>NC_092135.1:73985463-83985463 GCF_043159975.1 Macaca nemestrina | reverse complement strand
TCTATCTCCTTCAGTTCTGCTCTGATGTTAGTTGTTTCTTGCCTTCTGCTAGGTTGTGAACGTGTTTGCTCTTGCTTCTCTAGTTCTTTTAATTGTGATATTAGGGTGTCAATTTTAGATCTTTCCAGCTTCCTCTTGTGGGCATTTAGTGTTATAAATTTCCCTCTACCCACTGCTTTAAATGTGTCCCAGAGATTCTGGTATGTTGTATCTTTGTTCTCATTGGTTTCAAAGAACATCTTTATTTCTGCTTTCATTTTGTTATGTACCCAGTAGTCGTTCAGGAGCAGGTTGTTTTGATTCCATGTAGTTGAGCGGTTTTGATTGAGTTTCTTAGTCCTGAGTTCTAGTTTGATTGCACTGTGGTCTGAGAGACAGTTTGTTATAATTTCTGTACTTGTACATTTGCTGAGGAGTGCTTTATTTCTAACTATATAGTCAATTTTGGAATAAGTGTGATGTGGTGCTGAGAAGAATGTATATTCTGTTGATTTGGGGTGGAGAGTTCTGTAGATGTCTATTAGGTCCACTTGGTGCAGAGTTGAGTTCAATTCCTGGATATTCTTGTTAACTTTCTATCTCATCTGTCTAATGTTGACAGTGGAATGTTAAAGTCTCCCATTATTATTGTATGGGAGTCTCAGTCTCTTTGTAAGTCTCTAAGGACTTGCTTTATGAATCTGGGTGCTCCTGTATTGGGTGCATATATATTTAGGATAGTTAGCTCTTCCTGTTGAATTGATCCCTTTACCATTATGTAATGGCCTTCTTTGTCTCTTTTGATCTTTGATGGTTTAAAGTCTGTTTTATCACAGACTAGGATTGTAACCCCTGCCTTTTTTTTATTTTTCATTTGCTTGGTAGATCTTCCTCCATCCCTTTATTTTGAGCCTATGTATGTCTCTGCATGTGAGATGGGTCTCCTGAATACAGCAAACTGATGGGTCTTGACTCTTTATCCAATTTACCAGTCTGTGTCTTTTAATTGGACCATTTAGTCCATTTACATTTAAGGTTAATATTGTTATGTGTGAACTTGATCCTGCCATTATGACATTAGCTGGTTATTTTGCTCGCTAGTTGATGCAGTTTCTTCCTACCATCGATGGACTTTACATTTTGACATGTTTTTGCAATGGCTGGTACCTGTTGTTCCTTTCCATGTTTAGTACTTCCTTCAGGAGCTCTTGTAGGGCAGGCCTGGTGGTGACAAAATCTCTAAGCATTTGCTTCTCTGTAAAGGATTTTATTTCTCCTTCACTTATGAAACTTAGTTTGGCTGGATATGAAATTCTGGGTTGAAAATTCTTTTCCTTAAGAATGTTGAATATTGACCCCCAGTCTCTTCTGGCTTGGAGAGTTTCTGTCGAGAGATCTGCTGTTATTCTGATGGGCTTCCCTTTGTGGGTAACCCGACCTTTCTCTCTGGCTGCCCTTAACATTTTTTCCTTCATTTCAACTTTGGTGAATCTGACAATTATGTGTCTTGGAGTTGCTCTTCTCGAGGAGTATCTTTGTGGTGTTCTCTATATATCCTGAATTTGAGTGTTGGCCTGCCTTACTAGGTTGGAGAAGTTCTCCTGGATGATATCCTGCAGAGTGTTTTCCAACTTGATTCCATTTTCCTGATCACTTTCAGTCAGACCAATCAGACATAAATTTGGTCTTTTCACATATTTCCATATTTCTCGGAGGCTTTGTTCATTTCTTTTTCCTCTTTTTTCTCTACACTTCTCTTCTCACTTCATTTCATTCATTTGATCTTCAGTCACTGATATTCTTTCTTCCAGTTTATCAAGTTGGTTACTGAAGCTTGTGCATTTGTCACATAGTTCTCGTGTTATGATTTTCATCTCTATCAGTTCTTTTAAAGTCTTCTCTGCATTGATTATTCTAGTTATCCATTCATCCATTCTTTTTTCAAGGTTTTTAGTTTCTTTGCGCTGGTTACGTAGTTCCTCCTTTAGCTCTGAGAAGTTTGATTGACTAAAGCCTTCTTCTCTCAACTAGTCAAAGTCATCCTCCATCCAGCTTTGTTCCATTGCTGGCGATGAGTTGGTTCCTTTGGAGGGGTAGATGCGCTCTGTTTTTTTGAATTTCCAGCTTTTCTGCCCTGCTTTTTCCCCAACTTTGTGTTTTATCTGCCTCTGGTCTTTGGTGATGGTGATGTACTGATGGGGTTTTGGTGTGGGTGTCCTTTCTGCTTGTTAGTTTTCCTTCTAACAGTCAGGACCCTCAGCTGTAGGTCTGTTGGAGTTTACTTGAGGTCCACTCCAGACGCTGTTTGCCTGGGTATCTGCAGTGGAGGCTGCAGAAGATAGAATATTGCTGAAGAGCAAGTGTTGCTGTCTGATTCTTGTTCTGGAAGCTTCATCTCAGGGGTGTACCCTGCCCTGTGAGGTGTGAGGTGTCAGTCTGCACCTAGTGAGGGATGTCTCTGAGTTAGGCTACTCAGTGGTCAGGGACCCACTTGAGCAGGCCGTCTGTCCATTCTCAGATCTCAACCTCCATGCTGGGAGATCCACTGCTCTCTTCAAAACTGTCAGACAGGGGCATTTACCTCTGCTGAGGTTTCTGCTGCTCTTTGTTTAGCTATGCCCTGTCCCCAGAGGAGGAGTCTACAGAAGCAGGCTGGCCTCCTTGAGCTGTGATGGGCTCCACCCAATTTGAGCTTCCCAGAGGCTTCGTTTACCTTCTTAAGCCTCAGCAATGGTGGGCACCCCTCCCCCAGCCTCACTGCCACCTTGCAGTTAGATCTCAAACTGCTGTGCTAGCAATGAGGGAGGCTCCATGGGCATGGGACCCTCTGGACCAGGTGTGGGATATAATCTCCTGGTGTGCAATTTGCTAAGACCCTTGGTAAAGTGCAGTATTAGGGTGGGAGTTACCCGATTTTCTAGGTGTTGTGTGTCTCAATTTCCTATGGCTAGGAAAAGGTATTTCCTTCCCCCTTGCGCTTTCCAGGTGAGGTGATGCCTTGCCTTGCTTCATCTCTTGCTCATCGGACTGCTCCCACAGACCAGCGCCAACTGTCTGATACGCCCCAGTGAGATGAACCAAGTACCTCAATTGAAAATGCAGAAATCGCCTGTCTTCTCTGGCACTCACTCTGGGAGCTGGAAGCTGGAGCTGTTCCTATTTGACCATCTTGGGTGCAAGCCCTCCGGTTTTATTTCTTTATTTGTGTTTTGTCTTTGGAAAACCTCTTTATTGAAAGATATCTACATGTCATTATGTTCTTAGCTCATGTGTCACATCTATGAAGTCTCATCTCTTGTTCCTATAGAGCTTGACAGTTTTTTTCTGTCTCTAACTTTTTAATGTCTTAATTTTTAATATTTTACAATATGTAGAGTCTCATTCCATCACCTAGACTGGGGTACAATGGTGAAATCATAGCTTGCTCTGGTCTTGAACATCTGGGCTCAAGTGATCCTCCTGCCTCAGCCTCCTAAGTAGCTAGGACTACAGGCATGCACCACCTCTCCTGGCTACATTTTGTTTTTTGAGAGAAAGGGTCTCACTATGTTGCCCTGGCTGGTATAGAACTCTTGGACTCAAGTAATCCTCCTGCCTTGGACTCCAAAAATGCTGGGATTATAAGCATGAGTCACCACACCTGTCCCTCCTGTCTGCCACTTCTCTTTGAAGACCTATTCTATTTCATATATGCATCTTTCATAGCATCTGAAATATTGTATCACACTTTTAATATGCTTGTTATTTTATTAGACTATGTTCTTTAAAGATGGAGGCATGTCTACTTCGTTTTGTTATTTATAGGATCCAGCACAGTGTCTGACACTTATTAAACATTTGCTGAATTGGTGATGAAATTAATTAATTTAGGGGAGCTTACTTAGTTCCAGCTGCTATCCTGACTATATAAATGGATATGGAGAGAATATTATATAAATATTAAACAAAAGGTCTCTGCTTTCAAGGTGGTTATTGTTCAGTGGAGAAGAGGACATGTATATGAATAAATAGAGTAACAGTAAACATTAGTTTGCTATATAGAACATGTTATGGTAGTTGAAAGGAAGGAGAAATTACTCAAGATGTTTCCTAGGACTGTCAGGTTTTACATGGTGTTATAAAGATGAAGTTACATACTTCACTAAAAAAGAAAAAAGATTCCTGTTCAAAAGAAAACAAAAGAATAAAGTACAGAAGTCAAACTATCCCTTCCACAAGACTAATAAGTACCTGTAACTGTGAAAACAGACAGAGGGAGGGAGGGAGGGTGAGAGAAAGAGGGAGAGAGAGAGAGAGAGAAACAGAGAGACAGAGACCATTACAGAAATGATCAAAGAATTATAGATACAGTGAAAACATAGTAAAGATGCAACAACTACCAAATATACTCATGTAGTCTAACAAAATTCTTCTCATTAATCATTGTAGCAAGGAAGTATATGCACACAACTGGAAAGACTGGAGAAACTCAGAAAGGAATGAGGTGTGTGTAGGGGTACTTGTTATAGAATTTGGGCTCATGTTCAGTGATTTTAGAGAGAGTTCCTGGAGGCTCAGTTGTTCTGGGTTTTGGTACTACCAGATAGTAATATATCTTAATTTTTTATTTAGGGGATGGAAGAAAGGAAGTGAGGCCAGAGTTGTCATTAGTAGTGTAGCAGTTGTCACTCAGTTTACCCAGGAGAGAGAGCTATTTGGCTTTTTTGTCTTGTTTTGGGAAGGATCATCATTCATTTCTTGTGGTTGCTGCAACAAATTTGTTAGTTCAAACCAACAGAAATTTACTTTCCCACAGTTCTAGTAGCCACAAATCCAAAATCAGTTTCACTGAGCTAAAATCTAGATGTCAGTAGAATTGTGCTTCCTCTCTCCAGAGGCCTCTTCTAACTTATGGTGGCTACTGGCAGTCCTTGGCTTGTGGCCACATCACTCAAATATCTGCCAAATATCATCCTCACACTGCCTTCTCCTCTGTGTTCCTTTGTCAAATCTCCTTCTCTATCTCTCTTATACAAATATACGAGATGACATTTTAACTCATCTGGATAGTCTATGGTAATTTTCTCATCTCAAGATCCTTATCTTAATCTCATCTGCAAAGACCTTTTCCTTTTCCAAATAAAGTAACATTTACAGGTTATAGGGATTAGAATAAGAGGGTACTATTTAGTCCACTGGAGAGTCCTTTTGTTTTCTTGGCATTCAGATATAATTATGAAATAGTATTGATTTTATCTTTTTCTATCATAGTCACTGTCATGGCCATTTTTTATGTTGCATGAGGAAGACCATATTTAGTTATCTGTTACTAGCTGTCAGTTATCAGACCCAGTTTTTTTCATTCTCAGGACAGAACACAGGACTGATAAATTCAAGCACAATGAAATAAAAGAGAACATATGTTTAACACAATAAAAGAGATTAAGAGCAAAGGAAAATATACAATGACCACCTAACAGGAAAAATCGATATCTCTGAGCAAGTAATAAAATAAGAAAAATAAAAAAGTATTGTAAGTTATAACTCAAGAAAAATATGCAAGAATAAAATAAGACTTGAATCAAAAAATACTAACAAAATAATTGACATCTAGTGGTCAATGCGAAAATTTTATTGGACACTACAGATAAAAAAAAATGAGGTATACATAAAAAATATGCAAAGTCACTTATAAATGAAAATGTCAAGCTGAACTTATACTTTCTAAGAATAATTTTCAAAGCTAGAGAAAAGTGGACAAATACGTGTATAATCCTGTAGGAACTACAGTGCAATCCAAGAATGTTCAAATGCAGCAAAAATAAAATTTGAACAGGAAAAATTTCAGAAAATGTAGTATTATGATGGTTTACTTTATATGTCACTTGACTGGGCCATAGGATGCCCCAATATTTAGACTAACATAATTCTGAGTGTTTCAGTTTGGGTAATTTTGAATGAGATTAACATTTATTTTATTAAAAGAGCTATTACAAAAAATTAGAAAGTAGAGCTTTATTTCCCTTAAAGGGTTACAGCCTGTAGGGTGGCCATTCTGACAGGCTGGAAAGCATAGCCTCTAGCCAGAAAACAGAAACAGATACTTCAATAGAGGGGCAAAGGGGATTGGGAATTTATCTCAGAATGGGGTGCCCAAATATACATATGTAATAAGCTATAGGAGGAACCGTGAATATTTATGAAAAAGGAAAGGTTCATGTGCAATTGAGCTTCATACCCCTTCATGAGTCCCATGTAATGGTAGTTAGCATGATCCCAGCATGGAGTTTTGGGTTCTCTGATGTCAAAAGATTAAGCAGAGGACATGAAAATCCTTATTGTGCATTATGCATAGACTGGCCAGAAGCACTCTGTGTCTAGTAGTCTTTTATCAGGCAAAAATGCTGTGCAGTTGTTGTAACAAAGCTACAAAAGAGAGGAGCAGCATCAGGTAGTTAGTTGAAATCAGCAGTGCAGAAAGTCTTTTGAAAGGGATGGTTTCTCTTTAGCCCTTAGAGAAGAAAGTCTAATGGCAGTTAGTGAGGGAGGGGATATAATGAGGCATGTATGACCTGCTATCTTATCATGGCTGAGAACTTAGTTTTCAAAATCTCTCAGTTCCCTTTGGCCAAAGGATCATTTTTTCAGTCAGTTGGAGGGCTTAATTTTATTAATATTTTCATTTGTCATTTTCCTCCTTTTGGCCTAGATTTGTTAGAGGCAGCATCAATGACCAAACTTGTATTTTGTCCCATATTTTGGTTGAGGTAGTGTGGCTACCTTCCCTGGGTCCATCCTGTTCCTCAGTGGGACCCGTATGGCCACGGGATTTAGAGTCAAAACACTTACAACCAATTAAATATTCCAGACCTGGCAGGAATGGAATTGAGCAGGCACCAATCAACCCTTAAAATCTGTTAAGCAACATAGCAACCAAAACCCAAAACCAAAAAGCAAGGTTACAAGATTGAGTTACCTATAAATTCTATGCAGTAACTTACTGCAGTCTTGGTCTTAGGTATATATTCGAAGTGATTAGCTATATAAAACATAAGAATTTTGCTAAAACTATTTAAGCTAAGGAATTTAGAGACTTTCGTTGTGCCTCAATGCTTTTTGTGATCTCTTTATTAATTTGCCCTAAGGTAGACAATAAATGTTTTCATCCTATCCCTATTTGCATAAGAGATTAACATTTAAATTAATTGACTGAATAAAACAAAGTGTCCTCTACAATGTGGGTGTGTCTCATCGTATCAAAGGCCTAAACAGAACAAAAATTTGACCCACCTCCTAGTAAGAGAGAATTCTCCTCTCTGAACGCCTTTGCACCAGAATGTCAGCTTCTCCTGGTTCTACAGCAACCTTCATACTTAAATGGGTCATTAGCTCTGCAGATCTTAGACTTGTCATCTACTATAATCATGTGAGCCAATTTCCTGTAATGTCTACCTATCATCTATCTATCTATCTATCTATCTATCTATCTATCTATCTATCTATCTTTCTGTTGTCTATTTTTCTAGAGAATCCTAATGAATACATAAAGATTCCATAATCCTGTCTTAAATTAGCAGGAGGGGAGGTTCAGGCAGGAAATGGTTTGAGAAACTACACTGAAGGGTCTGAGGGTGATAATCTAACTCATTTAACTATAGGACAAGGCTAAAACTAATGTAAGTATTATGATTATAATATAGATGCATATTTTAAACTGTGCCGAGTAAAAAAGATAAAAAGAACAAAAATCAACAGGAGGAGAAAGAAAGAACCAGGGAGACAGTGTAAATATGCTAATTTCTGCATGTTTTAGAAGGAGAAACTAGAAGATATGTATTAAAACTCACACATCAAATAATAGAAATTTGTCTGTATTTATAGTATAACCACTAAAATAAAAAATAAACTAAAACTGAGTGGTAGAGAGAATAATAATATATAGAATGTGGAAATATATGCATTTTATCTTTGTTCTTCATAAATTAATATATGTTACTAAAATAACAAAATAATATATTCTAAAAAGTTATACTTAAATGTAGCCACTAGAACAAAAATATAAATATATCAACAGAAACACAGAATATGTCAAACATTTAGTGGAAAGTTTTTAAAAAATCAATAAAAAATGAAGTACAATGTAAAATATGATGACAGAACTGAAACCGAATATATTTTATATTTATAAATCAAAATTGGTGAAATAAATCTATTTAAAAAGTACTATTATAATGAAACACAAAGCAAAACCCAATTAATATGCTAAAAGAAGATAAATACCTAAAACAAAATTATCTACAAAGTTAATTAAAAAAAATTGTCTCAGAGCAAGACCGACTGTCTGCATGCTACTATTTGCAGAAGTCAAAAGAAGGCCCTGTTTTAGGAGTAAGGCCCCACTATCCTATACCCACAGGACAACAAATCTCAACTAGCATCATTAACCCCAGAAGGCTTGACATACCTGCCAAACTCTTGTCACATTTCCTAGCTTCCATCCTCATAGCCATGTCACCTCTACCTAGCTTTGAATCACCAGGGCTAATTTTGTTGTACCATTAGTCACCCCTATTTATGTTAGCTCCAGGCAGTGGTATGCTGGTAAATGCTTCATAATAGCTCTCTGAAATGAAGTATGTATATATATACTTTATTATATATACACATATGTGTGTGTGTATATATATCTGATATGTATACATATCCCAGAGTTTATAAAACTTTTACTAATAAGAAAGAACTGCAATATATGATTTAAAAATAATTATAAAAACACAATATTTTTTATTTTAAGTTCCACATACTTAATTGATTTTCATAGAATGCTTTTGTCAATTATTGCCAAATGTTTTCATATAGTCTATCTCTGTTTGAAATTCAAACATGATTTCACAAATGGAATTGGTTCCCAATCCTTTAACTCATTATCCAATAAATTTGTTTTCTTTATATTTCATATGTGTTCTACTGTTAAACTAATTCTCACCCTCAACAATATTTTGTTGATTAAACTGAAACCTCTTTCACTTCAGCCCCAGACAAGACACCTGTATTAAATTTTACTCCATATTTTTATGTCTAGAAAATCAACAAAACAATGAATAAAGTCTTATCTGTTGCACTTATCAATTTCTTGCTATTGTCTGTTTTAATCAACCAAACTGACATCACTGAACACAGAGTTTGGAAGAAGTGTGCAGTAGCTCACCACTGTATAATATTCCTATTATACAGATCAAATAGATGTAAATAACCCTCAAGAGCATAGATAACAGTAAAATGTAGTAAAATTATTCAAAAGTAATTACTTTTGAATATTTATTCTTTCCCATCTTAACATGGTTTATTTAATTATAAATTTATACAAGTTAACATTGAATAATGACCACATTTAGTAACTGGTTCATGAGATTCCTGAAAATTGTAGACTTGGCTCTTGTGAGCTGCTAGAGTATCAGCCTTTTATGAGCTTACTCCAGCTTGCCACTGAACTCCAAAGTTGCTCCTCAAACTTAGGCACTCATTCCCATATGGCTCTTGTACATAATCTTTTCTGATCCATCCTGCATCCTGATCCATTGCTTAACTCTCTTTCATTCTGCCATCTGAAACTCAAGTTAAGTCATCAGTAAAATCTCCTATATCACCAGTCACTTTGGGATAGTATTTTTAAAAATTCATTCTCTGACACCCAGCATTTTCATAATGCCATTGTTTGTCCTGCAGCTCTCTCAGGTGGTGAATAATTTTCTCCTTCTTTTCTCCTTCTGCTACTAGGTCTAAACATATGGTAGATAACTGCTCTTTACTGTTACTTCCATAACATATTTTCATCTTCCTGAAATGTTCAGCTTTAAATCTCGTATCATCAAACTACACCGAAATAATGTCACTTGTAAATCCCAAAGCACTCCCAATAATTTCTTGAAAATAATAGTTTCCAATTCACTGTCGTTCTTCAACACGGAAGGAACACACAAACATGCTGTGTAGTTCTGATTCATGACCATAAAGTTCAAGTGAACTTCTAATGCTACTCAGAAATCAGACTATAATTTCCTAGATTATTAATTCTACCACTCTCCAAGAGGCCTGCTTCTCACCTTTACCTCCTCAAACTTCCAACACTATCTCCCCCATGCTTACTCTCTGCTAATGACCATGCTTCCTACCTAGAAGGCAGAGGAAAAAGAGGAGAATGAGGAGGAGGAAAAGAAGAAGAAAGAATCAGAAAGTGTCTCCTATAAGCTGCCAGCACCAAAACTGCCCATCTACCTGTATCTGTGTTCCTGCTCTTACCACAGATACATTTTTCCTGTTCCAATCTACAATTTAAAGTTAAACACTCCACTTGTGTACTGGATCTCATCCTGTCTTGCCTACTCAAAGTCATTACCCCAAGAATTTTCTTCTCTTTCTGTCCTACATCATTAATTTTTCCTTTTATTTTGAGTCATTCCAATGAACATATAATAGTAATGATATTTCTTCCTTCTTAAAAACTTTATAAATTACTTTACTTTGCCTACAGTTATGGTTCAATTTCCCTCTTGTCCATTACAGAAAATGTTTTGAAAGAATTTTATCTGCTTACAGAGTTTTATTTCCTCCTTACTCTCACTAATCTCTCGAATACACGTAAGTCAGAAAATGACCTTCATATCTCTATGAAATTACTCTTATTAGGGATACCAATGGCTCCTATATTGACAATTCCTATGGAAAATTCACAGTCCTCCTTTTCCTTGACCTTTCGGTAGCTCTTGGCACTATTGGTAATTCTTTCTTGGCTTTGATAATACTGACCTCATTTCCCTGACTTTTTTTTTTTTTTTTTTTTTTTTTTTGTCAACTATTCTGTGTCTCCTTTGTTTGTATGCTTTCATCTTCCTCATCTATTACTTCTGGAGTGTTCGGGGCTTTGTTTCAAACTTAGTCTTTCTATCTATTCTCACTCTCTATATGAACTTATCCAGTCTTAAAATTTTAAATATTATCTATGCTGATCCTAACCAAAATTATGTTACTAGCTCAGGATTGATACCTTGAACCTTAAATGTGGCTTATGATCTTTGGGTATCAAAAGACAAATAAGGCTTATCATCATTCACACTAAGCTGCTGATATTGATCCTCCCTCACCCAAACTTATATCTCCCATACCCATCCCCAATTCAGTTGACAGTTGCTCATATCTTAAAGCTAGGTCATTTTTTACTCCTTTTTTCTTCTCATACCTCAACTCCATTGTCCAAATTCACCTTTAGCTCTACTTTCAAAATATTGCTAAAATAAAATGTCTTCTCATTACTTCCAGTGCTATCACTTTGGTCTAAAGGCATCATCCTGAACTATTGTAGAAGACTCTCCTTAACTAGTCTAAATTCTCTACCCTTGATCCATTTCCTTCTCTTCTGAACATAGCTACTATTAAAGATAAATTATTCACCAGACACATGTTGAAAACACCAAGATAGATCTTATTCTGAAATAATAAGAATTGAAATTTGAAATTACTCCTTCATCTATGCAGAATAAATGTGTTAGCAAGCATAAAAACAACATTAATCTTCTTGTACATCCCCATCAAAACTCTTGAAAGACTAGGTTCATGATCAATGAACAGTAATATTTTGAAAGGAATACTTTTTTCTGAGCAGTAAGTCTCAATAGAAGGGTTAAAATATTTGTTAAATCATGCTATAAACAGACATGCTCTCCTCCAGCCTTTGTTGTTCCATTTGTAGAGCACAGACTGGGTAGATTTAGCATAATTCTTAAGAACCCTAGGATTTCTGGAGTAGTAAATGAATATTGGATTCAACTTAAAATCACCACCTGCATTAGCACCTAACAAGAGTCAGCCTGTCCTTTGAAGCTTTAAAGCCAGGCATTGACTTCTCTCTACCTATTAAAGTCTTAAGTGGCATCTTCTAATGTAAGTCTGTTTTGTCCACATGGAAAATTTGTTATTGAGTGTAGCCACTGTTATCAGTGATCTTAGCTGGATCTTCTGAATAACTTGCTGCAGCTTCTACATCAGCAGTTATTTCTGTGCTCTACACTTTTCTGTTATGGAGAAAGCCTCTTTTCTTAAACATAATGAACCAACCTCTGCTAGCTTCAAACTTTCTTCTGAAGTTTCCTCAGCCTTCATAGAATTGAAGAGTTAGGGCCTTGCTCTAGATTAGGCTTTGGCTTAAGGGAATGTTGTGACTGGTTTCATAATCTGTTCATACCACTAAAACTTTCTCCATATCAACAATAAGGCTGTTCTACTTTTTTTCATTCATGTGTTCACTGGAGTAGCTCTCTTATTTTCCTTCAAGAACTTTTCCTTTGCCTTCATAACTTGCCTAACTCTTTGGCACAAAAGGCCTAGCTTTCAGCCTATCTTGGCTTTCATATGCCTCTCTAGAGCTAGAAAAGCTAGCTTCAAAAAGCTAGAAACTATTAAGCTTAATCTACTTCTAGCTTTTGATTTAAAATGAAAGATGTGAGACTCTTCCTTTTACTTGACCACTTAGAGGATATTGTAGGGTTATTAATTGCCCTAATTTAAATATGGTTGTATTACAGGGAATAGGGAGAGCCAAAAAGAGAAAGAGAGACATGGGAATGACTGGCTGGTAGAGCAGTCAGAACACACAAAATGTTTATCAATTAAGTTTGCTATCTTACATGAACAGTGTGTGACATTCCAAAACAACTACAATAGTAACATCAAATATCATCTATCACAGATCTCCATAACAGATATAACAATAATGAAAATGTATGAAAAAATTGTGAGAATTTCCATAATGTGACACAGAAACATGAAATGAGCACATACTATTGGATAAATGGTACAATAGACTTGCTCAATGCATTGTTGCTACAGCCTGTCAATTTGTAACAACCACAATATCTGTGAAATACAATAAAGTAAAGCACTATAACATGAGGTATGCCTGTATAAAGATGTGCCATTTAATAGAGAGAAAAAAAAAGCCAAGTGAGGCTCATGCTCATTCCACTGTGTGTAAATTGGTTATCTTAGTCCTGCTATTGAAATCAGAGTTTATAAGGAACCACATGATATTCCATGTATTTGTGTAATTTCTGGAGTATATTATAGAGCCACATTGTAGGTGTGAATGTCTTAGTTTTGCATATTCAAGCAATATTTTAGATTCTTACCCTTTTTATTTCCTTTGCAATATTTCAACCTACATTCCTTTTGATTTGGAATGATTTTCCTGTATTAAATGACTTTAATTCAGTTACTATATTATAATTTATGAATCCAGAGACTAGAATTTTAAAAGAAGATCATTGGAAATTTCATAAAGTAGATACATTGCAGGTAGAAAATTGAGTTTTTTGTTACTCTTTCTGTAAACCGTGAGACACAATAAAACCAAGTTTAGATAATGGTATAAGAATTTATAATTGTGTATCCAATCAAGCCTGGATTTCAATGGAGGAATTATAAACAGAGATTTGAACACATTGCTTTGCCAGAATTTTCTCCTTGGTGCATTAATCATAGAGTTCTTTAGCTAGATATAAGAGAATACCTGTAGTTTAGCAATATTCTGTCATATCATATATTAATACTTCATTACATTTTCAAATTGTCATTTTAAACAGTATTTCCATAGGACATAATTTATACTTTGTACTACTTATGAGATTATGCACTAATATCAGATTTCAGAAACAGAACGTATCTATCTACAAGAATATGAAGTACCTTTGATTTTTTTTTCAAAGTTCAGAGAACATATTTCTCATTAGATGCTCTCCAGTGTCCTTAACTTTGTCATGCTTTCAATTTTCTTTGCATGCTGAGAAGGATCACAGCCAATCTTTTTATCACTCTGGTATGTGTCCTGAGTTTCTGTTCCTAAAAAAAGTAAAATTCCCTTAAAATCAAAATGTCACAATGAAGTTGGTTAAAATTGTAGGGTTTTAATTTTAAGGCAACTAATTTTCACCAAAGTCCTGTACAAATTTTTTTCTTACTTTTTCTAGGTTCTCTCTGCTGAAACATAATAGAAACCTTGCCATTTGTGTGTACATATTTTAAATTAATCTATATTGTATTTCTGTGAAAAATTATTACCTTTTAGTCTTTTTATACTATTCACATTCTTAATTTTAAAAAAAGTTTACAAAGTACCTTTTCTTTAGTTTTAATAGAGCAAATATTTTCTCCGATTTGGTGGTTGTCTATACCCTTTCATGATGATGTACTTTAAAGTCCAAAACATTTTAATTTTGATGAAGTTCAATTTACCTATATTTTTATTTTGTAGCTTGTCTTTTTTGTGTTGTTTCTAAGGATACATCAATTGTTGAATCCAAAGTTATGAAATTTACTCTTCTGCTTTCTTTTATGAGTTTTTATAGTTTTAGCACTTAAGTTTAGCCTCTGATCCATTTTGATTTAGTTTTGTATATCAAGTGAGCTAGGAGACCATCTTCTTTCTTTTGCATGTAGATATGCAATTGTGTCAGAACCATTTGTTCTGAACTGAATGGTGTTGGTACATTAACAATGAAAAAAATCCCTGCACTTTCTCGTCTTTCGATTGTAAACATTGAATTATTCTGAATATATCTCAGTGAAACTGAAATATGTGATTCATATGCTGTTTCAAAACCACTTTACTCCTTGACATATTATTTTGCCTTTGCAACATAATGGCAATTTTATATAATACGTATAGATAGGATTGTTTTGATGGTGACAAATTCAGAATCAGTAAGTCATATTTATAAAGGAAAGATAAGTGAATAGTGATGGAATAGACTGAATTGCATTTATTTTTTGTATTATAATTGCTTTGCTAAGTAATCAGTTATAAAGTTTTTGAATTAACTATAGAAATATTAAAAAACTGTTCTTTTGGGGATCAACTGATTAATCACAAATTGCATCATTTATCAGTTTGATTTTTAAAAGGTTGCTGCTAAGTAGAGACAATAAAATAATTTATCTTAGTATATATGAGAAATATTTTAAACTTACATGAATTCAGAAATAGTTTCTAATCTAGAAAGAAAAAATACCAACCCCTGAATTTCATTTTGTTATTTATTCATCCAGTTTTATGACTATATTAGTGGATAAACTAGAAAAATTAACAAACTGTAGTTTTCTTTGTGAGAAGCAGAACCAGATGAGTTCCCCTTTGATTGTCACTATACGCTCACAACTGCCGAATGTACTGGTGTTTTCTCAGACTTTATTTCAGGCTGGATTCCTGAGATAAGAGACTCCAAAATGGAAATTTGTGTGTATGACTTTACTGGGTAGTTCTCCAGGGAATGATTTCTGTTAGGAAGTAAGGAAAGTAAGATTAGGCAGAGGAAGAAGTTTAACTGCTGTACTGTTACTACAAAGGCCTCAGCCAATTTCACAGCAAGCTCTGAAGCTGGAGCCAGGGTTTGTACTCACTTATTAGCAAGTCCTTGGATGTGAGATGCCTCTGCAGAAGGGGCATAACCTTGGGCAAAGCAGCAATCTTTGGGCAAGGACAATTCTTTGGGGATGCAGTTAGGTATTAGCCATTGGAAAACAATCCTTCTAGCAGCTGGGGGAATTAGGACCTTGATTCTCAGAGATACCAAGCAGCATACCACCTCAGCAATATACGTTTCCAATCCCGCTTTGCACTACTCAGATCTAGATATTAACTTCACTCTTTCTGGAAATATCTCCTTTATCATTCTGGTTTCTTAGAAAAACACACAGAAATAATATTAGTGGGAGTAACTACAGCCCTGTCACTGCCAATTGGTTTCTGGGCCATGATGACACTTATTATCTTCTTCCACTACTACTTTCCACATGCTAACAGCTCTGCTGGTATACTTGTCTGACCTGGCAGGGTAATACATACCCTCATCCTTGAAAGCTTTGAGCTACCATATATTTGTGTTGTGTTATAAGCTGTAGCAAGATCTGTAATTCTGGAAAGAATCTCCAATTGAGAATTCTTCTTGGATGAACTTGTGATCATCCATTGTTATCCTTCAGGATCTCTCTGAGCTTTTGTTGTAGACAAATTCATGAATTCACTGGGAATAAAAATGGGGGCAACTACCATTGCACCCTTTTAGATCTTTAAGAGTTGCATTAATTTCTGCTATTTTCTCCAGGAAGTGATATTGTTTTTAGCTTGCAGACTTGACAAGTGGGCAGTTTCAAAGCTGCAGATTCGCCTTCTGCACTATGAGAGAACTTACCCCATAATCCAGGTAACAATATGGGGATTCTGCCAAGCACCAAGTATGTCTATTTCAATTACACATTTGTAAATTGATTATATGTCTACTGGGTTAGTCCTAAGACCTGGTGGTTCCACTCTGCACTGATCCTGGCTCAGGATTACCTTTAGTACTTGCCCACCATAAGTTTCCATTATAACTGAAATTTGTGTTCTAGATATTAATGTTGACTTGGACTCAAACAGTCCTTAGGATCTTTAAATACTGCTAGTACATTTCTTCTCAGTACATTTACCCTTTGGAGAAGAATGGGGAAATATTTATCAAATATACTTTTTTATGGTTTTGTAAGATTCTTCCTATTTTGGGACTTGAAAGCTAGCTTAGATACAGAAATTAGGCAAAGAATACTGACTTCTTTTGTGGTGGCTACCCTAAGCCTTTGATCTTTCATCCTGCATTTATTTTGGTTATACACAGTGAAAATTATATCTGTTGATTTCCATCTGTATTTTCTCCAGAGATGCTGTGTTCTATTAACTGTCTCCATAGTGCTGTACCAATGAGTTCCCCTTGTTGCCATTCAAAACTTTGATGCTATTATGGTAATTATGCCCAACTTGTTTCTGAATTTTAGATACTGTCACCTGATTTCTGTTATTTCAGGATTTTATTCCTTCCATTGCTTTCAGGTAGGCTAGTCTGGTAACAGCATCTTTCATGGTCATCCCTTGTCCAAAGAGTATACAACTGACCTTCTTGACAGTACTGATGACTTGTTCACCAGCACATTCTTTATTACTTTGATAAATAAGTTTTTTCTTGAATTTCTAATTCTCTTGAAGAACATAAACATCTTACCAGGTTTCCAGTCTTATTTAGTTTATCCTCTTCTCTGAATCTTTTCATGCATTCTTCCACCATCTCCTATGACTACACTGGCATTTCCAAGTCACCTGTGGACCATCACTTTGTCCAACCTTCCAAGATCCATCCTAGCAGCGTGCTAGCACTTTTCAGGATGTTTACATTTGTATCATGGAAGAGTGCCTCCACATCAATAGACTCTCCCTAATCAGGTTTTTAGAGCTTTATGTTCTATTCTCCTTGATCAGCACTCTCAGGATCCAGTCCCACACATGCTCTGCCAGCTTCTTCTGGTACATTTTGGCTGGATCCTTCAGTTCCTCTGATATATAATTCATTATCTCCTTTAGAAAATCTAGCACTCCCATGGATTGGTTAATTTGTGACTTCATTCTCTTATTTCTGTGGTGACCAGGAGAGGAGGGATGGGGGAGGATCCTAAGAAGGTGCAGCATTGAACATCAGATCATTTTCTATGACACTAAAGAGGTCTGCTAGCTTTCACACTCTGTCCTACATAGGTAATTAATTACCCTTTGCCACTCACTGACTTCCTTTGGAGCCTCCATGACATTTAGCAATCATCATATTCTGACTGTATTAAGTAATGTATACAAGAAATATGAATAGGTCAGGTATTTAAATTGTAGCCAGTCTTATACAGTTAAGGCATAAGCAGATAACAAAAGCTCTGTTACAGTTGAGGATTAAACCCAAAACTTGACTACTACATATAGAATTTAAGTATCATTGAAATCATCTTAATTTGAAAGGAGTGGTTGTTTATTTCAATTAAATAAACACTTGGCCTAGTTAAGATATTGCTTCTTTGGGTTACCATGCTTCTTCCAGCTACTTGATAACTTAGAAAATATTTATTCACTACCATGTTGCCTCATACAACTTTGCTTCTGAACATGGTTATTATATTATAGCAAAGTACACCAAATAATTAGTTTATGCTAATTGAGTTCACTGGTCCTGCCCTATACTCTATCACTTTAAAGCAGCTGGCATTGCATAACATAAGAGTGGCCAACTGAAGATATTTATTATGCCATTCAGAGACAGCATCCTGCAAAGTTGAGCTTCTGTCCTACAGGTTGTAGTATTTGTATTTGACTGCATACATTTGACTGGATAAATCTAGTCAGAATATATGGGTCTGAAATCAAGGATTGGAAGTGGGAGAGATTCCTTTTACTGTTTCACTTAATAAAGCACTTGAACAATTTTATTCCCTTTCTTGAAGCTTGATTAACAGTGTTATTTTGCAAGGGATGAATGCTTTTATCAGGGAACACAATGGTTGGCATGAACTTGAAGGTATACGGCTCTCTGGCTATTTGGGGCTCTCATGTCACTGAATCAACAAAGTAAGGAGTGATTAAATAAACTGGAGTGGAAGTTAGGTCTCTGCTAAATAATGCAAGCAGGGAAAGCCATGACTAGAACTCAAGACATTCTTTTATATACCACTTAATGTTTCCATATTCAGCAGTAAAATTAGTGAAAGACAAAATGATCTGGCAGTACCTACTAATACAAAACATGTGCATTTCCTAGAATCCAGCAATTCTACTTCTTATTCTGTGTTGAAGTCAGTCAAGAAATTTCCATCATTATGAAGATAAGTGAAAAAGTCTCTTCCTCATTCACACATGAAATATGATAATATAAAAATATACATTTTCTCAGATATATTCCCAAGCTTAGTTAGACTATTTAATTTACTAAGTGATAAAAGTATAATTTTATTATACCAAAATTGATAACCTTAGTGTGGCATAATTTTTCATTCCCAATTGACATACATTTGTCAATGTCAAGGGTAAACTTATAGGAAATTGAGTAAGGTATGTCTTTTGAATTTGTGATGTACTTATTAACAGTAGATTAAATTGAAATAATAAAATCTGTATTATTTATGATTTATCAGTAATATGATGAGTAGATTATCATCTATAGTGGTCAGTGTTTATATATAACATAAACAATATATTAATCCAATTTTATGTGAAAATTATTTTGAGACCTAGTAGCTTTCTTGGTCATAACCTTTCAAAGAAACAAAATTTTTTAAATTAATTTTTTCCCTTAATTAAGAAAACATTTCCTCAATGTGTAATAGCAAATACCTTTGAATGGGTCATAATCAATGCTTTCTTTAAATAAACTACTGGGCTGGGGGGGAGCGGAGCAAGATGGCCAAATAGGAACAGCTCCAGTATACAGCTTCCAGTGTGAGCGACACAGAAGACAGGTGATTTCTGCATTTTCAGCTGAGGTACTGGGTTCATCTCACTAGGGAGTGCTGGACAATCGGTGCTGGTCAGCTGCTGCAGCTCGACCAGCGAGGGCTGAAGCAGGGCGAGGCATCGCCTCACCTGGGAAGCACAAGGGGGAAGGGAATCCCTTTTCCTAGCCAGGGGAACTGAGACACACAACACCTGGAAAATTGGGTAACTCCCACCCCAATACTGTGCTTTACCAAGGGTCTTAGCAAATGGGCACACGAGGAGATTATATCCCACACCTAGCCGGGAGGGTCCCACGCCCACGGAGCCTCCCTCATTGCTAGCACAGTGGTTTCCAATCTAAGGGCAGGACAGCAGCGAGGCTTGGGGAGGGGCGCCCGCCATTGCTGAGGCTTAAGTAGGTAAGCAAAGCCGCTGGGAAGCTCGAACTGGGTGGAGCTCACAGCAGCTCAAGGAGGCCTGCCTGTGTCTGTAGACTCCACCTCTGGGGACAGGGCACAGCTAAACAACAACAACAACAACAACAAAAGCAGCAGAAACCTCTGCAGATGCAAACGACTCTTTCTGACAGCTTTGAAGAGAGCAGTGGATCTCCCAACATGGAGGTTGAAATCTGAGAATGGACAGACTGCCTGCTCAAGTGGGTCCCTGACCCCTGAGTAGCCTAACTCGGAGACATCCCCCACTAGGGGCAGACCAACACCCCACAACCCCATACCTCACACGGTGTAGTACACCACTGAGAGGAAGCTTCCAAAGCAAGAATCAGACAGGTACACTCGCTGTTCAGCAATATTCTATCTTCTGCAGCCTCTGCTGCTGATACCCAGGCAAACAGGGTCTGGAGTGGACATCAAGTAATCTCCAACAGACCTACAGCTGAGGGTCCTGACTGTTAGAAGGAAAACTAACAAACAGGAAGGTCACCCACACCAAAACCCCATCAGTACGTCATCATCAAAGACCAGAGGCAGATAAAACCACAAAGATGGGGAAAAAGCAGGGCAGAAAAGCTGGAAATTCAAAAAATAAGAGCACATCTCCCCCTCCAAAGGAATGCAGCTCATTGCCAGCAACGGATCAAAGCTGGACGGAGAATGACTTTGCTGAGATGAGAGAAGAAGGCTTCAGTCCATCAAACTTCTCAGAGCTAAAGGAGGAATTACGTACCCAGTGTAAAGAAACTAAAAATCTTGAAAAAAGAGTGGAAGAATTGAAAACTAGAATAATCAATGCAGAGAAGGCCATAAACGAACGGACAGAGATGAAAACCATGACATGAGAAATACATGACAAATGCACAAGCCTCAGTAACCGACTCGATCAACTGGAAGAAAGAGTATCTGCGATTGAGGATCAAATGAACGAAATGAAGCGAGAAGAGAAATCTAAAGGAAAAAGAAGAAAAAGAAATGAACAAAGCATGCAAGAAGTATGGGATTATGTAAAAACACCAAATCTACGTCTGATTGGGGTGCCTGAAAGTGAGGGGGAAAATGGAACCAAGTTGGAAAACACTCTTCAGGATATCTTCCAGGAGAACTTCCCCAACCAAGTAGGGCAGGCCAACATTCAAATTCAGGAAATACAGAGAACGCCACAAAGATACTCCTCGAGAAGAGCAACTCCAAGACACATAATTGTCAGATTCACCAAAGTTGAAATAAAGGAAAAAATCTTAAGGGCAGCCAGAGAGAAAGGTCGGGTTACCCACAAAGGGAAGCCCATCAGACTAACAGCAGATCTCTCGGCAGAAACTCTACAAGCCAGAAGAGAGTGGGGGCCAATATTCAACATTCTTAAAGAAAAGAATTTTCAACACAGAATTTCATATCCAGCCAAACTAAGTTTCATAAGTGAAGGAGAAATAAAATCCTTTACAGAGAAGCAAATGCCTGGAGATTTTGTCACCACCAGGCCTGCCTTACAAGAGACCCTGAAGGAAGCACTAAACATGGAAAGGAACAACCGGTACCAGCCATTGCAAAAACATGTCAAAATGTAAAGTCCATCGATGGTAGGAAGAAACTGCATCAACTAATGAGCAAAATAACCAGTTAATATCATAATGGCAGGATCAAGTTCACACATAACAATATTAACCTTAAATGTAAATGGACTAAATGCTCCAATTAAAGACACAGACTGGCAAACTGGATAAAGAGTCAAGACCCATCAGTTTGCTGTATTCAGGAGACCCATCTCACATGCAGAGACATACATAGGCTCAAAATAAAGGGATGGAGGAAGATCTACCAAGCAAATGGAGAACAAAAAAAAGCAGGGGTTGCAATACTAGTCTCTGATAAAACAGACTTTAAACCATCAAAGATTAAAAGAGACAAAGAAGACCATTACATAATGGTAAAGGGATCAATTCATCACGAAGACCTAACTATCCTAAATATATATGCACCCAATACAGGAGCACCCAGATTCATAAAGCAAGTCCTTAGAGACTTACAAAGAGACTGAGACTCCCATACAATAATAACAGGAGGCTTCAACACCCCACTGTCAACATTAGACAGACCAATGAGACAATAAGGATATCCAGGACTTGAACTCATCTCTGCAGCAAGCAGACCTAATAGACATCTATAGAACTCTCCACCCCGAATCAACAGAATATACATTCTTCTCAGCACCACATCACACTTATTCCAAAATTGACCACATAATTGGAAGTAAAGCACTCCTCAGCAAATGTACAAGAACAGAAATTATAACAAACTGTCTCTCAGACCACAGTGCAATCAAACTAGAACTCAGGACTAAGAAACTCAATCAAAACCGCTCAACTACATGGAAACTGAACAACCTGCTCCTGAATGACTACTGGGTCCATAACGAAATGAAGGCAGAAATAAAGATGTTCTTTGAAACCAATGAGAACAAAGATACAACATACCAGAATCTCTGGGACACATTTAAAGCAGTGGGTAGAGGGAAATTTATAGCACTAAATGCCCACAAGAGAAAGCTGGAAAGATCTAAAATTGATACTCTAACATCACAATTAAAAGAACTAGAGAAGCAAGAGCAAACACATTCAAAAGCTAGCAGAAGGCAAGAAATAACTAAGATCAGAGCAGAACTGAAGGAGATAGAGACACAAAAAACTCTCCAAAAAACAATGAATCCACGAGTTGGTTTTTTGAAAAGATCAAAAAAATTGATAGACTGCTAGCAAGACTAATAAGAAAAGAGAGAAGAACCAAATAGAAGCAAGAAAAAATGATAAAGGGATATCACCACTGACTCCACATAAATACAAACTACCATCAGAGAATACTATAAACACCTCTACGCAAATAAACTAGAAAATCTAGAAGAAATGGATAATTTCCTGGACACTTACACTCTCCCAAGACTAAACTAGGAAGAAGCTGAATCCCTGAATAGACCAATAGCAGGCTCTGAAATTGAGGCAATAATTAACAGCATACCAACCAAAAAAAGTCCAGGACCAGATGGATTCATAGCCGAATTCTACCAGAGGTATAAGGAGGAGCTGGTACCATTCCTTCTGAAACTATTCCAATCAATAGAAAAAGAGGGAATCCTCCCTAACTCATTTGATGAGGCCAACATCATCCTGATACCAAAGCCTGGCAGAGATACAACAAAGAAAGAGAATTTTAGACCAATATCCCTGATGAACATCGATGCAAAAATCCTCAATAAAATACTGGCAAACCGAATCCAGAAGCACATCAAAAAGCTTATCCACCATGATCAAGTGGGCTTCATCCCTGGGATGCAAGGCTGGTTCAACATTCACAAATCAATAAATGTAATCCAGCATATAAACAGAACCAAAGACAAAAACCACATGATTATATCAATAGATACAAAGGCCTTAGACAAAATTCAATAGTCTTTCATGCTAAAAACTCTCAATAAATTCGATATTGATGAAACGTATCTCAAAATAATAAGAGCTATTTATGACAAACCCGCAGCCAATATCATACTGAATGGGCAAAAACTGGAAGCATTCCCTTTGAAAACTGGCACAAGACAGGGATGCCCTCTCTCACCACTCCTATTCAAAATAGTGTTGGAAGTTCTGGCTAGGGCAATCAGGCAAGAGAAAGAAATCAAGGGTATTCAGTTAGGAAAAGAAGAAGTCAAATTGCCCCTGTTTGCAGATGACATGATTGTATATACAGAAAACCCCATCGTCTCAGCCCAAAATCTCCTTAAGCTGATAAGAAACTTCAGCAAAGTCTCAGGATACAAAATTAATGTGCAAAAATCACAAGCATTCTTATACACCAGTCACAGACAAACAGAGAGCCAAATCATGAATGAACTTCCATTCACAATTGCTTCAAAGAGAATAAAATACCTAGGAATCCAACTTACAAGGCATGTAAAGGACCTCTTCAAGGAGAACTACAAACCACTGCTCAGTGAAATAAAAGAGGACACAAACAAATGGAATAATATACCATGCTCATGGATAGGAAGAATCAATATCGTGAAAATGGCCATACTGCCCAAGGTTATTTATAGATTAGATGCCATCCCCATCAAGCTACCAATGAGTTTCTTCACAGAATTGGAAAAAACTGCTTTAAAGTTCATATGGAACCAAAAAAGAGCCCGCATCTCCACAACAATCCTAAACCAAAGGAACAAAGCTGGAAGCATCACGCTACCTGACTTCAAACTATACTGCAAGGCTACAGTAACCAAAACAGCATGGTACTGGTACCAAAAGAGAGATATAGACCAATGGAACAGAACAGAGTCCTCAGAAATAATACCACACATCTACAGCCATTTGATCTTTGACAAACCTGAGGAAAACAAGAAATGGGGAAAGGATTCCCTATTTAATAAATGATGCTGGGAAAATTGGCTAGCCATAAGTAGAAAGCTGAAACTGGATCCTTTCCTTACTCCTTATACGAAAATTAATTCAAGATGGATTAGAGACTTAAATGTTAGACCTAAAACCATAAAAACCCTAGAAGAAAACCTAGGTAATACCATTCAGGACATAGACATGGGCGAGGACTTCATGTCTAAAACACCAAAAGCAACGGCAGCAAAAGCCAAAATTGACAAATGGGATCTAATTACACTAAAGAGCTTCTGCATAGCAAAAGAAACTACCATCAGAGTGAACAGGCAACCTACAGAATGGGAGACAGTTTTTGCCATCTACTCATCTGACAAAGGGCTAATATCCAGAACCTACAAAGAACTCAAACAAATTTACAAGAAAAAAACAAACAACCCCATCAAAAAGTGGGCAAAGGATATGAACAGGCATTTCTCAAAAGAAGACATGCATACAGCCAACAGACACATGAAAAAATGCTCATCATCACTGGCCATCAGAGAAATGAAAATCAAAACCACAATGAGATACCATCTCACACCTGTTAGAATGGCAATCATTAAAAAGTCAGGAAACAACAGGTGCTGGAGAGGATGTGGAGAAATAGGAACACTTTTACACTGTTGGTGGGATTGTAAACTAGTTCAAACATTATGGAAAACAGTATGGTGATTCCTCAAGGATCTAGATCTAGAAGTGCCATATGACCCAGCCATCCCATTACTGGGTATATACCCAAAGGATTATAAATCATGCTGCTATAAAGACACATGCACACGTATGTTCATTGTGGCACTATTCACAATAGCAAAGACTTGGAATCAACCCAAATGTCCATCAGTGACAGACTGGATTAAGAAAATGTGGCACATATACGCCATGGAATACTATGCAGCCATAAAAAAGGATGAGTTTGTGTCCTTTGTAGGGACATGAATGCAGCTGGAAACCATCATTCTCAGCAAACTATCACAAGAACAGAAAACCAAACACCGCATGTTCTCACTCATAGGTGGGAACTGAACAATGAGATCACTTGGACTTGGGAAGGGGAACATCACACACCAGGGCCTATCATGAGGAGGGGGGAGGGGGGAGGGATTGCATTGGGAGTTATACCTGATGTAAATGACGAATTGATGGGTGCTGATGAGTTGATGGGTGCTGACGAGTTGATGGGTGCAGCACACCAACATGCCACAAGTATACATTTGTAACAAACCTGCACGTTATGCACATGTACCCTAGAACTTAAAGTATAATAATAAAAATAAATAAATATATATATATAATAAACATGTCAGCTTACTGCAAAAAAAAAAAACAAATAAATAAATAAAGTACTGATACATCCCTGAAGGCTTACAAATATTTTATTTCAAGTAGCTCACCCTCTGATCATTATTCTGTTGTTTGATATCTACTCCCTAGCATTTATCCATGACACATATTATTTGATTGTATTTAATAGTTTATTGGCAAATACTTTTGGTTTCCTTATAACTTTTTTCCCATTGCATTTTCATTGCAAAACCTGTACCTTGTTTAAATTCAGTAGTTCACTTTTACTGAGCCTACCAACAAGCAACAAAAGATGGTTGGAGAAAAACACATTATGATAACTGGTCATACTTTAATTTATGACCAAGAATGAGTGGTCATTAAGCATATTATGGCAATCCTATCACAGATCTTTATTTTCTTCTCAGTCTCTAAGAAGCTTTACGTTTAAACATTCATTCCTTGCCACAAAATTCTAACAAGTGTCTTGCCTTCCTCAGTCTCAGCTGATTCCTCTGCTTTATAGTGTAGAAAAAGGTAAACCACCTTTTCATACAACAATATCTACTCTTCTATCTTCGTGGGAACTCATGTATTTTGCTAAGGTAGTTAGCCCCCAAAGATGACCCTCAATAATTCCACCTGTGGGCCTTATACATCATTGTGTAACCCCTGCTCAAATTGTACCAGGGCTGTTCTGTGTGACCCATAGAATACAGGAGTAGTGGTATGTCACTTATAGGATCAAATCATGTAAGTTTTTACTTTCCCCCAGTGTCTTTCTCTCTCTCTCTTTCTCCACTTTTGTAGAAGAAGCCAGGTCATGGGCAGTCTTATGAGATGACCCACAGCGTGAGGAAAAATAACTTCCTGCTAAGACCCATGTGAGGGTGCTTAGATTGGATCCTATGGTCCCAGTCTTATTTTCAGAGACCATATTTATGGCTGAGAGCTTAACCACAACCTCATGAGAGATGCCTTCTGTAGCCAAGGCCC
Source organism: Macaca nemestrina (assembly GCF_043159975.1). Classification (NCBI taxonomy): domain Eukaryota; kingdom Metazoa; phylum Chordata; class Mammalia; order Primates; family Cercopithecidae; genus Macaca; species Macaca nemestrina. The sequence continues at coordinate 83,959,028 of NC_092135.1, read as the reverse complement.
AGGCTGTACTTTGGCTCACTTTAGCCACAGCTGGAGTAGCTGGGATGCAGGACACCAAATCCTGAAACTGTGCAAAGCGGCAAGTCTGTGCGCCTGCCTCATGAAACCGTCTTTTTTTTCCTCCTTGGCTTCCTGGCTTGTGATGAAATGGGCTGCTTGGAAGTTTTATGGTCATTAAAGTCTCAGCATTGTAATATTCTAAGCACATGGTAAGACTGTACATTCCAGTGCTCTTTTGTTTGCATAGTATCAAGTGATTAAATCTGACCAATGAGTTATAAACAGAAATGATGTATGTCATGTCATTTCTTGTTTTGAGATTTTTATTACTGGTATTAAATCGTTCAGAGTTTCTTTTCCCTCTCATTTTACCATCACAATCAGCAACATTCCAGATAGATTTTGGTCAGTCAGCCTGGATCCCAGAGGGAGAAGGATGTAGAGCAGAGTCCACAGCCTAATCACATTGGAAATGTACATAGTATGAAAAAGAAATACATTTTTGTTACCTTAACTTCCTGACATTAGGATATTTTTACTGTAACTTAACACTGATTGTTACTAACGTAAGCAACATGTAAGCTAACAGAAAGCAGAAAAAAATCTAAACACCTCAACTGGAGAATAGCTTTTGAAGTGGTATTAGTCTATTCCATCAAATAATATGACACTAAAAACACTGATTATGAAGACTATGTGATAATAGTGTGAACATAGGTAAAATATTGTATACAATTATAGAACAAAATATTAAGTTGAAACTCAAAAAAATGATGTAAAATTGTATATGTTCAATCCTATTTGATGATGATTTACTTCCAGAAACATTGTATAGTTATGGTTCCTTTCCCTTCTCACAGTTTGGTGGCCATCACAGGGTTAGTTCTTGCCACAAACTGTAGAAGAAGGTAGCTTTGGACTGCAGTATTTTATAGCTGGTGTAAGACCTTCAGCTTTCTTTCTTCTTCCTGTCACCATGATCATTTAGTGTCTCCTATCCATATTAAAATGGACATGTAATACGACTGGTAAACAAAGATTTAAAAATTATTGTATGGCTCTTCATTATTTAAAAGTACGCTTCATTATACGCTAGTGCACCCAGGCTGATACAGGATGGGAGCTAAGCTATGAAGGTGCAAAGGCATAAGAATGATACAATTGACTTTGAGGACTCAGGGGGATAGGGTGGGAAGGGGGTGAGGGATAAAAGACTATAAATTGGGTTCAATGTATACTCCTCGGGTGATGGATGCATCAAAATCTCACAAATTACCGCTAAAGAACTTACTCATGTAACCAAATACCACCTGTTCCTCCAAAACCTATGGAAATAAAAAATGTAAAACAAACAAACAAACAAAGATTGGTCCCAAAATTAAAGTGTAGCACTAACAAAATCCTTAATAATGGGTCAGTTGTTTATTTGGTAAAATAAAGACTGGAAAATTGGTGATTTGTCTTATATAATGGCAAAATATTTTGTAAAGCTTTCATTTGAGGTAACTGAGAATACAGACTTATAAATCTAGGGCAAGGTTTCTCAATATTCTTAGTACTATTGACATATGGGGCCAGGTAATTCTTTGTTGTTAGGAGTTGTCATTTATTGTAGGATGTTTAGTAGCAAACCTGACTTCTACTCACTACGTATGTTTTTGTTCTCAAAGACCATCAGCATAACTTCTACTCCTATAGTTGTGAAAGCCAAAAATGGCCCCAGAAACTGCCAAACACCTTCTGGGGAGCAAAATTGACTCAAACCTCTAGTGAAGAGGTTAGAAAGGATAAAACTAATAGGGAGGATTGATAATTTTTATTGCCTTTAGCATGTTACAATTAAGAGATAATTAAATATGCTATAAAATTAGAAAGGTAACCAAAGTTAGAGTTCTCACAGAATTAGAAATTCAACCACTTATCAACTCCAAACATTGGTTTACATGTGAAAATAGTCACATCTGTAGAGTTCTCTTTAGATATATTTCTTATATTTTTAAATATATCTTTGTATTCTAGACTTATTGCCCCACCATCATATTTTTTGTTTTGCCTTAATTTTAAATAGATACAGTATTTTAAGAACAGGCTTTTTTTTTTTTTTTTTTTTTTTTTTTGTATTTTTTAGTAGAGACGGGGTTTCACCGTGTTAGCCAGGATGGTCTCGATCTCCTGACCTCGTGATCCGCCTGTCTCGGCCTCCCAAAGTGCTGGGATTACAGGCTTGAGCCACCACACCCGGCCTTAAGAACAGTTTTAGATTTAAAGGAGAACTGAAAAGATAATACAGAAATTTGCTTATTGTATGTCAGTATGGACTCATGAATATTTAGTTTACACTTTGGGTTATAATCCAATGCTTTACTCCCTTGATCAATTTATTTCAGCATAACCACTGGGAGCACTTTCAATTGATTCCTGTGTTCCTTTGACATACTCTTATCAATATGGTGGGTTTCTAAAACTTTTTTTTTTTTTGAAATGGAGTCTCGCTCTGTCATCCAGGTTGGAGTGGCACTATCTTGGCTCACTGCAACCTCCGCCTCCTGGGTTCAAGCAATTCTCTGCCTCAGCCTTCCTAGTAGCTGGGATTACAGGCGGTTGCTAGAGTGCCAGGCTAATTTTTGTACTTTTAGTAGAGACAGAGTTTCACCATTTTGGCTTGGCTGGTCTTGAACTCCTGATCTTGTGATCTACCTGCCTTGGCCTCCCAAAGTGCTGGAATTGCAGGCGTGAGCCACTGCGCCTGGCCAAAACTTTTTTGAGTACTTTATTATCTAGCACTGATATCAAAACCAGATAAAGACATAAAAGGAAGATTATAAACCAATGCTCTTTGTAAGTCTAAATGCAAAACCCACTAACAATATACTAGCAAACTGAATCCTACAGCATATTAAAAGGATTATACACAAGGATCAAGATGATTTATGCTAGGAATGCAGGGAAGTTCAATATAAGAACATCAATCAATGCAATGTATCACATTAGTAGCACTAAGGGGAGAAAACATAATCAGCTCAATCAATGCAGTTGAAAAACTGCCTGATAGTTATCAGGTACCATGTTCACTAACTGAGTGATTGGTCAGTTGTACCCCAAACCACTGCATCACATAATATACCCTTGTAACAAAACTGCACATGTACCCCATGAATATAAAATAAAAGTCAAAATTATTTTAAAAAACACAAGATTAAAGAAAAAGGCAATAAAATTACATTTAAAAAAGAAAAGACATTTGACAAAATCCAACACCTTTTCATGGAAAAAAATTACCTTTCAGAAAACTAGGAAAGAGAAAACTTTCTCAACATGATAAAGGGCATTTATGAGGAGTTACACTTTATCATTACAGAGTTGCTGTTTGGGGTGATAAAAACGTTTTAGAAATAAAGAACAGTGATGGTTGTACAACTTTGTGAATATGATAAATGAACTGTACACTTAAAGATGATTAAAATGGCAACTTTTATATTATATGTATTTTATAAAAATTTAAAATATTATTAATGTAGTAAACTAAAAACTGTTTAATTGAATGGTGTAATAGGTAAATTTTATGGTATGTGAATTATATCTCACTAAAGCTGCTTTAAAAGAACTCCTGGGCTTTGACATTACAAAAAACAGTTTTAGCTCCAAGTTTTATCAATCAATAGCTCAAAGTCTTTGAAAAAATTACCTAAATGCTTTATAGCTTCAGTGTCTCAAGTGTCCAGCAATGACCCAACATTTCCAGAGTTATTATGAGAAACATTGGGGTAATCATTGTAAAATAACAAACACAGTGACTGGCACAGAGTTGGAAATGAGTAACTCCTGGCTCAGGTGGTAATCATGATGAGGACAGTGATGATGCGGTCAATAGTGATGATGAAGATGGTGGGGTGGAGTTGAGGGGAAAAGAAGGGCAAGCTGGAGAGAGATGCCTGTCACGATATAAACCAGGATGTGGATTAGGATAGTACACTTACAGATGGAAGATCTGAGATAGAGCCCTAATCTTCCAGATTTTAACTGTGTAGCTGATATTTCTTAAATGTCTCATTTTCTTACCTGGGAAATAACTGAAGGCCTGGAAATGACCACCAGTATCTCATAGGACTTTGTTCCGTCAGTACTGTGGGTAAGCCCATTATAGATTTTTTTTTTTTTTTTTTTTTTTTTGAGACGGAGTCTCGCTGTGTCGCCCAGGCTGGAGTGCAGTGGTGGGATCTCGGCTCACTGCAAGCTCCGTCTCCCGGGTTCACGCCATTCTCCTGCCTCAGCCTCCTGAGGTAGCTGGGACTACAGGCGCCCACCACCAGGCCTGGCTAATTTTTTTGTATTTTTAGTAGAGACGGGGTTTCACCGTGGTCTCTATCTCCTGACCTTGTGATCCGCCCGCCTCGGCCTCCCAAAGTGCTGGATTACAAGCGTGAGCCACCGTGCCCGGCCTCATTATAGATCTTTATCAGTGATAACACTCACTGAGGCTGTGCAATGTGTACTATGAGGTAAGTACAAGACTGTTTTTGAGATTTGCTGATGAAGAAATTAAAACACAGAGTTTAAATAACTTATCCACAAACAACCAGCTATAAATGTCAGAGCTAAGATTTAAACCCAAGTATGTGATTCCAAAGCCTCTTATTTAAACACTTGTTAAACCAATGGGCAATGATTTTGTAATGCAACATAGGAACATAACTCTTGGTAATAAAACAACATCATATTGTACTTGTTTGTAATTGAAAACTGATGGTTTTCTAAAATTTGAGATTACTGGTTGCATTAAGCAGCTAATGTCAAACACAAATTATTTCTGGTTAGTCTTTCTTTCTTTTTGTGAGGTACAGGGCAGAGGAATTGATTGCATAATTTTATTGTTCTTTTGTTCTCATTAGAAAAATCATTTTAGCTCAGAAAACCAAATCTAGAATTGTCTTCAGGGCAAAGTATAATAAACCAATACTACATATTTAGAATATTATAATAAAATAGTAATAATCACTATGATTTTTCATGCAATTATTTCATTACTCATTACTTTTATATGATATTCATTTTTATAGATGATTCTTATGACTTAATGGCTGAGTCTACTCAATGCCAGATTATAGAAAATAAAAGGTAAAAGCCAGCATTCTTAGTGTCTTGAAGGTACAAAGTATAAATTATAGTTAGGGTAACACAAATGTCTGACTTAAAAAGAATTGGAAAGGTGAAAGAAGCTGCTTCCTCTTACTAATTCTTTCATTATGAAAACTACTGTCTGAAGCCCTCTCACTTTTTGAAGATCTTCATTTGATACTAGTGGCTTTTTAAAGAAAGTTGAAGTACACCTATACAAATTACTTCATTTGAAATGTGAGTTTAATTTTGTTCCAGAATTTTAGGTTATTATGTCTCGAAAATCACTTTTTTACTTGTTCTGTTTTTTGATCTTTTATTTCAAGTTACAGTATCTTCAAATATCATTAAGTAAAAAGCAAAGATTAAAAAGAATACGATTTCAAGAACATTTTAATAAAATGGATTTATAATAAAACCCATATGGGCTGGGCGTGGGGGCTCACACCTGTAATCCCAGCACTTTGGGAGGCAGGCGGATCAGAGGTCAGAGGTTCAAGACCAGCCTGGCCAACATGATGAAACCCCGTCTTTACTAAAAAAGTACAAAAATTAGCCGGGCAGAGTGGTGGGCACCTGAAATCCCAGCTATGTGGGAGGTTGAGGCAGGATAATCACTTGAACCCAGGAGGCGGAGGTTGCAGTGAGCCGAGATCACGCCACTGTACTCCAGGCCTGGGTGACAGAGCAAGGCTCCATCTCGGGAAAACAAATAAACAACAACAACAAAACAAAACTAAACAATAAAACCATATAAAGAACAGATAAAATTCTAAAAAAAAGAATTCTAACATACTCTTCGAAGGATATACTAATCTTGCATTAGTTCTACAGATTGCTTGTTGCTAAATTATTTGCCCAACAATGTTCCTCTACCTTTACTTCACATAATCTCCCCAATATTATTTATGCATATAGCATTATAAAGTTATTTCCAAAGGAATTAACTCATGCTAACATTTCATTTTAGTTGGTGAAAAACAAGGGAAATTAATTCTACATATATTCTAAATATATTGATTACATACTCCACTATCTATTAATTTGACACATATGTATTTTTGGACACCTACTATTTATTAATTTTCATCCAGATTCACGGTGACATTGGATATAGGCTTTCATCCCTATCTTTGCTAAGTGCTTTATCACACTAAATTGTAGATATTATTATAGCATGTCTTAAAGGCAGAGATCTTATAAATTATCTTTTTATAGTAAAATTTTAGAGCAATACTGGGTATACAGCAAAAGTTAACAAAATATTTATCAAATGACTAAACAGTTGATGTAGGTAATTCAGTTGTTCTGAAGAGGACAGCCCTGAAAAAGACTGCCAGTGAAGTCAGGAAGGCCAGTGGGAGCATGTTGGAAGTAAAATATGACTGGAATACAACATTGAGAGTTCATTTATTCCTCACGCAATTTAGTATTAACCTTCCATTGATGTTAATTCATTTCAAGAAGAATTTCTAGTTTGTTTTTCTTTTAATAATGATTCAGAGTTTTCCAGAAGAACAGATTTAAATTTTGATTTTGATCATCACTGGAAAGATTTAGAGGCACTGATAACTTATTAGAGAAATGGTGTGAAAACTAATACTTTTAGAAAATAAGACCATTTAGAAATTTGAGAGTCCAGGTTTAATGCAAAAGCTTCATTATACCTTCATTGAAGTAGCTTTGAGATTAAAACTCAAATTTATATTAAAACACTTGATTCCAGAACCTATCTTTCAGACCAAGAATGTCAATAAATGTCATATTTTTACAATAAGAATGGGTAAAATTATTTTGTCTTAATATTAAATTATATTTAAAATTACATATGATTTTTAGATTGTAGCACAAAATTATCTACAGAACTGTATCTAAACTAGTTATAAAAGTAATGTATGCTTATTTATAGAAAATGTGAAAAATAAAGCCAAGAAAATGAAATTATCCTATATTCATTTCATCCAAAGATAATCATGTAATTTTAATGTATTTCCTCTCATTTTTTTTCTCTTTGTCTCTTGCTGAGTATCTTTCCTCTCATTTTCCTCTGTCTGTTTATTTGTTCATGTCTCTATTCTTCTTTTCCTCTCACAGGTCCTATCTGTATATCTTTACTTTTCTGTCTTTCTTTCTCTACTGTTGTCCCTTTCTACTTTTCAATTAAAATGTCCATGGTGTTTCACATTTGTCACTTAGCTTTATATTGCATCAAATCACTGAAATTGTTGAAGAGTAACATAAAAAATGGCAAGTCACCCATCCGCTGGAAATATTCTGGAATGTATCACATAAGTGAAAAATTCTTTGCACTGTATCAGGAATCTGTAAGGGCAGGAAATATTTTTAAGGTCTGTTTCATTTTTAACAGCCTATGGCAAATTGATGAGATCTCATACTCTATTTCAGTCAGTTTTATTGAAGAATTTTGAGCTGGATAAACTGAAAGTGGCTATTGAAGTGATGATTTATGTCATGGACATTGTTGGAGATAAATGGAGGGATAAGGAATACAGTGGCACTAGGAGAGCAAGAACCACGTGTGAAAATAGGAGTAAGGATAAAAGAGAGAGACTGAATCTATTAATAAGATATCATGGGAGTAAAAGTTGAGAATAAAATTCTGAGGGTGTTGAGAGGGAGGTCATATAAAGAAAAGAGTTCAGTTTGTAAGAAATAATGGGAAAACGAAGGGAAAAATAAAACCAAGGAAGAAGAAAAGAGAAAATAAATTAGATAAAATGGAAAATAAATGAGAATTGCTTGTTGAGTGAGAAATGATGAAAATTTCTAAAAGCCACTTGTGTTTGCCAGGACTGCTTTTTTCTTATTCATTTTTGTTTGTGTGACTGTTAAAAGAATAATTTTGTTTCCAAGTCATTACAGGAATTAGTTTATATGCATATCCATATTATCTTCACTAGGCAACTTTGTGTAAACTAGCCCAGGTTCCAGAAAAACCATGGAATATTTATTAATTATAAAATTTTAGGCCAACATTTAGTTCTATAAAATATAATCTGTAGGGAAAATCTACATTTTCAACAAGAAATCCAAATTTTGTTTTGTGACCATGTAACTTGGATATCTAACTAAAGTACCCAATCACTAAGTTAAGACAATCATTTAACTAATATATTCTCATATAAATAATATATTCTCTCTCTATATGCCCTTGTAGGTCAGTGAAAATGGTTTTGGAAAAATAAAATAAAATAAAATAAACACACACACACACATTATGGGTTTTTAGTATTGTTGAATATTGTTGAATAATGTGTCTACTTAAACCTTCTAATTTAGGTATAGGAGAAATTAAACTGGCAAAAGAAGACGACATAGGTTTTGGGTAATATGAATTTGTTTTCACTTTATTCATAGTCTAAGGTTGTTTCGCCCAATAAGATAGCCAACAGATACATGTAATTGAGCATGTGATGTTTGGCTGGTCCAAATTGAGATGTACTATAATAAGTATAAAACTCACACTACATTTTGAAGTTAGTACAAAAGAAAGAAAAACAAATGTAGAGATTTTTTAAAAGATGGTGTTTAAAATATTTTTAAAGCATGTAAAAGATAGTACTCTTATAGAAAAATTACTATAAAATAACAATTTTATTAATTGATTACATGTTGAAAAGTTAATATTTTAGATATAGTGGGTTAAAGAAAACAGTCTCAAAATTAATTTTACCTGTTTCTGTTTAGTTTTTAAGTGAGGCCACTATAAAATATAAAGTTAGATATGCAGGATCACATTATACTTGTAGATGACAGTGCTGCTCTAAGTCAGGGGTCTATAAACTACAGTGTGCAGATCAAATCCAGTCTGCATACGATTTCTGTAAAACAACCCGCCCATTTGTTTCCATGTTATTAATGGCTGCTTTCATGTTGCAGGGGTAGAGTTATGTAGTTGCAGTGGACAACATTTGGCCCACAGTCTAAAGTATTTACTGTCTGGCTCTTCACAGAAAAAGTTTGCCAACCAGTGCTTTAGAGTAACTTAGCAGACTTATTTAACCTTTATCTTCAGGTTTTTTTTTTTTTTTTTTCCTGTATTCTCGATAGGAAAATCAATGGGTGAGAATGGGAGCTAGAAAGTGGAAAGGAAGCATATCTTAGTAAAGAAGGCCTGCCCATCATTTAAAACGTACAAATTCCACTGCCTAAAATGTTAGTTATATCACTTAAAGAAAAAGAAAATGAAACAAGGGATAACAATATTAACAAAAACTTCAATAATCTATGCTTTGTTAATTCATACTCCCAAACGAGAATGATAACATATAATCCCTTTCTCCTCTAATATGCTCCTGTTACATTTCCTTACTGCTAACTTCACTGCTGCCACTTTTAAGACAGACGGATTAAAAACTCTTATTGGCTAAAGAACAAGTAGGAGAGTGAAGTAGTGTTATACATTGAGAGGAAAAGCCATTATACATTGAGAGGAAAGGTTTAAGACAAAGTAAAACTCAGTTGAGAGTTTTGAAGAGAAAGGGGAAAGAATAAAGCTGAAATAGGAGATAAGGTTTTTCCACATTTAGGGGTGGGCTCTCATCTAGGTTTTGTCATTTTGATTATATTTAACTACTGTTATATTAAAAGGGAACATTTGCTTTTACACTATTTTTTAAACCACAAAAATTGAATAAAACAAAACAGAAACCCTAGTTTTTAATTTTTTTTAAATGATAGTACTTGAGGAGTCTAATATGAATCTCATGGATGGACTTTGAGCCTGAAGCCATTTCTGGCAAGACTTGTCTTGACAGGCGAGAAGGAGTTTATTTTGCATGTGGTAGGGATGTGAATTATTGAGATCACAGAAAAGATTGTGGTAGTTAGTTTTTAAAGATGTTTAAAATGGTTCCTCCCACTGTCCTTTGAGTTGTAATTTTCTGTTCCTTCCATTAAGAGCTGAAATTTATTTCCTCACTCCTTGCACATAAGCTGGCATTCTGGCTTGTTTTGACCAATTGGAGGATGTCATTTGACTTCTGAGTCCAGACCTTAAGAGATCATGCAGCTTTCAGTTTCATGTCCTTGGAATGCCTCCCTGAGGCCATACTGTGGGTAAGATAGTATATTATTTATGTATTGCTACATACCAGTATTACTACAAGCTTAGCAGCTTAAAGCAACATGCATTTGTTTTATCACAGTTTTTGAGATCCAGGAGTCCAGGCCTAGTTTATCTCAGTTCTCTGATTAGGATCTCACAGGACTGCAATTAGAGGGTTGGCTGGGGCCGCAGTCTCATCTGAGGTTTGGATGGGTAAAGATGTTCTTCAAGGCTCATTCAGGTTGTTGGAGAAATTCAATGTTTCACTCTCAGAGATTGACTGCCATTCCTTGCTATTTTTTGGTTCCTCAATATGGTTCCTTGCTACCTTAAAGCCAGCCAAGAAGAGACTCAAAAGATGAATATACAACCTTATGTTATGTATTATATATGTAATCATATACTTTTGCCATATTCTATCAGTTTGAAGCAAGTCACAAGTCCAGCCCATACTCAATAGAGTGGAGGGTATTCCACAAGGGTGTGAACAAAAAGAGGCAGCAATAATGCAGGCCACATTAAGAGTCTGTCGTCACAGCTAGTCTAGTTTATTGGAGGATAAAAATTGTCAAAAATTGTGTAAGGTCTGAAATTTTACCCTACTTGAAATCTAATAAGTAAATTTACCACAATTTCATGGTTGCTGAAAGCAGAGACATGATTTCTGGGTCAGAGATAAAGAATTTTAATTTTTACAGAACTAGCAGTAGCCAGAATATCATTTTTTTCTACTGATTTTCTGAGCCCCAATCTCCCTGTGGAGTGTACCAAGTAATGTCTATGCAAACACCAGTTGTGTTACATGAGTGCTCTGAGCTTATGACACCTGAATCTTTCACAGCAGCCAGTAAGTATGCTTACCTTTTGTTCTGGAGAGAGCAAGGATGTTGGTACCACAATTTCTCATACTGGTCTATTGGTAAACAGAAAACAAAAATTGTACTTGGAGAAAATGTGGTTGTAGTACTTAAAAAAGAAAAGGCAATAGAAGTTTCTTTGTTTTGAATTCCATGTGGCAGTTCATTTCCAAACTACTTAAAATATTTCCATAATAAAATATATGTAACATATTTGAATTTTAAAAAGTAAAAAAATGACAAAAGTCATTTATAAGTAGATGTGAGATTCTTAACATAGCTAGCCAGACTTTCCAAAGGACTAAAGTAAAATTTCCTTTTAATTGGAGTCAAGAGAATAATAAGGGTGAAAAGAGGCATCTCCCAAAAGCAAATATTTTTGTAAAAAAATTCAAGACTTTTTTCCCCAGTTAGAAGTAGATTATAATAAAGAAAAATTTTTCTTGTCATGTTATTTTAATTTTTTCAAGGCATATAACTTTAAATAATAATTTTAGGGGAGATTAACTTTGGTAATTTCTTTTCAGAATTATGTATATGCATACATATGTGTTTGTGAGTCTGTGTTATATATTTTGTTTTACTATTTCTATAAAATATTACTGATAATTTGTGATGTGGATGAGGGGGGTAGTTAGAGAAAAGAGAAGTCCTTCATAAGAGGAGTAAGTTTTTATTACAAAACTGAACAAGGATAATGGGAATGTGTAGTAAATTTTACAACATTTATATACAAGTCACAAATTTACATTAATAAGTAAATTAAGGCATTTTCCCTAGTATATAGAAACAACTATAATGACATTAGAAACTAAAACAAAAGAAAAAAAGGAAGAAGAAACAAAACCAGGCAATCATCAAAGGAAACATCTATCTTGTGTTCAAAATTACTTTTAAAATGTGTCACAGTGATGAGAATGCTTTGTGCAAATGTCCAAAATATAACCCATGGTGAGTTCCAACTAGAAAACCACTTTATTCTGCCTCCCCCAAAACTGACCTTTTAAAACTGTGCTGAAGCTAATTTTTCCTTTTTCTCTGGGTTTAAGTTTGAGAAGCCTATAGCTTATCTCTTAACTTTTCACTTGTGTCTTAGTCTACTCAGGTTTCCATAACAAAATAACATAGACCGAGTGGTCTAAACAACAGAAATTTTATTTTCTCACAATTCTGGAGGCTGAAAGTTCAACATCAAACCAATTTGGTTTCTGGAGAGGGCTCATTTCTTGGCTTGCAGTTGGCTTCCTTTTCACTTATCTTCATATGTTCTTACCTCAGTGTGAAACCACCTCACCTCAGGATTTTATAAAATCGATTAAGAAAAAAAAATCCAGCTAATCACAGCAGCAATCATTATGCCAACTTGCCTTTTGGCTCACTTACTTGTAGAGTCACTACTCCAGTGTAATGTGGCCCTTGTCACAAGACTCTTTTCATTTTCTATTCTATAAAGTCTAAGACATCGTGAGATGATAAGCCTTCTATTGGGGCTTCTTTCCTAAGTTCTTCATACTAAGAAAACTACAGATGCCAGCTGGTCTGGCGGGCCCAGTAAGAAGCTGACTCATGAAGAAATGCAGTTGCTGCATCTTGATGATTTCATGTCCCTTATCCTGACCAATTGATGACCTCAAATTTTCCAGCCCCTCACTCTCCACAAATCCCCTTGAAAACCCTTGCCCACAGCCCCTTGACAAAATGGATTTGAGGCTTGAGAATTCTTCTCATTTCCTCATTGGGTGAGTTGTGATTATTAAACCCTTTCTCTACTGCAACCCTGCTGTCAGTGTATTGGTCTGTGGCTGTGCAGTGGGCATAGAAAACTGGCAGTCCTGTAACAAGTGGGTGTGCAGCTGAGGGTAGAAGTAGGGGTGGCAGGAGAAGAGAAAGAGTTAGAAAAAAAGAAAAAGAACGCTTTCTCTGGTGTCTCTTCTTATGAAGACACTTATCCTACTGGATTAAGGTCACACTCTTATGACTTCATTTAACCTTAATTACTTCCTTAGAGGACATGTCTCCAAATTCAACCTCACTGTGGATTAGGGCTTCAACATATGAATTTGTAGAGATGCAAACATTCAGTTTATAGCAGTCAGTAAATAGAAAGTTTTATTCCTCTTTAACCTCAAACATTCTCACTTCAGTAATTTTTATGTCCATTCGAGTACAAAAATTAAAAATCATGAAATTCCTTCAAAATTGTAACATGTGCTTTCTCTGCCCATCTTACTTTTCTTACCCCTCCTGTAGCTTACTGGCAACGATGAGGGAGGATAATGAATTAAAAATAGGCAAGGAGCAAGAGTGGCCCAGTTAGTCTCATCAGTCAAGGGTCGGCAAACTTTCTGTAAAGCGCCAATCAGTTTTGCCAACATAGTCTTTATTGTAGTTACTCAACTCCAACATAGTAGTACAATAGATGAAAAATAGAAACCATAATTGTGTTCCAGTAAAATTTTTATTTACAAATGCAGGCAGGCCAAACTCTTTTCTAGATAATTAAAGAAAAAGGAATCCATTTTTATCATCCTGCTACTTGGTTTGGTATAGCAACAGATGAGAAGCTGCAATCTTTGGGGATGGGATGGGTAGGAATGTACATTTATTCTAAGCATGTTTTCCTCACTCAGTGAATTTCAACATTTGCTGCATGTTAGAAATCTCTGGGACACTTTAAGAAAATCAGATTTTAAAATGCGATGCCCAGGCTACAAGGAGATAAGTTAAATCAGAAGGTGGCGATTTGATACCCAGTACTAATATTTTTTTAAAGATCCAACATGCCATCAAGAGTAGAAATAACTTTTTTAGCTGTAGCTTACTGAAAATAGTCAAACACCATAAACACATTAGCACCTCGAACATATAAATGTTACCAGAAGCACCTTGGCAGAAGTTCCTCAGCAGTATTTATCCAGGTTTTGTATTATCTGATTCGTTCTTTTTTTTTTTTTTTTTTTTTTTTTTGGTGCCTGCATTGATTCTGCTCCATGAATTCATCTAGGCAACTTCATTAACTTATTTTTTGAATATTTATCTCAGCTTTTACCTGAAACATTTCTTTCACAACATGTGGAATATTTCTCCTAGGTTCACAGTCTACTGAAGGTGCTTTTGCAAACTTACTACTGAGAGCTATCTCACATAGTTGACTCCGTCTTGCTTCTGACCCCTAAGTCGTCCTTGGTCATTCTTGGGCATAGGCCAAGCTAACTTTGGGAGGAATTTAGTTTACAGTTTAACTTGAACACAACAATAACAACCCCTCCTTAAACTACTCTTCTCTTTGCTCAGAGACCCAAAACCACCCTTGTGAAACTAATGAAAAGTCACAAGAATAGGATTATGGGAGGGGCCTGAACTCTGCTAAGATGTAGGCATAGTGTCTATAATCCTTTACTGCTCAGGAGTTATGTGACCAGAGGTCACAAGATTTGTAACTTGACCAATTACTACTATAGATAACATCACTATTGTAGAACCTAAGAATGGTTTTTTGAGATACCTTTCAGACTGTTCCCACCCAGACTCATGACTCAACTGATCCTGTAGCCCCACCCAGAGGTGGACTCAGCATATGAGTACCATTTTCCACACCCCTATGATTTCATCCTCAGTCAGTAAAGATCACCCATTCCCTAGCTATGATATGAGTGCTAACTTCAGTTCTCTCATGTGGGCCAGCCTCACATCAATTAAACCACTTCTCTACTGCAATGCTGTAGTCTCAGTGGATTGATTTTTGTCTATGCAGTGGGCAGGAAGAACCCATCTGATGATTACATGACTAAAATAAGTAAAAGGCACTCTGCACTCATGCCTTGCTACAGCCAATACTTAATAGAGCCACAGGCTAAAATGTTCTGAAAGTTGTTACTCTTAATTAGCTCTGTGTGTGGGTGTGTATGTGTCGAGCATAGTTTTGTGTTGACTGGAGGGCAGTCATTCTTTGCTGATACAAAATTAACATTTTTTAAATCAGCATTTATCAGCATTTAATTTTTTAATTAAAATCAGCATTTAATGCTAATTTTTTTATCAGCTTTATAATTTTTTATCAGCATTTCTCAGGGTTTACCTATTTATTGTTGTTATTTTTAGGTGCAGATGTTTGCTGACACAGCCTCAGCCTCATGGGAGGGACTCAACAAAATGGAATTTGTGGTCTCTTCATTATAGGCAGAGGGTGAAGAAAAATGGGCAGCTTAATATCAGTCTAAGTTTGTTTAGATTATGTGGACTTCTAGATGGCTTGAGCAATTGGTTCTGGAGTATTTAATGTCATATGATTTACAGCAATGTCATATTCACAGAAGCACTGACAACACCCTAGCTCTTCGTTTCCGAAACCACGAGGTTTCTGGAACACAGGTTAAGATCAGGCTGAGCCCTGTTCTTAGTCATAGAGTGGTGTTTTCTCCTTTTTAATTTTTAAATGAAATAAATCTGTTTTTTCCTATTCAAGGCAATTATAAATTCAAGACATCAGACAGCTTCCAGGACTGAGCCTACCTAGATAAAGTGTGAGGAGGTTAGTGCTGCCCATAATTAAGTTCATTGTTTCCTTCATATATCCCAGCTGAATCACATGACTCTTACACATTTAAGAAAATTAATACTTTTTTTACTTTAGCATTATGTGACCCACACTTTATTATGTTTCACGAGACTCTTTCTGTAGTCTCAACTTTGTATATTGCCTTAAGCCATGAATACAAGTAAACACTGCAGAACGTGTGAGGCATTTGATGTAACTGAGTTTTAGAAGATACCTTATTTGATATTCTGGATAATTATAGAATATCGTGTTTTTTTTCAGCAGACTGTCATCTCATATTTACCCTGAATGAAGAATGAGTAAATTTAAGAATGTTCTTTTCCTATCAAATTGAAATGTTGCTTCTTTTCATTTTGCATATTTTTGCTTTTTGTGTTCTTTTGATTAGGTGAACTAATGTTTTTTTTTTTAATCTTATGGTTTGCTTTTATTGCCAATAGTCAACATTTGGTTTTATTTATTATTTGTATACTTTTTATTATTTTCTAATGTTTAATGTCTGTATTTCTCTTTAGTAATTACTTTCATCAAATTTTCTTAGGTTCATTTGGTTGTCTTTTTAAAAACTATTTTCTTGAATTAAGTATGTAATTAATTTGTGTTCATTTTTTGTTTTTAGAAATGAAAATATTTAAAGTAGAATTTTCCTCTGCAGTGTTCTAGTTGTATCCCATGTTTTCATAACATTCTCTATAACTTCTGTTTTGTCCTTTCTTTGAACTTATGTAAGTGTATCACTTTAAAAATTATCTCATTTTTAGACAATCCAAAATTCCAATAAATCACAGTGTAGACACTATTCTGACTATAACATAACAAAGCTAGAATGTAGCAAAAGAAAACTAAAAACAAAAGTAGAGACACATAGAATCTCTCTTTCTATCTTCTATCTCTCTCAGATACACACACACAGACACACACATACACACAAAAATACTTACATTAACTCCAAACAAGGACTTAAAAGTATTAAACTAATAAAATGTTACAAATATTTCTTATGAATCAATTAATATTTTAAAAATCCTTTAAAAAGCAAAACCCACATATTTTAATGCAAAAGAAAAAAAGGAACTATATATCTTGTTCCCAATCAATGTTTTGTAAATGTTAGAATAATTGTAGTTGCATATATAAAAAACACCAATACCTCTTCTCTTAATTGTTAACAAGATAAAGAATGGATAATAGGAGTCAAAGAAATGTAGCACATCTTAATAACTAATATTTGTTTACTAAAACAGAAAAAATTTTCAAAGGAACAAAGATACCTACGTGTAACTATTCAGGGATAAATTCAAGTGAAGAATATTTTCAGAAGTTGAGAAAAATACTATAACATAAAGGAAAGGAAATGAGTAATAAACTACAATTAGACTGAAGAAACCCACTCAAAAAATAATATTCAGAAATAATGTAGAAGGATGTATGTTTTTCTCAAGGGGATTTTATAAAGATATTAATTGAAAATAATATAAAATATTATAAAACAATGGATCTAGAAAACCAAGTGGGAATTAGAAATAAATATTTTAAGATATATTGGCAGTATTGAGCTATGTGAGTTAATTAGTTTTACAGTATAACTTAAAAATGATGAATTAACCTCCAGGCTGATTTAAGCTGATCCATTACACAAAGGAAATTATGAGGTAACCTCAGGTGCCTGTTTACCAAAGACTTTTAAAAAGCAATGTAATAAAGATCATCTTAGTCATTCTAAAGTAAGAATAAATGTCATAAAAAAGAGAAAGTGAGAAATTGAATTATGAAAAGAATTATGCTTTTATTTATGAAATTCTAATTTAGCTTGGAATTAATAATTCTTTTTATTCCAATAAATGAGAAAATGACATAATGCTTATGATGTCCAAGAGAAAACAAGGTAGCAATGCATTTAAAATTTTTATTATTTTATCCTCATGCTACAAGAAATTAGAAGTCTTTAAATAATACATCTTGTCTGGAAAAGCACTTATATTTTGGATAAACTTAGTGTTCTGGAAACCATGTAAAATGTCTAGGTACTTAATGTTTATAAAATCTTAGAGAAGTCAAATTTGTGTATATAACAATAATATACACAAATATATTTATACATCTATATCCATCTACTTACCTATCCCTGTGCCTTTATATCTGTATCTATGCCTTCAAAGAGACAAGATAGGATGTAAACATTTGAATAAAATTTGTAATGCATGGAAGCATTTATTTAAAATTATTATATTTCAATAATAGGCATAATTATTTTCAAAATATTAACTTGATAAAGGATTTCTTAATATTCTCACTGAATTCATCATGGTTCTCCAGAGAAAAGGAATCAACAGGTTATCTATCTATCTATCTATCTATCTATCTATCTATCTATCTATCATCTATCAAGAGATAAAAATATATTTATTATCAGGAATTGGCTCACATGATTATGGAGGCCAAAAAGTTCCTTCATCTATTGTCTATAACCTGGAAGCCCAGAGAAACCAGTGGTATAATTCTAGTTCATGCTCAAAGGCTTGAGAATTAAGGAAGCCAATGGTGTATGTCCTAGTTCAAGTCTGTGGGCAGGAGAAGATGGATGCCCTTACTCAAATAGAGAAAGTGAATTAAACCTTCTTCCATCATTTTATTCTATTTTATGCCCTCAGCAGATTGACTGATGCTTGTTCACACTAATCAAGGCAATCTTTTTTACTCAAACTACTGATTCAAATGTTAATATCTTCTAAAATCACCCCCATGGATACACTCAGAAATGGTGTTTTGCTGGTTTGGCTCTGTGTTCACACCCAAATCTGATGTTATATTGTAATCCCCAAGTATTGAAGAAGGGCCTGGTGGAAATGATTGAGTCATGGGGACAGACTTCTTCCTTGTTGTGCTCATGATGGAGTTCTTATGAGATCTGATTGTTTGAAAGTATGTAGCACTTCTCCCTTTCTCTCTCTCTCTCTCTTTCTCTCCTGCTTCACCATGGTAAGATGTGCTTGCTTTCCCTTCACCCTCTGCCATGACTGTAGGTTTCCTAAGGCCTTCCAGACATAGTTCCTGTATAGCCTGTGGAACTGTGAGTCAATTAAACCACTTTTCTTCATCAATTACCTAATCTAAACTAGTTCTTTATGGCGGTGTTGGGATGGACAAATCCATCGGCTATCTGGGCATCCCTTAGTTCAGTCAAATTCATACATAATGTTAGCAATCACATTATCACATTCACCCATGGTGTTTTTTGTGTATTGTGTTTTAAAATTTAATTTTGGATGTCTCTAAAACCATATTTATAATTTTATTTAAAATATCAACAGTTTTCTAAATTCAAATGAAATTCAAATGAAAAATGCATAAATAAATGTTCGTTTTTTGATATTTATAAAAATACATTTTCAAAGCCCATAGCAATTGAAGGACAGTAAAACCATTGCACACACAAACAAACACACAGAGGAATGTCTGGCACACTTATATTAAATGAGTTTCAGTTCACGACACAGGAGCTTAAAATTTTAAATGCTATCTATGTTTTTACACTTCTCTCAGTCCTAATTGTCACAATTTTGAAAGTCAATATAAAATCTGTCATAATTGAGGGAGATAATGAGAAAAAAATATACACTCAAGAGACTTTTCTAAAATTCTGGAACTTAATTTGAAACAGTAAGAAAATATTCATGTAACTATATAGAAAAGGATATATGAACACTGCAATCATTTAATTTACTAAATAATTGACGCTTATAAATTTCTTACACTTGAGACTAAGGCAAAGTTTTAGGTATGATTGAACTAGTCTGATGTTCAAAACTCATTTTCTAATAATTTTTTCCTTCGAATAAACAATTAGGGTCATCTAGTCTTTGCTATAGCCTAAGATTATTTTTAGATATGTTTTGACATTTTCAAATTCACAGGCTCCAAATGCCTTAAGTAATGAATCCATTATACCATTTTTTTCATTTATTTAGAACCAGTCTTATATCTAAGTCAATTGAAAGTCAATTTCTTAAATGATTTGAGAAGTGTCAGAAATGTCTACCTGTCAAAAGAGTAATTTTTCCACCATTTCTACAATACTTAAATATTTCAAATTAGAGAATAATTTAAATGACACGTAATTATTCCTGGAAATGTAGTAAATTTTGACATCACTAGTTCAAGTAGAAAAGAAAAATAGAAAATATTTAAAAAAATTTAAAACAATTTTACTTAGAATTATACCTAAATGTATTAGAAGTATATATTTATATTAGTCCATTCTCACACTGCTATAAAGAACTACCTAAGACTGGGTAATTTATAAAGAAAGGAGATTTCATTCACTCACAGTTCCACAGTCTGTACAGGAAACATGAGTGGGGAGACCTCAGGAAATTTACAATCATGGCAGAAGGGCAAAGGAGAAGCAGGCACATCTTCACTGGGGGGAGGAGAGAAAGAGAACGTGAAGGGGGAAATGCTACACACATTTAAACCAAAAGATCGCATGCGAACTCACTCATAATCACAAGAACAGAAAGGGAGAAATCCACCTCCATAATCCAATCACCTCCCACCAGAACCCTCCTCCAACTTTGGGAATTACAATTTGGGATGAGATTTGAATGGGGACCCAGAGCCAAACCATATCATTTTGCCCCTGGCCCCTCTCAAATTTTATGTCCTTCTCATATTTCAAAACACAATCATGCCTTTCCAATAGTCCCCCAAATTCTTAACTCATTCCAGCATTAACTCAAAAGTCCAAGTCCAAAGTCTCATCTGAGACAAGGTAAGTCCGTTCCACCAATGAGACTGTAAAATCGAAAACAAGCTAGTTACTTCCAAGATAAAATGGGGATGTAGGCATTGGGTAAATACTTCCATTTCAAATAGGAGAAATTGACTCTACAGCTCCACTAGGCAGTACTCTATTGGGGACTCTGTGAGGGGGTTCCAACTTCACATTTTCCCTTTGCACTTCCACAGTAGAGGTTCCCCATGAGGGCTTCACCCCTGGAGCAGACTTCTGCCTAGACACCCAGGTATTTCCATACATCCTCTGCAATCTGGGTGGAGGCTCCCAAGTCTCAATTCTTGCTCTCTGCACACCCACATACTTAAAACCACATGGAAACTACCAAGTCTTCTTATGACTTGCAGCCTCTGGAGCAGTAGCCTGAGACATATCTGAGGTCTTTTTACCCATGGCTGGAGCTGGAGCAGCTGGGATGCAGGATGCCAAGTCCCAAGGCTGTGCGGAGCAGCGAGACCCTGGACCTGGCCCACAAAAACAGTTTTCCCCCATGCCCTCCAGGCCCATGATGGGAGAGGCTGCCATGAGGTCTCTGAAATGACTTTGAGGCATTTTCCCTTATAGTCTTGGCTATTAATAAGTGGCTTTTCTTTATTTATGTAAAATTTCTGCAGTCTTAAATTTCTCACCAGAAAAAATGGGTTTTTCTTTTCTACCACATGGTTGGCCTGCAAATTTACCAAACTTTTATGCTCTGTTTCCCTTTTAAATATAAATTTCAATTTCAGACCATTTATTTATGAAGTCGTAACAGCCTACACTGTTAGAAGCAGTGAGGCTGCATCTTGAGTGCTTTCCTGCTTGGAAATTTTTCCACTACCAGATACCCTAAGTCATCTGTCTGAAGTTCAAAGTTCCACAAATCTCTAGAGCCATGGCACAATGCCACCAGTCTCTTTGCTAAAGCACGGCAAGAGTGACTTTTACTCCAGTTTTTAATAGGTTCCTCATCTCCATCTGAGACCAGTCTGGACTTCACTGACCATATCACTATCAGCATTTTGGTTACAACTATCTTATAAGTATCTAGGAAGTTTCAAACTATTGCCAATCTTCCTGTCTTCTCCTGAGCCCTCCAAACTGTTCCAACCTCTGCCCATTATCCAATTCTAAGCCTGCTTTCACATTTTTAGGTGTCCTTATAGCAATGCCCCATTCTTCTGGTACCAATTATCTCTATTAGTTCATTCTCACATTGCTTTTAAGAACTAACTGAGACTGTATAATTTATAAATAAAAAAGGTTTAATTGACTTATCTTTTGTTCCACAGGCTGTACAGGAAGCATGGCTGGGGGAGGCCTCTGGAAATATACAACTGTGGCAGGAGGTGAAGGGGAAGCCATCATGTCCTACATGACTGAAGCAAGGGGAAAAGAGAGCAAATGTAGAAGTGCTACATACTTTTAAACAAACAGATCTCGTGAGAAATCACTCACTATCACAACAGCAAGAGGGAAACTCACCCCTATGATGTAATCACCCCCTACCAAGTTTCTCCCCGAACATTGGGAATTACAATTCCATATGAGAGGTGAGTGGAGACACAGAGCCAAATCATAGATTATTTTAAAAATAATTGAAATTTAGGGTTGGTTAACTTGAAACATAAATAATTTCTGAAATTACCTATTGAACTCTTCTTTGATGTTTTTGTTGGATCTAGGAAAAGGAAAATAAGTTTACAAGTTGGAGGTACTGATATTTTTATGAAACTTGAATTTCTAAACATTTCAAGATATAAAAAATTATATATGCTTAATATTTTTAAAAAGGTGAGAAATTTGTAAATGATGTATCCCTTTTAGAAGTGTTAGCCCGGATGAGACTGGGGGGATTCACAATATCTACAGGATACAAATTATTCATTGCCATTTGTACCCTTCAAAACTATGATGATTTTTATGTGTCAATTTGACTGCTCTATGGAATGTGTATATAAACATTATCTCTGGATGTGCCTGACAACATGTGCCCAGATGAAATTAGCATTTTAATTGGTGGGCTCAATGATAGACTGCCATCTCCAATGTGCATGGGAAATCAATCATCCAATTTATTAAGGGTTTGAACAGAACCAAAATGTAGAAGAAGGAAGAACTAACTCCTTTTTGCTTCCTGCCTGCATAGTTGAGCTGGAATATCACTCTTCTGCCTTTGCACTGGGTTTTACACTATTAGTTCCCTCAGTTCTCAGTCCTTAGAACTTGGACTGAAATTACACCACTGGCTTTCCTGGGTCTCCAGCTTGCATGCAGGCAGTATATTGTGGGATTTCTCAGCCTCCACAATACTGTGAGCCATTTCCTCATAATAAATCTCATACACACACACACACACACACACACACACACACACACACACACACACATTCTGTTGGTTCTGTTTCTCTGGACGATCTTGACTAATACAAGACCATGGAGTAGAAATGAAAGCTTCCAAATTTATTTTATGAAGCCATCTATTATTCATATAAAAGCTTCAAAAAAACAGTTTAATTTAGGAACATAATTGATTAAAAAAACATATTTGTGAATTTAATTGGTTAGCATATCACATATTGATATACCAAAACAAGTGGGGTTTATACCAGGAATGCAAGGATGATTCCATGTTCATACCTTATTAGTATAATTTGCTTTGATATCAGTAATCTGCCTGCTCATTTTGCCTATAGTTTCTCCCACCACACTGACCTATCTCCTGCAACTCTCCACACTGGGGTGGTAGAGAGAGAATGTGTAGGACTATATAAGTAGTTTTCCTGGTGAAGGCCTGAAAATGTGTCATAACACTTCTGCCTATATTTGTTAGTCAGAACTTAATCACATAGAATACCTAACTCCAAGGTGGTATGTGTGTGCGCGTGCATACGCACACACACGTGCACTGTGCCTAAGAGATGCTTTCTGTATATTCAAGATGAAAACCAAAAAATTTGTAGACACCTAGTAAATCAGGCCATGTTCTGCAGATAACTTTTGAAATACACAAATAATAAACTACTTATTTAAAAATTCCAGTACTATTAGAAAACACCTTTGAAGAACAAATCCAGTTTACAAGAGCCTCAAAAATAAAAATAATTTAACTAGAAATGTTTTAAGTCTATGTAAAAAATTAAGGAATAGCTAAGAAGACCTGAATAATTATACTCACAGTGTGATCTTGAGACAATATAGTATCAGAAAGATACTCTTTATCCCTATTTTAATCTATACTTTTAACATATATAACATATATCTAATAATATGTCAGTGTGAACTTTGCAGTTAGCAAAGTTGATTCCAAAATTTACATTAAAATAAATAATAAATATTCTTAAGGAATTTTATAGAAATAAAATAAAATAAGGAAATACTGTTTCTATTATTAAAACTAATTTAAAGTTTGCTATAATAAAAATAGATTTATCCAGTAATTTCACTCTTAGAAATTTATCATACAGATAAGCACAAAACATAGAACATTTGTAGCCAGTACTATAATGGAACTGATTCATCAAATTGTATGCCCACTCTTTTGGAATAGATGACCACTGTAGCCACCTATTATGAATGTACTGTGATAAGCACTTGCTGATATCCGTTCTGTAAACTACATTTATTACAACAATGTTTAGTATACCAAAAAGTCAGAAAAAACCCCACAAAATACCAAAGGATTCTGGACCAAATAAAAACTGATATAATACACAGCCATAAAAAGAATTAGGTAGTGTGGTATAATCCCCAGGACAAATTGTTAATTTTTTCCAGGTGAAAATAAATGAGTACATTATGCTAACATTTTTTGTATAAATATTTTAATTTTGGTATAATTATAGATAAAAAATAATTACAAAGATAGTACAGAGGGAGGTCCCCTGTACTCTTCACTGAATTTTCCATAACAGTTATATCTTACATAACTATAGTATAATAATATCAAAACCAGGAACTTAACATTGGTACACTGTATATATATAGTTCTATACCATTCATTCACATAGGTAGACTTATGTAACCACTACAGTCATGTAGAGACAAAATTACTCTATCACCTAAAAGATCTCCATCATGCTACATCTTTATAGTCACACCCCTACCCACCATACCTAACCCCTGAAAACAAATCAAATATTTTCTAATTCTATAATATTGACATTTCATGAGCGATTTATGAATGAAATCATACTGTATGTGACTTTCTGAGATTAGCTTTTTTGTTGTTTTTAAACTCAGCAGACATGCTGGAGATATATCCAAAGTGCTGAGTATATCAATAGTTTCTTCTTTGTATTATTGAGTAGTATTTTACAGTATGAATGTACTGCAGTTTGTTTAACTATCATTCGTTAAGGGATATTTTGGCTGTTTCCAGTGTTAGGCTCTAATTTCTGAGGAAAAGTTCCCCCAAAACTGCTATAAGAAATCATGGGAACATTTAGGGCATAGATCTGCATTTCTCTGCCATGAATGCCCAAGGAGTAGTACGCATGGTAAGTGTGTGTTTAGTTTTTTTAAAAGAAATTGCCAAAGTAGTTTTCTATAGAGACTGTACCATTTTACATTTCTGCTAGCAATGTGTGAGAGACCCAGATTCTCTGCATCCTTCGGTTATTACTATTTTTATAGTTACTATTATTCAATAACATAAATTTGCTAAATATATTTAAATTAAATCACTATATTTATAATATTTAAACATCACTTTTATTTTAGCCATGCTAGTAAGTATGTAGTGATATTTCATCCTGGTCTTAATGGCTAGCAATGTTGAACATCTTTTCCTATGCTTGTTTTCAATCCACATATTCACTTCTGTGAAATGTCTTTTTATATCCTTTACACATTTTAGAATTAAATAGTTCGGTTTCACAGTTGAGTTTTGATAATTATTTGTATATTCTTTTATGAATTCTTTGTTAGATATATAGTTTTAAAAATATTTGCTCCAAATCTGTAGTTTGTCTTTTAACAGGGTTTTTCATGGAACAAAAGTTTTAATATAAATGAAGTTCAATTTAGCAATATTTTTAAAGAATTGTACTTTGATATCATTTTAAAGGATTCTTCACCAAGCCCTATGTCTCAAATATTTTTTCTTATGTTATCTTGTAAAGTTGTTTTAGTTTTGTTTTACATTGAAGACTATGATCTATTTTGAGTTGATATTTGCACAAAGTGTGAAACCTAAATCAAAATTTGGGGGTTTTTTGTTTGGTTTTGTTGTTGTTGTCTATGGCTATTCAGTTGCTCCAGCACCATTTGTTAAAAACATTATCCTTGATCCTGTTACCAAAAAACTAGGGGTTTGGTCTAGATCCTGTTGCCTACCAGACAGAAGCCTAATCACAAGACAACATTGCAGCAGAGAAGGTGACAAATCAGTCTCAAATCCATCTCCCTGACTGAGTAAAATTGGGGGTTATTATATAGTACAGAAGAAATGTAACCATGTATGGGAAAACAGAAATTAGAGAGTTAAGGAGAAGAGTTGGTCAACAGGAAGCAGGTGGTTGGTTAGGCAATCATGATAGTTGAGAGATCTGGCATCTCATGGTACAGATGCAGTGACCTGGAAAGAAATGTATTAGTTTAAGTTCCTTGATACTCCCAGATGGGAGGCCTGATGGTTGATTTTCCTGACAAAAGAACTCAGCTAAGATAAATTTAACTTTTTCAATTTTTTAGACTGGAAGGGTCTATTTATATGTTTATTCATAAGAAACGATAAATATCAGTCCTGTGGGACAATTGAGCCAGTTTCAATCTTTTAAATTGATTTTGCACCTTTGTCACAAATCTGTTGGTTGTACTTTTGTGGCACTATTTCTGAGAGTTCCCTATTCTATTCAATTGACTGTTTCTATCCCTCTGCCAATACCTTAGAGTCTTGATTACTGTGGTGATGATAAGACTTAAAATCAGGTAAAATGGTTCCTCCTACTTTTTTCCCCCAGAATTTGTTTTAACTATTTTAATTCCTTAGCTTTTCAATATCAAATATATGTTATTTTGGAGAAAACTGACATCCTTGCTATGCTGAATCTTCCAATCCATGAATATAGAATATTTCTCCACTTATTTAGAATTTATTTGATTTTTTTCCAACAGTTTTATAGTTTTCAGCATTCAAGCCTTATAATTGTTTTGTTAGATTAAAACCCTTGCATTTCGTTACTTATGAATGACTATACATAAAAATCGATTTTTAATTTCTGTTTTCATGTATTCATTGCTAGTATATAGAAATATAATTTCATGTGTTATGTATAGCCACCTTGCTGAACCCTCTTACTAATTTTACATTCCTTGTGATTTTCTTTGTGGAACATCATGTCATCTTAAAATTGAAGCAGTTTTAATTAATTCTCTCCAAGCAGTAATTTTTTTAACTCTCATTTTATTGTCCTACTATGCTTGCTAGAAATGTCAGTACTGTGTGGACTAGTAGTAGTGAGGATTGACATTCTTATATTATTTCTAAGCTTAGGGGGTAAGCATTCAATATTTCACCTTTTAATATAATTTAGACTATAGGTTTTATAGATTCTCTTTCTCAAATCGACAAACTTTTCTTCCATTTCTAGTCTCTGAATTTTTTTTATGAATGAAAGTGAATCATGCCAAAACCTTTTCCTATGTGATTGATATGACCATGTGACTTCCTTTTTAGCTTGTTAATATAGTGGATTACATTGATTGATTTTTGAACATTGAATCAGTCTTGCATATCTGGAAATAAATATTCTTGGTTGATAATGTACAGTTATTTTTCCACATTGCTGACTTCTATAAAATTTGTCAAGAATTTTTGCAACTGTATACATGAGGGACATTGGTCTGTAATTTCCTTTCTGTGTGTGTGCTGACTTAGTCTGGTTTTAGTATCAGTGTCAATACGAGGTACATAGGATAAATCGTGAAACATTCCCTCCATTCCTATTTTCTGAAAAGATTGTGTAGAATTAATGTTAATTCTTCTACAAACAATTGATAGAATTAATTGTCCATTGAAACCATCTGGGGCAGGAGATTTACTTTCTGAGAGTTTAAATAACAATTTAATATCCTTAGTAGTTATATAGCCACTAAAAATTTTATTTTGGATACATTTTATTTTGGATAAATTTTATATTGGATGAGTTATGGTAGTTTAGACTTTTTGAAGAATTTGTCTATTTTATGTAAAGTGATCAATTTCTGTGTGTAGAATTTTCTTTTTATCCTTATACTGATAATATTCCCTTATTATATTTTTACTATCAACAGGGACCATGGTGATATCCCTTGCTTTGTTCCTGACATTACCAATGTGTCTTCTTTCTGTTTTCTTTGTCAGTCTTCATAGAAATTTGTCAATTTTATTAATCTTTTCAAAGAACAAGCTTCATTTTTATTATTGTGCTTTTTTTTCTGTTTTACATTTTATTGGTATCTACTCTTATTGTTATTCTTTACCTTCTTTTGCTTGCCTTGGGTTTATTTTTCTATTCTATTTCCAGATTCTTGAAGTGGGCACTTTGATAACTAACTCACTCAAGACATTTCCTATTTACTAATTTAATTATTTACTACTACAATTTCCCTCCAGCAAGCATCACTATAACTTCTACCCACAAATTTTGATGTATTTTATTTTCATGTTCATTTTATTCAGTGCATTTTAAATTATCCATTAAGAGTTGTTCTTTGACAATGCATTGCTAAGAAATTAGTCGTTTAGTTTCCAAATGTTCGAAAATTTTTCTGTTATCTTTCTGCTATTGATTTCTGTATCAGTATCATTTGATCCCATTATAGTCAGAGAACATATTCTATATGATTTTAAATTTGCTTGGTTTGTTTTATGACCCACAATATAGCCTATCTTGGTATATGGCTTATGCTGGGTTGGGGGGAAGTGCATATTCTATTTTTGGGGGCATAAATGTTGATTATACCCTGTTGCTTCAGTGTTGAGTTTTTCTATATCCTTGCTGATTTTCTGCGTTCTTTCACCTGTTGAGAAAGGGTGTTGAAGTAAACTCTCCAATTATAACTGTGCATTTGTCTATTTATCCTTTCAGTTCTACCAGATTTCAATTCCCATATTTTGCAGCTCTGTTATTTGTTACATACACAATTAGGATTTTCACATCTTTGTGTTAGATTGGCCTTAATTTTGTATCTTGAAACTTTGCTGAATTCATTTACCAGTTCTAGGAGCTTTCTGGATGAGTTTTTAGCATTTTCTAGGTCCTGATCATATCATCAGCAAACAGCAACAGTTTGACTTCCCTTTTACTGATTTGAATGCCCTTTATTCTTTCTCTTGTCTGATTGCTTTGGCTAGGACTTCCAGTGCTATGTTGAACAGAGGTGCTGAAAGTGGGCATCCCTGTCTTGTTCTAGTTCTCAGGGAGAATACTTTCAACTTTTCCTTGTTCAGTAAAATGTTGGCTGTGGGTTTGTCGTAGATGGCTTTTATTACTTTAAGGTATGTCCCTTATATGCTGATTTTGCTGAGGGCTTTAATCATAAAGGGATGCTAGATTTTGTCAAATGCTCTTTCTGCATCTATTGAGATAATTATGGGATCTTTTTAATTTTAATTCTGTTTACATGGTGTATGACATTTTTTGACTTGCATGTGTTAAACCATTCTGGTCTCCCTTGTATAAAACCCACTTGATTATGGTAGATTATCCTTCTGATATGCTGTTGGATTCTGTTGACAAGTATTTTGTTGAGGATGTTTGCATCTATGTTCATCAGTGATATTGGTCTGTACATTTCTTTTTTTGTTATATCTTACCCTGGTTTTGGTATTAGGGGGATACTAGCTTTACACAATGAGTTGGGGAGGATTCTATCTTTCTCTATCTTTTGGAATAGTGTCAATAGTATTAGTTCCAACTCTTCTTTGAATGTCTGATATAATTCAGCTGTGAATCCATCTGGTCCTGAACTTTTCTTTGTTGGCTTTTTTTTTTTTTTTTTTTTTTTACTACCGTTTCCATCTCCCTGCTTGTTATTGGCCTGTTTAGAGTTTCTATATCTTTCTGGCCACCAAAATAGCATGACACTGCTATAAAAATTGGCACATAGACCAACGAAACAGAATAGAGAAACCTAGAAATAAAACCAAATACTTAGAGTCAACTGATCTTCAACAAAGCAAATAAAAACATAAAGTGGGTAAAGGACGCCTTACTCAACAAATGGTGCTAGAGTAATTGGCAAGGAACATGTAGAAGAATTAAACTGGATCTTCATCTCCCACCTTATACAAAAATCAACTAAAGATGGATCAAATACTTAAATCTAAGACCTGAAACTATAAAAAGTTTAGAAGATAACATCAGAAAAGCCCTTCTAGATATTGGTTTAAGGAAAGACTTCATGACCAAGAACCCAAAAGCAAATGTAACAAAAACAAAGATAAATAGATGAGACTTAATTAAACTAAAAAACTTTTACACAGAAAAATAAATAATAACCAGAGTTATCAGACAACACACAGAGTGGGAGAAAATCTTCACAATCTGTACATCCAACAAAGGACTAACATCCAGAATCTACAAAGAACTCAAACAAATCATCAGGAAAAAATTAAACAATTCCACCAAAAAGCGGGCTAAAGACATGAATAGACAATTCTCAAAAGAAGATATACAAATGGCCAACAAGTATTTGGAAAAATGCTCAACGTCACTAATTATCAGGGAAATGCAAATCAAAACCACAATGAGATACCACCCTACTCCTGCAAGAACGGCCATGTTCAAAAAATAAAAAAAAAAATAGATATTGGCATGAATGTGGTAAAAAGGGAACAGTTTTACATTGTTGGTGGGAATGTAAACTAGTACAACTGCTGAGGAAAACAGTGTGGAGATTCCTTAGAGAATTAAAAGTAGATCTACCATTTGATCCAGCAATCCCACTACTAGGTATCCACTCAGAAGAAAAGAAGTCATTATATGAAAAGGATACTTGCATATGCATGTTTATAGCAGCACAATTCACAACTGCAAAAATATGGAACCAGCCCAAATGCCCATCAATTAATCAATGAGTGAATAACAAAATGTGATATATATATATCATATATATCCATATATATCCCTATATATCCATATATATCCCCATATTCAAATATATCCATATATATTCATATATATCCATATATATCCCTATATATAGATTTCTGAACGTATGCATTCCTTTGATGTCTGCAGTATCACCATTCTTAAAGATTCACATGTATATGGCCATAGGAGCACCTCCATGTTTTCTAAAAAGCCTACAGAACATATATTGGGTGCTTCTCCTCTATATATATTTCCATATATAGGGATATATATACACACACACACACACACACACATATACACACACACCAATCAGTCATAAAAAAGAATGAAAATGGCATTTGCAGCAACCTGGATGGAACTGGAGACTATTACTATAACTGAAGTAACTCAGTAATGAAAAGCCAAACATCATATGTTCTCACTCATAAATGAGAGCTATGTCATGAGGACACAAAAGTATAAGAATGATACATTGGGCTTTGGGAACTTGGAGGAAACTGTGGCAGGAGATGAGGGATAAATGACAACACTTTGGGTACAGTGTACACTTGCTCCCTAAAAACCTATTGAAATAAAAAAATAATTTTTAAAAATCTTATTTTATGAGATATCTTCTGAGATCACTCTGGTAAGTGAATAAGGATAATACCTTGTTACTGTCTATGAGAATAAAAAAGTCCTAACTCTCCATGGTTTTTCTTTGATACTACATTAGAGGGCCAGGATAATGGATATGTCTTGGTACAGCTGGGCAAGAGTTGAAGTCTAGACTCTCCCCTCAACATTTGCTGGTAGGGATGAAAATGAGGCCATAATTTTTCTGCACTGTTTAGCAGGAATACAGTGATTATCTAAAAGTTTTCTATCTTTCTAAATTGCTCCATTCCAGGTTCTCTAACTTGAGAGAGTATGCTTTTCCTGGGGACATTTTTGTCTGCTGCTTTTTTTTTTTTTTTTTTTTTTTCTGGTTTCTTCAGTACCCAGCCTAGAGTATATGAGGCAAAAAGAAACCCCAGTAAAATTCCCTTCATGTCATTGCTTGTGTCCCAAGTTACTGTATAGTCTGCCTTCTTTTCTCTATTTTTGCAAATATTCTTATATTTATGTTATATATAATGCCCGGGGGGGGGTTATTGTACTTAATGAAAGGAACAGAAAAAAAATGCCTCGCTCTATCTTCCCAGAAGTGCAAGTCCTGCCATTTGCTTTTTAAAAATAATTTTTACATATACAATGCGCTTACATACATCCATATAAAGTCATAACAGATTTCCTTTTGTTATAACTCTATATTTATATAAATATAAAAATATGAAAAACTTTATATTTGCATAGGTTATCACTGAAAGAGTATACATGAAGCAGAAATTATTGCTGAAGAAATGTGTTACAAAATACTGTGTACTATTTAAAACATTACTCACACTTTAAATTTAGCCTTTCAGTTAGAACCTCCTTCTTCCAGTAATCCGCCAAAGTGATGAACACAAAGGGAAAGAAGAGGAGAAGCACCCAATATATGTTCTGTAGGCTTTTTAGAAAACATGGAGGTGCTCCTATGGCCATATACATGTGAATCTTTAAGAATGGTGATACTGCAGACATCAAAGGAATGCATACTGTTCAGAAAGGAATGCCCCACAAATGTTACCATGGAAAAACTGGAATATTCTCTCTACAACGTACCCAGCATACTGTTGGCATTGTTATAAACAAACAAGTTAAGAGCAAGATTCTTGCCAAGATAATTAGTGTGCATATTGAGCATATTAAGCGTTCTAACAGCCGAGATAACTTTTTGAAATGCAGGAAGGAAAATGATCAGAAAAAGAAGGAAGCAAAAGAGAAACACATGTGAGTTCAACCGAAGTGCCAGCCTGCTCCACGCAAATAAGTATACTTTCTGAGACCCCGTGCGAAGCTGAGCTGCTGGAAGCTATTTCCTATGAATTCATGGCATAATAGGTGTAAATAAAAATAGAAGACCTCTTGACTACAAACAAACAAACTGAAAAATATGTATGTCTAGACAAAACACTTTAAAAGCCCTTTACAAGGGAATATCCAAATGGGCAATAAACGTAAGAAAAGGTGATCAACTTTATTATTTATCAGGCAAGTGCAGATTCAAATCACATTACAATTCTGCTGCATACTCACAATTGCTCAAATGAAAAAAAGAGAAAAGGAAAAAAGGTAGACATATGGAGCAACTAAAAATCCACACATGGCTGGTTGTACAGTAATTTATTCTATCATTTGGCAGTGTTTACTAGAGGAGAGCATATCCATAACCAGCCTTTTAACTTCTAAGTATATTCCTAACAGAAATGCACATACATGTTCAAATGATATGCACAAGAATGAAAGTAAGAGCCTTAGTCATAATGGTAGAATACTGGCAACTACCATAGGTAAAATGTAGGAATAAATTTTCAACTGCTTATCAATTAGAATACTGTAGAACAATGAAAGTGAATGAATTACAACTACAAACATTATGAATGTATCTCACAACATATGGTTGAATTAATAAAATTCAATCTTTATTTGTATGGTTCTCAGGATAAAAGGTTTTTGAAAATCTAATATAATATATGGCATTAAAAGGAGAATAGTGGTTACCCTTTAGGCACAATGAATAAAAGGGTGCATTAAAGGGACTTCTGGAGTGCTGTCAGTGTTCTGCTTTTTGATCTAGGTGCTGGTTGCATGGGGGAATTTAAATTGTGAGAAGTCATCAAACCATACACGTACGATTTCTCAACTTTTCTATATATTATACTTCAAAAAATTCAAAAAGGAATGAAAATTTGCTTCTAATTAAACTATGAAAATGTAAATGCAGTGAAGTTATTGGAACACTTCTTTTTTATACGTACTTATAAACAAAAAGAATTTTCTGTTTTTAATTATCATTTTGTAAAAAATAAAGTGAAGATTATTTTCTCTTCTCTCTGTTTTCCATATTTTAAAGCATTTCAATTAAACATCATTGGGCAGGGGGTATATGGGCAAGGAGTATGTGAAGATGCATTTGGCACAAATAAAATCTCAATAAATTATAAATATTCAATGTTTTAATTTAGACCACGTTTTACAACCATAATACAATTAAGTTAGAAATTAAAAGTTCCAATGAGTCAAATGTTAAGAGTATGCAAAAATTTATAAAACTTATACAAAACAAATAAAATAAACATTAAATTACTGACATTTAAGAAAATTAAATCAATCTTAATTAAATTAAGAAAATTAAATTACTAATATTAAGGAAAATTAAATTAAATCAACTAACATTAAAAAAAATTTAAAAATGTGTACAAGAAAAGGAAGATCAATAATGTCTCAGACCTAAAAATCTGGAAATCAGACTTTGGCTCCCCCTTTCTGTCACACCTATGTACCTAATCTAGCAAAAATTTTGCTAGACCAGGGTTTCTCAACCACAACACCATTGAAATTTTGGGCTGGATAATTCTTTGTATTTGTGCTTTGTAGGATGGTTAACATCATTCCAGGCATCTACCATCTAGATGCCAGTTGTACCATCTCTGTCTCCGGTTGTGACAATCAAAAAGGTATCCACATATTGTCAGATGTTCTCTAGGCACAAAATAAACCAATTTGGAATGACTGCATTAGACCCTACCTCTTTATTTTGAATCCTTCCATTTGTTTTCCATTCCACTCCTAACTCCCTGTTCAAAGTCAGTATCTTCTCTTGTATGGACTGTTTTCTTGTATGCAATTTCTTGTATGTAATTTCTCTTTGTTTTCAATCATGGCTATTTACGATTAATTCTTCACACAGAAACCATATAAATATATTTTGTCACTTTTTAATGGCTTCACTGGGGACTTAAAATAAATGTTAAACTTTTCACCTGTGGCTATGAGGCCTGAATTACTTGGCATCTCTTCATCTTTCTGGACTTATGTTCTGTCTTTCTTACCCAATCCCATGACATTTTCGACATCTGGAATTTCTTCAGTTTTTCGATGTGAACTTAGCTCATTTTCATCTTTGGCTCTTTTGCCAGGTCTCTGCCTGGAATGCTCTTCTGGAATGTTGTATCACTCACTTTTCAGTTCAAAATTAAACATTGTCTTCTCAAATTATCTTTCTCTGATCACAAGCTCTAAATCAGTCACATTTTAAAATTCTTGAAACTGAAAGAATTTTAATTATCTGCATAGTAGTTATTATCAGATATTTTCTTTAGTATTATTATTTGCTATCCCTCAAATTAAAAACAAACAAACAAAAAAACCAGGCCAGACTCATGAAAATCAAAGAGATCTGACCAATAAGAAATGTTACTAGAAATTCAATGGATGGGCCGGGCGCGGTGGCTCACGCCTGTAATCTCAGCACTTTGGGAGGGGGAGCCGGACGGATCACGAGGTCAGGAGATCGAGACCATCCTGGCTAACACAGTGAAACCCTATCTCTACTAAAAATACAAAAAATTAGCCAGGCGTGGTGGCGGGCGCCTGTAGTCCCAGCTATTCGGGAGGCTGAGGCCGGAGAATGGTGTGAACCCGGGAGGCGGAGCTGGCAGTGAGCCGAGATGGCTCCAGCCTGGGCGACACTCCAGCCTGGGTGACAGAGGGAGACTCCGTCTTAAAAAAAAAAAAAAAAAAAAAAAAAAAAAAAAATTCAATGGATACAGGCAATCGCATGACCAAGGAAGAGCATGTCTAAAACAGTCTAAAACCATCAGCACATATCCCTATGTCTTCTTTCATTGGGGACATTGGATTGAGATTTAACATATGAGGTTTAAAGCAATGCATTTGAAGCATCGTTTATACAAAAGTAACTTTACTGATCATAAAATATATGCATTTTATACCTAATAATTACATGAGATATAATGTTTTCCAGGATACTTTGCTCCATAATTCCATCAATTCCAGATTTATGTTTTATAAGCAACTAGAGCAGGTCCTGAGAAAAGCATCTCACAGATAAAGACTCTGTTTTCTTCTGGTAAATACCATCAGAAGGTCTGATAACATGTTGTCAAGATGAGTTGACCTGAACATTTTTCTTTTTCTGACTGCATGTATGTCCTCATGGGAATGGTGATAAGCTGTAGGCTGGCTACTAACCCCTTTCTTCCTACTCCAGATACACTCCCCATCTCCCAACACAAACCCACTTCTTCAGAGCAAGTACTTTCAAAGACGTCACTTCTGTATCTCCAGTACCTAAAACTACACTTAGCACTTAGTAGCTTGTGAAGTTCATAAATAAATGAAAAAATTTTAAAGTTACAAGAAAATCTAATCCTCATTGATGATGCAAGACAAAATTTCATTTAATTATAATGTAATACTAGAATTATGCAAAAATAAAATAGCAATGAAGAGATCTGAACATGCCTCTATCAAAATTAAAAACAAATTATTGGTATGTAAAAATAAAATATGATTAATAAGAGTGTTCTAGCATAAACATGCTCTCTCACATACAGAAACAGACACGCATGTCCAACCACTTGTATGCTGGAGCCAGCTCATAGCTTGTAAGAGCCAACTGTTACATTAATTTTGTGTCAGTTGTTAAATACAGTCATTATTATGAAAATTATATAAATATAAAATTAAATAAG
Organism: Macaca nemestrina; assembly: GCF_043159975.1. Taxonomy (NCBI): domain Eukaryota; kingdom Metazoa; phylum Chordata; class Mammalia; order Primates; family Cercopithecidae; genus Macaca; species Macaca nemestrina. Next base: position 83,922,953 of record NC_092135.1, on the reverse strand, counting down.
AAATAAAAGTAGTAAACATGGAAAAACATCACTTTCTAATTAGTTTACTGCATTGTACTATTATCTATGCTTTCAAGTTTATCTTTATTGTATCTTTGGCGTGGAATTACTAGATAATGGTGTATTACTGCTCATCTCCTTTCTAACTCCACATTTAATTACATTACTTTGGGAATGTGAGATTGACCACAGTAACAGCATTTATGCCATAAATATTAAAAAATGCTACAAATTAGGCTCTTTCATTTTGTGATGAGAGCTAGTTGTTAAACATTTACCAGCACATCATTATACCAAACTGTATAATAATATAAAGAGGAAAAAATAGAGCAGGTGAACAGAAAAATGGACCAAAAAGTAAAAAGGTTAGAAAAAAAAAAAGAACTATAAAAGGTTAATGAAATAGAGATTGACAAACTATCTAATGTCACTTACCTTTTTTCTTAATAACAGAAACTGCTTTTTTTGGGACAGTGATGGCACCAGCTGGATATGATTCTCGGGTTCCTTTGAAATTAGGGAGGGCCTTATGACAGTTCTTGTCCATCAGCCATAGGTAGAAATGTTGGCCACTGGCGAAAGCTTCGCTTTTATCACATAGGTTCCAGATAGATAGATAGATAGATAGATAGATAGATAGATAGATAGATCCTATCTGTATTTTATATATATATATGTAAAATGTCATTCTACCTGAAAGGGGAACTTGATGCATAAAGCTATTATCTCCTGGTTTTTATGGAAAATAAATCAACCTCTAAATTCCTTACTTGTTTATTTCACTGTGCTAAGAGTTCTCTGTTATATGATGTCACATCCAAATATCAAATACACACATGTTAAGAAATAGATGGGTGGGGTGTGGTTAGTCATGCCTTTAATCCCAGTAATCTGAGAGGCAGAGGAGGAAGAATTGCTTGTGTCCAGGAGTGCGAGAGCAGCCTGGGCAGCACTAGAAGACCCTGTCTCTACAAAAAAAAAAAAAAAAATTAGCTGGGCATGATGGTGCACACCTATAATTTCAACTGATCTGGAGGCTGACATGGGAGGACCCTTTGAGCCCAGGAGTTTCAGGCTGCAGTGAGCTACAATCACACCACTGTGCTCCAGTCTGAGTGATGGAATGAGACCTTGTCTCTAAAAGAAAAGAAAAAAAAATAGATGAAGTGATATCAACTGAAATACATAAAGATCTGGAAAATAAAGAGAAAGAAATAAAATTACCTCTTTTTTTTTGGCAAAATAATAAAAACTCCAGAAAACATTCTCTGTTTAGTATGTGTAAAAAAGTATTCCAATAGCTCTCATATTGTTTTAGGGAATGTTAATCATCTAAAACTACTTAAAAATAGTTAAGATGACAAAATTTAAAACCCATAATTTTGGCTGGGCTCAGTGGCTCATGTGTATAATCCCAGGACTTTGGGAGGCTGAGGTGGGAGGATCACATGAGCCTAGGAGTTTGAGATCAACCTGGGCAACCGAGAGACACCCTGTCTCTAAAAAATAAATAAATGAAATAAAATTGACCACATAATTGGAAGTAAAGCACTCCTCAGCAAATGTACAAGAACAGAAATTATAACAAACTGTCTGTCAGACCACAGTGCAATCAAACTAGAACTCAGGACTAAGAAACTCAATCAAAACCGCTCAACTGCATGGAAACTGAACAATCAGCTCCTGGATGACTACTGCGTACATAACGAAATGAAGGCAGAAATAAAGATGTTCTTTGAAACCAATGAGAACAAAGATACAACATACCAGAATCTCTGGGACACATATAAAGCAGTGGGTAGAGGGAAATTTATAGCACTAAATGCCCACAAGAGAAAGCTGGAAAGATCTAAAATTGACACTCTAACATCACAATTAAAAGAACTAGAGAAGCAAGAGCAAACACATTCAAAAGGTAGCAGAAAACAAGAAATAACTAAGATCAGAGCAGAACTGAAGGAGATAGAGACACAAAAAACCATCCAAAAAATCAATGAATCCAGGAGCTGGGTTTTTGAAAAGATCAACAATATTGATAGAACGCTAGCAAGACTAATAAAGAAGAAAGGAGAGAAGAATCTAATAGACGCAATTAAAAATGATAAAGGGGATATCACCACTGACCCCACAGAACTACAAAATATCATCAGAGAATACTATAAACACCTCTACGCAAATAAACTAGAAAATCTAGAAGAAATGGATAATTACACTCTCCCAAGACTAAACCAGGAAGAAGTTGAATCCCTGAATAGACCAATAGCAGGCTCTGAAATTGAGGCAATAATTAATAGCCTACCAACTAAATAAAGTTCAGGACCAGATGGATTCACAGCTGAATTCTACCAGAGGTACAAGGAGGAGCTGGTACCATTCCTTCTGAAATTATTCCAATCAATAGAAAAAGAGGGAATCCTCCCTAACTCATTTGATGAGGCCAACATCATCCTGATACCAAAGCCTGGCAGAGACACAACAAAAGAAGAGAATTTTAGACCAATATCCCTGATGAACATCGATGCAAAAATCCTCAATAAAATACTGGCAAACCGAATCCAGAAGCACATCAAAAAGCTTATCCACCATGATCAAGTGGACTTCATCCCTGGGATGCAAGTCTGGTTCAACATACTCAAATCAATAAACATAATCCAGCATATAAACAGAACCAAAGACAAAAACCACGTGATTATCTCAATAGATGCAGAAAAGGCCTTTGACAAAATTCAACAGCCCTTCATGCTAAAAACGCTCAATAAATTCGGTATTGATGGAACGTACCTCAAAATAATAAGAACTATTTATGGCAAACCCACAGCCAATATCATACTGAATGGGCAAAAACTGGAAAAATTCCCTTTGAAAACTGGCACAAGACAGGGATGCCCTCTCTCACCACTCCTATTCAACATAGTGTTGGAAGTTCTGGCTAGGGCAATCAGGCAAGAGAAAGAAATCAAGGGTATTCAGTTAGGAAAACAAGAAGTCAAATTGTCCCTGTTTGCAGATGACATGATTGTATATTTAGAAAACCCCATTGTCTCAGCCCAAAATCTCCTTAAGCTGATAAGGAACTTCAGCAAAGTCTCAAGATACAAAATTAATGTGTAAAAATCACAAGCATTCTTATCCACCAGTAACAGACAGAGAGCCAAATCATGAATGAACTTCCATTCACAATTTCTTCAAAGAGAATAACATACCTAGGAATCCAACTGACAAGAGATGTAAAACACCTCTTCAAGGAGAACTACAAACCACTGCTCAGTGAAATAAAAGAGGACACAAACAAATGGAAGAACATACCATGCTCATGGATAGGAAGAATCAATATCGTGAAAATGGCCATACTGCCCAAGGTAATTTATAGATTAGATGCCATCCCCATCAAGCTACCAATGAGTTTCTTCACAGAATTGGAAAAAACTGCTTTAGAGTTCATATGGAACCAAAAAAGAGCCCGCATTGCCAATACAATCCTAAGTCAAAAGAACAAAGCTGGAGGCATCACGCTACCTGACTTCAAACTATCCTACAAGGCTACAGTAACCAAAACAGCATGGTACTGGTACCAAAACAGAGATACAGACCAATGGAACAGAACAGAGTCCTCAGAAATAAAACCACACATCTACAGTTATCTGATCTTTGACAAACCTAAGAAAAACAAGAAATGGGGAAAGGATTCCCTATTTAATAAATGGTGCTGGGAAAATTGGCTAGCCATAAGTAGAAAGCTGAAACTGGATCCTTTCCTTACTCCTTATACGAAAATTAATTCAAGATGGATTAGAGACTTAAATGTTAGACCTAATACCATAAAAATCCTAGAGGAAAACCTAGGTAGTACCATTCAGGACATAGGCATGGGCAAAGACTTCATGTCTAAAACACCAAAAGCAACGGCAGCAAAAGCCAAAATTGACAAATGGGATCTCATTAAACTAAAGAGCTTCTGCACAGCAAAAGAAACTACCATCAGAGTGAACAGGCAACCTACAGAATGGGAGAAAATTTTTGCAATCTACTCATCTGACAAAGGGCTAATATCCAGAACCTACAAAGAACTCAAACAAATTTACAAGAAAAAAACAAACAACCCCATCAAAAAGTGGGCAAAGGATATGAACAGACATTTCTCAAAAGAAGACATTCATACAGCCAACAGACACATGAAAAAATGCTCATCATCACTGGCCATCAGAGAAATGCAAATCAAAACCACAATGAGATACCATCTCACACCAGTTAGAATGGCAATCATTCAAAAGTCAGGAAACAACAGGTGCTGGAGAGGATGTGGAGAAATAGGAACACTTTTACACTGTTGGTGGGATTGTAAACTAGTTCAACCATTATGGAAAACAGTATGGCGATTCCTCAAGGATCTAGAACTAGATGTACCATATGACCCAGCCATCCCATTACTGGGTATATACCCAAAGGATTATAAATCATGCTGCTATAAAGACACATGCACACGTATGTTCACTGCGGCACTATTCACAATAGCAAAGACTTGGGATCAACCCAAATGTCCATCAGTGACAGACTGGATTAAGAAAATGTGGCACATATACACCATGGAATACTATGCAGCCATAAAAAAGGATGAGTTTGTGTCCTTTGTAGGGACATGGATGCAGCTGGAAACCATCATTCTCAGCAAACTATCGCAAGAACAGAAAACCAAACACTGCATGTTCTCACTCATAGGTGGGAACTGAACAATGAGATCACTTGGACTCGGGAAGGGGAACATCACACACCGGGGCCTATCATGGGGAGGGGGGTGGGGGGAGGGGGGAGGGATTGCACTGGAAGTTATACCTGATGTAAATGACGAATTGATGGGTGCTAAGTTGATGGGTGCAGCACACCAACATGGCACAAGTATACATATGTAACAAACCTGCACATTATGCACCTGTATGCTAGAACTTATAATAATAAAAAAAAAGAAAAAAAAAGAAATGAATGAATAAATAAATAAATAAATAAAACTTAAAATTTCACTTACAAGAATTAATCCTTGAGCAATATTTGCATAGACATGTTTATCTATTATATATTTGTAATGACAGAAATTACAACAGTAAGGGAAGGAATAAAATTATTTATACATATAAAATAATATTTTGTATAAAATATGGAATGATAATAATACCAACAACTCAAAAACTACTTAAGATATTTAACATTCATCTCTTAGATAATGTGCTAAAAGCTTTATGTGTATTATTGCCTTAAATTTTTTTTAGAATCCTATCCAGATAATATTATCTGCATTTCATATATTAGAAAATTGGACTTTGAGGAGTTTACATAATTCTGCTTCAAGTGACACAGACAATATGTGGTAGAATTTGAATGCAGTTTATTATTAACAAGTCTATGCTATTTACTATTTTACAAAATTTTAAATAGGTATAGAAATTGTGTGTGTGTGTGTATATATATATATATATGGTGGAAATATATGTATACGTATATATGGTGGAAAAGTCGTTTTATACTTTTTGTAGTATGACCAAATAATATAAACTAACAGACAGAGAGAGAGAGGACAGTCACAGATGTCTAGAAAAACATATATTTTAAAAATTATTAATAATAGTTATACTTTGTAGGTGATTTTAATGGGGACTTTCGCTTAGAGCAAAATAGTGGCTGAAAATGTTAGAATTTGTACTTCTATTAATTTATATTCAGGAAAAACAATTAAAATCAAAATTCAATGAAATGGCTTCATTAATATGGAGATTATGAAATAATAGACTTACAATATCTTAAGACTTTACTATACTCAATCAGTCATATTCTCCCAGTGTTCGCATTATAGACGCTTTTGTGTAGCAGATATACATTCATACTTTGAGGCGGCTGGCAAGATAGCCGAATAGGAACAGCTTCAGTCTGCAGCTCCCAGCGAGATAAAGCGGGTGATTTCTGCATTACCAATTGAGGTACCCACTTTGTTCTTGAGAGTTTGAAGCTTATATTGTCTAAAAAATTGGGATTCAAAGTGACAGTTGATCCTGACTCACACGTCAAAATAATTCAAGAGATTTCCCTAAGCCCCATCGTGCTTTAAAATCAACATGCCTGGGAATGTAAATTAGTATAGTCATTAGAGAAAACAGTATGGAGTTTCCTCAAACAATTAAAAATAAAATTAGTGTATGACCTAACAATCCCATTACTGGCTATATATTCAAATGATATGAAGTCAGTATATTAAATAGTTATCTGTACTCCTATGTTTATTGCAACATTATTAACGATAGCCAAGAAATGGAATCAACTTAATTGTCCATCAACAGATCAATGAATAAAGAAAATGTGGTATACATACACAATGAAATACTATTCAGCCTTAAAAGAGGGGGAAATTCTGTCATTTGTGACAGCACAAATAAATCTGGAAGACACTATGTTAAGTGAAATAAATCATGCACAGAAAGGTAAATACTGCATGATCTCACTTACATGTGCAATCTGAAAAATGTCAAATTCAGAGCAGAGAGTTGAATGGTGGCTACCAGGGGTTGGGGGTGATGGAGGGATTGGGGAAATATTGGTCAAAGGATACCAAATTTTACTTAGACAGAAGAGATTAGTTCAAGAACTCTGTTGTACAACATGGTGACTATAGTCAATAACAATGCATTCTCTACTTGAAAACTGCTAAGAGATTTTAAGTGTTCTCACTACAAATATGATATATAAGGTTGAAAAAAAAGATCACCATGGCAAAGACCACATTTATTTTTGTTCAGTAAATAATTCATTTATTTATATTTTTTGCTCCTCATCTTCCCCATATAATTGAAGTATTATGTTTATTGGTGAAAACTGGAGAAAATGTATTTAAAATTTTTAAAGAATATCCTTTTTTTTTTTTTTTTTTTTTGAGACGGAGTCTCGCTCTGTCCCCCAGGCTGGAGTGCAGTGACACCATCTTGGCTCGCCTCAAGTTCTGCCTCCCAGGTTCGTGCCATTCTCCTGCCTCAGCCTCCTGAGTAGCTGGGACTATCATTTTTAAAAACTATGATCTTCTTACTCAAAAGTAAAAATTATAATATGCTATATTTTCTATTTCTAGAGTATTTTAAATGCGGTTGCAATCGCATTGCACCCTGATTTTTTGTCAATTAACATTAACTTGACATGCCATTAGTAATTTTTAATAAACTTAATTTTAGCATGTGCACAATATTCTTTTAAAGTAGTATAACTGGAGTAATTTCTGTTATCTCAATTATTCCCCTTTTAAATATGGCAAAAGTAATTTTTTTTGTGTATGTGTTTTTTTAGTGTGCATTTCCGATTATTTTCCTAGTCAAGTTTTGTTCCCCCTAGATTTATTGAGGTATAATTGACAAATAATAATTGTATATGTTTCAGGTATACATCAGAATAATTTAGATGGATGTATACACAATCAAGCTAGTTAACATATTCATCAGCTGATATAGTTACTTTTTGTGTACATGTGTGTAGTGAAACACTTAAGATCTACTTTATTAGCAAATTTCAAGTATACAATACAATATTATTAACTATAGTCACCATGCTGCAATGCTGTAATGCTGTAAAATACTCTTTATTTCTATAGCTACCATAAGTTTTTTTAAAATTTCTTTTATAGAAAGTTCATTTTTAGCATGTAAAAACACTACTGATATGTTGTTTTGTATCCCGAAACTTTACTGAACTTCCTTATTAGTTCTAACAGCATTTTTATGGAGTCTTTAGGACTTTTTATATATAAAATCATATCATCTGCAAACAGCTACAATTGCACTACCTTCCTTCTAATTGGGATGTCTTTTATTTCTTTCTCTTGACTAATTGCTCTGGCTAGGACTTCTAGTACTATGTTAAGTAGAAGTGATGAGAGATGGAGCATCTTCATTTTGTTGTTGATCTTAGATATAGCTTTTAGTTTTTCAACATTAAATTTGATGTTAACTCTTGGTTTAGACAAGTTTTTTTTTTTTTAAGGTAAATTAGTTCTAAGATTATAGCTGCTCGAAACCTAAGAAACCAGCTACTTAACATAATGCTATTTGAAACCAGTAGTTACTTGAAAAAGGAAACACTTTGCTATTCTGACAGATTAAATTGTGCTTTATTATTTTACATTGAACAACTTGTACTTTGATGCTAAGAATCACATATTTTCTTTGACTTTTTAATGTTCCATACCTTACAGCTGAATTCAAACCATGGTAGCTTTGTATTAAGGTAAACTATGTCTATAACAATTGCTTGGATTTCCATAACCATAATAATTATCATCATGATCCTCATCAGAATAATTATCAAAAATTTGAGAACTCAAATCTTAAATGATAATATTCCATATTTTTAATGCTAAGCTAATGTGTCACATCCCCTACAGAATATTTTGTTAATAGACTTGTATAGCATCAGTGTCAAATCTCCTTTTCTAAGAAAGTTACAGGTGGAAAAGTTGAAGAATGTATCCCTCTTCTCTAGCATATATGATTGTTATTAAGCAATTTTGTTATAGCCTCTTTAATAGTTCTATTATTCAGGGCTCTCCAGAGAAAAAAACTAAGGATGTGTGCATGTGTACTTGTTTATTATAAAGAATTAGCTCACCAGATTATGGAGACTAACAAGTCCTAAGATCTGCAGGGAGAGTCAGCAAGTTGGAGTCTCAGAATTGCTGATGGTGTGATTCCAGCCTAAAGACCTGCAGCCTTAAGACCCAGGAATTGCCAATGTTTCAGTTCAAGTTTGAAGGCAGGAAAAAGCTGAAGTCTCAGTTTAAAGTCAGTCAGGCACAAGAAATTATCTTTTACTTAGAGATCAGCTTTTTCTCACTATTCAGGCCTTCAATTGATTAGATGAGGCCCACTTACATTGGGGAGGGCAATGTGCTTTACTCAGTACGCCAATTTAAATGTAAATGTTATCCAAAAAAACACTCACAAAAATACCCAGAATAATTTTTGAACAAATCTAGGTACTTCATGGCCAATCCAGTGTACTTATAAAATTACCCATTACAATATTCATATCTATTGAGTAATCACTGTATGGCACTTTTCTCAGGACTTTATGTATAGTAACTTATTGAATACTCATAACAAGCCTATGAATTCTTATTATGTTTTTCTCATCTATTTTAAAAGTAAAGATCAGGTAATTTGACCAAGAGCAAAAAGCTGAAAAAAGTAGTGTTAGGATTTCAATTCCAGTTTTCACAAAGCTTGCATTCTTACAATCCAACACTGCTTCTCCTGATTGGGCAATTTTCGTTACAAAAGGAATTGTCAAAACTGTAGTATTCACTTCTGAATACTTCCCAGAATGAAAAAATGTGCTAACATTGTGTTTGGACAATAGGTATAAATTGAGATAATAAGTTGCAGGTAGACTCGCCACAAATAAATTTTTGGTAAAAGAGCTATTCCATAACTATATAAGATTGCATGCCTTCTACTCCTCCTTGTAGTAAGAGTAAGAATTTTAAAATAAACAACCTCACATTTGACTCAGTATGCAGAGGTGACATGGCTAACTGAAAAATATGAATTCAAGGCAGGCTGATTAATTATAGAAGGGCGTGTAGGGCCAAACACATAAACATTCTCAAGGACCACAACTAAAGCAGAGAGCTGGCACTTTGTAGCAAACATTAGGAGATCCTGAATTGAAAATCAATGGATAAAGATTCAGTGGTTAAGATGTACTTGCAGCATTGAATATACAAAGGCTAAGAACTTAATAGTAAAGACTTTAAAACAATGAAGTTGAATTCTAGTATTTAGGATATAAAGAAATAAAGGAATGTTGGATCCTCAAAATAGAATCCGCAATAATGAAAAAGGTATGAAATCGAAACTAGCCCAGAAAAGATACCCATCCCTTGAAAAGTTTCCTAGATTTGTAGTAGTCCCTTGGCATCTGTGGGGAATTCATTTCTGGACCTCCCACAGATGTCCAAGTCCATGGATGCTCAAGTTCCTTTAGACCGGGCGCGGTGGCTCAAGCCTGTAATCCCAGCACTTTGGGAGGCCGAGACGGGCGGATCACGAGGTCAGGAGTTCGAGACCATCCTGGCTAACACGGTGAAACCCCGTCTCTACTAAAAAATACAAAAAACTAGCCGGGCGAGGTGGCGGGCGCCTGTAGTCCCGGCTACTCGGGAGGCTGAGGCAGGAGAATGGCGTAAAAACCCGGGAGGCAGAGCTTGCAGTGAGCTGAGATCCGGCCACTGCACTCCAGCCTGGGCGACAGAGCGAGACTCCGTCTCAAAAAAAAAAAAAAAAAGAAAAAAAAAAAATTTTAGTGTTTGCATATAACCTATGCACATCCTCCTGTATACTTTAAACTATCTTTAGATTACTTATAATACCTAATACAATGTAAATGCTATATAAATAGTTGTGATTTTTAGGGAAAAATGACAAGGAAAAAAGTCTGCGTGTGGTCACTATAAACACAATTATTATTTTTTTTTCGAGACAGAGTCTGGCTCTGTTGCTCAGGCTGGAGTGCAGTGGTGCCATCCCAGCTCACTGCAACCTCCTCCTCTCGGATTAAGAATTCTCCTGCCGCAGCCTCCCAGGTAGTTGGGACTACAGGCGTGTGCCACAACACCTGGCTAATTTTTTTGTATTTTTAGAAGAGATGAGCTTTCACCACGTTGGCCAGGATGGTCTCGATCTCTTGACCTCATGATCTGCCCACCTCAGCCTCCCAAAGTGCTGGGATTATAGGCGTGAGCCACTGTGCCTGGCCTTTTTTTTTTTTTTTTTCTGATGGAGTCTCATCCTGTTGCCCAGGCGGGAGTGCAATGGTGTGATCTCGGCTCACTGGAACCTCTGCCTTCCAGGTTCAAGTGATTCTCTTGCCTCAGCCTTCCAAGTGAGTGGGATTACAAGCATGCCACCATGCCCAGCTAATTTTTTGTATCTTTAGTAGAGATGGGGTTTCACCATATTGGCCAGGCTCATCTCAAACTCCTGACCTCGTGATCCGCCCACCTTGGCCTCCCAAAGTTCTGGGACTACAGGCGTGAGCCACTGCGTCCAGCCAAAAATTTTTTAATATATGGTTGTTTGAATCCATGGATATAGAACACATGTATTCGGAAACTCTACTGAAGTTTTCAGTTGCTTTCTAAGAAAATTTGGGATATTGCCATCAGAAACACAGTCTATATCTCTTATAATTTTGTTTATTCATTTTAGAAGTAATATATTAGTTATATATTGTTGCAAATTACTCCAATATTTAACAGCTTAAAACTGCAAGCATTTATTATCTTAGAAATCCTGTAGATCATAAGTTTGGGAGCAGCTTAGATGGCTGGTTTGGCTCAAGGTCTCATAACTGTGTAGTCAGGCTGTGAGCTGGGCCTGAATTCTCCTCTAAATGCTTGGCTAGGGCAGAATTTGTTTCCAAAGTCACTTGCAAGATTTTTGGCAGACATCAGTTTTGTGTGGGCTGTTGGATTGACAATGTCAGTTCACCATTGGCTGTTGGCTCCATGGACCTTTCTGTAGGACACCTCACAACATGGTAGCTGGCTTCACCCAGAGCAAATGATCTAAGACAAATTGAGGAAGAGTGCGCCTCAGACATATGACCTAATCTCAGAAGTAATATTACTTCTGATGTATTTTTAAAGAATGCTTTATTGAAATGATCTACACAATTTGCAAATATTTAATGTAATACATTTTGATGAATTTGAACATATGTATACATCCATGATATCATCACCACAATCAAGGTATTAAACATACCCATTACTTCCAGAAATTTATTTGTGTTCTGTTGTGTTTTCTTGTATGTGTCTCTCTGTGTGTATATATGTGTGTGTGTGATAAGAACACCATAACATGAGACCTATCTCCTTAACATATTTTAAACTGCACAATATTGTACTGTTATTTATAGTTACCATGCTGTAAAATGTATTTCTATAACTTATTTGTCTTGTACAACTGAAACTTTATATCTGTTTAGAAACAATTTCCCATTTCCTCCTCCCCCATCTGCTAACAACCAGTATTCTATTTTCTGCTTGTCTGAATTTGACTATTTTAGATTCCTCATATAAGTGGGACTATGCAGCATTTGCCCTTCGGTGACTGGCTTATTTAACTTAGTGTTATATGCTCTAGGTCCATTCATGTTGTCCCAAATAGTAGAATTTACTTTTTTAAGGCTGAATAAAATTCCACTGTATGTATACAACATTTTCTTTATTTATCTTTCGATGGACATTTGAACTGTTTCTGTACCTTGGCGATTGTGAATGATGCTGCAATTAACAAGGGGGTGCAGATATCTCTCCAAGATTCTGATTTCAATTATTTCATGTATATATAATCAGAAGTAGAATTTCGGAATCATAAGGTAGATCTATTTTTAATTTTTTTGGGGAAAAATCTATACCATTTTCTATGTTATCTAAACCAGTTTACATTACACCTAATAGTGTCTAATGAATTACAATTTCTTTACATCTTCACTAGCACTTATCATTTTCATTGGAAATAAGTCACTGAATCCAGACCACACACAAGACGAGGGAATTATATACAGGCTTGGATACCAAGAGGTAGAGATGATTGGGGTTCATCTCAGAAGCTGACTTCCACAAGGTCCCCTGTAACTCCTAATGATTCATATCCCTCTTACATTTGAGATATACTGTCTCATTTCCAAGAACACTCAAAGTCTCATTTTACTATAGCATCAGCACAAACTCCAAAATCTTATTCTTTAAATGAGGTCCAGGTGTTGATAAGGCTTCTCAGGTGTAATGTCTCAAATACAACTATTTGAACCCAATTTATCTTGACCTGTGAAACTGAAGATATAAACTGTTTCCCTGTCACACACCTGCCATACAATGGTGGGATAGACACAGGATAACCACTGTGGACATTCCTATTAAAAACCCTAAAACTAGGAGGCTCAAGTGAGTCACCGGTCCATAGAATTCCTGAAATTCAAGTGGACTACTGTTGAGAGTTTCTTAAATAGTCTCAAGGCCTGGGAATAAATCTCCATGGCTCTGAATTCTACCTTTTAGGCTCTTTTAAGTCATGTTTACTTTTGTATGAAATATGGCATATATTCACAGCTGAGCAGTACTCTCCACCTGCTTTGCATTTCCAATATTCATTGGAATTTGTTCCCATTCTAATTGTTAGAATCTCATTTCTTCCCAATCAATGTCCTAACTTTAATACAAGAGAGCCTAACATGTTTAAGAGTTCGTTGTGCTTGTGGTCAGCCACCCAAAAGATTAAACTTTGATTTTTAGAAATATTGGTCTTGTGGCTTCAGAAAGAGAGCTCTTTTTCTCCAGGTCATTCATAAAGGCTTTCATGTCTCTTATGTAAGGCCTTGAGCTAGGAATTTAAAGTAACAAGCTTATCATCATCTTTTCTTAAGCATTCCAGTGCAGTTAGATGCAACTAAACAACCAACCACATAATTCTCCTTATTTTAACTGTAATATTCTGTGGGGGCAAATGCATCATCACCCAGAGTCTTGCCTTTATTAGAAGCATCTTCGCATGATAATTTGAGTAACTGTTTTGCCACTGCATGCCATGGACTATCAGCACTTTCCTTACCATTGGAAGCATAATCAATCTTTTTATATCAAATCAGATTAGAGAACTTATGTTCTATGGTTTGAATATGTCCCCTCCAAAATTAAGGTGTTGCTAATGTGATAGTATTGAGGTGGAACCTTTAAGAGGTAATTGAGCCATAAGAGCTCCTTCCTCACATATGGGATTAAAGTCTTTACTAAAGAAGCTTCACACAGTGTTCAGTCTCTTGCCCTTCCACTTTCCACATGAAGACACAGTGTCCCCCCATCCAGAGAGTAAAGCCCTCACCAAATAACTGAACCTGTCAGCACCTTTATCTTGGATTTTTCTTTATAAACTACCCAATTTATATTTTTTGTTACATTAGCGCAAAATGGACTAAGCCATTATCTCATAAATCACAGAATCAGTTTAGAGAACTCATCCTTAAGAGTCTGTTTTTCTGGAATCATTCCCAATGCTGAATTACATGTCACTTGGGGTTCAATCAGAGAAGTGGAATCAATAGTAGATAATATAGATCGCTACTTACACCGTTATAATTCCCTAACCCAAAACTCCAAGGTCCACATGTCATTTTCCCCAAGTAACATCAGTTGTGTAAGAAACTTTATGTCCTTTGGTTAGGCTCAGGTAATCGATCCTGACTCTCCTCTCATGGTCAGTCAATTAATATCATCTAGCTTGTAATGTCCCTTGATCAAGGATACTCAGATTCAGCTGACAAATTTCTAGAATTTTGAATTTTATGGAGAGAAAGATTGGGTCTCTACCACCAAAAAGACCTCTAGCTAAATAAACTGGTCCATACTTTCCAGATCTCTGAATATTAATAACAAGGTGTAGTGCAGTCATGCCATGTTGAAACAATTTTTCTCTTAAAGTGTTTACTATATTTAATTTGTATAAACTAAAATGAGTTTCTCTAAAGTCTCAAAAAACCAAAGATATATTTCTACAAGGTGATATCTTTCTGCCTATGCAAAGAATGTGCTAGAAACTTCTTCAAATTGAGAAAGACCAAAGGTCTTTATTGTGTTTGGTAAAGAAGAAGAAGAAATTTTCCTGCTTCCCTGGTCTTACTATTATCAAAATCTCTCACAGTTTCTCAACAGCGTTTATGAAAACAAATTCAAAATAGTGGAAGAAGTGACTGACACACCAGAGGTACAGATATTAATGCAAGGACACAGGAAATATAAAAAAGCAAGAAAATATGACACATCCTAAGGAATACAATAATTATCCAGAAATAGATCCCAATAAAAAAGAAATTGACACAATTCTGTGAAAAATAATTTAAATTATTGATTCTAAAGAAGGTTAGGGAGATTTAAGAGAATTTTGAAAAACAATTCAAATAAATTGAAAAAACAATTCAGGATATAATAATAAATTAACTAAAAAATAGATATCATAAAAAAAGAACCAAACAAAAATTCTGGAACTAAAGAATTTATTGAATAAATGCAAATAGATACATCTAAAGGCTTCACCAATAGACTAGATCAAGCAGAATTAAGAATCTCATAACTTGAAGACAGACAATTATAAGATAAAATAATTTAAAAAATGAATAAAGCCTTTGTCATATATGGGACACCATAAAGCAACACAATTTTTGCACTATTACAGTTCCAAAGAACAAAAGGAAAAGGAAAATGTTAGAAAACCTATTTAAGAAATAATAGATGGAAACTTCCTAAGTTGAGCTGAATATTTAGACATCGAGATACAGAAGGCTCTGAGATCACCAAGCAGACATAATGCAAAAAGGTCTTCTTCATGGCACATTATAGTCAAACTATCTAAAGTCTAAGACAAAGGGAGAATTTTAAAAACTGGAAGAGTATAATGTCTATAAAGAAACTTACATTAGACTAATGGAAAATTGCTCAGCAGAAATCTTACAGGCCAGTAGAGAATGGAATAATATATTCGAAGTGCTGAAAGAAAATAAAAACCTGCCAACCCAGTGTAATATATGCATCAACATTAGCTTTCATAAATAAAGAAGAAATAAATTCTTTCCCAGACATGCAAAAGCTGAGAGAATTCATCAACACTAGGTCAGTCCTATGAGAAATACTCAAGAAACCCAGAAGTGAAAGGATGGCAATACGATCATGAAACCACACAAAGGTATAAAACTCGATGGTAAAGCATACACACAAACGAGAAAGGGAGGATTCAAGTGGTACTAACAGAGAAAACTACCAAAGCACAATGACAAACAATGGGAGAAAAAGAAGGAACAAAGAATACACGAAACAACCAAAAAACAACTAACAATATGACAGGAACAAAACCTGTTGTATCAATAATATCAGTCATAACTTTGAATGTAAATGGATTAAATTATCCATTTAAAAGATAGAGACTGAATGAATTAAAAAAATCATGATTCAAGTATATGCTGCATACAAGAAATGCACTTTACCTGTAAAGATACATATAGATTGAAAGTAAAGGGATGTAAAAAGATACTCCACACAAGCAGAAACCACAAGTGAGTGTAAGTACAGATGCTTATATCTGATAAAACATATTTAAGCAAAAAACAGTTTAAAAAAAAGACAAAGAAGGTTGTTATATAATGTTAAAGGAATTAATCTAGCAAGAGGATATGAGAATTCTAAATATATATGATATATATGCACTCAACATGGAGCATGGAGATTCATAAAGCAAATATTATTAAACTTAGAGAGATTCCAATACAATAATGATGGGAGATTTCAACATGCTACTCATAGCACTAAACAGATCAACTAGATACAAAATCAACATGGAAACATTGGATTTAAACTGGACTTTAGACCAAGTGAACCTAACAGAAATGTATAGAACAGCTGCTGCAGAATACACATTCTTCTTGTCAGCACATGGAACATTCTCAAAGATAAACTATATATTATGCCACAAAACAAATCTCAATAAATTGTTAGAAATCAAAATCATATCAAGTGTCTTAAAGTATTTTCTCAAACCGCAAGAAGATGAACTAGAAATAAATACCAAAAATAACTTATAAAACTTTACAAATACGTAGAAATTAAACAATATGTTCCTGAATGACCATTGAGTCCATGGAGAAATTAAGATAAACATTTGAAAAAAAAATGTCTTGACACAAATGAGATTAAACCACAACAGATCAAAACCTGGGGAATACAGCAAAAGCAGTACTAAAGTAGAAGTTTATAGTAACAAATACCTACGGCAAAAAAGTAGAAATATTTCAAATAAACAATTTTATGATGTCCCTAAAAGAACTAGAAAAGTGAGAATACACAAAACCTAAAATTATCAAAAGGAAAGAAACTGTAAAGATCAGAACAGATCTAAATAAAATATAGACTGGAAAACAATACAAAGCATCAAGGAAATGAGAAGTTATCTCTTTGAAAATATAAATAAAACTGATAAATTCCCTCCCAGACTAACAAAGAAAAGAAAAGAGAACACCCAAATAAGCAAAATCAGAACTTTAAAAAGACGTTGCAACTGATACCACAGAATTACAAAAAATTATCAGACTAGATGCCAGGTATGAGGCTATGAATCAGAGGCTATATGCTAGATGCAAAACTATATGCTAACAAACTGAAAATCCAGAGGCAATAATTTCTGGGAATCTATAACCTACCAAGATTGAATCAAAAAGAAATAGGAAACATAAATATACCAATAATAAGTAACAAGACTGAATCTGTAATAAAATGTCTCCCAATAAAGAAAAGTCTAGGATCTGATAAATTCACTGCATAATCCTACAAAACATATAAGAAAGAACTATTACAAATCTTCTGCAAACTATTCCAATAAAATTGAAGAGAAGGAAATACTTCCTAACTTATTCTACAAGTCTAGCAAAACCTTAATAACAAAAGCAGATAAGTACGCAACAATGACAACAAAAACTACAGGTGACTATCCCTGATACACATAGATGCAAAAATTCTCAATGAAATACTAGCAATCTGAGTTTAGCAGTGCATCAAAAAGACTATACACCATGATAAAGTGGCACTTATCCCAGGAATGCAAGAATGGTTTACCATATGCAAATCAATAAACATGATACATCACATAAATAAAATAAGGTCAAACACCATATGATTATCTCAACAGATGCAGAAAAAATGATAAAATTTAATATCCCTTCATGATAAATACTCTCCATATACTAGTCATAGTCAATATATTAAAGGCTGCATATGACAAACCAAACAGCATTATACTGAATCGGGAGAAGTTGAAAGCTTTTCTTCTAAAAACTGGAACAAGACAAGGTGCCTACTTTCACCACTACTATTCAACATTGTACTGGAAGTCCTATCCAGAATAATCATGCAATAAATAAAACGAAAGACAACCAAATTGGAAAGAAGAAAGTCAAATTGTGCCCTTTTGTAGATGACATGATTTGAAATTTAGAAAAGGATCCCACCAAAATCTCTTAGAGCTGATAAGCAAATTTGGTAAAGTTTCAGAATATGAAATCAACATACGAAAATCAATAACATTTCTATGTATCAATAATGAATTAGCTGAAAAAGAGATTAAGAAGGAATTCAATTTACAATAGTTGCAGAAAAACACTTAGGAAATCATTTAACCAAGGGAGTTAAAGCTCACTACAAGAAAAACTACAAAACATTGATGAAAGAAATTGGAGAGGACACAAACAAATGAAACAACATTTCATGCTCATAGATCATAAGAATTAATATCATTATAATAACCGTACTACCCAAAGCAATATATACACATATATATATAATTAAATCTCTACATAGTTTCAATGTTATTTTTCACAAAAATAGAAAAACTATAAAATTCATATGAAACCAAAAAAGTCAGAATATTCAAACTAATCATAAGCAAAATGAACAAAGCTGGAGGCATCACACTACTTGACTTCAATATATATTACAAGGGTCTGGGCATGGTGGCCCATGCTTGTAATACTAGCACTTTGAGAGGCCGAAGTGGCAGGATTGCTTAAGCCCAGGACCTCATGATCAAGCAATATGGTAGGAACTCTTCTTTACAAAAAAATTTAAAATAATTTGTGGTGGCATGCACATTTAGTCCCAGCTACTTGAGAAGCTGAAGTGGATCGCCTGACCCCTGGGAGCTCCAGGATACAGTGAGCTGAGACTGTGCCACTGCACTCTAGCCTCTGTGACAGAGTGAGAGCCTGTCTCAAACACACACAAGCACACACACAAGCCCGCACGCGCACGCGCACACACACACACACACACGCACACACGTATATATAACAAGGCTTTAGTAACCAGAACAGCATGGTGTTGGTATGAAAATAGAAACACAGACAGAGGGAACAGAATAGAGTATCCGAGAATAAATCCACATAGTTATAGCTAATTGTTTTTCAACAAGGCACCAAGAACATACACTGGGGAAAGCACATTCTCTCCAACAATTGGTGCTGGGAACATTGGATATCCATATGCAGAAGAATAAAACTGATGGTCTGGGCAACGATTTTATGGCTAAGACCTCAAAAGCACAGACAACTAAAACAAAAATAAACAAACAGGTCTATATTAAACTAAAAGGCTTCTACATAGCAGATGAAACAACAGAGTGAAGAGGCAACCTGTTGAAAAGGAGAAAATATCTGCAAACTATTGATCCAAACAAAAAACTAACATCCAGAATATACAAGAAACTCAAACAACTCAACAATATAGAAACAAACAATTTCATTAAAAAGTGGGCAAAAAAATGAATACATAATTTTCAAAAGAGGATGACGAATATTTAACAGTATATGAAAAAATGATCAAAAAATGATCAATATCAAAGCATCAGAGAAATGCATACAGTTGACCATAGTTAACAATACTATACTGTATATTTCCAAATAACTGGAAGAAATGATTTTGAACCTTCTTACTACAAAAAAATGACAAATGCCTGAAATAATAGATAAGCCAATCACCCTAATTTATTGCAAATTGTATTCAGATTTTAAAAATTACATTGTACCTCATAAACATGTGCAATATTGTGTGTCTAATTAAAATAAATTTAAAAATCCTGCCAATCTTATAAAATTTGCATAAAAGTCTATTTCAGATAATGATATATAGAGATATCTGAAGCTGACAAAACACTAGCGTTCAAAGTAGATACAATCAAATGTGGAGATCTGCTTGTAGAAAGATCTCTCAATATGGCGTCCAGAAAAAAACCTATACGATCCACTCAGGAGAGTTAGTTCATACTTTTATTGCACTCTTAAAAGCATTTGTGAGCCCAGAAATTATTAAAAACCACAGATTTAGTGCATTCTATCTTGGTGTTACAACCACAAATAGACAATGTAAGTTTCTGGATGTTAATCAGATTACATGAACACTGGAGTGGGTGCTGGAACAAATTAGAGAATATTGAAAGGAGACTGGTTAACAACAAAGACTCTAAAATTGTGTAATACAATTGATAAGGAACACAAAGGAGAGACAGGACCCACAGACATTTGGCCTAGTGCACACGTTTTGGGAGACAAGCAGCGGTTTTCCAATTTATGTTAGAGTCTATTTCTGCCTTTCTCCCTAAAATGTGAATATAATATAAAATTTAGAGAAATGAGAAAAATGTTTTATTAGAATGAAAGGGAATTAGTATAGGTGTCCTACAGGAGTTAGACATTATCTACCTAGTAATATTAATGTCATCATGAGTGAAAAATATTTAAACGGATGATGAATTGACTTGTGCTTCAATTTGGCCTTTGGTTACAGTTATGGGCAAAATTCACTCTCAAGCAGTGAAGGCGTAGATGCAGGCCACTGAGCTGCATGATTAGATCTTGATATATAAGACAGGAGGTTGTCTTTTTGAAAATGACTCTGGAAACATCGAGCAAATACACTGATTTTTTAATGTTTTTATTTCCATAAGATTGTAAACGAATATATGCAGTCATCATGATGAAAGGAGGTGTTTTATTTTTTAATTATTTGTATATTTCCACCCCCAAATTAGAATCATGCATCTTTTCTTTGACTAACAAGTTTTTCCCCTCTGCTTGCTCTAATTTTGGATTTATTTTCAGAGAACTTGAAATTCATTTTTGAAACATCAATTAGTGTTCATACTAGTTACATACTAGGACTAGCAAAAACATAGCTTGATTTTTTTTCATATTTTATGGCATATGTTAAGAATTTAATACTATCTCAAATATTAGAACATATTTTAAAGTGAAATAGTCACAGAATTTTTTCAAAGACATCCACCCATATATTTCTATACTATCTTTAATTACTGAGGTATAAGCAACATCCAAGAAAATCAACAAATTTTTAATTGTACATTTTATGAGCTCTGCCACTTTCCCATCATCTCAGAAATCCTTGTTGTTTTTTCTTTCCACCCAATATCCTTACCTCATCCAAAGCAGTCAGTATTCTGACTTTTAGCAGCTTAGCTGAGTTTTGCTGTTTATAGAAATTCATGCAAATGCATTTATATCGTATGTGTTCTAATTGGACTTAACACAGTGTTTTTCAGATTCATCTAGGTTGTTACATGGATCAATGGTTTATTTATTTTTATTTCCAATAAATATTACATTATATGAGTATGCTTCAAATGTTTTTTCCTTTGTTATTGTTTGCTTGTTTTCTGAGATAGAGTCTCACTCTGTCACCCAGGCTGGAGGGCAGTGGCACCGTCTAGGCTCACTGCAACCTCCGCCCCTTCCAGGTTCAAGCGATTCTCCTGCCTCAGCCTCCCGAGTAGCTGGGACTACAGGTGCATGCCACCTCGCTCGGCTAACTTTCGTATTTTTAGTAGAGTCAAGGTTTCGCCATGTTGTCCAGGCTGGTCTTGAACTCCTGACAAGTGATCTGCCCACCGTGGCCACTCAAAGTGCTGGGATTACAGGTATGAGCCACTGTCCCCGGCTGTATTTCAAATGTTTTATCTATTCATTTATTAATGGGCATTTGGGTTGTATTCAGAATCATAAAAATCAATTTTACTGAGGTATAATGTACATAAAAAGAGCAGATTTTAAGAATACAATTTGGTGAGTCTTGACAAATATATGCATATCTGGAACCACAATATAAATTAAGATAAAAATTACTTCTGTAATCATTGGAAGCTTCTTCTGATACTTTGCCTTCAATGCCTTGGCCTCCAGTAACGACTGATCTGATTTTTATCACCATTAGCTTAGATTTCCTTATCCTGTAACTACATATAATATTGAATCATAAAATATTTTCTCTCATTTTTCAGCATTGTTAGCTTTTTTTTTTTAAAAAAAATTTATCATATATACATTTATATATAAATTAATCATATATAAATTATATATAAATTAATAATATATAAATATATATATTTTGATTTTTCCATGTTGTTGCATGAATTAGTATTTTATACCATTTGCTACTTAGTATTAAAATATAAAAATTTGCCAAAAGTTTTGCATCCATTCACTTGTTGATGTGTACTTGTGTTGTTTCCAGTTTTTAACCATTATGAATAAAACTGCTATGAATATTATTTTACAAATCTTTTTGTGAGCATATACATCCATTGCTCTTGGGTAAATACATATTAGTGCTATTGTTCCATCATAGCATAAATCTATTTTAAACTATATAACAGTTTTCCAAAGTAGTTTTGTCAGTTTACATACTTGAAATATAGAGAATTATAGTGTTTCTACCTTCTTGGCAGCACTAAATACACTTTTATTTCCACCATTTTAGTGGATATAAAGTGGTAAAAACTGGTTTTTATTTTTACTTCCTTGATAAATAATAATAATTAGTCAATGCTTAAAAAGTTTGACACATATTCTTTTAATTGATTTGCTTGTATTTTATACTCAAAATAACTGTATAATACAGTTACTGAAAGTAGTGATGATTAGACACATTAAAAAAAACCTCAGATGATTGTATTATCAGCTCCAACTCTTTCGACTTCCCACTTTATAAGTAAACTTCCAGCTTTTTCAAGGCAAAGCACTATACTTATTATAGTAATGCATTTTTAATCATGTAACATGTAAAACTATGTTGCTTTTTATTCAGATCAACATCATGATCACTAACAAAGTTTTTGAGTGTTGTTCCTGTAAGTCCATTTAGCCATAATTCCTATAAATTTGTAGTGGGATTTTGCAGAGCATGGCTATTTATATATGAACACATATGTCTCATTTTAGCAGAACTCGTTTTCTCTTTTTATTATTGACGCATCTAAAACATTTTTCTTTCTTTTTGCTTTCATCAATTTTACTATGGAAAATTAGGTATTTTTGACATTTTTCTTCCAGTTTGGTGTTCCCAGTGCTCATAGAATATATAGATTGAAGCCTTTTATTAGAATTAGAAGTTCTCAGTGATAAACTCTTTTAAGTATTTATTCTGCCACATTCCTTCTCTCCCCCTTGTCACCATCTCAACTGTACTTTATGTCACACTTTTCTACCATATGCTGTGTATTCCTTTTGCTTTTTTCTATATTTCTCTCTCTTTTTTTTTTTTCTGAGTGTTTAGAAACTGAGTTTCGCCAGTAACTAACTTAACAGTTTACTTACTCTTATTGTCTACTTGTAAGTTCAATTTTCCTGTAACAGCTTTTTGCATAAGGGGAAAAAGCAGGTAAGTCCCTCCCTCCCAGAAACTATGTGGAGACAACTAACCCTAAAAGAGTCAAATATCATACTTTCTGTTTTTCACTTCGTATACTTATTAGAGACCTTTATGCTTGTTCACTAATTATCTGTCCCTGCCAAATCTTCAAGCAGCACACCTTGCCAGCTCAAATGTCCATGGGGGTTGTGGTGGCTCCTGTGGCTAGGATTCCAGAAGTCTGTGGTGAGAATGAGCCATTTCGTTTTTATTTAACTCACCTCTTCCCCAGTAGCCCATCAGGGCCAGGAATTGGTGCTCTGCAACCCCATTCAGGATTCCAATCTTCCCCCTTTAGCCTAGAGTCTGCATCCTCCCTCAGTCCCCCAATGCTGTCCACTTTTAATGCCTTCCTTCCAAAGATCTGCGTGGAGTGTTCCAGTCTTCTTGATGGTCTGGTCTCTCAGTGGGAGAAGCTCTTCCTGACTGCACCTAGTTTGCCATCTTTACCATGGCTCAAACACTCTCGATTAATTTTTAGAAAATGTCCTCTTTCAACTTCAGATTCAGGAAATGCTGGTTGAATTATATTACCAAATATTTGTTTTCTCCAGTTGTTCTTTTCCTTTGGAAACTCCAAGTATGCCTATGTTGGCTATCTTTTCCCTGCTCGTCTATCAATTTCTTACCAGTAGCTTTTAATCTGTATTTTTGTTTCAGTTTACTAATTTAGTATTTATATCCTTTCTGTTCCCTATATTGCTATTTACCAGGTCTATATATCCTGTGTTCTTTAAAAATTTATCTTTATTTTTGTGAATGTTTTACTTTTCTAAGAAACTAAAGTTTGCCTATTTCTCACTCAACAGTTTGCTTACTGCTATTACCTGCTTCTAAGTTCAATTTTCCTGTGCCAGCTTCTTTTTGCACAAGAGGAGATGGCAAATAAATCTCTCCCAGAAACTTTGTGAAGGCTACTATTCTCTTTAAATATAGTTAATCTAGACAGTCAAGCTTGATTTTCTGAACCCAAATATGTTCCAGGGAGCTTCCAATGCTCTCTAGTTCCTTCACTGATTGCTGTCACCAAAATTCCTAGCCCCTGCCTTGTAAGATCTCTCTCTCTCGTATGTATGTATGTATGTATGTATGTATGTATGTATGTATGTTTGTATGTATTTATTTATTGAGACACGATATTGCTCTGTGATATGGGTGTCCCCATCCAAATCTTATGTTTAATTGTAATCCCCAGTGTTGGAGGTGGGTCTGGTAGGAGGTGATTGGGTCACGGATGTGGATCTTCTATGAATGGTGTAGCGCCATCCCTTTGGTGCTGTTCCAGTGATAGAGTTCTCATGATATCTGGTTGTTTAAAAGTGCGTGGCACCTCCCCACTCCCTCCTTTCCCCCTGCTTCAGCCATGTGAAATGCTTACTCCCCCTTTGCCCTCTGCCATGATTGAAAGCTTCCTTAGGTCTCGCCAGTCATGTTTCCTGTACAGCTTGTGGAACTATGAGCCAATTAAACCTCATTTCTTTATAAATTACCCAGTCTCAGGTATGTCTTTATAGCAATGTGAGAACAGACTAATACAATCTGTCACCCAGGCTGGACTACAATGGTGCAATGACTGCTCACTGCAGCCTTAATCTCCCAGGGCTCAAGTGGTCCTCCCACCTCAGGCTCTTGAGTAGCTGAGACTACAGGTGCATGCCAGCACATGTGACTAATTTTGCATTTTTTGTAGAGATGTGGTTTTGCCATGTTGTCCAGGCTGGTCTTGAACTCTGGGCTCAAGCAATCTTCCAGCCACAGACTGTCAAAAAGTGTAGGGATTATAGGCATGAGTCACCACAGCTGGCCCCTCTCTCTTTTAGAAGACATTTATTCCTCATACTTCATGTGATCTGTCGCCTTCCTGTTACTGAGCTATTTTTATACCTTCTTTTTACACCTTCATATGTACTTATGTGCTGTGCAAATGCCACACATGACTCAAACCCGTGTTTCCTTTTGATTTCAGACATCTACTATTCAGTGCCTCATTGTCTTTCCCTATTCTATTCTGTCACTGTCACTGCTACTTCTTAATAATTCTAAAGTTCTCTATTGTAGCTGCCAGCAGAGAGAATTTTAGGATTTCCTTTCAGCATTTACTAGGCACAAGTGTGTTTTTTCCTGAGAAAGAAGTGTTTCTTTTGTGTGTGAATGTGTGATCATTGTTAACTGTTGTTTTATGTGCACACATCAATATATTGAATAGGAAACCAAACATCTAACCTGCTATGTTGCTCATACCACCGACAACTTTTTAAAATTTTGTCTATATCACAAATTGTTGGGGAAAGCTGGGGAAAATGCCGTGAATCACCTGAAAGTTTTGATTAGGTTATACTTTATAAGACACTTTCTGTCTTCATCTATTGGGTCCTTTCCCCTGGGTGCCATATTTGCCCATAGGTATTTGGTGCCCCATTTTCATGTGTGTAAGTAGGAGCTTTCATTGCTCCCATAGTTTTTTTGAGTAGAAATTTATTTATCTAGGCTCAACGGACTTGAGTTAGTGGCTACGGAGCTGCTTTCTGCTCAACCTTTTTTCTCCTGTTCATCACATTTCCATTCACATTTCTAGTTTATACAACTAGATATCAAAAAACTAAGAAGCGTATATCCCACTTTATTCTTCCTTCCTAGCTATAATGCAGTATAAAAAGGGAAATATATGGGAATCACTTAACTTTCTTCTGCAGCAAGCCTAGAACTTACATTTTCAAAACGATTTTGTTGTTTGAATGGATTAGGGACATGCCAATTTCTTTTAGACAATTCTGCACTGTACATGAGATCTGTAATGCATTTATATGTCACGTTTTGTTATTTTCCAGTGGTTGGTATCAAAATATTTTCTATGTGACACTTATTCACATATTAACTCTCTCTGTCTTCCTAATTGATTTCAGTGAGAAGCATGGGGTAAAAACATGACTACCTAGCTATTTTAATCTTCTAATCCATTTAATCTATACTCAGTGCACATGCACTAATTATGGACTATGAAAAATTACTACATAAAAGATTCTTGTTACATTTTCAGAATCATAATTTTAAAAGAGTTTGTAATAGTCTAAATATGTATGTTGGTTAAAATGTTGTAGTACTTAATACAAAAACAAAAGAAAGTATGTGAAACTGCTTTATTTCATATATAGTTTTTACTTGTTAGTACATTTCTTGGAAGCCTAATAAATTTACTTATTATCTGATGATGGGTCATAAGCATTCACCATTCTGTAGGGAAAATGAAAAGACGAAAAGGACTGGATAGCAGAAAAAGAAGGAAGAAAATAAAAAGGATAGAAAAGAAAAGCTACAAAAAGCAGATATGATAGGCAACAGAGAAACCAAACTGAGGACTGTCAAAAGTTTATCACAGCATACATCATGTTCTCCCTCTCTGTGCCAGTCATGCAGACTTTTTTTGTTCTTTTGAATGTGTCGTATTTTTCAGAGGGCCCTTGTCTACGTTGTTTTCTCTGCCCAAAGCATTTTTTTTTTTCCTTTGGTTTCCTTTTTTTTTTTTTTTTTTAATTATTATACTTTAAGTTCTAGGGTACATGTGCATAACGTGCAGGTTTGTTACATATGTATACTTGTGCCATGTTGCTGTGCTGCACCCATCAACTCGTCAGCACCCATCAACTCGTCATTTACATCAGGTATAACTCCCAATGCAATCCCTCCCCCCTCCCTCCTCCCCCCTCCCCCCTCCCCATGATAGGCCCCGGTGTGTGATGTTCCCCTTCCCGAGTCCAAGTGATCTCATTGTTCAGTTCCCACCTATGAGTGAGAACATGCAGTGTTTGGTTTTCTGTTCTTGTGATAGTTTGCTGAGAATGATGGTTTCCAGCTGCATCCATGTCCCTACAAAGGACACAAACTCATCCTTTTTTATGGCTGCATAGTATTCCATGGTGTATATGTGCCACATTTTCTTAATCCAATCTGTCACTGATGGACATTTGGGTTGATCCCAAGTCTTTGCTATTGTGAATAGTGCCGCAGTGAACATACGTGTGCATGTGTCTTTATAGCAGCATGATTTATAATCCTTTGGGTATATACCCAGTAATGGGATGGCTGGGTCATATGGTACATCTAGTTCTAGATCCTTGAGGAATCGCCATACTGTTTTCCATAATGGTTGAACTAGTTTACAATCCCACCAACAGTGTAAAAGTGTTCCTATTTCTCCACATCCTCTCCAGCACCTGTTGTTTCCTGACTTTTGAATGATCGCCATTCTAACTGGTGTGAGATGGTATCTCATTGTGGTTTTGATTTGCATTTCTCTGATGGCCAGTGATGATGAGCATTTTTTCATGTGTCTGTTGACTGTATGAATGTCTTCTTTTGAGAAATGTCTGCCCAAAGCATTTTTATCATTCTTTTAATCTTACTCTTCAAAACTCAACTCAATATCACATCCTCAAGGAAAATTTTTGGGGAGTTCTCCTGTTTTGTGTGCTAATCTTTTGTAAGACCATTATTTCATAGCAATTATAATGCTTGGTTATTTTTATTTTTATTTGTGTGATTGGTTGACTATCAATCACACTAGACCCTAAAATCCATGAATAAATGAGCCATGTTTTATTTTTCACAGCATTATATTCTCAATATCTTACTTAGCATATCATACATAGTCAATAAAAAGATTGAATTAATAAGAAAAAAGATCCACAAACTGATGCCAATGTCTGTATCTGATATAATCTCAATAATTTTTCGAGGCTTCTTCTGAAATGTTGACTATAAAGATAAATAAATGTTTAAATTTGGAAATATTTTTCTCACAGTTGAGGCAAGCATCAAGGAATGGCCTAGAAGAAATTACTCTAGTTAACTCCGGTAAGATTTCTCTAATAAATATCCACAAGTTTCTGAGGCTTAGATAACCTGAGAATGCTTGGGGAAGGGAGAAAACAAAGTGGATTAGATCATTGGGAAATTCATGGCCCAGTGGGTACATGCAGAAGAGAACTTCAAGACCTCAGCAAGAGGGTTATTTTGGTATTTATTTGCACCAAAGCATTTTACATTCAGGCTAAGTATGTATTTAGCCCTGGGAGAAAAATTAATCATTTTCAAGAGTGGGTTAGGGATTTAGGACACCTGCAAGGAAACTCATTCTACCAGGAGTGGAACATAATTTGTGATAAAGTAGTATAGACCTAAGATCAGAAGGCATACTTTGTGAAAACAAATGGGTCTAAGAGACCTTTGCCTGGCATCTGTGGCACGTGATGTCTTATTGTAATCTGAGGGTCATTTCAGGGAACATTCCACTTTGGGTTTTTCCTCTTTGTAAAAAATAGAAATTTTCCAAGAGATAAATAAATGGTGAGTGCTTCTTCTCCTCATTAGGTATTTTAGTCTGTTTGAGTTACTATAACAAAATGCTATAGACTAGGTTGCTTATAAAAAAAAAAATTTAGGCCGGGCGCGGTGGCTCACACCTGTAATCCCACCACTGTGGAAGGCCGAGGCAGGCAGATCACGAGGTCAGGAGATCCAGACCATCCTGGCTAACAGGGTGAAACCTCGTCTCTACTAAAAATGCAAAAAATTAGCTGGGCGAGGTGGCGGGCGTCTGGAGTCCCAGCTACTTGGGAGGCTGAGGCAGGAGAATGGCGTGAATCCGGGAGGCGGAGCTTGCGGTGAGCCCAGATCCTGCCGCCGCATGCCAGCCGAGGCAAAAAATGGTTCCTCACAGTACTGGAAGATTTGAAGTCAAAGATAAAGGCACCAATAGATTTGACATCTGGCAAGGGCCTGCTTTCTCATAAATCACCCTCTTTTACTGCTACCTCACATGGCAGAGGAACTAGGAGATCCTCTTGGATGTCTTTTATGAGGGCACTAATCCCCTTCGGGAGACAATGCCCCATGACCTAATCACTTTATAAGCCTCCACCTTCTGATATATAACTTTGGAGTTAAGAATTTCAACACATGAATTTTCAGGGGACATAAACTCCTTATGCACCATAGCACCAAATTTGAACTCTAATTGAGATGAGAAGCAAAATTTTACAGAGGAGACAGAGCTATTTATCCAGTAGGTAGTGTTTTGATATCTAAAATATGATGAAAGTTTAAAATTTTCTAAGCATGCTCAAGTTATTATCTTTAGCATGAAAGGAAAAGGAGCTAATTCAGTGGTCATCTGGCTGCTCTGACTTCAATTCACATGGCTGTTGATGAGCATGTGCCTTGATTATGACCACTAGATAATGAAAACTCATTACAATAGGGATAATTTAGCAATGGAAAGTACACAGCCTTTAAACTCATAAGATACGGTTAAGTCTGGGCTTTACCATTTATTAGTTGAGCGGCCTTCGGAAAATCATTTAGCCACCCAAACCTTCATTTTATCTATAAAATAGAACTGTGAATGTTTATCTACTAATAGACCTGTCCATATGATAAAAAGGTACTCTATAAACATTATAAATTATAAGCTCTAAGATTACATTGTAAGTATACAGCAGTAAAAATGTTAGTTCATGCTTCAGTAAAGTACTCCATTAGCTTGATAATAAAAGTGGACAAAAATTAGCAACTGTTTCTTGCTTTGTACGTGTACTAGTTACATACAGGCACTCTTTATATGAGGATTTTTGTAATATAGGACTGTGAATGTCAATTACATAATAATAATTCTATATTTCTGCTGCTTTCTGCATTTGAACCTTCTGAACACTAGTAACTTAGTATCAAAGAATTCAAACTTAAAAGGCCATAAAGCCAATTCACAAAGTTAACGTGATGCTTGCCCATTCACCTTCCTCCCTTCCTCCCTCCCTTCCTCCCTTCCTCTCTTCCTCTCTTCCTTCCTTCTTTTCTCCCTCCTGTCCTCTCTCTCCTTCCTTCCTTTTTTGCTTTCACCTCCTCTCTCTTCTTTTTCCATAATCTACTCACTAGCTACTGGTATATATAAAAACATTATACAGTTTTCAGTAGAGGAAAAGAGTGAATATCTTTTACTTTCAAGTACTGGTATTATATGTGGACAGTCTATAAGTGGAAATATGAATACTTAAATGTACATACCTATGAGTATGAAAAAGGGAAAATTGATTAATTCTACCATATTATTTTATAACGCTATCATTTGTGTCAATATTGCCTATTTATATATCCTTTTTTAATTAGATAATATTATTTGTTCCTTTTTTTCTTAAATACAGGAATTAGAAACTAAACAGTGTAGGATAATCTATATAATAACTGTCTAATTTTCCTATATTCTATAATTATGATTATTTCTCATCTTTAAATATATTCCTTCTTATATTATCCTAGTGAATAAATGCTTATGTAATAGTAAAATGTAGGGAAGATCTTATATAGCTTTCAACCACATAATTTGAGGCTGGGTGTCCTGAGCTATGCCTGAAATCCCAGCACTTTGGAGACTGAGACAGGAGGATCACTTGAGCCCAGGAGTTTGAGACCAGACTGGGCAACATAGTGAGGCCTCATCTGTTTTTTTTTTTTTTTTTTTAAGAAAAAAAGAAAATAATAATAATTTAAATATGTTGAAAAATTTCAAAATATTTGTTACAGCAAATGTTCAATGTAAAGAGGTAAAAGTACAATATTGTTGAAAATTTTGGGAAAAAAGCCACCAACCATTTCTCTAAACTCATTTAGCATGTATTTTGAAAAATTATGAATTGGTATTCTTATTACCAGATCTGATTTCTGTCGTACAAACTATGCATAGCATCTACTGTGATCGTTTGCTTCAGAAAATGTTATTTGAGTGGTAATTTATATAACATTATGGTATAAAAGCACTGGATTAAAGAAAATGTATGATCTAGTCCTAGTTCAGGCAGTTTTTAGCTTCACTAAACTTGAACACATCAATTACCTTTTTATATCTCACCTATCCTAGATAGAAAATTGAAAAATAAGAACTAAATTCCAGAGATTTCTAGAAATTACATTATGTGGATATGCAAAATATTTTTGAATAAAGTAATGTAAGATTTTTTCAGCCTGTTCCTCTTTTCTTTGTTCATGTTACCATTTTAGCCAGCAATACTTTCTCCATTCTTGTTAAGAATAAAATATGAAGACTATCAGTGATACTGTCTTAAAGAACTATGACTCCTATGGAATATGCACTAATCATTAGCATTTAATCATCAAATCTTACCTCCAAAATTTATTTTAAGCACTATGGGACCTAATATGTTTGCTCAACTATTATTCCTTTCTGATAACACCAAAATATAAGGGTCATGAGGGCAAGAGTCACATCTATTTTGATCATCACTGTTTGTACCTAGCCTAGTGTTGGTAGATGCTTAAAAATGTTATTGATTTTATAATGAATGATTGAAACACAATTTAATTAATTGAAATTCAAAGTGTGGTGTTGCAGAGGGAAAAAAATCTTTCTTAGAGATATGAATTACCAACTTTTCAAATCTGGCTGGACCCTTTTATGTTTGAACAGCATTGCCAGCAGCTTCACATCTTTTGGGAATTAGGGCCAAAAAGGTCCCATTGGTGTCAACGCATTTTGCTTTTAATTCTGCTTCAATGTTTCTGAATCCTTAAGTATGTCAAGAAGGAGATGGCATGCACTTGGTCTCCTCATTAACTCCATCTGTTACCAATATAAAACAGTGCAAGCCGTGTTAAGTACTGGGGACCTAGCACTACAGACAAATTTGTGAGCCAAAAGGCAATTTCTGAGCCTGTTTTTTTCACTTGAATAATCAACATAATTTTTGTTCCTGGACTACATATGCTTATTCCCCTAAAGAGTTTATTTCCTGGTTGCCATCTTACTTTCTTCATGTGACTCAATTATAGGTGGATATCAAACTTATGGTTTCTAACTCATTTTCTTACTTACCTTTAAGTGGACACAAAGTGCTTTAGTTTTTGAGCATTAATAGTGTTTTGTTTCATTTCATTTTTTAATGCTTTTTCTAATCAGGATATGTCAGAAGACAGAGAGTGTAAATCTAAAGATACGACATTTCTCTTTGTGTAAATCCACTTCTCTTTAAATGCTAAATAAATAAAGAAAATAAATTTCAAGCATTTAATATGATTTTCTCCCTAGGCATGTGACTTTATTTTTTACTGCATCCCACTTTTTTTTCTGAAATTAAATCCTAGATGTAAAATGCTATAAAACTTGCAGGATACACTTTACCCCAAAAACTATATTTGAGATGCCCCAGAGATCACAAATATATATGCTTTCATCTTACCAAAAAGGAGATGCTGAAAATAATTAAGTTTATTTGATATGTTATTATTGAAGAGTTGCATAGGAAGAAAGATCACATCAGAATACATGGTTAATATCCTTTAGGTTAAATTTCTATGGGTAACATGCTACTATTATAAATATTTTAGAAACTGTGCTATATGAATAGTGCCTAAAAATTTGTCAATGCTCTAGCTGTCCAGGATATGTTTCTATTTATAGGACTCCTGATGGATGTATTACCTGATATCAGACATCAATAGTATAATATTATTGGTCATTTTAGCTGTTTATTTGAACGATAACGTGGATGCTACTTTACTTCTTTAATTTGAATTTTGCATCTTCTTGGTTAGCGTTCCACAGTTCTCCAATTTATGTCACTTACCTGTTTAGGTTTATTAATATACACATATTTAGGACTTACTCTAGACTTACTGAATCTTTTTAACTGATATCCTTGATGTATTCTCAGTATATTCTAACTATATCCATGGTATATTCATGGTATATTCATGGCATATTATGTTTGGGAATATTATATCTGAAAATTTTTTGTTCATCTATTTTTTATAAATAAGATGTAATATATACTTTTCTTTAAAAATACGGTTATCTTTATTTTTATAGATATATAAAAATATAGATTTTTAAATAAAATATTTTGGGATTGATTTTAATATCTTTTTTGCATGTAATAGGAACAATAAGATTTTGTTTAAGTTGCACTGTTCTTCATATGAACTCTTATCAGGTTTTTCATTTTTGAAAATCATCAGGTATAAGTTAACAACAGCCATTTTAAGTCTTTTGTAATCTACCAGTAGCTTTTGTTTTACACTGTTTCCCTGAAAGCAATTGCCATCAGCTACCGGCTATGGTGCTTTGTCTAAAACAAAGAAGGACTGTCTCAGAGTTCAGTGGAAAAGGACTATGTCAGGTATTTTTAGGTACCAGCTTCTGATGGTATCACTTAAATAAATTTGTAACTCTACGTTTAAACTGAGTCACAAATTCCAGAATTCTAGTCAAGAAGCAGATGGGTTCCTGAGACCACTAAATTCAAAATGGAGCAAAAAGAATTAATTACATGACATAAATGACTCGATGAGGGATGACTTTGGTTTTTATTTGGAATATTGCTGGGGTTTTAACGTTCTATTTTTGTATATTAGGGAATATATTTCTCCTCTTAAGATATCTATAAGTCATAACAGTCTAATAGACCATGCTTTTGTAAAGAGAAATAAAATAATCTGTCTTCTTTTCTCTGCTTGGCTTCTCCAGGTTTTGAAAGTCCTCATTTTCTTATTCTCATAACCTTGTAATTATGTGCATAGATTCAATAGGAATGTATATTCCTTGTTACCAGGGCATAATTGGAAACTTCAGTTATTCCTAAATTTAACTTTATGAAGCCCATGCTTATAAAATCCTCTTGGAAAAACTAACTCAGTTCTTGGATTATAGGGTTCAGAGTCATGATAGACAGAATAATGCCCTCTGTACCCAAAGATGCTCACCTTCTGACCCCTAGAACCTGTGAATATGTTACCTCACATGACAAAAGACATCTTGCAGATATGCTTAAGGTTAAAGATCTTGAGATGGGGACATTATTCTGGATGATCTAGGTAGGCCTCATCTGATCACATGAGTCCTCCAAACTGAAAAATCTTTCCAGGGTGTGGCTAGAGACAGAACAGAGAGAGAGAACAGGGCAGACTTAAAGCATGAGAAGATGGGGCCTGCTGTTGCTGGCTTTGAAAGTGGAGGATTCTCATCCTTTCAAGTGAGATAATCAGCTAATGGGGCATGCCAGATGTCTAGAGTAGCGGTTCTCACAGATTAGCATTTTGCAGAGACACATGGAGGGCTTGCTTATTTTTATTTTATTTTATTATTATTTTATTTTATTTTATTTTATTTATTCACTCTGTCACCCAGCCTGGAAGTGCTGAGGCATGAGCACAGCTCACTGCAGCCTCGGCCCCACTGAGGCCCAAGAGATCCTCCCACCTCAGTCTCCCAAGTAGCTGGGACTACAGATGTGTGTCACCATGCCGAGCGAAATTTTGTATTTTTTGTAGAGATGAGGTTTTACCATGTTCCCCAGATTGGTCTGAAACATCTGGTCTTGGGCAATCTGCCCGCCATGGCCTTCCAAACTGCTGGGATTACAGGCATGGAGGGCTTGCTTATTAAAACACATACCAGAATTTTTAACCCAGTAAGTCTTAGCGGGGCTGGAGCATTTACCTTTCTAACAAGTTCCCAGGTTATGCTGATACCTCTAGTGCAGTACCTTACGAAAGTACTAAAGAATGGTACACTGGAGTCAGCATCCCGACTGAGATTATATTCCGATAACCTATTATAACATCTACTAAGGCATCTTTGACTCCCACATAGCATACTTGCCTGCAGCACTCTTCAGAGATAGGAAAGAATTGTCGGCTACAGGCTTAACCGAGATGACTTATAAAATATCACAACCTTATATTTTAAAGATGTCAAGATAGTTATGTGTATTTAACTTTATTAAAAGGGAGTTTTCTTTTTAAATTGATTTTGTAATTTACATTTATAGTACTTTGTTTTGCTTTGTGTTTGTGTCGTAAAAGTAAGCACTTTAATGTCTTTTGATTTTTTTTACATTGACAGCAAATGTAGAAGTGCAGTGTTCATCATAAGGCACCAATGATGAGTAGAATTTTATTTCACTGTACTCAGAAAATTTAGCTTCAAGATATTAGAATGTCTGTGTAAATCAATAAACTGAAGTGAACATCAGGTATGAAAGTAGGATTATATACACTTTTAAATTTATTCCACAGATAGAGGTTTACTGTCTCTCAAAAGTAGATAATAGTTCTATGAAGAGAATTAAACATAGTTTAAAATTTAAAGTGGATGCAGTCATTTGCTTCAGAAATAAAAAGACCTTGATTTATATGGAAAATCCTGTGACTTTCATTTTTGGTTTTTTTGATTTTTCATTTTGAAACCATTTATAATTTATATTATAATAAAGCCTTTATAATTGTTTCATTTAATATCCTATGAGAGATGATTAAAGAACATGAGGGGTTTTTCCATAGTAGTTGCTTACTCTGATTTTTGAAGGAGCAGATTAACAATTTAATTTTTAATTTCCTTCTATATTAATTGCTGATTTTCAAATGTTTTTACTTTTATAAGATAATGTCTTTTTCTAAAATTTTAAATGTTACTTTATAATATCCAATTACAAGATTGTTGACTGCACACACATGTAAAAGAATCATCACTGTGGCAGCAGTGAAAGAAATTAGGGTTCTTTTAATCAACAAATGTAATTTTGACCAAATATTTATTTTTTTTACAAAGTTATGATAACAATAGAGAATATGCTATCTTACTGAAATGCTTTTTAAAAATGCAATAGTAAATTTTTATTAATTCAAAAATATAATTATCTACCATATTCCAGAAACTGTGCTACTACTTAGGTTCAATATGAAGACAAATAATATTTGTGGTCATGAAATTTATCATTTGGGGAGGGCAAACTATAGAAATGATAAATGTACAAATAAATAATAAGTACTTCTGGTTTCAGCTCTAACGTAAAAAGTTTGGAAGTTGTCACTTTTATCCTTACAACAAGAAACAAGCTAAACAAACGGAATACCAATGCTTTTCTAAGGCCTATGAGAGAACTGAAATTTCATGGCAAATTGCTACCCCATAATCTCGAGACTTGGACAAATCTAGGGAGTCACAGCTGAGATCTCCTTACCTGGGGGAGAAGCTGCTGGAGCCATAAACTAGTAGGAACACTTAAGTAATTTTGACAAACTTCTGGAGGCTTAGTGTGGATTACTATGAGAATGAGAAGCTCCTGGAAGCCGTAGTCTCCATGGTGGCCCACACTTTTGTGTGGCTTCTCCTACTGCACTAGATTTTTACACTGAACAGCCAGGAAATGTCTCATCTTAGCTCTTATAGAGGTTGGGGAAGATTAACAATTGAGAAATGTGCCTGGAGCATTTGCTACTCTCCAGGGGAGAGGATCTTACCAGAGTGTTATCTTACAGCGCATTTCTCCCACTCAGCCCCTTGCAGCCTTCTGATTGCCAAAAAGTGGAAGAAATAACAAATATTTGAGGGGGGGTCGCAGACTAGATTCAAGGACCCACTAAAAATCCGAAAGTGATTTATAAGTCATAGAATACATCTCTTCCCACGTACCTTGCCACCACACCAATGGAGCTCCAGTATTACAACATTGGATTTCAGCTGAAAAAGCTGCAAGCCAG
This sequence comes from Macaca nemestrina, assembly GCF_043159975.1. Taxonomy (NCBI): domain Eukaryota; kingdom Metazoa; phylum Chordata; class Mammalia; order Primates; family Cercopithecidae; genus Macaca; species Macaca nemestrina. The sequence goes on along the minus strand of NC_092135.1, from coordinate 83,886,091 downwards.
GCTGTCTCAGAGAAATACGTAGGGAAGTCCAAAGCCAAGGAAGAAAACAAAAACAAGGACAGTAGAAGAAGCTGAAATTGTAACCACAGGAAACATTAAACAAAGCCAAAATCCCAGATTAACAGAAAATCGCATGGTAAACATTTAGTTACTATACTTCCTATTGCTCAAATATATCATGACTGACTTCAACAAAATATTTACAAGGCATATTAAAGGCAAGAAAAAAATGTAATCTGAAAATATAAAGCAGAATAAGAACTGAGCTTAGCTATGACACAGATGTTGGAATTAGTAGACATGGACTTTAAAATAACTATAATTAATATGTTAAAGGTTCAAATGGGAAAAGTAGAAAACATTGAAGAACAGTTGTTATTTTATGTGGAGAAGTGAAAACTGTAAGAAAAGAAAAAGAAAATGCTGGAACTCAAAAACAGTGTAGCAGAAATTTAAAAATGCCTTTAATGGACTCGTTATTACACTAAACATGAATGAGGAAAGAGTCAGTGAGTTTGAGAACAGGTCAACAGAAACTTCCCAAACTGAAAAGTAAAGAGTGAAAAAAAGAATGAAAACAAACATAAGTCAGAACGTCTTGGAACTGTGGAAAATGACAAAAGACATAACATATAAAAAAGGGAATGAGACAACAGAGAAGAAATTTTGAAATAATAACGGCTGAGAATTTCTCAAAATTTGTGACAGACACCAAAGCACAGTTCCATGAAGCTCAGAGTAAATTAAGCAGAATAAATACCAGAAATTCTACACCTGGGTATAGCATATTCCTAATACAGAGAACACAAGACAAACTTTTCAAAGAAGCCAGAGGGTACTGTTTGTAACACAAAGGATAAGTGCTTGAGGTAATAGATAACCTCATTACCCTGATGTGATTATTACACATTTTATGCCTGTATCAAAATACCCCATATACCCCATAAATAAATATATATATGCATACTATGTCTCTGCAAAAATTAAAAATTAATTTTTTTAGAAAAATCTTATGTACAGATGAATAAGGATAAGAATTACAGCAGATTTCTCACCAGAAACCATGCAAACATGAAGAAAGTGAAATAAAATGTTGAAAGAAAAGATTATGCCCATTTAGGATTCCATGTCCAGTCAAATTATTGTTCAGAAGGAAAGGTAAAATAAGAATGTATTAAATGAATCTATCACCGGTAGACTTTCTGTATACAATCAAAGAAGTTCCAAGGAGAATAAAATTATATAGGTGCTTTTGTGGAAGAGTGGAGATGTTTGGTGAATGAATAGCAAAAATGGGAGTGGGGTGATCATTTTGATGGCATAGCCAGATAAAGTACCCTAAAATAATTATAATTAATCTGAGGTATACTTGCAAGCTATGCATCTATCAAAGACCTAATATCCAGAATCTATAAGAAACTTAAACAAATCAACAAGCAAAAACAAATGACCCTATTAAAAAGTGGGCAAAGGACATGAATAGATACTTCTCACAAGAAGACATACAAGTAGTCAACAAACATAAAAAAAAAGGCTCATCATCACTAATCCTCAGAGAAATGCAGATCAAAACTGCAATGAGATACCATCTCATAGGAGTCAGAATGGCTGTAGTTAGAAAGTAAAAAATAACAGATGTTGGCAGAACTGCAGAGAAAATAGAATGCTTCTACACTGTTGGTAAGAGGGTAAATTGGTTCTGCCACCATGGAAAGCAGTTTGGAGTTCTCAAAGAACTAAGAGTTTAACTACTATTTAACCCAGCAATCCCATTACTGGGTATATACCAAAAGGGAAACAAATCATTTTACCAAAAATATACAGGTACCCATGTGTTGATTTCAATACTATTCCCAATAGCAAAGACACAGAATCAACCCAGGTATCCACCAATGGTGAACTGGGTAAAGTAAATATGGTACATATACACCATGGAATACTATGCAACCATAAAAAGAATAAAATCATGTCCTTTGCAGCAACATGGTTGCAGCTGGAGGCCATTATGCTAAGTGAACTAACACAGAAACAGAAAATCAGATATGGCATGTTTTTACTTATAATTGCGAGCTAAACATTGAGTACACATGAACATGTGGAACAGGGATGCTGGGGAATACAAGAAGTAGGTACAAGGGAGGGGATGAAGGGTTGAAAAACTACCTATTGGGTACTATGCTCACTTCCTGGGTGATGGGTTTAATTGTACTCCAAACCTTAGCATAAAGAAATATCCCTCTGAAACAATCCTGCACATGTACCTCTGCAATATAAAATTAAAGTTGAAAAGGAAAAAAAAAAAGCACTTAAAAAAATTAGCTGGTGTGAATGCAAGGGAGGAACTTAGGTATAGGAAACAGCATCTACTGAGTCTTGAGGGAAACAACAGAGCAATAGGCAGTGCAGGGACAACACATATCTTGAGAAGTTTGTATTTTGAAAGGTTTTACGCAAGAGAGTGAAATGACTTGAGACTACCAAATTTGTATTTATATTTTTATTTGAAAATCCTTTAAGAAAAAAGAATCAAAATTTAAAACAAGAGCAAATGTAAATGTTAAACAATTCAAGCGTTTATACATTTTATATAATTTTAAAAAGTCTCTGGAAGGATTTTGACTTGTGCTTAAATATAGCATAGGGACCAAGGCCCTTGGTTCCCTGGAGGTTTGAAAATTACTGGGCTAAGGCAGATTGATTAATAGGAGAAAAGGAATGTCAATTTATTTAATGTGTTTACAGGGGAAGAATCACAGAATGATTACTTACCTCCACAAAGGAGTTCAGAGGCTTATATAACCATCCTGGCTAACAGGTTATGGAAAGGGGAAAAAGAAGAATCCTGTTGGGGGGCAATAAGTGATTACTAGCAAGAATGAATGAATTGGGAAGCAGAGATTAATTGGTAAATAATTCTTTGGGAATTTGAATGAATATGAGAGACAGGCATTATCTTGAGAAAGGGTCTGTTAAGGTGTAATTACATTCTTGGTCTTCTTTTCTGCAAAAGATAATGAGACAACAGAAAGGGAAAGAAAAAAATAATTGTTTTTCACTAAGAAAAGTCTGTATTTTAGACAGATAAAAAAACTTCAGAGAACAACTTTATTCTATGCTTTGGGAAAGACTAGGGTGAGAGAACTTCACAAGGACCTTGAGGATTCTGTAGTTCCGTATATCAAAACACCCTATTTTGAGGTATCAGCTTCTGAGCTCCAGTAACAGAAAACTGTGAGAGAACATCATTGTCATCCCAAACAAAGAGAAAAAAAATCCAGACAATGTGTCATATCATTAAGCCCCATCTCTACAAAACACAAACAAACAAAAAATAGTTGGGTGTGGTGGCACGTGTCTATAGTCCCAGCTACTCAGGAGACTGAGGTGTGAGGATCCCTTGAGTCTGGAAGGTTGAGGCTGCAGTGAGCTGTGATCATGCCACTGCACTCCAGCCTGAGTGACAGAGTGAGACGCTGCTTTTTGTTGTTGTTGTTATTGTTGTTGTTGTTGTTTTGTCATTGTTGTTGTTTGTTTGTTTTTAAAAACCATAAGAGATCTGATGTCACTAGGTTATCTGAGTTTCACAGAATGGCAGGTCTCTCCAAAGAAAGACAAGACAAATGTATTACTTCAATTTGTTAGAACATGTGAAAAAGACTGGGCTGTCATAAAAACAGGTGAGAAAAATTCTTTTGATGATGGAAAAACCAAATTCCATCAAAATATATTTAAAGAGGTTTATTATGAATCAATATGAGTGACTGAGGCCTGGCTTACACAATCCCAAGAGGTGTGAGATTTCTAATCTCCTTAGAAAGTGTGCCTGAGGTGTTTGTGTTATGTTTGGTTTTATATATTTCAAGGAAACAGGAACTGCAAGTATAACCATAAATCAATACATGGAAAGTATACATTGGTTTGGCCTGAAAAGGTGGGGCAACTACAAGTGGGGGCTGACAAATCATAGGTGGGTTTTAGGAATTCTTTAGTTGACAATTGGTTGAGAGTTAAGCTACTGTCTAAAGACAAAATCAGTAGAAAGAAATGCCTGAGGCTGGGCATGGTGGCTTATGCCTGTAATCCCAGCACTTTGGGAGGCCAGTGTGGGAGGACCAATTGAACCCAGGAATTTCAGACTAGCCTGGGCAACATAGGGAGACCCTATCTCTACAGAAAATTAAAAAAATTAGTCATAGTGGTACATGCCTGTGATACATGCCGCTACTTGGGAGGCTGAAGTGGGAGGACTGCTTGAGCCTGAGAGGTTGAAGCTGCAGTTAGCCATGATTATGCTACTGGATTCCAGCCTGGGCAACAGAGCAAGACCCTGTATCAAAAAAATAATAAAAAAATAAGATTGCCTGAGTTGAAATAAGGGAATTTTGGAGCTCAAGATTCTTGTGTAGAGGAGGCTTCATAGGTAGCAGCCCTCAGAAAGAATAGATGGTAAATGTTTCTTTTAAGAATTTGAAGGTATCAGGCTCTCAGCTAATCTCTCTTAGATCCAGGAAAGGCCTAGAAGAGAAAAGGTGTGGCTACATTAATACAGATTCTCTACAGGCACAAATTCCCCCAACAAAAGATAGCTTTGCAGGACCATTTCAATCTGTTGACCCTGTGGCAGCCATTTTCAAATATGTCAAAAATATATTTTGGGGAAATTATTTTTATTTCTTTCAGGGTCTGCTGTCATGTGATACTATATGATACAGCGAGGCTGGAATAAGACACATTATATAAGGTTAATGAAAATCTGTCTAATGAGATTTTATGGTTTGTAGGGTGTGACTCCAGGCCCCTTACATAGGAATTTGGGCAAGAGAAAAAGAAAAAAGGTCAGAATTTAGTCATCAAATTATAATTTTTAACAGATTCCTAAATGTTATGTGTGGGTTAGTATTTCAGGATGATTTGGGCTCCAGACATAGGAAAAGTTTATAATTACTTGGCAAATTCTTTTCAGTATTATCACTGGGGGCTCATAAGAAAGAATAGAGAGTCTTGCTCTATGGTTGGCACTGGAATACGAGAGGAGCTGCTTGGGGCAAGCACAAATTATTGCATTCTTTCCTAGACCTTTGATAGTTTGTATATTTCAAGTAATCTGTCCATTTCATGTACATTATAAAATTTACTGGAATCATTTCTTCGTAATATTTAATTATTATCCTTTAATGTCTATAAGTATCTGTAGTAAGATTCTCTCAACTATTCTTTGTATTGATAATGTTGCTATTTGTGTCTGGTCCCTTTTTTCCTTGATCATTCTGACTAGAAGTTTGTCTATTTTAATAATGTATGCAGAGTGATAAATTTAACATTTTAAAAGTTATACCTTAATAAGGGTTATGATTCTGCCTGAAACTCTGGGAGTAAATGTTAATATAAAAGAGATAAGATGTGAGATAAACATTTTAGCAGTTAGGGGTCGGATTGATGAAAGGGCATCAGAAAAATGGACCAAACAGCAGTGGTTGGTGATGGGGAAGAATACTAAGGGACCGATGTTCTGAGGGAAAGAATGTGCGAAGAGGAGGAAGACATCAACTATGTACAAACATGCTGATAGAAAAGAGGATATTAATTGCTGGATCTGTCTACAAGGAGATAATGGCATATCTAATGGATTTGACACCAGGAGCAGATTATTTCTTGACATTTCCCTCCTATATACAACAACATCATTTTTAGTTATTACCATGAAAATAAACCCCAAATACTGATAATAGCCTTAAAAGAAATATTGACAGTGAAATTGTATTTTATTGAACTTTGTACATATAATCACATTAGTGAAAGATTTTTTATCATAAATACACACAAAATATACCTGTAAATCAGGATTATACTTGAAAAATTGAGAATGTATAATAACCTTAGATACAGGGCACATATGGAGTGATTGGTCTTAGATAAGACCCAAAATAGGTTAAAAAAGGAAGAAAGGCAGAATTTATAGGAACAAATCTGAGTCTATTAGTAGACCACGTGGCGATGGCAGTGGTGGTGTGTGTGTGTGCATTTTAATCAATGAAATAGGAACCAAGGTCATCAGCAGAGATTAAGAAAAAAATATATATTAAAGGTTTTAAAAGAAAACAAAGATTAGGAAAGTAGTTGAAGACAGTTGGAGAGTGAATGAAAAAGGAATATGTAAATAAAGAAGAAGAACTTCATAAATTATGTGTGTGTAGATAGATAAATAAATAAGTAGATGATCGCTAGCTAGATTGATTGATTGATAGACTGGATGCCTATTGAGGCATGTGGCAGAAGAAGGTATTGGAGTGGTTGTCTGCTCTTTGGTTTTATAAGCTTTGGAAAGCAGGAGCAATAACATTCATATTAAATAATAATATGAGAAAATAGAAAACACAACACAAAGAAGTATGTTATGTGGATGTTTCAGATTGTACAGAACATACATTATTAGTGTTAGTAGAGATGGCCATCTTTTATTCAAGAAACATGTTATGGTACAGATGAGGTCTGTTCTGAGACATGAAAGACCCATAGACTTTTAATAACTAGAATCACCAGAGGATGTCATATGAAATGCATTAGATAAACAAAGGTGCTAAAATGATACCTGATACATAGTAGGTATTCAATATTTGAGTGAATTATAAGTGTTATATAACAGCAAGTAAGCTCTTAATCTTGAAGTGCAAATTGCCTGTAAGATACTAAGAGAAAATATAGTTGCAAATCTATTTGGGCAAGAGTGTGGAAGGCATTAAGTCAGTTAATAAGTGTAGACATCTTTTTTCCCGGAGGCAGTGAAGAATTGATGACTCTTGAACAGGGAAATCTTTGAGAGTGGTTTTGAAAGAATAAGCAAGCAACACTATACTGGAAAAATTCAAAGGACAGAAGATGGTGGCAGATGTTACAGTTAAGAAAATATTATAATATTCCCTATATGAGTATATATTGTCTTTGCCTCACTGGATGTGATACATTATGTAGGGTGTTTTTAGAACCTTTTTGTCACTTAGAAATCAGTACCAGTTTGCATTTGAATATAACATAGAATGGATGCCACAATATTACCTAGTTAGATCTTGACATCACTTTTAGGTTATTTCCAAATAAGTTAAAGTGCATATTCAAAACATCTAATTTTTTAAATATAAAACATATATCTTTATTGTATCTTGCCAGGTATGCTGGCTCACACCTGTAATCCTAGCATTTTGGGAGGCTGAGGTGAGTGGATTGCTTGAGCCCAGGAGTTCGAGACCAGCCTGGGCAACATGGAGAAACCCCATTTCTACACATAATACATAAATTAGTCGGGCATGGTGGCGTGCACCTGTAGTCCCAGCTACTTAGGTGGCTGAAGTGGGAGGATTACTTGAGCCCAGGAGGTCAAGGCTGCAATGAGCAGTGATCACATCACTGCACTCCAGCCTGGGTAACAGAGAAAGACACTGTCTCAAAAAAAATTATAAATCTTATAAATCTTATTCTAATTTATTAGCTTTTTTGCATTACTATGTTAAAAGGGATAATAAAATTTTAAATCAAATCTAAGCATAATGTTAATAATTTCTGTGGCTAACTTAGGGTGCAGTGGTTAATGTGATTTAATTTGTTGGCATTAGAGTGTTAATTAAAGGGGAAGAAAATAGTCTTTTGTAACATGTTAAATGAATTTCCTCTGGTGTGACCCATATGGTACGTGGCTTACGTAGAACTTTGCAGAATATAATCATGGTGTGGGGGAAAGCCTATACATTTTTATCAGTTTAAAGCAACAGATTTGTCAGTCAACAGGCTATTGCAACATTATACTTTTTCCTATTTATATTAAATTTAATTTGAAATGAATAGATGTTTTAAAGCAGTTTTTGAAAATACATTAGTAAGCTTACTTGATAGCATCATAAATGAAAACATAAAAATATTGAATTTATCCTTCATGCTTCTCTGAAATTAGGACAAGGTAACATATATATAGAACATTATTCTTTAAAATATACAATGTGGAAAAAATGACCAGTGGTTTCCAATTATTTTGAGGTATGTATTATATTCTAATTGGAATCAGAATTATTTTTAACATGCATGTCAACTTCTTGAAAACAGGGATTTTTTTTTGCACTCTCAGCAGTACTTTTTAGATTTTAACATAGTGCTTAATGATTACTGGTAAATTTATATTGACTATGAAGATTGTTTAGAACAAGTTAGAGTAGCTAAACGAGTATGCATTTATCATTATATTTTGTAGTTAATTCATCACATTTTATTTTGGAGTTTGTGTTTTTGAGGCCCTGTATAACAAATTTTTCCTATTCCAAAAAATCTTCTTTAGCTTCATCTTCTTTAGCTTTGTAATTTTGCTTCTCATGTCTAGATATTTAATCCATCTGGGGCTTATTTTCATATGTGATATGAGTTTATGATAATAATAAAGCTATTTTTTAATAAAGTGAGACAATTTTCCAAAGTCATTTATTATATTATTTTCGCTTTTATTTATGATGATATCTCTACATAAATTCACACTGATTTCTGAACTCTATTGGGTCTATTTGTCTTTGCAAGTTCCATGCTATTTTGATTGCAGTGGCTTCAGATAGCTTAATATCTGTTAGGGTGAACTTTCCTTGGCTTCCCTTATGTCTGTTCTTTTAAATTTTTTTTTTACTCTTTGTAGGCACTTATTTTCCTATGCACATTTTGGACCTTTATATATAACTTTATATTTTGATTTGTATTGATTTAAACTTATTTATAATGTGGAGAGAAGAGCATCTTTATAATACTGATTTTTTTTATCATGCTATAAACATGATATATGGCTGTATTTGTATAGGTATTCTTTTATAATATGTTCTGTAATAAAGTTTTGAAATTATAAAATACTTACGTATTTTTTTGTTAGGTGAATCCATATATTTTTGTGGCAGTTCTTGCTACTATGTTAAATAATTTGTTGTTTTTTTATGTTGAAAACTAGTATTAATTTATATGTTCTTAGATCCAAGATTCCTCCTTCTTATAGCAGTTTTTTTCCACTTTTTTCATGGAATTTAACCTTTTTGAAGCCTTACCCATGTAAGGCTTATCATATTACATATTTGCAGACATACAGCATTAACCCCTGGGTTTCTCACTGATATGGGTTACTCAAGTTTCTTGAGAGCAAAACATCAATTCTGAGTCTGTTGCTAATGTTCTCTATGAAAATGTCACATTCTTCTACAGGGTGAAAACCTTTTTATAGTCAAAGATGCAGAATTTGCCAGGTGACAAATGTTACTTTCTTCCATATCTTATCTTTGCAGTGCAGACATACTACATCACAGCAAGAAAATCAGATAATTTTCCTCGTTTCAGCCACACTTGGCTGTAGTTTACAGCATCTCTCCCTTTGAGAAGTCAATTTTACACACCGAGCCACCCTGGTAAGGCACTCCGAGAGCCCTGACTTAGAAGTTTCAGGGGAACAATGACCCAGATCAGGTCAATTATTGTTTTTCTTTCCCTCTTCAACAATGTCTGTCAAAAATTGAGCATATAAACTAAAGAGTGACAATAATGTGTACTCTCTAATATTGATTTTTAAGAAACAAGAAAAAGGGGGAAATAATAAAAAAAATCTCTAAACCCGTATACTGTGAAGACATGACATTGGATCCTCTCAGCTGTTTGAATGTTGGAACCTCATCTGTAAAGCTTATAAAAGGAGCTTCATACAGTAGGAAGAAGGGTAAAGTCAAAAGAAAAGGAGATATCCCTGAATTCATGTCCCCTCTTAATGTTCTTTTTTGATAAGCACTATATTTTCTTTTCTTAGAACTACTTTGGGATGCATTGGTATCATCTGCAGTACTTAATGCTTATTCTGGTACTTGGAAGCAGGGTATTATATCTCACAGGCTTTAAAGTATGACTTTTTTGTGTCACTAGATGGATATGAATATTCTTCCACTAACAAGTAGGGACAATCCATATTTGATAGTGAAGCAGCTGGTTAAACAATCTCTTTGGGTATGTGTGTGGGAGAAGATCACATATCATACACCTGCAGGGGTTGGAGGTTTCAAAAACTAAGTAGAAAAGTGTCAAACTCTATAGTTGTGTTGGCCCATTTTTATGGCCTTTAATATTGTCTTAAAAGAAACAAGGACACAGCATTACCAAGAATTAGATTTTAGGCAGTAATGCAGGCCATTATGAGAACTTTTAGCTTTTGCTTTGAGTTAAATGGAAAGCCACTGAAGATTTTGTTTTCTTATTTTGAGACAGACTTTTGCTCTGTCACCCAGATTGGAGTGCAGTGGCACAATCTTGGTTCACTGCAACCTCTGCCTCCAGGGTTCAAGCAATTCTTGTGCCTCAGGCACCCAAGTAGCTGGGATAACAGGTGTGAGCCACCACACCTGGCTAATTTTTGTATTTTTAGTAAAGATGGGGTTTCACCATGTTGGCCAGGCTGGTCTTGAATGCCTGGCCTCAAGTGATCTGCCTGCTTAGGCCTCCCAAATTGCCGTGATTAAAACATTGAATGGTTTTGAACAGTAGAATGAGATGATCTGAATAATGATTTTAAAGGCTCACTCTTTTTTTTCATAGAGAACGAACAGCAGAAATGCAAGGAAAGACCACTTAGAAATGTATTATGATGATGTAGCTAAGAAATGGCAATAAAGGTCAGTTGTAGTGAATACAGTAAGAAGTGGTTGCAGTTTTAGATATATTGGTCAGTCTAGACACACTGCAACTACATAAGATGATTAACCGGTTAGCTATCCCAGACTGTTTGTATTGGTCTGTTCTCACACTGCTAATAAAGATATACCCGAGACGAGTAATTTAGAAAGGAAAAGAGGTTTAATGGACTCAGAGTTCCACATGGCTGAGGAGGCCTCACAATCATGGTGGAGGGTGAAGGAGGAGCAAAGACACATCTTAGATGGTGGCAGGCAAGAGGGAGTGTGCTGGGAAACTCCCCTTTATAAAACAATCAAATCTTGTGAGACTTACTCACTGTCATAAGAACAGCATGGTAAAAACCTGCCCAATGGCCAGGGGTGGTGGCTCACACCTGTAACTTTTGGGAGCCCGAGGCAGGCGGATCATGAGGTCAGGAGATCGAGACCATCCTGGCTAACACAGTGAAACCCCAGCTCTACTAAAAAATACAAAAAAATTAGCCTGGCTTGGTGGCAGGCGCCTGTAGTCCCAGCTACTTTGGAGGCTGAGGTAGAAGAATTGCGTGAACCCAGGAGGCGGAGCTTACAGTGAGCCGAGATGGCGCCACTGCACTCCAGCCTGGGCAACACAGCAAGACTCTGTCTCAAAAAAAAAAAAAAAAAAAAGAACAACCTGCCCAATGATTCAATTACCTCCCACCGAGTACCTCCCACAATCTGTGGGGATTATTACAATTAGAGGTGAGATTTGGGTGGGGACACAAAGCTAAACCATATCACTGATCATCTGGAAAGACCAACAGATAACCCAACATCTATAAACACTGAACCCTTCCAGTTCCCAGGGAACTTTTGCCTGTGCTTTTCAGCTCATTCAGTAGGAGCAGTGCTAGACCGAGATATTTCACAGACTTTGCTCCCCAGAAGACAGAATACTTAAATATATTTCTCCAAGGTTCTACTCTACATAATTTCCTGTTGTTATTCAAGCCAACAATGGTGCAAATGTCCAGTGCTTAAATACATAGAGTTTATATATTTGTCTCTTCCAAATCTCATGTTGAAATTTGACTCCCAGTGTTGGAGATGGCATCTTTTGGGAGGTGTTTGATCACAGAGGCAGATCCCTCATGAATGGTTTGGCATTTTCCCATGGTATTGAGATTTTACTCTAATAATTCACATGAGAGCTGGTTGTTTCACAGAGCCTGGCACCCCTACTCTCTCTTGATTCTTTCCTCTTACCATCTAATGCCTACTCCCCTTCTTTCACACTATGATTGAAAACTTCCTGAGATCCACCAGAAGCAGATTCTGGAACTATGCTTGTACAGCCTGCAGAACTACGACTTAAATAAACTTATTTTCTTTATAAATTACCTAGCTTCAGGTGTTCCTTCATACTAATGCAGAATAGACTAAGACACATATTAAGGCAATGTAGTGATAAATGTGGACCAAAAGAGATGACAGGTGAATTGTGACTTTTAATATTTGTCCCTGTTTACTTATACCTAAAAAAAATTATATTAAATTTTTGTTGTATCTTTTTTAAACTGGCATTTTCTAATTTAAGCAGAATTTAAATATGTTTATAAGAATTAAATGAATTTTTTAGTTTTTTACAGAGATAAACTGTTAAAGAATATTTTCTTTTAATCATGCATAATTATATATTGTTCTTTCTTGATAATTGTGTGATCAAACTCAACCCATTAAATTGTACAGCTGAGAAGACTGAGTGCTAATTATATTTACAATAAAATAATAATATGTAAATAAAATATGCTATCACATTAATGAAAATTAAGAACATTAATTAGGGTCTATGCTATGCTTATTATAGCAAGTCCTGTTAATTTGGACCAACATTTTAATTTTCACCTGTAATCTAGTGAGAAAGATATTTTAATGTAAATTTAGAGTGATACCTAAAGAGAATTAGAGAATATTGTATTTCTTATATTTAGGAATAATTACTGCTGGATTTATGTATTTTAATGAAGAAAAATATTGATTAAAAAACAATTGGCCAAATGTTTCTCTATATTATTGTCTAGTGAATAATTTATATTTTCCTAGGTTAAACATCTTTGAAAGCTAAGATATTTTCTTATGTACACTATAAATATTTTGCAGACAACTGTTTGCAAACCTTACAAATACTAGATTCCAATAAAAATCTCAATGGGAGCTTTCCTCAGAGGTTGACAAGCTGATTCAAAAATGAATAAAGAAATGTGAAAGACCTAGAAAAGGCAAAATGATTTCAAAAAAGAAGAGTAAAACTGAAGGATTTACCCTACTTGCAAAGATGTATATAGTTTCATTTTAAAAATCTCCTTTTGTACAATTTAATATAGCTTTACTTTTTTTCTCTGTAAAAGACTCTTGCTTTCTTTGTTAGGTTGAGTATTAGATATTGTTGTTATTGTGCATAGTATTTTATTTTCCATTATATTTGCTGTTACTGGTATAGCATAATGCCATTACTAATAATTTTTTGTAAATTATTCATGTAGAGTAATACTATTCATTTTTCACAGATTTAAGAACTTTGCTGAACCTTCTCACTTGTTCTAATGTGCTATTGATTTATTTTAGTGTTGTACAATTATGCCATTGCACTCCAGCCTGGGCAACAAGAGTTAAACTTCGTCTCAAAAAAAAAAAAAAAAAAAAGTCTTCCAAAGTGAGTCCTTGTTATATCACCTCAGATAGATAAGAGAAATGTGATAGTTTTTCTACTGTTATCCATAATATATATACTTACATATGCTCTAGATAGCTATTGACAGAGATATATTGGTAAATAATAGATGAATTCATAGATACATAGATAGAGAGAGAGAAACAGGCAGACAGAGACAACGGTAACGGTCTTTTTTCTTCCTTCTTTGTCCCTCTATAGTTCATACTTCAAAGAGCAGCCAGTGTAATCTTTCAGAATAAAATCAAGTCATTGCTTGGTTTAAAATACTTCGTAATTTCCCATCTTACTCTGAGTAAATTCCAAAGTTCTCATCGTGTCTCATAAGACTGTATGTGTTCTTGCCCGTCTATCTCTCCTATCAGTCATCTCTTTCCTTATTCTTTCCACCAAACTGGACTTGCTATTTCTGGAACATATTAAAAATGCATTGAAGTGTAATGGATATTCCAAACTCCTTCTATCAAATACACTGCGTCTTCATGGGACTTTTTCCTCGTTTACTTCATGTCTCTGCTCCCAGGTTGCTTCGTCAAAGAGATCCTTTTGGACCATTCTATATAGAATGTACTTCTTTCCACTATCACTCTCTAGCTGTTATTTTGCCCTAATCTTCTTTAAAACATTTATATTCTTCCAGAATGCAACCTCAATAAAACGAAAGAACTCGTTTATTTGGTTTACTATTGAATCCCCAGTGTTTTAAATGGTGATTGTAAAGCATTCGACACTCGGTACCTATTACTCATGTAAATAACACAGTTATAGAAAACATTGACGAGGTATTAACAACCTACATGATAGGTTTTATGTTAAGTGTTTCAAATGTATGATACATAATCATGACAAGAATCCCATGTTATGAAGAGAAACTGTTAGCTTGTAAGTGACAAAGATAGGATTTGACCTTGGTAGTCTCATTTCAGAGACTATGCAATTAACCATCATACCAAACTATCAAAGCATGAGAAATGTGCTTTAGTGTTTAAAGTAAAATGTTACTATCTCTTCTCTGAGGTTTTGACGTTTTTCATTCTTTCACATAAAAAGAGCAATGCAATTTAAATTTACTTTTACACTGGCTGAGAGACAGCCGGAAGTTTTGTTTGTTCTCTGATCGTTAATTTTATCAATACCTTGGAATATATGCCTTCTCCAACATGCTAAAACTTGCTATTCCACATATTTTTTTTCCTGAACACAGTATGATGAATTAAAAATTATAACTTATTAGGATCTAAGACCTGTCGATCTTGTATTTTGCCTTATTTATGATTTGCATTGCTATTCACTATGCTCCATGGAATTCCCGGCTCAGATTTTTCATCCTTAGTATTTTGTGGTATATTCATGCATATTGCACTTAATTTTCTGCTTTTTGAACATTTTTCTACTTTAACATGTAATTTTAATTCTAATTTTATAAGGTATGTTTCTGTTGCTTTCCATTTCATGTATAAACTCCAGTTTCCGGGAAGAAAATGCAAAAGAATATTCATTAGCTGGGCTTTATTCAAAAACCGACAGTATAATTTGGTCATAAAGTCCTGAGCTTATATTATACTGCTTTCTCTTTGAGAGACTGAATATACAACAGACAATAGTCACACCATATATAAAAAGAGAACTCTCTTATTCTGTAGCAACCGGTTCAGGAAGTGGAACAACAATCCCAGTAGCCACTGGCCCAAAGTAGCCAAGGCATGATAAATAACTGACATCATCTCTAATTTTTGCCCCTACTTCCAACTTAGAACTAATGAGAGAAAGCCAAATATGCCTCCATAACTAATCATAGAGCATGCCCTTGATTGTAGTTGGCCTGCCTACAGCTTTTCCATGGCAACAGACTCCAATCAGAGCATACTTGTAGCCTTTCTTTTTTTCCATATAAAACTTAGCCACTTGTGTGCCTGCCTTTGAGTCTCTGCCAAACACGAGGAATGGTGTCTCACTCCATTGCCATATGGGAAGCTCTGAATCAATAGCCTTTGCTTGTTCTCATTTAAGTGGATTTTGTTTATTTCTACAGTTCCTTTATTAGTACACTGACAATTTAATTTTAGTTACTTTTAGATTATATATCCAGAATGTATTAAAAATGTGGACTTTCATTTATACATTGTATTTTTGATAGTTTAAATATAGAGGAAGTGCAGTCAAGGATGCAGCCCCCCACTCCTGGGCCAGGCATGCTCATGTGCTTTGCAGCATTCCTAGCACAGGTGCCTCCATTCAGAGACCTCATTATGAGGGGACTGAGGCTGGATATATTTTAGGTGCTTCTGCTGAAACCTTATCAGGGAACCTTGACTAAGATATTTTCTCCACTCTGACGTAACAGTTTCCACTCCTGGCACATTTCCCTCACCTTCCTCCTGGCTACCTGGGTCTGTAAAAAGACAGAAAGGTTTTCGTTGTTGTTTTCAGGATTATCAGCCATGAGATTATTCCTCTACCTGCCCTGCATGTCATCTGACTGACCCTTGACCAGAGCCATTTTGTAGAAGAAAATGGAACACTGGTAGTGAGCACTTTTTTTTTTTTTTTCTTTGCCCCTCACCTTCACTGTTAGTGTTATGGCTGTTCACTGTTGAAGTATTATGGGCTGAATTGCATCTCCTCCCTCACCAATTTATATGTTGAAGTCCTAACCACCAGTAACTCAGAATGTGATTGTCTTTAGAGGCAGGGTCTTTAAAAAGGTAATTAAAGATAAATGAGATCACTGGGATGGGCCGTAATCTAATAATGACTGGTATTCCTACAGGAAGAGCAAATTAGGGTCAAACACCCACTGAGGGAGAAGTATGAAAGACAAAGGGAAAAGATGACCATCCACAAGCCAAGGAGGCACCGCTCAGAAAAAACAGTCCTGCCAACACATTAATCTCAGAAGTATAGCTTTCGTAACTGTGAAAAACCAAATTTCTGTTGTTTAAGCCACTCAGTCTGTGGTGCTTTGTTACGACAGACCAAGCAAATGAATACACGTGGTAAGTGAATAAAGGTTTGATTGTGACTTTTGGTTTAGCTCGCCCTAATTACCACCTCAACACCTGGTAGCTAAACTGCTTTTGTCTTAATCGTATAAATGGTATCTTTGGAAGAGCATTTTTTATGAAGTCATAATTTGTGTTTTTACTTTTATATTTCATGTTTTATTTAGCCTATGTAAAATTTTTTTGCAAGATCACA
The DNA here is from genome assembly GCF_043159975.1 of Macaca nemestrina. Taxonomy (NCBI): domain Eukaryota; kingdom Metazoa; phylum Chordata; class Mammalia; order Primates; family Cercopithecidae; genus Macaca; species Macaca nemestrina. The sequence continues at coordinate 83,869,516 of NC_092135.1, read as the reverse complement.
AATTTTTCCTGTCTTTTTCTTTTAGAAACTTTATAGTTTCTAGTTGCACATTTAGGAAAACTTTTCATTTGAAGTTAGATGTGTGCATGGTGTAAGATAGGGAGAATGCTATTTTTTTTTTTTTTTTTTTTTTTTTAAGAGAGGATGTCACTCTTGCTCAGACTGGAGTACAGTGGTGACATAAGGCTTACTGCAGCCTCGACCTCTGAGGTTGAGGTGATCCTTCCATCCCAGCCTCCCATGTAGCTGGGGCTACAGGTGGACACCCCCCATGCCCAGCTAATATTTGTACATTTTATAGAGACAGGGTTTCACCCTGTTGCCCAGGCTGGTCTTGAACTCCTGGGCTCAAGCGATCCACCGGCCTCAACCTCCCAAAGTGCTGGGATTACAGGCCCAGCCCTCAATCTTTATCCATACAAATTAAATGGAATAACTTTGGCACCTTTGTCAAAAATAAATTAACTTTACATGAGCAGGCCTATTTCTGCATGCTTCATTCTATTACATTGATCTACACATCTGCCTTTTTGCTAATAACAAATAGTTTTAATTTTTGTAGCTTTATTCTTGAAATCAGGCAGAATGATGCTTTCAACTTTTTCTTCTTATTTAGTATCATTTTCAGAATCAACTAATCAATTTGTGTAGGTGGAATTATATTTACCATATAGTTCAATTGAGATGGTTATCTTAACACATAGAGTGATTTAGTCCATGAATATTCTATATTACTCCATTTACTTAGGTCATCTTTATTTTCTCTCATTTATGATTTGTAGTTTTCATTGTAGAGATCTTATACATATTTTGTTAGGTTTCTTCCTATTTATTTATATATTGTGTTGAAACAGTAAATAAACTTTTAAATACTTTATTTTACAATAGTTTGACACTAGTCAATAAAAATACAACTTTTTTTTGTATCTGTCATTCTACCCTTGGACTTTGACACATTCCTTTATACGTTCTAGTAGTTTTTTATTTGCTTGTTTGTTTTTATATTCCATAGAATTATTCTACTTAAATCATTATACCATCTATAGAAGGTTTACTTCTTCCTTTCCTGTTTCTATGTCTTTAATTTATTTTGCACTTTATTGTGAAAATTACAACCCCCACCCCAGGAAAAATTTGAACAGGAGTGGTAAAAGTAGGCATCATTTCCATTTTCCTGATTTCAGAAGGAAATGAGTCACGATTTCCCCACTAAAAAAATAAAGACTGTAGGTGTTTCTTAGATTCATTTTATTAGGTTGAGGAAGAAGGTGTCTATTAATGCTAATTTGTTGAGTGTGTATTGTAAATGAGTGTTGCCCTTTTTCTCAAATTTTATGTATATATTTAAGTGAACAAAGATTTTTATCCTTTATTTCATTAATATTGTTAATTAAATCAATTAATATTATTTCATTATAACAATATTATATTGTATAATAATATATTATTATATTATATTATTATTGTTATTATTATTGTATATTATTATATATATTGTTATATTATTATTATTGTATAATTGTTAATTAAATTGTATAATTGTTAATTAAATCTATTAATTTGTTAATTAAGTCAATTTTGAATATTAAGCTGATCTTGTATTCCAGAGATAAACTCTATATGGTCATGATATATTATCCTTTTAAGCAGTGGTGGTTTTTAATTTCGGTTTTCACGTGTTCACTACTAATACAGTCATCCCTCCGTATCCATAGAGAACTGGTTCCAGGACCCCTTCAAAATCCATGGATGCTTTAAATCATCTCTATATGGTACAATGTAAATGCTATGTAAGTAGTTGTTACTTACATAGTTTAGACCAGTGGTCCCCAACATTTTTGGCACCAGGAACTGGTTTCAGTTTCATGGAAGACAATTTTTCCATGGATGTGGGTGGGGGGTGGGGGTGGATGGTTTCTGGATGAAACTGTTCCACCTCAGATCATCAGATCATCAGGCATTATACTCTCACAGTTGTGACCTAACTGACATTTTGTAGGTTTTATAAAATCAAGAAGGAGCCTTTTAGGTTGCCTTTTAAGTTATTTTACCTTTAAATTAAGCTTAAGTTTTACTTTGTTACAATCATTTATTGTACCACTTGGCAATTTTGGAAACATTCTTTAGTTTGCTCTCAAGTCTCAAACCTCTGGGGATATAAAACTTGTGGTAAGTATGTATCTGCTAAGCATTTAGCAGCTCAGACAAGTTACAAGAATGCTGACACACCCATAATACAGAATTTCTCCAAATATAAGATAATAAACATGTTTAAATTAACATAAATCAATTTTAGTTCATATTATAAAAAGATATGGGATACAATATTGATGAGAACATATAAGTTAATTGGGAAGTCCTATGTAATCATCTTCTTCCTCTATTAATTCTATTTATAAGCTTTTCTTTTTTATTCTTTTCCCTCTCCTTTCATTAACTCACTTCCCAAACATGGTGTATTAGGGTAATAATAATGACTTAATTCTGACAGTTTTTCTGTGTACTTTACCCTTTTTCACAGTCTAGCAAAACAGAAAGATTCCAATTGATTAGATATATAGTATTAAGCTATTAGTATTCTTCTGAAATTAGTGGTGTCACATCTCATGGAATACTATTTTCTGTCCTATGTATCTTACCTAGTTATTAAATATAGTGATATATATATATATAACATTATATATATAATATACTATAAACTGTTGAGTGGCACACAAATATCAGCTGTAAGTATTTCAGTGAAATATGAACACAATACCACTCAGGCATTGTTATATGGAAATTTAAGATACATGCCTCAATTCATAAATAAATGATGCCTTGATTTTTAATATCCAAATATTAGTGAAAGAATGTGATTCCAGGTTTGTAGTTAACATATCACTGTGGAATAATTGTGTAGTTTCTCCAGTATCATTTTTTTGCATCAACAGTATGAACTTATTACGTTTCTTTCTCTATATCATTAAAGAATATTCCAGAATCTCTGCCTACATTGGGAAGTAGAAATTAATTGCCTGCAGTAGCAGAAATGGACTGCATTTTGTCACTCACCTGCTGTCAGTGACCTAAGTGAAATGAGATAGTTTCTTGGTAATGAATGCAAAAGCAAAGCTCTTAAATGTTTCCCACAGATATCTTAGTACACCCTTCTCAGTATAATATAGCTAATACGGTGGCAACCTAATTTCCCAGAGAGTATTCACTTTAGCCATACCAGCTGCTAGGCTCTACCAATAGCTACAATTTTGATTTTAAATACTGATAGTAATTTTTGTAAAGAAGTAAATTGCTTTATTTATTACTGAGGTTGCTTGTCTCATTTATTGAAACACTTTATCACAGCTGGAGAATGCAGCTGCTTTTTTTTTCTTATATCACAATCAAAGATAAATCATAGGAGAAATACATTAGAGAATAAATAGTTTATCAACTGTTTAAAATTGGCTGTCAGCAAGTTAGAAATCTATAATTTTCAAGAATTAAATATATAATTTAAATCAAGATATGCTGATAATGATTAATTATCCTAATTGTGTTATATTACTTTGAAACATTTGTTATTTTCGTTAAAGACAAACAAAATACTCATATTTCAAACTTTTAAAGAAAATTGAAGATTGTCAATTTTGGAACTTTATTTGTAGTCATCTACAAAAGATGATCTGATGTAAAATTTATTTAAGCATACGTAATTGTATCAAGCCTGGCACATAGTAGTGACTGGAAACTTGAGAACATAAAATATGATGGTTGCTGTTTATATGATGAACCAGTCAGGAATATCAAAAAGTGATTTATCTAAACTTCACTTCTCAAGTCATTAAAAAACTAAACTCATACATGTTTATTTTGTTTTGTTTGTTTATTTATATACATCATTTCAGTTGTTTTCTAAGGTCTGGTATGTTTAGGTTTAGTGGGCTCCAGCTCAAAGGGAATTTATGCACACAAGAAAAGTATATAATACCTCTTCCCCTTCTATCCATGACAGAGTAATGGGTTAAATTTACCTTCCCTCCTTATGCAAAAGTAAGATCAAAAGACAGAAAAAATATATGTGAAATAATTATCTTCAGACATTGAACAAAATGCAATTTAGGACGATGATTCTTTGAGAAGAGTAAAACAAAGGTAAGTCCTGTAAATTCTTTCGAATTATTACCTGAAATCAGTTTTCTCACTGCAGCGCAAGAAAGGGAATGCAAATAAAGCCTGACACATCACTGAGTTAAGGAAACAGAGCTTGGTGTTTAAGTAGCAGAGTGCCAGAGAGCTGGGATTGGGAGAGATTGAGAGAGAGAATTCTAAAGATCTGCAGAGAGATCCCCTTGACTCTTTGACCAGCTGGGTACTGATCTGTACAGTTCTATGTATGCATGAAAAGATACCATTGAACACCAAGGAAAGAACATTAGAAAGCAGTAAGTCAAACAATTCCTAGATTCCACACACAAAGAATAGTTTGGGACCAGTTCTCTTCCTGGTAGGGCAGCTGCAGCTGGCACTAGGATGCAACTGCTGTGGTCGAAGCCTGTGGCATTTCTCGTGGGCTTGAGCAATGCCTCTGCACAGTATCTGGACAACTTCCTGTGTTAGTCTGGAGGCCCATGGGGATAGAAGGGGCTCTCCTATAGCTACAATTGTAAAGGTCTTTGGCCGGAGTGCGGAGCCTCAGGAATCTCTCATTTATTCAGCCCTTCCCTGTGTCAGGGAGCCTCTCCTAGCTCAATACTGGTTCCAACTCAGTGCGCTGCTTAGCTTCACTTTTCTCCGCTTCCCATGATTTCTGTTGCTTCTTTGATGAATTCCAGTTTTCTCTCTTAGAAAATCAACTTGAAGTGTTAATATTTCCTTGTTCATTTTATTCCTCTCTGTGAGAGTGTACCCACGAGCTTCTTACAGTCAGCTATCTTGAACCAGAACAATTTTTTCTTATTCATTGGTTTCTCCTGTCTCTGAACTTTTTATGCATATCAATTTTAGATCAAAAGCTTAACACCAAATTACACATCTGTCTTAAATATCTCATTGGCTTTTAAAAAACAGCATTCTGAAAAGATATAATTAGACTATAATTATAATGTATAATTAATGTATAATTTCTGCCAATTGTATATTTTCCTCAGAAACCTTGCTTTCTGCAAAAGCATGCACTAAAACTAACAGGTGTTTTAGAGGAAATAGATTTAGAAGCCTACTCAAAACCTAAGTAACTTTGTTACTAGAGCCCTTACAATAATAATTCTCCAGATCTGTCATTAAAATATATGATATCTTTATGTTTCTTTTTTGTATAATAATACTCTTCATATTCTTATATATTATAAACCTATGCTCATAATATTCATATTTTAATCATGCTATATTATTAAATGAAAAAAAGGCTAACCATAGAAATAAAATTATATATATACAATATATAACAATTTTAATGGTTTAGTTTTCAGTGAAACTGACATGCAACTGGATTATAATTTATTTAAACTCATATATTGGAAATTATATATTAATCGTTTTCTATTTAAAACTGTAACATGATACACATTCTTGTATATACATTCTTTATGTATTTGTCTTACTAAGTTTTAGAGGCATAATTTGTATAAACTTAAACCATGGACAAGATAAAATTTTATGAAGTCTGAGTGATAATATGACTGTGGAACCATTACCACAATTACAACAAACATCTCTATCATGCCAAACATTCCTTATACACCTTTGCAACCTATTTCTTTCTCTGCTCCTGGCTGCACATAAGCCTCTTGTCACTATGTATGTTTTAATTTTCTGGATTTTTATATAAGTGAAATCATGGAGTATGCACTACTTTTGTCTATTTCATTTCACACAAGAAAATAATTTAGAAATTCATCCATGTTGTTGCACTTATTAGGAGTAGTTCATTTCCTTTTTATTGTTGTATCATGTATCATCACATAGACATACCATCATTTTATTTTATTTTATTTTTTTAAATTTATTTATTATTATTATACTTTAAGTTGTAGGGTACATGTGCATAACGTGCAGGTTTGTTACATATGTATACTTGTGCCATGTTGGTGTGCTGCACCCATCAACTCGTCATTTACATCAGGTATAACTCCAAGTCAGGAAACAACAGGTGCTGGAGAGGATGTGGAGAAATAGGAACACTTTTACACTGTTGGTGGGATTGTAAACTAGTTCAACCATTATGGAAAACAGTATGGCGATTCCTCAAGGATCTAGAACTAGATGTACCATATGACCCAGCCATCCCATTACTGGGTATATACCCAAAGGATTATAAATTATGCTGCTATAAAGACACATGCACACGTATGTTTATTGCAGCACTATTCACAATAGCAAAGACTTGGAATCAACCCAAATGTCCATCAGTGACAGATTGGATTAAGAAAATGTGGCACATACCATCATTTTAAACCCATTTTCCTGCTAAACCTTTTATTATATGCTTGTTGGCCATTCATGAATCTTTTATTTGCAAAGTGTCTGTTAAGATATTTTGCCTACTTCTAAGAAAGCTTCTCTTACACTAGATGACAGAGAATTTCTCTAATATTTTTCCAGAAATTTTCTAGTTTTAGCTTTTACATTCAGATCTATGATCCATTTTGAGTAAAGTTTTATATGTTATGTAAGATAAGAGTTGGTATTCAGATTATTTTGGCCATATGGATATTTATATGAATAAATTTAAGAATAAATTTTGTGGTATCGATTTATTTGTTTTCTATATATGACTAGCTAACTATCTCAACTTGTCTGTGGACTTAATTAAATATCTGACTACTATTGAACTATGCTGTCACCAACATGCAAACTGCTCAGGGATTGAAAGCCTGTGATATTTGAACTATGAGCTATTGAACTATGAAGTGTATTGAACTATGTAGTGGCAAATGTAGCTCCAAATAAAGGACTTCCAAATTTTGAGATTTTTTCTTCCCATTACCACAGAATAATAATGTAGTGGCTGACTCCCGCTCCCCAAAACATTCTCTCCAAATTAACTCAGTTAGGCAGCCTTGTGTTTGTATTCTTTTACTTCATCTTTGCTCTAAACACTTCCAAAACGGTGTGAGAGTGGTAAGTGTTTCTTTTTCTCACTCACAACTCTATTCAAGTTAGCCAGAATTGCCTTCTTTTCTAGATTTGGTATATAACCTCTTCCTGATAAATTATTCAGGAAATTTTCAAATCTTCCTTAACATCTTTTCCTAGTCTTTCATATTCAGTGTTATAAAAAGCTTTCATAAATACTATTTTTAAAAGTTTCTACTACTAGTCATACAGATTTATATTTTCATTTATATTAATCTATTTTTGGCTTGATATGATAACTTAAAATTGTAACAGCTATCATATGCTAACAGTAACAGAATTTATCCTTTATTGATTTAGTGCTTACTTCATGTAATGCTTATGGACTAACTTGGATGAGAATATGTTGCTAACAGATCTCACATTTTATTAGACTCTAACTTGACACAGGGTTTTTAAATGTGTTGGCTTTGAATATTTATTATGAATTCATTAGAAGAGAGTTTTGAAGCATGATTTGCACCTATGAAATCTTGAAACTGAGGATAAATTATTAACATTGTCTTTTTGTTCTTACATAGAATTTTTAGTTTGTTTAAATATTAATAATCTTACTTTCAGTGAAATGCAATTAAATTTTAATTAGTTTGTGTAAATGAGTTAACCATATTGATTATTGTGCTATAGTAAACATCAGCAATGCGCTTATCACCTAATATGCTGTATTAATAATTAAAGATGGACTTCCAGTTTATTCAAAACATAGCATATAAGCATAACCTTTAGCAGTTCACAAATCAGTTTAGAATGTGACAATTTGATGAAAGATACCTAGACTATCCAATAAATTCATCAGAAAATGAAAGGTTTTTTTTGTTGTTGTTTATTTTGTCTTTGTGGTGTTTATTTCACTTGGAAAAAAGGTATTTATAAAATTCTGACTGTAAATCCAGAAACGTATAAAAAAAGCTCCTAAATTTTTCCCACTTTATGTGATTGTATAACCTATTGTTTGAGGCAGTATTACAACTAAGAAGCTAGAAAGCTGTGTGAGCTAGAAATACAAATGAAATTCCTGTTTCAGAATTTACCTACTCAAATGCATTTGATGTACTGAAAGAAATGCAACTTGCAAGTATGCATTGTTATATAATTCTTTTAGTAAAATTGTTAAATTTACCATAATTTCAAGCATTTCTGTGGTTAACGATGTTTGAAAGTTTTGCCATTAAAACATATTATTTAACATTAAAAATCATACTATTTAACATTAAAAACCATATGAAAATAAATGATAAATAAGAAATGATGATTTCCATTCTATCAAAATTTTTTTATTTATTAATTTTAGAATCATAAATGCTTTAAAAAAGAAAAAAATAAGTGATACTCAGAGTTAACATAATTGTTCTGATTCTCCATAATTCATTTCAGACTTCATGCAAATTTATAAATGTTTCTTTATATCTTAATATGTGGCCTCCAGATTCTTTTTAACAGTGTTGATATAATGGTCATTTATGTTCTGATTTTCATTAGTATTTAGCCATATTTTTATTATAAAAGATACAACATTTATATTTCATTTTCTGAGAATTTGTTATTGTAATTTCTACAGAACTGGTTTTATATTTTAAAATTATGTAGTTTGTTACATTAGATATGCTTTTAAGGTACTTTTCTATTATGCATTGCTTACATTAGTCATATCACTTTTTACAAAGTATTGTGATTATCTGTTAATGTGTCTTTCTTGTGTATTATAGTGAGCCAAAGCTACAAGTATTCAACTTATTCTTGTATCACCTCACTGTGCACAGTGCCTGAGACATAGTAGAAGCTCAGTAAATATTTCACATAATCTCCTTCAGCACATTAAATAGCATTATAATGTAAGTCCAAAATCCTATGTGGGATTCCATTTAGCTTTTAACTTAGTTTTTGAGATCATAAGCATAGCACTTGTAGTTCTTAAGTACTGTAGTTAAAAAGTCATTACCACTCTCTTATCTCTCTCACATCTGATCCTTCTAGGTGCAAACGGTAGTATTCTTTAAGGAAGCCACTGTTCCCACTAGGAGTAACTTATTCCATCAACATAACCCTTTTCTATGTTTTTTGGAGGAAAAAAGAACACCACAAAGACAAAATAAACAACAACAAAAAAAACCTTTCATTTTCTGATGAATTTAAATCTTTTAGCTATGTATAAACTGACATAAAGGATTAACAAAATGTAACTGATATGACCTTTCCCTAAGTGTATTTATTTATCATTTCTTTTATCACCAAAACTCTTACAAGTCTCCAAATGTGAGGTTTCACTTCACATGAAAAGATCATAAGACTTTTCTGCAGTAGTTCCCTTAGCTACCATTAAGTGCTTTTGAATGTAAAATTGAGTATCTGTTAATTCTCCTATTGATCTAAAAAGACTTGGGTGTCTTAGATGAACCCCCATGAACCCTCATTTTTTTTTCAATGTGACATTATGGGTTATTTTAATTCTCCAGAGGAGAAGTGAGACATGTGAGGTTGCATGGAAATTTAGGTCATGCTTTTATTTGATCAATTTTAAGATTACTTTGTATCAGGTTTTCCTAAATGGTTTATACACGTTAAATCATTTAACCAGTGTACCTCTTATATCCTCCCCAAATCACCTATCTGCTGTCACTTTCTTAAAATTTCAGTAAGAACTTTGGAAATGTCTCTTAGAAATTCCAAATGTGTTGATTTTATTTCACCAGAGTAAAGAAGATAGTTATCTTATGGATTATCATAAACAATCTCCCTCACAAAAATTGATTTCACTATAATTTTGAACTTTTGGAAGTGTAATTAGCATTCCTATAAGGGCAACAGCATAAAAACATGTAATTAAGAGAACAAGATTTTTAAAATAATACTGGAAAATTGATAATTTATGTAGAAAAACTTCATATGACCAATTTAAATTAGTTTGTTGCAAATAAAGTCTCAGATATTATTAAAATGATGAGAAGTTTGAAGAGATTAGTGACTTTGACACAAATACTTCCATGATATTTCAATGTAAACATTTGGAAACAATTTTTAAAAGATGACTTTGTCTTTGGCTAGTAGGTTGATACTGCCTCATAAAATGAGCTTGGAAGTGTTCGTGCTTCTACTAGTTTAAAAAGAGTTTAAGAAGGATTGTTGTTAATCATTATTTGAATGTTTTGTAGGATTCATCCATAAAGCCATAGGTCCTGAGCTTTTTTTGTTGTTGGGAGGTCGTTAATTAATAATTAAAATTCAATCGTTATTGTCTGTTTTGGCTTTCTAGTTCATCTTAATTCAGTTTTGGTAGGTTGTATGCTTCTGGGAATTTATTCATTTTTTTTATAGGTTATCTAATTTGTTTGTATATGAGTGTTCCTAATAGTTCCTTATGATTATTTTTTTTCTTTGGCATCTGTTGTAATGTTGCCTGTTTTGTCTCTGATTTTGTTTATTTGAATCCTCTCTCTGTTTTCTTAGTATAGGTAAGAATTTGTTGATTGTGTTTATTTTTTCAAAAACTCTTAGTTTTATAATGTTCTTCTAAAGCTTTTCTATTCTCTATTTGATTTATTTCTACTCTGATCTTAATTATTTTATTCCTCTTGCTAACATTGGATTTAGTTTTTTTTTTTTTTTTTTTTTTTTTTTTTCCCCTAATTTCTTGAGGTATAAGAAATTACAAGACCTTTCCTGGAGGGAGGAGGCTAAGGAAAAAAAAATACCTTTCTTCATTTTTAATGTAGGCATTTATGTCTATACACTTCCCTCCAAGTAATTAAGAGATACTTTTCCTACATTTCATTATTTCTGGGATATTGTGTTTGTTTTCATCTGTCTCAAGGTAATTTGAAATTCCCTTTTGACTTCTTCTTTGGACCTATTGATTGTTTTGCTTAGTTTCTATGTGTTTATGAATTTATCCAGTTTCTTACTGTTATCATTTTAGTTTTATTTCATTGTTATCAGCAAAGATGCTTGGAAATTACAGGCCAATATCGCTAATGAACATAGATGTAAAAATCCTCAATAAAATACTAGCAAACCAAATTCAGTAGGACATTGTTACATACTACAAACAAGTATTACATGCTACGAACTAGTGAAATTTATCCCTGATGTGTTAGGCTATTCTCACACTGCTATGAAGAAATACCGGAGACTGGGTAATTTATAAAGAAAAGGGGTTTAACTGACTGATGATTCTGTAGGTGCCTACATTACTTGGCTTCTGGGGAGGTGTCAGGGATCTTTGACTCATGGTAGAAGGTGAAGTGGGAGCCTGTACGTCACGGTGAAATAAGGAGCAAGAGAGAGAAGGAGACAATGTTGGGGAGTTGGGGAAGTGCCACACACTTTTAAACAACTAGATATCATCTGAACATGGAGAAAGAGTTCACTTTCCAATATCTAGGATCTTCTTTTAAATTTGTGACTAGTCTCTAATCCATCTTGAATTAATTTTCGTATAAGGAGTAAGGAAAGGATCCAGTTTCAGCTTTCTACTTATGGCTAGCCAATTTTCCCAGCACCATTTATTAAATAGGGAATCCTTTCCCCATTTCTTGTTTCTCTCAGGTTTGTCAAAGATCAGATGGCTGTAGATGTGTGGTATTATTTCTGAGGACTCTGTTCTGTTCCATTGGTCTATATCTCTGTTTTGGTACCAGTACCATGCTGTTTTGGTTACTGTAGCCTTGTAGTATAGTTTGAAGTCAGGTAGCGTGATGCCTCCAGCTTTGTTCTTTTGACTTAGGATTGTCTTGGAGATGCGGGCTCTTTTTTGGTTCCATATGAACTTTAAAGCAGTTTTTTCCAATTCTGTGAAGAAACTCATTGGTAGCTTGATGGGGATGGCATTGAATCTATAAATAACCTTGGGCAGTATGGCCATTTTCACGATATAGACCTAATACCATAAAAACCGTAGAGGAAAACCTAGGTAGTACCATTCAGGACATAGGCATGGGCAAAGACTTCATGTCTAAAACACCAAAAGCAACGGCAGCAAAAGCCAAAATTGACAAATGGGATCTCATTAAACTAAAGAGCTTCTGCACAGCAAAAGAAACTACCATCAGAGTGAACAGGCAACCTACAGAATGGGAGAAAATTTTTGCAATCTACTTATCTGACACGTATGTTTATTGCGGCACTATTCACAATAGCAAAGACTTGGGACCAACCCAAATGTCCATCAGTGACAGACTGGATTAAGAAAATGTGGCACGTGTCTTTATAGCAGCAAGATTTATAATCCTTTGGGTATATACCCAGTAATGGGATGGCTGGGTCACATGGTACATCTAGTTCTAGACCCTTGAGGAATCGCCATACTGTTTTCCATAATGGTTGAACTAGTTTACAATCCCACCAACAGTGTAAAAGTGTTCCTATTTCTCCACATCCTCTCCAGCACCTGTTGTTTCCTGACTTTTGAATGATCGCCATTCTAACTGGTGTGAGATGGTATCTCATTGTGGTTTTGATTTGCATTTCTCTGATGGCCAGTGATGATGAGCATTTTTTCATGTGTCTATTGGCTGTATGAATGTCTTCTTTTGAGAAATGTCTGTTCATATCCTTTGCCCACTTTTTGATGGGGTTGTTTGTTTTTTTCTTGTAAATTTGTTTGAGTTCTTTGTAGGTTCTGGATCCAAAGACTTGGAATCAACCCAAATGTCCATCAGTGACAGACTGGATTAAGAAAATGTGGCACATATACACCATGGAATACTATGCAGCCATCAAAAAGGATGAGTTTGTGTCCTTTGTAGGGACATGGATGCAGCTGGAAACCATCATTCTTAGCAAACTATCACAAGAACAGAAAACCAAACACTGCATGTTCTCACTCATAGGTAGGAACTGAACAATGAGATCACTTGGACTCAGGAAGGGGAACATCACACACCGGGGCCTATCATGGGGAGGGGGGAGGGGGGAGGGATTGCATTGGGAGTTATACCTGATGTAAATGACGAGTTGATGGGTGCTGACGAGTTGATGGGTGCAGCACAGCAACATGGCACAAGTATACACACGTAACAAACCTGCACGTTATGCACATGTACCCTAGAACTCAAAGTATAATAATAAAATAAAATAAAAATAAATAAATAAATAAAATAAAATAAAATGTGGCACATATACACCATGGAATACTATGCAGCTATAAAAAAGGATGAGTTTGTGTCCTTTGTAGGGACATGGATGCAGCTGGAAACCATCATTCTTAGCAAACTATCACAAGAACAGAAAACCAAACATTGCATGTTCTCACTCATAGGTGGGAACTGAACAATGAGATCACTTGGACTCAGGAAGTGGAACATCACACACTGGGGCCTATCATGGGGAGGGGGGAGGGGGGAGGGATTGCATTGGGAGTTATACCTGATGTAAATGACGAGTTGATGGGTGCTGACGAGTTGATGGGTGCAGCACAGCAACATGGCACAAGTATACATATGTAACAAACCTGCACGTTATGCACATGTACCCTAGAACTTAAAGTATAATAATAATAATTAATTAATTAAAAATAAATAAATAAATAAATAAATTTGTGACTAGTCCTTTCTGTGCACCAATTATGACTGCAAACTAATCCTAGCAGAGTTGTAGGTTCTCACCTTTATCTCCTACTAAGTTTGCTATTATTGATTTAAAAAAAAAAAAAAAATCACCGTGGGTTTCTGCATTTTGCCCCAAATAAAGTGTGCCCTTTTTGACAGCAACGCTTCTGGTTGTGATGGTTAGCCATAACCTGGGAAAACTGTCCTTCCACCTGACAAAGATCAAGAGAGAGAAGGAAGAAAGCAGCTTCACACAAAACAGATGTTATTCTTACCTGATGCTCTGGCAGTTATCATGAATAATCCCTTCTCACTTCCTTGTTTTCTCTTTGTCTATTTCCAGATCCTTGATAGGATTTGTTCTGATAATTTTGTTCAGTTTTATACTTGTTTGGGGGAAGAAGATTCATTAAACTCCTGCAAGCTCTAGTAAAGAATCTATCCACAGTCTTTGTAAATTTACTTAGACAGTACTCTGGCACTCAGAGAGAAAACACTGGTCTCTTTGTCTTTCTTTAGGTGTTCTAATATTTCCCTTGACCTCTCATGGGCTCTCACTCTGCTCATGGGAAAATAAATTTCTTAATTCACCACATTTTAGGTTCTTCTTGTTTAAATTGTCTCTTTAGTTATATATTCACACAGTTAAAAAACTCATCAGAAGGCAAATCGTCTTTTGGAGACATTCCTATTGATTTAAATAAATATAAAGTCAATTGGGTGTCTTCCAAGATTATAGCTCCTAGATTGGTCTAGTTCTCACAATGGTGACCGCTGGGTTGTGTCTGGTAAATTTTAATAATTTTAGACACCCTAATGGTAACCACCAATGAAATCCTTCACCCAAATCTTTGGGTTTGGTCACAAAGCTTAAAGCTGTCTTATAGTCATAATAATGTTTATGTGTATATATTAATATTTGTGTAGGTACATTTAAAAGAGTGCAGGTTTATCAAAATCCCTAGCATTGCTAATTTGTAATTATTATTTTTTTTGGAAACTTTATGCTATATGATTTTTAAAATTTAAGAGTCTCATATATTAGATTTAAGAGTTTAGTAAATGTTAGGAAGCATATGTTGACTAGATTGAGACATAGATGTATTGAATTCTTGAGAAAAACAGACTAATTTTTTCATGTAGTCTGAAACATTTTAAGGAATTAATAACATTGTTAAACCATGGTAAATGTTTAAGGCAGTTTTCCATTGTCCAAATGATAAGGTAATTGAGCATTAAACAAAGAATACAAGTAAAAGTAAGCACTTGTAACACAAATTAGTATATTTACAAGTGACCATACCAGATTGTAAATTATGTTTACAAGTTTGAGTGAACTTAGATTTATAAAATGAATGAGTTGAATACTAAAGACAAAATATAAGCTATAAATCAGGGAATTTGGGGGCCAGTAGTGCAAGCACAGTAGTATAGTTGACTCAACCAACACTTGTCTCCCAATTAAAGAATCCAACACGGCCGGGCGCGGTGGCTCAAGCCTGTAATCCCAGCACTTTGAGAGGCCGAGACGGGTGGATCACGAGGTCAGGAGATCGAGACCATCCTGGCTAACACGGTGAAACCCCGTCTGTACTAAAAAATACAAAAAAAACTAGCCGGCGAGGTGGCGGGCGTCTGTAGTCCCAGCTACTCGGGAGGCTGAGGCAGGAGAATGGCGGGAACCCGGGAGGCGGAGCTTGCAATGAGCTGAGATCCGGCCACTGCACTTCAGCCTGGGCGACAGAGCGAGACTCCGTCTCAAAAATAAATAAATAAATAAAATAAAAATAAAAAATAAAAATAAAGAATCCAACACATTCACAGAGATTTGATGCATAGAGAAATAGGTATCAAGAAAATAAGTACAAATCAGGTAAACAGCAATGGGGAGGAGATGAAAAGGTGAGGTATAAGTAGTGACCATAGTAGGGAGTCAGGGAATGGAGAAATGGGAAAGTAGTCAGCAGAGATTGAGGGACTGAACAATGGTTTCCTAAAGGTGTAATCAAGACCTCTGTCTTGTCATATGTATAACTTAACATCTTAGATTTATATTTTTAAATTACTTTAACTGAATGTAACTAGCAGATCAAATCAGATCCTCATGGATAAATGAAGATGAATTCACAATTCTGTGTATAAAGCAACGTGTTGGTTCAGTAATACGTCGTCTTCTTTTGGAAATAAATACAAGTCCAGTATTAGACAAAGTAGAATCTGGTATTATCTAGGGAAACAGCATAGAATTTACTTGTATTTCTATATAACAGCATTTCTGGCCATGTTGTAGGAAGAAACTGCACTTTGGAATTGGTCATGGAATCTGTGCTTTTCAAAAATAGAGTATGAGATAAACTTGTGCAAGAAATTGGCGTTTGGATAGCTGAGTTTGGGGCAAGGTAATAGGGGAAAGAAATAGGGTACATAATGGGGATGTGAAAATGTAGGGCTTATATAATAAAAGCAAAATAAGATAGAGTGAAAGAAGTCTAAAGTTTAAAGTCTAATTAATGTTAAAATATGAACAATATTACTGTGGAACATTAACTTTGAGGATTTAAAACTACAGTAAATATTCATTTGTCTGATATTCTGATTACTGGCACCTTTGCACTCCTAGTGTGCTATAATAATAAGTTTCATGACAAAGAGCTATAGAAACTAAGAGATCACATTTCTTCTAAACAGCCAATGAGGATTAAAATGTCAAAACAGTTTTACTGTATTCCCATTACCAGAACCCAGTGTAAGGAAGGCAGTCGATAATGTCTCACTACACATTCATTTATTCTCATCACTACTTTTCTCATTTACCTCTAAGAATTTTACATCCAATTATCTAGATTACTCAAGGAGATAGGTCTTTTGTTTTCTTTTCTTCTTAATTCATTCTAGGAGACCAGCATTACCCAGCCTAATAAGTAACTCTTTCCACTTACTGATGCTCTTCTCGATTCAATTGTGTTATGTCCTGCTCTTAATAAATACAACTGTCTTCAGTTTCCCAAGAAGTTGAGGATTAAAAAAAAAATTTTATTGTGGTAATACTTGCCATTTTAACCATTTTTAATTGTAAAATTGAGTAGCGTTATGTTCATAGTGTTGTGCAGAATCAACACTTCCAAAACTTTTTCATCATTCCAAACAGAAACTCCATCTATCAAGCAGTAACTTTCTGTTCTTACCCTCAAACCTAGCCCGTGGTAACCTCTCATCAACTTTCTGTCTACAAGTTTGCTATTTTAGATATCTCATTTAAATGAAATTATATATTTATCATTTACATCTGGCTTTTACTTAGCATAATGTTCTGAAGATTCATCTATGTTGTAGTATGTATTAGGGCTTCATTGCTTTTGATGGCTAAATAATATTCCATTGTATGTATATATGACTTTTTTTTGTCCATTGATGATAGATTTTTGGGTTGTTTTCACCTTTTGGCTATTGCAGATAATACTCCAATGAGAATTAATGTATAAATACTTGATTGAGTTTATATTTTCACTTCTTTTTGGTATATGCCTAGAAGTGGAATTGCTAGGTCATGTAATAATTCTGCATTTAGCAATGTATGTGTTCCAATCTCTCTACATGCTTGACAAAACTTACTTTCTGTTTTTATTTTTATTTTATTTCTTTATTTATTCCTACTAGTCATTCTAGTCTGTATGAAGTGGTAACTCATTGTGATTTTGATTTGAATTTCCCAATAGTGTTGAACATCATAGCATGTGCTTTTTCTCATTTGTATGTTTCCTCTGGAAAAATGTCTGTTCATCTCCTTTGCCCAGTTGCTTTTTTCCTTTTTGTTGTTGAGTTGTAGGAGTTTTTACAATATATTTTAGATTTTATACTTTTATCAGATGTATCATTTGAAAATATTTTCACCCATTCTGTAAATTGTCTTTTCAATCTTTTGATATTGTTCTTTGATATACCATTACTATACAGTTTTGATTACTGTAGCTTTGTAAAAAGGTTTGAGAGTGGGAAGTGTGATTCCTCTGACAATGCCCTTCTTTTTCAAGGTCTGGGTGTTTGTGACCCTGTATAGTTGCCTATGAATGTTAGCATTAGGTTTTTTATTTCTGCATAAAAAAACTGTTGGAATTTTGCTAGGAATTATGTTGAACCTGTAGATCACTTTGAGTAATATTGACATCTTAGCAATATTGAATCTTCCTACCCATGAACTAAGGAGGTCTTTCCATTTATTTAGCTCTTCTTTAATTTCTTTCAGCAATGCTGTATTCTTTGTAGTGCCTTTCATCTCTTTAAATTTATTCCCATGTATTTTATTTTGTTAGATGCTATTTTAAATGGAATTACTTTCTAGTATAGTTTGGATGTTTGTCTCCTCCAAACCTCATATTGACATTTGATTTCCCATGTTGGATATAGTAGGGCCTGGTGGGAGGTGTTTGGGTTACGGAGGTGAATTCCTCATGAAGGCTTGATGCCTTCCCCACAGTAATGAGTTTATGTGAGATTTTGTTGTTTATACGAGGCTGGCATGTCTCATTCCCTTTTATGCTGTGGGCACGCCTGCTCTCCCTTTGCCTTCTACTATGAGTAAAAACTTCCTGAGAACTCACCAGAAGCTGAGTAGATGCTGGTGCCATGCCTGTACAGCCTGCAGAACCTTGAGTCAAATAAACCTCTCTTCTTTATAAATTACCCAGTATCTTTTATAACAATGCAAAATGGACTAATATACTTTCTTACATTAAAACATATTTATTTCCGGTCCATAGAAACATAATTTGTGTGTGTGTGTGTGTGTGTGTGTGTGTGTGTGTGTGTGTGTATCTTGCATAATAGACATTTGTTGAATTCATTTGTTAGCTCTTTTAGCCTTTTTGTGGATTCTTTTGGATTTGCTGTATACACAGAATTTTTCTTCTCATCTGTAAATAGACAGAGTTTGACTTCTTTCTCTCCAATTTTGATTCATTTCATTTTTGTATATGTCTAATTGTTCTGGTTGATATTTGCAATATGTTGTTGAATAGCTGTGGTGAAACATTAAAACTTTCCAACAAAGAAAAGTCCAGGAAGACATGGCTTCACTGGTGAACTATACCAAACATTTAAGAAAAAATTAACACCAATTCATCTCAAAATCTTAAGAAAATAAAAGAGGAAAGAACACTTCTTAACTCATTCTAGGAAGCCAGCATTACCTAGGTATTAAAGCCAAATAAAAACATTACAAGAAACCAAAATTAAACAGTGATATTTCCTGTGAATACAGATAGGAAGAAAACTAACAAAAATGCTATCAAACTAAATTTAACAGCATAATAAAAATATTTTAAACTATGACTTAGTGGGGTTTATCCCAGAAATGTAAGGGTTGTTCACATTAAGAAAACCAATCAGTTTAACACACCATGGTAGTGATTTAATAGCATTCCCTCAAAATAGTTAAAGTTTCAGTCCCCAGTAACTTAGAATGTGGCTTTATTTGGAAATAGAGTCCTTGTTGATGTAATTTCTAGTTAAGATGAAGTCACACTGGAATTGGTGGGTCCCTAAAACAATATAACTGATGTTCTTATTAAAAAGGAATGTCATGTGAAGAGAATAACACACACCTAAGGAAAACACCATGTGAATAGTTGTGCCAAGACAAGCAGCTACCATAAGCTTGGAGAGAAGCCTGGAACATATACTTTCCTAGTGCCTCCAGAGTGAGCACAATCATACCAGCACTTTGATCTCAGCATTCTTGTCTCTAGAACTGGGATATAAGAGATTTATATTATTTCACCCATTTAATTTGTGGTACTTTGTTATAATAGCCCTAGGAAACTAATACACGCCTACATTAATACAATTAAGAGGAAAAACAACATGGTCATCTCAATTGAGGCAGAAAAGGCATTTGACAAGAACTACTACTCTTTCATGACAGGGACCATTAGGAGACTAGAAAAATAAAGAAACTTCATCACTATAATAAAGGAGATTTATAAAAATTCCAAAAAATTCCAGCATGATATTCTATAGTGATAAAGTTTTCTCAACATTTCATCAGTCTAGTTAAAGGTTTGTCAATTGTGTTATCTTTTCAAAAACACAATTTTCTACTTCATTGATTTTATTATTTGTCCATTCTCTACTTTGTTTATCTATACTTTAATCCTATTATTTCATTCTTTTGAATAGCTTTGAATTTATTTTGCTCTTCTTTTTCTACCTCAACATGTAAAGTTAAGGTTATTCATTTTATATATATTATTAATTAATGTAGACGTTTACTGCTATAAATTTCCTAGTGAGCACTGCCTTTGCTGCATTCCACAATCTTTGTTATGTTTTGTTACTATTTATTATAATTTTGCTAAAAAATTATATGAATTTTCTGACTCCCATTGTGATTTCTTCTTTGACTCTGTTGATTAATAGTGTGTTTAACTTCCAAATATTTGTTAAATTTTTCAGTTTACCTATAATTATTGATAACTAACATCATTCCATTTTGTTTAGAAATGCTACTTTGTAAAATTCTACTTTTTAAAATTTATTGAGGTGTGTTTATGACCTAACGTATGGTCTATTCTGAAGAATGTTCTAGGTACCCTTGCATATTCTGCTGTTGTTGAGTGATATGTTCTGTATATCTACTAGGTCTAATTGGTTTATAGTTTTGTTCAAGATCCTGTAATTACTTATTGGTCAGTCTAGATGTTTTATTCATTATTAAAAGTGGTATACTGAACTTATTTAAGAACTTTCTATCCACTGAATTCTGACCCTTTCATCAATATATAATGTCATTCTTTCATCTTGGAACAGTAGGTGACCAAAAATCTATTTTGTGTGATATTAATATAGCCACCCAAAGATTTTTTGGGGGTTAATATTTTCACAGAATGTGTTATTCCATTCTTTTTTGAAAAATTTGCTTATTTGGATCCAAAGTAAGGCAGCATATAGTTGGATCATGTTTTTTTTTTATGTGTCTTTTGTTATTCTGCTAATTTCTGTCTTTTGATTGAAGACTTTCATATATTTACATCTGAAGTAATTGCTAATAAGGAAGAACTTTTACCATTTTACTATTTGTTTTCTGTATGTCTGATAGCTTCCCCCCTAATTTTTCCCATCACTGCTTGATATAATGTGGATGTTGTCATCTCCAAATCTCGTTGAAATGTAATTCCCAGTGTTGCAGTTGGGGCCTCGTGGGAAGTGTTTGGGTCATGGGGGTGGATCTGTCATGAATGGCTTAGTCTTATCCCTTTGGTGATCAATGAATTATCATTCTGGCAGTTACACGAGATCTAGTTATTCAAAAGAGTGTAGTATATTCCTTTTCTCTCTCTGTCTCTCTCACTCGCTCCTGCTCTTGCTATGTGATATGCTGGCTCCCCTTTGCCTTTAGCCATGATTGTCAGCTTCCTGAGCCCTCACAAGGAGCTGAGCAGATGTTGGTGCTATACTTGTATAGCCTGCAGGAATGTATGACAAATTAAACCCTGAATCTCAGGCATCTTTTTATAGCAACTCAAAAATGGCCTAACACACTGGTGATATTGTCTGAATATCTGTGTCCTCCCAAAATTCAGGGTGAAACTTAATCCCCATTTTGGTAGCATAAAGAACTGGGGCCTTTGGGAGAAAATTAAGTCATAAATGCTTTGCTCTCATAAATGAGTCTAGTGCCCTTATAAAAGGGGCTTGAGAGAGGCTTCTGACCTTTTAACCATGTGAGGACACTAACAAGGCACCATCTATGAAGCCCTCACCAGGCACTAAATCTTCTGGCACCTTTATCTTGGACTTCCAAGACTGCAGAACTATGAGCAATAAATTCTGTTTTTCATAAATTTTCTAGTCTAAGGTATTTTTTTACAGTAGCTAACACCTGAGACAAAAGTGGGTACCAAGAAGCAGAGTACTGCTGTAATAAATACCTAAACATATTCCAGCAGCCATAGAGCTGGATAATAAATAATTCTGGAAGAGTTATGTGGTACATTTGCAAAAATCAAAGTATTAAGGTTGATTCTGGTGAGGGTCCAGGAGAACAGAGTTGTGGAGAATGTCAGACTCTTCTTAGAGACTACCTGAAAGGTCATGAAGAAAATTTGATAGGAATATAGACAATGAAGGTAATGAGGTCTTGTATGGCAATGGAAACTAAAACATGTCATTGGAAACTAAAAGGACATCCTTGTTTTAACGTGGCAAAAACTTGACTAAATGTGTTTATGCCCTGGTGTTTTATGGAAAGCAGAACTTGTGAGTGATGAAATAGGATATTTGGTGAAAGATCCATCTAAACATAGTGTTGAGGGTATAGCATGACTTTTATTGACTTCTACAGGGTGTGACTGAACAAACATTTGATAACATTAGTATAAACAGAAGGAAGCCGGTAGTTATTTATCAAGACAGTAAAAAAATGATCCTGGAGGCATTTTGCAGATAATTGATGCTGCCCCTCCCATCACAGGCTCAGAGTGCCAAGGCCTAGGGGCAAAACAATGACAAAAGGGGAGTCTTGGGTACTCCTGGTTCTTTACCTAAGTCTCTGCTCCCCGCATTCTGGTAGAGTGCTCCTTAGTTGTCCCAGATGTGGCTCAGGTAGACCAAGGAGCAGTGCAGGCCACAGCGGCTTTCCCTTTGGAAGGTACATTGTGGTAATCCTTGCTGGCGTCAGTGTAATGCTTATTCTGGAGATACACAGAGTCGAAGAGTTTTAGGGGTATGGCTACCTCCACCTAAATTTTAAAGGATGCCGGAGAGAGCAAAGTTTATGAATGAAGATTGTGCTGTTATAAAAGACATTTCATGGATTGCCTTGCTCGTTTTGCCATCTGAGGGCACAGCATATGGCCCTTCTGCCATGTGAAGATGCAAGAAGAAAATATCACTTTGAGGCAGAGAGCAAGCCCTCACCAGACACCTAATCTGCTGGTGCCTTGATCACAGACTTTCCACTTTCCAGAACTATGGAAAAATCTTTTGTTTATAGATTACCCCATCTAAAATATTTTTGTTATAGCAGCCCAAATGAACTAAGAACACTATCTTCTTCTGTGTTTAGTTGATTTTTTTGTAGTTTGATTCCTTTCTCATTTTCTTTCATATGTTTATTTTGAATATTGTCTTAATGTATACTATGGAGATTACATTTAATATTGTAATTTATAGCATACAATTTAATTGCTTTCAATTTAACTTTAGTAGATGGACAATCTCTGCTCCTATACAGCTTCATCTTCCCCATTTTCCTGTATATTGTCACAAGTGGCTTTTGGATATATTGTGTGGACAACACCATAGATTTATAATTGTTTTCACAAGTTTGCCTTTTAAGTTCTGAAGAAAATGAAAAACATAATTACAAATCAAATATATAATACTATTGTCTTTTATATTTACTTATGTATTTGCCTTTGCCAGAATTTTATTTATTCATGTGGTTTTGACTTACTGTTTAGTGACTTTCATTTTAACTTGCAGGACTCCCTTTATCATTTCTTACAGGAGAAGTCTAGTGCTAACAAGTTGCCTCAACTTTTAAGGATATCTTTTTTTTTTTTTTTTACGAGACGGAGTCTCGCTCTGTCGCCCAGGCTGGAGTGTAGTGGCGCTATCTGGGCTCACTGCAAGCTCCGCCTCCTGAGCCTCCTGAGTAGCTGGGACAACAGGCGCCCGCCACCACCTTCGGCTAATTTTTTGTATTTTTAGTAGAGACGAGGTTTCACTGTGTTAGCCAGGATGGTCTCGATCTCCTGACCTCGTAATCCACCCACCTCGGCCTCCCAAAGTGCTGGGATTACAGGCATGAGCCACCACGCCCGGCCAAGAATATCTTATAAGAAATTATGGAGGCATATAATTCTTAGTTGACAATTTTTAATAACTTTAAATATTATTGAGAATCTTTGTACATGAACATTGAGGAGTCTCTTCTGACACTGCTTTTATGATTGTCTTTTTTCCAAATTTATAAAATTGTAGTAAAATACACATAAAATGTACAATTGGAATCATATTAAAATTTTATATGTCAGTGGTATTAAATGCATTCATAATATTGTGCAGCTGTTACCACTATAGTTTTTGGATAAATTTGTCCCCTCAGATTCATGTTAAAATTTTACCCCTAGTGTGGTAGTGTTAGGAAGTGAGGCCAAGTAAAAGGTCATGGGAGTGGATCTTTCATAAATGACTTGTTACTGTTTTCATGTGCATTCTTTTTTTTGTTTTGAGATGGAGTCTCGCTCTGTCACCCAGGCTGGAGTGGAGTGGTGCAATCTCGGCTCACTGCAACCTCTGCCTCCCAGGTTCAAGTAATTCTCTTGCTTCAGCCTCCTGAGTAGTTGGGATTATAGGTGCATGCCACCATGCCCTGCTGATTTTGTTTTATTTTGTATTTTTAGTAGAGATTTCGCCATGTCGGCCAGGCTGGTCTCAAACTCCTGACCTCAAGTGATCTATCTGCCTCGACCTGGGATTATAGTGCTGGGATTACAGGCACAAACCACTGCACCTGGCTGGTAGTGCATTCTTACTCTGGCAAGACTATATTCATTCTTGTAAAAATGGAGTAATTTCCTTGAGAGCAGGTTGTTATAAAGCCAGGACACTTTTTGTGTTTTGCTTCTTTGCATGTGTCCACTTCCCTTTTGATCTTGTCTGCCATGTTGTGAGATGGCACAAAAGCTCTTACCGGAAGCCAGGGCCATGTCTTTGAACTTCCCATCTTGTAGAACTATGAGATAGATAGTTCTGTTTTCTTTGTAAATTATCCAGTTTTAAGGCATTCTATTATAGCAACACAGAATTGGCAAAAGCATAAAATTGGTGCCAAGGAGTGGGTTTTGCTATACAAATAACATGAAAATGTGGAAATGTCTTAGGAACTGGGTAATGGGTAGAGGTTAGAAAAGTTTGGAGGATCAGGCCAGAAAAAAAAAGACTATTGTTATGAATAAAGCATTAAGGGTGATGCTGGAGAGGGCTCAGAAGAAGGCAAATTTTGACCAGATGAGAAGTAGTTTTTCATAAACTGAGCAAAGGTTATCCTTGTTATACCATTGTAAAAAACATGGTTGCATTGTGTTCATGACCTAGGGATTCATAAAAAACCAAACTAGAATACCTGGTGGAAGAAATTTCTAAATATCAAAGTATTCAATAAGCAATATGGTTACGACTTTTAACAGCTTATGATCAGTTACAGCAGTAAAGGAATGACCTAAAGGCAGAATTTATAATTAAAAGGGAAGTAGAAAATAAAGATTTGGGAAATTCAGTCTGACCATGTGGTAAAGAATAAGAGCATTTGCACGGGAGAAATCAAAGGATACAACTGAGTAATCACTTTCTTAAGAGATTAGCATGAATAAAAGGGAGCAAGATGTTAATAGTCAAAGCAATGGATAAGAGGCAGTTAAGGCATTTCAAAAGCCTTTGAGATTACCCTCCCCATTACAGTGGTATGGGAAGATAAAATGACTTTGGGCGACAGGCGCATGGTTCCACTACCCTATGTTGCCTAAAACACTGCTCCTTGCATCCTGGTCGTACTAACTGAAGCAGCTGTGGCTCAAATGGCCCCAAGTACAGCTCAGATCACTGCTCTGCAGGCCCAAATGGTAAGCCTTGGATATTTCCACATGGTGCTGTCTGCAGACCTGCAACGTGAGGGTATTTTGTATGTGAGAAGAATATGAGTGGTGGGCAGCCAGGAGTAGAATGCTATGGTTCAAATGTGGTTTGTTGTCATCACAATTTTTGTTAAAATTTGAAATCCAATGTGATAGTGTTGGGAGGTAGGGATGCTTGGGAGGTATTTTTGTCATGGGGGAAGATCCCTCATAAATGGCTTGGTGCTATTCCTACGGTAGTATGTTCACATTCCAGTGAGGCTGGACTAGTTTTTGCAATAATGGATTGGTTCCTGTGAGAATGGATTGTAATAAAGCCAGGATGCCCCTTGCATTTTACTTCTTTGCATGTGTCCACTTCCCAGGTGATCTTCTTTCTCATGTTATAATGCAGCAGAAAGACTCTTGCCAAAAGCCAGGACTATTCCCTTAAACTTCCCAACATGAAGAACCATGAGTGAAATAAACTTTTCTTTATAAAATTCCCAGCTTCAGGTTTTCTGTTATAGCAACACTAAATGGACTAAGACAACCACCATCCATCTCCTTAACACTTTTCATCTTGTAAAACTACAACTTAACCCATTAAACAATATCTTTTCATTCTAAGCCCTCCAGCCCTTGGCAACCATCATTCTACTTTCTGTCTCTATAATTTTAACTAAGACTCTAAGTGTCTCATTTATGTGAATTCATACAGTTTTTGTGTTTATGTGACTGGCTTACTTCACTTTGCATAATGCGCTCAAGCTTCATCCATGTTGTTGCCTGTGTTGCAACTTTCAATCTATTTGTGCCTTTGATGCTAAAGGGAGTCTCTTGTAGACAGTATAAAATTGAATCATGTTTGCTTAAATCTAGTCTGTCAATCTTTGTCTTTTAATTTGAAACAGTTTGATACATTTACACTTAAAGTAGTGACTCATAAGGAAAGACATACTTCTGTCATTTTGCTATTTGTTTTCTATATGATTTATCAGTTCTTTGTCCCTCATTTCCTGCATCACTGTTTTTTTTTGTTCAATTTTTTGTTATGAAATATTTAACTTTCTTTTTCATTTGCTTTTGTATTTTAAGGTATTTTCTTTCTAGTCACCATAAAGATTACATTTAACATTCTAAAGTTACAATAACTTAATTTGAATTATACTATTTTAACTTCAATGATTTACAAAATTTCTGCTCCTTTATTGCTTTATCTCTATCACTTTCAGTTATTGTCACAAAATTACATCTTTATGCATTGTGGGTCTAAAAGTATAAAGTGGTATTTTAAATGCATTCTTCTCTTAAAGTATAAATGTGAAATTATAAACCAAAGTTACAATAGTACTAGCTTTTAGACAATTATTTTAAAAATACATTAGCACCTTAAATCGTATAGAAAACTGAGATGGTATTATAAATAATTGTTACATTAATACTAGTTTTTTATAATTTCCAATGGATTTACATTTATTCACATTTTATTTCTTCATATGGCTTTGAATTACTGTCTATTGTCTTTTCATTTCATCCTGTAGGACTTCCTTGAGCATTTCTTGCAGAGTAGGTCTAGTGGTAAGAAAATTCTTTAGCTTTTGTTCGTCTGAATATGTCTTAATTTTCTTTATCACATTTAAAGGACAATTTTCCTGGGTATAGATTTTTGCTTGAATTTTTTTTCTCCTTTAGCAGTTTCAGTATATTGATCCATTGCATTCTGACCTCCAAAGTTTTTATGAAAAATCTACTGACAATCTTAAGGAGATTTGGGGCTGAGACAATGGGGTTTTCTAAATATACAATCATGTCATCCGCAAACAGAGACAATTTGATGTCCTCTTTTCCTAATTAAATGCCCTTTATTTCTTTCTCTTGTCTGATTGCCCTGGCTGGAACTTCCAATACTATGCTGAATAGGAGTGGTGAGAGAGGGCATCCTTGTCTTGTGCCAGTTTTCAAAGGGAATGCTTCCAGTTTTTGCCCATTCAGTATGATATTGGCTGTGGGTTTGTCATTAAATAGTTCTTTATTATTTTGAGATACATTCCATCAATATCTAGTTTATTGAGAGTTTTTAACATGAAGGACTGTTGAATTTTATCGAAGGCCTTTTCTGCATCTATTGAGACAATCATGTGGTGTTTGTCATTGGTTCTGTTTATGTGATGGATTACATTTATTGATTTGGGCATGTTGAACAAGCCTTGCATCCCAGGGATGAAGCTAACTTGACCATGGTGGATAAGCTTTTTGATGTGCTGCTGGATTTGGTTTGCCAGTATTTTGTTGAGGATTTTTGCATTGATATTCATCAGGGATATTGACCTGAAATTTTCTCTTTTTGTTATGTCTCTGCCAGGTTTTGGTATCTGGATGATGCTGGCCTCATAAAATGAGTTATGGAGGATTCCCTCTTTTTCTATTTTTTGGAATAGTTTCAGAAGGAATGGTACCCACTCCACTTTGTACCTCTGGTAGAATTTGGCTGTGAATGCGTCTGGTCCTGGACTTTTTTTTTTTTTTTTGGATGCTAGGCTATTAATTGCTGCCTCTGTTGGGAACAAGCCCCCCAAAATCTGGCCACAAACTGGTGCCAAAACTGGCAATAAACAAAATCTCTGCAGCACTGTGACATGTTCATGATGGTCATAACGCCCACACTGGAAGGTTGTGGGTTTACTGGAATGAGGGCAAGGAATACCTGGCCTGCCCAGGGCAGAAAACTGCTTAAAGGCATTCTTAAGCCACAGACAATACCATTAGCGATCTGTGCCTTAAGGACATGCTCCTGCTGCAGTTAACTAGCCCAACCTATTCCTTTAATTTGGCCCATCCCTTCGTGATACTTTTAGTTAGTCAAATATCTATAGAAACAATGCTAATGATTGGCTTGCCGTTAATAAATACGTGGGTAAATCTCTGTTCAGGGCTCTCAGCTCTGAAGGCTGTGAGACCCCTGATTTCCCACTTCACACCTCTATATTTCTGTGTGTGTGTCTTTAATTCCTCTGGTGCTGCTGGGTTAGGGTCTCCCTGATTGAGCTGATCTCGGCAAGTGGAGCCCAACTTGGGGCCTCGAATCCAGGTTGAAGGGTCGCCGGAGCAATAGTTGGAGAAAGTGGAACTAGCTGGAGGACACCCAAGTACTCTTAAAACAATCCCCGTGGTGAGTAAGAAGGGGAGCTCAGAAGCATCAGGGTAACAATGGGACAAGTGCGGGCTCTGGTTCGTTCCACCTTGGAACTTTTTCACATTGATGATGAGGAGGAAGGAGAGTATAACAAAGTAACAGAAGAGGCTACAGGGCAGGTTTATTTGCCAGCTAAAGCTAAAGTGGCAAAGGAAGGAGAGGTTCATCCCTACCCTTCTGCACCCTCTCATTATTATTTTGAAGAAAAAGAGTGGCCTGACTCTCTAGATCTTTCTTTTCTGGAGGACACTGGGCAAAAGGTTGTTGCCCCAGTGACTGTTAGAGCAGTGCCTTGAGTAACCGCTCTTAGTTCTATTCCGGCAGGAATTCAGCAAGCTAGACAAGAGGGTGATTTAGAGGCCTGGCAGTTGCCTGTTAGAATACACCCCAACAGCGAAATATTATAGCTACATTTGAGCCTTTTCCTTTTAAATTACTCAAATAATTTAAACAAGTTATTAATCAGTATGGATCAGGTTCTCCTTTTGTAAGGGGACTGTTAAAGAATGTTGCTGTTTCCAGTCAGATGATTCCTACTGACTGGGATGCTCTTACTCAAGCTTGTCTAACTCCTGCTCAGTTCTTATAATTTAAAACTTGGTGGGCAGATGAAGCTTCGATTCAAGTTGCTCACAATTCCCAGGCCCAACCTCAAGTTAATATAACTGCAGACCAAGTTTTGGGGGTTGGCAGCTGGGCTGGTTTAGATGCACAACTGGTCATGCAGGATGATGCCATAGAACAGCTTAGAGGAGTGTGCATTAGAGCTTAGGTAAAAATCACTTCAGGTGGAGAACAATACCCTTCCTTTAGTACTATAAAGCAGGGATCCAAAGAAGCATACATTGATTTTATAGCTCGGTTACAGGAGTCTCTTAAAGAGATGATTGCAGATTGGGCTGCTCAGGATATAGTGTTGCAGTTATTAGCTTTTGACAATGCTAATCCCGATTGCCAGGCAGCTCTGTGACCTATCAGAAGGAAAGCACATTTAGTTGATTATATCAAGGCCTGTGATGATATTGGAGGTAATCTGCAGGACTGAGAGTGGATAAAGGAAATACTCCATTTCCTGGAGATTGTTTTAACTGTGGGAAGCATGGTCATACTAAAAAAGAATGTAGAAAAAAATCTGAGAGTCAGGCTGCCAGAGAGGCAAAAAAAGAAAGCTGCTGATCCTGAAATATGTCCAAAATGTAAAAAAGGAAAACATTGGGGTAATCGGTGTTACTCTAAGTTTGATGAAGATGGGAACCCAATTTTGGGAAATGCCATGAGGGATGGGTAGGCTATTAATCTAAACAAGTTCAGAACTTGTTATTGGTCTATTCAGGGATTCGACTTCTTCCTGGTTTAGTCTTGGGAGGGTGTATGTGTCCAGGAATTTATCCATTTCTTCTAGATTTTCCAGTTTATTTGCATAGAGTTGTTTATAGTATTCTCTGATGGCAGTATGTATTTCTGTGGGATCAGTGATGATATCCCCTTTATCATTTTTTACTGTATCTATTGATTATTCTCTCTTTTTTTCTCTATTAGTCTGGCTAGTGGTCTATCTATTTGTTGATCTTTAAAAAAAAAAAAAAATCTCCTGGATTCATTGATTTTTTGAAGGGCTTTTTGTGTCTCTATCTCCCTGAGTTTTGCTCTGATGTTTGCTACAAAGACAAAAAATTACCTAGAGATAGAACTTACAAGGGATATGAAGGACTTCTTCAAGGAGAATTACAAACCACTGCTCAAGGAAATATGAGAGGACACAAACAAATGGAAAAGCATTCCATGCTCATGGATAGGAAGAAGCAACATCATGAATGTCTATAAATTATTTTGGCCATACTGCCCTAAGTAATTTATAGACTAAATGTTATCCCCATCAAGCTACCATTGACTTTCTTCACAGAATTGGAAAAAAACACTTTAAATTTCATATGGAGCCAAAGAAGAGCCCACATAGTCAAGACAATCCTAAGCAAAAAGAACAAAGCTGGAGACATCACGCTACCTGACTTCTAACTATACTACAAGGCTACAGTAACCAAAACAGCATGGTACTGGTACCAAAACAGATATAGACCAATGGAACAGAACAGAGACCTCAGAAATAACACCACACATCTACAACCATCTGATTGTTAACAAACCTGACAAACACAAGCAACAGGGAAAAGATTCCTTATACAATAAGTGGTGTTGGGAAAACTGTTTAGCCATATGCAGAAAGGTGAAACTGGATCCCTTCCTTACACCTTATAAAAAAATTAACTCAAGATGGATCAAAGACTGAAATGTAAGACCTAAAACCATAAAAACCCTAGAAGAAAGGCAATACCATTCAGGACATAGGCATGGGCAAAGACTTCATGACTAAAACACTGAAAGCAATGGCAACAAATGCCAAAATAGATAAATGGGATCTAATTAAACTAAAGATCTTCTGCACAACAAAAGAAACTATCATTGGAGTGAAGAGGTAGCCTACAGAATGGGAGAAATTTTTTGCAATCCATTCATCGAACAAAGGGCTAATATCTAGAATCTACAAAGAACTTAAACAAATTTACAAGAAAAAAACAAACACCCCCATCAAAAAGTAGGTGAAGGATATGAACAGACACTTCTCAAAAGAAGACATTTATGCAGCCAACAGACATATGAAAAAAGGCTCATCATCACTGGCCATTAGAGAAATGCAAATCAAAACCACATCGAGATACCATCTCACACCTGTCATAATGATGATCATTAAAAAGTCAGGAAATAACAGATGCTGGAGAGGATGTGGAGAAGTGGGAACACTTTTACACTGTTGGTGGGAGTTAAAATTAGTTCAACCATTGTGGAAGACAGTGTGGAGATTCCTCAAGGATCTAGAACTAGAAATATCATTTGACCCAGCAATCTCCTCACTGAGTATATACCCAAAGGATTATAAGTCACTCTAATATAAAGACACATACACCTGTATGTTTACTGTAATACTGTTGACAATAGCAAAGACTTGGAACCAACCCAAATGCCTATTAATGATAGACTGGATAAAGAAAATGTGGCACATATATACTACGGAATACTAAGCAGCCATAAAGAAGGATGAGTTCATGTCCTTTGCAGGGACATGGATGAAACTGGAAACCATCATTCTCAGCCAACTAACACAAGAACACAAGGACATTTTTGAGCAATGTCCACTGCTTTTCCAGTCTGAGTTCCCAGTTAGACAAACACCACATGTTCTCCCTCTTAAGTGGGAGTTGAACAATGAGAACACTTGGACACAGGGAAGGGAACATCACACACTAGGCCTGTCGGGGGGTGGGGGACTAGGGGAGGGATAGCATTAGGAGAAATACCTAATGTAGATGTTGTGTTGATGGGTGCAGAAAACCACCATGGCACATGCATATCTGTGTAACAAATGTGCACTTTATGCACATGTACCTCAGAACTTAAAGTATAATTTTTTTAAAAAAAGAGAAATCTGCTGACAATCTTATTGAGAATTCCTGTGACATGTCACTACTCTCTTACTGCTTTCAAAATTCTCATTATCTTTTGAAAATATAATTATAACATGCCTCAGTGTGGTTCTCTTTGAGATCATCTTACTTAGAGTTTATTGACTTTGGATGTTTATATTCACATCCGTCATCATATGTGGGAAGTTTTCAGACATTCTTCAAATATTCCTTCTCCCCCTTTCCCTGTCTTTTCCATTTGGGACTCACAAAATGAATTGATCCACTTAGTGGTGACCTACAGGTTCCTTAGGTTCACTTCACTTTAATTTTTTAAATCTATTCCTCAGACTAATTAATTTTCATTGTTCCATCTTCAAGTTTGAGGTTTTTTTCTTCTGCCTGCTCAAACCCATTTTTGAATCTCTCTAGTAAATGTCTTATTTAGGTTATTGTAATTTTTGCCTCTAGAATTTTTGTTTTCCGTTAAGCTTTCTATGTCTTTTATTCATATTTTGATTTTTTTCATACATCAGTTTTAACTATATCTTTGAGCATCTTTAATAATGTTGTTTTTAAGTGTTTTTCTAGTATATTTGCTGTCAGGCCTTTTTATATAACAATTTTTGTTTATTTTTTTTTCCTTTGAATGAGCCACACTTTCAAGTTTCTTTGTATACCTTGTGAATTTTCATTGGAACTGGACATTTGAATATAAGAAATGTGGTAGTTCTGGAAATCACATTATCCCCTTCCTGGTTTGCTGTTTTTAGTTACTTTTTTAAATTGTGGCTTTTTGTATCCCAAGGATCTGCCTGAGATGTAAACTTAAGGTCTTCTCAGGTCTTTTCTGAGACTGCACCTTTTCCTGAGCGTGTGTGATCACTTTATTTTTTTCTTTGTATATGCATTGCTTTCTAATGTCTAGTGTTGAATGTCTAGCTCCCAAAAAGGGAGAAAAATTTAAGGAGATGAAAGAGACATCAGTCCTTCAAATCTTGGAAATCACTTCAACTGGAAGTGAAGTCGTTTTCACAATGCAAGCAGCAGCAACAATTACCACCCACCTCTGTCTGTACCTCTTTAATGAGATTCAGCAATCAGTGATTAGAGATGACACTCACAAAACTTGGAGGAAATGGTCCTCCTTGTGAACCTGTGCTCCCACAAATTGTGTGCAGACTCCTCCAAGAACATGAGCACAGCTTCCTGCCCAGGATGGGAATTCAAATAGGTAGCTTCTACTGTGCTAAGAAATTGAAATTAACTGCAATTTAGCATCCATGCCTTATTCTAAAATATATCAGCTTTCAGTCAATGCCAGAGTTCCAAAATAGTTACATCAGCCATATTCTACCAGTAAAATTGTTGTTTAGGTGAGGTGAGAGACTTCTTTTGCTTTCTGCTCTACCTATTTTCCAGAATCTTGTCTTTGGCTTTTGACATTCTGATTATAGTGTGTCTTGGTGTGAGTATCTTTGAGTTTATTCTAGTTGAGTTCTGGGAGCTTTTTGGATTTACAGATTTATGTCTTTTGGCAAATTTATAAGTTTTTAAAATTATTTCTTCCTATATTATTTTTCCTCCTTACACACTTTGGTCTCTTGATGGTTTTTCTTAGGTCCTTTAGGCTCTGTTTACTTTTCTTCATTATTTTTTCTTTCTGTTTCTCAGAATAAATAATTCCAATTGTTTTGTCTTCAAGTTCACTGATTATTTCTTCTGTGTGTTCAGACTCTGCTATTGGATCCCTCTAGTAATTCTTTCTTTTAGTTATGGTATATTTCAGCCTCAGAATTTCTATGTGATTTCCTTTCTACTACTGTGGTAACATATACATTACATAAAATTTTCCATTTTTATCATTTTAATGATTTTAAGTGTATAGTTCCCTAATATTAAGTACATTCACCTGTTTTGTGATTATCATTTCTATTGATTACCAGAACTGATCATTCCAAAGAGAAACACTGTGCTCATTACACAATAACTTCCCATTCCTCCCTCTCTCCAACTGTACTTTCTAGTTTTTCCTACTTTTTTCTTTTCTACTTTTTATTTCTCCTTTCTTTTTCTATAAATTTGTCTACTCTATGTACTCCATGGAAGTGGAACAACATTTTCTCTTTTGTGTCTCCTTTTCACTTAGCATAATGTTTTCCAGCTTCTTCCTTTTTGTAAAATGTATCAGAATTTCATTGCTTTTTAAGACTGAATTTAAGACTATGTTGGGTCTCTCTCTCTCTCTCTCTCTCTCTCTCTCTCTCTCCCCCCTCCCCCCCCCCACACACATACACACAAATATTTTATCTATTCCTCTACTGATAAAAAATTTGGGTTTCTTTCACATTTAGCTTTGTGAAAAATGTTGCTATAAACGTTGGTGTACTATTATACGTTTAAATCCCTGCATTTGATTATTTTGGGTGTATACTGAGAAGATAAAATAATAGATTATGTAGTCATTCCATGTTTAATTTTTTTGAGGAACCTCCAAACTTTTCCACAGTGAATGTTTACTTTTATTTCATTTCATTCAATGATACTTTCATTTCATTCAATGATACTTTTTTATCATTTTATCTCTTTATTAATATTTGTATTATTTTCTTGATTTATTTTATTCTTTGTCTATGTATTTTTTTAAGCTATTTTAGTATTTTTAAAATAGTTGTTTTATAGTCTTCGTATAATTAATCCAAAGTATAAACTTCCTTAGGCATGGCTTCTAGTTATTTATTTTGTTCCTTTAAATGAGCTGTACTTTCCTGCTTCTTTGTATTTCTTGTGATTTTTGTAGTTGTTGTTGAAAACTGGGCATAATAATATTATGTGGTAACTATGGAAATCAGATAGTCCCCTTTTCCTGGAGTTGTTTTTTGACTGCTGAAGGCTTTAGTGGTCTATTTGTTTAGTGTCTTGACAGCGTATTTGACAATGTATTTTTGTAAAGACTCTTCCTTGTGTGATCACTGAAGTATCCATTCCTGGTATTCAGTTAGAGTTTTCACAGAGATTTCCTTGAACTCCAGTATTTAAAGAACAGAAACAAAACAAACAAGCAAACAACGAAACAACTGGAAATACATCTCCCAGTCTGTGCTTATTGGATCTGTGCTAGGAAACTCCTTCAGTTCTTAGCTAGGTTTGCACAGAGCCAAAGGAAAAACCTGAGGTAAAAATCTTAGGTTATTTTTGTTCTTTTCTGAAGGTAGGTCTTCCCCTATACATGTGTATGGCTTTCTAAGTTCCCCCACATAGAAGATGTGGGCATCTTGATTTCTTAGAAGATTTTCTCCCCAGGTTGTTTTTTTGTTTTGTTTTGTTTTTATTTTTGTTTCCCGGTTCTTTGGTTATTTTATGCCTCAGGCATCTCCAGGTTGTTACTTGGTTTGCAGTGTTTTTGAGCAATGTTCACTGCTTTTCCAGTCTGAGTTCCCAGTTAGACAAAACAGAAACAAGTACCTTGCTTCAGCTGTTCATGTGGCACACAGAAAGTTGAGAACAGACGTACACAGTAATTGTAGAATAAGATCTGCTGTGCTCTCTCAAAAAGGCCCAGCACTGGAATGTAGACTCCTTTGTTCAAGACTGCTACTGGGTTGAGAAAAGGGTTTGGGCAAGGGCAAGTAAATATATCACAAATCTTTCCTATGTTTCTTGATTCAGTATTTGATTAATTGCTGTAAACTTTTGACCGTTTTCCAGAGTTCTGAAAAAGTTGCTTCTGACATTTTTTTTCTTATTTGTCAATATTTCTGTGGGATGATAAGAGCTTGGAGCTGCCTGCTCCACCATTATGCAGCACTATAAACTGAGGTTTTAGTTTATTTCTTTTACAAAAATGACTACCAAGTCTTCTGATTTTATGTCTACATCCATTTTGATTGGCTACTCTCAAAGTAAGAAAGAATTTTGAACTAGAAATTTACCTACAAATTAAATCTTGATCTAACTCTTCTTTATCTTTTCTTTTTCTTTTTCTTTATTTTTTTTTGAGATGGAGTCCCCAGGTTGGAGTGCAGTGGTGTGATCTCTGCCCTCTGCAACCTTTGCCTCCTGGGTTCAACTGATTCTCCTGCCTCATCCTCCTGAGCAGCTGG
Organism: Macaca nemestrina; assembly: GCF_043159975.1. Classification (NCBI taxonomy): domain Eukaryota; kingdom Metazoa; phylum Chordata; class Mammalia; order Primates; family Cercopithecidae; genus Macaca; species Macaca nemestrina. The sequence continues at coordinate 83,833,489 of NC_092135.1, read as the reverse complement.
GATTACAGGCACCCACCAACATGTGCAGCTGATTTTTTTTGTATTGTTAGTAGAGATGGAGTTTCACCATGTTGGCCAGGCTGGTCTTGATCTACTGACCTCAAGTGATCTGTCCTCCTTGGCTTCCCAAAGTGCTGGGATTACAGGCATGAGTCACCGTGCCCAGCCCTAACTCTTCTTTTTCTAACTCTAAGTATATTTTAGCAGAATGCTCATGTGGCTTTTCAACAATATATTCAATAAGTAAATCACTACAGAAATCAACATTTGAACTACACAAACTAATTTTTGTAATGGAATTTTATCGGGGGAACCCGCTCCCAATATTTCAACGTAGGTTCTTTCTATTTTCCATAAATGTTGGCCAGCTGAGAAATAAAGATAAAGACTACAAAGAAAGGAATGTTACAGCTGGGCCACCGGGGGTGACATCACATATTGGTAGGCCCATGATGCCTGCCTGAGCCTGAAACCAGAAAGTTTTTTTATTAAGGGTTTAGGGGGTGTAAGAACAGGGAGTAGATCACATGCTTCAAGGGCAAAAAGGAGAACTACTGATAAGGGTCTATGTTCAGCGGTGCATGTATTGTCTTGATAAACATCTTAAACTACAGAAAACAGGATTTGAGAGCAGAGAAGCAGTCGACCATAAATTTACCAGGGCGGAGTTTTTCCCCATCCCAGTAAGCCTGAAGGTACTGCAGGAGACCAGGGCATATCTCAATCCTTATCTCAACCACATCAGACAGACACTCCCAGAGCAACCGTTTATAGACCTCCCCCCAAGAATGTATTCCTTTCCCAGGGTATTAATATTCATATTCCTTGCTAGAAAAAGAATTTAAAGATATCTCTCCTACTTGCACGTCTGTTTATAGCTCTCTGTAAGCAGAAAAATGTGGTTCTTTTTGCCCAACCCCACAGGCAATCAGACCTTATGGTTGTCTTCTCTTGTTCCCTAAAAATCGCTGTCATTCTGTTCTTTTTCAAGGTGCACTGATTTCATATTGTTCAAACACATATTTTACAATCAATTTGTACAGTTAACACAATTATCACAGTGGTCCTGAGGTGATGTACATCCTCAGCTTACGAAGATAACAGGATTAAGAGATTAAAGACAGGTGTAAGGAATTATAAAAGTATTATTTGGGAACTGATAAATGTCCATATTAAAATGAAATCTTCACAATTTATGTTCATCTGCCATGGCTCCAGCCAGTCCCTCCATTCAGGGTCCCTGAATTCCCACAACAGATTTTGAACCTTCACTAGTATTATTTTAAGGCAATAATCTGTACCCTTCATATAATATTAAGCTTATTCATGGGTTCCAAATTATTATAGTACAGAAATCAGCACAGACTAAATCTGTCCTGTCACTTGTCTTTAATCAACCTAAGAATAATTTTTATATTTTTAAATTATTGAAAAAATCAAAATAAAAATACTATGTTATGACATGTAACATTAAATGAGATTCAAATTTCAGTGTTTATAAAGAAAGTTTTATTGAATCACATCCACATCTATTTGCTTATGTGTTGTATATGGTTGGTTTTATGCTACAATAGCATAATGGAGTAGATTTGACAGAGAATCTACAAACCTAAAATGTCTATTTTCTAGTCTTTCACACAAAATGTTTTCCAGTTCGTTTTAGTAAAACACATAATCAACAACCTAAGAAATAATTTCAATTTTATGAATCTTGAAAGCTTTCTTCTGCTTTAGCATTAGTCATTAGCTAGAAGACTAATGTTACTTTTAGAAATTTCAGCTACTACAGGTTTTATCAGGTAATAATATATATTTTTTTCAATTCAGTGTTTGATACTTTTAGCACATTTACCCTACTAGTTCAGTTGAAAATAAAGACAATGTTTCTTATACATGTCTAACACAAAAGTATTTCTGGATGGTTTTTCCTAGGACTTAAATTTCTCAATAATATTAACCATTCCTTACTAAAGTTTGTCAACTTCAAGGACTAATTCTGAACTTGACGTTCTTTCCTCTAATTGAGTCAGAGAAAACGGGAAATTTCCTTCACCATTAAAAACTCTCTTAAATCAGAGTATCTTACATTTATATATTATTCAATTGATAAGTATGTGAATTAGAGTACTTTAAATTTTTACAGTGAAATCTTATGTTATGTTGAAAGACAACTTATAAACACATAATATCTAAGTTTGGGAAACATCATTGGTTTGGATGACATCTGTAAGAATGCTTTCAACAACACTGTCAACTAATGCAAACTGATGTAGAGTGAGCTCTTCTGAAAATAATTCAGAAATGAATTTCCAGCTATTTCTCACCAACCATAATTTTTTAGAAGGTCTGCATCTACAAGTTAGGCAATTTTGTATGATCTTTGGGATTAATCTATTTTTAAGAGATTATTATAAGTAGACTAAACCTCCAGTTACATAATTTTATTATTTATATGTAAACATTTAACTAGATAATCACTTTTTTCTCTCCTGTCATTACTGCACCAGTCAACTTCATTAAAGGAAGTTTGGTGTTTTAAAACAAAACTTTTTCAGAAATTTCTGCTTTATTACTGGCAATTGTCAAGAAAATTTTAGATAAAATAGAATACGCATTCTCTAAAAATTCATTAGTCACCATTTTTGGGTGACAATATTTGACATTCTTTCCTGGCTGCTTGGTCCATCTGTTGAATCTCTTTATAAAACCTCCTTGGATTCCAGAGGCAAATATGCTGACGTTGAAACTATATCACAAAGTTGCAAGTTCAGCTAATTTTGAAAAATTTATCACTGCACTAGCTAGCCACCTTATTAAATTTTTCCCATTACTTTTTGTTTTTACAAATGGATCTTGATCTCTATATTTGAGTATAATATTCCTGAAAATTATTTAATAACTTTATTGACCAATGATTTCTTGATTGATATTTTATCCATAAGAAGTACCTTACTTGTAAGGATTTTTTTAATCACAGCGGCCATTTTATGTATATATGGCATTTATACAGTTATCGCTTACTTTCAAATGATGCTTTATCTACAGTTGGATCATTTTGCCTGGGAGACATAAACTAAACTAACTTTACTTACAGGTGGGAAAAATTTATCTGGTATAAATCCTTTTATTTGAGTATCTAAATATGCCTTTAACAATAAACTTGTCCCTTACATAGTTTCATGTTCAGCTTGGTTTTCATCTCAATAACTATCCCAGTAACAACATCCTATAAAATTTAACAGGAGAAATCAATGTGCATTTCCTGGTGGGTACTGTGAGTTGTCTAGTTTAATAATTATATGTTTAGTCATTTAACTCTCATGGCACACAGGTAATACTAATTATTAGCATTTCTTACATCAAAATGCTTGTCCAAAGCATTTATTAAACCCTTCTTTTACCTGGTCCCTTTTATGCTTCCTTTTGCTTTTATTTTCAGTAGTATACGAATCATCTTATAAGACACTATACTATGCTTTAAAAACCATTTTATTTTCTAAGAGAAGTAAGCATACTTATATCAGGTACAAAAGCTTCAGTGTTCATCCTTGTGAGCTGGTGAGGAAGATGTGGGATTACTGGTGTTACATAGAGAAAACACCTTTGACAAAGCTGAAGACATTTTTGTCAGCATTTTAGATCCTTGTTTGGAGACATCAGACTTGGGAGTTTCTGTGGACAAAGTAAACAAGAAGAATGATATCTTTATTTTTGGATGCTGAGGTCAAATACCTTGCCTAAGGTCATATGAGTAAAAGGTGGCCCAGCTGGTAATAGGGTCCAGATTTTCTGACTCTCATGACATCATTATGCCTACTGTACTATAAGACTTCTTTAGTCAAGTATGCAAAAGTCCATTTCTCTTTTCTCAGCAGAACACTCTCTGAAAATGTCTAATGAGTTAAATGCGAAAGTAACTTTCAACTATACACAGTGTGGACACCTATTTCAGAATGCTCAAGAGAAAGTAGAAGCACATTAAAAATACTATAAATTCTCACCTACTTTAAGTAAATTTTCCATTGACTGACCCCAAGTGATTATTTATGTCATGGAAAATAGGATTGTGTAGGTAATGAGAGAGTTCCTATTTGGATTTTTTTGCACCATTTATTCAGCATGAGGTTTTAAAGAATATAATCATCTCAGTTTAACAAAATTATTATTTTATACATAAAGAAATAATTGTATATGTAAAGAAATAATCATTTATGTGCTTTTCTGATACTTCATAAGTTGTGATAGGGCTACTAAAATCCTGTATTTTCTTGATTGTAGTACATGACACTCAAAAGTTATAAATTTTAATATAAAACTTTAATTCCCAGCTTCTTTTGAAAAAATGGAAGAACTAGGAACAATCTAGCATGCCAATGATTGTAGCTGAGTAGCAGCTGCCTCCTTCAAAGACAGCATGCCATCTCCCATGAGTCACACACCCCTTCTCAACCTGCTGCTGTTGTTTATGGTACCTACCTTGCTCTTATAACCATTTGAGTGTGTAGACAGTGATGATGTTGCATGAGATTGGGATTTGAAACGTAGCTCTGCTGCTTGTTAGCTGTGGGATAACCTGGGATAACGTATTGTCATTTTTCTCTTTAATGATTCTCACTTTTTTTCTTTAAATAAAATGGGAATAGCTAGGGCCTGATATATTTTAGTTATATTATCTATTGTCCCTTTGGTGTAAAGATAGAGAACTACATAATTAACTGAAAATTGGTATTTATACAAACAGTAAGAATATTATTTCAATCCCATTTTGATAATATGCAAGGGGAGAGTCACTCATTTCCAGACAGTAATAAAAAATTCTAAACTCAAAATGATGCAGTTGAGAGTTTAATTACACCAGTTGTTAAAATAGTACATTTTGTACCTGAAGTGACTTCCTTTGAGGGATTTGCACTGCCAAGAACATCCTTGGATCTTTCAAAGATGGTGATAAACTGCCAAGGTAAATTGAAATACAAACTGAGTCTTTCACTGGACACTAAACACTAAATATACCCATAAATCCTCAAATCCACTAGATATACCTATAAATACCATTACAGTATCTTACATAAAATATATCTGTGCTCTGCAATCTCAAAGAATTGTTCAATAAGGCTGAGGCTCATAATTTTTGGAAAGTAAGATGCCTAAGATTGACACTTGTTATGAATGCAGGCTTTGGCTAGCACTAAATGAGGGTCAATGGTTCAGCCATATTAACTCATGAAAAATCTCAGCTCTATCTGCCTCCTCTATCCTTTGACTGAATTGAAAAAAGTTAAAAATTCTTTTCTGAAAAAAGATGTAATAGTAAGGGGAGAAAAAAGGATGTTCACTTTGTAACCCCAAATTTTCTTTTATTGAAATCTTAGCCACTGCAGAGTCTGGAGCAATAAAGTGACTCTGTGGACCTGGTTGTGCTGGGATTGTGTCTCCAGTACTAGCTTTACTCTGTAGACCTTTATCAATTTTGAATGCAAGAGCAGCAATTGTCCCAGAGAGGCATAAAATAGCCTGGGACAGGTGGTGGGGTTTCAGCTATTCTGAAACTATTCTAAAATGGTAGATTTGAAGGGTACCAGAATTCTGTAGCTATTCTAAAATGTCATCTGTTAAAAATCAATAAAACAAGGCTTAAATACATGTAACATAAGAGGAATGCGCAGTGTCTATATCAGGTAAAAAGCAACAGATACTATTACAAGAGTTTTACCATAGTTCCTCCAAGAAGACTTAAGGGTGCTCACATATTAAGCTATTGGAAACAAGATAACTGAGGAATAAAATGGGGCAGAGACAATGTAAAGTGCTGATTCTCAGTTGTGTATCCATAAGTTTAACCAACTAAAGATAAAAAAATAAATGAAAAATAATGGACAGCTGTATGTATACTGAATATGTATAGACTTATTGTTCTTGTCATTATTCCCTAAATAATACAGCATAAGAACTATTTACATAATATTTACATTGTGTCAGGTATGATAAGTAATCTAGAAATAATTTAGAATATATGGGAGGATGTGTGTAGGTTATATGCAAATATACCATTTTATATAAGGACCTTGAGTACCCCTGAATTTTGATATCTTTTGGGATTCCTGGAATCAATCCCCTACAGCTATGAGGGGATGACAGTACTTAAGTTATGCTGAAAACGTGTATCTGTTTGTTAGATACAAGAGTGCTTACCCTTACTTAATGGAGCATTGTTAAAATCATGACTTTAAAGTTTTTAATCTAAAAAGTTCAAAACCTTGGCTATGTCGGAGTTGGCATCTTTTGACCTTTTCCTTGAAAGCTGTAGATATTGTCTTTGTTTTTTGTATGTTGAATCATTTTGGAATGTATCCTGCACATTATATGTAAGTAGTCAGATTTTTGGTCCTTTCAAAATCCTGTAGAGGATGTGTGTGTGTGCGCGTGTTTTTTTATTTTGGTAGGTAATTGACTCATTATGTTCAGATCACACATCCTAGCCTGCCTCTCATGGCTGTGGTTTCAATTTAATTTCTGTTTTCAAAATTTTTGTAGCTTTGAGTATCCTTATGTATGCACTACTGTTAAGAATGCAGTTCAAGTTCTCGAAGACTTTTGTCTTTGTAACTTCAGGTAATTTCCAAATATGTACAATTCAGAGGGGGCATTATAAACAGATTTTTGAGGTTCCCCTTTTTGTGATTTTCCTCAATGCCTGACTCTCATTAGCCCCCTTTTCTAGTTCTATGGCTAAAATGCTGTGGCTTTAGCCTCTGTGTATGTGCTGTTTCTAGTTTATATCTGCATCTACCACTAAGAGTAAAGTGACAAGAGAAAGCAGAGAAAAGCACAACAGGCTCAATCAATACTCCTTAGTCTACTGAAGACCCTTTCCCTATTGGTCAGAGAAGAATTTTCTTTCAGAGTTTTAAGTGGTACCTCAGCGGCCTCTGCTGCTACTGCCATGCAGCTTCACGAGGGGACCTTGCCTTGAGGCAGGACCAAGGAGGGAGAAAAAGTGGGGATTCTCCCCAGATTCTCCATGTCACGGGAATCTCCTAAGCGGTAAGAAAACAATGGTTTCTCTAGGAGCTATATTCTATCCAGTTGATCTATGCAATTCCAGGATTTGAGTTTCCCTGAGTCTTAGAGGATATGCAAATAAAATAACAAAACCCAGGAAACTCACAATGGCATTGGCCATTCTTTGAGTTTTGATTCCCCTGCCTAACTCTTGTTATTTATTTTTCAGAATCCTCGGTAGTTACCCACAGTGTTTAGTTGTAATCACTGAGAGAGGTAAGATGGAGCCTGCCTACTCCACCTTACCCAGAACTGGATTAGATAACAACTTTACCCATAATTTTACCATGGAAAAGGTAGCAAAGAGGGAAGGAACAAAAGCAGAAGGAGTCCAGATTAGCCAGAAATTCCACTTGACACACTGAGTGTCAACAGGTTCTTAGATTAGAGCTTCAGCATTTCCCTTCTGTTGCCATATAATTTTACTGTAAATTATACTGTAAATTTACATATATGCAAGTTATATGTAAAGTGTGGCCAAAATGGAGCCTGAGGTAGTTAAATAAATACTTATATTCACAAATGAGGATTAGCTTCAGTGGGTGATAAATCCAGTATCTTTGAACATTTAAAAAAATATATCTTAAGTGTAAGTTATAAGATTTTAAAAGTTGGTTCTGAAAATTGTACTATATTGCGATATGAGAAGTAACTCCATAATTGATAGCTTATGTTGTATGTGGGGGTGGAAGGACCCACTTGAAGGGTGATTAAACTGAACCAAGAAAGAAACAATCTGATTAAAAAACACAGACGAAGATGTGTAGCTTCATTTCTCATTGGAAACTTTATAAGAAAGATTTATAAAGAGGAAATTTTCTTGGCTCACACTGGGGAGTAGGTGGGCTTTGTGGAAAGTTGCCGGTAAAGAAGTAATGTTTAGGAATACAGAAAAATAGAATTAGCACTCACTTCCTGCAAGCCATGCCCCTCCCATGTTTGAAGCTTCTGTTTTCTCCCCACCTCCCCAAGTTTCTCACTTGAGTCTACTCATCCTAGGTAGGGCCGAGTAATTCACTCCCTCTAGTGTTTTGCTAGAGACTGTACTAACAGAGCTAATAAACAGAATTGTACTTAGATGCTAGGGAGAACCAGTATATTACTTTGTGCACCTAAACAAGAAATGATGACTTAACCCAAAGGATTTTGTCAACATATTTTAGTATACCAGGGACAGGCCTCAACTAGGAAGAGGGAGAGGGTGTAAGAAATTGTGAATAGGAGAATGCTTTCTGATATCCTTCAAATCATACCACACAGTCCCTGACTGAACTATGAAAACTGAGTTGTTCTTAACTAGATCCTAATATATACCAATTAAGGCTAATTAAAAATACTTACCTTAACACTGCTTGCATGCTCTGGCTTTTGTTCCTGAGAACTTTCTGTAGAGATTAAAAAAAAGTAAAATAGTCTCTTTCTGAGGCATATATATTTGTTGACAGAAATCTGATCATATTACTTATTTTTCACCAAAGAATCATATAATTTAAGCAGGTCGAAGAAGTTGTTATTTTAAATGTATAAGCAATTGGGAACAACACTGAAGTAAGTGAGAGCCCTAGAATGTTGGGGCATGTCTTAGCCCTTCAGTTAGAAATTTAGAAATTATGAAAGATGAAATGTAACATAGTGGGAGAGGCAAGCTCTGTAACTTAGTAGCTATACATCTATGCGCAACTATTCAATCCCTATAAGCCTGTTTGTTTACCTGTGAAATGAGGGATTACTCTATAGATGATTCTTAAAAGCCCTTCCAGGTCTACCACTTTCTTTACATACCTACTTAAAAGCAGCTTATTAGAATAAAGAGGAGAGTACGGGTATTATTAAATAGTAACTTCTGGGAGAATCAGGAGAGCTTCGAGGTAATGCTCAGAGGAAATTTGGTGGAGTCTATAGAACCAAAAGTTGTCTGAGTTCCAGGGGAGGTCAATATATTAGTGAAATAAATTCAGGCAAGGAGGTAGAAATGACACTGTGAGAGAAGCTTCTCAAGAACCCACTGCAAGGGAAGCAGCTAACCTGCTAAGAAGGCAGAAACCCTGTATTTAAATCTTAGCTTCATTGCTTAAAGCTGTGTGAACACTGAACATCTAACTTCTCTGACTCTGTTTTCTCATACATAGTACGTGAATGAGACTGTCTTCCTTGGCTATAGATATCATATAAGAAAAAACTATGCATTTTATATAGCTACACTCATCACGAGCCAACACAAGCAATAACTATCTAAAGTACCCTTTGGGCCAATATGGGTTCTAAAAAAAAGTAACAGTAAAATCTCAATCAGCTCAAATATGAGAAGTGATTAAAATATCTGACAAAATTGGTTAGATTTCATTGTTGGTTGATAATCTTCCTAAAAAGCACCTAAATATATATTGCACATAATTGAACAGATTTTATTTTAAATGAATGAGAACATTTGGGTTTACTACAAGGGCAATGATTCCAAACACAAGTTTTTAAGTTTCTAAGGCATATGGGCTTCCAACTCCCCAGAAAAACTAGGAAGTTGTTTTGATGAAGAGGCATAAAAAATTTCCTGATATTTATGGGGCCCCAATTTTTGGATTTAAGTTATTTGAGATTTTATTGTATATATGAATTAGGAATGAATATATCTGGCCTTAATCTTTCCACTTAATTTCAGACTTAAATATCCAATTGCTTATGTGACATCTCAACTTGAATGTCTAAAGGATACCTCAATCTTAACGTAACCAAAAGAAAGAATTCTTGTACTCCTCCTTCACCTTTGGTTGATCCAATAGTCTCTCCTATCTCATTAAATCCCTGTATCTACTATAAACAAAGTAGTGTTTTAGGCTCTTGGTGATACAGCTGTTAACAGACAGAAATCTCCACCTTTATGAAGCTTACATTCTAGAGAGACAGTCAAAAAAACAATTAAAATACACACTATAACAAAAAGTGCTATCCAGTAAAGCAAAGAACTGGGATAGGTAGTGCACTGATCAGAATTAAGTTGCAGTTTCAGAGTGTGGCCAGAGAAGACCTGAGAAAGTGACATTTGGGCCAAGATCTGAAAGTAAGGAATGAGCAATGCAGATATAGGGGAAAGAGTACAGGAGGATCAGCAAATCCAAGGGCCATTAATATATAAAGTGTTTGAGGAACAGCAAGGAGGTTAGTGTGATTGGAATGAATTGAGCCAGAAAGAAAAAGAGGAGTACCTTAGAGGGGGAATAGGATGTTAGGGTGATGCCCAGATGATGTAGGGGTTTGTAAGCCATTGTGATGACTTGAGATTTTGTTCTAAATGAGATGGGAAGTACAGTCATGCATTGCTTAACATGGTTACATTCTGAGAAATGCCTCATTAGGTGATTGCATCATTGTGTGAACATCATAGGATGTACTTACACAAACCTAGATGCTATAGCCTACTATACACCTAAGCTATATGGTGTGGTATGTCTTCTAGGCTAAACCTGTACAGAATGTTATGACACTGTATACTGGAGGCAACTGTAACACAATGGTAAGTATTTGTGTATCTAAACATAGACAAAGTACAGTAGAAATACAGTATTATAATCATATGGGACCACTATTTTATACAAGTCCATCATTGGCCAAAACATCATTATGTGACACATGACTTTACTTATTAATGTCTGGAATTATCTTGTTTAAGTCTTTACTCTTGGGATGGGACTTCCTACTCCGAGTTAAAGTGTAAATTCCATGAGAGCTAAACCTTTGTCAGTCTTGTTCAGACATGGAATCTCAGGATACAAAGAAAACACTCAGCAAATCTTTGGATGAATGAGTAAGTAAATGATTTAATTGAACATCTGTGATATTACTAAAGGATATAAGTACTAAGCAAGATCACCAAAATGAAGTTGGGAAAAGCATATTAAAACACTGAATTTAGAGGCAGGAGACGTGGGATGCAGATGGAACTTTTGTTTATATATAGATTCACCGGATACATGTGCAGGATTATTACTTGGATATATTGCATAATGGTGAGGTTGGGCTTTTAGTGACCTATCACCTGAATAGTGAATATTATACCCAATAGGTAATTTTTCAGCACTCACCCCCCTCCTCCCTTCTGGTGTGCCACGTCTGTTACATTGGTCTGTTTTGGACTCTGTTTTTGACTCAGAGGAATGCTGGATGGGTCACTGCCTCACCCTCAGCTTGAGTTTCCTCATCTATGAAATGAGTATGGTTGTATGAAACAGTTTCTGTTGGCATCTAGCAAAGTATAATTCCACAATTCAGACATTATAGGAGTGGTTTTTGTGAAATCTATGATATGGTCACTGAATTCTGGCATACTTAATGTTATTTTATGGATTATCTTAATAAAAATGATTTTCACTTTAAAATTGGGAGAATATGTTGAATTGGTTGCATGTTTGAAATAGTAATGATAAACTTGTGGTTTGACTTTCAATGTGACTTTATAGCAAACATGACACTCTACCTCTTATATATGCTATTATTGTTAGAACCATATTGATCCTCCCTCTAAAGTCTTGACAATTAGAGAACCTAAAAGTCGTTACAAATTTTCTAAGGAGCCAGTACTATTAAGGATTGAATAAAAAAAAATAGAAAAATGAAAAAAAAAGTGAGGTACATCCTAGCCAGATTTTAATATGAGGGAATAAATTTAGCTTTAAAAAGAGGCATAATCCTTCAAAGAAATAATTAAATTCTAGTAGCATGGATTCTGGCTCAGATATAAACTGCTGTTACAATACTCTCTATTTTGTAGATATTTCACAGGAGTATGGTAAATGTGAATTCATATCACTCCATATACTTGATACCACAATCAGTGATAAAATCTTAACGGTAATTTAGGCAAGGCAAAGTATTTAACTCATTTTAACACCTGAATGAGGTAATACTGGATCATTTTCTAAAGTAGATAAACTCATAGAAAAAATAAAGCCTGTATTAACTTCAAGTTTGATAACTAAAAAAAAAACCACACACACATCAAAATAGTAGACATTTATCTTTGAACACTTCCTAATTTAAGAAAAAAGAGTCCAACCTTCTAATATTTTAGCACTTGGGTCTGGGCAACAATCTTCATCCTCACTAAAATAAAAGAAAAAGAACATCATTTAGGGTGAATTTGATAAATGAAAAAGTTACTGATTAAGCAAAAGAACAGTTAGTCTTCATATGGAAAGAAAGCTTAAATAATATACTATTCACTGAGATTCCAAATCAAATAAAAATGATTTCTGATTGACTTTTTCCCCTACTTTTAAAATTGTGGTTATACATACATTAAATTTACAATTTTAACCATTTTAAGTGTACAGTTCTATAGCATTAAGTACATTTGCATTGTTGTGCAACCATCACAACCATCCAGCTCCAGAACTTTTTTCATCTTTCCCAACTGAAACTCTATACCAATTAAACATTAAAACCTAATTTCCGTCTCTCCCCATCCCCTGGGAACCACTATTCTACTTTCTGTCTCTATGATTTTGACTATGCTAGGGACTTCATATGAGAATCATGAAATGTCCTTTTGTGCTGACCTATCCCAATTAGCAAAATATATTTGAAAGTTCATACATCCAGTAGTATGTGCCATAATATCTTTCTTTTTTAAGGCTGAATAACATTCCATTGAATATTTATAACACATTTTGCTTGTTTATTCATCTATCGATAGACATTGGGATTGCTTCCACCATTTGTCTATGGTGAATAACGGTGTAGAAATATCTGTTTTGGTCCCTGCTTTTAAGTATTTTGAGTATGTACACAGAAGGAGAATTGCTTGATCGTAGGGTAAGTCTATATTTAATTTTTGAGAACCCGCCCAATACTGTTTTCCACAGTGTCTACACTATTGAAATTTCCACCATTGATGCATAAGGGTTTCAATTCTTGACATCCTTACCAGTACTTGTTTTCTTTGCCTTTACTTCTTTTTTCCCTCCCTCCTTCCATCCCTCCCTCCCTTCTTTAGTTATCTTAATGTGTTGAAAGTGGAATCTTGTGATTGTGATTTGCATTTCCCTAATGATTAGGGAAATGATTGAAAATCATTTTATGTGCCTCTTAGCCATTTATATATTTTCTTAGAGAACTGTCTAAGTCCTTTGCACATTTTTAATTGGGTTGTTTTATCATTGTTGAGTCATAGGAATTATTTATATATTCTGAATCTTAATTATTTACTATATATATAATTTTCAAATATTTTCTCCCATTCCATGGGTTGACTTTTCACTTCATTGATGGTGTCCTTTGAAGCACAAAAGTTTTAATCATAATGAAGCACAATATACCTATTTTTCTTTTCTTTCCTGTGCTTTGATTTCATAACAACAACAACAACAACAACAACAAACACTGTTAAATCCAATGTCATGAGGCCTTTCTCCCATGTCTTCTGACAAAAGTTTTTCTAGCTCTTATGTTTAGATCTCTGACTCATTTTGAGTTAATTTTTGTATGTGGCGTAAGGTAAGGGTTCACCTTCATTTTTGTTTGTTTTTTGCATGTGAGTATCTATTCCCATCACCACCTGTGGAAAAGGCCATCCCTTCCCTCATTAAATTGTCTTCGTACCCTTGGTAAAAATCATTTGACCATATATGGAAGGGTTTATTTCTGGGTTCTTTATTCCATTTCTTTGCTTTATAAGTCCGTCTTTATGTCAGTATCACACTGTTTGATTACGGTAGCTTTGTAGTAAGATTTGAAATCAGTAAATAAGACATCTGCATCTTTGTTCTATATTAAGATTTTTTGCCTATTAAGGGTCTCTTGAGAAACCAATGAACTTTAGGATAAATTTTGTATTTCTGCAAAAAAAAAAAAAATTATTGGTATTTTGATAAGGATTCCATTGATTCTATGGATTACTTTGAGTAGAATTAACATTTTAACAATATTGTCTTCTAATCTATAAACATGAGGTGTCTTTCGACTTATTTGCGTTCTCTTTAATTTCTTATAGCAATATTGAAAGTACAAGTCTTTCAATTCCTTGGTTAAATGTATTCCTAAGTATTTTATTCTGTTTGTTATTAATATAAATGGATTTTCCCCTTAAATTGTTTTTAAATTTGTTTTCCCCTCAATTTAAATTGTTTTCCCCTTAATTATTTTTAGATTGCTCATTGTAATTATACAGAATGCAGCTATCTTTTCTGTGTTGATTTTATATCTGGTGACTTTGCTGAATTAATTCATTAATTACAACATTTTTTATGTGTTCTTCAGGGGTTTCTACATTATGACCATGTCATCTATAAACAATAATTTTTCTGCTCATCCAATTAGAATGCCTTTCCCTTTCTTCTTGCCTAATTTTTCTGACTAGCATTTTCAGTACTATGTTAAATAGAAGTGGCAAAAGTAGTCATTGTTGTTTGTTTGTCCCTGATCTCAGAGAAAATACTTCATTTCTTCACCACTGAGATAGATATTAGATACAGCTAATATCTACAATATTAGCTGTAGATGTTTCATATATGACCTTAACAATGCTAAAGTAATTTCCTTCTCTTCCTGCTGTGCTGAGTCCTTTTATCCATGTAAAAGATTTAACTTTTGTCAAACGGTTTTCCTGCATCATTTGAGATGGACAGGTGTGTGTGTGTGTACGTGTGTGTTTCCCTTTCATTCTGTTAATGTGATGTATTACATTGATTTTTGTTGTTGTTGTTGTTGTTGTTTTTGAGACAGGGTCTCATTCTGTCACCCAGGCTGGAGCGAAGTGGTGTGATCACAGCTCACTGCAGCCTACCTCAACTTCCTGTTCTCAATAAATCCACCTGCTTCAGCCTCCTTCGTAGCTGGGACCACAGGTACACACCACCATGTCTGGCTATTTTTTGTATTTTTTTTGGAGAGATGGGGTTTCGCCATGTTGCCCAGGTTGGTCTCAAATTGTCGGGCTTGAGAAATCTGCCCATCTTAACCTCTCAAAGTGCTGGGATTACAGGTGTGAGTCACTGTGCCTGGCCTATTGATTGGTTTTTTGTGTTGAAACTTGTTTGCATTCTTGGGATAAAACCGACTTGGTCATGATCTATAAACCTTTTAATATACTGATGAATTTGGTTAGCTAATACCGTGTTGAAGATTTTTGCATCAATATTCATCAGTAATATTGTTCTGTAGTGTTTTATTGCTGTCTTTGGTCTTGGCAATAATGTAATGCTGGCATCATGACTTTGGAAGTGTTTCCTCTTTTCAATTTTTTTGAAAAGTCTGAGGGGGGTTAGAGTTAATTCTTTGAAATTTGTGACATCCACCAATGAAAGTATCTATCTGGTCATGAGCTCTTCTTTCTTAGGAGGTTTTTCAGTTACTGATTCAATTTCTTTACTATTTCTAAATTTGTTCACTCTAATTTAGCATAATTCAGTCTTTACAAGCTGTATATTTCTAGGAATTTATCCATTTCATCTAGATTATCCAATTTGTTGGCATACAATTATTCATAGTACCCTCTTTTAATCCTTTTATTTCTATAAACTCAGTTGCTATTTTACCTGTTTCATTTATGATTTTAACTGAGTCTTCTCTTTCTTTCCTTAGGTAATCTAGCTGAAGACTTGTCAATTTCATTGATTTTTTTTTTTTTTTAATGAACCAACTCTTAGTTTTCTTGATTTTCTCTACTTTTTTTATTGTCTATTTTATTCCTGGTCTAATCTTTATTATTTTCTTCCACTTAATACCTTTCAGTTTGTTCTTTCTCTAGTTGCTTAAGGTATAAAGTTGTTGGTATAAGATCTTTCTTATTTGATTTATTTATGACTATAAATTTTCCTCTTAACATTGTTTTTGTTGTATTCCTTAAATTTTGGTGAGTTTGGTAAGTTCCCTTATTATTTCTTCTTTGACCCATAAGCTGATACTATATTGTTTAATTTTCACATTTTAAGGGTGTTTTGGTTTTTCCTTCTGCTATTGATTTCTAGCTTTATCCCACTGCAATTTGAAAATATATTTTGTATGTATTCAAACTTTTAAAATTTATTAAGACTCATTTTGTGGCCTAAGATATAATTTATCCTGGAGAGTGTGCTATGTGCATTTGAGAAAACTGTGTATTTTGCTATTGTTTTATACATATATACAAACACACACACACATACACATATATATTTAACTATATATATATGACAGGTTGAATAAATCTATAGTTTTATTCACATCTGTATTAGTCTGTTCTCATGTTGCTATAAAGGTCTGCCTGAGACTGGGTAATTTATAAAGGAAAGAGATTTAATTGACTCACAGTTCTGTATACCTAGGGAGGCCTCAGGAAACTTACAATCATGGTGGAGGGAAAGCAAACATATCCTTCTTCCCCTGGTGGCAGGAAGGAGAAGTGCCAAGCAAAAGGGGGAAAAGCCCCTTATAGAACCATCAGATCTTATGAGAACTCACTCACTATCATGAGAAAAGCAGCATAGGAGTAATCACCTCAATGATTCAATTACCTTCCACCTGGTCCTTCTCACAACATGTGGGGATTATGGGAACAACAATTCAAGATGAGATTTTGGTGGAGGCACAGCCCAAACATATCAACATCCTCTATTTCCTTATTTTGTTTAGTTGTCTCTCCATGATTGAAAATGGCATATTGAAGTCCTTTACTATTATTGTAGAGCTGTTTATTTCCTCTTCAATTCTGTTAGTATTTGTTTAGTATATTTTAGAGCTCTGATGTTTGGTGCATACAGATGCTTCTCAACTTACAATGGGGTTACGTCTCAATGAACCCATTTTAAATGGAAAATATCATACATTGAATATGTATTTAACACATCTAAGCTACCAAACATCATAACTTAGCCTAATCTACCTTAAATGTGCTCAGAACACATACATTAGCCTACAGTTTGGCAAGATCATCTAACACAAAGTATTAAAACTATCATATAATATATTGAATATGGTACTGAATATGTATTCCTTTCACACTGTCATAAAGTTAAAAAATTGTAAGTCAAATTTTCACTAAGCTGGAGACCATTTGTATACGTTTTTAATTATTATCTCTTCCTGGTAAATTGATGCTGTTATCATCATACAATGTCCTTTTTTTCCCTCTCTTTTGGTTTCTATTTGCATGGGGTATATTTTTCAATTCTTTCACTTTCAACCTACATGTATTCTTAGACCTAAAGTGAATATCTTATGAATAACATACAGTTGGATTCTGTTTTTAAAATCCATTTTGTCATTCTATCTCTTTTGATTAAAGTGTTTAACACATTTATACTTTAAGTAATCAGTAATAGAGAATAACATTCTTTTGCCATTTTGTTGTTTTCTGCATCTTACAGTTGTTTTGTCCTTCATTTCTTCCATTACTATCTTCCTTTGTATTTAGACGAACTTTTTAGTGACACATTTTAATTCAGTTCTCATTTTCTTTTATGTATATTTTAGGAATATTTTCTTTGTTGTTATTACAAGGATTATGTGTAACATCCTAAAATTATTATTCTAATTTTTAATTGATACCAAGTAAATTTAATTGCATACAAAAACTCTACTTTTTAACACATTTGCCCCCTACCCACTTTATGTTATTGAGGTCCCAAAAATTACCTTTTTATATTCTGTACCCATTAGCATAAACTTATAATCTGTTTTATTCATTTGTCTTTTAAATTCTTTAGAAAATAAAAAGTGGATATATGAGCTAAATTATGATAATACTATTTTTATATTTGTTCATGTATTTACACTTGTTAAAAATTACATAGTTTCATATGGCTCTGAGTTACTGTCTAGCATCATTTCATTTATCTTTTTAACTTGAAGAACTTTCTTTAGCATTTCCTGTCAGGTAGGTCTAGTGTTAATGAACTCCCTCCGCTTTTCCTTGTCTTGGAATGTCTTAATTTCTCCTCATTTTTGAAGAACATTTTTTGCTGTATGTAGAATTCTTGTTTGACAGTACGTTTTTTTCTTTCATTCCTTTAAGTATATCATCTCACTGCCTCTTGGCTTGCTTGTAAGGTTACTAATGAGAAAATCACTAATAGTATTATGAGGGTTATTTGTACACAGTGAATCACTTTCCTTTGTCTACTTTAAAGGTTGTCTTCTGACAGTTTGATCATTATGTGTCTTAATATGATATTTTTGTGTTTATTCTGCTTGTAGTTTGTTAAGCTTCTTTTATTTGTGTATGTATGTCTTTCTTCAAATTTAGGAAGTTTCAGCCCTTGTTTCCTCAAATTATCTCTCTGTTTCTTTCTCAATGTCTTCTTCTGGAATTTACATAATGTGTATATTATTCTGCTTGATGGTGTTTCAAAAATCCTTAGGCATTGCTTATTTTTTTTTCAATCATTTTTCCTTTTGGTCTTTAGACTTGGCAACTTCAAATGACTTGCATTCAAGTTCACTGATTGTTTCTTCTGTCTGTCCAAGTTTGCTGTTGAACTTCTCCAATGAATTTTTCAATTCAGTTATTATATTTTTCAGCTCCAGAATTAATTTTTAATTTTTATGAGTACATAATACTTGCACATGTTTATGGGTTACATGTGATGTTTTGATAGAGGTATACAATGTGCAATGATTAAGTCAGGGTAATTGGGGTATCTATCACCTCAAACATTTATTGTTTTTTGTGTTATGTATTAGGAATAGTCCAATTCCTCTCTTTTAGTTATTTTAGAATATACAATAAATTGTTGTTAACTGTAGTTACCCTAATGCACTACCAAAACCAGAATTACTGTCTGGTTCTTTTTTATAATTTTCCTATTAATATTTTAATTTTGTTCATACATATTTTTACTAATTTCTTTAGTTCTTTGTCTACCTACAATTCTTGAACATATTTAGGATAGTTGTCTTGAAGTCTTTGCCATGTAGGTCCAACTGATATGCTTCTTCAGGAACATTTTCTGGGATTTTATTCTTTCCATTTGAATTTCCCCATTTTTTGTATGCTTAGTAATCTTTTGTTCAAATATGAGTACTTGAAATAATAAAGAAGCCACCTCTTCTAGCTTTTGCCGATTGGATGTGGAAAATATTTACTAATTAATGAGACTTTGAGCCTTGGAAACCGTCCAAAGTAAAGATTTAGGGTTTTTTCAGATCTTTTCTGAGATTGTAGTTTTCAAGTCTATGTTTGTGCATCCCCAAACTCAGTTTTTCTGGGCCGCTTGTAAATGATTTAATTTCCCAAAGAGTCACTTCCTGCTCCTTCTTAGGAACTTAGATGTTCTGTTGTATCTCTCTCTTCCCATAATTTCTTGCCCAAGGTGTTTATGGTTCTGCAGTCCCTCTGTAGTTTTCATGCATTATGGCACCTATCCACTACTTTCTGTGGTTTCCGGGCTTAGAACCAAACTATGACACCATTGCCTATCTAAGTTCCTAGTCAAGTGAAACAAAAATAATTTCTTAAGAAAGCCCATAGATAGGTCAAAACAAGATCTATTCTGTTCTTTCCACCAAAAGGAGGAAACTGGAAATTGGGCTTCTTTCTCTTGACTGTGTTACACCATGCTGGGAGGAAGTTGGATGCAAGAGCAAGTTAAACTTCACAGATTTTTTTAAACTATTTTGAATGTGTTTTTTCCCTTTCGCTCTCCGTTCCTCCTTCCCTTTCTTCACCCCTCTCTCCCTCCCTTCCTTCCCTTTCTTTCATTTTTTGCTTTCCTTCTTCCGTTTCTCTCTCCTCTCTCTTTCTCTTATACTCTTTTTCCTTTATCTCTCTTTTCTTTCTCTTTCTTTTGTCTTCTCTCTCTGTGTGTCAGAGTCTTGCTCTGTTGCCTAGGCTAAAGTGCAGTGGCAAAATCATAGCTCACTGTAACTTTGAACTCATGAGCTCAAGCAATTCTATCACCTCAGCCTCCTGAGTAGCTAGGACTAGGTGCATATGACCATGCCAGCTAATTTTTTATTATTTTATTTTATTTTAGTAGAGTTAGGGTCTTGCTATGTTGCCCAACCTGACTTCAAACTCCTGGCCTCAAGCAATCTTCATGCCTCGGCCTCCCAAAGTGGTGGGATTACAGGCATAAGCCACCATGAGCAGCCAGCTTTTTCTTGATTGAGTATTCATTTGGTTGCTGCAGACTGTTGTCCAGAGCTGTTATAAAGTTGTGTTAGTCAGATTGTAGTTGCTTATGTTTTGTTTCCATGGGGAAATCAGAACCTTGAGCTTCCTGGTATTATCTTGCTCTAAAATCATTTTTATTTAGTATTATTTATGCCTGTTTTTTACTTCACTAAAATAACCAATAGAGAGGTTCCAACATTTCTAGCTATGTATGTTAAAAATAACCTATTATGCAGGAGAAAAGAGACAATGGTGGGTCAAAAACAGATGTCCCAAAATAAGGCCATGTCAAAAAAAAAAATACAATTCCAGCATGCTGAGTGAAAAAAAAGTCACTAGATTTTTCTGTGTATAACATGAGTACTTCTCCCCAGATTAAAAACAAAGTTCTCTCTTCCAAGTTGTGTATAATTTTATGAATGCAAGCACAGATTTAGATATTTTCACTATTCTTGATGGAGTTGTGAGATTTCAAGTCTATAATGCACTTTGTTCCTCTCTGTCCCCTATCACTTTTACAGTCCATACTTTGCCTTTAGTGTCATCCAAACTTGGATTGTCTTTCACTTGTGTAAATGCTATCCATTCTTAAAGAGCCATGTCAAACTCCAGTGCTTTCTACGATTTATCTCTGAATGCTAAAACTTATATTTCTTTCTCATTCCTTTGGATTTTTCTTATAGGCAATGACAATAGCTTTCTTAAGAGAGCTAAGCATGAACACTTTTGTAGTCATACTGCATATTTCATTTCTGGGCCATTAACTCTCTCTCAGGTTAGAAAATACCCTAATACATTAGCAAATAGTTTATATAAGATACTGATACACTAGAAACTGGTTTCAAAACTAGGACATAGAGGCCAGGTATCTAAAAATGGAGGAGCAGATAGCAAGAAGTGGCTTTGGAATTATTCACAGTAGGGTGCCAGGGAAGGGAAGCAGTGGGGGAAGGTCTGAAGCTAAATACTTGCTCAATTACAGTTTTGCCAGGGGCCCCATTCTACTCATAAGCTCTACTTTATCAGATTTCTATATTTCTACTGCTTTCATTTCATATACCCAGTAGATGAAATGAGATCTTCTTGGTTGTATGAAGATGAACTCATAATTCTGTGTATGAAGTAATGTGTTGGTTCAGTAACAAGATTCTTTTCTTCTTTCTGGAAAAGGACAAATCAACTATTACACTAAATGGAGTTTGAAATATACTTTCTTACCTTATGGTATTCTTTGCAGTATAATCTACATTTTAATGGAAAAAAGTTCCAGAGATTAGTTAAAAGATGGGTGAGGCCTATAATTCTAATTAAAAAGTGTCTTCCAATATAATTAACTTGAAATAGTTCAGTGAAGATCACCTAAATTATGACATTAGATTTTGAACAAATTTTAAACATAAACCTATGTTTAAACAATGTTTAAAGAGTCAAATTTTCTTCTAAACTTTAAAAATATTTTAAGTCATATATTACTGAGTTCAAAAAGAGGAAGAACACAGATACAACTCTGGTCAATCAGGTACCTTGCCAGGTCAATCATCTTAGCACATACTTTGATCCATTTGTTGCAAAGTCATGCAGCTTCTGAATGGAGCAGTTATATTTATGTTATTTTCTGTGGTTCATCTAAGCTTTTGTGTTAACCTTAGAATCACACCAAATGGATAATCAAGAGAATGGCCTCATCAGAAAATCAAAAGTTGTACATTCTCCAAAAACATGTTATGGTATAGAATTTCGTGTACCCAGGAGATGAAATTAATTAAACTTAATTCTAAAATTAATTAGAATTACAGGGCTCATCCATCTTTCAACTAATCTCTGAAACATTTTTCCATTAAAATGTAGATTATACTGCAGGACCAAACTTAAAAGGTCACTGAGACTCAGACCATCATTTGAGAGTTTGGAGCCAGCAACAAGAGATGTTCACCATGCTGATAGCAGAGTTTATGGGCTAAATATAAGGGTGATATTTAAAATACATGAATTAACTTGTTAAGGTTGGATAAGTTGGTTATATAACTTACCAAAAGGTCACCTAGCTACTAAGAGTTGGGATTCAAACCCAAACAATCTGAATTTCCATGCATCTTATTTTCTTCCTCCTACTTCAGCCAGTCTTCTGGTGCTATTTTAGTAGCACTGGGCTCTCCACACAAAATGTTCAATGAGTATTTACCAACCAAAATACAAAAGGGTGGAAACCAACTGTTTTTAATAATTAACTTACATTTTTCTTAACTGGTTTCCATTTTCTCTTTTCTTTGGGGTTCTAATTAATCTGGTTTTTCCCCTATTATCTGCTTTCCCACAGTTGAGTTTCATAGCTACATCTGGTAATAATTTCCCTTATTTTGTAAATATCACCGGGCTTGAGATTGAATTCATTTTAGCATTCTTTTCTGACTAATCAAGGTACATTCTTGGACCAGATTTATGAAGCTGTCTCTCCTTTCTAGTCACTAACAGTCATGCTTCTCACTTACCTTACACTGGGGTTTTTCCTTCCAAGATGAAGAGGCTGTTTCAGGCATTGTCTTTGGTGTGGCCATGTCAAGCTCAGCAACAGCTCTTTTAACATGCATCTCCTTGGATTCTATTACCTGATTTGAGATTGCTTCAGTACTTTCAATATTTGCACTGGCTGTGGTCTGACAACATTTACTTAGTGACAAAAATTTTTTCAGGCTGCCCGTGCTTAGTGTTGACTTAGGAGAAACTTTGCTTTGTACTGGCTTCTTGACTTCTTTTACTTGATCTTCAAATACTTCAATGCCTTCTTCTTTTGCAAAAGTCTCTCCTAAAACAACTTCCTCTTCATCAGAATCTGGTTCCTCTTTTACGTGATTTTCCAAATACATTTGATCAATATCATGAGCTACTAATCGAACAATAAGATCATTTTTACTTTGAACATCTCTTAAGAGCTCCACCTTTGTAATATCAGGCTTTCTTATATTCTGAAATGAATTTCTGGCAACGGCCTGAAATTAAAAGTATAGCAAATATTAAAAATAAATGCCTAAATCACTTTCCTGTAGTTTGATTATGATGTAGCTATTTTCTTATAATTTCTAGTTTCGATTTAAGTAATATCTTCAAATATCGCTTAATTATATATTAGCAATATTTTTAAAATAAATAAAGACACATAACAAAACATTTGTTGGCATGCCATTTTTCTTATTAAGGTATTTATTACATACCTTAATCTAATATAACTTTCCAAAAGTCAGAGCAAGGTCTAGCATAATTAATTTAATTACTTCCTCTTTATCATTTATCTTGAAAGTTTTGTGACAGAAGTAGACAGGATAACCTATTTTCCAAAATCCTAAGTAAGGAATTATAGAGAAATCTAAATATACATATTTTCAAGAAAAAAAAGGGTAACATATTCACTGATCTTGATTTTCAAAAGTAATGAATAACCCAAATAATGGTTTTAAAATTTTTACTCCCTATTCTTCCACTTTTTATCTTTTGGGCATATTTTCCAAAAGATTCTTCAAAATATAAATCTTCATTTCTTCTCACTTCCTCAGTTAAATCTCAGTTTCCACTGTCAATGTTAAAGACAGATCAAAGAAAAGACAATTATAATTAAATGACAGAATTTTCCCATTTCTCTAGCTTTTGACCACTCCACAGAATCTCAAAATTAAGTTAATAATATTAGCTCTCAACCTCCCTTTGTAATAGCATAAACCAGTTTTTCAGATAATGGTGCCTCAAAGGAATATCCATAGAAACAAAATACCAGAAGAACCTCTTTAAAACATTTTTAAAAATCAATTTTGATTATCTGTGCTATTGGAGGAAAACAGTGGTTTAGAAAATCCAAAATCATTTTATATGGCTTTGGGATATATTACTACAAATGGTTTTAGTATGCATATGTCTGGTGTGTGAAGAATCTATGGTACCTTAAAACAGAGAATTAAGTCTTGAGGCAGAACCAACAAGAGTCTAGGGTTTCTAACCTATCTTTCTTTCTCTTCACTGCTGTGTCCTTTTGTTGAAGATAGATAACATTGGTAGCCAGATTGGTGCCAATTACATGCCTTAACTGAGTTCCCCATGTCTTGTTCTTTATTGTTTTATTTTTAGGATGGCTTATTTTTAGGATACAATGGGGGTATAGGCATTGGGCAAACATTCATGTTTGAAAAGGGAGAAATTGGCCTGATAGAAGGGGCTACAGGCCTCATGCAAGTCCAAAACCCAGTAGTGCAATCATTATATTTTAAAGCTCCAAAATAATTTCCTTAGACTGTATGTCCCACATCTAGGGCACCGTGATGGAAGAGGTAGGGCTCTCAAGGCCTTGGGCAGTCCTGCCCCTGTGGTTTTTGCAGCACTGGTGGATACTCTTAGAGGTTGCTGAGTGCCTGAGGCTTTTCCACGCTGAGGGTGCAAGATGCCAGTGGATCTACCACTCTGAGGTCTGCAGAATGCAGACTCACTTCCAACAACTGAACGAAGCAGTGCCCCAGTGGAGACTCTGTGTGGGATCTCCAACCTTAACATGCCCCCTCTGCACGCCCTGGTAGAAGTTCTCTGTAAGGGCTCCACTCCTGCAGCAGGCTTCTGCCTGGGCATGCAGGTTTTTCTGCACACCCTCTGAAATCTAGGCAGAGGCTGAGAAGCCTCATTTACTCTTGGATTCTGTGTGCCTATAGGCTTAACACCACATAGAAACCACCAAGGCTATGGCTTGCAGCCCAAGCTGTAACTGGGCCCCTTTGAGCCACAGCTGGAAAAGTAGCTGTGGGGATGTGAGGAATGTTGTTCTGAGGTTGCAGAGCCCATGAAACCATTCTTCCCGCCTAGGCCTCTGGAACTGAAATCAAACAGATTGCAGTGAGGATCTCTGAAATGCCTTTGAAGTCTTTTCTCCATTGTCTTGAATATTAGCACTTAGCTCTCTTTCAGTTTTGGAAATTTCTCTAACAACTGGTAGTTTTACAGCCATCTTGAATTTCTCTCTCAAAAAACAAACAAACAAACAAACAAACAAACAAAAAATCTTTTTTTTTTCTCTGCCACATGGCCAGGCTGATTTTTTTTATTTTTATTTTTATTTTTTGAGGTGGAGTCTTGCTGGAGTCCAGCAAGAGTGCAGTGGCATGATCTCGGCTCACTGCAACCTCTGCCTCCCAGGTTCAAGTGATTCTCATGCCTCAGCCTCTGAAGTAGCTGGGACTACAAGTGTGTGCCATCATGCACAGGTAATTTTTGTATTTTTAGTGGAGATGGATTTGGAGATCATGTTGGCCAGACTCGTCTCAAACTCCTGACCTCAAGTGCCCCACCCACCTCGGCCTCCCAAAGTGCTGGGATAACACGTGTGAGCCACCACGCTCAGCCAATTTTCCAAACTTTTATGCTCTGCTTCCCTTTTAAATATAAATTCCGAATTTAAGTCATTTATTTCCTCCTGCATCTGAGAATATGCTGTTAGAAGCAGCCAGATCACATCTTGAATGTTTCATTTATGAGAAATTTCTTCTGCCAGCTATCCTAGGTCATCACTCACATGTTCAAACTCCACAGAACTCTAGGGCATGGACACAATGCACCCAAGTTTTTTGCTAAGGCATAACAAAAGTGACCTTTGCTCTAGTTTCCAGTAAATTCCTCATTTCCATCTGAGACCTCATCAGCCTGGACTTCATTGTCCATTGTCTGTTAACCAGTTCCAAAGTTGCTTCCATATCTGCAGGTATTTTTTACAGTAATGCCCCACTCCTTAGTACCAATTTTCTGTGTAAGGCCATTCTTCCACTGCTATAAAGAAATTCCTAAGAGTAGGTAATTTATTTAAAAAAGAGGTTTAACTGGCTCATGGTTCTGTATGCTTTACAGGAAGCATAGTGGCATCTGTTTTTGGGAAGGCCTGAGGAAGCTTCCGATCATGATTGAAAGCAAAATAAGAGCAGACACATCACATGATGAAGGCAGGAGGAAAATAATGTGTATGTGTTGGGCAGGGTGCAGGGGGGTGCCACACACTTTTAAATGACCAGATCTTGCAAGAACTCACTGCTGCAAAGACAGCACTAAGCCATGAAGGGTCTGTCCCCATGACCCAGACACCTTCCACCAGGATCCACCTCCAGCATTGGAGATTACAATCCAACACGAGATTTGGGCAGGGATAAATATCAAACTATATCAGGGTGTGAAAACTTAAAGCATTAATTAACATATTTACTAGCCTTGAGATTCAGTTTAGTGGGTTGCAGAAGAGTGCTGAAAAAATTTACTGTAAGCTTATGCTCCAGGAAGCATGGTTCTATAAAATTTTGGTAATCTTCCAGGCTATGGACTACATGCCTAAGCATACTCAGCACTCTCACAAATGCATACCATCAGTTAAAGGGATTTTAATAAAAATCAAAATGTCTGATAGATCAGTGCAACCTTTCTGTTGGCGAGACAAATCTTTTGTCCTCAGTAGTAGTTTCCTTGTAATAAGGACATTATTTTTGGCATTTTAAATTCCCAGTTAAAATATTTGGGGACTGCGTATGGGGTGACAGGACAGAGTTAGGTCTAGAGCAATAGGAGAGAGGCTCATAAAAATAGCAGCAATACTACAGCTGGGTTTAGAAAATACAAGTGTGTAAGTGGAAAGAAAATGGATACATCTTGAGAGGCCAGGGCAAATGGGAAAGGCTAACATAATTGAAGTAAAATAGAACAAATGTAATCTAAGAGTCTGCAGTCTAATGTCTGCGGATGAATGTTACTAAAAGAAAATGAGTACTACTCTGGTGCTTTAAATTTGAAAATTAAAACTATTTTAGATTGTTCCATATATCCTGATATTCTTTTAACTGACCTGCTTGAACATCTTTAGATATCCATAACGAACTAAGGAACTACACAAGTTTGCTGCTTTTAAATATTTAAATGACAATTATAACTTCTTTCAGTCTGGTTTTACTGTGAAGGGTATGTGCTTATAATCTCATTCTTAAAAAGAAAAATTCAAAAGGATTGTCTTAGGAAAACTAGTTTGAGACTTTTAGAGTGAGCCACAGAACTAACATGACAAATCCTAGTGAATAATATGACTGTATGGATGAACTGATGCAACCAATTCTCCTATTGGGCTGAGCAACAGCAACAACAATGAATGCATTTTCATATACTTATTTGAGGAAAGAAATCACAGAAGAACCATGTCTCACTATTCACTCATTTTCATGCCATTGCTTTTGCACTTACCTCTAATGGTTTTACATCCAGTCTTCCAGTCTTATCCAATGAGGGACGTCTTTCTCTCTTTCTCTTTTCTAAATTAGGTGCTTCTGAGGAGTAATTTCTCCCACTTATTGATGCTCTTCTCAGTTCTGCTATGCTACGTCCAGTTACTTGCAAACACTCCTGCTTAAGCTTCTCAAGAGGTTGAGTTTTTATAGAAATAACTGCTAAGTGTTCTGAAATAATTTTTGGATCTATTTTGACTGGTTTTTTTCCAACATGTGGAACTATTTTAATTGAAGATTCCTCTTCAGATAAATTTTGATCTAACTTTTCTTGCTCTAATTCAGGAATCACATTAAAAGCATGTTCTTGGGCCTTTCGAACAATTCTATTAATGTCTAGCTCTCCAGGGAGATCAGCATTTGAAATTGTTGAGCTAATTGTATCTAACGGAAAACTTGAAACTCCATCAATAATTAAACTAGCCACTTTTTTAGGAAAGGCTGTGTTTGTATCTTTTATATCATAATAAAGCTGTTTGTTGGTTCCTGATTGTTGCAGTATGTTGCTATAAACAGAATCAACAACCTGATAAATCATTTCTCTACTTTCTGGCTTTAAACAGTGCTCTTCAGGATCAGAAGTTATTAGACTAATGCTATTTCTGGAAATTTCAGTTGTTACCGATTTTGATAGTTGAGATGCAATTTTATTTAACTCAGGCTTTGATAAGTTCTTTTCATCTTTGCTTGAGGAACCTGGCAACCTTACTAGTTTAGCCAAGAACAAGGCCAACACCTCTTCTAAAAGTTTGGCATCTAATGTCAAACCTTTTCTGGGTGAAGACTTTTCCTTAGACTTAAGTTCATCAATAATTTTGATCACTTTTTCCATAATTTTGACAGCTTCCAGAACTAATTCTGAATTTGATACTTCTTCCTCTACTTGAGGTTGAAATTCAGAATTGGAAATTGCATTCACCATTAAAAAGCCTATTGTATCAGAGAGGACATTGCTTTTACCCATTAAATCTTTAAATATAGAAGTATAAGAGCCAGAGTGCTTTAAAACACTGGTATAAATATAATTAACTATGTTTTCAATAGTTGCATTATCAGCTACAGGCACAGTAGGTGATTTCTTGGTGGGTGGTACAAGTTTAATCTTACTTTTGGAGATAAATTCTTGGACTGAATTTAGTACTTTTGAAGTTATTTTTTGCATATCAGTTTCTAGAGATTTGGTTCTTTCTTTATGCACTTTTGGAAATATAGATAAAAGCTTTGATAAAAATTTCACAGCAATTTCTTCTATTATGTTGTAAGACAGCTTATGAGCATGTGATGGTTTAGGTAGGGGCACATCAGTAGTTTGGAAAACATCTTTAAGGATCTTTTCAACAATGTTTTCGACTTCCACACACTGATGTGGAGTTAGCTCTCCACAAAAATAGCTCTGCAACTGATTGCTAGCCACTTCTTGTAGAACCAAGTCAACTATGTTTTCTGAAAGGATTTTGCATCCACTGATTACACAATTTTGTATAATCTCTTGTGATCCAAACTGTGGCAAGAGATTATTATAAACAGACTGAACAACTAATTGAATAATTTCATCATCATCAGATTGTAAGGTTTCTACATATTGTATAGTCATATATTTATCTTGGGAGATCTCTGTTGCAACTGCACTTACTAACTTCACTTGAAGGAAATTTAGTTCTGTGAACAAATTGTCCTCAGGTTCTTTTGTTTTAGTGCTGGATATTGTTGAGAAAATTTTGGATAAAAGAGCAGAAATCACATTCTCTAAAAATTTATGAGGTAACATTATTGTATATGGTGATGAAGTTTGACATTCTTTGCTGGCTGTTCGGGCCAACTTTTGGACCTCTTTAACAACATCCTTAGATTCCAGAGGCAAACATGCTGAAACTGAAACCTCATCACAAAATATCAAGTTAACCTGATGCTGGAAAATTTCATTTATCACTGCACCAGTTAGTCTTCTTGCTAAATTTTCTCCATTACTGTTTATATTCTTACAAATAGAGTCTTGAGATCCATATTCATTTAAAATATTACAAACAGAAGAGTGAACAACTTTATTGACCAATGTTTTGTCAGTTGATGGTATCTTATCTGAAGAAGGTTTTCTTGTCATTTTATGCATAGGTGGCATTTTATCTGCAGATTTTATCTTAATGCTGGATGGTGCTTCATCTGTAGTTGTCTCTTTATACCTGGGAGGTACTTGAGGAACTGAAGACACTTTACCCACAGGGAACTGATTTCCCTTATCTGGCCTGAAAACCTTAATTTGAGCATCTGAAAACTCCTTTAACAGTGAATTGATGAGTTTCATAGCAGTGTCATAGAGTTTAGCTTGATTTTGCTTATCACTAACTTTTTGACATCTATCTTGTATTTGTGTTTCTGGTATAGAAGAAAAGATCAATTTTTTCACCATCTCAGTAATAACATCTTCTAAAAACTTAGCGGGAAAAATTCCAGGTTTACTCTCTGGTTGGTTTTGAGAATTGTCTGGTTTACTGGGTTCACTTTTAATCTCCTCTCTTACTTTCTCTTTTTCTCTCTCTTCCTCTTCTTTTTCTTTGGCAGGGACATTTTCGTTAGTTGAGGAGGATAATTCTTTTGTTGTAACAGACTGTGCTGAATCCCTGCCAATCTCTTGAATTACATTTAATACATTATCACCTGGGGGCCTTCGGTCGTAACTGAGTTTTGAATAATATGCTGGTTCTGGAGAAGAAGATAGTTCTAAAACATCTTCATAAATATTATCAGTGACATTTTGAACATATTCATAATCTGAGTGGTGTTCCTCATCCCTACCTGTTTGTGTTGGAGAGTCTCTTCTCCCCTCACTGACTGATGTTTGAGTTCTTATTTCCAAAGTCTCTGTTTTAGTCCCTAGATTTCTCTTGGACTTCGAGGAGGGTAACTGAAAGAGCTTGTCATCTTTTTTGAATGATCTTTCTCTTGCATTGTCAATCTTCTTTTTATAGCCTATTTCAGAATCTGATTCAAGTACTTCCTTCTCATATTCTGTATCATCAATTATTAATGAAAAATGTGTGTGTACCTCATGATCTTTCCCTTTTTTATCTCTTGGAATTAAATTTATTTCCTTCTCAATTTCTTTATTAAATGTTTCACTCAAATTTAGCTCCTGAGTATCTTTACTTTTCACAGTGGTAGTTGAAGAAGTAACTTTTGATACATTCTCACTGTGTTTCTGAGTACAAATTCCCACTTTATTTTCATTCACTTTCTTTTCATTTGTCACACTTGTAGCCAACCCTGATGTCAGGTTAATTATGCTGCTTTTCATAATTGCATTTATAGAGCTAAGTACTGGATTTTGGATGTCACCTTTTTTCATTGATGTGTCCTTGGTTTTAAAACTTTTCTTTCTACTCACTGTGCCTCTATTTATTTCCAAAGTGCTCATCGTGTTTCTGCAGTCTGAGGTGGAAGAAGTATCTTTATATGATTGATCTGGTAAAGAAAGTTGGTTCTCTTTTGCACATCTGCTTATTTGTGTAAAGGTGTTTTGTAGTAGGTGTTGAACCCTTTGGGTGATATTATCTGGATTTAGAAATGAAAAGAAGGTGGAAGACCAGTCTCCTGAAAAAAGTGGTTGAATCTTGAATGCAGACATTGCCTTCTGGGTTAGAGCAGCAATCATCCCTATAGCAATGTTACTTTCATCACCTTTTTGAATATCATTAGATGTGCATTTTTCTATGAACTGATCATATACAAAATTGGATATTTTATCAACTGTCTCTTTATCAATTGCTGGAAAAGAAAATATTTTTTCAGCATTTGGTAAAACTTTAATTTCATTTTTCATAAATTCCCTTATCAGAGAATTTGCAAGTTTTAGAGCCAAGCCCGTAATATCTAGCTCTGTTATTTCATTTTTCTTAGAATCTTCAGTAATAATGGGGAGAGAACAAAATTTGTGAACAAGGTCAACGATTATGTCTTCCAAAAATGTAGCTGAATATAGAGAAGGCTGTGTCTTTTCTTTACCAGATTTAGCAAGTTTGGAGACATGGTCATAATCAGATAAGTCACTGAAAGATGATTCTTCACCATGTAAAAATGGATGTAAATGATGATACATGATTTCTTTCATAATAAAACCAGCTAATTTACTGAGGAATGAGCGTCCTTTTTTGTCTGCATCTTTTTGTACTTCAGCTTGGAATTCAGATGTTTTCAAAATATTATTACATATGGAGTCAACGAAATTTTCAGTAGGTTCTAACTTCATACTTTCTGCATTATCTTCTGCCATGGAAAGTCGAATCTCATGTTCAGAAATTTCTTTTATAATTTCATCAGTCAATTTTGAAGCTATGTTCACAAATTCATCATCTGGTGGAAGCTCTTTCTCTTTTAGTTCATTTTCAGTGTGAGTTGAAGGGTTGACATGCGCTAGAAGCCTGTAAATCATATCTTCTAAAAGAGAACGAGGCAACACAGTAATATATGATGGCAAGGCATGGCTATCCTTTGTGATTACGTTAAGCACATTTCTGATGATATTATCAGCTTGGGGGTATGAATAAGAAGAAGACTCTAATTCTCCTGCAACTAATGACTGCACTTGATAATCATATATTTCTTCCAATAGCAAATAATATATTTTCCTACCAAAACATATTGTGTCACTTTGTATAACCCTATGTATTTGAATCAGAGACTTATATTGATCTAATACTTTTCCATATACAGAGTTGACTATTTTTTGAACCATTTCTCTATATATTTCTGAGAAACACAAATTTTCATCAAAGTTATCTGCAGCTAAAATCTCTGATGTGGTGAACTCCTGAACAATTGAATTTACCAATGTTGTAACAATCCTGGCAAGTTTTGGTTTTGCTCTATCTGGGTTTTCAGTAACCAACATATTACGTGAAAATGCATAAAGAACTTTGCATAAGAGCTCAGAAATTACTTCCTCCAAAAAGACAGATGAGTTGACAATAAAAGATAATTCTCTTTGTTTAGGATCTATTGCTTTCGATTTATAAGTTTGATCAACTGCAGCCAAAAGGAGAGTTTCATCTTCAGATAAAAATGATTGAATATGATGGTTAAAGATTTCTTTTATTATAAAACTTGCTATTTTTGGAACAGGTATGTCACTTATGCTCTTCTTGTCTTTTGTAATGGACTGGTATATATTTGAATGAGAAAGATCAGCATAAATGGAATCCACCATAGACTGGATATCTTTTGCTGAAATCATACTCTGTTTTTTATTCCCATATTTAATAATACATATTTCATGTTTTGAAATTATTGACATAATTTCATTTATCAGTTTTATCACTGTATTGCTTAAGTCTGATTTAGTAGTATCTGACTGCTCTGCACTGGTGTTCAATGGACTGATCTGAGATGTAAGCTGAGTAACTATTTTTTCCAAATGACTATGTGATAACATAGTGGTATACATTGTTGAAGCTTGTCTTTTGAATCTTGATTTACTTATATCATACTGAACTCTTTTTATTAAAACATTTGCACTGAGTTTGGAATATGACTTAAAAGGTAGATTTGCTATAAGATCTGGGTGAATTTGGAAATCAAAAATTTCAGCCAGGATGACATTAGTTATTCTTGCAGCCAATGTCTTTGTGTCATTTAGAAAATCTTTATTGGGCACTACTTCCATTTCATATTCTTGCAAAACTTTGCTATACACCATGTCAACAATTGTTTTGACTACATCCCTCTCCACTGGAGGTAAACACAATCTTTCCTCAGTATTATCTATAATGCTAACTTGGGCTTTTGAGAATTCCCCTATAATCAAATGTATGAGTTCTTCAGCTTTCTCAAACAGTTCATCTTCTGAATCTCTTGTGGATTTTGTTTGTACAATGCCTACTAACCTGTGGAATATTTTTCTTAAAACCCCAGAGATTACATCTTCCAAGAATGTTGAAGAGTAAGCACTGGTATAAAATAACTTCCTTCTCTCATCATCAAAATATGTGTCTGATGAAGATAATGATTTTCCATTCACAAATGGCTGAAGATGTTTTTGACAGATATGTTTAATGATGAAACCTGCTATTCTATCGATAAGAACATCATTACTGCTTACGATATTTTGCACAGCTGATTCTTGAGAACCAGAGGTTTGCACAACATCTTCAAATACTGAATCAACAAGGTGCTGAATATCATCTTCTGAATAAACAAACTTGGTTTCTTCTTCCTCTTTTGAAAATCGAATTTCATGTTGGGAAATTTTCATCCTAATATCACTAATTAGGTTTGAAGCAATGTCATTGAAATTCACTCTTGATATATCTTTTTGGGTTTCTCTGTTTAGAACCAGGCTAGATGCAGAAGAAAATAATTTAGATAATAGTACTCTGATCATATCTTCTAAAAATGTGTAGGGCAGCAAGGTGTTATATAGAGGTACACTCTGGCTTGGCTCAGTAGATTTACTGATATTACTAAGGATGTCCTGAGCAATATTCTCAGCCACTGAATTGGAATAGGTAGAAGCTGACAAATCCCCAGAAAACAGTGGATGAAGAAGGTAATCTGAAATAGCTGCTACAATTAAATTGGTAATATTTTCCACAAAAGTGCCACTATCTTCAGACTCTTTATCAACAGCAAAGTCTAGCCCATGCTGCTTTAAAGCATTTCTATAAACTGTGGTGACAAGTTCATCCACAATATCTGTATTGAAAGAAGAGAAAGACTGTTCTTTGTCATCATAAAGAATGTGAATTTTAGCTCTATTGAAATGCTTATTTATGGAGTTTACTATTCTTTGGGTCATGTTTTTCAACTCAATTTCAGTGTTATGTTTTGGGCTGAAAATCTTTGACAAAAGTCTGGCAACAATCTCCCTTACAAATGAATCAGGGTGAATATCTAAGGGTGATTGCTTCTGAGGTCTGTGTGACTCTATCACTTCACTCAGAACCTGTTTAACAATAGTAGACACTGGATCCAGTGGAGTCCCTGGATGACATAAAACCTCTCCACTCAAAAATGGTTGAAGATGATTTTCGATAATCTCTTGGATGATACAGCTGGCTATTTGGTCAACCATAATTGGGCTTCGGCTTACTATACTTTTTTGTACTGAAACAAGAGAGTCAGACATTTGTAAAATATTACAATAAACAGAATCCACCATCTTTTGGAGGTTTTTTCCAGTATATAGATATTGTTTATCATATATAGTGAAACAGATTTTATGTTTTGAAATGGCTGACATAACCTTATCTATTATACAAGTGGACATTTCATTAAAATCAGAACTCATTAAATATTTTTTTCCTAAAGAGGAACATGTAATGGGTGGAGGAATTAGCTGAGATAAAAGCCTTCTTATGACATCTTCTAAAAATGAATGTGATAACATGGTACTATAGTCTGATGAAGACCTGGGTAGAGAAGTAAATTCTGTTAGGTTACTTTGAAGCTTTTGCAATATAATTTCAGGTTTGAGAGGGTAATATGAATGGGGTATGAGATATTCCCTGAAGCAAGATGGCAGTTTGTAGTCTAAAATCTCTAACAATATGCCATTTGTTATTTGTTCTGCTACTGAGGCATTGTCGTACACCAGATTATTACCACAGATCATTTTTAATTCATACTGCTGTAAAACATCATAATAAACTGAGTCAACAATTTTGCTAACTGTTTCTGTATGAACTGTTGGAAAACACAGCCTTTCTTCAGCATTCCGTAGAACGGTGACTTGAGCATTATTAAATTCATTCACTACACTGTTGACAAGTAATATATTCATCTCATTGAGCCAGGACACAGTTATGTTTTTATTTTTGCCCCACAATGACATAGAGAGATTAAAAAACAATTCTGAAATTATTCCTTCCAAAAATGTGGCTGAATAAACACCAGCATATATACCTTCCTGATGTAGCTTATTATGAATGGCTACCTTATCCATTTCCTTTGTTCTCTGTTTTTCAAGAGGTGACACAGAAGAGGATTTTACTGCACAATGCTTGTCAAATGGTGTTTGTATTTTGGAGCTAACCACACTGGGATTATTCATGGATACTGTCAAAGAATTATTGTCATAGCTACCGAGTCCTAAAGAACTTTCATTTTGTCCTAATTCTATTAATTCTGGCTTTCTTGCTTTTGTGAAACTGGACTGTATTTCTCTTGTTCTATAGTTCAGATACTCATTTGCAAAAGGTAGACTTTCCGGAGCTTGTTGTATACTGTGAGATAACTTGTCCATCAATGATTTAACTAAGCTGTGGGAAATAATAGTAAGCATAGAGTCTGATGACAATAAGTCTTGATCAATTTCTGCCACATTCTCCAAAAGTTCTGACATGTAATCTACTTGAAGGCATTCATGGTCCATTCCTCCCTTATGATAATCAGATTTTCCATCTTCTACACTTTGAAGCATTTTTAAAAGTTGACATTCTTCTTCTGATGTTTCCTCTGAAACAGACCCTTTATCAAGAAAAGCAGTGCTTGTGCATTCTTCCAAAAGCATTCTGATAAGTTTCTCACATACAACATTGAGAAGAAAAACTGATTTTGAGGAGAGCTGTAGGTTATTGCTAAGTATGCTAGTAGGTTGTTCATTATTTGAGGAGTAGAAAAATGTTCTTTGTATTTTACCAGAATCCATACCCCTATCTAGGCATTCATCTGGTGAAAATAAATCTGAAACAATATTAAAAACTTTATTGACTACTTCTTTGGATTCACTTGTTTTTAGGTTACCAACCAGGCTGTTTAACTTATATGTAAGATAACTTAATTTATTTTTTTGAAAAGGTTGATCAATTTGTTGAGTAGAGAATTGCCAGTCTGTGGGGCCTTCCTGTCTATTGATTTTGTTGCAAACGGATACACTATTATTGCTATGCATAGAAAATGATTTGTTTCTTTCATTGCTTTCAAAGTGATAATCTATTTCTATTTCTTTGGACAGTACATGAATCACTCCTACTAAGAGATCCTGAAAGAGGTCATCAAAGCCACCAGAAACTATTCCTGGACAGTAAATGTATTTTGTTGGTATGGAAACCATTTTCTGTGCAATGTCAGCCTGTATAATTTTATTATTAAAAAGAATTTTAATAATGATTTCAGAAATACATAAAGCAAGTTCTCCAATGGAAATTGACCTGCTCTCAAATACTTGAGAATGAATTGAAATAATCTTGCTAAATGTTGCTTCTTGAATTTCCCATGCTTTCTCTTTTTCTCTACCCTTTTTGGTGCCATCAGAAATGCTTGAAGTTAAATGGTAAAGTACTGACTCAGTGAGATGTTTACAACATTGATAAATTGAAGAATCATTGTATATGTTTCTTAGGAGCTGTTTTGATTCATATTTTTTCCTTGACCATGTAGAAACAGCAGACATCTCTTCTTCACTAAAAACTTAAAAAAGAAAACATTGTAATTTTAGCATGGATTAAAGAAAAGATAGAAAATTTGATGTATTTGTAATTATTATTTACATATATATTTCACCCTTTGAGCAACTCACTAAAGAAAAATCTAGAAAAAAAAAAAGAAATTAGATTTTCCTTAAACATTTATTTATCACCTGTAGAATCTTAATTTTAGCCAGTAAGTTAAGAAAATAGCACCCCAAAATTCAATCCTTTAGGTCAAATGCTGATGTCTGCCTTGGTTGGATGGTTATGAACTCTAAGAAGTTGGAAAGCTTGGGGCAGAGAAATAATTTCCAGGTTTAGCGATGCATCCTACCATGTCTCCAGTGATATCTAGAGGTGCCATATAATTATTTTAAAATATCTTTAGACAAAACATTTAATGTTATGCTATGTTTTACTTTTAGGACATTAAGGAGTTGTGTTGCAGTATCAAGTTGACTAAAATAAAAATGTGGCAACTCCAGAAAAGCTAGTAATAGATTGTAATAGCAGTAGTACTTTAACCCCTAGATTATAGTTTGTCACAAAGAAGGAAGGTTGGCCCAGCCAGGTGAAGAACTCTATATTTGTTATGTCCAAAATTGTATTTGTTACAAATCATTACCTACTTGCAATGGCCAACTTCTGGGTGTGGCAGCTAAGAACAACACAGTTATTTTCCTCAGAACCTAATTACATATTACATATCTTCATGTGTTATCAGGCAAGACTCTATGCAGATAGAAGACTTTAGGCTGAGCTTTGACTACTACACAGGTTTTGGCCATGTCAAGATAAAGGGAATGAGGAAAAGGTATTCCTAGCGGAAGAAGGAAGATGAGCGAAGTCACTGGAAGACCTTGGAGATGTCTGAGAATAGGAATAGAATTGATAGAGCCAAGTATCAATGTGATGAAATCATGGATCTTCTCTTGCTTGTTTTGCTTTTGTTTATTTTTCTAAAATCAATTAAGTCATGCCTGGAGTAAGTCTATTTAAGAGTGTGTAGCTGTAGGCTGGGCGCGGTGGCTCAAGCCTGTCATCCCAGCACTTCGGGAGGCCGAGACAGGCAGATCACGAGGTCAGGAGATCGAGACCATTCTGGCTAACAAGGTGAAACCCCGTCTCTACTAAAAAATCTAGGCGAGGTGGCGGGCGTCTGTAGTCCCAGCTACTCAGGAGGCTGAGGCAGGAGAATGGCGTGAACCCGGGAGGCGGAGCTTGCAGTGAGCTGAGATCCGGCCACTGCACTCCAGCCTGGGCGACAGAGCGAGACTCCGACTCAGAAAAAAAAAAAGAAAAAAAAAGAATGTGTAGTTGTAGCTACATTGCCGTCCACCTTGGGAGAATACTGATTTTAAGGGTGGAAAATAACCTCCTTGTGCAGGTGGGTAGGACTGCTAATATCTCCAATTAGAATGATGTGTGAGTGATGTATCTGGGCTGGTGATGTAGCAAGTAATTATTGGTAACTGAAACTACTGTCCTAGTTCTGGGGTATTATAGTAATATTAAACTGAATTTTATTAATTGTTAATAATCAACAGTTTTTGATATTCAAAATGACTATTACATGTTGCTTAACCGAATATATAAACATGAACATACTTAGAAAGGTAATGCAAATTTAATCCCTGTAATGATACAGTTGGAGTATTATACCTAAAAGGAATTTAAGTCAGAATACTGGAATGCAAATAAAACAAGATATTTAATTCTACTGTTCTTTTAAACTTTGTATAATAGTAACAAAGCCTTCAAGAATACAAAAATTAAATGACTTTTAATCAGTTAACTGCACATCCCATATGATTATAAAGAAGTTATGCATAAGAATTTTTAAAACACTTTCACATTTTCGCCTCATGCTCAATGAAAATCTCCTGCTTTAAAATGGTCTCATTTTCTCTCATTTATAGATAGAGAAAACTGAGCAACACACTCTTCAAATTCAAATCCTGCAAACAGTTATTTATTTATTTATGTATTTTTGTATTATGATGAATTAGAAAGCAACTGAGGTTGAGCATGGTGGCTCATGCCAGTAATCCCAACACTTTGAGGGGCCAAGAAAGAAGGATCACATGAGGCCAGGAGTTTGAGAGCAGC
Source organism: Macaca nemestrina (assembly GCF_043159975.1). Taxonomy (NCBI): domain Eukaryota; kingdom Metazoa; phylum Chordata; class Mammalia; order Primates; family Cercopithecidae; genus Macaca; species Macaca nemestrina. The sequence goes on along the minus strand of NC_092135.1, from coordinate 83,794,559 downwards.
CTGTGCAACATAGCAAAATCCTGTCTCTACAAAAAGATTTTTAAAATTTAGAGTGCAGTGGCATGCCTGTGGTCCCAGCTATTTTGGGGGAAGGCTGAGATGGGAGGGTCTCTTCAGTCCAGGAGTTCAAGGCTGCAGGAAGCAATGATCATGCCACTGTACTCTAGCCTCAGTGACAGAGACACTATTTCTAAATAAAATAAAATAATAAATTTAAAATAAAATTAAAATGTAACTCAGTAGTCATCTACTTCCCAGGCTATTTTCAGAAAAATAATGAATACAGCTTTTTAGACAGGAGATCTTTTAAACATGGCTTTTACTGCTTTTCTTCCTAAATCATGCAAATTTTTAGTGTATGTTCTTTCTTGCTTACCTGCAGTTTCAAAGTTCTTCAAATATGTGACCACAGATGTGGTGACATGTCTTGCTATCAAATGAACTTCACTGGAACCCATTTCATGATCAGCAAAAGTAAAGGACTCAACTTCCTTCAGAGTCTCTATCTTTGGGTACTCCTTATTTTTCAATTTTTGCAATAAAGAAGAATCTTCCCTGCTGGCTTTAAGGTTTTTGTTTTCTTTCTCAGGTATATAGTTGGTTTCTTTATCCTGCATTCTAAGCAAACTTTTTTCCTTATCCTTTTGTCCTCCAGATACTTCAGATAAATAACTTTGTGTTGATATGAAAAATGGCTTCATTATTTCCCTGTTCTCATTAGCATGTGGTTGACTCGGAAAGCCACAGCTGGATAGCACAGTATTGACAATATTTTCTGCAGCTAAACATATTTTGAGTGGAGAAATGGTTGTCTGAATTTGGTTTGGTTCAACAACTGGTTTTAGGTTCTCATAATGAAATACTCTTAGATTTTCACGTTTTCCCATTTCTATGAATGATAAGACTTGCTTTAATGCTGCTTCTGTGGAGTCATTTGCTTTCCTAAGCAGCTTTTGTAAGATACTGCCTTCAGGGAGGTAGCTATTTCCTTTCTTGGTCTCATCAAAACTACCAAAGTTAAATTCCCTTGGTCTGTGGTCTTGTACTTTGTTTCTAGAATACGATGGCATAGTTTCTGAATCAGGCCTTTTCATTGGCTCTGAGTTTTTAACTGTGTCTTCTACAAAGGATCTAACAGAGGTGGGTAAATCTGATGAAATCCTGTACTTTTCTTTCATATCTTCATCTGAACAAAACGCAAACGCAGTTTTACTCACTTGTGAAGGATTAATCCCCAAACTACCTTCCTTTAACTTTGATGTAAACGTTTTCATATTAGTTGCTAATTCAACCTGATTAACAGTGTAGGCATTTTCAGTTCCTTGTAGCAAACTTTCCCTTGAAAGCTTTTGTATCAAAGACTCATTGAAATAAGTACACTGGTCCATTAGTGTGCCAATGATCTCACTTGCTACAATGTTCTCTTTCAATATGCTAATTGAAGATGGTTCCATTTGGCTTATTTCCTTGTCTAGCTTGTTCTTAATTACAGCAAGCATGTCACTAATGATATTAACAGCATATGTAAGTAATTGTGAATGGAATGAATGAACCCGTAGAAGGATGTTCTTTGTGTTTTCCTCGAAATTAATAGTATTTGACTCGGATTCATCAGAAAACATTTTCAGTGGTTGTAATTTTGGCAACATTTTTTTGTTTAACAGTTTCTGTTGGACAGAAGAAAGGTTTTCTATAGGCATTTTCACAATTTCAGAAAACTCATATTTGGAGATATGTTTAAACTGCAAGTCCACAAATGACTCTAACATGTTTAAAACTGTTTCTACAATCTCTTGAACAATTTGGTTGCTAGAGCTCATAGAAATTTGGTCTTTCGTTTTTGTGTTATAGATTGGTAAACTGCTGAGGCTGTGCTTGTTTGGAAAACCATATTTACTTTTAGCAGTAATGTGTTCTTTACTGTTTGATAGAGTTTCTTCACTATCTGGAGTGGGAATTTGGGACAGAAAGCATAGCTGTAATTTTTCAAATAGCATTTCAACAATTTCCCTTCCAAACTTATTAATTTGTGCTTTAGTATCCTCAGCTCTAGTAGAAGCTCCTTTAAAATGATTATAAAACCTGCTTTCACAGTTCTCAAGAGGTGGCAAATTTAAAAGTGAAAGAGAAGATTCTAATTCTTTTGCTTTTATTGAAATTTCAGTCAAAACATTTTCAGTTATCATCAATAGCTTACATTTTTCATTTTCCTTGTCATTTGATTCTGTCTGCCACTTGTCAAACATTTTTTTAAATATACCTTCTCTAGGAAAAATGTGCTCTAGCTGTGAAGAAACATTCTCCAAGTAAAAACATGCTTGTTGTTTAGGAAGGGATCCTGTGCCTATATTCCCCTGTGAAAGTTTGAGAGGTGAGGATTTGATCGGGTAAGACAAATTGCAGTTATTTGTAACATACAATTCTTGCAAAACTCTATCAACTATTTTACTTGCAGCTGTGATTTTATCAGATGGTAAAGCTTTGGTTTGCTTTACCTTTCCAAATTCCTTCACAATTGTTTCCAGTATATTAATTATTATATCATTGGCATATATTTTTAGTTCTGAAGTGGGCAATTTTGTGTCCAGTAAATTTTTGGCATCTCCAGCTGACATGATGTGTGACAACCCAATGGCAGTCTTGGATCGGCTGTCTTTTGGGGTCTTCTCTCCAGGACCTAACTTGGTTTTGCTTTTGGCCTTAGCAGCACTCAGTCCTAAGTGTGGTTTTTTTGTAAATTTAGGCAAAGTAGTCATTTTTGACCTTTCTTTTAAATTTGCTTTAAAGCATGGCTTAGGGCTGTCCTTAGGGCTGACCTTTAAAGTGTGTGGCCTTAAAAGTTGCAACTTATCAGCACAATACTCAGGGGACAAACTCTCTTCTAGATGAAGTGAGACAAAATTTGTGATCTTATTGAGAACCATTTGAATTAAGTCTTTCTTCACTTGCAATGGTAAATATGGCAAAAAGGTGTTTTCCATCACAGAGATATTTTGACTGTCTACATAAGAATAAGCCTGTGGTATCACATATCTAGGGGAATTACTTATTTTTCCTGCTTGTTTAGTTTCTCTAAACCTTAATGGTTTCATTGGTAAGGAATCATTGTGGTCAGACATTTCAACTTCTCTCCTACTTTTATTATTTTCATATAATGATGTCACAACTACCAAGTACATTTTCCCCAAAACACTTTCAACTATGTCATTTGCTACACTGTTAATATGTGATAGAAAACTGTTTTTCTGTGTTGTGTCTGATGTTTTAATTTTAAAATTAGATATAAAGTTGGAAGTTTCATTAAGGGGAGGCAAATGGCCTATGACTTCCACTACTCTTTGATACAACTTATTCAAAAGTTCTTCCACTGCACTGAGCAGTTCACCTTTTTCTTTGTTTTTTGGTTCTCCATTTCTCATAAATATTTCTTCCAAAACAATTATCTGCCTTTTGTTTTCCAATATCATTTTGTTTTGTTCTAATGGATACTTTGTAAATAGAGATTGATTGGTACTTCTTTCCTTCTCTTTGTACCCCAACAATATTTCATTTGATAAAGTCAATTGTGAAAAGTTAGAATTCTCTTTTGAATTAAAACCAATTTCCTTTACAGATCTTTTATCATCTAACATCTTTAACATACTCTCAACAAATTCACTCACAATGATGTTTTCTTGGAACAAAATATTGTTTTGATATGAATATATCTTTTGGATTTCTACATCTAAGTCATTTTTAATAAGCTTCAAAATGGCACTGGCAATGATGTCAGCATATGTCTTAAGGCTAGCTTGTGATAGGTGAATTGTGGATCCAAGTTTTTTTCTGTGACTGACAAAAGTGAAATCTGTAAGCTCTTGGCTGAGAATGGTTTCAGTTGCTGATATTTTCAGGACATTTACATCTGATTCCATTTGGCTTGAATCATAAAGGATGCGGTCATTTTGTTTACAATTTTCCAATTCTGGGATAACAAATGACTTTTCTTTATGTTGGAAAGCAAGGGTAATTAATGAATCTATTCTTTCTGTGGCAAAAGATTCTAAACGATTAAGAATAGTTTTAGTAATGAAGTTAGCATTTTCCTCACATGAGTCAGTGGCAGATTCCTGGGTGTCTTCTTTCTCTACTACAGTTATCTGATTATTATCAGCATAAGCTGATTTCTGATTTTTTGAATATGAAAAACACTCTGTTTTCCTTTCAGTTTTTGACCCCTTAAGAGGCTGTTGACAGTCTGTTTTTGGAAACATATCACAGAATGTCAGGGGCAATCTTGCAGAAGTAGGATTCTTTGCATTTATGACAAGTGTGACAGCAGAACTGAGATTATGAAGAACAATATTCACTATATCATTAGATATCAAAATGACATCTGATTTAGGAACTGAAAGCTTAGGGATAATCTTATTTGCACCCTCCATGAACATTTCAGAATTTTCTTCTGAATGTTTATCAGCTATGCTACATTTCACAGTGGGTGCGGCAAATGAGAGATTATTCTGATACAGGGTTTTTTCATAAATATCACATAGGATACCTTCAATGGTATTTTGTATTTGAAGTTGAAGTACTTTTTGATATTCGGTCTTACTGAGCAGGTTTTCAATTACACCTTTTTGCTTATCTAAATCGATCTCTTTGTCAGCACTGTTTTTGTCACATTTGCCTTTACGTGATATAATGTCTAACAATGCGTTAACAATTTGACTTGCAATACTTTCAGAAATCCCAATGTCATGAGTTAAAAAAGGATTTTCCCTTTCTTTATCTAATTCATGTTTGATTCCTTGCAAATTTTTTCTAGCCACTTGTAGTGCATAAGTATTTAATTTAGAAAAAGACAGTTGGCACAAGTTGGTCTTTCCTGACTTAGTATGATCTACTGAGAAACAGGAAAATTGCTCGTCAGAATATGAATCTTTGGCTGATAATGCTTTGCTCAATGTACTGTGATCTTGCTGAATAGGTAAAGCCACTGGAATTGTAAAGTTGACTTTGGAACGAAAGAGAGATTTTACTTTGGAAGTAGCAAAAGTTTCTAAATTTGTTAATATTGCCTGTACAATATCTTCAGCTAGATTTACCTTTGCTTCTTTGTCAGCAACACTGAATCTAGACTGAAAAGTACATGGATTTTCATCCAACACAGTGACAGAGGACTTTCCTTCATAGGTGTGTTCATGAAGAGAAACATTTGCTGAAAAAGTGATAGTTTTATACCTATTTTCCCTTATATTTCTTTCTGTAATGGCAGCTGAATAAAGTTTGTGAAATACCGTCCTAACAATATTATCTGTTACTATGGTTATATCTGCTTCAGACAGTAAAGGATCCATCATTTTATCCATAAATTGAACAGATGTTTGGGGAGTTGTCTCATCAACATTGTGAGGCATGCCATTAAAATTAGAGTGGGAGAGAGAAAGGACATTTAATTGATTGATTAAAGTACTTTGAAAAATTTCATTCAAAATATTTCTTATAATGGGAGCAATTGGAGATATATGTGGTTCTTTGAGTTTTACTTCAATTTTGTTTAAGGTTTTTTCTAGAGCCCATTGTTTAAGAGAATGTGTTCTCATTTCTTCTCTTTGTGGTGATCTCTCATCAATAATTTTTTTATCTGTATATGTATCATCATCTAGAAATGAATTTGATTCAGCTCCTCCAGGAAGTTTTCCATATGTTGGCCTGTATCGATAAGTTTCAATGCCTCCCCCTTCAGATTCTGTTTCATTAAACATATCAGAAGATACTGCATCTAAAATTAACTTGACTACATCCTTAAGAATTTGAGTCTCAGGTGGTAGGTTTTTTTCATTATTCTTCAAATCTGATGAGGTCACATTTAATTCTGTTTGAATAGCCTTCAAAATAGCACTTGATACCTTCTTTGCATGCATATATAAAGCAGACAGAAATGATGTTTCATGTGTGTCTCTGGAAATATTGGTGCTTTCACATTCCCAGTCCATCATATTGCTTTTCTTATCTCCATCATTAATAGCACCCAAAATTTCTAAATGTCCATTGGCAAACCCTTCCAGTTTAGCAAAAACCATATTAAGAATATCTGAAGCTACAGCTTTCAGTTTATTTGGATGCATTTCTTTTGTGCTCGGTGTTTTGGAAGACACAGGGGCAACAGGCTTTGCCTCGTTTTTAGTCCCTTCTTTATCGTCCTCCTGAACCCTTCTGGAAACTATGCTGGAGATTATTTTGGTGGATTTGGCCATTTTCTCAATAATTGAAGCAAATGATGGGTTGTCAATGTCAAGAGACTCTGAGACAGCTTTTAATCCACAATTTGCAAAACTGGTATCCATGTCAACACCACATAATTTTGCAAGGATATAATCCAAAATGGCTTTAGAAATTAACTGAATATTAGACTGCAATGCAGCAACCATTTTCTGATTCGTATTTGTCATATCTCTGCTTTGTTGACTACAAGATGGCTGAGAATGAAGATGGGTCCCCAGGAGCTTCCTTAACATTTCATGTAGTGTTTCCCCAATTCTTTCTAACACTTGCAATTTTGCATTCTCTTTAATATGTTTTCCATCAATGACACTGTGGAGAGTACAAGGAGTAGCCAAATATTTGTGAAAAGATTTTTTATCCTGCCTATGTGGCAAAATGCTTTGTACATCAACACTGTCAGTTGCAGACTTTGGCTTACGAGAAGAGAATGAAATGCTTCTTTGATGTGCATTTTCACTTGATAATATATCATAAATACAGGTTAATAATGGACTTGCCAAAATGTTATCATCAATACTCGTGACAAGAGATTCTAATTTTTTATCAGTACTAGCAAAAAATCCTTTATCTGTAAGGGAGTTTGTATGGTCAATCTCCCTAAGATTTAGGTTTTCCTTGTGAAGTTCCAGTTCATTCTGGATAGCACATAAAACAATGTTTACTATTTTAGCTGTATACTTACTAAGTTGAGATTGTAATGAAGATTTGAAGCCCATATGCAATTTTGGGTAAATAAATGACTTCAATCTTTTAAAAATTGTACGAATGATCTTATCATTAATGTCATCTACAGGTTTAGGTTCACTTTTTCCAGATTTTAACCAGGAAGGCTTTTCAGGATCAATATCAAATAAAGATAAATATTTCATTTTCTTTTCACTGTCAAACCATGTCTTTAATGGGCATTTATTTGGTGCTTCTTTGACTACATGTTCAGTGTCAGAATTATGTAAGGAAGTCTGATGAACTGATGATGAAATGAAACTTTTAGTGGTATTGGAAATGTAGTTTGATGCCTTATGAAGTATGTTTAACACAGAATCTGTTATTTCTTGAGCCACTGTACTGATTTCTGAAACAGAAAACATCTGGTCTATCCATTCTTGATGTGACAGTCCTTGAGGCTTTTCTGAAACAAGAACTGAAGCTTCATTGCTAGTTTTGCTATCTAAGTGACCAAAAGGAACAGAAGATATGTCCTCGAGCATTTCTTTTAAAATACTTGTGACTATGTTTTCTGAAGCCTGTTGTATTTGATGCTTTTGATCTTGGCTGAAAGTTGAAATGTCTTTATTCAAACAAAGGTTTTTCTTTAAAATATCTTCATGATTAGTAGATGGTGGCTCAGTCTTTAATTCCCAATCATGAAATGCAGCTTTGTTTCTAGAAACAGGCTTTGTAGGTGGTTTGATATTTCTTTTGTATTCAAAACAAGTGTTTCCCTTTGTAAACCAACGATTAGGTATCTCTTCTTGTGATTTTCCTTTTTCATCTTTGAAAGTTGAATCAAGCACATTTTTTACAATGTTTTCTATTTCCTCATTTTCATCATCAGAATAAAGAACCATGCCTGGAACATTTATAGGTGGAAATCGTCTTCCAGACCTAGGACTATTTGACAGTCTAGTGCCAGTGAGTCTGTACTTTTCTTTGGTGTCAGAAGGACTACTTATTCTGGGTTGCCGTTGCTTACTTTTTTGAAAACTTTCATTTACTGGTTCCTGATGGAGCTGAACAAGGATGTCATCAAGTAGCTGAAGGAATACTACTGTTTCTTCAGATGCAATAATTCTCTCATTATTTAGTTCAGTTTGTATATAACCTAGTATAGCACTGATTGCTTCCTCTATATAACCAACCAAAGAGGACTGGGAAAAAATATTTGATATTAAATTTTGTACTTCTTCATTGACAATTAAACTAGCTTCATCAGATTCAAGACTAGATTTATTTTTGGCAGCTCTTTGAAAGAACATACATATTGAGTCTGTCTTATGTTGCTGGCAGGAAAGCTTAGTTGTGTCTTTAAGATGAAGAAATTCATTTTGCTTAGAAGATACAAGAGTCGTTAGTTTTTCTAAAATGGCATGCACCATGTCCTCTGCAATATCACACATTGGGTCCAAAGTATGAAGCTTTGAGTTTTTCAAAGGTTTTCCATTAGATGATGTGAGAAGTTCATCACTGGCTGCTAAACTTGGTTTAATGTCGACTGACAAATCTTGTGAAAACATCTCAACACATTTTTTCTCAACTGCAGACTCTAACTTCTCAAGCATATTTTCCACAATCTCAGAAGCAACTGAGGAAATACCAACATTGGAAAGCAAGACTTCTTTTACACATTCACATTGTTCAACAAAAACTTCAGCAGTAACAGAAGAGAGAGAGGGAATGGCCTGGGTTAAATCAGACATTATTTCTCGCAAAATGCTTTCTAAAATCACTTCAGTTTCCCTTTTCAAGTAACATTTAAAGTTAACAAAAACATTTTTTAAATTCTTCATTTCATCCATGGCTTTTGCTGTTTTATCACAACGCGATGAACTCCCTAAGCTATCTGTTTCAGTGGTAGCATCCTTAGATTTTTTTGTGCCTGTTTCAAATGATGCTAAAAGGTGACTATCTGATTTACAACTTCTGAGCTTAGGGTATGAATATAGCAAGTTGGTTTTATTATATTTAAGTTTAGAGGTTATAGATTGTCCTTTTACGTGATATGTTTTCCCCACAACTGTTTTTTCCACATGTGCATGAGGAGGTTTTATAGGCGTGGTTGGTCTCCTTACTGACATGTCAACTACAAATGCACAGGGTTCTGCCTGAAATGTTTTCGTTGTTGCAGATGTGTAGCTTCTATACGTAAAGTCTTCACTGCATGTACTACAGAAACTTGAACTATCTGAAGAGAGGATGGAATCATCAGATACTGGGTATGTATTATTTTGCAATCTTTCTTCATACTTTGTGATGGCTGGGTACAATATACTGGTCACTGTAGCCACAACCCAGGTCATTATATTCTGAATTATAATATTCAGTTCTTCAGAAGTTACCTGGAAAGGAGGTAAGCAGAGATGAAAATAAAGTCATGTAACAACTTACGTTTTAACAACACGTTTTGGAGATAGAAGGTAACATTTAATTTTTATATCAATGTATTGGTGGAATACCATTATGGTTTATGAAAGAAAATAGTAAAGAAATATCAGTTTAGAAATTTAGAATTTCTAGTTGGTTTATTCTGCACTACCGTGAAGTACTTTTTTGAGTAAGATTTATTTTATTCACCGTCTCTCTGAAGTTTCTTTTTCCCCTGGCATTTATTATAAGGATAAATGATTTTTTGTGTGAAAAATATCACTAAATTGCTGTCTAGGCACACAACATGCAAATATTTTGGAAAGAAAATATGTGATGTTTATGATCCAGCTAATTTTTAAAGATACATTAAATATTTGTAACAAAATATTTCTCAAAACAGATCATTTGGATGATTTCTCAAAACAAAAATATTTGGATGCTTTCAGAAACATCTGTCTAGCTGAGATTTGGGGAAGGAACATAAACCATTTTCTCTCCCAGTCCCTGCTGAAAGGGTGAGCCTGTGGTCTATAAATATAGGAATGACTAAAGTTAATTGTTAAGAATTATTTGATAGGCAAAAATAAAAGCTAATGCTTTATATAGATTGATGGGCTTTGTATCCAACAAAAAAGTATAAATACAAATTTTCCTAGATAGGAAAGCTAAGAACAGATACTAAAGTAAGGTAACGAATTAATTTAGAGAGAAAATAAAAGCCAAACTAGATTCATGAATCAAAGAGTAGGGAGGGCTGAACAAGGTTAAGAAAGTTAGACTATTAATTTGTTTGAGCTGGAACCAAGAACCAGATTTGAATAACCATTTCCTTAGTGACCAGTGTTGCTGTCATAGATTTGAACTGTACCATGGGTAGAAATAAATGCATCTGTAGAATTCTATAAACCTCTACTAAGTAACTGCAAATATATTTTGTGCTTACAAAACTCATCTTACATATAATAAAGTAGTACTCTTTTTAAATTGTTAAAACTCTTAAAACATACAGCTTGTAAACACAAGTAATTGGCAGAAAAGCTTAGAAGACTGATATGTAGGTCTCAGCGTAAATATGATTCCTGTAACTAGGCTTCTCACACCCAAAATATTGCCTAAATTAGTCTGAAATTATCCATATTTCTGAGAAACATTTAAAGAAAAGTTAACATATATGCAGCACACTCTCTTCGGACTCACTTGAAAGCATTTGAGGAGCACCCCAGGAAAGGCCATTTTATTCAGCTGTAATCCCCAAATACACAAACATATTTTTAACTTATTGTATGAACAATGGGTTAGTGGTATTAAACACATATTTTGAGATGACAGTCTATGTTGTAAAATACGTGTCTTAAATAAATTTACTCTAAATCAAATATTTAAGAACAATACCTAAATGTTTATAGAGAAGATAATTATTCTAAATCAACTACAACACATACCAATTATAAACTAAGAATTCAATATACATCATTTTTCTTATTACTAGAGATGATGAATAATAACCTACATTATTACTCTTAAGTTAGTTGTGGCAAAGAGATTCCAACCTCAATATACAAAAGAGGGATATATTTCTAACTTTTTCTTTGTAGTGAAATATGATAGATAGAATCCTAGTTTTTAATTGCTTTCTATTACAACATTAAACTGAAAAAAATTCCCTTGGGTCAAAGCTTTTGTATTTGCTGCATATTCTGTGAACTGAGCAAGTTTCCATGTTAAATAGTGTGTCAGAGTATGTGTTGTTCCTCAAATCCTTTCTCTTTCCTGACCGTTCAGTCTAGATCCAGAGTTAGGCCTCATAAAAACACACTATCTTATCTTTGCCTGTTCCAAGTCTCAGCTCACAGGTGACCAGGTCCCTTTTCACAAAACTGCTGAAGACAGATCCAAGCATCTCAACTCACCTACTACTGAGTTCTCCAGCAAGATCTGAAAGGCCTTATTGATTAATGGCTTACCATGATATAATAGGCTTGTGGTATTTGATTCTCTTCCTATGATGGTTAGGTCCGTTAATATCTCACCATTCTATACCCATGAGACCTTGTCTTGAAGGGTCAGTATTATCTTTTGATAACAATTTTGGACCACAGAAAAGTATAAGAATGAACTGAAAGTAAACTTCAAAGAAGAAAGAAAGGGCAAAAAGGAAGCCTAACAAATATCAATGGATGATTCTTATTAGTTAACAAAATATTTTCTATTATGACGCCTCAGAAACTATGACTAATATGTTGCTTTATCAATGGATTTTATGATACATACTTTTTCTTGCAAGCAATTTTTCAGGATGTTTTGTTGCCTGTAAAGAAAGGTTGATCATTTAGTTATTACACAGAGTCAAAAATTTATAAAACTTTTCCCAAAATTTCTAATTATAGAATCATTTTGTTGTTTCTAAGAGTTTTTCTATAGAAATTCAAAATGAAGAACACAGTATTTTTTCCAACACCCCTATTTCACTTCCTCCTTAGACTGGCCTCTAGTTTTAGAAATGTGCTTTATTACCCAGGGGAACAGGAGTATGGCTGCTGCATAAACAGTGTCCCTCTCTGATCCTTATACTTCTAACACACCTTAGCCATGCCTACATTGTGTTTCTCTGAAAATGGATATAGGATTTGCAGGAAGGGGGCAGATGAGTCCCTTGTGACTGCTAAAAGGCCTGATGGAGTAGCAAGGCATCTGACCAGAACTTTCTGAAAATCCTTTATTTGTTCGTTCAAATGCCACAGTTCCACTGTCCCCTCCCCATATTCCACAGTAGGAAGAAAATATGTGAATGATTATTCAGTAACTATGGGTTAAAATAATAAGTTTCTAGCTATATTTAATACCGATTTAGATGCATTCCTTTTCTGTGTATGACAATATTCTATCATGTATTATTAGATTTACCATCACACACTAATGAAATAAAAACATAGTTTTCTGAATTACAAAAAAAAAGCTCAATCATAAAAATAATAGAAAATAAATATTTATTAAAACAAGATCTACATCTGAAGTCTGATTTATTTTCTTATTTTTTTTTGCTGATTTGAACTGTTTCTTTTCTTCTTTCTACTTTCTTAAGAAAATCGGCACTCCTTTCCAGACCTGTACTCCACATGATCAAATTTACATTTCCCCCAAGGGATATAATTTAATTTTGAGAAACAGCCAGACTGAAAACTATATCCTATATTTTGGCAGAAAAAAAACAAACAAACTTCACTGGGTTCAGTTCATAAAATGGGCTTCATGACAACAGTCTATCCTTAGACTAGTACCTTCTGGCAGTATGCAATTAGGATCATGAAAGCTGATGTCAGTGACACTGTTATCATTTGTCCTAATTTGTTTTTCTAGGATCTGGTTTCTTAGGTCAACCCAAGTTTCCACAGGTTTTTCTCTTAGATATTCTGCAACCTAATGCATTCAGATTCACTTTTCTGTTTTCTTCATGTTATATCATTGGCACGAAACATAACTCAAGGAGTTGTATGTATTCATTGACAGCAGTTCCCAACAGACTTTCTGCTCCAAAAGCATACACACAGAACCAAACAAAGTGCAAAGGCCTACAGGTAAAATTAGTCAGGAAACTGAAAAAGCTTCATTGGTGACTATTAGAAAACAATTTTATTAACCAGATAAAGCATGGCATCAGCAGAAATGGCAGGGTATCTTCAGAAATTCATTCCTCCAAAAAAGTAACAAGTAAACTGGCAAAAGAACAATGATGAGAATTATAGTTTCTGGGGCTCTAGAAAATTATCAAAGGCTTGCAGCATTCCAGAGAGCACTTATTTAGGAAAAACAGTGAATCTAGGTAATAGCATTGAGTTTTGGTGTTTTAACTTGTCTTATTTTCATCCCCTCTCTCCAGCTTCGTAATATCCTTGAAAAATAATACCCTGAAATCACAGCAACATAGTTTTATTTTGGTATCTGCCCAAAATCTAGCATTATAGTTTGAACATAGTAGGTTCTCAATAAATGTTTGATAAATAAATTCCTATTTAAAGTCTTTTGGATCGGTGCCTACTTCTCTCTCATCCCAAATGAAGTCTTTGCAGGCCACAGATAACTTTTGGGAACTGGTTCTGAGTTTCTTTCTTTCAATTTTTCCTATATATTGGTGTCAAAGTTATTCATTGTGTATGCTAATTTGACCATTACACCCCCACTAAAAACCATCAGACTATTACACAATAAATAAACTACAAGTTTTAACCACAATCTTCAGGGTAATAGATTTATGCCTTCTTCATTCTGTTACTCCTTATACCTTCCCTGTAATACAAAGTTACTTATCACCTAAGTGCAATGCTTAATTATTGCAACTTTACTCCCACTGCAGTCATATTTATTTTCATTCCCTTGGTACTGAATTTTCATCTCTATTTTATAAATCTTTTTTAACATTAAACAAATGATCAGGGACAAGAAAACTAAGCAATAAGTGAGAAAAGAAATAGAATAGATGTGAGGCTTCCACAGCAAACTCCTATAAAACCTGGAGTTAAACCTGAACAAGAGGAATGTGACATATGTGTCTTTGCTCTTTATTTGGATCTGTGTGTATGCTCTTGGGGCAGTGGTGAAGAAGCTCCAGGTAAGGTATAGAGTTCTTTATTTTTCACTAAGGTAGGATTTTTAATGAAAGAACATACAAAATGCTTGCTATGAAAGATTCAAGTGATTTTTGTAGTTCTACATTCTTGGATAGGAGAAGATAAAAATTGCAGTTATTACAACTATATTATGAGCCTCTTCTAACCTTTTCTTTAAAGAGGTAGGTATTTATATTTCCAATAAATAAAAATGTTTGTATCCAATAAATAAAATAAACAATGTTATTTTACATATGGTCTACACATGGTCATCAAGTTTTATTGCTTTGAACTAGACAAGTCAGTTTCCTTCCTTCTGCATCTTTTACAGTATTATGTATCATATGAATACTCAATAAGTCAAACAAACTGATATTTATCAGTCTTAAAATAAAAATTATTATTTCAGGAAACCTTGTCTGAACATGTCAATACCATTTGCTGTCACGCACCACTTATTTTACTCAATCATCTTCATAGGAATTTGGGGTTTGTAAAGTTTATCCTAGACTTCATTTGGTTTGTTGATTTTTTAAAAAGATGATGGCATTGGGTGTAAAATAATACAAAGCTCACTGCCATTACTTAGATTCATGTTTTCCTCTCTCTCTTTTCTTGAGTTGAGGAAAACAGATATAAACATCAACAAAATAGGTGGTCACTAAGGTTTGAAGAATGAAATGTCCCTGGGCTTAACAATTATCTCTTGTAAGTGCCATAATTTCCACTACTAGAGATTTTTTTTTTTTTTTAATTAAACTGCAAAATAGCCTTTGGGGTGCGGGAATAACTGATTAAGTCATTTGTACTATGAACTATTTTACCAGTCTTAGACAGCCAGTAATCTCAAAAAGCATAAGAGATGGTAGCTGTTTCAAAGAAGAGAAAAGGAAACAAATAAAGCCAGATCATGAGAAGCTACCAAAAGAAGGCTATGATGTGGATACACTTGAAAATGGCATGGAGGTCCTGACTATAGGTGGATTATAGGTAAGGAGAAGGAGAAAGGAAAGGACAATGATTCACTTTGTCTACAACTTAAGCTTAGTATTGAAAGTCTGCAAAAGACTAAGTTTCACTAAATCCAAGTAGAACTATAAAAATGGAGGATTCCATGGAATAATTTGCTTATGAGCAGCACTCTTATATAATTATTAAAATTATTTATGATTACATATAATTCCTTAGGTACTTACCTATTTGTGCAAACAGGAGAAGAAAATATACCCGGGTCTGTAGCATGAGCCTGAGGTCCTATTTATCAGAAAAATAAAATTACATAGTTTGTGTCCATCCTCAGCAATTTGCTAAATGGTAATCCTCCAGTAGGAGGACCATTTATTCTCTGTTATCACTGCCTTGTTTACAGGCTTTCAGGGACTCTCCACAGTGAAGTCCAAAGTCCTTAGCAAGGACCTGTATTGTAAGATCTGATGTCCTTATCTATCTCTTCAGTGTCTTCTCTGACTAGTCTTTCATACTTAAGCTATGGTCCAGAGACAGAATATTTTGCAGTTCCCTAAATATATCATGTTTCTCATGCCTCTGTGGACTGTGGTTTTGCAGTTTCTTTTGTCTAAAACACCCTGTGCTGTATTTTAACTTCTCATCTTTTAGGGCTCATTCAGCTTATGTTAACTCCTGACAGCCTTCCTTGATACCTACCTGAATAAATACCCTTCCCAGTGCTCTCAAAACACTCTAAACATGTTTATATTATAAAACTCATCATGCCTACACAGTAATTATGTTTACTCTTGTGTACACCTGATTATGATTTCCCACATATATCCTCAGTACTTAACATGTTTTGGTGTGTGATCAATTTTAGAAAGAAAGGAACTGACAATCCCAGCACTTTGGGAGGCCCAGGAGGGCGGATCATGAGGTCAGGAGATCAAGACCATCCTGGCCAACATGGTGAAACCCCGTCTCTACCAAAAATACAAAAAAAATTAGCAGAGCATGGCAGCGTGCGCCTGTAGTCCCGGCTGCTGGGAAGGCTGAGGCAGGAGAATGGTGTGAACCTGAGAGGCGGAGCCCATATCCGAAAATTAAATGTGAAGACAACACTGTTTTTAATACAAAAAATCTCTTCTGTGGTTTCCCATAATATGCTAAATAAGTATCTTTAATTTTGCCTAGAATTCAGTATAGAGCATTAAAGCCATACTGTTGAAAATAGCTAAACTTTCAGAGAGATAGGAGAACTTTCTGAAGGTAAAACAAACGGGAGAACACAAATCTATAGAGGTAAACAAATGCTGAAGCTGATACCTGCCCTAGGGACAGTGGCCACATCTGGAAATTCAGTGTCTGGTCAGAGCATTTAAAACATGACATTGGGCCCCCCAAAAGATGGGGAATTAAAACTAAGAGCTCCTAAAATATACAGATGCTCCTTGACTTAACAATGGGGTTGATATCACAATAAACCCATCATAAGTTGAAAATAAGTTGGAAATGCATTTAGTAGACCTAACCTGCTGAACATAATAGCTTTACTTAGCCTACTTTAAATTTGGTCCGAACACTTACATTAGCTTACAGTTGGGCAAAATCAGCTAACACAAAGCCTACTTTATAATAAAGTGTTGAATATCTTATATAATTTATTGAATGCTATACTGAAAGTAAAAAACAGAATGGTTGTATAGGTACTTAAAATACAGTGTCTATTGAATGTTTATCGCTTTTACACAATCCTAAAGTTGAAAAATCTTAAGTCCAACCACTGTAAGTGGGGAGGTCATCTGTTTAGGATCCCAATGAGCTATGTCTTCAATTAGTCATCTACAAAAAAAAAAAAAAAAATTCATACCACAGAGGAAGCAGACAAATTACGTCTTGGCTTTTGGCTGTGGGTGGAGAAGGAGGAGGAGAAGATAAAAGCATTTGCTAAGAAGTCATAATCACAGATTATGTTTTCTATGACCTTGAGTTTCAAATCCACAGAAACTGTATTGTCCCTAAAACTCCATGTGAGAATTTAATTTAAGATGAATCAGTGTGCACAGCTCTTACAGATAACTGGCAGCAGCATACGTAAATTTCTTTTAGAGAATTATAGTCTATCCAAATATTATTGAATCCCCAATAATAAATTTCTGTCAATAACAACCTCCCACTCCCCACAGAAATATAAAAAAAGAAAAACAAGAAATCATGGCTTTTAACAGAAACAAAAACAATATATTAAAATTAGACCCCAAAGATTTCAAATATTTGAATTAACAGATATAAAATATAAAATAAGAGGACTTTATATGTTTAAATATATAAAGAAGGGATTTGAAAGGGTAAGAATAGAAAAACAGCCTATAAGAAGTCCAGCCAAATTTAAAAATAACTATTTAGAAATTGTATTATATATATAATTACCATAGTTCAATCAATTTTACAAAGCAATTAATTTATGAAATAATAAATTATATAGAAAAACTAAATAAAGAGAGAATTAGTGAACTGGAGAACATATTTGAAGAAATTAACAGAAATGCAGTGAGAGAAATGGAAAATACAGTTGTTAAAGTACATGAGACAAGAAGGTAGTCTAATACCCAGAAAAAGATAGTAATGAAAATGAAGAGAGGCAATATAGATAGAGAAAATGGCTGAAACTTGTACAGAACTGCTCCTAATAATACTACTAAAGGAAAAACAAAGAAAACATCTTAAAAACAGCCTGAGGTGGGGGACAGAAGAATCACTTACAAAGGAATAATTACACAGAATAAAAAGTAAAAGAATTACACAAAACAATTTTTTTTTTTTTTTTTTTTTGAGACAGAGGGTCGCTCTGTCACCCAGGCTGGAGTGCAGTGGCACGTTCTTGGCTCACTGCAACCTCTGCCTCCCAGGTTCAAGTTATTCTTGTGCCTCAGCCTAAAAATCTGTTATATTTAAAGTGCTAAGAAAAAAAAAATAACCATCCCCTGAAACTTACTCATATCATTGGACATAATGATATTCTAATACAAGGATAAAGACAATTTTATCAAATAAAATCTGAGAATTTACTCCCAAAATACGTTCACTAAAGACCTTTCTAAAGAATGCAGTACTTTAGGACAAATGGCAATAATCCCAAGAAGTATTAAATGCAAGAAGGAATGAGTGGAGAACAAAATAAGCTGGTAAACAGGTGGGCAAATATAAATAAAATCTGTATAAAACAGTAATAAGAAAGTAATTTGACTGATAAAACCTTTAAAATGTCAAAATTTAAACTATTGGACAATAACAAGTATGATACAAAGTGATGATTAGAAGTAAATTATCCAACTTTAACTTTTATTTTAAATATACTTCAACAGAACTAGAAGAGTAAATTTACAGTGTTCAACACAAAGAAATAACAAATGTTTGAGTGACAGATCTCCCAATTAACCAGACTTATCACTATATATTGTATGCTTATATCAAAATACTTATGTACCCCAGAAATATGTCTGACTTTTATGTATCCATAAAAATTTAAACAAAATGTTAGGGTAATTGCCAAAAGAAACATACATATGTTACGCAATTTGTAAAACAGAAAAAAAAAACCTAGATTAAAAACTAAATTTAGCACTCTAAGAGAATGCAATAAAGAATAAATAATAATATATTAAAAAGTAGAACAAAGAGAAACCACAAATAAGGCAGTAAAAAACTTCCAAAGATTTGTAATTTACATAAATACAAATTGATTGGGTTCAGTTAAAATTCAGAAATGCTAAGACATTAAAAATAAAGCAAAATCCAGCTGTAGACTGTCTACAAGAGGCATCTAAACAAATAAAGACACTAAGATTAGAAGCTGATGTCTCTATATTAATAATAGACACATTTAATTTAAGCCAAAAAACATAACTTATGGTAAAGGTCACTGCATGATGATAGGAATATTCAATTCACCTGGAAGATATGATGATTCTAAAATTTGGATATGTCTAATCACTAGATCAAAAATATTTTTAAAATGGTCAGAGCTACATTAACGAGTTTTCAAACCCACTCAATTTATTTTCAATAATTTTTAGAACAAGGAGTAAAAAATAAGTATATATGTGTATTTGAATATATAATAAGCTACATATTTGAAATACACAATTCACTATCTTGATTGAATGGACATATTTAGAACATTACATCCCAAATTGAACAATATTCATTGTTTTCAACCACACAGAACCTATTAAATATTAATCATGTTTCCTAAGCCAGAAAGTATGCTCTAGATTCCTCTTTATGGTTGGTATCATGAAGATCATACTCTCAGTCTACAATGCAATTAAATTATAAATGACCACCAACAAAAATAAAGTAAATTTAGAGTAACTAACCCAGGAGTATGAAATTTAATAACTAACTCATGAGTACAAACTAATAAACAAAATTGAATATTAAACATGATTTAGAAAAAAATGAAGTATTATAAGGCAAGTTTTTTGATACATTTTATATTTTCATAGTTACATATCACCAACTAAGTTTCACATACTGTTCTAAAAAGTTTAAAATATAAACTCATTGAATTCCCATAAAAATCGTATGTATTACTACTATTATATTTATTTTATAGTTGGAAAATCTAAAGAACAGAGACATTAAATAACTTGGCCAAACTAACATGCATTTTAAGTACTGGAGTGTGGATTAAACCTATCTATCTGAGTACATTCTCTTAGTGACTATGTCATACTGCCTTTCAATAATCTCATCTAAATAAATACGATATATTATAACTTTATGCAAGTATATCTGAAAATGTATGTGAATTAAATAAATTTAAAAAAAAGTTACTTGCTGAAAACACTCAAAAAGAAGAAAAATAATTTTGAATCACTAAGTAATTGAATTCATAATTTAGCTTTTTCTCACTAAAAGAACAAAGACTAGGTTATTTATTTTAACAGTGACTTCTACTAAACATTCAAAGAATATATAATTTCAACTTTTTAAATGTTTATAAAACAGTAAAAGCAGCCAACATAATTAACTCATGGAGCTAGTATAATCTTGACATGAAAACCGTATCAGGATACTATGAGAAAGGAAAATTACAACCCAACCTCTCTCAAGAACCTAGATGCTAAAATCCTAAACAAATTACTAGTAAATTTAATCTACACATGTATAAGAAGAAAAACACATGATAGATAAAACTGATTTAATCAAGGGTGTGTGGCTGTTTTAACAATAAAATATGATAGCCTTAACAGACACATAAAATATATTTTAAAAAGTCAAAATTCACCACTAAAGTTTTGCATATTAGAAGTAGAAAGATACTTTCTTAGCCTAACATCATTATCTACCAAAAGATCACAGTACATATCATACTTAATGAGAAATTATTTAAACATTTTTTTTACTAAGAAAGAAGACAAGGAGCCCACTTTTACCACTTTATTAATCATTGCACTTCAGGTGTTAGGAAAGGGAAGAGTGCAAAGAAAACTACAATTATAAGAATTGCAAACGAAGTAACTAAATTTTATTATTTGCAGAAGATATCATTTGATTTTTTTAAAAAACACAGTTATTTCTGTGTTATGGGGACAGGATTAATATATTAGTAAATATTAAGCCCTCTGCTGAGAAATAAAAGAGGGTCTCTCTACCCCTAACCTCCTCCAGCTGTACTTTACAGCACTCTGTTATTTTCAGGGAGGAGGTTATGGTCATCCTCGGAAGCAAAACTGATGGAAAATTTATAGCCACGCCTATTCATTATGTATTATCTCTGGCTGATTTCCTTAGGATAGAGTGAGTAGCTGCAACAGAGACCATATGCCTGGCCAACATGTGGATTAGAATCTTGCATCCCGGCCAGGTGCGGTGGCTCACGCCTATAATCACAGCACTTTGGGAGGCTGAGGTGAGCAGATCACCTGAGGTGAGGAGTCCAAGATCAGCCTGACCAACATAGCGAAACCTGGTCTGTACTAAAAATACAAAAATTAGTTGGGTATGGTGGTGGGTACATGTAATCCCAACTACTCGGGTGGCTGAGGCAGGGGAGTCACTTGAACCCGGGAGGCGGAGGTTGCGGTGAGCCGAGATTGCACCACTGCACTCCAGCCTGGGCAACAGAGTGAGACTCTGTCTCAAAATAATAATAATAATAATAATAATAATAATAATAACAACAACAATAGAAATAAAAATCTTGCATCCCTCAGATAGAAAATAGACGTATTTTGTATATTCATAAAACACTTAAAAATGTCATATATCATATCACATATTTAGCTATAAAGAAAATTTAACATCAATGAAAAGAGATTTAAAGCCTATGTTTTTTGATACGAATTCAAATAAATTAAAAAGAAATAATAGAAATGTTATCAAAATTAGCAATGTCAACAGAGATTTAATTTTTTGATATCAATTCAAATGAATTAAAAAATAATAAGAATGTTATCAAAATTAGAAATGAAAGCAATATTCACCCAGGTAACTGTTACACTGAAAGGGATTCTAAGAGGGAAAGTTAAAAATTACATATAAACCAATGAAAAGCAGGACAACTGACATCAAAATGTACAGTGTTGAGTTGTACATTCATAGTAAAATATAGAGTATGAAAGCTATTATTATTATATAATTTCTATTTTTTCTTATTTTATTTAATTTTTGAGATTGTGTCTCACTCTGTCACCCAGGCTGGAGTGCCCTGGCGTGATCGTGGCTCACTGCAACCTCTGCCTCCCAGGTCAAGTCATTATCCCACCTCAGCTTTCCAAGTAGCTGGGATCACAGATGTGTGCCAATATGCCTGGCTAAGTTTTTGTATTTTTGGTAGAGACAGGGTACCACCATTTTGCCCAGGCTGGTTTCAAACTGCTGAGCTCAAGCAGTGAACCCGTCTCAGCCTCCCAGAGTGCTGGGTTTACAGGCATGAACCACTGCACCCGGCACAATGTAATTTTTAAATAAAACAAAAACCCGGCCAGGTGAGGTGGCTCATGCCTGCAATCCCAACACTTTAGGAGGCAGAGGTGGGTGGATCACCTGAGGTCAGGAATTCGACACTAGCCTGGCCAACATGGAGAAACTCCATCTCTACTAAAAATACAAAAATTAGTGGAGTATGGTGGCACACACCTGTAATCCCAGCTACTCGGGAGGCTGAGGCAGGAGAATCTCTTGAACCCAGGAGGCAGAGGTTGCAGCGAGCCGAGATTGCACCACTGTACTCCAGCCTGGGTGAGAGAATGAGGCTCCACGAAAAAAAACAAAACAAAACAAAAAAAACACAATTTTGGAAGATAGAGTTAACAGATGGTCTGGGAGTGTTCTATCCTTAACTCTGTGGAAGTTTAGATAACTGATTTTTCATTTTTGCACAAGCTAGGACCATGCAATTTATGATTTGAAATTTAAGATCCCAAACGTCCCTGAAGAACGTCAGAGTAAGCTTTGTTTACTAATGGTTTTCACTCAGATTAATCAAATACACAACATGGCTTGGCTATGTAACCAGAGGGGCATAAAGACACCCTACTAAGAATTACTACATTGAGAGCTTTCCAGAAAACAATTTTTTTTTTTTCATATAGATCCACAAATGAAATGTGTCCATGTGTGAATAAAGGTTCTGAGGAGGTTGTGCCTGTATGATTCTTGGGCCCTTAATGCTTGCTTGTCCTCTCTTTCTCTAGTCACACAATATCTTTTGCTATATAGTTTATGTTGGTATGCTCAATATAGTCTTGTGAGTCCTTTCAAATACCCAAATTTGTGCAATCTTTTCAAGAGTGTATTCATTCAAATAAATGTTAAAAGAACGAGAACATAATTTAAAAGGACTAAAATAGACATTAAAATTTAAAAAAAAGAAACCCAAGCAAATAGTGAATTAAAAATCTGAACTGAAAATGCTAAGGAAGAAGAAAGCTGCTTCTGAAACTGCTAATAAGGGAAATAAGAAAGAAAAGACTAGTTAGTGTTAGATAATGTAAATACAAAATTAGGAGAAATTAGAATTATTGAGATAATAACTACATGAATCTCTAGGCCAATGAGTCTAATTCATAATTTCCTAGCAAAATACAATCTAACAAAATTGACTAAGGAAAGATGGCAAACTTGAAAGGGTAATCACCATAAAAATGCAAAGGAGAAACAGTTAATAGGATGCAAATATTAACTGCTACATTTTACATAAACTTTAAAGAACAGATTATTAAATGTTACATTGAACATTCTGGGGAATAAAATGGTGGAAATTTTCTCGTTCTCTTTACAAAATTAGTACAACTTTATTTTCAAACAGGAAAAAGAATGATAAAGAAGAGATCAAGCCTACTTATAAATAAAAACATCTTAAATGAGACAATTGCAGAAAAATTTGAACCATGTAGTTAAAAAATACATATATAATAGCTCCTTCAGTAGTTAAAAATCCTGCTTGATGGTTTGCAGTCATAATAGAATAACTGACACTTGACCAGCCTTCTTACCATAATCAATCAGAAAATTAGACTATATGAATAATCTTTTTACAGATGGAGAACAGGAATCACAATAATGTACTCTCTGCACAAAGGGATAAAGATAAAGTGAAGTTTGAAATTACCACATATTATTAACTAAAGACACTTTCCGAGCAATAACATACTATGGTGACTTAACTAATTTGAGGAGTTAGAAATTATACAGAGATTTAAAAAAGCTAAGACCGCTACAAACTATGGAGAATAGTACCAGGAAAATATGGCATTATATACAGGAAGAAGTCCATGCTTCTAAAATGGCACCCTGTTGAGATTTTAGCTCTACATTAAGTTGCACAATCTAGTATGATACCCAGGCAAACGACAACTTCTTGTAGAAAAAAATATTACTGTGGAGGTGTGAAAAGAATAAGTCTCAATTTCACACAAGACTGGAAAATATTTCCTAACTGACTAGTAAGAGAGGAGGGACTTGGTAGAATGTCTAGCACATCTTATAGAGACTCCAGAAAATTAATCTCCATTTAGGAGAACTGAAGGATACATAAAGTAAAATTGACATTATACGTCCCATAACAACATTTAAATATAAGCCTTAAAAAATCACAATCATACATAAACCTGTTAAAACAAAATTCTCCAATTTTTGAAAGCAGACAAAACTCGACAATAGCATAGCAATAAAACTGTCTGGTATGCAATAAAATATGTCAGCCATGGACAGAAACAAGAAAAGAAGAGACATAACTAGGAAAAATATTAGTCAACAGAAATAGATTGAGAAATAGTAGAGATGACAGAATTAACAGGATAGACCTTAGAAACATTTAATGAGGGGGAGAGATGTTAAGATATAAAAAGGGCCAACAGAACTTGTAAAATAACTCATTTTCTGAGATTAAAAACTTACTGGTGTGATTTGACACTACAGACAAATAAAATAATCTCAAAGACATAGCATTAGAAATTATACAAACTGAAGCATGTGTATTTTTAAAAGATTTATAAGTAGTTAAGAGAGCCTCAGTAACCTGCAGGAAAGTATCAGGTGATCGAATATATGTTAAAATTGGGGTCCCAGACTACAGTCAAAGTGAAAGAATAAATTATAAAATCAGCTAGAGAAAAGCATCTAGTCACTTACAAAGAAAATCTCATTAGAATAACAGCAGATTTCTCAGCAGAAACCTTACAGGCCAGAAAAGAATGATATAAAATATTCAAAGTTTTGAAAGAAAATATATACATACATACATACATACATACATATATATATATAGTGTGTACATATATATAATATAGAAATATAGAAATTCTACAGGCCAAAAATTCTATATTTAACAAGATTAAGCTTCACAAATTAAGGAGAAATAAAGTTTTTCCCAAACAAGCAAATACCGAGGGAATTCATCACCACTAAACTGGTCCTATAAGAAATGCTTTGGGCCTGGCATGTTGGATCATGCTTGTAATCCCAGCACTTTGGGAGGTTGAGGAAGATGGATTGCTTTGAGCCCAGGAGTTTGAGAACAGCCTGGGCAACATGACAAAACCCAATCTGTATACAAAAAAAATACAAAAACTCGCTGGTGTGGTGGCATGTGTCTGTAGTCTCAGCTTTTTGGGAAGCTGAGGTGGGAAGATGGCTTGAGTTAAGGATGTGGAGATTACAGTGAGCTGAGGTCATGCCACTGCACTCTAGCCTGGGTGACAGAGCTGGATCTGAAAAAGAAAAGGAAAAAAACAAAAAGAAAAGAAAAGAAAGGAAAAGAAAAAGAGAAGAGGAGAGGAGAGGAGGGAAGTGGAGGGGAAGGGAGGGAATAAAAGATAAGCTCAAAAAAATTCAAAACTCAAGTGATAGTCACCATTATGAAAACACACAAAAGTACAAACTCACTGATATGGTTTGGATGTTTTATCCCTTCAAATATCAGTTTGAAATGTAATCCCCCAGTGTTGAAGGTGAGGCCTGGTAAGAAGTGTTTGGATCATGGGTGCAGATCCCTCATGAATGACTTGGTGCCCTCCTTACAGCAGTAATGAATGAGTTCTTGTGCTGAGTTCACATGAGAACTGGCTGTTTAAAAGAGTTCTGTTTTCTTACCAAATGATATGCCTGCTCCCCCACTTCACCTTCTGCCATGAGTGGAAGCTTTCTGAAGCTCTCATTAGAAGCAATGCCTTAGCAAAGAGCTTGACTGCATTGTGTCCATGCCCTGGGCATTTATGGAAGGTTGAACTTAAAGAGTGATGTCTTAGAGTATTTGGCAGAACAAATTTCTAAGCAACAAAGCATTCAAGAAATGATGTGGCTACTTCTAACAACCTATAATCAGATATTGGGGCAAAGAAATGAGTTAAAGGTGGAACTTATATTTAAAAAAGAAGCAAAGTGTAAAAATTTGTAAAATTCACAAACTGTCTTTGTGATAGAAAAGGAAAGGGTGTTTTCAAGACAAAAATACAAGCAGGTTGTGGACCAATCACTTACTAGAGAGATTAGCATGACTAAAAGGGGGCCAAGTGTTAACAACCAAGACAATGGAAAAAAGCCCTTGAAGCCATTTCAGAAATCTTTGGGAAAGACCCTCCCATCACAGGCCCAGAGATCTGGGAGGAAAGAATGGTTTTAGAGGCCAGACCCAGGAACCTGCTCCTCTGTTCAGCCTCAAGACGCTGCTGCTCACATCCTGGCCACTCCAGCTCCAGCCTCAGCTCAAAGGCCCCAGGTACAGTTTGGGATGTCACTGTGGACATTGCAAGGCATAAGCCTTGCCAGGTTCTATGTGCTGTTTAGTCTGCAGGCTTACAGAATACAAGAGTGAAGGAGGCTTGGCTGCTCCACATAGATTTCAGAGTATGTATAAGAAACACAGGGTGCCCAGGCAGAAACCTGCTGCAGGACTGAAGCCCCTGCAGAGAGACTCTAGTAGGGCAGTGCCAATGGGAAATGTGGGATTGAAGCACTCACACTGAGTCCTCACTGGGCACTACCTAGTGGAACTGTGGGACTAGGACCACTGCGCTCCAGATCCCAGCATGGTACAGCCACCAACAGCTTGACACCTCAGCACAGAAAAGCAGCAGGCATTAGACTCAAATCAGTGACAGAAGCCATGGGGGCTCCACCCTGAAAAGCCACAGTAGTGGGGATGACTAATGCCTTGGGACCCCACCCCCTTTTATTAGTGTGCCCAGGATGAGAGAGATGGAATCAAGGAAGATTATTTTGGAGCTTTGAGATTTAATGTTGACACTGCTAGGTTTTAGATTTGCATGGGGCACGTCGCCCCTTTATTTTGGCTGTTTTCTCCCTCTTGGAATGGAAATGTCTACACCCAATGCCTGTACCACCGTAGTATCTTGGGAGTAATAACATGTTTTTGAACTCACAAGCTCATAAGTGAAGGCAACATACCTTAAGTCTCAAATTAAATTTTGGACCTTGGACTTTTTATTGAATTAATGCTGGAATAAGTTAAGATTTGGGG
This sequence comes from Macaca nemestrina, assembly GCF_043159975.1. NCBI lineage: Eukaryota > Metazoa > Chordata > Mammalia > Primates > Cercopithecidae > Macaca > Macaca nemestrina. Next base: position 83,767,664 of record NC_092135.1, on the reverse strand, counting down.
GGACTATTGGGAAGGGATGATTGTATTTTGCAATATAAAACATACATGAGATTTGGTGGCCAGTGGCAGAATGATATGGTTTGGATGTTTTGTCTCCTCAATATTTCATGTTGAAGTATAATCCCTGATATTGGAGGTGGGGCCTGATGGGAGGTGTTTTGGTCATGGGAATGGATTCCCCATAAATGACTTTGTGCCCACTTCATAATAAACAGTGAGTTCTCACTCTGAGTTCAGATTAAAAGTGTGGCACCCACCCACTGCTGCTTTCTCACCATGTGGTAAGCCTGCTTCCCCTTCACCTTCAGCCATGAGTGGAAGCTTCCTGAGGCCCTCAGCAGAAGCAATGCTGGTACCATGCATATATAGCCTGTCAGAAGTCAAATCAGGAATGCAATGTCATTCACAACAGCCACAAAATGAATGAGGATACTGAAGAAATACCACTAACCAGGGAGGTGCAAGATCTCTTCACTGAGAATTACAAAACACTGCTCAAAGAAACCAGAGATGATACAAACAAATAGAAAAAGATACTATGCTCATAGATAGGAAGAATTAATATTGTCAAAATGACCACGCTGCCCAAAGCAATTTACGGATTCAATGCCATTCCTATCAAACTACCAATGGCATTCTTCACAGAACAAGAAAACATTATTTTAAAATTTATATGGAACCAAAAAAAAAAAAAAAAAAGAGAGAGAGCCTGAATAGCCAAGGCAATCTTAAACAAAAAGAACAAAGCAGGAGGCATCAAGCTACCTGACTTCAAACTATACTACAGGTCTACAGTAACCAAATCAGCATGGTATTGGTACAAAAATAGATACATAGGCCTGCAACCATCTGATCTTCAACAAAGCTGACAAAAACAAGCAATGGGGAAAGGATTCCCTATTCAATAAATGGTTCTGGAATAACTGGCTAGCCGTATGCAGATCGAAACTGGGCCCCTCCTATACAGAAATCAGCACAAGATGGATTAAAGACTGAAATGTAAAACCCGATTTATTAAAACCATGGAAGACAATGGAGGCAATACTATTCTGGACACAGGAACTGGCGAAGGTTTCATGAGGAAGATGCCAAAACCAATTGCAACAAAGGCAAAAATTGACAAATGGGGTCTACTGAAACTAAAGAGCTTCTGCACAGCAAAAGAAACTAGTAGCACAGTAAACAAACAACCTACAAAATGGGAAAAAATATTTGCAAACTATGCATGTGGCAAGAGTCTAATATTCAGCATTTGTAAGTAACTTAAACAAATTTACAAGAAAAAAAAACCGATCCCATTAAAAAGAGGGCAAAGGATATGAACAGACACTTTTCAAAAGAAGATAAACATGCAGTCAGCAGCATATTTTAAAAGCTCAATGTCACTGATCATTAGATAAATGCAAATCAAAATCACAATGAGATACCATCTTGCACCAGTCAGGATGGTTAGTATTAAAAAGAAAAAATAACAGATGCTGGCAAGGTTGCAGAGAAAAGGGAACATTTATACATTGTTGGTGGGATTGTAAATTAATTCAATCACTGTGGAAAGTAGTGTGATGATTCATCAAAGAGCTAAAAACAAAACTACTATTTGACCCTGCAATCCCATTACTGGCTATATATCCAAAGGAACATACACCATTCTATCATAAAGACACATGCATGTGTATGTTCATCGCAGCACATTACTCACAATAGCAAAGGCATGGAATCAGCCTAAATGTTCATTAATGGTAGACTAGATTTTTTAAAATATGGCACATATACACCATGGAATACTATGCAGCCACAGAAAAGAATTAAATCATGTCTTTTGCAGGAACATGGATGGAGCTGGAGGCCATTTTCCTTAGCAAACTAACACAGGAACAGAAAACAAAATCCACATGTTATCACTTATAAGTGGAAACTAAATGATGAGAACACATGGACACAAAGAGGGGAACAAGGACACTGAGGCCACACTGTGGTAGAGGGTGGGAGGAGGGAGAGGATCAGAAAAAATAATGATTGAGTACTAGTACTAGGCTTAGTACCAGGGTGATGAAATGATCTGTACAACAAACCCTCATGACATAAGTTTATCTGTAAAACAAACCTGCACATGTACCACTCAGCCTAAAATAAAAGATTTTCTTAATAAAGAAAATAACTATTTGCCCATTAAAAATAAAATAAAACAACCTAAACATAGAAAACAACTGTATGCCAATTAAAAATAACATAAAAACGAAACAATAGGGAAAGATAATTTTTTCAATAAATATTGTTGAGAAAACGGTATGTTCACAGGCAGAAGAATTAAATTGGACCCTTACCTCACATCATATACAAAAAACAACAAAAAATGAATTAAAGATATAAATGTAAGGCCTTAAGGCATAAAACTATAAGAGAAAACAAAAAATCTTCTTGATGTTGATCTAGGCAATAAATGTTTGGATATGGCACTAAAAGCATAGGCAATAAAAGCAAAAATAGAAAAACGAGATTGCATCAAATGTAAAAGTTTTTGCATTGCTGTAAAACAATCAACAGAGTGAGAAAGCAACCTACAGAATTGTATAAAATATCTGTAAACCACATATCTGATAAGGCGTTGTTATCCCAAGTATATAAAAAACTGAAACAACTCAATAGTAAAATAATATATATTAAAAATAATGAGCAAAATACATGAACAGACTTAAATACATTTATCAAACAAAGGCATGGAAATAAACAAAAAGTATATGAAAGGACGCTCAACATGACTAATCTCAGGGAAATACAATCAAAACCACAATGATATACCACTTCACATCTCTTAGAATGTCTATTATCAAAAATGTAAAAGACAACAAGCGTTGGCAAGATTATGAAGAAAAACAAATCCTTGCATATTGTTGGTAGAAACATAAATTTGTACAGACATTGTGGAAAACAGTATGAAGGTTCCTCAACAATTGCCTTATGATCTAGCAATTCGACTTCTGGGTACATATCCAAAGGAAATGAAATCAGTATGTTGAAGAGATATCTGCACTCCTGTGTTTACTGCAGCATTATTCACAATAGCTAATATATAGAAACAAATGTATATCAACCGATGAGGGGATAAAGAAGATCTGATATATACCAAGAGACAGATCTATCTGTCTGTCTAAGTAGATATATAAATAAACACAGATACACAGACAGACAGATAGAAAGATACAACACTATTTAGCCTTTCAGACAAAGGAAATCCTGCCATTTGTGACAACATCAAAGAACTTGGAGAACATCATGCTAAGTGGAATAAGCCAAATGCAGAAAGACAAAAACGGCATGATTTATATGTGTAATATAAAAATGTCAGGGTCATAGGAACAGGGAATAGAATGGTGGTTACCAGGAGTTATGGGGAGGAGGATACATAAGATAAATAAGTGTGGAAGATCTAATGTACAACAATGTGACTATAGTTAACAATATTGTGTCACTAAAAACTAAGATGGTAGCTCGTAAGTGTTCTTCCACCACCACACACAAATAGTAACTATATGAAGTGAGGATATGTTAATTAGCTTGCTTGTGGTGAATATTTCACTGTATATACACATGTCAAGTTGTATATGATTCTCTTTGTCTTAGGATGGTGTTACATCTTGATTAGCCAATTGTGAGTCAAAAATATTGTAAGCTGAGAATGCATTTAATACCCCAATAAACAGACAGTAAAGTTGAAAAACCCTAAATTGAACCATTACAAGTTAGGGACATCTGTACCGTCAATATATACAATTTTAAATTATCCACTATACCTTAATAAAGTCGTGGTGTGGGAGAGAAGCTGCTGTAAAAGCAGAAAACAGTAAGTATAAGGATATGAGTACAATGACTTCAATTTTTTTTTTCAAATTTTGGTTGTTAACATTAGTACTAACAATAAAAATAACAAAAAGAAAATAGGAAATTCCTTCTGATCCTTCATGTCTCAACACAGTCTTTCTAAATTATAAAGGCTTCTGTGATTACCCTAGATAGGCCTATGCATTCTCTTTCCCATAACTTTCCCAGCTTATACACATACCCACTTCCTTTGTTGCTCTTATCACACTGGGCCATGACCATCTTTCTAAGTATACTGTAAGAGCCCTGAGCAAAAATTGTGCCATTTTTCCTTGAATGGTTAAAACCTAGCACCATATCTAACATGAAGCAAAAACTCAATAAATGTTAGTTGAAAGAACAAATAGAATGCAAGATTTACTCAATAATTACTGCTGATATTTACCTGATTCGCAGAGATAGCTTGATCTCTTGGTTGGTCTTCCATCCCAATCAGCATTTGTCTCCTTCTACATAATTCACAACAGCAAAACAAATAGATCCATAAAAAAAATTTTTAGGACTCAAACATCAACTATTATTTCTATATTTATAGTACAGAAATTTAAGATTTTGAGAATTTCTCTTTAATGTCAATTTATAAGAAATGCACATGTTTTTATTATGTTATTAATAGGTATTAATATGTACTATATGTATAATATGTATTAATATGTTATTAACATGTATTATATTACAGGTATTATTTATAGAATTCAAAGCTCATAGTTGTATCAAAAGTTGTACTTAAAACCACCTACACATTTGGTAATTTGCTGAGACTTTGGGATTTAGCATATAGTTGTACTTTCATCTAACACATCTAAGATTTAATACTGATGGTAATCTAAGATTTAATATGGATGGCAATGTCATTAGTGCACATGTTACCCTAAAAAGGCCAGTAATAAAATTTAGATACTGTTTTTAAAGGAGTTTTTTTTAAGTTAAGGGCATAGTCTTTATAATATTTTGGCCAATATGATGCCCAATGTCAAAGCTGTTAAAAGTTTTGTGACTCTTAGCATATTTAATGTGGCTATTGATATAGTAGAACAGTGAACTAAGCCTGATGTACATTTGTCAAATGTTTATTATAAAACTGCACTACAGAAAAGCCCATTGTGGTAAACATACTACATTTTAGGAGTTATACATAATTTAGTGTCCCAATTATTATGCATTCTAGGAGATGGAAAATGATGTCACTTTCTACCCTAGTTATGAAGAATTCTTTTAAAAATAATTTAGTAAATTTCTAGTTTATTGAAATCTATTTCAAACCACATTAACTCCCTAGGGCAGTTGAGCTAGTTAGTACTATACTAATAATTAAACAAAGGATACATATTTGATTCCTATAACAAGTTGGCAACCCACAGAGAAAATCTATTTCATGTACAAAACCTATACCCAGAATCTTTGCTGGTATCTCTCAAACAGCAGGTAACTGATCTCTGGTCAAAAAGTACTAAATCATTACTGTACAAGCCCAGTCAACGAAGTCCAACTTTATACCTCCTCTAAAAGCTGCAGTTATGTACCATGAACTAACATCTTGTAGCTTACATTTAAGCAGACCGTTCAAGGGCTATTAAAATGTTATTACTGTATGACTAATTTCAGGGAATAAAGTTGTTTTGTATGGTTACATAAATCATGACATTTTATACCAGTTATGACCATAAGATCATATCCCTTTTATTGTGTTTGTATTTGAGGTAAAAGAACTGTTACATACCTCTTCTTTTGAAGGATCCAAAAATGCCTGTGAAACTCTGGAAAAATTTCTTGTGGGTGATATCTGAGCTGAAATAATTGAACCTTGGCCTGAAATATTTATACCTCCTAGAGAAAGAAGAGATAACTTTAAATATGAGAAGCTGATACTGCTGGGACAATGGTTAATATTAATTACGGCATTACTCCAACATTCTCCCTGCTCAGCTGCCACAGTGACTAGAATTGACACAATCAGGGATTTATTTGAGTCAAGGAAATTCTCCAAAAATAACATGACTTTTTTGATGTTTACTGCCTACAAATTTCCAGTGGTTCCCATTGCCTTCAAAGACAAGCCTGAAATCCTTATGTAATGCTTTATGCCAGCTTAATCTTCTGCTATAACCACAGCCCACTGCTAGAATTAACTGTTTGCATTTCAGTAATTAGGCAATGAAAAATCATTTGGATAGTGAAATAAACAAAGCTGTGATTTAGGAAGATTGTTTCATAGAAAAATGTATAGTGGGTTAACAAGAGGAAGATAAAATTGGAGGAAGGTTACTGCAACAGTGAAGAATGGAGAAAACAAGGGTAGGAGCAACGGAAATGGAAAAAAGTGAAGATCAAAATAAATTAAAGAAGTAGAGTAGACAGAAAGTGTGAACTTTCAGGTGCAAAATATAAGAGGAAGAGTCCAAGGCAACTTAGATTTTGTGCCTGGGTGAAATAAAAGGGTCAGGAAAAGGATGATTATTGAGCTTCGTATTAAATTTGAGGTGATCCTTAGCCACTGGAGGAAGATGTCTCATGTTTTCCATATGCATATGTCAGATATGCATGTGAGTATATTTAGTGACTTGCATAAACATAACAAGGCACACAGATATTGGGTAATGAATATTTCATTTAAAGAGAAATGGGAAACAAAATGTATCATTTGTTAGAAATTAATGGCAGTGAAATATGGAAACAATCTTGGGGACAGTTCTCTCTGTATTCTAGTCTCCTGAAGCCAGTATGCCAGCATCTTTATCTGTAAGTACAAATGGCCACAGCAGGGACCCTATCTTTTCCACACTTTGCAAATTCCAAAAGGCACACTCATCCAGCAATCACTCAAATATATGGGCTAATTACAATATCTATTATTCATAAAAAATTTATATCAGCCTTAATTTTTTAGAATAAGCATATTTTAGTCAGATAAAACAACTTAAAATATATAATAAAACTGTAACTGCATACTTAATAACAGAAAAATTATAACTATTGTGTATTTTCTTACCTTTATCATCGAAAATGATTGAGTTTTTAGATACCATCCCATCTCTCTACATGGTACCACATTAAAGAGAAAAAATTACATTAGTAACTGTACTTCCAAAAAGACTCTGCCTTCTATCAATTAACCAACGAATACAGATGTTTTCCCTCTTTTATCTTGTAACTCATAAAAACTGTTTAGGTACAATACATATCGTCAACCTCCTAGGATATCTTTCATATAATCTCAAATTTAACTAGTCCAAAATTGAGTTCAATATGTAGTAATGTATAAACCTACTTCCCCAATCTTCCCTATTTTGCCTAAAGGCATGGTAATACATGTATGGTTGGTTCTAAAAACTTTAGACTCATTCAGTTTGTCTCAGAAAAATCCAATCTAATCCATTCACACCCAGTCCAAACCAGTGTAATGCTTATTAAAAACACTGTTTAGAATCAAACTAAAATTCATCATTCCAGGATAATTTTATTGGAATAGTATTTTTCTGTGTCTGTTGCCTCACTAGGCAATGAGTCTTTTAGAGGAGCAATTATGTCTTATTCTTCTTTTTATCTTGTATTACCCAACTTCTTATATTTATCTTACGTTACCCAATTATTGTTTTCCTTCATTCTAGCTTAGTACAACACCTGGTCAATAGTATATGATCAATAAATGCAAGCTGTCATTATTAATATTACTGCCAAATATTTGTCTGGGTTATTTTCTGCTAAAATCCATAGTGCATTTAGCACGAAGCTAACTCAACACTTTAAAGCCAGGAAAATGGATCAGGTTTCATGAATAAAACTCAATATCCCTGAACAATCAGTACTATGCTGCTGAAGGAGAGAGTTCATAGAAATAAAAGTTAAGTAGATAAATTAATAAATACAACACCAAACTGTAAAGCATAATTGTATACCTTTTGATTTATACCATTATCCTGTACATCTGCCTGATAAACAACAGAAGTTGAGTTTTTTTTCGTAAAATTATTTGAACTATTTTGATGAGCAGCATTTGCTGTATGTCCTAAAAGTAAAAAAAGAGAGAGAAACTCTATAGTTGTTTTTTTAGCAACTTTAGGGAAGTACAATCAAAGTACAATAAATTGTACCTATTTAATTATCTAGTTGACTTTGAAATACGTATCCAACCGTGAAACCATCACTGCATTCAAGATAACATTTCTATTATCCGTGGAAGTTTTCTCATGAAACTTTGTAATCTATCCATCTCTCTGTTCTCATACTCCAATAACACTGATATATACCACTAACTCTAGATTAGTTTGCACTTTCTAGAATTTCATATTTCCCTGGCTGCTTTCACTTATCACAACATTGTTGCATATATCAGTGGTATTGTTTTTCTTTTTTATTTCTGAGAAGAATTCTATTGTATGGCTATGCTATAATTTTTTATCCACTTACCTGTTGATGGACATTTGGATTGTTTCCAGTTTTTATAAATAAATAAAATATTTATTTATTTTACTTGTTTGTATTATTTTATTATAAATAAATATAAATTTTATTTTATTATAAATAAAATTTATAAATAATAAATTTCTATGAACTTTCACGTACAGGTCGTGTGTGAACACATTTTTTTCATTTTTACTGGGTAAATACCTAGTAGCTGAATGACTGGTCACATGGTAAAAACAGGTTTAACTTAAATAAAAAGCCAAACCAGTTTTTCAAAGTGGTTGTACCATTTTACATATCAATCAGCAGTGCATCAGAGTTTCAGTTCTTTCACATCCTTGCCAAAACTTAGTAAGCAGAAAAATGAAGATCAAAGTAAAATTTTTAAAAAACATAAAAAAAGAGAGAAAGAATGAAATAAAAAACTGGCTCATTAAGATATTTAGTAAATAATAAGCTGAAAACAAATAAGGCCACAAATCAGCAAAATAGAATCTACAAATAATTACTAAATGAAATAATAAAGAACTACATGAAAAATGTATGCCAATAAATTTGAAAATATATACAAGGAACAAATTATCTGAAAAATCCAAATGATCATGTCTCATCACAAATAAATAGATAATATGAAGAGTCCTGTAGCAAAGAAATTGAATACGAGATTTAAACCTTTCCACAAAAAAGCTCCAGACTCAAGAGACTTCACCTGTGAATTGTGCTAAATATTTAAGCAAGAAATTATGCTAATTCTACACAAACTCCCCCAGGAAATTGAAGAAGAGTGAACATTTTCTATCTTATACTTTGACATCAGAATCACTTTGATACAAAATATCATTACAAGGCATTATAATAAATTAAAAATTTGTTCAACTCCCCCATGAGCAAACATGCAAAAATTACAAACAAAACAAATAATAAATATCGTGAATAATATATAATATAATATATAACAATATTATTAATAATATACTGACCATTAGGTTAATATTATAGTAATCATAATTATATAATATAGTAAATTATAATTTTTATAACTATAATTATAAATATCTTATATATCATATACTATAAAGTAATATAAATATATGTGAATATATATTTATGCATAATATAATTTTAATAAATATAAGTATGTTAAAATATTATGTTAATAATATTACATATTATAATATGTAATAAAGATAATGCATTATGAATAAGTAGGGTTTATCCAAGGAATGAAGAAAATCAAAAGTAATTTGATTCATTCAAAAATCAAAGTAATATATAATATAAAGAGAAAAAAGGAGCAGATTCATGTGATTATGTCAAAGACACAGAAAAAATATGATACAATTTAACACCCATTCATGATAAAACTTAGTGAACTAAGAAAAAAGGGGATGTCTTTTTCTAACAAAGGCTATGTTTAAATGTCTAGAGCTAATATCCTAATTCATACGTATCAGCTTCCCTTATGTTTTAGAACAATATTAAGATATACACAATCACTATTGCTGTTCAACATTGTACTGGACAGAGAGAAATAAAGGAAAAGTGAATCCTAACAAAATCGCAGCAAGGTATTTTGTAAAAGTTGGCAAGCTGTTTTTAAAATCTGTATAGAAATACAAAGGCTCTAGAATAACCAAGTCAACCTAGTATAACAACTAACATTGGATAACTCAAACTACTGAATTTCAAAACTTATTATAAAGCCACAATAATGAAGAAAATTGAGGTATTTGCATAAAGACAGATAAATAGATCAGTAGAATGGAAGAGAATGTTTAGAAATAGGCCCAGCTATTGATGATCACTTTATATTTCCAAAGTTGCCAAAGCAACTAGATTTGTACAAGATAAGCTAGGATCTTCCTGTCTTCTCAGGTAGCAAGGAAGCTATCAACAACCACTAGGGTTATGCCAAAAATACCTCTAGAGTTATAACAAAGGCGCTTCCACTGGCCAGAGGTGTTACAACATGAAGACAATGAAGATGAAGACCTAAACCATGATCCATTTTCACTTAATAAGTAGTAAATACATTACATTTTCTCTTCCTATGACTTTTTCAATTTAATAACACTATAGTTTATTGTAAGATTACAGTATATAATAGAGATAACATACATAATATGTGTTACTCGACAGTTTATGTTTTCAGTAAGGTCAACGGTGGGCTGTTAGTAAGTTTCTGGGGAGTCAAAAGTTAAATGTAATTTTTTTTACTGTGCAGTGGGTCCGTGCTTCAACTCTCACCCCTTGATGTTCAAACATTAACTGTACTTCTAGTCATTCTATACATAATCACCCAAACATGGAAACAATCCAAAATTTCAAATTTCTTTCAATTGAAGAATGAAAAATACGAACTCTGGTGCATCCATACAATGGAAAGGAACAAACCATTGACACATGCTATAACTTGAATGAATTTCAGAGGTATTATGCTGAGTAAAAGAAGATATTTTTATAAAGTTACATAATGTATGATTCCATTTATATGACATTCTCCAACAGAAAATGAACTATAGTCAGGAGAACATATTACTATTTGATAATAATCCCAGAGGTAACATAACTAATAATACCAGAGGTAATTTGGGAGTATTAGTTGGAGGAAGGAGGGTGTGACTGCAAATAAACAAATAAACAACATGAGGGAGATTTTTGGAATGCTGGACTGTTCTACATGTGATTGTGACAGTGGTTACACAAATCTGTACATGTGTTTATACATGTAATTGTAAAAATGTTCCATTTTGCTTTAGGGTAATTTAAAAACCAAAATAAATGCCTTGAGATCTTTTCTAGGAATGAAAAAAATACACAGACAAGCTAAGAAGCTGGAGCAGGAAATTCACTTTGAACTCTGCTTGGAGAATCACCAGCTCCAAAACCGCGTGGGGCAAATTTCTCATAAGAGTATAGAGGATGTGACACTGCACAGAGTTTACACTCATGACTCAATGATGAAATGGAAACCAGGAAGACCTGATGATGGTGAATGGGAAAGAGGAGCACCTCTAAAAACATATGATGACCTGTGATGGCACTACTGTGTATTTTTAAAATTCACAAAAAGACTACAATGACTCACATACCCTTCACTGAGGCTGGAGAGTAGATATACATAACCTGCTCCACCCAATTCTGATATGAATCACATTACTTTACATTTCATCTTTTAATAGGATATTTCTCCCAACCATGCTTAATTAAATTTACAGGTCTGTTCTCCAGACAATTGTCACAATAAACTGGTATCGCAGTGAGGCTAAAAACAGTATTTTCCATTGACCATCCTTTCCTGAAATGTCACTGAGATTCTTTGACAACAGTAAGATCAGTCTGGGATGCATTCAACACTAGATTTTTACAGGATCACTTTATTTGAGATAACTGCTTTAGAAATTAATAATTCAGTTTGTTGTCTACATGCAGTATAAGATGTAGAGCTGGTATTGACATAAATTTGCCAGTTGTAAATAATCCTTTGGTATGTTGTAAAAGCTGAACTTTAAAAATGGTACCCATGAACTTTGGAGTTAAATTAACTGAACCTCAGTGATTCTGAGGCAGAAAGACATCCTAGGCTAAGACATCCAACATTTCTGATTCTTGATGAAAACTAAGCAAATTGCATACTCAGGAAGAAAAGATTTTAAACAGTATTTCTTTTATTTTTTAACCAATAAGGCCAAGAAATTTAACATTTATATGTTAATTTTTCTTTGAAATTTAATAATGGGAGATTAGTTATACTGTTCAACTTTTGAACAGTCATACTCTGGTAATATATTTTTGGAGGATTTTTATATTGTAATTTGGGCTTATAGTCTTTCAGTGAGCTCTAATGAACAACATGAAGAGACATAAGTTAAAAGATAAGAAAGTGATGTTACAGTAAAAGCCACAGTGAATCTAGAGTAAATGTACTTAATTTCTGACATATTTCAGCGTTTTCTGAGATTATTTTGAGCAAATATATTTTCTATAAGTTGGTAGGCATGCTGTATTATATATTTAATAGTAACAGAACCTTCATTTAATTTTCTAAAATAATAATATAATGTCAGGTTCAAAACAGTAAATCAATTATCTAGTTATCAAATTCTAAAACTAATAAAGGCCACATAGCTCTTGATAAGCATCACTCAAAATCAGTCATTTGACAAAAAGAAAACAGAGGATTTGTCTGCATTTAAGTGAAAGAAGTTGTTAAAAAAAAAAACTGTCTTACCCCAAATTATTGTTTAGTATCTAGTGTTTCTTGTCACAATATTCACTTACCACGTGTTTCTCTATTCTGGTCTCCAGCAGGATAAACTAACATTATATCTTCAGAAGTCTTCTTTTTATTCTTTGGAGAAGCTTAAAGAAACATAATAAAATATTTATTTTTACTTATGATGATGACAGAATTACCCAAGATAGACTACTGATCCTTTTATGCCCAAGAGGAGCTGAACTATATGCTAGTCTGTATGTGGGATTGTGAGAGAAATTGGAGAAGATAGAGAGATATGAAATGGGAGAAAAGACAATTCTTGACATATTATCCCTTAATATTAAAAGATACACTTGGAAGGATAGAATGTTTTTCTAGCAGAAAAGGAAATCTGCACCTGGCTCAATTGAAACATGTCAATATCCATCTGGGTGCATAACAACATAGTGGCTGGGCTGAAGACTCAGTAGTCCACAGTGACTGTTGTAATTCTTGGATATGCCTTGCTGCCTGGCATAAGCAAATGCACATATATATTCCCTTCTTTGTGATAAATGTAATTATAGTTTTGCTTTCCTAACTATTAGGGTGGCAAAAGTTACTCACCGCATGTGTGCTCAAGGGGCTGTTGTTAGAGATGTAAACTATGAATGTGATCTGTTTCCCCATTCACTGATCACTGAGCAAATTCTTCTGATATTACCTTTCTTTTACTTTGTCCCACTAAAAGTTGTCTACTTGTTGGAAGATAACAACATTACAATAGTGGTATAATTCAATTTAATTTGTGCCATAGATATTCTTTCTATTCCATCACTTTGATAATATAAACTAAACTCATTTACATACTACTTCTTCAACAGTGTATTTAAATAACAAATGTTTAAGCTACTTAAATTTTTCCTACCATATGAGAAAGTTAATGAAGAGGCAGGAATTTTTATAGTTACTGAAGTGATTTCATATATGAGGCATGATATTGCTGTCATTGCCTCAATGAACTAAGTAGATCGAATTAATCAATTTAGCAAACATGTACTTAGTGTATATGCTTTGAATGATGTTCTATTGAATACAAAGGTGGGAGTTTACTATTATAAACGATTAAGACAGCGGTAAGTATGTAATAAGTGAATTAAAAGTGGTGCAAACTACTTGAGAGATAACCTTCCAGTTAGGGTTATCAACAATGACTTTTTGGTATGTAATTTACAGTGCGGCTTAAGTAACTGTAGGATTTTGATAAATGGAGATAGTAATCAGATCACTCTAAATTGAGAAAAATTGGATACAGAGAGGCAGAGAAGTCGGAAAAGTAACATGTGTTTTAGGAATGATCAGTAGTCTAATTTGACTAAACAACAAAATAAATTAAGTTCTTACTATATACTAGAATTTTTACACTCTTTATAGGAATTATCTAGGAGTATTATCTTTGTTTTCAGATAACAAAACTGGCTTAGGGAAGTTAAGTAATTTACAAGCCATAACATTGCTAGAAAATGATAAAACAGGATTGGACTTCTACAATCCAGTTTCAGAGCCTGTGCATATCACCACTAGATCATAGCTGCCATCTTCAAGGATGTAGTGTAAAATAAAGTTAAAAAGTCAGGTAAAGACTGAATTCCAGATGCTGATAAATGCGTGCTGAAGCAGCCTGAGCTTCATTTAATCGATAATAGTTTTAAGGGTAGAGGAAGAAACCATCAGAAAAGAGTTTTAAATGTAACAAGCAAGGGTACAAAATGGATTTGAGGCAGGTAAAAAGAAGACTTAACAGAGGCTAGTTGGTAATCTACTGGAGTGACACAGGAAAGCTCTGACCTAGAAATGGGATTGATGAGATACTATGATGATAGCTGCATGGAAAATAATCAGTTTCTTTCCTGATACTACACAGTCAAAGATAGTTAAAACAAGTCTACATTTTGCATTCTGGCCATGAAATTTTATCTAGTATCAGAAAACAAAAACCCATTGCAATTTTATAATGTTATAAATAAAGGAAGCTGGTAGAGGCTGGGCAAAACAAAGCCATTCCTCCTTTTAAACTTTCTTCATTTTTTCTTTCTTCATTTATTTCTTCCTTCTTTTTTTCCTAATTCTGTATCGCTTCCCATTCTTACTGGTTGGCAACATAATAGAACACCATGTTGGTATATAATAGCAGTATCTTAGATACAAGTTTGTATCATTTTAGTAGTTATTTTAAATATAGGGAGGTTAGTTACAAATGCAGTATAGGCAAGTCTGTCTCCTCAGCCAATTGATGAGATTGTTACAATTTGTTATCATTGTTACATATATGCCTACTTTTTAACTTGAACTGTAACATAGAAATACCTAGAACAGTGTCTGGCACAAAAGGAGTAGCAAGTGTAAGTACACAGAGTATTACACAAGGATTTTTACATAGATACGCATTTCCTACTTAGCTACATCATCTTTTAATGTTCTCACATTCACCACGTGTTCCATCTTGACCTCTGTATTTAAATGTATTTTTTCCCATATCTTCTCCTTTAAAGCCAGTATCTTGCATTTTTTGTAAATGATAAACCATTTTTTTCTCTAGAAGATCTTGTTTCTACAATATTAAAGAAAATATACTGGTTAATATTAACTTGCCATTTAGAAATGTAAAACAAATTTTTTTTTTTTTTTTTTTTTTTTTTTTTTTTTTTTTTTTTTTGAGATGGAGTCTTGCTCTACTGCCTGGCTGGAGTACAGTGGCACGATTTCAGCTCACTGCAACCTCCACCTCCCAGGTTCAAGTGATTCCGCTGCCTCAGCCTCCCAAGTAGCTGGGCCTACAGGTTCGTGCCACCACACGCAGCTAATTTTTGTATTTTTATTAGAGGCGGGCTTTCACCATGTTGGATAGGATGGTCTTGATCTCGACCTCGTGATCCGCCTGCCTCGGCCTCCCAAAGTGCTGGGATTATAGGCCTGAGCTACTGCACCTGGCCAACATAATTCTGTTCAATATATATATATATATATTTTTTTATTATTATTAAGTTCTAGGGTACATGTGCATAACGTGCAGGTTTGTTACATATGTATACTTGTGCCATGTTGCTGTGCTGCACCCATCAACTCGTCAGCACCCATCAACTCGTCATTTACGTAAGGTATAACTCCCAATGCAATCCCTCCCCTCTCCCCTCTCCCCATGATAGGCCCTGGTGTGTGATGTTCCCCTTCCCGAGTCCAAGTGATCTCATTGTTCAGTTCCCACCTATGAGTGAGAACATGCGGTGTTTGGTTTTCTGTTCTTGTGATAGTTTGCTAAGAATGATGGTTTCCAGCTGCATCCATGTCCCTACAAAGGACACAAACTCATCCTTTTTTATGGCTGCATAGTATTCCATGGTGTATATGTGCCACATTTTCTTAATCCAGTCTGCCACTGATGGACATTTGGGTTGATTCCAAGTCTTTGCTATTGTGAATAGTGCCTCAATAAACATATGTGTGCATGTGTCTTTATAGCAGCATGATTTATAATCCTTTGGGTATATACCCAGTAATGGGATGGCTGGGTCATATGGTACATCTAGTTCTAGATCCTTGAGGAATCGCCACACTGTTTACCATAAAAAAAAAAAAAAAATTATATCAATGTGGACTAAAAGGACGAAAAACAGTAAAAAAAAAAAAAAAAAAAAAAAAAATCAAAAGAGGCCTTTGTACCTCGAAACCCCTGGGTGAGAGAAGCCCCCTGAAGAGACAGGTGTAGCCACTGAAGAGATGGAGGCATGCGCTGGCTGTTTCTTGTGGAAAATGAAGTCTCAGAGGACAGAGCCCGGAGTCCAGGGGGCAGAGCCTGCAGCCATGAGTGGCTTTCTTGGGCAGGAGGAATGAAACTTTGTCAACGCCTTGACTGCAGGTGCCCACGTGGATTCCTGAGTTTCTGTGGCCTGGTGGCTGCGATGTCTCCAATTCTCCATTTGGAAAGATGGCACCCACCACACTGACCTGTGTCTGCCCAGGACTGCATGGGGGTGTGTGATGACACCTTGTCTCTTCAGTTCTCAGGTCTTCAGACAGACACTCTCCTCGAGGTGCCACCCTCCAGGAACCACACCCCAGGAGGTCATCAGGCACGCACACGGTGGGTTCCGGGATCTCATCCCTGAGCTCAATGCCAGGAGAACGGTGGCCCGTGCTGCGTTGGAAGCAAGTGTGCTTTGTATGGAGAAGAGTGTAAATCACCTGTGGCAGAAGGTCATCTGCAATGGTTTTACTTATTCTCTCACAGGGGTGGGGTGCAGCTGTCCCCTGAATCTGGGTTAGACTTTGTGGCAGCCTCGGTGAGTAGATAGGAAATGTGGTGTGGCTTCCGCGCAGCACTCTGTGTGTCGGGACCAGGTGCGTGCCTTTTGGAGATAAAGAGAGATGCCAGGGTGGCCCAGCTGTTTCATAGCAAGCACTAGAATAGTGGGGAAGACCCCTCTGAGAGGGCCCAATGCCAGCCACCATCTGAAGGTGGCCTTGGGACAGACCCCACGTCGGAGCTGCCTGGCAGGGCCACTGCCGACTTTGTGACCTACAGAAGCAGTGAGAGGTGACAAAGACTGTGGCTTTGTGGCACCTGTGTTTAGATGTGATGGGAACAAGTCTCTTGCCCAGTTTTGTCTTGGGTTGTCTTTCTTAGTCTTACAGATTTATTTACCCCGGATACAAGTTCTTTGTATTGTAAGCAAATTCTTTCCATCTATGGCTCTCATGCTCACTTTATTAATGGACTTTTTGACAAACAGAAATTATTCATTTTATTAAAGACAATCTTATCAAATCTTTTAAAGTTTTTTTTTTTTTTTTTTTGTAGGGGGTGGAGATGGTTCCAGGGAAGAAGTCTTTTCCTATCCCAAACTCATGAAGATATTTTCCTATATTATATTCAACATGTTGTCTGGTTTTATTTTTTGCAGTTAGTTCTACAATCCATGTGTAATTGATTTATATGCACAGTATGAGGTACTAATCAAGCCTTCTTTTTTAAAAAATGTCATATCTAATTGTCCCGGAACCTTTTATTAAAAAGAATAGCTTGTCCTCAAAAAAAAAAAAAAAAAAAAAAAAGAAATGTAAAACAAATTATTTAAAATGTGACAATATATTGAAAATGGATAATCAGTCATGTCTTGATTTGTAATGTTACAAAAATAAGAGAGTAGTAAGGGGCAAATTTCCATTTGTGATCAAACACAAAGAATGTATTTAACATGTATGCAATTTACCTCTCTACATACCATCAGAGAACTAATCCAGTTTCTGATCAGACAGCGTATCTTATCCATAGCTGTCCTGGTGAGTTTAAGTAATTTCTCAATCATCTTCAATTGGAAGATTACTGAGGGTTTAACCAAATATCACTCAGGTCTACCAGAGATAAACATAATATAGTACATAAAATGTGACTTGCCTTTGTGAATTTCTGGGCCTGTAATGAATGTACTAGAAAGAAGATAAATCCATACAGAAAGAACCCCAGAGATTCTTAGAGGGTTCTTGCAGTATTTAGCAAGAAAATGGATTAGCTTATGTAAAAAAAAAAAACCACCCAAGATGACAGTAAAGATCTTCCTAAAGGATTGGAGAAAACAGTCACTGGAAGCTATCTAGGGATAGAAAACATGCCTATTCCCCCTAGAAATATTTCACTGGAAAGCTATACTGAAAAAACCTCATGAGTCATAGGGCATTGAGTAGAGTACTAAGATGGATCTTAACTCAGTAGTAGGAAATAACTACTAGGAAAGTAGTAGGAAAAGCCAGATAAAACATGGCTCTCACCCTACCAGCAAATCATAAAAGGCAAGACCTGTACAATCAAATTGTTTCCAAATAAATTATCTACATCAAAAAAGCTAAAGAATATTTATAAGAACATAAAAATATTCAGTATACAAACTAAAATTCATGTCTGGCATCCAATCAAAGAATACTAGGCACGTAAAGAAGCAGGGGAATATAACTTATAAAAGAAGTAGATTGATCAATTGAAATTGACTCAAAAATGACACAAATGTTGGAATTAAAGACAGAAACAATACAGTAACATAATTGCAATTTGTATATAAACAAAGTGAAGAAGAGATATGGAAGATATAACAAGGTCTGAAAGCAATTTCCAAATATGTAAGATGAGTAATACCATGGATGTATTAATGGCAGCATAGACATTGCAGACGATTAGATAATGGGAATTCAGCAAGAGAAACCATCCAAAAGAAAACACAGACAGATGAATAAATGAAAGTATTTCAGTAAGATATGGGACAACTTCAAGCAGCCTAATATGCCTGAAGAGAGGAGAGAAAAGATAAAATAAATATTAGATAATAATATCCTAAAATGTTTTAAATTTGATGAAAACCATAAATCCACAGGTCCAAGAAGCCCAAAATACCAATGCATAGAAAACAAGAAAAATCTCACCAAGTCATAATAATCAAATTTCTCAAAACTAGGGATAAAAAAAAATTTTTTAAGTTACCAGAAAAACAAATTATGTTACATAGAGAAAAATAAAGTTTAAAAACAGCAGATTTCCTCTTGAAATCAATGTAGAGAAGAAAGTGAAAGAGCATCTTTAAAGTACTAAAATAAAATAAAAAATAGTCAATGGTGAATTCTACACCCAGTTGATGTTAACCGATACACACTCAAAAAAAAAAGTTTTCAAAAATAAAGGTATAAGTATTTTGCAGACATACAAAATTAAGTTGTACTTGGATCAATGTTAAAGAAAGTCCTTCAGACAGAAAAAAAAATGATAGCAGATGAAAATATGGGTATACAAAAATAGAAGAATGAAGAACATAAAAAATTTTAAGTATATGGCCAAATATATGACTTATTTACATCATGATAAAAGATAAATGATTGCTTAGACAAACTCGGCAATGTTGTATTGTCAGATTTATTACGTATATGTATATAAATAAAATGAATGACCAAAATAGCATAAAGGCCACAGGGAGAAAAATAAAGCATAATATTGTAAGGCTCTTATACTATATATGAAATAGTATAATATAGTATAATAGCACTTTAAGATCTACCCTAATAAGTTAAAGACATATACTATAATCCTTAAAGCAACTGGTAAATTTAAAACAAAGAAACAATATACAAAATAGATACAAAGGGATCATTAAAAATCCAAAGAAAAAGGCAGAAAATGAAGAAAAGAACATAGATGAGACAAATTAAAAACAAATAATGAGATGACAGACATAAAACTAATCACTTTAATAATCACACTAAATGTATATGCTACAAACACCTTAATTATAGGCAGTCATCAGATTTGATATGAAACCAAAGCCCATCTATATGAATAGTAGCCACACACACACACATACACACACACACACACAGAAAAATAAAGACCCAAATTTGGTCTTAAAAGTGAAACACAAGAAAATAATATGCCATGCTAACAGTAATCAGAATAAAGCTGCAGTGGCAATGTTAATATTACCTGTAATATTAGAACAAAGAATAATAACAGAGGAAAATAAAATGTTTTCATAACAATAAAAAAAATCAAATCACCAACAGACATAACAATTCTAGCCATTTTTTAACCTAATACTGAGCTTCAAATAAAACAAAAACTGAGACACTAGACAAATCCAAAAATATAGTCAGAGATTTAATAACTCCTTCAATAATTGAGAGAACAAGTAGACAGAAATTGAGCTAGGATTTAGATTTGAACAATTCTATCAATGAACTTGATATCTAGAGAACACTTATAAAATACCTCACCCAACAACAGTAGAAAGAAGTTTTTTTTCAGGTATACATTTGTATTTTACCCAAAATGACCAGAGTTTGGGAAGATAAAATAAGTCTCAATGTATTTAAAAAGATTTGGGAAATAAAAGTTTTCTCTGACCACAATAAAAGTAAATTTGAAATCAATAACAGAAAGATCTTGGACACACTCCAAATATTTAGAAGCTAAATGACACACTTTTAAATAACTAATGAATCAAACATAAAAATAAAAGGGAAATTCAACTATTTTGAATTGAATAAATATAAAAACACTGTATATAAAAAAAAATATGGAGACTCTTGATAGACCAGTGTTAGGGAAGAACTTAGAGTACTAAATTTCTGTATTAGAAAAGAGGAAAGTTCTTGAATTAATAACTTCCACCTAAAGAGAGAAAGGTATTTAACAAAAATATCAGAACAGAAATAAACAAAATAGGAAAAAAAAACAGAGAAATTCATTAAAACTAAAAACTAGCAGTTTGAGAAAATCAGAAAAAGAGAAATAAGAAGAAAAAGAAAAAGCAACTCTAGCCAGGACTGATAAGGAAAAAAAGAAGTTACAAATTACCATATAAGCAAGGAGAGTGGGTGACATCACCAGGGTCTAGAAATACGCAAAGGATAACAAAGGGATGTTATAAACAACTTTGTAAATAAATCCCACAATTCAAATGAAATGAAAAAATTACTAGAATACACTATCAAAACTTTTAAAAATAATGTTTTGAATAGGTATGTAGTTACGTATCTTCCCACAAATAAGCCTCATACCCAAATGTCTTCACTGATAAATTCCATAAAATATATAAAAAATAAACAATACCAATTCTAAAATAATGTTTTCAAAAATCTGAAGATGGAATACATAGAGATTTATGGTATGAGGCCAGCATTACCCTGATACCAAAATCAGAGAAGAGCAGTGCAAGAAAACTACATTTTGCACTAACATCTCTAGGGCAAAATTCTAAACAAAATGGTGGCAAACTTAATACAACAATATGTAAATCAGATCAAGTATGTTGCTTTAAGTATCTTTTGTTCAGGATTCATTCAACATTCAAAAATCAATTTATGTTATCTACTATGCAATGAATCACAAAAGAAAACCTACATATGAATTCAATAAAACCACAGAAGAAAATGTTTGACAGAATCTTACATCCCTTTCTGATAGAAATGTTCAGCAAACTAGAAATATAAGAAAATTTCCTCAACCTGATGAATGACACCTGTAAAAAAACCCACAGCTAACCCTATAATTAATGGTGACAGACTTAATCCTTTCCCTTTGAGATCACTAGCAAAGAGAGTCACTAACAAGCAAATCACCAGTCAAAAATAGCTAGTATGTCTGCTTCTATTCAACATTATACTGAAGGTTTCAGGCAGTGTGATCAAGCAAGAAAAAAAAAAAAGGAACTCATCAGAAGAAATAACACTCCTTTTATTCACAGAAATGATCATCTATGTAGACTATTAATTGACATCTAGAAAAAGGAACTACTAGAACTGATTATTGATTTTTAACAATGCAAGATACAAGATGAATATAAATAAATCAGATGTTTTTCTAAATGCTAGCATTAGGTATTCAAAGTTTGAAATTTAAGAAATATAAATTACAATAGCATAAAATATATGAAATACCTAGGGATGAATCTATGAAAAGATACATAAGAACAGTACACTGCAAGCTACATAGCACTGTTAGGAGAAATTAAGAAGACTTAAATAAATGGAGTGACATATGTCGTTCACGAGTTGAAAGACTCAATATTATCAAGAGGTAAATTGTGCCCAAAGTGACCTATAGAGTTAACGCAAATCGAATTTAAAAACTCAGCAAGACGTTTTGGTAGAAATTAATAAGCTGATGCTATAATTTATATGGAAATACAAAGGGCTTGGGATTAACTAAAACAACTGAAATAGAAAAATAAACGTGTAAGCCTGGCACGACAGATTCAAAGAATTATTAAAGGTACAATAATCAAACAAGTAGGTCAAAGAATAGAAGAGAGTCCAAAAATAGACCCACACAAATAATTTTTGACAAAGATATTAAGAGCAAAATCTAAACTATAATATAACAAGATAATTTGCAGTGAAAAATTATGTCAAATCTGAAAATCATGACATAAAAATATTATGAAACACAAAGGAATTCAAAATTTCTTATAGTAAAACAAGATTCACAAAAGACAATTGTAAAATAACTCCATTGGAAATATCAATGTTCAAATGGCTCTACCATTAGCACAGTTTAGGCAGCCTGTGGTGTTATCATGCTTACAGTCAGTGACCACATCTAATGGTCACTCCTCCCAGGCCGATTTTGATCAGTTGTGTTAGTCTTCACTAAAACTGACCAACATTCTTTGGGTAGTAATTGACATTAGGCAAAAGGAGAAGAATCTAGTGCATTCAATTGCTTCTGGAAAACAAAGATACTTTCAGAGATGTGCAGTTTTAGAGCAAAACGAAGAAGACAACTTGGTGAGACTTCTCATTGAAAAACAGTGAAAAACTGAGTATTAGATTATATTATTAATAATTATGACTGGGTGTGGTGGCTGACACCTGTAATCCTAGCCCTTCAGGAGGCCAAGGTGGGAGAATCGTTTGAGCTCAGGAGTTTGAGAGCAGCCTGGGCAACATAGCAAAAACCCATCTCTACAATAAATAAATAAATAAATAAATAAATAAATAAATAAATAAAAATAAAAAAGAAAGAAAAACAAAAAAGAAAGAAGAAAAATAATCATGGTAAATTGGAATAAGTTGAACCTGCAAAATGAGCAGTAAGTCTCTGATGGTACTGAAAGATACAGGTAACAAACAGAATGAAAGTTAAGCATACATATTTAAACGTTCAATATTTTTACAAAATTGCTGGGTAACAGTATATATCAATACAAATCAAATTGTGCAAATCTTACACTCACACCTAGGTTTGTTAACAATAGCCTACCTAAAACTGCTATTTAGAATTTTAGATCAACATTTATCAACATGCTAAGTTGACAATGACATTTTGTTAAATGAAAAAAACAGTCTACAGAACAGCTTGCGAGGTATAATAACATGTTTTTAATTATTAATTGGAATAAATAAATATTATTGGAAACATTGTGGGGGGGTGTATGTGTATATGTGTGAAACTAAAATGTTGATAGGGTGGTGGTGGTAGGATTTTTCTCTTTATATTAATTTACACTCTAAATCACAAAATCTTATATATTATTAAAGATGAAAAGTTAAGCTAAATAAAATTAACCAGTGAGGAAAAATTGAGAAATCCTACAAAGAATTGCTGGTTCTAAAAAAAGTTAGTCAGTCATTTAATTTTTTCATAGTAATTACAAGTACAGTTTATAGTGTAAAAATAAAGCCAAAAATAGTTATATCACATAACAGAGCAGTAGTTTTTATACTATAGTCAAATATACTAAAAATTTCCATAGCTTTCAGTTTTATATCATGCATATCATTTGGAGTAACTGGGCAACAGTCATCTCACAAAGTGATTTGTACTTCAAAAAACCAAAACAAAATCTTCTCTTCGAACAGCTCAAGTTAGAGGTTAAAGCTCACACTACCTTCCTGTCACTCTCTTCTCTGTTTCTATGCCGTTGTTCTTCTATCTTCTCTTCTCTTTTAACATCTTCTGCCATCCTTGTCAGAAGTAACATCTCTTTTGTCTTCCATTCCTAGAAATCACATTGTTACTGCACTTGGTGTGTGTTCCTTTCACAACGATATCTTTGTATTTTGTCCCACCAAAAAGTATATTAAACAAGTCAGAGCCTAATAGAAATCAGGTTAAGCATAATGAAAGGCATACATTGGGTTTAGAATATACTTTTCTTACTGCACTCTTATTAGGAATGCAAATATGATAATTTTTTACTAAAGCTAAATTAAAAAAAAATTTTGTCTCCACAATAAGGGCATTAAGAGAGTTAAATAGTGTCTAGTTAACTTTCTCACTGTTCTTTAAGAGCAGAAATTGGCTCATATACATACTTTGTGGTATCCACCTCATTATTTTATGTAACAACTTGTATATTATAGCTATGAAGGAAATTTAATGGTAACAAATTATTTTGAACTGAAATGACTTCAAGCAGTACAATGTACAGTTAAAATTATTTACAAATGCAACAACTGTACACAACTTTTCTCTTAATGTTTTAAAGTTATGTCTCACCTCTTCTATTTTTCTACGAAGAGTAAGTTTTCTTCTTGTATGCTCTCGCTGTCGTCTTTCTTCTCTATCCATCAGGAATAGGCGTTGTTCTTCTGCTGTGCGTTCAAGTTGTTCTAGTTTTCTACTTATCATATCCAAATATCTGAGTAAGAGCGTAAATATTACTAAAGGTGAATTGGCTGTTTCTTTCACGATGGCATCATCTGCTATGCCATTCCCAAACCACTTCCTTGCTTGCCTTTCATTTCTTGAATTACAGGAATTTTACTGTTTTTCTATCAGTACTGTTTATAAACTTTTAAAACAGCCAAACCCACCATCTCACCATGTTTTACTTATTATAAGGTCTCTCCACTACACAATTATCTGATATAATTGCAAAGATAATGGTAAAAAGCAGAGCAAAGTTACTCAAGACATTCTGCAAAGTGAGCATTCATAACTCAGTAGATTTAAGAGTATGACCTTGCAAAAAAGGCTGAAATAACTGAAACAGTAACTTCAAATGTGGAAAAAAAAAAAAAGTACATTTGATTTCTCTAAGAAAAAGCGGGCACTGGGTTCCTTGTAATTTACAAGTCCTTGAACAAATCTCTCATCTGTAGTCTGGATCTCTGGTACATCAATATGTAATATGGCAACAATACCACATAATGAAACTGTGGAATGAATATAAAAGTCAGGTAATAAAAGTCAGCCCAATTCCTTACCCCATCCTTAGTGCAGGAAAAAGAACTATAACATCATTTACTTCCTAAGAAATGGGCTTGTCCATGGAATGGCCATGATTGAATATGACTGAGTCATATCTAAATGAGCTTACAATCCTTTTTATAGACAACACATATTTATATATTGGCATCAGTTATTCCAAACTTACTTTTTTTGACTTTGCACTAACTTCCTCAAAAAATGCTATCAGTTCTTAAAGATGAATCTTAAAAAACTGTTATTGTTTGAGGCATGTGTTAAAGATCCTTTCTCTTCCTCTTCTAATATAGAAAGATTTTGAATCTAATTTTTCTTTCAATAACCAGTTTGGCTTATCCCTTGGGCTTCCAGCAACCCTAACTCCTCTGGTAGAAAATTCTTCCACCTCTTGGTTTCACTTACTTCCTCTCCACTCTGAGGGATCCAGGAGAGTGGTGTCTAGTACTTAAAAAATTGTCTTCAATTCTTTCTAGCATTTTCCAGCTTATTTGGTTCCACAACATACACATAAAATGTACATCAACTTTAATCTTACCTATGCCTCATTAGCCGCTCCTGGTCCTTAATAGATTCGCTGCCCTCCTTTAACAACCAGTTTTGGACTTGTGCAACATCACAATGTTGAGGGATTTGATTGTTTTCCGGTACGTTATGTAGTTGTTTTGCAAGTATTCTCTATTTAAGAAATGTGTGTATTACATATAAATAATTTTTTTTATGTTTCCCCGAAATAAAACCATTTAAATTCCTATATTTTATAAATGCTTATTTCTGTTTAATTGTATTTACATCTATTTTGAATCCATTAAAGACACAGACAAGTTAACCAAAATTAAGATTTATCTCTCTGAAAATAAAAGGTAAACATTTCAGTTTATTTGTCCACCTATTCTAAATAAGGTAAATAAAAATATGCAGGAAGCAGAGAAGAAACACTGGGTACAGAATGAAGTGGGGAAAATACAGAATACTTAGAAATATAGTGAAGTCTTTCTCGTTTGTATTTAACCCTTTTATCTTTAGGACATACATTTGCAAACACTCATATAAATACACTTTTCTCATTTCGATCCAAACCTCTTGACCCTAAAATCTGAATTCACACAAGCGCGCGCACACACACACACACATACACACATCTTTGAGTCAAAAATCTAAAGGAAGTCACTATCCATAACCATTCACTCTACACCCAGTCATTCTATTTCACATTCAAGAACAACATTTTTACTGAATGAATACAGGTGCTCATGTATGAATACAAACACAGAGTGTACATATTCTTGAATCACTGTAGAACACTACAGGTATTTATTGTTCTTTTCCTATAGCTCAAACTATTTTAGCTTTCAACTTAAGAATCTTTCTGCCGGCTGGGCGCGGTGGCTCAAGCCTGTAATCCCAGCACTTTGGGAGGCCGAGATGGGCGGATCACGAGGTCAGGAGATCGAGACCATCCTGGCTAACACGGTGAAACCCCGTCTCTACTAAGAAATACAAAAAAAAATAGCCGGGCGAGGTGGCGGGCGCCTGTAGTCCCAGCTATTCGGGAGGCTGAGGCCGGAGAATGGCGTGAACCTGGGAGGCGGAGCTTGCAGTGAGCTGAGATCCGGCCACTGCACTCCAGCCTGGGCTACAGAGCTAGACTCCGTCTCAAAAAAAAAAAAAAAAAAAAAAAAAAAAAGAATCTTTCTGCCACAAGAGATGTTTATTATTGGCCTTAGCTCTGGGGGAAACAATACATCTGACTAGCAATTTAATTATTGAATTATGCCAGCTACCACTGGTGTGTTGATAGATGACCCAGTCCCTTTCCCATTCTTGGCCAAATATAGCAAAATTCAAATATTGTTTATTCCTACTCTAAATTTTCACTTGGAAAAAATAGTCAATTATTTTGTCAATAATAAAGGGTCAAAATATGATTAAAAGAACACTCTACATATAAACAAGAATTTCTTCCAAACTCTGTGTAAATAAACCAAATTTAAGTATTGAACTTACTTGTTCTCTTAGATAGTTTCTCTCAAAGTCTAATTTTAAACTGGTAAGATATTGCCTGTACTTATTCAATTCTCTCAAGGTACATACAACCTACAAACAAAAATGAAAACACATGGATATTTAAAAAAATGTTAAGTATGTTAATAATATATAAATATTTTAAATATATTCTTTAAATCATTAAATTGATTTAAAAATCACTTTAATAGCAGTGACATAAAATTCAATGACATTTTGGCATAAAGAGTAATAAACTGCTAACAATCTTGTAAGTAGTATCTCTCAGCATTTGTTAAGCAGCAAGAAATTTCTATCCAAAAACATTACTTAGGCTGAGGCAGGAGTATCTCTTAAGGTCAGGAGTTTGAGATGAGCCTGGGCAACATAGCAAGACCCCATCTCTAAAAAAAAAAAATAAAATAACCAGCTCGGACGGCCTGTGTCTGTAGTCCCAGCTACTCAGGATGCTGATGCAGGAACACAGCTTTAGCCCAGGAGGTCCAGGCACCAGTGAGCCATGATTGCACCATTGCACTCCTGTGTAGGCAACAAAGTGAGAACCTGTCTCTAAAAAATATGTACATATTGCTTTATTAACATTACTTATATTGTAAAAGGAGTTTAGTCCATACAATTAGAGTTATCACAGTAATAATTTCAATTAGCTGTAACTGGATTATAATTTTAAGTGTAATAACATTGTTCAACTCCAATAAGGATATACTCTATGAAGGTTCTAACAGACTGAATTTTGCTAAGTTTCTATTTCATCTAAAGATTTTAAAAATATATGGAACATAATTCTTGACAAGTATACAGTGCCGTTAAAGACAGAGAAAGAAGGCTATAATACATGTGGGAAAATTAATATATCTTTGTGTTCTCAAGTTATTTGTCAATAATCTTCTGGTATTACAAAGAAAAAACGTGAAGGAAGAAGTACGTTCATTTAGCAACAACTGTTATCTGATTTCTCTTGATTCAAATATGGAGAAATTGATAGAACTGCCTATTAAATATTGTCTCATGACCAAGTTAAAAGTGACACAGGCCCCCCAAGTGAGGTATAGAAACAAGTTTATATCATGTTTTAAAGTGTTTAATTGATTAAAAAAAGAAGTGATTTTCAACCCACTTTATTATTGCTGGTGATGTAGCCACCTTTCTTTAATCTCTTCAAAATATCTTTGCGCTTATAGTATGCTTTTAAATGTGGATCATGGAGGCTTTTATATTGGGTTTCCAAAAGTCGACAATAGGGATCAGTCAGGTTAAAACCATAAGAAGGTCGAAAAAGCTGCAAACACAGATTCAAAAATACGTAAAATTAATGTATTTTCACTTTAAATAATCTATCAAAATGATTAGAACATTCATTGAAAATAAAATGTGTCAGAAGAATCTGAAGTGGGGAAAAAGAGCCACAGAAAAATTGGAGTTGGGCATGTTTTCCTGCCTTTCCCTTCCTCTCTCCTTACCTGCATAAATTACCCCAAAGACTCACCTTCACCTAATCAGTTCCTCCTCTAATCCTCTTCAGCCCCTGACTCTCAGCCAAATAAGAAAAGAGCAGAGGAAAAGAAAGGGAATATATTTCTTTTCATACAGTTTGTTTTAAGGTACAAAGCCAACACTAGGATTCTCTTCTCCTCCTCCCTCTCTCAAATCAAAATATTCTATTCAAAACATAAAAGGATTAATAGTAAGTATGATTATATTTCAATCACCTTAAAATGAACAAAAAAACAGAAAATGTTTCATCAAAATTTATGAAAATAACTTTAACAAATAGTAGAAGCAAAACTTAGATGTTAACGATTTTGAGTTAAAGAGTCATTGCCTCTTGGGGCTTTTAATGCAAGAAACCAACAATCTCTGAGTGCTAGAGTAAGAAGAATACCTAAGGTCTATATTATGCAGTTCACCGTATTAAATAACCAATTTTAAAGAATATTGATAGAAATTGAAGTTTTTCTATTTGTGTGAAGACCAAATACGCCTTTAGGCAATAGTCATTAACACATAAAAGGAGGAAAAGATAATCAGTTACTAGTCATGTTTTTACATCTGCTGCATTAGAGAAAACAGCTGAGTTATTCAATCTCACCATGAATTAGCAAAGTGAGTTTTTGGTTTGAGTTCTGTTAGTTTTTCAATAGCAGGATGGTGAAAATGGCTTATTGGGGGACCTCTGAAATAGAAAAAGTAGAGAATTAGAGTAGGAAATTGTGTTAATGTTTTTACATCCCTTTCTGTTTTAAGTTTGCTGGGCCAGAAAAACATAAGTTTTATAATAGTTCAAAATAATGTTAAATCAGGAATTGGCTCAGGAGACAGATAATTGGAGTATGTGAGTAATATGGGAAACCAGAGAGCATCTGCCCTGTTTTCCGGTATGAAATTCAATTTATACTACCACTACAACACTAAGCACCAATCCCGACATGTCTGGAGGCACCAATTTGTGACCTCTGTTTCCAGTCTAGCTGTAACCACAGATGCAGTCCAACTCCTGAACACTATGGCGTCTGACTGGGTTGGACCCTAATAAGAACTCTCGAAAGGTAGGTAGGAGAACGCTTTGCATATGGGTAAAAGGTAGATGAGAGGAACAAAATAAGATACTAGCTCTTCCTTTGCATTTAAAAGTTTCTTTAAGTTTCTGACCTCTTGTTTAACATTAAACTTTAATTCCTTCCAAGGAGCCTAATCAGAAAACTAGATTACCTGATTACCAATGCTCTACTGAGAAGGCAAAGAAAGAACTCATAAAGGAAGAAAGTCTTAAATTAAGTGACTCCACATACAAAGCCCAGATCTTTCCTGGAAGGGAAATAATCAATAATAATAAGTCAAGGAGTGGATTGAATATTTCTTTCAGATGTTGACATTTAGCTGTAAACTTTTTAAAAATGTTACCTTTTAGCTGTGACTTTTAGCATATGTTTCTCAAGACCAAACCTGAGCTACTGACCTGTAAACTAAGAACGCCTTTAAACAAATCCACTCATTTCAGCCAGAGTAACCTTTCTATTGACAATTAAAATAACTGGTTGCTCTTAAAATGTCAGTATTAACCATTACCTCATGAAGGAGAGTACACTGAAAGAGAAAATTCTTCAGAGAAACTAGTATGGTGCCCAATTATCATTAAATGAATAAATTTAGGGAGAATTAATGTAATAAACAATAGAGAGAACATCTTTTTGAAAAGCAGTAGACAAGTGAATTAATGGTCGACAGAGAAAATGGCAATAGAGTAAAAAGAATATATTTGAGGGAGGAGACAAAAGTCGCAGTTCTAAGTTTATACGCTAAAGAGGAATTATATCACCTGTAATGGAATAAATTTCAAGCACGTTTTTGCAAAGTTAGTTTGTGTTTGTGACTCAAATTGTGTGAAGTTGGTATATTTGTAGTTCACTTGCTCTAATCTAGTAGATTAGGTTTTTTTTAAGGGCAATTATACTTTTTTCAGAAACAAAACTTGTTTTAAGAAATCATGTTTATTTAGTGTGTTAGATTGACAGTATGCCCCCAAAATTCATATATAATCCTAACCTTCAATGTGATGGCCTTAGGAACTGGGGCCTTGGGGGATAATTAAGTCATAAGGGTGGAGTCCTCATCAAGAGAGATAATGTTCCTATAAAAGAGACCACAGGAAACTCTCTATCCTTCTTTCTACCATGCAGGGAGGTAATAATGAAAGGACTACAAAGGGCCCCCACCAGAATCTGACCATGCTGTTGTTCTGATCTTGGACTTCCAGCTCCAGAACAATGATAAATAAGTTATTTCTAAGCCACCCAGTCTATGGTACATTGTTATAACAGCCTGAACTGAATAAGACATTATGCAAGTATCAAATACCAAGGGGTTCTACTTATTTCTGATGACATCATAGACATTATAAGGGTAAGTGGGCCACTTAGAATTCTTTCCTGTAGAACTTTTTGCAAAACTGATAAAAGCAACCAGTCAACAAGAATGTACTAAACCTCCTTCAGCATTGACTACTTAGTCAAAGGCTGGGGAGGTTTGGGGGTAGGTGTGGTGTTGAGGACTAAAAACATGAAAAGGCTTAAGGGAAGTATACACTATAATCCAGTATGATTAAGTATGGTTTGTATAAGTGAGATCATACAAATCAAGGGCAATGTGAACTCTAAACAAAAATAAGTTAATGGCGGGCTATCACAGTTCAGAGAGTCTTGATCGCTCAGATTCATAGACTGGGGAGAAGAAGACAAGGTATGCCAGGTTTGGGGGCAAAGTTGACAAAATACGTAAGTATTAGCACGGTATTTATGGGTAGGTGTGAAAGACTCAACTTGAAGAAGCTGAGCCTCTCTAGTTGGAAACAATACTGTATGGAAAGGCTGGGGCAAATTATGGAGTCTCTTCCTTATTGAGGCAGGGCTTTCTTTCATTAAAGTAAGGTTAAAGTACTAAACACATTAACTCATTTTAAGTCCCACTGTTTCGGTTCTTTTTTTATTTTTCTCTATGTGTAAAATAGAATTCAACTCAAAACAAAATAATGTTTCCCGTAAAGGGAGTTTGGTCCAAGATACTGTCAGTTAAAATCGTAACACATAATTAAATGGCAGCTAGCACTAATAACCTTTCACCTTCTAAACATGTTTCTAAGTACATCAAAACTTACTATATAGGTATATATGAAGTTTTATTATAAGGAATATTAATATCATACCGTGAATTGTAAATTAAGGACTAAGAATCTAAACTTTCTGGAATATTATTATGTCCAAACCATATTAGATGAAAGTGCTTCATATGCATTCTAAGCAATACCTTTGGTCAGATGTGGGATTTGTTTTTTCCTGTAAATGTTGATGCAAATTCCTTTAATGGATTTTGTATGATGCAGCCTCTGAATTGAATAGCAAGTAGTAAAGGGTAAAGGAAAGAAAGATGATAAAAACTTGTTCACCTTTTCACCGAAATTCGTAGTATAGAATACAGCATGGCTTCCTGGGATCACAGGCAGCTTGACCCCGAGAGGTAGGTCCAGTAGCTGAGCCGGTCCAACCCCTGCAAAGTGGGTTTTGTGCACGCCCTGTCAGACACAATTGGAGAGTTTTGTCTTTCCTTTTAGACAGTATTCGTTTAGTTTAGACCAATCTACTTCCACTGCAACCAAAGACTCCGAAGAATTACACAATCAGGGTTCGGGGCATTCTGAAGTCCTCCCATTTTCCCTGGTCACCAGCTCTCCTGGCGTCCCGCGCCTGCCAGTTGCGGCCAGTACAGTCCGAGCCACCACCACCGTCCCCGGGCGCCGCAAGAGGGCAGTCTCCTGAAGGGGGACAGTTGGGAGCCTCGCGACCCGCGTGTGGCGACCCCTGCCCCGCTCCCCAGCAGGCCTGCGGCCGCCAGAGGGCGACGCCGCCCAGCTTGCGGCCACTCACGTCTCCGCACTGCTGGGTGTCCGCAGCTAGGACGCTGGCGACCGTCTTGGTGACGGCGATATTGGCAGGCTTGGAGCAGGCGCCGAGGTACAGTTCCATGGCCGGCACGGGCCCCCTCAGCCTCTTCCTCACCCGTCCCGCTCTCCTTCTCTCGCACCCCGTTGTCCCTCTGTCCCGACCTGACCAAGAATGGCCAGAACCCAACGACCGCAGCCCCGCCCCCCGCGTTCCAGGCTTCCAATGGTAGCGGCCCCAGAAGGGCGGTGGCCTCCTGAGGGGCGGCTCGCGCCAGTGCCTAGAGCGCCCTCTGAGCTGGGAAAGTCCGTCCTAGAGGCCGGATCTGAGAGGAGCACAGTTGAAACTTCATCTTTCTCTGAAACCATCATCCCTTAGCCAATCCTAACGAAAAAGTATAAGCTTTGTTGGTGGGTAACTGGTTCATTTCCTCTGGCCTCCGAGGAGCCCTGTTCCGTTCAATAAAAATTCCCGAGTGATTGTTTTCGCCCTTTCTACATCTTCCCCCATAGGCGCCACACCCCAACCCCAGGCTCCCACAACTTCTTCCCACACCAGGTCCACAAGGCAGACGCGTTGGCTTCAGGAGTTCATTGCCTTCCTCCTGCCTCCTCTGTCCCCTAGGTTTCCTTCTCCTTTCTAGCGCTCTTTACCACTCTCCCACTGCCTCCTCTCTGCTCCTGCCGCTTGATCCTATTTAACTCTTTCTCCTCAACCATCCAGCCGAAATTTATAAAGTGCTTGACCCTTCTGGGCCAGTCATTGAGCTAGGCACTGGGTAGGACACAGCCGTGAGTAAAATATGGCCCCTGCCTGTAAGAAGCTAACTAGACTGGGAGTATTCTGAGGGCAGAGACAGTATGTGTCTAACCCACCTGTTGTTTAGACTTAGCTTCATACTTTCTTTGGGCCACTGCTGTTCTCTTTTATTTCTGGCCCGACTAGTAATAACAGTTACCATTTCTTGAGAATCTACTAGCTTACATATACTGTGCTAAACACCCTTTTAAACATTTATTTATTGTAATAGCCTTATCAATAATTACCCTTTATTTTTCAAAGATTGAGGAAGACTGACAATTGCTTTTAAATGGTGGCTCCTGAGACTGTTTTCTTAATCAGTGCACTCTGCTCTCTTTGTTGTAATTTCACACATGTGCTTAGGACTCTTAAATTTGAAATCTAAGCTTGGGATATAGTCTATTGCCAGCTTCCATATGGATATCCCACAGTCATCTTAAATTCAGTCTACTCAGATCTCAACACACACACACCCTTCACCAAACCAGGAAAAAAGCAAAGGCTTCTTCCTGCATTTCCCATCTCAGTGACAATACCAAAGTCTACCCAAGCCAAACTAAGGAATGCTTCCACATACTCCTTTTTCCCCTTTTCTACCATGTTTAGTTGGTCCCTAAGTCCCACTAATTTTATCACTAAAATTAATTTGCCTCATTCTATCTACTCCTACTTTACTCTCTTGGTTAAGCTGCTAATCATTCTTTGCTTATTTGCACCATTGCCACAGCCTTATAACATCTCCCTGCCACCCTCTATCCCAGCAATCCATCTTGTATCAATTTGATTTTTGATGGCAAACTGACCATTTATCTTCCTCACTTTAAACTCCCAACTGCCCTCAGCACAAAGTGTGTAATAGCCTCTGTTACTTGGTGTCTGTATCAGTTTCTTATTGCTAGCAAATCACCACAAACTTAGTGGCTTAAATTAGCACAAATATATTATCTTACAGTGATGGAGGTTAGTAGTCCAAAGTGAATCTCACTGGGCTGAAACCAGTGTATTGGAAGTGCTGTGTTTTTTCTGGAAGCTCTAGATCACAGCCTATGTTCTTGACCTTTCCAGCTTCTAGAAGCTGCCTCTTCCTCACAGGTTAAATCTGGCAATGTAGCATCTTCAAATCTCTCTCTGACTCAGACCTCTGCCTCCTTCTCTTCTATACAATTAAAGAATCTTTGTGATTACATAGGGTCCATCTAGGTTATCCATGCTAATTTATCTATCTTAATATCAGCTGATCAGCAACCTTAATTCCATTAGCAATCTTAATTCCTCCTTGCTATGAAATAGTCACATACTCAGTCTTGGAAATGAAGACATAGACATCTTTGGGGTACTATTATACTACCTTGCACAGCCCTGTTTTTGTCCGTTTCTGAGACATAACTCCCCTATACTACCTCTCAGAATTGAACCTCAAAAGACACCAAACTGTTTGTGGTTAGTTCTCTACATGGGGCCTGCTTATTCATGCATGATTCTGCATCTTTGTTTATGCCGTCCCCTCTGTCTGACAGCCCCTTTCAATTCACTGCTTGGCTAATTTCAATCAGCCTTTAAAACAACTCAAGTGTTACACCTCCAGGAAGTTTTTCTGACTTTCTAAGCTTTTGACAAATTCTCTCTCTCTGTGCTTTCTTCCATCTTAACATTTCCACATTACAGCAAGAATATCTGTTTACCTGTCAGTCTCCCTTTACTAGAATATAAATTCCTTTAGGGCAGGGGTTGGCTTATTCGACTTGTATGCACAGCACCTAGCATAGTGCTGAGCAAGCACTTAGTGAGCACTAAGTAAAATTTTGTTTCCTGACCTAGTCAGACATGAATGAGAACCCACTGAAAACTTTTAAGCTAATTATTGTTCTAGAAGAACACCCTGGCAACAATTTTGAAGCTGGATTTATGGGGATGAGAATAAAGATCTGGGAGACTTCATGATTTGTAGACATGCAGAGAATGGATTTGAGAAAATTTTAAGAAGAAAACTTTCAAAACTTTGAGCTCTTCCTCATCTCACCTACTTTTAAAGGAACAGAGTTGGTGGGAATCATTGCTGTGAGAAGCTGACGGTGGTGGATGACAAGGTTGAATTTCCAGAGGAAATAGGTAAGCCAGAAAAAATGAATTCTCAAAAAAAATGAAAGAAAAATCCACATCAAATAGGTGAGTTCTATTTATAAGGAAAGCAAATGGAAAAGAAGAAGTCTACAGTGTAGATAAAATATCTATGACATTTATATGTAAAGGAGAATTTGTTGTATTCTTGGAAAAGTTAGAGGAGTATTATGAACATTGTTCATTATGAACTCAGTTCATAAAACTGAGGTTTTATGAACATTGGGGTATTTTCGGAGACTTTATTGTCCTTTTCTACATAACAAACCGTTTCCAAAATTTAGTAACTTTAAACAATGATTTATTACTTCTCACAGTTCTCTGGGTTTGCTGGTGTTGTTTGGGTTTGCTGGTGCTGTTTGGGTTTGCATTTGCTTAGCTAGGGCTGGATCATCTAGGATGGCTTCACTCACATGTCTGGGCTCTCAGACAAAAACAAACAGGCTGGAATGATTGAGATGGCTGGATCACTGTCTACATGTATTCTTTTCATTCTCCAGGAAGTTAGGCAATACGGTTTTACATTTTAGTTTCAAGACTTCCAGCATCAAGACTGAATAAACATTAATGTGCTTATGTGCTTCTGAAGTATTTACTCACATCACGTTTGTTATTGTCCGACATAGAAGGAAACTAGCTACATAAAGACATGGATACACTAAGGCTCCCATTCATAGGGCTCATTGCCTCAGAAATCTACCAAAGATCACTCTCTGATCAAATGATTCACATTCCTTCTATATTCAAAACACACTTACCTCTCCTAAGACTACCAAGAGTCTCATTCAGTAATGTGATTAGGCTTAAAAATTTAGTGTTTTGTAATCTACAATTATGTCCATGGACAGCTATTTGAATACTGCCTGTATGAATTCAAAGACCTATGAACTAAAAAACAAGTTGGGTTAATAATCTATATATGAAAAACCAATTTCTCCAAAACCTTAGGCTTAAAGCAACATTAATTACTTATTGTGTCTAGTGGTTTCTCTTTGGGTTTGGAGATTCAGATGAGGCACAGAGGAGACAGTTGCTCTCTGTTCTATGATGTTTGGAACTTCAGCTGACAGACTTGAAGACTAATAGCTGGAATCAGCTCCTTCAAAGTTATAGGAGAAAATTTTCTCCTTTTGGGTCTTACTTTTGAGAACTGTTAGAGAAGACCAGAAGAGACCTCAGTTTAGGATTAATTATTGTTTTATTCTCCACACTCCACCCAATGACTCATCCCATCGAAGCTTTTCCAGCCTAGCTGGTGGGAACAGGTAATGTTTACAGCTGTTGGTGGAAGCCCAGTACTATCTCTTTTGAGTGATTATTTTCCATGGCATATGGTAGTTTTCTCACAGTGTTCTGACAAATAGGCAGGAAATACTCAACGACAATTCTCCACACATCTTGAAAGTTCTTGTTCCATGCAGCTGTCCTCTCTCTACTTTGCTTTTGCATACTCTAATTATATCTGCCTTCCTGGGCTCTGGGTTCTGTCTCCTGAACTCAGGGAGTCAGATGAGCTCCATCTGGATTCTCCCTCCTTATGCTGTGGTTTGAAAGTTCTCTCAAGTTTTATCAATATGCCTCACCTCTTTTGTTTATTGTTTTTCAGAGATCATTGACCATTCTCTGATCTAGTGTCTTGAAAATTATTGCTTCATATATTTTGTTTGTTTGTAGATGTTTCAGGGCATATCTTCTCCATGGTACTCTGTCTTGAGAGGAAATACAACTCAATTTTGCTTGTGATAATCAGTGTAGAGTTTTTAATTCTTTAGCTAATAATTATTTTATTTGGAGAAAATCCTGCATATATGAATGTTAGTAGATGTTCAATCCACTTTTTACTGAAATTAAGATGGGGCACATATTTTCATTTGGCATGCCTTGGAGGAGGGTCAAGGGCATGTGACTTTGTCTGAGAAGGAATTAATTCAAAGACTCTTGTACAGCTAAGGACCATGAAGTCAGGGTTAATGTCTGGTTACAGCACAAGCAAAAACATTTTAATCCAACTACATCTGTGGCTTTATGTTGTGTTTCCATTTTCCTCAACTTGAATTATTTCAGACCTTCTTAAATATTCTCTGAGCTTTCTCAAATATTTTCTCTCTAGGTTAGCCAGGCTGGTTTTCTATTACTTTCAACCCAAAGTCCTAGCTTATATAATAATCACTGTACTCCCAGGTTTTCCTCATTTTTATTTATCATTTCTTAATGTAACTATATAAGCAGAATATTTAAATGTTTGGGTTTTACCACCTCCTTATGTCTAACTGAGAAACAAAATACAAGATCTTTCGGATCCTCTGTTGGTCAGGATTTTCAAGAAAAACAGAACCAACAGGGGATATGTGTTTATGTGTCTGTGTGTGTGTATATTCCTCTCTCTATCTACTGAGAGCTGTCTACGTATGCCAGTAGCCCAGCAAGCTGAGAAAGAATTGCTGTTTGAACCCAAAGGCAGTCTGTTGGCAGAATTTCTCCTTGGTTGGGGGAAATTAGTACTTGTTATGTTAAGTCCTGCAACTGATTGGATGAGACCCACTCATATTGTGAAGGGCAATCTACTTGACTCAGTGTCCACTGTTTTAAATGTTAGTCTCATCCAGAAAACACCCTCATAGAAATATTCCAAATGTTAGACCAAATATCTGGGTGCTGGATCTCAGCCACAATGATATGTAGAATTAAACCTCACAGATCTCCATTTTTTGTCTATTTCATTAACCGGAGCTAATTTCTGAATCCAAAAAATAGAAATAATCGTTTTAATTTAGAAAAAGCATTCCAATTTAAGTTATACTCCTTAAAACACAATATTTAATTAATGAACTATTATGTTGATTCAATCTAGCCATAAACTTTTCCATTTATTTTAATTTGTATGTAGTTATATATACTATATGTAGTTATATATACTATACGTAGTTATGTATACCATATGTAGTTATATATACTTTCTTAATTTCTTGAATGCTTAAGGTTCCATTTGATTATTTTTGCTTTCATCTAATATTTGACATATATTCTTAATAATGCCACCTTTTAATTAATATTTGGTTGACTGATATCTCACAATAACCTTATCTCTTTTTTCTAAGCCAGGTATTTTTAAATTAAAAATAAAAAGTAAACTTTTGTTTAAAATTACTTGTCTACTTTATCTTATATTGTCCAGGTTCAATAATTTAACCTGACAGCTTAAAATAATTAATATTAATACATTCATCAGAAAGTAGACATAATAAAATGTTTTTGATATTACCTTGTAGTGATCATAATTCATTTAACAGTTAAAAAGGCAGTCTGCACATAAAGCATATCTAAAATTGCTAGTAATAGTAGCTAGTATATTGTAATGTAATAGAATTACTTATAGCAGAATAGACTGAAACTAAGAAACTTGAGGAATTGACATTAACATTCTAAAATGACAGAAAGTTTCAAAGGTTTTAAAGGATTTTTTCCAGAAATGTACAGTAATGATTACAATGTAAAATCTAAAAAAAAAAAAAAAAGCCTGAGAAATAAATAGGAAAAGAAGAATAGATATATAAATCTATAGTAATTAAGGCTGAACATTAACTAGATTAAGGTTCAATGCTATAAAGTTGGTATATGCAGATACAGTAAAGGGCATAGTAATATAAATTCCATCACAGAAATGTAAACACCACATTAGAAGAGTGTATTAGTTTCTTAGAGCTCCTGTAACAAAGTACCACAAGCTGGGTATCTGAAAATAACTGAAATTTATTTCCTCACAGTTCTGGAGATTAGAAGTCCAAAAATCCAGGTGTTGACAAGGCCATGGTCTCTCTGAAGGCTCTCTTGAAGAATCTTTTCTTATTTCTTCCCTGCTTTTGGTGATTGCTGGCAATCCTTGGCATTTCTTATGTCACTCTAATCTCTGCTTCTGTCTGCACATGG
The DNA here is from genome assembly GCF_043159975.1 of Macaca nemestrina. Classification (NCBI taxonomy): domain Eukaryota; kingdom Metazoa; phylum Chordata; class Mammalia; order Primates; family Cercopithecidae; genus Macaca; species Macaca nemestrina. The sequence goes on along the minus strand of NC_092135.1, from coordinate 83,728,135 downwards.
CTGCTTCTGTCTGTGTGTATCCATGTGTCCACATTTATCTTCTCTTACAGGGATACCAATCATAGGATTAGAGCCCATATTAATCCTGTATGGCCTTATTTTGGCCAGATTACATATCTAAATATTCTATTTCCAAATAACTTCACATTTTGAGGTTCTGAGTGTACATGAATTTTATGAGGATCCATTTAAGGACAAAGGGTGAGAGAACATCTTGCTGATGAGGTAAGATCGGTATATTGGCATGTCATTAAAGACTTTGTTAAGGATATCGATTTGACAGAGGACTCAAGAGTCTGTCTAGTAATAACAAAAATATAGATATCAGAATCTTCATGATGTATGTGAGTTTCTAAAGGATTCCAGAATCTGCAGAAGAGCAGATGGAACGAAACCACCAAGACTCGTTTAATTGATTCATTACGAGTACCTATTTTTTTGTATTTTTGGAAAATAACTCCTTTGATGATGTTTTATGTAGTTTTCAAATAATTATCATTGTTAAGAAAGACAAAATGAAAACTTATATTAAAAATATAGTTAGGAACCACACAGTACCCTTTGATAATATGAGGTATATATCTTTGCCAGCATCTCACTCTTTAAAGTACATTGCATTGTACTTTGCATTGCTTTGTAATATATTTATCTTAGTGGTGTAGAAAAACTGATACTGAACACAGATTTCTGACCTGTTAAGTAGTTCACACCTTAAATAAAGGGCCCAAATTAAATATTGGTTGGAAAACTTATTCATCTATTTTCTCTCTGTCTCTTCTGTCTCTCTATGCGCGCGCGCGCACACACACACACACACACATACACGAAATATAAAATAAAAGGTAATGCTAAATACATTTTCAGTTCAAGCTTAAAATGTAAGGTAGTGAGACATATACCACATCATAAATGGAGAAAATTTCTTGGTAGTAAGAGACATTAAGAAAATATAGTGCAATTTTAATAGCACAGACTCAGGTGTAAGATTGCCTGTGTTTAAACCCTATTTATTTCAACTCTTGACTTGTTTCCTCATCTCTAAAATATCAAATCTTATGATATCATTGATTGGGTAGCATCAATAGGGACAATGATTTATAGTGATCAGTCTGCCCCATCTCTGTGTAGTCCTGATCATTGTACCATGTTATGTTATCTAGCTTAAAATCACAGAAAGACGTTGAGGAGCTGGACTTTCTGTTTTCTATAGCTTTTTTTCTTTATAATTATTGGAATAAATTGCTCTTACAATCTCAGTCACTGTTATATATGTTAGGTGTTTGGGGGAAAAAAGTTTGAAAAATAGCTAGAAAATATCATCCAGCAAAATGAGGATTTTTGTTTTATTAATCAAATGGCTGCAGTTTGTTTTTACAATTTGTCGTATTTCCAAAAATATTATAAAACAAAAGTCTTTCTGCTTATTAACTTTATATATAAGTGAAGAGTAAGCAATTTACTGTTATATAATTAATTTCCAGTAAAACTATATTAATACAAATAATAACATGTCCCATTTACTCCTCAATAAGTCTACTGTAGTTAGGAAGCCTTTAAAATGGTTCCAAATTATTCCTGCCTTTTGATATTTATACGCTTATGTAACCTCGAACACTTAAAAGTGAACTGTACCTAGTGACTAGCTTCTAACAAATATAATATGGTGATGATTTTGAAATGTTCGAGAAGGTGATGACTTTTGAAATGTTGCTTTCATCTTGCCCACCTTATTCTACTCTCTCATTCACTTACTATGAATGAAGCCAGCTGCCAGGTTGTAAACTATCTAAGGAGGAGACCATATGGCAAGGAACCGGGAAAGGCCTCTAGCCTACAACCAGGGATGACCATGAGCCCTTTGTCCAGCAGTCTTTGAGGAAGTGAATTCTGCCTACATTCAGGTGATGGGACTAGGAATCCAATCCTCTCGTAGTTCAGCCTCCAGATGAGACCTCAGCCCTGGCCAACAGTTTGTTCACAGCCTTGTAAGACATTTTGAGCCAGATGCACACAGCTAGGCTATGCCCAGGCTCCTGAGATGCAAAAACTGTGGGATACTAAATGTTTGCTGTTTTGAGTGGTTAGGTTTTAGAACAATTCATTTTATAGAAGTGGATAACTATCTTTACAATTTATTATTCATTGTTGTAGTCAGCTGACAAAGTATGTGATCCTTTCATTAACACTGTGAGACAGTTATTACAATCTCTATTTTTCAAAGAGGAACTTTGGATTGGAAGAAACTAAATAATGTGCCTGTCATCATAAAACTTTGAAATGAGCTGTATTACAAGGGATCATTCTTAACCAACAAATAGTTCTCCTTTCTCCTCATCATTTTTTAAAGTAAAATTATTTCTTACACCTTAAATCTTGAAAACTATGTAGATATTTGCTTCTCATGTTGGATTTCATCAGTATATAATTAGAAAAAAAGAATGGAAAACCAACATTAAAACCACCACATGGGCAGAGCTTCATCATCCACACTCTGCACCATGACTCTGATAAAGCCTGGCAGAGGCGTAAGGGGCAAGTTATGAAAGGATTGAGATAACAATTTCTTTTCTTGATTCTATATCACATGTTAAAAATACAATCATTAAACTATTTTATGCACTTCAATAATCCACTGATTCCATTTGCCAATTTATTATCAAAATTTATCATTATTTTCATCTATTTTAGCAATCTTCTATAATGAACAAAGAATAATATAAATTAACAACATTGTGCATGAAATACTAATTACTAATTTCTTATTCTAGTATAAATTCTAGTGTAAATATATTTGATTATATCTTGTAATTATATTTGATCAGCATGTCTGTGAAACTCATCCATGCCATCTGGAAAGGAAAAAGTTAAGTTGCATTTCTGCAGTACATTCTCTCCCTTCCCTGAGGTGCTCCTGGAATATAAAGAAAGCAAGTGAATTGAACTAATCCTCTTATAAACATACTAATGATAAATCTCCCAGTAAAACAACAACAATAACAATAAAGGTCTTCTGTTAACAAAAGAGTCTTTTCCTATGTGAAGCTTTTAGTAGAATGTTCTTAATTGTCTAGAATTATTTATAGTAAGCAAACAGAAATATATGGACTTATGCATAATGACTCCTTGGAAAATGTTTTATAATATATGTAACTCTTTCTGTAGAAAATATAAATGTTTTATAATCTGTCTCCTTTCATGAAAGTGAGGTGCCTGCATACCTCATAGAAAACTCATCTGTTCACTTGGGCCAGAAATGTCTTTGATATTGTGTGATAGGACTCAGTCAACTGAAATAAACACAGACATCCTGACCTCACCTTTCCTTACCTGTGCCTCATGATTCCATGTGACCTTGAAATTGTTAGAAAAACTTGATACTGGATAAGATCTCTGAGTCCTTGAGTCTGAATTATCAATCCGATCCTTTCTGTTATTTTAAATTCCAAGACATGTTGATTTATATGATAGCTTTTCTTAAACTTCATCCTTCTAGCAGTTGGTTTAATCATTTTGGTAGCCCCTAGGGGCACAAAAGGCACATTCTATATTGGTAAAATAATACACATGTGAGAAAAAATCTACACAGTAAAAAGGAAAATAACTCACTCTTTAAATCTAGATTCTGACACTCTCAACCCAGAAACAAACAGCAGTAGTTTGTATATTATTATACACATGCAAAAATATCTTATAAAATATTAAGTCTTCAGAGTTCCACTTGGTACATTTTTAACTGAGCAATATATTTTGAAGATCATTCCATATAAGCACACTAGGATTTAATTTAGTTTTTAACCATATGGATGTGCTATTTAATGCTGTAATTACCATAATTTATTCAGCTAGTCTTCTATTTATGAATGTTCATTTTTTTACATTACAAATATTCTACAGTAAGCATCCTTTTAGATAGATTGCTGAATTAAAAGATACCCCCATTTCTATGGGGTTTTTTCCTTAGAGGTATTGCCATGCTTTCCTCAAAGCGGTTACAATAATTTATCTTCCCGGAAATGAACATCTGAGAAGCTATGTGCCTGCAATTAGTGTTCTCTTTCTGTACTGGATAGACCATCTTCTTAGATTGTGGTTTCACCTAATAGCTAAAACGATTTTTTTCTATATATAATTTTCTTTTGTTTCAGAGATAACAGAGAGTCCTCTCTCCTTTCCCCCAAATTTTACTCTCCATTTTTTGTTAAAGAAACTTGTAGTTTGTCAACAAAGTCCATAGATAGTTTTCAGGTGTTTTGTTTGTTTGTTTGTTTGTTTGTTTTGAGACAGAATCTCGCTCTGTTGCCCAGGCTACAGTGCAATGGTGTGATCTCGGCTCACTGCAACCTCTGCCTTCTGGGGTCAAGCAATTCTCCTGCCTCAGTCTCCCGAGTAGCTGGGATTACAGGCCCCTGCCACTGCACCCAGCTAATTTTTGTATTTTTAGTAGAGACTGGGTTTCACCGTGTTAGCCAGGATGGTCTCAATCTCTTGACCTCATGATCCGCCCGCCTTGGCCTCCCAAAGTACTGGGATTACAGACGTGAGCCACCGTGCTCCGGCCTGTTATTTTTAAAAATATAAGTTTAGGTGATGTGTAAAAAGACCAAAAGTGGTGAGTAAAATGGACCACGTTACTTATTATGGACTCAACTGTAAAATTTTATAGTTTTCGTATCTTTTACAAATCAAAACAAAGTTTAAAAATCACAACACACATTATATATGTTATATATAATATTTGGTATAAAAATGTACCACAAATTGAAAACAAGTTTCTACTTGTCAGCTTAACTATGCACAAAAGATTTAACCCAGTAGACCTGACACCACTATTTTTCAGAAAAACCTACTTGCTTCATCCGTGTCCCTACAAAGGACATGAAATCATTTTTTCTATGGATGCATAGCATTCTATGGTGTATATGTGCCACATTTTCCTTATCTAGTCTATCATTGATGGGAATTTGGGTTGGTTCCAAGTCCTTGCTATTGTAAATAGTGCTGCAACAAACATACCTGTATGTGTGTCTCAGCAAACTAGCACAGTAACAGAAAACCAAACACTGCATGTTCTCACTCATAAGTGGGAGTGGAACAATGAGAACACATGGACACAGGGAGGGGAACATCACACACTGGGGCTTGTCAGAAGTGGGGGGCAAAGGGAGGGAGGGCATTAGGACAAATACCTAATGCATGCAAGGCTTAAAACCTAGATGATAGGTTGATGCGTGCAGCAAACCACCATGGCACATGTATACCTATGCAACAAATCTGCACGTTCTGCACATATATCCCAGAACTTAATGTATAATAATAATAATAATAATAATAAAAGAAAAACCTGTTTGCAAGGTTCACACTTAGCTGGCACCTGGGAATTTGGCAATCAAACCATTCACAAACTGATAACACTAGTTCATTGTTCCTGCATGGTTTGCAAAAACAATGCAGTTTATGCTGAATGCCTGCCTTGTTTCTAGGAGTTTGGAATTTTTACACGTGCTAGAAGCAGGTGCTTACATGATCAGCCCCCATAAAAACCCTGGACTCTGTTCTGGGATGAATTATGTCTCCCAAACTTTATATGTTGAAATTGTAATGTCAAGTACCTCACAATGTGACAGTGTTTGTAGCCAGGGACTTCTAAATGGCAATTAAGTTAAAATGAGGTCATAAGGGTGGGCTCTAATCCAATATGACTGGTGTTGTTACAACAAGGGGAGATTTGTATACATAGGGAAAACTTACTAACACCTTAATTTCAAATTGATAGCTTCCAAAATTGTGAGAAAATCAATGTTTGATATGTAAACCATCCGCCCTGCAGCAGTTTGTTATGGCAACCCTAGCAAACTAATACATGCTCTGAGTGTCTAATGGGCTTTGTGGCAGATACATTGCATACACTTTACTGCACTTTTCACTGCCAATGAAAGGAGCATGCTAGGTGGTCATGTAAAAGGAAAAGGAGAACATCCTAAGACTGTGTATGGATTTCTGCAGACTCCTTCCTTTGCTGATCCTGTTGTGTATTCTTATGCTGTAATAAATCTTAGAAGTGAACATAACTTTATATGGAGTTCCATGTGTCCTAGGAATCACCAGAGGTGTAGGTGGTCTTGGGGATTCCAGAAACACTGATTCAGCCAATATAATATTTTGATAAATAGTTTTGAAACTTAGAGACTTTTATTATTTGGCTAACAAATACTCGATTTAGGTGAAATTCTGCATATATGAATTGTTGGTAGGCATTCAGTCCCCCTTTTAACTGAAAGTGAAATTTGGTGTATTATTGTACTTCTCTGTCTTGTTTTATCTGGCTCATCACAACAATATGAAAAATCTTTAAAGAAGATTTTCATCTTTCTTGTTCAGTGCACTCTTCAATAACTAGAACAGTGCCCACTAATTACTATTAAGTAGACAGGACTCATTAGTAGATATAAAATAAATGCCACTTCAGCAAATGAGTAAGCACATTATTTATTTATTTTGGGGTCACTGTTTAAATGGACATTGCCAATGTGTTTACAGTAGGGTATCTCCAGTTTTCTTTTCTTCCTTTCTTCCTTTTTTTTTTTTTTTTGGGAGAAGGAGGGCATTCATTTCTGAGCACTGATTCTTCTAATTGACACTGCCCTCTTTTAGATAGCATCCCACATTTTTAGCTTCTAAATTGCTGTTTTCATGTTCAATGTTAAGAACATGAGCTATAGAATAGTAAAAATATGGTAAGGCTTGCTATTGATCTATTTCTCTCATTCATTTATCTACTTAATGGTATGTAAATCATAAATTTGTTACAAACTTCACAGAAGAAGATTTTGTGATTGTTCAGCCTTCATGCACAGATGCTTATAAAACCTGCCAGTATCCACAAATTAATCATAGTATAGAGATTACAAATCTGCATGAAGATAAAATTATTTTGTTAAATGGAGAATCTCAAACTATTAGTAACTTGTGATATTAACTGAGTGAGTCAAGTGTAATTTCTTTTTTTTTTTTTTAGACAAAGAAAGGCTAGAGAAGTTTGTGAGATTTACCAGAGAAAGTTGTGAGGAAGCAATGGGCAGGTGCAGCAGAAGAGAAGCTGATGCCAAGGGTAATATTTTTTAAAGTAAAGCAAATGAGAAAAGAACAGAATAGTGTCTTTCAGATTTAGTAAGAGTATTAACTTATGCAAATTTATTTTCAGTATAGATGTATAATTTACATACTTTGCTTATATAAATATGTGATGTGTGTATTATGAGTTTAAGGAGGGAAAGTTTGAACGTGACACAAGATGATTGATTATGAGTATTTATATTTCAATAAAATATTCTAAAATGTGAAACCCTTCAAAATGTTAGAACAGAAGTTACTATGGAACATCATTGAATTGAACATTTTAATTTTATAAACAATAATACGGGCGCTCAGTAAAATGAAATTATCTTCTAAAATTATAAATTAGATTAGTGGGAGATTTAGTATTAAAACTCAAGTCTTCTATCAGTTTTCCATCAAATCATACAGCTAAGAAAATATAATGCTAACTGTTCAAGCATGTAACTTTGGATCAGTTCTATTTATTAAACTGAAACTGGCATTGAGTTAAGATTGTTTTTTAAGCAAACACATTTGTTACTTTAAATGCAATAACCACAAAAAATGTAACTATTCTCCAATTTTAAAGAATAAATATTCATTTAAATAGGATGCCTCTAATTGTGGTTATATAATTTCTTTACTTTTTATTCTTATTATAATGAATTAAGAGAAATTTGTTTTTTGTTAACATTAGAATAATTGTTCATGTAGTTGGTATTATAACTATTCTAATATGTATCCAGAACAAGCACCAATTAAAAATATTACTGCATCCTTATCATCTTCTGCCAGCTGGTTGTTCATATTAACATTGCAGGGGATCACAATGTTATTTTAGGAAGCTGCTTATCAAGTTATGGGTTTTTGTTGGTGTTGTTTGGTTGAATTTTTTCACCTAATTAGTGAACAGCCTGAGAAATGCTTTATCTTTAGTATGGTTTCAAAAGTAATGAAAGTGGGAATAATAAAGACCTTTGGAGACATTCTACAGAAAAAAAAAATTATAAACAAACAAAACGCTGCATTCTTCCCTCCCTTATTTGTGGCTTTTCTTTCTGAATTTTCCCTTGTCTGATATCAGTAACTGACTTCTATTATATTAATATTTGCATATGTTTGTCACATTATTCCCTACTTCTCTATTTTAAAACCTTCTTAATCATTTTGTTTTACATGTATTTCCTACATACAGAAAACTGTTGGGTTTTGTTTTGTGGGTGATTTGAAATTTTGTTTTTTTAAATGTAATAAATTAGCCCATTTTCACTTAACATAAATATGTTGTATGTTACTTAGTGTAATTATTTTATGTCATATTTACTAAGTTTCAGTGGGTGTCTGTCTCCTTCTCCTGGTTAACAGTGTCAAGGGTTTTAGTTGACTTATAAATATTTCTTCTAAATGTATTTGAGTTCTTTGTACAAAAAGCAGTGAACTTTTCAACTACTGACTCATAGAAGGTGCTCGTAATATTTTCATTTTGGCTTAGGAATTCCATACTGAAAACAGTAATTTTTCAAAATTCTAGCCAAATTTTAAAGACCATTAGAACTATTGTTTCTTGCTGTGATTTTGAAGATACAAAAAATATACTGTTTTATTTAAGTGAGAAAATTCAGATAATGTTTGTAATTCATGGATTAAATTATTCCATGTGTCCTCATTTACATAGGTGCCTCATTTCAAATATGATCTTACTATCCTCTAATAGGTCTAAATATTGTGAACATGTTTTAGATTTGCTTTCATTTTTAATTTATCATGTTTTATTTTGCATAACCTTGATAATCACTGTAACCATTATTTTTGCAGGTACTTAATTATGTGAAAATAATTACATCCTTCTTTAAGGGATCTAGCATCTTCTTCATTAAATTACGTCCTTCTTCAATGCAACTTAAAACCACAATGAGATACCACCTTAACACAGCCAAAATGGCCATGATTAAAAAGTAAAAAAAAAAAAACAATAGATGTTGGCATGGATGTGGCGAAAAGGGACTGCTCATACAATGCTGGGAATGTAAAGTAGTAAAACTTCTATGAAAAACAGTATGAAGATTTATAAAGAAATAAAAGTAGATCTACCATTCAATCCAGCAATCCTACTACTGGGTATCTACCCAAAGGAAAAGTCATCATTATATCAGAAAGATGCCTGCACGCATATATTTATTACAACCCAATTCACAATTGCAAACATATGGGACCAACCTAAGTGCCCAAGAGCTGATAACTGGATAAAGAAGATGTGATATATATATAACATATATTTATATAAAATATTATATGTTGCATATATATTACATATATATGTAATATGGGATATTACTCAACCATAAAATGAATAAAATAATATCTATTGCACAATTTGTATAGAGCTGGGTGCCATTATCCTAAGTGGAGTAACTTGGGAATGGAAAACCAAATACTATATGTTCTCACTTAGAAGTGAGAACTAAGCTTTGGGTTGCAAAGGCATGTGGAGTGGTACAATGGCTATTGGAGACTTAGAAGTAAGGAGGGTGGGAGTTTTGCAAAAACCTACATTAAAACTGCACTAAAATCTTAGACTTCATCACTATACAATTTATCCCTGTAACCAAGACCCCCTTGTACCTCAAAAGCTTTTGAAATAAAAATATATATGTTAAAATTATGTCCTTCCTCAATATGACCCAGCCTTAAGGGAACCCAGCCTTCTTTTCAACCAAGAGATTCTTGGTATGTAAACTGCTCAAGAATGGAAACAAGGGGCCATGAGTCCGTTTTGGTGACAAGTTGCGTTTCTGTTCGGTAGATCCAGAACTCCTCATTTACACAGATCAAAAAAGAATTTAAGAGACTGCCATCTATATTTTTTTCTAGGGAAGCCATGGTCAACTAGCCAACATCATAGATCTCTGTGAGTCAATCTATTGATCACAGCTTTACATCTGCTGTCTGTTACAGTAATCATGCTTGCCTTGTGTTTAATAATTAAGTGCCACTACTTGCACCATGCCACTTAGGATCCTATTATCCCCATTGCATTTAGAGATTCCTGTTTTATTGCAGCAGTTACCATTGTAATTTCTGACCTACAGTAAAAAGTGACTACAGAGCTCTTCAAGGATGCTGGGATTCCCCTCACAAATTTGAGAGGATGAGAAGACATGAGCAATAGTGAGGAAATAATTTAATATTTTTATTAAAACTTATAGTCTGCGAGGGTTTTTATAACACATCTGTATTTTATAATAGCTAAATTTAAACATCACAGCACTTTCAAACACAAGCAAGCCATATATACTTAGCACTAAATAAATTTGTAATTCAGAATTTAATGTGCTATTTTTACATATTCTAGAGAATCAACAAGGTTTTTGTGTGGATGGAAAAGCATAGCTCTCTCTATATATATTATATAATTATGTTTGAATGGGAAACAAAGAAGAGCAGAAGTCGTTATTCTTATATCATATAAAACAGATTTTAAATCACTGAAATTTTTTTTAACTTCTTGACATTATTATTATTATTATTATTATTATACTTTAAGTTCTAGGGTGCATGTGCATAACGTGCAGGTTTGTTACATATGTATACTTGTGCCATGTTGGTGTGCTGCACCCATCAACTCGTCAGCACCCATCAACTCGTCATTTACATCAGGTATAATTCCCAATGCAATCCCTCCCCACTCCCCCCTCCCCACGATAGGCCCTGGTGTGTGATGTTCCCCTTCCCAAGTCCAAGTGATCTCATTGTTCAGTTCCCACCTATGAGTGAGAACATGCAGTGTTTGGTTTTCTGTTCTTGTGATAGTTTGCTGAGAATGATGGTTTCCAGCTGCATCCATGTCCCTACAAAGTACACAAACTCATCCTTTTTTATGGCTGCATAGTATTCCATGGTGTATATGTGCCACATTTTCTTAATCCAGTCTGTCACTGATGGACATTTGGGTTGATTCCAAGTCTTTGCTATTTTGAATGGTGCTGCAATGAACATACGTGTGCATGTGTCTTTATAGCAGCATGATTTATAATCCTTTGGGTATATACCCAGTAATGGGATGGCTGGGTCATATGGTACTTCTAGTTCTAGATCCTTGAGGAATCGCCATACTGTTTTCCATAATGGTTGAACTAGTTTACAATCCCACCAACAGTGTAAAAGTGTTCCTATTTCTCCACATCCTCTCCAGCACCTGTTGTTTCCTGACTTTTTAATGATCGCCATTCTAACTGGTGTGAGATGGTATCTCATTGTGGTTTTGATTTGCATTTCTCTGATGGCCAGTGATGATGAGCATTTTTTCATATGTCTGTTGGCTGCATAAATGTCTTCTTTTGAGAAATGTCTGTTCATATCCTTTGCCCACTTTTAAAACCCAAACACATTGTACAGCTGTACAAAAACATTTGCTTTATGTGTTTACACTATAAGCTTTTTTCTATATTTAGCATTTTAATTTTTTTCTTGTAAAACTTTTGTGTTAAAAACAAAGACATAAACATTCATGTTAGCCTAGGACTGCCCAGGATCAGGATCATCAATATCACTGTCTTCCACCTCCATATATTGTCCCACTGAAAGGTCTTTAAGGGCAATCACTCACATGAAACTGTCATCTCCTAGTGTAATAATGCCTTCTTCTAGAACACCTCATGAAAGAACTGTCTGAGATTGTTTTGCAATTAACGCATTTATTTTATAAGTTCAAAGTGTACACTTTTAAATAATGATAAAATTATAGTATAGTAAATACAGAAACCAGTAACATAGTTATTCATTTTCATTGACAAGTATTATGTACTGTACAGAATTGTATGTACTATACTTTTATTTGACTGGCAGTGCAATAGGTTCATTTACACTGACATTACCAAAAACATGTGAGTAATTAGCTGCGATATGACTTATGATTGTTACAACATCACTAGGTGATAAGAATTTCTTTAGCTTCATTATAATCTTAAAGGGCTACCATCATATATGTAGTTTATTATTGGTCAAAACGTCATCATGTGGTGGATGACTATATATAATTTTATGTACCTCTTGCTGTGAATTATCATTAATTTTTGTGATAAGCACCAAAGCAGGAAATAAAAATTGAGTTAGGCTGAGCATGGTGGCATATGCCTGTAGTCCCAGCTATCCAGGAGGCTGAGATAGGAGGATCCCTTGAGCCCAGGAGTTCTAGTCCAGCCTCAGCAACACGGCAAGACCCCATTTGAAACAATAATAATAACAATAATAATAGAAGTTGTAAGAAATTCAAAAGGCAATAGCCTTAAAATCACCTTATACTCTGTTCTTATTTATATTTACTGGGCCTTCAACTTTCTGTAATACTTTGGAACAGCACTAGCATCTATCTCAGGTTTAAAATATGGAAGTTCTTGCCTTCCTTGAATCTTTTCTCCCAGAACTAACATATTGACTGTCTTCCCTGTGACATGCCTAATCTGACATTGGCTGGCTTTCATACCAAATCTTTGTTTTAGCCTCCTATCAATTCAACTTTTACATTGACAAAACATAACTTTTGGTTGTCAATGTAAAAGCTGACATTTTTACATTCAACTTTATTTAATTTTAATGAATTTAAATTAAGTGCTGAAAATTTATTTAAGCACTTAAAATGATATTAGAAGAGATATCTTATGTTTTTAAACAAAGATATGTTTCATTTTCATATGCAGTCAACCGACCACATGTGTATGTCTCTTATGTGTTCCTGCGTGGGAATAGCTTGAATTACTACATAAGCTCTCTGAGAATATTAAGTTCATTTAGGGGAACAGGACATATCTATATGAAAAACAGAAATAATACTACAAATAAAAGAGAGATCACAAGATAACATGTAATTAATTCTCAGTGAATGACATGTCATGAAATCATCAGATGAAGTGAGGATATGGGAAAAGCTTTATGAAATTAGAACCATAAGGAAGATGCAGTTTTGCTAAACAGAAAAACCTTTTTCCACCGTGGTGTTAAGTTTAATATGATTTTCATTGTATTAAAATACTCATGGAGTAAGTTGAAAATATAATTGTATTGTTTTCATTTAATCTTGTAAAATATATAATCAAAATGATATACTTGTAAAATAATTACATATATAATAAAAGCAATATACCTGTAAAAGAATCACAGTTTAAGATTTATTTATTATTTAAGTTAAATAATGTATATTATTTCTAAAACTTGGATTAGCTGTGCCAACATTAATACATAAGATATAATACATAAGATATAAAGTCCATTTTATATGAAAATGGAAACAAGAAATATGATTTTGAAATTGATTTTAATCATAGGCTAAACAAAGATTCATAGGCTAAACATTCATAAAATATTAATTTGAATAAAAATTTAAGACATTTATTCTTGTTGCCATATACGTACAAATATATTGTATCTCCTCAAATCTTTTCTTTTTTGCAGATGGAAATCATTTTGCATATTGTACTTATTTTATGTGCACCCATTTTGTTCCCCATTCTCCTTCCAGAATTAAATTCTGAATTTTAAAATTAAATTGAAATTAAAGTTTCCACTTCCTTTGATCTAAAATATTAAATTATCATGTACATTTAAAAATGTTCTAAACATATAGTAAATATTTTTTCATTTTTTACTTACACTAGTTTAAGTTATATTTAAGCATTAAAAATACAAGATTTCACTAATCCTACCCATGTGGAAGGATTCAGTAGCTGTGGTAAGCTTAGGCAAAACCAATGTTCGGAGTTCATTTCTCCAACAAACATTTAGTACATTGTAAACATAATACTGTTTTCTACAGTTTCCCAACCTGAGTCAGTTATCCTCCTTTAAAATTTCTTGCTTGACTGAGAGGTAAAAGAGTTGCAGAAATGAACGGGATTGCTAGACTAGTTGTACTGATGGAATAGTTGCCTATAGCAGATACAAGAGAAATGCCCCAATACATTTGATACTGGCACAGAGAAAATATGAAAGAAATTTTAATGGAAATGTTAGATTAAAACATACAGGGATGAGGAGCTCTGAATTCTATGTATAAATTCCGATAAAATCTCTAGCTGACTCTGCAACCACGTGAGGTCAAGTCTAGGCAGCACAGATCAACCTCATTAGTCATCAGGGAAACACAAATTAAAACTACAATAAATTACTACTACACATCCATCAGAATGGCTGCAGCAAAAAAGACTGTCAACTTCAAATGTCGACAGAAACATTGAATAACATGTCTTATCATACATGGTTGAAGATAAAATGCTAAAACCACTTTAGAAGAAAATCTGGGAGTTGTTTTCCCCTTTGTAAGTAAAAAATAAACAATCCATGACATAGCCTTCTCTTCCTTGGCTTTATTCAAAAGAAATGAAAACTTATTTTCAAAAAAGAAGTGTGATGAATATTCACAGCAACTTTAGTAATAGCTGAAAAAAGTGAACAGCCTAGGTGTCCTTCAAAAGGAAAATTGTTAAACAAATGTGATAATTCATACCATGTACTCCTACTCAGCAATGAAAGTGAACAAATTAGTGATATACAAAACAGCATGGATAAATATTTTTAAAAATATTATATTTTTATATAAAAATATTTAAAAATGTTGAAAGCAGCCTTGTCCAGAATGTATGCTGAATTATTTCATTTATATGAATTTGTAGAACAGATGAAACTAATGCTTATCAGAAAAAAAGTTATAATAATGATTGCCCTTGAAAGGGTGTGAATAAGAATTGAGTGGGAGGTAAGATTAAGGCAATATCTGAGGTGACAATAGTTGTCTCTATCTTGATAAGATGCGAGTTAGGAATATTGATTCATCAAAACTCAGCCAGTGTACACCTAGGATTTGTTCATTTTATTGTATGTCACTATTATATTAACTAACAAAACAAAAAACTTGAACAAATACTAAACTCTGTCCATATCACTGTATTCAGATATTTATGTACTGATATTTGCATTTACAGGAAATGATAAGATAAATTAATAGGAAAGCTGGCTAAAATAAGAAACTATTGTAAAGTAGCCAAAGAAAGAAAAATTATGGACAGGAAAATGTATAACCATTTAATTCAAAAGCTTAGTTTAATGAAGCTTGCTATGTCAACTCCCAACAGAAAAAAAGAGTAAGGTTTTCAGATTGATGGAGAATGATAAATAGCAATAAAATAACCAAATAGTACACAATTTGAATAATTTACCAAAATATGTCACGAGGCTTTTAAAATTTGGCACAACTTTAGGATACTAGAAAAGTCTATATAGAAAGCAAATTATGGTTTTGTAAATTCTTATAATGCAACAGACTAACGGATTTTAAAAATTGCAGATACAGATAGGGGATTGTACAACTCAGATCTATGAGGAAGGGCTTTGGAGTAGACAGAATGTGATATGTCTAGAGGAAAAAAAGAACCTGGGAAATAAGTTTATCTGGATTCTGATTTCACATTAACTTTATATTTCTTGAAGAAGGAGAGTGTTTTAGGATTACTGATTTCACATATGTCCTCAGGTAGAAGACAGATATATTTGGGTAAACTTTCAAAGAGTTTTTCCAAGAGAACAGAGTATATACGAAACTGATTGCTTTGTAAACTTTGGAAAGCATAAGCTATTGATAGATAAAAAGAGATTCTATTGTTGCAATTGTACTGAGGAACAGAGAAATAAATTATAGAAGGAATCTTTTGACTTTTGGGAAACTCTCTAATCGCATTCCTAATTTCTGATGTCCCCCTTCTTCTTTACTACTAGCAATTGGTAGAGAGAAATAGTACTCACCTACTCGGTCTCTCCTGCACCTACTATGGCCATTTTATCACAGTTGTGGATGAAGATACGTAAAATATCCTTAGAAGTGTGCTTCTGGGGAAAACTCCGGTGAGGTACTATGCAAGACAACCACCCCAAGGCACATACATAATCATCACACTCAATCACCAAGGCTAGGTGATTTTGAAATATGCAGCCTCGCTAGCTGGTAATAGATGCCAAAAGTCAGAAATGTATCAAATTTGTTACTTACAAGTTCTGCTTTGCACATAATTGCAGGACACAATTTTACTAAGCTTACTGTCACTATATGACAAGTATCCACCTTTCTCCAGTTTCTGGTAGCATATTCTTCACTTCCTTCTGGTTCTTACCAGCAGCATTTTTAACAGTGTTTTAAAGACGATTTACGCATTTTCTATCACACTCCTCAAAATTCTTTCAGCTCCTACCCACTGCCAGTTCAAAGCCACTGCAATATTTTTAGGTATTTGCTAGAACACCATCCCACTTTTAGCACCAAAATTTACGTTAGTTTTTTATTTCTGTGTAACAACTTACTATAAACCTAGCACTTAACACACGTTTAGGGTCATCAGATATAATTTTGCTGATTCCTCTGCTTAGGAATTTACCAGACTGAAATCAAACATGTGAGCCAGGACTACAGTGCATCTGAAGCTCAAGGTCCCCCTCCAAGTTCTCCTGTTGGCAAGATTTATTTCCCTGTGACCATATGACTTAGGTTCTTGATACCTATTAGTTGAGAACTGTTCTTAGCTATTGGATACCTAGAAACAGTGAGCAGTTTTTAAACTAATAAAAATAAGTTATATGAGAATATGGAACAATCTAGTGAAAGTTAGAAGGCAATTTAAAGCCAGGTTGGGATTATTACACTGAATACTTTGTTAGATATGTAAAGCATAGCAACATGGAAACAGAAACTTAAAAGCATAATAGTGTTCATAAGGTAAAAAACAAATTTGTTTCCTAGGATCTTGTCACTTCTTGGCATAAATTTTGAGGAAAAAAAGTTTATTTACTTCGAGAGAATATTGTAAAATAAAATGGAAAAATTATCTTATGTATCAAAATGAATAGTAATTTATATTTGTTTCTTGAAAATAGTAATTCAATGAACAGAAAAAGTAAGCGGTCAATATATGATAGTGAAAAAATAATATATGCAAATTTAAAGAATTAGACTAAAAAGGAAGGAATGAAGCAGCTGGCTTGCAAACTATTTCTCTCCTGTGCTAAGGGGAGAGTATGCTCCTGGGAAGGGAAAACGACAGATAACCCAGTCTAATATTCTTATATACATGTTGATAAACAATTGCTTGGAAAATTGATTATTTTTGTTATTGGAAGAATTCTTATTTAGGGAATGTTTTTAGTCTAACTGCCTATGGACTGATTGTTTATGGTAAACAAACATGAAATGTATAGATTTATGAAAGGTAATCTCCATGTGAAATGTCAAATAAGCAATATAACTATCTGAATATAAAATGTATATTTTTTCATAACTAAGTTAGTTTCATCTGTGTAAGTGATGTAAACCACCCACATCACTTATAAACTGCATCTGATAAAGGGAAGCAGGACCTGGGGAGATGTATGAAGAATCCCGTGCTACTCTCTGCTCCATCTGTGGCTGTTAATTTCCTGTATCTTTGAAATTTAGTAAAGTTTAACACTGGACAAGATGTCTGATACAGGTAAGTCTGATTTAACAGTTTAGTGCTTTATATAAGTTCAGAGACCATGGAAGTTTTATGGAATTGCAAATAATTTAGATTTTTTGCTTTAAAGAGCTGGTGGGATTTGATCTTGCTTATATTCTATGGGGAAAACGTCAGAGAATATGAGAGGAAAAAACACAGGATATAATTGGTTCGGCATATTAGAAGAGAAATTAGAATGCATGAATTTCAAATAAATGGTGTTGCATCATGAGAAGAATTAATTAAAACAAAAGGAGGGAAGGCAGATGCATTTAGTTGTTGTGTCATTATACTCAAATAAAAATGTATTAAACACTGGCTTACAAAAAATTATTTAAAGAAATGTTGAAAAAAATTATATTCCCATGTGATAGCCACTTCACTCCTTCAAATTCTGATACTGTTATGTCTATATTTGGGCCAAAGAAACTTGCATTGTAAATAAGCATTTTAAGTGATACTGATGCAGTTAATCAACTAAAAACAATTTTGACCTTACCAGTGAAAAATTACATGAAATATACATGAAAATCAGAAAATTCTGTAGTAATACATAACTACACAATTTTAGTTTATGACTACACAATTTTAGTTTATGGTTTTTCTTGTTGAATAATTTTTGTAACACTTCTGATCTATATACTTAATCCATGTGTTGATAGTCTAGTGTACTTATAAAACTGCTAACAAAGCCTTTATTTACAACATTTGGTCTTTTATTGTATAGATCCGTAGAGCTGTTGTTATACTGCAATCATCCTTGTCATCTAAATATGGATTATGGCTACTAACTACTTACTTCTAAATTTTTAAAACAAATTTTGGGTCCAAATAGGAACAGTTCTGGTCTACAGCTCCCACCAAAATTGACACAAAAGACAGGTGATTTCTGCATTTCTAACTGAGGCACCAGGTGCATCTCATTGCGACTGGTTGGTCAGTGGGTGCAGCCCATGGAGGGAGAGCTGAAGCAGGGCATGGCATTGCCTCATCCAGAAAGTGCAAGTGGTCAGGAGATTTCCCTTTCTTAACCAAGGGAAGCTGTGAAAGACTATACCTGGAGGAATGGTACACTGTGCCCAAATACTGCACTTTTCCCATGGTCTTCACAACCAGCAGACCAGGACATTCCCTCCCATGGCTGGCTTGGTGGGTCCCATGCACCTGGAGCCTTGCTTGCTGCTAGCACAGCAGTCTGAGATTGACCTGGGATCCTGGAGCTTGGCGGGAGGAGAGGTGTCTGCCATTGCTGAGGCTTAAGTAAGCAGTTCTATGCTCACAGTGTAAACAAAGGGGTAGGGAAACTCGAACTGGGTGGAGCCCACTGCAGCTCAGCAAGGTCTACTGCCTCTCCAGATTCCACCTCTGGGGGCAGGGCATATCTCAACAAAAGGCAGCAGACAGCTTCTGGAGACTTAAACGTCCCTGCCTGACAGCTCTAAGAGAGCAGTGGTTCTCCCAGCATGGTGTTCGAACTCTGATAATGGTCAGACTGCCTCCTCAAGTGTTTCCCTTACCCCCATGTAGTCTGACTGGGAGACACCTCCCAGTAAGGGCTGACAGACACCTCATACAGGTGGGTGCCCCTCTGGGACAAAGCTTCTAGAAGAAGAATCAGGCAGCAATGTTTGCTGTTCTGCAGCCTCCACTGGTGATACCCAGGCAAACAGGGTCTGGAGTGGACCTCCAGCAAACTCCAACAGACCTGCAGCTGAGGGGCCTGTTAGAAGGAAAACTAACAAACAGAAAGGAATAGCATCAACATCAACAAAAAGGACATCCACACCAAAACCCCATCAGTAGGTCACCAACATCAAAGACCAAAGGTAGACAAAACCACAAAGATGGGGAGAAACCAGAGCAGAAATGCTGAAAATTCCAAAAGTCAGAATGCCTCTTCTCCTCCAAAGGAACACAACTCCTCGCTAGCAAGGGAACAAAACTGGATGGAGAATGAGTTTGACGAGTTGACAGAGGTAAGCTTCAGAAGGTCAGTAATAACTTCTCCAAGCTAAACAAGTGTGTTCTAACCCATTGCAAGGAAGCTAAAAACCTTGAAAAAAGGTTAGAAGAATGGCTAAGTAGAATAAACAGTGTAGAGAAGACTTTAAATGACCTAATGGAGCTGAAAACCACAGCACGAGAACTTCGTGAAGCATACACAAGCTTCAATAGCTGATTCGATCAAGCAGAAGAAAGGATATCGGTAATTGATGATTAAATTAAAGATATAAAGTGAGAAGAAAAAATCAGAGAAAAAAGAGTGAAAAGAAATGAACAAAGCCTCCAAGAAATACGGGAGTATGTGAAAAGACCAAATCTACATTTGATTGGTGTACCTGAAAGTGACAGTGAGAATGGAACCAAGTTAGAAGACATTCTTCAAGATATTATGCAGGAGAACTTCCCCAACCTAGCAAGGCAGGCCAACATTCCAATTCAGGAAATACAGAGAGCACCACAGAGATACTCCTCGAGAAGAAAAACCCCCCGACACGTAATCGTCAGATTCACCAAGGTTGAAATGAAGGAAAAAATGTTAAGGGCAGCCAGAGAGAAAGATCTGGTTACCCACAAAGGGAAGCCCATTAGACTAACAGCAGATCTCTTGGCAGAAACAATACAAGCCAGAAGAAAGTAGAGGCCAATATTCAACATTCTTAAAGAAAAATAATTTTCAACTGACAATTTCATATCCAGCCAAAGTAAGCCTCATAAGTGGAGGAGAAATAAAATTCTTTACAGACAAGCAAATGCTGAGAGATATTGTTATCACCAGGCCCACCGTACAAGAGCTCCTGAAGGAAGCACTAATCATGGAAAGGAACAGCCAGTACCAGACACTGCAAAAACATGCCAAATGGTAAAGACCATCAACGCTATGAAGAAACTGCATCAATTAATGGGCGAAGTATCCAGCTACCATCATAATGACAGGATCAAATTCACACATACCAATATTAATCTTAAATGTAAATGGGCTAAATGCCCCCATTAAAAGACACAGACTGGCAAGTTGGATAGAGTCAAGACCCATCAGTGTGCTGTATTCAGGAAACCCATCTCACGTTCAAAGACACACATAGGCTCAAAATAAAGAGATGGAGGAAGAGCTACCAAGCAAATGGAAAGAAAAAAAAAACAAAAAACTAAAAAACAAACAAACAAACAAACAAAAAAACAAAACAGGGGTTGCAATCCTGGTCTCTGATAAAGTAGACTTTATTTTATTTTATTTTTGAGATTTCAAATGATCTTTATTTTTATTTTTCTGTATTTTCCAATTACCTATAATAAATGTATCTTACTTTTGTTTTCTTATTTATGGTGACCAGGTGCAGTGGCTTACGCCTGCAATCCCAGCACCCTGGGAGGCCAGGGCGGGCGGATCACCTGAGGTCAGGAGCCCGAGACCAGCCTGACCAACACAGCAAAACGCCGTCTCCACTAAAAATACAAAATTAGCCAGGCATGGTGGCAGGCACCTGTAATCCCAGCCACTCAGGAGGCTGAGGCAGGAGAACCTCATTAAAGATCATAACTATCTTGGTCACAATTGTGTCTTCTCTCTGGGACATAGAAGGTGTAGCAAACATGATAAGCAAATAAATACTTAATAGCTGTGTCATATAAAATGTCCATACATGTTGGTAGATAAAATAGACTTTAAACCAACAAAGATCAAAAGAGAAAAAGAAGGCCAGTACCTAATGGCAAATGAATCATTTCAACAAGAAGAGCTAACTATCCTAAATATATATGCACACAATACAGGAGCACCCAGATTCATAAAGCAAGTTCTTAGAGACCCACACAGAGACTTAGACTCCCACACAATAATAATGGGAGACTTTAACACTCCACTGTTAATATTAGACTGATCAATGAGACAGAAAATTAAAAAGGATACCCAGGACTTGAACTCAGTTCAGACCAAGCGGGCCTAATAGACATCTACAAAACTCTCCACCCCAAATCAACAGAATATACATTCTTCTCAAAACCACATTGCACTTACTATAAAATTGACCACATAATTGGAAGCAAAACACTCCTTAGCAAATGTAAAAGAACAGAAATCACAACAAACTGTCTCTCAGACCACAGTGCAATCAAATTAGAACTCAGGATTAAGAAACTCACTCAAAACTGCACAACTACATGGATACTGAACAACCTGCTCCTGAATGACACCTGGGTAAGTGGTGAAATGAAGGCACAAATAAAGATGTTCTTTGAAAGCAATGAGAACAAAGACACAATGTACCAGAAAATTGGGAAACATTTAGAGCAGTGTGTAGAGGGAAATTTATAGCACTAAACGCCCACAAGAGAAAGCAGGAAAGATCTAAAATTGACATCCTAACATCACAATTAAAAAAACTAGAGAAGCAAGAGCAAACGAATTCAAAAGCTAGCAGAAGACAAGAAATAACTAAGATAAGAGCAGAACTGAAGGAGATAGAGATACAAAAAAGACCCTTCAAAAAATCAGTGAATCCAGCTGTTTTTTTTAAAAAAAAGATCAACAAAATAGTTAGACCACTAGGAAGACTAATAAATAAAAAAAGAGAGAAGAATCAAATAGACACAATAAAAAATAATAAAGGAGATATCACCACAGATCTCACAGAAATACAAACTACCATCAGAGAATACTATAAACACCTCTACACAAATAAACTAGAAAATCTGGAAGAAGTGGATACATTCCTGGACACATACACCCTCTAAACCAGGAAGAAGTTGAATCTCTGAATAGACCAATAATAGGTTCTGAAATTGAGGCAATAATTAATAGCCTATCAACCAAAAATGTCCAGGACCAAATGGATTTGTAGATGAATTCTACCAGAGATACAAAGAGGAGCTGGTACCATTCCTTCTGAAACTATTCCAATCAATAAAAAAGAGAGAATCATCCCTAACTCATTTTTTTGAGGCCAGCATCATCCTGATACCAAAGCCTGGCAGAGATACAACAACAACAACAAAAAAGAGAATTTTAGGCCAATATCTCTGATGAACATCAGTGTGAAAATCCTCAATAAAATACTGGCAAACTGAATCCAGCAGCACATCAAAAAGCTGATTCACCATGATCGAGTTGTCTTCATCCCTGGGATACAAGGCTAGTTCAACATGCACAAATCAATAAACGTAATCCATCGCATAAACAGAACCAGTGACAAAAACTACATGATTGTCTCAATAGAAGCAGAAAAGACCTTCGACAAAATCCAACAGCTTATCATGCTAAAAACTCTCAATAAACTAGGTATTGATGGAACACATCTCAAAATAATAAGAAGTATTTATTACAAACCCATAACCAATATCATACTGAATGGGCAAAAACTGGAAGCATTCTCATTGAAAACCGGCACAAGACAAGGATGCCCTCTCTCACAACTCCTATTCAACATAGTATTGTAAGTTCTGGCCAGGGCAATCAGGCAAGATAAAGAAATAAAGGGTATTCAATTAGGAAGAGAAGAACTCAAATTGTCTCTGTTTGCAGATGACATGATTGTATATTTAGAAAACCCCATCGTCTCAGCCCAAAATCTCCTTAAGCTGATAAGCAACTTCAGCAGCCTCCTGATACAAAAGCAATGTGCAAAAATCACAAGCATTTCTATACACCAATAACAGACAAACAGAGAGCCAAATCATGAGTGAACTCTCATTCACAATTACCACAAAGAGAATAAAATACCTAGAAGTCCAACTTTCAAGGGATATGAAGGACCTCCTCAAGGAGAACTACAAACACTGCTCAATGAAATAAAAGAGGACACAAACAAATGGAAGAACATTCCATGCTCATGGATAGGAAAAACAAATATCATGAAAATGGCCATAGTGCCCAAGGTAATTTATAGATTCAATGCTATTCCCATCAATCTATCACTGACTCTTCACAGAATTGAAAAAAAAAAAAAAAAAAAAAAACCCACCTTCAATTCTAATGGAACCAAAAAAGAGCTTGCATAGTCAAAACAATCCTAAGCAAAAAGAACAAAGCTGGAGGCATCACGCTACCTGACTTCAAACTATATCACAAGACTATAGTAAACAAAACAGCATGGTACTGGTACCAAAACAGATATAGACCAATAGAACAGAACAGAAGCCTCAGAAAGAACACATCTACAACTATCTAATATTTGACAAACCTGACATAAACAAGCAATGGAGAAAGGATTCCCTATTTAATAAATGGTGCTGGGAAAACTGGCTAGCCATATGTAGAAAGCTAAAACTGGATCCCTTCCATATACCATATACAAAAATTAACTCAAGATGGATTCAACACTTAAATGTAAGACCTAAAACCATAAAAACCCTAGAGGAAAACCTAGGCAATACTATTCAGGACATAGGCATGGGCAAAGACTTCATGACTAAAGCACCAAAAGCAATGGCAACAAAAGCCAAAATAGACAAATGGGATCTAATTAAATGAAAGAACTGCTGCACAGAAAAAGAAACTGTCATCAGAATGAACAGGCAACCTACAGAATGGGAGAAAATTTTACCAATCTATCCATCTGACAAAGGCTAATATCCAGAAACAACAAAGAACTTAAAACATTTTTAAAAGAAAAAAACAAATAATGCCATCAAAAAGTGGGCAAAGGATATGAACAGACGCTTCTCGAAAGAAGACATTTATGCAGCCAACAGACATATGAAAAAATGCTCATCATCACTGATCATCAGAGAAATACAAATCAAAATCACAGCGAAATACCATCTGATACCAGTTAGAATGGCGATCATTAAAAAGGAAACAACAGATGCTGGAGAGGATGTGGAGAAATAGGAACACTTTTACACTGTTGGTGGGAGTGTAAACTAGTTCAACCATTGTGGAAGATGGTGTGGCAATTCCTCAAGGATCTAGAACTAGAAATACCATTTGACCTGCTGATCCCATTACTGGGTATACACCCAAAGGACTATAAATCATGCTACTATAAAGATACATGCACACATATGTTCATTGTGGCACTATTCACAATAGCAAAGACTTTGAACCAACCTAAATGTCCATCAATAATAGACTGGATAAAGAAAATGTGGTACATATACACCATGGAATACTATGCAGTCATAAAAAAGGATGAGTTCACGTCCTTTGCGGGGGACATGGATGAAGCTGGAAACCATCATTCTGAGCAAATTATCACAAGGACAGAAAACCAAACACCACCATGTTCTCACTCATAAGTGGGAGTTGAACAACAAGAACACGTGGACACAGGTAGAGGAACATCACACACCAGGGCCTGTTGAGGGGAGGGGGTCTGGGGAAGAGATAGCATTAGGAGAAATATGTAATGTAAATGACAAGTTGATGCGTGCAGCAAACCAACATGGCACATGTATACCTATGTTACAAACCTGCATGTTATGCACATGTATGCTAGAACTTAAAGTATAATAATAATTTAAAGAGAAATAAAAATGATTATTAGAGAAAAAAACAAATATTAGTTGAGTGCATACTGCATGTGCCAGACACTCTTTTAGTCACTCAGGATACACTAATGAATAATTCAAACAAAAACTGTTGCATTTCTGGAGCTTAAAGGTTAACAAGGAGAGGCGTATAATAAAAAGTAAAGATAAGCTAGCATGTTATAAGGTGATTGATAACTCTTGTGGTAGAAAATAAACAAGAGATCAGCGAAAAAGGT
Organism: Macaca nemestrina; assembly: GCF_043159975.1. Classification (NCBI taxonomy): domain Eukaryota; kingdom Metazoa; phylum Chordata; class Mammalia; order Primates; family Cercopithecidae; genus Macaca; species Macaca nemestrina. Next base: position 83,702,823 of record NC_092135.1, on the reverse strand, counting down.
TTGTGAGTGTGTGGAATGAGATAGTGCAGGGTATAGCATTACCTATTGGGATAAGAATAGAAATTTTTGAGATGGTGACTATTGAGAAACTGTAATTAAAAGTAAAGGACTTCTGTGCATATATATGAGGCTGGAATGTTGCAGATAGTGGAAAACCACTAAAGCTAAATCACAAACGCTGTAGTATATCTGGTGTACTCAAACAGGCAACATGGGCAGTATAGAGAATGTGAGGGTGTGCTATATTAAGGGACTGAGGAGGGGGTTATATCATCTAGAAGATGGCAATGATTTGGGGCTTTATTTAAGTGAAGCGGCAATTGAAATGGCATATTTAGAAATTATTTTCTGTTAAAATACAATGTAATAGGAGCAAATACAGCATAGGGAAGAATGTTAAGATGTTATGTTTTTATTCCAAGTAAGAGGTGATGGTGGCTGAGCAAGCTGATAGTTTTGAAGGTGGAAGAAGTAATAGGATCTTGGGTATATGTTTAGTTAAAATCAATGCATTTTGTGATTCATCTGATGTAAGGTGTAAAAGAAATAAAGAAATTAAGAATAATATCTAGCTACTGGTCAGAGCTACTAAAAAATGAAATTATGCCATCACATAGATGGTAAATATTTAGAGTATATTTAACTTTTAGACATACTGAGTTTAACTTGTCTAATAGACATACAGCTGAGGATGCAGAGTGGAAAGTTGAAAACAGGAAATTGAAATTCGGGCAAGGGGTCTGGACTGAAGCATATAGATGATATTTCAAAGCTACAGGTCTGATGATGTTTTCTGCAACAGTATTGCTAACATGGCAGTATCGGCTATTCCTTCATTATGGTTTGAAACAATTACAGCAAGTTTACACTTTATCCTTTGCTTTTCTGAGTTTTTCATATTTGGGCTTTTTATTTATGCATTTTGGAGAGTTAGTGGTAACCACTTCTTAATATAGTATTTCCCTAGAATTATTAACATTTTGCCCCTCTATTCAAGCACTGAAATTTTGCTAACTCCTATGCATTTTAACGTGTTGTTCAAATTATCCCCTCTGATTTTAAAACTCCCCTTTGTTCTACTTCCTTCTATTTCTTAACCCCAAATTTTATCAATTCTCAAATTTTCTATCTAATTTATTAATTTTTAAAACAACATGCCAGAGAAAAAGCTAGAAGTAAATGCTAAGTTTAGAGTAAATTTTAATGCCCCACATAAAAAAACACAGTTCCATAAACATACCACGTGCATATTTGAGATTTATATCTGAAAATAAAATGCAAATCTGTGAACAATACCCCTGTGATTTTTTTGAAAGAGAATAAACTAAATAGGAATGAAAGCACATTTTCACTTGCTATCACTTTGAGTTATTAGAAAGAATGCAATAAAAGGACATAGTTTCCATTAAACAATTTTTTAAATCAGGTAATTTAAAAATTCACTTAAATATGAACTCATATTAAGACATTATATTAAATACATTCTATCTGTTCACATCTAGAAAAAATAAATTATGTATAATTAAATTATGTTGGTAGACTTGCAAAACTACTAATAAGGAAAAGTTGAATAGATATTGAATGCTCTCAAAACAAAAATATGTTTGCTTTACCATCCCTGTTAGGGAAGGAGAAATAGACGTAAGATAAATACTGTGAAAGGAAAATACATCTTGGGGACCCAAAATCACTAAGATAATGGGAAAATCAAGCCGGGAACTGCTTAGGGCAAACCTGCCTCCCATTCTATTCAAAGTTATCCCTCTGTTCACAGAGATAAATGCATATATGATTGTCTCCTTTGGAAAGGCTAATCAGAAACTCAAAAGAATGCAACTGTTTATCTCTCGCCTACCTAGAAGCCTCCTTCCTGCTTCAAATTGACCCACCTTTCTGGGCAGAACCAATGTACATCTTACATATATTGATTGATATCTCATGTCTCCCTAAAATGTATAAAACAAAGCTGGGCCCCAACCACCTTTGGCACATGTCGTCAGGACCTCCTGAGGCTGTGTCACAGGCATGAGTCCTCAACCTTGGCAACATAATCTTTCTAAGTTAACTGAGATCTATCTCAGATATTTGAGGTTTACATTTTGGTAACCATGAAGGGATTCTGAGAGGAGTGCTAACTTTTGACAGATCTTCTATAGGTGCTGGTACCAGCTTCAGCTGTCTTTATGGCTCAAACCAATAGGACAGTTTGCTGAGGTCTGGACACAACCCTTCAAGAGAATCCCTGATCTCCCAAAATTTGTTCCAAATCTAAAGTTCATTTTGCTGTACAACTCTGTTTTTTTTGGAGTTTTACTTGCTTCCAATACAAGGAAGGCAAGTTTTTCCTGCTTTCCTGATGATAGAAGGCAGTTAACTTCTTTAAGGGTTTGAACTCACTCCCAACAGGAAAGAAGAGTTTGAGGTTTTTTCCTGCTTCTAGGATGGTAGAGAGCAGCCTTCAGCCTGAGACCCATCCCTAGGTAAGTTACTGAATTGGAGTTTGTCTTGGCTAAAGTGAAGATTAATAATCAGCTGGTATTAAGTTCTCCTTACTATTAGAGAGCTCAATAATCCTATAAGTTGTGTGATTATTTGTTTGTTTTGCTTAACTGTTTTTTTTTGTTGTTGTTGTTGCTGTTTGTTTGCTTCTGTTTTTATTGTTCTTTTTGTCTTTTTCCCATTTGACCAACTTTATCAGACTTGAACAATTATGAAGGAAAGTTCCAAATTATGGAAACAAGACCTCTGATGTGGATAAATTGCCAAAAAAATAAAAAATAAAAAAATAAAATAAAATAAAATATTTTTTGACTCCTTAAGGGCTTTATTTCATTTACAGAACAGGGCTAACTTTCTGCTAGCCAGGCCAAACTGAAAGAGCAATGGCAGTCGCCCCAGGCTGCAGTTCCACAGTTAAGGTTCTGCCTTCATTTTTTCCACCATGACAGCCTGGGTTTAGTTCCTAAGTCAAGCCCTTTGTGGTTTGATACTTGATACTTCTGAAATAGCAGCAATTTTTCCTTGCTTAAATATGGTAATGAAATTTTTAAAGTTTTTTTTTTTTTTTAAAGGAGCTTAATGGTTAAAAGTCAGCTTAATTAAAAGCTAACATCCAAGATATGTGTGTGTGTGTATGTGCGCCTGTGTGTGTTTGTGTTTGAAAGGCCTTTATGTTTTTGTTGTTGTTTGTTGTCTTTTTGTCTCCTAGGACCTTGTCTTTTTTTCAGCAAAAGTTTTTTTCTTCCAATTAAATGAATTCTGTTTTCTTCATTTACTTCTGCTGTCTCTCCTTTCTCTTGCACCCTCTGCTGCATGAGGGACCTAAAATAGTTTATGACAGCCTGAGGTTCCTTAAAGAAAATGGAGAAGGCACCAGGCTCCCTTTTGGGGAGAAACCTCTATTTTTCCTTATGGAATCCCAATAGTGTAAAGAGACAACCTTGTCTTAGCTCTTAAATTGCTCGCTTTTGTATTGTGTTACCTGATTTTTTGACTAAAATAGCTATTGCAAAAGGGGCTACTCTTGGATTTTTAAGGAAGTGGGTAGTTTAGACACTTACAAATGTCTTTGTTTAAAAATAAAAATTTAATTCTCCCTTTTTGAAGATTCAGGATTCAGGGTGATCTCTGCCCAGAGCTCAGAGATCCAGTTAAAAGATTGGTAGTACCTAGCTAAATAGAATTGGTCTCCTTATTCAATCTTATAATAGATTTCTGTAATTTTATGTTTGATTTGGCATCCATCTTTAGTCTCCCTCTAGCACCACCTGACGTTTTCTCTCCATACCTTGAGATACATATTTTGTTACCTGATTTTTCATCTAAGAGTTGTTTCCTTCAACATGCAGATTTAGAGCTATTTAGCTGACAACTGCCAGGGTGATAAAACCAGTTGTGAAGAGTTTGTAAGTCTAAGATCGGAAACAAAAAAGAAAAGGAGGTCTTAGAAATCTATAAAATGTACTTCTATGGGTATGCCTAATACGTCTATGTATTTATGTGTTGTATATACAACTACTAAAAATATATAAAAGAGCTCTAATTTGCTTAAAGAAAAATAAAAGCACTTAAATACTTTATCAGAAAAAAGGAGACTAGTCAAATGCTTTTTAAGTCTATGTGTCTTAAGTAAAATCTTTATTAAATAAGGTTGCTTTAAAATTATTAGTAAAGTAATATTAGAAGTGTCTTAAGAATTGCCAACATACATTTTACTTTGCATTTATTTATCAAGAAATTTTATACTTATCCCTGCCAAATAGTATAAGGAGTCAAAATTTGGCATAGGGGTCATAAAACTATAAACTCAGCCCCAAACAGAATGATTTTTGCTTGTGTAATTTTAAATATATAAGACAATGATATTGGTTTACTGACAATAGCTACATCTTGAGTTAGTTAGTAAAATCACCATAATTTCTAATCTTGTGGCTTTAGGCAGTCTAGTCCATAGGCAGGAAGGAAGTTTGTTTTGGGAAAGGACTGTTATCATCTTTGTTTCAGAGGTAAACTAGAAACTAAGTTCTTCCCAAAGTTAGTTGCGCCAACTCCCAGGAATGAAAAAGGGCAGCTTGGAAGTTAGAAAGAAGATGGAGTCGGTTAGGTCAGATCTTTTCACTGTCTCAGTTATGGCAGTTTCATAACTTTAAATTATGATTATCATGGTTTTCATGAATAATCTAGGTAAACAATTAAAATAAAATAAGTAAGTATAATGGGAGAAATACTTGCGGATAAACTTGTCATATTTAGCATCTAAAGTTATATTAAATTAAATAATTGACATTTCATTATTTAGGTATTTTTCAATAAAAATATACTGTAGGAAAATATTCCTTCTAAAAAACGTGTCCTTTTAAAAGAGTGAATTTTTTTCTAATTCAAAGCTTATTTAAAAGTTATGCATAAAACAAGGTAAAAGGAAACAGGAAATAAGAGAGATGTAATGAAAGTTATACAAATAAAGAGGTATTTTTTGGTAAGAAAGCTTAAAAATAATTAATTTTGTATGAGAAAAATCTTGTATGGTAAATTTTGTCCTAGAATAAAATGACTGGTTATTTAATAAAGAGGGACGTTCAGGACAGGACAAACCAGAGAGTCCAGGCATATCAAGAATTGTCTGTGTAAGTCATAATAAGAGGATTTATAAAACAAACAAACAAATAAAAACTTTTATGTGATCAAGTTCTCTATAATTTAAGGGAAATTATAATGGTCTTTCTAGAGATTGAATTTGATATTTAAAAAAAAAAACACTTATACACTAAAGAATTGGTTAGAACAATGAAATTTTTTGAACTAGCCAGCCATTGTATGGCAGTTTGACTACATTTGATCTCCTTCCATGGGGCTGTATTTGATCCTTATCGAAACTGATACATATTTCAGACATAGTTTTTGTCCTCTGCCTAGAGTGCTTCTGTCAGCACCACACTGTCTAAAGGCTAACAGATGGCCTAATAAACCAGTATGACATGCTTCAGTGAGATGTCCGGTTTCATTGCAAAGAAGGTGTGCAATAGGCATATGAACAAACAATCCACTGTTATTTCCATACCATGAATCACTCAGATGCAGCTAGTCTCATAGTATAGTAATAGGGCCTTGGCTAAGTGGCCAACTTATGAATGACAACCTGTGGGTGCTGTCTTCCAAAATGTGGTATATGTGCTAAACCTATAATTGATTTAAACAGGGCTATGCACCCTGTAGTTACAATGCATAGGTTTTGTAGTCAATGATAGAAATAGGATTGGAACCGTCACTATCATCCTTAACCACACCACCAGTGTGTGAAATTAATGCATACTGTCTATGCACTTTTACATTGTGATAGTTTAGAGGTTTGAGTTCATTAAGAGAAGCATGCTTCTGCTCAGGAAAGCTGTGAAGACGGTCCCCCTTCCTAATAGCACCCAATTCACAACAGAATCCAGCTTCTTATCTCTCCTGAGAATCACTCAGCTCAAGCCCGTATCCCATAACAAGACCATCTTAGCTCCCTGCAGAGGCACCACGCAGTTTCACGGCTAGGTATTCTCTCTTCCTTCAGCAAACAAATAAATCTAACTTTGTTTTATTTCATGTGTGTCCTTAATGGTTTACATAAATGGAAATTATCAGTATATTTTAGGTCTTCACTGGAAATTGAAAGCTGTTAAGGAAGAGGGCCATATTGTCTAGACGGTCCTTGGGAATTGTTGAATTACACTATTTAAATGAATAGTATTTTGCCTGTAACAAAAAGTATTCTATTATAGCTGGGAGCAGTTTAAATGTAAAAATTGTACTCTATAATAATTGCATATGAATGTCTTAGTAATACTTTACCTATTATAACATGTTCTAGAAAGATAATGCTTTTGTAACCCAGGTACTTTTTAAATAGAATTTGATGAATAACCAACACATATTACATTTAAACTAAGTCATCATTGCATTTCTTGTTTAAACCAGTTTTTGTGCCATCTGTCTTATTTGTGGCTGCAACATTTGAACAATTCCTCCCAAAAAATCAAATAAAAGCAACAACAGTAATAGAGGTAAAAGGATAAAAATTTCAGCTGTTTTTTAGATTTATCTCCAATTTTTTTCTTGTGGCCTAAAACACCTTGCAACCTGTTTTCAAAGGTGATTCATGTAATTAGAATCATGTTAAAATGTATTTTAATAGACTGTATAATTTTGAAAATTTGAAATATTATTATATTAGAGGCACTCTTGATGAAAGAAAGATAAACAAATCACAATAAACCAAATTTGAGACCTACTTCGTTTAGAAAGTGCCAAGTTTTGTAATATAGCAGTCCCTGTTATCTACAAGAGATATGTTCTAAGACTCTCAGTGGATGCCTGGAACCATTGATGGTGCTGAGCGATATATATAATATGTTTTCTTTTTTCTTGTACATACACACCTATAATAAAGTTTAAATTATAAATTAGACACATTAAGAGATTAAAAACAATATTAATTAAAAAGAACAATTATAACAATTTACTGTAATAAAAGTTATGTAAATGTGGTCTTTGTCTTCTCTCAAAATATCTTATATTACTACACTTACCCATTTTCAGACAACAGTTGAATGCAGGTAACTGAAACAGTGGAAAGCAAAACCTCAGATAAGGGGGACTACTGTATAATACTTCAGAGAAATGTAAAAGCCAAGTTGTTGCCTTTCTAAACTTGTACCAAATCATAGATTAAAAGCCATGCCTTGATTAAAAACAACATAACTGTTTACATTGGATTTAATAAGTTCATATTGATTAATAAATAAATTCACATTGATTGATAAATAATTGACACCAAAATGTTAATGTATATTTACCCAGGCTATTTTATTGTTGTTGCCAACTAGGAAGCTTAATCAAGCCAGCAATGGGTAAAGTACATTTTAGGAAGATAGTACAATAATAAGCTATGTAGATAATTGCAGTGAATATGTATTCTCTCTTTCTGTATCTGCACTACAGACACTTCAAATATTGCAATAGGTGAAATTATAATGATAATACCCAAAGACTCATTTAGCATTCCTCTTTTGTCTCAGAAACATCTGTCATAATCAAAATGAAATTCAGACATCATTATTGTTATCTCTCTTGTCAGAAAACTACTCTTGTATATTCTAATATGGCAGTTAAAAATACCCAGGGGAAATTTAATTTTGATCACCTATAGTGATAGTAAAAATAATATATTCTGAGAAAGTTAAATTGTGACTGTTCAGACAACACATTGATTTCATAATGTGCCCTCCCTCCAGGAGTCAAACGTCATGTTCTGGAACTGGCATAAGAACAATGAAATAAGTGGAATGTATAACAATAAAGGCTGACTTTAAAAAATTATTTACATTCTTACATTTTACAGTATTCTGACATCTGGGCATAAATTAAGTACTAAATTATTCTCTCAGACTATATTATAAATATGTAATCCATGTTGTTGATTCATATTCTGATTATGGAAACCATTTTCCTAATGATAAGGACTTAGTTTTTCACTCTGAGCAATAACTCAATGGATTTCGAATAAAAAGAAACATTACATCAAAGAATTATTTCTTCTCCTTATGAAAGTTTGTGGTCAAATTTAATGTTATTGAGGTTCCTTAGAAATGATGTTATGTTACAGTTAATGAAAATGTAAACTCCATGGGAATTTTTTACAGATACATATTTTAATTTTTATTATAAACTCTAATTTATCAATAGGCAATGGCTTAAAGTGCACAGACAAGAAATCAAGAAATTTTTTGGAGTATAGAGGAAAATCCTCTAAGACCTTTCATAAGCTATGCTAATATTATTTTATAATTCCTGGAGGACAGATTCATCTAGAAATATTTATATAATATATCAATAGTTGTATAAGCAAGGGGAACATATATACTTAGCACTGAGAGCACTTCTGCTAAAACAAAACTGTTAGATACTGATACTGCATTTCTGAAATTTACAAGTAAATATTTAGTTAATAATTTATTGGGTAACAGTCATATTACATAACTACTATTATAGGTCGCTTTATTAACTTGGCCAAAGATTTAACTTCATTATTTAACTCAGTGGAATTTTTTTATTTGATTAAGGTGATTAAAAATAGTACCTTATTTTTAAGCCCTGAAATGATAATTTTGTCTCACTTTTGATGGATTCCTTCTTCCAGTTTTCCAATCGTGTGCCCATTTGTGAATTAATCAGTAATTCGTGCTTAATAATCACTAGTCAATACATTTTAACATGTATGTGCTAATACCCTCATCTCATTTTAACACCATCTTTGTAGTGATAGTTCAAACTCAGAATCATATTCAACAGCCAGATAAATGAGACCAGTAGATGAAAAACAGAACCAAGAATACATCTGAGTAATTTTTTATCATTAGTTTATTATTGCTTATGAACTTAAATGACTAATTCCCTGGACAGTGAGTTTCCTTGGAGCTAGTGTATTTCATCTGACAAACACTTAGAAAAATGATATAAGAACAGGTTTGTCCTTGTCACTTCACGCTATAATTGTTTTCTTCAAGAGCTTCCAAAAAATTTTTCACCAGTGTTGTAGTTGGAACACTCATTACTCTCACCTGACTACCTGGGCTCTGCATGCATCTTGGGGCCAGGTAAATTCATGATCGTACTTATCTGTGTAAACATCATCCACTTTCCAAAATGTAAACTCCTCCAGTCAATTCCAGTCAATATTATCACATAATTTTACATATGCTCCTATATTCTCCTACATGCCCCTTTTCTTCATCTGTAGATGACATTTCATTTTTTGTACCTTCTCTAGGTTAATACCTCTACAAATTAATTCTTCACAAAGCAACTTTCATTCTTATATATATTCCTATATATAGTCGATATATATATTCTTTCTTCCCATAACAAACCTGGTTCTCCCAGAAGAACAGCATTTTCTCATAAATATGCTCATGTAGATCTTGTCACTCACCCCAGTTCCTAGGCTACAGAACCAGTATCTGCACACTCCTTATTTCCCACTATCAGTTTCAAACTCTTTACATTCCTCTAATATAAATATAAAAACTTCTCTTCATTTTATACGTATGTTTGTTTATATCTTTGTCTTCTTTTTTTTAATGTTACCTGTTTGCTTTCTGCCCTCCATGTTTACTAGCATTGAATAGCTTTGGAACCCAGTTAATAGCTTTTCTTTCTAATCCAAGTAAAGTTTTTATTTTGGAAAAGTATAACATTTATGTAAATGACCTACTTGTCTAGTACTCAGTCACAACGTTTATTCACCCTGCAAATCTCCTGTAGACTATCTCTTTTTGTTGCTTCATTCCTCCACTCCTATTAATGTGGTTATTTACTGAATTTATAAAAGTTAATAAACGTTCATATGATTTTTTTTTCTCATTAAACCAGTGCTTCTACCTCCACCCACCAGTCTTCTTATTGCTTTATTTCAGTTTATGTAGTCTAGATTCCATGGTGCAACACTGTTAACATGTTCTTGCCAGCATGCTCAACATTCTAAATCTTTTGTATTTCCACACACTTGCTTTGTGTCGGCAAACTGGAATCAATGCAACTAACATTGATTCCTTCTCTGCTTCATAAGTGGCTGCTTGCTTCTAGATAGTAACATAAAGAATCTCTTCAGCTGTACTTTTAAGTGGTCTTCCAACATTAGTATGCTACCTATAATTATTGATCAATTGCTTTGAATATTTGGGTTTTTTTTTATGTCTTATTGCCTTTCTTTGTGTTGACACTTTTTCAAATATTTTATTTGATTCTTAATCTATCGTCTTCCATGGGCTTTCTACTTAACACACTTTGCCAACTATTATGCTGCTAAGTACAGTACTGTAGACTGGCTCAAATTTGCCTGTAAATTCAGTAGTAGTCCTACAACAAATTCAGTTAGGTGAAAAGCTCTGCACATCCCAGTTGTTAATAATGATTGTATTTTTTGCTATCACATCATAGCAATTTTTAAAATGTCAATATTACTTAAGAACATTCTAGATAAAGCAATAAAAGTAATTGATTTTATTAAATACTGATCCTTGATTACAGATATTTCTAATAGTCTAAAAGACAAAGTGAAAGATATGAATGAAGCCAGTTTCTTCATATAGAACTATGGTAATTGTCTCTAGGAGAAGAATGTATTTGATTGTTGAGTTGTGAGCTAAACAACTTTTTTTTTTTTTATTGACACGATTTTTATTTGGAAAGCCATGGTTATTTAGATCTCAAACACAGATGAAGTGAGACTGCCATTTTTAAAATGAAGCTGTTTTGCCAATGATAAAATGTAAGCTTTTAAGCTAAAATTAAAATTTTGGAAAATATGTTCATTACTATGGCATTCACAGTTTCCCAGTACTTAAAGAGACTTTACTGAAGGGAATAATAGTGATATTAATGAATGTAATGTTTTATCTTATGTAATAAAATATGTTGATAATTGGAAAATTTTTATTATTCAGTGAACCAATATTTCCCAAGTGACCAATGCATAATGTTTCAAAACCATGCGTGAGAAAAAGGGCCATTCAAATTGCAAGACAAATCAATGGATTTTAATGTAGTATTAATATGGATGCGGATATCTCATTTAAAATGTGTCTCAAAGAAGTCACTGCTTGTTAATTTTGAAGTAGTATCAAAGAATTGTATCCACATAATCTGAAAAGTCTATTGAAATACTCCTCTTTAACCTACTATTTATCTGTTAAAGGCTGTTTTTCTTGATATATTTTAAATGAAATGATGCATTTGCAAAAGATTGAATGCACAGCAGATAGAAATTCCAGCTTTCTTTCACAACTCCAGATATTCAAAAAGTTTTCAAAAAAATTAAAAAGCCCCTCTTTATTTTTCACATGGTAGTTATTTTCATAAAAATGTTATTTTTATACACATATGGTTCAAGAGTAAGTCTAGTTTTTAAATGAACTATTAGTAAATATTTTTAAACTATTTAATATGTATTTCCAATGCATTACATATTAGTAAATATAGGTCACACAGATTAAATACTTTTTTGACTTTTGTTTTAAGTGCAGGGGTACAAATGCAGGTTTGTTACATAGGTAAATTTGTGTCATGGGGGTTTCTTGTACAGATTATTTCATCACCTAGGTATTAAGCCCAGTACCCATTAATTGTTTCTCTCCTCACACCCTGAAATACTTTTACGGTCCTCAATAATATTTATGAAAATAGAAGGATCTTTTAAAGAAAAAGTTTGAGAATTGAGGAGTTTCATTGAAAATATCTCAGGGTTTAAAAGAGATATTTAGGAGTTATTAATCTAAAATATACAAATTGTCTAAAAGGAAAAAATCCATGTGAATATCAATAAGAAAAAAACAAAGGATTAAGCTAGCTCACTTTTATATTTCTGCATACATAAATTTACATATACTGTAAATTTTTATACACATACAAAAATTAACATATTAAATTAAATATTTCAAACAATATCTCCAAGATAGTTATTTTCGTCTCTTTTGATAAGTAAATAGAATCCTATGACATTTATATGACTTGTGAAAATTTATACCATAGGTAAGTACACTCAGACATTTACCCAATTATTTTCACACAAAGGATTGTTAATCACTTTACCTAATATTAAATATAATAAAATGTGGAATTCATTTTACAAAGGACTTAGAAGCATTAAAAGAAGAATCCTTTCAGATGTAAACAGTAAGGTGATCAAGAAAAGCAAGGTTTTTGCCCTCATAGAATTCCAAGAGTTGAGGAAAAGGGGAGTTGGGGAAGAAGTTCGTAACATAACGTATTGATATACAGCAATTATTTTGAGGGATCCATATATACTCTGGAATGTCTTTCTAAAGATAGTAATATACACACTGAAATCTAAAAAATAGGTAGGAAAGGTATGGAGAGAGGACAGTTTAGAGATAGACCACAGGTAAACAACACCATGAGGAAAACAGAGAATTTAAATAATCATTAAGATTAGAGTATACAGAGCAAGGTAGGATGGCCAATAAAAAGGTTGGAGAAGTGATTACAGCCCAGATCTTAACATTTTGTGTAAATCAGATTTGGAAAGGAGGGAGAAACCATGAATATACTTTAAGGAGGATTTTGAAGAGAAATGCACTGTATTAGTCAGGATTCTCTGGAGTTAGAATCAGTAGAATATATACAGTCATGCACTGCATAATGACATTTTGTTTAACAAAATACTGCATATATGGTGGTGGTCCCATAAGATTATAATAAAGCTAAAAAACTCCTATCTTCTGGTGACATGGTAGTTCAATGTCATAGCTCAATGCATTACTAATGTGTTTGTGGTGGTGTTTGTGGTGATGCTAGTGTAAATAAATCTACTGTACTGCCAGTTATATGAAAATATAAGCATATATAATTATGTAAAATACATAATGCTTGATAATGATAAGGATAATAAATGGCTATGTTACTGGTTTACATATTTACTATACTATACTTTTTATTGCTATTTTAGAGTATACTCCTTTTACTTATTAAAACAAGTTCACTGAGAAACAGTATGCCATGTTACATTGGCAGTGGCTTCATACATATCTTGTTTTCTGTGTCTCTTGGTTGCATCATTTCCTCTTGTGTTTGATTTGATCTCATGTAGTTTTGTTTGTCATGGCCTCCCAGCATACAAAACTCACTGCTACTGTTGCCAGTAAGAGGCCCAATTGAGTGGTTGACCTGAAAATAAAAAGTGATTAAGAACTACAAAGGTGAAAAAATCAGTGCTGATTATTACAAGTCAGGCACATCCCTTTCCACCATGGCTATAATCTTGAAGAACAAGAATAAAATGATAGAAGTTGTTAAAGAATCTGTTTTACTGAAGACAAGGGGAGTGACAACAATTTGAGAAGGGCCTACATCAGATATGGAGAAACTTCTAATCACCGGGATTGAAGACTAGACCCGGATATGTATCTCTCTCAGAACGTTTATAATCATAGCCAAAGCAAAAAGATTCTTTGTGATGTTGAAAGAAAAAGCTGAACCCACCTATGATATTGAATTTATTCTTAGCTCTGGGTGGTTTAAACAATTCAAGAATTGTTATTAATTACATAATTTGAAAGTGAATGTTGAGTCTGTAAGTTCAAATGTGAAGGCAGGTAAGGAATGTTTGGAAACTAGATAAACTTATTGTGGAGGAAAATTTCCTGCCAGATCTTCAATATGAATGAAAATTATCTGTTCTGGAAGTGGATGACTAAAAAGACTTCCATTTATAAGAAGGCCAAATCAATGCCATGTTTCAGGGCTTTTAAGGACAGAATAGCAGTCTTATTTGGGGAGCAATGATGCTGGCTGTAAATTGAAGTCCTTTATGATTTGGCACAGTTAAAAAACAAAACAAAACAAAAACAGACCTTCCAGCTTATCAGTAGGCACTAACTGACAGTTTACCACAGGAGCAATATGAAGACATAGGTGAATCAACTCCTCTTCTAAGATGCCCCCCTGAATTGCTATGCCAGCAAAATGGAAAAATATTCTTTGGAGAATAACATAGCTTTCAATATTTTGCTTACTGTTTTTAATGCTCCTGAACATCCTCTTTGTATTGGTAATCTTCATCCAACCATCAAAATGATGTTTGGAGGGAGAAATCACTTTGATCCAACCAAAGAATTAATAAGCTATAGCAGCTTTTAAAGATCACTACCTGAGGAAGATTTTCAACCAGACTATTGCTGTAACTAAGGAAGACACTGAGAAGACACTAATGCAGTTGTGGAAGGACTTCTATAATGGAGAACCTTGCTTGGGTTTAGGATGATGTCACCAAAGATTGTATTAATGGCATGTGGAAGAAGACACACAAGAAGTTTGTTCATGACTTCAAAGGATTTGTCAAGGATGATGAGGTTGCAAAAAGAAATAAGGCTGTGGTTGAGATGGCAAACAAATTTAACCCGGGTGTGTATGAGGATGAATTGAGGATCTCCTAGAGACGGTTCTTGAGAAACCGACTAATGAGGAGTTGTTGGAACTGGAACAGGAATGGATAGCTGAAGAAGAGACAAAAGAAAAGAAAACTGCAAGAGAAGAAAAATAAAAAGAGCAGTCCCCCCAAATTCATAGTGAATGGTTTAGCAGAAGCTTTCTTAGACCTCAGCAAGCTCCTTGAAAAGTTTAAAAACATGGACTTCAACAGCAAAAGGTTGTTATTAATAGAGAAAAATGGTGCATTATGTGCCAAGAAGCAAATATATGATGAAACAAAGAAACAAACCAAGCAAACCACCATGGACGTGTTTTTGAAAAGTGTGACACCTCCTTAAGAAGAGCCTTAGGCAGGTTCTTCAGGAAGAAGAACCTTACAGAAGGCATTGTTATCATAGGAGATAACAGTGCCATACATGGTTTTGCCGCTACAAACCTTCAGTAGGACAAGATGTGGAGATGGAAGGCAGTAATGTTAATAACCCTGATCCTGTGTAGGTCCAGGCTAATGTGTATGTTTGTGTCTTAGTTTTCAACAAAAAATTTTACAAAGAATAAAATAACAAAAATCAAAAAAGCATATAGAATAACCACATAAAATATTTTCTACAACTACACAATGTATTTGTGTTTTAAGCTACGTGTTATTACCAAATAGTCAAAAAAGTTAAATAAAGAGTTTTTAATGTAAAAACATGACAGTAAGCTAAAGTTAACTCATTATAGGTGAAAGAAAATATTTTTAAATAAATTTAGTGTACCCTAAGTATACAATGTTTATAAAGTCTATGGTAGTGTCAATAACGTACAGTATGTCCTAGGCCTTCACATTCATTTCACCACTCACTGCCTTACTCAGAAGCAGCTCTGCAAGATCCCTGCATGGTAAGTGCCCTATACAAGTGTACCATTTTAACTTTTATATTGTATTTTTATTGTACCTTTTCTATGTTTGTATCTGTTTAGATACACAAATACCTTTGCGTTACAATTGCTTACAATATTCAGTACAGTAACATGCTGTGTAGATTTGTAGCCTGGGAGCAGTGGGCTCTATCTATTGCTGTGTAGTATGCTATACCACCTAGGTTTATGTAAGCACATTTGGTAATGTTTCCACAATGATGAAATTCCCTAACAATGTATCCTTGCTGTTAAGCAATTCATGACTGTATTGGCTCATGTGATTGTGGAAGCTTGAGAATCCCCATGATATGCCATCTGCAAGCTGGAGACCCAGGAAAGCTAATGGTATAATTCAGTCTAAGTCTGAAGGTCTGAGAGTCACAGGAATCAGTGGGATAACTCCCAGTCTAAGGCTGAACTCCTGATAATCAAGAACGGCCCATGGGTGAGGGCAAGAGAAGATAAATGTTCCAGCTTAAGAAGAGACAATGAATTTGCTACAGGACAGGCAAGTCCGCAAATTGCAGCTAAGCCCAGAAGGATTCTTGCTTTAACCCAGGAAAGAATTCAAGGGCAAGCCAGTGGTATTAAAAAGCAACTTTTATTGAAGCAGCAGTGTACTGAAGCAGCAGTGTACTGAAGCAGCAGTGTACAGCAGCAGCAGCACAAGTACTGCTTCCTGTGGAGCAGGCATACCCCGTAGGCAGTGTGCCCAGAGTAGCAGCTCAGAGGCAGTTCTGCAGTCATATTTATATCCAATTTTAATTATATGCAAATTAGGGGGCAGTTTATACAGAAATTTCTGGGAAAAGGGTGGTAACTTCCAGATTGTTGTCATTGTCATGGAAAGGGGTGGTAACTTCTGGGTGTTGCCACGGCAATGGTAAACCGACATGGCATACTGGTAGGCATGTGTTTAGGAAAGCTGCTTCCACTCCTGACCTGTTTCAGCTAGTCTTCAATTTGGTCCCGTGTTCAAGCCCCACCTTTGGAGTTGAGTCCCATCTCCTAATTCAAATTCACGCTTCCTCCAAATTTTGTTTCCTGTTTGAGTCTTCAACAGATTGGATGATGCCTACCTATATTGGTGAGGGAAGATATTCTGTATTCAGTCTCCTGATTGAAACATTAATCTTTTCCAGAAATATCCTCACAGACACACCCAGAAATAATGATTTACCAGTTCTTTCAGTATCCCTTAACCTGGTAAAGTTGACAAAAAAAAAAAAAAAAAAAAAATAGCGATCACACTCATTTTCACTGCATTGCAGAGGGGTCAAATCTCGAGTTTAGGGAGATCTTTTAGGGATTAATAAATCAGAAAATAATGGACATGGGATGAACCAGGTGGCTACAATGGGTTATGATGGAGATGGAAAACAGTGAAATATCTGAAATTTAAGAAAAACAATTGAAAGAACTTATGATTGATTGGGTATAAGACTAAAGAAGAAAAATGAATGAAGATTTGTTTAATTCCAGTGTGCAAAGAATGCCACAAATATATTGACTGTGTTTAAGCAAAGTTAAGTATATTAATTATCTATACCAAGAGGAATTACATACAGAGGAGCATCTTGGTAAGAAAAAAATTACAATGTGTTAATTAGGTGATCGGAAGAGAGTTCAAGGATTTAGTGCTGAGAGAAAGTGAGGGCAATTTGATGACTGGATCTCCAAATAGTTTATATCTAAGAGATGGGTGTAAGTACTTACAGCTAGATTTCTCATTGATAATGAAAAAGAAGTAATTCATTTCAGCCAGAAGAAGAAATGGTTTGATCATTTTATGATGGTATAGAATCCTTCTTTTCTATAATATTTGGGCATGATTACAAAATGGTCTTTCATTTATCTTGTTCCACCACAGTCACAAAATGACCTTGTCTAATTTTCTTGACCATTTTTCAGTAGGGAACACTATAACCTAGTTAATAACTGCTCCTGGGGACATTTATTTTAATTAATATTTTCCCTTTTGCAATCAGCCCCATTTTATGGAAGGGCAGAGTATATCAATCTGGTGCTTCAGGTTTGCGTTATTGACGAATTCTGTTGATCAGAAAATGGAAAATGTTAACTGTGATTAGATTAGAGTTGTTCCTTCCTGTTCCTTTTGACATAGGATAAATTGTTGGATCAACATGTGATAATGGGTGTAAGGTAGGATTTAAGATTCTTATAAAAACCCATCACCCAGTGGTATTTAGGAAATTACCTGAAACAAAATGATTGTCAGTCACTGTAATAAGGTTTCAGTATCGAGGACCTAACACAGGCCACAAAGTTGTTGTTTCCAAAATCTATCTAGGTCTCTTCTAGAAAGCCACATGGCCTTTTCCTTTAGCCTAGGATAAAGTATGAAAGTACTTGACATGACTAAGAAACTGATACAATTCATTACATTTTGAACATAAAATGAAAGAGGCTAGTAGACCAGGCCAGAATGTTTTGCCTGTGGGTCTTACATCGTAGACTAGAAAATTTTGATCTTTTGTCTATATGCAGCAGGAAATTTTAGATAATTTTTTTCTTGGAATATGACTTCGGTTTTGCATTTTAGAAAAAGAAAACACTCTTGTCCTAATGTGAAAAGTGAAAAAGAGATAAAAGTTGAAAAACAAGAGCTGGAGATAATCTGTGTTTAAAAAGTGTATCACTAAAGATAAATTATTGCAAATAAAGTCAAAAAGAAAACAATGTCAGTAGCAGTGGCTCACTCCTGTAATCCCAGAACTGTGGGAGACTGAGGTGGGTGGATCACTTGAGGTCAGGAGTTCAAGACTAGCTTGGCCAGCTTGGTGAAATCCTGTCTCTACTAAAAATACAAAAATTAGCTGGGTGTGGTGATGTGCACCTCTAATCCCAATTACTCGAAAGGCTGAGGCAGGAGAACAGCTTGAACCGAGGAGGCGGAGGTTGCAGTGAGCCAAGATTGCGCCACCGTACTCTAGTCTAGATGACACAGCTAGAATCCGTCTCAAAAAAATAAAAAATAGAATAAAAAAATTTAAAAAAAGGAAAAAAGAAATTGCATTAAGATTTGAAGGAGGACATTAGGAAAATAGATTCATATAATTTGATTCGCAGATGTTTGACATCACTAGTTAGGAAAAGAATATTGCCATGATATTGTGAATACTAAGTAAAAACATATTTGAGAGAGAACAATTTGATGAATATTATATAAATAATAATTGTGATGTCTAATTTTTTGTATCAATGTGACTGGGCTAAGGGATGCCAGACAGCTGGAAAAACATTTCTGGGTGTGTCTGAGTGTGGTTTTGGAATAAACTAGTATTTGAATCAGTACACTGAGTAAAGAAGATCTGCTGTCACCAATGTTGGTGGGCATCATCCAACCCATTAAGAATTTGTAGAGAACAAAAGGAGAAAGTGCTAGTGCTTTCTCTCTTTTCTTGAGCTGGGACATCCATCTTCTGCTCTTAGACATCAGAGCACCTGGTCCTTCAGCCTTCAGTCTCTGGGACAGCAGTGCCTGCTCCCACTTTCTGGCTCTCAGGCCTTTGGCCTTAAACTGGGAGTGGCATCATTGGCTTCCCTGGTTCTCAGGCTTTTGGACTCAGACTGAATTATACCATCAAGTTTCCTGAGTCTCCAGCTTGCAGAGAGCATGTTATGGGACTTCTCAGCCCCCATAATTGCATGACTCAATTCTCATAATAAATCTTCTCTTATCTACATTAAATTCTCATTTAATATCATTAATAAATTCTTGGAAAATATGAGCTTAAGCAAAAATATGTGTAACAAAGCCAATGTTTTTCTTCTCATTGATGTTATAATGAAACAACCAACATTGAAGGAAGCAGGAAACAACCTTATTTGAAGACCTGCTGTACATTGTTTTGCTTAAAGTTGAAGTTTCCAAGAACCTATCAACAAAGTTAAGTGAGGGCTTATTGTATAACTATATTTATCCTATTGGTTTGGCTTCTCTGGAAAATGGCTTCAGTAAGTTTGAGGTTCCTATTGAAGCCACAAGTGGTGATAATCTAGTTAGGAATAGAAGGAGACATATTTTTGACTAAATTCCATGTCTTTACAATCCAAACTAAATGTATATTGTGTTTTCATAAGAGCAAAAATGCTCACACATCTTATAGAAATTCTATTCACTATAAAAAATACTCAGTATAATTATAGATGTCGTTCAAATTTACAAGTTGAAAATATTAGTGAATAATGTTAATATTTTTTATATTGCAAAGTATTTTTCTCAAATTTCTCTGCTTAGATAGAGGTAGTGGAATTCACATCAAAGAAGTTTTTGGAACCTGTAGTTTAAGACAGAAAAGCATCTTATATTACTTATTGTCAACTGGACAATTTCAAAAGTTTTAATATTGACTTCTCCATTAGATTAAATAAATAAATGGAAATTTAAAAGTAATTAACCATATAAGTGATCACCTCTTTATCATTCCTGGTAATTTTCTTTCAGGAAGAATCAGATAGGAGCAATCAGGGTACTGTAAGTCCTGATTACTCAGAGATGTTAATCGCATATCATGTGAACCCCAATCATGTCCTAATTTGTCCTCCAAAAGAAGGAACAGGTAAGGATTATGCCAGCTGATAATACCTGGTGATATTTTAGAAATATAATTTCCAGACTCTATATGATCACTTTCTATATTAAAGTAGGACTTAGAAATATTAATATCAATAGTAATAGTTTGTTTTATTTTATGTAAATAAAATAGCCCCTGATCTCCTTTCAGGAACCAATATATAAATTTACAAATATTAATACAAAGTGCATTCTAGGACAGGTTTATAAATGTCATTTTCCTTGCAGTTAATATTTCTTTGTTAGCACTATTTAACCTTTAGCAAATTTGGTTTTTGTAGTGTACTCTGAAAAATCACCACTTTTTGTCACTCTCTAGATATTTGATGTTGAAATGCACATAACATAAACAGAACACTACTGTCACTAGTTAGGGCATTTTACTATTCATTCACTATTGGAAAGATAAAACATAAAATGCAACAAAAATAAACATATAAAAATCTCACTTGAAGATGGCAGTTTTAATGGTATTGTCATTTTTAATTACCACTGGAATATAATATTTTATGCTATTTTATTAACATATTAAACTTGTTAGTATTTAAGAGCAAATTCAATGTTTCACTTTTCCCTTAAAGTCATTATCTAGTTTATTCCTCAAAATGACACTTAAGCAATCAGAAAAAAAAAAAACTGCTGACAAAACTATTCCTTAGAAAATATAAGAACAATTTTCTCTCTATTAATTTGGTCCAAAAACAATTAGTAATTCCCAGAATCTAGAATTGCATGAATTTATAAAAAATGAAAGTATATTTTAATATAAAATTAGTACCAACTTTAGAAAAATAATGTGCTCATTTAAATTTTATTCCACTCACAAATCAGTAAAATATATTAACTTAAATAATGACACAAATAGAAAAATACCTATTAGTCAAGTGATTAGGAGCAGAAACAATGAAGTAAGACTGTCTGAGTTGAGCTGTAAGTTCTAACACTTCCAAGCTCTGTAATATTGGGCAAGATTTTAAAAGCTCTTTGTGCCTCAGGTTTTGCATCTATAAAAGAAAAATACTTAATATAAGAATATTGGCCGGGCGCGGTGGCTCAAGCCTGTAATCCCAGCACTTTGGGAGGCCGAGACGGGCGGATCACGAGGTCGGGAGATCGAGACCATCCTGGCTAACACGGTGAAACCCCGTCTCTACTAAAAAGTACAAAAAACTAGCCGGGCGAGGTGGCGGGCGCCTGTAGTCCCAGCTACTCGGGAGGCTGAGGCAGGAGAATGGCGTGAACCCGGGAGGCGGAGCTTGCAGTGAGCTGAGATCCGGCCACTGCACTCCAGCCTGGGCGACAGAGTGAGACTCCGTCTCAAAAAAAAAAAAAAAAAAAAAGAATATTGAGAGAATTGAATAACAATACATCTTAAGGACTTGAACAGTGTATCATGTGTAATAAGTACAATATAAATGTTAGGTGACAGTGATGAAGTTGATGATTATTTTCTTTAATAATTTGTTTTAATGTGCATTGTGGTCAGTTTCTATGACAGTGTCCTTATATATAACAATAATATATTCATTTTTTCTCAATAATTGCAAACTATTGTAAGAAAAAATGTTTTAAAAAAAGTTGAAATAATACTTTTTTCATTCTGTCACATGAGTTAACATATGAAGTATAATCATATAGTCACATGAATTAAAAGCATTTAGACAAATACTTAACTAGAATAAGATTCAGTATTCTGTGAAAAATAAAGAATATGTACTTATATGACAGTGACATCTAATAATAGATTATCTGCTTCTTAATGTGGAAGGAAATATAAGTCCTCTACATTTAACTTCATAGCAAAATTGAAAGAAAATATAATTATGACAACAACTGTCAATCTTCTTTAATGCATGTTTTTAAAATTGACCAACTAAAACATGAAAGGAGAGAAAAAGAAGAAAATTGATAATTATTTAGTGTCGATCATGTGGTAGGCGCTGTTCTAGTTGCTATGAGCATTTAAAGTTATTTAATACACTGACATACTGATAGTATTCTATGACATTTAAATTAATATCTTCATTATTCTTATATGTCACACAATTTTAACAGTTTTTTTTGAGGTATTAATGACATACAAAGAACTGCTCAAATTTAATGTGTCCAGTTTCATGAACCTGCACATACATGAACATCCATGGTACCATCACCACAAACAAGATAATAGACATGTCCAATATCTCCTAAAGTTACCTTGTGTCCATTTTTTTGTAGAGAGCATATGGACACAACACAAGATATCCTTTTTAAACAAGTTTTGAAGTGCACAATACCATATTAAATATAGGTACTATATTGTACAGAAGATCTATTATTCATCTATCATAACTGGCAATTTCCCATATCCCCTATTTCCCAGCCCATGGCAATCAATATTCTCTGCTTCTATGAGTTTGACCATTATGACTATCTCATAGAAGTGGAACTATGAAGTATTTGTCCGTTTATGACGAGTTTCTTTTACTTAGCATAATGTCCTCCAACTTCATCCATGTTACAAATAGCAGGATCCTTCTGTTTTTCTAAGGCAAAAAGATCTGTTGTATCTATTTGTCACATTTTTATCTATTCATCTATTTTGATCTGATTTCTGACAAGAGTGGAAAGAATACACAACGTGGAAAGGAAATTGTCTTCAACAAATGCTATTGAGATCACTGGGTATCCCCAAGTAAAAGATTGAAGTTGGACTCCTTCCTTATACTATTTACAAAAATTAACTAAATTAAATAACCTAAATGTAAGAGCTAATACTGTAAAGCTTTTAGAAGAAAATGATTACAACTTTATTACCTTGAGTTTGGCAATTGATTCTTAGACATGACACCAAAAATGCAAGTATCAAAATCTAAAACAAGCAGATAAATTAAACCCCATTAAACTGAAATACTTTTCTGCTTCAAAGGCATTATCCAGAAAATTAAAATACAACCTATAAAATGGGAGTGGATATTTGAAAATCACATGTAAGATAAAGGTGTTATATGCAGAATATATAAATAATTCTCACCACTCAGCAACAAAAAGTGAAATAATCCAATTTAAGTATGAGCAAAAGATATACAAATGCCCACAAAGTACATGAAAAGTTGCTCAACATCGTTAGTCACCGTAGTGACTAATGCAAATCGAAACCACAATAAGATACCATCTTATATCCATTAGAATGGCTATAACTACACACAAAGCAAAAATAAACAAAAAACAGAAAATAACAAATGCTAGTGAAGATATAGAGAAAGAGACACTCTTAAACCTTGCTAAAAGGAATGTAAATTTATTCAGCCACGTGGGAAAAAGTTTGTCAGTACCTCAAAAAATTGAATTTGGAAGTATTATATAACCCAGGATTCTGCTCCTAGGTATTTACCAAAAAAAGTAATAACAGATACTGAAGCAAAAACTTGTACATGGATGTTAACAGCAGCACTATTCACAATAGCCGAAAGATGGAAACAACCCAGGTTCATCAACCGACAAATGGGCAAACAAAATGTGGTATATCCATATGATACAATAATAATCAGCCATAAAATAATGAAGGTCTGAGGCTTGCTATAATATAGATAAACCTCAAAAACATGCTTTGTAAAATAAACCAAACATAAAATGTCATTTTTATGGTTATATGATTATTACCATTATGTGATTCCATTTATAGAAAGTATTTAAAATAAATGCATACAGAGAGAATGCAGTTTGTTTCCAGGGGCTGAAGGGACCGTGGGGGAGTGGAGGAGGGGAACGAATATTTGTATTATGAATTTGGGGGATTTGTGATAAAAACATTTTGGAACTAGACAGATATGGTGATTGTACAATATTGTAAATATACTAAACACCACCAAATTGTTTATATTAACATGATTAGTTTTATGTTATGTGAATTGTACCTCAATAAAAAACAAATATACAACTTCTAAGGAAGGTGGGGTAGAGTTCAAAAGTCATCTTACAGAGTAACAAGCGTATAAAAGAGTTAGAAGATGCAAGCAAAAATGTTAAGTGAGGTAATTAGATTTGGACAGAACCGATGTTTATGCCTCAGAGAGAGGAGAAAAATAGATAAGATGGATGTTTCATCAACTGTAAGATAAATAATATTTAAGACATTTATTTTATCTTTCACTTCTTTTTTCAATAGTGTTCAGACATGAAACCCATTTAGGGGAGGGATACATTTAAGGCTTTCAGAAGTTTAAAATATTTTGATTAATTAGTATAGGGTCTCAATCTATTGCTCTAATATAAATAGTAAGATTTACAGAAAGAATACAAAGTTGTGAACAATAACCAAAGAAATAAAAATCTCTGGAATTGAAGGAAATTGATCTACAGGGTGATATTTTATGCCAACTTTAATGTCTATCATGAGACACGTTTTTGCACAATTATAGAATTCAAGGGTCCAAGAATCATGATGATATTGGATTTATCAAGAGCATCAACTGGAAAAAATAAATCAATGAAAAACGTATTCAATATTTTGGTTAAATTAATTTCATAGAATTTAATATCAACATCAACTACCAATAAAAACTGATGGTAGAATAAAATTGTTTTCAGATATACAAAAATTTCAAAAAATTGCTTGCTGTAAACATGTAAGTTGTCTACCAACATTACATTCTCTTGTTTTTACTGGGAACCTAGATGGACTATACTTTTTACCTCCTTGCAGTTGCATAGATGCCATACAAATTCTGAACCTAGTTTTCTGAGCTGTGAGTGGAAATAACATGGACCACTTTGTGGACTAAGAATGGAAGAGTTGATGGGGAATTTCTGCACTTTCCACTTTACCTCCAAAGTGGCAAGGGAGGCCACAGTCACAAAAATAAATTAGCCCAATTCACTAAGTCACTGCTGCCCTGATGAGTCACCTAATCCATACCAGAATTAATATGAGTGAAAAGTAAACCTGTGTTGTGTTTTCTGCTGAAAATGTTTGCAACCTAACTGAACTAACAGTGAATAATGAATGATATACTCTAATAAAACAGTGGGGTTACCTAAGAAAAGAAAATACAGGTGATAGAGGAAATGAGAAATCCAATAGAAAGGAAAGCAGCAAGTAAATCCAATAGAGAAGATAGAAAAAAAAAAAAATCAATGGCAATAGTGTTTGCTCTCAGAATGAAAACTTTGCTGCTAGTCTTGTTGACAACTAGTGTTGATTTGAATAAGCTTTTAGAAGATTCTAGACAAGATATCCTTAAGGAAAAGGAAGGAACAATGGAAATAAAAGGCTTTTAGTTGTTATTATGTTCATTCTTCTGTCCCTATTAAGTAATGTCATTACTGAAATAAATGGAAATAGCATTAAAAACTGTACAGGTTATTCTATGCTGAGGGCAGAAACTAGCACTTGATTAAACACTTTAATAGATTGGCTCAATTTTTAGATCTTTTCATCTCCCTAATTACCAGTTTTTCATAAAATTACAAAACTATCTTATTTTCACTTTAATCATGAATTTCATTCTTTTTTGTTCTAATGTATATATTTTATATGTAGTTTAACTCTATAAATTTTCTTATAAACAGCATTTGTATATGTTGTATTGCTTTTCCCATTCACTTAAAAATATTTTCTAATTTTTATTTATATATGGGTTATTTATAAGTGTATTTTCTTAAATTCCAAACAGTGGGGCTTTTCTAGTTATATTTATATTATTATTTTTTGTAATTGTGCTATACCTGATTTAAATACTTTGAAAGTTGTGCAGAATTGTTTTGTGTTCTAGTATTCCATCGATGAAGTAAAATTACCATGTGTTTTAAATGAATATGTACTTCTTAGTCCCCTGTTTATATATGCAATTTAAGTCAAGTTTGTTAATATTTTTCAGGTATTCTAAATAGTTACTGTGGAAGGAAAATATCTTGGGCCCCCAAAATCACTGAGCTAAAGAGAAAATTCAGGATGGGAACTGCTCAGGGAAAATCTGTTTCCCATCCTATTAAGTCATCCCTCTGCTCACTGACATAGTTGCATATTCTGATTGCCTCATTTAGAATGGTTTACCAGACACTCAAAAGAATGCAACTGTTTGTCTGTCACCTACCTGTGTCCTGGAAGCCCCTTCTGTGCTTCAAGTTGTCCCTGACTTTCTGAATGGAATCAATGTACTTCTTCCACATATTGATTGATGTCTCGTGTCTCCCTAAAATGTATAAAACCAACCTGTGCCCCGACCACCTTGGGCACATGTCCTCAGGACTTCCTGAGGCTGTATCACAGGTGCATCCTCAACCCTGGCAAAATAAACTTTCTAAATTAACTGAGAACTGTCTCAAATTTTCAAGGTTCACATTACTGAATTTTTTGTCTGGCTGTTTGATGAGTTACTCCCACAATAATTGTAAAGTTGTCTATTCTCTATTCTATATTTTCATTGTTTTTAAATATATTGTTATATCTACTTTACGAGTTGACCTTTTGACTTTATCTGTTCCTCTTTATCTCTAGTAACACTCCTTGAATTTAGATACAATTGATCATATATTAGTATGACTTCCTTTGGCTTTTTAAAAAATTATGTATTATATAGAGAATGTTTCCTATTCTTTCTTCTTCAACCCTCTGTGTCCTTGTATTGAATGGATGTCCTTTGTATGCAGAATAGAAATGTGTTTTCTTTTTATTCATCATAAAATTGCCCTAGACCAAATTGCCCTAGAAATTGCCATATCCCTGGGCAACATGATGAAAATCTCTCCTACATGAGTAGCTTTACTGGTAAAGGATGGAGAAAAATAACTATTCCCTTCCTGCCCAAAAGAGAGAGCAAATGAAAAGGACAAGAAAGGAACTCATTTTTGTTTTTGTTTTTGTTTTTGTTTTGATATGGGATGGAAAGGATCATGAGTTATTAGCCTAATGTTAGGAATCTAAATGAGTCTTTACAAAGGGCAAGTGGATCCAATGGTTCTGGCTTTTTGACCTAGAGCCACCTCCAAGGTGTAGATTCCATACATTTTGAATTGAAAATATCTAGGATGCCAGTGATCTAATTAAATTATTGTCTAGGGATTAAGCTAGGGACCTATTCTGGGCTATAACTGTTTGGTCTTCTTGAATGACAATAATTAAGTACACAAATAGCTAAATGCTATAAATCTAACTCTGAAGGTATGTGAAAAGTAGTCTAGAAGAAATGAAAGCAAACATCTAATATTTATATTGTGAATATTCCTTGTCTTGGGAGCCCAGGACTTTATACAGGAACACTGAGAAATCAAGAGTAGTTTTATTTTCTCACACTCATTTTTAAATCAGTATACTGTTTATTTATACGTAAAAAATGTAATGCTGTAGTGGGGTTTGTACCTACTGTTTTTCTATTTGTTTTCCACTTGATACAACAGTTGTATGTTCTTGTTTTCTTTTCTCTTTTAGTCTTCTTTTTATTAATTAGTGTTTTTCAGTATTCTGTTTTGTCATTCTACTAGCTAGAGAGATACACATTTCATTACTGCTAGAAATTACAAGCACAGTTGAATCATTAGGGGTTAATATAACTGATTACTTTGCTTCCCAGGATAATAATACATTAGAACTCATTAAATCAATTTCTCTCTCCTATTTTTTGTTTTGTTTTCATGCATTTATGGTTCTACATTTTAAAAACCCATATGTATCAATGATATTGTTTATACAATAGATATTTATTAACATTTACTCACAAAATCACCCCTTTTGTCATTCTTCACTTCTTATTGCATATTGTTACTTTTGTCTGAGATTGTGTTTTCTCTGTCAGAAGAACTTTTGTAAAATAATTATTTTCGTAAAATCTTCTGGAAACAATTTTTGTTTGTTTGTATTTGTATGGAAATGCTTTTACTTTTAAATGATATTTTTGATGGAAGTATAATTTCTAGGTTTGCTAGTTATTTTCTTCATCACTTTAAAGGTATCATTTATTTTCTTCTCTTTTATGGAATTATTTGAGAAATAAACTGTCAATTTTATTATTTCATCTTTCAAAATGACATACAGTTGGTCTTCTGTATCTGTATCTGTGGGTTCTATATCCATGAATTCAATCAACTGCAAATGGAAAAACTACAAAAAATCTGCATCTGTACTGAACACCTACAGACTTTATTTTTTATTATTCCTTAAATGAATTAGTATAACAACTATTTACATAGCATTGGCATTGTATTAGGTGTTATAAGCAATGTAGAGGTGATTTAAAGTATACAGGAGGATGTGCAAAGGTGATATGCAAATACTACTTCATTTTATATTAGGAATTTGAGCATCCATAGATGTTGGTATATTTGGGAGGTCCTGGAACCAATCCCCCATGAATACCAGAGAGCAACTGTATCTCTTTTATTTGGTTACTTTTAAAATTCACTATATACCTTTTGATTTTCAGAAGCTTTTTGTACATTTTGACTAGTTTGTCTTTCTGTATGTTTATCTTCCTTGATTTTCATAAGATTTTATTTTGATGTTTGTCTTTATATTTAGAAGATTCTCATCCTTTCCTTCTTTAGAAGGTTGCTTCTCTATTCCATTCTCTTCCTCTTCTGGGACCCTAATAATATATATATTTAGATTTAAATCAAGTCCCATATGTTTAATATCCTCTGTATTTTCCTTTCTAAAAATCTTTGTTTCTTGGGTGAATCATTTTCTACTGTTCTATTTAGTTAATCTGTCTTCTGCTATGTCCAATCTGTTATTGAATACATTCATTCTAAATTTTCCATTCTTTAAAAAAATGTCAGAATCTCCATTCAATTCTTGTAGTCTTTAGTTCCCTGGTAAAATTCTATATATTGCTTACTATTGTCTTCGTTGTTTTAATCACAGTTTTAAAAATTTTATTACCAGTTAGTTCAAAATATGTGTCACCTCTGAGTTTGTTTCTATAAGCTAGTTTCCTTTTTTTGTTTTTGCTGTTTTTGTTAATATGAATGATAGTTTTAACAATATTTTAACATTGTCCATGTCAAACTTTAGAGACTATGACTTATTTGATTTATTGTCAGAAAACATTTACTTCGTCCTTCATCAAAGAGCTATACAAGGGAGATTATCCCAAATTACAGTCTAAGCTGACTCTAGTGGGATTTCACTTTGGAAACATGACATTATCTCTTGTTAACAATAATTCCTATGGCATAAGCCTCCAATCATTTTGGCTGCAAACTTGGAGTGTTTATTGGCACCTTTATTTCTTGGTGAATTCTAAACTACAGTTTTCTTTCTTAATATTATAAGAGTGCAAAAATTGTTCTGTATTTTTGTTTTGTTTTTTCTTCTTGATTTATTTGTGTCTTGCCCTGCTTGATTAGAATTCAGCAAAACCGTCAAGGGGAAAACTGCTGCATACAGCCTTACCTCTAATTACCTCCATTCTTTTTCAGATTGGGATCTTTTCTGGGTAGGGGGATATGTGAAGATCTTGATCTTTTATGTCATGGTTACCTTGACCTCAACCTTCACTTGGTTGCTCAGCCCACCTTTCCATCCAGAGAACTATTTAAAAATATTTCTTTTAGTGCAGTCTGCTGGCAATGAATTCCTGAAGAACAACTATACCAAAAAAAAAAAAATTAGATTCATCTCAAAGGAATTTCTTTCTTCCAAGATTTGGACCTTCAAGCCTTAGATGTCTTAGCAATTCTCTGATTTCTTTAAATTGACTTAAAAATGTATGTATTACTGTTGCATTTTGTCTGACCATTGGTCTATTGTATTGGTCTGCTCCGACTGCTATAGTGAAATACCCTTGACTGAGTGGCTTAAAAAAAAAGACATTTATTTCTCACAGTTCTTGAGTCTGGGAAGTCCAACACCAAGATGCATGTCAATTTAGCTCCTGATGAGGACCTACTTCCTATGAAGAGTTAGACAGCCACATTTTCACTGTCTTGCCATATGGTGAAGAGAGAGAGTTTCTTTTTATAAAGCTGCTAATCTTATCAAGAGAACCCTATTCCCATGATTTTACCTAACCCTGATTACCCCACTGCCCCCAAAGGCCCCATCTCCCAATACAGTCACAATGGGGGCTTAGGACTACAATATATTACAGTTAATCCATAAATTTTCAGTCTAAATGATTGTGTCAAGTGCCATGGTCTTAACTTTCCTACTGCTTCCCAAGGTCTCTTCATTTGAGGTAAATGTCTGAAAAAAGTGTAAAGATTGTTGTTGTTCCTTTATCTCTTCCACAACCCACGTCTTCTGACGTATTAGAATGGCCCTAACACTTAATCGAGGTGTTACTTTGCAACTTTTGTCTGTAGGTATTGCAAATTGTTTGACTCAGTTGAAGCAAATATTAAATGTGATTATTTCCCCTTATTTTGAAAAATATGTTCTGGACTTGACACTTTTTGTGCTTATTTTGGCATTTCATGCCCAACCACCTTAAAATAAATAAATATTGGAAGCTGGTATTCTGCCCCTGTGTTTGTTCTTTATCACACAAAAACACCTCTGTAATATTTAAAGTACCTCATAATCTTAACTGCACTGAAACTCCAAACTTTAAGTCTTTATCAAGTTAGTGTCTTATTTCCTTTCTGCTTAACTGGCCAGGGATATTGAGAAGGTACATGTATACATACTTACAGGTAGTTCTGCTCTACAAGGTCACCTAAATACCCAAGTTAGTTCTACCTTCTGCTGGGTTATGTATCTGTTACATCATTTTCATAGTCAGTTTAGAATCTATGTCAATAGTGTATTCTATAATATTGCAGCTTTGGGAAGGTGTAAAGAGAGAGGGATTACCCTTTCAATTACTTAATGGTTAACACTTAGTCATTATATACATTGCTTGTGCTCCACTGGTAATAAATTAATTATATAACCAAATGGATTTGCAAGGGGGCTGGGAGATACAATCTTTAAGTCATGGGCTTGGCTAAAACTTGGAGAGTTCTATTGCTAAATATTAGAGGAAAACATTTTATATTAGAAGGTAATTTTCAGTCTTTAACCCTGGGTTTGTCAGCTACTCACTATTTTCCTATGTTACTTTGGTGGTATAAAGACTTTAAAGCACTGCCAGAATTTCTGCTTGATCTCTGCAACCTCGAAGTTTCTCTATTATAGCTTTTCCATCTCAAAGCAGTTTGGGATTTTTATTTTTATATTTTCAGTCATTTTAGATTCTTACTTGCTAGTAATAGAACAGGCTTAGAATCGTGGTTTTGTGGTAAATTATAAGATTTCTTTCTTATGTAAGTCCAAGACAAGCCTGATTAAACCAGTACTTAGACACCTATGTGAGGTCCTATTGCTGGGTCATGAAACAGAAAAAAATGGAAGAGGCTTAAACTATATGAATTATTGAAAGAGTGACATGGGAAGTTAGATTCTGCTGAGACCAGATTCAAATGCACAGATTTATTTGGCTACTACTCTGTGAACACTGGGTAGTGAATAAAATGATAGGTTAAAACACACATGTGTATTTACTCATGAGTTTATTAGAGGAGAAAATATTAATTAAATTACCAATACTGGATTTTGCTATGGCTTGAATGTTTGTCCCCTCTGAAACTCATGTTAAAACTTAATCCCTATGTTAATAGTATTAAAAGAGGAGGAAATCCAACTATGGTATTTGAGAGCTTGGATCTTTGGGAGGTAACTAGGATTAGATGAGGTCATAGGGTAGGGCACTGGTGGCTTTATAAGAGGAGAGAGACCTGAGCCAGTCTGCTCAGCCCCCTTGTCTTGTGATGCCTTGTGCCACCTCAGGAATCTGTGGAGAATTTCACTAGCCCTTACCAGATGCAGCCCCTCAACCTTGGACTTAGTATGTGAATTTAGTATGCAAAATCATCTTAATTGCTTGTGACTTTGGTTCAACATCTTAAGTTTCAACTGGTTTTCATCTTACACATGATATTTCTGTATTTATAGTGATTTCCCCAGTAATTCTTGTGAGAATTCATTCTACCCATTTCCTGATGCCTTGGGCTCTCCCAAAACACTTATCAATTATTTAATTAAGATACATTTTCATAAGAAAGAGCAGAAAATTAGGGGTTCATGGAAATGTCATTTAAATGCCAAAATATGACCTCCTATGTTTTCCTAAATTTTATCAAAATAATCATTTATAACTCTAAATATAGTAAAATGCATAATACTTTGAATAAAAAATAGGATAAAATATAATAATAATAAAATACATTTTTTTAAGGTCAACTAAACACATTTATTGTTTTGAATGGAAATAATAAAGGTATTCTGAACCAATTCCACTTTATGGAACATTTTCATAGGCCATTTCTTGCTCAAAATTGTCAAGAATCAGACTTTGCCTCCTCAGTGTTGTTCATTTTATTTCTGCTTCTCTGATGACAAAGGGGTTTTTATGGCAACACTTTCAGATGCTCCTTTTGCACATGGTCAAAGATGGCCTGCTTTTGTATTTATATTTACTTATTTTATCATATTGAAGCCTCGAAAATCCTAATCAAAGCGAGGGCAAATCCATGCTTAATTTTTTTATTTTCTTATTTTTATTTTATTTTTTCCTGAGACGGAATCTTGCTCTGTCTCCCAGGCTGGAGTGCAGTGGCGCAGTCTTGGCTCACTACAACCTCCACTTCCCAGGTTCAAGTGATTCTCCTGCCTCAACCTCTCGAGTAGCTGAGATTATAGGCACCTGCCACCATGCCCAGCTAATTATTTTGTATTCTTACTAGAGATGGGGTTTCACCATGTTGGCCAGGCTGGTCTCGAACTCTCAACCTCGTGATCTGCCCGCCTCGACCTCCAAAAGTGCTGAGAGTACAGGCGTGAGCCACCGCACCGGTCCATGCTTAATTTTTTTAATGGAACATTCTTGATTTTAGATCTGCCTCAGTAGCACTCTGGCTTAGATTCAGTAAATCTCATCACCTTTCTGTCCTCTGTTCATGTTTTTCATTGATCATATTCTTAACATCAGTATAACTCTAACCAAAGATCTAATGTGGGCTACTTACCTATTTATGAAATCATTAGTCTTTTCATTTCTCACTTTGCTGTAGCATTTTCGAGTCTGGCTGATACTCATTGATTAAACCAAAGACATTCCCACCTCAGAACCTTCCCACTTTTTCTGTTCCCTCTGTCTAGAATGCATTTTTTTGTTGCTGTTTTTTGTTCGTTTGTTTTTTCCACCTCTGTCACTTTAGGTGTGTGCTCAAATATTTTCCTATTGAAGATGCTTTTCCTAACTACCTTAACTAAAAAGATTTGTTTCTTCATTGCCACCTGAGCATGATATCTCTGTCTCCTGTATATTTTTCAGCAAAGTATTCATTACAGCTGATAGTACATTATATATTTGTTGTTCATTTTTTGTCTTTTCCCCTTAAGAGAGTGTAAGCTTCAAGAGAATAGGTACATTATCTGCCCCCCACACACACTATTTAATTTCTAGTGGGTATGACAGTTCTTGTTACATAGTAAATGCTTAATAAAAATGTATTGAGTGAATGAATGAATGACCTTGATTGTTCCATGACATAAGAAATTGCTGAAAAGTTTAAAGGATGCCATCCTAACATGACTCAGGAAAACATTAAAACTGAAATAAAATAAAAACATGAATAAGACACAATGAAATGGTAAATGGGTAGAAATATGAAAACAATTGAATCCTCTTAGGAGAGATATAGTCTCTAAAACTAAATAGTGTTCTACTTAAATATATCACAAAATCAATTTATTGAAATGTGCAGCCGATGAAAATACTTCGGCCTTAGCACTTGAAAATTTCCATATGTTTCCTCAAACTAAGGCTTGCGTATGTAAAACTGTTTTAAATAGAATGTGCACATTACTAAAAACAAACCGGAAATGATAAGGAAAGTATTAATAAAAGAATGAAAGAGGAGGAAAGAAATAGAGAGATGATTTTATTATTCTAAGTACACTACTCAACAAGTGGTCTTTGTGAAGCTATTTTTTTTTTCTTTGAACTGTACTTGATCACTGCAACAGATCCAAAGTCCAAGGTCTGTAATCTAGCCATGTGGGTTACCTCTCAGTCTAACACAGACTGGAGAAATTGCCTCATTGTGCCACAGCACCCGTGACCTTGAAATGTAAAACAACCTATTTAGAATCTTGTCAAGATAAATGATTACCCTTTTCTTTGACTAGATCTAAATGATTTATTGCTTCTTTTACAAAGTAGGGAAGACTTAAGAACACCAAGTGGTGTTAACATACACACAAAAGGTTTTCTTTAGTCCCTTGATTTCTACACAAATTAGTTTTGAGTAAGAATCAGATGTAACCAGCACCAGTTTTCAAAACACTTTAAATATTTCATAATTTTTTTTCAAATAACGGCAGGATACAAAGCAAAAAATCGTCACAAGTAAAGGAAGAATAATTCTGCAGCAAACTTCCAAAATGCCTCACAGGCTGAAAATAGGATTCTCGGTTCTCTTAAATACCACCAGCAAATGGAAACACTGCAAAATATCCACAAGTAGGGTCATCTTTTGTATATGGAGAAAAACTTTCCTCAGTGTTCTTAATGTGTTTTGTTTGTTCATTTAATGACAACATTCTCTGAGCCTGTAGATCCCTAGATGACTTTGAAAGTGCTCAACTTTCAATATTATACAAAGCAGCTCACCTCTCCCCTTTTACAAGCAATTGGTATACACATTTTGTGCTGCAGCTGTTGTGTGTAAACAGCATTTGGCTTGTCATCCTGAGACTTGCATTCAAATGGCAACTGTCCACATTACTGCTAGCTGTATGACCTTGGTCAAACCATATTATGACTGTATCTCTGAGTTTCATTTTCTTCTTAGAGAAAATGGGCTAAGATTTCATAGAGTTAATGGGAAACCTGAAGGTGATAAAGTATTTGGAAGCATAAAATACATTTTCTGTCTCACTGAAGATAATAATAGTTAGTTGAATTATTTAGCTGCCTTTTGTCAACATTAACAACATGCTAGTTTACATTCTAAAATTCTTCATCTTTTTAAATTAAAGATTTCAGTGTAGTAATGAAATCTCTCTTCAACACAAACATCTCTTATTTCCTCAAAAGTGTTTCTCCTAACTTTATTCAAGGTCAACTCAGCATATAAACAATTTTAATATATCAAAATAAAAAGAAGTCTAGACTTACATAAGCTAAGACACCACATAAAAGACTATTACAAAGGAAGAATGCCGTAACCATAATATCCCAAAGTGTTTCCAAGTAAAGGAGAAAAGGACTTACCTCTTTTATAGAGATAAGTAATAACAAGACAGGAAAGAACCACACATGGAGGAGTGGGGTAGCAGGTGGCATGACAAAGGAACTGAAGAGAAAATTTTTTTTCTAGTCAGCTGATTCTCAGCAGAGGCCGTTAATAGGACATTGTTCTAACTTTCAGTGCTCAAGCTCAAGGATGGGACAAAGTTCAGGGGTCTAGGAAAAGGAGAGAATCCTCATTAAGGTTCTGTCAAGTTATGTTAGCAGGTATTTGGTGAGCATTCGGCCAAACATAAAAGAAACAAGCATAACAATAATATTCTTTTTTGTA
Organism: Macaca nemestrina; assembly: GCF_043159975.1. Lineage (NCBI taxonomy): Eukaryota > Metazoa > Chordata > Mammalia > Primates > Cercopithecidae > Macaca > Macaca nemestrina. The sequence goes on along the minus strand of NC_092135.1, from coordinate 83,667,290 downwards.
ATACTGAATATCTAGAATATCATTGAACATGCAGCGTTTTCCTTGTGAAATAATAATGCATACAATGAAGCATAAACAAATGAACAATTATGAATAACCTAATTTCAATATATGCTAATAACAAACGCAGTCATGTAGATGTTGTAGTAAAAGTTAGATCTTTCAAAAGGTATAAGGATTCTGGAAACTGGCAATCTAAGTATGTCCTACCTGCCCTTCCTCCCCCAAATTCTCTTTCAGCCATCCTCCACTCTTGTCTCCAGTAGTCAGGTCAAATCTGGGGAATGTAACCAAGAGAGCTGCTGCAGGATACTTTCACCTCTGATCCTGATGAGAGACTGGGAACAGGGTAGAAGATTAACAGGACTAGGATAAGAAAGTACTAAATCCTCCTAGGACCAGAGATGTCTTGCACACTTTAAGAAAGGTCAGCTGTGGCTTCTTTAGATGTACTCATTCTCCCTGATTCCCAAAAGCTTGGGTATTTGCCAAAAAATGTGATGGGTTATCTCACTTCCTGCAGCTAGAAAGGTGGGAGGAGAGTATGGAGTAAAAATGTCTCTTGGTGATTGAGTAGGCACTGAGGAATTCCCCACAGCTATAATGCTATCCCAGGAGCAGAGTCCACTGAGCCTCAAATCACTCTGTGAACTTCTGCACCTTAAGAACAGTAGCCACTAAAATTAAACCCCAATGAGCAGATACAGAAAAGGCACTCACTAGTGACCTAGAGAACATTGAACACACCTATCAGAAAAGGTCTCTAATTAAACAGATATATTGGGAGCTGCTATTTTGGAAAAATAGCAAGAGTCCTTAAGGAGATTAATATACACAACTAGCCTAACAAAAACACCAAATCAACACGTTGTTTTAGAAAACTTCAAAAATTTTATAACTTTTCAAAATTTTAGAAGATGATCTAAAGAAAAGAAGAGTTATTACTGAGACATGAATAAATGTTGTGGAGGCAAATGGAATGAAATTCCCCAAATTGCTCATTGACAATGCAACTACATACTGTTATACAAAAACAAACTTTGTGAACAAAACCTCAAACAGAAATAACTTTAGCCATTAAAAGAGATAAAAAAAAAAAAAAGGCATTGAGTTTGTCATCCTGCCACACTAGAAAACAGAACACAGTAGAATGACATGTAGAGATTACCCAGAGAATAAAACATCAATGTGAGGATTATTAACCGATATACATCATTATTCACTGGTTATAATGGAAGACATTTGCTTAAAGGGTTTCAGTAAATCTATTGCCCATTTACAACAACCAAAAAGGCTACTCTAAGAAAAGGTTTAACCAAACAACAAAAGACAAAGGCCTTTAAGATGAGCAATTGAATTGAAAGGAGAAGTATTGAGCAGTGAACCTTGCAGATACAAATGTGTATATGTAACTGAGCAGATTCTGCGGAAGTTGAAGGCTAAGTATTCTTGAAATAAAAGGGATTCTTAAACAAAGAGATATTTTAAAGGATTAAGCCATTTCATCAAAAGTGAAGTAAGAGTAAGTGGATAATTAAAGTATTTCAAAGTTTACCCCCAGAGTCAGGGTAAGAGATAGCAGAAGTAAAAATATCGTGAAGATCTCACAGATGGAATATATAAGATGCTATGGATCAAATTGCATACCCCAAAGCACATAACTTAAAGTCATTATATGACTTTATTTGGAGATAGAAACTTTGAGGTAGCAATTAGGATTAAATGAGGTGATAAGGGTGGGGGTCCTAATCCAATAGGCCTGATGTCCTAAAAAGAAAAAGAGACACCAGGAGTGCACTTATACAGGGAAAAGGCTACAGGAGGACATGAAAAGGCAGCCCTCTTGAAGCCAAGGAGAAAGGCCTCAAGAGGAATCAACCGTGTTGACACCTCGATCATGGACTTCCAGCCTCCAGAAATGCGAGAAAATGAATTTATATTGTTTAAGCCACCCAGTCTATGTAATTTTGTCTTAATATCTCTAGCAAACTAGTACAGGGAGATAGGTCTGTCCGGAATTGGTGGGTTCTTGGTCTCGCTGACTTCAAAAATGAAGCTTCAGACCTTCGCAGTGAGTGTTACAGTTCCTAAAGATGGTGTGCCCAGAGTTTGTTCCTTCAGATGTTCAGATGTGTCCGGAGTTTCTTCCTTCTGGTGTGTTCCTGGTATCACTGACTTCAGGAGTGAAGCTGCAGACCTTCACAGTGAATGTTATAGCTCATAAAGGTGGCACAGACCCAAAGAGTGCAGCAACAAGATTTATTATGTAGAGCAAAAGAACAAAGCTTCCACAACTTGGAAGGGAACCTGAACGGGTTGCCACTGCTGTCTTCCCTTATCTGACCCCACCCACATCCTGCTGATTGGTCCATTTTACAGAGAGCTGATTGGTTCGTTTTGACAGGGTGCTGATTGGTGCATTTATAAACCTTTAGCTAGACACAGAGTGTTGATTGGTGTGTTTACAATCCTTTAGCTAGACAGAAAAGTTCTCCAATTCCCCACCAGATTAGCTAGATACAGAGTTCTGATTGGTGCATCCACAAACCACGAGCTAGACACAGAGTGCTGATTGGTACATATACAATCCTCCAGCTAGACATGAAAGTTCTCCAAGTCCCCACCTAACTCAGGAGCCCAGCTGGCTTTGCCTTGTGGATCACGTGCTGGGGTACCAGCCAGAGCTGCCCAGTCACCCCAGTGCCCACACTCCTCAGTCATTGGGTGGTTGATGGGACCGGGCACAGTGGAGCAGGGGACCGTGCCTGTAGGGGAGGCTCTGGCCATGTAGGAGCCCACAGGCTGGGGGAGGCGGCTTGGGCACTGCGGGCTAGAGGTTCCCAGCCCTGCGCCATGGGGAGGCGGCTGAGGCTGGGTGAGAATTCGAGCATGGCGTCTGGGCTGGCAGTGCTGGGGGACCTGGCACACTCTCCGCAGCTCCTGGCCCAGGTGCTAAACCCCTCACTGCCTGGGAGGCCAGCCTCGCTGGCCGGCCTGCTGTTCTGAGTGCCGGTGGACCAAATCTGCACCCACCTGGAGCTTGCACTGGCCCATAAGCGTGCGTGCAGCACCGCTTCCCGTCTGCACTTCTCCCTCCATACCTCCCGGCAGGCAGAGGGAGCTGGCTCGGGCCTCGGCCAACCCAGAGAGGGGCTCCCACAGTGCAGCCGCGGGCTGAAGGACTCCTCAAGCGTGGCCAGAGTGGATCCCTGAGGCCGAGGAGGCACCGAGAGTGAGTGAGGGCTGCCAGCACATTGTCACCTCTCATAGGGATTGAAAAAAATATGAAGGAAGAGAAATGTATTAGATTATCAGCACTAGGAGAGGGAAAGACATTGGAAATAAAATTAAAATACATGAAACAGAAGTTCGTTTTAACAAAAGAGAAAAAGTTAATTAGCCCCTTAATTAACATAGGGAAATAAAGATGAGAAAAAGGAACAATTAACTAAAATTTTAAAAATGTGTGAAGAATTAAGAAGGGATTATAATAAAGTATATAAGTTAATCTATGTGAATAGACAATGTGCCAAATAAAAATGGGTACCAAATTTGGCTGTATATATACACACATAGTCTATGTAGAGACTATGTATATATATTTTATCGTTTTCTGTCATACATGGACCGCTCTTATAAATTTGCTGTTTGTCTTCTTTTTTTGTGTGTTCTTAGAGAGACCTTACCAACTTATATAGTTTCAAGAGCTGTTACAAACGTTTCTATTGGTCTATTTGGCTATATATATATATACAGCTTCTCAGAGCTTCTGTAATCTCCACATCTTCATCATCCACAATTATGCTCAAGAGTAAAGAGGTATAATAATGAATCAAGAATGTTATGCTTATATTGTCAATAATGTTCCTAATTTATTTTTCACATATATAAATGCCCTCTTTTTTCATTAATTGTTATGATTAGAGTCTTTATTACCTTTTTCATGCTTCAATTATAGGTAAGATATTTTTAAATCCTAAAAACTATAACAATTGAAATTGTATGCAGGAATAAAATTATTCCTTTTATTCAAGATAAAGGGGATTGTTTGTGTGCACTTGTCTTGTGAAAGCTATAGATCTACATGGAGTTCTTTTAAAAAATTATACTAGGCTGGTCGCAGTGGCTCAGGCCTGTAATCCCAGCACTGTGGGAGGACAAGGTGAGCAGACCACCTGAGGTCAGGTGTTCAAGACCAGCCTGACCAATATGGTGAAACCCTGTCTCTACTAAAAATACAAAAATTAGCTGGGCATTGTGGCATATGCCTGTAGTCCCAGCTACTCGGGAGGGTAAGGCTGGAGAATCCCTTTAACCCCAAGAGGTGGAGGTTGCAGTGAGCAAAGATGATGCCACTGCACTCCAGCCTGGGTGATAAATTGAGACTCAGTCTCAAATAATAATTATTAATAATAATAATGTGCTTAACCTAAGATATTATCCAAGCTCTGTTTTATTTTAACCTGAGTTTAAAACATACAAACAAACAAAAACCCTTTCCATTGTGAACAGTACTTATCTCTAGGATGAATCTATATTAAACAGTTTGTCAGCATTACATATGATATTGAAACTGTTTATGCTGAAGTCAGCAATAACTATACCTGCCACATTGCCAGAGGCAACATCCTGTTTTCCTTCTTGCCCTTCATCTCTCTAGCAGTTGACACTGTTTACTCAGTCTTCTTCCCTGAAAGTTTTTCTTTTTCTTTGCTTCTGTGAAACTCACCAATAAGCTCATTTTTATCCTTTTCTGTCATACATGGACCACTCTTATAAATTTGCTGTTTGTCTCTCTCTCTCTCTCTATATATATAGCTTATGTAGCTTCAAGAGCTATCATCGAAGTTTCTATTAGGGAGAAAGAGCTTGTGCTTAGGAGAATGTGATGGTATAATGTCCTACCTGAAGAGACACACACAAACACACTAAACTAGATTGTTATATTTCTTTTCTCTTCCTTTCTTCCTTTCTTCCTTTCTTCCTTTCTTCCTTTCTTCCTTTCTTCCTTTCTTCCTTTCTTCCTTTCTTTCTTTCTTTCTTTCTTTCTTTCTTTCTTTCTTTCTTTCTTTCTTTCTTTCTTTCTTTCTTTCTTTCTTTCTTTCTTTTTCTTTCTTTTTCAGGAATAGGGTCCTGCTCTGTCACCCAGGCTAGAGTGCAGTGGCAGGATATCAGCTCCTCACACCAGCCTTGAGTTCCTGGGCTCAAGCCATCCTCCCACTTCAGCTTCTTGAGCAGCTGGGACTACAGGCATGCACAACTTTGTCTGGCTAATATTTTTAAATTAATCTTGTAAAGATGAGGTCTCCCTATGTTGCCCAGGCCGCTCTCTAACTCCTGGGCTAAAGTGATCCTTCCACCTTGGCCTGCTCATGAGATTTCAAATTGGCAGGACAAATAGGAAAAAAGGGATGCTCGGGAAAAATTAAGGAAAGAAGAGAGGGAAAAAAGACAGAGTGGGGTATAGTAAGGACACAGTGAGCAGTGGTTGAAGAATCTTTAAGACCAAAAATGTGTAATACTTGATTAACATTGCTCATTTTGTTTTGAGTTAACTCTTCTCTTTAGTTAGTTATAATGTTACACATTCAGGATTAGGATGGCAGTTTTATTTTATTGTGTGTAGTTATATAAAGCAAAAAGCTGGGTTTTGTATTTTTGTTACTGAAAAAAATAATATTGTCAAGGTGCTGAACAAAGAAACAATCATGGCGTTGGAGCCAGAGATGACCATCTTGGAGTAGACTTTTTCCCTGGACATTGGCAGAAATCTGCAGAAAGAATTAGACTGTTCTTCCACAGCCTTCCCTGAATACCTTTACTTTCATAGTAATCACAGTCTCCAGAAGTTCTTCATCTATATGTTGCCCCTCTAGACTCCAAACTACTTTAGCACAGAAACCATGCCCTTTGATGCTAAAATAACACCCTGCTTATAGAAGCAGCTTAAAAATCAGCAACTACAGTACAGTAAAGTAGGTTTTAATGTTGGCTGACATAGGCCTTCTAGGTTTAAAGGAGGAGAGGCACAAGTAGGGCCAACAGTATTAACCTAGTTAAGAACTGGACCCAGGAGGTAAGCTACACTACAAATAATCACGTTCAAAAAATTGTGAAAAGCCCAGTTTCCTGGCAGGCAGTGTGATAAAGAGGCAAGAACACATATTTTGGAGTTATTCAGATTTATGTTTAAGCACTGGGTCTACCATTTACTGACTGTGCAATAGGTTACCACATACTTTTCTGAATTAAAATTTCTAGTTTAGCTAATCATATTTCATAAAGTTATGGAGAGAATTAAATTATTTAACATATGCAAAATGAGTCACTGTTCAAGTAAAGTAAATTTAATGCCTGGAACATTTTTACAGAAGTGAAACAATATTATAACAGCTGTAGACAAGCTTTGCTTACTTTACAGTTTCACCTGGAGCCAGTTGTGTGATGATGCAGCCGATTTTTTATTTATGTCTGAAAAGTGTATTGCTGAAGAACGGAAAACAAGTTTTACTTTCATTTGAAGAGCCCAACTTTTGTTGCCAAGGGCATAAAGCCAAATCATGTGGGCAAGCGGGAACCATACATTTGTGCTTACTGGGCTGTGCTTGGTGGGAGTTGTAGATTCCAGGTGAGTACAACCTTGGATTCAGCAGAAATGCTCGAAAGTACTACTCCCCCAAGACTTCATGAAATCAACTATTCATGAGAGAAAATAGAATGGGGAAAACAACTAAATTCATTTTCTTTAAAACATTTACTTTATATTACCTTATCCTCTAACTTACAGGAGATGATGAAAAGAAGTCTAAAATGTGCTTGAACTAAAGTGTTTGATTGTTGTTGGTAAGAGAAGAAATATATCTATAATTCATTTTGTAAAGCGTATTTCCCGTTACTTGCTACAAAGATAGCTGCCACCTCTAATTGTGTTTGTGTAGTTCCTTAATTTGCATGAAAGAAGATAACATAAATGAAAACTCAGGAGAAAAACTAATTCAGATTACTAGTCCAGGCAAGCTAATTTGTTATTCATTAAATGCTAATGAACCCAGCACCCTTGTTTTATTTGTCTCTTTCTATTTGAGATTTGAAAGGTCTTGTAACACAGTTAAAGTCTACAATAAACGGATATGTGAAATTAATGCACTGTTTTTCCTCTTCTTTCTGTTTGGTAGATATACAATTATTCCTGGACTAGGCAAACTAAATAAATCACTATGGAAAAGTATATTTCCTTTCTGTTTAAAAAGCTAAATTTAATCAAAATGAAGCTCTTCTCATTGTATATTGTCTTCAGTTTCCATATGACCTAGACATTCCATATGTCTATGCTATAGTCCAGCCTATTTTTTAAAAATCCAAAAATGAGATTGAGTTTAGGTAAATTGAAACATGTTATATTTATTTGTTTTTCTTACCATTCAAATGTTATTTTTAACAGGCTTTTTCTAAACATATTTTCTATGACTGTTTACTATAAAATGCAGCAGATAGAAGGTGATAGCATATGTATTCAGGGTAGGTTGGTTTTTTTCATTGTTTATTTGCTTTCTTAACCTAGTTATTATTAGGTTAGATTATTTATTAGTGAACTTGGCCATCATATAGAACTACTGAATTTACTTACCTTATATGTCATTTATTTACTACAAATTCTATGTGCTGTTATAGCTGTTACATTGCAATATAACATATGGTGAATACAGGATCAGAATTATATTTCAGTCATCACTGCTCATCTACAATCAGTATCACTTATGTTCATACTTCTTGTTAGCAATGTTTTTCTCATTTTTATAAAATCTGACTCATAAAGAGGTTTAAGAAAAGGAAAGAAGTTAAACTTTCTTTTCTTTGTAAACTTCATAGAATAGAATCAGATATCCACTAATATTCCATAAAGTAGGTTATTAAAATCACTTACAATGCTTGGTGGAAGGAGATAGTTTTAGTTTTTACCAGGGACCATTCACTCTGGTAGTTGATCAAACTCTCATTCTAAGATGTGACGTAGTTTGATCATGGAGGTACACCTATTTAACTCCTTTGCTGAAACAAATGACGTTCCGGAGGCCAGTCTATTATTTTTTTAGCCTGTTTTCTTTCTGGCATCCAGATGAGAGTGTTATTTAGTAATAATGAAAGACCAAAAAGAGAAAGAAGTTTCATTTCTTGCAATTTATGGTATTTTTTAACAAAACATCTTGCACAGACAATTCTAATAGCTACTGAAAAATGCTAACCAGTTTTATTTGTTTTACAGGCCACTTACAAAGGCCTCAACCTAAAACAACACAGAAATAGCTGCCACATCCAATAGGCAGCTAGACTTTTTAAAGAAAATCATAATTTTGGAGCATAGAGTCATGAGGATCGTTTAAGAGAAGGAGCATGAGCCTTACAGAAAGAAAGAAGGTTTTAACCCTGACTCAGTTACATACAAACCTTGTAATATTTTTAATCTATTTGTACCTCAGTTTCTTCAATTGTCAATTTGGAATAATTATACTTTATATCATTATTGTGTATTGGTTGAGAGCTCCGATGATTTCAACCTGCCCATCGTAGGCAGTGTGATTCACATTAGCTTTAACTTGAAAGTTTAACATATCACTCTCTGATCAAATCATTGTCTGTCTAAACAACCAAGGGCAGAGTTTTATCTACTATATTTGCTGCAGTATTTTAGCACCAGAAAACAGAGCTTAGTATGCAATATCATTCAATAAATATTTGTTAAATCAACAAATAGCTTACTAGCTAATCCTTAGTTATCATATTGTTGATTTTGCATAAATTTCAAAAGAGATTGGGAATTATAAATTATTGTGTTTCCAAAACCTCCTCTAATGGTATTTCTGTCTTAGGATATAATAAATATTGAGAATACCTTAAAAATGTAATATAAAAATGTATTTTTCCCATTCTACTTCCCTTTTTTAGAAATAATTTAATATTAATAATTAAGCTTGGTGAAATTATTATAGTGTGAAGCAATTTTGAAAATGATTAGTAACCGATAGACTTTAGAAATATTTTCTCAAAGCTATAGGTATACTACCACTAACTAAATAAACCTACTCTTCTTTACTGCACTTTGATTACTGCTGTTACTTCATAGAAAATGTGCATTGCAAGATGAGCTCTATTTTAAAACATATAAATGCCAATGCACCATCTACAACTCAGAAAAAAAGTAACAACACTCTTGATATCTTTGGCCTTATGGTCAAATGACATCTTGAAATCCTTAAAAAACTACTACCAGGAAAGAAAAATTGAGAAATTTTTCTCAATTGGTTCTGTTATGGATGTATTATGGACCCTGTGACCTACTGAAAGATTTTGACAAGTTCAATCTTCCAATGACGGAGAAATTTGTGATGGACTCTGATTTCATTGGGTTATTGGACACTGCAGCATTGTCTTTGTTTATCAAATTAGAGCAAATACTTTCATTTCTCCATAAAGGTTTATGGAAAGGCTAAAAGGTCATTTGTTGTATGATTATGGTTACTGCAATGACACAACTGCCACAGGCCACAGGTCACACATGTCACAGGTTTTTCTAAAGTTGAAATTGGAATCCAACTTAAGAAATTGTGAGTCCCTGAAAATGAGCACTAGATGCTTTCTTTTTTTCTTTATTACTTTCTCTTTTCTTTCTTTTTCTCTGCCAGTTGACAATTCCTTCTCTACCCATCCTTCATCCTTGTACTAAAGAGAGCTCCCCTCAGATAATTTCACCCTCATTCCTCTCAGATCAAAACCTGGGAAGTGACAAAAACCTTCAAATAAATATTTACATATAAGAAGAGAGAACTTGTTCCTGCTTACTGTCTGCAACCTTGTGGCAACATTATGAACTTGATAGGAACAAAGGGCTAGGCAGTTCTCCAGATTTCTGCTGGCCCATAGGGCACAGAAAGGCAGCAACAACAGTGTCTCTATGTGGGCTGACAGACTTGGAGACAGCAGAACACAAAATGCATTGTCTAAATAACCTGAAGTCATGGAGAGCTGCGATGATGTTTAATGCATGAATGCAGAGGGACCATGACATGATGCTCAATCACCAGATGTCATAAGTTATATCATAGCTAGGGACATCTAAGACAGATCCTGGATTCCAAGGCCTCATAGGATGACCTACAGGATGACTCAACTGGAGATCATTTTTTTTCTTTTAGTTTAGTCTGTAATTATCTCCAGATTCTTGCCATACCCTCATAACTGCCTTCTTTCATCTCTATTTCTCAAATTCTTCTTCTAAATCAATATGTAGTCTCCAAACTTAATTAATTGCATACCTTCGTATTCAATCTTCACCTCACTGGTAAAAATATATTGAGCTCTCTGACACTCTATATTTTTATATAGTGTATACATATTTTATTATGCTACTATATTATAGATCAGTAAAATAATGCACATTTTGTGAAGAGAGTGACATAAACGAATTCAATCTTTCTCTCTCTTATTATCATAACTTACATACTTTTCATCTCTTACAGAATAAATGATAAGATTCTAGCATATCCTGACTTGCCCTTCTATGGTTTGATTCTCCAACCTCATCTCATACTAATCCATCTTTCTCTCCTTATTTATGTTCAAGAAATACATAACTTGTTGAGTTTTCTTCAAGGATAACTATGAGTACAAATACTAGCTGATATATGTTTTATACTGTATTAAATTAATTGTGTATTCCTTGTACCCTGACTAGACTATAAGCTTCTTTTGGAATGGGTCCTGGTCATCTCTCTCTCTTTCTTCCTCAAAAGTTAGTTTGTCAAATATAGTGAGCACCCAATATACACTTTTATTTTCTACTTTTGGCAAAAAAAAAAAAAAAAAAAAAAAAATCTGAGCACATGCATATTCAAAGTCCATGAATGAGCATAAATTTATGGTAATGCCTACGTGCTCATTTTATTAATACTTACATATGTCATCTTTTATTATTACAATAAATGGGGCTCTGCTGATACCTGAATAGGAGGAAAATAAATATACAGACTCACAAAAGAAATACTCTTTATTTGATCAAGAACCAATGAACAACTAAGCACTCATTAAATAACAAAATTATGCAACAATTTAAAATGTTTTTAGAAAAAGCCTAAATCTATGAAAAAAATAGCAAACATATCATACATGCACTCTGATTACACCTCTATAAAAAGATATATGCAAAAATAAAAATTATGAGATTTAATAATTAAGAATTAATATTTAGAACATTTATTTTTAAATATATATTTTGACATATCTTTCTCATGGTATCATAAATTATAAAATAAAAAGATTTAATGAAGTATTTGTAATGGACAATTTTATTGCACAGCTTCCTTTGAGAGATTCTCTAAAACTGGAACCATAATAAATGTTATAAAAACTATATGAACCCATAAATCTCCTTAACAAAAAATAAGTTTATAAGAAACAAACATATGAACACATTACTCATATAATGTTTGCGATCCTAAGGGAAGAAATTTGTGAACCCGAAAAATTAGACTACTGCAAATAATTTCTCTTGACATTCATTCCTACTTGTAATTAATATATTTTAATTCTATTACTGTAAGTCACCCATGCTTCTTTGTTCTTTTTTAATTCTAAGTAGCTTGGCCAACACAGAAAGAAGACACAAGTAAAGTTTGGGGCTAGAAAAGCACTATTCACTTACATTGTTACTTTGTGGGCCTATAATACTAAAGGGAATAGAACAATGCACGATCCTGGCATCAAAGGAATAAGAGAAAATTGTTATTTATCTTTGTCTAATTAGAAATAAAGGATCAAAATCCAGATAACATAATTTATAAAGAAAGTATAACCTTACTCACTTCAACTTCCAGGATCAGGTTAGCAGCAGTTACAGTTCAAAGAATTCTGAAGATTGGAATTACAAAGGTGAGCCTTTTAGTGTACAAAGATCCTTTGGCAAAGACCCTTTTATCACATTACATATTTAATTTAAAAAAGAACATTGACCCTGTCTACACTTATACTATATTTTTAATCTAAATAAATAGCTTTCATTTATTTTTTTTTAATGATCTAAATTGTTCTCTATTGTCTTATGGGCATTAGAAGTACTTTTCCATACAACACTTTTTACTTTTTCTAAAGGAGTTATTTTTTCTCCTGCTTTTGGTCATTAATTAGGAAGGAAAATTTTAATGACCAAACAATGATAACAGATTTTTCTTCTTCCATTGTTATTTGTGAGATGGGTAAAACTCTTATTTTTGCAGAGCTCAGGAGAAAGGAGAATGAGTTCTGGTTCTTATTTGATTGACTAGCCCTGTGTGAATACAACTTAAATGTCAAGGGATGTTTAACACCACTAGTGCATCATACAACATCATTTTGTACTATAATATGTAATCATTGTGACTTCTACAAAAAGAAGGGTATTTTTTTCCTTAAAATTTTGCTTATATTATTGTCACCTAGGGACATTTTTTGATTGTTTTTGAGACAGACTCTTGCTCTGTTGCCCAGGCTGGAGTGCAATGGCACAATCTAGGCTCACTATACCCTCCACCTCCTGGGTTCAAGCAATTCTCCTGCCCTAGCCTCCCAAGTAGCTGGGATTACAGGTGTGTGCCACCACACCTGGCTAATTTTTTGTATTTTTAGTAGAGATTGGGGTTTCTCCATGTTGGTCAGACTGGTCTTGAACTCCCGATCTCAGGTGATCCGCCCGCCTCGACCTCCCAAAGTACTGGAATTACAGTCGTGACTCACTGCGCTTAGTCTCTGGGGACATTTTAGAACTAAAATAGGAAATAGTTTCACCTAAAATGAACAAAACATTCCAGCACATCAAGAATATAGAATCTGCTTGGCAACCACTGCCAAATGGTGCAATTTACTAACATTGTAGGATCATACAGAACTATAAGTCCTCTTTGACAAAAGAAAAAAAAATTGAAGAATAGTATGCTTTTTGGTAAATGGATGTTTGGTATACTAGGGAATTATATATGTTTGTGTATATATATTATATGAAATATATATATAGAGAGAAAGAGCAATTGCTCTATATTCAAAAAGAAGATAAAAACATATGAAAATTAAAAGTTCCAATGATATAGAAAATAAAATTGGTAATAAAACTTTTTCTACCTTGGAAGTTAAATAGACTATAGACAAAAGTCATTTGCTTCATACAGTTAGTCGGGTTTGTCCTGCTTTATTTTGTTTGTTTTTACAGCTTTTAAATAACGATAAAACGTTCTAAAGTCTCTCACAACTGTTCTTCCCAACCGTATATATGTGTTGAGGCCCTATAGTGGTTACTGTGGTGGTCTTATTGCAATCATCCACAACTTAGAGCCTAAGAAGAATTCTTGTAATTTCACTCGTTGTTCTCAGGTTTACTTATCCAGATTCTCACAAAGTGTGGTGGCATGACTTTTATGGGTATTTGTTGTTGGTTTCTGGTTTCTGTGATTCATAAGATCCTGTGCCATTAACACTTTATGGTTTCATATTAATCTTGATGCCGTGGCAATATATAGGCTAGTCTTGATGTACTCTAGAGTTGCCTGAATATATATAATAAGTTGAGTTGTCTTGTTACCAAGTTTCAATGAGGAGGTTGCTGGTAGGATTTTCTGTGCTATGCTGATTGTCTCTGTCTCCATCCCTCTTTTCAGGGATTTGAGGGATATATATACTGTATTCTTGCTATCAGAAATGGTCCATAATGTTTTTTCTTGGCTTCTATGTTACTGATTTTTAGTTTTCTATTGGATAGACATTTTAAATTCTAGTGATCTAAAGCTACACATTTTATCTCTTCTACTAAAGCTTGCTCTTAAATTTTCCTTATATATACTTAATTTTAAATTATAAAGATAATCAGGAGATATAGCCTCATCCCAAACAATATTAGAGCTGATAAACATTTTACAATATCAGAACATTGATAAACATTTTACGTGTTGCTGCTATACAATGTTTTCATTGTGTTAATTTTTATGTTTTTATATTTATTATTGCTTTATACACTCCACACTCTAGGAATTTCTTTAGTCTCCTCCCTCTATATCTAATTCTCTACTTTTTAAAGTACATGTACATTTTTTAATTGGAAAGTTACCAGTGATAAACATATTTTGATAGAAAAAAAAATTTTATTTTTGTCTTTTTTTTCCCCTAGAGCTTTAAAGATATCCAGTTGGATTCTAGTTGCTCGTGGAAACTTTGTCATATACCTAATTTTTATTTCATACCTATGATTGTTTGTAAGATCTTTATTTTTAGTACTCTAAAATTTCACTAAGACATTGGTACAGCCAGGGTCCCCAGGGAAACTCCAACCAGCCTGTGCACTAAGAGTGCAAACTGGGGTGATGCCGTGGAAGTTTGATCCATTTGCAGTGGGGTGAAGCCTGGTCCCTCCTCTTCCTCGGTGGTATCTGGGATTCAAACTTTGAGGCAGGAAGCTCACCAGCAGTGACTCTGGCTTTATGAAGGATCCCTACTTCCCTTTTTTTCCCTTTCACCCAATAAAAACCTGCCTTACCTTTCAAATTGTCTGTGAGTCTAATTTTTTGTGGCCCTGTGATAAGGACCCCATCTTTAGCTGAACTAAGAAAATGTCCTGCAATATTTCAGAAAATGTTGCAACATAGGGTCGAGAAGCAGTGACTGAGCTGCAAACCAAGCAATATTTTCCCCTCTTGCTTCTAAGTCTTTTCATCCTTGGACTTCTGAGGGTAGGGGAAACCATGCCTTCACCCCATCACTCCTGAGGGTCAGGAAGGTCGATGTTGGTCTCCATGGCTCGCTGATTCCCATCACCTGGGAGGATTTGCAGAATAATTGCTCAAAACTAGAATATTGATCCAGATTTCTACATTACCCATCCCTTTTGTTCTTTCTGAGCTGCAGCCGGAGACTGCTGGTTGGTTCACAGGAACCAGCAGGATTAGCCTAAATTGTAGGAGAAAACTTAAAAACAAGTAATCCATGTAGAATTTAATGACAAATGTATGATAAGGTTTGAAATATAATTTCTCTCTCTCCAGTCCTTATGTTTATTAAAATAACAAATCATAATAGGACCAAGTTGTTTGCAAAATAGACTTTAATTTTATACTTGGCTTGATTATTTGCATAAAGTGCAGCAAGAAATAGAGTAACTATTTCTATATAGGCCTTTTGGATTGGCTTTCATGGAATTCTGTTCTACAAGGCGAGCCCAGCCATGGGTTTGTAACCTCAAATACCTATGAGTTAGATGATTCTCTCCTCTTAAGGTCCCAAGATAAACTTGGAGCTTGTTGAAAAGTGACATTCTTTACTGACCACAGATCAGAGCCCTGTATAGGGACTGTGTAGACAAAGGTATGAGGCCAGTCTCATTTTTCCTTTCTCTTCCTCTGTTCTCTCTTCACAGATAGGTAATTGTGTCTCTGTACTACAGGACACTCCCCTCGGATGCCTCCTCCAAACTGGAAAGAGCTAATTTCCCAAACGTTAAACTGGTTGGCTTAAGATTAGGGTCAGCGAAGGAAATCCAGAAGCCCAACATGCTGCCAAAAGGGTAAAGGTTTTTTTTTTGTTTGTTTTGTTTTGTTTTGTTTTTACCAGTCAGGCTTTTGGCCTCCCTCTCTCTCTGCAAACTGGTAAAAGGCCTCCAGATTTTTGAGCTGTCCTTACATGTTCCCTTGTTTCATTTTGATAACATGTTTTCTAATAACCTCGTTTGTCTTTTCTTGCCTTCAGGCCATCAAATGCCAAATGGTCATGCAACCAAAGCCTCTGATGATAGCCCCTTCTACTGTGTACCCTTAGAAAGATCTCTGAGGAAGCTCTTAATGTTATTTTCCCCAAAACAGCGCCCCCTGTCAGCAGGAAGCAGTTAAGATTTGTCTTTGTACTTACCCTTATTCTAAGGGCATTTAGATGTACTTCTTTAGAGAAGGGCAATGAGATAGCCAGGTGAAAGGGGATCCCCAGAGAAACTCCAACTAGCCTGCGCACTGGGAGGAATGTGCACTGGGGTGGAGCCACAGAAATTTGCACCGTTTGCAGCGGGGAGGAGCCTGGACCCTCCTCTTTCTAGGTGCTACCTGGGATTCAAACTGTGAAGTGGGAAGCACACCAGCAGGGACCTAGCTTTTTGGACGGTCTCTGTTCCCCTTTCTTTCCCTTTTTACCCAATAAAAACCTGCCTTACTCACCCTTCACATTGTCTGCAAGCCTAATCTTTCGTGTCCCTCTGATAATAACCCCGTCTTTAGCTGAACTGAGGAAAAGTCCCACAACAGTACGTTCAGATGTTGACTTTTATTAATTCATTCTGCTTGTAGCTTGTTATGCTTTTTTACATTGCAACGTCTTCAATTCTGGTAAATGCTATGTCATTATATCTGAAAATTTTGTTCTTTTTTTTACTATAACTGTAAATACTTCGTTAAATAAATTTAATATACATAACTATATATTTTTTGAACTAAGACATATCAAATATATATATTTGGATTTGTCTTATTTCATTTTGTGTTGCTATAAAGGAACACCTGAGGCTGGGCAATTCATTTAAAAAAAAGGTTTATTTGGCAAATAATTTCAAATGGATGGGAAGTTCAAGTTTGTACATTTGCATCTGGTGAGAGCCTCAGGCTTCTTCCATTTGTGGCAGAAGGAAAAGGGTATTCAGTGTGTACAGAGATAACATAGTGAGAGAGGAAGCGAGACAGAGAGAGAAGATATGCTAGTTTCTTTTTAACAACCTGCTGTCATGGGAACTGACAGAGTGAGAACACACTGACCCTTTCCCCTATTTCAGGGAGGGCTTTATTCTATTAATGTGGGATGTCCCCTCAGGATCTAAACACCTTCCATTAAAACCCACTTTCAACACTAAGGAAGCCAAATTTCTACATGAGATTTGATGGAGACAAACAAACTATATTCCACCTATAGCAGAATTTTATCATTCTAACCACTATTTCTGTTAACCTGTATTTTTATATCTTCCATCACTTTATCTCACGGTTTTATTCTGGAAAGTAATTTGAGATGTATTTTAATTCAGTATTTATTTTTGAATCTTTTCCTTAATCTATTTTTGTCTTTTTACTTAAATTTTTCATGTCCCATTTGAGATTCTCCCCTCTGTTATCCACTCAACTGAGTATTACTACTATAATAAGACAAGACTTCTTTTTTGTCATAGTGACTTCTATTTCCTATGAGTAGGTCTTTCTTTGTCTTCCCAATATTGTCTGAAACTTGACAAAATTACGAAATCATGGGCACTAATTTATATTTTAAAAAATGCCTTACAGTATAGAAGTTGGGCATATTGTTCTTAACTAATATGAAGTTCTTCATGGCAGTTTCTTCCTAGAAGTGCAATGGCAGCTTGAGCATATAAAGTTTAAAAAGGTGTTTCAGAACATGCTTGTTCACTTTCACAGATACCTTTGCTTATTTTTCATTGATTGCAAGTCTTTATTTAATATGTATGTACTTAAAATATTCATATTGTTATTCCTAGCAGATTGCTCAATGATTAATATAAGAATAACAATACTTGAAAGTAAAATTATACTCTTAGTTGTTTCTGATGTCTCTTGCTCATGTGGCCTTGTTATCTTAGATGTTTGCAATATTGTCTTATGAAGTCCTTCTATTAAATTTTATCTGGGAGAAACCTGTGATGGTGTGGGTTGAGAGTTGGAGTGTATCTCCGTAGTAGATTGTGGTTTAATTTCATGAGACATCTTAGGAGTTCAAAAGCCAATGACCATTTTTATGTTAATTTCATGGCCTATATGTGCTTAAAGCATGTCGAGGCCAAACTTGAAGAAGTAAAGGCTGAGCAGAAATTTTGAGTTTTCTGAGAAGACTGCTTTTTCTTGTTCTCACCTAGAGCCTATGCAGGTACAGTGCAGCTTACGGTTTCCATGCACTTACTGTCTACCTACTTTTCAAGGTTTATAGACACTTGGGGTTCCTGGTTTATATTCAGTGATCTTATTTTCTACCTTATGTCCTAGATGGGCACAAGAACTAATCTCCTGGGTCTTGGGGGTATGTAATCCCCTTCTAATGTGTATTCTTATCCCCTGACACCTGGGGCATGTCAGGATAAACTTATCAGCTTTTCTGAGTAGGTCTCAGTTTTCACATTATTTCTGGAACTAGAAACTTACTTTTCAAGTCTTTTTTTTTTTTTTTTTTTTTATTATTATTATTATACTTTAAGTTGTAGGGTACATGTGCATAACATGCAGGTTTGTTACATATGTATACTTGTGCCTTGTTGGTGTGCTGCACCCATCAACTCGTCATTTACATCAGGTATAACTCCCAATGCAATCCCTCCCCCCTCCCCCCTCCCCCCTCCCCCCTCCCCCCCCCCATGATAGGCCCCGGTGTGTGATGTTCCCCTTCCTGAGTCCGAGTGATCTCATTGTTCAGTTCCCACCTATGAGTGAGAACATGCGGTGTTTGGTTTTCTGTTCTTGTGATAGTTTGCTAAGAATGATGGTTTCCAGCTGCATCCATGTCCCTACAAAGGACACAAACTCATCCTTTTTGATGGCTGCATAGTATTCCATGGTGTATATGTGCCACATTTTCTTAATCCAATCTGTCACTGATGGACATTTGGGTTGATTCCAAGTCTTTGCTATTGTGAATAGTGCCGCAATAAACATATGTGTGCATGTGTCTTTATAGCAGCATAATTTATAATCCTTTGGGTATATACCCAGTAATGGGATGGCTGGGTCATATGGTACATCTAGTTCTAGATCCTTGAGGAATCGCCATACTGTTTTCCATAATGGTTGAACTAGTTTACAATCCCACCAACAGTGTAAAAGTGTTCCTATTTCTCCACATCCTCTCCAGCACCTGTTGTTTCCTGACTTTTTAATGATCGCCATTCTAACTGGTGTGAGATGGTATCTCATTGTGGTTTTGATTTGCATTTCTCTGATGGCCAGTGATGAGGAGCATTTTTTCATGTGTCTGTTGGCTGTATGAATGTCTTCTTTTGAGAAATGTCTGTTCATATCCTTTGCCCACTTTTTGATGGGGTTGTTTGTTTTTTTCTTGTAAATTTGTTTGAGTTCTTTGTAGGTTCTGGATATTAGCCCTTTGTCAGATGAGTAGATTGCAAAAATTTTCTCCCATTCTGTAGGTTGCCTGTTCACTCTGATGGTAGTTTCTTTTGCTGTGCAGAAGCTCTTTAGTTTAATGAGATCCCATTTGTCAATTTTGGCTTTTGCTGCCGTTGCTTTTGGTGTTTTAGACATGAAGTCTTTGCCCATGCCTATGTCCTGAATGGTACTACCTAGGTTTTCCTCTAGGATTTTTATGGTATTAGGTCTAACATTTAAGTCTCTAATCCATCTTGAATTAATTTTCGTATAAGGAGTAAGGAAAGGATCCAGTTTCAGCTTTCTACTTACGGCTAGCCAATTTTCCCAGCACCATTTATTAAATAGGGAATCCTTTCCCCATTTCTTGTTTCTCTCAGGTTTGTCAAAGATCAGATGGCTGTAGATGTGTGGTATTATTTCTGAGGACTCTGTTCTGTTCCATTGGTCTATATCTCTGTTTTGGTACCAGTACCATGCTGTTTTGGTTACTGTAGCCTTGTAGTATAGTTTGAAGTCAGGTAGCGTGATGCCTCCAGCTTTGTTCTTTTGACTTAGGATTGTCTTGGAGATGCGGGCTCTTTTTTGGTTCCATATGAACTTTAAAGCAATTTTCCAATTCTGTGAAGAAACTCGTTGGTAGCTTGATGGGGATGGCATTGAATCTATAAATAACCTTGGGCAGTATGGCCATTTTCACGATATTGATTCTTCCTATCCATGAGCATGGTATGTTCTTCCATTTGTTTGTGTCCTCTTTGATTTCACTGAGCAGTGGTTTGTAGTTCTCCTTGAAGAGGTCCTTTACATCCCTTGTAAGTTGGATTCCTAGGTATTTGATTCTCTTGGAAGCAATTGTGAATGGAAGTTCATTCCTGATTTGGCTCTCTGTTTGTCTGTTACTGGTGTATAAGAATGCTTGTGATTTTTGCACATTAATTTTGTATCCTGAGACTTTGCTGAAATTGCTTATCAGCTTAAGGAGATTTTGGGCTGAGACAATGGGGTTTTCTAAATATACAATCATGTCATCTGCAAACAGGGACAATTTGACTTCTTCTTTTCCTAACTGAATACCCTTGATTTCTTTCTCTTGCCTAATTGCCCTAGCCAGAACTTCCAGCACTATGTTGAATAGGAGTGGTGAGAGAGGGCATCCCTGTCTTGTGCCAGTTTTCAAAGGGAATTTTTCCAGTTTTTGCCCATTCAGTATGATATTGGCTGTGGGTTTGTCATAGATAGCTCTTATTATTTTGAGGTACGTTCCATCAATACCGAATTTATTGAGCGTTTTTAGCATGAAGGGCTGTTGAATTTTGTCAAAAGCCTTTTCTGCATCTATTGAGATAATCATGTGGTTCTTGTCTTTGGTTCTGTTTATATGCTGGATTATGTTTATTGATTTGCGAATGTTGAACCAGCCTTGCATCCCAGGGATGAAGCCCACTTGATCATGGTGGATAAGCTTTTTGATGTGTTGCTGAACCCGGTTTGCCAGTATTTTATTGAGGATTTTTGCATCGATGTTCATCAGGGATATTGGTCTAAAATTCTCTTTTTTTGTTGTGTCTCTGCCAGGCTTTGGTATCAGAATGATGTTGGCCTCATAAAATGAGTTAGGGAGGATTCCCTCTTTTTCTATTGATTGGAATAGTTTCTGAAGGAATGGTACCAACTCCTCCTTGTACCTCTGGTAGAATTCAGCTGTGAATCCATCTGGTCCTGGACTTTTTTTGGTTGGTAGGCTATTAATTATTGCCTCAATTTCAGAGCCTACTATTGGTCTATTCAGGGATTCAACTTCTTCCTGGTTTAGTCTTGGAAGAGTGTAAGTGTCCAGGAAATTATCCATTTCTTCTAGATTTTCCAGTTTATTTGCGTAGAGGTTTATAGTATTCTCTGATGGTAGTTTGTATTTCTGTGGGGTCGGTGGTGATATCCCCTTTATCATTTTTAATTGCATAGATTTGATTCTTCTCTCTTTTCTTCTTTATTAGTCTGGCTAGTGGTCTGTCAATTTTGTTGATCTTTTCAAAAAACCAACTCCTAGATTCATTGATTTTTTGGAGAGTTTTTTGTGTCTCTATCTCCTTCAGTTCTGTCTGATCTTAGTTATTTCTTGCCTTCTGCTAGCTTTCGAATGTGTTTGCTCTTGCTTCTCTAACTCTTTTAATTGTGATGTTAGAGTGTCAATTTTAGATCTTTCCTGCTTTCTCTTGTGGGCATTTAGTGCTATAAATTTCCCTCTACACACTGCTTTAAATGTGTCCCAGAGATTCTGTTATGTTGTATCTTTGTTCTCATTGGTTTCAAAGAACATCTTTATTTCTGCCTTCATTTCGTTATGTACCCAGTAGTCATTCAGGAGCAGGTTGTTCAGTTTCCATGTAGTTGAGCGGTTTTGATTGAGTTTCTTAGTCCTGAGTTCTAGTTTGATTGCACTGTGGTCTGAGAGACAGTTTGTTATAATTTCCGTTCTTGTACATTTGCTGAGGAGTGCTTTACTTCCAATTACGTGGTCAATTTTGGAGTAAGTACGATGTGGTGCTGAGAAGAATGTATATTCTGTTGATTTGGGGTGGAGAGTTCTGTAGATGTCTATTAGGTCTGCTTGCTGCAGAGATGAGTTCAATTCCTGGATATCCTTGTTAACTTTCTGTCTCGTTGATCTGTCTAATGTTGACAGTGGAGTGTTGAAGTCTCCCATTATTATTGTATGGGAGTCTAAGTCTCTTTGTAAGTCTCTAAGGACTTGCTTGATGAATCTGGGTGCTCCTGTATTGGGTGCATATATATTTAGGATAGTTAGCTCTTCCTGTTGAATTGATCCCTTTACCATTATGTAATGGCCTTCTTTGTCTCTTTTGATCTTTGATGGTTTAAAGTCTGTTTTATCAGAGACTAGTATTGCAACCCCCGCTTTTTTTTGTTCTCCATTTGCTTGGTAAATCTTCCTCCATCCCTTTATTTTGAGCCTATGTATGTCTCTGCGTGTGAGATGGGTCTCCTGAATACAGCAGACTGATGGGTCTTGACTCTTTATCCAGTTTGCCAGTCTGTGTCTTTTAATTGGCGCATTTAGTCCATTTACATTTAAGGTTAAGATTGTTATGTGTGACGTTGATCCTGCCATTATGATATTAACTGGTTATTTTGCTCGTTAGTTGATGCAGTTTCTTCCTAGCCTCGATGGTCTTTACATTTTGGCATGTTTCTGCAATGGCTGGTACCGGTTGTTCCTTTCCATGTTTAGTGCTTCCTTCAGGATCTCTTGTAAGGCAGGCCTAGTGGTGACAAAATCTCTAAGCATTTGCTTATCTGTAAAGGATTTTATTTCTCCTTCACTTATGAAACTTAGTTTGGCTGGATATGAAATTCTGGGTTTAAAATTCTTTTCTTTAAGAATGTTGAATATTGGCCCCACTCTCTTCTGGCTTGGAGAGTTTCTGCCGAGAGATCTGCTGTTAGTCTGATGGGCTTCCCTTTGTGGGTAACCCGACCTTTCTCTCTGGCTGCCCTTAAGATTTTTTCCTTCATTTCAACTTTGGTGAACCTGGCAATTATGTGTCTTGGAGTTGCTCTTCTCGAGGAGTATCTTTGTGGCGTTCTCTGTATTTCCTGGATTTGAATGTTGGCCTGCCCTACTAGGTTGGGGAAGTTCTCCTGGATGATATCCTGAAGAGTGTTTTCCAACTTGGTTCCATTTTCCCCCTCACTTTCAGGCACCCCAATCAGACGTAGATTTGGTCTTTTTACATAATCCCATACTTCTTGCAGGCTTTGTTCATTTCTTTTTGTTCTTTTTTCTTTTGGTTTCTCTTCTCGCTTCATTTCATTCATTTGATCCTCAATCGCTGATACTCTTTCTTCCAGTTGATCGAGTCGGTTACTGAAGCTTGTGCATTTGTCACGTATTTCTCGTGTCATGGTTTTCATCTCTTTCATTTCGTTTAGGACCTTCTCTGCATTAATTACTCTAGCCATCAGTTCTTCCACTTTTTTTTCAAGATTTTTAGTTTATTTGCGCTGGGTACGTAATTCCTCCTTTAGCTCTGAGAAATTTGATGGACTGAAGCCTTCTTCTCTCATCTCGTCAAAGTCATTCTCCGTCCAGCTTTGATCCGTTGCTGGCGATGAGCTGCGCTCCTTTGCCGGGGGAGATGCGCTCTTATTTTTTGAATTTCCAGCTTTTCTGCCCTGCTTTTTCCCCATCTTTGTGGTTTTATCTGCCTCTGGTCTTTGATGATGGTGATGTACTGATGGGGTTTTGGTGTAGGTGTCCTTCCTGTTTGATAGTTTTCCTTCTAACAGTCAGGACCCTCAGCTGTAGGTCTGTTGGAGATTGCTTGAGGTCCACTCCAGACCCTGTTTGCCTGGGTATCAGCAGCAGAGGCTGCAGAAGATAGAATATTTCTGAACAGCGAGTGTACCTGTCTGATTCTTGCTTTGGAAGCTTCCTCTCAGGGGTGTACTCCACCCTGTGAGGTGTGGGGTATCAGACTGCCCCTAGTGGGGGATGTCTCCCAGTTAGGCTGCTCAGGGGTCAGGGACCCACTTGAGCAGGGAGTCTGTCCCTTCTCAGATCTCAACCTCCGTGTTGGGAGATCCACTGCTCTCTTCAAAGCTGTCAGACAGAGTCGTTTGCGTCTGCAGAGTTTTCTGCTGCTTTTGTTGTTGTATAGTTGTGCCCTGTCCCCAGAGGTGGAGTCTACAGAGACAGGCAGGTTTCCTTGAGCTGCTGTGAACTCCACCCAGTTCGAGCTTCCCAGTGGCTATGTTTACCTACTTAAGCCTCGGCAATGGCGGGCGCCCCTCCCCCAGCCTCGCTGTTGCCTTGCTGGTAGATCACAGTCTGCTGTGCTAGCAATGAGGGAGGCTCCGTGGGTGTGGGCCCTCCCGGCCAGGCGTGGGATATGATCTCCTGGTGTGCCTGTTTGCTTAAAGCGCAGTATTGGGGTGGGAGTTACCTGATTTTCCAGGTGTTGTGTGTCTCAGTTCCCCTGGCTAGGAAAAGGGATTCCCTTCCCCCTTGCGCTTCCCAGGTGAGGCAATGCCTCGCCCTGCTTCAGCTCTGGCTGGTCGGGCTGCAGCAGCTGACCAGCACCGATCGTCCGTCACTCCCCAGTGAGATGAACCCAGTACCTCAGTTGAAAATGCAGAAATCACCGGTCTTCTGTGTCGCTCGCGCTGGGAGTTGGAGACTGGAGCTGTTCCTATTCGGCCATCTTGCTCCGCCCCTAAATTCAAGTCTTCCTTACTTTTCCTTAAGGTCAAAGCAGATTTGAATTTAAAATAGATTTGTTAGGTATTATGTAGGATTTCTAAATATTTATGGCAGGTAAATATTTAGATTTCTTTAATCCACCATCTTACAATAACCACAAAATATTCTATAACTCAATCTCTTTAAGCAGTTCAGAAAAGTTTTCTACTCAATTCACATTAAGAGACAATTCACAGTTTAAATCTACAGAAGAAAAGGAAACAATAGTTGTAATAAATCATGATTTTAAAACTCTACCTACAGACTTTGAAAAATATTTTATTTTTTAATCACTTCACGTAAATATAAATGCCTAGCTCAGTCCTTGGCAACTGCAGACAATAAGCACTTACTGAACAAAAGAAAAAGAATACCATAGGTATATTCCCCATGACCCTAGAGGTTAAAATAATTATGCTGATTATGTGGCTGTTACAACTGTAAATGCTTGATGAAAATATTCTGTTCCACTTATTATTTATTAAACAATGTCTTCTTCCTCCCATACATATGGGCATCATGCTGTAATTCTTAAAATTTATATGCACAAGCTGCCATTGCACGTCCAGGAAGAAACTTCCATGAAGAACTTCCTATTAGTTAAGTACAATATGGCCAACTTCTATCCTGTAAGGCATTCCCTTTAAATATAAATTAGTGCCCATGATTTCATCATTGTGTCAAGTTGCAGATAATGTTCAGAAGATACAGAAAGACCTACTTATAGGAAACAGAAGTCACTATGACAAAAAAAAAGTGTTGTCATATTATAATCATACTGCTTAGTTAAATAGAGTGGATAATGCAGGGGAAAATCTCTATTTGAAACCAATGTTACTTCCTGTCATAAAACATTCTGGTTCTGAAATGTGTTATTTTGATTTTTTTCTTAAAAGTAATTCACTTGCCTGAATGAAATCCAGTGATATGTTTATGGATATTGCTTTATTTGTGCTTCTAAATCTATTATAAAAAATAAAGTTAGAAAATAACTCTTCATATGTGGAAAAGTTGAACATAAGTTTTAATGTGACTGAAACGTATTTTCTCTTTAAAAAACTTAGAAAAACTACTTAAGAAATGTTAAAAAGGTAATGGAGCACATTAACTCACATCATTCACTCTATAATTTCGGGGATTCAAAATGGGTCATTAACTATAATTTGACAATGCCATTCTGAGTGGGAAAAACAGAAATGTTATTAGAAAGCTTGATACTGTATTCTATTTGAAAATGTATAGTTATCATGCTAATACAAGCATTTAAAAGGGTTTTTCCTTTGACTGTGAAATGTAATTATATATGGTATCCTTCATAAAAAAAGTTCAGTGAGACCTACTAGGCAATTGGTACTTTTAGTTCAGTACAATTCATCTGTAATATCAATTTTCTATTATTTGAAATTATATTATTAATTGAAAGTTCCAGATATTCAGTTGCAATTTCCTTAGGAAAAGAAAATACTGGTGTTTTTAAAGACTTCTACCAAGTGTTTAATTCAAAATAAAGTTTTTCTTTTTAGCTATAGTAAAGTCTGTTGTATCACAACTCATTAAAACCCCATTTTTGGGCATAAATAATGATAAAAAGTGATAACATGTAAAAACCAATTTATTATTATTTAAATATGTAGTTCAGTCCAATAAAACTACTTTCAACGTGACAGCTCTGCATCCATCATTCTGGAGGGTATGTGGTGGTATTTCATTGTTTTAATTTGCATTTCTGTATCATGAGATTGAACACCCTTTCATATATTTATTAGTTATTTGAATATTTTCTTTTGTGACATACCTATTCAAAGTTTCACTCTGTTTTTTATACATTTTTTAAAAAGTGTATATACTGTTTTTTAAAAATTTTTTTTAATTTTTTTTTTTTTTTTTTGAGACGGAGTCTCGCTCTGTCGCCCAGGCTGGAGTGCAGTGGCGCGATCTCTGCTCACTGCAAGCTCTGCCTCCTGGGTTAATGCCATTCTCCTGCCTCAGCCTCCCTAGCAGCTGGGACTACAGGTGCCTGCCACCGCGCCCGGCTAATTTTTTTGCATTTTCAGTAGAGACGGGGTTTCACCGTGTCCGCCAGGATGTTCTCGATCTTCTCCTGATCTCATGATCCGCCCACCTCGGCCTCCCAAAGTGCTGGGATTACAGGCGTGAGGCACCGCGTCCGGCCTGTAGATACATATTTTTAAAAAACATATTTGTATATACATTTTTTTCAGAATATGTTATTTATGCCTTGCATGATGTATGAATGTCTTTTCAAAGTTTGTAGGTAGCCCCTTCATTCTCCATGCTAATTCTTGATTACTTAAAATTTTATTTATTTTTTAAAAATAACTTTCTTTGTGGTCTATTTGGAAAGCAGTCTTTGTCTACCCTACTTGGGAAAATATTCTTCTCTGTAACCATCTAGAAGTATTATTAGTATGTTGTAGGTGCTCTGAAATATACTAATGGGATATATGGGAAGCAATAAGGATCTCACTATTGTATCATTCATCAAGTTCAGAAGCCCCCAGGTTAACTTTCTTCTTCCTACAGTCCATCATAGTCTTCCTATACTTGTTTGTTGATTATGTCCAGGGTGTTTTAGTTATGCATGGGAGACACATGGAAGGAACAATTTGTCTTGCTAGAACTAGAAATCCTTCAGTATTCCTTAAAATGTTTTTGTTTTGTTTTTCTGATTTATTTGTACCTATGTCACTGAAATATTGAGAGTTATATTTCTTATAAGAGTCGTGTTTTGCTAGTATTCCTTTCTTAATGATATTTATCTCAATATGTGAGTATTTTCTTACATTGAACGTAGTTGCTAAGTAGTAGAATCAGTATACCTGCTTTCTTAGGTTCTGCTGTGATGCATATCAATTTTAGAATTAATTTGCTTGTGATGAATGCAATATGCTAAATGTTGGCATTCACATTTGGTTGGAATTCAAATGATTTATTTTATTTTAATATAAAGAGATGCAATTAAATGAACATCTATAGTGTGGTGTGAACATTTTGTAAAATAAATCTATATATTTTCCGTAAGAGAGCTACCAATTATTTCTTTTATTTCTACAAAATGTAATCCTGGAAGTCTGTACTTAACTATGGGAGATATCTCATAGATAGGGGAACCTCACCTACTAACAAGCTGAATTATTGAGAGCAGAACAATACTGAGAACAGATGTTTCAGTATTCATTTTTAAAAACCTTACCATTTCACTTCCATCTGGTCAAAAAAAGGCCACTGAGGACTTAGCCATTGTTTCTCTCCAGGGAAAGTAGCCACTAAGTATAGAGAATTAGTTAATAAAATGCCATATCACTCAATAATAGAAAATCAGGTTAATTTTATTAAGAGATAAAAAGCCATTTAATTATGTAATATATCAATGGTAAATGTCATACAGAATATATTTTATGAAGTGAACACTTTTTATTAATAAAATTCCTGCATGTTAATTCTCAATGCTGGATAATGTTGCTTGACTGCAGTGCCATCTGTTTTCAGATCAATGTACTATAATTGACTGATGGGAATTTTAAAACAGAAAATCCAGCTGTTCTACATTTGTCCTCTTTGACCAAAAGATAAATTATCATATTACACAGCTCCATAATTACTTTCATTTCCACTAGAGTGTGACCTTGTAGATAGTGGTGTCTTCAGTAATCAGATGACACAAAATTGTGTTTATGGAAACTTCATGTTAATAATAGGGTATCACACTACAAAGAAAACAGTGGCACAAATTTAAATCTAAAAGCAGTCCAATTTTAGATCAGTCAAGACTGCTAGAGTCATTAACAACATTTAATACCTGAAATTAATTTGACAGCAAGGGAGGTTTCACCTGCCTTGATGGCAGCATATGCAGTTTACTAAGTATGCCTATAGGACATGTCTCATGTTCGGTTTTTACCAATATTTATATTAAGCATATGGTATGTTTAAAACTACATGGGAAGTGATTCTTTTTGTCTTCATGAGTACAGTGTATGATTCTTTGAAATAATTTAGATACAAGTAACAAAAGATTTATTTTACTTGATTCATTTACCTATCTGTATACTCAGAATAATATTATATTTGCATTTTTGATATCTCCCTAGATGTGTTATTATTGACTAATTTGAAATTTCAGCTATACGTTTTTAGATTATTTAGATGATAAAATTAGGCACAGTTCAGGATAATACCTCCATGGCAGTATTTTTCCAACAAAGTATACATGCTACTATTAGCAACAAGTACTGCATAATAATATGCTTATATATATAATGACAAAGTGTAAAAAGCAAGTCCATACCATATGAAGTCATACTTTATCCCTGTTCTTTAATTTTTATTTTAATGCACAGAGACTATCAAATATATTAAAACAATTTCAAAGTTTTTTAAGACAATGCTAATGTTAACATTTTGTATATAAGTGGTTATTTTTGTTATAATAATGAATATGTACAGAAATATTAGACCACTATAATTTTATATTTGTCATACTTTAATAGGCTTTTTAGTTACACAATTATATTAATACCTTGTAATTATAAAATATCAATAACAAATATAACACATCTTTGCATCTGAAACTGGAAACAACTATATAAAAATGTGATGCATGTTCTGGTTGATGTAAATATTTATAAACATATAGCACAAAAATATTTTTGAAAGGCCTGCTTTTTCCACTCAACAATATAAGATGGCATTTAGCAATTCTAAATGCTTTTGTACAATGTAATTTACTTCTTTATTCAACAAACATTTATTAAGCACTTCTAAAAAACTAGCTTAGGTATAGGGGGTGCGCTTGTATATAAAACAGTAGACTATGTGTCTCCATTCATGGACCTTATGTTATAATGAGAAGAAACACAGGATACAAATAAATATATAAAGTATCATGTCACGATAAGTGTTGGGAAGAAAAATAAATCCGTAGAAGATGGATACATTTAAGTGGAATGTGTGAGTACATATAGTGTGGTCGCAGAGGAACAATTATATTAGGCACAGTTGAGCAGAGACTTAAGTGAAGTAAGAGGAGGTGAATAAAGCACACAATGGGCAAAAGCATTCCAGGAATAGGCAGTTTTAGTGCTAAGGATCTCAGAGTGTCTTAACTGTTTGCATAGCAAGTGTTACTGAAACACCAGGGTAAAGTCTAGGTCCTGTTGCTTACCACAGAGAAAGCCAATCACTAAAACAAATATTTCCAAGGAAGAAGGCTTTATTTGGGTCCCTCAGCTGAGAAAGTGGGAAGTCAGTCTCAATTCCATCTCCTCAACCTACTAAATGTAGGGGTTTATATAGCAAGGAAGAAATGTAACTATATGTGAAAACACAGGAATTTTGGAGCGGTAAGGAAGTGGAGGTGGTCAATAGGAAGCAGGAGGTTGAATAGGCAATCATGATGGGTGAAGAGTATGGCATCTCATTGTCCAAATGTGGTGATCTGCTAAGTTTCAGTTCCTTGATACTATCTGGGATGACTGATGGTTGGTTTCCTGAGAAAGAAACTGAGATAAAACAAATTTGAGTTTCTCAAGTTTCAAGACTGGGAGGGTCAATTGTTTTGTGTCATCAAAAGAAGCCATAAACATCAGTTCTATGAGACAATTATGCTGGTTTTACAAGACCAGGATAGCAAGACAAAGTGATCCAGTGGAATAAGGGAGATGATGCGTTCATCAAAATATCACTGGGCTAAATCATGTAGCAACTGATATATCAAAAGGACTTTTGATTTTATTATAAGTGACACTTTAAGCATTGGAGGCATTGGAACAGAGGAATGCAATAATCAGAATTTTTTAAACAAAAGTACTCTGGGTTGAGAGTAGTAGATTAAGAATAAACCTATAAAGAGGTAAGAAGATAGTTAAGAAAACTAATCATGAGGATATTGCAATAGTTTTGGCAAGTTATAAGGTCCAATTAGGGATCATAGTGATTTGGAACAGAGTGATAGTGGTGAAGAAACTAAAAATTTTCATATTCTAGGGTTTTTTTTTTTCAATGGTAGAAAAATAAATTTGATGATGAGTTGTAGTGAATAAAGGACAGGGAAGAATGAAAGGTAACTTCCAGGTTGGAGGGCTTGAGAAATTCATATATCTGTTATTCAGCTGCAATTTAATTCCAACTGCATAAGTAGATAAAGTAACTATGTTTATAGAGATGAAAGACATAAGTCTTGAACTAAAGAAGCTTGTAATCTACTCAAGAGATCAAAATACAGCAAAATACCCTGTGTGTGTTTATTCAATTGGATAAAACTGACACAAAAATGTTTTTAATCTCTGATAGAAGCATGTACAAAGAGATGAAATTAAACAAATAGTGGAGAAATCTACCCTAAATTGTAATGAGAAGGTGGGGTGTATTTGTTTCGTATTGTCGCTGCAGCAAATTACAACAAACTTAATGACTTAAACAGCACAAACATATTAGCTCTAGAAGTTTTGTTTCTTATTGTATATTTTATATCTGTATTTTACTTCTTTAACATATGGAATTCAGTTATCATAAATCTTTTAATGTACTGATATGCTAATTCTAATATATGTGCCATTCTAAGCCAATTTCAACGGAATGATATTTCTATTAGTTATGAGTTGTATTTTCTACTTCTTTGCATCCTTGATAATTTTAACTGGATGCCAAACACTGAATTTTACCTTGAGGATTGCTGGATATTTTTGTTTGTAACTATTCTTGAGTTTTGTTTGGGGATGGAATCACTTACTTGACCAGAGTTTGGTTTTGTTAGGTGTGCCTGGAACGTTATTCCTTGTAAAGCTAATTCTCTTCCACATTGGCAGCAGTACCCTTCTTTGCACTTGATCACATTCTCTGAGAATCATGTTGTTGTCCTGTTAGCCTGAAGTTAACAGACACTGATCCCAGCTCTGTGGGGCAGATGGGCATGGTTAACTTTAAAACTTTTCAATAGCTTTCCCTGACTTCTTTTAGATTTTGAATACTCATAAA
This sequence comes from Macaca nemestrina, assembly GCF_043159975.1. Taxonomy (NCBI): domain Eukaryota; kingdom Metazoa; phylum Chordata; class Mammalia; order Primates; family Cercopithecidae; genus Macaca; species Macaca nemestrina. Next base: position 83,635,886 of record NC_092135.1, on the reverse strand, counting down.
CTAATTATACTCAGCTAAATACTTAAGGGAGCCCTTTCCAAATCTCCAGAGCCCTTTTTCCATGTCGTTCTATCTTTGCCAGTACTCTCTTTTACAGTTCTGCTCACATAGTTTTTATTTTTGCCTCCTCCACTTAGAGAGTCTGCATTGCTCTTCCCTAGTTTTCTCTCATGCTTCACTGTCACAGACCATTCTCAAGGAACTGGCTGGGGCAATAACAGGGTTTTCCCTCTCTTAAAATAATTCAAGGGTGGAGTCAACATGGTCAACTAGAAGCATCAGTGTTCACAGGCTCCCATCAAAAAAACGAAAACAAAAACAAAACCAAAACCAAAAACATAATAAGCATGTGAATCCTTAACCAGCGACCAAGATATCCAGGTTCTCTCATCAGAACTGACTAGGAGGCTGGTGTGACCCGCTGAGAGAAGGAAGAACAGTGTGGTGCAGTAGCCCACCTGAGAGCACACAGGGCAGGGAAGCCCCCTCCCCCAGAAAAGGGAGGTGGTGAGTGAGGATGCCACCCAGCACGGGAAACCGTACTTTTTCCACAGAACCGTGCAACCCACCTGGGGTTGGGGTGCTACGCCCTGGTGGTGGCGTGGGTTCACGAGTGGGATCTTCTGATCCATGGGTTGCATGGTTCCGTGGAAAAAGCAGTTTCCCCAGCTTAGTAGCACCCTCACTTACTGCCTCCCTTGGCTGGGGGTAGGGGGGTACCCCTTCCTCTTGTGACTCTCAGGTGGGCTGCCACATCACACTGCTCTTCCTTCTCTCCATGGGTCATAGCAGCCTTCCGGTCAATTTTGATGAGAGAACCTGGATACCTTGGTTGCTGGTGAAGATTTACATGCTTATTATGGTTTTCTCATTGGGAGCCTCTGAATGCCATGACTTCTAGTTGGCCATCTTTGACATAATATTCTTTTCTTGTTTGTTGTTTTCACTCATTTGTTCCTGTTGCCTACTATTTTGCTCTTCTTTGCGTTAACATTCACTGTAATGTCTTGGTGTTTTTTAACAATATCATTAGAAATATTGTTCGGAAATGTACAGAAGCTATTACTTACCCAAATAGATTTCTATTCTATACTTTCTCCTTCATCTTCAAGGATATTATTGTATTTCAAGAACTTGCCATTTATCACCTGGATTATTACAATAGTCTCTCAATCCACTCTTTCTTTAACGTACAACAGAAAGCTTTTTTAGCTTTTAGCAACAAAAAAAATGACTTTTGCAAAGTGCCCAAAATTATTACTCTAACTCTCTGACATAATCATGTCACCTTTTCCATTTAAAACTTTAGTAGTTTCTCCCCAGCAAGATAGTGTATATAACCCTAAAAAAATATAGCTCTAACAAGCTCTTCAATGTTCATATGTTAGTAATATTCATCGTCCATTCATAATGAAGATTTAAGTTTTAGAGAAGTTTCATTTTACCATATACCTGCCCAAATTCTTATCTTCTGCCCACTGCTTGGTTATTTTTTCCTATGCATCGTTAAAAACAAAAACAGATGAAAAATGTAATTTCATCTGTCAAATATTATGCAGAATAATTTAGTTCTTCTATGCAATTATATGAGACATTTTCTTACTCTATTACATCCTTTTATAAATTTCAAAATCTAGTACAATATCTAGTTTGTCTACCTCTAATATTGTTTGCCCCTCAAAAGCAGAGAAAATATTATGTTTATTATTGGTCGGATAAAGCCTCGTATACTATCTAAAACTGGAAGCTTTCAATACATGTAACTTGCTTACATTTTTAAAATTAAATAGTCATTTACTTATCAAAAGATCTCTAGGTGAGATATTTTATACTAGCAGAATTATTTAGAAGCCAAGATAGCCTAGATTTCCTCCAATCTGAGGCACCATCACCTTACAATAAAGTTTTTGGAAGAAAGAAACAAAAAGACAAAATTTATAAAACTCCAAATAATTACATATATTTATAGCTTTGTAACCGACACATCTATTTTTATCATTGATTTTTCCCAAGGTGTACAATAATCAAACTCAAAGTCAAGGACAAAGAGATGATATTGAAAGCAGCAAGATAAAAGAATCAACTAACATATGAAAGAATCCCAGTTCACCTGGAAACAAGTTCTCAATGGAAACCTACAGGCCATGAGGGAGTTTGTGATGGCTGGGTCAAATGGTATTTTTGGTTCTAGATCCTTGAGGAATTGCCACACTGTCTTCCACAATGGTTGAACTAATTTACACTCCCACCAACAGTGTAGAAGCGTTCCTATTTTTTCGCATCCTTGCCAACATCTGTTCTTCTATTTTCTAAAAGAATTTGTATAGATTAGTATTGGTTTTTTATTTAATATTACATAGAATTTGCATGTGAATTCCTCAAGGCTTAAAGTTTTCTTTGTGAGAAATTTTTTGTTTACAAATTCAGTTCTTCTAAATATAAGTCTATTAAGACTTTCTGTTTCCTTTTGAGGTATATTTGATAACATTTCTCTTTCAAGGCATTTTTCCACTTTATCTAACTTTTCAAATCCTTGGGAGTAAAATTCTAATACATATACCTGTATTTGTATATACACATTCCTTTTTTAAAATTTCTATTATCTGTGGAATAAGTATTTATGTAGTATTTTTCTCTTCTTACCTATACAATATGTAGTGGTGACCCCTTTCTCATTTCTGATATAGATAATTTGTGTTCTCCCTCTTTCTCTCTGAGTCTACATATAGGTTTATCAATTCTACTGACTTTAACAAAACATCTTTTTAAGTGTTTTATTCATATTGTCTTCTTTTTTCATTTAATTTATTTTCACTCCTATCTATTCTTTCTTTCTACATATTTTGATAATATTTTTACCTTTTTTTAGCTTCTAATGATTGAAGCCTGTATTCTTGATTTTAAATATTTCTTTCTTAATATACATCTTTAAAGCTATACATTTTCTTCTAAGTATAGATTTCTATTTCCCCCCAAAATTGGTAAGTTGTGCTTTCATTATTATTGAAATTTAAGTATTTTTAAATATCCTTTGTAACTTCTTTAACACATTAGCTGTTTAGAATTAAGTTGTTTCACTTCTGGATATTCACTGCTTTTGGAGATGCTTTATTGATGTTATTTTAATCTATTTACACTCTGATCACACAGTATATGTTTGAGATTTTAATCTACTGAAATATTTTTTCTTTATGTCAATTTTACAAGAAAATTTAGAATATGTGTTATTCAATAAGTATGAAAAGGAATTGAGTTAAAGGAATTGAGTTATATTTATTCAGTGAAACAATTTCCACCAAGCCTACTCAGAAAAATTGAGTGGTGTCAGTTTAATGGTTTACTATGCTCTGTATTTTATGTAGTAAGGAAGGTCACTTTCTGCCAGGCCAAGAAACTTAACAGTTTTGTGGGACCTCAGAGAGAGGGAGATATGCAGCCTTATTTATAAGTAGTATAAGTGAAATCTGGTGGAGACAGTCTTGTTGGGTTAGACTTCTTAATCTCAAAAGAAAAAGAAAAAGAGCAAAGAATGATAGTAATAATACAAAAAAGATCTCTGGTGTGAGACAAGTTATCTAAAATACCTCCCTATATCACTTTTAAAATTCCTAAGAGAAGTTAATTCTTTGGCCTTAGTAGTTGCTAAACTCTATAAAGACAGAAAGGCATGCATATGTTAAAACCTCTTGTTGCAAATTCAACAGCCCTTCATGCTAAAAATGCTCAATAAATTCGGTATTGATGGAACGTACCTCAAAATAATAAGAGCTATTTATGACAAACCCACAGCCAATATCATACTGAATGGGCAAAAACTGAAAAAATTCCCTTTGAAAACTGGCACAAGACAGGGATGCCCTCTCTCACCACTCCTATTCAACATAGTGTTGGAAGTTCTGGCTAGGGCAATTAGGCAAGAGAAAGAAATCAAGGGTATTCAGTTAGGAAAAGAAGAAGTCAAATTGTCCCTGTTTGCAGATGACATGATTGTATATTTAGAAAACCCCATCATCTCAGCCCAAAATCTCCTTAAGCTGATAAGCAACTTCAGCAAAGTCTCAGGATACAAAATTAATGTGCAAAAATCACAAGCATTCTTATACACCAGTAACAGACAAACAGAGAGCCAAATCATGAATGAACTTCCATTCACAATTGCTTCAAAGAGAATAAAATACCTAGGAATCCAACTAACAGGGATGTAAAGGACCTCTTCAAGGAGAACTACAAACCACTGCTCAGTGAAATAAAAGAGGACACAAACAAATGGAAGAACATACCATGCTCATGGATAGGAAGAATCAATATCGTGAAAATGGCCATACTGCCCAAGGTTATTTATAGATTCAATGCCATCCCCATCAAGCTACCAATGAGTTTCTTCACAGAATTGGAAAAAAACTGCTTTAAAATTCATATGGAACCAAAAAAGAGCCCGCATCTCCAAGACAATCCTAAGTCAAAAGAGCAAAGCTGGAGGCATCATGCTACCTGACTTCAAACTATACTACAAGGCTACAGTAACCAAAACAGCATGGTACTGGTACCAAAACAGAGATATAGACCAATGGAACAGAACAGAGTCCTCAGAAATAATACCACACATCTACAGCTATCTGATCTTTGACAAACCTGAGAGAAACAAGAAATGGGGAAAGGATTCCCTTTTTAATAAATGGTGCTGGGAAAATTGGCTAGCCATAAGTAGAAAGCTGAAACTGGATCCTTTCCTTACTCCTTATACGAAAATTAATTCAAGATGGATTAGAGACTTAAATGTTAGACCTAATACCATAAAAGCCCTAGAGGAAAACCGAGGTAGTACCATTCAGGACATAGGCATGGGCAAAGACTTCATGTCTAAAACACCAAAAGCAACAGCAGCAAAAGCCAAAATTGACAAATGGGATCTAATTAAACTAAAAAGCTTCTGCACAGCAAAGGAAACTACCATCTGAGTGAACAGGCAACCTACAGAATGAGAGAAAATTTTTGCAATCTACTCATCTGACAAAGGGCTAATATCCAGAACCTACAAAGAACTCAAACAAATTTACAAGAAAAAAACAAACAACCCCATCAAAAAGTGGGCAAAGGATATGAACAGACATTTCTCCAAAGATGACATTCATACAGCCAACAGACACATGAAAAAATGCTCATCATCACCTGCCATCAGAGAAATGCAAATCAAAACCACAATGAGATACCATCTCACACCAGTTAGAATGGCAATCATTAAAAAGTCAGGAAACAACAGGTGCTGGAGAGGATGTGGAGAAATAGGAACACTTTTACACTATTGGTGGGATTGTAAACTAGTTCAACCATTATGGAAAACAGTATGGCGATTACTCAAGGATCTAGAACTAGAAGTACCATTTGACCCTGCCATCCCATTTCTGGGGATATACCCAAAGGATTATAAATCATGCTGCTATAAAGACACATGCACACGTATGTTTATTGCGGCACTATTCACAATAGCAAAGACTTGGAATCAACCCAAATGTCCATCAGTGACAGACTGGATTAAGAAAATGTGGCACATATACACCATGGAATACTATGCAGCCATAAAAAAGGATGAGTTTGTGTCCTTTGTAGGGACATGGATGCAGCTGGAAACCATCATTCTTAGCAAACTATCACAAGAACAGAAAACCAAACACCGCATGTTCTCACTCACAGGTGGGAACTGAGCAATGAGATCACTTGGACTCGGGAAGGGGGACATCACACACCGGGGCCTATAATGGGGAGGGGAAGGGGGGAGGGATTGCATTGGGAGTTATACCTGATGTAAATGACGAGTTGATGGGTGCAGCACAGCAACATGGCACAAGTATACATATGTAACAAACCTGCACGTTATGCACATGTACCCTAGAACTTAAAGTATAATAATAATAATTTTAAAAAAGGAAAAAAAAAAACCTCTTGTTGCATCTCTTAAAAAAATAATAAAATATAGTTTTATTCTATTTGTTTATTCTATAACAGGAAATGCCTGTTTTAAACAGTTGTACCATTCATTCATCACTGTCACTCTTTTTTGTGCCCAAGAATAATCTTTGGAGATTATTTATGATCACAAGAACCACTGTTAGGAAAAAATGCTCAAAAATTGATAATAGAGAAAAAAATTACTGTGTGTTCCTTCAGAGTCTGGTAGGTATATCTAGCAGGCCTATCTATGATTATTTGAATCTTTTTAAGTGTGGATATCTTTGATTTACTCTTTAGTACCGATTAGTGCATTTTACAATGCTGTAGGGATAGATGTTATCTTGTAGAGAACTGGTATTTATGCAAATGGATTTTACTCGAAGAAAGCAAACTAATTTTTTCTTGTAGAGATATTAATAGTTTCTGGGCTTTGTCCAGTATAGTAGATTACAAGCTCAAATCTATGGTTTTCTTTTGAATTGTAAATTGGAAACCTTACTCAGATATTCTTTCCTTTAACTACTATGTATGCTTCCCTCAATTTATTTTCCTTTGAAGCAAATTTACCATCCTGCTTGTTTCCTTATTAGTTAGTTAATAAATTTTTTGGCAAAGTTTATTCTAAAAAAACAAAAAGTATGCTATTTGATAATCCTAAAACAAACTCAGAATAAAACAATAATGAATAGATTTTAGGCAAATGAAAAAAAGTTTAATTTTACTAGCTAATAAAGTATCAGAATAAGTTTTACTTCTTGAACATTGTGTTTAAAAGCAAACTTTTTTAAAAGAAAATACTTAATGTTAATAATTGCTATTTTGGATATCTTGTTTTAGATACTTATTTTCAATTGTTTTCTGTAGTTTCCAAATTTTCTATTATAAAAATCTGTTCTTTACATAATCAGAAAATGTTTTAAGTAAAATATAGGTGGAAAATGGCCTTTGGAACATAATGGAAGTTCTATTTATCTTTGAGAGTTTTTTCCTGTGATATTATATATTTATTTAAAAACAGTATAAAAGAATTTATCCGTTTCTTCTAGGTTTTCAAATTTGTTGGCATATAGTTCATACATTTAAAAAATAATTCTTTAAGGCCGGGGGCAGTGGCTCACATCTGTAATCCCAACACTTTGGGAGGCTAAGCAGGCGGATCACCTGAGGTCAAGAGTTTGAGACCAGCCTGGCCAATATGGAGAAACTCTGTCTCTACTAAACACGTGCGTGTGCACACACACACACACACACACACACACACACACTCTAACCAGGCATGGTGGCAGGAGCCTATAATCCCAGCTACTCAGGCTGAAGCAGGAGAATTGTTTGAACCCGGGAAGTGGAGGTTACAGTGAGCAGAGATCGCACCATTGCATTCCAGCCTGGGCAACAAAAGTGAAACTCCGCCTCGAATAATAATAATAATAATAATAATAATAATAATAATAATTCTTTAAAAAATAAAGAAGCAATGTAGAGAAGTAAGCTAAGTCTACTTCTTTTATAGGATTTACAAGGAAATCCTCCTATAAATACTAGTGACCAGACTTTTATTGAAGTTTTATTGTCATGATGGACAACTGGGAAACTTAAGAGTGAAGACGATTGATGAAAAGTTAAAGGAAGACACTCTCTGTGAAGATTTTATAGTTTCCAGTTTGATATTATGGAATACTTTAAGTAAATACTGTCTTAAATGGATTATCACAGTCAGCTACTTTATTATAGCCATGTGTTTGCATCGATGCCATTTTACAGACAAAGAGACTGCAGGTTCCAACCTGTGCTAAGAACATATAGCAAGTGAGTGGCCGATTAGTTTCCACACGTTTTACAAAAAAATTTACCTATTCTTATATAATGTTAATTTTCATTTGTCTTTGAATAAAATGGAAATACGTTTACAGTTACATCTGATTTCAAATGGAAGCTATATATTGCATGATTTCCGTACCATTTAGTTGCCTATCAAGTCTCTAGTGAAATCTAGGTTACTTATGAAATTTCTGTAAACAGTGGCTACCATCCCCACCTGGCTTTGGCAACCTGTTAGTTACATAAGGTAGGGCAGGGTGTGAAACCAGCTGTTTTGCTGCTGCTGTCAGGAGAGGCTTACCTAATCTGGAGAAGTATGACTTGAAGTGTTGATCTTAGTGGCAAGCAAACAGGAGGGCTACTGACCCTGCCAGCTAGGGTTGTTCCATTGGCTCAAACAATAGACCAAAGGACTAGCTGAGGAATTTAAGAGGCAGTTCTACGAGTGAGATAGGTGTAGAGAAATGGATAAGCCAAGCCCATATCCTGGGTTGATCAGAAACTGTGCATATGCGCAGAAGAGACTTGAGGAGACGCAAGCAGCCCACTCATTTTGGGTCAACAGAGGCTGTGTGTACGAAGATGTGACGGAGCTCTATGAGAAACAAAAGCTCATGGAAAATTGAAAATGACCTATAAATATTTTCTCCAAATTATTTAGAGTGAAATATTTTTATGATGTGTATGGCTATTCCAATATTGGGTTGAGAATATTTTGCCTCCCCAACAGGTGACATGTGGAATGATTGACTATGAAACAGCCAATCCTTACTAAGAAGTTACCTGTTTTTCCTTGACTTGAAATAAAAGTGATATGTGTGACTAATTAATTATATATAACAAAAATGTATTCATTCTATATTAAAATAATTGTAATCCATACAAAAACGTTAGTTTCACTTACTTAGCTTTAACTTTTTGTGTTACATTTTAAACATTTATGGAAGAATGACATTTTCCTTGGTAGATAGCCCCAAAACTGCTGCTCACAATGTCTTCATTAACTCTGACAAGAGAGGAAATGCCTGTTGTAAATAGTTGTACCATTCAATCATTACTGTTTTGAGTATCTATTTTAAAGGTCATCTCTGATTTAAATTGAGGCTACAGATCACTGACTTTAAAGAACAAGTGGGACTGGAAGAACCCAGGAAGTGCCAAGAATCAGTAATAGAGAAAGTAGCCAATTACCACACTGGTTAGATCACAAGCAATTTGAAAATGAAAATAATGTATTTTGACATTTACAGTTGTGCTATTTTTCTAGAGCCCAGGAGAGTGCTTTCCCAATAATTCAGAATTAAAGTATAATTAGTGTAGTAGGAGCTATGCTATGTATGAGTAATAAAAATAGCTGTAAAGAAAAGGGAAATAGGCAAATAAGTCATCAAACTTGATAACAATGTAGAATTAGAACTAATACAGATATACATATGAAAATGGATAAATTATGGAAAAAATCTTATTCCAATTCTGAATTCAGTTTTGTCTTTCATTCAGTTTTGAATTTGTTTCATTCAGTTTTGTCCTTGATATACATCTGTACTTGACATTCATCTGTTTTTTTCCACTGAAAGGTTTTTCACTTTTACTCTTCCTGCACAATTTTTAACCTACCTTATAAGACTCAGCTCAAGGTAAAAAATGCAAAATTCAGAATAAAGCTGACTAAAGTAATAAAATGAACTTTTTACTATAACTTTCTAGTTCAAATAAAGTTTGATTTTTGACATAAAACAATGTATGAAGAGAAATCCAATATTAAAAAAATAAAAACAATGTATTAAAAACATCAGTATTAGAAAATTTATAGTTAATTGTTTAAAAATTTGAAGAACCATCCTCAGTCAGTAGATACATATGTAGATAATTTTTGATTTCTACAAAGATGAGAAAGTGAGTTGCTATATTTCATCATTTAAAATCCCTTGTAGAAAAGGAATGGTAGAATAACAACAATAAACTTAAACTGAAATTCAAAATCTGAATTAATGATATCAGGGTCAAAAGTTTGCAAAACTTTTGCAATAACTCATCTTGCATTGTCATTTAATATTTATTATTTCCTCACTTTTATACTTTTTTTTTCAAAGCACAATGAAGGCAATGCAGTTTAACTTTAGGAAAACTGTCAGTCTTATGAAATGATTACTTAAAAATGATTCAAATGTTGCTGAGATCTAAATGCAGAAATTTTACCACCTCATTATGTCTATTTGCATATGTAGGATAGGTGGATCTAAACCAATATCATGGGGTTATTTGATTTTCATTTCTGTTATGTAAATATTTTACCAGGATTTTTTAAAATAAGCTTCATTATTTTTGTATTTCAATATGAAATTACTGTGATAGCATATTAAAAATGATAAAATAGGAAAATAAAATTAAATACAACAGAAATGTAGTAGACAGTGAAAAATACTGTGACAAAAAACTAAATGCTTTTTTCCATAAACATACATTGCATAAGAGGAAAAATGACATATATTTTTCTTAATCTGGGTCAAATCATAGACTGCTACCATCAGCATATCACTTTCAATATTTGTCTGAATCATCATGGTGATTTCTCAACTAATTGTTTGTGAATGGTATGCCCTCCTGTGGCACACAGTTGAGGAACACTAGATGAATATTAACTATGATGTTTAAAAACTTGTAAGAGCAGAAGCAAGGTTTGTCAGTTTGTCAGCACACTAGTATAACAACCTTTCCTTCGTCAAGATGGATCAAATAATGAAATTTAGCAAGAAGTGCTGTACAAATCCCCAAACTGTCAACCATTTGTGCTGTGAGCTAATGAAAAAACATGTATGCTGATCTTGATATGCTTGGAAGAAGAAATGCCAAAAAAAATCACTGTTGCAATTACTCTCCTGTTAATGACAAACGGATCTTTGGTTTATAGATAACAAAATGTAGGCCAGAAAACTAAGGTAATTAGATGAATGTACTGGGGAAGGATTTAAGACTATACTTTGGATATGACTGTGTATTTTTAACTAAAAAGTTATGTTTATTGATAGGACAAGTATAAACAATATTTGAAGAGATTTATAAGGACTTTAAACTTCAACTAATATTATTGCTGTAATGTTTTGTCAGGTAGATTTTATCAAAGGAAATATGTAGACACTAGTCTTTAATTATGAGTCAAAAGCATTTCACCACATAGCAGAATATGCCAAATGGCATTATGTTAATCTGTCAGGGAGGCCTCAACAGTCATATATTGCACATATATAATGCAAACAGTAACCGTAATATAAATTTGTCATTAAATTTCCACAATATTTCTCCCATATTACAATGAAATAGGATCATGTCTTCTATGGAATCTACTTTGTATTATTATACTTTAAGTCTCCCATAATTTGTGTTATGTCACTAAACATTGAAAATCAAAATGTAGCTTTTGTGCGATTATTATCAACAATCTTACTTTACAAAGAATTTGCTGACATAGGATTTAATTATTTATGAGTGCAGTGTTGTTAGAACAATGCCTGTTTAAAAAAGGTTTTATGTAAAACTTTAAATTCATTTTTTGTCTTTTCAGATCCCATCAATTGTTTTTACTGCATTTATGAAGAGCTTTAGTGGTCTAAGTGATTTTGACTATTCTATTAAATCACTATACTTCTTAAAGATTGCAGTCCCTAATTCTTCTTCCACATCGGTTTTGTTGACCCTCATGGATGTCACCTCTCTTAGGTTCTATCCCATTTTCTCATTGGTTTACTTCCCTATTTTTCAAACGTGTATTTTAAAACAATTTCCTAATAAAGGTTATGCAGGTAATACATTTTTCAATCCCAGAAACTTTATTTCACCATCACACTTGAATGCTAATTTACCTCAGAATTCTAAGGTTAAAATAATTTTATTTTTTAAATTTAAGTGTTATTCAGAGAACCCTCTCCATATAAATGCACGTTTCCTCTAGTTGTGATTAATTTTCTCATATTTTCTATTTAAAATTTTATTTAACTCCATTTTCTTTATTCTCTTTTTTTGAATAGATCTTCTGTCTTTTAAATTTTCTTTCATAGTATATGTGCTTTTTGTGAATTCTGTGATATTTTAAAAAATTTTACACTCTGGACATTTATTTTTTGAACTTAAGCAACAATTAGTAATACTCAAATGTATTGTGTTCTATTTCTAGCTTATTATTATAGAATTCTGGCTTTTTATGTTTTCAGTATCTTCTTTAAAATGCCAGATTACAAAAAAAAAAAATAAAATGTCAAATAAATTTCTTTTAAATTTCACTCTGTTGTCAAAGTATCTCTCTCATTGATGTCAAGCTTTCTTATCTTTTACTATATATACATATTATATATATTTTTACTATATATATTATATATTCTTACTATATATACTATATATTTTTACTATATATACATATTATATTTTGTGTATATATATATATTTTTTTTTAGATGGAATTTCGCTCTTGTTGCCCAGGTTGGAGTGCAATGGCGCGATTTTGGTTAACTGCAACCTCCGCCTCCCGGGTTCAAGCCATTCTCCTGCCTTAGTCTCCTGAGTAGCTGGGATTACAGGCATGGGCCACCACACCAGGCTAATTTTGTATTTGTAGTAGAGATGGTGTTTCTCCATGTTGGTCAGACTGGTCTCTAACTCCTGACCTCAGGTGATCCGCCCACCTTGGCCTCCCAAAGTGCTGGGGTTACAGGTGTGAGCTCACGCCTGGCTGTTTTTTACTGTATTTTTTATCTTTTATTTTGTATATTCTCTCAAATATATAATGATTATTTTTATATAAATATAATGAGATAATAAACAGTTTGTAGTTCTATGAATGTGTGGGGAAGGTTGATCAAAGTACTTGTCTTCTTTATAAGCTGCTGAAGGAATCAACTTTTATACTGTGAGATTTGGGGACATTCATATACACATTTATTTCCACTATATCATTAATGTTATTATTTTTAGTCAGATTTCACAGAGCGTCATTCAAGTTATTCTGATGATAATCCTCAAACACTGAGTCTAAAACAAGGGTCAATGTGCTATGACTGAGGCCAAATCTGGCCAGGCTAACACCTGTTTTTGTTTATAATTGCTTTCACACTGCTATGACAGAGTTGGGTACTTGTGACACAAGACTATGTGACCCACAAAACCTAAAATGTTTACTATCTTGCCTTTTATTTATGTCAATCCCTGGCCTAAGAATAAAAATGCCCCAGTGCTTTGCTTTCTCTGCATAGTATATAAAGGATAAATGTAATGTGAAACAGTGTTTCACTGATTAGAGACTGAGCTACCCCTATTTTTCCACACCCATGTTTTATCTAATTTTCTCTTCTTTGATTATCCTTGTTCTAAGCAAGCTGGGTTTTCAGGGCAGATTAATTTACTTATTACTTAAAATTGTCTTAGTGTTGTCTAGGTTGAGTTTATCCTTGTATTCTCCAAGTTTAGTGTTCATAAGCTATGACAGAAACCTCTGGAAACACAGCATGGATTAGGGCCCCTTCATATTGCCTCATGGACTTGGTAGACAAGAGGAACTCACAGAAAACTACTGACGCTCCTGCTACTTGTTGTTCCAAGAGAAATAAAGCCATTTGTCTCTGACCCAAGAGCCGAGTTTTCTGTAAGCATGCATAAAACAGTAACTAGATAACATAACTTTTAAAATGTTTTTTGCTTGGTCAGTTGTGGTGAAGAGGATGGGATGTTGACAAATGGCTTTCTGGAAGAGAAAAGGCAACTTATCTCACAGTGCAGATGAGGAGATAGAAGAAGACGCCCTACGATTTGGCAGTGAACGTTCTCACTCACATGGTGTGTAGGATAATATCCCCCACTTCCCTACCTTTTGATGAGACTGAACATCAAGACTAAACATTGAATCAAGTCACCAAATAAACAGTGCTTTAGTTGTTTCTCAGTCTCTTCTAGGTAGGAGAAAGAAGGTCTATTTTCATGACAGTGGATCAGCAAGCTACACATTCTTACTTGAAAGGTATTATGGCTGTGGTTGCTGAATCAAGGGGTACTCAAAGGTGTAACACATGATATAAGAAACAGTCCTCATTACATGATATAAGGTTTGGGGTGTTCCAAAAACATTGTAAATCATTTGATTAAAGGCTGTGCTGCTGGAAACCAAAAGCAAAAGCAAACCCTTGTTTAGTGGTGTGGAACTGATCTCTCCTTCCACACACCCACTTATTTTTGTTTTGTTTGTTTTCCGATTCCACATGAAATGTGAACTTTATGAGGTCAAGGATCGGTGCCTGTTATATTCACTGCTGTATTTTTAGGACCTGGAGTGATACCTGAAACAAAGTAATTGTGTCTATATGTTTTCTGAATGAATCAAAATAGTGTGCTGCATAAAAAACAACTGTTAACTTATAACAACATGGCATACAAGACCAATGTGAAAACTACTTATTCACTGCTTCTTTCCCTCTTCCTACCATGCTACACATACCAAACATTATGCCTATTTCAAAACATTAATTATTTTATGTGCATTGCCAAGAAACAAATTTGTTAATACCAGGACAAAAGGAAAGAGGACTAACACTTTGAGTAATGAGTAGGAGTGAATGATAAAGGAGGTCCTGAGATTATTATATAACAGATGTAAGGGTAAGTGTGAGTAAGCATTTGGGGTTTGTGTTTAAGATCTATATGAAGAAGAAACTCAAGTATAGATATCCTATGTATTTATATGATTGGAAGTAAGTCTGTTACTCAAAGTAAATCGTACCAAAATCTCTCAAAATATGGACTATTTGAACCAGTGTTAGAAAGGGGTTGTGTACAAGAAAATGGAACCCCACTCTTTCATTGTGCATAGAAGTGAGAAGTTCACAGTCATTGTGTTGTGCCAGGATGTTATGTTGAAAAGGCATAAACACCGGTTCAGGACCAGTAAAATTAACTGAATCCACGCAGAGGAAAATACACTATTGCTTGTGGGAATATACTCAAAATGTAGGGTACATAGACCTCCTAAGGTAAATTAAACTCCCCTCAACTGAAGATGAACTCACAGTAAAAAAAAATAATGTGAGAAAATAAGTTATCCAACAAAAAATATGTAATGTGAGTATACCCTGAAAGAAAAATTAAAGTAAATTTTCATACCCCAAAATAACAAAATACTAAAGAAAGAGCAAGACAATATGAAAAAAAGGCCACTTGTATTTAGAAAATAAATTATGGGAATAAAATATATATAGAAGTTATTGTTCAACTTGTGGTTCAGTAATACTGCCAAAGAAATAATTAATATATTGGAATTTAAGTGTGGGGATTTATCCTATAATGAAGAAATAAGAGATAGAAATAAGGGAAGCAAGAAAGGAAGGCAAGAAGGAAGGAAGGAGGGAAGGAAGGAAGGAAGGAAGGAAGGAAGGAAGGAAGGAAAGAAGGAAGGAAGGAAGAAAGGAAGGAAGGAAGAAAGGAGGGAAGGAGGGAAGGAGGGAAGGAAAGGAAGGAAGGAAGGAAGGAAGGAAGGAGGGAAGGAAAGGAAGGGAAGGGAAGGGAGAAGGGAAGGGAAGGGAAGGAAAGAGGGAGGTAAGGGAGGGAACGAGGGAGGGAGGGAGGGAAGGAAGGAAGGAAGGAAGGAAGGAAGGAAGGAAGGAAGGAAGGAAGGAAGGAAGGAAGGGAAGATAAGTATTGTTTAAAAGTCATGAATGGCAAAACAGGAAGACCCAGCATTTGTTTGGGAAAAAAAAGAAGCCCAGGCATTGTGGTGGCTCACACCTGTAATCCCAGCAATTTGAGAGGCTGAGGCAGGAGGATTGCTTGAGCCCAGGAGCTTGAGACCAACCTGAGTAACATAGCAAGACCCTGTCTCTATCAAAAAAAACCAAAAACCATACAAACAAAAAAATTAATAAGAAGAAAATCAGAGATTTAGGGAAGGGGGCAAGGGCACAGCTCAATATTCATGGAATTAATATTGTTAAAAATAACAAAAATGAGAATATGACTTCTCAGAAGCAAGCTATACAGCATCAAGCAGCATAGATAGAACTATTTCTTTCTTTCTTTCTTTTTTTTTATACATTAAGTTCTAGGGTACATGTGCACGACGTGCAGGTTTGTTACATATGTATACTTGTGCCATGTTGGTGTGCTGCACCCATCAACTCATCAGCACCCATCAGCTCGTCATTTACATCAGGTATAATTGGGAGATAGAACTATTTCTGTACTTATTCACATTTTAGTGCACCTACAAAATGTAAAAGCAAATAGAAAATACAAGCAGTTGTCAGGAAAAAACACATATTGCTTACAAAGATATGACACTTAAAATTACAGCATGCTTTACATCAGTCATAAAATGTAATAGAAGAAATTTGTCAACATTTCGGACCTAGATAAATTCAAATTGAAAATTTAAGATAAATATATTTTGGACATATATGTAAATTTAACCTAAAAGATATATGAAATATTAAACTTCAAAAAAATGTCAACACTAACCAGGAGGTCATTACAAATATGAGTAAGACTATCATTAAATTTAATTGCATATTGAATACAAACAATGTTAGTAATCATTATGACTAATGAGGGATCGTTTTGAGAAAAAAGACTGGACTTCATTTGTAGAACACCATAAGAGAAGTTGCAGAAGATAGAGCGGGGCAGGAAGAAAATGGAATTTTTAAGTTCAATTGAACTTAATCTGCTGAAATGGATAGTGATATCTAAGTCTACAAGTAAAATTTGAAATATGATTGCTAAATCCATAAAAAATAATCTTCACTGCAGGAAAGGAAATAAAGAAAACAGAATAATCCCAGAGAAATAAGAAAATAAATTTTAAATTGCCCCCCAAAAGAGTGTCATATATAGAATACAACACATAAAACAGAATAAAGCCCAACATATGCTGTTTACATGAAGCATATTTACTGCTAGATGACACGCCAAGATTGAAAATAAACAAAGAGAAAAGATACATCAGGAAAACGTAACTAAAATATAGGTTGTTTGCTCTTGTTTCTGTTAACTGAGTTTGAATACAGATGCTCCTTGACTTACAATGGAGGTATGTACTGATAAACTCTTTGTAAGTTGAAAGTATCATACATCAAAAATATATTTAATATACCTAATCTACCAAACATCATAACTTAACCTATTGTACTTTAAACATGCTCAGAACACTTACGTTAGCCTACAGTTGGGCAAAATAATGTAACATGAATCCTATTTTTAAATGAAGCATTGAATATCTCATACAATTTATTGAATACTGTACTCAAAGTAAAAAACAGAATGGTTGTATAGGTACTTGAAAAAACAGTTTCTACTAAAAGCATGTCACTTTTGCAATGTCATAAAGTAAAAAAAATTTAAGATGAACCATTGTAAGTAGGGGCCTTACTTTTCATCAGTCACTAGAGCAAAAATGGTAATGTTATTCACTGCATAATAAAAAAGGTAACCTTATTAGAATATATATAACAATACTGAATTCGTAACCCCGAATTACCTAATAATATATAATTTAAAACTCTCTTAGTCTGCTTGCGCTGCTTAAACAAAATACCATACTAGAGAGCTTACACACAACAGAAATTTATTTCTCACAGTTCTGGAAGCTGACAAGTTCAAGATCAAGGTACCAATAGATCTGGTGTCTGGTGAGGTCTTCTTGTTTCGTAGAACGGCCTTCTTTCTCCGTCTTCAAAGCAGCTCTCTGGGGCATCGTTTATATGGGCATAAACACCATTCACAAGGACTTGGTCCTTATAACCTAATAACCTCCCAAAAGCCCTACTTCATAATACCATCACATCGGTGATTAGATTTTGACATAAAAATTTGAGGGAATAGACAAAAAAATTCAGATTATAGCAGTAACTACTCTTAAATAAAATCTATATTCAATTCATAAAGCTACTGTGACATACTAGCTAAAATATGAAAAGTCTTCATGGAAAACTAAAATTATAAAATAATCTAAAAAATGTGAAAATCCCAAATAAAGCATTAACAAGTAGAATAGTAAACATCACAAAAAGTATAGCTTGATTAAGAATTTAAATTAAGGCTTAAGATAGTAACTTCATGAATGTAATTCTTTAACAATCATATAAGGAAAAAATATTTTACAAATACATGTCACAGGAAATACATCTGATTAAATTCACATCTTAGTACAATAATTGAGCAGTAAAACATATTAAAATGGTATAACTGTGATGAAACTTGTGAATTTCATTTAATTTTTCAAATATATCTAATAATACCTGCTTTACTAATTATAGATAACAAACTGGTTTTAAAATAGCATCATTACTGGTTTTATTCAACCAAGTACCTAAAAATGTAATTACTTCTGTTATTTGGAATATTATATTAATGATTTAAAAAGGGTACAGTATATATCCTTGAATTTAACAAATGTTTGCTTTTTGTTTGTTTGTGTGCCTGGTTATGTAGAAACACAACATTATAGATATGTTTAGCCAAAGACTATGTTATAGCATTTGAATATACTCTGTTATTTATTTATTCTATTGACATAATGATGCACAAAGGGCATTTAACAAAAAGATAGAAAGTAAATTTCAAATGCTATCTTTTAGAAGAAATAACTTCAAGTAGTAAAGTTTTGCAGTTTACATAATACATTATAATGCTTAACCCAAGACAAAATGGATTTTTAATATTCTATGAGAAATTTTCAGCTCATAGTTATTCTTTTTCACAAATTAACATGGCTACTATAGTTAAATAGTATCAATGTGAAATGTGAATTCAAATGTTTAATATCAGGTTTAAAACTCAAATCTGAGTTTTACATTTTAACTGATCCTAAATAAAATTGTTTTCTGTAAGTGCTTAACCGTGCTTTAGTAAGAGTTTTATTATTTTATTTAAAAATGTATATTTTATTTTTTAATTGACAGATAAAATTGTATATGTTTATTGTGTACCACATGATGTTTTTAAATATGTATACATTGTGGAATGGTTAAATCAAGTTAATTAACACATGTATTAACTCACAGATTTTTGTGGTGAGAACACTTACCATACATTCTCTTAGCATTTTTCAAGAATACACATATTGTTATTAATATAGTAATTATGTCGTTCAGTAGGTCTGTTAAAGTTATTCCTCCTAACCAAAGTTTTGTAACTTTTGACCAGCATCTCCCCAGTCCTGTCCCCCATGACTGACTCTGCCCCTGAGGTCCCCATTTTACTCTGTTTCTACAAGTTCAGTATTTTTAGATTTCACATATATGTGAGATCATCTGAAGTAAGGTAAGTGAAGTAAGTTGTGAGATCAACTTACTTCACTTAGCATAATTCTCTTAAGGTTCATCCATGTTGTCAAAAATAGCAATGTCCTCGTTTTTCTAAGGCTGAGTACTATATATACAAAATAATTCTTTTTCCATTATTGTAAATAATGGTACATTTCTTCCCTTTTCTCGAAAGATATTGTACTTTTCCAGTCAAGTAGATCTATAGTTTTGTCCTGTAAAATCTAAGAAGGTCATTAGACTTCCTTTCATCTGTCCTTCCTTCTGTGTCTCCTTAGCTCAAACTGGCAGTGTCTCTGCTGGCATATTCCCATTCCTATTTCTAGATTCTATTGAGATGATTGATTTAGTTCATGAGACACGCCTATGACCACTTTATGAATTTTTTTTTCCAATTGTACTCTTAGTATTCTCTTCAGAGAAATGAGAAAATATTAAGGAAATGAGAAATGTATTTGGACAGGCTGAGAATTTTTAATATCTGCAAGTTCTGTTTTTTCTTTTGCTTAGTCATTTCTTCTTCAATTCATCCCTCTCTTTTCTTGCATTTTCTTATAAACAATCAGGAGGAACTAAGTCACTCCTTCAACACTTTATTTAGAAATATCCTCAGCTAAATATCTATATTCATTGCTTGCAAGTTCTACCTTACATGAACTCTAGAATACAAACACAATTTATCTAAGTTACTTGTCACTTTATAATAAGTATCACCTTCCTTCAAGTTTCTGATAACATGTTCTTTATTTCCATGTCATATTTTGCATAATGGCCCTTAACATCCATAGATGTTAAATAGAATCAGATATTGTGTTCATATATTCTGTAAGCAGATGGAAGCCTTTTCTTTCTAGCTTTCCTCTTTACTTTCTGAGCCCTCACCAGCATTAACCCTAACATTTGTTTTTCCAGGATGTACCTGGAAAACTCTTCCAGTTTCTACCCATTGGCCAATCCCCAAGCTGCTTCCACATTTTCAGGCATTTGTTATAGCAGCACCCCACTTCTACCAAAATCTTAATCAGTTCAAGCTATCAAAACAAAATATCCTAGAGTGGGTAGCTTAAGCAACAGAAATTTCTTTCTCACAGTTCTGAAGGATGGGACATCCAAAATCAAGTCCATAATCAAAAGTTTCGGTTGGTCTCTAATGAATAATTAATAACCAAGCTCTAATTATTATATTTCAAAACTATGGCTACAAATATTTTTCTATTTTAATGCTTGGTACCATTGTGCATCCAATTATCCAAGACAGAAAAACTGAGAAATTGTTGAATTATCTCTCTTCTTCTACCCTTATATGGGCAATAAACCAAGTGGTATTTATTGTTGTCACATACTCTTTTTCATCCATACTGACAGTACTGAATTTTTGAAATAACATCTGACTTCGTTTCTCTTCTTTTGCTCCTGGTGCCATCATTCTTCTACACAATTGTCAGAGTAATGTATATATTAAATGACTATCTGATCATATCCGCCACCTAGTTAAAAATACTTTAGTAACTTTCATTACATAACAGTATAAAATTCAAAGATCAAAATTCTTTAAATGACAAATGTGGCTTTTAGAATAACAGATATAATTCATGCTAACTTTCAGCTTTATTTCTCTCTTCCTTTTTAAATATTTGTGCTTACAAATAGTATGACTGCATTCTTATATGCATTTTTATTTTTCTATAATTTCATTTACTCCTTTTCCTTCTGGAACAATTTTATAAATTCATACTGCTTTATATGTCTTTTTGTGCGTGTGTATATGAAGCTTTCATTAAGCATTTTCTTTCATCATCTACTTTTGCTTTAGGCCCAGTCAGTTTTGTATGTTCAAATGTACTTTTGTTTTTCCATTAGGATAGGTTTAGTCTTAAAAACTGCACTTGAATTGTTCATTACTATACCAAAACAGAATGCTGCTGTTCATTTAAATACAAAAACAATTAAATAACTTTATGTCATACTTATATATCAAGTTAAAAATAGTTATGTTCAGATACTGCTGTTGGTGTTAAAAGTAACATAGAAATTATATTTTCTCTAAGAGTATAAAATATTCAATAATTTATCTTATATATTATTATATTCTTTTTAATTTTTAAAAATTTTATGAGTACATAGTAGGTGTATATATTTATGGAGTCTATGGGATATTTTGATAAGGGCATTACAATGCACAATAATCACATCAGGGTATTCATCATTGTGATGCTTTCAAGTTCTACCTTACATGATATCTAGAATACAAACACAATTTATCTAAGTTACTTGTCACTTTATAATAAGTATCACCTTCCTTCAAGTTTCTGATAACTTTATTTCCATCTCATGTTTTGCATAATGGCCCTTAACATCCATAGATGTTAAATAGAATCAGATATTCTGTTCAGATATTCTGTAAGCAGATGGAAGCCTTTTCTTTCTAGCTTTCCTCTTTACTTTCTGAGCCCTCAGAAAGTACAATAAATATTGTATTATTCATCACAATAATCACATTGGGATATTCATCACCTCAAGCATTTATCATTTCTTTTTGTTACAAACATTCTGATCATCCTATCTTAGTTATTTATAAATGTACAATAAACCATTTTTGACTGAAGTTGCCCTGTTGTGCTATCAAACACTAGATCTCAAGCTATTTAGTGAAGTGATGTCCTACGGTAACTTTAAAAGACTATATTTAAGAAATACTTTTGAATCTGTGACATAAACATCATTTATAGGATAAGTCTCTTAAAATGAGGTATTTTTAGATAGTAACTTAATTGCAAGTAGGTTTTCAAATAGTACAACTCTTATTTACATCTTCCATGATTCATGTTACCAGGAGATAAAAAACTATTCAATTATTTTGTTGAAAGCAAAAGAAATTTCTCTCAAATAACCCAAGATGTTGATGACTGTAACAAATATAAATTTGAGGACCTATTATTTATTATTTGAAACTATTTTTGGTCATGTACCATATGCTGGGAACTCAATGAATTACCAATGATACAAAGATTAATAATATGTGTTGGCTAAAATCAAGTGAACAGACATATATAAGAAATAATCTGGCATCAGGGATCCTATGAAGGTGGCAAAACATATGAAATAAACGAAATAAGACTGTATGCAAAGCTGCCCTGTAGAGGTTACTGAGGAATTTGTACATAATGTTGCAGATGAGTCGACGATCAAATAAAGCAATAGTCCCCAATCTTTTTGGCACCAGAGACTGGTTTCATGGAAGACAATATTTACACGGATGGGGGTGGGGTGAGGGGAGAAAGTTTCATCTCAGATTATCAGGCATTAGATGGATTCCGATAAGGAGCACACATGATCCTTCCCTCACATGTGCAGTTCACAATAGGGTTCATGCTCCTATGAGAATCTAATGCCTGATGATCCGATAGTAGACAGAGCTCCAGTGGTAATGCTTACTCACTCATTGCTTATCTCTTGCTGTGCAGCCTGGTTCCTCACAGGCCATGGACCAGTATCGGCCCCCAGCCAGGGAGGTGCAGACCCCTGATATAAAGTAAAGATGAAAGTTCTTTAAGTAGAAACACACACACCACCACCACCACCACCATCACCACTACCATCACCATACTTAAATAAGACTTCTACTTTTGTCTGGGACAAAACAGATTATAATGGACTAATCCTCTTTCTGAAATAATTATAAATAAATAGAATATTAACACTGCTGAAATACCCTTGAAAGGCAGTAACAGAGCACCAATTTAGGCAGGAGTTGAGGGATTACAATACTTAAGAAAAGAGAAAGATAAAAAAGGCCACACTCATCTTGGATTTTTTTGCTTAGAACAATTTTTTACAGTTCCAAGTTTACTGAAAAAGAGTTCAAGAATTAGAAAGCAATATTTTTGTACTGAGGAGGCTGAGATTGGAGCTTGAGCTGAAAAGCTGTAGGACCTCAGAGAATTGTGCCACAAGATCTTCAAAATATACCTCCCCATTTTTTTTTTTTTTTTTGGCTGATTCATAAACTGCCCATGCAGAGGGGAGATCCTTAAAAGCATAGCAGAAGATAGTAGCTGAGAGGCTAAATACTATATGATGTGGTTAGGTTTTGTGTACAGATCCAAATCTCATCTTGAATTGTAATCCCAGGTTTTAGGGAGAGACCTGGTGGGAAGTGATTGGATTATAGGGGCAGTTTCACCCATGCTGTTCTCGTGACAGAGAGTGAATTCTCACTAGTTCTGATGGTTTTATAAGCATCTGTCATTTCCTCTGCTTGTGCTCACACTCTCTCCAGCCACCTTGTGAAGAAAGTGCCTGCTTCCCCAATAGCCATGATTGTAAATTTCCTGAGGTCTCCCCAGCCATGTGGAACTGTGAATCAATTAAACCTCTTTGTTCATAAATTACCCAGTCTGGGGTAATATATTTATAGCAGCGTGAGAATGGGCTAATACACTGTATTTGTAAAAACCAAAAAAGAATTGAAAGTTCAATTTTTAATTTTGGCGGAATTCCTGAACATGCCAGAGAATTGTCAAAAAGAGGCCCTACCAAATCTTAAATATAAAAATATAATATCAGAAACAAAACTATAATTCTGTTAACCTGTACAAAAACATTATATTTAATATGGGATCCAGATAACTCTTCATGTATGATATGAAGTAAGGTGGAATTTCCAAAGGAAGAATGCCTTAGACATCAAGAGTTCTCGGGTCAGTACAATCTTCCTGCCTGGAGGTTGTAACAAAATTGGCCTCAGAGAGCATATACATTCTGAGTGAAGGAAATATTATGGAGAAAATATAAAGAGGTGGACCAACACAAAGAATGAGAAATGTTTGAGGTGTGAATACCCCAATTACTCTGATTTGATCATTACAATTATATGCTTTCATCAAATATCACAAGTGCCCTGTAAATATGTACAGCTGTTATATATCCATAAAAAGTAAATATAAAAAAACATGAAAAGAGAAGTGGAGATTTGTTTATACAAGCAAGAATATTCCAATAGTATTAAAGGGCACAAAGATCTTATGATGAAAAAGATATGTACAGTAGTCCCCCTTCACTCACTTTCCAGTTTCAGTTACTTGCAGTCAACTGATCTTAAAATATTAAGTGAAAAATTCCAAATATTCCCTGCTCCTGAAAGCCAACCACAGACATTATCATCGTTCAATGATCCAAAATCAACCAAAGCAGATGTGTGTCCTTCTGACGTATCATCAGAAGGTCGATAGCAACCTAACATTATGTCACAATGCCTATGCCATTCACCTCACCTTATCTTATCATGTAGATATTTAATCATCTCTCATGATCACAGAAAGAAGGATGAGTACAGTCCAATAAGATATTTTGAGAGAGAGACCCCATTAACATAACTTTTATTACAGTATATTGTCATAATTATTCCATTTTATAATTATATTTATACTTATAATTTTATAATTATTGTGGTTAATCTCTTACTGTGCCTAATATATAAACTTTATCACAGGTATATGTATATAAGAAAAAACATAGTGTATATAGACTTTGGTACTATTTGTAGTTTCAGGCATCCACTGGGGGTCTTGGAGCATAGGCTAACACCCAAGTGGTGTCCTTAGGTGTTATACTGCATGATAATTGGGGCAAAGGACATAGTTCTGCCATAGATGACTGCGTTTTGGGTAGAGAAAAAAGGCACAGATGAAATGAATTGTCATTTTGTCCATTCTTGCTTTGTGTAAAAATGTCTGAAGACTGTCAAGCAGTTCCAGGGCCAGGTTTCCAGTTTTTCATTATATAGAGGCTTCTATCAATTATTTGCTTCCTATTTTCTTCTGATATTTTCCATCACATATGGAATGTTATATCAGAAAAACAGCTCCAAATGGCTATAGACTTTCTTTCCCTGCAAATTAGATTGTGCATATATTATTTTTCTTTGTAATATGATTCAGTTTTGACTCCAATGACATTGCTTTTATTTTGGATGCCATATAGGCCCAAATCATTCAAATAAATATGTATATCTTGACTGTTAGGAAACAAATGATTGGCATGAGCCATCAATGTTCATCAAGTTGAAGCTTTAGCATGCCTTATATTAGAAAAAGCCAAATTTAATAAATGTCATGTAGCCTGCCAGATGTTCCAATGTAAGATATGATAAATTCTTGCTGGAATAATGTTTTATAAGCAACTCCAGTTGTATTCAATTAAGTAGTCTTCATATGTTCTTAATATCAATTTATGACAGTGACAAATTGATAATTTTCAAACTATAATTTTCTTCTTCTATATTTGAATTTCACCTTCAATTAGTCAAAGGCAATTTTAGTATTAAAATGAAGGTTTAATGTAATCAAATTAAGAAATATAGCAGTTTTCCCTTATTCAAGGTCGAATGTTCTAAGGATTCAGTTACCCATAGTGTAGTAAAATGAGATATTTTGAGAGAGGAAAAGAGAGAAAAAGAGATCACACTTACATAACCTTTATTACAGTATGTAGTTATGATTGGTCTATTTTATTATTAGTTATTGCTATTAATCTCTAACTGTACCTAATTTGTAAATTAAACATTATCATAGATATTGTGAAAGGAAAGTAAATCTTGGGGTCCCCAAATCACTAAGCTAATGGGAAAAATCAAGCTGGGAGCTCTTCAGGGCAAACCTGCCTCCCATTCTATTCAGTCACCCCTCTGCTCACTGAGATAAATGAATATCTGATTGCCTCCTTTGGAGAGGCTAATCAGAAACTGAAAGAAATGCAAACATTTGCCTCTTTTCTGCCTATGACCTGGAAGCCCCCACCCTGTTTCCAGTTGTCCCCCCTTCTGTACTGAACCAATGTTCATCTTACATATGTTGATTGATGTCTCATGTCACCCTAAAATGTATAAAACCAGACTGTGCTCTGACCACCTTGGGCACATGTCATCAGGACCTTGTGGGGCTGTGTCATGGGTGCATGTCCTCAACTTTGGCAAAATAAACTTTCTAAATTAACTGAGACCTGTCCTAGATATTTGGGATTCACAGTGTGTGCATACAGGAACAAAGTATTATAGAGTTTGGTATGATTTGAGGTTTCAGGCACCCACTGGAGATCTTGGAATGTCTCACCCATGGATAAGAAGGGACTACTGTGACTGTTTTTTACTATTCGAGTTTTCAGGAAGTTATTCTGAAATATGGGAACACTTTTTTTCTCCCTCTACTTATATTGTGAAAGGAAAATAAATCTCAGCACCCCAAAATCCCTACATCAAAGGGAAAAGTCAAGCTGGGAACTGTGTCAGACAAACCTGCCCTTTACTTTATTTCTAACTAAAATAGATACAAAGATTAAAAAGCTACATATCTACCTCGCAATTTGTCCAGAGGGAAATTCCTTATGAGCCTCAAACTCATTACCCTAAAACAGTTCTCTTGAATTTTACCCTGGCCTTGCAAAATGATAGCTTGTTTTCAGAGGTGCCAGACAAAGGAGAGACAGAACTCAAAGTCATCCCCCTGCTCACCTGAGACAAATGCATATCTGATTGCTTCCTCTGCTCCTATTGTTTACATAAAATTGCAGATTCACTATGCCATACTAAGACAAAAGTGACTATTCCTCTATTTCCCTCTCACATGTAAATTGTGTATTCAGTGAAAGTCTAAGCAGAGACTCAAAATAATGCAACCCTTTGTCTTTTATCTACACATAATCTTGAATGCCCTCAACCCCAGCTTCAAGTTGTCCTGTCTTTGGGACCAAACCAATGTACATCTCATACATACTGATTGTCATGTTTCACTAAAACGTATAAAACCAAGCAGTGCCCCGACCACCTTGGACACATGTCATTATAACCTCCTGAGGCTATGTCACAAGTATGTCCTTATCCTTGGCAAAATAAACTTTCTCAATTGATTGAGACCTGTCTCAGATCCTTTTGATTTCCAATATTGTTATCTTTTACAGTCCTTGTGTACAGGCATACAATGTATAATGATCAAATCAGGGTAACTGGGGTATCCAACATCTCAAACATTTATCATTTCTTTGTGTTAGGGACATTCTACTTCCATTCATTTAATTGTTTCGAAAATATGCAATAAATTATTGTAAACTGTAGTCACTCTATTGTGCTACCAAATACTAGATCTTATTGTTTTTTGTATCCATTAACCATCCCCACTTTATCCTACACTCCTCAATACCATTCTCAACCTCTAGTAACCATAATTCTATTTTCTGAGTGAGTTCCATTTTTTTAAAACTCCCACATATCAGTAAGAAAATGTCATATTTGTCTTTCTGTCCCTGCTTTATTTCACTTAACATAAAGTCTTCCAATTCCATCCACGTTGTTGCAAATGACATTATTCGTTTTTCATGGATTAATAATATTCCATTGTGTATCCATACCACATTTTCTTTTTCTTTTCTTTCTTTCTTTTTTTTTTTTTTTTTTTTTTTGAGAAGGAGTCTCACTCTGCCACCTAGGCTGGAGTGCAGTGGCACGATCTCAGCTCACTGCAACCTCTGCCTCCTGGGTTCAAGCAATTCTCCTGCCTCAGCCTCCCGAGTAGCTGGGACTATAGGCATATGCCACCATTCTCAGCTAATTTTTATATTTTTAGTAGAGATGGGGTTTCACCGTATTGGCCAGGCTGGTCTTGAACTCCTGACCTCAAGTGATCCACCTGCCTCTGCCTCCCAAAGTGCTGGGATTACAGGCGTGAGCCACGGCGACCAGATCCAAACCACATTTTCTTTATCTATTAGTTTGTTTATGGACAATTAAGTTGATTCCACATCTTTGCTATAGTAAATAGTGCAAATACCCATATATGGGTGTGTAGGCATCTCTTCAATATGCTGATTTCCTTTCTTTTGGATATATACACAACAATCGGATTGCTAGATCATATGGTAGTCCTATTTTTAGTTTTCTGAGGAACCTCCATATTGTTCTTCATAGTAGCTGTGTCAATTTTTATTCTCATCAACACTGAACAAGCGTTCCCCTTTCTCCACATCCTCACCAGCATTCATTATTGCCTGCCTTTTTAAGAAAAGCCATTTTAACTGGGGTAAGATAATGTTTCATTGTAGTTCTGATTTGCATTTTTCTGATGATTAGTGATGTTTATTATTTTTTCATATATCTGTTAGGCATTTGTATGTCTTCTTTTGAGAAATATCTATTCAAATGTTTTGCACACTTTTAAATCAAATTTTTTTCCTATTGAGTTGTTTGAGCACTTTATATATTCTCGTTATTAATTCATTTCAGATGGATTGTTTGCAAATATTTTTCCCAATATGAGGGTTGTCTTTCACTTTGTTGTTTACTTTGGTGTTCAGAAGCTTTTAAATTTGATGTGACTCAGTTATTCTATTCATTTGCCTGTGCTTTTGCTTTTGTAGTCTTACTCAAGAAATCTTTGCCCAAACCGATATCCTAAAGTGTTTCCTCAAAGTTTTCTTCTGTTTTATAGTTTCAGGTCTTTGTAAGTATTTTATTCATTTTGCTTTGATTTTTGCATATGGTGAGAAATAGGAGTGTAGTTTTATTCTTCTGCATGTAGATATTCAGTTTCCCCAGCACCATTTATGGAAGATTATTCTTTCCCCCATGTAGCATTTTGGAATTTTTGTCAAAAATTAGTTTACTGTAAGTGTGGATTTATTTCTGGGTCCTCTATTCTGTTACATTGGTCTATGGGTCTGTTTTTATGTCAGCATAATACTCTTTTGATTACTACAGCTATGTAGTATAATTTGAAGACAGGTAATGTGATTCCTCCAGTTCTGTAATTTTTGCTCAGAATGGCTTTTGCTATTCTGGGTCTTCTGTAGTTCCACATAGATTTTAGCATTATTTTATCTGTTGACATGAAGAATGTCATTGGTATTTTGATAGAGATTGCATTCAATTTGCAAAATGTTTTGGGTTGTATATGCATTTTTGACAATGTTGATTCTTCCAATCCATGAACATAAAATATCTTTCCATATTTTGGGTTTTCTTTGAAGTTTTTTCATCAGTGTTTATAGTTTCCATTGTAGAGATCTTTCACTACTTTGGTTAAGTATATTCCTAGATAATTTTTATTATTTGTAGCTATTGTAAATGAGATTATTTTCTTGATTTCTTTTTCAGATTGTTAACTGTTGGTATATAAATATGCTACTAAAATGTGCAGGTTTATTCTGTTGCCTGAAATTTTACTGAATTTATGTATAAGTTTTAATAGTTTTCTAGTGGAGTCTTTATATATGTGTATATATGTGTGTGTGTGTGTATATATATATATATATATATATATATATATAAGATTATGCAATTTGCAAAAAGGACAATTTGACTTTCTCTTTTTCAATTTGGATGTCATTAACTTTTTTGTATTGTCTAATTTCTCTGACTAGGACTTTCAGTGGTATGTTGAATAAAAGTGGTGAAAGTAGGTATCCTTGTCTTCTTCCAGATCTGAGAGGGAAGGATTTCAGTTTTTACCATTCAATATGATACCTGATGTGGGTTTGTCACATATGCCTTTTATTATGTTGAGGTATGCTACTTCTATATTCAGTTTTCTGAGAGTTTTTTTTTTTAATCATAAAACCATGTTTAATTTTATCAAATCTTTTTAAGGCAACTATTAAAATGATTATATGGTTTTGACCCTCATTCTATTAATGTGATGTACCTCATTGATTTATTTGCATATGTTGAACCATCCTTGCATTCATGAGATGAATCATACGTGATCATAATGAGTGATCTTTTTAATATGTTGCTGAATTGGGTTTGCTAGTATTTTGCTGAGGATTTTTTTTTTTATATCTACATTCAATACAGATTTTGGCCTGTGGTTTTGTTTTTCTTTAATTGTGTCTTTGCTTTTGGTACCAGGGTAATACTGGTCTCATTGAATGAATTTGGAAGTATTCTCTTCATTTAGGTCTCTTGATATGCTTTGAGTAGAATTGATATTAGTTCTTTAAACGTTTGATAGAATTCAGCAGTGACACCACAAAATCCTGAGCTTTTCTTTGATAGGAGGCTTTATTAGTACTTCTATCTTGTTACTTGGTTCTTTAAAAACAGAAACAAAAAACAAAATCTTTTATTTTAATGAAATCTTTTGTTTTTGTTTCAGAGGTACATGTATTGTTATACAGGCAAATTACATGTTGTGGGGGTTTGGTATACAGATTGTTTCAGCACCCAGGTAATAAGTATAATAATCAATAGGTAGTTTTTCAATCCTCAACCTCCTTTCACTCTCCATCTTCAACTAGATCCCAGTGTCTATTGTTCCCTTCTTTGTATCCATGTATATGCAATGTTTAGCTTCTATTTATAAGTGAGAACTTGCAGTATTTGGTTTTCTGTTTCTGAGTTAATTCTTTTAGGATGATAGTCTCCAATTCCATCCACATTGCTACAGAGACAATATCTTGTTCTTTTTTATGGTAGCATAGTATGCTGTGGTGAATATATGGCACATTTGCTTTAGTCAGTCTACTGTTGATGGACACCTGGGTTGATTCAATGTCATTGCTATTGTGAATAGTGTGTCAGTGAACATACATGTGCATGTGTCTTTATGATAGAATGATTTCTATTACTTTGGGTATATAGCCAGTAATGGGATTGCTGGGTCAAATGGCAGTTCCTATTTTAGCTGTTAGAGAAATTATCACACTACTTTCCACAATGGTTGAACTAATTTACACACCCACCAACAGTGTATGAGCATTCCTTTTTCCCCACAACCTTGCCAGCATCTATTATTTTGACTTTTTCATAGTAGCCATTCTGACTGGTGTGAATATTATCTCATTGTGGTTTTTATTTGTATTTCTCCAATAATCAGAGAATGTATTAGTCTATTCTCATGTGGTTAATAAAGACATGCCTGAGACTGGATAATTTATAAAGAAACAGAAGTTAAAAAAACTCACAGTCCCACATGACTGGGGAGGCCTCACAATCCTGGTGGAAGGCAAAGGAGGAGTAAAGGCACATCTTACATGGTGGCAGGCAGAAGAGCATGTGCAGGGGAAATGCCCTTTTTAAAACTATCAGATCTCATGAGATTTATTCACTACTATGAGAATGGCATGTGAAAAACTCACCCCCATGATTCAATCCCCTCCCACATGTGGGGATTATGGGAGCTAAAATTCATGATGAGATTTGGGTAGGGACAAAGCCAAACCATATCCATCAGTGATACTGAGCTTTTATTCATATGCTGCTGGCCCTATGTATGTCTTCTTTTGAAAAGTGTCTGTTCATGTCCTTTGACCATTTTTGAATGGGGCTGTTTGGGGGTTTTTTTGAAAACTTTTTATGTTCCTTATAGATGCCTAATATAGTCTAAATATTAGACTTTTGTCAGATGCGTAGTTGGAAAATATTTTTCCCATTCTGTAGGTTGTTTTTTCACTCTGTTGCTAGCTTCTTTTGCTGTGCAGAAGCTCTTTAAGTAAATCCCATTTGTCAATTTTTTTGTTGTTGTTGCAATTGCTTTTGTGATCTTCTTTATGAAATCTTTGCCAGGGCATATGTCTAAAATTGCATTTCCTAGGTTTTCTTTAAGAATTTTTACGGTTTTAGGATTTACCTTTAAGGTCTTAATCTGTCTTGAGTTGATTTTTGTACATGGTGAAAGGTAGGGTGTCCTGTTTCAGTCGTCTGCAGATGGCTAGCCACTGTTTTTTTGTTGTTGTTGTTGACATTGTCAAAGATCAGATGGCTGTAAGCATGTGGCTTTATTTCTGGGCTCACTATTCGATTTTCTTGGTCTATGTGTCTGTTTTTATACCAGTATTATGCTGTTTTGGTCACTGTGTTACTTGTTTCTTGGTCTATTTAGGTTTTGGATATCTTCATGGTTCAATCTTGGTGCATTGTTTTTATCTAGAAATTTATCAATTCCTCTAGGATTTCTAATTTATCGGCGTGCAGTTGCTCATAATAGCCTCTAAGAGGCCGGGCGCAGTGGCTCAGCCTGTAATCCCAGCACTTTGGGAGGCCATTGCTGGTGGATCACAAGGTCAGGAGATAGAGACCATCCTGGCTAACACGGTGAAACCCCATCTCTACTAAAAATACAAAAAATTAGCTGGGCGTGGTGATGGGCACCTGTAGTTCCAGCTACTCAGGAGGCTGAGGCAGGAGAATGGTATGAACCCAGGAGGCGGAGCTTGCAGTGAGCCCAGATCGCGCCACTACCCTCCAACCTGGGCGACAGAGCAAGATTCCATCTCAAAAAAAAAAAAAAAAAGAAAAAAGAAAAGAAAAATTAAAAAAGCCTCTAATAATCCTTTGAATGTCTGTGATGTTTGTTGCAATGTTGTATTTTTCATCTCAGTCAGATTTCATTTATTTGTCTCTCTTTTTTTTCTTTCTTAGTCTGGCTAGGTTTATCATTTTTGCTTATCTTTTAAAAGAACAACTTTTCCTGTTATGGATCTTTGGTACTTTTTTGGTCTCAATTGCATTTATTTCTGCTCTCATTTTCACTGTTTTTGGTACTAGTTTTGTATCTGGTTTCTCTAGTTTTGTAAGATGCATCGTTGGGTTTTCATTTGAAGTTTTTCTGATATTTTGATATAGGTATTTATCAATATAAATTTCCCTCTTTGTGCTAGTTTTGTTCTATCCCATAGGTTATAGTATGTTGTGTTTCCATGTTCATTTGTTTCAAGAAAATTTTTTAATTGCCCTATTAATTTCTTCATTGATATACGGTCGTTCAGAAATATATTGTGTAATTTCCACGGGTTTGTGTAGTTTCCAACATTCTTGCTATTAAGTTTTCATTTTAATATTGTGGTCAGAACAAATACTTCATAAAATTTCTTTTTTTATTTTAAAATTTTTGAGACTTGTTTTGTGGCCTAACATGTGGCCTATCTTTGAGAATGTTTGATGTTCTGAAGAGAGGAATGTGTATTCTGTAGCTGTTGGGTAAAATGTTCTGTAAATGTCTATTAGGTCCATTTAGTTCATAAGACAGGTTAAGTTAAAAGTTTCTTAGTTAATTTTCTGCCTAAATGGTATGTCCAATGCTGAAAGTAGGGTGTTGAAGTGTTGGGTGAATAGATATTTATAATTATCAGGTCTTCTTGCTGGATTTATTTCTATCATTATATAATGGGAATTTTATCCCTTTCTACCATTTTTTCTTGAAATATATTTTATCAGATATAAATATAGCTAGTCCTGCTCTTTTTTGCTTTCCACTTTCTTTTTTTTTTTTTTTTTTTTTTTTTTTTTTGAGACGGAGTCTCACGCTGTTGCCCAGGCTGGAGTGCAGTGGCGCGATCTCGGCTCACTGCAAGCTCCGCCTCCCGGGTTCCCGCCATTCTCCTGCCTCAGCCTCCTGAGTAGCTGGGACTACAGGCACCCGCCACCGCGCCCGGCTAATTTTTTGTATTTTTAGTAGAGACGGGGTTTCATTGTGGTCTCGATCTCCTGACCTTGTGATCCGCCCGCCTCGGCCTCCCAAAGTGCTGGGATTACAGGCTTGAGCCACCGCGCCCGGCCTCCACTTTCATAGAATACTTATTTATATTCCTTTATTTCAGTCTATGTGTGTCTTTATAGATGAAGTGTGTTTCTTGTATTGTAGGAAGCATTGGGTCTTATCAGTTTTTTTCTTTTCTTTTTTTTAAATTTTGCTTTCAGTTCTGGGATACATGTGCTGAACATACAGGTTTGTTACATGGGTATACATGTGCCATGGTGGTTCGCTGGGCCTATAATTAAGTTTATTTATATTCAATGTTAATATTGATAAATACGAACTTACTACTACAATTGTGTAATTTGTCTTCTGATTATTTCTCTCTTCCTTCCTTTCTTACTGTCTTCTTTTGTGTAAATGATTTTTGTAATGTTTTAGTTTCTTGCTTTTAGTTTTCTGTGTATCTGTTATTAGTTACTATTTTGCAGTTCCAAAGGCTTGCAAATAACATCTTAAAACCAATTATTTTTAAACTGATGACAACTGAATTCTGATTACAAATAAATGATGATAAAAGCAAACAAACAAGGAGAAAATTTACAAACTCTACACATTGATGCAGAAAAGGCATTTGACAAAATTCAACAGCCTTTCATGCTAAAACCTCTTAATAAACTAGGTATTGATGGGATGTATCGAAAAATAATCAGAGTTCTTTATGACAAACCCACAGCCAATATCATACTGAATGGGCAAAAACTGTAAGCATTGCCTTTGAAAACTGGCACAAGACAGGGATTCTCTCTCTCAACACTCCTATTCAACATAGTGTTGGAAGTTCTGGCCAGGATAATAAGGCAGGAGAAAGAAATAAAGGGTATTCAATTAAGATAAGAGGAAGTCAAATTGTCCCTGTTTGCAAATGACATGATTGCATATTTAGAAAACCCCATCGTCTCAGTCCAAATCTCCTTAAGCTGATAAGCAACTTCAGCAAAGTCTCAGGATACAAAATCAATGCGCAAAAATTACAAGCATTCCTATACACCAATAACAGACAAATAGCCAAATCATGAGTGAACTCCCATTCACAATTGCTAAAAAGAGAATAAAATACCTAGGAATCCAACTTAGAAGGGATGTGATGGACCTCTTCAAGGACAACTACAAACCACTGCTCACAGAAATAAAAGAAGACACAAACAAATGGAAGAACATTCCATGCTCATGGATAAGAAGAATCAATATTTTGAAAACAGCCATACTATCCAAGGTAATTTATAGATTCAGTGCCATCCCCATCAAGCTACCAATGACTTTCTTCACAGAATTGGAAAGAACTACTTTAAAGTTCACATGGAACGAAAAAAGAGCCCACATTGCTAAGACAATCCTAAGCCAAAAAAACAAAGCTGGAGGCATCACGTTACCTAACTTCAAACTATACTACAAGGCTACAGTAACTAAAAGAGCATGGTAGTGGTTCCAAAACAGAAATATAGATCAATGGAACAGAACAGAGCCCTCAGAAAGAATACTACACATCTACAACCATCTGATCTTTGACAAACCTGACAAAAACAAGAAATGGGAAAAGGACTGCAAATTTAATAAATGGCGCTGGGAAAACTGGCTAGCCATATGTAGAAAGCTGAAACTGGATCTCTTCCTTACACCTTATATGAAAATTTATCAAGATGGATTAAAGACTTAAATGTTAGACCTAAAACCATAAAAACCCTAGAAGAAAACCTAGGCAATACCATTCAGGACAGAGGCATGGGTGAGGACTTCATGACTAAAACACCTAAAGTAATGGCAACAAAAGCCAAAACAGACAAATGGTATCTAAATAAACTAAAGAGCTTCTGCACAGCAAAAGAAACTACCATCAGAGTGAACAGGCAACCTACAGAATGGGAGAAAATTTTTACAATCTACCTATCTGACAAAGGGCTAATATCCAGAATCTACAAAGAACTTAAACAAATTCACAAGAAAAAGACAAACCACCTCATCAAAA
This sequence comes from Macaca nemestrina, assembly GCF_043159975.1. Lineage (NCBI taxonomy): Eukaryota > Metazoa > Chordata > Mammalia > Primates > Cercopithecidae > Macaca > Macaca nemestrina. The sequence goes on along the minus strand of NC_092135.1, from coordinate 83,600,340 downwards.
AGTGGGTGAAGGATATGAACAGACACTTCTCAAAAGAAGATATTTATCCAGTCAACAGACATATGAAAAAATACTCATCATCACTGGCCATCAGAGAAATGCAAATCAAAACCACAATGAGATACCATCTCACACCAGTTAGAATGGTGATCATTAAAAAGTCAGGAAACAACAGATGCTGGAGAGGATGTGGAGAAATAGGAACACTTTTACACTGTTGATGGGACTGTAAACTAGTTCAACCATTGCGGAAGACAGTATGGCGATTCCTCAAGGATCTAGAACTAGAAATACCATTTGACCCAGCCATCCCATTACTGAGTATACACTCAAAGGATTATAAATCATGCTGCTATAAAGACACATGCATATGTATATTTATTGCAGCACTATTCACAATAGCAAAGACTTGGAATCAACCCAAATGTCCATCAATGATAGACTGGATTAAGAAAATGTGGCACACATACACCATGGAATACTATGCAGCCACAAAAAAGGATGAACTCATGTCCTTTGTAGGGACATGGATGAAGCTGGAAACCATCATTCTGAGCAAACTATGGCAAGGACAGAAAACCAAACACTGCATTTTCTCACTCATAGGTGGGAATTGAACACTGAGAAATTTGGACACAGGGTGGGGAACGTCACTTACCAGGGCCTGTAGTGGGGTGGGAGGAGGGGGGAGGGACAGCATTAGGAGAAATACCTAACGTAAATGACAAGTTAACGGGTGTAGCACTCCAACATGTCACATGTATACATATGTAACAAACCTGCATGTTTTGTTCTAGGGTACCTGCATGTACCCTAAAACTTAAAGTATAATAAAAATAAATAAATAAAACCTCTACACTTTAGCTTCAATCCTCTAACTTTTCTACTTTCTATTGTCTTTATTCATATGTTTTTATACTGCCTTAAAATTTGTCGTAGCTATTATTTTTGATAGGTTTGTCTTTCTTTCTTATACTAAAGATATGAGTGGTTTACAGATTGCAATTAGTGTCACACTATTCTGTGTTGGGAACAGGCCCCCAGATCTGGCCATAAACTGGCTCCAAAATTGACCATAAACAAAATGTCTGTAGCACTGTGACATGTTCGTGATGGCCATGACACCCACACTGAAGGTTGTGGATTTACTGGAATGAGGGCAAGGAACACCTGGCCCACCCAGGGCAGAAAATTGCTTAAAGTTGCTAAACCACAAACAATAGCATGAGTGTTCTGTGCCTTAAGGACATGTTCCTGCTACAGATAACCAGCCAGAACACATCCCTATTTTTTGGTCCATCCCTTTGTTTCTCGTAAGGAATACTTTTAGTGAATCTATGATCTGTAGAAACAGTGCTTATCACTGGCTTACTGTCAATAAATATATGGGTCAAACTCTGGGGCTCTCAGCTCTGAAGGCTGTGAGTCCCCTGATTTCCCACTCCACACTCTATATTTCCATACGTGTGTCTTTAAATCCGCTAGCGCCGCTGGGTTAGGGGTCTCTATGATGGAGCTGGCCTCAGCAATTCTGTATTTATGTACTTACCATTAGCTGTGAGTTTTGTACCTTCAGGTGATTTCTGGTTGTTCATTAGTGCTCTTTCCTTTCAAACTGGAAAATTTCCTTCAGCATATCTTGTAAGACAGGTCTTGTGCTGAAAAAAATCCCTTAACTTTTGTTTGTCTGGAAAAATCTTTAATCCTCTTTTATGTTTGAAGGATAATATTGCTGGATATGTTATTCTAGGTTGAAAGTACTTTTCTTTCAACACTGAATATGTTATCCACTCTCTCCTGTCCTACAATGTTTCTCCTGAGAAGTCTATTGCTGGGCATATTGGAGCTCCTTTATTTGTGATTTGCTTCTTTCCTCTTACTGCTTTTAGGACCCTTTCTTTATTTCTAACCTTTTGCAGTTTGACTAATGTATGCCTCGAGCCAGTTTTATTAGAGTTGAATCTTCTTGGAGTTCTATGACCTTTTTGTATCTGGATATTCATATCTTCCTCTAGGCTTGGAAAGTTCTGTTATTATTCCTTTGCATTAACTTTCTATTCTGATCGCTCTCTCTGTGTCTTCTTTATGGCTGATAACTCTTAGAATTGCTTTTTGAGGCTATTTTCTAGATCTTGTAGGTAGGTTTCATTTTTTCTAATTTTCTTTATTTTTTCTCTTCTGTTTGCATTTTCATATAGCCTGTCTTCAAACTCACTATTTTTTTTTTTCTTCTGCTTGATTGGTTCTGTTGTTGAGAGACTCATGCATATTTTCAATTTGTCAGTTAAATTTTTCATCTCCAGAATTTCAACTTGATTAAAAAAAAAAACTGTTTCAATCTTAGTGTTAAATTTCTATTATAGAATTTAGAATTTCTTCTCTGTGTATCTTGAAGTTCACTTAGTTTGCTCAAGGTCGCTATTTTGAATTCTCTGAAAGATCACATTTCTTAGTAATTTCATTTATACCTTATTTAGTTTAGTGAGACTATGTTTTCCTGGATATGTGTGATGATTGTGAACATTTGTTGATGTCTGGGCATTGAAGAGTTAGGTATTTATTCCAATCTTTGCAGTCTGGGCTTGTTTGTCTGGGCTTCTTTCTTTAGCAGGTTTTTTTTAATGTATTCAGAGTAGATTGAGTGTTGTGATCTAAACTTGTGGTCACTGCATCCATATCAGCACTAAGGGGTGCTCTAAGCCCGAGAATGCTCTAATTCTTGCCAACTCCTAGATGCATCACTTTAGTAGGGCTGGGTAAAACAAGAGAGAATTTACTTAGTTATCAGACAAAGTATCTTGCTCTCTTCCCTCTCTTTCCACCAGTCAGCATAAGAATCTCGACATTCTGTGCTGCCTGGAGTTGGGAGAGAGGTGATATGAGCAGTCTTGTGGCCACCACAGCTGGCACGGCACTGGGTCATACCTGAGATTTTGCACAAGACCTGTGGTGACTATTACCTGGCTACCACTGATGTTTATTCAAGACCCGAGGGCTGTTAGTCAGCAGGTGGTGATTCTTGCTGTAATGGGTTCTTCCCTTCCTGGCAGCACATTTCATTCTGGCCCAGGATGGGTGTAGATAGGTTATGCAGAAGACCTGGAAGTGGAAATTTTAGGAAACTACTTAGTGCTTTATTTTACTGTCATTGACCTGGTACTCAAGTTGAAGGACAAAGTTCTCTGTACTCTTCCCTCTCCTTTCCCCAAACAGAAAGAGTCTCTCTTTGACCTGTACTTCCTGGAGTTGGTAGACGGGTGAGGTAGATACTACCATGGCCACCACAGCTAGTGTTGCACTGTAATGTGTACCCCAAAGTCATTGCTTCTGAGACCAGCACAGCACAACGGCCTGCCCAAGGACTGTAGTCCTTGTGATCTGACTACCATCCAAATTTATTCTTGGCCACAGGCCATGTTAGTTCGCCAGTGGTGGAGCCAGCCAGGACTTATGTTTCATGAGCTGGGACTGAGAAAAGTTCCTTTGTGGCCCTTGGCTGCTCTAAGTGCTCCCTCTGTGAGTTGCAACAAAGCTCTACCCTATGTTTTGTTTTGCCATGACAGGTCAGCACTGAGTTACATTGCATTGACACACAGTCAACTCTTCCTCCCCAAAGAGCACAAACTCTTCTCCACGGTGCTGATACGGGATGAGAGAAGGATGGTGTAGGCATTGTAAGATTGTTTTCTGCCCTCTTTGATGCCTCTCTCTTTGATATTATGTTAAAATCAGGTACTGTGATGGCTTATCTGATTTCTTTTGGTTATTACTGAAGTTCCTTTCTTGTGTATATAGTTGTTCAGTTTGGTGTTTCTGTGGGAGGATGAGTGCAGAGAAGTTCTATTCAGCCATCTTGCTCTGCCTCCCTCTCCTATTAAGGAAGAAGCCAAGTCTTATATAAATATACACATATCAAATATTTAGCACAATATCCGCAACACAGTGAATACTGTTTTTTATTATTATTATTGTAACATTATCTAATGCAGATAAGTAATCAAGTGGAGAAAAATTTATGAGACTCACCATTTAAAAATTTGCAAAAGAAATATTTAAACCTTATTGTATATAACACAGCATTCAATAATAAAATGTTTAAACTTTCCTTCCTATAAAACATCAAAGTAATAAATCTATGAGGTAGTGTCCTGAATAAAATGTGAGCTGAGGGAGTTTTCAATTGTGGTAATTACCATTTTCTTTCCAATAAGTTGAGTCTCTAAGTGGCCAGACAATAATTAAACTAATAACATAAACCATTAGCTGGTCATAAAAGGCTTTGTTGTTGTAAGATGACAGCTGTGCAGATAGATGAACCAAGGAAGTATTGAGTGGTACAGGAGCTACCATAGCACTGAGATTTAATTTCTAGATGTATACTACTATGAATTTTGATGGCATTCAAAACTTTCCTGTTTTGCATACATTATCCCTTAGGTTTCTCTGTGCAACTTCTAAATTAGTCTCTAAACACCTACCTTGGCCTTTGACTGACTCTCTAAATTAAAATGACTGTTATTAATAAAATATGTGCGACTTATTTTGTACACTCTGAGTCTAACTCCATAAAATAAAACACAATAACCAGTAGGTTATGTCACAGTTTTAAACTAAAAGCCTAAGAAAAATAGGTCATTAAAAGTTAATGGGATTTTTCTGACTCTGTAAGAACATAATTCTCTATGCTTCTGTCATCTTCATTCTAATCCTGAGATCCAGCTGTTGAATAAATAGACTTGAGATTATCACACAGTATCCATTTATGTGTAAAACTGAATTCCTATTAAAGCTCATTCCTTCACTTGAAATATGCCTTGTAGCATTTCCCACGAAGAACCCTGCTGTGGTCTGTCATGATACACTGAAAACAGACTTTCCTCTTTCAGCTTACTGTTTAGTGCCTGGGGAATGTGTTATTTATTTTATTTTCTTTTGTTTATTTCTTTTGATTATAATCTGCCATATTTTGACAGAAAGAACACCAATTTGGCACTACTCTGTTTAAAATAAAGTGGAGTATATAATATTCTCACATTACCAGTACTGTTTAAATGTGGAAACTCATAACATAGGCAAATCAGTGTGCTGCTGCTAGAAATATTTGTAAGAATAATTGTCTCCTCTGTATTGTTATGGTAATAATTTCATTGGGAATAGTTTTGGTTTTAAGAACTTACCCTAGACACATCTTAATCTTAGTATGAAATAGATTGACTATATTCTCATCACAAATAATAAAGAATTATTTTGAATTTGGATTAACATTTAAGTTCATAATATTTTTCCCCATCTGGTTCCTCTTCTCCTGATCACTCTCATCACTTTTCTGACTAGTGGGAAACATTTAAATGTCTTTCCTGATTTTAGTAATTAATATATGCTTATATTTTCTTAATATTACAGAAAAAGTATTCTTCTTAAGATGTACATCTGAGAATATTATTCCATTACTGAAAATATTCAATGGCTTCTTAATATCTATGGCTATGATTCACTCATATATTAATCTTGGACCTATGATGGATTATTGTAACAAGACATTCAAGAGAAAAAAGAATTATAAAAAAGAATAGTTCAAAATATAGTCTTTGAGAGAGAAGAATTTTTTTTTCATAAAATTTACCTCCTGAAGTAAAAAAAAAAAAAGAATTATTCTTAAAGTCTTGTGATATTTTAGAAACAATATTAAAAAAGAATAGGATTAAAAATATACCCAAACTCCCAAACTGAGAAAGAACATTATAAACAACACAAAAATTCTAAAGCTATACAGATTCTAAAAGAGATAATTATAAGAACTACCATGCTAAGCGTATCTTAACATTACCCCGAAGTGCAGAGCAATATGGCTTCGCAGTTTAACATCAGATGAAGAACAACAAGAATTTTATTTTCTCAAAATAAGCAGTGAAAGCCAGAAGACAATGAAATGATATACAGTTGACCCAAAAGTGAAATGTAAAACAGTAAAGCTTTTGGGAAAATCTATGCAATATAGCTTAATTTTTTGGGATAGACAATGATATTACAATCAGATATAAAAATGCAATTGATAAAGTTCAATAAAAGATAAAATGGATACATTAAAGTTAAATAATTTTACTCAAATTTACATCTGGAATATAAAACTCCTAAAAATTAATAATAAGGGGCTGAGTGCAATGGCTCAAACCTGTAATCCCAGCATTTTGGGAGGCTGATGCCAGAGGATCACAAAGTCAGGAGATCGAGACCATCCTGGCTAACGTTGTGAAACTCCGTGTCTACTAAAAATACAAAAAATTAGCGGAGCGTGGTGGCGAGCACCTGTAGTCCCAACTACTCAGGAGGCTGAGGCAAGAGAATGGCGTGAACCTGGGAGGTGGAGCTTGCAGTGAGCCGAAATCTTGCCACTGCACTCCAGCCTGGGCGACAGAGTGAGATGGGGTCTCAAAATAAATAAATTAATAAATTAATAAATAATAATAATAAAGCACACAGGTCGGGTACAGTGGCTCATGCCTGTAATTCCAGCACTTTGGGAGACCGAGGCAGGTGGATCACCTGAGCTCAGGAGTTCGAGACCAGCCTGGTCAACATGGTGAAACTCTGTTTCCACTAAAAATACAAAAATTAGCTGGGTGTGGTGGCAGGCGCCTGTAATCCCAGCTACTCAGGAGGCTGAGGCAAGAGAATCGCTTGAATCCAGGAGGCGGAGGTTGCAGTGAGCCGAGATCACACCATTGCACTCCAGCCTGGGGGACAAGAGCAAGACTTAGTCTCAAAATAAAAATAATAATAATAATTCAATAGAAAATTGGGTGTTTCCCCAAAAAGAACATGCAAATTGTTAAATTTTTTGAAAAACAGGTGAAACTATTTAATAACCATTAGATAAATAAAAAGCAAAACTAAAAATTGATATTATTATAAATCTAAAATAATAGCTGAAATGAAAAAGAGACTGGCAAGCATTTTGAGCAGTTTGAATACTGCTGGTAGGAATATAAATTGGAATTCACATAAAGAGGAAGTCTTTGTATGGCTAAAGCTGAATACATTACCACCCATAGACCTGGGCAGGCAGGCCTGTTGGGGCCCTGAACCCCAGGAATATTATGCTTTAGATTATGTACCTTATTTATATTTCCAAGTATATCTTTTGTGTCTAGTACTCGCCATAGTACATTGCCATAGGCATCATCAATTGCAATGAGGACTCAACCACTCACTGGTTAAAGATGAAGCACAAATAGCCCATGGTTCAAGTGGACGGTGAAACTGTAAATACTCTGACCAGTGATAAACTGGTTGGTGTGGCATACTGGTTGAAGGAAATGCACTGGTAAGTGTGGTATCTCAGACTTCTGAGAGCTTCAGAATAACAGTAATTATTATTCAAAAATGAATGTAAGGACTATTGTTAGACGTTGCTGATGTGCTAAAGAAAAGTGATGCATATCTAAGGGTGACTAATTACCAAATTAAATAAAAATGTGAAAACCAGGTAATCTCAAAGTCAGTAAAAAAGGCACTCTCATCTTATTTAGATAAAGGCTAGAAATCACTAAGACCTGTGGCATATTATAATCATAGCAATGCTCCAATGAAGGTTGTGAATTTATCATCCTCAGCAGTCTATGCAAAGTATGCCTTCCCTGATTGGAAATAATAAATCCCTGAGATTTGGGGTGTGGGCATTCAGGAATCATGCACTCAAAAAGCCCCGAATTCTCATATTTTCCTTAATCCTATGAATCCTCCTAAGTGACCCATTTCTCTCCTAAAAGGCCAGTGTTTTCTTTCTGGCTTAAAATTGACACAGAGTTCTCCGTCATGAAAGAGAACATGTGCCTGTTTAGGATCTATGCTCTATACCCCTACTGGCCAACAGATCAATAACCCAGCCAATATATATCTGTATCACCATATAATGATGTTTCAGTCAGTGATAGACCACATATACTAGAGTAGCCCCATAAGATTACAATACTGTATTTTTACTATACCTTTTCTATGTTTGTATATGTTAAGATACACAAATACATTATGTTTTGCATTACATTTGCATTTACAATCGCCTACAGTATTCAGTACAGTAACATGCTGTAGAGGTCTGTATCCTAAGAGCAATAGATTACACCATATAGCCTAGGTGTTTTGTGTAAGTACACTCTATGACATTTGCACAATGATGAAATCATCTATAGACACATTTCTCAGAAAACATCTCCATTGTAAAGCAACATGTAAATATGTATATATATATACACACACACATACATATAATTTTTTTTTTTTTGAAACGGAGTCTCGCTTTGTCGCCCAGGCTGTGATGCAGTGGCCGGATCTCGGCTCACTGCAAGCTCTGCCTCCCGGGTTTACGCCATTCTCCTGCCTCAGCCTCCCGAGTAGCTGGGACTACAGGCGCCCGCCACCTCTCCCGGCTAGTTTTTTGTAGTTTTTAGTAGAGACAGGGTTTCACCGTGTTAGACAGGATGGTCTCGATCTCCTGACCTCATGATCCTCCCTTCTCGGCCTCCCAAAGTGCTGGGATTACAAGCTTGAGCCACCGCGCCTGCCCACATATATATAATTTTTATGCATCAGGATCCTGAGGGTGCCAGAACAAGTTTTGTGTGTTTCAGGGGAGTGTGAAATATAAATTTATTTAATGAATAGTTTTTGACATAAAAGCTCTTTAGCACAAAACAGAATTTTGCATCTTGGCAAATATCCCAGAATGTGCTAATATGCTGGTTAGAAGAATCTTGGAATTTGGAGAAAGTGACAACTCAAACTAAGTGAAGTAGAATTGCGAGAGCTGCCATGGTAGATGATAGAGGAAGGGATCTAAAGTTTAAAAGGATCAGGGTTATTATATATAGTGCTTAAGGCTGGAACACTCCTGAACTGATTGTGTTCGTCAGTAGCCCAGAAGACACTATGACATTTTTACAGGTAAGCATACAGCAAGAAAATACCGATATTCAGAGCTTTTGAGAACTGTTAGACACAAAGGTTGAGTTAAGATAATAGTTCCTGTATTAAAGTACAGGTGTACAGAGGAGTCTTGGTTAAGTTTTGGTTCATAATGGGTCAACCATGTCCACAGACACAGCCAGTGTTCACTTTCCCATCCTTAAATGTAAAATTGGAATGAAAAAACTGAGAAATTGTCAGAACCCCTACCTTAGTTGGGGTTAGAGCTATGGTAGTAGAGGATTGCAAAGTGGAAGTCTTTTTGGGGGAGGGAGGTTTAACAATATAAATTAATTCTCTCACAATTCTGGAGGCCAGAAGCTCCTGATCAAGGTGTCCACAGGGTTGGTTCTTTCTGAGGTCTCTCCTCCTGGATTGTAGATGGCCATCCTCTTTTTGTGTTTTCCCATGGTCTTCACTCTCTGTGTGTCACAAGTGGAAGCCTTTGAAATGGTTACTCTACCAGGTTATGAAAGTAAATCTCAGGGTGAATGCAAAAGTCTGTGGTACACTGAAGAGTCTAAAGGATGCAGGGGTGATTAGTTATGTCTTTATTTATTTAAACTGTATAGGACCTATCAAAAAATTGTATAAATCTTGAGGAAGAACAGTGCACTATCCCAAACTCAAACAAGTTATAACTATAATTGTAGCTGGTTTGTCAGCTGTGATATCTTTGCTAGAGCAGATTGATTGTCAGCTTTACATATGCAGCTATTGAGCTGGTAGATGCATTATCTTCCATAACTTACAGCGAAGAGAACCAGACGTAGTTCCCATTTAGGACAGATGGGAAATAGAATGCGACAAAAATTTTGTTTTAGGGTAATATTAACTATCTTGCTCTTTGTCATATTATAAAGACATGTGGAGTGGCTGCACATCTAGCGGGAACGTCATACTTGTTTACTATATTCGTAACACATAGCTAATCAGATCTAATGAACAAGAAGTGACTAGTCTGTAAAAGGCCTTGGTAAGTTATGTTTGCTTGAGAATGTGGGAGGTAAATCCTTTGAAGGTTCAGGATCTCACCCCACTAATAATAAACAAATTATCACCCAAATGTCTCAAACCTGACAGGACATACTATTCCATTTAAAGTATAAGTTATTGCACTGTATACTTTTCCCTTGTAAGAAGGAAGCAAAATAACTTGCAGGCCTCTTTGGGGTCTACAGTGAGTATTTCTCACACTTGTGTCTACTACTCTACTCCATTTATGAGATATTATAGAAAACTGCTAGCTTTAGTCAGGCCCAGGGCAAGAGATGGCTCTGCAGCTTTCTCAGGCTATAATGTAAATTTCCCTGATATTTATGCCATACAATCTAGAAACTTATATAATATTAGAGGTATTTATAGACAGAAAATATGCTACATAAAGTTTAGGACATATGGCAATAGGAGAATCATAATGTGGACTTCTAGGTTTCTGGAATAAAGTAATGAGATCTACAGCAGATAACAAAGACAATTCAGAAAACAGTTCCCAAGCATACTACTGGGCCACAGAAAATCCAGTAATCAAATAGGAAGAGTTTATCATTAGAAAATGACATACCAAGCTGGGCACAGTGGCTCATGCCTATAATCCCAGCACTTTGGGAGGCCAAAGTGGGCGGATCACAAGGTCAGGAGTTCGAGTCCAGCCTGACCAAAATGGCGAAACCCTGTCTCTACTAAATATTAGCCGGGAGTGGTGGCGGATGCCTGTAGTCCCAGCTACTCGGGAGGCTGAGGCAGGAGAATCGCTTGAACCCGGGAGGCGGAGGTTGTAGTGAGCCAACATTGGGCCATTGCACTCCAGCCTGGGAGACAGAGGAAGACTCTGTTCCAAAAAACAAACAAACAAACAAATAAAAAAAACAGAAAATGACATACCAGTCATTATGATTGAGGGGAAGGAGAGTAGAAAAAAAATCTATTGATGATTCGAAATGGCATACCTACAATCAGGGATGGACTAGGTCAGAGGGCACAAGTCAACTATTTGTGCAGGTTGCCAAGTATATTTTACTTAGTACTCTTAAAAATGGTGTCCTTTGCTCAGTTCTTACCTAAGGTCACATGGAACTGTGTTATAATAAGCTGGAGGCGGAATGTGACTTAGCTCAATTTATGAATTGATCAGTTTATAATGTGGATGCAGACTCAATATAAACAGCTGTTGCAGGACAACCCCACTTGGGGGCTGGGTGGGGGCCTAAAAGATAGCAGTGAAGGAAGAGCCTCTCAATAGACAGAAATTTGGACAGCTCACCAGATAAAAATATATGAATAGTAGCAAATGGCTGATCTTGGTTGATCAGGGATCAGGAAAGAGAAAAAAATGGAATATTAGAAAGAAAGTGGTCTTGGGGAGAGGCACACAGTTAAAGAGGCATGCCATTACTTTCAGTGGCAAAAATCTCAATTACTTTGCACCAACATAATAGATTTATTGGCATGGCAAAAGTGTGAAAATCTATTTATTACTTATTATCTGTTAGAGAGCATCAATATGAAAGAGAAACTAAGCAACCAAGCAGACAGGTTTCTGGGACAGTTAATATCAGCCAGACTCCGACTTGGTAGCTCCAATGCTGACACTAGGGAGGGATGAACAGAATAGTTATAATATTATAGCATGCAGGGAGGCTATGCATGGACCAATAGCAAAAGAACATTCACCAAGGCTAATGTAGTTATTCTCATTTCCACATGCCCTAACCATTAGACTGATAGTAAGCCCTCCAGGTGGCACCGTCCTTTGAGGAGACCAAATAGCTACTTACTGGGAAGTTGATTATATTGGACCCCATCCTCCCTGAAAGAAACCCTGATCCTATTAGACTTTAGATTCCTTCCTCTATTGTCTACCTCTATTGTTTTAACTAGAAATGATATATATTTAAGGCACGGGACTGCCTTTACTGCTTACAAGGCCCTAGCCAGCATCATTATCCAAAAGCTTACAGAGCACTTAGTTCACTAACAGAGTCATATATAAGAATTCTGCTTCTATCACACAATACAGCACTCTGGGTCTTCTAGAATTATAAAGTGATAGAATGGCCTTTTTCAGGTGAAGGAGAGACATTAGCTCAGGTAAAATATCCTGAGAGGGTGAATTCTATCCTGTAGAATTCAATATCTATCTTACATCAATATTTAGCGCTATCTTCCAACTTGGTAGAACCTATAAGACTTAGAATCAAGGGGTGAAAGTAGGAGTGACTATTTAATGATACTCATTATCCAGGATAAGTAGAGCTGCTGTTACACAACTGGGGAAAGGGGCAGGTGACATATTGGTGAAACAGACACTGTGACATGTTGTGTTACTTACTTGACCAATTTTGTTAGGAGATGTGCAAGCACAGCAGCCCGAAAGCCTGGGAAGGCCATCACGACCACATACACACACCCCTGGTGAAGATCTGTTTATCCCATCTATAATCTCAAATGGGATTGGGGGTTGAAATGATGAGTATCACTTGCAGCCCCAAAAGCCCAGGTCACTAACTTGAGAATAAAAACCCATCTCAGCGACACAGATTGATAGGGTGCTGATTTCCCTCTGGGAACAGCTAATTGTGCTGCCAAAGGTGCTGCCTCACCCAAAGCCTTGCCTCCTCCATGAGAGTAGCCTTCTCTTAAGAATTTCTTTTAAGAGCCCTTGGTAGGAGCTGAGGCCTCTGTTGCAACTGCAATAAACTGCAATTTATTCCTCTATCCAACCCTAAGTTACTCATTCTTCTACAGGTTTTGTTTCTGAAATATTTCTTCTATAAAATACCTGCATAAAAATCTAGACATTCTCTCACAATTTTTTGTATGCTGTTTAATAAGTACGCTTATTTTTCTTTGTAAGACAAGAGCCTAGTGTGATGATGGTGGGTTTAGAGTAAACACACAAAATGTTTAATGGCTGCATTCACAAGAAAATAGTGTTTTAAAAATAGTTTCACCCAGCATTTCTATATTCTAAGGGAAACTGTCATAGTTCATTTAGTGTTGCCATAAAGGAATACCTGAGGCTGCATAATTTATATAAAAAAGAGATTTATTTGTCCCTTTGTTCCACTGGCTGTATGAGAAGCACGGCACTAGCATCTGCTTCTGGTGAAGGCATCAGAAAGCCCTCACTCATGGTGGAAGAGGAAGGGGAGCAGCCATCACATGGGGAGAAAAGAGGAAAGAGGGGAGGGAGGTGCCAGGCTCCTTTTAACAACCAGCTTTCTATGAATAGAGTGAGAACTCATTCACCACTCTCCCCAGGGAAGGTATTAATCTACTCATGAGAGATCTACTCCCATGACCCGAACACCTCCCATTAGACCCCACCTCTAACATGGGGGATCAGATTTCAACAGGAGTTTTGGTGAGAATAAACAAGCCATATCAAAACTACAGCAGAAGTCTTGATCTTATGAAATCATTTTGAATCAGCACCTACACAAAGGATTCTTTTAAGATTACTTAAATATGTTTGCAAAATAAAGTACCTTTTTATCCCTTCCAGATTAGTGGTTTATATCATTACTAGACAATAATACCACTTCAAAGAGCAGTGGGAAAAGGGAATTTTTCTTTCAAAGGTAATTGCTCAACTGTAATTCATAACTGAAGGAATAAATAGATCTTTTTCTGACTATAGACCCTTAAGAGCAACATTGAAGACATTTCTAAATATAAAGCAACTTGGCTGGTCTTTAAAAAATTACATGGTAATGGAAGTGACCATTTTGTCACATGTTATGATAACTGTGTCCTTGAGATGTTTGTGGATTTTTCTAATATTGATAGTTTTACCCTAAGCAAAATTAAATTTGTAGAAAATATATGAATTAACTTTAATACAGGAAACAACTTTTAAAATGTTATTTCATTATACATTTTATAAGTTATCCATAGTTTGGTATTATGTGCCCTTGCTTTTGGAAATAGTATACAATCTATTTTATTTTATCGAGGTTGCTCTTTGATAGTTAACTTAAAACATAAAATTTTTATTTTTGTTATAAATATGTTAGAGTGTATTATTTCCCTTCATGCTATCTTTAATGACTTCCAAGTTCACTGTTTAAAATTTTTTTGATATCTACTTCTATTTGGTATTTTGATGGATTTATATTTTATAGCCACTTAAAATATAAAGATAGCAAAGTCCATATTTCCAATAAGAATTATTATAGTGATAATATAGTCAAAGTTTTATTTTTTTTCCTAGGAAAAAGCAATTTTCCACTTTTTAAAATATGAACTCAAATAAAAAAAATTTTAAAAAGTTATTTATAGTATTTGAATTACAATGTGAAAATTACATGCTTCCTATACAGATGATGTCTTTAGCCACAACCTTGTTCCTGGACTTCAGACTCCTACGTCTAATGACATACTTACCATTCTCTTTCTGCATGATTAAAAAAGCATTTTCAACATATTTCAAAAATCATGCTCTGATGTTATGTTTTCCTACCTATAGAGTTTCCCCACCTCAGAAATGATAAATTGATTTTTCTGACTGATGGTAAAAGTCTTAAAGGTCTTAAAGACAATTTTTACTTTTCTTGATGTTTTATTCCCAATGTGTAATTGTATTTCAGCTAATCCTGTTATCCTTGTCTTCAAAATATATGCAGAGTGTCATCATTTCTCTCCACTTCCACTTTAACATGTCCCAAACCACCATTATTTTCTCATGAATTATTGTAACACCATCCTTACTGGTTTTTTACTTCCCTATAGTTTATTCTCCACATTGCAGCTAGAGCATCCTTATAAATATATTAGAGTATATAATTTGCTGGCATATTAACTTTAATGACTTCCGAGTTCACTAATATAAAACTCCCAAGTCTTGCTGAATTCACAAATCTCATTGCCCACCACTCTGCTCTGTTTACTTACTCCAACTTCAATGCCAGACTTGCTCCTCCCTGGGGAATTTTCAGTTGCTGGAGAGCTCTCTCATGACTTTATCTGCAGGGTTCATTCCTTCCCCTTCCATAAAACACTGTTTAAATATCTTTCCTTACCACTCTTCATGAAACACAATTCTGTTACTTGAACACAATTCATACCTTGAATATTTTTTCTTTATAACTCTTTTAATTAGCTGATATACGCTTGTTTGTTTAATTTCTGTTTTTACCCAGAAGAAAGTTCCATATGAAAAGGTGTTTTTTGTTGTTGTTGTTTTCATTTTAGTCTCTGCTTTATACACAGCAACAAAAATAAAGACTAGCATATTGAAATGATTCGATATATATTTTGGAAATAAATTGAAAGAAAAGTGGATTATACTTTTCTAATTGTAAAACCTGCAAGATAAGTAAAATGAACTTCTTAGTAAATACTCGAAACACTTTACTGATGCTGCTACATGCAAAATGTTGTAACTTCAAGATGATAGTAAAAAATTCTAACAAGTACATATTTTCAAAAGTCCATATATTTGATATTTAAACTGTCCTATTATGGTAAATAGCAAATAAAAAGAAAATAGTTTTTATTTATTTTAGTCATTTTAGTTTAATGTAGTTAACCTATACATATTATCATTTCAATAATACTTTAAAAACTTGAAAAACTGCTCCATTATTTCTCGCCCTTTCTAATGGCATTATCTATTATTTCTAGACACTTGTATTATCAGTAGTCTCACTGAGCAGTTCAGTGTTCCTTAGAAAAGGTCTCTTCAAGGTTTTCTCAATATCTTTCCTCAGGATTCTTATGGGAAATCTCAAACATTATTTCCTTGGTAGCATGCCTCTGAATAACCTGAAAGACAAAATTGTTACTTTCTCTGGCCTCTCACAGAAGTTTTTTCACAGCTCCATTAGATCTTCTATCTTAGCCTAGTTTAGTTTCCTATACATAGCAATCTCTTCCATGAGAAGATGTTTTAATAACCATGAATTTTCCTTTTGTGTTTTTATGATTGAACACAGTGCCTGTACCAATGACCCTTCTCATTAAATGTATTTGGGAACAATCTACATCTTTGTTCAATACGTCAGTAAATAAAAATATCATTCCATTGTTAAAAAAGACTATTAACATATGCAATTATGATTTATCAATTAAAAAATTAAGTGTTTTAGAAGTCATAAAGCAACTTAAAAATTACTGCACACAGCTTTCATAACTTCCAATCTAATTAGAAAAGTAAATTAAAAACTCTGAGAATATTATTCAGTGGTAATTCATGGATGAGGGCAAGGGTAGGTAATGCCTGAAGATATGTGGAGTCTTGTCTTTATGAACTCTTGAGACTTTAGAAACTGAATTCAGCTTAATTCTCTAGAGATGCCTCTAGGATGCCTTATGTATGAGAAGTTAATTCCTTTTAATTGATTATTGATTGATTTATTGATAGTGTTCCATGGCATGGCTCTACCACAGTTTAAGAATTCAATCTTTGAAGAATATTTGGTTTGTTTCTGTGTTTTTTTGCATATTGTTAATAAAGCTGCTAAAATATTCTTATACAAGTTTATATGTTAGTATAAGTTTTCATTTTTCTGTGATATATATTCAGGAATGCAATTGGTGAATCATATAGTAGTAACATGTTTCATTTCTTAAGAACTTTTCCAATTGTTTATGAGAATCACTGCACTATTTTACATTCCCAACAATAATATATAAATGGTTCTATTTCTCCACATCTTTGCATGCATTTGGTTTTGTCAGTAACTTCTATTTCGGTTATTGTAATAGGTGTATAGTATTATCTCATTGTGGTTTTAATTTGTGTTTTCTAAACAGTTAATGATGAACATCTTTTCATGTGCTCTGTGTATCCTCTTCAGTGAAATGTCTGTTTATATCTTTTGCAATTTTCAAATTGAGTTGTTTTGCATTTGTTTGGTTTGATTTTGCCCTTGATTTTTAGAATTCTTTCCTTATATTGAAAGCTAGTTTTTGTGAAATATTGTGTTGGCATATATTTTCTCCCATCCTGTAGCTTATGCATTCATTACCTTAGCAAACTCTTTCAAATAAACTTTTAAATTTTAATGAAGTCTAGTTTTCCTATTATGAATTTGCTTTTGGTGTTCAGTTTAAGAAGACTACCTGTTTCTAGATCTAAAAGATTTGTTCTTTTTGCCCCAAAGTCTGTGAAACATTTTGAGTTTCTTTTTTGCATAAGATGTGAAACTAGGTTGTAAGTTATTTTACCAAAAAATATAAAAATACTCTAGCATCATTTGTTGAAAAGTTGTCTTTCCTCTGTTGAATTGTTTCACTTGTGTAAACAAACATATAAAAACAAAAATAATACTCAGATTGGTTAATTGGTGTTGATTCCTCTATTCTGTCCCTTTATCTATGTGCTTATACCTCTTTCAATACCACACAGTCTTGATTATTGTATGTAAATAATAAGTTTTAAAATCAAATAGACTTTCTTCCTGCTTCAGTATTTTTGCTCACAATTGTTTTTCTTAATCTAGTGCCTCTGTCTTTCTCTTTAAATGTTAGAGTAATCTTGTTTATGCCTACAAAAAATCCTGTTAAAAACTGGATAGAAATTGGGTTAAACTAGTCCATCAATTTAAGGAGAATTTACATCATTACTATATTGAACCTTCCAATCATTAAACACAACATGTCTCTCCATTTGTTTATATCTTACCAAATATGTTTTAGCAGCATTGTGTTGTTTTCAGCAGAAAAGTCCTGTACATGATTTGCTGGATTGACACAGTATTTTATTTTTTGAGTGATTATAAATGGTGTTATATTTTCAATTTTGAGTTTCTGTGTTCTAGGAGATTTTGTAGATTACTTGGAATAAATAACCATGTTATCTGCAAATAGGAATACTTTTACTTATTAATTTATTTTTAAATGATTCTTATGCCTGTATTTCCTTTTCTTGCCTTATTGCACTGGCTAAAACTTCTAGCACCGTTTTGAATAAAAGTAGTGAGAGTGAATATTCTTTCTTTGTTCTGAACCTTAGGGGAAAGTATTCAGTGTTTCATAAATAAACGTGTTAACTGTAGGTTTTGTATAAATGCTCTTTATCAAGTTAGGAATGTTTGGTTCTTTATTCCTAGTTTTCTGAGAGTCATTATTATAAATGGTTTATTGAATGTGGTAAAGTAGTTTTTCCACATCAAGTGATATGATCATGCGATTTTTCTTGTGTAGCCTGTAAATATGGAAGATTAATTTGGTTTTGATTATTGAATGAGTTTTTTTTTAAATCTCTGGCAAAAGCCCTACTTAGTTATGGATATAATTCTTTTTATACATTGCTGAATTGTATTTGATACCACTAAGATATCTTGGGTCTATATTTATGGAAATTATTGGTATTTAATTTACTGTTTTATACTGGTTTTTGTCTGAATAGGTATCAGTGTAATATCAGCTTCATAAAGTAGATTAAGAAGTGTTCTTTCCACTTGTATTTTATGAAATAGACTGTGTATAATCAGTGTTACTTCTTTCAATATTTGGTAAAAATTTACACGTGAAACCATCAAGGCCTGGACATTGGTATAGTGAAAGTTTTAAATTATGAAACAGTATTATTTATAGCTATAGGAATATTAAAATTGTTTATTTAATATGAGTGGGGTTGTAGCACATTTACTTTTGTGGAATGAACCATTTAATGTTATTTTCAAAGTGATGGGTGAAAAGTTATTTGTAGTATTCCTTTCTTTGATGTGTGCAAGTATTCTTTTTCTTTGATGTCTGCCTGGTTAGAGGCTTGTAAGTTGTATAGTTATCTGTAAAGAACAAACTCCTTGTTTTGTTGATTTTTCTGTGCTATCTTTTCTAATTTCAATTTTATTCTTTATTTTTTTCTATTTTCTTCAATTAGCTTCTTGAAGTTTATTTTGATCTTCTTCTCTCGTTTATTGAAGTGGAACATTAGGTTATTTATGGAAACATATCCTTTTTTCTAATGTGTGCATTTATTGGTATAAGATTTTCCCTCCACACTGATTCATCTGTATACTGCTAATTTTTCCAACAGCTTTATTGAGATACACAACTGCTTTAAAAATAAATGTACATAGTTAATGTATACAATTTTATGAATTTGGACATATGCATACACTGTAAAACTATCACATATTCAAGGTAATAGATATTTCTATTAACTCCAAAAGTTGTATTGTGTCCTTCGTTTTCTTTTTGTGATAAGAGCACAACATTATCACCCTTTTAACAAACTTTAATTGCATAATGCAGTATTGTTAACTATAGGCACTATGTTATACAACAAATCTCTAGAATTTAGTCATCTTATTTAACTAAAAATTTGTATAAATTTGATGGAAACTCCCCATTTTCTCCTCTCCCCAGTCCCTGATAACCACTGTTCTATTCTCTGCTTCTATGAGTTTGACTATTTTAGATACCTCAGGTAAGTGGACTCGTGCAGCATTTGTTCTGTGACAGTCTTATTTCACTTAGCATAATGTCCTTCAGGTTTACCTATGTTGTTTACAAATGGTGGAATGTCTTCCTTTTTAGATACTGAAAAATACTTTATTATATGTATATACCACATTAAAACAAGTCCATTCATCCATCAATTGATATTTGTTGTTTCCACATCCTGGCTATTGTGAGTAATGCTGCAATGAACATGGGAGTGCAGATATTTCCCTAAGATCCTGATTTCAGTTATTTTGAGTATATGCCCAGAACTGGGATTCTTGGATCATATGGTAGTTCTGTTTTTAATTATTTTAGGTGTCTCAATACTGTTTTCCATAGTAGCTGCACAATTTTACATTTTCACCAGTGGTGTATGAGGGTTTAAATTTCTCCATATCCTCACAAACACTTGTTATTTATTTTTTGTTTTATAGTAACCATCCTAATAGGTGTAAGATGATATCTCATTGTGGTTTTAATTGGCATTTTGCTATTGTTTAGTGATGTTAATCATAATCTTTTCATATACTTACTGGCCATTTGTATGTCTTCTTTGGAAGAATGTCTATTCCAATCTTTCGACCATTTTAAATCAGGATATTGTTTTCCTAATGAATAGTAAGAGTTTTTGTTTTTTAAATATTAATTACTTATCAGATGCAGCTTGCAAATATTTTCTCCTATTCGATAGGTTTTCTCTTCACTTTGTTGTTTCCTTTGCTGTGCAAAAGTTTCTTAGTTTAATGTAGTCTTACCTGTCTAATTTTTAATTTGGTATATTGTATTTTCATTTTAATATGATTCAATGTATGCTTTAGCTTTCCTTTGAAATTTTCTCTTTAAACTGTACATTATTTAGACGTGAATATTTTTTGTTATATTTCTGTTATTGACTTCTAGTTTGAATCAATTGTGAGTGAGTATTATTTCAATTGTTTTAGCTTCTTTGATGATTTTTAGGTTTGTTTTATGGCTTAGAATATTATCTATTGTGGTACATGTATTGTAGGCACTTAAAAATAATACATTCTACTGTCCTATGAATTTTTATGGCTGTCGTTATTTTACCAATTTGAGTGAGATAAATCTTACCTCTCTTTGTCTCCTTTTATACATTTTCCTATTTATAATATTGTTGTCTTAAATATTTCCTAAACCTCCATTTTGAACCATGTGAGACAGTTTTATACTTTTTGCTTCAACAATTTAATATAATTTAGAAAACTCAGAAGGAAAAGCTAAGCCTATAATATTTCATCTTATTTTTGCCTACCATCTTCTTTCTTCGGATGTTTCAAGATATCTTCTTTTGTCTTTTCCTTTATGTTTAGAAGACCTTATTTAGCCATTCTTTTCTAATTAAATATGCTGGTAAAATAAAATTATTTTAATTTCACTTAATATGACAATGTCTTGATTTCCCCTTCATTTCTGACATAATCTTTGCTGGATGTAGAATTCAGTTAACAGTTCTGTTCTTTTAGCACTTGAAAAAAAAATGATACCACTTTCTTCTAACCTACACGATTTATGTTATTCAAATGATTTTTTCACCTATAGTGTACAATTTTTGTTGGCTGCTCTCAAGATTTTTTCTTTGTCTTTATTTCAGAAACTTATTTATTATGAGCCTTGTCATGTATTTCTTTGGGTTCATGCTGTTTAGGTTTCACTCAGCTTCTTGAATCCAAATTTTGTGAATATAAATTTTATTGATAGAAGTTTTCATTCATAACCATGGAGGCAAGTAAATCTGAGAAGTGCTTTTTCCTCACATTTAGTTTAGTTTCTATATATCCTAGAAGCTTATGGAGGATAAAAACAAATCTGTCCTCTCTCTTTCTCTCTCTCTCGCTCTGTGTGTGTGTGTGTGTGTGTGTGTGTGTGTGTGTGTGTAGTTAGACCTAATTTGGTGTAGTGGTTACTTCTAATATATAGGGAAACTGCTGCAATTGAAGAGAGGTAAAAGATTATTCTTCCTGTACTATTACACTAAATTTATGTTTACATTTATATTTTTATTTAATTAATTGATGATTTATTAATTCAATATTTGTGTTCAATTATTTTTCCTATCAAGTCAAAACATCAACATGCAATTTTTAATTACTTAGAAATTATGACAATATTGTCTAATAAATGTAAACTCATGATTAATACCTTTTGTTGTATAAATGCATAATTAAGTTCTATGTAAGAGATTTTTAAAGCCTTTTGTGATTATACTTTTCTAATTAGGTATTATCCGTTTTGATTTAGAATAATATTATTGCTCTTGGTATAAAAATAAATGAGAATTGCATTGCATATTTATCTGGTTTTATAGATTACTGTTCTTAATAGTTTTTCATATAACTTGATTTCCTTATTCAACTGAAATGTCTCCCAAATAAAAATTTATAAAATAACATTTATTTTAAACACTCAAAGGTCTGCAAGTTCATGGTGCAGGTGAGCTGGAACTGGCAATTTGGAAATGAATTTCATACAGAACTTCAATTGACTGAGTTATCCCCAAAGCAACACAAATATTATTATAATCCCAAGTCTGATATATCAATGCACTAGTTATATTAAGAGTCTTAACCTGATACAGTTGAAGATCAGGAGGATTATATTTTCGTAGGTTCCTTCTCAACTGAAAATTATATAAAGACATATAGATAATCACATCTCAAGTAAATATATAACCAGAAGCTGATGGTGACAAAGTTGGTTATTTTAATCATCACTTTCTCTTTAATGTTAATATTATGGGATTATTTTGTTGATAATCTCTGACTATCTTACACATAATAAATGTTTTTATTAATATGTTCCAGAAAATAGTTGTCACCCTTTGATATCAATTTATACTAATCATTGGATTAATATGATTAGAGGGTGGAGAAAAATTAAATGTAATTGGGTTATTATTACTAATTTTGTTTTAGTTTTTCCAACATATGGTGCATCTGTCTTTAAAGGATAAAGATTAAAGAGATTTTAAAGTAAAATTCTAGAATGTCAAATGTCCATTTCTGTGTCAGGAAATTTAACACAAACCGTTTCCTAAGGAAAACTCAACTGTAACCTCAATTGGTTAATTTCTTATAGTCCCATTTATGTGTGGAATCATCATATACATAAACTAACATTCATTTTTATTAGGTTTTAGGTAAGTAATATGTGTGTATCTTTCACTTAAAATATTGATTTTTTAAAATCTAAACTTGCCAGAGAACATGATTTATCTATATCTTTCTTAAACAAAAATACTCTTCATCTATTAGAATGTGGATTGCAGCACAACAATGCTTTTGCTGAGAACACCTAGAAAATTTGGATCAATATCAAACATTTATTTGAGTGCAACATAGAATTGCCAAGGCAAACAACTTATGGGCCAAGATCTCAGAGAGAAAGGAACAGCAGGCAAGTGGGTAGATTTTCTGCAGTGGCTTCTTCTCTGGAAGCTTTTGCCTATTTTTGGTAAATCCAGGGAGAGAGCCTCAGCATAGAGCTGCTGCTTAAAAGGTAGAAAAGTCAACTGAATTCTGACAATAGCATGAGACTGGAAAAACAAAGAAAAGGTAAATGCTTTTGGGAGGAAAAGCAAGCAGGAATAAATCGTAAAAAGAGTAATGCAAGAATGTCAGCCCAAATCACTACTTTTTCACCTTCATGCACTAAGTAAACTCTTGATCCATGCAACCTACAGAATAGAAGCAACCTACAGAAAACTGCAGAGAGGCATAATAGCAGTCCTTTAATGTGTTCTCGGTGATAATGATGGGTTAAAACTTATTATGAGAAATTATGAGTCCAAACTGAAATCACTCACATAAATAAATAAATTGAAAGTTTCTATGAGGGACACAATATTTATATACTTTCAAAGATCCTTGTTTATAAGTCTAAAACTTGCACTGCTCACTGCATGACAGCCAATCAGTCGAGAGAGGGGGTGCGGGGACAAGGAAAGCAACTTTATTTCCGAAAGCCAGCAAACTGATAAGATAATCTTAAATTAACATAAGTTTAGTTTCTTTTTATGCTAGGGGAAGAGGGAACAAAAAGGGATTTTAAGTTCAGTAGGTGACTGGAGGCCACAGATATCTGGGCATCAGCAGCAGTCCAGGGAGGTTGCAAAAATTCTTTAGCATTGGTCAGGTCACAATGCTCCTGAAAATCTTCAGCGTAACATTGTCACTTGTGTTGCATACCCTCCATATCTCCTTGAGGGTTCATTTGGGAAGGGACTATCATTACCCTTCCTTTAAAGTTAAAGTATAAACTAAATTCTTCCTATAATTGGCTTGGCCTATGTGCAGAAATAAGCAAAGGCCAATTAGCTTGCAAGGTTAGAAGCAAGATGGAGTCAGCTTTGTTAAATTTTCCTCACTGTTACAATCCTATTGTAAATTAATTATATACAGGAACACATAATATATAGGTGATATGGTTTGGCTGTGTCCCCACCGAAATCTCATCTTGAATTATAGCTCCCACAATTCTCATGTGTCATGGGAAGGACTCAGTGGGATGTAATTGAATCATGGGAGAAGGCCTTTTTCTGCTGTTCTCATGACAGTAAGTGTTATGAGATCTGATGGTTTAATAAAGAGGAGTTCCCCTGCACTGATTCTCTCTTGTCTGCCACCATGTAAGATATGCCTTTCACCTTCTGCTGCAATTGTGAGGCCTCCTCAGCCACGTGGAACTGTGAGTCTATTAAAAACCTTTTCTTTATAAGTTACCCAGTCTTGTGTATGTTTTATCAGCAGGTTGAAAATGGACTAATACAATAAAGTAGTACCAGTAGAGTGGGGCACTGCTGTAAAGATACCTGAAAATGTGAAAGTGACTCAAAAACTGGGTGACAGGCAGAGGTTGGAACAGTTTGGAAAGCTCAGAAAAAGATAGGAAAATGTGGGAAAGTTTGAAACTTCCTAGAGGCTTGTTGAATGGCTTTGATCAAAATGCTGTTAATGATATGGACAATGAAATCCAGGCTGAGGTGGTCTCAGGTGGAGATGAGGAACTTGTTGGGAACTGGATTAATAGTGACTCTTGGTATGTTTTAGCAAAGAGACTGGTGGCATTTTTCCCCTGCCCTAGGGATTTGTGGAACTTTGAACTTGAGGGAGATGATTTAGATATCTGGTGGAAGAAATTACTAAGCAACAAAGTATTCAAGAGGTGAATTGGCTGCTATTAAAAACATTTAGTTTTAAAAGGGTAACAGAGCATACAAGCTCAGGAAATTTGCAGCCTGACAATGCAATAGAAAAGAAAAACTCATTTTCTGAGGAGAAATTCAAGCAAGTTGCAGAAATTTGCATAAGTAACAAGGAGCCAAATATGAATCCCCAAGACAATGGGGCAAATGTCTCCAGGGCATGTCACAGGTCTTCACAAAAGCCTCTCCCATCATAGGCCGAGAGGCCTACAAAGAAGAAGTGGCTTCATGGGCTGAGCCCAGGACCCTTCTGCTCTGTGCAGCCTAGGAACATGGTGCTGTGCATCCCAGCTGCTTTAGCCATGGCTAAAAAGAGCCAAGGTACAACTTGTGCTGTTGCATCAGAGGGTGCAAGCCAAAGCTTTGGCAGCTTCCACATGGTTTTGAGCTACAGGTCCATGGAAGTCAAGAATTGAGGTTTGGGAACCTCCACCTAGATTTCAGAGGATGTATGGAAATGCCTGGATGCCAAGGCAGAAGTTTGCTGCAGGGACAGGGCCTTCATAGGCAACCTCTGCTAAGGCAGTGTAGAAGGAAAATGTGGGGTCGGAGCCCCCGTACAGAGTCCCTACTGGGGTGCAGCCTGGTGGAGGTGTGAGAAGAGGGCCACCGTTCTCCAGAACCCAGAATAGTAGATCCACCAACAGCTTGCACTCTGCCTAGAAAAGTCACAGAAACTCAATGGCAGCCCATGAAAGCAGCCAGGAGGGGAACTATACCCTGCACAGCCACAGGGGCAGAGCTGCCCAAGACCATAGGAACCCACCTCCTACATCAGCATGACCTGGATGTGAGACATGGAGTCGAGGAAGATCATTTTGGATCTTTAACATTTGATTGGCCTGCTGGAATTTCAGACTTGCATGGGGCCTGTAGACCCTTTGTTTAAGCCAATTTTTCTCATTTGGAATGGCTGTATTACCGAATACTTGTACCCGCATTGTATCTAGGAAGTAACTAACTTGCTTTTGATTTTACAGGCTCATAAATAAAAGGGACTCGTATTGTCTCAAATAAGACTTTGGACTGTGGACTTTTGAGTTAATGCTAATGAGTTAAGACTTTGGGAGACTGTTGGGAAGACATGATTGGCTGTAAAATGTGAAAACATGAGATTTGCTAGGGATCAGAGGTGGAATGATATGATTTGGCTGTGTCCCCACCCAAATCTCATCCTGAATTGTAGCTCCCATAATTTCCATGTGTTGTGGGAAGGACCCAGTAGGAGGTAATTGAAGGGCAGGTTTTTCCCATGCTGTTCTCATGATAGTGAATACATTCCACAAGATCTAATGGTTTTATAAAGAAGAGTTCTCCTTCACAAGTTCTCTCTTGTCTGCCACCATGTAAGCTGTGTCTTTAACCTTCTGCCATGATCATGAGGCCTCCCCAGCCATGTGGAACTGTGAGTCCATTAAGCCTCTTGTTCTTTATAAATTACCCAGTGTCGACTGTGTTTTTATTAGCAGCCTAAAAATGAACTAATACAATGGGGAAGAGAACTCATTAATTATATAGGGGAAAGAGTAACTTTATACCTTCTCACAAAGTGATCAAAGTAAACCACAACAACATGGGAACAAGTCAAAATTATTTGCCACCTAATAAAGTTCAAGGCCCATATACAATTATTTCCATAATTATTCAAATATTTCATTTTTTTCAAACATTTTAACATGCATAACCTGAATTTACCATGAAAAAATATCTGAAAAACCTAGTCAGGAGACATTCTACAGAATAACTAGCCTGAGATCTTTAAAAGTGTCAGGTTTTAAGAGTTGAGTGCTGCATATTTTAGCTTCATACCATTTTACTAATTATATAATGGTTTGTGAAGAAATTTTAAAAGAAATTATAAAGTAATATGAATATTTCAGAACAGGAGTGAGACTTTACAAGACTTTAATGCCACGTTTTTTAACCTGTTCCTGAAACTTTATTGAAAATATAAAACAGGGAAATTAGCTAATTTAGAGCTAATTCACAACTGATTGAAAATATTTTCTGCCTAATGATAAAATAAATGTAATAAAAATTATAGTATGTAAGTTAACTAATTATAAATTAAAATATCAATGTTGGTGTATTTTATCATCACAAATATAATAAAATCTATTTGGAACAATTTCATAATTTTGTATAAGTAAGTTTCTTATTTATATCAGGTGTTGGCTTCGTTTTCTACATTTTGTTGTAAACAGAAGTAACATTGAAACTGCCTTTGCAAAAACTGTAACTGAGGAAATTATGACAGTGAAAGAAACAGACCTAATCAACTCCATCTGGGAGCTGTCCTTGTTCATTCTTGGGTGTAGGCTGAACTAACCTTGGGAATGAATTTTATTTATGGTTTGACTCTGAAACAAAATTGGTAACAGCCCTTTCCTGAAAAGACCCGCTTCTTGCCTGGGGACAAGTCTGTCTTTGTAGGACTAATAAGTTAGCTCCAAGATTATAAGTTATTATTTAGGAGTCATGTGACCTCCATCTGCAAGAGTCTGAAACTCCCCAAATTGCTCCTGAATGTAACATCACTATCATACAACCTAAGACCAGTGCTTGAGATATTTTGTAGACCCTGGATATTTTCACCCCTGGATATTAAAAACAATGCTACCGGGTGGATGTACACCCCCTTTGATATTGGGAGTAATATCATCCTTTCCACTTCTGGATATTAGAAACAATATTACAAATTGTGTGCATACCCTTAAGATATCTGGAGTAATATCATCCTCTCTCCGCCTGAATATTAAAAACAGTATCACGGGGAGGTGTACACCCCCTGCTATAGTGGGAGTAATACCATCTTCTCCTCACTTGGATATTAGGAACAGTATCACGGGTGTGGTGTACAGTCCCTTTGATATTGGTAGTAATGTTATCCTGACCCCTCCGGATATGAGGAACAATATCACACGGGGGGTATCCACCCTCTGCGATATTGAATCTAACAAAATCCTTCCCTTCTCTGCATTTTAGGAACAATATCTCAGGGGGAGTGTATAGCCCCTGTGATATTGGGAGTAATAATGTTACTGGGGGTCTTTGTTCTTAGAGCTCCCAAGATGGTGGTGGCTGCTCCCAAGATGGTGGTGGCCGCTCACAAGATGGTAGCAAGCCTTTTGTTCTCTGACCTGGGGTTCTTGACCTCACAGATTCCAAGCAATGGAAACTTGGGCCATGCAGAGTGTTATAGATCTATTGCGAGCCCTGGGTCACAGAAGAGAACTGTGGAACCCAGCAACTAGTATTCAGCTCAATTAGGACAAACCAGGCACTTAATCGCGCAGGAACAATTGCGAGCTTCTAGCCCAATCCAAAGCGGCAATGGGCGCCTTGCTGCATCAGGAGCCCAGCAGACACCCTGCTGGATCTGGAGGGGTGGAAGTTAATGGCGAGTCTGCGACGGCAGCATTCAACAGTGGTGGACGGTGAGCAAAAGCTCAGCTTGAGCCAGAACAAACACAGACCAGAAGAGTGTGCAGTTGCAGATTTAACAGAGTGAAAACAGAGCTCCCACACAATGGGAGGGGACACAAAGGGGGTTGCCCACTCCTGGCTTGAATGCCCAGGGTTTATATCCCAATCATTGTCCCTCCCACTGTGCTCTCAGGTAATAGATGATTCCACTATTTCTTCACCTACTGCTTTTAGCCTAATTTATGTTTTAGAGAGCCCTCTTTACTACCTGATTGGTCCAGTGTGAGCTGAGTTACAAGCGCCGTGTTTAAAGGTGGGTGAGGTCACCTTCCCAGCTAGGCTTAGGAATTCTTAGTCAGCCTAGGAAATCCAGCAAGTCCTGTCTCTCAATATCATCCTTTCCCTCCTTGGATATTAGGAACAATATCACAGGTGTGGTGTGCAGTCCCTTGATATTGGGAATAATGTTATCCTTACCCCCACGGATATTAGGAACAATATTAGGCGGGCATGTGAAGGTTAAAGAGAGGTCAAGTGATCTATTTAACCATGATCCTAGGACTATAATAAGCTTGCCTCTTTTCCACAATTCTTCCCTTAGGGTGGGCTTCACGTATGCCCAATGCTTTCCTTTGGAACTGAGCAGCACAGTGTTTTTAGGGAGTTATACACATGCCCATCTCAGGCTTTCTTCCCTTTAGTAGTAGAGTGTGCCCCCAGAAGATCATATTTCACCATTTTCATCTCTTAACACACACGCCCAGGAATTTGCGCCTGCAGTCAATTAACGTTTTAATGTTAACAGGTATGGAACATCAGGAAATGGCCTCTGTCTGGTGCTGCTGAATTATCATTTTTAGAGAGGCAATGTGATAATTGTTGAACCATCTCTCAACATTTCTTGTGGGTTGGGAGAGAGCCCTCTCCTGTCCTGCTCATGCCTAACTACCTACAACAGTTTCAGCCTCCCAAAGTGCTGGGATTACGGGTGAGAGCCATCACAGCTGGCCTAAAATTTAAATTTTACTTTAAAAAATTTTAACTGTGTCTCGTATAGGAAAGTTTAAATGTTTCCCCTGAAGTTTTGAAAATTCAAATCTGTGAAACATACTGATAATAAGCTGATTAATAGGAATAAAGGCACACAAATATTTTAATATCCATAGAATTATGAAAGTTATACAAAATATAAAAAAAGTAATGGCCAAATGGTTGATGCTTTTATACCATCTTGAGGCTACAGAAAGAATAATGGCTTAGAGCATGGCAACATAGGTTACAGGAGGGAGAAGAGGAAAAGTATGGGCAATGGTGGCCTTCTTAGGCAGATGAAACCTCACAAGGAGCAGCCCTCAGAAAGAATAGATGGTAGACTATGGTAAATGTTCTCTGTCAGATTTTCAAGTTATCAGAATCATTTAATCTTCCCTAGATTTGGATGGGGCAAGGGCCTCAGAGAAAGCCTGACTATTGCATTGATACAGATTTTCTCTAGAGATGCAAATTTCTCTCACAAATGGCAACTTTGCAGGGTTTTCTTGTCCATAGGCTCTCTGCATAGCCATCTTGAAATACATTAAAAATGCATACTTTGGGGTGAAATATTTTTAGTTTACTTGTATTATAGAAGTTTTTAAGAAATTATTTTAGGCAGATAGAGAGGATAAGGGGTCCTTGGTAAGGTTTTTTGTTGTTTTTTTTTTAAAGCAGCTCCAGAAACATTTCTTGTCTAGCAGAAAAGCAGCCTGACAGGCAAGCTTTGATTTGCAAATGTCAGCCCTTAGAAACTGGGTCCATCCAATACAGGGATTCCCTCCCTCTTCTCCTTGTCACCCTGGGTGCCAAGCATCATGATCACCCTCAGATAAACCCAGGTGTACGGGACATCATGACACCCTGCATTTGCATATTAAAAGACTGGGGTGGGAGGGTCAGTTTTTTGCCAGGCTACGTGAATTACATACCTGGTCAAACCAATCCCTTGGGCGCTATGCAAATCAGACGCCCCCTCCTCCGGCCTCCTAATATAACCCACTGTTTTTCCCTCTGCACTCCAGGTTTTCTCTCTTGGCTTGGAGCCTCCTCCCTTGTCTCCTGTATGAGGGAGCTTCTTCCTTCTTTCTTGCCTATTAAACTCTCCATGCCTTAAAACCACTCCATGTGTGTCCCTGTCGTTTTATCTCAATCAGCAGAAGGCAAAGGACCCTGGTCTTCTTCCAGTCACAGGAGCCGTGTCACTTGCATTTTATTTTCTGATTTTGGCAGCCCTATGTCTCCCAGCTACAGCAGATTTTCTCAAGTGCTTCAATGGCAAATTGTTTGTTGCCTTCCTACCACACACTAAAACATTTGTTCCATTGGAAAATAGACGGGACAGGTTATGATGTTTTGTGGAAACTACCATAGCGGCTGCTTTTTCTTCGTCCCCGGTCTAACCTACAAGGGAGACCATATTAGGAAGCTCACAATTTTTTCTGAGAGCACCTGGTACGGTTTCTGAAAAAATTTTTTGGCTTCCCTGGGCCACATTGGGAAAAAAAGAATTGTCTTGGGCTGCATATAAAATACACTAACTCTAACAATAGCTGATGAGCTCAAAAACTACTGTGCATAATTTTTATGATATCTGCCACCACAGGTAAACAAAAAAGTCCTTGCATTCAAAGGGGTGGACACCTAATCCTGTAGGAGATCCAGTCTCTCTCACTACTGAACAATCAATTAACTCTTAATCACTTAACCAATTAAGCAAGCTGACATCTTCTTACCTGTATTTGACTTTATCTTGAATCTTTCTGCAGGAACCTGTCTCTCCTTAGAATCTGGTTGCCCTGTGACCTTAAGATTTCATTGGGTTTAAGATTGTTATTTTCTACTTTATTATTACCCTTCCTTCCTTTCTTTCATTCATTCTTTCTTTGTGGAAATATGCTCCCAGTTAACAGACAAGATGGACTCCTTGTAGCTCAAAAGTAAAAGCAGAACCAAAATGCCATTGCAGAGTGAGGGAACTGTCACACTGTCTATGTCCTTAGAAAGTGTTGTGAAACCTGTTTTTCTGCAATAAAGTCAAAGTTTCTGAAAACAGCCGCAGTGGTAAATTTTTCAACTGACTATCAACAGACCACCTAGCACCAACCAACAAACCACCTGGAACCAGCCAATGAAATGAGACTAGTGATTTTGGACTTAAAGGTCATCCAGTGAAGACCCTGTTCCTTCCTCCTCCGACTGCCTTCTCCTGTCCTGTAGTTTTTGCCTTTATAATCTCGAACACTCCACACTTCGCTGGAAGCATGCTTGTATTTTACACTGGAGGCTCTGTCTCTCCAATCTGCTGATTGCTTTTTGTAGAAAATAAAAGAGATACAGTCTTTGGTGCAAACTGAAAATACTTTCCCCAATTGACAGATTGCTTTTAGAGAATAGAGTTCTTTTTGTTTCACATATCTCATTATTTTTTGTTAACACTTTCTTTCATTTTTAGTTGTAAAATTGGAAGGGGTGATATTTTAAGCTTTCTTTATCTCTGAGCAAAATCTCAAAGTCACAGAATCTTTACCAAAAATCCCAAATTCAATTTTAAACAGATATTAATTACAATTTTAAAAAGAGCATTACAGTCTTAATATTTCTTCAGTCACAATATCATTAATTGTCCCATAATAACTCCTTAAGAAAGCTTTACATTAGTCAAACAGAAAGTGTGTGCGAATAGAATAGCATGGTTTTCAAGTTTCTTACATGTGTGCATTAACATTTCCTGAGGAGGTTACAAACACAGGTTTCATGCTAAATTTGTTAAAAATGTCTACCATACATTAAGTACTTTTCATGATAAAATTCATTTTATATAGGCCAGGCGCGGTGGCTCACTCTTGGAATCCTAGCACGTTGGGAGATTGAGGCGGGTGGATCATGAGATCAGGAGTTTGAGACCAGCCTGGCCAATATAGTGAAACCCTGTCTCTACTAAAAATACAAAAATTAGCTGGGCATTGTGGCATGTGCCTGTAGCCCAAGCTACTCAGGAGGCTGAGACAGAAGAATCGCTTGAACCCGGAAGGCAGAGGCAGCAGTGAGCTGAGATTGCACCACTGCACTCCAGCTTGGGAGACAGAGCGAGACTCTGTCCCCAACCAAAAAAAAAAAAAAAAAAAAAAATTCACTTTATATAAACAAAAATAGCTTTCTTGTCAACCTTTTGAATCATTAATCTTTATGTTTTAGACTATATAATTCGTATTATGTGAAAATTTACATATTTAAAAAATACTTTCACTGGCTTTAATTATCTTTCCATTTCAGCTTTATTGAAATGTTATTAAAAGTTAATCAGGGTTGGACACAGTGGCCAGTGCCTGTAATTTTGGTACTTTGGGATGCTAAGGTGGGAAGATCACTTGAGCCCAGGAGTTTGAGACGAGCTTAGGCAACTTAGTGAGACCCTGTCTCTTCTAAAAAGAAATAATAATTTTAAAAAATAGCCACGTGTAGTGGCACACATCTGTAGTCCCAACTATTGGAGATGTTGAGGTAACAGTACAGCTTGAGCCCAGAAGGTCAAGAATGCACTGAGCCATGTTTGAACCACTGTGTCCAGTCTGGGTGAGAGAGTAAGACTCCATCGCTAAAATAAAAAGTTGATCAATACCCCCAAATTAATTTGAAATGGATAGTGGATCTCATGGATTTAAGTGTAAAATATAAAACTTCAGAACTCCAAAGCAAAAAGAAGCCTCGTAAGATAATTTTTAAGATTTAGGGTTAGGAAAAGGTTCTTAGACTTCACATAAAAATAATTAGTAAATTAAATTTTATCAAAGCTTAATCATTTGTTCTCTGAAAGACTGCAAAGAGAATGAATAGACACAGAGTGGGAGGAAGTACTTGCAATCCACATATCTAACAAAGAACTAGTGTCTAGAATATACAAAAAATTCCCAAATTTCAATACTAAAAGTTTTTAAAAATAAAATTTAAAAATAAGCAAAAGACATTCACATATTTTACTAGAGAAAATATTCAGATGTCAAATAAGTACATAAGAGAATGTCAACAGCATTAGTCATTGGAGTGAAGACAAAGATATAATCAGATATCACTACACACTTATCAGATGTCTTAAAATTTTAAAAAATAGCGACAATATACAATTCTAATCAGAATGTAGAGAAACTGGATCACTCACACGTTGATGGTGGGAATGTAAAATGGTACAGCCACAATGAAAAATAGTTTGCTAGTTTCTTACAAAACTAAACGTGCAGCTACCGTTCAGTCTTGCAATTGTACTCCTGGGCATTTGACAGAAAGAAACAGAAACTAATGTCCACACAAAAACCTATGCATGAATGTTTATAGCAGCTATACTCATAATAGTTAAAAACTGGAAAAATTCCAGGTGTCTTTCAAATAATGAATGGTTAAACAAACTGTGGCACATCCATACAATGAAACACTATTCAGCAATGAAAAAGAATGTCCTGCTGATACAAATGATGACTTGTATAAAGTCCCATGAATTTAATCTAATTAAAAAATTCAAATCCCAAAAGATTAAGTACTCTGTGATTCCATTTGCCTAACATTATCGGATGACAAAATTACGAACATGTTAAAAAGATTAATGGTTATCCAGCAATTAAGGGTAGTTTGAGTGAAAAAGTGTGTGTGTATGGCTATAAAAGGTAACAGGAAATGACCCTGGATTCATGGAAATCCTGTGTGTTTAAACCATCTCAATGTCAATATCCTGGTTTTGATATTGTACTATGGTCTGCAAGATTTACCTTTGAGGAAACTGGATAAAAAGTGCTTAAGCTGTCTACTGTTTCTTAAAACCTTACGTGAATCTGCAATTATTATACAATAAAAATTTATTTTAAAATAATTACTAACACTAATTAGTAGAGCTTACATTTATAAATATATATCTACATGCATACCACAACATAATATCAAGCTTAAATATTCTTCATAGTACTTAGGACAAACTAAAGCAATAATTCTATGCTTGAGAAAATATATTCCACAGTAAATACTTCTTCAAATGAAACATTAATGTTGGCAGTCAAGTATTTCCTAAATTAACAATATTTATTTGTAGTGTGGAATTTCTTATACAGAAAGGTTTTTTTTTTTTTTTGATAACAGAGAGTTTATGATATTATTTCCAATGTTTCTTCCCCAGGATTCCTTATAAGTGAGCAATATAATTTTCAAACAGAATTTGAATAAAAGAGTGTAACATTAAGAGTACGTCACATGTTTTATTATAAGAGAAAAAGACACAGCATGTGCCTTAGTGATATTCTTTACTTTTCATTCCCAGAGCCTATATGTTGACATCAAATTATTCATGTCATTAACAACTGACATATCTTAATCTGAGTGTTGCTATAAGGAGAAAGATAACATCCTCAGAAAGGAAATACGTATGCTGTTTAACATACCAGACAGCTCTTTTCTCTAATTTTCTCAAAATTTTTATAGGCTCAGAATTATTCAACATTTAAAGGTATCCAATATTTTGAGTGTAATCTATTGGTAGTTATATAGCAAGAAAACAAATCACAATCCTGTCTAATCAGATTAATGCACTGTATTTACAAGCTATTACTTCAGAATACACACACTTGTTACTTGTATTATTTAGAAAATGAAGTTATTCTTTAAAACCTACAGCTGTCAACCTATAAATATCAATAATTAATAACTCTAAGACATATTAAAAAATGATAACAGGATACTGCTGTGTGCAGTGTCAAGTGTAGTATATTCCTAATGCTAACTTTAAGTCCCTGGATATTCTGATATATTATTCTATCATTTTAGATACAATAAGAAATTTGCTGAGAGAGTACATAGTGTTATAAAGGATATATTGATTTGCTGTGGTTTACAGCCAAGTAAGTAAGGTTTCTGGTTATTCTCAACCATAGATGCTGCAACTACAATAGCTTTGATGAACTACCATGACTATTATTTGAAAATGAACATCAAATTGATGTCACTTTGGCTGGTTCATTAGTTGATGAAGAATTTAGGGAAAGTTTTTATGTACAATTTACCACTAGTTAAACTTACAGAAATGTGTTTGTCTAGCAGAAAGTCACTACTACTCAAGTAAGCTAGAGAAAATTCAACTTGAAAAATCTTGGGAATAAAACAGAGATTCAATTCATTTTAGGATAAGACTCAGAAGGGTTCTATAAGAAAATAAGTAATTTGATTCATAATAATTATCTGCTTTCATCTGGTATCATTGTAAGCTAGGAACAAATGGAGCCTCTCATGTGATATTATATATTCCACCTATAGTAAATTCTTATTATTCTTGGAATTTAATTTTTGAACAACAAATATTTAGTACTTTATTTTGAAATAATGTAAACTTAGAGAAAAGTTACAAAAATAGTACAGAGTGCTCCTTTAATCAGATTTTTCTAATTTTGTTTTTTAACTTTTTCTGGTTTTAAGAGATGCTGTGAGTAGGATTGTCCTACTTGTATAAAGGACTTTTGGATAAATGGACCATAGGTTTTACAAGGCTCACTATAGAGAGTTTTGAGAACACCAGGGATACTTTAGTTTTGTTGGAAATTATGATCAATTATGTGACTGAATTATTTAGGACAATACTACAGGAATGTAGTGCAGATTTGTGTATTTCAGGTTTATAAACTATTAACAGAGCGTGTCAGCACATAATTACTGGAGACATCATATTGAACAGCATATAGGCCAATTTAGATGTAGATAAACTCATAAGGTGAGTTGTCATGGATAGAAGAACAGTTTTATAATGTTTGATATTTTAAAGTTTGCTTAAATTTCAATGCAAAATTATATAAAAACTAGGTAATCATAAACTTTAATTTTAATAACTTCATTTATAGTCGTTTAAATTAAATCATCTGCTTTTTAATACATAAT
Source organism: Macaca nemestrina (assembly GCF_043159975.1). Lineage (NCBI taxonomy): Eukaryota > Metazoa > Chordata > Mammalia > Primates > Cercopithecidae > Macaca > Macaca nemestrina. The sequence goes on along the minus strand of NC_092135.1, from coordinate 83,564,396 downwards.
TTAAGATGATTATCTAAATTAAAATTATAAAATTCATATTAATGATTTTAACTTCAATTTACTGATTACAAAATTGATATTAATGATTTTAATTTCAATTTACTGAAGATAAAGAAAGCTTCGCTGGAATTATTTGTTTAAAAAAAGATACACTTTTCTGAAAATGACAGTAGTGTTAGCCAAATCATACAAATGAAAATGATGCTGAAGATATAAAGACCAAAAGAAGGGTTGTTCTAGTTTTACTGGGAAGTATGATCCCTGATATATTGAATTTGACATATTGAATATATTAGCCATAATTGATAGTGAAGTGTTTGTAGCATAGTCTGTCATTTTCAGAAATATACTGAAAAATGAAGCAATCAAAAAACTTAAGCAGAATTTACACATAAAATATAAAATGTGAATTCAAAAGAAAATGATTTTTTAAATGAAATACTATTCGGGTAATTTACAAAAGTGTCAGTCTACAGCTGATTGAGAATTTCAAAATACATGAATAAAATACGTCCTTTATCAAAGAAATTGTAGTGTCACCCCTCCAAGTATTTGCGTGAGAATGAGGCAGAAAGGCTCTTTATGGAATCCATATGAGACAAACCAGGCAAGCTGCACGAGAAGTCAGGTTAGGTGAGGCCTGCAGTACGTAAATATAAGTGCAGACAGGAAACCTTAACAAGTACTTAGGTAAGGCATGGAGTACTTTTGCCTGAGAGGATGTTGTGGTACGTAGTGAGCTCACTTGGAATAATTAAAATAGAGTTTCATGTTAGGAGCTATCTATGGATGATATGCCTTCATGATTGACTATTCCATATTTGCAGAACTGCATTTAGACAATGAAATATAGATACTCAAAAAGTTTTTGGAATAGAGAGAGTTATTAGCAGGGGTGCAGAGAAGGAACATGTGGTCTACGGGAGTCTGTCAGGTGCTGGTTTTGTAGGGGCTATTTAGTTTCTGTTTTCCTTCTGTTTTTGCTTTCCATTTTCTTTTCTTTCTTGTCTTCTATTATGTTAATTGAGTGGAAGTATTTAAAAATTGAACTATAATTTCTCCACTTTTATGTTAGCTCTACCTCTGTAAATTTTGCGATGGCTCCACAGATTAAATTACAGTTCCTTAACTTTTCAGTCTACTTAGTTAATATTTTATCTTTCATATAAGATATTAAAACCTTGCACCAGTGTAATTCATTGTTTGTGCTTGGTTCTGTAGTTTTACACGTGCACACACACACTCACACACAAATATACATATATTATAGCATGTTTGTATAAAACAATGAAATTATTGTATTGAAAAGTCATAGTTCCTTTAAAGAAATTTGGAGTAGGTGACAAAGGTGGTCTTAAAATATATTAATCTACACATTTTCTATTTCATGCTTTTTTATTTCTTATTGAATACTTGGTTTTTCTGTCTGGTAATATTTCCTTGAATGTAAAAACATCTGCTAGCATTTCTTGTAATACATGTTTGTTGGCATTGTGTTATCTTAGTTTTTATTTGAAATTATTTTTATTCTACATGTTAAAAAAATACTTTTTCACTGAATATAAAAATTTGGGTCAAATGTTTTTTTTAAAAAAATTAGAAATTAAAAAAATGGCATTCCACTATCTCTGCCCTCCGTTGCTTTGATGATGTTAGCTTTACTTGTATCTTTGGTATCTTACATATATATTTTTCTCTGGTTGCTTTCAAGATTTTCACTTTGATTTTGGATTTCGTATAATGTGTTAAGGTGGCATTTTCTTTTTATTTAAAGTGCTTGGGGTTCCTGAATCTGTAATATTATTTTTTTAATGATATTTAAGGTTTTGATCCTTCTTCTTCTTCTTCTTCTTCTTCTTCTTCTTCTTCTTCTTCTTCTTCTTCTTCTTCTTCTTCTTCTTCTTCTTCTTCTTCTTCATCTTCTCCTCCTTCTCCTTATCCTTCTTCTTCTTCTTCTTCTTTCCTCTGCCACAATCACTTCTCTTTTCTTTCTGGAATTCTAGTTATATGTAAATTAGACTTCTTCCCATTTTCCATAATAAATAATCTGCTCAAAAACATATGGGCTTTGGCATCTCCCACTTGGATGGACAGAGCACTGTGTGAAGACTCACATCATGAACTTTTGCTCCAAGAACCATCACAGGAACATACCAGGAAAGCTGAGAGAATCCATACGCCTTTTGAAGGAAGTGGATTGCTCCTGTGGGCCCCGAGAGACAGCAGAAAATTTGTGAGTGCCCAAAGTGTGAAAGGGGCATTGTGTACTTCTGAACACACATGCTCACTAGGGAAACTGAAGATTCAGATCATGGCAGAAAGATTTGACCTTACCTGGACCTGAGACAAATTTAGAGAGCTGAGTGAAATACAGCAGTAGAAGTAGCAGAAAGAGCGCTGTGGGCTCTCTTGGTCCCCAGGGAAGCCATTTTTGACTTTGTCCCTCAGAGGTCCTTTGGAGAGGGCCACCAGAAGAACTAGAAAAAGACCACAGGAAGAAAAAGATTTCCACCTGAACTTTGTCATAATTTTAAAGTTTCCTGGACAGAACTCAAAGGAGGGGGTGAATTGGGAGTGTAGATGCAACAAAGAAACCACGGCAGGTAGAGAGGCATGAAACCTGAAAGCCTGTTTGCTTTCTCAGCCAGGAGGCTGGTAGTCTGGGGCAGGTTCTCAGTCCTGCTCAACTGCTGCCTGGAAATAAACTCAGTGCTGTTAGGGGTGGGACACAGTGGAAGAGAGACCAGCCTTTGGGTTGTATGGGAGCTGTAACTGCTGGCTTTCCTTCACTTCCCTGCCAGCCTGCATGACACAGCAGAGGCAGACATAATCCCCCTGGGAACATAACTCCATTGACCTGGGAACCACACCCTCATCCCCCACAGCAACTGCAGCAAGCACCACCCAAAGAGAGACTGAGATCAAACACACCTAACCTGGTCTGCATCTGATGGTCTTTCTCTACTCACCTTGGTAGCCAAAGCAAAATGTAATCTCTTGAGAGCTTTAGAGCCTTGCCCACTGCCTGATCCTCTCTATACAATTGTAGCTGATGCTCTCTTGAAAACACCACCTCCAGGCAAGCAGCCAATGAACACAAAACTAGTGCAACAAACAAAACTCCAACTAAGGACCCTCACAGTCATTTCACTTCTCTGCCACCTCCACTGACACAGATGCTACTATCCATGGCTGAGAGACCCGAATATGGTTGACATCACAGGACTCTGTGCAGGCACTCCCCAGTACCAGTCAGAGCCTAGTAGCTCTGCTGGGTGGCTAGACTCAGAAGGGTCTAGTTTTCTGGAAGCCCCATCCCTAGGGGAAGGGGGAGAGCACTACATCAAGGGAGCACCCTGTAGGACAAAAGAATCTGAACAGCAATGCTTGAGCTTCAGATCTTCCCTCTGACATAGTCTACCCAAATGAGAAGGAACCAGAAAACAATTCTGGTAATATGACAAAATAAGGTCTTTTAACAATCGCGAAAGATCACACTAGCTCACCAGCAATGGATCCAAACCAAGAAGAAATCACTGAATTGCGAGAAAAAGAAATCAGAAGGTCAATTATTAAGCTATTCAAGGAGGCATCAGAACAATCACAACTTCTGAAAAGGAAGGACACACTTAGAGAAATGCAAAATGCACTAGAAAGTCTCAGTAATAGAATTGAACAAGCAGAAGAAAGAACTTCAGATATTAAACACAAGGCTTTTGAATTAACCTAATCTAACAAAGACAAATAAAAAAATTTTTGAATGAACAAAGCCCACAAGAAGTTTGGGATTATGTTAAATGAGCAAACCTAAGAATAATTGGTGTTTCTGAGGAAGACAAGAAGTCTAAAAGTTTGGAAAACATATTTGAGGGAATAATTGAGAAAAACTTCCTCAGACTTGCTAAGGGTCTAGACATCCAAGTACAAGAAGTTCAAAGAACATCTGGGAAATTTATCACAAATAGATCATCACCCAGGCACATAGTCATCAGGTTATTTAAAGTTGAGACAAAGGAAAGAATGTTAAGAGTTGTGAGGAAGAAGCACCAGGTAACTTCTAAAGGAAAATCTATCAGATTGACAGCAGATTGCTCTGCAGAAACCCTACAAGCTATAAGGTACAAGGGTCCTATCTTCAGCCTCCTTATACAAAACAATTACCAGCCAAAAATTTTGTATCCATTGAAACTAAACTTCATAAATGAAGGAAAGATGCAGTCTTTTTCAGGCAAACAAATGTTGAAAGAATTCACCACTATCAAGCCAGAACTACAAGAGCTGCTAAAAGGAGCTCTAAATCTTGATACAAATGCTCAGAATACACCAAAATAGAATCTCATTAAAGCATAAATCTCACTGGACCTATAAAACAACAACACAATGGAACAAAAAACCAAGACATTCAGGCAACAAATATCATGATGAATAGAATAACATCTCACATCTCAATACTAACATTGACTATAAATGGCCTAAATACTTCACTTAAAATATACAGAATGGCAGAATGGGTAAAAATTCACCAGCCAAGTATCTGCTGTCTTCAGGAGACTCACCTGAAACATAAGGACTCACATGAACTTAAGATAAAGGGGTGGAAAAACATATTCCATGCAAATGGAGACCGAAAGTGAGCAAGAGTTATTATTATTATTTTAGACAAAACAGACATTAAAGCAACAACAGTTTGAAAATACAGGGAAGGACATAATATAATAATAAAAAAAACTAGTCCAACAGGAAAATATCACAATCCTAAATGTATATGCACCTAACACTGGAGCTCCCAAATTTATAAAACAATTGCTACTAGACCTAAGAAATGAGTTAGACAGCAACACAATAGTAGTGGGAGACTTAAATACTCTACTGACAATACTACACAGGTCATCAAGACAGAAAGTCAACAAAGAAACAATGGACATAAACTCTACCCTAGAACAAATGGACTTAACAGGTATTTACAGAACATTCTACCTAACAACTACAGAATATCCATTCTATTCATCAGCACATGGGACATTCTTCAATATAGACCATATGATAGGCCACAAAACAAGTCTCAACAAATGTAAAAAAACCAAAATTACAGGAAGCACTCTCAGACCACAGTGAAATAAAATTAGAAATCAACTGCAAAAGGAACCCTCAAAACCATGCAAATACATGGGATTTAAATCCCAAATGATCATTGGGTCTACAACGAAATCAAGATAGAAAGTTTTAAAATCTTTTAACTGAATGATTACAGTTACAGAACCTATCAAAATTTCTGGGATACAGCAAAGGCAGAATTAAGAGGAAAGTTTATAGCATTAAATGCTTACATCCAAAAGTCTGAAAGAGCACAAATAGACAATGTAAAGTTATACTTCAAAGAACTAGAGAAACAAGAACACACCAAACCCAAACTCTTCAGAAGAAAAAAAAATAACCAAGAGCAGAGCAGAACTAAATAAAATTTAAACAAACAATAATACAAAGGATAAATGAAAGACAAAGCTGACAATTTGAAAAGATAAATAAAATTGACAGAACATTAGTGAGATTACCCACAAAAAGAAGAAGAAAGATATAAATAAGTCAATTAGAAATGAAACAGGACATATTTAAAATTGATACCACTGAAATAAAAAAGATCATTCAGGTGGTATGCAAACAAACTAGAAAACATAGAAGAGGTAAATAAATTCCTGGAAATTTACACCCTCCTAGATTAAACCAGGAAGAAATAGAAACTTTGAACAGATCAATAACAAGCAGAGAGCTTGAAATAGTAATAAAAATATTGCCAGCAAAAAAGTGTCCAGGACAAGATACTTGTGTCTAGGACAGATGAATTTTATCAGATGTTCAAAGAAAAATTGGTACCAATCCTATTGATACTATTCCACAAGAGAGAGAAAGAGGGAATCACCTCTAAATCATTCTATGAAGCCAGTGTCACTCTAATACCGAAACCAGGGAAGGACATAACAAAAAATAAAACTACAGACCAACATCACTGATGAATATAGATGTAAAAATTATTAACAAAATACTTGCTAACCAAATCCAACAGTATATCAAAAAGATAATCAACCATGGTCAAGTGGGTTTCATACCAGGGATGCTGGAATGGTTCAACATGCACAAGTCAATAAATGCGATATACCACATCAGCAGAATTAAAACTGTTCATCACATCATCATCTCAACAGATGCAGAAAAAGCATTTGACAAAATCCAGCACCTCTTTGTGATAAAAAACCCTCAGCAAAATTGGCATACAAGAGGCACCTTAATGTAATAAAAGCCATCTATGACAAGTCCGCAGCCAATATAATACTGAATAGGCAAATGTTGGAAGCGTTTCCCTGAGAACTGTAACAAGACAAAGAGGCCCACTCTCACCACTTCCATTTAACATATTACTGGAAGTTCTAGTCAGAGCAATCAGATAAAAGAAAGAAATAAAGGGCATTCAAATCAGTAAAGAGGAAGTCAGACTGTTGCTGTTTGCTGATGATCTGATGATATATCTAGAAAACCCTGAAGATTCCTCCAAAAAGCTTCTAGAACTGATCAATGAATTCAGCAAAGTTTCAGGATACAAAATTAATATATACAAATCAGTAGCTCTACTATAAACCAATAGAGATAAAACCGAGAAATCAAGAACTCAACCCCTGACTGAGCACAGTGGCTCATACCTGCAATCCCAGCATTTTAGGAGGCCAAGGTGGGTGGATCACTTGAAGTCAGGAGTTCAAGATCAGCCTGGCCAACATGGTGAAATTCTATCTCTACAAAATTACAAAAATTAGCCAGATATGATGGCGGGTGGCCATAATCTCAGCTACTAGGGATGCTGAGGCAGGAGAATCACTTGAACCTGGGAGGCAGAGGTTGCAGTGAGCCAAGACTACGCCATTGCACTCTAGGCTGGGCGACAGAGTGAGACTCCATCTTAAAAAAAAAAAAAAAAAAAGCAAAAAAGGAGCTCAATCCCTTTTAAAATAGCTGAAAAAAGAAAAACATAATATACCTAACCAAGGAGGTAAAACACCTCTACAAGAAAAACGACAAAACACTGCTGGAAGAAACCACAGATGACACAAATGAAAACACATCCCATGCTCATGGAACGGTAGAATCAATATTGTAAAAATGACTATACTGTCAAAAGAATTTACAAATTAAATGAAATTCCCATGAAAATACCACCATCATTCATCACAGAACTAAAAAAAAAAAAAAACTTTTCTGAAATTCGTGTGGAACCAGAAGAAAGCGTGCATAGCCAAAGCAGGATAAGCAAATAGAAGAAGTCTGGAGGCATTACATTACCTGACTTCAAACTATGCTATAAGGCCATAGTTCCCAGAACAGCATGATACTGGTATAAAAATAGGTCCATAGACCAATAGAACAGAATAGAGAATCTAGAAATAAAGCCAAATACTTACAGCCAACTGATCTTTGACAAAGCAAACATAAACATATAGTGGGGGGAAAAGACACCCTATTCAACAAATGGTGCTGGGATAACTAGTAAGCCACATGTAGAAGAATGAAACTGGATTCTCCTCTCATCTTATACAAAAATCAACTCAAGATGGATCAAGGATTTAAATCTAAGGCCTGAAACCACAAGCATTCTAGAAGAAAACATTTAAAACAAAAAAAAACCCTTCTAGAAATTGGCTTAGGCAAAGACTTCATGACCAAGAACCCAAAAGCAAATGCAACAAAAACAAAGATAAATAGAAGGGACTCAATTAAACTAAAAAGTTTCTTCACTGCAAAAGAAACAATCAGCACAGTAAAGACAACCCACAGAGTGGGAATAAATGTTTGAAATCTATACATCTGACAAAGGACTAATATCAAGAATCTACATGAAACTCAAATAAATCAGCAAGAAAAAAGTGAACAATGTCATCAAAAAGCAGGCTAAGGACATGAATAGACAATTCTCAAAAGATGACATACTAATGGCAAATAAACATATGAAAAATGCTCAATATCACTAATGACTAGGGAAATTCAAATCAAGCCTGTGCACAATGTGATTTCACCTAACTCTTGTAAGAAAGACCATAATCCAAAAATTAAAAAATAATAGATGTAGGTGTGGATGTGGTAAAAAGGAAACATTTTTACACTGCTGGTGGGAATGTAAACTAGTGGAACTGCTATGGAAAACAGTATGGAGATTCCTTAAAGAACTAAAAGTAGATATATCATATGATTCAGCAATCCCACTACTAGGTATCTACCTAGAGGAAAAGGAGTCATCATACAAAAAAGATAAATGTACATGCATGTTTATAGCAGGACAATTCGCAATTACAAAAATATGGAACCAACCCAAATGCCCATCAATCGAGGAGTGGATAAAGCAATTGTGATATATATATACACACATCACAATTCTTTCATAAAAAGAAATGAAATGCTACCCAGCCATAAAAAGGAATAAAATAATGGCATTCACAGCAACCTGGATAAAGTTGGAGATAATTATTCAAAGTACATACTGATCCTGAATAAGTCAGAAGTGGAAAACCGAACATTATATGTTCTCATTCGTAAGTGGGTGCTAAGCTATGACATGCAAAGGCATAAGAATAATACAATGGTCTTTGGGGACTTGAGGGAAAGGTGGGGAAGGAGGTGAAGGATAAAACACTACGCACTGTATACAGTGTATACTGCTCAGGTGATGGGGGCACCAAAATCTCAGAAATCACCACTAAAGAACTTCTGCATATAACCAAACACTACCTGTTCCCCAAAAACCTATTGAAATGAGGAAATAAAGATAAAAAAGGAGAAATAATATATATATAATTTATATATAAAAAGAATGTTACACCAAATATTTGAAATAAAAATAATTGATTTAAAGTCTTAGAATCTTAAAATTTTAGAGTTGGGAAGAATCTTATCTATTACTTAATTCCATTCCTATGTTTTGCAGGTAAAAATAAAATAGAATATGGAGTAACGAAATCACTGATGGACACATTGTGAGTTAAAATGTAATGTTTCCCTAAAGTGCAAAACCTGACAATTGGGATGGACATGGTGCCTCATGCCTGCAATCCCAACGTTTTGGGAGGCCAAGTTGTGGTAATAGCCTGAGCCCAGGAATTTGAGACCAGCTTGAGCAATATGGTGAAACCGTCTGTATTAAAAAAAAATCTGACAATTATTACTTCCACAATTATTCCAACACAGCATGGTTACTACTACCACATCTGTAAATGATTTATTTATTTTATACAATTAAAATACATTATGATATACAAAAATGAATATCACACAGTATATTTTAAGAAAATATACTGTGAACAATCATGACAGTCAACTCAAAATGAAATATTTACTAGATTAATAAAATAGCATTATTTCTACTCTACTGTAAGGAATATCTATGAGAAGATAGAACACAGGCTGCTCATTTCAGAGTTGTTGGTTTCTTGGGAGAAACATTTTTCTTAATTATTTGAAATGATTGAAAAACTCAACTTTTTAACATATATGCTACTTAAATTATTAAAAGAAATACAATGTAATTGCATTTTTGACATCTAAAAGTATAAGTTTACTGAATTTAAACCTGTGCATAATAAATAATTCCAAAAATTAGTATATATTTAAGAAATAGTGTTACTTAGTATTCTATATTATGATCCCTAATCATCTAGAAAACACTTAAATTTGAATTAATAGAGGTTAATACAGTTTTAACTGACAAAGATCTAGAGTTAAACCACACTTTGTATTTACAATGTTTTAATGGGACAAGATGAAGTCTTACTAATAATTTAATTATTTATGTTATTTTCAGAACATATTGCATTCATGTGCTTACTGGGTCACACTGCATTGCAAAAACATAGCTATATGATTGCCTTGATTTAATTTTTTTGTGGCTAGTAAGATTTGTCTAAAAAATAGCCCCAAATTATTTCTTTTATTGCCTTGATTTAATTTTTTTGTGGCCAATTAGATTTGTCTAAAAAATAGCCCCAAATTATTTCTTCACCATATATGTTTTGAAAAAAAAAAGTAGACTGTGGAAAAAGATTAGTGAAACCATAGAAATGCCACTGAATAATATAGATTTTTACTCTTGAAAATTAAGCATGTATTACATTCTGTACACATTTAACAGAGGAATTCTTCCTTCATCACATCTAAGTGAATGGCCCATATAGCCACTGAATTATTTTTTCTCCACATTATATACATAGTTTGGCATACCCTTTTTGTACGAACCTACTTTAAAATCTAAATGTAGAACTTTAGATTCTTCTGTTACAAATGTATAAAAATGAATACATATATTTGCTTTGAAGAAACAAAGTGAGACATTAATTAAAATTTCTCTCAATTAATATTTTTCCTTCCCCAATTAGATTACAATTTGCTTGAATGCAGACAAAATGATTACATTTAATTCTTTTCTTTGTTATATATGGAGATACTGTATTTATAATAATTTAATAATATTGCTGTAATTTTTAATCTTCTTCTAAAGCTGAGCCAGCAATGTCCGGCTTTTAGATGGTATCAGAGGATCATTTTTACTATTACTTAGAGATTTGCTCAGATTTCCTACTCAGACTTCTCTTTCTTTATTCAAAACCTCAATTATTTTTACCCATGAGCATTCACTTCACGTTTGCGTGGAACTTTATGCACCACCCATTTTCATGGCTATCTAATAGTTTTTTGTCATTCACACATGTTTTTCTCAGAGATGGCACTTTCTCAGGGATTTCTTCACTGATCACAAGATCAAACCGGCCTCCTGGCTTCACATTCATCTTAATCTCTATCAATGTCATGTTTTGTTGCTAAAGAGCACTATCAGATATGAAATAAACCTTTTATTTATAGTCTACCTGGATCCCACCCTCAACCCATAAAAATATAAGAAACTATAACAATATAAAAGCAGACATCTTGATGGTCTTGTTTACACCTGAATCACTAATGTTTAGGGTAATGTTGATAAATTGTGGACGTTCAATAAACATTTTTTAATTAAAGAAAAAGTTCCCTTTAAAATGTCAAAATTACAAGACTTTAATAATCTTAAGACTTAATATTAACTGTAATAACTTATTAGTTTTTCATTTGAATGAACTATTTATACAGAAAATAGTACATTGTGTATTGCATTTATACAAAGCTCAAGGACAGGAAAGACTATTATGACAGTTACCAAAATAGCGTTGGACAAGGGAGGAAGACCACCGGAAACTGGCATGAGAGAGCCTTCTGTAAGACTGGAAATAATTTACATCTTGATAAATGATAGCTACATAAAAGCATCATATGTAAAAACTGATCAATCTGAGTAAATTTAAGATTCGTGTACTTTATTATATGTATCATTTCAATAAAAATATACAAAAGTTGTAGTATTTAAAAATATTCTAACTTAAGTAAACATAAATAATTTCTTTAGTGTGCAAATGATGTAGTTTTCCTGCTTCTTTTCATAAATTTTGAAACACCAGACTTCAAACTTATTATCAGTTTTTTCAAATGTCATGTATATTTTAGTATAAATTCTGATTTAAGATATTTAGTGTGTTTTAACTTAGTATTTTAATATAGGACATTGATCTATTCCCATAAATATATAAAACTATTTGAAAAAAATCACAATTTTAAATGATGTCAAATTTATGTAGGATCTTGAAAGAAGTTGGTACAAAGTTTCTAAAGAATATTTTTATATCACCGACAAAATAGCCACCAGATACGATTTAGGTTTTTAAGTCATTTGGGATTATAAAAAATTACTGGTGCTGTATATTGCTTGCTTTTATTTTAATTCTCTTCTTCACATTTAGCCATGTCATGTGTATTCAGTCTTTTCTGATAGAAATATAGTTTCTTAGTGACTCCAAGTAGAAATACAAATTATGCATGTTGGGACTTTATAATTGAAGAATTCCTTATGAATCTAACCAACTTTTACGTAAAGTAATAACAAGGTCATTCAAACCCTTAAATGGTCTCTTTGAATCACTATATTAATCATGCTCCTTAGCCAGTGGTCCAGGCATGACAGCATGGAAACAGCAATATCAGGGGATAGAATAATGCAGTAAATTTATACTTGTGAATAACTGAGCCTGTCACCATACTTGTAGTTGAATTTCCCGGAAATATTTTCACAGTACCTACTTCCACATCGATTTACCATGCATTCTTAATAATCTGACAAAATTAGTGGACACATCTACATAAGAGGATGTCAGATCCCAGCATAATCCACATAAATTGGCACTAAATAAACTTTATAGAAAACTTTCATATATAACCTTAATGTTAGCCAGTGTTTGCATATCTTTTTTGTCAAGTACACCTAAAAGAAGATTGTTTAAATATTTGCCCTGTCTTAAACTATAATCCACATATTTTTCTCCTTTTCCTTTGTGCTAATCCATTCTCCTAAATAATACCTATCCCCTTTGGGATAGGTATTATCCCTATCCTCGGGAACAATAGAAAGATTAAATCCTCGGGAACAATAGAAAGATTTTTGGAGCAATTAACTTTCAAACACTTTTTTAAAAACCTCAATCCACAATAATAATTACATTTTGAATTGTTATCAACATAAATGCAATATAATTGGGAAAAAAATCTAACAATTCTTAGCCTAAACACGCCTAAACACACCAATTCTTTTCTATTATTCTAAATACATGCTGTCTACTACCCAGTAAATTGATTTGATGACCCTGTTATTGATTGTGTAGAAGCCAGGTAGAAAGATGCTTTTCAGGAGTTAGTCAAAAAACAAACAAAGAAACAAAAAAACCCAATACAATTTTATTTCGCTGAATACTCAATCTATTATTTATCTCAATTGAAAATTAAGTATTAGTTGGGAAGAATAGAAAATGTTACATTTTTCGTCACTTCCAGACATGAATCTTGATTTTTTTCAGCAGTGTGTAGCTCTTTTTATTAATCTTAAACACATTCTATGTCATTTACCCCTGCTCATTTACTGTCATTTATTAAGAACATTCATCCTGACTTTCTGTCTTCATCCCTATTAAATGGCTTTCATCATCTTGCATGTCTTCAGTCCACATGATCAACATATTTAGTGCCTAACTTTATAATCCTGTGATCACATTAATCCCAATGATTTCTTCTCCATTTTTATTGATTGAAATACTCAAATTCTGAAAATCTTTTCCTTGCAACTTTGTATTTTGAACTAACTTAGAGGAAAAAAATCAAGAATAGTGCAAGGAATTCTCATACATTTTTAATCCAAATTTTCCAACTTTATTTTACCAATATTTTTATTATATCTATCATTTTCTCCCCTTTTCTCTCTGTCTCTCCTTTTCTCATGTGTGTATAGATAGATAATGTGTTAGTCTGCTCTCACATTGCTTCTAAGAAATACCTGAAACTGGGTAATTTATAAGTAAAAGAGGTTTAATTAGCTCCTGGTTTTGCAGGTTGTACAGGAAGCATGATGCTGGCATCTCCTGTACTTCTGGGGAGGCCTCAGGAAACTTACAAGCATGGTGGAAGGTGAAGGGGGAGCAGACACATCATATGGTGAAAGGGGAAGCAAGAGAGGAGGGAGGAGTACCACACATTTTTAAATAAGCAGATCTCATAAGAATTCTCTATGGGAAGGACAGTACCAAGAGGGATGGTGCTAAAGTATGAGAAAGCACCCTCATGATCTAATCACCTCCCACCAGGCCCCACCTCCAACATTGGTGATTACATGTCAATATGAGATTTGGGTGGGAACACACATCCAAACTATATCAGATAAGAAGTATAATATATAATATAAATATGACAAATATAAATATATATAATATTTTTCTGAAACATTTGAAAGTAGGTTGCAGATTTGTTGAATCTTCACCCTTAAATATTTCAGAATGTTGATTCTAAGGTGATGGACATTGTCTTATGTAACTAGAGCCTAATCAAGATCAGGAAATTAAGTTAAATAGAAATTTAAAATTTGTGTTCCTTCAAACTAGTAAAGGAAGTACTTAGTTGTTCATTAGAATAGGGACTTTTACAAATTTATTAGCATAAACAAATAAGATCAGATATAAATATGAATTCAAAAGCAATGTCTATATTTCAACCAAGCAGACAAATCAATATAAAATTAACATAGGAATATTAAGTTTAGATTTGTCTTAGGATGAAGTAAAATGAACAAACAAAATTTCCAAATCAATCAATTATGCTGTTAGATTTATAAACCACAAAAAATACAATATTTCTCTTGATGAGAAAATTCATGGATCAGCAGTTGAGAAGACAAGCCACAGTGAGAGAAACCTTGAGGTGTTTGTGTAAGAAAAATTTTGTGATGACTTTAATAAATAAAACCAGAGGAAATGTTCAAGAGATGTTAAAGCTTGTAAAAAGCCTCAAAAATTGCAGGGCAATACATTTTTATTTGTCCCCAAGAGTATTTACTAATCTACAAATCAAGGTATTATTGTTTTACTAGATAAAATAATGCTAACTTTGGGGACTAGAAAATAAACATACTCAAATTGCTTAACATGCACTGTAGTGCAAGAGTTATTGCTGATTCAGTATACTGAGGACTATCTAAAAATCAATGCAAGTGGGAAAACAAATTGAACTTGTACTGAGATTTGAGGGATTCCAATACTGTTTCTCTTAAGCTATAGCCCCTTGGGCGTCACATAAAATGAAACACATAATCAGCTTTCAGTTTGTATTTGCCTTCATTAATCATAAACTGTAGGCAAAGTCTGAGCTTGCAAATTTAGATCCTTTATTGTTGCTTCACGTTAATGATTATTGTCATTTATTTCCCTTTGGGTTTAACATTTTGAGCAACTACAGAGCACAGATGGTTGAAAGCCCTTGCAGAAATGTAATCAGCAAATGTGAGCAAGTTGTATTCAAAATGCATGATAAAGAAATTACTAAATTACTCCCTAACCTAGATAATCAATCAAAATATTATGCTACAATATATATAGTATATACGAATATATGTAGCAAAGCAGTCACAATTTTATTCTATCACTGAAATCACAGCATGTGTATGTTACAAAATTGAGCATTAACCTCCAATTGAATGCTTACATTAGATAAAAGGATATATAGAAACCAAATATTTTAATTGATGCTGACATTAATATACTAATTTTATTACATCCATAAAAATATAGCTAACAATAAAAGCATTTAGAAAAAACTGTATCATTTTAAACATCTTTACATTAGCATCTATAAAGCTGTGTTAATTTATAAAACCGTTTTAATCCTATAAAACTGTCCAACTGTAGTTGGAACTTTAGTTGCATATGAATATCACCTAAAAAGAAAGCCAGTAATTTACATATAATGTAATATTATTTATATATGCATATATCAATTTAAATTTATAAGTCTCTCTACTTTTGGTTCAGAGAAACTAATACACAGCCTTGAAACCGATCCTTGGTCAGGTTGCTACCTACATAAAAGGAATAATTCAGAAAATGATACGGCTGAATAATTATCAGACTTATTTTTAAAAATGAGCTTATTTATTTTTATGTGACAAATAATAGTTATATATATTTATGGGATACAATGTAATGTTTTGATCTATATACATTATAAAAAGATTAAATTGAAGCTAATTAACATATCTACCACCTTACTTTTTTTTAAAATTATACTTCATGTTCTAGGGTACATGTGCACAATGTGCAGGTTTGTTACATATGTATACATATGCCATGTTGGTGTGCTGCACCCATTAACTCATCATTTACATTAGGGATATCTCCTAATGCTATCCCTCCCCCATTCCCCACTCCACAGCAGGCCCTGGTGTGTGATGTTCCCCTTCCTGTGTCCAAGTGATCTCATTGTTCAGTTCCCACCTATGAGTGAGAACATGCGGTGTTTGGTTTCTGATAATTTGCTGAGAATGATGGTTTCCAGCTGCATCCACGTCCCTACAAAGGACACGAACTCATCCTTTTATATGGCTGCATAGTATTCCATGGTGTATATGTGCCACGTTTTCTTAATCCAGTCTGTCATTGATGGACATTTGGGTTGGTTCCAAGTCTTTGCTATTGTGAATAGTGCTGCAATAAACATACGTGATCATGTGTCTTTATAACAGCGTGATTTATAATCCTTTGGGTATATACCCAGTAATGGGATGGCTGGGTCAAATGGTATTTCTAGTTCTAGATCCTTGAGGAATCACGACACTGTCTTCCACAATGGTTGAACTAGTTTACAGTCCCACCAACAGTGTAAAAGTGTTCCTATTTCCCCACATTCTCTCCAGCACCTGTTGTTTCCTGACCTTTTAATGACTGCCTTCTAGCTGGTGTGAGATGGTATCTCATTGTGGTTTTGATTTGCATTTCTCCGATGGCTAGTGATGATGAGCATTTTTTCATGTGTCTGTTGGCTGCATAAATGTCTTATTTTGAGAAGTGTCTGTTCATATATTTTGCCCACTTTTTGATGGGGTTGTTTTTTTCTTGTAAATTTGTTTGAGTTCTTTGTAGGTTCTGGATATTAGTCCTTTGTCAGATGAGTAGATTGCAAAAATTTTCTCCCATTCTGTAGGTTGCCTGTTCACTCTGGTGGTAGTTTCTTTTTGTGTGTGTGGTGAGAACCTTGAAAATCTATTAATTCAGCAGTTTGGAAATACATACTACATTATCAACTGTAGTCATGATCACTAAAACCTACTCCTCCAGTCTAACTAAAACTTTGTATCCTTTGATCAACATATCCCCTTTCCATAACTATTTCAAACATGTTAGGAGCAATTAATTGTTTTCAACCATAGCTTTTGAAAAGGAGATCAGTATGTTACTACGGTCTTTTAGAATACTATTTTTTTATTTTACAATTTTAACCATTCTTGTGGGAGTAATATGGTATTACATGGTGGTTTGCATTTCCCTGACAATTAGTGATGTTGAAAAGGGAACACTTTTACATTGCTGTGGGAATGTAAACTAGTACAACCACTATGGAAAGCAACTTGGAGATTCCTTGAAGAACTAAATGTAGATGTACCATATGATCCAGCAGTCTCACTACTGGGTACCTACCTATAGGAAAAGAAGTCATTGTATGAAAAAGACACTTGCATGGGCATGTTTATAGCAGCAAAATTTGCAATTGTAAAAATATGAAATCAGCCCAAATGCCCGTCAGTCAATGAATGGATAAAGAAAATGTGGTATTTATATACCAGGGAATACTACTCAGCCATAAGAAGGACTGAAATAATGGCATTCACAGCAACCTCGATGAAGTCAGAGACCATTATTCTATGTAAAGTAACTCAGGAATGGAAAACCAAACATTGTATGTTCTCTCTTGCATAAGGGAGCTAAGCTATGAGAATGCAAAGGCCTAAAAATGATACAGTGGTCTTTGGGGACTTGGGGTAAATGGTGGGAGGGGGCTGAGGGATAAAAGACTACACATTGTGTATTGTATACACTGCCCGGGTGATGGGCTCACCAAAATCTTATAAATCACCACTAAAGAACTTATCCATGTAACTATACAGCACCTGTTCCCCAAAAAACTATTGAAATTTTTTTCAAAAATACTATGGAATGTAGGGAGAGAAAATCCGTGTCTTACTGTGACCAAGTAGACTGAATTACTCAGGGATATTTTAGAAATGTTGTTGCTTCATAATGTTGATCTAACTGGTAGTTTCAACAGGTTTGATTTATAAAAAATAAAAAATATCCTTAATAAATTGAGACTAGCGGCATTTCTGTTGTTATGTAGTGTTTCTCACTAAGAGTGAGAAACTACTCTAAGAGTAGATTGCCTGCACCTGAATTACTCATTATGTCAGCAAAACATAGATTCTTATTTCCATCTTAGTTATATTAAATCAGATTATCTGAGAATGGGTCCTGAGAAACTATGATGCCAATAAATTCCTCAGGTCATTTTTAGCAAAACTAAAATTTTCAAAGCAGTGTAAGAAGCTAAACAATTATTTAACTGGACTAAGGCTTTTTTTTTTTTTCCCCCCAAGTACAGTCAATTCTTGTTAATAAAGAGAGTTTCCATGAAGTCACCACCAACACTGAGTTAGTGAATACTGAACTATTGCTCCAAGAAGAATACACTCTGGCACATAACCCCTTCCATCCTTCCTTCCTTCCTTCCTTCCTTCCTTCCTTCCTTCCTTCCTTCCTTCCTTCCTTCCTTCCTTCCTTCCTTCCTTCCTTCCCTCCCTCCCTCCCTCCCTCCCTCCCTCCCTTCTTTCTTTCTCTTTCTTTCTTTCTCTCTTTCTTTCTCTCTTTCTTTCTTTCTTTCTTTCTTTCTTTCTTTCTTTCTTTCTTTCTTTCTTTCTTTCTTTCTTTCTTTCTTTCTTTCTTTCTTTCTTTCTTTCTTTCTTTCTTTCTTTCTTTCTTTCTTCCTTTCTTCCTTTTCTTTCTTTCTTTTGACATAGGGTCCTGTAGCTTAGGCTGGAGTGCAGTGGTGCGATCTTGGCACACTGAAACCTCTGCCTCCCAGGTTCAAGTGATTCTCCTGCCTCAGCGTCCCAAGTAGCTGGGACTATAGCGCCTGCCATCACGCCCAACTAATTTTTGTATTTTTAGTAAAGACGGGTTTTTATCATGTTGGCCAGGCTGGCCTTGAACTCCTGACCTCAGGCAATCCGTCCACCTTGGCCTCCCAATGTGCTGGGATTACAGGCGTGAGTCACTACACCTGGCCCACATAACCACTTTTTATAGCCAGGAAGTAAACGTATACTGATCTCCTGCTCTAATCTGGAGGCCTTTAGTTTTAATTTCAAGGATCAAGATTTAGAACAGTAACAACAAAAGTACTTGAACAGGGAACTGGAATTTCCATCTCTACTGAAGCTTAAAATCTGAAAAAGATTGACCGAGAGTCCAAAATCTCACTTCAGTCATTCTCCAACCTTCACCTCTTATTGGGGACCTTAGTCTTTTTTTGCAATGATTTAGGTAAAGTGAACTTGTGTGTTCCATAACATTTTTAAGATTGTTTTTGCCCTATTCCTGGCAAATTGATTAAATCTTGCTTTTGCTTAATTTTAATTGGCTATGCTAAATGTGAACTTAACCAGTCACTCCCAGGGAGTCAACTATACATACAGTAATCTTAAAAGGTAACCAAAAAAATCACTGCTTTGCTTATGGGAATTATAAAAGCAGGTTAATTGACTTCATTTTAAAAGTTGTTCTACATGGCCAATGTATTAAACAGAGGTTCCTAAAGGTTAACAATAGACTACTAAGGATTAAACATAGTAGCTCCTCTGATTGCATCAGATACATGACATGGAAGTTTAACAGGTCAAAGAGATTAGTATGCTATTGTATACCTGACCAATTTCTTTTTCATTCCAATTTTGGAGTCTAGCCAGGCATATGTGTCAATATAGTTAACTCCTCTTGACTTTCTTCCTCTAAGGAAGTAGTATATCATCTGTGCAACGTACTCATTTGCTCTTGGTTATTGAATCTAATATCTACTTCACATTATTAGAATATTACTCTAGCAAGCTGACATTTTTGTGTAGTATTATAGTAGACTATATGCTTCCATGTCACAATTTTGTATGCATGTACACTGAAATAATAATAAACAAATAGAAGGTGACTGGCAAATGTAGCTCAAATTCATTTTTCTGCCCAATCTGTGAAAACTGGTAATTACATGGATCAATTTTTATCAGAGACATTCTTCAAACTATGGAAAATAAGGAATTGTCTTATATAATGTTCCCAATAAGCAAGAAATTCAGAGACTGGCAGGGTTATTTAGGTTTTGTCAAAATTATATTCCATAGATTTTCTTTACCACTCTCATGATGTCATCACCCTACTCTTATTTCCTGGAATCACCACTCTAAAAAAACATACTACTTGCACTTACATCAATGTCTCAGGTTCTGCTTCTGGGGCAACTCAAAGCAAGATACAAGAGTAAACTAAAACTAACAAAGAATCATCATTTACTCATTTTAATTATTGGTTGTTTTTACACAACCTACTTCTATTCCAGATGTCATCTGAAGTAAAAAGTAGAACTATAAATGTTAAATAACATCAGCTATTAGATGAGATGTAAACCAAATGTTACAATAAAAAGACTATGATTCTCACATTGAATTGTGGTGAAAGTGTCTATCTGCAGGCTACATAAAAGAGAGATATGTAAAATATAAGGACAAAGAAATGTTGGAAGTGAAAAAATTTTAATACTCATGTTTCATGTCAATGTAAAGGAAATAACATTGTGTAACCTCAATAACGTGACAAAATTAAATATAAGTTAAAATTATTACTAGAGATAAAGAGAGATATTGTATAATCAGAAAAGTATTAGTATAATTGAAATATTGAATAATTTTAAATTTATACTTAATAAATTTAGGCCGGGCACGGTGGCTCAAGCCTGTAATCCCAGCACTTTGGGAGGCCGAGACGGGCGGATCACGAGGTCAGGAGATCGAGACCAGCCTGGCTAACACGGTGAAACCCCGTCTCTACTAAAAATACAAAAAAAAAAACTAGCCGGGCGAGGTGGCGGGCGCCTGTAGTCCCAGCTATTTGGGAGGCTGAGGCAGGAGAATGGCGTAAACCTGGGAGGCAGAGCTTGTAGTGAGCTGAGATCCGGCCACTGCACTCCAGCCTGGGTGACAGAGCGAGACTCTGTCTCAAAAATAAATAAATAAATAAATAAATAAATAAATAAATTTAAATATAGCTTCAAATATGCATTATACATTTAAAAGTTTTTATTTACAATAAATTCTTTAAATAATCTCATGAATCTTAATAAAATAGATTAAAGTGAAAAAATCAAATAATTAAATATATGGCTGGCTCAAATACTGCATAAAATTGACTGTGTTTATCTGACATAATCCAAAAACTGTAGAAGGGATAAAAATATAAGCAAATAGTTTTAGAATCATCTCTATGAAGCTGATCTCATGAGCCTAATTGGTAAATTTGCTTCTTATATTTGTATTGATTTTATATTCTTATAGATTCATACAGATTTTAAGATATCAGGGAACACAAAGTTCTGCAGAATACTTACAGATCTTGCTTGCATTAAGTGTTTAATCAATAATTGTTAATAAATGAGCAAATGAATATAATTTGGTTTACGAATACATGCATATATTGGCACACCACCTTGACACATTTATTAGAAATGTATTTGTTGATATGCCTTATGTCAGTTATTTCATTCACATAGTTGAATTATAATCATCACAATGCCCAAGCAGAAAAATGTAATGGAAAAATATTTTCAGAATAATGTAATGGAAATTTCAGAAAAATGTAATGGAAAAATATTTCAGAATGAATCTAAAGTGTCTTTAGAACTTTGATTACTTTAAGTCGTGACAAATGATTTAGTGATTACATTCTATCTTTACAGCATAATTCATAATAATCTTCTTAACTAAAAATATTGCAAAGCCATTCAGATATCAAGTTAGAGAGTTTGATAATTTCTTCCCACAATCTAATAATAAAAAACACTGTAAGCTCATTTTGTAATTATTTTTTAATTGCATTCTCTGTGTTCTATCAGCCAAATTACTTCTGTGGATCAGATTTCCATCCATCTGAAAAAATTCAACTGCTTCCTAAGAAGTGTCTTAATTCTGCAATACTTTCCTCAAATCAATCTATTCAGCAATCAAAGCAATCCATTTAATATTCAAATCTGACTGTATATTTTCTTTTGTTTAGTAAAACACTGAATGCCTCTGAGTTGTCTGCAAAATTAAAGTCAAAATATTAAATATGAAACATAAAGCTTTCATGATTAGATTTCTACCTGTCACTCCCCAGTGTAATCTCTTGCTACTTCCTGGTTTTAAGTTCAAACTTCAGAAATAACCCAAATTATACATTTTACACAGCATACTATCAATTTATTGCCACTGCATCTTTTCTTATCCTGTCTCACAGCTAAGAATTAATTACAATTGTCTATGTGATTTGCCTACCTAGCTCCTACTTTCCTTTTAAATCTCTGCTTGTGTGCTCTATTTCCCAGGAAGACTTTCTGACTCCATATTATATTATATGTCATTACCTTTCTTAACATTCTACAGGACTGATTTCATAAGACTATATTAAAATAACTTTTTAATACATCTGTACCTTCCATGAGATTGAAAGTTCCTAAGGATCATTAAATATGTCTCATTATGCTTTTTACTTTTAGTGTTAACACACTGCCTTGCACATCATAACCTTTCAATAATTCATTATTGAGAGCATATAATTTTGCAAAATTAATGCTGTATAAGCTTGATATTTGATAGTTTCTCTAAAGTGGAATGTTTTATTAATCTATCATAGTATTGTAAATGTGAAAGGTTTCAGAAGTATATAATCACTATTTCATACTTGAACAACTTTCTTAGAAGATTTAGTATAAAAGAGACTACAAATTTCAATATCCACTACCTCCCATCTCCTTTCAGGAATAGAAAAAGCAAAATTATCTAATGAAATAATAGCATATTTTAAGAAATTCTAAACAATTTTGAGAGACATCTTTAAGAAACTATTGCAGAAAGATCAATAGCAATTAGTTATAGTCAGTGTTTAAGGTGCTATTTATGAGTATAGATAATCCATTGTTTGCAAAACTATTTAATATTAAGTATTTTTTTGGAATACACATGTAAGCTTTTATAAATTTTTTTTTTTTTTTTTTTTTTTGAGACGGAGTCTAGCTCTGTCGCCCAGACTGGAGTGCAGTGGCGCGATCTCGGCTCACTGCAAGCTCCGCCTCCCGGGTTCACGCCATTCTCCTGCCTCAGCTTCCGGAGTAGCTGGGACTACAGGCGCCCGCCACCACGCCCGGCTAATTTCTTTTTGTATTTTTAGTAGAGACGGGGTTTCACCGTGTTAGCCAGGATGGTCTCGATCTCCTGACCTCGTGATCCGCCCGCCTCGGCCTCCCAAAGTGCTGGGATTACAGGCTTGAGCCACCGCGCCCGGCCTATAAATTTTTTTATTATGCTTGTATGGTGAAAATTCCTTAGGTATTTTTTTAAATGTAACTGAAAGCTTTTCAAAGTAATGAGAAAAAATTCTGAATAAATTTAATAAACATGAAAGAAAAAATACTCAGTTGAGAACATTTAAGTAAAAGCACACTGCTATGTGAGATTGTTCTAAAGAAATGGAATCTTTGAGTTTGAGAGAGGAGGCATTTAGAGGCCAACTAAGAAGATAGAAATGGAGGGCCTTGGAAGATAAAAAACACCCATGAAACCATACCTGCACCACTCCTGTTAGGTAGCTAGTGGGAGGAAATGTGGTTAAGAACTTCCTCTTATGCCAGGATGTTTGCTTAGAAGGGACGGTTCCAACTTCAGCACATGCACAGTAATCAGCTAAATGTCCTTAACTTGATCCAGAGCTAATTGCAATATCATTAGTGTTTGGTTCAACACAGTTTTGCCCACCACCTCTGTGGGTTTCACTTAGGCACTCATGGTTAATAACCAAGACGGAGTCACTATGGCCAATCCCAGACCTGCTCAGATGCAACATCCCCAAGGGGGAACTATACACCTCCCGTTAAGGAAGAACCCACAGAAAACCTCCTTGTTTTTGTCACATAAAAGACCTGGAGCTCAGCCCCATTTCTGGCAACCCATTATCGGGTCCCCTCTGGTTGTTGAGAGCTTTTCTGTCACTTAATATAACCTACTCTGCCTTACTTACTCTCCAGTATCTATGTGCCTTATTCTTGCTTGTGGGACAAATATTCGGACCTAGCTAAACTAAGGAGTGAGAAAACGACCACAAGATCACAACCCAGAAAGCTTTGAGACTGTTTTAAAATGTCTAAATAATTTATTTTCTTGTAAATTAATATTTTTTCTTTTGTCATCATTTTATAAGCAGAACTATTTTATTTTGCTTGTCTGCTAAGAATTGTTGCCATTTGAAATTAAGGGTGAATGTTATTTAAATAGTGAAAACAACTTTTTCAAAAGTCTTCATAATACACTTTTTAAATTGTAGAAATACAATTAAATGATCTTTGTGTTTGGATAACAAATATCTTATAATAGACAAGCCATTTTGACCACTAAGACAGACGTACACTCCTTAATGATTCTATTTTTAAATTTTATATCTGTTTTAAAGTGTTTTTAAAAATATTTGCAGTGAGCTGAGATCCGGCCACTGCACTCCAGCCTGGGTGACAGAGCGAGACTCCGTCTCAAAAAAAAAAAAAAAATTGTCTATTTATTTCATGAAATTATAAATATTTTTATATCTGTTTACATCACACTTAAAAAAATGAAAACTATAGAGAACATTGTAGCTGTGCTGATATTGAGGGAACTGCAGGATAAGTTAAACTTGTAACACCTTTTTAGGTCAGATGATCACTTTCGTTTTACAAACACACACAAAATAGCTGCTTAACATTTTAGTACCATTGGATAAAATGCTAATACATTAGACAATGATGAGCGTTTTTAAAAGTGAAAAACAAATTGAAATAAAGATTAATTTTACCTGTTTCTGACCTTTAGTTAAATGCAATAATAAAGGATATACTCTCTTGTGTTTGACTTCATCCACTCAACTTGATGCTTACAGGATTCATCCATCAATACACTATACATATACCAACAGTATGCTTCTCTTTCATTGCTGTATGGTATCACCTTGCAGTAAATACACCACACTTCATCAACTCTCCTGATGAGTAGACATTTGGATTGCTTCTAATTTTCATATTGGTTTTGCTAAACCATGTTTGGTTATTAACATTAGATTGTGTTGTCAAATCACTTTTGAAGTGGTTGTACCTACACTTTTAGCTGCTGGTTCTGTGGTGGCAGTCTCCAGTACCAGCAGTATCTCTACTTCTGTGAGCTAAAGAAAAAAGACATGGGAACTAAGTGGGATATTTATACCATGGGCCAAGCCAACTACCTGCAAAGCAGTTAGCTACAAAAGTTATTTGCAAGAGTTTTTCTTGTGAACCCTGAAAATCTGCGACAGGTCTGAGCTAATTAAGAAAGTTTATTTTGCTAAGGTTGAGAATGCACGCCCATAACAAAGCCTCAGGAGGTCCTGATGACATGTGCCCAAAGTTGTGAGAGCACAGTTTGGTTTTATACATTCTGGGGAGACATAAGACATCAATCACCATATGCAAGATGAATGCTGGTTCAGTCTGGAAAGGCAGGACAACTTGAAGTAAAGGCAGGAAGACTCAAAGTGGGGAGGTGGCTTCCAGGTTATAGATAGATAAGAGATAAATGGTTACATTCTTTTGAGTTTCTGATTAGCCTCTCCAAAGGAGGCAGTCAGATATGCATTTATCTCAGTGAGCAGAGGGGTGACTTTCAATAGAATGGGAGGCATGATGGCCCCAAGCAGCTCCCAGCTTGACTTTTCCATTTAGCTTGGTGATTTGGGGCCCCCGAGATTTATTTTCCTTTCACAGTCTGCTGCTGGAAAGATGAAGAAACCTTAGTACAATGACACAATGATTATATCAGGAGTTATCAAAATTTTCCTAGACTTCTGATTTTTATGAACTCTCTAGCCTCTGATATGAAAAATTGTACAGGTCTTCAAAAGATAACTGTGCTTCCTTAATGCAGCTACTTGTAATGTGCAGGAACAAGTGAAGCCTAACAGTTTGATCTGTTCAAAAATATCCACCTGGCTTCTATCCACGTAAAATATATAATAATTATGCCCCCCAACATTTAGAAACATTACACAAGAGCGCTGCTTATGGTTCAATTTGATGGGAAACATACATTTTGTTGTGAATTATTTATTGGTAATTATAAACGCTAGGTATTTTTTTCCCATTGGGTTGAAACTACCTAATGTATAATGGCAAGAAGAGAAAAATAGAGGACAGAATCAGGTTTTTACTAGGTTTTCTTTATTATTTTTATTTGCATGAGGATATTTAGTATCATTTCAGGGACATACAATCCAAGTAAAAGTGTTTCATTGAACATTTGTCACTAATTCAATGTTAAAACAATGATAAATAAACCTTGAAATTTCCTGCATTTGGATGTTTATAATTGAAGTAAATTATTTTTTGATGTTAACTAAATGTTTGCAGCCTTTAAAAAAAAATTACATGATGGATAATATCTATTCACAGTACATGTGTAAAAAAAATTTTCTACATGCAGGAACATATTTTTAATGTTATTTGTCTTCTGCTTCTTTCGTTATATTTGCTATTAAAATGTATTTCACTGTCTTTAAGAAAAGTGGTGGTACTAATGAGACAACCAAATGACTAGGCAGATCAAAAGGGGTTACCCAGAGAATCTCTGACCCGCCCCACAAGGGTTTACATCAGGTGCTTTTGTGCAGGTGAGGAAACCTGCCCAGGGCTCCTCTGGGCATGCCCACAGCAGACTGGAGCCCGACATGTGCACTGGGGAAAGTGGGTGGAGCCACAGGGAATTCATGCTTTGGAGTTCCAGGGGAGCCTGATCTCTTCAGTTCCTTTGTGGTGGCTTGGGATTCAATCTGTGAGGTCGGGGGCCTGATAGGGGGACTATCATGTCGTTTTGCTGAGACTGTTTCTTTTTCCTTTTTCACCAAATAAAACCCTGCTGTACTCATCCTTTAATGTGTGTGCCTAAATTTTCCTGATCATGTGACAAGAACCTGGGTTTTAGCTGAACTGAGGAACAAAATTCTGCAATACTAATTTATACCTCCACTGGCAGTGTGTGATTGTTAGTATTTACAGCCTCGCATATGTTGGTTCTGGTTTCTTTGTTGTTGATTTTGTTTTTGTTTTTGTAATTTTGGCCATTTTCATGGGTAGATAATGGTATCTCATAATTTTTATTTTGATTTCCCTGATAACTGATAATGCTGACCATCTACTCCTTTGTTTGGCTCTTTTTTTTTTGTGGGGGGTACAGTTTCTGACTCTGTTGCTCAGGCTGAAGTGCAGTGGCACAATTATGGCTCACTGCAACCTCTACCTCCCGGGTTCAAGCAATTCTCCTGCCTCAGCCTCCCAAGTAGTTGGGATTACAGGAGAAAGCCACTGCACCTGCTAATTTTTGTATTTTTTGTAGAGACAGGGTTTTGTCATGTTAACCAGGTTGTTCTCAAACTCCTGACCTCAAGTGAACCACCTGCCTTGGCCTCTCAAACTGCTTGGATTACAATAGTGAGCCACCGTGCCCAGCCAGATCTTTTTTGAAATACCTGTTTAAGTCTTTAGCCCATTTTTACCTACCATATGTTCTCTCTATACTTTTTTACTGCTCTAAGAGTTATTTATATATTCTGGATAAAAGTGGTCTGTTTAACATACGTACTATAAACATATTTAATTTCCTGGCTTGACTTTTTAGTTTCTTAATATTTACTTTTGACGAAGACACATTTTTAATTTTAGACTAATTTATCAAATTTATTATTAACACTTTTTGTGTCTTGTTTAAGAAATTATTGGCTTCCTCATTTTATTATTTATCTTCTAAAAGCTTTATTGTTTAATTATATAATTCATCAAACATTATTTTCAGTGTATCTGTAAGTGATCATCTTTTTTCCATATGTATATCTAATTTAACAGCATTGATTGGACAAACCATCCTTTACTCAGTGAGTTTTGGTGGTAATATAATTCAGGAGGCCTTATGAGTTGTGTCTGCTTCTGTACTCTATTTTAATTCATTGCTATATTTGTCTCCAAATCATTATTATAATTTCATAATCCTGTTCATGATCTTTTCTTAATTGACACATAATAATTGGATATATTTATGGGGTATAGTAAGATATTTCAATACATACGTATATTGTGTAATGATCAAATCAGGGTACTTAGCATTTCTATTATGTTAAACACTCATCTTTAATTTATGATGAGAGCATTCTTCTGTTTTGAAATATATCAAATAATATTGTTAACTATAATCACTTTCCTGTACAAACAGAACACCAGCACATATTCCTCCTATATAATTGTCACCCTGTCCTCATTAACCAATCTCTTCACATTCCTCCTCACTTCTCCTTGCCCCAGGCTCTTGTAAGCATTATTCTACTCTCTTCTATGATATCAACATTTTTAGGTTTTGGTTTGAGCGATACCTTGTCATTCTGTGACTGGCTCCCTTCACTTAACAAATGCCTTCCATGTTCATCCATGTTGCTACAAATGACAAGATTTCCTTCCTTTTTTACAGCTGAATATTATTTTATTATGTATATAAAACACTCAGGATTAATGGACACTATATGTTGGTTCCATATCTTAACTATGTGAACAGTGCTGTCATAAACATGGGACTGCAGATATGGCTTTGATAAACTGATTTTATTTCCTTTGGGTATATACCCAGGAGTGGGATTGCTGAATCATATAGTAGTTATATTTTTTAATTTTTTAAGGAATCTCCACACTGTTTTTATTGTTGCCATACTAATCTGCATTCTACTTTCTCCTCATCCTAACAGCTTTTATCTTTTGTGGTTTTGATAATAACCACGGTTCTCTAGAGGGATATAACTAACAGGATAGATGTATATACAAAGGGGAGTTATTTAGGATTATTGATTCACACTATCACAAGGTGAAGTCCCACAATAGACCATCTGCAAACTGAGGAGCAAGGAAGCCAGTCAAAGTCACAAAACCTCAAAAGTAGGGAGGCCAACAGTGCAGGCTTCACTCTGTGGTTGAAGATGCGAGCACCCCTGGCAAACCACTGGTGTAAGTCCAAGAGTCCAAAAGCTGAAGAACTTGGAGTACGATGTTCAAGGTAGGAAGCATTCAGCACGGGAGAAAGATAAAAGCTGGAAGATTTAGCCAGTCTAGTCCTTCTGTATTCCCCTGCCTGCTTTTATCCTAGTTGCACTGGCAGCTGATTAGATGGCGCCCACTCAGATTGAGGGTGGGTCTGCCTCTCCCAGTCCACTTACTCTAATGTTAATCTCCTTTGGCAACACCCTCAGGAACAATACTCAGAAACATACTCAGGACATACTCAGCGACAGTACTTTGCATCCATCAATCCAATCAAATTGACACTCAATATTAACCATCACACCATTCTAATTGGGTGAGATGATATCATCATTTTGATTTGCATCTTCTTAATGATTAGTGATGTCAAACATTTTTTAAATATACCTGGTAGCCATTTGTATGTATACTTTTGAGAAATGTCTGTTCAAATTTTATTATATTTTATTTCATTTGTTTTGGAGACAAGAGTCTCCCTCTATTTCCCAGGCTGGAGTGCAGTGGTGCAATCTCAGCTCACTGTAACCTCTACCTCCTGGGTTCTAGCGATTCTCCTGCTTCAGCCTCCTGAGTAGCTGGGACTATAGGTGTGTGCCACCACACCTGGCTAGTTTTTTTTTTTTCTGTATTTTTAATAGATACAGGGTTGCACCATATTGGCCAGGCTGGTCTTGAACTCCTGACCTTGTGATCCACCCGCCTCAGCCTCCTTATTTTGTTTTTTAATCAGATTATTTGTTTTTTGCTATTGGGTTTTTTGAGTTTCTTATATATTCTGGATATTTACCCCTTGTCAGATGTATCGTTTGCAAACATTTTCTTCTATTCTTTAAGTGTTCTCTTCATTCTGTTGATTATTTTCTTTGCTATGCAGAGGCATTTCAGTATGATAAAATTTCATTTGTCTATATGCTTTTGTTGACTGTGCTTTCGAGTTCTTGTCCAAAAATTCTTGCCCAGATCAATGTCATGAAGCATTTCCCCTATGTTTCCTTCTAGTAGTTTTGTAGTTTCAGGTTTTACCTTTAAGTCTTTATCTTGAGTTGAATTATTTTATATAGTGAGAGATAGGGGTCTAGTCTCATTCTTCAACATGTGTTAAAAATCCAGTTTTCCCAACACCATTTGTAGAAGAGACTGTCATTTCCCCAGTATTTATACTTGGTGCTTTTGTCAAAAATCATTTGGCTGTAAGTTCATAAGTTTATTGCTGGGTTCTGTATTCTCTTCTATTGATCTGTGTGTCTATTTTTATGCCAGTATCAAGTTGTTGTGGTTACTATAGCTTTGTAGTATATTTTGATGTAAAATAATGTGATGCCTTTAGCTTTGTTCTTTTTGCTCAATATTTCTTTCACTTTTGGTGTCTTTCGTGGTTCCATACAAATTTTGTACAAAATACAAAAAAAAATGTATTTTTTTTTCTATTTTAGTGAAGTATGTCATTGGTATTCTGATAAGGTAAACTGTGTAAATTGTATTGAATAGTATGGGACATTTTAACAATATCAGTTCTTCCAATCTATGAACATGGGATGTCTTGTCAATTTTTGTGTGTCTTAAGTTTGTTTAGTTAATGTTTTATAGTTTTTCTTGCACAGCTTTTTCAACTCCTAAGTTAAAACTATTCCTAGATCTTTTACTTTTCTGTAGCGATTTCAAATGGGATTGTCCCTTGATTTATTTTTGACATAGTTTATTATTGGCATATAGCAATGTTACTAATTTTAGCATCTTGATTTTGTATCCTGCTATTTTACTGAATTTGTTTATTAATTCTAACAGTGTTTCGGGGTGTGTGTGGAGACTTTAGGGTTTTCTATGTATATAAAATCATGCCTTTTGCAAATAGGGACAATTTGCCTTTCTTCCTTCCAGTTTGGATGCTCTTTATTTTTTTCTCTTGTGTTACGCTCTAGCCAGGACTTCCTAGAGCTAGGTTTAATAAAAGTAGTGAAAGTGGGCCACCTTGTCTTGTTCCAGCTCTCAGATCTCAAAGGAAATGTCTTTAGTTTTTCCTATTCATTATGATGTTAGCTGAGGCTTTCTTATATATGGCTTTTATTATGTAGATGTATTTTTTTTTTTACACCTGTATGTTGAGAGATTTTATTGTGAGAGGATGTTGAATTTTACTGAATAGATTTTCTGCATTAATTGAAATAATTCTGTAGTTTTTGTCTTTGATTCTGTTAATGTGATGTATCACACGTGTTAATTTGCACATGTGGAACCAATCTTGCATCTCTAAGATGAACTTGATTATGGCAAATGACCTTTTTAATATGCTGTTGGATTTAGTTTCCTAGCATTTTGCTGATAATTTTCAACCTTATTTATCAGAAATATTGGTTTGTAGTTTTGTTGTTGTTGCTATTATGGTTGTGCCATTGTCGTATTTCGGTATTAGGGTAACACTGACCTCATAGAAAGAGTTTGAAAAATTTACCTCCTCTTCACTTTTTTGGAATAGTTTGAATACTTTGGTGTTAGTTCTTTAAATGTTTGGTAGAATTCGGTCATGATGCCATCAGACCCTGGGCTCCTATTTGATGGGAGATGTTGTTATCTATCTTATTATTCATTATTGTTTTGTTCAGGGTTTTTATTTCTTCTTTATTCAATGTTAGTAGCTTATATATGTCCAGGAATTGTCCATTTCTTCCAGGTTTTCCTCTTAATTGGTATATAGCTGTTTATAATAGTCTCTTACCATTTTTACTTCTGTAGTATCAGTTATAATGTTTCCATTTAATTTCATTTTATTTATTTGTTGTCTCTCTTATTTTCTTAGTTCATCTAGCTAAAGATTTGTCAATTTTGTTTGTTTTTGGAAAAATCAATTATTTCATTGATTTTTGGTATTATATTTTTAGACAATAAAAATATAATTAAACATATTTCTGCTCTGATCTTTTTAATTTCTTTTCTTCTACTGATTTTGAATTTAGTTTTTTCTCGTTTTTGTAGTTCCTTGGCGTGCATTGTTAGGTTGTTTATTTGAAATCCTTCTACTTTTTTGATGTAGGTATTTATTGCTATGAACTGCCATCTTAGCACTGCCTTTTCTGTGTCCCACAGGTTTGAATATGTGTTGTTTTTTATTTTATTTTGTCTCACAATATTTTTTAATTTTCTTTTTAATTTCCTCACCTATCTGTTGGTCTTTCAGAAGTTTGTGTTACTTAATTTCTATGTATTTGCAGTTTCCAATGTTCCTCTTGTTATCGATTCGAGTTTTATTTAGTTGTGATCAGAAAATACACTTGATATGATTTTTATTTTTTAAAAATTCATTGAGACTTGTTTTGTGGCTCAACACATGATCTATCCTGAAAAATGTTCTCTGTGCTGTTGAGAAGAATGTGTAATCTTCAGTGGTTAGGTGGAGATTTTCTGTAAATATCTGTTAGGTTCATTTAGTCTAGAATGCAGAAATCTGATGTTTGTTGATTTGCTGTCTGGATGTGCTATTCATTGATCGAAGTGGAGTTAAAATATTTCACCATTATGGTATTGCTATCTATCGCTCCCTTTAGGTGTACTAATATTTTTTGTGTGTGTATTTAGATGCTCTACTGTTGTCTGTATATATATTTAAGACTGTCATATCATCTGGCTGTATTGAACCTTTATCATCAAATAAAGGACTTCCTTATCTCTTTTTACAATTTTTGAGTGAAAATCTATTTTATCTAAATCTTGCTACCCCAAAGTTTTTTTTTTCCATTTTCATAGAATTTTTTTTTCATTGTTTCACTTGTAGTCTATGCTTGTCTTTATAGGTAAACTGAGTTTTCTGTAGGCAGTTTATAACTGGGTCTTGATTTTTTTTTGAAAAAAATCCATTCGGCCACTCTGTCTTTTAACTGGAGATTTCTGTCCATTTCCATCAAAGTAATTACTCATAGATAAGGACTTGTTTTCATTTTGTTACTTAATTTCTGGGTATTTTGTAAATCATTTCTTCCTTGCTATCTTACTTTGTGATTAAGTGATTTTCTTTAATGGTATGTTTTGATTCCTCGCTTTTTATTTTCGTTGTATCTATATATGTTTTTGTCTTGTGGTTACCATGAAACTTACATAAAACATACTTATAATAAGTTATTCTAAACTGATAGCAACAACTTTAATAACATTTAAAAAAATAAACAGAATAAAACTCAACACTTCAACTTCATTTCCCGACATTCTGAACTTTTTATGTCACAATTTATATCTTTAAATATTGCCTATCATTAACATGCTATTATAGTTATAATAATTTTTTAACAGTTTTGTCTTTTAGTATTAACATTAAGAATATAAGTGGTTTACACACCACAATTACTATATAAGCTTTGTACGCTATTAGCTTATTTATAAATTATTTCATTATATTTATGGGTACTTGAGTGATTAAAGCTGACCTCCTAAATTATTAGTATTATTATTATTTTAATAAATTTCATTTATATTCTTCCTACTTCTGTGTATTACAGCTGTCTATTTTAAATCCACATATTATGTTTAATATTCTTTAGACATTACTATTTTTAAATACTCAATATTTATTTAGATAATTTAGATTTAGATTAATCTACATATTTATAATTTACTTACACATTTTATGCTTTTTATTCCTCCTCACATTACCATTCGTCCATAAGAAATTTTCTTTTTCCTAAAGAATTCCCTATAGTAATTATTTTAGAATAGATGTAATAAATTCCTTAATATGTTATTTGTCTGAAAATATTATTTCATTTTCAGTTACTAAAGACATTATGTTTTGTATGGATTGTTTTGTTTTTCATTATAGATTTTATTTTGAAAATTATTTTTTATTAGAAATGTAAAAGTATCATTTTAATTTTTTTGGTGATATCTTTCAGTTGAAAGAAACAGTTGTTAGTTTTTCCAGGTTAATAAGTATGTTTTAATTAGATGGTTTTAATATTTTTACTTTTTCTTTTGTTTTCACAGTATAACAAGGTTTCCTTGGTATGGTAGTCTTTATCTGTTTATTTATTTATGTATTTATTTTATTTTATTTTTGAGATGAGGTCTCACTCTCTCACCTAGACTGGAGTGCAGTGGTGCAATCATGGCTCACTTCTACCTCTGTCTTCTGGGTTCAAGTGATTCTAGCGCCCTCAGCCTCCCAAGTAGCTGGAATTATAGGCACCTGCCACAATGCCCAGCTAATTATTTGTAGTTTTCGTAGAGACAGGGTTTCACCATGTTGGCCAGGCTGGTGTCAAACTCCTGACCTCAAGTTATCTGCCTGCTTCAACCTCCCAAAGTGCTGGAATTACAGGCCTGAGTCACTGTGCCAGGTGGTATACTTTATTATATTCTTACAAATTGTAAAGCTTATTGAATCTGTGACTCTGTGTCTTTTGTCACTTTAAGAACATTTTTAGTCACTTATTTAACTATTGCCTTTTCTTTATTTTTTTTCTCCTCTTCTGAGGACTACTGTTACACATACACTAGAATTTTTCATCATATTCCATTTATCTCTTTTACTTTTTTTCTGTATTTTCTGTTTTGTTCTCTCTCTGCATTTCAGTTATATATTTATATTAGTATTCATTATGGCTAATTGTCTCTTCTTATATGCCTAATGATCTGTTAATTTCATCTGTTGCAGAGTTATTTAATTCTTCATTTCTATACTATAATTTTCAGTTTTCTGAAATCTTCACTTTCAAAGGATTATCTTTCTGTCTCACGGGTTGATAGAGTACATACTGGTTAATCTTGTTCTAAAAATGAGACAAATGGGAATTTTGATCCAGTCTTTCTGAGACCTAGATTATTTCCACTATCCCTTGTTTCCTACAATGTAAACTTCAGTTGTCTTAAGTAAAAGTCTATGGCATTATCAGAGCCTGTTCTATTCAGTTGAGGTGTCTGACAAAAGCCTCAAAAGAAAATTGTTGGAAAATGAATTTTTTTTCTCAGTTTTTTCAGCATATTAACTCCTCATTTTTGCTGTCCTTGTTATTCCTGAAAGTGAAAAATATAAGCCATACATGGGAAAGAAAACCAGTGCAGACTTGTTTTATTTTGTTGCTCTAAGAAAACCATCTGGACAGAGAACGGGATCACAGAAGATTGAAGCTGAAGTGTAAACATTGAATTGTGAGATTATGTATAAGTAAACAGCAAATCTGACAGAACGTTATTAAAATAAAAATAAATGAAGTTGAGAGACACCCAGTGTGCGAAGGTTTTGGAGAGAACCCATGAATGTGTCTCATGAGACAGACAGTTGACTTCAAACATCTGTCAGTACTAGATATGATGACCATGTTATAATAGGACCAGTCAAGAAAGAAAAGGGTAGAGATTCTTTTTTCTTCTCTACCACACTATTCATAAATAATTCCTAGTAAAGAATGTCGGCTTAAAATATCTGATAAGCCCGAAAGCATAAAGCTCTCTAAGGTAGGTAAAAATTTCTTTTTACTGTTCTCCTATACCAATTTTATTCTTATGA
The DNA here is from genome assembly GCF_043159975.1 of Macaca nemestrina. NCBI lineage: Eukaryota > Metazoa > Chordata > Mammalia > Primates > Cercopithecidae > Macaca > Macaca nemestrina. Next base: position 83,529,061 of record NC_092135.1, on the reverse strand, counting down.
ATAAGCTAAACTATCAGGGGACTGATTAAGTTTTAGTGGTATTATATTTTTGATAGGTTTTATAAACGTTTTTAATAAAATGGGAGGTAATTTTGAGATAATGCTTTTCAATTCTCTTGCAGTGACATAATTTCTTTAGCCATTTCTTATGCTAAATATCAAAGAAATGATTTTATTATTTATTCATTTATTTATCTTTTTGAGACAGAGTCTCTCTCTGTCACCCGGGCTGGAGTGCAGTGGCGCGATCTCTGTTCACTTGAAACCTCCGCCTCCCGGGTTCAAGTGATTTTCCTGCCTCAGCCTCCCGAGTAGCTGGGATTGCAAGCATCTGCCACTACGCCAGGCTAATTTTTTTGTATTTTTAGTAGTGACGGGGTTTCACCGTGTTGGTCAGGGTGGTATTGAACTCCTGACCTCAAATGATCCACCCGCCTCCCAAAGTGCTGGGATTATAGGTGTGAGCCACTGTGCCCTGCCAGAAATGGTTTTAAAATTTAGAAAGAATAAAACAAATACAAATACATTTATAAAAGCAATTTTGAGTTTGTTATATTTCAACACGTGTGATTTAGTTAATTAGTGAACTTTATGTTATCAGTCTTCAGTTTTCATTATCATGTTACCTTTGTGAAGGAGGCTTGATATTTTATAACCTATATTCTGATTCTGTATTTTCTACCCTGCTTATAAAAGCTGATTTGAACTGCATACAGAGCAGAATGTTATGCTAACTTAAAGCAAACCGGAGTGCTGATTTTATAAGGGCAATTCAATGTACAAATCATCTGTGCCTCAAATTAGTATTCCTATCACACTAAAGCAAACTTAATAAATTCAACTTTGCACATGCAGGTAAATTATAAATTAAAAATAACAAATATGAATTGTTTAAGCATTTTTCTCTTCAGCTATATTGGCAGAATAATAACACTACAATTAAAAATGTTCATATATTCTGAATATACTGACAGTATAAAAAGTGTTTTTGGTGGCTGATTCAGCTTTTAATAATCACTAGAAATGATGCTTTAAAAGTGAGAACATTGTTTTAGATTAATAAGTATACTTCTTGAACTTCTATTACAATTTTAAGTTTCACAAAACTTGGTAACTTTTACAATTTGAATGTTTCTTATATTTTATATGTCTGCATTTCCTATATGCTGGAAAAGAAATGAAATCATTAGAAAGGTGTTCTAAGCATGTTTCTAGCCTGAAGGGGAGCAGCAATCATCAGCAATCTAATAATAAAACTAGTATTCAAGAGGTGAGTTTTCTAGGAAAATTGTGCAGACCTAAGATGTTTGGAGAGTTGTAATAAGTAGTCAAACTTTTGGGTACTTATAAAACTCTCTGCATATTGAGAGTTTGTCATCACTATCAGTATCTTAGTGTCACCCCTTGATCCTGTGTGAAAAAGACATCTGTGTGGACTCGGAGCAAAATGTTCCAAACCATATTGCACAGTAATTCCACAGCATATTTATAGATCACTGTCTCTTACACAAACACACATGAGTGTAGGCGTATAATTTTGTGACTTACTGGATTTAATTTTCTTGACTGTAGTTTTTACTCAGAATTTATTATACATTAAATGATTAGTGATTCTCCAACTAAATAACATACACACACACACACACACACACACACACACACACAACATTTTCAAAAAGTATTTGGGTACAGCACCCTTCTCCCAGAATGTCTTTAAAAAACTAGAATTTAGCAGGGCCTATTTTGGGAAATGTTCTCTTAAGACTATGACGTTAACATGGCTGAGGTGATGGGTTGTGTTTCTGTATCAATCATGTAATATCTTGCCTCACAGAAGAAAGTCACATGTCTTTCCCTTGGAATAATATAACACATTTGGATGTGTTTAATCTAGAACCCCAGTCTACTGCCTAGGATCAATGCCACTTAATTTATAATATTAATGGCTAGCATATCATATACCCCTAGAGAGTCTTACAGAATTTTTTACTTATATTAATGTATTTAATTCCTGCAATAATATTGTGAGAAAAGTAATGTTATTACATTGCTGAGCTAGGAATCAATCCAAACTGACCCCACCGCCCAAATTTCATGTTGTTTACCACTATTCTATACTGCCATTTGCCTTTCAGCGTATCATATTTGATAGTTTAGAGGTAAAATATCATGCAAATACTAATAGCCAGAAGAATGTTTGTATACAGTGCCAACCTTTATGACTACATTACTTAAGGAACTTAAGGAAAGAAACTAAATAATCAGGAGGATATCTCAATTATAAATCCAAGAAAGAAAGAAGTGAGGATACCAACATATTAACACTGAGACAGTAGGTTTATTGCTTTAATACTATTTATGAAAACACATTTTAAAAGAAATCTTTGGAAAATGATCTTATTGTTAGACTGTACATTATTATTTATAAATGTTTTTCTTAAAATGTGACCTCACATTTAACTCCTCCAAGATTAACTGATAAGCAGAGCCATGGATGCTACCTGTTCATAATTATCTAATGATTTCAAAAACATAAGTTCTATCTTTTTCTTTGGATCCTGCTATTTGGGGGCATGCTGACCTTTTCTTACAATTCTTTTGCTGTTTGTCAGCCAATATGTTTAATGAAATACCAAATAATTAGTTGTTAATAAACACTTCTTTAAACCATCAATGTAAGTAATTATGGCCAGAGCCAAAATTAATATTTGAAAAAAAAACCCTGATATGGCATATATGGAAGTGGCTCAGTGCATGTTAGTGTTCAAAAATAATTTTTAATCTACAATATTTTATAAAAATGTATTTATCTTTGGATAGTGAAATAATCCTTTTACATGCAAGTCATATAATTGTTGAGATTTTCTGGAAAAAAAATCCAAAGTACTCTAAATTTTAAGTTAAAGATAAAGGAACTTAATGAAAAGTAATTATAGTTGAAAGTATAGCTGAAAAGCAATTATAGTTCTGAAGAAAACTGATGAATCAAAAACTTAGATTTTTAAAATTGAAAACAACAAATAGGTTTTTTTTTTAAAGGAAAGCTTGTTACAGTGTCAGAAGATTCCTACTGTGTTTACTAATAGTTTTGTATTAGAATCATTAGGTTAACAGAACTACACTTATATATTTTCTCATCATATTATTTATCATTTGCCTCCTTCAGGTTTGAATAGTTTATTCTATGCCTGATTAAAACTTATAAAACAAAGCAGGGCACAGTGGTGCATTCCTATAATCCCAGCTACTCAGGAGACTGAGCCCAAAGGATCACTTGAGCCCAGGTGTTCAAGACCAACATGGGGGACATAGTGAGACCCTATCTCTTAAAAAAATTAAAATAAATATATTAAATAAGTAAAGTACATTTATTAAGATGAGCTCTATTTTTCTGCACCTGCAGAATCAAGGCAGAATGCAAAATAAAGTTAACAAAAATGGTTGGTATTGAAAAAACACATTCTGTTCAAATGCCCTTTCATATGCTTTGGTTTTTTAACTAGGGTTTAAAGTAACAATTTGAGAATTTAAAATCCATGTAAACAGCTTATTATTTAAATGTTATTTCTTTTGTCTTACTGAATTGGAGCACCACTACGTAACTTTGTACAGAGGTAACCATTTTAAGGCTATATGGTTCTGTATGAACCATGGTTAGGGAAAAATCAGTCACTTTCTCTTAATATCCTTAGGAATGTTGGCAATAATAAGAATTTTACATTCTCTTATTCTAATTACAGAAAATAAAAACAGTAATGGTTTCTCTATACTAATTGATATTATGTCAAGATAATTTTATTACTCATTAAACCAAATTAATAATCTAGTGTTTTATTCTACTCCTGAATATTAACTAAGTTGGAATCTTATTGTGATATGATAGTTTTCCTTTGGAAATTCATAAAGTCATTGAGGGCAATTTAAAAGCAAGAGTTGAGAATATAACCTTGATTTTTACTTAGGAAGAAGAAGTTGGCAGCAGTTATGGCGGTACTGAAATTCTCCAGATGTTTTTAATGAGAGCTATTAATTCTCTATTCTCTAATGACATTAATTGTTCAATACAGAACACGAAAGATATGCCCTCTGAGAAAGAAGATGCAAAGTCTGCTGTATGAGAACAGATTTCTTTATATAACTTAAAAACTTAGAACTATTGTGATATATGTATCTTTGGAAACAATTGAGTTTGTTCAAAAAAAAAAGTAGCAAGTTGTATGGTTCACATTCAGATAATAAGAAAAGTTATTCATTTCTATAGCTCTTATAAAACATATACATTGAATTGTTCTTAACCTGTAAGTAGTAACAAATACATTTTATGATATCTATGTAGAAAAAAAGAAGTGTCTGAGGTGTTTTTGAGGCTTCTAAATTGTTTCTATTTGTATTGTAAGATCAATATTCATAACTGCCTAGTGACAACGTTTTTAGACAAAACCTTTCAATTTCATATCATTCTTTAATCCAGTTAAGTATATATTTATTTCTCCTGAATGTACTTGCTACCGAACAACTTCCCTTGCATGAGATATCTCTTGAGATACAGATATCTCAAGAAGTTATTTTTAAGCATGCATATGCAGAAGAGAAAACAAATTATTATTTATTAACCTCTAAGTAGTGCTGCACATATAAAATGCAATTTTATTTCATTTACTAGGTAACATTTTTAGTTTTTTTGTAGAGAAAATCCAACATTGTTACATATTTTGTCTCTACAATGAGTAATTGGTGGGGATGATTTGAACTCTGGTTTTTAATAGGAGATCCTATGCCTTTTCTTCTATAGAATTGTGCTTTCCTTTCCACAATTTTATGCTAATTAGGAAATCCACAATTTAATGCTCATTGGGAAATCTATAAATTAACAATTACATTTACTAGTGAATAATATTTGCTCAGTTATGAAATACATATACAGTGTCTATTATGTGTAAAGTCCTGTATTAGAGGACAGGAAAAAATAAATAAACCAGGGCACTGTAATATAGATGCATTTTGGAGGGGGTGGTCAGTAAATGACTTTCTTTTACAATACATTTTTTAGTTTATGTATAATAGATGTACATAGTTTTCAGGTACATGTGATAATTTCATATAGTCAGATCATTTGTAAAGATCAAATTATTGCACTTGGGATATAAATCATCTCAATTATTTGTCCCTTCTTTACGTTAGAAACATTCTAATTATTCTCTTCTAGTTATTTTGAAATGTGCAATGTAGTAAATGTAGCCATTCTATTGATACAACACTTCATCTTATTTCTTCTATCAAACCATGCGTTTGTACCTGTTAAGCAACTTCTCTTCATCTTTCCTACTCCTTTTTCTTCCCAGCCTCTGGTAATCACCAATCTATCTTCAATATAGCCACCAATCGATCTTCATGAAATCCACTCTTTCAGTACTCATATAGAAAGTGAGAACATGCAATGTTTGTCTTTCTGTGCTTGACTTATTTCACTTAGCATAATGACCTCCAGTTCCATTTCTGTTGAAGCAAATGCCAAGGTTTTATTCTTTTTTAAAATGGCTGAATAACATCCATTGTGTTTTTTAAATGGCTGAATAACATTTATTGTGTACCATATTTTCTTTACCTATTTATTCATTGATGGACACATAGTTTGATTTTATGTTTTAGCTATTGTGAATACTGCTGTAATAAATGTGGGAGTACAGATGTCTTCTCAATGTATCAATTTCTTTTCTTTCGGGCACATACCTAGTAGTGGGATTGTTGGATCATATGATAGTTCTATTTTTATTTTTTTGAGGAACCTCCATGCTGTTCTCCACAGGGACTGTACTAATGTACATTCCAACCAATAGTGTATGAGGGCTCCCCTTTTTCCATATTCTCACTTGCATCTGTTTTTGCCTGTACATCATCTCACTCAAATTAAAAGGAACAATTTTTTATCATGAATAACTCTCTGGAGTGCTGACCTTGTACTAAAATCTGAATAACAAAAGGAAAATATCTGAAAAAAAGGTTTTAGGTAGAGGAAACAGAAAATAAAAAACGCTGAGGCTGCAACTAGCTTAGCTCATAGACAAGTAAAAGGAAGGCTGGTATGATTAGAGCACAACAGGAAATTGGATGAGTGGTTAGAAATGTGAAAGGAGAATCGGCAGAAGCAAATAATATAAGGCACTCTATGGAGGTCACTCTATGGAGATGGAATTTTGTAAGTGAAAATGGAATTTTGTAAGTAGGTCACTCTATGGAGATGGAATTTTGTAAGTGAAAAGCAATTTAAATAGTGTGATTTGTAGTTTTAAGATATGTGGAGAATAGGCTGCAGATATCAAGAATGGAATAAGTGATTCCAGCAAGGATATTTTATCTTTCCCCATAATCCAGGTGAGATACAAAATTTATTGCAATTTTAAATCACATTTGAAATTATAATTCTCAAACAAATGTTTCCCATGTAGGTATTCTCTCTTTCTTTAATGTCTTAGATTAGTGTAATGTCAAGTATAGCTACATAGAGTTTCATCTCTAGTCAGTGTAATAAGGGGGTAATCATATAACCATTTCATAAGCTTCAAAAATATTATTAATAAATGTTTTTTGAGACCCTCAACAAAAGTTTTACAGTATAAAACAATTCTTGAAATGTAAACATTCTCACTTAGTACATAATTATTTAAAATGTTTCATCTGAAAATATCTTTTTGAAAAAATAGTTCCTTAAATGGGTTTGGTTTATCAGTTTAGGCCTCTAACCAAGTAAGAACTCAAGAGACTAAGATACTTAAAAATCCTAAAGAGCAGTAGAAGGAAAGAAAATTCAAAGGTAAGTTTGTAGATGCTACCATTTTACTTCATACAGACAGAACCTTTCAGTATCCGATGTAGTGACTTTTGTGTTAGGAGCATGATAAACACTTAACCAATATCGTCCTTCCTTGAAGAAAATGTATTTGGTTTAGAAAAATAGTATTGTAGTTTTTATTTATTAACAGAATGGTGAGAGTCAGAATATATTGATTTGCATAAGATGATATACATTATATGATTATTTGGTTGTATATTTTACAGCTTATTTTTATGTTTATATTCATACACTATACATACATATGTTTTTACAAGAAATCTGTTTTGAGAAACCACATTTGGCCATAGGATGAAAATCTGTAGATACATAATAGATATAGTTATTATATACAGTAAATTTTCATTAGGAGGCAGTTTCTTGTTCCTTGTTTCTAATGGAATCAGCAGTTTTTTTCTAACTACTTAGATATACACCATGCTTATAGTCTCTCTTAAAAATTGTCATCTCATTAAATGAGGGCAGAACTAGTGGTCTCAGTGTAGACACTTCAAATTATTCTAATTTTATTCTGTGATTATTTTATCAACGTCAACTAGGAAAAATATCAGATTAAAAAATGTATCTGTTGAAAATTTAATTATTTATTAAGACATATTTTAATGTTTGTTTTTAGAATGTGGAATGCCTTATAAGTGAAATAACAATTCAGTACAGTATGTATAAGTATGTTGTTCTTTATCTTGGACCTAGTTCACTCCCCATCAATAAACCCAGCACTATTCTCCTATTTACAGCTAAAATTCTTAAAAGAGTAACCAGGCAACTCCCATGTTTCTCATCTCATTCTCCATAAAACTCAGTCAAAGCTTTTGGCTCTTATCTCTTCTCTACTCCATTTAAACTACTCTTGTCAAAATCACCTATGACATCACTTTTGCTACATCTAGTGGTTAATAGTCAGATTTCATTTTATTTAAATGATTTTCAACATTTGCCATAGTAAACCTCTCCCTCCTCCTTAAAGCATGTACTTCATCTGGTTTCCAAGATACTGTACTCCTCTGGTTTCCCTAATTATCACAAAATATCCCTCCCTCACTTTCATTTGCTGGTTTCCCCTATTTCCCAGTTCTCTTGAGGCCTTAGTTACTGCCTTTTACTCAATTTGTGGCTATACATATTCACTTAAATAACTCTTCTATTATCATGATTTGAAATTACCTTTATAGATTGACAATAATTTATTTCTTCAGCCTATACTTTTCCTCTAAATTCCAACTAATTGATGAATCAATATCTTCCTTTCTATATATAGTGGAAATCACAGTTTGGTGTAACCAAAACTGAGCTTCTCATCTCCAATCACAAAACAAACAAACAAACAACCAAAATGTGCTTTTTCTGTCACAGTGCTATCCTAGTTAATGGTTACTGCATCCTTGCACTTGCTCAAGTCAAACAGTTAGAGTCATATTAGCCATAAAGATATTAGTCATAAAGATACAGGTAAGTTAAGAAGGAATAAGCAATCTCTCTTGTTAAATTAAAAGTTTTAAATTGATACGTTTATGTCTATTGAAAGTGACACATATTGATGATTAATGAGGGAATTACTGTTAAATCCATTATTTTTTTCTCTTTACATAATCATAACTCACAGTAGAGCAACTGGTCTTGTGGAAGTACACTATGGGAATAGCAAAAGGTATTTATAGTGGTTTTGACAGGCAAATAATGTTCACTTTTGTCTTTCCTTCAAATTAAGAAAATTAAGCTGTATTTAAAAAATGTACATTCAATTTTTGTCTGTAACCAGTTATAACAGTTTATCTGTGAATGAATATTTAAATTTAAATTAACTTTTGGTAAAACAGATGGACAAAACAATAGAGCTCTTATGTATTTATCTCTTGCTGAAGGGCATATATTAATGCAATCAAATTTATAAAATATTTTATTTTATTTTATTTTATTTTATTTTTTTAAATTTATTTATTATTATTATACTTTAAGTTGTAGGGTACATGTGCATAACGTGCAGGTTTGTTACATATGTATACTTGTGCCATGTTGCTGTGCTGCACCCATCAACTCGTCATTTACATCAGGTATAACTCCCAGTGCAATCCCTCCCTCCTCCCCCCTCCCCATGATAGGCCCCGGTGTGTGATGTTCCCCTTCCTGAGTCCGAGTGATCTCATTGTTCAGTTCCCACCTATGAGTGAGAACATGCGGTGTTTGGTTTTCTGTTCTTGTGATAGTTTGCTAAGAATGATGGATTCCAGCTGCATCCAAGTCCCTACAAAGGACTCAAACTCATCCTTTTTTATGGCTGCATAGTATTCCATGGTGTATATGTGCCACATTTTCTTAATCCAATCTGTCACTGATGGACATTTGGGTTGATTCCAAGTCTTTGCTATTGTGAATAGTGCCGCAATAAACATATGTGTGCATGTGTCTTTATAGCAGCATAATTTATAATCCTTTGGGTATATACCCAGTAATGGGATGGCTGGGTCATATGGTACATCTAGTTCTAGATCCTTGAGGAATCGCCATACTGTTTTCCATAATGGTTGAACTAGTTTACAATCCCACCAACAGTGTATAAGTGTTCCTATTTCTCCACATCCTCTCCAGCACCTGTTGTTTCCTGACTTTTTAATGATTGCCATTCTAACTGGTGTGAGATGGTATCTCACTGTGGTTTTGATTTGCATTTCTCTGATGGCCAGTGATGATGAGCATTTTTTCATGTGTCTGTTGGCTGTATGAATGTCTTCTTTTGAGAAATGTCTGTTCATATCCTTTGCCCACTTTTTGATGGGGTTGTTTGTTTTTTTCTTGTAAATTTGTTTGAGTTCTTTGTAGGTTCTGGATATTAGCCCTTTGTCAGATGAGTAGATTGCAAAAATTTTCTCCCATTCTGTAGGTTGCCTGTTCACTCTGATGGTAGTGTCTTTTGCTGTGCAGAAACTCTTTAGTTTAATGAGATCCCATTTGTCAATTTTGGCTTTTGCTGCCGTTGCTTTTGGTGTTTTAGACATGAAATCTTTGCCCATGCCTATGTCCTGAATGGTACTACCTAGGTTTTCCTCTAGGATTTTTATGGTATTAGGTCTAACATTTAAGTCTCTAATCCATCTTGAATTAATTTTCGTATAAGGAGTAAGGAAAGGATCCAGTTTCAGCTTTCTACTTATGGCTAGCCAATTTTCCCAGCACCATTTATTAAATAGGGAATCCTTTCCCCATTTCTTGTTTCTCTCAGGTTTGTCAAAGATCAAATGGCTGTAGATGTGTGGTATTATTTCTGAGGACTCTGTTCTGTTCCATTGGTCTATATCTCTGTTTTGGTACCAGTACCATGCTGTTTTGGTTACTGTAGCCTTGTAGTATAGTTTGAAGTCAGGTAGCGTGATGCCTCCAGCTTTGTTCTTTTGACTTAGGATTGTCTTGGAGATGCGGGCTCTTTTTTGGTTTCATATGAACTTTAAGGCAGTTTTTTCCAATTCTGTGAAGAAACTCATTGGTAGCTTGATGGGGATGGCATTGAATCTATAAATTACCTTGGGCAGTATGGCCATTTTCACGATATTGATTCTTCCTATCCATGAGCATGGTATGTTCTTCCATTTGTTTGTGTCCTCTTTGATTTCACTGAGCAGTGGTTTGTAGTTCTCCTTGAAGAGGTCCTTTACATCCCTTGTAAGTTGGATTCCTAGGTATTTTATTCTCTTTGAAGCAATTGTGAATGGAAGTTCATTCCTGATTTGGCTCTCTGTTTGTCTGTTACTGGTGTATAAGAATGCTTGTGATTTTTGCACATTAATTTTGTATCCTGAGACTTTGCTGAAGTTGCTTATCAGCTTAAGGAGATTTTGGGCTGAGACAATGGGGTTTTCTAAATATACAATCATGTCATCTGCAAAGAGGGACAATTTGACTTCTTCTTTTCCTAACTGAATACCCTTGATTTCTTTCTCTTGCCTGATTGCCCTAGCCAGAACTTCCAACACTATGTTGAATAGGAGTGGTGAGAGAGGGCATCCCTGTCTTGTGCCAGTTTTCAAAGGGAATTTTTCCAGTTTTTGCCCATTCAGTATGATATTGGCTGTGGGTTTGTCATAAATAGCTCTTATTATTTTGAGGTACGTTCCATCAATACCGAATTTATTGAGCGTTTTTAGCATGAAGGGCTGTTGAATTTTGTCAAAAGCCTTTTCTGCATCTATTGAGATAATCATGTGGTTCTTGTCTTTGGTTCTGTTTATATGCTGGATTATGTTTATTGATTTGCGAATGTTGAACCAGCCTTGCATCCCAGGGATGAAGCCCACTTGATCATGGTGGATAAGCTTTTTGATGTGTTGCTGAATCCGGTTTGCCAGTATTTTATTGAGGATTTTTGCATCGATGTTCATCAGGGATATTGGTCTAAAATTCTCTTTTTTTGTTGTGTCCTTGCCAGGCTTTGGTATCAGGATGATATTGGCCTCATAAAAAGAGTTAGGGAGGATTCCCTCTTTTTCTATTGATTGGAATAGTTTCAGAAGGAATGGTACCAACTCCTCCTTGTACCTCTGGTAGAATTGAGCTGTGAATCCATCTGGTCCTGGACTTTTTTTAGTTGGTAGGCTATTAATTATTGCCTCAATTTCAGAGCCTGCTATTGGTCTATTCAGGGATTCAACTTCTTCCTGGTTTAGTCTTGGAAGAGTGTAAGTGTCCAGGAAATTATCCATTTCTTCTAGATTTTCCAGTTTATTTGCGTAGAGGTGTTTATAGTATTCTCTGATGGTAGTTTGTATTTCTGTGGGGTTGGTGGTGATATCCCCTTTATCATTTTTAATTGCGTCGATTTGATTCTTCTCTCTTTTCTTCTTTATTAGTCTGGCTAGTGGTCTGTCAATTTTGTTGATCTTTTCAAAAAACCAACTCCTGGATTCATTGATTTTTTGGAGAGTTTTTTGTGTCTCTATCTCCTTCAGTTCTGCTCTGATCTTAGTTATTTCTTGCCTTCTGCTAGCTTTCGAATGTGTTTGCTCTTGCTTCTCTAGTTCTTTGAACTGCGATGTTAGAGTGTCAATTTTAGATCTCTCCTGCTTTCTCTTGTGGGCATTTAGTGCTATAAATTTCCCTCTACACACTGCTTTAAATGTGTCCCAGAGATTCTGGTATGTTGTATCTTTGTTCTCATTGGTTTCAAAGAACATCTTTATTTCTGCCTTCATTTCGTTATGTACCCAGTAGTCATTCAGGAGCAGGTTGTTCCGTTTCCATGTAGTTGAGCGGTTTTGATTGAGTTTCTTAGTCCTGAGTTCTAGTTTGATTGCACTGTGGTCTGAGAGACAGTTTGTTATAATTTCTGTTCTTGTACATTTGCTGAGGAGTGCTTTACTTCCAATTACGTGGTCAATTTTGGAGTAAGTATGATGTGGTGCTGAGAAGAATGTATATTCTGTTGATTTGGGGTGGAGAGTTCAATAGATGTCTATTAGGTCTGCTTTCTGCAGAGATGAGTTCAATTCCTGGATATCCTTGTTAACTTTCTGTCTCGTTGATCTGTCTAATGTTGACAGTGGAGTGTTGAAGTCTCCCATTATTATTGTATGGGAGTCTAAGTCTCTTTGTAAGTCTCTAAGGACTTGCTTTATGAATCTGGGTGCTCCTGTATCGGGTGCATATATATTTAGGATAGTTAGCTCTTCCTGTTGAATTGATCCCTTTACCATTATGTAATGGCCTTCTTTGTCTCTTTTGATCTTTGATGGTTTAAAGTCTGTTTTATCAGAGACTAGTATTGCAACCCCTGCTTTTTTTTGTTCTCCATTTGCTTGGTAAATCTTCCTCCATCCCTTTATTTTGAGCCTATGTATGTCTCTGCGTGTGAGATGGGTCTCCTGAATAGAGCAGACTGATGGGTCTTGACTCTTTATCCAGTTTGCCAGTCTGTGTCTTTTAATTGGAGCATTTAGTCCATTTACATTTAAGGTTAAGGTTGTTATGTGTGAAGTTGATCCTGCCATTATGATATTAACTGGTTATTTTGCTCGTTAGTTGATGCAGTTTCTTCCTAGCCTCAATGGTCTTTACATTTTGGCATGTTTTTGCAATGGCTGGTACCGGTTGTTCCTTTCCATGTTTAGTGCTTCCTTCAGGGTCTCTTGTAAGGCAGGCCTAGTGGTGACAAAATCTCTAAGCATTTGCTTATCTGTAAAGGATTTTATTTCTCCTTCACTTATGAAACTTAGTTTGGCTGGATATGAAATTCTGGGTTTAAAATTCTTTTCTTTAAGAATGTTGAATATTGGCCCCCACTCTCTTCTGGCTTGGAGAGTTTCTGCTGAGAGATCTGCTGTTAGTCTGATGGGCTTCCCTTTGTGGGTAACCTGACCTTTCTCTCTGGCTGCCCTTAAGATTTTTTCCTTCATTTCAACTTTGGTGAATCTGGCAATTATGTGTCTTGGAGTTGCTCTTCTCGAGGAGTATCTTTGTGGCGTTCTCTGTATTTCCTGGATTTGAATGTTGGCCTGCCCTACTAGGTTGGGGAAGTTCTCCTGGATGATATCCTGAAGAGTGTTTTCCAACTTGGTTCCATTTTCCCCCTCACTTTCAGGCACCCCAATCAGATGTAGATTTGGTCTTTTTACATAATCCCATACTTCTTGCAGGCTTTGTTCATTTCTTTTTCTTCTTTTTTCTTTTGGTTTCTCTTCTCGCTTCATTTCATTCATTTGATCCTCAATCGCTGATACTCTTTCTTCCAGTTGATCGAGTCGGTTATTGAAGCTTGTGCATTTGTCACGTATTTCTCGTGTCATGGTTTTCATCTCTTTCATTTCGTTTAGGACCTTCTCTGCATTAATTACTCTAGCCATCAATTCTTCCACTTTTTTTTCAAGATTTTTAGTTTCTTTGCGCTGGGTACGTAATTCCTCCTTTAGCTCTGAGAAGTTTGATGGACTGAAGCCTTCTTCTCTCATCTCGTCAAAGTCATTCTCCGTCCAGCTTTGATCCGTTGCTGGCAATGAGCTGCGCTCCTTTGCCGGGGGAGATGCGCTCTTATTTTTTGAATTTCCAGCTTTTCTGCCCTGCTTTTTCCCCATCTTTGTGGTTTTATCTGCCTCTGGTCTTTGATGATGGTGATGTACTGATGGGGTTTTGGTGTAGGTGTCCTTCCTGTTTGATAGTTTTCCTTCTAACAGTCAGGACCCTCAGCTGTAGGTCTGTTGGAGATTGCTTGAGGTTCACTCCAGACCCTGTTTGCCTGGGTATCAGCAGCAGAGGCTGCAGAAGATAGAATATTTCTGAACAGCGAGTGTACCTGTCTGATTCTTGCTTTGGAAGCTTCCTCTCAGGGGTGTACTCCTCCCTGTGAGGTGTGGGGTGTCAGACTGCCCCTAGTGGGGGATGTCTCCCAGTTAGGCTAGTCAGGGGTCAGGGACCCACTTGAGCAGGGAGTCTGTCCCTTCTCAGATCTCAACCTCCGTGTTGGGAGATCCACTGCTCTCTTCAAAGCTGTCAGACAGAGTCGTTTGCGTCTGCAGAGGTGTCATCTGCGTTTGTTTAGTTTACTGTGCCCTGTCCCCAGAGGTGGAGTCTACAGAGACAGGCAGGTTTCCTTGAGCTGCTGTGAGCTCCACCCAGTTCGAGCTTCCCAGCAGCTTTGTTTATCTACTTAAGCCTCAGCAATGGCGGGCGCCCCTCCCCCAGCCTCGCTGCTGCCTTGCCGGTAGATCACAGACTGCTGTGCTAGCAATGAGGGAGGCTCCGTGGGTGTGGGACCCTCCCGGCCAGGTGTGGGATATGATCTCCTGGTGTGCCTGTTTGCTTAAAGCGCAGTATTAGGGTGGGAGTTACCCGATTTTCCAGGTGTTGTGTGTCTCAGTTCCCCTGGCTAGGAAAAGGGACTCCCTTCCCCCTTGCGCTTCCCAGGTGAGGCAATGCCTTGCCCTGCTTCAGCTCTCGCTGGTCGGGCTGCAGCAGCTGACCAGCACCGATCGTCCGGCACTCCCCAGTGAGATGAACCCAGTACCTCAGTTGAAAATGCAGAAATCACCGGTCTTCTGTGTCGCTCGCGCTGGGAGTTGGAGACTGGAGCTGCTCCTATTCGGCCATCTTGCTCCGCCCCCCCTGTAGGCCTATAAAATATTTTAAATAAAATCACCCACAAATAACAAATTGTTACTTGTTTCATTAGTAGTTGTATTAAATTACAGAAAATATCAAAAAAATCTATAGACACTATTTTTCTAAGCTTATTATTTTTGTTTTCTTTAAATCTAACATGATATTTATTCCTTGTATGGCAGTATTAAAATCATTAAAAGGCCAGGCGCGGTGGCTCATGCCTGTAATCCCAGCATTTTGGGAGGCCAAGGTGGCTGGATCATTTGAGGTCAGGAGTTCCAGATCAGCCTGGTCAACAGGGTGAATCCCTGCCTCTACTAAAAATACACACAAAAAATTAGCTGGACGTGGTGGCAGGCTCCTGTAGTCCCAGGTGACTTGGGAGCCTGAGGCAGGAGAATCACTTGAACCAGGGAGCTTAGAGGAGCAAATGTTTAATACTTTATATTTAAATATTAGTGGGCTCTTTTTTGGCTTCTAGTGAACAGTATTTTGGGTTACTAAGACTAAAGAAAAATATGTAATTTTCAGTTAATAGTGAAAGATTGCATCTGAAAGACTACATCAAAGATGCTCCCTTAGAAATATTTGGCAAAACAGTGGCAAATAAGATCATTCAAGTATCACTTTCTAGCGAAATCATAGCTTAAACTATTCAGGATGTACTGGGTCTTAATACTGAAAGATCATCTCACAAAATAAACAAAACTATAAAGTGTTTGTTATTGGAATTTTATGAATCTACTGATATTGGTGATACATTAATGTAATTCTTTTATAATATAAGAAATTTGAATATGATATGATATAAAAGAATAACTATTTTAGCATCAATTGCAGACTAATATTGTTTACTTTGAAGAGTACCAACTATGAAATATTACACAATATCCATTTCTCTACAAACCTAACCAACCATCAATTCCATTTTTTTTATTCATTTCAAAGTTTTAGCTACCAATACACTTTACTTCTAAATATGCCATCATACATCATTATAACTGGGAGTTCAATATTGTTTATACATTTATGAGATAAATTTTACATAAAGTAAAATGCACCTTTTAATATATTTAATTTTTATTTTAATTTAGATTCAGGGGATACATGTGCAGGTTTGTAATATGGATATATTACACAGTGGTGGGGTTTGGACATCTAGTGTACCCATCACACAAATAATGATTATTGTACCCAATGGGTAATTTCTACACCCTCATCCCCACCCTAACCGCTCTCCTTTTGGGAGTCCCCAGTGTCTATTGTTTCCATGTTTGTCTCTGTGTACTCGTTGTTTAGTTCTCACTTATAAGTAAGAATATATGGTGTTTGATTTTCTGTTTCTGAATTATTTTACTTAAGATAATGGCTTCCGGCTCCATCCATGTTGCTGCAAATAATGTGGTTTCATTCTTTTTAATGGCTGCATAGTATCTCGTCGTGTATATGAACCATGTATTTATTAACCAATCAATCGTTGATGGACAGTTAGGTTGATTCCATGGCTTTGCTACTGTGAATAGTGCTGTGGTAAACATATGAGGGCAGGTGTCTTTTTTATATAATAATTTCTTTTCCTTTGAGTAGATACCAATCTGTGGGATTAAATGCACCAATTTTAAATTTACTGTTTAATGAGTTTTGACAAATGCTTGTAGTGTAATCCAAAACCATACCAAAAAATAAAACATTATTATTACTTTATAGAGTTCCCAGATATTCCTTTTCTTTTAATTACTGACCCACCCATCAGAATGATGTTTTCCTACAAAAGGCTAGTTATATCTGTTCTAGAACTTTACACAACTAAAAGAATGTGTATACTTTGTATAAAATTTTCATTCAAAATATTAATTTTTCAAATTAACCAATTTCACATGTAAATACGAATTCCTTCCTTTTTTATTACTGAGTAACACTTCATTGTATAAATATATCCAAATAAGATTAAACAAAAAAACCACAGCTATGTAAAACACGGTAAAACTGTGAAAACCAAAGGCAAAGAGAAACTCTGGAAGTCAGCCACAAATAGAAAACACATTGTCTCCTGGAAAGTAATAATAAAGCAGATAGATGAGTTTTCAACAGAAAGCATATAACCAGAATACAATAAAATGACATATTTAAAGTGCTGATATATATTATTTAAAAATAAGAAAAGAAAAAGAAAAGAAACCACCAACCTTAAATTCTACACTTATTGAAAAATGTCCCTCAGATATATCTTATAAATATGGCAAAAAGAAGGTTCTTTATCAGAAAAAAAAATTGTATGTTGAGAGACTTTATTAGCAGCAAGTAGGTAAATATCGATTAATGTAGTTCTTCAGGATAAATTAAAAGAATCTCAAATAGATGAAAATTATCCCAGATGGAAGCATGGATATTGTCGAAAAAAAAAATGAAAATCATGAGGGATATATTAAGTGGAATACGTAGACTATTAAATATCTAAAACAACAATAGTAACATATCTTGAAGGCTTATAACACATACATTTAAATTACATAGAAATGATAATACAATGGGCAGTTTTTATTAAATGAAATCAGGCTTGAAAGGCACTTTTATTGTATGAAAATTGTTAGTTTTAACTTCAGTAAGTTACAATTACATATTTAAATATTTATTATGAAGTTTATCAACAATCATCAAATTTAATTTTTAAAACAGGAGACATATAAAAGAAAGACAGAAAGAAGAAATAAAGAAAAGTAAAAACCAAAGACGAACAGTTGAAACAGTAGAAAAACTCATGAGATTGTAGATTTAAACCTAACTATATCAGTCATTACTGTAAGTAAAAATGGAATTGTTACGAGAGCCTTGGGATGTCACTCACCAGCCTGAAACCTCTGTGGCTGATGGTGCCTCTGTCCACAGTTTTACTCAGGCCCACTGGGCTCATCCACCCACTTGGCGTGGCAGGCTGCACTTGGTTCATGCTACTGGCCTGGATCCTACACCCACCAAGAGTGAGCAGAGTGGCAAGGGGTATGTGAGAAAGCAAGCATGGGTTCTTGCCACCACAAACAGCCAGGCACACTGGCTGTGGTAGGGCCGGCAGCTCCAGGCACCGGCATAGGTGCCAGATCCCTGTGAGGCTTCCATGGCTGGCACCAGGGAATGTGAAGACACCGGATGCTTGGAGATACCCAGGAACTGCAGAGTCCCAAAGAGGGTGCCACCATCCTGGATCAGGGAGCTTCTAGGTCTGGGCTCCCTGAAGGGCCACAGTTCTTCTCTCCTTCTCTCTTCTCACTTTCTTGTTGGCTGCAATGTGGCAAACAAGGGGCATGTCTCAGCCCTGTTTGTGTTACAGCTCTTTCAGTCCCACCATTTGACAGGTCCTGAGTTCTTGTCCTTCATCCAGGAAGAATGAAGTACATGGACAGGTGAAGGGTGAGTTAGGCAAAGAGAAGCTTTATTGAGTGACCAAACAACTTGGAGGAAACCCACAGAGGGTAGCTCCTCTTTGCAGCCAGGGCGTCATGATGAGTGTGCATCTCTCAGCAGAGAAAAGACCCTGGATTAGGTAGCTCCTCCCTGCAGACAGGTCTTCCCATAGAGTGTTCAGCTCTCAGCAGAGAGAAGCCCTGGAGTGATTAGCTCCTCTCTGCAGGTGGTAGACCCAACATCTGCCCACCTCTCAGCAGAGAAGATTCCCTGGAGTGGGTAGCTCCTCTCTGCAGGTGGGTCATCAGGGTCCTCTCATTGAGTCTGGCTGAGCCAGGGATTTTTATGGGCTTCAGAAGGGAAGAAGTGTTTGTTCATTGGTTCATGGGAGGCCATTGGTGGGCCCAGAAAAAGCACCATAGTTCCCATTCTGGTCCGTCAACCTGACCCCCAGGCCTCAGACTGTCCCTGGTTTGAAAGTAGAGTTTCACTGGGGACCTGATCCTTTCCACCCAGGAACCTGTCTACCTCCTGCAATCACCTAGGGCAACTCAAGCTATTTGTGAGAGGGTGGTGGGGGCAGGTGCCTTCACGCCAGCACTGAGCTGCCCTCAGCTCCCACCTTGGCCTCCCTCCTGTGCTCATCAGCACCCAAAGTCCGGAAGGGGATGAGGAGGCAAGGGGCTGGCATGTCAGCACTGTCTTGAGCATGTGTACACCTAGTGGGTTGTGGCATCATCTGGGCTCAGGCACAACTTTGTTCCATGATAGGAGTGGGTGCCAGAGTGGGAAGAGGCCAGGCAGTGGGAGCAGGCACTTCTGAACCTGTGGGAGCAGTGGAGGCCTTCCCAGGCCCCCAAAAGTGCAGAGATGCTTGGGTCTACAGCTGTGGCTTTGGTGACTGTAGCTACACCCAGGAAGGCAGGGCTCCTGCCTGTTCTCGGCTTACAAATTCTCTGTGGAGCATGCAGTTGTAGCTACACCTACCCCACTGCAGCCAGTTTCATGGCAGTGGCTGCTCCAGATGGGTCACCATTGCCATCAGAATAAACACTTTAATCAAAAGATAAACATAGGCCAGGCATGGGGGCTCACACTTGTAATCCCAGCACTTTGGGAGGCTGAGGCAGGTGGATCACGTAAGGTCAGAGGTTTGAGACCAGCCTGGCCAACATGGTGAGACCCAGTCTCTACTAAAAGTACAAAAATTAGCCCAGCCTGGTGGCAGGTGCCTATAATCCCAGCTATTCAGGAGAATCACTTGAACCCAGGATGTGGAGACTGCAGTGAGCCAAGATTGCACCACTGCACTCCAGCCTGGGCAACAGAGTGAAACTCTGTCTCAAAAAGCAAAACAAAACAAAACAAAAACAAAAACAAAAGACATTGCCAGATTGGGAGAAAAACACCAAAAAACAAACCTCAATTGTTTGCTATTAAAAAGAGATCCACTGAAAAAGTAATGTTACAGATAGGCTGAAAGTAAAATAAATAGAAATATTGTTATTAAAATAATAATTAAGGAAGATAGATTTTGTTACAGTAACATCAAAGCAGAATTAATGCAAGAAATATTACTAAAGATGAAAAAGATATTTTACAATGATAAAATGTTTGGTCAATCAGAACTGCCTAACAATCTTAAAATATATAAAGCAAAAGTAGATAAAAATAAAGGAGAAATATGCAAATTATCTTTACATTTAAAGATTTTAACATGATAGTCATAAATTAATGGAGCAGCAAACATATATTCATATAAAATATGGAAAATTATACAATAGTATTTATCAATTTGATGTAGATCTAATACAAAATATATTATTCTCAAGTGCATATGGGCCATTTGTCGTATCTCACAAAGGACATAAAACCTTCTTTATACACACAATTTATATACATTGAAAGTTTGTGTATTTAGGTACGCATACATATGTTTATGTATATCATTTTACAAATTTGAAGAAATAAAAAATCTAATGAAAAATAAGCAAAATAATTAAAAAACCACTTCACAAAAGATGGTATCTAAATGAGTTTAATAGCATTATTTTCAGGGAAATGCAAGTGAAAATTACAATGAAATAACAGTATACTCTCGCTGAGAGTGACAACTCCAAGTGATGGTGAAGATATTAAGCAATTAAAACACTCATACATTGCTGACGGGAGGTAAATTTTTACGATTCTGAAAGAACATCTTTTTGTCAGAATCTACTAAAATTTAGCATCTTTCTATTCCTGTGATCCAAGAACCCCGCTCTTATGAATATACTTAGGAGACTTGCACATACATATTCATTTCAACTTCTTTTGTAGTTGCCCCAAACTGGAAACAACTCAGAGCTTAATGGTAGAAGAATGGGTAACTAAATGGTGGCATACAGAAACAATTGATTAGGTCACAACGATAGAAAACAATCTACTGATGTACTCAAGAATATGGATGAACTTCACAGATGATATATTGGGAAACAGAATGCAGATGCACATAAGCCCATAGAGTGTTATTCTGTAAATATGCTGAAAATCAATTTAACAACAAGCAGAGTTTATGGCGATACAAGTTAAAATAGAGGGTATGTGTTTATCTGGGAAGGAACACAAGGGACCTTTCTGGGATGTTGGAAATGTTCCATATTGATGTGGGGAGTTTTATATGTGTGCCTGTTTACTAAACAATATTGACATTATGTCATGTTTCTATATTTATGCTAGCCATCAATAAGAATTTAAATAATATGTATTTACATATCAATCTCCATTTATATCTCCATCATTATTCTCTTTATCTTCTTTGTATCTCAGTATTATTTATTAAGATGCAAAAGTACAAGATAAATTTTGTTCATGTTCAATGGACAGAAGAGTATATTTTCAATTGAGGAGAGACATTGTAATCTTCCACTTAATTATTTTTCTTCATTTTAGTAGTTTTTGTATATTGTTTATATATTATATATTAAATGTCAACATGTATCTAACTTTATAATTTAAGGTTTATCACTCATTAATGCTAGTAAATTATATCTCAGTCATTACATAATTTCACGTGTTATACTTGCTTTTTTTATTACATTTATCCTTACTCTAACACACGTGATATTAACTTACCATTCCTGTCTTGTATTTATTTGCCATAGATACTTTTGTCTAAATACTTTTTTTCAATCATTTTGACACTTTGCGTTAGTGTGATTTTACTAAAATTGCATATATCTCAGTTTGTTTTTCTTAAATCAATCTGAAAATTTCCTTGGTCTCATTTAATCTCCTTTACTAATCTCAGTTAATCTGAAGACTTCTGTATTTGATTTGCACTCTTTTGACTCACTTTAGATATTACCCATGTTGACCTCCCCATTTTTTTTTTTTTTACTTTACTTTCCCCACTTATTTTTGCATGCTTTAACAAGCTGCTATTCAATTTGTCTCCTTCTGCCTGCTGATGTGGAAATTCCTCTGTATTTTCTGTTCCCTGGATGGTTACATTTTTCCTGACCTACAAATAAATATGACTCTAATCATATTTGAAAATACAGTAGTTTTTTCTCCCCACCGAAATCTTTTCCCTATATGATAAGACTTGCTCTACTGTGCTGGCATTCACTTGGCACTAAGCCTTCATTTGCACCCTCTCAATCTCAGCACCTGTTTGCTTCAGGTGCAAGAAGTTTTTTGATAGAAGGAATGATGGGGAAGACATTAGCATTCAGGTCACATCTTCCTAATACATGTTGAAGGGTAGTTTTCAGTTTGAATTTGAAAATTTGATTATATTATCTCTCAAACGTAGACTTCCCATTTTGTATTATTTCCCATGGTGTATTGAGGGAGAGGGAAAAAAGAATGTAGGGAGGAGACTTCATTATTACTTTCTAGAGACGCAAGGAGAACAAAGTAAAAAAAAAGAATTTTTTTAATTAGTTGCAATTTTAAAAAAGCCAATATTTGTGAAATAAAATGAAATTTGGGTAGAAAGAGCAGTGAAAATCAGTATGCAGTAGTTTCACCAGTCTGCAGTTTTACTTTCTGTGTTTCAAAAAAAGGTGACTACAGTATAGTAAGATATTTTGAGGGAGAGAGGTGCCACATTCACAGAATTTTTATTAGAGGATGTTGTTATAATTGTTTTATTTTATTATTGGTTATTGTTAATATCTTACTGTGCCTAATTTCTAAATTAAAATTTATCATAGGTATATATGTTTAGGAAATATTGTACAGTATATATTGAGTTTGTACTAGCTCTGATTTCAGGCATCCACTGCGGATCTTAGAATGTATCCCTTGTAGATGAACAGGGACTACTGTATTTTGCAGGTCTTTGACAACTGTATACTAGCATTGGTCTAAAAAAGCATCTAATTGTGTTCTTACATAGAGATGGTAAGCTCTGAGATAAGAGTGATAAATTGTTTTTGACAATAAAATATGTTAAAGTCTATGAAAGAGCATTTTTAATTGCAAATTGACAAAATAGAATCATTACATATTATCTTTAAAGATGTGATAATTATATGTAAGTTTTAGAATTTTATGGAATGATTTACACAGTTTCTAATGTTCTTATCTTGGGATATAAACAGATTTCAAAACTTGTGTTTTGTTCATAACATTTTGAATATTTATTTCTCAATGAATTACCTTGCATTGACCCGCATTTAACTTGTATTCTGTCTGTTTGACTATGCTTTCTTTTTTTTTCTTTTTACTCTGCTTGTTATTTTATTCTCTTTTTGTAATCTTAGAAAGTTTAAAATCATTTGCTATTATGACAATTTCATTCTTAATATAATTTCCTGTTTCTTTTCCTTTTTCTCATTGTTCTTCTCCTCCTCCTTCTTTTTTTTCTTTGAAAATTTGATATTGGTATAGATTGAGGTGATAATCTACCTAATGAGGGACTTTTCCTTTTGTAGTAGATGTGAATAATTTCATAGAAAATTACCTGGTAATATACATATAAGTTACTTTGTTTCTCTATTTGGTATGACAAAATTTCTAAAAGTAATGAATATTTATGCTCTTGGAACTCCAAGGTAAAAGGCATTCCAAGAGAGGTCCTGCAAAGTCTGTTTCTAACCTCTCAGGCAGTCCACAGGCCAAACATGCTGCTCTTCCCAAGGGTCATGGACTAAAGACTTACAGCACACACTGACTCCTCTGCTACGACTTTCATCCATTGCAGTTCATGAAAAGTTGTGCCCACTTTGAGATAATGAGAACGTTTCTTTGTGTAATGTTTTTCATGTAAAAACACCAAATAAATATGCGATGTTTTGATGTTACTGTTTTAGGCAAAGATATTCTCTCCACTTCACTCAATC
Source organism: Macaca nemestrina (assembly GCF_043159975.1). Classification (NCBI taxonomy): domain Eukaryota; kingdom Metazoa; phylum Chordata; class Mammalia; order Primates; family Cercopithecidae; genus Macaca; species Macaca nemestrina. The sequence continues at coordinate 83,505,403 of NC_092135.1, read as the reverse complement.
ATATTTTTTAGTCAGAATATGTCATAGGGAAGACATTTGGATTTTCCAGCTTGTTGCTTTGTGTACATATCCAAGCTGCAAATACTAACGTATGATGACACTTCAGAATGAAATAGCATTTATGCTATGTTTACACGGCTTAAAGCATGCTTATCTTTAGATTTTGTTTTATGCAACAGGTTATTTTCTCATGCTGTAACTTTTTAGTACAATTTTATTGAAAAATAATGATGTCTACAAAATTTTTTAATATTAATAAAAAAGTGCTATAGAAAGAAGAATGTCCTTTCAAAGAATAACTCCCTTACAGCTCTCTTCTACCAACAACAATCTTTTCATTTTCTCTTCTAGAAAATATATTAAAACTTTGTCATATTTTATGACAAACCACATGTATTTAATTTCAAATTATTTATTCTTTATGCAAACTTTTTTAAAGTAAAATAGTTTTTATTCCTATCTATGAAAATTGTTTATGTCTTTTGAGTTAAGATTAAACACATCATAGCTTTTTGAATATTTTAGAATATTCAGTATGAAAGTTGAAACCTATTAACATTACATAGTACTTGATAAACCATTCACTTTTATTAATTTTTTCATAATATTTGGCTATTTGAAATTGTCTTTTAGTTGTAATTGCACTCCTACATTCATTAGCTACCTTATTTTTTAATTTTAAATTTTTACTTGTTTTCAAAACTTTTACTTTTCAAAGATTTGAAAGGCTTCTGCATATTCAATATAAACATTCCTTTGCTGCCAGATTTGCATGATAAAATGGCACTGAGAAGGCAATGTTTGCCCAGGCTAGAAATGATTGTTCCTTAGACAAAGGACATGCATAGTCATTTAGAGAAAGATCAAATGGAAAGTTTAACAATTTAGAATTGAGAAACTTTAAGGTTACTTAGACTACAGAGAAATTTTTATCAAGAGGAATATTTTTAAAAATAATTATTTCTGTACCTCCTTTGTGGTCATTCAATATTACAATAATACCTTTCAGGAATGCCTCTCAATAGATGTATATGAGTGGAATTAAGCTGTTATAGACCTAAAGTTTAATTTTTTGTGTGTTTGCTCAAAAACAGGCAAGAGTACTGAATTGTGTACATTATTAATTAAAAAGTAATAAGAGCAAGGATGGTTGTCTCTTTCTTCCCCTGTTAAATCTTCATCATCTACAACAGTGCCTGGCATATAGTGTTTACTGAATGAGTATTTTTCTCAGTATACTATTTTTATAACTATTTCTAATTATACATTATATTAAGATAGGCAACCGTCATAGCACTTTACATGGGAATTCCCTTTATATCACAATAAATATGTTCACACATAGTTTTTACATTTTGGACTCATATTTACAAGGTAAATATTATTACCGTTTTAAAAGAGTGAAACACTTTAAAATTTTCATTTGTTCATGATAATAGAGCTATTGTCTTTGCAAACAGGCCCAGGGAGTAATTATTTTTATTTGTCATTTGATATTGTTTTCTCTGAGCTTAAGTATCTCTTTTGTGATAAGTTCTCACCTCCAGCTGGTATTATAAATGTCTTTTTATGCTTTTTACTTAAAATTCAGTCCCAATGCTTAATCTCTGCAAATGTTTCCCACTGCACTTGGAAACTTTTACTATCTGATTTCAACTCAGTTTCAGTGGCTGGAATCTAATTAAATTCAAATTTATAATGCATCTGTTAGATGCTGAGCTCTGTCCTAGAAACTGAGGGCTCTATAGTTGAAGAGGCATTTGGGGAGACTTATATTTACATAAATGACTCTAATATATGAAAATCTTTGTTGAGTGCTGTAAAACAGCTGTGAACAAAGGCTTCTACTAAAACACAAGGAGCAATTAATTTGAGTGAGAAAGAGAACAGAGAAGGCTTCATTTTCAGATTTCACATTCAGATGTGTAATGAGTATGATATAATATGGTATATATCATGCACATGAAAATAATTTTGAAAATAACTGTACTTAAGTCTTTTCCAAAGCCCAATATACAATTCAGTATTCCCAGGAGTAGATCTTTTAATTTTAATAATTTCAGGAAAAAAATGAGATTTTTCAGTATCTTTAAATTAATTTATATTTATCCCTTTCTAGTTTGCTTGACTTGGACTTATATTGGAGATATTCATTAGTTTCAAAGTATAGGTGGGTAGGATATAATAAATCAAAAACCCTGCCGCAAGTCATTTTATGGCATCCAATAAATTGTATATTATCTCATAGAATCTACAATGGCCGGAGTCTTGGGTTATTTACCACATCTTCCTCTTTGTTGTTGTTTGGTTTGTTTTTTAGCTGACACAGACAGAAAGAAGAAGACAAGACCTACATATCTTGGAGGAAACAATTAGTGATTAGGCCTCTATGCTGATTTGTATCTGAATTAGTTGAAGAATGTAGGGAAGATAATTTGTCTCATTGGTTTTTCTGTTTTTAAATTTTTATTAAAACACTGAATGATTTACTTATGTGTTTTCTATTCTGTTCAGTAAAATTGCTCAATTTTCTTTAGGTGCATACTCTTTTAAACAATTTGGCAGTTCTTCATGGTAGAGCTTATTCTTATTAAGTGCTTTTGTCAGTTATCAAATAAATGATATGCTTCTTAAAGTGATATCCTTTGGAGGTCAAATGGTTGTCAAACGAATTCCTTTATCATCTAAATAATATGTCCTCATAATTTAAAATTTATTTCAGTGGCTAACCACAAAATTACATTAATTGATTACTTCAATATTTGCAGTGCTTGAAAACAATTGCTATAGAGAATGTCAATCAAATACAATATTCTTTGGAAGAATTATGAGGCAAAAACAGCTGCTCTTCTCCAGTGATTGCATTTATTATTTATTTATAATTTAATTTTAAGACAGTTCCATGAGAAACATTTATTTATTCTAACAAAGAGTAGAGAGAATCATAAATAATATAATGCACTAAATTATGTGCATATTTAAAAATATTTAAGGATATAAAGCAAAATGAGTTTAATATACTTCTATGTATGTATATTACTATGAGGTTTACGTTAAGAAAACACTTTGCTCTTTATTCTACATATAATATCTATTTCTTGTTATGTACCCTCTTTTAGAAATATTAAATGACAACTAGCCCTGCAATTTTTGTCTCATGGTATATTTTTCTGACGGAGTGTAATTTCTTCAGCAATATAATGCTATGCAGTGTTTCCTGTGTATTATTTTAGGAAAAAAGTTTTTACCATTTTAAATGTCATTTAAAATGACTCATTTTAATGGCTCTGTATTATGAATAATCCTATGCCAAAATTGCATGCTTGTCAAAGAGTTGTGCTACTATAATATATATCTCTCTACATTTGTATGCATTGAAATGTTTCATTTTCACAATTTTATTAGTGATGATTTTTTTGGTTAGGCATTTCCACAGTCAGGTATACAAGGCCCATCACCCCTTTTCATTCTATTAGTTCCTTATTTGCTATAAATATCCCAAGACTACGAATTTTAACATTTATAGTTGCAGTTTTCTTTGTTGCATTTTTTTAGTTTCAAGTTTTCCCTCTCTTGATAATTTGGTTTTAATGTATAAGCTACAAATACAGTTCTGATTTCTAACAGTCATAGTAGTATAGTGCTTTGCTGTACATAAAATGGAAGTAATTATTTGATATTATATCTATATATAAAATATGTAATATTTAGATTTTTATGATTCAAAGTAATATTTTGTGAAAAATGTAAAGACTTCTTTATGTCAAAGGAATAAAACATTAAGCAGACTTTTTGCTCATTTCAGTCAACGGAATTTGTGATGAACTTGTTCCATGGAGAGGGAAAGAAGGTAAGAGATGGCTGAACTGTATCTGGATAACTTATTGAAAATAAATGAATGGAAATGTAGACATTAAATTAATAAAAATGTGAGCAGATAAATAAAAAAATCATTTATTTGATCTCCTGTACCTCATTCCCCACTCCTAATTTCTAGAGAGACTAGTGAGAACTTTCTAGTATTATTCTTAAAAAATGAGATTGAATTCAGTCCAATGACATATAGAATGCTAATTGACAGATCACATTCAAAATAAAATTCACAAACAAATCAATACATGCCAGTTACGTGGGCCATTCTAAGCTACCATATATTTCCTTTTCCTGAATACAAATTTAAGTATGAGAAAAACACATGAAATACAAAAGCTTCTCACTTCTTAAGCCATACAGATGTTTAATATTTATTTCAAGCAGTTTCATTTTCTGAAAATAGCTTTATCAGTAAGATTTTCAGGTAAGTTTTTATTAAAATACTACAAAAATCAATTGCAATGGTGACTTATCCATGTAATTTTGTTATATCAGAGAAAATTATTTTTATCAAATTATCCAGAATTGCTTGAAGTGAATGATAGGTTCTTCGTTTTAATGAAATTCAGAAAAGAGAAATATATCTATAGAATTAAATAATAAAACGATGAGGGGAATATACTTACAATATTTCTCAAATGTATTAAAGCACTTGCTAACTTTTCTTTTGTGGAATATCTAATAGTTTTATTTTTGTTTCACCCCATGCCAGTATGAATCTGAGTTATGAAAAACATGGTTAGTGATATTTGAGTATTTTTGCTTTCAACATCATCCAAGGCTTTTCCAAAATTTTGTGAATAAATACAAAGAAAAATAAGTTATTTTTGAACTACCATGTCAATAACATATCTAAAAAAACTTTTTTCAATCAATTTAAAATTTTAAAGTTTCTATGAATGTTACTGAAATTACCCTATTCCTAATGTTAATATTGTTAATAATAGTGATAATATTAATACTGTTAAAAATGTTAATGACATTATATCACATTAATACAAAATACAACAAATATAGCTTGTTTTTCATGAGCTGATACTAAAATCTAGGCTGGAACAGAGGGTTTTGGCATTTGTTAAAATAATAAATAAAAGCATATTGTTTAGTCTTCACAGTTTATATTTTATGTACATGTTAGATCAAGTCAATAAAACTCTGTAAAGAAAGGGTTAATTTTATTGTATGGGGCACTTAAATCATAATAGTGTGGTCTACTGATAATGGAATTGTATATGCAACATTTCTAAGCAGAGTAAAAATGAAGAATAATGTATGATATACTTTGAAAGAAGAAGAGTTTACGAAACTACTGCAAGCAAATAGTCTTTGATAAAAGTTATTCCTGGATGTAACAACACAGTTAAAGATCAGCAATTTCAGTAAATGGCATAATCAATATCATATTTGTTTGCTAGGCACAAAGACTTTAAATACAGTAAAAAAAAAAAAAAACTAAACAGGTACTTTGGTATTCACTGGGAAAATAATTTCAAAAACACTTTTGCTGTTAAGTATTCTCTTGCTTTGGTACACTCAGTTATAATGTCCAAATAAATCCACAATTCTATAGAGTCAAGCACTATCTTCTTCCAGATAATGGAAGAATAAATATACCAAATAAACTCACCCTACAATTTTCACTATTCAGAATACGTATGAGTTACTAAAAGCTGCATATAAAATTACTATATGGAGTTGGATATGTAAATAAACATGATAGAGTTCAATAAAATCACAAAAGCAAGTTTTAGAATAGCTGAAGATCTATTTAAAATACATTTGTCTTAACCAAAAGAGTTTCTGCTTCCACCAGACACATATAAAGAATACTTCGTTGGCCAAATACGCATACATTGACAAACACACATCACGCAAACACAAACACATGCATGCACGTACACGCACACAATTAATGCAACTTTTTTGCACATTACCATTTAATACATTTTGAATATTTAGTGATGACTATATTTGTAGATTTAAAATGTCAATTATAATGGAACATAATGGGTTCAATAAAGGCGAGATAGTAGAAATATTTGAGTTGTATTTCTTTAAAATAATAATTGAATATTTTAAAATGAATCCACCTACTACTTGCTCACATGATTTTTACATAATTTGTGATATGTGTCCCCAACCAAATCTTATCTCAAATTGTAACCCCATGTGTCAAGGAAGGAACTTAGTAGGAGGTGATTAGATCACAGGGGCTGTTTCCCTTATGCTGTTCTCATGATAGTGAGTGAGTTCTCACAAGATCTGATGGTTTAAAGTGTATAGCTTTCTTCTCTTTCTCTCCTGCCTTGCCATGGTAAGATGTGTTTTGTTTCGACTTCTGCCACGATTGTAAGTTTCCTGAGGAATCAATTATACCTCTTTTCTTTTAAGTTACCCAGTCTCTGGTAGTCCTTTATAGCAGTATGAAAATGGACTAGTACAGTTTGCATCTCAACATATCACATGGTCAGTTAGAAAAAGTAAAATAAATTAAGATGTGTTCATTTATATATGCAGTCTTACATATGCAGTTCAGTAGACAGGTTACTGAAAATTATACATAAAATAGGTAACAGCATTTTGGCCCCAAGTTCTTTTGATAAATTAATCATTCTGATCCTGTTGGCCATCTTTAATTTGATCCCCAATTTCCTTTCAATGTTAATATTTTATAGTTTGACTCTCATGATAGTTCATCTCTTTCTTCCTTTATGCAAATATTTATTACATACCTTTTATGTTTTGGGAGCATTTCTAACCCCATACTGGTGAACAAGATGGATAAAACATGGAACATACATTTAAGTGTGGGGTAAACAAACATAATTTTCTGTGTCTCTGTTGCAAAGGCTTTTTTATTTGTTCGTTTCTTCTTTTCCCCTCTTTCCTTTTCTTTATTCAACCCTTTACAAATGTAAAAACTAAGGTTCATGAGTCATACAAAAAAATAGGATATAGGCCAGATTTGGCACAGCAGGCTATAGTTTGCCAACACTTGTTACAGTTCAATGGTGTCACAATGTTCGGTTTTGGTTGTCATTATAAAGACAGGGAAACTTATTGGCAAAGGGACAAACATGTCTGACATCCTACAAATAATAGAACAATCTTAAAAAATAAAGATTATAATTGAATGTCTAATAAGACTTTGAGTTATCCTAATCCCAGTCATTAAATTGAAATATTTGATAATAGTGACATGTACTAAAATACTTTATCTTAGAAATTAACACAAATTATGTTTGCAAGATTTTAAAATTCATTAAAATTTCTAAAAATAAAACTAAGAATAGTACTTTTTGCTGCTGTTATTAGGAATCATGACTAAAAATTATTCATCAGAAACTGCATATGGAAATCAATTAATAAATACAATGTATTAGCATGAGTCTGCATTTATAACTGTATCACATTCACTATAATTTTTAAGAATAAAATTATATTTTTTGTTTCTTCTAATATATTGTTATTTTATTTTAAATTACTCTTGTTTTATTTTCCTTTATGTAACAGTCAAGAAATCAAATGCACACCCACCTACACATACAGGCAAAGGCAATTATATCATAAGTATTTTATGTTATTTCTGAATTTCATTTTACAATAGGAGTTTGATTAATTTAATTTTAGCCAGATTCTATCTTGGTTGTATTCTATTATCAAAAAATGACATGATGAAAGTAAAAGAAAGAAAAATGATGAATTTCTACATTTGATTATTCTATATGTATGTGCACGCTCGCGCGTGCGCGCGCACGCGCACACACACACACACACACACACACACACACACACACAGAGGCATGTGCCACAATGCCTGGCCATTTTTTTTTTTCTTAGAGATGGAGTCTTCCTATGTTGTTCAGTATTTATATATTTTAAGACATATGTTTTTCTATGATTACACAGAATTGGTTAGAATTTTAATTATTTGCCCAGTCAGTTTGCTCATCAAAATCAGTGAGAAGCAAAATGTTATCTAATATGTATTTGGCAATATTGTTTTGAAAACTGTTTAGTCCTTACTGTATGTTCATTATTCTGAACCCTTCTGAAGTTAGGTCGCTTTTCTCATTTCACCCATTAACTTATTTAAACTTTACTTCCTTGCTAGCCTTTGTGAAATATACAATTGTAATGTTTTAAGCATTAGGGACACTATCACAAAAGTTATCATCTTAAAATCACACATGACTAGTGAATAACAGGTAATGTGAATTGAAAATAAAAGTTATCCACTTTCGTATGTAAGTGGTAACTTTAACATTCATTTTATATTTTACTCATAAAAAATAGCTGCTTTCCTGAGACAGGTTAAATAAGATCATCTAACAGTAAGTTCAACCTTGTTTCTTTCTATCCAAATACTGTATTATGTGGTTAGATATTTCCACATGAAATTGTGGGGTTTTTGGCTGAGGTTAGTATAATATCCTACCTAGGTTGAAGCCCTCTAGTGACCTCAAGAGAGATGGAATCACAAGAAAGTTTAGAGACAAACAGCCATTATGTGAAAAAGAATATCAACTAACGAGTCTCAAGTGTTTAAAAAATACCTAATACTCTGAAGTTTATGAGTTCAGATTCTTTTAGAATTCTTTTCTTCTTCAGTTGACATTGAAAAGGAACTAGTACATTTCTAGGTGCTCTTGAAATTATCCTTGTGACTCTAAACTTCTAAATGGAATCAGTTTAATATTCAATCCTAAAATGAAAATTGTGTTTATTCTTCCAATAATGCTGTCAGACAGTTTTCTAGGTCCTAGATATGGATGTGGGAACAAGAAAACAAGGTTTGTGATCTTGTATAATGTGTATTCTAATATATATGGTGGGAGATGGTGATGGGAAGACAATCAACAAAAACATATATTATTTTAAAAATTAAGTTTAATGCTAAGTGCTAAGACAAAAGCACATATGAGAGGATGGAAGGCCTGGTAATTGGTCAGGGAGTCTTCATTGAGTCATCGATGTTTTAGCTTAGATGTGAAATGCAAGAGAGAACCAGCCATATAGCAAGGCATCCAGGCAGAGGGAACTGCCAATGCAATTGTCAAGGCAGAAAAAAATAAGTTTTTGCGATGTTTTAGAAATGCAATGGCCTATAAAGTTTCAAGTCAGTGACTAAAGTTGACAGAGGTAGGTTGAAAGTGTCTTTGGAAAGGTAGGTAGTGAGATTACAAAGGACACTGAAGAGTAAAATAAGGAGTTTAGATTTTAAGTAAAACAGAAATTTACCAGAATACTTTGAGCAATTGAGTATCATCATCCAGAAATGGCATGGAGAAATTTTTATAATAGTGGAATAATAAGAAGCCTATGGAAGAGGCTATTGCTGTTACCCAAACCAAAGAGAATTATGACATAGTTGGAATGGTAGCTGTGGATAGAGATTGAATTACAATTTTGGTTTTAGAATAACCAAAATTTATACACACAAGAAATACATAAGCTCCATAAAAGTAAAAAATACATCAGTTTATAAACGTTTGTTGAATGAATGTGTAGTTTAGATATGTGTATTAAGGGAAAAAGATAATTCAAAAATACCTGCTAGATTGGAGACTCGAAACTGTAACTGATGATTCCATTTACTAAGGAGGATATAAGACTGACTTGTAGTCCTTTAATATTAATAGTCTGTAGCTGCTATTCCATTGTCTTCTGTCTTCTAATATTGAAGACACTGGAACTCACAAACATATTTTAAATTTATAGACAATTTTTTATTTTGCTTGGAAGCTCCTTAGATTTTCCCTTTGTATTAAGAGCTCATATATTTTATCAGGATATGGTTAGTTATAACATTTGTTACAACAATCTTCTCTGGAACTAGATTGACCCTAAAAACTAGAAGACTCATACCTAAAAGTAGTTTATCCCATAATTTACAGGTGAGAATTAAAAATGGAAGTTTTTGAACTAAAAGAATAACAAAAGTGTTATTTTTTAACAAATAGAGGAACATAAGATTTATGAATTAAACTGAATATAAATAAGATATAATCAGAAATGTATCTTTAGTCACAGTATTTATTGAATTTATTTTATATGTAACTTAGGTAAATAATCACTTATTTTAAATAGTATTTATTTTATATAATTTTAAATGCTCTAGGGACATGAATATATATGTATAAACACTGAACTCTTTATTATATTAATATGTTGAACATTAGAAAAATTAGTAAGATCTTATACAGGCATATCTCATTTTATTGTGATTTGCTTTCCTGCACGTAGCAGATACTGAGTTTTACAAATTGAAGATTTGTGGCAACCCTGCATCCAGCAAGTCTCTCTATACCATTTTTTTCAACAGCATGCGCTCACTTGGTGTCTCTGTTATATTTTGATAATTCTTGCAATATTTCAAACTTTTTCATTATTATCATATCTGTTATGCTGATCTGTGATAAGTGATCTTTGATGTTCCTATTATGTTGGGTTGTTATGAACCATACCTATATTAGGTGGCAAACTTAATCACTACATTTGTGTGTTCTCACTGCTCCCCCAACCGGTCATTTCCCCATCTCTCTCCCACTCATCATGTTTTTTTTATTTCCTAAGACAAAAGATATTGAAATTATACCAATTAATAACGCTGCAATACCCTCTAAATGTTCAAGTGAAAGGAAGAACCACATGTCTCTCATTTTAAATCAAAAGGTAGACATGATTAAGCTTAGTGAGGAAGGTGCTTTGAAATCGGAGACAGGCCGAAAGGTCTTGCATCAGTTAGCCAAGCTGTGATTGCAAAGAAAAAGTTCTTGAAAATTTAAAAGGATACTCCCACGAACACATGAATAATAAAAGAGCAAAAAAGCCTTATTGTTGATATGGAGAAAGTTTTGGAGGTCTGAATACAAGTTAAATCAGTCATAACATTCCCCTAAGTCAAAGCTTAATTCAGAGCAAGGTACTAACACTCTTTAATTCTATGAAGACTGAGATAAGTAAGGAAGCTCCAGGAAAAAATGCATGAGGCTAGCAGGAGTTGGTTCATGAAGTTGAAAGAAAGAAGCTGTCTCCATAACACAAAATTGCAAGGGGAAGCAGCAAGTGCTGATGTAGAAGGTGTAGCAAGTTGTCCTGAAGACCCAGCTAAGATAATTGATGAAGGTGACTACACTAAACAACAGATTTTCAATGTAAATAAAACAGCCTTATGTTGGAAGATGCCTTCTGGAACTTTTATACCTAAGAGATGTTAATACCTGCCTTCAAAGCTTCAAAGGTGTGACTAACTCTCTTATTAGAAACTAACGCAGCTGGAAACTTTAAGTTGAACCCAATCCTCATACGATTACAAAAATTTTAAGATTCTTAAAAATTATGCTAAATCTGTCTGTCTGTGCTTTATAAATGGGAGAATAAATCCTGAATGGTAGCACATCTGTTTACAGCATGGTACACTGAATATTTTAAGCTCAGTGTTGAGACCTACTACTTAGAAAAAAAACATTATTTTCAATGTATTACTGCTTATTAATAATGCACCTAGTCACCCAAGAGCTATGATGGAGATGGACAGGGAGATTAATGCTATTTTCATGCCTGCTAATACAACATTGATTCTGCAGCCCATGGATCAAGACGTAATTTTGACTTTCAAGGCTTATTATTTAAGAAATACATTTAATAAGACTATAGCTGCCATAGATAGATTCCTCTAATGGCTCTGGGCAAAGTAAACTGAAAATCTGGTGGAAAGGAGTCACCATCCCAGATGTCATTAAGAACATTCATGATTCATGGGAGGAAGTTAAAATACCAACATGAATAACAACTTAATCTAAGTTGATTCCAATCTTCGTGGATAACTTTGAGAGATTCAAGACATTAGTGGAGAAAGTAACTGTAGAAGTGGCGGAAAAAGCAAGAGAACTAGAATTACAAGTAAGAACTTGGAGATGTAACTAAACTGGTGCAATCTCATGAGAAAATTGAATGGGTGAGAAATTCCTTCTTATGAATGAGCAAAGAAAGTTGTTTCTTGAGATAGAATCTAATCCTGGTAGAGGTGCTATGAACATTGCTGAAATAACAACAAAGGACTTATAATATTCCATACTCTTAGTTGACAAAGCTGTGGGTGGGTTTGAGAGGATGGATTACAGCTTTGAAAAATGCTGTACTCTGAGTAAAATGCTATCAAACAGCATTGGATGCTACAGAAAAATCTTTCAAGAAAGGAAGAGTCAATCAATGTGGCAAACTTTGTTGTTGTCTTGTCTTAATAGATTGCTATAGCCAACTCAACCTCCAGGAAACACCATCCTGATCAGTCAGCAGCCATAAATGTTAAGGTAAGATCCTCTACTAGCAAAAAGTTTAGGACTCGCGGAAGGTTCAGATGATCATTAGCATTTATTATCAATAAAGTATTTTAAAATTAAGTATATACATTATTTTGTAGGCAAAATAGCATTGCATATATAGACTACTGTATAATGTAAACATAACTTCTATACGCACTTAAAAATCAGAAAATCTGTGTGACTTGCTTTATTGAGATACTCGTTTTATTGCAGTGTTCTGGTACTGAAACCATATCTTTGAGGTACGCCTGCATATTGAATAAGTAAAGAACATGAAAAATGGCATATCCATGTAAAATGTTAAAGTAGTTACTGGATCTAGTAATTTAATATGTATTGTAGAGCTGTGAGTATATCTGTTTTAGAGTTTAAAAGTATATTTCCCTGGAAGTATTCTTAAATATTTCCTGGAAGTAGTAAGTAGAGACAGAGGGTCCAATGGTTTACATTCAATGTCTTCTTTCTTTGTTTTAATTTTCATTAAAAATTATTTCAAATATCCTCCTTGTTTACCTTAAAAATTTGTGTGTCTGAGCATTTTTATAGATTTATATTTCTGTTTTATATTTGTATATGTTTTTAGATAGGATAAATTACTCTAATATTTTCCACATATTCTTTCAAAAAGTGTCGGTTTTCAGAATTTTCTTGTGAACACAAATTAATTTATAGTTGTATGGGCTATTTTCATATTATTACGAGTATTTAAATTTATATAATCAAGTATGAGTGAACTGATATGTAGCATCTCAGCAATTTTTCTCCATGTTTTATGGATAACATGGTAAATTACATAAGAGCTAGAATGTTAAACATCTTTTAAATAAACATTTTAAACAAATGTTTGGGAGCAAAGCAAGCCAGTTTTTTCATTACGAATTAAAGAACGCTGTTGGAAGTTTGGGAATATATATAAATAGTACAGTAGAAAAAAAAAAGTTCTCAAATAAGGGAAAAGCTCTTAATAAGGACATTAGTTGAGTCCTTTCCCTGCATTTATTTCCACCAAAATATAGTTTCCCTTTGGGAAAATTCACCCTTTTCCACTTTGTAGAATTTAGAGCGTATGTTTTGGAGGGGTGGGGGTTGATGCTGAGCTCATTCAGGCCTTTATTGGTGGTTCCCTAATGGTAGAAAACAATAAATTCTTCAATTCCCTGGCCATAATTATTATTTCAGTTATGGGCCAGTGGCCAATTCTGGCCAATGAGAGTGAGAAAATCTCACTTAATAGAAGTCACCAGAAACATCTCTCACTGAATGTAAAAGAAAAAAAAAATGCCTCTAAATTAAAGCAGTCTTAAGATGAAGTTAAAAATCATAGAAAACTGTTCAAGGATTTAAAAAATTTCTTCCTGACAGTATCTTTAAAAAAATCTTAAAAAATTCTTCCTTATCTTTTATCAACTATATCAAAAGTTGTCAAGAATGTCCTCATATATTTAAAAGCAGTTATATGTTTATTTCAGCTTTTCAGTTTTACATATATATTTTTTATATATATACACACACACACATAATTTTCATATACATATGTGTCGAGAAAGTTATGAGAAAAAACTCCTTGGCCAAATATGAAAGAAATAAAACAGATATAATAAGTCACTATAGAAAAGAATTTTAAAGTTAAGTAGAAAAAGACAATAAAATAGAAAGGTTTTTTAAAACACATTATGAGAGATGTAGGAAATACAAACCTGGAACATAACAAAGGTAGTTAGGAATTTTTCAAAGAAGATAAAGCATATGACAACTCTTCAATATATGTACTCAAAGGAATAATTAGACTAGGTCTGCCTACAATATTTCTTTCTTTAATGAATTATATCTCATTTTATAGAAAAAATCTATGTCTAATAATTATTTCAGCTTTTCTCAATGTTCAAGCTTGTCATCTACTTCAAATAACACAAAAGATAAAAACATACTTTGAATAAGCTTAAAGTTATTGAAAACTTCTACTGGAATTACCTCAATATATTCTTTGTATATTTAGTAAATATGATGTGTGTTTCATTATGGTAAGATGTCCAAGGTAACTATTGGTTTGTATAAAACACTTAAAAATGATACAAAATGAATAACAAATTTACCTTTTCTTGAGATGGTAAGCTTACTATTACCTTTGAAAAAGATATTCAAAAGGTATGATGTGTGGAAATATAATGGCATGCTTGTATAATAAGGGCTTAACTAGATTGTATACTATAGTAAAGTTTTAAAATATAGTTGTTGCAAGATTTATTCTAAATAAGTAAATACTAAAAAAAGATGTGCTCTTCAGTAACAGAATACCACTATTCTATTCTGGCATTAACAGACACCATTTTCCATTTCCAGAATAAAATTAGTGCAAAGAGCCGTATTTTCCAAGTATAAAACATGAGTAGGATGACTCCAGAACTTCAATAATAGTTTTTTTGCTGTCAGGAAAATCAGCGGGGGCTGCAGCCAAAAGCACTGGAGCTAGTTAACAGCATAAACGTTTCTAGAAAAGAACATATTCTGAAGTGAGATATTTTAGTTCAACATTCTTCAAAATTTACCTTCTATATATGGATTTGAGTAAGGCTTTACTTTAGAGGTTGCTAAATAGAACATAAGGGGATTGGAGACTCTCTCTATGTAGACAAGTTTTTAATCACAATAATTAAAGTCAGTTTGTCAAAAGATACCTCAGGTGGTGCAACTATCTCACTCCAACTTATGTTGTACCTTGCTTTAAAAAAGAATTAACCTTTTGAATATAAACAAATGTGATGTCTATTTTCTAAGAAATCCCGTTTTATAATGAATGTATTTTTGTATATATTTATATATATATACATAAATGGAATAAGCCATATTTTAATAATTACATAAACCATTTTTTAAACCAAGAGAGGAACACTAAATTTATTATAAGCAGAAGGACAATGAAAATAGTTGCCATATATATGTGTGTGTGTGTATGTGTATATATACATGTGAATATATATGTATATATATACGTGTGTATATATAAGTGTATATATATAAGCTATGGAATACTATTCAGCCAAAAAAGGGTGAAATCATGCCTTTTGGAAAAACCTGAATGAAACTGAAAGCCATTATCTTCAGTGAAATAACTCAGGAACAGAAAGTAAAATACTGCATGTTCTCACCTATAAGTGGGAGCTAAATAGTGTGTACATATGGACACAGAGTAGGAGCTAAATAATGTGTACACATGGACAGAGAGTGAAATAATAGACATTGGAGACTGGGAAAGGTGGGAGGGTGAGAGGAGGGTCAGGAATAAGAAATGACCTAATGGATACAATGTACACTATTCAGATTGTGATTACACTAAAAGCCCAGATGTCACCACTATGCAATATATCTGTGCAAGAAAACTGTACTTGTACCCCCAAATCAATAAAAGAAATAATTTTAAAAATAAATAAATAAATTTGTATGCTTAGTAACAGAATTGCTTTTAAAGAATAAAAACTATGTTTTTAATACAGTAAATCTCTCAAATTCCAGGAACCAATATTTATTGATTTATGTTATTGATATTCTCATTTAAATTTTGTGACAATATGTCAGAATCTCCAAATTTTGTAACTGTTTTTATGTGCCTGTAGGTAATTTCATCTTGAATTTTGGACATTTTAATATAATTATTAGCAGTCATTAAGTGATTACCTTCTTATAAGGATAGTGCTATCTAGTATATAGTGCCAATAAATATTAGTTTTATTACTCTTATTAGTGCAATAAAATATGAATTTACAAGGTGCAGAGTGGGTTTAGGGTAAGGAACACAGGAGTCTATAGAGATGGAGAGGAATGCAGAATGGATATGAATGTAGATATTGATATAGATATAGACATAGGACTAGAAATAGATATAAACAGACATAGATATTGAGTAGATGTCGATAAAGATAGAGACATGGGAATGGATGTAGGTATAAATATGTGAATGATATATTGGTCATATAGATATAGACATTGATATAGTGTATTAGTTCATTTTCACACTGCAGATAAAGACATACCCAAAAAAGGTTTAATTGAACTTACAGTTCCATATGACTGGGGAGGCCACAGAGTCATGCTGGGAGGTGAAAGGCACTTCTTACATGGCAGCGGCAAGAGAAAAATGAGGAAAAAGCAAAAGCAGAAAGCCCTGAAAAACCCATCAGACCTCGTGAGACTTATTCTCTATCATGAGAAGAGCACAGGAAAGACTGGCCCCATGATTCAACCACTTCCCCCTGGGTCCCTCCCACAACACGTGAGAATTCTGGGAGATACAATTCAAGTGAGCTTTTGGTGGGGACCAGCCAAACCATACCATTCTGCCCCTGGGCCCTCCAAATCTCACGTCCTCACATTTCAAAACTGATCATGCCTTCTCCATAGTTCCCCAAAGTCTTAACTCATTTCAGTATTAACCCAAAAGCCCACAGTCCAAAGTCTCATCTGAGTCAAGTCCAGTCCTTCCACCTATGAGCCTGTAAAACAAAAGCAAGCTAGTAGTTACTTCCTAGATACAATGATGGTACAGGTATTGGGTAAATACACCCATTCCAAATGAGAGAAATTGGCCAAAACATAGGGGTTACAGGGCCCATGCAAGTCCAAAACCCAGCATGGCAGTCTTTTTTTTTTTTTTTTTTTGACAGAGTCTGGCTTTGTCACCCAGGCTGGAATGCAGTGGCACAATCTCGGCTCACTGCAAGCTCCACCTCCCAGGTTCACATCATTCTCCTGCCTCAGCCTTCCAAGTAGCTGGGACTACAGGCACCCACGACCACGCCTGGCTAATTTTTTGTATTTTTAGTAGAGACGGGGTTTCACCATGTTAGCCAGGAGGGTCTTGATCTCTGACTTTGTGATCTGCCCGCCTCGGCCTCCCAAAATGCTGGGATTACAGGTGTGAACCACTGCACCTGGCCACAGGGCAGTCAAATTTTGAAGCTCCAAAATTATCTCCTTTGACTCCAGGTCTCACATCAAGGTCACACTGATGCAAGAAATGGGTTCCCATGGTCTCTAGCAGCTCCGGTCTATGACTTTGCAGGGTACAGACTCCCTCCTGGCTACTTTCACAGGTTGGCATTGAATGTCTGTGGCCTTTCCAGGTGCACAGTACAAGCTGTTGGTGGATCTACCATTCTGGGGTCTGAAGGATGGTTGTCCTCCCCAGTAAGATGCTGTGTGGGGGCTCTGGCCCCACGTTTCCCTTCCACACTGCCCTAGCGAGGTTCTCCATGAGGGTCCTGCCCTTGCAGCAGACTTTTGCCTGGGCATCCAGTCGTTTCCATACATCTGAAATCTAGGCAGAGGTTCCCAAACCTCAATTCTTGACTTCTGGGCACCCACATGCTCAACGTCACATGGAAGCTGCCAGGGCTTGGGGCTTCCACTCTCTGAAGCCACAGCCCAAGCTGCACATTGGCCCCTTTTGGCCACAGCTGGAGCAGGGCACCAAGTCCTTAGGACACAGGGCACCAAGTCCTTAGGCTGCTCACAGCGTGAGAACATGGGGCCCAGCCAACAAAATCAGATTTTCCTCCTGGGCCTCTGTGCCTGTGATGGGAGGGGCTGCTTGGAAGTTCTCTGAAATGGCCTAGAGACATTCTCCCCATGGTGTTGGGGATTAATATTAGGCTCCTTGCTACTTATGCAAATTTCTGCAGCTGGTTTGAATTTCTCCCCCCAAAAATGGGTTTTTCTTTTTTAATTCATTGTCAGGCTGCAAATTCTCCAAACTTTTAGTCTCTGCTTCCCTTATAAAACTGAATGTCTTTAACAACACCCAAGTCACCTATTGAATGCTTTGCTGCTTAGAAATTTCTTCCACCGGATACCCTAAATCATCTCTCTCAAGTTCAAAGTTCCACAAATCTCTAGGACAGGGACAAAATGGCACCAGTCTCTTTGTTAAAACACGACAAAAGTCACCTTTGCTCCAGTTCCCAAAAAGTTCCTCATCTCCAGCTGAGACCACCTCAGCCTGGATGTTATTTTTCAAATAACTATCTGCATATTTGTCAAAGCCATTCGACAAGTCTCTAAGAGGTTCCAAACTTTCCCACATTTTCCTGTCTTCTTGTGAGCCCTCCAAACTGTTCCAACTTCTGCCTGTTACCCTGTTCCAAAGTCACTTCCACATTTTCAGGTATCTTTTCAGCAATGCCACACTCTACTGGTACCAATTTACTGTAATAGTCCATTTTAATGCTGCTAATAAAGACATTACCGAAACTGGGAACAAAAAAAGAGGTTTAATTGGACTTGCAGTTCCACATGGCTGAGGAAGTCTCAGAATCATGGCAGAAGGCAAAAGGCACTTCTTACATAGCAGCGGCAAGCAAATTAGGCAGAAACCAAAGTGGAAACCCTTGCTAAACCCATCTGACCTTATGAGACTTATTCACTATCATGAAAATAGTATGGAAAAGACCAGCCCCCACAATTCAATTACCTCCTCCTGGGTCCCTCCCACAACACATGGGAATTCTGGGAGATATGATTCAAGTTGAGATTTCAGTGAGGACACAGCCAAACTATATCATATAGTTTAGATACATATAAATATATATGAAGGAGATATCGGTCAGGGATGTACTTATAGAGGAAAAACTATCATTTAGACTTCATAAAATTATAAAACAATTAACCACAATGAGATACCATCTCACACCAGTTAGAATGGCAATCATTAAAAAGTCAGGAAACAACAGGTGCTGGAGAGGATGTGGAGAAATAGGAACACTTTTACACTGTTGGTGGGATTGTAAACTAGTTCAACCATTATGGAAAACAGTATGGCAATTCCTCAAGGATCTAGAACTAGATGTACCATATGACCCAGCCATCCCATTACTGGGTATATACCCAAAGGATTCTAAATCATGCTGCTATAAAGACACATGCACACGTATGTTTATTGCAGCACTATTCACAATAGCAAAGACTTGGAATCAACCCAAATGTCCATCAGTGACAGACTGGATTAAGAAAATGTGGCACATATACACCATGGAATACTATGCAGTCATAAAAAAGGATGAGTTTGTGTCCTTTGTAGGGACATGGATGCAGCTGGAAACCATCATTCTTAGCAAACTATCACAAGAACAGAAAACCAAACACCGCATGTTCTCACTCATAGGTGGGAACTGAACAATGAGATCACTTGGACTCGGGAAGGGGAACATCACACACCGGGGCCTATCATGGGGGGTGGGGAAGGATTGCATTGGGAGCTATACCTGATGTAAATGACGAGTAGATGGGTGCTGACGAGTTGATGGGTGCAGCACAGCAACATGGCACAAGTATACATATGTAACAAACCAGCACATTATGCACATGTACCCTACAACTTAAAGTATAATAATAATAATAATAAAAAATTACTGGGAAGAATTATTAGCCTAAGAAATAATGCACAAGACGATAAAGGGCTAAAAATTTATTAGAGTGTTATAGATTTAAAAGACCCTCCGAAATCCCCCCACTGTCTCCATACACATACACACCACTTACAAAGTTTCAAGTTTATTAAGGCAGGATATAGAATGCATGGAATGTAGGTTGCCATACAAAACAGAGGATAATGCAGCAGACATTTGTGAGACACTTTCTTGAGTTGTTTTCCATAAAAATTTCCATGCTGTACACAACATTTTTCTTCTAGAATTGAGAAGGAAGCTAATTTCTTGTTGTGACCTGCCCATTTAAACTCTGGGTAATTTAGCCATCATTGGAATGAACAAACAATGGTTCCTTTAACTTTCTCTAAGTCATGAACTTCTATGGGCCCATCAACGCAACCTCTTTATGAATGAGAGGATGAAAAGATATGTAAAAGAAGTCAGAGCCAGTGCCTCCTACATTATACCTCCGCCTCCAGATCAGATCTCTAACAGACTCAAAATCCATTTGTTCACATACAAACACTATGTGACTGAGTGTACAGAATGAAGAGTTGTAATGGCTGAACAGAGAAGGAAGAAAGAGGACTTTCTACAGGAGGTTAAGACATTGCATTTAAGTAATATCTGATGGGAGTTAATTAAAATTTTTGAGAAAAGTAAAGACCGGATAAATTATTCAAACTTAAAAAGAAAAACTTTCTTTTTTTGGAAATAGAGAAGACGAAATGGAAGAAGGAGCGATTATAAATAGAGATTTGAGATATCAGGGAGAGATGGTAGTCTTAACAAAGAACAAAGTCAATGAAGGGGAGAAAGATATGTGTGTGGGAGTGTGAAGGGAAAATGGAATCAATGGGCAGTGGTCGGGGAGGCATGGCCACATTGGAGAGAGATTTTATTGATTATATGACATATTGGGAGGGCTGTGGTGAAAGAGGGAGAAGAGCTGACAATAAACCTTGTTTAAAATGTCACAGTCAGTACTGAAAACTCACATCCTTAATCTAAATAATGCCGGTCAGATTAAGTTCTCTTGAAATTGAAGATCATAAACAGAAGTTCATTTATTGGGTTTCAGGGCTGAATTTTTAAATACCTTTTATGAATAGTCTTTATATTGATGGAAATTGAGCAGCTTATATTTGTCTTTGACAAAAATGAGTGAATTTGCTGGAATTTTATTTTTTAGAACACATTTAGCCAACTCTGGGGAAACATCAGAGTTCTGGACAGGTTTCAGTAGCAGTCTATAAATCATCAAATTCTCCTATGAAAAGTGTCTGAGCCAATTGGTTTAGCTTGTTGAATTCATATAATTAGAAAAGAAAAAGAAAGCATAGGAAAGCCAATTTACCCCATTAGTTTGTATGTAGAAACTCAGAATAGTTGTAGAATACTTAAACCATAACTTATCTAGCCATTTACTTCTGACATATATGTTTGTTTTGTTATTTATTTAATAGTCATTATCATTCATGTTTACTTGTAGAGGCTTATGAATATATATTTATATATACATAAGACCTATAATTTCCTGATTTTCTTCCTCTTTGACCAGAACAGGATTTTAAAAAACTTTTCCCTGCTATCACCTTGAAAATGTAAGTATATAACATTTCCTTAACATTTCACAACCAGCATTCCCCACTAGTGTAGAGTTAATAACTAGTGTACCTATATCTCTATTGAAATTCTCTTTTGCATCATAAAAGAGAACTCAACTATAACTAGAGTCATACTCCCTTTTACATCTCCTTTATGCATGAGGAATTAATCTAGGCCATCCTCTCCATATTCTGTCTCCCCATATATTTTAAGTTTGTTTCCTCATTTACAGTAATAAAATCATAAAATATATTGAAATTGAAATTAGAGGTAAAATGTGAAATCTTACTTAGAAATATGTAAACTGTATAATTTTTACCCTAGATCTGTGCTTATGGCACTGAACTCTTGTACACATTTGTCTACCTTTCTATTCTTACTTATTGCAGTTACGATTTGTTGAGACTATTAACTTAGTTGATTCTAATTTGGTCTTTATCCTTTCTAATCCTCTCACTTTGTTCCTCCATTATACTTTATATTTTTCTGATGTTTAGTTTTCAAGAGTTATTGCAATAGACAGTTTGGTCACCTGAACTTATGGTTGTCAAAAAAAAATACCTATACTGATGAATTTAAAATTTCTTTTTCTAGCCCTGAGTTTTATTTTAATATATCTTACTACATGTCTGGATATTCTAAACTATTTGTTAAAAAACTGTCACCATTCAATCAAAAAATTCTTATGGTCATAAATTCTTTTTTCCTTCATTCTATACTTCCTACCCAAATTAGATTTAAGAATAGTCCTAGATTTTGTTAGCATATAACACTTTATTCTGTCAAAATTTTTCTGCTTTTAGCTTTTGTATTGTTCTAGATTTAATCACTTTTTCTGTAGTAACTATGACTTTATTACTTACCATTTCACTAAGTGCTTGAGTCAATAATAAAAACACCCTTCACAATGTATAATGGATCAAATGCAATAGAAATTATTTTCTAGATAAAAGATCAAAATAGTTATTCTGCATTACCACATTGTTTTTCTCTAAGGTCTGCTTTGAGTTTCCAAACTTTTTACATTTTTCTGCTTCAGCATTTACAACTGGCTTTAAAGGTAAATGTTCTTATGTACATCAAACTTGTACTGAGGGAAAGAGCTTGGAGAATCAAACATTCATTAAAAAATTTAGTATAAGATAGATACAAAGGCTATTGTGGTTTTTGCACAAACTTTTAGAAATGACCGGTGCATACCACTTCCCCTCACATTTAAGCAGGTCTTGTTTGGTCAAATGGAACCCCAGGGGGCAGGGACAAGATGGCTGACTAGAAGCAGCAGCAATCAGAGACTCCCACAAAAAAGAACCAAAACAGAGTATGAATCCTGCGCCGGCAACCGAAGTGTCCAAATTCTGTCATCAGGACTGACTAGGTGCCTGGCGTAACCCAGAGAGGGGAGGGAAGAGTAGGTTGGTGCGTCAGCTCACCTGAGAGTCACACTGGGCAGGGGAGTCCCCTACCACAGCCAAGGGAGGCATTGAGTGAGCATGCTGCCCAGCCTGGGAAACAGCGCTTTTTCCAGAGAACTGTGTAACCCATGGATTGGAAGATCCCACTCATGACCTCACTCCCCCAGGGCCTTGGGTCCCAACCATGGAGCTGTGCAGATTCTCAACAGCCACTCACATGAATTCTACCTAAGCCTACTGAGTTCCCGGGGGGAGGAGTGGCCATCACCACTGCTGCTACTGCTTGCTGTCTAGGCCAGCTGAGCTCCCCGGGGAATGGATGACAGCCAACACTGTGGCTGCTAGCTGCCTAAGACACCAAACTCCAAGGGGGAAAGGGCAGCAGCCTTCACTATGGCTCTAGGCCCAGATTTCACCCTACTGAAGCCAGGGAGCCTGGACGGCTTGGTCCCAAGAGGTATTCCCCTTAACATAGCACTCCAGCACAGACTGCGGCCAGACTGCCTCTTCAGGCTGGACCCTGACCCATGCCCCCTCACTGGGCAAGGCCTCTCTATAGGAACTCCAACAACTCCAGCCAGGGGCTCAGGGACAGAACTCTGATTTCCATGGGTCTGAACCCCTAGTGGGAGGAGTGGCCATAGTCTCCGTGGATCAGCAGACTTAGTCTTTCCTCCTGCTAGCTCTGAGGAATCCAGCAGCATATTGAAAAACTTACCACCGCCATCAAGTCAGCTTCTTCCCCGGGATGCAAGGCTGGTTCAACATAAGCAAATTATTAAACATAATCCATTACATAAACAGAATCAGTGAAAAAAAAATCCACATGATTATCTCCATAGATGCAGAAAAGGCCTTCGATAAAATTCAACATCCCTTCATTTAAAAAACTTCTAACAAACTAAGTATTCAAGGAACATATGTCAAAATAATAAGAGCAATTTATGACAAACCCATAGCCAATATCATACTGAATGGGCAAAAGCTGAAGCATTCCCTTTGAAAACAGTGCAAGATAAGGATGTCCTCTCTCACCACTCCTATATAACATAGTATTGGAAGTTCTGGCCAGGGCAGTCAGGCAAGAGAAAGAAATAAAGTGTATTCAAATAGAAAGAGAAGAAGTCAAATTACCTCTGTTTGAAGATTACATAATCCTATATTTAGAAAACCCCATGATCTCAGCCCAAAAGCTCCTTAAACTGATAAGCAACTTCAGCAAAGTCTGAGGTTACAAAATCAATGTACAAAAATCACAAGCATTCCTATACACCACCAACAGACAAACAGAAAGCCAAATCATGAATGAACTCCCATTCACAATTGCTACAAATAGAATAAAATACCTAGGAATATAGTTAACAAGAGATATTAGAGACCTCTTCAAGGAGAACTATAAACCACTACTCAAGGAAATAAGAGAGGACACAAACACATTGAAAAACATGCCATCCTCATAGATAGGAAGAACCAATATTGTGAAAATGGCCATACTGCCCAAAGTAATTTATAGATTTAATGTTAGTCCCATCAAGCTACCATTGACTTTCTTCACAGAACTAGAAAAAACTACTTTAAATGTCATATGGAACCAAAAAAGAGCCCATATAGCCAAGATAATCCTAGGCAAAAAGAACAAAGCTGTAGGCATCATGCTACCTGACTTCGAACTATACTACAAGGCTACAGTAATCAAAACAACATGGTACTGGTACCAAAATAAATATATAGAACAATGGAATAGAACAGAGGCCTCAGAAATAACACCACATATTTACAACCATTTGATCTTCAACAAACCTGACAAAAACAAGCAATGGGGAAAGGATTCCCTATTTAATAAATGGTGCTGGGAAAACCAGCTATCCACATGCAAAAAACAGAAACTGGACCTCTTCCTCATACTTTATACAAAAATTAACTCAAGATGGATTAAAGACTTAAATGTAAAACCTAAAACCATAAAAACCCTAGAAGAAAACCTAGGCAATACCATTCAGGACATAGGCGTGGGCAAAGACTTCATGAGTAAAATGCCAAAAGCAATTGCAACAAGAGCCAAAATTGACAAATGGAATCTAATAAAACTGAAGAGCTTCTGTTCAGCAAGAGAAACAATCATCAGAGTGAACAGACAACCTATAGAATGGGAGACAATTTTTGCAATCTATCAATCTGACAAAGGTCTAATATCCAAAATATACAAGGAAGTTAAAACAATTAACAGGAACAAAAACAACTCCATGAAAAAGTGAATGAAGTATATGAACAGACATTTGTCAAAAGAAGACATTTATGTGGCCAACAAACATAAGAAAGCTCATCATCACTGGTCATTAGATAAATGCAAATCAAAACTACGATGAGATACTATCTCATGCTAGTTAGAATGGTGGTCATCAACTGATACCATCTCACACCAGTCAGAATGGTGATTATTAAAAAGTCAAGAAACAACTGATGCTGGTGAAGCTGTGGAGAAATAGGAATGCTTTTACACTGTTGATGGGAATGTAAATTAGTTCATCCATTGTGGAACACAGTGTGGCAATTCCTCAAGGATCTAGAGCCAGAAATACCACTTGACCCAGCAACCCCATTACTGGGTAAATACTCAAAGGAATGCAAATCTTTCTATTTTAAAGATACATGCACACATATGTTTATTGCAGCACTATTCACAATAGCAAAGACATAGAACCAACCCAAATGCCTACTAATGATAGACTGAATTAAGAAAATTTGGTACATATACACCATGATATACTAGGCAGACATAAAAAGAGAATTCAATAATGTTCTTTAAAGGGACATGGATGAAGGTCTAAGCCATCATCCTCAGCAAACTAACACAGGAACAGGAAATCAAACACCACATGAACTTATCATAAGTAAGAACTGAACAATAAGCACATATGGACACAGGGAGGGGAACAACACACACTAGGGCCTGTTGTGCTGAGCCGAGGGGAGAAAGAGTATCAGGACAAATAGTTAATGCATGTGGGGCTTATTACCTAGGTGACTGGTTGATAGGGGCAGCAAACAACCATGGCGCACGTTTGCCTGTGTAACAAACCTGCACGTTCTGGACATGTATCCCAGAACTTAAAGTAAATCAATTAAAAACAAAACAAAAACAAATGCTACCCCACACTCCAAGGAATCTGGGAAATATAGCCTATCAGTAAACACAGGATGAAGAAAAAATGAGTTCTTTGGACAAAAAGACAGTCTCTGACTAAATCTCCTTAATCATGTGTATAAGATTTAAAATAACTGTGCATACAAAATAATAGTAAATTACACTAGTATCTCAAAATAAACTCAATTCATCCTTTATTGGAAATTAAATGAAATTAACATGAAATTATCTTTCAAAAACATATATATAATAAAATTAAATAAAGTTATCTATTTTGAGAAATAAAAATAGAAATGAATTTAATAGTTACATCTTTCTAAGAAAATTAAAGTATGTTTTGGTCACAGTGGATGGATATATGTCATTCTATATTGACTTTTACTAAGTCTATACATAGTAAAGTGAAAGAAACATTTGTGACAATTTTACAAAACATATATTTGGCTATTCAATGAAGAAATAAACCCAATTAATTATCGGCATTATATTCAAAGTTTCATTTCAAAAATGATTTCTAAGTATTCTGTTAGTGGTGCAAGCAATCTTTATGTATAAATATTAATGTGGATTTATACAGCCAAGGGGTTAACTTTTGAAAAAAAATCTCCTCTACCTAAAGATAGCAATGATATATGAAATATAAAAAATGTTAACTAAGGAGACATTGCTGGGAGTAAAATCACTGTAACTTATCTGTGGATTAGAAACATAAAACAAACATAAAACATTAAGCCACAGTCGATAAAATAAACTTGCTACAATGCGAGTCAAAAGTAAGCAGTTAAGGCCAAAATAGGGCTACTTTGGTGTAAGGAGAAATACAAATATTTATTTTAGACAGCAAACAAGAGAAAGTTTCATTGATTAAAAGCTGGAGGTAAGAATGGAGTTATCCTCATTAAAGAGGGTAAATACTTTTATTAGTTTTTGCCTTTTATTACTATTATCTGCTAACTGAGGTTGTAATTTAACTCAAAATTATTCACCAAGAAGGCAGAAAAAAACATTATTACTAGCAATTAAGCAAAAGCACCTTCACTCACTGTTTCTCTGCATGTGTCCCCATACCTTTAACTATCCATGGGAAGAGGCATTCCTGATTGATATGAATGGCATGATTTTGAATTCAGAGTCCAAAAGAACACGTAGAAGTAATGGCAAAATGAGAAAAGAGTGAGGAGAGAGTGAAACGGGTGAGAGAAGAGAGAGAATTTGAGAGAATTTTCAATCCAGAATAAAAAGTCACAGGAATGTGTCTAATAATTTAATAAAAAGAGCCAGCAAAATCAATGATTAGAACAGCAACTGATCTGATATGAAATGCATTTTAGATATCAGCCTGAGAAAAGTTAAAACCAGTATACTGAAAATCTTTGAGGAATTAAAAGAAGCCACTTATAAGACAGAAAAGAAATAGTCCCTTAAAATGCAATACATTGAATAAAATATAAGGAAGAATTGAAATTGAAGAACTCCACTAAAATGCTTGAAGTTAAGAAAGAAGATAAGAAATGAATCAGCAGTTAACAGATACGGAAGAAAATTTTGAGACTCCAATGAAGTTTTTGTTGTTTTCCTTCCTTTGCAATAACAACAACGCTAATTAGAACATTATGATGCACGTCTTGCTGTAGATCTGTGTGAGAGTTTCTCAAAATTTATATCTAGAGGTAAAATTGGTGGGTTGTTGAAATATACATATTTCATTTTATAATTTGTTTCTAAATTATTTAATATGTACATACCCAATTTATATCCACACAAATAGTTACATTTTCTTTCTATTTTAACAAGAATTGGAAACATGAAGGTTTTTTCCTATCTTTAGCAATCAAATCATTTTAAACTGGAAACCTACGGCTTTAATTCACATTGTTCATGTATGGACCACTGATAAGAATGTGTCGTGAACAGATAATTACATTATTACAATTCTGTGTGCCTAGGGTCCAAATTATAAATAAATAAGTTATTTTTTTCGGTGCAAGAATCTGGGAAAAGTTACCAGATATATTTGAATATAGCAAAGGAAATTAATAAACACATGGAATTAAGACATTAATTGAAAAGAAATAAGACACAATGAAAAATAGAGGGGATCAACAAAACCAAGTACTTATTCAAAAAACTAATATGATAATTAACAAACACTAGAGGGACCTTTTTTTGTTTTTGTTTTTGTTTTGAGATGGAATCTCCCTCTGTTGCTCAGGCTGAAGTGCAGTGGCACGATCTCTGCTCACTGCAACTTCTGCCTCCCGGGTTGAAGCGATTCTCCTACCTCCCAAGTAGCTGGGACTACAGGCATATGCCACCCCGCCCGGCTAATTTTTTTGTATTTTTAGTAGAGACTGGTTTTCACCATGTTAGCCAGGCTGGTCGCAAACTCCTGACCTCAGGCAATTCGCCCGCCATGGCCTCCCAAAGTACTGGGATTACAGGCATGAGCCACTGTGCCTGGCCAGGACTGATAACTTTAAAAGAGAAAAAACAAGATAATATTACAAACAAAATAATGAAAAACAGTACGATTTAAAGGTCATTTGTTCATACATTGAGCAAATTAATGTAAATAAATTTGAAACAAGTATAAAATTCACTAGGCCCAAACTAAGTTTGACCAATATTCCATAGAAGAGGTCATCAGTCTGCTTAAAATTGTTTCACAAAATAGAAAAAAAGATCATTTTACAAAACTCTTATAAACTTGATTATAACATTTTCTTCACAAGGAAAGCAGAAAGAAAAAACTGTAGACAAATCTCTTTCTGAATACAATTATAAAGTTATTATAAAATTTTAGCCAGTTCAACTGGGCAGCGTTTTAAAACAAAACATATTATGTTCCAAAAGTTATTTATTTATCCCCAGCACTTTACAATGGCTCGACTTTAGGTAATCTATTATTTTGTGTGTATATATATACATATATATACACATATATGTGTATATATATGTGTGTATATATATACACACACATATATTTGTGTGTATATATATATACAGAGAAGAAAAAACCAACTTTTACACAAAATTAATTAAAGAAATATTTATTTGATATAAAATCTCATTTATTTACCAATATAAATGTCTTATCCTGATAACAACCTTTGTAGCAAACACTATATATAATTGTGAAATTTTTAATAGCAGTTATACTATAGTAACAAGAAAGAAATAGCAGCCATTGTTTCTACTCAACAGTAAACTAGTTTTTATCTAATACAAAATGGTGGAAACAAAATTGAGAAATACTAAATTGCAAAGTAAGAGATAATACCATCTTTCGTTACAAATAAAATGAGAATCTATCAAAATAGCAACACAATTTTTAAATTACTACTAAAATTCATAGAAAAAATATTTTACAAATATTACTGGGTAAAATACAAATACAAACGTATATGTTTTAAAAATAAATCAATATAACCTATATATGACAATATTTAGAATATAGAAAACATAGTAGGAGAATTTTTTACTCTCATTATGAAATAAATAAGATATAGCTTATGATGAAGCTTTAAAATTATGTGTAATCTCTACCTCTAGGTTGGAAGAAATGCTTTACAACATATCAATTGCAAAACAAACCTAAAAAATCCAGATTTTAAAAAATAGCTTAAAGGAAATTATGACCAAAAATAATAAATTAAATTAACATCAGACAAATTAAGCAGTAAGACAAAAACTTTTCTACCGATAAAGAAGCTCACTTTAAACAACAAATGATTTAATTCACTAGAAGATAGACTCATGTAGAATATACAGCTATGCACCTAATGATACAGACACAAAAAGAAAGGCAGAAAACACAGCTAAAGGGAAAGAGCAACAATTAATAATCATAGTTACATGTTTCTAGACACATTTTTAAATTGCTGACTGGGTAAAAATAACAGTAATAATACATGAGATCTATAAACTGTAGATCTATAAATTATAGGAAGCATCACCTATTCAAAATTACATCACCAAACAATCACAGAATCCATATTCTGTTTATGTGAAAATAGAATATTCATAATATTTGTCATCAAGTAAGAATTAATAAAAAAGATGAATAATTTAAAATATGCTTGCCAACTATAGTAGAATCAACTAGAAAAAAATTTTAAACAATAATTAATAATTCTTATCTTTCTGGAAATTAAAAAAAAATTATTATTCTATTGATCAAAGAAAAAAATCACAGTTAAATTGAGAAAATATTTTCAGTTGAATGATACAATGTATAAAAACTAACAGGATACAGCTAAAGTAGTTCTTAAAGAGAAATTAAATATTTTTTCTTTTTTCTTTTTTTTTTTTTGAGATGGAGTCTCGCTCTGTCGCCTGGGCTGGAGTGCAGTGGCCGGATCTCAGCTCACTGCAAGCTCCGCCTCCCGGGTTTACGCCATTTTCCTGCCTCAGCTTCCCGAATAGCTGGGACTACAGGCGCCCGCCACCTCACCCGGCTAGTTTTTTGTATTTTTTTAGTAGAGACGGGGTTTCACTGTGTTAGCCAGGATGGTCTCGATCTCCTGACCTCGTGATCCGCCCGTCTCGGCCTCCCAAAGTGCTGGGATTACAGGCTTGAGAAATTAAATAATTTTAAAGATATAAAAACTGTAAATAAATTAGTTTCTTCATTTCTTTTTCAGGTCTTTCACTATTAATATATAGAAATGTTACTGGTTTTTGTATATTGATTTTGTATGCTACAACTTTACTAAATTCATTTTGCATTTCGTCCCAGGGATGCAGGGATGGTTTAACATACACAAGTCCACAAATGTGATATATCACATAAACAGAATTAAAAACAAAAACCATATGATCATCTCCATAGATGCTGAAAAAGCATTCAACAAAATTCAGCATCCCTTTATGATAAAAACTCCCAATACACTAGACATAGAAGGGACTTACACCTCAAAATAATGAAAGCCATATATGACAGACCCAGAGCCAGTATCATACATACTAATTGGGAAAGGTTGAAAGCATTTCCCCTGAGAACAGGAAAAAACAGAAAAGGATTCCCACTGTCATCACTCCTGTTCAACATAGTTCTAGAAGTCCTAGCCAGAGCAATTAGGCAAGAGAAAGAAAGGGCATTCAAACTGAAAAAGAGTAATTCAAACTATCACTGTTTGCAGATGATGTGACCCTTCATCTAGAAAATCCTAAAGACTCCTCCAAAAGGCTTCGAGATTTGATAAGCAAATTCAGTAAAGTCTTAGGTTACAAAATCAATGTACACAAATCAGTATCCCTGCTATACACCAACAACTAACCCGAGAATCAAATCAATAACTCAGTCTCTTTTACAACAGCTGCAAAATATGAAATAAAATACCTAGAAATATACTTAACCAAGGAGGTGAAAGATTTCTGCAAGGAATATTACTTCTAACAGTTTTTAGATTGAGTCTTTAGGGTTTTGTATGTATATGATTATGTTATCCGCAAACAAGGACAATTTAACTTCCTTCTTTCCAATTTGGGTGCCCTTATTTTTTTATCGTGGCTAATTACTCTGGCAAGGACTTCCAGTATTATGTTAAATAAAAATAGCAAAAGTGGGTACTATTGCTCCAGATTATAAAGGAAGAGATTTCAGCATCTTTTGTTTAGTATGATCTTAGCTGTGGGTTTCTTATGTATGACCTTTATTAGGCTGATGTATGCTTCTTCTATACCCAGTTGTCTGAGGGTTTTTGTCACCAAGGGATGTTGAATTTTATCAAAACTGTTTTCTGTATTTACTGAAATAACCATATGGTTTTTATTCTTGTTCTTGATTTTGTTAATGTGCTGTATCACATTTATTAATTTGTGTGTGTTGAAGTATCCTGCATCCTTTGGATAAATTTCACTTGATTATGGTAAATGATCTTTTTATGTTGTTGAATTTGATTTAATCATCAGAGAAATGCAAATCAAAACCACAATGAGATATCATCTTATTTCAGTTAGAATGGTTATTAATAAAAACACAAAAAACAAATTCTCTTGAGAATGTAGGGACAATACATTCCTACATTCTCTTGAGAATGTAGGGACCATAACAATACAAATTGGCAGTTAAAAAAGATAAAAATGGAAAATTATTGCATTTCCTATATTTCAATGCATTGAACAATAATCAGAAGGCACAACTTCATTCTGATATATGTGACATATAAAATTGGCAAATTCCTCAAAAGACATAATTTGCCAAAAAAGCCTACAATTCTCTTACATACTGTTGATGGAGATACGTTTGTTCACCCATTATGCAAAACAGCATGGAGGTTCTTAAAAATATTAAAAACAGAACTACTATATGATGCAGCAATCCCATTACTGGTTATATATCCAAAGGAAACGAAATCAATATGTTAAAGAGAAATCTGCATTCCCATGTTTACTGCAGTGCTATTCACAATAGCCATGATATTGAATTAACCCAATGCCCAACAATAGATGAAAAGATAAAAATGATGTGGTCTATATACAATGGAATACTCTTCAGCCATAAAACAAAATGAAACTCTGTCTTTTGAGGCACCATGGATGAAGTTGAAGGACATCATATCAAATGAAATAAGCCAGACGTGGAAAGACAGATACCATATGATCTCACTCTTATGTAGAATTTTTTAAAAGGTTGGCTTCATAGAAGTAGAGTGTAGAATAATGGTTACCAGAGTCTGAGGAGAGTAGTGGAGATGTGATACTTGAAGAAGCTAGTCAATGGGCCAAAATTATAGTTAGAAAACATAAGTTTGGTGCTCTCTTGCAAACTAGGGTGACTATAGCAGATAATGTAGTGTATATTTCAAAATAGCTTGAAGAGATGACTTAAAATGTTATCGCCACAAAAAATGATAAATATTTAAAACTATGAATCTGCTAATTGCCTTTATTTGATCATTATAGAATGTATACCTGCATTGAAACATCACACTGTACTTCATAAATATGTACAATTTTGTCTATCATAAATACAATGTTAAATAAACAAATTTAAAAAAAAATAATTCCCATAGCTTCTGTATCAATTTGCAAGAAGTTAAAATAGAAAATTTAATCTAAATAATTAAAAGAAAGAAAATAATTAAGATAAGATTAACAATCAAACAAGTAGAAAACCAACTATAATAGGGAATAAAAAGCCTAAAGTTGACCCTTTTCTAGCAGCGTGATCAAGGAGGCAGAAAACAAACCATAACAATACAAACTGGCAGTTAAAAAAGATAAAAAGGGAAAATTATTGCATTTCCTATATTTCAATGCATTGAACCATAATCAGAAGGCACAACTTCATTCTGATATATGTGACATATAAAATTGGCAAATTCCTCAAAAGACATAATTTGCCAAAAAAACCTACAAGAATAAATTTTCAAATGTAAATACTTCCTTTTCTACTAATGATATTAAGTATGTTTTAGAACTTTCTGACAAAGACCCCTGGGTACAGATGGCTTCACTGGCAAGTTGTTTCCAGCATTTAAAAAGGAAGTAACAGCAACTTTATGCAGATATTTCAAGATAAATGAAAAAAAGGAAACCTTCCCAGTCTTTTTAAAGCCAGTATCACCTTTACCCAGACATTACAACAACAAAAAAGTAAAATGTTTAAATATCGATGTCTTTTACAATCCCTTAGTGGTTTTATTTTTTCTCCCAAGTTTAAAAGATTGTAGTGCATTGGAAAATAAGACAGTATAATGAATGACATTACCATCTAATCTTTCAATAAGAAATTTGATAAAATTTACTACCCATTCATGAGTTGAAGTCGGTAGGATTCTAGGAATGTTGCTATATTGTTGAAGGCTTATTAGAACTACTTAATTTCAGTTCGTTGCACTGCTAGGTAAATAATAAATGCATTACTAATATTAAAGACCAATAATCATCTCAATACATAATAATGGGTAATTTATTTGATATAGACGATTAAATTTCTATGGAACAATAAATAAAATAATCAAAAGCACCTCTTTGTCATTCTTCAAGATACATTAAATTTTTCCAAAGCATTGATAATCAGATTAGATGTGAAAATTAGCAAGTTACTATGATGAACTAAGATTTTTTTTGAAATTACATGTATTACCTTTTTCAATGTATTTTATTTTCTTTTGTTATTATGCTTAATCTGTGATTAAATATATAATTTGGAATGAGTTTAATCCTCTATTCTTCTTACTGAAAAATCTTCCAGAGATGTCAACCACTTTGACCACTGTAGGCAGCTTTACCCTTTCTGCTTGGCTTCAGGGTAGCTCTAGCTCAGTGTTGTGAGTACTAGTAACAATATTAGGAATGGTATAGAAGGGAAGACAGTAAAATAGTGTTTGTGAACTGGGTTTCTCATTGTCCCTGCCTATTACCTTGACATTATCTTCAGTACTTCTCCTGTAGCTCATTCCACTGGCAGGCTCTTATGCCTGTTTATAATAAACCATACCAGCTCCGTGTAGCACAGCTGGTGCTACTTGTTAAAGCACACATACTTCTCTGTTGTAGACAGCATGGTCTTCATCCAGAATCTCAGGGGACTGTATTGTGATTTGTCCAGTGAAGCTTGATAGAAACCTCCCACGTTTTCCACCACTGATATGTTCTAAATAATAGGGCCAGCCAGTGTGTATGACTCAAGTAGCAAGACTGGATACATCTGCTCTAGGGCAGTTTCCTCCTCTGAGTTTCATTCAAAGCTATTAGCCTTCTGTGACAGCTGACATAGGAGCTAAAGCAGTATTTCTCCTGTAGAATGTGCTGTCTTCACAATCAGAGGAGACCTATCAGAAACTGTACTGTACTGTTTGTACTAGGGGATGCAAAGTCAATTATATTTTAGTTTTGATTTATTAATCTGCATTGGGCAGCTCAACTTTTATACATGTAGTATTGCTTCAGATACAATACATTAATATCATAAATAACACTTAAAATCACTATAATGCTAATCTCATGATTGTGAGATTAAAAATTATTCTTAAAATTAATTGATTTGAGATATATTTTTCAAAGATATAATCAGATTGTTTCCAGCATTTTTGTCTCTAAAAGGGAGGTGAATTAGATGAGCCTTATAATTATTACCAGATATTTCAGAATATTAAATATAAAACACTCTTTCTGATCTAAGATCAAGTGCAATGTGAAGAGGTAAGTGAAACTAGAAGACAGTGAAAACCTGAATGACCAAATACAAAGCTTGCAGTATACATCTTTGTAGTTATTATTTATTTCTCTGTCATGTGATACCTGTTACTGAAATTTTTATTAACTATATATAATGTGTAGGATACCACTGGATGCTGAAATCAATTTATTCTGGATTAAAAATATATTTTTTACAAACACTTATGGACAATTTTAGTAAGAAGACATTTATATTCACCCCCTTAGGAGAGATAACAGGAAAGCAACTAAAGGGGTGTATAATATGGTGTGTGTGTAAAACATAAAATACAGCAAATTTATTGGTACTTTTTCTATCCATTCTTCTTCATTTCCAGGAGAGTGAATCAGTGTGAATTAACATTTGTGAGAAGAGATAAATATTCTCTTGCTTTGAGCATAGGATAGCTATTTTACTTGTTTTGCCTGAAATCCCATATTTTCTGCAGTTATGTTTCTTATTCTTATGTATATCAATTATTTTAGTAATGTTTGTAAATTATTGCTAATGACTACATTCTAAGGAACAGTTCTTTTTCTCAGACACTTCACAATGGTCTTTCTTTCTAGATTCAATCTAATCTCCTATCAATGGGGTTTCTTTGTTGGTTTCAAAATGGCCTTCTGAAATAATCAAAAGGACCATGTTATTTTCATAAAAATAGCTCTTGGTGACCTGACATAGCTAATAGAAAATCAAGCAAATCAGAATGATATACAAGGCTCTTCATGATTTAGACTTGTTAAAGTTTTTATCCTCCATACTAGTCACTCCTTTAACACACTCTGCCTAAATTCTGGTCATACCAATCAATAATCCATCTAGTAATCACTGATTAATTACTTAAACCAATTAAGAGAAGAAAATTCATAGAAACCTGTAGAAACATGAGACTTTTAAAATCTTTATCAACCAAAATGCTATCTACCCTTCAATACTGGATAGAAGCATCAGCTTCTCTGGTTAGCCCAATATGCCTCAGGTTGTTCTTTTAAGTGTTTTTGTAGCAAATAAAAAAAAAATGTAAATGTGGATTTATCTCCAGCCTTTACTTATAGGTTTGAGAAAATAGCCTGTTCATTTAGATTTGTTTACCGAATGTTTTTCTGGCACACAGTAGAAGTTCAAAAATGTATTTAGCATTAATGAGTTATTACGATCAGAAAAAATTATAAATCTTATTTATTATAACATATTTTCCAAGTATTTAGAGGAATTTGCCAAAGTAAGCATTTCATACAGGCCACCTGGACAATAGCATTTCTATTTTCTGCAGGTACAAAGATGGTGGATATAATTGTAAATCTCATTGACAATAACATTGTTGCGTATTACTTTATGTTAACTATACCTCAACATAAAAATAACATGACAACAGATCTTCATGTCTAGGCCAGGTATGTGCACCCTAAGATTCAGTATGCAACATATATCATAATAGAAAAACCTCTGCATTTCATAAAGCAAGACATGCTAATGAATAGATAGGCAACTTTGGATAATCCTTTAACACTTCTTAAAATTCATCTTACACAAAAATAACGTTTGGAATCAGATCCCTCGTAGTTTTGAAATTGTAATTTTGCCTATGCTTTAATAAAACATAGCGAATGTGATTCTGACCAATTTGTTCCTAGTTCAATGAAACAGCTTGTTAATATTGAACACTTAGGAAATGTCAGAAAAGAGAGGACCAGTGCCTGCTCATATAAATATAAGTACGTGTTATGTGGGGATACTTGCAGTTAGAGATGCAACTCTTCAGAGGCTTTTTCATGCTTGCTTTTGAACAAGAGTACACAAATCTAGAAGACAGGATATGCTATGACATTTCTCTTTTTAAATCCAGAAAAATACTTAATAAAAGTGCTAGTTGACATTTTAATCACCTTATTTTAGACATTTACTGAAAGCGTTTGATGACTTGAAAAGCAGTATTTTCTTAGTTATGTATGAGAGCTGATAGATTTTCAACAAACTGTTTTTCTTTGGTGAAATCGAAATTAATTTTCTCTTCCTAGACCATTAACCTGTCAGACTGAACAAATATTCCATCATATGATTGCATCACTTTTCATTTCAATCTTGTGATAAGATGGGAAAAAATTCTAAAAAACAACTATCACCGACTAAGAGGCATTGAATGAATATACAACTTCTTTGCCTGCTTGGTCCTCTAAATCATATATGGACTGCAATCTCATTCAAAAAACACTTTACGTTATTTATACTTTATCCTATTTTTTGGAATAAGTTACAGGATACTAAATATATGGGATAGGGAAAAAACGTCAGTTGAAATCATTTGCATAGCTAAGAGCACAGTCACTTAACACACAGTAGGCAATAAAGATTTCATCCATAAATGCACATGTGTATAGGGATGCCTATGTACATGAAGATATATTTCACATCTGTAGTCCATATTAGTGCATGTATTTACAGATTTATCCTTCCACATACATAGTACATGCCATAGACACAAACACACACACAAGGGTCTTCAAAAATAACATAAAAATGCATATTTTACAAAAACTACTGATGGATTTCAAAAAAACTTTGCACTAAAATAAACTTATACACCTTGTTAAAACATGTATAAATAAGATCTAGTCTGACTCACTAAGATGGGTAAGACATCAGTTTGAAAAAAGCCCTT
This sequence comes from Macaca nemestrina, assembly GCF_043159975.1. Lineage (NCBI taxonomy): Eukaryota > Metazoa > Chordata > Mammalia > Primates > Cercopithecidae > Macaca > Macaca nemestrina. The sequence goes on along the minus strand of NC_092135.1, from coordinate 83,467,789 downwards.
GTCAGAGCAACATGAATTCTGCTAAAATTGAAGCAAGAACAAACATCAAATTATGGTGTAGCTTGGGTGGAAGAAATGGTAAAATCATTGATACTTTATGAAACGCTTTATGGGGGAAATGCCCCTACCTCCCAAATTAGCAGTATACAAATGAATAATCCATTCTAAGAAGGGACAAGACAATGTTGAAGATGAAGCTTGCAGCGACAGATCATCCACATCAGTTTGTAAGGAAAAGTTCATCTTGTTCATGCCCAAATTGAAGAGAATTGATAACACCAGAAACAATAGCCAACACCACAGGCATTTCAATTTGTTCATCTTACATAATTCTGAGTGAAGCCTAAAGTTAAGCAAACTTTCCATTCAATGAGTGTCAGAACCATTGCACCCAGATCAGCTGAGGACAAGATCAGAATTTCAATGAAATTTTAAACAAGTGTGATCAAGATCCTGAAGTATTTCTTCAAAGAATTATATTAAGAGATGTAACATGGCTTTATCAGTACAATCCTAAAGACAAAGCACAATCAAAGCAATGGCTACCAAGTGGTGGAAGTGGTCAATAGCAATGGTTCTGGCAACAGTTTGTGGGGATGCTGAAGGCATTGGGCCTTTCTGGAGTGCCAAACAATAATAACATGTTTATTACAAGAGTGTTTCAAGAAAGTTAACCAAAACTTTAGCAGAAAAAATGGCTGAGAAACATTCACCAGAGAGTCCTCCTCCACTATGTCAATGCTCCTGCATATTTCTTTCATCAAACAAGGGCCATTTTGCAAGAATTTCGATGGGATGTCATTGGGTATCTACCTTACAATCATGATTTGACTATTTCTGAATTATTTCTGTTTCCTAATCTTAAAAATTCATAAAGAGAGCCCTTGTTCTTCAGTTGATAATGTAAAAAAGATTGCATTTACATGGCTAAATTTCTAGGAAGCTCAGTTTTTTAGGGATAGACTAAATGGCCAGTTTCATTGCTGCAAAAGTGTTTTGAACTTGATGAAGCTTTATGTTGAGAAATGTTTTTGGAATTTTTATATTTTAATCCCTTTTCATGAACATTTTCTTAACATTAAATATTTAATCACCTTTCTTTAAGTTGAGAGATTTCTTCTATTTTTATCTTTTAATTCAATTTTTCTATGAAATTTTTAAAGTCCCCTCTTATATGTACACCACATATATCTGTGGGTAAATATATATAATGTATGTGTTAATGTGTGCATATGTGCATGCATGTACTGTACACACATGCTATTACACATAGACAAATACACACACTCAATAATAGAATTAGCTAGATTTTAATTTCTGATCACTTGAAAATTACTATCATTTTAATATAAAAAATATTGCTATTAATAATGTTTAAGCATCATAAAATCCATACTAGATACTCTGTCTGAAAATTCAAAGTTACGGTTATAAATTTCTATAGAAAACTATATCTTTCATATTATTTGGAAATGTGCGTGCCAATTATATATTAACATTATTCCCTAAAATATCATATTTCCCAATCTTCTTAAATAACATAAAGTTCAAGGTACTCACTGATTTAATACATACATGCAGCTTCAGTCAAATTTTAATGCAGAGCTAGTCATGACTAGTAGCTCCAGAAATAGCAACTGGGTAAAAATATATAATGTTGCAAGAGTTAGTGGTTGGTGAAATTACATTTTGGAATGGAAATTCGATTTTAAAGTAAATGCTAACATCCTTGCTATGACAGATGGACTCAGCAGCTTTAGAGTGGGTCCCTGCTGTCTCTGTCACACTCTTGGCTGTCTTGTGTAGGCTTCAGCCCTTCAAGCAATAATAGCCTCTGAGAAGGCAGAGGGATAATGCACACCTTAAATAGCTATAAGTCATATGAGTCCAGCTAATTAATATATACCATCAGATTTTTAACTACTAGCCATTTACCTGAAAATTATGACAATTGTTAAAAAATGTTGGATAATCTGCAGTAGAATGCCACATGAAAATATTTTCTATAGCTGTTATACCTATATTATATCTTAAAGTAGATTTCCTCCTTCTAGTTTTCTATTTTTACCTATAGTGCCTCCATTCTTGGTAAATGGTAATTCTTAAAAACAGTGGAATGGGTGTATTGCTGTTAAAATATGAGAATGAAACAGTAGTATATAGTTAGCAGTTTGGAACTCAGGAGTGATTATATATTTCTGGGATAAAAAAGGTGAAATATGGAGAATTGTTTCATAGTTTAGAACAACCCAAACCTCTCCTCATCTTTTCAATTATATTTATTATCCATTTATAAATATAATCTATCATATATATAATGTATATGTCTTTTCAATTATATTTACTATTGTAGATAGTAAATGTAGATGTGCAAAAGAGAATCATTTTAATTTCAACTTTTATGTTTTAATTTAAAAGAAAATAAAATGTAAAAATTTCATATTTTAATTTTTACAATAATGTAGTTATGAATATAAACTAAAGTTTTCTAAACAGGGTAATGTTGGAGATGGTTCAATCAGAAGTGCAGAATTATGAAGTGGCGATGATGCCATTGCTTAAATTATATAAGTTAATTACTCACTTCAGTCATGTCAGTTTTGTTGGAAATTGACCCAGAAAAGATATATAGACTTACTATATATCTTTTAATAATAAATTTACTATTTACTATAGATTTACCGTAATAGATTTACTACAATAAATTTAATAATAGATTTACTATTGATTATAGAGAGTAAACATAATTCAAAAGATATATAGACTTACTACACATCTGATATATTTGTGATACCTGAAATTTTACATATAAAATGTCAAACCAATTTGACATTCAGTAGAAAAGAAAAAATCTAAACCAAACAGAACAGAGTTGTTGATATCATTATAGACAGAATCTGTGGTGGCTACACAGAATTTATCATTTTTTAAATCTTTTGTTTGTTTGTTTTACTTTAAGTTCCAGATACAAGTGCAGAATGTGCAGGTTTGTTACACAGGTATACACGTGCCATGGTGGTTTCCTGCACCCATCAACCTATCATCTAGGTTTTAAGCTCTGCATGCATTAGCTGTTTATCCTAATGCTCTCCCTTTTCCTTGCCCCCCACCCCCCGACTGTCCCCAGTATGTGTTGTTCCCCTCCCTGTTTCCATGTTTTCTCACTGTTCAACTACCACTTATGAGTAAGAACATGGGGTGTTTGGTTTTCTCTTCCTGTGTTAGTTTGCTGAGTATGATGGCTTCCAACTTCATCCATATCCCTGCAAAGGACATGACCTCTTTGCTTTTTATGGATGCATAGTATTCCATGGTGTATATGTACCACATTTTCTTTATTCAGTCTATCATTGATGGGCATTTGTGTCGGTTCAAAGTCTTTGCTCTTGTAAATAATGCTGCAATAAACATACATGTTCTTGTGTCTTTAGAGTATAATGATTTATCTTCCTTTGGGCATATTACCCAGTAATCAAATTTTGGGATCAAAAGAAAATTTTTGCAATCTATCCATCTAGCAAAGGTCTAATATCCAGAATCTACAAGGACTTAAACAAATTTAAAAACAAACAAACAAACCCATCAAAAAGTGGGCAAAGATTATGAACAGATACTTCTCAAAAGAAGATATTTATATGGCCAACAAACAAGAAAGAAAGCTCATCATCACTGATCACTAGAAAAATGCAAATCAAAACCACAATGAGATACCATTTCATGCCTTTCAGAATGGTGACTATTAAAAAGTCAAGAAACAATAGATGCTGATGAGGTTGTGGAGAAATAGAATTTATCTTTTTTACAAAGTAGTTGCCTGTCATGATGTGGCATCTGAGATATGAAAGACAAAGCATAGGAGAATAGCATAGCCTTCTCTAATATAAACATTCAAAATACTTAAATTGACCTGTCTTCACCTTTGACTATTTTAAGAAATTATGGTATAATTTGGTCAGAGTAGGTCTAGAATGTGGCACAGAAGTAGTAGGTAGGATATACATAATAGGTGGATATTAGTTACAAGTCAGATATAGTAATCTAAGCGTTGCTACCTTGTGACACTTACCATGCAAAGTGGGCATGGGTCAATTTCACAATATCACATTTAGCATTGAGAATACTGATAAATAGACTTTAATTGGTAAAGTTGAAATTCAAAAGTCAGCATACAAACACAGAAGTCATCTAATCCTCACTGTGTCTCACAGAGAAGTGAGCTGGATGCACGCAGTGAGAACACATGTCTCCCAGTCATGAGCCCTGCAGTCCCTTCCCAAACTTCCCAGTAGGAAGACAAAAGATTCCACGGGTACCAGGCAATCTGGGTATAGATGCCAACAATTTATGGTATTTGTCTTAAAAACATCAGGGACCCTGCACCTAAAGATTCGATGCTTAAGAAAAGCTGAATTTAAATAAAATTCCTTCACAGGAAGTTAGAAGCCTTCTGTACTAGTTAGCTAATTGTCAAGGCAATGCAAAGTAAGCTTTCTGGATCAATTTCCAACAACACTGACATGACTGAAGTGAGTAATCAACTTACACAGTTTAAGCAATGGCACCATCACCACTTCATGACTATACTTTTGATTGAATCACCTCCCACATTACCCAGTTTAGAAAACTTTAGTTTATGTTCATAATTACATTACTGTAAAAATTAAAATATAAACATTTTAAATTGTATTTTCTTTTAAATTAAAATATGAAAGATGAATTTAAAATGATTCTCTTTTTGCACATCTGCATCAGTATAGCTCTATATCAGTTTCTGTTATGGCACCATTCCCGTTACTATTAAATGTTTACTTATTCAAAATGAATAAAATCATCACTATTAATCACTTTACCATTTCAAAATTTTTAATGGGAAAATATAAAAGATTAAAATAATCTCAAGACCTTGAGAAAATAAAAGGAATATGTATTTCCTGTCACATAACGTTACTTACCTAAAAAAAGGAAAAGGTACAAAAATGTGTACTTTTTGTACCTTTGTGACCTTCCTCTGCTCTTCTGATTTATTAAGAAAACAATTTATAAATGAATAAAAGTGAAGAGAAAAAAGAGTGGGATTTACTATCTTTGGAGATTAAAACAAAATTAACATAATTAAATTTATTAACTTGTAAAATAAACATTTTGACATGTAAAAGCACAAAATTTAAAAATCAGTACATATTTTCAAGAAAAAATACTAAAAAGATATTATGAAGGCATTATTGCCTTGGTATCTGTGCCATGCATTGGATTTTTTAAATATAAAAATTATGTCACATATTTTTGGTTTCTGACACATTGAATGGTACCGCCTCTCACTGCAGAAACCATAGCAATTAAATTTTATTATGAAGGATGAGGTTTATGAATAAATAAATTCAATCCTTGTTGATGTGTTTTAACCTTTATTATTTAATAACTAGGGTTATCAGCTCTGCAATATCTTGAATTAGGTGATACCTTTTAACACCAATACCTGAATTTAAAATTCATATTCCCAGTAGGTATCATCTTAGAAACTATAAATTCTATATGGTCTTCTATTATAAAGGACTAATCAAGTTTAGTGTGATCTTAAAAATAATTCAGTTGTCATAGCTTTATGTTTTCTTAAATATAATATATACTTTTACGGTTATTATCTATAATTTTTAATAGATCTCCTTGGTCAAAATCACAAAATAAAATTTAAAAAACTAGCATGTAATATGCTTTACAGTTCAAAGATTTGTTTAATTCATTTTTCCATTGAATGAATAATGATCAGTATTGAAGGCACAGCAATAAACTTGTCCCTAGAATAAGATAAAGAAATTGGGGCTTTGTCTACACAGCACAATTTTTTCCCAGTAGATATAGAAACATCACATGTAGACATTTTTCTACAAATTTAATTAATTTAATACATATTCAATTTGATTGACTGTTTTTTGTCCTTTAGATTGACTAGTAAGTTGTATAGAGACAATTAGAATGGCATTATTGGGTAAGTAACCTACCAAGAGTTTGGGACTTCATATCTGTAATGTTAGACTCTATAGATCACAATTAACAGGTATATTTCTGAGATGTTAAGATTTAGGAGGATTTCTTTGTAAACTATCCCCTTCAATATTGCATCCAACAGGGGCCTATTAGTGGCAAATTCTTTCCATCTGTTGTTCAAGACAAATGTATTCACTTAATTCTCACTCTTTAATGATGACATAGCATCGTATGTGGATGAGGGAAGCTCACTTTCACTTGTGGGAGTTGATCAGGGGCATTGCCCTTCAACTCTAGGTTTAGTGGCATCATGGGGGTAACTTGAAATCAGCCATTGTAATAGTATTTACACCATATTATACAACAAATCAGAGTTAGCAAGCAATACCCTATCCCCAATCCTAAAGAGGCGGTATATACCGAGACACCACCAGTATATTCACAGTTGAACTCCTGAGTTAGAGAGTGTATATATTTTTGCTTAAATACTTATAGCCAGATATTCTTGCAAAATGGATATAAATAATAACGATCCCACAAACAGCATATAACATTTTGCTTCTTCATTCTTTTCAAAATCTGATATTGTCCTACTATTAAATTTTAGCTATTCTGGTGGAGTCATAAACATATCACATTGTGATTTAAAATATGGATTTATTTGTTGAAAAATAATTAGCAACTTTTCATATGTTATTGCTCATTTGAGTATCTTCTTTGGTGAAATACCTGTTCAAATCTTTACTCACATATTATTGGGCTGTCTTTTATTTTATTAGAGATTTGTACAAGTCATTTTTACATTCTCACTGAGTGTTCTCTCTTGTGTATGTATTGCAGATATTTTTTCCATTCTGTAGCTTGTTTTTTCACAATATTAAGTTTTCAATAAATAGAAATACAAATTTAATACAATACAAAACATATATTTTCATTTTTTGGCTAGCACATTCTAAAAAATTATTGCTTTATAATTTTTGTTTAGTTTTGTAGTCCATATGGAATTTATTTTCTGCATGGTATAATATAGAATTCAAGTTATTTATTTATTTTGGATATGGGTACCCAACTGACACACCATTATTTACTGAAATAATTATTCTTTCCCTGTAGTTTCTTTCACTACTGAAAGAAAGAATTATTCTTTCTTTCGGTAGTACTTTTTATCATGAATTATATATGGGATTTTTCTGGATTTTGTTGCTTTGTTGGTTAAATGTACACATCTGTCTTAATAGCACCTGTTTTAATTGTTTTACTGCATAATAAATCTTGGTATCTGCAGCCTTGATTTTCATCTACAGTATTTGGCCATTAAAAGTTATTTAAATCATCATAAAATTTTAGAAACATCTTGTTCAATATACTCATAAAGCACTTCTGAGAATAGAGGAGAAAGATCAGCTTTCTGTGTAACCATGTGAGGAGTTCTATTGACCCACTCCTCAGTGAAACTGGTGAAAACTATTAAACACACTTGTGCACACACATGTGCACATCCATTAAAAGCCTCTAGAAATAGCCCTAACAGCAAACAGCAAATGAAGAAATAACAATTTAAGAAACTCTATGAAAATTTCTTGAGAAAGGCCAGAGTCTGTGGAATGTGAATTAAGTCAGTTTTATCCCTCCCTTCTACAAGCTCAGTAAGTAGGAAATTCCACTCTAGATTGCTACAACAAGGAACACAGGGGCCTCTCTCCTCAGGATTCTTGCTGGAGAGCTTTCTTCCCGGAAGAAACAAGACTTCAGGATTTCTCATACGGTTTCTAGCTGGGTCAGGATAAGTCCAGGTAACTTCAGTTGAAGATGGGGACTTCCTTCTTCATCCTGAACACCATAAATTGGGAAAATAATAATCTTTTTCACAAACAGATATGAGGCAACTGGATGACCACCTGATAAATAAATAAGTGGGATCCTTTCTGTTACACATAGTGAGACTGGCATGGGCTGGCCAGGAGAGGGGTCTCCCCCGCCCACTAGAATTATCAGGTGATGGTTTGACAATTATCACACTGCCTCTCTAAGAATGATAATTTGGCAGCCTCCCCAGGGTGCCATGGAGGGGCCATTTCCTGATGATCCACGGCTATTGGCTATTAACATTGAAGTGTTAATTGAATCCAGATGCCAGGGAGAAGAAACTTCCTGGGCATGCACACTAAGAGACAAAAAGGCGAAGTATGACCTTCGGGGTGCGCTCCACCAGAAAAAGGAAGAAAGTCTCAGATGGGTGCGAGTACAATTTCCTAAATGCACTGCATGTGCTCAATTCCTAAGGATAAGGGGGTGCTGCGAATGGGGGAAGCCCACCCTAAGGGAAGAATCATGGGAAAGAGGTGAGCCTATAAAGCCCTAGCATCGAGGTTAAAGGCTCTCTTCTCTTTGACCTTCAGGTACCCTCTTGGATCTCTTTCAAGTGAATTTTCCTTTCTTTCCTGTTCTAAAGCCTTTTTGAATAAACTTCCACTCCTGCTCTGAAACTCCTATTGATCTCTTTTTCTAGTTTATTCTTCTCAGTCTAATTATTTCTTCTGAGAAGGCAAGGACTGAAGTTACTGCAAACCTGCACACATATGCCACTGGTAACTCATGGTAACTGGGATCCCTTCCACTGTTAACACTTTCTTCAAACCATGTACCAATAAACCTCAAAATGGCTTAAAGACCTAAATATAAGAGTAAAAAGTGGCCAGGCATGGGAGCTCACGCCTGTAATCCCAGCACATTGGGAGGCCTAAGCAGGAGAATCACTTGAGACTAATAGTTTGAGACCAGCCTGGCCAACATGGTGAAATCTCGTCTCTACTAAAAATACAAAAATTAGCCAGGCGTGGTGGTGCGCCTGTAAACCCAGCTACTTGGGAGACTGAGGCAGGAGAATCACTTGAACCTGGGAGGAGGAGGTTGCAGTCAGCCTAGATCGCACCACTGCTCTCCAGCCTGGGTGGCAGAGTGAGAGTCCGTGTCAAAAAAAAAAAAAAAAAAAAAAAAAATGTGTAAACTATAAAATTCTTACCAGAAAAATATGGTTGAGTCTTCATGATCTAAGATTGGCAAAGAATTTTTAGGTATGGCAGACAAGGATGAACAAGAGAAAAATAAATAAATATATTGAGCTTTATCAAAATTAAAATGTCTGTGTTTCAACGGATATAATTTTAAAAACGGATATCATTTTAAAAATACTAAACCTTTTTTTTTTCCAAGATGGAGGATTAAAGGTTTTCAGAGGACCTCAGCCACTCATAAATAGAAAGATACTACAGAAATATCAACACAATGAGCTTTAATTCAAGAAGGAAAACGGGAATCCACCAGAACTGTGAACCACACCCCATATCTCAGAGAGAACACCAGCAAACAACCCTGCGATGGCGTCCAGCTGATAAAAGCGAGTGAAGCCCCAGTACGAGAGACAGAGAGAGAGGCAGAGGGCTTCCCTCGTGATTCAACTTTTGACTTAGAATCATAGCAACCCAGGCTGAGGGAGAGCACTTCGATTCTCTCCAGCCCTGGAGTTAATGTGGAGAGAGACTTGAAGGTGCTATGATGGAAAGAGACCAGGAAAAACTGCATACATTTTCTCAGACCCAGGAGTGAAAGCAAGGTGCCATTTTTAGTCCGAGTATATACAAAGTCAATCATTGGTGGAGACCTGGCAGTGTGGCTGTGCAGGCATTTTACTCTGGGGCCGGAGACTGAAGTGTATGCTCTGGCGTGGGGTCGGGGTTTCCACAGCCAAAACTGTGGAAATCACCTCAGCAGTATGTGCTGGAATTGTGCTCTCCCCTGTCATAAGCCTGGGAGGAGAGTTGCTACAGCTGCAGTTTTCTATGGGAGACAAGACTTGCAGTAGGATTTAGATTGGCGACCTGGAACTGACTGGCTGCTGCCATTTCTGGGCATTGCACTCTGCTCCCCTGAGATCAGCGGGGCCCTCTCGGCTCAATCCCCAGTTAGAAATCCAGGCGTTTGGAGCACCTGCTTGCCTGGACCAACAGCCTGAGCTGCCCCACTTTTTCTGGACACATATGGTGGTGCAGTGAGGCTGTCTCTGCTCCATGCCGAGGTAGATCTCCAGGCATTTTAAGCACTCATTTGCTGGTTCAGCAGCCTGACTTGCCCCAACATTCCTGGGCATAGATCTTGGTGTAGTAGGACTTTCTCTGCTCCATGCCCAGAAGATTTCCAGGCTTTTGGAACACCTGCCTAACAGGATCAGCATCCTGACCTGTCTCACTCTTCCTGTGCAGAGATCTTTGTGCAAGGGGACAATTTCTGCTCCACAAACAGGCAGATCTCCAGGCATCTGAAGCACCCACTCTGCTGGATTAGAAACTGAGGTTGTTCTCCATTCCTGTGCAGAGAAGTTGGAGTCAAGGAGGTTTCCCAGCTCAACGCCTAGGTTCACTACTGGGTGACTGGTGGCCACCTACTGAATAAACCCTTGGCACTGGTGCTTATGCCTGTCATCAGGGCATCTGCAGGAAGACCTTCCTGGTCTGGCCTCACTCTTCATGGCTCCTGCCCCTCCCTCACTGAATTTTGTTGAATGTCAGCAGAGATTGGTAGAGTCTTCAAGTTTTTGGAGAAGTAAGTAAAATGTATTCTCGAGAAACATCAAAATAAACATCATGATAACTTAAAATAATTTATTCAAAGAATTTTCTGAGGAAAATTGAGCAGCTCATAGGACTAAAATAAAAGCAGCACAAAAAAATGAGGCATATGAGCAAGAACCACCAGAAACATTAATTATAGCTCTACAAATGTTTTATATGTTAAATTTTCAGATGTAGAAGATAGTGCATTCAATATTTTGAAAAATAAAGAATACACATAAAAATAATTTCTAATTATTCAGAATTAAGAGAATATAGTAAATTAAGCAGCAATTCTGAGAAATGGCTAAATAAATAACTAATTATATAACTATAATATATTTATATATTAAGTATAATCTGCTTATAAAAAATTAATTATGATATCCGTAAAAGAAAAATGTAGCAGATATTAAAAATTCTATATTTAATAGCACACTGAATTGAGAATTGATGAATTGAAAGTAGATATTAAGAAGCTTAATAAAATGGACCACAAAGAAATAAAGAGGTAGAATAAACAAAAGACACAAAAAGAGACACCAAACACAGAGTGTGAAGTTCTAATCTCTGATTAAAAATTCCAGAGGGAAAATTGAGAGAGAGCTGGTGATCACTGAATTGTCAGGAATTGTCACCCCTGACTAAATTCATGAAAATAATTGCAGTTGTCCTATTTCAAAGTTAAGAGTACATTTCATGGCAAAGGAGGAGAAAGAGATACCAGCTTTTTTTTCTACTTAATTTTTTTTTAGAATAAATATCTTTGTTATGATAAATGAGAGAGTGCAAATACTTTTAATTTGAGCTCAGTGAATACTTTTGTCTGATCTTGAATAGGAAAATCAATGGAGTCATCTTGAATACGGAAGTCAGTGGATTCTGAAGTTATGGGTAGTTATTGAGTTGGTCTGAGAATATATTGATACTGGTGAGCTTACCATCATTTTGTAAATGTTTAAGATTGATCAATTAGTACCCTGAGAATATCCTGATGGGCTTCAGAAATTAGAATCGTATCAAATTTATCTAATATGTTAATATATAATCATGATAATGCATATGATATGTGTTTTATTTCCTTTTCATATTCTTAAAAGATGAAGGCTAGTCCAGGAGCAGTGACTCATGCCTATAATCCCAGCACTTTGGGAGGCTGAGTTGGGCAAGTAATGAGGTCAGGAGATCAGGACCATCCTGGCCAACATGGTGAAATCCCATCTTCTAAAAGTACAAAAATTAGCTGGGTGTGGCACCACGTGCCTGTAGTTCCAGCTACTTGGGAGGCTGAGGCAGGAGAATTGCTTGAACACGGAAGGTGGAGGCTGCAGTGAGCTGAGATCACACCACTGCACTCCAGCCTGGGTGACAGAGTGAAACTCCATCTCCAAAAACAAAAAAAAAAAAAAGGAGGCTAATAGGTGATTTTTAATATATTACTGTATGTATCTGTAGTACAAATATACTAAGTTGATTCATAATTCCTTCAGTGTTACTAACACACAGCTATTCTGATCCAATGACAAAATAAACAATAGCATAATAAATAAAGCTTAATATAAGATCTAGTTATTTTCAGAAATACAGAAAACAACTTTCAGGTTTTGTGTGAAAAGGAACCATTCTAAAACATATTTTGTGATTATTTTCCACAATGTGTGCAATTACAAAGTTTTGAGAACTTTGTACAATAACTTGAACTCATTAGTTTATGCAGCAATAACAATTTTGGCATGAGGTTAGTACTTCAGAGAGAGAAAACAGATGAGCATGCAAAATTTTCACTGAATGAAAAGACAAGCCTCACAGGACTTTGAGGGAAAGGCTGTAACTGATGAGTATTTACAGAGAGTGACTTTAACTATAGTCAATCTATCTGCCCTTAAGGTTATTTGTACTGAAAGATTCCCCAGAATAGGATTTACAACTTGTGAAGATGAAAAGGTTTATAGAAAATCAAATTTTATGCATCTCTTTTTCATTAGTTTTTTTTTCTCTCTCTGATGCAACAAAATTTACATAGAATCAAAAGTAAGTTGCAGAGGAACAAAACTACATGATAAGGATGCTACTTTCGAAAAGTTTCTTCATTTGCTCTCACCAGAAAGCATACATTGGATGTATAAATAGCACATAAAATTTCAGTTAAATCAAAATTTGTGTGATGTTTGTTTTGAAATTTGAGGACATTATGCTTCTAACACAGGCTCTAATAATGTAAAACAGAAAGAGCTAAAGTTTGTTATGTTGATTTTTAATGTTGTTTGATTTTGCCATAAAACAAAATAAATGTATGCTTAAAATTAAATTTCAAAATAATAATTGAACATATTAGGCAACTAGCTAGCAAACTGATAGTGATAAGAGAATATATTGATATATTAGATATATACTCAAGATTTCTCTTATATGGAAAGGGTATATTAATAACCTAATTGTTTTAATAATGCATATCTAAGATACCTAGTGAAACTATTTTCCATAAATTACTAGCAATTTTTCTTACATTAAGTTCTATATAAGTAGATTCTGTGGTGTTATGCAATAAGAATTGTAATTTACTAATTGTTAGTTTCTCTATAGCAATAACCAAATGAGTGAATATAAAAGTAGCAAAATAACTGAACTGAATTCACCTTGACTAATATAAATTTTAGTACTACAGAAAAATAAATCAATTTAAGTATATTTACAAAAGACAACTAATTAAGAAACGCATACTAAATTTTAAAAATTTAAAACGATGTTTCTGTTAAAAATCTTTTTTCTTTTTAAAAGTAAAGGAAAATATGATTTTTTAAAGATGCAGTGGCAGGCCAGGCACAGTGAATCATGTCTGTAATCCTAACAATTTGGGATGATAAGGCTGGCGGATCACTTGAGGTCAGGAGTTTGAGACCAGCCGGGCCAACATGGCGAAACTCTGTCTATACCAAAAAAATACACAAAAAAATTAGCCGGGTGTGGTGGCGTGCGCCTGTACTCCCAGCTATGCAGGAGGCTGAGGCACGAGAATCGCTTGAACCTGGGAGGTGGAGGTTGCAGTGAGCAGAGATCGTGCCACTGCTCTCTAGCCTGGGTGACAGAGTGAGACCCTGTGTCTAAGTAAATAAATAACGACGCAATGGCACACGATAAGGATATTAACAGCTTCTCCTTGTTCCTCCTCCACTGGCACACTGGTAAGGTAACAAATGCAGCTAATACGATATAATGGTTTTTCTATTCTTCCCACAACTTTCTCTATGCTCAGAAAATCGTATATATCCATTTGCCTATTTACCTATGTAGCTGTAATACATTTATAGCAACAGTTTTTTAAAACTTCTTTCTCCTTTATAAACAAACGCATTATACAGAAAAAAATGCATAAAATATGATGAAAACCCTTGGTTTAATCACCCATCTTTATTACCTCTTTATATTTACATATAATACATATAACACATATAAATAATATACATTTAAGTTTTCTATAGGTATTTGTAAAAATATGTAAAGCATATATAAATATATTTTAAAAAGTATGTTTTCATTTTACACTTTAAAAGAAGCCAGGGAAAAATAGGAAAAAATGTAGATAGGAAAACAGAAAATAAACAGTAGTAAAATTAAGCCCAACTATATTAAAAGTTATATTAAAAATGCTCTAAATATTTCAATGCAAAAGTAGCCATTGTCAGACTGGATAAAAACAAGACCTAACTATATGGGGACCTAACCATACGTTAGGTTTCAGATTACATGAAAAAATGAACATACTAAAAAATAAATACACAATTAAGCAATATGAGTTAAAGCGTTCACTACTCCACTCTGAGTTATGAAAGGCCCCCAAATTAGTAAATGTATCAAAGATATAAATAACACTATTAGCTACCTTGTACATATTAAAAGTTACAGAATACTGGCCGGGCGCAGTGGCTCACGCCTGTAATCCCAGTACTTTGGGAGGCCAAGGCAGGTGGATCATAAGGTAGGAGATCGAGACCATCCTGGCTAACACGGTGAAACCCTGTCTCTACTAAAAATACAAAAAATTAGACGGGAGTGGTGGCGGGCATCTGTAGTCCCAGCTACTGGGGAGGCTGAGGCAGGAGAATGGCGTGAACCCGGGAGGAGGAGCTTGCAGTGAGCCGAGCTCATGCCACTGCACTCCAGCTGGGCAACAGAGCTAGACTCCGTCTCAAAAAAAAAAAAAAAAAAAAGGAATACTAATATTTATATCTTTTTTTATATCAACTCATAACTATAGAATATACTTTTTTTTTTTTTTTTGAGACAGTCTCTTTTTGTTGTTCAGGCTGGAATGCAGTGGCACATCTTGGCTCACCACAATCTCCATCTCCCCGGTTCAAGCGATTCTCTTCCCTCAGCCACCAGAGTAGCCGAGACTATAGGCACGCCCCACCATGCCCTGCTAATTTTTGTATTTTTAACAGAGACCAGGTTTCACTATGTTGGCCAGGCTGGTCTTGAACTCCTGACCTCATGATCCGCTCGCCTCGACCTCTCAAAGTGCTGGGATTACATTCTTTTCACCAGAAATAGAATACACATGGGAAGAAGAAACACTGGGCCACATAACAGATAACAAAAAATGTGGATGAATTGAAATCATGCAAAGTGTTTTCTCTGACCATAATATATTTCAACTGGAAACTAATGACAAAAACACTTATGAAAAATCCATAGATATTTTAAAATTAAACTGCTCACTTCTAAACAAGTATTCATCAAATGAAAAAATAAACAGAGAACTTAAAAATACTTTGAAATGATTTATACTAAAAATTCAGCATATCAACATGTTAGATTTTATACCTTGCAGTGTTTATGTTAGGAAACAAAAAGCAATAATATAGAGTGTTCCAATTTAAGAAGCTCGAAAACAAAAAGGAAGTCTAACTAAAATTAGAAAGAAAAAATATATCATAAAAGCAAGAACAGAGACTAAAGAACTCAAAAGCAGACAAGGAAATTATGAAATCAATAGTTCTTTGAAATAATCAATGAATTTGGCAAACTTCTAACCAGACTAAGAAGCACAGAGAAAATATACAAAGTGCCAATATCAGCAATATAAGATAGGAGATCCCGACAGATCCCATGAACATTAAAAGATAATAAAGAGTATACTAGGAATAAGTTTGCAACAATAAATATGAAAGCTTTGATGAAAAAAAAATGCATTCCAGGAAAGACATACATTACCTAATTAGAACAAAATGAAATAAAAAACCTGAACATGAAACCCTTCCTAATTCATTCTATAAAGTCAACATTCACCTGGTACCAAAAATAGACTAACATATTACAAGAAATAAGTAAAACCATAGACCTATACAAAGTATGAAATGCATGTGAAAGTCCTTAACAAAATATTTCTATATAGAATCAGGTAATAGAAAAAGATAACACATAATAACCAATGTTGTGTTGTCTCAGGAATACAATGTTAGTTACCAACTGAAAATCAATCATAGTAATTTATCATATTAACAGTATAGTGAATAAATCACAGGATTTAGTATATTTATATGTGAGCACACAAACGTGTATTTGTCTATCTACTCATAATTTTCATTTGATTCTAATTTCCTTGCCTTTAGAATACCTTATCAAGTTTTTATATTATTGATTTCTCTTCTAACAATATTTTGGTCCTGATATATATTGTAAGTAGTTTATGCTAAGGTATGGTCACAAAATAGTATTAAATTATGTTAAAATATTACTAGAATATTATTAAATATTATTAAAATAGTCTAATATTATTTTCAGACATATTTAATTTTGATCTATTTATTGTCAACCATAATGAATACTGTAGTCTATTATTTTCAATGTAGATATATCTTTACATTTTTAACTTAAGTACATCTTCAAATTTGGGGCACACTTCAAGATATTTTTAGCTTTTTGATATGACAGTGTGTAAAAATAGTACATTATAAATATACATTTAACAAAAAAAATCACGGGTTCAATTTCATTTATACTGGATTTTTAATATTTCAAACATCAGCATACATGCATATTTTATTTTTCTATTGCCAAATAAAAGAAGAATATATCCTAGATTTTATATTTTGAGAACTCACAGAATATCTGTCAAATATCTTAATAACTGAAAGAAATCAAGACAGTCTTTAAATATATTTGATAGTTTTTAAATAAATCTGACACAATGAACACACTGAAACTACAATTGAGATAAAATGTCAGTGCATAAAATCAATTACCTATACTTGGACAGAATATGTAATTTAATTAATATTTGCCATACATATATATTATTTAGCATAGTAGTAGGAAGTATAATTGTTTAATATAGCAGACTTGTAGGAATTCTTAAAGTTCATTTATGCTGCCGTAAAAATTTAGATTTAGGGCCTCTGTCCACCCCCATTCAATGTGACTACCAGTCTCTATTTCCTCTGACTTCGTTACTCCCACAGTCCCCCTACCCCCAGTGCTGACATAGACCATAAATCATATGAGAATCCAGGAGTTGTGTTTTTGTTTTTGATTTTCTTTTTACCTCAACATTTTATGGGGTTTTCTATATAGATAAGGAAAATCCATAAAGGTAAATAAAATAATTTTAAAAATAATAAAAATTTATACTACAAAAGAAAGATATTTCAAGAAGAAAAGAATACCACAGAAAAGAGAGTTGGGTGATTAGATAATGAATTGGCTAAAACTGTAGACTATAGAGAATTGAGGGGCAATTTATAAAAAGCAAAAAGGGATTTCAGAAGTATGAGATATTCAGCATGAGATATTCAGAATAATAACTTATTTCTGTTTCCTGTTGTTTCCTCATAAGTCTCTGGTAAATGTTTCTATTAGTTTCTAAATATTCATATTCATATCTATATATTTTTCTTTCCTATGTCTAAGAGGTGTTTGTTTAAAACTGGCTTTAAAATGAGAAGTGTAGAAATCAGTTTTAATTAGAAGTCATCCATTTTCTCCATGTTATGAGAATAAAGGGAATAAAAACCAAAGAGTATAAGTACCTTGGTGCAAGATCGCCCCACTAAGGAAAAAGTGGAGCTAGAGAACAAGGTTTCTAACCTCTTGTTTTGATCACTAGCTAGTTGACTATGCTACTCCAAAAATACAAGAGACTGTTCAAAAAGTGCCCCTTTTCTGTATTAGAAAAGTATTTGCTCAACTTTATTTCTTGGAATAATTCCAGCAAATTAATACTCAATTATACCTAATCAGCTAATCAATAGGTATTTTAAAATTTTATTTTCTCTACTAGTAAACCAGAACATAGGCTGTTGACCATTTTATACAAATAGAGAATTCAGAATCTATCACACTGTGAACCACTTTCTGTGAACTTCTGAGAATTTCTGATTGTAATCCAATAAGCAAAAATGCATTTTGAATTATTTTTAAAAATATACCTATAGAAGTCACCTTCAGAATATTATACAACCCATAAATTAATGATGCTAAAGCTTAAATTTTTCCCTTTCCCTGAAATTGGAATTTTTCCAGTGCTTTCAATACCGTGAGTCAGAATCCTGAGGCATATTTCTGACATCTGTATCACAGTTAATTCTCAATCATTCTCCAAGGCTTCCTTCACAAATACCTATTTAATCCTTTACTTATCTCTAGCAACAATTTATACTCCAGTCCAAGTAGTGTATTCCTTGCTTAGATTACTGCAAAAATACTCCTAACAATAAATAAATGTTAACAACAAAAACCTCAACTCATCAAGTATTTCTATTCTTCAGTATATTATCCATTCTATTATCAACATTTGTTTCTGTATTAGTTTATTTTCACAATGCTGTAAAGAACTACCTGAGACTAGGTAATTTATGAAGAAAATATATTTAATTGACTCACAGTTCCACATGGCTGAGGAGGCCTCAGGAAACATGGTGGAAGAGGAAGCAAGGCACATCTTTCATGGTGACAGGAGAGAAAGCAAGAGATCTGAGATCTCATGAGAAATCACTTGCTATCATGAAAATAGGATCAGGAAAACCACTCCCATGATCCAGTCACTCCCCTCAGGTCCCTCCTTTGACACAGGGGGATTACAATTTGACATGAGATTTGAGTGGGGACACAGAGCCAAACATTCCACCCTTGGCTTCTTCTAAGTCTCATACCCTTTTCACATCTCAGAACACAATCATGCCTTCCCAACAGTCCCCCAAAGCCTGAACTCATTCCAGCATAAACTCAAAAGTCCAAGTTCAAAGTCTCATCTGAGACAAGGCAAGGCTCTTATACTTGTGAGCCTGTAAAATCAAAAACAAGTTAGTTACTTCCAAGATACAATAGGGGTAGAAGCAGTAGGTAAGTACTCCTATTCCAATTGGGAGAAAATGGCCAAAACAAAGGGTCCACAGGCACCATGCAAGTTGGAAACACCTCAAGGCACTCAATAAATCTTAAAACACTTAAATAATCCCTTTTGACTTCATGTCTCATGTCCAGGTCACACTTATGCAAGAGGTGGGCTCCCTAGCCCTTAGGCAGATCTGCCTCTGTGGCTCTGCAGCGTACAGCCCCAACAGCTGCTTTCATGGGCTGGCATTGAGTGCCTATGGCTTTTCCAGGTGCATGGTGCAAGCTGTTGATGGATCTGACTTTGTCAAGTCTGGAAGAGGGTAGCCTCTTCTCACAGTTTCCCTAGGCAGTGCCTCAGTGGAGACTCAGCGAGGGGACTTCAATCCCACATTCCCCCTTCACACTGCCCTACTACAGGTTCTGTATGATGGCTCCGTCCCTGCAGCACACTTCTTCCAGATATCCAGGCATTTCCAAAGCTCTTTGGGTACACAGAAGACAAGCTTGAAACCATTTTACTCTCTAGGCTTCCAGGCTCTGTGATGGGAGGTGCTACTGTGAAACCCTCTGACATTCCCTGGAGACACTTTCCCCATTGTCTTGGCAGTTAACTTTCCACTCCTCTTTACTTATGCAAATGTCTGCAGCTGGCTTGAATTTCTCCCCAGAAAATGGGTTTTTCTTTTCTACCACATGGTCAGGCTGCAAATTTTCCAAACTTTCAAGCTTCGCTTTCCTTTTAAACCTAAGTTC
Source organism: Macaca nemestrina (assembly GCF_043159975.1). Classification (NCBI taxonomy): domain Eukaryota; kingdom Metazoa; phylum Chordata; class Mammalia; order Primates; family Cercopithecidae; genus Macaca; species Macaca nemestrina. The sequence continues at coordinate 83,448,110 of NC_092135.1, read as the reverse complement.
CAATTTCAGATCATCTCTCTGTGAATTCATGTGCTTTCAGAAAAAGCCAGGTCGTCTCTTGAAGGCTTTACTACTTAGAAATTTATTCTGCCATATACCCTAAATCATCTCCTCAAATTCAAAGTTCCACAGATCTCTAGGACAGGAGCAAAATGCCACCAGTCTCTTTGCCAAAGCATAGCAAGAGTCACCTTTATTCCAGTTCCCAGTAAGTTCTACATCTCCATCTGAGACCTCCTCAGCCTGGACCTCATTGTTCATATCATTATCAGCATTTTGGTCAAAACTATTAAGTCACCAGGAAGTTTCAAACTTTCCCACATCTTCCTGTCTTCTTTTGAACTCTCCAAACTGTTCCAATCCACTACCCAGTTCTAAAGTCACTTCCAAATTTTCAATATCTTTATAGAAGTGTCTCATTCTTGGTGCCAATTTTCTGTTTTAATCCATTTTTCTCATACTGCTATAAAGAACTACCTGGCATGATTTATGAAGAAAAGAGATTGAATTGACTCATAGTTTCGTATGACTGGGGAAACTTGTAATCATGGTGGAAGGTGAAGGGGAAGCAAGGCACATCTTACATGGTGGCAGGAGAGAGAGTGAGAGCAGGGGGAAGTACCAAACACTTTACAACGTCAGATCTCATGAGAACTTGCTCACAGGCATGAGAATAGCATGGGGAAACCACCCCCGTGATACATTCACTCCCACCAGATCCTGCCTTGACAAGTGAGGATTACAATTTGACATGAGATTTTGATGGGGACCCAAAGCCAAACCATATCAGATTACAAGACAAAAATCCAATTATGACATTATCTGGCTTACATTTTTCTCATGCTTCACATGCCTTTAGGATAAAACCCAAATCCATAAGTGCTGCTCTCAAAGTCTTTCCAGATGTAGTCACTGCCTCATCATACACCACCTACCCTTTATTGTCTTACTTTACCCATTGTTTCAAGTTTCAGGTAAAATGCCCCATCCATGGTATTCTTTTATACCTCAAACCAGCAGTTCCCAACCTGTTGGGCACCAGGGGCTATTTTGTTTGTTTGTTTGAGATGGAGTCTCGCTGTGTCAACAGGCTGGAGTGCAGTGGCGCAATGTCGGCTCGCTGGAACTTCCTCCTCCTGGGTTCAAGCAATTCTCCTGCCTCAGCCTCTCAAGTAGCTGGAACTACAGGCATGCGCCACTGGGCCCAGGTAATTGTTGTAATTTTGGTAGAGACGGGATTTCACCATGTTGGCCAGGATGGTCTCAATCTCTTGACCTCGTGACCCGCCCGGCCTCCCAAAGTGCTGGGATTACAGGCGTGAGCCACTGTGCCTGGCAGGGACTGTTTTATGGAAGACAATTTTTCCATGGACTGGATGGAGGGTAGTGGAGGGATTGTTCCGGTATGATTAAAGCTTATTACATTTATTGGATACTTTATTTCTATTATTATTACATTATCATATACAAGGAAATAATTATACAACTCACCATAATGTAGAATCAGTGGGAGCCCTGAGCTTGTTTTCCTGCAACTAGATGGTCCAGTCTGGGGATAATGGGAGACAGTGACAGATCATCAGCCATTAAATTCTCATAAGGAGTGTGCAGCCTAGATCTTTCACATGTGCAGTTCCCAGTACGGTTTACACTCCCATAAGAATATAATGCTGCCTCTGATCTGACAGGAGGTGGAGCTCAAGCAGTAATGTGAGTGATGGGGAGTGGCATTAAATATAGATGAAGTACTGGTCCATGGCCTGGGGGTTGGGGACCCCTACCTTAAACTCTTCTAACATAACACCTATTATGATTTACTATATTTGCCTCATTTCTTTGTATCCTTATGCTCCCTTCCAACAAATTTTAAGACCCAAGAAGGCAGAGATTATTTCTACCAATTCACTGTTATGACTCTCAGCACATAAGGCCCTTGCTCAACTATTGTTGAACTACTGACTCTCTGAATGGTTAAACGCCCAACAAAATAAATAATTTAAAAGAGAACCTTTATTTAATAAGTGAATAAACTATTTTAATTGCATTTTCTTCTTTCCCTTTGTCATCTTCTAAAATCATCATTTTTTTTTTTTTTTTGGCCGGAAACTGAATAAGCATGCACATTTACACATACATAAACACACACACACACACACACACACACACAACACCCCATAAGTTCTGTGGGCAGAATTAAGCATTTCTGGATTTGGCTACAACATATTTTTTAGTACTCTGGTTCATTAGCCAAACATCCACAACTGCAGCATACTCTTAGGAACAGATGCCTTCTAAAAATTCAATTTCTGTCAGTTGACTCATATGTTCACATTGATGTATACTCTAATTTTAAAATCACTATATTTTCATTTTCCAGTTATTTTCAGTGGCCACTGATTTCTAATATATTGTCATTTTTTCCCAGCCTGCAAATTAACCTTATAAATACCTACCAGTGTATAGTTGCTCAAACGGTTGCCAACATTTAAAGGCACTGCTTCTTAAGGTTCATTTGTTTAAATAATCCTCCTGACAATCATAGTGGCTTTTATTTTTATAAACATTTTAAAAAAGCATTTTTAGAAACAAGTTATTCTTAAAACAGAACACATGTCATTTTCTATACAACTTTTGAACATGGAGATTATGGATGACCAAGCTTCTATCCAAGTTTGAAAAGACAGAATTCTTACATGAATTGTAGAAATCTGTCTTCTGGCTTTGTAGCTTCAACAGACATATATATATATAACATCACTAAAACTTGGAATCGTATAGCATTTTAAGATTTGGATAGAGTTATTCTTGTATACATTATTAAATTTTCATGGCAATCATTTCAAGTAAACACATGTAAACTACTAGCTTACAAATGTGTTAATTGATCTAGATAAATAAATGCATTTTTAAAGGTCATTTTCATTATAAATACTAGAGTGTGGATACAGTCAGTTTTATGTACCTAAGCCCATTTTCAGTGGTTATTCTGCTACATGTTACTGTTTTAATATGGAGAATGCATACGTAAACACTGGACATTCAGTGGTAAATATGATAGTGTTCATATTAGCATGGAACTTACATATTAGAAGAAAAGTTTAGAAATAATTAATAATATTTAAAAAGACAATTCCAGACCGATAAGACTGGTAAAGAAAAAACCTGTAGTGTGAAAATGATTGCAGCGAGATAAGTTATGATAGTCAAGAGAGACTATTTGAAGAGGTGTTGTTTGGCTGGACAGAGTTCTAAACAGTGGTTATGAAGAAGGAACTGACTTAGCTGGTTTGAAGAATACAAAGAAAACCAGTACACTGAGTGCATGAGAACAAAGATCCCAGGGTTTGATGTCAAATATGTAGACAGTAGAAACAATAATGTAGGGCATAAAAGCTATGATAAAGAAATTAAATTTTATTCAATGTGCATTGAGAAACTAGTAAAATATAATAAGCAAGGCAATTATGTGTCTTGATTTATGGCTAAAAAAGAATCTTTTGTGACTGTGGGTAGAATGGATTTCACTACAGGTGGAATAAGAAGCAAGGAGATGAACTCTTGTATTAAAGAGAAAAAGTAACTTTTATTAGGGTGGTAGCAGCTGGCATGAAAACAAACTGAAGTAGAAAGACTAAAATGGACTTTGAAGATAGAATTGACATGATGCAGTGATTTACTGAGAAAAGTGGAAGTGATTTACTTGAGAAAAATGGAAGAATCAAGGCTATAGATAAGATTTTTGTCAAGTCAAGTGATGCCAGTTTTTTTTTTAGTGAGGTGAGGCAAACTGGATAAAGAACATTTTTGAGTTCAGTGTGAGAAATGACAATATTATTTTACGTCGGTAAAGTTTGATGTTATATGAACTGGAGGTAGTAAATAGATGCAAATAGACTCAAAATAGAGGACTGGGCAAGGTTTAAATATTGATGATTCATTTATATACGCACACACATATATGCATATGTGGCATGTAATGATGGAATGGCATTGGATGGTTTGTGATTACCTAGGGATAACATTGAATGGATAAGAAAGTCCAAGATAGTACAACCTCTGGAGCACCCCAGCATTTAGAAGTCAGAGTAGAGGAGGTTGATTCAAAAAAGGTAACTTTAAAGGAGCAGCTGGTGACACCAGCAGAGTGTTACATTACAGAAGCTTTCTTATTTTAACAAAGAAGGAAAGAAGATAGCAAAGGAAAAGATAGGATTGAATTTCTTTATTTATATTTTTACTATTTTGTAGCTTTTGCCTGCAAATTATTTTGGGTTAAATGAATCATCTCTACAATACTACTATAGTAGCTGCAAATGCAAAGGCAATTCTGCATAGTTTTGGTAATTTACTCATTCGTTCATTGGGACAGTATTTATTAAACCATGCATTGATTCTTCATTCAATATAGGTAATGTGGTCACTTAATTTAGTAATCCCACAGCTAAATAGGAAACATTAACTCACTTTTACAATAACATGTAGTAAACACAATAATAAAAATATATAAAGACAATTAATTCAATCTAAACTGTAGACAAACTTCCAGAAGAAATTAAACGAGTAAAGGAAATAGTGGAAAGCATTGAACACTATTATGAATAAATGAAAAATGATTAAAGGCACAGTAGTTTATTCTTGCAAAGTAGTATGTAGTATGAAGTCAAAAGCTAAAATTGCTGGGGTTAGTATAAAGGGGTTGTCATGGCAGAGAGCTTGGGTTTTATCTTAACCATAAGTTAACAGACATCAAAATTTGGGGCATAAGAATGAATTGCTTGTGATTGCAAGAGGTATAGAATGGAGGTTGTCTGACTGAAGATAGAAGCACATAGTAAACATTATTTCCAGAAATTCCGGAAATAGAAGATAAGGTCTCAAATCAAGAAAATAATAAATGATATATGGACAAGGCAAATAAATTAGAGAACTAGTCGGAACATAACATTTTTCAGAAATACCTTATCGCATGCAAAGACAGTAAAAGATGTGACATTAATGATGTCTGCATTCTTAGCTTGGGTGACTGAATGATGCTATTGCTATCATTAGGGAAATTTGAAGACATTGGTAATAGTAATGTCTACTGCATGGTCACAAGATGGTAAGGAAAACATAACCAATCATAATTTTTAAAGTACTTTATTCAGTTAAATGAATTATTCATTTAAATTAATAATCACAGACACACATAGGACTTGTTTCATGTGAAATCTACTAGAAATTGATGCCATTATTTGTCTCACTTGATTTACAAATAGGTTAGAATGATTTTAGCAAAATAGGCTTGTGGGGCAAATTCTCTCAGTTCATTACTTAACAGTAATACCTATCAGCCTTTTCTAGGTTGGCAAAGCATGTCTCTAAAATCAGAAGCTAAAATTCCCAGCTACTTACTTTCTAACTGTCTCTTTCTTCAAAGTTAGCCATGAGATTTTGGGCAATGAAAAGTAATGATCCTCTGAGTTGAGTAAGGGAGACTACTGGTAAAGATTTTCCTCTCAGATAAAAACAGACAGCTGAGAACTCTCTCATCAGTTTGCTACACTCCTTCTTTTACTCCTTTGTACATTATTACATAAAAACATTATTTTCCAGCTTTTGTAGCCCCTTATAGTTCATAAGTAAAGATATGAACACTATTATATAGGTGGCAAAACAAAAAGAAGAGAAGAACTCTGTCCTTGAGAGTATCATTGAACCTCTAATCTAATCTCTTAAATGCCTCCTGCAGACTTGTAGCTACACAGGCTAACTCAAGGTCATCCTTGTTTAAGCCATTGCAAATCAGGCACTCTTTCAACTTTTTGATGAAAGTATTCTAGTTGATACAGCAAGTAAACATAACACCAAAGAGTCTTAACTCAGTGTAGTATAAATTTAAAAAATTGATGATTTCTAAATGTTACATTCAACCCTAATGTGTTGAATATCTATTTAATATCCTTTAGAAGTATCCAAGGCAGATTGATAGTTCTGCTGTCACTTAGAGTAGTTATAAAGTTCAGTTGAGTTCAGCATGAAACTACTATTTTATATTTACTTTACACCTACTCATCTCATTCTACCCTCATCTCCCTCACCCACCTGTCCAAATTCGGTTCAGACTTTCAGAAGTACTAGTGATGGGGAGTTAGGTGATGTGGACTGATCTTTCACTCTTTTTCTCCTTCCAACAATTTGGAGGTGGGGCCTGGAAGAGGAACGTTGTTAAAGGAGCAAAGGTATTTTTCCTTAGCTGGGTTTGTAAATGTGACCCAGCATTCATTTATGCTACCATCTCTCTATTAATAACCTTTAGGGAGGAAGAATGTTTTCTTCAGGGTGCCTTAGGGGGTTTCACTCCAACTCAAAGAAGGCAGCTTTGCCAACAGCAATTTTTATTTTGTGTAAAATAAAAATACATGTGGACTTAGATAAAGAGTTTAATCAGAAAGACCATTACAATAGGGAGAACCATTTGAACTCAGGGGAAGGGGAAGTATCTCAAAATCAAAGAGAAAAATTATTTCTTTATAGGAAAGCATAAGCAATAAATAAGAAGTCAGGCAAAGGAAGGGAAATGATCAGTGGGATCTGACAGGAAAATTCTCCAGTTCTCATCAATCGGTTCTCAGGACAGCTGATAAGGTGATATGTTCTGCTTTTTAGTGCATGTTCAGGTTTGGGGCAAGCAGAGTTCTGTAGGGACAGAGAAGCCTGATTCTAAAGTTTGGTTAAGAGAAATCAGAGGGTAGGAAATGAGTGACCTCAAGCACTTGGTCAGGTGAGACTGTGGTAAGGCACATGGAGCTAGTGGTTTGGTTAGCTCTCTACCACTTTATGACCTTTGTCTGAAGTAATTATAAATAATCCATTTTACTCATAACACTGACTCATTTAGGACAATATATTACATATTTATCCAAGATTTAGCAAGGTTGCTCATGCCTGGCTACCAACTACTCTGCCTACTTGATTCAAAGAAAACATACAATCTTGTCAAAGCAGATTCTGGAAATAGACTCACGGAGGCCCTTGCCCTCCAACCTGCCATTTCAGCTCAAGTCTTCCTTTCCCTGATCTAACAGCAACATGGCTGGACAGTAATTTTGCTTCATTAAGTAGGCACACATGTAACTCAAGAATAGCATACCTATACATCCTTCTCATCAGTTCCTCCAATTTTATTTTTGTGTGTGTGTGTGCTTCTTTGAGACTTTTGTGCTTGTTTACTTGTTTGGCTTGTTTACTTTGTACTTGTTTGCTTGTTTGGCACTCTACTCGTCTGAAGAACTCCAAATATTCTCCTCTCCTTCTTTCTCTAGAATTCTATGCATACAATAGTAGAAGGATGTACGAAGATGGAGAGAGCATTTCTGGATAACAAAGTTGGCCTAACTGCTTCTTACCCATTCAGGAGGTCTGGCTGTCAATTTCTTTAACCTCTTTTTGATATACATAACATTTAGATAGTTTTCTACCCATGTTAATAGAAAAATATGATTCAAAATTATATGGAAATATAATTGTTAGAGAATGAATTTTTTAAAATAAATTATTTTGATACTATTTTTGAGAATATATAATGAATTGAAATTTTAAAATATAATTAGTAACAATGGAAAATCAGCGTTAAATATATTCAATTAATTCTTATGCTAATTATTTAAATTAGAACATTGTTCTGCAAAAGGATGGGCTTAGTATTAAAAGAAAAAAAGAAAATTAAACCAATGAAAATAATCATTTTTTATGTATGTGATTGTGTGTATGTGTGTGTGCATGTGTGTGTGAGAAACAGAGAAAGTGTGTTTGTACTTAAGGAAAACCAATTCATTATAATGACTGAGCTGTGCATATATCCAAGTGTCATCATTTTTACTGCAGGCTTAAAAAGAAATATTAGTTTAGTTACTAGTACTAATTTAATCACAATATAATGTTCAATTGCTAAAACACAATCAATGTTTGCAACCCATTATTGCAATTGCTTTAAAACATGAATAAGCAATTGACATAATGTTATAATGGATGTTAATTGTAACTCTTTGATCATATGTTATTTTCCTGACAGGCTTGAACAACAAACCAAACCCTCAAATAGGCAGGATAAGTTAAGAAGAAAGCAAAGCAAGTAGTATCTTCAAGGGATGTCCTTTTGTCAGCCATTAGCAGGAGATAACCTGCTGCTAAATAAATCCAAATGCCTCCTTATATTCTTCAGGAACCCACTGGGGAAGGAGTGCAACAAACTATGCAAGAAGCAAAGAGCAGACTCAGCACTAGCAACTGAGTGAGGCAACTTACCAGGTAACTGTGAACATCCTGAGTGGTATAAATTTACAAAAAGTTTCTAAATTTATGACGGTGAATAGAAAAGATCCCAGTGGCCAAATCCAATCCAATTAGGATAAAAACATTTTTCCTCCTTAACTGCCAGCTTTTGTATGAAAAATTGCTTCTTCTAGAACTCAGTCAATTTAAAAATGTCTACTAGCTGAGTTTGCCCAGCAGGAGGCTAAAGGGCCTATTATGCTGACAGATGCTCTCTGCTTTAAGTTGGTAAGGAATTTAGATAACTTTTATTTTCTGCTTATAGCCATTTAACTTGAATTAATATGAAAAAGTAAAACCAAAATTTTGCCATTTAAAACTTTTATCTTTTTAGTAATATTTTAAATGATTGCAGATATCACTGGTAATCTATATTTATATTAATATGTGAAGTTATATTTTTAAAGTTTTATATTTATAAATTTTAAGAAAAAAATGTTTATAGTTAATGTGTTTCAAATTTGTATTTTGCACAGTTATGACAAATGTATCATTTTTGCATTATTGTTACGACAATCAGATGAAGTGGATGCACAGGTATAATTACATCCAGTTAATCTGCGAGGAAAAATAATTTTACTTATTTAGTTCATTCATTCTTGTTTAGACATTGAGTGGTGGAGTCAGGACTATTTTCCCAGACAATTTTTCTACTAGTTCAGAGTTCATTATATGAAGTTCTGCAGTCATTCCATAAATTCAAGTGAAAATTTATTCATTGAGTTAAATATTCATAAACGAAATAAAATATAAAATGTGGAGTGATTATTCATCACTATGTACAAATTTTAGCCTTTTATTTTTTTTGAAAAGAAAAAGCTTTGGACCTCTTCATAAGTAATTGAAACAAAATCTTTAGTTTGTTTTTTGTCTATGTATTATTTAACCCTCTGTATTACTTTGCTAGGGGTGTTATCATGAAGTACCACAGATGAGGTGGCTGAGTGGAAGAATATTATTGCCTCCCAGTTTCGAATGCTGGAAGTTCATCATCAATTTGTTGACAGGGACGGTTCATTCTCAGGGTTGTGAGGAGGTATCTGTTCCAGGCCTCTCTCCCTGGCCAGAAGATGATGTTCTCTCTATGTCTCTTCACATCATCTGCCTTCCATGTTGTTTTCATGTCCACCTTTTTTTCCTTCTTATAAGAACATCAGTAATACCGGATTAGGGCCTAGCCTAATGATTTTGCTTTAACTTTAATTTCCTCTGTAAAGACCCTATCTCTATGTAAGGCCACATTCCAAAGTACAAAGGATGAGGACTCCAACATATGAATTTGGAGAGACAAAATTCATCTCATAACACCCTCCATATTCTTTCTCACTTTTAGTAGATGATTTGGCCTTCTGCTTTGCTAAAAGAATGAAGGCTTAAAGAGGGAAATGTCTTAACTCTATCCTCCATTCCCTCAAATACCATATTTTCCTTTTTTTTCTAGCACAGTGATAAGTTGTCCCTATTCTTACTAAAAGCCAACTTCACAGGAACCTTGATACCATCATTTAACTATATTTTCTTTCTTCAATCTTCAAAATTTCCTTAAAAAATTACATATTTTAATATTTTCTTTCTTAGTTTTATTAAAAGTTCTTAATCTTGAGTTCCTCCCAAGGTTTTGTCCTCTTATTTATGCCATTCTTAATAGCTGAGCTCCTAAAAGTAAGGTCTGTGCTCAGCAATCCACTTAATTGTCTCCCTTCTACTTTATGCCTCACTCACTGCCATTTTCTGCCCTCACTGTTTTGCCAGAACTACTTTAAACAGAGCCAGGCATAACCAAAAAACATTAAATTTAATTTTTATTTCTCTTCACATGTTGCCTCCTGTGGTATTTTCTATTACAGTATTGATCACTCTTTATTACACTATTGATTACTGTTTTCTTTAACTTTCTTCGCTATCTTCTAATTTTGTCTCTTATGGACTTTTACGTCTCATAATTGTATTCCTCTAATCATCCCCAAATGATGGTTTTCACCCCATCCCCTTGGCCTTGTGTTATTTTCATGCTAAACAGACTTTTAATTCAACTTAATTCAAGCCTTTGTTTTAAGTTCCACCTATTATAGTCTCATTTGGAAATTGATATAATCAAATTCAACAGGCTCATTCTAGACCTCTGCATTTGGGGTTCTAGGGATTTCTAAAAATCAACATTAAAATAACTCAATCATTTTTCATAGATCTGTCCATTTTTTAAAATTTTTTCCTCAAATTTGTGTCTAACCACATACTTTACATAAACTTATGACTCTTGCTTCTTATAGCTTCCAAGATAATACAAATCTAAGTTATTTGATATTTTTCTAAATTTCATGGCAGTTATTGAGATATAACCCTTTGTACTGATCCTATGACAAGGATTATTTACATTTACCACTTCAAAGCCATATTTATAGAATTTTAATAATTTATTGACCTTTTGATGGAACCCATAAAAATCAGAGACTAGATAAAGTGCATTTTGGAGAAACTATCTGAAGAAAAACAGTGACATCAAGAATACATGATTTCTCATAGATGATAAAAAGAAATGCTATTTATTTGTCTCATAAAAATAGTTTTGCCTATCCATATGTGCAAAAAATATGATCCAAATTATGCTACATTCATGGAATAAGAAATTAAATTACCATTTAAACACCTACAAAATATACTTTGTAAGTATTTGGCTAATACATTCATATAATTTGTACAGATCAAATCAGTGTAAGTAGTATATCCATCACCTTAAATATTTGTATTTTCTTTGTGCTGGAAATCTTCATTATTCTCTTCTAGCTATTTTGAAATATATGATAGCTTATTGTAAACTATAATCATTCTACTGATCTTTCAAACAGTAGGTCTTGTTTCTTCTCTGAAACTGTATATGTATACTTATTAATCAACTCTCTTCACCCCCCTTTCTCCTACCCTTCTTGGCCTCTGGTAACCATGAATCTACTCTCTGTCTTCATGAGAACCACTTTTTTTAGCTCCCACATATGAGCGAGAGTATGCAATATTTACCTTTCGTTGCTTGTCTTAAAATGTTTATAGTTTCCAGTAAACCTTGAGAACCAACTGCCCCTTGATTAACTATATCTTATAGGAATAAATAAATTGGAGAAGGTGATGGCAAAGTACAGAATTTTTACTTGTTGGATGTTTCTAATTTTATGGTGATAAATGACAGTATTAAAAAAAATGTACTTTGGGAAGCCGAGGCGCATGGTCACCTGAGGTCAAGAGTTCGAGACCAGCCTGACCAACATGGTGAAACCCCCGTCTCTACTAAAAATACAAAAATTAGCTGGGCATGGTGACAGGCACCTGTAATCCCAGCTACTCGGGAAGCTGAGTCAGGAGAAGCGCTTGAACCCAGGAAGCAGAGGTTGCAGTGAGCCAAGATCGTGCCATTGCACTCCAGCCTGGGTGACAGAGCAAGACTCCATCTCAAAATAAATAAATAAATAGGCGAGAAAGAAGAGACCACTGTTGTGAGAAGCGTGTGGAGTTTAAAATTATCCTAAAGCAGACATAACTGCTGGAGAATAGCAGAAGAGAAAGTACTTTAAGAAGCATTGTTCAGGGATATAAATTAAATTGCCTTTAATTATTTACGGAGGTAAATATTGTAGTCACCCAGCAGGTTCTTCCTGCCCACTGCACAGACAAAACCAAGTCACTGAGACTGTGGTATTGAAGTAGAGAAAGAGTTTTAGTAACGCAGAGGCAACCAAGTGAAAGTACTGGAGTTATTACTCAAATCAGCCTACACCAGAACTCAAAGGCTAGGATTTTTGGGGATAATTTGGTAGGCAGGGGGTTAGAGAACTGATGCTTCTGCTTGGTTAAAAAATCATAGGGATATGGAAAATAGTCCTCATATTCTGAGTCTACCTGTGGGTGGGGACCACGGGAACAGTTGAGTAATGAGACACCAGTTTAGGTGGGGTCAGTTGATTACCATGATGCAAAAATCTGAAGAACATCTTAAAAGACCAATCTTAGTTTCTACGATAGTGATGTCATCTATAGGAGTAATTGGGGAAGTTAAAAATTTTGTGACTATGGCCACATGTCTCCTAAGAAGAAAGGAATTATAGAAACTATGCCTACATTTTAGTAGAATTCATCATCTGACATTTCCCATCACCCTAATGTCATGATCTTCCATTAGTTTTACAAAGGTAATTATCAGTCCCTGAGTAAAGAGTGGCTTATTTTGTGGGAGGAACTATTATCATCCTTGCTTCAAAGTCAAATTATAAACTAAATTCCTCCCATGGTTAGCTTGGCCTATGCCCAGGAATTAGTGAGGACAACCTGCCTTTGAGGCTAGAAGCAAGATGGAGTAAGCCACGCCTAATTTCTCTCACTGCATAATCTTTGCAAAGGTGGTTTCAATATCAGAATTATTTAAATATACTTAATTTTGAATTATGTTAGTTTACATCTAATATTATTCGAAGAAAATCTTGGAATAACACATATTAATTAGGAATATGTAGTGAAACCCACTAAGAGAAGTAGTACTAATGAACTTCAGACAGATAAGACTATCTTGTGAAAATATACTTTTTCACAAGAATACAAACCCAATTAGAATACATACCCAATATTCTACCTTGTAAATAACTGTCAAGAATTTTTCAGCCTGGAACCTTATTTTTTATGGAAAAATTCTGTATTAAATCTTCCTGTATGCCTATTATTTTTGCTTTTACATAACTGGATTAAATAAAATTAGATACATAATATTGTAGGCATACCTTTGCATACAGGAAATATGTATTATCAGTACTTGAATATTTCAATAAAAAAAAGCTTTCTGAATTTGACTAAGAGGATTAGGAAAACCACCATATAGGCACAACCTACTGACTTTGATAGTAGATTGATAAAACACATTGCATAGCTAAAGAAACGGTGTTCTATTCAGTCATGTTAGATAATTTCAAAAAGAGTTTCACCCACAGAATTTTTAACAGTAATACGGAGGCTAAAACCACTCCATCTTGGATGCTAATCAGCCATATTAAATTCTGATTAACTCCAGTTCCAGGAATGCCTCTTAAGATTTTTACTGTTGCTACTGTTCCTTGTGTAAGAGCACTTACTTAATCTTAGGTGAGAATAACTTTGACTATAAACCCTGCCCGTAGGCAGATTCACATCATATTCTTGCCTATCCCTGAGTGGTAAACTTCAGTTGTACCACATATTTTTTACTTACGGTGTATAAGCCCTGCGTCTGGGGGGCAACAGCGTAGGGATCCACCATCTTGCTTCATGACTGCCCAAGATGTGGCCTTTGCTCATAAGTCACTATGAAATATTTCTGTTAGAAACAAATGCTTGTTCCTTGGTGCTGAAGAGAAGAACTAGTGCTCAAAGAATTTTCCCAGCAAGACAGTTTTACTTCCTGCAGAAAGGGTGTTTCTCGGAAGCCTGATTGTCACGAAAGCACACTAAACAAAGAAAAGCAGAGGATTTTTTATCCCTGATGCGTTGGGTCCTTACTGCTGCGTCCTATTTCCATTGGCTGGAGCCAGACCACACAATCTAGACTGATCCGATTGGCTAAAAACTTAAAACTTTCCTAAATAAGTAAACGCGCAAAGGAGAACAAAGAAATGAAGGGGGCTGTTTATGGAAATAGAAGAATAATAACATTTCCAAATAAGGAAGAGGCATGTTCTGTAAGCCGGGAAATGCCTGGGCATATTTGGATGTGTCTGAGCAGGCTATAGGCCAGAACAAATAACTTGGTTAAAGTATAAGGGCATAGAATGTACTTACTCCCTTACTGTATTTAACAGCTACAAGGCCTTGACAAAGAGTTATTAGCAAAAAGCAAGGAAGCTTGAAGGAAGTTAGTTTTTAAGAGAAACTATTATTTCTAACACTTATTATTTACTCTGTAACAAAAAAGGAAACTTGGAAGAGGAACATTTTACTTTTCACATTTCTTTCCAAGAAACTGAATTTTCCAGCCTCTTTCTTAAATCTCCCAGCTTTTCTGGACTTTGAGGGTAGGTTTGCACAGATCTGCTCACCCCAGAACAAGTACCCATCCAAGCAATAACCAGGGGAGATGAGATTTTAGGTAACAGCCTTCAAGTGTGCTGATCCAGTTATCTAAACCAACGAGGTTGATATTTGTATGGATACCATCAAACATATATTGACTTAGCTTGGTTTACTACTGTCCTTTGTCTTTATAAAACTTTATGAATTGGCTTTTCATGTTATCTAGCTTTAGAAAATAATTTTGCTGACCATGACATAAAGAGTATTCTGACAAATATGTGTTATATTTATTATTTAACATAAAAAATTAGCACGTCCATTTATACTAACAGCCTCGTGGATTTTTGTTGTATGTTTCTAGGCTGACACGTCTCACAAGTCCGGGATTCTGAATGTGCAAGCTAGAGAAACAAAAATCTGTACTGTAGTAATTCAATAAAATAATGAATTTCAATTTTTGAGACCTCCTGACAAACAGCCTACTCAGTGGACCTCAGGTTAAGAAGGCATTCTTTCCCTTTTAAATTTTTTATATTAATTTTTAAAGAAAAATATTGGAACACTCCAATAATTTGCAAACTGCCGAATGTTCTACTTTTCATGGAAGGTGTTTCCTCTATACGCTGTATTTTGAAATATTTAACTCTGATTTAATATTTTTGTATAGATAATACTATTACAGTTTTCTTAAAATAAATCAACCAACAAAGAGAGCAAAAAACGAACCAGAGAAGTTTGATTTAGGACCATTCCATGACATTACTTTCTTTTGGGCTTTTATGAACTCACAATATTGTATTTCTCTTGAGCTGATGGTATTAAATAATGCATTATCTTTTAAGAGCACCTTAAGATATTTCCTAAACAATTTTTGAAGTGTCTTTTAATTAGGAAAAACTTATATTGTGGATATTTTCTCTTCAAGAAACACAAGAAACATTGAATTAGGTTGCATAACACATTGTTCTGCAATCTCCATAATGTATTCAAACCTAAGAATTAACTTATATTTACAATAATGTAAGCTAACAACATATGTGTATAATAAAGTAAAATGATCTAAAATGATAATATTTTCTAAATAAACTATAGCTTGCATGTATATATTGGAACTCTCATTGTTATCAAGGATTGAATTCACATATAAATTCATTTTTCTTGCAACTTGTTTTTTGATGTATTTAATTCGAGACAGAATCTTGCTTTGTTGCCCAGGCTGGAATACAGTACTGTGGTCTCTGCTCACTATGGACTCAACCTCCTTGGCTCAAGCAATCCTCCTGCCTCAGACTCCTAAGTAGCCGGGACCACAGGCGTGAGCACTACACCCAGCTACTTTTTTGATTTTTTGCAGAGATGGGATGTCACTATGTTGCCCAGGCTGGCTCAAACTCCTGGGCTCAGAAGTCCTCACCTTGACCTTCTAAAGTGCTGAGACAACAGCATGAGCTGCCACACCTGGCCTTATTTATTAATCGAAAGTCTATTTCTTGAATTGTGTATTGATCAATCTAATCATCTATTTAGAGCTTTCAAGCAGCATAACTGGCTGAATTAGACAAAACAATGATGTAATATACTAGTTTCACTGATTCCTTTTAGTCTATTAAAGTTTAAAAGAGTGGAAGGCTGGGTGCAGTGGTTCATGCTGTAATCTCAACTTTGGGAGACTGAGGCAGGAGAACTGCTTGAGAACAAGAGTTCAAGAACCAACCTGGGCAAAAAGCAAGACACCATGTCTACAAAAAAATGTTACAAAGTATAAAAAATAAAAATAAAATTAAAGAGTACAATTGTAATAAATTAGTATTTGGTGTCCTCTTATGGAAAATTTTCATAATACCATCAAAATAATCTTCATAATACCATCAAAATAATTTATTCATTCTGCCATAATGCTTGTCAAAAATCCTATAGATTTGTAGACAATAATTTGTTTTATGTTCATAGTCTTGCTCAGAACTAGTGACTGTGTCACAGGATCCTAAGGGAAACCTCTGGTTGGCAGTGGCTCTGCTTGAGTTTTGCTCTTGCCTGGTGGGCTTTTTCTACCCACTGAGCCAGGCAGGCTGTGCTCAGCTCATGCTATAGCAAGATTCCCACGCCTGCCAAGGTTGAGCCAGGCACTCATCAGCGAGTGGTGTGTAAGCGAGCAAGTCAGCATGGGGTCTGGCCACTACACATAGCCAGGCACACCAGCGGCTGTGTGGCGGGGTGGGCAGCTCCAGGTGCCATCACAGGCTCTGGTTCCATGTAAGACTGTGCTGGACCAGAGGTACCACAAGCAGCTTCCGCTGCCAGCAACAGCGTCTGGACGAGGGGTGTCCAAAAACACAAAGATGCCAGGAACTGAGGACTCTTCAAGTGGGTGTTAGAGTGTGTCACTGCCCTAACTCGGGAAGCCCCCGGGGTCTGGGTTCCCAGAAGGGCCACAGCTCTTCTCTCCCTCTCATTGCCAGCAGTATGGTGAGCAGCAGTGGGTGGAAGTGTTTTGTGGCGATGTGTTTTAGTCCGTTTGTGTTACAACTCTCAGTCCTGCCACCCCGCTCCGGCCTGTGGCTCCTGGGCTGGCCCTGGCCCTATCAGTGCTTCGTGTTTTGTGGGGCAGCCACCCAATGCTGACGGAGGGCAGGAGGGCTGTAATGTTACAGCTCTGGCTCAGGGAATCCTGAGGTCTGGGCCCCCAGAAGGGTCGCCAGGCTGCATTTCCACAGTCTGAGAGCATGTCACTGTCTGCAGGTTGGGGAGCCCACCAGGAACATGTTACAGCCTCTTCAGCTCCCGTTTGCAACTTGAGAAGCCAGCCAGGAAAGTGTTTCAGTGACGTGCCAGCCAAGAAACTGTTTCAATCCTTTCCCTCCTGCCATTCAACAGATCCTGAGTTTTTGTCCTGCGTCTAGGAAGAATGAGGTTACACAGACAATTGAAGGGTGAGCTGGGCAGAGAAGAGCTTTATTGGGCAACAGAACAGCTGTCAGTGGAGAGGAGACCCAAAGCAGGTAGCTCCTATTTACAAACAGTTAGTCCCAAGGAGTGTATGAGTTTGGCTCAGCCTAGGGGTTTTTATGGGCTCAGAATGGAGTCAGTGTGTGCTGATTGGGCCATGGGCCGGAGGAACTGCATGCTGATTGGTCCTTGGATGGGCCCGGAAAAAGCACCACTTGACTGGCTGAAAGGCATCAAAAAAGTTCTGCTCTGGGTCACAACTTAACCCAAACTGGCAGTCTCGCCCCCAGGCTTCAGGCCATCCCTGGTTTGAAGGTGGAGTTTCACCAGGGACCTGCCCCTTCTTGCCTAGGAACCCGTCTGCCTCCAGCTGCCATCAACATGCCTTCAACAGCATCCACGCTGTCTGCACCAAGAGGCAGCCACAGGCCTCTATGCAACAAGGGACAGCCACAGGCTTGTGCCCATCCTCCCTCAGCCCCCTGGCCTCCCTCCCGTGCTCCTTGATCCCCAAAGTTTCCTCCTCAGAAAGAGTTTCCAGAGGGGCCTGAGGCAACAGGGGGCTGGCATGTCAGCGTGGTCCAAAGCATGCGCACACTCAATCAGGTCATGACAGCACCTGGCCTCAGCTACTGGGACACATCCGCACCTTTGCTCCCCCACAGACCGGGTGCCGGGAGCCAGGAGAAGCCAGGGAACAGGAGAAGACACTTCCAAGCCTGCGGGGGCAGGGTGCTCCTCAGCCCCCTGAGAACACAGGGATGCTGGGGTCTGAAGCTGTTGCAGGGTGGCTGCAGCTGCACCCAGAAGTGCAGGCTCCCGCCCACCAACTCAGTGGGGCTTTGGGGCTCCTATTGGGATCAATTGTTTCCAGCCCCCACCTGCTCCCTTGACTGTGCAGCCCCAGATACGCCTCCCCCACAGCAGCTGAGTCTCCACAGTGGCTGCACTGGATAGGCCACTGCTGCCACCACGAATTGTTTAATTTATATGATTTAAACAGTAAGTAGTAAACTTGAGGTTTGAGGATTGTGTTAGGGAATTTTCTTTTAATCTGTATCAACAATAACGTCACTAAAATCTCCACGACATCTACAAGTGTGAAACAACTTGGACAATAAAAACTGAAAAAGATGATAAAAATAGATCAGTGGAAGTCTGCTGTTACCTTTGCAAAACAGTTATACAATATATGATTTTTGAGTGGATAAAATTCATATTTTTATTACAAGAAAAAAGATGTAATTTCAAATAATGAACATTTTGTTACAAAGTCAGAAATATTTCACAATTACAATGTCAAGTTTTATTTATGTTATTTAACGATATTTCTCGTTAACAAAACGCTAATATTTCAATATCCACTTTTGTTATGACCATTGAAAAATGGTATTTAAATAGCCACTCGGAATTATATCATATTTATGTCACATTTAAATACAATATTTTTCCCTACTGACCTTCTAAGAGATAGCAGAAAATAACAGAAACACACACAAAGGAAATATTTGTCATTGAATAATTTCAACCTCTTGAAAGAAAATAACCCACTCTACTAGTTTTTAAATTAGAATGTCTGACAAAATTCTCTACTGCAACAAATGTCCCAAGCTACCATATTATCCAATAGTTTATCAATATAATAAATTATCTATTGATAAATAAAATGTGACTTGTAAATACCAACTAGTTGCTTTAGCACAAAAAAATGTAAAATAAAATATGAGAAATAACCTATTTCTTTTCTGTTCCGGAAAACTCTTTTCTTTGGTGATCGTCCCATGTTGCAGATGTAGGACTGATTCTATGGGCTTCTGATAGGTGATTTAGAATCCCTTTACATTTTCTAGGACAAGAGTAAATTTTACTACTTGTCCACCTTACACTAGCAACTCATTACTGTAGCTGTCACATGCATATAACACTGAAATTAAACACAATAGTGGCATACCTGCTGCTGACAGCTGTGCATATCTGTGCAGTATTCATCATGACATCTGCACAATTGCTACCTCATCTAGTCCTCAATTAATGTAATCAGGAAGGTGTACAATTCCCAATGCACAAATCACTGAGAAGTCTAAGTTTTACCTGTCTTTTCATTGCCTAAACTTAATTATTTGCTCTTCACATACTCAATATATTTGCATAAATTACCATATTATACACCTCTGTAGTTGCTTTCCTGTCATCTCTCCTAAGGGGGTGAATATAAATGTCTTCTTACTAAAATTGGCCGTGTTTGAAAAAATATATTTTTAATCCAGAATAAATTGATTTCAGCATCCAGTGGTATCCTATACATTATATGTATTTAATAAAAATTTCAAAAACAGGTATCACATGGCAAATAAATAAATAACTACTACAAAGACGTATTCTGTAAGCTTTGTATTTATTTATCCAGGTTTTCACTGTCTTCTAGTTTTAGTTATCTCTTCACATTGCACTTGATCTTAGATCAGGAAGAGTGTTTTATATTTAATATTTTGAAAAATCTGGTAACAATTATAAGGCTCATCTAATTCACCTCACTTTTAGAGACAAAAATGCTGGAAACAATCTGTTTAAATCTTTGAAAAATCTCTCTCAAATACATTAATTTAATTTTAAGAATAATTTAATTTTTATTCTTACAATCATGAGATTAGCATTATAACAATTTTATGTCTTATTTATGATATCACTGTATTGTATTTGAAGCAATACTGCATGTGTTAAAGTTGAGCTGCCCAATGCAGATTAATAAATCAAGACTAAAATATAATTGACTTATATCATATGAACATTTAATTGTAATTTTTTTTTCCAAGTGAAAAAATTTGTGTGTCAAAAATTCTACTGCTAAAATTTACTACGTATTATGATTTGGAGATGAAACAGTTATTTTTTTTTCAGTCTGGAAAATTTTAGTCATAAGATTAAAAAAAAACTTTGTCCATTTTTCTAAACACTAGTAATATCAAATTAATACTGACCAAACAGGCTATTTGCTTACATTCCCTTTCTGCATTTGATTTAGAGAGAGTTATTTGGAGATGAGAAAAGGGAACATGGATATAGCACAAGAGTAATACATTTCTTTTAGGTATAGTTTGAGTGTTAGAAAAAGAAACAACATAATATCTTTTTGCTGAATTCAATCTCCTTTTATTCCCAGCCTCTTTTCTAGGTTAAAAGTGAAGGGCAAGGAACTAAGATGAAGGTGAGACAATTGCAAGTAAGTAAGGGAATAGGAGAGCAATCTTTGGCAAGTGGAACTAAGACCACTGTAAAAAAAAAAAATCTTATTTTTCTATGAATATTTTCAACCCCAGAAAATGAAGAGAAAAGTAAAATAATTGGAAAGTAATAACATTTCTCTGAATTAAAACATAATAGCATGGTTAAGAGAGATTGAAAGTTGTTTGCAATTTTAAATAAATGAATTACAAAATTTAGCTTTGAAGAATTGTGAGCAATTTTTAAAAAGAAAAAAAAATAAGAAGGCCGTATTTTTAGTAGATTATTCTAAAAAAAATAGTAACTTGGTATTAGAGAGAAAGATGGTAAAGAAACAAATTGAATTACCTTAAAACACACCCCAATTATTCCACATGATGTTTATTACTTAGATAATTAAAATAAAGCTTACAATTAGTACAAAAATATCTGTTGGGATTTATATATAATTTGTTGAATCTATAGATAAGTTAATCAATAGCTGACATTTAATGATATTGAAGCCTCTAATGCATGAAAAAAATATATCACTCAATTAACTTAATTCTTCCTTAATTTCTTTCAGCAATGTTTTTTAGTAGTCAATGTACCAGTCTTATACATGTTTTGTCAGGTTTATCTTTAATTATTTGTTATTATTTGATGCTATTGTGAAGGAATTTTTTTATTTCAATTAAAACATTTGTATTACTTCTGTATGTGTGTGTGTGTGTGTGTGCACGCGTGCCTATGCATCTATGTAACTGTGTATATGCTACTTGGTATTTACCTAAATGAGTGGTAAACTTCTGTACACACGGAAATCTATCTATGCACAAATGTTTATATTATTGCTCGTAATTGCCAATATTTGGAAGCAACAAAGATGCCCTTTAGTAGGTGAATGGGCAAATAAATTATAGTACTTCCAGACAATGGAATAGTATTAGACAATAACAAGAGATGAGCTATTAAGCCATGAAAAAAACATGCAAGAAATTTAAATGCATATTACTAAATTAAAACAGCCAATCTGAAAAGGCTACATACTGTATGATTCCTACCATATGACATGCTAGAAAAGGCAGAACTATGGAGAGAGTAAAAAGATTAGTAGTTGTCAGGGGTTGATGTGGAGGAAGGGATAAATAGTTTGATCTCAGAAGATATTTAGAGCAGTGAAACTATCCTGTATAATAATGTAATGGTGGATATATATTACCTTACATTTGTCAAAACCCGTATAATATCATATACCAAAGTGATCCTTAATGTACACAATAAACTTTGAGTGATGTGAGTGTGTCATTATAGATTCGTTGATTATAACAAATGTACTACTCCTATGTAGGATATTGATAGTGGTGGAGGCTGTGCATGTGTAAGGGTCAGAGGGTATATGGGAAATCTTTGTATTTTTCACTTAATTTTACTGTAACCCTAAAACTGCTCTAAAATTAAAATCTATTTTTAAAAAAGGTCATCATTAAACCTAAGGACACCTATATTT
This sequence comes from Macaca nemestrina, assembly GCF_043159975.1. NCBI lineage: Eukaryota > Metazoa > Chordata > Mammalia > Primates > Cercopithecidae > Macaca > Macaca nemestrina. The sequence goes on along the minus strand of NC_092135.1, from coordinate 83,426,119 downwards.
TCTCCTATGTTATCTTCTAAAAGTTGTATAGTTTCAAGTTTAATATTTAGGTATATGATCCCTATTGAGAGTTAATTATTGTGAAAGATGTAAGATCTGTGTCTAGATTCATTTTTTGCATATAGACATCTAAATGTTCTATTAGCATTTGTTGAAAACAATATTCTTTCTCCATTGAAGTATTTTTGCTTTTTTGTCAAAGTCAGTTGGCTATTTGTGTGGGGCTATTTCTAGACACTCTATTCTGTTTTAATAATCTATTTATTTTATCAAAGTCACACTGTTTGGATTACTGTATCTTTATAGAGAGTCTTAAATTAGTGTTACTCCTCTGACTTTGTTCTTCTTCTTCAATATTGTGCTGGTTATTCTAAGTTTTATATCTTTCTACATAAACTCTAAAATCAGGTTTTCAGCTACCACAATATGGCTGATTAGGTTGTGTTGCATCTGAATACCACTTTGAAAATAATAGACACTTCTTAACATGTTGAGTCTCCTTTTCTGTGAACATAGAATATCTATCCATTTACTTAGATTTTTAAAATTTCTTTTATCAGAGGTTTGTAGATTTCCTCATACAGTTCAAGTGTATATTTAGTTATATTTATATCTAAGTACTCATTATATTTTGGTGTTAATGTACATGGTATTGTATTTTTCAACTGAAAATTTCAAGTGGTCATAGCAGGTATATAGAAAAATAATAAACTGTTGTATGTTAACAGGTATCCTGCGATGTTTCTAAAATTGTCTATTGGTTCTAGTAGGTTTTGTTGTTGTTGATTCTCTGGGACGTTCTGCATAGACAAACATAACATCTGTAAACAAATACAGTTTTATTTCTTCTTTCACAATCAATATATATTTTATTTATTTTTATTTTCTTTTTGCATTAGCTAAGTATGATGTACATCGGGAGTTGTGAAAGGAGACATCATTTCCTTGTTCCCATTACTCGAGAGCGCATTAAGCTTCTCACCATCAGTATGGTGTTGGCGGTAATATTTTTGTTAATGTTCTTTTCAAGTTGAAGAAGTATTCTTCTATTTGTAATTTGTATAGATTTTTAAAAAACCATTAATGAGTATTGGGTTTTAGAAAATGCTTTCTGTGTATCTATTGATATGACAGCATAATTTTTTCTCTTTACCCTGTTGATGTGATGAGTTATATTTACAAGTATACCACAGTTACCTTTATTGTACTTCATAGATATTACTTTCTTTTTAACAAATTGAAGGTTTGTGGCAATCTGGTGTCAAGCAAGTCTGTCAATACCAATTTCCTCCCCCCCTCCCAAAAAAAGTGCTCATTTTGTGTTTCTGTATAATATTTTGGTAATTCTTGTAATATTTCAAGCTTTCTCATTATTATTATCTGTATATCCATTACAGTGATCTGTGATCATTGAATTTTGATGTTACCATTTTAATGGTTTTGGGACACCATGAACTATGCCCCTTTAAGACAGCAAACTTAATTAATAAGAGTGTGTGTTCTGACTGGTCAACTCACCAGCCATTTCCCTGTCTCTCTCCCTCTTCTCAGGCCTTCCTGTTCTTTGAAAGACAACAATGTCAACTTAGGTCCATTAATTGCCCTATAATCAACTCTAAGTATACAAGTGAAGGAAGGGGATGCATATCTCTCATTTTAATTGAAAGCTAGAAATAATAAAGCATAAAGAGAAAGACATGTTGAAAGTTGAGATAAACTGAAAGCTAGGCTTCTTGTGCCAAACAGCTAACTTCTGAAGGAAAAGGAAAAGTTCTTGAAGGAAACTCCAGTGAGCACATGATGATAGGAAAGTGAAACAGCTTTATTGTTGATCTGGAGACAGTTTTAGTGGTCTGAAGAAAAGATAAAACCAGGCACAACACTCCCTTAAGCTAAAGCCTAATTCAGAACAAAAGCCTAACTCTTTTCAATGAAGGCTTATAGAGTGAGGAAGCCGAAGAAAAAAAGTTGAAAGCTAGCAGAGATTAGTTAATGAGTTTGGAAAAAAAGAAGCTGTTTTCACAAAACAAATAGTGCAAGGTGAACCAGCAAGTGCTGATGCAGAAACTGCAGCAAGTTATCCAGAAGATGTAGCTGAGATCATTAATGAAGAAGGTAAACAACATATTTTCTATGTAGACAAAACAGCTTTATAGTGGAAGAAGATATAATCTAAGACTCGAATAGCCAGAGAGGATAAGTCAATGTCTGGCTTCAGAGTTTCAAAGGACAGGCTGACTTTTTTTCTAGTGCCTAAAGCAACTGGTGACTTTAAGTTGAATCCAAAGCTTACTTACCATTCTGAAAATCCTAAGACCCTTAGCAATGATGCTAAATCTATGTTGGTGTGCTATAAATGGAAAAACAAACAAAGCACATCTGTTTGCAACATGGTTTACTAAATATTTTAAGCCCAGTGTCAAGACCTACTGCTCAGAAAAAAAAAAAAAAAGATTTGCTTCAAAATATCACTACTCACTGACAATGCACCTTGTCACCCAAAAGCACCGATGGAGGAATACAAAGAGATTCATGTTGTTTTCATACCCGCTAACAAAACATCCATTCTACAGTCCATGGACCAAAAAATAATTTTGAGTTTCAAGTGTTATTACTTGAGAAATATATTTTGTAAAGCTGTAGTTGCCATGGATAGTGACTCTTCTGATGAACCTGGGAAAAGTAAATTAAAAACATTCTGGAAAGAAATAAGCATTTCTTTCCGGATGCCATTAAGAGCATTTGTGATTAATGGGAGGAGGTAAAAATATCAACATGAATTGGAGTTTGGAGGAAGTTGATTCTAACCCTCATGGATGACTTTCAGTGATTCAAGATTTCACTGCAGCAAGTAACTTCACATCTGTTGCAAACAGCCAGACAACTAGAATTAAAGTGGATCTGGAAGAAGGGACTGAATTGCTGCAATCTCATGAGAAAATTTGAATGGATGAGGAGTTGCTTTTATTCCTGGGCAAAGAAAGTGATTTCTTGAGATTGAATCTACTCCTGGTGAAGATAATGTGAACATTGTTGAAATACCAACAAAGGATTTAGAATATTCAAAATAAGCTTAGTCCATAAAGCTGTGGTAGGGTTTGAAAGGATCGACTTTAATTTTAAAATAAGTTCTATTGTGGATATGCTATCAAACAGCATTGCATGTTACAGATAAATCTTTCATGGAAGAAAGAATCAATTGATGTGGTGCACTTCATTGTTGTATTTCTTTAAGAAATTGCAACAGCTACTCTAGCCTTCAGCAATTAGCACCCTAATCAGTTAACAGCCATCAACACAGAGGCAAGACCCTTCACTAGCAAAAATGTTACGACTCACTGAAGGTTCAGATGATCAATCACAATTTTTGCAATGATGTAATTTTTATTAAAGTATTACATTGTTTAGACATAATGTTATTGCACACTTAACAAACTATGGTATAGGATAAACAGAACCTTTACATGGACTGGAAAATTTTTAGAAATGTGTTACTTGGTATATCATGATATTTGCTTTATTGCGGTAGCCTGCAACTAAACCCACATTATTGCTAATGTATGCTTGTATTAATTTTTTAGTGACGAACCTGCCTTGCCAACCTAGAATAACTCTCACTTATATATGGTGGATAATTTTTTATACATTTTTATATTTGATTTGATAATGTTTTGTTGAGGATTTTTGCATCTGTGTCCAAGAGAGATAGATACTGGTCTACACTCTTGTAATTTATTTGCTTAATTTGTTATTAGGATTTTTGAATGAGTTAAGACCGTTCCTTAAATGTTTGGTAGAACTCACCAATGAGCCCATCTGGGCCTGGTTCTTTCTGTTTTGAAAAGATATAAATTATTTATTTAACTTATTTAATAGATATAGGACTATTTAGATTGCTTCTCTTTGTGTGAGTTTCGGTAGTCTGTGTCCTTCAAGAAATTAAGCTATTTCATACAAGTTATCAAATTTATAAGCATATAGTTTTCATAAAATTCTGTTACTATCCTTTTAATGTTCAGGGAATCAGTAATGATGACCCTTATTTCATTTCTGATATTAGTAATTTGTGTCTTTTTGTTTGTTTGTTTGGTAACCTTGTTAGAGCTTTGAATTTTACTGATCTTTTCAGAAAAAAATACAGTTTGAGGTTGTTTGTTTTCTCTATTGTTTCCTAGTCCCAATTTCATTGATTTCTGCCCTAATTTTTATTATATATTTTCTTTTGCTTATTTTTTACTTATTTTTCTCTTGTTCTAATTTGTTATGGAAACTTAAGTTTTTAAATTTTATCTTTTTTTTTCTTCTAGCAGATGCATTCAGCAGTACAAAATTTTCTCTAAGCATTTTTGTACAATACATCCCACAAAAAGTTGTATTATAATTTTCATTATTTCAAAATACTTATTAATTTTTTGAGCCTTATTGTTTTAACCATGCGTTACTTAATTATCTTGTTTAATCTCCACATATTGGGGATTTTTCAGCGGTATTTCTGTTATTTATTTCTATTTGAATTCTACTGTGGTGTGACAGCATGCTGTGTATGATATCTATTAAATTGGTTAAAGTGTGTTTTAATGATTACAATGTACTCTATTTTAGTGACATCTCATGTGAATTTAAGAGAAATTAATATTCTACTGTTTTTGGCTGAAGTCAGCTAGATCTAGTTGACTCATGTTTTTGTTGTTGTTGTTGTTTGTTTGTTTGTTTGTTTGTGATAGAATCTTTCTCTGTTGCCCAGGCTGGAGTGCAGTGGTGCGGTCTCTACTCACTGCAACCTCCACCTACTGGGTTCAAGCGATTCTTATGCCTCAGCCTCCCGAGTAGCTGGGATTTCAGGTGCCTGCCAGGACGCCCAGCTAATTTTTGTATTTTTAGTAGAGACAGGGTGTCACCATGTTGGCCAGACTGGTCTGGAACTCCTGACTTCAGGTGATCCACCTGCCTTGGCCTCCCAAAGTGCTAGGATTACAGGCATGAGCCACCTTGCCTGACTGACTCATGTTTCTGTTCAACTCAATTATGTTCTTACTGATTTTCTGCCTGCTGAATCTGTCAGTTACTGATAGTTGAGTACTGAAATCTCCAACTACAATAGTAGATATTTCTGTTTCTCCTTGCAGCTCTATTAGTTATTGCATCACATATTTTGACGTTCCATTGTTAATCACCTCACGTTAAGGATTTTTGTACCTTTCTGAATAATTTACCCTTTTATCATTACATAATGTTACTCCCTGATAATTTTCTTTGCTCTGAATTCTGCTTTGTTTGAGATTAATATAGCTATTCCAGCTTTCTTTTGATTTCTGTTGATATAATTTTCTCTAAGCCTTTACTTTATGATATTATATTTAAAGTTTCATATAGACAACATATAGTTTGGTCTTGTGTTTTTTAATCCCATTGAAAGTCTCCCTTTTAACTGGTATATTTAGACATTTCATATTAAAAGCGATTGTTAATATGGTTGGATGAATAAATACCACATTTTTAACTGCTTTCCATATATTGCCCTTGCTTTTTGTCCATCCCATGCATTATCGTTTTAGACAATGTAGTTTTTCATCCCTAGATATTTTGTGTGTGTATTTGTGTATGTATACATATTTCCCCCACCCACTACCACCATGTCTCTACCAGGTCCCCTGCCATTTTTATGTCTGGTAATTCTTATTAGATTTTAGACATTTTAAGTTTTCATTGTTGTGTGCTAGATATTTTATATTTCTAAAAATATTCTTGAACTTTTCGAAACTTGTAAGTTACTTGGAATTGGTTTTATCCTATCAGTTCTTGCCTCTAAACTTTGTTTGGCTGAAGCACAGCAGCATTTAGTTTAGGGCTAATTTTGTCTCACCCCTAAGCAAAACCCATGTGATACTCTGCTTAATATTCTTCTCTTGCATTGTGTGACACAATTTTTTGAAAGACCTTTGTTTGTTTTGATTTGCTCTCAGTTTATTCATTCATTCTTTTCTATTTTAGAAATCTTCTAAACTTTATGGTTCTGAAAACAATTTTCTTGTCTAAAATTTCCAAGAGTAGAACAGAATGTTTGATTTAAATAAAAGCTTATTTCACTTCTGAATTCAATATTCATTCATTCTTGCCTGAGGATAGATATATATGTATACATGAAATGGAGTTTTGCTCTTGTTGCCTAGGTTGTAGTGCAATGGCGCGATCTCGGCTCACTGCAACCTCCACCTCCCAGGTTTAAGGAATTATCCCGCCTTAGCCTCCCAAGTAGCTGGGATTAGAGGTGCCCACTACCGCGCCCAGCTAATTTTGTATTTTTGATAGAGATGGGGTTTCTCCATGTTGCTAAGGCTGGTCTCAAGCTCCCGACCTCAGGTGATCCTCCCACCTCAACCTCCCAAAGTTCTGGGATTACAGGTGTGAGCCACCGTGCCTGGCTGCCTGAGGATACATTTCTATGGATATAGTTTCCCTCCTTCCTCCCTTCCTTCCTTCCTTTTTCTTTCCTTCCTTTATTTCTTTCTTTTCTTCCTTCTTTTTCATTTTTTATAATTTTTTTTTATTTTTAATTTTCATGGGTATGTAATAGGTGTATATATTTATGGGATACAGGAGGTACAATGTGTAATAATCACATCAGAGTAAATGGGGGTATCCAACACCTCAAGCATTTATCATTTCTTTATGTTACAAACATTACAATTATACTCTTTCAGTTACTTTTAAATATAATATAAATCATTGTTGAGTGTAGTCACCACTTGGTGCTATCCTTTATGTATTTTGTAAACATGTGGCAGGTTTGTGAGGGCCTTAGCTTGTTCTGCTAAGTAGATATTTATCTAATGCAATTTTGTTTATTTTAAATGTAAATGCATTTCATGTATCATCTTTAATCAGGTATGTTATATAGAAGCCCGTATCTCCTGGCTTTCACTGCTACCAAAGTTGTTTTTGTTGGGTTTCATTTTGTTCTGGCTCCTTTATATAATTAAACTTTAACTGGGAACTTTTATTATCGTTCAACATTCCACATTTTTCCCTTTAGCATGAATTCAACATTTATTACTTCTTGAAGTGTTAAATATTCTCTGATTGGCAGTAAGATTTAACAGCTGATAACTATAATTGGATAGCATATGGATGGGCTGTAACTTTGGCAGCCTTATAAAATGGATCTCTTATTGAAGTCATTTTCTTCCTAGTTCTCTAACCAGTTCAACCTTAGGACATAAAGCTGGATAAAATTCAGAGAGTGAAATACAATAGAGATGGTCATGAAATATTTTATTTGCATTATTCTCATGTGTAAATGTGTATGTGTTCTAATTCAGAAAATATAATTATGTCAGAATTGTCTTTTAAAATCAATTCTATTAGTAATACATAATAAAAATTATCTAGACTCTGCTATATAATGTATGCTACCTTTAATTTCTTGTCATTTGGTACAGTTCAGTCTCTTTATTTTATTGGTTAATATGTGAATCTGAAGAAAGGATATATGACTGTTCTTTATATTATTCTTGCAATATTTTTAAGTTTAAAGTAATTTTGAAATAATAAAATTCAAATGAGTGAAAAGGTTAGGCAATTACTCATATGTTGTCCTCTTAGCACTTCCATTAACACTGTGCTGACATCCAATTCCCATCACCGGCATTCCTTTGTGGGGGACTTTCTCATTCTTTCAGGTCTCATATTGTCCCTCAAAACCAGGCTTGAAGTACTGTAATTAGCACTAATAGTGATTACTCTACAATCAATGAGTGACAGAAGATGATTAAAAAATACCCCACGTCTCTTACTACTCAGGTGATATAGCTCTGAGAGGAGTGTTTTACATTGCACTTCTGAGGCTCCAGTGGGATTCTATTCTAGTAACCTACATTGGTAACTTCCTTGATAATGTATATCCATTAGTGGCTACTTTCCTTTTCCCTTCAATAATCTCTTTCCAGCATTTCATGAGACAATATATACTACTTATGCTGAAATACAACCCAACCTAACTTAAACGAAGTTTATGAGACCAATGAATGAGTAATGCTAACACCTGAACAATTCTGCCTCCACTTTTTGAGTTGCCAAGATTCAAGACTTTTTCCCAAAGCTGTTTATGCTAGTTGACTGACTGTTATATGTACATAATTTATTTAAACCTATTTTAAGGCAATAATTATATTAATGCAAAAAAGAGTTTCAGATAAAAAGTGAATTGAATGATGTGAAAAGACTTATTAATAAAGTTAATAAATAACATTAGTAAAATAATTTTGTGTGAATGGTGTTCCACTTAAGTATCTGCGCGTCCATGCTACAGGTGTTCCTTGGGTGAGAGTTCAGATCTGCTCTTAAGACTACATATGCAATATCTGTAGTTTAAGTTAAAATTTATTTACTTATATTTTAATATACCAAGTTTCTATTACTATCAGCATTAAATAAGTTTTTAATTAAATGCTGCACTACTAGGCTCCATTTTGTTATTTTGGTGCCAATAATGAATATCGCTCACCTATCTTCCTTAAGATATGTAGTTGCATGTACATATATCTCAGAATCCTTGATAAATGTATAAAATCAGAAAAGAATTTTCAGTACTGTGTTTCAAATTAAAATAAGCTAAAATAAGCTATTAATTGTAAGGAAATCTATTTAGAGCTTATTTCTATTGAAGTGTATCATAGAGTAACAAAAATTACTCAGTATCATTATTGAGCTTCTCTAACAGCTACACAGTGAGTTATTCTACTACCTAATTATAGTTTATATTTTTTGCTAAACTTGTTCATCATTAACGACAGCATTTTATTAATACTAAAATGCTCATGGAGTAATCTAATTGTTTTCAAAAATATTCTGGACAAGTTGTTCAATACCCTAATGAATTATATTGAAGCTCTTTAAATATTTAGGCTTTCAAGACTTTGTTTTATAATCATTTACCTAAATAGTATGTATCTTGGGTATTTTTCAGTGTATTAAGTTTTATTAGATATAAAACATGTATTTAGTTATAATTAATTGGTAAACAAAAATATAAAAAACACATGATGCTTTTGTTATGACAAAAATTTGGGCTAAATGGATTTCTAAAAACTTATATATTATGTGCAAAACATGATAAGAACTTATATGTTTCTAATTTCAGCCTAAATTACGTAAGGAGAGAAAAATAATTTATGATATATAGTTTTTAATAGAATGAAAAACTAATAAGGAATCAAAAAGTACTCTGAAGACATAGCTAATAATAATTGTACAGGGTAGAAATTTGTTTCCTCATTTGTATTATTACTACATTTTAGATTATTACAGAATAAGATGACCTATAGTAAGTTTAATTTGTCTTTGAATAAAATATTGTTTAGCTCAATATGTTTAAAACAATATGTCACAAATGTTGAAGTAAGCAATAATCCATTTATGATCATTTCAAATTATTTAAAAATATAAAGTCTATTTCTAAAAATACTCAGGATTTAGGAAATAATAATTCCTGACCTCAGAAAGAACATTCAAAATGGAATAGAAATACGTAACGAAAATTGAATGGTAAATTTGGACAATTTTCAAAGGTCTATAGATTGATATAAAATTTAATATCAGATCAACTCAGTTTACTTTTTCTGAAAATAAAGTGAGAGCTCATAAAATTTAATGTGACCAGAAATACAAATAGTATTAAAAGTGTATTATAATCATTCATTCAAAAAATATTACTGAGAATGAATTCTGTACTGAGTTGGTTTTTGTGGCAGGGTTACAGAACAGACAACAAGACTGCCCTGTTCCTGCCTTCATGAAACATACACAAGTATTGGGGATAAAACAAACAAACAGAATGTTTCACAAATGACAAAAACCAGTAACTGGAGGTCATTATTCATGATAACAAAAATAATGTTGATGTCTTGATGCTTGTGTTTGATAATAAATGTAGAAGACTACTTCAGATGTGATGCTCACAGAATGATTTAGCCAATAAAAGATTTAAAAAATAGGAAAATGAAAAAAATGGAACTTTAGTAACCTTTACAGCTTGATTATATTAAAAATATCACATACAAAAATGGGTGGAATGAAATACAGAGATTTAAGGAAAAATACTGCATTAAATATTTACATGTAAAAGAAAAATGGCCCAAATTAGATGGTTTTACACAAATTGAAATACATTTCTGTGAACACCAGTCAGAATGCACACCAAACAAAAGTGTGTGTGTGCATGTATGTACAGAGTCACATATTCACATGTACACACACACATAGACACACACATCTGGGATTATTGTATTCACACTTGTGAAACCATAGATGGAAAAAATTCTTAAAGGAAGCCAGAGAAAAATGACACATTATGCAGAGAAGAATAAGGATCAGTATGAAAGTATATTTTTCCTCAGAAACAATGCGACAAGAATAAAATGGACAATAAGGATGATATTTTTATATGGCTGGAAGAAAATATATCTGTCAACCAAGATATCAATAACAGGAAATATAATCCTCAAAAGTAAAGAATAATTAATGACTCTCAGGCAAACAAAAATAGTAATTAATTGCCAGCAGACCTAATCCGCAATGTTAAAGAAGTTCTTTAGGCAAATGAGAGATACACACACATGTACACATATGTGTATATACTTTTTCATATCTCTACAGTGCAATAATATTTCAGAGGGAAATAAGAATATATTAATTATTTTTACATTTTTAATTATTCTAAAATATAATTCATTGTGTAAGGCAAAAATAATAACAATGTACTGTATATCTTGTCAGGGAGTTGTAAACTAGCAGGCCAGCTAGTAAATATTTTAGTACTATTGTCTTTGTTGCAACTACTTCACTCTGCCATTGTGTCACACAAACAGCCATAGATAATATGTAACTTAAATATGGCTTTGTTCTATTAAAACCTTATGTTTGAAAACAGGTAGCAGGAGGATTTAAGAACTTCTTTTTGAAAAAACAAAAAAAAAACCCAAAAAACTAGAGAATGATTGAGAAACAATACTTGCTAAGGAATTTTATCTAATAAAGGACTTATATCTAAAATATATAATAAAATCTTAAACATAAACAATAAGGAATCTAATAATCCACTGGAAGTGAGTATGAGCTTTGAACAGATATAAAGAGATTTATGGAAAATAGGCACATGAAAAATAGTGAACATCGTTAGTCAATATGAAACTGTCAATTAAAACTACACACTTGTTAGATTCTTTACAGTTTCAGAAAGTAACAAGAACCAACGATAAAAATGTCTATAACCTAGAATTCCCCTTTGTGCCACTTCGTATCCATTCCGTCCTATGGTTAACGGCTATTCTAAGTTAGAGTAGCATACTCAATTTTGTATTTGTACTTTTGATGAATAGTGTCATACAGTATACACTCTTTTGTATCTGGCTTCTTTAACATTATATTGATTCATCTGTTCTGTTTAGCATAGCAGTTACTCTTTTTTAATTTCCATATGCCTTGTGTGAGGACAACATAGTTATCTATATACTGTTGGTATAAATTAGGGTTTTACATTTTATTTTATTTTATTTTAATTGAGACAGAGTCTCACTCTGATGCCCAGGCTAGAGCACAGTGGTGTGATTTGGGCTCACTGCAACCTCTGCCTCTAGGGCTTAAGCAATCCCCTCACCTCAGTCTCCCAAGTAGCTGGGACTACAGACATGTGCCACCACACCTGGCTATTTTTTTGTAGAGATTGGGTTTTACCATGTTGCCCAGGCTGGTCTTGAACTCCTGGGCTCAAGGGACACACCTGCCTCAGCCTCCCAAAGTTCTAGGATTACAGGCAAGAGCCACCACGCCTGGACTAAATTTTTTCTTATTATGAATAGTGTTTGTATGAATAGTCTACTACACACATTTTGGAAAACATATGTATGCCTTTTTGGCAGGTCTAAACCTATGAGTGGAATGGATGAGTCACAGGATACACATATGGACAACTTTAGTAGATCTGCCAAAGACTTTTCCAAAGTGATTGCAACAATTTACACTCCAGCCAGCCAACACTGTGTACTTTCCATCTTTTTTACTTTATTTTATTCATTCTACTTTTGGTGTGCTTGCACTGCTTCGTGACTTTATTTTCTTCCCCTAGTTACTAATTCTATCAGTTGTCTATTGCTGCATTACAAGTCACTACAAAACTTACACATATGCTAAAAATACTTATTATGTCTTATAATTCTGGGGGTGGTCTCGGTAGCATTTTGGCTGTCTTCAGCTGGGCTCATTCATACAGCATCATTCAGGGTATGAGATTGTCCTAGATGGCTTCCCTGTCACCTGAGGTTCCTCAGTTCTTCTCCACTTAGCACTTTATTCACTGATAAGCTTGATTGCTTTTTTATATGGTGGCCCCAAAATACCCCCAAGATTGAAACACTTCCACCCGGTGAAGTTTCAAAACTATTTGAGGTCTGTGTGTGTTACTTTCTATTGGTAAAAACAAGTTACAAGATCTGCCCTTCCCAAGGCAAGGGAATAGATAACACTCCTTAAAGGGAAAAGCAGTAAACTTACTGAAAATATTATTTTTTCTTACTGTCCTGCATGTCACATCTATCATGGTTTCAGAGGCAGTGTTTTTGAGAACTGTTTTCTGGATTTTCTGCTCCACTGGTTTATCTGGGTTTCCTTCAAACTGTACTACCACGTCTTGATTGATATAATTAAAAATAGGTACTGATATCCAGAAAGTAATTCCTCCAATTGATGCAGAATTTTTGCTCCTTAGTTCAGCTAAAACTGGGTTCTTGTCACATGACCAGCAGAGTTTAGGTGCACAAACACATTGAAAGGTGAAGAGAGGAATTTATTAAAAGAAAACTCTCAACCAAAAAAGAAGAGGCCCTGCTAACAGGTTCCCACCTCACATATTGAATACCCTACCACCACACGCATGAACTGAAGAGACCGGGCTCCTCCCCTCTGCACAAGGGGCAAAACTCCCGTGGCTCCCCCCATTCTCCCAGTGTGCATGTGGGGATTATTCAGAAACAATCAGTTCAGAAAGGGCAGACAAACAGGGGCAGTTCTCCCTCTGGGCCCTGGGTTTCATCGGGAGCAGCAGTCTGGTTTTTCAGCCTTCAGGCTGTTTTAGGCTTAAAGGTGGGATTGCACCAAGGACCCTTGGCTGTCTGCTGTCTCTATCACAACTTTATTCTTTGTCTCTAACATTGACTCTAACATTGTCTCAAAAGCAGTCAACACTTTTGAATGTCAAAATTGCTTTTAAATTTTGAAAAACAATGCTAGAATTTTGATTGGCATTACTGTAAATACATAAAGTAATTCGAGGGAGTTATTGCCATCTTTACATTACTATATGTTACTATTCATAAACTTTTAAGTTTTAAAAAATGTCTCTGAATACTTGCATGTGGTTTCCAGTGTAGAACTTGATATCACTCCTTTAGATTTATTCACAGAAATTTTATACTTTGTCAATGTTATTTGAATTGATGATTTCTAAGTATTTATTATTTACCACTAATGTAGAGAAATACAATTGATTTTTGTATACAGATACTGATTCTAGAAACTTGCCAAATTCACTTACTAATTTGAATAGATTATAGGTCTTTTAATTTTTTTCCAATTCTAATAATGTATTTTATTTAACTCAGTATATTTCAACTTGATTACTTCAACATGTAATCCATACAAATATCCATATAATTAAACATTTTACCAGCTTTTGTACTGTCTTTGAAATTGGTGAGTATTTTCCATGTATAGAGTAACTTGATTCAGATTAGCCATTTTCAAGTATTCAATAGCCACTTATGGGTACTGCCTACCATGTAGGCACAGTTCTAAATTCACACATAATCGTAAAATACCCACCTAAATCATTGTGATTGACTTCAAAAAATACCAAACAAAAATTTCCAGGTAAGTTTTTAAGTATGGTGGTGGTGGTACGGAACAGTTAAGAGATTACAAACCTTTGGCAGGCTCTGGGCCTTCCCTTGGAAGAGAAGCTTTACCGTACACACTCCCAGATGTCTGCATACAGTTATAGGAGGTCTAAGACCCCAGGCTAAAGAATGTTTTCTAAGAGACTTGTTTCAGAGATGATTCAATTGTGAATGATAAAGAAGGTATTTGCCCACATATTGTGAGGTAACTCCTGGTTTTACACAGTGTCATTTGGAACAGGGGCAGCAGTAGTGGCCATTTGTCCCCTGGAGCTCATTCTTGTACCCAGATCGTTGTGTGGAATTCAGCCAGTGTGCTAGAATTAAAAGACTCACCATAGAGGCTGATGGTGTCACTGAGATGGAAATTACAAGGAGACCCAGGAGAACTAGGGATTTTCCACATTGTAATTTTGCATTAAGCCAACTGGATTCACAACAGGTATTACATTCCTCTTCATCTCTTAAGAAGCTTTATATCCTTATCAACTTCCTCTGAAAAGCATGAGAAAGTCCAACTATTTTAGTATTCATCTTTATTTGAGGCACAAGGACCTACATCTAAGTTTTAACATTAAAGCATCTAAATTCTCCCTAAGTATCAACAGAAGTCATAAAAAACATGATTAGTCACCCAAATGTTTGACTAAGTGGATATTTTATGGTAGGTTCATAAACTTTGGACTCCTGTGTTCACTCTTACTTTTCATGTATAATATCATTTGGCCTCATTCACCATTTTACAAATGAAATATTCAAAAATTATAAATATTCTAAATCTTTATTTTATGCATCTGATTATTTTATTTTATTTTTATTTTTTGCCTTACCCAGTTTTTGGTTTAGCTTAGTTGTGTTTTAAACTTTTACTTTCAGTTCAGGGATACATGTGCAGGTTATACAAGTAAGCTCCATGTCATGGGAGTTTAGTGAACAAATCATTTTGTCACTTAGATAATAAGAATGGTACCTAATAGGTAGTTTTTCTATCCTCACCCTCCTCCTAATCTCTACTCTAAAGTGGGCCCCAGTGTCTGTTGGTTATATAGATAATACTGTCATCTTCAAATAATGACAATTTTTATTTCTTCTATGTTTATGACTTGATCATGTCTTACAATTGCTGTTGTATTGGCTTTGTCTCCCAATGCAACGCAGTAAATGTTAGCCCCTTTAAAATCATTTTCAATACCAATAAAAAATTTTTCAATATTGTAACATTTAACAAAATATCTGCCATAAAGTGTTGTAGATCTTCTTTACCACATTCAGAACGTTTTCTTGGTTGGGCATGGTGGCTCACACCTGTAATCCCAGCACTTTGAGAGGCCAAAGCAGGTGGATCACTTGAGTCCAGGAGTTTGACAGCAGCCTGAGCAACATGGCAAAACCCAGTCTCTACCAAAAATACAAAAATTAGCTAGGAATGGTGGCACATGCCTGTAATCCCAGCTACTCAAGAGGCTGAGGCAGGAGGATCGCTTGAATCTGGGAGACAGAGGTTGCAGTGAGCTGAGATCATGCCATTACACTCCAGCCTGGGCAACAGAGTGAGAGTTCATCTCAAAAAAAAAAAAAAAAAAAAAAAGGAGTTTTATTTTTATTTAGAGTATTATGAATGATTGCTTAATTTCATCAAAATATCTCTTGATGGCTTTTGAGATGGTCAGGTGGCTTTTCTGTTTGTTTTCATTAATGTTGTGAATGGCACAGATTGATTTCCAAACCAATCTTATATTCCATGATTAAAGCCTCCACAATATTTTAATTTATAATCCTCATATACATTGCCAGAAATCACTTCCTAAACCTTGTCACATTCTAGTATAAAATAAGATTACAAGAAGAAAATTTGTATAATAATTTTCTCAGAAATATGAATACAAAAAGATCTTAGATTTGCTTACATTTTGTTTACATTAGTTTTTAAAAAATCTATTTCATTTCTTTTCTGGGCCCCCAAAATGCAAGCAGAAAGTTTTGCATACATTTGTTAAAAATTGCATGCATTGCTAAAAATATTAGCAAAACAAAAATACGCAAAACTTTATCCTTGCATTTTGGGAGCCCAGAAGAAAATGGAAAAAAAAATTTTTAAACTAATGCAATCAAAATTTAAGGAAATATAACATCTTTCATTCATATATCTGAGAAAATTGTTACTTTTTTTCTTCCTGTAGTCTTCTTATTTTCTGCTAGAATATGAGAAGTTTAGGAGCTAATTTTTTATTCTTCCATTCTCTGGAAAAAATTGTGTAAGATTCTTGAAGGTACAATATGATGAAATACTTACATTTTTTAAAAATTGGGTCAAATTTGTATTTTTTAATTGTTTTACATTTTCTGATAGCTTTAAGAGCTTTTATTTCTGTATTGCCAAATATACTTTCATGGTTTGGGGTCTTACGTCTAAGTCTTTAATGAACTTAGAGTTTATTTTTATACATGATGAGAGACAGGGGTCTCGTTTCAATGTTCTGAATGTGGATATCAAGTTTTCCTGGCACCATTTGTTGAAGAGACTGTCCTTTCTTCAATGTAAATTTTTGGTACCTTTGTAAAAAATCAGTTAACTATAAATCAATAGATTTATTTCTGAGTTCTCTTTTCTGTTTCATTGGTCTATTTGTCTGGTTTTTATGCCAGTACCATGCTGTTTTGGTTACTATAGCTTTGTTTGAGAAATAATTGGAAGTGGGCAGATAATGTGTGTTGACAACTCATACATGACATTATTGACAAAAAGAAAAGACAAAGGTACAGCAGTAAATAAAAGGGAAAATGATAACAAAATGCATATTTAAAGGCTAATAAATGTTTGAGATATAAATGAGAGGGGATAATTGATATTAAATCTCTTCTGGAAATAAATAGAGGCTGGAATTGAATGTGTAGTTAGAGGATTAGCATTCAGAATGTAATAGAATTTTTCTTATAACATGAGGAAAAGAAAAACAGTGTATATAGTGTGTGTGTGTGTGTGTGTGTGTGTGTGTGTGTGTGTGTGTGTTTACGTGTATAGGTGCAGATATAACTTTTTCAGATTCGGTATATGGAAGCTGTGTTGGAAACATTTGATGGCATATTTTCACTCTGAAGTAAAATGCAAGGTCATTTGCTAAAACCCATTGGGAATGTTGGAAGTTTGTGGAAGTTTTCAGAAAGGGAATTATTTTAAATGATTATTATGAAAATTGTAAAATGCTAGAGTGGAATTTCTGAACATTGTCTAGCCATTACATGAGATTTGAGAAAATGGATTTTGTGTGGTGTCACTACAACCATCTGGATGATTTTGTCCAGAATATGCACGGGTTCTATCATAAAACAGAGGAAGTGACTATTTAGATTTTTTCTGTGTTTGAGATTTAAGGAGGAAATCTGAAATTATAGGTATGAGCATGGTGGAAAAAATAGACCATTTTCCAGGGATTCAGAGTAAACAGACAGCACATAGCTTATATATAAAGAGAAAATAAAGTAATGAGGGAAGTGGCAGTGCCAATATATAAGGAAAAAATTTTCTGTGGAAAGAAAAGGGAGAACATTTGAAAAGTAAAGACTTTAAATTGAGCAGTTTTTCCCCAGGATGAGGGGAAACATTAAATATATAGTAATGAAAATACATGGACATGGCCTTGGAGCAAAATTGATTCAATAATAAGCATACCAATTACAGACTTAATAAGATCTTTGAAAAAAATTGAATGAATTTCTCATTAAATAAGGTATTAGCAGCAGAGCTCAATCTAGCTGAAGAAAGCATAGTTTAAAATTATGGATACGTCTTAGTAATAACAGCAACATACTATGTTGCAAAATTTAATTTAGTTGAGGTTGCTTTTCCATACATGGAAAGAAAATAAAGAACTGACCATTTTTTTCCAGAGTTTTCTCCTTTAAACATTTTTAATTTTTATATATTTAGAGGGTACAAATGCAATTTTCTTACATGCTTCCCCAGAGTTTTCTGTGAGATTTTTAGCTATGTGAAAGACAAAGTTCACACTGAGACATTCATTGCTTCTAATTGTTCCCACAACTCCAATAGTTCTTTTGTGCTCCTTTCTATAGTTAATATGAGGATCTTTAATAGGATTTACAACCTCCCTGCTTAATCTCACTGTCCAGCCATTTCTTTCTGCACATCGTGTTGAGAGTGACTGCTCTGGTTTCCAAAGGTCTCCCATTCATGATATTGTTCCCTGTCTAAATGGCTTACTATCAGTAGGGAAGTGAGAGTAGTCTGCACTGGCTGCAGTCGATAAACATATGCATTTTCTGTGAATAATTTTTAAATAATTTTTAAAATCCTAATAAAGTGAATAAAGTACAAGCATTCACAATTCTAAATAATGTCAGTGATAAAATGTCCCTTCCTGAAAAATAATTGGTGACCTAAATTCTAAACAATTGTTGTAATTACTGATTTTTAATGTAGGCTGTTCTTGTTTTGTATGTTTCTCACATCCACAGATATTAGTTATCATAGTTTAGTAAAATAATACCGGTGTCCAAACAACACAGTTCAAATTTTAGCTATTACACTATACTAAATATGAGTAGTTGCATGAACTATAAAGTTTATCCCTAGCTTTTTCATCCAAAAATTACTATGTGAATAATAGATGCGTATCATAGTCAGTAACCAATCACGCCACTTCTTTCAAGTCTGCCAATGACTGACCACTGCATCTGTTATTCAGTTTATGGACACACAGCAAGGCCTGTAGTTGTACTAACTCCTTGTCATGAAGTGATGAACCCACATGGCAATTACAAAAATGGATAATAGAATGAGGCAGTTGCCTAATAAAGATGTAAATACATGAAATGTGATAATGGTAAAAATAAAAACAGTAAAATATCAATGATATATAAATAGAAATATAGAAGAAAGAGCAGATTACGGGAATGTTAATGTTGCCACTATACTAGAGACTTTAGACATGCAGCCAGAAGATCTTAGTGAAAGCAAATTTAGAGACATAATAAGGAAAAATGGTTGCAAGGATGAAGATAAAAGTTCCTAGAGAAAGTAACATCAGCAAAACCTCCACATTAAAGGAACCCTCATTGATATGTCCCAATATTGAAAGCGCAAAGATAAAAATACTGGAAGCTCATCCAAACATAGAATGGAAGATGAAAATACCCAATAAGTAGAAAAGACACTCACTCCATCATAAATTATACAGCAAGAAGGCAATTCTGTTTATGGTTTTTACTAAAAAATAACATACTTTAATTTCAACATTTTCAAAATACGGTTAAATATTACTTTTACTTTTTTAAATCTTCCTATACATTTATAATCAATAGCAAGAGCATTCCTTGACAAAAAATTTTAATGATCATGGGACAATTGTAACTTTTCCAGCTGATTATTTCAATCACTTTTCCTGATTTCAGCTTGTAAGGTTATTCTTATTTTCTGGACTACCATATGAAGGAGAGCCTTTATTATACCAAAAATAATCAAATTAGAGGTTTTATTCATTAATCTTTCTTTAAAAAATATTTATTTATTTATTTATTTGGACTTAATCTTTTCGAGGTAGGCCTTTCTCCATGCAAATTCCTTAATTTTATTTTGTCACAACTTCGTGCTCAAGTTATTGGAAAATGTAATTCTTGCAAGGGACAAGTTAACAATTTTAATATCTAGATTTAGTTATCCATTTAGGAAGGTTACAATCTTTTGTAACATTGTGCTTTACATGGAAGATCATTTGAAGAACTCCCAATACTCAGTAAATACACATCAACACAGCTACACATATTCATTTAAACAGAAAATTCATAACAATTTGGAAGAATTTGAGTTCACTTTGAACAAAATTCGCTTCTCCAGGTCCTATAGCACTATGTATTCTTGCAATTAAACAGTAAATTTGAATTTACCAATATTAGCACTACGTCTCTCCAATTTTGTCCTTTTGTGTAATCACTTGAAGCTCTTTTAAAAATGTAAAATTTAAGAATTGCAGACATTAGGCCTCAAAACAGATGCTGTACATTGCTTTTTATTACTCTAACAGAGTACTATGTAGGCATAAATGTTATCTGTACTTCCAAAAATGCATTAATGCAATTAAAAACTCCCAATCCCTTGCTTTTTGGTTTCTGTATAGTATTATTTATACTGATTAACTTTGTTATCATTGCTGCTGCTCTAACTTTAACTTTACCCTGCTCTTCTAAAAATGCTTTATCCTAGCATCCAGCATTCTGGATGCTTCATTCTAGCACTCATCCTATTTCTGCATCTGAGCATCCTCTAGGTAACTTGCTTGATAGCTGTTTCAGTCTTATAAACTCTTCCATCCAAAAAGTACAGTCCAGTTTCTTGTGTCAAACCTTGTTTGCAAGATTATTCTTTGCACACAAATTTCCAAAATGCCCAAAACTAGCTTAATTATATTTTTAAAGATTGATACCTCTTAGATGAATATTATTTTTTCCTATACACATCAGCCATCTTGATCACTTCTTGTTGATATCAGTTTTTTAGACCCTCTTCCCAAATCTGCAGCATTGCCCATTTCTATAGACTAATACTAATAGTATCTGTTAGTACATTTTGAGTATAACACATTGTCACTGTCAGGCTGTTCTTCCTTCCAAGACCTGCAGCTGCGTTGGCCTCATTCTCTCTTCTAAGTGTTTTTGTCCAAGCCTAAAGCTTACTCAGTCTCTCTGTTCCTACTGAAGTGAAACAGGAAATGCCTTGTTGGTTCCTAAAAAATGCTTCTGCCTATTAAAACAAGTTTTTCACTGTTAAATTTATGGCTCCATAAACTTATTTGTAAATAAGTGATGCGTACTAGATACACATTGTCATAAAATGTCACTTCACTTGTGTACTGAGCAATCACATCAATTGCTAAGTAATAAAAGCCAAAGGTTAAATATACATCATAGTAGACTGACAAAAATATTTGTCAATTTATAATTTGTATTATACTCATGCTCATAAATGATATTCAAATTAGAAATTTAGGAAATAGAAAAAAGGTAACAGTAAAAATATCCTTTAAACCAATACCTGGGTGAAATCATTGTTTAAAAAAATATATACATATGTACACATACACACACATATTTTTTTCTGTAACATAGTTACTGCTTTAATTTTCATTTAATGATGTTTTGTTCATTTTTTTTGTCAATAAATGTGAAACATATCATTATTGTTAATTTCTGCATAGTAATGTATCCTATGAATATATAATATTTTACATTAAAATTTTTCTATTATTGAACATTTAAGTTCAGTTCAATTAGAAAATATCAATCTTCACTTTAAGAAATCAATTTCAACTTTTCTTTAAATAGCTAAGCTAACTGTTTATGTTTTATTATCTCTCCCATTTTGGTATTTCCTTAGTTTTTCCCTGTAGTAAAAATGTATTAGCTATGCCGGGCGCGGTGGCTCAAGCCTGTAATCCCAGCACTTTGGGAGGCCGAGACGGGTGGATCACGAGGTCAGGAGATCGAGACCATCCTGGCTGACACGGTGAAACCCCGTCTCTACTAAAAAATACAAAAACTTGGCCGGGCGCGGTGGCTCAAGCCTGTAATCCCAGCACTTTGGGAGGCCGAGACGGGCGGATCACGAGGTCAGGAGATCGAGACTATCCTGGTTAACACGGTGAAAACCCGTCTCTACTAAAAAATACAAAAAATTAGCCGGGCGCGGTGGTGGGCGCCTGTAGTCCCAGCTACTCGGGAGGCTGAGGCAGGAGAATGGCGTGAACCCGGGAGGCGGAGCTTGCAGTGAGCTGAGATCCGGCCACTGCACTCCAGCCCGGGCGACAGAGCGAGACTCTGTCTCAAAAAAAAAAAAAAAAAAAAATACAAAAACTTAGCCAGGCGAGGTGGCGGGCGCCTGTAGTCCCAGCTACTCGGGAGGCTGAGGCAGGAGAATGGCGTGAACCCGGGAGGCGGAGCTTGCAGTGAGCTGAGATCCGGCCACTGCACTCCAGCCTGGGCGACAGAGCGAGACTCGGTCTCAAAAAAAAAAAAAAAAAAAGTATTAGCTAATGAACAATTAAGTTATAAAAATATTATACCATTTATGAGCAAATCAGCAAGTGAGGAGTTAACATAAATTTATTTCAAGGAATTTTATTCAAAAGATTGTATTATGAATAAACTGTGGGTATAATGACTTTACCTGTACTTTCTAAGTGACTTATGTGACATAAATGCCTCTATAATTATCGAGTAGCATATTATTTCTCACAAAAGTAACACATAAAGATATTTTCCCCTATCATTTTAGCTTACCACTATATAAAACTGAATTTTGTGAAAAAATATATTAGTGCAAGACTGCTAGTACTATATGAGGACACATGTGATGACTATATGAAACTAAGGCAGGAAAAATAGGGTTTACCAGAGTGTTGCTCTTGTGAGGTTGAGAAAGAGTATATTTATAATAGAGTAGACTTTTTAAAATTGCATTGGTTGTTTGTGGTTTGGGATTGTCATTTATTTCCAAGTGTGACAGGTATGGGTTCTTTCCAATCAAATTATATAATGTAGCCTGGGAAACATGTTTTTTTCTACAGAACACTGGAGTAATGTAGAGAGGTTAATGAGAAATTAGAAATAAGCTGCAACCAGAAGAGAGAACAATATCAGGGAATAAGTGAGATTAACTCCACAGTAATATGCAGTTAGGACTGCACTGGATGGCTGCCAGTCCTTTTTATAACATTGGCACATGATTGATGCCTCTAAAAGTTTTACTCTAATACCAGATTTAATTACCAAGTAGCTAGTTTCATTGAGACAGTCATTGATTGTATCAAATTCTATTCTAAAATTTCACTCTGGTAATAATAAACATAGAAAAGCAAGATTTTGTCATTTTGTCTCAAATAGTATTCACGTATGTATCAGGTTTTTATAAAGGCATCTTCAATAGGATAGAAAAAATTACCTTCACAGAGGAACAGAAGAAAGTGGAAGAATAAGAAACTAACTACAGATGAGCATTAACAACATAAAAAAAGCCAAGAGTATGATTTCTGTCATGTCAGTAGATCTCAGTTCCAGTAAAATGAAAACAGTTAGTAGGTATAGTCAGTTGTATGTGTATAAACGGAATTCTACATCATTTAATTATTAAAAAATCACCAGATCTCCACTTTCTAAACATATCCTATTTTGATCTAGAACTAAAATATTCATCTACATCTTAGGGTTATTTGCTACATTGCACAAAATTACTTTGAATATTCGAAACATATTCATATGTCTGCTGTTTATATTTCTTTAAAAATTGTCATTGACATGCATAGTCTGTGTTATGATTCACAATTAAGTCTCAGGATGAAAGATCTGAAAATTGCACCATAATATTAGCACTCTAGTGACTATATCACATTAAAGGAAGAATGATTAATTAGCATTCTATTATTTAAATAATGTATGTCACCTAGTTTGTAGGAGTTGGCATTGTTTCATGGGAATCAATAATGCTGATTACCTTTTAAATGTAAAATTTTTTATGATTTCATTTTTCAAAAACAAACCACAATATAATTTACAGTTGCGATTACTCATTTATGAAATACTAGCATCACTAAATTTTCTATCTTTTAATCTCAGATAAAGTCCCACAACTTCACATGAACTTATTATATTACAACTTCATGGTTAATATCTTATTTAATGTATTTTTTTTCAGCTTTGTCTTTGATCCAGTGCATACTCAGTGATGTCCATTGATGTAGGAGAATTCCATGTCAAAATAACCTGAATAAAAAATTCAGCTGTCTGGCAAATAACCTGTTACTAAATTAAGAGAAGTGTCACTGAATACAAGGCTAGAGAAAAATGTAAGATTGTGCCCCAAAAATAATTTGTCTCTGGAAAATGCATTTTTTGAGGCTCTTATACCATGAACTATTTCCACGTGAACGACATTTTCCTAGTGCAAATTGGGGCTATAGACATTTAAATGCCTGGGAACATTTGTGAAATATAAAATGTATTTTGCAATCCTTTTTCTTATTATTGGGGATTGCAGTCTGAACTCAAGAAGCTGGAATAATTAAAAGGCTGTAACAATATCCTCAAAGCTGCAACTTAGTAATTGATGAAGAAAAAATATCACTCAACAAGACTTTTATCAGCATAAGTCTGCCATTTCTGTGTTGTATGCAAACTCCAATGACCTAAGCACTCTGAAACAAGAGGAATCAGATTAAGCAGAAATTTGAAGAATTCATTTTCTTGATTCTCTTTGCCTTTATTAGGTTGGTGCAAAAAATTACCGTTTTGCCATTAAAAGTCATGACAAAAACAGCAATTACTTTTGCACCAACCTAATATAAAATGAATTGTGATCTTCTCTCAACTTCAAACACTTTCAGCACTGTTTGGAAATGTGTTTTTATTATTCTGGGACTTCCTTCTAATGACTTCTTTTCTTTAAATCCTTTTGTATCTCAAAATAATGTTCTTAAGAAGATCTTGATTCTTAATTTATTTTGAAATTTACGTGTGCCACATTAAATCTGATAATATCTGATTTCATAAATATTTAAGACCTTGCTATGAATCTGACATCTGACTAGTGTTTAGCGATATAATCAGTTAATGTATTTAACACTATGTGTTTTTTCTCACAGGCATCTCTCTCACACTTTTTTTAACCAACTCTTTCTTCTGCCTTCCTTAAATGACACAACGAAGCACTCAATTGACCCAGCAATCCTCTAGATGTAACACAATCATATCTCTGTTCTTACAGCAATCATCCTCACATGAATAATTAATTTATCTAATATTCTCATTCCTAGCACCCTATTTATTTTCCATAACTACCATTCTAATCTATTTTATTGAGCTCCTCCTTAGATATTATTAATGTTCTTCCACTAGCACAATTCAAAGAAAATCCTTAAACTCTCAAATTCATTTAATATGATTAATCATTCCTTGTTTATTGTACTATGTATTTTATCTTCCTAATCTCCTATCTTAGTTACCTTGTTTACTTGCCTGTTTGTATTACTCCTCTGTCTTTAAGTAGACAGTCACCAGCACTCCCTGTTATATTTCATAATTTACTTTGCAGAAAGATTTATGCTTCAACTAACTGCAAAACCACATCGTTCTGTCTCCTTTTGAAGTTCTCTTACGTATATCAATACTTACATAGTATTCATAGTTTCCCAATCTCTTGATTTTGAAGTGACTTTTAATTACTCTCATTTATTCATTATATTTATATAAATGTAATTTGCTCACATTTATACTATTTAGTTCTGTTTGTGTCACCATCTGAATGCTATTTCAGACCTAAGTCACCTGACACCTGCTAACGGATATCATTTTCTCTCCCCACTTCTATTTACTTCATAGGTCACCATATAGGACACTGATTACAAAACATGGCTATGCTATTTCAAAATAAGCACTTTACTTAATTTCTCTAAATCATGACTTCCCCAAATGGAGATAATATCTACCTCAAAAAGTTGTTTTGCATTAAATGATATATGTAAAATCCTTTGGAAATTGCCCAACATCCATTAAGTAGTCCACAAACATTGATTTTCAAAATTACCAGATAAACCATAAAAATAAATAACACATTTTTTCAGGTGTCCATCCTAGTTTAGAATAACTACATTTTCCAAACCGATCCCACATTCTTAAAATGGCAAGGGAAGCCATTTTAAGAATGTGTCACAGCTTTGTGGCATGTCAACATGATTCAGCTCCACTATAGTGCCAGATAATTCAAATGAACAGTAATCTAGGTGCTGCTGTGAAATGATTTTTATAGATGTGATTAAAGTCTCTAATCAAGTGACTTTAAATTAATCTTAGGAAGACTATTTTGGGTGGGTCCTTTTAAAGAGGATTTGATTTTCCTGTATTCAAAAGTTTATACAGTTTGTACCCATGGGGTTACAGGCTACTCCTGATCTTCTCTGCCTGACTACCTGCCCTCTGAATTTCAGACTTGCTTAACCAGGCTCCGTAGTTGCACAAGCCAATTATTTGTAACATTTCTCTCTTTGTCTCTCTCTCTCTCTCTCTGTGTCTCTCTCCATCTCTTTGTCTCTCACTCTTGTTTTTACTCTTGCTCTCTCTGTATATACATACAACCAAATAATAGTTTTCTTAGATATTATTAATAGTTTGAAGAGGGTTTAGGACTCTTTTGAACGCTCCAAGAAATACAAATTTTCTCCAAGAAACTACAAACTCCATACTCTATTGATTCTGCACTTGTACAAATTATTATAAACTAATAGTACATTTGGAACAGTTAGCTTACTGATGCAAACAAATCATTTTCTAATGGTACCATATAACTATCAAAAAGCTGGGCATATAGTAAACAATCAATATTTTTGAATGAATTAATGCCACTTATATTTCTTTAATCAGCCTGAAAATTAATGTGAGTACTTTTTTTTAATCATGTGGCTCTCTATTGGAATAATCACATTTATATATGTGACAAATATTGGTCTGCTTGATTGTAATAAAAGATTATCACTGACAGAGTATGTTGACTAATTAAAAAATAGAATAACTTCTCCATTGGAAATTTTAATATGTTGGGCTTCATCTCCCTTCTATAACAGTTATCCTTCATCTCAATAACATCAAATTGTCCATGAATTAAAAGCCAGAATTGAAAACTGTAACCCTTTAATTAAAAACATTCTATTACATGTCAGCATTTTAAACTTCTATACAGCTTGATAACATGTGGCTAAATTAACTTAGGCCATCAGGAATTAGCCACAAAATGAGAGAAAATATTTGCAAACTCTGCATCTGACAATGGTCTAATATCCAGCATCTATAAGAAATATAAGGCCGGGTGTGGTGGCTCACGCCTGTAATCCCAGCACTTTGGGAGGCTGAGGCAGGCAGATCACGAGGTCAGGAGTTCAAGATCAGCCTGGCCAACACTGTAAAACCTAGGCTCCACTAAAAACACAAAAATTAGCCAGACGTGGTGGTGGGCACCTGTAATCCCAGCTACCCAGGAGGGTGAGGCAGGAAAATTGCTTGAACCCGGGAGGCAGAGGTTGCAGTGAGCTGACATTGTGCCACTG
Organism: Macaca nemestrina; assembly: GCF_043159975.1. NCBI lineage: Eukaryota > Metazoa > Chordata > Mammalia > Primates > Cercopithecidae > Macaca > Macaca nemestrina. The sequence continues at coordinate 83,399,070 of NC_092135.1, read as the reverse complement.
CACTCCACCCTGGGTTGCAGAGCAAGACTCTCTAAAACAAAACAAAACAAAGACCATAAAAAAAATTACAAGAGAAAAACAATCTCATTAAAAAGTGGGCAAAAGACATGTCTAGAAACTTTTCAAAAGAAGACATACATGTGGTTACCAAGCATATGAAAAATAGCTCAACAGCACTGATCATTAGAGAAATGCAACTCAAAACTACAATGAGATACCATCTCACATCAGTCAGAATGGGTATAATTTAAAAGTTAAAAATAACAGATGCTATCCAGATTGTGGAGAAAAAAAGAATGCTTATACACCGTTGGTGGTAGTGTAAATTAGTTCAACCATTGTGGAAAGCAATGTGATGATTTTTCAAAGAGCTGAATACAGAAATATGATTTGACCCAGCAATCCCATTATGGATCCATACCCCAAGGAATACAAATAATTCTTTCATAAAGACACATGCACATGTATGTTCATTGCAGCATTATTCACAATAGCGAAACATGGATTCAACGTAAATGTTCATTAATGGTAATCTGAATAAACAAAATATGTTACATATTCACTGGTTATACTACACAGCCATAAAAATAAGATCATGACCTTTGCAGGAACATACATAGAGCCTGAGGTCATTATCCTTAGCAAACTAACACAGAAGCAAAAAACTAAATACTGCATTTTTTCCCTTATAAGAGAGAGCTAAACAGTGAGAACACATGGACACAGAGAAGGAAACAACAGACACTGGGGCTTAGTTGAGTGTGGAGGGAGGAAGGAAGAAGAGGTTCAGAAAAAAATAACAATTGGGTGCTAAACATAGTACCTGGATGATGAAATAATCAGTACAACAAAGCCCCATGGCACGAATTTGCCTATATAACTAACCTGCACATGTACCTATGAACCTAAAATGAAAGATTTCCTTTTCAAAAAGAAAAGACTGACTTCCCCCAAAGAAGAAGGAATTCTGCCAGCAGACAGCATTCAGACTCCAACTACAACACCAATGTTTCCGTGGGTCTCCTGCCTGCCAGCCTACCCTGCAAATTTTAGACTTATAAGCCTCCACAATTATATGAGCCAATTCCTTAAAATAAAAAGATGATAGATTAGATAGATAGATAGGTAATATAGATATAAATAGATATAGATGGACAGACAGGCAAACATAGACATCTTAATGGTTCTGTTTCTCTGGAGAACTCTCATACAAGTATTAAAAAATTATGATAAAATCATGAAACGAAGATGGGGGAAAGATCAAACAGGGATAAAGTTATCTCCAAGATGCATGCCATAGATCTTGCACACTTTATTAAATATGGGGCACAATTTTGACTCGAAGATTCCTATCAGCTCAAATAAGTAAACCTAATCATATAAATACTTTCAGAGAACCCATACAATGAAATACAATTGACTCTTTAACAATGTAGAAGTTATGGGCACACACCACTAACGCGGTTAAAAATCTCCCCTGAAACTTAACTACTTATAGCTTACTGTTGATGGTAAGCCTTACCAGTAATATAAACAGTCAACTAACACATATTTTGTATGGTATATTTATTTATATACCATATTCTTACAATAAAATAAGCTAGAGAAAATGAAATGTTATTAAGAAAAATCATAAGAAAGAGAAAATATACTTGCTATTCACCAACTGGAAGTAGATCATCATCAAGGTCTTCAACCTTATTATCTTCACCTTAAGAGGAAGAGGAAGAGGAGTGCTTGGTCTTGCTGTCTCAGGGGTGGTAGAGGCAGAAGGAAATTCATGTATACTAACCATCAGAGAAATGCAAATGAAAACCACAATTACATACCACTTTATATCAGTCAGAATGGCTGTTATTAAAAAGACAAAAAATAACAGGCCCTGACAAGGCTGCAGAGAAAAGGGAACACATATATTTTTGGAGGGAATGTAAATTATTTCAGCCACTGTGGAAAGCAGTTTGAAGATTTTACAGAGAATTTAAAAGAGAACTGCCATTTGACCTAGCAATCCCATTACTGGGTATATACCCAAAGAAAATAAATCATTCTATAAAACAGACACATGCAATTGTATGTTTATTGCAACACTGTTCACAATAGCAAAGACATGGCATCAATTTAGGTACCCATCGACAGCGAATTAAAGAAAAAGTGGTTCATATACATTGTGGAATATTATGTTCCATAAAAAGGAATAAAATCATATCCTTTGTGGCAACATGGACGCCACTGGAGGCAATTATCCTAAGTGAATTAATGACGAAACAGAAAAGCAAATACCACATGTTCTCACTTACAAATACAGAGTGAACATTGGGTGCACTTGGACATAAAGATGGGAACATTTGGCTCAGCGCAGTGGCTCACACCTGTAATCTTAGCACTTTGGGAGGCCAAGGAGGGTGAATCGCTTGAGGTCAGGAGTTTGAGACCAACCTAGCCAACTGGCGCATGCCTGTAATCCCAGCTACTTGGGAGGCTGAGGCAGGAGAATTGTTTTAACTTGGGAGGTAGAGGTTGCAGTGAGCCAAGACTGTGCCACTGCACTTTAGCCTGGGTGACAGGGGGAGACTCTAGCTCAAAAAAAAAAAAAAAAAAAAAAGGAGACAATAGACACTGGGGACCGCTAGAGGTGGGAGAGAGGGAGTGGGTCAAGAGCTGAAAAGCTACCTGTTAGACACTGTGCTCGCTACCTGAGTGATGGGATAATTTATACCCCAAACCTCAACATCACACGATAAACCTATGTAACAAACCTACATACGTACTCCCTGATTCTAAGATAAAAGTCAAAATTAGAAAAAAAACTTACACCAAGTTAGCTATTCAATAACCAGGCAAAATAATGGAAAAAAGCTAAAGATTTCAGCAGTTGGCAACACCATCTCCTCAATACATAAGTAAACAATAAACATATTATATTTTAAAATATGCCTCAAAGGAAAAACCATAGACTCACTGAAACAATAAAAAAAATGGTTTCTAGAAAAGGACAATAAAATTAATAAATTTCTAGAGAGACTAAGATAAAAAAATACAAATTATTAATATTGGGAATAAAAACAGAAGATATAGCTACAAATTCTACAGCCACTAAAAAAGTAATAAAGAAAAGCAATGAACAACTCTACATTTATGAATTTGCCAATTTAGGTGAAATGAACCAATTTTTTGAAAATTACAAACTATCAAACTCATACATATGAAATAGAAATTTAACTCACAATTAAAAAGTTTCTAAAAAGCCAAGAAAGTATCACTGGAAACAAACAGGCCCATATGATTTCATTAGAGAACTGCACAAAACTTTTAGAGATGAATTGTCACCAATTCCAAACAATCTATTCCAGAAAATAAAATACAAGGAACATTTTTAGTTCATTTTATGAGACCCCTATTGCCCTGAGGACAGAACCAGACAAAGGCATCACAGGACAAAGAAAACTACAGACCAATACCTCTCGTGTACTTAGATACAAAAATTTTCAACAAAATACTAGCAAACAAATTCAGCAGGCTATGATGTAATAATACACCATTGGCAAGTGCAGTTTGTTCCAAGAATGCAAAGCTGTTTCAATATTGGAAAACTAATCAGTGTAACCCATAATATCAATGAAATAATAAATAAAAAAGCACAAGTTCATATCAATTGTTGCAGAAAAAATTTGATAAAATCCAACAGCTGTTAATGATAAAACTTCTCAGCAAACTCGAAGCAGGGTAAAACTTCTTCAGATTGATAAATAATATCTATAAAAAAAACTTAGAGCTCACTTATGCTCATTCACCTGACAGCTCACTTATTCACTTTAACATCATACTTATTGGTGAAAGACTGAATTATTTTCTCCTAAGGTAGGAAACAAGGCAAGGGTGTCCACTCTCACCACTTTATTTAACACAGTAGAGGAATTCTTACCCAGCATAATAAGGCAAGAGAAAAAAAAAAAGACACACATATTAGAAAGGAAGGAATAAAACTGTCTCAACTTTAAAGTGAGATAGATAGATGATAGATAGAAAAACCCAAGGAATCTGGATCGAAACACCTAGAAATAAAAAGTGAATTTTCAAGGTCACAAGACACAAGGTCAAAAACAAAAACAACATCATATTTTTCTACTAGCCATGAATATGGGGAAACAAATTAAAACACAATGCCATTTACAATGTCATGTTCCTGGTTTGATACTGCGTTCATTTAAGATGTGACTCTAAGGCAGCAGTCCCCAATCTTTTTGGCACCAGGAACCAGTTTTATGGAAGACAATTTTTCCACAGAAGGGAGGTGGTGGTATAGGGGGATGGTTTCGGGATGAAACTGTTCCACCTCAGATCATCGGACAATATATTCTCATAAGGAGCACGCCACCTACATCCCTTGCCAGCCCTCAGGCAGTAATGCTCACCCACTTGCAGCTCACCTCCTGCTGTGTGGCTGGGCTCCTAACAGGCTATGGACTGGTACCAGTCTGCAGTTGGGGGTTTGGGGAGCCCTGCTCTAAGGGAATCCAGTTGAGGGGTGCATAATACTCTATGTACTACCTATAAAAAGCTTCCAACAATGTGTTTCATAAAGACTCTCACTTCTCTTTAACATCTCCCCTAATTCATTGTTGTATGACATGCTTCTCCAAGTTGATTGGTAACAATTTGGATGAGAATTGGACCCAGGGATATTGTTGTGAGGTGAAGTAAACTTCATTATGCACAAAAGAATGATTTATCGGACTAATTATACAGAGTTAAGTTGTGACAGATTTTACATTGCTTGATTACAAAGTGACAATATCTATCAAGTGGTATGGCAAAATGTCAAACAGAATGATACTGGCCTTGCACTGGGAGCCCTGGTTCTAGGAACCACATACTGTGCCAGCCATTAACCCATCTTTTGCTGGATCAAATGGGGGAATATTAGAGACAGATGTCTGCAGAAAGAGGGACAAACAGCTTGCTCAGAGCCACAGTTATTTACCAAACTGTTCAGACTTATTTTAATAATCGTTCAACCAGAATATCCATACTGGTGCGTATTAGGTGATATGAGCCCCTATTACACATGACTTAATTAATTTCGGTTGTTTTCCCTTTTTTCCATTCTAGTGAGACAAATATGTGATTTAGGTATTCATAGTATAATCTTTGACTATATGACATTTAAGCTGCTGTAACACTGTTTCTCAAAAATTTTTACATTGTAGCATTATTAGGACATTCCTGAAAGAAACTGATAGTTTTTGAAAAAAAAAAAAAGAAATAAAACATTGATGACTTTGTGTACCAAGATATTTAAACACACTAAGTGTTGTTTTAGCATTTCTTTATTTTCTACCACAATTAGAAATACTCTATGCCTACAGGTTTTAAAAAATAAAACCATAATATAATATAAAAATTTTATTTACATATAAGCTATCTAAAGTACATATTTTTGATAACTTAATTTGCTCTTAAAGTAGGGACTATACATTATACTGTGTTTTTATTTCTCAAGAATTTTTAGGGGAACACACCAGGACTCCCAGTTCTATAAAAATAAACTGTTTGTCTTTAGGCCATTTCATCCTCAGGAGTTATAGTGTATTAGATAGCAAGTAAGTCCTGGAACAGAGAAAGACAGATCACTAGGGAGAAAAAAATGTATTAATAGAGAGAGTTTGAGAAGTGTCAATTCTTCAGAACTAAAATCAATTTAACAAAAAAGAAGAGTGTCTCTGTATTATATGAAGCTTACCAACTCCAGTCGTAAACAGTACAGGAGAGAGAGGTATAGAATGGTAGTGTTTCTCTAATTGTTAATGAAAGTGAATGTGATTGTTTATTTTAAAAAGTAGCACATATATGTTTTATTTTCCTTTTGCCTATTTTACCCTTTGCTTGATGAAACATCAAGTTGATGGCATATTTTAATGAGTTTTTAACTCCTTACATGTGCTATTATAATCTCGGCAACTAGCTTTCACTCTCTCATTTATTTCAGATATTTATACTTTTAAAATAAATGTACAAAAAGTGTATGAATAAGATGTATTTGCATCCAATTATAAGAAATTAAAAAGGTAAAAAATGTAAATGTATGCAGAGATTGGATAAATTTATCTAATTTTGTAAATATATTATTTCTGAATTACTCTAATTTTGAGAATATTACAATTTAATAGTGTGTTAATTTGCATTGTGTTTTGCTAAACTTCTCATCAATGTCATTTTACTCATTATACTAATGTCATTTATTTCAGTATACTCTTAAAATTCAATGGTGTATCATTTTACTATAACTTTAAAATTATATTACTTAGAGAGATGTCTGTCTATATTATATCAGAACTGCTTCTTCAGCTAAGTTAAGACATAATTTTACCTAACCCATTGTATTAGTCAGGGTTCTGTAGAGCACAGAACTAATGGAATATATATAAAAAGGAAAGCTTATTAAGTATTAACTCATATGATCACAAGGTCCCACAATAGACAGTCTGCAGCCTGAAGAGCAAGGAGAGCCAGTTTGAGTTCCAAAACTGAAGAACTTGGAGTCTAATGTTTGAGGGCAGAAAGCATCCAGCACAGGGGAAAAGTGTAGGCTGGAAGGCTAGGCCTGTCTCATCTCTTTTCATTTTTCCGCCTGTTTTATCTTCTAGCTGAGCTGGCAGCTGATTAGATGGTGCCCATCCAGATTAAGGTGGGTCTGCCTTCCCCAGCCCACTGATTCCCATGGTAATCTCCTTTGGCAACACCTTCACAGACACACCCAGGATCAATACTTGGTATCCTTCAATCCAATCAAGATGACACTCACTATTAACCATCACAACTATCTTTATGTTTCCATTAAGTGAAATAACATAGATACTTTAAAAACAGAATGAGCACAACTTATTGTAGACAAATAAAAATCAGATAAATGTCACAATCAGTACTCTATTTAATGTTAAACTCCTGTCCCCAAAGTACAAGATGTTTACAACAGATTTTATTTCTTTATGATTGCTTTGACTATGTTTGGCTATAATATTAGTGTCTTATTTCTAGTTTTGTTGTTGTTGATGATGATTCTTATAGGGTATATTGGCAGGGCACCACTTAATCTAGGAAAAATGAGGGATGGAGGATATATTATATGACACTGGAAATCATCAGGCTAAGTTAAGAGAAACACACGAATAAAAGTCATCAAATTCATGAAATGTAGAGAGTTCATGAAGACATAATGAAAAATGTATGTACATAAAGAAGGAGACATTACATAATTTATATGTTTGCGAACACTGCTTTAAGATGAGAGAAACTCAGGAGCTTAAACAAAGCGTAGATTCCTTTTAAGGAGGGAATGCTCTAGAAACTGGGCTTTCAGGTGCAACTGTGAAACACACTTGCAAATAAAGTAAATACATCGTGATCCTAGAGATAGTATTAGGGAGGAGATTGAGGGTCTAAACAAATTATTGTAACTTGGGTATAAAAGTAGTTATCGGAGTCTGCAAGCACCAGAGTGCTTCCAAGTACTAACGAATTCTTCAGTCATTGACTGCAGTCAGTTCAGCAAAGTTACATGATCAAGTAATCTTGAATGTTCTGGGGCTGCTATGTTCTCGGAAAAGCATAGCTCTCTCCTCTGGTACTCAGTGTAACTTGGCCTTGGAGCTGAGCAATCCAACAGCCTGCATCTTAAAAGGCTCTTTTCCATACTTTCACCAAGGAGGTTTGTGTATTTCCATGTGGAGAAATAGAATATAGGGTAATTAAAGGAAATCAAACAGGTCATAGTGGAGATCAAAACATCATCTGTATAAGCAAGACGTACACTGGCAGGTGGGAGAGATCTTTGCTCTCTTCTCTACCACCAACTCTTACTCATTAAACAAAACGAGAAGGGTAGAGACTTTATTTTAAAGATGTGGTCAGTGAAATAATTAAGCAAACATTCATGAATTCATTAAAACCATCTGTATGTTGGGGGGCAGGGAAAATAATAGAAATCAAAACATTTTTCTGATCAGATTGTTTTAACCCAAACCAAATTTTAGCTGATGTTGCATATTTTAAATTAAAATGTACTATTTTAAATTAAGATATACTTTCTTTATGAACAATGAAAAAAGTATGAATTCCACTTTAATTTTTTAGTGTGGTAGACTGGGGTGCATGACAATATATATCACCTGACAGTTGCCATGGCTTTTGTTATCACAACTGAGGATAAGTAAACATGAAGGTTACTTAATAACTTTCTTCTATTCATATACTTGAAAAAGATTGAGAAGAGCTTATACAGGTATTTTCTAATATATATTTACAATACAGTATCACCTAGCAATGTATTTATGATGACATGAAAATTTAAAAAAATGAATATACTAATACATGAATCTATTTGATGAGAGTGATCAAATAATTTATGTATAGAACAATCTGTTGATAGAATTTTTCACTTTTTATTTCTGTTGAGGTATGATCTTTTTTAAATCTTCAAATTCTCTAGTACTCTGCAGTTCATGTCAATTGGGAGCTACTGTGGATCAGTAGCTAAGCAACAGATTTAAAGTCCAGAGGCTATTCTCCTATATTTCGTCTGCCAATAACAGCATGAGATGGTAAGCAAACCATTTAACCTTCCAATCTCACTATCCTTCATCTTTTCAACAGGGAGGTAATATAGCTTACTTCTCAAAGCCCAGTGAAATATCTCTTAAAAATATTCCTCAAGTAGTATGGGAGAGATGCCCTACGGTATTGTCATAAAGCAAAAGCAGTTTTACATCCTGCTTTTTCCACATGACGTGTGACCCATTAGAGCTAATATTCCCTAATAGAGAAATATTCTCTCACCATGCCTTAGGGCCTCCCAAATAATTCTTTATAATCTGCTGATATTCCATTACTTATAAAAGCATGAAAGCATTAATAAATGAGGTTAGATTTCTTTAAAGCTTTTCATATTTATGGTTATATTATATATAGGATCTTTTTAACTGTCCTTAATGTTTTAAGAAAATTTCTTGCTAGAGGTGAACACAGAAAAACAATACTTTTGAATTCTATAGAATGTTGATATAGATATAGAATCAATATCTTTTTTACTTCATATTAAAATCTTGGATTTGTCTGTGATTTCAGTTTTATTATTATAGTGCCTGCTCAAAAAAAAAAAAAAAAAAGAGAGAAACATATAAAATGAAGTGTCCAAAAGAAACTCTACCTCAGTGTTGCTCAGTGAATGTAACCTTTGTTGTTGTTTTTTTTTTTTCTGTTCATAATGCAGATGCTAAAATGCATAATATGAGCTATGCAGGTTGGAAGGTGAGAAAATGATATTGGTGATGATTGGCGTGTTTCCAGGATCCAAGTGACCAATTCTTCCTATGTACAGGACTGATGATTTTACGGCATACCTAACTCACTCAGTGTTTGTTTTTTCTTAAGTCTTAGTAAAAGAATATACACAGATAGCTGTTCATACATTTACCCATAGAACCCCAATTGCACTGCCTGGATAGCATAAGAAAAATTTTCCAAACTCTCAAAGAAGTCTCCTCACACATCCCTCATTAAGATGCACATGTTCAGCAGAGGTGCACACATCTTTTGTGGAGCCAAAGATAATACCACAGAAAAGCATTCTTGTGAATCTCTATTACATGGTGAATCTGTGGTTTCTGTTTTATTTTTATTTCATTTGTTTTTATTTTGTTTTTAAAGAGCCTGCCAAACACATGAAAATACTAGAGAATGCAACAGACAGAATGTAATTTTCCATTTGAAATTTAGCCAGATCATCCCAAGAGCCAGAGAAAGTTGTCGCCTCTTCAATTATTAAAAATCCTTTAGAACCATAATACTATAGCAGATATTCTACAATTTGGACACATTTTAATAACTATCATTAGTTGCTGCTGTGGCAGTGTGTTGACAAAGAGAGGATCTAAAGGGGATGAAACAATGCAGAAGAAATCAAGGCTTTGTATAAACCAAGGCCTTACAAGCCTAGCACCAAAATAAAAATGTAAAGCTTCTTTGTATTGCAAAGGTCGTTGCATTTCCCTAATAATGACATTGAAGCCCCTATTTAAACCTGATCAATAACTGCCCAATAATTTATTGCACAAACTTCTTTTTCAATATTTCAGTCACTATAAATATATAAGGCACATCATTCTTTACAAAATCTAAATGTGCATGTTAATTGACTGAAAGAATGTAATAAGCTTCTTTTTCTTTGCCCTGAGATATGAAATATCTATTATATTATTTTATAATTATACAATATATAATTGCCAACATAATGGTTTTAAGATTTGCACTTAAATGTACCTTTTATAACAGTGGCAGATGATTTTCTTAAAGAAAAGTCCATTTACCCAAATTGTGGAAAATTATACACCATCATCCTGAAACTTGAAATGCTCCATCAATCTGTCGAAATAATCTCTCCCCTTAAAACAAAATAGAGAGTAAACCATCAATTTGGTGACTTGGGATTTTTTAAGTCCTATTTCAAAAAAGTTCAGATACTTAAGGACCTTAGATTTTGAGTAAAATGTGTCAATTTAGGATCCAGGAATGACTGGACATAGCAGTAGGCATAGATTTTTTTGGAATTTTTTTTAAACATTTCTTTCTAGAGAAAGAAATAATCTGCAGAGGATAGTACTTTTTTTGATTAGACAATTGGCCAATATCTCAGAGAGTAAGTAATTCAAATGAAAGTACAATATCTGTCACTCAGATTATGTTGAAACTAGCTACGTTAGATTCATGGTTTTCAGGCCTAGAATAGAAAGATAAAATATAAACAACCACCACTGTAACTATATTTGACTGACATTTGACTTTAACACACAGCGTTAACAACATTGCTGAAAGTACCCTCTAAGGTGTGATAGCTGATGGTGTTCAGTTGCTGTAGCAATGTCAGGACAATGCCCTAGAAGCAAATATTAGCACTATTGACACTGGACATTAGCAGCTTCTGTGTGGACATAGACAGGAGCCAGCCCATGGGGTACTAGTGGCATGCACTAGCCCTGCTGGCATGATAACTAGTCATTGGCAATACACATTCCACTTTGGACATCTAATGTAGTTCTTGGCATGTGCATATAAATCACCTTCATATAAATATAACATGCATACGAATCACTTAGGGATCATACCGAAATTAAAAATTCTGATTCAGTAGCTGAGGGGTGGGATTGGAGATTCTGCATTTGAAAAATGTTCCCATGTGACACTGATGCTGCCAGTCTATAATCAAATTTTGAATTGCATCTACAGTTAGGTAAAATGAACTAGAGCAGGAGAAGAGAAAAATTGTAGGTGTTAGGAGATGAAAATTCCTGCTGAACAACCAAAATGATTTAAGAGAAATTGAAAGTGGTCTTAAATTTCAACAAGCAGGAAGAAACAGCTTTCCTGATAATTTTCTGACTTCTATTAGGCTGGTTAGATTTATAGCACCTGCTACATGTGATAAATATCTAATCTTAAAATGCTGCATTTCTCTTTTCCACTTGAACTTGAGATGCATATATATGTGCATATATACATACATATGCATATATGCATATGCATATATATGCATGTGCTTTAAATTGTTGACAGTAACCATTGTATTGCTGTCTTCTTTTGGTGTAAGAAGCATTTCTGTGTGTTTAGAACACAGGAAAAACTCTGAAAATATGTAATGAAGTTAGTTAAGAAAGAATCCAAATTGCCAAAATATATGTTTTGTGGTCCAAATATTCAAGATTGAAAAGTTTTTAGCAATTTATCAAGACTTAATCATACTTAGTTGACAATGAATTAAATGAACTCAGTTATATCATGCAGCATTGGAATTACAAAAAGATAGAGAGAAAAGATGTGAAAAAACAGAAAATATAAGAGCCCTAAATATAAGGGCCCTAAAGAACCTTAACAAAACACTGTGTATCTGCATAAACACTGTGTATCTGTTTATGCATTGATAAGAATTTTGTTGGACTGCTCTTATCATGTAACAGGAAGATTCTTGAAATAAGTCAGAATCCAATCACTTACCAGAGTCACCTACTTGGAAGCTATAATCCTAGTAGAGACATTCAGTGTGGCACCAAAGCAATAGAGTAGCAATGGCTACCAGAGTGTATGGGAAGAAAGGATCTGAGACCACTCACAGCCCTGTGCACCACAGGGTTGTGTAGAGACGTCAACTAAGTTTTCCATTGTTTTCAGGAAGTTTTGAAAGGTTTAAGAGAAAACAGACCAAAAACAGCTCTGAACTTCTGGCAAGAGGAACTCAGGTTTGAAGATGTATTGAGAAAGTGCAATAGCCTGACCAGTAATTCGGCCTCAAGAACTGACGCCAGCTTAGGCCCAGCGGGAATTATATACCACAGTAGAAGAAATTCAACATGCACTAATTCCAAATGAGCATTGGATGTTCCTATCACATATGTAATCAACCTTCCCCAGTGAACATAGACATCATTCCTATAGCATAGAGGTTGATGGAAATGAACCTTTAGTAGATAAAGGTTAAATCATAGATCAATTTAGTAAATCCTCCAAATCACAAAAAAAAAAAACACTGAAATAATGAATTAATCATGAAATGACTAGAATCTAGTTCATTTGTAGCTATTGTATGAAATGAGAGGGCTAAGTATATAAACAGAAAAGAAAATTTACTCTTTTGTTTACCTAAGTTTGACTGACATTTGTTTTCTTGCTATTTTATTTTTACATGAACAAACCACTTAGTTTTTGTTTTAGAGTTTTTTGGGTTTTTTGTTTGTTTGTTTGTTTGTTTGTTTTCTGTTTTTACTTTTTATTTTTATTTATTTATTTATTTATTTTTTTTTTGAGACGGAGTCTCTCTCCGTCGCCCAGGCTGGAGTGCAGTGGCCGGATTTCAGCTCACGGCAAGCTCCGCCTCCCGGGTTTATGCCATTCTCCTGCCTCAGCCTCCCGAGTAGCTGGGACTACAGGCTCCCGCCACCTCGCCTGGCTAGTTTTTTGTATTTTTTAGCAGAGACGGGGTTTCACCGTGTTAGCCAGGATGGCCTCGATCTTCTGACCTTGTGATCCACCCGTCTCGGCCTCCCAAAGTGCTGGGATTACAGGCCTGTTTTTACTTTTAATCATTTTGTGATGAAGACATTTAGAAGAATTTCTTGCCTAATGCTTTCATTTTATGTGCTTTTTCAAACTACCTATGCTTTTTTTTTTTTTTTAATCTCTTGCCAGGTTTCTACTGTTATCTGAGTTTAAATTATTCCTTCTTCATGTCATCTCCTATTGAGAAAATGCTACGTGTTAGTTTCCGTGTGAAGAGTTTTCATATGATACCTCATTTATGCATCACAAAACCTTATCAAATAGGTACTCTTAAGATTCTCATATTACAGAAAGGAAATCTAGATGTTAAAAACCTGCTGAAATTTAAACCATTATTACACAGTGAAAAATGTAGTTGAGGTTAGAGCTAGCACCAGAACAATTAACTGATATATGATACTTCCGTTAAGGTAAACTCTAATAACTGCAGAAACATGGCAACTTTGAAAAGCAAAATTGGAGTTAATGTTAACTTCCCATTCCCATGTCTACCAGTGAGCCATAGTATTGTCCTATTCATGTGGAAAATACCTGTATGTTTAATTTGGAGACCTTTTATCTTTATCTGCTCAACTCCAAGTTAATGAATTTCAGCTGAGAGAGGACTGGCTTAGGCGGAAAGAATGCGTCCCAAGCTTAAGCCCATCTGTGTATCATATCTGTATAGGGCCTGTTTCTCACTAGAGCCATAAAGTTACAAGATTTGTCTTGTAATTATGGAACACAGTCAGAACTTCTTCCCCATCATATGTGAACTAGATGGCAAGTAAGGGCTGGAGATCTTGCAAACATCCTGCAAAGGGAGAGTCTGTGAGCCAAGACGGAAGTAGCCTCATTGGCCATCTACTTCAAGCTGCAGTTGTGATTTTTTATTATTTTTATTACATGAAATTCTTTAGGATTAAATTATTTTGGTTTGGATCTTTGTTGCTTGCAATGAAACTAATATAGGATTTAAGAGATGCCTGCATTTAGACTATTTGATGCTAAATGAGTCTTTTAGTGGTGGGTGACATGAATTGCACCAATGAAATAACCATCTGGTTCACAGAAAGTACCTGATGTACTACTGTGTGTGCTATGCATCTATTTATATACAATTGTATATCTGAGTCAGGAAAGGACACAACTAGCTTCTCGCTTATGATCTTTATTCTATTTTGTTGTTTGGGTACACTGCTTCCTCTAATCACAGAATATTATGTTCTTCCCAATAGAACCTGTTTCTTTCCTCATTCTCACATTTATAGCTTTTCTGGCTTTTCTAATCCATTTACTGACAAAACTTTTAATTTGCCACTTGTATGTTTTCTTTTGCTTTGCCTAACCTTTCAGGAACTACTTCTCACTTATCTCCAAAAGCTGTCATCCTTTGTATCACCTTGAGAGGGTACTCCCTAAATTTCCAGTTTAGGTTAGCAATCAAACTGAGTCTCCATTGAATCATACAATGTCCACCAAGCTAAGACATCTAACTCTTATCTTCTTTGATTGTCCTAAATGACAGCACACATTTTTAGAATGTAAATGTTTGTGTTAATTTTGTTTGAATAAAAAATGTCAGATGAATTATTTTTTCCCATATCTTGATAGTTATTTTACTAATTTCCCTCTGATATTTTCTTTTTGAAACCCATATTATTCTCTGCAGTTTTATTTTCTTTAGGGTTGAAAAGTGATCATTTTATTATAGTATTTTCTCATTTAAAGCACTTCCAGTTTTGGAAACAATCAGGTATCTCTTTAGGAATATCAGGAACACAAAAGAAATGCTATCATATTCATTGTAATAAGATGTTATTACAGCTTGTGAAATGTTACAAAGATTAAATTATTAAAAGGGAGAAATATTTTTCTGTTTTGATATTTCAAAGGCAAACAAACTCAACTCAAAGAATTGCAAAATGTAAAAAACAAAACAAAACAAAAAACAACAGCAACAACAAAAAACTTGAGATACAAACATTTTGACAGCCTGGGAAGGAAAGCCCAACCTGTCTCTACAAAAAAATAAAAATAAAAAATTAACCAGATATAGTGGCATGCCCCTGTTGTTTCAGTTACTCAGGAGGCTGAGGCAGTAGGATCACTTGAGTCAAGGAGTATGAGGCTGCAGTAAGTTTTGAAAGATCGTCCAGCCTGGGTGACAGAAGCTGTTTGTCTATACAAAAGATTCAATACTCTGAGAAATAAACTATATTAATTTTTGTAATGTGGAATTCTCCATATAATGCCAAAATCTGACAAAACAGCATCAATTATACAGTATTTAAAAATATTTGTCACTTTATGTGTGTTTTTGCAGGTATATATGTATTCCACATCAGTTGATTAAAATTTCTATCTACTTAACGGTCAAATTATATGGCAGAATTATTACTGTTGATGTTATTATGGTTCACAGCCTCCCTTTCATCTTCAAAATTATCATAATGGTTTAGGACCTTTTACCTCCAAGATAATTTTGCTGCTTAGACCTCCTCATCTCTGGAGCTATGGCCTCCTGCATGCCTTCCTTTCTTTCTTTCTTTCTTTCTTTCTTTCTTTCTTTCTTTCTTTCTTTCTTTCTTTCTTTCTTTCTTTCTTTCTTTCTTTCTTTCTTTCTTTCTTTCTTTCTTTCTTTTCCTTCCTTCCTTCCTTCCTTCCTTCCTTCCTTCCTTCCTTCCTTCCTTCCTTCCTTCCTTCCTTCCTTCTTTCTTTCTTTCTTTCTTTCTTTCTTTCTTTCTTTCTTTCTTTCTTTCTTTCTTTCTTTCTTTCTTTCTCTTTCTTTCTTTCTTTCTTTCTTTCTTTCTTTCTCTCTTTCTTTCTCTTTCTTTCTCTCTCTCTCTCTCTCTCTCTCTCTTTCTCTCTCTCTCTTTCTTTCTTTCTTTCTTTCTTTCTTTCTTTCTTTCTTTCTTTCTTTCTTTCTTTCTTTCTTTCTTTCTTTCTTTCTTTCTTTCTTTCTTTCTTTCTTTCTTTTTGAGACAGAGTTTTGCTCTTGTCACCCAGGCCGGAGTGCGATGGCGTGATCTTGGCTTACTTCAACCTCTGCCTCTCGGGTTCAAGCACTTCAACCTCTGCCTCCTGGGTTCAAGTGATTCTCCTGCCACAGCATCCTGAGTAGCTAGAACTGTAGGCACCTGCCACCAGCTTCAGGTAATTTTTTGTGTTTTTAGTAGAGACACAGTTTCACCATGGTGGCCTGACTGGTCTTGAACTCCTGACCTCAGGTGTAATGCTCACCTTAGCCTCCCAAAGTGCTGGGATTACAGGCATGAGCCACTGCACCTGGCCTCTTTCTTTCTTTTTAAATTTTATTTCTTCTAAAAAAAAAAAAAAAAAGGCAGGGTACCAGGTGCGGTGACTCATGCCTGTAATCCCAGCACTTTGGGAGGCCGAGGTGGGTGGATCACGAGGTCAGGCGATCAAGACCATCCTGGCTAACATGGTGAAACCCCTTCTCTACTAAACATACAAAAAAATAAGCCAGGCGTGGTGGTGGGCGCCTGTAGTCCCAGCTACTTGAGAGACTGAGGCAGGAGAATGGCGTGAACCCATGAGATGGAGCTTGCAGTGAGCCGAGATCGTGCCACTGCACACCAGCCTGGGTGACAGAGTGAGACTTCGTCTCAAAAAATAAAGAAAAAGAAAAAAAAAGGGATACATGTGCAGAACTTTCAGGTATACGTGTGCCACGGTGATTTGCTGCAACTCTTAACCCATCCTGTAAGTTCCCTCCCTTCACCCCCCACCCACCAACAGGCCCTGGTGGGTGTTGTTCCCCTCTCTGTGTCTACGTGTTATCAATGTTCAACACCCACTTGTGAGTGAGAATATGCGATCTTTGGTTTTCTGCTCCTGTGTTAGTTTACTGAGGATGAAGGCTTTCAACTTCATCCATGCGCTTGCAAAGGACATGATCTCATTCCTTTTTTATGGCTACATAGTATCCCATAGTGTATATGTACCACTTTTTCTTTATCCAGTTTACCATTAATGGGCATTTAAGTCTTTGCTGTTGTAAATAGTGCTGCAATGAACATATGTGTGCCTGTGTCTTTATAGTAGAATTATTTATATTCCTTTGGGTATATACCCAGCAATGGGATTGTTGGGTCAAATGGTATTTCCAGTTCTAGATTCATGAGGAATTGCCACACTGACTTCCACAATGGTTGAACTAATTTACATTCCCATCAACAGTGTAAAAGCATTCCTATTTCTCCACAGCCTCGCTAGTATCTATTGTTTTCTGACTTTTTAATAATCACCATTCTGACTGATGTGAGATAGTATCTCATCATGGTTGTGATTTGCATTTCTCTGATGATCAGTGATGTTGAGCTTTTTTTCATGTTTGTTGGATGCATAAATGTCTTCTTTTGAGAAGTGCCTGTTCAAATCCTTTGCCAACTATTGGATGGTTTTTTATTTTTCTTTTAAATTTGTTTAAGTTCCTTGTAAGTTCTGAATATTAGACCTTCAGATGAGTAGATTGCGAACATTTTCTCCCATTCCATAGGTTGTCTGTTCACTCTGATGATAGTTTCTTTTGCTGTGCAGAAGCTATTTTATTTATTTATTTATCCCATTTGTCAATTTTGGCTTTTGTTACAATTTCTTTTGGCGTTTTTGTCATGAACTCCTTGCCTATGCCTATGTCCTGAATGGTATTGCTTAGATTTTCTTCTAGGGTTTTTATAGTTTTGGGTTTTACATTTAAGTCTTTAATCCATCTTGAGTTAATTTTTGTATAAGGTCTAAGGGAGGGGTCCACTTTCAGTTTTCTACACATGACTAGCCAGTTTTCCCAGCACCATTTACTGAAAAGAGATCCTTTCCCCATTGCTTGTTTTTGTGAGGTTTGTTGAGGATAAGACAGTTGTAGATGTGTGGTGTTATTTCTGAGGTCTGTTCTGCTCTATTGATCTATATTTCTGTTTTGGTACCAGTTCCATGCTGTTTTGGTTACTATAGCCTTATAGTATAGTTTGAAGTCAGGTAGCATGTTGCCTCTAGCTTTGTCCCTTTTGCTTAGCATTGTGTTGGCTACACGGGGTCTTCTTTGATTCTATATGAAATTCAAAATAGTTCTTTCTGGTAGATGTCTACAGACTCTCTACCCCAAATCAACAGAATATACATTCTTCTCAATGCTCTAAAATTTACCACATAATTGGAAGTAAAACACTCCTCAGCAAATGCAAAATAAGTGAAATCATAACAGTCTCTCAGACCACAGTGCAATCAAATCAGAACTCAGGATTAAGAAACTCACTCAAAACCACACATGGAAATTGAAAAACCTGCTCCTGAATGACTCCTGGGTAAATAGTGAAATTAAGGCAGAAATCAAGATGTTCTTTGAAACCGGTGAGAACAGAGACAACATACCAGAATCTCTGAGACACAGCTAAAGCATTGTTAAGAGGGAAATTTATAGCATTAAAAGCCCACATCAGAAAGCTTGACAGATCTCAAATTGGCACCCTAACATCACAATTAAAAGAGCTAGGTAGGCAAGAAAAACTAATCCAGAAGTTAGCAGAAGACAAGAAATAACTAAGATCAGAGAAGAATTGAAGGAGATAGAGACAAAAAAATAAAAAAAAATCAGTGAATCCAGGAACTGTTTTTTCTTTTAAATTAACAAAATATGCTGCGAGCTTGACTAATAAAGAATAAAAGAGAGAAAATTTAAACAGACACAATAAAAAATGACAAAGGGGATATCGCCACTGACCTCACAGAAATACAAATTAGCATCAGAGAATAGTATAAACACCTCTATGTAAATAAACTAGAAAATCTATAAGAAATGCATAAATTCCTAGACACACACACCCTCCCAAGACTAAACCAGGAAGAAGTCGACTTCCTGAATACAACAATAACAAGTTCCGAAATTGAAGCAGTAATTAATAGTCTACCAACCAAAAATAGCCCGGTACCAGATGGATTCACAGCTGAATTCTACCACAGGTACAAAGAGGAGCTGATGCCTTTCCTTCTGAAACTATTCCCAACAATAGAAAAAGAAGAACTCCTCTCTAACTCATTTTATGAGGACAGCATCATTGTGATACCAAAACTAGGAAGAGATATAACAAAAAAAGAAAACTTCAGGCCAATATCCCTACTGAACATTGATTCAAAAATCCTCAATAAAATACTGACAAACCAAATCCAGCAGCACATCAAAAAAAGTTATCCACCATGATCAAGTCAGCTTCATCCCTGTGATGCAATGCTGGTTTAACATACACAAATCATAAACGTAATCCATCACATAAACAGAACCAAAGACAAAAATCACATAATTATCTCAATAGACACAGAAAAGACCTATGATAAAATTCAATATCCTTTCATGTCAAAAACTTTGAATAAACTAGATATTAATGGAACATATCTCAAAATAATAAGAGGTATTTATGACAAGCCTACAGCCAATATCACATTGAATAGGCAAAAGTTGGAAGCGTCCCCCTTGAAAACCGGTACAAGACAAGGATGCCCTGTCTCACTGCTCCTATTCAACATAGTTTTAGAAGTTCTGGCCAGGGCAATTAGGCAAGTGAAAGAAATAAAGTGTATTCAAATAGGAAGAGACCGTCAAATTGTCTCTGTTTTCAGAACATGATCCTATATTTAGGTAACTCCATCATCTGAGCCCCAAAACTCCTTAAACTGATAAGTAACTTCGACAAAGTCTCAGGATACAAAATCGATGTGCAAAAATCACAAGCATTCCTTTACACCAACAATGGTGTAAAGAAAACCAAATCATGATTGAACTCCCATTCACAATTGCTACAAAGAGAATAAAATACCTGGGAATACAGCTAACAAGGGATGTGAAGGGCCTCTTCAAGGAGAATGACAAACCACCACTCAAGGAAATAGGGGATGCAAACAAATGGAAAAACGTTCCATGCTCATGGATAGGAAGACTTAATATAGTGAAAATAGCCATACTGCCCAAAGTAATTTATAGATTTAATGCTATTCCCATTGTACCTTCCTTTGTTATTTCCTAGTATGCTACCTGTTTGAAATGTTTAAAATGCAACCTTAGTCACATAATCCAGTGGCTTATGTGGGGAATCAGTAAGAAAATATCCATAAATCAGAGGTTTATTTCTTTGTTTTGGAAAAAAAAATGTTGGCAATTTACAGATCCCAAACTCTCCACATTTATTTCTATGAGAATGGAGTCATAATCTAGAGGTTAATCAGAGCAGTAGTTGGTCAGTGTTTAAAGTCTACTGCTCAGGACAAGATTGAAATTATTCCCTTGTCTGCATCAAACCATCTTCAAAATTTCAAGTCTCTTATCTTTTCTAGAAGGAGGTTGAAAATATCTGTTTTAGAAGGCTGTCCATATAAAACATGAAAATTATCTTAAGGCTAAAAAGATAAGATGTTAGAATATGTAAATACTATTCTGTATTTTCTGTTACAATTAGTGACTTTGCTATGCAAATCTACATCCAAGATTCTACAATGCCTCTTCTGTCAAGTTAGCTTAGGGATTTCCCCTGTGATTTATGTAATTTCTCTAAAACTGCTCTAAAGATAAACCTATCTTATAAAATGTTATGAGCACAGTGCATTTCTGTGTGGCTTATTTAATAGTCCACTTAAGATTTTGCTTTAGTTGTCTTTGAAGCTTACATAGACTCCTAGAGAAGTGACAATTCTCCAGGTTAAATTGTATGTGTCTGGGCCTTTGGCATCACCACTGCCAAATATAGTGTCCATTTCCTTGAAAATAATGTATCACATTGGCAATGAATTCACCTTATAAAATCAAGGACTTTCAAGTTGAGAAAGACATCTAGCTTTAGGCAGAAAGATATTAGAATGTGAACTTCTGAGTGATGTTTCTGGTCACCACATGGAACACGAAGATCTGTAAGGACAGTATAGGCATACATATCTGGGTTTGAAATGCTCTCAACAAGCAGGCAAACCTAGGAGTCCCACCATGCACTGACTTCATAGAGACCTTCCATAACTTTCCTTCAAGAGGCTATTAAATATAATTCAATAGTCTCTTGCTGCTTAAGAAGCATAAAAATTGTTTACATTGCCATCTAAGTCCTTTTGTGACATGATTCTCAAGTCAATTAACATGTTTTTCTCCTTTTTACTTTACTATTGATGTCCATTATTCTGAAGCAGGGCCCCTCAGATTTTTCTGTAAAAGACCAAATAGCATATGTTTTAAGATTTGCAGACCACATGCAATCTTTGTATCTCTAACTCTTCTCTTTCTCTTCCTCCTCTTTCATCTTGTGCAATCCATCAAAAATGTTAGATTTTTTTTTTTTCTTAATTCTTGGCTTACAGGTCATACAAAAACAGGCCCAGGATTGAATTTGGCCCTTTCAATATTGTGACATATCTCTGAGGGTTCTTTTAACATGAACATTTTTGCTTTGCACTGTTAGTTTCTCTGGAATATCTTTATCTTTTCTTAGCAACCATTTTCCTCATTATGTCTCTAAATTTGCCTTCAGTAAGATCGTCTAGCTGGATATGTATATAGTCTCTAGAACAGTGGCAGCATCAACATGCCCATGGTCAGCTTTTTCTTCTATATCTTCGTTTATATTTCATTCATGTTGTTTACACCATTATAATTTCATTTATTTGCTGTGTTTTCATCTTTATTGGTCAGTTGTCTCATTCTATTGTCCATTTTTGTGACTGCCATGTGAGTTCATCACTTCAGACAAAGAGTTAGTACAACAACAGGTCTTGTTGTGTATGCCTGAACTGAATAACAGATGCAGTGGCCATTCACTGGCATACTTTGAAAGAAGTGCCGTGATTGGTTACTGACCCTGACGTGCATCTGTTTTCCACATAATGATTTGGGGACTGATAAGTTGGCAGTAAACTTTACACTTTATGCAACTACTCACACAAGATAGAAAACTTGAAAATAAAAAGTTAAGCAATACAGAAATAGTCATCCCTTTGTATCCACAGGTGATTGGTTCCAGAACCCCCACAAATACCAAATTCTGTGGATGTTTAAGAATCTTATATAAAATGGTGAAGTATTTGCAAATAATCTATGCATATCCTCCCACATGTAGTTTGAATTGTCTCTAGATTACTTGTAATTCCTAATACAATGTAAATACTAAGTAAGTTGATGTTGTACTGTATTGTGTTTTGGTTTATACTAGTTTTATTGTTATATCATTGTTTTTAATTGTTTTGATTCACTGTTGGTTGAATCTTCAATGTGGACTGCTGGATATAGAGCACCGTTGTACAAATTTCATTCGATCTCTCTCATCACAATCTCACTTCTTCTGCTTCTGAAAAATAACTTCTTTTTTGCTTTCTTCCAGACTCTTTTACAGTCAATTTGAAATCTATGTATATACAAAAAAAAACCCCACAAAAACTAATTTTGTTTTTGTTTCAGTTCTAAAATAAATGAGACACTAGAGGCCAGAACAGCACTTGGAACATAGTATATAGGTGCAAAAAATACTTGTTGAATGAATGTCTACTATTTGTTACATGTTCTTGTCACTGGAAGTTAATTCTATTCTTTACTGACAACATTCTATTCAATATAATGGCTTCATAATATTATATAGTATTAATGACATTATATTTTATGTATTATTTGCCCACTAGTGGACAATGATTTTACTTCCGGTTTTTGCTGTTATTTACAAAACCAACAAATACCCTTCTATGTGTATTTTGCATACATATGGGATATTTCTCTAAATAGATATTTTATTGTTATGGCTTTTTTTCCCCTTCCCTAAACCTATGTTGTGCTTTTTATTTTATATGGTGCTAATGCTTTGAAACATTTGTCTCTTATTATTTAACCTGGTTTAATGTATAGATGGTAATCAATAAATTTTAACTTATGTGGTTACATATAACATGTATCAACCATAAAAATATTTTCTTAACAGTAAATCAATAGTAATAAGAAAACATATCTCACATGGTATTAGTACGTTCCACATGAAATGATTTAGGTTATTTAATTTGCAGCAAGATGTTATACAGGTCTTTGTTAGGTAAAAACCTAGCAACTTAAGTGAAATTGTAAGATGAAAACTTCTCTTACACAAAAAAATTACTTCAGGTTTGTATTTTGTAACTCATGGAGTCAATATTTTTATTCACAGTAATATAATAATAATTCAAAAAATTTTACCTCCATTATTAATAGTTTTAATATTTTCAGAATTACAAATATTATGATTTTTGTCATGATATTAAGATATATTAATCCAAATTTTTACTTTTAATACATTTGTTTGTTTTACTATATCTGTCTCTACCCTATATTTTCATTCTCTTTGTTCTGTGGTGTTCTAGAATAATGATTCTTTCCATGTTTTGAAGATTATAAACCATTTAAAGCTTGTCAAAAGGCAACATATAGTCTTTTGGAAGATCTCATAATCTTGCCTCAGGATAAAATACATTTGTCATTATATGGAATGTAGAACAGTTAAAGTATAGTTTGAAATGATAAGACTAAGTATTTTCTCATTTGATATTTACAATGAGACATAGTTGAAGATTTTAAAGGGCTTTTTTAAAGCTTTAAAAAAACAAGATAAAGGATATAGCTGTAAATAACACATCTTTTTTAAAAGATAATTTATTTTTGCTCTTAAACTGCCATCTTGCCTGACATTGGGAAGAATACTCCTAACAAAATATTGCTTCACCTCTTGACTCCCAAAGGCCAATTCAGTTCCAAAATAAGCTGTAGTTGTAAAGACCTGTGTCTGGGCAAGTGAAAAGGTTATAATGCAGAAGCATCCACAGGCATCTATGCAGTTTTATCTACCAGCAGAAAAGGTGTAAGACTGATTTTTTTCTATATGTGAATATTTTAGCGCTAAATGCATAGAATTTCTCCATTAAATAGTTATAATTTCTAGTTTAGTTGCTAAATATAAAAACACTACACAAACCAAACTTCTAGTCATATTATATATTTGCGTGATATATTAATTATTAGATTGAGCCATATAAACTGCTATTTTTTTAGGGTCAAAAAATCGAACATTAGTTCTCACTTGTAAATGGAAGCTAAATATTGGGTATACACAGAAACAAAGATGGGAAGAAATGACATTGGAGATTCTAAAAGGGAGAAGAGACAGAGGGGAACACAGGTTGAAAAACTACCTATTGGGTACTATGTTCACTACTTAGGTGACAGGATCATTAGAAGCCCAAACCTCAGCATCATGCAATGCACCCATGTAACAAATCTGCATGTGTACCCTCTAAATTTAAAATTAAAAATAAATTTAAACAAGAATAGATACAATGGATTGAAATATAGTAAAGTGTAAAAAGCTATGTGTTCCTAGTGATACTACTAGTCCCTTTTGGAGGTTGCCAGAATACAAGGTCATTTCCTGAAAATTGATACATAAAGGGAAAGAATACAATATTTATTTTACCTTCCATCTAAAGATCATATTTCAGGATAAGCAAATAGCTTATGAGGGAAAATTCGTGTATTAGCCTGTTTTCATACTGCTATGAAGAAATACCCAAGACTGGATAATTTATAAAGAAAAGAAGTTTAATGTACTCACAGTTCCACATGGCTGGGAAGCCTCAGAATCATGGCAAAAGGTAAAGGAGGAGCAACAGCACATCTTATGTGGTGGCAGGCAAGGGAGCGTGTGCAGAGGAACTGCTCTTTATGAAACCATCAGATCTCGTGAGACTTCTTTACAATGACAAAAATAGCACAGGAAAAAAACCTACTCCCATGATTCAATTACCTCCCATCAGGTCCCTCCCATGACATGGGGATTATGGGAGGAACAATTCAAGGTGAGGTTTCTGTGGGGACATAGCCAAATCATGTCAGTTAGTTTTAGAAGAATCAAACCTAACAAGTGCAGCAAGAATGATAAAATTGAAAAATTAACCTTTTGTAATACCAAATAAAACTATCTCAGCAATGCTAAAACAAAAAAAAGCATTGAACATTAGCAATTTCAAATCAACGTAAGTTGATTTCACAGACTGAAATCAGAACCTGGTGGGTTTTTTGAAGGAACTATTTTAGAGAATATTCTGCCCTTATCCCTTTTCTACAATGAGCCAAATGATAATCAGGAAAATAGAAAAAAAAAGTATTAATTTTTAACAATCATAAAACCAAAGGTTATTAATTCAAATCTTCTCTTCTCCAATATAGAGATATAACTACTTGAAGATACCATTACTTTTTTCTTTTAAAAGTTTTATTTTCTTCCATTTCTTCAGTATGAAGTGAGAAATAAAATTTCCTCAAGCCATTACATAAATCATTTTTCAGAGGTCTGCAATCATAAAAAAATTCAGAAACTACTAATCATTTCTGACGGAAATGGACATTTACCTTTGTACGTTTACTATTTTATATTTCATATTCACATAATTTTGTCATTTCTTTACAGTGATTTCTGAGAGATGTGTAACTTCTAATACTAATTAAAAGAAGGTAAAAAATAAGAAGCAAAGTGAAATGAAAATATCCCTTTATTACATAAAGTGATATGATCATTCATATTATAATATTTTTTCTGATTTATTTAGCAAGCTCCAAAAATGTCTTATCTAACCTTTAAGATCCATTTCATTTTGATTTCCTTTCCCCTCATCTTTCCAGAAACTACTAGGACATAATTACACAGAAAACTATTTTGAGATTTTTCATTCTCCAATTGTCTCTTTTTCTGTTTCCTTTTCATACAGTCATTATTCCTATCTGACTAGTCTAAGGATTAAGAGCTGGAGAGGTGGGTACCTTTGCGTAGATGTGTGTGTTTGTGTGTGTGTATATGTTTCTTTCAGCTTTGATCACACATTCTAACAACTGTTAAAATCTAATATTTTTTTTCCAAGTCCTTATGCTGTGTAGGAAAATAACTTAACAAAGGACCACAATACAATCTTAACATTTAATTTTAGCTTTATTTTTTTTTCTTTAAGTTCAGGAATCTGCACTGATATAGTTTTAATATCAAATAACTTTTCTTATTTTTATTTACTCAATCTATTTTCTCAAATCTATTTCTCAGAAATCTTTAAGCAATGGCTTCTAACTTATCAAGTTTTCTTAAAAATAATTGCAGTTATTTAACTAAAAATGTAAAGTGGGCATACGCTACATTCTTTTATGAAATTACTCCATTGTATAGTTGTCTCTTTAAATGCACAAAACAAATAGTCATTTTCTTCAGGTGATAAATCTACATTCTTATGACTGCTTAATTTCCTCTGAAAACCAATTTGCTATTGAAATATTACCCTTCCTACATAATAACCAGAAAATGTAATTGTTACAGTAAAGTGCAAATAGCTGAGCATACTAACTGGTAAACACTTTGACACTGCTGGGATTTTTGTTTTGTAAAATAATGATCTCAAGACCAATGCTCCTTGACTCTTACAATAAATTAAGAAACTGATATTTCTTGTTGGATTGCATGTGTCTCTTTTCCAGTCCCACATGTGCAAATCCTGTATGTTATTTGATTGTCTTGTGCTACATTATATAGGACAGCCAGTGTGAACTTGAGAGCAATTGCTTAATATTGAAATCAGAAAAATATTTCATTATGCACTAGCTATAGCATCTGGGTAATGTTGAGGATGTCCCAATGTGCACAATTAGGCTTCCAGACTTTATGTCAGAAATAATAGGAATTTTGGTTAATCCAGATGATTCCTGGAAGCAGCTGCCTTAATGGAATATTCTACTTCATATTTTTTTAAATTGCTTTCTGTACTTAATTTTTTATTGACTTTGACAAGAATATTTAAGGATTTGTGTTGTTTGTGATATGCTATGATGGTTTAAATGTCAGTTAAATCAATAATCCGTGACAGAGTCTTAGAATAAGAACTACTTTGAGGCCTAATTCTTCCATCAATATAAATTTGCAACTGACATGAACATGAATAAGAATTACAACTCTGTACCAAGGAATGGACTCCTATGGATTGCACCATGGTTAAGAGGTATTTATAATCAGCATGTTTCATCATTTCACTAGGTAATCGTTGCTTGATTACATGCTTGAAAATACTAAAACAAACACACAGTGTAGATAAATGGTAATTGTTAAAGAGAAAGGCAGTATTGTTCATTTTCATTGAGTGTTTTATTAATAATGTACACTAGAGGGTACTGGCTGTTTGCAAAGACTGCTGTAATAATATTATCCTACCAATGTGCCAAACTCCTTCTCCAGAACAACCTTTAAAACCTGGAATTTTTATTTGAAGACTAAAATTGTACTTATGCACCAATTTCTTAACAATATTTTATAATTAGATTTGAGCTGACATTTGCCATCAATTCTGATATTATATAGATTATTTCATTCCACTTTGTGTTAAAAAATTAGAATGGAAATGAGAATGGGAATGAGCTTTAGAAAATCTATACTTTTTATCACATTGGTTTATATCCAAATAGATTTGAATACTGTTTTCTGATTAATGTGGTCATTTACACTATATTGGTTGTGTATGAAAATTAGGTACTCCTTACCAATGCACAGGAGCAATTAAACTAAAAATATTTCATCTAAGACAAAACAAAACAAAATGAATGGCTTAGCAGAAAATATGAAGTAAACTATATGTGAATTTAAATATATATATATTTGGTGAATTTATTGTGATGACTATTACAGAGCATTAAATGTATAAGTAAAATATTCTAACAGGGGCCAGAAGGTATAAGAAATATCGAAAATATGGTTATTTAAAATTACCGTTTTCTTTTATTCTTCTGTTTTTTTGTTTGTGCTGTTTTGTGTTTCTGTGTTCCAATATGCTTACGAGTTAGTTAATTTACAAGTTAACTCTTAATTAAGAGTATCTTCTACAATGCATATGCTTCCCGTGTTTCCTAGCATTCCTAGATTTCTTTAATTTTTTAAAATTAAAATAAAAAATACTAACTCTAAGTGCGGAATAGAATCTCACTGTCATATCATTACCTCAGTCTTTAATAACTTAGACATGAAATCTAATCAAAGTAACTACACAAAGCCTGTAATATCCTAGAAAAGGGATACATAAGTTTCAGCCTTTTTTTCCCAACGAATTCTACAAAAAGTGATAGGAAAACCAAAACTATAAACACTCAAAAATGAAAATAATATAGAAATAATTGATAAATTAAATATGTTTTTATAGGTGGATACAGCGGCTCACGCTTGTAATCCCAGCACCTTGGGATACCAAGACAGGATGATCACTTGAGGCCAGGAGGTCGAACCAGTCTGGGAAATATAGCAAGGACTCCCATCTCTACGAAAAAGTTAAAAATTATTTGGATGTGGTTTTGCATGCCTATAGACCAGCTACCCACGAGGCTGAGGCAGGAGGGTTGCTTGAATCCAGGAGTTCAAGGCTGCTGTGAGGTATGATCTCACTACGATACTCCAGTCTAGGTTACAGAGTAAGCCTCCATCTCTTACATGTGTGTGGTATGTGTATGTGTTTTAAAGATAAGATATTTATGTCAATTTGGTTCTTGCCAATTAATTGATGGGCTCCTCGAAAGGAGTGATTGAGGAAAGTTTAATGAAGGGACCATTTGCAAAAGTGCAAGTAAGAAAAGTAAAGCACCTGGGGCTGGTAATGATTACTACACACCTAAGCCAGAAGGATCAAGAAAAGGAAGTTGTTTCCTGGACTTAGCTAGATCTGTAACTCAAGAAGACAACTCAGATTTGTTATTCCCTCTTTGATGCTTCTCATGGCTACTCACCCCTACAGGTAACACATTTCATAAGTTTCTGATTTGCCCTTTCTGTATTTCCATTTTGCAAAAATTTAGCAAATACCTGAGTATTTTTTTATGCTCCCTCTTTTTACAAAAAATATAAGATAGCATGGATACTCTTTTGTACCTTGTTTTTTCACTTGACAAGATATCTGAGACATTAATACATATAAATTTAAAAATATCTACTTATTCTTTTATATAGCTACTTAGTACTCACTAGTCCGGATGGACCACAGTGTATTCAACATGTGCAGAGGCATTTAAATTATATCTAATTTTTTTGTATCATAAATAGTTCTACAGTGAATAACTCCTGTGCTGATATATTTTTACGCTATTGGAAACTCACAGGGAAAATTCTTAGAAATGGGATTGCTGGTTCAAATAGTAAAATCATATGTATTTTTTAAAGATATTGACTAATTTCCCTCAAAAGTTGCAGAACGTTATATTCCCTGCATCAGTGTATGAGAATATCAATGTTTTTTACAGTTTTGCCAAAAGAGTATATTGTCAATCTTTTGTTTTGTCAAACGGATAGATCAGATATTGTATCGCATTCTAGTTTTGATTTTCTTTCTTTTATTTTCTTGTATTAAGTAAATATGAAGATTCTTTTTATGTTTACAAGCCGTTTTCATATATCTTTTAATATTCTTTTTATGAATTTTCTGCTTGTATATTTTTCTATCAGATTTTGGGTTCATTTTTTTCCATCTTAAAAGATGCTTATCTTAAAAAAAAAAAAGATGCTTAACCTCTCTAATATATATGTTTTTTACCTATGTTGATATTACGTTTTTAAAGTTTTAATCTGTTTTAAATTTTCCTTATGGTGATATCGAGAAACACATCATGTTATTTTCTAATATTTTTTGGATTTATTTCTGACATCTAGATCTCCAGTCTGGTTGGAGTTCACTCTTGCATGTGATGATGAACGCACATCCATATTATATGTGATACAGCTGCACTTTTTTAAATGGCTTACAATGTTATTTCCCTTTCATTCAAACAGAAAATTATTCTATTTACTAGTGATTGGAGATGTCAGTTTCGATAATATACTAAATACTCCATTGTATTTGAGTCTATGTATTGAATTTCTATTCTATTTCCTTGTCTCTTTGCTTATTTTTGAGTAAGTATCACATTGAAGCTATGTTTAAGTATGTTTTAATACTTGATAGTGATTTATTCATCCTCATAGCCTTTTACATTCAGTGATTTCCTGGTTGTTTGTACATATTTCACTTTTCATCATAACTTTAGTATAAACGTGTAGTTTCATGGAATAAATCAATACAAAACAACACAAAAACCCTAACCAATATTTTTATTGGGATTATATAAACATAGGAATAATTAACTCCTACAATGTTAAGTCATTGTACCTCAAAACAGGAGATAGCTTTCCATTTTGTTCAAACTGACATTTGGTATGCTTTGTAGAATTTAAGTTTCCCTTATATAGATTTGGCACATCTTTATTATTGTTTTATAAAACTTTTGTTGCTATAATTTTATTTTGTGCTATTTAATCATCTTTGCTATTAATATTCTACATGCTGCAGAAAATATTTGAAAGATATTCTAAGTTTATTATGTTTGGGGAAAATATGTGGCATGATATTATCTGGGTTTTGAAAGCTTGATAGAATTCACACGTGAAAATCTTTGGCCATGGTGCTTTAAGAGTTTGTCCAATGAAGATGGACTCTGGGATGCAGTTTTGGTAGGAATAAATCTCTTCTGTCAGTCTGGAATTGTCTTGGCTTGAGACCAGATTTAATAATTCCTAAGGACTGTTTCTTTACTTCATTCTAGCATTAGCCCTTCTGAAATTTTAACTGTAAGTTTGGAATGTTTACCGTGGCCTCTTCTCCTTTGCAGACAATGAAATCCAATTTTTCTTTTTCTTTTTTATTTATTTATTTGTCATTCGAACACTGTGCGTTCTTTTTTCCGCTTGATTTCTTGGTCTCTCTATCCTCTGCCTCTTATGAATCAGCAAATGTCTCAAGGAGAAAGATGTTATATAAAATCAAGCTTGCTTCAGTTTGTTTTCCTTCACAGCAGGATCTTTAATTCTGAAGTTGTGGATTCCATGGTAACATTACTCTATCTTCAAACAGATGTTTATTTTGAATGTTATCCAAATTTTAAGGTTATTTTGGTGAGAATAAGCATGAACAACAATAAGCTATTTTTCTATTAGCAGATGCAGAAAAATGAACTTAGATATTAAGAAAGTGTTTATAAAAGAACGTTCCTGCAATTTTCACTTGAAGATGTTTGGCAATAAATTAACTGTTGTATATTTCCATTTTGATTTTTTTTTGTCAATGCATTGCCTATTCTTTATTTTCACAGTCATATTGAAAAATAATCTGTGTAGAACAGAATGACTGGAAACAATCCATAATGTTCATATCCGTCTTCTAACAAAAGACAAGATCCATAACCTGTTTTGCTCTTTTCTTTCCTGGGTTACTTGAAAGATCAGAGACAGACTGATACGGTTTGGCTGTGTCCCCACTCAAATCTCATCTTGAATTATAGCTCCCATAATTCCCACGTATTGTTTGAGAGACCCAGTAGAGATAATTAATCATGGGGGCGTTTCCCCCATCTGTTTTCATGATAGTGGATAAGTCTCATGGGATCCCATGGTTTTGTAAGGGGTTTTCCCTTTCACTTGGCTCTCATTTTTCTCTTGCCTGCTGCCATTGAGACTTGCCTTTGCTCCTCCTTGCCTTCTGCCATGATTGTGAGGCCTCCCCAGCCATGTGGAACTGTGAGTCCATTAAACCACTTTTTCTTTATACATTACCCAGTCTTGGGCATGTCTCTATCAGCAGCATGAAGAGAGATGAATACTTAGTGAAAATATTTGATCCCTTTCTGGAAATGTATTAGTTTTTTTTGTTTATTCGTTTTTTTTTTGTTTTTTTTTTTTTTTTTTTTTTTTGACAGTTTCTCTGTTGTTGCTCAGGCTGGAGTGCAACGGCACGATCTCGGCTCACCACAGCCTCTGCCTCCTGGGTTCAAGTGATTCTCCTGCATCAGCCACCCAAGTGGCTGAAATTACAGGCATGCACCACCACACCTGGCTAATTTTTTGTATTTTTAGTAGAGACGGGGTTTCTCCACGTTGGTCAAGCTGATCTAGTTTTCTAGGGCTGCTTAACAAAGTACCACAAACTAGGCTGCTTAAACAACAGAAATGTATTGTATCACAGCTCTGGACTGTGTGCTTGGCTCCTTCTTAGGACTGTGACAAAAAGATCTGTTCCAGAACTTAGTCTTTGGCTTGTAGATGGCTTTTTTCTGTCTATATCTCTTCACATCATTTTCTCTCTGTGTGTGTCTATATTTGTCCAGATTTCTGACTTTTCAAAGGACACCAGTGATATTGAACTAGGGCCCACCTTTATGACCTAATTTTGACATGATTACCTCTGTAAAGATCCTGTCTTCATAGAAAGTAATATTTTGAGGTACTGGGGATTAGGATTTCAACACATCTTTTTGAGGGGACAAAATTAACTGGTAAAGAAGTAAATGTAAAATAAAAGAAAATGTACAATAAAATATATGAATTCATTGTAGAGACAGTCATATTTTAAAAATTAGCAGGTTATGAATTGCTGACATATGAAAAGATTAACTTCAGGGAACCACTTCACAGTAAGCAGCCTAAATCAGCAAAAAGTATTAGTAAAAATAAGCTGAGGTCAGTTTTTCAGAGCCTCCTAACAACTAGAACAAATAAACAGAGTATTTTATTAGCTCTTCCTAGGCAAATTATCTACACAATTGGATTAATAAGGTGGAAACACCAGTGAGCCTATTGATTCTGGTTTTCAAAATTGTGAAGTTTTAAACAAATACCTTTGAATCCTTCACCATGAAATTAGATACATTGTCATGAGACTTTCTGGCCATTCTACACTTTATGACAAAAACGTAAAATAAGCCACATAGAAAATATTAATAATATCTGAAATCTATGAGAAACTTTGCCTATAAAATATTAAAAAGTCTCATTAATCAGACATCCTCTGTAGTGACAAGGTCACTTCATGAGCTACATGAAGTAATTTAGAGAACATTTCCACTTCTGCAGCTAAGTCTGAATTAAACAACAAAAAGTTTGAGCTCTCATAATTTTAATACCAAATAACTTTTACCAATGGATATAAAATTTTATTTAGGTTTAACTTCTCAATGATTTCTGGATGCATATTTTATTAATAATCTGTTTATTAAGAGCTAAAGTAATTATGTTTGTATACTGTTTACTGAATGATTATTAAATATACTCATATTTTTAGAGCAGTCTCTGTCAGAGTTACATCAGGAAAGATGGTCTACTCAAGTGAGGTTACTCATAAGGTGAACGTATCACCTACTGTCCAATCCCTACTAACCTGACATTAATAAGTACACCAGAACAAGAAGCATAAACTGGAACTGTAATTGAGTAAGCCAATGTGCACAACCACTCTAGTGATTTAAAAAATTCAACAAAGGAATTATTAGTACGTATATAGTCAAAGTTAAGAACACCAACCAGACATAGAGTAGTGGTATCACAGAGCAAACTTTGGGAGGCATTATCATCTGTTGAACCCTAAGGTCAATGGGAGACAGTCATTACTCAAACTCATGGAGAGAATGACTGTAGGACAGGAGTTGTGTCTTTAATTAGAATAACACAGGTGATCCTTGTTAACCTGAAAGACAAGTAGGTAAAGTACACTAGTATCTCTCCCCTCTTGACATTTCACTGTTGGACTATTACTCTCATTGCTTAACCTTAACTAGAAGCCACGCAGAAAGGAAATCTTCATGTATTCCATGCAGGTGAGCTTCCCAGGGTACAGAGCAGGATGGAAAAGAATGGAGTTGTGGAGAAAGGACACAAAATTACATGAAATTATTTTATTTTATTTTTATTTTTTGAGATGGAGTCTCACTCTGTCACCCAGGCTGGAGTGCAGTAGCATGATCTTGGCTCACTGCAAGCTCCACCTCCCAGGTTCACGCCATTCTTCTGCCTCAGCCTCCTGAGTAGCTGGGACTACAGGCACCTGCCACCACGCCCGGCTGATTTTTTGTAATTTTTTTTTTTGTATTTTTTTAGTAGAGATGAGGTTTCTATCCTGTTAGCCAGGATAGTCTCAATCTGCTGACCTTGTGATCCACCTGCCTTGGCCTCCCAAGGTTCTTGGATTACAGGCGTGAGCCTCTGCACCTGGCTGAAATTATTTTAAATTTTTAGACATATTCTGTCTACAAACAGTTTTCTCCTCAAATATTAATTCAATAGGATAAGCATTTTCCCTAAATAAGAGTGAGAAAAAAAGAGATCAGAGGAGATTGAGTAGCTTTCCTACGGTCATAGACTTACTAAGCATGTGAGGTTAGATTGTAACTGTATACTTTAGCCTACTACAGGTGTTTTTTCTGAATAATCAATTTTTCGAATTCTTACTCTAGCACATATGCATATATACATATGTATATGTGTGTGTGTGTGTGTGTGTATATATATACAAATAAAAAACACATATGTGTGTGTGTGTATTATATATAGGTACACAATACTTTCTGGGCACCACTACCACAATGTGTCCTAGTTTAATGTTAAAATTCCCCTAAATGTGCGGCTTTGAAATACAAAAACATGCATAGATGCATACTGTTTTACCATTTTGTTCTGATTTTATGAAATAATGCCTAAAATTATTAAATGATAATATATCTGTGAGATCAATGAGAAATAGAGTCCATGGCCAGAGTGAGAACTTCTATCAATGTCTTACCCTCTCTCTCTCTCTCAATTGGTTCCTTCTGGATGATGCCTTTCAGCCAATTGAATGGTTCTTTTTCCAAAGACCACCCACGGACCAATCTGCATGTACTCCCCCATTCTGAGCCCATAAAAACCCTGGACCCAGTCTCAGGGGGGCTACCCACTTTCAGGGCCCTCTTGCAGCCAAGGGCTACCCACTTTCAGGCCTCCTCTTACTGCTGAGGGCAACCCACTTTCAGGGTCCACTCTTGCATTTGAGAGCTTTCCCTGTGTCACGCAATAAAATTCTCTGCCTTACTCACTCTCTGGTGTCCATGAACCTTATTCCTCTTGTTCATGGGACAAGAGCCCAGACCTTGCTGAGCTGTGGGTGTCAGAAATAAGAGAACTGTAACATACCCCTGTTTGCCATGCTGCCAGCATGAAGAAGTGAAGCCACTGGATACCACTCCCTACTGCTTGCTGAGCAATGGGTGAGAAAAAGAGGCTGAACGGCATTTCCTCCTGCTTGTAGAACTACAAATGGTGCAACATTTCTTGGGGACTCAGACCTCCAGACTCCCTGAGGAAGAGCTGTAACATCCCTTGGGCCTCCACAGTTCCTAACATCTCCGAATTTTGGAGTACCACCACGTTCTCGGGAGTACCACCACATTCCCCTCATCTAGATGGTTGTGCCCAATGCAGAAGCCACTTGTGGCACATGCAGTTCAGCTGCAGGCTGTGTGGAGCCGGGGTGGGCATGGGATCTGGGCTGGTGGTGCAAGCTGAGTGCAATAAGGTGGGCCTAGTGGGCAGAGTGACCCCAGCAGGCCTGTGTAAGTCCCTGGGCAGAGGTCAAGGCAGCCACAGAGATTTCTAGCTGGTGAAGCAGCACCAAAAAAATCCTGTAACATGTGTGGTATGTAATTGAGAATCTGCTTAAAAAAGTTTATTTAATTGTAGCTCTAGATACCTGTTGAGATCTTTCTGACTAAATTAAAGTGTAGCAGTGAAAATGAGTCAGAATGTAACCTGTATGTTAAGTGGCTTAGCATTTTTGGTTCATGTGTTTTCTATAAATCAATACTCAGACTTTATTACTATTTAACTGGTATTTTGTCTTTTATATTTTTAGATACCATTTGTAGGACATGAAAGATGATATAAAAGCAATTTTCTATTTTAGTCACTGTATTTAAACTAAATGCGATCAAATGAAAATTTATAAGTTATTATTTTGTTTTATTTAAAAATACAGTAAACTCAACTCTCATGTTGTTAGAAATGACACATACACTTTCCTTCCATTGTTATGAAGCCTTCATTGAAGCAAAAGTACAGAAATTCTGTGAAGAAGAAAGGCTTACTAGTGAGAAGAGAGCAGAGTACAGGGAGGATTGTAACAAGTAACAAAATATATTGGAATTAATTACTTGGGAAAATAAAATGTACATGATGAAGCATATGCAAGAAAACAAAGCCAAGAATATATACCGTGGAAGCTACTCTTTCCAGTAAAATTTTGCAGAAGTTCCAGGTTCAGTTTCACAATAAGATGTCAGTCACATGGATGGAATAAATGGATCAAAGTGAGGCAATTAAATTAGATTAAATCAAAGCAAACACAATATGAAGGATTGGTAAGAACCCCCTTTCTCTGCAAGACATAAAATCTTGAACCTGTAAAGCAAACAATCAGTGGAAATAATGGATATTTTCTCTTGCATAAATGTTGTACCCCCAAATTATTAGTTCTTTCACTTTCTCTCTCTCTTTTTTCCTAATACAAGTGTCAACAGCTAGAGGGCTGACTCAGGGCTTCTTTACCCTAAAGCAAACCTGCAAATTATCATACCTCATTCTTCATTCTGTTTATTCAACTTAATATCCATATTGGAATCCCTATTGAGAACAGCTTCCCAATCCCATAGAAACATGGTTTTGCTTGCATAATATCAGCAGAAAGAAGGGAGTCACATATATACTGGATTAAACTCTAGATCAGAAAAATGGTACTTGTGACACAATTGGCTTCATTAATTAGGTGCATAGATTCGGTAATATTTAATAATGTTCATATTAATTAATGTTAGTATGTTAATTTTTGATAATTTTGATAATTTTCCATGGCTACTCAAGACAATATTCTTATTTATTTTGCAAATACATATGTAAGAGTGTGTATTTAGAGATAAACTGACATCCAGTCTGCAACCTGCATGCAAAAGTCTCATGCAAAAAAAGAAATAAGCTCTAATGCAAGTGTGGTAAAATGTTAACATTTGAGAATTTGAAAGAAAGGTATACAGAAATATTTGTGCTATTTTGTTAAAGTTTTATTTGTCTGAAATTTCTGTGATTATAGAAGAATGTCTTTGTTTTTACACATACACACTGAATTATTTCAAAGTAATGGGGCAAATGAAAAAAGTATATACATATCTGTCATCTATCTGCATGTGAGTGTAGAGTGTCAATATATGTATGCAAGAGAATCTTATAAAGTGAGCTTAGCCTTTATTATACAACATAAGTAAGAAAATATAAACAAGCTTCTAGGTGTTTTCAATTTACATGATAATTTATAAATGTGTATAGAACAGTAGAATAAGGATCCTGAAAGAGAAACCATATTATGCAAACATAATATTATTTCAATGAATGAGTTAATGTAGGGAGCCAAATCTCAGAGTTATTCAAAGAAATATTGAATAAATAAGGCTGGGTGCAATAAATAAGGCTTTGGGAGGCAGAGGCAGGCAGGCAGATAACTTGAAGTCAGGAGTTTGAGACCAGCCTGGCAAACATGATGCAACTCTGCCTCTACTAAAAATACAAGACTTAGCCAGGCATGGTGGCAAGCACCTGTAATCTCAGCTACTCAGGAGGCTAAGTAAGGCAGGAGTATCACTTGAACCCAGGAGGTGGAGGATGCAGTGAGCCGAGATTGCACTACTGCACTCCAGCCTGGGTGATAGAGCTAGACTCAGTCTCAAAAAATAAAAAGAAAAAAAAATTGCATAAATAAAGTATTACTAGAATTCTACTGTCAAAGGAAAGTTGAAGATGGCTAAATAATTCCAAAAAATTAACAAAATTATGAATACAGTAACACAATAAAATATGTGAGACACGTAATACACTTCACCAAATATTGAATTGGGGAACTGGAAGATCAAGTTGAAAAATCTTACCACGATCTGGAACAAAAATGCAAACACTTTACTAAAGAAAAGATAAAATATTTAGATAAATTATTCATGTGATCATATGTTATTTTAAAAGAAAGAATACAGCATATAGAGAAGAAAAATAAAGAACTAATGAAAAAAATACATATATATACCTGAAGGGAAGAATTATCAACTTATAAGGGACCATATGAATCATGTATAATTAATAAAAAAAGATTCAAATTTAAATATGTATCAGTGAATTATAACTTCAAATTTATAAATTCAAACCAAAGACTCAAATTTAAATATGTATCAGTGAATTATAACTGCAAATTTATAAATTCAAACTAATCACTGCTTTCAGAATAAACAAAGCAAATGCAGTAATATGAACAAATACTATGTTTCATGTCAGATTTTTATGCCCAAATCTAATAATTCACTCATGTCTAAATATTTAATAAATCTAGATTTTTTAAAAAAAATAACAGAATATTCTAACCAGGCTATAGTCCCATTGCTTTATGTGGGTGCTATAGGTAGCTATTTTAATTATATGTTTGAATTATAGAAAATTGAGAATTTAACAGGCTAATAAATATTAGTTTTCTAATTGAAGCCATTTTGATAAAATGAACAACCCGAGCCTAGAGACTCTTGGGAGTTTTTGAGCAGATAATTGGTAGAATCCCTCATTTTTGATGGAGTAGGAGCATCGCCATCTTGGACAAGTACCATCATTTTAAGTTTCACCTTGATCAAAAACCGCCTAAATCCAAAGGACATCAGCCTAATGGTTAAGGTCAGCATGACCATAAACCACAAGTAACATCTCCGACCAGAAATAGTCCAAAGCCCTCCCTGACCAGAGACACCCCAGACCCGAGATAACCTCCCCACCAGACAGAGAGATGTCAGCCCCAAGATAACCTCCCCTCCAACCAAAGACATTTCCAACAGCACCAGAAACTTCTCCCTGACACAGAAACATTCCAAGCTCTCACAACAATAAATGCCCTTACTCTGTAAAAGAGATGACTCCTGACAGAAGTCATCTAGAAGCCCCTCTCAGATTTAGTCTCCAAAATAAACCTGTCTTTGACTGTTGAGCCACTTTTCATGTTTCTTTCCTCTTTCTTTAACTCTTACAATTAGGTGAACTGGATATCCACCATGTAAGATTTTCTTCATCATCATCTGGACACTTCAGGGTCAAAATCATTTTATAGGAATTATTTTGAGAATTGAATGTTTTCTTGACTTACAATATTGTCTGCCATTTCAACTGACATGACTAAGTTAAGAAAACAACATTATTTCAATAGCTTTATAAAAATAAAGACTGTGTTGCTGCATGTAACAGAAATCCTGCTTTAGTGAATAGGTGGTAGTTTTCTTCAAGTGGCAAGGAGTACAGAGGTATACATCCCATGGCTGGTGCAGCTACTCCACAAAGTCATCAAAGACCCAGGCACATACTAGCTGTGTCTTCACTTTCTTTAAGATGGAGCTTTTAGCCTTTTGGTTTAAAAATGGCTTCTCCACACCTAGGCACTGAGTTCAAATTCTAGTAAAAAATAAAACTGGAAGATAAAAATCCATAAGATATCTGGTTTTTTTTTTGTTTTTTTTTTTTTTTAAGTTAGAAAAACAGTAACTTTATGGAATCTCCAACCAGTATATTTCTGCTTATAACACTGGTCAGAATGATGTCATATGGCTATATCTAGTTGCAAGGTAAACTAGGGAGATGAGAAATTTTAACAGGAGACTTTGCTGTCCTGAACAAAATTAGAGATCTGTTAGTAATAATTAAGTAAAATATCTATATTATATTATCAAAGCAAATATCACTGTTGGTAACAAGTATACAATAAACAAAAACTTTGCCATAATCTAACATTCTTAAATATATTTCCAGGGTGAGGAAAACCAATTGAGACAGATATATTGATAATTTTATTTGCTTCGATGAGGTTTTCATGAGTGTTTGTGGTAATTCAAAACTGACTGACATTTAACAAAAATCAACTGAAAGCATTAGCTGGTTATTTATTGAATGCCTAATATTAGTTAGGCACTAAAGTCATGAAGAAGAAAGACAAGTGTCCTGTTCTAATAGAGTTTATATTCTAGCTGGGAAATAAAGGAAAATTGGAAGAAAAACATAACAGTATACACATGAAACATAGTATGAGATGGTGATGTTAATGACAAACTTTTTTTATTTCTATATCTCAACTTCGTTTGGCCTCACATCTGGGGGACTCATATTCCCATTAAAATACTTCAAATGTAAAAGTAATTCTCCAATTTCTTCTCAGCCAACAATTCAATGGCTCGGATTAGTCAGTATCAAACTCCATTTCTTCTAGCCAGAGAGTACATTTACTAAATGGATCTGCCTGAGGTATGTTATCATATTTCTCTCAAATAAATTAGCTTGGAATGCCCATAAATTATTTTATTATATGTAATTGGCTGACTCTGCTGAATTAAGGCAATTTAATTTTTCTGGTGCTAGCAATTCTGTCACTATGTAATCAAATAAACAGAAGAACAATGCAGGCATTTGCTTTCATCTGGAGGGTGTTTAGGAACATCTATTGTAATAGTGACACATCTTAGCGTATCAAGTGTATGGATTTAAACATAAGTATAAAATTGCTAACACCACAAATGTATAGTTTATAATTACTTTTTTAAGATATATATTCTATTGTTATTGATGATTCTTGTTTTCTTGGATTTTATTTCTTTGTGAATCATTTTGTGGTAGGTAGAATAATGTCTCCCAAAGATATTCATGTCCTAATCCCCAGAACCTACAAATGTTACCTTACATGCTAAAAAGGACTTTACAGATGTGACAATAGGAGATGTGACAACACAAGCAAAAAGTTAGAATGATGCAAGCCAAAAGGCCAGAAGCTAAATAATGCAGGCAGTCTCTCAAAGCTGAAAAAGAAAAAAAAGCTATAAAATCCCATAGACCTCCCATGTCTTACTGATTTTATTGATTGGAATCAAATAAAATGATTTATCAAAGTAAAATCAAATCAGTATTTTAAAAGAGTACATTAAAAAACAAATGAAAGTAATGTGTTGAATTACATATCAAGGTGGTATATTGAAAATAATTAATTCAAATGGAATCACAACACTACAGGCTCAGTGAATATTTAAAAAATCCTTTAGAATCATAATGAAAATAACAGAGGACACATACTTGCAAACATATATTTTATTTTGGAGGTATAATTGTAGGTATAATGTTATTTTCTTTTGATTGCCCATTCAACAATCATATAAACAGATTCTCGTTTGGAGTAAAAAACAAACCTATATTCACAGGGCAAATAAAAGTAGCAAAAAATAAAAGTAAACCAAAAAATAAAATAAATAAATAAATGTAGACCACAGACAGTACAAGTACAGTAAATGGTGGAGTAGGGCACTCAGCTGCAAAGAATCAGTCCCTTCATTAAAGTAAACATCAGCTGGCAAAGACTGGTGGAATTAACTCTTTCAAATCTCTGGAATCTAATCTAAATTGTGCAGTATCCAAGGGGCTGTTTAAGGAGAATAGGGGCAGCTGAATTTTGGTAAAAAGGCACCTACGAGCCTAACATCCTCCATTCCCCAGCCAGCAACTGCATCCTTGGGGACAAGGTTGGCATTCCTGGTGTGGTTCATTAGTTACAGAGATTTAATATGGATTTATCTTAAAAATAAGTTCATGCCTTTGACCTGTCTGGTGGTTCCCTGAAGGACATGCAGAGGATGACCTTTGTTTCTCTCTCTTTAGACTGGAGGGACTTTCTGGGTATCTGCTGGAAGATTAAAGACATTGCCTATGCCTGTCTAGGGCAAGGGACAGATTACAGGGCAAGAAGAAGACAGATTCAAAAGCCCAGGAAAACGGAGGCCAAGGATGAAATTTCTTGGGAGAATAAGAGTTCAGAACAGCAACTACTCATATAGGAGAAAACAAAGTGCAACTTTTTCCTGAGAAAAGATGGACTTGGTGGATCTGTGGGCCCTGCTCAAGCTAGAGGTGGAGTCTGACACAAAGTTGTAGGTGACCTGGCTCAGGGGTGAAAAAAGACCCATCTCAGATCCTCAAAGATGGAGAAAGAAGTGTGTTATGTTGTGTTGTGTTTTCCTCCAGGCTTTATGTATATATACGTATATATGTATATATATGTATATATGTATATATGTATATATGTGTATGTATATATATATCACACATACACACACACTTTAAGTTCTAGTGTACATGTGCACAACATGCAGGTTTGTTATATATGTATACATGTGCCATGTTGGTGTGCTGCACCCATTAACTCAACATTTACATTAGGTATATCTCCTAATGCTATCCCTTCCCCCTCCCCCCACCCCACAACAGGCCCCAGTCCAACCGATCATATCTCAGGATGCTGAATACAGAATGTTTGCAGGCACTCCCAGAAAATAGCTAAGGAGGACATTTTTATTCTTCCTCTTTTCATGTCATTGGTACTTCCTCTCTATATGGATCACTGAAGTGTAACATTTTATGATTCATGTTTGAGTATGGGAAGCAGGGGGTGTGACCTCTTATTGTTACACTTCAGTCTGTTTTACCACATTTTTTTGCATATGAGGTTCAAGCTCCACAACTCACCAGTGTTTTTACTTTCCTTGTCATTCTCTTCAAGTGGATCTTTAATCCACTGAGGACTTTCTGGAGAAAGTAGGCTATGGTTTTGGTCAGCATTTTCATAGTTTTGGATTCCTAGGCCATGCTACATCTAATAGAGTTTCATTGTTTATATTATCTGGCATATTGAGACCAAAACAAAACAACAAAGAAGCCTCTAAATATTGTTAGAGTATTGAAAACTTGAAAAACATTTGAAAATTTTTGTGTGCTAATGTATAATGTAAAATTAAGTTCATAGAACAATGATTAAAATAAGTGATATTTATAAAATATGAACCAAATTCCTAAATGTGTGGGGTTTTTTTCTTCCTCAAATTTTTTTTTATTTGTTTGTTTGTTTATCTGGAGGTGATCTCCCTTTGCAATAAGAGTAAAATTTCTAAGATGGTCTGTAAATATTTTAAATATAGAGTCCTCATATTTTTAGGTTAAGAGTGCAAACCCTGGGGGCAACTACTTGTATTTTAATCCTGACCAATCAGTTTTCTAACTGTCCTGCCTTGGTCCAGTCACTTACCTATATGACTCAGTTTTCATATATTTGATATGGAAATAATTAAAATATCTACCTTTTAGAGCTGTGAGAATTAAATACTTTTTTAAATGTGCCAAATATACCAAATGTTCTCTAAATGCCACAAAAAAATAAGACTAGAATCAGGAATGAAAACAGTAGATATAAGATGAGATGAGGCAAGAAACAATGTCTTAGTTGTCATAGTTGTTGCACATTGGAAATAAAATCTATTCATTTAAAATATTTATATTTTTAGGTATATGGGCTCACCTACCCTAGTAGACCACGCCCCATGACTTTCATGGAAAGCATTATTCATATGAGTATTTTCCAGTAGTGAGTATTCTAAATGTTTTAAAATCTCTTAGAACTTATTTCCAAAGTCACAGTGCAAATCTATGCACACTAAATCCTTCTACTTACATGAATGGCCAGCTAGTTCCTAGGTGAGTAAAAAAATAATTGAATTATTTCATTCTTAAAGGGAAGAAACAATTTATGCTTATATTGTAATTATAGTTTAAGCATTACAAAATGTAGCATGATTACTCTAGAAAAATGTTACACAACAGTAATACTGAATGTAATCTTTTATTTTATTATTCTTATTTTTTTGGCAGGGTCTCATTCTGTCACCCAGGCTGGAGCACAGTGGTAGTCACAGCTCACTGCACCCTTGACCTCCCGGGCTCAAGCAATCCTCCCACCTCAGTCGTCAGAGTAGCTGGGACTAAAAGCATGAGCCATCATACCTGGGCAGTGAATGTAATATTTTATATGCATCAATTGCCATATAACTAAAGTTTAACTTTTTAAGCAAAGATGTTTACTCTGCCAGTAGCCATATTTACACCAGTGATTCCCTAAACTGAGTATCCTAGCCAGGGGGTTCTAATATGTTTTCCAGTAAAACAAAACAAAACAAAATGAAAATTAGTTTTCAATCTATCAAGCATCAATTTTGCTGTTGTCAACAGGTATGCCTCTTCTTACCCTTTATAAGACACTATTTTTATTATGTTGTGTATGAAACCTGGTAACTGTATTCAAGTGTTTAACTCTTGCTTATGGGCTTTTAAACATATAATTCAACTTTTAAAAGAATCTGAGATTTCTGTCCAGTTTACTAAGTCTGGATAGTCCACATTGTCAAATTAATGGAATAGAAATGTGTCACATCATAAAATCTAGAACTGTTGGAATAAACTTTGCCAATATTACTTTTTAAAAAAAACAAACAAACATGTCTTTTGTATATTGACAAATAGAATTGTTTTTGCCTTCTAATTTTAAAATGTGCAGGTGTTATTTCACCAAGTAACTAAGCCTTTTTTCCCCAAATACATCTTAATAAGTACTTTTAATTAAAATGAGTTCTTCTAATAATGATTCCTAAGACATCAAAGTGTGATTTAAAGAGAGGGCTCTGCAAAT
Organism: Macaca nemestrina; assembly: GCF_043159975.1. Taxonomy (NCBI): domain Eukaryota; kingdom Metazoa; phylum Chordata; class Mammalia; order Primates; family Cercopithecidae; genus Macaca; species Macaca nemestrina. The sequence continues at coordinate 83,354,526 of NC_092135.1, read as the reverse complement.
ATCAAATATATAATTATTTTGAATTAATTTTATGGATTGCAAGGTGCCAAATGAAGGAGGTGATGATCAATGATAATATAAGCCCCAAATCACCTAGAAATAATTGTAAGTTCAATATATTTTATATTAACAATTTTTGTGGAAAGCTATTAATTAAAATTTATATATACTATGAATTGTGTCTTCCTGCTTCTGCATCTCATTTACTTATCTAGTTGAATAAGAAGGCAGAGGGTGTTCTTTGTATGCACCTCTCAACACTCCCACTCCCAAAATGAGAGATTGAGAATATATTTCACTGTAGATCCACGTGAAGCTATTGCATTTCAAAATGAGACCACAGCATGAGAAAGCAAAGACATTTTTGTGCTCTCTATGCTGAAGTTTTGTGTTCACAAAAACATAGGAAGAATTATTTTTTCATTTTTCATTTTTTATTTTATTTATTTAATTTTTTTTTTTTTTTAATTTTTGGGATGGAATCCCATTCTGTCACCCAGGCTGAGGTGCAGTGACTCGATCTCGGCTCGCTGCAACCTCCGCCTCCTGGGTTCAAGTGATTCTCTTGACTGAGTCTCCTGAGTAGCTTGGGGTTACAATGCCTGCGACTACACCCAGCTAATTTTTGTATTTTTAGTAGAGATAGGGTTTCACCATGTTGACCTGGCTGGTCTCAAACTCCTGACCTCAGGTGATCTGCCCTCCTTGGCCTCCCAAAGTGCTGAGATTACAGGCATAAGCCACTGTGCCCAGTCAATAGGTAGAATATTTTATAAAATGTTCATTTTTCTATAATAAACCACATATTTAATATTTTAAAAATCTGTTCAACTTCCAATCTTATTAATTTTCTTAAATTAAGAGTTTGCTTGGCATATTTTCAATTTTTAATATGTAGCTCTGGGGTACTATAAGTTGGTTATATTGGAACATATTCCTCAAATAATAAAAATATTTGTAGGCAATAGGAAATTATGTAGTGTTTTGATTTTCATGTTTAACGTTTTTTTTTTTTTGACAAACCAACAATAATTCAGGCTTAATTTATTTTCTTATTTGACTATTACCTAACAGACTTTATATTACTTCTTACAGTATTTCTAAAATAACAATGATATTGATACTCACTTATAGTTTATCTTTCTCCCTCTTTCTCATGCATACACACACACACAGATACACACACACACACACACACATAAAAGTTATCCTGAGGAACTTTAACTCATATATAATCGTATTTGTTATCTTTTAAACATTGTTTCAAAGTCAATAATTTAAATTAATGCTTTACTTTTACTACTTAATCTTAAAGTCTTAATACCTGTACTTTTACGTATTTTACTCCAGAAAATTTATAGGCATAATAATTAAGAAACTGGCTAAATTTATAATAACAAAGTAAAATATAGTCTAAATGAACTCTCTTTATAGGGCCACCTCTCTTGGAAATTTATTCTTAAGACTAATGTACAGGCAGGCACAGTGGTTCATGCCTGTAATCCCAACATTTGGGAGGCTGTAGTGGGAGAATCACTTGAGGCCAGGAGTTCATGACCAGCCTGGGCAGTATGGCAAGACTCCACTTCTACAAAACATTAAAAAATATAGCTGGGTGTGGTGGCACACACCTGTAGTTCTTACTACTCAGAAGGCTGAGGCAGAAGGAGCCCAGGAGGTGGAAGCTGCAGTGACCCATGATTGTGCCACTGCATTCCAGCATGGGCGACAGGGCAAAACTCTGTCAAAAGCAAACAAACACCTAGTGTAACATTACACACTCATCAGAATATCTAAAAGTTAAAAGAATGTCTAGTAATGGTGCAGATGTGGAACAACTGGATATTTCACACCTTTCTGGTAGGAATGCCATGACTCTGACCCCTAGTCAAGGTATAAAAACACCATTTAATGCTATAGCTTTATAAACATGTGTCTGAGGAGTTTTGAGGTGGTTTGTACTGGATTGTAGGTATTATTTATTGATATCTTACTTTGGTCATTAGTCAGTAGTTTACTAGATTTAGTTTTACTAAGTTTCTTTTTAACTTTGGAATAATTACTACTTGGCCATGCTGTAGTATATAAAATATAAGGGTTAGTTTTGATTTCTTTAGGTACTTCAGCATGACATGACAGGAGTTGTAGGGCCTAAAAAATAACTTGCACACTGAGCCTGAGACTTGTTATTCATTTAATTTCACATCATTTAACCTTTTATGAGTTTGCAAGAGTAGAGTTATCCTACATCTGCACTGGTACAGCTCTATGTTTTTCTGCAGGGAAGCTGAGAATTCTGCTACTGACCATTAGTAAAGGAAAGAATGAGCTGTGCTAGCTAATGATATATAACCTGTTGTTTAAAATTCAAAACTCTCATGTGGCACATGGTACTAACTTGCCTCTCTTGTTTAGAGAAACAGACATTAATCATTTGCTCCTGGCTTAATAGAGAAAAAGCCTTGCTTTAGCCAAGTGACTAGTGGGATTAAAAAAACCCCTCAGTAAACTCGTATAGGGGCTCTCCTGTCACTGAAAAATATTGCACATACCTTGGTGGTTCATAATCTAAAATCAAAATATTTCCTGCGAGATGGAGAAAGGAGGTTAGAGGACTATATGTGGATGATTTTGGACTTCTCTGCTATTGCCTGTGTTTTCTTTTCCTTGTTGTTCCATATCCTTTACATTTATTAAGGCCTTCCTTGCATGAGTATGCCATGTGCAGTCTAGTCTTTGCACTGATGTAACCCAGTGATATTATTGCAATGATTATTCCCACGCAGAATTTGTCTTCACTTCCTGAATTTTTGTCCTTTAGGTTCTTGTTTATATTTTTATCCTCAATAGTATTTACTGGTTTAATTTTCCAATTTTCCATCATTAACATTAATATTGACTCTGATAGCCTATAGAATATTGCCATGTTCAAGGATCCTGGAGGCAGGAGAAGAGAGTATAGCATAGTCTTGGGTAAGTTTTTGACTTTTATTTTTAACTTGATACATACGGCTATTTTTAAAGATGTTATGCTACATTTGCCACTGCAAGTACCCGTTGCCTTAAAATTGCAAGAATTTGGCAAAATATAAACTAAGGGCTCACACACTACCTTCTTGTAGGTAATATATAGTAACCTACAAATTAAGAGCCATGCTTTAATTACAGTTTAGTTTCCAAACATAAGGGAATAAGAATAGGAAATTTAAATGAATGAATGATTTTTTTTCACTATTATGGTTTTTTTAAGAAAGATTTTATTATTTTTTTAAATTGATGTATAAGTTACAAATAAAAATTACATATCCTGTCATATTTGGCAATAGGAATCAACCTTGAGGGCGTTATAGTAAGTAAAATAAATCAGGTATTAAATGAATAATCTTAATATCTAAATTTAAAAGCAAAAATAATTTGTTAGTTATCCCTCCATTAGGGGTATGCGTGTTACACTTAACTGATATTCCTGTTCTTGAGTTAGGGCCTCTTTCCACTATCCAAGGAAAGCTAGGAAATACCGCTCTCATATGTTTCTTAGATTCCTTTTATAATCTTTTTTTTTTTTCCATTTCAGTTGAACATCTTATTTTGGTGTCAATTTTTTTTTTCAAATAATTTCAAATAACTTGCATTCAGGGTATATAGGTAAATAATTATTTCATTTATTTTAGTGTTGCGTAACATTATATTGACCCATTAACTACTGATTTTAGTTTTTCACTAAAAAAAAATTCTTACATTTTTAACTTCCAATTTCTTGAAGCAGACAATAATAATGAAAGTGTATTTCTCTACGTATGGAAGGTTTTAGGTAGCTAGGACTATTAAAATGAATGTAGATGCATAGGTTTTATGAAATATTTTTCCTTTAAGCCAATAGAAAATATTGGTTATACTAAGAGAATAGATCAGGAAAGAAGCTTTTTGTAAAATTAGTCCAAAGGTAAAACTATTTATGGGGCCAGGTGCGGTGGCTCACGCCTATAATCCTAGCACTTTGGGAGGCCGAGGTGGGTGAATCATGAGGTCAGGAGATTGAGACCATCCCGGCTAACACAGTGAAACCCCGTCTCTACTAAAAATACAAAAAAATCAGCCGGGCATGATGGTGGGCGCCTGTAGTCCCAGCTACTCGGGAAACTGAGGCAGGAGAATGGCATGAACCCGGGAGGAGGAGTTTGCAGTAAGCTGAGCTCGCGCCACTGCACTCCAGCCTGGGTGACAGAGCAAGACTCTGCCTCAAAACAAAACAAAACAGAACAAAACAAAGCAAAACAAAACTATTTATGAAAACAGGACAAAATATTTATATTCAAAAGATCATAGCTATGCCATTAACAATCATTTCTTTCAACATGTTCTATTTTAAATCATCTCTTGAGCTCTTTACAAATATTATTTTTCAACCTCTCCTTTTACATTAAAAGCTTGGAGTTTTTTAAATTATCTCAACTGCTTTTAATTAACTCATCAAGCTGAAGCTAATACATCACTTTGCTTGTTGGCTATTTAAAAAGTGAGTTGACTTTATACATAAATTCTATAAAATGCTATTACTCAACAATTGTGGACAAACAGCTTCCTTGAGAAAGATTTCCTTTAAATCTGTAGGTGCCCAGAGAACACTTTAACAAATATAAAATGTATTTCAGTCTAACACATTTCTAAAATTTTGCTACTTTTTCTTTTTCTCCCTGGAAGCATGAGTCACAGATTTGGTAGGATATAAAAAGGTAAAAAATTAAGTGCATAATCCAGGGTTACTGAAAGAAGTCTTGAGTTTTTCTTTTTAAAAGACATTCATTCTATATAAACACGGGTATTCAAAATACAGTCAAGTCTCAAATAATTCCCATCTAAAAATATGTACTGTGTGTGTGGGAAGGGGTGGGAGGTTATAGAGGGTGGATGTGGATGTGGTTGAGTTACCATCAGTTGAACAGTTTTTAAGTAAATGTTTAAAAACTTGTGGTAGACCTCTTGGTACATCAAATAATTTTAGAAAACATATTGATAGATCATTAAGTAATATTAAATGTAAGTTACACTGTAAAGAATTACAAAGAATTGGGCTGGGTGCAGTGGCTCTCACCTGTAATCAGAGCACTTTCTGAGGCTGAGGAGGGTGGATCACCTGAGGTCAGGAGTTCAAGACCAGCCTGGCCAACATGGTGAAACCGTCTCTACCAAAAATACAAAATTAGCCGGTTGTGGTGGCACGTGTCTGTAATCCCAGCTACATGGGAGGCTAAAGCAGGAGAATTGCTTGAACGCAGGAGTCAGAGGTTGTAGTGAGCCGAGATCATGCTATTGCACTCCAGCCTGGGCAAAAAGAGCGACTCCCTCTCAAAATAATAATAATAAATTATAAATAATTTATTTTCTTTTTAAATCTTTCTTAATTTTTCTGATTAAATCAAGGAAAAACAAGATTCTGTTAGCCCATCAAATGTAATTTTATAAAACTTGACAATTTCAATCCAAAAAAGACGAAAACTAATATTGGGTCAGAGTTAAATAGTATTTCTCATTGTGCTTACCTTTATAGCTGGAAAAAATTTGTTCTCATTTATGGTGGGATTAGAAAGTTTTTTTTTTAAATAAGTGTGTTTAAGTAAAAACATAAATCAATATAAACCAAATATTAAATATTTTATACTGTAGTTGTTGCTCACATAATATGTATCTTGAGAAGGCAATATGTATGTATGATACAAATTAAAGAAACCCAGGCCTGATCTGATTTATGTGCCACTGACAAGTTTGTGCCAATCCAATCAATACTGTAAATTCAAATGAATTTTACTGAATCACTTAAGCTGTTATGTTAATCACAACAGAGTTGACAATTGACTGAGAAATACATGCACAACCAAAGCTAGATAAAATTAACAATAAGGGACTTTTAAAAGAAGCAGTTAAAAGTGATTAAGTCATGTTTCACCAAGAATCTTAAACTTGACTGCTAGGGATTAGAAGGATTTGGGTTGTTAGTGAAGAAATTTGAGAGAATGATCAGTTCAGTTCAAAGAAAACATAAGAATATACTTCAGAATCATGAGTAGCCTGTTGTGATTCAGAGTTTGGAATTGTGTAGTGTGTAATATGCAATTAAACCATAAAGAAGAATTAGGAATAACATTCTATTTCTAAGGATTTTTTACTTCAATTTATAATCCAGTCATCCTCAATCTATTCCTTTATGAGGGAGATTTTAGAAAATACTAATAGGTGGGCTCCATCTCACACCAAATAAACCAAAATTTGCAAGCTAAGGCCAAGGCATTATTGTTTTCTTTTTGTCATTGTTGCTTTGAAGCTCCCCAGACAATTTTACAAAGTGCAATCAGATTGTTCAACCACTGCTTTTAGGAACGAGCCACATTACAAACTTTTTACAAGGAATATAACAGAATTCAAAACTTACTGTTCATAGAAATATCTGTTTAATTAAACAATGAGTTTTTGGATTTTCAGAGAAAGTCTGAAGGAACATTATACAAATAAAAGTTGTAATTTGAGAAATTAATTATTATAGTCTAGGTAAGATATACTTATCTTCAAATTAGGATAGTAGAATAGAAAAAAGTAAAATGAAATGTTAAAACATGATGAAGGTTTAGGGGTGTAAGTTTACCAACTCAATATTTAGAGGACATAGTGCAAGTGGTTTTTATTTTGTTTTGTTTTTGTTTTGTGGAGATGATGAATTTGTGTCCATATCTAACACTTCCTATCATCCTTGACATGTTGACACACCCTTTTCTGAAAATGGACTGCTATTGAAATAGATGTCAATATGTAAACAAAGATTTTACCGCATACTGTGATTGGCTGTTTGGATTATTTGTGGCTATAAACAGAAAGCTAGCTCCCAAATTTAGTTTATGAGTTAAATTTTACCGCTGACTTTATTATCTCATTGATTCAAGCCATATAATTATTAGTACTAGGTCATTTTAAATGAAAAAGGAGATCTGATGTGAATTTTCACACCTAGTCTTACATATTTGTATTGAATTCATAGTATGATATTAAACATATGTATATAACTTTAATTCTGGGATACATGTGCAGAATGTGCAGGTTTGTTTCATAGGTATACATGTATACATATGCCATGGCGGTTTGCTGCACCTATCAATTTCTCATTCAGGTTTTTTTGTTTTGTTTTGTGTTTTTGGTTTTTTTTTTGTTTTTTTTTTGAGCCAGAGTCTCGCTCTGCTGCCCAGGCTGGAGTGCAGTGGAACGATCTCGGCTCACTGCAAGCTCCACCTCCTGGTTTCACGCCATTCTCCTGCCTCCACACCTGGCTAACTTTTTGTATTTTTAGTAGAGATGGGGTTTCACCGTGTTAACCAAGATGGTCTCGATCTCCTGACCTCATGATCCTCCTGCCTCGGCCTCCCAAAGTGCTGAGATTACAGGTGTGAGCCACTGTGCCCGGCCTCATCTAGGTTTTAAGCCCCTCATGCATTAGGTATTTCTCTTAATGCTCTCCCTCCCCTTCCCCCCAACCCCCTGATAGGCCCTGGTGTGTGTTTCCCTCCCTGTGTCCATGTGTTCTCATTGTTCAACTCCCACTAATAAATAAGAACATGTGGTGTTTGGTTTTCTGTTCCTGTGTTAGTTTGCTGAGAATGATGGCTTCCTGCTTCATCCATGTTCCTGCAAAGGATATGATCTCATTCTTTCTTATGGCTTCATGGTATTCTATGTTGTGTGCGCAGCACATTCATTATCCAGTCTATCATTGATATGTATTTGGGTTGGTTCCAAGTCTTTGCCATTGTGAATAATGCTGCAATAAACATATGTGTGCATGTGTCTTTATAGTAGAATGATTTACAATCTTTTGTATATATACCCAGTAATAGGATTGCTGGGTCAAATGGTATTTCTGGTTCTATATTCTTGAGGAATTGCCACACTGTCTTCCACAATGGTTGAACTAATCTACATTCCCACCAGCAGTATAATAGCATTCCTCTTTCTCCATAGCCTTGCCAGCATCTATTGTTTCCTGACTTTTTAATAATCACCATTCTGACTGGTGTGAGATAGTATCTCATTGCGGTTTTGATTTGCATTTCTATAATGATCAGTCATAATGAAGTTTTTTAATATCTTTTTTGGCCACATAAGTGTCTTGAGAAGTGTCTATTCATATCCTTTGCCCAGTTTTTGATGAGGTTGTTTGTTTTTTTCTTGTAAATTTACTTAAGTTTCTAATTGACTCTGGATATTCAACCTTTGTCAGATGGGTAGGTTGTAAAAATGTTCTCCCATTCTGTAGATTGCCTGTTCACTCTGATGCTAGTTTCTTTTGTTGTGCAAAAGCTCTTTGGTTTGATGAGATCCTATTTGTCAATTTTGGCTTTTATTGTCATTGCTTTTGGCATTTTTGTCATGAAGTCTTTGCGCGTGCCTATGTCCTGAATGGTATTACCTAAATTTTTTTCTAGGGTTTTTATGGTTTTGGATTTTGTATTTAAGTATTTAATCCATCTGGAGTTAATTTTTGTATCAGGTGTAAGGGAGAGATGCAGTTTTAGTTTTCTTCTTATGGCTAGCCAGTTTTCCCAGGACCATTTATCAAACAGGGAATCCTTTCCCCATAGCTTGATTTTGTCAGGTTTGTCAAAGATAAGATGGTTGTAAATGTGAAGTCTCTATTCTGTTACATTGGTCTAAATGTATGTTTTGGTACCATGCTGTTTTCGTTACTATACCGTTGTAGTATAGCTTGAAGTAAGGTAGCATGATGCCTCCAGCTTTGTTCTTTGTGTTTAGGATTGTCTTGGCAGTATGGCCCAAATTACTTTGGACAGTATGGCCATTTTCACAATATTGATTCTTTTTATCCATGAGCATGTAATAAATTTTCCATTTGTTTGCATTCTGTCTTATTTCCTTGAGCAGTACTTTGTAGGTCTCCTTGAAGAAGTCCTTCATGTCCCTCATAAGTTGTATTCCTAAGTATTTTATTCTCTTTGTAGCAATTGTGAATGGGAGTTCATTCATGATTTGGCTATTTGTCTATTGTTGGTGTAAAGGAATGCTTGTTATTTTTGCAGATTGATTTTTTTATCCTGAGAGTTTGCTGAAGTTGCTTGTCAGCTTAAGGAGTTTTTGGGCTGAGACGGTGGGGTTTTCTAAATATACACAATCAAGTCATCTGTAAACAGAGACAATTTGACTTCCTCTCTTCCTATTTGAATGCCCTTTATGCCTTTCTCTTGACTGATTGCCTGACTGAACTTCCAATACTATGTCCAATAGGAGTGATGAGAAGAGGGCATGCTTGTCTTGTGCCAGTTTTCAAAGGGAATGGTTCCAGCTTTTGTCCATTCAGTATAATATTGGCTGTGGGTTTGTCAAAAAAAGCTCTTATTATTTTGAGATATATTCCATCAACACCTAGTTTATTGAGAGTTTTTAACATGAAGGGATGTTGAATTTTATCAAAGGCCTTTTCTGCATCTATTGAGATAATCATGTGGTTTTTGTCGGTTTTTCTCATGTGATGGATTGCATTTATTGATTTGCATCTCAGGGATGAAGCCGACTTGATCGTGGTGGATAAGTTTTTGGATGTGATGCTGGATTTGGTTTGCCAATATTTTATTAAGCATTTTCGCATCAATGTTCATCAGGGGTATTGGCCTGGAGTTTTCTTTTTTTGTTGTGTTTCTGCCAGGTTTTGGTATCAGGATGATGCTGGCCTCATAGAATGCATTGGGGAGGAGTCCCTCTTTTTCTAATGTTTGGAATAGTTTCAGAAGGAATGGTACTAGCTCCTTTTTGTACCTCTGGTAGAATTTGGCTATGAATCCATCTGGCCCTGGGCTTTTTTTTATTTGTTTGCTTGTTTGTTTGTTTGTTTTGGTTGTCAGGCTATTAACTACTGCCTCAATTTCAGAACTTGTTATTGGTCTATTCAGAGATTCAACTTCTTCCTGGTTTAGTTTCGGGAGGGTGCATATGTCTTAGAGTTTATCCATTTCTTATAGATTTTCTAGTTTATTTACATGGAGGTTTTTATAGTATTTTCTGATGGTAGTTTGTATTTCTGTGGGATCAGTGGTGATATCCTCTTTTTTTTTTTTATTGTGTCTATTTGACTCTTTTTTCTTCTTTATTAGTCTAGCTAGAAGTCTATCTCTTTTGTTACTTTTTTCAAAAAATCAGCTGCTTGATTCACTGATTTTTTTGAAGGGATTTTCTTGTCTCTATCTCCTTCAGTTATGCTATGATCTTAATTACTTCTTGTCTGCTGGCTTTTATTTGGTTCCTCTTGCTTCTCTAGTTCTTTTAATTGTGATGTTAAGGTGTTGATTTGATTCCTTTCCAGCTTTCTGACGTGGGCATTTACTGCCACAAATTTCCCTCTTAACACTGCTTTAGCTGTTTCCCAGAGATTCTGGTATGGATGGAGGGGCCAAGATGGCAGAATAGAAACAGCTCCCGTCTGCAGCTCCCAGCGGGATCAATGCAGAAGGCACGAGATTTCTGCATTTCCGACTGAGGTACCCAGTTCATCTCCTAGGGACTGGTTTGGCAGTTTGGCAATGGGTGCAACCCATGGAGAGTGAGCAGAAGCAGGGTGGGGCATTGGTTACCCTGGAAGTGCAAGGAGCGGGGCGGGGAGCACCTCCCTCCCCCAGCCAAGGGAAGTGGTGAGAGACTGCGCTACCCGCCCTGGGTACTATGCTTTTTCCATGGATTTTTGCAATCCACAGTTCAGGAGATTCCCTCGTGAGCCTACACCACCAGGGCCCTGTGTTTCAAGCACAAAACTGGGCAGCTGTTTGGGCAGGCACTGAGCTATCTGCAGGAGTTTTGTTCATACCCTAGCGGCGCCTGGAACCCCAGTGAGACAGAACCGTGCACTGCCCTGGAAAGGGGGCTGAAGTCAGGGAGCCAAGTGGTCTCCCTCCGTGGGTCCCACTCCCACGGAGCCCAGCAAGTTAAGAAATTTTGGCTTGAAATTCTCACTACCAGCACAGCAGTCTGGAGTTGACCTGGGATGATGAAGCTTGGTGGGGAGAGGGACATCCACCATTACTGAGGCTTTCCTAGGCAGTTTTCCCCACAGTGCTAAGGAGACTGGGAGGTTTGGACCCAGCAGAATTCACCACTTGGCAGCAAAACGGCTATGGCCAGACTGCTTCTCTAGATTCCTCCTCGCTCTGCAGGGCATCTCTGAAGGAAATGCAACAGACCCAGTCGGGAGCTTACAGATAAAACTCTCATCTCTCTGGGACAGAGCACATGGGGTGAGGGGTGACTGCAGGCACAGCTTCAGCAGACTTAATCATTCCTGCCTGCCAGCTCTGAAGAGAGCAGTGGATCTTGATAAGAGAGATTCTCCCAGCACAGCACACCAGCTCTGCTACGGGACAGACTGCCTCCTCAAGTGGGTCCCTGACCTCGTGCCTCCTAACTGGGCGAGACCTCCCACACAGGAGAATTTCTGCTGGGTCAGGCTGGTGCCCCTCTGGGACAAAGCTTCCAGAGGAAGGAGTGGGCAATAATCTTTGCTGTTTTGCAGCCTCCACTGGTGATACTCAGGCAAACAGGGTCTGGAGTGGATCACCAGGAAACTGCAGAAGACCTGCAGAAGTGTTACCTGGCTGTTAGAAGAAAAACTAACAAACAGAAAGCAACAGCAGCAACAACAATGTCAATATAAAAGTTTATATTTTTATTTAATCATTTATTCTGGCATGTCTTAGATGTGAAAACTGTAAAGACAATAATATTCAAATTGAAAAATTGTGAGGATTAAAAATTAAAGTTGTTTGTAATCACTGATACATTTATACTCCTTGAAGATTAATATGATAGTAGGCATTTGGAATTGATTCAGATCAGAATCTTATAAAAGCAGGCACAGGTAAAGGTTTTGGATTAATTTAAAGAAATGAATAAAATGGCAAGTAAGAAATAGTTGTGTCAGCATTTTATTAAGATATATCAACTTCTAATATAGATGGAAGAAAGAAATAAGAGTTTTGACTTAAAAAGGGGACATATTAACATTTGTTAATATTTGCATTCCCAGCCACAAATGTGGTGTTAGAAAGAATAAACCACATGAATTTATTTACTTGGCGAAAACAAAAGAAAAAAAGTGTGTTTACTTTGAAATAAGCTATCCAACTGATTGTTATATAGCATTTTGTAGCACTAAAGAGTATAGGTAATTACCAGAAAAGGATAATTTACTTATCTATTTTCTTAATTTAGAAAATACAGTACATAGAATGTTATACTTAGTGACAGTTTCAATACAATATCATAGTACCATAGTGTGACTTTTTTGAATAAAATAAACACACTATTTACTGTATCTTTTGAAATATGTAGTATAGAATACATTAAAAAAATTTAAATCTGATTTTTTACTGCTAAGATATTAAGCATATATATATATGCTTTTTTTACAATTACTAATACAGAAAAGTAAATGTCATTTAAAAATCTTCCTAGAATATTACATCTTGCTTTTATGTATCATTCATATATATTTCTATTTTCTAGGCATTTTATAAATAATTTAATAAGTATCCTTTTGGTGCCTATGACCAACTCCAATCCATTAGTAGAGTCATTTGCTGTTAAAGATCAAAACCCTAAAACAAAATTGTGGTGTTATCTAGGTCACTTGGTGAACACTAGTAATGCTCATTATTATGTGGAATTGCCCAGCTGTCAATTCCTATTTTTCTGTCTTTTAAAGCTTATGCAACTTGTGTTGCAAAGGCATCTTTTTTTTTTTTTTTTTTTTTTGACGGAGTCTCGCTCTGTCACCCAGGCTGGAGTGCAGTGGCCGGATCTCAGCTCACTGCAAGCTCCGCCTCCCGGGTTCACGCCATTCTCCTGCCTCAGCCTCCCGAGTAGCTGGGACTACAGGCGCCTGCCACCTCGCCCGGCTAAGTTTTTGTATTTTTAGTAGAGACGGGGTTTCACTGTGTTACCCAGGATGGTCTCGATCTCCTGACCTCGTGATCCGCCCGTCTCGGCCTCCCAAAGTGCTGGGATTACAGGCTTGAGCCACCGCGCCCGGCCGCAAAGGCATCTTATAAAAATCCTGATTTAAGCTTAATACCTCATTGGACAGAAGTTTCAGAGGCATACACAGAATGACTGAAACATGAATAACGGTGTGGAAGAGATTTCTCTTTCAAATGATTGATGCATACACCACCCTCCTCCTAGCCTTTTCCTCTGACAGCAAATTCCCCCAAACCATAGGGAAATTATCAGTAATATAATATATGAATAAAATAGCTAGGGAGATAGATAAAGAGAGAAACAGAGGAGAGAGAGGAGGAGAGAAAAAGAGAGAGAATAGCACTTTAAGATAATATGCATGATTGATTCTCAATGAACAGAAACTATAGAATCTATGAACAATAAAATATTATTGAAGGAGCAAAGCTGCAAAAGTATGGGTATGAAAGAGAACGTCTGTAGAAAGTAGATGCACTACAAAGTGTGTTCTGTATCACAAAATGATGGTTAACAAAGCAGGAAAAATCAATATATTGAGAGTTTTGGTATTGTCATAGAGCTTTCAGGCAATTCATTTCCAAACAGTCACCATCATTTCTTTATTACTGGAAGCAAGAGTGAAAATTATGTCTTCCTATGAAAATAGACAGGTTAGGTTGGCAATAAAGGACAGTGCTCTTAGGTCACCAGTGATGCCTGAGGCGAACAGGGAACACTGGAGTCCAGAAGACAATTGCTGAGTTTGCTATCTTTAGCAACATAATGTCCTTGCCCATTGCTAAAAAATAGGTCAATATAGAGGCTAAAGTAGCGTGCTCAATTTAATAAAAGATACATTTAATTACCATCTTTACCTGCAGCTTCCCTCTTAATAATGCAAGAATATTTGAATGCCTTCTTAATAATGTAAGAATATTTGAACTCTTTAACTTTGATCTCCCTCTATCCTCTTTTCAAAGTTAGAGATGTCTAAATGTTTATTTGCACTCTTTATTTTTAATAAACTTTTAATTTTATAATAGTTTTAGATTTGCAGAAAAGTTGTGACAGTCACACAGACAGTTTCTACATACAGTTTCCCCTATTGTTAACAACTTACATTACCCTGGTACATTTATCATAACTAATGAGCAAATATTGATAAATTGTTATTAATTAAAGTCCATTACTTCAATTTCTTGGTTTTTGCTTAATGTCCTATTTCTGTTCCAGGATCCCAATAAATATACCCTATTATGTTAATCATCATTTTTCCTTAGGTAACTTTTGATTGTAACAGTTTCTCAGACTCTCTTTGTTTTAGATGACTTTGACAGTTTTGAGAAGTACTTATATGGGTATGGAAGTCTCCAAAATTAGATTTGCCTGTTCCCCCTTTCTGATATATCAATGTTTGCTCATTTTGACACTGTTTTTAGATAAATACGTAACTAGGATTGTTATATCTGTTGGAGAATTGACTCCTTTAAGATTATTTAACAGCTTACTTTATCCTTAACAAATTTATTTGTTCTGCTTTGTCTGAAATTATCATAGCTACTCTAGCTTTACTTCGATTAGTGTTAGCATGGTGTATCTTTTTCCATCCTCTTATTTTTAACTTATATATATTTATATTGAAGTGACTTTCTTGTGGGTGGATATAATTGAGGTTATTAGGCAGGGTTCTCCAGAGGAACAGAGCCAATAAAATCATGCATGATGTCATACAGTCATGCAGTCACACAGTCATACAGTCATACAATCATGCAGTTATACAGTCATGCAGTCATGCAGTCACACAGTCGTACAGTCATACAATCATGCAGTCCTACAGTCATGCAGTCATGCAGTCACACAGTCATAGTCATACAATCGTGCAGTCCCATACAGTCATGCAGTCATGCAGTCACACAGTCATATAGTCATGCAGTCATTCGGTCACACAGTCATGCAGTCATACAGTCATGCAGTCATGCAGTCACAGTCATACAGTCACACAGTCATATAGTCATGCAGTCATGCAGTCACACAGTCATGCAGTCATACAGTCACACTGTCACACAGTCATATAATCATGCAGTCATGCAGTCACACAGTCATGCAGTCACACAGTCATACAGTCATACATCATGCAGCCATGCAGTCACACAGTCATGCAGTCATGCAGTCATGCAGTCATATAGTCATACAATCATGCATTCACACAGTCACATATTCACGCAGTCACACAGTCACACGGTCATACAGTCATACAATCAGGCAGTCATACAGTCATACAGTCATGCAGTCACATAGTCATACAGTATACAGTCATGCAGCCATGCAGTCACACAGTCACACAGTCATACAGTCATGCAGTCATGTAGCCATGCAGTCACACAGTCATGCAGTCATGCAGTCACACAGTCATATAGTCGTACAATCATGCAGTCACACAGTCACACATTCACACAGTCACACAGTCATACAGTCACACAGTCATACAATCATGCAGTCATACAGTCATGCAGTCATGCAGTCATACAATCATACAGTCATGCAGCCATGCAGTCACACAGTCACACAGTCCTATAGTCATGCAGTCATGCAGCCATACAGTCATGCAGTCACACAGTCATACAGTCATACAATCATGCAGTCATACAGTTATGCAGTCACACAGTCATACAATCATACAGTCATGCAGCCATGCAGTCACACAGTCACACAGTCCTATAGTCATGCAGTCATGCAGTCATGCAGCCATGCAGTCATGCAGTCACACAGTCATTCAGTCATACAATCATGCAGTTATACAGTTATGCAGTCACACAGTCATACAATCATACAGTCATGCAGTCATAGAGTCATGCATCAGTTAATGACAGGGATAAGTTCTGAGAAGTGCATCAAATTTCATTGTTGTGCAAACATCATAGAATGCACTTTCACAAACCTAGAAGGCTATGTGTGTAGTTCTGCAAAACACAGTCATCAACACCACAATCCCAAATGCTGACGTCCTGGAAGATCAAAATTCCTAAAGATCAAAATCCCTAAAGTTTAAAATTTCTAATGTCTAAAATCCCAGAAATTATCCCAAAAATTTAAATCCAAAATGTACAAATCCTGAAAGCCAAATTCTACAGAAGGGATTACTGTGTTTTTTTGTTGTTGTATGCAGCATAGTTGCTTCATGTTAGTTGCAGCCTGTTAGAGGAAACTAGTACCTTGTTACTGCCTTAATATCCATCTGGTAGACAATCCAAATGAATGAAATGGCCACAGGATAAGTCAATGACAAAAACTTCAGTTTAAAAATGTCATTTGTCTGCATTGGCATTCCTTCCGGATGATGACATTTCAAGAGATTTAAATGAATTAAAGCCATATTTGCTTGAAAAAGCCAGGAAATTAGTGACTGGTTCAAAAATAATTATGTGCTTGATAGAGTAAGAAGATACCAATGAAATGGTGTTGCTGTTCAATCACCAGTATTGTTTCCACCAAATTTGTGGTCTGTGTATGAGTACAGGTAGAATGGAATTCCACATACCCAAGCAACAGAAACATGTCACAGAAGATTGAAAAATGTAATAGGGAATGCTCATGTCGGTGTATATCAAATCATAGAAGGGTTTCAAAAAGAACAGCACCATATTCTTAGAAAATGAATGCTAACAAATTCTCTGAGGAGAGCCATGCTTTAAAAAGCAAAAGGCAATTACTCACTGTGATGCAAGACTGCAAAATAAAGTTAATGATTGTGAAAGTTGGCCAGCTCTCAGTGCGATTGCCTACAATTTCCCTGTAATAAAATCTGCTATGCTATGTATTTCATTTTTGCATCGTTTCCAGTATTGGAGGTATAAATTGTGTAAAGACTTCTGGAGAGTTCTAATTCATTTCATGTATTTTTTTCCCCACAGATTTGACTTAAAAAAAGTGCATTGTCACAGTGTTGACTTTGCTTGTGTGCATATGTAAAATTGTTGGAACTTCTTCAGTAAATGAAAATAAAGGTATGTGCATTCACATTTGTGAAAGATACAATTTTTTGAGATCTCAGCTTTTTGAACAAGTACATATGCAGTGGTGATCCATCATGGTTTTTGATTAATCTTTATAAAAGACTAAGTTTTGCCATCATGGTATTTCAGATAACCACAGTTATAAAGTTGGATGCACACAATTACTGACCATAGTAAAATGTGTTCACACATTTCACTTTTTGACCTATTTCTGTATATATGGTTACATCTGCTCATAATTCTTATACCCATATGACTATTAGTATACCTGAGTGTTTATGCTTGCAAAAAATATATATATATTTTTACCAATTTCATTGTATAAAGTGGACTATGAAGTGCTCTGTCATGTTTTTATGTTTCTCAAATCCCCTTCTAAAAATGTAAATAAGTGTCTTTGAAATAATTTTAAAATGTACTTTAGAATTATATTTTTGGGATTTTGAACTCTACAGATTGTGATATTTAGGATTTTAGACTTTTAGGGATTATGATCTTTTCAGATTTTCACATTCAGGATTATGTCACTCAGGATTGTATTTTTAGTGAGTATGGCCCAAACCCCGCTATATGGTGTAGCCTATTGCTCCTAGGTTACAAACCTGTACAGCAAGTTACAGTGCTAAATACTGTAGGCAATTGTAACATAGTGGTATTTGTATACCTAAATATATCTAAATACAGAAAAGTAAGTAAAAATACAGCATTATAAGCTTATGGGATCACAATACATGGCCATACTTTGTTACCAAAACATTGCTATGCTATATATGATTGTGTATATACATATATATGTGTGTGTATGAAAAGATTCATTATGAGAACTGGCTCATGCAATGATTATGGAGACTGAGAAGTTCTGTGATATGCCATGTACAAGCTGGAGAACCAGCAAAGCCAGTGACGTAATTTATTCCCAATGTGAGGGCCTGAGAACCAATAGTGCAAGTGTCCAAGAGCAGGAGAACATGAATGTCCCAACTCAAAACAGAGAGCATAAATTTGGCCTTTATTTGCCTTTTCTTCTATTTGAGACCTCAATAAATTGAATGATGCCATGCACATTGGTAACAGTGATCTTGTCTACCCAGTCTACTGTTTCAAATGCTAATCTCTTTTTGAAACACCCTACAGACACAACCTGGAATAAAGTTTTACTAGTGATCTAATCATCCTTAAGCCCAGTCAAGCTAAGACGTAACATTAACCATTACATTGCGTCTTGATTTTTTAACTTTATCTTTTTATTTTAATTGATATTTTCACTGAATACACATTTTAAGTGATTATTGGTATAGTTGGAATAAAATATGTCATTTTCTGTTTGTTGCATCTGTTATTTCTTTCTTTCCACTCTTTTCTTGGCTTTCTCTAGTTTTAATTGAGCATTTTATATTATTCTGCTTCATTTCTAAGCATATGTCTCATTTATACTTCTTGTTACTTTTTTTTTTCAGGAATTGTCCCAGAGTTTACAATACTACTTTTAATAATTTAAATTCACCTTCAAATATCACTATGCCATTTCATATAATGCAGATACCTTTTTGCAAGTGTCTCTTACAGTTTTCTTGCTTTTTGTGTCACCTTTTTCCAATTTTATATTTGTGTGTGTGTGTGTGTGTGTGTGTATGTTTGTAATCACATTTACCAGTCAGTACAAGAATCTTAAAAGAGAGTGTTCCGAATTTATCCCTGCTGCTCCTCATGACATTTTTTTTCATTAATTTCATGTAGCTGTCCTTTAGCTTAATTGACCCTTTCTTAGTGTTTCCATCATTCTGTCTACATTAACCATCTGTATGTTTACTTGTTCCGTTAAAGACCAATATCTGTATCATGTCTGAGTCTGGTTCAGATGATTGATTCACCTTTTTATCTGTGTTTCTTCTTGCCCTTTGACATGCTTTATACTTTTTTTTTAAGTTGGACATATATTAAGCAATAGCAATTGAGGAAAACAGGCCTTTAGTGTGAAGATTATGTTAGTATGGCTATGTGTTTGGCTCCGTTTAATGCTTGTTGTAGCTGTTAATACCAGACTTCAGATCCCTGTAGTGTACTTGTCTTTGGCTTCTTCTTGGCTTTGGAATTTTCCAATATAATACTCCCTCCTTATCCTTAGATTTGCTTTCTGCAACTTTAGTGACCTATGGCCAACCAGGGTTTGAAAATAGGTGATTACAATCCAATAAGATATGTTGAGAAAGAGAGCGAGAATGAGCATATTCACATAACTTTTAGTACTGTATACAGTTGACTCTTGAACACATGGGTTTGAACTGTGTGTGTCCACTTATAGGTAGACTTTTTGCAATGCTTATATTGGATTAATTTTGAAGATTTGCAGCAATTTGAAGAAACTTACAGAGGAACTATGTAGCCTAAAATGTTAAAAAATTAAAAATTAGATGTATCATGAATGCATAAATTATAAGTAGCTACTAGTCTATCACTAACATAAAATACACAAATCTATTATAAAAAGTTAAACTAAAACTTATACACTTACAAAGCATGCATGGCACCATTCACAGCCAAGAGAAATGTAAACAAATGTACAGATGCAGTATTAAATCATAACTGCATAAAGTTATAGCATATACTATACTACTATAATAATTCTGTAGCCACCTCCTCCTGCTATTACGGTGAGCTCAAGTGTTGCAAGTATCCACTGAATATGTCATGTGAAGCTAATAATCTCTGTATGAGCATTTTACTTTTAGACATGTTTCTGTATGTATATGGTTACATCTGCTCATAACTGTTAAATGCATGTGACTATTAGTATACCCAAGTGTCCACGCTTGCAAAATTATGTATATTATTATTACCTATCTTAGTGTGTAAATTGGCCTATGAAGTGCTCTATCATGTTTTTATGTTTCTCAAATCCCCTTCTAAAAATGTAAATAAATGTCTTTAAAATAATTTCCCTCTTTAGTAAATTGCGTATCACAGTAACAGTAATGTCTCACGGTATTTATGCAAATTTATTATGTTTAGCACAATACTGTAAACCTTGAATAACACCATAGGACCTACACAAAGTGTCACTAGTAAGGATGGAAGTGCTCCCAAGAAGAATAGAAGATTCATGACATTACAAGGAAAAGTTGAATTGCTTTATGCGCACGTTAGATTGAGTTTTGCAACTATGGTTGCCCACCATTTCAAGATAAATGAATCTGGCATAAGGACCATTGTAAAGAAAGAAAAGGAAATTTGTGAAGCCGTCACTACAGCTATACCAGCAGGCATAAAACCTTGCACTTTTTGCTAAATACCTTTTTATCTTGTATTAAAAATACAGCTTTTGTGTGAGTGCAGGATTTTTATAGGAAAGGCATACATATAGACTCTAATATAATTTGACAAAAGCAAAGTCATTATTTTACAACTTAAGGAAAAAGAAAGGTGAACTAGCTAAAGCTGGATAATTTAATGCCAGTAAAGAATGGTTTGATAATTTTAAAAAGAGGTTTAGTTTTAAAATTATCAAGATAACAGGAGAAGCATATTCTGCTGACCAAGAGGCAGCAGAAAAGTTCCCAAACACTATTAGAAAAATCATTGAGGAGAAAGAATATCTGTCTGAATAGATTTTTAATGTAGATGAAAGTGCTCTATTCTTGGGAAAAAAAATTATACCACAAAGGACATTTTTAGTAAGGAAGTGAAGCAAGCACTAGGATTTTAGGCAGGAAGGGGTAGGCTAACTCTGCAGTTTTATGCAAACGTAGTGGAGTTCATGATAAAGACTGCCCTCATCTATAAAACTTCAGACACCTGAGCATTGAAGGGAAAAGATAAACACCAGGTTACAGTCTTTCAGTTGTACAAGAAGAAGATCTGGACAATGAGAACTCATTTTCTGGTTTAGTTCGATCAATGCTTTATCCCTGAAATCAGGAAGGACCTTACCAGTAAGGGACTTCCTTTTAAAGTTATTCTGATAACAGACAATGCCCTTGGTTACCAAGAAACACATAAGTTTAACAATGAAAGCATTGAAGTGGTCTACTTGTCTCCAAAGACAACATGTCTAATTCAGCCTGTAGATCAGGAAGTCATAAGAACTTTTAAGGGTCATCATGCACAGTAGTCTATGTATAAGATTGTCAATGTTATGGAAGAGAATCTTGACACAGAGGGAATTATGAAAATCTTGATGGATTATATGATTGAAGATGCTATCATTATTTAAAAAAAAGAGTATTGATAGTCATCGAGCCTGAAACAATGAATTTCTGCTGGAAAAAACAAAACAAAACAAAACAAAACACTGTGTTGAGATGTGTGGATGACTTCAAACGATTTATGACAGAGTCAGTCAAAGAAATCATGAAAGAGATTTTGGATACAGCAAAAGGGTTGAGGGGGTGGGTAACGGCGATACCTATAGGGAAGGGTTTCACTATATATAGTTTAGTGTGTACAGTGGCCTATGAAGTGCTCTGTCATGTTTTCATGTTTCTCAAATCCGCTTCTAAAAATGTAAATAAATGTCTTTAAAATAATTACTCTTTTTAGTAAATTGTGTATCACAGTAACAGTGATGTCTCACTGTCCCTATGCAAATTTGGCATGCATATATATATATATATATATGCACAGAGTTTATTAAGTGTTAACTCACATGATCACAAAAGGTCCTACAATAGGCCATCTGTAGGCTGAGAAACAAGGAGAGCCAGTCTGAGCTCCAAAACTGAAGAACTTAGAGTCCGATGTTCGAGGGCAGAAAGCATCCAGCATAGGAGAAAGATGTGGGCTAGAAGGCTGGGCCAGTCTCTCTTTTCACAATTTTCTGCCTGCTTATATTCTAGTTATGCTGACAGCTGCTTAGATTGTGCCCACCCAGATTAAAGTTGAGTCTGCCTTTCCCAGCCCACTGACTCAAATGTTATCCTTCTTTGGCAACACCTCACAGACACAGCAAGGATCAATATTTTGTATCCTTCAATACAATCTAGTTGACACTCAGTATTAACCATCACATCATCATAAAGGCCATATGTGATAAGCCCACAGTGAACATTGATAAGCAAAGAGCTTTCCCTCTAAGATCAGCCACAAGACAAGAATGATCATTCCTGCTACATCTATTCAATAGAGAATACTCTGGTAGTCCTAGCCAGAGTAATTTGGCAAGAAAAATAAATAAAAGAATTAACATTAAAATATTTGAAAGATGCACATTCTCTATAAAAAGCAGTATAGAGTAGTCACTTTTTATCCATGGGGGATACATTCCAAGACCTCCAATGGATGCCTGCAACCACAGATAATGCCAACATTATATATACTGTGTTTTGTTTTATATATATCCCTATGGTAAAGTTTAATTTATAAATTAGGCACAAGAGAAAATACTATTAATGAAAAGGAAATGTGTCATAAAAGTCTTTATCCTCATCACCTTCACATTGAGTAGGTTGGTGAGGAGGAGAAGGAAGAGGAAGGGTCGGCCTTGTCTCAGGGTGGCACAAAAAGAAGTTGAAGGGGAGGCTGGCAAGGCAAACACATTTATTGTGACTGTATGAAAATACATAGTAGTTTCTGTCTGACATTTTTGCTTTTTAATTTCTCTTAAAATGTTTCTATAGAGTAACAATCTTCTTCCACCATTTGTTTTGGTTTCAGTGCCCATATCATAGAACGACCCATGTCATAAAAGAAGTCAAAAGCAATCTTGAGTAACTAGAATAATTTTGCCAGATTGTCTAATGTCATTTTTTTTTAACACTGCCTCTTCTATGTCTTCTTGCTAATGATCTGGCACTGGTTTGGAAGCATTCTTCTCCATATCTCCATTATGTTGTCTTCTGTTATATATGTGTGTGTATATATGTATATATATCCATTCCATTAGTTCTGTCCCTCTGGAGAACCCTGACTAATACAGATTTTGGTACCAGGAGTGGTTCCAGAGGAATAGAATGTTAAGGATGGAGTTCTTTCATTGGTTTTGGGGTTTCTGGAGTTGGTTGCTTAATATGATTAGACTAAAAAATTTTAGGGACCCTACTTTTAATAGTATGGAAAACACTGGTAGTTCTTCGTGTGAACTGTTTAGAGAGTTATCCAAAATAAATGCATTTGACACTCCTGCTTCATCGCTCAGGAGAGGCAAGGATTTTAATGACCCTATACATAATACCTTTGACCATAAATGGAGAACCAAGGAACATAATGAAGCTGGTTTGTTGTTCCTGAGTTCAGTGGACAAAGTGATGAAAGAAAATGATGAACTCAGTGATTTCATCTCCCAGCTTCAGAAGTAGATACTGAGCCTGAAATCTAAGTTTGCCCTGAGTGACAGTCTTAACTCCTATAAAGAAAGCACTGAAATTGTGGGAAAAAAACACACACAAGCTATTTTTTTTTCTTTTTTGTTGAGACGGAGTTTCACTGTGTCACCCAGCCTGCAGTGCAGTGGTGCGATCTTGGTTCATGGCAACCTCCGCCTCCCGGGCTCAAGTGATCCTCCTGCCTCAGCCTCCCAAGTAGCTGGGATTATAGGCGCACACCACCACGCCTGGTTAATTTTTGTATTTTTAATAGAGATGGGGTTTCACCATGTTGGCCAGGCTGGTCTTGAACTCCTGACCTCAGGTAATCCACCCACCTTGGCTTCCCAAAGTTCTGGGATTACAGGCATGAGCCACTGCAAAAACTTTTATCATGCAAGTGACTGACCTGCAACAAAAGGTGCATGCACAGCTTCGCCAGGTGTCTACTGTTAAGGTGAGGGCATAGACTGGAAAAGAATGGGACCCTGCAGCTTGTAATGGGGACATGTGGGAGGATCCTGATAAAGCTGGGACACTGAGTTTGTAAACTCTGATGAAACTTTTTTACCAGAAGAAACAGCTTCCCCATCCCCAGTAGTGGCAACATCCCCTACCAGACCCATGCTGCCATCAGTCTTTCCACCCTTGTCTGAAGAGATAAACCCTGCGCTGCCCGAGGCAATGGTGATGGCCTTCCCTGATGCAGTTGTCAGGCAAGATAATGTTGATTCTCCTCAGAAGCCACTCCCAACATCCCTGTTTGCTTCTAGACCTATAACTAGACTGAAGTCCCTGGGGGACCTAGAGGTGAGGTTGCGAGTGTGACCCATGAGGTGGTGTGCTACACTCAAAAAGAACTGCTTGTGTTTTTTAATTTACATAAACAGAAATCTGGGGAACAGGCATGGCAATGGAAATTAAGGGCGTGGGATAATGGTGAAAGGAACATAGAGTTGGGTCAGGCTGAATTTATTGATTTGGACCCACTAAGTAGGGACTCTGCGTTTAATGTTGCAGCTCAGGGAGTTAAAAAAGGTTCCAATAGTTTATTTGCTTGGTTAGCTGAAATATGAATTAAAAAATGGCCCACTGTGAGCGAGCTAGAAATGGTTGCTGTCTCCCTTGGTTTAACATAGAGGAAGGGATCCAAAGGCTTAGGGAGATTGGGAAGGTGGATTAGTCACTTTAGACCTAATAATCCAAGCTGGGAGGGTCCAGAAGACACACACTTGACCAACGCCTTGTGAAATAGATTTGTGAGGGCAGCACCTGAATCTTTGAAGAGCCCTGTAATTGCTCTTCTCTGTGTGTCAGATCTGATGGTGGGGACCACAGTCAACCAACTACAAAGTTTAAATACAATGGGAATAATTGGATCCCAAGGTGGCAGGGCCCAAGTGGAGGCACTGAACAGTCAAAGGCAAGGTGGGCATAGCTACCATAATGAATAGCAGAGGCAAAGCAGCAATCAGAATAGTCTGATTCCTGTAGAGCTCTGGTATTGGCTAATTAACCATGGTGTTCTTAAGTGTGAAACTAATAGGAAATCTACTGCATTCCTAATTAATTTATACAAGCAGAAAATTTCTAGGTCAAATTGACAAAAGACTAATTTGATTATAAAAACAGAGAATCATGGCTATTCAGTCAATTTCCAGACTTGAGCTAGTTTAAAGACCCAGAACCCCTTGAATGAAGAGGAGGCCAGTGCCCCCGGAGGCAGGACCCCACTACACTACCGACAATTTATTCAGTGAATCTTTCTCCCATCCTCCCCCAAAGAGACCTCTAGCCTTTTACCAGGGTAACTGTGTACTGGGGAAAGGGAAATTATCAGACATTTGGGGGACTATTGGACACTGGCTCTGAGCTGACATTGATACCAGGGGACCCTAAACATCATTGTGGTCCTCCAGTTAAAGTAGAGGCTTATGGAGGTCAGGTAATTAATGGAGTTTTAGCTCAGGTCTGACTTACAGTGGGTCCAGTGGGTCCCTAGGCTCATCCTGTAGTCATTTCCCCAGTGCCAGAATGCATAATTGTCACAGACATACTTAGCAGCTGGCAGAATCCCCACACTGGCTCCCTGACTGGTAGGGTGAGGGCTATTATGGTGGGAAAGGCCACATGGAAGTCATTAGAGCTGCATCTATCTGGAAAAATAGTAAATCCAAAACAATATCGTATCTCTTTAGGGATTGCAGAGATTGGTGCCACTCTAAGGAGGCAGGAGTGGTCTCCACTCCTGCCACTTCTCTCCCCCATTCTGCACCAATAGCTTCATGGGGGAGTTCCCTATGAACAGTTGACAGAGGAAGATAAGACTAAGGCCTTGTACACAGATGGTTCTGCACAATATTGTGGATCTATCAAGGACTTGAAAGACACAGGGGTGGTGATTCCCACTACATCCCTATTCAACTGTGACATTATGACCTGTCAGAAGACTGATGTATTATGGAGAATGACAGTGGATTATCTTAAGCTTAACCAAGTGGTGACTGCAATTGAAGCTGCTCTACCAGATACGGTTTCATTGCTTAAGCAAATTAACACATCTCCTGGTATCTGGTATGCAGCCATTGACTTGGCAAATGCTTTTTTTCTCCATTCCTGTCCATAAGGCCCACCAGAAGCAATTTGCCCTCAACTGGCAAGGCCAGCAACATATCTTTACTGTCCTACCTCAGAGACATATCAACTCTCAGGCTTTGTGTCATAACCTTATTTGAAGACACCTTGATTGCTTTTTGCATCCACGAGATATCACCCTGGTTCATTATATTGATGAAATTATACTGATTGGGTCCCATGAGCAAGAATTAGCACACACACTGGACTTATTGGTGAGACATTTGTGTGTGAGAGAATGGGAAATAAATTTGACTAAAATTCAGGAACCTGGTACGTCACTGGAATTTCTACATATCCAGTGGTGTGGAACCTGTTGAGATATTTCTTCTAAGATGAAGGATAAGTTGCTGTCAGTTTTGAGCGGGGTCCAGAACAGGAGAAGTCTCAGCAACAGGTCCAGGCTGCTGTACAAGCTGCTCTACCATCTGGGTCATATGACCCAGCAGATTCAATTGTGCTTCAGGTGTCAGTGGCAGATAGAGATGCTGTTAGGGGCCTTTGTCAGGCCCCTAGTGGTGAATTACAGGGGAGGACTCTAGGATTTTGGAACAAGGCCCTGCCATCTTCTGCAGATAATTACTCTCCTTTTGAGAGACAGCTCTTGGCCTGTTACTGGGCTCTGCTAGAAACTGAACATTTGACTATGGGTCATCAAGTCACTATGCAACCTGAACTGCCTTTTTCTGACCCATCTAACCATAAACTAGGTCATACACAGCAGCATTCCATCATCAAATGGAAGTGGTATATACATGATTGGGCTCGAGCAGGTCCTTAAGGCACAAGTAAGTTACATGAGGAAGTGGCTCCACTCATGGTCTCCATTTCTGCCACTTTTGTCCCCAATTCTGCACCAGTAGTTTCATGGGGAGCTCCCTATGAACAGTTGACAGAGGAAGAGAAGGCAAGGGCCTTGAACACAGGTGGTTCTGCACAATATGCAGGCACCACCCCAAAGTGGACAGCTGCAGCACTACAGCCCCTTTCTAGGACATTCCTGAAGGCAGCAGTGAAGAGAAATCTTCCCAGTTGGCAGAACTTTGAGCAGTGCATCTGGTTGTGAACTTTTCATGGAAGGAGATTTGCCAGGAGCAGAGAACAACACTGAGCCCTCAACATGTCACCATTCCTCAGGGTGATCAGCCAGCTACCTGCTGGCAAGTTGATTATATTGGACATTTTCCATTTTGGAAAGGGCAGAGGTTTGTCCTCATGGGAATAGACACTTACTAGGGGTATTGGCTTGCCTATCCTGCATACAATACTTCTGCCAAGACTGCCATCCATGGACACATGGAATGCCTTATCCACTGTCATGGTATTCCACACAGCATTGCCTCTGACAAAGGCACTCACTTCATGGCTAAAGAAGTGCAGCAGTGGGCTCATGCTCATGGGATTCACTGGTCTTACCATGTTTCCCATAACCCTGAAGTGGCTGAATTGATAGAACAGTGGAATGGCCTCTTGGGGTCAGAATTACAATGCCAAGCAGGTGACAATTTTTTGCCGCGCTGGGATAAAGTTCTCCAGAAGGCCATGTATGTTATGAATCAGTGTCCAATATATAGTATTGTTTCTCCCATAGCCAGGATTCACGGGTCCAGCAATCAAGGTGTGGAAGTGGAAGTGGCACCACTCACCATCACCGCTATTTATCCATTAGCAAACTTTTTGCTTCCTGTTCCTGTGACATTATGTTCTGCTCGCCTAGGGGTCTTAGTTCCAGAGGGAGGAAGGCTGCCACCAGGAGACACAACAATGATTCCATTAAACTGGAAGTTGAGATTGCCACCTGGACACTTTGGGCTCCTCCACCTTTAAGTCAACGAGCCAAGAAGGGAGTTACAGTGTTGGTTGGGGTTATTGACTATCAAGATGAAATCAGTCTACTGCTCCACAATGGAGATAAGGAAGAGTATGCACGGAATACAGGAGATCTATTAGGGTATCTCTTAGTAATACCATGCCCTGTGGTTAAGGTCATTGTGAAACTACAACAGCCCAATCCAGGCAGGACTACAAATTACCCAGTCTCTTCAGGAATGAAGTTTTGGGTCACCCCATCAGGAAAAATACCACAACCTGCTGAAGGTGCTTGCTGAAGGCAAAGAGAATACAGAATGGGTAGTAGAAAAAGGTAGTTATCTACACCAGCTATGATTACACGACCAGCTACAGAAACAATGACTGTAACTGTCATTAGTATTTCTTCCTTCCTTTGTTAAAAACATGTTTGTGCATGTATACACTTGTACTAAGAAAATATTTTCATTTTATTTCTTTTCTCCTTTACCATGTGACGTAATATTTATTGACTTTACATCAGCATTTAAGTATTATTAACTTTATGTAATATTATTTGGGTTGGAGATTGGTGTGTTTCCAGTTGCACGAAAGACAGTTGTATTATATTAGGGGTAATTATGACCTTATTATTGTCTTTATTTGAAGATTACATATGACTTCAGGAGAAGTGTATGGGTTCAAGTTGACAAGAGGTAGACTTGTAATAGTTAATATTGAGTGTCAATTTAATTGGAGTGAAGGATTCAAAGTATTTATCCTGGATGTATTTGTGAGGGTGTTGCCAAAGGAGAGTAACATTTGAGTCAGTAGGCTGGGAAAGGCAGACCCACCCTTAACTTGGGTGGGCACAATCTAATCAAATGCTAGCATGGCTAGAATATAAGCAGGCATGGTCTGAGTTAATACTTAATAAACTCCTATATATATATGTATATTCCCATATATATTCCATATAATATATATATTCCATTAATTCTGTCTCTCTAGAGAACCCTAATACATATGGTAAGGTACCCTACTTCTATATCTAATATTTGGAGAATCTTTTATGAAAAAATGTTGAGTTTTGTTAAATGCTTTCTCTGCATCTGTTTAGACAATAATATGATTTTTACCCTTTTTTTGGTTAATAAGGTACATCTCATTTATTGATTTGTGTATGTTGATTCATCCTTTTGAAGTGTATTGAATTCAGTTTACTATTATTTTCTTGATAATTTTTGCATCTATGTTCTTAAGGGATATTGGGCTATAATTTTGTTTTCTTATGTGCTTTTGTCTGGTTTTGGTATCAGTGTAATGATGGCATAGTAAAATGAGTTTGGAAGTGTTCTCTCTTCTTCGAAGTTTTTAAACAGTTTGAGAAGGATTGGTGTTAATTCTCCTTTAAATGTTTTGTGGCCAGGCGCTGTGGCTCACACCTGTAATTCCAGCACTTTGGGAGGCCGAGGTGGGAGGATCACTTGAGATCAGGAGTTAGAGACCAGCTTGACCAACAGGGAGAAACCCCGTCTCTACTAAAAATGAAAAATTAGCTGGGCATGGTGGTGCATGCCTGTAATCCCAGCTACTCAGGAGATTGAGGCAGGAAAATAGCTTGAACTAGGAGATGGAGATTGTGGTGAACCAAGATGGCAGCATTGCACTCCAGCCTGGGCAACAAGACTGCAACTCCGTCTCAAAAAAAAAAAAAAAAAAAAAAAAAGTTCCATAAAATTTACCCATGAAGTTATCAAGGTCTGGTTTCTTTATTAATGGACTATTACTGATTCAATGTTCTTATTCATTAGTGGTTTGTTGAGACTTTTTATTTCTTCATGATTCAGTCTTAGTAGGTTGTATGTTTCTAAGAATTTCTCAATTTTTTTCTAGTTTATCAAATTTTTTGACATATACTTGTTCATAGTTGATTTTTATGATTTTATTAACTTCTGTGGCATCAGTTGAAATGTATTCTTTTATTTCTAATTTTATTTATTTGAGACTTCCAATTTTCTTAAATAGTTTTGCAAAAGCTTGGTCAATTTTATTTTTTCATTAAAAATCCTTAGTTTAATTTTTTGTATTGTGTTTCTAGTCTTTATTTCATTTATTTTTCTTTTAATTTTGTATATTTCTTTCTGCTAACTTTTAGCTTAGTTTGTTCTTCTTTCTTCCAAGGTGCATATATATTTTTAATTTGTAATTGTTATATCTTCTCAATGAATTGATTCTTATATTATATATATTTTTTGGTATTGTGACTATTTTTATTTAGAGTCTATTTTGTCTAATATGTTAATAGTTATAGCCACCTCTGCTCTCTTTTGTTTACCATTTTCATGGAATGTATTTTTTTCAATCCCTTCACTTTCAACCTGTGCGGTTCCTTAAAATCCAATATGAGTCTCTTATACACAGCATATAGTTGAGTATTGTTTTATTTGTTTATTCATTCTATCACTCTATGTCTTTCAAATGGAGATTTTCATCTATTTAAGTTTAAACTAATTATTAATAAGGAAGAACTTACTATTGCCATTTGTTCATTTTTTTTCTTTTAGTTCTTTTGTTCCTCTTTTCCGGCTGTACTCCTTTTTTATTTTTTCTTTGTAGTGATACACTTGATTCTCTTCTATTTTTGTGTGTGTGTGTGTCTTTCACAGGAATTTTATGTTTGTATGGTTACCATGAGGCTTACATAAAACATCTGACAGTTACAGTAGTCTATTATAAGCTGATATGATTTAATTTAAATTTTATGTACACTTTTACATACTTCATGTTATTTTTGTTAGTACTTTGAAGAAGGGCTGTGGACATTCAGTGTCCCACTTGCAATGTCATTCCCCCATGAGAAAAATCATGGGCTGAGGACCTTTCTCAGTATTGAGCTGCACCAACTGGGGGAAGTGAGAGATACAGGCAAAGTGAAAGTACTCTCACCTATTTCAATAAAGTTGTTCTTAGTTACAGGGTCTTTTATGGTGTTGAAACTTCTTAATGAGATTCTGGGATTTACATAAAGGCATTCCAATCTGTATATGGTTGTTAAATCTGTGCTTTGGTAAGGGGAGGAGGGCTGGGACTTTCTATTCTTCCATTTTACTGACATTCTCAAGTTCTTTCATTTTCTTCTTATATATACAACACTTTTTGTACTGGTATAGTTTTGGAGTATATCACTAAATGGGTTTTTCAGAAAAATCTGCAAATATAAGTGTATATTTCATATCAGAAAAGCTTAAGGTTATATGTTTTTTCTTTTTAACTTAAAAGCTTTTCAATTTTAATTTATCTAACACTCCCAGCAGTCTCAGTCAATACACATATTCAAACACATAATTTTTTCCAGTAATATGTGTAAATATTCACACTAAGTGAGACAAATAAAAACTACATAAAGCTTTCCCTCATTTGCTCCCAAGTGAAATGCCTAAAATCTTTGGAATTCATGAACTCGATCATTCAGAGCTTTTTGGGTTTGAAATTGTGGCTAATATACCTCATTACTTGATTACAGACATCTTTCTGAGTCAGGTACTACTATCTAATAGATCTGAGAGCAAAAAGTTATCTCACAAGCATAATTAAAACACGAATGGTATAACTATTTGCTTACTGTTTGCCACAATTTCTCGATTTAGACTGAGTTCAGGCTAGTCTCTGTCATCTACTAATGGATGTTCAGAGACTTACTGAGTGTCTTACAAATAGTTATTTCTCACCAAAGGAACCTTGTGCTTACTCATTACTCTGTCTGAAAATCTTGTGCCAATTCTTGATATGACCAATTCTTTTTCATCCTTTATATCTCTATTTAAATACTATTTTCTTCAAGAGTTGTTGTTATCCAATTATCCATGGTAGGGATATTCTTATATTATTTATCACAATATTATTTTTTCATAGTACTGAAAGCACCCCATAATTAATTGAACTATATATGCTATACGTGTGTGTGTGCATGTGTGTGTGTGCCTACGTTTTTTATAGATCCAATGAACTCTGCCTTCTGGTATTCATAACCTAGTATATTTCTCTCCTACATTAAATCTGGGCTGCCTGTATGAATTAAGCTAAATGATAAAATGAAGTGGAAGGGAGTTTATGCAAGCTGCAGCCCTAAACCTTAACTGAAAACTGCTTATTTTCTACTCAGGGAGTACTGATCTACCATATAAATGTCTGTCTATCCTGTTGAAAAGGCTTTGTAAATGAGTTCATAGGGCAGGGCCTTAATCCAATACGACCTTGGCTTTTTAAGAAGAGGAAGGGAGCTCTCTCTCTCCCCATGTAAGGACAGAACTAGAAAGTGGCCATTGGCAATCCAGGAAGAGAGCCCTCACCAGAACCACACCATGAGGGCACTCTGATGTTGAATTTTGAGCTTCAAGGACTGTGAGAAAATAAATTTCTGGTGTTTAAGCACTGTCCCCTAACCCGTATCTGTGGTATTTCCTTATGGTAGTGCAAGCTGACTAATACAACAGCCCACTCAAGCCCTGAAGCAGATTGCTGTAGCACCAGCCGACATTGCATCAAAGAGAACAAATATTCAATTGTGTCCAAATAGCCTACACATTTGTTAAACATAATAGAATTTTTGTTTTTTAATGACACTGAATTTTGGAAGAATTTATTATACAACATTAGGTAACTAAAATATGCCATTTGTATAGCCCTTTTTTTTTTTTGACAGAATCTTGCTCTGTCGTCAGGTTGGAGTGCAGTGGCACAATCTAGGCTCATTCTGCAACCTCTGCCTCCTGGGTTCCAGTGATTCTCATGCCCCAGCCCCCCAAGTAGCTGGGACTACAGGCGCGTGCCACCACACCCAGCTAATTATTTTTTTTATTTTTAGTAGAAAAGGGGTTTCACCATGTTGGCCAGGATAGTCTTGATCTCTTGACCTCATGATCTGCCTACCTGAGCCTCCCAAAGTGCTGGAATTACAGGAGTGAGCCACCCCACCTGGCTATCTACAATACTTTGCAAAAATGTGTAACATGATAGGCACTCAAAAGCTGATTAAAAAAAAGGATGGAAGAAGGAAAATATAAACGTGTTCAAGATTATCAAAAAGTATGTTGAAGAGGCAGGGATAATTTCATGATTTAAAACAGGATTTCTCAAGATGGGTTTCAATGACAATATAAATAGTAAACACCTAACATTGAAAGATACTTTGTTTATAATTTGCATCACTCATTTGCATTCAAGACTTGGTAAATCTATGGGGGAGAAATTAAAGTATTTGCTAGAATTTTGTTTCCTTATCAAGACTCAGTGACATTTGTGAATGACAGTGGAATTCATTGCTAGTGCATTTGTATGCAAACATACAAGCATACAGACCTAGATAAAAACACATAGAAAATAAATAGCAGAATCACTGCATTTATTTGGTTAATAAAAGCAAAACTGGCTTCTGCCTCAATCTAGTTATTTCAGCTAAATTATTTTACTTGCTGAGGTAAATATGGTTTATTGCCACTTTGAAATAAATTATCTTCATATCTGTAAAATCATTCTTTCCAAATTAATTTAATTAGTGTAATACTAAAAGGTTTCAATTATCACAGTTGCTCCAGAAAAATCATATGTATATTTACAACAATTTAATCAGTTGTGATATTGCATTCTTTTACTTGAGAAAATTTCCTGTAAGTGCTCACAGATTGTTTTGCAATTAAATAAAGTGCATTTTGTAATGTGGTTTTCAAATATATATTTGCATTTTAATAAAATAGGTCAGATTCATTGGTCTTCTTTCATTGTTTGCTTTTTTCTGTATTTTTCAGTTACAACCTAAAATATAGGTTGACTTTCAAATTTGATTTGATTTAGAGGAAACATTTTAAGACAATTTATTTCATTTCCTATTTTCTGAATCAAAATAGTTGCAAAATAGGAACTGTACAAATAAATTATAACAAGGGTTTGGGTGCAGTGGCTCATGTCTATAATCCTAGCACTTTGGAATGCCGAGGCAGGAGGACTGCTTGAGGCCAGGAGTTTGAGACCAGCCTGGGCAATGTAATGAGACCCAATCTCTACAAAAAGTTTTTTAAATTAGCAGGGCTTGGTGGCATATGCCCATAATCCCAGATATTTGGGAGGCTGGGGTAGAAGGTTTGATTGAGCCCATAAGATCGAGACTGCAGTGAGCTATGATTACATCCCTGCAATCAAGCTTGGGTACCAGAGTTGGACCCTGGCTCAAAAGAAAAAAAAATATTAAACCATATATTATATACAACACAATTTATTATTATATCATAAAAATAAACTCTTGTGTTCTCAATAGTAATCTCACTTTTCCCTATGTCAATGGATGCGTCTGACTATATACGGTAGGTCAAAACACTGAAGTAATGTTGGATACTTTCTTATATTGATTACTTATATTGACACTAATCTCCTTGTTTTGAAAAATACTTTATTTGAAATGTAACTCAATTATTATTAATTCTTTGATAAAAATATTTATTAAAAGAATACACATTACTATAGAAGCAAACTGAAGGGTATACAGTATATAACAGCCAATAAGTAGAGTTCTAGTATATGATTTACATTTATATATGTATACTTGTACATATGTGTATTTATATACACACAAATTCATATATTATTATAAAATTCGCAAAATGTTTTGTGTAATGCATCTAACCTACCTTCCTAATGAATATCCCAAGAACAAACAGTAAAATATAAGCCAAGCACTGATTTCTTTTGTGTATACATTTCCATGTTGCCACAATAATAATTTCAAACATTTTTACATTGATAGATGCCTCTGACTGGAAAATACTTAATGTTAAGACCCATAAAAAGGTGGTAGGCATCATTATTTAATACTTCAAGATATTTTTCCTTCACACACTTTCAACTAGGCCAATATATTTCTTATTATAAACTAGGTTTAAACCAATGATAGAAGCCTCAAATCTACAGAAGTTAAATGTATGTGTTTTATAGATATCAATATTACTAAACCACTTAAATCTTGTTACACTCTTTTAAACAGACCAGGTAGGATCTCGAAAATAAAACATGGTCACTATGCAAATAATTATAATAATAATACATAAGATAGAAAGCAGAAAACATATAGGTCAATTTGTATGCCTACATGAATGCTCCCAGATACTTTAGAATTTTAGAAATATCTGTATGAAATTATAATTGGAGGTAAGTAATCATATAAACTATATCAAAAAACTTATTGTTGACTTTAAAAAATGGTATTAACAATAAAATTGCTTTAAGAAAAATAAAGCTATTAAGCTACTGATTTGGACAGGTAATTTAGTGTTAATGCTAGAGAGTTAAAATTTGAGAATTTATAATATTTTATTTTAGAACTTTTATTAAGACTGCTGTTAATATAGAAAGAAATAAATCTGCTTATTTAGATGACAAAATAAAATATAAGTAGGCAATAAAGTGAGAACAGCTGCTTTTTTCTCCTATTATGCTCACGTTGTAGATGAATATGTCATCTTTTCTGCCCTCAAAGAGTTTTTCACTTACCACAGGAAGCAAAGCACACATTAAAAATTAGCACAGGGGGGCTGGGCACGGTGGCTCACGCCTGTAATCCCAGCACTTTGGGAGGCCGAGGTGTGCGGATCATGAGGTCAGGAGATCAAGGTCATCCTGACTAAACACGGTGAAACCCCGTCTCTGCTAAAAATACAAAAAATTAGCCAGGCGTGGGGGCGGGCGCCTGTGGTCCCAGCTACTCCAGAGGCTGAGGCAGGAGAATGGCGTGAACCCGGGAGGCGGAGCTTGCAGTGAGCCGAGATTGCAGCACTGCACTCCAACCTGGGCGACAGAGGGAGAGTCCACCAAAAAAAAAAAAAAAAAAAAAAAAATTAGCACAGGGAAGTTGAATACTGTAACGGGTATGAGAGAGAGAGTGGACTCTTAGTCTGCTTACATCCACAAATAATGAGAATCACGTTTCCAAATTTAAGTACAGGCATTGTGCCTATGCAATTTTTTAATATTGTCGATTTTTAAATGATATCGTGCTAGGGACAGGTGAGGAACCTGGACTGTGGTAACTACACAAGCAGTCTAAAAGATATACTCACTTTTAATTCCTTATCCAATTATATGGTTGCTTTTGTAATTTCTAATTGGTCTATGGATGCGAAAGGATATAGAAGCATAAGGTTTTGATTTCTTCAAATAATACCAATTTCCGGAGCAAGATTGTTATTTATAAGTAATATCGGTGAAGTTTAATATATAATTTTGAAAAATTATATCATATTAATTAAATTATATCATATTAGGGAAGAGGTTAAAGATGGTAGTGGCCAAATGCTTCCAAAATTGATAAGGATGTGAAAAATTAGATTTCACAAGCATTAGACATATGGTCTTGATAAAAATAATAATATGGGATCCTTTTTGTTGTGGCAAAAAAGCTTGTTTAGTGGGGAAAGTTAAAAACATGGTATTTAATTTTTCATCAAGACTATCCGTGTAGCAAATGGGATGCATGTGTTACATGGCAATAGCAGTAAGTAAATGTCAAAGTTTTGTATTAGTCCATTCTCATATTGCTATAAATAAATACTTGAGACTGGGTAATTTATAAAGGAAAGCCATCTAATTGGCCCATGGTTCTGCACACTATACAGGAAGCATGATGCCTGCATCTGCTTGGCTTTTGGGGAGGCCTCAGGAAATTTATAATCATGGCAGAAGGCAAAGGGGGAACTAGCACATCACATGGCTAGAGCAGGAGCAAGAGAGGCAGGCAGGTGCTACACATTTTAAATTTCCCAGATCTCATGAGAACTCACTCACTGTCACAAGGACAGTAATAAGGGGATGCTACCAAACTATGCATTAGAAATCTACTGTCATGACCTAATTACCTCCCACCCAGCTCCAACTTCAACTCTGGGGGTCACATTTCAATGTGAGATTTGGGCAGGGACACACATTCAAACGATATTAAGTTTATTGTAGTTGATGACAACCTATATGAAGACATGGCTTAAAAAATATAACTACCACAGAGTAGAGTATTGTGAGTAACTTGGAGAAGCTTTCAAGGTAATAATTACCACATTTTCAGATGATGAGATTCTAGAAGGGATGCAAATGCAAGAATCCATACGATATCCAGAGAAGGAAATTATAAGCTGAATTTATCAATATTGTATATAAAAGATACAAATATACAGACTACAACTTTATGATAAGTAGCATTTGACCTAACAGTAGATGAAGCTCAAAATCTAATGTAGCTAACAGAATAAAATTAAACAAAATTCTAAAAATAATAATATAAAAGTAACACAAGTGCATACAGAGGATTTAAATTTGCCAATATGTTGAAAGGAAAGAGAAAGTTCAGCCCTTGTTATATTTAAATGTTGTTTATGCTAATATTATACGAATCTATGAACTGGAGTACATTACAAAAACTATTCACTGAGAAACGGCTCATAAAACTTAACTTGCTTGTCCTGAAATTTTCATTAAATGTGACTTTTGTTCATTTTATTTTATATTTCAGATACAATTGAGAACTGATGGAGACAAGCCATCACTCCTTATCATTCACAACTCAAAATAAGCGTACAACATTAAAGGACAAAATTAGGGCTTCCAGAGAAATATATGGTGATATACTTTTAACGTTATTAAAAATGTATTTGTTACTATTCTATGAAGAAAAATTTCAGTCATTGATTTACCAAAGATTTGTATTTTTCTTAAAATAATTGTACAAATGTGCTCTTTAAGCAGCAAGGTCAAAGTAGGGAAAGAGATGTTTATATTCTATAATAAAAAATGAATAAGAAGCTTTCATATAGTGGTCAATAATTTAGATACATTTGACTCGAAAACTAAAAATCATACAGACCTATTTATCTTATTGAAGAATGTAATAATAATATATTATACAGTTTATAGTTATAGTAGAGGCTAACTTACTAGCCAGATGACATAAGAAACACTGCCTAAATTTTAAAAAACAGTTGATACACATGTTTCATTGAAATTAGTAAATTACATATATATATATATATATCCATTGCATTTTTCTTTATTCTCCGATTTCAGTGTCTAAACAATTACTTTCTATTTTATAAAATCCTTGCTACAATAAGTTTTATGATCTCATGTTGATCAAAATAGAGTTATGAAGAAAATCTGTTATATATATAAATGTGGTGAGCCTTTGTAAATTATTTGCATGCCTATTAACTTAAAAAGGACATCTTTCTATATCAAATATAATGTAAAATAATTTTATATACTTTATTGTTTAGTGGGAAAACACGGTTTGGTCTTTTCTCTTTGTTACGTATTCTACTCTTCAACATAGCCATTTTGGATTTAATAAAGTTAAGGTTCAGAGAAGTAAAAATATTTTATATAATTTTTTTTTGTGAGTATGCAGCATGGCAAAACTAAAAACCTGTTCACCTGATATTTGAGCAGCCACTTAAAAATATATACTGAAGTCCAATTAGAAGTGCCAACCCCTATTTTCTGAGACTGAGCACCCATTTATGCTTTTTAGCAATAAAGAATGCATTTGGATTCATAAGAGGAAGAGAACCAATAAGAGAGAGAGAGTGTGTGTGTTTGTTTCTCTGTGTGTGTGTAGTAGAGAGACAGAGAAAGAGATATTTAATTGAAAGAATTGGTTCACATGACTGTGAGGGCTGGCAAGTCCAAAATCTGCAAATCTGCAGGGCAGGACAGTAAGCTGGAGATTCAGGGTACCTCAGCCTTTTTCAGACTTTCAATAGATTGGATGAGATCCACAAACATTGTAGAGGTTAATCTGCTTTACTCAAAGCCTACTAATAAATGTTAAATGTATGTAAGTATACCATCACAGCAACATCCAGACTAGCATTTGATCAAAGAATTGACCACAGCCTACTCAAGATGGCACATAAAATTAAGCATGATAGGCTGGGAGCAGTGGCTCACACCTGTAACCTTTGCACTTTGGGAGGCCAAGGTGGGTGGATCACAAGGTCAGGAGATCGAGACCATCCTGACTAACACAGTGAAACCTCATCTTTACTAAAAATACAAAAAACTAGCCAGGCGAGGTGGCGGGTGCCTGTAGTCCCAGCTACTCGGGAGGCTGTGGCAGGAGAATGGCGTGAACCCGGGAGGCGGAGCTTGCAGTGGGCCGAGATGGTGCCACTGCACTCCAGCCTGAGTGACAGAGCGAGACTCTGTCTCAAAAAAAAAAAAAAATTACGCATGATAAAGCAAAATCCATTTTACTTGAGAATAAAAGGTACTTATTACTGCTGGAGTATATTTGATTATTAAATTGGCTAACTAGTAAAGAAGGCAGTTCATTAAGTTAAAATAAAAGCAAGGCCTTTCACGAGGTTAGAGTCTAACCAACTTTGGGTTTTTCAGACTGTTTGAATCTGATATTTGACTTCTATAAAATTAAAAATGTGTTACTTAATAAACTATACTATATAGAATGTTGTAAAAATAACGATAGATAGCATGTGGAAAGAGAAATTGTTGACATACTTGTGGCAATTAATATCTATTGCTGTTATGTTTTAAAAAGCGGGGTTTTTTACAATATAAAAATTATTATTGAACTTCAAAGACCTATATTGTTGAGAGTAAATGAAATCATTTGTGTTTATTTTTATGAATTTTCTTCCAATTCATTGTAGTTATTTTATGACATTTCTATGCTGAGTATAAAAGTCCAAAACTTTTATCAAAAATCTGGTGGATAGTAAGACAGAGTTTATATTTCCTAAACATGTTTTTTGTTGTGCTTAGTTGATATCTAGTAAACATTATTTTTTGCTATTTTTAATTTATATCTAGTATGTTTCCGTTATAAGAATATATGTTTAAATACTCTTTCCAGTAAATAATCCAGTATATGTGTTGGTATATATGTGTGCAAATGTTTACATGTTTATTGAGGGATGTCTTTTGTCACTGCCGAAACTATATAAAAGAGTTTATAATATGCTACAAAATTCAAATATTTTTTTTTGTTTGAATATATTAAATTATGGAATTACAGTAATCTTTCTTGATTTCATTTGTCTCTGAATCACTGCACTTAGAAGCCAGAGCAACAATTTTTTTAAATTCCTAATTTTATAAAAATTTATAAAAATTTCTAATTTTAAAAAATTCCTAATTTTTGTAAAGGAAACTAAGTGAGGAAATGAGCTCACTGGTTCAGTTAGAAGCATACATACCTACCTAGAGAAAAACAGATGCTACCTTATACATGGTTGTAACAGCATAATTATAGATAGAGGGAAGGGATTGATGGCTGCCCTCCTTAAAGACAACCTACCACACATTCTTTTAAAGCACATGTACTGTGGATAGTTGTAAGTATGCCATAGATATTGATTAATTTAATCTTCTTGAAAACACTATGTGGCAATTATTTTATTCATGAGACAAGAATATATACCTACAGTAAAAATAGAAGTAATGTGGTAATTATGTATACCAGTCACTTTTCGACCGTCTCCCATCTTGAAATTGACTCCTCTGTGTCTAATTCTAGCACAATCCAAACATTAGTGTTGGTTATTAGAGAAAGAAAGAGAAAGAAACCTATGAGGAAAGAGTCATGAAAGAAAAAATACATAGAGGCACTCATTTTTGAAATTTTATTTATAATTCATCCGCAGCTTTTTACTCATAAGACAAAATACAATCTTGATTAATCTGATATTCATTAATTAAATGAATTGTTATTTCTTGTTTTATAATAACATTTCTCATTTTTGTCATAGGATTCTTTAACATTTCAAACCATGTGTTATCCAGGTTACTAACTGTAGAGGTGCCAAATACTAAATTTCCATGAAAGTTCATGATAAAGTAATGTAATTTTAAATACATTCCTGTAATTTTTAAAGCTCTCCTTATGTTGCCAACAATTAATTAGACAAAAACATTAAATAGGCTTAATTTGCAGCATATTCCAAC
This sequence comes from Macaca nemestrina, assembly GCF_043159975.1. NCBI lineage: Eukaryota > Metazoa > Chordata > Mammalia > Primates > Cercopithecidae > Macaca > Macaca nemestrina. The sequence continues at coordinate 83,313,797 of NC_092135.1, read as the reverse complement.
TACTATAAACACTAGCATTCTACTAAGCAAGTAGAAAAACATGATAGAGTTATAATTATAGACATTTTATTTTTCTTTAGAAAAAATCTAATTAATGTATTAAAATATGTCATGTTTAAAGTTCCATTTTGCACTTTATTAAATTTACCCGATCATCAATTAGAATATTCAGTTTTAAAGATGAAATTCACATATATTTTCTTTATTTCAACTTGCAATATGATAAAAAACAAAGTCTAAACTAAAATTGATTAATTTCACCATAATTTTACTCTATGCTGTTTTATATACTTTTACTTTCAAATCTTTTAATAATGACTTTTAAAATTATATTATGCAGGACATCTATTAAAGTTCTAGAATTGGACTGCTTGGGTGAGAGCTCTGTCACAGCTTACAATTTGATAGACTTAGCAAAAGTTCTTATTACTTTTTTTTAATCTTTTTTTTTTCCAGTGACTGATGCCATGCATTAATTCATCATACAAATTTTTCATTGAGTGCCTTCAAAGTGGTAGATAAGAATCTGGCCACTGTGGAAACAGAGGTGAGCAAAAACAAAACATAGCTTATTTCCATGTGGCTGGAGAGGTCTCACAATCATGGCAGAAGGTGAAGGAGGAGCAAAGACACATCTTACAAGGAAGCAGGCAAGAGACCCGGTGAACTGCCCTACACAAAACCATCAAATCTTTTGAGACTTAGTCATTATCATGAGAACAGCACAGGAAAAACCCACCCTCATGATTCAATAACCTCCCACTGGGTCTCTCCCATGACATATGGGGATTATGGGCGCTACAGTTTTAGATGAAATTTGGGTGGGGATACAGAACCAAACCGTATCATCCTGCTCCTAGCCCCTCCTAAATCTCATGCCCTCACATTTCAAAACCAATCATGCCTTCCCAACAGTCCCTCAATGTCTTAACTCACTTCAGCATTAACTCAAGAGCCCACAGTCCAAAGTCTCATGTGAGACAAGCAAGTCCCTTCTACCTATGAGCCTGTAAACAAGTTAGTTACTTCCTAGAGAGAATGGAGGTAGACACTGGGTAAATACACCCATTCCCAATGGGAGAAATTGGACAAAATGAAGGAGCTACGGGCCCCACGCAAGTTCAAAATGCAGAAGGGCAGTCAAATCTTAAAGCTCCAAAATCATCAGCTTTGACTCCAGAGTCTCACTCTGTCGCCCAGGCTGGAGTGCAGTGGTGCAATCTCGGCTCACTACAACCTCTGCATCCTGGGTTCAAGTGATTCTCCTGACCCAGCCTCCTGAGTAGCTGGGACTAAAGGTGCACACCTCCACGCCCAGCTAATTTTCGTATTTTCAGTAGAGACGGGGTTTCACCATGTTGGCCAGATGATCTTGATATCTTGACCTTGTGATCCGCCCGCCTCGGCCTCCCAAAGTGCTGCTACCACAAGAAGCTGAAAATGAAGCCCTGCTATGAGATGTACAAAAACAAAAGAAATGAAGTTTACGTTGATTTATTTTCATTTTACATTATTTGATAGTTATATACATAGATGTATATGTGCATATATATCAATACATGGTTATGTATATATACACGTCTTTGATTCCAGTTCGTTTATTTTTTTGTTTCTTGATTTGTTTTAAATTGTTAGAGAAAAATTGTGTAATAGAAAAAAAAAGCTGAACAAGAATGAGCTTGAAGGATAATTGTGAGTAAAAGCAAAATAAAGACAAATTTGACTATTTTCTTCTCAGTCTTCAGTCGATGAGAGATTTAGTGTTAGTAGAAAGGTGGAAAGTGAATTTCAGGAGGAAAAAACATATCTCTAATTACTATAGCAATAAAAACAAGCTAGTTTTTTTTTGTGCATCACCAATTAAAATTCCCAAATATTAAACTTTATTCATTAGTTAATAAATTCACAAAGTAATAACATTTATCACTAAGTATAGGCTTATTACATTCTCTCCCAGAGTTGAGAAAATAATCTGTAGATTAATCTGAATGTGTCTATTTAATCATTTACTTAAATAGTATATATAGAAATACATGTTATAAATTTGTTATTGTTTTGCTTTATAATTTTTTTTTACTATACAAATCCTATACTTCTGATAAGTTTATAATTGTTGACAAGAGAGAAATAAATCAATAACATAAATTTGTTCTCTTTCACTTTTTTTCTGATTTTATTCTGGTATGTGCAATAGGCATCATGGTATATAGCTGTGTAGCCACTGAGTGACAAACTAACCTTGACCTACTTATAATGAAATGTTGTGTTGTCACTCAGGCTCAAGAAGTCATTAAAGCTTGACAGCATTGCCTCCTGTCAGCTTTTTCCAAATCCCTGTTGAACAAAATGTCTACCAGAATTATGACTTTGTTTCACTATTTTTTTCTTGAAGTGACATCTTAACTAATTAAAAGTAACCTGTTGGATTTCAGTTTTGGCCCTCTACAAGCTAAAGGTCAGCCTATTAAGGATTTTCTCATTGACAAGGCAGCTTTGCTTCTGATAGATATGTTTTCATAGCAAAATAGGGTAGAGGAAAAAGAAAAAAAAAACAGTTCATCATAGAATATGAACTTTGGCTTAGTATATATTTTTTTCCTAAGCTTATGGTTCCTAGTCAATAAGCCATTAAATGTGAAGGGAAAAGCAAATACAAACCATAACCCATAACATAAATTCAGAGAAAATTTTTAAAGTAATTATGCTTATAACACAGATTCTAAAATTGCATGCATTCATAATTACAATTGAAATACTATATTGCAAGCTTGACCTTGAGTCTAATTTTTAGAAGATATTTAGGTCTATAAACAAGGTTTACATATTGAAGACGAAAAGACAAGCCAAAAGGATGAAATGAATTTTTTAAAAGAGCAATTTAAGTAAATTTGGCTTTCTTAAGGATCAAAGGAGATGAAAGAGCTCACAGTGAGTGTATGGAAATCATAAGCTAAGCTGCAATTTTTATCCATTAGCTATTCTCATATTTTTAAACATAAAAGAACCTGAGTGAGAAACAATGGGCACTTTGAATTAGTTCCCCCAGTAGCACTTTCCAATGCTTTTTCTGAGGAACCTTCAAATTTAACTTAGTTTTACTTGCTATTGGCCTATAAATATAGCTAAATGTAACAAACAAAATAAAGAAAAACAAAGAAAAATCCATCAAAATTTTAAAATGTGTTCTTTTATGCAAGAGGAAATATGTAAAGCAGACTATATTAATGATTGGCAAATAAAAGCAATCCACAAAGTGAACTATTGTATGCCATATTTGATAAGAGATGAAGCCATCACTAAACAAAAATTAATTTAGATCCACAATTAAAGAAATAAATTATTTCTTTTAATTATGAATTTGCAATTATATTATGGCCTTGGAGAGAGTTGGCAATGTGATTCTAAATCCCCCCTAAATCTAATAATGAAAGGAAACATAGGTGATTGCCTACTGTGAATTTTATCTTTCAAACAGTCAAGATTGTTGAGAGGTCCTGAGAGTTCATGCTAGTTCTTCATCTTCATGTAATGTTTGTCTTATCCAACTGCACTACTAAGGTGAACTTTTCTAATAACTAAGTATGTGTCCAATGTCCCTTTGAAACTATTCCTATTTCAAGGGTAGGTCCTGTACTGTGCACAGGGAGATCAAAGATGACTAGTCCTAACTAAGATTAATGAGAACTGGTAGAATAAGTAATTTATAAAAGAATCCTTGGTTGTTCAGAGGAAAATTATGTGAAGGTACAGGATTGAAAGCAGGAAAACCAGTTAGGAGGATACAATTAGAAGACAGGAGGAAAAATCCACACTGGGAAAGAAAAGCACCGGTAAAAATGAGTAGGAGAAAGGTCAAGAAATTATTAACTGAATATGTTTTAGAAGGTGAAAGGAAGGGAAAATGAAGAATCAACTAAAACCCCTAGATTTCAAGGTTGAGTATCTGGAAGGGTAGATGATCTTATCATTCACTGAGGTAAAATACTAAGGAGAAAAAAAAAAGTTCAAGATTTAAAATTACTGAATTCAGTTTTGAGTTTGCTGAATTTTCAGTCTTCAGAATTCCCAGGCAAAAATAAAACATTATGAAAAAGATAAGCCTATGAGGACACTGCCTGCATGCCATTGTATAAAGAGAAATTGTGTGGGAACACTAGTCTAAGTGCATTCTCGAGATACAGAATTTTTGTAAGAAGTTGAAATTTATGATTCTAAGAAACTCAGGCTTTCAACATAGGCTTTGGGTAATATAGACACTTTAAAAATGTTAAGTCTTCCAATCCATAAACACAGGATATATTCCTATTTATTCGTGTCTTTAATTTTTTTCATCGAAGTTTTATAGACTTCAGTGTACAAGTTTTTCACGTTCTTGGTTAACTTTGCTCATAAACGTTTTATTCTTTTGAATGCTATAGTAACTGGAAATGTTTAATCAGTTTATTTTTTGATGATTCACTGTTCGAGTATAAAAATACAACCGACTATTGTATGTTGATGTTTATATTCTGTAACTGTGTTGAATTCATTAGTTCCAAAAGCTTTTTTTTTGAGTCTTTAGTGTTTGCTGCATGTGACATCGTATCATCTTCTACCACTGATAATTTTACATCTTCCTTTCCAATTTAGATGCCTTTTATTTTTTTTCTTGCATATTTGCCCTGACTAGGACTTCCAATACTATTTTGAGAAAAGTGGCCAGAGTATGCATCTCTGCCTTGATTCTGATATTAGAGAAAAGGTTTACCATTTTTACCACTGAGCATAATGCTAGCTGTGGGCTTGTGATATATGGCCTTCCTTGTTTTGAGATAAATTCCTTCTATACCTAGTTTCTTGAGAGTTTTGCCATAAACTGTACTATATTTTGTCAAATGCTTTTTTTGTATCTATTGAGATAATCATGCCATTTTTATCCTTCATTCTGTTCATGTGCTGAATCACATTAACTGGTCAATTAAATAGCCTTCAGATACTCTAATAAAGTATAAAGTATATAAAGAGAAAACTCCTAAAAGATCCACAAATAATACATAAAAATGAAAAAAACTAACATTGCTATTCATTGAAATTATAAAATAATTAAATATCGACTAATAGCACCCCAATTTTTTCTATAAAATCTGTTCATATAGCCAGTTTCTACATTCATTAATAAATGTGTTACTTTAATAGAAGCTAGAGGTATATTATGTTCACTAAAACTGTAAAAATAATACCTCATAAAAAATGGGTCAACTGATTTTTTGAAAAGAGCATGATCAGACATACTTCATGTATATCGTTGCCAAATGTTATATTATTTTTAAATTACATTTTTAATCAAAATGCTGAATATATATCAGGTGTGCTAAGCAAATATTAGTTGATATTTTAAAGTGGAAATAGGCACTACTAAGTAAGTTAGAAATTAAAATTGCTGTTGGTTTTAACAAAGGAGGTGACAGTACTAGGGAAGCTGATAGTGTAACTCTCAATCCAGGGTTGAAAGCTTCAGGACTGAGGAAGCCACTAGGATAAGCCTTAGAGTCCAAAGGCTGGTGGTCATGGAGTTCTTCTGTCCAAGGTAACAGAAGTAAAGTCTGTCCCAACACTTGGAGAGAGATTAATTTGCCTTCTGTATTCATTGTATCTGGGCCCCTGACTGATCTAATGCTGTTCCTCACCATTGAGGACAGGTGTTCCTCATCTAGTCCACTCAGACTCACACTAATCTGGAAACATCCTCAGAGATACACTCAAAATAATGCTTTACCAGATTTCTAGATATCTGATATGGTTTGGCTCTGTGCCCCCACCCAAATCTCATCTCAAATTCTAATCTCCATATTTCAAGGGAGGGATCTGGTGGAAGGCGATTGAATCATGGAAACAGATTTCCCCAATGCTGTTCTCATGAGATCTGATTGTTTAAAAGTGTGTGGCATTATCTCCCCTTGCTCTCTCTTTCTCCTGGCACCACACAGGATGTGCCTTGCTTCACCTTTGCCTTTTGCCATGATTGTAAGTTTCCTGAGGCCTTCTCAGTCATGCCAAAATGAGTCAATTAAACCTATTTTCTTTATAAATTACCCAGTATCAGGTAGTTTTTTATAGCAGTGTGAAAATGTACTAATGTAGTGTTCTTTAATACAGTCAAATTAACACCTAATATTCAGTCCACAAGTCTATTCTTTGTCAACTCGGCACCCATATGTACTTCCTTAAACCTTACTTAATATCAAAATAAAGACAATAACAAGGTAAAAGTTATATCTAACACAATGAACTAATATGATGCAACCATCTTGCATACAACCAAAAACACACTAATCCATTTTTTAGAATTCAGCTTTAAGGGTTTCGGCATTTGAGATTTTAATCTTTTAGAATTGTGACTTACAGGATTTTATTTTTTTGTTTTTTTTTTTTGTTTGTTTGTTTGTTTTTTGTTTTTGTTTTTTTGAGACGGAGTCTCGCTCTGTCGCCCAGGCTGGAGTGCAGTGGCGCGATCTCGGCTCACTGCAAGCTCCGCCTCCTGGGTTTACGCCATTCTCCTGCCTCAGCCTCCTGAGTAGCTGGGACTACAGGCGCCCGCCACCGCGCCCGGCTAATTTTTTGTATTTTTAGTAGAGACGGGGTTTCACCGTGGTCTCGATCTCCTGACCTTGTGATCCGCCCGCCTCGGCCTCCCAAAGTGCTGGGATTACAGGCGTGAGCCACAGCGCCCGGCCGACTTACAGGATTTTAAAAGTTAGGGATAAGAGCTTCTGATCTTTTAGAATTTCAAAATTTAGGATTATGGCATTTGGGATTGTTTCTTTTAGGATTATCATCCATATCACAGAGAAAGCTATATGTGGGGTGAAGAGGACGACTTAGGCAGAGGGAAGAACATATTTGAAAACTTGAAATGGGGAGTCACTTCTAAGATGGGCAAATAGGAACAGCTCCAGTCTTCAGTTCCCAGCGAGATCAAAGCAGAAGACGGATGATTCCTGCATTTCCAACTGAGCTCTGAAGACAGCACTGGTTCTCTCAGCGATTCCTCAGGGATCTAGAACTAGGGATACCATTTGACCCAGCCATGCCATTACTGGGTATATACCCAAAGGATTTTAAGTCATGCTACTATAAAGACACATGCACATGTATGTTTATTGTGGCACTATTCACAATTACAAAGATTTGGAACCAACTCAAATGTCCATAAATGATACAATGGACTAAGAAAATGTGGCACATATACACCATGGAATACTATGCAGCCATAAAAAAGGATGAGTTCAGGTCCTTTGCAGGGACATGGATGAAGCTGGAAACCATCATTCTCAGCAAACTATCACAAGGACAGAAAACCAAACACCACATGTTCTCACTCATAGGTGGGAGCTGAACAATGAGAGCACATGGACACAGGGCGGGAAATATCGTACACCGAGGCCTGTCAGGGGGTGAGGGGCTGGGGGAGGGATAGCATTAGGAGAAATACCTAATGTAAATGACTAGTTGATGGGTGCAGCAAACCAACATGGCACATGTATACCTACGTAACAAACCTGCACATTGTGCACATGTACCCTAGAAGTTAAAGTATAATGTAAAAAAAGACCATGAAATGGCATTATATATTTTGAAAATGATGTTATATATATCATGATTTATATATATATATATATTATATATGTGTGTGTGTGTGTGTATATATATGTTTATGGTACAAGAAATGTAATAATCTATTATTCCAAAGAAATATTCGGTGTTTATACTTTGAAATAATTTACATTTTATATTAAGGAATTTGCACTTTTTATATTTATCCTTTCACCTATGGAAAGCCAGTAGTGGCATTATTGGCCACAGAGGAAATGGGAAAAATGAATAAATGATCAAATTTGCTTTTGTAAAAAGTTAACACTCCTGACAGTGTGAAAAATGAACATGTGTGTAAACAGATTTGTAGCAAAAGAGCAGTTAGCAAGTTACCAATGGGAAATGATATGAGAAAGAGCCAACATAAGGATTAGTGGGTTGGGAGGAAGAGAGGAAATAGTGGAAATATTTCTAAGGTATTAAATTTAAAGACTGAAAACTTATATGTTGATATCACTATGCCATATACTAAAAATGTTACTAAAGATGAAATGTATAACATAAAGTTAAAATAAATGTAAACATTTTTAAAAGAAGATAATATTAGGAGAATCCAGAGCAAGATGCCTAAATGGAATCCTCCAGCAATGATCCCTTCTGCAGGACCATTGAATTGAGCAATTATGCAAACAAGGAAGCACCTTCGTAAGAACCAAAAATCAACTGATCAATCACAGTAGCTGCTTTGAACATTATATCAAGGAAAAAGCACTGAAGATGGTAGAAAAGATAATCTTGAATTGCCAACAACACCCCTGCCTCAGTCACTGGCAGTGACCACATGGCACAGAGAGAGAATCTATGTGCTTGTAGTAGAGAGAGCACAGTGACTGTGGGACTTTGCATTCAAATGCAGTGCTCCCTTGTCACAGTGGAAAGCAACACAGGGAAGAGTTGGTGGTTTTCACAGAGAGACCATTTAGACCAGCCCTACACAGAGGAGAATCGTCTATCTTAGCAGTCAGAATCTGAGTTCCAGCTGACCCCACCACCATAAGCTAAAGTACTCCAGTGTCTTAAATAAACTTGAAAGGCAGTATAGGCCACAGGACTGCAACTCCTGGGCAAGTTCTAGTGCTCCGCTTGTTTAGAGCCAGTGATCTTGGGGTGTATGTGATCTCATGAGAAACCAGCTGGGCTGCTCAAGGGAGTGTTTGCATCACCCCTCCCACAACTCCAACTAGCACAGCTTGCAGCTCCAGGAGAGACTCCTTCCTTCCACTTGAGGAGAGAAAAGGGGAGAGTAAAAAGGTCTCTGTCTTGCAACTTGAATACCAGCTCAACCACAGTAGAAGAGAGCAAAAGACGAAGTCCCGAGTCATGTGTTTCAGGCCTTAGCTCTCAGATGATACTTCTAGACACACCTTGGGCCAGAAGGGAACCCCCTACCTTGAAGGGAAAAACCTAGTCCTGGCAGGTTTCATCACCTGCTGACTAAAGATCCCTTGGACCTTAAATAAACGTCAGTGATTACCAGGCAATACTCATGGCTGGCCTTTGATGAGACCCAGTACCATGCTAGCTTCAAGTGTGACAGAGAGTATTGTCAGCTGCTCTGGCCATGGGAGAGACTCTTTCTGCTTGAGAAAAGGAGAAGATAGGCTAAAAAGGACTTTGTCTTGCAGCTTGGGTACAAACTCAGCCGCAGCAGGTTAGAGCACCAATCAGGCTCTTGGGGTTCCCACTTCTAGGCTTTGGCTCCTAGATGGCATTTATGGACCTGCCTTGGACCAGAGGGGAACCCACCCCTGAAAGGAGAGAAGCAGGCCTGACACCATTCACCACAAGCTGAATGAAAAGCCTTTGGGATTTGAGTGAACATTAGTGGTAGCCAGGCAGTACTCACCATGGGCCTGGGACAGTGACGGCCATGGGGAGAAACTCCTTCTACTTCAGGAAAGGAGAATAAATAATGGGAAAAACTGTCCTGCAGCTTGAGTGCCAGAACAAAACAGCTACAGTAGTATAGAGCATCAAGTAGATTCCTAAGGATTTTTACTCTAGGCCTTGGCTCTCAGATGGTATTTCTGGACCTGCTGTGGTCCTAAGGGGAGTTCACCACCATGAAGGGAAGGACATAGTCTAGCTGGTTTCACCACCTGCTGACCGAAGAGCTCCTGTACCTTAGGTGGACATTGGCTGTAAACAAGCAGTGGTCACTGTGAGCCTTGGACAAGACTTAGTGCTGTGCTGGCTTTGGGTCTAACCCAGTATAGTCCTAGTAGTGGTGGCCACAGAGCTGCTTGTGTCACCCCTTCACCAGATCCAGGCAGCTTAACACAGAGATAGAGACTTTGTTCGTTTGGGAGAAAATCAAGTAAGAGAACCAGAGCCTCTGCCTGATAATTCAGACAATTATTCTGAATCTTATCCAGTACCACCAAGATGGTACCTCTAAGAGTCTGCAAGAAACACAGCTTTACAGGGATGGGGGTGCCCCTAATGCCCGTATAGTTGCAGTGACTAAAGAGGTAGATTAAAAATAGTCAATTCCCTTTGAATACATGGAAAACCTTCCAAAGAAGGATGAGTACAAAGAAGCCCAGACTGTGAAGACAATAATAAATACCTAACTCTTCAATGCCCAGACATGAACAAATATCCACGAACATCAAGGAAAACATGACCTCAGCAAGTGACCTTTCAGACAGAGAATTCGAAATAGCTGTATTGAGGAAGATCAATGAAATTTCAGATAAACGCGAAGAAGGAATTTAGAATTCTATCAGGTAAATTTAGCAAAGAGAATGAAATAATTGGAAAAAGAATCAAGCAGTAATTCTGGAGCTGAAAAATGTGAATGACGTACTAAAGAACACATAAGTCTATTATCGGTAGAATTGATCAAGCAGAAGAATTAGTGAGCTCAAAGACAGGCTATTTGAAAACATACAGTTGGAGGGTGAAAAATAAAGAGAAATGAAAAGAAGAAAGCATGCCTACAGGATCTAAAAAACAGCTGCAAAAGGGCAAATCCAACAGTTATTGACCTCAGAGAGGAGGTAGAGAGACATGAGGGTAGCAAGTTTATTCAAAGGGATAATAACAGAAAATGCTCAAAACCTGCAGAAAGACATCAGCGTTCAAGTGTAACGAGGTTATAGAAACCAAGCAGATTTAATTGAAATAAAACTACCTCAAGGCATTTAATAAACTCCAGAAGGCCAAGGAAAAAGAAGATCCTAAAACCAGAAGAGAAAATAAACAAATAACATTCTAAGGAGCTCCCACCCATCAGGCATCAGACTTCTTAGCGAACATTGTACAGGTCAGGAGAGAGTGACATAACATAATTAAAGTGCTGAAGGAAAAAAAATTACCCTAGGATGGTATATTCATTGTAAACTTTCAAACAGAAAAGAGGAATAAACACTTTTCTAAATAAACAAAAGTTAGGAAATTTCACCAACAGTAGGCTTGTCCTGTAGGAAATGCTAAAGGGAGTTCTTCAGTATGAAAGAAAAGGACATTAACAAGCAATTTTTAAAAAATCTAATGGTAAAAAAACTCATGGGTAAATGTGCAGACAGACACTGAATATTATAACATTGTAATTGCGATGTATAAATAACTCATATCCCGAGAGATCAAAGCTCTAATAAAATATCTCTCAGCAAAGAAAACATAATATAGTGTTTCCCAGTAAGGAAATGCCCAGGACTCAATGGTTTTATTGCTGAATTTTACCAAGCATTATAGAAAAACTATAACTAGAAGAGGGTGGAATACTTCCAAAACCATATGATCATTTCGATCAATGCTGAAAAAAACTTTTGATAAAATTAAACAACTTTTCCTGATAAAAACCGTTAGGAAACTGAGAAGAAGCAAACATTAATACAGTAAAAGCCATATAAAAGAGACCCACAGCTGGCATCATACTGAATTGGAAAAAACAGAAAGTCTTTCCTGTAAGATTTGGAACAAGTCAAGGATGTCCACTTTAATCATTGTTAATCAAAATAGTACTGGAAGTCCCAGGTAGAGTAATCAGACAATAGACAAAAAAAAGAGGTCAAATTATTCTTGGATACCGATGACATAGTTTTATATTTGCAAAAACTGAAAATATCTACCAAAAAACTGAAAAACAAATTCAGTAAAGTTGCAGGATATAAAATCAACAAACAAAAATCAGTAGTATTTCTATATGCCAACAGTGAAAAATCTGAAAAGGAAATCAAGAAACTAACCCCATTCACAATAGCCACAAGTAATATAAAATACAAAGGAACTAACTTAACCAAAAAAGTGAAAGATCTCTATAATAAACACTATAAAACACTGATGCAAGAAATTGGAGGGGAAACAAAAATAGATATTCCACATTCATGGATTGAAAGACTCAATATTATTAAAATGTCCTACTACCCAAAGCAACCTGCAGATTCAATGCAATCCCTATCACAATATCAGTAACAATTACAGAAATAGAAAAAACAATCCTCAAATTTATATGGAACCACAAAAGAACCAGAATACTCAGTTACCATAAGCAAAAAGAACAAAACTAGAGGAATCACATTACCTGACTTCAAATTATACTACAGAGTTATAGTAACCAAAACAGCATAGTACTGGCATGCAATGAAAAGTGCTGGAGAAAACTGGATATCCATATGCAGAAGAATGAAACTAGACGTCTATCTTTCACCATACACAAAAATCAAATCTACACGAATTAAAGGCTTAAATCTAAAATTTCAAAGTATAAAATTACTTAGACAAAACACTGAGGAAACTCTCCAGAAGTTTGGTCTGGGCAAAGATCTCTTGAGCAATACTCCACGAGCACAGGTACCAAAGCAAAAATGGACAAATGGGATCACGTCAAGTTAAAGAGCTTCTGCACAGCAAGGGATACAATCAACAAGATGAAGAGACAACTCACAGAATGGGAGAAAACATTTGCTAACTAACCGTCGGACAAGGGATTAATAACCAGAATATATAAGGAGCTCAAACAACTATATAAAAAAAATGCAATAAACCAATTTAAAACATGGGCAAAAGATCTGAATAAACATTTATCAAAAGAAGACATACAAATTGCAAGTAGTATGTGAAAAGGTGCTCAAAAATCATTGATCATCAGAAAATACAAATTAAAACTACAATGAGGTATCATCTCACTCCAGTAAAAATGACTTTTATCCAAAAGACAGGCAATAACAAATGTGCATGAAGCTGTGAAGAAAAGGAAACCCTGGTACATTACTGGTGAGAATGTTAATTAGTAAAAGTGCTATGGAGAACAGTATGGAGGTTTCTCAGAGTGTTTCCAAAGTGTTATGGAGAAGAGTATGGAGGTTTCTGCATTTCCACATTTATTGCAGCACTATTTAAAATAGCCAAGATTTGGGAGCACCCTAAATGTCTATCAACAAAAGAATGAATAAAGAAAATGCAGTACATATACACAATGGAGTACTACTCAGCCATAAAAAGGAATGAGATCTTATCATCTGCAACAACATAGATGAAACTGGGGGACCTTATGTTATGTAAAATAAGGCAGGCACAGAAAGACAAACTTTGCATGTTCTCACACGTCTGTGGGAGAAAAAAATTAAAATATTTGAACTCATGGAGATAGATAATAAAATGATGGTTACCAAGGCTAGGAAGGGTGGTGTCTGTGTATCAGGGGAGCAGAATTGGGATAGGTAATGGCTACAAAAATATAGTTAGGTAGAATGAATAAGATCTAGTATTTGGTAACCAAACAGGTGACTACAGTCAACAATAATTTATAATACATTTTAAAATAACTTGATCTTAAAAACAGTGATAAGATAAATGCTCGAATTGATAGATAACCCATGTACTCCACAGTGATTATTACTCATTGTATTCCTATAACCAAATATCTCTTGGATCCCGTAAATATATACACCTACTATGTGTCCATAAAAATTAAAACTGAGAATTGTGAAAGAAAAAATATCAGTGAAAATAGAAATAAATATAGAAAGAGAAATTACTTGTTAAGAATTTAAAAATGCTACCAAATAAATGATGATAGATTAGATACATTAAGTAATAACATTTCTGAATTAATCATCGTATGTAGATTGTTGAAATGGTAAATAGTAAAGTGGCAAAATAAGTGCATGGAAGTATTTATAATGAATACTAAAGAAGAATATTTAAATACCATTTAATATTTTAATAAAATCATATAAAATATATTAACAGACATATCTTAAAATAACAAATGATGAATAAAATTTAATAAAGCTGATCAAATTTATAAAATAAAATCATATTGATTTATTCTTTAAACTATTAGTTTGTTGTATTAAAACTATATTTTAATAGTAAGTGTGTTGTGATATTAGTAAACTTAGACTTCCAAAGAAGTATTATTCAGTCATTATTTAGTAATAGTCATATTAATGTTTTTAGTTATTATATCATGAAAACTGCATCAAAGTAATTTTAACTGCAACTATATATATATATAAAATATATATATATATATATATCAGAGTGTTTAATCAGAAAGTGACTTATAAGGCCTTTTAAAGTCTACACAAACAAAAAGTTGTATTTATAATGCAAATTAATCAGGAGTAACCTCTATATTTGATATATGCTGACCCTGTAATAATTGATAAATTGCATAGTACATTATTTTCAGTTGAGTGCTTTCAAATATAAGTCAAGGATTTCCTTTCACAAAAAGCTCACTATTTTATTAGAGAGCTTATATAAATCACTTCCCTTGGCTTCTGCAAAATCATTATTTTAACTTCAACAACAGTATATTGATCATCTCATTGTATAGATAAATGAAAATTGCCTACCCTCTTAAAATGCCATTTTCCTTTGAACTTATACATTCACATATTTTTCTAATTCATATATCAAACAAAAAAAATATTCTAATTAAGTCTTCAAAATACTCAAAATGAATACTTTCTTATTCCGTTTACTTTTCCACCTGTATTTAATGAATAGAAGGTTTAAATTTAACTTATTGTTTTCTAACAATGTCTTATAAATAGTTTGGGAAAATGAATCAGGGTTAATAGCAAATGCAGTCTTTATAAATCCATATTACCTATTCAAATATTCTTGAATAATTTCTGTATTTATCAGATATTTTATTTTTATCAAGGAATTTCTGGTCAAATGGGAGGTAGTTGGGATATTGATAGGTGTGTACTATATTTGCGAATTTTGTTTTTCCAGATTGCTCAGCCTACTGCTACCACTGCTTGTGCATATGCATAACATCCAGAGGGCTGAGGTCCAGCCTGCTGCTGCTATTACAATTTTCAGTGCTATTCATACTGGCCAGTAGCCTAAGAACTGTCTCACCCAGTTCACTGCTGCCACTGTCATGCAACCTGGAGGCCCAAATGACACATTCTGGTTTCCCACTGTCACAGCCAGTGCAACTGTATGACACCCTGAGTCCTGAGAATCTGCACATAGAGCTCACTGTAGCCACCACTGTTGTGCAAAGACTGGTCTGGCTGCCATCCTTATACCGAACAAAGCATTGCCATAGCCTAGGCCACTAAGGAACTCACAGACACCACCAGCATTGAATACAGCCACAGAAATTATGTGGAGACTACATTAACGCACCCACCCAGAATCAAAGGAAAGCAAACTACACCACTAACATTATAGATGCATCTACAGAAAAAAATATTTTCCTAGGAAATCCAACCCAAAAAATTGTAAGAAGTGACTGTTATACCAGCTGCACAGATAGGAATGTAAGGACACAAGAAACATTTAAAAAACAAGAAAACATGACATTTCTAAAGGAACAATAATTCTCCAATAACAGTTCCCAAGGAAAAGAAAATCTATTAAATGTCTGAAAAAAAATCAAAATAATTATCTTAGGAAAACACTGAGATTCAAGAGAACACAAATAAGCAAAGGTGTCAGTGGGAAAAAATTCCATAGCCTGGATGAGAAATTTAACAAAGAGTTAGATATCTTAAAAAATAACCAAACAGAAATTCTGGAAGTAAATAATTCAATGAAATGAAATAAAAATACATTCAAGGATTTCAACAATAGATAAGATGAAGCAGAAGAAAAAATTTGTGAACACAAAGATAAAGCTTTTGAAATAACCCAGCCCGAAAATAAGTAAATAAAGTTCAAAAAGGAATGGAGGAAGGAGGCAAGGTTAGGACCTCCTCCTTCTCTCTGTCTTGCTCCTACTCTCACCATGTGACGCACCTGCTCCCTTTTCACCTTCAACCATGACCAGAAGATTCCTGAGGCCCTCATCAGAAGCAGATGCCAGTGCCATGCTTATACAACCTGCAGAACCATGAGCCAATTAAAACTCTCTTATTGATAAATTACCCAGTGCCTGATATTCCTTTAGAGCAATGAAAACTGACTAACATACATACAAAGATTTAAAGAAGAAATAAAAATCTAAACATATCAATATTGAGTACAAGAGTGAATCAGTGATAAAGTCTCCCAACAAATAAAAACCCAGGACCTCATGGTTTTACTGCTGAATTCTACCAAACTTTTAAAGAAGAACTAGTATCACTTTTTCTCAAACTAGTCCCTAAAAAATTGAAGAGGAGGGAATTTTTCTAGCCAACTCAATGAGGCCAGAATTACCCTGATATCAAAATCAGACAAGGATACAAAGAGAAAACTACAAGGAAATATTCCTGATGGACATAGAAGCAAAAATCTTTAACAAAATATTAGCAAACGAAATACAACACACAAAAAAGATAGTATGCCACAATCAAGTGAAATTAATTCCAAGGATGCAAGGATGGTTCAACAGATGTATTCAATAAATGTGACACATCACATAAACAGAATGAGGACAAAAACCACATAATTTTCTCAATAGATGCTGAAAAAGCATTTTAATACAATTTAATATCTCTTCCTGATAAGAACTATCAACAAATTAGACACAGAAGGAAAATACCTTAGCATAAAACAGGCCACATATGACAAAACTACAGCTAACATAGTTAATGGAGAAAAGCTGAAAGCTCTGAGAAATAGAAAGAACAAGGATGCTCCCTCTCAGCACTCTTATTCAATATAGTAATGGAAGTCCTAGACAGAGCAATTAGATGTGAGAAAAATATAAAAAGCATCCAAATTGGAAGAGAAGCAGTAAAGTTGTCATTCTTTGAAGATAACATTGTGCTTTATGTAGAAAAATGTAAAGATTCCACCAAAAAAACACTTGGAATTGATAAAAAAATTTGATGGAATTGCAGGATACAAAAGCAACACAAAAAGTTGTATACATTAATAATGTACTAGCTGAGAAAAGAAATCACAATGAACTGTTATTCAGCCATAAAATAAAATAAAATCATGTCATTTGCTGCAACATGAATGGAACTTGAAGACATTAAATAACATAAGCCAGGCACAAAAAAACAATTTTGCATTTTCTCCTTCATAATTGGTAGTTAATTTTTAAACTGAACTCATAGAGGTATAGAGGAGAATGATAGTTATCAGAGGTGAGGTAGGGTAGCAGGATGGAGGATGAGATTAAAGTGGATATAGTTAATGAGTATAAAAAATTAGAATGATCTCATTGTAATTTTTTATACTCATTAAAGTTATGCACATGTAACCTAGAACTTAAAGTATAATAATAATAATAAAAAATTTAAAAAAATTAGAATGAATAAAATCTACTATTTGGTAGTACAATAGGTTTACTATAATTAATAATAATTTTTTGTATACCTTAAAATAGTAAAAGAGAGGAATGGGAATGTTGCTAACACAAAGAAATGATAAATGCTTGAGATGATGAATGCCTCAATTACTTTAATTTTATCTTACCCCATCAATATGTAAAATTATTATACATCCATAATAATTTTAAACATTAAAATTAAAAAATGGGAAATCAAGAAAGTAATCCCATTTAATATCTCTACTAGGAATAAAATAAAATGATCAGAAATAAATTCAATGAGAGTGGTTAAAGACTTCTATAGTGAAAACCAAAAATACATTGATGAAAGAAGTAGAAGACACAAACTAATTGAAAGATATCCCATGCTCATAGATTGGAGAAATTAATATTTTTAAATGACTATACTACTCAAAGCAATCTACAGATTCTTTGCAATCTCTATCAACATCCCAATGACAATCTTCACATAAATTTTTAAAAAGTATTCTAAAATGTGTGTAAAACCAGAAAAGACCCTGGATAGTCAAAGCAATTCTGAGCAAAAAGAACAAAACTGGAGGCAGACTACCTGACAAAAAAATACACTGCAAAACAAAATAGCATGGTATTGGTATAAATAAAGACACACAGACTAATGAAATAGAATAGAGAACCCAGAAACAAAGCAACATTTTACATTCAAATGATTTTTTAAAATGGTATCAAGAATATATATTGTGAAAGGGAACAGTCTCTTTAATAAATGATGTTGGGAAAATTGGATATTTATATGCAGAAGCATAAAAGTAGCCCACTATTTTTCACCATTTACAAAAATCAACTCAAAAAGGATTAAAGGTGTAAACATAAGACTAAAAACTCTAAAGCTACTAGAAAAAAATGGAGAAATTTGTCAGGACATTGGTCTAGACAAGGATTTTATAGCTAGGACTTTAAAAGCATAGGTGAAACATGTATAGACAAATGGTACTATAGCTTCTGCACATTGAATAAACAATTAGCAGAGTGAAGAAACAGCCTGTTGAATGAGAAAAAATATTTGCAAACTATTCATCTGACAAGGGACTATTATCCTGAAAATACAGGAATTTACACATCTCAATGGTAAAAGGAAAAATAGGACAAATAATCCCAATAAAAAGTGGGCAAAAGACAGACATTTTTCAAATGAAGACATACGAATGGCCAAAAAACATTTGAAAAAATGCTCAGCATTTCTAATCATCAGGAAAATTCAAATTAAAGCCACAATCTTACCCCAGTTGGGATAGCTATTATATAAAAGACCAAAAATAACAAATGCTGGCAAAGATATGGATAAAAGAAAACCCTTATACACTGTTGATGGGAATGTAAATTGGTATAATCATACTGGAAAACAGTGTGGAAGTTTCTTAAAACTCAAAAAACAGAATTACCATATGATCCAGCAATGCTATTAATGGATATTTATTCAAGGAAAGGAAATCAGTGTATCAAAGGGATACCTGCAACCCATGTTTATTTCATTACCATTCACAATGGCTAAGATATCAAATCAACCCAAATGACCATCAATAGATAAATGGATAAAGAAAATGTGGTAAATATACATAATAGAATAATATTCAACCATAAAAAAAATGCAATTCTGTCATTCATGGCAACATGGATGAGCCTGGAGGACATTATATTAAATGCAATAAGACAGGCACTGAATGATAAATACTGCATGTTCTTACTTTTATGTGAGTATTTTGAAAATTCGGATCTCATGGAAGTAGAGAGTAAAATTGTGGAAATTAGAGGCTGGGAAGGGCGGAGTGGAAGGAAGATGGGGAGAAGCTAGTTAAGAGATACAAAATTGGCTGGGCGTGGTGCCTCACGCCTACAATCCCAGCACTTTGGGAGGCCGAGGTGGGTGGATCACAATGTCAGGAGTTAGAGACCAGCCTGGTCAATGTGGTGAAACCCTATCTCTACTAAAAATACAAAACTTAGCTAGGCATGGTGGCGTGTGCCTGTGGTCCCAGCTACTTTGGAGGCTGAGGCAAGAGAATCACTTGAACCCAGGAGGCGGAGGTTGCAGTGAGCTGAGATTGTGCCACTGCACTCCAGCCTGAGTGACAGAGCAAGATTCCATCTCAAAAAAAAAAAAAAAAAAAAAGAGAGAGAGAGAGAGCGAGCGATACAAAATTACAGCCAAATAGCAGAAATGAGTTCTGGTGTTCTGCAGTACTGTAGATAAATATGGTTAACAATAACTTATTTCATATTGTTAAAAAGCTAGAAGAGAGGATTTTGAATGTTCACAGCACAAAGAAATGACACATTTGAGGTGATAGATATGGTAATTATCCTTATTTGATGATTATATATTGTACACATGTATTGAAATTTTGCTCCATGCCCCTAGAATATGGAAGATTATTGTGTGTGAACTAAAAATTAAAGGAAAAATGTTGTATACCAATTGAGTGAAATAGACTAATGACCCAAATTCTGTTTTTCAGTGGGTGTGTTTAGTTCTTTATTTGTTTGTGTTTATTCTGTTATGGTTCTCAATACACTCTAATTATATATTAATATTTCTAATTCCTTTAAATGGAATGGAAGAAGATGCTGTCCTGCTTCCACTAGTATATCCTAGAAAATAGGGTAAAATAAGATAATTGAAAGAAGAAACATTGCATGTACAAGTGTTTTGGATAGATTAACTCATAAATGAAATGATTGTAGAGTGTCTGGGAATCCTGTTCAGCATGTTTTTGAATGAAGATAAGCTTGGATAAAAGTGAACACTCTAATAAATGCACTAGTTCTAGATCAACTAAACCTACATCTTTTGTGCATCCTACTGATAAAATAGTTAATTTATCCCATATCAAATATATTCTCTTCTGGTTAAAACTTGACTGAAGAAAAAATGATCAAGAAGGAGATAATTGAATCAGCTAGGATGTCTTATCAAATGAGCCATGAAAATTGTTGTATGGCATTCATTCAATTGGAAACACCATTGAAAATGCCTCCACTTTCCTGCTGTTAGATGTTCACTGTTCATTAAGGATGCCCAGGCTTGTTCCCAGCATCTTAAACCATGCTCTGTCTTTCCTTAGAGCAGGCAATGTAATGTTGTTTGCAGACTCAGAAGGTAGAATGGTTGGCTTAAAAAAGTTTTCTCTACTACTTCCTAAAAGGGTAATCTGTAGAAAATTTCTCAACCTCTTTAAAGCCTCAATTTCCTCATCTTTAAAACCTAAATATAAACAACATATTTACTATCTCTTTTATTTTCACAATAACATTAATATTCAGTGCTTAGCACAGAGCCTGGATACTAGTAATAACTGTTAAGAGTTATCATTTTTCTTGTTTAGTTTGTAAGGTTTATTTTTGTTTTGTTTTGTTTTTTAGATCTTATTGATTTGCCCTACTAAAAGCAAAGCTGACCACAACAAAAATATTAAGAGAAAACTCATCTGTGGGAGAAGCATGAGAGAGTGGTGCCTATCTATCAGCATGCATGAATGGAACTTTGCAAATGATAAACCTATTGAATATAAGATGTCCATGCTATTGGATTCTTAATCAGTTTTGAAAACAAAAATTCTCCAAAACAAGAAACAGAATCTAATAGAATTAAGAAGAAACCATCTATTTCTCATTCAGATTTAAAATGCCTTTCACTGCCTTGAGGGTCACCACATTCTATATAATTATATATATGTGCATGCATAGAAACATGCATGTATCACACCAGAAGGTGACATTTCAAAATATACACAGATTTCATGTTTACAGTATTAATAAATTATCATTATTTTAATATATACTGTATAACCTGCTGCCAGAAACTGGTATGAAAAGATGTGTAAAAGAAGAATCAATCAGTCAAATTCTCCTCGAATGTATTCCTTACAGATTCTATGTATTTTTGTAGTTGCTATTGTTGTTGCTATGGAGGAAGATAAAATGGTAATAAGAATTTATAATTAATGTAGAGTTACAAGCTTCATGTTAGGGCTACTATAGGCTTTTATGAATCCATAAGCCATAAGTTTAATATATAAATTATAACCTTAAGTAAGAGTTAGAGAGATGAAGAATGGAGGTAAGAAAGCATGTAATGATTCTGGAAGATAATGTAATAAAGTTTAATTTTAAGTGGTGATAGCATGGCAGGTGTTTATAGCAAAATCATACAACAATTAAAGAATGATCAAAAATTTATTTTGATACATATTTTGAAAGTAAATTTCGAGGGCATCGAAAAGTCATTTTTAAAAGTCTGGTTTTAATCCTAAATTAATGGGGTCATTGCAGTATTTTAACATTTGAGACTGATTAAAATTTTTGAAATGGGTGTGTGTAATTATTTCTTAATCCTAATATTTACTTTTTAGAAATTAGAATGAATTTACAAAAAACATGGAAGAAGATGTCCTAGGAACAGTGAACATAAACAAATCCTTCAAGTTTTGTTACAAGAAAGACAAATATCACATGTTTTCATTCACATGTGAGAGCTAAAAAAGTAGATCTTATGAACGGAGAGACTAGATTGGTAGTTACCAGTGGTAGGAAAGGATAGAGGAGAAGATAAAGAGAAGTTGATTAATGGGTATAAAAATACAGTTTGATAAGGCCAGGTGCGGTTGCTCACGCCTGTAAGCCTAGCACTTTGGGAGGTCGAGGAGGGCAGATCACGAGGTCAGGAGATCAAGGCTATCCTGGTTAACACAGTGAAACCCTGTCTTTACTAAAAATACAAAAAATTAGCTGGGCGTGGTGGCACCTGCCTGTAGTCCCAGTTATTCAGGAGGCTAAAGCAGGATAATTGTTTGAACCCGGAAGGTGGAGGTTGCAGGGAGCCAAGATTGGGCCACTGCACTCCAGCCTGGGTGACAGAGCAAGACTCCATCTCAAAAAAAAAAAAAAAAAAATACAGTTTGATAGAAAAAATAAGACCTAGTGTTTGATAGATCAGTAGAGTGACCATAGTTTACAATAACTTATTTTATATTTCAAAATAGCTAGAAGATAATAATGAGAATGTTCCTAGCATAAAAAAAGACAAACATTAAAGTGATGGAATCCCAGCAACACTGATTTGATCTTTAAATATTATATAAATTTGTACTACATTGTCACATATTCTGTGAAAATAGGTACATTTGTTATGTATCAATAAATTATTTTCCAATGTTTTGTTACACAAAATAGCAGAAAAAAAGAAAGCTGTATGTAAAGAGTGGTGGGATGAAGAAAGTTAGAGTAAATATACTGAGTAACTCTCACCCTCACCCTTAGAGACTGTTATTATGTGAAGAGCCAAGTAGAAGAATCTGAAGCTTCCTCTTCACCAAAATTTAAGTCAAAAGTTTATCATATTTTACGAGTGAGACTGAGGGAGGGAGAGAGGCAGATCACAAATACTACTGTCAGTGTTAAAGATATCAAATCCTCAAGGGTAATGATTCCTAGAGCTTTCTTATTTAAAATCCAGTTTTACCAGTGCAGAAAAAGTAGATCAGTCTTAGAGAATGACAGTATATTATCATTGATTATAGCTACTGTTTATTTGGTCTTTCAGTGGTCAATCTAGCCAATGCACTTGTTTTCTATTTTGATATCTGAGAATGTGAGAAATAGTATTGAAACTAGCTAATCCAGTGATTCTACTGTATCACCTCTCTTAGCTTTATGTAGTCTTTCCTGCTTTTGTAGGCATCATGTATGGAGAGGGCTTTTCTTTCCCAATTGTTAACACAAAAGGATAACAGCTTTATCTGATGCTTGTTACAAGAGAAGGCTACCTAGTTTCCAGGCTGCACTGTAAATATTTCTGTCACATAGCCATAAAGCAAGTTTAAATGAGTTGTGGTTGATCTGACTAGTGTATACAGTCTGTGTCAAACACCAAATAATCCCAACAGAAGTTCCTATGTTTTGGGGCAAAACAATGCCCTCTTTACCAATTTACTGCTCCTCATCTGAGGGACAGTTTTTGCTTCTGGGTCCACTAATCAACAAAGATGTGATTATGGAACCTCAGGTAACCACATTTCAAGCTTTTCATTATAAACTAATGCATTCTTAATACCAAGCTACAAAGTAAGATGTACAAGCAGATTATGTCAGCTCAAAGGACCAAGCCAAGAGAAAATATACAAACATCTGGATTAGCTATTGGCAAGTCTGTTACATGACTACCAATCTTTCAACATTTATCCCTAGTCACATGGAGTGTTTCCACTATGAATATCTGTTGGAAGAAAAAAAATAATTGAAGCCTAGCTTGAAGAGAGTTGTGTAAATATGATGGCATACTTCAGATACAAAGAGATGTGGAAGTGTGATGATGTCATAGCTATGCTCAGGGATAGCCCTGATGGACAATAAAACAGCAACATTATTACTACCAACTAGAAACTCCTAGCAGAACCATAAAAACAACAACAATATTTGCCTATATTTTTTCCAAAACGTGAAAATAAAAATATACTTATAGAATTTACTAGTAAAGCTATCAGGTGCTGAACTTTCATTTATTAAGAGATTGGTGATTATTGATTCAATATTCTTGTTTGCTATTGTCCTATTCAGATTTTTTATTTCTTCCTTATTCAGGCATGGTAAGTTGTGTGTTTCTAGGAATTTATTTATTTTTTCTAGGATATCCAATTTGTAGGCATATAATGGGTCATAGTAGTCTCCTATGATCCTTTGTATTTCTGAAATGTTCATTCTTATGTCTTCTCTTTCATTTCTGAGTTTACTTGAGTCTTCTTTTTCTTAGTTATTCTAGTTTAAATTTTGTCATTATTGAAGTCTTCAAAAAACACTTCAGTTTTTTTCTAGTATTTTTCTAGTTTCTATTTAATTCACGTCTGCTCTGATTTCTGTTATTTTCTTTCTTTCACTAACTTTGGTGTTTGTTTTTCTTTTTCTAGTTTTTGAGGTATAAAGTTAAGGTGTTTGAAATGTTTTCTTTTTTCTGTAACCATTTTTTGTTAGAAATGTCCTTTTGAGTACTCTTTATGCTGTATCTCATAAGTTTTTGCATGCTGTACTTCCATTTTCATTGGTCTCAATATATTTTTAAATTTCCTTTTTGATTTTTTTATTTGACGTTGGCGGTTTAGAAATATGTTGTTTAATTTCCACATATTTGTGAATTTTCCAATTTTGTTCTTATTATCAATTTCTAGTTTTATACCATTGTTGGAAAAGATAGTTGGTATGATTTTAATCTTCTCAAATTTGTTAAGACTTGTTTTCTGGCCTAACATAAGATCTATCCAGGAGAATTTTCTCTGAGTGCTTAAAAAGAATGTATATTGTGAAAAGAAGTTTTTGTATATGCCTGTTAGGTCCATTTGTTCTAAATGACAGTTCAAATCTAATGTTTTCTTGTTCACTTGTCTGCCTGGATGAACTATCCATTGGGGAAAGGAGGTTTTTGACATATCCTACTATTATTGTATTACTATCTATTTATCTTTTCAGATCCATTAGTTTTTTGTTTGTTTGTTTGGTTGGTTGGTTTTTTTGAGACAAGGTCTATCTCTGTCACCCAGGTTGGAATCCAATGGCATGATCTCAGCTCACTACAGCCTCTGACTCCTGGGCTCAAACCATCCTTCCACCTCAGCCTCCTGAGTAGCTGGAATTTCAGGCATATGCCACCAGGCCTGGCTAATTTTTGTCTATTTAGTAGAGATGGCACTTCTCCATATTGCCCAGGCTGGTCTCGAACTCCTGGGCTCAAGTGATCCTCCTGCCTCAGCCTCCCAAAGTTCTGGGATTACAGGCATAAGCCAGCATGCCCCAGATCCATTAATATTTGCTTTATGTATTTAGGTGATGTTGGGTGCACATATACTTATAATTTTTACATTCTCTTGATGAATTAATCTCTTTATATATAATTTATTATATAATAACTTTTTTTACATTTTTTGACTCAAAGTTTATTTTGTCTGATACAAGTATAGCTACTCTTGCTCTCTTTTGGCTTCCATTTGCATGAAACAACTTTTTCCATTTCTTCACTTTCGTTCTTAAAGCTGAACTGAGTCTCTTATAGGCAGCGTATAATTGGGTCTTATTTTCTTAATCATTCAACTACTTTATGTTTCTTGGTTGTAGAATTTAATCCATTTCCATTCATAGTAATTATTGTTAGATGAGGACTTGCTGTTCCTTTTGTTTTTTCTTGACTATTGGATAGATTCTTTGTTCCTTTTTTCCTTTCTTTCTGTATTCCTTTGTGACTTAATGATTTCCTATAATGATACACTTCGATGTCTTCCTCTTTGTCTTTTGTGTATCTACTTTAGGGCTTTTGTTGTTGTTGTTGTTACCATGAGGCTTACATAAAAGCTAATAAAGTGTTCAGAATATTTTTTGCTTTAATAATAAAAATTATAAATAATATAAAATAGTATTACTTTTATTGTTGTTGTTGAAGCCAAACATAAAAAATAACGTGGAGCTCCTAAGAAGTACTGCTGTGTTGAATCAGAAGATTATGTTATGTCATAAAATGCCATATTGTCTTCCTCTATATATTGAAATCCTGACCAACATTTATGTCCTACCTTGCCTATGAAATCTTTCTGAATTGCTCTGACACTCAGTAGAAATCTTCTTTGACAAATATATGCTATATCTACATTTAAATAATTTCTTTTTTACCTCCTCTCATTTTTCTGTATCATTTTATATAAAATATTTTCATGATGTATACATACCAATTTGGCTATACTTTATAGATAATTGTGGTGAAATCATGACAGAATAGGAATAGGATTTTACTTCACCTGGAAAACCAAGATCTGTTTCTGGATAGAGTAACTGAGAAGATCTTCAATTGACTTCTTTCAAAAAACATATTTTCTGTTACATAATAAAGGTTAGGTATTAAGTGTTTTGTTTTTGTTTTTGTTTTTGTTTTAGTAAGTTTGTCACGTGCAGTGGCCCTGGCTACTTGAGAGACTGGGGTGGGAGAATTGCTTGAGTATATGAGTCAGAGGCTTCAGTGAGCTATGATTTTGCCACTGCACTCCAGCCTGAATGGCAGAGCATGGCCAGATCTAAAACAAATAAATAAATAAAATTATTAATACATAGTTTTATTAAAATGGTAGAGTGATATAGGAGATCCAAAGTGTAGACGACACAATATAATCTTCAGTTTTATCTGCCAAGTACTTAAACTCTCTTGTTTTGATTTTGATATTTGTTAAAATTATAATTTTTGGTCAGAGGTATGGCCTGCTGTTGAAAATGAAAATGCCAACGATTATTTTTGCGTTTTCAGTCTACTTTTACTCCAGTGCATGAGAAGTGGTCTCATCCAATCAAGAGCCAAGTAAAGTCTCATCTAATCAAAAGCACTAAGTATAGGTTTTGAATAAGGATTCAGGAAAGCAAAGAAGTAGAGGCAGCAGAAGTTTAATTCTCCAGGTTGTAGAGATGATACTGTTAAGGTTTCAGCAGCTATCCCCAGTATTTTGGGTGGCAACAGTAGCACATCCTTTAGCTGTCTAGATTTAGTATTTATAACAGCGGAAACTTTAATATGTCTCTGGTGCTGCCTGCTATTTAACTTATTTTATTCCATCTATTTTCAAGTCTGTTTTTGTTTTTTCAAACTTTAAGTAAATTCTATGAGCTCTTTCCTTATGCTTCAATATATTTTTATATTTAATTTATCCATTCTTAATTTCTGATCCTTGCAACTAATAATTCTGACTGATACATGATTATTTACTATTTTATAATGAGTTTTGTCAAATATTTTTAGCTTTTCAAAAAAAATTTAAAGAATTATTACTATTATTTGAGAAGGGTCTCACTCTGTCACTCAGGTTGGAGTGCACTGACATGATCACAACTCACTACAACCTCTACCACCCTGGTTCAAACAATCCTCCCACCTCAGCCTTCTGAGTAGCTGGGTCTATGCCACCACATCTGCTAATTCATTTTTTTTTTTTTTTTTTTAAGAAATGGTATCTTTCAAGGCTGGTGTCAAACTTTTGGGCTCAAGTGATTTTCTTTCATCTGCCTCCCACATGTTGGAATTACAGGTGTAAGCCACCACACACAGTCAGGAATTATATATTTTTTTAATTGATTCTATTTTTATGTTTTCACTTTATTTATTATTTATTTGGATTTAGCATTTTAACCTTCTTCTAGTTTTTTATATGAACTATTATCACCTTTATTTTTGTTATTTCTTTTCTGATGAAAGCACTAAAGTCAATCTCTTTCTCTTTCTTGCTCTCTAAATGCCCTTCAAAAGCCACTTTGGATTCAGTCTATAAATCTGAAATCTATTTGTTTTAATATCTGTTGTTCTAAATGTTTTATAATTTTTCATATTCTGTATAATCCATAAGTTATTTTGTCTTATAGATATCAAGATATTGTAAAAGCAATATATTCTTAGTAAACTGTGTCCTAGCTATTTTCTTTTAATATTTTTGGTTATTTAAATTCTGAACTTTATTTAATCTGATATGAAATTGCCCACTTAAGATATCTGTTTTATATTTGTCTTATGTTTACATGTTTTGAGTTTAAACTGTTTTATTTTGCTTTAATATGTCACTTCAAAAGAATATTGTGAAATACTTTTTTAAAGTCGAATCTGATGATTTACTTTATATCTGAAAATTGAATTTTATTGATTTAGACAAAAATGTAGCTAGTTTTAATCTGCCTTGCTTTCCATATAATGGCTTCCTGCTAAACTTAAGGTAAAGTATTTTTTACATTTTTAAAATTTTTTTCAGGGCATTTCCTAAATGATAAAGTATTTGAGTCTTGTGCATCTTAAAACTGTGTATATGCAATTTAAAATAAGGCTTATTAAAAAAAACTTACATTCAAAGTTATTTTTCTTCAACTTTTGGTTTATTAATAGTTATCTTTTTTATCTACTATTTTAGAGAGAAGATTGATGAAGTACAATTCTTGGTTTTTGTAGAATATGCATTTTTACTCTAGAACAGTTCTTTTTAAGTTAGAATTTTTAAGAATTATCATAAGGAGACATTTTACATATTTATATGCTTAGGTCCCACCTTCATACCATCTAATGCATTTGATTTTCTGTTCATCCTTTGCATAAGTATTTCTTAAACCCCCTAGATTATTCTGATATAAACCCACACATGTAAAATGATGCATGGAAACTGTAGCATTGTTTCTTATTATTACATTGTTTCTTGTTAAATTTATCTTTTCTTATCTATCTTGTAGATTTCATTTTATGGTCTTTAATGTGAGGTCTTCAGACTTTAGACCTAAAAGGTCTTAATTCATGTAAATATCACTTTGCCTTCATTTACTCTTTTTTTTTTTTTTTTTTAAATAGCCTGAAGCTCACAATAGTTAGATACATTCACATTGTTTCACTGTAACTTCACTGACGGCATTTCTTAACATTAGCCTTATCTGCTGTCTGGAGAACATGAAATTCTCAAACCTTGAAATATATTCTCACTCCTTTACATTTACTTGTTTTGTTTTGTTTTTATCTTATCTCTATCCTCCTACATTTTGATATAAGCAACAAAAGTGGGGTTGCAGCTACAACACTTTGCCTGGAAGCTCCTAACTTGATCATTCAGTTTATTAGGTATATTTTCTACTTTTCCTGTCACTTTTGGGAAAAGTATTGCTGTCTCTGAACTCTCAAACTTTCCACAAAATGGTTCTCACTGTCCTTTAGTTTCTCCCTATCAACACCTTTGGTTTCATCAGGCTTCTTCTTGAATGGTCAAGGCCCTTTAAACTTTCATGGAAATTCTCTTCAAAGACTTTCTGGCTTCTATCTACTGACTTTTAGTTTTCAAATTTTTAGTGTTTACGGTGTGTGTGTGTGTGTGTGTGTGTGTGTGTGTGTGTGTGTGTGTGAGAGAGAGAGAGAGAGACTATCCCTGATTTAATATGAAAGGGAAGGAAACAAGAAAGTGAATACCAAAAGGTGAGAGTTGTTGAGCTCAGTTTTGAAAGCTAGTTTTTCTCATTTATAAAAAGTAACATTTGTTCCTCACATGACTGTTTTGAATATTACAACAAATAAAGGTATGGACAATTCCCCTTTCTGTACTAATTTTACAGGTAAAATTCAAGTCACTTAAATAAATCACTGAATCTTTTATACTTTCAAAGTCATGATCTCACAGTAATATTTACTGTAGTCTTATGCCAAGCATGCTGTTAATTTCTTTACAAGCAATTTTATTTTTATAACAAATTTAATTTTTAAGTGCTGACATGCAGCACAAATATACCTTTCTACAAAGATACACTTGTTTGTTAAAATTATAAATATTGGCCAGGCACAGTGGCTGATGCCTATAATCCCAGCTATTTGGGAGGCTGAGGCAGGAGAATCCCTTTAACCTGGGAGATGAAGTTTGGGGTGATCAGAGATCGAGCCACTGTACTCCAGTATGGGCAACAGAGTGAGACTCCATCTCATAAATAAATAAATAATATATAAATATTAGTTTATGAGTTAACATTTATAAATGCAACTGAAAACTCTTTGATAGCACTGAATATCCCCCAATTTAATTCACTTCTTTTTATTATTTTATCTTTTACAATTGACAGATAAAATTAGTATGTATTTATCATGTAAATCATGATGTTTTGAAATATATATACATTTTGGAATGACTAAATTTATCTAATTATCATATGCTTTGCCCTTTTCTAACACTAAATACTTAGAGTTTACATTAGGTCCCGTAAGTTGATGAGCAAAGTTCCTAAGACTTTCCTTACTTCAGATTCCAGCTGCAAGTATGGTCTCTAGGTTACCTACACTTTTCTTCAACTTGGCTACAAATTCTGGGGCCCCATTTCATGTTTGGTAATTTGCTAGAATAACTCACAAAGCTCACTAACAGTGCTATCCTTATAATTAAAGTTTTATTATAAAGGATGCAATTAGATATATCCAAATGAATGAGGTTAATAAGGCAAGGTCCTGAAGGAAAAGAGTGGCACAGAGATTTTGTGTTCTCTTCTTGTAGAATTGGGAAATGCCATACCCCAATGTATCAGTGTATTTACCAACCTGGACCTCTACTGAATTTCTGTGTGCAGAGCTTTTATCTGGGTTTTATTAAGTAGGCATGTCTGATGAAATTATTGACCACATGATTATACTTAATCTCCAGTCCCTCTCCCTTCCCCAGAGATTGGAGCATAGGACTGAAAGTTCCAACCTTTTAATCAAGTGTTTCATCTTTTTTGCATGACCAACTTCTTTCTTGAAACTGTCAAGGGGCCCATCATAAGTCACCTCATTAGCATAAATTCAGGTGTAATCTAAAGACGCTCATTATAAATAACAAACGGCACTTCTATCACTTAGAAAATTTCAAGTGTTTTTGAAGCTCCATGCCAAGAAACAGGGATAAAGATCAGATATATTCTTTGTTATATCACAATAAATAATATAATGACTCAAGAAATTCCAGCAGCTCCTTTATATTCTGTTTTTTAATAGTGGATGAATGAAATTAACAAATAATTGCAAGGAGTCAATCATTATAATGCTATTAATTGTTAGTTCTACTGTTTTGAATACATAACAAAAATATTACTGTGTGACTAAGAACTTTTTTTTTCATAATTCTTTACTTTAAAGGAAATAGATTCCAAAAATAGATTTAAAGACTGTTCATTATACTTTGCCTGTTTGTGAAAATACAAATTTGCAGCCTGGGCAACATGAAAAAACCCCACCTCTACAAAATGTACAAAAATTGGCCAGGCATGGTTTGGCATGCCTATAGTCCCAGTTACTTAGGAGGCTCAGGTGGCAGGATTGCCTGAGCCTAGGAGGTCGGGGTTGCAATGAACCGTGATCATGCCACTGCGTGACAGAGGCTTTGTCTCAAAAATAAAAATAAATGCAAATACAAATTTAAGTAAAGTCCCTTCATCAGAGAGCATTTGATTTAACTCATTTTTTAAATGGCATGGATTGATGAGACTGTACTACTTAGGTCAATAGCAAGATTATACTTTATGAAAAATGGAGTACATCGAAGAAATTACTTTAACTTTTATCAAAAGAAAATGTATCATAGCATATTCAACTGGTAAAAAAAAATGTTAGATGGTAACCTGAGTCCTTCACATTTATTGACTTCGGAAAGTCTTTGGCTAAGGCAAAATATAAAAATAACTCAAAAGCGATTATAATGTGGCTAAAGGTTTTCATTTTTAAAAAGTCATTTCTTGCCTTCCTTCTGGACTTCAATTCACAGTGATCTTCTTTTAACATAATGCATGAATTGAATATGCCCTTGAAAGACACTTCCAACCCTGAAGTTCTTTGATTTTCAAATATATATGTAGTGTTACTGAGTATCAGAGCTGCCTGTTTTCTTCTATTCAACCTATCTTTAAAAGTATAGCAATTTAACCCTTACACAAAACCCCAGTTCCACAAATATCTGGCTCAAACTCTATCTCCTGAAATAGAATTAAAAAGAGACTTTCTTCACACTTTTCTGACGGAATCCACTCAGATTTTCTGCTAATCTCATCTGCCTTGTTCATTTTAAACTCACACAGCATGGATTTGTGACATTTGTCTCTAATGTCTGGATTCCTAATCCACTATGTGAGTTTCCCAGATTCTACATTTGGTTTCTAACAATTTTCTAACTCCTCTTGCATTCTAAAATCAATGACAAACTAGGAATACAATGATATCGTTATTTCAATAGCTATTTTATGTTTTATTTTATTTTATTATGTTTCATTTACATTTTAATTAAGGAACTCACCATCATACCAAGAGTTCACATAACCTCCATCTGTACAACTTACCTTTTTCTTTAGTTTAATTTCTATCTTCCTATCTTCTTCTTCTATCTAATGACTGTATTGACATAATGACCTGGTACTTTGTGTTGATTTTGGCTTATGACACATGCGACCTACCAATCCTTTTTCTTCAATCCCATTTACTGTTTCACTGTGCTATCTAATATGTATCAGTATGTTTTATTTCCTTTTGTAATGCTGAATTGACTCACTGATGTGAAGTGACAGGAAAATTTTTATCTTTTAATAGATGGTGTACTTATTCTCCACTTCTGCATTTTCCTTCCATTTGAAGAGTGCGCTATTCATGCAATCACTTTTAGAAGATAAAAAGCAACTACTCTGACTGATAAATAGTCAGAGAACTTAACCTGAACTGAGCTTCCCCCATTATTTGGGGGAAATGTATCTATTTCCAGCAGGGACATTCTCTAGGTTACTTTAATTCTTTCTTGGGGAAGTTGGGAGAGTTTTCTTTGTCTGAACTTGAATGTAACTGGGCATATAAGTCTTTCCAGTGTGTGGGTCTCATATTATTAAGCCTTCTTGGTTAACACTCCTAAGCCACATTTAACCATCTCTCCGTAACAAACACATTTTGATATTTATTACGTTGAATAGTGTACTAATTCCTGAGAGAGAGAGAGAGAGAGAGAGAGAGAGAGAGAGAGAGAGAGGGAGAGAGAGAGAGAGAGAGAGAGAGAGAGAGAGAGAGAGATTCTGAATTCAGGAAGGGCAGAAGCATGGCATAGGTCTACAGTCTGAGTTATTTGGCATAGATATTCACATCTTTCATCTTTCTTGTTCAGTTACTACAAATTCAGTCCTCATTTGCTTCATGTGCAGAGTTCTCATCTCACCAGTAAAATAGTTTTCTTCTACCCTTATCTCAGTGAACTTACATGAAATATCTTTCATAAATAATAACAACTTGTTAAACACTTTCATTTGATCTTCATGGCATTTTGAAAAAGGCATTTTGATAAATCATCTTCAATTTGCAGATAAGGTTTACAGAGTATATATGTTAATATGGACTAAATTATGTTTCCCAAAATTTATATGTTGAAGTTCTAACCCTCAATGTGATTTTTACTTGGAGATAGGTCCTTTAACATGGTAATTAAGGTTAAATGAGATCATATAGGTGGAGCCCTAATTTGATAGGACTAGTATCTTTATAAGAAGAGAAAGAGACACGAGAGATCTTTCACTGCACACATAGAGGAAAGGCCATGTGAGGAAACAACAAGGAGTTGGCCATCTACATGGAGAAAGAATTCACAAAAACCAACCCTGCTGGCACCTTAACCTTGGACTTCCAGACTCTAGAACTCTAAGAAAGTAAAGTTTTGCAGTTTAAGCCACTCAGTCTATAATATTCTGTTACGGCATTCAAACTGACTAATATAGCAATTAAGCTGTTTATCTAGAAGATTACACCAGACATGAAAATTCCATAGCCTACTGCACCCCACCCTGACAAGGGATCCTTCTGCCAACTTGTGTCTATGCTAGCTTTCTACACTTATTATTCAAGTTACTTTGGGCAAGGATTGAATTTATTTGATACTCTTTCCTACTCTTTTAAATAATTACAAAACTTGCTCTGGCTAAATTTTAAAGTACTATATGCTTAAGAAATACATAGATGCACTTTGTACATATAATTAATTACATTAAAAAGATCAAACAGAGTCCTTTAAAAAAATCTCCTTCCTTTTTTTAAAAAATGCCTTGGGATGATTAGTATTAGTTCTTTAATAGGATTAAAGTTTATACCAATTCTTGAGTGAGTTTGCTATGAAGATCAAATGGTTACTATATCAGGGGTCTTTTAACTTAAGGGTTCATACAATTCAGCAGGTTCATGAAAACTGCATGTGAACAAAATTACGCATTTAGTTTTTCTTAACATTTGAATTAAATTAGCATTTTCTTTCATTATGAATCTAGGCAACAAACCATAGTAGTATAAGCAGTAATTGTGACTTTTTTCCTATAAAAATTTTTGATATTTTTATATTGTTTGGCTGTAGTTTTTCTGAAATCTTCAAAGTTTTATATATTAGTTCTATTGCTTAATTTTGTTAAGCTTAAATTTTCCCCAGAAAACAAAATCTAAGACAAAGGCTACCTATGCTGGCAATTTGCTTTGAGAAGTGATGCTAGGGAATAAGAATGAAGGACTGAGAACAAGGAATGAAGGAACACACAGCTGTGGGCAACTGGGGACCAGTTCCACAAGAGTGTTCTGAAGACGTATCAATCAGCACTCAGCCTCTACTGGCTGTTTCATTATATCTTAACCCCTGAATATTTTCAAGTTTTCTTTTTTTTTTTTTACTTTTTATTTTTTTATTTTTTTTAAATTATTATTATACTTTAAGTTGTAGGGTACATGTGCATAACGTGCAGGTTTGTTACATATGTATACTTGTGCCATGTTGGTGTGCTGCACCCATCAACTCGTCATTTACATCAGGTATAACTCCCAATGCAATCCCTCCCCCTGCCCCCCTCCCCATGATAGGCCCCGGTATGTGATGTTCCCCTTCCTGAGTCCAAGTGATCTCATTGTTCAGTTCCCACCTATGAGTGAGAACATGCGGTGTTTGGTTTTCTGTTCTTGTGATAGTTTGCTAAGAATGATGGTTTCCAGCTGCATCCATGTCCCTACAAAGGACACAAACTCATCCTTTTTGATGGCTGCATAGTATTCCATGGTGTATATGTGCCACATTTTCTTAATCCAATCTGTCACTGATGGACATTTGGGTTGATTCCAAGTCTTTGCTATTGTGAATAGTGCTGCAATAAACATATGTGTGCATGTGTCTTTGTAGCAGCATAATTTATTTTTTATTTTTTATTTATTTTTTTTTTTGGCGGAGTCTCGCTCTGTGGCCCAGGCTGGAGTGCAGTGGCCGGATCTCAGCTCACTGCAAGCTCCGCCTCCCGGGTTCACGCCATTCTCCTGCCTCAGCCTCCCGAGTAGCTGGGACTACAGGCGCCCGCTACCTCGCCCGGCTAGTTTTTTGTATTTTTAGTAGAGACGGGGTTTCACTGTGTTAGCCAGGATGGTCTTGATCTCCTGACCTCGGGATCCGCCCGTCTCGGCCTCCCAAAGTGCTGGGATTACAGGCTTGAGCCACCGCGCCCGGCCTGTAGCAGCATAATTTATAATCCTTTGGGTATATACCCAGTAATGGGATGGCTGGGTCATATGGTACATCTAGTTCTAGATCCTTGAGGAATCGCCATACTGTTTTCCATAATGGTTGAACTAGTTTACAATCCCACCAACAGTGTAAAAGTGTTCCTATTTCTCCACATCCTCTCCAGCACCTGTTGTTTCCTGACTTTTTAATGATCGCCATTCTAACTGGTGTGAGAT
Organism: Macaca nemestrina; assembly: GCF_043159975.1. Lineage (NCBI taxonomy): Eukaryota > Metazoa > Chordata > Mammalia > Primates > Cercopithecidae > Macaca > Macaca nemestrina. The sequence continues at coordinate 83,278,233 of NC_092135.1, read as the reverse complement.
GGTATCTCATTGTGGTTTTGATTTGCATTTCTCTGATGGCCAGTGATGATGAGCATTTTTTCATGTGTCTGTTGGCTGTATGAATGTCTTCTTTTGAGAAATGTCTGTTCATATCCTTTGCCCACTTTTTGATAGGGTTGTTTGTTTTTTTCTTGTAAATTTGTTTGAGTTCTTTGTAGGTTCTGGATATTAGCCCTTTGTCAGATGAGTAGATTGCAAAATTTTTCTCCCATTCTGTAGGTTGCCTGTTCACTCTGATGGTAGTTTCTTTTGCTGTGCAGAAGCTCTTTAGTTTAATGAGATCCCATTTGTCAATTTTGGCTTTTGTTGCCGTTGCTTTTGGTGTTTTAGACATGAAGTCTTTGCCCATGCCTATGTCCTGAATGGTACTACCTAGGTTTTCCTCTAGGATTTTTATGGTATTAGGTCTAACATTTAAGTCTCTAATCCATCTTGAATTAATTTTCGTATAAGGAGTAAGGAAAGGATCCAGTTTCAGCTTTCTACTTATGGCTAGCCAATTTTCCCAGCACCATTTATTAAATAGGGAATCCTTTCCCTATTTCTTGTTTCTCTCAGGTTTGTCAAAGATCAGATGGCTGTAGATGTGTGGTATTATTTCTGAGGACTCTGTTCTGTTCCATTGGTCTATATCTCTGTTTTGGTACCAGTACCATGCTGTTTTGCTTACTGTAGCCTTGTAGTATAGTTTGAAGTCAGGTAGCATGATGCCTCCAGCTTTGTTCTTTTGACTTAGGATTGTCTTGGAGATGCGGGCTCTTTTTTGGTTCCATATGAACTTTAAAGCAGTTTTTTCCAATTCTGTGAAGAAACTCATTGGTAGCTTGATGGGGATGGCATTGAATCTATAAATTACCTTGGGCAGTATGGCCATTTTCACGATATTGATTCTTCCTATCCATGAGCATGGTATGTTCTTCCATTTGTTTGTGTCCTCTTTCATTTCACTGAGCAGTGGTTTGTAGTTCTCCTTGAAGAGGTCCTTTACATCCCTTGTAAGTTGGATTCCTAGGTATTTGATTCCCTTTGAAGCAATTGTGAATGGAAGTTCATTCATGATTTGGCTCTCTGTTTGTCTGTTACTGGTGTATAAGAATGCTTGTGATTCTTGCACATTACTTTTGTATCCTGAGACTTTGCTGAAGTTGCTTATCAGCTTAAGGAGATTTTGGGCTGAGACAATGGGGTTTTCTAAATATACAATCATGTCATCTGCAAACAGGGACAATTTGACTTCTTCTTTTCCTAACTGAATACCCTTGATTTCTTTCTCTTGCCTGATTGCCCTAGCCAGAACTTCCAACACTATGTTGAATAGGAGTGGTGAGAGAGGGCATCCCTGTCTTGTGCCAGTTTTCAAAGGGAATTTTTCCAGTTTTTGCCCATTCAGTACAATATTGGCTGTGGGTTTGTCATAAATAGCTCTTATTATTTTGAGGTACGTTCCATCAATACCGAATTTATTGAGCGTTTTTAGCATGAAGGGCTGTTGAATTTTGTCAAAAGCCTTTTCTGCATCTATTGAGATAATCATGTGGTTCTTGTCTTTGGTTCTGTTTATATGCTGGATTATGTTTATTGATTTGCGAATGTTGAACCAGCCTTGCATCTCAGGGATGAAGCCCACTTGATCATGGTGGATAAGCTTGTTGATGTGTTGCTGAATCCGGTTTGCCAGTATTTTGTTGAGGATTTTTGCATCGATGTTCATCAGGGATATTGGTCTAAAATTCTCTTTTTTTTGTTGCGTCTCTGCCAGGCTTTGGTATCAGGATGATGTTGGCCTCATAAAATGAGTTAGGGAGGATTCCCTCTTTTTCTATTGATTGGAATAGTTTCAGAAGGAATGGTACCAACTCCTCCTTATACCTCTGGTAGAATTCAGCTGTGAATCCATCTGGTCCTGGACTTTTTTTGGTTGGTAGGCTATTAATTATTGCCTCAATTTCAGAGCCTGCTATTGGTCTATTCAGGGATTCAACTTCTTCCTGGTTTAGTCTTGGAAGAGTGTAAGTGTCCAGGAAATTATCCATTTCTTCTAGATTTTCCAGTTTATTTGCGTAGAGGTGTTTATAGTATTCTCTGATGGTACTTTGTATTTCTGTGGGGTCGGTGGTGATATCCTCTTTATCATTTTTAATTGCGTCGATTTGATTCTTCTCTCTTTTCTTCTTTATTAGTCTGGCTAGTGGTCTGTCAATTTTGTTGATCTTTTCAAAAAACCAACTCCTGGATTCATTGATTTTTTGGAGAGTTTTTTGCGTCTCTATCTCCTTCAGTTCTGCTCTGATCTTAGTTATTTCTTGCCTTTTGCTAGCTTTCGAATGTGTTTGCTCTTGCTTCTCTAGTTCTTTTAATTGCGATGTTAGAGTGTCAATTTTAGATCTCTCCTGCTTTCTCTTGTGGGCATTTAGTGCTATAAATTTTCCTCTACACACTGCTTTAAATGTGTCCCAGAGATTCTGGTATGTTGTATCTTTGTTCTCATTGGTTTCAAAGAACATCTTTATTTCTGCCTTCATTTCGTTATGTACCCAGTAGTCATTCAGGAGCAGGTTGTTCCGTTTCCATGTAGTTGAGTGGTTTTGATTGAGTTTCTTAGTCCTGAGTTCTAGTTTGATTGCACTGTGGTCTGAGAGACAGTTTGTTATAATTTCTGTTCTTGTACATTTGCTGAGGAGTGCTTTACTTCCAATTACGTGGTCGATTTTGGAGTAGGTACGATGTGGTGCTGAGAAGAATGTATATTCTGTTGATTTGGGGTGGAGTGTTGTATAGATGTCTATTAGGTCTGCTTGCTGCAGAGATGAGTTCAATTCCTGGATATCCTTGTTAACTTTCTGTCTCGTTGATCTGTCTAATGTTGACAGTGGAGTGTTGAAGTCTCCCATTATTATTGTATGGGAGTCTAAGTCTCTTTGTAAGTCTCTAAGGACTTGCTTTATGAATCTGGGTGCTCCTGTATTGGGTGCATATATATTTAGGATAGTTAGCTCTTCCTGTTGAATTGATCCCTTTACCATTATGTAATGGCCTTCTTTGTCTCTTTTGATCTTTGATGGTTTAAAGTCTGTTTTATCAGAGACTAGTATTGCAACCCCCGCTTTTTTTTGTTCTCCATTTGCTTGATATATCTTCCTCCATCCCTTTATTTTGAGCCTATGTATGTCTCTGCGTGTGAGATGGGTCTCCTGAATACAGCAGACTGATGGGTCTTGACTCTTTATCCAGTTTGCCAGTCTGTGTCTCTTAATTGGAGCATTTAGTCCATTTACATTTAAGGTTAAGATTGTTATGTGTGAACTTGATCCTGCCATTATGATATTAACTGGTTATTTTGCTCGTTAGTTGATGTAGTTTCTTCCTAGCCTTGATGGTCTTTACATTTTGGCATGTTTTTGCAATGGCTGGTACCGGTTGTTCCTTTCCATGTTGAGTGCTTCCTTCAGGGTCTCTTGTAAGGCAGGCCTGGTGGTGACAAAATCTCTAAGCATTTGCTTATCTGTAAAGGATTTTATTTCTCCTTCACTTATGAAACTTAGTTTGGCTGGATATGAAATTCTGGGTTTAAAATTCTTTTCTTTAAGAATGTTGAATATTGGCCCCCACTCTCTTCTGGCTTGGAGAGTTTCTGCCGAGAGATCTGCTGTTAGTCTGATGGGCTTCCCTTTGTGGGTAACCCGACCTTTCTCTCTGGCTGCCCTTAAGATTTTTTCCTTCATTTCAACTTTGGTGAATCTGGCAATTATGTGTCTTGGAGTTGCTCTTCTCGAGGAGTATCTTTGTGGCATTCTCTGTATTTCCTGGATTTGAATGTTGGCCTGCCCTACTAGGTTGGGGAAGTTCTCCTGGATGATATCCTGAAGAGTGTTTTCCAACTTGGTTCCATTTTCCCCCTCACTTTCAGGCACCCCAATCAGACGTAGATTTGGTCTTTTTACATAATCCCATACTTCTTGCAGGCTTTGTTCATTTCTTTTTCTTCTTTTTTCTTTTGGTTTCTCTTCTCGCTTCATTTCATTCATTTGATCCTCAATCGCAGATACTCTTTCTTCCAGTTGATCGAGTTGGTTACTGAAGCTTGTGCATTTGTCACGTATTTCTCATGTCATGGTTTTCATCTCTTTCATTTCGTTTAGGACCTTCTCTGCATTAATTACTCTAGCCATCAATTCTTCCACTTTTTTTTCAAGATTTTTAGTTTCTTTGCGCTGGGTACGTAATTCCTCCTTTAGCTCTGAGAAATTTGATGGACTGAAGCCTTCTTCTCTCATCTCATCAAAGTCATTCTCCGTCCAGCTTTGATCCGTTGCTGGCGATGAGCTGCGCTCCTTTGCCGGGGGAGATGCGCTCTTATTTTTTGAATTTCCAGCTTTTCTGCCCTGCTTTTTCCCCATCTTTGTGGTTTTATCTGCCTCTGGTCTTTGATGATGGTGATGTACTGATGGGGTTTTGGTGTAGGTGTCCTTCCTGTTTGATAGTTTTCCTTCTAACAGTCAGGACCCTCAGCTGTAGGTCTGTTGGAGATTGCTTGAGGTCCACTCTGGACCCTGTTTGCCTGGGTATCAGCAGCAGAGGCTGCAGAAGATAGAATATTTCTGAACAGCGAGTGTACCTGTCTGATTCTTGCTTTGGAAGCTTCCTCTCAGGGGTGTACTCCTCCCTGTGAGGTGTGGGGTGTCAGACTGCCCCTAGTGGGGGATGTCTCCCAGTTAGGCTACTCAGGGGTCAGGGACCCACTTGAGCAGGGAGTCTGTCCCTTCTCAGATCTCAACCTCCGTGTTGGGAGATCCACTGCTCTCTTCAAAGCTGTCAGACAGAGTCGTTTGCGTCTGCAGAGGTTTCGGCTGTGTTTGCTATTGCCCTGTCCCCAGAGGTGGAGTCTACAGAGACAGGCAGGTTTCCTTGAGCTGCTGTGAGCTCCACCCAGTTCGAGCTTCCCAGCAGCTTTGTTTACCTACTTAAGCCTCAGCAATGGCGGGCGCCCCTCCCCCAGCCTCGCTGCTGCCTTGCCGGTAGATCACAGACTGCTGTGCTAGCAATGAGGGAGGCTCCGTGGGTGTGGGACCCTCCCAGCCAGGTGTGGGATATGATCTCCTGGTGTGCCTGTTTGCTTAAAGCGCAGTATTGGGGTGGGAGTTACCCGATTTTCCAGGTGTTGTGTGTCTCAGTTCCCCTGGCTAGGAAAAGGGATTCCCTTCCCCCTTGCGCTTCCCAGGTGAGGCGATGCCTCGCCCTGCTTCAGCTCTTGCTGGTCGGGCTGCAGCAGCTGACCGGCACCCATCGTCTGGCACTCCCCAGTGAGATGAACCCAGTACCTCAGTTGAAAATGCAGAAATCGCTGGTCTTCTGTGTCGCTCGCGCTGGGAGTTGGAGACTGGAGCTGTTCCTATTCGGCCATCTTGCTCCACCCCCCAGAGAAAAAAAATCTTTTCAAGTTTTCTATGAGTAAAGGGCCCTGTGACTTTGCTCAGGCATTTCACCCACAGGTCTCAGAGTAAGTTCTGCAATAGTTGTAAAACTGAAGAAAGTTCCTACCTGGTCACCACTATAACACTAGTTATCACAGTAATGACTAGAATAAAGTATAGGTGAAGAAAGTTTGATACAGAGCAAGGAAGATGTCCTATATACCTTTAGACTTAGGAATTCATATAATACACCTACCTCCCTACTTTTATTACATTAGCTATTCACCTTGCTATAAGAACAATAAAATGAGCTTCATCCCCTAAGATGTGTCACTAATATTATCCTTCTTAGAGTTTGCTTTTGTATTCATAAATAACCATAGGTTTGTACTAGTTGTTTTGTGTGCTTTGACTCATTGTAGATGAGGCATGCCTTAAGCATTTTTAGTTTTTTCTACTGTATTTTCCTGTTTTTCTCCCTCTTTATTTTAGGTATAGTATTTTCACATTGTCAGTATGTGTAATATAGGTATTCCATTATTTCTTCCCTATCTCAATTGGTTTTAGAACCAAGAATCTTTAGTAAAATATATATGAAATGCTCACTAGTGTTGCATTTGTTAAAATTTCCACAGTTTGAATTGACTGTTTGAAGGTATTCTGATCCTCGTTTCCTTAGAAGGGCTCAGGTAAACAATAGTCCCTATGTTATTGCATTTCAATTGATTTGTCTGTACCTATTGCATTTAAAAAACAAAACGTCTCTGTATAAAATTCTTTGTTATCTTGATAATCTTGTGTCTGTTTACTAATTTTTGTTATTAAATATTGTTGGACCCATTAGGTTTTATTTTGTAACAAACCACCTCAAAATTTTAGTGGCAGACAACATTAACAGTCCTTTTTCATACTTCTGCCAAACAGCTGAGAGTTCACTGATCTAGTCTGGGCCAAGCTGGGAAGCTCTGATAATTTTGGTTAAGATACCTTTCATACCCAAGCATTGGCTTAAGTCAGTTGATCTAGATTGGGCCTGGCTGGTGTGGTTCTACTCTATATGTCTCCGTTATTCTCCTGGTTCACAAGTACACTAATTTGGGCATCTCAAAAGATCCCCATTTAGGCCATTATAACTGAGAAACTGCTTTAGTTATAGTGGTCCACTTGGCTAAATATTTATATGATGATTCACCATAAGTATTTTGCATATACCTGGCTGGAGTTTCTAAAGGGTGAACTTTATGTTCCACAGTGGCTGGGAGGCTTTTTTTTATTTTAATTTTTATTTTTAGAGGCTTTGTCCTCCATAATTTAGAACTCCTCTTAGGATTTGACCAAGTTGGGATATGTGTCAGACCCAAAATGTGCTGCTTGCAGACTTAGATTTTCAGGGCCATTACCCCCTGTACCGTGTCTTGGCTACCTGGCACAAATGTATCAGAGGCTCAAAGTGCAGGAGGGGTCGGTTCCTTATATGTACCTGCCAGCTGAAATTGGACCCTAAATATGTTCTTCTGAAAGGGGAAACCTATTTAGAGCTGCTGCATGTCTTAGGGACTGTTATTCCCAGATACCCTCAGGTGATTCTCAGTTGCCTGAGAATGTCCCAAAAGGCTGAGGGGCTCAAGGTACTCTATTTCTTCAGAGTGAAAGATTCCACACTCATGAGCTAGAGGGTTCAGAGTTGGTCAGATCCAATAGATGAAAGGATTGAAACATACACGTATATACACATCACAAAAACAGACATAAGCAACAAAAACAGTTAAGCAAAACTAACAATGACCACACAAAAATATACGGTTTCTGAGCGCTCTAAGTATAAGCAGGAAATTAACATGAGCTCAGCATTAGTGCTAATTTTGTCATTTAAAAAATTTGTAAGTTTGAATCCCAAACTAGTTTCTTTCTTAGTGATGAGGCCCAAGCTGGAGACTACTCTCCATCGATGCAGATGCAGACAAGCTTGCCTTCCTAGGAAAAATTCCCACAACAAAGGACATTTTTTTAAAACAGTAAATAAACCTCAAACCTCCAACTGATAAATGCTGGAAGAAAGAGGTCCCAGACTTTGGCAAATCGTCCTGTTGGTTCATTCTACAGGGGCTGAAGCCAGTACCATGTGCTGCGAGATTAGAGCATATAGACTCATGGATTCACACCTTGTATCTTAAAAGGGCACCACCTCCTGAGTGGACTCTGACTCCCACCAAAGACCTTCACCTCCAGTTAACTAAACATCGACCTTCAACCCATGATTAGAAGCAGACAACAGCTGTTGTGGACTGCTTTAACCCAACACACAGGAACAGGCCTGTATGCAAAAAGATGCCTATGTTTATTATACAATAACCCTTACAATTATTGTCCTAGATATACTGTCAACTGCTGTCTCATATAGAACAGGGCATTTGCCTTCTCTGATATAACATCCTTTAGTAACTAACATAAATTTCACAGCCTTGCTATTGTTAATCATGTATCCCTACATCTTCTTGCCACTGCCACCTACTGATGCCCATGAAACAAACCTGTTTCTACAATGGGTTCAGGATTATGAAGACAGATTACTAAACTATACCTGCTGGATATACGGACTCATACCTCTTTCCAGTAGCTCTGGCCTGCCATGATTGGTATCCCCCTTCCAAGGTCAGGACTGAATAGAATGCCAAAAATTTATTACATCACAGAAACAGTCTGGTATTCTTAGTGCTGGCAAAACAAACGACAATATGTAGTTGGCCCATTAAAAACACTCTTAAGAACAAGGAATATGGGAAAAGTTTTTTGTTGGATAGGATCAGCTCATTAGCTCTCTGCTTAGCATCTCCCCACCTAAAACAGAAGGTGGTAACCATGCCCCAAACAATGAACCATCTTCAAAATGGAATAATGTAAATTTGGGATAGATTTATCAGGCTTATCCCTTCATTTGGTCAACTCAGCCAAAATGCTTCTTTGTGCTGGAAGCAAAGAAATCACACCAAGGACCTATGGCCAAACAGTATGAGAGATATGGGTTGGATACCTGGAGAAGGCTGTGATACATTATCATATTACAAGACACTGATTGGCATGCCAGCAATTGGGTGCAGCAACCAGGTATTTATTGGCTAGCTCCAAATGGGACATATTGGCTATGTGACACTAACATGGCCGGGGTTACCTCCAGGGTGGTTAGGACAATATTCCTTAGGTTATGTTTGGGCACAAGGATGAGTAATTCAGACCCTTCCAAAACCAACAATTTTTTTTTTCGTTTGCAATCTCATTGGACACATTCAGTATTCTAATGGTATGATCGTTTAACTTCTATCTTTGTACCACAGATAGATACTGAAGATGTTATATGGCATATAGAGTCCTTAACAAATTCACAACCAAAAGGCCATGAATGATAGCCTCATGAGTATCCCTTTGCTAAACAATGAGGTCATGCTTATGAGAAAAGCTGTGCTGGAAAACCATATGGCTTTAGATATACTCACGGTAGCACAAGGTGGGACCTGCACCATCATAAAAACTGAATGTTGTGTGTATATTCTAGATGAATCCAAGAACATAACCCAACTTATGACTCATAGGAAAACTCAGATAATCAAGCTGTCAGATCCAAAACCCTCACTAATCAATTAGTGGTTGAGCAGTTGGTTTGGATCCTGGGGAACGTGGTGGCATAAACTATGGCTTACAATAGGAAAAATAATAATAATCTGTGTTCGTCCTGTTTTTGCTTACAAGGTTGTTATTGCATATGTTTGCAAATAAGTCAATGTGCAACTGAAAGAGAGGTCAGAACTCAGTCGGAACACAGTTCAGCTGAAACAGAAGGATTGGAGAGCTTTGAAGAGCTAGCACCTGGTGATTGAAGGTCATCTGCATTTGCTAATTGGCTTTTTCCCAAAGAAAAAGTAAACTTTCTCATATCTTCATGACAGGAGGTAATGTTACAACTTGCAGCAAGGGTCAGGAAGGAGTTAGCCTTTTACCTTCCCTGAGAAACTGGGAGAAAGGGGTACCATCTTCCTTGGTGATGACATTCCAAAGGGATGACTCCCAGGTCTTAGAGAAATATATTCCTGGGTTGTAAAACCATTACAAAGTCTTTCTAAAATATTTACAGCTCAAAGAGGCAAAGAAAGAATGTGCAATTACAAGGTTTCTAAGGTAAATGCTCTAAGTAAATGTTCTAGTTCAGGAGACTAGAGGCAGTCTGCCCTGTCTAAAGTAAGCTGAGGTGCAAGTTAAAGTAGTCTTGGTCAAATTACATTTTATAATATTTGTTCTGTTCCAGTTATTCTAGTTCTCTCTGGTTCAATTTTCTTTCTCCAATGAGTCATTGAGGTATTTAAGGTTTGAAGATATAACTTTTTCTTTATTTAATAAGAGGTTTCAAATTTGGAAAATATATTTTGTAGACCATAATGAAAAGTTAATTAGACTTTGTACTATTTACTTTAATAGTATAATATTGTGATAACTATTAAGAGGAAGACAGATGTTTTTGTAATTAACATTTTGAATCTAGAGAAATTGTATTATACAAGAACCCTATAATCAAATTTGAAATTAATATTTTTTAATCCAACTACACACATCTTGTTCTGAGTGGCAAAAATCCACATTCTCTTCCTAAATGTACTCCTGATGAAAGACAACAAAAGTGATATTTATAGGGAGGTGTTCCAATCTCACCTCATATTGTGAATGTTATTCAAACAGTGGATATATTTTGGTGTGAACCTGCCTAGAAAAGAGGGTTGGAAATTATATACACTCATGAAATAGTCACAAATACACTCATACAAATACACACACACCAATGGTCACTAACTCCCTAAAATAGGTTTGAAAATCACCAATTTATATTTGAGGTCTAAAAAAACAATAATTTCAAAACTTTATGTCACTTAGCAATTTGCAGGATTTGAGCTGACTACCAGAATTTATTTGGGATGTGCCTTTCAACCAAGATAACCATCACAGTGGCTTTTTAGTGATGCAAATGCAAAAGGCAGAGGTACTCACTGTTGTAGTCCTAGATGGTAAAGTAACATGCATAAAAATACTTTGGGATGAGTACAACTGCCTGAATGTTAGTGCATGTTATGTAAAAGGATAGGTGTGTGCATCTGCATCTATATTAATTTTCAGACATACGTTCACAGGAATTTTATAACTCAGACCACAAGAAAAGCTGAAAGAGGTGAGTGCATCATATCCATTCAGAACAGTCTACTGAAAGAGAGGCTGGACTAGGCAAAGCTACAGGGCATTTTAGAAAGATTTTTAATGTCTCACACAAAAAATTATTTAAAATAAAAAATCCCTTACTTAACAAAATAAATTGAGTTTTGACTATTGTGGTTTCAAGTGACCCTAATTGTCAATTATATCTCTATTGGACTCATCAGATAATAAATGGGAGATAGGTAATGTTATTAACATTACCAGCTCAGCCACTAAATAACCTGAGGGTTACAGTGCCAATTGAATGTGCAATACCTACAGAGGAGAAACTAGCTTTTTCTGAGCCATTTCAAAGTAACATCTTATTTTTTTTCTTGCAACATTCAGGATAGTTACAAGCTGCATAAATTTCTACCTTCTTTTCTAGGCCAGTGTCCTGTTCCTCAGAAACAATTTTCAATCTCTGAAAAGTTTTTATGCTTGTTACCCACAAGTGGATATTAATAATTTACTGCTTTATTATGCTGTGAATTCAGCACTAAGAAACTGGTGACAGTGTTGGACCTTGTTACTCCAAACTGTGGGTACTTTTTTAGGTTCATCCTTATCACTTATCAATGAGCATGCTGTTTCTGTAGAAGAGAAGGCTCAGCCCTTTGATGTGGTTTGGCTGGGTCCCCACCCATATATCATCTTGAATTCTCACATGTTGTGGGAGGGACCCTGTGGGAGGTAATTAAATCAAAGGGGAAGTTCCTTCCTGTGCTGTTCTCATGACAGTAAGTCTCACAAGAAGTCATGGTTATTATAAGGAGGAGTTTTCCTGCACAAGCTCTCTCTTTGCCAGCTGCCATCCATGTAAGACGTGACTTGCTGCTCCTTGCCATCTGCCATGATTGTGAAGCCTCCTCAGCCTTGTGGAGCTGTAAGTACAATAAACCTCTTTCTTTTCTAAATTGCCCAGCCTTTGAGTATGTCTTTATCAGCAGCATGAAAACAGACTAATATACCCCCATTGCCTTCCTCTAATCCAGTGCCATTGGCAATGTACAGAGAGTTTTCTAGATCTTTCAAGATGTTCTAGAAGGGCTGCATATTTTCATCACTTTTTATATTACATAGATGTATCTTTAGTTTGTTCTCACATTGTGGTCATACCAATATCTCCAATACCCACCTCAAGGTTGTTAGTTTTTGACACATTGTTAGTTGTTTTAGATGGTTAGTTGGTTAATATTAATGGTATTTTAACCATGTTCAGAAAGTGAAAATATATCTGTTGTGTTCATACAATTAGTACAATATTTGATAACCAACTGAGATTACCAGCTACAGACAAAATATTTCAGAGGTCAATGTAGGCAAAAGTGTAATTATCTTTATATCTATAAAAATAAATACTTTGCAACTGAGTGTGATCATCATATATAATTTAGTTTCCTTTGTAGATTTTAGGGAAAATACAGTGTTTCTTTGGAAGACCTATGTGACTACTTAGCTATTTTTATATAGTATTTATTCAATTAATAGTTAGAAAACGGATTTTTTTTCCCCAAGTACAGACAATGAGGGACTTTATATACATCTAAAAAATATGAAAATACTAAGACTTCAAATAATGAGAGAGTGAAATTTCAGTAGGTCAATCTGTTCACAGTAGTTCTCTTTGGCTCATTGTCTTCTTTTTCTATGAAAAAAATATCTAGTCAGCTCATTGTCATCTCGAGTATGTAAGTTGGATTATGTATGCACCATTGCAGTCCCCTACTCCAATATTTTATCTTCTTATTTTTGAAAAGCCAATACTTCAATGATCCAATGCTGTTTAAAATAGTTTATCAAAATGTAATGAAGTGTGTATACCAATATTTACTCAATACTTCTATATGTAATTTTCTCTATTTTTGATTCTAGCCCATTTCTGTCAGGGCAGTGAAAATGACGGGAAAATGGAAAGACATTATTTATTCACAATTGACAAAAATGATTATTGCAATAATAAAATAATTCACTATTGGAGACTTTTTACCTGTTGGGAAAACCCACCTAATTCTTTACCTTTAGATTTAATGTGAAAATCGCGAAGAAAAACTAGGACTTCACAGATAATCATACTATCACAAAGCAGTAATTTAGGTATCTGACCTGCTTTTGAATATCAGGTAGGAATTAACTTAAAAAACAAAATCAAACAGAAAAAGGAGAACTAAAAACAAGAGACACTGATTCTTACTTACAAGTATCCATCTCTCTCATTTTCAGTATATTCTCATGCAAACAACAGAGAAAAGAAAGACGCAATTGATGAGATTAGAAAATTTTAGGAATGCACATTTTGTTTGTAAGTTACAACTTCACAGTATGCATTATATACAAACATATATATTGTATACGTATAAATATATTGTATTTTTGTATAATTATTCCATAAAACAAATCCAATTCATTTTCTGCTTCTGTGTTTATAACACAAATTATGTACTAAATGCATAAAATATTATCAATTTTCTACCTCATAATTATTGCATAGTGAACATATATAAAAGTAAATTCTCAGTTATCTAATAGGTAGGATATTTTTCTACTGCCATTCTCAATAGTACAGTATATATAATGAAGAAATATAAATAATTATAATGATATCTTTATGCATATCAAATTAGGTTGGTGAAATTAGTAATATACATAATTTGTGAAGCAACTTAAGATCAGCTTTAAGAAATAATACAGTCACCAATAGCATATTTTAATAGCTGGCATCTTAATAGTAAATGGTTGCAGGTCCCTTTGGGGAGGCTAGATGGAAGATTAATAGTGTACATTTTTGCAGTGTAGTAGGACTCGGCCACTCCTTCATTTGCAAAGATCTGGGTCAGTGAACTGATTCAAATCTGGAAATTCATGGATGTACTTTTACTCTCTATGATTCAAATCAATCTTCTGTTTATGAAACCTAGAGCTTTTTCAATTACACAGATCAGGGAAAACTTTATTAAGCTATCCAACTATTTCAATTCTAGAGATGCCATGATTAACTAGCCAGCCCTGAAGATGACTGTGAGATAGACCAGCCTGACTACTCCTTTAGCTCTATTGCCCATAACAATAACCCTGTCCACTTTGTCTTTGGTGATTAAGTGATTCACCGTCACCCATATTTCCAAAGTTTCTATGTGTAAATTGGCAAAATCATACAGTCATTTTGATATATGTATATACAGCATCTCCTCATGAATTTAACTTTGTATCTCACCCCCTGGAATCTGCTAGGTCTGGATTCTAGTTTAGGTCCAAGAAAGAAGGGGAGGTGACAGAGGTAGGTCCTGAGGTGGACCAGTGGTCCTTTGTAAGGCAGCTATGTCAGGTGAGGCCATTAAGGTCTTTACTGAAAAAGAGACTAAACTTCTCAAGCAGGACTAAAGAGCTGCTTCCAGTGGCAAAGAAAGAATTTAGGGATTAAATGTCACACCTTCATTAGAATCGGCCTTATGCCCAATCCAACTTTTAGGATTTCATTCCTTCCCAATGAATATGCTAATTTTGATAAAAAGAGGCCTTGTGAAATTGAGAATTCATTTGTGTTGCAATTCATCTACCTGCAAGATTACAATTTAGGTTTGGTTTTCAGAAATCTAGATCTGGCACAAGAGATACGATTTTTTTTTAGGGGATACGGGGCCATAATTCTGAAAGACATAATCATATAATAAACGTTGAAATACCAAAAGATAAAAATTCCTGAGATTTAAAATTTTGAAAATCACAATCCCAAAAGATCAATATCCCCAAATTGTAATTCTGAGGAAAAAAATAAAAATAAATTATTGGTGTAAATTCTGGATTACAAAGGCTGAGGAGCATGGAGTTCTGATGTCCAAGGCAACCGAACTTTGTCCCAGCTCTCAGAAAGAGACCAATTTGCCTTCCGTATTTGTTCTCACTGGGCTCTTGGCCTATTCCATGGTATCCCCCAACGTTTAGGGTAGATCTTTAACACATAATCCACTCATATTCATGCACTAATCTCCTCTGGAAACATCCTCAGAGACACACCCAAAATAATGCTTTACCAAATTTCTGGGTATTTCTTAATCCAGTCACATTGACACCTAATATTAAGTGTACAAATCTACCTGTTGTCAACTTTGTAGCCATACGTAACTCTTTAAGCCATACTTAACTTCCAAATGAAGACATTAAGAAGGAAGTAAATCCACCTAACATGATGCAACTCTCTCCTGTGTACAACTGACAGTGCACTAATGTCTTCCCCAGAATTTGACCTTGAGGATTTCAGCATTCAGGATTGTAATCTTTGAGAACTGTGATTTAGGATTTTAGACATTATGGATTTTAGATTTTAGAGATTTTAGACTTTAGGGATATTGACCTTTTTGGAATTCAATATTCAGGATTATGGCATTTGGGATTATGATCTAAATATTCTGCTTGAAAAAAGCTAATCATTCATACCCAAATAAAATATCACCCCCTTTAAATTTTTATTTTATTTTAATAAAATATATTTTGTGCTACTTAAATTATTACTACCAACTTGTATTTGAAAGTACTTGTCTCATATTCCCTGACTGATAATCTTAAATTTTACCTAAAATATTGATTATTGAATTATTGAGTAATGAAAATACCTTTATACTGATATTCTAACAAATTTAACATCATTAACTCTGGTGCTGGAATAAAAGATTTTCAGATGAGATTGGGTACCCTCAGGGTGTTATGACCATGGACGGACATAGAAAGTTTCATACATGCCACTGAGTTTATGGTAATTTTCATATGCCATCACTTGTAAGATGTATTGCTATTTTAGGGAAAATAAATGTGAAAAAACTGTATATCAAAAAGTGATAAACATGAATAATATGTAGTCAGAAGTAGGTTTGGGAAATGAGTTTCTGAAGACTTGATCTAGATATAAACATTAATAAATATTACAAAATTTCTGAAATACTGGAAAAAGAAAATTGTAAAAATAATTACAAGAAACATTTTGGTGAAAACATTTTGTGATTTTTAAAATTACATTCACTTCGTACTGCTTTTATGCTTTTACCTATTACATTATTGAATTTTTTCACATTACTGTCTAACTTACTATTTTATATAGTCCTCAGTATTGCAAACATGGCATTTCCAGAAAAGACTCATATATCACTAATAAGAAGTTTAAGGGTTTATAATAATTGATCAGGTTATTTCTCATAGTAAAGTTCTTTAACATTATTGCTAAGAGAAAGCTTAATGTCTGCTTTAACATAACTCTACTGTTCAACATTCTGTGCTAACATCTTATTCTCAAGAAAGTGCTTACCAAGGAAGATAAAGTTACAAATAACTTTGTTTCAGGAACTTCATGAAAACTCAGTTATCCAAAGAATAGAATATTCAACTATCTCTCCTGGAGAATTACCACTTCTCACAACCATAGACTGCTCAGCCAGCCTTGCCAAAGCTCACTGCAACAACCCCACCTCAGTGAATCCACTAGTGTCAAATTTGACCCAGTTTCACACAGGACTTTTTACTGAATGGATCACCCGAAATCAAACCCTCGAGATCTTATGAATATCTTATTCTTGATCTTCCTATTTCAAGAAACCACTAAGACTCTGTCAATGTAGTTCACTAATTTACTGCAGTAAGCAATAAACCTGTCTTTATTTAATCAATGAGTTATTTTGGTAGTCTTACTGAAGAGATGGCTGTAGACATCCCCATTACTTTAAAAATTTTTTAGATTATTATTTTACTTTCAAAGAAATGTCTGTAAAATAAAAGAGTGTTAGCATCACTGTTTTGTCACACTCAGCAGCTTGCCATATGGTAAATATACATTAAAGACAATTAAGGGTAAAAAGAAACTGTTTTTCCTCACACAACACAATTACATAGTGTGAAAACATTCAGGGAGTGCTTATGAACTCAGTAGATTCTGAAACATAAGCTAATTTTCACAAGACATAAGGAATTTTACTAGAAAAATATAAGCAGCATTTTAGTTCTTTTTTAGCGATCTAATTAGTATGTCCTTTAAAGAAAAACTCTTTAAGATTTAGATAATTTTATGTGAATTTTATTTACATTGCATCTTCAGATTATGTGAGGCTCAAATCTTTTAAATGTCTTGATACTGTCAAATATGGTTATGCAAATATTTAAATCTGGTCCTTGAGTTAGTTGAACATATAGTGCCAATAGACTGTTATAATGCCTGAGAGATCTGTGTCTTTATTTATGTATTTGAGAAAATGTTTTTTGTAGAGAAAAGGAACTGCACAATGGAGACATTAAATTTCAACTACAGAAAATCAAAGGGGATTTGCTACTCATCAGAATGGAGGATTTTTAAATTATTGAATACAACATACATTAGATAATTTGCACAAATCATCAGTATACAGCTGAACAAAATTATTCAACTGAACTGTGTGATCAGAATCCAGATGAAGAAACAGAAGATTACCCATGTCGTGGAAATTCCCCTCATGTTCTCTTTCTGTCCCTAGCTCATCTCAAAGAGGGTGGAGTCATTTTGGTGTATATTTATATTAAAACTTATACCTTAAAACCTATGAAGCATATTTTATGTCAATTTTACCCCCAACAAATTGTTTATAGAAAGTAAGTATACCTGATATGCATACCTGATACAGCAAAGTAGTTAAATAAAAGGAGAAGGAACATAAAAATTTCCTTTGAGGAAATGGCATTTCTTTTTTTTTTTTTTTTTTTTTTTTTTTTTTTTTTTTTTTTTGAGACGGAGTCTCACTCTGTCGCCCAGGCTGGAGTGCAGTGGCCAGATCTCAGCTCACTGCAAGCTCCGCCTCCCGGGTTTACGCCATTCTCCTGCCTCGGCCTCCCGAGCAGCTGGGACTACAGGCGCCCGCCACCTCGCCCGGCTAGGTTTTTGTATTTTTTAGTAGAGACGGGGTTTCACCGTGTTAGCCAGGATGGTCTCGATCTCCTGACCTCGTGATCCACCCGTCTCGGCCTCCCAAAGTGCTCGGATTACAGGCTTGAGCCACCGCGCCCGGCTGGCATTTCTTAAAATGAGAAACTTGAATGATAAGAATAAATCAGGTATAAAAAGATTGTTGAAAAGCATTTTGAACCTTGAGAATATTGATTATTTGCAAAAATACGGATGGGGCCTCACATATATAACCTTCATTTAAAAAGCTAAGTACTAAGAGTAATGATAAAGAATTCTTTATTTGTAAGGTACAAAGAAGACATATTAATCTTCACTGCTAGACACCAGGAGAGTGATGACCACCTCCATGCTTCCAAGGGGACTTTTAGGGGTGGAGATGGGTAGTGGTAAAAGGGAGGCTTCTGGGGTCTAAGGGCCCATGGAAGGTTTCTGGGAGGGGGGGGGTCTGTCCAGGTATAATATGTTGGTGAAAATTCTGTGAATCACATAGTTATTATACAAACAAATTGTATATATACATATGCTATGATATGTAGACAGTAACTTAAAGTTTAAAAGTTATATTAATCATATGACATAGATGTATTATTCACATTTTAGACTCTTTCCTAAGAGTTAACATTTGTTAAGAACTGATGTCCCTCTTCTGACATAGAACTATAAACTTTAGACTTTAAATGTACATGATACTTTTCAACATATCTATATATTGTAGCTTTCATGTTAACAATGAAAGCCCTTCTTTCTTCCCAGGATTAAATGTCTACCATATAGGCATTATTCATTCCTTAAGATTAAGAAAGAGATATATTGTTTTGCATCTGTGTAATATACAGTTAAACATGAATTAAACATCATTTTAAATCTAGAGTTGTCCACCCATTTTTCACTTTTTTAACCTAATATTAAAAAAAATACATTGAAAATCACCTGCTGAAATCTAAAGCACTATGAAACTTAATTCCTGAAATTAAAACATCATGCTTTTACCAAAATTTGAAGCATCTACTCTGGGAATACTGTGTACAACCTGACAATTATACCTTGAGACAACAGTGTGAAGGTAAAAAAAATTAAAAAGTAGAATGGACACACTAGAAATCATCAAAAAGATGAGACCAAGGTGAGAAAAAAGAAACTAATATACGGAGCATATACAATAAGATTCATAGCACTCAATAATTAAAATTTAATTTTGAGCTGGGTATTCTCATTTAAGTTTTATAAAAGAGTAACTTGGGGCCAGGTGTGGTTGCTCACGCCTGTAATCTCAGGACTTTGGGAGGCCGAGGTGGGCAGATCATGTGGTCAGGAGCTCGAGACCAGCCTGGCCAACATAGTGAAACCCCCGTCTCTACTAAAAATACAAAAATTAGCCAGGAATGGTGGTGCACACCTGTAGTCCTAGCTAGTTGGGAGCCTGAGGCAGAAGAATTGCTTGAACCCGGGAGGCAGAGATTGTGGTGAGCGGAGATCGCATCACTGTACTCCAGCCTGGGCAACAGAGTGAGACTCCACCTCAAAAAAAAAAAAAAAAAGAGTAACTTGATTTGAGAAAGATTAAGTGACCCATTCATGATAACATAAGCAGGAAGCAGCAAAACTATAACATATGTGTTTTTAAGACTAAAAACAAAGCATTTAAAATAATACAATAATAAAAAGTGTAAATAAGCAGATATTACCTAACTCATAATTATCTTCAATCAATTAAGATTTATCCCTAAAATCTACGGAGAGTTAGGCAATACAATTGAGATGTCATAAATATACTTTTATCAGGTAAGAAGAAAATGGCTAAGCATTAGGTCTTTAATCAATTCCTTCCCTTTTCCGGATAAAAGGGCCTATCAAATCTTGAAAACATGCTAATGACAGAACTCCAAGTCAACTATTTAATAGTGTTGCCAGTAGGAGAATTCTTATCTATGGAATGCTTTAGCAAGATTTACCTTAATTTGTCTAGATGATTGTAGTAAACACCTAGGAATTATAAATTTGTATGACATGGGTCCCTGGTAAATATACTATTAACTACTTAAATATTTAAGTATAAAATGGAGATGACTGAGTGGCTGCCTTCTCTATTATTAATGTAGCTACTGACATTTTTTAGATACTTCTATATTAATGTGGTCAAAGTGTGTTTCATGTAAGAAGGAAGGATCTGTGGTGCTGCAATGCCTGATCTGGATTTATCCCTGTTTGCCTGTCCCTTCTGAATACTTGTAGGCATGTATTTTTAATAAAGCTTGACACCAAGTGGATCTACCATAACAAGGTACTACAAATTGTATTGGGTGACTTAAAACAAAAGAAATTTATGTCTCACAGTTCTGGAAGCTAGAAGTCTGAAATGAAGGTATAGGCAACATCATATGAGACTTTCCTTCCTCTGCATAGTTTCTAGTGGTTTGTGGACAATTTTGGGTGTTTCTTGGCTTGCAGCTGCATAACGCCAGTCTCTTTCTTCCTTGTCATATGGCTTCTCCCTGTGTGAGTGTCTATCTTCATATGGCCACTTTGTCCTAAAAACACCAGTCCACCATACTTCCGTATGACCTCATATTAACAAATTACATGAGCAATGATCCTATTTCCAAATAAGTTCACATTCTAAAGAACTAGAGGTTATGACTTGGGTATATTTTCTGGGGTAACACAATCCAGCCCCTAACAACAGATATCTGATTTGTGCAGGGATTACTTGACAATCATATCCTTTGTGTCTAGTTAAAATTCAAGGATTTATAAAAGGTGACACCATCCTAATTTAGTTTTTAAGCTGCTAAGAAGAAATATCAAATATCTTTGAAAAAAATGTATATAAATACGGAATATAATATCCATGGTAACTTAACAATAAAAATATTTCGACTACTTTTCTAACCACATCCTGAGGCAGAGATCAAAATAACAAAGTACATAAGCAAGAAACGTGCTATGTGAACTGGACATATGATCAAATTTGGAAACAAATCTATCTCTTTTGCTTTAATTTTAATTTGGGTTCTGATGTAAACAGACACCATGACAGAAATTTGGATACAATACATTTATTTGTGAATTGAGCACTGGAAGCACTCTAGACAGTAGAGAAGTGAGAAAAGAAAAGAAGTAAAGCCAATAAAGAATATTAATGAATAAGTTCTTATCCTGGGTAACTAGGCTTAATATCATCAGAATCCACTGAAACACTGTACAAAATATGCCACAGAATTTTTCCAGACTATCAGGGAATTGAAGAATTCATCTACAATTCCTAGAGGCTCTAGGAGCAATGGCTTGATTACATTAGCACTTGCCTTGTGCCCAGCAGACTCCCACGGCCAGAGAAATCCCTAGCGTAGAGATGCAGGAAGTTGTCAACATGTATAAGATATCTTTGCAAATTACCTCAAGCATAGCCAAGGATAGAGAGGTGGAAAACTGACAGCCTGTGATACCTGTTTTGTACCTTTTGGTAAACAGTGTTAGTGACAGTCTTAATGAAACTTTGTGACTCTCTTAATGAAACTCTGACTTTTTAAAAAATTAAGACCTAGAGTAAGCTCAATGTTGGTTCTTCCAATGCATCCTTGCACAGAGAAAGAATAAACATACAATTCTTAATTTCTCCAATGTATGCTCCATGGCATTTGTTGAAAATGAATAAATTTGTGATCAGAAGCACAGTCTTTCTAGACTCCAAATATCCCTGAGTGGGCTAGAAGGAGAACAGTCTTGTACAATATATTTTCCCCATGAATTATAACCTGCTACCTTTCTGATACAATATGGATAAACTGAGTGATATGGTTTGGCTGTGTCCCCACCCTCATCTCATCTTGAATTGTAATCCCCATAATCTTTATGTGTTATAGGTGGGACCCAGTGGGAGGTAATTGAATCTTGGAGGCTGTTTCCCCCATGCTTTCTTGTGATACTGAGTGAGTTCTCACAAGATCTGATGGTTTTATGAACATCTGGCATTTCCCCTCTGGCATTTAGTCCATCCTGCCACCCTGTGAAGAAAGCTCCTGCTTCTCCTTTGCCTTCTGCCATGACTGTAAGTTTCCCGAGGCCTCCCCAGCAATGCAGAACTGTGAGTCAATTAAACTCTTTTTCTTTATAAATTACCCAGTCTCTGGTATTTCTTCAGAGCAGCTTGAGAACAGACTAATACACTGAGCCATATTTGTAGAAGATAGATGCTAAGTAAATTGGATGAAATTGATGTGTCAGAGTTACTAGTAAGCAAATAAGATAGTCACGAGTTGAGTTTGGTGAATTTAGATATCCGGTGACCTTGGCCACTTAACTGACAACAGAGCAAGAACAAGTACAGAAATAGAGTACATAAATTTTGTCTACTTAAAAGTAACTCACAGGAAAAAAACAGCAAGCTAAGAAAGAAAACAAATATGAGGATTTATTGGAAAACTATGGAATAGTGGTCTACTAGAGATGTATGCACCATTTGTTGCTCTCACATCAAAGATGAGCTCTTCTTTACCTATACCTGCCCCTAAATGTCTAATGTCAATGTACACAAACGGCACTCATTTACTCAGATAAGGTATTCATTGCCCATACTATTTAAAAGATGTGTATTCTCAAGAAATAATGTGGAGCCTGTGGTACCTTCCAAATAACCTGGAATTTAATGGTGAGGGTCTTAGGCCTCCTCAGGGATGACATATTTATGGAGTCATTTAGTAGGGGTGCTAGTGGTAGAATCTTTGCCTCAGGCAGGAGGAGCAGTATTTATATCATAAAATCTGTGGTGTAGGTATAGTAGTGAAACTCGTGAAAGTCTTTAGGGAAATGTATATGACAGAGCATTTTTACGCAGACACACACACACACACTCTCTCACACACACACACATATATGTCCTTATTTTCATACTGTCAAAGAAGAGCTAACCAAACCGTTATATTTTTATCAAAGTTTCTGTTGAGCTTCATAAATAGATTATGAGAAAGAACTTGGATAAATAAGTCTATAAAAAAAAGCTCTGGATTTTGATGAGTCTCTAGATCTGAAGTTAATGTAGTAACCTAGATTTTTCTGAGATCCTGCTAGTACATCAGAAATAGCCTAGTGTCCAATCTATTAATAAAGCAGGGAGAGGGATGCTGTTATGCAGTACACTGTCTTCTACTGGCTATATAACCTGTTCACCATTACTATAAAATGTGCTATGTGGCTGATAATAAGGGCATTCACGTTGTCCCTAGTGGGCACCGAAATATAATGATGAAAAGAAAAAAGCCTTAATTGATAATTTCAATGAGATAATGTTATTTGAGTGTGACTTCATTAATGTTATCAAGAAACCACAGAGTTTTTGGCATATGGCTAACTACTCCTAAGTTTGATATGCATAGTATTAAAAATTCAAACTCAATTTACTTTTCCATTTTTTCTCTGTGTATTTGTTATTTTCTGGAGTTGGCCTATTGAGACTTATGTTAATGACTAAATCCATTCAACAATCTGTTTTTGAAAAGCAACATGAAAATAGTTGGAAGAAACACAAGTTCCATTTAGACAAACTATGCCCCTAAATAATTTGTGACAAGGAATAGCTCTAAATTGCCCTAGATTTCACTGAAGATTTATTTAGTTGAAGAAATGATTATCCTTCTTACTTAATGTCAAAGATGTTGATACTCTGTACATCTAAATAGCATTACTGTATGAGAAGCATCAGTCTGCCATGGGCTTTGTTTGTACTATTTGTTGTCCTTTCTAAAAATAACCAATTTCTGCTTTGATTTAACCTCCTTTTGGTGCTATTTCTTAAGGAAAATGTTGTTTAAAGCTAATGGCCCTGTCTCTGAATTTTGTGCTAATAGTGTGGCTCTTTTGGTTTTCCACATATCAATGTCAATGTCAAATTATTTTCTATATGCCCTTTTAGTCAAACCTAGTGCATCTAGTATTCAGATTTTCTTGATTACTCTCCGTTTTAGTTCATTCTCACACTGCTATAAAGAACTATCTGAGACTGGGTAATTTATGAAGAGAAGCAATTTAATTGACTCGCAGTTTCACCGGCTGTACGGGAGGCATGTCTGGAAAGGCCTCAGGAAACCTCAAATCATGGCAGAAGGGTGAGTGGGAAGCAAGCAGGTTTTCACATGGCGGGAGGAGAGACAGAGAGAAGGAAGAGTTACATACTTTTAAACAACTAAGTCTCATGAAAACTCACTCACTATCACGAGAACAGCAAGACAGAAATCTGCCCCCATGATCCAGTCACATCCTACCAGGCCTCTCCTCCAAAACTGAAGATCATAATTCAACATGAGATTTCAGTGAGGACACAGAGTCAAACCATATCACACTTAGTTTTCATAACAGGTTGAAATTATTTTTATTACTGTAAGACTGGGCTAATGAACAGGGGGAATTTGATGAACATGGCCTAGATATAATTAATCAAGTAATAATCATTCATACCACTGAGCACATACACAGATTTGAGATGTCATAGAAACATTATCAGAGGTTCTACTTAAAATTGTTTTTCTTCATTGATGTGAACTTTACTTAATGAGGAAAGTATTTACCTTTTCTATCCCAATGCTAAATTTATCATTTGTTAGCATGGCAAAGTATTAGGAAGTAATATGTTAAAAAATACAGCTTCATCTTAGTACTACACAGACTATACTAGCAAACATTTTTCTCATTATAATAGTGTCTAATTTACATTTAAAATGTAAGGACTTATTCTGCAGCCAACACAGTGCTAAGGAGCTTCTATATTTTATGTCACTGAATCTTTACCACAAATTTCAAAAGTACATGTTTCTGTCTTTTCCACTTATTTATAAAGAAACCGAGGCTTTGAGATATTAAATATATTCTCCAAAATAACAGAGCTAAGGAATTGGGGACAATGAATTAAAACCAAGTCACTGGAGTTCAGACACCTTGCTTTTAATCATTGCATTATGTAGACTGAGTTGATCAAGGTCCTTCAGAATTTACAAGGTTACTGTTATTCTTTTCTGCCATCAACTGCTAATAATGGCACCTAGGAAGCACATGGATTTAATTCTCTTTTTTAGGTAATATATAAATGTAACTAAGCATTTACTTTATCCTTTGTAAATTGTGTACTCCTCATCCACACAGAGATAAAATCCTGTCTTTCATTTGCTTTAAGGTCTTGTTTATAGCTCCTCTGTCTTTAAAAGTTCTTTTCTGAATATGTCTACCTGACATTGGTCTTCCTAAGTTTACATATGCAGTACTTTTAAAGAAAAATTATATGTCATTATTTTAAATTTCACTTAGTTCTTTAGTAATTTCCTGTAATGATTTAAAAACAGATTTATTGAGTTATTATTGGCATACAGTAAAATCCACAGATGTAAAATGTACCACGTGGGTATGTGGGCATATATATGCATATGCATGTACAAATACATATACTTATATACATGTACATATATACACAACCACAGGTATTTCTAGTCAAATAAAAAATATTATTTCTGGCACAATATGACTATTTTTCTTTATGCAAGGAAACTATTAAAACTGTACTCTGATGTATCATTTTTTGAGAGTAATGACCTGGTGATCTCACATGGTGCTATTTTTATGATATTATTTGCTTAGATAGTGAGATTGTAATATCCGCTTCCGAATTTTCAGAGGACTGAGCAACATTGTTTCTATAGTGGACTTTTGTAAATTTAACATTTTTCATGGTATTACATACGCGTGAACATGCTGTTTTGAAGAGAGAAATTTCTTGCACATTTAAAAACAACAAATATCTTTGCAGTTAGAACAGTTGGTAGTTATTGAAGTACCTATGCCAAGTAAAATCATTAGCAAGCACTAGAGGGAATTAAAAACAAGGTTCGGTTTCCTGTATGATATGTAAGAAGTTTGGAAGTCACCACTCCACCCTAACAAGTATAAAACTGAGCCAACTGAAAAAATCAACTCTTCTCATATTCACAAGAAAAGTGATTTCACAGGAAAAACCACTGCCCCCAAAATTGGAGAGCTAGGCAGGCAAATATAGAGAATCACAACTAACAGATCAGAAAACCACAGGCAGGAACTTTCAGAAGAATCAGGGACAAGGTAGGAAAACCTGAACTTTAATTGATGAATTCCTGGAGGCTCACTGTGAACAACACTGAATTTTTGTTGTTGCTGAGATGGAGTCATGCTTTGTCGCCCAGACTGGAGTACAGTGGTGCAATCTAAGCTCATTGCAAACTTCACCTCCCGGGTTCAAGAGACAACGCCAAAATTTTAAATTCCAGGGTGACCCAGTTACAGAAGGGCTTCCATACTTTTGTGGGTTGTACCTTCAGGAGCTTGACGTGGTCCTCAAAGTGAATATCAGAGAAAAATCTCCTTGTGCTTCCAGCAAGGGGAGGAAAAGACGAACCATTTGGAAATACAACAGATCATTTTATTTTTCTTAACAAGGTATGCCCTCAGGAGGAACTATTTAACCAAAGACTAACCTGCTTGGTTTTATCTGAGCTTAACTGACTTGAAGGGAAAGAAATAACCCACTCTGGTCTCCTCAGACCTTACATATTGGAGGTTTTAACATAGGAGAAGGGAAATAACCAATTCCATCCTTCTAGCTGAGATGGGGTGAAGAGAAACTTAGAAGCACTTGTGAAGTTCACAGTCCAGAAGAGTACTAAAAGTCTAAGAACCAATCAGAGGACTATAAAAGATGTCCCTCTCTCCACACACCTTACCACTCACTACCAAATTCTCACTTGCAGCAGGTCCTGTCACCCAGTATGTCATGTCTGGTTATCAAGAAAAATTAAAAGGCATACTAAAAAGCAAAACATACAGTTGGAAGAAAGAACATCAGAGCCAGACTCAGATAGGTAGAGGTGTTGGGATTATCAGACTGGGAATTTAAAACAATATACTAAGGGTGTTAACTGATAAAGTAGACAGCATGAAAACACAAATGAAAAAAATGTACGCAGATAGATGGCAGCAGGGAAAATGAAATAATATAAAATGCTCAAATAAAACCACAAAAGGCAAAAGAGTACGAGACAAAATAGAAAAATAAAAACAAGGATGGCAAATAAGAAACAGTAACAAATATAGTTTTAATCCAAATATATCATTTTCAATGTCAACAGTCTAAATGCACCCATTAAAAGATGAAGAGTGAGTGGATCAAAAATAAGATTCAACTACCTTTTGCCTACAGGAAACCCACTTTAAATTAAAAATAGGTATATGGATTAAAAGTAGATGAATGGAGTAAAATATATGATGTTAACCTTAATCAAAAGAAAGTCAGGATAAAGGGAGATAAGATGACAAAATTGATGCTCCGGAAGCACATCTCCTGCCATGAGAAACCAAAATATTCAGTAAACCATCAAACTTTTGAACAGATCTTTTGAGAGAAAACACTGAAAGTCAATACAGAGGCAATGGAGACACCAAAAAGGAAGAGAGACGAAGATGAGAACCCTACAAAGAGTTGCCAAGTGCCAGAACCAGCTCCTGGCCATGAATAGGACCTAAGAAAGGGCTGAGTGAAGAGACTGGGGCAACACACCTTTGCTGTGTGTGAACTTCTGGGATCCCAACTCTAACTCTGTAGGGTCCCAACTCTAACTTCTGAATCAATGACCCCACAGACATTTGAATTGGCAGCGGTAATGACCAGAGAATAGGCAGAGACACAGTTTGAACCTTGCTTGGAGCCCAAGATTCTGCATGCAGGGCAGCTGCAGCACCTGAAAATTTTGCCAGTGGCCTGGGAGCACTTCAGCCCCACCAGCATAGCCAGAGTTCAACCCCAAGGGTCCAGAGGACAAAAACATGGGCTTGGGACCCAGTCTCCCAGGGTTTGAGCACACTGCTCAAGAATATTGAGCTGAAATCTTCTGTGGCTGGAGTTTGAGAAGCAGACGAGCTCCCACTCTCAGAATACTAAGAAAGTGTGGTGTGAATTCTTTGGCTAACACAGGACATGGGTGTGCCTCATTTGGCAAGACTGATTTGAAAAGGGTGTGGCCTATGTACCAATTACATCCTCTGCTGAGGGAGCCCACAGCCTGGAAAAACTAACAGGCCAGTGATGAGTACTGTGGACTTGAAATAAAACTAGCTGGTCGGGAAAGCTACTGGAGCAGACTCCAGAAGGTGACCCAGTCAGAGAAGTGTGAGCTCAGAAGTTCCCACAGCCATCTGCTGAGCAAAAAGCCCTGGGCAACAGGCACTACACCAGCTGCTCACCCAGAGCAACACCACCCTGCCCAAGGATCCCTCACCCTTGACACATTGCATCAACAAACCACCTGCAGAGATACACTACAACCCACTCTGACTCTGCCAAGCAATGAGGACCAGTGGGTCCCTGGGAAGCTGTGGGCCACCTGGCAACCTAGCCTTCAGCTCAGGTAGCCTCTAAGGGAAGGAGTAGCGCAGACTTTCAGGGCTTCTCTTAGAGGTAAGGAGACACAGGCATAGCACCAGTGATTTGAGGGGGCTGCCCAAGGCCCAGGAATAAACTTCGTGAGGGGAGTGTCTCTACATCTGTCCATCTTACCCACCCCAGAACACTGTTGCAAACTCACTAAAATAGAAAAGTGTTATGAGTATAGCTGCACAAGAACATATCTGCCAGACCTTACTCTTAAGCATTGTCTACTGGATGACAGCCTGAATGACAATACCAAATAAAAATTCAGCATAGATTGCTGGTGAAACCCAATGCAGAAAGCTGGTCATGAATAAAGATCCCACACAGACATCTGACCCTCTGAAAGCACTCAGAAACAAAGCCATTAGATTATACTCAACCTTACACTATGCTCAAACTCTCAAGGGAAATAAAAAATTTAAAAATAAAATGTCCCACCTTATTGACAGAAACTTCAAAAATATAAAGGAAAACTATGCTTCTCAGGTGAGAAAAAATCAGAACAAGAGCTCTGGCAATTCAAAAAGTCAGAGGGTCCCCGTATCCCCAAACAATTACATTAACTACCCAGCAATTGTTCCTAATCAGATTGAAATTGCTAAAAATAACAGACATAGAATTCAGAAATGGGATGTCAAGAAAACTTAACAAGATTCAGAAGAAAGTTAAAACCCAATCTAAAGGGCAAAGACAATACAATGTATCAAATAATGCTGCTGAAACAACTGGACATCCACATCGCCCAAAAATTAATCTAGACACAAACTTTACACACTGCTCAAAATTAAATTCAAAATGGATTGAATGGCTATTACGATCACAACATATTGTATTCTTTAATAAATAACTGTTTTCAAAATCACAAAGAATTCTTAAAACACAACAACTAGAAAACAATCCAATGGAAAATAAAAGAGCCAAAGACCTTAATAAACACCTGCCAAAAAAGACATGCAGATGGCAAATCAGCATATGAAAAGTTGCTCCACATCATATCTCATCAGAGAAATACAAATTAAAACAATTAGATATGACTACACACCTATTAGCTTGGCACAACACTGACAACTTCAAGTGCTGATGAGGGTATAGAGCAACACAAACTCTCATTCATTGGTGGTAGGGATTCAAAATGGTACAGTCACTTTGGAAGGCAGTTTGGCAGTTTCTTACACAACGTATTAACTTATTATTCCAACACTATACAGTAATCACTCTCTTTGGTATTTACCAAAATAGTTGAAAATATGTCTACTTGTGTAGACACCTGCACACGAATGTTTATATTTCATAATTGCCAAAACTCGGAGGCAACCAAGATGTCCTTCAGTAGATGAATGGATGAACTATGATACATCCAATGGCATATGCAGTGCTAAAAAGAAATGAGCTTACAAGCTATAAAAAATGGAGAGAAACCTAAATGCATTACTACAAGAAAGGAACCAATCTGAAAAGACTACATGCTATATCATTCAAACTATATGACAATCTGAAAAAATGCAAACTAGTGAGACAGTAAAAAGGACAGTGCCATCCAGGGCTAGGGAGGAGAGATGAGTAAACAGGTGGAGCACAGATGATATTTAGAGCAGTGAAACTATTCTATGTGAAACCATAATAGTCGATGGATGCCATACATTTGTCCCAAATCATAAAATACTCAGCATCAAGAGTGAATCCTAATGTAAGCTGTGGTCTCTTGGTGATAATGATGTGTCTACATAAGTTCATCTATCATAACAAATGTACCACTCTGGTGGGGAATATTGATAATTGAGAGGCTATTTATGTATGAGGGCAGTGGGTATACAGGAAATTTCTGTACCTTCCTCCCAATTTTATTGTGATTTTAAAATTAAGTCAATTAAAAATACAAGGTACATACAAAAAGTATATTTTAAAATGATGTAGACAATGTGGATAAATCTGAGATATTATGGTACAGTTGTTAAGTAAATGAAACTTACAGAAAAGAAAACAAATGTGAAGATAATGAATATTTCAAAATATTACATGAGATGGAAAAACTTAAAATTTGGAGAAATATTAGAGAGAATATGTAAACATATAAATTAATTATATAAATTTTTTTTATCAATGTTAACACTATTCATAAAATATTTCTGACCTCAAGCTACAGTTCAATGGGTAGAAAATATATGTATACTAATAATTTCCCTACTGCCTAATATGCAGCAAATTTTCTAAACTGAGGAAAACTAATATTTCTCCCTTTAATCCTAAGAATCTCAATATTAAAAGGGAAAAATTTGACTGAAAATTGAAATTATCATTCAATTTTGAACAGTATTTTATGACTTAGAAGTCTATTGTTCATCTACTATTTCTCATGTATGGCTATAAATTTACATTCTAGGAAAAGAGTTTTAAATATCAGAGTGTGAGGAATATCTTAAACAATACAAATGACTCAGATTATTAATTGTAACTTTAGATTCTGAGTGATTAGACTTTATTCTAATTAAATCCAAAGAATCATAGTAAAACATATATTAGGGATTAATATAGAAACAAATCCTAATTAAGTCTATTTAGTATAATATTTTCTAACCAAAGAGAGTAAATCTAAATCTTTCAGGTTAGCGGTTCTGACATAATTATTCTATCTTTCAAGCCTGTTACAATGCACTCATTAACTTATAAAATCTATTTCATTTTTACTTATGTTTCCCCAATACTTCATGAGTCATTTAAAATACATTTGAAATTATAACATAATATGCAGAAACTTGGCAATGTAGCATTTTTATATATACTTTGAATACTATGGTGTTAATAAATTATATCCTTTGAATATGTTCATGAAGTTGTAAAGCAAAATGTTATAATTTTTATGGTCAACTAAAAATTAATTTAAGGGTAAAAGTGGTAGACCATTTGCTGTAATCTAATTTTATAGCAGGAAACTAAGATTCTGAGAGACTAAATGATGTAAAGAAACTTAACAACTAGTTAGTTGGTTATTGGGACTAGAATGCAGATTTTCCTGCCACCCAGTTCACAGCTCATACCACAACTGTACTTCCTGCACATTTGCACAGAATGTAGTCCTCTGTAGAAAGCCTGGGTTTCTGGACTCTTTCTCTTTGTCTCTATTCAACTTGAAATGGTAGAGCCAAAGAAGAAAGTTTGGAATGAATGTTTCCTTCTGGGACCACACCTACTTTAGCTTTCAAAATAATTAGCACTCAACTGCATGAGGCAGTAGCCACTGAGAAATTGGGGACCATAATCCATGTTTTTCAAATATTTAACTTTCTTTGGCCACTTGGTTAGCAAATAAGCATTACTGTGAAAGTGGGTGTAAAACTTCTACTCATAAACTTGTCTGCCTGATTTTTATTTCATGTGGTTAAAAATTGGTAGTTTGTATGAAACAACATAGTAAAGTGAATCTGAAATTTGATGGAATTATTCATTTTATGGAGAACTAATCCCATACATTAAACACCAGCAAAGAGGATTTCAACCCCTAGGGAATTATCTAAATGTACAAATTATAAGTAGAAATTTATGGGAATTACTGACTGCTTCAATGATACCAAACAAGTCTGGAGTCTAAGATCCTATTTACTTTTTTCAGCACAATTCTGGGAATACAGTAGCTCTTCAAAAAATATATTTTTTCTATATATTAACATAAATTGCGTAATTTATCTTTTTCTCTTTATTATTTTTAAACTAGTCATTAATGTTCCAAGGACTTATATAATAAGGTTCGAACTGGAATTGTTGTTTTTTAAAGTTTGCTCTTTTCTTTGTTTTGAGGCTCACAAATATGTATTTCAAGGCTGACAAATATATATCTGATCATTTTTAATATTCACATATATTGACAGGAATTCCCCAAGCTATTATTCTAGATTTTTCTTTATTTTAATGCTAAATACTTTCTGTCTGTATTGGTCCATTCTCACACTGCTATAAAAATACTACCTGAGACTGGGTTATTTATAAAGAAAAGAAGAGGTTTAATTGACTCAAAATTCCACATGGCTGGGAGGCCTCAGGAAACTTACAATCATGGCAGAAGGTGAAGGGGAAGGAAGATACATCTTCACAAGGCAATAGGAGAGAGAGAACACAGGGAAAACAGCCACTTTTAAACTATCAGATTTCCAGAGAACTCCCTGTCACATAAACAACATGGGGGAACCTACTTCCATGATCCAATCACCTCCCACTAGGTCTCTCCCTTGATACGTAGGGATTACAAATTGAGATGAGATTTGGGTGCGGACACAGAGCCAAACCACATCACTGTCCAATACACTGTTCAAAAAATTATTTTTGTAAAAGAACAGATAATAAATATTTAGGTTTTACAAGCTATACATTCTCTGTTGTAACAACTCAACTCAGGTATTATAATGTAACATGAGACAAAATAATATGTACATAAAGGATTGTGATTCTGTTCCAACAAAACTTTATTTATGGATTCTAAGGGTTGATTTCTTATAATTTTTGTGAATCCTGAAAATTTGAGACAGGTCTCAGTTAATTTAGAAAGTTTATTTTGTCAAGGTTGAGGATGAGTGCCCATGACACAGCCTCAGGAAGTCCTGAAGATATGTGCCCAATGTGGTCGGGGCACAGCTTGATTTTATATATTGTAGGGAGACACGAGACCTCAATCAATATATGTAAGAAGTACATTGGTTTTGTCTGGAAAGGCGAGACAATTTGAACCAAAGGCAGGAAGACTCAAAGCCTGGAGGTAGCTTCTAGGTCACAGATAGGTGAAAGACAAGGGGTTGCATTATTTTGAGTTTCTGATTAGTCATTCCAAAGGAGGCGATCAGATGTGCATTTATCTCATGAGCAGAGAGATAATTTTGTATATATTCAGAGGCAGGCTTGCCCTAAGCAGCTTTCAGCTTGATTTTTCCTTTTAGCTTAGTGATTTCGGGGGTCCAAGATATTTTCCTTTCACGTTCTCATGTCATGAAATAGTATTTTCTTTTTGAGTTTTTGCATTATTTTTTCACCATCAGTTGAAATATGCTTGAGATTTCTAAATCCACATTTCCACTTTACTCTAGGTCCACTCAGAATCTAAATAGGTAACCAAAATGCAACTCACTATGTTTGAAGTTAAAAAAAAAAAAAAAAAAGTTCTCTTTTTTTGATTGTCTTTAATGATTCTCTGATGCACATAAGAAATAACAGGATCTTTAACATTTTTCTCTCAAATAGCTGTATTCAATTGTTCAACATATTCTGTAATTCTGTTTTCAAAATATCACTTAAACATGTCCATGTCTTCATCTCTACTGTATTAAATTATGCCAGCAAATACATGATAATGGCTTCCAAATATTTTTATTTTGAGCCCACAGTAAAAATGATATTTTACTTTATGGACAAGTATATATTTATATATCTGTATGTAGTTATAGCTAATGTGTGTTACTGTAAGAATTCATGAAACAATCTTTAAACTTATTAAGTATAAACACTGATATTTCAATTCCATTTTATTATTTTTGATACTGGTCCTGAAGTACTAAATGGACTTCAAGACTCATTAATGGTCTGTGAACTGCAGCTTGAAAAATGCTGCCTCACAATAACCCAGGATTTGTAGGATCATATTAAAAGTATTGTGTTTTACAAGTTAATATTGACTTCTTTTTTTATCTCCGTAGATGATCACATCCCTAGCAACGCTGGTTATACTCAACTATGCACTGTCTCACTTACATAATTTGTATACTCATGTCTCAGACAATAATTTTATCTTTAAACACTCTCAGAAGAGGGTGTTATAACATCTACTTAGGTAGCTGATGACATTACAAACTGATATGGAAATGTAAATAGATATATAAAAACTTTTGATAGAATAGTATCATTCTGTTTACATTATTTATAAACTGAATTTTTACCTTAAAATTATTGACATTATTTACTCATATTTTGGAGAAAACTATTTGAATTGATTGTTATATTCAATTTTAATGTAATCTATTTCCTGAGATTCAAACTATTAGGCACTATAGATGTTTTCATTAATTTGGTTATTAAAACTACTTCTATAATGAACTTTTTAAAATAAGATTATACATTTTTAATCATTTTCCCTGGGATCAAGGATTAGAATTAGAAATTAAAATGTCAACAGTTATGATATAATTAGGACTAATGAAATAGTTAAAGGTTTTTTCTTTTAGTTATCTTGATAATACTACATGAGAGCCCCCAATATCAGCACTCTAATGAAGGATAATTTTATTGATGATCATATTTGGATCTGTCATTCACCCACTGGAGAAAAAAGAACACTTATACACTGTTGGGGAGACTGGAAATTAGTTCACCCACTGTGGAAGACAGTGTGGTAATTTCTCAAAGACCTAAAACAGAAATAACATGCAACCCAGAAATCCCATGACCGGGTATATACCCAAAGGAATATAAGTCATTCTTTTTTTTTTTTTTTTTTTTTTTTTCTGAGATGGAGTCTCACTCTGTCACCTGACTAGAGTGCAGTGGCACGATCTTGGCTCACTGCAACCTTCACCTCACGGGTTCAAACGATTCTCCTGCCTGCATTCTATTATAAAGACACATGCATGCATATGTTCATTGCAGCACTTTTCACAGTAGCAAAGATATGGAATCATCCTAAATGCCCATCAATCATAAAGTGGATAAAGAAAATGTGGTACATATACACCATGGAATACTATGCAGTCATAAAAAAGGATGAGTTCATGTCCTTTGCAGGGACATGGATGAAGCTGGAAACCATCATTCTGAGCAAATTATCACAAGGACAGAAAATTTTGTTGAAGGTCTTTTCTGCATCTATTGAGACAATCATGTGGTTTTTGTCCTTGGTTCTGTTTATATGATGGATTACATTTATTGATTTGCATATGTTGAACCAGCCTGACATCCCAGGGATGAAGCCAACTTGATCATGGTGGATAAGCTTTTTGATGTGCTGTTGTCTTTGATGATGGTGACCTATAGATGGGGTTTTGGTGTAGATGACCGTTTTGTTGATGTTGATGCTATTCCTTTCTGTTAGTTTTCCTTCTAACAGTCAGGTCCCTCAGCTGCAAGTCTGTTGGAGTTTGCTGGAGGTCCACTCCAGATCCTGTTTGCCTGGGTATCACGAGCGGAGGCTGCAGAACAGCAAATATTGCTGCCTCCTCCTTCCTCTGGAAGCTTTGTCCGAGAGGGGCACCCACCTGTATGAGGTGTCTGTTGACCCCTACTGGGAAGTGTCTCCCACCCCTACTGGGAGGTGTCTCCCAGTCAGGCTACACGTGGGTCAGGGACCCAGTTGAGGAGTCAGTCTTTCCCATCCTCAGAGCCTGAACAACATGCTGGGAGAACTGCTGCTGTCTTCAGAGCTGTTCGACAGGGACGTTTAAGTCTGCAGAAGTTGTCTTCTCCCTTTTGTTCAGCTATGCCCTGCCCACAGAGGTGGAGTCCATAGAGGCAGTAGGCCTTGCTGAGCTGCGGTGGGCTCCACTCAGTTCGAGCTTCCCGGCCTCTCTGTTTGCCTACGCAAGCCTCAGCAATGGCAGACTCCTCCCCTCGCCAGGCTGCAGCATTGCAGATCAATCTCAGACTGCTGCACTAGCACTGAGCAAGGCTCTGTGGGCATGGGACCCGCCAAGCCACGCACAGGTAGGAATCTCCTGGTCTGCTGGTTGCTAAGACAGTTGAAAAGCACAGTATTTGGATGGGAGTGTCCTGTTTTTCCAGGTAGTGTCTGTCATGGCTTCCCTTGGCTAAGAAAGGGAAATGCCCTGACCCCTTGCACTTCCCAGGTGAGACACACCCTGCCCTGCTTCAGCTTGCCCTCCATGGGCTGCACCCACTGTCCAACCAGTCCCAATGAGATGAAACAGGTACCTCAGTTGGAAATGCAGAAATCACTCATCTTCTGTGTAGATCTCACTGGGAGCTGCAGACCAGAGCTCTTCCTATTCAGCCATCTTGGATGCAACCAAAACCTTAACCAGTATTTTATATTCAGTAAAATGCAAACGCCTTGTCAGTTCTATGAGTTGTTACAAACACTTTTGTCTAAATATCACCAAAGTCAAGATATAGACTAATTCCAATATCCCCTTAAATCTTTTGTTCTTTTAGTCAAACCATTTCCCCACTGATCTATTCCAGAATATCATTTCAATAATATCATGGAGTAGTCTTTTGAGTCTTACTTCATTCCCTTAGCATTTAGATTTATCTGTGTTGTGGTGTGTGTCAGTAACACATTTTTTTTATTGCTGAGTAATATTAAATAGATGTATTACTGTTTGATTATCAATTCACCAATTGAACAGCATTTTGATTGCTTTCAAACTGGGGTGATTATGAATAAAGATGATATAAATATTTGTTTACAGTTTTCTGTATGAACGTAGTTTTTATTTCTTTTCAGAAAATACCTAAGAGTGGGATTGTATTTAGATTTAAGAAAAACATCAATCTGCATTTCAAGAATGGTTGTATCATGTTATTTTCCAACCAGCAACAAATGAGTATTTCAGTTGTTCTCCATCTTTGCTGTCACATTTATTGTCCATTTTTATCTTTTAAAAATTTTAGTCATTTTCATAGGTGTGTAGCTGTATTTCAATGGAACTGTGTGAGTGTGTATGTGTATATGTGCTAATTGGGAAATAATTCACATACTATAACATTCAATAACATTCATTCTTTTAAAGTGTACAAATTCAGTGGTTTTTAGTATATTCACAAAATTGTGCAACCATCACCAATATCTAGTTTCAGAATATTTTTTAATCACTCAAATAAAACCCCAAATTAATTAATGATCACTCATTGTCCCCTCCTCCTTTAAGCTCCAGTCAAAAACTAATATACTTGTATCTTTATGGATTTGTCTATTCTGGACATTACATGTAAGAAGAAATGTATGATATGTGGTCTTTTTTGTGTGACTTGTTTTACTTAGCATATTTTTTTCAAGGTTTACATACTTTGTAGCATGTATTAGTACTTGATTCCTTTTTATAGCTAGATAATTTCCCATTGTTTAGATATATTACATTGTCTTTATATAATACATTCATCAACTGAGAGATTTTAATAGTTTCCACTTTTTGGTTATTATCAATAATGCTGTTATGAATATCATGCATATTTTTATGTTGATGTATACTTTCAGTTATCTTTGGTGTATACATAGGAGTAGAATTGTCAGGTCGTATGGCAACTCTAAGTATAAATTCTTGAGGAACAAACTGTGTTCTAAAGTGGCTGTACCATTTGAAGTTTCTATAAGGGTGTTTGAGAGCCCTGATTTTTCCATATCTTTTGCAAATATTTATTATCTTCTGACTTCTTGAAATTAGAACCATCCAGGTATATAGTGGTACCTTGTGACTTTAACCTTCAATGTCCTTATGATTAATGATACTGAACATCTTTTCATATGCTTATTGGCTATTTCTATTAATATATCTTATTTAGAGTAATGTTCATTCAAACCCTTTTTGTATTCTTATTGGAATATTTATCATTTTATTATTGAGGAGTAGAAGTATTTATACACTATTAATAAAAGTCTTTTATCAGATGTGTGATTGGAATTTTTTTTTCATTCTATGGGTTAACATTTTGCTTTCTTGATAGTATACTTTAAAGGACAAATTTTATTAAGTCCAATTTATTTTTTTGTTGTTGTTCTGCTTTTTGTTTTATATCTACGAAATCACTGCCTAATTAAGGTCACAAATATTTAGACCTTTTTTTTCTTATACAAACTTTATAGATTTACATGTTACCTTTATGTCTTTAATTTGTTTTGAGATTTTTTTCTCTTAACATACGCTGTGAGATATAGGTCTAAATTGATTATTTTGCATGTGACTATCTAGTTGGCACAGGACCTTTTACTGAGAAGTCTGTACTTCCCCTTGAATAGTTTTCCCACCATTGTTAAAGTCAATTGATGATAAATATAACGGTATATTTATGAAATATCAATTGCATTCTGTTGATTTATATGCTTATCCACATGACAACACCACAAACTTTTGTTTATGGTAGATTTGTATTAAGGTTTAAAATCAGGATGTATGATGTCTTCAACTTTGTTCTTTTTCAAGTTTGTTTTGCCAGGCATGATGGCTCACGTCTGTAATTCCAGCACTTTGGGAGGCTGAAGCAGGTGGATCACTTGAGGTCAGGTGTTCGAGACCAGCCTGGCCAACAGGGTGAAACCCTATCTCTACTAAAAATACAAAAATTAGCTGGGCATGGTGGCGGATGCCTGTAATACCAGCTACTCAGGAGGCTGAAGCAGGAGAATCACTTGAAACCAGGAGGTGGAGGTTGCAGTGAGCCAAGATCGTGCCACTGCACTCCAACCTGGGTGACAGAGTGAGACATCATCACAAAATAAAAAAAGAAAAAGAAAAAGAAAAAAAGTTGTTTTGACTTTACAGTGGCCCCAGCAATT
The DNA here is from genome assembly GCF_043159975.1 of Macaca nemestrina. Lineage (NCBI taxonomy): Eukaryota > Metazoa > Chordata > Mammalia > Primates > Cercopithecidae > Macaca > Macaca nemestrina. Next base: position 83,239,732 of record NC_092135.1, on the reverse strand, counting down.
CTACGTGAATTTTAAGAACAGTTTGTCAATTTCAGAATAAAAGGAAGCTGGGGTTTTGATATGGTTTGTGTTGAATCTGTGAAAAAAATATGGGGTATATTGCCATCTTAAGATGAATAAGTCTTTCAGTTTACACACACAATATGTCTTTCCATTTATTTAAGTCATTAATTTCTTTTGACAATGTTGTATAGCTTTCAGCGTACAAATCTTGCATTTCTTTTTGCTCAGTTTATTCAAAAGAATTTTCCTGCTTTTGATGCTGTTATAAATGGATCTGTTTTCTGAATTTCATTTTTGGATTGTTTATTGCTAGTGTGAGAAATACAATTGATTTTGGTATATTCACCTGGTATCTCTCAATCTTATTTAGTGTATTTATTATCTCAAATTTTTTTCCTGATGGATTCCTTAGAAATTAATATATATAAGATATCATCTGTAAATATAGACTTACTTTTTTCTATCTAATCAAATGCCTTTTTTGTTGTCGTTACCTAATTTCCCGGGCTAGAGCCTTCAATACAATGTTGAATAGGAGTAACAGGAGTGGACATAGATGTCTTGTTTTTGATTTTAGTGAGAAATCTTTTAGCCTTTCACCCTTAAATATGATGTTAGCTGTAAGTGTTTCAGAGATGCTCTTTGCCAGTTTTAAGAAGTTCCCTTCTATTTCTAGTTTCTTTAGCTTTAGTGTTTTTATCATAAAAGGTTTTTGAATTTTGTGAAATGCTTTTTTTCTGAATCAATTGAGATTATTTTCCCTTTATTTTATTATTGTATACTACATTAGGTTATAATATTACATTAATTGATCTTCTCAGGTTGTGCCTCCTTGAATTCCATATTCCACATCTCCCTTAGTTATGTTATATGATTCTTTTACACAATGTATACATTGCTGAATTTGATTTGGTAATATTTTAGTGATTTTTTTGTGTTTTATGTTTGTTTGTTACATATATATTTACAAAAATATTGGTTTTAGTTTTTGTTGTTACTAATGTATTTGTATACTATTTTGTTATTAAGTAACAAAATAGTCAGATTTTGGTAATGTTCCTTCCTCTGCTATTTTATTGAAGAGTCTTAATGATTGGTGTTAATGCTTTTTATAATGTCTGAGATAATTCAATAATGAGGCTATCTTCTCTTAGGCTTTTCTTTCTGAGAAGGTTTTTAATTATTAATTCAATCTTCTTATTTGTCAAAAATCTATTTATATATTTAGTTTTCTTGAGTTAGGTTCGTTTATTTGTGTCTTTCAAGATATCCATCTATTTCATCTAGGAATCTGTTTTGTTGACATAAAATTGTTTCCATATTCGTTACAATCTTTTTGTTTTATATCTAAAGTTAGGAGTAATATATTCTGCTTCTGGCTTTAGTAACAAGAGTTTTCTTTTTGTCTTTGTTTGCCGAGCTAAAGTTTTGTCAAGTTTGTTGATCTTTTCAAAGAACTATGTTTTGGCTTTGTTGATTTTTCTCTATTGTTTTTCTGTTATTTGTTTATTAATTTATGACTAAATCTTTATTATTTCCTTCGTTCTGCTTGCTTTATGTTTATTTTGCTTCTTTTTCGAATATCATTAGGTGGATGGTTAGATTACTCATTTGATATCTCCCTTTATTTTTTGAGACGGAGTCTCCTCTGTCACCCAGTCTGGAGTGTAGTGGCACAATCTTGGCTCGCTGCAACCCGCCTCCCAGGTTCAAGCAATTCTCCTGCCTCGGCCTCCCAAGTAGCTGGGATTACAGGCGCCTGCCACTATGCCCAGGTAATTCTTTTGTATTTTTAGTAGAGACAGCGTTTCACCATGTTGGTCAGACTGGTTTTGAACTTCTGACCTCGAGTTATCTGCCTCCTTTGGCCGCCCAAAGTGCTAGGATTACAGGTGTGAGTCACCGCGCCTTGCAGATCTCCCTTCATTGTAAACATAGCCATTTAAAGCCATAAAATTTTCTCTCAGCACTGTTTTGGTGAATCCCACAAGCTTTGGTGAATCGTTGTTGAATAGTTCTTTTTCAGTTTCATTTATTTCCAAATATTTGCTAATTTCTCTTTTGAATTCTTCTTTGACATATGGTCAAAGCAGCATGTATTTTTTAGTGGGATTTATAGTGTGTTTTACTTTTCCCATATTTGTTAAGTCCCCAAATTTCCAACTATTAATGATTTCTAATGTCATACAATTGTGGTTGAAGAGTATGCTTTGTATTATTTCACTTTTTAACTTTATTGAGACTTGTCTTATGGCCTAATTTATAGTCTATTCTGGTTAATATTCCACGTGCATTTGAGAAGAATGTGTAAATGTTATCCTAGTTTTTCATTCTTGTAATGCTTTTATCTTATTTTGGTGTTAAGGCAATCTGATAAGGGAGTTGTATCCAAAATACAGAAATAGGTATTTTTTCTGTATACCTCTTAAAATTCCACAATAAGAAAGCAGCACAGTGAAAACAATAGACAAGGATATTAAAAAAAAAAAAAAAGCCTCACCAAAAAAAGATATACAGATGCCAAATATGCATATGGAAATACACTAAAGATCATATGTCACTAGGGAATTGCAAACTAAAACAAGTGAGATATCACTACACACATATTACAATAGATAAAATCGAAAACTCTGACAACACCAAATGCTGGTGGAGATGTGGAACGATAGGAACTCTCAACCACGGCTGGTGTGGTAATATAAAATGATCTGGTTACTTTTGAATACAGTTGGTAATTTCTTACAAAGCTGAACATAAATCTTACTATCACATCCATCAATCATGTAAACAGGTATATGCCAGATTGAATTGAAAATGTCTGTCTACATAAGTCTGCACATAAATATTTATAGCAGCTTTATTCATAAGTGCCAAAAGCTGGAAGCAACCAACATGTGCTCTTAAGAGTCAATGGATGAACAAACTGGTTTATCATACAGTGGAATATTATATAGTAATAAAAAGAAATAAGGCATCAAGCCTTGAAAAGATATGTAGGAAATATAAAGGCATATTGCTGTGTGAAAAAAAGTTACACACTGTGTATCCTGAAGGGACTACATACTGTGTTTCCAAATATATGATATTCTGGTAAAGGCAATGCTATGGAGATAGTAAAATAATCAGTGGATACCAGGAGTGGGTTAAAGGAGAGTAGGGCTGCAACAGGTAAAGCACATGGGATTTTTAGAACAGGGAAACTGTTCTACATGGCACTCGGACACAAGACACTATATATTTGTCAAAATTCACAGAGCTGTACAATACAAAGGATGGCCTTTATGTAAACTATGGACTTTATTTAATACTAATGTATCTTTATTGATTCACTAGGGGTAGCAAATATAACACACATGTGTAAGATATTGCACACATATGCAAGATAATAGGGAAACTGGTGGGGGATAAGAGGCATATCTGAACTGTATACCATCTGCTTAATTTTTCTATACATCTAAACTATTCTAAAATAAAGTTAATAATTTTAAAAAATAATGTATCAATGTAGGAGTATTTTTGGATTCTATATATTGTTTCATCGATTTGTATAATTATGCCTTCAGCAATATCAGCCTGTCTTGATTAGTGTAGCTTTAGAGTAATCTTGAAATAAACTAGTGTGAATTCCTAAGTTTTCTTCTTTTTAAAAAATTATTCTGGCTACTCTATATTTTTGACATTTTGAGAGAAGTTTTAGATTCAACTGTCAATTTCTTCATAAAAAGTGCCTGTGCAGTATTTGAGAGTTTGAATTTTAATGAATTTTAACTTTAATAAAGATCTGAATCAATCACTGGAAAACCTAATAAATAGTAGAGGTAAGCCTCAGAAATTTAGCATATGTATATTTCTATTTGCTTGATGGTTACAGTAAATACCTTTATAATGGATGGACTGCTGTAGCCATTTAATCATTGTGCAACTATGTATATTCAGATTTGAAATAATGTGTTCTTGAATCCCTTTCAAAAGCAATTGCTGCTAGCTACAATTTGTTATTATAATAAAAATTTAGAATTATTAAAAATAAAACTTTAACATTGCAAAAAAAATTAAACAATTTTTTAAACTGGTGATACCATTTTGCAATTCATCAAAAACCTATAAGAGTTCTTGTTGCTACAGACCCTCATCAGGTTTTGCTGTTGTTGGTCTTTTGCTTTTTTGCCCTTCTCCAGAAGTTTTAAGAATGGGAAAGTGTTGATGGAAGAATGAGGAGGAAGGGCTAAGAGTGGAAAAGTATACTGGGTACTGAGTTAAGGTGGAGAAAAATATCTTCAGGATTTCCTCTCTCCCTCAACCTCCTGCCACCACCAAAAGAGTGTATCTGCAGACATTCCTCTGCCCAAGATCTCCAATAAAGAGCCCTAGGAAAGAAGGTGCCTGGCCTAGGAATCCAAATATGTGAAGAACATGACTGACCAGGGCCTTCTGAGTCCTTGACTGTGACTCCCCTCAGAGATTGCAATGCAATGGTTGTGCACCGAGTCTGGTGTCAGAAAGTCATTTTCCGCTATGAGGCTTGCCATATAAAGCCTTTGTAATTGCCTATGTTTAGGCCTGAAAAATCAGATAGGTTTTAATCAGGGGCTGGACTCCTCCTGTAATGATATCTCACTGCTGTATTAATTTGCATTTCTCTCATGGTTAATGATTGAGTATGTTTTCATGTCTTCACTAGTCATTTCTTCCTTTACAAAGTCTCTTCAAAGACCCTGCCCATTTTTAATTGAATGTCTATTAAAAATTTATTATTGATCTGTGGATGTTCTTTGTATATGACAGATACAAGTTCTTGTTAAATATATGAACTGTGAATGCTTCCTACACAGTTTATTCTTCCCTTTTCATTTTCTTAATGGTATCTTTATTATCAGGATTTGAAATTTTGATAAAATGTTATCTCTGAATTCTACCATAAAATAGTTACCTGTTTTATATTTGTAGTGCATCTTACATAAGTAATAAATAGCTGTGCTTGCTTTTTTATCTAATTTGACAATATCTATTGTTTCATAAGTGTGTTAATTCCATTTAATTGTAATCTAATTGCAGTCAAATTCAAGTCTACCATTTGAGAGTTGCTTTCTATGTACCTCATGTAATTTTTGTTCTTTTTTTTCCCCTTTCCCTTTTCACATTTTGGTTAATTTAGTAGTTTTAAAATACCTAGTTTTATCTCATTTATTGGCTTTTTACGTATATATCTTTCTTTAATGATTTCTCTAGGGATTGCAATTTATATTATTAATTTCACACAATTCTCCTCAAATTATTACTGCACAATTTAACTTAAAGTAATAATATAGCATGAATCTATTTATTTTTACCTTTTTCCTACTTTTGTTGCTTATACTTTTGCTTACTTTACAAAGTCTTAAATACATTGTGCCTATTTTTGTTTTAAACTTTTAGTTATCTTTTAAAGAAATCAGGAAAATAATAAAATAGTTTTTAAAAAATATTTACTCACATACTTACCATTTCCAGGGTATTTTTTTTCTCTCTAGTAGTTTTGAGTCCCTTTTAGTGTCATCTTTTTTTAGCTTGAAAAATATTATTCAGCAACTCTTATAGTCCAGAAATACTAGTGTGAAATTCTCTAAGTTTGTATATCTTTATAAATGCTTTTACTTTGTCTTTATTTCCAACGAATTCTTTCACCTAATAATAAATCATAATTTGACATATTTTTCTTTCAGTACTTTAAGGATGCTATTCCACTGTGTTCTTCTCTTAAGCATTAAAATCCTGCACTCCTCACTTTTCAAATTCTGAAAAAACTTTCTTCTGATAACCTGTCAAGGTTCAAGGTTTTGCAAAAAAGTTAGACTGATTAAAAAAAAAAAAATAATGCCTAAACTTGGCCTTATGAACAGCAAATACTGTATTTCTATTTAGTGTTTTCATATTAATTTCCATGAATAAAACTTCTAGTACCTATAGCACTATGCTTGGTTTAGTAATAATGAAGCTATTTCCTAAAATATTTTGTTACCTATCTCAATAATATAATTTTATTTTTTACTGTGATCCTCAGTATTGAACAACCATAATCTTTAGTTATTATTAGCTATTGAAGAGCAGTTACATTTTGTAAGTATAATACTGCTCAATTATCAATAGAATGATAATTAAATATGTCCATTTTGGAAAATTTTATAAGTAATTAGTACAACATCTCGAAGTGATTTACCGTTTTCTTAAGAAAGCACGTCGTTGCATCATTATCATGCAATAGTGTAATATTATATTATTAAGTATGATACATATTACTTCTAGGTATCTTAGTATTGCTTGAGGCAAAAGCAATTGATTTTAAAAGCAATAAAAATTAATAAACATCTTATATTTTTTAACATGTTAATAATAATGATACTGAGTTCAATTAAATTTAATGCTACTCCTTTGAATACTGAAAATTTTTCTTTGTTTTGTTGTCTGCCATCTTGAGTAATTTCTATGAAAGTAATATGTTGGAGCATAATATTATTTGTTCTTATACAATTTTGAAAGAAACACGCCCGTGATTCTGCGCACGGTTGAAGATAATATTTTAGATGTTGTTTGCTCTCAGAAGATATCTGATTGAAGATTTATGTTAGCTAAATAATTGATAATCCTGCGTGTGTCAGTTTTCCCAGGATGTATGAACCTTATTTTTATTCTTAATTTCAAATAATATGGCATACTTCTTTTATACTGGACTCTTCAGAATTCCCTAAAAATATCCTTTTATTTCCATTTTGTGAGATATGTCCTATCACTACACCTGCTTGGAATGACTGCAATCCACTTGCTACTGATGAACACCAATGTATCTTTCGAGGCCTAAGCATCTCTGAAGCAGAGTTGACCAGTCTCTTACTTTTTGCCACTGAAGCAATTGACAGACGTTTCTGCTTTTTAAAATATAAAGCATATATGTAAAACAACTTAATTGCTAGGTTCCAGAGAGGTGTTCAGTATCTAGCCATGACTTTGCCATCTTTGTGTGTCTCTGTGTATCCAATTTCCTTACTGAAAATAAAAGTTAACTTATCTGGCTATTTAGAGAGCTGATGTGAGATTATTTTACCTAATATATACAAAGCATTTAAAACAGTAGGAACTCAACAAGCCCATGGTAATTGTTATTGCAATGTTTCAGAGACACACTAGGTGTCTCCATTTTCTAAATACAGATTTTTCAAAGTGTAATTAATCAGACTTTAATATTTACTTCAATGACAACTATAAGTCAGAAAAAGTTGGTCTAAAGTTAATTAAATGGCATTTGATTATAACTGTAGTGCTAACACAAAGCATTTAGTTTTCATGAGTTATAACTGAATTCTTAAGTATAAATTATTTCAAACACACAGTGCTTAAATTGGAACTTGTAATCACTAATCACTTTGTCATGATTTCTGAATATGTCTTACAATTGATTCAAGGAATAAGGGAAAATAATGCTAATGCATATACTTAAATAGGTTTAGTAAACAATTATCATAGAAATTTAATTGCAATTTCACATTTTACTTATAAAATATTTCAAAATGAAAGATCTTTTTAAGTAATTCTGTTTCTTGGGCATTGCCATAATTATAATGATCAAGGAAATAACTGACTAAAGAAACTGTCTTTAGGCTACGTGCTCCTGCAAAGTTAAAAAGAAACTATGATACTCGTTGAATAGTAAGAAGTAAAAAGACAGAACAAACTTTTTCTCTAGTGAAACTTCCTGAAAAATTATTTTGAAAATATATTTTAATAGATTGTGAATTATTTGGAAACCAGGATACTGGAGAAAATCGAATTTTGTTTCCCCACACTGTCTGCCTCCATGCATTATGGTCAATAACATTTATTAAGAAAATGGTGAGAAATAAGATTCTTATTAACAGAGGATTAAGGATAAAATCCTTTCATTGGATTTCAATCTATTAACAACTTAAAATGTACTAGGCATGTTAATAAACAGTATAATAAAGAAAATAAAAATAATTACTTCAATCCACATATAAATACCAATCTGATTTATAAAGTTGATTAATGCTCCTTGGAAAGTAATAGGAATTTGTTTCAAGTGAAGCAAAGGGTCTACTGTGTGTTAGCATCTTCATATGAGGATTTAGACTGAGTCTTATATACTTCATTTAAAAAGCAATATTCTAAGCGATGCAAAACCACACAACCTTCTCATTTAAAAAAAACCCAAGGAGTTATCAAAACTAATTATTATGATCTGCTAGTATTAGGTTCAGGATGAAAAGCAATGATGCAAAAGGGAAAGCTCAATTACAGGTGGAATTTTCTCCTCCAAATAGGGACCTTCATTGGCAAACATTTCTTTGGAGTAAAACGGCAGCCAGTGTTGACTGGGTAATACAACATCACAGTGCAGCAGCCAGCTACAGCAATGTTCTGCCTGAATAGATTATTTTAGACTGCTGCTTTCATCTCAAGTGAACATGATTAACACGATGAAAGACAGCACTAAAAATTGTTCAAAGGGCTTTAAAAGTCAATAGTGAAAACAAATTAACTGATTATATAAAGCAGCTAATTTCTGCCATCATAAGAACCGCTCTCCTCTCTTAAGTGGTGTCTATTGAATTATCAGGCATATATTTGAGGATTATCTTTGTAAGTAGATTAGAATAAATCATTTATTAAACTTAAACTTGTATAGGAAAAATTATTATTAATAATCTCCTTGTTGATTTATTTTCAGGTTTATTTTCATTGTAGTTTCATGAGCAGAAATATATGTAATAAAGGGAAATTTTAAACTAAAAATATATTTTTCATTTTCTCAAGTGGAATTTCTAAAGTCACTAAAACATAATCAAAGGCCTTGTAAAGACCTGTGCCTATTTAAAAATAACTAATGAATGCTTTTAAGTCCAAATATTGGTTTTAGTTGTTCACTAGGAAAAGACCTTATTTTCATTCTGCTAAGGTGATTTTATCTCAGAGTTCTGGGTAAATTACCATTTCTCCAAATGATTGTACAGAATTTTTACTGCATTCTTCCTTATGTATTTTTAAAAGTGATAGGGCCAAACTACGTATATATATAAATAAATATAATCAAAATTGTCCTACTGAACCTATCAGAAATTTTGTACTATATGTGTGACTTAGTAATATATTGACTCAATTTTAGTAATGTTATATTATCTCTAGTATTAATACTTTCACTATTATTTGACATTTTATATCTTTGTACTTTGACCCTCTGTAGCAGAATGTAGGTTAGCTCACTCAACACAGGTAGAAGATAATGTAAGTGCCCTGCCAATGTGTTTTTGGATCCATTTACCATTTTCATGGTGCGCTTTCATTCCTGATAGCCAACACATGCATATTGCATTTCCAAGGGCTTCCCGCAGTTTTCCAGAGCTCAGATATGGACTACCAGAATTGATTAAGGAACTACTCCTCCCAGGAATCTGCCCTGATTCTGTTGCTCCAAACAAGGCAATGATGTGATCTTGCCCATGACTCTAAAGCTCCATCATGAGACTGAATCAAGTGTCACCTGGTACCTGGTACCAGACTTGATGATGCACCTTTTCTTTCTTTTTTTTTTTTTTCTGGTCCTTTCCCACTATTTCTGCTAGATCTTCCTAAAAACAAGTCACTTTCAAAATAAATCTCAGGTTCTGGTTCTGTGGAACCCAATCTAAAACAATACGCAATGCCAAATTCCTTCTCTCTCTCTCTCTTTTAATTCGTAAAAGCTAAATATTCAATTTCCTCAATTTTATAGCTAGAAACTTTCAGTATGCTGGTCCTGATTTTATTGGGCCACTGATACAAGAAAAGCAATAACCTAACTATGGTTCTTGTTATGTGAGACAAACTGTTATGTGTGGGTTTTCAGCCAGGTAATTTAATACTTCTGAAGAGTTAACGGCTTTTGGAAGAAAAACCATATTTTCTATCTCTTTTTGTCTCTTTATTGCTCTCTATAATGTAAAAAATAGTATTGCGTATTGACAGACTATTATATGCAATTATTATATATGGTATGTTCATACATAAAATGCACTTCACATATTACAGAATGTTATTTATTTATTTATTTATTTATTTATTTCACATATTAATAGCTCTGCCTCTTCTTACCAAAACATAAGCTCAATGAGGGCAAGAAAATAGTTCTTTTTAATTTTGTCCCTCTTGCTTACAGAAATGTGTGATGCAGTATGGTGGCGGGCGCCTGTAGTCCCAGCTACTCGGGAGGCTGAGGCAGGAGAATGGCGTAAACCCGGGAGGCGGAGCTTGCAGTGAGCTGAGATCCGGCCACTGCACTCCAGCCTGGGTGACAGAGCGAGACTCCGTCTCAAAAAAAAAAAAAAAAAAAAAAAAAAAAAAATTCACTAAAAGCTTCCTTACTTCATTAAAAAATATATATGCATAAAATTATGTAAATGTATACTACTTTTAGAACTTTTGAGAAAACATTGCATATATGGTTTTGCTCCTGAAAGAAAATTTACAAAATATATTGATAGCTTATTATGTCAAACATTCTACCTAAATATATTTTATGAATAAGAATATCTGCTGTATAGTTAGGGTCAGTAAATAGATGGATGAATAAATTCAAGAATAAATAAAAATTAGTAATTTTTGACTGCAGTTCCCAAAAAGAATTAATTCTGAGTTCATGAAAAGCACATATGTTATATATTTTTTCAAGTTGCTGAATATTTAGCACTGGGTCTTAGGTAACCGACAGATCTTTAGAATGAACTGAAGAGGCCAAGGTACATCTTACCCAATCACCACAATAATGAGACATACTGTCTTTCTTTAATTAAATGAAAATAACTTTGAAGTATTTTTAATCATAATCTCAACTAACTTTTTAATTTCAATATATTGATACTTATTGCGGGATCTGGCCAACAGCCTGCAATGCAACGGGGCTCTTTCTTTGTTTCCAGGCGGATTAGCAGGTCAAGAAATAATAGACACACACAAGATAGTGAAAGCTGGGGTCCAGGGGAGTCGACGCCTTCTGGCCACCAATGCACTGGATATACCAGCATTTATTATTAAGTTTGGTGAGGGTGGGGGTAGGTTAGTGAGGGATTAATGGTCGTTTGATTATGAGGTGAGATGAAGTAATTCTTTAACATAACATCAGTATGCAGAAGTACATTATACAGAGATAAGAATTTACAATATAGTATGTGCATCAGCAATTTCTAACAGAGCCTTAAAACAGAAACACAGTCTTTCCATAACCTATGATTTGCAAGATATTACTCAGCAGAAACAGTTGCAAAGCTGGTTGCAAACAATCAATAGAAACAGGACGTGAAGCTAGACAACTGGTTAGACCAGAAATTATCAGAAGGGAGTAGGCCTTAACCCTAAAGAGCCTAAAGAGGCCTAGAAGAGCTGTGGCAAGAGAAGGGTGTTTATAGCCCTATCTTATCCATATGAACAGGTGCTCCTCATGCATCCGTTTATAGGTTCTCCACAAGGATTGCATTCCATTCCCAGAGCCATGAACATCTGCTTTTCTGGGATAGGAATCCTGGTGATGTGAAACCTCCCTGACTGCACGTCCATTCATAGGCTCTCGGCAGGGGAAAGCACATCACGTGCTGTTTGCTCATTCTGGCAGTCCCAACCTGGCATTGTCTTTACACAATCCTGCATGCAACTTTGTATTTACAGCAGTCAGGAGCATTTCATCTTTTATTCCATAGCAATAGTTTCAGGGTGTCTCCCTACAGATACTTAACTCATCCTTGAGGGAACTCATTCATGATTTGCTGAATATTCTCTGACCTAACCCCTGGCTAAATTATTGGTGATTTTTTTTGGGGAAAAACAAATCCTTCAATTGATATTTGAGTTATATAAAATGTAATATATATGTATAATAACATACATGATGAAGTTAGAAGAGTTAATTTTTTGTTTTAAATCTGAAAATTGCTTTTTAAGTTCCCTTGGGGAGAAAAGAGTTGTCAGTTTAATTACCTTTTCTCATTCATAAAGTAGATCTGTGAATTTAGACAATCTTTATTGCAGTGCAAGTGAGCTTCATATTTATGGCAGCTTCCAGAATGAAGCAAAATTAGTTTTGAGAGAGAACTTAAAGGTCATGCAGTCCAAAAAGATAAGGAAAACATTCTGTGAGGTTTGTGACTAATCAACCACCATATGGTTAAGGGTAGATACAGTATTTGAATATAAAGGAATAAGGAAGTGGGAATAGTCAGAGAAAAGCTGTCAGACCACAAATTACAAAGGAGTCAAGAGGCAAAGTTGATTTTTCAGAAGAATGAAGAGTTAGTTTTTAGATATGTTGCATTTAAAATGGATATGCCCAGCAGGCAATTAGAGATCCAGGACTGAAATTTAAAGTAGAGAGATTACAGCTAGAGATGGGATTTCAGGATCGGTCTCAGAGAGTTGATTGTTAAGCACTAGACTCTATGAACTCTCTTGGGAAGGTTAAGACTGAAGACTAAAATTCACAGTAAGCATATATAAGAGTGAAAGAAAGGAAAGCTATAAAGTGACTTCAGGGGAATTTCTCTCACTTGTCCCACTCTCGCCTATGTATTCAATCACTCCTTCTATTATGACTCATTTCTAACGCCTTTTAAGATTATTAAGGATCTGTCATCTTAAACATAGAAATAAAGGATGCCTCGTATCTACCCCCCCAAAACATGCATAAGCCTATCTCTACCTACTGTTTCATAGCTACCTTTCTTGAAAGATTACATATTATTCACTGTCTTCATTTATTTTTTTTTTAACTTATACTATCTAGCTTTAGCTCTCTCTCTTCTCCTTGAACTCTTTGGTAAGGTTACCAATCAATGGCTCCTTATATTAATTACAGTGAACAAACTACAGTGCTTTTGCTTTACTTCTTTTAAAGAAGTGATTACGTTAACCACTTTCTCCTTCAATGGTCCCTTTCCTAGGAATTTCAGGCATTCTTTCAACCTCTTTGATAAAATTTTGTATCACCATTTCATTGTTTTTTTTTTTTCTTTTATTTGTGTTAGTATTTCTTGGAATTCTGCAAATTGTATCTCATACCTAACTGAGGAATGATACCAGGATAGTTTCACTCACAACTGTGTCTTTATATGTTAATATAACTGCTATACAGTTAAATATATATATATATACACACACACACATAGTTGCCACCTGTGTTTTTTATAGCTAGCTAGATAGATAGATAGATGCCACCTGTGTTTAATTAACCACAGGTTATATCTCTATTTTTCCAGCTATATTACATTGTGCAAATTTTAGTTCCCAACAATGTAAAACCCTATGGATTGCACTGAGCTGACGTGGTACCTCCAAGCATGGCTTATTTAATTCCACATGTAAGTCACTTGGCACTACAGACTATAGACTCAACATGCTTAAAACTAACCTGAGCACTAAACCTCTTATCTGAGCCTACTTTCTCTGTGGAATGCAGATCTCTATGTGCAGACACAAACGCTGTGTGTAATTCCTTTGCCTTTTTCATTATAAAGTGATTAGAATTTCTATGTTCACAGAATAAGGAAAAGTCCTTATTAATTTTAAATAAGGCTTACATTACGGATCCTTTAGCACAAGGCGACATATTAAAGGCAAGTGCTATTTTCCAAAACAAGTCGTGAGCATTTTGATACAAAAAAATGATTTGGAAAGTGTAGAGAACAAATGACCAGTGAAAATTTAGAATGCATTCTTTTTTATTTGCCTATGCGAGGTTGAGAGAAGAAACATATATGTAAATTTATCAGGTTCATTATTATGTACAAATCCAATATTGATATTTTTCTCTTTCACTGTAATAAAAACAAAAGGGATGATGTTTCACAGTTGAGAAACAATTGTATTTTCATACATGTCTATTTCTCTCACTAGCCGATAACGTCCCAGAGAGGTTTTCAAGGGTTTGAGTACTCAATAGATTTCTAACAAGTAAGAAAAAAACAGGAATTAAAACATGGATAGAAACAGAAAAAAATTTCCAGAATAGGAGTCAACAATTCAAATAAAGCAGAGAAGACTATTAAGAAGTAATCAATGACCTTTGATAGAGAGGCTTAAAGAACAGGACAGGAATTAGATTAGAATAAATGAAAAGATGAATAGTTATAAAATTATCCTAAATAGATGGTATGATTAGGATAGGTGTGATGTTTAGTCACAATATGCTAAATGATGTTGGTTATTTTTTTACAAACACTTTCCATGACTTGTTATCAAAAAAACAGAATTCCTTCTTATGGTTTGCGTGAGTTCTGCTACCCACAGTTACTCAGGGATCAGAGTGACATAGGCTTTACCCATTTTATTACTGCAATATACATTACATTTTTGCATTGGAACATTGGAACATAGTATTTGCAGCAGAAAAAGGTGGCTGAAGAGCCACATTTGATGCTTTTTCTGCATCAGTTTGGAAGGGTTTAGACTCCAGGACACTTGTTGGAACTAGTCAAGTGTCTCTGCCTAATCAAGTGGTGATCTGAGAAATTTAAAAAAATAAAAATAAAAACTATTTGGTGAGCGCTACTGATTGTCATAGCTACCCAGTTGCATAGAAATTTGGCAGAGTTAAATTTGCTTTTACCTACTCACAATATATGGTAAATCTAAAATAAAAATGAACAATGGCAAGAAAAAAAAATAGAGGAATTACATACAATATTTGACTCAATTTTTAGACTAGCCACAGCTTGCTACCTACATTTTTCTTTCCTTTCCATTTCTATTTTTCCTTATATTTTTTAAAAAATTCAGCTTTCTAGTCTCTAATGGCTCCAAATATTTCATGATGTTAATGATTATCTACTTTTTTCTTTACATATTGTCCTCTATTCCCTAATTCCACAGTATACCACTTCCTTCCTGGGACCATGCTTGCTTTCAATTACACTTCTTCTTCTTCTTTTTTTTTTTTTTTAATTTTACTTAAATTCTGGGATACATGTGCAGAACATACACATTTATTACATAGGTATACATGTGCCATGGTAGTTGGTCACACATATTGATCCATCCTCTAGGTTCTCTCCCTTCTCCTCCATCCCACAACAAGCCCTAGTCTGTGTTGTTCCTCTCCCTGTGCTCATGTGTTCTCATTGTCAACTCCTAGTTATGAGTGAGAACATGCAGTGTTTAGTTTTCTGTTCCAGTGTTAGTTTGCTGAGGATGACAGCTTCCAGCTTTATCCATGTCTCTGTAAAGGGCATGATCTCATTCATATTTATGGCTGCATAGTGTTCCATGGTATATATGTACCACATTTTTCTTTATCCAGTCTATCATTGATAGGCATTTAAGTTGGTTCCATGACTTTGTTATTGTAAATAGTGCTGCAGTAAACATATGTGTGCATGTGTCTTTATAGTGGAATGATTAATATTCCTTTGGGTATATACCCAGTAATGGGATTGCTGGGCCAAATGGTAGTTCTGGTTCTAGATCCATGATGAATTGCCACACTGTCTTCCACAATGGTTGAAATAATTTATATTCCTATCAATAGTGTAAAAGCCTTCCTATTTTTCCACAGCCTTGCCAGCATCTGTTGTTTCTTGACTTTTTAGTAATCAACATCCTGACTGGAATGACATAGTATATCATTGTGGTTCTGATTTGCATTTCTCTAATGATTAGTGATGTGGAGTTTTTTTTTTCATATGTTTGCTGGCCACGTAAATGTCTTCTTTAGAGAAGTGTCTGTTTATATCATTCGCCCACTTTTTTATGGGGCTGTTTGTTTTTTTCTTGTAAATTTGTTTAACGTCTTTGTAAATTCTGCATATTAGACCTTTGTCAGATGGGTAGATTGCAAAAATTTTCTTCCGTTCTGTAGGTTGCCTGTTCACTCTGATGATAGTTTCTGATCAACAAACCTGACAAAACAAGCAATGGGGAAAGGATCTCCTATTCAATAAATGGTGCTGGAAAAACTGGCCAGCCATATGCAGAAAACTGAATCTGGACCCCTTCCTTACACCTTATACAAAAATTAACTCAATACGGACTAAAGACCTAAATGTAAAATCCAAAACCATAAAAACCTAGAAGGAAACATAGGTGTATTAGTCAGGTTTCGCTTAGAGGGATAGACCTATTAGGTTTTATATATACATATGTATCCTATTAGTTTATTAAGTATTAACTTACATGATCTCAAGGTCTCACAATACACTGTCTGCAAGCTGAGGAGCAAGGGGAGCCAGTACGAGTTGCAAAATTGAAGAACTTGGAGTCTGATGTTGAGGGCAGGAAGCATCCAGCATGGGAGAAAGATGTAGGCTGGGAGGCTAGGCCCGCCTCCCTTTTTCATGGTTTTCTGCCTGCCTTATATTCACAGGAAGCTGATTAGATATTGCCCACCAGACTGAGGGTGGATCAGCCTTTCCCTGCCCCCTGACTCAAATGTTAATCTCTTTTGGCAACACTCACACAGACACACCCAGGATTAATACTTTGTATCCCTCAATCCAATCAATACTCAGTATTAACCATCACATACCTTTCAGGACATAAGCCAGGGCAAAGACTTCATGATGAAATTGCCAAAAGCAACTGCAACAAAAGCCAAAATTGTCAATTGGGATCTAATGAAACTAAAGAGCTTCTGTACAGCAATTATACTTCTGATAAAAGACCTGTTAAACTTTCTTCAGTTGTTTCTTTATAAATTTCCCCAGTGAACAGCCCCAACTGAACTTGGGATAGAAATAAGAAATCAATATCTTGTTGGACACAGCAGGCTCAGACTGCACAGAAGTAATCTTTAATAGATTTTTAATCCAATGTGTTAACTTGTTCATAGATCCACATTTGATCATACCTGTTATATGATATACTTTTACTAAAGTTCTGGCAAATAAATATGAAATATAATAAGGTTCTTTAAAACATTTTATTGTTATGTTGTTCTAGTTTTCTAAGGTGATAAACTCACCTTTTATTCACTCATCAAACTGTACTTCTTAATTTTCTTTTTTTTGTTTTGGTATAAACTCAGGTCAGCTGAGATCATGCCAGTGTACTACAGCCTGGGTGACAGAGCGAGATTCCATCTTAAAAAAAAAAGAAAAGTAAAGTAAAACAAAAAATGATATTGCACAGTATAATTCATATTAAAAATCACATACGGGGAATAAAATTTAATAAATAAAAAAGTAAAATAAAATGCATATCATCCATAGGAAGGAAGTAAAATTGTGAATTAAAATTTAACTTCTTTATTACTTATAATAAGCATACAGAATATGATTTCACAAAATATTATTTGCCCTCCCAAAGGGTATAAATGCATTTTTATCATTATATAGTCATTCATATTTTTCTAGTTTAGTTAAAAAATAGTAAATAGAATTTTTGAAAGTCCAGCACTTTACCAATCAATACATTTGATTGTCAGATAATATCCTATACAACTTTGAATGGATAATCCAATCAAGGTACTTCATCAAAGTGATAAAAGAAGAAATCTTAACTCAGACACAGGAAACCAAAACCCAAAATTGATTTTGAAAAATGAAACATAATGCAAATTTTGCACATTAGGCTTATTACATTTTCTTCTTAATTTATGTAAAATAATTAAATGTTATGGTAATATACATTTTCAGAAATAATATAGCTCTGTATGAATTTATTTGTTCTCTGGAGTAGAAACTATTCTCATCTAGCCACTTTTAAAAACAGTTCTTGTGCTTAATTTGCAGTATTTGCCCTATTTGACAAAATTTTAACATTTTCCAATCAAGTTAAAAAGATCATGTGGAGTGTTTTATAGACCCATGCTTTTTCAACTTTAAAATATAATTCCAACAGAAAAGAGAAATGGACTATCAACTGTCCTTTTAAATTAAATTAAGTATATTATTCTGAAAGTTCAATGCATCTACTGTATTAAGTTATTAAGTTGTTAAATTCTCATTCTCTGATAGAATACAATATTTACTTATACATAATAGGAAAACAATAGTTTCTTTAAAATATAATGTTGGGCAAACTGGATGTGCACATAGAGAAGAATAAAATTGGACAAATACATCATATAATTTACAAAGATCAACTCAAAGTAGATTAATGCCTTAAATGTAAGACATAATATCTGAAATTATAAAATGACTAGAAATACATAGGCAATAGCTCTGTGTCTTTGGACTAGTCATTGTTTTGGGGTATAATGTAAAAAGCATAAGCAACAAAAGTAAAAATAGACAAATTGGATTACATTAAAAAAAAAAAAACATGAAACTTCTAGACAATGAAGGAAACAACCGAATAAAGAGACAACCTACAAAAATAGAAATCAAAATTGTAATCCATATGTCTGATAAAGAGTTAAAATTCAAAATGTATAGGGAATTCAACTCAATAACAAGAAAACAACTTGATTAAAAAATGAGCAAAAGACCTCGATGTGCTTTATTTATTTATTTATGTATTTTTTTTAAAGACTTAAAGTAGATCTTACATATTCTCACCACACACACAAGTGAAGGTAACTATGTGAAGTAATGGAGACGTCAAAAGAAAGACAGAGAGAGAGAGAGAAGGAAGGAAGGAAGGAAGAAGGAAAGAAGGAAGGAAGAAAGGAAGGAGGGAGGGAGGGAGGAAGGAAGGAGAAAGAAAAAAGAAAAGAAAGGAAGGAAGGAAAGAGGGAAGAAAGAAAGAAGAAAGAGAAAAAGAAAGAAAGAAGGAAGGAAGGAAGGAAGGAAAGAAAGAAAGAAAGAAAGAAAGAAAGAAAGAAAGAAAGAAAGAAAGAAAGAAAGAAAGAAAGAAAGAAAAGGAAAGAAGGAAGTAAGGCAAGAAGGACATGAGTTTTTTAATAGGAGGAAGTGAGGAAGGAAGGAAAGAAAAAACAAAAGAAGGAAACCTACAACAAGAAATATAATGTGGTTTGAAAAAAGAAAACTGGTTTTTTCTTTTCTTTTCTTTTTAGAGACTGTCAACTCAAGAACAACACAAATTTTTCATGATTTTGATACTTTTGATGAAAAGGGAATACAAATGTAGTTATTCATGTAGTTTTGTGACAATATAACTGAACATTATGCATTAAAATTATAATCTTAATGCAATTTTTTCAGCGTTATTTTTATTATCCTGACACCACAACTCAATATCTCTATTTCATAGCCAAATTTCTTTAATGAAATATCTAAATTTGTTGCCCTTCATATTTCATCCAACTTAAATCTGTTCTTTCCTTCTGAATGTTTTTTGTTCAAATTCTTTATGTTGTTTATTATTAATCTATCCCTGGAATGATCACATCCTTTAGGGTTTGATTTTAGCTCCATTTTTGCTTCACAGTAAAAAAGAATAAAATGAAAGCTAACCATTTTTTTAAAGTCACTCCTGACAAATTCACCTATTTGATAATTTAAATTATTATTTATGGGGTAATGATTTCCAAATACACAACTATAGTTCATTAATTACTGAGGGTAAACACTGTTTTCATATTTTTTACTGAAAATTTGTAAGTGGATGTTGTGCAGCATCATATGACAAAAAATGTAAACACCGATTTCAATTTTTGCAACATGAAACTATAGATAACTGAGAAATTTGAAAGGTATAAACAACAAATAGTTTTAAATTCCTGAAAATATAAAAGGAAAGTTAGCATTTTAAGGTGAGTAAACAGAGCTATAATCTATTTAAACAAGAGTCAAATAGTAATTTTAGAAATGGAAGATATACTTATGGAAATATAAGGAGTAAAATTCTAATAAATTAATTAAGGAGTAGATAATAGTATCAAAGATTTGAAAATAGATTTGACAAAATTATGCAGAATGCAACAAAGGCATAAAATATTGAATACATAAGTGAATATATACCTGAATTTTTATATGTGTGTATGTACATGTGCAGGCTTTTGTGACATAGATGATAGAGTATAAACATCTATCACATATGAAATGGGAGTTTCACAGAGAGAAAATAGAAATAATTCAGTAGAGAAATCTTTGAAAGGCAATGGCACAGGGATGTCTGTGTCCTGCCATAATGAAATAACTGTAATTAATAACTGTAATTGAATGTATTCTCTCAAAAATAGCCAAGTTTAACACAGGACAACATATATGAAGCAAGTTTTTTGAAGGATTTATATTCAGGCAGGTTAAGAAGATGATGCATGAGCAAAAGAAAGAGAAAATGAACTCTATATTCACCTCAGGTTTCTGAGTACTTTCCAGAAAACATAGCAGGGAGTTGGAGCCCCAGCAGTTGTTGGCAGACTTACTGATATGGGCAAGACAAACCGGAACTTCAGGTTTCAGTGGCTGCTCAGGATACTAGAAAGAAGATAGATGTAAAGCAAAAAGGTTCCAGGAGTCTTCATGTTGGGTCCTGCATATCCTAGGCCAAGGTCTGGGAAGAAAGTGCACATAACAAAGCTCCAAGAATCCTAGAAAAGAGTGTTTTCATTGAGGCTAATAGTTGAGCAGAGATTCCACAGGTTGTGCAAGGTTGAAAGACATTGGAATTGCAGTCCAGTCAGAGTGGAGAGATCTCTCATTCAGCAACTTAGTCATTCAATTGATATCTCAGATCATGATTTGAGGTGCTTCCTAAACTTTGCCATTGTCTACAACAAAGGGTAAAAGCTTTAACAAAGAATTCAAGCTTTATGGGGTCAAGAAGTTAAAGTAGCAATGTGACTATTTGTCAGAAGAAAACTCAGTATCAGACACCTTGCAATCATTCACAATATCGGCTATACAATAAAAATTACTAGCAATGAACTAGATGGGATTAGCGACAAATACTTTAGAACAACTGTTTCAAATGTGCTCAAGAACTTAAAAATATTGACACAATGAGTGGAGCAAATGGCAAGATTTGCAAAGAAATGAAAATTATAAAAAGAAATAAAATAGAAATCTTAAAACAATAAACTGTAACATTGAAATGAAAATTAAAAAGACTAATCCTGCTAAGTGTTAGCAAGGTTTTGAAATAATTAAAACTCTTATTTAATATTCATAAGAAGTTAATAATTGGTGCAACCTTTTAGAAAATAATTTGTCAGGTTTTTCTTTGAAAAGTTAAATACAACTGCTCAGCATTTCCACCCCTAGAGATACACTAAAGAGAAATTAAAGTTCATTTACACACAGATTTGTGCACAAATCTTCAGAGATGCTTTATCTGAAAGCGTCCCAAATTGGAAGAAATTTTAAATTCCGTTAGCAGATGAGTGAATAAGCAAATTGTGCTATATCATTAAGATGCAATATTTTCAGCAATTAAAAGGAATTAACTGCTGATACAGGCAACAGAATGTATGATTCTCAAAATCACTATGTTGAGTAAAATAAATCAAGCACCCCCAAAAAAATACATATTGCATGATTCCATTTATATAAAACTCCTGCAAAGGCAAACTAATTTAGAGTGACCAAAATCATACCAGTGGTTTCCTGAATAAGAGTGGAGAGAAGAATGGGTTACGACATGACTGAAATGTTTTGGCTCTGTGTCCTCATCAAAATCCTACCTTGATTTGTAATCCCCATAATCCCCATGTGTCAAGGGCAGGACCAGGTGGAGGTAATTGAATCATGGGGGCAGTTTCCTCCATGATGTTCTCGTGATAATGACTGAGTCTCAGAAGATCTGATGGTTTTATAAGTGTCTGGCATTTCCCCTGCTTATGCTAATTCTCTCTCCTAACATCCTGTGAAGAAGTGTCTTCCACTATGATTGTAAGTTTCCTGAGGCTTCCCCAACCATGTGAAACTGTGATTCAATTAAACCTCTTTTCTTTATAAATTACCCAGTATTGACTATTTCTTCATAGCAGCATGAGAACAGATTAATACAGTAAATTGGTAGCAGGAGTGGGGTGCTACTATAAAGGTACCCCAAAATGTGGAAGCAACTTTGGAACTGGGTAAGTGGCAGAGGTTGGAACAGTCTGAAGCGCTCAGAAAAAGACAGAAAGATGTGGGAAAGTTTGGAACTTCCTAGAGACTTGAATGTCTTTGACCAAAATGCTACTAGCGATATGAACAATGAAGTCTAGACTGATGTGGTTGCAGATGGAGATGACAAACTTGTTGGAAGCTGGAATAAAAGTGACTCTTGCTATGCTTTTGCAAAGAGACTGGTGGCATTTTGCCCTGCTCTAGAAATCTGTGGAACTTTGAACTTGAGAGACATGATTTAGGGTATCTGGTGGACAAAATTTCTAAGCAGTAAAGCTTTCAAGATGTTACCTGGGTGCTTTTAAAATGGTCAGTTTTATTCATTCAAAAAGAGAAGATTTGGAATTGAAAATTATGTTTAAAAAGGAAGCAGTGCATAAAAGTTTGGAAAATTTACAGTCTGATGATGCTATAGAAAAAAATTTTCTTTTTTTCTTTTTCTTTTCTTTTTTTTTGAGACGGAGTCTCACTCTGTCACCCAGGCTGGAGTGCAGTGGCCAGATCTCGGCTTACTGCAAGCTCCACCTCCTGGGTTTATGCCATTCTCCTGCCTCAACCTCCTGAGTAGCTGGGACTACAGGCACCCGCCACCTCGCCTGGCTAGTTTTTTTGTGTTTTTTTAGTAGAGACGGGGTTTCACTATGTTAGCCAGGATGGTCTCGATCTCCTGACCTCGTGATCCACCTGTCTCAGCCTCCCAAAGTGCTGGGATTACAGGCTTGAGCCACCGTGCCTGGCCAGAAAAAAAATTTATGAGGAGAAATTCAATCTGGCTGCAGAAATTTGCATAAGCAGCAAGGAGCCAAATACTGATCACCAAGAATATGGGAAAAATGTCCTCAGGGCATGTGAGAAGTCTTCATAGGAGCCCCCCCCCTTCACAGGCACAGAGGCCTAGGAGGAATAAATGGTTTTGTGGGCCGGGTCTCAGGCCTTGCTGCTTTGTGTAGTATCAGGGCTTGGTGTCCTGCATCCCAGCTGAAGCTACAATGGGCCAAGGTACAGCTCAGGCTATTGCTTCAGAGGGTGCAAGCCCAGCCCCAAGCCTTTGAAGCTTCTATGTGGTGTTGGGCCTGCAAGGACAGAGAATTAAAAAACTGTGGTTGGGGAACATCCGCCTAGATTTCAGAGGATGTATGAAAATGCCTGGATGTCCAGGCAGAGGTTTGCTGCATGGGAGGAGCCCTCATGGAGAACATCTGCTAGGGCAGTGTGGAAGGGAAATGTGGGGTTGGAACCTCCACAAAGAGTCCCCACTGGGCACTGCCTAGTGGAGATGTGTGAAGAGGATCACTACTCTCCAGACTCCAGAATTGTAGATTCACTGACAGCTTGCACCATGTGTTCTGGAAAGGCTGCAGACACTCAACACCAGCCTGTGAAAGTAGCTAGAAGTGAGCCTTTACCTTGCAAAGCCACAGGGAAGGAGGTGCATAAGTCTGTGGGAACTCGCCTCTTGCATCAATGTGATCTGGATGTGAGACATGGAATCAAAGGAGATCATTTTGAAACTTTAAGGTTTAATGACTGCCCTATTGGATTTTGAACTTGCATGGGGCCTGTAGTCCCTTTGTTTTGGCCAATTTCTTTCTCTCTCTCTTTTTTTTTAATTATACTTTAAGTTCTAGGGTACATGTGCACAACGTGCAGGTTTGTTACATATGTATACTTGTGTCATGTTGGTGTGTTGCACCCATCAACTCATCAGTACCCATCAACTCGTCATTTACATCAGGTATAACTCCCAATGCCATCCCTCCCCCTTCCCCCCTCCCCATAATAGGCCCCAGTGTGTGATGTTCCCCTTCCAGAGTCTAAGTGATCTCATTGTTCAATTCCCACCTATGAGTGAGAACATGCGGTGTTTGGTTTTCTGTTCTTGCGATAGTTTGCTGAGAATGATGGTTTCCAGCTGCATCCATGTCCCTACAAAGGACACAAACTCATCCTTTTTTATGGCTGCATAGTATGCCATGGTGTATATGTGCCACATTTTCTTAATCCAGTCTGTCACTGATGGACATTTGGGTTGATTCCAAGTCTTTGCTATTGTGAATAGTGTGTTTTGGCCAATTTCTTCCACTTGGAATGGGTGTATTTACCCAAAGCCTGTGGCCCCATTGTATCTAGGAAGTAACTAACTTATTTTTGATTCTACAGGCTCATAGATGGAAGAGATTTGCCTTGTCTCAGATAAGACTTTGGACTTGAACTTTGGGTTAATGCTAGAATGATACAAGACTTGGGGAACTGTTGGAAAGGCATAATTATGTTTTAAAATTTGATGACATGAGATTTTGAAGGAGCTAGGAGCAGAATGATATGATTTGATTCTGTGTCTCCACCTAAATCTCACTCTGAATTGTAATCCCCATAGTCCCCAGGTGTCAAGGGTTTGACCAAGTGCTACCTGCACACAGTCTCAATAGCTGTGAGACAGATAGCAAATGGCCTAATACACATAAGATTAGAGTTCCTCAGAAGGATAGGAGAGAAATAACGGGGAAGAAAAGTATTTGAAGAAATAATGGTTAAGAATTTTTCAAATCTATACAAGATATCAACTTACAGGATCCTAGTAAATTTCAAGGAGGCTTAATTGCAAGGAACAATGCAAAAGACAAGATAAAGGGAAAACCTTAGTAAAAAAAAAATAATGTATTGCATACAAGGAAGTGTTTATATGAACAACGAGTTATGAATATAGTGAAATATAAGAACTGATTTTAGAAGAACATATTAAGCAAAAGTGAGAATCAATATTTTCTCCAATTTTGATTTAAAAACCCAGTCAAAATTATAATAGATTTTTTGTTAAAATAAATCAAAATTCTAAATTTTATATAGAAATGCGGAAGATCTATGAGACAAAATAATATTGTTAAGAAAGAAAATATTCAAGATTCACACTAAACATTTTCAAAACTGACTATAAAATTGTCATAAGGGATGGGAAACTGATAAATAGAACTGAGTAGATAATTCACAAATATATCTACCCACATAAAGCAAACTGATTTTTCACAAAGACCCCCTCACAGAAATTTCAAAATTAAGAACAAACTCAACAATTTGTTCTGAAACAACTGATTAAGTATAAGGAAGAATTAACCTTGAGTCCTACCAGGATACACCCCAAATTAATGCTAAGTGTTTTATAAACTTGAAGATTAAAGCTAAAATAATAAATATTTTAGAATAAAATATATAAACTCATTCTTTAATAAAATACTTTGGATACTGTGAACCCACTGACACACAAATATTGATAATAAGCTCTTTAAAACAAGGTGCTAAAATTAAGCATATGATATTCAATGGTGAGTTCCCTAAGTAAAAGATTATATAGTTAAGAGTTCATTTTAACTTCCATTTTAACATGTATCATTAGTTCACCTAATCATTATTGAAACACAACTTTCTTTTTTGCCTTCACACAATGCATTAATATTCAAATAAATAAATATATACTCTTCAGTGCTGTTTACAGTGTTTGCATATTTAAGAAAGTAGTTGATACATCAATAGAAATTCACTTTTTTTAAGTTTTATAGAAATTGATATGTTCTTTGTAGATTTAGAGCATAAAATTAGAATGATACAATTACTAATAATCTTATTTATTTTAATTATTAATTTAGTATTAATTTTATGTTATGCAAATTTTATAAGTTCTATAAATAATCATACAAATTAACATTATATTATTTAATAATTAGTAAGTATTTGAAGTATCCCAATTCTTTATGAGTATTTTGTTAAAGAACAATGCTGACAGTTGTGACAAAAGTATTTGATAAAAGCAAAGAGATGAATATTAAGTGTTTGTCCAATTATAATCAAAAGAAATTGTTATCCTTTGTGTATTTTGCCTTTGATTTATGAGGAAAAGCACTCTTGAATATAAGCTGCAGTATCTTCAGCCAGGGAGCACTAACAGATGAAGTTTAAGTCATTTAGGATATGAGTAAAGGAGGTTAAAAAAATGTGGAACTGTAAGTAGTGCAGCAGCTCCTCTAGGATTTTTTCAAAATGTGAAAAATGTATGCCGGGCGCGGTGGCTCACGCCTGTAATCCCAGCACTTTGGGAGGCCGAGACGGGCGGATCACGAGGTCAGGAGATCGAGACCATCCTGGCTAACACGGTGAAACCCCGTCTCTACTAAAAAATACAAAAAACTAGCCGGGCGAGGTGGCGGGCGCCTATAGTCCCAGCTACTCGGGAGGCTGAGGCAGGAGAATGGCGTGAACCCGGGAGGCGGAGCTTGCAGTGAGCTGAGATCCGGCCACCGCACTCCAGCCTGGGTGACAGAGCAAGACTCCGTCTCAAAAAACAAATAAATAAATAAATAAATAAATAAATAGAAAAATGTAGTACAGAATAATCGTAAGATTTTCTTGAAGATATTGGGACTGCATTAAAGGAGGGGACAAATTCCAGGTTAAGTCCCTCCTGTGGGGCACTGGGGTAGGTAATCTCATTTTCTAAGTAGCAACACCTATGTCCTTATTGCTTCTCACTCCCTTGGAGTGTGGAATTCTCGAGGAATGTAAGACTTCACATACTCTGACATTCATAACTACTTCATAGACAATCCAGGGTGTGAAAGAGACAGACTTAAAGGGATTTTGAGATAAAGACAGGCTGGTACATCAAAATCTTTAGTACTGGCAATCTGTCCTACAGCAAGATCTAAATTATGATTTGTTTCTTCCTATGCAAGTTTTGTAAAATTATACCTTTCCATGAATTGTTTATTTATTCATAATATTCTTAATTTTCATATGATAATTCTCTTAATTTCTTTAGTCATTGCAGAGCAATTGAGATTTTTTCTTCTTATATGTTTTAATATGTTATTTTGCTCCAGAAATTGTCTGTGTTTATAATCTATGTTGCTGTATCTTGGTTAATGTCCTACTCTGCAAACCTGAATAGGTTGCATTTTTGAAAAGAGTACTGAATTGACTAATTTAATCTTTTTTTCTAATGTTTGCATGTGAGCTATAACTTTAAACAATTAATTTTATCACACTTGTCTCAATATTCCCATATGTGTCCAAAATGCTACATAATTTTCTTTAAGATTTTCAACATGAGATATTTAAAAGGGTGTTTTTAAATTCTAAATTATGTGAGAATTTTATAATTACTTTTTATCATTGATTCTTATTTACATTAAGGAAACAGGATATTCTAATGTTATTTAAAATTTTTGAAATGTGTAGACTTTAGTTATAACCCAAAATATCAACAACTTTTTGAAAATATTTTGAGTGCTAAAATAATTTGTGTTATGCAACTTTTGACAACTATATTTTGTGCATGTCTACGGATCATATTTGTTAATCATATTCAGATATTTTAACTGTATCTTTTTCTTCCAACTTTTGCTCAGCTTTTATTCAACTTTTCTATAGATAACCAAGAGATGCAAGTTAAGATCTCTCTTCGCTGTGTATTTGTCATTATTTTCTTAATAGTACTGTCAAATTAAAATATCAAAATTAATTGAACCTATTATCAATATGTTGCATCCTCTTTATCTGTAGTAGTGAATTCTATTTTCATTTGTTAAATCTGACAGCAACTTCAGTTTTCTCTAATTGTCAATTAGAATATTATATTCCTCCCTGTTATGTCAAACATTATGTGTTTTGTATTTAAAATATGTTCCTTAAAAATATCAAAGATTAGATTTTGTATTTTTATGAAGAAAAAGATAATCTTTTACATTAATCATTTCACAGTTAATATAATTATTAATGTATAGTTTTGATTTCAACATTTTATTTTAAACTATTTGTCCCATCAACTCTTTCTTCCTTTTTTGTTATTTTTAAATTGACTATTTTTATAATTATATTTCTCTCCACAATATTATAAATTATATGCTTTTAAAATTCTTAATGGTTACCTTAGAAATTACAAAATGTATCAAATTAGCTCATCTAAGCTTAAAATTTGATTATCTTTTGTCTTCCTATCAGATAATACAATAAATTGTTAAATACACTTTACCTTTATTTCCCAATTACGTATTATTCTTAGTATTTTAAGTATTTTAAGTCTCTTTTCTTGGATTTATTTTAATCATTCTACACATGTAGTTCCACAGTGTTCAAATACATTTGCACATATATTTATAAATTTCTTTGCTCATCTGCATTTCAGATCACTCATCCATCTGAGGTGACTTTCCTTCTCCTGATGTGCTTTAATGAGATTCTGTCCATGATAATCTCTCTATTCTGACTTTTTTTCTTGTGGGAAAAAATGGTGAAGTGCCTTCTGACCATCTATTTTTTACTTTCAGAGAACAGCAATGCTATATATTTTATAACTGCTTTTTTTTTCACACTGGAAATGTTGCAGGAGACATAGACGGAGTTTCTAAAATATTTTTTTCTAAAAATCAAACTTATATGTGAAGACAATCAAAATTTCATCTGTACATGTGGCTCACAGGAAAATGCTGTTCTCCCTCAAACACACAAGGTGTCCACATATGAATCCCTGGAACTTGTAAATATGCTACCTTACATGGTAAAAGAGACTTTACAACTGTGATTAAGTTAGAAGTCGCCAGGTAGGAAGAGTCTCATGCATTGTCTGTGTGTGGTCAATTTAGTCACTCTTTCCTTATATATGAAAGAGGAAACAAGAGTCAGAATCAGTGATAGATTCTAAAATCTAAGTCAGAGTGATAGAATCTAAAAAACACTTGTCTGGCCACTGCTGGCTTTGAAAATGGAAAGGAGCTATAAAGCCAATGGGAGCCTCTAGATGCTGGAAGAGGCAAAAAGATGGGTTTTCCTCTACAGCCTCCAGAAAGCAATGTAGCCTTTTCAACATCTTGATTTCAACCCTGTGAGACCCACTTCAGATTCTTATCTAGCAAATTATAAGATAATAAATGCATTATTTTAAGCCAGTAAGTTTGTGTGGTTTGTGGTGGTGATTGTAAAAACTGCAATAGGGAACAATACATTACCATTCTAATTGTTTTTCTTCTCATAGATTTATGTCATTTTCTAGTCTTTCTAGACATAGTGCTATTCTTTTTTTTTTTTTTTTTTTTTGAGACATTGTCGTCCAAGCTGGAATGTTGTGGTGCCATCTCAGCTCACTGCAAGCTCCACCTCCTGGGTTCAGGCAATTCTCTGCCTCAACCTCCCGAGTGGCTGGGACTACAGGTGCCCACCACAACGCTGGATTAGTTTTTTAAATAGTCTTAGTAGAGACGAGGTTTCACCATCTTGACCAGGCTGGTCTTGAACTCCTGACCTTGTGATCCACCAACCTTGGCCTTCCAAAGTGCTGGGATTACAGGCATGAGCCACCGCACCTGGCCAACATAGTGTTATTCTTTCTAAACTATAGCTATACCAACTTGCTGGATTCTGTCTAGGTAATAAGACACATTTTCTGTGCATTCAGAATTCCAAATTCTTTATCATTTCTAAACACCTCAGAGCTTAATATTCTGGAAACAGGGTATTTACTGTTTTCTAAAAAACAAAACAAAACAAAAAAACCATGAATATATTTACATTTGAACTCTCATAAAATGTCTTCCTACACCAGCCATTGCTCAGGTTCAGGACAATAGCCTGAAATGTCACTTCAGATGTAGCCATTTGATACTCAAAAGTAGAAACTTACTTTTATTTTTCCTTTTCTAGTGTCAGAATGTTCTCTTAAAGAATAAATAGAGAATGTCAAGATGTTTAAATACAAGAAGGGACAAAGGCTAAACAGATACACCAGGCTCTTCCTATTTAAAAAATATTGTGTAAAAAATTTTGATAAAAATCACTTGCATTATTGTGAGGATCGTTTTTAAGACAGGTGTATACCTATTAAGTTTGGTAATCAAGTTTATATTTTTCATTATCTCCTTTCTTCAAAACTATTGTTCTTTCTCTTTGTTTTTGATCTTTGAATGGTGTGAATCAATTCATTCTCAGTTGTTAATTTCTTTCCCCTAAAGGAATATAATGAGGGCTGGATGCAAAGATCAACAAATGAATAGTGTTGTCTTAGTCCATTTTATGTTGCTATATAAAATAACACAGACTGGATAATTTATAAAGAAATGTATTTCTCACAGTTCTGGAGGCTGGGAAGTCCAATATTGAGGTGCTGGCTTCTCACTGTGTCATCCCACAGTGAAATGTGAGAGAATGAGAGAAAACATGAGGGATTGACTGGCAGCCTCAAGTCCTTTGATATCAGCACCCATCCATCCATAAAAGTGAAACTCTCATAAGCTAAACATGTTTCATTAGACCCCATCTTCCAACACTATTGCATTGGGGATTAAATTTGCAACACATGCTTTTGAGATGACACATTCAAATCAGAGCAAGTGTAATTGGCGTCTAATTCGTTTATTCCCACAACTCTGAAATAGAAATTACTAAAATCTACCTTCAGAGTAACATAACTTATGTCTGTCTCTTAGTTCTTCTATTAAAATTATTTTATTCCTTAAAAATTATTGTTCCCAACAATAAAAGTAAAACTTTAAAAAGTTTCATTGTTAATTGCTTTATTTATTTATTTTAACATGAAGTTTCACTCTTGTTGTCCAGGCTGGAGTGCAATGGCACAATCCAGGCTCACTGCGACCTTTGCTCCCCAGGATCAAGCAATTCTCCTGCCTCAGCTTCCCGAGTAGCTGGGATTGCAGGTGCCCACTACCACTCCCAGCTAATTTTTTGTATGTTTGGTAGATACGAGGTTTTACCATGTTGGCCAGGCTGGTCTCAAACTCCTGACCTCGTGATCCACCCTCCTCGGCCTCCTGACGTGCTGGGATTACAGGTGCGAGCCACTGCACCTGGCCAGTCGCCATATTTATAAGCAGGTTTACTGCGTTCAAATTTTCCCAGTATTCAAACTACAAAATTAGTTTCCAGACAAACATATTGAATTATGACACTTTTCTACCTACTGAAAATAAATTTTGTTTGATTACAATACCTTTGTAATAATTCACTCTTAGGATATAGGTGTGTGCAATCAAATATATACTCATGCCTTGCTTAAAGATGGGAATACATTCTGAGAAATATATCAGGTGATTTCATCATTGTGTGAACAACATAGAGTGTATTTACACAAACATAGATGCTATAGCCTACTACACATCTAGACGTAAGTTAAAGACTACAAATCTATACAGCATGCTGCCGTACTAAATACTGTAGGCAATTGTAACACAATGGTAAGTATTTGTGTATCTAAACAGTTAAACATTAAAAAGGCACCGTAAAAATATAATATTATAATCTTATGGGACTACTGTTGTATATGTGGTTCCTCATTGACTGGAACATCATTATACAGCACATGACTGTGTGTGTATATATATATGCACACATATATACAAAATAAAAATATGTATATGCGCACATATGTGCATACATATGTCCTTACAAATGGAGATCTCCTTTATAGATGTAAATTTCTTTTACAAGGACTTTAAAAATAGCCAGCTAAATATCAGAAAGCTGTACTTTGGAAACCAATTTAGTTTGGTAAGTGGCTTTTTAACTTTGTTTGTATTTTTTAACTGAATTACTGAGTTCAGACCAAAGACCCTCAAGAAATAAGGTTAAATTCAGTTAGAACTCCTGGGGCTCTTTAAGGAAGACAGGGAACCCAAAAGGGGGTCAGTGGTCTCTTAGCTGTGTTCCTCAGAAAGTCTCATAAAGTGTCTTTTAGATCCCTTTATGTATAACCAGAACTCTGATGTTTTCTCTCAGTAGATTTTTATCCATTGATCACAAAATGGAGGAGGTAGAGACTCGAAGGGGAACAGATCAAAGATTGAAGGGAACTGAGTAGAAGATTGAATGTGGCACAAGGAGGGGCAGAAATAAATGGAAGGACAAATTTAGAGGAGCCATTTTGGGAGGATCTTAAGTTTCCCAAAAAGACCAATGAAGTTCTAGTTAGCAGGGGTTCAAGAAAAAGAGATTCAGCAAATGAAAAACTCTCGTTGGAGGAATATGATCAAAAATAGAACAGAGAAACTTAAATATATATATAGTCTGAATATTAGCCTGTATTAAACTTACTTTTGACCATAGAGCTCTTAAAATTAAAAGACATTTTCAAAACTCTTATTATCAAGTGTCAGTAGAGACAAGCAGCCAACACTTCTGGCTTTCGAACTTTTTTCCTCCTTTGTTTTTTAAGCCAAAGGTAGCTACTAAGTGACTCAGAATCTATATGCTGTTTATTGGTTAACCAAGAATGCAGGAGTCATCTCCAAAAAGGTGCAAACATGCATGCACTACTCATAAGATCCAGAGCCACACTCAGCAACAGCTAAAAGAAAGAAAGATTTAGACAGCAGCTTAAGAGATGGCAACAATCAGAATACTACAGTTTTTTTTTTGTTTGTTTGTTTGTTTGTTTTTTTTGGGAATCCCCAACCTTTTCCAATTGGCCTTCTGCACCCTCAACAGGTGGCAAGCTAAGCTAAGTTCTCCGGATACAAAATGAGACAAACAGAAAAATAATAGCTGTTCATGGAAGGGAATACTTCAATAATAAATGGACATCCTAAAACCAAATTTACACAGGAGTCACAATCCAAACAAATTATTTTCTCCTGCTAACCTGAATTTGGAAAGAAAGAGATAAGGAGAAATGTTTATCTTTCATTTTCTACAAGGTTCTAGATGCAGAGATCTGGGAGAAGAGACCTTGGTAAAAATTTCTACCTTTCTTTGTTGGCTTTTTGTCAGTGGTCCCGGTACCTCATCTGCACACTCCAGAATGAATAGGTGCCTCAATCTTTCCATCTTCGCCCACAGAACTGTACTGGCAAAAAGGGAGTGATCCTGTTCCTCCCCATTGTAAAGGGTCACAGCTGACACCATTAAACAAAAACAAAGGGTCACAGCTGACACCATTAAACAAAAACAAAGGATCACAGCTGACACCATTAAACAAAAACAAAGAGATAAACAAGGAAAAAGCATAGGAAATTTGTTACAGGCACATATGTGCATTGGAGTCACACAAAATAAGAACTCAGAGAGGGACTTGATTATTGAGGCTTAAATACCCTCTTCACAGGGAAAAGGGAAACTGGGATATGGATAGGACTGCTAATACATAAACAATTATCTTTGGGAAGCTGAGGTGCAGAAGTGCACAGAAACAAAACTTGTCTTATGCTGCAGATAATTACCTCCAGGTAATTTATTGGAGTTGCCCTCAGAAGAACAGGTGAAAAGTCAATCTGGATGTGGTAATAACTCCTAGTGTCTTCTCTTCTCAGGTAATTGATCCTTCCTGGTTATTTGATGAGATTCTGAGACACCGGGTCTTAAGACAATTGCATGTCTTTTGGAAAGGCTTCTTAGACAAGGAAATTCCAGAGAGAGTCCCTCTTGTGCTTGAGGAGAGGGAGATAAGACAAATTTAGAGGAACCTTGATTCTGAGGCATCTTCAAATGCCTCTCAGCATATCAAAGTGCCAGTCTTTGGGGTGCCACTTTCTGAGCCCCAACACTATAATATAGCATTTTGTTCCTGCATCAAAGGTTTCACAGTAAGTGAACTCTTTAAAGTAATAGTTTTTCAAATTTGGTAAGAACCTGTTAAAATTATAATCTGTGATATGTACAATAAAGAAAATATTAAGAATCCATGGAAGTCTATGACAGAGGAAGAAGTCGTCTTCGTGGAGGATTGGGAGATTACACTGAGAATATTTTCATTAGCTTAAAATACGTGGTACATTGAATATAGCAGGAGCAGGGTTCAGTAAGGTGAAGCATGCTCCTGAGAAAGAAAGGAGCTTTAAGAAAGCCTGTAGGTAGAATTAAGTACAGTGCGTTTTAGAAAATGGAACGGAAAAAAATAAAAATAAATAACCTGGCTGCAGCATGTAAAACAAGAGGCATAATAGAAGAAATCTCAAGAAATACAGAGAAACCAGTTTTAAAGAAACTTCTAAGTTATGTTTTAGAAGTTAGCATATTTGTCACAGTTCTCCAGAGAAAACAGAGAGAGAGAGATACAGGAAGACATAAACAAAGAGAGAGATTTTAAGGACTTGGTTCACACAATTTAGGGGGCTGGGAATTCTGAATTTTGCAGGGTAGGCTGGTAGTCTAGAGACACAGGGAAGAGCAGGTATTGCAGTCCTAAGGCTACATGCAGTCTGAACACAGAATTTCTTCTTCCTTTGGAGACACCAGTCTTTGAAAGCTTTCAACTGGTTAAATGGAACCCACTGACATTAAGGAAGATAACCTGCTTTACTCAGTGTACTGATTTAATTGTTAATCATGTCTAAAAACTACTTCACAGCAAGTTCTAGACTGGTGTTTGGCTAAATATCTCGGCAACATAGCCTAGACAAGTTGACACATAAAATTAACTATCACAATTTGTAATGAAAAACAGCAACTATAACATGGTAATATCAAATCTTAAATCCGTCAGACACACAGGTTTAAGCATTCAGTCCGAGGAGTGATTCATGACATAGTAAGTTGTGTATATAGATTGTATCTTTTATTACATTTTAAACACATTTAAGCATGGAAATTTATAAATATTTAAACTAAATATGATAATTAAATAGCCTCATGTTAGTTAAAGCAAGCTGTCATTACTAAAAGGGTTTTGGCATAAATTTATAAAAGATGTGCCAAATGAAGATCATAAAGAAAAATTTACAGATTAACTTGTCTTTTTGTTTCCTTCTTTATTTTCCTTTCAATTGTGTTTTCCTTCTTTGCTGTGTCCCAGTTGGCATTTGGTAGCTAAGTTCCTTCTTACTATGACAACTTATGTCTTTCTTTGCCTCATAGAGTTTGGGATTAAAACTGTGCCCCCTTTCACAATCAATACATTATATGATGAGTACTGCTAACTCAATAAGTTGATCAAAGTACTTGTTCCAAATAAATCACTTTTTTTCTAAGTGGAATACAAGTTTTGTTGATGAATTAATTTAGTTTTCTTTTCTTTATTAAGTCTCATGTAGTGGGGGTAGAAATAAGAGGTATACTTATGATGTAAAACATGAAAGGGTAGGTTAAAACTGAAGTTGTTACAGTTAAAAACTGAAGGTATGGCAATTAAAAGTGAAAATCCTTTCCCTTTTCAAAGTGTCATCAGGACAACCTGGGAATTTACCCTATCTGAGGATCATAAACCTCTATTGTCCCCTTCAACACAACTCCAGTAGATTCTTTCAGAACCTTGGTGAACACAATCTGCTTGGCTGGAGCTGCTTCTATTGGTCAAAAAGTAGGTAATATTATTTTGAATACAAAAGAATATCTGCTCCAACCGTCCAACAGCAAAGAGTACAAGACTTACTGGTCTTTTTGTCAAATCAGCTATGAAATGGGATGTGTTCTTAGCATACCAAGTTGGAATTCTGAATGCAATTTTCCAATTACCCATTTAACAAATATTTTAGGTGTCTATATGCTAGACACTATTATAGGTGTTAGGGGTACTGTTTATGTACCATTTATATTGTAGTGAGGAACAATAATAAATGCTGTACACAATAAATATGTAAATCTAAGAAGCTAGTAATGGAAATTAAAAAAAAAAAAAAGCACAGAAGAGAATATATTATCAGGGTTCCAGCTCTCCCCACTACCCAAAAAAGGAAAAAAAAAATGACATACTCAGAAAAAAATGACTAAAGGCAAATTAGTAAATGGATTACTACTAAAAGACATGGACATGGTTATGGAAGCATGTAAGGACTAGCAACACTAGAAAGCCGTTACTGCATCTAGATGTGAAGTGCCAAGGGAAGGGAGCTGTAAAGCAGCACATGTGGGCACTGTACCATGGGAATACAGTTGGTCTACAGAAGCTGTAGTTTTAAATGAAGAAAGGCATCATGGCAAAACTAAGGGCTTAACAAGGAATAAACCATTGGAATAAAAATTCTGACCTGTCTCTTGTATATTCTAATCTCCTGAGAGTGTCATGCAATGTGGCTCTTAAAGCCACAGAGCCAGGGAGCCCGAAGAAGAGGCTATAAAGATTAGCCTTCCAGAGCACAAGGCAGGTCAGGGTCAGAGAATTGTGGAGAGTGGGAAATATGGTCCCATAGGGCTGGAGCTATTGAGAGTATTGATCACTGTAGTAAGGGCAGATTGCAAGTTTAAATAAGTTAGTTTGGATACTTATTTAGTATATGGGTCATATTCTAAGGAAATGTGAATAAAATACTATACATTAAGCACTACATACATGCCTTGGTTACCAAAAAATCTTGGTAAACATTATAAAAAAGTCTCTATTGGATAGTAACTTCTGTTTATCAAACTGTTTGCATATAATATTTTTCAATCATAAATCATTAATAACTTGAATACTTACTCAATTTAAGCACCAGAAATCAGATCATGTGTTCTCATTAATAACAGACTTTGGACAATTTTCTGTATTTAGGAGGTGCGTAGAGTAAGAGGTTCTTATAAAAGAAAAAGAGAAAATATTTCAGGAAAGTAAGAGGAGAATTAGCAGAGTTCAGTTTGATAGCACTCATTTGAGCAGGGATTTCCAATAACAATTAATAGAAATACACATTCTTAATATTTTTGTGTATTACTTTTTAGTTTTGTTTTTCTTGTGCACCTGCATTGTCTAATTTGCATTTTGGAATCTATAATAATTATATGTTTAAAGTTATACTGTTATTATTAATAAATTTAAAGATCTTTGCGAATAAGTAATAGTTAACAAAGTGTAACAATTTCTTCTTAACCTATTTTTATATACTTGGAATTTGAAAGTAGTCTTTCATACCCTCAGTGAATTACTTATACATAAATAAGTGAATTACTTATCTGTCTAACATTATTTGTAGATGTGAAGACTGCTATCTTTTCTAAACATAATTACACAAAATTATTCCAGTT
The DNA here is from genome assembly GCF_043159975.1 of Macaca nemestrina. Taxonomy (NCBI): domain Eukaryota; kingdom Metazoa; phylum Chordata; class Mammalia; order Primates; family Cercopithecidae; genus Macaca; species Macaca nemestrina. Next base: position 83,202,839 of record NC_092135.1, on the reverse strand, counting down.
ACTATGCTTATGATAAATAGTTATTTGGTAGTACACCAGTGTGTATGGAGTTCATTTTAATATATAACATAAATATACTCTTAATTATATAGAAAAAAAGTACATGGTAACAAGAATATTCAGGCATTATTTCCAAAAGGAAAAGGATGATTCTGAATTTTTCAAAATAAACTAAAAATAAGAGAAAACGTTTTATTTTGGAAAGAACAGAGGATTAAAATTTAAATACATTTATATTCAAATCTGATATCAAATATTAATAGAGTAACTTTCAACCTGTCTTGGATAATTATAAAGAATCAAATTTGACAATTTTCTTAAAATCCTTGAAGAAAAAGAGAGCCTTCGTCAACATGTTTCAATTACTTCAAGCTTCACTGATAAAGAAAGATATCTGTAAGTATAGACATATATTCAAAGAATTGCTCTCAATTGATTGTAACGTATTTTGTTGATTGGTAAGAATATCTCATTGTGAGATGTGTGACTGTAACATGACATTAAAGATTATGGCTTTAAGTAGTTGATTTACATAAATAAATTTTCTCATCTGAAGCTCACGAAGAAACTGCCTGTGCAGTTTAAAGAGTTATTTTTTAAACACCTAATTAAGTTTCTAAGAATATAGAGCTGTGAAACAATGTTATCAGATATGAAACCATTCCCTCCAATGTCATATAGCTATCATGTACTAATAATAAATGTTGAAATTAAATTCTGCCTAACATCAAACATATAACTTCTGTAATTTATGAAGATGTCTTCTGAGAGATGATTCACTGGATTTCACCAGGTAAAGAAAAAGCAACATGACAAAGTTTTTGTGACATGAAAGTATTCATTTTGTACAAATGTCACTTTTTGAAGTTGAGGTTGAAAATCCAGTAAATGATTGACTTTCTGTTAAAAATGGCAAGTTAAACACATGTATTTTCTCCAACTTTCCTCTAAAATTTCACTAAAATGACAGTAAAATATTGACATAAGTGATACAATCTTGAGAAATATATGGCAACATAATTTTGGAAGCTTAGAAACTTATGGATTAGTGAAAACAAGTTCAGCAAATTTAAGAAACATATTTGAGCTATACAGCAGGAGAAACACAAAACTAACATGATTCCTCTGCAGAAACCATAAAATGCTTAAAAAATTGATGACTCTAAATTCTGTGGCATAGTTGGCTTGAAGACAGAAAGATCTGTTGAATCCTTTTTTCCAAATGGGTATATTATTTATTTAGAGTCCTACTTTAATACTATTAGAAAATTAAAAATTGGTCTCCCTAAAAGGTGATCCAGAGACATAAGTATGGAGCCCACCAGGAACATCTAGCTGTAGGAGTACAATACTAAAAACAAGAGGATGACTTGAAAATTTACATGGTGACTGACAAAATGCCCAGGCCCCTTCCTGCCCTCATCGCTTACTATTGGCAGCCAGGCTGATATCCTCTTTGCAGAAAATAAGAAGATTTTTTTATCTCAGTAGTATAAGCAGCCTAAACTAAATCCCTAAAGATATTTTCAGATTATCCATGTGAAAACTTCACATGTTAAGCCTTCTGAGCTTCTGCTCAATTTTTTGGTGCCTTCATAACAAGAGTGCATAAGCATTGATTACCAAATATTTGAAGAAAGCCCTGAAAAAGAAAGGCACATATTGAGACAAGCATGCAGGAAAAACAAACTTGGATGACCAAAGACAATTTCCTCAGAGACATGAGAAAACAGATAGTTCTATGTAAAAGTATTCAGAGAACAAAACAGAAGTTGTTTCAATTAAACATGTAAGAGTAGATATTTTTACTGAATAATTTTTTGTGAAGTTGAAAATATTCTGGATTAGGGGAAGACAAATACAGGATATGAGACACATAATATAATTAAACTTTAGAAACACTTCAGATGTCCAATACCAAATCTTAGCAATTTCAGAAATAGAGAAAAAAAATTCGGCCATGTTATACGCAAACTACCCACTTATGCTGTAGGATAATTAGTGTTTGTAGGGTTGCATGTGTTCTACTGGTATCTGATTGCAAGTTTTTCTAATAACCTCTACTTTATATCAGCATTTCTTAGTGCTGACTGTGTCTCTGTGATTTCTTTGCATGACCTCAATTTATTTTATTATATTATTTATTTATTTATTTGAGATAGGATCTCACTTTGTCACTCAGGCTGGAGTGCAGTGGCATGGTCATGGCTCACTGTAACCTCTACCTCCCCAGGCTCAGATTATCCTCCCACATTCAGCCTCCCGAGTAGCTGAGACCACAGACGCACACCACCATGCCTGGCTCAATTTTTTTTCTCTCTTTCTCTCTCTCTCTCTCTTTTTTTTTTTTTTTTTTTTTTTTTTGTAGAGATGGGGTGTAGTCATGTTGCCCAGGCTGATCTCAAACTCCTGGACTCAAGAGATACACCCACCTTGGCCTTTCAAAATGCTGGGCAAGTCCTGCTGTCTTGACCACCTTCTAAATATTTCTCCCAACTCGATACTGTTGTCCATCACTTTGACATTTGATCAGGATTTATTAATTTCTCTCTTGCCTTATTGCAGTGGCCTTCAGAAATATACAATTTAATGTGAAATCTTTACAATTAATAAGCATTGATTATTGTTACTAGGTCACTTATCAATGACATTTGATTTTTTTACTACTGTTTTTAACTGTAGAATTTATTAAATTTTCAGTGAAGTTAGTATTAAGACTTTTGTTTTGTCTTTTTCTGCAAGCAATAGGAAGGATAGCTCATTTAGAGCCAATAGAAAAGATCAGAGATTAACATTATAAAATTTAAGCCTTCACAGAAGAATTCAAGACATTTATCACATGAAATTACTTCTACCTAGAGCTAAATCAGGACTTTATCTATGTGCAATAGAGGCAACAAAAATCTACATATGGAAGTTGGAGAAAAGAAGCTTTCAAAAATAAATGTATGTCATCATTCTGTAGGGAAGAAATTTTATTCAAGTCAAAACAAGTATGAGACTCCTTATTGACTCTTCCTTAAACAAAGATTTGTCTGACTTCAAAAGAGAAGCAACAGTACTGGGCTTTTGAATTCAGTAGAGAGGGCTTGTAGACATGCCCTTTAATGGATCAATAACTCAACTGGTAATGAGAAGCAGAGTCTATTTCCAGAAGTCCAATACTAAAAATCATAGATTAGGAGTTCTATTATATCCAAACTTTCAAACTCAAACTGAAGGGCTAAAGAATTTTTGAGAGAAAAGAGAGAGTTCACAGTCTGTAATAAATCACCCTGTGACTTTCCCCATATGCTAATAACAGTCCTATTACGAAGACTCAATTAAGATGTGGGTCCTACAGCCTATTATGAAGATGTTTCCAGAGGAGGAAGAGAAGAAGTCAATTTTCCTTTAAAAGGAATGACAGGCAATACTCATATGCCAAAAACCTTGAATAACTTCCTGGATAAAACAGTCCTTGAGGCAAGAAAAATCAAACAAAAATCTATCTTGAGCTTTAATAAGTCTCAAACTTCTAAGTTTTATTTCTTAACCTGGATCAAGATTATATGAATTTTGTACTGTATTTGGAATTATTTTAACTATAAGCACTGAATCCTATACCTATAAGTGCTACCTTATTTTTATGTTAATTTTAATTAATTTATTCTAATATTATTCTAATAGAATATTAGGTTTTTTCAGTATTTTCTGAGTCTGAAATTTCTTTTTTAGATCTAAAGGCTTAGACTGTTTCTCTTGTTCAGTTCCAATTATATTTCTCCCTGAATCTTACATTAGTTTCTAAATAAAATGATAAAACATTCTAATCAGCTAGGGATTACCATAGGATTATGTAGGACATAGGGACTCAATGCAAATCAATAAAATGTCAGTGATTCAAGCTGTTTCAAGAAAGAAATACAATCCCTTTTTCTGATTTACATTTTAGGATTATATGCTTGTATTCTTTAAAAATATTTAAGCAGTTTTCCATCTGATTCTCAGGAAGAATACAAACACTTCACCCCCTCCAGCACACACACACTGTTATTTATAAACCTTTAAAAGCTTACAAAAAGACAATTTAAAATAAGTAATTCTTGATAAATACTGTATCAAGACTTCTGTACACATAACAACTATTGCCTAAGGATCCCATTAACTGAAAGCATGATAATAATGTCAACTAACAAGCCAATGATTATTCTTCAGACTCATATATTCTAGTTCAAGAGATAATCTCATTCTTAATTTTTGCATACAAAGCTGGTTTATGATGTACTGTAGTATGTGGATTTATCAAATTTTTAAACTTGTGGCTAGGGATTAAAATTATTACTGTGGTCTTAGCATATTTGTTTTTGGCCTAAAAGTTTCTGACTACTAGTTTCCACAGTACAAATTTTATAAAGTTGATATTTATTCTTTTATACAGTAATTGATTTTATATACTTTTATATCTCTATTCAATACTCTGATCTTAGACAAAATTCTTTATTTTTCTTTTTCTTGCTCAATTTCCTTTCCTGTAAAATTGAGGAGTAGAAATGAATTGTCAGTAAATCTGCTTTCATCTCTATCATACTATATTCCATATTCAAATTAATGCTCACCCAATAACATTTTATACACATAAAAGCTATTATTTACTAAGTACTTAGTTGCCAGACACTTTGCATTATTCTATGTAACATTTTTAACAACTATATCAGCTATTATACAAATTGGATAATTTTGGAAAGAAAATTTAAGAATGAGTTCAATAAGATAAAATGTACAAGATCTGAAAGGTCTGTGTTTGATGTCAAGACGAGGCCTTTCAACACCACCCTGTACTGAAATTATTGCTTCTGTTCTAAAGACATATTGTGCTTCCAAATTTAAATGTAAGTATGGGGAATGTGTTTTCTCCCATTTAACCATCCTTATCCTTGGGATAAAAAATAGAAGTAAAATGTTTCTTTTTTCTTTTTATTTACTATGCCAACATCCAATGTTGCAAGATTTCCAGCCTCACTTTATCAGTAGCTCACCTCTACCCAAACCGGAGATAACTGGGAACTAGATATTTGAAACCATCCACTAAATCCTCTGAGTTCCAGGCATAACATTCCCTGTCCCCATTGTGTGGCAGGCAGCAAGCCAATTTCCACTTGGTGGTTGGAATCAGTCACCACAGCCATTACCATAACCCCTTTCTATATCCTGTTTCACTTGTATGAGACACCCAAAATAGCCATGAGGTAAATTTCTCCTTCCAATTCAATGTAAATATTCTATCCTTTGATGGAAACATTCTTCTCAGCTAGACCCGAAGTTTCTGGAAAAGAAATATTTATTTCAGTGATCTTTTGGTGTATTAGTAAGAAGTACCATTTCCATGCCTTGATTCCTAGGCCCATTTACAATGACTATAGGAAAATGAGGCCCATATATAGTAGTCACTGGTTCAAAGCATAAGACATTATTTATTTATTACATATTTTTAAATAGAAATGGGGTCTTGCTCTGTTGCACAGGTTGGAGTACAGTTGCAAAATCATAGCTCACTACAGCCTCAAACTCCTGGGCTCAAGCGATCCTCCTGCCTCAAGCTCTTGAGAAGCCAACATGCTCAGCTAATTTATTTGCTTATATTTTCACACCCAATAATTGTAAAAAGTTTATTTTTTTATTTTTATTTATTTTTATTTTTTGTGACAGAGTCTCGCTCGGCAGCCCACACTGGAGTCCAGTGGTGTGATCTTGGCTCACTGCAAGCTCCACCTCCCGGGTTCACACCATTCTCCGGCCTCAGCCTCCAGAGTAGCTGGGACTACAGGTGTCTGCCACCACGCCTGGCTAATTTTTTGTATTTTTAGTAGAGATGGGGTTTCACCATGTTAGCCAGGATGGTCTCGGTCTCCTGACCTCGTGATCCACCTGCTTCAGCCTCCTAAAGTGCTGGGATTACAGGCGTGAGTCACCACACCCAGCCAAAAGTTCATTTTTTTTAGAGACGGGGTCATGCCATGTTGGTCAGACTGGTCTTGAACTCCAGGCCTCAGGCAATCTTCTCACCTCAGCCACTCAACATGCTGGGATTAGGCATGAGCCACCATGGCCTGCTGGTCATACTTTTTAAGTTGGCACGCTAATCTTTCAGGGTGTTGTCTCTCACATGTTATCATAAATAAGTGTTAGCAAGTATCTTTTTAAAATCATGATAGTTGTATAAGGCCATTCTTGCATTACTATAAAGGGATAACTGAGACTGAGTAATTTATAAAGAAGAGAGGTTTTATTGGCTCACAGTCCTGCAGGCTGTAGAGGAAGTGTGGTGCTGGCATCTGTTTGGCTTCTGGTGAGGCCTCAGGGAGTTTTTACTTAGCAGATGCAGTCACATCACATGGTGAAAGAAGGAACAAGAGAGAGAAAAATAGGAGGGCTCAGACTCTTTTAAACAACCAATACCAGAGTGAGAATTCACTCATCACCAAGGGGATGGTGCTAAGCCATCCATAAGGCCCCCCACCACCATGATCCAAATGCCTCCCAACAGGACCCACCTCCAAACACTGGGGATTACATTTCAACACAAGATTTAGAGGGACAAACATCAAAACTATATAAATGGTAATTCCTTTTAACTGAACAATTGTAGACTGGCTCAGAAAATTACCAATTTATATCTGAGATGGTAGGGTCAGTGATATTCAAACCACTTTATATATTGTTGCCATTGGGCATTTGTTGTACATGTACAGGTTAAGTATCCAATAGGCACCAAAATATTATGTGCTCTATGAGACTATCAATTAGACATTTTCTATTCTAAATTCAGCTCAGTTTAAGTGTGCCATAAGTGCTCTCGAAGTGTTTTATCTGATGTGTCAAAGGACAGACATTGCAAGAATGAGGTAACCATATCACTACTATATTTATGCTCCTCACCTATTCAGATTCCATTGCCACTTGCTGTAAAAACATTTTATCTGATTTATATTCAGTGTAGATGAAAGAGCAAAACAAACGATATTTCAGGTATGTGGTGGAAATCCACTTACCATCACACCAGACACCTGTCTTAGCAATGCGTCATCTTGATTCATAGTCACACAAACTGTAGATGCCTGACTGTTTAAGAATTTCCACCCTTGCAAATAAAAGGTAATCATTTTTTTTCTCTCTCAGGTTACCAGAAAAAGAAACAAATTAGTACATATACCCCAGAAATTGTGAACCAAATAGTAGGTTAAACTTGCTACATGTTAGTTCAGTGTTCAGGGGATTCTGCAAGCCTTTTCTCCAAATTAAACAGACAAGTCTTTAGACAGAGTCCAACAATCTACAGGAGCCCTATTTACCTTCTACCTGCTTCAGCTGGCCATAGCAGCAGACTGGGAGAAATAGCCAAGACTATTTTTTTTTTCATGTCCTAAAATTCTCTCACTGTAATAACTTAAACATCCTTTCCGTATGCGTGGTGGTCCTTCCTCGCTGTTTGTGCCCTCTTCCCACTCACCAAAATATTTTCTTATGACTACTTATTACCTTTTACAACTCATACCTGTTCTGCTCTGGTAGCATTGACTGGTTTGGAAGTATTATACTGATTTCCCAGAGAACAGACAGGTGCATCAGTTTCATCAGAGTTTCTTCTTCAGCCTGACTTCAGAAAAATGTTACAGCATGTGATTGCAAAATAACTACAGGTCTGATCCTGTTAGTTGGTAACAAGACCATATTCAAATTTAGTCCTAATTTAAAAACTATGAGGAAGTTATAATCCACCTTGAGGATACTCTAGAAATGCATGCATTCAGTCAAATTCACTAGTATGGATCCAATATCTTGTGCGCCTCTCTCTCTCTCTCTCTCTCTCTCTCCCCCCCGCACCCCCCGGCATGTGAATCAGGTGAAATAAAAGACAAATTGTGGGAGGTGGAAAAGTTATAAAGTTATCTAGTTATGTCATATCTCACATTCCCCACTTCCTCACTTCCAAATTCTTACTTTAAAAATATTTACAGTTAAATCCCTCCTATACTGACTTTGTTTTGTGAAAATATTTAGTCCATTTAAGCATCCCTTCAAGCTTTTTCATACCCTATATTTTATATCCAAATGTTAATTGTCCATTTTATCTTCAACAAAAACAATGGGACCAATGTTCTAAGGGTGGTAATGTCTGCGATACGTTTATGTCATAGTATGTTACCTTTCCTGTGTACACTACTTGTCTTTGTGCACCAGTGAATACTCTGATCACAGAAATAAATCCAAGTGAGCTAATTGAAAAGTTATTTTTCTACCTTCAATCCTTTGTTTATGTTCACTATGTCTGGTTCTGCTACAAAATATAAAAAAACCTAGAATGGAATAATTGTCAATTCTATTCAATACCCATTTGTGCCTCCTCCTGACGCCACTCCCTGGCTACTGAGAGGATCCAATATAATTGACCTGCCAAATATTAACAAACATTTTTCCTCTGGGAATTATACCTTATACCATTTTCAGGCAACTTCTTTCCTACTGGCAAAGAAGTACAGTCACTTATTACATTTGTTACTTCAACATGTAGAAGAAAATATGTGATAATGTGACCCATTTTTGCATTGCTTAAATTCACTTGTCTCAAGAACTTGGGTAATGTATTCTGGGGATCTGACTTAGGCAATGGTTATTCCATTCTATTTCTAAGCTAGCTACCTGGTTTTGCTTGTGTGAATCTTCACTGTTAACCTTAATTTTCCCTCAGAATTCCCACAGCTATGTACAGAATTGAGCGTACACGCATGGGGATGCATTTATTGCACTATCATCTAGGGCTCATTCACATGACCATATCACCATCTTGGTCATGGCACAAGAATCTGCAATTATCCAAATTTTCCTCTGAGATCACAAGCCTACTTTCTCCTGTACCACTTAGTGGTGGTCTCAGGTTTTTTGATGGCATAGATTTACCATCATCCTCTCCTATCAGGCAACATGCCTTCTCCCCCTAGGGTTTTATAATCTGAAGGGTATTCTACATCCTACCCTCAATTTAAACAACAACAAAAAAAAAAAAAGAAAATTTTTTTTAAAAAGCATCTTGTTTTTCTTTGGTTTGGAGAGAATTATGTAATTCAAAGCATATAGCAATGGCCATGGAAGACCATTGGAGGGATGTATCAACAAACCTACAGGCAGAGAAATATACTGCGTATGTATGGGTTGAACTCCCTGAACTCATCTGAACGTCTCACACTGCTCCCTCCAGTTTATATTTATTTGTGTTTATGTTTTTATGTTTATTTAGCTACCAAGCAGCCCCTTTTAAATCTGTATGTTTCTCTAGCAATATCAAAGACATGATAGTCATTTCTAGGCTGAGCTTACCTGACATGTGTCTGTAGGTAGTCTCCACTAACATACGGTAAGAACTAGCAACTGTCTTTGTTTTTTGTTTTTTTTTTTTTTTTTTTTTGACGGATTCTTGCTCTGTTTCCAGGCTGGAGTGCAGTGGCACAATCTAGGCTCACTGCAACCTCCGCCTCCCATTCCCCTTCCTGGGTTCAAGCTATTCCCCTGCCTCAGTCTCCCAAGTAGCTGGGATTACAGGCACTCACCACCATGCCCAGCTAATTTTTTGTGTTTCAGTAGAGACAGGGTTTCATCATGTTGGCCAGGGTAGTCTCGATCTCCTGACCTCGTGATCCGCTAGCCTTGGCCTCCCAAAGTGCTAGGATTACACGCCTGAACCACGGGTCCTGGCCGCAATTGTCTTTTAAGAGAATATATTCAGGGACTGCAGCAGGCAGTTTTGGAAAAAGAAGAAAAAAAATTCAATAATCTCTGTATGTATCCGGGCTGTATACACTTTTAAAATCATCTGAACAGTTAAGTCAAAAGTTATATTTTGTCACCAAAGCAATAGCATTTTGTAAATCTTTTCTAAAAGCTTAACAACTTTAATGGGGTATAATTTATGTATTCTAGATCACACGCACTTAAAGTATACAGTATGAAACATGTTGATATATGTACAATCCTGTGAAACCCATGTACAATCAACATAATGGCCATATGATAATACTTAAAAGTGATTTCATGTTTATTTGTAAATCCTTCCTTTCACCCCTGCCCACCCGCCTCCTAACCTACACAACTACTGATCAGCATTATGTCAGTACAAATTGGTTTGGAATTTATAGTATTTTATATAAATGAAATCACAAAGTAAATATTCACTTTTGTCTGGCTTCTTTTATTCAGCATAATTTTTAATGATTCATTCATGTCATAGTATGTATCAAAATGTCATTTTGTATTGTTACTGGCAAGTATTCCATTAAATAGTTATGTCACAATTATATTCATCTTGCTTATTTACATACTTTGGTGATCATCAACAAAACTGCCATCTAGCATTCATATATAGGCCTTTCTGTGAATATAAATTAACACTTTGCTAGAAATGGGAGTGCTGGGCCATATGGTAAGTGCATGTTTAACTTTGTAATAACTGCCAAACACTTCCAGTCATACTATCTTATATTCATACCAACAATATTTGAAAAATCCATTTCCTTCATATTCTTATAACATTTGGTACAGTTAGTCTTTTTCATTTCGGCCATTCTTAAAATGTGTTGTAGCATAGCATTGCGGCTTTAATTTGTGTTTCTGATGAATTATCACGTGTTTATTTGTCATCTTTATATCTTTTTTGGTAAAGTGAGTGCTCAAAACCTTTCCCACTTCTTTTTTTTTTAAATTGTTGAATTTGAAAATTATATTTTTATATGTTCTGGACAAAAGACTTTTATCGGATATGTTATTTTCAAGTGTTTTCTCCAAGTCTGTGGCTGATCTTTTTGTTCTTTTAAGAGTGTCTTTTGAAGAACAGAAGGTTTTAATTCTGCTAAAGTTTAATTTAACAACTTAGTCTTTTATGGACTATACTTTTGGTGCATATTTGCACAATATTTAAGATATCTACCTGACCAAGGTCACAAAGTTTTTCTCCTATGTTTTGTTTTAGAAGTTAAATAGTGTTATATCTTACATTTAGGTCCACAATCCAATTTCAGAAGATTGTTTAACGTTGTAAGGTATACAACAAATATTTTTTCACATATGGATATCCAATTGTTTTAGCATCCTTCGTTGAAGAATAACCTTTCCAAAGATGCAAAGGATCTGGGAAGAGAGGATCGTCTTCAACCATGGGTGTAAAACATGCATTTTTTTTTTCCATTTCATTGTTGACCTATTCCTGGATTATCTGCTGTGTTGATTGATCTAAAGTGTATATCATTATGCTAATACCTCTTTTTCTTGATTATTGTAGCTTTAGAGTGACTCAAAAACCAGTGATACTCCTCCAATTCTGCTCATTTTCAAAGCTGTTTTGGCTAGTCTAGATCCTTTGTATTTCCACGTGAGTTTTACAATCAATTTTTCTATTTCTACAATGAAGCCTGATGAGATTTTCATAAACGTCATGTTAAAACTATAAATCTATTGTGAAGAACTGGCATTGTAACAATATTGAGTATCTCAACCTGTGAGCATGATATTGCTCATCACTTTTTTAGGTCTTCTTTCATTGTTCTCAGTAATGTTTTGTGGTTTTCAATGTACAGGTCTTTTGTATACTTAGCCAGATTTATCTCTAAATTTAAAAAATATATTGATAGTAATACAATATTATTTTGTAAAATTCATGTTACATTTGTTCTTTGCTTGTAAATAGTAATAAAATTGTTTTTGTACATTGATCTTGTATCATTCTAGTAGCTTTTTAGTAAATTGTATTGATTTTCTACATAATGATGTCATCAGTGAACAGTTTTCCCTTTTAAACACTAGGCATTTTTGGTTTTTGTTTTCTTTTTTCATCGAACTTTCTAGAACCTTCACCATATTTTCAAATTTAAGTGGAACGAGCCCAAAGCCTTTGTCCATTCTTGAATTTAGGGAAAATTATTCAGTCTTTCACAATTAAGTATAATTTTAGCTGTAGATTTTCCATAAATGATCATAATTAAGCTGAGGAAGTTCCTTTTTTACTATTAGGTTGGTGCAAAAGTAATTGTGGTTTGCTGAGTGTTTTTTCTTTTTTCTTTTTTTCCCCCCAAGGATGTATGTTAAAATTTGACAATAGCTTTTTAAAAAAATATGTTGTGATAATCATGTTTTTCTTTTTATTGGATAATATGGTAAATTACTTTATTTATTTTCAAATATAAAACCGAATTGCACTCTTGGTAGAAATACCATTGGTCACAATATATTATCATTTGGATATATTTTGGATTCAGTTTGCCAAAATTTAAAAAAAAATTGCTTCTCTCTTCAAGCAGGGTATTGGTCAATAGTTTAATTTTCTGGTGAAGTCTTTGGTTTTATTTACTTACTTTTTGAATTTTTTATTAATTTGCTTCTTTTCAGGTTATAATTTACACACAATACAGTGCAGAAATGTGTATAGCTCAATAAATAATTTTTATGCCTATACACATATGCATATATTCACAACACAGATATAAATGTTGATGAAGCACTGACAAACTTTTTATATCAAAGGCCAAATATTTCTGTTCTTTAGTCCAGACAATCCGTGTTGCAACTACTCAACACTGGTGTAGTGCAAAAGAATCCATGGGCAATATGTAAATGAATGGGCATTTCTGTGTTCCAATAAAAGAGTGGGTGGTGTTTCTAATTTGTATTATGAGCTACAGCTTATAGACTGTATAAAAGGGCTCTCTTTTTTCCACATCTTCATCAGCATATTATCTTGTATTTTATGATAATAGACAATATAAAAGGTATGAAGTGATATGTCATTGTTTTGATTTGCATTTCTCTGATAATTAGTAATGCCGAGCACCTTTTCATACACCTATTGACCATTTGTGTTTCTGCTTTGGAAGAATGTCTGTTTAGGCCCACTGCCCATGTTTTAATTAGGTAATTTAGTTTTGTGCCCTTAAGTTTTTGAGTTCTTCTTGTATCTTGGACATTAACCCCTTATCAGACAAATGGTTTTAAAATATTTTTTTCCCATTTTGTAGGCTGTCTTTTTATTCTGTTGATTAGTTTCTTTGCAGTGTAGGAGCTCTTTCATTTGACATAACCCTACTTGTCTATTTTTGCTTTTCTTGACTGTGCTTTTGGGATTATAAGCAAAATAATAATTTCACATACCAATGTCAATAAGGATTTTCTTCTTCTTTTTAGGAATTTAACAGTTTCAGGTGTTACATTTAGGTCTTTAATCCATTTGTGTTGACTTTTATATATCGTGTGAGATAAAGGTCTAATTGGATTCTTTGGTATATGAATATTAAGTTTTACCAACACCATTTATTAAAGAGACTCTGTCTGCGCTGTATGTTCTTGGCACCCTGGTTAAAACCAACTGCCTTTAAATGCATGGGTTTATTTCAGGGGTCTCTATTCTGTTCCATTTGTCTACATGTCTGTTTTTTTTAAGTACCATACTGTTTTTATTACTGTGGCTTTGTAATATTTTTTAAATCAACAGATGTATGTCTCCAGCTTTGTCTTTTGATCAAGATGCTTTCACTATTCAGTGTATTTTATAGTTCCACATAATTGTTAGGATTGGTTTTTTATATCTCTGTGAAAAGTACCACTGGAATATTGATAGAAATTGCATTGAGTTTGTAGATTGCTTTAGGAAATATGGATATTTTAACAATATTAATTCTTCCAACCCATGAGAACAGGATATCTTTTCAGTTATTTTTCAATTTCTTTCAGCAATGTTTTGCAGTTTTCGGTGTAGTAATTTTTCACTTCCTTGGCTAAATTTACTCCTAAATATTTTATTCTTTTTGATGCTATTATAAATGGGAATGTTTTCCTAATTTTTTCCACAGTTTCTTATTAGTATATAGAAATGTAACTGTTTTTTTTTTGTATATTGGTTTTGTATCTTGCAACTTTACAACATTTGTTTATTAGTTCTAATAGTTTTTCATTGAGTTTTTAGTTCTCTATATATAAAATTATGTTGTGCTAAAACAACAATTTTACTTCTTTCTTTATAATTTGAATGCATTTTTTTTTCTTGCCGAATTGCCATGGCTAGCACTTCCAATATCATTTGAACAGAAGTAGTCAGAGTGGCCATCTTGGTCTTGTCCCTGATAATAGAGCTTCAGCTTTTCATGGTTGAGTATGATGTTAGCTTGTCATATATGGCTTTTGATGTGTGGGTTTGTCATATATGGCTTTTATTGTTAAGATACATTCTTTACACACCTAATTTTTGAGAGCTTTTAAACATGAAAGAATGTTGAATTGTGTCAAATGTTTTTTCTGCATCTATTGAGATAATCATATGAATTTTATCTTTCATTCTGTTAAGGTGGTATGTCACATTTATTAATTTGCTTATGTTCTTCTATGCTTGCATCCTAGGAATAAATCATGGCATCTGGTCTTTTTAATGTGCTGTTAAATTCAGTTTGCTTGTATTTTGTTGAGAAGTTTTGCATCTATGTTCACCAGGGGTATTGTCCTGTATTTACTTTTCTCGTAGTTTACTTGTCTGCCTTTGTTATCAGAGTAATACTGCCCTTCAAAATTAGTTTCAAAGTGTTCCTTCCTTTTCAATTCTTCAGAAGATTTTTGAGGATTGGCATTTATTCTTCTGAAAGTGTTTGGCAGAATTCTCTAGGGAAGCGGTCTAATCCTGTTAATTGGGAAGTTTTCGATAAATGATTCAATTGTCTCTGACATATCATTATTGATATGTCATATTTTCTATTTTTTTATAATTCAGTCGTGGTAGTTTCCATTTCAAGGAATTTAATTATTTCTTCTGAGTTATCCAGTTTGTTGATGCATAGTTGTTAATAGTAGTCTCGTATGATACTTTACATTTCTGTAGTATTAGTTGTAATACTCTTTCATCTATGATTTTATTTATTTGAGTCCTCTCTAAAGGTCTGTCACTTTTTATCATCCTTTCAAAAAACCTAACTCAATTTTGATTATCTTATTTATTTTATAGTCTCTATTTTATTTATTTATGCTCTAATATTTATTATTTCCTTTTTCTGCTAAATTCAGGCTTAATTTTTTTCCCTAGTTCTTTGAAGTATACAGTTAGAAAGTTTATTTGGAGTCCTTTATTTTAATGCAGATGCTTATCACTATAAATTTTCTTTTAAAATGGCTTTTTCTGCCTCCTGTAAGATTTGTTATGATGTGTTTCCATTTTTATTTGTCTCAAAGTATTTTTTATTTTACTTTTGATTTATTTTTTGATCCATTGGCTGTTTAGAAATCTTTTGTTTAATTCCTACTTATTTTTGTATTTTTCAAAAGTCCTCCTATTTTCATGGTGCATGGGAATGGTTGCCAGAGGGCTAGGGACATGCATGGGCAAATTGGGTGAAGGTGGGTCAGCAGGTAATGCGGTCTATGAGGTTCATGTGCAACTTTATTGGTAGAATTTGTTTTTTATTTTATTTTATTTTATTTACTTTTTTTGAGACAGAGTCTTGCTCCGTTGCCCCAGCTGGAGTACAGTGGCATAATCTAGGCTCACTGCAACTTCTGCATCCAGGTTCAAGTGATTATCCTGCCTCAGCCTCCCGAGTAGCTGGGACTACAGGGTCGGCCAATTTTTTTTTTTTTTTTTTTTTTTTGTATTTCTTGAGTGAACATTGATGGTTGAGTAGTTAAAGAAATATGTTAATTTCATCTAAGTTGTCCAATAAATAGGTAGGAGGTTGTTCATTATATTTCTATATTATTATTTTAATATCTGTAGAATCTTCAGAGATGTCACCTTTTACCTGACATATGTAATTTACATTCTCTATTTTTTTTTTTCTGAATGCTAACTAGTGGTTTATCAATTTTATTATTCTTTGCGACGACTCATCTTTTGTTTCACTGATTTTTCTTGGTAGGTTTTGTGTTTTATGTATCATTTATTTCCACTCTGAACTTTATTTATTTTGTTTTACTTATACTTAGTTTAGGTTTCATTTGCTGTTTGTTTCCTAGAGACATGGTCTCTCTCTGTCACCCTTGCTGGAGTGGTGAAGTGGTGTTATCGTAACTTACTGCAGCCTGGAACTCCTAGGCTCAACTGATTCTCTTGCTTCTGCCTTCGGAGTAGCTAGCACTACAGGCACATACCATCATAATTTACTAATTAAAAAAAAAAAAATTGTAGAGACAAGGTCTCGCTATGTTGCCCATGCTGGTCTCAAACTCATGGCCTCAAGCAATTCTTCTACCGTGGCTTCCCAAATTTTTAAGACTACATGCATAAGCCACGATGTCCAGCCATATTTACTTATTTTTTTAGAGACAGGGTCTCAGTCTGTCACCCAGGTTGGAGTGCAGTGGCTCTGTCGCAGCTCACTGCACTGTTGACCTCCTGGGCAAAAGCTATCCTCAGGCCTAAGCCTCCCAATTGACTAGGAATACAAGTGCATGCAACCATGTCCAGCTAACTTTTACAAAGTATTTGTAGAGATATGGTCTTGCTGTGTTACCCAGGCTGGTCTCAAATTCCTGACCTCAAGCAGTCCTGCTACTTGGGCAATTCAAAGTGCTGGGATTACAGGCATGAGCCATCACCCTTGGCCTAATTTTATTTTCAATTTCTTTTTTGATCCCAGGCTTATTTAGAAGTATGTTATTTGGGTACCTAACTTTTGAAAATAATTTCTGAATAGCATCTTATGATATAAAATAAATTAATTTAGGGTTTATATATATATATGTGTGTGTATACATATTTTTTATATATAGAGAGAGAGATAACATGTGCTACAGAATTAGTTCTCCATCGAAAATCCCAGATTTTACTTTTTGTTTTTATTCTTTTATTTATTTACTATCTCTTCTCATGTTTAGTTTTTATGTGTTTTTTCTGAATTCTTACAATTTCTGTGTGTGTTTTCTATAAGATAACAATCATCTTTTTAAGTATTTTAATTCATGACAAAATGCTTGAGCCCATTCTTCCTTATTCTGTGGCAACATTTTTTTCTTATTTTTTTGATCCATGCCCATTTTTCTTTTTATTTATTTTGAAATAAACTGGATTTTTCAGGACCTAATGTTTACAGAAAATTTCTGACAGGACTGGGTAGTCATGAGGGACATCATAGTTTTCCAGGCCATCTGATTTCACCATCCAATAGCTTTCTCTCCACTGACTTAAAGGTATACTTCTTCATGCAAATATGCAAATATAGCTCATCTTTTTTGAATTAGGCAAGATCTAGGGAAGGCATACCTGCCACCCCTTCTAAGATCAGTTCCAATCCCTTTTTTGGGAACAAAGATTATTTGTATTGTTTTTAAACTCCTGCTGCCTTTGCTGAGATCTGCCTCTAATGGTACCTCTCAGTATACTACATGCTTTCTATTTTCCAACTTTTTGCCTGTAACAAAAAGTTTGATTGCACATGCTTTGGGAATCTCTTTATGTGTTTTAGATTGTATAAAATATGTTTGTCTTCTTATAGGTATACAAAAATATATATATGTTAATATGTACATATATAATACATATATCTCCAAGTAGATATGCAAATATATACGCTAATATGTACATGCATGCATTTTATATATATTATAGATGCCTATCATATGTACATATATTATACATAACACATATGTGTTAATATGTACACACATTTATTTGGAATATGTACTTATATGTACATATTAATGCACATATGTACATATTAACACATACATGTTAATATGTACACATATTTATTTGTCTGTGATAAAACAACATATATTTACAACTGTTTATATATCCAGTAATGTCAAATACTGTGATTTAAACACATATTGCATTGCAGTATAAACCTAAATATAAGGGTTATTTTCCATTTAGCAATAGACACATTACATATTTAGGCTGACCATGTATACTCTTGTAATATGGAGGTGACATTGTCTATATGGGAGAGATTACATACAGATCATTATATACCTATTTCTAATATTTTATATTTAGCATCACATAGCAAAGTGATGGAAAGTAACTATCTTAATGTAGAGAAAATGTGTTTAAACCTTTTGGACCAAGATCGTAGATAAAGGGAAAATTAGATTATTTTATTACTTTATTTCAAAGCTATTATATTCCTGATAGGTAAATATTTCTTACTGTGTATATATTCCATTAACTGCTAATGCAAAATCACTTGGAAATCTTTATTAAGACCAATAGTAAACTATTGTTATTTTGGGTTTAAAGTAATATATTCTTCCACACTTTGTTTACAGGAAACGTTGAGGCTGTAATCTTGCTTGTTTCAGATTACTTCAGAGTAAAACTTGGTTCAAGGGCTTAAGTTTTTAATGCATATTTTATTTATGAATTATTTAAATTCACACCTCTGACTTTGATTTAGAGATCAATAAAGTGAAATCTTACGGTTTTAGGTGATTTTTTAGTATTCTCTTGGTAAGACCTGGTTTGTGGAAAACACAATTTTGTATGTATTTAGTTTTTAATGTTGGTATATTGAAGCAAAAGTGCCTCTAAAATCTGTTCATATTTTTAAACATCAAAATTTATTGCTGAGCGTATGCAGTAGGTAATTTTATTTTTTCTCTCAAATCAGCACTGGAACCACATTAAAAGGTTGTAATAGCATAATTCAACAGATTATTTTTCTCCATTTTACATTTTGACTGTTCCTAAATACATAAACTTCAAACAAGATATTTAAAATATATCTATGCAGTATACATTTACAGAAGATTTTAGAAGTCATAACAGTCTAATATTATAAATTCCATGTGTTACAAACATACCACAATGCTGTGTCATATAAATACTGATTTTCAAAGGGTGGAATATATGGTGTTAACATGTAGATGAATTTTCATCTTCAGTTATAGAAGTCATATATATATATATATATATATATATATATATCTCCATATCTTTCAAGAAACTCACTTTGACATAGGTGAGGAAAAAACACTCCATGCTTTTTGCTTTTCCTTCTAATTTGGAATGACTCTTCTATACATGTTTCACCACTGTGTTACTTTTCTGGCCTTTCTCTACCCCTCTCTGCCTGCTTCAGATGGGTCTTTGGCTTCATGTGATACACTGATGGAGGGCAATATTCTCCAGAAGCAAACCCCATTCCTGCAAGAAGAAAACTTCCCAAGTTGTTGGCCACCACTGGCTTGCTACTGCAAGGTTTGGCCCCAAGATGTGGCTGTGTCCATATTAAAAGCAACTTGTAAAAAAGCAACAACAGTATAAAGAACTTTTATTTCTATTTTCGGTTATTTATTTTCAAAGTGAATACCAAATTATATGATTTGATTTCAGTGTTAGGCTCATTTACTTTGTTAACAAAGGGAAGTAATATGATGCTTCTTAAATTATGGGGGTTACTGAAATAAAAACATGGGGGTATGCTGATATAATGAAACACAGGGTAAACACGAGGATATAACAGAGGCATTGGAGCTCTATCACATTATTGTATATTCAGTCACCAAATTTCCCACCATTTCTTGATAGCAATCAATCCAGAACTTGCCCCCAGTTTCCTAATCCCCTTTCAGATTCTTCCAGTAGACATCCACAACTTTTGAGAAGACCTCTCAGCTCATCTGCAACTGACGTTCCCCTTGGGTGCTTTCTTAGTTCAGCAAGCTAAATAAATGCAATTTTTTTTTCTATATCTAAATATAAGTGTGTTCTTGGTCTCTGCTGGTGGACTTTAACAATCCTAGAGCTTCCACTATGATTCCGTTGAGACATTTTTTTTTCTTTGCTGCCACAGATTAGTATTCTTAACATAGAAGTAATACGCTGACTTGTGTGTACACATACTAGATGCAAACTCAACAATGATAATAAAGCAAGTTAATACAAATCTGTGCTCCAAATATCTTATTGAGCCTGTCAAAATTCTTCTATTTCTGCATTATGAATAGAGAACCCATGACTCTTCAGCCACATGATATGTTTACGATAATTTTCTCTGACTGACAAATCATTGATTGACCATTAAATATCCTCTCTGTATTTTGTTTGTTTCTGTTTTTTTGTACTGATCTGTTTAATAGAGGAAGTTCAAGACAAAAGTAGTTATAATAAATGTCTTTCCAGCTGAGCCTGCAGAATAAAAACTCTCCTTACACATTGTCTTTCCAGGATAAACTTTGTTGTGCTATTCATCAACATGTTATCAACACTTTTCTTGGTCTTGTTTCTGTATATAAAATTAGCTTTTAAAGATATTTTCTGTCCACAAAATTCTACTTGCCAAGGGAACCATTGATTTCTCAGGTCAGCAGACAGGAGCAGCTTGACCTTACATTGAGAATCAAAGGTGGGCACAAGAGACACTTTTGCTTTTGACTGGTCGTCAGCCAGTCTTTAATGGATACCCTGCTGATAAATTTGTGTTACCTTCCAGCACTTGCTTTTTTGTTATCATTCTTGAACTTTTCTTTCTAATCAGCATGACTGCACCAAGAACATTTAAATTTGCAGTAGCCACTTCTCAGAACTTTCTGATATAACCAAAATTGTTTATTTGAAACATACTTTAAAACAAAATGTGAAGCAAATAAACCCATAGGGAAACATGTATATGGTTAACATAAAAGAAAAATTGCTTGATTTAATAGGGAAGACCTCCCTCTTTCTTTTTCTTTACTGGGAAGAGGAATAAGCACCAACTTTTAACATGAAACCTTTGCATAATTGTGAAGGATCCAAATTATTGTTTAAATCAGTTACAGAGTCTCTTTCTCTCTCTCTCTCTCTCTTTCTTTCTCTCTTTCTCATCAAAATTAATTTTGCTTTCCATGTGCCTTCTTCTCATCATGCAGAGAAAGAAAAAATCAACCTTCAATACTGAACTTTAATCATCTTCATGTGTCTCTATATGGCTCAGGCAAATTTCTACTTCTTTTCTTCCTCTCCCTCTTTCTTTCCCTTCATTTTGGTAAACAGTCCATCCTAAAAATCTACACATTCTAAAAGTATCGACTGTAGACAAATAGATCCAACATAAAAGGGGGATAAACTATAAAATAACATTTCCTATGACCTAAGTATAAGCCCACTGCTTCAATAGGTTTTTTTTTAACAAGCAATTTTATATGTTAAAGGTTTACATGTATTTGAAATTAGAGATATCAACAAATGCCAACGGAAAAAAAACGTAACTTTTGATTCTTGTATTTATTTTTCTAAGGAGACAGTTCAAAGAAAAATTATTAAACTGCTAAGTCATTGGTCTTGTTTCCTTTTTTTTTTTTTTTTTTTTTTTTTGAGACGGAGTCTCGCTCTGCCGCCCAGGCTGGAGTGCAGTGGCCGGATCTCAGCTCACTGCAAGCTCCGCCTCCCGGGTTCACGCCATTCTCCTGCCTCAGCCTCCCGAGTAGCTGGGATTACAGGCGCCCGCCACCTCGCCCGGCTAGTTTTTTGTATTTTTTAGTAGAGACGGGGTTTCACCGTGTCAGCCAGGATGGTCTCGATCTCCTGACCTTGTGATCCGCCCGTCTCGGCCTCCCAAAGTGCTGGGATTACAGGCTTGAGCCACCGCGCCCGGCCTTGTTTCCTATATTAAATGGTTAGGGGGAAAGCAAGGCACTCAGTTTTAAAATATTATTTAAAGATGCTTTAAATTTTGATTTTAATTATAGAGGCTTGTAAACATAAAATTTTTGTCAAAATGAAAATTTGTACATCTTATAGTGTTTTAATTTGCTTTTAGGAAAGATTTACATCTATTTCTTGATTTTACCAAAGCCGAAAAATAATAGCAGTATAATATCTTAGTTTGCATAAAAGGAAAGTTTTTTTTTTTTTTTTTGTCAATCAACTTTCTAAACTTCTTACATTAGTTTAGGAGTATGTATGTTGTAACTGATTACTCAAATTGCTTAGAAATATAAAATGTAAAATTATGTTTAGTCAAATACATTTATAATACTGGAAATGTTTTATAGGAGTTTAATCTTTTGAAATTCTTTCTACTTTACAAATCATAAAGAAGTGACAGGTCAGCTTTAAACTGTCATTTCCAGATCTTTGAGCAGTTTAAAAAAATTTATTATTCAAATTCGTTGATAAATTAATATTTGTATATCTGGACAACATAATTTTAATATCTCTCTGCTGATTTAAATTATAGAGCAGGCATCAGTTAAACGTTTAAAGATGGATGTATAAATACCTTTACCTTACATTAACATCAGTGTTCCCTTGCAAAAAATAAAAATTAAAACAATATGTGTAATAGTACAAGGATGTTTATGTGATATCAAAAATATGTTTCTGTTTATTGAGGAAACATTTTGTATTTAAAGAAAAAAGTTTTAGTTTGTGCCAGGATATATATTTTGATTAAGATAAAAGGTGAATTTAAGATATTTATTATGTACACTTTATTATCCCTCTGTGTAATATATACAAATCATTACTTTGACAGGAGCAATGAAATATATTAAAATTTGACAGAATTAGTTAAATGTGTTTGTGTTCATAAGAAAGCTGGGTATAATGCAGTTTGGATTAATGTAAAAAACTTCATTCAACTTCAACTATAGCATCTCTTTAAACTGAAGGGGGAAAGAAACTACATTGTATAGTGGCAAATGCATTTTTTGCTTGCATTTCTACAAACAGGACTGGATTTGGAGATTGGACTTTATCTGAATAATCAAAGTTATTAGTTCATAACTAGAGGCATAGTTGTGAATTTAGAACATAATCAGGAGCATCAGTCAAGCATAATGGGAACAGTTTTGTTCACATATGCTCTATTTTAAAATGGAACATCATAACAGTTCAGTGGAGCTCAAAATTACAGCTGAGAAGTGATCAGTTAACCACCCTCAAAAAACTGCATATGGGAAATAGGCTGAAAAATTAGTTTCTTAACATTGACATGTTGCTTCAGCATTATATTCATGGAAAGACCTAAAAAACATTCTTCTCAAAAGAAACAGAATACACACACACACACACACACACACACACACACACACGTATATAAATAAGGAGTTAATAGAAGTATCAAGAAAAGAAAAAGGGATCATTGCATTTATAGAATTAATGCTGCTGAAATTTTGAAGCCAAAAGTTTCAAAATTTTATAGATTGAGTGTCTTATTTCAAACTGGGCGATTCTTTGCTATATATGTACATATAATTTATATAAATGAAAAATAATAATTATATATCTTTGGAATGGTATTTTTTGGACCACATTTTTAAAACAATTTGTGAAACCAGTGCTAGAGATATTAAGAAAATGTGTAGCGTCTTACTTATCATTAAGAGCCATGCAGAGGGAGAGAAAGATAATTCATGAAGTGGCTCCATTTTTGCAAGAAAAAAAATGATATTTACATTTTGGATTTTTTCTTTATTGATATTTCAAAAATAGTAATTACACATTCATAGTACTACAAAGACAGAGTTTTGTGACAAGAAAAGAAGTTGTGCCATGTAATCTCACACTTTTTAGTTTCTTTCCTCATGGTAGCAACCACAACAGTGGTATTGGCTTATACCACTGCTGATTGACGGTTTCAATTAGTTGGGAGGTACAAAATATGTAGAGAAATGCAGATAAGAGTAGAAATGAGGACTAATGACCTACCAACGTCTTTCTGTAATTGCCAATCAATAGCAACAAAGATCATAGTGTGGAGTAAATTCACATGGCACGTAGACACAGTATATAGTGAATTGGTTAAGAATAAAGCCTCTCTATTAAACATCTGGACCCAAATCCTAAATAAAGCACTTACTGTGTGACTATGAATGAGCTATTTAATTTATCTGTGCTCTAATTTTCATTTAAATTAGAGATAATGGTACCTAAGTTATGGGTTATTGTAAAAATCAAGTATTCCTTAACAGACAAAATGTGCTAAGAACAGTGCTTGGCATATTGTTAATACCATATGAATATAAACATTATTATATTTGTTTTATTAGAATACACATCTGTAAACAGCTGAATTTTTTCTTTAGACAGACATGATAAAATGATCCACTCAAAGCATAGTAGGATCAGACTCAGATCTTAGTGTATTCTGGATACAAAGTGGTCCCCACCTCACTCTTCTAACTCAGTAGAGCTGGATCCCAGATCAGAGGTCTTCATTTCATAGGAAGTAAGTATCTAGGGAAAAAAATTCCTTGAACGCCACTGCCTGTGGCCTTGGCACATGTTATTCTTATTATATGTTTATATGACTAATTCTTTTTCATCTTTAATTCTCAGATTAACTGTCCCCTCCTAACTGAAATCTTTGGTACTCAATTTAAGAATATTCTCCTTGTTGTAGCTCTGGAATGAGTCTTTTCCAGCCCACAAAAGCTAATGTCTCTGTTAGAGAATGGTACTTAAAAACCAATAACTTGGTGTTATTTGTGCTCATTGCTACTAGTATGTCACTGCTTCTAATCCAATTCTGATCCAATACCATGTGCTACAGCCTATACTTTTCACTTTCCATATTTGTAACTACCTTCTACCATAGTGAGAAATCGGTTTCTTACTCTCCTCAATATATTGATTCATTTGTTCAAATCTACAATGTGCACGTACTAGTTTAAGAGTTATGAAATTATACCACAACAAAGAAAGCAAAGCTTCTCGCTACAGTTCAGTATTGATTTCCAGTTTGATTTTTGAACTAAAATGTGCATGTGGTAAAATAAACAGATCTTCAAAATCAAATTTGTTGTGTTTTGACAAATGCATACATTCTTTTACCCACACAATCTAAGGAGATGGAAGACCACTTCCATCTCCTTAGAAATCTCCTCATGTTCCCTAGTCAATTCCCCTAAGAAGAAATCATTAAAGATCTATATATATATTTTTCATGGCAGATCCATTTTTTTCTGTTCTAGAACCACAGATAAATGGAATCATGCTGTATGTGTTCTTCTGTATCTGTATTCTGTGACTCAGCATCATATTCATCAGACATATATTTTAACATGCAATTTTAAAAGTTGCATTATTAACAAATATATGCAAAAATATAGTAGTGAAAGGTCATGTTTTTTAACTATCTTTCAGAAGTTACATTATAGAAGTATCTCCTGAGGCAGGCAGTGCTTCTACTGACCCACTCCCCCTCTTTCACCTTTGAATTAGGTCTACAACAGTCTTTCAGACAGAACAGCAGTACCTTATCATCTTTGATATCTATTATACATTTATACATACATTTGTTAACTTGGCCCCAGACTATTTGTCTTACTCATGACAAGACTTCTGTGCTCTAAGGACATCTTATTGCTACAAAACATTATTTTCTTTAAAAATTAATAACAGAAACAGTGAAATAGCAGGCAAAAACGTAATGGAAATATACCTAATATTATTTCAAAATGTGCATTTCAGGGAATGTTTTACTTTAAAAGATGCAAATAATATGGATCTTATCCCCCCAAAATGACAGGCAATTAAAAACCATGAAAATAAATGAATTTATTTTGCATATTTTGTCTACAAGAGGATAGAATAAAATAACAACAATGAAAAAGGGTTTTTTTATATTTAAAGGAGACACATAATAATTTAATTTAAAAACTTATTAAAATTAATGACGACTTTTCAAAAAATAGTAAGGTTGAAGAATCATATTTAAGTATATAAACATTGGTATTTAATGTTGCTGACTTTGGGGTTCAAAATTAGAGAACCCCGTAGACAGCAAGGGTAATTTTTGAAGAAACTGCTTTCCAATTTCATCAAATTGTTCCTAGCAATATATCCAGCTAAAATTAAATGTTTGCTGACTCCATTTCTCTTTTCAATAAATAAGGAGTTAACAGAAGTATTATAAACAAAAGAAAAAAATAACCACACTTATAGAATTAATATAGAATTAATGCTGAAATTTTGAAGCCAAAATATTCAAAAACTTACAGATTGAGTATCTTATTTCAAACTGGGCCAATCTTTGATTTTCAAAAGCTCATAAAGATGATTTAAAAAGACATGTTAAAATAAGCTGAAGATACTGGTCACAATTGCTAAATCTCTGAAGATAATTGGTTATACCAAGCCCTTTATGCTAATTTGGAAACCCATAGTGTGTTTGCTTTTTCTCTCTCCAAAGTTAGCTTTTTCTTTGACTGACACCCTGTAGGAAACTGTGTATAGACATTTGGTGATTTTTTTACTTACTGTATTACTAAATTTTCTTCTATATGAGCTTGCATCTTATAAACCTTCAACATTTCCATATGATATTTTTCAAATATTTTAGTGTGTTCCTACATTTTAAACCCAAAACCATTTACATGTAAAACCAAAGAACATAATTATCATCATTTCTCAACTAATGTTAAGATGTACATCTTTATTATATACAATCCTATCTGTCTGGGGCAGATAACCACTGCTGTTACACTAGAAAGCTTTGAAACAGTGGTATTCAGTGCGTCATTTGTGGACTGCTGAGAGGTACTCAAACTATTAGCTCTCTGTGACAAGATAAGGAGCTTTAGAGAGAATGTACATCTACCATATGACAAAGCACATGGGTTTATTTGCTTCCCTGACTCCCTACTTCTTTGTATAGCAAGACTTTTTGATGTAAGAAGTTTTGTATCAATTAACACACTGATACAAGCTCATTAACTCATTGCACATTGGCATTTTGAGTAGCATTCCTCTAAACCGGGGTTCTGCAAACATTTTATTTAAAGAACCAGATATTAGGTATTGAAGATTATTTTTGAAGTAGTTTGCTATTTAGCATAAAAATACCTATATAAGTGGATGTTTATGACTATGTTCTAATAAAACTTTATTGATGAATACTGGCATCTGAATATCATAAATGATAACATGTCACAAAATACTGTTTTGATTTTTCCCCAACCATTTAAATATGTAAAAGGTATTCTTAGCTTGTAAGCCATTAAAAAAGTAGTTTGCTAACTCCTGACTTAAGCAATTTTCTAATTATCACTTAAATTGTTACTTGTGTAAATCTTCTCTAACTTTTCTATCAGATTTAGTATTCTTCCTCCTGTACTTCAGAATTCATGTACACCTACAAGGTACTTTATGGAGATTAATTTGTGGGGCAATGATTTTTCCCTTCAGAAGACTGAAGTAATTTATCTAAGGTTCTTAGTCTAAGAAGTGTGGTAGGGATTAGAGCCCAAAAGTCTTGCACCAAAGTGTGTGTTTTAGTCACACATCTATCTGCCATCTACTACTAAGTAGGGACGGAGGAACAGAACTCAATAGGTAGAAAAGGAAGCATATTTTGGGGATTCAGTGAATTAGCATTTAGGAGATCAGATTATCTAGGAGCTTTCTTGTACTTTGAACAAATTACTTAAGGTTTTGGGTTTCTGGTTTTTTTAATCTGGAAATTTAAAAGATATTACATATCCTTTAAATATATTTAAACTCAGATATAGGTTTAAATATATTAAACTTAGATATTCTCTAAGTTTCTCACATTTTTCCATTTTTATGATTCTAGGATATCGGAAAACTATAGAATCAGGGAATGGTTTATATAGTGGGTAACCAAAATACACAGATTTGTATATTCAAAAGACAAGAGAAAATGAGTGACAAAGAAAGTTATATAAAAACAGAATAATATTTTTAATGATTCATTAATTAAAGAGAATGCTGCAAATAATTCAGTAAATACTTTAGTATGTGGCACACTGATTTTGCCAACAGAGTAATGAAGTTGGATTCTGGCTAGATTACAGTACTTGCAGATATGGCTTCTGCAAATTTGGGAACTTTCCAAGCATTTACTTCAGCACCTTCAGACAAAGTCTGCAATTATGTGTTTCTCTGACTAATTTATAGTAACAGGAGAACAGAACAAAAATTTCTAGTTTCACCAGATTGTAGATACTAACTCTTCTGATCTCAGTTTACACAATCACCAACAGTGATACTCTATCAGGTACTGTTTGGAATTTAAGTCCATACAACACCTCTTGTTTAATGTTCCTGTCATTTTTTGGTAACAGCCCAAATACATAAAAGCCCCATTGATTTCTACTGTCACATGCATGTTATTCTGAGACTATTTTGCTCATCAAATTTCCCCATTAGCTTCCTCCAATATTTTTCCACCGGGCTCTTTGTAAACTTTATTCCTTGGTTTAATAGTCATGTAGAATATCAAACCACTCCAAGGAAACCTGACAAGTGAATCCTGAATTTGTTCATAGGAAGAATGAAGGATGCTAAATCCTTTAGCTACCATTTTTTTTTTTTTTTTTTTTTTTTTTTTTTTTTTTTTTTTTTGCAGACTGGGAGATAAAGTTGATATCTTTCCAGTTTTTCAGAAGCAACCCCCAAATTACTTCTCCTTAGACTAATTTTAAAAATATTTCATTTCACTGTAGTGCACTTCTCAAATGCTATATATGCCTTCCTAGACATGGAGGCTAATTCTCTATTGATTTTAATACACAGTTCAATCTTAACTATTTCAACTGCTGCAGAACAGATAAATTGTTAAGATAATATTCTGTGGAACTATATCCCTGGTAGGTAAAATATATGAGTTGCCAGTATTAATTAAAATACAGAATACCTAGTTAAACTTGAGGTTCAGATAAATAGCATTTTTTTTTCAGCAGAAGCATCCGGTTGTCTCACCTTTTAATAATTATAAGTGTTACAATAATACAAATAATGACTAATATTTATTGTTGATAAGGCAAGTGAAGAATTGCTTCTTCCAGGAAGCCAAGCTGGAGACCCCCAGGCTGAGGTACACACTTCTTTTTATTTTCCAATATTATTACTATTGTGATATGTTTTTCCCATATGTCTATTGCAGTACATTTATCTGTGCTCGTTTCTTTTACCGCTTCTTAACTTTGATTCTTGATGGGAAAAAAGTCTGTATCTATCTTATTTATTCATTTATTTTTCTAGTCCCAGTACATGGCTAAGCATCTGACAGATAGCAAACTGTTCATTCTTACTGAATAAAACATTAACTTCTTGGTGTCTTATATGTAGAGGAGTAATTCAATCTAAGCAAATCACTTTTTAGAGCACAATGAGCTGTAACTCAAAGGTATATTAATTTTCAGTGTAAAATTTTTTATGGTTTTATTCCCATTTATGTCAAAATATCTCTTCTATATTCAATCTTAAAGTATGCATTGTATAAACATTTCAAGTTCTCATATAATATATAGGAGTAAATCAATGTTACTTTAGCTGTCAGTAAGAAAAAATATATTAAAGGCAGAAGATTTCTATACTACTTATTGGCCCACTGTTAGGTGAGTTGACACTAGAAGATACAATGTGGAATATGAATACTTGTGGCACATTATCATTAATCTTCTTGGAAATGAATAAATTTCTTTTTAGGTTAATTTCCCAGATAACTACTTTGCTGAATTCTTTCTAATAGTACTTTCAGAGTGAAACACTTTATTTTTATGTGATGTATATGCAAATATCAAATTTAACTCATGTATTAAGAAAAGCCTATTCTTTTTTTGAAGCAGTGTAGAACACCAATACTGCATTTCCCAAGACCTGTACCAAATCAAAATATCTCTTATTGACTAAATACAATTGTATTGATTATGCTTGTAGCTATTTTGTACTATGCTTTTAGAGATTGTAGTTATTATGAACAAGTTTCTAAAAATAAGACAATTTAAGCAAACGACAGTAAAGTAGTTGAATACATTTTATGTAATGTGTGGTATGGCCAGGTAGAACACGTATCAATAACATGTAACAAGAAGAAAATGGCTCCTCCTAATTTTATTTGTCTTTCCAGCTAGTAAATGGATGTTTCTTGAATTACTCAAATCTCTAGTCTTTGTTCTCTCCGTTGAGATCTGACAGATGGGAGCTCAGCAGCAGCCATGCAGAATGTTCTGAATGTGACATGTGTACAGATCAGATGATATCATCTTCCCCAAGAGGCTCGCTTAGCCCTCTTCAGCAACTTTGACCTGCTTTAGCCAATGCATCCCCACAGGAAGAATTTTTGGAATTTTCTATGAATAAAAATAAGCCTAGATCACGTACCATAGTGATTTTTTCATCTTCCTTTATCATGAGCAAAAAATCCTATTTTTCCAAATAAACATTAGTCATTTTTTAATTTAATAGTGATGATCATTTTTTCTTTAAGTATTATTACTTTAAAAATCTGTTGTGCTAAGACATTTGGGCTATATATTTGATGGCAGAAATGCAAGCCCAGTTGAATTTAAAATATATTCAAAATATGATGATAGAATTATTTTTAGGTACAGTTTTAAAATTTTGGTGATCACTAATATTGGTCTATTTTTAACCCGCTAATAAAGTAATGCTGACTTTTAAAAAACATTCAAATGGGCTGTTTTGATTGGAGTTTGAAAGGAAATTCCTAATGTTTCCTCTTCCAACTTCTTTCTAAATTGAAAACACAGGAAAACAAAAGGAAACACAAATAAAAGACTCACAGTACTGTAAATCAAGACTGGCAAAAAGTATTATGCCAAAATTAACAGTAATTTTAAAGCAGTCATAACTGGACTTAAGAAAAGCTTAACCGGGGTTGACAAATTATGGGCTCATATTATGAGAAAGACAGGCTGAGTAAAGACAGTTAATTTCTTTTTACCTTTTCCAGTGGTGCCCTTTGACTCAACAAATCAGAACATGCCACAGGGAGAAACAGCAACTGTCCATCCCACCTCTCAGATGGTTCTTTGTGATGAGCGTCATCACCATTTGCTTTGTTTGCTACCCTCTTAAATCCAGATTAGTTAGGAATTGCCAATACCAGAAACCCTCACAAATTATATAGGTACATGTATCTTTGCATTTAAGGTGTGTATAAAAAATCTTGTTTAATCAGAAGAAAGACAAGAAATTATAATCAGAGAAATAATAATAAATTAACCAATGAAAAAATACTATTATTGCCTTCAACTGATAGATATAAATGTGAAAGACTAGATATCGTACATAACTTTCCCAAGATCATGCTGTGATTTTTAGCAAGTATAAATTATAATGCAGGAATGTGAATTCATATTGTCTAATTTCAGAATGTAGAGTTTTAAAAACAATGGTCATTGACACAGTTAAATTAATAATAAGGGTTAATAGTGTTTATTCTGTGGCAAGCACTGTGCTAGATCATCTACATGTATACTATCATTAAGTCTTCTCAACAATTGTGTGAGATGTGTTTATGATACCCATTTTATCAATCAGAAAGAAGACTGGCAAGTATAAATGTCTTGCCAAATTTCACACCTCTGCCACTGATGTTGTGACAGAATTGATTCATGCTGTTGTGGAAACCTTATCTAGACTGCACCAATCTGATTTTTTTTTTTATTTGGAATTCTCAACTGTGTAACAGAGCCTCTTATATTTCTATATGTGGATGAACTGTAAGGTAGCTCTGAGTGACCATATCTTGCTATGCAGACTGAGAAATGAGGATGATGGCAGGAGCAACAGAAATGAGCAAAAACAATAAGCTGAAAGCAGACGGAAAAAAAGATGAGAAAATGAATCCAGATCTATTTCCAATCTCATTGTTGCACTTATCTGATACCAAGTTGCATTCTAGTTCTGGGTTTATGCCTAATCCCTTTGTGTTTATGCAATAAAGTTTATTTTTGCTAAATTTAGATGGAGTTGTTTTATACAATAGTTAAGCATGTTAATAAAAAACATAAGTAATGTTGATTATTATTTTGTAGTGGAATTGTTAATTTATATTTTATTGTTTATTCCTTATTATATTAATGTTATATTATTCTAATGAATTACATTAAGTACTAGATTAAAAGAATATAATTTTAATGATTTTAGCTGATAAATGCACATTCAGATATATATTAAGAAGTATTTACCAAATTTGTCTGAACAATGGAAAAATACTGAGCTTGAATCAGAAATCTGTGATTCAAGTTTTGCAGAAATGTTCATTAAAGCATTTATAGTAATCTTTTTAGTTTACACTTACTTTTAAGAGACACTTTAGAGAAAAGTTTCTGTGTATGCAAACTCATTCAGCTTTAACTGAAAACATTTATTCATATACAAATGCTTTTTCTTTTCCTAAAGAAAACATCAAAAAATTCATGACAAGCGATGCAAAAAGATGATACTCCAATATTAATGAGAGGTTAGAATATACAATGGATAGTTTCATGTGTAGAAATATCTAAATGTAACTGAATGATATCTAGTAAACATCATGGGTGAAGTTATGACTTACTGAAACCATATGTTTTTATGTTTTCAACATAAATGCTAAAAGTCAAATCTAATTCTTTAAATAATATTTTGCAATTCCTGCCATCATGTGATAATTGGACTAAGTATTTGTATTAAAAATATAATATCAAATTATAAGATATTATTTTTCTAAATTAGGGCACATATTTGAGAAAAAATGTAAGGATCAGAACTAATATAATTTGTAATTTCAGGACAGACCAATTATTTATTCTCTCTCTAAGCTTCTATTATTAGCATCTCCATAGCCATTATGTCATTTTTATTTTACATTAAAAAAGCAAAATCTTACTGATCTGGTCTCAGTGGTTTTTGGAAGGAGTAACTGATACATTATTTTAGAATTCAAACTATATGTTATTATAACTTGCTTTTAATATCAATAAAATGAATAAAATGCCTTTTTTTCTTATTTTAACTATTCAAAAGTACTTATTTCAAGTAGGTCAATATTTCCTTCATGAATATTCAAATTTCAAAAACATTTATCTTTTTTAAATGTTATTTTATCTACCTGAATTTTGTTTCATGGATAGCTACTGCAAGTTTAAAATTCATTGTATATAAAATTTACTTTTTAAGAAATAATTTATAAGATTATTTTACATGTTCTTCTCAATAAGCAATTGCAAAATGAGACACTCTTTTAGTCTACCTTTCACTTGTTATTAGAAATATGATGCAGTCAGTTTGGCTCCTGACTTCCTCAACTACTGCTATTTATTTATACATCATGGCAAAATAATCAGTATTGTTTCATATGAGCCAATTAACACATGAAGAAACACCTAATTTTGGCCTCAGAATAAAGCTATATTTCTTTACTTTCTTTCTTTCTTTCTTTTTTTTTTTTTTTTTTTTTTTTTTTTTGAGATAGTGTCTGGCTCTGTCGCCAAGGCTGGAGTGCGGTGGCGCCATCTCGGCTCACTGCAAGCTCCGCCTCCCGGGTTCATGCCATTCTCGTGCCTCAGCCTCCCAAGTAGCTGGGACTACAGGCGCCCGCCACCATGCCCGGCTAATTTTTTTGTGTTTTTAGTTGAGACGGGGTTTCACCGTGTTAGCCAGGATGGTCTCGATCTCCTAACCTCGTGATCTGCCCGCCTGGGCCTCCCAAAGAGCTGGGATTACAGTCGTGAGCCACTGTGCCTGTCTAGAATAAAGCTATATTTCTGCTGACTTACTGACAAAAATCGATTATATGCCATTAGGTATAAAGTGTAAATGGCTCAAAAACATCCCAAATACATACATCTGACAGGGTATGTATTTGTCAGGGTTCTTCAGAAAAACAGAACCAAGAGTTTATAGAAATGCCCCTCCCTCCTCCCTCCCTCCCTCCCTCTCTCTTTTCTCTTTTTCCTTCTTTCTTTCTTTCCCTTTCCTCTTTCTTTCTTTCCCTTTCCTCTTTCTTTCTCTTTCTTTCTTTCTTTCTTTCTTTCTTTCTTTCTTTCTTTCTTTCTTTCTTTCTTTCTTTCTTTCTTTCTTTCTTTCTTTCTTTCTTTCTTTCTTTTTCTTTCTTTCTTTCTTTTTTCTCTCTCTCTTTCCTTCCTTCTTTCTCTCTTTTTCTCTTTCTCCCTCCCTCCCTCTCTCTCTCTCTCTTTCTCTTTCTTTCCTTCTTTCTTTCTCTTTTTCTTTCTTTCTTTCTTTCTTTCTTTCTTTCTTTCTTTCTTTCTTTCTTTCTGTCTGTCTGTCTGTCTGTCTGTCTGTCTTTCTTTCTTTTCTTTCTTTCTTTTTCTTTCTCTCTCTCTGTCTCTAATTAGTACTATAACTACTGAAGATATTGAATTCATTGTTAAACATCTTTCAACAAACTAAGCCCCAGACAAGACAGGTCAGATGTTTTCATTGGCAAGATCTATCAAAATAAATAATACTAATTTTACAAAAATTAGTAATAAATACTACTAAATTTACAAAAATATTTCTAGAAAATAAAAAATGAGGCATATTCCAATTTATTTTATGAGGCATATATTACACTGATACCAAAGCTAAAAACTCTTTTTTCATGAAAAGAAAGCTACAGAGTAATATTCTTCATGGAAATGGATAAAAGCATCAGCATCATTATTATCATCATTATCATAATCATTCTCTCTCTCTCTCTCTCAAATAAATGTCATGTCAGAGTAGAATTTATTTTAAGAGTTTTGTTCAGCTTTCAAGAATCAATGAGTGTAATGTAACCTAAAAATAATAATAATAAATAACCATAACACAAGATCCTCTTGATAGACGCAGCATGCGTTTGGCATTGTCCAGGGTCTATGTTTGTTTTGAATGAAACTCTTGAGTTTCATTATCAATTTGGTAGCTATTGTCCCCAACAGCCACTATCGGCCTGAACAAAAGCACACCACCAGGGGATCCATTGCATCCATTTGGGTGGCCTTGCCATCAGGGTTCAGATTGCAGGCAGAGCTTCAAGGACACAACCAAATATGAAAGCTTAAGAGTTTTTAGTACCTACAGACACTGAGGAGTACATGGTACACCTGGAGGTTAAGAAACTGAGGCAGGGAGAGAGAAGAGACTATTGCCACAAGTGGTAAACATAAGGAAACAGGGTATGGGTTGCTTATGTGCAAATGCCTGAATGGTTTATTAAAGGGAAGCAGTAGGAAAGAGGGGAGTCTATTCTGTGAGACTAGGCAAGAGAGATGCCTCTAAGTTCTATCTCTGGTCTGTGACTTGAGACATTTAAGTGTGATGTAGAATGAGAAACTATGTCAAGGGTGACTGAACTCTGCCTCTGGCATGAGAAAGCTAAACTTTCATCAAAAATGGATGTCAAGACAAAGTAAAGTTATAAGCATTCACTACAATATGTTATAAAAATTTCTGCACAAATGAAAGATCACTTTCTCAACTTGATGAAGACCTCATGAAAACCTATAACATCACACTAAATGCTCAAAGATTGAGTGTGTTCCCCATAAGATAATAAACAAGAAAATATGTCTGATCTCACCATTCCTTTTCAAAGTTGTAATGAAGATTCTATTAGCAAATCAGGAAAGAGAGTAAAATGATGTGTATGTATAGTGGAAAGAAACAGTCTCTTTTCACAGTTGTCCTCCCTATGTGGAAAGTCTCAAGGAATCCAAAAAGAACTGCTAAATGGAATAAGCATATTTAGTAAATTCACAGGATGAAAAGTCATTATTTAAAAATCAATTGCATTTCTACATAGCTGGGAATTGAAATTTTGAGAAGAAACATATGTAAATACCAATAAATACCAATATATTTGAAATTTGTATGAATAATTACACTAAAATATTTGTAAGATTTTTATACTGAAAATCATAAAATATTTGGTAAGAAAAAACAAATAAGACCTTAAATTATGGGTAGATATATGTGTTCTTGAGTTGGGAAAAAAATGCCCAAATATTAATTCTCTTCTAAACTATCTATAGATGCAGGGTAATCTCAATCAAACTTCATCAGCAATTTTTTGTTCACAAGCTGAGTCTATAATTTACATAGAAAACAAGGCATGTAGAAGAGCAAAGATAATTTTGAAAAGGAAGATCAAATTTTGCAGATCTACACTGCTTTATTGTAACAACAACTATAAAGCTACAATAATGAAGATAGTGTGGCATTGCCAAAAGTATAAACCCATGGATCAATGGAACAGAAAAGAAAATGCAGAAAAAGATTTATGCAAATATGGTTATTTCATGCTTTGTAAGGTGGTCAAGGATTAATAATGGATAGTCTTTTTAATGAATAAATAGGTAACAATAGAACAACCATGTACAACAATGTTTCTCTACTCCTAATGACATCACATACAAAAATTAGCTTAAAATGGATCATAGACATAAAGCTCGGGAATTTCTAGGAAAAAAAGCATAGGGAAATCTTTGGGACATTGTGTCATTTGGTTATGCAGAGATTATGTAGGACACAAACAATTATCAGTATATAGGACAAATTAAATAATAACAAATAAATACAATATTGATAAATTGTACTTCATTAAAATTAAAATTTTCTGCTCTTTCAAACCTACTTTGAAGAAAATGGAAAGACAAGACACAAAGTGGGAAATGGAAATGAAAACCACAATAAGCTATTATTACACACCTGTCAGATTATTTCAAATAAAAGACTTGATAATACAGAGCAACTAGAATGTTCATGTATTCTTGCCGTGTTTGCAAATGACCCAGGCATTTTGGAAAAGAGTAAGACAGTTTTATATAAAGATAACAGTCTTACCATATGGCCTAACACTTCTACTCCTAGTTATTTACCAAAGAGAAATGAAGATATAGCTAAATAACATATGCTTGTGAACATTTACAGCAGATTTATTCAAAATCACCAAAAGCTAGAAACAACCCAAATATTCATCGACAGGTGAATGGATGAGAAAATTATCTTGTATGCTTACAATGCCAATTAACTCAGAAACAGAATGAGCCATGAACCAAGGCTATATACAGAAGGGTTCCACTTAAATGATACTTTGAAACTGTAATGACAGAAAATACAGGGACAGGAATCAGATCAACTCTTGCTAAGGGCTGGGGGTAATGCAAGGGAATTTCCTACAAAGGGGTATTAGGGAAGTTTGATAAGAAAATAAGAAATATTTTATATCTTAATCATGGTGATGTTGACACTCATTGTGTAAATTTGTCAAAACTCATAGAACAGCACTTCTAAAAAATGAATTTTACTTTATATAATTATACCTCAACAAACCAAAAACCAAGCAACAATAACAGCAAAGAATAGAGTAGAGCATGAAATAGTAAGAAATAAAAAATCAGTACACATGCCTCTTTTCTTTCGTATAACTGCTTATGGCCCCTACGTTTGTCCCAAACTATGATTTTACTCTATCTCCACTTGATCTCAAGTTCAGAAGCTCTTCTCTCAAGCCTCATTCTTTGGAAATTATCTTGATAACCAGTGGATTGCTTAGAATTTATTTTTGTCAGATATTTTCATAAATATCAATTGCTAATTTTGCTGGACACAGATTTTCTGTTTTATCTACCAACCTGGTGCCTAGCTGATCATATTTCCAACTATTATGCTGCTGTTGTCTGGCTGGATAACTTCTCATTTCCTGCAGCTCTGTCTCTACTGCATTAGTAGTAGTGTCTGGAATCCATGTCCTTTTAAATTCCAATTCATCAGCCTGCCAAATGAGCCCTAAGTGTTTTTACTTTCCAGATTATTTTCAATTCTATAGGCTAGTTACTGTGTGTCTTCTACAGCATGCTCTGTACCAGTGATTATCATTCAGTAGTGAAATCTATCAATCTATTAAATATTTTAATAATGCAGATGCAGGGCTTTCCTCCAAACCTACAAAATCAGAATATGTGAGTGAGGTCTATGGAAAGTCTCTATTTTATATTCCATAAGTAATTCTAATGTTCTTTTTGTTTACACTCTTATGAGTGACTAGTTTTGCTCCAAGCAACATAACTGATACCAATAGTTATTGCATGATACTAAGCCTGCAATTTAGATTTTGGAGGTTTTAGATAATTGCATTAATCTTATTTTGTAATTAGATTTAAAAAGGCAGATCCAATAACAAGTAGACAGATACATCTAGGCTGAAATGTATAACATAGGAAAAATGTTAAATTCCTTTTCTTCCACATTCCTACCATTAACATGGATAATGTGCCTTGTGCTACTGAGAGTAACATTGCATAAGTGAGATTCTACTTCTTGCCTGATTTAAACTGTAAGCCTTGACATATACATTTATCATTTTCTGACACCATGTATTTGTGTGTATATGTATTGATGGTCAATCTTACATATGTCAATTTAGCTAGGTCACGGTATCCATATATTTGATCAAACACATCTGGATTCTGCTGTAAA
Source organism: Macaca nemestrina (assembly GCF_043159975.1). Taxonomy (NCBI): domain Eukaryota; kingdom Metazoa; phylum Chordata; class Mammalia; order Primates; family Cercopithecidae; genus Macaca; species Macaca nemestrina. Next base: position 83,164,702 of record NC_092135.1, on the reverse strand, counting down.
GGTATTCCTTAGATGAGATTGGTATTTAAATTAATAAACTGTGAACAAAGAGATTACCTTCCACAATGTGGGTGGACCTCATCCAATCAGTTGAAAGCCTTAAGAAAAAGGCTGACGCCCCCTTAAGGAAGAGAAAATTCTTCCAGTAGACTGTTTTCAGACTTCAACATCACCAGCTCTTCCCTAGGTCTCCGGCCTGCTGGCCTATCCTGCAGACTGTAAGTTTGCCAGCCTCCACAATTACTGTGAACCACTTCTTTAACATAAACCTCATTCTCTCTTTCTCTCTCAGAAGATAGATAGATAGATATAGCTAGATAGATCATATATAGATATAGATAGATAGGTGATAGATATAGATAGATAGATAGATAGATAGATAGATAGATAGATAGATAGATAGACAGACAGACATCCTATTTATTCTGTTTTCCTGGAGAACTCTAATACTAATATGTTTGTACAGAATAGAATATATCTCAAGAGAGCTCAGTATAAATTATTAATAGGTAAGTGATTAATGTAAAACTTTCAACATTGACTAAATAACAATTGTTTGGCAATAGCCAAATAGTATTAATATTCTGTAAAAATGATTTATGATTTGAAAGTATTTTCAATTTTTCAATTTTTTTTAACCTTTCTAAGCTTGTGAAGTAGATATAGAAGGCACTGTTAATGAGGATTCTTAGCACATGTTTAAAATAAATATAAAATTTGGGAGTGGGATGTTGAGACTAAAACTCTCAAGCTAAAATCAATAACTCTACTGTGCAGAATAATCCAGTTAAGCAAATTCTAAATTAGTTACTTTAAGTAAAACAGGCTAGTACTGGATTACAAACTAGGCACATACTGTTCAAAAATTCAAAAAATATAGAGTAACTATAGCAACTTTGGCACATTGAGGACACATTAAACCAAATTTCTATTAACAAAAACTTACCATACATTCAGGTTTTCAGCAAATCTAAACAAAATTCTTAATTATAAGCAGAGAGGGGACAGAGGCTTGAATTTTACTACGTGTAAATGAATGAGAATTTTAAATGCTAGAACTAGCTCAATATAGTCCCCTTTCACCACAGATATACAACACCTTATTTTCAGATGTATAAAAATAGTTGTAGTAGAAATTCAATGTTTACTGGAGAATGGATTTACTTGAATAACTGTCAAAATTATTTTGGGGATATTTAAATCAATAGACTGTGATCACAGTTGTTCCCAAACTTTTCTTGGAGTTGTATTCCCTTTACATGACACTGTTTTATTTCTATTCATCTGGTTTATGCTTTGTAGTGACAAAAATAAATTAGCACCGTAGTAGGCTAGAAATAGGTAAATTAAGTAGTATGAATTCCAAGCAAAGCTAGATATTAAAAGCAAAGAGGGCTAAGACTTCAAAACAGACACAGCTCACACAAGTGTGATGAATTAATTCTAACGTTAGGCATACGGAAAGGGTACAATGAAGACACAAAGAGACTTTAGAACTACATTGTTTTTTTGTTAGAGTACAAAGTGATTACTCATGCCCTAGGGCGTAGGTAACAGCAAACTCAAGTCAATGTTAAGATTAATACAGAGTGACAGATTGGGTTATTCAGGAAGTAGGTTCTGAGACACAGTTTAGTGTGTGGGATGTTTATTGTGGTGTTCTTGGAACAAACTAACGTGGAAGGGAGGGTACAAAAGGCAAGATGGGTGGTGGGAAAAGTTGACTGATGTGACAGAAAACTCTGGAGCTAAATACGGACCCAGCATTTTGCTGTGTTGAGCTAAATGGCCAGACTTTGATACCCTTACCTTCTTTGGTCATTGGATTTGAGCTACACTAAGACAGGCACAGCCTTGGGTGAGGCCACTCTCTGCAGTTGAGGCAGACCCAAGAACTGACAGCCGAAACTTCTCTGCTGACAGTATGCCCAACAGCTGGAGAATCTATTCTTTCCTACCTGGATGATCTGGGTGTCAGAGCTCCATGCCCATCACTGCCATCCCTTGTGCCTCATGGATTCAACTCCTTTTATACATTTATAAAGCAGCTTTTTCACGGTTCTTACAAAATTCTGGCAGACCTGACTTTCTGGGAGAATCTTAAAAGAATTACATTATTGGCAAGTACCAGTAAGATTATTGGGAAGAACCACTGGAGATGGTCTTGGGAACATAACTGATACTCATCATCTCTCTTTACTATTTGTTCTAAATCACCTTTACCCTCGCCAACCACTTCTACTTGTCATAGCTAAATCGTTATCCATCAGTGATCCAAGTCCCTTGTCAACATCCTCTTCTCAGTCCAGGAGTACTGTACCTGTTCATTTGTAGTTACATTTGCTCAAGGGAATAAGTACCAAGAGACATCCAAGCAGATCACTTGGGTTCAAAACATATTTCTCCCCTCCTCCATTGTGAAAGCAGCCCTTCCTCCTTCTGATAATCAGGCTCAATTACTCTTACCAATATGGTGATTCCTCTTTTTTAATCTTCTGCACCACAAACAGAAGGATCCCAAAGTGCCCCTGCAGCAGGCACAGGCTGTAGCTCAACAGTGTTCTTGCTGTGTCTCCTGGAAAAGGTGTTCTGCCTTTAGTGACCCAGGCCTCTAACATTGTGGAGCCCAAAGATGTAGGAATGGGAAGCACAGATCTCCTGAGAAGATCATTGGGAATGATGGTAAGTGTAGTTAAACTTCCTATTCCCAATACTCCTGGGGAAGTAGGAATATTTGATTAAAATTATATACTTTATATATAATATAGTGTCTTGCGGCTCATCCTTGTTGTTACCCTCTCAAGGTATCTTCCTCCAGCTGGTGCTTCAGCTGTGCCTACAGCAGACTATTTGATTGTTTTAGCTGGTTAGTAGCTCTTAGTTGATGGAGTATGTGATACAATCAATCAATGGAACTAATAGACATGAGCACACATCTGTAGTTCCTCTTCTCTAATGGAGATTTCATGGTCTGACATAATGTTATGTTAGATCCTATTACATTTCATAAGCCATCTAGTTGTGAAATTGCTGCCTTTCAAACAGGAAAGGATAATCCATACCTGGAATACATGCCTATTATAAGAACACATTTCTAGCTCTTTCATTTGGAAAGGACCTATGTAGCAAGACTAAAACATCTGACACATCAATGGTTATAATTGATGCCATTATTTGGATGAGTTTTCTCAACTAGTCTTGTCAACATTGTCCCCCATCCCACTCAAATCAGATGTGAGCCTCTTTATTTGCTACTAATGAAACCTCTGGCTTTCACACTTAACTTTCGATTGCCTGTTAATTGATTTCAGCTTTTCCCAATTTATTTACTTTTTAAGCATCTGTTGATCTTAGCAGTAGCCACTACATTTTACTGTCCTTAAAGTTACTATTTACTTTATGTTTCTCAGATACCTAATATATTGCACCACCTTGACTATCTTTCACTAGTGTACCATCCTAAAGCTCTACCCATGGAAGTTAACCAATTGCACCATCCCTTTCTGCTAGGAGCTTTGAGCAGTATAACAGAATCCATGTTACCAGCTGATAGTACCTGATATCACTGCCAAATATTACCTTATTAACTTATATACCTGACTTCTCCTAGCATCAACTGGGGTATTAAACTCCACTGAAGCAAACCCTTCAGTGGAGTTTGTATAGAGGAAGGAAATAGGGAAAAGTCAAGTTCAAATGAGTCCCTACATGAGCTTCTGCTGCCCCCATGAGGAATCCTGCTACTAACAGGAATCATCACGTGGGCTGTCTCAGGAAGGGTGAGGCCACTCTGAAGGTGAGATAACCCTGAAGAGGCTGACAACTGAAGGTTATCTACTGACAGTATTTCTATCAACTGCTACACAAAGTCCTTCTTGAAGTATAGCCTGTGCAGCACTATCATGACTATTACAGACAACAGCATGAGAAAAATATCCAGGAAAAAGGAAGAAATACAAATAACGATGTCTAGCATTTTTGTGTCATAGAGATTATACACAAAAAATTGATTCTCCCAAACTTTGTAGTTAGGAAAGACCCATATTTTTATAACGCTTTCACAGATAAGGAGGTTCAGAGAATTCAAGTGAGTTTCTGTAGAAGATAGAAACAATAAGTATTGAAGTTAGAATGTGCTCTCCTTAGAACATGACAAGAAGGGATTCTTCTCTGGGTCCTGCCCTTCAGTAAGTCTCTAATACTGAAACCACACAAAACATAATCTAAAAAATACACATGTGCATTTTCGTCACTTGGAATCTGCTACATGATACTGATACAGTGCACCCTGTGACGTTAAACATCTACTCTCATGCCTACCTAGCACATGCCAGGACCCAGGAACATGCTTCTCTGTGTCCCTTGAGCAATGTCCTCGAAACAAAAGTTGACTGCATCTGAATGCCATAAGTCCTACTGCTAATTTTCAAGCCAATCACTTAGTACAGTACTCATAAACATTTTACATGGCTACTGATATTTATTTATATAACTTGAAATTTTATTCACACATTTATAAGTAACACATGAAGCCTGACACCAATTATTTATGTTGCCAAATAGATAAATATTTAATGATAGAATTGTAAATAAATTCATTTTATAAAATATTTCATAATTTTAAATTAAATTTTCAAATAAAATTTATGTGAATACATTTTACATTGTATTAATTAATTTAAATTTAATAAATGACATTTAATATTTAAAGAAAAATAACTGCTTAGAAAATATATATCCTTTAATTTTAAAATTTGATATCCAAATTTTGGATACTTTAAATACAATTACTTATTATTTATGATTTAGGATCATAACTGAATAAAATACACATTATGTGAAATTATTTCTTATAAGAAATAACGACTGTGTAAAAAGAAGGTAATAAAAATATATTTTATTACAAAAATATAATAATTTATGAATTACATGTCTTCTATACTCATCCAAATCTCATTGTCCCATCAACAGAACATCCAAATATCTAGGATAATAATTCAATTCATTCATCCTTGATATGTTACCTTTATCCAGTTTTGTTGAAGAAAAACTTTATACATTTTTAATGCTATAGTTAATAATAATGTTTATTGTCATGGTTAGTTTTGCATATTAATTGCTAAAATATGGTACCTACTTTTTTGATCAGACTTCAAATAGGCTTCATCCAATCAGTTGAAAGCCTTAAGAGCAAATATTGAGGTTTCCTGCAGAAGAAGGAATTCTGCTTCTGGATGTCAGCATAGAACTTCTGCCTGAGGTTTCAACCTTCTGACTGAAAACTGAGACATCAACTTTTACCTGAATTTCCAGCTTGCTAAGGAGAGATTCTATTTGTTCTGTTTCTTTGGAGAAGCCTGAATAATATAGTTATATTTCTTGAAACAGAATATAGAACATATTTTATATAATGCTTGATTTTCTTGATTTATATTTTTAAAATATTTGGGCATTTAGTAAGAAAGCTTTTAATTGAACTCTTGTTATAGGCTCCACAATGAGAGGGCAGGATTAATATTAGAACTGTATAAAAATATTGAGTTAGAAAAAGACTACCTGCCAGAAACTCTGAATGAACCTGTGAATACTAGCTTGAATATAAATGGAGAAGTTTACTGACAAATTATATATATATATACACACACACACACACACACACACACACACATATGCCATTAATATTCAGATATGTTTCATTATTTAAAGGTGATAAAGAATGTATTCATCTACTTTAGTTGTCATAAAAAAATGCCACAGAGTGATAAGGTGGTGATTAGAGTGAGCCAGGAAGAGGGCTCTTAATAAGAACCAACTCTGCAGGCAACTTGGTCTTGGATTTTTGGCCCCTGGAACTGTGAGAAATAAATGTCTATTATTTGGCCACCCAGTCTATATTATTTTGTTTTGGTAGGTCAAGCAGACTAATAAAGATTATGGTAATGAGAGATGGGGCACTGCTGTAACAAATACCTAAATTGTGGAAGCGGCTTTGGAACTGAGTAATGGATAGGGGCCGAGAGAGTTTTGAGGTGCATGCTGGAAAGCTGAGATTGATGTGAAGGGATGGCTCATGTGATTATATATACTGAGAAGTCTAAGCGGAGGAAAGCCAATGATATAGTTCCTGTTTCAATCCAAAGGCATGAAAAGCAGGAGCTGATGATGCAAGTTCCAGTCACAGTCTGAGTCTGAAGGAGAGAGTAACAACGACCCAACTCAAAGACAGGCAGAGAGAGTGAATTCTTTCTTTCATTCTCTCCAGGCCTTCAATGGAATGAATGAGGCCCACCCCTATTAAGGAAGACAATCTGCTTTACTCAGTGTACTAATTTAAATGTTAATCTTAACCAGACACAACCTCATAAACAAATCCAGGAATCACATTTAACCAAATATCTGGGTACCCCCATGTATATTCATCTGTTCTCACACTGCTAATAATGGTATACCCAAGACTGAGTAATTCATAAAGGAAAGAGGTTTAATGGACTCTGGGGAAGCCTCACGATCATGGCAGAAAGCAAAGGAGGAGCAAAGGCATGGCTTACATGGTGGCAGGCAAGAGAGCGTGTGCAGGGGAATGCCCTTTATAAAACTACCAAATCTCATGAGACTTATTCACTACCATGAGAACAGCATGGGAAAACCTGTCCCCATGATTCAGTTATTTCCCACTGGGTTCCTCCCACGACATGTGGGGATTATGGGAGCAACTATGCAAGATGAGATTTGGAGGGGAACACAACCAAACAATATCACCATGGTTGTCACATTGACAATAAAATTAGCAATCACTGAGGGTAATTGTGTGTGTGTGGAGCAGTACAGAATTGTAAGTAGAGTGGCCAGGCAGGCACTTTCTCTAGAGATGGTAATATTTGAAAACTGAATGATAATTGGGAGTGTCATGCTCAGAACCTGAGGAAGATTTTTACAAGGTAAGGAAAGAGTAAATGCAAAGACTCTGAGATAAAACTGAGCTATACCTGGAATATACTGAGAAAGAAGAGAGTGGTGCATGATTAAGCTTGGAGAGTGAGGTAGGGTCAAATTGTTGGCCATGGTGGAATTTTGATTTTACTGTACATATAACTGAACTTAATATGAAAGATTAAAGCAGAAAAGACTTGCAATCTGATTAATTTGAGAGGAGAAGGAAGGAAAGAAGAAAGGAAGAAGGAAGGAAAGAGGGAAGAAAGGAAGGAACAAAGAGATGGATGGAGGAAAAAATAATGAATAAAGAAGGAAAGGAAGGAAACAAGTTAAAAGAAGCAATAAGGAAGATATATAACAAACTAATATTCCGAGCACACTATGGAAAATAGACTGCACTTTCAGCAATGGAAAAATTACGTTACATTAGCTCCCAAAAGAGAAAATCATTGCCTGAATCTAGACCTTGGTGATAAATAATTTTGGACTGATTAGAAATGTATTTTAAAAATGAAACTGAGAGAATTTGTCAGTGAATCAAATGTGAAGGACAGTAAAGCATATAAATAATGATGGTTCTTTATTTTAAAATAAAATTAAATTGGTTTTGCCATGATTTTTGAGGTGGGAAATAATGAAAAACATCATTGAGTTTTTTATTCAAGTGGAGGAATCAAAAATTTATTTTGGATTTATTAAGATTAAAATGCTAATTAGATTTAAAAGTGAATATGTTAAGTAGGAATTAGAAGAAGAGCAATGCATGGGGCAATCTGGTGGCACGGATGAAAATAAGAACTTTCTAATGCTTAGAGAGGTTTAACTTATTTTTCTAAGTATGTTTTATTTTCTCAAACTCATGGGTAAAGTTAAAGTTCAACATACATGCAAGTGCGCACACACACACATACACACACGCTATCTGCCATCAGCAGTTATCAGTGTTACAAGTCATATGCTGGGTTAGAAATCAAAAGAAAAATAAAAGGAAATGGGAATAAAACGTGTGGAGACATATTAATAGGCAAGTACTAAAAAGAGAGGATATTCAAAGAAGTACCTGAACTGCTACTTGGGTACTGAAAACACCCTCTCAATTAATTTTATTGGTATGAAGAGATGCAGGGTCAGAAACACTATAATTGGGAAATAAGTTTAGAACCACAGTTTGGAAGTATGTCATTAGAAAGTATATGTTAACACAACATAGTATCAAATAGAGTCATGTAAATTTGAGAGAGAGAATATTTAGAGCATTTTATGTAGGAATAATATGATGAAATAAATGACCATCAAAATGATAATATAGGAACTGAAGGCTGAAATATCCAACTTAAAAATCTAGAAATATTTATTTCATGGCTAGAGAAAGAAGGCCCATTTGGTTATCTCAAGTTCAAGTATGGCTATGACATACTGGTTTTACATGAATTTTACATAATATGAAGGTTCTCATATGCAACAAATGAAGAATAAGTCCTTCAGTCTTTAAATTTGTAGTCTAGTTGCTTGAATATTCCATTTCTTTCAAGTGGAGTAAAAGGACATATCTTTAGAACAGCAGTTCATATATAATGAAGTTCTTCTGAAGAAGCTATAAGTTGGCTCCCCTTAAGGTTTCCCACTGGAAATTTTGACTAAATTTCTGAATTTCTTATAAGGTTGCTCTCGGCCACCCTAAAAATCCTCCTTGGTGGTAGGACATAGTCATTACTACCCAGGTTTCGAACTGAGCAGGGCTAGAAGCAAGGTTTAAATTATGCCAAGTTTACTGACAGGCAAAGTCATAAGTGACTCTGAGTTTTGAAATACTGAAATTAGATACTGAACTGTGTTCTAACTTTAATTACTGAGATTTAATGTCACACCCATCAATGTTAATATATTTTGTCTACACATTTCTCACTGGATGACCTCATACTCTATTTGGTAAGAATACAACTAATTTATAGAAATTGAAATAGTATTCCCTGTTCCTAGCAACCCATAGAACACAGACATTTTCAGCAAAGTTTTTGTCTAATTTAATTGCACTGAAATTTTAATAATGAGACAATCTCCCACATCCTTCATCACATAACAGAATGATGGATTTTAGAACTCAGCCCTAGACAAGAGCAAAGAAATCTTACTTAGCCTCATGCTGGCTGCATGCTTTTAGGGAAGACATTTAAACATCTTGTTTTGGTTTAATTCAACAAAGGGAAGATATTTATCAAAACCTATCTTAGGCTTTTTCCAAATCTTTTATACTGTTGACACTATCTTTAAATAATTAATTGTTCCAAAAATAGTACTCATATGATATTTTTATGCTAGAGTAAAGCATCCTAAGTTTGACACATTGGTGCTTTTTGTTATATATGAAATATTTTTGACATTTGTACTTATTTATGTAGGAAAACAGCCATGAAAGTAGAAAATCAACTCAGAAAGTAGATACAAGTTTCTTTTGTATGGGAAAGAAAATAGATAAAATGATTTGGTCTATGGTGCATAGCAATTGGTAAAATTGGTGCTGATTTTGATGTTTATTAAGGAGAAATTTCTATTAGATTTCATTTAGGGTGGAAAATTGGACCCTGTGACAAACTCTATAGTATTCCATGCTCCAGACAGGCATACAGACCTCTCCATCTGTCAAATATCATGCTCTTTGGTTTGGAACATATTCCTTGGTTTGGAGCATTATGTTTGAACAGATGGAGTGGCCTGTTTGTAGATAAAATTAACAATGCATTTCTGTATATATTAGTTCGTTCTAGTTTTCATAATTTTTTTCCCTGTGGTATTTAAAACACAAATTACGTATGTTGTCTGAAAGACAGAGAGAGTATGAAAATGCTGAGCTTGAGCAACTCAAAATAACTTTGCTGGACTTGCAGCCAACGTTAAAGCTTTTGAAAAGTGACTTGACACATAGAGGGTATCTTTGGAATACTTTTAAAAATACTGAATGGCAAATATTTTTAGGCTCTAAAATCTCCAAAATTGTGTTAATTAGAAAATTATAGCTTACAAATCAATATGACTTGATTTTTTTCTTTAAAATGCCATTCTCAGGTATTGTAAATTATTTTTGCTGTCAGAATAGAGAGATTGCGGATCTAGATGACATTAAGATACTTCAAAAAGGAAATTTATTACCTACTATGACAACTATATGAACAGCAAATAGGCATTTTTATTTCTTGCCTAATTTAAACCAAGTTTTCATATATTCTTATTGATTTGTAAAACATGTATATGAAATACAGATATTGTGACTATACACATATACATAAATGTATATAATATATACACACACAAAAATAGATACAAACATGTTGTCAATAAAATACCAACCATTTATATATATATTAGCAAAATAGCGAAACAAAAAAAGAGTCAATACCATCCCCTTCTTTGTTTATAGTTTCTGCCTTTTGTAACATTTTGATAACATTTTTTCCCATAAGATGAGACAAAATACTTTGGTATAATTATATTTTCTTCTGCTAATTTTATATTTTTGGGGTAAATGCTGCATCAGGATTATTCAATTTCACAGTTACCTGTTATTTTTTCTAGATAATCTCTGAACCAATATTGTGAAATTCTTAACACTACACCTAACATTTTTTATTGTTCTTGGGTTGTGTTTAAGCATGTATAGAATTTATAAAATATTGTTGAACTTATTGCACTATTAAGATTTGCAATTCAAGAACAAGGCACATTGCTCATTTTGCTCATTTAGTCAATGTTTTTTCCATCAAATCTAAAGTCAATAATGTCTTCTAGCTTCATACATTTTGTTGCAAATGGCAGAATTTACTTTTTTCTAAGGCTGATTGATACACAATTTTTTAATACACACACATACACATCCACACACCAAAGTTTCTTACCCATTCATTGATGGATGTGAACAAGTTATTTTTATATCTTAGCAATTTTGAATAATGCTGCAATAAACACAAGTGCATCAATATCTGTTGAAAATATAGTAATGATTTAGTATTCTTTGGAGATATGCCCAGACAAATGATTACTTTTAATTTTTTGAGGAACCTCTGTACTATTTTCTATAATGGCTGTACCAATTTGCTAAGTGACATAAGTCAGACACAGAAAAATACTGCACAATCTCACTTATATGTGGAATATACAAAGGTCTAATACAAAGAAGTAGAGAGTAGAAGAGTGGTTACCAGCTCACAGATTATGTAGGTTAAAGTTGTAGTACAAAGTTGCAGTTATGTAGAATGAAGAAGTCTACAGATCTAATGTACAGCATGAGGACTGCAGTTAATAAAATACTATCTTATACACTGGGAATTTGTTAAGAGAGTGAATTTCAAGTACTTTTTTTATGGGGAAAATGCGTGAGGAGAGGTATATGTTAATTTGCTTAACAGTAATAATTATTTCACTATGTATATGTATATCAAAGTATTATGTTGTACTCAAATTATACAATATAACAAATCAATGAATCTATAAGAGCAGATTTTTTTTTTTTTTACTTTATATCTTTTTTGATGTGGATCTTTTGGAGATAGCCTTTTCAGAAGTATTGCCATTTAAATAAGTATGCAGTTTTAATTGATCAATTAAATTTTTTTAAGTTAATTTTATTAGTTTGTGTTTTTCTGGAGATTTTCAAATAATTGTATTATGCACAAATCATGATAATTTTATTAAAATATATATTATTCTTTATGTCCTCTCAATTTCTTAACATTTTTCTAGAAATTTTGAAAATGTAGATAAAAGCTGTGATAATACAGTTTTTTTTTTTTTTCACTAGAAACGTAAAAATTGATCTTGTGAAGTTGAAATCTGACTTGGTCCTACCCTACCTCCAACACTAACCTCAATGAGAATGTTAAATGCAGAGTAACTCAGTTTTGTCTTAAGCAAATGATATTTGGGGATTAATTATTTGGTAAAATTTATACACTGACTAATACATTTAGATTTTTGAAAAAAAGGATTAAGATTTAACATGGAATACTTTTTGAGGATTGCTTTTCAAGGCTATATTGTGCATTTAATTGTTGTGATGAATTATCTTAACTTGCTTCCTATCATTGGATAACTTTCAACTTTCAATACTAGAATCTCTCTAATTATCACAATATATTATTACTTTTATTCCAGTAGAGTCCATAGGTTAGTATTTTTCTTCAACTATTTCCATATGTGTTCAAAATTATGATAGATATATAGGTATTTTTAAATGTTATCTTTATAATTTATTAACAAGGAAGTTTTATGGCATTATTTAATGCTAGAAATATGCTACTTAGGATATTTCTGTATGTTTGATTCCTTCTATTACAATGTTGTGTAATTTCAGACCAACTTTTATTTAAGCATTTTCATTTTTACTTAAAGTACAGTAATATTAATCTCTAGAAAAGTATAAAGCATAATTATCTGAATAATTGGCATTTATTTGTTATTTGTATCTGGACTAAATAAGGTTTTTGGAACTCTAATACATTTATGGGTATCACCATTCAGATAATAGCATAAAATATAGAATTAGTATACATAATAACTTCTCAGCACACATAATATCTAATACTATTATCATCAAACCCATTTTAATAACAACAAATGCCCCAATGATGTATTTGGAATCTGTCTACTGTTTTAGAAATATTTTAATATCTCTTAAGTAATAAATGATTCCTGTAAGTATTATACATGTAGTTTTTTGGTTTGTAGCTTCTTAAAAATTCTAGAGCTTAGATTCAACATAAAAGCAAAATCAGATAATTGGCATGGACATTTAGACTAAAGGTTACCATCATTTAGTCATATCTTTGTAGATATGTAATAAAAATTATACTATTTGGTGGTTTACAATAAATTATTTAAATATATTGGTTAACCGTTCAACTAAAATACAATATTTTACAAATATTTTCTTTACAAATATATTCACAATTTCTTTTATAGAAACATATAATAACCATTATCTCTAGTGTAAATTAGACATCATCAAATATTTTTATTGAAAACTAATTTTAATATATTTCTACGAAATACAATTTTTAATATACATCATAATAGTTTAAATTTGTATTAGTTGTCTACTTGCTTCTCTGTTTTTTATATTTCAAAATACTATTTAGCAAGTGATTCCCTGTTCTTTGAAAAAGTAAAACAAACAGAATTAAGCAAACTTGTATTTTAGTATTTGAATGACAGACATTACAAATCAAATAAGTGTCAAATAATGTGTAACCTGTGTATCATCCAGCCATTCTACTGAGCGATCTCTAGAAACATTGAATGTGTACTCCAAGTAAATGACAAATACCCCAGTGAGACAACTACATCCATTTTTTTTAACTTGCTACCAAACACAATTTCAGTGGCAAGCACAGAGGCAAATTTTAAACTGTTTGCTAAGTGTCCATCATTTCTGCTTTCACAAAAAGAATAATTTCCAACAAGAGAACACTGTGCTCCAAAATAGCTGATGTGGGCAGCCAACCGATGAATCATCCTGAGAAAAGCCAGAGAAACCAATCATCTTAGTATAAAACCCATTAATCAATGATTTCCTATAACAACAGTTTCCCTGAATCTAATTCATTCTGTGCAGAATTACTTCTGTGTTGTAAAACTCAAAAAATGTCAGACTGCCATTTTTTGGTTGCGTTTATTAAATTTTTATGGTTTAGACAATTGAACACTGAAGTGCTGTGATATGCAGATATCTCCTGTCTACCTTTTCACCGTGGTTTCTTAAGAGAGATGATTTGGTATTTTATAAAGCAAATTTGGCTTTAACAATATCAATATATCACAAACACAGTTGTGTTTGAATTTCTCTTAATCTCGTTTGGTCTCTCTGTTCCTCTTTCTATATATATCTATACACACATGTCCATGCATGCGTAAATTAAGTTCTCTTTAGCTCAGTTCCTTAATCTGTAAAATGGAGACAATAAGAATTGATAGATTATTTTTTGTATTAAATTTAATACCAATGGAAGATTTAGAACAATATCTGGCATATACTGACTATTCAATAAATATTATCATATCAGCATAAACATTTTAGGTAGAATAACCTACTGGAAAACTTATAGAGAGAGGAGTTAAAAATAAAAGAAAATTAGTCTTTTAAAAATAAGTATCTGGAGTACATTCGAGCAGATACAGTTAGTTATGAGGTAGTGCCCATGATTTTCTGCATTATGTTTGCTACCACTTAATATGCCTCTAAAGACATGTTCAGCCCTGTAAATAAGAATTTGTTCTTAGACATTTTGGTATTTTTCTTTAGTCTGAATGGGGTGGCTCTAATAATATCTGCTAGTTTACCTTTATAGCGGTGTAGTTGTTGAGTCATGAATATATGTCTCAAATTCTAACAGAAAAAAGAAATGCACAGTCCTGTCAGAGTAAATGGAGATGTTATAATCTGGCCTCTGATGCAGTATACATTTATGCTTAATGAGAAGGTATAGAGCACATTTGTGGTATTTTAGTGATGCTGCAATTAAACTTCATGAATAAGTCTTTTTTAGACATAGAACCCTTCTCAAATTTTGGTACTAAAGTCAACTATAGCATTTCATCTTTTATCCTAAAAGTTAAGGCTTAGACATTATTGATAATCTTGGCAAGTTGGGACTTTTCACCTTTGAGTCTGGAAGGAGTGACTCAAAGAAACCAGGGAAACCAGATGTAATTTAGAGCAGGGTTAAGTTCACCGTCCAGCAAGAGCATGATGAGTATGCAGTGGTGGCAGCAGGGCATACCAACAAACTATTCCTGTGGTGCTATCACCATTGTATTTTCTGCTGATGTTCTCCACACGCTGCTTCTCCAGGCTTCTTTTGATTATGTAATAGTTCCAATGCACTTCCAATAAATTTAGTTTGTTTATTCTCATGCTTTATGTAAGTAAGCCAGGTAAAGTTTTTATTGTTTGTAACAATACCTCAGCCAATCCACAGGTGATACTATCGTAACAATTACGACCATTTTTAGAAAGGAGAACCCCTACGGGAATGATTAAGCTAACAGCTCAGAACAAAAGTGTTCAGAACAGTGTCTACAACATCGGTGAATGAAGCAGGATAATAGAACTGACTAGAGAGAAAATAAGCCATGGACATGGAGGCAAGAAACGCAAGACACTGGGTCTTGGTCTGTGGAGATGGTTGATGTAGCAACTAAAAGCTCAGCGCTGACCATTCCTGCACCTTACATGGAGCTGCCACAGAGAGAAGGTACTTGGGAGAGACAAGACTTCCCACATACTACGGCTGTCATAGAATGACAGAGAAATGCAGTTTTGTTAGTGCTTCTCTCAGTATAGTGTTGCAGACTGTTAAGATAACCTAGGAAATTAAATGATTATTTATTGAGTGCTTACTATGTACCACACAGCCATAACAGGATTTATACATTTCATCTTCATATTGAACTAACTGCAAAAATCACTAGTATTTTAATTATACAAACTAGACCAAGATAGAACATAAACAAGTTATGAAAAGATAAAATCACAGGTTAATTTGCTCATTAGAGATACAACATTCACATTTATTGAATTTCCTTAGTCTAGAGTTCCCTGTTTCCTCTCAGTTGAATGTAATTTATGACTTAATTCATGGCTTCAACAATGATGATCCCCCTCTTTTTATTTCCTTTATTATCATCGATATCTACCTGGTCACTCCATACTCCATAGTCATGTGTATCTTTAAACTACTTAATGAAGGCAACATGAAAGTAGATTAAGTGTCTGTTTCATGGGAGAGCCGGGGTTAAAATTTTGTCTTTGGAATTTGCTACTGCTGGGTTTCAGACAGGCTATTTAAGCTCTTTATGCCTGTATTGCACCACCTGTAAATAGATGAAATAATTACATCACCTAACCTCTAGTGTTGTTATAAGAATTAATTAATAAGCCTGCATAAAACTCTGAAAACAATACCTGGAACATGGAAAACACTAAAAAATGCTATCAATTATTGAGGATTGAAAGAACTTTATCTTACTTGCTATGAATGTGTCCATTCTGTCTCTCAAATTTAATTACAAGGAAAATAATTTGTGTTTTTAAAAGGTAATACGATCACCATATAATGGCCTATTCCAGTAATACAGATATAGCTAATGGCAATGATAATATATATTGCTCATTTAACCAGTTTACACTATACCCATTACTTTGAGACTCAGTGCATATACACTCATATATCACTTAACAATGGGGACATAATTCTGAGAAATCCATTGTTAAGCGATATTGTTATTATGCAAACATTGTAGAGTATATGTACACAATCTAGATGGTATAGCCTACTACACACCTAGGCTATATAGTGTAGCCTATTGCTCCTAGGCTACAAATCTGTACAGCATGTTACTGTACTGAATTCTACAGACAAGTATAACACAATAGTATATATTGGTGTATCTAAACATATTTAAACATAGAAAAAGAGCGAATATGGCATAAAATGTAAAATATTTTACACCTGTATAGGGCATTTACTGTGAATGAAGCTTGCAGGACTGGAAGTGGCTCTGGATTAGTCAGTGAGGAAGTGGTGAGTGAATATGAAGTCCTAGGACATTACTATATACTACTATACAATTTATAAACACTAAAAATTTAAACTACCCTACATTTAGAAAAAAAAAGTTAATTGTGATATGGAATTATGATGGCTACAAAGTCAACAGGCAAAAATGAATTTTGTAGTTCCATTATAATTTTATATAACCACTGTCAGATACGTGGTCCATCATTGGCCAAAATGTCATTATGTGGTGTGATTGTATGTAATTACTTTAGCATATTTCAGATGGTTTCATATCTAAGCTTCTTGCTTTATGTGATTGATTCCAAAACTTTCTGACACAAATATTGACAAATGACTTCATAATCCTAAAATTTAATATGAATGATTTAAAATGTAATTAGTAAGTAGAACATTTACTTACATAATACTTAAGAATCAAATATAGTGTCATTCTGAAAATATTTACATTCACAAACATATATAAACAATAAAAATAAATTGGATCAAAGGGTTTGATAAGAAAGTTAGATTTATGTACAACTTTTGGGGGAACAAATATAACTATATATTGTAGAAAATGCATATTTAAATATTAATAATTTTTATCATTTATACCTGACAGAGAGAAGTTAGAACTCACGAGCAGACATTTCTCGAAAGAAGACATACTGAGACTTTGCTGAAGCTGCTTATCAGCTTATGGAGTTTTGGGGCTTAGACAATGGGGTTTTCTAAATATACAATCGTCACCTGCTAACAGAAATAATTTGATTTTCTCTCTTCCTACTTGAATACCCTTTATTTCTTTCTCTTGCCTGATGGCGCTGGCCAGAACTTCAATACTAGGTTGAATGGGAGTGGTGAGAGAGGGCATTCTTGTCTTGTGCTGGTTTTCAAAAGAAATGCCTCCAGCTTTTGCCCATTCAGTATGATAATGGCTGTGGGTTTGTCATAAATAGCTCTTATTATTTTGAGGTATGTTTCATTAATACTTTGTTTATTCAGTGTTTTTAGCATGAAGGGGTGTTGAATTTTATCGAAGGCCTTTTCTGCATCTATTGAGATATGTTTTTTGTCATTGGTTTTATTTATATGATGGATGACATTTATTGATTTGCATATGTTGAATCAGGTTTGCATCCGAGGGATGAAGTCAACTTGATTGTACTGGATAAGCTTTTTAATGTGCTGCTGAATTTGGTTTGCCAGTATTTTATTGAGGATTTTTGCATCAATGTTCATCAGGGCTATTGGCCTGAAATTTTCTTTTTTTTTGTTGTGTTTCTGCCAGGTTTTGGGACCAGCATGATGCTGGTCTCATAAAATGAGTTAGGGAGGAGTCCCTCTATTTCTATTGTTTGGAATAGTTTCAGAAGGAATGGGACCAGCTCCTCTTTGTACCTCTGGTAGAATTCAGCTGTGAATCCAACTGGTCCTGGGCTTTTTTTAGTTGGTAGGCTGTTGATTATTACCTCAAATTCACAGCTTGTTATTGGTCTATTGAGGGATTCGACTTCTTCCTGGTTTAGTTTTGGGAGGGTGTATATGTCCAGGAATTTATCTATTTCTTCTATATTTTCTAGTTCATTTGCATAGAGGTATTTATAGTATTCTCTGATGTTAGTTTGTATTTCTGTGGGATCAGTGGTGATTTCCCCTTTAACATGTTTTTTATTGGGTCTATTTGATTCTTCTCTCTTTTCTTCTTTATTAGTGTGGCTACAAGTCTATCTATCTTGTTAATTTTTTTTAAACAAACAGCTCCTGGATTCCTTGATTTTTGAAGGGTTTTTCATGTCTGCATCTGCTTCAGGTCTGCTCTGATCTTAGTTATTTCTTGTCTTCTGCTAGTTTTTGAATTTGTTTGTTGTTGCTTCTCTACTTCTTTTAACTGTGATGTTAGGGTAACAATTATACATCTTTCCAGCTTTCTCCCATGAGCATTTAGTGCTATGAGTTTCCCTCTTAATGCTGCTTTAGATGTGTCCCAGAGATTCTGGTACATTGTGTTTAGATGTGTCCCAGAGATTCTGGTACATTGTGTCTTTGTTATCACTGCTTTCAAAGAACTTATTTATTTCTGCCTTAATTTTGTTATTTACCCAGTAGTAATGAATGAGCAGGTTGTTCAGTTTCCATGTAGTTGTGCAGTTTTTGAGTGAGTTTATTAATCCTGAGTTCTAATTTGATTGCACTGTGGTCTGAGAAGCTGTTTGTTATGATTTCCCTTCTTTTGCATTTGCTGAGGAGTGTTTTACTTCCAATTACGTGGTCGATTTTAGAATAAGTGCTATGTGGTGCTAAGTAGAATGTGTGTTCTGTTGATTTGGGGTGGAGAGTTCTGTAGATTTCTATTAGATCTGCTTGGTCCAGAGCTGAGTTCAAGTCCTGAATATACTTATTAATTTTCTGTCCCATTGATCTGTCTAATATTGACAGTGGGATGTTAAAGTCTCCCACTATTATTGTGTGGGAGTAAAATCAATGTGCAAAAATCACAAGCATTCCTATTACCAATAATAGACAAACAGAGGGCCAAATCATGAGAAAACTCCCATTCACAATTGCTACAAAGAGAATAAAATACCTAGGAATACAATTCACAAGGAATGTGAAAGACCTCTTCAAGTACTCAAGGAAATCAGAGCGCACACAAACAAATGGAAAAACATTCCATGCTCATGGATAGAAATGATCAATATTGTAAAAATGACCATACTGCCCAAAGTAATTTATAGATTCAATGCTATTCCCATCAAGCTACAATTGACCTTCTTCACAGAATTTTAAAAAATTACATTAAATTTCATATGCAACCAAAAAAGAGCCCATATAGCCAAGACAATCCTAAGCAAAAAGAACAAAGCTAGAGGCATCACGCTACCTGACTTCAAACTGTAATACAAGGTTACAGTAACCAAAACAGCATGGTACTGGTACCAAAACAGATATATAGACCAATGGAACAGAACAGAGACCTCAGAAATAACATCACACATCTACAACCGTCTGATCTTTGACAAACCTGACAAAAAGAAGCAATGGGGAAAGGATTCCCTATTTAATAAATGGTGTTGGGAAAACTGGCTAGCCTTATGCAGAAAACTGAAACTGGATACCTTCCTTACACTTTATACAAAAATTAATTCAAGATGTATTAAAGACTTAAGCATAATACCTAAAACCATAAAAACCCTAGAAGAAAACCTAGGCAATACCATTCAGGACATAGGCATGGGCAAAGACTTCGTGACTAAAACACCAAAATCAATTGCAATGAAAGCCAAAATTGACAAATGGGATCTAATTAAACTAAAGAGCTTCTGCATAGCAGAAGAAACTATCATCAGAGTGAACATACAACCTAGAGAATGGGAAAAAAATTTTGCAATCTATCCATCTGACAAAGGGCTAATATCCAGAATCTACAAAGAACTTAAACAAATTTACAAGAGAAAAAAATCAAACAAACAACCCCATCAAAAAGTGGGTGGAGGATATAAACAGACAGCTTTCAAAAGAAGACATTTATGCAGCCAACAAACATATGAGAAAAAGCTCATGATCACTGATCATTAGAAAAATGCAAATCAAAACCACAATGTCATGCCAGTTAGAACGGCTATCATTAAAAACTCAGGAAACAACAGATGTTGAAGAAGATGTGCAGAAATAGGAATGCTTTTACACTGTTGGCAGGACTGTAAATTAGTTCAACCATTGTGGAAGACGGTGTGGTGATTTCTAATGGATCTAGAACCAGAAATACCATTTGACCCAGCAATCCCATTACTGGGTATATACCTAAAGGATTAAATAAATCATTCTACTATAAAATCATTCTACTATAAAAACACATGCACATGTATGTTTATTGCAGCACTGTTTACAATAGCAAAGGCTTGGACCTGACCCAAATGCCCATCGATGTTAGACTGGATAAAGAAAATGTGTCACGTACACACCATGGAATACAACGCAGCCATAAACGAATGAGTTCATGTCCTTTGCAGGGATATGGATGAAGCTGAAAACCATCACTCTCAGCAAACTAACACAGAAAGAGAAAACCAAACACCTCATGTTCTCACTCATAAGTGGGAGTTGAAAAATGAGAACACATGAGCTCAGAGAGGGGAACATCACACACTGGGGCCTGTCGGCAGGTGGGGGACAAGGGGAGAGAAAGCATTAGGAGAAATAGCTAATGTAGATGATGGGCTGATGGGGGCAGCAAACCACCATGGCACATGTACACCTATGTAACAATCCTGCACGTTTTGCACATGTATCCCTGAACTTAAAATATAATAATAAATAAATATAAATTAAAATATATTACAAAGCCAGATATATACACACACACACACACACACACACACACACACACACACACACACACACACACACACATATAAAACAAAGCTAAAAAAAACCATACAAACAGCCAACAAACATAAAAAACTACTTAAGTCACTAACTATTAGAGAAATGAAAATTAAAACCACAATGAGATACCATCTTACACTGGTTAGAATGACTATTGTTGAAAAGTCAAAAAAAATGACAGATATTGGTGAGGATTTGGAGGAAAGGGAACATTGGTAAGAATTAAATTAGTACAACTTCTTTGGAAAACATTATGGAGATTTCTCAAGAACTAAAAATTGAACTACCATGTAACCCAGCAATCTCAACACTATGTATTTAACCAAGAAACAGAAATCATCATATCAAAAAATGCCTGCCTGCACTGGTACGTGTATCTCAGCACTATTTACAATAGCAAAGTCATGAAATTAATGTAAGTTTTCATCAATGGAAAATTGGATAAAGAAAATATATATATCCACAATGGAATTCAATGCAGCCCTAAAAAGGAATAAACTTATATCTTTTGCAGCGACGTGGATTGAATTGGAGACCATTAAGCTAAATGAAATAACTCAAAAACAAAAAACTAAATAGTCCACCTTCTCAGTTAAAAGTGGAAGCTAGACAATGTGTACACATGGACATAAAGATGGAAATGATACCTACTGGGGACTCTAAAAGGGGGATGGGGGAAGGGGATGAGGATTAAAACATCAACTGTTAGGTGCAATTTTTAATATGTGGTTGACAGGTACACTAGAAGCCTAAACCTCACTATCACTCAATATATCTATATAGCAAACCTGTACATTTACCCCTGAATCTAAACCTTTTTTAAAAAATAATAAGTTTTGATTTTGATGGGAAATGAAATCCGTGTAGGAAGTAAATGAGTGAGCAAAAGGTCTGTTTAAAAGCATCGGAGAACCAGAAAGGCAGTCAGATCTTAGGAAGCCAAGATCACAAAGAGAACAAAACCAAAGTAATGTGAGATGGACTTTCTCAGTTTTTTTTTTTTTTTTTTTTTTTTCACTCTGAAAATAAGCTATTTCCTAAGAATGCAGCTCTGGATATAAGCATATGGAAAACCTGATATAGAGTAAGTTTCACAAACCTGAAAATTCCCTAGAACCCACTCAATCTCTGATTAAAGCAAGGGATTGATCTCTGTTCTAAACTGTTGGGCAGAAAGGAATTATAAACTCATTCAGAGCCTTCATATTTTCACACATAATGTACATGAGTCAATAATCATATAAAATTCAGAACCAAGGGAAAAATGGAAATCAATCAACAGTGCTCCAATTGCTGAAGGTGATTTACAATGACTTTAAAGTGACCTGAATAAATGTGTTCAGAAAAAGAAATAAAAAGGAGCATTTCACAAGCTAACTAGAAAGTATACAGAAGAATCAAATAGAAACTCCAAAACTATAAAATATGCTTCATAATTAGTAATTACTAATTATTATAGTAATTATTATAACTGATTACTATTAATAGTTGGTAGAAAATACCTAGACAGGAAAATAAAGAGAAAGACAGACAAAAGGAAATACAGCAAATTGAGTATGATTAACACAAAATAAAAATACTAGTAATGAGTAATGCGGTGGCCATTAAAAAAAGAGAATCAGTGTTTGAAATCTACCCATAAACACCAGAGTCACCAATCTTTATTGATTAATCTCTCTGATAATGAAACACTGATCTTACACAAATTATCAGAAAACAAATAGATAGAGGAACACTTTCAAATTTACGATATATGGCCAGAATTCACTAAATAGTAAACTCGAAAAGGACATTACAAGAAAGGAAAACTCTAAGTTAATCTATCTTACAAATGGAAAAGAAAGAAATCTCAAGCAAAGTGCAAAAAAAAATGAACAGAGAAAGATTTTTAAAGTATTCTACATAATTACAAAATGGAGTTTATTTCACCACTGCAAAATTTCTTTAACAATACAAAAATCAGCCAAATTCTAGATATTAAAATAATGTTTAAAGTTATATAATCGAGAGGCAGAGCAAGATAGTGAAAGAGAAAATCTCCACCAACTCCCACCCCACCCCACCCAAGGGCACCAATTTAACAACTATCGACACAGATACACATACAAAACACCTTTATAAAAACCAAAAATCAGGTGAGCCCTCATTGAACCTGGTGGCAATTCCATATAATTGTAAGAGGTACTGAAGCAGTTAAAAAATAATAATAACAGTCTGGATTTACAGACGCTATCCCTCTCTACCCTCCTGGCAGCAGTGGCATGGTGTGGAGAATTCCTCTGGGCAGTGAAGGAGGAAGAACACAGAAATTGTGAAGCACTAAATTAAGTGCTGTCGTGTTAGAGCAAAAAGGAAAACTGGACCAAACTCAGTTGATGCCTGCCCACAGAGGAACATTTAACTAGCCCTAGTCAGATTTGAATCACTGCCAATCTTAGCAGTTGAAACTTGAATTCCTACAAACCTCACTACTGGGGGCTACAGTGCTCTGGGTCTCTAAGTTAACTTTAAAGGTAGTCTTGACCATAAGGACTGCAACTCTTGGTGAGTCCTAGTGCCAAACCAGGCTGACAGATGGTGGACTTGGGGGTAGAGAGAAGGTACACAACCTACTGAGACACCAGCTGGGGCGGCTAAGGGAGTGCTGGAATCACTCCTTCCCTAACCTCAGTCTACACAGATCACAGCTCAAAATATTCCTTCCTTCCATTTGAGGAGAGAGAGGGAAAAGTGGGGAGAACTTTGTCTTGCATCTTGTATGCCAGCTAATCCACAGCAAGACAAGGCACTGTTCAGAGTAATGAGGCCCCCTTCTAGGTCCTAGCTACTGGATGACATTTCTAGACATATCCTGGGTGAGAAGGGAACATGCTGTCTTGAAGGAAAGGAACTAGTCCTGGCAGCATTCATCACCTGCTAACTGAGGAGGTCTTGGGCCCTGAATAACCAGCAATGATACCTAGGTAATACACTGAGGGCCTTGGATGAGCCTCTGAGGCTCACTGGCTACAGGTGAGACTGTGCATTGACAGCTGTGGTGATTATGGGGCAAAACTCTTTTTGCTTAAGAAAAGCAGAGAGATAAGTAAAGGAGACTTTGTCTTGCACCTTAGGTACCAGCACAGCCATAGAGGGGAAGAGCAACAAGTAGACTCTTAAAATCCCCAATTCCAGGACTTGACTCTTGGACAGAATTCATGGATATGCTACGGGTCACAGAGGATTCCACTGCCCTAAAGGGTGAGTCCCAGGCCAGACAGCATCATCACAAGCTGACTTAAGCTGACTTAAGCACCTTTGGACCTTAAGGCAACATCAGCAGTAGTCTGGCTACGTTCCTCAGCCTGTGGTGGCGGAGGATGCAGGGTGAGGCTCCTCTGCTTTTGAAAAGTGGAGGGAAGAGTGGGAAGGACTGTGTCTTGTGATTTGACTGTCAGCTCAGCCACATACAATAGAACATGAGGTAGACTTCTAAGATTTTTGACTTTAGTCTCTGACTCTCGGATGACTGACTCATGCAGGGACTAGGGTAACTCACCGCCCTGAAGGAACACAGGCCTGGCTGGCTTTGCCATCTGCTGATTGTAGAGGCCCAGGGCCAGGAGCAAACACAGACAGTAGCAAGGTAGTGGTTATAGTAAGCCTTGGGCAAGACCCAGTGCTATGTTAGCCTCAGGTCTGACCCAGCACAGTCATAGTGGTTGTGACCACAGGGGTGCTTGTGTCACTCCATCCCCAGCTTTAGGTAGCTCAGAAAACACACACACACACACACACACACAAAGAGAGACAGAGAGAGAGAGGGGGAGAGAGAGAGAGAGAGAGAGAGAGAGAGAGAGAGAGAGAGAGAGAGAGAGAGAGAGAGACTGGGAGAAAGTAAGGGAAGAGAAGAAAAGTTTCTTCCTGTTAATCCAGACAAATCTCCTAGATCTTGTCCAAAACAATCAAGGCAGTACTTCTACAAGTCTGCAAGAACCATAGCATTACTGAGATTGGGGTGAACCCTAAAACAGATACAACTTAGATCACAACACCCAAGTCCTTTTGAATATCTGGAAAGCTTTCCCAAGAAGGATGGGTACAAACAAGCCCAGACTGTGAAGACTACAATAAATACCTAACTCTTTAATGCCCAGACAAAGATGAACAACCGATAGCTACAAGACCATCCAGAGAAATATGACCTTACCAAACAAACTAAATAAGGCACTTGTGACCAATCACGGAGACACAAAGATATGTGACCTTTCAGACAGAGAATTCAAACTAGTTGTGTTGAAGAAATTCAAAGAAATTCAATATAACAAAGAGAAGGAATTCTGAATTCTATCAGATGAATTTAATGAACAAATTACATACGTAAAAAAATAAAGAAGAATGGAAATTTAAAATTTATTTTAAGACTTAAAAGAAATTCTGGAACTGAAAATCGCAACTGGCATACTGAAGAATGGATCAGAGTCTTTTAATGGCAGGATTAATCATGCAGAAGAAAGAATGAGTAAGCTTAAAGACAGGTTATTTGAAAATATACAGTCAGAGGAGGCAAAATAAAAAATAATTTAAAAAATGAAGCAAGCCCACAGGGTCAAAAAAATAGCCCAATAGGGCAAATTGAAGAGATATTGGCCTTAATGTGGAGGTGAAGAAAGAGATAGGAGTAGAAAGCTTATTCAAATGGAAAATAACTGAGAACCAAGGATGGTACTGGCATGAAAATAGACACGTAGACAAATGTAACTGAATAGAGAGAACCCAGAAACAAATCTGCAAACCTCCAGTGAACTCATTTTTGACAAAGGTGTAAAGACCATACATTGAGGAAAAGAGTTTCTTCAATTAATGGTTCTGGGAAAACTGGATATCCATTTACAGAAGAATGAAACTAGCCCTTTATCTCTTGCCATATACAAAAATCAAATTAAAATAGATTAAAGACTTAAATCTAAGATTTCAAACTGTGAACCTACTATAAGAAAACATTGGAGAAAATCTCCGGGATACTTGTCTGCGCAAAAATTTCTTGAGCAACACCATACAAGCACAGGCAACCAAAGCAAAAATGAACAAATCGGATTACATCAAGTTCAAAAGTTTCTGCATAGCAAAGGAAACAATCAACAAAATGAAGAGACAAGCCACAGAATGGGAGAAAATATTTGCAAATTACCCATCTGACAAGGGATTCATAACTAGTATATATAAAGAGCTCAAACAACTCTATAGGAAAAATCTAATAATCCAATCAAAAAGTGGGCAAAATATTTGAATAGACAACTCTCAGAAAAGGGTATACAAATAGCAAAAAGGCATATAATAAGGTGTTCAACATCATTGATCATCAGAAAAATGTGAAGCAAAACTACGATGAGATATCATTCACTCCAGTTAAAGTGGTTTATATCCAAAAGACAGGCAATAATGAGATCTTTGGGGTGTCGTTTTGCCAGCCTGAATCCTCTGTGACCGGTGGCACCTTCTGCCTGAGAATTGCTCATGCCTGCTGGGCTTGTTTTGCCCACACAGTCTGACAGGCTGTGGAGCCCTCAGTGGAGAGGGGACCCAGAGTGGGTACCTCCTATCTGCAGGCAGTTCATCCTAACGTCTGCCTGAGTCTGAGTCCAGGGTTTTAATGAGTTTTAGAAGGGATGAAGTCCATGCTGATTAAACCATGGGTGACCATGGGTGGGTCCAGAAAAAGCACTATGAGTTCTCACTCCTGGCAGTGGACTCCACCAGAACTGACAGCCCAGCTCCCATGCTTCAGGCTGTCCCTGGCTTGAAGAAGGGGCTTCACTGGGGACCTGTCCCTTTCTGCCCAGGAGCCTGTCTGCTGCCTGCCACCATCAACATGTCATCCACAGCACCCAGGCTGTTTGCACTGAGAGTTGCCTGCAGGCCCACACTGAACTGCTCTCAGGCCCGTTTTGGCCTCCCTCACATGCTCATCCATGCCCAAAGTCCAGAGCGGGGCTGAGACGGCGGGGGCTGGCATATCAGGGCTGCCCCAAGCACATGCATACCTGGCCAGGTTGTGACAGCACCTGAGCTCAGCTACAACTTTGCTCTGAAATTGGAGTGGGTGCCAGGATCGGGGAGAGGCCAGGAAGAGGGAGCAGGCACTTCTGTGTCTGCGGTGGGAGGAGGGTTTCCCTGGACCCCAAGAGCACAGCAATGCCTGGGTCCAGAGCTGCAGCTGGGCAGCTGACGCTGTGCCCAGGAGGATGGGGCTCCTGCCCCACCAACTCAGAAGGGAACCCAGCTCCCCCCACCTGTTCCCAGTTCCTGCTGGCTCCATGGAGCCCACAGTCCCAGTCACACCTCTTTTCATTGCAGATGGTGTCTTCACTGCAGCCACTCCAGATGGGCTGCTACTACCATCAATGACAAATGCTGGTGAGGATGTGGAGTAAATGAAATCCTCATACATTGTTGGTGGAAATGTAAAGTAGTACAAACACTCTGGAAAACAGTTTGGAGTTTCCTCAAAAACTGAAAATAGAGCTATCATATGATCCAGCACTCCCACTGTTGGGTATGTACCCCAAAGAAAAGAAACCAGTATTGAAGAGATATCTGCACTTCCATGCTTATTGCAGTACTATTCACAATAGCTAAGGTTTAGAAGCAACCTAGGCATCCATAGCAGATAAATGAACAAAGCAAATGTGGTATATACACATAATGGGTTACTATTCAGTCATAAAAAAGGATGAGATCCTGTCATTTGCAGCAACATGAATGGAACTGGAGATAATTATGTTAAATGTTATTGAAATAAGCCAGGCACAGAAAGGCAAATATTGTGTATTCTCACTTATCTGTGGGCTCTAAAAATCAACACAATTGAACACATGAACATAGAGAGTAGAAGGATGGTTACTAGAGGCTGAGAAAAGTGTTGAGGATAGGGGATGGAGGAAGGTGGGGATAGTTAATGAGCATACACACGAAAAAAAACAGAAAGAATGAATAAAGCCTACTATGTGATAGCACAACAGGATGATTATAGTTAATAATAACTTAATTGCACATTTTAAAATCACTACAAAAGTGTAATTGGATTGTTTGTAACACAAAGGATAAATGCTTGAGGAGATAGATACCCCATTCTCCATAATGTGGTTACTACACATTACATACTTATATCAAAACATCTCAAGCTCCCTATAAATATATACATCTATTATGTGCCCACAACATTTAAAATTTTTTTAAATTTAAAATAATATATATAATCAGTGCTACAAATGCATAAAGAGAATTTGATACAATCAATACATATTTATGATCAAATGAAACAAAATAATAATCTGAGCAATCTAGAAATAGAATAATAATTCCTTAGTCTGATAAGGGTATCTTAAAATAATACAATATTATGATTCATTGTGAAATAATAAGAATTTGTTCCCTAAGTGCCAGAACAAGAAAAGATTGCCATCATCACTCATTATTTTAAACATTTTCTGTAAGATATTTACAGTGCAATCAAGCAGGAAAAAAAAAAAAAGCAAGAAATGTGATTATCATTATTTTCAAATGACAAGATTATATATGTTGAAGATGTCTAAAATTAAAAGATACACTGTTAGAATTAACAACCCAGAAGTTTTGTTGAGTTCAATGTCATTTTTAAATAAATTTAAACATATGTAATCAATAAATACAGTAAACATTTTACATTGCTTACAATGACATTAAAAATAACACATAATACCAATAAATTGATTTATAACATTAAGCAACATGTCAGCACAGAAAAGTATAAACTTTAAGCAGAACAAATTTAGAGGAATTAAAATTTAAATTTATACAAATTTTTAAAGGGTAGTATCATCACAATGGTAAATAAATAGATTTGAGGAACCAAATAGATTGTCCCATAGCAGACCACTCATATTCAGTCATCTGACTTATAAAAAGATCCCTATGCAGTACCATGAATTATTTAAATAATATCTTTAAAAATAAAATGTGCTATATCAGTTGGATATCCATTTGGAAAAACGTATTAGTATTATTCCAATTAATTCACTCTATATACAAAAATTATTCCAGATGGGTCATAAATCTAAATAGAAATACAAAATCATATAATGCTTATGATATATATTAGGAAAATATCTTCGTGACCTGGGTTAGAAAAAAATATTTTAAATAAGACACAAAGAGCATAAATCAAAGAGAAAACTAAAATACATGTAATTCAGCTGAAATTAAGACCTTTTGTTTGTTAAAATATGCCATGAATGAAGTGAAAAATACTAGGTACAATTTGGGGGAAACTATCTTCTATGCCCATACCCAACAAAGACTCACGGATTTTGTACTAATCAAAGAATGGTATCTGTGCTTTCTCAAACAAATTATGAGGAAAAAGCATCAGTCTCAGTTTATTGTAAGATCCTTTCCTCTTCTAGAATTTAGAACTATCATGGGATAATTAAAATTATCAATTTAAAATAGCATTGCCAGAATTCTTAGATTTAAGAGAATATAATTAATACTCTTGCACAGTGTTAACATCTAATCCAAAGATGGGAAAAATTTTGTCACGTCACTAAAATGCTTTGCGTTATTTTCTATGTTGTTACTCCAAATTTTCAAGTTTATGTTTTAAAATCTACATATATTTACATGATATATGTATCACTCACTTAGGAGGAAGTTTTTCCCTCAACCATACAATCAGAGCAAATTGTGCATAATAACCAAGCTGCATTTTCTATTCTTCTTCTTGTATTGATTTACTAATCTTACGTAAGCAACTACCAAAGACCCTTTACTTTTCAAGTGAGTGAACTTGCAAAATACTGTGTGTGGATATGAAAGCAATTTGGTTATAAAATACTTTGTTCCACTTTTTTCATAAAGTTTATTTGACGTTCTTGAGCTTCTAATTGTGAATAACAGCATGTTGATGGCTTAAGAAAGCTCTGTTTAAATTTTTCTCTGTTTACTGTTGATAAGTATAGATGATATATATTCATTAACAGTCATAGGTTTATGTATTACCCTAAAGGAGGCAGAGTAAAATACTGTTAAAAATGTTAGCTCTGAAGTAACTTTGATTGGATGTGTTCACTGGCTCTACCATTTGCTTAGTCATGGGTGTACTGGGGAAATTAACAACATAGAGTCAGTTTCCTTGTCTATAAAATGGTGTAAAACCACTCCAAAGTCATGGGTTGTTGAGAGGTTAAATGAGTTAATACAATTTGTATGAGTTAGTCAATAAAAAAAAACAGTCCTTCGCAAATGATTAAAAATGTAAGTTATATATGTGCTTGGCACATACCAAAGATTTACATGTTAGCTTTTATTACAATTATGACTTCTAAAAAGATAGATATTTAATATTTAATTGAGAATGACTGTCTTTCTGCCTGGAGCATTTCACTGCCCATCATCCTTATTCTCTTTATGTAATGTTTATTCCTTCTTCAAGGCCTAATTCAAAAATAACCCTACTCTCCAACCTCAGGATGAATTAATTGCCGTTTTCTATATCTCTCACCAACTTTTAGGTTCTCGTTTTACTGTATTGTAAATATTTATGTATGTTTCCTCCTCCAGAAAGTACACATTTAAGACCATATTGCATTCAAATTTCTTAGTTCAGCTTTTTGAATGTGGAAAGGTCTATAACTAATGTTTGTAGAAGTTTACCTTAGATTTCGGTCTTGTGGTGGTTGCTGTTGGTATTGCCAAACTCTAAGTCCTAACCTAAGCAATTCTCTTTATCTCTCTTTGCTTCTTCCTGCTTCCTCTGCCCCTCACCTTTTGTCATTTGGCTTATTTCTCCAGATTGTTTGAAACTGACAGTGATCGATCTTGTGAAAAGAAAAAAAAATCTGAATTATGCTGGGAAAATCATTTGTAAATAAACTTAATAAATATAAGGGAAATATACTTTCATAACTATTCTACATAGAACTGTTATATTTTGTAGTTACAGCCATGGCCAAATCATCAGTTTGCATTCCTTAGTAGGATACTGAATATATGGTCATTGGAACATTTCTTTTCTTCTTGACGGAGCCTGTAAGAATGTCATGAGCTTTGAGCATAGACTCCAAAGGCTCAGATTTGAGCATTGGCTGTTTCATGTTCTATGTGACTGCAATAGCCAACACTAACTTTCTGTTTCTGTTACATAAGCACTAGGCTAGATCAATGGTTTAAAAAAAGATCTGCTGTACAATATTGTACTCATAATCAGCAATAATGTATTGTACACTTAAAGTTTATTAAAAAGATAGAGCTCATGTAAAGTGTTCTTACCATAATAAAATTGTGTTTATTTTTTTTTTGAAAAAACATAGTCACATAGATATTTAGGCATCGGAAACTCAGCAAGACCTCACAGGTGGGAGGGGCTGAAAGAAGAAAAGCCCAAGGGGACCTCAGAAGCACTCTTAAATGAGGTAAGTTGTGTATGTATATGTGTATATATATGTATACACATACATGTGTGTATATATGTATATATACATATATACACATACATATATTTAGAAGAGTATGTATATACTATGTATAAGCTATATATATTAAAAATCTAAATTGATGAAAAATATTACAATGACAAAATTTTGGAACATCACTGCAATGCATTTGTTTCAAGCCTCTAGCCACTGGAAATTATATATATGTGTGTGTGCGTGTACATATATACATATATACACATATATATACACATATATTAGTAGGATATATATTTTGGTAATATTTTTCTTCAGTTACTTTATAGGTAAATGTTGGAAAAACACTGTAAGCATGTGATTTGTTCATTCAAACTTCAAGAGGATATTTTAAATTCACAGTTTATTCCAAGTCAAATTTCTCTTTTATATATTCTTTTATAAAATAAACATAAATTAAATCATTACAATGATAGGACAATTACAGTTATTTTCAGTGGATAAAGATTTGACAACTTATATTTCCAATTTGTGTGTCTTCTATGTTTATATTTTAACCAATGTATCTGCTATTCACAATAAATGAACAAATTAGCAAAGTGGCATTTTGATAATTTTTATAATATTCTGTAAAAATGTATGCTTATAGGCGATATGATTGTGTACACTTGGATTTTCTGGAATTTTCTTCATTTGACTTAATCCTTTGCCTTTAAAACACAAACTTCCTATCAATGTTAATGCACATTCAAAACATAATGGCATTTGACAGTAAATACACAGCCTCATCAAATCACTTATCTCCCCATGCTTCCGCAGTAATATTGAGGGAATCTGAATAAATCACATCTCAAAGGGTACAGGTGCTGTCAAACAGCATAACTAATGAATTGCCTTGACTGGAAGAGAGCAAATAATATCTTGCATTTATAATCTAAGACAGCTGATAGCTGAGTCCTTTAACTGAATCAGTCACCATAACTAATTATAACCTGAAAAATTATAGTGACTTTTATGCTAATAATTAGTAAACACCTCGTAGCAATTTCTTAGAGAAGATAGACTGTCATACAATTCGCAGAATGGTGAAGTAATACAATTTGAACTAATATACAGGCCCGTGCTTTTCTTTTATTTCTGCCTTTTATTTTCCATTATCAAAATTATAGTTGTCTGGTTATTAGCTTAAAGCAATAATACAAATATGAGACTATATAACAAACTAATGATGTCAAGGTACAGAAATAGTTATTAAAAGTCTGCAATAAAGAACAACTAGTTAGCTTTTATTTCAGTGATATGAATATTTATATAATATATAAATTGTGTAATACTTTGATATCTTCACCGTGTCATTGGGGAATATTTATGATTAATAGCTGCTAAGGCAAATTCTTAGTTGACCCATGAGAACTCTTCAAAATATGAGAATATCATTCTTAATTAGTACATTTGATTGACAAGTACATTTTATAACCATACAATTCACTACACAGCAAAATTACCAAATTCACAGGTAAGGATCATCTTGAGGAATATAAATTAGCCATGAGTAAAGAGCTTTTCTATATAATCACATGAATTAGAAGCTCAGTGTGTTTCTAAGAAAGGAAGTAGTATAGGAGAGATATAGTGACAGATGACTGTTGAACCTTACTAGTAATCAAAAACATATGAAATAAAATTTTACTTATGTGGTCTGCAACAAAACTTGTTTATTTTATAGTGCTGGTCAAGTATAAGTTGCTAAAGGATTTTCAGAAAAGTGTTTCAGTCATTCAAGCTCTTCCACATATAATAATAACATTTCAGCCAGTAATTTTATTTCTGTGAATTTTTATCAAAAAATAAAATGAATATAAAAGCCAAAATTATATATATGAAAACTATGTAATAACAAATAAAATTCAGGATAAAAGTGTTTTTATGCACTACAAATAAAAAATATCTCAATATTATGAAGATAAAGATTGCTCATTGTGAAGAAGAATGAATTACATACTTTCCTCTTATTCTTGTTAACAGATATTTTATGGTGAATGCATACTTCAGTTTCATAATTTAAATATGCATGTATAATATATCAAATTTAGTATGTTTATATATTGCCCAATCTAAAAATGTGGAATCCCAGATAGCAAATTATTCCAAGTGCAAAATAGAAGCTGTGTCTTCTATTTTATGAATAAATTTCTAAATTACAAATCAATCATATTATGAAGAGAAAGTTTCTGAGTTATAAAATTAATATTGTTTTACCTTATATAGTCAGCATTTTCTAAAAGATGTAAATATATAACCCACGTTACAATTTAAACACATTTTAATAAAAATATTTGTCATTGAATCTAACATTAAGCACATTAGTTGAGGCTGTATGCTTTTTAAATTTTTTTTAATATGCTATGTTGAGCTTAATATTTTCTGCTCTATGAAAATTACAAAGTAAGCTAAGATTCTATTTTGGTTTATAATATATACACACATAAGAAAAACAAATTTCTTTCACTTCCAGAGTTTGAGTCAATACTTCTTCCTAAGAATGCCTCTGATTTCCCCTATATTTTTCTCCTGCTAACACTACATTGATTTCTAAAAATCATGAAATGAATTTATTTGGAAAGGAAAATATATGTAGGTAATTCTTATCTTCGTAGCTACCAATTTTACCTCTTGTGTTCAGAGACCATGCATTTGTTCAGTATCTCCCAATAGTGCTACAGTAAATATTTTTAAATGATGCCCAATTCCAAGCAGTAAGAGGGAATTATTATAGATAAAATTCCTCCTCCCACATGCAAACCACTCTAAGTATAAAGAAACAATAAATATGCTATGCTTAAATTTAAATGTATAGCTGAAAAAGTAAATAAATAAATAAATAAAATCCATAGTACAGAGATTGGGTCCAAGTTGGAGAAAGGAGAAAGATGATGAAATCTATACAATCTCAAGTAACCAGAGTAGAAGTTTTAGTAATTGGGGGTTTAGATACCTGTCAACAGATTAACAAAGGCTGGAATATCAATCAAGATAGTTCTCAAAAACATAAAGTTAAACAAGGTTTAGGATGGTATATAAGTAACAAATAAAAATATTTAAAATTTTGAAATAATATAGAAAACAATACTTATTTCTTGGGACTAGTTATGGAATAAGAGGTTCTTTAATTGCATTGGTAATTGGAAGAAAATGAGATGAGATATTCAAACTTACTTGTGTTTGTGTGAATGCTTGATATTTTTTCTACGCTTTTTTGCATTTTAAAATAAAAAGAAAGCTCAACTCATTCAACCCTACAAAATTCAAATGTTGATGCATCATTCTTTTTCTCTTTTATCAGTTTCTCTCCATAATCGACAATGTGTAACTCACTCAGCATTGTGATTGCTCAATTAATTTCTTTGGATGAACAAGTATACAT
The DNA here is from genome assembly GCF_043159975.1 of Macaca nemestrina. NCBI lineage: Eukaryota > Metazoa > Chordata > Mammalia > Primates > Cercopithecidae > Macaca > Macaca nemestrina. The sequence continues at coordinate 83,129,981 of NC_092135.1, read as the reverse complement.
TAGCTAATTACTTAGAGAACTATTCTGGTGTTATATAAACAAAGAATCATGGGCCAAAATAATTATTTGCATACTTTACTAAGCATGCATACTTAGGTATTTAATCAAGATATATAGGTACTTCACAGCAGTAATATTTTTGGAAACTAAAACTGCCCACTTAATTTACTTTGTAGAGAGAAAAGAGCAAGATTACAGTCATTGAATCTTGGAAATACGGTGAAGCTCTATAAAAGACCAGCCAAATCTCCTGCAGTAAGATGTCCAGACTAATAGAACTCCAGTAGCTGAGTTATTTGAGAAAGAAAAGGTAAAAAATAGTGATGGTCAGCACCAATCATTTCACCCATAGCCACCTGACATGTTAAAAAAAAATCTTTAAATTCTTGAGAACCTGGGTTTGAATCAAATCACTACCACTTACTTCCAACTAGGCATCTCAAAGTTGCCTATCAGGGTTGTGAAAAGAGAAGGTAAAATTTATGAAGTGTCTATCATATGTTTTGCACTTTAACAAAACACAGTTATTTCTAATTCTTGTTTTTGATACTGAATACTTTACCATAGAACTTTACATATACTAAGGAGTTGAGAAATTCTGACTAATAAAATAGCATGATAGCTGTCTAATGAAGATATTTATAAGTGCTTATTATGAATTAAATTATTTAATCTCACAAAACTATAAAGTAGATATCTAGCACTAAATGGCTACTCAAACATGAACAAGATTCTTAAATATCCCTAAAGAGATTAAACAGCTATAGAGAGAGGGATATTTTATAAGTGAGGATATGAACTATTCCTATGGAGATAGGGATATTTAAGAAACCTGTCTATGTTTGGGTAGCTAAGTGCTAGATATAGCATAGGTACAGGCATAGCTATAGAGATAGAGATAGATATAGTTAAGGATAGGGGTAGAGAGAGAGATAAATATAATATGTCAACCCAAACCACTTGAGCTTTAGACACTGCACAATTTACTATGGCATTTCTAATAAATTCCTTTGCTTCTCAATGTTAAATTAAGTACAATTATAAATAAATGAGTATCTTAATATAAAATAAATCTCTCCTAGGATTATATATATAATTTAACTTTTTAGGCATATTTAAAATTTTGAAACTAATTGTTAAGCCCTAGTGCTTTAAGTTTAGCAACATATTAAGTTAAATTAAAAATAAATCATCTTAGTTTATAGCATATTCTCATATGGTCTCACATTCAATCTAATAAGAATTCTAAGTAATTTGAAATCTCTTCATTATGATTCTAAAAATGTCACTGATATTTGCTGCAATAACAAGTTATATGCATTTCAATAAAAGCAAATTAGCAGTAGATTAAAGTTAATTTATTGACTTTTTCAAATGAAATATAAATTGATTAAAAGGTTTAAAGGTATGTTAATAAATCTAACCTACAGCAGATACAATTTTCCTGTATGCAATTATTTCTCTAAGACTGAATATGTGAAACAAGATGAAAAACAAATAACAAAAATGTTACATTATTCATTATAACAACTAAAGCATATTATGTTTTCCTGATGAATGGGAATTACTTTTTTTTTTAATAAACAGTACCTACTGAGGACAATATATTGGAAATGTGGTTAAATAGTTGCATATGAAATTGAGAAAGGACCACTCTGCGTCTAGTGTAAATACTTCTATGGGTTATTGAACATTTTTTTTTTACAACCTCTCTGTTGCTTCAAAAGTTTTTTGGGAACAGTTGATGTCCAGTTGGAAATGATTACGTTAGGAAATAAAACTGCCACAATATGCATATTTTGCTTCAGCTCAAAATGGAGAGCTAGGAAGAACATTGTTTTCGCTCATACCACCAGAAGAAAACATTGGAAAAACTGCCAGTTAATGGTGTTTCTTCAGCCCATCAGAGATCTGTAGTTGTAATCCAAAGAGCTAATTGAAAACTTGGAGACAGGTAAGTGCTTACAGGGAGAAACACTACTCAGATATGTGCTTACCTGAAACATATGGCAATAGGAAGATCCAGCTAGACATTTTTACCAAATGGCCAAATCTTGGATGTAGGTTAGTGTGAAAGTGTAAAGATTCCCTGCGGGCCACTGACATAGGGGGTTTGCAGTATCTTACAGACTTTCCTCAAGATATCTCACCATTCACTCTGAGAGAGAGTTAAGTAAAAGCTTCCACCATCGTGTTGGCTGGATGATGGGAGCAGTAGCTCCTGTCAAAACTACCCAGACCCATCTCACCTGTCTCTACTAATAATTTAAACTCTACCCTACTGAAGGAAGGGTAACAAAATTTGTAGCCTGATAGCAAAGGTAGTAAAGGAGTACAAATGAGGGAGGTGTGGATAGAAAAACAAAACAAAAACAGACAAACAAAAATCTCTACTTTTAGGTGAAGAATAATAATAGATGTTAGGCTCAACATTCCCTCTGATCAAGGGAAAGAAACACTTTTGTGAGCTGTATCATTGACATCCACTTTTGTAATACCTAACTAAGATTGAAGGTTAATCAAAACATCAGATAACATGCCTGCCACCATGTCACACACACACACGCACACGCACACATACACACACTCCATCACTCAAGCAAGCGTTGAATAAAAGTAACAGTGGAATACAAGTGGGGAAGCAGCAAGAAACAGATTCTCTCTTGGAAACAACATAAAAGGAACACCTAAAGTCAAAAATGAGGATAATTAAATAAACCAGAGAGGAGAAATCACAAATTTGCTCAAACTTTAAACACCAGAAATGACTAGCACAATTTGAATTTTCTAGTGCACTGAGAGTAATCATGACAGTAAAAACTTTATACCAAGTCCAACCTCTGACTAAGGAGTTGTGCAATACCCTTACATTAAGACCTAACAAAAGAAAAAGTGTACTCACTTTCAAACTCACTTAACTCTATATATTTCACAACATGCCTTGCTTCAAACAAACATTTATGAGGTATGTAAAAAGGTAAGAATAAACATTGGCTGAAAAGACAAAATTATTATCATGACCAGAATCAGATATGAAAGAGATATTGGCATGATGAGACAGAGAGTTTAAAATAACAATGATAAATATGTTAAAGGCTCTAATGGAAAAATTTGACATCATACACAATCACACAGATACTTCCAGGACAGAAATGGAAATTATTAAAAATTAAGAAAGTAGAAATGTTAGAAATCAAAACACCATAATAGAAATACAGCCTTCTGCAGGCTCACCAGTAGACTTGATAGAGCAGAGAGAAAAAAATTATTACACTTGAAGACAGGTCAATAGAGATTACTCAAATAGAAATACAAAGAGAAAAAAAAAAAAAGGAAAACAGAAGAGAATATACAAAAGTGTGTGACAGTATCAAATGGTCTGAGACACATGCAATCACTATAGCCAAAGCAGAAGAAAGGAGAATGGAAACAAAAAATATTTGAAGAATTAATGGCAGGAAATTTTTCAAAATTGTGATAGACATTAAACTGCAAACCCATAAAACTCAAAGAAAAAAAGGAGAATAAATACCAAGAAGGAAATCATAACTATCATATTCAAATTGCTGAAAATCAAAGTTAAAAGGAATGGAGTCAAGCAGAAATTTGAAGAATGTTCTATAAAAATAATATTCAAAAGTCAAACAGAAATAAAACTTAGATAAACAAAAACTGAGGGAAGGAACTATCAGCTGACCTACTCTACAAGAAATGTTAAAGGAAGCTCTTCAAGTAGAATAAATATGACATAGGTCACATAAACTGAGATAAAAACTAAGAATTAAAAGGCATGCAAAATGGAATAAATAAAGGTGAAATAAAACTGTTTTTATGATTTTAATTATTCTAAAAGATAACTTAATGTTTACAGAAGAATGGTAACAGTTATTGTCTTTATAATATACATATAATAAAATACATGACAATGATGGTAAAGGCCTGGAGAGGAAGAATTGGAAATTATAATAGTTATAATATCTTTACATATGTGTAGTGGTATAATATTCTCTGAAGGTAGCCTAGCCAACATAGCAAAACCCCATCTCTACAAAAAGTACAAAAATTAACCAGGCGAGGTGGTACGTGCCTGTAGTCCCACCTACTCAGGAGGTTGACGTGAGAGGATCACTTGAGACAGGGAATTGGAGGCTGCAGCGAACCATGATAGCACCACTGTACTATAGCCTGAGAGAAAGAGAAAGACCCTGTCTCAAAAACATAAAAAAAAAAAAATTCTCTGGAGGTAAACTCATATTTTTTAACATATATAATAAAACGAAGGAAAACATTTTTTAAAGGTGCTATGAGTAATTTTGGATATCATGCAAATCATAAAACATTCTTGTTAAACTCAAGGGAAGCAAGAAAAAAGGAAAGAGCAAATAAAGAAAAAACAGATAAGGAAGTGATATATTTTAATCCAGCCACATGAGCTATCATTTTAAATATGAATGCTGTACACCTGTTTAAACACAAAGATTGTCAGTTTTATAAGTCAGGATAGGAAAACAAGACCTAGCTTTATGCTGCCTGTAAGACATCCTCCAGAGAGGCTTTCACTGAATAGTATTCAATTTCTTTTTTGTATGTTTTCATAGTAGCACCGTACTTCCATTTTTGTGATACTCAGCATGATGCAAATTACTTAGACACTATGTTCTACTCTATGTTAGAAATATTGTTCTCCTTTTTCCTAAAATCATTCCAGTGTCTATCACAATGCTGGACGAGATGCTCTATTATAAACTCTCAGGGTTTTCAAACTAATCATAATTCTACCCAACATTCCTATAAACATTGATAATATGGTGAGATTTTCCAAGAATAGCTTAGGAAAAATGTGAATTAAAGGTGCATCTAGGTATTCTGATTATTCTCTTCGCAAAATTAATTATTTAAATTTAACATTGGACACAAAAATTCTTCACTTAATCAATAATTAAATGAGTAGAAAAAATTATCGGCCTATCAATAAACATCTGAGAAAATGTAATGGTTTTCGTTTTGTACAACAAAATAATACTGGTGTCACTCTGGAAATTAACCTGAAGAATGCCCATAATTATAGTCAAAATTGTATTTATAATATTTTATAATACATAAGAAAGAAAATGTTATTTCAAATAATGAGTAGAAATAATATTTTAATATTATATTATTTCTAATTAGTATTTGAGATAATATTTTAATTGATTTTCAGTTCCTTTGTTTGATGAACTCTAAATTACACGCAAAAATATCAGCTCAGGCACAATCACTCGAGAGAAGGTTATTTATTCAGATACAGAATATAATAGAAGTTGATTCTTCCTTCAAAATAAGTTTACTATTCTGGTCTGTATACATATTTTTAATTTTACATATTTAATTGTTACATCATTCTCAGCAACATAACTCTGACATATTTTAATTTCTTAAATCTTTATGTCATGTTAATTAATATGAATTGTTGCTCTCAGGTCTGGCATGAGTCCTAATTATAAAGACAATGCTTTTATTATTTCAAAGTCTTTATTACTGAAGAAAATTTATATTCAAAATTAAGCTCTATGTCATGAAATCATATGTTTCAAAATCATTAATAAAAGGATATTAAGTGATACAGGATAATGGGCTAACTAAATTATAATTTAAAAGAACATTAAAAGAAAACAAAATACAATTATTTCCAATATAGCTTATAAAGTGAAAGTGAATATATGAAGGAGAAAACAACTGATGCTATAAAGAACTGATAGAAAACATGTGCATATATTTTATCTATAAACGTAAGTCAGTTAAGTGCATTGGTTTCTCCATGGGAAAAGCGGCCTGCACAGTGACAGAACAGCAACTGTATATAATGTGCAAATGATATGAAACAAACAAAATTTCAAAGCCAGGATATACACTCATTAGTGATGTATAGGAAAAAAGTATAATAAGGATAATTATATATCTGTATTCTAAATTTATTTTATTACATATTTAGCAATAGCAGCTTTAATAATTATGATTTACTGGAAGATGAAAGCAGAACAACTTATTCATTCTTAGATCTGCTTTCAATGGATTTCCAGTCATGTGTAATAAAAGATATATAGATTAATATTTGCATGTATCAAAACATCTATCATTTCATTTCAGAGCAATGTGCTACCATTAAAATGCCAATGTTTATCCCGTTATATTAATGTTCAAGCCAGGGAATGCCTCCAAATTCTGCACATACCATCATCCCATTTTCTTAATCAACATTGATTACAAAATTCTTGCTAATTGACTCAATTGTGTTATGCCTGTCTTCACTCATCCAAATCAAGCAGGGCTCATTAAAATTCAAGTTTCCTATAATAACATCAGATTATACATTAATGTGATCCATTTGATTAGAATAAACCGGATCAAATTGCAATATTTTGTACATGAAAATAGACAAGTTTGGTCAATAGGCAAAGAATTTTTTAGTGTAAATTTAGAGCTATTGGAAATGGCATTTTCATTTTCTACATAGTTCTAGTTATTCTTGGAATAATGTGAAAGGGAAAAATGTATGTGATCCACAGTGAAATAGATTGAAATTACATATTTATGTATTTTAGTAAATAAAAGAAAAATATATTTTTTAATAAAATAGGACCTTTGATGTGATTGATTTTTGTATTGAAATTACTTCAATAACATATGGCTGATTGAAAATACTACTATATTTTGCTAACTAAAAGTATAGAGAGAGTAATGTGAAAAATCTAAGTCCTCAAAAGAAATTGCAACAAAAACAAAATTTGACAAGTGGGACCTAATTAAACTAAAGAGCTTCTGCACAGCAAAATTAACTACCAACAGAATAAACAGACAAGCTACGGATGAGAGAAGATGTTCACAAACTATGCATCTGACAAAGGTCAAATATCCAGAATCTATAAGGAACTTAAGAAGCAAAACACAAATAATCCCATTAAAAATTGGGCAAAAGATGAGGACAGACAGAAGAAGCCATACAAGTAGCCAAAAAATAAATGAAAAAATGCTCAACATCACTAATCATCAGACAAATGCAAAACAAAACTGCAGGATACTTGGAGTGCAGTGGCTCATGCCTGCAGTCCCAGCAATTTGGAAGGCTGAGGCTGGTGGATCACTTGAGACAAGGAGGTCGAGATCAGCCTAGCCTATATGGCGAAACCTGGTATCTACTAAAAATACAAAAAAAAAAAAAAAAAAATTAGCTGGACGTGGCGGTGCACACCTGTAATCTCAGCTACTTGGGATGCTGAGGCATGAGAATCTTTTGAACCCAGGAAGCAGAGGTTGCAGTGAGCTGAGATGCTGCCACTGCACACCAGCCAAGGTGACGGAGAGAGATATTATTAAAAAGTCAAAAAATAACAGTCTGCTAGGTTGCAGAGAAAAGGGAACACTTATGCACTGTTGGTGGGAATGGAAATTAGTTCAGCCACTGTGGAAAACAGTTTAGAGATTTCTCAAGGAACTTAACACAGAGCTACCATTTGACTCAGCAATCCCACTACTGGGTATATACCCGAAGGAAAATAAATCATTCTACCAAAAAGACCCATGTACTCCTACATTCATTGCAGCACTAGTCACAACAGCAAAGACATGCAATCAATCGATGATCCCATCCATGGTGGACTAGATAAAGCAAATGTGCTACATATACATCATGGAATATTAAGCAGGCATAAACAAGAATAAAATCATGTCCTTTGCAACAACATGGATGGGGCTGGAGGCCATTATCCTAAGCCAATTAACATGAAATAGAAAACCAAATACTACATGTTCTCATTTATAAGTGGGAGCTAAACATTGCATACACATGGATATAAAGATGGGAACAATAGACACTGGGGACTACTACAGCAGGGAGGTGGGGAGTGGTGTGAGGGTTGACAAGCTACCTATTGAGTATTATGCTAACTTACCTGGATGATGGGATCATTCATACCCCAAACCTCAGTCTCACACAATATACCCATTTGATAAACCTGCATATGTCCCCCCGACTCTAAAATAAAAGTTTAAATTAAAACAAATTGTTTTATTTTTTGACTTATTTTTTAAATAAGATCAACTTTTGGTATATATTTCTATGAATTTTAAAACATATAAATATAATATTGATAAAAAACATTTCCATCACTCAAAAAAAACTCCTTTATGCTATTCTTATGTAGTCACATCCTCCTGTAATGTCTGGTAACCACTAACCTGTTCTCCTCATTATAATTTTTTTCCAAGAACATCACTGATATCGAATCACATAGCATGTAATCTTCTGAGAATGTCTTCTTTCATTCAGCAGAATACCTTTGATATCTATCCAAGTTGTTGCCTGTATTGATGACTAGTAGTTCATCATATGGATGTCTTCCCATTCCATCTATTCACCTACTGAAGATCTTTTTCTTTAGAAATTGTAAAATACATTCATAGCTTTGCACAGCTTATTTAAAAATTTTATCCCTTCCATTGAAATGTAGACGTATTTCCACCATACTCAGTCCACTTTACTTTCCTCCTTTTATGCCCTGGTTATCTTATATTTTGCATCTGTACATATTGAAATCCCCATTAGGCAGTGCTATATATTTTTGGTATTCAACTTGCAAGCATATTTTAAAGAACTCAAAAGGAGAGGAAATATCTATTGTATTTACCATATATTTACACTTTATCTTCTCCTAATTTATTCTGCATTTTGCAAGTTTCCTTCCAGTATAATTTTTCTTCTGTCTGAAGAATTTTCTTGGACGATTATTTTAGAGTATTTTGCAACCTAAAAATTGTTTTAGTTTTCTTTTATATGAAAATGTCTTTATTGAATCATTGACCTAGAGTATATATATATATTTTTTTGTAATTTTTAACAAATCTCTATAGCAGTTTATTTTGACAGACACATTAAAGACTGAATTTATAATTGAGAGTAACATAAACATTTAATTGGTATAGCTTCTGGTGAATATAGAATACAGAAATCCAAAATTATTTTAAATTGATTATTGTTGCCAGTTTCTGCAATATACAATAAAAAAAAAACAAAAATTTTGCCCTTTAAATATATACAAATACTTTCCAAAATTATTTAAATAATTATGTGGACATAGCTATATTTTTTGACATTCTCATATATTCTATAACTTAAAAAAAAAAAGAAAAGTGTTTAGTAATATGCCTATCATACTTAGGTTAAACTGCATCCTCATTCAAATATGCAATTTTCTGCCCTTCTTTAATGCCTTTACTGTTAACGCAAGAGGCCAAAATATGGTGCCCTCTTATGTTTTCATTCTCTGAAATAGTATATATTTTTTAAAAACAGAACACATGGATGTAAAATCATGAATATAAATAATTGTAACTGATGGATATGTCAATTAGCTAGATTTAATTATTCCAATTTGTATTCATAAATCATAACATCACGTTGTACCATCTATTTGTATATAAAACTATTTGTCAATTTGCAATTAAAACATTAAAACATTAAAAATTATAGACCCAGAGTATATTTTTATTCAATAACACTCTGAATGGATAGCTCTTTTCTTTCAGTACTCAGAAAATGCTGGGCCCCTTTATTCTGGCCTCCAGGATTTTCAACGAGGAGTCAGTGGTCATTCAAATCATTGCTCCCCTATAGATAATGAACTGTTTTTCTCTGGCTCCTCTTAAGATATGTACTTAAGTTTACAGCAGTTTGCTTATGATATATCTGAACATATATTTCTTTGTGTTCATTCTGCTTGGGTTTCATTCAGCCTCATAAATCAATAGATCTATGTCTTTCACCAGATGCAGGACTTTCAATCTATTATTTATTTTATTATTGTTTCAGCAACACACTCTTGGCCTAATCTTATGGAATTCCAAATTCTTGACCTTTTTCCACAAGTCCCTAAAGGTCTATTTGTTACATTTATTCAATGTTTGTTCTCTCTCTCTGTGTCTCTTTATGGCTCGTGTTCAGATTGAGTAAAACTATTGATCTATCTTCACATTCACTCACTTTTTCCTATCTTATCTGTATTCTTCCACTGAGTTTGTTCAGTGGGGTTTTCAGTTCTAAATTTACCCTTTCTTTCTTCTTCATATTTTATGTGCTTTTTACACTTTATATTATAACATTTGTTTCAAAAGTGTTTTTGTTTGCTTATTTGAATGTATTTGTCAGATAATTCCTACATTTCTATCATCTTTTGATCATTTTCTTCTAGCAAGTTGATATTATGATTCATCATACATTGAGTAATTTTGGATTATATCTTGACATTTTGAATTTTACATTATTAAACACTGGGTCTTGTCAAAATCCTGTGAAGAATGTAAAATTCATGCTTTATTATGAAATTTACCTGGGTGGGTTCAGGCTGCAAGATCTAACCCTCATTCTCTGGTCTATGGTTCCAATGTCAGTTCATTTTTCAAACCCGTTACTTTGCTATACAATTCTGTGCCATATATGCAGCAAAGCTTAGTAAAGAACTTGGGAAAAGATCTGTTAGCTCAGTTTTTAATGTCTTTTGCATGCTAATTAGAATTAGATTTTTACATGCATAGGCCAAAGGTGAGCCCAGTAGTTCACAAACTTATCAATGGGATTGGTTCTTCTAGCTCTGCCACCTCTCTACAGTTTTCCCCATTGTTTTCTTGTTGTTGTTTTTTCAATCCTACAGGCAGAATGCAACCACTTCTGTAATTGACCCATTTCTGATTCCAAAAGGAATAAGGAGATATGTAAATATAAATATATAAATATTCATATAGATTAGATATAGATAGACATATAGATATAGATATGAATGAGAGAGAGAGCAGACGAGAAAGACAGCAGGACTTTCGCCTCACTGTCTGAATCTATAGCTCCAGAGAAAATAGACAGAGAAGTTTCCATTTCTTACACTCTTGGCTCCTGCAGGCTGCCATCATTGCAGCTGCTGCTGTCACCACTACTACCACTGCAGGGTTGCCTAGAAACCTATAGTATGAGAAAAAATAAAAATAAAGCACAAAATATTATTTTCCTTCTCTCTCTGAGCTTTTATTAAGTTTTTCCTTACATTTTGTTTTGTTTTGTTTTGTTTTGTTTTGCCCCTCAGATCACTGTAAAGTTCCCCAGTGAATTAAGTTTGGTCCAAGAGATACTAAACGATACAAAAATGGCAGATACACTGCTGTTCTGGAGGTACCTTAATTTACAGTGTTCTACCTTTACCTGTCTGTTTCTGTCTACATTTCAGAGTCCTCAAATAGTTGTGCCACATATTCTGTCAGGTTTTATACTTATATTCTGTGAGAGATAAAAGGGTATTTACTTCATCCTACCAAAAACTGGAAAACTTTCAAATACATAGTTTTCATATATTGCTTTTCAAATAACAAAGGTATCATTTTTATAACTAGAAATATGGACACAAAAAGGTTTAGGTTTTTTGTTTGTTTGCTTGAGACAGAGTCTCACTCTGTCGCCCAGGCTCCAGTGCAGTGGCACGATCTCGGCTCACTGCAACCTCCACCTCCCAGGTTCAAACAATTCTCCTGCCTCAGCCTCCTGAGTAGCTGGGATTACAGGCGCACAACACCACGCCTGGCTAATTTTTGTATTTTTAGTAGAGACGGAGTTTCACAATATTGGCCAGGTTGGTCTCGAATTCCTGATCTCGTGATCCGCCCTCCTCTGCCTTCCAAAGTGCTGGGATTACAGGTGTGAGCCACCGCGCCCGGCCAAAATTTAAACCAGATAAATGGGCACTAGTTAATAACATCAGAGGCATATAAATATATAGAGATATATAGATATATAGATAGATAGATAGATAGATAGATAGATAGATAGATAGATAGATAGATAGATAGATAGAGATATATCATTGGCAAGTATTTTAGTCATTTACAATATTTTATTTTTCTACATTAAATCAGGCCAGAAAATTTAGCATTTATTTTTATCATATGTTAATGCCATTTGTATTAAAACATATTTCCACGGACATTCCCCTACTATTAATAGATATTAAGAATTACTTTTATCCAGTCCTTAAAATAAGACTCCCGTTTTTCAGTCCATAGTTATTCACTCAATACTACTGGGTTAAATCATAATGCCTTTTTTCTATTCCTTATTCAAAATATTCATTTTAATTATTCTGTAATATAATAGACAAATTTAATAATCTTGTGTTAGCTTGAAATACTGAAACTTAAAGTATCTACTATAAAGTATATTAACTGAAACCAAATTCTGTTCATTATAGTCACAAAACATAAGAATATAGCATCTATCATCTACCATCTAACAGAGCTACATGTTAGACCAAAGTACCACATCTTCACATACATGTACTTTGTCAGCTTATGGTTTGGTACTGGAATATCTATCAGATATTCAGTGATTAAACGCCTGTTTGTTTTTTCATAAATTATAGTATTTTTTCAGATGGTGCAATTGTCATTTCTTTTAGAGACCAGATTTAAAGTATTCATGAAAGCCATTGTGCAAAAATACAAAAATTCCAAGATAAAAGGAAAATATTGTTTTAAAATGACAATGAAAATTACATCTTTTATGTTCTCAGGTTGTGAAAAATCTTGTTAAAAATTATCATGAAGAAAATTCAGGTCTTTAAATGTACCTCTTCTCGATTGGTGCACTTTTTAACTAAGGAAAAGCTGTTTGTAATCTAGGAACTGCAGTAGCTGTCACAATTAATACTGAGTATGTACTCTTTTATCATTTTTGGCAAGGATTGGTGTTTCATCATTTAGACACATCAGGTACTTACATTGCAGTGTCATATAATTTAAATTGGCATTCTTTAAAATGATGAAAAAATCACAAAGTACCGATCAGAAACTAAATTTTAGTACAGTGGGAAGGATTCATCCTTCTATCAATTGAATTTGATTGATAGAAGATGAGACAGCAATTTAAGAGAGTTTTGTTCATCTTTTCCTTTCATGGTTGTCTAACATTGACATTTTTGAGGTCTTTTATTTCTACAGAATATTCTCTGCAGTCTCCTCTTCAAATATGGCTTTTGGCTATGCTTGTGAATTTTGTGAATATGCAATTATTTCAAATTAAATACTAACTAAATATGGCTATCTTGTGTTTATACATGTATAGAAAAATACAGTGATTGATTATATTGTTAAATTGTCAATGAGAAAATGTGAAATGTGACAATTGTCTCTATGTACTTCTGTGCTTTTTAAATTAATTTTTAAATTTATCTTTGACACATAATTGTACATACATAATTATGGAGTATAGTATGACATTTCAATGCATTTATACATTGTATAATGATAAAATTGGTGTAATTATCATATCCATCACTTTAAACATTTATCATTTCTTTTTGGTGACAACATTCAAATACTTTATCCTAGCTATCTTGAAATATACACTACATTATTATTTGCTTTAGTCACCACACTTCTTTATAAACTTGGTTAAAATGAGTCCTCTACAGTCAGATTACATATGGATATTCCAAGAAGGTCTACTTTCTGCCACTGAAAAGCTTGGGAACAGAAGTTATACTTTGTAAAGCTAATAATCTATGTCAATATAATCTAAAAAATTGTTCTCAGATGTGCTTATCTCTACGATTCCATTTCATTAATCAGTAGTTCATTCTTCTATCATAAGCTCCATAAATACAACTATTTTAAAGATATACATGTAAATGACGAGTTAGGGTGCAGCACACCAACATGGCACATGTATACATATGTAACAAACCTGCAACGTTGTGCACATGTACCCTAGAAAATAAAGTATAATTTAAAAAAATAAAAAATAAAAGATATACATGTAAAACTCATATTTTGTCAAAACAATGCATACATATGCATACATATAGGTAAACAATATAAACAATATTCAAAGGCATAAATGAAAAACAAGTATATAAATCTACCTCCCCACAGTCCTACTCCTCAGTTCTATATCCCTAACACCAGGCAACCACTTATATCTTTTGAATCACTCTACAATTAGTTCTGCCCCAGTTTTTAAATATCGTGCTGAGCAGTATTTTATCAACTTTAGATATTATGTCTCCATTTCCTCTAAGATTTGACACTCTTATACCACTCCCATATTCGTTGGTTTTGAGGAAAAGGAAGTCCACTCTCTCTTCTTGGGGAATAGAATATAAAAAGCGGCTGCATTACCCCCTTAATGAATAATTCCAGACCATGAGGATCCACTTTTCCTTGAGCCTTATGTTTTCAAACATGGACAGCTGTGTTGATATTTCTGGATATTAAAACTGGTTTGGACTGATTTATTCTTACTAAATCCTGGAAACGTCTGGACAAAAAAATGTTTGTTACTTGAAAGCACTCTGTTGCTGGCTTTGAGTCTCAGTTTGAGTCTCATTAACCAAGCCAAGTAAAATAAGTAAAATCCTAATAATCTTCTGTACAAGGAAAATAATAAACAATAAAAAGGCAACTTACGGAATGGGAGAAAAGTATTTGCAAATCGTGTATCTGACAAGTGGTTAATATAAAAAACATATATAAAAGGAACATCTAAAATACAATAGAAAAATAAAAAGTAATTTAATTTTAAAAATAACCTGATTAAAAGATGAACAAAAGACTTGAATAGATATTTCTCTGAAAAAGACATACAAATGACCAACAGGTATATGAAAAGGTGTTCAATGTTACTCATGATCAAGGAAACACAAATCAAAACCTTGATAAACTATCACCTCACACCTGTCATAATGGCTATTATAAAAAACAAATTTTAAAAAAGATAACAAGTATTGGCCAGGATGTGGAGAAACTGGAGCCCTTGTAACAATAATGATGCAAATGTAAAATGGTGCAGCTACTGAGGAAAATAGTATAGAGATTACTTTAAAAAATTTAAAATAGAACTATATGACTCAGCAATCTCACTTCTAAGTATATATCCAAAATCTATAAAATCAGTGTTTCAAAGATATATTACATTCATGTTCATTGCAGTATTATTCATAGAAGACCAGGTATAGAAATAATCTATATCTGTCCTGTATCTGTCCATCAACAGATGAATAGATAAATAAATGTGCTTTGTACATAAAATGGAATAGTATTCAGTCATTAAAAAAAATAAATCTTGCCGTTTGTGACAACGTGATGAACCTGGAGGACATTGTGCTAAGTGAAATAAGTCAGTCACATAGGAACAAATTCTAAATTATTCCATTTATGTGAAGTATCTAAAATAGCCAAACTCATTGAAGGAAATAATAGAATAGTGGTTTCCAGGGGCTGAAGGAAGGGAGAGATGAAGAGATGTTGGTCATGGGGCTCAAAGTTTCAGTTATGCAAGATGAATAAATTCTAGAGCTCTGATGTACAACCTGGTGTCTATAGTTAGCAATACTATATTGTGCACTTTAAATTTTTTTAAAGCGGCAGATTTCATGATGTGTTCTTACCATAAAAAAAGGGAGAGGCACACAGAAACTTTTGAAAGTAATGAGTATGTATATTACCTTGATTGTGATGATGGTTTCATGGGTTTATGCATAATATCTACCCTCATTTTATACATTAAATATGTGCAGTTTTCGTTTATCAGTTATACCTCAATAAAGCTATTAAATACAAGAAATCTATCACAACAATGTGTAACAAAAGCTTTATAAAAAATTTGAGTCAATAATTAGAGCTTATATCACTGACTTTGAATTTATTAGTCAATGTCATGGCAAACATTATCCCATGATATAAATTCCATACTGCTATTGTTTCACATACAATGTTAATTTTTACTTGCATATTTTGGTAATCAGTTAGCTTTACTATTTTTCAAAATCCTCTTCTTGTTTCATAATTTCTTTTCTTCTGGAACATTTCAATTTCATACCCACCCTTTCCTTTAAATCTCGTAGCATTTTAGGAATGATTTTCAAATGACTTTCAATTTCAACATAGGATGGTTGCACAATTTCCTGGTTTCTGTTCTCTTTCTGTGCCCTATAGTTGTTGATGGTGGCGGTGATGGCTGTTGGGGTGTTGATGTTACTGTTGCTAAAGTACATTTGTATGAACTTCTCAAAGAAGGCATGGCAGTTCTATTTTCCTTCTATGGCTGAAAATATATTTATCCTATTCTCAAAAATTATTAGCAATCTGGTTGATAATTGAATTATGACGTAGAGCTAATTTGTCCTCAGAAACTTGAAAATAATTTCTCCATTGTCTTCTAGCATCAGGAATTGATTTTTTAAATCAGATTTTAATTCTTCCCAATTAAGAGCACCCTCCCTCTCATCCACACACATTAAGCTACTGGACTTTTTCTGTTCATCTTTGGAAATTTCAAGATATTGCATATTTATGAGGGTTTGATATAGTAATTGTTCAGAGTACATGGATGTCTCCATTCATACTAATTTCCAGTCATTCTTCTGAGCACATGGAAGCCTTCTTTAATAGATAAAAAAGAAGTTTCATTTTATTTGTTTAATATTTTCCATGTTTGTTTCCAATTTTCTGTTCCAGTAACTTCAGGACTGATCCAGTAATTTTCTTACACTTTGTCTTTTTTTATTTTAATTCTTCCCAATCATTTCTACTGATTGGTATTTTTTTTCCTTTTTCGGTTATTATATTTAACTTTTTAGAGTATTTTAATTGATTATTTTTAAACATTCACCTCTCTTGCTTCATGAATAAAATATATTCCCTTATCGCTTTAAGTATTTTGTTTAGTTTTAATGTTTTCTCTTGATGCTTATGCTATTTTTTACTTTTAAAAGTTATCCTACTCAACTTGTTTTCTTTGTTAATTTGTTTATTTTTGTTTTTATGTACTTTGTGATTGGAACTTTTCACAAATAGCTGATGATCATGGCTTTTCTATTTAATTTTATATTTAAGAGTAAGAAAGAAAAATATTTATCAAAGCCTAATAAACATGAATGGATTTGAATTCTCTAATGAATTAGTCCTTCTTCAACTCTGTCAGAAGCAAGGAGTTTAATTTTTTGCAAAATTCATGAGTGCGACTAGTTACATTTATAAATACCAATTACAAATGGAAATAAGAATAAAAACATACATAATAGATCTTGATATCTCTAGACCTGAGAGAAGAAGCAAAGTAGATATCCCAAAGGTAATAATTTGGAGAACTACCTTGTGAAAGTACCCAAATAACTTTGGGATACTGGCACTTGAGAATCTCCCCTAAATAAATGCGTCCTTATCTAACCACAAAACTGCTAAGCCTTTCATTTGATGAGCCCTGTGTGTGGTTTCTGAGCTTCTAGTTAGCAAAACAACCTCCATATTATCGGATAGATATCAAGTGGAATGGGAGTACAAGAAGAGGATAACACTTCAACATATTAAAATCTGGATTACTTTGGAAAGAGGAGATATGAGCTGTGCACAGGAAGAGCTGATAAAATTTCAAAAAACATTTTACTAAGGCAAGGTTTTCAAAGTAAGTGAAATATTAAAGTTCAAGATATTTTTAGGTCACGTAAATTTGTATGCATACCTACAGTAATATTTTCTAATTTTTGTTTTATGAAAATTTTATAAATGTGGGAAGAACAATTTCTTTTTCATGTACACATGGACATTCCTAAGTAAACTAGATTTTTGAAATATTTCATTACATTAATAATTTAGTACTGTGGCTAAACCCTCAATATAGAAATGTATAGTATATAGAGTTTCCTAAACTATTATAAAAACCAATTTTTAAAAGAGATTCATGAAATTATTATTCTATAGAGAATAAATTGTGAAATCCTGGTTTTGTGCGAATAGTGAAAAAAAGAAAAGACAAATTAGAAAAACATAAGTTTATGTGAAAAATTAGAATAATATTTATTACACAATGTTATTTTTGTAAATTAAGGCTGAAGTGTTAAAAACACTATCTGCTAAGATACATGCATGTTTAAGGTTATGTTTCCAACACAAGAATAAATGCTTATGATGTGGAAGGGAACATAGCACAGGCAGTATTTATGAGGGTCCTTCCACTAACTCGAAAGCTTTGAGAGACTGTTGTTCAGCATGTAACAAATAGGACTGGTTGGGCACGCTACAAAAGTCATATACTCTTCTTCTTCCTTTTTTTTTTTTTTTTTTTTTTTGAGACAGAGTCTCGCTCTGTGGCCCATGGCACAATCTCGGCTCACTGCACCCTCCACCTCCCGGGTTCAAGGGATTCTCTTGCCTCAGCCTCCTGAGTAGTTGGGATTACAACCACGCGCTACTGTGCCCGGCTAATTTTTGTATTTTTAGTAGAGATGGGGTTTCACCATGTTGGTCAGGCTGTTCTCAAACTCCTGACCTCATGATCTGCCCGCCTCGGCTTCCCAAAGTGCTGGGATTACAGGCGTGAGCCACCGTGCCCAGACAAAAATCATATATTCTTAAAAAGCAATCTACCTAAGAAGGCAAAGAAGGATAATTTATCTAATTAAAGGAAAAAAATCAAAATATTAACTCTAACAAGAGATAAGCCCTTTGTGCCTAGGGGTAAATAGAAACCAGTAAGAGCTTTAATATGTGTGTGTGTGTGTGTGTGTGTGTGTGTGTGTGTGTGTGTGTTCGTTCAGTGTCATAAGCATAAAAAGTCTAGAACCACATTTCTATATTCCTGTATTGAAATATTTCAGTCCCTCTAAACTTTTAACCCTGCTGTGACTGATCTGTGTAGCTGTACAGGTGACAGAGGAATACATTCTCCTATTGTTCATATCTATCGATGTAAAATTTACATCAGTATAATGCAACTACCTTATTTGTACAGGTCAGTGTGTTTTGAAAAATATAAATATCCATATAAACACCACCACAACCATTTCCATCACCATAAAAGTTTCTCTTTGCTTTCATTCTTTTATCCCCCACTCATGAAAACCACAAATATAGTTTCTGTAACTGTAGATTAGTTGTGCTTAATCTATAATTTTATGTAAATCATATATTCTTTTGAATCTAGTTTTCTTGTTAAGCATAATGTTTTTGAGATTAATTCATGTAGTTTATACATTTTTTTCTGAGGTGTATTTCATTTTATACGTATACAATTTGTAATCCATTGAGCTGTTGAAAATTATGGTTCTTTCTAGTTTTAGGGGTTAGTATGAATAAAGCTACTAGGAATATTAGTGTATAGATCTTTATGTATATAGATGTTCTGTTTTCCTTCAGCAAGTATCTAGAACTTGAATAACTCAGTCCTATCATATATTTGTGTCTAACTATATGAAAACTGTTAATTGTTCCCCGAAGTTGTTGTACATTTTTTATTTCCATCAGCAATATCTGAGTGTTCTATTATCTCCATATCCAACTCAAAACATAGAATTGTTTTTGTTAATGAATTAAGTATGTCATGGAATTTTAACATGCATTTTCTGAAGGAAATATATTGGTAATTATGTAATAATTATGTAATATTATGTAATAATTATTAATCATTTTGTGAAATATTGTTCCAAATATTTTGTCAATTTTTGATTAGATTGCTTTTGCTTATCTTGAGTACAAAAGTTCACATTATGTTTTGGAGTAAGCCCTTTAGTGTACATATATATATATATCTCAAATGTATATATATATACAACCAATAAAATATTACTCATAACATATGTACAATTGGAGGTCCAGGAGAAGTTAGAGAATGGAACAGAAAAAAAATTTGGAAAATAATAGCTAAGAGTTTTCACAGATGATAAAAATATAAACTCACAAATTTAAGATCAACAAATCTCAAGCAAGAAAAATACAACAGGAAAAATATCAAACCAATACATCATAGTGAAAATCATAGTGAAAATACATCACAGAAAAAGCATTTCACAAAATCCAAGATTAATTAATGATTAAAAAACCTCTCAGAAAACTAAAACTAGCAGATAACCTCCTCAACTTGATAAAGAATCTCAACAACAAACCTACAGTTAATATCATACTTAATGGTGATAAACTTGAACTTTTCCTACTAAGATCAAGAACAAGACTAGGATGTCCCCTCTCACCATTCCTTTTTATCATAATGGAATTCCTAGTTAATGCAATAAGACAAGAAAAGTAAATAAAGGACATACATATTGGAAAGAAATAAATAAAAACTGTCTTTGTTTGTAGAGGATATAATTGTCTGTATAGAAAATTCAAGAGTCAAAACAGTCCTTGGTTTAATAAGCAGTTATAACAAGGTTGCAATATACAAGTTAATATGTAAAAGTCAATCATTTCCCTATATACCACCAAAGAATACTGTAATTTGAAATTTAAAAAAAAAAAATAGTATCTTTGCATTAACACCTCCCCAAAATGAAATATCTAGGTAGAAATTTAATAAATACACAAGACAATGTTAAGAAAATGAGAAGAAAAGCCATAGGCTGAGGGAAAATATTTACAAAAGACACATCAGTTTAAAGACTGTTGTCTAAAATATACAAAAGCTCTTAAAACTCAACAATAATATAACAAACACTCCAAATAAGTAAATAGACCAAAGATCTTAACAGATAACTCACAAAGGAAGTTATACAGAGGGAAAATAAACATATGGAAAAGTGTTCCACATCATACGTCATCACACAAAATTATAACAACAGCATGATACCACTATCATGTGATACCACTATCAAGCTAGGAAATAAGTAATGACATGAGGATCTAGTACTAAATTTTCTAATACTAGATCTTCATGTAATTACTTATTTCCTAGTACTCATGGAGTAGACCACTGATTTTAGAACAGAATTAATCAAATATGTTTTGCATAGAATTGTATTATCAAGCTAGGAAATTATTAGAAGATTTAATACTAGATCTTCATGTCATTACTTATTTCCTAGCTTGTCAATACAATTCTATGCAAAACATATTTGATTAATTCTTTTCTAAAATCAGTGGTCTACTCCATGAGTACTATGTCACCTCTCTCCTTAAACTTTGGAGGCTCACTATTAAACATTTTAAAGCTCTTCTTTTTTCCTCTACGTCTTCTTTCTAGTCCTAATCAAATTTCTAATTTTTTTCCTTTGCAATTAGTGGGATTTTTGCAAAATGACTTTTTTCACACTATTTTAGTTTTTAATTTCTTATTTTTTCCTTCTCCCTTTATTTATAATTCAAGATACTTATATTTAGTAGCCTTTAATTCAACTCCTCTCTATATGCTTTACAGTTCCCTATTATTCTGTATAATACCTTATGTGTCCCGTGGTGAAACTCATGCATGTAAATGAAGACTAAATTTCTGAGGAAAAAAATGAATTTTCTGCTCTACTTCCAATATACATTTGTTAGAAATATCTTACACTGATTTTTTTCATTTTTCTAACATACCCTTAGATGCCAGCCACCCTTTAACATTCCAAAGTTAAGCCAAGCAGAGATTAAGAGATAATAACTCCAGTTTGCCTGTTTGTTTTTTCAGTATTGGGTTATTTCCTTTACTATTTTTCTCAGCACAATTAGCAAGATACGTATGAATAGGTGAATATCACTTCTCTATATTGTTTCAAAATTTAAAAATTATGTTTCCCACATTTTGCTTATACTTCTTACAATAAGTCTTTTTTTTTTTTTTTTTTTTTTTTTTTTTTTTTGTCATTTCCAGCACTCACCTTTGAATGTACTGAATGAAATAAGACCTACTGCTGCCTCAAAAAGTTGTAATTAGAGTTTCAACAAACTGAAATTTACTGCTACTTTACATGATATTCTGGCCAGTTGTCTTGTTCGTTCTGTATTTTTAGATCTTAAAAAAAATAACTATTGTCCTTATTTTGAGCATATAAAATACCAAAAGTTTTATATTATGCTTTAGGAGAGGTTAAATCTATTAGGTTCTAATAAACAACACACTGAAATCAGGTCACTAATTTTGGCATAAATTCAAAATATATAATATTTTAACATACTGTAAAATAAAACAATTTTTCTTATTATAAGTGTCATTTGTGTAAAGACAATATTTTAAATTAAATACCTGAAACTTTAAAAAATCTAATTTAAATATATAAAAGTCAGAGAGAGACACAAAAATAGGGTGTCTCAAATAACATGAAAAATGGATGAGGTCTTCCTCCAGTATACAATGAAATTAATATAGAACAATGAGCTATGGGAAGCTACATACCAAATTAACTACCTATTTTTTTGTGTGTTTACATTTTTTACTGTCATTTTATACTTTGCAAAATATTCACAATTTTTATGATGATAGAAATAATTCCACTGGAATTTTATTTTTTGCATTAGCTGTCAGAAATCATAGTCTTAATTGGCATATGTTTTATTTCTACTTGTTTATGTTATTAACTTGAACTTTTATTTTCGATTCAGTGGGATACATGTGGCGGTTTGTTACATGGGTATATTCCACTCAGGTAGTGAGCATAGTACACCACAGATAGTGTTTCAACACATTGCCCACTTCCTACCTCCCCGTCTAGTATTCCACAGTGTCTATTGCTTCTATATGTTCACGTATCTTCAATGCTTAGTTCTTACTTATAAGTGAGAATATGTGACATTTAATTTTCTGTTCCTGTGATAATTTGCTTAGGATTATGACCTCTAGCTCCATCCATATTGCATCAAATGATATGATTTTATTCTTGTTTATGGCTGTCTAGTATTTCTAGTGTATATGCAGCCTCCCCAGTACCCATTGTTTTTTGACTTTTAATAATAGCCATTCTGACGGGTTGTGGGATGGTATCTCATTATGAATTTGATTTGCATTTGTCTGATGATTAATGACGTTGAGCATTTTTCATGTTTGATGGCTGCTTGTATGACTTAGGATGTCCAATCTACCACTCCTATCAAACACAGTACTGGAAGTCCTAACCAGAGGAATCAGCCAAGAGAAAAAATAAAAAGCATCCAAATAGGAAAAAAGAAGTCAAAATATCTCTCTTAACTGATGATATGATTCTATACCTAGAAAGCCCCAAAGACTCTGCCAATGCTAACAGTACTGATAAACCATTTTAGGAAGGTTTCAGGATACAAAATCATGTACAGAAATCTGTAGTATTTCTATATGCCAATAATGGTCAGAAAACAATCCCATTTACAATAGCCACAAAGAAAATAAAATACCTAGGAATACAACTAACCAAGGAGGTTAAAAAAACAAAAAAACAAAAAAACAAAAAAAAACCGCTACAAGGAGAACTACAAAATTGCTCAAAGAAATCAGAGACACAAATAAATGGAAAAACATTCCATGCTCATTGATTGGAAAAATTAATACCATTAAAATGACCATACTACCCAAAGCCATTTATAGATTTAACACTACTCCTACCAAACCACCATCTTTCTTCACAGAATTAAAAACAACTAACCACTTACATGACTGACTAGGTTTTCTGTTTTGTTTTTTGTTTACAAAAAAATAACACGGTTGATCTCAAGGACAAATTTAAATACCAGATATTTGGAGATGTTTTTGCCACAAACTGTCCCCAAGTCATAGTCAATCATAGCGACAGAGAGAAATATCATAATTTTAGGCCAGTTTTATGTTGCTTTAATTTGCAAGGTATCTAGGTCAGATTATATTGTGAATGTTGAAATTTACCACCGTGATTTATTGTATTTTAAATAGCACTCAATAAAATGAAGTTTTAAAGTGCAATTAATTTATATGATTAAGATTTGGGAGTTGATGCCATACTTGCTAAATTTTTCAAGGCAGGTTGTCTACAGATTATATTTTATCTATTATGCACATATTAATTTAGAGTCCTATTCGACATATCATACAAAGAAAAGAAAGGAAGAAAATTGTGAATTCACCTGTTGTGGTATGTGAAAAATTTAAGAACACCATGTAAAGAGATTTATTTTTTAATGAATAGATATGCAAAAGTAATTAAGTAAATCTTTCAGAATTGTTCATTCCACAGTATTATTCACATAGAATCTCCATCGTTTCGTACAACATTTTGATTCCAAACTTAATTTGTTTCTCACAGCAAATAAACTATGAATACATAATAAATCAAAGTTATAACTATTGAGCTCCTAAGACCTAAAAAGTTGGTTTGAATGATCAATTTGTGGTATGGCAAACAACCTGTCATTCTCAGACTTTAGAATGAGTATGCCTTATTCTCAATGGGGTGTTTAATTCATTTGAAGTGGTAACTTCCGAAACACTAATGAAAGTCATAAAATATTATCTCTATATCATTCATAAATAAAATTACTTAGAATAATCTGTAAGTATATGAAAAGGAAACACTTTCACTGGATACATATTTTCTTGAGTTCTATTTATTAGGTTAAGGAGTGAAATTAGAGTGATGTATATGATACCAGAAGTGCTACTTTATGCGAGAATGAACACAGTTTCCTTTAGGTTTTATTCATGGAAGTGAGAATCTGCAGGTGTTGTGCTTAAAAACTCCACAGTTTCCGTAGCACCACAGTTAAACATCAGGAAAGCAACTTTGAATAAAACTTATTTTTTAATAAGTCAGAGATACATATTTTTTGAGGTTAGAAATATTGCGAGTGACATTAACATGGAACATATTATTCCTCAAGCAAAAACAAAAACGAAAAATCCTTAATTTTGGCCATAGTGAAGCAATTTTATAGCATTTTATTAAATAAATTTGTACTCGAAACACACAACTTCTTCCTGATAGAAACAATCAGTTTAAAAATACTTGTAGAATAAATGAAAGGAATCATAAAATTTAATCTTGTCTTCTCCATAATTTTCCACCCAAAGAATCATTCACTCACAAACAATGATTAACCAAGATGCTAAGGCGAGTCTTCAGTAAGGCCAAGCCCTAACTCATTATCTCATATATCCTCTAATATTCTGCCCAATATACTATGAAATAGCCAATTTTCACCTTATCATTTTTATTAAACATTGTGTATTGCTTGTAGTGCTTCTGGTAGTTGAGAAAATTTTAATAATATTGATTTCAGTATAACAGCATCCAAATTATATATATACTAAATCTTTTGACAGTAGACAAAAGTCAGTCCCCTTCATGGATATTTGTTCATGGGAAAATCTTATTTCCATTGATCAAGCACAAGTTGGGAGCATGGCCAAGTTTTGTTTAATCAGCATTTGTCAAATCATTATTAGAATAAAACTTAAAAGCAAGATAAACCATTGTGTCCCTTAATTGTACTGAAGATTTAAATGCTAAAATATACTTTTTTCTTAAGAAAAGTTTTATCATAATTTAAGTTATTATTATTCAGACAGATAGAGCTTTCACAAATTGGGTCACTCCATTGTCAGCATGTTTCAGATAAGCTGACAGTAAAGAAAAAAATAATTTGGAACTCAGCCATATTCATTTTAAATAGTGGATCAGATTTGAATAAGTTTATAACATGCGAAAAAAAAAATCCAATTTCTAAGTCAAGTCTCTCTGAATTTAATATCTTGTTTAGCTAATGAAATTGTCTTACCCTGGAATATATCTTCCTGACTTTTACATGAAAATAACAGTATTAGAATTTTTTTGTCTGTGTCACAGCACACTACCTAGACACTAACACTGAGAATAAGCACGGAGGATATTGAAAACATGTAATGACTTATATTTAATAACTAGAGACTGTGTGGGGCATTCCCTTATTAAATATTTACCATCTGCTACAAAACCAGATGGCCCAAATCATCCTTTGATAATACAATTCACAATAACGTATTAGGTTTGTCCTGGTATAAACAATTTTAAAAAAGTAAAAGAAAATATACAGTTTATACATCAAGAATATAACCATTACATTTACTCCTTTAGAAACTAAATTTATTACTGTCAGTTGCCAGGATTCATTTTCTTCAAAAAGCTGCAAATTGTTTGTATAGGAACTATTGAGTCAAATGCCAAGGTTGTAACATTTAGATGCACTGGAATCGTCTAATGACTTTCTAAATGACGAATATGCAAATGTTATCATGTTTACTGATGTTTTTTGAGATACAGGGAATTGTGTCTTTTTGATCCACCAAGTTAATATAAAAAAGCAAAAGTACAATTGCTTTAACCAGTTATTACCTGAGACCAATGGATATTGTATCAGTCTGTTCTCATGTTGCGAATAAAGGCATACCCGAATTGGGTAATCTATAAAGGAAAGAGGTTTAATTGACTCACAGTTCTACATGGCTGGGGAGGCCTCACAATTATGGCAGAAGGAGAATGAGGAACAAAGTCGTGTCTTACATGGAAGCAGGAAAGAAAGCTTGTGCAAGGGAACTCCCAATTTATAAAATCATCAGATCCTGTGAGACTTTTTCTCTACCAGGAGAAGAATACGGGAAAGATCCACCAACATGATTCAATTACCATCCGCTGGGTCCCTCCTGCAACACGTGGGAATTATGAGAACTACAATTCAAGAGGAGATTTGTGTGGGGACACAGCGAAACCATATCAGAAACCAAACTTGCTGCACTTTGTTCATGGACTTCTTGATTCCAGGACGGTGAGCAAATACGTATCTCTTGTATAAGCTTCTCATTGTGTGGTAATATGTTATGACACCCAAGCAGACTAACACACCTTATAACTTTGTAAAGAGACTAAGTGGAGCTTATTATATATCCTTCTTATAACAGTATTTTTCATAATATAATATACATATAAATGTATGTACTGTAATACATAGTTATAGTAAACCGGCAAGCAGAAAAATATTTGTATCTTATTTATTTCCCATTCTTTCTGGATGACTCAATAATAGCATGACTACTAAATGGGTAAGATGCCTGAACTCACAGTTTGAGTACAAGTTTTAAAGTAGACTTTTGCAGATGATGAACAGGTATTCTTCAAAGGAGAATAATAAGTAGTACCTTAGTTGTAACAGCAGACCATTGGCAAGCCATTGTGATATGGGGTTCATAAATACAATATTTATAAAAGAATTTTAAGTATAATGAACTCTGAGAAAATAAAAGTGAAATATTTACGCAAGATGATGTACTTAAATACATGTAGAGTTTACGAAAATATTAGCTATGGTATTGCTACTGTAGAATTTAGCCTATTAGGTGCCTGGACAGTATATATATTTAATGCAGTGAAAAAATGAAAGTTAAATAATTATATGTGCATTTTGTTCCTAAATTAATCATCAAAGTCAGATACACTTTCATTTAAATTTGTATAAGAAAGTATGAAAATTTTTATTTTCTTATTTTCTTCATTTAAAAATTAAGAGATAGAGGGACAGGGTAACATAGATAATAAGTGGTAGAACCAGACTTTTGATTCTTTAGTACAATAGAAAAATAAGATACTACATTTCATTGTAAATGTTCTCATACTTGTATAGTTTGTATGACTATTTCTAAAATTAAAATTTGCCATACATTTGTATCTTTTATTTTTCGTGAAAACATAAACAAGTAAAACTGCCTACTTAAAAATATGCACATAAAACATTTTCTCAGCCACATTATTATCAATCATTTGGAAAAATTTCACAGTAATTTAAAAAGTACAAAAATGTATGGAATGTGTTATTTGCTGAAGTTAAAAATGGTTTAATCAATCAACCAAACAACAGTAACAAAAATGAGTGAAGAAAAACAGAGTGCCTATTTTTGTTTGTTTATTCCATTTAGCATTAAAAACCTAGGGCTGAAAAAATAAAATAAACAAACAAACAAAATACTTATGTATTACCATTTCTGAAGTATATATTACATATATTTTCTGGAAATCTTGCTAAGATTGTTTTTTCACGTTTTAAAGTCATGCTGTTTAGTTATCTATTTGTAGTTGTTATGAAGGAAATTTTTAAATGGCTGGCTTCATGAAAAAGCTCTGTAAAGACTTCCTTTCTGGCCTAGTTTCCAAGGAAATTACATCTTTGTGTAATACATAGCTGTAGTATATTACCCCAATGTTTAATGATATTTAGTTCATTTCATTAAGGATTTCAAAGGACTCTGTGTATAATTTTAGGTCCCAAAATTCACAAGATACATTCATGATATCAGCCATTTTAACATCTATTAGGATAGGCAGCTATGTGCGTAGTTAACTAAAGGACAAGGCAGGATATAATAATTTTCAATTAAAAAATAGTCACAATAGTGGCATGGCATCACAGAAGGAAAAATTATCTTTTAACTGACAGGTTTGAAAAGATATTCTTGAATTTTCTACCACTGATGTAACCTCAAAGGACAGGAATGATGTCAACATTTAAGCTAGTAATGTCACTGATGAGTTCTTTATGTGGTTATTGGTGGTGGTGGTAAACTAGAGGATGTTATTTGGCTTTAGTTCTGCAACAACTTTTGTCTTCTATTTTAGATATGTGTGAACCCATTGCCTTCCTTCCTTTATGCATCCCTTTTCTGTAGTAAGAATTAGACAGTGGTTTGTGAGCTTTTACATTTTTAAGGAAATCAATAGGCAATAATTTATGAGGCACACAGTGAGTAGTTATGCATTGCTCATTAGATTTAGTTTCTCTTCTTAATTGAGAAATAATTTATAATCTGCTATTAAATGAATCTCACCATTGAGATGATTATTTTCTTCCCCAGGAATAGGCCTATAGTGTGACATGACCGCAAATAAACTAACATCAAAGCACTTTTCTATGTCTAAACGTATTCATGTCTCCAATAATCAATGGGCTAGAGGAACATGAATAAAATTGCTTCCTGGTTCATATTGTCCAGTTTTGCATCCTAGTTTCACTTCTCATTGCTTGTGCGTCCTTGAGAGTTTACATAATGTCTTAGTAACTCAGTTCCTTCATAGACATATTAATGCTCAGAAGATAAAATTATAAAATAAATATAAAGTTCCTAGAATTGTTCTTTTAGAAAAGAGTAATCCATCAATAAATATGAGCTAGTGTATGTTATACAATCAATAGTCTTTACTGTCCCTGCCATGATGACATTTAAGATGAAAAACAAAATAGGTAATATCTTAATAGAAAGTAGATGACATATGATGATGATAAAGACGATGAAGATGATGACGATGATGAGTGGCAAACACTTACTTTTTTTTTTTTTTTTTTTTGAGATGGAGTCCCAGTCTGTCACCCAGGCTGGAGTGCAGTGGTGTGATCTCGGCTCACTGCACCCTCTGCTGCCTGGGTTCAAGCAATTCTCCTGCCTCAGACTCCCAAGTAGCTGGGATTACAGGCGCCGGCCTCTGCACCTAGCTAATTTTTGTATTTTTAGTAGAGACGGGGTTTCACCATCTTGGCCAAGCTGGTCTTGAACTCCTGATCTCGTGATCCACCAGCCTCAGCCTTCCAAAGTGCTGGGATTACAGGTGTGAGCCACTGCGCCAGGCCCAACACTGACATTTCTTAATCTATTTATCTATCATTCTAGCCTATTTTCTCTCAAATGAGATTGAAATAGAATATTAAAATATAACAAGAAGGGAGGCAAAATGAAAGTCGGTGAAATACTAGCAGGTTAGTAGAACTTCCAAATTATTTTAATTTTGTAATTGTTTTTATGAAAAACTATTAAAGCTTAGTAGATCTACTATAATACTTTATAGTAAGGTTTCATCCACATTTACAAAATTTGCAGTTGATAATACAGGTAAAAATAACCATTAAGAAGTATCCTTAAGATAATCACTTATAAATTACTAAAAACATAACATTTAGAAAAATAAAATTCTCATATATATCTTCAATCAAATGTCCATAAATACACTCAAACCTTTTCTGTGGAAAAATAAAATGGGGAGATGTAAGTCCAACCTAGTCTAAGTAAATAATTACATAAATACTACTATGTACAAAACATCCTAGCCATAAGGGAAAAGAAAGTATTGACCATATTTATAATTTGTAAATAAAATAAAAAAATTATATACTAATACCATGTATTTTTTCCTTCACAATTCTCATAAGAAAATCTTGTTCAAAGTCTACCTTTTTGATGAAATATAAACTACACAAGAAAAGACACACATCTCTCTGTTTTACTATTGATTCCCTGGTAAATACACAACTTGTGCACACAGTAGATACTAATAAATATTTATTTAAAAACTGACAAAGAGTAATGAATGATTTAATAAATAAATAAAACATTAGATATTTTAAAGCTAGTCAGAGGTTTAAGTATCAAATTTTAATAACTCCTGATTATAAATAATTATTCTCTGCAGTTAAAAAACTCAGAATGTAAACAGTACTTGTATTACAAGGCTAAATGTCCAACTAAAGATGCATTTTCTTACCCAAAAAGGCAAAAGAAAAAACAAAATTGGAAATAAGAAATTTCCCTTTAGCTTTGAGATATTTTAAAATTGTAGTTCTTAAAGGAACTAATTTACACACCCACCAACAGTGTATAGTGTTTCCTTTTTTCCCTGTCCACACCACTATCTGCGGTTTTCTGACTCTAATAGCAGCCATTCTGACAGGTGTAAGAGGATATCTCAAAAAGCCTGTGTTAAGCAAGAAACAGAGAGAGCAAATCACAAAAAAAGGCTGATACATGTTAATTCACTAAAATTAAGAAATTGTTTATTAAAGTATTACATAATACATGAAAGGACAAACCGCAGATGGTAAGGAGTAATTAGTTATATAGCTGAGAATAGACTGGTATAAGCAAATGTTAGAAAATATTTTAAACAAAGATTAACAAAAGCAAATAAATAGGAAAAATAAACAAAAGTCTTGAGAAAAATCTAACAGCAAAAAATGCTAAAAGTAAAGGTTATTAGTCAGACTGGTAATTAGATACATGCAATAATAACTGAAACAAAATAAACAAAATACTATTTTTACCAATTTTAGTGGTGACTAAATACATAGTATAAAGACATACATACATAATAAAAATAAATAAATAAATACAGCCATAAAAATAAATATATACATAAATAAAAACCCAACAGGATAAAGTGTTTGCAATAAAGTAGAAAATGGGAAGCATTATGGCTCTAGCATAAGAAAAAATTAGCACAGCATTTTGGGAAAGAAATTCACATTATATAATAAAGTTCATAATGTGCATATCTTAAGACAACAATTCCACTCCTAGTGAAAGTCTTAAGTAATCTGAAAAGAGTTCAGGTTATATATATACAGATATATGCCCTAGAGAAATACTTGCAAAAATCCATGAAAACATATATACAAAATTATTTATAGCATCACCTCTTGTGATAGCAAAGTATAGAAATTTACTAAAATGTCTATCAACATCAGAACAGATGAATAAATTTTGTAGTGCATTTGTTCCATGGAATACCAGCAGTATTTAACTACAACTACATTTAACAACATAAGTATATTTCAGACACTATGCTAAGTGCAAAAAGCCAAGCTTAAAAATATATGTGTAATATGGTTACTATTTTACAAAGAACGAAAACCAAAAATACAGTGTGTTGTATTTGTACATGAAATACGTGATAAAACTGTGAAGAAAAGCAGGAAAAAATATTTACTATATATAAAAACCCAGAATATTGATCACTCTGTAGGAGAGAGAGGGTGAACGAAATCAGGGAAAGCTCAAAAGAGTTTACAAATGTAATGTAAATGATATACTTTCTTTAAACAAATAAAGTTGGTGGATTTACAGGTACCACTTGTTTATAATTCCTTTAATCTACACAGACTTTATAAAATTCTGTTCCCTTTAGAAAATATTTACTGTAAATAATTTTAAATATTATAGTAGTAACAACAAAATAATATCTCAGAATAAAATATGTACAGAGAATTCTTTGGCTGTGCTACAGGGACTTAAATTTTTGTCTGAAATGTGTATTTCATGGAGGTAGTATCTAATATATAGTTACATAGAGTCATCACATTTTAGTTAGTAAATACTGTATAGACACCTTAACTCAGAATATAATTATAGAAGAAAATAATTATATTTTATAGCTCACATGCTAATTATGGAGCCTGATACATCATGAAGATTTCTCAGAGATAACAGTGCAATTGTTAATCCTCATCTAGAGTAATTCTGTACAGGCCACATGACCCCATTTCACAATCAAAGATGACTGAACATTGGGAATGCAGGTGACCCCAGCTGTATTAGTGTCACGGGATCCTGACAGAGTTGCTTCACCTGCTAGAAACCTCTGTGTCTGGCAGTGCCTCCTCTTGAGTTTTGCTTGCATCTGCTGGGCTTGTTTTACCTACTTGGCCTGGCAGGCTGCGTCCAGGCAGTGCTACCGGCTGGGATCCCATGCCTGCCAAAAGTGATCCAGGTGCAGAGCTGCAAGGGGCATGTGAGTGAGTGATAGTGGGGTCCAGCCATTGTGCACAGTTAGGTGTGCCGGCTCCAGTGGGGTGGATAGCTCCAGGTACTGGCAAAGGTGCTGACTCCATGTGATGCTGCAGCTGAACTAGACATACAAGTGGCTTCTGCTGCAGGGACCAGCAGCTGGACTAGGAAAACACAATAGTGACCAAAAGCTCAGTGATTCGAGGAACCACAGAGCCCCAAAGAGGTGTTACAGCATGTCACAGCCTTGCCTCGGAGAATCCCGAGGTCTAGGCTTCCAGAATGGCCACAGCTCTTCTCTCCTTTTTGTCACCCATGACACGGTGAGCTGGGGGAATGTTTTAGTTCTGTTTGTGTTACAGATGTTTCAGTCCTGCCATTTGACAGGTCCCAAGTTCTTGTCTTGCATCCTAGAAGCATGAGGTATGTGGACAACTGGAGGGTAAGCAAGGTGGAGAGGAGCTTCATTGAGCAACAGAACAGCTCTCAGGAGACCCAAGTGGATAATTCCTTTCCACAGACAGGTTGTTCCAATGGGGGTCCATCTCTCAGCGGGAACAAGACCACTAGAGGGTAGCTCCTTTCCACAGGCAGGTCAACCCAACATCTGTCTGAGTCTGGCTGAGTCTGGGGTTTTTATGGTTTCAGAAGGGAGAAAGTGCATGCCGATTGGTCCATGGGTGGCCATGGGTGGCCCTGGAAAAAGCACCACACGTTCTCACTTCGGGCTAAAGAATCCACCTGGAACTGGCAGCCCAGCCCCCAGGCTTCAGGCTATCCCTGGCTTCAAGGTGAGGTTTTATGGGGGACTTGGTCCTTTCCACCCAGGAACGTGTCTTCCCCCTGCCATCAACATGCTGTCCATGGCACCCAGGCTGTTTGTGTTGAGAGGTGCCTGCAGGTCCATGATAAGCTGCCCTCAGAGCCTCCTGGCCTCCCCCTCATGCAAAATCCAGAAGCGGCCAAGACAGCAGGGGGCTGGTGTGTGAGTGCTGCACCGAGTACATGTACAGCTGGTCGGGTCACAACAGTGCCCAGGCTTGGCCACAACTTTGCTCTGAAATTGGAGCAGGCACCAGGAGCAGGGAGAGGCCAGAGAGTGGGAGCAGGGACTTCTGGGGCTGTGAGGGCAGGGCTTCCCAGGCCCCTGAGAGTGCAGGGATGCCTGGGTCCAGAGCCACAGCTAGGCAGCTGCAGGTGTGCCTGCGAGTATGGCACCCCCACCCTGCCAACTCTGTAGGGGGCAGGGATCCCATGTGCTCCTAGCTCCTGCTGGCTCCTACCGGCTCAGTGGAGTGCACACCCCAGCTGTGCCTCCCCTGCTGAACTGGCATCCCTACAGCAGCTGCTCCAGACAGGTCACTGCCACCATCATCAGGGTACTGTATTTTGTGGACATATAAACTGAAATATAATAGTTTTTTATTCTCAGGAAAAAGAATGGAGAAATATGAAGTTAATCAGGCACTAGCAGAAGTTGAAACTAAAACATGCATAAGCTGGAAGATGCTACGGTGTGGCAATTTTAACGGAAGTTATGAGAAAACAGAAACTAAGTAAAACAATAAATGCCTACTGTATTAGTTCATTCTCACACTGCTGTAAGGACATACCTGAGGCCAGATAATTTATAAAGTAAAGAGGCTTAATTGACTTATAGTTCTGCATGGCTGGGGAGGCCTCAGGAAACTTAATATCATGGTGGAAGGCAAGAGAGAAGCAAACACACGCCTTACCTGGTGGCAGATGAGAGACAGCAAATGAGGGAAGGTGAAGAGCCCTTTATTAAACCGTCAGATCTCATGAGAACTCACTTTCTATCATGATAACAGTATGGGGGAAACCAACTCCATGATCCAATCACCTCCTGCTATGTCCAGTCCTTGATATGTAGGGATTATGGCGATTACAATTCAAGAGTAGATTTGAATGGGGACACAGAGCCAAACCACATCAGCCTATGAATAATAAAAGTGTATAAACATAGAAGAGAATATATCATTGATAGGAAGACTGGAAGAAATGTACACATGTAAATTGCTAATATTAGTGATGCAAAACTAAAGCTTAATCAATGGACTCATTCTGCTAAGACTTCTAAAACTGCCTTACATCCAAGTCACCTCTCCTGTTTCAGAGTCTCTGAGGTTCTTTGACCTTCCATTGTTTCCTATACATAGATGATTTTACAATATAGACCACTTTTAACTTAAATTTAGCTGTGTTAACAGTTTATGGTAAGGCGATTGTGAATATTGCTTGTAAATATCTACTCAAATGTTAGTCTTAAATGTGAGGCAAAAGGCATGAGTCATGTGAATATGTGTGCAGGTATACATATGTGTATACCAGTTTTTAAGGTAGAATTTAAGATGGTGAATGTATATTAATGTTATACCATAATATAATATAAAATAAGATAGGGGAGTGCATATTTTCCATTAAAATTAGCTTTAACCTAAAACATATGTAATAATATGATTAATCATATTATTTGGGCTTGCTGCCAAATAAGTAAAAAACATCTACAATGTGGTATATATACTGATGATAGTAACTGTCCATTCCTGGACATTTAAATGGTTCACCATAATGCAAAAGGTAGTTCCATTTTATACTATCCATCAAAAAACTATTGCCTAGAATGCAAGCTCTGATATGCCCTCCCATCAAAAAAACTTCTACCTGTGCCAAGTCCTGCATTAAGAATATGAATTATGTGACAGCAGCTGTAGTTATGTTCAAGTGGATGCATATTCTGGCAAGCACTTTACATCAACCTGGATCTGCCTGACATAATAGTGGGCATATTTATATTCTTTATGTTGAATACTGATAATATAATATTTATAGTTGTGAAAGACATGCCTTTATTCTGGTGCACATTACATTTATTAATTACATTTGCATGCAGAGAAGGGTGCAAAGATTGATGTACGTGGCTGATCCCTGTCTGAACATACTACACCACATACCTCTCTTAGTGCTTTATAGGCTAAAGCCTCATGTACATTTACTCTCCATTCTAAATCCTGTCTAAGGCATTCTCTGTCATTGGAGGAAAAAAACCCAACTTGTTTTTATGCCTTTTTACAATAAAATCTTTCCAAATTTACACTTTGTAAGATGAATTCAAAGTATATATATCTTTTATTTCTCTCTCTTCTTACCGGTATATTTACCATATCTTTTAAACCAAAAATTGAGAAATAAAAAATAAGACCAAATGTTTTAAATCAAGCTTTAATAAAATATGTGTCCTGTGTGCTATACTTGTGAACATACACAGAGAAATCTGGGAAGTTCTGAGATTCTCATTTTGTGAAGAGTATTCTAAATTGCATATGGTCACTCTCACATTATTACTTTTTTTAGTTTGAGCAAGAGATAACAAGTTCTTAGCAGGAAAACTTCCAGGTTCTAAACCTAAGGTCAAGAACTGATGATTGCAAATTAAAGGTAATGTAGGAATAGTAACTCTGTTTCAGAATGTTTGAGCAATATTTTTTAGGAGATGTTGTCCTTGACAATTCTATTGAAATAGCAGAGGCCTGCAACTGTGAGAACTACTGTGTCTGTGCAGTGGCACAGCCTTTTGATCCTGCTCTCTGGAGTATCAGCTTTAAAGCATTTATATTTCAAACATAACACTTTCCTTCAAATAATATTTCTACTCTTATTAAAATTTTATCTCAAATTTCTGTTCACTAAAAATAATTTCTTAAACCATGGGGAAAAAGTTTTTTAAAATGTGCTTGCATACCTTCCAATACAGAATTGAATTTTAAAGTCTCTTTTTCTAAATCTCTATTTTCAACTGGTTTAAAATAAGTTCTTTAGACTGCACTTCTCCATCTCTTTTAACATTCAGTAACAATAGAGCAAACTGAGCACCACACTTAGGTGAAGCAGTGGAATCAGAAGGTGAAGTGGTTGCCTAGAAACATCACCTGTGAGTAATTAAGCATCTCTTGAGAACTGCAAGATTTGGCTTTAAATTCTTGGCCTTCTTACCAATAGCTATTTCAACTAGATGGATTCTGCCTAATTACTGCATTAAAGATTATAGTGGTCAAGATGGGCAATCAGATAAGAAAGTTTTATCACCATTTTTTTGAGGGGGGAGATGAGATTAATATCTCACTCCTTTCCTTGCAGTCAGCTTAAGGTACATTCTAGGATAAGTAGAGATGATAGTGACTGTCATAGATGAAAGCATACATTCCCAATACTTAGTTCACAATGCAATGGTGTTTCCTGATTCCTAGCCATCCTTAATCTTGCCATCCTTAATCTTATTCTTTTTTAGGTCTGTTGTAAACACTCATGGAAGAATCTATGCCAGGTACTCTGCCACCATGACAAAGCATCCACACATGAAGAAGACAGGCTTGAATACCTGAAGAATGTTGGGAGCTAAGTAAGTATTTGTCCACATCTGAAGACTGACAAATCATTTCAAGCGAAAAGAAGCATGTAATGTAGAATGACATCATATTCTATGAGTTTTTTATCATTATGCTTTCTCTCAGAGAACTTCTTTAGAGCAACCGTTTCCCCAGAGGAAGTATGTTTCCATCAAACAGAACCCTCTGAAACATGATGAGGACAAAGGCTACACCTCAATTTAATAAAGATGCCTACATATACAAGTCAGACCTGGATATTACTTATGAAGCTGCATATATTAAAACATTTTAAACTGTGGCATTTAATACAGTTGACATAAAAAGTGATAATAAACTGGTTTCATTGATAAGGCTAATCATTTTATAGTTAAAAGACTAATGAGTAAAATGTTAAAAATGATAAAAACTTCAATAAATAAAGAGTAAAAGAAGTGAATGTAGTGGTATAGCTGAAAATTCAAGAAAAGAAGGCTGTAAAGTGGAGGTTTAAAATGTCTTTTGTTTCCCATAGAAAAAAAAACCACGCTATTAATGACAAGGATATATCAATCTATAAGGAACAAAAGTGCCCATTATTGGCTTTTCAGACAAGATAAATAGAGTGCTTAAAGAACAGAATTATATAAAAATAAACTTTCAATTTTAATAAATGTAAATATTTTCATTTATTTTTTGGAAAAGGAAGCACAGTGATCTCTTAGAGGAAACAAGATGGACTAAGTAAAGTGTATATTTTAGAAAGATACAGTAGTGTGGACTGTCAATATCCAGTAAGTCTTGGAAAGTTTTGCAGTCAAATAAGCCAAAAGGGCTTTGAAAGCAAAGAAATATGTCATCATTTTTAGGAGAAGCAGCCTGTCTCTAGGTTGTCAGTGTCAGCAATATGTAGGATACTAAGGAAACCAATAAATCTTAATGGTAACTTAGTTATATACATGAGATTCCTGGTGTTTTCTGTGACATGTGTCTCTTGGGAGAAACCAGGAGACCTCACGCACTTTAAATTTTGAACAGAACTAAAAAGACAATACACTAGCATGAAATCAAATACGAACACTATTAAAAACAGTACAGGTATGTTTTTAAATTTTTCTATTAATTTTGGTATCAATACAAATCCTCACAATCCCATGAAAAGAAAAAAAATGGGATTTTAGAGAATGACAGAGAAATGTGAGGAAAAGGACTTCTACTTTCAAATAGTACCTAAATCTTAGTAATTTTATGACTTAGGGCAATTTTTAAGATTCTAAATCAGAATTTTACAATTTATGAATTTAAAAATTGGCACTGTAATATATGATTTGTGCAATTGTTTTCTATATCTGTATGTATCTGACTCATTGCTTACTCATATTAGGTAATCAGGAAATAAATGTTATTAGTAATATAGTATTCAGTAATTCTTGAAAAAATTTTTATTGAGCACTTTATGTATATACTATGTTAGGCTCTGGAAGAAAAGGGGGTAAGGAAAATATACAAAATGTGTCCTCAAGACATATATTTTAGTGGCCAGTTACCCTAGAAATAAAAATAAATGCAAAATTACAAATTCTGGTAAGTGAGTAGTGTGACAGAAACACAATGTGTTCTGAAAAGAAATAGGATATACCTAATTTAGATTACAGAGGAAGAAGAAATCAGAGAAAATATCTTTAGTATGTGGCCTTTTATACAGTGCTTTGAAAAAAAAAATAGAATACAGCACAAAGAAGCCATTCAATACAGGGAATGATGCAAAAGAACATCCCATGCTTGAGGATAGGATGGAAGAAGAGATGAAGAAGTCTAAGGCCCTGGGAAAAAAAACAAAAAACAAAAAACAAAACAAAACAAAAACCAAGAGTGGCTGAAGCATAGTGAGAAAAGGGGGAGCAGCTTGAGCAACAGCAGAAGAGGGCTGCAGAGAGAGGGTGAGGCCATAACATGCAGTCTTGAAGTTTTTCTCTGAAATGACATTTCTATTAGTCAGATATAGTTATTTGAAAGTGTCTTCTACCTTCATTTTTGTAGATCAATTAGGAGAATAACACTGGAACCATAGAAGCAAGTAAGGATGTTGATTTAAAATTTTTAAATTTAAAAGGCTCTAGCAAGTTTCCAATGGAAGATTTATTGCAGTAAGGCTTGGCTTCAGAATAAAGACACAATGGCAATAATAACCAAAAGACGATGAAGGTTTATGTAGAACGATTGTACAGATTTAGGAAAGGGGACATGTATAACAAATATTTAGATAGGTAAAAGAGTATGGCAATTGAGTAGACATTACTAATTATCTCTCTCCAACTATTCTCTATCTCCTTCATTTTATCCCAACCATCATTGTCCCTGCTGCTGTGGTCATGCCACAGCTTTGAACAATTGCCTGGGGTGCCCATCATTAGCTATTCCAGTGATTTCTTTTATCACTTCCTTTAATTCTTTGCTAAAGTGACTCTTTTCCTTATCTCCTCCTACAATGACATAAACTCCATGAGGGCCAAATATTTGATTTTTTTGTTTGTTTTGGGTTGTTTGTTTGTTCGTTTGTTTGTTTTTAGCATCTTCTTCAAGGTACCCAGAACATTTGCCTGGGTCTGATAGCCATTCAATGAATTGTCGATTTGCTGTTGTTGACAAGGGCACATGTGAAGGGAAAGTGTTTTGGAAAGGATGCTGGAGTGTGACTTGAATTATTAATCAGGAAACTATGTAGGGCTCAAGAGAACCTTGTGGAATACAGTTATGATGGTGGGGAGGGGTGCGGTTAGGCAATGGGAGATAGGTGATTTTGAACTCCATGGGCATATATACGCAAATTAAAGGTATTGCATAGAGAATCAGAAATTAAAATCACCAAAGAGAAACAGAAATTCTGCGACTTAGCTATTTCAATGGCAGCACATTTTATGAAGTGGCTTTGTTAACTGTGCCTTGAAGGTAGAAATCTATGTTCCAGTCTTTTTCATACTGCTTCGTGTGTGTATGTAACATACTCTTTTGTTCCACCTTCTGTGATTAATACTAACAAGATTTGCAAGTCTGAGGGAAGTTCAGACATTGTATCACTCTATTCCAGCATCTCTGTGTGTGGCTGATTGGTTACTTCAACTTACAATCTGTTCTACAAAGCTCACAATCTTGATTTCCAGGGAAAGGCTACTGGAGGTCTTGCTTATGCATCATGAGCTGAGCTCTGCATTCCTTCAAAATGTACTAGAGTCCTACCCAGCCATCAATAAATTTGTGTTGTATTTTATTCTGAGCCTTAGAAGTAAAGAGAAGAGAGAGGTAGGATAATGAAATTCAGTCCCATCTTCAAACCCACCTTTTATGTATGCAAATTATTTATAAAGAAACATTTTCCTTTTTATTCTCAAGAAATTATCACTAATGCTATAATAATAATAAGAAAAAATTACTTCTGCACTGAAATTAAAGAAAATTGGTACTATGAAACACTTTCATTGTAGACAAATTAAGCCAGATATAGACAACCATAATGATAATAATGAAGAGTACCTCATGATGCAACAAATAATTGCTAATAAGTGATTCTAAGGATTAAGAAATAATATTCAAAGAGAAAATTTAAGTTTGTTACAATAACAACATTCAAGTATATGTTGAATATTTCAACATATTCTTTGTAAAACATTGCGTGAATTAAGTATTTTGGAAAAACACAACTGAAAGAAAACATTTGAACAAAAATATTTGAATTATGTCTATTTTAATAAAGCCCCTGTATTCGTGATGTCATTTTATAATCTCCGATAATGCCAATAGAGCAACTTCACAATTTATTTTGCTTTTTTTTTTTTTTTTTTTTTTTTTTTGAGATGGAGTCTTGCTCTGTTGCCCAGGCTGGAATACACTGGCATGATCTTGGCTCACTGTAACCTCTGCTTCCTGGGTTCAAGCGATTCTCGTGTTTTAGCCTTCTGAGTAGCTGGGATTACAGGGGTGTGACACCACGCCCAGCTAATGTTTGATTTTTTAGTAGAGACGGGGTTTCGCCATGTTGGCCAGGCTGGTCTGGAACTCTTGACCTCAAGTGATCCACCTGCCTCGGCCTCCCAAAGTGCTGAAATTACAGGAGTGAGCCACCACGCCTGGTCGAGTAACTTCATATTTTAGAAGATGTTTCTGAGAGGGTGAGTTTCCTTTAATAATGTGTGCTAAGGCTTAGTAGCTACATATATAAACACGGGCTTTCTATGCTGGAAAATTTTCCAGTTCACTCAGATGACTCTTATACATCTAAAAACTTATTTTGCACATTTACTTTTAAAGGGTAAATCTAAGAGGAGGTTGCATTAATTAATGTAAATATATTTACTTCCAATGGAGTGGGATAGGCATTTATTTGTATTGCTTAGAAATTTTCAAAAATATACAAAAGTAAAAAGAATAAGATACTGAATACTCAGTCTATGTATGTCATCTGATTCATCTTCTCAGATGATAATCCAACATCTCTGTCCTCTTTCAATTTTTGTTAGAACTTCTAGAGTTTTATTAAAACATACACTTGAAATATGTTTGCTTAAACGTTTTCTTTTTGTTGTGCTTTTCAAAATATTTATTCTAACATTATCGTGCCTTCTTCCAGTAGGATTAATATCACACTACTTCATTTTGCTAGATTCATCAATTACCTCATCAAGTGATAAAGCTCTAAATTAACCTGGGAATTATTTGTATCATTTTCTTAAAATCTGAGCTGGTGTATTTTCTTCCTGGGCATTTATCATATAGATCTATTTAAAACAACCTCTGGTTTCAAGACGTCAGACTATCAACTCAGCTATTTCTGCTTAAGTAATTAAACCCATGACAGTTTCACTTCCTCTGCTTTAGTATCAGCTCCACAGTTCTTAAGTGGTGGCACTGAGTGGTGAAAATGATTAATTTCAAACATTCACATACATAAAGGCAAGGTTTACACAAAAAGTTAATATATTGTTGCATAAAGAGGTGTAAAGCAAGAAATGTCCATGGAAATAAACATGTATTTTCAATTAAATGGGTAACTCAAATATTCATAGTGTCTTTAAATGTTTGGAAGAGAGTTTTAAAATTATTTCTCAGCTTTATCTTCCCCACATCATTAAATTTTCTAAAATATAGATTTAACATTGTAAATATATCCTTATTTGAAAAAAATTTTATTTAAATTTGGAAAACATGAAAATTATCTTAACATAGGAAATTAGTAAAATATATTATTTCTCCAACATAGAAGGGAATGCTAAAAATGGTTCTAGAAAAGCATCAAATATGCTATGTGTGCTATTGAAATAGGCAGCATGCTTAAAATTATATTAAATATACTAAGTCCAAAAGTATATATTAAAAAATATAAAATATTATTGAGATGGGATAAAGGGGCTTCATTAAAACCAAACACATTTTTGCTCATGAATAGGAAGACTACATATCTTTAAGATGTTAAATATCCCCAAAGTACACTTATAACATGATTCCAATTAAAACACACTCTGTGGGGAGTGACTTGGCCCACATAGTTTGATTTACTGTAACACTGGAAATCAGTGATCCCTATTCTCTTGGGTTCTACATTTGCCTCTATGTATTTCCTTTCTTTACCCTATATACAAAAATAGCTCCACATGCTTTAGTTTCCAATGGTGCACTCCTTGGGAATTACTGATTTGAACATAAGAAAGTATCAGAGTCTTTTATCATTTATTTTCTTAACAATGTAGCATTTGGCTTATCAAGAAAATCGCAGATGTGTGTTTTGTTAAGAGAAGAAAACACATAATACAGACCTGTAACTTTGTAATCATTCAAATCATTTGAGTCTCAATGCTAATGTTCATATTATTTTAGAATTTTTTTTCACTCAGTTTTATTTTAAATTTTTAAATATATAGATTATAAGCCACACCTTTCTGGCCTCCATATTATTTGCATTTTGGCTACACACACAGACATACACATATACACACACACACACACACACACATATACATACACATATACATATACATGTGTGGAGATATATATATAAAACACATATATGTCATATACATACACATAACTACATATACAGTATATATGTAATTATACATATATGTGTGATGTGATATATGTATATGACATATATTACATATATGTAATGTATGACGCATATGTATATGACATACATATTACATTTATATAATATACATATATGAAATACATAATACATATATTTATATGTATTAACATATATTACACATGTCATATACATATAAATGTAATATATGTCATATACATATATGTGTGGAGATATATACACACATACACATATATGTTGTGATATATATATACACACATATATATGTATGTGAATATGTGTGGATATATATGTCTTTCTGCATAGATATATATAAGTCTCTGATGGTGTCTTATGTTCATATATGTATATATATATGTATACATATGGAAAGAGAGAAAGACATAAATCAATGACAGCAAAAAAAAACTGACTCACATTTAAGGAGCCTCTAATTCAAGTAAATTACCATGCTAGGCATTGTGAGCAACACAAAGATGAAAAAAAAATATGCGTATTGCTTGCAAGTATCTTATAATTTTATGTATGGATTTAGAATGAAGCATAGCATTTTCTCTTAATTGTGAAAGCAAGTCATTTTACTCACCATATGTTATTTTTACATTTTTTTGTAATTTTAACTCAAAATGCATGAGAGAATAATTTATAATTTGGGATGCTTTTTTTTTTTTTTTTTTGCCAGAAACAACTTGGAGCCATTTCAAAGTATCTTATGAAACTCTTATACATACTTTCTATGCCAAAAATATGACTGTCTCTGTAAATGAGCTTTTCTGGGTAATATATAAATATAGAACCAGAATAATATAAGAAACTATTGTGACCATAAATTTTATAAATTTTTCTGTTCAGCACACTATTAAAGAAAATGCTATTTGGGGTCTTTGCTGACAACTGCCTATAGACAAACTATTACCACAATCACTTAGGTCCTTTGTAAGACAATCATTTTGGAATTTTTATAAATAATCTTAGTTTATGCCAATTCTCATATTCCACAAATCTCCCATTCCATATTCAATGATAGAGAATGAGTATTATTTTTCTTCAGGAGTAAGTATAATTCATACTTCTCAGAACTTTATTTCTTGTCATGGGAAAATTCTCTGTGTGGCCTTAGACCAACCCAGTTTTTTCCTCTTTCTTGTTTTGTAGTTCTCAAGAATAACCGTAGATTGTGGTGGGAATGAAACATCCTGAGACAAGGAAAGACTGGCTGGAACTATTCTAGTTCCTCCTAGGAACAGGATGTCCTTCAATGCTTTAGCCTAGTAGGAAAATTTCCCAGGTTACAAAACCCAGAGCAGCTGCTTTCCAGGGTCCCTTAGCTGCTGTGGGGCTCCATTCCTCTCCTGGGTGGCTTTTCTGAGCCATGGAGACCAACTGTTCACAAATCCTAGGCTTCTTGTATCCCTTGATGCCCATCTGTAACTTGTATGTAGGTGTTCTGTTTCTCTGAACTCAGACAAGTTGGTAAGCAGCTCACACTGAACCTGCTTTGCACCTATGTGTACAATTTGAATATGAGTAACTTTAATCACTCAAATTCATTGCAGCCAAAACATGCTGATACAAAATCTATAGTTTCTACTAAGTTCACCACAACTCTACTCCAGCCATAAAGAAAAAAAAAAAAAATTAGGAATGCCCAGTTGAACTTGTGCACACCGAAAAGAAAAAATAAATATCTTTTTTACTAGGTATTTCTGCTATTCTCCTGTATAACTCATTGAGGTAATCTGCTTCTCTATTATCTGTTATTGCGGCTCTTACCACAGGTGTGGTTCCTCTTGGCAGGTACAACAGTAGTTTGTTAAACATCGTTATTCCTTTCTAAACTATTCTCTCCCTCTTCCTCTCTCTCTCTCTCTCTCTCTCTCTCTCTCTCTCTCTCTCTCTCTCACTCTCTCTCTGTCTCTCTTTTTTTCCCTCCCCATCATTTCTTCTCCCTTTCATACGCTACTCTTCCCTTTCTCTTTTGTTCCCCTGACAATACACTCCTCCATCCAGAATAGAAACTCCACTGTTGTCTCTTAATGGACAATTAAGTCTTCCCCTGGTCTCTACTGTTATTTTAGTGTCCATTGA
Organism: Macaca nemestrina; assembly: GCF_043159975.1. Classification (NCBI taxonomy): domain Eukaryota; kingdom Metazoa; phylum Chordata; class Mammalia; order Primates; family Cercopithecidae; genus Macaca; species Macaca nemestrina. The sequence goes on along the minus strand of NC_092135.1, from coordinate 83,085,142 downwards.
CAGCAATTGCATTGTAGTGGCCGTATTGAATGCTAGTTTTCAGTGACATAAGAGGGAATGTGTCTCTTTTTTTTCCTTAGGCAGTACCAACATTATGTACTTTGTGGCTAAAGTACAAACATTATGTACTTTGTTTTGCTTTGATTATTTATTTGAAGTTTTGTTTACATACTCATTTCTCTCAGAATCTTTGTTGCTAAATTACTGATTTACTCCTAGGGCCTAGATTCTTATTTCCTGAAGTGAGTCATTTACTAGTCATATCAATTTTCTTGCAGCAATGTACCAATTTAGCAGTCAGGCCTAGTTATATCTAAATCTAACAACTGGACTTAACTAACTTTATCTGGACTTTCTCCCTACATAATCTTTGTTTGAAGAGGGAACTATTAAAGTAGATCAATGTCCAATACAGCATATGCATAGGTATATTTTCTTATAGGCCCATTAGGCTGTAACATATTAAACTAATAGCTATTGTTTCCTAAACAGTTTATAAACTTTTGTATTATTTCCTATAGCTATTTATTGGGGCATAGTAGAATATAATTGGTTTATAGTGTAACCAAAGTAGATGTTTCATAATATTTTCATTACCTTCTCAATAATGTTATTCTGTTTTAATTTGAGTTTTAATTATTAAGAAGTAATTATCAGCCAGGCACAGTGGCTCTTGCCTTAAATCTCAGTCCTTAGAAAGACTGAGATGGGAGGATCGCTTAAGGACAGGAGTTTGAGACCAGCCTGGGCAACATAGCAAGATTCTGCCTCTACAAAAAAAATACATATTATCTAGGTGTGGTGGTGCACACATGTAGTCCTAGCTACTCAGGAGGCTGAGACTGAACTACTAGGATCATATCACTGTACGCCTGCACTCCAGGGTCACCAGAGAGAGACCCTTTCTCAAAAACAAAAAAAAAAAAAAAAAAAAAAGGAAAAAGAAAAAGAAGAAAAGCAATGCTAGTGATATTTACAGATAAGTAGTTTCTATTGGTCTCAGTATTATGCATCCTGTTCAAAACACTATAGCATATAAGACACCAGAAAATAATAAAGAAGATCTAGAAAGCAAAGAATAATTTTTTTAAAAAAACCCTCATCTTCCTCTAGCTGGAATAATTGATGGGGACTGATATTCATGAATTACATTTGTTTGAAAAATAAAATTCAAATACTTAAAATATTTATGTTATATATTCAACATTTGTTAGCTTGTTTATATCTCAGTATGGAAAAAAAAATCTTTCTAAAATGCTTACCCTTCTCCAGTGTGGGCTGTCATATCACAAAACCTGTTTTTTTGTTTGTTTCTTTGTTTTGTTTTTTTTCTAATTCAACACTCTGCTACCAAGTTTTATAATGCAATTCTTTTCTTTAAAGTTTCATATTAGTGAATAATATGACCATTTCAAGTTTTCCTCAGTCTCCTCTTGAATCTTTAATAATAACAAAAACTAAAAGGCAAATGCTACAATAACAAGAAATAATTATTGTTAGGATAATGTATATTTCACCAAATTATCAGATAAAATATTAAGAAAGATGTTACTCTGTGAAAATAATTGATTTTGCAAATGTGTATAATAATTGTTACCTAATAGTCCACGGATAATGGCTATGTACTTTAAGTCAATAAATGAATCAATTTATTCTTGTTAATGTTTTTATCATTTCTTTTATATTAGTTATTTAAAATTGATGGTCCTAGAAAGAATGGCTAAAGGAGACAATTAAAAGGAAATGTAAACAGAAATAAAAGTGCATATGTAAAGAAAGAAAGCTAGATGTATAAGCACATTAATGAGACTTGGCAGGAATTAAGAGATTATTTATCATAAGTAGAGAAACCATGGCATTGCACATGTATGCTCTGCAAAACTCCAAGGGAAGTTTCATGTTGAAAGAGCTTTTGGAACAAATTCTTCTATCAACTTTGAGTTACTATTTATATTCTTTGTTCACAAGGTTCTTGGAAAATGAATTTTTGTTTTTCATTCAGAAAGTTTAGAATAATTGCTAACTTGACAGATACTATTTGGTATACAGACACTATTTTGGTTGGTGCACAAGCAATTACCGTTTTGGCCATTACTTTCATGGCAAAAACCGCAATTACTTTTGCGCAGAACCTAATACATTCTGTTTATTAAAATGTGCCTTTTCTAGAACACTTATATTGTTTAGTATATTTACAGTACTAAATCCTTTTTTTTTCTGCCAACCTGGTATAACAAACTTTACTTGTGCTAATTCTAATGAGGTATAAATGTTTCAAGACCATATAACTTTGCTTTAAAACAGCATACAGTTATTGTACTAAGGCACTCCTTATCATTTAGGTTCAAAGGAAACAAACATTTATTGTACTAGACCTAACAGTAAAAGCACTTGTCAAGTAGTTTGAGTGTAAAACTTCAGTTTTTCTATTTTTTTAAATGCATACTAAGGATCTGAATTTCATAAAAGGTGGGTGGGTGGTTATTCTTAGTTTCTTTTTTTCTTCACAATAGCTTAAACAGCATTTGAGCAAAGATCCAGATACATTCAATTTAAACAGGATTTCTTGAAATTATTTCATTTTTTCTTCAGATCACAGTACAGGATGATGCTTTTCTTCTGTTTCATTGCCAAGACATGGCCTGATACTTTAAAAATCACAGTGCCATGAAAATAATAAGGAAAATACTTTAAATGTGTAATAGACATATTCTTTAATGTGGGTACACACACACACACACGCACACACATTCTTTGATGGAGGTTCCACAACAAAATAATAAGATAATTACCATATGATCCAGAAATGCCACTGTTAGTACATATCCAAAGGAATTGAAATCAGTATCATATCTTAATTACTGATTATTTCTTCAAATTAATTTTTAAATTATAATGGCTACAGAAACATAAGTTAGAAAATCAAAGAAGTCTAAAATTCACTGAAAAAAATGATAAAATATAGTACAGAAAGACTTAAGTCTTTAATTGCCATCTATCTGCCCATAATTTAAAAACCTATAGCTTGAATCCAGGGCTTTCTTCTGAGCCCCAACAATGTATCTGTCAGTGGATATACCACATAAGGTTCATGATAATTTGCAAGCAACAATTGTCTATAGTGACACCTTTTGTACTTTATCTTTCCTAGTTCCTTCTTGCTTTCTATAGTAACCTTTCATAACTTTAACTAGTTCTCAAGGGATGCTCTATCTCATTATTTTGCACATCCCCTAGCTGTGCAGGTCTTGTCAGTTATTCCTCAGTCTGCAGTAATTAGTTCAGGAGATGGACATCAGGTCTAAATAGAGCCAATAAAATTATCTTCAACAGGTTTTAGTTATCTTCCTCTGTGATCATTATCTCTAAATTGCTAGTAACCATATTCTAAACAATTAGTGGAAACAGAATTAAACCAAGAAAAAGAAATTTGATCCAAGATATGTAGAAGGAGAAACAGCAACTTTCAATATTGGGCTATTGGTTGTAGCAGTGGCTATAGTTTGAGTAAATCTTGGATGTACCAAAGGCATGTGTAATTAGTTAGTTTTCACAATTCTATAAATACAAAGCTAAGACTGAGTAATTTATAAAGGCAAGAGGTTTAAGTTCCTCACAGTTCTGCATGGCTGATGCGGCCTCAGGAAATAAATCACGGCAGAAAGGGGAAGCAAAGACCTTCCTCATATGGTGGCAGGAGAGAGAGACAACGAAGGGGGAAGAGCCCCTTGTAAAACCACTGGATCTTGTGAGAACTCACTTTCAAGAGAACAGCGTGGGGGAAACCACCTCCATGAACCAATCACCTCCCTTGCTCAACATGTGAGGATTACAGGTTCCTCCTTTGACACGTGAAGATTACAATTCGAGATGAGATCTGAGTGGGGACACCGAACCAAACCGTATCAGCATGAATCAATTAAGTATGCTTAAAGTGAGGATCCAGCTACAGAAACTGAGAAAATCTCATTTAATATTATCTACTATTTATTATTATTCACAAACTACTTCCTCCTCTTTCATTAATAATGGAGTATCATATTGCCTTCCTTTTTTTCCTGCTAACTACTTGTTTAACCTATGACATACTCTCTGAGTGTAAATTATTTTACCTGTAAGTAGGGTAAATACAATATTTATATTACAACAATGTTTTGAGAATAAAATAAGTACAGTGCCTGCACTTTAATAGTGGTTAGTTACTCACATGGATGACTGAGAATCATCTTTCATTTTTCTTATTTATTCCTTTAAATCATCTGCTTATATTCCTTTTAATCCAGGTTTTCTTCACCCCTACTGCTGCAACTTTAAGTGTATTTTCTCAATATACTATGGAGGTAACAAGTAATCAAAAATCTCAGTGGCCTCCAACAGCAAGCATTTCTTTTTCTCTCATGTTAGATGTCTGCAGCTGCTAGTGGATGCCTGCATCTTTGTTGTAGATGTTTTCACATTTGATACTTAGGGAAGAATCAATCTTTCTTTAGGACATGCTGTTTTAGTTACTGAAGGAAATGAGTAGGTGAAAGGAGGATATATCTAATGACACTTAAAGGGTTCACAAAAGTGACACACTGTTACGCCGTTCACATGTCACAGGTCCAAGCAAATAATAGGGCCAACCCAGTAAGCCACCTAGGGAAGCATACTTTGCTTACAGGGAATCACTTCCAGTCACATGGCAATGAGTAGGAAGGTGTTATTTTCCTATATTGAAGAATAAGACAACATACTACAATGAGGCTCCATTTCAGCCTCATCTGACTTATGCTAATAACCACTTATGGGCGCCCCTGCCTTTACTTTAGTCTCGTGGGCTTTCATTCTATTCTGGCAAAAATAAAGAATAAACTAAACATCTTTCTGAAATACAAACCTTTCAACCACTCTCTATTTAAACATCTTACTTTGTTCCCTCCATCACCTTAAGAATAAAATTTATACTCCTTTTGTGGACTAAACCTCATTTGACCTGTTGACACTGCCCCATATGTTCAATTCTATATTTTAAATAATTTACACTACCTTTATCTTCATTATTTTGTATAAATTTTCCCTCTACTTGAAATACCATCTTCTCTCATGTCTACTTTTGTTTTTTATCAAGGGGAGAGGAGGTAAGGATAAAAATTTTAAAACCAAAACAAATGCACTTAATGTGCTTCTGATGACTCTCTTACCATTCAAACATTGTGATAGGCATTGGCATAATTAAATCTTTCTCCCTTAGCAAACAAGTCAAATACTTCCACAAATTTGAGTGAATGTTTGCATTGATGAACATTTAACACTAAGCTTAACAAATAACACAATCGAATACAACTTGGACACTAGCAGATCATCTTGTCATTTTCATGGTGTTAACTTGCCAACTTTGATTGAAAATCTAAGTATTTATAGTATTTTCACATTTAACTTGTCATCATCCCAATAAACAACTTGGGAAATGAAGTAGAGAACAGCTTTTAAATTTTTATGTGCCACTTGAGGAAATACTTCCCAATTGAGCCTAAAAATGTCAATGAACTAATTGAGATTGTCTAAGTATATATAATGTACTTTTCTTCTTCCTTGATCTGTTTCCTATGTTATTATTTTTCTGCCCTTGGTCCTTGGTTTCACTCAGTTAGCTGTTATTCTTTTTGATTTACATTCCAAAAGACAGTTCACATTTATAAAGCATATACAACTTGAAAGCAGACTTTTAATCATTATTATAAATGCCCCCAAACCACCTCATGAAATCAGTTCTCTTATTATCCATATTTAATTGATGTGGAAATTGATTTAAAGATATATTAATTAACTTGCCCAAGACTACATAACCAGTAATCTTTAGGAGGATAATAGTAGTCTCTAAGGAGAATACTTAAATATTTCCTTTGTCCCTTGATTCTGTTCTAAACTAAGTGACCAACAAGACAAAGGAATAATAGATGAAAGCTAACCCATCATCTTTGTGCATGATGAAATCTAAGTTGGAGGACATAGCTTAATATTTACAAACCAAACGCCTACTCATAATAAATTCCAGTGTATGGCAGATATAGATATATTAGCACAGTAGTGATGGACCAGGGCAGATCTCAAGTTTAAAACAGCTTAGCCCAGTAAAGTTAACTTAGTCTAGTTATGTTAGGAGATTGCCTGCTAAATTCAAAGAGGTTACTGCCAAAAAGAAACTCCAGTATAACTAAGCTATACACACCCAATGATTTACTTCAAAATTTGCCAGTAAGCTATGATTCTGTGCCTCTCAAGGGCAGAATGAGTATAGGATCAGAGAAGGACCAATGGAGTCTCACAAAATAACATTCTTTACAAGAAAAAAAAAAAAATGAAAACCTCCAGAAGTAAAAAAATACTGTTTCCAAACTATGATTACTTTATTTTTTTCTCACACTTTTCCACCCACACGTTATTTTCAGCTGATGACTTTGCTTCATACTTCATTGAGAAATATTAATAACTAACAATTATGTTACACCTTCTCAGGGCCAGACACTATTCTAAGAGCTTTACATATATTAAGTCTTAATGAAATGGAAGCAATCAGGCAGAAATTCTTTGTACTACATAACGCCAAATCTACAAAACTTCTTTTCTTTTTAGTTGTGTAATCTTTCTTGTTTATATTACAGTGAATAAATCTTTCTTCTTCTAAAATAAGTTAAACCTACCACTCCAAACCTATGTTCATGTTTTAGTTCAAATATGCCCTAACTCACTTAAGAACTTTGTTCCTACAATTATTTCATTTTTACTGCGGAATCATTAACAATTTCTGTGCTAATAAATTATGACCATAACATCTCCATTTACCAAAATAAATTTCCTTAAGTTATATATTTTTACCTTTACTTTTAATTTTAAAAAATTGTATGTATTTATCATGTACTGGTTGTTTTAAACATATACACATTGTGGAATGGCTAAACCGAGCTATTTAATGTATGCATTATCTCACATACTTATCATTTTTTGTGGTAAGAACATAAAATATACTCTTATATACAATATAACAACAATATAGTACATTGTTACTAATTTTAGTCAACATGTTGTATAATAGATCATTGAATTTACTCCTCCTAAGTGAAATTTTGTATTCTTTTACCAATGTTTCCCCAACTCCACCCCACTCTTAACCTTTGGTAGCCACCATTCTTCTTTCTTGTATGAATTCAACTTTTAAGAATTCTACATATAAGTGAGATCAGTCTGCATTTTTCTTTGTGTGCCTGGTTTATTTCACTTAACATAATGTCATCCAGATTTATCCATGTTGTCACAAATGATAGGATTTTCTTTCAAATTATGTATTTTGAAGGACCAATGAAACTTCATTGCCATTTCCTTGACTTTTTGTGATATTAATTTATCCTCAAGTTACTTTCCTGTCAAGCATTCCAATGAAACTAATCCTATCAGGGCCATTATACCAAATTCTGTGTTTTTCTTTTGGTATATTCCTTAATCATAGTATCACTTGCCTCATTTAGCATTTCCTCTCATGAAACATATTTCTTTCTTGATATGACATGTAGACATGACAGCATTGTGTCTTATTTCTCGTTTTTATTTTATTTAATGACCACGTATGAATTCTCTTTGCTGGATTCTCGATCTCCTAACTAAAGCTTACTGTCAGGGTGCCCCAGAATACATATCTAAATCCATTTGCATACAACTAGTGATTTTAGAATAAGCAATATGCATGTGTCTTCAAAATATTTATTTAATAAGGCCATCTGCCATGTGTTTCAAAATAGTTTTTTCTAGCTACTTACTGAATGTCTCCAATTGTTTTTTATATTGGCATGCATCATAGTAAATTATTGATTGCCCATCCCTCAGAAATGCATCTTCCCATATTTTTCTGATCTTAGTAAATGGCTCCACCATCAACACAAATGCTGAAGAAAAAACTCAAGGGATTTTTGTTCTTTTTTTTTCCTTTTCACTAAACTGCTATGTCTTGTGTAAACACAAGTCTTTCAGTTCTCTCAAAGTATAACTCAAGCCTATCTTCCCTCCATCTCCACTGCCATCTCCTTGATTTAAGTTGCACGTATTAGGGTAAAAGTCACTGAATTAGATTCTCTGCCTTCCTTTCTGTACTTTTGCAGTCAGTTCTTCCACAGTGTTAAGGACCATTTCAAAATATGTTTTTACTTCTGTGATATAAAGTTTGCTAAATGAAGAAAAATGTAAGCACCTTTTTATAAACTGCATGATACCAATGAGTTAGTCAATGAGTAAATTTGGGCTTTCACAGGACATTTTATCCTTTGGCTTACATGCAATATGTTCAGAGAGGCTTTCTCCAGTCACTCATTAGATGCTATTCTACTCATCAAGTCACTCTATTATATCATTAAGTTTCTTAAGAGCACTTATTTACTCTCTGAAGTTAGACTGTTGATATGTTTGTTCAGATATTTTGTTGTCTTTTCCCACTAGAATACCTAATCTTAAATGGTAAGAACATTATTGTGATATTAGATTAATATCTAGTTCATATATAACCATAGCTTCAGTGGCTAAAAATAATTTGGCATATAGTAGATACTGCATGCTTTTTTCCTGAACAAATAGATGAATATGTATAGTAGTTGGAAGAGCTTATGCAAAAATAGATTCACTTTTGCTAGTATCATAGAAAAAGAATTATTTAGCAATGTATTTATATTTTCAGAGTGAAGGTATTACCACGAGAGTCATGTGCAGTTGGAAGACAAATAATATATTTGTTTGTGATACTAGCTTGTGAAAATAATATTTAAACTCAGATGAGGGATTGAGTTAAAAAAGTAGGAAAAAGAATAAAAATAACAAACAAGGTCATAAAGATAATTAAATACTTGAAGAAAATAATTAAAACACAAAAGTGTAAGCTATTTAATTATTGGGTATATGCATTGAGCCTTCTGACAAGATACTTTGTTATTCAACATAAACACAAAGATAGGCAGACAGTGAGTACTGTCATGCTTACACGCATAACTTGTAGTGCTGCTGGTGCTGAAAATTCTTAAAGACAACTATTCTCTTAAAGCATCTTCCAACAAAACTAACATTTTTAAGGCTAAAAAAATCAATTTAGATATCTTATATTACTTAATTTCACTTTTTTTACACACGAAGTTGAGGTTACACTAATTAAATGGTATATTTTTATATACCTGCATAGTTAAACAGCATGTTTAAAGCAAAAAGGAGTCTTTAATTTAATATGCTGCAAATAAAGTATGAAAAGATTCAGGACTATTAGAAAAAAATCACTTCAATTGGACTTGAAATGTAAGCATGCCATTTTTTCAAGAGAAGAGTGGATAATACTTTAATGCACTGAGATTGCAATATGGAAGCCATTGATGGCATGTTGATAAAAAATTTGAAGGAAGGGAGAAGATGGAAGAGAAGACAGATTGAAATGGATTGAAGATTCAATGTTGACACACAGAATAATTCTGATCTGCCAATTACCATGCATTCTCACATGTCTGCATTTACTTGAGCTCAGATTCTGATGGACATTTTTTTTCTTTTTCTACTGTAGCTGCAGGTACTAATTGTTTCTTATATTCTGCTGTTACTCTTCATGCCTATCTTTCTGTACTTACATACATTGTCATATTCAGAGTCGTATAACTGTCTTTGGTTTTCTTTATTGTCTACCTATCATCTATCTATGACTGTTCTATCTCTAATGTAAATTGTATATATTTAAATTTAATATGCCAAATTATACTATTTTAAGAAGCTAACTTAAATAATCTAATCAGTCCATTTGATCACAAATAAATAAGTGTGTGATAGCATTATCCTAAGACTTCAGTTATGATTTTGAGTATTCTATGACTTATCAAGGCATTTTATTGAAATTTTCAAATGATATGAAGAGTTCAAAGCTAGACTACTATTAAATATAAACAAATAATATGTACTTAAGCAATACATATAGCATACTAATGCATAAAAATAGTTTTAAACCAATCACAATTATCTGGGTTAACATGAAATACAAATGTGTAATTGTCATCTCAATGTATGCATAGTAACCAATTAATATAAGAGAAAATTAGCCCAATTATTTTTATTGATTGATTGTATTAAAATTGACTTAATATTTAAGAATGAATTGCAGAGAAGAGATACTTCTAAGCAAAATTTTATTTATTTTAATTTTACACTTTTGAAGGAATTAAATTTTCCCCAGGGCTATTTACAAAAATATATATTCGTGTTAAACCTCCTAGTTTGTTTCTCATCACAAGCATTCAGATCAACTCTCTTAGGAAGACTCTCATTAAGAAAATGTAATTGCCCCTAATTCTATCACTATAGATAGCACTGGGTGACATAAAATTAATGCTGTCCCAGTACACATCTGAAACTCAAACCAATCAAGCTTTTTGGCTGGTGAGGTACATTTAATTGACAATATTTAGCTAAAGATAAAATGAATGATCTTTGACATTCTCAGTATAATAACTCAACATCCTTAAAGGGACAGAAGTAATTCTGATATGATTCTTGATGTGAGTCATATCTTAGATATTACCAACATATAAAACCATGCCTAGTGACTTCTTTGTCATGATAAATATTTTGTAGATTATTATTTTATCATTCTTTTCACTTCATCACCATATATTCAACTGCTAATAAATAATTCTTCACATAAAAGCTCTGTTAGAATATTGTATACTTTGTCAGTTACACAGGATAGGGTCCTGAGAAGGTATTTTTGATTTTCCATTCTCCAATCCCCTAATGACTTTGAGAAGAAGATAGGGAAGGTTTCCCATATTTTACAAGTTGTATTTGAAGAAAAAAATACAAACATAAATACATATACACACATAGATATATGTGTGTGTGTGACATATGTTGTTTTATTTTTGATAATATACAAAAAATTCATGTCAACATTTTTTGAGTCATTTAAATGACCAATTTAAATCAAGTGCTACAAAAAATTTTATGTTGTTATCTTTTCATTTAGTTATATTGGTTTTATTATCATCTTAGTATACATAGTAAAATATTAAGGGCAATATAGATGATAAAAGAACAGAGGTGATATTTTAAGGTAAATAATATATTTCAAATGAGTAAGGCCAAAAAATGTCACACTTTACTTAACAAATATTTTGACTTTGCAATGCTTTGCATAGAGAAAAGTCATGTTTAAAAGCTTCAGTCATGTTAGATTAATGTTATTTTAAATTTTTAGGTTTATTAATTTGCATTAATAAGTAAATTAACTTCAGTTTTATATTTCTACATAATGAGGAAATACTACAGTGAAAATAACACAAAGCAATACTGAATGAGCAATGAAATACCTTCCCTCTAATGTATAGAGCATATATTGCTCAATGAAGGTAGCTTACCTAAATATGAGCACAGAATAGTTTAGTGAATGATGAATAGACTTGACCTTGCCCTCGGTGGGTGACAGATGAGTTACATTGATTGTGCCAATCATTTCACAATGTGTGTGTATATCAAATTATCATATTGTTCACTTTATGTACAATTTTGTTCATCAATTATACCTCAATAAAGCTGAAAAAATTCCAACCTCAAAAAACAAAAACAACAAACAACAACAAACAAAGATTTAAAAAAGACAGAAGGGACGGTGTTTTATAATCTCGTTCTCATCCTCAGTTGTGTGTGTGTGTGTGTATATATACATATATATAATTAAGTTGTTAATTTGAATCCCACAACATCTAACCAAAGGTTCTCATTTATGTGAAAAGGTTGTATGTCTGTTGGAGGTTTGCTAGAGGCTACATAAATGGAGAAAAGTAAGCAAATGGTCTCGATGAATAAAACAATGCCAATGCTTTTTGTATTTATATTTTATTTATGTGCACTTCTTGATGGCATTCTTTTGCTATTTAACATAATGCTTAAGTTGAGATGAAAATATTTGTTTTACTTTTGTTTTGCTTTGTTGCCAGCTATACCAATTTGTTCCATAAGCAGCTTCTGTTCCTCAGCATTATATAACAGAGTGGCAGATCTCATTCTAAATCATATATATTGAAATTTTACTTAGAGTTCATATTACGATAGACAGAAGGAAATGATATTTCAAACAATTTCATAAGTGACTCTCATAGAAGTTTCTCATTTAAAACTTGACCAGAACCATCATGTTTACCTGACCACCTTTAAGAATCTCATGAATGAAAAAAAAAATAAATAAGTTAATAACATAACACCAAAAAATAAAATAAGTAATTATGCTACTGGCAGATGAGAAAATTTAAAGAACTTCTGTAAAATAGCAAAGAGATAACACTTCATTGATAAAAATATTAGGACAAATGAAACCATTAATATAACCAAAATTGGTCAACACAGGGGAGAGAGTGCTTCTGTCCAGGAGATGCCCAAAGGATGTTAAGAAGCAGGTGAACAGAGTCAGCCTTAAGGTCATCATCTAAAAGATAGTGGGTGAATGGACTGCCTGAAAAACAGGGAGCGGTCTAGCGTACTCTTCAAACTCAGATCGCCAATTAAAACAAGCAATGTAGAGGAAGGAAGATGTGTTGGGTAAAAGTAGGAGGAATAATACAAGCATCAAGACAGAGCTATAATCAAGCCTGGGGAAAGATCTGATTTTCAGAACGAAAGTGCAATTTTAAAAGTGCATTTGAGTTAAACTATTTAAGGGCATTCATTTTCCCATTATCTACATATGCTTCTTAAAGAAAAGTGTGTTAATCAGAACACCTTGCTCATCCCTAAGCAGAACCCTACATCCCTACATTCACATCTTTTTATGGAGGGATCAGGGTCATGGAAAGTCACTTATAAAATTATCAAGAAACTTGTGTTCTCATAGCCACATTCTGTAATTTTGTTATGTATGTATAATAGCAAACCAACAATGATTACCAGATACTTGAGGAAAATAACCAAAAAACTATACACAACAACAAACTAACCAATGAACAAGAGGGTTGAAAATCAGTTACCCTATCAAAACTTAAACATAATGTTTCAAAATAACTTTTATATTAGAATAGTTTTAGATTCACAAAATTATTATATCAAGATAGTACAAAGATACTCCCTTATACCCCATACCCAGTTGTCTCTATTATTAACATGTTACATGAATTTGGCACATTTGCCACAATTAAATCAACACATTAACATATTCTTATTAACGAAAGTTCATAATTTATTTCAGTTTTCTCAGGGTTTTTTCTAATTTTTTTTTTGTTGTTGTTGTTCCAGGGTTCAATTCAGATTATCACATTACATTTATTAGTCATGTCACAGGCTCGTTTCCTTGCGAGAGTTTCTCATGTGTTTCTTGTTTTTGACGACCTTGACAGTTGAGAGTATAACTAGTGATTTGCTTTGAAGAATATATCTCAACTGAGGTGTGCATGAGGTTTTTCCCCTGATTAGACTCATGTGTTTTGAGAGAACAACTATAGATATGCAGTTTCATTTTCATCACATCTTATTAAGCGTACATTCTATCAATGTGACCTATTACTGTGATGTTAGCCTTGATCACCTGGCATGAGAGTGTTTGTCAGGTTTCTCTGCGGTAAAGGTACTCTTTTATTATTTCCCATTTCCATATTGCACTTTTGCAAAGAAAGTTACCGTGTACAGCCCACACTTAAGAAGCAGGAAATTATTCTCTAACTCCGTAAGGACAAAGTATCAAAATAAATTATTTGCAATTCTTCCGCATAGATTTTTCTCTTTTCCCCATTTATTATCAATTCATTGATTTACATCAGTATGGACTCATGGACGTTTATTTCATACGTTGGTGTAGAATTTAATACTACTTATTTATTATATTGTTCAAATTGTTCCTAGTATGGTCATTTGGGACACTTTCAGTTGACTCCTGTATCTTTTGAAATACTCCCATCATGGTTTTATTTATTTGTTTGCTTGTCTGTTCATGCTTTTTTTGTTGTTGTTTGTTGTGTTTGTTTGTTTGAGACAGAGTTTCACTCTGTCCCCAAGGCTGAAGTGCAGTGGTAATCAGTGATATGTTAGCTATCTCTATAGTTTTGCCTTTTCCAGAATATCATATAATATGAATCATAGAGTGAGTAGCCCTTTCTGATTGTCTTCTTTCAATTAGCAATATGAATATCGCTTAAGGAAAACTCAAGCCTGGTGTTGTATGTGTTCCTCAGACTTGTTTGTCTAATTTTCTTTGGATACATTAAATTTAAATTATTTATTTAAAAATAGAATTCTGTAAGAAACCCTAGTAACAAAATATCTCAAATATTAAGATTTTAACCAAACAGAATAGAATATTTTATTGGATATGTGAGAAATATTATTTTCCTTAAATTCTTCAGTTATCCATACCAAAAAGAACAATAATTTCACAAATAAACCAAAACTGCTTTATGATTTCTCAATTCAGTCAACCTACTTGAATATATATCAGACTTATGTTTATTAACATAACATGTTGCTACAAAAGACATGATTTCGTTTTTTATGGCTGCATAGTATTCTACAGTGTATATGTATCACATTTATTTATTCAATCCACCATTGATGGGCACCTAGGTTGGTTCCATACCTTTTCTATTGTGAAAGCATGACAATGAACAAATGACTGCAAGTGTCTTTTTGGTATAATGACTATTTTCCTTTGTGTACTTATCCAGTAATGGAATAACTGGGTTGAAGGGTAGCTCTGTTTTAAATTCTTTGAGAACTGCTTTCCAAGGTAGCTGAACTAGTCTATATTCCCACCAACAGTGTATAAGCATTCCCTTTTCTTTGCAGCCTTGTCAGCATCTGCTGCTTTTTGACTTTTTAATTATAGCCATTCTGACTTGTGTGAGATGGTATCTCAATTGTGGTTTTGATTTTCATTTCTCTGCTAATTAGTGATGACGAGAATTTTTTCATTTGTTTGTTCACCACTTGCATGTCTTCTTTCCGGAACTATCTCTTCATGTCTTTTGACTATTTTTAATCATGTTATTTGTTTTTTGCTTGTTGATTTGTTTAAGTTCCTTCTGGATCCTGGATATTAGACCCTTATCAAATGCACAGTTTGTGGATATTTTTGCCCATTCTGTAGGCTGCTTGTTCACTCTGTTGATAGTTTCTATTGCTGTGCAGAAACTCTTTAGTTTAATTAGGTCTCACTTGTCAATTTTTTGTTTTGTTGCGATTGCTTTTGGGGATTTAGACAAAAGTTCTTTATTAAGTCTGAGGTTGATAATGATATTTCCTAGGTTTTCTTTTAGGATTTTTGATAGTTTGGTGTCTTACATTTAAATCTTTGATCCATCTTAAGTTAATTTTTGTATATGCTCAAAAGTAAGGGTCTAGTTTCATTCTTCTACACGTGGCTTGCCAGTTATCTTAGCACCATTTATTGAACAGGGGGTCCATTCCCCATTTTTTGTTTTTGTCGGCCTTATCAAAGGTCAGATGGTTGTAGGTGTGCATATATGTTTCTGAATTTTTCTACTCTGTTTGTTTTATGTGTCTTTTCATACCATGTCAAGTACCACGCTATTTTTGTTACTGTAGCTTTATAGTATAGTTTTAAGTTGGGTAGTGTGATACCTTCAGCCTTGTACTTTTTACTTAGAATTGCTATGGTTATTTGAGTTCTTTTTGGTTCCATATGAATTTTAGAATAGTGTTTTTTGAACTTCTGTGAAAAATGACATAGGTAGTTTGATAGGAGTCATGTTGAATTTGTAAATGGCTTTGGGCAGTATAGCTATTTTTATGACCAATTCTTCCCATCCATGAGTGTGGAATGTTTTTTCATTTACTTGTGTCATCTCTGATTTCTTTCAGCAGTGTTTTGTAGTTCTCCTTGCAGAGATACTTCACTTCCTTGGTCAGCTGTATTCCCAAGTATTTCATTTTCTTTGTAATTATCATAAACGTGAATCTGTTATTGATTTGACTATCAATCTGGACATTATTGGTGTATAGAAATGCTAATAATTTCTGTACATTTATTTTATATCCTGAAACCTTGCTAAAATCATTTATCCATTTTAAGTAGCTTTTTGGCAGAGTTTTTAGGATTTTCTAGGTACAGAATCATACAGTTAGCAAAGAAGGATAGTTTGACTTTTTCTTTTTCTGTTTGGATGCCTTTTATTTATTTATCTTGCCTGGCTGTTCTGACTAGGACTTCCAGTGCTATGTTGAATAGGAGTGATGAGAGTTCCACTTCTTAAGAGAAATGGCTCCACCTTTTGCCCATTCAGTGTGATGTAAGCAGTGGGTTTATCATAGATAGCTCTTATCATTTTAAGGTATATTCCTTCAATGCCTAGTGTGTTGATGGTTTTTATTATGAAGAGATGTTGGGATTTATCAAAAGCTTATTCTGTATCTACTGAGATGATCATATGATTTTTTATTTTAATTCTATTTAGGTAGCCAATCATCTTTATTGTTTTGCATATGTTGACTCAACCGTGAATCCCTGGAATAAAGTCTACTTGATTATGATGAATTAATACACTGCTGAATTCAATTTGCCAGTATTTTCTTGAGGAATTTTTGCTTCTGTGTTCATCAGGGCTATTGGCCTGAAATTCTCTTTCTTTTTCATGTCTCAACTAGATTTTGTTGTTACCCTGATGATGGCCTCATAAAATAAATTAAGGAGGAGTCCTTCTTCTTCATTTTATTGGAATAGTTTCTACGGGATTGTTACAAGTTCTTCTTTATATATCTGGAATAATTCGTAACAAATCCATCTGGTCTAGGGCTTTTTTGGTTGGCAATTTTTTTTCTTATTACTGATTCAATTTCAGAGTTTGATTCTGGTTTATTCAGAGTTTCACTGTCATCATGATTCAATTTGGAGAGATTATATATTTCCAGGAATTTATCCATTTCCTCTATATTTTCTAATTTGTTTGCATAGATGTGTTCACATTGTTCTCTGAGCATCCTGTGTATTTCTGTGATATCAGTTGTAATATCATCTTTGTCATTTCTGATTATACTTATTTGGATACATTCCTTTTTTTCTTTGTTAATCTAGCTGGTGGTCTATCAATCTTCATGAATTTTCTGAAGAACCAATTCTTGGTTTTGCTGAACTTTTGTATGAATTTTCACATCTCATTTTAGTTATTCCTTTTCTTCTGCTAGTTTGGGGATTAGTTTGGTTTTTTTTTGTTTTTTGTTTTTTTTTTCTTTTCAGTTCCTTTAGTTGCAAAGTTAGATTGGTAATTTGAGACTTTTCTAACTTTTTGATGAAGATTTTTAGGGCTGTAAATTATCCTCTTAATATTGCTTTAGCTGCATCTTTTTAGTAAATTGTGTCCCTATTTTTATTAATTTCAAAGAAATTTTTGATTTTTGCCTTAATTTAAATGATCACACTGGAGTTATACAGGAGCAAGTTGTTTCATTTTCATGTGTTGGTATAGTTTTGACAGCTCTCTTGGTACTGATTTCTAGTTTTATTGCCCTGTGGTCTAAGAGTGTGCTTGGTATGATTTTAATTCTTTTTGTTTTTTAGATTTACTGAGACTTGCTTTATGGCTGAGCATGTGGTCTATCTTATAATATGTTCCATGTGCAGACAAGAAGGATGTATATTCTGTAGTTGTTGGGTGCAGTGTTCTGAAGATGTATATTAAGTCCAGTTGGTCAAGTGTTAAGTCCAGTTTCATTGTGAGTTTTCTGCCTCAGTGATCTATCTAATGATGTTAGGGTGTTGAAGTCCACACTATTAATGTTTACTTGCCTACATATTTTTGCGGGCCAGGAAAAACTTGTTTTATGAATAGTGGTGCTCCAGAGTTGAGTGTTTATATATGGATATTTGGGATAGTTAAGTTCTGGGTTTTTTTTTTTTTTTTTTTTTTTTTTGGCTTGTACTCTGTATCATTACATAATGTTCTTCATTTTTCTTCTAAATTTTTATTAGTTTGCAGTCTATTTCATCTGATGTAATAGATTCCTGCTCTTTTTTATTTTCTGATTGCATAGCAGATCTTACTCCATTGCTTCACTTTGAGCATGTGATTCATTTACATGGAAGATGGGTCTCTTGAAGAAAACAGATGGTTGGGTACGGCCTTTGTATCCAGCTGACCATTCTACATATTTTAATTGGGATATTTAACCTATTTACATTCAAAGTTAGTATTGATATGGTTGATTTTTATCTTGTCATCATGTTGTTAGCTGGTTGTTACCTAGTCTTGATTATTTAGTTGTTTTATGGTGCCTGTGAGCTATGTGCTTAAGTGTTTTGTTTGTCTGTTTTATTTGTGGTAGCATGTGACATCTTTTTTTCAATTTCATGTTTAGCACTCCCTTAAGGACCTCTTGTAATTCTGACCTGGTTGAAATGAATTACCTCAGCAATTGCTTGCTGGAGAAGAATTCTATTTCTCCTTCACTTATGAAGCTTAGTTTGGCAGCATATAAAATTCTTGATTGGAATTTATTTTCTTTAAGGATACTGAAAACCTTTCTGGCTTGTAAGGTTTCTGCTGAAATGTCTGCTGCTAGACTGTGGGGTTTCTTCTGTATGTAACTTGACCCTTCTTTCTAGCTGCCTTTAAGATTTTTCTCCTTTTGTGTTGACTTTGGTGAATCTGGATCAGGATGGTCTAGATACTTGTATAGTATCTACCCAGGGTTCTCTGCATTTCTTGGATTTGCATGTCAACCTCTCTCCTGAGATTAGGGAAATTTTCACGGACTATATACTCAAATATATTTTCCAAGATGCATATTCTCTTTCTTTCTCTCTCAGGAATGACAATGAGTCATGTATTTGGTCTCTTCACATAATATCATATTTCTTAGGGGGTTTATTAAATTTTATAAAATTCCTTTTATTTTTTCTGAGTTGATTCAAAAAACCAGTCGTCAAGCTCTGATATTCTTCCCTCAGCTTGGTCTACTCTGCTGTTAATACCTCTAATTATATTATTACATTCTTAAGTAACATTTTCACGTCTAGAAGTTCAGTTTCATTCTTTTAAAACGGCTATTTCATCTTTCTGTTCTTGGATCATTTTACTGGATTCTTTGGATTCCTTGGATTGGGTTTCCGCTTTCTCCTGAATTTCAATGCACTAAATTGCCATCCACATTCTGAATTTTGTGTCTGTCATTTCAGACTGGTTAAGAACCATTGCTGAGGAGCTAGTGAACTCATTGGGAATTATGGGGAGACTCTGGCATTTTGAATTGCCACAGTTCTTGAACTGATTCTTCCTTATCTTGGAGAATTGATGTTTCTTTAACTGTGATGTAATTTGAGTATAGTCAGTTGGCTTCATTTCTGGATGCCTTCAGAGGCCCAGGCCTCTGTATAGGATTTTTATGTGTGGCTGAATTCTTGTTTTTGCTTCCCATGTGAATATATCATCAGGAAAATTTTTGGTGGTTTAGTTCAGGCTGTGATGCAGTAGATGGTGCTTAAGAGTAATGGCCAGTAGGTAGACTAATATCCAGTCACACTGCTCTCTTGCACTTTCTCACATTCATAGGCATGCTCTGTATTGTGGGGGGAAAGAGAGATGAAGCCCTCACCAGATCTGCTCCTGGGCCGTGTTGGATCCCTTTCTGATCATTGGCACTGTGTCGTTTCTCTTGTGTTTCTTTTGTTAGATGTTCCAGGCTGCTGGGAGGAAGGGAGGCCATTGAGCAGAGGCTGCAGCAGAAAGATGTATCACACCCATTCTGGACTGGCCCTGTAGAGGGACACATGCCCCACTTCCACTGCATCCCTGGGGAATGGGCATCTATGGCTGCTCTCCACTGAAGCTGCTCTGTGCCATCCAAAGCCTTGTCTCTGTCTACTCCTTGGGGAAATCTTGCCAGCTCAAATGTTCATGGGTGCCTTGGGGTCCCCTATAGCTTAGATCCCAGAAGTACAAAGCGAGAGTGAGCTATATCCCTCAGTTCCCTCATGCACCCCTTTCTCAGGAGCCATTCACGACTGGAACTAGCACTCGTATCTGAGTACCTTGTACGGGGATCCAAGCTTCCTCCCTCTTCAACTATGGCCTTAGTGTCGCCACTCCATTGCATTTTTATCTCCAAACATTTGTTCAAATTATGGTGGTTTAGTCAATAATGTGGTCTGCCTTCTTGAGAGCAACGCTCCTTGGCTGTATTTAGTCAGTCATCTTTTCCTGACTCCGACCATTATTCTTAACAGGTTATTCTACGAATTATTATTTATTTACAATAGAGAAAATATGTTAGGGTGTTTTATTTGTTTAATATGTTTGCTTATTAATGCTAAGCCTAGGGTTATGTTCAGAGGATACAAAAGTTATTTCTATGCTATTTGTATAATTTTTTTCTTTATTGATGTAAACTGGCTTTATGTCTAGATCCAACTAAATTGTGTCTATAAAGTTTACAAAACATTTTGGGCAGCTTATCAAATATTACATTAATGATTAGCATCCATCATCTCATCAGAATCAAGACAAAATTAATTTGATATAATAAAAATTGGTATATACTGAGGTGCACTTTTTCTTTGTAGTTGATGTTCTGGCTATCTTCTGATTATGCATCCATATCCAAGTTAAACTCTTCTGGTCCTGGGAGGCTAATCTATTCGGGCTGCACCAACAGGTTACTGACCTACTGGCTTCTGGTGTATTTCCCAATGAAAAGCACTGGCATGATGGAAGAAGGTAAGGAGAGAAGTTGATTATATACTGCCCAGCATCTCTTAGGACAGATTCAGACAACTGGATGCCCCACTACCAAAAATCACAGACCCTGTCAGATAGTAATTTTCACCTCATCACACCACTCTTCTGCTTCTCTCTCTCTCTTTCCCCAAGAACATGATCTTATTTGCTAACTAAATAAAACCTGTCATGTATGTGTTCAAAAATATCAAACATACTCCTCTATATATTTTTATGAAAAAAGAAAGACCTCAATATTACTGAGAGGATAAAAAGTGGACAAAATCCTTCTGTATTATGGATTGTTTATTATTTGGGAAAGTTAAAGAGCTGTTCAATTCAACAAGATTATCAAGGAACTCATATATTTAAAGACCAACAATTTTTAAATATGTGTATTTAATCTGCTTCCAATTCTTCTAACAATATGAAAAATTCACCATGAAGATGACTTTCTCTACCCATGATGTATGTAACTATATGATAACTGACAGTATGAAGCAAAACTACTATAATTACAAATAATGATTAAGGAATCACAATACATTAATAGTATTTTGAAACATCTTGTATCATACTAGAAAGTATAGTATTCTGTATTACTTGTGTCTCATTTTCTTTTTTACTAGATATATCTCTACACTAATAAGTCTTGGTGCTGATGATATGAGAAAATTAAGATTATAACACACAATGCAATTAATATTAAAGGTATATTCAAACACTGTATAATTATTTTGTGCATAATTTTATATTAATTAAAAGCAAAGGCAAAAATATATATATTTTATATAATATATATTTTCCATGTATATTATATAATATAGATACACACATGTGTGTGTGTGTATATATATATAATGTATAATTAGATAAATAAGCAAAAAGAATTATAACCCAATTTCGATTAAATCTTGTTTCAGGTATAAAAATTTAAAATGTTCTTTCTTAGCTGAATTTATTCTTTGTATTTCAGCATTACTCATATATTAACCACTCAGTAGTTTGTATCTCTCTAGGAATGTGTTGTTTTCATCTAAGTTATCTGATCTATTGGCCTACATTTATCTTGAAACCTAGATGTTGAAAATTATGTCTCAGGCTTTTTTAAGCTACTGAGAATTTCCATTTATATGTAGAAAAATGTCTTGATGGAATTTTAACATCTAAGGAATTACTAAGCAGTGTTGTGTATGTACAGCTTTATGAAAAACTAAAATAATTTACAAATCAGAATAACCAAGTTCCTAATAAGGTTAGCAATCTAACTTTAGCTACAAACAAAATTTGTATTAAACATTATCAAACCTTTCCCCTAACTACTATTGTTAGTTTAAATCTGTATTAATTATGGTGCATTAGAATTGGTTGCTGATTAGTATCTTCTAATCCTTTTATTTTTACCATAAAATAGTTCTAAATTAATTATTTACATTTAACCCCTCA
This sequence comes from Macaca nemestrina, assembly GCF_043159975.1. NCBI lineage: Eukaryota > Metazoa > Chordata > Mammalia > Primates > Cercopithecidae > Macaca > Macaca nemestrina. Next base: position 83,063,000 of record NC_092135.1, on the reverse strand, counting down.
TAATTAAATTCTGAAGCATTATTATCTTATATTGTGTTATAACAGGGCTATCCCAGGGGTTTCCACTGCTGCTGCCAGGTTTTCCAAAAGTGTTTTTGTTTGTGTGTTTTGTTTTTTTTGTTTTGCCTTGCTTTTTGAGACAGAGTTTCTCTCTTGTTGCCCAGGCTGGAGTGCAATGGCACGATCTTGGCTCATTGCAACGTCTGCCTCCTTGGTTCACGCGATTCTCCTGCCTTAGCCTCCCAAGTAGCTGAGATTACAGGTGCCCGCCACCATGCCCAGCTAATTTTTTGGTATTTTAGTAGAGATGGGGTTTTACCATGTTGTTCAGGCTGGTCTCAAACTGCCGACCTCAGGTAGCCCACCTTCCTCCACCTCCCAAAGTGCTGGGATTACAGGAATGAGCCACTGTGCCTGGCCTCCAAAAGCTTTACAAAATTTTTTTGGATACTTTGAGCCCACTTGCCTTGTGAAAAAATGGTTATAACTTATTTAACAAAAGTTTGACAAGTGTGATTTTTCTTCACCAATAACGCAATAAAGAATTGCAGATAGTCACAGAAATATTTTCCATACGGTTGATATCAAGTTGTAACAACAAGTATAATATCAGAGAGGTAGAAATACAATTGTGAATCAGGAAATTGATACATTCTCAGCTAAATAACTGGCATACAGAGTAAAATTTATTGTTCTAATTATGGTATATTCTTTACAATGGAGATTTAAAAAATGTTTTCCATGATCCATACTTAGTATTAAGGACATTTTATATTTTTCTATTTCTTCCAAAGCTGTTTTAGTTCCAATTATAAAAGGTGCTATAAACTTATTTGGCAGCAGTAAAGTTTCTAATTCTCTGTTGATGGTTATGTTGAAACAATTAAGAATCATATTTTAAACAATCTCTTGAACATCTTTTAAATATATTCATGCATATTATATTTTATTTAAATAGTCCTTTTATTTACTATCAAGATTATATTTTCCCAGAGTTACCTCTGGCTATGCTGGTATGGTTTATAATATAATAATCCAGATTTGTTTAATCAGTATAAAACATTTATACTGAAATATTTCAAGTCATTTGTCATACAGTGAAGCTAAAATAAAGAAAATTATGCAAAAGTGTAAATAAGAAGTAGAATATATGTGCAGTAGAGAGAGCCTCTTTAAACTGTCTTGGAAGTGATGAAAGCATGACACAAAAATGTTTATACTAGAAATATTAGAATACGTTTACTACATCTGTTCTTTGATATAATCCCTTACCTCAAATTAGTTTAATAATAAATATTTAGATTTATTTCTTAAATAGCAGAGTAATATTTTTATTTAACTTTTGGAAATATATTTGTTATTCAAGGATGCTCTGGGGTGCTTTATATGTAATAGAACTTTTTAAAATGGATATACTCCAAGTTTAACCGTATTAACAAAATACCAATAAACATTTCAAATTAGAGAAGTTGTGAAAAATAGGAATCTAGAGTTGGAAGTAGCTTTAATGATCATGTAGCCCAATCTCCTCATTTTACAGACAGAGAAATTAAAGGACAGTGAGAATACCTGACGTTAAGCCAAGATGATGACAACAAATTACCAGTAAAGCTAGGACTTGACCCCGATCTCGCAGGGGCCAGGCATTTAAAATCGGTGCTCCTTCCACTATATTAAACAGTAACAGAAGTGTTTCTAGCGATATATTACTAAATTAACTCCATAGATTATTCTCATTTCATGTGTTATGTTTTTATTACATTTCTTATACACATTATTTTGATTTAGGTTTTAGAGCCTAAATTTAACTTTAAAAACCATAGAAGAGAAGTTGTATGTTAAAGGCATATTCATTTTCCAAAAACTCATAATTTTAAAAATTCAGATTTGAGTAAGTCAAATAAAATCTAAGTTAAGTATACAACTTGCTAAAGTTCTAATATTCATCAGCAGGTCTCCTAAATTAGAACTTGTAAGTGGAAAGAGATACATTTTGGAAAAATTTCAAGTTATTCTGTTTGTCATTTTCTGCTCAGGTCAATTAAGAGACTCCTAAAATCAAAAACAATTGCTATTTATTGTTAAGTAAAATTAATGTTGTATTAATTATATATAACATTTTTCATTGGGATACATTTAGAATAACACCATATTTTTATAATATTATAGGTTCCTAGTATTTGCACCCCAAAGTGCTGCAATATAATACCCCAATTCTTGCTATTATATACCAACATGGAAATACTAATTGTTTATTTTTCCCCCTTTAAAAAAAGTGTGCAATATGTTGCTTTTAGATAGTCACATAATTAGGTGACTATTGTTAAATTTCTAATTTTAGAATATTTTAATCACCTCCAGAGAAACTTCATAAACATCACCAGTCATTCCTACACATTCACTCCCATACACACCCTCAGTTAACAGTAAACATTAATCTATTTATTGTCTCTAAGATTTGTGTATTCTAGAAATAGTACATAAACAAAATCATACAATATTTGCTAACTGACACTAGCTTCTTTCACTTAGTATAACGTTTTGAAGTTTCACTCATGTTGTAGCATGTGTTAGTGCTCTTCTTTTTTTAATTGCCAAATGATATTCTAGTGTATGGATATATCACATTTTGTTGATCCATTAATCAGTTTCCTAGATAACTTTTGACCACTTGAGAAAATTCCCTTTTATTTCTACTATATTCTTATTATAAATTGGTATTGCTTTTTCTGCATTCATTGAGATGATAATGTGTTTATTTATTCTGTTAATATAATGCATTAAATTTATTTTATGTATTAAACCAACCTTAGATAATGGGGATAAATGTCACTTGACCATAGTACCATTACTGGATTCAGTTTGCTACAATTTTTATACATATTTTTGTGCCTATATTCATGAGAAATATTAATCGGCAGTATTAACTAATCAAGATATCTTTGGTTTTGATATCAGGGCAATACTGATCTCGGAGAATGAGTTAGGAGGTATTTTCATTTTTTTTCTATTTTATAGAAGCATTTTTGAATAATTGGATTAATTTTCCTTCATATTTGGTAGAACTCACCAGTGTAGCTGGGAGGGAGGTGGGGCGGGGGTGCTGGGCTTTTCTTTGTGGAAAGTTTTACATTCACTAATTCAATGTATTTACCTGCATGGTCTATTCAGATATTCTGTTCGTTCTTGAGTCAGCCTTAGTAGTTTGTATCTCTCTAGGAATGTGTTGTTTTCATCTAAGTTATCTGATCTGTTGGCCTACATCTATTCAAAGAACTCAACTTCTAATTCTCTCGAAATAGAGCTTTCGTTCAAGGCTGACATAGGGCTGGAAAGAAAGAGATTGAGATAGAACAAGCTAAAATGTCCTGAAGCTGATAATTTTCACTTAATGTAATTTGTACTAAAATTTTCCTGGTATCCCATTATGATAAAATTCTCTCAAAAATGATGGCTATTAGTAAACCTAATGTATACACATTAAACAACAACATATTAAAGGTAATTATTAGATTCAACATATTTAAAGGTGATCTTTAATCATCTGATTATGATTACTTTTGAAACATGTGATTTCAATTTGGCATTCAAGTCATAAGATCTACCTTGCCAGACGACATTATTTTATCCTTAAACTTATTACAATAACAAAATAAAAATTCATCTCACTTTAAAAATAAAGAAAAAATACTTTGGAAATCTCAGATTAATTTTTTTCTAATAATATTTTATTTTCCAAAATTTTATTATCTTTAAATCTTCTTCCTGATGTGCTCAGTCTTGTGCATGCGTAACAGTTTGCATGAAGTCAAAAGCAGCTGAAGTTGGGTTTCTTGTGTGAAACCTTTCAGTTAATCTTTCCAGAAGCATTATTAAAATACTATAACCTCCAATGGAGTCAGTTGGCCTTTGGGAAAACGTACTATTTTAAGAAGATCTAGGTCTTTTGGAAATTTCTATGCTCCCTCATTTCTACTTTTTTACGTAATAGCTATTAAAGTGAGCGATGCCTTGCTGAATGACTGCACAGCAAAACCTACTCGTTTTAAATACTATGCAATCTGTACTGCAAGTTACTGGCTAATTGCAGTAATTTTTTCCACTGACCAGTGAAATCTCACTCTCTGTGGGAGTTACTAATCCTCACACAACAGACCATATTACCCTCTCTGAGTATTCATGACCACTCACAATCCTAAACCCTGGAGTTCATTACCATCTATGAAAAATCTCTATGACCCAAAACAACATGAGGACTTGTGAGTACTCCAGAATAACCACAGATGCAATAGTGTATGTCATTTCTGCGTGCCTTCAAAAGCTTTGTTTGCACAGACAAAAATACAGCCTTTCACTAAAGCTTCAAACACAAATGACATCTATAGTGTGTGGTAATTAGCAAACTGAATTTGAAATAAGCATTGTTAAAACGATATTTGTTAATTAATGTTAGCTATATATTTAGATTCACCTCTTGTGGTCATTAATGCTCATCAATTGATTCCTGATTTTAAAAGACAAATGTGCTAATTAGAAAAAAACACAGAAAGCAAAAAATTAAAATTACAACACCTATAATCACACTAAAAAAAGGTTTTAACATATTTCTGTCTATTGCTATATAGCTCTTAAATCATGAATTTTTATACATCAAATAATAGATGAGCAGAGCAATAGAAAGACATATATTTGTGTACATAAGGCAACTCTCTATAAATAATCTACATCTTGCTTTACTCTCTCTACCAAATAAATCTTTCTGCCACTATACTTTTTATATTTACAATGGCTGCATGTTATTCCACTGTATACATTTACCTAATTTACTTCATCATTTCCTTTGTGCTGTGCTTTTGAATTATTGTTAGTTTGATCTATATAAAGAAGGGTTGAATATATTTGACAATACATTATGGGTAACACTTTGCATTGTTTTCTTAGCAGAAATTCCTAGAAGTAGAAGCTGAGGTCAAAGTAATGCTTAATTTAATACTGTTGTTAATAGCAGGAAATTATTATTCCATACTGTCACTTTGTCCTTGAATTTTGTTCTATTTTTTATTTCTATGTTACCATTTTTATTAAAATAGAAGATTTTTTCATTTTTAGCTACTTGTAAAGCTTACAGTTTATGTACTTACATTTTTTTCTATATGATATTACCTCTTCTTAAAGATCAAATGAATTTATGTGTGTAAGGTGCTGTTTTCTTTTTCTTTTCATGTTGTTTGGTAACCCAGAATTTTACACCAATATCATTTTATGATCTTTACAATGTCTGTGGGCTTTATAATGTAAATTCTCTGCTAAATCCTGGTGTAGATTATTTGACTTTTCCTTTTTTAAAATAAATTTATCCAGAAGTATATCAATTGTATTAGTCATTTAAGTAACCTATATTTGAAATATTTGATCATCAATTGTAAATGTTTTAATTAAAAAATATTTTGAGCCAGGCACAGTGGCTAACGCCTGTAATCCCAGCAAATTCGGAGGCTGAGGCAAGTGGATCACCTGTGGTCAGAGGTTCAAGACCAGCCTGGCCAACATGATGAAACCTCGTCTCTACTAAAATTACAAAATTAAGTTGGGCATGGTGCATGCCTGTAATCCCAGCTACTCAGGAGGCTGAGGCAGGAGAATTGCTTCAACCTGGGAGGGGGAGGTTGCAGTGAGCTGAGATTGCACCATTGCACTCCAGCCTAGGCAACAAAAGTGAAATTCCATCTAAAACAACAACAACAAAAAAATTAAGACAAAGGAAATAAGCATGTCGTGCAATTATGCCATGCAATTCAAGAAGTGTGGTGATGACTTCGCAGATATATGCATATGTTTATTGTCTCGCCAATGGTATGGACTGGGACAAGTATAGGAAATGTTCTTGGGGAAAGCGTGCTACTTCCTAGTTCTCTATTGATTCATTATGTTCTTAAGTACACATAAAAGCACTTGAGTGAGCAGTAAAGCAGAGGTCTTTAAAAACAAAGCAGAGCCTGTAATCCCAGCAGTTTGAGAGGCTGAGGAGGGTGCATCACGAGGTCAGGAGTTGGAGACCAGCCTAGTCAACATGGTGAAACCCTGTCTCTACTGAAAATACAAAAAACTAGCCGGACATGGTAGTGGGTGCCTGTAATCCCAGCTACTCAGGAGGCTAAGGCAGGAGAATTGCTTTAACCTGGGAGGCAGAGGGTGCAGTGAGCAAAAATTGCACCACTGCACTCCAGCCTGGATGACAGAGTGAGACTTCATCTAAAAAAAAAAAAAAAAAAAATATATATATATATATATATATATATATATATATACACACACACACACACACACACAAATTTATGAGTTTTTCCTTCCACACTCTTTAGATCAAATTTCTTGTTCTGTCTTTACACTTTTGAGATAGTCCCATAGATTATCAGTTTTTTAGACCTTCTTCTTTTTTAATATATAAATGTATAACTAAAATTTCCTTCAAGCACTGATTTAGGTATATCCCTCAAGTTTTGATATTTCTTTATATTTTTTTGACATAATCCATTTTTACATTCATTTCTAATTTTTTGACATAATCCATTTTTACATTCATTTTTTCTTAGAAGTATATGTCTTAATTTTCAAATATATGAACTTTTGAATTTATATTTCAAGTAGATTTTTTATATTAAATACACAGTGGTCACAGAACTATATTATCTTCAAATTTCTGAAACTTCTTGTGCATTGTTCATCTAAGGCACATTGCGTCTTAGAATATAATCAATTGCTGTACATATCCCATGTGCTCTTGAAAATGAATGTGTATTGTTATGAGTGTAGAGGTCTATTGAGTGTTATTTTATATATGGACATACATTCAATTTTTATATATATTTGTCAATTATTCAACATTCTTGATCGTTAACTGTGGTCACCTATCAGTTACTGAGATATGTGTTAAAATCTGCCATGAAGGTTACATTTGATCCTATAGTTCTGTCAATTTTGGCTTTATAATTTTAAACTTTCATTATTAGGCACAAATATATAAATTTTAAATCTTCATGAAATGAAAGAGTAAGAAGAGAAGAAAAAAATAAAGAGATAACTGAGGAAGCCTCACTATAGCTGACAACTCCTTGCTCTGAAGATCTGTAATAATTTATCTTTATTAGTACTAGAACCAAATATCTAAAAGCTCAGTGGATCACGCTGTAGATTCCAGAAACATATATTTTTTGAACGGCATGAGAAGTGGTGACATCAACACAATTGCCAACTTGAAGCTCTTAGTGGTCTTTCTCCTCCCCCACCAATAAAACAAAGCAACAAATAAACAACTATATTTTAAACAAAATAACTAACGAGGAGCACCAGGGAACAACATAGAAGGAACAGAAAATTTTTAGAGCACAGAAACCCATATGGATGCATAGAAAAAAAATAAAACATCTTGCCTCTGCCACCCCATACTCCAAGTCAGGATTAGCTCAGAACCAGGAGGGACTTCACCCTGTAAGGGAAGCTGCAAGTGAAATGGTAAGCAAGAGGACCCAAACAGCCCCCATCACCACCACAGACTCCAGGAGTCTTTACTACTGGAAAACCCTGCAGTACTCTCAGGGTCTGTGCTAAGTTGAGGGAGCTCCCAAGATTTGAGAGTTCATATGCTGTGTTACCCCTTAGAGAAGAAAAAATACTGTGCCCTACCCCAATTTCTATACTGCTACTGTTCTGTGCCATCTTGAAACCAGAGTCACTGTTAGAGTGCATCCTATTCCTGGTGCTAGCAGCCATTGCAGCCTGGAGGCTTTGCTGCCATGCTACCATGCCCACTAGAGAGTGCATCGTTCCTGAGCCTAGCGGCTGCTATGCCTAACACCTGGAGTCAAGTTTTCTTAAGAGTTTTCCATGCTCTCATCCAAGGCGACGGTTTATCCTCCCATTTGTGCCCAAAGTGAAGTAGAAGCTTGACTTTTGGGGACCCAGGGCATGAAACTGCAAAAGTAGTTGTGCCCAACAGTGTTCCTTTTTTCTCCACAACCTCACCAGCATCTGTTATTTTCTGGCTTCTTAGTACTAGCCATTCTGACTGGAGTGCAATGGTATCTGTTTTAGTCCATTCTCATGCTGCTAATAAAGACATACCCAAGACTGGGTAATTTATAAAGGAAAGAGGTATAGTTCGCTCACAGTTCAGCATGGCTGGAGGGCCCTCAGGAAACTTACAATCATGGCAAAGGGATAGCAAACACGTCCTTTTTCACAGGGCAGCAGCAAGGAATAGTGTCCAGCAAAAGTGGGAAGGCCACTTATAAAACCATCAGGTGTCATGCGAACTCACTCACTATTGAGACCAGCAGCCTGGGGGTAACCACATAAACCCATATGGGGATTATGGGAACCACAATTCAAGATGAGATTTGGTTGCGGATACAGCCAAACCAAAAAATAGAAAAACATAAAATCAAATAATATTACTTAAATTTCTACTATGCAAAAAATCTTTTGCAATGTTTTCACATGCATTATTTAGAACTCTTGTTTATGCATCATAATATGCTAACTCATTGCATAAATACATATTAAGTGTACTGCATGCCAATTAATGGATGTTGGTGATATAATGTTAAATAATAAAACAGTTTATCTTTAATATTTTGTTCAAAGTCTTTTATGCACTAATTTGTTTAATATTTATTCTAAATTTCAAAGGTAGAATCTTCTATTATTATATGCAAATTGCAGATGAAGTCTACAGTAGCACAGATGTTTTTGGTAACAGGACTGAGGTCATCCAGCTAGAAAATGAATTTAGGCCATCTCAAGTGATTTTCCATTCTGAACAAGCATCTAGGCGTGAAGATAGGCTAGTAAAAGACATTTATAAATGCTTTGATGTGGTAATTGCAGACCATACACATAAAAATAGCATTAAAAAATATGTAGGTTTACCATAAAGGAATTCCAGACAGAATGATAGCCAAACTTTTAGAATGAGTCAAGGAAGAACAATTCAGCAAGTAGTTATCTTTTATTAAGGACTGGAGGTGAAAGAAAATATGGGCTTTTGAAGAGTTGTCATGGTGTAAACTCTGAATGAGGGAGAAACATGAAAATAAGGACATTTAATGTGTATTTTTATTATACATATTATATATATTATGCTATGTTGTGTATATATATTGTAGTAAGAGATTATAATTCTCATGTGAAGTTAAAGCAACTTGAGGTCTGGGATTAATGAAGATTTCTATGAGTTTCCCTTACAGAAATCAAGACATTACCTTTTTCATAGTATTTACTCAAAAATTATCAAATAAAAATGTATGATTCTTTGGTGATTTTAATAATGAGAAAAATATAAGCACAGCTACCATTTATTAAAAACCTACTATTTTCCAAGTTGTGTTATAAGGTGTTAGTCATTTTATCTCCTCTCATTTCTCTGAGAACACTAAGTGGAAGGGAGTATTAACTTTATTTTACAGATGATTATGCTGAGAGCCAGAAGGTTTCAGTGTCAGGCACAATGCTAATTAGTGTGTGGTAAGCCATGGCCATTGGGATTTTTTCACTCCCATTATGCAACCCTACAATTTTACAGAAAAGATAATTTATATTCCCACGAATTATGAAAACAACCACTGTCTTTTGTCCTAGATGATTCACCAACTCTCTCTCTATATATACACACACTATATATATACTATATATACTATATATTCTATATATATAGAAAACTTTGCAAAAGATTTTTTGCATAGTAGAAATTTAAGTAATATTATTTATTTTTATTTTTTTACTTTTTCTTTTTAAAAAATTTTTTATTATACTTTTATATATTATTGAAGATAGCAAACATTTTAGAACTGGAGTAACTTGTGTAGTGATCAGAGAAATAATAGAAAGTGCCTCTAAGAGGTAGTTATTACTTTATTTACAAAAGTATACATTTCCTTCTGTCACATTACGGTATTTGAGTACTTAAATACCACTACTCTGTGACTCTTATTCTGTTGTCCTCCCCTCCCTGCAACTGAGGAGGTAGTAAGTTTCAATTTCTGTTTCATTAACACAGTCTGCTTTATATCTGTATGATAGCACTTACCTTATAATGTTATAATAATTCACATGTGTCTACATTTTATTCTATACTGTAACTATCTTGAGGACAATAATATAACTGTATAGATGTGGTATAAATAAGCACTTGGAATATGACACACATTGGTTTGAGACTGACGTGAGGGCCGCCTTACCCTGTGATTTATGGTTCTATATTAGAGGACTATCTTTAAGAGAGCCATGCCTAACCTATGGTACACCCTCTTCACCTCTTCACTACTCCCCAAGGAAAGAAAATGACATTTGTTTGATGAATTGGGAGGAAATAACTTAAAATACATACTTAGTTTTTAGTTGGTATAAGAAAGTTTTGGGGAGTGTCCACTTTGGAGAATCCTTCCCTTGCTCAGCTATTCATAAACCTGAGTGTGTAAGTCTTCCTATATATGAGAGAAAAAATATTTGCAGACTCACGTGTTTGTATATAAAAGTTACATTGTCCAATAAAACTTTTTTAGTAATAAAACTGATATTTTGATCTCATCTGTCGGGACTTAAGGAAGAAAAAAAGGAATTATTATTTATTAGTCCTAACAATTATAGCATCTGTTACACTGAACATGAATATATTAAAAATAGTAAATAGAACTATAAGAATAAAACAGAGGATAGTTTTATTCTAATGCTTAGTAAGTACATGCTACACTGGGTTCTGACATTTTTAGGTTTCTGTAAAGTTTTGTACAAAGTTGAGTGACTATTTTGGTATAAGAGTACCAGCATTGGGGATTGTTAGTGTATTGAGTCCTGTAGTTCCTACTAAATTATATGGGTGTCCTTACCTAAACACACATGAATGTGGCAAGGATTGGGTTATAAACAAAAAACAGTTTTCAACTTTCAGTGCAGGCAGATAACATAAATTTCAGTAACAAGGACTCTCTGTTTTACTATATTTCTCATTCCATTATGCAAAACAAAGCCTGAGAATTATTTGTTTTCAAAATTTTGTGTGTATGCAATCAATACTGTATTAATACAATTTTCATAGCTTCTTTAATCTCCTCATATGTGAGAGACTAACCTAAATTTTTAGGTCTGAAGGAATCACTACCAAAAACTATGCCCATGCAACTAATTTAGAAACCTCACTTACATGATCATTAGTGTAACTTCTCTCTGACTGAGACTAAGAAAAATAAGAAAGTTAGGAGATGAAATTTTGAGTCGTATATGCTATGGGCAATTAACACATAAGATAATTGATTTTGACAGGAGTTACTTGGGTGTTTACTTTGAAATTTAACTTTCAAAGAAATTTTCATTTTTACCATCACCCTGGAACTTCATAATGGGAGGCAGGAATGTTAAAACTTGGTGTATCCTATTCTCATTTAATCTCATTGCAATCCCTATGATGAACTACATTGTACATATATACCTGAACCAAACTTGAGATAAGAAATGGAATAGCCTTGAGTATACAGTAAACAGAGTCATTTTATGTGTTCTTTACTGACTGGTATTCAAATCATTTGAAAGCAAAATTTATTTTGCCATCAGCAGTCCCAGCAGGAGCCACAGAAAAGTGGACTGTCATTTTGTCATTGTTTTCCCTACACTGGTAGTCAAGACTAATTCAGGTAAAAATATTATTAAACAAATGCATCTACTGAATTAATATTTCCACTCAAATTTACTTATTATAAGGAATAAAACTCATATCTTATTTACTATAAATTAGACTCATTTCTCTTTCTCAGAAATTAGGTTGGGAAGATGAATGCCATGTAGTTATTGACTCTGATTTGCAAACATTTTCCTTCTCCTAACTTTAAGAAACTCATTGAATGATAAACTCAACACAGACTGAAGATATTCACACAGAGTGTTTTTAACAAGAACATGGAAAAGACTTAGGGTGACACTCGTCTTGATGATTAAGGTTCAGAAATAGTCCACTTTTGTAACCCTGAAAATTCCCTAATCACTGGACTACTAGTCAATTTTGATTGTAGGATACCTACCAACTGAGAGCACCTGTGTTAGCACAGCTCTACTCTATTTATCTCTATTTTCAAATTGGTGGATCCTTCCTAAGAATTTTCTCTTTCTGTTTGGTAATAACAAACACACACATGTTCAGATCTTTTAAAATCTCTATTGCTACATCTTCAGTCTTTTTATTAATTTGATCTGCCTTTGAAGTCACTGAAGATGAGAAATATGCCACAACTTTTATGGTAGCATAATAAGGGAACCCAGGTTTCCAGCTTCAATATCTATTTCCCAGTGTAAGAATTTCCATTTGTGATAAATAATTCAGGATTTTGCAGTAGCAGTACCTCAGTCCCTCCAATATTAGATCTGTTCTTACATAAATGCAATGCTAATTTAACAAAGATATCTCAAGTACAATTCAAATAAATTATTTATTTTTTTCATACTTAACAATCCAGAGGAGACAAGTTCAGAGTTTGCCCCACCATCTTCAGCATGTGGCATTCTATCAGAGGAACCAGTCCCCAAAATTTCAACATAGGTTCTTTTCTATTTTCCCTAAGTGTTGGTCGGTCTCAGAAATAAAGAGAAAGAGTACAAAGAGAGAAATTTTACAGCTAGGCCTCCAGGGGTGACATCACATGTCAGCAGGTTCTGTGATGCCCCTTGAGCCACAAAATCAGCAAGTTTTTATTAGGGATTTCAAAAGGGGAGGGAGTGTACGAATAGGGAGTGGGTCACAGAGATCACATGCTTCAAAGGCAATAAACTATCACAAGGCAAATGGCAGAGCAAGATCATAAGACCAGGGCAAAATTAGAATTACTAAAGAGGTTCCATGTCCCGCTGGGCACTCATTGTCACTGATAAACATCTTAACAAGAAACGAGGTTCAAGAGTAGAAAACCGGTCTGACTATAATTTGCCAGGCTGGAATTTCCTAATCTTAGCAAGCCTGAAGGGGCTGCAGGAGACCAGGGCGTATTTCATCCCTTATCTTCAACCGCATAAGACAGACACTCCCAGAACGGCCATTTTAGAGACCTCCCCCTGGGAATGCATTCCCTTCCCAGGGTTATTCCTTGCTGGAAAAATAATTCAGTGATATTTCTCCTATTTGCTTTCTGCAAGAAGAGAAATATGACTCTGTTCTGCCTGGCCCCGCAGGCAGTCAGACCTTTTGGTTAACTCCCTTGTTGCCTGAAAATCACTGTTATCCTGTTCTTTTGTAGAATGCCCAGATTCAATATTGTTCAAACACACAGGTTTTACAAACAATTTGTGCAGTTAATGCAATCATCACAGGTTCCTGAGGCCACATACATCCTCAGCTTACGAAGATAACAGGATTAAGAGATTAAAGACAGGCATAGGAAAGTATAAGAGTATTGACTGGGGAAGTGATAAATGTCTATGAAATCTTCACAATTTATGTATAGAAACTGCAGTAAAGACAGGCATAAGAAATTATAAAAGCATTAATTTGGGGAACTAATAAATGTCCATGAAATATTCACGATTTATATTCTTCTGAGATGGCTTCAGCTGGTCGCTCCGTTCAGTGTCCCTGACTTCCTGCAACAGCATTCACCTCTGTGTTTTAAGCATAAGTTCTGTATACTTAACAGTAAATAGAAAAGGAAAACAGAAAGATGAATCTAATACTTTTCTATTAGAGACTGTGAAGAGACTTGGCATAATTCCTGGTCATAAGCCTTTGGCTAGAATCTAATCACATGGCCAAAACTAGCCGTGAGCAATGCTGGGAAATACTGTTTCTAGACAGGCTGCCAGATTCCCAGACAAAACTTTGAGAAAGGCAGGAGAAATTAATATTTGGTGAACAATTGACAGTCTTTGAACATGCAGGAACTTATTTATTATTTGTCTGTCTTTACAGTGTCTTGTTTATGTAGATAATTTAATAGGCATATTTAAAATAATAACAATATAAATGCAAATTAAAATTATACAGATAATTTATAGAAAATAGTTTATAATTTAATTTTACTTGAATTTTTTTAAAGTTTATAGATAACATTATATGATTTTATTGAGTACATGATGTTTTGACGTATATATGCACTGTGGAATGCTGATTTGATTAACGAATGCATTACTTTACATAGTTATATTTTTCATGGGAAAAGCCCATAATATCCACTTCACTTTCTTTACATTTTTTAGGAATAGAATATAATCATCACTAATTATAGTCATTTTGCTAAACAATAGATCTTTTGAGATTTGTTTCTTTTATCAAACCATAATTATGCATCCTTTGACCAACATCTCCCCATTCTCCCTCTCCCCTCACTATCACTACCTCTGGTAACCACCATTACACTCTCTACTTCTATGAGATCAACTTTTCTAGATTCCGTTATGCATGATATCATGTGGTATTTGTTTTTCTGTGCCTGGCTTATTTCTCTTAACATAATATTCTCCAGGTTCATCCATGTTGTTGCAAATGACAAGATTTCATTCTGTTTTATAGTTGAATAGTATTCTGTTGAGTATAAATGTATCACATTTCCTTCATCCATTTATCTATTGATGAACAGTTAGGTTGACTCCATATCTTGGATATTGTAATTAGTGTTGCAATAAATATGGGAATGCAGATATCTCTTCAACATTCTGATTTCATTTCATGTATATATATATATATTCAGGTAGCAGAACTGTTGGATAATACGATAGCTTTATTTTTAATATTTTTAAATATTTTAACGTTTTCCAAATGGCAATACTAATTTACACTCCCACAAACAGTGCACAAGGGTTTGCTGTTCTGCACATCCTGGCCAGCACTTGTTACCTTTTGCTTTTTGATAATAGTCATTCTCACTGGGCTGAAGTGAATATTTTATTGTGGTTTTGATTTGCATTTCCTAATTTAGTGATGTTGAGCATTTTTTAATATACCTGTTGGCCATTTGTATGCCTTCTTAAGAAATATCAATTCTGATACTTTGCCACATTTTAATCAAATTACTTGTTTTTTGTTTGTTTGTTTTGTATTTAGTTGTTTGAGTTTCTTATATATTTTGGATATGAATCCCTTGGTAGATGTATTGTTTGCAAATACCTTTTACCATTCTGTAGGTTGTCTCTGTGCTCTGTTGATTGTTTCTTCTGCTATGCAGAAGCGTTTTAAATTAATGTAATCCAATTGATCCACTTTGGCTTTTTGTGGCCTCTGCTTTCAAGGTCTTATCTAAAAAAATCCTTATCCCTACCAATGTCATAAATAACTTCCTCTATGTTTTATCCTAATGGTTTTATAGTTGTGGCTCTTATATTTAAGTCTTTAATCCATTTTGAGCTGATTTTTATAGGGTGAGATTTAAAGGTCTAATTTAATTTTTTTATGTAGATATTCCAGTTTTCCTAGCATCATTTGTGGAAAAGATTATACTTTCCCCAGTGAATGCTCTTGGCACCTTTGTCAAAAATCCATTGGCCATAAACATATGGATTTATTTCTGGGCTATTTATTTATTTTCCAATGGCCTACATGTCTGTTTGTATGCCAATATAATGCTGTTTTCTTTACTATAGTTTCCTACTATATTTTGAAGTCAGGTAGTATATGATGCCTACAGCCTTCTCTCCCCGCTCTTTTTTTTTTTTTTTTTTTTTTTTGAGATGGAGTCTTGCTTTGTCACCAGGCTGGAGTGCTATGGTGCAATCTCAACTCACCGCAACCTCCACCTTTTGGATTAAAGCATTTCTCCTGCCTCAGCCTCCCGAGGAGCTGGGACTACAGGCATGAGCCAGCACATCCAGTTAATTTTTGTATTTTTAGTAGAGATGGGGTTTCACCACATTGGCCAGGGTGGTCTTGATCTGTTGACCTTGTAATCCTCCCACTTTGGCCTCCCAAATGCTGGGATTACAGGCGTGAGCCACTGCACCCAGGCTTCAGCTTTTTTTCCTCAAAATTGTTTTGACTATTCAGGGTCTTTGGCAGTTCCATATAAATTTTAGTATTATTTTTCTCTTTCTGTGAAGAGTGCCATTGGTATTTTGATAGGGATTGCATTGAATCTATAGATCACTTTGGGTTGTATAGACACTTTAACAATATATGTTCCTCCAATTAATGACCATAGAATATCTTTTTGTATATCTGTGTATTTTCAACTTCTTTCATCAGTGTTTCATAGTTGCTATTGCAGAAGTCTTTACCTTTTTGGTTAAATTTATTTCTAGGTGCTTTTTTTTGTAGCTATTGTAAATGAGATTGCTTTCTTGATTTCTTTTCAAGTAGTTTGCTAGTTGCATATAAAAATTCTACTGTTTGGGGTTTTTGTTTAATTTTAATTTTAATCTTAGAAACGGGGGTACGTCTGCAGTATTGTTACATGTGTATTTATGTGATACTGAGAAGGGATCTTCTTGCAGTGCAGATTTTTGGGGTATAGATTCCATCACTCAGTTAGTGAGCACAATGCCAAATAGATAGTATGTCCATCCACGCCTCCTGCTCTCCTTCCTCCAAAGTAGTCTGCAGTGTCTGTTGTTTGCATGTTTATATCCATGTGTGCTCAATGTTTAGGTTTCAGTTACAAGTGAGAACCTGTGGTATTTGGTTTTCTGTTTCTGCATTAATTTGCTTAGGATAATGGCCTCCAGCTACATCCATGATGCTGCAAAGGACATGATTTCATTCTTTTTTATGGCTGCTTATTTCTCCATGAGGTGTATTACCACATTGACTTTATTCAATCCACCATTGATGGGCACCCTAGTTGATTCCACGTCTTTACTACTGTGAATTGTGTGGTGATGAATATATGACTGCATGTATCTTTTTCAGAGAATGGTTTATTTTCCTTTGGGTATATACCCAGAAATGGGATTACTGGGTCAAATGATAGTTTTGTTTTAAATTCCTTGAGAAATCTTCAACTGCTTTCCACACTGGCTGAACTCATTTACATTCCCACCAAGAATGCATAAGCATTTAGCCTCATCAGCCTCTGTATTTTTTTTTTTTTAAATAATAGTCAATGTGACTGGTATGAGATACTATCTCATTGTGGTTTTGACTTGCATTTCTTTGATGACCAGTGATGATGAGCATTTTTTTCCAATATTTGTTGGCTCCTTGTTTGTCTTCTTTTGAGAAGCAGTCAAGACCTTTGCCGATTTTTAATTTATTTTTTGCTTATTCATTTGTTCAACTTCCTTATAGATCTGGATATTAGACCTTTGTCAGATGCATTGTTTGCTAATATTTTCTCCTATTTTTTAGGTCGTCTGTTTACCGTTGTATTGGTCCTTTTTCACACTGCTGATAGAGACATAGCTGAGACTGGGCAATTTACACAGGAAACAGGTTTAATGGACTCACAGTTCCACGTGGCTGGGGAAGCCTCACAATCAGGGAAGAATGCAAGGAGGAGCAAGTCACTTCTTACATGGATGGCAGCAGTGAAAGAGAGAGAGAGCTTGTACAAGGAAACTCCCATTTTTAAAACCATCAAATCTCATGAGACTTATTTACAATCAAGAAAACAGCACAGGAAAGACCTGCCCCCATGACTCAATTACCTCCCACCGGGTTCCTCTCACAATATGTGGGAATTGTGGAAGTTATAACTTAAAATGAGATTTGGGTGGGAACACAGCCATACCATATCATTCCACCCCTGGCTCCCCACCAATCTCATTCTCACATTTCTCGCATGTTCCTGTCTTTGTAAATTGCCTAGTCTTGAGTATGTAACTATGCCTTCCCAGCGGTCCCCCAGAGTCTTAACTCATTTCAGAATTAACTCAAAAGTTGACAGTTCAAAGTCTCATCGAAGAAAAGGCAAGTCCCTTCCTCTTATGAGCCTGTAAAATCAAAAACAATTTAGTTATTTCCTAGATAAAATGGGAGTACAGGAATCAGATAATTACACCCATCCCAAAGGGGAGAAATGTACCAAAAGAAAGGGGCTAAAGGCCCCATACATGTCCAAAATCCAGTGGGGCAGTCAAATCTTAAAGCTCCAAAATGATTTCCTTTGACTTCATTTCTCACATCCCAGTCCTGCTGATGCAAATGGTGGGTTCCCATGGGCTTGGGCAGCTCTGCTCCTGTGGCTTTGCAGGGTACAGCCTCTTTACTGGCTGCCTTCATGGACTGGTGTTGAGTGTCTGTGGCTTTTCCAGGTGCATGGTGCAAGCTGTCAGTGGATCTATCATTCTGGGGTCTGGAGGATGGTGGCCCTCTTTTTACAGCTTCAGTAGGCTCTGAATGTGTGGGGCCACTCTGAATGTGTGGGGGCTCTGACCCCACATTTTCCTTCTGTACTGCACTAGCAGAGGTTCTCCATGAGGGCCTTGCCACTGCAGCAAACTTCTCTCTGGGCATCCAGGCATTTCCAAACATCTTCTGAAATCTAGGTGGATGTTTGAAAACCTCCAATTCTTGACTTCTGTGCACTCACAGGCTTAACACCACGTGGAAGTTGACAAGGCTGGGGGCTCACAACCTCTGACACCATGGCCCAAGCTCTAAATTGGCCCCTTTCAGACATGGCTGGAGCTGCTGGGATGCAGGGCACCAAGTCCCTAAGCTGCACATAGCATGGGGACCCTGGGCCCAACTCAATAAACCATTTTTTCCTCCTGTGATGGGAGGGGCTATCGTGAAGACCTCTGCCATTCCCTGGAGACATTTTCCCCATTGTCTTGGGAATTAACATTTGGCTCCTCATTACTTATGCAAATTTCTGCAGCAGGCTTGAATTTCTTCTCAGAAAATGGGATTTTATTTTCTATTGCATTGTCAGGCTGCAAATTTTCTGAACTTTTACCTTGTTTCCCTTATAAAACTGAATGCTGGCCAAGCATGGTGGCTCATGCCTGTAATCCCAGCACTTTGGGAGGCCGAGGCACATGGATCACCTGAGGTCAGGAGTTCAGACCAGTCTGGCCAATATGGTGAAACCCCATCTCTACTAAAAATACAAAAATGGGCTAGGCATGGTGACAGGTGCCTGTAGTCCCAGCTACTCTGGAGGCTGAGGCAGGAGAATCACTTGAATAGGGAGGCGGAGGTTGCAGTGAGCCGGGATAAGGCCACTGCACTCCAGCCTGGGCAACAGAGACTCCCTCTCAAACAAAACAAAACAAAACAAAACAAATCTCTCTCAAGTTCAAAGTTCCAAAAATTTCTAGTGCAGGGGCAAAATGCCACCAGTCTTTTTGCTAAAACATGACAAGTGTCACTTTTACTCCAGTTTCCAACAAGTTCCTCATCTCCATCTGAGACCACCTCAGCCTGAATTTCATTGTCTATACCATTATCAGCATTTTGGTCAAAGTCATTCAACAAGTCTCTGGGGGGTTCCAAACTTTCTCACGTTTTCCTGTCTTTTTCTGAACCCTCCAAACTGTTCCAGCCTCTGCCTGTTACCCAGTGGCCTGTTACCTTTTCAGCAGTGGCCCACTCTACTGGTACCAATTTACTATATTAGTCTATTTTCATGCTGCTGATAACGACATACTCAAGACTGGGCAATTTACAAAAGAAGGAGGGTTTAATGGACTTACAGTTCCATATGGCTGGGGAAGTCTCACAATCATGGTGGAAGGCAAGAAGAAGCGAGTCATGTCTTAAATGGATGGAGCAGGAAAAGACAGAGAGCTTGTCCAGGGAAACTTGTTTTTAAAACCATCAGATATCATGAGACTTAATCACTATCATGAGAACAGCATGGGAAAGAGTCTCCAACCCCCAGCTCCCCACCCCTGTGGCCAGTGATTCAATTACCTCCCACTTGTTTCCTCCCAGGACATGTGGGAATTGTGGTAGTTATAATTCAAAATGAGATTTGGGTGGGGACACAGCCAAACCATATCAACTGTGTTGATAGTTTCTTTTGCTGTGCTGTTTGCACGTTAAATTCATATCCTGCAACTTATAACTTTAATTAGTACTTAAAGTTTGATGAAAATATTAGCCTTTGCATAATCAATAAAAGTTCATTATATATACTCTAACGGTTGAAATATCTCAGCTAACAAATATATTTAACATTTTACTCTCCTAGATAAAATTTATGATCTCTGCATATAACTTAAATATTTTGTTTCCCTGACAAATGTCCACACATATTTTATTGTTCTCGATAGTTTAGCTGACAAATATTGTGGCCACTTTCATATGTGCATGATCAGTATTCCTTTGCAATACGCTTTTTGAGGTTTAATAACTCTTAGCTAAAAGGTATACCTTCTCCTGTCCTATTGAGAGTTATGAGGTCTTATCTTTCCTACTTTCACATAATGAGATCCCACTTCCACCGCTAACAACAAAGCAATTTTAGTACAATTAGGTATTAAAAAAAAAAAAAAAAACCTGTAATTTTGGCATGTTAAAATTTGGGATGGTCTCTTTTCTCTTTTTTCTTCTTGCAGTGCAGATTTTATGAGCAACAAAGTTTTGTTTGTAAATTCTGTATCTATTGGTTTTCTTCACAAGCTTGATGTTGAGAACTTATTAAAACAACAAATTTACTATAAGTGTGTATTGCAGAACAATTGTTTCCTTCAGGGTTTCTGCAGAGCAAGAAATACAGTGAGATATTAACAAATATTTTCTAAATACAATGTCTGGGAAATTATATTTTATATGAAGTTATTAGTATTTATGTTTCTTACAGGATTTCTTTGTGTCTTATTATGCTAAGTAAATTGTCACTCTTTCTAAAAACGCAGTTATAGAGCTTAACATTATCCAAATGCATTTTGCTGTGATACCTGTAATAGATTACAATATTGTTCCAAGTTTTTACCTCTCTATGTTTCTACGTCTTTGTCCTTCCATTAGAGATAGAGTGACCTTTCCATTCTCTAGGTAGCTTGCTTCACTATGTGACTTATTATGGCTAAGAAAATGAGGTGGAAGTTATAGCATCACATTTTCAAGCCAAGGATATAAGAACCATCTTATTTTCTGTTCAGCTACCTCTTATGTTTCTGCCATGAAAATGAGAACAAAAGAAGTCAAAGTAGTTATTTGCTCCAAGTAGACACATTTGGATGATACATGGACCCAACACAAAGCTTGGAGACACACCCAGCTGATCTCTGCCAAGATAAGTAAACCAATCTCAGCAAAATGACAGATGTGTGATCATGGCATTAAATGCCTTTTGTTTTATGCCACTTAATTTTGAAATGGTTTTAATGCACATTAATTTATAAATAGCTACCTGATACAGAAACATTTGTATACAACTCAGTATGGTTAGATTACTGTATTATTAGAGTTCTCCAGAGATACAGAACAAATAGGAAATTAGATAGATAGATGAAAGATAGATAGATGATAGATAGATAAAGCAATAGATAGATAGATAGATAGATAGATAGATAGATAGATAGATAGAGCAATAGATAGATATATGGGTAGATAGATAAGCAGTAATGTATACATACATACAGAGAGGGAGATTTACTTATTTTAAGAAATTGACCCACATGATTTTGGGGCCTGCCAAGTCTGAAATCATAAGGGCAGCCTGAAAACTCAGACAGAATTTGATGCTCTAGTCTCAGAGCAGAATTTCTTCTCAGGGAAACCTGAGTTTTTGCTCTTAAGGCCTCCAACTGACTGAATGAGGCCTGCCCACGTTATTGTATTTAATCATTACTTAAAATCAGCTGAATACAGATATAACAACAATAACAGAACACCTAAACTGCAGCACCTAGATTTGTGTTTGATTAAATAACCGGGTACTACAGCCCAGGCAAGTTGACCCATAAGACTACCCATCATGATTACCAAGGAAGACAGCTGATAAAATATTGCAATGCAGGTAAGTCCACAAATAAAAGAGGGGACATAGACTCCTCAATTTATTTTCTTTTGTTGATCTTTCAGTTTTAGTAGATGGGATTAACTTTAATATTAAAAGACAAAAATGGAAAAATATAAGTGCAGACATGAAATCATAGCTCACCTTCTTGAGCAAAATTTGAAGACTGCCATCCCAATGGAGAATATTAATGAAACTGGAAGCAACTGGAAGGCGGGCTATAATTTGCCCCTTCTTTCCCACAAGAAATGCCTAATAATCTAGGCTGAATCCAGTTACTTGATAAAAAAAGAAAAGGAATGGAAAACTAGATATGCATAAAATGAGTAGCCTAACATTCTATTTTCCTTAATTCCAGGATTACAGCAGAGTAAAACAGTGATAAAATTAGTGGAAAATTAAGCTGAATGTTTTGGAGAATAAGTCAGTAGGAAAAAATTACATTTTATTAATCTTCTTAACATTCAAACAAATTGAAAAACTATTTTAAAACTATATAACATAAAGCTATTGTAAATTCATTTAATCTAAGAGTTCTAAAAGAAACCTGTGTCAATGACGTAATCAAGAAATACCCTAAAATAAACAAAATAATGAAAAATGTATTTCAAACAAAATGTAGTTGAATGAAATAGTTCAGATGGATTAGTAATTATACAAATAAGATGTATTATACATAGCTACAGATCATATGGGATAGAATAACTCAAATTGCTAATTTATACATGGAGAAGAATCACTTATATTAACCTGAAAGATCTTAACTTTTATACGTTCAGAAAGTTAAAATACATGTTCAAATGATAAGGCTTGAACTGAGATTTGTCTGGCTTCACAGTTTCTCTCTTTTTATATACTGCCATCCTGCTTCCTTTATTTGGCCTATATTGTCCTTTAAAATCTGGTTCTTCCCTCTTTACCAACTTCATCTCCTAAAAGCCCTCCTTCATGAACTGCACTCCAACCATACTACACTCTGTGACCTTAATAAAATGGGCTGTGAGTTTTACTCACTCTTTGTGCTCTTCTTGAGGCAAACTTCTTCAACTTTTCTGTAAGGCAGTGCTGCTCAGACTTTAACACAGATTAAAATTGTTTGGAGGGCTTTTAGCAGACATATTGATGAACATCACCTCCATGGTTTTTGACTCTAGGTTAGTGGCCTAATAATTTGCATTACTAAGAATTTCCCTTGTGACACCAATCCCTCTTGTTTGGGGACCACACTTTGACAACCACTGCCATATAGGACATATAGTCTTCAAGATTCTGCTTATTATTGTGTTCTCTGCAATTTTAGTCTTAGTCCATTGGCTTCTTCTATGTTGTAATGTAATGCTTATAATGAGATAATTTCTATCTGTAAAATAAGATTCATAATTTATATCTGTAAAATAAGATTCAGGATTACTATAAGAACAAAACGTTTCTCAAAATAAGTTGCTCAAAGCCACATAACTAGTAAGCACTAGGAAAAATAAAAGGCAAATTTAGGCCAAGGCGGTGGCTCACGCCTGTAATCCCAGCACTTTGGGAGGCCGAGGCAAGCATATCATGAGGTCAACAGATCAAGACCATCCTGGCCACAATGGTGAAACCCCATCTCTACTAAAAATACAAAAATTAGTTGGGCGTGGTGGCACACGCCTATAGTCCCAGCTACTCGGGAGAAACGCTTGAACCCTGCAGGCTGAGGTTGCAGTGAGCCGAGTTCGCACCACTGCACTCCAGCCTGGCAACACAGCGAGACCCCATCTCAAAAAAAAAAAGGAAAAGGCAAATGTAACTATGACAATACAGCATACATACCCAATAGAAATGGGGTGTATGTGTGTGTATTTGGGAAGCATAGAAGCAAAGAGAAAAAAAATTAGTTAAATGTCATGGCTAGATAAATGACACAGAAAATGGTGAATATGGGTTAAGACTATAGTGCTCATGTCTGAAATTGACGATCTAGATATAGCAGATACTTGTCACATCCTTGATGTTCTGCATATTCTCATTTAAAATCTCAGAAGATTGAAACTTCTTTGTGCAGTAGGGTGACCTAAATATTTATTCTTAGTGAATCTGAGGGTTAAGTTTGTATTACCTGAGTAGATTTGAAGAAGACTCTGATGATTGTTTCCTGAAGACTCTGATGAATGTGTTAGTACAAGGTGAAACACAAAAAATGCCCAAATTTTCATCCATATCCTTTCCTTCCCCAACTTCACAAGTATAACTCTGTTAGGGTCAATCACTTCAATAAAAATGCATAACTAACCTTTTTGCCTCATTACTTGTGATGTGAGTAATTCAAATAACCTAATGACCACCTTGTCATCTAATCCATTGAAACATATCATAATTGTTACCCCTACTGGAAACATTTCTTTCTTAAACTCTAAATTCTATAGTTGGACTACACTGGTTAGGATAGTAAGAAAAAAAAAGTGAACACATTTGAAAGATTTAGGAGACCCTACTCTATAGCTCAGTAGTTTATAGTATCATACTTCAGGACAGCATTTCAAACTCATAAGGAATTGCCTTCCACCCAACACTATGCTAAAACACTGGGTCGGGTCATCCAGTGCTTAAGAAAATCTTCTGCTCCTGATTGATGAGATAGATAATACAACTATTGTATCCTAAACATTAATCCATTGCCCTACATCCTTCACTGTGAATGAGATTCATGTTGCAATGCTTTTTGGGGTACAATATCACAAAGTTATATAAAACAGTCACTAAATACATGAATGGCAGTACTTGCAAAGGCAAGTTGTCTGAATAAAAGCAAATCTAGATTCCTGCTACCAAGTTTCTAGCTGGATTCCTTGACATATGTGACATTCCAAGGCTTAGGGACATGAAGAATAGTGGCTAAAGAAATTATTAGGGATTTTTTTCCAAAGAAGTATTTTTTTCCTTATCAATATCCTCATTTCCTCATAAGACACCTGGAAAGTTATGACATTTACTGCTGTTACACTGCAGTAACCCTCAGAATCAAGCCCCAAGTTTGTTTTTCATGAGTTGTGAGATTCTGCCTACGTAAGCCAAGAGATAACTTTAAAAATGTCATAGAAATTCAGAGTTATGGCCTACATCTTAAGATAAAAGTACCAAAAGTTAAGCTTATTATTCTCTTAACTTATATCCATTCTCATCAGTCACAACCATCCTAATCTCCTAACATATTCAATGGCAGAACCTACCTGGCTACACAGAGCATAGCCCTCAGTAAACCTATGTTGATAATATATTATTATTATTATTATTATTATTATTATTATTTGCAACAGGGTACCAGCTACTGTTAAGATCCCATCCAAAAATATTGATTATATTGCTACTTGTTGCCCTGTTTACTCCATGCAACATAATACCTCTTATTTCCTCCAGGCCCTGTTATCTTCTTTATCCATGGCATATGAGAAAAGAACATTCAATCACATTGTAGACTTTCTGATAGATCACAAAGAACAATACTTCAAAATTGCCCCACAGGAAGATGAGAAGACTGAGGTATTTGTCCATTTACAACTAAACACATTTGGCTGAGGGAAATGATTCTGGGATATATTTGCATGCAGCTTAGAGGTTTCCTATAGCTTGAGGAAGTTGGTGGTATATGGAACTGTCGAATGTACTGTAAAAATTAACAATTGTTGTATAACAAATTATTTCAAAACTTAGTGACTTTTAAAACAACACAAATTTATTTTGTCATTTCTATGGGCTAGGAATTTGGACATAGCCTCCCTGGGCCATTTGCTTCAAAGTCTCTGAAAAGTTGTGCTCAAGATGTCAGCGACGGCCTCGGTCATTTTAAGGCTGAAATGGAGAAGGACTCACTTGTAAACTGACTCACATAATTGTTGTTAGTGTTCAGTTCTTTGTGAGCTAATTGAACTAAAGGCATAATTGAACAAAAGTCCTCAGTTTATATCTAACTGATAGTTGCATTATTTCCTTGGTTTCTTGCCATGAGGACCCTTCAACATTGCAGTTTGCTTCATCAAAGCATCCAAGCAAAGGAAACGATAGTTAGCAAAAATTATGGAAGAAAATTTATTTTGTAATCTAATTACAGAAGTGGCAACCTATCATCTTTGTTGTTTTCTATTCTCTAAAATGTGAGTCACTACGTTCAATGCACACTCACAGGGAGGAAATTACACAAGGGTGTGAATATTAACAAGTGATATTTTTCTGCACCATTTTAGAAATCTGTGTATGATACTGTATTAGTCCATTCTCACATGGCTATAAAGAACTACCTGAGACTGGGTAGTTTATTTAAAAAATAGGTTTAATTGACTCACAGTTCAAAAGACTGCACAGGAGGCATGGCTGTGAGGCCTCAGTAAACTTACAATCACAGTGGAAGGGGAAGCAAGCACATCTTCACATGGTGGCAGGAGAGAAGTGGGAAGTGCCACACATTTTTAAACATCCAGATATCATGAGAACTCACTCACTATCATGAGAACAGCAAGGAGCGAATCTGCCCCCATGATCCAATCACCTTCCACCAGGGCCCTCCTTCACCACATGGTAATTACATTTCAACATAAGATTTGGGTAGGGACACAGAACCAAAACATGTCAGATACATAAGGTGCTTAAATTATGTGGGTCAAGGAAATGTTGTCCAGTACATCAAAACCATCTACTAGAATTAACGAAATTATTTTAAATGCCTTATTAGAATAGATGCAGCATGTAAAATGTCATTTCACATGAACATATTACTGAAAAAATAGATGCATAAGGAAAATTAAAGATGCATTTACAGAGTGAGATGCTGTCTCAAAAAATGTAACTTACCATCCATTCTTATTTTCTTACATACTTTTTCTGGCCTAACACAGAAAAATATAGGAAATAGTTATTAGCTAAATATTTTCACTAGAAGACACTGAAGTCCAGAAATTGCCTGTGGTTTTATGCTGTTTTACAGAACACAGAAAGGCACACTGAAACAGCCAAACTAAAAATAATAAAGCAATTTTTCAATATCATTACTTGATTATAACCAAATTAATCATGACTACAAAAACACTAATCAAATCACATAAAACAAATTATATGCTGGAGAGAATTACAAGTGAGTCAAGCTTAGCCTCGTTTTTTGAATTTAAACTCTCATTAAAGTATCCTTATTTCAGTGAATTTAAGTAAGAGGAGAACAGGAAAAGTACTTCCTTTCTCCTTAAGAGAATATAGGTCTAATGAAGGATTGAAGTTATGATTTATTAATTTTAATAATGAAGGCAAATTAAAGTGTTGACTCTTACGTTTTCGTAATTTAAACAAAAGAGCAACATTGTATGGGCATGCCAAATAAATTTTCCTAGAATTTATCAAAAGAAAATATAACATGATCCTCAAATAGTTTCCTGTAGACTTGTCCATGTTTTACCTCAAGACTGGAGATATGTAAAACCTACCAACTTAATTTTGTCTTTGGGAGTAATTATCTTGGAAATAAGTAGTAAGTAAATAAAAATTGCTTTAAAAATCAACTTCATTTTGAATCAATTGTATTCATAGATTCAAGAAACATATTTTGTTGATACAGATTAATAGTTTCTAATAATAACTTTAGAAGCCATTCCTTTCAAATAATTTTACTTAGGAATTTCAATAAGCTGCATTTCTATTATATTAGATATTATGTTTGCTGGTTTGTATTCTATAAATAACCTACTTTCACATTAAAGATGTTACAACTTTAATCCTAATTATAAGCATTTAAAATCAGATCCCAGGTTGTGGATTCCCTTTATGCCTGAATCACATTCTAACTTTCATTACAAGCTAAATCTCATGTACTTAGAAAATACCATGAAGGCAAACTGAGTCAACTTGAAGCATTCTCTTCATTGATTAAAAAATTGTGACTTTTAAAGTGTTTGATTCTCTTTGACTTAATGAAGAACTTGAATCTTTAGAAATATTTCAAAAAGATACCAATCTTCACTGGTTTTCTCTCATAAAATCAATTTCAGATGTAACATTCAAAAAAGCATGTTACTAGAGGTTGCTGCTCTGTATATAGAGCGTATGAGAGACCATTTTTCCTATACTACTGATACTGGCTACAGACAAAGTAAAACAGATACCACGACAAGAAATTCAGAACACAAGAAAAATCAAGAAATGCATGTGTGGAAGATCCATATTTTTTTGTTTCACCTTGCTCAAGTTCAAAAGAACAATGAGTTAATTAGTTCAGGAAATGAACATTCAGTTCTCTAAAATATGAAGTAATTACTTGAAATGTCTAGAGAATAATAACTTCATCTAAATATTTATTTTCAGTGTTTTACTGTATGCATTTAAGGCATACAATATGATGTTTTCAAACATACTATGACATATACATAAGTGACATAATTACTATAGTCAAACACATTAAAATATCTACCATCTGTGGTTACTTTTTGTGGTGAGAGTGCCTAAAATCTTCTTAGTAGATCTTTAAAATACAATATAATAATATTAACTCTAATCTTCATGGTTACATCACATCTCTAGACTTATGCATCCTACATAACTGCAAATGTGTACACTTTGACCTACTTCTCTCCCATTTCCTCCAGTTCCCTGACTCTGGTAACCACTTTTCTACTGTTTCTATTGATTCAACTTTTTTTTTTTTTCTAGATTCCACATACAAGTGAGATTATGTTGTATCTTTTTCTCTGTGTTTGGCTTATTTTACTTAACATAAAGTACTCAGGATTCATCCAATTGTTGTAAATGGCAGTATCTTCTTTAACAAGGCTGAAAAATAATATATTATTTATACTTATATACACACACACAACACGACTGACTCTTGAACAACATGGTTCTGAACTGCATGAATCTGCTTCTACATGTATATTTTTCAACCAAATGCAAATTGAAATATAGTGTTGATGAGATGTAAAATTCATATATACAGAGGGCCAACTTTCATATCTGCAAGTTCTGCAGGGTTAACTGAGGGACTTGACTATGCCTGGATTTTTGTATATGCAGGGATCCTAGAGTCAATCCCCTGCATATATCAAGGAATAACTCTCTCTCTCTATATATATATACACACACACACATATATAAAGGAATAACTATATATATAAAACTGTATATATAACTCTCTCTATATATGTATATATAATTTTTTTATCCATTCATTCGTGGATGGTCACTTACGTAGTTTACATATCTTGGCTATTGTGAATAATGGTGCAATGATCCTGGGAGTACAGACATCTCTCTGTTGATTTCATTTTGGGAGAGTATAAACCCAACAGAGGGATGCCTGGGTCATATGGTAGTTCTATTTTTTTATTTAGGAACCTCCATACTGTTTTTCATAATGGCTGTACCAATTTGCATTCTCATAGACACTGTATGAAAGTGTCCTTATCACCACATCTTGACCAATAAGAGACCAAATGAGGTATTGGTCTCATCTTTTTCATGATAGCCATCCTAAAAGGTGGGAGGTAATATCTCATTGTGGTTTTTTTTTTTTTTTTTTTTTTTGCATTTCCAGATGATTAGTGAGACTGAGCATCTAATCATATACCTGCTAAGCCTTTCTTCAGAGAAATGTCTGTTTGGGTCTTTTGCCCATTTTTTAATCAAGCTATTTGTGTGTTTTTTGTACTGAGCTGTTTGAGTTCCTTGTGTATTTTGGATATTAACACCTTCTCAGATTTATGGTTTGCAAAGATTTTCTTCTAATTTACAGGTTACCTTTTCATTTTGTTAATTTTTTCCTTTGTTGTGTGGATTTCTATTAGTTTGCTGTAGCCCCATTTATTTCTGCTTTTGTTGCTCAAATTTTTTTTATTTGATATCTAAAAACATCATTGCCAAAGCCAATGTCAAAAAGCTTGTCCCAAGTTTTATTCTAGAAGTTTTACAGTTTCAGGTCTTACATTTAGGAATTTATCCATTTAGAGCTGATTTTTGTGTTTGGCATAAGAAACGGGTCCAATTTTATTGGTATGTGAAAATTCGGTTTTCCTAACATCATTTATTGAAGAGACTATTCTTTCCACATTGTGTCCCCTTGGTGGGCTGCTTGCTGAAAACTGGTTGACTTTACATGTTGGAGTTTATTTCTGGGTGCTCTATTATGTTCCATTTACTTATGTCCCTATTTTTATGCCAGTACTGTACTGTTTTGATTACTAATTAACCTATCTTAAATCAAGAACTGTGATCCAGACAAATTTGTGTTTTTTTCTCAACATTGCTTTGGCTCTTCATGGCCTTTTATTCCACTTAACTTTTGAAATTGTTAATTTCTGTGAAAAATGCTAGTTGAACTTTGATAGGGATTACACACAGTCTATAGATGACTTTGGATAGATGGATATTTTAACAATCTCAATTATTTCAACCCATGGGCAGAGAATATCTTTCCATTTATTTGTGTCTTCTTCAATTTCCTTCATCAATGTTTTATAGTTTTAAGTGTACACATATTTCATTTGCTTTGTTAAATTTATTTCTAAGTGTTAAATTTTTCATGCTATCATAAATGGCATTGTTTTCAATGTTGTTTGTATTAGAGTACTTGCATGTACCTATTTCAGTAAAGTGCATTGATGAATGGAATTTTGTCTATAAAAGATAGAAAGTGTTTTGTTTTAATATTGTATACAGTTAGCTTTCCCAAAAGCAATAGTCTTTCTAAGGTATTTTAATAAATGATAAATTGATTTTTGAATCTTTCTAGAAAATTGTAATTTGAAGAAAATAAGAACTTACCAAAATCTATTTAAGTTAATTCTTAAAATAATATAATTTATATTAATATCAGATAGTCAATATTATATCTATGCATGTATATTTATGTATATACATATTTCATGCTCAGTTAAGCACAAAATCAATCTTTTAAATAAAAATACACAAATTTATAAATTTGTTACTTGCATTTTATTTATAACCATCAGCAACATTAAATAAGTACCAAACCCTTGTCTCCAAATGAAAATTTATATTCAATGAATGTATATTCAATGAATAAATACCTGACATTTCATAATAAATTCCAAGGAGAACATTAAACTTGATTTAAAATGGATCTTAAATAAAATTTTGTATGAATTGTATATGCTGTTTGTCATTTCAGAATAACTTAAAACTAAAACTTTTTGGGTATGTGTTATTTACTTGTGATTGTAACTTTGACTCATTGTGACTCCGTTAATATTTAATTTTTATTTTACTAAATTTAATAATATAAAATTAAATACAAAAATATAAAATATAACATCAAAAAACAGAAAGAAGAAAAAATATTTCACCATATTTAATTGGGTACAAAATAAATAATGCCTAAACTGTTACTGTAATTAACACTGAAACTACTCCTTTCTGCTATTTCCATTTTATTAAAAGGTTTATAATGATCTTTAATTAATTGAATGACTTTTGATATTTATTTAAATGATCACATTTTTCTCTTCATTCATTATAACAAATAGAGTAGAATTAATTAAGTTAACAGAGTTTACTCTGTAGAATCAAACAAATAGTACATGTATGATCTTAGGACATAATTACAATAAAATACCTGTTGATTCAATATCCCTATATTTTATTAAACAATTTTGAAACTAATACTATTCTTCAGTTTATTCTGAT
Source organism: Macaca nemestrina (assembly GCF_043159975.1). Taxonomy (NCBI): domain Eukaryota; kingdom Metazoa; phylum Chordata; class Mammalia; order Primates; family Cercopithecidae; genus Macaca; species Macaca nemestrina. The sequence goes on along the minus strand of NC_092135.1, from coordinate 83,031,477 downwards.
ACCTCGTTGCTTTATGTCCCACATCTAATGTGGGCTTTTACCAGATTTTACTTTCAGTAGTTTTATCTGCCATTGTCACTATAGAAAACCATTGACACTCTCAAATTATGATGACTCAAGGTAACTTTAATAAATAAACTATTTATAAAGGTGTGGGGAAGGCACATGAAATCACGAGTTACTATATTGAGAACTATATATATATTGAGAACTAAAGAGATTTGAGAATAGAAGTGTTACCAGAAATTGAAGAAGAAAACCCCTTTTAAAGTGACATAGCCAACCAAGGGGACTTGCAAGGAGGAATACAAGGAATTAAATGTCCTTCCCGTATTCTGATACTTTCCTTCAATCTCATTCCTGGGTTAACATTGGCCGAAATCAAGCATAAGCCATTTAAAACAGGAAGCCAGATGATGTAGTTCATATTGTGAAGTCACTGAAACAGACAGGACAGTAATAGAAGATAGTCGGCAGAGAATTGTATTAGTGTATAGAAACAATTGGAAAAATGGAGAGCCATGTTTCTGTAGTTAGCCATCTGCATTCTGTAAGGGTCCCAATGTGAGTGGGAGGTCAGGGCTGAGGGCAGGAAAAAAGAGCTGTCTAAAGTTTAATCAAGCTAAGGGAAAAGTTAAGGTTGTCTTTGTTAGTGATCCCTCTTTCTTCAATGGTAACTTTTATTTACGTTCAGCAAATTTATGGTTCTCCCAGAGTTTTTACTTTCTGTATTCGATAGGCCTCATGTTCAGCCAGATACAAGTAATTTACTGGAGACCTCTCTAAATTTTCTGAACAGGCTCATACTTTCGTGCAACTTTCCAGACCACCAAGAATAAGTGAGATTTTGGCAAGGCACTCTGGTTGTCCCTTTTACTGGATGTGCCTATTAAGTGCCTGGTGTGCCATTGTGCTGTTTGCTCCCAACAGTATGATCACCTCCAGCTATCCCATGCTAGACTTCTCTAATTTTTGCTACTGAGCTATGTATTGTTTTTGACAGTGCTGGGCACGAATTTTCCCACAATGTACTCCTAATAAAAATCAGCTTATCTGAAAGCACATCAGGGCTGCCCTACATGTTGGAGAGGTGACAGTCCTGCCCTACATGTTGGGGAGGTGAGAGTCCTGCCCTACATGTTGGGGAGGTGAGAGTCCTGCCCTACATGTTGGGGAGGTGAGAGTGCCATTCTACATGTTGGAGAGTTGAGAGCAATCTCAAGCTGAAATGCCTTGGACTCTCAATTTCACCAAGATTTAATAGGCCTTCCTGAATGTTTCTCAATTTCTTACATCTTTAACTGGTTGCTTTTGACAGCTTTGCTAAGTGTTGTTTCTGCTTTTGCGGGATAGCATTAAGATTAACCATGCTTCTTACTCAGTCGCTCCAGAAGTCCTCCTCCTCCTCATTCTGCATGTTTTTATCCAGAATTTTCTTGCCTCAAGATGTTTTCTATCACTGAGGTTAGAAAGGCCATTAGTGGGGCTGCTTAAATAAATGATTTTTTCATATTATTTATATCTAATCAATCATGAATTATCACCAATCAAATTGCTAAATATTTTTAATCAGAACAATTCATTTCATATTACCTTATTTCAGAAACATAAAATCTCTCCTAAATAATCACCCCATTCGACTTTCTTAAACAGTGTTTCACTATTAACATCCTAGAATCTGACCATCCGAAACAGTGCCTGGAAACAGGCTACCTCACAGCCTCAAAATGTCACCTCTCTTGAAATGTCCATTAAACTAGAAGACATGATGGTGTTAATCTACAGAGTTGATTTTCATTAACAAGCTTTCTGCAAGTGAATGTATTCAGTCTTAAGAGAAGAAACCACCACTGCCGCCTTCTTTTTAAATGAGGATTAAAAATGCTTCTGATTCGATTTATATTTTAATAAAATGATGGATTTGATAAAAAAAAAGAAATGTAAATATGATAACAGCACATACTTGTTTAAATATTTAATAGGAACTCTAACAACTCCAAAATTTACAACCTTCTGCATATCTAGAACCATCCTATCTCTCTGCCTCATATTTTACTAACTCTTTACTTTGTAGTTTATCTTTGAATAATGTTGAACAGCATGCAGTTCCTTGCTACACACCATACCCCTTCACATCTCTGCAATTTGGAATGATAAGATTGCAATGTTTATCTCATTATCATTTAGTTATACTTTAACAGTTGACAAGTATGCATTGTCAAACACCCACATTTGAGGCTGGATTAGTCGGTTCTTTCATTTACCCAGTAAATCTTCGTGTGTAATATTTTACTATAGCTCGCAAGCCATTTTGCTAAAACTATCACTGCAATGTGCATATTTGCTCCTCAAAGGCACATAACCTTTTTTATTCATGGTACTTACCATAGTGCCTAGAAAAAAAAATGTTTCATTAATATTTGTGAACAAAATACAACTGATTTTGGCTGACATAAAAGTAAACTGTAATTTATTTTTGTATATATACATTTACATATATTCCTTTACATTATTCCAACTTTTAACATCAATTCTTTGAATATAAGCCCAAGAGTGTGAACTTCATTTGTAAAAAGGCAAAATGGGCAGATGTACAACTCCATGAGCCCAATTAACTTTTGCCTCTGAAGTAAATATAAGTTGTCAAAGGGTGCATTGGATGATCTACTGTTCTTTGCACTGGATTAGAGAAAAGTACTAATTTTGTCATATGCAAGATCAAAGATGCTCGATGTCACTGTGTCACCACGTCATTGTACCCATGCGCCTTTCTGGGCTTTTAAAATTTCCTCCAAAATTCATAGCCTGGAGGTGTTGATACTATGTATAGATGGTACCTTCTATATACACAGCAACCTGACCTATTTACTTTTTGAAAATTTTTATTATGGTCATTTTGAAGAGGACTGATGGAATTCTTATGAAGACTGAGCCTGTTTTTAAAAGATATTTAGAATGAAAAAAAATAATACTTCATTTTATTCCTTTCTTATGTTTTATTATAGTAATGATTAAAACCAAAAAGTTTGGGGAAATTAATGTTAACTTAATATTAAGAGACATTATAGTGATATAATACTTCATGTTTTTGAATTACTTCTTGTTGATAATAAAAGAAGAAAATATTGCACCACTGCAAGGTACATTTGACATCAACTCTGTATCACTTAGATTTGGTATCAGTGTTTCTGATTTCTCAAGGACCAGCAAACTAGATAAATCATAACACGGTAAATAAAATTCTCAACTAATGAAAGACTTCAAGAAAGAGAAATTGGAAAAGCTAAGCCTGCACAGAGAACTTCACAGAGAACACGTCTTTTGAATAAATTTGTTTTTAGCATTCTTAGTTTTTTCTTCCTTAATTTATTTATTCATTCAATACAAGTATATGTTTCAGTATTTAAAAATGAAAAGACTTATCCAGGCATTGGAAAATAAAATATTTTTTTAAAATAAATAATCTTAATGAATTTCTTGCATTTATTGATTGATTAATTTGAGACAAGATCTCACCCTGATGCCTAGTGTGGAGTGCAGCGGCACTATCATAGCTCACTGCAGCCTCTACCTCTTGGGCTTAAATGATCCTCCTGCTTCAGTCTCCTGAGCATCTACCACGCCTGGCTAATCTCTGTATTTTTTCTGTATATGAGGTCTCACTATATTGCCCAGGCTGATCTCAACACTCCTGGGCTCAAGAGATCCACTTCCCTTGGCCTCTCAAAGTACTGGGACTACAAGCATGAGCCACCACAACCAGTCATTTTCATGAATTTTAATCCCAGGTGGAGAAAAGTAAATTCAAATGAATAACTGCATAATATACCCATTAAAGACATAATTAAAATACACACCGAAAGTAAACCTAATAAACGTTTTACTGGATATTCCAAATAATGCAATAAGAAAAAAAGATAAATGTCAGGGGAAAATAACTAAAGCTGCCATTATTGTACATAAAATGTTTATCTACATAGAAGTCAGTAGAATGAATTACCAATCATCAAACTCTTCTAATAAAAACCTGTTATGCAAATGGATCTAATACGAGTTCCACATATTAAAAGCAATAGCCCTTTATTCAGTCAATATGACAGTTCTAGATTGAGAAAACTTTTAAAGTGTGCTGTTGGATATTGATGAATACCCTTTATTATTCCACGTACTGTGAAAATTTCAATTTGAAAAAATGAAAAAAATAACAAAGATTAAAAATAGAAAAAGTGGAAGAGGTAATTCTTCTACTGAATGTTGAGTTAAACATTCTATTGATTTACTATATAGCTTTGTTAGACATATACACTTTCCTAAACAATATATTATTTGGCTAATTATCTATGGAATCATTATCATTGTACGAAGGACTAGAACCACCACACTGTAGGAGTGTATCTGTTAAAACTTACTAGGTAATACAAAACTATTTTCCAAATTGATTATGAAAATAATTCTGGGATCAATATGTTATCAGCCTTTTTCATTGATCCATTCGGGAAGATGTAAAATGTCACATTTTGATTTCAATTTGTATTTCCTGTTTACCAATAAAGTTAGCTAATTTTTCTGATAATTAACCATTTATATTTTCTCTAAAGAGAAATGCCTGCTCACGTATTCTATCTTTCTTTTGGGTGCTTTCTTATTCATTGAAAGTATTATTATTGTTTATTTACACTTTTTAAATTTTCTGTCAATTTTATTATTAATATTGTAAACATATTTAATATAGCACACTTATGCATTTATAACAAGAGGGGTCACTGTATATATGAAACAAAATGCCACTCTCTTTTGAAGTACAAAGAAAGAAAGAAGAAGGGAGAAAATAGAAAGGGAAGGAAAGAAGGAAGAAAGGAAGGCAGGCAGGAAAGAAAGGTAGGCAGGCAGACAGCTGGGCCAAGACTATCACCAAGCAAATCTACATATTGGTATCTGCTCTAGAAAAGTCCTTTTACTTGTGCATGTATTGGATGAATGAATGATTTGTTTTCTAACATTTTATTTCCTTTTCTTTTCTTCCAGGACTATTAATTCTAATTTTAGCTAACTATATGCTTACAGTATTTATTCTTTGTATTATAATTAGCTGTTAGGGTGGATTATGAATAGTATTTATTTATTCTTCATCTCAATAGTCTGGGGGGATATGCTGAGAGATTCAGATTTTGGTGGTCACTTTTATCTTACACAATCAAAAATTTTTTGTATTTTGAGTCATTTATATATTTTTTCCTTTGTAGAATAAGATTTCTTTAGTAATAGGCTTTCAATGAAATAAATGAGTTAAAGAAGTAAAACATTTTGACCTTACCTCTTTCTCTTAGATCACCTCTTTTGCTTAGATGATAAGACATTCTATTCTTTGACCTTTTCATTAAAATTTTGTTTCAAATATCACTTTAAATTCCCTAATGAAAACAAAACACTTTTAGCCAAATTTATTAATATAGATATTTTAATTTCCAAGAGTCTTTCTGGAGATATATACACCTGGATTTCTGAATTTATGTATATCTGTATCAAACAATGGAATTTTTTAAGCAATAGATGACAAATTCTAAACTGAATGGCTGGAACTGCACTTGTGATTATACAGTATGTATACAATACAATTAGTAATACTAATACTATACAATTAGTAAACATAAATAAAAGACGTAGCCTTTCCATGTTTTCAATATTTGTAAAATATAGTGGACCACTGTATTTATGATGCCATAATGAAAAACTAGCATCACATTTAGTCCTCCTTATGATTTTACTTTATAAATCAAGCTAATAAATTTCTGTAATTTTTGCAAAAATATTTGAATACATTGCAACAGAAATGTTTTATGCACACACATACAATATTCAGCATTCATGTAATATAAATACAAATATTGAATATAACATAGATTTTAATAGGGATAATATATATTATGTGTAACATATAATAGTTGCAATGAGTGCACACATATATAATACTGTGCATAGTAACACTAAATAATGTATGTATATGTAGCAGATGACATATATTGAATAGAACAATTATTTCATTATGTGATGAAAGAGTAAATAATCATTGTGTGTTAAGTCATCCACTCTGAAAGATTTAAGGGAAAACGTTTATCAAAAAAACAAACAAACAAAAAAAACAGCATATTTGGGCCAGGTGTGGTGGTTCAGTCAGAGGCAGGAGGATTGCTTGAGGCTGGGAGTTTGAGACTAGTCTGGGCAACACAAGACCCTAGCTCTACAAAATTAAAAACTTAGCTTGGTCTGGTGGTGCTCACCTGCAGTCCCTGCTGCTCAGGAGACTGGGGCAGGAGAATGGCTTGAGCCTAGGAGTTTGAGGCTGTAATGAGCTATGATTGTACCACTGTGCTCCAGTCTGGGCAACAGAGGGAGACCCTACCTCAAAAAAACAAAACAAAACAAAAAAGATTTGTAAAATGGATGTCACCTTTTTCTACTAGTGCATTTCAATGTACATTTGAACAATGATGATGCATTGTCAAATTTTAAAATCGTAGCATGACTTGACACAGGTTATTTTTATATTGCGATGGATGACTACTTTTAGTCAGCACCTCTTATTTGTTACACCAAACTTAGATTTCAACAATCTTTAAGAAAAATCTTATAAATGCACACATTCTTAATTATCACACTGGCACATTTTCACTTGAATTTTAGCTTTCAGTCCCATGATGCTCTTCTCTTTGATACTCATCTGTTAGAGCAGAGTCCATGATTATTGCTCCCTACTCACACACAGACACACACAGACAATGCAATGCTTCAACAGCTTTCTAATATTGTTGATTGTTGTCTCTATTCTTGATTTATTACACTCCAAAGAATGTGGGTTGAAATGAAAGGCTAAAAATTTGCTGTGGCACAAGATATTTTTTCAAAGATGTCTTGTTGGGAATATGTCTTTTATCATTTTTTGTTCTTTTTAGATGCTCACAGAACTGTTCATTTAAAGAATTGGTAGTTTTAGAAGCTGACTTGCCATTGGGAAAAATGTTTCTATCTATGCAAGAGTATATAAGAGCTTGACATATTCATTTATTGTGAACTTGAAAACTCTTTGTACTTGGTGGAGACTAAAAATGACAAAAATAATTCTCATCATGGATTTCATGTTTCAGAACTATCCAAGCATAATAACAATGAACAGTATAAACAAAAAGGGACTAATCTATGTCACTAAGTTCAACAACTTATCAAGACAGGCATTTAAAAAATTACCTTCTCTCTTCAATTCACCAAATTTTAGTTGTTAATATGTCATTGTGTTAAAAGCTGTTGAAACAAGAAGTTTACCCTTAAGGAAGGAAAGACGTAAACAATAAAATATATAAATATTTTAAATGGTTGTAGTAATACATCACAGGAAACTGTAACAGAGTATAAGAGGCAACACATAGATCACAGAGTTATCTGAGAAAGTGGCATTGAAGGTGTGACCTATTGTACAAGAAGAGATCATACATGAAAATATAGTGCTATGTGCTATTGAAAAAGAAACTGAGTATTTTTTATGCTTACAAAGACTCTTTCGCAATATTTATGGTTACATGTTTTTTAGATGGTTATGATATTTGTTAATACTCTCTGATTATATTATGCTCACCTTATATTCCAGAGTACATGATAATGTACTAAATTGATTTTTGAATAATAGGTAATTATTAGAATGGCTAATTTCTTTTTTCTCATTTTACTGAATATATATTTTGAATGCCCCAAATGATTTTAATAAAATGTTAACTTGTCAATTTGTTATGACAATTTTCTTTTTGGCATAACATATTATATATATACTCATCCTTTAAACACAGGTGGCCCAGGGTGACTCAGAATCAGACATTCTCTTTGGAGACATGGTACTGAAACACAGAATGTAAATTGAAACACCAAAGAACAAAAAGATTTCATTTTCTCATGTTTGTTGTGTTGGGTGGAGAAGACAAAGAATGAAAAGAAGGGATAGAGACTTCAGAGAAAGATATTTCCACTCGAATGAATACTACTAATTTTTTTCTTATTTACTTAAATAACTTAGAACATTATGTTCATAAAGGAAGATCTGGGAAAATGAACAGGAAAAGCATGCCAGATAGAATCCATTACATTTATACATTTCAGGGACAAACAGCTTACCCAGTGAAAATCTAGACATCTGGGATAACAAAGAGAAATTCTGACACAGAATTTTCAGTAACCAGTGTCAGTAAATGGGAGGAAAAATGAGTGAAATAATAGTAAACTTAGTGATGTATTAGGCATTTTTCAATTCCAGACACAACTTAATTTCAATTGGATGTATTTACTTCACAGTATGTTTATTCAATTAAATAGAGTTACAGTATTTTATATTTGAGTGCACAAAATGCTGTGGGTATTTTCAAGAACGTGAATGCTACCTGGCACTAGAGGTAGAAAGAATTCAATGTAAGTTGAAAAGGTTTTTCTCTGTATTATATTCTTTAGCTATTATTAGGTGATCAAATTAATAATTCTAAAGGTAAGATTCTAGACACTTTTTTCTTAAGGCTTACTTTATTGTTGGAGTACATAAAGGCAAAAATAAATAGTAATACTACATTGCCATTTTCCCTTCACTCTCACGTGTTGCCTCAGGGCTGCTCATTCTCATGGTCTGGATGTGTAACATAATGATAGATATTCTTTCTGAGGGTAGTATACTAGTGGGTTCACTTAGATCATAAACTGATCATTACTAGGCAGCTCTCTATTCACTTCTTCAAAAAAGTGAAACCAAAGTGTTGAGTCAGCACATGACATGTTATTTTAATAAACAGATGTTCAGGCTGAGAGAACATGTGAGAGAGAAAAGTCAACTAAAACACTATTGCAATCAATATAATTCACAATCAACATAAAAATCAAAAGTTCTCCAATTAATCAAAATAATGAGATAGAATATCTCATGGATGAATGTTTTGTTCACAGATAGTAAAACTTAGGAATAAAGTCACCAAGATATGTGCAAAATATCTATGGAGAAAGTGGTAATAGTTTATTGAAGAATAAAAATAAGCTCTAAAAATATTCATAGAAATGCCATGTTAATGAACAGAAAGACTCAACGTTTTAAAGATTTCTGTTCCCTCTAAATCTGATAATGGAAGTATAAGTTGCCAGAAAACTATAATGTCACAAAATAATAATATAATATCACAAAAATACCTATATATATAAAATAACAATATATAATGAAGTTATTTTAAAGCAGTGGATCGAAAGTAAACTTTAATGGCAATATGAGGAAAAAACACTTATAAAATGAAAAATGTTGTATGTCTACATCTTTCTAGCTAATAATATATTAGAGAGGAGAATATTAGAACATTTCACCTTAGATATTATAATTTTAATGCATAAGACTGCAACAGGAAAAGAAAAGCAACATGTGAAAAAATAAGGCTGTATAAATGCATATATACATATGTGTATTATATATATCATATCATAAAGGAATATTTATAATTAATATATAAATAAGTTATGAAAAATGTTGAATAAAGATTACCATATAAATATGCATAGGTTGTACTTTGCACAAGGGGGTTTGTTAACTGGCAGAAGGGAACTGAAATCTAGCCTACATTGTGCTCATCAAGTCTTCCTGGCCGGCAGGTGTATTCACCTGGAGGCACACTTTTTTTGTTGCACAAAGGTGTCCAGTGAGCGTTTCACAGTGGCCCTGGTGAAGGCAAAGGATATAAACAGGCAATTCAAAGAAAAAAATACAAAAATGTTCGATCTACATATAAAAAGGATTCCATTGTACTTGTATTCAGAGTAGTTAAGAGTTACTAAGTATACAGGAGGAATATATTATATATGTCTAACAGAATAATTCAAAAGAATTAAAATAGCAAATTTGATATGGATAAAAAGAAATATTACCCTCTTTGCAATGTTCAATTATAAATAAGTATGAAATTTTTGAAAGTTGTCTATCAACATATATATATATGTAAACTCAGAAATTCACCTCCTAGATATATATAATACAAATACAGATATATACAGGGATTCTTGTACAAAGATTTTAATTGTAGTCCAGTTTCTGTAATTAAAATAGAAAAACAAACATATCTTATTAACATAATGGATAGTAAATTATTTTACATTAATTTCATGCAATATTATACATATAAAAATAGTTTTTCTTTATTTACTGACATCTTAAAAACTCAAGACATTTTGCTATATTAAGAACAAATTTCCCAAAAAAGCAATCATCCCACAAGTATTTATTGAGTGCTTACAAGGTGCCAAATGGCAAATATCATGGACAAATGCCTTTGCATTTGTGTAGTTTACATTTTAGTGGGGATAAACAGTATACATGTAAGAAGGCAGTGTTACAAAAAAAAATACAATAAAACCTCCAATGTATATAACCTGCAATGTATATCACCTCTAACCTGAAGGTAGAGGTAGAATTGGTTGCAATTTAAATGGGGTGACCAGGGTAGATTTTATTGAGAATTTGGTATTTGAGAAAATATTTGAAGAAGACGATGAAATAAATCCTATAGATATGTAGTAAAAGAGTGTTCTGCTGCTAGAGGCAACAGGCAGCACCAAAGCCCTGAAGCATGCCCATGCCTAGCTATGTGAAAGATGAGAAAGGAATGTGGCTGCAGTAGAGTGAGGGGAAATACAGAAATAACAAGACATGAAGTCAGTATAGAAATGGGCATCAGAATGTCTACAGCTTCATAGGCTAAAAAGAGTTGAAAGACAGCATAATTGTAAAAGTCAAAGATCACACAAAATAATGAAAATAAGATAATGTGTGAAATTATATACTAACAAATTAGTTTGATCATAAAAGTTTACTAAAAATTTAAAAAGTTATTTCTTTCAAAAACACACCTGTAAATTACATGTACTTTGCATTAAAATGTAATATTGTTAAATGGGCAGCAGCAATGGGAGAGTTTTGATTAGAAGAATGGCATGATCTGATTAATTTTGACAGGATCACCTTGGCGACTGTGTTGACAATAGACCCTGAGATAAAAAGTAGAAATGAGGAGATCAGCTAGGAGTCTGGGGCAGTCTTCCAGGCGAGAGAAGGGGGCTTATATCAGGATTTGGCATGATTATACTTTGGTAAGGTTCTTTTAGAAATAAAAAAATTAAAACAAATTAAATGTAGGTATCCATGTATGTACAGAGAAAGGTTGTAAATTCTTAGATAAGGATCCAAAAGTAGATGTGCAAAAATATTAACAAGTTTCACCTCTAGAAATTTTAAAAAACACAATTTAATTCATAGAATTTAAGAGTTTTCATTTGGATTTTGCTTAGCTTATTAGAGTGAAGTAAACACATGTAACCAAGACATATGTGTATGCTATATCATATTTCATCCGAACTATTTGCTTCCCAATCCATTGCCATGACACTTGTATGGGGATTATCCTGTCCCATCCTACTAAATTATAAGCTTGATTATTTAACTAATGGAATGTGAGTGGAAATTATATATGCTACATCACAGTGCAAGTTTTATAAGTGATAACATAATTGGTTTCTCTTTGTTCTCTATTTGACCTATGACAAAAATTCTTTGCTTGGTCAAGCTTAGGTCAGGCTTCTGGACCTTCTCCTAAGCCTATCTGTATACTTCCTTGTAAACTCCATTTTTAGCAAAGAATCCTGCAAAGTCAGTTTAGCCAGAACCCACTATCATCCATATCTCTTTCCTCAATATGTGATGAGGTTCCTCATTTCGCAGGTGATGCGTGATCACGCTGGCCTGCCTTCAGCAAGAATCCCGTTAAGTTAGTTTAACCAGAGCCCCACTTACCACTGAAGTTTTCTCTCAGAATTTTCTACCTACTGATCCCCACCCTCCTTCATGGCTAAAAATTTCCACTTGCTCACAATGTATTTGGAGTTGAGTGCAATCTCACACACTGCAAGACCCCATTGCAGAGGTTCCTATACCTGTCACATTGGTCCTGAATAAAATCTTTCTCACCATGCTTTAACAAGTATCATTGAATGCTTTTTTTTTTTTTTCTTTTAACATCTAGACCATAAAAATAACATGTTCTAGAAAGGAAGTTATTTCTTCATTGTGTGTTGTGGAATGAGAATACATGGTGAGGAAACCATGTTTTTGCTATCGTTCTTGAACTTCTTGGCAAAGAGTTAGTAACATATCCTAGATATTATTCAGTTGAGGCAAAGAAAGTGAGGTAAGGAATGCAGAGGTTATTGATGGTTCTGATGACCTTTCTATATAGGAAAGTATTAGAATTGTCTCCCCTCTTATGCAGATAATCTGATGCTTAACTTAATTATATAAAACTTACCCTGGTTGTACATGAGAAATTTATTTCTCAATTACAAAAATTAAAATGTTCTTCATAGTAACATGAAAAGACAATTAGTTTTGTTATGCTTTAGGATGTTTTATATTTATATTTCTCAAATATAGACAATTAGAAAACAAACACATATGAAAAGTTTACTCATAGATTACTTTCAAAAAGTATATACTTTGCTATATTTAATTCATTTTCGAAAGGTCATCTATCCCAGTTCCTAAGTGGATTAATTTTCTTTATTTGTTTTTATCTCTCTGAATAATAAAAAATATCCACTTATTAATTGGAATATGCTGTCTAGTGTTAGAGGAAGACATGGATTAATTCCCTTTACCTGAAAAAGAGATAAAAGAACAGTATTTCTCTTACTGAAAATTGTATAAATGTATACATTATTTAATTTATTGATTGATATCTTGAAGTTAATATTTTTAGGAAATAGTATTTGCTTGAATTTGCTATTGGAAATCTGAAAGAAGACTTTCCAAAACTTAAATATCTGAAAAGCAAAGATCAATAAGCACGAGAAATAAATTCATTTTAAATATCAGAAATGAATTTGAGATACAAGCTCTAAAGCAAATTAAATTCTCTAGAGCTGCCCGTCAGCCAGCCACCACAGGCTTGAACAAGGTCATTGTTGCTGGCTATTTGGCTAAATTTCAACTCAATTTCAGCCCTGATCAGTGATTCGAAACTGACCCACACAGATGGGCAACCATGTGGTGCCCCAGTGCATATTAATCAGAAGATTCCCCTAACTCTATAAAGGAACAGATCAGAGGTTTAAAAAGAAACTGTGTGAGGACAAAATGCAGAAGGCTTGAGAGATGTGCCAAACAATTCTGAGACACTTTGCATATTGACTCTTCACTCTGTGATGCCTTCTTGCCTGTGGGGAATCTAGATCCTACATAAATAATTTTTCCATGCATGAGAGGAAGCAATCTGAAAATAAACATCCAGTTAAAATGATTTACAGTTATCTTAGTTTTATAGCATACAATACATCCAAACTTTCTATTTCACTGATTCTCCACAGTGAAACCTAATTTTTGTTATTCATTTGTTTTGTGCCTGATTTTTGGTTCTTAGTGCCCTAAGGGTATGGAGAACTAGAAATATAAAGTAATCGAAGCATGAATGTACATGACTTTGAGGATTCTATCTCATTTTAAGTTAAAATTTAAATAATATCTACATTGGCTTAACTACCATGTTTCCTCTATTATCTAATTACAAATATCTAAAAATGGTTTCTATTTCCTTGATATACTTTGATAAAAATAACTGTGTATAGGACAAATAAGTGATAGATATAACCAAAAAATATACAATACAGCAAAAGCTATTTTCATACTTTTTGTTTTAATAGGTTTATTTATTTCCTCACTAGATGCCTTTATAAGAAAAGAAAAACTGGAATAATTTTACGACCAGCCAAAATCACCCATTAAAGCAAAAAGTAGTTGTGCCTTCATCATATGACTAGAAAAGAAAAAAAATACTAATTTTAAAAAATTACTAAAAAGGATTATCTGATTCCCAAATTCTGACACTCCCTCTCATTTAGAAAAAACTTGCTTTAAAAATGACCTATTCAGACAGTTTGACTAAGTGAGCTATAGAAAGGAATTTCACCCTTCTTTACAAGATCAACTTCCTCAAATCCGTGTTCTTTTAAATTCTTTTGGTGAAAGAAGAAAGTACAATAGCATTCTGAAATGTAAATGTTCAACCACTTTAATAAATCCTAGAATATGTGACTTTGTATACTACTCTGGACTTACGTTTTCCAGTTATACCAGTTTGCTGCCATTGATATTTCTAGGGCTATTTTTAAATGTTTTTCACCATGAGTATATGACTACAATCAATATTCCTCTTGAAAAATCACCATTTTCTATCTCCCAAGTTTTAGGTGTTTTACTTTTAAAAATAAGATTTGTTTTATAATATTCTCAAAGGCAATATGGATAATCATAACTCATTTTATTCTCTGAAATATTTATCCTTGTGCATCTGTTGAGTTGGTAACCTGTGTTTCCATCCAATTTGGAATCACTCAAACATTTTCATATCCCCAAAGCACAAACAAAAACAATAGTATTGTTACATACATGCATGTACAATAGTACAGCCTTGTACCATAATCTTTATCTATGTTATCTCTCGTATTAATCCTCACAACAATCCTGTAATCATATTGTATGCTAGCATGGTATCTTCCATTGCTCTTTTCTCATATTCACTACTCTTGAAAGCATATATTCAATTTCTGTTTTTTCAATTTAATTTTAAGCTCCATGTTAAAGAACCTCTCAACATGTATCTAACATTCATGGGAAAACCCACAATAATATGACTGTCTAATAGCATTTAGACAATAAACATTTGTTGAACAAATAAATTAATGTTTGGAAGAGGAAGATATTGTTTCTATTACAAATGCAGAATATGAGGTTAAATAAGTTTAAGTTCTTTGCCCACTTTCAAATATCTAATAAGTAGCAGAGCTGGAAATCTAAGACCCACTTACATCTCCATGAAACATAGATGAGTCTCATTCAAAAGCACTTGCTCTTAAACATTGCATTAGCACGTGCACATACAATCTTTCTTAAGTAATGACGTATTTTTGTCATGACTATCTAGTCAGCCGTCAACCCTCATTCTTGTTTTTGTTTGTTTTAGCAATTTGTTTTCCTCTTAATTTCTTTTTTACTATGTCCACTAAACCAACAGCTACTTTATTTCAATCATCAGGTAATCTATTTTGTTCATTCTTTTTCTCTCGGATAATACAGCCTTACAAAAGCACTCATTTTAATTTCCTAAAATATTTTTATTTTTGTTTTATAACTCAATTGTTTGGTATTAAATGTCATCATATAGAGCTTCCAAATGGTATTCTTTAAGGCCTTAAGACTAAGGATTTTTCTATGATAAAATGCAGAGCAGGGCCTTTGAAGCAAACCTACAATGCCCTGATTCCCTAATTTAAACAGAACAGAGTTGCTTTTATCAGTTTCATTTCTTTATTGTTTCTATGGTTTTAATTTGAAGAAAGGATTCTAATACTGTCCATAGTAGCAATGGCAGTAGCACTACTAGTAAGAGATTTATTACTTAGTTACCTTAATACTTCATAATCCAAACTTTGAGCCAATGGCTACCAATTAACTTCCTTCATTCCAATTATTATTCCATTTTACATAAATACTTGTGTTTTACAGTATGTTTTTTCTAGTCTGTCATGTAGGTCACATTTTTGTTCAGTTCCAATGTATCTTCAGAAATGGAGAATTATTGTAAAGATACTCAGGAGCTTGAGATGTCAAAGAAGGTCACACATTTAAATTATATACACTCACTCCTAGGATTTTATGATCATTAAATCTGAGAAACTGTCGTAACAACCTTTTAGTTGGCATAACTCAAAATTAAGGATCCCAAGCAACACAACTTTTCTCTGCTAAACTAATACGTATTCTTCCTGAACTAAGGGTTTGGATTGTGTATTTTTGGCAGTGGATGATACTAAAATTGATTATCCAAACCCTCAGTGGTCCTCTATGACCATATCTAAGACTACAGTAAGCTTGAAGAGTTTTTTTTTTTTTTTTTTAATTATGCCCCATCCATCTCTTCTTTCTTTGCTCTTTGAGGGGCATTATGAAATGGGTTAATATTTAGATTTTCTTTAGGTTATGGTAGTTATTTATGTTATTTATTAATGATTAAAAGGACCCCTTAAGAGACTGTGGTTTACATTTATTTGTTTTAAGGGGTATTAATTATTTACCCTATCATTAGAGTGTTTTTTTTAATTTAATAGTCAATAACTAATTTGAGTGAAAAAATAATCTGCCAGTAATTTATCTTTTTCTCCTTTTTTTTTTTTTTTTTTTTTTTTTTTTTGCTGTACAAAAACATTTTTTTTGTATCTTTATTCTATAAGCTTTTTTCTATTTTAAAAATCTTTTTTTTTTTTAACTTTTGAAACTTTTTTTTGTTAAAAAACTAACACACAAACATAGACAATAACCTAGGCCTACACAGGGTCAGGATCATCAATATCACTGTCTTCTACATCCATATCTTGTCCCACTGGAAGGTCTTCAGAGGCAAGAACATGCACGGATCTATCATCTCCTACGATAACAATGCCTTCTGAAACACTTCCTAAATAGCCTGCCTCGAGCTCCTCTTGAGGAAGTGGTGTCACTCTTTTCAGAAATACGTCCATAGTGGTTTACTTGGTTTGTTTCTTTTTTTCATTATAGATTTTCTTGTAAGCAAATATACCATGAACATTCCTCTGTATTATTGAAAACCTTTCAGTGCTGGAGTCCATGATATCAAACTTTTTTTTTTTTTTTTTTTCTTTTTATTATACTTTAAGTTGTAGGGTACATGTGCATAACGTGCAGGTTTGTTACATATGTATACTTGTGCCTTGTTGGTGTGCTGCACCCATCAACTCGTCATTTACATCAGGTATAACTCCCAATGCAATCCCTCCCCCCTCCCCCCTCCCCCCTCCCCCCTCCCCCCTCCCCATGATAGGCCCCGGTGTGTGATGTTCCCCTTCCTGAGTCCGAGTGATCGATCTCATTGTTCAGTTCCCACCTATGAGTGAGAACATGCGGTGTTTGGTTTTCTGTTCTTGTGATAGTTTGCTAAGAATGATGGTTTCCAGCTGCATCCATGTCCCTACAAAGGACACAAACTCATCCTTTTTTATGGCTGCATAGTATTCCATGGTGTATATGTGCCACATTTTCTTAATCCAATCTGTCACTGATGGATATTTGCATTGATTCCAAGTCTTTGCAATTGTGAATAGTGCCGCAATAAACATACGTGTGCATGTGTCTTTATAGCAGCATAATTTATAATCCTTTGGGTATATACCCAGTAATGGGATGGCTGGGTCATATGGTACATCTAGTTCTAGATCCTTGAGGAATCGCCATACTGTTTTCCATAATGGTTGAACTAGTTTACAATCCCACCAACAGTGTAAAAGTGTTCCTATTTCTCCACATCCTCTCCAGCACCTGTTGTTTCCTGACTTTTTAATGATCGCCATTCTAACTGGTGTGAGATGGTATCTCATTGTGGTTTTGATTTGCATTTCTCTGATGGCCAGTGATGATGAACATTTTTTCATGTGTCTGTTGGCTGTATGAATGTCTTCTTTTGAGAAATGTCTGTTCATATCCTTTGCCCACTTTTTGATGGGGCTGTTTGTTTTTTTCTTGTAAATTTGTTTGAGTTCTTTGTAGGTTCTGGATATTAGCCCTTTGTCAGATGAGTAGATTGCAAAAATTTTCTCCCATTCTGTAGGTTGCCTGTTCACTCTGATGGTAGTTTCTTTTGCTGTGCAGAAGCTCTTTAGTTTAATGAGATCCCATTGGTCAATTTTGGCTTTTGCTGCCGTTGCTTTTGGTGTTTTAGACATGAAGTCTTTGCCCATGCCTATGTCCTGAATGGTACTACCTAGGTTTTCCTCTAGGATTTTTATGGTATTAGGTCTAACATTTAAGTCTCTAATCCATCTTGAATTAATTTTCGTATAAGGAGTAAGGAAAGGATCCAGTTTCAGCTTTCTACTTACGGCTAGCCAATTTTCCCAGCACCATTTATTAAATAGGGAATCCTTTCCCCATTTCTTGTTTCTCTCAGGTTTGTCAAAGATCAGATGGCTGTAGATGTGTGGTATTATTTCTGAGGACTCTGTTCTGTTCCATTGGTCTATATCTCTGTTTTGGTACCAGTACCATGCTGTTTTGGTTACTGTAGCTTTGTAGTATAGTTTGAAGTCAGGTAGCATGATGCCTCCAGCTTTGTTCTTTTGACTTAGGATTGTCTTGGAGATGCGGGCTCTTTTTTGGTTCCATATGAACTTTAAAGCAGTTTTTTCCAATTCTGTGAAGAAACTCATTGGTAGCTTGATGGGGATGGCATTGAATCTATAAATAACCTTGGGCAGTATGGCCATTTTCACGATATTGATTCTTCCTATCCATGAGCATGTTATGTTCTTCCATTTGTTTGTGTCCTCTTTGATTTCACTGAGCAGTGGTTTGTAGTTCTCCTTGAAGAGGTCCTTTACATCCCTTGTAAGTTGGATTCCTAGGTATTTTATTCTCTTTGAAGCAATTGTGAATGAAGTTCATTCCTGATTTGGCTCTCTGTTTGTCTGTTACTGGTGTATAAGAATGCTTGTGATTTTTGCACATTAATTTTGTATCCTGAGACTTTGCTGAAATTGCTTATCAGCTTAAGGAGATTTTGGGCTGAGACAATGGGGTTTTCTAAATATACAATCATGTCATCCGCAAACAGGGACAATTTGACTTCTTCTTTTCCTAACTGAATACCCTTGATTTCTTTCTCTTGCCTAATTGCCCTAGCCAGAACTTCCAACACTATGTTGAATAGGAGTGGTGAGAGAGGGCATCCCTGTCTTGTGCCAGTTTTCAAAGGGAATTTTTCCAGTTTTTGCCCATTCAGTATGATATTGGCTGTGGGTTTGTCATAGATAGCTCTTATTATTTTGAGGTATGTTCCATCAATACCGAATTTACTGAGCGTTTTTAGCATGAAGGGCTGTTGAATTTTGTCAAAAGCCTTTTCTGCATCTATTGAGATAATCATGTGGTTCTTGTCTTTGGTTCTGTTTATATGCTGGATTATGTTTCTTGATTTGCGAATGTTGAACCAGCCTTGCATCCCAGGGATGAAGCCCACTTGATCATGGTGGATAAGCTTTTTGATGTGTTGCTGAACCCGGTTTGCCAGTATTTTATTGAGGATTTTTGCATCGGTGTTCATCAGGGATATTGGTCTAAAATTCTCTTTTTTTGTTGTGTCTCTGCCAGGCTTTGGTATCAGAATGATGTTGGCCTCATAAAATGAGTTAGGGAGGATTCCCTCTTTTTCTATTGATTGGAATAGTTTCAGAAGGAATGGTACCAACTCCTCCTTGTACCTCTGGTAGAATTCAGCTGTGAATCCATCTGGTCCTGGACTTTTTTTGGTTGGTAGGCTATTAATTATTGCCTCAATTTCAGAGCCTACTATTGGTCTATTCAGGGATTCAACTTCTTCCTGGTTTAGTCTTGGAAGAGTGTAAGTGTCCAGGAAATTATCCATTTCTTCTAGATTTTCCAGTTTGTTTGCGTAGAGGTGTTTATAGTATTCTCTGATGGTAGTTTGTATTTCTGTGGGGTCGGTGGTGATATCCCCTTTATCATTTTTAATTGCGTAGATTTGATTCTTCTCTCTTTTCTTCTTTATTAGTCTGGCTAGTGGTCTGTCAATTTTGTTGATCTTTTCAAAAAACCAACTCCTAGATTCATTGATTTTTTGGAGAGTTTTTTGTGTCTCTATCTCCTTCAGTTCTGCTCTGATCTTAGTTATTTCTTGCCTTCTGCTAGCTTTCGAATGTGTTTGCTCTTGCTTCTCTAACTCTTTTAATTGTGATGTTAGAGTGTCAATTTTAGATCTTTCCTGCTTTCTCTTGTGGGCATTTAGTGCTATAAATTTCCCTCTACACACTGCTTTAAATGTGTCCCAGAGATTCTGGTATGTTGTATCTTTGTTCTCATTGGTTTCAAAGAACATCTTTATTTCTGCCTTCATTTCGTTATGTACCCAGTAGTCATTCAGGAGCAGGTTGTTCAGTTTCCATGTAGTTGAGCAGTTTTGATTGAGTTTCTTAGTCCTGAGTTCTAGTTTGATTGCACTGTGGTCTGAGAGACAGTTTGTTATAATTTCTGTTCTTGTACATTTGCTGAGGAGTGCTTTACTTCCAATTACGTGGTCAATTTTGGAGTAAGTACGATGTGGTGCTGAGAAGAATGTATATTCTGTTGATTTGGGGTGCAGAGTTCTGTAGATGTCTATTAGGTCTGCTTGCTGCAGAGATGAGTTCAATTCCTGGATATCCTTGTTAACTTTCTGTCTCGTTGATCTGTCTAATATTGACAGTGGAGTGTTGAAGTCTCCCATTATTATTGTATGGGAGTCTAAGTCTCTTTGTAAGTCTCTAAGGACTTGCTTTATGAATCTGGGTGCTCCTGTATTGGGTGCATATATATTTAGGATAGTTAGCTCTTCCTGTTGAATTGATCCCTTTACCATTATGTAATGGCCTTCTTTGTCTCTTTTGATCTTTGATGGTTTAAAGTCTGTTTTATCAGAGACTAGTATTGCAACCCCCGCTTTTTTTTGTTCTCCATTTGCTTGGTAAATCTTCCTCCATCCCTTTATTTTGAGCCTATGTATGTCTCTGCGTGTGAGATGGGTCTCCTGAATACAGCAGACTGATGGGTCTTGACTCTTGATCCAGTTTGCCAGTCTGTGTCTTTTAATTGGAGCATTTAGTCCATTTACATTTAAGGTTAAGATTGTTATGTGTGAACTTGATCCTGCCATTATGATATTAACTGGTTATTTTGCTCGTTAGTTGATGCAGTTTCTTCCTAGCCTCGATGGTCTTTACATTTTGGCATGTTTTTGCAATGGCTGGTACCGGTTGTTCCTTTCCATGTTTAGTGCTTCCTTCAGGATCTCTTGTAAGGCAGGCCTAGTGGTGACAAAATCTCTAAGCATTTGCTTATCTGTAAAGGATTTTATTTCTCCTTCATTTATGAAACTTAGTTTGGCTGGATATGAAATTCTGGGTTTAAAATTCTTTTCTTTAAGAATGTTGAATATTGGCCCCCACTCTCTTCTGGCTTGTAGAGTTTCTGCCGAGAGATCTGCTGTTAGTCTGATGGGCTTCCCTTTGTGGGTAACCCGACCTTTCTCTCTGGCTGCCCTTAAGATTTTTTCCTTCATTTCAACTTTGGTGAATCTGGCAATTATGTGTCTTGGAGTTGCTCTTCTCGAGTAGTATCTTTGTGGCGTTCTCTGTATTTCCTGGATTTGAATGTTGGCCTGCCCTACTAGGTTGGGGAAGTTCTCCTGGATGATATCCTGAAGAGTGTTTTCCAACTTGGTTCCATTTTCCCCCTCACTTTCAGGCACCCCAATCAGACGTAGATTTGGTCTTTTTACATAATCCCATACTTCTTGCAGGCTTTGTTCATTTCTTTTTCTTCTTTTTTCTTTTGGTATCTCTTCTGGCTTCATTTCATTCATTTGATCCTCAATTGCTGATACTCTTTCTTCCAGTTGATCGAGTCGGTTACTGAAGCTTGTGCATTTGTCACGTATTTCTCGTGTCATGGTTTTCATCTCTTTCATTTCGTTTAGGACCTTCTCTGCATTAATTACTCTAGCCATCAATTCTTCCACTTTTTTTTCAAGATTTTTAGTTTCTTTGCGCTGGGTACGTAATTCCTCCTTTAGCTCTGGGAAATTTGATGGACTGAAGCCTTCTTCTCTCATCTCGTCAAAGTCATTCTCCGTCCAGCTTTGTTCCGTTGCTGGCGATGAGCTGCGCTCCTTTGCCAGGGGAGATGCGCTCTTATTTTTTGAATTTCCAGCTTTTCTGCCCTGCTTTTTCCCCATCTTTGTGGTTTTATCTGCCTCTGGTCTTTGATGATGGTGATATACTGATGGGGTTTTGGTGTAGGTGTCCTTCCTGTTTGATAGTTTTCCTTCTAACAGTCAGGACCCTCAGCTGTAGGTCTGTTGGAGATTGCTTGAGGTCCACTCCAGACCCTGTTTGCCTGGGTATCAGCAGCAGAGGCTGCAGAAGATAGAATATTTCTGAACAGCGAGTGTACCTGTCTGATTCTTGCTTTGGAAGCTTCCTCTCAGGGGTGTACTCCACCCTGTGAGGTGTGGGGTATCAGACTGCCCCTAGTGGGGGATGTCTCCCAGTTAGGCTGCTCAGGAGTCAGGGACCCACTTGAGCAGGGAGTCTGTCCCTTCTCAGATCTCAACCTCCGTGTTGGGAGATCCACTGCTCTCTTCAAAGCTGTCAGACAGAGTCGTTTGCGTCTGCAGAGTTTTCTGCTGCTTTTGTTGTTGTATAGTTGTGCCCTGTCCCCAGAGGTGGAGTCTACAGAGACAGGCAGGTTTCCTTGAGCTGCTGTGAGCTCCACCCAGTTCGAGCTTCCCAGCGGCTATGTTTACCTACTTAAGCCTGGGCAATGGCGGGCGCCCCTCCCCCAGCCTCGCTGCTGCCTTGCCGGTAGATCACAGACTGCTGTGCTAGCAATGAGGGAGGCTGGGTGTGGGACCCTCCCGGCCAGGCGTGGGATATGATCTCCTGGTGTGCCTGTTTGCTTAAAGCGCAGTATTGGGGTGGGAGTTACCCGATTTTCCAGGTGTTGTGTGTCTCAGTTCCCCTGGCTAGGAAAAGGGATTCCCTTCCCCCTTGCGCTTCCCAGGTGAGGCAATGCCTCGCCCTGCTTCAGCTCTCGCTGGTCGGGCTGCAGCAGCTGACCAGCACCGATCGTCCGGCACTCCCCAGTGAGATGAACCCAGTACCTCAGTTGAAAATGCAGAAATCACCGGTCTTCTGTGTCGCTTGCGCTGGGAGTTGGAGACTGGAGCTGTTCCTATTCGGCCATCTTGCTCCGCCCCCCTTTTTCTCCTTTTACTAAGATAAACATGCCTGGTCTTGTGTTCCTATTTTATTATCAAATTATTTTGTAATAGCAAAGTATAAAATAAAACTATTGAGTGAAAATTTTAACAATCAATTAAAATAAAGTCGGAAAAATATGTACTATACTAAATTTCCCACCAGCTTAAGATTAAATGCCTAATATTAGAAGTCTTCTTACCTATGGCCAGATCAAGATATACAAACTAATTGTCCTTAAGTTCAGTCATCAGCCTCAAGATTGATTCCAAAATATACATAGGGGATTGATTTTTTGAAGATTTTAATTATACATTTTCTTACTTCTTCCAGATTCCTATGTTTAAAAACAACAACAACAACAAACATTTTGTGGGGCTTCTTTTTAGAGGAAAGTGCACAGAGCCTGTTTTTGTGTATTGAACTAATTTGTCTCTATATTGTTTTGTTGTTAAAAATTTTAATACGAACCCTTAGCCAGGTTTTTTATAAACAAACAGAAGAAAACAAAATCACTGAACTTTGAACTCTGTGATTGTTAGTGGTTTCTGGAAAGGACCCATCACAGTGAGTCCCTATTCCTGGTTATTGAGTTGGGTTTAAAATGTTTGTCAATGTAAGAGTTGCAGATGTGTGGTATGTGAAAATAAATAATTCACAATCTAAGCTGTTGGAACCTTAAAATATTTTGAGCTTTAAGGGAATGTGATTATGGGACCTGGGCCACATAAAAAGGCAGTCATAACCTGGAAGCTGTGAACTTTGTTTCTCTAATTATAGACTAGCCTTTTTCCTTATCTACACTGTTCTGCACAGCATTATAAATGACTAAAGGGCACCAGGGAAGACCCCTTCCATCTTGACTTTTAATTTGTATTATAGATGAACTTCCCTCATTCCTTTCTCATGCAAGGACTGCATGACTATCACAGTGTCTAAGGTGAAATGTTAAATACACTCTTTTATTTTATTTTTATAATTTTGACATTTATTTTAGATTAAGGCGGTACATGTATAGGTTTGTTATAAGGGTATATTGTGTTATGCTAAGGTTTGTGGCACAAAGGACCCCATCACCCAGTTAGTAAGCATAGTACCCAGTAGGTAGTTATTCAGTGCTTTCCCTTCCACTCTCCTCTTCTAGTAGTCCCCAGTGTATATTGTTCCCATCTTTCTGTCCATGAAATATACTCTTTTAAATTCAAAAGGAAAATAAAATAAGCTATAGCAAAGAGAACAAACTGTAACTAATTAAATTACTGACACTCAGAAACCAAACCAGCCTTATATAAAAATGTTACAGTCCCATTACATTTCTTTGTTTTCTGCTTATGTAAGAAAGACCTTGACTTTTAACTTCAAGACACGACACCATTCCTTTGGAGTTTCTGTTATCTCAATGGCCATTCTTAGCTTAGTGCTTAAATAAACATTTCAACTGGATTCTAATCCTTTCAATTATTTCAGGTTGACAAATACAAACCCTGCATCAGGGATATATTGAGAAATACTATAAACTGAATAGGTATGGGAGATATTTACCAAAACTAGTTATTAATAAGTATTAAAATGCCTTGAGGAAGCCAAGTGATTACTAGAACTCAGATAAAACCACATGGATAAAACCACCCAGACCAGATAACATGGATAATTCCACCACATACAATTGACCTTAATCTGTTAAATTATGGATAGAATGGCTAAGTTTGTTTCTCTTAAATATATGGTCGTAGTTATTGTCAGTTTAATCTTGACCTCTGGGACTACAAACATTTTTGGCATGTTTTCTATATTATTTATATCTCCTCTTTATCCATTTCTAATCCATTTTCTTTTGTGAAAACGCTTAATTTTGGAGAACTCAAGTATAGTTCTCAATCTCTTCACTTTTCTATATAGTCTCGCTTCTTTGTCAACATCATCCAGTCACACGGTTTTAAATCAGTCAGTACAGTCATCACTTGGAATCTGCAGATTAGCTCCAGGACTCGTATGAGTACCAAGATTTGTGAATGTTGAAATCCCTTATATAAAATGGTGTAATCTATGCAAATAACCTAGGTAAATCTTCCTGCATACCTCAAGTCGTCTCTAGATTACTTATAGCACCTCATACAATGTAAATGATAAGTGAATAGTTATTATACTGTATTTATATTATTTTTATTGTTGTATTTTTATTTTGTCCTTCCAATGCTCTTTTTTTTTTTTTTTTTTTTTTTTTTTTTGAGACGGAGTCTCGCTCTGTCACCCGGGCTGGAGTGCAGTGGCCGGATCTCAGCTCACTGCAAGCTCCGCCTCCCGGGTTCACGCCATTCTCCTGCCTCAGCCTCCCGAGTAGCTGGGACTACAGGCGCCCGCCACCTCGCCCGGCTAGCTTTTTGTATTTTTTAGTAGAGACGGGGTTTCACCGTGTTAGCCAGGATGGTCTCGATCTCCTGACCTTGTGATCCACCCATCTCAGCCTCCCAAAGTGCTGGGATTACAGGCTTGAGCCACCGCGCCCGGCTCTTCCAATGCTCTTGATAGGCAGTTGGTAGAATCTGCATATGGAGAACCTGCAGATATGGAGAGCTAACTATATGTTGATGATGCCCAAGTTTATATTTCCTTTTCAAACTCTAGGCTCTAACAAACAACTGAATACCAAACATGTCAATTTAGGTAAGTGATATTAATGTCAAACTAATTTTTAAAAATAATTGCATTCTAATCTTTATCCTGAAAAATTTCAGTCCATTCTCAATTTTAAAAGATTGAAAAAAGGTACACCTATATAGGGCACTTCCCATGAACAAAGCTTGCAGGAGTGGAAGTTGGTTTGGGTGAGTCAGTGAGAGGTGACTAAATGTGAAGGCTGAGGACATTAATGTATATTACTATAGACTTTATAAACATTGTACACTTAGGTTGTACTAAATTTATAATAATAATCTTCTTTCTTCACTAATCAATTAACCTTAATTTCTTTAACTTTTTGGCTATTTTGTAAAAACATTTCACTTAAAGCACAAATGCACTGTACAACCATGTCAATTTTTATATTATTATCCTATAAACATTATTCAAATAATTTTTTTTAACTTTTCAAACTTTTCTTGAAAACTAAGACACAAACATTCACATTACCCCAGGCCTACACAAGGTCAGGATCACCAATATCACTGTCTTCCACCTCAATGTCTTGTCCCACTTGAAGGATTATATTGTCCACTTGAAGGGCAATAACACACATGGAACTGTCATCTCTTGTCATCACAATGCATTCTTGTGGAATACATCCTGGAGGACCTACCTCAGGCTGTTCTACAGTTAACATTTTTTATTAAGTAGAAGGAGACTCTACAAAAAAAGTAGAGTATACTCTACAAAAAATATATATAGTAAATACATAAACCAGTAACATAATTCTTTATTATCAAGTGTTAGATACTCTACATAGTTTTATATGCTATACTTTTATATAACTGGTAGTACAATAGGTTTACTTATGCCAAGATTACCACAAGTATGTGAGTAATGCATTACACTACAACATTTTGATGGATACAACATACCTAGGTGATGAAATTTTTTAGCTCCATTATACTTTTATGAGACCACCACTGTATATGTGATTTGTTGTTGACCAACTGTGTACCTGTGTGTAACTCTACAAAGAAATTTTACTAAATTTGGGGGGATGATTGTCTTTTCTTAGAATATGAGGTTTTATTTTGATGTGAACAATTTCTGTATACTGTTGTATAAGATTTGAGTAATCAAATGCACAGTATGGTTGGTAACACTAGTTTCAGTTTGCCTCTTTAATCAAGGTAAAACAGTTATTCAATAATAATTTTCTCATTTTACTGAGTGAATTATTTTGATAAATAAAATAAGCATATTTATAATAAATTCTTATATAGTAGACTTGGAAAAGAAAGAATAAAGAAAAGCTTAATTGTTTTGATTGGCTAGAGTACTTGGGGGTTGAGATAAAAGAAAAGCAGCAAAAGTGAAGAAATGTATTAGAAGACACCTTGCCACAAGCTGAAAGCTGCGGCATTCAAACCACATTTATTGTTCAGAGTGTGCACTACCATAACAACTATGACAAAAGCCCTGTTTTTTGTATTTATGGCTGACTAATGACATAAAGGTTACAAAGGGAAAGTTCACAGTAGGTCTTTTGGAGTCTATCGTCACTTATTTTTAAACTTAACATTCAGTAATTAGGACATTTTCTTTTAACTTTTTATTTTTGCATGGAAATAGATATTCATTTTTCTGAGATACATGCAAGAGTGGAATTGCTGGGTCATATGGTGTGTCTATTTTTACTTGAAAAAGGAATTACAAACTATTTTCCAGAATGTCTATATTCACATAAGTGTACTAAAATAAATGAAGAAAATTTTGGGAACTTAAAACTCGACAACAGTAAAAGAATGACTTGACAGTAAAAGAATGATCAAAAATAAAAGGAAAACAGATAAGCTGGTCCTTATCACAATGAAAAACCTATGCTTTGTGACAGACCCTGATAAGAAGATGAAAATATAAGCTATAGACTAGGAGAAAATCTTTGAAAATCATATATCTCACAAAGAACTCCTATATAAAGAATTGTCAAAACTCACAATTTTAAAAAGCCAAGTGAAAATGGGTAACACACAGAAACACATATTTTACTGAAAAGGATATACAGAAGGCAAGTAAGAACATAAAAGACTGTTTCACATCATCAGTCATTAAAGAAATGCAAATCAAAACTCAATGCAATTTCAAATTAAATGACATTCCATATACCTATAATTATAATGATGTCTAAAAGTTTTTAAATGTCTTTTTTGTAGAAATTTATGTTCAAGTCTTTTGTTTTTTCATAGATTTTTTCTTGATATTGAGTAGTTTGAGTTCCTTGTATATTTAGATATTTGTTCCTTATCAGTTATGTGATTTGCAAATATTTCATCCAAATCTATGGGTTATCTCTCAATTGTTTTCTTTGCTATGTAGAACCTTTTTATTATAGTTTCATAAAATCCCATTTGTCTAGTTTCACTTTTTTTCCCTAAAACTCTTTCCAGACCAATGTCATAGAATTTTGCTCCTATTGCATTCAATTTTTAATCCATTTTAAGGTGATTCTTGTGTAGGAACTGAGACAAAGGCCCACTTTTTTTTTTTTTTTTTTGTATTAGATATTCAGTTTTCCCAACATCATTTATTGAGGGAGTGTCCTTTTCTTCTTATGTGTTCCTCAGACTCTTGTTGAAAATCAACTTCTCATAGGCATGTGGGTTTATTTTTGGGCTCTTTGTCCTGTTCTATTGGTCAATTTATCTGTTTTTATGTGAATATTATGCTTTACGATAAACATAGCTTTGTAATGTAAACTGAAATCTTTGTAATGTAATCTAATAGTGTGATGCCTTCAGATTTCTTTTTCTCAAGTTTGCTTTAGCTATCGGGTTTTTTTGTAACTTCTATTTCTATAAAAAATGACATTGGATTTTTGATAAAGATTGCATTCAATCTGTAGATTGCTTCGGGTAGTATAAACATCAAAAATTCAATTTTTCTAACCTATAAACATGAGATATCTTTACATTTATTTTTGTTATGTTCAATTTCTTTCATCAGTGTCACAGTTTCCAACTATATATATCTGGACAACATATATATACACACACACATAAAAATGGCTGAACACCTATAATCATCAGAGAAATGTAAATTAAAAACAGAATTAGATATTATTTTACACCTGTTAGATTGGCTGTTATCAAAAAGATAAAAGACATCAAGTGTTGGGAAGAATATGGAGAAAAGGGAATCCTTATACATCACTGGTAGTATTGTAAATTTATACAACTATTTTGAAAAATACTGTGGTATTTCCTCAAAAACCTAAAACAGAATTACCATATAATCCACCAATCCCACCATTGGGTATATGCCCAAAGGAATTGAAATTAGTATGCTGAAAAGGTGTCTGCATGCCCCTGTTCATTGCAGCATTATTTACAATGGCCAGGATATGAAAACAACTTGAGTGTCAATCAACAGATGAGTGGAATAAACAATGTGATATACAGTACATACACAATAGAACACGATCCATTTTTAAAAAGAAAAAAAAAAAAAACAGGCAATTCTGCCTTTTGTGACAACATGGATGAACCTAGGGGACAGCATGCTGAGTAAAATAAACCAAGCAGAGAGACAAATACTATGTAACGTAATTTATACATGGAAAATAAAAAAGTCAAACTCGTAGAAGTTTAGAGTAGAATGGCTGTTACCAGAGGCTGGAGGCAGAAAGGGAAGACTTTGGTCAATGGAAAAAATAGGTAGGAGGAATAAATTTTATTTCACAGTAAGGTGATTATACTTAATAATAATGTATTGTGTATTTTAAAATAGCTAAAAGAGAGGATTTTTAACGTTCTCACCATAAAGAAATGACACATATTTGAGGTGATGGCTAATTACCCTTATCTGACCATTCCACAACATACATACTTATCAAAACATCACATCATGCCCCACAAATACATACAATTATGTTTTCTTTTAAAAGCAAAATAAAAATTATAACTAGAAAAGTAAAATTTTAATATTCTGTTCATCATAAAAACACTATTTTCAAAAATTTTTTTTAAAAAAGTGATGGTACCAAATGCTGATGAGGATGGGGAGAAATTGGATCACTCAAGCATCACTGATGGGAGTTTTATACATACTTTTTGTTATAGATTAACTTGTGTTCCCCTAAATTCTATGCATTGAAATCCTAACCACCAATGCCAGTATACTTGGAGATAGGACCCTCATAGAATTAATTAAGGTTAAATGGTTTCACAAGAGTAGGTCCCTAATCTGCTAAAACTGGTGCTGTTAATAAGGAGAAAAAGAGACACCAGAGCACTCTCAGTTGTGGAAGGACAGAAAGAAAGGCCATCTGAGGTCACAGCAAGAAGCCAGGAAAACGCCTCATGAAAAACCAACCCTAAAGCATTTTGATCTTGGACTTTCAATTTCTATAACTGTGAGAAAATAAATTCCTGGTGTTTAATGAAGCCAACTTGTCTGCTGCATCTTGTTACGGTAGCCTGAGATTATTAATACATTCTTTTGAAGTGAAAGAGATCCCAATTTTTCTAACTGTATCAGATATGTTGAACAAGTTACAGAACAAAGAATGGATCCAAAGATGAAAACCAGCAAAAAGAAAAACAAAGTTGTTCAAACGATTTATCTTGATCTCTTGAATAAATATTTTGCTTTCTAAATTTGATGGTACAATGGAGTTCCCACATCCTTGAACCACACAAGATGTTAAATTCTAGCAGGTGTGAGTGGAGAAACCACAGTTTTCCATAGAGTTTAGAATGTGAAGAGCACATGGCACAAGGGCATAGACCACCCTCTATTCATGATTGTGAGTTAACCTCTTTGTTCCTTTCTTATACTGTGATCCTCTGGAAGGAAAACATTAAAAAAATCTTATAAAACTAAGCAAATGAAACAAGGCAGGTTGACAACAGAATACATACAGAATGAGTGAACAGGAAATTTTTAGTTACTTATTTTGTGTAAGACATAGTGCAAAGCATCAGCAGGAGACAAGTTTATTTTCTAGAGTTTTGCATTCTGAGAAAGGAAGTAAATGTTTCAAAAATATATAAATCTAATACAAATAAAATTGAATCAATGCTATAAAAGAGAGCCACTTGTGTGCCCTCTTGCCCCTGACTAATTCTAGTCTGCAGGAAATGTACTCCTTTATCCCTAGGAAAACCACCTGCATAAAACTAACTAGGACTTCAGCTGTTTATGACAGTGAAATATCAAGGAAGAAATATTAAGAAGAGGATTAGAAAAGATAATCCAGTTTCAGAAACATTTACTGGGTTAGAGATTTTAAAAACTGAGGTAGTGGTCTGCTGCATAGAAAATACCTACTTAAAAAGAGGTTAGATCAAGGTAACAGAAACCTTTTACAAAACTTAGAGATATTTTAATAAAGCTCAAGAGGAAGAAAATTCAGTCATAATGACTGAAAAAGATTACATAAGAAGGTCTTACATAATCCATACATTAATTTAATCATACATTTGTGTGGGCTAGTAACACATGACATGATCAAATAATTCTTGGGAATCTTTTCATGGACCTTTTCAACATTATGCTGTAATCAAAGTTCTCTGGCAGATGGTGAGGAGGGGAGTACACTGGCAGAAGAGGGCACGTTTTCCATCATGAAAACCATTGTGTATGTACACAGCCAAATAATTTGCCTCCGTATAGACCCAGAACTGTAAGAAAATAAGTCATTTTTAAACCATTAAGTCAAATTATCTACTAGAATAAAATTACCCATACAAATCACTAACAGAGAATGGAACAGCATGAACTAAGTTTCTTTATAAAACTTGTAAATGGTATGTTTTATTCATTTATGTACATACTCCCACAAATTGATCTTTTCAAAATGACTTACTTTATATTTTCAGTATTTTTCTACAGATTTTGTACTAACCTTTATTAGAACATACTACTTTGCAGGTAAATTCTCTACTTCCTTTATTCTTCCTTGGTTTCTAAATATGGCATAAAAATTATAAAATTTTACTATATTAAAGGAATCCTAAGTACTTAAATATTTCTCAATTATAATTTCACTTTCAACTTTGGGAGTCTGTAGGAGAGTACAAGGTATCACACAGTGGTACAGATATCAGTTTTCTCCCACTCAATGACTTTTTACGTGTTCATCTATAACTTATTTATATAATTTAATTCTGGCATAGAAACTATTCATCTGTTCTCTTAGCAGTGGCAGAAGATACTCCATAAAATTAATGGATTGAGATTATTTCCTAAAATATCAACCTTAAAATGTTGTGCAGGAAAGTGAAGCAGAGAATATAGTGTTCATTTGATGCTAATTTATCTAATTCACCATAAATTTACTTATTCTTCAGTCATTTCAAGTCTGATATTGACTTACTCTGAAAACTGTATCACTCCAAAACATTACTGTAGCCAGAACTATTCTTAAAAGGGTAAGTCGATGTATATACTTAGTGCATTCAAAATAAATAAAATCCCTAAATTTTAATAACACACATACCACATAGAAAACAACAGATTGGTATTTAGTTCTGAATGTATACTGAAAAGAAACATCACAGGTGCTTTTGTGATTATAGTGTAAATAGCCAAAATAAGTACATCAAAACATGAACTGTGAGAAAGCTAACATATTAAGTCACATGCTTTAATCAAAATGACTGACATCCTTAAATCCAGTATCTTCTTCTTTTCACATTCCTAAGAATAAACAGCTAACTTCTTTTTAAGCTACTTGTCAATAGCTCACAAAATTCAAATGTTCATCTATTTAATAGAGAAATTCTATTTCTATAGATTTTACAGATATGTCACACATACACATAAAAGAACTACACACACATGTATGTGTATATATATATATACACACACACAGAGAGACATATATTCCTTCTGCATTTCCTATGTTTCACTCTTATATACCCCTTTCTACAACTTCCTTGCTAATGACTTTGCTGTTATCAATCATTTTGTCCTGCCTTTGCTCAGATATGCTACAGGTATAGATATACACCTTTACAGAGATAGATTATCATCTCAATTCTACACACAACACTGCTACTTTTCACTGTTACATATAGAACATCTCCTTTGAAACTGACTTTGAAATTCAGCACTACTAATGTGTGATTATGCATTAGCCCTTTCTGATTACTTACACGCATTCATCCTTTATATGCTCAGTTCACATTTCAAATTTATAACTGATGGACATTTTTCTACTACAAAGGTCTTCACAATCATTTTCCCTTACATAACAATGTTACAATTGAGAATGGACACCATATTTTGGAAACCTCAATAGTTAGTGTAGGGTGCTGCTCAAATGGCTGGGAGAAGAGCTCAGTGGACACTGTCTCAGTGAAAACAATCTTTTGACTGGTGAAAACTATAAAAACAGCTGTAGTCTGCTGATATTTTTCTAAGAACAAACAGCCAATGGCAAAATATGTATTCAATAATATATATTTAAACTCAGAAAAAAAGAGAGTGAGAGTCTGTGGCATTTGAGCCACAATCCACTTCAATTTTCTCTTCCTTTTCCCAGCTCATTGTTACTACAGTTCTTCATTAGTCAGGTGTGACTAAAAGACCAGGCTGTTTTTCCCCACCAACTACTAGTTTATGGCTATATTTTCAGTTGAGGGCTTCAGTTTCTCACTGGGAGACGCAGGTTGCTGACATCTCCTAGCTTCAATTCTGAAGTTGTAGAAACTCCATTTCAAATAGATGTAGCCAAAAAAGACTTTGGTTGTCTTACTTCACTCACAGAGCAGAAGTTCTACCCCAAGTACAGTAGGCTGGAAATGCTGAGCCCCACTTGTGTCTACTACAGGTTGCTTATGTAGAGGTTCCACATTGGGAGCGGCAAGCCAAGAAGATCAAGAACTACTATCTTCGGACAGTGCCCTGCTTAGAGAGCAATAATGTCACTGAGAAGAAGTAGGCTGCTGTCCTCAACCTCAGCTACAGTACAGTAATACACTAAGATTGCCTTTATTTGGGACAGAGTATGGGGAAGTTCATTGGTAAGGGCAACAAAGAGGTGACTGGTAGCTCTCTGATGCAAATACCAAGAAAATGATAGACCATGTAGAAATTTTAAACAGAAAATATTAGGGAAAGAGAAAGTTAAAAAGAAACTTGTGGGGTTTACCTCAAAGTGTAGCAACATCCTGCCTCTGCAAAGTTCCCCATATTTTACTGGATCGGACTATGGAGAAATTTATGTTCCACAATGTAGCCAAACACAATACAGCATCTGCTAGCTATTAGTGGAGATTACCAGCTGAATGTGAAACAATAGAGGCTGACCAGCAAGAAGCTTAACAGGCAGACCGGGGGAAAAACACTTAAAGAGATCCAGACTAAAATCAATCCCACTCTAGTGGTCAGAGAAATTGTGTGCAAGGCCAAGACTGAACTCTCTAGGGAACATCAAAGGAGGCACACTGTGGGAGGAAATAAATTTCACAAATGAAGTCGAGCAAAGTCACTAAATAACAACACGTGTATAAATGTAAGTTGAATCAGTATTTAGAGTTGATTTAATATATTATCTAAAATGTCCAGTTATCAATGAAAAGTAATGAGATATTTAGAAGATAAAAAAGAAAGAGTAATTTGTTTTCAAAATAAAAAACACTGAACAGAATCTGTCTTCACGGAGGCCCAGATATTCAACTTAACAGACAAAATTGTTAAAGTAGCTAGTATAACAATGTTCAAAGAAAGAAATATCACCATGCTTAAAGAACTTAAGAAGGGGGCTAGGCATGGTAGCTCATGACTGTAATCCCAGCATTTGGGAGGGCAAAGTTGGAGAATCACTTGATCCAGAAGTTAGAGATCAGCCTGGGCACCATGACGAAACCTAGTATGTACTAAAGTACAAGAAATTAACCAGACATGGTGGCATGCACCTGTAATTGCGGCTACTAAAGAGGCTGAGGTGGGAGGATCATCTGAGCCTGGGAAGCTGAGACTGCAGTGAGCCATGATCATGCCACTGTACTACAGCCTGGCCAACAGGAGTGAAACCCCGTCACAAAGCAAAACACAAAAAACAAAAAAAGAATTTAAGAAAGGTATGATAGCATTGACTCATCAAATAGAGAATACTTAGATAGAAATTCTAAGAAGAACTAAATTGACATTCTAGAGTTGAAGGTTCTATATCAACAAAAATGAAAATTTATGAGAGGAGCTCAACAACAGATTTAAGCTGTCAGGTGAAAGAATCAGCGAACACAAATATATATTAATAGTGACAAATCCGAAAAAAAAAAAAAAAAAAGAACAGAGCATATAAGAAATATACAACGTAGTTAAGTAAACCAACATATAAATGATTAGAGTGTAAGAAGGAGAAGAGCAAATGAGAAGAAAATACATTGCAGTAAATAATGCCTTAAACTTTCTCAAATTTTATGAAAATCATTATTCTAGACATGCAGGAAACTGACCAACTTCAGGTTGGTATATATAAAAAGATCCATGCCTAGTCATATCATCATCAACATGTTGAAAGACAATGATTAAATCTTGAAAGGAACAAGAGAAAAATGAGTAATCACATGTAAGGGATGATGTATAAGATTATCATCTATAAAATTAATGAATGACTTCTCAAAACAAAGAATGGACACCAGAAGGCAGTGGGATAATCTGTTTAAAGAGTTTAGGGCCAGTGGACTGTCCACCAAGAGCCTTATGTACAAGAAAATAATCTTTTCCATATAGAGTAAAAACGCAAATTTATTGGAAAGCAGATCCAATTTACAAAAATAAAAAAAAAATGCAAAAGAGAAAGAATGTTTTTGAGGAAGAAAGGAAGTAGCACCAGACAATAATGTGATTACACATGAAAATACAGAGCACTTGTTATGGTCCGAAAGGTCATGGCTCCTAAAAATTTATATGTTGAAGTCTTCACCTCAGAATGTAATGATTAGAGATAGGGTCTTTGAACTGGTAATAAAATTAAAATTTGATCATTAAGGTCCATCCTATCAAATATAATTGTTATCCTTACTAAAAGAGAAAATTTGGACACAGACATATACAGAAGGAAGATACTATAAAGATACAGAGAAAAGCTAAGGAGAGGGACCCAAAAGAGTTCTCCTTTTTATTTTTATATTTTTTCCTAAGATGGAGTCTCACTCTGTCGCCAGGCTGGAGTGCCATGGTGATCTCGGCTCACTGCAACCTCCCCCTTCTGGGTTCAAGTGATTCTTCTGCCTCAGCCTCCCAAGTAGCTGAGACTACAGGTGCATGATACCATGCCCAGCTAATTTTTGCATTTTAAGTAGAGACCAGGTTTCACCAAAAACAACAAAGCCCCACAAAAACCCTATCCAAGAGTCAGCAGCCTCAGAGACCAAAACTAGACAAACTCACTAAGATGAGAGTCAATGAAAAAATGCTGAAAACCCAAAAGGCAAGATTGTCTCTTCTTTTCCAAATGATCGCAATGTCTCTCCATCCAGGGCACAGAACTGAACAGAAGATCAGATGGATGAATTGAAAGAAGTAGGCTTAGAAGATGGGTAATAAAAAACTGCGCTAAGCTAAAGGAGCATGTTCTAACCCAATGCAAAGAGGCTAAGAACCTTGATAAAAGATTAGAGGAATTGCTATCTAGCATAACCATTTTAGAGAGGAACATAAACGACCTGATGGAGCTGAAAAACACAGCACGAGAACTTCATGAAGCATACAGAAATATCAATAGCCAAACTGATCAAGCAGAATAAAGGTTATCAGTGTTCAAGGATCACCTTGCTGAAATAAGGCATGCAGACAAGACTAGAGTAAAAGGAATGAAAGGGATGAACAAAGCCTCCAGGAAATATGGGTCTTCATAAAAAGACCAAACCTACTATTGATTGGAGTATCTGAAGGAGAAGGGGAGAATGGAAACAAGCTGGAAAACACACTTCAGGATATTACCAGGAGAACTTCCCCAATCTAGCAAGACAGGCCAACATGCAAATTTGGGAATTATGCAGAACACCATTAAGATACTCCACAAGAAGATAAACCCCAAGACACATAATCATCAGATTATCCAAGGTTAAAATGAAGAAAAAACCATTAAGCGCAGTCAGAGAGAAAGGCCAGGTCACTAACAAAAGGAAGCCCAACAGACTAAGAGCAGACCTCTCAGCAAAAACTCTACAAGCCAGAAGAGACTGGGGGCCAATATTCAATATTCTTAGAGAAAATCATTTCAACCCAGAATTTCACGTGCAGCCAAACTCAGCTTCATAGCAAAGGAGAAAGAATGTACTTTCCAGACAAGCAAATCCCAAGGAATTTCATTATCACCAAGCCTGTTCTGCAAGAGCTCCTGGAGGAAGCACTAAAAGTGGAAAGAGAAAGCCGATACCAGCCACTTCAAAAACACACCAAAATATAAAGAAAGACCAATGACACTATGAAAAAACTGCATTAACTAGTGTGCAAAATAACCAAATAACAGCATGATGACAGGATCAAATTCACACGTAGTATTACTAACCTTAAAGGTAAATGGGCTAAATGCCCCAATTAAAGGACACAGACTGGCAAATTGGATAAGGAGTCAAGACCCATAGGTGTGCTGTATTTAGGAGACTCATCTCACATCCAAAGACACACATAGGCTTAAAATAAAGGGTTGGAGGAAAATTTAGTAAACAAATAGAAAGCAAAAAAAAAAAAAAAAAAAAAAGCAAGGATCGCAATCCTAGTTACTGACAAAACAGATTGTCACTGAAGACAAAGATCAAAAAAGACAAAGGAGGGCATTACATAATGGTAAAGGGAACAAGTCAATAAAAAGAGCTATTTTAAATATATATGCACCCAATACAGAAGCACCCAGATTCATAAAACAAGTTCTTAGAGACCTATAAAGAGACTTAGACTCACACACAATAATAGTGGGAGATTTTAATACCTTACTGACAGTATTTTATTAGGCAGATCAATGAGACAGAAAATTACAAAGGGTATTCAGGTCTTGATCTAAATTCTGAATCAAGTGGACCTCATAGACGTCTACAGAACTCTTTACTCCAAATTAACAGAATATACATTCTTCTCAGTGCAACATGGCAGTTATTCTAAAATCGACCACATAATTGGAAGTAAAACACTCCTCAGCAAATGCAAAAGAACTGAAATCATAACAAACAGTCTCTCAGACAATGGTGCAATTAAATTAGAACTCAGGATTAAGAAACTCACTTAAAATCACACAATTTTATTGAAATTGAACAACCTGCTCCTGAATGACTTCTGGGTAAATAATGAAATTAAGGCAGAAATCAGTAAGTAATTCGAAACCAATGAGAACAAACAAACAACATACCAGAATCTCTGGGACACAGCTAAAGCAGTTTTAGGAGGGAAATTTATAGCACTAAATGCCCACATCAGAAAGCTTGATAGATTTCAATTGACACCCTAATATCACAATTAAAAGAGCTAGAGAGGCAAGAGAAAATGAATCCAAAAGCTAGCAGAAGACAAGAAATAACTAAGATCAGAGAAGAACTGAAGGAGATAGAGATAAAAAAAAAACCCTCCAAAAAGTCAATGAATCCAGATTTTGTTGAAAAAATTAACAAAATTAGATAGAGCACTAGCTAGACTAATAAAGAAGAAAAAAGAGAAGAATCAAATAGACACAATAAAAAATGGTAAAAGGAATACCACCACTGACCCCAAAGAAGTACAAATTACCAACACAGAATACTATACACACCTCTACACAAACAAACTAGAAAATCTAAAAGAAATTGATAAATTCCTGGACACATACACCATCCCAAGACTAAACCAGGAAGAAGCTGAATCTCTGAATTGAATAGGCCAATAACAAGTTCTGAAACTGAGGCAATAATTAAAAGTCTACCAATCAAAAAAAAAAAAAAAAAAAAAAAAAAGGCCCCGGACCAGATGGATTCAGAGCTGAATTCTACCAGAAACATAAAGAGGAGGTCATACCATTCCTTCTGAAACTATTCCAAACAAATGAAAAGAAGGGACTTATTCCTAACTTATTTCATGAAGCCGGCATCATCCTGATACCAAAAACTGGCAGAGAAATACACAAAAAAAGAAAACTTCAGGCCAATATCCCTGATTAACATTGATGCGAAAATCCTCAATAAAATACTGACAAACCAAATCCAGCAGCACATTAAAAAGTTTATCCATCACAATCAAGTCGGCTTCTTCCCTGGGATGCAAGGTTTGTTAAACATATGCAAATCAATAAACAAGAGATGCTGGTGAGGCTGTGGATAAACAGGAACACTTTTACACTGTTGGTGGGAATGTAAATTAGTTCAACTGTTGTAGAAGACAGTATGGCAATTCAAGGATCTAGAACCAGAAATACCATTTGACCCAGCAATCCCATTACTGGGTACATAGAATATAAATCATTCCACTATATAAATCATTCCACTATAAAGACACATACACACTTATGTTTATTGCAGCACTATTTACAATAGCAAAGACATGGAATCAACCCAAATGCCCATCAGTGATAGACTGAATAAAGCAAAGGTGGTGCATATACACCATGAAACACTATGCTGCCGTAAAAATAATGAGATCATGTCCTTTACAGGAACATATATGAAGCTGGAAGATCATCCTCAGCAAACTAACACAGAAACAGAAAACCTAACACCTCATGTTTTCACTCATAATTGGGAGTTGAACAATGAGAACACATGGACACAGAGAGAGGAACAACACACGTCAGGGTCTATTGGGGGTTGAGGGATGAGAGGAGGGAACTTAGAGGATGGATCAACAGGTGCAGCAAACCACCATGGCACATGCATATCTATGTAACAAACTTGCACATTCTGTACATGTATCCGATTTTTTTTAGAAAAAAAATTTAAAAAGACAAACAGCCAACAAATATAAAAAATTATGTAATTGCATTTTTTCTTTTTCATTTTTATTGATTTAAAAGCAATTAAAAAAAAAATTATGTAGGCTGGGTGCAGTGGCTCACGCCTGTAATCCCAGCACTTTGGGAGGCCAAGGTGGGAGGATCACCTGAGGTCAGGAGTTCAAGATGAGCCTGGCCAAGATGGTGAAATCCTGTCTCTACTAAAAATACAAAAATCAGCTGGGCATGGTAGTGCATGCCTGTAATCTACACAACTCTGGAGGCTGAGGCAGGAGAATTGCTTGAACACAGGAGGCAGAAGTTGCAGTGGGCTTAGATCACACCACTGCACTCCAGCCTGGGTGACAGAGCAAGACTCCATCTTGGGAAAAACAAACAAACAAAAACTCCAAAAGAAACAAAAAAGTAAATCCAATATGCATATAGTTGTAGTATTGAGACTAAATATGTAAAACTGTAATGTGTGGGAAGATAAAATCACAAAGGAGATGAGTGGGGAAGCTTCATGAGTGAAAGTAAGTTTCACCAGTTGGGAAATCAAATCCACAAGAATAATTAGTAAAATCAGAAATGTTAATTAAGAAAGTTACTGCAACAAAGTCTGTAAGTAAATACTCCCTTTGCTTAGTTTCTTTAGAAGGCACAAAATTATTTACAGTCACCTACTGTCTTCCATTCAATATCTCTTCACTCTCTTGTTTCCTTTGTTGGACAGTAGCTTTTTAGTTTAACATAGTCTGATTTCCCTATTTTCATTTTTGTTACCTATACTTTTCAGTCCTTAGCCATAAAATATTTGCCTACACCAATGTCCATAGGCTTTTCCCCCATATTTTCTTCTGCTAGTTTAATCATTTTGAGTCTTACATTTAAATCCTAAAACGATTTTTAGTTGATTTTTGCATATGGTGAGAAATAGAGGCTTGCTTTCATTCTTCTGCATATGGATATTCAGTTTTCTCAGCACCATTTATTTAAGAGGAATTCCTTTTCTCACTGTATATTCTCAGTGTCTTTGTTGAAAATCAGTTGGCTGTAAATACATACATTTATTTGTTGGTTCTCTATTTCATTTAGTTCTGCTCTGATATTTATTATTCCTTTCCTTCTACTCAATTTGTATGTGGTTTGTTTTTTCTAGTTTCCTGAGGTGCATCATGTGGTTATTTAAAATTTTTCTACTTTTTTGATGTATGTGTGCATTGCTATAAACTTTTCTCTTAGCACTGTTTCTTCTGTGTCCCATTGCTTCTGGTATGTTGTGTTTACATTTTCATTTGTTAAAATATTTTTTTTCCTATTTTCTTCGTTTCTTCATTGACTCAATGATTGTTCAGGAGCATGTTGTTCACTTTCTATGTAATTGTACAGTTTTCAAAGTTCCTCTTATTATTGGTTTCCAGTTTTATTTTATTGTGGTCTGAAAAGACACTTGATAGAATTTCAACTTTTTCAATTTGTTGAGACTTGTTTTCTGTCCTAACATATGGTCTATCCCAGAGAATGTTCCATGTGCTGATGAGAAGAATTTGTATTCTACAGTTGCTAGATAGAATGTTCTCTAGGTGTCTGTTAGGTCCATTTGGTCTAAAGTTCAGTTTAAGATAAATGTTTATTGAATTTCTGTCTAGATGATCTGTTTAATGATGAGCATGGGATGTGGAAGTTTCCAATTATTATTGTATTGGAGTCTCTCTCTCTCTCTTTAGGTCTAATACGCCTGAGTGCTCTGGTGTTGGGTGCATATATATTTAGAATTTTTTATCCTCTTGCAGTATATATCAATTTATCATTATATAATAATCTTCTTTTTCTCTTTTTACTGTTTTTGACTTAAAGACTGTTTTATCTGGTTCATGCAGAACTACTCCTGCTCATTTTTGGTTTTGTTTGCATGAAATATATCTTTCTGTATCTTTAATTTCAGTCTCCATATATCTTTATAGATGAAGTGAGATTCTTGTAGACAGCATACAGTTGGGCAATGCATTTTTTAAGTCAGTCTCTATCTTTGAATTGGGAAATATAATTCATTTATATTCAAGATATTATTGATAGGTGAGGCCTTATTTCTGTCATTTAAAAAATTGTTTTCTTGTTTTGTATATATTTTGTTTCTTTCTCATTCTCTTATTGTTTATTATTACAGTTTGGTGTTTTTCTGTAGTGGTAATATCTGAGTACTTTGTCTTTCTCATTTTTGTGTCTGTTCTATCAGTGAGTTTTATACTTCTGTTTTTCCGATAGTAGATAGCATCCTTTCACTTCCAGGTGTAGGATACCCTTAAGCATTTCTTGTATGGCTGGTAGAGTGGTGATGAATTTCATCAGTTTTTCCTTGTCTTGGAAAAATTTTATTCCTCCTTCATTCCCAAAGAATAGCTTTTCTGAGTATAGTGTTCTTGGCTGGCATTTTTTTCTTTCAGGACTTTGAATATATCATTCCATTCTCTTTCAGCCTGTAACATAACTACCGATAAATCTGCTGTTATTCTGATGAGGTTTCCCTTATATATGCCTTGACACTTTTCTCTTGCTGATTTTAGAATTCTCTCCTTGTTTTTCACTTTTGACAGTTTGTAACATATCTTGAAGAATACATTTCTATTCAGGGATATGTGAGCTTCCTGCATCTAAAGTCTACACCTCTCATAAGACTTACA
The DNA here is from genome assembly GCF_043159975.1 of Macaca nemestrina. Taxonomy (NCBI): domain Eukaryota; kingdom Metazoa; phylum Chordata; class Mammalia; order Primates; family Cercopithecidae; genus Macaca; species Macaca nemestrina. The sequence continues at coordinate 82,989,336 of NC_092135.1, read as the reverse complement.
AGGTTTTCAGTTATTTGGTTAAATATATTTTCTATGCCTTTGATCTCTTCTTTGCCTTCTAGGACACCCAAAATTAAAATATTTAGTCACTTTACTATGTCTCGTATATCATGTTGGTTTTTTTCATTCTTTTTTATTTTTTACTATGACTGGGTTATTTTAAAAGACCCATATCCAAATTCAGAACTTTTTTTCTGCTTGACTTAATCTATTATTGAAGTTCTCAATTACATTTTTTGTTTTATTAAATTTTTCAGTTTCATTATTTCAGTTTAGTTATTATTATAACTATCTCTTTGTTGAATTTCTTATTTGCATCTTGAATTATTTTTCCAATTTCTTTATATTATTTATCTATGGCTTCTTGCATCCTACTGAGCTTCTTTAATATCATCAATTTGAATTCTGTTCTGAAATTTTACAGGTGTCCTTCTCATTGGAATCTGTTACTTGGAGAATTATTGTGTTTCTTAGGAGTTGTTAAGTTTTCATGCATTATCATGTTTCTTATGTTCTTATGTTCATATCTATGTATCCCCATGTAAGAGTCACTTTTTTGTTTTTTCCATTGGCTTTTAAGGCGAAAGAATTTCTTTCCTACTGCTGTATGTTACAGCGATAAACACTTACATTTGAAAATATTAAAGATTACAAATCAATCACTTAAGTGGCCCTCTTCCTCACTGGCTTTCAAAGTGCCTCCTAATGAAGTGTAAACTTAGTCTGTTTTTTCAGCTTTTCATGGTGTTGATAAAACCTGTTTTCTTTTTTTTTATCTTCTTATTTTCTATGTCTTTCCACTCATGCTAATGAAGATATCCTACTAACTGTTTTCTCTACGTGCCTCGTGTAGTTTTTTTTTTATGCTTTGTCCATATTTTTCCTTTGCAATGCTTTCTTTATTTCTCCATGTTCTAGTCCTTCTTACCTTTTCTTCATTTCTCATTCAATTTAAGTCTTAGTAAGAACATGGAGATTCATCTTTTAACCAACATATATGCTAAATCTACCAATGAACCACGCTTGTGTAATGATAGAGGCCACTTTTTCTCTGCATAGAAACAATGTCACATCATTCTTCCCTTTGTTTCCTTTTAAAATATTGTGGCTATTTTCATTAGGCTTACATAAACAACAAGTTTTTCAATTTTTTTTTATATTTTAGCACCCTTTAAGATCATTTTGGTGCAAATCTCTTTCTACTTAGTATCATACATATTTAAAATCTTCCTTATAACACATATAAACTGGCAGTAAATTCTCTCAACTTTCCTTTGGCTGAAAAGTCTTTCCTTCCTTCCTTTTGCAAGGCAGTTTTGCATAGCATAATTTTGAATTGAGAAATTATTTTTTCTTTAAGTATTTGAAAAACGTCACTCTATTGTCTTTGGACTTGTATGGTTTTACAATGAAAGCCTTCTGTGTTTTTAACCTAGGTTTTTCTGTATGTAACCTGTCATATTTGTCTGGCTGCCTTCAAAATTCTTTATATCTTTGATTTTCAGCAGTTTAAAAATGAAATGTCTGGATGGTGTGTTGTGGGGGGGGTGTGTGTGTGTGTGTGTGTGCGTGCGTGTGCATATGCATGCATCTGTGTGTTGTTTATATTGTTTGGGGTTCACTGTGATTCTAAGACCTAAAGTTTGATGGGTTTTTAAATTATCTTTGGAAAAGTCTCAGTCATTGTATTTTAAAATATTTCTTCCTCCCCATTTTCGTTCACCTTTGCAATTTTGATCACATACATTTTAAAACAGTTGTTTTTCTTAATTGTCCCACAGCTTTTGAATGTCTCTTTTATTGGTTTTCTTTACTTCTTTTTCTCTGTGTATTTCAGTAGAGATAATGTTTAATGACTACATTAGTCCATTCTTACACTTCTGTGAAATACTCTAGATGGGTAATTTATAAAGGAAAGATGTTTAATTGACTCACTGATCCACGTGACTGGGGAGGCCTCAGGAAACTAACCATCATGGCAGAAGGCAAGGGAGAAGCAGGCACCTTCTTCACAGGGTGGCAGGACGGAGTGAGTACAAGCAAAGGAAATGACAGACACATATAAAACCATCATATCTTGTGAGACTCACTCATTATCATGAGAACAGAATGGGGAAAACCTCCCCCATGATACAATTACCTGGTACAATTACCTGGTCCTGCCCTTGACAATGTGGGGATTATGGGGAATACAATTCAAGGTGAGATTTGGGTAGGGACACAGAGGCAAACCTTATCAATGACCTATCTTCAAGCTTCCTGATTCTTTCCCTAAATATGATGAGTACCCTTATGAAACTTTCAACATAATTCTTCATCCTCGTTACAAGATTTGATTTCTAGAGTTTCAATTTGATTTTCATTATATCCAGTTTTCTAAAATTTCTCATAAAATTATTACTATTTACTAACCTTTTCATTAGAGCATTTAATATATTAATAAGTTATTTAAAATTCCCTGCATTATATTTCCAACATCTATATCCCTCTAAGAGTCTGATTGTTTTGTTTAAATATTGAAAGTGAGTTGGAATTTTTTTGCACTTCTGTGTTTCTTGTAATTTTATATTGAATGCTGAACACTGAATTCTAGACATATAACGGCAGAGACTGATCTGAGGTAAGTACCAATCATGCTGAAAAATGGCATACTGTTTTGTCTGCCTGATGGATATTGTGGGGATTTAGTCAATTTAGACAAGATTTCAGCTGGATTTGGGGATTTTGTTGCTATGATTTCTTATAATTGATCACCTGCATAAAATTCTTCTAGAGTTACCTTGTATAGCTAGGGATGTTAATTTTTTTAAATTACTGTTTCTTCTCTACCCTCAGTGTTGATATGTACCATATGTACCTATTTCCCAGAGTCTGTATTTGTCTATGGTTGTGATCTTCTCCAGGGGTAAAATGTAATCACTTGTGATTGTGTTCTTGATAATCTAATGGTGGGATGTAGCTGAAGTTTTCTGTTATTTTTCATTTTCCTTTTTAGGTAGGCCTTGTTTCTCTGTCCAAATAATATATTCAAGATCAAAATCAAATATAAAATTCTCCTCCATGAAGATCTCCTTTTCCTTTTCTTCTACTGGATGTCTGTTTTTCCTCTTTTGAATCTCATAGAACTTAATTTATACTTCCCTTGGTGAGTTCCACATTTTATTTTGTAATAATCATGCATAAATTTTATCTAATCTTTAAGGTATTGGGACTTTAAGTGCTTACATTGTTTTCCTACATATCTTACAATTCCTAAGGTATGTGAATACAGTCAATTATCAACAGATACCTACAGAATGAGACCACTTTTGACATAATCTAATGTGTGATACGTATTTGAGAAATTTGTGATAGAGCAATTAGTAGTTTGTAGCTTATACTAGTCATTATAAAATGAACATTTTAATGAATAATAAAAATAATTATATAAAAAGGGATCTGAAGATTGAATCATAACTTTCCTTCATAAGTTATCAGCTTCATGTGTTAAGTTAATTATTTTATGAAATTAAAATTTCTGGGTCACTCTAGGTAGGGTATTTAATTTTTAAAAGGGATAGCCTCACAACATATTGCTGAATCTGCAATGCTACTACATTTTATTTCTTTACAGGATGCACTTTTCAATGATGAGGAAAAATGATATAGTACAAATATCTGATTGATATTGAAGGGGTACTAGAACTCCCATAATAGTAACAGTTGAGCAATTTCATTATGGACTAATGCCAGAATTGTACATAATATATTACAAAATGATGTCTATTCTCTTTCTACCTTTCCATTAGCATTTATATGCTATTTCATTGTTCATGATATAGAAAATTTACTTTTTAATTATCAGTAAAGGAATTTTTGTAATGTATAAAAACTACTTTTACTTTCATCAAAATCATCTTTAAAAGCCTACATTATTATACTGGGTAGGTTTCTCTATGCTTTTAGAGACTGTGACAGTTTGAAATGTATTAAATATGTTATCGCTGTGTGTAAATTCACAGAAAAATTTCATAGTTAGAATATTTTCAGCATGAAAATACGAAATCCATTACAAAATAATATAAGAAGGAAAATATTTAAAGGAGTCAGTTAATTTATAGAACACTTTACAATATATTTTTGTTTACTTCCTGGAAAAATTAAATATATTACTAGGAAGTAAAATAAATTCACCTATTAGGAAAGTGGGATACATACTATTTGTAATAAAAGATGAACGAATTTTGTTTACTATGAAGACACATGAAAGAAAAATAATGTTTTAAGTGAATTCATAAAAGCAATCATTAGAAAATAAAAAACTCTAAATTATACGTGAATTATATTAATGTATAGAATTTATTATCTAACTGATGCTACATGGAATGATTTATTTCAAATAAGTTATTGATATCAAAATCCAAACACACTCTTGTCCTAAAGAAATGCACACATATACACATATACATGCACACACACAGAGTTTCCTTTTCCCTTTCTCACTTTTATTTTTAGTTAGTTAGTTAGTTAGTTAGTTAGTTAGTTAGTTAGTTTTTGAGATGAATTCTCGCTCTGTCACCCAGGCTGGAATGCAATGGCATGATCTCGGCTCACTGCAACCTCTGCCGCCCGGGTTCAAACAATTCTCCTGCCTCAGCCTCCAGAGTAGCAAGGATTACAGGCATGCACCACCACGCCCGACTAATTTTTGTATTTTTAGTAGAGATGGGGTTTCACCATGTTGGTCAGGCTGGTCTCGAACTCCTTACCTCAGGTGATCTGCCCACCTCGGCCTCCCAGAGTGGTGGGATTACAGGTGTGAGCCCCCACACCCAGCCTCTTTCTCACCTTTAAAATATGTCCTATAATTCTTAGTGTTGTCCCATGTGGAAAGAAATTGCTGTTGTACTAAGATTAGAACCATCACTTTACAGTTATTTTATATGCACAAATTTATTTTGAGTATGTCCTATACTTGTTCATCTGAATATACACTTCACAAATCATCCCTGCTTATTACTTTCAGCTCAAGATTGATAAATGATTTGTTTCAATATCATAGGTAATTTAAAATATCTTCAACTTGCCTTTCTTTAGGGTCTCTTTAGGTAGATTAGCTGTCATCCTCATTTACGACAACAAACATAACAGTGAAAGAGTTTCCTATAGATGCGGCAGCAGTTAATAAAATGTATAATCTGCTCTTTTGTAGTTATTATTCTTTGGCGTTTCTGCCCTGATAAAACGGTCCAACTAATTTATGAATAAGCAGTTTGCCATTCAGACAGATGGCTCTGACTGCAGTCCAGAGACCATGTATAGTCCAAAAATGCTGGTGTTGACAGGATTTTCAGACATAAAAAATCAAATGACTGTCAGTCTCATCTTAAAATGTGTCATCACTAACCCAATACTTATTAGACTATGTTCTAATACAATTTTTTTCATTCCCATAAGGACCGCTTTATAAAAAGAAGTATTTTTATGAAAAATAAAGAGTTGGACTTCCTGTTTCAAACAATAAGGCAAAATTTTATCTACAAAAGGTAATAAATTCAAATATAGAGTATAATTCTAACCCTCAAATTTTATACTACTAGGCCAGAAGCTGATCATGCCACCAAAATGATTAGACTTCTTGCCTTAGAGAAAAAAAAATAATCAATAGCTTCAAAATTACTACTTTTGATATGATCTATAATTTATGAATATAAAGCACTATATTACATTTATTTTTAATAACAGTAGTTTGATATATAGGAAACCTTAATTATAATTTGCTGTGAAATTAGTTTATTTTTTCTTAGCTATGAAACATAGAATAATATCTGAAAAGCAAGTAAACAGCAATATAATTAGTAGCCCTATCTTCTGATACCAATTTTCAATTAAAACTAAATAAAATCTACCATACATTTGTTTTAAATGTCTATGTTACTGGTACATATAGACACCGGTTTTATTTATAATGTTGTTTTAATATCAAAGGGGACCATTCTGCTAAAAATACTGTTTTGATGATTGGCATGGTTAATGGCACTGGGTGCAAAACCACTATTATCATGAGGTCTTTCTTAAAAAAAAAAAAAAAAAAAAAAAAGTCACGTGATGTTCCAATGAATTTAGGAGAAAAGTTGTTTTATAATGCAAAGAATATTCTACTCCATCTAGATATCACTCTGTCTAAATCACAAACTCACTTTCAAAGTTATTTGGGATTACTTCAAAAAGACAACTTTTTAAAAGATTGCTTGAAGACGAAAATGGGTAAAAACAGAATAAATTTAACTTACATACATTAAAATAATTATTTGCAATTTCACTGCAAGCTAAACAAAATAATGAGTGCTGAAAATAGGGAATTTTGAAATAACTTGTAGGGTTATCACCATTTATACGCATTCAGCATTAGAACAATCATACCAACAGGCAGCAGTGAGTAAATAGAGACTACTTAGTAAATGCAGTCTTCATTTAAGTAGTCACAGTTTTTAATTTTCCTCCATGAAGCCAAACTGCTAATATGAGTAAGCTTGGAGCTCTCTAGCAAGAACTACTAATATAAAAATATATAGCTAGTCGGTTAATGATTTACATATATTTCTACATTATTCTCTGCACAGATTCCTCTGTGAGAGCAAAACGATAAAACATAGATCTTATTCTTTAGAAGTTCAATACACATTAGTGAGACACAACACACATCAAAGTGAAGATACGCAAAGAAATAATTGAAAGAGACATCATAAGAGTTTCATAAGGGACACAGCAAAACAATGTACAGTATAAATTAGTACTTAAGAATAAAAAATCATGAAATTCAAATACCTAGTAAAAAAAAAAAAAAAAAGAGGATATAAAAATTATTTTTTACAAACAGGAGTATCCAAATAGTTATTTAATGTGAGTGAAACCAACAAATTCTTATTCACAAAAACAAAATTTCTGAAAATATCTTTGGCCCTTTCTCTTCATTACAGAAAATATTGTGTTACCATTCTTTTTTTAATTTTGATAAACAGTTTCAATCATACAGACCAATGTAATTATCTAATTTGGACATATTAATTACCTAAATTTGCTTAAAGCAAGTATCAAGTTTGTGATCACTTAAGAGTTATGACAGTAAGATATAGTGCGGAATTTACTGTCGTTCTATTAAACATTTAAATCAATTTCAAATATATTCAACGTATTATTTTCCATATTACAAATGCAACAGAAAACAAATATTTTAATTTTGAATTTAGCAAATAAAAAAATCATCATTTTAACCAATTGAAAAAGGCTTCATTCACACGACATTGCAGATATTTAAGGCGAGTCCAAAATCTACATTTTCTACATATTTTACCATTAGACCCCTTATTCTTGAAGAATCTTGTCAAATTATTGTTCATTGAACAAAAATTAGAAAAAAAAATTTTAATGATTTTTTTCAAAATATAAGACAAAAAATAAAATTAAAAGTGGGAATACACTCTTGGCAATCTTAATAACAGTATAAACAAAATCATCATACTAGGAAAGGCTATTACAGCAAAGACAAATATTCTTTATATTAAACTTAAAAAAGACTATCACCTTGACATCTGCTCCAGCATAAAATACTGATGAACTAGCTACAGTGGTCTTGAGTTTGCAAATAAACTAGCTAGACTTACCAATAAAACAGAAAGAAAGACTCAAATAAAATCGGAAATAAAAGAGGAGGCGTTACAACTGATACCACATAAATACAAATAATCCTAAAAGACTACTCTGGACAATTATATGTGAAAAATTGGATAACCTTGATGCTAGAAATTGGATAATCTCATAGAAATGGATAAATATCTAGACACATACAACTGACAAAGACTGAATCATGAAGAAACAAACAAAAAAAAGGAAACAGAAAACCTCAATAGACCAGCAATGAAGAAGAAGATTGAAGCAGTAATAAAGTCTCCCATCAAAGGAAACCCCAGGATCTGATCCTTTTACTGCTGAATTGTGCCAAACATTTAAGGAAGAACCAATACCATTTCTCCATAAACTTTTTCAAAAATCAAAAATGAGGGAATACTTTCAAATTTTTTGCAATGCTATCATTAACTTAACTTGATACCAATACCACACAGGGACATCATAACAAAAGAAAACTACAGGCCAATATACTTGATGCATATAGATGCAAAAAATTATCAACAAAATATTAGCAAACCAAATTCAAAAACAGATTAAAGGGATCATTCACCATTATCATGTGGGATTTATTACTAGAAAACAAGGACGGTTCAAAATTTGTAAATTAATAAATGTAATGCAGCACAGCAACAGAATGAAAGGAAAAATATCATGCGATCATTTCACTACATGCAGAAAAAGTGTGTGACAAAATTCAACATGCTTCCATGATAAAAACACTCAACAAGGTATAAAGGGAGTGTACTTCAACACCATAAAGACCACATAAAATAATCTCACAACTAATATTATACACTGAACAGTGAAAAACCGGAATCCTTTTCTCTAAGATCTGGAACAAAACAAGGATGCCCATTTTTGCCACTTCTATTCAGTATGGTATCGGAAGTCCTTGACAAAGCAATAAAACAAGAGAAAGAAATAAAATGCATCCAAATAGGAAAAGAAAAAGTGAAACTGTCACTATTTGTTGACAACACAATTTTATATAAAGAAAACTGAAAATAATCCATCCAAAGAATGCTAGAACTGACAAAAATTTAGTAAAGCTGCAGGATTCAAAAGCAACATAAAAATTGGCAGTGTTTTTATACACTAACAACAAGCTTACTTAAAAATAAATCGAGAATAATCCCATTTACAATAGCTACAAAAAATAAAATACTTAGAAATAAATTTAATCAAAAAGGTTAAAGACCCAATGCTAAAATATATAAAACATTAATGAAATAAATTGAAGAATAAATACATAGATGAAACAATATCATATGTTCATGGATTAAAACAACTAATATTGTTAAAATGTCTATACTACCCAAAGCTAACTACAAATTTAATGCAATCTTTCAAACTCCAATGTCATTTTTCATAGATATAGAAAATATCATATATAAATATCATTTATAAATCATATACAAAAATATATGAAGATATAGATATATCATTTTTCATAGGTATAGATATAGATCCATTTCATATGGATTCACACACACACACACACACACACACACACACACAAAAACAAATAGCCAAGGCTCTCATTCAAAAAGAACAAAGCTGGAGGTATCACACTATATTGTTTCAAACTATATTACAAAATAATAGTTAAAACAGCATGGTACTGGCATAAAAACAGACACATTGACAAATAAAATAGAATAAAGAGTCCACAAGTGAGCTTCTAACTATGGTCAATTAATTTTAAACAAATGTGCCAAGAATATGCAATGGGAAAAGGACAGCTTCTTCAATAAATAGACTTGGAAAAACAGGATATTTCACTACAAAAGAATGAAACTAAAACCCTATCTCATACCATTTAAAAATCAAATCAAAATGGATTAGGGACTTAAACGTAAGATCTGAAGCATAAAACCTATCAGAGGAAAACCACATGGCATTGGTTTAGGCAAAAGTTTTTTAGATTTGATCCCAAAATTGCAGGCAACAAAAGCAAAATAGACAAATGAAATTATGTCAAAATAAAAAGAATTCTGCACACCAAATGAAACAAGTAACAGGGTAAAGAGACAATTTATAGATGAGGAGAAAATATTTGCAAACTAAAGTATATGTGTAAGATAAAGTATTAACATAAGATATACAAGAAATTCAAAGAACTCTACAGAAAGAAAACAAATATCCTAATTGATTAAGAAATGGCAAAAGACCTGAACAGACATTTCTCCAAAAAAAAAATTCTCAAAAGAATCTTCTTATCAGAAGACAGACACAGGGAAAAATTCTCAAAATCACTAATGGTTAGTGAGATGCAAAGTAAAATCACAATGAAATATCACCCCACACCTGTCAGAATGACTAGTATCAAAAAGAGGACAAGTGTTAGTAAGGTTGCAGAACAGAGAGCCCTTGTACATTGTTGGTGGGAATGTAAATTAGTACACTCATTATGGAAGGCAGTATGAAGATTTATCAAAAACCTAAAAGTAGAATTTCCATATGATTCAGTAATCCTATTAAACTCACAAAAGCAGAGAGTACCTTGATGGTTTTCAGAGGATAAGGGATGGGTGAAGTGGGGAGATGATATTCAAAATGTACAGGGTGTCAGTTAAATAGGAGAAACAAGTTTGTGGTTTTTGTTAGATCAATTGCAAAATGTGGTGAAAAGCTGATAAGTTAATATACTATACCTTCAAAATCACCAAGAAACTAAATTTCAAATGTTCTAATCACCAAATCTTAAATATTTGAGGTAACAGATGGCTAATTAACTAAATTATTCCACATTTTATTCAAAAATCCTATTATTTTGTACTACAGGAATATATACAATTATAATTTGTAAATGTGTAATAAAAATTTTAAATCTATAAGCATGTGCCAAGAAAGTATTTCTCAACTTTCCATTTAATATGAGATTAGTATATAGCACATTTTTAAAAAGAATGCTTCAAGTGTTTTTTACTTGTTGTCAGAATACCTTTATTGAGTATCAGATCAGAACTGAAATGGTCCTGCAGGAAAATCTGTCAAGTGGCAATGAACCCTGGGGTTCCTGAGTATATATGACTTGTGCATGTAAGAAGTTTGCAAAAACAAGTGGCTGCTTGGTTTTGGATTTGAGACATATTCACTGCCTTAGGATATTGGCACTAAGCATGACCACAGATTAAGAAGATGGTTTAAAAACAGAAAACAGGCTGATTGAAAAGTAGAAAATAAGTAGTTAACATAGAGTTATATTAAGCATCAAATTTAGTCAGTGTTTCTGAGTAGAGAAGACTAAAAATCAAATTATCATTTTTTTCATACATGCCTATTTCTGCAATTTTGGGAACAGAATGAGCAGGTGTTTGAAGGACAGTTGAGAAACTTATTTCAAGAATTGGAGTCAAATCATATGCAAAAATATCATGTATTTACGTTAAAGATGTTTCAAACAGTAAGTGAAATTAATTACCACCATAATGTTTCCAGGTAGGCATTTTGTTCTTTAAGTCTAAAATTTTAGTTTAATATTTCTACTCCTGTAAACATTATTTTAATATGTTTTATTATAAAAGAGAATATGTACAAAATGTTTATTGCAGTTTGGGAAAATTACAATTGTGAAAAAAGGAAAACGCCTCAATAAGCATCTTGATATGGTTTGTCTGTGTCCTCACTCAAATCTCATGTTGAATTGTAGCTCCCATAATTCCTTTATGTTGTGGGAGGGACTGAGTGGGATATAACTGAATCATGGGGGCAGATCCTCTGTACTGTTCTCATGGTAATGAATAAGTCTCATGAGATCTGATGGTTTTGTAAGGGAAAAACCTTTATGCTTGGCTCTCTCTCTTGTCTGCCACCATGTGACACATGCCTTTCACTTTCCACCATGATTGTGAGGGCTCCCCAGCCACATGGAACTGTGAGTCCATTAAACCTCTTTGTTTTGTAAATTGCCCAGTCTTAGGTATGTCTTTATCGGCAGGATGAAAACGGACTAATACATATCTCATGTTTAAAAAACAGAAATAGCTCTTGGAAATATTAATTGTTTCCTTTGTATATATACCCAGGAATGGGATTTCTGGATCACACAGTACTTTTGTTTTTAGTGTTCTGAGGAAGCTCCATACTGTTCTTCATAGTGGCTGCACTAATTTGCACTCACACAAACAATGTATGAGAGATCCCTTTCATCTGTATCCTTGTCAGTAATTTTTTTTTCTTTGTCCTTTTGATAATTGCCAGTCTAGCTTGGATGAGATAATAATCCATTGTGATTTTTATTTTTGTTCTCTTGATGATTAGTGATGTTGAACATTTCTCATATATCTGTTGGTTATTTGAATGCCCTATTTTTAAAAAGATCTATTCAAGTCTTTTGTCCATTTTGATTGGATTATTAGACTCTTTCCTATGGAGTTATTTGAGCTCTTTATATCATCCAGACATTAAACCGCTGTCAGATGCATAGCTTGAAAATACTTTCTCCCCATCCACATGTTGTCTCTTCACATTATTGTTTATTTAGTTGTGCAGAAGCTTTTTCGTCTGATGTAATCCCATTTGTCTATTTTCGTTTTCGTTGCCTATACTTTTGAGATCTTATTTAAAAATTGTCGCCCAGTACAATTTTATAAAGTATTTCTCCTATGTTTTCTTCTGGTAGCTTTATGTCTTACAATTAAGTCTTTAGTGCATTTAGAGTTCATTTTGTATTTAAGTTTCATTCTTGGGCATGTGGCTATCTAGGTTTTCTAGCACCATTTATTGAAGAGACTGATGCAGTACTATTCACAATAGCAAAGATATGGAATCAACCTAAATACCCATCTACAGATGAATTGGTAAAGAAAACGTGATTATTGAGCCACAAAACATAATGAATTCTATTCATATCTTCAGCCCACTTTTTGATGGCTTTAAGACTAAAAGGGTCAACTTCTACATGTATATATATATTTTATATATATGTTATATATGATATATATTTATATTTATACATATATAAACATAAACATATAAATATATATTATGCAAAATTATACAAATTTATATAAAAATATATAAAATTATATAAATTTATGCAAAATTATATAAATTTATGTTTATATTAATTTTATATACAATTATATAAATTTATATAATTTTATATATTTTTATATAAATTTGTATAAACTTATATAAATTTATTTAAACTTATGTTTATATAATGTATATACAATGTGTATATAAAATTTACATAATTTATATAATTGTATATACAATTACATAAATTTATATTTTTATATAATTGTATATACAATTATATAAATTTATATTTTTATATTTCACTGCCTCCCAAACTGGCATATTCTAGCAAATCATTGATTTAGAAGTAATTCAATTAAAATAATAACAAAAGGAACTGGTAGGCATCATATCATACAAGGATTCACCACGAAAGTGTCAATTGAAAAGTATCAAAGACTATTAATAGATGAAGAACATTTATCAGAAGAAATTCACCCATCTAACAGATTAGTGTTATGATCAAATGTTTTTCTATAAATTTAATATAGCTAATGGAATGATGCTTCTATGATATCTATGTTGGCAACATACTAGACTCACCTGCAAAAAGAACTATAGGAAACTTGATAAATTACCATAACAGCAGCAACAAATAAATAATAAAACAACAAAAACAAAGCACTATTTGAACAAAAGCCCTGCCTATTGAAGGCATTAGTGAACAACCAAGGAAAGAATTGAGAAGCCAAATTTATTAACAGAAAGTAATCACATTAAAGTGTGCTGGATCTTTCCACAGCCTCCCTCTCCCTCTCCCAAGATAATATGCTTATTTATAAGGGTTAAAGTTTAACAGAGAAAAAGACATAAGGAAGTATTCCTAGACTTCAGAGGAAAAAAGTTCCACTGAGAAACAATTATGAATGCATCATTATCATCTTTGCTCTCTTCTCCTATATGACAAGTATACTATGACTTTTCATGTTACTTAAAAATACAAACTTTTTTTGTGTGTTTGTTTTAAATCTCACACTGCTAAAAATCAAGTCCTATCTCCTCTTTTTATGTTTTTGTTCTATTTTACTCTTAAGCTTAGTTTGCAAAAAAAAAAATTTCTCACAATATACTTTCTAAATTGCACATTCTCATTTAACACAGGCCTTCAACAACTTAACCAACAAACTAAGCAGCAATAAGACTATCAGAAAATCAAGTTTAAGACATGTGCCTCGGCAGATTTATCTTTCAGGCATTGTCAATTCACATCATGTCAATCACTCTGTTTGCTACTGCGCCTTGCAGTGATGTTTGTTTTTATACTAAAAAAAAAAAAGTAAATAAAATATGACAACTGATTTTTGGTTATATTTCCCCTTCTTTACAATGCTCTAGAATTTTTTTTCCAATTAGGAGGGTAAAATTGACTCAATGTGAAGTACAGTAATGCATTAAGGACATTAGACAAATTTGCTCAATACGAAGCCCAGTGTTTCTTTTTTCCTTTTTAAGGATGTTAAACAAGTCCATCAATAAAATCGCATGTTTTTGGTTCTATTATATGTCCTATTTTTATTTCAAGTTTCAATTGTATATTGCTAGTAAACAGAATGACTAAATTTTATATATTAATCTTACATCTTGTCACTTTGATTAACTCACTTGTAAGTTCTAGTATGTTCTTTGTAAATACTTAAGGATTTTTCAAAGTGTTCCTATCCATATTTTCCAGCACCATTGATTCAGTAGCAGTCTCTATTCACAGATGGCATTTATAGACACATAAGCAAATGTAAACAAATAAATTTTGAATAGCTATATAAATATGAATAAAAAATCACATACAAAAGGAAGCGGTCTGGTTTCAGCTTTCTCCTATGAATCATTTATCTTCAGAAATTAGTGTAGCAATATCTACTGGATCATCAAAGAAAGAAAGCATAACTTGAGGATTTTGTATTTTATATTCAGCAAAAGCATTCTTGAAGTATAAAGGTACTGAAAGCTTGAGCCCAGGCGCAGTGGCTCACACCTATAATCCCAGCACTTTGGGAGTCTGAGGCAGGCGAATCACTTGAGGTCAGGAGTTCGAGACCAGCCTGGCCAACATGATGAAACCCCATCTCTACTAAAAATACAAAAAAAAAAAAAAAAAAATAGCTAGGTGTGGGGGTGGGCACCTGTAATCCCAGCTACTTGGGAGGCCGAGGCAGAAAAATCGCTTCAACCCGAGAGGCAGAGGTTGCAGTGAGCCAAGACTGAGACACTGCACTCCAGCCTGGGTGACAGAGCAAGATTCTGTCTCAAAAAAAATAAAAATAGAATAAATAAAATAAAATAAAGCTATTGAAAGCTTATAGTACATTCTTGTCAAGGTTAAAAACGGCATTATTCTATATTGCTGGAGGAAATCTTGATACAAAAATAATAGTAAGGAATATGGTATTATCAGAATTACCAGTACCTATGCCTCTTGACTTAGACTAATTTTTAAAATAAATCCTATCATCTATTATAACGTAGGACAACATTAAATTGCTCATACTCTATTTATATTAAGAAAATATTAGAATAATACAAAAGTCCTGGTGTTTCTCATGCTACCATGTTAACATTTTCTGCCATCAGGAACCAGCAGCTGAAGACAAAATATTCTAGTGTAGCTAAACACATCACGCTCCAGAGAAACACAGTATTAAACACAATGCCCAATCACCCTAGATCCTTCATCTTGGTTTATTTTGTTTTGTAAATGTTTACTTTGTGATTCTTGCTGATTTTGCCTATTTATCCATGTCCAGGTAATTGAGCAACCTCAATTCTTTATCATTTCCCCTTCTTTATTTTTCATTTTCCCTAAACTTTAATAGGTAAAGTTCTTAATTTACTATTAATTAATTAGAATTTAAGAAGTCTTAAAATTTTACCAATAGTTTACTTGACTTGTTACTTCTTATATTAGCACTCTAGTTAAAATTTTGATTATTTTGGAACAGTGTGCATTTAATGCTATTTTTTTCCGTAAGTCCATACTATCAGTATCCAATGTTACAAAATACAGGGTTTTGCAAAACAGGTATTAGGTAACTTTTTCTTCTTACAACATGTCAGTTAAAATAGTTAAGACTTGCCTCCTTGCCCCATGTTTTTTTCTGATCTAACCTTTGAAACTAGTTTATAGTAGTTTTCTCACATTTCAAAGTATTAAAAAGCAATTAAACTATCAGAAAACAAAAGTTGGGACATGTTTTTGGGCAGATGTATCATTTCACTTTAAATCACTCTATTCAGATGCACTAACATTTATATTAACTCCCAAAAGAATGCTCAAGAAAATGTGAGGAATAAATAAGGCAACTGACTTTGGTTATTTTTATCTTTGTTCATGATCATTTAGAAATTCTGCTTACTCAGGAAAACAATCTTTCTCAATCTGAATTCCAGTTTCGCATTAAGGAAATAAGGCAAGTTAATGATTTAATTCAAGCAGTGACATAAAAATGTTGAAGGACAACCAAGTACATAATAGTGCATTAACTTAGATGTATTGGTAGACATTACAATATATTTTTATACTTTAGTAGTTAATTTTACTGTAATTAATGCTAACTCTTTTTGAGTTGCCTTTGAATCTTTTAATTTCTTCAATTATGTCATTAAAATTATTGTATTCAAAATTGTGTCAAAAACACAAAAAGCTTGATTGCCACCGGTGGATAATCAGTGGCTTCCCGTTTGCAATTGAATTTTGAGAACATGATTTAAAATTTATCTGAAATCTCTAGACCAATTTCACATTGTTTGCATAATTAAACTCTCAATAGCTGTTAAATATCAAAAGACTGCACGTGTGATTTAGGCGCTAAATTTGGTGTCATAAGCTCTTTTATCATGTGCACACGAACAAAGTGCCACTATCATTAAAAGTAATTCTGTCTATTTTCATCATTTTTCTAATGACTTTGAAGTCTCCCTTGGCAATGTCATTGGATAGTAAAGAGGTCGATTAACCAAAGTTCTTGTATATCTGAACATAGATATATTCTAAAGAATAGAACAGAAGCTCCTCTTTCTGAATAAAAAGAAATCCTAGGCTATTTATATGTACTTCAGGGTGCTTATCAAGTACTTTATGATACCACACTATGTGTTGGTTGAAATTTTTACCAACTTCTAGTGCTTGTAAGCCCATTTTCTCTGCATCTATTGATATCAACATACAAAGGAGGTAGACCTCAATAAAATTTTCAGCAGTGCAGAATTGATAATGATAGAGATTTCTTCATTCTAAAACACCCTTTAGCAACAGTTATGTCTCATAAATGTCTCCTGCTCCTATCCTATTATGTACAACATTTTTAATATTTTAGCATAGTCAATTATTTAATAATATTATTATTATATGATTTAATGTGTATGTGAATATTGAAGATTTCCAATGATCCTACTTTTAAACCAGATATTCTCTTGTCTATGTCATTTATCTCTTATTTAGGCAATTCCCTTGATTGAAATTCTCTTACTCATTTTCTTTCTCAGAAAGATAAAAATGTTTAGAAAATGGTATCTTATCTGAACTATCAAGTTTCACAATCATGTAAAGAGATAGGGCTTTTGACATTGAAAGGTTCATATCTTAACTTGCAATAAAATTATACAGAATTTAAAATAAACTATTTAAATTGCCTTTTAATGTGATTTTATCTTTCCTATGAAAAATTGAAATTAAAATAACGTATTACCAATATTTCCCAGAGAGAGGCATTTCATGTTTCTTGTATAATTTCAACAGTATGTGCTTGAGCTAATGTGACTTTATGTTACATGTAATAGTGAATATGGATACATATTTAGATAACTGTCAATATTATGTTTTCAGAATTCCCAAGAAATTACATAACCTTTTAGATAGACATGAATAGATTCATACTTTACAAATAAATTTAAAATACGTATGATAATACCCAAATGCATTAAGTTAAAGGAAAATCTATCAAATTTATCTAGTACAGTTACGGGAGTTTTGAACAATACTGAAACATGGATTTATTTCATTTCTCTAGATCTTTTAGTCAAGGATTTTAGTGTAACATATTTGACAACTATTGTTATTTTGCTTATTTTTAAGTACACACTAGTATACATGTATTATTTAAAAATACAGATAAATGTGTGCAAACATACAAATATATGCAGTTTAGTATACTACTTGTTTTTGTGTTTGTTTTCAATGTGGTTTTGATTTGTATATCTTGTATTTCCCTGTTCATTAGTTATGTTCAGCATTTTTTCGTATGTTTGTTGGCCATTTGTGTGTCTTCCTTTGAGAATTTTCTTTCATGTCTTCAGCCCATTTTTTGATGACTTTAAGACCAAAAGGTCAACTTCTACGTTTATCAAAAAAAAAAACACCAAAACTGTATACTCAACCCCAATGGATTCTGAGTTTCATTTGATGAAAAGTGATAATACATCAATTTTCATATTTTAAAAACATTTTGTATAATATTTTTCACCATATCATATTATAATTAAATAAGATATTTTAGAAAGTGTTAAAAAAAAAACCTGAGGTACAAGAAATAATGTTGAGACAATAAACTGTTAATCCTACCTAATTGTTAATTTTTTTATAAAAGCAATAATTTTGTGATAGAATACCAGATGACCTCAAAATGGGAATGAGTAGGACAAAGAGGACAATATTTTTCTAAAAATATTGCTAATGTTCTTTATTATTATTATATATAGGGAGAACACATACACATTAATTCTATAGACTGCTAAAGAAACAAGTTAAAATGCATGTCCTAAATTGCCAAAAACAACTAACTAAAGAGGAGAAATAATATGCATTACTACAACCACTTGAGGAAAACAACAATATGTAGACAAACAAAGCAAGATAAATCTAGTAAAACATATCTCAAAAAAGGACTCAAGCAAAATAAAAACATGAAAGTGATATAAAATCAATGTATTGTATCAGTAAACATAATAAATGCAGATGAGTTAAATTTTCTATTAAAGGTACAGGATTTTAGCCTATATAAAATTTAAAAATTAATATAGTACTTTCAAAAGAAATTCCACAGTGAACAGAAGACTAAAGCAATAAAGATAACCTAGAAAATGCAGTAATTATAATATCAAATAGAGTATTTTAAAACTCTATTAATTTCACTATTTTTAATATCTGATAGAACAGCAGTAGACAGAATAGAATTCAAGACAGAAAACTTTCAAAGATCAAAATATGGATATCACATTTTAGTAATTCTAAGAGCTTAAATAGAGGAAATTATACAATTGATATTAAGGCCCTAATAAAAGTGGGTACAGTGAATACATAGATACATACAAGTAACTAAATAATAACTAATAGTCAAAATGTACAATTTTTGGCAATAAAAGTAATACAAGTAGATTGAAGCTTAGTATAATACACTTTTTGTTTCCTTACATAAAAAAGTAATCAATGTACAGCATACTATTTCAATTGTAAAACACGGTTATTGATGCCCAGTGCTGCAGAATAACCATGGTAAATAGGTTAAGCAATAGAATGTTTCATTAAGTGGTATGTTTTTCAGGAGTTAGATTTGATTTTAAATATACATGCAATTATACATGGTAATTAAATCATATTTAAGCCATTTTATATGAATGAGGTTTAAAAAGCTTTGTTTCTATGAAAACTGAGTTGAATACTTTAGAAAGTCTCAAGAAAACATTCTGATTCATTATTTTAAAGATTTCAAACAAGGTTTAGTTAACAAAATTGTAGAAGATGTACAATGAAATAATAAAAATTTAAATTGTTGTAAAATTAAGATTGTTTCAAATTTATATTCAAGTTTTGACTCCATAGGAAAGAAATAAAAACTGAAAATTACAGGTAATATATTTTGGATATTTTTGTAGAATATAAACCAAATAAAATAATTATAAACCAGGAAAGTGCATGAACCAAAATAAAATATTAGTGAATACTACATGGTTACCCATTATAAAAAAGACATTAAAGTTCCGTAAATATTTTGTTTTTATGATGTTGTTTTAGATTGCTTTTAAGTTATTTAAACTATATCATGTTTAATAAAAAAAAATTTAATTTTAAGGTTTAATTTTATTAAACATGATATGGTTCAGATAATTTAAAATATTATAAAAATTTATAATATTACTAATTGCTGAAAACAATATATATGGCTTTTGAATATTTATATGATTGCTGATGGATCTACACACACTTGTACAATATATGAGGAATCAATTTATTAATATGTACTGAGAAACTTTATGTGATTATGCTGTTTTAGTGATTATTATTCTCAGAATCTATTCCTGAGAAAATATAAAAGTTAGACCAAATATGAATAAATAAACTATAAAACATTTAAAACAGCATATATCCCAAAAATTCATAAAATAAGCTATATATAATAAAATATAATACAGTCAAATTAAAGTATATTTATGAAAATATAAGTGATACAAATCTACATTAAAAAGAAAAATTGAATGTAGAGCAGTGATTGGCAAACATTTTACATGCCAGATAGAAAACATTTTATGCTTTGCTGGCCATGCAGTATCTTTGGAATTACTCAATCTTCCGTCATACGGTAAAAAACAGCCAAAACTAATACATAAACAAATGAATGTGGCTGTATTTCAATGAAACTTTATTAACTGAAACAATCAGTGGCCTTATTTAGCCCCACTCCACCTAGTTTGCTATCCTTTGATAAAGATAATTATTTGTACTATTAAAAACACATAGAAAAAACACAAATATTAATTGTGACTGCTCTAAACTGTGATGTCAGCATGCATTTTTTTAAATGTTTTGGTAACACATAATACCTTAACCCTTGTTTTAGGCTGCAAGTTATTCTAATGAGAATTAACAGCAAATTGTCACAGAGGATAGATTAGTAAAATATCTAAGATATTTTAAAGTATCCTAAGATAGACTTTGGTGACCTCTGTATTTCCTGGACACCACAAATCAAATATTTTCCCAAGATGTGAAATCTCTCACACGTGGCCACCAACTCTACAAAACGACTTAGATTTAACCTACCCTTCCATCTCCTGTAAGGGCAATAACTTCATGTCTGTTTCCTGTAATTTTTTTCATAGTTTCTCAGACCTTACCTTAACTAATATCCCTTATTTCTCCAGAATATTTAAGATCTCTTGTCAACTGAATCTTTTCCAGCTACATTTTTCTTTTTTTCTTTTTTTTTGAGATGAAGTCTCACTCTGTTGCCCAGGCTGGAGTACAATGGCACAATCTTTTCTCACTGCAACTTCCACCTCCAGGTTTCAAGTGATTCTCCTGTCTCAATCTCCTGAGTAGTTGGGATTATAGGCATGCACCAAGATGCCTGGCTAATTTTTGTATTTTTAATAGAGAAGGGGTTTCAACCATATTGGTCAGGCTGGTCTCAAACTCCGTACCTCAAGTGATCCACCCACCTCAGCCTCCCAAAGTGCTGGGATTACAGGCAGGAGCCACCACACCTGGCCTCCAGTTATTCTTAAACAGGATAAATTCTTTCCTGATTTAAGCAAACCATTTGTCTTGATACAACCCCTAGCTCAAACCTACTTTATAGATATCATCCTGTTTCTTACTTTCTATTCAAAAGCTGTTCTTACAGTTGTTTCAAGGAGGTAAACTTGTCAGTCACTAATTCAGATTTTAAAAATGGGCTATTCTTTATTTTTAGAACTGACTTCTAATTTCTGACTCACCCAGTCTGCTTAATAACAGATAATTTAATTGCTGTAAGTTAAATTTAGTCCAATCCAGTGATTAATGAATCAATTTGAGACGTATAAATTAGGCACAGTCTAGTTAAAACTTTCCATTTTTGTTCTCTTCCTCAGGTTCCAGGCTCTACATTCAGGAATCAAAGAGTAGATGAGTATATAATTACTCTCTGGGCACCAAAGCCTTCTAAATCTGAGTCTACCATGCCAGCATCTTTCTTGCTGTCCCTATATCTATTAATGTGACATGCATATAATAGTTACCATTCTTAACTGCAATCTAAAAATGGTCGGTGGGTGGTCAGGGAGATTCCTCTTATTCCACCCTAAACTTTGGAAAGTAGATGAGTAAAAAAAAAAAAATCAAACTGCTGCTCTGGTTACCTTTTTTTTTTTCTTAATTGTGCAGGGAATAGCATTTTTCTGGTTCACATAAGATCCAATTTCTATTGCTTGTCACTTAATTCATTAACAATTCACTCTACATTTCAAAAGTCAACATGTTAAGATCTCTTTTTTTCCCAGTCTTTGGTGACTGTACACACTACCTCATTCACATGGTGAACGTATGTCTTGCGCTCTGCTTTCTTTTTTATTTAATTTACCACTCACACCTTATAAACTTTAATGCAGCCATGTCTCTGTTCCCTTATCTGCTATAAAATGACATAAAACACAGTACTTTTCAATGTCACTGCATATATTTCAGTTAAACGTTCATCAACATTCCTTTTGTATTTCTGACATCATGGAAAATTTCTAACATGTACAAAAATAACTATATTGTCATAAGAATACTCAAAGATACTTTCCAAATTCTATAGGAACCTGGCAGAAATAAACATGCTCCAAATTTTGATTACAGGAGTATATCTTGCTTCATTATTAAAGGACATAAATAGTTCAAATACGTTTCACTGACTCTGAAAACCAAAACATGGATCAGCAATATTTCATTTCAAAAAGGTTTTCTTCAGTTTCCTGAGTTCAGTTCATTTAGTTAACTCATGTTGCTTGGTATTCATGAACATTTCAGCTCTTCATGAGTCCTATACATTTTTTTATTTCAATGTTACAACCTCTAAAGTCATCAGAAGCCTGTATTTGAGAGCACTTGTTACAGTTCTATAACTTATTATAAACCATCTTTTGAAAAGGATTAAAATGAGCCAACAATTATCTGTGAATAACAAAATGTCTAGGGTAGATACACTTAGAAACATGATCGACAAAGAAATTTGGTTATCTCTGCGGTTTGCAATAATAACATAAAGACTTTAATTAAAATTGATAGCATATAATCAGACATTAGAATTTTAGAAATCCCATACAATTTTGGAACATATATTAGTATTATTTAACAAGAGAAACCTAAGGAAGATAGAGCATTATTTTGGCAATCCCATGTACCTAAATAATCATATTTACCTCTTATTTTCTGGATGTTTCAGGGGCCTTCTGAAACATCTGAAAAGCCAGGTGTCACGAAAGACAATTTTGAAACTTAAGTTTGATTTTGGGAAGCCTTTTAAATATGCTTAAAGCGCTTGATATTATGAAACAGAGTCCCAGATTGCCATAAACTATTTATTTTCCCAAAATGATGACTCAGAAATTTTAAAGAGGCAAAAACCCTTTGTAATCCTTTTGAATGTAGTTAATATGCTCATACAGAGAACCTCTTCTGCAGTATTAATTTCCACAACTTTTCCTCCACTTGTTTGAACATTCAGCTTTCCCTATATAACTCAAAATAATCCTTTAACCCTAAGCAAAAGTTTACATTTCTATGCATTCTTATAATCTTTTACATGAAAACACATTTTATTGTTCTTATACCCCTTGCATGTAAATCTATTTTCAGTAGTTTCAATTACATGTTATACTAGAAACTCCTCCTAAATTTTTAACTTTAAGGTAAAACTTGGTAAGTTGCTTTAATTGTGTGTTAACTGCCATCAAGGTTTGCCTTCTTAGGTAAGGGCCTGGTTAGTTTTATATGTTCCCAATCCTTACCAGTTGTGAAGCTGGCAAGTCAAACAGTTCTCAAAACCCAAAAAGCAGTTTGTAACCTTAAAACACTTAGTAAACCTTGCATCTAATCTGCATTTTACCAATAATCTTTAAGGCTGTTTTAATTTCTTGAAGATTAAATTCACATGAACTGAAAGGTACTACAGTTTTTATATTCCCTTTAAAAATATTTGATCCAAGTGCTTGTGTTTTTTTTTAGGCCAAATTAATTAGAGCTCTTTTTAAAGACATCAAACACAGTACACACACACACACATACAGGCAGAAAAAAATCCAGTTGCTGGGTGGGACTCTTTAAGAGACAGGGCTAGGAAAACACGCAGATATTGAAGGAAAGAGAGCTCATCCCCTAAGGCAGGATTGCCAAACAAAGCATTGTCAAGCAGTGGCTGGCCATACCCTCAGGAAGTAAAACAAGATAGAGGCTTGCGGCACAAGCCACACAGACTTGCAAAGCACATCAGATTGGCCACAGCCAAAGACTAGCCCCACAAATCCTTTTTCACAATTAAAGCTTTAGAGAGAATATAAACAGGACTTCTTATCTTTCCTAGCCAAATTAAACATATTCTAGAAAGAAATAAACTTGCTGAAACTTAACTGCTGATGGGGTGGAGAAGAGGAAAGAAAAAAGGCTTAAACACGCCTGGGGAAGAACCTCTTATTATTCTTATGCAAGTGATTCCTCCACCACGGAGAAAAGGTTACTGTCTCAAGAGGCTGAATCCCTTGGGTGGGGAAGGGGAAGGCTGTTGTGGCAGTGTGTAGCTGGAAACCAGGACCCTTGGGCCATGCATCCTAGCCCCCACACAGAGGGGAGGGGGAACAAGGAGACCCTCTCACCTGTCCTTCCTGAAAAAGGAAGGAAAGGGCTTTTTCCCAGACCCCCAGAACCTCCGCGGGTTTAGGGGCATGTTTCCCTCACACTGAGAAGTCTGAGAATAAAAATGCTTAGGAACAGCAGTGATAGGTTTTGAGTACCCATTTTACTCACCGCTTCTGGAGCTCCACGTTGGGCCCCAAAAATGTTGCAAGGCTTTCCTTAGTTCAGCTAAAGATGGGGTTTTTGTCCATCCCATTGTGTCCGGAATTGGTTGGTTCTCGGTCTGGCGACTTCAAGACCGAAGCCTTGGACCCCCGCGGTGTTACAGTTCTTAAAGATGGTGTGTCTGGAGTTTGTTCCGTCAGACCTTCAGTTGTGTCTGGAGCTTCTTTCTTCTGGTGGGTTCGAGGTCTCTCTGGCAGGAGTAAAGCTTCAGACCTTCACAGTGAGTGTTACAGCTCTTAAAGATGGCGCCTCTGGAGGTGTTCGTTCTTCCCGGTGGGTTCGTGGTCTTGCTGGCTTTAGGAAAGAACCTGCAGAGCTTCACTGTGAGTGTTACAGCTCATAAAGGCAGCGTGGACCCAAAAAGTGAGCAGCAGCAGGATTTATTGCAAAGAGCGAAAGAATAAAGCTTCCACAGGGTGGAAGAGGACCCAGGGGCCACTGTGGGCTCTGGCAGCCTGCTTTTATTCCCTTGTCTGACCCCACCCACATCCTGCTGATTGGTCCATTTTACAGAGAGCTGATTGGTCTATTTCACAGAGCGCTGGTTGGTCCGTTTTGACAGAGGGCTAATGGGTGCCTTTACAATCCTTGAGCTAGACACAAAGTGCTAAACAGGAAAGTTCTCCAACTCCCCACTAGGTCAGCTAGACACAGTTAGCTAGATACAGAGTACCAATTGGTGTATTTACAAACCTTGAGCTAGACACAGAGTACTGATTGGTGTATTTACAAACCCTGAGCTAGACACAGAGTGCTGATTTGTGTATCTACAATCCTTCAGCCAGACATAAAAGTTCCCCAAGTCCCCACCTGACTCAGAGCCCAGCTGGCCTCACCCAGTGGATTCTGCACCCGGGCTCCAGGTGGAGCTGCCCGCCAGTCCCAAGCCTCGCCTGCACTTCTCAGCCCTTGGGTGGTGGATGGGACCAGGCGCCATGGAGCAGGGGGCAGAGCCCGTCCAGAGGCTCGGGCCGCAGGGGAGTCCACCGTGGCCGGGTTGGGGGCTTGGACATGGCGGGCTGCAGGTCCCGAGCCCTGCCCCAGGGGGAGGTAGCTGACACAGTGAGAACCTGAGCACAGTGCTGGCGGGCCTGGCTGGCACTGCTGGGGTACCCAGCACACCCTCTGCAGCTGCTGGCCCTGGTGCTAAGCCCCTTCCTGCCCTGGGCCAGCAGCGCCAGCCGGCCGCTCCAAGTGCTGTGCCCGCAGAGCCCGCTCTGGCCGAAACTCGCGTTGGACTGTGAGCCAGGCACGCAGCCCCGGTTCCTGCCCGTGCCTCTCACTCCACACCTCCCGGTAAGCAGAGGGAGGCGGCTCCGGCCTCAGTGAGCCCAGAGAGTCCAGAGACGGGCTCCCACAGTGCAGTGGCAGGCTGAAGGGCTCTTCAAACGCTGCCAGAGTGGATGCTGAGGCTGAGGAGGCCCTGAGAGTGAGGGCTGCTAGCACATTGTCACCTCTCACCATGGCCACAAAATTTAGGCTCACTGATGGTTTAAAGGGTAAGTTAAGCAGTGTTTTACTGGGTGAAAAGGAAGAAAATGGAGAAACAGGTACTCTTGCAAGGCCAGAGTCCCCTGCTAGAGCACTTCCCACCTGGAGCTTGAATCTCAGTTTCCACACAGGAAGAGGAGGGGCCAGACTCCTTCTTGCTGCAAACATCGTGAACTTCTCAAGGCTCCACTTCATTGGGGGGTATATTTAGAGTTTCTCCAGGGAACCCCTCCCATTTGGCTGTCTCATAATAAATATTTATGTCCCTACTGCCAACCTTCAACAATTACCAATTCATGATCAATCTTATTTCATTTATATCCTCACATACTATCTTCTTCCATAGAGTTATTTTAAAGTAAATTGCAGGCATCATATAATTTTACCAGAAAATATTTTCACATGCATCTATTTTTTTCTTTTTTCTTCCTTTTTTTTTTTTTTTTTTTTTTGAGACGGAGTCTCACACTGTCACTTGGGGTGGAATGCAGTGGCGTGATCCCTGCTAGCTCACTGCATCCTATGCCTCCCAAGTTCAAGTGATTCTCCTGCCTTAGCCTCCCCAGTAACTGGGATTACAGGTGCCTGACACCACACCTGGCTAATTTTTTGTATTTTTAGTAGAGATGGGGTTTCACTATGTTGACCAGGCTGGTCACGAACTCCTAATCTCATGATCTGCCTGCATCAGCCTCCCAACGTGCTGGAATTACAGTTGTGAGCCACCACACCTGGCTATATCTCTCCCTTTATAAACATAACTTCAGAATTCTCTGATTATCTCTTAAACGTTTAAGATTTTTTAGGGTCAAATCCAAAAAGAGCATACTTTTCAATTTGTTGATCTGTCTTTTAAGTCTTAATTAATCTACAGGTTCTCACTTCTTGTCTTTTTTATTTACCAATTATTTTTTGAAGACAGTGTTCATATCCCTCCACTTTTAAGCAATAGATTTTCTTAGATTCTTGATAAATTATGTATTTGAGTTTCTTACTATTTTCTCCTCACTTCTATTTTTAATCTTATCCCTTTTTTTCGATCTTTACAGTGCAGAGCTTAAAGGTCTGAGAGGTAAAGAAGAGCCCTCAAAGAAGATGAAGAAATCATTAGAAAGAAAAAAAAAAAAATTAATGACTTTGTTCTGGAGGCAAAGAAAAGAAACAAAATATCAGAGAGAGAGAAAGAGAAACTGTTCAACTGTATCAAATACCCTCATGAGTCTACTAACTGGAGTACTAATAATTGATTATTGGATTTAAAAACAGATTTTTGAAGACATTAACAAGACAGTTTCAGCAGCCTTGTAAGTGTGGTGTGGAGTGGATTTAGGGATAAATTAAAGAGTAAGTTAAAACTGTCAATGTAGAAAATCTTTTTGAGGAGTTTTATTAGACACAGAATTGAGAAATAGAGTAATAGTTTTAGAGGAAGGTGGAACTAAGTGGATTTTTTTTTAAGCACGAGATTTCACTATATAGTGATGTGAATGCCCTGAAGTGGAGGAAAAGATTGTCAATTCAAAAGAGAGAGAGGTGAGAATAGTTTTTGTCCAAATCTTTGAGTGAGTGATAAAGAGTGGGATCTAGTAACAAAGGGGAATATTTAGCAATAGGTTTGAACACAAAGAGTCAATCCTTAGTAATAGAAGAGAAAGCAGAACTTACAGGCTGGTAGATTGGTAGACAGTAGACGAAGCTTTCAAATTTTCTTTTTTAGTTTTCAAAATGAAAGAAGTCAAGGTATGATCAGAGGTACTAGAGATGTGATGAAAATTTGAGAATAAATGAAGTAGTTATCTAAGAGAATGAGAAAGTGAACAAACTAGAATAATGGAGTATGATTATGAGCCATCATAAAAGATCCACCTGAAATTAGTAATCACAGAATTAATGTGTAAGCAGTTAGTTTGATTCATAGTTTTCTCCAATTTGATCAACTATATAGGTCAAATGCACATACAATCAGAGTTGTATAATCACAGTTGTCATTTTGTGAAGCACACATGGGAAGAAACAGACATACATGGACACAAGGAAGTTGAGGGAATACTTGAGTTGGGAATATAATTAACTATAATGTTTATACTGGGGTAAAAAAAAAAAAGAGGTGGCATGAGGGAAGTTGGAGGTTGCACAAATATAAGGAGATCAATGTATTATAGATCACAATGAAATGGAAAGAAAGTTGGCTATTATAGTATAAGCACATTGAGAAAGTTGATTGGTAATTGGGATTATAAAGATTGCAAGTATAAATTTTAGGGAAAAGCAATCCAAGAGAACTTTCTATGATGATGGAAATGCTCTCTTATCTGTTCTGCTTGATACATTTATCATTAGCCATATAGGATTATTGAAGACTGAAATATGGAATCATATAAATCCATTGCTGAAAGCAAATCTAGGAACTATATTTGTCCCTTTCCTTAATGACTTTCCACAAGATGTGCTCTGTTCCTAGAATACATTTTCTTCTTTTTCTACATATCTCCAGAGTAAGTATCAACCCTTAGCATAGACACAACTGCTATTTTTCCTATTCTCCTTTCCATAACTGAGTTACCTGTCTTTCCAATGTGTTTACATAGCAATTGTAAAATGCATTATATTTCACTGATCACCTATCTATCTCCTTAATTTGGCTAATATTCTTGGACAGCGATGTTCTATTTTAACTACAGTATCCGGAGCTTCTATCGGGATGCCTAGAACTTAGGAAGCATTTAGTATATATTTGCAAAAGAAAGTCAAAAGAAGATAAAATTAAGGAAGTAAGGAGAGAGGGAAAGAAGAAAAAAGGAGGACAACAAGGAAGAAGGAAAAGAAAAAAGACAAAGAAAAAGAAATAAAGATGGGAAAGAAGGAAGGAAGGAAGGAAGGAAGGAAGGAAGGAAGGAAGGAAGGAAGGAAGGAAGGAAGGAAGGAAGGAAGGAAGGAAGGAAGGAAGGAAAAGAAAAAAGAAAAAGAAAGAAAGAAAGAAAGAAAGAAAGAAAGAAAGAAAGAAAGAAAGAAAGAAAGAAAGAAAGAAAGAGAAAGAAAGAAAGAAAGAGAAAAAAGAAAGAAGGAAAGAAAAGAAAGAGAGAAAGAGGGAAGGAAGGCAGGCAGGAAGGAAGGAAGGAAAGGGAAAGGAAAGGAAAGAAAAGGTAGGAATGGAAAGAGGAAGGAAGGAGAGAGAAAAATGTTGAGAGTGACAAAAACTAATAGAATTAAACCATGGCTAACTCATAAAAAAGAAATATTTTCTTAAAATTAGAATGTGTCTGCACATGGACTGAGCTGTCCTGTGATAAAGTGAGTTCATTAATGAAGGTATTTAAATAGATAATATATAAGTGCCTGTGAGAAATATATAATAGATAGTTTTTGCATTAGGTAACAGGCTTAATTGTGCAAGTTTTGAGGTCCTATATTAGTTCCAAGACTTTTCAATGACAGATTATTACAGGAATTAAGGATTCTTTAGAAAATAGTCTTTTTTTTTTTTTTGAGATGGAGTTTTGCTCTTATTGCCCAGGCTGGAGTGCAATGGTGCAATCTCCGCTCACTGCAATCTCCATGTCCCAGGTTCAAGCAATTCTCCTGCCTCAGCCTCCTGAGTATCTGGAACTACAGGAGCCCATCACCATGCCGGGCTAATTTTTTGTATTTCTACTAGAGATGGGGTTTCACCATGTTGGCTGGGCTGGTCTCAAACTCCTGACCTCAGGTGATCTGCCCACCTTAGCCTCCCAGAATACTGGGATTACATTAGTGAGCTACCACGTCCAGCCAGAAAATATTGTATTTCTGTTTTTTCACTTTCCTACGTTGCCACCTATGAGGATAACCATATTATATGTATTCTTGCTTACCAGTAACTGGCAACAAGAATGTAGTTAAAAATTTCTACTTGGTAACAAAAAATTAAGCCTCACTGATATGAATTTTAATAAATGACATGAAGTAATAAAAAACATACATTTTCTGAGCATCAAATATTAAAATGTTTTAAAAATTCACCAATGAGGTAAATTTACTCCTATTAGAATTTTAATAATTTCTGACAAAGTTTCATATGACACACAAATAATGTCTCCATGTAGTTACTGTCAGTCAAACATTAAAGTCACAGGAAATTATTGAGTAGAGTGACAGGAAGAATAATTTCTTAGGAAGATTGATGATTATATTAATTTTAACATCAGAGAAAAAATGACATGTATTGGAACATTTTTACTCATAAAATAACTGAAGTATCAGAAAAATGTGCATAGAAACAATAGAGGGATGAAGTCAGAAGAACAGCTTCAGAAGAAGATGAGATTTAATAAGAACAGGGTAACTTTATTTGAAATCTTCCTAATTTTATAAATTTGAGGCAAAAATATTCTGTTTAGTGCAGTGAGAATTTGGACAATACGTTTGCTAAAGATGATTCATCTTAATATGATAGTTTTCCATTTATTGTTAAGTTTTATGCAACTGACCTGTTCTTGATGGAGAACATAATTACTTTTTGAATGGAGCAGATGAACTTACTAAAACATTCCATATTCACTTATTTGTTTGTATAATTAATGGAATAAGTTTATGATAGATTCTGGAAAAGGTAAAAGTGACACAGGATGAAAAACAGAAAGAGAAGACCAATTCACACATACCACATACACAAGGATGATGGCATGTTCACCAATAGGCTTCTGCATGCATGTGTCTGTGTCTGGGTGTATCAATTACATGTTCTCACCAATGGGTTTCTGTGTGTGTGTGTGTGTGTGTGTGTGTGTGTGTGTGTGTGTCATACAACTATATAGTTTTAGGGTGTATTTGCATATATTAAATTAGCTTTAAATAAAAACACTTATATTGTGTCAGGATGTTATCATAATAAATATGTATTTGACTAGCAAACTCTAATTTGACAGCCACTATTGGTATCAGAACTTTGTGCACCATTATGATGTGATTATAGGGTGATAAGTACTCTGAGAGCTACAGTGAGTTTGGTAGCATTGACCAGACTGATAGCAATGGAACTTGGTCCATTTATAATTAAATATAATTATATTATAATATATAACATAATATATATATAAATATATATAATTTATAAATAGTCCAAATAAGTCAAATTCTGAATATCATCTGAAGTTTAAGCCACTGGGAGTTGCTAGTCGATTGAATGCAATGTGCTGGAGAAAGTGAGAAATCAAAAAGTATTCTAATATTTTAGACTCTTATAAAGATAACTAAGAAATAACAAAGAATAATTCTAAAGTGTTACCACTATCAAAAATATCAAAGAACCTGAGCTGAATAAATACTTTAAATGATTACTTACTGAAAAAGTTTTCAGAAAATATTATTCAATAAAATACAAAGTATTTATCCTTGCTCCTCCATAGTAGGTAAAGGTTTTATTTTTCCTACCTCCCTCCAAAATTTTATTTTTTGTCTCTGAGTTGCTATAGTTTGCATATGATATGTCCAGGAGTAGATTTTTAGGTGCTTATACTACTTGTTGTTCAGATTCATGGAAATTCCTGGATCTGTGGTTTGGTGTCTGTCACTAATTTTGGAAGACTCTTGACATTTTGTTATGTCAAATATCTTTTCCATTCTGTTCTGTTTAGTTTTTCCTTTTTGTTTTTTATTCCAAATACACATTATGCTTTTTGAAATTGCCTCATACATTTATGTTGTTCTGTTTTGTTCTTTGCATTTCATTTTCAGAAATTCCCACTGACATTTCTTTGTCTTCACTAATTCTACTCTCATTTATGTCCACTCTACCAATAAGCCATCAAAGACATTTCTTATTTCAGTTACAATGTTTTTTTTTTTCTTTTTTTCTTTCTTTTTTTTTTTTTTTTTTTTTTTTTTTTTTTTTTTTTTTTTTTGGAGACAGAGGCTTGCTCTGTCTGCCATCCTGGAGTGCAGTGGCCCAATCTCGGCTCACTACAACTTCCGCCTCCCAGGTTCAAGCGATTCTCCTGCCTCAGCCTCCCAAGTAGCTGAGACTACAGACGTCCGCCACCACTCCCGGCTAATTTTTTTATTTTTAGTAGAGACGAGGTTCCACCACATTGGCCAGGCTGGTCTCGAACTCCTGACCTTGTGATCCGCCCGCCTCGGCCTCCCAAAGTGCTGGGATTACAGGCTTGAGCCACCGCGCCCGGCCAATGTTTTTAATGTTTATCATTTTATTTCGATGTATTTTTAGAGTTTCAGTCTCTCTGTTTATATTACACATGTGTTATTGTATGCTTTCTACTGTTTCAATTTAAACTTTTAACATATTAATTATAATTATTTTCAGTTTCCGCTCTGAAAATTACACAATCTGTTTCACGTCTATGTCTGGTTTTGATATATGTTTTATCTTTTCAGACTGTTTTTTCTTGCTTTTTAACATGTCTTTCATTTTGTTTTGTTTTGTTTTGTTTGAAAGTCAAAACATGTTGAATGGATAATAGTACTTGAGGTGAATGAGTGTGAGATTTTATATTCATATGGCTAGGAGTTGTTCAATTTTTTTATTTTTTTTTTATTTATTTATTTATTTTTTTTTTTTGAGCTCTAGGTGCAGGAGACTTAAAATTTCTCTTTTGCCCTTGGTTTTGTCTCTCCTATTGTTTTTGGCCTTCTTGAAGATCTCTTACTTAGGTAGAGTCTGAGTCTTGAAGTACTTTATACTTCATTGTTATATTGGATCCTACTTTTGGGAGGGGGTAAGATGCCGGGGAGGAGAATCTTATATTGCACGATTAAAGCATATTTTTTAAATGGGACCGTGTCCTTGGGCAGTGACCTTAGAAGTATTTTGTAGCTTTCTCTCTCCCTTTAGTAAAACTGGAAAATGATGAAGTCAGGAAAATGTTTTTCCCTTAGGTGAAATAAAGCTGGTAATTACCGCACCCCCCCCCCCCACCCCCGGCCCACCAACCCCTCCGCCAACCCCGGGAGGATAAGCCTTTTTTATGGAGAATATTCTAGGCCTATTTCAATTACTTTCTCTCTTACTCTGTCAAGACATGAGGCGACCTTTATAGATTTTCACCAAGAGACCAGATGTGATCCCTGTACATGAAAACCATGAAAGTTTGTCCCATATCCTCCCCCACTGAGAATTGCAGCCCCGGGGGTTTCCCACTCATGCTAGTTCACAATGAACCCCCAGAAACTCCTGACAACTAGCACTTAATGTTTGTGCCAATTTATGGTTCTAGTGGCTTAGACTATAGGTAAATCATCTGTGATTCCGTGAATTTAACTGTATCTCCTGATTTCACGGCAGTGCTTTGCTCTGAAAGCTCATTTCTAAGAGAAAGCCAAGGAAAAAATGTTTTACAGTTCATTCAAATTTTTTGTTGTTCTTCTAAGAATGGGAGTGATGACTTCTACCCTCTTTGGGGTACAATCCCCTTCTGGGGATGAATCCAGAAGTCTGTACAATCTCTTTTCACCCAGCATTTCCAAATCCGGGAATTTATCTTTAGAACATCAATGAAGAATTATACAAAACTGCCCAAAGGTGTACGTAAAGAATTTCCATTGAGGTATTATTTAAAATAGAAATATGAAAAAATAAAATAAAACTAAAGACCAAGAGAAGGATGTGAAGCAGGTGTTAAATACAAGTATATTATATATCTGTTAGCATTAATTTTGTGTGATAAGGTTTATGATATATCGTCAATGTTTTTAAAGAGCATTTATGTTTGCTACCATATAATTTGCCTGAAAAATATATCAGTGGTCAGAAAAAAAAGACAGGAAAGACTTTTTTTCTTTATTTTTAAATAGATTTAGGGAGAACAAGAGCAGTTTTTCATAGACATATCCATAATGGGGAAGATTGGGTTTTAGTGTAGCCACCACCAGAATAGTATACATCGTACACATGAAGTAATTTCCCATTCCTCACCCCCCATATCTTCCCACCCTCCCACCCTTCTGAGTCTCCATTGTCTATTATTCCACTCTCCACATCCATGTCTATACACTATCTCCCACTTAAAAATGAGAACATGCAGTATTTGACTTTCTGTTTCTGTAATTTTCCACTTAAGATAATGGCCTCCAGTTCCATTCATGTTACTTCAAAAGACATGATCTCATCCTTTTTTATGGTTGAATAGTATTCCATTGTATAGCTACATGATACACAGGTATAAATACAAACACACAGTATATATTTTTGTATATATAACATATGTTTTATGTATATCTCTGTTTTATGTATATAACATATTTTGTATACATAAAATATGTATAGCGTATTTTCCTTATCCAACCATCTATTGATGGGCACTTAGGTTGATTCCATATCTTTGTTATTACAAATAGTGCTGTTATATACATATGAATGCAGGTATCTCCTTGATAGAATAAATTTTTATTTGCTTTGTAGATATGTAGATACCCAGAAGTGGAATTGCTACTGATTATGATTTTTCATCTTTTATACTTTTCTATTCCACTGGTTTGTTCAGTATTAAACCTGATTTGTTTTGCAATTAGCAAAATGAAGTAATTAAAAATTGTAGTGTGAAATTCAGGCAGATCAAATTAGAATTAATTGAGGCCACATATTTATCATTCTTGTTTGCAAAATTATGCTTCTGTAATAACAATGTAGAGTTCTCAATGGAGATGTCTATTTTCTTAAATACGTCATAAAATATACAATTGGTACAAGAATAGGAAGAAAGTACGTTAAGTATATATTCTTTATTTACAATGAGTTGAAAATTTTTAAATAAGTGGCAAATAAAATTTTAGTTAAGTTTGGGTTTTTGTTTTTTTATTTATTTTTATTTTTATTTTTAGAGATAAGATCATGCTCTGTTGCCCAGGCTGAAGCACAGGATGTGATCAAAACCTATTGCAACCTTGAACTCCTGGGCTCAAGCAATTCTCCTGTCTCAGCCTCCCAAGTAGCTGGGCCTATAGGTGTGTACCACCCTGCACAGCTAATTTCTCTTATTTTTAGTAGGGTTGAGGTCTCTCTATGTTGCCCAGTCTGGTCTCAATCTCCTGGACTCAAGTCATCCTTCTGCTTCGGCCTCCCAAAGTGATGGGTTTACAATTGTAAGTCATCATGACTGGCTGTTTTTTTTTTTTTTTTTTTCTTTTTTGATTCAAGGTTTTACTGTGTTACCCAGACTAGAGTTCAGTGGCTATTCATAGGCATAATCACAGAGCAGCCTGGAACTTCTGGCCTCAAGTGATCCTACTATCTCAGCCCTCTGAATAGCTAGGACTACAGGCACGTGCCTTTATGCCTGGCTGTAGTTGAGTTGTTTTTTTTTTTTTTTTTTTTTTGAGATGGAGTCTCGCTCTGTGGCCCAGGCTGGAGTGCAGTGGCCGGATCTCAGCTCACTGCAAGCTCCGCCTCCCGGGTTCACGCCATTCTCCTGCCTCAGCCTTCCGAGTAGCTGGGACTACAGGCGCCCGCCACCTCGCCCAGCTAGTTTTTTTTTTTTTTTTTTTTTTGTATTTTTTAGTAGAGACGGGGTTTCACCGTGTTAGCCAGGATGGTCTCGATCTCCTGACCTCGTGATCTACCCGTTTCGGCCTCCCAAAGTGCTGGGATTACAGGCTTGAGCCACCGCGCCCGGCCCATTAAGCTGTTTTTAAAACCACAGTCATTGAACTTTCTAATCAATCTTTCTCCATTTGTATAACTTATAATATTTAATTTAAGGTTTTATAATTTTTACTCTGTATATTACTTTAATTCTCATGCTATGAAGCAGTGCATGAATATTTCAATATCTGAGGGAAATTATTCATGACTTTGATTATTATTCCTCAGATTATCATCAGTACCATCATTATAAGCTTCTATATTTTATTTTCTAAAATCATGACAGTTTAAAAAATAGGACCATTTTCCCAAAATAGTACATATGTAGTTCATATCACCATAATATTAGCAAATTGCTCACCATGGCAACTACCTTTGAAACATCACAATATCCTGCAAATGATATTATTTTTAAAATGACCACAATAATCAAGATATTCGGTTTTCTTTTTTTTTTCTTTTTAATTGAGGTAAATATTGGAGATGTCAGTACCTTTTTTGTTTCATTTATTCCTTGTCTTTCTGCATTTATGCAAAACAAAGATAAAATAAGGACTTGAAATATTTCAAAAATCAATCTGTGTATAAGGTTTACTTATATATTTTCAATTCAAAAGGCAGAAACCCTTTGGCAAAAATTCAGTGTTTATATATTTTATGGACGTATTTATGCAAATATTTGCAAAGCATAGGCATTAGGAAATAATTTACTGTAAACTCTTCATGAGGCATATTACAAATCACTGTATTTGCTTTTAGAGCATTAGTAAAAGAGTGATTAAAGTAAGGAAATTTTTCCTAGTTGCCTAAAGGAGTGAAAGGTTAATGGCTTAATGAAGTCTTACAAAATAAACAGTAAGACTTTTGCCATCTTTCAACCAGTAGGTGGTAAATTAGCAGGTAATAATGTTTGCATTTAATACACATTCATATATCAAGAACATATAATAAGAGATTATTTTAGCTGATGGCATGCATTACTTGAACTATATGATTTATCTGCAACCATCCAAGCAAAACAATATTGGACAGGCAGAAACTGATAATGTTATACTATGACTCCTACATAGTCATTTCATGACACGAGCATGTATTTCACACCACATAAGGTAAAGTTAAGAATATGTGACAAAGGCATAGAAAGAGAGGTAACCTGATATTAATGGGAGGAAGAGATCCAAAGCCCATGAAAGTCCTTAGTTCACAGATCTATGCTGATGGAACTGAAGGCTCGAACACCGGAGAGTTTGAGCTTGCACTTTATATTATAAAAATTCTACAGGATATAGCAAAAACTAGGACCCAAGGTGTCAAAATTTAGCTAGGGAAGTAAGGGGTTGAGATATATAAGGATTTGCAGTTTGTAAAGATATATGGGAAAATCAGTCTCTTGCAATGCTTGGGAGAGTTACATTAGTAAAGGCTCTTAGATAGGTTATTTTTTAAAGGAAGTCCTAGCAAGAGTATTTACATAATTGTAGAAATAGCAAATTTGAGCCTGAAGGCTACTAAATGTCAAAGAGCTGGGGCCATTGTTAAGCTCCATGTTAAATGAGGAGCATATGGGATGGGATGGATTAGGATGCCTTGGTTAATTCAAAGGAATTAAAGAGCATCATGCTATACTTTGTGTCTGACTACATGATTTGCTTATGGGATCTCATTGTGTAGGGACTCTGGATCACCATGGTTGAATCCCACAAACAGATTTCAGTACTGTTGTATATAGTGAAATTCATAAATTTAACATAGGATGTAATAAGTTCTACAGCAGAAATTTTTGTTGTAATAATGGAAGGCTACTATTTTTGACTATTTATATGTTAGGTCATTTTACAGGCATTATTACTAATTAATATATAATAGAAAGGAGAATAAATCATAACGAATTTGAAACTCTTTAGGGAGACCTGAAATTCAGTGTTTTCAAAGAAGGAAGTTTTGAAAACTTGGTGTGTGAAAAGGAGGGGTTTTCATTTTAAATTTAATTAGTTTGTATTTTATGCAAGACAAAAGCAATAAAAACAAACAAACAAGGAATACTCTTCTTGCCCATGTCCCTGCTTCTAATAAGCAACCTTGAAGATATATGAGACAAGTAGGAAGAAATGAAGAGCAGTATGGAACAGGTCTCAACTTCTGATGATATCAGAGAGAGCAGACATTATATCTGGATGAATCCATGACTGCATTATCTGGTGAGCATCTTGTTTGTTCAGGTGATGCTTTCCTTCCCAACTTGACTACTTGACTATGGTTCCTTACGTATTCCATATTCTAGAGAAGCACTACTGTAATGTATACAGCACTATCTATATTCAGAAACAGGACATCTGGGCAAAAAGATATTCCAACTTGTAGATGTGGGATGTAGATTAAGTAGTGTATGGTTGCTACCTCTACTTTGTCTTCTATGCTATGCACTCTCGATATATTAACCTCTGTTGTAAAAGCCTGCATTTTGTAGGCACTTGACTTAATGAGCCTATATGGATGACCAGGAAAGAGTTAAATAAACTTTATTTTCCAAACTTCATGCCTAACCCACTCAGTTATCATCCATGCATTAATAATATTTATTTAAGGCACTCCACAGTTCTATGAGATAAGCACAAGGACTAGTTCTGTTTCGTTAAGGACACTGAGGATTAGAGAACTTAAATAATTTGCATATGTTCTTGCTAATAGTGGAACAGAATAGGTAGTCAAGGAAGTAATCATGTTCTTGGGATGTGGCAACCGTGGCACAATGAGCTCCAGGATTCGCATTGTAGTCAAGGTCATTCAGGCATAGCTATCGCCATAGAGAACTTCCCCTGTAGACAGCATGCACATTTTAATTTTACCTGTCCTCAGATTGACACTTCACTCATTATAATAATGAAAAACATACTCTTGAGTGGAGATTTAAGATACTAATGAGACATACCATTAATGAAATAGCATGCAAAGTTGTCATACATGTACATGCAGATGACCACCCAGAGCAGGCCTACTGGTAACACCTCTTCCCATCCCCTGATGAACAATCACGTAAGACTCCCATCAGGGAAGTTTCCCCAGTAACAGTCAATACTGTCTCATCTTCATGAGTGGCCCGCTCTGAATTATCTCCCAGAGTATACTGTCTATTCTGCAACTAACATTCAGAGTATTCTTTCTCCTTTGAAATAAATTGCTTTATGCTGCATCTCCTTTGCTGTGCGTCTCTTGTGTAAATTCTTTGGAATTTTTAAACTAAGAAGACAAGAACTAAGCTTTCACAACAGCTATCAATAATAGCAGATCTGGGATTTGAAGTCAGCCTTGTGACTCTATGTTCTTAACATTTGACACGTTGCCCATTTATTAATTCATTCATTCACTTACTAATTCGTCTGAAAGCCTTACAAATAAAAATATTACATGAGAAATTGTTCAAGACTAGAAATAAACACAGAAATAAACACATACTAAAGAATACATTAATGCTCACTGAGGATAAATGTGGAGTGTTCAATGACATGGAAGGAAAAAAAAGAAACATTATAGCAGTCTTTCTTCCATGTGGTTAACAACAAAATTATTTAGAATTGGTTTATGGGGATTAATACAGGCATACCTCAATGTATTGTGCTTCACAAATAGTGAAGTTGAAGAAAGTTGAAGATTTATGGCAAGTCTATGATCTCCATTTTTCCAACAGCATGTGACCACTTTGTGTCTATGTGTCACATTTTGGTAATTCTTTCAATATTTTAAACTTGATTATTATCATTATTATTATAATATTATGGTGATCTGTGATGAATAATCTTTGATGTTACTATTGGAATTGTTTTGGGATGCCATAAACCACACTCAATAAGATGGAGAACTTAATCCATAAATATTTTATGTTTTCTGCCTGCTCCATCAATCAGCCATTCCCTTATCTCCTCTCCATTATTTTGGGCCTTGCTATTTCCTGAGACACAACAATATTGAAATTAGGTCAATTAATAACCCTACAATGGTTTTTTTTTTTTTTTTTTTTTTCTCAGAACGAGTCTAACTCAGTTCTCCAGGCTGAGTGCAGTGACGTGATCATGGCTGACTGTAGCCTCAACATTCTGGGATCAAGTGATCCTCTTACCTCAGTCTCCCAAGTAGCTGGGATGACAGGCACACACCACCATGCCTGGCTGATTTTGTATCTTTTGTAGAGACAAGGTCTCACTATGTTGCCCAAGCTAATCTGGAGTGCCTTGCCTCAAGTGATTCTCCTGCCTTGGCCTCCCAAAGTGCTGGGATTAGAGTTGTGAGCCACCACACTTGGCTCCTACAATGGATTCCAAGTGTTCAAGTGAAAAGAAGAGTCCCATTTCTCACTTTAGATGAAAACCCAGAAATGATTAAGCTTAGTGAAGAAGGCATCTAGAAAGCCAAGGGAGTCTGAAACTAGGGCTCTTACACCAGTTAGCTAACTTGTACATGCAAAAGAAAAGTTATTGAAGGAAATTTAAAATGCTACTCCAGGGAACATAAGAATAAGAAAATAAAACAACCTTATTGGTGATGTGAAGAAAACTTTCATCCTCTGGATAGAAGATCAAACCAGCCACAACATTTCCTTAAGCCAAAGCCTCATCCACAGAAAGGCTCTAACTCTTCAATTCTGTGAAGGCTGAGAGAGGTAAGAAAGCTGAGGAAGGAAAGTTTGAAGTTAGCAGGGGTTGGTTTATGAGATTTAAGGAAAGAAGCCATCTCTGTAACATAAAATGTAAGACAAAACAACAAGTGCTGATGTAGAAGCTACAGCAAATTATCTAGAAGAACTAGCTAAGATTATTGATGAAGGTGGCTACAAAAAACAACTGATTTTCAATGTAGATGAAACAGCCTTATATTGGAAAAAGATGTCTTCCAGGATTTTTATAGCTAGAGAGGAGAAGCCAATGCCTGGCTTCAAAGCTTCAAAGGACACATTGACTTTCTGTTAGGGCGTAATTAGCTGGTAACTTTAAGTTGAATACAATGCTCACTAATAGTACCCCAAATTCTAAAGCTCTAAATAATTATGCTAAATTTACTCTGTATGTGATATATAAATGGAATAGCAAAGCTTGGAATACAGCACATCTGTTTACAGCATAATTTACTGAATATTTTAAGACCCCTGTGGAAATCTACTGCTCAGAGAAAAAAAAAAAAAAAATCCTTTCAAAATATCACTTTAGAAGTAAAGCCTAAATATGTGACTGAATTGTTGCAATCTCATGATCAACCTTGAACAGAAGAGGGATTGCTTCCTATGGATGTGCAAAAGAAAAGTAGTTTCTTAAGATGGTAAAGAAACTGAACATTGTTGAAATGACAACAAAAGCTTTAGACTGTTATATAAACTTAGCTGCTAAAGCAGCAGCAAAAATTGGAAGAATTGACTCTAATTTTGAAAGAAGTTTTACTGTGAGTAAAATGCTATCAACCAGCATTACATGCTACAGATAAGTCTTTCATGATGGGCAGAGTCAATTGTAGTAAACAATTTTCTAGTTGTCTTATGTTAAGATATTGCCACAGGCACCCAACCTTCTGCAACCACCAGCGAGATCAGTCAGTAGCCATCAACATTGAGACAAGACCCTCTGTGAGTAAAATATGTACAATTTGCTAAAGGCTGAGATAATTTTTGGCATTTTTCAGCAATAAAATATTTTTATATTAATATATGTACATTTGTCAACATTAACACTGTCAACATAACTACAGTAGACTGCAATATCATATAAACCTTTTCTATTCATCAGGAAACCAAAAAATTTCTGTGACTCTCTTTATTGTGATATTTGGTGTATGGTGGTTGTCTTGAACTGACTCTAATACTCTGAAGTATGACTGTGCTCAGCATGTTAACTTATATCATAGAGTAACAGTGGTTGTAAAAGAGATCATCAATTTTTTTTACAGAGGTGATAAAGATATATATTGTGAAAGCTAAAGAAGTGAAAACATGTCATGTCCAGTAATATAAAGTGATTTATAAATGTTTCTATAATTAAATCAAAATAGTATATAGCGAAAACTCCCATTAATTAGTGTTTTTTCTTATGTTTTTGAAAATGAACTATTGCATTGGTATCTAATAGCTATAGTTGTAAAATAGATTATATATTTAGAAGCAGTAAAAATCATTGTTCCTAGTCTGTAACACAGGAGCGACTTCTCCAGCATCCCAGAAGTGTGTCTTTGCGAGTGGTGTGTGTGTATGGGAGCAGGAAGTGGAATGAAGGAAGGAGCTGTCATTCCATCTCTTTCTTAATAACAGAAACTTCAATGCTTCAAATAAAACCAATTACAATCTTCAGTCATATAATTGCAAAAAGTTCTTTCTCATAATGAACAAAAAAATTGTTTTGCTGGAAGTTATAACCATTGGCCCTAATTCTGCCCTTTGGAGTTAAGAAAACAATCTAATCTCTCTTCCACATGGTTCTAATAAAAGTATTTATTAAAAAGTGGAAAATTTTTATTTTCTTGTGCTGTAAGGGAATAGCGGGAAGAACCCTTGGGAATTCTTTTCTGTTTGCCTGAATGCCAACACAAACTGCTTTAAAAAAACTGTGCTATAACATGGTCAGGGATCAACGTAATGAATACTGGTGCTATAAAAATGACTAGTACACAGGAAACACAAAATCAAGTGCAGGGGAAATCATCTGGGGAATTCAAGCTAAAAGGAATTCTGGCTACTAAAGAAAATACAGTTCTTCAGAGGACTCACGCAAAATTCATTTTACCTTTTTCAAAGACAGAAAATCAGGGAAAGTTTACAAGGAAAGTTTATCAGAGCAAGTTTAGAAGAAATCACTGAAACCAAATAATATCCAGCATATTTATTGAAATATCCAAGTGTAGGTATGTATCACTTGTGTTATAAGCAATATTTTAGATATTTTATTAGTAGCACCATAAACCTATAGCAAAACAACAGAAAATAAGACAAAAAATATACATGTATGAAACATTTAGATGTGTTAATATTAACATTTTGCCATATTTGTTTTATATCAGTTTATATTACAGAACACAATGTCAAGAATAAGGTTTACTTCACAGTGTATTTTGTCCTCATTATATTTCACTAACTTCCCCCAAACATAACCACTGCTTTGAAGTTTGTTATATATTATTCAAATAGTATCATTATATTCAATAATATCATTATATTTTTATTTATATATTCATAAAAATACATTTTTTATTTTATAACTTTAATTGAGCAGTATCAAATTATTACTTGTTTTGGTTTAATATTCTGTTTGTATGGCATGCACATTGATATATTTAATTTTACTATTACAGAAAATTATAATGAAATTCTTTATTCATTTTCTTCTTGGTAGATAGGTACCTCCAAATTATTCCCGCTACAGATAAGGTTGCAATAAAAATTTTCTAGATTATGCAATTATATTAGTCAATACATTTATCTCTACAGAAATCTCTTTACTAGAGAATTTATTTCAGTTTTTACATGATTTAGTATGTATTATGTAAGATATAGTTATATTTTTATTTGGCCAGAAATCATTATAATTTAATACTTTGTTATAATTTTGTATACAATTATGAAAATTTCTATTTAGAAAAAATTAATCTTTGATAATCCTTATTATCTTGGTTTTGCGGTTATAAAATGGTAGAAGGTTATTAATCTTTACATGCTTCACATGTCTTTTGCATGGAATCTTCTATTTTAGGCATACTAAATTGTCAACTTCATTGTGTACTACTTAACCTAGGCCTTGAGCAGACAACTAAATGGATTTAATGTGACAGGCAACAAAAGCAGCATGATTTGAGAAATATTTACCCCCATTTTTGCGGCTTCTGACCTTGACCCTCTGCATCTACACAGTCTGGGACAAGACCCATGCAAATTCACCTTGAATCACTTGTGAGTTAGTACTTACTGGCTTCTCTGGCTCCATGCAAATAGACTGAGGTGGATTGCAGGGAAGTCCAATCTTGTAGTTTAAGGGGCAGATAGAGAATAATCTCTGCAGTCAGATATTTTATAGTTAAAATTATGCTCCAGCAGTTAATAGTTCCATGCCATTGGAGAAATCATTTAACTTCCAAACCTCAGTTTTCTTTTCTATGAACTGGAAATAATGGTTTTATGTTTAGGCCAGTGGTAAATGATAATGATGGATAATATATATTGAATGTTTATTTTTTCCAGGCAGTACAGTATATAATTCTAATACATATGATTATTTAATGTTTTCATAACTTTATGAAACAATTGCTTCTAAAATTCTTTTGAACAGATAAGGAAGTGGAAGCATATAGAAACAAATTAAATTGTGGAAAGTTACAAAGCTACTATATGGCAGAGCTGAGATATGACCCAAGACATTCTGAATCTATAGCCATCAGTCTTTATCTATTGATACAGTATGCCTCTTAACTTGTGTCATGTATTAGTCCTCTGTATAAAAATGAATTGTTTATAGCCTGCCTGTACTCAGCAACCTCCAAAGTAGAGGTCCAGTAAGTTTTAGTCATTCAAATAATAGCGGAAAATATATTACTTTAGGAATCCTAAACCAGGTGTATTAGCCTAAAAATTTCCCTATTTCACAAAAGGGTTTGAAAAATTTTCTTAGCATTTTGAGTCTCAAATTTCCTCATTTATGAAACATAGAAGTGAAAAAGTTCTGCTTTTAAGCCATCTTAAAAATATCCATTAAAGTCAAATATATTTTCATTAAAATATATACTTAAGTTATGATCTTTCTGCTGTGTTTTTATAAATAAAACTCATATTTTAAAAACATCATATACAGGCAACAAAAA
Organism: Macaca nemestrina; assembly: GCF_043159975.1. Classification (NCBI taxonomy): domain Eukaryota; kingdom Metazoa; phylum Chordata; class Mammalia; order Primates; family Cercopithecidae; genus Macaca; species Macaca nemestrina. Next base: position 82,944,952 of record NC_092135.1, on the reverse strand, counting down.
CCAACATTTTAATATATTATTTGAAAACAGTCTTACAACTCTTATATGCCACATAGGAGACATTCAATTTTCTTCTCAATAAAATTGTTTGACTTTTATGAACAAATTCCACTTCTAAACAGGTCTTCATACCAATATATTTTTATAAAAAGATTTTTAAAAATATGCACATTGGTGAAGAATGTGAGATCAGTTACAGATTTTCCATATTATGCTGCTTACTGTGAAGAACTTTGTTCACCTCTTTACTGCTCCTGATTTGACAAATTCATTGGCAATGAAGTGCAGAAATCCAAGAAAGATAACAACCTCAGTATTTTCGACCAAAGTTTCACTCTCAGACGTACATACTTGATGCTCATATATGGTCTTTTGGATGCCCACACATGAATGCCATCTGTTAAGTTGATAACATGTTAAACAAAATGGATTTACATTTTGGCAGTTTACACAGAACCAAGAATAACATTTTTGAAACAGGCTTTAAGCCTGTTTAAATGGCTGAAGCTATTCTTTTTAACTAGGATTCATTTTCACATTCTAGAAAAAATGATGCCTTAGAGTGGGGGAAAAAGAAAGATGTGATTTATGACATGATTTGGTAGCCAAAACAAGTTATAAATATGCATAAAAGTATTAAAATTACATAAAATTTCAAACGGCAAGAGCATAATAAATCAAACAATAGAGTGCAACTGGATGGTTCCCTAAAAATGGGACATCTACCCAAATAACAAAAGCAAATGAAGCTAAAAACGGGACGTCTACCCAAATAACAAAAGCAAATCAAGTTGAAATGACAAATAAAGTAAAATGAAGTAGAAAAAATAAAAAAACAAGAACCACATTTTTAACTTTATTAAAACACTGCACTTTAATGATATATTTACATTAATTTCTTTGTACCACCCACTTACTTTTATCTGATTAGTTGGATTCAACAGGTAAATCATTATCGTAAGAGGCCCCACATTGAATTGCTGCTTTTTGAAGTAAGCAAGAAATGCTATTGCTCTAGGGAGAAAATAGGGTTATCCAATATATCTATCAGAATATTGATAACATATTTTTAGCCGTATTTGGTAACTAGTCAGAAGTCACATTTAAGATTCTAGAATTATAATAAGAAAACTTGAAAAGGAGCTTATATTATAATTACCACATGCTTATGATATCAGAACTTTTGTTGGTCGGTTTTTAGTTTTATTTACAAATATTCAGCTACAAAATAGCATAGTTAATATATTTAACTGATTACTAACAAGTTATAGAAAATACAGTGTTTCATGTGACTCAAATATTTGGAAAACTTTAACCAATTGTAAATTAGTTTGGTTTTGTTTTTAGTGCCATATAGTCAAAATCAATTAAATGTTAATGTGCTTTTCCTACATAACCATTTTGGAATATATAATCAGCTTTAATAAATATATATCAATATAATCATTGCAACGGTGGAGTCATAATCCAGTAGATCCTACCACCTTTCTTTTTCAGATATACTTACTTATAGACTCTACTAAAATATGTCACTTCATATATTTAATGTTAATGTCAACCTGACCGTTGTGAAGCCATTCAGGAATATTTTAAAAACTATTGTGAAGTTTTAGCATATGTGTATGTGTGTAGGACACATTTCATCAAAAAGCTAATTATACTCAGATGTCTTTAAATGCTTTAGGATATTAAGAATGGTAAAAGTTTTCTTGGTTGTATTATTTCAAACTGGATGTAGAAAAAAAATACATATATACTCACATATATACGTATATGTATAGGTAGGTAGACAGATAAATAGATGGATATAATTTTGGCTCATTCCTCATTGTTTTCTGTAAATCTAAGTTAACCCTGCCTGTGGAATTTTTGATAGAATCAGAAATGTGTAAAACTCATCTTGCTCTATACCAGTAGTTCTCAAATTGTTGTCTCCAGTCCAGCAACCTCAGCATTTCATGGGAACTAATTAGAAATGCATGTTCATAGATCCTCAACTCAGATCTGCAAAATTAGAAAGTCTGGCTATGGAATTAGCAATTTATATTTTAACATATTCTACATATGCTTATTATGCACATTAAATCTTGGGAATCTTTGCCCTCTGCCATTCCCCCACCCTAGAGTTGACAACTTTTTTAATGGGACTTCTCAAGTAATGTTGGTACACTGATCTACAAAATAGAAAGATTATTTATATATATTATTTTTATTCTCATTTTTCTACAAAGAAAAATTTTCTTTATTTTATATTTATTAGCACTTTAAAGGATATATGCTTTAAAATTAGAACTTTGTGTTTGTTTCACTGTTTATTTTCAAATTATAGTTTTTTCTGAATACAAGTCCTATTAGGTAATAACATAACCACACCATAACTAGCAAAGTTCCACGGAAAGTGGAAGATAACTATCATCATTCAGGTGCTTTCCGAAAACTCTCAGCATAGGACAATTTTAATGAGAAGTCTGAACAGATTTGTCTGAAATAATTTATTTTAGACACATGCTGCAAATGGAACACTCCATATCCTTGCACTGTCCTTTGTTCTCATTCTGTCTGCTCCAAAAAGCAAAAACAAAACTTATTTCCGATGATTTTCAGTATGTTTTGTATACCCATTTGCCATTTATATGTCTTCATTTGAAAACTATTCAAATATTCGCACTTTTTCAACTGGATTCTTTGGTGTGTGGGGAGGAGTTGTCATTGAGTTGTTTGTGTTTCCTTTATATTCTGAATATTAACCTCTTGTTAGATGCAGAGTTTTTAAGTGTTTTCTCCTACTCTGTAGGTTGTCTCTTCACTCTGTGGATTATGTCCTTTTTTTAGTTTGATGAAATCTCATTTGTCTATTTTTGCTTTGGTTACCCATGCTTCTGTTAGTCAAAAAATTCTTCCACAGACCAATATCATGAAGTATTTTTCCTATGTTTTACTCTAGTAGTTTCACAGTTTCAAGTCCAATGCTTAAGTCTTCAATCCATTTTGCATTGATTTTTGTAAGTGGTGAGAAATGAAGATCTAGTTTTATTCTTCTGCCTGTGGGTATCCAGTTTTCCTAGCAGCATTTATTGAACAGACTGTCCTGTATCCAATGTGTGTTCTTGGCACTTTTTTCAAAAATCAGTTGGCTGCAAATACATGGATTTGTTTCTAAGTTCTAATTCAGTTCTAGTCACATGTGTCTGCTTTATGAGAGTACCATGCTGTTTTGTTTATTATTGCTTTGTAGTGTATTTCAAAATCAGGAAATATAATTCCTCCAGCTTTGTTCTTTTTGCTCCAGATTGCTTTGGATATTCAGGATCTTTTATGGTTGCATATGAACTTCAGGATTTTGTTTTTCTATTTCTATGAGAAAAGTCATTGATATTTTGATAAGGGTTGCATTAAATCTGTAGATTGCTTTGGGCAATGAGTGTGTTCTAACAGTTTTATGGTAGATTCTGTAGGATTTTTTTATATACAAGATTATGTTATATGCAAACAGTGAAAATTTGACTTCTTCCTTTCCAATTTGGTTGCCCTTTGTTTACTTCCGTTGCCTAAGTACAGTAACTAAAACTTCCAGTACCATGTTGAATAGAAATGGTGAAAGTCATTTAGTTTGTTTTCTGTTGCCTATAACAGAATACCTGAACCTGAGAAGTTTATAAAGAAAATGAATTTATTTCTTATAGTTCTGGTGACTGAGAAGTCCAAGGTGGAGGAGCCACATCTGGTGAGAGCATTTTTGCTGGTGGGGACTTTCTACAGAATCCCAGGTGATGCAGGGTGTCACATGGTGAGGGAGTTAAGCATGCTAACTTGCTTGCTCAGGTCTCTCTTTCTTTTCTTATAAAGCCATCAGTCCTCTTATAATCCATTAATCTAGTAGGTTATGAATGAACGAATCCATTCATGAAGGCGGAGCCCTCATGAGCCAATCATCTCTTAAAGGACTCACCTCTCAATACTGCCTCACTGGGGAGTAAATTTCAACATGTGTTTTGAAGGGAACAAATATTCAAATCATAACATTTTAAACCTACTCCCCACAACATTTTATTTTCACATACATATATGTTTATTCTATTTTCATAGCCTCAAAATCTCAGCTTATTCCAGCACCAATTTCAAATCTAAGTTCAAAGTCCAGTTTCCAAGAGTCTCACCTGTGGGCCTGTGAAATCAAAACAACTTACCTTCTCTGAAGATACAACAGTGATACACAACAATAGGGTACATATTCCCATTCAAAAAGAAATAGGCTAAAAGGGCCGGGTGCGGTGGCTCACGCCTGAATCCCAGCACTTTGGGGGGCCAAGACGGGCGGATCACGAGGTCAGGAGATCGAGACCATCCTGGCTAACACAGTGAAACCCCATCTCTACTAAAAATACAAAAATTAGCTGGGCGGGGTGGTGGGCGCCTGTAGTCCCAGCTACTCGGGAGGCTGAGGCAGGAGAATGTCGTGAAGCCGGGAGGCGGAGCTTGCAGTGAGTGGAGATCCCGCCACTGCACTCCAGCCTGGGCGACAGAGCGAGACTCCGTCTCAAAATAAATAAATAAATAAATAAATAAATAAATAAATAAATAGGCTAAAAGGTAGGGGACAACACAGCCCAAGAAAGTCTGAAACCCAACAGAGCCAGACTCCATAATAATCTCCTTTGGCTCAACACCCGGCATCCTCTACTCACTAGTGTGAGGGTTGGACCCCCAAGGTTTGGGGCAGCCATGCCTCTAGACTTCACTGGACTCAATCTACGCAGCTCTCTCAGGTTGAAATTGCACACTGGTAGTTCTACACCTCTGAGGTCTCAGTGGTGTTCCTGCTCCCACAACTTCAATAAGCATTGCTTTGGTGGTGACTCCTCTGCAGCAACTCCAACCCAATTTTCCACTCGGCATTGCTTTGACTGGCATTCTATGAAGATACTCTACCCGCCCCCCAACTCCCCAAGAAGTCTCTTCCTAGGCCCCAAGGCTTTTGACAGTATTGTTTGAAATCTATGGAGGCTGCCAAAGCCTTCACGGTCTTGCTTCCTGCAAGCCTGCAGAATTAGCATTACATGGAGGTGGCCATGTTTGTGACTTGTACCTTTGGAAGCTGTGGCAGAAGCAAGCTGTCCCAATGTGGTGTAGGGCAACAGTGTCCTGTGCCTGTCTTCAGAATACTCTTTGGTATCTAGGCCTGTGATAGGAAGGCAACCTAGAAGATTTCTGAAATGCCTTTGGGTCCATTTTCCTATTGTCATGACTATTAACACCTGACCCCCTTTTAGCCATGCTAAGCTTTTTGACAAGTGGTGACTCAGCTGCACCTTTGGATTACTCTCTTCAAAATGCACTTTCATTTTCTAGAACATGGCCAGGCCACTAATTTTCTAAATTTTTTTTGCTCTTTTCCCCTTTTCTCTAGCAGTTCTAATTGCGTACTTCTAATACGCAATTAGAAGTAACCACACAGCAGCCTGAGCACTTTGCTTCTTAGTAATTTCTTCCAAATACACTCATTCCTCTCTCTCAAGCTCAGCATTCCACAAAGCCCTTGTGCACAGACACAGTTCAGCTATGCTGTTTGCCAATTTATAACAAGGGTAGCCTTTACTCCAATTTCCAATACCTTGTTCTTCAGTTCCATCTGAAACCCTGTAAGAATGGTCTTTACTGTCCATATTTATTTCTCTAGTATTAACAGCAAAAACAAACTAAATATTTCAAAGAGGTTTATTCAGAGCCAATATGAGAAACCATGGCTCAGAGAACTCCATGTCAAGAGGTCCTGAGAAAGTGCACCTGCAATGGTCAGGTTATAATGTGATTTCATGCTTGTTAGGGAGACAGGAATTGTGCATAAAATAATAAATCAGTACATGGAAAGTATTTATTGGTTTGACCTAAAAAGGCAGAACATCTCATAGTGGAGACTTACGAGTCGTGGTTGGGTTTTAGAAATTTTCAGTTGGCAATTAGTTGAAAGAGTTAAGTTTTGTCTGAAGACTTGAAGTCAGTAAAAAGAAATGCTTGAGTTAAGATGGGGGTCTACTATCTGCCATGTGGTGCTATACCAAATTCAGGTTGAAAAGTAGGTCACATTATACCCAGTTAATTTTTTACAAAAGCCATGTAAAGAGATCTTGTTTGTTGCATGTGATTTAACCTTTCCTTGAATGGCCTTATTTCTTATTTTCAATTTGTTATAGTATTGCCACAAAGAGTTTGTCAGTTTTTTATCTCTATTTTAAACTAAATGCTGCTCGGTTGCACCTAAACTTCAAAAAGGATGGGGTATAATGAGGCATGTTTGGAGTCCTTTCCTGTCATGGCTAGAAATTCCATTTTTAAGGTTGTTCTGGGGTTCTTTTGGCCAAGAGAGGGTTCTTTCAGTCCTTTGAGGGTGAAGCTTAGAATTTTATCTTTAGTTTATATTAATCTTCTTGTTTTCTAAGCCCTCACCAGAATCTAAGCTTTTTCTAACCTACTGCTCCAAATTCTTCCAGCCCCTATCCATTACTCAGTTCCAAAGCTTCTTCCATGTCTTCAGGTGCTTACTATCTGTGTTAACAAAATACCTTGAGGTCTGTAAAGAAAAGATACAATCTGCAGATTGAGGAGGCACAGCCTTCATTACAAGTGAAAGCACACCCACTACAGAACAAAGGGAGAGTCTGGCTTAAATAAGGAAACTTCTCACCCAGATTTTAATCAGGTCAATTTATGTAAATGAAGGAGTTAAAGTTGTTCAATTCTGATTGATCTAAATAGTTGAGCTGTGATTTTGTGGTTTACAAGTCCAAAATCAAAAGTCTCTGTCAGATATTTATTTTTAATAGCTGGTGGCATTGGGGGTTTCTAGCCACAGTTTATCCAACCACCACAAATTATAACTGGTTTGGCTTGATTATAGAGAGGGAAGTCCTGTCACACTTTTACAACATTTACAGCAACATCTTCTTGAGGACATGTGGTACATGGTCATTCCCTCATCCAGTATGACTGCCTGATTCTGTTTTCATTTAAAGCACCTAAGTTAGCCATAGCGAGTCAATTTTGTCTGTAAGCTGAATCATACTTTCACATCCATAGCACACCACTTCTCTGTACCAAAATTTTCTTAATTTGTCTCTTTTCTTTTATATATAAAAGAATACCTGAAACTGGGTTCTTAATAGAAAGGAAATGTATTTCTTACAGTTCTGGAGCCTAAGAAGTCCAAGGCTTAAGGGCTACATCTAATGAGAGCCTTCTTGTTGGTGAAGACTCTCTACAGAGTTCCAAGGTGGTGGGCTGAGTATGCTAACTTGCTTGCTCAGGTCTTCCTTTCACTTTGTAAAGCCAAGAGTCCCACTATGATGATAACCCATTAACCCACCAACTCATGAACATATTTTTGCATTCATGAAGGCAGAGCCCTCATGATGCAATCATCTCCTAAAGGTCTCACCTCTTAATGCCACCACTTTGACAATTAAATTTCAACATGAGTTTTGAAGAGGACACATATTCAAATCATAGCACTGGGCATCCTTGTTTGTTTCAGATTTTAGTGGAAAAACTTTCAACTTTCCCCTAGTTGGTGTGATGTTAGCTGTGGGTTTGTCACCTATAGCCTTTAGAGGGTCCAGGTTTGTTTCCTCTATTCCTAATTTGTTTAGAATTTTTATCATGAAGAGACACTGAGTTTTATCAATTTTTTTTTTTTTTTGCATCACTCAGATGGTCATATGGTTTTTGTATTTGATTCTCTTAATGTGATTGTGTTAGTCGATTCTCATTCTGCTATGAAGAAATATCCGAGACTGGGTAATTTATAAAGGAAAGACATGATGCAGAAGCTGTTAAATAATTATTTAGGCAGATAGTGAGGATAAAAGAGTCCTTGGTGGACTTTCCCTGTTAACAAAAGGCATCCCGCAAATCATTTCTTTTCTAATAAAGAGCAGCCTAGAAAACTAGAAAAAAATGGTATGCATATGTTGTTATTGGGAGTGTAAAGTAGTATAGTCATTGTGAACAACAGTAGGGAGATACCTCAAAAAATTAAAAATAGAACTACCATATGATCCAACAATCCTAGTAGTGAATATATATCCAAAGGAACTGAAACCAGTATGTTGAAGAGATATCTGCAGTTCTGTGATTATTGCAACACAATTAACAGTAGCCAAGATATGGAATCAACCTAATTATCCATCAATTATTAAATGGATATAAAGAAGTTGTATATACACACAATGGAATACTATCCACTTATAAAAAACAAATTAAATTCTGTTATTTGCAACAACATGGATGAACCTACAGAACATTATGTTCAAGAAAAAAAGGATGAAGATCACATGATCTCACTCATTCTAGATCTTAAAAAGTTAATCTTATAGAAGTAGAAGGTATAATAGTGGTTACCAGAGGCTGGGAACTGTAGGATGGGTGATGCAAAGAGGTTGGTCAATGGATACAAAGTTACAGTTGGCTGGGAGCAATGAATTTTGGTGTTCTATAGAACAACAAGTGCACTATAGTTAAGAATAATGTGTTATATATTTCAAAGTAGCTAGAAGAGAGAATTTTGTGTTTTTACCACAAAGAAATGACAAGTGTTCTAGGTGAGGGATATGCTAATTAACCTGATTTGATCATTCCACAATGTATGCATGTATCCCAACACCATCCTGTATCCCCAAAATATGTATAATTATGTGTCAATTTAAAAAATTTTAAAACATCATTCTAAATGATCACTTTAAGATTCAAGTTATATGATATTTTGACTCCTCCTATTGAAAATGTTTCAATGGTGCTGTTATTTCCCTACTAAGTGCTTTTGAGGCTTGTCTTACTCATTCACTGCTAATCAACTTTTTTGAAAAACCAATTTAACTGTTGTTTCCAATATTTATATGTCTCACTTTGAAAAACAAAGGCTAGCAAAATAATGTGTGGTGTGTAATGACGGCAAAAAAAGTGCCCCCCCCACCACAGAAGTATCCTGACTAGTTAATATCATACCTGGACACACAAAAAATGAAGAAAGAATAAAGAGGGTACCTTTAAGTAATAAGTACAACAACTTTAACCATACTGTCAATGCGTGCTATTTTCTTTATTCAGAAGAAATGGGGTATAAATTTGCAAAGAAATTCTGAGATAATTGTATCCTATGATATCCTGGGTTGTAGCATCAATGATGTGACAATGAATACTGCACAGGCATTACAAGTATAGATTAGATAGTGATAGGGGAAAAATTATTTTCATAAATCTAAAGGATTGATTAAGTGAAATATGATGACAATCCTCTTGTTACATATATTAATGATGAGGTATATTATGAGAGAATAAAAACTCAGTACTAAAGCAACGAAGCATAGAATACTGTTGAAAATATTATGTTTATTCGGAAATGTCTGATGATGTTTTAGAAATCATTTGCTGCAGCTCTGGCCCTAAAATTGAGCATATCACCTTGGGTGCATACACAAAAACTATAAATGCAAATCCAAGTGTCTGTAAAATACTTTTAAGTCATTCAAGTTTGTGGAAAGATGAGAATAAAGCCAAAGGAGAATGCAAGTAAACTTCATTGACATTTTCCTCCATCCTCATCATTTTCATGTTTGGACTCTGGATGTTTTTGCTTCAGCAATCCATGGAAACACACTCCTGCAAAGTACTTCATTTAACTGCAGTTGATGTGTATGAAATGAAAGCTCTTACAAGATGTCACTAAATTCATAATTTATAATACTTGATATTATTACTATGACAGATTTTAGGATGATGAGGGAGCAAGCAAAGTGTACAGAAAAAAGATAAAAGAGTTTAGTCTGTAAGCATATTTAATTGAGAGACTAGAAGGAACACGAAGTGGAGAGAAAAATGAAAAAAAAGAAGCTGGAATTTTATATAGGATTAATTATTTTGTTGTCAATGTCATCACTGGGGAGGGAAAACATTCTTCTACTCCCTTAGGTTTTGTCTTTGAAGTCTGAGAATTAAACTGACAGAAGACAGATTAACAGGAGAAGGAACAAAGTTTACTCATATATGTTTGTAGGAGCTTGCAAAGATGGTAACTGAAAGAAGTAACTAGAATTTAATTTGCATAATATCTTAAAAGGGGAAGGAGAAAGAGGAAAGGAGAAGTTATAGAACAACAAACAATTTTAGGAAAAAAATTAGGGTCTTTGGGAGAGTAGATGGAAAGTATGACTCTTGTGATCATGTTTATTTATGCTACTTCTCGTCAGAGTGCCAGCTCTCATCAGTGATGGGAGTGAACTTCCTCAGGCCGAGTACAGGAAGCCTCCATTGAAGGAAAATTTAAGAGAGTTGAATGTAATATTCTTATTTTAGATTATTATGAGTACATAATTGTTGTATATATTTATGGGATACATGTGATGTTCTGTTACAAGCATGCAATGTGTAATGATCAAAGTAGGGTAATTGGGTTGTCCGTCACCTCAAGCATTTACCATTTCGTTCTGGTAGGAGCATTTCAATTCCTTTCTTCTAGTTATTTTTAAACATATTTTTGTCAACCATAATCACCCTGTTGTGGCAGTTGAAATTTTTTTCTGATAGTTTCTCTTTTTAGGCAGATGTTCTAGGGGTGGGGGCAAGGGTCAGACAAAATCTCTTTCTGCATCTGCTCATTCTCAAATGTCTTCAGCTCAAAATAGTTTTTAGGCCACAATGGCATATTCTGGGTCTCTGTCATTTTTTCTTATTGCCGATGGTAACAACTTAAACTGTGTGAATAGAAATCGAAGGGAGAAATATATTAATCATAACTAATAATAATAAAAACAAGAATCTGTAACATTCTAGCACTCTTTAGGTTCCTTCTAATAGCTATGGACTTTTATTTTCAAACACGTATGTCAAGAAAGAGTTCGAATCAATGGAAGAAAGTACGGGCAATGGTATATCCTGACAAAATATACATGTACTTGGAGAAAAGCAATATTCTTTCCTTTATCAATAACTTTATACTGCCTAAATGACTTGTATTTTTCACTGAAAACATCAATTACCTTTTAAAGCATCCATGATTTTTAACAACTGAAAATAGTGCTATCATACAGAAAAAAAATAGTATCATTGACAATGAACTTTTAAAAGGAGAATATCATCTAGTAGAATGACTTTTATTTTCCTGTCCTTGGTATGGCAGTGTGCCTATAAAATTAATCACAAAATTAGTACATCAATGTGTTGCTTATTTTGTCAGAAATTTTGTGACATATGGAAACAAAACCTGGGTGGAAATTCATTTCAGTCACCTGGTGAGAAATATATGAATTACTGGAATAATCTGTTAATTAAAAATTCTTCAATGCTCCATCTATTTAATTCTAAATTGCAGTTTCTAGGTTTGAGCAACATTTTAAATGCAAAGTGATTAGAAGCTCTCTTTCTTTTGTGTCTCAATTGTTTCTGAGCACAATCGATTTGACAAGTATCCCATGAGTTACCCGTAGAGCAGATGCTCTCTACATTGTCTCGATCAGCTGTCCAGAGCTCTCAGAATATGAAGATAAAACAATTTCACACTTGTCCTTAAGATTCTCAGACCCAGTATTCTATTGAATTATTTTCAAACATAAGTTATCATTTTCAGAAAGCAGATGTTCTAATAAAAAATACATAGCTACGTGAACATTTGCATAGGGTTCATAGGCTGTAGAGTTGCTTTTTAAAAGTCTTTAAAAATCTGTAATAATGGTTTATGGTACCTTTTCTCTTTGTAATATACTTTTTTTTCCCCTAAAGACAATATCATGAAGCATGCTAATCTATTGAACAAATTAAATTGCTCCAAGAAGTAAGTTTCATTTTCTACTTTGAAACAGCCCATTAAACAACCCATAATTTACTAAGGTAATGCAGGAAAATTGCTACATTTTACTCCAAATACTTTAATAATCTTGAACATGACTATTTTAATATCCTCACCTTTAGTCATACTGGTTTAGTTTTACTTTAGCAGACAAAATAATGAGAGTACAGTTAAGAAGATGTCTTGAATTTTTCTATAATCCTCAGTTTATACAGAGCAGTAAATTACATTTTACCAAAAGCAGTAGATTAAGGATGAGGGCAATTTTTGGAGAAGGTAGCCTAGATTTCAAGTTGAAGGGAATAAAAATGTGTATTCATAATGCAATAAAATCTTCAGCAACTTAAAAATGCTTTTAGTAAAAGAACACTTAAGCTATTGAAATGAAATCTGCATTAAAGACTACAATTGCTTATTGAAAGAGGAAAAATAGTATCAGTTATTTGCAAGTATTTTAGAGGATATCTTTGCTTATTAATAGAAAATTAAACCAATTTCTACAAGCTAGCAAAATCAAATTACCGATCCCTTTGCTCATCTTCTCATTCTACTCTTTCTAACTCAATATTTCAGATAGTTAAAAAATATGTAAATAAATGGCAACAATTTATAATTGAATTGCCCATGTAAATATGTAAACGTGGCATTTGCAGTAAAAAATCCTGCTTAACTTTCAAGACCTTCTCTTTTCCTCATATGTATTCAGGGCATAGCAGCTTGAAAAATCAATGATGTTCAACATATGTACACCCATATCACTAATTTAATCATGAAAAGAAAAAGAAGAAATTTTTTTTGCCTTCAAAATTTACATCACTCAGATTTAAAAATTTTTTAAGAATATCTATTTGATATTTCTCTATAGCTGAACTACCTTTTCATTTAAGAATGATACCAATAATTAAATATAATTATATAAAATTTTAAAATAAACGTGTTAATATTTTCTTGATGGTGCTTAAGCAATATTGTAATGTATTACTTTTGTCTTAGTTTATCTTCCCTTAGAGGACCCCTGGAGGCAAGGTTTCCAGGGAAAGTTGTTTATTTAGAAGATGACCATAGGAAAAGTCAGTAGAATAATAGGAAATATAAAGAGGACAGGGACAGTAAATTATCAAGCAAATACCACACTAGGCAGCTGGAACTTTATCCCACTCAGGATCTCTGAGAGCCAATACAGAATATTGACTTTAGAGTTATTCCACCTATTGGGCTAGAAGGCTGATTGATTATTGTTTGAGTGCTCTTTGAGAGAGACTAGTTATCCATCTGGCTTTGCCAGCCTGGCCCCATGCATAGAGAGACTGATCTCTTTCTACCAGAAAAACTCCTATGTCATTTTTTTTTTTTTTAATGTGTTGACTTTACTAGACTACAGTTCCCAGTTATTTAGTCAAATATGAATATAAGGACTGCTGTTAAGGGATTCTCCAGATATAATTTAACAGACTCTTAGTTGACTTTAAGTAAAGATTATCCTGGATAATCAGGCTGATCCTGACTAAATCTGTTGGAAGGCTTTACCTGTGAGCCTAAAACTTCCCTGAAAGAGAAGAAATGCTGCCTTTATGCAAGAGCTTTGACCCCACTCATGTGTTCCAGCCTGCCACGTTCTCCCTTGCTGAATTTGCCTTCCCTGTACATTTCAGACTTGCTTGGCCAACTCCTGGAATTGTGTGAGCTAAGTCAATGCTAATTATACACACATACACATACACACACACATAAATGTATACATATATATGCTTCTATAGTTGAACTCTGACTGATACTCCTTCTGACAAAGATGCGGTTGCTGGCAATTGGAAATTGAGCTGATGTACATGGAAATGAGGTTTAAAGTGAACATATAGAATCCTCAAACTACACAGATGCATTCATAGCCCATATTACGTTCTTTCTATCTGATTGATTTTTTTCAAGGTGATGGTTATTGAAATTCTGTGAAAAAAATAGATGTACATTAGGAGATTTAGTAGAATAAGCTATAGAAAATGTTGCTGTTTTGGTCCTGGGGATGCAACTGATATTTACTATCTTCCGCCTTTGCCATCACATATTCTAGATATTCCTCCTCTTAAAGTCGGGTGTTAACGTCTGTTTCTTGTCATATAGTGTAACCTAGATCTTCATTCCTAATGAATCTGAAGCCTTGGTTAACGTGTCCATGTCATTCTGTGGTTGATTTGGCACTAATCATTGCTCCAGAAGTAACAGTGATGAGGGTTGAAGTCAGATCTAGAGGAAGACAAGTAATTGCTTCAGATATTGCTTTTTTGAAGTCTTCAATCAAAGGTAATTTGATATCCTCTAGCATGAGAAAGAAAGCCACTTATGACAGCCCAGAGAGGTCATGGAAACCGAGGTGTTCAAGATTCTCAATTGCAGTCGCTGAAATGTCTCTATTTCAGATACCACTCCTTCCCTATCAAGACCATTGCTTTTCTGTAGAAGATGTATTGGTCCAGAAATGCATTTTTTCTATTTTTTTCCCATAATCAGATTTTAGGCATTTTTCTGTGCAGATTTCCCTCCAGCTGCAGGAGATGAGGGTCTCCTTGCTACAGAGCCTATGACTTTGAGAACTTACAGAGCCTCTGAGCTCTGAGTTCATATTTGGTCAGTAGTTGCTGTTTTTTTTTTTTTTTTCTTTTCAAGAACTCAATGACAGTTAACAACAAAAAGCTCTATCCTCTTTACAACTTTATTTCTCCCTGCAGACCACTAATGTTAGAGATTCTGAGTAAAGCAATGTGTCCTCTTTTATCTACACTGTCTCAGATCATCATGCCAGAGTTTATTACCACCTCCTTGCCTTTAATAACATGGTCCTTTTTAAAATAAAATACCTGACCCCAAAGTGATCAAATTCTAGAACCTAATCCTGAGGCTTTGCTTCCCAGGATCACATATGGTACTGTCTTACTATGGTTTCACAAAAACCAGAACCTGAGACAAGAATCTAAGTGCTAGTAGTTTATTCAGGAAAATAATGATAGGAAAGTGAGGAATTAAGGTAAGAAGGGAAAAATTCAGCAAAAAGCATATTATCAAGGAAGTTATATTTGGGAGGTAAAGTAGATCATACATCTCAGATTCATTCTCCTGGAAAAGTAATGAATTGTACACCAGTTTATGTCACTTATTAGTTGTGTTGATGGAGAAAGAGATCTATTTCCTAGAATTTTTGGTTTTTCATTCACATTGTTGGTGCATTTTTCTTCTACAAGAGTAAACTCTTTACAAAGAGTCACAGGTGCTGGCTGTTGGTAGTCAGGAAGGCCTGCAAAAATCAATACAAATTAAAAACAATATGTAGTAATTAACTAGAAGATATGGATGGGACATTCATATCAATCACATTTACCTTAAAAATACTGTATACTCAAGATAATATCTGTCAACCTTTGATTCACTTGGATGAGTAAGGCATGCATATGAAATAATTATTAAGAAAGCACAGTAACAACTTTTGAGAAAGTCATTGGGAACTGGTATTCATGGTGGATGACACAGCCTTTGGAATAAATGTGTAATCAGCATAGCATTACATAAATGATAAAGGGAACTGAAGAAGTAAGAAGGTCTATATTATAGTTTCAACACAAATATCATTGTTCATATGGATAAGGAAATATTTTTAAATAATATACACAATAGTGTAAGCGTATAGGAGATTCTCGTGGAAGTGGTACAAACACCACATTATATTTTTAAAAAGTTTTTTTCATATCTCAGATATATAAAGATAGTCTTGTGTGTTTCCAAAAATGTAAAATGTATAATCTATTTGGAATACATTTTTTTTTTCCTACAGGATGTGAAGTAGAAAGGTGTTTTCCTTACTTTTAATATAGATATCTTTCCTACAACCATACAGGATCAATCCTAGTTTATGAGGACCCCGGGCAAATAGAGTTTACAGGGGTCCTGTCTGTATAAACAATTATTTTCAAACTGAAGTATAAAATGCATGCATTCATGTGATGTAGAGTAGTTTAATGATATAGATTTGGATGGATAGAATAGAGGTATTTAAGAATTTGTTTATTGTCCAATTAATGCATGTGAAGATTTTCTGTAAAGTACAGGAATTACTGTTTACCATCCAAATACAGGAACCATGTATTCATGTTCTTTCTCACTAAATGTGTGTATCTCCCACCATGGCCAAATAATATTACTGTAGTTATTACTCATTAATTCATGCCATGGCTCTTGTGAACCTGTTTGTATTAAACCTGTAATACAGATCTTCTTGCCTTTTCAGTTCCTTCCAGGACTCACTGCCAATGCTGATTACATCAATACTCATGGCGCTTCATCATCCCCCATAAACGCTGGTTTTCAATGACTCTCTCAAAAGTTGTTATTGCATAATCTTAGTAACAGTCACAGATGGATGTCTTACCAAGAATATTAAGGAATGTGTGAATGAGAATTCCTATTCTTGCCATGTTAAATTTACCACTGAGATTTCATAATGATGTAAAACAAAACATCTTCCAACCATGTTATCTCTTAAATTCTTTAGGACATAATCACTTCATTTTTAGAATGCAATCTTTTTCAGTGATGAACACACCCTAGTCTTCCACACTTCATCAGGGAGGGCAGGTGGGTAGCTCTGGGCAGTGCAAAAAGAGAGGTCTCATTCAGGAAGTAATGTTTACCCCTTCTCTGCCATGGCTTAAGACCGACTAGGGAGGCTGTAATATCCCCCATACATAACAAAGTCAAAAAAGGATATCAAATTAAAGGGTCTGTTGGTTTTGTGGAGCAAGAGTGTTGAAAGCTCACAGGATAAATGACACAATGCTTGAAAACTACCTGACACGTGGCATGAAGCCTGCTGAATGTATAGGCTGTGGATATCACCAGTTAAACTATACAGAGAGGGTTAATAACCCCTTAAACCTCAGATATTTTAAACCAGAGGTGAAGCTGCAGTGAAAACACGTGTGAGTAGACGCCAACCAAACACCTCATACTTATAGTTCTAACCCAAAATAAAACAGTAGGCAATTAGTAGCCCAGAGTCCTGAATGAATCTTGTGTATAACATTGAGAGTAATGCAAAACCAATAAGTCAGCACCTTCCTGGTTACTCAGTAGCACAAAATTCCACAAAATAAATACTGTCGGTGGAAGCATCCCACTCACCAGGCCACCCTATTGGATCTGACACATATCTATGGAGCACAAGAATAACTCTTAGGCATATCAATCTCCAAGTTCCTAAGATATCCAACAGGCTTCATATCCAGGGGTATAAAAAGGGAGTACAGAATGTTCCTCAGGGGGAAACTAGGGCCCAAATAGTGAGGCTTGTATACTGTTATTGGTGGAGGTGCCTTTATTTGACTGAAGCAATCTCTAAAGGGAGACGACAGCAGGGACTATTTAGGAACAAAACTCTGATTTCTTGGGAGTAATAAGTAATAAGTACTTTATTACAGAAAGTGCTTATGGGCAGGAGATCAAAATGTCCCTTACAGGAATCTTTTTTAAAAGTATTTTATAACTTAGGTATAAAATAATAAAATTGGCTTTTATATTTTGATTATATATCTGGCATATCGACTAAACTTTCTTATAAATAAAATACTTCATGAAAACTTTGATCTGTTAATTATATGAATTTTTTATTTTACATTGAATGAATTTTAAAATCTTTGAAGAATATCCAACATGGTCATAATTTATTTATTTCTATGAATTTTTAAGCTTATTCTGCGGATTCTATGTTTATGATTGTGATTGTCTATAATTTATCCAATAGTATTATTACATTAGTTTTAAAATAATTTAGACTGCTTTCTATTTTTGTATTCTTTGAAAAAAAAATGATGAAATATTATAGTTATCTGCCTCTGAACATTTGTTAAAGCTAACAATAAAACAGTCAACTTTTTCAATAGGGATTTTTTATGGCAAGATTTATAATAATGTTTTTTTTAGTGGTTCTACAAATTTTAATTCTTTATAATTTTTAAGAGATTTTATACTATATAAACTAATACATTTAATAGAATAGAGTTCATGTTATTTTCTTTGTAATTTTGATGTTCTTGCTAATTTTAATTAAATAAAAATTCTAAAGTAATTTTATTTCTTTTTCA
This sequence comes from Macaca nemestrina, assembly GCF_043159975.1. Lineage (NCBI taxonomy): Eukaryota > Metazoa > Chordata > Mammalia > Primates > Cercopithecidae > Macaca > Macaca nemestrina. The sequence continues at coordinate 82,926,994 of NC_092135.1, read as the reverse complement.
ATTATTGGATCACTGCTGAAGATTTAGCTAGTTTAAATACAACTTCTCTTATTTATAGTTAACACTATTTGTTTGTTTTTTCGAGTTGACAGCTATGAGTGCAAAGTTACATTGAATAATTTCTTATTAGTCAAGGTGTTTATATGTTGAATATTACATCTTTATATATGTTATCAGATTAAATGTAGACTTTTATATTTCTTAAAAGGACAAAAATTGTGATTAGCATTGTCTCAACTTTAGCGGTGCTATTTCGAATATGCAAGACCAAATTATTTTTAAAATATTGGATTTCTCAATTATCATATTTTTTAAATTGTAGAAATCATTTGGTGTAAAAACCACATATCAAAAGGGTTCTTACATGTATAACAAGTTATATGTAGTCACTAGGTTGAAAATCGAAATTAATAATCTATAAAATATGAGGCACTGGTCTAAAGTCTTTATGGTAATATCTGTGTGTTTGATGTTGCTGCTATTCTAATATCAGAAGATGAGATTCTATGCATCTGTGATACAAATTAATTATACTTTCATTACATTCAACTTATGAAACACAAGTATGCTGATGACACTTGCTTATGGTGCAAACATCAACAATGTCTTATTTCATAGTAATGATTTTAAGGAAGTATGAATATTTGATAATAAAATTATATTGCAATATATTATTTAATGTATCTTATTATAATCTAGTTCTTAGAGAATTAGTGGCCAGTGGTTTATGTTTCTAGTAATTCCATTAAAATAAGAAAACTCTGGAGAAACCATTTCTGACCTGATAAGTAAGACTGATTTTTCTGTAACTTTTACAAATTTCTAACCGTAACTGAAGACTTTTCAAGTTAAAGATGAACAAGGCCAATGGCAGATTGAGTTTATTCTACCTGAGGCGACTGTCCTGTTTAGCATAGGTAAAGATCAGAGTCTGGAAGAAATAAAGAAATAAAAATATTCAGTAAATTTCTACAAACGTAGTTCTTAGAAATTTATTAGTAGATTTGATATGATCACTTTGAACTACCCTGTATAAATATTTTATTTATATAAAATAATTTTTGTTGTGTTGAATTTGTGGTATTTTAAAAAAAGTTTTCTCTCACAAGTCATCTCTTATTTGAGCTAACTCATGAAACAATTTGAATAAGTCAGCATAGTTTTTAATACTCTCAAGATGTCAAATAACTGAGATGCTTAAGGCATGATGAGTTTCTTTAAAATTAGTATAGCATAAAATAGAATGATTTCAATTATCCAATTCTATGCTATTACTTAATACAGCTATACGAAAACGATTGTCAAAAAGCTAAATCTTCTGAAGCAGTATAACTGAGAAACAGCTGCATAAATCCATTAAAATGACAGTTCTAAATTGCATAAAAATAGTGCAGAACAATTTACCCAAATATAATTTAATCATATCTCTTCCAAACAGCAAATATGCATAATTGTGGATTAAAAAATTAAATCTAAAAGAAAATGTAATATTACTGTCTCTATTTTAAAGTAAGTATCATTAGGTAATAATCTAAAAAATGAGCAGGTTAGTTAAAATATGCATAAAATGAGTATCATATATTATATTGATTATAAAATTATTTTTGATTATGAATTTTACATTATGCAGATAATATAAAGAGATTTTTTAAAAAATCATCTAGAGTCAAAATATCAAGTTTCTAGCAAAGTACTCATAGAAAAAAGTTTAAAGTGTTCTGAAAGAATAAAACCTAGGTTATTATAAAATAATGAAATTGTAGAAATAATATTAAGTGTACAGTTTTATATGAATGATAAGTTTTATATTCTAACATAGCTGGTTGTAATGAGATATCTAATGCATGACCAGAAAATATACAAAGCTATCTAAAGGAAATTTAAATAAATTGAAACTTAAGTGATTGAATCATGACCGGGCAATGTCTTGCCAATATAACTGCACAGTAATAGTGTAAATTACTTGAAACCATGAAAGAATTCTGAACTGTTGTGACTCACTGTATTTGGAAACAAATATAACAATGTTAATGTTCTCACTAAAAGTAATAATAATTCCCTTAATATCTGCAAATAATATATTATGTTGTAAAAAGAAAAGAAAAAGTTTTTTCTTTCTATTTAAAATGAAACTTTGAAGACATATACATGATTTTTTAAAATTATTTTTTCATTTTTGTGGGTACATGGAAAGAGTATGTTAGAAGTATTAATTATCAGGTGAGATATAGCATATTCAGGGAAGTTAATTAATAGGTAGAAATATAGCATTTGGTAGAGGAAATAAGACCTAGGGTTAGATAGATCAGTAGGATGACATAGTTTACAATAATCTATTGTATATTTCAAAATTGCTAGAAAAGAAGAATTAGCGTGGTTCTAGCATAAAGGAAAGACAAAGTGATGGATATTGCTAAGTACACTGATTTCATCTTTAGATGTTACATGAATGTAGTAAATTATCACATATATCCTGAAAGTATGTGTATCTATTATGCATTAAAGAAACATATTATCTAAATATTATAATAATTATTAATGAAACCTTGGTAGTATTTACACATATAATTTTTTAAATGCAATAACAAAAGTTTAAAATTAAATTTTATTGATGTTTTGATGACAATTTTAAAAACCTAAACCTAGTAAATCTTGTAGATTAAATAACAAGTTATAATAGCATCTAGGGAACATGGGATCAAATAAACAGATGAATAGCTTTTAAGGGACACTCAAGTCTTGTTTGTATTCTTCTACTTTCACTTCTCATTAATTGCTCCTACTGTAACTCATCTTTAGTAAAGATTGAAGACATGATTTCTCTAAAGTTGAAGTGGAAAAATTCTAACCTCTATTTATATGATTTAAGCATGAGAATTGGGCCAAACTTTAAAAAGGTAGATATGTTGAATTTGCTCAAGTTATCATATATTAATAAAGTATCTCCTTTTAGCTATTTTTCCTCTGTATATACAAGATAATGAGACTTTGGCTCAAGCCTAGGTATCTATTTTCCCTTCTTTGGCTTCTCTATCAACCATGGGGCTACTAGAGTATATCTGCTGCCCATATTTGGTTGAAGATTGGGGCTGACATAAAAGTTATCCATTTGAAAGCATTAAAATTGCCTTGCTCAGTCCTCCTCTAGTTCTCTCTTATTTCACTGCCATTTTACTATTTATTGTGTGCTATGATCTGAATGTTAGTCTCCTAAAGTTTTTGTGTGGAAATACAATCACCAGTGTCACAGTATTAGGAGGTGAGGACATGGGGAGGTGGTCAGGTATGAGGGCCAGTCTCTTATGAGTGGGGTTTGTGCCCTTATAAAAATGTCCCAGAGATATTAGCTTGTCTTTTACATTAGGTAAGGACACATCTAGAAGGCCCAATTATGATCTTGAAAATGGGTCATTGCCAGACACCAAATCTGCCAGAATCTTGATCTTGAACTTCCCAGCATCCAGAATTGTGAGAGAGAGAGAGAAAAAAAAGAGTATGTTGTTTATTAGTTACCCAGTTTAGAGTATTTCGTTACAGCCCTCCAAATGGACTAAGCAGAAAATTGGTACTGAAAAATGGTTGTGTTGTTGAAACGAATACCTAAAAATACGGAAGTGACTTCGAAACTGTGGAATGAATAGAGGCTGGAAGAGTTTCATAGGGCATGCTAGAAAAGCTTATAGTGAACTGAAAAGGTGATTCTGGTGAGGCCTCAGGAGAGAGGAGAACTGTGGAGAGTCTCCATCTTAGAGAATACCTAAGTGGTCTTCAACAGAATATTGGTGGAAATTTGGACTGTAAAGGTGATTCTGATGAAGTTTCAGACAGAAATGAAGAGTCTTCTAGTGCTTTGATCTTGGGCTTTGCAGGCTGAAGAACTATAAGAAATAAGTTTCTGTTGTTTATAAGCTACTCAGTTGATGGCATTTGGTAATAGTTGCCTTAAGAGACTACAACAGTGGGTTTTTCATTTTATTTAGTGACAAGTTTCAAGTCTTATATTTGGACTTCAAAAAATCTACAAATTGGGCATTTGTACTTTTAGGACATTTAAAATGATTCAGCTAGATACTTTAAGTGATCTTTTATTTAAACAGCCCAGAGAAGTTTATAGACTTCTGAAATTTCATTGTGAGGACATGGACAGGCCAATAATAAAGCACTATATAGCTTATTTTGACATTGTCTCCTATACATATATATTCCTTGAAGGCATTGTAGAAAGAAGGGGTGGAACACTGAAGTCATATTTGGAACACATCTTGAACTATCTCAAATATTTAGAAACAACTTTATAAATATTTTTCTAGAATGCAATAAATAATATTCTTTGGAAAATGTGATGTTTATGAGTTTTTAAAACAAGTATCTGATATTATCACTTTGCTTCTCCGTTTGCCATAACATTCAAATATTAATTGATCATTTCCTATATCATAGATATTACACTAAGACAAGTAATGCTCTTATACATCACAATTATATAGGTGAGAGAGTAAGCAATAAGTAAAATACAGTGTGATAAATGTATTGATCTGTTATTAGTACTTTTTTTACATAATGAAGACTGAAGACCCTGAAGGACCTCAAAGATCTTTCTGAATCATAGAAAAACCATATACAATTTAGCACAATTTTAATATTATGTTAAAGGGTTTCACTGTAACAGTGTTAATGAAGAAATAAAGGGAATATAAGAAACGAAACAAGACTAAAAGTATTGAAGAAGCACCAATGAGGCTCTAACCAAGGAAAATAGCATAAAGGGGAAATAGAATTTCTTTTAATACAGTAATTGAAGTTTTAGCTGAACTTTTCAATAAATACATTAATTGAGCAAGGAATTATTTTAAATGACTAATTTCCTATTTTTCATTTACAGATTTGTAAGTTTTTAATTTGAAAATAAGTGTGTTCCATTATAATTCTTAACATTATATTACTTAAAATAAGACCAGCAATGTACTTAACAAAATGAAATACTTGTTAGAAATTTTTATTTGAAACAAAGACTTCACATTCTTTTCTTTCCTTCTTTCAAGGCAGCTACAGCAGGGACAAAAGATCTCATCTCTCCTATTTTTTTAAATTCTTTCAAGGCATGGTACATAGTGCTTACAACCCCATGTAAGGTGCACAGAATCCAGGGAGCCTTCATAGTCTGTGAGACCCAGACAGTAATGAGATAAAACACTTTATGAGACTGCTACAGTAGGAAGCTAATCAGCATGAGCACAACAAGAGAGGACCCTCCCCCGCCCCAACAGGAATGTCAGGCAACCATCAGGTGATGATCAGATGGTTATTAATCAGTTTCTCTAAAATAATTGCTCACAGCTGATGCCAGAGAAAGGCAGTCTCACAATAGTTAGAAATACTTGAAACTGGTGATCAGCAACTTCCCAATAAGATCTCTGGAATTAGGCAAATGGGCTCAAGCGTACACCGTAAGAGGCAAAATCGCAGAGTCTTTAACTGGTATATGAACACTTGACTGGTAAGGGAAGAATGCCTCAGGTTAGCATGTGTACAACTTCAGCAGATACACTGCACACACGGCCCCTCCCAAGTGCTGGCAGGACACTACACATGTGAAATGCTAATATATAAAACCCTAAGTCAGAGGTCAAACCATGCACTTGATGGTCTTCTGAGTGTCTTTACTCCTTTTGTTCCTGCTCTAAAGTTTTTAAAACAAACTTTCACTCCTGCTATCAAACTTGCCTCAGTCTCTCACACAACCTTATGCCGCTCAGTTGAATTCTTTCTTCTGAGGAGGCAGGAACTGAGGTTGGTGCAGACTGGCACAGATTTGCTACAACTAACATTCTGGTGCTGTGTCACTTGAATATATTTCCTGGTATGCCTCACCTTCCTCTGCTAGAGGCATTCAACCCCTGTACGTGTTTGTCTTCTCCCCTTTTGTTTTTCTGCTTACTAACCAACCCTCAGAACTATTCCTCTTAGCCATAGTAGCTCTGCTTCCCTTGGCTGAACTCTCAGTTCAGACTGATGGGTGGTTCACAGGGCTGGGAAACCCTCTGGAGTCTGTGCTAGGTAGACTGAGAGAGTAATGGCCCTCCTGAACAGGAGGCTTGCAGCAGTGTTAAGGCTAAAGTCTAAGACCATTCAATGTCTGGGGTTTCTTCTGCTTTTTCTACTAAAATTGGCTCTTTCTCAAAACCCCACATTGCCTATTCTTCTGTTTTCTCTGTTGTTTATTCTGAAATGGCCTTGTGCACCTACGGGACTATCAGTCTTGGGGCAAGTCTGCCTTTTCTCTGGTTTCACTTCACATGCCACATGACTTCCTTCTCTGCTGCTGGCTCATTGCTAGGATGAACACTAACCAGAACCCTGGCTTTGCCAGCTCTTTATGACTTGCCATACACTTTTCATTCTGATAATTCACCAGGGGGAACTTTTCCAGCAGCTTTTGAAGCAGCTTTTTCACTTGAATAGGGTCTCATTTAGTGGCCCTTGAAAGGCCCCACCTACTTGCTTTCCTGGAATTAGCACCCCTTTGGGGAGAGGGGAAATTCATTCTTTGCCATTTGCAAGCCCTTATCCCAGGCCCCAAGTATTCTAGAAGTTTCTTCCTTATGTCAAGGAGAAATAAAGAAATCTAAGAGCTGCTGTTTGTGCAAGCATATGAAGGCTTCCTATGAGTATTCCTCTATCCTCCTCACACTTCCTCCTATAGTCTGCATTTCTCTAATCACTTTCACACCCTTCTTAATATGCATCAAGACCTTCAAGGTCATATTCAAAGGGAGAGAAGTCCAGGCCCCTTGTGGCAGTTAGCTGAAAAATGGGATTCTGGTCTACATAAAGAACATGGAAAATTGGACTCCGAGGAAAGAGATAATCATTTTGTTACTAAAATGCTCCTAGCGAGAGTTACTATAAGGTCATGAAGAAAAAAATATAGGCTAACCCAAGGCCACAGGCGTGAGAGACCCATAGGACAAGAGTTAAGTATGGTCCCAGGCTAAAAGATTGCCATAAGAACAGAGATAAAGGCAAGGGTAGGAATATATGGCAAAATCCATTTATTCTGGAACCCTAAGGATGAATAGGGGGCCTCCTGTTCACTCCAATATCTCCTCTGTTCTCAGGTGAGTAATTGTGACAGGATGGGACCAAGGTTAAGGGAGCACGGTAAGATCAGTTCATTCTAGAACCCTAAGGACAAATGGAGGATGTCCTGTTCAGGATAATAGGAAAGTAAGAAGGGATACCTTCTTTTTCCTTTTTGCTTTTTTTTTTTCTCCTCTGTTCTCTCTTTGCAGATGGATAATCACATCTCCACACCACAGGACATGCCCCTTGAATGCATGCTCCAGAGTGGGAAAAAGTTTGACCCCCAAACCCAAGAAAGAAAAAGACAATAATTTTTCTGTAACATAGCCTGGGTTGAATACAAGCTCTGGGACCAGGAATCTTGGCTCAAAATTGGAAACCTAAATTTTATTATGATCTATCAACTAGATTTGTTTTACCACCAGCAGGGAATGTCAGCAGAAATTCCCTATGTACAGCTCTCCATGGGCCTAAGAAACAACCCTGACTTTGGCAGGCTTGTGAAATTAAACCAGCAATGATAGCAGCCATACTCAGGCATTCCCCGTTAGTTGATTGGGGAGACCCCCCCTTATTGGGTTTACCCATGGCTCAAGCCTTGGAGGAACCAAGGGTGGAGCTTCGCTCAAGCCTCACTGCCCTTTTTATTTTATTATATCCAAGTGTCCCAGCCCTGGAGCCCTCTTTTCCCCAGCCAGGGCCACCCTCTGGACACCACCCTCTTAAGTTATGTCCCGTTCAAGAGGTTAGCAGCCCCAGTGAACCCACTAGAGTCTAGACTCCATTCACTATGCAAGACATGAGCCACATTAAATTGGAACTAGGAAAGTTTATAAAGGACCATGACAAATATATCAAAAGGTTTCATAAACTGGGCTTAAAGTTTGAACTCATGTGGAGAGATTTATCAGTCATATTAGGGCAAATCTTTCTAAGGGAGAATGTGACACCATTATGGAGGCAGCCAAACAATTTGCAAATTCAATGTATATACCAGATTCTGGTGGCTACCCTGTAGAAGCCACCACATTGACCCCAGTTTTGATTATAATACCCAGCTGGGTATATAAGCAAGGAACCACATTTCCTCTGTCTCACAGAAGGAATGAAAGCTACCAGAACAAAGCCTGTGAACTTTAATAAATCAGCCTTAAAAGATCAAGGCCCTCTTGAAAACCCCACTGCTTTTTTAGAGAGGCTAGAAGAGGTCCTAGTGAAACACACTAACCTGGACCTAGGGACACTAGAATGGCAATTGGTCCTAAAAAAACTGTTTCCTAATTCAGGTAGCCGCAGATATTTGGAGGAAACTTCAAAACCTAGCACTGGGTCCCAGGACACCTATGCCTGACAATCTCAAAATAGTTTTTTTGGTCTTTTACAACCAGGATCAGGAAGAAGAAGAAAAGGCGCAGGAAAAGTAGAGGCAAAAGGAAAAGTAGCAGTTTCAATTCTTGGCTGCATAAAATATCTTTTATATTTATGCCCTCCAGGTTACCCTCAGAATATTTTCCCAGGTAATTTCCATCAGTGTGAAAAGCCAGGGCACTGGAAGGCCAACCACTCCATTGTGATATGTGAGAAAAAGCCCTGCATGGCTTGCTCCTTATGCCATATGCTCCACCACTGGAAACGGGACTGCCCTGAAGGCGGAAGGGTTCCTTGGACAGAATCCCAACCCCTAATGTCCTTGAGCTGAAGGGGCTCTTTGCTCCATCTGGCTTCCAAATCACACATTGTCATCCACAAGACAAAGCCAAAGGCAACTCTGGAAGTGGCAAGTAAAATAATAAACTTCCTTTTTTGGTTCAAGAGCTGCATACTCTATGCTAATCTTGTCTGAGCAACTGTACGCCAAATCCTGTTGGGTAATTGGGGCAAATGTCACCCCCTCCCTCAAAAAGAAAAGATTCACACTTGGAATTATCCTTTCCAAAATGGGTGTTCACTTAATATTTACCCAATCTCTGAATTAATCTCTCCCTCTAATAGCCCTGTATCTCCTGGGAAAGCTACCTAAATCTTGAACCAAGAACTTCAACCTGGCCAGTCTACTCTACCTCAAAGGTTTAAAAATAGCCCACATTTATTTGAATAAGCCCAGGTAAAACTCCAACCAAGCAATCTCTTGAAGAAGGATAACTTCTACCGTGTATAGATAACCTCTTTACTCCCCCTTCATAGGACTTACATAGCAACATGCAGTATAAACCTAAACTTTCTAACAGAAGAAAAGTTGCTTTTGTCTAGTTCAAAGGTTTTAAAAGTAAAGAAGTATTTTTGGTAAAGAAGTTATAAAGAAAATATATTTTATATGTGAAAGGATCTTGTATCGTAAATTCTTGTCCTAAAGTAAAATGACTGGTTACTTAAAAAGAGGACTGTTTAGGACAAGTCAGAAAGTTAAAGCGTGTTGTAGACAGTTTGTATAAGTTGTGAAAATATTTGTGAAAGGAAATTTATTAAAAATATACACTTTTAAAGGGTATTGGGTCTACTAAATGCTTTAAGGCCATAAACTGCTACCCTGACTGCTAATAACTGTACAACATGCCTGTTTTAAAGCCATTGATTTCTAGGTAAGGCCTGGTGACATACAAGGTTACCCATGCCCCATAGCTGTGCAGGAAAGAATCAGACCTTATCTGCACTTTTTTTCTGGTGTCCTGGGCTCTGCAAATAGTATGCAATTAAAATCACTTACTTATCAGGTTTTTCACAAAAAGTAAAAGTTGCTAAGTGTTAACAGTGTAACATGTACTTAGGACTATTTGAAAACAGTTTTACATGCAAAATGTATTAGGGAAGTAGAATGTGTTTTTGGTAAAAGATCATAAGAATATGGATTTTTTTCATCTAGTTTACAGGGTTAAAGGATTAATTAGATAGAGTTGAAGGTTTGAGCAACTTGTGGAAAGTTTGTGAAAAATTAATATTGTAAAAAACTTGTATTTGAATTTACTTAGTTTATCTGTAAATTGAATATTGGAATGAAAGCTTAGCACCATTTGCTTAGAGCATTATTCTCCTCTTCAACAGAAAATTGTAAATGGTTATAAAATGTTTATGAGAATGTTACTTATAGTCAAACTGACTAAGATTGAATAGATTTGTCTGTAAGATTTTATTAAGAATTGGGTGAGACATAAATAGTACACTAATGCAAAGGTAAAATTTGGCTTTCTTTAGACTGTACTTGTATAAATATGTTATTGGTGTGTGTTTCAAAATTATGAGAAACTCATAATTTTAATATGACTCAGTGTATGTTATCAGTAAAAAATTATAATTGTTAAGTAAAATTGTCGTATGTCACAGAAGTACTCCACATTCCTAGTCTATTGTGTCTTTAATAGCAGCTGTCCTAAGACTTTGCCATCCATAGACAATTGTTGTTGTTTTTTTTATCCTCTTTAGAAGGTGGTTTTATAATCAGCTATAGGAATCTGACAGGTGCTCTTGAATGGAAGTTTCTGATAACACTGATGATTGTGACATTAAAACGGAGGAATTACATGCAGGACTCTCATGGAGAGCTGAAATGTTCATGAATATCAAGTAGAACAGGAGTTAACTACATGTACTAAATTAATAAAAGACTAAAATAATCATATTATGACTCTTTGCTTAATACATTGCTGGTCTTTTGTTTCTCAGGATCAAGAATAGTTTTAAACTATTTACAACTTTTAACAATTGAATACACCTGTAGACAAAATTCGGACCATATTGCTTTCTCTCTATCTGATTTCTCCAGAATGTGGAAACTATTTGTGAGTATTCTTAATTTATGGCAATATAACAATGTACATAAGTGCAATAAGAATCTTTTTCCTTTTGCAACAGGACACAATTCAAGAGACTGGCTTTTTTGCCAAGGCTTTGATTGAAATGGTATGTTTTTCATTAGGGAATCAAAATTAATTTGTAGAACCAATAAAAGCTCCTTGGGAAAACTGGCCTCATACCTTGTCTACACAGTCTCTGCACAGGGTTGCTGACCTGTGATAAGTAAAGAATGTCACTTTCTGACAGGCCCAGGAGCCCCAAGTTATCATGAGACTTCAAGAGGAGATGAATTTACTTAACTCATATAGGTATTTAATGGCATAAACCCATGGCTGGGCTTAAGACTTTAAAAAGTCTTAACTGAGATTCCTTATGGAACGAAGTTCTATTGAGGACAATTTTTTTTAAAGGCCTATATGGCACATAATTATTCTTACTGTGATTTATGCAAATACTCAAGTAAAGTATAATAAGACTAAAGTTTATTTTGCAAACAAATCAGTCTTATTATGATTTTTTGTTTGTTTGTTTTGAAACTGAATCTCACACTGTCACCCAGGCTGGAGTGCATTGGCATGATCCCAGCTCACTGCAACTTTTATCTCCTGGGATCAAGCAATTCTCAAGCCTCAGCCTCCCAAATAACTGGGATTACAAGTGCACACTACCAACTAACACAACATATTCCTGTGAATCAACCAGTGAACTCTGGCCGCAGCTCAGAAGAAACAAGAATGATAAGTAATGTAAAAATCTAAATAAATATTTTAAAAATGGTCACATGTTGGATTCAGCTAGCAACTCTATGCACCTGACTCTTAGCAGGCATGACTATAGCCACCAGAAACCTGGGCATGTTGGAAGTCTCAGAATTTTTTGAAACTGTCCTCATCCCCTCATTTCCTTTTTTGATATTATTTGACATCTGATAACCTAAGTTGTCTCACCCTCAGTTCATCAAGCTCCAGATGATCCTCAGTGAGGGATACCATCCTCTCAATATTCAAGTGTCACCCTTTTACAGAGGACTCCTAGACTGTCCACCAGTGAGACACAACAGAGATGAAATCCTTTCTTGTCTTCCTTGGGCCTGTCTGGACACTACTTTCACGAACCCACAGAGCCACTTTGCCCTGACAGCCAGCAAGGGGGCAAGACCTATAGAACAAACACCACTGCCCCTCTGTTAGCAGGAAGCAGTTACAGAAGAATAATGTTTGTCCATTTTTCCAAAAGAATTGGGGTCTTGGACTCTTGAGGGGGGAAATGTTATAGTAGCTTGTTGGACATGAGCAGGGCAGGAGAGGAACTCCCTACCATCAGGAATGTTAAGCAACCATTAGGTTCTGGTCAGGCAGTCATTAAAATGTCTTTCTAGAATAATAATTGGTCACTGTCAGTGTCAGAGAAAGGCAGTCTCCCAATAGATAGAAACACCTGAGACTGGTGATCAGCAGTTTCCAGATAAGATCTCAGGAGTTAGGTGAGAGGGCTCAAGCATGTGCACTAACAGGCAAAATGACAGTCTAACTGGAATATGAGCATTCGACTGGTAAGAGAAGAATGCCTCACATGGGCATGCATACAACTTTAGTAACAACCCTACACATGAGGCTCCTCCCAAGGACATGTGCATGCAGAATGTCAATGTATAAAACCCCAAGTCAAAGGTCAAACCATGCACTGGAGCTCTCAAATTGCCCACCTGACCCTCTTCCAAGTGTACTTTAACTTCCTTTCATTCCAGTTCTAAAGCTTTTTAATACACTTTCACTCCTGCTGTAAAACTTGTCTCAGTCTCTCATGCTGCCATATGCTCCTCAGTCAAATTCTTTCTTCTGAGTAGGCAAGAATTGAAGTCACTCTTCTCTCTAAGTGATCTCCTTTTCATATTTATATTTTTGTTAACTGTTTTTGTGTTTCACTCATTTAACTGTAAAACATGTAAGGGTGATAATACTGCCGGACAATAAGTGCACATAAAATGATTTTCTCAAATGATTTTGTAAGTAAGCAATGTTGACTGTTTACTTATTACGTGGTCAAAGATTTATGATGTCATTTGTATCTTGTTTTCAGTAGGTTTTTCCATTACTTACTTCACAAAAAGAGTTTCCCAATTTATCCAGTTACTTAAGCAATTAAAATCTACATGTGTACTCCTTACTATAGGCCAATCACATATTCCATTTATTAAACACTGTGTTCTTTTTCCATTTTGATATATTTTTATTAGGTTCTATACAGGACATATCAAGTTATCTGTGGCTTTTAGTGAAGATAAAAATTATTTTTCATTAGTCTTTGAGGAAGCTGTCTAAACAATGTAACCTTAATTGTCTCATATTTTATATATCTTGAATATCTTAGAAAGAAATAAAGATACATATATAATAGGAAATATGAACTAAAATAAATATTATTGAAAGTGGATTATGATAGTAGATCTTGAATTAAATTGAAATTTAGTGGACTCTAATTAAAATGGATATTGAATTTTGCAAAAACATAAAATAAGTTTATACGTTGACAACAGAAGAGGCTTTTCATGTGTGAGGGCAAGAGGTGTGGGAAATACCTAGACCTTCCACTTAATTTTTCTTTGAACCTAAAAGTGCTCTAAAGTAACTTTTAAAAAAATAATAATTGGCTTAGACTCTTCAAAACTTTCAAGTAATGTCATATAAGATAACTAAGATGCCTCCTCCATCCTCAGAGAGATGTTTTTACCTTTAGTGGGATAGTGGAGGAAAAGAGTGGCTCCTACCCAAGCCTTCAAAATGCTGTGTTTCAAAACTGCACGTTACAGCACAGTGCGATTGGTACCAGGGAAGTGGTTTCTAAGTGTAGGCTGGGCCCAGTATCAGTGGAGACATTAGTTGGAGAATCATATTTTTTTAAAAAGCTTTGGGAATTCTTAGTATGCTTATGCTTCTCAATCGTGCACTGAGGTTCAACGTCAATCCTACTGCCTTAGGACTCCAGGACGGTGGGGGTTTCAATGGCTACCAGTTCAGAAGCTATGAGCCCCAAGCATCAACTACTGACTATTACCTAAGCTGTTTTTAAAAATCTTTATTGAGTTATAATTGAAGCTGCTTTATTTTAAGCAACTCATAAAAGTCTTTTTTCTTCTGTGTCTTTCAAGAGCATTTTAGTCTTATTTTATCTTGGTGTATTTCCATCATCTAGGGCACAAAGAAAAATAATGTCCACCCAGCAGAAGTTAGAATACAGGAGTCCCATCTAATTTATGGTTTTAGTTACTCATGCTATGTAAATATTAAATGGAAATTTCCAGAAATAAAAAATCATAAGTTTCTCTTTCTACTTTTTAAAAAATTTTCTTAATCTAAATGCTCATCAACAGTACAATGCATAAGTTAAAAAAATAAAAATAATCTTAGAAAGAAAAATTAAAAAAAAAAAAGCATTGATAAATGAAATCCCGAACCTCCCCAAAATCTCAGTAGTCATATGAAACTGGGAGAAGAAACTGCCTTTGCAAAAATATCAGTGAGAAAATTATGGCAGTGGTGGAGATTTCATTTAGCCTATCCCTCTCTTGCCTTCAGTCTTCAAGCTGCCTTAATTATTCCTGGGCCAAGCTAGCTTCGGGAAAAATTTAAGTTCTAGTTTAAATCAGGGTTCCCCAACCCCTGGGCCACAGACTGGAACTTGTCGAGCTAGCAAAGCTTCATCTGTGTTTACAGCTATTCCCCATCTCTGGCATTACTGCCTGAGCTCCGCCTCCTGTTAGATCAGCAGTGGCATTAGATTCTCATGGGAATATGAACCCTATTGTGAACGGCACATGCAAGGGACCTAGGTTGCATGTTCCTTATGAGAATCTGATGACTGAAGGTTTGTCACTGTCTCCCATCACTGCCATATGGGACCATCTGGTTGCAGGAATACAAGTTCAGGGCTCTCACTGATTTTACATTGTGGTGAGTTGCATAATTATTTCATTATACCTTACAATAATAGAAATAAAGTGTACAATAAATGTAACATGCTTGAAACATTTCAAAACCATCCCCCATCTTGTCCGTAGAAAAATTGTCTTCCATGAAACCCGTTCCTGGTGCCAAAAAGGCTAGGGATCACATCACTGGTTTAAGTGATAATAGCCCTTCCCCAAAACTTAACCTCCTTCATAAAGCTAATGAGAGACAACCAGGCTAGGAAGGGAAGGGAGCCTGAATTCTGACAAAAGGTAGAGACAAATGATTGCCAGTCTTTGTTCTGGAGGTCAAAAGATATGCAACTTCCCCATTTACTCCTGCAAATAACATCATTATTGTACAACCCAAGATTGGCCTTTTGAAATATCTTTTCAGGTTTTTTGCATGTCTGACACCCATGACTCTACCTGGACCCACCAACTCCTCCTCTGGCCCCACTCTGAAGCCACTCAGTGAAAAAGCATAGCTTCAATTTCCTATGATTTCATCCCCAACCCAACTAATCAACACCAAGTAGCCACAGCCTTGCTACCCCCACTGCTTCCTGCAAACTACCTTTGAAAAACCCCTAACCTATGAGCCTTCAGTATTAATTTGAGTAATAATTCTGTCTCCTGCATGTGTCACCAGCCTCACATCAAACTTTCTCTACTGTAATGCTGTGATCTTTGTGCAGTGGGCAGGAAAAACCTGTGGAGTAGTTGCAATATGCTTAACTCCTTTGCTGTTTTCAGCATGTCCCTAATAAAAGGAGGTATTCTCCAACTCCTGTATTTAAACTTGCACTCTTCTCTCAAACTGCTTGTACCTATCATTTCTTGATTATCACATAGTTAAAACATTACCTGAAAATATTATTTGGAATATTTTCAATAAGTTTCCAGTCACAGTGACTTTAAGATCTATTGACTATCAAGCTATAAACGAGTCAAATTTACCTAGATGAATCTATGGTCTCTCATAGTCATAAGTCTAATTCATAACAGTTATTATGGTTAGAAAAAGAATGTAAAAATAGTGTTTCTCAGAGTATGGACTAGTTTTCCAAGAGCTTAAAAGTGCCTTTCATATACTAGAAATCAAATTGTACAAAGTAGTGTATACCATTATTTTTGTTATCTGTAACTGATATTTTCTGTAAAACTGTAAATTTTCTCAGTTTTTGAAGTTCAACTGAAAGCCTAGTGGCTGGAGAGGGTAGGCAAGAGAGTAGGAGTAGACAGAGAAGAACTTTAATCTTGCCAACAATCTATCATAATCTTTTATAATGTTATACAATATCTTGAATTATATTTTTCCTTCACTGCTGTCCCTATACCACCAGTGTCTAGGTAGAGCAAAAATTTTAAATTTTTCATAATAAATAAGATAGGGATGTCTCAAATTTGTATGTGTGTGGATATACATTTTCTTTAGTTCTCTGAGTCCTTAACAAACTACATTGCTCAATTTTATGCCTGGTACAATTTAAGGCCATAGTCTTTCCATGTTTTCAGAGATCTTAGTCATTTGCCCAAGTTAATTAAACATTTTGCAATTCTTGACGTCTCTTCGATCTTTTAGAAGTCTAAAAATGACACATATTCAATCCCCAAATTTAACCTGGAACAAATCCCTCCCAGGTTTTGCTTTTCTTTCTCTCTCTCCCCCTTTTTTTTTCCTCCATAAGATTCACATCCTCCAGGTTCAATGCCAGGATAAAAGGGGTGTAAGAAAAAAGAGGAAATCGATTTTTATATCTTTTTTCTCTTCTGCTTCAAAAGATCTACTTCTCCTTTCTATCCAGGGATAACATTATTACTCTTTAGTTAAATAACCAACTAGGTTATAGTCATTTATTTCTGGTGGCATGAAGCCCCATGACTCATTCCAAATAATAGGGTGAAGGGGAATAAAATTCATGGTGAAGGTGAGTGAAAAACACAATGTTGAAGTTTATAAAAACATAATATTTGATATGATTCGACACTGTGTCCCCACTCAAATCTTATCTTGAATTGTAATCTGAATTTTTTTGGAAACCTCATGGGTTTTGATAAGATCATGAGGATAGTTCCCCCATGCTGTTTGCATAATAGTGAGTGAGGTCTCATGACTCAAAACCATACAACTACATGAAAACTGAACAACCTGCCCTGAATAACTACTATGTAAATAATGAAATTAAGGCAGAAATAAATAAGTTATTTGAAACCAATGAGAACAAAGATACAATGTACCAGAATCTCTGGGATACAGCTAACACAGTGTTTAGAGGGAAATTTATAGTACTAAATACCCAGAGGAGAAAGCAGGAAAGATCTAAAATCAACACCCTAACATCACAATTAAAATAACTAGAGAAGCAAGAGCAAACAAATTCAAAAGCTAGAAGACACGAAATAACTAAGATTAGAGCAGAACTGAAGGCTATAGAGACACAAAAAACCCTTCAAAAAAATCCATGAATCCAGAAGCTGGTTTTTTGAAAAGATTAACAAAATAGATAGAACACTAGCCAGACTAATAAACAAGAATAGAGAGAAGAATCAAATAGACACAACAAAAATGATAAAGGGGATATCACCATTGATCCCACAGAAATACAAACTACTATCAGGGAATACTATAAACACCTCTATGCAAACAAACTAGAAAATCTAAAAGAAATGGATACATTCCTGGACACATACACCCTCCCAAGAGTTGATGATTTTAAGGGGCTTTTCCTTCCTTCACTCAGAACTTTCCTCTCCTGTCACCATGTGAAGAAGGATGTGTTTGCTTACCCTTCTGCCATGATTCTTAGTTTCCTGAGGCCCACCCAGCCACACAGAACTGTGAGTTAACTAGTTGTCTTTCCTTTATAAATTACCCAATCTCAGGTGATTCTTCATAGCAGCGTGAGAATAGACTAATACAGTAAATTGGTACCACAGAGAGTGGGGTGCTGCTATAAAGATACCTGAAAATATGGAAGCAACTTAGGAACTAGGTAGCAGGCAGAGGTTGGAATAGTTTGGAGAGCTCATAAGACAGGAAGATATGGGAAAGTTATGAACTTCCTGGAGGCTTGTTGGATGGCTTAGAACAAAATGCTGTTAGTGATATGGAGACAGTTAAGTCCAGGCTGAGGTGGTCTCAGATGGAGTTGAGAAATTTATTGGGAACTGTAATAAAGGTGATTTATACTAAGCTTTAGCAAAGAGACTGGCAGCATTGTGCCCCTCTCCTGGAGATCTGTGGAACTTTGAACTTGAGAGAGATAATTTAGGGAAACTAGTGGAAGAAATTTCTAAGTAGCAAAGTGTTCAAGAAGAAGCAGAGAATAAAAGTTTGAAAACTTTGAAGCCTGATAATGCAATAGAAAAGAAAAACACATTTTCTGGGGAGAAATTAAAGCCTGCTACAGAAATTTGTATAACGAGGAGCTTAATGTTAGTCAACAAGAAAATTGGAAAAATGTCACCAGGATATGTCAGAGATCTTCATGATAGTACCATGCATCAAACTCCCAGAGGCCTAGGAGAAAAAAATGGTTTCATGGGCCAGACCCAGGGACCCCCTGTTCTGTGAAACTGAGGAACTTTGTGCCCTGCATTCCATGTGCTTCAACCATGGTTAACAAGGGCCAAAGTACAGTATGGGCCATGAATGCAGAGTGGGCAAGCCCCAAGCCTTGGCAGCTTCCATGTGGTGTTGAGCCTGCAGGTGCACAGAAGTCAAGAATTGAAGTTTGATGACCTCTGCCTATATTTCACATGATGTATGGAAACACCTGGTGTCCAGTCAGATGTTTGCTGCAGGGGTAGACCCCTGATGGAGAACTTCTCCTAAAGCAGTATGGAAGGAAAATGTGGTGTTAGAGGCCCCACACTGAGTCCCCACTGGAACATTGGCTACTGCAGCTGTGAAAAGAGGGCCACCATCCTCCAGACCCCAGAATGATAGATCCACCAACAGCTTGCACCATGCACCTGGAAAAGCTATAGACACTCAATGCCAGCCTGTGAAAGCAGCCAGGAAGAGGGTTGTACCCTGCATAGCTGCAAGGGTGGAGCTGACCAAGGCTATCAGAGCCCGTCTTTTGTATCAGCATTACTTGAATGTGAGATACGAAATTGAAGGAGATCATTTTGGAATTTTAACACTTAATGACTTCCCTATTGGATTTTGGATTTGCGTAGGACCTGTGTTCTTTCTGTTTTGGTCAATTTCTCCCATTTTCAACGGCTGTATTTACTCAATGCTAGTACCCCCTTTATATCTAGGAAGCAACTAACTTGCTTTTGACTTTAGAGGCTCATAGGTGGAGGGGACTTGCCTTGTCTGAGATATGACTTTGGACGTGGACATTTGGTTAATGCTGGAATAAGTAATTACTTTGCGGGGACTGTTGGAAGGACATGAATGAGTTCTGAAATGTGAAAACATGACATTTGAGAGGAGTCAGGGACAGAATGATATGGTGTTGCTCTGTGTTCCCACCCAAATCTCATCTTGAATTGTAATCTGAATTGTAATCCCCGTGTGTTGGGGGAGGGACCTAGTCGGAGGTGATTAGATCATGGGCATGGTTTCCACATGTTGTCCTCATGGTAGTGAGTGAGTTCTCACAAGATCTGATAGTTTCATAAAGTGCTTTTTCTTCCTTCAATCTCAGCACTTCTCTCTCCTGCTGCCATGTGAAAAAGGAGGTGTTGGCCGGGCGTGGTGGCTCACGCCCCTAATCCCAGCAATTTGCCAGGCCAAGGCGGGCGGATCATGAGGTCAGGAGATGGAGACCACCCTGGCTAACATGGTGAAACCCTGTCTCTACTAAAAATACAACAAATTAGCCGGGCGTGGTGGCAGGCGCCTGTAGTCCCAGCTACTTGGGAGGCTGAGGTAGGAGAATGGCATGAGCCCCGGAGGCAGAGTTTGTAGTGAGCCGAGATCGCGCCATTGCACTCTACCTGAGCCACAGAGTGAGACTCCGTCCCCCTCCCCCCACCAAAAAAAAAAAAAAAAAAGAAAGAAAGAAAGAAAAAGAAAAGAAAAAGGAGGTGTTTGCTTTCCCTTGTACCATGATTGTAAGTTTCCTGAGGCATCCCCAGCCATGTGGAACTGTGAGTCAATTAAATGTCTTTCCTTTATAAATTATCCAGTCTTGGACAGTTTTTATAGCATCATGAGAACAGACTAATACAATATTCATCAAGAATATATTATATTTACTATGAAACTATATCATTATAATTGAGCAGATTATTCAAATTCTCATTCAAATTACCTGGAATTCTTTATTACTATTTCTTATTTTAAAATTATATTTTAGTAGCAATTTCTATCTTGCTAGTTTTCAGTTTTTTCATTCAAGAATAATTATTAAGAATTTAATTCTTTAAATATGCCCATTCGTCATTATTATAATTAATGACTAGATCATTTTTTTAAACTTTGTTAAAACTAAAATTTCTTTTCAAGGATTTTTTTTTTCTCATTCCCTGCTTTTTTCATACTACTAAGGCCTTGTATGGATTAACACCAACTTTAATCTTTGCTGCAGCTCAGTAATCTCACCTCTGTTAAGTCCACATAAATCCTGTCTGCCATTAACATGCCAACAAACAGCTGCTTGTTTATCCCAAGATTCCTGGCTTTTTATATTTGATTTTAATTATCATTTTCTCAAATTTAATGAGTTCTATTCAGGTGCTCTTTTTAAGACACAATCAAGCTTTTCCATTAATTAACCCTGAACAGCAAATTTAAAATATTTCTTAATTATAATTGTGAACACTTTGATATAATATACAGAATCCAAAACCCTTCAACATACTGTAAATTGGGAAAATAAAAATGCTGATAATGAGATAGGAATAATAGATGGTGGTCACAGGAGGATAGAAAATTCCAGGCATCAGCTTCACATAACTAGTGAAAAGGAAACTGTTGACATAGCTGCATAAACTAAAGGCTGATAAGACCCTGAAAAACATAGTGTGAGTCAAGCTGGCTAAGACTGGGCCCAAAATGGTACCGGATTTGACCTAGGTTTCATGTAGGACCTCAATACTCATTAATATATGAAATCACACACCAACAGTGCCATGGCAGTTCTGGGAATATGCATGTTTGGTGTAAAAATGAGAAACACCACAGTTCTGAGAAATCTTCACCTTTTTCCAGGAATCTTCATAAATATTCCACCACTTGGTTAAAGAAACCCACAAAACAGAAAATCAAAACCTTGCTGGGCATGACACTCTCTTGAGTACAGCTGTACTCCCTTTCTTGAGTGTTTAATTTTACTTTGCAGTAAATCTTTGTACTTTCACTATTTCCTGACTAGACCTTAAATTTCTTCCTGTGACACCAACAGCGGGTGAGATCCCACTGGAGTTTGGGAATCTCCCCTAGCCCACCAGTATCCATAAGACAAATTCTTCCTGGACCAGGATGATTTATATACTCATTGTATTATGGTTTTCCAGAGAAAGAAAATCAGCAGGATGTATGTGTGTGTGTGTGTGTGTGTGTGTGTGTGTGTGTGTGTATACACACACAGGTCCAAAATATGCAGGATAGGCCAACAGGCTGAAAATCTAGGGAAGAGCTGTAGTCCAAGTGTAAAGGCAGTCTGCTGGCAGAGTTTCCTCTTGCACAGAGGAGGTGCCTCTTTGTTCTAATCAAGCCTTCAACTGACTGCAGTAGGCCCAACCACATTATGGAGGGTCATCTGCCTTAGTCAAAGTCTGCCTGTCTAAATGGAAATGCCAACCAAAAAAAACACCTTTAGAGTAACTTTCAGAATAGTGTTTGGCTAACTATCTAGGCACCATGGCCCAGCCAAGTTGACAGGTATAATTAACCATCACACTCATGCTCTCTTGAAACCCTTTATATTTTAAACATGAAGTATATAGACTTTGTAAATGTTACAGTCATATGTACCCATGCATCTTTTCTTATTCAAATAGTGGGAAATATAAGACACAATCAATTACTTCATTTTTACTACTTTAAAATGGCAAAGGCCCTTTGTCCATAGACCCACTTTGCAGAGAGTATGAAGTAGTTTTGCCAACATCATTTATATGTGCTAGATTGGAAGCTATACTGGGTTTGCAGGTAGTAGGCAATGTCACAGAGAGAAATTACAGAGAATTCCCTTTCCTTTCTCTTTTAATGAATGTGCCCCAGATATAAACATCTACTGTTTGAAAGTTACTGCAGTAGAAAATGTACACTATTAGAATCTACATTGTGATGGCATTTTATAGACTGTTGCTACTTAATATATTTTCAGTGACTACTGAAATATTTCAGCATAGGTGAAATTGCAATGACCAGTGTGATTTGAGAAATCACAAAGATAATTGATAGGAATGGTCTGGGATAAAACTATGATGTAGAAGTTTTTAAAAAAATCATTCTTAATACTGCTCTTTCAAGATGTATTTCTTATATGTCAACATTTATGTCAACCTCCCAGATGATTTTTTTCAATCATTAAGTTTTATTTTTTTACAGTGGATTTCAGTTTTTGTCAAACTTACTTCACTCAGCACTGTAAGTTCTGTGTTCCAGAAAACCATTCAGTCCCAGACAATCCAATTATTTCATAACGCTAGAACCAGTAACTGATTAAATAGTGACTCTCAATGTTGGCAGGGGATTGGGGGCAGAGTTTATGAAAAAAAAGTGGAGAGAAAATGCATCCGTAGCACCCAAACTTTAGGTTTTACGTCTTTTCAAATAAGAAACAATTTGGCACAGCCCTACTTCAGCATTTTACTATGTAAGAATACAAAAACAAATACTCACACGGCTATCATCACTATCAGTTAATAGAAGAAATCCGCATTTAAGATTTAAATATAGCAAAATATGATGTTGGATTAAGCGAAAAGCACTAAAATTATGAACACTGTATTTTCTTTTTTACCGCGGGTGGCTAAAAAATTCCCCCAGTGGCATATTGACCTGTATTGGTAAATTCTGCTTTATGTGATTAATATTCTCTATCTCTCTTTTCCATAAGACGAGCCAGCCTCTTCTCCTCAGGAATATGTCGCACATTTATTTATTTATTTATTTTTGACAATCCAAGTAAATTTTTTACTATAATTTTAGAGAATAAAAAGCATCTAGGTGAGTAATATTTGGGGTAGGGGAGGGTATGCAGCTGTAATACATTAGGGCATCTTAATACTGTAGGATACATATGACAATACGAGAGACTTTACTCCTTCTAAAAAACTGCTCATCTGTACGTGTGTGCGTGTGTGTGTGTGTGTATGTGTGTGTGTGTGTATGTGTGTGTGTATATATATATGTATATGCCATTGTTTATAATTTCAGGTGCTTCTCATATTCTCCGGAGCCCAGGGACCCTGGGATCAGAACTCCTGTTCAAACATAGCTGACAAATGTTTAATTATCTTCTAGTCAAATACATTCAAATGGCTTCCTTAAGTCTCACAACAGCAGTTATCAAAAAATGTGTGTGCTTCTCTAAGGTCTCCACTGACACATATCCCTAAGATCTGCCACATCAAATATACCAGCGAGGTTAAGCTCATAATACTACAGGATAAGACACAGTGAATGAGGCTTAGATAAATTTAGTCACAGAGCGGTATTACAGTGGAGAGACTTTAAAACATTTAAAATTCAAATAAATATTAGTCTTAGGCATGCAGCAGCTTTATACATGGGTTGTTAACACAGCTTTGCTTTCTGTGAAAAAGATTCTGGTAGGTATTTGCTGTTTAAATCTTTTCAGGTAATTAGTCCCTATGGTGCCTTCCATTTCAGGCTCCAGCTGTTCATGCTAATGAAATGTAACCTGGTGTCAGGAATCCCCATCCTCCAGCATTAAGTGTTTAACCAGTAATGGGGTACTTGAGAAGTTGCACACATAAAGGGAGGTGATGAACAACTTAAACTTAATTATCACTGCTTTTATCTTTCAAAAAAAAGAAAAGAAAAAAATCAAGTGAGAGCTATAGTATTAGTAGTGAGTCCCTCTCTGATGAAACATATTTCAAAAATAGAAGTAGGAGAGAAAAAATGTTAACATTTTAGCCATAATTAGAGCAAAGTTATTTATTTAGATATGGAACCTGATTTGGGAATGTATTATACTCACAAAAATGATCAAATGTTTACAAAACATCACCTCTTCACTCCCATTTTTACATGAAAATTTCTAGTCAGCCAATGGAGAGAGCCATAGAAGGCAAGATGTGAGTTCCACATTTAGTATACAGTGCCATCACAACAAGGTTGTGCCTGACTTGGTCTAGGAGTGAGTGTTTCATAGCTTTAGAAATTGATCATCTGTGTGCAAGTCTTGAATTTAGTATTTAATTTATAATATAAAGATGATACACTGTCACAAAGACACATTTGATTAATTCCAAAGAGACAAGCTGCAGAGCACATTCTCATCAAATTGTAATAAAACTAGAGGTAAAGTTCAATTTAAGAATCTATGAAAAAAATTGAACACCATTCCAATGTACTAAAATAATTACCATATGAGTAAATCAAATCAAAATACAAAATAAAAGTTTGAAATAAAAGTGCCTCAAATGTGTAGGAAAATATACACAAATGTGTAGGAAAATGTGCCCCAAATATAGGAAAAGTTGCATTTTTATTACTAAAGATAAGTTTTGTTATTAAACAATAGCATTTACATAAATTAAGTAAATTTTAAATGTAAGAAACAAGAAGAAAAATAAGGTTTCAGAAACTGACAAATATAAAAGAAAATTAACAAATTATAAAATATAGAAGAACTGACAAATATACAGAGATAGAGTCCCTCAAAGGTGGTTATAAAAAGGTACAAAGAATACATTGAAAAACACATTATTTCTTAAAAAGCATTACCTATGAAAGAAAAGACAGAAAGGAAGCAAAATATACATCAGGATAGATAATGAGATAAAACTACATATAGATAAAACATAAAATGTTTACAAAGGAATAAGATGGGCATATTTGGTCAATTAATTTAAAAATATAAATGAGTTATTAAAAAGTTGATCTATAAGGTATAAGATAAATATAATTATAAAATCAAAGATGAATAAACATGTATAGCCCAATGTGCTTTTAATTGAATAAGGATATTTTTGTGTTTGGAAAGTCTACATTTCTACATGGGTTTGTGTATGTGTATACAGATACAGATCTAGATACATGTTTTCATAGACAAGAAAACAACCTAAATAATTTCAAACACCAGACAATGTGGTAGGCTTTGATAAGGAGAAGTGACTTTCACATTTTATTTTATATTTTAGGTTAAAACATATCTTAATTTTGTTATTTTTCATTCATTAAAATCATATTAACAAAATATACATCTGAAAAACTGTAGCTAAGATACCTACATTTTGTATGTCTGGAGATCTTCTACTTATGGTTATTATTATTATATAGGTAATATAATCACTAGCAAAAACTTTTAAAACAAACTAAAAATCTTTGCAATTGCCAGGGCCATGGGAAAATTTTCTCTTCACCTTCTGAAGGTTTCCTGAAAAATGACTGACAAGAGGAAGATTAGTAGGAGAAAAGGAATTCAAATTTATGTAATGTCTACATGGGAGCCTTAAGAGTGAAAACCCAAAGATACACGAGAAACTGTCCATTTTATCCTTAGGTTCAACAAATGATCAGCAGCCAGGTAGAAATATGATTGGGAAAAAAAAGGGTATGATCTAATGTTAATAGATGGAAAACCCAGCAAGGCCTGTCTCTCTGGGTTTTCCATGGTCTCTCTAAGTATGCATTCCTTCCTTTTGGGTGTGGGGTGGGGGGGCTTTTTTGACCTACAGTCAAACAAGGTAAGTTAGATAATTTATCTATGACCAGTTTTTACACAGAAAGGTGAGGACGATTAAAGTTTTTCAGGTTTTATGGCTAGCTTTAGGGAGAAGGGGTTCTGGTTTCCAGGACTCGCTTTAGGAAAGAAGAGATTCTAAGAGGAGGGTGGAAGAAGGTGAAAGAAAATCTTTTGCCTCAGATGCCTTCATTTTGGAGTATTCTTTTCCGAGTCTCAACAAAATTACACAATATAAAGTAGGGGAAAAGTGTGCAGTAAAATTTGGGGCATCATACTATTTCTTAAGTAACCTGAAAAAATTCCAGTTCTGAAGAATCAACAGACATTAACTCAGCAATAGATCTGACCAACATCACGATGATGTTTGCTATTTATTAAAATCTGAAGTTCATTAAGGTAAATTTCATGTAATAGTCCTAATTAAAACTCTTTCAAATGTAAGAAAACCACCTACTGGACTTGAGGCCAAGAGCCAGACATAAAAGATCATGTCTTACAGAAAAAAAATAGAAAAATATTCAGATGCTGGTTGCTGTATAATTATCTTATAACATTTTTGTGTTTTAACAAAATAAAGAGGAAAAATTCTGTCTTTGTGAACTTCAGTATCACCATCTCAGTTACTTATCCTCTTTTGATTTTACACTAATCTAAGGGATCTCAATCCTTATTACATATTAGAACTAACTGAGGATAGTGTGAAAAAATAATTTGTAAAGTCATACAAGGATTTACTATTTTAGAAAAATTGAGAATCTCTTGTTTACAATACACAATTCTAGAAATTCTTTGTTGTCATTTTGTTATCAATTTTGGATAATTTTGAATAGCCAATAATCTTTCCTTAGCTAATATACTATCTTTGACAGACAAATCATTCCAGGATGACAAACTTCAGCTTTGTACTTTCAGAAACTTTATACTCCTTCCCAACCAATTTAGCTTCTCTCTGTAGCTATGCAGATGCACAGCTATAGAGACAGAGAAACAGAAACAGAGACAGAAAGAGTGATCATGTCTTTCCAGATAGATGGATAGACAGAGTTTGATTTATAGATATCCAGATAAACAGATCATAGACTATCAGTAATCTACATATTGGATTAACAAAGATTAAGAAAAAAAAAAACAAACCTTAAATTGAGAGAACTAAGACAGAGACTCTAAATCCTGAGGCAGTACTTTTTAGTATATTATGTTTTCCCAGGTAAAGGCAAACAAATATCTTTTCTTTTCATCTGTTATATTGCTCTGTTGGAATGCGTGCCAAAAAAACACAAACAAAAACAGAAAAACCTAAAAGGTTTACACAAAACTATCACTGAGAATTAACTTCTGGAGAGACAAAGCAGGTGTTGTGTTTGAGCTAGACTCTAACATAAAGTGAGATCTTAAACTGTTGCAAATTTTGAATATATTTATTTTTTTTTACTAGTTTGTCTATTCTACAGACAACAGAGGAGTATTTCAAGAAATAGTGAAAAGAATAATTAGTACTTTCTCTCTAAGGGTCAGTCCCAAAGATACGAGATCTCCAGCTTCAGTATTTAGAAAACACAGTTATGTTTGAAAATTATTTGGAAGAGTCAAACCTAAGTTTCTATAAACTCAGTTTCTTGTTTTCTACCTACTTCAGTAGATTTTTTTTAATCCATAAAGATTCCAGAACAGCATCTCACTATTAGTTTCTTCTTAAATCATATTTATAACAAGCATACAAATATCTAAATCATATGTAATTTTGTTAATGACAGGAGAATTTTGTGAATCCTCTACAAACAAATGCTGCAAATTATTTTGACTGTTTGTTTACAAAGCAAATCTTTGCCATTCGATGTATAAATTTAATATTTGCTGAAGTAGTTTCGTAGAGAAGAAAGAAGTGGTCTATTGATAGTGGTCCCAAGGAAATAGTTACAGGAAGAAATCCGGGACTGTTAAAAATTTATACTACCCAGAGAAATTTAGTGCTGTAGGAAGTCTGTTATTCTCTAGTAATAAGGTTTGTAAAATAAATAGTGGAATATTTCCATGAGGAAAATTAATCGTCATCCATATACACTTACAATTAGTTCTTCTTGGAAATTTAGTGAAAAGACAGTGAGCACTTGGATATAGATTCTTCATTAAAACAGCACCGTTGGGACAAGGGGTTAACATCCAATAATATAGGAAGAACTCAACCAACTCAGCAGCAAAAAAAAAAAAAAAAAAAAAAAAAAAAAAAAAAAATTCAAATTAAAAGATGGGCAAAGACCTAAATAGGCATCTGTCAATCTGTCAAAGGAAGAAATATGAATGGCCAACAGGTACATACAGGTACATATGTAAAAATAGTCAACATCACTAATCATTAGGGAGATTCATATCAAAACTACAGTGAGGGGTCACCTTACCTCAGTTAGAATGACAATTATCAAAAAGACAAAAGATTACAGATGCTGGTGAGGATGTGTAGAAAGGGGAACTCTTACACACTGTTGGAAATGTAGATTAGTTCAGCCACTATGGAAAACAATATGTGGATTCCTCCAAACAACTAAAAATAGAACTACCATATGATCCAGGCAATTCCGCTACTGGATACATACCCCACAAAAATGAAATTAGTATGTCAAATAGATATATGCACTACCATGTTTATTGCAGTGCTATAGCTAAGATATGGAATCAACTCAAGTGTTCACCAACAGATGAATGGAGAAAGAAAATCTGTATATATTGAATACTATTCAGCCATAAAAATAAATGAATTTTTGTCATTTGCACCAATGTAGTTGAACCTGGAAGACATTAACCAAAGTGAGCTAGGCACAGAAAGACAAATGCTGCATGATAGCACTCATATGCAGAATCTAAAACACTCGATCTTATAGAAGGAGAGAGTAGAATAGTGATTACCAGAGTCTGGGGAATTGAGTGGGGAGGGGGATGAGGGAGAGGTTGGCTAATGGTTATAGGGTCACAGTTAGATAGAAGGAATAAGTTCTGATGTACTATTGTGAATAAAGGTAATTAAAATTAACAATATTGATAGTATATTTCAAAATAACTGGAAGAGATGATTTTGAATGTTCTCACCACAAACGATGAATCTTTGAGATAATAAAAATGCTAAATACCCTGATTTGATTAGTATACAATGCATATATGTATTGAAACATATCAGTTTACTATATAAATATGTATAATTATTTTGTGTCCATTTAATAAATAAATAAATAGATACAGCCCATTGGGTAGGTTTTGTGCCACTATACATTTTTATTTTTGAAATATGAATTATTGGCTATTCCAAAGCTGTTTCTGCAAATATTTTTAATAGTAGTTCTTCAATTCTTAGACGACCCATTGGCATAGTTCCTATTTCAGAGTTCACTTGATTTTCTGAAAACCCACACATTTGTTTGGTTCTTAAATTGTCAGTTTTCTAAGGTCCACTAAAAATGTTGGGTTTATGTTAAACACTGTTTAAGTCTACAAATTCCCATTTCAATTTTGTTTATTAAATAACTTATTAACTTAGTAAATTTATGAAAACAGAGGACAGGATTTTTTTTCCAACAGCTCTTGGGGCTGAATAGCACATACTTCTAGTTTGTGGTGTTTCTGTAGAGTCCCTCGTCATTGAAGTGGTCACTGCTCCAAAGCCAAACTATTAGATCACTGAGGGACTGCTTTCTCTAGACTTATCACTGGGCAGAAGTAAACAGATATCTCCCAAATATAACACTGTCAGCAGTGCGAGAGAAATAAAAATAATCAAAATAGAAGTACATGGGATTCAGGAAGAGATGCTCTTTCCTCCAGCCATGTACCTATATGACACGATACTGACAAAGTTTAACATCACACTGTCTACAAAAGAGAAATGCTTACAGTCTAGCTCTATTATTTCAGATCAAGGTAAATAAACTAGATTTCAACCTTAGAGACAATATTATAAATTGATAGTGGTCATGTACATGATGCTATAGAATTACCAAACATCATGCCTCACCTCCCACCTCAATGACATAGCAGAAATGCATTCCTGATCACAAATTTTGATCCCCTAGCTATAGCCAAGTCTGATATTAGCTTGTTCCTGGGACTTTTGACTCTAGCTACATTGAGTTGCCCTTCTGAAATGTGTATCTGAAAAAGTACTGATTGATACAA
This sequence comes from Macaca nemestrina, assembly GCF_043159975.1. NCBI lineage: Eukaryota > Metazoa > Chordata > Mammalia > Primates > Cercopithecidae > Macaca > Macaca nemestrina. The sequence goes on along the minus strand of NC_092135.1, from coordinate 82,897,168 downwards.
AATATTATTTAAAAACAAATCTGCAAGGCAGAAATAAAGATTATATTACAGTTCATAAGTAAATCTTAAATATTTTCTATATTGTAATTATTTAGAGACTTTCTTTCTCATTATAGGGAATTTCTTTATGAGCTATTTGGCATAGTGTCATGATTCACAATCAAACAGAACTGAGATTAATGCATTATTTTACAGACTTCTGGTTTCAGTTGAGTTATATAAAGAGTGGGAAATCTTTGCTCTTATCCACACACCAAGATAAAAACTGAGAAAATAAAAAATCACTGACTCTTATAAGATTCTCTAGAGGATTGAGGTCACAGGACAAACTATCTCCCTGTAATCTGGAAAGCTAGACAATAACAATCACAACCATGACGAGTAGACCTCATGCAAAAGGAGCTGGAGCCAGTAACTTGCAGAAACACTTAAAGGTAATTTTGAGGAATTGCTATAGCCTGAGTGTGGACTAGCTTGACAGAGAAAAAATTCTAGGTGCTCAGTCTTATGAGGATTGCTGTTATAAGTCCTTTTCACACTGCTGTGAAGATACTACCAGGGACTGGGTAATTTATAAACAAAAAAGATTTAATTGACTCACAGTTCCACATGGCTGGAGAGACCTCAGGAAGCTTATAATTATGGCTGAAGGCGAAGGGGAGGCAAAATATGTATACATGGCGGCAGGCGAGAGAGAGTGAGCAAAGGAGAAGTCCCATACTTCATTCCTTTTTTTTTTTTCTTTTTCTGAGATGGAGTCTCACTCTATCACCTAGGCTGGAGTACAGTGGTGTAATCGTGGCCCACTGCAACCTCCACCTCCTGGGTTCAAGTGATTCTCCTGCCTCAGCCTCCTGAGTCACTGGGATTACAGGAGTGCACTACCACACCTGGCTCTCTTTCTTTCTTTCTTCCTTTCTTTCTTTCTTTCTTTCTTTCTTTCTTTCTTTCTTTCTTTCTTTCTTTCTTTCTTTCTTTCTTTCTTTCTTTCTTTCTTTCTTTCTTTCTTTCTTTCTTTCTTTCTTTCTTTCTTTCTTTCTTTCTTCTTTCTTTCGAGTCTCACTCTGACAGCTGGCTACTTTGTATATTTTTAGTAGAGAAGGGGTTTCACCATGTTGGCCAGGCTGGTCTAGAACCTCTGACCTCAAGTGCTCCGCCCACCTCGGCCTCCTAAAGTGTTGGGATTACAGGTGTGAGTCACTGTACCCTGCTAGCCCCACACTTTAAAACCATCAGATCTCCTGAACACTCACTCACTGTCACAAGAACAGCATGAGGAAACCACCTTCATGGTCTAATTACCTCCCACCAGGTCCCTACCTCAACATGTGGGGATTACAATTCAAGATCAGATTTGCGCGGGGACACAGAGCCAAAATGTATCAATCATCACATTTGCTTGGGTTCCAGCAACTCTACCAGCTCACCGTGAAAACTGGAAAAAACATCTCTTTATGTTTTAGTCAGGAGGAAAGGGAAAGTAACCGTTTTGAAATACACCCAGAGAAAAAGTAGCCATTTCGAAATACGTTCAGAGCTGTCTCCATAGCAAAGATTTGCCTTCCGGGAGAAACTTTTTTATGAGAGTGTTGTCTGACTTGGGGGAAAAAATAATTAAACAACTCTAGACCCCTCTATAGATTCTGTGTCATGTAATAGGGGAAAAAATATTGAAATGCTTCTGAGTCACAGTCCAGTGACTCAGGCTCACTAAAACTGATGTTTGAAGTATTGAATTATATAGAACATTTCCCCTCCCCAACACCTTAACACCACACCTACAGTGCTCCAGAATGATATTGGTGAATTATTGCCAAAACAGGTAATTTAGGTAGTTCTTAGGGATAAACAAAGACAACCGGGGAGGGAAAAATAAGGAAACTGAACCTAAATCCATAGCAAATATTAAACACAGCACTAGCCAGATAGATTAAAAAAACCTGACTTTAAAAGCCTAATTCCTGAATTTCTATTACCTGATGCATGATGTCCAGCTTTCACTAACTATAATATGATATAAGGCATGCTAAAAGACAAGAAAAAACATGATCCAAAGACACAATGCAAACATCAGAACAAGACTCAAATATAAAGTTTATTTTAGAATGATCATATAGGCAATTTACAATAACTATGATTAACGTGTTATGTGCTAATGAAAAAGGTAGACAATATGCATGACCAAATAGGTGATGTAATGTGAGAGACTGAAATTGTAAGCAAGAATCAGAAAGAAGTGCTAGAAATAAAAAAAATTTAATCAAAATTAAGGATGATTTTGATGAGTATATTAGCAAGCTGAATATCACTAAGGAAAGTATCAGTGAACCTGAGGACATGTTAATAAAAATTATCCAACCTGAAAAGCAAATAGATAAGAGATATATTCTTTAAAAGGACAAGAATAGCCAAGAACTGTGGGACAATTACAAAAGGCATAACATTCATGTAGTGGAAAGGCACAAATAAAAGCAAAAGAAGCAGAATAAATATTTAAAATAATAATGTCTATTTTCAAAATAAAGTCTCAGCATTCAACAATTAATTAATGCAAACTTGTTGATAACAGGCTAATGAAGAAAAATTAGCTTAAAAATTTAGAGAAATTCTAACATCATATTTCAGCTAACACAATATTTAAGGTGAAAAAATACATGCTTTTCCTTAAGATCAGGAACAATGCAAGGATGCCCCCCTTAACACTCTTATCCAACATTATACTGGAAGTTCTAGCTGCAGCAATAAGACAAGAAGAGAAAATAAAGGTATAAATATTGGGAAAGAAGAAATAAACTTGGTTCACACATAATACGATTGTCTATGTAGAAAATCCCAAAGAACCAGCGAAAAATTTAGCAAACTGGTAAAACTAGCAGGGTACAAGATTACTATATAAAATTCAGTTGCTTTTCTATATACTAATGATGAATAATTGGAATGTGAAGTTAAAAACATAATATTACTGTGTTAGTCTTCTTGAACTGCCGTAACAAAATACCATAGATTAGGTGGATTAAACAACATAAATTTATTTTCTCACAGTTCTAGAGACTGCAAGTTTAAAATCAAGGTCCTGGCAGGTTTGATTTCTCCTGAGGAATGTCTCTTTTTGCTTGTAGATGGCCGTCTTATTATTGTGTTTTCACATATTTTTTTTTTTTTCTGTGTGAACACACTTTTGATATCTCTTCCTCTTTTTTTTTTTTTTTTAAAAACTATTTATTTACTTTTTATTAGTAGAGACAGGATTTCATCATGTTGTCCAGGCTGGTTCCGAACTTCTGAGCTCAAGCAATCTGCCTGCCTCAGCCTACCAAAGTGCTGGGATTACAGGAATGAGACATGGTGCCTGGCCTCTTCCACTTTTTATAAGGACACAGATCCTACTGGATTAGGGCTTCATCCTTATAATCTCAGGTAACCTTAATTACCTACATAAAAGTTATATATTCAAATACAGCCAAATAAGTCTTCAACCAGTGAATTTGAGAGGAGATGAATCAGTTCATAACAATGACTTAAATTAGCCCAGTAAAAATGAAAAATTTATGTATAAATCCAACAAGCTATATAAAAGATCTATGGGAGGAATTTACAAAGCCCTGTTGGAAGAACCAAAGATGATATGAATAAATGGAGAAATGTTCATGGATAGGAAAACCCAAATGTTGTTAAGATGCCAATTTGCTTACCTGGATCTCATAGTATAAATGTCATAATACTAATTTATAATTATAAATTTAAGAGTATGAATTATAAAATCATTCATAGTTTATAAAATTACTGACCCTTAGTTAATGTCAGTGTACTATGCACAACATGACCTTATCCTTATTATACAGATCTATCAAAGAGGGTTTCTTTAAACTAAAAATTGACCAAAATGAAAAACTCAAGAAACTACCATCAGAGTGAACAGGCAACCTACAGAATGGGAGAAAATTTTTGCAATCTACTCATCTGACAAAAGGCTAATATCCAGAACCTATGAAGAACTCAAACAAATTTACAAGAAGAAAACAAACAACACTATCACAAAGTGAGCAAAGGATATGAACAGACACTTCTCAAAAGAAGACATTTATGCAGCCAACAGACACATGAAAAAAAATGCTCATCATCACTAGCCATCAGAGAAATGCAAATCAAAACCACAATGAGATACCATCTCACACCAGTTAGAATGGCGATCATTAAAAAGTCAGGAAACAACAAGTGCTAGAGAGGATGTGGAGAAAAAGTCAATTTCAGAAGATATGAACAATGAGGAAGACTATTATCTTATATAGCAGGATTATGTGGGTAAGAGTGGTGCCTTGGAAAAAAACGACTACTGGGTAGATATCCAGGAAGTGTCCATAATTTCTGTCTTATCCAACATTTTGGCAGTATGTGAAATACATTCTTATTGCTATAATTTGTTTCAAAACTTGCTTAATAATAAATAAATGTTTGCCCCTTCCTAGAAAGCTTTGTGGAATCACAGAGAATTATGGAATTATGTGTCCATAATGCTTTTTATTTTAATCTCTTCATCTATTTTTGCCTCCAGAGAAACAATGGTGTTTTTGTTGACACACAGTTGTACCTGATTTTCAGTCATATTTTTTCTTGCAGTATCACAGTTGGGATTGCCAGAGATTTATAGCAAAGTCAGAACACTATTATTAAATCCATTATAGATTTCTAAGAGCATCAGGAGACTGAAGCTAAAAAGAGTTAAAGCTATGTGACTTTTCTTATAAACATTTCTTTTCCTAAATGATTATGACCAATGCTGTTATTCTGCATTCAGTCAGAATACATTTTTATCCCCAAACTGTTAAGGGTAAGAAGTTACTTCAAGTAAAAGTTAATACATTTGGATTTTGAAAACATATATTTCAGATGAACAGAATCACCTTTAATTCTATATTGCTAGCTTGTTAATTATAAAGTTATTTTCAACAGAGAATCACCTAATACCTACTAAGGCAATCAGTGTATAAAGCATTGAAGTTCCCTCGTCATTAGGGTCAAGAGAGTACCCGAATGCAACATGTATTGTACACCGATTACTATTCTGGACATATGTTCTCTTTTAAAAGACTTGAGCCAATTATTTTAAGTCAAGTAAGAGTTTAAAAATTATTATCATTTATTTTTATTAAATATCATTTTAACTTTTATTTTAGATGTAGAAAGTTCATGTGCAGGTTTATTGCATGAGTGTACCGTGTGACACTGAGGTTTGGGTTACAAATGATCTTGTCAGCCAGGTAGTGAGCATAGTACCCAATAGGTATCTTTACAGCCCTTACTCTCCTCTCTCACTCGCTCCTCTAGTAGTCTCCAGTGTCTATTGTGCTCATCTTTATGTCCATGTATACTCAATGCTCAGATTCCACTTATAAGTGAGAACATGTGGTGTTTGGTTTTCTGTTTCTGCATTATTAGCTTAAGATAACAGCTTCCGGTTGCATCTATGTTGCTGTAAGGGGCATAATTTTCTGCCTCTTTATGGCTGCATGGTGTATACATACTATAGTTTTCTTATCCAGTCTACCATTGATGGGCATTGATTCATATAGCTAGCCAGCTATTCCAACACCATTTATTGAATAGGTAGTCTTTTCTCCATTGTTTATTTTTGTCAACTTTGTTGTAAGTCAGATGGTTGTAGATGTGTGGCTTTATTTCTGGTTTCTCCTTTCTCTTTCATAGCTTTATGAGTCTGTTTTTGTATTAGTATCATGATGTTCTGATTACTGCAGTCATATAGTACAGTTTGAAGCAGGGTAATGTGATTCCTCTGGCTTTGTTCTTTTTGCTTAGATATGCTTTGGCTCTTCAGGCTCTTTTTCATTTCTATGTGAATTTTACAATTGTTTTACATAATTCTGTGAAAAATGACATTGGTAGTTTGATAGGAATAGCATTGAATCTGTAGATTGATTGCTTTGGGTAGTATGGCCATGTCAATGATATTGATTCTTCCAATCCGTGATAATGGGATACTTCTCTATTTGTTTGTTTCATTTACGATTTCTTTCAGCAATGTTTTGTAGTTCTCTCCATAGAGACCTTTCACCTCCCTGGTTATATGTATCCCTAGGGGTGTGTGTGTGTGTGTGTGTGTGTGTGTGTGTGTGTGTATTGTAAATGGCATTGTATTCTTGTTATGGCTCCCAGCTTGAATGTTATGGTGTATAGGAATGCTACTGATTTTTGTACATTGGTTTTGTGTCCTGAATCTTTACTGAAGTTGTTTATTAGCTCCAGGAACCTTTTGGTGGAGTCTTTAGGGTTTTCTAGGTATAGAATAATCTCATCAATGAAGAGAGATAATTTGACTTATTTTGCTATTTGGACGCCGTTTATTTGTTTCTCTGTCCTCATTGCTCTAGCTAGGACTTCCAGTACTATGTTGAATATGAATAATGAAAGTTGGCACCCTTGTCCTGTTCCAGTTCTTAATGGGAATGCTTCTAACATTTCTCATTTAGTACTATTTGGGCTGGGAGTTTGTATATTTGAGATATGTTCATTTGATGCCCAGTATTTCAGAAATTATTGTAATTTTTTATTAATTGTTCCAGAACCAGGACACATAGTGATGGATAGAGATCTAATTTAGAAAAAATAATGTAATTCTTTGTAAAATATGGTCATTTATTCAATTAGGAATCATTTAATTCAGCTTCCTGCTAGTAATGGGAGAAATCTCTAAATTACAGGGAGATTGATTTGTTAAAGATTCTATTCCTAGTTAGCATGATATTGAGAGTATAAAAATTGTGCTCCTGTTTCACTTCCAGGTTTATTTCTCTGTATCTACAAAAGAATAATCAACTGTCCTACTAAATGAATAACAAAAACATGTTAGTTTGTGATAAGTGGACTATAAAAAAACTTTTTAAAGATCTAAACTTTGTTCATCAATTGAGAGAATTGTAATTTACAAGGCTTTAGTTCTTTTTTTCACTATTTTTCATGAACTGTTTTCTCTGTGTGTCTGTCCATCTCTCTCTGTTCTAATTGTCTTTGTTGGCATTTTATAAATGAGGGATCTCCAATACATTTCAACAGATTAGGAAGGAGGATCACAACCTATTCTTATACATTTGTGTACTGTTCTATGTAGTAATAGACACTCAGTCTTATTTATCCATATTGGTGAATGCCTTTGTTGTGGTCTCATCATTTCTTGACACCCTTGTGGTTATTATGTCTGTATCTATAAACTTTGCATGCAATTAAATAAAAAGATGTGTTAAACAGATATAATTACTTTTGCATTTTTTTTCTATTGTGATTAAACTATGTATTCTAAGACATATAAACACTTTTCATTCAAATATTTAAGGTTAATATTTTCCTTGTGCTTTATTTGTGGAAAAGATACCAAATATTGTTAGAGAACATAGCTAAAATTTAAAAACAAGAATAACATGAGCCAACAATAAGTGAATGATATAAACAATTTTACGTGAAATTATTTTAAATCAAAAGCTGTGAAGGGTCTGAGATTTTACCTTTCTTGAAAGTTAACAAGTTAGCCTGCAAAATTTTCTGTATTTGATAGAAGTATGAGACAAATTAGCAATGAAGGGAAATACTTATTACTTATAGCAGTATCAGCATTTTTGTGCAGGTTCTTTGATCCTCAGTTCTGACAGAGTAATGTCAAACGGACCTAGGTGACACCTGCACACAGTCAGTTGCATTGGAGCAGAGGAATGCTGATTTAAGGGCATCTGATATTTTCTCTCTCTCTCTTTTTTTTTTTTGCATAATAAATCATGCCTAGCTTTTGCTTCAGAAGAATAAACTATCACTCTCCTCCAACTGTGTTCACTATTCTAACATTCTTGAGAAAAACAATTTAAAACAAAAAGAATTCAGTTTTAAATTGTTTAAAGGGATGCAGCAATGTAAAAGCCACATGGATAACTGCCTCTCAATACCTCCTAATTTACAAAGATGGTTTCTTAGGATCTGCTTGTAATTACTGGAAACTTTTGAACATGGAGAGAACATCGAATCGACATCATTTGAGAACAAAAGAGTACTACGTGATTCTCATGAGGTAGGAAAGGTAAACTATAAAAGAATAGTAGAAAATAAAGCAGTTGTAGCAGACACTGGAATTTTACTCTGTGTGTGTGCCCTTCCTCCAGCTTCTATTTTATTTTATTTTCTTCTTAAAGGCCTGTAATTTTATTTCCAAGGGCGTGAACTGGCAAGTCTTTTCACAGAACTTCCCTTGGGATACTGGTGACACTTAGCCTATACTTGCAGACTTGAAAGAAGTGGGGAATTTGTTTCCTGATGGCTGCTTTGAGCCAATCATGAATTAATGCTCAAATTGAAAGGTCACTATGCTTCTAATCAAGACAACACTCAAATGGAGCTTACACTTCCATGTTTTCCTAGGAATCAGACTGAATTTACCCTCAGAATTTTCTGGAAATGATATTCTTCTTGACTTCTTCCCTCTCCTTTCCTGGTTTTCCTTATTTTCTTAGTTTCCTTCTGGAAGCTCTTTTTTAATAAATCATTTACACATACATTCATGTCTCAGATTCTCTTCTGGTTAACAATCTGAAGACAGGAAAGATAAATGAAAAGGATAGCTAAATCCTTTTCATTAGTGCTTACCATATACCAGCAGCATGTCAGAAGTTTATTTCATTCTTACAACAACACTATGAGATAAGTATTATCATTCCATTTTACTTATGAGAAGCTGAGGTTCAGAGAGGTTTAACTAACTTGTCTAAGTCCTGAACTAGTAATTGTCTTAGTCTGCTCAGGCTACCATAACAAAATTCCATAGACGGAGAGGCTTAAAAGCAGGAATGTATTTTCTCACAGTGTGAAGGCTGGAAGTGAAAATCAGGGAGCCAGCATGGTCAGGTTCTGGTGAGGGCTCTCTTTCCGGCTTGCGGATAGTTACTTTCTCATTGTGTCCTCAGATGGCATGGAAAAGGAAAGAGATCTCTCACTCTTCCTCTTCTTATAAGGACACTAATCCCATTATGAGGACTCCACTTTCACGACCTAATCTAACAGTAATTACCTCCCAAAAGTCCCATCTCCAAATACCATCACACTGGGGTTCAGGGTTTCAGCATACAATTCTAGAGGGACACAAACTTTCAGTCCACTGCAGTGGTGAAGCTCAGTTCTGGAGCTGCCTCCTTCCAAAAACTGTGCTCCTAAATATTTAACGTAAGTTGTAGGAGATGTGTATGTCTTTTTTCCCTCCTGCAGAGTTGAGGAAATCTAGTTCAACTTCTAGGCTTCTAAACTGTACTTTTGTACTAAAAGAGCAGCTCTGAAGATTATTTTCATGTTATTCCTCATATAGATGTATTTTAGTTGGACATACATGACAGATCCTAAAATGCTAGATTATCTAACCCGTATTTGGAAACCTCTTATGAGTTTCCTAGCTTTCCTGCATTTGCTGCAATAGGCGTACCTCAGGTAAGTAGAGATCACTGAGATGAGCCGCTCTGAAGTCTTTGCAAGAAAAAGAGTACATTTTCAGAGGCAATGCTTAGAGACTTAATCCACCTGTGGATCTTGAGAATTAACTTATCTAGGTAGATATTTTGCTAAATTTTGACTCACTGGGCTGATTGACACAGAAGCAGAATTCTTAATGAAATATCTTTGTATTAGCAGCAACTAACTAAAATAACTTTATTAATTATTAAATAAAAGAGTCTTACAGCTTCCATCCTAGTCTGAACAGGAGTTTGCCTTTATTTTCTTATAGTACCTTTGTGAATAAGAAAAGAATAGAAAACTTCCAGTCTAGTACTGATGAAATCATTCCACAAAGAATTAACAAGTTCAAACTGCTTGGGTGCATGCCACATCCAATCCAACTTATTTAAAATTAATATTCTTTTAATGGCCAAAAGCCATTACAAATGATTACAAATTATAAAAATGTCTTAAGGTACAGTTCACTAATTTAAAAAATCAAAACAGCAACAAGAACATAGGAGAACAAAACTTTTATGTTTTCTAAGAAATAATACATAAAATTAATCTTGCCATAGAATTTGCCTTAATATTTTGATTCATCAATAAAATGGTAAAGGGTAAAATTATATTATTAAATGAAATAGAGTACATAATATAAATTTGAAAATGAAAAAAGTGTTGACTTTATGAATCATTGATAAAATCGTGACTGATTTTAATCAAATAAGTTATCTCCATTGAAAGCATGTTAAATAATAAGGAATATGGACCATTTGATTCTCATAGTATGATATTCAGCAAAATATATTCAACACATTAATATTTACATACATGTTAATTACATAAAACAGAAGTCCCATATAAAGTTAAAATATTAGGCCTTTAAAAATGTCTCAGATTTCATTAGGCCTATTTCTGCTATTATTCAACTTTTGAGCATTTGAGTACCTACAGTCATTTTTCATATCATATAGTATTAGTCTTATCCAGGTTTCCTTACATAATTTGGTTTCCTCACATTCAACTGTATCCAAAAAAGAAACATGAATAATGATACTAAGGAAAAATAATCAATAAGTTATATTTGTTTTACTAGGAAATTTCAAAAAAATTTACATGAATAACATCGATGAACAACTTGGAACTGCTTTACAGAATTTAAGTCCAGAGGATATTCTAAACATACATTCAAAGCTCTATATTAGTATATAAAAGAATTTAAGTTACATATAAATTAATTGATAAACATGATCTTATACCTAGTCAAATCTTCATATACATGCAGTAGACTTGGACATCATTACAAAATTTAAATCTATTTTTGTAGTGTTTAAAACCATAATTCTATTTCTTTCTACCCCTTTGTAGGTATTCTAAAAAGCTTTGCATATATTTTCTTGCCCACAATTCTCTTTTAAAGTCAATGCAATATGGCTTCTAGGCTTACCATTCTATTAAAACTACCATATCAGACTTAGCAATGGCTTAGGTCATGAAATGAAGAATGCATGATTCTCATTTACTTAGACACTTAAAGCTATTGACAGCTCTTAACATGCCCTTTTACTTAAAACTATCTTTTGCCACCATTTTCTTGGTACTATAATTTTCTAATTTATATTCAAGCTCTATGGATACTTTCTGCATCCTCTCTAGTTGTTTCCTCCTCTTCCCAGGCTTAAATGCTGGTTGCTATTTCCAGGATCCACTTCTCTCTGTAGTTTATACATTTTTTCAAAGTGTAATCTCAAATCTCATAAGATTTTAATTTAAATGAATAAGGTGATGATTCCAAAATACATTTCCTTAGTATATGTGTATGTGTATATATGTGCCTTTTAACTTTATACCTGTATAATAGATTATTTTAAAATGATCTGCATTTGTATCTTTTCAGAGTAATTGAATTCTAAATTCCTTTTAAAAGTGATTCTCAAGGCATAATGAGTACCTGTTAGGATATGCTGTAGGATGTCATTACACTTACCATCACTACTGTTGATAATTTGCTCACCCAAATTCAGATTTGTTTGTTCTCAGATCACTTTGTTCATGTTGCATTTGTTACTGTAATTATATAATTTAATTCAGTGTTAAGTGAAATGATGAAATGTGAATATAAGCAGATACGGTTTATTCCTTAGCATGCTTTAGAAATTCTAAACTAAGGTGGTTGCTAACTAAATTATTTTAACTGTGGTGTGAGTATAGGTATATAAGATACGAGAAAAATAAATAATTTAAGAACATAATTTTAATTTGTTCAGAAATGTATTTAAGTCCTCAGTACATTTTAAATAAGAAAACTTAGAAGTCCATAGATGATTTATTTTGAGTATGGATTATGTCGAAAAAGATGACCAATAACTTCAAAGGATTCTGTAAGAAAAGGTGACTATTAACTTTGAATAAATTCAAAGCAAAGACCTTGAACCTATAGCACAATGTTGGTAAATTTAAAATACAACAAGATAATGTGAGTTAGTACACGATGCTTATACTGTGCCTGTGTGCATATGTGCCTTAATGTGTATTTCACCACTTTAAGCAAGTGATAGACAACAAGCACGTTTTTATTGTTTCAGTTAAGAGAGTTTCTACTACATGTTGAACTATTTATAAGATTGCCCTACTTAGATATATTCTAGGTACCTCAAATTTCTCTTTTGTCTTTTTTTTTTTTGAGATTATAGTAGATTCGCATGCAGTTGCACGAAATAATATGAAGATATCCCATGTACCTTTGGCCTAGTTTCTCCCAAAGGTCACACCTTACAAAATTACAGTATTTGAAGATGTTATCTTCCATTCTCCAACTTTTGTTCACTGTCTTTCACATCTATCTTTTCTCCTTTTATTATTTATGAATAACCACATCGACCTAATTATGCAGGCCAGAAACTTAAATTTCATTTGTAAATCCTCTTTTGCCCTCTTCCAAAACTTCTCCTATAGCATAAATCCCTAAAAGACTTACAGATTATCTAACTTTTTAATTATCCAAATAATGTGATTTCTATTTGCTAGCTAGAATTTGAAACTTCCTTTATTTTTCTGGTCTCCTCAACACCCACCAATGAACACACACATACTAATCCACTCTTTCTTATAGAATCCTACTGATAATTCTAATCTGATACTCTCAATGAGGGCCATTTACCTTGCTATTTAAAAACTATTAGTGACTATCATCTTACACATAAATTCCTTAATGAATTCTCTGGCTTTTGCATTGCTTTTCTCTTCCCCCATTTATCAAAATTTCTCTTTTTATTCTTAATATGTTATATGCTGTCTCAACATATTATGTTTATTAAATTTATTGTATTACTCAGCCATCTTATGAAATTGGCTATTTGTTTTTCAAGTTCCCGCTTTAGACTCTAAATTCCTTGTTGATTGACTTTATTTCTATTCACTGTTTACTCTCTAGAGCCTAGGAGAGTGCCTGGAACATATTAGAAATAAATTATCATAAGAGACAGGTTTGCCTATAAAGACATTTAATTGAAGAGGTACCTCAAATATGACAATAGCATGGCTATAGCCAGCAGGGGTATAGCATGGTTATATTATTAGGCATAGTTTATCTCCTTCTTCTGAGCACTGATCAAAACTGAGGAAAAGTGACCTTGGCTAAAGAATTATTCATTCAATAATTTACTAGAATAGTTATCATGTCATTTTCCTGGTATAACTATGTTCGTCTCCCTTATTCTGGAAGACCTAGGGAAAAATGAGATTTATTGATGACCTAAAAAGTGAAGGTGTCTTACAGTTTTCCAGTAGTTGGGAATTTTTTCCCCATCTTATACTATAATGTACCTGAGAGTATACTCCATTCCATTTCTTGACTGTGACTGCAGAGAGACAGAGGGTAGCATCTCATTAAGGAGAAAATGTCCAGGAATTCCATGCAGCAATGATCAGGCAGCCCTTGGGAGGTGTGCATCTGTGTGCTCTTTGTATGTGTGTTCCATAAAGTATGGTTAGAGAGACGAAACTCATCCCGGACTTTCTGCAGACATGGAATCCAATGCCTCTAGCTCTGGACTTTTGTGAAAATAGAAGTGATAGTGACCAGTAGAGGGTAGACTGCCAGGTCCTTCCCTGTGTGCTAGTCCTAACTGAATGATTTGGACTTCAGAAAATTTGCTATTGGTGAAGCAAGAGTAGAGATGGAGACTTGAAGACATTTTGATAGGGTGCAGCATACCTGAGGGCAAGTGAGCCAGGTTAGGAATGAAAACATTACCTCCTTGTGAATGAGGGGTTTTTTGTTTTTGTTTTTGTTTAACCAGGGAAAGTCATACTCAGTGCCTGATTTAATGTTTATACTCTCACTTTATAATTCCTTCACCTTCCTCAAAATGTCCCAACCCATTAATTAAGAAAGCCACATACTTGTTCCTTTCCAAAGGCAATGTGGGACAACTTAATATAGGAACACTGTGGCCTGCTTTACTCAACCTCTTGACTGTGACCGTAAAGAAAGAGTAGCCTTGCCAAGGGGAGAATGTTCAGAAGTTACAGGAAGTTACTATCACATAGTACAGTGAGCACTGGTTCCTGGGAAGGAAGAGAGAAAGCATTCAGTACTGCAAAGCAGCTTCCATGTAACAGATTTGCAGATTTTTTAAAAATCCACTTTCTGTCACTAAGTTCAGGTCTCACATATAATTTAATTTTAGATGTTTGCTGAAATGCTATAATGAATTATTTTTCATATAGAAAGTTTCTTTTTGGTACTCTATCTAAAATTCTATATCTATAGCCAATTTTTAAACTTCCTTGTTGATAAAGTCTCATTCTAGTCAAAAGGGTTAAACCAGTTCTTAACATAGACGGAACCTCCAACAAATTGACAGTATAACCACAATGAGCTTTAATAGCTACCTCCAACAATACCTACATTTATTTACACACAAATGCATTGCTGTAGAGTCTTTTCTATGCTAACATGTTTAGGCCAAGATTATCTATATGGAATAATAATGTTATTTTATGTTTGTTTAGCAATTTAAAAAGATAGTGTCAAAACAGTGTTATATATTAGCACAGAGGATTGGCAAGCACATAATTAATCCTTAGGTACTATAAAATGCAATTATAATTGCTAACGTATAAAATATATTTAAAATATTACATTATGCTTCATACTACCTAAGAAGTTGTATGGACTCACAAAGGTCATGGTCTTAAAAGTTGCATTGCAGGATAGAAAATAAAAGATTTCACATCTCAAAACATATTAATATTTCTATCATTGTTTTCTTTCAGTATAACCGTTCTGGGAATGGAAAGCCATTTAATAAAAACTATAATCTGTTTGAGGCTTATCATTTTAATGTGAAGATTGATTCTCTGCCAAATGATATAAGTTGAAGTAATAGTCACTTGCAAAATCATTAGATTAAAAAACAAGTTGAATGCGGTAAGCAGATTTGTCAAAACTCAAAGCATTAATCTGAAACATAGCTATTTTTAGAGATGCATAGAAAACACGGGCTTCAACATTAAGGCACCTTAGATGTTGGATTTTTAAGAACTAAAGTCTCCTTGAGTTTAAAATGTTATAACTTAGGTAGGCTCAGTAAAGAAATATAAGGAGAAGTTTTCAAAAGGAGGATAATGTGCAATATAAGTCAATAAGCATCCAGAACAAACATAATTTACTCAGATACAGAAGCTGATTTCAACAAGTTCAACTAGAATAATCAAGACGAAGTGTCTAGGTTGCAAGCTTAGGCACTAGCAAGACGTTGGATCAATTAGAAAACACAACAGGAGGAAACCCCAGGCAGCAGTTACATTCTGCAGAACGCAATACAGTGCCTACAGGAGCTAGGAAGGAGCATAGGGTCTAGTCTTGTTCTCGGGGGGAATGTGAACTAAGTGGAGTAACCAGGGAGCTTAGCCTATGAGAGGGTTTCCAGTTAGAGGTTAAGTAATTGCACAAAGCTACTGGAGCAAAAGGAAAATGATTGTTTTACACAGTTACTCAAGTCTTGCTTCTAGTTAATTGAATCTTAGGTCTTGGGCCCTTTCCAAATGTATGTTTATGCCTATACCATCAATAAACATATTGAAAAAAGAAATAGAATTAATATTAAATGAAGTAATTAAAATAGTCTTAATCAATACAATCTAGATACGGAAGATAACAACACTAAACAAAGTATGCTTAGTTTGATTGAAATGTAATGGGATCTATTTTTTAAAAATCTAAAGTGCATAATAAAATATTCTAAATACTGTGAAGATAATAAAGGTATAGAAAATCACCACATGAAAAATGTTAGGAAGTAATTTGTAAAAAATTAAAATGTAGCAGTTGAAACCAGATTTTTTTTTCTTTTTTTTTTAAGACAGAGTCTTGCTCTGTTCCTGGAGTGCATTGGCTCTTTTTGACTCACTGCAACCTCTGCATCCCGGGTTCAGGCAATTTTTCTGCCTCAGCCTGCCAAGTAGCTGGCATTACAGGCATCTGCCACCATGCCCAGATGATTTTTGTATTTTTAGCAGAGAGGTGGTTTCACCGTGTTAACCAGGCTAATCTCAAACTCCTGACCTCAAGTGATCTGCCCGCTTCAGCTTCCCAAAGTTCTGGGATTACAGGTGTGAGCCCCCACGCCTCTCCTGAAACCAGAATTTTTTAAACTAAACATATTAATATTAGTCAAATAGGTAAACACATATATTCAAAATAATAATTAGCACAAAAAGATACAATCAATTAAAATAATGAGGTCATTTTAAAATAACAAGTTGGTCCAAATGTTGTGGGTTATTGTTAAGCTGATAAAAGTGACAATTTAGGAGATTAAAAGAGAAAATAAAAGAGATTATTTAAAAAAAACAGTTTGGGATATTAAATAAGAAGAAAGCTTGTTACACTTTTTGTTTACTACCAGGAACTTCCAGGCTCAAGTAGATGCCAGAGCTCACATTCTTACAGGTCTAAAGCTCAGGGCAGGTGCTAGTCTACAAAATGCTTATATCAAAAATAAAAAGTATCTTGCTCTAGGCATTTGGCTTAGTGGGCAATGATGTCTTTGTGTAAAAAACAAAAAGTGGTCTCTTCGTTTGAACCAATGCCTGCCATCTTAGATGGGGGGATAAGAATGTAATCCACAAGGCTGGTAGATGGTGGCCTATATTTCAGTCAAAATCAGCACTTTGGAACTAACTGCACAGCCTTCTACTGTTGCTTCTAAAGCAGGACTTTGGGCATCAACTCATGATATAAGTAAGTCTCAATCCTTTATCCAATTTTATTTGTGAGAGAAGGTAAACAGCTTATTGGAAAACTTCCCAGGGGCAACATTCTCTCCCAAGGACACATAAGTGACAGTGGCTTAGCGGACAAATAACTAGAGAAAAAAAAAAGTAGATAAAAAATGAGGAATTAAGAGCACAGGACAGTGGTGAAATGCAATGCTGAGTATAAATTCAATCTATTTTAATGGATTAATAATGAAATCTCAAACTTTGGATGGCTAAATACAAGATTTTGCATGTCTGCTTTCCATACTAGACTCAAATATCTGAATAGCAAATTTGTTCTATTAATATCTCTGGTCCTGAAAACTAGTTTAGTGTCTGATACATAATAATATATTATGTTTGGTAGCAAGTATTAATAAAATGATGGAAAGATGATAGATGCAGGATAGATTAGATAAATAATAAACAGATAGATGGGTAGGTAGGTAAATACATACATTGAGATCACGATTAATTCAGTGAAGTTTGAGCCTTCCTCTTGGGCCAGAAGAAAGGGTTAAAGTTGTGCTTCGATTTTTGTAGTGGAGTTCTATTTTAAGTGATCTAGAATTCCATTAAAAAATAAGTTTTATGTATTTAACTTTTTGAAACCCTATTTTGTTTTGAAAAATTATCTTTTATTTAGAAGGATTTAGGACTTGTTTGGAGTAAAAATAGGTAACAATTCTGGAACCCTAGTACACTCTTCAAAGCTTTTAATTGTATTTTTTCCAATTCATTTTATTCTTCACTTAGCAAAATTTTGTTAAATGTTTACTATGTGTTACATTCTACAGAGACTCAAGGAGCTCTCAGTCTAGTGACTTTGACAAACAAGGCAATATATTTGACACAGAGAATACTCTATGACAAAATTTGTGCTTGGTATGTTACAGGAAGAGAGAAGACAAGAAGCCATCTTTTCAGGGGAGAGAGGGAACCTGGGAGAGAATTCCTAAAAGAAATAGACACCTTGAATTTTGGCTCTTTAGTGGTTATCCAAGTGAAGAAATATATAGACAGTAAGACATTGTAGGACAGCAAAACATGCTCACACAAGCTCAAAGGAGATTTAGATCAGTACATTAGAATGCTTGGCCCAGAGGAGAGCTGGAAGGAATGATCCTGAGAGGCTGGAACCTACTTCAGCACAGATTTTCCAAGACATACTAAGGACTTTGTTGTGTATCTTGAAAATAATTGAAAACTCTGAATAAGTTTTAAAGTATGGATATGTCATAATAAGAATACATTTTAAAAATGTAGCCCTGGTGGGAGCAGTGCTAGAGGATGAATTGTAGAAAAAGGAGACTGGGAGCATGGAGACATTGATTTAAAACAGCAGTTCAGCATATGGACAACTACAAGCAGGAGAAATGGAATTGAAAAACAATTTAAGGAAATAGAGCCAAATGGTTTCTTGATTGCTTTGACATGGACATAATCTTATAACTTGAATAACAGATTTTATTATATTGACATCCACAAAGTTTAGAAACACAGGAAAAAGAACAGATTTTGGTAGTATGTATAAAGTAAGATGATGAGTTTGAGTTCTGAGTTCAAAATACTTGGAAGATATCCAGGTTAAGATGTCCTGTGGACAGTTTGATATAGGTCTTTCACTTATAAAAAACTTGGAGAAAATGTATAATTGACACACGCATAGTAGATGAAGTTGTGGATGACTTTCCTTCCTATTACCCAATGTAAAAACCTTTGTTAATTGGCTACAGTTACTTTCTACATTTGGGTTTCATTCTATTTTCCAAATCATTCATCTTTACAATAACAAATGGTATGACAATGCCTGTAACTAGCAGACTAGAGATGGTGGGTAAGAGATAGTGTTAGAATCATTTAAATTTCCATAGTATATAGGATATACAGCAATTTATACTGGGAAAGGACTGAAATTTTTTCTTCATGATGCAACTTATGGTCACACTGTCAGCCAGCATCCAAAACTACTTCCAGAGTATGACTGCCCTAATGGCTTGACTCTTGCTGCCATTAATATGGGCTTGCTTGGTGGTCCTCTGACAGCGTCACTGCCTAATGACAGCTCTCTGACTTACCTGTCTGGTTTCTCTGCTCACTGTTAATCTTCAGCCCATTGGCTTGATTCCCTTGATTCTGGAGTTAATGTTGTTGGAGTAGATAAATACGTGTGTCTCACCATCCATTCATTTTGAGTCCTTGACACATAACAGATGCCCAGACCATGTAAGCAATATCTTAGCAAAGTATCAGAAAACTAGAAGAATTTTTTATAATCAGGCTGACTTTGACAGTGATTAACTAGATTCAAGTTTCTTGTCCAGACCTGGTATCCATGAGAACCAATTATTTTATCTGTCAAGCTGAGTTTTAATTAATCTTAATTGAGAAGTTTTCTCCTCAAAGTTTCTAGAAATTCTTGTCATATATCTAGCAGTCAGGTATATTCTCCTACAACTAAAAAGTTAACCATACCTAACCATATCATTTAACAAATAAATAAGAGAGAAGCAGAATTTGAAAAACATGAATGACAACACAGAGCAAGAAAAGGAGGCACATATACACAAATGGTGCCTGCAATAACGTTAAAAAAAAGATCAGGAAACAAAGCAATTGTAGGATTAAAACAAGAGGTAAGAGGTGAACAACCAAGATGATAGAAGATAGAAGGAAGAGAAAAATATGCATGTTTTAAAGTCAAACACTTGCTTTGATTCTTTTAACATCAAAAACAACAATTCTGCTTTGACCGATTAAAAACAAACTGGGTCAGCATTCCCCAGTAGATATCTGTATCTATTTTATCTTCAAAGATAGTTTCAAATATTTTGCCTGGGGAAAAAAAAATCCATTCCAATTTTAGTTCCTGTTTTTTGAACATATTATCTTACATCATTTGAGATGGAATTGCTTCCTTACTATTTTTATGTACTTATTAGTCAATCATTAAATGGTATACTCAGTCTTTCACAAGCATTTTTCAGGTGAACATTCAAATAAACCAGTGATTATTATGCCAAATATCATGAAAGTAAATGATCTAGATTTTCTTTCTTATTTCTCTTTTATAAGATATAATGAAATATTGATTATTTGTATATGGGAAAATACTTTTGGGTCCCAAATTATCTAGGGTAATCCAGTTCCTATGCTAGCCATATGAAATATTTCCTCAGTACAGCATCGTTTAAAACTTGCTGTCCATTTAAAGTGACTCAACTGGGCTCTGAAACCCTGGATTTATTGCCAGGCTACTATAATCTGCTCTCATTTGCACATGGTGAGGACAACCCACCTTAACAGTGATGTATACTTTGTCTTGCCAATGGTATGGACTTGGACGGGTGTAAGAAATGTTCTTGGGGAAAGTGTGCTATTTCCTGGCTCTCTATTGACTATTATATTCTTAAGTATACGTAAAAGCACTTGAGTGAGCAGTAATGCAGAGGTCATTAAAAATAAAGCAGAGCCTGTAATCCCAGAACTTTGGGAAGCTGAGGCGGGTGGATCACTTGAGGTCAGGAGTTCGAAATCAGCCTGACCAACACGGAGAAATCCCGTCTCTACTGAAAATGCAACAATTAGCCATGCATGGTGGCAGGCACCTGTAATCCCAGCTACTCATGAGGGTGAGGCAGGAGAATTGCTTGAACCCAGGAGGCAGAGGTTGCAGTGCGCCAAGATCGCGCCACTGCACTCCAGCCTGGGCGACAGAACAAGACTCTGTCTCAAAAAAATAAATAAATAAAATAAAGCAGAATCTGGAAGAGTGATGTGGACTTTCTAATTGTTCCTGAGTGATTTGAAAATATAATACAAGCATAACTACTAGAAAGATTTGCAGATAGAAGGGCTATTTATTTACTCTCCATCCCACTTCCAGATTCTCAATTAAGAGTAACATCCTTCTACAGACTGTGTTTGTGCCATTCATCCCAAGATGTTACATAACAGGCAGTGATTTATTAAAGTTAAACCTATTCCTTAATTCATGCCAGCATTTGCATGTATTTCCCACAATAATTAAAAATAAACACAATACATTTCGGAATTTAAACATTATAAGCACTTACATTGGTTATTTACCATGGCTTGTCTATTAGTCCTGTTCTAGAGTTCCAGAAAGCATACTACATACTTTGCATATTTTTGAGTTATTACCCACCCAAATACTAAAATTACTTTAACATGAATTTCCATGGATTACTGTCTAAAGAGGGGGCCAATTGTTTAGCAAATATAGTAAACTTTGAATATGAGTAACATTGGAAAAAACTGAAAAACAAATCAACTCTCTGTTATACTATTTTAAAAGATCGTATCATAGTTGAAGTATTGATAGAGCTGCAAGGATATTTTGATGGGCCTTGGAGATTCAGAGATTCCTGTGTATGAGTAAAATAATACAAATTCAACACCTATTGTTACTATATGTTCCTAAAACAGTGAAAACCAACTGAAAACAGAAGTTTGATTTACTTAAATAGTTAACAAAAATTTATTGCAAGAGATATTTTTCACTGAATTTACAGTTTCAAGGAACATGGTACAAAACATAGTGCCATCAGCTTTGTCTAAACATTAAATAGGTGCAAATACACAAAGATTAAGAAAAACTGAGGGAGCATACTTTACAACATAAATTAGAGTACTATAAATATATTTTATGTACATTATACATACTCTTAAGACATCATTTTAATATACAGCATATATTGTATTGATTTTCAAACTATTCAGTGCTTTAATAATATTATATATCAGAAACTTAGGGATTTATTTGCATCATTACACTTACAGTAGATGATTTCAAACCAGTGAGGCCATATATCGACCAGTTTATTTCCACCAGTTAAATAGCCATGTACCCACATAGATGAACACTTACGCATATAGCAATAGTTTTCACAAGAGTATTGTTTTTCCCATTATGGTGATGACTAGAAGAGAGGTTGCAAAGGGATGACAGTAGGGTGTGGGGAAAGCAGTGAAGGAAAGAGCGCATGGGGTAAAGATGGGAAAGCGAGATGGCTAGGATGAAGAACAGAAGCTGGAATGATTGGCATCTGAGGAGGAGCAACAAAAGTTGGCTGGTTCCCAGGACAAAGCCTCGGTCCTACTGGTCCTACTGAGAGCTGAGGTAATGAGGTTCTGGTGAGAGCTGGGATTTGGGAAAGAAACTGTTGGTGTGGCTGAAGCACTTTAAAGGTTCCTGCAGCTGCGGCTGCAGCGGCAGCTGCAGCAGCTGCAGCGTGCTGCTGCAAGACAGTGTGATGGATAGTGGTTACAGAGGTAGAACATAAGGACTGCTGCAAAGGCAAAGGCTGCAGAGGTGTGCTAGGGGGTGGGAGGGCAGCTGAAGGAAAGGTAAATTTAACCTTGTTGGCCAGCATGTTTGGCTGTAGAATGTGCTGGTAGACCTCACATGGTACGTTTTTGAATTTGTCATGGTTTTCTAGTGGGATCAATAATGCTTGCTCTGGTAAAGCTAATGGAGCCAGGATTTGCTCAGTTGTTACAAAGGTATGACCACTCACATGTGCTTCCTTGAATGGTAATGGTGGTTGTGTGTTAAGGATTCCTGAATTACAACGCAGCCACTCAGTTGGCGTCTCATTCATCCTTCCTTGTGGAAGGGCCTCAGCCAGTTCATAATGGCAAAGATAGGATATAGGCGGTGACTGTCTAAAGTTCCGTTCAATATTAGGCACCTTAAGAGGAATTTGCTTTTCATTAATATTTATATTTTCACTTCTTTCTTTGTGTTCAAGCAAGGTATTGTCAAGTGCTTCTTTTGTTGGAGCACTAGCTATATAGACAGATGTGGTGGGATCATTAGAAACATCTGACAATTCACCAGAAGTGGTCTCCATTTCTAAATGCTCAGTTTCACCATTGGTTTCAGAAGGAAGGAGATTGCTAGGGTGGAAAGACAGTTTGTTTCTTAATTGGTTTGTTTGTTCTGAGTTCATTTCGATTTTTGCAACTTCCTGTGGTTTCATTTTCTCTTTTTTGTCTTCACTTATTAACCTATCCAGAGGACTTAAGGAAGAATTGTCTTTCATGGGATAATCCGTATTTTCTTTGAGTTCTAAAGTTTCAAATCCGGGATGGAATCTGCCTCTTTTTCGCCTCCGTTTCTTTTTAGGTTTACAGGGAGCAACTGAAGTACTTGGTGGCCTCAAAAATTCTTCTGGTAAATGATTCTGTCGATTCAAACTTTCATCTGAAGAATAAGAATGTGAATGTTGTCTACGTTTTCGATAGAATCTTTCTGATTCATTCATGACAGAATTGTAACCTCTTTTAACAGCCTGATTCTGACTCACGCATTTCATATCATGTTGAAGAACTAAGCTTCTGTGATCCCGACTACAACTTGACATTTTGGTTTTCCAACAACAGTAAGTTCTAGAATATGTTAAATTATGTTTCCCAGAATGTATCATTCTTGGATTTGATTGTCCATTGAAAAGTATTGTGTTCTTTTTACACTGGTTTTTAGAACCGATAGTATCATAAGTGTTGTATTCGGTATTCCATGTTTTACACATTTCTTCGTTGTCACTTAAGGATATGGATTCTGATTTGGGCCTTTTATCAAGTAGCTGATGTGAGTCTAATAATTGCTCTGCAGCTAAATACTGCTTTTCTGAAATTGGTTCCAGTAGATATTTCCCAGCATTCTCAGTGTAACTACTCTCTGCTTCCATTTTGCAGCGAGTTTCTGATTCTTTGGTTTTCTCCATATGATGATGCTGGCATAACTTTTTTCTTTTTTTCTTCCTTCTACTTTTATGGAACCAGTATTCATGAGTCTCTTTCAACCTTATTTTGTTGTATTTTTCATCTAGAGTGCCCTGTTTTATTTGACTTTTAGTAAAATTATACTTTTCTGTTTCTCTGATCTTACAGGAAATATTTTTATACCTCTGACCCATATTCTCATTTTTTCCAAAATTACAACTACTGGAGAGAATATCATCAGCCGAAAGAGGAGTGACTTGGGTGTGTTTATTTTTGCTACTTCCAATTTCATAATCAGTGAGTCCTTCTGTAGATACATCCTTGCAATCTGAAACTGGTCCCATGCAAATATCTTCTTGCTTCTGCTGAGAACAAAGATCATTTAAAGCTGGCTTATTTTTGTCTAGATTATTATTTACTTTAGTAGACTTGAAGTCAAAACATAGAGGATTACAGCTATAGGAAATTGATGGTTTAGTAGTTGTATAAACCAGCATTTCTGATGGCCACTGAAGAACTGTAGATCTGTGTTTGTTAAGGACAGGTACAAATGGCTCACATTGTCTTTTGCAGAAATTTGTTTTCTTATTTATAGTTATACTAACCTCTTCAGTATTTGAAGGGGCCACTGTCTTGGGATCATTTTTATTTTCAGCCTCAGTTGCGGATGCCTCGTTATGCTTAACATTTTCCTCTGTGGTAGCTTGCACAGATATGCAATCATTAGACATGTCAAGAACTGTGGATTTATTTCCTAACAACTCAGAACTGTTACCACTCACAGGTATGTCTTCATTAATAACAACACCCTCCAGTGGTATTTGATCTGCTAATGGGACTGAATTTTGACAATTATCTGCATCAGAAGATAACTGAAGTTGAAGTTTGCAAAATGAAGGTAATAATAATGTATCTTTTTCACTAGAGACTTCTTTTATCTCTTGAGTTTGAACAGTTTCTTTGTCTGTGCACATTGCCTCTGGTGGGTGAAAAGAGTTAGTTTTCTCTTCAGAACTCAAAAGTACATCTGTTGGTGACGATAGTTGAAGATGACAAGCACTGGGGACAAATCTACTTTTTCTGCTAAATCCTTTTCCCACTGAGGCATCATCACTGTATTCAGAGAACGCTGCAGCGGAGGACTCTAGCTTCATGGACGCTTTCTTTGGAAATGCAAAAGAAAAGCCGATTTTGTGTCTGTGAATCCCCTGGGCTTGATCCCCAACTTGGTTATTTTTTGCTGTATAATTATTTGCACTTTCTGGATCCTCAGCAACAGTGGTAGCATCTTTACTATTCTCTTCACTATGAATCAAAGTATATTTGAAATCATGCTGGTTATTAACTGAATCCACAACAACTCGTTGGGAAATTTCATTTTTACAGTTTTCTCTCACAGTAACAGTTGTTGATTTGAACATGGGGCCACTTCCAGGAGCACTAGAGAAAGAAACAGAAGTGTGTGTTAAATAGCACACTTTTGAGAAAAACATAGTCAAGCACTTACATCTTTAAAAATTCATTAAAATATTTTTTTCAAATTTTTAAATCATTGTAACAGAATTGCCTTCATATGGTGTAAGTACTTTCCATGGTGCCACAATATCATTTATTTGTTTGTTACTGTTTGGAATAACTTGGAAATATTGTCCTGAAGTTGCTTTTATAGCTGTTAAGACCAATGCTGAGGATATATTCTTAACCAGTGTTATCTGACCAAAATTTTCTACCTTCATGGTCTCTTCAGTGATATTTTAGAGTGTTGTATTGTCTAAGGTAAAATTACTTTTGATTCACAAATACTTAATATCATTGATGTTATATGGCAAATATGATGAAAGTTCTAAACAAAACCCTTAATCATGACTTCAGAAAAGCTGGGAATTCAGTTGAACAATTCAATTCACCCAGCATTCACCAAGAGTCTACTATAGCCCAATTCGTATGGGCAAAGGCAACTAATAGATACTACTAGCTTGATGAGAGCTTTGACTCTTTTGAAATTGTTAGTCTCAATATTTAAAATTATCCTGAAGTTACACATTATATCATAACATGCAGTAAATGCAGGGTAAAAGACAATTCCCTTAAAATATAATTTATTTGGAATTACATTACACTGTAGTGAGTTCTGATGAAAAGAACTATACTGACAAACACATAAATATAAGAAAACCCTAAACCTTATCCTTAACATAACAGAACAGAGTATGAAGAAAATTCCTGCTATTCTAAAATGTCAGTGTTTTAGATACTATAAGTGGACAAGAAAATTTTAGTTGGACATTTCCTTTATCTAACCACTAACACAATGTATTGCTTCATTGTTCTATCTGCTAAGTAACAGAACGACTTTCTTTTCCCATCTTTTGAAGCACAAAATTAATTGAAAAACCATGTATGTATGGCTGTGTGTATAATGTAAAACATGTGCTTTATACAGAAGATAATACTTTAGATAAGCAGTGTTGCTTTTTTGTGTTTATCATTATTAGCTCTAGTTCACTTAATATATCATAATTTATATTTGCAAATGCTATTTATAGAGCGTTAAGTTACATAGGTTTCATGATTCTCTATAGTTAAAATTTGTGTAATTTTTTACGCATTACCATAAAATGTAAACATACCTGATTTGTGAAACTGAACAGCAGTAACGTCTGTTTTGAACAGTTCCAAGTAGGATTCCAAATACGTATACATTTTATTTTGTCTTTTACAAATTTGGCATCTCTAACAATGTTTCGATGTGTCAATGTATCACATAATATTATTCAGCAAAAAGTAGATTTGGAATGAAGTAATTTTTGTATAGACAATAATAAAAGAGAACTTATTTATTGGAGAAACAAAGACTACTTTTAAAAAGTCTTCTTTTTAATAGCTTTGCCCTGGCTTGAATTGTAAAGTCTGAAATACAATACTGTTCACACCTAATAGCTGCTCACAGTTAGAAGCAGGTCAAATTTTAAGAGTTGTGAGCCTCTAACAGCCCAGTTACAGTTTATTCACAGCACACTTAATGTTGGTCTGCTTCTCAAGCAAAATTCTTATCCTTTTTTAGAAAAGGAATCTTAAACATAATTTTAAATAGAAGTTTTCCAAATTTTCATTTTAAAAAGTATCTCTAAAAACTCTTTTTGTCAAAAGGTTCATAAGATACTGCCTTGCTCTCTTCCTCAATCAAATATTTTACCCCAAATCAAGAAATGGGATAGCTTTCAACTAAGATAGCTTAAATAACAACATAAAGTTTATTTTTTAATCCAAAATTACAGTAATTTTGGCTTTTTATTGAAATGTGCATTAAACAGGTGTTTGCATAAAATTCTAATTCAAATTACTGTTTACAGCCTACAGAAGGCCATGAAAACATGTCTGCCTTATTCTGGGTACAGAAATAAATAGATTTGTGCCCTTTATTTCTGACTCCCCCTATACCCCTTTTTTGGTCATGTTTTAAGAAAACATACGATTTCATTGGATACTCACCATACAGTTTCCTTTCTTAGCTCAGCCAGCTTGTGCAGGCGTTGGAGTGCCTTTTCCTGTTTTCTTTCATCTTTCCTGGATTTAGATGCTACATTTCGAGCAAATTCCCTTTGTTTCAGTTCCTTGAGCCTCTGTTGAAAAATGTTGGAAATGGTTAATTATATTTTGGTCTATAGCAGTAAGTAAAGTTTCATTGTTATTGTTGAAATTTTCCAATGCATCATCTTTGACCTCATCGAAAGGTAAACACAACATTCATGACAGTCCACTTCTAACAAAAATATTTTCTTGTATTTTGGCTAGTGAAAAAGCCAAAGCATATTATTACATCATAGTAAAATTTATATCTATGCCTTAGTCAAATTGGAATTGAAAACTTTAATGTCTTCATATTGATTGTTTCCTGCTGTTTCTCCGTGTAATTCAGATGAAGCATTTGCGTCTTATAAATCCCAAATTTCCAAAAAAATTCAACTTGCTTATATATTTGAGTTACATACAATACGTTTTCTTATATTTTGATGTACAGCGTATTAGAAAGTTATCTGGTCCTTTGTGTTTATGTTCGTGTATGTGTGTGTATGTGTGTGTGTTTGTGTGTGTTTAAGTGAAAAGTATATTAGGAAAGCAAATGAATAAAGAATGGCTACTCCATAGGCAGAGCAGCCCTTTTTGTGTGTTCTGAGAGTGCATTATTTATGTTAATCCGTTAAGACAAATGATCTCTCCTGATGTGATTTAAAACAACCCCTTCTCTCAAGCAGCAGGCACATTTCAAGATATTGGAAGAAAATTAGTACTGTTTTTCTAGAAATTCTTACTACATTGGGTATTATCTTTCATCTGTGTTAAAGAAGTTCATTTTCTGGGTTGATGGCAAGAAAAACAGCATGCCAACTTGAACATAATTGCTAAATAGCCATGTGTGTGGCATAATTTTAGAGACATCAAAATTGTCTTGTGTGCCAAATATTTTCACTATGTACTTTCATGATGTGTACAGTTATTAAAAATAATAAAAGTACTATTTTCCCTAATGGTTCATGTTGTTATGCGATTGTAATATGTCAGAATCTTGAGTAGGACTCACTTACACTAGTGATATAATGTGGCTGTGTCCCCACCCAAATCTCATCTTGAATTGTAGCATCCATAATTCCCATGTGTGGTGTGAAGTACCCAGTGGGAGGTAATTGAATCATGGGGGTGGGTCCATACTGTCATTGAGATAGTGAATGAGTCTCATGAGATCTGACGGTTTTATGAAGAGGAGTTTCCTTGCTCATGCTCTCTTGCCTGCCTCCACGTAAGACATGACTTTGCTCCTCCTTTGCCTCCCACCATGATTGTAAGGTCTCCCCAGCCATGTGCAACTGTGAGTCAATTAAACCTCTTTCCTTTATATATTACCCAATCTCCGATGTGTCTTTATTGGCAGCATGAAAACTAACTAATACGGTAAATTGGTGCCGGGTAGTGGGGTGCTACTCTAAAGATACCTGAAAATGTTGAAGTGACTTGGGAACTGGGTAACAGGCAGAAGTTGGAACAGTGTGGAGGGCTCAGAAGACAGGAAGATATGGGAAAGTTTGAAACCTCCTAGAGACTTGTCAAATGGCTTAGACCAAAATTCTGATAGTGATATGGATAATAAAGCCCAGGCTGAGGTGGTCTCAGATGGAGATGAGGAACTTGTTGGATACTGGAATAAAGGTTACTCTTGTTATGCTTTAGCAAAAAGACTGATAACATTTTGCCCCTGCCCTAGAGATTTGTGAAATTTTTTGGAAGAAACTTCTAAGCAGCAAAGCATTCAAGAGGTGATTTAGGGGCTGTTAAAAGCTTTCAGTTTTATGTATTCACAAAGTTAGGGTTTGGAATTAGAACTTATGTTTAAAAGGGAGGCAGAACATACAAGTGGAAAATTTGCAGCCTGATGATGTGATAGAAAAGAAAAACCCATTTTCTGAGGAGAAATTCAAGCTGGCTGCAGAAATTTGCATAAGTAACAAGGAGCCAAATGTTAATGGCCAAGATATTGGGGAAAAACATCTCTGGGGCATGTCAGGGTTCTTCACAGCAGCCCGTCCCATCACAGGCCCAGAGCATTGGGAGGAAAAAGTAGTTTTGTGGGTCAGACCCAGAGCCTTGTTGCTTTGTGCAGTCTCAGGCCTTAGTGCCCTGCATCCTAGCCGTGGGTAAAAGGGGCCAATGTACAGCTCAGTTCATTGCTTCAGAGGGTGCAAGTCTGAAGTCTTGGTGGCTTCCACATGGTGTTGAGTCTGTGGGTGCACAGAAGTCAAGAATCAGGGTTTGGGAACCTCTGCCTAGATTTCACAGGATGTATGGAAATGCCTGGATGTCCAGGCAGAGGTGTGCTGCAGGGGCAGAGCCCTCATGGAGAACCTCTGCTAGGGCAGTGCAGAAGGGAAATGTGGGTGGGAGCCCCCACATAGAGTCCCCACTTGGGCACTGCTTAGTGGAGCTGTGAGAAGATGGCCACTGTTCTCCAGACAGCAGAATGGTAGATCCACTGACAGCTTACACCATGTGCCTGGAAAAGCCACAGACACTGAACACCAGCTCGTGAAAGCAGCCGGGAGGAGGTCTTTCCTGTGCTGTTCTAGTGATAGTGAATAAGTCTCATGAGATTCAATGGTTTTATAATGGGAAGATCCCCTGCACATGCTCTCTTGCCTGCCACCATGTAAGACATGACTTTGGTCCTCCTTCACTTTCCGCCATGATTGTGAGGACTCCCCAGCCATGTGGAACTGTGAGTCAAACCTCTTTACTTTATAAATTTCCCAGTTTCTGGTATGTATTTATTAGCAGCATGAGAATGAACTAATACCACTAATTACATTTTAACAAACTAATTGGATAAAGTTTTAATAAATACCTTATACATATGCACTTATGTGTACCAGGAGCTTAGAACAATACCTAGTCTATAAAATTTCTGTTCCATAAATATTTTTAAATTATTGTGTAGTTCATTTAGAATCTCCAAATTATAAATGTTCCATCTATTTTAAAAAGTTCATCACTATGAATAAATAATAGTAGGCTACTGATGATTCTGGATTGTAAATCTGAATTTCCCCAATGTAGCATGAGGTAGCTCAAGTGACATATAACACTGACATAGTTTAAGCTTCAAATGATCTCTAATATTTAAATTGACATGATTTATAGAAAGAGTCTTTGTATGTGTATATATCTATATATTTTTGAATTACACAAAGATATTTCAAGAATGCTCATTTGCACGGACATATTTGTATAGGATAAGACTTTTCAGAGAAGAATTTAGATGAAAGATAAATCATGTCATAAATGTCTCAGTTGTATAGATATTTCCCAGAAAGGAAAACTTTGAAATCATTTCCTTAATATGACTATTAAAATGTCTATAATTTTATAATATGCATTAAATGATTAATTGATATTCATAAAACAGTTGTAGAATTACAGTATAATAGGTCAAGAATATTTTACTCATAAATTTTAGGTATACAGGGTCTTGGTCACTTTTATTTCTTAAAACCTTAAAGTAATATGAAAACTCATTCAATAGATAATTATTGAGCACTAGCAGCAGTCACTCTGATAAATGACCGAGATTTTTTTTTTTTATTTAAAGAAAATATTTTTACTTTCATTGTGTGTTTCTATGAGTGTATATGTGGGCAAGTGTTGTATATTTTACAGAAATAAGGAGTGAACATATACATTAAGAGATAACAGCAATCACTGGTTGGAATATTCTTACAGTGCCATGTATGAAGAGAGAGAAGTGCTCAAGAAAACCCTAAAGACAGCTACTTGGTAAAAGTGATATCTGTGCTGGGTTTTTAGGAATACAAATATTAACTAGAAAAAAGGGTTGGATGTTGAGGATGAGAGTGTATATCAGGAACCATGAACAGCTTTGTACAAACACAGGAATCTAAGTTTTCTAAATTAAGATGTAAAAGAAGTAAAGTACCAGGTGAAATAAAGCAAGAAAGAGTTTTAATACCAGAGCTATTCAGCAAATGATCTTTGATTATTAGTTATAAATAGTTTTATTCTAAGAAGTACAGATAATTTATTTCCTATTGGTTCTTTAGAAAAGCTCCAGTCAACAAACCAAAAAGACAGACTTTACTGTTTTTGATAAAATCTTTAGTATAAAAGTTAATTGTTATTACATACTCACACACACACACACACACACACACACACACATATAATACACATATATAATACATAAAATACATGTAATAATCAATGGTTAAAAATAGTGGGTTTAAATTTCATTGGTAAGATAAAAGTGCAATGCTTCTAATGAAAAACAAACTGTATTTTCCAAAGAAAGCATGCAAAAATGCCAGGACTTTCACTATTTACTGTTTCAAAGCAACCATTGAGGTTTACAAATAATCTGGTTTCATTAACATAATCATTGAATATTGAGGAGTCAGTCAATTATTAAATGCCAATACTATTGTTATTTGTAATATAAGTGACCGATAGACATAGCTGGAAGCAGCTCCAGATTTAGATAACTGTGCCTATTTAAAATGTAAATTTAAAGAGGAGAGGCTAGATGATAGACTAGAAGTCTCCACCAATCATCTTCCCCCACCCCACAAGGATAACAATTTTTCCACACAAAAAAAGGCACCTTCATAAGAACCAAAAATGAAGTGAGCACTCACAGTACCTGGGTTTAACTTCATTTCACTTAAAGAGGCACTGAAAAAGTAAGATAAACAGTCTTGAATAGCCAATGCCTCCCTTCTCCCAACCCCCCAGAAGTGGCCATTCTGCATGGAGAGAAAAATCTGCGCACTTGAGAGAGTGAGAGAGAAACAATTGTGAGACATTATGTTGAAATGAGTGCTTTCTTGTCACAACAGAAAGCAAAACCTAACCGAACTCAGCTGATGCTCACCAATGGAGGTAGTATTTAAACCAGCCCTAGCCAGAGGGGAATGGACTATTACAGCAGTTGGAACTTGAGTTACTGCAAGCCTTGCCACCTTGGGCCAGAGTGCTCTGGGGCTCTCAATAAAGTTCAGCTTTATTTATTTAATCCTTATTTATTCAACTCATGGCAGTCTAGGCTGCAACTCTTAGGCAAGTCCTATTGTTGAACTGGGCTCAGAGCCAGTGGACTGGAGGGGCACATAACAAACTGAATAACAGCTGGGATGGCTAAGGGAGGGCTGATGCCACTCCTTCCCCACCCCTAACCCCAAGCTGCAGAGCTTGTGGCTCCAAAAAGACCCCTTCATTCTACTTGAAGAGAGAGAGGGGTGGGAAGAGGAGGGGAGGGGAGGGGAGCAGAAGGGAGGGGAGGGGAGGAGACAGAAGAACAAGGAGAACTTTCTCTTGCATCTTAGATACCATCTCACTCACTGCAGGAAAGAGTACTAGTCAGAGTTGTGAAACCCTCTTTCCAGGTCCCAGCTCCAGGAAAACATTTCTAAACACATGCTGGGCTAGAAGGAAACTTACTTTCTTGAAGGGAAGGACCTAGTTTTGGCAGAATTGATCACTTGCTAACTGAAGAGCCCTTGGGTCCTGAATAACCAGCAGCAACACCCAGGTAGTACTTTGTGGGCCTCGCGTAAGACTCTGTGACTTCCTGGCTTCCAGTTAAACTCTCAGCACATTCCCAGTTGTGATGGATATGGGGAGAGACTTCCTCTGCTTGAGAAAAGTAGAGAGA
This sequence comes from Macaca nemestrina, assembly GCF_043159975.1. Classification (NCBI taxonomy): domain Eukaryota; kingdom Metazoa; phylum Chordata; class Mammalia; order Primates; family Cercopithecidae; genus Macaca; species Macaca nemestrina. Next base: position 82,864,458 of record NC_092135.1, on the reverse strand, counting down.
AGGAAAGGGGACTTTGTCTTGCACCTTAGGTACAAGCTCCGCCACAGGAAGATAGAGTACAAAATGATCCCTTGGGGTCCTTGAATCCAGGATTTGGATTTTGCATGGCATTTCTGGATCTGCCTTGGGCCAGAGGGGAGCCCACTGCCCTGAAGCTTGAGCCCGAGGCCAGGAAATATTCACCACAAGCTGACTGAAGAACTTCTGACCCTTAAGGAAATATCAGCAGTGCCTGATAGTTCTCCCTACGGGCCTACGGTGGTGGTGGCCATGGGGTGGGGCTCCTCTGCCTCAGGAAATGTGAGGGATAAGTGGGAAGGACCACTTCCACAAATCTTGTGGTTTGAGTGCCAGCTCAGCCACAGTACAACAGAATACCAGGTAGACTTCTAAGGTTTTTGATTCTGGACCCTTGCTTTAAGACATAACCTCCGGACCCAGCTGGGGCTTGAAGGAAATTGATTCCCCAAAGGGAAGGACGTAGGCCACCAGCCATTAGTAAAGCCCCAGGGTTTTGAGTGAACATAGATGGTAGCCAGGTAGTGGCTATAGCAGACTTTGGGTGAGACCCAACGCTGTGCTGGCTTCAGGTCTGAACCAGTGCAATCCAAGTGGTGGTGGCCACAAGGGTGTTTACGTCACTCCACCCCTAGCTCCAGCCAGCTCAGAACTGATAGAGAGACTCCATTTATTTGGGAGAAAGTAAGGGAAAAGAACAGGAGTTTCTGTCTGGTAATCCAGACAATTATTTTGGATCTTGTCCAAGACCTTGGAGGTGGTATCTCTGAATCTGCAAGAGCCATAGAATTACTGGGCTTGGGGTGCCCGCTAATGCAGATACAGCATAGTTCACAACATACAGTCCTTTTGGACCTGGAAAACCCTTCTAAAAGTGTAGGTACAAACAAGCCCAAACTCTGAAGACTACAATAAATACCTAACTCTTCAATAACCAGACAGAGACAGATATTCCTAAGTATGAAGACCATCCAGGAAAACATGATCTCATCAAAGGAACCTAATAAGACATGATGGACCAACCCTGAAGAAACAGGGATATGTGACCCTTCATACAGATAATTCAAAATAGCACTTGTGAGGAAACTCAAAAATATTGAAGATAAGAAAGAAAGAATTCAGAATTCTATGAGATAAACTTAACAAAGAGATTGACATAATTAAAATAATTATTAAATTATTAAATAATTTAATTAAAATAAAAAAGCAGAAATTCTTGAGCTGAAAAATGCAATTGGCAAACTAAAGAATGCATCACAGTTTCTTAAAAACAATTGATCTATCAGAAGAAAAAATTAGTTAGCTTGAAGATAGGCTATTTAAAAATACAAAGTCAGAGGAGACAAAAGAAAAAGGATAAAAAATAATAAATCACACCTACAGGATCCAGAAAATACCCTCAAAGGGGACAATCTAAGAGTTTTTGGCCTCAAATAGGATGTTAAGTAAGACATGGGGATACAAGGTTTATTCAAAGGGATAATAAAAGTGAACTCCCCAAACCTAAAAAAGAAGATATCAATATACAAGTAAAAGAAGGTAATGGAACACCATGAAGATTTAACCTAAAGAAGACTACCTCAAGGCATTTAATAATCAAACTCCCAAAGATCAAGGGGAAAAAAAAATCCTAAAAGCAGCAAGAGAAAAGAAACAAAGAATATAATACAGAGGTCCAACATGTCCAGTAGCAGCCATTTTAATGGAAACTATACAGGCTAGGAGAGAGTGGTATGATGTATTTAAAGTGCTTAAGGAAAAAAGCAAAAACAAAAACAAAAACAAAAACAAAAAACTTTTACCCTAGAATAGTAAACCTGCTTAAAATATCCTTCAAGCAGAAAGGAGAAATAACAACTTTCCCAAAAAAAAAAGCTGAGGAATTTCATTAATACCAGATTGTCCTACAAGAAATATTAAAGGGAGTACTTCTGTTAGAAAGAAAAGGTTTTTAATGAGCAGTAAGAAATAATCTGAAGATACAATATTCACTGGTAATAGTAAGCACACAGAAAAACATGTAACACTGTAATACTGTAACAGTGGTGTGTAAACTACTCTTAAATAGAAAGGTTAAATGATGAAACAATCAAAAACAACAACTACAACAACTTTTAAAGACATAGATAAGACAGAGCAAGACTCCGTCTCAAAAAAAAAAAAAGAAAAAATTAGATATAGATAAGATATAAACAGAAACAACAAAAAATAAAATAGGAGGGGAACAAAGTTATAGCATAGGGTTCTTATTAGTTTTATTTTTGCTTGTTTGCTCATGTTTGTTTATGCAAAAAGTGTTAAGTTGTTAGCTTAAAATAGTGGGTTGTAAGAGACTATTTGCAAGCCTTATAGTAATCTCAAATCAAAAAATATACAATTGAAACACAACAAATAAAAATAAAGAAATTAATTCACATCACCCAAGAAAATTACCTTTAGTGAAAGAAGGACAAGAAGGAAAGAAAGAAGAAAGGGAAGACCACAACAAAACCAGAAAACAAATAACAAAATGGCAGTAGTAAGTTCTCACTTATCAATAATAACATTAAGCATACATGGACTAAACTCTCCAATCAAAAGACATAGAATGGTTAAATTAATTTAAAAAAAACCAACCCAAGATCCAATAATCTGTTACTTACCAGAAACACACATCACCTAAGAAAACACACATAGAGTGAAAATAAAGGGAAGGAAAAAGATATCCCATGACAACGGAAACCAGAAAAGGATAGGAGTAGCTATAGTTATATGAGATAAACAGATTCCATGGCAACAATTGTAAGAAAAGACAAGGGAGGTCACTGTATAATGACAAAAAGATCAAATCTACAAGAAGATATAACAATTGTAAATATATATGCACCCAACACTGAAGCACCAAGTTTATAAAGCAAACATTAGAGCTAAATAGAGAGCTAGACCTCAGGACAATAATAGCTGGAGAGACTTTAACAACCACTTTCAGCATTGCACAAATATTCCAGAGAGAAAATCAGCAAAGAAACATTGGACTTAACCTGTACTATAGACTAAATGAACTTAATAGATATTTATGACACATTTCATCCAACAGCTACATGATACACATTCTTTTCCTCAGTATAGGGATCATTCTCAAGAGTAGATCATATGTTACATAACAAAACAAATCTTAAAACATTCAAAAAATTTGAAATAATATTAGGCATCTGCTCTGACCACAGTGGAATAACACTAGAAATCAATAAAAGGAGGAATTTTGTAAACTATACAAATGAAGGAAAATGAAACAATATGCTCCTTAATGATCAGTGGGTCAATAAAGAGATAAATAAGGAAATCAAAACACTTCTTAAGTGATAATGGAAATGCAACATACCAAAATCTATGGGATACAATCAAAGCATTACTAAGAGGAAAGTTTATAGCAAACTAAAAAAGAAGACAACTTCAAATAACCTAAGAATTCATCTTAAATAACTAGAAAACACAAGCTAACCAAACCCCAAATTAGTAGAAGAAAAAAAAATAAAAAAGATTAGAGTGGAAATAAATGAAAATGAAGTAAAGGAAACAATATAAAACATCAAAGAAACAAAAAGAAGTTTTGTTTTTTTTTTTTTTAAAGTTAACAAAATTGGCAAACCTTTAGCAAGACTAAGAAAAAAAAAAAGAGACAAGATCCAAATAAAATCAGAGATGTAAGAGGAGAGATTGCAACAGATACCACAGAAATTCAAAAGACTGTTAGTGGCGACTATGAGCAACTACATGCCAATAGATTGAAAACTCTAGAAGAAATACACAAATTCCCAGACATATACAACGTACTGAACCATGAAGAACTCCAAAACTCAAACAGACCAGTAACAAGTAACGAGGTGGAAGCCATAATGAAAAGCCTCCTAGTAAGAAAAATACGAGAACCTGATGACTTTACTGCTGAATTGAACCAAGCATTTAAGAACAACTAGTAGCAATCATACTCAAACTATCTGAAAAAATAAAGAAGGAGGGAATACTTCCAAACTCATTCTATAAGACCATATTGCCCTGATACCAAAACCAGGAAAAGACACACTGAAAACACACACACACACACACATACACACAACAGGTCAACATCACTGATGACTACTGATACAAAAATCCTCAACAAATACTAGCAAACCGAATTAACATATTAAAATGGTTATTCATCATGACGAAGGGGAATGTATCCCAGGGAGACAAGGATGATTTGACACAGGCAAGTCAATCAGTGTGATACAAAATATCGAAAGGATGAAGAACAAAAACCATACAATCGTTTCAATTGATGCTGAAATAGTGTTTGATAAAATTGAACATCCCTTTCTGATAATAGCCCTCAAAAAGCTGGGTTTAGAAGGAGCATACCTCAACATAATAAAAGCCACATTACAGCAGACCGACCCACAGCTAGTATCATACTGAACGGGGGAAAAACTGAAAGCCTTTTCTTTGTGGTCTGGACCATGACAAGAATGACCACTCTCACCGCTGTTATTCAACAGAGTACTGAAATCCTAGCTAGAGCAATCAGACAAGAGAAAGAAATAAAAGATATCCAAATTGGAAAGGAAGAAGTCATGTTATGTTTGTTCCAGATGATATAATCTTATACTTGGAAAAACCTAAAGATGCCACCAAAAAGCTTTTAGAACTGATGAACAAATTCAGTAAAGTTTCAGGATACAAAATCAACATACAAAAATCAGTAGCAATTTTATATACCAACAATTAAAATTCTGAAAAAGAAATTAAGAAATTAATTGTGTTTGCAATAACTCCAAATAAAATAAAATACCTCGACTTAACCAAAGAAGTAAAAGATTTATGCAATAAAAAAGCTATAAAACATTGATGTAAGGAATTGAAGAGGACACCAAAAAGTAGAAATATATTCCATGTTCATGGATTGGAAGAATCAATATTGTTAAAATGTACATACTACCCAAAGTAATCTACAGATTTAATGCAATTCATATTAAAATAGCAAATATATCCTTCATATAAATAAAAAATATCATAAAATGTATATGGAACCACAAAAGACCCAGAATAACCAAAGTTATCTTAAGCAAAAGGAACAAAGCTGGAGGAATCACATTACTTGGCTTAAATTATAATACAGAGCTAAAGTAACCAAAATGGCATGGTATTGGCATAAAAAAGACAGACCAATGGAATAAAATAGGGAACCCAGAAATAAATCCATACATCTACAGTGAACTCATTTTCAACAAAGGTTCAAAGAACATACATTGGGTAAAGGACAGTCTCTTCAATAAATTGCACTGAGAAAACTAGATATCCATATGCAGAAGAAAGAAATTAGACTCCTATTTTTTTCCATATACAAAAATCCCACCAAATAAAACTACTAAAAGAAAACACTGGGAAAACTCTTCAGGACATTGGAGTAGGCAAAGATTTCTTGAGCGATAACTCACAGACCCAGACAATCAAAGGAAACATGGACAAATGGGATCACATCAAATTAAAAAGCTTCTGCACAGCAAAAACAAACAAACAAACAAAAAAAAGCAAAAAAAAAAGCAAAAAAAAAAAAACAATTAACAAACTGAAGAGACAACTCACAGAATGGCAGAAAATATTTGCAAACTACCCATCTGACAAGACATTAATAACCAAAATATATAAGGAGCTCAAACAACTCTATAAGAAAAAAATCAAACAATCAGATTTAAAAATGGGCAAAACCTCTCAATATACATTTCACAAAAGACATAAAAATGACAAACAGGTAAGTGAAAAGGTACTCAGCACCATTGACTATTAGAGAAATGTATATCAAAACTGCAATGAGACATCATCTCGCTCCAGTTAAAATGGCTTTTATCCAAAAGGCAAGCAATAAAAAATACTAGTGAAGACGTGGAGGAAAAGGAATCCTTGTACACTGTTGGGATGCAAATTTGTACAACCACTCTGGAGAACAGTTTGGAGGTTCCTTAGAAAACTAAAAACAGAGCTACCGTACAATCCAGCAATCCCACTATACACAAAAGAAAGGAAATCAGTATATTGAAGAGATATCTGCACTCTCATGTTTATTGCAACACTGTTCACAATAGTAAAGATTTGGAAGCAGCCTAAGTCTCCATCAACAGATAAATGGAAAAAGAAAATGTGGTACATAAACACGTAATTATCATTCAGCCATAGAAAATAAAGATATCCTGTCATTTGCAACCACATGGATGGAACTGGAGATCACTATCTTAAGTGAAATAAGCCAGGCACTGAAAGACAAGCACCACATGTTCTCACTTATCTGTGGGAGATAAAAATTAAAGCAAACTCATGGAGATGGAGAGCAGAAGGATGGTTACCAGAGGCTGGAAAGGGTAGCTGAGGGTGGGTAAGTGGGGGATATTTAATGGGCACAAAAATACAGTTAGAATAATAAGTAAGTCCCAGTATTTTTGAGCATAAGAAAGTGACTATAGCAGAAAAATAATTTAATTGTACATTTAAAAAGAATTAAAAGTAATTGGATTGCTTGAAACACGAGGACAAACACTTGAGGCGAGGGATACCCTATTTACTCTGATGTAATTCTTATACATGGCATGCCTGTGTCAAAATATCTTATGTAAGCCATAAATATATATACCCACTACGTATCCACAAAAAATAAAAATTACAGTTAAAAAATAAACAAAATGTAAAGGTGTCAATATTGTAGAGGCTGTCCAGAAGCACTAAGCTACATCCAGGTGATTGTACTAATCTTGATCATTTACGCACAAATATTTCTCTTATTTTTGTGACAGACTTCCTGATACCAAGGTAAACAAACTCTCCTAATATTTTGATAATATTCAACTGGTCTGAGACCTGGCCAAATACTTTGTAGAGTTTTAAAACTGGAATTTACCAGTTTTAATATTTTTTCTTATATTTTTCTGCAACAAGAAAAAAGTTCCACCTCATATTTACATCTAGAAAAGTAATTTTGAAAGGCAAATAATAGAAATCAAGTATAGTTACACTCCAAATAATAACACTTTGGTCAATGATGGACTGCATATAGAAATGTGGTCCCACCAGCCAAGCCAATATGGTAAAACCCCATCTCTACTAAAAATACAAAAACTAATGGGGCGTGGTGGCACGTGCCTGTAGTCCCAGCTGCTCGGGAAGCTGAGGCAGGAGAATTGCTTGAACCCAGGAGGCAGAGGTTGCTGTGAGCCGAGATCACACCACTGCACTCCAGGCTGGGTGACAGAGCAAGACTCTGTCAAAAAAAAAAAAAAAAAAAAAAAAGAGAAATGTGGTCCCAGAAAATTATAATGGAGATGAAAATATTATGTTGCCTACTGATATTGTAGATATCATATCATCATAGGGAAATGCATTACCTTTTCTATGTTGAGATACATTTAAATACACAAATATCATTGTGTTACAATTGCCCACAGTATCTGCTGTAGTAACATGCTATAGGTTTGTAGCCCAGGAGCAACAGGCACATAGCATAGGTGTGTAGTAAGGTGCACCACCTAAGTTTATATAGGTACACTCCATTATTTTTGCACAATGATGAAATTGCCTAATGACATATTTATCAGAATGGATTTCAGTCGTTAAGTGATGTATGACCGTAATATTTTTAGAATACCAAGTGGAAATAACAACACAACTTTCCCACTAATAAATACACAAGGCATTATCTATGAAACTTATGGAAACATCAATGATATTTCTAAAGCTTCCTCAACAATTTATTGAGAGTCATTGTAAGAAATTCTTAGTGATAAATGTCAAGACAGGAATGGCAGTTAGCATGGATTAGAAAGTTAGAAAATTATTAAAAGTAATTTGTGAGATAAAGTGATATAGCAATTTTATCTAAAACAAATTATAATGTACACTGCATACAATTCAATATATGTTTCGGAAATATGCAAGTCACAAATAGCAAAGTGTAGAGAACTCAATATTCTTTGGTTATGATACCTTCTCAGAGGGCCGACTCTACTTTTTAATGTATTCTGTTAGTTCTATAGAGAACAAAAGTGTTATAAGGGCAACGTAGGTCAAACTAACATTAATTATCAGATGTATTCTCAGGAAAATCCATGATGCTAGCAATGTTACAATGATCCTGGCCTCAGGTTAATGGATAAAATGAGAGATTGGCAAAGGTTTAATCAATGTAAGAAGAAGGAAAGAGAGACTGAGAGAGAATATAGATTCAGACCAATAATAAGAGAAAATATAAAAATTAACTATGTTAGTTATTCATAAGTTTGTGCTTTAACATTTAGGTCAACTACATTGTTTTACAGTTGCCAAGCAAATTTTCATAAACATCCTTATACCTATACTTTGTATACCTGTCTGATTGCATAACAAAGACAGATTCCTACAAACAGGACTGCTGGAATAAAAGAGATACGTGTGCTCTTCTTGAGGCTTTTGATGTTTTCCAAACAGCTATTCATTACTTTACACCATTTTTACACTACTCTCAACATATATGAGAATATACACCATATTCAATGTTGGGTAGCATTACTCAATATTTTAATTTATAGTCAATAAGTGACATATCATTAATGTTTAGCCCATAATTCATTTGTTTACTAGGAAGGTTGAAATATTTTTACATGCATATTAGCCATCTGTATTGTTCATTCAGAATATTACTCCTTAAAATTGATTAAGCAATATTATATATATTACCTTGTTTGATAATGAAAATAAAAATGTAGAAAAGGCTTGCATTAGTATGCATATTTAGATATATTAAACTGAAGCTAAGTAAATTTGAAAGACTTGTCCAGAGTTAAATGCACATAGTAGGTCCAGGACTCGAATCAAGATTTCCGGGATCATATCCTCTGATCTATCTCCTATATTTATTCTGCTATATGTTACCTAAGCTGCCTAACTCTTCAGGTCTGGCTGATTTGGTTGTCATGCATATATTCATGTCTCTTTCATTGAGTGCTCCTTATTTGTCAGGTGCTCTTCTAAGCGCAGTTGATATATCTGTGACAAAGTAGAAAATATTCTCTTTTAAAATAACATTTTCACTATAGTTGAGAGGAACAGATATTAAAACATATAAACAAGTTAATTCTATAGAATATTGGACAGTGAAAAGTGCTGTGGATGAAACAAAGCAGAGAGGGCCAAAGGGCATGTAGTGAGGTGAGGGATAGCAATTTCAAATAGAGTGATTAGGGAAGGTGTATGAATTTTCTATTTTGGTGTAACAAATTACCACAAATTTAGCAGCTTAATCAGCCCACATTTATTCCATGATCTGCATACCTGTCCTTTCATCCATCAAGAAGTTGGCTAGGGTATATTTTCATCTGGAGGATTGTCTGTGGAAAATGTCCACTTCCAAGCTTTCTAATACTATTAGTGGAATTCATTTCCTTGTGGTAGTAGGACTGAGAGCCTGGGCTTCTTATTGGCTGTCAGTCAAGGCCATTCCAAGCAACTAGAGGCTGACAGCAGTTTCTTGTCCCTGAGGTTTTTCATAAGACTCACTGAAATCATGACAGCGTATTCAAAGTTATCAAGGAAGTGTCTCTCTCTCTCTCCATTCTGCAAAGTATATAAAGCAACCTAGTCAATGGAGTGTTATCTCACCAATTTTTCATATTTTGTCAGTTAGAAACAAGTCACAGGTTCCATCCACATGCAAGGGAAGGGAATTATATAAGGCATGACTCACTGGGAAGCACTTTAGAGTGTGTTCACCATAGAAGTTCGCATTGACAAGGTGACATTTGAGCATAGACTTTTAAGAAATGTGAAATAACCGAAACAGATATCTCAGGGAAAACTCTCCAGACAGAGAGAACATTCAGAGTGAAATAATGAATTTGCAGGTCATTTTTGTTTTGACCATTGCTCGTAGTTGCATGGTAGCACAGATGCTCTTTAGCTGCAAGTTTTAAAAGAGTGGGAAAAGAAGAGTTCTCTGAACCACGACACTGGGCAAGTGACATTTGACAGAGGAAAAGAAAACTCAGACCTGGTTTATAGATGGTCCTGTGTGACATGCAGGCACCCTTTGAAATAGACAGCTGCAGCACTACAGGCTTTTTTGTTTGCTTGTTTGTTTGTTTGTTTGAGATGGAGTCTCACTCTGACGCCCAGGCTGGTGTACAGTGGCGCAATCTCGGCTCACCGCAACCTCCTTCTCCCAGGTTCAACCGATTCTCCTGCCTCAGCCTCCTGAGTAGATGGGACAATATGCACATGCCATCATGCGCAACTAATTTTTGTATTATTAGTAGAGATGGGTTTTCACCATGTTGGCCAGGCTAATCTTGAACTCCTGACCTCAGGTGATCCACCCACCTCTGCCTCCCAAAATGCTGGGATTACAGGCATGAGCCACTATGACCAGCCTACAGTTCTTTTCTGGGACTACAATGAAGAGCAGTGATGACAGGAATACCTGTCAATGGGAAGAACATCAAGTAGTGAATTTTGTTGTTCATTGTTTTTGGAAGGAGAAATAGCGAGATGTAAAATTATATACCAATTCATGAGCTGTGGCCAATGGGTTGGCTGGATGGTTAGAAACTTGCAAGAAACATGATTTAAAAATTGGTAACAAGAAGGACTGGGTATGTGGATAGACTTCTGCAGGTGGGAGAAAAACAGGAAGACATTTGTGTCCCACATAAATGCTCATCAAAAGGTCACCTCAGCAGAGAAGGTTTTAATAATCAGGTAGATAGCCTCTTTCCCCAGCTGCCTGTGTCATTGCCCCGTGAACTCATGAACAAAGAGGCCATTGTGGCAGGAACGCGGGTCATACATGGGCTCAGCAATGTGGACTTCCACTCACCAAGGTAGACCCGGCTATGGCCATCACTGAGAGCCCAATGCCAGCAGCAACAGAGACCACCACTAACCCCCGATACAGCACTATTCCCGGGAATGATCGGCCAGCTGCCTGGTGGCAGGTTGAGTATATTGGATGGCTTTCATCATGAAAGGGGCAGTGTTACCATCTTCCTGAAGTAGAAACTTACTCTGGGTATGGACTTGCCCTCCCTGCACTCAATGATTCTCACAAAACTATCATCTGTGGACTAACTTATCCACATTTATGATATTCCACACACAGCGTTTCTCTAATCAAGGTACTCACTTCACAGCAAACGAAGTATAGCAATGGGCCCAGGCTCAAGAAATTATCGTCTCTTACCATGTTTTCTATCACCCTGAAGAAACTGGTTTGTTAGAATGGTAGAATGGCCTTTCAAAAGTTCAGTTACATAGGAAATTTTTCAAAAGACCAAAGAATGGGTGAAAAAAGATATTTTTCTCTCCTTATTTGTTGAAACAGGCACTTTACACTAAACACTTAGTTTAATGTGGTATGGTGGTTTCTAGTTTGGAATACCATCATATATATACCTCTCCCCTACTGGTTGATGTCTAGGTTGTTTCTGATTCCCATTATTACAAACAGGTATATAGTGAAGTCTTTTTACATAAAACTTTGTACATGTGCAAGTATCTCTGAAGGATAAATAACTTAAAAGGAAAAGTTGTTAGAACAAAGCATATATATGGACTTTATGGACTTTAAATTTAAATTTTAAAATAAATACTGTTTGATTACCCTCCTCCACCCCAAGAAAGAAAATTCAGGTACAACTCCAGCCAGGTGGCAATACCAGGCAGAGTTTGAGTAACATTCTCCAGAAGGCTGTATATGTTCATCCAATATATGATGTTGTTTTCCTTACAACCAGGATTCATGGTTCCAAGAATCAAGAGGCAAACATGGGACAGGCACACTCCCTCTTACCACTATTGATCTACTTACTAGCAAAGTTTTGGCTTCCTATTTATGGTACCTTATGTTCTGCTGGCCTAGAAGTCTTAGTTCCAAAGGAAGGAATGCTTCCATCAGGAGACACATTAATTATTCCACTGAACTGGAAGTTAAGACAGAATGGGTTAAGCTACAGCTACCCACTTTGGGCTCCTTATGTGTCTGTATCAATAGGTAAAGGGGGGAGTTACTGTGCTGGGTGGGGTTACTGATTTTGATTACCAAGGGGAAATTGGACTACTATTGCACAATGGAGGTAAGGAAGATTATATCTGGAATACATGACATCCCATAGGGCATATCTTAGTATTACCATTTCCTGTGACTGGCATCAATGGAAAAATAGAACAATTCAGGCAAGACTAATAATGGACAAGACCCTCAAAAATGAAGTCTTGAGGCATCCTACTAGTCAAGGAATGACTATCAATTGAGGTGCTTGTTGAGGGTGAAGGGAGTGGGTAATAAAAGAAAGCATTTGTAAATACTGGCGATAACCATGTGGCCAGTTACAGAAATGAGGACTTCAATTGACTTGACAATATTTTCCTTATTTTATATAAATATGTGTGTGTGTGTATGTGTGTGTGTGTGTGTACTAGTTGTGCCTTATCTGCATGGAATACATTCCAAAAGCCCCAGTGGATGTCTAAAACCACATATAATACCAAATCCTACATTTACTGTTTTTTTTCCTGTATGTATACACACGCACACCTATGATACAGTTTAATTTATAAACTAGGCACAGTAAGAGATTAACAATAATTAATAATAAAATAGAACAATTATAACAATATACTGTAATATAATATAAGTTATGGGAATATAGTCTTTTTCTTTTTTTCAACATATTTGATTGTACTATACTCATCTATTTTCAGAACACAGTTGACAGTGAGTAACTAAAACTGCAGATAAGGGGATACCACTGTATACATACACACACACACACACTTGTTTTTCTTTTTTATCCTTTTATGATATGACATAATATGTATTGAATTACATCATATTTAAGTGTTATTAATTTTACATCATAGTGTTTAAGTTAAGGATATTAAGGAGAAAAGTAAACATTATCCAATGACTTTAAATTATCTTCTGGGGAAAGGATTAGTATGTTTTGGGTTGTATGCAGAATAGTTGTATCATGTTAGACAGAGTGTGACCTTGTTATTACATTTATTTGGAGATTAAGTTAGGGTTAAGATGTGTATGGGTGTCAAGTTAACTTAGAAAGAGGTGAACTTGTGATGGTTAATTGCATGTGTCAACTTGACTAGGCCATGGTATCTACATATTGGTCAAACACTAGTCTAGATTTTACTGTGAATATGTTTTTTAGATAAGATCAATATTTAAATCAGTAGACTTTGAGTGAAGTAGATTACCCTCCATAATATGGTGAGCCTCATTTAATCAATTGAAGCAGAGCAGAAAAATCAATAGATTCCTAGTCTTTAATAGCATCATTGAATTACAGCATCAGCCTTTGACAGATTACCTATGCAATTTTTTTTTCATCTTACTCTGGCTCCTAAGCTGGAGTCCAGTGGTGCAATCTCAGCTCACTGCAAACTCTGCCTCTCAGGTTCAAGCATTTCTCCTGCCTCAGCCTCCCAAGTAGCTGGGACTACAGGCACATGCAACCATGCCCAGCTAATTTTTGTATTTTTAGTAGAGACGGGGTTTCACCATATTGGCCAGGATGGTCTCCAGCTCTTGACCTCGTGATCCACCCGCCTTGGCCTTGAAAGTGCTGGAGTTACAGGCATCAGCCACCGTGCTCAGCCAATCTTTTTAGAGTCAACTTTGAAATGTCTCTTATTTATAGTTGAATGTAATCTTATCTTAGATATTCACTTACCAGACATTGTTCCTGGATAATTCTCCTTATATTTTTAGACTTCTGTCTCCTCATACGATGTGTAAAATTCCTTCAAGTTTTTATATTCTAAGCTCTATATTTCCAATACCATCTTTCAAGTTGGAGTGAGTTAGTATGAAATTAAGTATATATTTAGATTAATAACAAGAATTACCTTGTTAAGTGTTTTCCCTACTACAAGTAAATACATTGCCCTCTTGTTCCAATATTTTTGGTTATAGTTTCATATTTCTTAGTGAGTTAATATATTATCCACTATTACTGTTTCCATAAGCTTAAAGCTTCCTTTGAATCCCGGAGAGTTGTTTCTGTCAAGAACTATTTTTTACAAGCTTTTGAAAAACCTAAGCGTGATTTTTACCTTGTAGAGAAGTAATACCATCAAATAATTACAACTCAATCACCAACTCTATTTCCTGATTCAATTTAGCTCTCTTCAAAGGCACTATGCAAAAGGTTCTATTAGAATGTTAGCAAATATCCTTCTTTGGAGAAGGTTAAGATATTCTAGTGGATGGTATCACACATTAATGTGTAATTTTGTTCTAGTCATTATTTAATCAATGGCATTCTGCTGAATGAACCTGTGGAAGACTTTAAAATTTCCTTTCCCATTACTACCATGAATGTGTATCGTTTGGATTTTTCTCATGGCAGCTTTAAAAGCATCTAATCTCTTAATGACATATCAGATCTGAACAATATCTTTCCCCAAGGCCTCTCGTTCTTTAGATTCCATTAACTCAAGTTTCTCTTTGTGTACAAAATCTCATTCTAGTTCTAATATAAAAGTCTTTGCAATCTGTGCATGTTATGTCTAAAACTGATTTTCTGACCATTCAGTTCATTTTCTTAAGTGCTGGATCAGAAGTGTCTCATGCATTGCAAGTGCTCATGAATACTTTTCAAATTGAATTCACATAGGATGGCAGTGATTAACTTCTTCAGAGAATAGGAGGCTTTGAAAATTTGCTAACAAAAATATTGGATAGTACAGTGAGAGTAATAGAAACTCATGTGTAACAGGCGTTGATGCTATTATTTTTTAATATATATACAAACCACTGAATGCCCAATGATTGAAGAATGGGTAAGAGATATGGCTCAACTTTATACAGATATACCTTGCAGTTATTACCAATAATGTTAATAGCTGTAAAATATTTGATATATTCTTGGACTAAAATGTTATCTTTTAAATGCAAATTTTTTACAATGTAATCACAAGTATCTGCATCTATAGAAATAGAGTAAAAATGCCAGAAAATATACAAGATGCTAATTATATTTCTCTTTGTACAGTAAATATGGAATTATTTTACTTTTATTTTCCACCTTACTTTTATTTTCCTAACAAATGAGAAATATGTTATTTCCCATTTTCTTCTGACTAGTATGTTTTACACAGATAAGAGTTTCTTAAATTTAAATTTGAAATATAAAAATAAAATTTATTGTAAAACCAAAATAAAAATTACTACTGCACAATTACTCCAATTGTATTTTCATATATATGACTTAATAAATAACTAGATTATTCCAAATATTCCCAATTCTTTGAACATTCACAAGTAAATCAACATATCAAATAAAATGGTTAAAATCAATCTGGCGAATTATTGTTTATATGATTTTTAAAACCATGAAATCTATGTGGATTAGTTAACATTTTAATCATTTATTTGGTGTAATGGGAAAATAATATATAGACACAGTTGTTGTAGTGGTCTGTGAGAAATATAATATTATGCTATGTAAGTGTAAATATATCATTTATTCTTTTTATCTTTTTCAAAAAGGTTATGTGTATATAGTTACAAGTGATTTACTGCTTAATATATAATAAATTAATTGTAACAGTTTAGAAAGTTTTCTCTTTCTTTATGGAGGAATTTAAACCTGGTGTAACTTTAGATTTCCAATTCTTAGACACGTAATAAAGGTGGAATGTCAATTCCTGTTATTAGGAAATTTGGCTTATGACTTGTAAGTTATATTTACAAATAACTTCAAATTGCTTTTGGACTGAGAAGGATGCGAAGGATTTATTATTTGGTGAGAATCCATAACTGAGATTTTCCTAAATACAAACTAAGTTTATCCCTTGCCAGAACAGTGGAAGTAATACCTAGAGAGCCTCTTACAACATATATTAGTTCTTGATGAACTTCTAAGCCATCCACCCATATTATCTCATTGCTCTGCAATTAAATTGTAACTTGGAACACCAGAGAAAAGAGCCCCAGAATTACTGCGGGAATGCAAGGACTCTTACTGAAAAGGATGTGAGATGCTGGCCTGTATCCTTCTAAGTGAATCTAATGTTGAATAATCATTCAAAAATGCATGTGTGGCAGGATGGGCCAGGCCAATAAGCTGTGTTTTCTAGGCAATGAGACCACAGCCTCTGACCTGCATTCCAGAGGCATATGAAATTCTGTTTACGTCTTGGGAGGGCACAGATACTCTGACACGGGCAGCTACAGATACAGAAGAATGAATCCAAAGGTAGTACTTGAGCATCTACAGTCAAATAAGCCTGAGGAATCTGAAAGGAAAAAATCCATAATCCAAGAAATGAGCCTTGGTGATAATTAAAGTTGATTAGAGGAAGCTGTTTAAGAATGTGACCTGAGAATTTAGAGTCATGCAGCCACATGAGTAGTGAGGTTAAGCATCTTTTTGAATGTTTAGAAACTAGTATTGAGTGACCTTGGTGGAAATGGAAGAGTAGGAAATTTCGAAGCCTTGTCTCTTCACAGAAACACTGAGAAAAAATAAAAAACTATCAGAATCAACTTTTTGGATAACTGGAAAGTAATCAAAAGTTTACAGAAACTGAATGATCACTGAATCGAGGAAAAGATAACAAGCATGGTTGGAGAGCTTTGTGAGACTTTACTTTCTCCTCATCCCAATCCCCTACCTGGAAAAAGAAAAAGGAACTGTCAACCAAGAATACTGTATCTAACAGAACTATACTCAGAAATAAAGCAAAAATTATGACATTCACAGATAAATAAAAGCTGAAGGAGTTGTTGCTAGTGGACTTGCTTTATAAGAAATGCCAAGAGGAGCCATTCAGGCTGAAATAATGGACTCTAGAGAAGAATTTGAAGTCATATAAAGAAATAAAGTACACTGGTAAAGGCAACTACATAGGTAAATATAAAAGTCAGTATAATTGTATTTTAACTCTTCTTTCATTCTTATGTCCCATTATCCAATAATTATAAATCTATGACAATGTATACACAATGCAAACATAATGTAATTTATACCAATAACTACTAAAGAAGGAGGTCTAAAGCTATATCAAAGCAGGTTTTGGAATACAAGTTAAGCTAAGTTTGCAAAAGAATGATATTGAGCACCTACCTCACACCATAATGGGTGCAGCATACCAACGTGACACATGTATACATATGTAACAAACCTGCACGTTGTGCACATGTACCCTAGAACTTAAAGTATAATAAAAAAAAATAAAAAAAAAACTTAGCTCAAAATTGATTAAAAATATAAATCTAAAACTAAATCTATAAGTCTTAAAGGTGATCATAGGGCTAAATCTTCATGGCCTCAGATTTAGCAATGGCTTCTTTCATACAGCACCAAAAGCATGAACAACAAAACAAAAATATATTAATGGGACTTCATTAAAATTAAACAATTTTGTACATCGAAAGACAAAATCAAGTTCTTTGAGAATACAATGTAGAGAATAGGTGGATTGTTTGCAAATAATGTATCTTATAAAGGCCAAATATACAGAACATGTAAACAAAAAGGCAACCACATGTTTAAAAGTGGGCAAAAGACTTGAATAGACATTTCTTCACAGAAAATTTACAACCAGTAAGTAAGCATGTGAAACGATGTGCAACGCCATTAGTAATTAGGGAAATGTGAATCAAAGCCACAATTAGAAACCATTTAACACTCACTAGGATTGTTAAAATTTTAAAAAGAATAGAGCATAATAAATGTTGGCAAGGATGTAGAGAAATTGAAATGCTAGTTAATTGCTGTTGGCAATGTAAATTGGTGCAGCCACTGTTGAAATACTTTGGCAGATTCTTGAAAATTAAACATATAATTACTGTATGACCCAGCAGTTCCATTTCTAGGTATATGCCCAAATTGTTTGAAAAATGGATATTCAAACAAAAACTTTTACACAAATGACCATAACAACATTATCTGCAACAGCCAATGTGTGGAAACAACTTAAGTTTCGATCAATAATAAATGGACAAAACTGTGATATATCCAAGGAATATAGAACTTGGATACACCACAAAAAATCGCCTTATATGAGAAATAAGCCAGACACAAAAGGTCATATAGTGTACAATTCAATTTACATGCAATATTCAGAATAGCTAAGTCAATAGAGACAGAAATATTAGTGGTCACCTGGGCCTAGGGCTATAGGAAAATGGGAGTGACTGTATAAAGTTTAGAGAGTTGCTTTTTGGGGAGATGAAAGTTTGGAACTAGAAAAGGATGGTGTTCACACAATGTAAATGTACTAAATGTCACTGATTTGTTCACTTTATTATGGTGAATTTTTTTGGTGAATTTCACCTAAAAATTACAAATGCTTTGATTTTCTCACCTTTTCTAAATATAATCTCAACTTTATCCAAATATTTTTAATCAGCAAAAACAAAAGGAGTAAGCATTTTTTTTCAGACCATAAAGCAAAATTTTCAGAGGGGAAATTGTCTGAAAAAAAGGAAAAAAAAAAGAGAGAAATAAATGAAATGCAGAACAAAAGCAATTTGTTTTTTAATTTATTCACTGTAACGTTCATATACACTAATAAACATTCAAGCTGAGAGCCAAACAAGGATATAATTCCATTTACAATAGTCACAAAAGTATCTAAGAATGCATCTAACCAAGGAGATGAAAGGTCTCCGCAAGGAAAACTACAAAGCACTACTGAAGGAAATCATAGATTACACAAACAAATAAGAAAAAAATTCCATGCTCATGAATTAGAAAATCAATATGGCTAAAATGACCATATTGCCAAAGTAATCTATAGATTAAATGCTATTTCTATCAAACTACCTACTAATGTCATTCTTTGCAAAATTAGAAATACTATTCTAAAATAGATAAGGAACCAAAAAAGAGCCCAAATAGTTAAAACGATCTTAAGCAAAAAGTATGAAGTCAGAGGTATCATGTTACTGACTTCAAACTATACTGTAAGGCTTCAGTAACCAAAACAACATGGTACCGGTACAAAAACAAACACGCAGACAAATGGAATGGAAGAGCAAACCCAGGAATAAAGCTGCACACCTGCAGTCATCTGACCTTTGACAAAGTTGACAAAAATAAACAATGGGGAAAGGACTCCCTATTCAATAAATAGTGCTGAGATAGCTCACTAGCTATATGCAGAAGAATGAATCTGGACACCTACCTTTCACCACATACAAAAATTAACTCAAAATGTATTAAAGATGTAAGACTTCAAACTATAAGAATCCTAGAAGAAAACCTGGCAAACACCATTCTGGACATTGGTATTGGGAAAGAATTTATGACTGAATCCTCAAAAGTAATTGCAATAAAAACAAAAATTGACAAGTGGACCTAATTAAAATAAAGAGCTTCTGCACATCAAAAGAAACTATCAACAAAGTAAGCAGAGAAACTGCAGAATGGGAGAAAATATTTACAAACTATACATCTGACAAAGGCTTAATATCATAAATCTATAAGGAACTTGAACACCTGAACAAGCAAAAAGCAAATAATCTTATTGAAAAGTGTGCAAAAGACACATCCAGACACTTCTCAAAAGAAGATATACAAGTGGCCAACAAACACATGAAAAATGCCCAACATTACTAATCATTAGGGAAATGCAAATCAAAACCACATACCAGTCAGAATGGCTATTACTTAAAAGTCAAAAAAATAATAGCCTCTAGCAAGGCTGTGGAGAAAAGAGAATGCTTCTACACTGCTGGTGGAAATGTAAATTGGCTCAGCTACTATGGAAAACAGTTTGGCAATTTCTCAAATAACTCAAAGCACAATTACCATTTGACTCAGCAATTTCATTATTGGGTATATTCCCAAAGGAATATAAATCCTTCTACGATAAAGACACAAGCATGTGTTATGGTCTTTGCAGCACTATTCACAATAGCAAAGACATGGAATCAAACTATTTGCCCATCAGCAGTGAACTGGATGGAGAAAATGTGGCATATTTATACCATGGAATACTACACAGCCATAAAAAAGAACAAAATCATGTCTTCACAGCAACATGAATGCAGCTGGAGGCCATTATCCTGAGCAAATTAATGCAGCAACAGAAAAGGAAATACCACATGCTCTCACCTACAAATGGGAGCTAGATATTTGGTACTCATACACCAAAATATGGCCATAGTAGACACTGGGAACTATTAGAGGAGGAAGGAAGGATTGAGAAAGTAGTTGTTGGGTACTATGCTCACTACCTGGGTAATGGGACCAAATCTCAGCATCATACAATATATACATGTAATAAATCTAAATACATGTATCCCCTGAATCTAAAATAAAATTCAAAATTATAAAAAATTAAAAACTCTAAAAATAAAAAAGTAGAAAATGAAATTATTGAGACTAAAACTACTACATGGTTTATTCCTCTTTCTTTTAATAAATAAACCATGAACAATCCAGAGGATTGCTTTTCATCTGAACAATTGCAGGGATCACATAAATTCTTGGCATAGCACATATGTAAAACACATATACTGCCTATTACTCAATATCAGTAGTCTTCTTATTAAATATCAGTTTCTTTTTTTTTTTCCTTATTCAGACCCTACAGACAAAAGGCAGAATTCTACGTATTGAATACAAATCTCATCTGAGATTGAGAAAATTAACCCAAAGGTGAATTTATCTTGTAAATTAAGGAAAAAAACTATTTTTCAAAATTATGATTTAAGAAAGTGGCATTATTGTTTAAAGGAATAAATATTATGAACATTTTAAATTAAACCAGTTTAAAGTTATTTATCAAAAAATATGATGACATTTCACTTGCATAATATAGATATCAAGTGAATTTCTGAAGGTAGATATCTTTAGAATGCACTTTATGCTTTAGAAAAACAGCTTTATATTTTGTGTGTGTTAATTTATCAATTTGGTTATGTGTTGTGCAGCAATGGATCATACATCTATGTTGTAATAAGTTTAAAATTATTTAAAAATGCAGGTAATTTTGCCTATTTATATAAATAATTATAAGTAAATTCTCTCAGCAGCTAATAAAGTAATTAACTTCTCTTCTGAACTCATCTGTTAATTTTGCTATATTTTTCTCGATAAAACCAGTTGGGATAAAGCCAATCACATTTCATTGTTGCTGTCTGTTGAAAACAGACTTATTCCTAATAGAACACTACAATAGTCCAGAGATGAATTCTAAAAAGGCCTAGTGAAAAAATAGCAGTTCATAACTTAATCAGCTTATGAGTTTGAACAGTTTCCAAAAGACCTATTGTACAAAAATTTCAAATTATGAAACTATAAGAGAAAAATATAGTGGTGGCATTACACCTCCAAAAACTGAAGTTAGCTGTTAACTTGCTTAAAGTCACAGAGCAAGGGAGAGTGATGCTTTTTACTTTATTTTTAGGACTCCAGTAATAATATGTTCTTTAATCTTTTACTGAATATTTGCTTAAGAATAACTCACATTAAACTGAAATAACAGAGTAGCAATTTGCATTTGGAGTGTCATTCAGCTTTGTAAAACCATGAAGAAATTGTAGAGTTGTTTGCTTATTAGTAATATGTATTATAACAGTGAATTCATTAAAGCACATTTTATATACTGTTTCATCTTTTAAGTACAATATGTGGAACTATTTAAAATTTAGTGGCTTTGATGAAGAGTTGGATCTTTAGAAGTCTGCTAATCTTAATACTGAATAAACCTATTGATAATTAGCTATCTTATCATTCTAATCCATGGATGCCTGTGGTAGACAGAATAATGTTCCCCTTCAATGTTCATTTCCTAATCCCCAGATCATGCAAACATTTTACCTTACATGGAAAAGTGACTTTGCAGATGTGATTAATTTAAAAGAAGAATATTGTCTTAGATTATATGCTGGGCTGTATGTAATCAAAGGGTCCTTTTAATCGAAGAGTGAGTCTGAGTCAGAGAATGAGATGTGGTGACAGAAGCAGAGGTTGAGGTGGGGGAGAAAAAAGAGATAGAGATTCAATGATGCTAGGCTACTTCTGGATTTTAAAATGGAGAAAGAGGCCATGATCCAAGGAATAAAGGTTGCCCCATAAAGCTGGCAAAGGCAAGGGAACATTTTGTCTTCTAGCACCTTTAGAAAAAAACATAACCCTGCTGACACCTTGCCTTTAGGACTGCTAACATCCAGAATTGTAAGGTAAATGTGTTGTTTAAGCCACTAAATTTGTAATGAATTATTACAGAAGCAATAGGAAACTAACATAGTACCCAAGATATAATTATTTTCTAGCAAAAACATAATACAACAGGGTGGTATCGGATGCTTTGGAAGGAGAATAGGTTTAAGTGTCAATATTCATCTACAGTCTAGGATTCATTAACAAATATCTTTATGGATTTTATAAATGACATTACAAAGAAATCTGTATCCTATGCAATGTGAACTTCTTATATTTTATATTTTTTGAAAAATCAAAATAAAAAACAAACAAGATAATGTTTCTCAAACTACAAAATGTGCAATTATATGGCACAATTATTGCTATTCTTATTGCTTAAATGATGAAACCTTTAACCATTTGTATCTGCAAGCCTAAATCTCTATCATGTTCTCTTATTTTAGAGTCAATAGTGTAATAGTTTCTATTCAAATTTGTTCTCCATTGAAGGAGTATGCTAAACTTGTTGCAATTCTTGTTTCTTCCGAGTCACAACCTCATTCAACCATATGATTTGTCAATTTCCAATGTATACAACACCATTAAAAGTGCTACAGAAGCAAAGTGATGGAGAAAGGAATGCTCTCAGCAATAAAAATTTAGCAGAATAAAATATGTCATACATGGGATATGTAATACTTCTTTCAGAAGAGGGAGGCATATTCCCAATAAATGATTTATGAATTATGGTTAATAATCTTTGTGTAATTGTCAAAAACAAGAGAAAACAATCTTTAATAGATGAAAGACGAGCCATCACAGGTAGTTTTCAAGTCAGAAACAATGACATGAGAATGTAGAAGTAATTTTTAGAGTTTAGCATAACAAATATAGGCTGGTGAGAAAATGTGCTAGTTTTCTACTGCTGTGTAAAAAATTAACAGAAACAAAATGGACTAAAATAATCCATGTTTATTAGTCACGGTTTCATAGATGAAAAGTGAGGACAGTGGCTTTGTTCTCTCCTCGGGGTATGTAAGACTGGGATCAAAGACTGGGTTCTCATCTGGAGGCTCTGGAGAAATATCTGCTTCTGAGCTTACTCACGTTGCTGGCGGGATTCAGTTCTTCATGGTTGGAGGTCTGAGATACCTGTTTTCTTGTTGGCTGTCAATCAGAGACCTCCCTTATCTACGGGATGCTGCCTCATTCCTTGTCATGTTGCTCCTTCCATCTTCAAAGCCAGCACTGGGGAATTTCTCATGTGTCAAATTCTTCTCATGCATCAAATCTCTGACTTCCTCTTTTTAGACCATCCACAGAAAACTCCGTATTTTCAAAGAGCTCAGGGAATTAGGTTAGCTCCAATGGGACAATGTTAAACTTAGCTGATTTGAGCTCTTAATTGTATCGCAAAATTACTTCACAGTAGAAAATAAATTAATGACTGATTGATGATGTGTGTACATTAGGGGTACTGGTAATCTCGATGCCCATCTTAGAGTCCCACCTACCACAGAGAATAAAGTAAAGATGACATTTAAAAGGAAATGTTCCAGGCACGGTGGCTCATGCCTATAATCCCAGCACTTTGGGAGGCTGAGGCAGATGGATCTCTTCAGTCCAGTAGTTTGGGACCAGCGTGGGCAACACGGCGAAACCCCATGTCTACAAAAACATAGGCCTGTGTGTGTGCACCTATTGTCCCAGCCACTCAGGGAATCTGAGGTGGAAGAATTGCTTGAGCCTGGGAGGTTGCGGTTACCGTGAGCCATGATTGCATCACTGCACTCCAGCCAGGGTGACAGAGCAAGACCCTGTCTCAAACAAACACACACACAAAAAAAGGAAATGCATGTCTTATAAGGATAGAAAGGCTTTAATATTATGTTCAAATGCTTGGATTGTATTCTATAGTTAGACAAAACTGGGGCAACTTAGCCTCTTGTATATTATTTTATGAATCCTGTAGAGAAAACCAGCAATTTCAAACGACTTGTAAATGTCTGATAACATCAAATATCTCATTTCCATTTATTTCTAATGATCAAATATGACAACAAAATACACTTTTAAAAGTTAATACCATAACTGTTCTTCCAACCAAGAGAATTGGCCAGAAGGTAACCTGATATTTGAAGAACTATGGATCATTGAAGGTCGATGAGATTGGATAGACAAGAAATACAGCTAAAGAACACAGCAGTCCAGAACACTGAGGTAAGAGTGGTGATTCCAAAGGAAAATTCAGAGAATCTGCACGCTACATCACCAAGTACACAAATGATGAATGAGCCTTGATGTAATTATTAGATGATTCAATTTTAAATTGGAACAGCTAGAACAGTGGTTCTCTTCCAGAAAAACAAAGGTCTTCTAATTTAGCAATAGTAGAGATGACCATTTTCTCTAGATTCACCATAAAATCACCCCCTAGGTGGAAACATGCCCGTAGACACATTGTACTCATAAACACAAAGCCCAGAGTCTCTATGCCATTTTCTTGAAGATTCAGTTCAAGGAAAAGTAACATTGGAAACAAACATATATTGTAGCTGCCTGTATTAATCATACTGGTTCTACTACAGAAAAAAATAGCACATAACCTAAAAGAAATGAGAATGAAACTGAGATAATCGGTAACACGGAATGATAGAAAAGTGACACACGCAAATCTCTGAGGGAAAATGATTTGAATCCAGAATTCTAAACTCAGGCAAATGTTAAAAGCAAATACAATATTTTTAAACATGCCAGAACTAAAAAAATGTTGTTATATGATTATCCTAAACGTGACATTTCTTGTTGGGAAGGACCACTGTAAAATAAAAATAAATAGATAAGAAAGGAAAACATTAAATATAAGAATCAGTGGCAGTTGAGTATTATCGAAAAGAATCAAAGAAATCTTGCAAGAAGTTAAAAAGAAGTGCTTTGGATCTTGAAAGCAGAGATAGTGTCTTTTAAGCAGCAGATTTAATGACAAAGGATTACACTTTATGTGTTCAGTTACCGACTCAATTCTGTAAAAAACACTGACTTAATCATAATCTCACACACACACACACACACACACACACACACACTTACTCTAGTGCTGGGTGTAAAATGATTCAATATAGAAATAGTGCCTTGATAATTATAGTTGCAGAACAGAATAAATTCAACTATATCCTTTTAAAATGTTCAAATTAATGTAAAAATGATAAAGCAGTGAAAAATTTAAATTGCAGGTCATACTAAGATTTCTATCTTTTATATAAATGGGTCAATAGATAATACTTAATGTTCGTGAATCCATAGAGACAGAAGAAAGCATTATCTCAAGTTATAAAGACAATGGCTAGATATCATATGAATGGATAATAGTATATTTTATAAAAATCATAGGTGGGTGGGGAAAATGTGAGATAAACAAACTAAATCCTTCATCTTTCAAGATGGGACATCAGAAAATAGTCTAACATTAACAAATCAATAAAAGGTATGTATTTGTAAATACTTAAGTATATCATTTTAATGATAAGAATAATGTTTAAAAATGATTAAATTTGATTTCCTCTCAGATATGAGAATAGGGTTGAGAGGTATGGGCAAGAATTTCATCTATCATTCTGGATCATTCTGTATGTATCAGTATTTATAGATTTTCCAATTAACAACTTAAAAATTATCATAAATTCAAAGAATTCAAAGATTGTCAGGAGCACACTTTAGAATGCAATAAAAATAAATGAGAAAATATTACATGGTAAAACTTAATTATCCCTATAGAATACCAATTGTCTTTCTTGCCTTTAAATATACTGGCTCTATTTTAAAATCTGGTAAATGTGGAGTTTCATTTCTCAGTTTCAAAGAAAACTGATAAACTCAGACTACAAGCAAACCCTCTCTGTCAATCATATAACAGGAGTAGCACCAAGACTAAGTCATGATTCAAAATTAATTAATGATTGATTAGTAATAAACTAAGGACTTAATTTTACCCTTCTTTTATAGGTAGTTATACAGGATTAGAAGATTTGATAAATTATTTCTTCATTTACCCAAAGAAGTAGATTTTACACCCAGAATACTTTGTCATGGCAAGTATAACGTGGTAATTGTGCCTGTGAAACTAAATGTATAATTAAGGTCTAATGTCATACCATGGTTGAGCAACTTACTCTTATTTAGCTTATGTCTGCACCTCTAAATTATGCCACCTGACAAATGTTGACATTATGGGACTAGGTTCTAACAAAGTTTTGTTCAAACCCCTTGTTCTACAACACTTTTACTGTTTAGCTAGTTTCCTTATCTGCAACATGCAAAATACAGTTGTAATAGAAGTTAAATAAACTATTAATGTTATTACCTTTGCTGTTTCACTTATTTTTGTTTGATTTATTTTACCAGTATTTTATAGTTTTCAGTATACATGTAATTCACCTCCTCGTTTAAGTTTATTCCTAAGTATTTCATTCTTTTTGATGGTGTTGAAAATTGAATTTTAAAAATCTTCCTTTTTGAGTAGTATGTTGTTAGCATGTAGAAACAAAACTAATTTTTATATGTTGACTTTATATTCTGCAAGTTTACTGAAGAAATTTATTAGCTCTAGCAGTTTTTTTCTGGAATCTTTAGAGTTTTCTATATTTAAGATCATCATCTGCAAACAGAGGGAATTTTAATTATTTCTGTCATATTTGAATGCATCTTATTTCTATTTCTTGCCTAATTGCTGTAGCTAGGAGTTCTAGCATAATGCTGAATAGAAGTAGAAAGCGGGCATCTTTGCCTTGTTTCAGATCTTAGAAGAAAACCTTTCTATTTTTTACCATAGAGCATGATGTTACCTGTGGGCTTTCAATATATGACTTTTATTGTTTTGAGGTAAATTTCTTCTATATCTTATTTATTGGGTTTTTATCATGAAATGGTGTTAAATTTTGTCAAATACCTTTTCTATACCTATTGAGATTAAGTGGTTTTTTATTCTCCATTTCTTAAAGTAGTAGATTCATCACATTTATTTATTTAAATATATTGAAACATTCTTTCACCCCATGGATAAACATCACTTAGTTATGCCATATAATTCTGTTAATGTGCTGTTGAATTCAATTTGCAAATATTTTGGTTAATAATTTTTGCATCTTTGTTCATCAAGTATATCAGCCTCTAGTTATTTTTTTGCTGTGGTGTCTGTGACAAGCTTTTGTATCAGGATGATGGTGGTCTTGTAAAATTTATTTGGAAATTTTTCCCCTTCAATATTTTGAAAGAATTCAAGAAGAATTGGGATTATTTCTCTCTAACGTTTGATAGAATTTACATGTGAAGTTAACTGGTCCGGAGCTTTCCTATTCTGGGAAGTTTTGGATTACTCATTCAGTCTTCATATTTGTTATTGGTTTGCTTAGGCTTTCTATTTCCTCTAGATAAGTTCTGGTAGGCTGTATGATTCTTGGAATTTATAAATTATTTCTGTTGTTTCAATTTATTGCCATATAACTTTGAACAATAGTACTTTATGGTCTTCTTGGCTGGAGGCAGTGGCTCACACCTATAATCCCAGCACTTTGGGAGGCCAAGGCAGGCAGATCACTTGAAATCAGGAGTTAGAGGCCAGCCTAGCCAACATGGTGAAACTCTGTCTCTACTAAAAGTACAAAAAATAGCCAGGTGTGGTGGCACGTGCCTGTAGTTGTTGTAGTAGTAACTCGGGAGGCTGAGGCAGAAGAATCGCTTGAACTCAGGAGATGGAGGTTGCAGTGAGCCAAGATTGCACCACTGTACTCCAGCCTGGGTGACAGAGCGAGACTCTATCTCAAAAATAAAATAAATAAATAAATAAACATAAACAAATTAGTAAACATGATACATCACATTAACATAATGAAGAAAAAAATACATGATTATTTCAGTAGATTCACAAAAAGCATTTGATAAAGTTTAACATGCCTTCTTGATTAAAACGCTCAATAAATCAGGTATGAAAAGACTGAATTTTAACACAATAAAGGCCATGTGTGACAAACCTACACCTAATATTAAACTGGAACAGGAAAGTTGAAAGCTTTTCATCTAAGAGGAATAAGACAAAAAATGCCCACTTTCACCAGTTCTATTGAATATAGTAATGGAAGTCCTAGCCAGAGCAACTTGGCAAGAGACAGAAATGAAAGGGATCCAAATTGGAAAGGAAGAAGTTAAATTTGCCCTGTTTGCAGATGACATGATCTACAAAACTCTAAAGAGTTTACTAAAAATTGTTGTAATTAATAAGTTCAGTAAAGTTGCATGACTCAAAATTGATTTTGTTGAAATACTGTGAAAATGAGTAGTATTTCTACATATTAATAGCAAGCCAACTGAAACAGAACTAAAGACAGTATCATTCACAATAGCAACAAAAAAATACTTAGGAAAAAAATTTAACCACAGAGGTGGAAATCCTTTACATAGAAATATAAATGATTAATTAAAAAACTGAAGAAGAACAAATAAATGGAAAGATAGTCCATACTTATGTTGAAAGAATTAATATTGTTAAAATACCTATACTGTCCAAAGTGATCCACGCATTCAATGTCATTCGTATCAAAATACTATTGACATTCTTCACAGATATAGAATAAAATTCTTAAAATTAATATGGAATCACAAAAGATCCCGAATAGTCAAGGCAATCTTGTGCAAAAAGAATAAAGCTGGAGTCATCACACTATCACACTACCTGACTTCAAAATACACTACAAACCCATAATAAAAAAAACAGCATGTTACTGGTATAAAAATAGAAACATTGATCAATGGGACAGAATAAAGGACACAGAAATAAATCTATGTACTTACAGCCAACTGAGTCTTGATAAAAGTGACAAGAACACTTAATGGAAATATGACAGTCTCCTCAATAAATGGTGCTAAGAAAACTGGATATACACATGCAGAAGAATAAATAGTAGCTAGTATCTCTCACCATATATGAAAATCAACTCAATATGGAGTAAGGACTTAAATGTAAGACCCCAACTGATAAAATTACTGAAAGAAAATATAAGGGATATAAGGGAAATGCTTCCTGACATTAGTCTGGGCAAGAAGTTTTTGGATAAGACCCCAAAAGTACAGACAATGAAAGCAAAAATAAACAAATGGAATTATATCGTACTAAAAACACATCTGCATAGCAGAAGAAACAATTGAAAGAGTGAAAAGACAGATAACAGAATGGGACAGAATATTTGCAAACTATGGATCTGAAAATGGGTTAATATTCAGAATACAGAAGGAATTCAAACAAATTAGTAGCAAAAACAAGTAATTTGAGTAAAAAGTGAGCAAAAGACCTGAATAGACATTTCTTAAAAGAAGACATACAAATGGCCTATAGGTATATGAAGAAAATTAGGGAAATGCAAATCCAAACCATATATAAAATATAACTTTACCAAAATTAGAATGCCTACCTGACTACAGAAAAGACCAAGATAACAAATGCTGACCAGAATGTGAAGAACGAAGACCCTTACACATTGTTGGTGGGAATGCAAATTAGTACAGCCATCACAGAAAACAGTTAGGAGGTTCCTCAACAAACTTAAAATAGAATTAACACACAATCCAGCAATTCTACCATAGGGTATACTGAAAAAAAAGGAAATCAGTATGTCAAAGAGATATCTGCACCCCCATGTTTATTGTAGCACTATTGGTGGTAGCCAAGACATGGAATCAAACTACATGTTCAACAATTAATAAATGAGTAAAGAAAATGTGATTTACATGTACACAACAGAACATTATTCAGCCATAAGAAGGAATGAAATCCTATAATTTGTGGAAGACATTGTGTTAAGTAAAATAAGTCAGGTACAAAAGGAAAAGTTCTACATTATCTCATTTATATGTGGAATCAAAAAAATGATCTCATAAGTAGAAAATAGAATGTTGGTTATATGATGCTGAAGAGTGTGGTAGGGGATAGGGAAAGATTGATCAATCAGTACAAAATTATGGTTACATGGGTGGAGTGTGTTCTGGTATTCTATTGCACAGTAAGATGGCTGTGGTTTAAAATACTGAATTGTAAATAGCTAGAAGAGGTAATTTTGAATGTTCTGACCACAAAGAAATTATAAATGTATGAGATTATGGACAAGTTAAATATCCTTACTTGGTCTTTAAACAATGTTTCCAAGTATTGAAATATCAGACTGTACCCCATATGCACAGTTGTTAAGTGTCCATTCATTTTTTTAATCACATAAAAGAGGAAGGAAAAATCCTGCCATTTGTAACAAGATGGACAGATCTGGAGGGCCTTGTTTAAAATGAAATAAGCCAGATTCAGAAGGACAAATACTACATTATGCCACATTTATAAGGAATCTAAAATAGTCAAACCCACAGAAGCAGAGACTAAAATGGTTGTTGCCAAGGGCTGTGGGTTGAAGGGGGAAATGTAGAGGCACCAGTCAAAGGGTACAGGAGTTTCAGTTATGCAAGATGAAGCAGTCCTAGAGGTCTGCTGGACAAAATAATGCCTACGTTAATAATAATGTATTTTATATTTTAAAAGTGTTCACATGGACAAAAGTAATAAAGAAAGTACGAATGATTTCTGGCAGTGATGGATATGTTTATAGCATAAATTGTGGTGGCTACATGAAGTACACATATGTCCAAACTCATCAAGTTGTGTACATTAACTATGTACTGCTTTTCATATGTCAATCATACCTCAGTGAAGTGATTAGAAAAGAAAATCCAAAAAAGGTTATAAAAATGAAAGAAACTAAAGTATTATAAACACTTAGCACAGTTTCTGGTTTAGAGTAGGTGGACAGAAATGTTATAAACTCTTATAGTACAGTCATGTGCCCCTTAACAACTGGGCAAGGGATGCATCGTTAGGTGATTTTGTCACTGTACAACCACCATAGAGTGTTCTTACACAAACCTAGACTGTGTAGCCTGCTACACACATAGGCTCTATGGTATAGCCTATTGCTCCTAGGCTACAAGCCTATATAGCATGTTACTGCACTAAATACTGTAGGCAATTGTAACACAATGGTAAGTATATGTGTATTTAAAGATACTTAAACATAGAAAGGGTACAGTAAAAATACAGTTAGTATAACCTTATGGGGTCATTGCTATATATGTTGTCCACTGTCGTGATGTGGTGCTAGACTGTATTTTTGAGGTAATCTTTATTCTATATGTGGAGATTTCTACTGAGTCAGATTTGATGAGCATTGAATCACATACAGGAATTGTTGGGGGATAGTGGAGAATAAGCAAAATAGAAAGTGCTGAAAAAACTAGAAGAGTATAGATCTGTATTAGGGATAAATCAACCTTCTACTATGTTACTGAGACCAAGCTTCAGCTCTTGACAACCTACAGACTCTATTAAGAACATGGTTCCTGCTGTATTGTCTCAGAAGTTTTTCTAGGGAAACTGCTTACTAAGTGAGGGACACCTAAGGTATAGTCTTTTTTATTTGATCCACTTGATATAATTATTTTAAACCTTGTAACTATGCATTCCTTGGCTGAGCCCAGTAGGTAGTGTCTTAAGCAAAGTATTAGCACAAATAGCAGTTCAAAAACAGTAGCATAATTATGTCAAGTGAATTTCATGGAACTCATAACATTTGGCCTTAAGCTTATTGCAAAAACAATGACAATAGAAACAATATCAGTTACAAGATTTAAGGTTTTTATAGGGTAAAAAAAAGAAAACACTCAGAAGTACAACTCAACCAGAACTTGAGACCAGAAATACTTTAAAAACCTTTTTTTATTGTCATTAAGAGCAATCTAAGTAACATAATCAAATACATCTTAGACACAACATATTAGATTTGATAGTACCCTTTTTACTAAAAGGGGAAGGTCATGAAAGAAGCTCCTGGCCCTCCCAAAGCCAAAGACGAAGGAAAACAAAAAATTTGAAGGCCAAGAAGGCAGTGCTAGAAGGTATTCACAGGTGCACATAAAGATGGTCCACACATCACCCACCTTCTGGTGGCCCAGGACACTGAGGCTCCTAAGCAGCCCAAATATCCTCAGAAGAGCACCAGGAGAAACCAGTATGACCACTGTGCCATCATCAGCTTCCCCCGACCACTGATTCTGCTATGAAGAGCAAAGCTAACAACACAGTTGTGCTCATTGAGGATGTCAAGGCCAACAAGCACAAGATCAAACAGACGGTGAAGAAGCTCTATAAGATTGATGTGGCCAAGGTCCATACCCTGATCAGGCCTGATAAAGAGAATACATATGTTCAACTGGCTCCTGACATTGATTGTTTGGATGTTGCCAATAAAATTAGGATAAGCTAAACTGAATCTAGTTAACTAAATACACACACACACACACACACACACACATATTTACCATAAAAACATATTTTCCAACACCTGATGACAAAACTTGTATCAGCTGCATCCTGGCACTGTCTTTAAATATAATTGGAAGAAAAAGGTAGCTAAATTTGTATATAATTTGGAGATTTTTAAAAAGTTAAAATATGTATACAAATGGAAAATAAGAAAGTATCATGTGATATTATATACATACTCATACATATACATACATATGGATAAGTTGCTTCAAATCTCATTTACATTTTGAAGAATATTATTATCTAACAATTTCTAAGACCAAGGTTTACAATGAGCAAAACATATAAAAGGAGAAATAAAGAAGAAAATGCATTACCTCCTAGATTATTAATACACACGGATGGCTTTCTGGAATTTACAATAATATTGAGAGCAAAAACATTCAATGATAGTTGATTAACTCACAAAAGCCTTTCATATTATGACAAACTATTGATGCACTTAGAGATTATTACCAAGAATCATGACAATGAAAATTCACCATTTGGATCTCCAGCTGAGGAAAGCGTAATTTACCTATGACCCCAGATGCTTGCCTTGAAGTATTATTTCCAATTTCACGCTGAGGTCATGCTTTCCACCAACTTCTCTCACATCATTACTAATGTAGAAGCATTCCTACAAGTACTGCCAGTACTTTTGCAGTGGATGATTTTGATGTGAAGGTACTACACAGGCCTGGCCAAAACTTTCTTTCAATTCTCTTCCTTTCACTCTCTTCTAAACAAGTTTCAGACCTGCATTATGATCTGAAGTTTTCCTCTGCCTTCCCTGTTTCCCTCTTCTTTATCCTTTGTAATCGTTTATTCCAATGCATATTTTTTTCCATTCATATCCAGTCTTAGAAGTAGCCAAACACATACAAGTTATGCCAAGAGTGGTCTAAGAAACAGGTATTAAGATGGAGTTTTATAAGATATTCTATTGCTACTTGATGGATAAAGAACATGCCATTTAAGCACCGTAGGATGTATGGATACTTCCTGGCTCAAAGTGGGGGCTTAATTGTTAAAGGATTCTACACTGGTAGAGGAGAATGCCCTTGCAAACAAAATGGTTCAAGCATATGGAGAGAAAGAATACAAGCATATGGAGAGAAAGAATAAATAATGCCTACAAGAACAGCATCCTTTGGCCAGTTACAACTAGGTTGTATTGAAGTCCTACAAAGGGACAAGGAAAAAGTGGGAGTCATTAATGAAGAGTTAAAAGCTAAGTGTGAAAGACATGCATTTTTGTTTGTATATAGACAGATATGTATTACCCCCAGTGGGAGCACTGGCAGTACTGAACAGCGGAGGATCTGATGGACTTTTCTAATCCACTCTTTTTCAATTTCATTTCTCTGTCTTTTACAAGTGTCAGATCTGTATCCTGTATCACAGTTCCCAAAGCATTCACAGTCTTCTCTGGCTAACTGCCCTATATATAGATCCTTTATGACATTTTCCCCAATAAATCTCTTGAATATTTAATCTTATTTGGCTTCTGTTTTTTAGGACCTACGTTAATATACTCAGGATGTGAGAAAATAGCAAGCAATTGTTTGAACTATTTAAAAAGAAGAAAAAATACTGATAATATGGCTAATGTTTCTGAAATATTTATTCCCCTGCCAAATTGTATGGCAGGTATGCAGTACTGTGGGGATTTACCCCAGCCTATACACTTGGAATATGACTAGATTGATTTAAGCCAATTAGCCTCCACACTCTTCTTCAAGTAGTTATAAATTCAGGGATTTATATGTAGCACCATTGATACACAGCATTTCTGCGGTATAACACTCAAGGGGGACACTGTACCTAAATATATCCAATAATGTGAAACATTTTGTTTTCAAAGAGAGGGGAACTAATATCTTCCACCAGAGATTAATAAGAAAACAGACATGAGCAAAGGGAGCAGGATAAATTGGCAGAGATGAAAAGTTTGAGATATTTGCAGAGAATCAGAGCTGATGCCCTGATTAAACTGGGCTTGACATTCACCCACCACATTTGCCATTTTCTCTCATGTAAAAATTTTTCTTAGATTCTACTTGTTTTAAAATGGAATTATAATTTTTATTAATTATTTCTGAAAGTTTCTTAAATTACTCAAGCATTTTTATTTAAAGACGGGTTGAACTAGCAAACACAAATAAAAATAATTGTATTTATCTTAAAAATGTATCTCATTTTCTTTTATTTAAAGAAAAACTTTACTTTTGCAACATTAGAAAAATCACAATCTAAATGCTTAGTTATATCAATTTGTGAGAACATGAGGCATTATTTGAACTTGACTTTCATTAACAATGTATTATTTGATTTCTTTATATTCACCTTAAACAGAAACAAATGATTCAAATTTTAAAAGAAAAAATAATAAGTATAAAGAAGTATTTTAAATGTTACTCATATCTTTGAAATCGTTACTTTTTTCAATTTATTTTAGAATGAACTAGACTATTATAAGAGGATTAAATATGCAAGTATATTTTTCTTTCTACTTTCTTATTGTAGAACATAACTTCTAAAGTGTTTCAACCAACATTTTCTACTCAGAAAAACAAAACTTATTTTTCACTCCCCTGGAATCCACGCCATCTGCATTTGAGCACACATGAGAAAGACCACACTTTTGAAAAATGAGTGTGACTAATTCATTCACAAATTTCATTCATCATTTAGCAAGTAAAACAAGAAGAGATTCTATACATTTAAAAATTTATCCTATGAAAATTACATTTTGGAGCAATAATTGCACTTCTATGCCTCTCAAGTCTGTGGGACTCATCCACACTTCAATGAGTGATCTGTTTATTGTTAAAACTGCTAAAGCCAAGATTTGATGCCAGCAAATGGTCACACATATACATCTTATATATAAATACATATAAAATGGGCTTTTGAGAAGTTAGAAATTCTAATTAGTAGACTAATTAGGATAGAAAGTAGAAGCCCATTTAAGATGATTAATACGAACCATGTACCTTATATTAATTCAAATCCTTGAACATGGTGATTGTCATTATATAAAAAATTCAATAATCTTACCATCAGTCAATGATTATTTTAATGAATATAAAATTAAACATATATTTAGTACCAAAATACGTTTAACCACACTTACAAACACAAGGCTTATTAATTATACTATAATGACCACTAATCATAAATATTATCATAAAATAGTTACACAATTACAACTTTTACCACTTTCTGTGCGTGTTAAGAATTTATGTTGTAAACAACCAAAAACTTTTCACATTTATAAAACTAGAAATGACTGAACATGGAAGTATTTTTCATAGATATTTCTTCCTTGGAAGAAATAAGGAGAGTTAGATGATGAGAAAACAATACAATTAATATATTCTCCTGTCCTTAAGAAGCTTGTGTCCTATACAAAATTAAATTATTAATTATTTTCAAGTTCTATCTTTATAAGCCACTTATATTCAATCTAGAGAAGGGTAAAATATAAACAAAATGAGTTTTTCCAAATTCTTCTTCAGACCCTTTATTCTATTTATTACTATTTATAACAATTTCTTATACTTTGTAAAAAATTTGCAATTGAATTCAGGAATCGTTTATCACCTCCCCAGACTTAGTATAGGTATGAACTGGAAAAGCAGTAAATATAGATAACAAAAATTGCTACTTTGGAGTTGGTGTTATATATTCCACGAACAGGTGATGTAGTAATTTTTAACACCGACTTCCAAGTAAAGAGCTATTGAACTGGAAAAGAGAGTAAAAACATAATTTTCTTCACTGTTCATCACTGTTATATTCAGTATTAGGGTAGCTTCACATTGTTTTTGCAGTTTATACAAAGTATGAGAATATATGCAGATAGAATCACAAAAGCACATACAAGAAATTTCTAATGGCTGACCATTCTTTATTATCTGTATGTACATTAATAACACAGGGTTAAGTGTAGTGTGTTTTCAAGAATAAAACCTGACATGTTTAGATGTTAAATTAAAATAACAAAACATTTAAATGGTTTATGATTTATACCCCAAATATACAATGAGCTCTTTAACCTCTACAGTAAGAAAATAAAAAATTTAAAAAATGGCTGTCTTAGCTGAAAAGCTTAGCAATAACCCTGGAATGTTAAGGAGCAGATCTAGAGCCCAGATCTTGATTTGTACTAACATTCTCCAATAAAAGTCATCAGGGCCCCTGGGAGAAATGGCTGATTCTTGGTTTGAGACAGGAAATAAAGAACCTGGACCATATTCTAGCGTCCTAAAGAAAGGGGCTTCTAAAAACAAATAAAGAAACAAACAAACCATAATGATGGAAGTATGGGGGTGTGTTAAAGAAATACAAAAAACAATAGAAAGACTTCCTAATGGCCAAAGCTGGAATAATTTGAGCAAGAAAATGTTAGTGTTAGATTACAAACCAAAGTAAAAGATGTATGTCCACGCTAATATAAATTAATGATTGAAATAGATAAGTGTTGGAGAAAGATCAAATTCCCTAGGAAGACAATTTCCAAATTCTTTGTGTAGATACTTTCCTTTGAGGAGGTAGATTATAATAGTTTACTCATTAAGTATGAGCTACACATAGTGAGTGACTCCATCCAAAAATTGCTGTATGAAAAGGGGAAAAAAAGAGTAAGTGTACACTGGGGAATCCTGACACACTGCTTTGTCCAGGCAATCAAGTCAAAATGAATCATGACAATTTGTAATAATAGTATGTGCCCTTGATATTATGTGACAAAATTGGTATTTTCCTCTGTGGTATTTCTTCTCCCCAAAACATAGCCCATTTTAATCATGAGAAACTCATTAGGCAAATCCCAGTTGAGGGGCATTGTACAAAATACCTAATACTACCCATTTGTGTAAACATAACTACAAATATCCTTAAAAATTACTAACATATATTAAAAAGGTAGTACAGCATGAAAAATTTTACCTATTCTAGGAATTCAAGTCAGAATTAACATTAAGCAATCAATAAAACTCACCACATTTAGAAGTTAAATGAGATTAATCATATCCACACATAAACTTAAGATAAAATGTATGAAATATTACTAATAAAACTATTCACAAAAGGAAAAGAAGATAAGTCTCTTGCCTGATAAAGAATATGAAACTCAAATGCACAGCAAATACCACTTGTAATGGTGAATTTGGATGTATCTATTATTTTTATATGTAAGGATTACTTTTATTCTACATTTAACTGTATTGACAAACTAATCTAGCAAGCAAGTAAACAAAAATATACAGCTTGTAAAGAAAGAATTAAAACTGCCATTATTGACCAATGGTGTTTTGTCTATATGAGAAAAGTAGCTAACGGGCAGATTTTCAAAATAAGAAAATGCAGGTTGATCCCGTCAAATTTCATTATAAACATGCTAATGACAGACCTCCTGGCAGTCAGGCTCATGGTATTTGCTAACAAGATAGTAGAGCTTTCATTTACAGAAAATTTTTGGCAGGATGAACCTGATTATTCACTATTGGCTATGACAAATGAAGCAGGAACCTATTGCTTGACGGTGCCATGACTCTGGAAAATTTCAGGTAAACTGTATCCCTATCTGAGTATAACATGAAGACGTTTCATGACATGAGTGGCTCCTTATGTGTAAATGATACTGATCACACATATTATTTAGAATTCATATATAAGTTTGGGATATGAATGCATCCTGATAAGGAATGAGAGCACCTTGCTTCACTTATTGTCCATAATTACTTGTATTCCTGAAATTATTAGGGGTGATTGATACTAGGTAAGACGTGTTTTGTTTGAGTATGGCTTGAGAATCCAGCCATTTTTATTATTTCAAACATTCAAAAATTTGCAGAAAAAAAACATGCAGCAAATAACATTACACAATGTCCCCATGTTTTTAATAAACTACAGAGTTCAGTATTTTATTCATATATGTTTATAGTATGAATAACACAATGTGTTTTTATGTTAGCACATACATATTTCTAATTTAACTTTATTACATGCTGAAGGAATAGAGAACTATATATATTTTTTAAATGAAAGTCAATGCCCACATAGACCAAAATGCATAGCAAAAACAATACATTTTGTAAAGAGAAAGTTTGTTCAAGTGCTGAACTAAAGACTACATTTTAGATTTACTTCAAATTTACTTTTTTACAGTGAAATTACTAAACATTTTAAATTTGAAAACAGAAGAAAATCAAGGTTGAAGTAAAATCCCATGGTATTTCTTTGCTAGAGTTGAGAATTGCAAGTACCTTTCCTTCTCTCAGTTCAGAATCATTTTAATTAAGTGACTTGAGAGCCTTCTGGGAAAGATTAGGCACAGAATTATAACTGAGTTTTCAGACTAGTATGGAGTGACAAAGTAGCACAATTCTCTTTGAATGACCATAGCTTGCTATATATTTCTGTTTCTGTTTTAATGAGTACCTAGTTGCCTGATTTGTGTGTGTGTGTTCTCTCTGCTTTTATTAACGATTCAGTATTCATTTGAACATTTGAATATCAGAGAGTGTGAGCTGACTTTGTTCATACCAATAATTCCATCTTAAAATGCTTCTTAAAGATTCATATTTAAGTTATTGAGTTATTGTTTAATCATGCTTTGAGGTCCCTTTCATCTGTTCAAAATACATAGAAATAAAAAATACAGCAAGTTAAAAATACATAATTCTCTCTCTCTCTCTCTCTCTCTCTCTCTCTCTCTCTCTCATACACACACACACACACACCCACATCCACACGAGCATAGAAAGACTGATGCTTCAGCTTGTTGGACTAGAACACCAGTTGTATAGTTTCATGTATTATAAATAGATGGAACTCAAATCCTAGCTTACACAGAAAGAATTTTGGTATGAATTTGCACAATGTGCCATAGAAGCACCTGATGTAAAGTACTTCATCTGAAGTCAAAAGAAATAGATACAGTAAATAATCTTGAACTTCATTGTAGCCTTCTATCTTTACGTATATCTTAAAAATCTTGAAGGCCAAGGTGGGCGGATCACGAGGTCAGGAGATTGAGACCATCCTGGCTAACACGGTGAAACCCCATCTCTACTAAAAATACAAAAAATTAGCTGGGCGCCATGGCGGGCGCCTGTAGTCCCAGCTACTCAGGAGGCTGAGGCAGGACAATGGCGTGAACCCTGGAGGCAGAACTTGCAGTAGGTCCAGATCTCGCCACTGCACTCCAGCCTGGGTGACAGAGCAAAACTCCGTCTCAAAAAAAACCCACAAAAAACAAAACAAAAAAAACCCTTAAGTATATCTTAAGTAAATACATAAAGATAAGTATATTAGCTTAACATGTAATATATAATAATTTTATCAATATAGTAATATATGAATGTGTATTAAAGATCAAGGGTAATTAGTAAATAATAAAAGTATAATCTAGATTTTTTTTTTTTTTTTTTTTTTTTTTTTTTTTTTTTTTTTTTTTTTTTGAGACGGAGTCTGGCTCTGTCGCCTGGGCTGGAGTGCAGTGGCCGGATCTCAGCTCACTGCAAGCTCCGCCCCCCGGGTTTACGCCATTCTCCTGCCTCAGCCTCCCGAGTAGCTGGGACTACAGGCGCCCGCCGCCTCGCCCGGCTAGTTTTTTTGTATTTTTTTTAGTAGAGACGGGGTTTCACCGTGTTAATCTAGATTTTTGAAACTAGCGGAAAAATAAAAGGAAGGGTAGTAGAGAGATAAATAAAAACAAGCCAACAGAATTAAAAGGGCAAAAGTATGCTAATAAAAATAGTTAATAAAAATGTTTTAAAAGTAAAAATGACTACAAATATATCAGTAATGATTAATATATGTATTCAAGTCATTTAAGAGACAAAATATTCATATGAAACATTTCATGTAGCATTTAAATTTAATAAATTTGGTGTATATATAGTAATATGAACACATATTAAACCAACAGTATTGATTTTTCTTCATGGCATGTGGGTTGGCATACCCCTTCACCGAGTAAAGCTTAATGCAGCGTAAAGGAGTGTTTTGTCACCTTTGGTTTTATTATTTATAGCATCAGTAACTGAAATGGGGTAAGCTTATATCAAAACATGATCTTCTTGTAATTAATAATGTATTGTTGTCCTCAAATAGAGTGTCATAAAAATGATAAGAAATTGGAAGGTTTTATGACTAGACCTTTTTATTTATAGAAGAATATTATGTGCTCAGCATTATGGGCACTTGCTAGACATTCTGAATCTACTACTTTCTTATATTTAAAGATCATCCAGTATCTTGAAAGCATGAAGTTACAGACTCAGTTACCATGTGTCAATTAGCCACTGGTCCAGGGAATACAATGAAACTATATCTAAGACTCCAATATAAGGAAAAACATTCAGTATATATCAAGGAATTGATGCACACTCTCATCAATGGTATCTCAAACCTGGTCTTCACAAAGTCTGTGAAGACTCATACAAAATATGATCAATAATTCAACCCCTTCAAATATTGTGTACTTCACATAGAATTCTAAAACATGTTATCCATTATTAATTAGTAGTTTTAAAATAAACATGTAATAAGATTATGAAATATTTTAGAATATCTTTATTTTCTTACCCTTCATTGGTGAAATTTAGTCCCTTAGGGCTATTACAGGCCATGTCTGAGCAAAGGTTTGGGAAAGTATAAATTTAATTTATAAAATAAAAGTTTAAACACTTACATTTGAAAAGTTAACATTTGATGTGTATAATGATCCTAGCAATTTGCAGACATAATAAAAATGATTATATGATACACTTCTACAACAAAATAAATTAATCTTACAAGCATATAAACTCAGTGCTTGAAAATTTAGGGTGTAAATTAATAAATAGTTCTATAATGATCTAAGCATTAAAACAACAACTGAATATATAAACGATTAGCAATTTACTTTGAGTCCTAAGTAGGTTACGACTCATATTAAAGCAAGTTATCTCACCAAATTTTTCATATATCAGGGGGCAAACACATTTAAAAAGTATTATCAACAGATACATATGTTATTTTTACATGATAATGTTTTCTAATTTTTTGAATGAGAATATTTTAATATATAATTGTAGGCAATGTCTTTTATATATTAAATTTAAAATAAAAGATTAAATATCTTCAAGTGACTATCGCAGCGTATTTTACAGAGTGTTTCTAAACTTTAGGTGTGATAAATGTTTATCCAGTTACAGTGGAAAAATATGATACATTATTTTTAACTCAAAAGTTTAGCCTCTAGCCTTCCTTTATATAATTTGTGCTCTATGAAAAAACAGTGAAACTATCAATATTGATTATAACACAGGCAATAATGAACAAAATATAATCATAAATACAACGAGGCAGAATTAAAACACCCTTATGATAAAGAGACATGAGGTAAGAACTTCAGGTTTGTGTGTATATTTGCTTTCAAATAAAGAACACGGGTGGGTGCGGTGGCTCACGCCTGTAATCCCAGCACTTTGGGAGGCCAGCCAGGT
This sequence comes from Macaca nemestrina, assembly GCF_043159975.1. Taxonomy (NCBI): domain Eukaryota; kingdom Metazoa; phylum Chordata; class Mammalia; order Primates; family Cercopithecidae; genus Macaca; species Macaca nemestrina. Next base: position 82,822,396 of record NC_092135.1, on the reverse strand, counting down.
GAATCACCTGAGATCAGGAGTTCCAGACCAGCCTGGCCAACATGGCGAAACTCTGTCTCTACCAAAGATACAAAAAGTAGCTGGGCATGGTGGTGTGTGCCTGTAATCCCAGCTACTAGAGGGGATGAGGCAGGAGGTTCGCTTGAACCTTGGAGGCAGAGGTTGAAGTAAGCCGAGATCATGCCACTGCACTCCAGCCTAGGAAACAGAGCAAGACACCCTCCAAAAAAACAAAAACAAAAACAAAAACAAACAAGCAAAAAAACAATGTGAGGAATGGATTAGAAGGTGGAGGCGAATGCTTATGATATCTTTCCTCTTCTGTCATTTCTTACCCTCTCGCACTGAGCCCACATAGTGTTTCAACAACCCAAAAAATGCACATTACCCTTGTTTTTCTCTAACTCTAAGTGCTGACACACCATGGGGCTGGGCTCCACTAAAATTACTGAACAAAGACTGGTATTTTAGGAATACTTTTCTCACCAAATATTTACTAGGTGAAAAAAATTTGAAAGAAAATTGCTTTCTGTGTGACATATTAATATTCTTTGTACTAGAATCTCATTGAAAAGAGCAAAATTAGTGTGGAAATGTTGCTTTGATTTTCAAAACTAATAATTATAAAATAAACATTGATGAAGAGAAGAAAGAGAAGTTCCTGCAGAAAACCTACGCTACCCACGTATAAAAAATTCAGTAGTAAACTGTAAAACAGGTTTTTTTTGTTTTTCTCCTTGTAATTTATTTCTGTTATTTCCATAACTTGAGCACATTTTTCTAATATAAGCAGTTTTAGTTTTTCTAGAAATATGGATATCAGGTCATTTTTTGTTTTAGGATAAACACTGCAGTGTCACTAATGGTTTGGTGAAGGTCATGCCACTTTATAATTTTAAATTAATGAGCTTTTAGATAACTAAGAAAGACACTATTCCTCTTTAAAATGTAAATATTGTTAATCCTGGATAAAGTTAATTCTTTGTTGATTGTTAGGTATATAAAGAATCTGGACAAGCCTAACAAACAAAAAATATGTTTTCCATTAATTTAGCTTCAGTACCCTAGAGTCTAGGTAGAAAGAACATAGTACTGTGCTTTGAAATTAGAGAAAAAAGTGGACCCTTTGTCAAGTAGAGTGGAGGCTGAGAAAAAAGAATGACAGTAAGTGGTTCCCTACAGACCTGTAAACATCAGAAAAAATATGTCAAATAGACATGTTGAGTTTTTCTTTTTTACTCTGTAATTTCTTTCTATTATTTCCAAAGAGCAGAATGCAGTAAAATTTTATTAAGCATTCCATTATGATTTTAACTAAGTTTAGGAGACGTCTGTAGAGCCCCCTGCCAACATTGGTATAACGTAATGGAGTGGAAGACGTACTGTCTGAAGAAGATACTCTGAGTTCAGATGCCTGGAGTAAAACCAGAGTATAGAGCAAGACTAAAGTGACAAAGAACAATTCAGGCAGCTTTGTAAATATTTAACCGTATTTTAGAAATCATTGCAATACTTTGTTCAGGGAACAGGAAAAATAAACTTCCTGCTGACAAGAATAGTGGGACCTATGGAGAACGTCAGCTTGGCATTAAAGAAAGGTAAATTTCCAAAGCCTGCAGAAACAAGGTTTCTGGCTTACATTAATTTGAATTTTTAACACAAGATCTAATTGTGGGAAATGGAGGAACTAAACCAAGATTCTGCTTATATTGTTTACTATTTTATCTTTTGTTCTCACAATGGTGGTATCCATGGTGTAAAACCTCCTTGATTAAATGTAGGTATCTGCGTTTGTGTGCAACATATAATGTGTATAATATATGAATAACATAGATGTATAATATGTAATATATACTGGGCACATATACTACAGTGTGAACAATCTATATGTTATATGTAATATATAATGAACCAGTTATTATAGAATATAAGCCAGATATAATAAAATATTTAAAGGATTATATATAAAACATCAATTTTTTAAGCTGAAGTGAATTTTAAGGAATAATTAATTTTGGAAGGAAACAATTTATTCTCAAGGACTGTTATATTTAAATATGGTTACTATTAAACATTATTTAGAAAATAGAGTGAAATATCTTGGAGAATTACAGTTACAAAATAGAAAATAAATATTTAGAATATATATGAGCAAAAATGGCTTCTTGCTATATATCCAAGGTTAATGAGATCTAAAGCCTCTATGTGCTTTCACTTTCTCTTTGCTTCTCTTATATTCTTTAGTGCCATTCAGTTCCAAGAAGCATTTACTTCTAAGAAGCAGGAACTCACTTCACTTTTGTAGTCTTACTTGAACCTACTATGTGAATTACATTTGGACTACAACATTGTTGATAGCTTTCCTTAAGGACTCCAGGGCAAATGAGCTTCTGCAGCCCACAGCAATGTCTGTGGTGAAAATAAAGTTGGGGGTTAACATCTAGCATTTCTTCTTGTCAATGAAATCATAAAAGCTTTTAGCAAATATTTTTGTTGAATAAAGCAACACATTTATATTTTTAAAAATTACCAGTCAGCTATGAAAATAAGGTTTTTTAACATTGTGTGGAGCATTTTATTAGCAGATTTTTGTGACATGAATCATACTTTCTTGATTGGAACTGATCATGCTAATGATCTGACCATTATCTTTGGTTACCCCAAAAAATATCACTGAAGTGGTATCAACCTCTCCACATTAATATCTGCTTGTTTTACAAAAATACAAGCAGTTATCCTGGACTAAGTAAATGGGCAACGTTTTCCAAATTGTTACAAAAACACTTAGAAAAAATTTGAGCAGGTGTGATAATGGGGGAATAATTGTATCATTTCATGTTTAAGTTTCTTACTTAGTAAAAACCATATGAAGAAAATGATTTTTGTATTAAGATATATGTTTCAATAGATTTTTGAATTTACTGTATTTTATGTGCCTTTCTGGTGTATGTTTGGGTACTCTGTATTTAGTGAGGCATGCCATTGAATAAGAAGCAACATTAAGTAGCAGTGACAATGATTTTCCTATCAAAACGCATACACACAAATGTGTGTGTGTATGTGTGTGGGCAGCTTTAATACTCAGTAATATATATCTATATCTGTACTTTAAAAATATGTATGTTAACATACATACATATGTTAACAACATAACGTAACATAACAACATAACATAACAAAATATGTTAACATACATATTTTTAATATACTATAACTTTAATATAAAAATTATTTCAAATGTTATTATTATTTTTTATTTTACTTATAAGTTCTGGGATACATGTGCAGAACGTGCAGGCAAGTGTTATTTTTATACTAGTAATTAAATTTTCCATCAAATGATTCATGGCACTTAAAAATATTTATTTTGACAATAGTAAAAATAAAATTGCTTATAGAAGGTCTGACATGTGTGACCATTTTGAAAATTGCTTTCTAGAAAATTAGTACATCAGGTCTCAATTAGATCATCATACATTTTATAAAACAAAGAAAAATTAATATATTTTCTCTATTTCATATTCATTTTTAGGGTCTTAAAACAAGGTTAAAAAATTAAGTCTGAAGAAAGTATCAGTACCCCAAAATTTAAATGCCAAAAGAAACTCAAATCAAACAATAGGAAATGTTTACGTAAAAAGAAAAAAAAATACATGAAGATAAATTGTGAATCCATTAACATGATTATTAAACAAATTTGCAAAAACTAAAATACAGCTTTTGACAATGTTGGAGTGAATAATGTGGCGTGCAAAATAATGTCTATCTAAAATATGCACACACACAGAGAACAGAAAAATGGGTTTGTTTTTAGGGTAAAATAAACAAGTTTTTTTTCAGATCTCAAACTTATGCACACATACACAGAAACACTTTTTATAAAAAGTGAAAAGAAATAGCAATTCATGAAATGTAAATAGCTTTAAAATATAGTCTTTGAACAAAATCAGTGTGTAAGAGCAATTTGATTTACTACGAAAAGCGGAGGATAGGTATTCTCTTCCCCTCTCATGTTCTAACTTTTCTACCATTTTTTCTTCTTTTCATATACCTCCAATAAGTAAAACAAAGAAACAACAATAACAAAAACAACAAAATTCCTGAGTTTCCAGTGCCTGAAACTCTGTTCTCTTTTTCTGGGCAGCATTTAGAGCTTAGGAGTAGTTCTGGACTCCATGATTCTGACATACTGAGGTTTAAACTTTATAGCATTGCAGTATAGATTCAGGTAAAATTCTTCAAAGTTTGTATTCATCACTTTGGGATGAGATGTCTATGCTTAGAATACATACCAACAGAGAGATCAGAGAACCAAATTGAGCAAGGGATCTAAATAACAAGATGGATGCTTTAGTGGAGCCAAGGGCACAGCATACCATATCCTGAAAATGGTTTCTGCATGTGCTTTTCAATAGTCACACATATATTACATCTCTTACACATTTGATTTTCAAAACCTAGGAAGAGAATGGAAATGAGTGGTGGAATTTGAGAATTAGGAAAAATTCATGGATAACTTCACTTGAAATTCTGTTTTATTTCTCATATAAAATTTTATAATTACTTTCATGTGCTTATTATCATAATTAAATCATATTTAAATATATCCCAAAGTAAATTCTATGACAATTATTTTTACATAGTAAAATTTTCTAAATTTTCCTTAAATTTTTTTTTTTAATTTTTATTTTAGATTCAAGGGTACATGTGCAGGTTTGTAAAATAGGTAAATTGTATGTAGAGGAGGTTTCTTATGGAGATTGTCTTGTAACCCAGGTAATAAGCATAGTACCCAATAGGTAGTTCTTCAACCCTTACCCTACTCCCACTCTCCACTCTCAAGTAGTCCCTGGTGTCTGTTTTTTCCTTCTTTGTGTCCATATATAATCAGTGTTTAGCTCCCACTTATAAGTGACTTCATGTGGTATTTGGTTTTCTGTTCCTGTGTTAATTCACTTAAGATAGTGGCCTGATATGGTTTGGCTGTGTTCCCACCCAAATCTCAAATTGAATTGTATCTCCCAGAATTCTCATGTATTGTGGGAGGGACCAAGGGGGAGGTAATTGAATCATGGGGGCTGGTCTTTCCTGTGCTGTTCTTGTGATAGTGAATAAGTCTCACAAGATCTGATGGGTTTATCAGGGGTTTCCACTTTTGCTTCCTCCTCATTTTCTCTTGCTACCACCATGTAAGAAGTGTCTTTCACCTCCAACCATGATTCTCAGACCTCACCAGCCATTTGGAACCGTAAGTCCAAGTAAACCTCTTTTCTTTCCTCAATATCAATTATGTCTTTATCAGAAGTGTGAAAACGGACTAATACAGTAAATTGGTACCAACAGTGGTGTTGTTGAAAAGATACCCGAAAATGTTGAAGCAACTTTGGAATTGGGTAACAAGCAGTTGGAAAAGTTTGGAGTGCTCAGAAGAAGACAGGAACATGTGGGAAAGTTTGGAACTTCCCAGAACCTTGTTGAATGACTTGGCCCAAAATGCCGATAGCAGTATGTACAATAAGGTCTAACCTGAGGTAATCTCAGATGGAGATGAGGAGCCCATTGTGAACTGGAGCAAAGGTGACTCTTGTTATGTTTTAGCAAAGAGACTGGTGGCATTTTGCCCCTGCCCTAGAGATTTATGGGACTTTCAAATTGAGAGAGATGATTTAGAGTATCTGGCAAAAGAAATTTGTAAGCAGCAAAGCATTTAAGAGGTGATTTGGATGCTGTTAAAGGCATTCAATCTTATAAGGGAAGCAGAGAATATAAGTTTGGAAAATTTGTAGCCTGAGTATGTGATAGAAAGGAAAATCTCATTTTCTGGGGGGAAATTCGAGCTTTCTGCAGAAATTTGCATAAGTAGCAAAAAGCCTGATGTTAATCCCCAAAAAGACTCTCATGGCAGCCCTTCTCATCACAGGCCTGGAGGCCTAGGAGGAAAAAGTTGTTTTGTGGGCCAGGTCCTGGGTTCCCAAGCTGTGTGAAGCCTAGGGTCTTGGGGACCTGTGTCCCAGCTGCTCCAGCCACAGCTGAAAGGGGCCAACATACAGCTTGGGCTGTGGCTTTAGAGGGTGCAAGCCCAAGCCTTGGCAGCTTTCACATGGTGTTGAGTCTGCAGGTGCACAGAAGTCAAGAATTGAGGTTTGGGCACCTCCGCCTAGATTTCAGAAGATGTATGGAAATGCCTGGATGCCCAGGCAAAAGTTTGCTGCAGGGGCAGGGCCCTCATGGAGAACCTCTACTAGGGCAGTGCAGAAGGAAATATGGGATTGGAGCCCCCACACAGAGCTCCTATTGGGGCACCGCCTAATGGAGCTGTGAGAGGTGGGCCACCATCCTCCAGATCCCAGAATGGCAGATCCACTGACAACTTGCACTGTGTGACTGGAAAAGCCACAGACACTCAATGCCAGCCTGTGAAAGCAGCTGGGAGGGAGGCTGTACCCTACAAAGTCACAGGGGCTGAGCTCCACAAGACTAAGGGAATCAACCTTTTTCATCAGCGTGACCTAGATGTGAGACCTGGAGTCAAAGGAGATCATTTTGGAGCTTTAAGATTTTACTGCCCACCTGGATTTCAGACTTGCACGGGCCTTGTAACTTCTTTGTTTTGGTCAATTTCTCCCATTTGGAATGGCTGTATTTACCCAATATCTGTACCCCAATTGTCTCTAGGAAGAAATTAGCTTGCTTTTGGTTTTACAGGCTCGTAGGCGGAAGGCACTTGCCTTGTCTCAGATGAGACTTTGGACTGTGGACTTCTGGGGGATAATGATAAAATGAATTGAGACTTTGGGAGACTGTTGGAAAGGCATAATTAGTTTTGAAATGTGAGGACATGAGATTTGGAGAGGTCAGCGTTGGAATGATATGGTTTGACTGTGTCCCACCCAAATCTCAACTTAAATTGTATCTCTCAGAATTCAGGCATGTTATGGGAGGGATCCTCGGGGAGGTAATTAAACCATGGGGCCCAGTCTTTCCTGTGCTGTTCTTGTGAAACTGTGTAAGTCTCATGTGATCTGATGGGTTTACTGGGATTTTCTGCTTTTGTTTGCTCCTAATTTTCTCTTGCCACTGCCATGTAAGTAGTGCCTTTCACCTCCAGCCATGATTCTGAAACCTACCCAGCCATACAGAACTGTAAGTCCAAAGAAACCTCTTTTTCTTCCCAGTCTCAGGTATGTCTTTATCAGCAGAGTGAAAACAGACTAATACATGGCCTCCAGCTCTGTCTATGTTGTTGCAAAGGCTGTGATCTCATCCTTTTATGTGGTTGTGTAGTATTCCATGGTGTATATGTACCATATTTTTTTAATCCAGTCTACTTTTGATGAGCATTTAGCTTGATTTCCTGTCTTGGCTATTGCAAATAGTGCTGCGATGAACATATGCATGTGTGTCCTTTATAGTAGAAGATTTATATTCCTTTGAGTATATACCCAATAGTGAAAGTGTTGGTTCAAAGGTTAATTCTGCTTTGAGTTCTTTGAGAAATCACCAAATTGTTTTCCACGATGGTTGAACTAATTTACATTCACACCAGCAGTGTATAAGTGTTCCCTTTTTTCAGCAACCTAGCTAGAGCCTGTCATTTTTTGATTTTTAGCCTTTCTGACTAGTGTGAAATGGTATCTGACTAATATGAAATGGTTTTGATTTGCATTTCTCTAAGGATTAGTGATGTTCATTTTTTTAATATGCTTGGTGGTCATGTGTATATCTTCTTTTGAAAAGTGTCTGTTCATGTCTTTTGTCTACTCTTTAATGGGGTTGTTTTTGTTCTTGTAAATTTGCTTAGCTTCCTTACCGATGCTGGATATTAGACTGTTTTCAGATATATAGTTGGCAAGTACTTTTCTTCTATTCTGCAGGTTGTCTGCTTCTTTGTTGACAGTTTATTTTGCCATGCAAATCTCTTTAGTTTAATTAGATCCTATTTGTCAATTTTTGGTTTAGTTACACTTGTTTGGGGGTCTTTATCATAAAAACGTTGCCAGGGCCTACGTACAGAATGGTCTTTAATTTCCTTGGTTATCTTCCAGGGTTTTCATAGCTTTAGGCTATACATTTAAGTCTTTAATACATATTTAGTTAATTTTTATATATGGCATAAAGAAGGTTGATTGTATGTGTGCAGTATTATTTCTGGGTTCACTATTCTGGTCCATGATTCTGTTTTTGTATCAGTACCATGGTGTTCTGGTTGCCATAGTTTTACAGTACAGTTTAAAAAGGGATAATGTGATGCCTCCAGCTTTGATTTTTTTAATTAGGATTGCCTTGGCTATTTGGGCTCTTGTTTGGCTCCATATGAATTTTAAAGTAGTTTTTTTTTTCTAATTCTGTGAAGACTATCTTTGGTAGTTTGGTAGGAATTGCCCTAAATCTGTAAGTTGCTTTGGAAAGTATGGCAATTTTAACAACATTGATTCTTCCTACCCATGAGAATGAAATATTTTCCCATTTGTTTGTGTCATCTTTGACTTCTTTGAGCAGTGTTGTGTAATTCTCATTGTAAGATCTTTCACCTCCCTGGTTACCTATATTCCTAGGTATTTTATTCCTTTTGTAGTTATTGTGAACTAGGTTGTATTCATGATTTGGCTCTCAGCTTATATGTTGATGTATAGAAATGCTATTGATTTTTGTACATTGAGTTTGTATCCTGAAACTTTGCTGAAGTTGTTTATCAGATCTAGGAGCTCTGGGGCAGAGACTATGGAGTTTTCTAGGTATGACATCATATTGGCTGCATACAAGGATAGCTTGACTTTCTTTTTTGCTATCTGGCTGCCTTTTGCTTCTTTCTCTGGCCTGAATGCTCTGGTTACTAAAATACTTGCAGTACTATGTTAAATAGGAGTGGTGAATGAGTGCATTCTTGTCTTCTTCCTGATGTCAATGGGGATGTTTCCAGCCTTTGCCCGTTTGGTATGATGTTCACTGTGGATTTGTGATAGAGCCCTCATTATTTTGAAATATGTTCCTTCAATCCCTGGTTTGTTGAGGGTTTTTAACATGAAGGGGTGTTGAATTTTATCAAATGTCTTTTCTTCATCTATTGAGATGATTATGTGTTTTATAGTTTTGGTTCTATTTATGTGGTGAATCACATTTATTGACTTACATTATTTTGAACCAGCCTTGCATCCCAGAGAAAAAGCCTAATTGATTGTGGTGGATTAGCTTTTTGATGTGCTGTTGGATTTGGTGCTAGTATTTTTGCATCTATTCAAAAGGATTTTGCATAGATGAGGATTTTTCTATCTATTTCATCAAGGATATTGGCTTGACATTTTCTTTTTTTTGCTGTGTCTCTGCCAGGTTTTGATATCAGGATGATGCTGGCCTCATAGAAGAGTTATGGAGGAATCTCTCCTCATAATTCTTTTGTAATAATTTCAGTAGGAGTGGTACCAGTTTTTCTTCATATGCCTCATAGAATGTGGCTTTGAATATGTCTGATCTGGGTTTTTTCTGGTTGGTACCCTTTTTGTTATTGATTTAATTTCAGAATTCATTATTGATCAGGTCAGGGATTCAATTTTGTCCTGGTTCAATCTTGGGTGGTTGTATGTGTTTAGGCATTTATCCATTTCTTTTGGCTCATGTGGACACAGATGTTTATAATAGCCTCTGAAGATCTTTTTGTATTTCTGTGGGATCAGTAGTAACATCCTTTTTTCTATTCCTGGTTGTGTTATTTCAGATCTTATCTCTGTTTTTCTTTGTTGGTCTGGCTAGTGATCTATCTTATTTATTCTTTCCAAAAACAAAATCGTGGATTTGTTGATCTTTTATGTGGCTTTTTATGTCTCAGTTTCTTTCAATTCAGCTCTGATTTCAGCTATTTCTTTTCTTCTGCTAGCTTCCTGGTTGGTTTGCTCTTGTTCCTCTAGTTCCTTTAGCTGTGACATTAGGTTGTTAATTTGAGATCTCTCTAGTTTTTTAATGTGGGCATTTAGTGTTATAAACTTCCTTCTTAACACTGCCTTATCTCTGTCCCAGAGATTCTGGTATACTACAACTTCTCATTAGTTTCAAAGAATTTCTTGATTTCTGCCTTAATTTCATTATTTACCCAAAGTCAATCAGGAGCAGGTTGTTTAATTTCCATGTAAGTATATGGTTTTGAGCAAGTTTCTTAGAATTGATGTCTACTTTTATTTCACTATTTTATAAGAGTGTGGTTCATATTATTATTATTTTTTAATTTGCTGAGCATTGTTTTATATGATCATGAGTATGTGCCATGTGAAAATGAGAAGAATGTATATAACGTTGTTTGGGGTAGCATGCTCTATAGATATCTATTGGTTCAATTTGGTGAAATGTTCAGTTCAAGTCCTGAATATCTTTGTTAGTTTTGTACCTCGATGATCTGTCTAAATTGTCAGTGGGGTATTGAATTCTTCCAGTATTACGTTATGGTTATTGAAGTCGCTTTCTTTATAAGTCTTTAGGAACTTGCTTTATGAATCTGGGTGCTCCTGTGTTGCATGTGTACATATTTAGCATAGCTAGATCTTCTTGTAATCATCTTGTTGACATTAGCCCTATACCATTATATAATATCCTTCTTTGTCTTTTTTGATATTTGTTGTTTTAATGTCTGTTTTGTCTGAAATTAGAATAGGAATCCCTACTTTTTTCTCTTTTCCCTTTGCTTGGTACATTTTTCTCCATTCCTTTTCCTTTGAGTGTATGGGTGTCACTGCATGTGAGATGGGTCTCTTGAAACCAGCATACCATTGGCTCTTGCTTTTTATCCAACTTACAATGTTGTGCCTTTTAATTGGGGCATTTAGCCTATTTACATTCAAGTGTAGTATTGATATGTGAAGATTTGTTCCTGCCATGATATTGTCAGATGTTATATACAGACTTGTTTATATGGATGCTTTGCAGGGTTACTGTTCTATGTACTTAAGTGTGTTTTTGTAGTGGCTAACAATAGTGTTTCCTGTATGTTTAGCATTCCCTTCAGGACCTCCTGTAAGGCAGGTCTGGTGGTTATTTGGTCATTATGAAATTCCTTAGCATTTGCTTGTCTGAAAAATACTTTATTCCTCCTTTGTTTATGAAGCTTGTCTTGGCTAGCTAGACTAACAAAGAAAAAACTCTTAGTAATTATTTTCTTTCAGAATGCTGAATATAGACCCCTATTCTCTTCTAGCTTCTGGCGTTTCTGCTGAAAAGTTTGCTGTTAGCCTAATGGGGTTTCCATTATAAGTGAACTGCCATGTTTCTCTAACTGCCTTTAGTATTATAGTTTTTCTTTCATTTTAACCTTGGAGAATCTGATGACTATGTGTCTTGCAGATTGTTTTCTTATGTAATATCTTGTTCTCTGCATTTCTGTAATTTGAATGTTGATTCAAATCTAAGTAAGATTGGGAAAATTCTCATGAATGATATTCTGAAGTATATTTTCCAAGTTGCTTGTTTTCTCTACCAGTCTTTCAGGGATGCCAGTGAGTGATAGATTTAGTTTCTTCACATAATCACATATTTCTCTGAAGTTTCATTCATTCCCATTTATTCTTTTCTCTTTATTTTTGTCTGACTGAGTTAATTCAGGGAGTAGGCCGTCAAGCTCAGAGATTCCTCAGCTGGGTCAATTCTGCTGTTAATACTTGGGATTGTATTCTGAAATTCTTGAAGTGAGTTTTTCAGCTCTATCAGCTCATTTTGATTCTTTCTTAAAACAGACATTTCACCTATAATCTCCTGTATCATTTCATTTTATTGCTTAGAATTCTTGGATTGGGTTTCAACTGTCTTCTCAATGTCGATGATCTTCATTCTTTTCCATATTCTGAATTCATCATATTCTTATAATGAAATTTAATTGTCATGTAACAATATTTAAAGATGACACTTTTAAGAGATGATGAGGTCATCAGGGCTTCTGCCTTCATGGGTGGCATTGATGTTGTTATATAAGAGTGAATTGGGCACCCTCTTGCCCTGTCTTGCCCTTCTGCCTTCCACCATGGGATGACACAGCAAGAAGGCCCACAGGAGATGTTGTCTCCTTAATCTTGAACTTCCCAGCTTCCAGACATATCAGCCAATAAATTTCTATCCAAACAAATACTCAGTCTCAACGTAATATGTTACAGCAGCACACAACAAACTAAGAAACATGAGATCTCAAAAAAAAGTTGTCTTTCCATAGAATAATTGATTATTAAGACACAAAAGAATTTCAACAGATGAAGAATTGATGATACTAGGTTACACTATATTATAACTTCTCCCAAGTCTAAATTAAAAAAATGTATCTTAACAATAGCAGCTTGAAAAAGCATAGATGAGTGAAATATTCAGTAAAAAGAATTTTGTACAAAGAAAAGAACTAGCTGCACAGTTACAGCACGTTATGGAGGTATGTTTATTGTAATAAAAAAAGTTAAGCTGCATCTCTGTAGATCATTTACTTTGCAGAGGGTAAAGCTGTCATATCTTTTCCAGCATAACTTACTCTTCCATTTTTAATTTTTTTGAAATATCTTAAATAATTTAGCGTTCCTTTATAACCTCTTAACAGTGACAAATCTGGGGTATAAGGGATTTTATTTTTTCCCAAAAGGGCTCCATCTTTGCTATCTGTTGATCACTCTTAGAAAATCTAATTATGATCAATAAATTTTAACAGTTGATGGGATCTGTGTCAGTTGAAGTAGTTGGTTGCAAATATTAAAACCTAGTACTATTTTCCCTCAGTAACATGTAATTGCTACATTTTTTATAAGAAGGTTTGATTAGAAAAAAATGTGAAAAATTGCTTAAACCAAAGCCAGTTACAAGGAGTAATCTCTCTTGTTGGTTTACTTTCGCCTCAGAACCACCAGAATGTTACAATACCTAGTGAATAGTTGTCTGTAACATTTCCACCAGATGTTTCAGTAGCATATTGGTCTTGGCATTTCTTGGTACTATGGTTCTGTATTCTTTGTGATGTCTCATTGTTTGTGAGGTTTTGTTTAAAACAAAAACAAAACAAAAACTAAGTGGGGCTATATATGTAGATGTATGTCAGTACCAAAAAATTATTTTCTTAAATCCCTAAATTTCGGATTTCCATTCAAGTCTTTTAGACTCTTTTTCCTGCTGAACAGCAAAGGACTTTTATTTTCCACTTTCCTATATTCCCAAAAAGTATGAACAATGTGTTTCAGTTGACTCTATTGTATACCTTTTTGCTGAAGACTTTTTCTGTAAACACAATTGCCTGGTTCAGTTTTGTTGTAAATTGACTTACCATAGGTGCATGGTTGGTATGCTTTCTGAATGTGTGTTTGATAAGAGTGATAAAATAAAAGCTTAAAAATAAAAAAAGAAAGAAACATTTATTGGAAATGAGGTTGAAAAATTCCCTATGTTCTGCTTTCCTACAGTGTGACCATAATAAAGAAGTCAATTTTATATAATTTAAGTGAGTTAAAGACTGTCAGAACTCTCATTTGTCAAAGGGGCTCATGGACATACTAATTATTTATAGTATTTTCAACCTCAGATTACTAAGATTGCAAATGTATGTATTCATGAATAAAGAATGTAGATTATTTTTCTCTTTCTGTCTCTCTCTGACACACACACAACACACACAAATATATCAAACCATCTTCCTGTTTTCTTTTTTTCTGTTACTCCATGAGGCGTTATTTTATTTGTAGTAGTATAGACATAATTTGTTATCATAAATTATCCAGGTTATTGTGTGTGAGTTATGTTTAAGATACTAGTTGATGAATTCTAAGTGTAGTTCATCTTATTCTTAAATATAGGTAAATATTATAATAGGTAAGCATAATAAGTGAACCATTCCATAGACTGTTTATTCATTATCAAATCTCATATAATTTGAAAAGTTCTGAAAATTTGGGTAGGCCTTGGTGATGCCATAGCTTAAAGAATAAAAACATAAATATTTTTATTATCAACAGTAATAATAGTGCTCATTGGTAAAATATGTGTAAAATTGGGTGAAAAATTTCTATACATCATAAACATGAAAATACATTTTTGCTTTCTTATTTTTTAAATAAATTACCTTCATGTTTACCTGAGCTATCGTCCACTGAGTTGTAGAAAATGAATAGTATTCCAACATATTTTAGATACATAATTTACTGACAAGTTTTTTGAGATAACTGCCAAGTATCTTCCATTTCTTATTTGTGAACCCTTCTTCTTCCAAGTATTCTTAGTTTGGGGGCATGCCGAGGGCCAGGAGATGGCTTATAAGTCCTTCTGACAACCAAAATCCTTACACTTTTTATATAAAATACCTGATTCCTCTAATCACATATCATATTGCTACCTCCATTATTGAAGTCAGAATCTGGTATAGCTCATTGTATGTTTTTAAAGCTTTGATTGAAGACTCAGTAACCTTCTTCAGGTGACTCAAACCCAGCTTTGTGGTAGTTCTTACTGGCAAAATAGACATCTCTGAGTCTAGTTGTGCCCTCAATCCCACTCTTTGGCTCACATAAACTACGTGCATTTCTTTGTTATCTATAGCAGGATCACCAGGTCTCAAATCGGTTATCTTATGAGACCTCTCAAGAGAGTGAGAAAGAAACTCTTGGCAACATTAATGGAAAACTTAAATGCAGCAATCTGGGAAGGCCAACCAACAAAGTCTGTTGCATAACACATTCTGCTGCCAAATTGAGATTGACATTGGCTGAGGTACAAATTGGTGTGGAACAAGTTGCCCAAAAGACACTTTCTGTCCAGAGTCCCTACTTTCTTTGTGTGTTTGTAATGCATCTCCCCCTCTATGGGTCAATGCCTGAGAGAGGAGAACACAATACACTTGCTTAACTGCTTCTCTCCATTCTCTTTGTTTCTCTCTTTATTTTCTTCAAATTATTTTTTCAACAAGTATTCTGGAACAAGAAGAGAGGTACTTCACTATTCTTCTACATCATAGAAGGATGAAACATCATCAGGGCAAGTAACAGTAACCTTATGATCCTCGGCATTTTGACTTTCTTTTCTAACTTTGGCCTCGTACTATAATTTTCTGGAAAGTTTCAAAAAAAGAAGGTAGCATGGACCTATACCAGACTCTGGGAATGCTATTTTTAAAAAATTCTCTGGTTATTCTCATATTCAACTAGAATTTAAGTTTTCTTGCTATTTACCATATCTATCTCCTACCATAGAGAGCAAAAATCATAACATCTTAGTTTCTATAGGTGCCAGGATAATTTTAAATATATTATGAGATAATCCTTTCAGCAGATAATTTATGGTTTGGTTCTTGATAGGATTAGTAGGAAATAAAAATTTTGATTCTCGGGATGTACTGTTCTCAAATCTCCACATGATGGTAATATTAGATTTTGCATATTTTTCCTGGATGAATTTTCTTCTTAAAATTTTGAACTTACTAAGAATAATTCCAGAAGGTATCTCAATTTCTTTAAAATAAAATAAAGTATAAGTAAATCTATACAGGATAAAGGGTACGATAAATTCACAAACTATTTCACCAAACAGATTTATTCTGAGAAAATGTGTTTGTTAAAGGATGGTCATTAATAAAGTGCATTAAAAATAAAATAGTAAAATAAAGCTGTACAGTTTCACTGATACCACCAACCAAGTCATCATGTAAACTATAAGAAGAATATACTCCCAAGGGTTAATAAATGATTATTAAAATAAAAATAAATATGCATCACTTTGACTCTAATTGGCTTTCTTATAGTTTTTTTTAAATACATATAAAAGTTTCAGTGGTAAAAACTAAACGTGGCAGGACTTTTATTGGATTACAGTTCTTAGTTGATTTTACAAAATGAAATATGTAAAATTAGATGCATTTATCTCTTGTATTCTTTTTTTTGGGGAGGTGAGGAATAATTATATTTAGGTAACAGCACAGAAATCTTTGCTTACAGTTTTAGTTTTTGCTCCCTACCCTCAACAGGGGCTGAGTCAATAGACAGCCATCCACCTGAAAGGAGATGGCAGAAGGAAGGGAAGGAAGAACCATAAAGTTGACATGGGGAAGGTGCACGAAAATGGCATTATTTCAGATGCTAGAACTGATTATCCAGAGTCTGGTGCATACTCAAGACAAAATATACAATTTATTTCAATCCCAATTATGGCTTTAAATGAAAAATGTCAAAACAGGACACTTTTATAATTAGCTACATATATGTAAATGGGTGTGCCTGTGTACATTTCTTGGGGCAAAAATATTTTTGGGTTTGAGGGCTCTTTAGGAGCAAACTATATGTCTTTAACTTATCCTAAGAGAACAATGCTCTAAATGGTAAAGTAAAAACCATCAGACATTCAATTAGATTGAAGTACACACCACACACACACCAAAAAATCCCAGGGAAGATATTTGAAGTGATTGTATTGTGCATTACCTTACCGGTATCTCCTACTTTTAAATTAAGTTTTAGTACATTTTTCCCCACAAATGAATATTTCTATTACCAAATATCAAGAAGTAACTCCTTCAAGTATCGGATCACTAAACAGCAGTTTACATTATTATGAAATGCTCAAATGTGGGACTAAATCTGTTTCATTTCTATAGCAATAGAAGTCCTTGCAGAAACAAAACATTCCAACAACCTGGCCTGACCTTGACTTCCTCTGGGACAGAACAAAACAACATGCTGCAAAGCACTGAATCTTGACTTTGCTAAAGTGAAGGTCACTTCAGTGCCTGTTGGGAGGTATTTCAGTTACATTGAAACCACTAAAACAAAAATCAAGATGTTTGAGGGGCAGCAGCAATAAGGCAATCATTCCCTTTTCTATCTCTTCATAGCATCAGTGTGACAAATCTCTTACAGGGAAAATAACTCTGAATTGCCCATAGGCTGCCAGGTGAGAGGACAGACACAACTACGACTTTACTTTAAGGGCAGATGAAGAAGTCTAGAGGAATTTTTTTTTTTTCCCTTTTCCTGATTCTCAACTTTCCTTTGTTTTCTTTTTTTTTAATCTCAATGATTAACAGTATGTCACTCAATTCAGAGTGTCATACTTGTACTGAGAACTATTTTAATTATCTTGTTATATGAAAGAATCACTTAGAAAGTTTGAAATTGAGAATTAAGTACCTATTGATGATTTATGATGGACACTGTCTCTGTACATTTGTGTTGCTATAAAGAAATATCCGAAGCTCAGTGATTTATAAAGAAAAGAGGCTGATTTGGCTCACAGTTCCGCAGGCTACACAAGAAATGTGAGGGCAGCATCTGCTTCTGGTGAGGACTTCAGCCTGCTTCCACTTATGGTAGAAAGGGAAGGGGAGCCAGCATGGGAAGATCATGGCCAGAGAGGGCACAAGAAAGAGAGGGAGCAGGTACCAGGCTCTTTTTAACAAACAGTTCTCCTGGGAAGTAAAAGTGACAACTCACTCATTGCCATGAGAATGGCACCAAGCCATTCATAAAGGATCAGCCCAGAGATCCAAGCGCCGCCCTTTAGGTCTTACCTCTAGTATCAGGGATCAAATTTCCACATGAGATTCCAAGGGCAAAAATATCCAAACTCTGTGTGACACATAGCTCTTAACTTTACATTATACTAGCATGAAGAATTACATTAACTAGGCCCTTGCCTTTAGACGTCCATCTTTTAAAAAGTATCTAAAAACATTGCTGCTTTTCCACAAACATACATATTATGACCATATTATTTATTATCCAAATAAGGACTTTTCATAATTAAAACAGGACAGTGGTAGAAAGTGAGACCATTCCAGAATATCGAGATGTATAGTTATCCTTAAAATACTGTATTTCCTGTTATATAAAGCTATCTCCTATGTTTTTATAATAATAATGTAACTATTAGTGCATATGTAGCTTAAGATAATGATTTGCATTTAACATTTATCTGCATAAAATAGATCTACTACCAGGGGAAAGAAAGGCAAGGACAGATCACTAAGCTAAGTATGCATTAATTGGTGAAGTATGTAATTGAAGGGTAAATTCTTCCCTACACCATCCTCTCCAAGCACAGTGTAGTTGATATGAACGATTGCAGGATTGACAGCAAAAGAAAGTACACACAATTGGTCCATTATCATTTAACATGATCACTTTCCCTACTTTTTCTTTCTTATAATAAATAACTCTGATATAACAGAAAGTTAGGGCAGGTTCAACTGCTTAAAAATGTATCTTTAAATTCATACCAAAATGAATACTCGGCATGGTATTTAAGGGTGATAGCTAAAATAGAAAATGTTTATAAATTAATGCTAATACTTTGTATTGTATCAAGTTAGCTAAACAATGAATGAAGTTTTATTGGTAAATATAAGGCATATTAGAAAGTAGAATTTGTATTAATTACATTTATAACAGTACCACTATTTTAAACTCATTTACATAGAGTGTTGCAAAATCTTGGATTTATAATTGATAGTAATAATTAATCTGGGATTTACAATTGACAATAAAATGAAAACATTAAAATGAACAAAACCATAGATATATTAAGTACTCAATCAATAACCTAGGACCATTTGTAGCACACTGACTCTTTTTTTCACACTTTTTCATGGTAGTTTAAATCCAAAACGCTTTCTATGATAAACTATATCAAATTTTATTTAACTTTGATAAACATATTTATATATTATATTTATAAATAACATGCAATAATATATAAAATAACACATAAATTATTGATTTAAATGTTTAAAACAATACATTTGAGGACAATAAGAGGATCATCACTTGTAGAATACTGTTTTCAAAACACTTTTACTCATAAAAAGGCAATTGAATAGTATTTCTTTATGTTATTTATTTCATACTTTGCTATTGGTGCCTTTTTTCTTAAAGAAAAAAAAAAGGACTTTGCTGTAAGTCATCAAATTATCATCCCAGAATGATATATTTCAAAACTGTAGAGTGAATTAAATTAAATGAGAATATCATATCATATTCATAGAGTTTACACAATTAAAAATATTACACAAGTCCAGAAATGGCAGAATTTTTGCCCATCTCTTTCTTACCTGCTTGTGAGCATGGTCATATGAGTTAATGTGATTGTCAAACTCCTGGTGCTTATAGTACTGCTTGTCACAGAGTTCACAGTAAAAATTTGCCTTCAGATCTTCCAAAGCTTTTGCTATGGTATTTTCCTTCTCAGCATAGTCCTGAAAAATAAAATTTCAAGGAAGGATACAATTAGCTCTCCCCTGTGTTTACTTTGTTCTAACAGTTGTCAACTATAGTATAATAATAAGAGTTAGAAACAGAATACAGCAAAGAGGAAAATAAAGCAAATACTAGAAAACCAAGTTAGAATAAATTATGACTTAAAAATTAAAAGGCTAACAGAAGCAGCCAAGATAAGTAACAGAAAAATAGCACAAATGTGGAGGAGAAATGCAAATGATAGAAATAAATAGAAGTCCTTGATTGAACAAGTTCCTATGCTAGGTTAGCATAAAAACTGAAAAAGAGAATGGCATAAATCCGGGAGGTAGAGCTTGCAGTGAGCTGAGATCTGGCCACTGCACTCCAGCATGGGCGACAGACCGAGACTCCGTCTCAAAAAAAAAAAAAAAAAAAAAAAAAAACCTGAAAATCACATAACTGTCTTGATTCAACTGCGGATTCCTGGCAATGACTCAGCTAACAGAAAATTTTTCTATTCTGAACATGTAAAATGTGTTCTGCTTAAAAAGGTCTGTATTTGTGCACAAATATACAAGTTTTGTATTTTGTTTGTTTCCTTAATTATCTATCTAGTAACTTATTATTCATTTCAACTAGGCATTTAACTTGGCTAATTTTTTTTTATCCTGACCCGTATCAATTTAGAATGAACATTAAAATAATTTCTATTTATTGGAAAATAAAACACTTTTCTGCAGGTTATTTCAGTTATTTACCTAAACTGAAGGGATTAAACTGCAAAAGCGATTGTTTTCATCATACTCACAGTAAAGACAGACAGTGATAAAACCAAACCTCTGAGAAGATGAACATATAGCCCATCATCATTAGCTTTTGTTTACAATGCATAAAATGGCCAAATGTTTGACTGTGTGTTTTAAGTTACATTTAAGATAAACTACTTGCTATTTCATGCTTACTTAAATGTCAATGAAGTAAATTTCACAAATAATGGCAAAAGACCCTAGCACCTCCTTGAAGCTCTTTCTTGCTCCCTCTTGCCACATGTGATCCCTGAACCTGCTGGTTCCTCTTCCCCTTCTGCCATAAGCAGAAGCAACCTGAGCCCCTCAACAGATGCAGTCAATTCAATGTTGCCAGGCATGAATAAAGTTTACACGTGGAAAAACTGTCCAATTCTTTCACTGAAGAAGTGAAAATTGGACAATATTTCCGTGTGTAAACATTATTCATGATGTGAAGAATACCTAAACTTTAGGCCTCACTGTAAAATATATTTCTAACTTCCAGATTATCTTATATACAACTCCTTTAAAATTCAAAATAACTGGACCTGGTGCTGTGGCTCATGCCTGCAGTTCCAGCACTTTGGGAAGCCTAGGCAGGTGGACCACTTGAGGTCAAGAGTTCAAGACCAGCCTGACCAACATGGTAAAACCCTGTCTCTACTAAAAATACAAAAATTAGCCAAGCGTGGTGGTAGGCACCTGTAATCCCAGCTACTCGGAGGCTGAGGCAGGAGAATTGCTTGAACCTGGGAGGCGGAGGTTGCAGTGAGCTGAGATCATGCCACTGCACTCTAGCCTGGGCAACAGAGCAAGACTCTGCCTCAAAAAAAAAAAAATCATCATAACTATATAGTCAAGTCTCTTATGTACTACTATAAAACACACTTTTAGCACTGATATTTATAAATAAAATGTAGTCCTCTATATGGCAATGGCACTTATCCTCCTTACACATATAAACTAGAAAGGACTCATAGTATGAAATTAAAGCAATTTGTTTAAATTGTTTCTACAATACTGAAAAGTGGTTCACCAATAATTTAATACATGACTAATACTTTACTTATATTATTGCACTGTATATTCGTGCATACATCACATATAATAAAGTTCATGTGGGATGCATACTTTGTAGTAATCAATGCATACATTTGCCATATTACATAGGTTACTTTCTCATTTTAAATATTGTCACGTTTTATTAGTTGTATCAACTGCACAACAAAGGTGACTCTTATAGTTTGGATAATTTCCCCTTCCAAACCTCATGTTAAAATGATTTTCAATGCTGGAGGTGGGGCCTAATGGGAGGTATTTGGGTGATAAGGGCAGATCCTTCATCAATAGATTAACACCCTCCATGGAGGATTGAGGTGAGTAAGTTCTTACTATATTAATTTTCTTGAGAGCTGGTTGTTAAAAAGATCCTGGCATCTTCCTGTAGCTCTCTCTTGCTTCCTCTTGTATCATGTGATCTCTGCACCCACCGGCTCCCCTTCCCCTTCCATCATGAGTGGAAGTAGCCTGAGGCCCACATCAGATGCAGATGACAGCACCATACTTCATGTACAGCCTGCAGAACCATGAGTCAAATAAATCTATTTTCTGTATAAATTACCCAGCCTCAGGTATTCTTTTAGAACAACACAAATGAACTAAGACAGTGATAAATCACAAAATAACTCAATGGTTTATGCATAATTCCATCAATTTCAGTAAATAATGAACCATTTCTCGATAAATTTGTCAATTATTCCTAATTACACTAATTGATTCTTCTAATATGTTAAAAACACTTAGTTTAAAAGGGTAAAAGTAAGTAATGTAGATACAGATTGCTTACTGAATTTTCAATAAAATCTTCAAAATAATACTTTATGGATTAGTCAATTTAAAGGAAACAAAAATTAAGTAATATGATTTCATGGCTAAAGCATTTGAGGCAGAGATAACATTCTAATCAATATAGGAAATGGAAATAATTTTGGGATTAAAGCTGAATTAGCTCTCTGGACAATCTTAAACTAACAGAAATTTCATGGTAAATAGTTTATTTTCCCCATTCATTATAACTACAATAAAGCTACTTCCTCTCTATAAATATTTGATTAGTTCTTATTATGTTGTAAGGTTTTTTTTTTTGTTTTTGTTTTTTTTTTTTTTTTTAATAAGACTGATATTCCTCCAGAGAAGCAATCATTGGTTTCTGTTTACTCCATCTACAAAGGTGGGAAGGTTTGCAGCGGAACAGATTTCTTGGTCAAATTGCATTCTTCAAAAATATTAGCTTCAGCCTAGATTTAAAAATAAAAACAGTAATTTAAAAGTAACTATAGCTAACATTTAGTTAGTGCTTATTTAGGGTCAGTCACTGATGAATAATTTGGATGTATTAACTCATTTAATCCTGATTCTTTTCATTTCCTCACTTTACAGATGGAAATAATGAAGCACAGGAAAGTTAAGTAGCTCCAGGATATAATGAGCAAATGTTCACTCCATATTTAAACCCAAATAGTCTTGTTCATAGTATTTAATTATTTCTAAACTTTTAAGCACGTAAAAAAGAGAGAGGAGTATAATCATCCCTATGTATCCACTAATCAGCTTCAGTAACCATGAACTCAAGGTCAATCTTGATTTATTGTATCCTATCCCATCTCATACCCTTTCATCTTGCCCAAATAATTTTTAAATGCATTCCCAGCTTTATATCACTTTTTCTGTAAATATTTCAGTATATATCTCTAAATTAGAATGACTTTTAAAAAGCATAATCACAAAAGCAATATCAGATCGAAACAAAGAAACAAAAACAGTAGAGAAACCACGATCATTTTGTATTGTCATCAAATATCCCAGTCAGTGTGGGCAAATAGCTCTAATCTCTAATATTTAAAAATAGGTTGTTCAAACCAAAATTCCATTAAGGCCCATACATTACCATCTTCTATGCTTCTTAGTCTCTTATTCTGTATTTCCCCATCTCTTTGCTTTATTTCTCATTACAATTTATTTTTCAGAAAAAAATTAAAATTATGCTTCAATTTTAAAAATGTTAATAGCTATAGAAAAGTTATAAAACTATAATAAAAGACATACGATTTTCACTTGAATAAAATTATTGTTAACATTTTGATATATTTGTGTGTTCTGTTGCTTTCTCTCTAACTCTATCCTCCTCTAAGTTATTAAAAGAAACATAGCATGGCCGAATTTAAGTTTGAAAGTGATAGCACAATTACAAACATTTGAGCCAGACTTTCAAGTTGATGTTAAGTGCAGTTAAGGAATCAAGGCTGTGTTCTAGAAAATATTAGCAGAGTAAAAAAAGACTTCATTATTGTATGTGCATCTTAAGGGAAAGGAGTCATATGTATTGTTACTGATCATACATTTAAAAACATGTATGTAGACAAAATCATTCCTAGTCAGGCTGACACATTCCATGACCCCTCTCTTTGATTGTGGCTAATATTGAAACAGGCACTGACTGAGATTGTAAAGCACATATTAAATACCTCCATCCCACAGCAGAAAGTAAGAGATACATTTGAGTGAGATGAAAAAGGAGCACAGCTGTTCTTATACATGCAATCCAAAATGTTCACCCTCTATCTGGTAAAGCCATTCTAGATTGAACTATGAGCACAGTTTTGTACTGTGTCACTGAGAGTGAAGGCACAAAGTGAAAAAGAAGGACAATCTTCCTGCAACTAGTCAGGTCATTCTAACTCAGCACTTTTTATATATATGTAAAAACAGTAAAGGTTGAATCCTTTCTTTTAGGGAAGCAGTATGCATATACCTCCAAGTTATAAAGTCACAAATCTTAATTGGTGACCACAGCAACTCGGCAGTACAATAAATTCTGGAGACAGCAAAGTGAAATAGAGAAGTTAATGGTTTACCCACACCCCAAGGACAATATATCCCCTAATACTAAATATGAATAGCACCAAAGTAGAACCTTGAAGGGAGAAACATTATTTTCCAACATGATGCACTTCATAGTGGCCTCATCATAGCATATGGCCTCTTTCCGAAGGTATTCTTAATTGGGTATATACAAGTAACCTTCCCTGATAAGTGTGAGCTCTCTGAGGGAAAGAATTTGTACCTGTTTTCCTTACTTTTTTATTTCCAGAGCTTTTAGCAGAGCCCAGCATTAGCAGACATTCAACAAATAACAAATAAATAACATTAGGACTGCCCTTTTTGTCTTGAAAATGAGTACATTAGGAAAGAGGGTCAATGTCAGCAACATGATGGAAAACAGGACTCCCTAGTGTTTATTTCCTGCAGAAACATCAATTTAAACAACTATTCACACATAAAAATACCTTCATAAGAGCTAAGGAAATCAGATGAGATTACAGCACCCACATATAGCACTGAAATAAGAAAATACCCATTGAAGAAAGTAGGAAAGATAGTATTACATTACCCATGCCACTCTTCCACCAACTCCAAGCAAGAAAGTATGGAGAGATATATTTTCCACATGAAGGAGGAGAGGAATGTGAACATAGGACTTTGCTTCAGATCCCAACACCAGCCCTGTGCCCCCAAAAAACTAATGCTGGGCAGCGCCCCAGAGCCCCAGATTCCAGGACAGTACCTGTGGACTAAGCCTCTAGATCTGCTCTAGCACCAGGTTAGATTCTGTAGCCCCCGGCTCCAAGCCTGAGCAACAGACTTGATCTTCAGTCCACCACTGGGACTCCACCACTGGGCTGACCTCAGTAGCCCCAGACTCCGGACCTCATCCAACACAAGGCTGGCCCACAGCAGCCTCAGGCTCTGGTTTGCCCATACCCTAGGCCAACCCCAGAGGCCCAAGACTCCTGAATGCACCAGTACTGAGCTTGGCCATTGCCCCAGGCTTTAGGCCTTCACCAGCTAAAAGTCTACACCTGCAGCCCCAGTTATCAGGTCAGCACCTACAAACCCAACTCTCAGGCAAGTCCCTGCAGATACAGGATCCAGGCCCAACCATTGCCATGCCACTGCCTGTGGCATCAGATTCTAGGCTGGCCCAACAGAGCCTCCAAGTCCACCCTGGCACTAAGGAAGTTCCCATAGTTGCAGCATCCAGGCTATCCTTGCAAACTTTTTCTGGGCCTTTCTTAGCACCAGGCTGAACCCTGTAGTCTCAGGCTCTGGATCAGCCTCAATGCCAGGCAGACCCTAGTGGACCCATGTGCTGGACCAAACCCAATACCACGCTGACCCCTGCAGCCCTAGTCATTAGGTCAGCACCTGAAAACCCAGCCTCCAGGTAAGTTCCTATGGATATAATCTAGGTCCACTCACAGATAAGGCAGTTCTTATGGTCCTAGACTTCAAGTCTGCCCTAATGCCAAGTTGGCACTTCTGACCTCAAACATCAAACAGGTAACCATGGACACAGGCCCCAAGACTTCCATTGTTTAACCAGGTTCCAGGCTATTCACCGAGGACCTAGGACCCAGTCAAGTTCTCACAGACCAAGCCTCTAGGGTAGTACCTATACACCAGCACCAGCAGATAAAAGTTACAGGCAAGTCCCCATGCCCTGGACTCCAGAGGACCCAGGGCCAAGGCCCACCATAGTATACTCCAGTGCCAAGGCACACACTGTGGACATTGAGGACACTGAGAGCCCAAGAACACCCCTGTAGACCCAAGTTCCAAGCCAGTCCTCATGGACTCAGACCTGTTCCTGTGGAGTTAAGGCTCCATTTTCATCCCAATGGAACCAAATGCCAAACTCATCCTAGTGGGTGGCCAGCCCTTGAAGACTCAGGCTCATGGCCCGCCCCAGTGCCAAGGCAGCCCTTGTGGACCCCGGGTTAAGGAAAGCCATAGGTTCTAGGCCTACCTACCTCCTGACCTAGGCATCAGGACAACTCGACTTTAGATTCCAGCAATAAGCCAACTCTTGAATCATGCCAGGTGGTCTGTTCAGAATCTCTGGACAGACTGACTGAGGAGGGTTTCCCAGACAAAGAACCTGGAAGAAAAAACTACTTCTAATGCATCCACATCAATGTAAGGCAACAAGAACCATGAAAAACCAAGGATATAGAACATCACCAAAAGAACAAAATCTCCCACTAGCTGACCTAAGAAAATGGAGATATAAAAACTCCTTGAGAAAGAATTCCAAATAACTGTTTTAAAGAAGCTCAGTGAACTTTAAGAAAACATAGAAAATGAGTAAATAAAATCAGGAAGACAATAAATGATCCAAAACAATAAATTTAACAAATAATCAATAATATATAGTATAAATCAAATTCTAGAGCTGAAAAATATGATGAATGAAATTAACAATGCATTAGAGAACATCAACAGCAGAATTCGTCATGACAAAGAAAATCTGTGAACTCAAAGAAAGGATATTTAAAAATACACAGTCAGGGGAGAAATAATAAAACAAGAAGAAAACATCTTTATGGAATTTATTGAACAGCATCAAGACAGCACATATTTAAATCATAAAAGTATAGAAGAAGAGAAAAAAGGGGGTAGAAAGCTTGGTTTTAAACGTAATACCAGACACTTTCAAAATTTGAGGAAAGATATAAATATCCAGGTACAGGAAGGTTAAGGATCTCCAACTGTCAAAAATTAAAGACAAAGAAAAAATCCTGAAAGCAGCAATAAAAAAGCATCAAATAACATATAAAGGAGGGACAATAAAACTAGCAACATATTTCTCAGCAGAGCACTTATAGCCCAGGAGAGAGTGGGATGAATTACTTAGCTATTGAAGGAAAAAACTATCAACTAAGAATATTGTGCCCAGCAAATCTGTGTTTTAGAAATGAAGGAAAGTTAGACTTTCCCAGACAAACAAAAGCTGAGGGATTACCTCATCACTAGACTTGTCTCACAAAAATGGATAAACGGCGTTCTTCCAACCAGTAACATGAAACATGAAAGTGTAAAACCAACTGATAAAAGTGAGTACTGCAAAAGTATGTACAAATTCAGAATAATCTAATAATGTAATGCTGGTATATACACCACTTACGTATTTAGTATGAAAGTTAAAAGAAAAAATATTAAAAATAATTATCATTACAATAATTAGTTAAGAAATATACACTATTAAAATATGCAAATTAAAACATCAAAATACATGTCAAGATGGAGTGGAATGAAAATGTAGAGTTTCTTAATGCTCTCAAAGTTAAGTTGTTATTACCCCTTTTTTTTTTTTTTGAGAAAGAGTCTCACTCTGTTGCATAGGCTGGAGTGCAGTGGCGCAATCTCGGCTCACTGCAACCTTCACCTGCCAGGTTCAA
The DNA here is from genome assembly GCF_043159975.1 of Macaca nemestrina. Lineage (NCBI taxonomy): Eukaryota > Metazoa > Chordata > Mammalia > Primates > Cercopithecidae > Macaca > Macaca nemestrina. The sequence continues at coordinate 82,795,150 of NC_092135.1, read as the reverse complement.
GTGATTCTCCTACCTTACCCTTCTGAGTGGCTGGAATTACAGGTGTGTGCCAACATGCCCTGCTAATTTTTGTATTTTTAACAGAGATGAGGCTTTGCCATGTTGTCCAGGTTGGTCTTGAACTCTTGACCTCAGGTGATCCACCCACCTCGGACTCCCAAATTGCTGGGATTACAGGTGTGAGCCACTGCACCTGGCCTAAGTTGTTATTATCTTAATGTGGCCTCTTATAACTATAAAATATACGTTTAAGTTTTACAATAACCACAAAGCAAAAATATATAATAGATATACCAAAGATAAAAAGGTAGGAAAAAAAGCATATCACTAGAGAAAAAAGTACTTCATCACAATGGAAGCCATCGAGAGTGGAAGAAAGAAACAAAAGATCTACAAAATAACCAGAAAACAATGAATAGGAAGACAGCAGTAAGTCCTCACCTATCAACAATTACCTTGAATGTAAATTAATTAATTTATCCAATCAAAAATATAGAGTGGCTGAATACATTAAATAAACAAGACCCAAATATATGCTTCTTGTTAGAGATTCATTTCACTTGTAAGGACACATAGAGGCTGAAAGTAAATAAATGAAAAAAGATGTACATGCAAATGAAAACCAAAGTAAGTAGCTATATTTAGATAAGACAGGGTTTAAGTCAAAAACTGAATACAAAGATAAAAAGGTCATTATATGGTGTTAAATGGGTCAACTTAGTAGAGGTTATAACAATATAAAAATAAAAATGTTACAGTATGTAAATACACAAAACTAATGTTAAATATCTGAGGGGAGAGATAGACTGTAATATAATAATACTAGAGAAATCCATTGCTTCATTTCCAGCAATGGACAGTTCATTCAGACAGAAAATCAATAAGAAAACGTGGGACTTAAACTACATCTTAGACCAAATGGACCTAACCGACATGTATGGAACATTATATTCAACAGTAACAGGAAACACTTTCTTCTCAAGTGAACACAGGACATTCTCCTGGATAGCCTATATGTGAGGCAACAAAACAAGGTTTAGTAGATTTAAGAAAATTAAAATGATATCAATTTTTATTGATCAATTTTTATTGTAATCAAATTTTATTGATCACAATGGTATAAAACCAAAAAAGGAATCAATAACAAGAGTTATTTCGGGAAATTATGAAATACATGGAAATTAAACAACATGCTTCTGAACAACCAGTCATTGAAGAAATTAAAAGGAAAAATTTAAATTGTCTTCAAACAAATGAAAATGGAAGACAATGGAAGATAAAACCAAAACTTAAGGAATGCAACAAAAGCAATCGTAAGAGGAAAGTTTGTAGCAATAAATGCCTAGATCAAAAAAGAAAGATGTCAAATAAATAACATAATATTACACTTCCCAGAACTAGAAAAAGAAGAACAAGTTAAGCTCAAAGTTAGCAGAAGGAAGGAAATAATAAAGACCAGAACAAAATCAAATGAAAGAGAGACTAGAAAAACAATAAACACACATAACCTACCTAGACTGAATCATGAAGTACTGGTTGAGTATCCCTTATCTGATATGGTTGAGACCAGAGTGGTTTGGACTTAAATTTTTTTTCAGATTTTGAAATATGTGCATGTACATAATGAGATATCTCGGGGATGGGAACCAAATCTAAGCACAAAATTCACGGGTGTTTCACGTATTCCTTATATACAGAGCCTGAATGTGATTTTATACAATATTTTCAATTATATGCATGCAACAAAGTTTGAATATATTGAACCAACAGAAAGCAAAGGTGTCACTATCTCAGCCACTTCTGTACAATCTGTAATTGTTTCCTTATTCTGAATTTATATGCAACTGATAAGCAATAATTTTCTTATACTTACACATATGTACTTAACAGTAAAACATGACATGCTATTATAAAGTGAAAAAAATAATGTGTTCAGGGTAACTAAGCAACACAGTAGCAACCCCAGAATACTTGTGTAAACTGTTAATAACAACACTAAAAAACAGCAGACTTTCACTCTACCTATGATGCTTTGTTTTCATTAGGAGGTTACTGTACATCATTTTATTTTTTAGATGAAAAGAAACATTGGAAACAGTTGAGGGACCAGAAAGTGGGTCCTCTAGAAATGAGAAGAAATTCGGAGAGATGGCTTTTTAAAATATTTCCTCTAGAGTATTTTCTTTCATTAACAATTTTTGTTTTAGAAATCTCTTTTTGATTTTATAAACTGACATGCTTTATTGTTCTATATATCATGGCTTATAATACATGCTGCTCTAGTCCTTGAAGAAGCCCATCACACATATTTACTATGTTGTCTATAGGCGCTTGTTCTGCAGTATTAACAACATCATTTTGATTGTTACTATTATTATAATCATCTTGCTTCAGAATCGTTTTGGCTGTTTCTCCATTTATTAGTAAATGAATAACTGGAGTCTCATTACTGACATTAAAAAGTTATTTGATAGCCATTTGTTTCTCCTTACTGATGGACTCTGGAGGTCTGTTTCTGAGGATTTAAGGAAGCCATATATTACTTTATTATCTCCATAGAATCCTTCAAAGTGAACACCTGGGTTGTTTTAATTAATGGACATATTCACATGACAGGGATTGTGCCTGACATGCACAACTATGTCTTTAGCTACTGTGTTCCAAGGCATTGAAAACAGAATATATGGCGTCCTTCATGATATACTACTCCTGAAAACCTTCCACACCCACCCACATATTCGTTCACTGCTGTTAGTGTGTTGTTCAAGAAAGTGCTTTGTGTGTGTCTGTATATATATATATATGTACATTACAGTATATATACACTCTATATATACTCTTCATTGATCTAAGAATACCCTGGTCAGAGGGCTGAATTAATGAAGTCATATTTGGGGGACAGTACATGCTATAAACGTTATGTTTGATGAGAATTATAGCTGGAGGAGGAGAAGAAAAATTTTCAAGAAAAAACAAAATCTGGCTGTTTTCATCCAGTCCATTTTCCCAGCAGTAAGTGCAAGGCACTGAAAACAAAGGTTTGTGAAACCAATGGGAAAAGATGGCCTTGGTGATTTGTGCCTTTTTTGTTAACATAATAATGTACTGGTAGGATATTCACTCCTCGAAAACACTGAGGACACAACTTTTGACTATGACAGCAAGTTTACACTTATGCATGCCTATTGCATTAGCATATCCCAGCACATTCATTCTACCCATGGCATCCTTAATTTCTATAGGGGCTGTCTTATGGGTTGTAGTCAGTGTCTTTCCAGGGCAATAACATTAAGACAGTGATGTTTTATCAGCATTATAGATTTGGTCTATTACGGTCTGTAGACTTGGCATCAGATCTTCATCAGCGATAACTTTGAGAAATACATTGATGAGTTTTCTACTACTTTGTGACAAGTAAATGTGTTATCAACACAATTTTTTAAAATTAATGTTGTGCCTTTTCTTAAATTTCTGCAACCATTCTGTTGAATATTCACATTTCTATTCAACGTATAGTTCATTGTGATAGATCTTTGCTTGTTTCATGATCAGCATACCATTAAGTAGCATATGTTTACTTCAATGCTGACAGATCCACGCTTTCAAAACACAATCAAGACCTTCATTTTAGCTTTATAAAGTGTTTTACTATTTATCCTTAACTTCTGTTGATCACTTTCATTATAGCACTTCAATAGTTTATCCTTCTCTTTCTTCAGGTTTTATAAAGAGGTCATTCCAACATCCTACTCTTCTGTAAGACATTACACACTTACATTATTGTTCAATTCGACTTTTTGTGCTACAGATGAACATGAATGCTTCTTTTTTTTTCTTATCACTGTTAACTATAGAAAAATCTGTAGGTCTTTTTGACATTTTCAACAATATCTTTACACCACAGAGTAGAGAATAAGCACAAATGGGTAATGCACATCAAATGTTACCCTACATGGGGCATCACAGGGAACTTGTTGTTGGCATATCTGGCCTGCATGCATATCATTTTATTACCCTATGTGGGAATACTTGCATGGGGGAATCTGAGCAAGTGTGGAAAAGTTATATCACAGCTGAAAGCAAGCTGGATCTTTTTTCCTTGGGGATGTTGAATAAATTGTGTAGTGTGCCTGTATTTTGACTGTGATCCATCACATGAGGTCAGGTGTAGAACTTTCGCCTTGTGGCATTGTATCAGATCTAAAAAGTTTCAGATTTTGGAGCATTTCACATTTCATATTTTTGGGTTAGGGACACTCCACCTGTAACAGAAACTCTGAACAGGCCAGTAATGAGTAGGAAGATCAAATTGTTACTAATAAGGATTAAATAAGAAGTCTCCCATCAAAGAAAAGCCCAGGACCTCATGGCTTTACTGCTGAATTCTACCAAACATTTAAGGAAGAACTAATTCCAATCCTTCTCAAACTCTCCCAAAAAGTTGAAGAAGGAAGCACTTCAAACTCATTTTATGAGGCCAGCTTTACCCTGATATGAAAACCAGACAAGGATACTGCCCCCCCAAAAAAGAAACAAAATTAAGGGTCACTATCCCTGTAATATCAATTTTTTTGGTGGAAAAAATCCTCAACGAAAAGTGCTAGCAAACAAAATTCAACACCACATTAAAATATCATGGTAAATTTATATTTACCATGATAAATTGAGATTTATACCGGGGATGCAAGGATGGTTCAGGATACAAAAATCTATAAATATGATACACCGTATTAACAGAAAGAAGATCAAAACCTGTATGATCATTTCAATAGATGCAGAAAAAAATTTAAACTCAACATCCTTTCATGATAAATTCTCTCAAAAATTAGATATAGAAGGAATATACATTAACACAATGAAGGCCATGTATGACAAACTCACAGCTAACATCATACTCAATGGTAAAAAGTTCAAAGTTTTTCCTCTGATATCAGAAAAAAGACAAGAATGTTGATTCCTACCACATCTGTTCAACATAGTATTGGAGTCTTATTCATGCAATTAGGCAAAACATGAATTCAAAGGTCCCTCTTTTCAAATAAAATAATCTTATATAGAGATAACCCTAAAGATTCCACCAAAGTTCTGTTAGAACTAATACATAAATCACTAAACTTGCAGTATATGCAATCAACATATAAAAAATCACTAATGTTTTTATAAAATAATAATGAACAATCCAACACAGAAAGTAAGAAAACAATCTCATTTAAAATAAGTACAAAAATAATGGGCATAAATTTAACTAAGGATGTGAATAACCTATACACTCTGTAAAGCACTGATGAAAGAAATTGAATGACATAAATGAATGGAAAGATATTCTGTGTTCATGGATTGGAAGGATTAATACTTTAAAATGTTCATCCTAGGCAAAGTGATCTACAGATTAAATGGCACTTCTATTATACAATTCCAATGACATTTTTCACAGAAATAGAAAAAAATCCTAAAGTTTATATGAAACCAAAAAAGCATCCAAATAGTCAAAGCAATCTTGAATAGAGAGAACAAAGCTGGATGCATCACACTAATTAATTTAGAAATATGCCACAAAGAAACAGCAACCAACATGTTGCTAACATTAAAAAAGACACATAGACCAATGGATCCGAATGGAGAGTTCAGAAATAAATCTACACATTTACAGTCAATGCATTTTTGGCAAAGCTGCCAAGTACACACAACAGGGAAAGGATAGTCTGTTCAATAAATGATACTGGGACAGCTAAACATCTACATGCAGAATAAAATTTGACTTTTATTTCACATCATATACAAAAACCAACTCAAAATTGATAAAAGACTTAAATATAAGCCCCGACACTGTAAAACTGCTGAAGAAAAGGGGGGGAGAGATCCCCATGACATTAGTCCGGCAATATATTTTTGGTAGTGACTCCAAAAGCACAGTCCAAAAAAAAAAAAAAAAAAAAAAAAAGCACAGTCAAATCAGATTGCCTCAAAGTACAAAGCTCTGCAGTCAAGGAAACAATTAATAGGATGAAGAGACAACAATTAGGACAGGAAAAATACAGTAGTCCCTTTTTATCCATAGTTTTGCTTTCAGTAGTTTCAGCTACTGATGGTCAACCACCCAAAAAATAGGTGAATGCAGTACAATAGGACATTATGAGAGAGAGAGAGAGAGGGGCAGAGAGAGAGAGACCACATTCACATAACTTTTATATTCAGTATATTATCAGTACTATCTGTGATTTCAAGCATCCGCTGTACGTCTTGGAACATATCCTCCAAAGATAAGCAGGTGACTACTGTATTTGCAATCATAAATTTGATAAGGGGTTAATATCCAAAATTGATGAGGAATTCAAATGACTAAAGACTAAGAAAACAAATAACCTGGTTAAAAATGGGCAAAGGACCTGAATAGACATTTTTCAGAAGAAGACATACGAATGCCCCAAAGATTAAACAAAATGCTCAATATCACTAATCATCAGAGAAATGCAAAGTAAAACTACCATGAGACACTACCTCACACCTGTTAGGATGTCTACTAGCAAAACACAAAAGGTAGCAAGTGTTGACAAGTATGTAGAGAAATGTAACCCTTGTTACATTGGTGGGTATGTAAATTAGCACAGCCATTATGCAAAACTATGGAGATTCCTCAAACATTAAAAAATAGAGCTACCATATGATCCAGCAATCCCACTGCTAGGAATATATCCAAAAGAAATGAAATTGGTATGTTGAAGAAATATCTGCACTTCAATATTTATTGTGGCATTATTCATAATAGCCAAGGTATGGAATCAGCCTAAACATCCATAGATGCATGAAGAGATAAAGACAATGAAGTGTGTATATATGCACAATGGAATTCTATTCACTCTTTAAAAAGAAGAAAATCCTGTCATTTGTGACAACATAGATAAACCTGGAGGACATTACGTTAAGTGAAATAAGTCAGGTACAAAAACACAAATACCATATTATCTCACTTACATGTGGAACCTAGAAACATTGAACTCAGAGGCAGAAAGAAAATGGTGGTTCCCAGGGGATAGGGGTGGGGGTTGAGGGTTTGTAGAGATGTCAGTCAAATAATACAAAATTTCAGTTTGGAAGAATAAGTTCAAGACATCTAGTTTCACAATATGGTGACTATACTTAACAATATATTACATTCCCAAAACCTGCTAAGAGGGTAGATTTGAAGTGCTCTCTCCACAAAAAAATTAAAAGCATATGAGGTAATGCACATGTTAATTAGCTTGATTGAGACATTCTACAATACATACATATTTCAAAACAACATATTGTTCATGGTAAATACATAAAAGCTGCCAATTAAAAATAAATTTTATAAAAGAAAATGTGTAAAAAAAGCAAACAGAACAGAAATCAGAAGTACTAGATTCATATAATTAAAATAACTGCTCATGGTTGGGAGTGTGGTACCGAACCATTTCAGGGACACCTTTGTAGCTCACACCAAGCTAATGTACAAATTACCATTAATGGATAGTAGTTGTCATCACATACATCCTTGCATTTCTACTAGAAATATCCCATTTAAATCAGTTAAAATTTCAAAGATATAAATAGATTGGGAACTGTTAATATACAATTATTTTAAATGTTGAAAAATAACATTTGTATCTAATTAATATTTAAAATGCTTTGAAAAATCGATCTCTCGCTCTTCCCTACTGCTCCTTCAAGTATAAAAAGCATCTTTGTGATTCTATGTAGTGTAAATTTCATTATAAGTTCTTAAGAGAGAAAGCTAAAAAAAAGAAAAGAAAAGAAAAGAAAAAACAATCTTTGCTAAATTCTCATTATAAGAAAAAGATTCATCAAGGGAGAGAGGAGAAAATTGTCCTCTTCTGGAATAATTTCCAGACAGAATAAATTCATTTGGAAATCCATAATCTATACTTCCTATGCAATAGTACATATCTTTTATTCTACTCATTGCTTAACTGATTGACTCAGCCAGTTTCCAGCAGCTTCACGCAGTACTACTTGACTGCATTTTTAAGTTAATTTTTAATTATTATGGGTACACATAATGTTTTGATGCAGGCATATAATGTGTAACGATCACATCAGGCTCATTGGGGTATCCATCACCTCAAGCATTCATCATTTCCTTGTGTTAAGAATCTTCTAATTCCACTATTTAGCTATTTTAAAACATACAGTAAATTATTGCCGGCTGTAGTCATCCTGTTGTGCTATCAAATATTAGATCTTATTCATTCTAGTTACATTTTTGCACCCATTTACCATTCTCACTTTTTACCCCCACTCCCCACTACCCCTCCCAGCTGCTGGTAAACATCATTCTACTCTTTATCTCCGTGAGTTCAATTGTTTTAATTTTTAGGTTCTACATATGAGTGAGAACATACACAATTTCTCTTTCCGTGCCTCCCTTATTTTACTTAACATAATGATCGCCAGTTCCATCCATCATGTCTCAAATGACAGGATTTCATTTATTTTTATGGCTGAAAAATATTCCATTGTGCATATGAACCCCATTTTCTGTGTCCATTCATCTGTTGATGGACACTTGAGTTGATTCCGAATCTTTGCTATTGTGAATAGTGATGCAGTAAACAAAGGAGTGCAGATAACTCCTCAATATACTGATTTCCTAGTACTGGGATTGCTGAATCTTATGGTAGTTCTATTTTTAGCTTTATGAGGCACTTCCATACTATTCTGCATAGTGACTGTACTAATTTACATTCCTACCGATGGTGTATGAAGATTTCCCTTTCTCTACATCCTTGTCAATATTCATTATTGCCTATCTTTTGGACGGAATCCATTTTAACTGGGGAAAGATGATATCTCATTGTAGTTTTGATTTATATTTCTCCGATGACTAATGGCATTGAGTATTTTTTCCATATACATATTAGCGGCCTAGTTCCATTCTTCTGCAGTATTAGCAGTCTAGTTCCATTCTTCCATATAGATATCCATTTTTCCCAGCAGCACTTACTTAAGAGACTGTCATTCTCCCAAAGTTTGCTTTTGGCACCTTTGTGACTGCATTATGCTTCAGCCTATGTTGAAGCATCTTTTACTTCCTGTCCAGGGGCTTCTATAACTCATGGTATGGGAGTTTGCAAAATCCCACTCCATACTGATAAATTAACAACCGAAATTCTGATAAATTAATAGTACATGGGTCCACCCTTGACCACTGTGGATGTTGAGGAATCAAGTGTAAATTATTTTCTCTTTTATTTCCCAGGCAGGCATTTTGAAGATACATTTCTAAGATTTTAAAGAGGGTCACAGTGAGATGGAGCACCAGTTAGTTGTAATAGTGGCAAAAAATATAGCAGTATATTTGTTGTCCTTTTCTACCTTTTCTATTTTTCTAGAACTCCATTGCTGCTTTCTGAGATTATTCTCAAAAAATTATCTACACACAAGCCTTTGGCCTAGGCTTTACTTTCAAGAAGCACTGGGTTAAGATTATAAGGTTTTTGTTATTTTCTATGAATATCTTGCTGTGAAGCTATGTTTTCTAGAATTTAAGATGTTATCATTCCTCAGTTAAAAATGTTCCAATAATTCCTCACAATTATTAGCATAAATAGCCTTACAAGGCCTTTACAGGTTCTATGCTACCTGGTATCTAGCTACAGCTGTGTCATCGTCTTCTATCATGTTCTCTACCTCACATAACCACTCCTATTGCCTTAAAGTTTCTGAAGCCTTCATAACTATATGCTCACTTTGACACTTGGACTTGTTATTTGTTCTTCCTAGAATGTTCTTATAACAGATGTTTGCATAACACACTTGTTCACTTCTTGCAGATCACTGTTAAAATGCTATTTTCTCTACTTCTGTTATCATTTTTCTAGAAGAGAAATACTTTTTAATCTTTGTTTTATTTCCCTGTTATGTCTTTCCTTTTAATGTAAAGAGAAAGTTTATTCAGGAAGAAACAGTGATAGAATACCTTTGGGCATTGGAGTCTCATAGCTATATTAACAATGAGGGAGAGACAGAGTACAACATACGCATGTGGAGAAAGTGGTTATCATATTGTGATATAAGAAGTATATAATTGGTCTTTATCCCTTGTTCCTGGCACAGAGCTGCTAAAAATGTTTGGATTCTCCCAAGTGATTGTGCCTTTTTTATGCTAATGAGATGATTGGTGGCTGGGTGCCCCTGAATAGCTTCAACATGGGAGTTGATCACTAGAAAGTCCAAGACATGATTAGAAGGTTGAAACTTTCAATCTCACTCCCCAACCTCTAACGGGGAGAGAAAGGCTGAAGATTGAGCCAATCATCCATGGCTAATGACGTTATAGTCAATATCCACACATTGAAACCTCCATAAAAAGTCCCTAAACTATGGAAAACAGAGTTGCTGGAAAGGTGGTGCACCTACAGAGGGCAAGGAAGCTCCACAACCCTTCCCCGTACTTTGCCCTATGCATCTCTCCAATCTGGCTGTTCCTGAGTTTTATCCTTTGCAATGAACTAGTAATAGTGAATAAGATGTTTGCCTGAGCTCTCTGAGTCATTTTTGAAAATTACCAAACCTGAGGAGCGGGTCTTAGAAAGTCCCAATTTAGAGCCAATGGTCAGAAGTACAGGTGGTCTGGACTTGAGACTGACATTGAATATGGGAACAGGCTTATGGGACTCAGACCTTAACCTGTGGAGTCTGACATTAACCCAGTTGGTGTCCACAGATTTGGAGGATTAATTAGTGTGAGGAAAAACACCCACGTATATGGTGTCTGAAGTATTGTTGTAGAAATACATCCTGGCAGTACTAATGCTAGTCTTTATCTTGTTGAAATCTTTTCCCTATTTGGCAAGAGGGCAACTGTTTCTGGGTGATAAAAAGCTTTGCTATTGTCTCATTATAAATGTCATTCTGCTCTGAAAGGTCAGGTTCTATTATCTCAAAGGCTGAAGAATGGATCATAAGATGATTTTGAAGAATATAAAAGGGACAAATAACAATTGAGTTAGAAAGTCACAATTTTATCAAAAGTCACAGATATACTGAACAGAATTTTACTAAAAACATGCATTTAGATGTAAGGTCTTTTAAAAAGATTCCACAGAAATGCAAACTCATCTACACCATCATCAAAGGTAAAGGCAGAGACTGAATACTAAAAAGGCTGTGTATTGAATATTATATCTCTATAGACTCCTCTGGCGAGCTAAATTAAGTACAACTCAACAGTAAAAAAGAAAGATACCTTAATGTTCACATTTCTGAGAACTGGAGCAAGTAAAGTTTTTTTTTCCTGAAAAGTGATATCTTCTTTAAGAGTTAGTTTCAAGGCAAGAGGTACAGTCATATGTTTTAACTATTTCCCTTCTGTGATTATTTAGCTGATAAAAACTATTGGACCAACAGCATGGTTTCTAACCTTAGAATCTGTTCATGTACAAGAAGGATAGTTCCCCTAAGTCTCAGCTGTCACAATAAAGGTTTGGCCATTCTACTTATCTATACTTACCATCAAGACAATGCCTCATGAGGCATCTGTTTTATTTTTCATCGCTCGACTCTAATGGAAGACATAGCCTGTGACCAGTACTTATTCGACTCTCTGGGTAATTTAAACTAGTAATTAGTACAATTGGACAAGGCATCAAAACACTGAGTTAGATTAGTTACCTTCATGTTTGGAAAAATCTGAAGGGTAGTATATTTTAATAGTTGACTGAAATTTAACATCACCCTGCAGTCTCTCTGTGCATAATCAGGGATGTGGGGGGAATTTAATCTTTTAAGGCAAACAAGAACATGTATATCAGGTTTTCCAAAACTAAATACTAGCTAAGATGTGTTGTATTCTAGTGCATATATATATAAAATCTATAAACATAATTTTTAATATATAAATTTTATATAAGTAGATTCTGCAAAGAGTCTCACCATAGACTATAAGTGACAGTAATTGAGGGTACTTATTTCAACTTAGAAATATCTTACATTTATAGGCATTGGCCATTTTCTCTGAAAGGTAGAAAAAAGGCATATAATCTGCTGTATATGTATTACTGTCTCAGTTTCCACAGTAGTCTTGGGTAAGACAGGATGGTTTACAAGGTAAATTGTCTCACTGGTGGTCTTATCAGAAATACACACTGAGGCAAGGACCTTAAGTGGCTTATTTTAAACCTATGAGTGCTTTGAGATTTCAGGAAACACTGGTAGAAGAGTGCAAAGTGAGAGAGAGTAGGAAGCTTATAAAGACCTCTGGTTTCAGCTCTGACACGTACGAAGCTTGAGAGTCCTCACATCTGTCCTAATAAGAGAAAATCTATGAAACCTGAAAATCAATTATTTGTCTTAGTATTATTGGAGAACAGAGGTCATGGGGTAAAATACCATCTTAAAATCCAGAGAAACAATCACATTCAGAGAGATACAGAAACTAAGATCTGTTTATCTGGAGCAGAAGCTGCTGGAGCCATGAACTGGTAGGAACTCTTAAATGTTAACTTTGGTGAACTGCTGTAGGCTGACTGTGGTCCAATGTGTAATATACAGAAACTCTTGATGGCTGCAATCTTAGAGGGACCCCCTAACAATTTTGTGGGCGTCCCTTTCATAAGCCCTACCACATTCTCATGATGATCTGAGAAAGAGTCTCTTGTGTACTAGGCAAGTGAATGGGAGTAGTAACTATTGTGAAATAAGCCAATAGCCTTCTCTATTAATAAAGGCCTGGTTCCAAGAGATAAAGGTTTTCCATAGCTCAATTCAATTACTTTGTTCCAGCCAGGGGAAGGAATTTATTCCCAGTCCAGACCCCATAACCTTTCTGTCTCACCCAAGCTGGGGAAATGAGAGCAACATTGTCAACAGAGCTCAGGGCTTCAAGAAAACTGATAGGAAACTCTGTAGCCAAAAAACGGAATAAAGGCTTGGGGAGAAAGAAAAAAATTCTATATCATAGAAGAAACAATTATTACAGTCATAGCACTGAGATATAGAGACATCAAGAGGCTAATGTTTAATCTTTATCAAAGACTGAAGGTCTATTTACCTCAGTTCCTACTACCTGATACATTCCCAGCTTTTAACAAAAAACACACTAACAGTTAAGGAAAAAACAGTCTGAAGAGAAAAATTAAGCATCATAGCAAGGCTCAGACATTACAAATACGTTGGAATTATCAAAGAGGAAATTTAATATAACTATGATTAACATGTTAAGTTTTCTAAAGCAAAAAGTAGACACAATACAAGAATAGACAATATAGGCCGGGCACAGTGGCTCACGCCTGTAATCCCAGCACTTTGGGAGGTCGAGGTGGGTGGATCACAAGGTCAGGAGATCGAGACCATCATGGCTAACATGGTGAAACCCTGTCTCTACTAAAAATACAAAAAAAAAAAAAAAAAATTAACTGGACGTGGTGGGGGACGCCTGGAGTCCCAGCTGTTCGGGAGGCTGAGGCAGGAGAATGGCATGAACCCAGGAGGTGGAGCTTGCAGTGAGCTGAGATCGCGCCACTGCACTGCAGCTTGGGCAACAGAGTGAGACTCTGTCTCAAGAAAAGAAAAAAACAAAAAAGTAAAAAACACAAGAATAGACAATTTATATAAACAAAGAGACAGGGACTCTAAGAACAAATAAAAATAAAATATTAGAAATTAAATATACTTTAAATGAAATGAAAAATGCCTTCAGTAGACTTATCTGTTAATCATGTGCTAATAGAATCTGAACAAACTGAAATGCAAAGAAAAAGGAGAAAGGAAGGAAGGAAGGAAGAAATGAAGGAAGGAAGCAAATAAGCAGAACAAAACATCTAATAACTTGAAATAACATCAAAGGGTGTAACGTATGTATATTTAGAATATCAAAAGTTGGAGAGAGAGAAGTGAAGCAGAAGAAATACATGAAGTAACAATGGCTGCTGACTTCCCCAAATTAGTAACAGTTACCAAACCATAGATCCGAGAAGTTTAGAGAAAACCAAACAAAATAAATAAGAGCACAGCAACAACAAACACATAAACATATCAGAATCAAACAGCAGAAATCCAAAGAGAAATACCTTGAATGTATATGTTTTAAAAGACAAAAAAGTGTTACCTCTGGAGAAGTAAGGATAAGAATTACAATAGTCTTCTCATCAGAAATCATGCAAGAAAGAAGAGAATAAAATGAAATATTGAAAGAAAAAACGACAACCTAGAAGTCCATAACTAGTGAAATTTTTTTCTCAAAAGTGAAACAGAAATAGACTTTCTCAGACAAGCAAAAACTGCCAAATTCATCACCAACAAATGTGTCCTGCAAAAAATATTAAAAGAAGCTCTTCAGGAAGAAAATGATGTAAGAAGTGTTGTAGAAGGAATAAATGAAGGTTAAGTAGTATATTTTATTTTTTTAGAATCTTAACTGATCCAAAAATTAACTTTGTTTTAAACTGAAAATGAAGTGGCTGATTATATCATAGGTATAAGTGAAATGAATGACAGCAATTTAAGAAGAAACGAGGGGTATAATTAGGAATACTCTCTTGCAAGGTATCCACACTACATGTGAACTATTATAGTGTTGTATGATGGTGGCTTAGATTAGTAAAAATGTACATTGTAAACTCTAAATCAACCACTAAAGAGTATTAAGAAGTATAATTGATGCTCTGAGAGAGAAGACAAAATTGAATCATTTAGTTGCTCAATTAAAACCAGACAAGGCACAAAAAAAGGGGAGGAGAGAAACAAAGAAAAAATACAAAAAAATACAAAACATTACAAACATGGTAGATATTACTCCAACTATACCAATAATCACTTTAAAAGTGAAGGGTCTAATTACACCAATTAAAAGATAACAATTGTCAGAGTGAGTTAAAAAAGCCAGACTATTTTTGTCTACAGCAAACCACTTTAAATATATATAATCAGATAGGTTAAAACTAAAAAGATGAGAGTCATTCAAGACTGTGTTACCATTACTAGAGATTGCAGAAAAAGCTTGTCTATGCTGAAAACTCTGGAACTTCATGGAGAACATGAATTTAAGTGTTTTAGGATCCACAAGCAAGGGAGTTATGTAACTTATCCAACAAATCCCTTTAAAGGTTGATGGCAGGGTCCAGCATGGTGGCTCATGCCTGTAATGCCAGCACTTTGGGAGGCCGAGGCGGGTAATTCATGCAATTATAATGCTTTTCTATGGGTCATTTTCTATGGGTCATTCTTTTTTATTTGTTATGTATTTTAAACAGAATAAGACAGATCAAGAAGTTTAGAACCATTATTGTATTATTATTGTATTATTATATAAAAATAGAATAGAACATAATAAAAATGTTAAAACCAAAATACCTTGAAGCTTATTATACCCATTCAGTAAAGATATTTTCTCCCTCATGAAGGAGTTTGTCAAACCTCCTCTAGTAACTGACTGGAATGATTCAGTTTAACAAAGACCACTTGTTGGCCAAGATGGTTTTATGGTTTTTTTGGGATTGGATGAGAAATTTGTAATTTTATAATATTATGTTTGGGAAAAGGGGAATATAGGAAGTTTTGACTATTTCTTAAAGGATTTGTAC
This sequence comes from Macaca nemestrina, assembly GCF_043159975.1. NCBI lineage: Eukaryota > Metazoa > Chordata > Mammalia > Primates > Cercopithecidae > Macaca > Macaca nemestrina. The sequence continues at coordinate 82,779,587 of NC_092135.1, read as the reverse complement.
TCAAAAATAGTTACATAAAAAGAGGAGATAAATGTACCCTAAGAATTTCTATACAAGATAAATATAGATTTTAAAAAGAAGATGAATTCCAAAGTATTTTAATACCAGTTCCACCATTTCCTACAATCATAAATTTCCTTTTTTTAAAAAAAGATTTCCCAGCTACAAAAGGAAATCATCTTGCTGAGGACAAAATAAGGTAAAATAATAGTTCTCAATTTTTAGAAAATATTTTCTCAAAAAGCAAGCACGACACTGTAGGTGTCACATCACAGGGGTTCCCCAGATGCTTTGAAAGATCATCATGCAACCATAGCTTCCATAATAAGAGGAACAATATAGAGACACATGCTGTCCCTCTCATTAGTGCCAGCAGGCTCTGCCCCTGTGGTTAATTCTGCTTTGTCTTGAACTCCAAATGGGAGTGATAGTCTGTGCACTTGATACATTGTTAGCACAGCAGGGAAACCCCATTTGGAAATAATCACATGTTTCAGGTATCCAAAAGAAAAGGGTTATTTTGAAAAGAGAAGCATTTTAACTTGAAAATTTTACAAGTAAAAATTGGATGGAGAAGATACAATGGGGAAGCAAAGGACATTACTATTTATTGATGCTACAAAAAAGCACTACATTCAAATTATCTCAGCTTTGACAACATTAACCCTCAGACAAATATCATTAGTCCCATTTTACATATGATAAAAACAAGACACGAAGGGGAAGCATACTTTGCCTGGGGTCTTATACCATGCAATGGTGAAGTTTGACACTTAGTTGACCCTTGCTGAGCTATCTGCTAACCCTCTGTCTCTGCCTGACATTGCTCTCAAGAAGAGTAAATAGTGCCCTAAAAAAATTGGCACAGCAAAAAGATGTATCTGAAACACAGATTTTAATATAAATTAAACATTTAAGAATGAAGTATTTTTAAAGTGTAAATTAAATTAAAATTTAATCATATGATAATATAAAACACTTAATCCCATCTTTTAATTTAAATGTATTGTTACTGGTCAGTGTATTTAAGAAGGTGATATATTAAATGGTAGCATTTATATAAGGCTGTACACATATTACAATAAAACTAAACCAAACTTAAGGAGTAGATTAGTAATGCTGTTTTTCTAGTCATTATAAATTGTTAAAAACTCATTCATGAATATAATGCATCATGCCACAATCACAGTGGCATTAATTAGATAATGGAAACACTATGGGGTTTTAAAATATTTATAAGATGTAGCTGTAATTAAACTCTAATCAAAATGCGGCATGCAAATATCATTTTAAAAGATGGTTTTGAAATTCTGTTTAGTGACAAAAATATTTAGTTAGAAGATATTTTGATAGCCTACCTGTGGTGAAAGTAGAAGTATCTTCCACCACTATTTCTTTTCCTGTAATTGCCGCAGTGAGTTAGGATGAGAAAAAGTCAGGAATGAACTGCTTTTCCGGAAGAAATGGAGAGATTTCACATTTCTAGGGCTTGTGTAAAGAAGACATACAGGGATATATGGCAAAAACGTGAAAGACAGTGCAGGAATTACACCCAGATAATTGGATAACAAAGTTCAAAGGGAAAACATGTACAGAGAGAAAACCATGAGGCAAAGATAACTGAAAACCTTCATGAATCCGAAAAACTCATTGAATTTCCATTGCTCGCTTACAGCATTATGGCGAAACATCTGAATTTCTCCTAATGTTAAGTAAAATTCAACTGAACATGGTCAAGAAATGGTGGTGTTTCAGGGGTAAAGCAAAAAGTAGATACCTAGGGTCTATGTTTGAGTAGATACAAGTCAGAGAAGAATAGAGTGGTTAGAGAAGGAAGTTAAGAATAACCACTTAATTCTTATTAAACAATTAAATTTAATTCTTAAGCTGAATAAGAGATGACTGAGAGAAAGAAATTTTCCTTTAGTTTTGTTAGCAGGTGTGTATGTTTTGGAAGGGAGAAATTGGTTGCTGGATTTCTTGCCATATGTAAATAAGGAGGTCAGTAAATATTTCTGTTTTGTTTTGCTTTTGCTAAAAGAAAGAATCTTTCCGTGATACTGAAAGAATTAGAGAGCACACAGCATATGACGTTTGAATTAATTAAAAATGACATTTCTACCATGCTCATGGATAGGAAGAATCAATATTGTGAAAATGGCCATACTACCCAAGGTAATTTATAGATTCAATGCCATCCCCATTGAGCTACCAATGACTTTCTTCACAGAATTGGAAAAAACTACTTTAAAGTTCATATGGAACCAAAAAAGAGCCCACATTGCCAAGACAATCCTAAGCCAAAAGAACAAAGCTGGAGGCATCACGCTACCTGACTTCAAACTATACTACAAGGCTACAGTAACCAAAACAGCATGGTACTGGTACCAAAACAGAGATATAGACCAATGGAACAGAACAGAGTCCTCAGAAATAATACCACACATCTACAGCCATCTGATCTTTGACAAACCTGACAAAAACAAGAAGTGGGGAAAGGATTCCCTATTTAATAAATGGTGCTGGGAAAATTGGCTAGCCATAAGTAGAAAGCTGAAACTGGATCCTTTCCTTACTCCTTATATGAAAACTAATTGAAAATGGATTAGAGACTTAAATGTTAGACCTAATACCATAAAAACCCTAGAAGAAAACCTAGGTAATACCATTCAGGACAGAGGCATGGGCAAGGACTTCATGTCTAAAATGCCAAAAGCAACGGCAACAAAAGCCAAAATTGACAAATGGGATCTCATTAAACTAAAGAGCTTCTGCACAGCAAAAGAAACTACCATCAGAGTGAACAGGCAACCTACAGAATGGGAGAAAAATTTTTGCAATCTACTCATCTGACAAAGGGCTAATATCCAGAACCTACAAAGAGCACAATCAAATTTACAAGAAAAAAACAAACAACCCCATCAAAAAGTGGGCAAAGGATATGAACAGACATTTCTCAAAAGAAGACATTCATACAGCCAACAGACACATGAAAAAATGCTCATCATCACTGGCCATCAGAGAAATGCAAATCAAAACCACAATGAGATACCATCTCACACCAGTTAGAATGGCAATCATTAAAAAATCAGGAAACAACAGGTGCTGGAGAGGATGTGGAGAAATAGGAACACTTTTACGCTGTTGGTGGGACTGTAAACTAGTTCAACCATTATGGAAAACAGCATGGCAATTCCTCAAGGATCTAGAACTAGAAATACCATTTGACCCTGCCATCCCATTTCTGGGGATATACCCAAAGGATTATAAGTCATGATGCTATAAAGACACATGCACACACATGTTTTTATTGTGGCACTATTCAGAATAGCAAAGACTTGGAATCAACCCAGATGTCCATCAGTGACAGATTGGATTAAGAAAATGTGGCACATATACACCATGGAATACTATGCAGCCATAAAAAAGGATGAGTTTGTGTCCTTTGTAGGGACATGGATGCAGCTGGAAACCATCATTCTCAGCAAACTATCACAAGAACGGAAAACCAAATATCGCATGTTCTTACTCGTAGGTGGGAATTGAACAATGAGATCACTTGAACATAGGAAGGGGAACATCACACACTGGGTCCTATTGTGGGAGGGGGGAGGGGGGAGGGATAGCATTAGGAGATATACCTGATGTAAATGACGAGTTAATGGGTACAGCACACCAACATGGCACATGTATACATATGTAACAAACCTGCACGTTGTGCACATGTACCCTAGAACTTAAAGTATAATAAAAAAAATGACATTTCTAATTTAGAATTATCAATTTCAATTCAGCTTTTAACATGTTACTTCTTGAACACTGGAAACAAAAAGTTTGATTTTAAACCGATTTATGCAGAGAATAACAAGAAAACAGTTAAGATTTGAGTCTCAGAGTCTCATTGACTTTTTTTTTTTTTTTTTTTTTTGAGACAGAGTCTCACTCTGTCGCCCAAGCTGGAGTGCAGTGGCATGATCTCAGCTCACTGCATTATCTGCCTCCCAGATTCAAGCGATTCTTGTGCCTCCTGAGTAGCTGGAATTACAGGTGGGTGCCACCATGTCCAGGTAATTTTTGTGTTTTTTAGTTCAGATGAGGTTTCACCATGTTGGTCATGCTGGACTCGAACCCCTGACCTCAGATGATCCTCCCATCTTGACCTCTCAAAGTGCTGGGATTACAGGTGTGAGCCACCACAATGGCCATTAGTCTCACTGACTCTTATTGGTCTGATAACAAAGCTCCATTCATATCTTAGAGAAGTAACTTTCAATGGGTTTATCTAAAGAGTTCATTCCAATAATTTAAAAATTCTTATTAGGATGAATTAGCAATTGTGCAGGCAGGCTTAGATATTAAGTTCATGGACACCTCAATCCAAGTTGAAGGGGTTGGTTATGGTCCCTTATTCTATGGTTTTTAAACAAATAACTCAGGTCAGGCCACCTTTAAAAGAGATTTATTGAGAACTGCTGAATGTTAATCAAAAATGAAAAAAAAACCCTCAAAATTCTTTAACTTTTACAGAACAAAGTTGTCATTTCATTATATTTTTTCTATGGAATTATTTATATGAATTAAACGTTCTGTTAAGATAAATCTTATTAAATATATTCTTACATCATGAATTCATTACTCAGGGTAATGAGGCTACTGAACACTTTTTAAAGTGTAAGTTCAATTCTGGACACTACACATTTTTCTTTTGTACTGCCAAAATTATTTTATGCTATGGTCTTTCTTGAAAGAGAGGGCAACCTGTTTATAGTTTCATTGAACTACAAAGCAGCTATAAGTCAGCAATGAGTATCCTATTGGTAAAGAAATATAATTTTTCAGCTGTGGGTTAATATTTTACTTTAGGAAATACACGTTAAATTAATAACAATATTTTAAAAATTCTGAGAATGTGTAACTTTGCACAGGAGTCCAGATTTTCAAATTGCATATGAATCCCCCAAAACTTCACTTTAATGTAATGATATGACACTCTAATGTAATAAAATACTTTGCAGTTATTAAAATAATAATATACATTTATTTATTGGCATGTATACATGCAGCATGATGTCATTTATTTAAATTACATACACATATACATAGATGTCTATAGCAATTTGTTTATAGTGCTTTATTTGTGCTTTGGAGTTGTGGCAGTTTAGGTTTGGTTTACATTTTCCTTTGTCTTTTAAAGTACTTCTTAAAGTATTTCATGAACATGTATAAAAAAATATGACAATGTTAGTTTGAATGATATAATGAAGGTTATATCAGACTTCAATGATCAATTCTCTGGACATTGGGAAAGGTACTGACCATGTAACCAACACACAACTTTTAGCCTAGGTAGATTCTATCGTACCAATGGATGGAATTCAGTTTACATGATAATGATAATACAATGTATTATCATTCAGTTTTCTAACACAGAAAAAAACTTATGAAAACAATGTTTTCTATATAATCAATTTATAGGCAATATAATATGCATGCATTGTAAGAACAAATAGACCATTGCTTGGCTGATATTGAATTTTTTTCCTATAGTAGAGATAAAGCTTTTGGTTTTTAATATAAAATTGTCCCATTTCTGTTGTGGCTATACATAGCTTCTGTTATGGCTATACTTTGATACAATTTTCTGTGTGGTTCTCATTCACAGTAGCACAGTAGCACAAGCTATTTTAAATAACCATACACAGAAAAACATTAAAATGGTACAGATTGTATTCAATAAAAATATGAACATTTAATGTCTTACTAATTCTGGGTTATTCTCTATGTTGATCTGATTTTCTCAAAGAAAAGTTTAATTAGCAAAATAAAGAAATTTCCTAGAAATCTCTATAGAATAAATAATCACAATATTAATGATAGTGAATATTTATATAGCACCTACTACTTGCCAGGCTCAATTTCTAAGGACCTCACTTCTCATAACAACTTCATAACACTGGTTCCTATTATTGTTGTCATTTTAGATATGAGTGCACTGAGGCACAGAGCGTTTCACCTGCCCAAGGTCAAACAGCTTTGGTGGCAGAATCTATCTAGATTTGAAAATAAGCAGTCTAGTTTTAATGCTGTGCTGTCTTGATTGAAGCTGATAATAATGGATTCTAATAATAAAAATGAACACAATCCATGATTACTCAAGCCGTTGAACTCTAGAATTTAATATAGAATCATATGAACAATAAAAAAAATTCGGTCTTAAACTCCAACCTGCTATTTCAGCAGTTCCAATACCCTGCAAATATCCCCTGAGAGAGGCTCCCATGTGCGTTCCTGCATGTTCTCTCTTTTTCTGGGCCTTCAGAAATTTCTGCTGCTGGGGCTCCTCTGCCCACTGAGCCATGTAACCAGCCTTTTTTCCTGCTGCTTCTCTCAGGGCAAGCTCCCAAAAGCTCTGGTGATCATACTACAGCTAATAATTCTTGTTATGACCAAAGTCAATGAGGGGGCTTACACTGGTAGTGGATGAGGGCAGAGCTATTCATGCCAGGCATCCTCATAGGTGGAGAAATGGTTGTACATCTTGTAGAATATGCTCAGTGAGCCTTCATACATGGGCTTATTCCAGTGAAGAAATCACATTCAAACAAAATTAAGCATCTATAAGTAAATACTAAATAAAATTATAGATCATATTTTTCTCCATATCATGTTTGTTTTTTGAATTTATAGCTTTTTAGATGATTAAATATTTCTGTAGAAACTTGCTGTTATTCTCTCTATTTCTTTGTCTTTTTTTTTTTTTTTTTTTTTTTTTTTTGAGACAGAGTCTCGCTCTGTCGCCCAGGCTGGAGTGCAGTGGCGCGATCTCGGCTCACTGCAAGCTCCGCCTCCCGGGTTCACGCCATTCTCCTGCCTCAGCCTCCCGAGTAGCTGGGACTACAGGCGCCCACAACCGCGCCCGGCTAATTTTTTGTATTTTTAGTAGAGACGGGGTTTCACCGTGGTCTCCATCTCCTGACCTTGTGATCCGCCCGCCTCGGCCTCCCAAAGTGCTGGGATTACAGGCGTGAGCCACCGCGCCCGGCTTATTTCTTTGTCTTTAGGAACAAATCACTGATGTAATTATGCCTGTTACTCTACCAGTACGTGCCATAAGTGATTTTAATTTTTCTTTAAAATATCGAGGTATTATAAACAGATAAACAGACTTAAAAATCACAGAAGTATGAAAATATACTTGAGAATTTTATCCATACTCTTGCTAAAAGTAAAGAAGCCATCATATCTAATGTTAGTATAGCAAACATTAAAATAAGTAAAATTAATCCTAGAAAATATGCCATAATTTGGGGGCTAAATTGGCCTGAAGAGAGGTGGCCGCTCCATTCTTTGTCTAACCTACTGTTTACCAATCACTATACTAGATTCTGAGTTTATGAAGAGGAATAGTAAGGACGCATGTTTCTTCCTGCTATCAAGAAACATAAGACCTAGTGGGATACTCACATAAGTAGATGTTGTGCACCTAGTAATATGAGTAATATAAGCGCTATGGTAAAGACTTAATAGGATTCATTGCAGCATGGGAGGGGCAAGGCAGGCTTCTGAAGAGTATGACTACTGAACTGATCTGCGAAGAAGCAGTAGTAATTATCCAAGAAAATCAATGTGTGACCAGATTTCCAGCAAGAAGACACACCATGTACATAGTCACAAAGACTTGGAAAAAACTTGATGCAGTCAGGGAACAAAAGTAGTTTAATATTATTAGTGCTTAAAGTATTATGCAGGGTATGTAAAAGATAAGAATAGAGAGAGGGGTAAAAGCACAATCACAAAGCATATGGCACGCTAAGGAGATTGCAGTTATTTAGGTTATTTATGTTGATAATCATATCAATATAAAGAGAGATTAAGAATAGGGAAGCTTATGAAAAGACTATTAAAAATGCTAAAGCAAGACATGAGGGAGTCTATCATAAAATATTTATATATATATACACACACACACAAATCATTTATATCTCTATATAGTATCTATCTATGTGCCTACCTCTAATATCTATGTTTATTTCTAAGATCAGCATTCATATTGATTTTAAGAACACAATTCTTTGCTACATTTACATTTAAATAGTAATGAATGAGTTTATCTAATCTTTGAGGATGCTGTCTCAAAAGTTCTGTAGGATTACTGTTACACTTACCCATTGTAATTATATTGTCCCACTGTAATTCAACTTCCCTTATTACTCTTCCCTCTAAGGCACTGATTCTGTATCTTCTCTGTAATGAGTTATTCCCAGTGTCAGCAACAGGGTGTGTGCACAAACAACTCCCCCAGGTTTGTGAACATGAACAGATTTCAGGCCTGGGTGGATGCCCCTTTTTAGGAAGCTAGTTGCTTTTAGTAACAGGCAGCAAACAAAGAACAGACCCTGCCATAATGGCACTCATTATCTATCCTTTTTCTCTTTCCCCAAGAAAGACGTCTTTGTTATTAAATAACTTAATTTTAAAAAGCAACTACCATTTGCCAAGCACCATGCTAGGCATTTCTGATTTAGCCTTTACAACAATCCAGTATTATTAATTCTCATTTATAGATTAGGGAAAGGAAGCCCAGAGAGACAAAGTAGTTATTCCAAGTTTCAGTGGTAGTGAGTGGCAAAGTTCAGATTTAAATCTGCCTGCATGAGTCTATTCAATTTCCTTTTTCACTTTGAAACTTCTGATGGCTCCCCATTGTCTATAGAACAAAAATCTTATATATTATTGTGACATACAAACACTCCCAGACTGAAGTCAGGGTCTCTTTCCAATTTAATTTCTTGAGTGCTGTTCCACAAACTTACCAGCAACACCAAACCAATTGTCCCCAGACACTCCATGAACCTTCAACTCTGTGTCTCCATTCCTGCTCTTCCTTCCACCAAATATTCTCCACCTGTGTTTGAGTCCGTTAGTCCTTTATGGTTCCACCTAAGGTCACCTCTTTTTCATTTTTTCTGTTTTTTTTTTCATGCCTTCCTGAGCTAAATGAATTATTTCTCTCTCATTTGTGCTCTGATAGTTATTACAGTACAGTACTGAGGTAGGAGGTGGGACTTGACTCTGGAGGCCGGGCTTGGACGCTGGACTAGGTTAAAAATTAGCTGAAACAGGGAAGAGGTAAATAAAAGCACCTCTTCATAAGACATGCCCACCAGTGCCATGCCAGTTTACCATTGCTATGGCAACACCCAGAAGTTAGTGCCTGTTTCCAACCACTGGATACCCAGAAGTTACCATTCTTTTTCTAGAATGTCTGCATAATCTGCCCTTTAATTCACAAGTCAAAGGTAGATATAAATATGACTGTATAACTACCCCTGAGCTGCTACTCTGGGCACACTGCCAATGGGCTAGCCCTGCTCTGCAAGGACCAGTGCCTCTGTTGATGCTGCTGTACACTGCTGCTTCAATAAAAACTGCTGTCTAACAATACTGGTTCACCCTTGAATTCTCTCCTGGGGGAAGTTCAGAACCTTCCCAGTATAAACCCCAGTATAGGGGCTTGCCTGTCCAGCATCAGCATTACAAACATCTTCCTGGGCCTTCTTCTATACTGTTAATTTGCTGGGAAGGAACAATTTAACTTTTAAATTCCTAATACCTAATTTTGTGCCTGCCAAATAGTAGGTAGTCAGTTGATTTTTCATGTAGGTTGACTTATACAGTTCAACATGACTTACGTATGACTTACATAATTCAACATTCATAACTTCCATGAAAATAAGCATAATTCAACTTACATGAAATCCCTGAATTGCATAATTGCATAATTCAGGGACTTAAGTGAATTGTCAAGGCTTCAAAGCTGAGATATCCAGACTGACATGCAGAGAAATTGAAGCATGTATATTTCTAACAGGAATGTAAAATATACAAAAGCAATCATAGATATTCTATGGCGATAGATAGTTTCACCTCAGGCTTCAGATAAATTCTACAGATTACTTTCAAAGCAGTTCAGATCAAAAAACAATCATGAAAATGAGAAATACTAGACTGAACACTCCTTTGTTGCATGTTGGACTAGAATTGAATATATCTGTATGAACTCTTTCTGAGAGAGAGAGAGAGAAAGGAAGGTAAAGGGAGCAGCAAGACACAGAGAGAGGAGTGTATGAGAGGTACATATTTTCTAGCTCTGTCCACTAACAGGATTTAAAAGAAATGGCATTCTGGTAGTCAACAAAACAACTAGCTCCTGGATCTTTAGTCCTATGTCAAGGCTCATGGCATCTCAGAGAAACAGCTGATTCTAGGGCCAAGGGCATAGAAGGAAAGACGAATCTGCAGTATCATGTGTGACAGCAAGTAAGAAAATATGTGAAGAATGATGGTATGTATCAGAACTTCATAGAAGCCAGCTTGAAGAATCTTTCAGTGACCAAATATTGGACACATTTAGCATCAAATAAACAGTTATTTGATATAAACCGTCAGATATAATAGGAATTTATGAATATATTGATATAAACATGTAAATAAATCATGAAGATAAAAAGTATTTTTATAATATAATGCAAATTACTAAATGAGGAAAGGATTTTGGATTTGGAAAAATAATCACAACCATTAATTGATTCATGCAAGGATCATTAATAGATGCTAAAAGAAGTGAGTGGAAGTTTAATAAAAAATTGAAATCTACACGGTCTCAAAGTATCTGCCCAAACATATTCATTACTACAAAGGAAGCCACATGCATTTCACAGTATTAAACTTGGCAGCCATCACTTTTTTAAAATAATTTTTTTATACTTTAAGTTCTGGGGTACATGTGCAGAATGTACAGTTTTGTTACATAGGTATACATGTGCCATGGTGGTTTGCTGCACCCTAGGGAAGGGCTAACTATCACTTTTAACGTAAGTGATGGGACAAAATGGCATCTTGTGCCTCGTGATATAATGCTTTGAGAATGACATTCCATCTCTTTCATCATATTCTTGTGAAAGATCCAAGAACAAATCAAAATAAAGATTGTATGTTGAAAAGAAAATGACTTGAAATTAACAACAAATAAACTAGAAATATATTACCTAAAACCAACAAAGTATCAATATTTTGAGCTGCATGTTAAGCATGGTAACAACTAGCCACATGTAGTTATATAAACTTTAATATAAATTAATTAGAACATATTAAATTGCGTATTCTGTTCTGAGGTCACATTAGCTACATTTCAGGTGCTAACCTGCCACATGTGGCTCATAGTGACAGTATGGGATAGTGCAGATATAGAATCTGGGGTAACGCAAACATTTCTGTTGGACAGCACTGATCTGGAGATCTAGACTCTACAAAGAACTCCAGCAATAAGGAATCATTAAAGAACCTAATAGAAAATAAATGGTGATGGATAATAATGTGTAATTCACAAAAAATGGGAAGCCTAAATGACTAACATGTAACACAGAAGTACAAGGTAAGACAGGAACAATACAACATAGAATGGGAAATTAAAAAAAAAAAATACTTAATCCCAGTGCTGAGACAAGTGTGAAAGCAGGAAACTCTGGGGCACTGCTGGTGTGAATATAAACTAGGACAGTTATAGTGGAAAGCAATTCTCCAAGAGTATTTAGTGAAATTAAGTATGCATGTGCCCTGCAACTCAGGCACCTCACTGCTGGGATAATATTTAAGGTGAATTCTTGCATAAGTCCAATAAAATTTTGGGGTTACTTGTGGCAGCAAAAGTTAGGAGAAAATCTAAAATCTGCATTTCTGGGAGAACAGATAAGTAAAATATTTATGAATTATATTGGCAATGTGCAACAGGATGAAGCAACAACTAAATATAGAGAATCATGGAAAAAGTACAAAACATAATGAACTTTTGGTATACCATTTATGTACATTTAAAACATTAAAAACTTGTAACAAATTTATAGATTGTACAACATTTATGTATATGTAAGAGCATTTACTAAGTAATTTACAATAGATGTCTATTTGGGGGATGAAAATGATAGTGGAGATTAAGAATGAAAAGCATAAAACAAAATAAGAAGATATTTCATAAATTAATGATTAAAATATGCTATAAACTGGGAGTATCATTAACTCATTTCTTGATATCTCAATCTCAATATGAAAGAAGGTGACTGGACACAACATTTAGGCCAGAACAGTTTTAATGATTAAACAATCTACATTTTTGTCCAAATTAATTGATTTCATAGCAAATAATTTTTGACACCTTATAACCAAAAAAAAAAAAAAACAAAAAAAAACAGGTGTTTTCTAACAGAAATATTCATTAAGAAGAAGCATTTAAAATGTAACACGGTATAATAACTTCTGGAAAGAGCTTTGACACTTTTCCAAACTAAGTTCTTGAAGTAAGGGACTCCTAAAGGAGTCATATAAGTCAACATTCTTTAAGCACATAGCAAATTCCTGCTGTGCCCACAATTGCAAAACAGGAGATATTTGGATATCTAGGACCCCCCACTGGCAAAGTACCAAGTTGTTATAGGCCCTCGATAGCTTCTTATGGACTGGAGGAATGGATGCTTGATTATGATGTGGATAAAAGAGATGGACAAATTACATAGTTAATTGGTAAAGCCAAGTATACTTTGATGAATTTATAGATCATTGAAATGAGAGAGACTGAATAAAAGCCCTACAGAGAATAATGAATTTTTGATTTATTTTTTATCCTTGAAACTCCTTATTTTTTATATATGGTAAGATGGAAAAACTGAAGTTTCCACTCACGTGTAATTGTTAGTATTAAAAATTTAGAAAGACTTTTTGACTTCTGTAACAAGAAACTCAAGATTTCATTTATATTCATGGCATTATCCAGGAATCTAAAACTGATGGAATATTTTCAATGGAAAGTAAAACTCTTTCCAAAAGTGTACTCTTTCCATTCCACTCAGTGGTTTTTTGCTGTTGTAGTGGTTGCTTTTTTTTTTTTTAAGTGAGGCCAATGTCACATAGGAGGATATGAGTAATTAATTCAACTAGAGACTATTTAAATCAGTGTGTTTCAAATCGAAATCTAAATATACATGGCAATCACCTGTCAACAGGCAGTTCCTGATTCATTAACATGGGCTGGGGCCTGAGATTCTGAATTTCCAAGATGTTTGCAAGCAACACTGATGCTACTGAAATGCAATGTGAACAAAAAACTGGTCACTCAGACACCTAATGCTTCCAATATTTAAGAAATGTTTTTCAAAAGCATTTGAAAATAACAGAAACCATCGATATCTCCTTTGGTTGAAATTTCTGCATAACATAACCAATAGTTTCATTCAGAGAAAGAGTGATTAAATCACATGAGCAGGTGATATTTACTCAAAAAAGATACACACACACACACACACACACATACACACAGTAAAGGGAAAAATGCAAAGAAAGCTGATTTAATATTAATTTTCAAAATCCAAAGATGAAGCATCATTAGCACTAACACCAACCATTAATTTGAATATGAATTTACTTATTAACATATGAAAGCCAGTGTATGAATAAGTGGTGCTGTACCTTTAAGGGAAATCTTGTTTTTCTCCTCTCGAATTTTAGAAGAAAATATGCCTTTTTATTCTTAATGCAACTTTCAAAAATTTATGAAACATACCAGTGTTTTCTGTCAGTATATTCTGGAGATTTTAAAACATACTTTGTTGCAGAGCTTTATTCTAGCACAATAACTTTATTTTTGCTTCTTTACCCTCTAGCTTACTCCTTCAAATTGAGAGTACAGTTAAAGAAAATTTATATTTTATTGTGTCGTGTTAGTTTCTCAGAAGTAGTTGGTAAAAATTATAGCCATTTGTCTACCTAAGCCAGATTCCATCATATAGTAAAATGCTTTATTGTGATGGAACTCTTTTCAGTGCTTCAGAGAACCAATTCTATTCTCTAGCAGAAGGAGGAAGGTGATTCATTACAAAATATCAACATCAAAGTTTGGTGACTAGATACTGCAAAGTACTCCCACTTGTGTACTAACGGTTTTCTTTTTAAATCCAATTCACCACTCATGAACTGACAAAAGGATCAGAGTTACTCGGCTGCTTACTAAAATACAGATACTTATGTTAGCATTTCACATTATTGCTGCACACAAATTCCTTACTTAAATCACCTCTCAAAGAAAAATGCCTGTCTCAAATGACAAAATATTCAGGTAAAAAAAGTAATTACTTATATCTTTAATCCTCATTGCCATTAAAACTTCAAACTGATACTGTGTCAAAAAATCCCCAGACTTCACCACTGAAGAAAATCTCTCTCTTATTAAACCTGAGACTTGTGAGTTAACCAAGCAGATCACATATTATAGCTCAAGGTAAACAATTAGTTTATAATATTTTAAAACTTGTTTCAAGCTAGACTTATTACAAAAAATAAATCAAGTATATTTCAAAATGTGTCCATTTAATAGACACAAGTTTATTAGCATTTTTTGAGTAAATAGAATCTGAAAATATATATTTTTCCACACTATAATTACACTTTACATACGTAAGTAGTATTTACAAAATATAAAATTGTTGCCAAATAGATTATTTTTGTATTTGTGTGTGTGTGTGTGCGTGTGTGTGTGTGTGTTGTTGAGACAGGGTCTTGCCCTGGCTAGGGTGCAGTGACAGGATGCAGCCTTGACCTTCTGAGGTCAGGTGATCCTCCCACCTAAGCCTCTCCAGTAGTTGGGACCACAGGTGAGTGCCATCACACCCAGTTAATTTTTGTGGGTTTTTTTGTTTTTTGTTTTGGCAGAGATAGGGTTTTGCCATGTTGCCCCGGTTGATCTCGAACTCCTGGGTTCAAGCAATCTGCCAGTCTTGGCCTTCCAAAGTGCTAGGGTTATAGGCATGAGCCACTGCACCCAGTCTATTTTCTTATTTTATGTTTTAAAATAGGAAAAAAAATGTAATCAGTTAAAAGATTACGAGAAAATCTTAATCTCTAAAGATTAAAAGAATAATCCGTGATTCACCTAATAAAATTAATAATTCCTGTAAAATAATTCATCATATTGTCTACATCAAATAATATGAGTCTAGATTTTCTTTGGCCTGTAAGTTGAATGGTAGCTCACTGAAATCTTTTTGGAAGCAAACCACAAAGAAGTATCATCTTTAGGAGGATAAACATTTTCTAAGATATTGTCCTGAAAATGCCCTGAAAATGCCCTCTGACACATACAGGATACCTTGCTTGAAGAATCAAAAAATAGCAATTTTTATACTCTTATATTTAAAATGACAGTGGCCAGGTCAGTAGAAAGTTTTAAAGGCCATTTAATGTCTTCTATGTCTGTTAGTATGAGATGTTATGATAATTAAGTCTTTACAAATTATTTATTCTAACATACTTCTCACATTATATAAAATACTACGTAAAGGATTAAATTATTCATTAGGCTAGCTACTTAACTCTATCATAAGTAATACATACACATTTGATATAAATCTAAACGCACTCTATATACTATGGGATGTATATGATAAAGTACATTTAGATTTAGATTTGGATTACAGACATTAAATAATATACATGTGATGAAGTGCATTTACATTTAGTATACATAGCAAATGAATTTATATTTATAGAGATCAAGTTTCATTCTATTTTATATTCAATTATCTCTTTGTAAAAAAACATACTACCACCAAATTTTGATTTTCTGGAAGTATATGAAGTATACTGTGAAAGCTAAGTATCAGGATGTATACAATTGATATAATTTGAGAAAAGCAAATTCATTTGAGTCTCATTTTTGTATGATTTTCCTTGAAGAAGAGTAGTTTTAGTGACCTAAGACTGCATTTCCTTCTTTACAGGTCCACCATATGGTTCTATATTGAAACTTTTCAAAACAGTTTCATAAATACTACATACTTATCTTACGTACTACTACAGTACTACAGTACTATCTTATGTACTGCTACATACTTATCAGATTTTAGACTCAAATTATAAGTAATGAGAACAAGATTTATCTGAGATCGCAGAAAAGAACATCAAGCTACTTAGCTCTAAATATGTAAAAAGTAGAGCTGACAGAAGCTCAGAAGTAGATGGGAGGAGATGTACAATGGGCCTAATTTTCTCATTTTACACATCAAGTCAAGGGAACCTGTAAAATTGATATATTGGGAAATAAGCATTGGAATACAGTACCTAAGATTATAAAGTTTACCAACAGGCAAAGTAAGAGAAAATACTAAAATAAAGAGTACAAAATTGAGGGGAAGGTATATAATCTTTTTTTTTTAATGAAGGAAAATTTTGAATTTTAATGAAGGAAAATAGACAAACCAAGACCTCCTTGCATTTACAATTGTGACTATCCAAATAAAGGTAAATTAAAAGGGTAAAGTATTGTTCCTTTTGGAAATATATAGACAATATAAAATAGAATACTCAGTTTTTACTTACAGCATCAGCTTTTGTTACTTTGGTTATCTCATATTTTTGTTATTTTGTTATCACACTGTAATTATATTAACAAAATAAAACTGTTTGTGGACTCTGAGTATATTGGATAGAAAATCATTCTGTTGTTTATTTGCCATGTGATCTTAGGCAAATTCTTAACCTCTGTAAGTTACCTTTTTAAAAACAGAACATGTAGCCTATCTTGTTTTTCATAGTTTGAAATAAATAAAATAATGTATAAAATATTTATGCCTTATGTATTGTCCATAAAATTATTTGTTATTATTTTGTCATTATCATGGCTATATTTGATGAAAATTCAT
This sequence comes from Macaca nemestrina, assembly GCF_043159975.1. Taxonomy (NCBI): domain Eukaryota; kingdom Metazoa; phylum Chordata; class Mammalia; order Primates; family Cercopithecidae; genus Macaca; species Macaca nemestrina. The sequence goes on along the minus strand of NC_092135.1, from coordinate 82,762,842 downwards.
GTCACTATTAATGATGTTTTGTGTAATTTTTATACTATTCTTGGTAAACCATTAAATAGAATAGATGATAGGAGGAGATTATAATGATGCTGTATCATCTGAACATCAAATTATTTTATTACAAGTAAGCACTCTCAAGGAAAGAGAGAAAAATGTTTTGAGATATTTGGAATACAACATGTAAACAGCCTAACTTACAGCTGACAGTAATGGGCATCATATACCCATTACCAGGTGATGAATATACTTCTTGTAAGATTTTCATAAAATGAAACAGCACTCAACCATAAAAAAGAATAAATTACGAATTCAGTCAATAACCTGGATGAATCTTGTATATATTATACTAAGTGGGAAATATTAGGAACAAATTAGTTTATATTGATTTCATTATCTGAACATCTAGAACATGCAAAAGTAATCTACTTATTGTTTGCCTGAAGCAGATGGCTGGTTGAAAGCTGACAGCAAAGGAGCCTGAGTGTGTTTCCTGGGTAGAGGTTACTATTACATATTATAATTGGGGTGAAAGTTACATATATATATATCAAAAGTTATCAATTTAAACTATTAAATGGATGAGTGTTATTATTTATAAATTGTACCTCCAATGTTGATTTTTAAAAGTTTGAAGTGAGTGTATGGGGACCTACTTTCTATATAAAAACATAACTGGATTTTCAACATTTAATGTTATATAATATTATCTATTTCAACAAAGAGACACATTATAGTCATACATATCTCATCTATAACAGAAACAGATCAATTAATTGTCCACAGTTTAATAAAATTAATTATTCACAGTTAAATATGTTGAACATTTTCAGGTTGAATAATGATAACTCATGTAGGATCTTTGCTGTAGAAATGACATTTAACAGCTTATAGATATTTAGACAACTTGGTTACTGTATTTTCTTAAGTGAATTGATTGAATTCTGAGTGGAAGAGCAAAAATATATGACCAAGAAGATTTAATACAAATGATAAAATGAGGTAAAAAGTATATAAAAGTAAATGGTCTCCATAAGTGCTGACAATGGGGACTTAATTTTTCCAAAATTTGTTTTTAACAATGTTACTATATAAAAACATACATGTAGTGTAAAAAATAGAAGAATGAACAATAACAGTAGGCTTTGATAATATAATGTGTTTTTACGGGTTTCTCTGAATTTTTTCAATTGTTAGAGTAAACTTCAAATAAGTAATCAACTGAGGTTTCAAGTATGTATTAATAAAGTTTCAATGACCTAGTAAGAAATTATAAAAATAAAACTTTCAAATTGAGTGAAGTCAATTAATAAAAAGCAGTGTCACAAATGTCCCTTTTTGTTTGTGTTTTTAAGGAATAAATGGTTAGGAGACCATGAAAATATAATAATTTCAATAATTTTTAAGCAATTTTGCAAATATAAAGAAAATAATTATGGTTCACTAATTTCCATAAAATTTAATCTGAAAATAATTCACCTCCTAAGGGAATAAATTCCTTGTTCACAAATAAGAATTGTAGGAAGACCTGAAAGTCTAATTTTAGAGTCTTTTCTCATAAGATACTAGGACACATTAAATATACTTATTTCATTCCATAATATTTCATTTCTAAATCAGACAAAATTTTAAAGAACAAAAAAGCTGTTAAATATATTCAAATAGATGTACAGTTTTGAAATATAGAAAGTATCACATTCCGTTATCTAAAAATAAAAAGCTAGCCGGGCGAGGTGGTTCATGCTTGTAATCCCAGCCCTTTGGGAGGCCGAGGTGGGTGGACCACAAGGTCAGGTGTTCGAGACCAGGAAGGTCAGCATGGTGAAACCCCTTCTCTACTAAAAATACAAAAAAAAAAAAAAAAAAAAAAAATAGCCTAGCCTGGTGGCATGTGCCTGTAATATCAGCTACTCAGGAGGCTGAGGTAGGAGAATCGCTTGACCCCAGGAGACGGAGGTTGCAGTGAGCCACGGTCGTTCCACTGTACTCCAGCCTAGGCGACAGAGCAAGACTCTGTCTCAAATAAATAAATAAATAAATGAAATAAAAATAAAAAATAAAAAGGCAAGAATGCATACACATGTGCATATACTTACATACATGCCCGTATATGTAATATATATTCCGTTAATTAATTTATTTTGAAGATGCAAATCTGTATCAGCTCCCAGTAATGACTTCTTTTCCATTTTGGCCCCTACCATGGTCTTCGTATGTTTGAACATTCCCTAGGTTTGAAATACCACTGAGCTTCGTGTTTGCCCAAGTTACCTAGTCAAGAGTTCCTTTCTCAAAGGAGCCCTTTTATGACACCTATGAGCATTTTGAGATGGAATAATATGTTGTTTCTTTCTACTAGAGCTCTGGTATCAATCTATTATTTACATAAACATATATACACACACACGTGCACACATATTAATTTTTATATTTGAGTTATATCTGTCTCCCTGAAAAGACTACAGTGTATAAGAAAACAAAACACGTAACACTTTGGTTGTTACTGTTCATCAATGTATCCTCTGTGCCCTGCAAAAAAAGGGCAAAAACAATCATGATCAAATTCTGATATATAAACTTATCTGTACTACTAACATTTTAAACATTTTAAATAGTGTATTCTGTTTAGTCCCTTTTCTTCATGACTGAATTAATTCATTCTGATTAGTTAATTAAGTAATTAATTTATCCATCAGATATCCTATGACTACCTATTTGTACATCAACATTGTGTTAATCGCTAGAAGTGAAAAATAACTGAAACCCGTTTCCTTGCATTATTGGAAAGAGAAGCCCATAAAATTCGTTCATAAAATAGAATTGGAGACAGATTATATTTTATAAAAACAGCTATAATAAAATTTCACATTTCATGTGCTCACCATAAATATGACTTTGACACTAATATTGAGAAGTGGGGCTTATGTTTTTTCCCTTAAATCTGGCTTCATAGGACTTCTAAGAGTAGGTCACAAATCGTTATGGTCTTCCCTTGGAAACCTGGTCATTATGCCATGAAAAAAAGTCTCTTACAGGTGTACCAGCTGGTGTCCCCCGCTAAGTCCTGGCTGCCAGTCCTGGCATGAGCTCCTAGACATGTGAAAGGACCAGCCCTTAGAGGATTCCAGCCTTCAGCCTTTGATTCAACCCTATAATACCATAGAGGAGAGACAAAACATTCACACTGTTTCCTTTCTAACTTATAGGCCCAGAGAATCTAGAATTGCAATGAAAAAGTAGTTGTTTCAAGCCACCAAACATGAAATAGTTTGTTCTTAGGCAGAAATAGTAGTAAGGACAGCAATATTGGAGATATGTATAGAAGGATGAGAGGAAATATAAAACGTAAGAAAGAGCATTATAAGCATAAGTAACTATAGTATACTAAAATTTCCATTCTGGTTTTTTTTTTCCTTTTACCAAGGACATATATATACTACCATGTTTTCTTCACATGTAAAGATGTAACAGACATTATCAAGTTATAGCTTTAAGGTCACATTTCACATTTTACATTTGACTGCCGCATTTTACATTTTAGTGGCCATCCAAAGATAAGTGCTTTAAATATTTAGAGTCAAAGTTTGACATAAATGAGATGTGAATTTAATTGAAATATTTAAAAAATATATATTGTCATGGAGGGTTTCAGAAATGTAAACAGAATGTGCATTTATCTTTATTTGATAAGATTTTAATTTAATTTAATTTGCAATGTGGCATTGAACATAACCAGCTGTGTCTCACTTTTGCCTGAGTTACAGGCTGCTAGAAGTTTTAAAGAGGACAGTCACAAAGTGAGGGAAATTCTGTTTCCACACTGGGAGAACATTCCAGGCATATCTATTGATCTTTTTTCAAGAGTTCAATAAATATAAAATCTTAAAATGGAGGAAACAAAGAAACATTTTACTATTAAAAGTAAAGATATCTTAATATTTACTTGTAAAGTATACCTGTAAAGGGAGGAAATTGGTTATGCTCTTTAATATTTTTGATATAATATTTAAAGGCAATTTATATGAATTTTTTCTTAACAGCTGGAAGCATGAAGATCATACATTTCAGGGTGTAATTTCCCAACAAACTAATAATTTTTGCATTGTTTACTTAATTTTGTTGTGAAGAATGGTTTTAAAAATAGAGAACATTTTATTACAAAAACAATTGTTATCAAAGCATTAATTATAATGATACTAAAAATATATTTATTGGCAATATAGTATTCTGGTGAGTAGATCATAATTAACCTGTTCATTTTTTTGTGATAGGCATTTAAATATCTCCAGTCTTTCATTTTTAAAATTTAATGGCATTGTTAATTGATTTATGCATATATCTTCTCCATTTATTTAGGTTTTTTATATAGAATTTGATTAAATAGTAAAAAATCTGGATTAAAAGAAAAACTCTAAATTATTTTTTCCTTAATATATTTTATTAAGTACAATTAATTATTTGATAAGAAAATAAATGCTTACTCATTAATGTTATACTGTTCAGTATGATTTTGCCACAAACTTCCACAGTCTTTACTTACATATTTCAAATTACATATGTTAATCTAAATTTTACTAAACACTCTGCTTAACATTGTAATTATAAATCTTAGAAATTAGTAAAAATAACAACAAACCATAAGAAAAGTTTCTAAGTCTACTTTAAACATATTTTATCTCACAAGAGGGATTCTTATATAAAGGGTTTTTGGTGTTTCAAATATATCATCAATGGTGAATTCAGAAATAGATATACTCAGAAGATCAATGAAATTCATGTATCTGAAGGAAAACACAGCATGCTTCCTTCCTTTTTCCCATTCTAAAGCTGCATACCCAATAAAAAATAAATACGTATATCACACATAAATGGTGTATTTGTTGTAGACAATTTTGACAAAAGGATTTAATAAACATTAGTAATAAACCACATGCTATTGACTAATATTATCTCTTTGGTTTTATCCTGTATGTCAATAGTTCTGGGTGAGGAACTGGGAATACTACTATCAGCAACAAATAATCACACACTCCTTAACTTTAAGAGTCACTGCTCTGTGATCATAGAACTTCTATGATTGCTACGGTTTGAATGTGTCCCCTTGTGTTAAAACTTAATTCCTAATATAACAGTATTAAGAACCGGGGTTCTTAGGAGGTATTAAATCATGTGGGTGGAGCTCTCATAAATGTGATTGCTGACCTTATAAAATCACTGGAGCAATCTAGGTGGGCCCTTTCTGCCTTTCCCTCCCTTTGCCAAGTGAAGACACAGTAATCCTCCCCTCCAGAGGACAGAGTGTTCAAGGTGCCATCTTGGAAAGAGACCAGGCCCTCACCAATACCAAAGCTGCTAGGGCTTTGATCTTGGACTTCCCAGCCTCCAATACTGTGGGAAATACATTTCTATCATTTATAAATTCCTTAGTCTGTGGAATTTTGTTTCAGTAGCAAGAATGGACTAAGACAATGACTATTTGCCTTATTTGGCTCTTCTGGCACACAGGTACAATTCAGATACATACTAAAAAACACACACACATACATACACACAAGGACAAAAAAAATAATGTTTTCTTTAGATCAAATCAAATAATCCCAAAAAAAGTTTATAAATATGGTAGACTTTGAATATCTGAAATAAAATGGTTAACTTGAGCAACAATGTATACATTTGTATTAAATGTACTAATATTGCTATTTACTAGTATTTAGTCTTGTGTTCTATAAGATTATCAAATTTAAATTCAATGAAATGGAATTCATCATTCCTCACCCAAAGTTCTATCCTACCTTTTAAGTTAGTTTTAAAACTAAATCTCAAAAAAAGTCTGCCCAAAAGTTTAAGCAGGATTCAAGAAGTACTCTTAGACACTACTCTTTCACTCAACTCTTAAATCCAATCTCATGTATGTCTCCTATTTATCTTTTCTTCAACTTTTGTTTTAAATTCCAGTGTACGTCGGTAAATGTGTGCCATGGTGGTTTGCTGCACAGATCAACCCATCACCTAGGTATTAAGCCCAGTATCCATTAGCTATTCTTCTTGATGCTCTCCTATCCCTCAGCACCCCTGCCAGGCCCCAGTGTGTGTTGTTCCCCACCATGTGTCCAGGTGTTCTCATAGATCAGTTGCTGCTTACAACTGAGAATATGTGGTGTTTGGTTTTCTGTTCCTGCATTAATTTGCTGAGGATGACAGCTTCCAGCTCCATCCATGTGCCTGCAAAAGACATGATTTCCTTCCTTTTTCTAGCTGCATAGTATTCCATCGTGTATATGTACATTTTCCTTATCCAGTTTATAATTGATGGGCATTTGGGATGATTCCATATCTTTGCTATTGTGAATAGTGCTGCAATGAACATATGCATGCATGTGTCTTTACAAAAGTATGATTTATATTCCTTTGGGTATATAACCAATAATGGAATTGCTGGGTCAAATGGTATTTCTGCCTCTAGATCTTTGAGGAATCGCCACACTGTCTTCCACAATGGTCGAACTAATTTACACTCCCACCAACAGTGTAAAAGCGTTCTTTTTTCTCCACAACCTCACCAGCATCTGCTGTTTCTGAACTTTTTAATATTCACCATTCTGACTGGCATGAGATGGTATATCATTGTGGTTTTGATTTGCATTTCTTTGATTTGATCAGTGATGTTGGGCTTTTTTTCATGTTTGTTGGCCACATAAATGTCTTCTTTTGAGAAGTGTCTGTTTATGTCCTTTTGCCCACTTTTTAATATGGCTGTTTGTCTTTTTCTTGTAAATCTGTTTAAGTTCCTTGTAGACTCCGGATACCAGACTTTTATCAGATGGATAGATTGCAAAATTTGTCTCTAATTATGTAGGTTGCCTGTTCACTCTGATGACATTTTATTTTGCTGTGCGGAAACGCTTTAGTTTAATTAGATCTCATTTCTCAATTTTTGTTTTTGTTGCAATTGCTTTTGGTGTTTTCCTCATGAAATATTTACCTGTGCCTACATCCCGAATGGCATTGCCTATTCAACATATACTATGTTGAATATATAGTATGTTGATATACTATGTTGAATCGGAGTAGTGAGAGAGGTCATCCTCTTCTTGTGCTGGTTTTCATGGGGACTGCTTCCAGCTTTTGTCCATTCAGTATGATATTGACCATAAGTTTGTCATATATGGTGCTTATTATTTTGAGTTATGTTCCTTCAATGCCTAGTTCATTGAAAGCTTTTAATGTGAGAGGATGATAATTTTATCAAAGGCATTTCCTGTATCTATTGAGATAATCATGTGGTTTTTGTGTTTAGTTCTGTTTATGTGATGTATTACATTTATTGATTGCATATGTTGAACCAACCTTGTATCCAAGGGATGAAGCCAACTCGATCGTGGTGGATAACCTTTTTTATGTGCTGCTGGATTTAGTCTGCCAGTATTTCATCGGGGATTTTTACATCAATGCTCATCAGGGATATTGACCTAGTTTCCTTTGTTTGTTGTATATCTGCCAGGTTTTGGTGTCAGGAGGATGCTGGCCTCATAAAATGAGTTAGAGAGGAGTCCCTCATTTTTAATTTTCAGAACAGTTTCAGTAGAAATGATACCAATTCTTCTTTATATACCTGGGAAAATTTAGCTGTAAATCCATCTGGTCATGGTCTTGTTTTGGTTGGTAGGCTCTTTATTACTGCCTTAATTTCAGAACTCATTATTGGTCTAGTCAGGGATTCAATTTCTCCCGGATTCATTCTTGGAAGGGTATATGTTTCCAGGAATTTATCAATTTCTTCTAGATTTTCTAGTTTATGTGCATAGAGGTGTTTACAGTATTCTCTGATTGTTGTTTTTATTTCTGTGGGGTCAGTGATGATATCCCCCTTATCCTTTCTGATTGTGCCATTTGATTCTTCTCTCTTTTATTCTTTGTTAGTCAAGCTAGTAGTCTAGTTTACTAATTATTTTTTCAAAAAAACAGCTCCTCCATTCATTGGTTTTTTGAAGGGTTTTTTTGTGTCTCCATCTCCTTCAGTTCCACTCTGATCTTGGTTATTTCTTGTCTTCTGCTAGATTTGGGGTTTGCTTTCTCTTGGTTCTCTAGTTGCTTTTGTTGTGATGTTAGGTTGTTAATTTGAGATTTTTCTAGCTTTTTGATGCGGGCATTCAGTGCTATAAATTTCCCTCTTGACACTACTTTAGCTGTGTCCCAGAGATTCTGACATACTGCCTCTTTGTTCTCATTAGGTTTAAAGAACTTCTTGATTTCTGCCTTGATTTCATTATTTACCTGGGAGTCATTCAGAAACAGTTGTTCAGTGTCCATGTAGTTGTGTGATTTTTAGTGAATTTCTTAGTTTTGAGTTGTAATTTGATTGTGCTGTGGCCTGCAGACTATTTTTAAAATTTCCTTTCTTTTGCATTTGCTGAGGAGTGTTTTACTTCTGATTATGAGATCAATGTTAGAGTAAGTGTCATGTGGCAATGAGAAGAATGTGTATTCTATTGCTTTTGGGTGGAGAGTTCTGTAGATATCTATCATGTCTGCTTGATCTAGAGCTGAGTTGAAGTTGAGGTCCTGAATATCTTTGTTAATTTTCTGTCTCAATGATCTGTCTAATATTGTCATTGGGGTGTTAGTCTCCTGTTAGTATTGTGTGGGAGTCCTAGTCTCTTTGGAGGTCTCTAAGAACTTCCTTTATGAAACTAGGTGCTCCTGTAACAGATGCATATATATTTAGAATAGTTAGCTCTTCTAGTTGAATTGAACCCCTTACCATTATATAATTCCCTTGTCTTTTTTTTTTTTTTTTTTTGATGTGTCTCGGTTTGAAGTCTGTCTTGTCAGAAACTAGAATTGCAACTCCTACTTTTTGTTTTTTATTTGCTTGGTAATTTTTCCTCTATCCTTTTATTTTGAGCCTATGTCTGCCTTTACACTTGAGGTGGATCTATTGAGGACAGCATATCGATGGGCCATGACTCTATCCAGCTTGCCATTCTGTGTCTTTTAACCGGGGCATTTGGCCCATTTATATTTAAGGTTAATATTTTTATGTGTGAATTTGATCCTGTCATCACGATGCTAGCTGGTTATTTTGCAGACTTGTTTATGCGGTTGCTTCATAGTGTCATTGGTTTGTGGATTTCAGTATTCTTTTTAGTGGCTGGTAATGGTTTTTCCTTTCCATATTTAGTGCTTCCTTCAGGAGCTCTTGCAAGGCAGGCCTGGTGGTGATAAATTCCCTCAGCATTTCTTTGTCTGAAAAGGATCCTCTTTCTCTTTCATTTTTGAAGTTTAGTTTGGACAGATATCCAATTCTGGGTTAGAAATTATTTTCTTTAAAAATGTTGAATATTAGCCCCCATTCTCTTCTGGGTTGTAAGGTTTCTGCTGAGAGTTCTGCTGTTAGTCTGATGAGATTCCCTTTGTAGGTTACCTGTTCTTTCTCTCTATCTGCCCTTAATATTTTGTCTTTCATTTCAGTCTTGGAGAATCTGAAGATTATGTGTCTTGGGGCTGATCTTCTTATATTGTATCTTACTGGGGTTCTCTGGATTTCCTGAATTTGAATGATGGCCTGTCTTGTTAGTTTGAGGAAGGTCTCCTAGATGATATCCTGAAGTATGTTTTCCAACTTGGTTTCATTCTCCCGTCTCTTTCAGGTCCCCCAGTCAGTTGTAGATTAAGTCATTTTACATAGTCCCTTATTTCTCAGAGGTTTCGTTCCTTTTCATTCTTTTTTCCTGTACTTTTGTCTGCCTGTCTTATTTCAGAAAGACAGTCTTCAAGCTCTGTAATTCTTACCTCTGGTCAATATATTCTGTCATTGATACTTGTGACTGTATTGTGAATTTCTTGTGTTGTGTTTTTCAGCTCCATGAGGTCAGTTATGCTCCTCTCTAAACTGGCTCTTCTGGTTATAAGCTCCTGTATTGCTTTATCATAATTCTTAGTTTCCTTGCATTGGGTTACAACATGCTCCTTGACTCAGCAAAGGTCATTATTACCCACATTCTGAAGCCTCATTCTGTCAATTCAGCCATCTTAGCCTCAGGCCAGTTCTGTGTCCTTGCTGGAGAGGTATTGCGGTCATTTGGAGGAGGAGGGACTCTGGCTTTTTTAGTTTTGAGTGTTTTTTGCATTGATTCTTATCCTTGTGGGTTTATCTACCTTTGATTTTTGAGGTTGCTGACTTTTGAATGGAGTTTGTGTGGGGTCTTTTTTGTTAATGTTGTTGTTGTTGCTTTCTGTTTGCTTATTTATATTTTAACAGTCAGGCCATTTTTCTATAGGGCTGCTGTAGTTTGCTGGGGGATCACTCCAGACCCTAGTTGCTTTTTTTTTTTTTCCTTTACCTTGAGACATCACCAGTGGAGATAGTGAAACAGCAAAGACGACAACCTACTCCTTCCACTGGGAGCTCTGTCCCAGAAAGGTACTGATTATCTCTCTATTCATCTTCCCACTTTGTATCTTCACTACCATGCCACTTCTCCAAATGCTCATGGTTTTACTGGTCTTCTTGTTTTCCTTTTTCTTTAAATACAATATTCACAATGTTGATACTGCCCTCTTTTAACTACAAATGTTAATAACGCACTGATCTGCTAAAATTTTAAATGGCTGAAATATGGAAGACATATTTCAATACCCTTAATCAAGCATAAACTTCATTTAAAATTTCACGCTTCCTGATCTCAATATCCCTTCTCACCACTAAAAACTTATGATCTAATTATTAAAAACTACTGGTAGCTATAGAAGTGATTTCAAGCATCCATGCTGTCCCTCATCTGTGTAGAGGAGTGAGAGAGACGTAAAACAACAACAACAACAGCAATGACAAAAAAATACCCCCAAGCAAGAAAGAGCATGATGAGACAACACTTTCAAAAGTTTAGCAAGTAAAGGAGAGATAACAGTAACACTAAGAATCTAAAGAAGGCTTGAATGATTGATCGGTTGATAAATGAAACAGTTTTGACCATGTTTATGGCATAAATTAGTTCTGAAGATCAAATTCTAAAGAAGCCATGAAGAAGATAAAAAAGAACATTGAACATTGAATAATTGTAAAAATAAATACCCAGAAAGGGAGAAATCCCTGAGCTTAAGAGTTAGAACTTTTGCAATCTTACAATTACTTAGAAACGGAAACTACTTCCTTAAAATATTGAAATTCTCTAATGGAGAAAGTGCCAAATGATAGACGCAGCCCATTGAAGGATAAAACTGTATTCCAAATATGCCCCTCCAAAGGTAAAACTGTATTCCAAACATAAGAATTAGGTAAGAGGGAGAGCCCAATTTCCATTATAAAGGCAAGTAGGTGTCAAAAGAGATATCAAACAGTCACTGGGGGAATTAGGTGCCATCGCTGCCTAGTGGCTTGCTGAATCCATCTGGGAACAATTGCCATGTTCTTTGTTTAAGCTAATAAAGTTGTAGCCTAAAGTTGTATTCCATTAAGGAATCTCTAGAGTCTTTTATTGCCTGAGGGAAGCTAGAATCAGCAGTGAGGAAAATGGGATGATGAAAGATGTTATGTTCCTGGCTCTATGTTTACAATGCATTTGTCAAATGACAGCTTATGTACTGTACTTGTATATTTTTAAATGACATTTTAGAGATTTAAGGCACTTTTATATGTATCAAAACAGGACAAACTGACAAGAGGCCACAAACTAACATGCCACAGCAACACAAATACAAAAACCAAATCAAATTGTGGCTTTTTTTTACATGCACTCCAGATCTCATTTCCTCATCTTGGTAGAGTCAATGTGACAGCATTTCATTCATTGTCAGATGTTAACTATCTATGTTACATGTTGTGATTATTTTTAAAGTTAGTACATTCATTTATATAACAGTACCCCTTATGAATTCTATCCAGGAACAGGATAGAACAGAATTCTATCCAGGAATAAGATATTTATTATATCCTATGAATCTGTACATTAGTAAACTTAAAAGACATAATTAAATTAAAACTGCTTTATAGTTATTAAATAATAACACTAGCATTATACACTGCTTTTACAACCTATCTCTATTTTAGAAATATTTTTGAAACTATGAATCATTAAAATAAAATCAAGTAGCTATATTATTCTGATTTATATTATTTTACTACTATTTTATTATAATGCTAATTTATGTTTAACAGATAAGAAAACACACAGAATTATGAGCATAGTACAATGCCCCCATATAATTTATTTATTTTTTCTCATGAAGTCCAACATTTTAAAATAATAACAGGTTAAGAATAATAACTCCAAGTGAGGGCTTTATTTTTAGTACATATTATTTCAGAAAATATTAGATGGCAAAACTTAATACAGATTTGATAATTATTTTATTTTTTTTTTTTCAACAGCATCTTTCGGTAACTGAAAATAAGTCATGTGGGTGATTACTTAATGTGTGGATAATGTGGATTTCTGAACTTCTTACACTAACTTCACTATATCACTCACTGACTTTCAAATTCTAGCAATGGGTAATCACTCATCAGAGAAGTAACATTCACGCTAAAATATTTGTAAATTTTACATTGTTTCGATTGAATAATTTCTTCCTCAAGAATAATTTTAATTTTCTATAAAGAAGATATTCTTGTAAATTCCAAAGCAAAACTCATAGTTGAGGCTAGCAATGTCTGTTCTCGATGGTAGCAATGTGATGTAGACAAGGGCTACAGATATTTAAAAATGTCATGCCCTTCATAAGCAAGAATTTCTCTTATACTTAAAATTCTACCTACACAAAGGAAATGCTTAAAACTATACCTATTAACCCAAAAGATATGCAAGAGCAACTACCCAGGTGACGGAGATCTCATTTACATATATCAAATTAAGTTCCCATGTTTTAAAAAGATGCCAGAAATATCAGTGGATTTTAAGTAGATCAGGAAAATCTACTCAGGTTTAGAAAGGCCTCTCAGCTAAAAGTGATTATATCCCAGGCAGCTCTTGAAAGCCAAAAACTGCCATGCTGTGCTGAATAAATTCTTCTCAATGACCTTTCCATGACAACTTTCTCATTTCCTATAATGTGGAGACAATTAGGTGTTAAATTACGTGTTTGTGGAGCAAAGCAGCAACCTTTGAAGCAGAGGTTTTATTGAAGAATATATTGGGTGAATGTGTAAAAATAGCTCCTAACAAATAATAGAGTTGTACAGTGTCCAGCACCTTAATTTAACAAATGAGAAAACTGACGTCTAAATAACTTCTCTAACTTATTGAGTGCAATACAGCAATTTTGAATCAAAGTACTACTGGAAATCACAATGAAATTCTCAGGCTAGAGATTTTTTAAATCAACATATTATTTTGTACTTTTAAATAATTCAGGTTAGGCATTTGTCTTTGGAATCAACCATTCATCTAATAGCAATGTATTGATATGTAATGAAACTATCTCAAACATGGAACTATCAGGAAATGTATGGCAGTTTCTACCTTTCAAAAGATTAATAACAAAAGTTCCCTACCCTGAGAGAAATCAGTCTTCAGCCAATACACATTCTTTTGAGAAATATCTATGTTTTGGTACTATTTTAGGTGCTTGGAACAGAGTAGTAGACAAGATTAAAAAAAAAAAAAAAGCATGCTACCATTTTCATTGAGATTAACCAATAGTTGCAGTTAACAAACATGCCATAAAGTATATAGTAAGTGTTTCAAGCACATAGAGGTAAAAACCTGAAGCATGTACTGAAGGCATCCAGAAGGGAGACGATCAAAGAAGAGCTTCATCTTGATGGAAAAAATAGTAGAGGTCTAAAGAAAGGTTTATGAGGAAAGAACAAGGTATATTTGGGGAACCAAAATATATTTTGAATGGTTGTCACAGGGGTGAGTTGAGGACTTCACAAGATAGTATAGACCTGTAACGGCAGGCACATGTCGTATAACATTAAATTCTTGCTTTAAAAACCCTGGGCAGATGGTTTTTAAAAAATGTGAATAAATGACAAAGTAAAACTACATACTTTCATTCACTTCTTAAATTTCTGCTTCAATTAGAATAGAAAGGATCTCTGCCCTGCCCTTATATTCTGCCCCCAATACTGTTGCTTAAAAAACTCTTAACTCAGGCAAAATCTTTTCAAGGTGACCAGAATCTCAACTAATATTTGTCACCATGTTTTTCTTTCTAGAAATGTTCTATTTCCTATTACTTTAAATCCTGCCAAATTTTCAATATCCAGCTTAAATCCTAATTCTCCCTCAATTTTCTTATCTCAGCATTCAGAAATGAGCACCTGACAATTTTAACAGTTTTCTCATATCAGTTATCTTCACATGAGTAACATATATTACTTCCTCAATTAGATTATAAAGACCTTGAGTTTAGAGAGCAGTTTTACACTTTTTTTTATTACCATAGTACCTACCAGAGTAACTTATAATCCATAAAACACAATTTTAAACTACTTTGTATGAATAAATAATTTTCTGGTTAAAATGAACAATTAAATATAGTAAAATTCAACAATATTGTGACTTCTGACATAACTCCACTCAAAGCCGACTCTCAGACATCTTCCACGTAGTTTCACAGACGGTATTCACCTCACTATAACACAAACAAGTGGCTTATATGACTGAATATTTGCTTGGGCTTTTTTTTTTTTTAGTGTTATGCACTACTAATGAGGTGGGGTGGCTTGACTTTAATACTGGTGCCTTGTTTTTCATGAGTTATTATTTCACTATTTATTTTTATGTATTCTTTACTCTCACCAGTGTTAACAAACATAATAAACCCATGCTGCTTACATTTTATGGAGAGTGAGAGAAATTGTATTTTCTCAGGAAAATAACTCCAAATAGAGTCAGGGCAACAGTCTCAAAATCAACAACTATCTTCTTACTGTTGTTCATCAAGTTTTAGCTCTTTTTCCTAAAAAGAAAAGTACTTTCCAATGCCAACAGTTACCCACCTCCCAGCAGGTAGAGCCCACGCATCGCTATTTTAAACGATACTTATTGGAATTTTGTCCTGTTTTTCCTTTTATCTGAGGACTTCGTTGGCCACTGCCTATGTGCTTTCATAAAAAAGGATCCTTCCTCCTCCTCACTTTTCCTCTGTGATCTTCCAAGGCCAAATCTGACACAGAGAGCTGTCAGAGAAGAGGGGGAAAAAAAAGTTTCTTTATTCCATTGTGTTTTTTTAATCTTTATCTTTACCGAAACTATTAAAAGGAAAGGGAAAGAAACTGTAAAGAATTGTTTTCTGCTCTCCTTGAGTTCTTTCTCATTACTTAAAGGTTTCCCTCTACATTTTTCCCTCTGGGACTCTGACCAGATTTCACAGAATATCCCAATTCAGACAATGTGTGGTTGGCGAACTAGAGATGGACTAGAAATGACACTGCTATTTATGAGAAATTATGAGGCTTGTAGGGCCAGGTAACTGATATTCAGATCTACAAGAAAGTTAATATAGGAAAGGTTTCCTAAATATACAGTTAAAGAAACTGATTATAGTTTGCCAGTAGCACTGCTGGAATTCAGAGTTTTTTATTAGTATGTTATGTAGATATTTGTATATGTCATATAACTCAGACTACAGTAAGTGACCTGTAACTATGTCCATGTTTGAATGCTTCCTGAGTGATAGGCAACTGTGTTCTCACATTTTCTAAAATAACAACAACTTTTTTGTAATGCTAGTTCTCTGCTGAATTAATCTGCAAAACTAGGAAGAAAATTCCTAAAATGATTTTTGACTGCCATGTTGTAAAGTTTGAAATGTTAAAATATTAATTAAGATGGAGGTTAAAATCCTGTATAGATTCATTTTCGCTAAATTTTGATGACTTATTTTCTTTATTATTATTACGTTTTTAGAGATAGGGTCTTACTATGTTGCCCAGGATGGAATTCATTTGCTATTCACAGGTGCCATTATTGCACATTGCAGGCTCAAACTCTTGGCCTTAAGGGGCTTTCTTGCCTCGGCCTCCTCAGTAGCTAGAACTGTAGGTGCGCAACACCACACCTTGCTTCAATATTTAAATTCTATCCCAATGCTGGTACTATAATGCATGTATTTTCATGCTCTCTATATTTTAATAAACGAAAAAAAGGAAATAAAAGGAAGTTAGTTGTATCCTAGGTATCTAGAAGACCATGATACTAATAATCTTAGTAATACATATTTGACCAGTTTATGGTAAAATTGAAAATAGGTTATCATTTGTTCTTGATTCAATTTACTAATGAATTAAAAAGGTGGTTTATCTGTGAAACAAGTTAGAAAGTAAATTACTATGCAAGGCTACTGACACTATAAAGGAATGAAGAGCATGCCATTGGTATGCACTACAGCTGGTGCTTATGTGTCATTTCCTTGTCAATGATTTTGATGCTATATACCTGATGGGCTTGGCTGAATCCTAGCATTTAATTGTAAACATAATTTGCCACCTTCATAGTGTGCCATCCCCAAAGTAGAACATCTGACAAATGTGCAAGCAGATTTTTACTGCAAATTTGTAACACCTCAGTGCCTGTCATTTAGAAATGCATCTGTACATCCAATATCTTATTATTACTTTCACTTTGAAAGAGTCTGTAAAAATTAATGTTGAGCATGGAAATGATTATATTGCAAAGAAAGTACTATATAGCATTTGACACCTAATGAAAATTTCTTATGCATATAAAGACACATTTTCAGAGATATTTTTCATTTAAACACTATTTCTATACTCTTATTCTGGTGGAATTCCATATAGTCGAACAGTTTTTAGTGTATTTGATCAATTTTATGAAAATAAAAATGTTTCAGAAAGGTAATTATAATAAGAAAAAATCAACTATGACTCTCAGATTGAGGGTAAATCTAAAAAAATGAGTACATGATTATGTATGCAAATGTGTGCACTGGGTGCCAGAAACAGCTATGAACACATATAATTGATTTGTTACTAATCTAAGATCCAGATGAATTCTTACAACCAGATATGATAATCACCTATAGCAGGCATTGGCAAATTCTCTATAAAAATTGCAAATATTTTAGTCTTTGGAGACCATATGGTATTTGTTCCAACTCCTCAACTCTGCTAGTGTCAGAAAAAGTCAGTCATAGGCAGTACATAGACAAAGGGTAAGGCTGTGCTTTGATAAAACTTATTTGTCAGGATTTCAGACTGGATTTAGCCCTGGGTGATAGTTTGTCTGTTCATAATCTACAGACAAAAACCTAACATGTGTTATACTTAACAAACGGCTCAGGTCAACCATTTATTGAAAATTAATTGCCTAGTCCATTTTGCTATTTGAATTCATTGAGGCCTTTAATTTGAGAGTTATCATAAATCAAAATGTTTATATTTTGCTATGGTATTTGGGATATTAAAGGTTTATATTATACCCTGATATTTATAAAGCAAAATATACAAGAGAGTATCTGGAGAGTCAAGGAACTGATAGTATTTGAATAGATTACTTTATATATAAGCATATATATACACATATAAATACATATTCATACAAACATATATAGACACACAGGGATAATTTTTTGTAGCATTTTTGACCTCCACATTAAAAGGCCAACACTAACAGTGACTATTTTTACCATAAAATATATAGTATATATACTAAATGCATACATATATTATATAGGTTCTAGAATAATATTTATAAGTAAAATATTGACATATCAAAAAGAACTAGATGACTCCCTTCTAATGACTTGTAAAATACTTCAATTGTGTCTTTTCAATGACTAAATAAATATAACCAGAATAAACAAATTTTCTAGATACACATGCAAATATTTTATATATTTTAAATATTTGTGCCTCGTAGGCAATGCAGAATACTTCATTTTTTATCCTGTATTACTTAATATTGATTTATATCAGTAAATATTAAGTACATGTTTTCTTTCCTCCATTCATTTTCTCCTACTCATTCATTCTTTTGTTGAGTCCCTTCCACTTATGTATACTTTATAAAAAATTATTTTCAAAGTAAAATAAAAGTAATACTTTTATCCATTTACCTATTTGGGAGGAAGAACTATTAGAATACTTTGTTACCAAATTAATACCCTATATTTGGTTTTTATAAAATTATATCCATTATAACATATACAGCATGATATATCCCTTTTCAAAACTGTTTTTCCCCAAACATTGCCTAACAGATATTCTTTCAATAATTAACTACTTCAAGTATTGATTTTGGTATAGATACAAAAATGCTTTCATTAGATCTTGGAGTGCATTGAGATTTGATTTACAAAAAGGAGCTCAGTCAATATTTTATGATATCCTAAAAAACAAAAGTTTAGGAAATCAGAGTATTATTTTGTTTTGTTTTGTTTGTTATAGAAAGATACATCTACAATGGACTGGGTTAAGGAATATGCTTGTGGGTATACATACTAAACATGGAAAATTCAAATAAAATACTAAAAATAGTTAATGTTTTAAACATTAAAAGTCATTGTTTTGTTGTAATTTGTAAAGCATTTTATTAAATTTTGTTTTTACTTCTGGATTCTAAAGTCAATTTTTACTAAATATATAAGGTTCTCATTTTTATCTGATTACTCAATGTTAAGCTTTTTTGTGTGTCTTTAGGCATAAAAGTGTATTAGTGCACAAATTAAGTATAAATATATAATCTATTATGATTTAAATAATTTGAAAACAAAATGATATGTACTTTAAAACTAAAATATAATCCAAAATTTCATATATGTATTATTCTAAATCTGAATGTTGAATTAAAGTCTGTATCTGGCTTTTAATATAGGAGATTCACATTTCTGTTTGACAATAATTTAACTTTTCAAAATTTAATTATTTTACATCACTTCTGCCAAAAATCATGAATTTGAAACCAAATCAATCCAATCTTCCAACCACTGAAAATTAGACATAAAATAAGTTGTATTTTTTAAAAAGTTTTGGCTTTCAAAGAACATGGGAAACCATATATTTATACAATTGTAAAAATATACTATAAAATCAAAATTAAACCTGTAAGATAAAATGACAAAATGAGAAAATTAAAAATTATAATATTGTGTATGATATATGCTTATATTTATGCAGTCATATTATTAATCTTTCTATAATATTTAAATAAATGAAAAGTATAGAATTTTATACTGACCTAATAGTCTTATATTATCAGTAAATATTAATATTGAATTAGATTCATTCCATAAAGTTAAGGAATATTACCTTTTTGTTGCTAATTCTGCAATTCAAAGAAAATACATTTTTAAAATATAAACAAATTAAATGATGAAAAATGCCTATAGTATGAATACGGTTCAGAACCAAATAATTATTCAAATTTCATCTGTATTCTAAATAGAATATCAGATGCAAGTCTATTTCTTGCCCTTTCTCTAAGTAATATTGGTCTTTGGACAAATATTAAAGGCCAGAAGAAGCAGCTAGAAAAATGAATGCTTTAATATGTGTTTTTCCTAGTCTATACTGCTGCACTGGAAACTTAATTTTAAACAATACACATTAGATTCCACAATGACAGTCTTACTCATCAGTCCACAATTCAAACCAATTGGGGGAAAAAAAAGACTCAATGGAACTTGTTCTGTTTAATGTCAAAAAGTAGATATATTATTGAAGGTCAAATTTGCTTTCTTGCATTTTTTATAACAGCATTTTCTCAGGTTTTCTTCCATCACTGCCGATAATTAGACAGGTGCTTTATTCCTGATTTTGAAGACCAAAAAAAAAAAAAAAAAAAAAAAAATCTAAGTTCAACAACCAGCCTTCATTTATTCACTATTCATGCTGAGAATGATTTTTCATTGTATTTTGATAGAAAATCTTTACATGTATTAATATCTTTAAAACATGTAGCTTCATCTATCCCTTCACTCCCTTTCATTTCTTTCTTTCACTCAAAAGAAAATGGCGAACAATTAAACCAGGTTGCTAAATTTGGTGCATCCAAACTTCACAAGTTGATAGCATAATTATTTTAATAACTACTTTAAATGTAACATGGTGACAAGTTGACACTGAGGTTTGCGTCCTGGAATTTTATTTTCTAGCATTCTATTTTTACAGGACAGGAATAGTAATATGATTAGAGTGAATGTTATAATGTTTTATTTGCTTCTGATTTAGATCTGATACACATATTTAGTACAGATTTTTTTTCGAAGTATTGAAGCTAAAGACTATGCTAAGTTGGGCAGGGGCTATCTGAAAAGAGCAGAGACAATATAAGACTAGTCATACTAATGTTTCCTCATCGGTGAAAATAAAATTCATAAAAATATAATTTCCTTCTTTTGATAACTCAATAGAATTTCATACAAACATGACAATGCAACTTCTGTTCTATTTAAATAAAGACTTTAATGTACTTAACATTTATCTTTTTAGTCACTAATAATTTTATAAACAAATTAATTTTTTCTTTTAGAAAAGATCTTTATCTGTTTTAGTAGAACTCAGTTTCAGTGAAATGTTAGACTGTAGCATGGTTTTTATTACTTTTGTAAAAATAAAAGTAACCCTTTAGCCTAAGAGTACACAAATTGTAGGGATGATATATGTCACATATTAATATACAATATGCATTACTTAATAAAGGTGACACTTTCTGGGAAATATGTCTGTATATTAAACAGTGTGACTGTATATTAAACAATATCTATAGTTATTACATTTATGTCTTGACAATTTGTCCTATTATTTTATCTGGCTTCAAAAAATATTTCTTGCTCATCATTCCTGATTGTGATGATCAACTAGTAGCACCTATCAAACCATAAATAATTGTATTCTCAAGAGAAATAAAAATAAGAAATCAGTTTTTTAAAATGTTGATGAAATGTTTATATCCAAATTAAATAAATCTACACATATTTATTTGACTAAAATTGTATGCATTCTAAAAAACATATTAAATTTCAATATTTCTATTATTGATCCCCAATAAAGAAAAATAAAGACACGAGGGAAAAGGACTATGAATGGATAAGAGTATGAAATTTCTGCCAGCAGAAGTTACAAGTGTTTTCCTTCCTGCAGTGCTCTAGAGAACTCACTGTTCTATTCTAAGTTGGTCAGAGGTTGCCTGCTTACTTATTCAATGCTATTTATTAATTGGCTTCTAAAGTCAGTAGTGATGGATACAAAAAATAATTTTTTTTCTGACTATAAATATCCTAGGGAACCAAAGTGGATGTTTCTTAACTCCTTTTGATATAAATTTATCTTCCATGTTTGTTTGCTTCAGAGATTATTAAACATTTTCAAAGTCCTAGTTCAGCTTCTTGATCCTCTACGGAATTGTAGATGATATGTGCAAATGCTAAGAATCCTCACTATTGATATAATAAGCTTCTCTCTCTCGGTTAGATTTATAATTTCTTATAACAGACTTACTTCCTGGATGTCTCAGAGAAGACAAAGTCCTTGGCTTAATAACTTACTAACCTAATATTTTTCTTTAATCCTTGCCTCACATTTTAATAAATGTCAAAATCTCAAACTCCTCAAATATTTGCACGTTTCCTTAGTTCAATTGCTAATGGCTTCTACTTTTTAAGTTTGAACTATCTATTCTGAAAAAGAGGTTAAAATCTTTTTGAAAGACTCTGTCTTTTTAAATTTAAAAACAATTCAAGCATTTTGACCAAAATAATAAAGTGACTGTATTTTTTCCCCCTGAGATCTCCTTACTTTTCCTTCGGTGATATTCTTGAGGGAGGCTCTGAAACATTTAGAAAGTGATTATGAGGGCTGGAATAGTCTGTTATTGCCAACTAAAGTACAGTAGGTGGTTTGAGATTGCGTTCAGTAACATTCATTTATCAAGCATATTCCAAAAATACATCTCTAGACATAAATACCTGACATTACCAATTAAGCATATACAGTACTAAGATATATCATTTGTAACATAAAAGACAGAAAGCACTGTTCAACTATTAGAAATATTAAGATATCTTAAGAATGTTATGACTACATAGATACAGATCTTTCATATCTAAAGTTTGCTTTCATTTCTACTGTTACCTGTTTTTCTTAAAAGCAGAAAAAAAAAATACGATCTATCCTGTTAAATCTGAGAAGGAGATTCTTAAGGAAAATTGTAATTCAAGGAACTTCAGCTTTTATTTTTCTTGTTTATTAGTATATCTAGATAAATGCTCTGAATAACTGTAAGGAAAATGTCCTCTAATTGTGGTCCCTGGATCAGTAGCATCAACCTTATGTGGGAACATGTTAGAAATAAAACCTCTGTGGCCTGTCCCACACCTACAAAATCAGGAAATCTGAGGGTATACATAGAAATATGATTTTAACAAGACCTCCAAGTGAGTCTTATATATTCCAGATCGGTCTGGAGTTAAAGAAGATAGATATAGCTATAGCTAATCCTAGCAAAGTGTACGGTTATATTTATAGGGTGATTTTCTTCTTCCTGTTGCTGTATAATGCACTTGATAAAACTCACTTGATGAAGCTTTTATTTCCCCATAGATTTTCTGAGTTGTATTTCCTGGATACATTAAACTACTCACCCTTCTTTTCTTTTTCAATTTTTGTAAATTTCCTACCACACATTTTCATAAAATTCTGCAACACTTGTCTTTTGGTTTCTAATTTTATAGCTCTTTAATTTCTCTGCATTATCTAGTTTCTGCTCCATTCTATTTCTACATCAAGACTTTTCAAACTATAACGTGCATATGAAACAACTTAAGATCTTGTTAAAATGCATATTTAATTCAATTACATGAGTGTGGGACCTGAGATTCTGCATTTCTAAAATGTTTCTGGATGATGTTCATGTTGCTTATGCAGAGACCAGACTTTGAGTAGCAGCATAATTATTTCAGATACATCCAGACACAATTGTCAAATGCTTAAACAATGATGCCAAATATACTGTCTCTGGTTGGTTTAATAGTGGCCTTTCCAAAAGACATGTCTATCCAGGACCTCTGAATGTCACCTTGTTTGGCAAAAAAGTCTTCGTGCATGCAATGAGGTTAAAGATCACAAATCAAGGTCATCTGGGATTACCTGAGTTAATTCTAAATACAATCATCAAATGTCCTTATAAGAGACAGAAGAGGCTGGGTGTGGTGGCTCACGCCTGTAATCCCAGCACTTTGGGAGGCTGAGGTGGGGGGATCACGAGGTCAGGAGTTCGAGACCAGCCTGACCAACATGGTGAAACTCCATCTCTACTAAAAATACAAAACAAATTAGCCAGGCATGGTGGTGTGCACCTCTATTCCCAGATACTCAGGAGGCTGAGGCAGGGGAATCGCTTGAATCCAGGTGGCGGAGGTTGCAGTGAGCCGAGATCACACCACTACACTCCAGCCTGGGTGACAGAGTGAGACTCCATCCCCCTCCCAAAAAAAAGGTAGACAGAAGAGAAGAGGATATAAATACAAAGGAGAAAGCCAAGTGAAGACAGATACAGAAGTCTGAGTAACTCAGCTCCAAACCAAAGAACACCTGGGGCCATCAAAAGCTAGAAGAGGTAAGAAAATATTCTTCCCTAGACCTTTATTGAAGTATGAGGAATTAAATTTCAATTGTTTTAAACACTTAAGATTTTAGTATTTTTAAATTGTAGTGCTGGGAAATTAATACAATGTTGCATGCCCACAATCTGTAAATAAATGTTTCTTTCTTATGTAGGTGTTGTTCAGCAGAATTCAAATTTTCAACAAGAAGGTATCTAGCACATATGATAATTCAAATATAGCTCTGGACAGTATTTGGAGATGCTTAGATAAATATAAAACCCTTTGCTCATGTAGTTCAAACAGAGAGGAAAAAGAAACACAATAAAACGATAAAAAAATGTTAGAAAAAAATAAATGCTATGTGAATATAAAGCAAGGCAACGGGTATCAAAAGTATAACAAAGAATGATGGATGCTGCAATTATAAATATGGCAGTCAGGGTGGGCGTCAATGAGAATATGACATTTGAAGAAGACTAGAATATGACTTGAAAGAGATGAGGAAGTTGTTCATGCAGTTAACTTCTGAAGAGCACTTTAGGTAGAGGAAACAGACACTGCAAAGGCTGAAGGGGAAGTACCTGATATGCTCAAGAAACAATAACGTGCCAATGTGACTCTAATAGGGTGATAGTAATAATGAAACTAGTTATAACAGCAAATAATAATAGCTAATATTTATTTAGGGCTTACTTTACTATATTTCAGATAACTCATTTGGGTTACTTTAATACATTTTTTATAACCTTACTAGTCAGTGACTTGTACTCATTTTACAGATTGGAAGGTTGAACCTTAAGAAGTAAAATCACTTTCCTAAGGCTAGATATCTAGCTCATGCAGAAGTCATGATTTACATCTGAAGTCTGAGTACAGAGTTAATCCTTTTGATCAGGACACAGTAATGACTCCTAATTGGGTGATATTAAGAAATGTAATTTATTTGGAAGATTAATGGCAAGTATTTAAAAATAATTAAAACTGTATGAGCAGGGAATTCTTATTTTAGCTTTCTCATATAGAGTTTGGAAGATACTGTTCCAGAAGTAAAAAAAAGCTGAACAAACTAAATTCAACTACTTTCCTTGCACTCATCAGAGAATTGAAGTTGTAGGGCAAACTCACCCCAAAATCTGGAGAAAGAAGTGATCTCAGAGAGCCACAGTCAAAATCTGGTTACTTGGATCAACTGCCACTAGACACATAAACTGTTATGAACACTTAAATGGTAATTTTGATAAATTTGTTGTGTCTGAATGTGAGTTGGCACATGAATGAGAAACTTCTGAAGGCCACAGTCTTAATAGTTTCTATACATTTGTGGATTTTACCTTAAAGGACACAAACATATTCTCCAGAAAGGGCCCAGAAAACTCTGAAGTGCTTTTAAACTCTGAAGGGCATTCTACATAACAAAGGTTTACTTTCCAGCGGAAAAGACTTGAGCAGAGCCTAACTTTACTTGGGTAGACAGCCTTTGCCCAATTCCAGCCCTCTGTAACTTTCATGTCTCTCCTAAGTGAGAAGGGCGGGAGAAGGTGAAGCAAAACTTGTGAAATTCACATACTAGGGACAAGAGTCAATACAAGACTAAGATTTAATCACAGGATTTGGAAGGTACCCTTTCTTCAGCACCTTACTACCATGACAACAAGTCTCTTGAATAATAAAAGTGGATTACAGCTTAAAGAGCTACAATATTCAGCCTCTACCTAATGAGTGGTTGTCAAGCAAGCCCCCAGACAACAGGATGCTAGAAAAATGAAGACATTTGAAGCCTCTGACACCTACAGCTACAGCAAATATTAAACACAGCCCAACTCCTACTAAGATTAACATAAAACCTCACACTAAAAGCCTATTTCCCCATTTCCATCACTGCTGATATGATGCCCAGATTTCAGTAAGAAATTACAATGCAGACAAAAAGGCAAGAAAATCTACACTCTGAAGAGACAAAGCAAGCATAAGAAGTATACTATTATTTATGCTATACAGATTTTGGAATTACAAAATAAAGAATTTAAAATAGCTATTACGTTGTTAATGTAATCAAAGAGGAAAAAAACCATGCAAAGCAGATGGTTTATGTAAGCAGTAACGTAGAAACTCTAAGAATCAAAAGGAAATGCATGAAGTCAAGAATACTGTTACAGAAATGAAGAATGTCTTTGGAGAGATCATCGATAGATCAGAAATATCCCAGGAAAGAATCAGTGTGTTTGAAGATATGTTAATAGACACTTACCAAATGAAATTGCAAAAAGAAAAAGAATGACAAAAATAGAACAGAACATTGAAAAATTGTGAGACTATTTTAAACGGTGTTAACTTATGTTTAATTGGAAATTCAGACAGAGAATAAAGAAAGAAAAGAACAGAAGAAATACTACAAGTAATTATGGCCAAGAATTTTCCAAAATTTTGACAGATATCAAATCTCAGATACAGAAATTCAGAGAACACCAAGCAGGATAAATAGCAAAACTTCTACACTTAAGCATTTATTATATTCAAGCTGAAGAAATATAAAAATACAAAAAGCCAAAAGATGAAACACAATACCGATTAAAGAACAAGAATAAGAATTGTAGACAGTTGTCAACAGAAATAAGGCATTAAAGAAGAGTGAAGTGAAATATTTAAAGTGTTGAAACAAACAAACAGCATACTAGAGTACTATGTCAGGCAAACTTACCCTTCAAAAGAGAAGGAGAAACAAACATTCTCAACAATAGAAAAACTGATGAAAGTCATCACCAATAGACTTGTACTGCAGGAAATATTAAATAATTATTCAAGGAGAATAAAAATGACAATGACACAGTTCAGAAACTCAGATTCTCATTTAAAAAATGCACCTAATAAAGAATAAATATAAATAATATATTTTCTTTTTCTTATTCTTAATTGATAACTGACTGATTAAAGTAATAAATTGACTATATATTGGGTGGTTATATAGCTTATAAATAAATAAAATGAATTCTAGCAATATCACAAGTGATAGGAGTGAAAAATTAGGTATGCTTTTTTATGAAGTATCAACACTAAATGTGAAGAGTATGGTATTTTTGGATGAGGGTCTTAGACTAGTTAAAAATTTAGAATGCAAACTCTAAAAATAAAAAATTATACAATATTTTCAACCTAAAACAAAAGTTAACTAGAAATTAAGAGATAGCTAGAAAATCTACAAGCATTTGGAGATTTAAAAAAAAAAAAAACTTCTAAGTAACATAGAGGTCAAAGAAAAGGTATTGAGATATTTTAAAAATATTTTGAAATAAAAATGAAAATACAACTTAATATGGGAGATATGACTAAAGCAGTTCTTTGAGTAAATATATAGAATTGAATGCATATATTAGAAAAATAAATAAAATCAATCTAAGCTTCAACAATTAATTAAAAAGAACAATTTAACCCTAAATAAGGCAGAAGAA
Source organism: Macaca nemestrina (assembly GCF_043159975.1). Lineage (NCBI taxonomy): Eukaryota > Metazoa > Chordata > Mammalia > Primates > Cercopithecidae > Macaca > Macaca nemestrina. The sequence goes on along the minus strand of NC_092135.1, from coordinate 82,735,888 downwards.
AAGCAATAATAATACTTAAAAAATACTTCAATGAGAATTTCAGCAAGACTTCCTGAAAGAAGGAAACAATAGAAAAAATAAGAACATGAAAATCTAGTTTTATGAAGAGCAAGAAAATTCATGAATATAACTCAGTTAAACCAAAAAAAAAAAAACCACAAAAGACACAAGTTACATACATGAGAAGTGGATGAAAGGTCATCATTACTAATCACATCACTTTTAACAAGATAATAAGTGAATATTATGAATATTTCTATGCCCATATCTGATAACTTAGATACAATAATACCTTGAAAAACACAAACTACCAAAACTCACTCAAAAGAAAAAAAATAGATCATATACATAATAATTAATAATCTTCACCAAAAAAAAGCATCAGGACCATGTGGATTTCACTTGCAAATTCTCCCCACACTTAAGGCAATTGATGGTAATCATAATCTCTTCCAAAAAGTGGAAACATAGAAAACAATTGCTGGCTAACTGCAGTGACTCACGCCTGTAATCTCAGCACTTTGGGAGGCTGAGGCAGGCAGATGGCTTGAGCTGAGGAGTTTGAGACCTTATCTCTATACACACAAAAAAGGAAAAAAAAATTAAGAATCTTAGCCAGGCATAATGATGTGTGCCTGTGGTTCCAGCTACTTGGGAGGTTGAAGTGAAAGGATCATCTGAGCCCAGGGAGGTGGAGGTTACAGTGAGCTGTGATTGCACTACTTCACTGCAGCTTGGGCAACAAGAGTAAAACTTTATTTCAAAAAAAAAGAAGAAGAAGAAGAAGGAGAAGGAGAAGGAGAAGGAGAAGGAGAAGAAGAAACTTGCTAATGCTTTCCTAACCATCATTACTCTAATGCCGAATCCAGATTACAATATAAGGAAGGAAAACTGTAGCTCAATATATTTCATGTATATAATGCAAAAAAATCTTCAAACATAGAATACAATACATAAAATAATGCAATACACCATGACGAAGTGAGGGCTTATGCGAGCATGCAAGGCTAGTTTGACATTAAAACAATCAATCTGCGCATCAGGAATCTCATGGTAGATGAGAGGCAGAACTAGATGACAGCTCTGACTGGGACAGACAGCAGCAAGTGGAGGCTGGCATCATGAATTTTAGCTCCATATTGATGCAAGAACAAACCAGCAATCTCGAAAGGACCCACAGACCCTCTAGAGTGCTCCTCCAGGACCTGGGAGACACACCAAATACTGTGCTGGTATCCGTGGCTGAGAGACCCATAGACGGTTCATATCACAGGACTCTGCAGACAGCTCCCAGTACCAGATAGACTTGCTGAGTGGCTAGACCCAGAACAGAGACAACAATCACTGCAACTTGGTTCACAAGAAGCCATATACATAGGAAAAGGAGGAGACTACAACATCAAGGGAACACCCTGTGGGACAAAAGGATCTGAACTATAGCCTTCAACCCTAGACCTTCCATTTGACACAGCCTACTCAAATGAGAAGGCACCAAAAAGCCAACTCTGGAAATATGACAAAACAAGGATTTTTAACACCCTCCAAAAATCACAGTAGTTCACCAGCAATGGATCCAAACCAAGAAAAAATCCCTGATTTATCTGAAAAAAAATTCAGGGGGTTAGTTATTTAGCTAATCAGGAAGGAACCAGAGAAAGGTGAAGCCCAATGCAAGGAAAACCAAAATATGATACAAGAAGTGAAGGGAGAAACATTCAAGGAAATAGCATAAAGAAAAAACAATCAAAATTTCGGGAAACATTGGACACACTTATAGAAATGCGAACTGCTCTGCAAAGTCTCAGCAGTAGAATTGAACAAGTAAAGAAAGATATTCAGAGCTCAAAGGCAAGTATTCAAATCAACCTAATCCAACAAAGATAAAGAAAAAAATAAGAAAATATGAACAAAGCCTCCAAGAAGTTTGGGATTATGTTAAATGACCAAACTTACGAGTAATTGGTGTTCCTGAAAAAGAAGAAAAATCTAAAAGTTTGGAAAACATATTTGGGGGAATCGTCGAGGAAAATATCCCTGGCCTTGCTAGAGACCTAGATATCAAAAAAAAAAAAAAAAAAAACCAAAAAAAAAAAAAAAAAAAATAAAAGCACAGAGAACAACTGGGAGATTTGCTGCAAAAAATATCATCACCTAGGCACATTGTTATCAGGTTATCTAAAGTTAAGATGAAGGAAAGAATCTTAAGAGCTGTCAGACAAAAGAACCAGGTAACCTATAAAGGAAAAACTATCTGATTAAAAGCAGATTTCTCAGCAGAAACTCTACAAGCTAGAAGGGATTGGGGCCCTATCTTCACACACACACATATATATATATATCAGCCATGAATTTTGTATACACTGAAACTAAGCATTATATATGAAAGAAAGATACAGTCTTTTTTAGACAAACAAATACTGAGATAAGTCACCACTACCAAGCCACAAATGTAAGAACTGCTAAAAGAGGTTCTAAATCTTGAAACAAATCCTGGAAGCACATCAAAACAGAAACTCTTTAAAGCATAAATCACAGAGGACTTATAAAACAAAAATATAAGTAAAAAAGCAAAAACAACAAACAAAAAAATCCAAGGCACACAGGAAACAAATAGCATGATGAATGCAACAGTACCTCACATCTCAATACTAACATTGAATGTAACAGGCAACAAATAGCATGATGAATGGAATGTACCTTACATTTCAATACTAATGTTAAATATAAATGGTCTAAATTCTCCACTTAAAATATGCAGAACTGCAGAATGGATAAGAACTCACAAACCAACTATCTGCTGCCTTCAGGAGACTCACCTAACACACAAAGACTCATATAAACTTAAAGGGAAGAAAAAAGGCATTTCACGCAAATGGACAACAAAAGCAAGCAGGGTTAGCTATTCTTTATATCAGACAAAACAAACTTTAAAGCAACAGTGGTTAGAAAAGACAAAGAGGAACAATATATAATGGTAAAAGGCCTTCTCCAACAGGAAAATAACACAATCTTAAACATATATGCACCTAACTCTGGAGCTCCCAAATTTATAAAACAATTACTAATAGACTTAAGAAATGAGATAGACAGAAACACAATAATAGTGAGGGACTTCAATACTCCACTGATGGCACTAGGCAGGTCATGAAGACAAAAAGTCAACAAAGAAAGAATTGATTTAAACTATACCTTGGAATAAATGAACTCATCAGATATATACAGAACATTTCATCTGACAACCGCAGAATACACATTCTATTCAACAGTGCATGAAACTTTCTTCAAGATAGACCATATGATGGGCCATAAAACAAGCCTCAATAAATTAAAGAAAGTTGAAATTATATCAAGCATTCTTCATACCACAGTGGAATAAAACTGGAAATAAACCCCTCAAAAAATATTCAAAGCCATGCAAATACATAGAAATTAAATAACCCGCTCCTGAAAAAGCATGGGGTCAAAAACAAAATCAAGATAGAAATTAAAGAATTCTTCAAATTGAATGACAGTAATGACACAACCTCCCCCAACCTCTGGGATACAGCAAAGATGATGCTAAGGGAAAAGTTCGTAGCCCTAAATGCCTACATCAAAAAGACTAAAAGAGCACAAACTGGCATTCTAAGGACACACCTCAAGGAACTAGAGAAACAAGAAGAAACCAAACTCAAACCTAGCAGAAGGAAGGAAATAACCAAGATCAGAGCAGAAATAAATGAAATTGAAATAACAACAAAAAAAGTTACAAAAGATAAATGAAACAAAATTTGGTTCTTTGACACTACTGAAATAAAAAGATCATTCAAGGCCATTATGAACACTTTTATGCACATAAACTAGAAGAGATGGATAAATTCCCGGAAAAATACAGCCTTCCTAGCTTAAATAAGGAAGAATTGGATAACCTGAACAGACCAATAACAAGCAACAAGATCGAAATGGTAATTTAAAAATTACCACCACCAACAACAAAATTCCAAGACCAGACAGATTCACAGCAGAATCCTACCAGCCATTCAAAGAAGAAGTGGTACTAATCCTGTTGACACCATTCCACAAGACAGAGAAAGAAGGAATCCTCCCTAAATCATTCTATGAAGCCAGTATTATCCTAATTCCAAAACCAGGAAAGGAGAAACCAAAAAAGAAAACCCACAGACCGATAGCCTTGATGAACACAGATGCTAAAATCGTTAACACAATACTAGCTAATTGAATTCAACAACATATCAAAAAGATAATCCAACATGATCAAGTGGATTTCATACCAGAGACGCAGGGATGGTATAACATATGCGAGTCAATAAATGTGATACACCATATAAACAGAATTAAAAATAAATCACATTATCATCTCAATAGATGCAATAAAAGGCATTTCACATGGCAATTTTTGAATAACCATTTGAATTTCTCTGATTGCTATTGGTCTGCTCAGGACATCTAATTATTCCTGATTTAAGCTAAGAGGATTGTGTCTTTCCAGAAATTTATCCATATCTTCCAGGTTTTCTAGTTTGTGCACATAAAGGTATTCATAGTAGCCTTGAATAGTCTTTTATTTCAGCAGTGTCAGTTATAATATATCCTGTTTCATTTCTTAGTGAGGTTATTTGGATTTTCTCTCTTCTTTTCTTGGTTAAACTTGCTAAAAATCTATCAATTTTATTTATCTTTTCAAAGAACCAGCTTTTTGTTTCATTTATCTTTTGTATCATTTTTTTGTTTCAGTTTCATTTATTTCTGCTCTGATCCTGGTTATTTCCTTTCTCCTGCTGGGTTTGGGTTTGATTTGTTCTTATTTCTCTAGTTCCTTGAGGTGTGACCTTAGAATGTCTGTTTGTACTCTTTCAGACTTTTTGATGTAAGCATTTAGGGGTATCAACTTTCCTCTTAGCACCACCTTTGTTGTACTGCAAAAGTTTTGCTAGGTTGTTTCACTATTGCCATTCGGTTCAAATAATTTTTTAATTTCCACCTTGATTTTGTTTTTGACCCAGTTCTTATTGAGGAGCAGATTATTTAATTTCCACATATTTGCATGGTTTTGAATGTTTGTTTTGGAGTTGATTTCCAGTTTTATTCCACTGTGGTCTGGGAAAGTGCTTGATATAATTTCAAATTTCTTTAATTTATTGAGGCTCATTTTGTGGCCTAAAATATGGTCTATCCTGGAGAAAGTTCCATGCGCTGTTGAAGAGAATGTATATTCTGCAGTTGTTGGATAGGATATTCTGTAAATAGCTGTAAATCCATTTGTTCCATGGTATAGTTTAAATCCATTGTCTCTTGGTTGACTTTCTGTCTTGATGACCTGCCTAGGGCTGTCAGTGGAGTACTGAAGTCCCCCACTATTATTGTGTTGCTGTCTATCTCACTTCTCAGGTCTATTAGCAATTGTTTTATAAATTTGGGAACTCCAGTGTTAGGTGCATATATGTTTAGGATTGTGATATTTCCCTGTTAGACAAGGCCTGTTTGCTTTTGTTGTCTATTTGCATGGAATTTCTTTTTCCACCCTTTACCTTAAGTTTATATGCATCCTTAAGTGTTAGATGAGTCTCAAAGGCAGCAGATAGTTGGTTGGTAAATTCTTGTCTATTCTGCAATTTTGTATCTTTTATGCAGAGTATTTAGGCCACTTACATTCAACATTAGTATTGAAATGTGAGGTACCATTCCATTCTTCATGATATTTGTTGCCTGTATACCTTGTTTTTTGTCTTTCTTTAAATTGCATTTTTGTTCTATAGGTCCTGTGAGATTTAAAGCAAAAGGAACAGTGAGTAGAGTAAACAGACAACTCACAGAGTGGGAGAAATCTTCAAAATCTACACATCTGACAAAGGACTAGTATCCAGAATCTACAATGAACTCAAACAAATTAGCAAGAAGAAAGAGAAACAATCCCATCAAAAAGTGGGTTAAGGACATGAATAGACAATTCTCAAAACAAGATATACAAATGGCCAGCACATGTACGAAAAATGCTCAACATCACTAGTGATCAGGGAAATGCAAATCAAAATCACAATGCAATATCACCTTACTCCAGTAAGTATGGCCATAATAAAAAAATAAAATAAAATTAGATGTTGGTGTGGATGTGGTAAAAAGGGAACACTTCTACACTGCTGGTGGGAATAGAAACTAGTACAACTGCTATAGAAAACAGTGTGGAGATTCCTTAAAGAACTAAAAATAGAACTGCCATTTGACACAGGAATCCCACTAACTGGGTATCTACCCAGAGGAAAAGTAGTCATTATTAAAAAAAAAAAAATACTTGCACACACATTTATAGCAGCACAATTCACAATAGCAAATATGTGGAACCAGCCCAAATGCCCATCAATCAATGAGTGGATAAAGAAACTGTGGTGTACATATATGATGGAATACTACTCAGCCATAGAAAGGAATGAATCAACGGCATTTGCAGCCAACTGGATGAGAATGGAAACCATTATTCTAAGTAAAGTAACACAGGAATGGAAAACCAAACATTGTCTGTTCTCGCTCATAAGTAGGAGCTCAGCTATGAGGATGAAAAGGCAGAAGAATGACAGAAGGGATTTTGGAGAGTCGGAGAGAAAGGGTGGGAAGGTGGTGAGGAAGAAAAGACTACGAATTGGGTGTAGTGTATAATGCTCGGGTTATGAGTGTACCAAAATCTTATAAATTTCCACATAAAGAACTTACTCATCTAACCAAACACCACTTGTTCCCCAATAACCTATGGAAATTTAAAAAATATATAGACATATAAGTGGCCAACAGTCATATGACAAATTGCTCAACATCACTAATTCTCAGATAAATGAAAATCAAAACCACAATGAGAAACTATCTCACACCAGTCAGAGTGGCTATCATTAAGTAGACAAAACAACAGATGCTGGAGAGGTTGCAGAGGAAAGGGAACACATATACACTGTGGGTGGAAATGTAAATTAAGCCAATCACTGTGGAAAGCACTTTGGAGGTTTCTCAAAGAACTTAAAACAGATATTCTGTTTGACTCAGCAATCTCATTTCTGGGTAGATACCCAAAGGAAAATACATCATTCTACCAAAAAGACACATGTACTCATATGCTCATTGCTGTACTATTCACAATAGCAAAGACATGGAATCAACTCAGGTGCCCAACAATGGTAGGTTGGATAAGGAAAACATAGTACATATACACCATGGAATATTATGCAGCCACAAAAAAAAGAATGATATCATGTTCTTTACAGCACCATAGATGGAGCTGGAAGCCATAATCCTAAGAAATTAATGCAGAAACAGAAAACCAAATACTACATGTTCTCACTTATACATGGGATCAACAACAAGCACACATGTACATAAATTGGGGAACAATAGACACTGTGGACTGGTAGGGGGTGGCAGGAAGGAGTGGGGGCTGGGTTAAAAACTACCTATTGGGTACTATGTTCACTACCTGGGTGATGGGATCCATACTACAAACCTCAGCATCATGTAATATTCCCATGTAATAAACCTGAACATGGACCTCCTGTATGTAAAATAAAAGTTGAAATTATAAACAAAACAAAACAAAAACTCCTAGAAGATAACATAGGAGAAAATCTAGATGATCATGGGCAAGTTGATGGCTTTAGATCCAGTAAAGAAATAATTGATAAACTGAACTTCAGTGAAATTAAATTTCTGTTCTGTGAAAAACATTGTCAACAGAATGAGAGGTTAAACCATAGACTAGGAGAAAACATTTGCAAAGGATATACCAGATAAAGACATTCAAGAGAATATATTCAAGATATAAAAAGAACTTTTAGAACTCGATGAAAAAATGATCAAACTAATGAAGAAATGGGCAAAAGATCTGAACAGGCACCTGACAAAAGAAGATACACAGATGGCAAACAAGGATCTGAAAAGATATTCAACATCATATGTCTTTAGGGAATTATAAACTAAAAAAATATACTGCTACACATCTATTAGAATGGCAAAAGTCCAAAACACTGACAACACCAAATTCTTACAACGATCTGGGGCGTCAGGAAATCTCATTCATTGCTGATGAAAATGAAAAATGGTACCGCCATGATTGAAGAAACAGTTCAGTCGTTTCTTAGAAAACTAAACATACTCTTACCATATGATCCCGCAATTGCATTCCTGGGTATCCACTCAAATGAATCAAAAGCTTAAGCCCATACAAAAGCTTGCACCCAAAGTTTATAGCGACTTTATTCATAATTGCCAAAACTTGGAAGTATATCCTTTAGTAGGTGAATAAATAAATAAACTGTGGTACATTTAGTTAATGGAATGTTAATGAGCACTAAGAGGAAATGAGTTATCAAGCCATTAAAAGACATGTAGGAACCTAAAATACATATTATTTAATGAAAGAAGCCAATCTGAAAAGGGTACATATTGTATGATTCCAACTATATAGCATTCTGAAAAAAGCAAAATCATGAAGATAAGTAAAATATCAGTGGCTGCAAGGTTTGAGGTAAGAGATGATTTTTTAGGGCAGTTAAACTATGTGATACTATTATAGTGGATGCATCATTAATATATTTGTCAAAACTCATAGAATATGAAACACCAAGAGTGAAATCTAATGTAGATTATGGAGTTTGGTTTATAATGATGTGTTAGCATAGGTTCATTGATTGTAATAAATGTAACACTCTGGTTTGGAATGTTGATAGTGTGTGTGTGTTGGGGGTGAGGCTGGGGGAAGTAGGGGATATATGGAGACTCTGTACTTTCAATTTTGCTGTGAACCTAAAACTGCTCTAAAAATAAACTCTGTTAAAACAAACAAACAAAAATAGAGGGACAAGAGATTGGGAGCTTATTATTAGCCTCTTTTAAGAAAAAATACTAGCCAAGAAACTTATATCCTGCCAAACTAAACTTCATAAATGAAGGAGAAATAAAATCTTTCCCAAACAAGCATTCACTAAGAGTTGTCACCACTACACTGATCCTACAGTCAAAGGATTTTCAAATACGGAAATGAAAGAATGATACTCACCAACAACAAAGGAAATAGAAATACAAAGCTCACAGATCCTGTAAAGCGACAATCAAAACTTCGGAACAACTAGCCAACAACACTACATCAGCAACAAAATCTCACATAGCAATTTTAACCTTGATGCAAAGAGCCTAAATTCCCAACTAAAAAGACACAGAGTGGCAAATTGTATATATATACAAAAAAAAAAGATAACCATCTCTTGTCCACTAGAGACCCACCTATTGGCTAAAGATACATTCAGACTCAAAGTAAAACAGTAGAGAAAGATATATCATGCAAACAGAAAACAAAAGTGAGTAGCAGTAGCCATTCTTATATCAGATAAAAAAGACTTTATATCAACAACACTGAGAAAGAGACAAAGAAGGGTATTATATAACAATAAAGGTTTGAGGCCGGGCACAGCGGCTCATGCCTGTAATCCCAGCACTTTGGGAGACCGACGCGGGCGGATCACGAGGTCAGGAGATCGAGACCTTCCTGGCTAACACGGTGAAACCTCGTCTCTACTAAAAATACAAAAAAATTAGCCGGGCGAGGTGGCGTGCGCCTGTAGTCCTAGCTGCTCCGGAGGCTGAGGCAGGAGAATGGCGTGAACCCGGGAAGCGGAGCTTGCAGTGAGCTGAGATCGTGCCACTGCACTCCAGCCTGGGTGACACAGCGAGGCTCCGTCTCAAAAAAATAAAAATAAATAAATAAATAAATAAATAATAATGAACGGTTGAATATAACAAGAAAATATAGCTGTCTTAAATATATATGCACCCACCACTGCAGAACCTGGATCCATTAAACAAATACTGTTGGATCTAAGAAAACAGACTGATAGTAATAAAACAATACTGGGGAACCTCAACACCCCGCTGACATCAATAGAGACACTGAGGCAGAAAATTACCAAAAAACTCTGGACTTAAACTAGATATAGACCAAATGGACCTAATAGACATCTACAGAACGTAATACTCAAACAATTGCAGAATATACATTCTTCTCATATTTGCAAAAAACATTCTCCAAAATCGACCATATGATTGGCCGTAAGGCAAGTCTCAAAAAAAAAAAAAAAAAAAAAAAAAAAAAAAAAAGAAATTGTACCAAGTATTTTCTCAGAGCACAGTGGAATAAAGTTAAAAATCAATACCAAGGGGAACTCTCAAATCTACACAAGTACATGGAAAATAAACATGTTGCTTCTTAACAACTTTGGAGTAAAAAAAGGCAGAAATAAAAAAAAAAATTTAAAAGAATGAAAATAGAGATACAACATATCAAAACCTTTGGGATGCAGCAAAAGCAGTGAGAAAGGAAAGTTTATAGCATTAAATGTCTATGTCAAAAAGATAGAAAAATCTCAAATTAACAACCTAACATTGTAACTCAAGGAACTAGAAAAACAAAGGAAAACCAACCCCAAAGCTAGCAGAAGAAAAGAAATAAAAAAGATCACTGCAGAAATGAATGAAACTGAGATTAACTAAAGATACAAAGAATCAATGAAACTAAAAGCTGGTTTCTTGAAAGGATAAACAAAAATCACAGACTACTAGCTATACTATTATAAGAGAAGATTCAAATAACTATAATCAGAAATAATAAAGGTAACATCACAACTGTTACCAGAGAAATACAAAAGATCATCAGAAATTACTGTGAACACTTCTGGGCACACAAACTAGAAAACATAGAGGAAATGAATAAATTCACGGAAACATACAATCTCTTGAGGTTGAATCAGAAACAAATAGAAACATTGAGCAGATCAACAGCAAGTAATGAAATTGAATGAGTCATAAAAATCGTAACAACAACAACAACAAAGCCTAGGACCAGAAAGATTCACATCCAAAGTTTACTAGACACACAAAGAAGAGCTGGTATCAATCTTACTGAAACTATTCCAAAAAATCAAGGAGAAAACATCTTTCTTTAACTTATTCTATGAATTAAGTTTCATCCTTACACAAAAATCAGGCAAAAACACAACCAAGAGAGAAAACTACAAACCAGTATCACTGATGAACTATCATAGGTGCAAAACTCAACAAAATGCTAGCAAACCAATTCCAAAAGGACGTCAAGAAATAATTAACCATGATCAAGTGGGCTTATTCCAGGAATGCAAAGATGTTTCATCATTCGCAAAACAATAATCACGATCCACCAAATTAACAGAACTAAGTACAGAAACCGTGTGATCAGCTCAGTTGATACACAAAAACCATTCGATAACATCCACCATCACTTCATGCTAAAAACCTTCAACAAACTAGGACATAAATAGAATATATTTCAAAATAATAAGAACCATCTCTATGAGAAACCCACAGCCAATGTCATGCTGAATGAGGAAAAGATGAAAATATTTCTCCCAGGAACTGAGACAAAACAAGAAGGTTCTCACTACTCATACTCAACATAGTAAGAGAAGTCGTAGCCAGAACAATCAGATAGAAGAAAACATTAAATGCATCCAAATTGGAAAATAGGAAGTGAAATTATCTCTGTTCACTGATTACATAATCTTATACTAGAAAATTCTAAAGACTACTCTAAAGACTCCTACACCTGATTATTATTATTTATTTTATTATTATTATTATTTTTTGAGACGGAGTCTTGCTCTGTCGCCCAGGCTGGAGTGCAGTGGCGCGATCTCGGCTCATTGCAAGCTCCACCTCCCGGGTTCACGCCTTTCTCCTGCCTCAGTCTCCCGAGTATCTGGGACTACGGGTGCCTGTCACCACACCTGGCTAATTATGTTTTGTATTTTTTTAGTAGAGACGGGGTTTCATCCTGTTAGCCAGGATGGTCTCCATCTCCTGACCTCATGATCCACCCGCCTCGGCCTCCTAAGGTGCTGGGATTATAGGCGTGAGCCACCACGCCGACCCTACACCTGATTATTGACTTCAGTAAAGTAACACAATACAAAATCAGTGTACAAATATTAACAGCATTTGTATACACCAATAACATTCATGCTGACAACCAAATCAAGAACTCAATCCCATTTACAATAATTACACAAAGAATAAAATACTAATGAATATATTTAACCAAGGAGGTGAACAATATCTACAAGAACTACAAAACACTGATGAAAGAAACCGTAGACAACACCAACAAATGGAAAATCATATCATGTTCATGGATTTAAATAATCAGTATTGTTCAAATTACCATTCTACCCAAAGTAATCTAGATTCAACACAATTTTTATCAAATTGTGAGCCTCATGTTTTTACAGAGTTGAAAAAAAAATCCTAAAGGTCATATAAAACTGAAAAGAAGCCAGACTACCCACAGCATTCCAAAGGAAAAAGAACAAATCTGGAGGTATCACATTGCTTAACTTCAATTATACTATAAGGCTATAGTAACAAAAACAGCATGGTACTGGTACAAAAATAGACACATAGATCATTGGAACAAAATAGATAACCCAGAAATAAAACCACATACCTAAAACAAACTGATCTTTGATAAGTTTGACAAAAATAAAAAATGGGAAATGACACCATATTCAATAAATGGTGTTGGGAAAATTAGCTAGCCGTATGCAGAAGAATGAAACTATCCTCTCTCTCATTATGTACAAAAATTAACTCAAGAAGGATTAAAGGCCTAAACCTAGAACATGAAGCCATAAAAATGTTAGAATAAAACCTAAGATAAAACTCTCCTTGACATTTGCCTAGGCAAATAATTCATGACAAAGACCTCAAAAGCACAAATGTAACAACAACAACAAAAAATCGACTAATGGGACTTAATTAAACAAACAACAACAAAAAAAAAAACAGCAAAAGAAATAATAAACAGACAACCTACAGAATGGGATAAAATATTTACAAATTATGTCTCCAATAAAGGTCAAATATACAAAAACTACAAAGAACTAAAAGAAGTCAACGAGAAAGGCACCAAAAAGCTTGAAAACTGGACAAAGGACATTAACAGATCTCTCTCAAAAGAAGAAATACAAGTGGCCAACGAAGCACATAAAGAAATGCTTAACATCACTAATCATCAGAGAAATGCAAATTAAGACTACAATGAGATATCTTACACCAGCCAGATAGCTTTTAATAAAAAGTCAAAAAACAATAGATGTTGGTGGGTATGCAGAGAAAGAGGAATTCTCAGACACTGTTGGTAGCAATGCAAAGTTGTTCAACCTTTATGGAAAACAATACGGAGGTATCTCAAAGAACTAAAAATAGTACTACTATTCAACATAGCAGTCCCACTACTAGATATCTACCCAAAGGAAAAGAATCCATTATATAAAAGAGACACCTGCAGTTATATGATTACTGTAGCAATCTTTACAATAGTAAAGTCATGAAACCAACCTAAGCGTCTATCAGTTGACTGGATAAAGAAAGTGTGGCAGAGAAGCAGAATATCAAACATTAGATGTTCTAATTTATTAGAGGGAGCTAAACAAAGTGTAAGAATGAACATAAAGATGATGAGAATAACCTCTGGGGATTCCAAAAGAGAATAGAGTAAGAGAGGTAAGGGTTGAAAAATTACCTATCGGGTACAACAATCAATATTTGGGTGAAGGGTACACTAGAAGCCCAACCCCAACCATTACACGTATATAGTGGAACAAATAAGCACATGTACCTCATGAATAAAAAAAAATATGTATTAATATTAGTTTTTTAATTGTTCTTAGATGGACTACATTCATGTTAAACAATAGCAGAAAGTTGTTGTGAGATATTTGCAAACTCTCTTCTATCATTACAATTTTTATGTAAATCAGATTTCCAAAAATAAAATTACTTTAAATAAATACATTAGGAATTATGGTCAGATTTGGAATTAAAATTATATTCATGTTAAAAGTTTATCGATAAGAATTTTATAGTAAAGTAATCAATATTATTTTACTTTAAACAATAATGAAAGAGGAAACAATTGTTCTTCAGGACATTCCTGCTAATTTGTTATGTTCTAGTGGGCTAGTAAAAATATCAGAATCAAAAGGAGTTAGGAGAAAGGGCGATGACTTTGGATTTCTATTAATCTGCATTCCAAACCCTGGCCCTTCTAATTTCAGGCTCTGAACTAAATTTAACAGATTTTTAAAATTCATACAAAGGAGGAAATAATTTATTTCCTTAATGGTACTATTGCAAAGACTTAGTCACATAAATGTTTAAAATGCTTAGCATACATTCAAAATGCCTAGTCCAAAGTGGGTTTCCAGTTTTCACTGTAGTTCATATCCTTTGTCTTACAAAATTAAAAAAAAAAAGTTATTAGGGAATTGCCTACAAAATGTTTCAATTTTTTTAATAGCTGAAAAAAACAGAAGAACACAAGAACCTGAAAAAGAGAACTTATTGATAAGCTTGAGAATTCCAACGAAAAACAAGCTCACCATTCTTCTCCTAGTATTTACTGACTAGAAAGGATATGTAAGAAAAAAAAAAAAAAGCAATACATAAAGCTAAATGTAAACTTTTAAAGAGTTATATCTTTTATTACTTTTAGAGTTACAATTTTCTTTGGAAATACATGATGTACTTTTGCATGGATTTTTTGACTTTCCAGTTCCATAATTTTACTGATTTTCGTACACTGGGAATTTGAGACACCTCTGACTCCAGCTAGATCTACCTGTGACCTCAGCTACATCCTAACACAACAAGTATTGATCATTTCTGCCCCAGATTCTGCTGGCTGCATCTAACATAAAGTATCTCATTTCAGTGATATAAGGATATGATATTAAGAAAAGTCAAATTGCCCCAGCTGATTTTACTGATTTCTGTTTTTGTAATTCTAGTATAATCAATGTGTTCAGGTATATATGTATGCATTTATATATGCATAGATATGTATTTTATGTGTAGTATCTATGTTTAATACATCAGAAGGTATACAAATGTGCTTGTATATGCATACGCACATGTACATTTATATTTATATGCCTACCTATTTATTTATGTATGTCTTTTGCAATCTTCTTGTTCTTACTAATCTTAGCCAGACTTGAATTGGATTTTCATAGTTTGTGGTGAATGGCTTCTATGTAGCAAGGCCATACGAAAGTTAACATAGAACTTAAAGTAAAATAGACTGTCTTCATTTTAAAACTTATAAATATTAGTAACTATTACACCTCCACAATATCAAGAAAACCAGTGGTGTGATGATAAGAGTGGTTTTAACAGATAAAAAAGTTATAGTTATTCATGGCACATTATTACACTATCCAAACATGTGGTTGGATTTCATTAGTACTTCATTACATTAATTGCACTTAAGCACACTTAATCAGAGTATTTAGACCTGAAATGCTCTTAATTTTTATAATAAATTACTATTATTTATGCAGATTTATGTATAAACTATTTTATGGCATATTACTGGGCAATAAATTATATTCCTGATGAACTTAGATAAGTAATGGATGAGTAGGGGAATAAGGAAGATAGGCCATTTGTTGATACCTGGGAGTTTTTATTCACTGGGATGGAAACCCTAAGATAGCAATCTTGTAGGGATACTAGCTCAATGACACATGGATTTTTATGAGAAATAGAAATGTTTATGTGAGAACAAACTTTTACATAGGTAACATGCATATAACTAAGGTAGCAAGTGTGGGGAGACAGCCAAGGTAAAGGGGATCAATAGGTAGGGAAGCTTGTCTCTAAAGCAACCTGATTTTGGAGGCACTGGGTCAGCTTCCACCTAACTCCCAAGTCCAAGTTTATCCACCATTGATGGGGGTCTTAAATTTTACTTCCTTAGGACTTATGGCATTGTTGTTTTTACAATGCTTATATTCCTGGGGTGAACCATATTTAAGCATGTATTTGTTACATGTGGTAGTTAAGAAGTGAAATAAGTTCAACATTTCAAAGAGGAATCAGCTGCAACCCTTGCCTCAGGAGAACAAAATTTATAGCAAAACACAATAGTTTCACACACACACAAAGACAACTGAAGTACTGGGAAAATTTGTCCTACTCTACAGTTTCGTCCAATTGCAAACCTAAAATAACAAACTGTCTGCTACTACCTTGGGACACTAGATACTTTTACAAGTAGTTCCAGCAGTTTCAGTTACTTAAAGTAAAGCCTATTTCTTACTGCTGTAGGTATATACAAACAAACCAACAAAACCTTTTGAGAGATTGCAAAGAAAATAAAGAATAAAGTGTATGCCATCAGACCTCCAAAAAGAATAACTCCACATTTACATTATTAATATAGTAACATGTAGTATGTAATACAAATTCCTATAAATATGGGATGACATGTATTAATAGATAAATATACATCAAGCTGTATGAGATTTAATGCAGCAAAAATGTCTTGCTGCTGAAGAAGTTTGAAACCTAATACTCTCCTGGAATAATTATCTTAGAGCCATCAGTTTAAGACTGTCTTCAATCCTTAAAAGATAACTTAGGTCACCTTACCAAATCTGTACTGAGCCCCAAGTAAAACATGAAGCACAGTGATTCATGAGCACCTTTTCATTTGTGTTTCTCTGTGAATCTATTTAGCAGAAGCCTTCTGATAACCAAACTGGATGTTTTCATGATAATAAATTCATCAGTAAACAATATTTAGAAAGAAAACTAGAAACATAATGGCATTATTCTGGCAAAAAATAAAGCATTTAACATTGTATTCCATCTAAATGTGGTGATTTCCTTAAAATTATTTTATGGCAATGCAATATTGCTGAGGAAGGACCCTGTTTTATCAGAAACTGACAAACCACTTTCTGTAATTCAAACAAGGATGCCTAAACAAAGGAGGAACAATAGTGATGTCATCTGTCATCTATTAATGAGCTACAAGTGGAGCAATCAGTGAGATACAATGACTTCCAGGGCTTAGATGTGCTACGGAAAGGGCACTGTGGAAGACGTGGTTCTGCCAGAGATTAAAGAGATGCTAAAATTTTAGGCTTACAGGAGAAACCAGAGAAGCTGATGTATTAAGGTTTTCCATTCATCGATAAAACAGAAAACCATAAAGGCAAAACAACAGAAGAAATGACAGAGAAAAGTGACTGAGGCAGAAAGAGACTCGTTTCCAAATTTAAGTGCATCCATTATGTAACCTGACTCTGTAGCTCTGTAGAACTACCTTCTGGTCTAATAGAGACAAAAATTTTTTAAAAATACAATTTATTTTGTAATGATTACTCAGTATAAGATTTTTATTGCTCTTCCAAAAGTATTTTCTAGAAATATATTAGTTTTCATGGTTATATCTTAAAGTGTACTTTAACAAATAAAGATAACTGCTTAGTTTATAATAAAAACTTGGAAATTTATAATAATCACTAACTACATTCATTTATGTGTAGATCACTCTAAATTTTGGGCCTGATACCGTTGCCTACCCCCTGTACCCTATCATTCAAGTGGTAGTCTATCCACTTAAATTGTGGGATTGTCCACTCTAAAAATGCATTACCTAAAAAAAAAAAAAACCAAAAGCTCACTCGTTTATAGAATTCTTTTTTTAATTGAATAATTCATTTACATATATATTTATTCCCAAATATTTTTGAACACAAATTTGAAATCACACTCTGGAGTAAAAAATATTCTTATTAAAAACAAAAATGAACAAAAAATAGAGCAGGGTAGACTGGGGAGCATGCTAAGTTGTCTACAAGGTAGTCAATATAAATCAAATTTTTGTGCTTATTCTAAACATCAGAGACTAATAATCTAGCGAGTGAGAAGAGTTCAGCAAAAAAAAAAACAAACAAACAAACAAAAAAAAAAAACCTTACTAGAAAACTGTATTAGTTATCACTCTCTAGAAGGACAAAACTAGTAGGATATATATGTATGTTTATTAAGTATTAACTGACACTATCACAAGGTCCCACAATAGGCCATCTGAAAGCTGAGGAACAAGGAAAACCAGTTCAAGTCCCAAAACTGAAGAACGTGGAGTCTAATGTTCAAGGGCAGGAAGCAACCAGCATGAGAGAAAGATGTAGGCTGAAAGGCTAGACCAGTCTAGTCTTTTCAGGTTTTTTTGGTTGTTGTTGTTGTTTGTTTCTTTATTTGTTTTCTGCTTGCTTTATATTCTAGCCATGCTGGCAGCTGATTAGATGGTTCCCACCCAAATTAAGGGTGGGTCTTCCTTTCCCGCTCTCTAACTCAAATGTTAATCTTCTTTGGCAACACCCTCATATACACACCCAGGATCAATACTTTGCACCCTTCAATCCAATCAAGTTGACACTCAGTATGAACCACTATAAAAACTAAAGGTCAAATTCCTATTGTAAAATACCTCTGCTATAAGCTAAATGGTATCCCCCACCAAAATTCATATGTTGAAGTCATAACCCCCAGTACTTAAAAATGTGACTGTATTTGAAGATAAGGCCTTTAGAGAGATAATAAAGATTAAATAAAGTCAGTGGGGTGGGCCCTAATTCACTAACTGGTATCCTCATAAAAGAGAAGATTAGAACACAGATACATAACAGAGAGAAGATGACGTGAAGATATAAGAAGAAATGGCCATCAGCATACCAAGGGGAGAGGCCTTAAAAGAATTTATCTTGCAAACACTTTGATCTCAGTCTTTTAGGCTCCAAAACAGGGATAAAATTGAGTTCTGTTCTTTAAGCCAGTCAGTGGTATTTTATTATGACAGCCCTAGAAAACTAACGCAAACTCTTTCACGTATTTTTCTCTCTGCTATGATTACAGAAAGAAAAATTTTCAGAAAGATTGTTTTCTCTTGCACAAAGATGATGCAAAAAAGTGGAAGTTACAGTGAGCTAAAGCCCGTTTTATAATTACCAAGATTTAGTCACAGATGAGCTTAGATAAGGCAAGTGGAGTCAGTAACAGAAAACATGTGTTCACAGCACTTTTGACTCCAAGCAGCCAAGGTGTAGTGTGGTACCCACAGGAATTCAGAAAATGAAAATTTCCCAAAAAAGAGTATTTCAAAGTTTTTTCATAAAGTAGAATAAGTTCTTAAAACATTGTGTTATTATCAAGAAACGATTAATGTTTGAAAGTTAATAAAATGGTACTTTATCTTGTTTTATTTTTAAAGATTGTGATTTTGTGGGGAAGTATAAATGAGTGAAATACATGTTAAATGTAATTTAACAGTTATTCTCTCCTGGGGAAAAGTATAGCTTATTTTTCCTTATTGCCCAAGTAAGCCATCATATGACATAGGCATTGTACCTAGGAGAAAATGTAGCAGCATTTTCTTGGCCCATTGCAAAGTCAAAATATAACAGAAAACGTCAAATTACTAAGATAAATTTGAGCACAATCATATGCATGTGTCATTTCCTGCAATGATGTCTCTGTTTCCCCAAATCTAGAGTTCTGGAAGAAGTACAATGTGTATTTTGATTGGCAAGATTTAAATATCAGTGAGCAAGGCTTCTGCTAATCTCCAAGGATGAGAGATCACACATTTCCAAGATTCTCATGCAGAGAAGGACAAGCACTCGGAAAACATCTCCCCAGTCAGACTTCATGGAATTTATCTCTAAGCTGTTGCTATTCTCTGTAAAGGACACAGGCTACTTGTGTCCTTTTCAGAAGACTAACCCACCCCTAGAGAGAAATTTGAGATGCAAGTGGAGTAAATCACTAATTGATAGCTCCTGTTGAAGTTAAGGACAGAGATATGATTGAAATGCAAGTCTCTAGTCTTCAGTTTACTTCTCATTGCAGTCAATCCAGTGTTGAAGAGAATTTTTAAAGTGTAGCCAGAACTTTTAAGATCTAGCATTTATGCCTTCAAGACGTCTAGGGAAGGGATAATTTCTCCAAGATAAAAAAGCTTTTCTTCATTTCACTTCATCAGTATAAGAAGCTCTGGTGTCAAAAACCTTGCCCCGGAGTTTGCCTTGACTCCCATCAGGTTTAACCTCTGAGTTTAGAGTCATTTTTCATTTTCTGTTTCATTTCATCTACCTCCCTCCACCTGTGATTAAGGTTCTGAAACGGAATAAGCACAAATGGAAAAACAAACAAACTGAAAGACAGGAACCACTTTTAAGAATAATTCTTCAGTTCTCAGATTTCTTACCTTTAAAACCTTTAAAAAATGGAAGAATTTCTAAGTCTAAACTTTTAAAAAGTTTAAAAACACAGTGTATAAACTATTATTTACTAATTTCACTAAGAATTAAATCCTTCCAGTGGTGGTTTAACCTCACCCTTCTCAGTAACTTTACATAGTTTTTTTGTTTGTTTGTTTGTTTGATTGATTTTTGGCATCAACATGCCTTTTGGCGTGAAATTTTTGCTCTGGTACTACATAACATGGCCAGTTGTAAAACCTGACATCTGTGTGGAAACATTTTACTGGTTATGTTCTTAATCAGTATTAGGTAGACTTTATATGAAAATATCATACAGTCTGGCAGTCTGAACTGTACATACAGTCAGTATATACACATTTAGAAAGATCTAGAATGGTCGTGAACCTGTGAAGCTTGGGAGCCTTTGGGACCATGGTATCTAATACAAAAATTATTGCAAAATATATTTATAATGAAGACTGCCTCACGGAACTGAGACCCTTGAAACCTTGGGGAATATACTGGTTTCCTATTTGCTGCTGCAATAATTTTACACATCACAAAGTTTAGTAGCTTAAGATGTAGCAAATTTATTATCTGACATCTCTAGAGGTCAGAAGTTCAAAATGTATCTCACCATGATAAAATTAGGGTGTCTGTAGAGATGTATTCCATGTTGAAGGTTCTAGTAGAGAATCTGCTTTTTCGCCTTTTCCAGCTTCTAGAGGCCAGCCCTGTTCCATGGCTGCAGCTCCCTCCCATCTCCAAATCCAGCCACAGCCATTCAAGCATTTCACATTTCAAATCACTCTGATACGGACTCTTCTACCTCTTTTGCACTTAAGGGCCATTGTGATTACATTAGGCCCATCTCAATAATCCAGCATGCTCTCCCTATATTAATGTCAGCTAACCAGCAAACTTAATTCTATCTACAACCTGTAAATAGAATTTCCCTTTGCCATGTAACCTAACATATTCACAGGTTCTGGGGATTAAGATTTATGCATCATAGGGTGCCATTTTCCCTCATATTTGTAAAGAATTATAAGTAGAAACAGCTCTAAAGCAACAGAATTAAACAAAATAGATATAATAGCAAAAATTTCCTAGGGAAAAAAGAAAACAAAACATAACAACAAACAAAGAATGAAAGTAGAAGTTGTGTATGGCTCAAAAATCACAGATGAGAGGCCAACCCAACTTCAAAGCCACACTGGTTGTCATGACTACACCTGGAAGACCTGCCTATACAACCTCAATTGGAAGCTTCAGAATATGACATCCTAATGACCTCAGAACCACAAAGGTATTTTTTTAAGAGCAGAAAAAGGGGAAAAAATGTCTTATGGTAGCCAGAGAGAAACAAATGAGAAACAATGGTGGAATTGTTGGTGGATGTTGAATTAGAAATTTACTAATTTCTAATTTTTATTAAATTTACTCTCCTATTCACTTATTCTGAACTGACTCCAAAAAAAATTTTTGTAAATATAGAAAATTTAACTCATTTCCTGAAGATGATGATTCATTAGGCCTTGGGATGTTGAGGTGTATAATACCAAGTCTGTGAAGCTCTGTTCATTTTAGTACTTGAGCTTCTTACAGTCAAGGTCTACATAATTTTCCACTGTACCCCCAACATCAATGACAGTCCCTGGAACAGTAAAGGTACCCAGTGAATTTTAGTATAATAACTGTATATAATAGCACACTATTAAAGAATGCCTGGTGTTGCTTTGGAAAATGGTTATACCTTAAAATTTCTGGTTAGGGTATTTTTCATTACTATGTAGGGACCCTAGCTATTTGCACATCTTGTGCTAATGTTGAGATTTTTAAAAATAAATTGTGTCAGGATTATGAAATTGCTACAAATAGCAGTCATTCCCTGAAAATTCCATCTGTAACTTGTATTTCCCTGTCCCTCTCAGTCCTCTTGTCTTGTTTTATTTTTTTATAACCACTTTACACAGATGTGTCGGGTTTGTTAATGGACTCTCTCACCATTATAATGTACACCCAACAAAAAGTAAAATACTGTTAGCTTTCCCCCCATATCTTTGGGGGAAAAAATCATCTTTAGAAAAGGGGTTAACTTTTCTAAGATCCAGAACAATGCCTCCTGAGAGGTATATGCTCAATGAATATTTATTAAATGAGAAAATTATATAACGTGACAGAATGAAATCATTATAAAACAAATTTGTGCATGTCAAAATCTTCTCAATGGAAAGCAAAGCAAGAAAATTCTCAGACATAACAGGAGCTTTAACACAGCTACTTTGGAGCATAATGCTAGAATCAGGCTGAAGCAAAGGGTACGTATTTTTATTCCTATGTAGAATATTCTAAACTGCAGAGGAAAAGTCACATTAAAAAAGCTAACATAATCCTTTTAAAAAATTATTTCAACTGCATTTTGTAAATGAATTATTAATTTCTTGTACTACAGTATGCTGTTCAATTATATTTTGATACTCACCGAATTTAGCTAATATTTTTATCAACTCAACAAAATCACTCCTATAATGCTGGTAAACACTGTGGTTCATCACAGCATAGGAAGAAGTCCAGGAAGGAAAAAGAATAGACAAAGAAGCTATGGGAAACTCTAAAGGACAAATAACCCACTAAACGCATTTCATGAGATCATTCAACAACAACAAAAAAAGACCAATTAAAAGATAAATGAAGGGTGAAGCTATAAATTAAAGGATATTTTAAAAACTTGATCAACAGATATATGGACCTTATTTAAATTTTGAATGGTTGTATGAGTTTCTTTCTTTTTTTTTTTTTTTTTTTTTTTTAACTAGGGCTTTTCTTCCTTTAGATAGCAGTAAAAAAGAAAAAAAAGTGTAAACAGCATTTTTTTAAAATAAATCCTTATTTATTTTTTATTTTTCCAGACAGTGTATGGTTCTGTTACTCAGGCTGGAGGGCAGTGGCATGATCACACCTCACTGAAGCCTCCATCTTCTGGGCTCAAACAATCCTCCCAATGTAGGCTCCCCAGTCCCTGCTACTACAGGTGCAGACACCACACCTGGGTAATTGGTTTCTTTATTCTTTAGATAGTTTCTTTATTCTCACTATGTTGCCCATGCTGGTCTCAATTTCCTGGGCTCAAACGATCCTCCCACCTTGGCCAGTTTTATAAATGCTTTTATTAATCAGTTTGTTCTCTGGTTCTGGGTTTTCTGCCATGCTTCCAATAAACGTAATTGAATTTAGTCTACAGAAGACAGCTTTTTTTT
This sequence comes from Macaca nemestrina, assembly GCF_043159975.1. Classification (NCBI taxonomy): domain Eukaryota; kingdom Metazoa; phylum Chordata; class Mammalia; order Primates; family Cercopithecidae; genus Macaca; species Macaca nemestrina. Next base: position 82,712,514 of record NC_092135.1, on the reverse strand, counting down.
TAGAGTTAGGATACTGGGCATTGGTATGAGGTAAAGATAGAAGTGAAGGGAATGACAGTGATGCTGAGAGAGCGGTTCAGATACTTCCTCATGTCATGTAAACCAATAGGGAAGGAAAACAGCAGAAAGGGCTAAAAAAAAAAGAGTCAATAATCTGGAAAACATATTTAAAGCCTGGTTAAGTCTTTCTGAGGTTTAGAAACAGGTAGAGTTGCAGTGTAAACTAAGACACTGAAGGGTAGGTATGCATTATCAGAAATTAGGATAAAAGCCATTAAAATTTCCAAGATGGTATATCTGTGGGTTCAGCTGGTTACTATGTAAGTGGGTAGCTGAAGAAAGTAGAAGAGTTTATTAATAGTTTGAGGGTTGAAAGATCTGTAAGGTGTCTTTTGGGTGAGGAGGATGACTCATGAAATCAGCTGCAATTGGGATGAAAACAAAGACAGAGGCAAGCATCAAAATTTTCCAACGGTGTGCTGGAATAATCATTAGATTCAAGAAGTTCTCTGCTCTCTTTTACATCCAGATCTGCAAGAAACAGAGCTGTGAACATTGCTAACCATAGCCACCAATCTTGAAATAAATGCCTTCATACTAACATATAATTTTTAAAAAGATAAAGTAATGAGTCTCACACTTCAATATGAAATAAACAGGTGTCAAGGAATTTTTTCCTCTCGTTAATTAAGGAGGGAAACAGTGAGATGTTCAAACCAGTCTGAAGAGGGTTTACAAGGCTAAGCAATGTTAGGATAACTAGCTAATATCCAATAGGTGCAAAACACTAATCCCTGGGGTACTAGTTCCATGTGGTAAAAATATACAGGTTAGCATGAAACTTTACTAAGACTGGGACATTGAATAAATACAACATAAAAAGTGAACTAATTACATTTCCCAAGACAATCCTTAGGTGGCTTTCACTCTTTTTATGACAATGGAAGGTGTCTCAAATTTGCCTTACTTCAAAATGGATGAATGATTATTCTGACAGAGGGAATAATTACTTATTCTGAAGTACTAACTTTTACACAGAGGTTTACCAAAAACAATGAGGTTTAAATAAATCGGCCAACAAAACCTGAACCTCCAAAGTGTCATCTAATCACTCAATAATGGCAAGAGCTTTTTAATAAAACAAAACTTATAATAGATTTTTTTTCTATCTATACTGTTGCTATCCTCATCTAAGCCATTATAATGTCTTTCTACATTTGTTCTTGTCATTCCAGCATTTTTTTCAATGCCAGATTTCTAATTTCTCTCTCAAAGAAACCTTCCCTCAACTCATATAACCATCAGGAACTTTCTATCAAAAAACTCTGTTTTATTTGTTGCATAAGTTATTGCCTGTTTCCTCGATTTTTATTTATGATCTAACTGTTCTTTTTTCCAAGAAAAATTAAACTATGTTAAGTATAAACATTATCTCTTTTATTACCCGTGTATTTACAGTGTCATTTAAAATGGTGCCTGGTACAGAGAAGGTGCTTAGTAAATACTTGTAGAAAAATAAATGATTCAGCTCTATCAGTTTTATAAACACTATCAATAACTGAGATGAAATGTAATCATACTTCTAAGCAAAATTCTTCTGGAGGGTAGTTAGAGTTTTATAACTTTTGGAGTTGTTGACTCAGCCCTGAAATACTAATACCTAACTGAACAAAGATTTACTCTCATATCCGAACATCTAGTGCTATACACCATTAGCCATCTTCATTTTTGGTAATGAGAATTAGTGTGATTTCTATACACCATTAGCCATCTTCATTTTTGGTAATGAGAATTAGTGTGATTTTTATCTTGCTTCATGTGTAGGAAGTGCTTGAGCAGTACAAATCCTTCACCATGACATTACAGATACTAGATATTCAAGCTTCTATGGAGAATTAAATTATGGGAAATTGCTTAGGGGAAGTTGTCTGAGAATATGAAAAGAAGAACAATTTGTTGTTTACTAATAGTCCTAACTCCCAAAAAGAAAAGGGTCTTGCAAAAGCATTTACCAAAATTGGCTCAGAAGTTCATGATAATATGACATTCATATAACATAGTGCTGTTTTCTCTAAAGCAGAAGTGTAGAACCCAGGAATGGCACCAGCCACTCTACAATTTCATAGCAGACAGTTAATTTCCATGTAAGGAATATTTACTCATTCTTTAAGTTATAACTTTCCTTAACAACGACTATTACTACACTGGCATGCAAGAGATTCTCCTTTCTTAGTTGTTATTGTGGTTTCATGTCCTTGCTTCCCAAACTAGGTAAATAATCTGTCTTCTTTAAGATAGTCATAAAGTCAATTTCAAAAGAACCTACGAGTTCCCAGTGAGTTGTTTATATATTTTTGTGACAGTTTAAAAAGTGTACTTAAATACATAACACTCCTAAGATCTTAAAACTAATTTTAAAAACTATTGAGGAAATTATATATATTAAACATGCCCATAATTACACATTTACTTTATTATTTACAATAGAACAAAAAGAAATATTGAGAATTGCAGATCATGATAACCATCTCAAAAGTATTCTTACATAGGTACTAAGGCAATCCTGTCATTAAACAAATATATATATTTATGTTGCTTTTTGAAAATTTCATTTTGATATAAAGTCCAAATAAATATCCAGCATTAAGAAAAAATTAGAGTGATCCATCTCTTCCCTCATAAAGTGTAGCTGCTTTGTTTATGGCCCTAATAATATTATTGATGTCCAGAAGTCACATGTCACATGCGTTAGCTTTCCCACTCTTTGATTTCATTCACACACCTTCACATTCACTTGACTCTTTCCTCCCTCATTAACACTAACTCAAATAAGGTAAAATGTATCACAGAGATAAGGTGTCTTTCACATAGCAAATATTTTTGATAAAATGATTAAAAATAGAACTGATTTTTCTTCAAAAATCTTTATCAACTGCTGAAATGGACCTTGAGAAAGATATGAAGAATCAGTTCTGCCACAGATGGAGAAAAGAAGAAAAGCACTGAGGTCAAAGCACAGTTAAGGGTGGAAGACTCTCGTTTCACATTTTCTGACCAAACCAATAAAATGAACAATAAGAAGCTCCACTTTCTCCACTTTTTCCCCAGACAAGATTTTTATTAACCTACCCCTGAGAACCAACTACAAAGAAATAATATTTTCAAAACACAACCCTATATTCTTCTGTAATAAAGAAGTATATTGTTACATTATATGTTATTTATGTTGTTCGGGACAAGACACACATGCTGTAGACCAGGATTTTTGTTTTGCCAACCTGGACATTAGTGATCACCTCATTATATAGTTTACCAAATAGATGTAAATTCTCTATATATTTATTTTGTTTACAATTCAATAGCAAATAAAAGTAGTTAGTTATCACCAACAAAGCCATAGAATAAGTTTTAAATTCCCCATACTGTATACATATAAAATAGTAGGATTCCTTTCCTAACTTTTTTTTTAATACACAAAATACCCAAAAAAGACAAGATTTCAGAAAAAATGATAGGACAGATAATTTTGAATAAATAAATATGTGTGGAGGACAGTAGACTAAGTATTTTTCTAATTTTTACTGACACAGCTCTCAATTCAGACCCAATGTGCAGAAATGAGCAATCAGTAGTGCCCTAAATTCTACCATTTTGTCTCCTGACTTTACATTAACACTTAATACTAAACTTCAATATGGTGTTTTCTGTTGACTCCCCTCTTGCAATTTGATACTAGTTTGCTAGACCTATTAATCATTTATAATTTTAAAAAAAGTTTTTATTTCAATAGGTTTTGGGAGAACAGGTGGTTTCGCATTACATTAATACTTTCTTTAGTGGCGATTTCTGAGATTTTGGTGCATCTATCACCCAAGCAGTGTACATGGTACCCAACGTGTAATCTTTATCCCTCACCTGCCTCCCACCCTTTCCCTCAGTCCCCAAAGTCCACTGTATCATTCTTAGGACTTTGCATCCTCATAGCTTAGCTCCCATTTATGAGTGAGAATATACAATGTTTGATTTTCCATTCCTGAGTTACCTCACTTAGAATAATGGTTTGAAATTCCAACCAGGTTGCTATGAATGCCATTATTTTCTTAGACCTATTAATTGTAATCGGTTACTTGGTTTCCCTTCCTGACTATTGTTAGCAGATTTGTTTTCTCTCTCATGGTTTAGTGGTTTGTCAATTGAAACAGAAACCAGAGGCATTGATTCTCCAGGATTTCCACTTGCATTACTGTATTTTCACAGCAGAGGTGAGATACAGGTATTTGTTGGAGAGAGAACTGATGACCAGGTTAAAAAAAAAAATCCTAAACGAACTTTTTGATGTCCACATGATACAGATATCACTAATAGTGTTTTTCTATTTCTCTGTTTTTTTTAAAATAAGCTAATCCATTATAGAGAAAATTAGTCAAATCATAAGAGTATAACTCAATCACAAAAGTATAACTCAATACATTTTAACAGACCAAATATACGTGTGTGTGCATATTTAAAAACATATATATGCACACACACTACACACACACACGCACGTATATACATATGCACATATATATGTGTGTATGTATGTATTTTAAAGTAGTCAGCCCTCAGGGTAATGCAAGTGAAAACTATAGTGAAATACCACGTCACATCCACTACGATGTCTATTACAAAACAGACAGATAATAACAAGTATTGGTAAGGATATGGGAAAGTTGGAGCCCTCATACACTCCTGGTGGCAATGCAAAATGATGCTGTTTCTAGCAGTCTGATAATTCCTTGGAAGCTTAAACATAGTTATCATATGACCCAGAAATTCCTTTTCTAGGTACATACTCAAAAGATTCAAAACATAGGTCCACACAAAAACTTGTACACAAATGGTCATAGTGGCAATATTGACAATAGCTAAAAAGTAGAAACACCCCAAACTGATGAATAAACAAATATTATATATACATATATATAGCTAATAAAATATTATTCAGCTATAAAAAGAGTGACATAATGATATAGCCTACAGCATGGATAAGTCTTCACAAAATGCTAAATGAAAGAAGAAAATCACAAAAGACAAGATGTTTCACAATGTCATTTATAAGAAAATTTCAGAATAGGCAAACCTACAGAGATGGAAAATAGATCATTGGTTGCATAGCGATGGAGTAGAAGAAGAAACAGAGTGACTGCTAGTGGGTATGGACTATTTTTTTTTTTTTTTTTGGTCAAGGGGAGTGATGAAAATACTCAAAAATTGCAATGATAGTTGTACAACTCTGAAAAATATGCAAAGTGCATTTCAATAAAGCTATTATCAACAAAACAGAAAATCTTCTTATCTGTTTTGAAATAACTGCAATATCTTATATTTGTTTATAGATAATAACGAAAAATAACAAAATATCAAGAAATAGAACATTAACATTATAGCAGACAGAATCTAAATGGATACCAAATTATCTGTTTGTTGTTTCACACACAATGGTGTGAACACCATTCCCTATTTCCTCTCCCTTTGAGAGGAAGTGAGACATTTACCTTGCTCATACCCAGTAGAATATGACAAAGGTGATAGGATATGACTCTCATAATTACATTACGTTATATGGCTGAAGTAATCAGGTGTTACTCTTGAGATTACACTGTTTTATAAAAGACTCTGTCTTAGTTTTTCTCACTCTTCTAGTGGCCTTGATAAAGCAAGTGGGCATCATTGTAACTTGTCTAGGGAAATGTCCACATGCCAGGAGCTGCAGGTAGTCTCTACAAACTGAGGACCTCAGTCCTCTAACAATAAGGTAGTGAATTCTGCCAACTGAAGTGATCTTGGGAGTAGACGTTTATCCAGTTGATCCAACAGATGAGAAAGGCCAGTAGACATCTTCTTTTTTTTTTTTTTTTTTTTTCACTTTAAAATTTTGTATAGAGATGGGGTCTCACTATATTGCCCAGGATGGTCTTGAACTCCTAGGCTCAAGTGATCCTCCTTCCTTGGCCTCCCAAAGTGCTGGGAATGCAGGTATGAGCCACCCCACCTAGCCCCAGGAGACATCTTGACTGCAATAGACATCTTAACCGCAGCCTGATGAGGCACTGTTGTGGAGTTCCCAGAAAAACCTGTCTGGACACCTGACCCACAGAAACTGTGATATATAAAATACATGTGTTTTTTTTAAGCCACTAAGCTTGTGGTGACTTGTTATGCAGCAATACATTGCTGATATTTTCTCCTTTCAAGCGCCACAGCCTTATTGTCAAAAATGAACAATATTTTAATTTCAAAAATGTTGAAATAGTATTGAATATTTTAAATGCACATAGTTAGAATCAAAGAATGTAAATATTTTTCCTGGTTTCCAGTGCCCAACAGCATGGTCATGATAGTAATTTCTTTTGTGTGTAGTATTAGTTTGCTCATCTTCATACTGTATGGCATACCACTGAGTAAATGAATATATCAAAATTTATTTATTCATTGTGTTGTTGATTGACATGAAGTTGTTTGTAGCATTCGAGTTATGTTGCTCTGAATATTCTTATTCAGATATCTGTCTTTGGGTGAAATATATACAAACACACACATATTTCAACTGAATATACCTATAGACAAAATTTAGGGTCATATAATTTCAAATATTTATGTATTCAGAATTACTGACACTGCCATTTTTCCACAGTAGTTTCACTCACGACAGGAGGGTACAAAAATTTGGGTTTCTATACATCTTTTACATTTCAGATAGTTTTGATTTTAGATATTTGGTAGTGCTAATATATATTTTCCATGAAATAACTCACTATCACATTATATTAGCCTTTGACATTTTTCATGTCAATTTACTTGTTTATAGTTTATTTTTCTCTACTAAAACCAATATTTTCTTTTTGAGATGTAAACTTTGTCTGCTTTTTTTATACACCCATATACCTAGCTTTCATAAAGAACATAAATGTTTCATAAAGAACATAAATGTTTGCTAAATGAGTAAACTACTCACATAGGTAGTCAGTTCCTTCTCCCCATGCACTTTTTAGAAAGCATTCCTAAAGGGAGTGGAACCGCAATATATGGCTACTGATGCTGAAGCAGCTTAGTTTAATGACATTCTTTCTGGCCAATTTTATGAAAACGTTATAACACATTCTACTCACAAAATTTAAAATTTAAGAGAAACAATTTATCAAACTATAATATGTATTTTATAGTACTCAGGGTAGTTTGAGTTGGAAAAGTGGAGGAATTCTAAGTTTAAAAGGAAAGGGGAACACCAAAACTCACACACAATTTGTTATTATAACTTCCCTTAATCATTTGGACCATGTAGTTTTTAGTAATAAAGTTTGGTGGATAGTCTTTAAATCAGATGATTTCTAACTTGTCTTTCAGTTGTTCTCCTCTATGACTTTACATATTGAGTGGATGGTAGAATGTAGGTTGATGATAAATTGTGTATATACTGAAGCTTATTTATCTAGTTAAAATATGATAATCTTACTTCGCTCATTAGATATAATATTGGGAAACTCAAAATTATAACTTTAAAATATTTAAGTATCTTTGCTTTATCCAAAGGAAACATTATCTCCCTAGTTTTGCAATAACAAATGTTCTACTTGTGCTTTCAAGCCCAACTTCTAAAAAGTGCTTTCTTGAAGGTCATTAATAATGATATCTCACTTGGCAAACATTTGAGCTCTGATTACCAAGCCTTGCTAATATGAATGCAAAGAACACAGCTCTGACCCAGAGCTATGTACCCTTATTTCTATTTATCTTCATATTTCTGAGGAATATCCACATCTCTGGGCTATCATGGCTTTCCTTGCTTGCCTCTGCCACACCACCATGCATTGCTTTCTGGTAAATGTCATTGGATTGGGATGCTAATGCCTCCTTTTTGCTTTTGCTATATAGAGATGTCATCTTTGCAACTTTGTAGACACTAAATATTGCAGACCTTCCATTTCTTCACCTATATAAATAAAAAAAGACTCATAGGATTTCTATGGTTCTATTAAATTATATTATCCGACACTTCAACATGTTGAGATATCTGTTGTGCTCTTGCTAGATTTTCAGTTAATTAATTTTAGTTCCAGAAACATAAAATTGAAAAAAGATTGAATACTATAGGCTACCAAAGCCCTTCTTTTGAGAAAATGATACATAGGTATGTCCTCAGAATAATGGCATGAAATAAAGCTCAGATGATATAAAACAGGATGTAGGTTCTTGGGAGCCTGTTGCCAGAACTTACATTTTGCAAGCCTGATTCATAACTTACAGCAGTGTGTTCTTTCCTTAAAGGAAGCAGACAGAACTTTGCCAAGAGAAAGTGTGCAATTACTATAGGTCATTCTCCGGAGGTACTTAGCAATCAGAAGGAGCAGTAAGTGGCTGTGAAGCAGAGGCAATGTGATCGAAGACAATATTCCTTCCCTCTACACAAGACATGAAAGTACTATAAAACATATGAATAAAAGCATAATCAGAATAAGAGTATGATAGCTGAAATTTGATACATCAAACCTAGATGCAGGATATTCGCTCTGTAAATAATGGTGATGATCTGATTCTTTTGTAGTTGTATGTGCACAGTTTAAAAAGGGTGGTTAAGATGAAACAAAATCGACTAAAAAGTATATTTATTAAATACATTTTAAAGACCTGCTTTCTTATGATCATTTGGGAATCATTTAATTTGTACAAAATGTCAGTAAAGTTACAAAGTCATTTGTAAATATAAACTTAATTATTTTGGTGAATTTAACAAAGGTCCAAGAATTATAGTATTTTAGTTTTATAAGACATGTTCTAATTTCCACAACTAAAGATGTACCCCTTAATAACCCTTTCTATTTTCAATAACAGTGGCTATAAAAATGTGGTCCCTAGACAAGCAGCATCAATATCACTTGAAAAATTTATAAAAATACAGTTTGTCAGACCCTACCTCAAACCTACTGAAACAGAAATTAAGAGGATTCACCCAGTAATCTGTGCTTTTATAAGCTTTCCAGATAATTCCAATGCACCCTAACATTTTTTTTTTTTTTTTTTTGAGACGGAGTCTTGCTCTGCCGCCCAGGCTGGAGTGCAGTGGCCGGATCTCAGCTCACTGCAAGCTCCGCCTCCCGGGTTCACGCCATTCTCCTGCCTCAGCCTCCCGAGTAGCTGGGACTACAGGCGCCCGCCACCTCGCCCGGCTAGTTTTTTGTATTTTTTAGTAGAGACGGGGTTTCACCATGTTAGCCAGGATGGTCTCGATCTCCCGACCTCGTGATCCGCCCGTCTCGGCCTCCCAAAGTGCTGGGATTACAGGCTTGAGCCACCGCGCCCGGCCCTACATTCTTTGAAATTAAATTTCATCTTTCCTTTATATGTACCCAAAATTCCAAACTACAAATCTTCAAGGATGTATTTTCAATGTTTCATAAAGTCCACTAGGAGTTTTATATTAGTGTAATTAAAACATTGTGGTATAGTGGTTTTTTGATATCTTCAGAAGAAGGGTTCCAGGACCCCTGCAGTTACCAAAATTCAAGGATGCTGAAGTCCCTTATATAAAATGACATGGTATTTGCATATACTCTGTGCACATCCTACCATACACTTTGAATTATCTGTAGATTGCTTATGATACCTAATACTAAGTAATGCTATGCAAATAGTTGTTTTCTTGTACTGCTTTTTAAGCTTGTATTTTTTACTGTTGTATTTTTATTTACTTATTGAATATTTTGATCCAGGTTGGTTGAATCTGCTGGTGAGGAATCTCACCAACTGTAATGTTAATTACTTTGTCCTAGTTATATATTTGGTTTACTATTTATGTGCTATAATAACTAGAAAATAACTTTTTAAAATGTTGCTTCTTATATATAGCTGCTTATAAAACACGACAGAAGAAATTAAAAATAATGCTTTAGTAGCAAACAGATTTGGATTCACTGACAACTGCCTTATTCATTTGCAACAATTCTGGATTACTTACAATTACCATTCATGTTTTTTTTCCCCTTTGAACTTAACAATGTAGACTCCCCATAATTCCTTACATTTTACCTAAAGTATTTTTTACTCCTAACATTGAAATTATAATTTTACTTTTACATTTCAAAAGCAAAAGTTAATAATATTTTAAAGACTTATCTTTAAGTAGCCTGATCATTTTAATGAAGTGAGTGGTGGTGACACCTTTTGGTAAATATATTTAACATAAAATTTACCACCTTAGCTATTTTGAAGCATGTAGTCAGCAGCGTTCAGTACATTCATATTGTTGTGTGACCTCCAGAACATTTTCATCTTTCAAAACTGAAACTCTATACCCACTAAACAACTCATTTCCCCCTTCTACAAACCCGTGGTAACTCATTTTACTTTCTGTTTCTACGAGTTTCGCTACTTTAAATAAGTCACATAAGTGGAATCATATAGTATTTGTTTTTTGTTTCCAGCTTATTTCACTAACCCCAATTTCCTCAAAGTTGATCCATTTTGTAGAATGTTTCAGAATTTCCTTGCTTTGTAAGGTTAAGTAATATTTCATTGTGTGCATATACTCCATTATGTCTATCTGCTCACCCACCAGTGGACATTTGGGTTGTGTGTTAGTCAGAGAAGTGGTAATAAAATCTATCATCTGGGTCGATTTAACGACTCAGTCTTGGAGGCTGGAAATCCAAGATCAAGGTGCTGTTAAAGTTACATTATTCTAAGACCTTTCTCCTTGGCTTGTAGATAAAGCTGCTTTCTCCCTGTGTCCTCACATGGTCTTTTATCTGTGGTGGCATGCTTCTGGTATGTCTTGCTGTTCTTATAAGGACACCAGTCTTATTGGATTATGGCCTATCCCTAAGACCTCATTTAACCTTAATTACTTCCTTGAAAATCGTATCTCTGAATGCAGTACCATTGGAGGTTAAGATTCCAACCTCTAAATTTTGCACGGGACACAGTTCAGCTCAAGGCAGGCTGCTTCTACCTGTTGGCTATTGTGAATAATGTTGCTATAAACATGAATGTACAAATATCTCTTTGAGACAATATGAATGTACAAATATCTCTTTGAGACACTGCTTTCAATCATTTTGGATACACCCAGGAATAAAACTGTTGGATCGTAAGGTAATTCTCTTTTATTTTTTTGAGCAACCACCATATTAAGGTATTTTTATAAGACAGTCATATCGTATAATACAGATACAGACAGAACAGATATTTTGTTGGATAATCTCATTAGTTTCCAAGTACTTAAAGACAAGGTTATGTATTCACTCTAAAATAGAAACCTCAATTAGACTCTTTAATATTTATACTTCCTAATAAAAAGAAAAAACTGTTTCTTTTTGCTAAATTTGTTAAAATCTTAGAAATCTTTTGGGTATATCTATGATTGTTTATCCGTGCTTAGTTCTACAAATAAAAAATTGTTATTTATGTGATGTGATGATACTATATAAAACTTGCAGAGCAAAACTTATCTACTAATATTTTTATCTATTAAGATTCAAAACATCTGAATAGACATTTTATCACCAAACAAGAATTTTGATATTTATTCATAAAAATAATAATTTAGCAATGAATTAATTTGGTGTGTTTACCAACATAGAAATTGTAGCAACAGAAACTTAACAATAATGTAATAGGCATGTTTACATGCAAAAATCCTTTTTAAGTGGTATATTGTACATTGATACATGTTGTGGGGCAAAATTAATAGCCATTTTTTCTTTAAAAGAAATGCCAGAAACATGCTGGTATTTCATTTCTACAATAACAATTTATTTCTCCTGCTCTAGCCAAACCACATGAAGGCAAGTGTTATATTGATTTTTTCTAAGTAATGTTTCGGTAGAAAATATTGCAGATATATAATTCTACTTAAAATTGGGAAATTCACAAAGACCTATTATCAAATAAAATACTATTTATTGTGAAAAAATATTTTAGAGTCTCCTCAATGGCATGAGAAAGCAATATAATTGGAAGAGTTAACTTTCAGTTTCAGCCTCTTACCATAGTAGTGTGACTCAGCAGCATGTTCCAATTTACTCCTGTATGCTTATTCTGCCCAATCAGTCACTAATATGCTACTGAAGTCAGAGATAAAATTGGCTTACCCACAGTAGTTACATGGCTGTCTACAAAACAATTCAGAAACAGTGTCACCAGCAAAACTATATTCTTACAAATATACCAGTTAAAGGGACAAATATACTGATTAAAAAGATGGTTCAAGATCTGGCTTGAAACTACTTACCTAAGTACCTGTAAGAATTTTTCACATAAAACTGAATTCACAGATATTTTATTCAGGCAAGGAAATAGTTTGTTTTTAACAGTTTTTTTGTCTTCTAAATAAAATTTCTAGTCATTTATTCTAGTAACTTTAAAATTTACTTGGAGCAGTTAGATTTTTTAAATGATTGCCTTTAATTGTATGAACTAAAACATTCAGAAATTAAAAACAGTATAAATTACTTGCACATCCTTTTTTTCATGAAATATTACGTTGACTTTAATTTTGCCTGTCATTTGTGACTGACAAATGTCAAGGGGATGATTTGGCACTATGAAAACAGTTTTATTATCTCATGCTTTTATTTCTTAAATAGTCTATTTATAGACATTACATTTCTGATTGGCAATGAAAACGTGCCTCTATAAATTACTGTTTTGTATCTTTTTAAAAAAAAAAGTAAAGGGAATCATGTACCTGGATTACACAGTGTATGGCTAATGACAGTCTACCCTAGATGTCATGGAAGGGGCACTGCCCAGTTGATGGACAGTTTCATATGTCCAATTTGAATTCTGAAAGTCAAATCACACATTTTCCTAAGAGTGTGTTTTGTGATTAATTCCTGAAGGAAACTGAGGTGATATGTTTGTAAGAGGAAAATGAGGAATGAAATACACAATACTGGAACGTCTTTGGTTTATTTTATGAGTCCTTTAACTTAAAATGTCAAATTTAGACATATTTTTGGCTATAATTAATGACCACCTAATCAAAATGTTCTCTCAAATAAACCCACATAAAGATGGCTTCATGACTATTTTACTAAGGATGCGTTTAGTATGGAGACCAGAAAAAAATGAATAAAAGACATGATTTTTATGTATTTGAAAGTTGTTTTTATTTTAACCAAAGTCTTTTGCATTTAGTTGGGTTTTATATCAGAGATTCATTGAATTCAATCCTTTAAAAAAAATAATAGAGAACTGAATATGTGTTTTAGGAATACAGACTCAAAGTAGTGAATAATAAGTCCTCGTTTTCATGGGAGTGGGCATGAGAGGAGAGTGTGAGTTAGAGATAGTGACCATTAAAGGAAAAAGCGATTTGAAGAAAAAAAGTGAAGCAATAGAGAGTGGTAGATGGGCACCTTAATATTAGATATTCAGGGAAATAAATTAATGGCCTTCATACTGGTGGGTTTCATTGCACTGTTAGAAAAGCCTAACTTGAGATGGTTTGGAAAGAATATGAAGGGAGGAAGTCCCAGTAGTAATATTTAAAGAAAATATACTTCATATAAGAACAGAGAAACAAATAATATTAGGAAAATATTCCACTGTATCAGTTCACCTCTACTTCTCTCATCATATGGCTGTCTACGAATCTTTTTCTTCCACCTATGTTTGTCTCTGTATCCAGATTTTTCTTGTTATAAAGACACTGGTCATATTGAATTAAGGCCCATCATAAAGAGCTCACCTTTACTTAACTCCTCTGTAAAGACTCTGTTTCCAAATAAGATCACATTCTAAAGTATTCAGGGTTAAAACTTCAACATATCTTTTGGGGGACACAACTCATCCTGTAACATCTTAGATCTAGATGGTGGTCATGAGACTTGAGATAATGAGAAAGATGGAGGAATATTTAGGTAGAAGAAATGATTTTATGCACATGCCAAAAAAGATAATACTTAAAATTATTTGATACATTTTAACATATTCTAATGACTAAATGGCTAGAAATAACATTTTTTATTTAAAAGAGGCCAAAAGCTTTAAGACTTCTTTCACAGTAATTTAAGAAGTATGCTTGGAATGTCCTCCTTACAACTATAAGCTCTTATTTGTTATATCATTCCCTTGTAAATGTTTATTTGCAAATTCATTTCCTCACTGTCAGAAATAACTGCAATATTGAAATTTGGCAGAATTGATTGTAAGGTCATCATTGATAAATAGCAAATAAAAATAGACAAATAATAACTATTTTATTGTGTCATACTTCTCCTTTGAGCATTTGATACAATTGAAAACTCAGAGGCTGGGCGCGGTGGCTCATGCCTGTAATCCCAGCACTTTGAGAGGCCGAGGTGGGTGGATTGTGAGGTCAGGAGATCGAGACCGTCCTGGCTAACACAGTGAAACCTTGTCTCTACTAAAAATACAAAAAATTAGCCGGGCGTGGTGGCTGGCGCCTGTAGTCCCAGCTATTTGGGAGGCTGAGGCAGGAGAAAGGTGTTAACTCAGGAGGCGGAGCTTGCAGTGAGCTGAGATCAGGCCACTGCATTCCAGCCTGGGTGACAGAGCGAGACTCTGTCTCAGGGGAAAAAAAAAAAACCCTCAGATAAATATTCCCCAAATTTTACACACTATTTAGGATGGACACCTTATACAACCTTCATTAATCTTAATAACTATTTATTATTATATGTAATAAATGTGTGAGCTATTTGGCTTATATCAATGTATAACAACTATTTCAAATATAAGTAACAGAGAGTAGGCAAATATTTACCATTTAGAAAGACAAAATATTTTTAATTTTATAAACTTTAGATTTTAGTTTCAAGATTCTTAAACATTATGTAATTCTTCTTGAAAGACATGTATACGCTTGATAAATTTTTCTTTGTAACATGCATGACCTTATGAGATATATTCATTTTGACTCCAGATTACCTGATTATAACAAATATTTTGTCTGTTTCACATATTACTGTATTCCCTGCAATGAAAATCATGTTTAGCAAATAGTGGGTGCTTGATAAAAATTTGTCGAATGAATGAATATAACCATAGGCAAAAAACAAAAACAAAACAAAAACAAAAAACAAAACAAAACAAACAAGGCATTTCATTACGGCTATCCAAAGCAGAGAAATCAGAATTTAAATAATAAGAAGGCAGACAGAGAAAATGAAGGAGACAATGTGAAAAAAAATAAATAAATAAAATGACATCATAGAATGCGACAGAAATATATTCCTTTATCTTCCTTCCAGCATCTAAGCTATATATCAGCAGTTTGAAGGAAGTAATAAACTACAGAATATACTTCCATTGGGTTGGAAAAATTTAAAATATAGCCTTCTTCAGAAGATGGTATCAAAAATTTAGTTTCATAATTTCCAGTCTCAAAACTTCATCAGGGACCCGAAGTAAATAGCAGCCAGGAATAATGTCAGATCCATACATCTTAAAAGTTCATGTCAGTTCTAATTAATAGACATGACGTTAATACCTTCAAACAATTTCAGACACTTATATCATCTACATTCTGTGCACAAACATACTTTCATTGTGCCACTTAATATTATCACAAATTTATTTGCACGTCTATGGTGATATCTAGAGAGTTGAGAACTTGTTTTTGTTTTGTTCAGTTATGTTTCTTATTTCCTACTTGGCCCCCAAGTCCATTGCATAGTGACTGGCACACAGAGGATTCAATAAATAAGTACTGGATTGATTGTCTCATTATATTTAAATTTTTGTACTGGAATAGACTGTTGTAAGTACTAAATTATATTCCCGCTATTGCCTTAAAAACTTGCAATGCTATTTCAATCATTTTTTATGCATCAAACTAACCTATGCATATGCCTCAAAAGAGTTCTTAGAGCTGTAAGCTTCAAGTTTGAGCCTTACCTGGCTGAACACAATTTGATTTACAAATTTATCCTGAAATTCAAAGAAAGAGATAAGAAAATTGAAGAAAAAGCAATTTTTCTTTTCATAAAACCTTACTACATTTTTAAAAATGCAAACTTGACAGATCGAAAATATCCCAACTGTGCTTGCCTGTATGCATAATGGCTTTATACCACTTTTGTGTTTGTCAAAATTTCTATAGAAATCACAGACCAGCTTTATCTCTTGACTTTCAAACATACCTCAAGTAAAATATGCTGAGGTAGTAAAACTAATTTAAGTTCTGTGAAAAGTATTCCAGTAAGAACTCAAAAAGCAACACATTAGTTGGCTTTCTAAAGCCTAACAACTTATCTGACATTAACACAAATAAAAATGTAGTTTTAGTTATATGACCGAGAAAAGGAAATTGAATGCAAGTTAAATTGTAGCTAACACTTAGATGTGCTATGTGCCAGCTGGTGAATTAAACCCTTTACAGATTAGAACATTGAGGTTTGGAAAGTGGAAAGAAAGTCTCATACATTTTATGAGGCCTTGGAGTTTGAAGTCAGGCAACCAATAACGTATTGTGGGAGAAAAGTAAAAGCAAAGCTACTATATAACCTGAAGAGTAGCAAACAAACTATTCTAGAGACCTGGTTATAAGATTTGGTTTTCCCCAGGCATCTTTATTCCAAGCATGTAGCCAAAAACAGCCAACCCTTGATGGCGTGTCTGTAGTCACCTTCTTCACGCCAACCAGGAGAAGGAATTTCACAAGGTAATGTCATCAGTTAAGGCAAGAACTGGCCATTTTCACTTCTTTTGTGATTCTTCAGTTACTTAAGACCATCTGAATGTGTACGTACTGGTCACAGGGGATATGATAGCTTAGCTTGGGCTCAGAGGCCTGACAATAACATCATTCCTAAAGTTAAAAAATCACTTACTATCCCTATTGCATGAGGTAATTTATGTATTTTATTGTCACTGAATATAGAAAGACTCAGTATTTAGTATTCATGTTCTATTTCTTTAAAAAAATATCTATTATAAAAATTTTGGAATAATTTTAGATTTATGGAAAAGATGCAAAGGTGGTATGCAATTTATCTGTTTACCCTTCACAGATTTTTCCTAATGTCAATACAGTTCATAATGATGTAGTTGAAAAAACTAAAGAATTAATATTAGTGTATTAGCACCTCAACTACAGGCTTTTTTGCCAATGTCCTTTTTTTGTGTAAGATTTCAATCCAGGAAACATTGCATTTAGCATGCTATACTTTTTAACAGCCCACTCTTTTACAAGATAGGTGTCCATATTTTTATTTTCAATAATGAATATTTTTCTTAATAATTGGTTCCCTATGATTGTTATGAGAATAACAATACCTTCATATATAAAAATTATACATATTACATATTATACATACAGATTAGATATAATATATAATACATAAGGCAAGCAATTTATAGCTTACATATTACATATATACTACATTCTATAAGCACTTCTATCTACATGTAACATAAATATATGATATTGTATATACATAATAATGTGTGTATGTGTTTGGGTATGTATCTCCTGCCAAAAAATTTGAGAAAACTGAATACTACTTTCTTGCAGAAAAGCAATGTAAACAAGCATAGATATAGGTGATGAGAAGTGGAACAATTAGTATTTTTAACTTTGTGAAATTTAAAATTCTCAATTTAACCAAAAATCTATTTTTAAGTTATAAATATACCCAATAATATACCCAATGATTTGTGGTTCATAAATGTAATGGGGAGGAAGTATAATATGCTAATAATATTGTGTCATATCATTAGTTATGTCATAATATAGAGGCATATTAATAATTATAAAATCCACTGTTTAAAGGTTCAAAATCAGTTTAAGTGAATAAGAGCATAATTTCATGATGTATTCTACAAACTATTAGACTTGATAAATAAATTACTTATAACTTTGTAACTTTGTTGTTAAGCATATGAATACAAAGGTAGACAATCTGCTTGAAATCCTAGCATTATTACAAATTGAGTAACCTTGGGAACTATGCCTTAGTCTCCTTGCCTGTTAAATTCAGTTAATAATAGTATTTACTTTATAGAATTGTTGAAAGGATTAAACTAGTAAATTCATGTAAAACACTTAAAATAGTGACTTGTAAATAATCAATGGTATTAGTAATCGTTTTCATAAAGTAATTTTATATATAAGTGCCATTATTGATATTTATTTGTATCATCAGAACATTTTCTTGAATTATACTATTTTTCAATCCTCATGTCATAAAACTAATAAATAAACATATTCACCGGAAGCTTAATATTTATCCCCATTCAATTCTTTAAGAATCCTCAGAAAAATGTGGCAATATGCAAAAGAGATGTCAAATTTCCCCATAGTAGAGTCTACAAGGACTCCTGACAATGTTTTCTTTTAAAATTCTCAGTTATGATAGCTTTTCCTGCACAATGCCAAGCAACGATATCTCCCAGGCTTTGCAATGCTTGAAACAGAAAGAGCCCATCAATAAAATAGAAGAAGGCTAGACAGTAAGGGAAATCTTCAAATGGTTTCCCAAGTTTTTCTAATTCCCTTCAAGAAAATCAGTGAAACTCCAAACAGAAAGAGACTGAAATGTCTATTTACTCAAGCTCTAAAGGGATTAGCTAAGTCTTTCTGCTTACATTAGATATTTTTGATTGTTTGGTTTGGTTTCGCACCCCTACATAATCACTTTGAATCTCATGGCAAGGATGAAAGAATAAGTACAGCATCCTCCAGAGAACATTTTTAAAAATACAAATTAAACATAATTTCAGAACTAGCCAATGTTTTTTAAGGTGAATGTTCTACTCTTCAAACTATAATGACAAACAAAACAACTTTCAAATCATTTGATTGCATAGTGTTATAATTTTCCATAGATACTTATTGTCATTTAAAAAGACTGAAAGAGAAAAGCATAAGAGACATAAATGTAAACATGACTTGGTCTTTAAACAAAAGGCCACAGTCAAAAATCAGTGGTAAAATAAAATATTGATTTAAGAGGAACAGATATCCCAAGGAACCAGGAAGATTACTGTGGAGATAGTTGCAATAATTCAAGCAGGAGATGATGAAGGAAGTGTAACCTGCACATGTTTAAGAGGTGAGAATTAGTGCTTAGATGTTGTAGAGTGTGTGAAAAGGAAAATACAGACTTTGTGCAAGGATTTGGATCGCGTTTCACTTTTGATTCATGGAACAAATCTGAAGTTGACATTGACATGAATTTCAATTACCCTCTGAAGATCACTTCCTTGATCCTCAACCGCATTATGAGAGTAGGAAGCTGTTTTTACAATATTAAAGATGTGGTCACGTGTTCAGATGGTGATGTACTACAGCTCTGGAAACTGAAAGAGTTTATCATGTAAGATGAATTAATATGACAGCTCAGCATGAAAAAACAAGAATTTAGTGGAGACCTTGAGGGTTGTGGAATGTTTAAACTAGATGTTGAGGAAAACTGAAGTTGCTGATTAAACCTACATAAAATAACTGTTTAGAAAGATGAAAGACTGAGCTAAGTTTTAAAGTCATAAATTGTTTGGCACTAAACTGCTCGTTTTCCCAGTTGTCTCTGGTATGTTCAACATATCAGTTACAAAATCAGGGAAACAAATTTTAGAGTATTTTGTTTACCAAAAATAGCAAGTTAGAAATAAAAATGTATTTATGAAAAAAGATACATGTATCTATGTAGTTACACCTATACACACTCGTACACCTATATACACATGTATTTAAATGTCCATGTATATACATATACATATTAAGACCATTTAATCATTTTCTAGGATATTACTTAAAAATGGACACATGAAATAATACATGCACATACTAGTCCTGCTGTATACATTAGGCACTCTTTTATGATTATTAGATATAAAAATCTTTGAATCATTGAGTTTCCTAAAAACAACTGAATAAAAATGACATTGCTTTTAAAACCTATAAAATTTATACATAAAATATAAGAAAATATTAAGGGAAAGTATTCTATAAGTATATGAATCTGACATAAGTGAAAAGTCAAAATTTTGTAGTTATAGAAACATCCTCATTATAAAATTTAAGAAAATTTAAGATGGGTGCAGTAGCTGACAATCTCAGCAATCTGGGAGACTGAGGAAGAAAGATCATTTGAGCCCAGGAGTTTGAGACCAGCCTGGGCAACATAGCAAGATCCCATCTCTTAAAAACATGAAATGAAATAAAAAATTTAAGCAAATTCAATAAAGTCCTTTTTAAATAATAAGAACACACCTTCAAAAAAGAAAAAAATACAATATAAAATCGTGTTGAATTAGAAGGTTGAGTAAGAAATGAATATTTATAAATACTGAGGAAAAAAACTATAAACAAAAGCACATTTTAACTATAGTTTCAGGGTATTTTCTGAGCCAATATTTACTTGTGTTCATACAGTTTTTTTTTTCTAGGGGTTAGAAACAAGCAAACCAATATTTTGTTAAACATTAAATAATTTCTATGTTATGAAGAAAATATGTATTTTTTGAGACTTGTAATGATTTTAAATGAAAATAAATAGCATGTATTTCAAATATATTCTCTCCTCTTCTGGTAGTAGAATTCAGAAAAATGTCTAGTTGTTACAGCATTTTAGGCTATTCTAGAACAAAGCAACTAATCCAACTAATTAAGTATACATTTGAAGAGAATAAAGTCAGAGGCAGCACACATCTTTTACAAATGTATCAAGAATTGACTAGTTTACATTAATATGGGCTTTACAAATATTCTTTGCTAAAAATCAAGTGTGTTATGATTCATTTTATTCACAAATCTGTTACTCTCTGTCAATAAAGCTATATACCTCAACACTGCATCTCAACAAAATGAAATAAAGAATCCATTTTTATTGTGTTCTAAAACTAACAATTAAATTCTAGGAGGACAAAGAAAATGACAATGTAAGAAGCAGAAGGATTCATCCCACAGCCTCATAAATATGTGAATAACACATACAAAAATAACAAATATGCTGAGAAATATAAAATATGAAGATGATTGCCTTAAGGGGCAAGTTAAGTGCATTGTTGGGATGCACCCCATGTGAACTATTGAGAGGACTAGATAGAAAAGGAAGGAATTACATTATAGAAAGTTGGCCAAAACTGACTCTACGTCCAAAGGAGAAGCCTTAATATTTTTCTAGTAGGTCGACATTATAAGGTCACCATCAAACATGCTCACGAATAATATACTTAATATTCTCCAAGAAATGGAGGACTATATTGTATGTAGGTAACCTCAAAGACTAACTTTGACATACCTTCCAAAATTGTTCTAATGTAAATTCAGGGCCCTCTTTAACACTGAGATCATTCTGCTCTAATATGGTTTGGCTCTATGTCCCCACTCAAATCTCATCCGGAATTATAAACCTCATGTATCAGGGGTGGACCTAATGGGAGGTGATTGATCATGGGGGCAGTTTCCCCTGTGCTATTCTTGTGAAGGTGAGTGAGTTCTCACAAGATCTGATGGTTTAAAGATGTGTGGCTTTCTTCTCTCTCTCTCCTGCTGCAAAGTAAGACATGCCTTGCTTCTCCTTCAACTTCCACCATGGTTGTACATTTTCTTACACTATTCCCAGAATATTTTTATATTATTACACTAAAGGATATAAGACAAAAATATTTTTTAAAAAAAGGTGAGTAAATTTTTCAAGCCAAGTAGCTCACACTGTATTAAAGGAAAGAAAAATGTAAATAAATACAGATAACACTGCATACCAAGTACTGCAATGATAAAGATATAATTCAAACAAAAGTCAAAGCCGAAAATATTCATTTGATGTGTTTCAATTTGAGATATCTACCTTCATAAGTAGAATAAACAAAACACTTATTTCTACCTTTCATTTAAAAAACATTTATAAAGAAACCAATAGCTGAAATAGGGAATGACTTGAAACCATGAATACATGCTTATGAATAACACATATGTGAATAGTGACAAGGAGCATGAGATAGGCACTAGACACTTAACAGAGAAAAAATGGGGAAATGGTTATATAAGTAAGTTCAGAAATTATATAAATATTCTAATCACAATCTATTTACCAATTGTTATTTATCAACCCCAAATGTTTTCACATATTAGTATAGGTCTATAAGTGAATACAACTTATTTCTGAGCATTAAATGTGCTAAATTAGAGCATTATAACTAAACTGCACAATATCCGTCAATAGTGTCTTTGTCCAGTGTTTAGCAAACAAGGAGTACCTAACTTTATTGAGGTAAGCTGTGGACATATCCTGAGAACACAACATGAACCTGGGGACATTCTTAACTGATCAAACTTATGTCATAAGTAAGGTTACCAGATGAAATATAGGATGCTATAGTTCATTTTATTTTCAGATCATAAATATAGATATGGAGACAGAGAGAGTGAGAAAGATGAATGGGTATATAGACAGATAAAATGTGTTTTCTCCATGCAATGTTTGGAACATGTTTATACTCAAATAAGTATTATTTATCTAAAATTCAAATTTAATTGGGTATCTTTTATTTTAATTTTGTAATCTGGCAAGCCTAGTCTCTGAATACTTAGCAAGGAAAAACAGGAGAATTTTATTTATTTATTTTTTTAATTTATTTATTATTATTATACTTTAAGTTGTAGGGTACATGTGCATAACGTGCAGGTTTGTTACATGTGTATACTTGTGCCATGTTGGTGTGCTGCACCCATCAACTCGTCATTTACATCAGGTATAACTCCCAATGCAATCCCTCCCCCTTCCCCCCTCCCCATGATAGGCCCCGGTGTGTGATGTTCCCCTTCCTGAGTCCAAGTGATCTCATTGTTCAGTTCCCACCTATGAGTGAGAACATGCGGTGTTTGTTTTTCTGTTCTTGTGATAGTTTGCTAAGAATGATGGTTTCCAGCTGCATCCATGTCCCTACAAAGGACACAAACTCATCCTTTTTTATGGCTGCATAGTATTCCATGGTGTATATGTGCCACATTTTCTTAATCCAGTCTGTCACTGATGGACATTTGGGTTGATTCCAGGTCTTTGCTATTGTGAATAGTGCCGCAATAAACATACGTGTGCATGTGTCTTTATAGCAGCATGATTTATAATCCTTTGGGTATATCCCCAGTAATGGGATGGCTGGGTCATATGGTACATCTAGTTCTAGATCCTTGAGGAATCGCCATACTGTTTTCCATAATGGTTGAACTAGTTTACAATCCCACCAACAGTGTAAAAGTGTTCCTATTTCTCCACATCCTCTCCAGCACCTGTTGTTTCCTGACTTTTGAATGATCGCCATTCTAACTGGTGTGAGATGGTATCTCATTGTGGTTTTGATTTGCATTTCTCTGATGGCCAGTGATGATGAGCATTTTTTCATGTGTCTGTTGGCTGTATGAATGTCTTCTTTTGAGAAATGTCTGTTAATCCACATGTTAGCTTATAAACCTATTTCCTTCACAAAGGCTCCTGTGATAATCTCACCTCTAGAAATCTTCTGAATTTTTTGAGTGTCTGTCAACATAAGGTTGGAGATTGGATTTAGAAAGAGTGTTCAAAGAGAAGTTGCTAACATTGCTGAGTTATCATGTGAATAATCCACAACACATTTTTACTGCTACAGGTAAGACTAGAATGTTAGGACACCTATTAGATTCCAACAGGAGAATACAGAGCAGCAGTGATACAGCATCACAGGCCATCCCAGATAGGCAGTTCTAGGCCTAGAGCATTAATATTTAGCTGTTTTTGCCCCATTTTTAAAACATTGGTCAGAGAGGCAGTTTTGTAAATTTATGAGGGAATTGGTATTGCATAGACCTAAGAGTAGTATGATATGTGTATTTGTGATATGTTGTCCAGCATTGTTTTTCAGATTTTATGTATGGCTATGTTGAAGTTCCTTTGTCATTCTAGGACAACATGGAAGGAGGAACCCTCCAGCCTATTGCCTATTGCCTTGAGAAGCAACACCCCCCCAGCCTCATTTCCCAAATACATAATTACCATCAAGTTTTAAAAACATTTTTCTTGAAATAAGAATATTTGATATTAAACAAAGGTGAAACTATAAGGCAAATACAAAACCCCAACAAATCATTATGTCAGCATCAGGTAATCTCCTGGGCTGAGAGTTTATGATTATGGACTCATTACTTCTACCAAGTTAACATAACATAAAATGTTTTCATGATGTTCCTCTCTACTTTGTTTTTACCCAGTAAAATCATCATCTTATATATAAAAGGGTACCCTTTTCCCCCATTTTCACCAAAACCTATTTTTTGTTATAATATCCATGTTAACAGATATGAGATCACATCTCATTATGGTTTTGTTTTGCATTTCCATGATGATTAGCAGTGTGGAGTGCCCTTTAATGTGCCTGTTCATCATTTCTTTGTATACTTTGGAAAAATGTCTGTTCAGATCCTTTTCCTATTTTTTAATTGGATCGTGTTTTGCTATTGAGTTAATGAGACTATATTTTTACAATATTAAATGTTATATATTTTGAATATTAAACTTTATATATTAGGAATATTATAAGCTCTGGTTTGCAAATATTTTCTCCCATTCTGTTTGTTGCCTTTATGTAAAGTACATTTTATTTTACATTCAGGGGCACAAGTTCATGTTTATTACATGAGTATATTGTGTACTGGTGGGAATTGGGCTTCTAGTTTATTCAGTATGCAAATAGTGAACATTTTACCTGATCAGCAATTTTTCAGCCCTCACCCTCCTCCCATCCCCCACATTTTGGAGTCTCCAGTATCTATTATTTGCTTCTTTATGTCCATGTGTACTCATTATTTAGTCCCACTTGTAAGTGAGAACATAGAGTATTTTTTTTCCATTTCTGAGTTAGTTCTCTTAGGATAATGACCTTCAGCTCCATTCATGTTCCTGCAAAGAACATAATTTCATTATTTTTGTGGCTGTGTAGTATTCCATGGTGTATATATACCACATTCTCTTTATTCAGTCAACTGTTGATGGACTGTTAGGTTGGTTCAATGACTACACTATTGGGAATAGTGCTGTAATGAACATATGAATACAGGTGTCTTTTTTACATAGTTATTTTTTTTCCTTTGAGTATATAGCCAGTAGTCCAATTGCTGGGTTGAAGGGTATTTCTATTTATAGTTCTCATACATTCCCACCAACAGTATATAAGCATTTCCTTTTCTCTGCATCCATGACAACATCTCTTGTTTTTTGATTTTTTTAAAAAGCTATTTGGACTGATGTAACATGATATCTCATTGTGGCTTTAATTTGCATTTCTCTCATGGTTAGTTATATTGAGCATTTTTTTCATGGTGTTTGTTGGCTGCTTGTATGTCTTCCTTTGAGAAACATCACTTTATGTCCTTTGCCCAGTTTTTAATGTGGTTGTTTGCATTTTTCTTGTTGAGTTGTTTGAGTTACTTGTTGATTCTGGATATTAGTTCTTTGTAAGAGGCATAATTTGCAAATGTTTTCTCTCATTCCAAAGGTTGTCTTTTTACTCTGTTGATTATTTCTTTTATTATGCAGAGGCGTTTTAGTTTAAGTTAGTTTCACTTGTGTACCTTTGCTTCGTTGCATTTGTTTTGGGGTATACATCATAAATTCTTGTATGTTGCCTTTTAATAGTGTTTCCTTTCAATGTAGAATCTTGTTAGTTTGATGTAGTGTCACGTGCCTATTTTTAGTTTTGATAGCTATGTCTTTGGTGCCATATCAAAGAAATTACTGCTAAAGACAATGCCCAGAACTCTTGCCCTATGTCCATCCAGGTGTTTCGTTATTTTAGGGCCTATGTTTCACCCTCTAATACATTTTGAGTTGATATTTGTGTATTGTATAAGAGCTCAGTTTAACTTTCTGCATGTGGATATCCAGTTTTCTCAACACCATTTTTTGAAGAAGCTATTCTTTCTCCACTGTGCATTCATGACACTCTTTTGTCAAAGTTATCAAAAATTTAAAAATAGAACAACCATATGAACCAACAACCCTACCTCTCTGTATATATACAAAAAAAATTGAAATCTGGATCTTGGAGAAATATCTGCACTCCCATGTTGATTGTAGCATTATTCACAACATTTAAGACATGCAAGCAACTTAAATGTCCATTGATACCTGAATGGATAAGAAATACAATATATTCTTACAATACAATATTATTGTCTTAAAAATAGGGGAAAATCTTTCCATTTGTGACAACGGGGTGAACTATTGACCATTTTGCTAAGTGAAATAAGCCAGATATAGAAACACAAGTACTCCATGATTTCACTCATACGTAAAATCTAAGGTAGTAAAACTTATAGAAGCTTAAAGTGTGGAATGGTGATTTCCAGGGTCTTGAGGAGCAGGAGAGGTGGTACATGGAGGTATCAGTCAAAGGTACAATGTTTTGGTTATACAAGATGAATAATTCCTAGAGGTTTACTATATAGCATAGTGCCTATAGTTAACAATAGTGTATTGCATACTTAAACATTTGCTAAGATCTTATGTTGTATTCTTATACAAATAGTAATAATAATAGTAAAGAAGATGGGAGGAATCTTTTGGAGATTATTGGATAAGTTTATGACATAGACTGTGGTGACATTTTTACAGGTATATACTTAGCTCCAAACTCACCAAATTGTATACATTAAAAATGTGCAATTTTTGTATCCCAAACATATCTCAATAAAGTGATTTAAAAAAAGATTAGTGCAACTATATATGTCTGTACCCAGGATTTGACTTTCCTGATCAATGTTTCCAATGGCAATTCATTGTGAATAAAACCAATCAACTTTTTCAAAATGAGATACAATGTATTGACTGGCATAGCTCAGGATATAATATTGAAAATACGTATTTTTGTTACATTAAGATGTGAATAATTTTTATTCCTTATTCAATGAGAGCTAAGGTGAGTCTGGCAACTTGGTTATGCCATGTTGTATTGTGAAGATCATTTTTATTGAGATTATCATGTATCCATATTGGTTTACAGAATCCTTACAGAAATTAATAAAGCTAAGTTATCACTCCTCAATAAATTTAAAATACAAAAGTTAACCAACACAAGTAAATATACATCATAAAAAATTAGTACAAAGAAAGAACAGCACATATATACAAGTATATCCAAGTATACTTGTATACTTGGGTATAAGTAACTTCAGTAACACCCAAGCTTGAACTTTCTGAGAAACCATTTTGTATTATGAATTATTTCAGAATTAAATAAGCATATAAGTATTCATTATCTTTGTACAAATCCCAATAAAATGTTCTGACAACAATGAGAAGTATTATCCTTATACTTTTGCAGAATCTTAAATCTTTCATAATAGTATTAAGGTAATCAATGAGTAAGAACTTCAAGTGAAAGCTGAATATATGAAAAATCTTTAGCAGTTTTACTTGAATACAATGTTATTTAACTTCAATGGAACCTATGAAGCCAATTAATCACAAGAAATGCCATAAAGTAATAAATTAGGGAATTCATTTCTCACATCCAAAAAGTGGCTGATCTATCCCAAAAATAAATGATGAATCATTACAATTGTGAGCTACTTCTATTATACTGTTAAAACATTATAAAGATACAATATTTTTATATGTAGAATCCCTCGCCAGAGTAATCAGGCAAGAGAAAGAAATAAAAGGCATTCAAATATGAAAAGAAGAAGTCAAACTCTCCCTCTTTGTTAACGATATGGGTCTATACTTAGAAAACCCTAAAGACTCTGGCAAAAGGCTACTAGAAGTGATAAACTATTTTACCAAGATTTCAGTCTACAAAATAAAGTGCAAATATCAGGACCATTGCTCTACACCAATAACATCCAAGTTGAAGGCCAAATCAAGAACACAATCCCATTTAAAATAGCCACAAATAAAATAAAATACCTAGGAATACAGCTAACCAAATTGGTGAAAGATCTGTACAAGAACAACTGTAAAACGTTGCTGAAAGTAATCAATGATGACACAAATAAATGGAAAAATATCCCATTTTCATGAATTGGATAATCAATATCATTAAAATGGCCATACTTCTCACGGCAATTTATAGATTCTTATCAAACTACCAATACAATTCTTCACAAAATTAGAAAAAAAAAACTATTCTAAAATCCATATCGAACCAAAATAGAGCCCCAATAGCAAAGGCAATCGTTAGCAAAAAGATCAAAGCCAGAAGCATCACACTACCTGATTTCAAACTCTGCCATAAAGCTACAGTAACCAAAACAGCATGTTATTAGTACAAAAACAGACATACAGACCAATGGAACAGAATAGAAAACTCAGAAATAAAGCTGCACACCTACAACACTCTGATATTCAACAAGTTCAACAAAAAGAAGCAATGGGGAAAGGACCCCCTATTCAATCAATGGTGCTGAAATAACTGGCTAGTCATATGCAGAAGAATGAAACTAGACACTTACCTTTCACCATATAAAAATTAACTCAAATTGATTAAACATTTAAATTTAAGACCTCAAACAATAAAAATCCTAGAAGAAAATCTAGGAAATAACCTTCAGAAGCAATTGCAACAAAACAAAAATTAACAAGTGGGGCCTAATTAAAATAAGAGCTTCTGCATAGCCAAAAAACAAAAAACAAAAAAACAAAAAAACTATCAGTGGAATAAAGAGACAATCTATAGGGTGGGAGAAAATATCCACAAGCTATGCAACTGTCAAAAGTCCAACATCTAGAATCTAAAAGGAACTTAAACAAATCAACAAACTGGAAACAAATAATCTCATTAAAATTGGGTAGAAGACATGAACAGACAATTCTCAAAAAAAGACATACAAGGGGACCAACAAATGTATGAAAACACTCTCAACATCACTAATCATCAGAGAAATGCAAATGAAGATCCCAGTGAGATACCACCTCATGCCAATCAGAATGGCTATTGTTAAATAAAAAGTCAAAAAACAACAGATATTAGGGAGGCTATGGAGAAAAGGAAATGCTAATACACTGTTGGTGGGAATGTAAATTAGTTTAGCCACCATGGTAAGCAATTTGGAGATTTCTCACATACCCTAAAACAAAGCCACCATTTAACTCAGCAATCCTATTATTGGGTTTATACCCAAAGGAGTATAGATCATTATACCAAAAAGATACATGCATCACGATGCTATTTACAATAGCGAAGTCATGAAATCAACCAAAGTACCCATCAATAGTGGACTGGCTAAAGAAAAAGTGGTACATATACATATGGAGCCAAAAAAAAATTACATCCTTTGCAGTAACATAGATGGAGTTGGAGGTCATAATCCTAAGCAAATTAATGCCAGAAGAGAAAACCAAATACTACATGTTCTCACTTACTACTGTAAATTAAACATTGAGCACACATAGAAGCAAGCACGGGAAAAATAGATACTGTGGCCTACTAAATGGGGGAGAGAGGGATGAGTGCATAGAGAAACTACGTTTTGGGTACTATGCTCACTACCTGAGTCCAATATACTCACGTAACCATCCTACACATGTACTTTCTGTATCTAAAATAAAAGCTGAAATTTAAAAAAAAATAAAATTGAAAATATTTTAAAACAGAATCCCTGGTGGCAAACATTGCCTGATATGAAAATATTTTGTGCTTAAAATAAATAAGAAATTATGACATTAAATTAAAAACAATTTAAAATATATATACTTTTTATTTCTGCTTACACTAAGTAGAATAATATTAAATTATGAAATATATAATGGTGTGATCAATTTATTTTGTATCTAAAACATACTCTAAACATAACATTGTAAAACATATTAAAATCATGCTTGTTTAAATGTGTTTAAAAATTGAGCAAAGTATTTTTATTCTATTTTAAGAACATCTGTACGTTTACACATTATTTATTTCAAACATTTCTTAATTTCATTTCTGTTTTGTTTTTCATGTATTTAAGTCTTCAGAGGCTAAAGTAGAAAAAGTTAGAGAATGGAACTTTTCTACTTCTTGAAAAGTGTAACTAAACTTTTTACTAATATTAATGCCTAACTGACTTAAAATACTGCTAACTAATAAAGGAGCAGGGCTGATAATATCTTTGAAGGCTGTAGGAGAATATGTTTCTATATGACTCTGCAAGAGGGATTTGGATCTTTTCAGAGCTTCAAGTAAAACATGTAATCCTTTGTCAATTGAAATGAACTGAAAACTCTCTCAGGTTGATTTCTCAAAAATACAACCTTTATTATTCCACCATAAAATGAATGAAGTCCTGTCATTTGCAATAATGTGGTTGGAAATAGAAGACCATTATATTAAATGAAACAAGCCGGAATAGAAAGAAAAATGTTGCATATTCTCACTCATTTGTGGGAGCTAATAATGAAAACAATGGAACTCATGGAGATAAAGAGTAGAATGATAGTTATCAGAGTCTGGAAAGGGTGATGGGGGAGGGGTGAAGTGGGGATGGTTGATGCATATAAAAATACAGTTAGATAGAATGAATAAGATCTAGTATTCAATAGCACAACAAAGTGATTACAGTCAACAATAATTTATTGCACATTTTAAAATAACAAAGAGTATAATTGCAATGTTTGCAACACAAATAAATGATAAATGTTTGAAGTGATTTATAGCCCATTTACCCTGATATCATTATCATAGATTGGAAGACTGCATCAAAATAGCTCATGTGCCCCAAAATATATACACCTACTATGTAACCACAGTTTTTTTTTTTTTCATCGATCTCATAGTGGTAGCGAATATAATCTGTTAGAGGCTGGCAAAGGAAAGATAAAGAAAGGTTAGTTAATGGGTCCAAAAATACACTTAGAGGGAATAAGGTCTAGTGCTTTGTATCACAATAGGGCAACTATAGTTACCAATGACTTACTGTGTGTTTCAAAGTAGCTAGAAGAGTAGAGTTGAAATGTTCTCAACACGAAATAATGATAAATGTTTTAGGTGATGGATATACCACATATTCAGATTTTATCAAATATGTGTGTATGTATTTTATCAAATATTTTGTTTTAGTAAACATTAAAGATTAGAAAAATGTGAAAAAAAATGCATCCTTTTTGATTCATGATCCTTTCTGGGGGAAAAACAAAGCTTAATTTTTAAAAAGTATGGGAACAAAACTTTTATTTAATAATGTCAAATTTTATCATATTTATGACATAAAATACCAGTATATACTTTAAATAATTCAAACACTATCTGGCATTTTATATGGTATACATTGATTACATTCTTTGTTAAAATGTACTCATTCAATTTATATTTTCCATTATTTACTCTGTCTTAAGCATTCTGCTAGGGCATAAAGACAAAACACCTAGAACATGATTTTTGCCCACAAGTAGTAATAGTCCAAGTAATTTTTATTTTTTTCACTTCAGACATTGGTTCCACATCTGTGCTAAGTAAATAAAATATTCTAAAAATGGGATATTTGTTAATGCCTAGAGAAGAGAAGAAAAATTAAATATGCATGAGTTTATGTTCTGTTTGTACACTTGATTGAAGAACTTTCTTTTCCCTATAAATAGGACTTCCAGCTTTTGTTCTTCATATTTCACATAAATAGCTTATATATGTTTCCTGAAGGATAGTGATAATTACATTCTTGAAAAACCACATCAGTAAAACATTGATTTAAATAGGAATACTAAAATAAGTAAATAGTTGTTTCTGAAAAATTATTTATCTCCTAATTGATCTTTAATACTGAATACATTAGCTATTATGCATGGCAAATGTTTCAGCAAAACTCCTATTTACGGAGAATCCATCCATATGATTGTTCCAGTCTTATTATTTGAATTAGTGTTACCTTTTTCTTTGTAACACCAGGAACACTAATGTAGGGTATAGTTTCAGATTTAATGGTTTTATATTCAACAATAATACAATGCCAATATCTGTTATTCTTGAGTAAATACTGGGCATTGTACATATTATCTATTTTGTGCTACACATGTAAAAATAAGTATAATACACTAAGCATATTTTTATGCAGCAGGCACAATGGTAAGTAATATAAAATGTTGTATAATAACTCAATCCTTAGAGCAACAATGTTTTTAAAAGGCACTGAATAGATATATGAACAACTTGCCTATGGTCAAAAAATAATTAACTAGGCACATTACTGTAATGAGGTCTTTCTGGCTATATTGTCTGAAATTTTTTTTTCATCCCACATGATTAGGACTTGAGGTCGCAGAGGGAAAATCTACTTAAAATAATAATTGGGAGTTAATTGTAAAAAGTATACTGCATATTTATATGATTTTATATAGTATATATGTGTATGTGTATATATATATATTTTATACTTGTTTGGTGAACAAAAAATGTTGGGAACAAAGTGGCAGTTTTGTTTTGGAGTTATTTAATTCACTTGTATACACACTTGTAAACTAACACTTGAGTTGTTAATACTTTTCATAGGAAACCATATTTTTGTTTTTGGAAACATTATGCCTTACCTTATTTGGGTTGCTATAACAAAGTGCTATAAAATGGGTAGCTTAAAAAACAGAGAAATTCACTTCTCAGTTCTGGAGTATTGGAAGATCAAGATCAAAGTGCCAACAGATTCAGACTTTGGTGAGGGCCTGCCTTATGGTTCACAGATGTTCCCTCTTCTTGTGTCCTCCCATGGTGGAAGGGGCATGGGTCTCTCTAGGGCCTCTTTTATAAGGGCACTAATCCTGTTCATGAGGGTTGTACCCTCATGGTCTAATCACCTTTTAAATGTGCTACCTCTTAATATCACCTCAGGGGTTAGACTTTCAACATATGAATTTTGGGGAGACACAAACATTCAGACCGTAGTACATTCTATGATAATATTATGTACTTGTACTGAATATAATACAAAATAATTGCAATGTTTTGGTTTGATCCTTGCAATAATCAATGAGTTCTCAAGGGTAGTTATGTATAGCTCTAATTAGTAGATAAAGAAAATGAAGAGCGGAAAAATAAAGGCATTTACATAGGCTCACATGGCTAGGAGATGGTAGAGCTGAAATAGAGCAGTTCTCCACTTCCTGTGTTATTTGTGCCCATTAACAAGTGGTTATTTTAAGTAATATAAAATGGATGCATTTTAATGCTTATTTGTAATAAGATATTACCATATGAATCCAAAACTAATACATAGATGTCAATATAAAGATGATCACACATTACTTACAGGATTCTCGAGGCAGCTAATTACTTCTTATACTACTAAATTTTCTTCACCTTAGGCTTTTACAATTAATGTCTATTTTGAATGCTATATAGAGAGTGCTTCTAAAAACACTCATCAAATTTATAGCATTTCCAGTTTATTCTGCTAAAAATTAAATCTCGTAAGAATAAACTAAGTATAGATACATACAAAATATACTACCATTAAATATTTTAAGGCTTGGGAGTCTCTTACTTCTCCCATTTTAATATTTTAATATCATGTGTGGAAATTCAAAATAATGAAGCCTATATTTTCTAATTTCATATTTATTGAGCCTACTAAATATGGTGTCGTGCAATGCATTCCATGTATGCAGTTTCATTTGGAATTTTAAAGTTTGTTTCTGTGATTTTATCTTAACATTCTTCATCTTTCATCTGTTTAAAATATTATTGCACTTCAAGACAAATTAAAATAATAGCAGTATACACAAGTAAACATTTTACTTGGAAAGCTCCCCAAATGGAAATAATCAAAATTAATGCTTATCCAGCCATAGTTCAAAATCATCAATTATGAACAATATAAAGTGAGTCAAGAATACCATTGCTATTGTAGATAAATAGATGCATTCCCAATAATTCTGGAAATAGAGTTGATATAACTTGCTGATTCATTGGATGTTAAATCAGAAGATTCAATAATAATTTAGAGGTTTTGGGTTTGAGTTCAAGTTGGGTGGATAATGGTGCTGCTTATTGCACTAGGAAAGACTGGAAAGGATTTCAGTCTGGTGATCTCAAAAGGGGAAAAAGACAGATATAGAGTACTGCCTAGGCTATGTTAAGATCAGGTGATTATTAACAAATGAGACAAAAAACATCAATTTTGCCAACTATAGATTATAATTCCAAACAAGATGGCAAAGATACATACCAGAAATTTTCACTGTCTGAAAGAGAAAAATCTTCAAAAACAAACTCAATATTAGACAGACTGGCTAAGAGTAAAGTCGACTCCATGAGCCCGAAACTGATAACTATGAGATATTTTTTATATGTTTATTTACAACGTGGCTCACTTTCACCAGATTGAGATCTGTTCCTATTAGACTCCTACGTCTTAGAAGTTGGAAGCCATATATATATACAACTATATATAGTTGTATATATAGTTTTTATATATATATACACATATAGTTATATACATACACACATATAAATATGTGTGTATGTATATATATTTGTTTATGTATTTTTCTATACTTTTTCACCAGAATCCTAGAACATAATAGGTGACCAACAAATATTTATAAATATTTATTGACCAAGTGGCTACAAAGCACGTTCCAAGGCAGTTAAATTCAATGTGAAAATTCTAAAGAAAACTTAGGAAATAAAGTAGTTACTGCAAGTTTATTTTATTTTTATCTAAGTGCCATACAATATGTAAAAATATCTTATTCTTTCTATCAGGTGATAGGTTGTCAGAATCAACTTTGTTCTATCCTCTTTTCATTCCTACCCTATACTTTACTCTTTGCAAATACCCATGAAATATATTCAAAGGCAGCTGTCAGGTACTTTCGTCTGAATACAAAAAATGAAATTGAATACATGAAACGGAATATATTACCCGAGAATTTTAAGCCATATTTTTTTTCAGAATTATGGTAATTGAAACACTTACACAGGTTTAACAATGGGGAATAAGAAATAGAACAGCTTTTCTCTCTTTAAGCTTATTACCATAATGATTGAAACGAATGCACAAAAATACTTGTCTGTATAGTTACACACCATATCTGAGACTAAATGATTAAAAAGAAAGGTTACTTCTTTCAAAATGATATGTAAATTGGTACCTTACATTTATACCAACAGGGCTACTTTATAAGAGCAGATTTTATATCTTATTGATAAGAATCAATTTCTAAAACTAAACATAGAATAAAAAATAAAACTTAGACTGAATATATAAATTAAAATGCAAAAATATTTATTATAAATAAGTGCAAAATGACAACTATATTGCTTCTCTATAATTTGAAAAATGTTACTTACTCTCCAGAGGGCAAATAAAATTCTAATTACTTGTACAATGAAACAGAAACTATTAAGACACAGTTAACATTTTGCTTCTAGAAGAATGACCACTTTATCACAATGGAGAGCCTATGATAAACTGCATACTATTAACTATTTAACAGAATGGGCAGAATCAAATGTTACCTGTATATTTGTCTATATATTTGAGTTTCTATTTTGAAGCACTAATATTAGCACTTAGAATTTCAGCAGTGTAGCTATAGTAAGTAATTATTCCTGCCCAAAGAGAGATGTGGCCTTTGCTCTCAGCTCCTGAGACGTAATCTCTAAGCCTTTGAATGCCCCTCCTGATAAAAGCATCTTTGTTTAGCCAGGGATCATGGCAGATATTCTGTGATTTATGGTGGGGACGTTGGGTCATATAGTATCAGCTCTGCCTCCTGGAGATCTAGAGGAGCCAAAGTCTGAGGATACTCATATAGGCAATTAAATGTTTTTATGTGGATGAAGCCCCAGTAAAAAGGATGGACACCAAGCCTCAAGTCAGCTATGCTGATTGGCAATATTTTGTGCATATAGTCATACATCATTGCCAGGAAAGTTAGTGTTGTCTGCAACTTTACTGAAGGAGAACAACTGAACTCTTCAGTGTTTATTACTTTCTTAAACTCTGCCCCATACAACTCTTCCTTTAGATGATTTAATATTCATTATTTCAATAAAAGAAGCTGTGGCTGTCAGTATACTTGCTTTCAGTGAGTTCAATGAGTTCTAGTGAAGAACTGAAACTGAGGGTAATCTTGGAACATCTAAAGTTGCATTTTGTGTCAGAAGTGGTGGTCTTGGAGACACCAATTTACAATTGGTGTCAGAAGTGAGAGTATTGCAGATTATTCTCTAACTTTGCAATTAAAATTACATTAATTATAATCTTTATAATTTTACAACTGACATCTATTAACTGTAGTCATTGATCATTTAATCCTTGCACTACACTCCTGAATTAAGTATTATTATAAAGTCTGCTTTACAGATGAAGGAAAGGAAATAGTTGAGTAATTTCCACTAGGTCCTAAAGCTATCTCTCACAGTGGTGAGGATAAATGAATATTTATCCTAATATTAATTAATTTTTATATTCTGTCTTTGTAGTTGAAATCCCCCATATCAGTTGCATGATTTTCAACATATTACAAATTCAAAAAGAAATAAATTGACTCTAAGACAGAATATTACTAAAATTTTAAATTCACAAACTAAATTACAAATACTTTAATGGGGAACTTCTTTTTCTTGCCCTAACAAAAAAATTGACATCTATCCCAGCTCTGTTTCTCACAGCTATCATCTTTCTAAAAGTTTCCTGAGGTTTTACTTAATCACAGGGAAAGATAATTTTGAAAAACTAATAAATCTATGCTTGAGAAATAAAAGATTTGTCTTCTGAAATATTCTGAGTTTTGAGACATGTTCTTCAGCATCATCAGAAAATCAAAGTGCAGTCTTTGGATAGTGTTCACTAAGCATATGATGTAAGCACCATAAACAACCCTCTGATGCTATTTAACACCCTTAGAAAACTTGCTCATTTCCCTTGCTTATTATTGTGACCATAAACATCAATTGGGCATTTCTAAAATATATTCACCTGGTGCTAGTCACATTTGATATTTCTAACAAATGCACATGAGCCTTAATAGAGAAGATGGTGACTTGAGGAGTCTTAAGAATATATTAAAAATATGAAATTCCACTTATGGACTTGACTGAAGCACTAATGTGGCACTGTATGAGACTATGAGTCCCTTGAAATATTGAATTTAAACAGGTGTTGAATGAGTTTCAGGATTCATTTACCAAGTCATGAACAAAATTGTCACAGATGGTTGACTAAAATACAGAAAAACAACAAGTGATAAATCTTACAAGAAAATTGTATTTCATTCTATTTCAATTAATTCAACAACTAAGTTAACGTTTTGAAGAAAATCTATGTTTAAATATAGAAATGAATGTTGGAGAATGTCTGCACTGATTCTAATCATAGTCAGTTTTCAATTATTTGATTATATTTGACTTAGAGCTAAGGCATACAGACAGAGACAAAAAGGCTAAAACATGTAAGATCTGAAGACAGGGGAGATTAAAGTATTAGGACATTGAGTGGTTGTGTATGGAGGTAAGCTATTGTATATCTGTATTTTGCAATAGTTCTATAAAGAATAGCCATGAGGCCCAGCATGGTGGCTCACATCTGTTATCCCAGCACTTTGGGAGGCTAAGGCTGGAGTATTACTTCTTGTCAGGAGTTCGAGATCAGCCTGGCCAACATGGCAAAATCCTGTTTCTACTAAAAATACAAAAATGAGCCAGGTGTTGTTGTTAGCACCTGTAGTCCCAGCTACTAAGGAGGCTGAGGCACAACAATCACTTGAACCCAGGATGCAGAGGTTGCAGTGAGCCAAGACCGTGCCATTGCACTCCAATCTGGGAGATGGAGTGAGAGACGCTGTTCCCCCGACACTGCAAAAAGTCATGAAATCGTCTTTTTATTTGGTAATCACAGAACATATGGCAGGAATTATTAACAATAGCCAATATTTTTATTGCCTAAGCCTTTCAAATCAGCATGTAACTACAATGAGACTAATTTGTGACTCTTATTTGGAGAATACATGACTATTGTTACTCCTTGAGTTTATAATTAAGCATGTATATGGTGGGTGCAATTAGGGATCAAATATAACCTAATATAATTAATATAAAACTTTCCGTTTCTGTTCATACAATTGTATTCCAAAATAATCATGGGAGCTAAAATAAAATCTCAAACTTTAAATTTAGTCAGCACGATAAAAGGTGTATGGAGTCAAAGTTATTATTGTTTATCCTACAATCCAATTTCAGAATCGTATAAAATTTCAACCTTGTGTTTATTTGCTAATTATCATAAATGATTCTACAAACCAAAGATAATAAATAAACAAACTGTTTTGATAACATGTGTCAATTGAATTTTAATTAATACTTATTTTCTTTGCTCTCTGTGGAAGTGTTTTATATTATATCTGTAAAACGTATATAAAATTAGAATAGGCTTAACTTCCTCTTTCATATGCTTTGTAGAAGTCTTGCTTCCACTTATTTTGAGCACACAGTTGTACACATTGTGTTTACCAACTTTTGCATAACAAATTATTTTCAATTACATTAGTATCTTAGAATGAATCTTTTCCTGAACTCCATCTGTTACTTTGATGATACTTTGGGATACTTGACAAAGGTGGGGTTGTTGGAAACTAGTCCTTTAGATGCACAAAGTGAATGCAGCAAATGGAATATCATGGGACTGAAAAGAATACACTAATGCTAACTTGATCACAGGTGTGAGATGAACTATGTTCTAATTTACAATAATGCCTTTGTACAGTGCCCATTTAATTATCCTTAGATAAGGTAATTTATCTATAATTTGATGTCACCATAGTCTATTAGGCTATGTGTCCAAAAGGATCATCAAAGTAACAAGTGGAGCTCAGGAAAAGATTCATTCTAAGACTCTAATTGTCCATGTTTTTTTAAGTTTCCCAACTGTTTCTGAATCTGGGAACCCTAGGAAGTTAAATGCTTACATATGTACTGTCCTTTTTTGAGCAGTGCTCATCCATCAATTTCTCAAAACTGATTTTATCTATTTTTTAGCTTGCCTTGCCACTAATCAGTATTATTTATTTTCCCATTTTAAATTCCACTTCATTGTCTTCCAAATTTCTCCTTAGATGTTATATTTTCTTTTTTTCTTTATTTTTTTTTTAGACAAAGTTTCACTCTTGTTGCCTAGACTGGAGTGTAATGGTGCGATCTTGGCTCACTGCACCCTCCGCCTCCCAGGTTCAAATGATTCTCCTGCCTCAGCCTCCAAGTAGCTAGGATTACAGGCATGTGTCACCATGTCCGGCTAATTTTTCTGTATTTTTAGTAGAGACAGGGTTTCTCCATGTTGGTTAGGCTGGTCTCAAACTCCCGACCTCAGGAGATCTACCTGCCTCAGCCTCCCAAAGTGCTGGGATTACAAGCGTGAGCCACTGCGCCTAGCCAGACCTGATATTTTCTTTATTTTTCTTTTGAGAAATATAGGCTATCTTTTCAAATGCAATTCTTGTCCTGGACCCAGTTAATACTTATTCAAGTCAGAGTTTATTCATATAGACTATAGAAATGTATATTACAAAATATGAAAGTCCATGTGAATATTTATAACACCTTAGTTATTATGAATGGCATAGACGAATATAATTTGAAATAAATATGAGAAAATTAAACATATTTATTAATTAAAATCAAGTAAATACACAGGTCATCAAATCATGTTTATTTTTTAGTTTAGAGAGATATTAATGATAATTACTTAAACATGCTCAACAGCACTAAGCATAAGGTTTTACACAAATGACTATCATTATAAATCATTAAATTGTATTACAGAAAAAAATGCATACAGTTTATCAATTATTACAGAAAATTCATATGACAAAGTTCAACACTATTTCATGATTTTAAAAATAGCTTAAAAAGGAGTAGTAAAGCTGGACACGGTGGCTCATGCCTGTAATCCCAGCACTTTGGGAGGCCGAGGCGGGTGGATCATGAGGTCAGGAGATCAAGACCATCCTGGCTAACACGGTGAAACCCCGTCTGTACTAAAAAAAAATACAAAAAAATTAGCCAGGCATGGTGGCAGTCGCCTGTAGTCCCAGCTACTCAGGAGACTGAGGCAGGAGAAAGGCATGAACCTGGGAGGTGGAGCTTGCAGTGAGCCGAGATCGCGCCACTGCACTCCAGCCTGGGCGACAGAGCAAGACTCCGTCTCAAAAAAAAAAAAAAAGTAGTAAAAGGAATTTTAAAAATTTGATATAAGTAACAACATCTACAACAAAACTTATTCTTAATGAACCAATGTTTAATATATTCTCTTTAAAACAGAAAAAACACAAGAATGTTCATAAATACCACCACTATTTAGTATAGTACTGGAAGTCCTGGCCAGTGCTTTATGCAAAAAAAAAAAAAAAGAGAGAGAAAAGAAATATGAGTTCTAAATATTGGAAGGGAAGAGAAAAAACTTACTATTTATAAATGAGATAACCTAATTAGAAAATGAGTTAATCATTGTTAAGTTAAAAACACACAAATAAACTAGAACACATATTTTCTGGGTTTTTTTGTTTGTTTGTTTGTTTTTTAAATTAATTTAAGTTCTGGGATACATGTGCAGAACGTGCAGGTTTGTTACATAGGTATATGTGTGCCATGGTGGTTTGCTGCACCTATTGAGCCGTCAGCTAGGTTCCCT
Organism: Macaca nemestrina; assembly: GCF_043159975.1. Taxonomy (NCBI): domain Eukaryota; kingdom Metazoa; phylum Chordata; class Mammalia; order Primates; family Cercopithecidae; genus Macaca; species Macaca nemestrina. The sequence goes on along the minus strand of NC_092135.1, from coordinate 82,671,944 downwards.
CCCCTCACCCCCACCACCCAATAGGCTCCAGTTGTGCTGCTACCCTGCCTATGTCCGTGTGTTCCCATTGTTCAACTCCCATGTGGTATTTGGCTTCCTGTTTCTGTGTTAGCTTTCTGAGGATGACGATTTCCAGTTTCATCCATGTTCCTGCAAAGGACATGATCTCATTCCTTTTTATGGCTGCATAGTATTCCATAGTGTATATGTACCACATTTTCTATATGAACACTTAATTTATATTGCCTCCATATTTTAAAATAATGGTCATTTAAATATCAAAGACAGCAAATAATATCAAACAAAAATATTTTCAAGAAAGGACAGTAGACAAAATTGTCTCCCTACTGCTAGCCTAAGAAATTGGTAAGGTCAGGATCATATGGAAATCATGTTGCCCTAGACTGTGTTTTTCATCCTGTAAGCAATCAATAAAGAACTTAAGGTGTAGCCTAAACATCAAGGGGCATGTGCATGTGTTAGAATGAAACTGAGGGGAGACTGAACATCAAAAGGGAAAGACTATGAAATGTCTTATGTTATCAGTAAGCCAAGCTTTATTCAGGATCCGGTACACTGCCTATCTTTCAAGATACTTATATTTCATATTAGATTGTGATGGACTACAATGAAATATAAAAGTAAATTATCTACTCAATGTTGTATCTCTGTACCTGCGTGGTGGTGGTGGTTAAAAGTATTACAGTAATTTTTAAGTGTTTTTGCTTCAACATTTCCCACAAACTTCTACATGCTTAGTTCTGCCCCTAGTAAACTATGCATAGTTTTCTTACTTTCCTCATTTTGGTTTGCAGAATAAAAACTATGAATCAGCACTGATACGAAAACTGCTCTTGGAAAACCACTGTTTTACTACACAAACTGTCATGCTAATTTAATAATATTTGTCATAAGATTTATTTTTTTTTTAAAGTTATTCTTTAAGTTCTGGGATACATGTGCAGAACATGCAGGTTTGTTACATAGGTATACATGTGCATGGTGGTTTGCTGCACCCATGAACCCATCATCTACATTAGGTATCTCTCCTAATGCTATCCCTCCCCTAACACCCCACCCCCAAACAGGCCCCGGTGTGTGATGTTCCCCTCCCTGTGTCCATGTGTTCTCATTGTTCAACTCTCATTTATGAGTGAGAACATGCAGTGTTTGGTCTTCTGTTCCTGTGTTAGTTTGCTGAGAATGATAGGTAATGTAAACATTTATTTCATTAATCAGGCCTTTCACTGTATTTTACAGCCTGATCTTGGATCTATAAAAGAAAGAAAAGGAAATAATTATTTAAAAAAAAAAAACTGGCCGGGCGCGGTGGCTCACGCCTGTAATCCCAGCACTTTGGGAGGCCGAGGCGGGCGGATCACAAGGTCAGGAGATCGAGACCACGGTGAAACCCCGTCTCTACTAAAAATACAAAAAATTAGCCGGGCGCGGTTGTGGGCGCCTGTAGTCCCAGCTACTCAGGAGGCTGAGGCAGGAGAATGGCGTGAACCCGGGAGGCGGAGCTTGCAGTGAGCCGAGATCGCGCCACTGCACTCCAGCCTGGGCTGGGCGACAGAGCGAGACTCCGTCTCAAAAAAAAAAAAAAAAAAAAAAAAAACTGAAAAAAAAAACAAGTGGTAGATAGAAATCCAACTATATAGATAATCATTTTAAACACCAATGGACTAAATGCAACAATTAATAGACAAACATTATTAGAGAGAGTTAAAAGACAAGATCCACTACATGTTATCTAGAAGCAATACACTTTAAATATAAAGACCCATATTGATTAAAGTAAGTGGTTGGAGAAAGACATATGATGCAAATACTAATTAACAAGCAGCAGGAGTGGTTTTGTTAATACAGACAGTGCAGTCTTTAGGGCAAGAAAAGTTATTTGAGATAAGGGAGACATTGCATAATAATAAAGGGATCAATTCTCCAGGAAGACATAACGATCATTAATTTAAATGCACTTAACAACAAAGCATCATGTTATACGATGTGATAGAATTGCAAGGAAAAGCAGGTGAATCACCATAATAGTTTGAAACTTCAGCATCATTTTGCCAGACATGGACAGACTGAGCAGGCAAAAAGTCAGGGCAGTGTTGAACTCAAAAATACCATCAATCAACTAAATATAATGAACGTCTATAAACAACATTATCAAACAATAGCAGAATACTCATTCTTTTCTAGTTCACATGGAACATTCACCAAGATAGACCACATTCTGGGCAATAAAACACACTTTAACAAGTATAAAATAAGAGAAATCATATAACGTTTACTCATAGACCACAATGGAATTAAACTTGAAATCAGTAACAGATGGATAGCTGGAAAATCTCACAATATTTAGAGATTAAATAACACACTTCTAAATAACACATAAATCATAGAAGAAATTTCATGAGTTTTTTTTAATATCTTGAACTAAATTCAAATAACACAACTTACAAAAATTTGTAGGCTGTAGCAAAAACAGTGTTTAGAAGGAATTTACAGAATAAAACACATATTTGAAAAACAAAAAGATCTAAAACTCAACAATCTAAGCTTCCACCTTAGGAAAATAGAAAAATAGGAAATGCTGCAATATGCACGTGGTCCTAGTTATTGAGGCAGGAGGATCTTGAGCCTAGGGGTTCGAGCAGGCAGTGGCTATGATCAACCACACCACTGCACTCCAGCCGGGGTGACACAGCAAGATCCTATCTCAAAATAATATCAAATAAATAAATAAATAGAAAAAGAAGAACAAATTAAATACAAAGTAAGCAGAAGAAAGAAACAATGTTACAAAAAAAAAAAAAAGAAAAAAACAGCTACAATCAGTGAAATCAGTAAAGAAAGCTAAAATACAGACACCAAAAGCTGGTTATTTAAAAGATCAACAAAATTGATATGTCTCTAGACAAGCTAACTGAGAATAAAAAAAAAAAAAAAGAAAGTGCACACAGATTAGAAATGAAAGAAGAGACATAACCACAGATTACATAAACACTAAAAGAATAATAAAGGGATACTATGAATAAATTTATGTTCACAAGCTTGATAACCTAGAAGAAAAGGACCATTTCTTTAAAACATACAACTTGCCAAAATTCACACAAGAATAGACAATCTAAGTAAGCCTCAATCTATTAAATAAATTGAAATAATAATTTATAATCTTCCAAAACAGAATATAGAAAGCCCAGATGGGTTTACTAAAGTATTCTACCAGATATGTAAGGAAGAAATCATATAGTTCTCTAATATCTTATTCACAAGGTCAAAGCTTGTGAAATGTTCCTTAAGTCATTCCATGAGACCAGCATTTTTCTAATACCAAAATCAGACAAAGATAAGGAAACCACAGACCAAGAATTATCACGGACAGAAACACAAAAGAGTCCCCTCCAAATTATACCAAATCAAATCCAACAATTCATAAAAATAATTATACATCACAACTACGTGTGATTTATCCCACATATAGAAAACTCAATTAAAACTCAAAAATCAATTAATGTAATCTATTACATCAACAGGTTACAGAAGAAAAAAATCACGGGAGCATAGAAATAAATTCAGAAGCGGGTTTTGAGAAAATTCAACACCCATAAGTAACAGAACCTCAAACATAAACTAGGAATAGAGAGGAGCTTCCTCATCTTGATAAAGAATATCCACAATAAATCTATAGCTAGCATCATACCTTATGGTGAGGAACTCAAAGCCTCTGACTAAGATCAGGAACAAAACAAAGATGTCCCCGTAACTGCCCCTTTTCTACATCATATTGAAAGTTCTAATTAATAAGACAAGACAAGACAAGATACACTGATTTGGAAGGAAGATATAACACTGTCTTTGCTCACAGATGACATGATCATCTATGTAGAAAATACAAAAGAATCAACAACAATGGCAACAGATCTGGAACTAATAGGCAATTACAGCAAGGTTGCCAAAAACAGGGTTAATGTAGAAAAGCTAGTTGCTTTCCTATATGCCAAATGAACAAGTGGGGATTAAAATGAAAAACACAATACCATTTACGTTAGACATTAGCATCCCCCCAAATAAAATACTGAGGTATAAACTTAAAAAATGTTTATCTATATGACAAAAAGTACAAAACTTTGATGAAAAAAATTAAATAGCTAAATAAATAGAAATATATTCCATGTTCATGGATGGGAAATCTCAATATATTTGAGATGTCACTGCTTCCCAACTTGATTTATAGATTAAATGTAACTCCAGTAAAAATATCTGCAAGTTATTTTGAAGATATTGACAAAGCAAAATTTATAGGGAGAAGCAAAAGAAGCAGAATAGCCAACACAGTAATAAAGAAGAACAAAGTTGAAGGGCTGACGTTACCCAACTTTAAGGCTTATTCTTAGTCTACAGTAATCAAGACAGTGTGGTATTGGTGAAAAAATAGACAAATAGATCAATGAAACATGATAGAAGGTCCAGAAGTAAATCCACATAAATAGTCAACTGATTTTTAGCAAAAGAGAAAAGACAATATAATGGCAAAGAAGAGTATTTTCAACAAATTATGCTAGTACAACTAGTTGTTGACATGCAAAAAAAAAAAAAAAAAACGAGTTTAAACACAAACCTTACACCCTTCACAAAAATTAAATCAAATAGAGTCCAGACCTAAATATGAAATACAAAACTATAAAATTCTAGATGATAACATAGAAGGAAACTTAGATGATGAGTTTGGCAAGACATTTTTGGATACAACACCAAATAAACAATACACAAAAGAAAGAAATGATAAGCTAGACCTCTCCCAAATTAAACATTTCTGATCCATGAAAGACACTGTGAAGAGGATAAAAATACAGTTCAAAGGCTAGGAAAAATATTTGCAAATTGCATCTCTGATAATGGTCTGTTATCAAAATATACAAAGAAACATTTATAGTTTATTAATAAGTATACAAACAACCCAATTAAGAAATGGATAAAGGTCAGGTGTTTGGACTCACATCTGTAATCCCAGCACTTTTGAAAGGCTGAGGCAGAAGGATCATTTGGGATCAAAAGATCAAGATCAGCCCGGACCACATAGAGAGACATCATCTCTACAGAAAAAAAAAAAAAAAAAAAAAAAAAGCCAGGTAGAGTGACACATGCCTATAGTCCCAGCTACTCAGGAAGCTGAGGTGGGAGGATCACTTGAGCCTAGGAGGTTGAGGCTGCAGTGTGACATGATTGTACCACTGCACTCTAGCCTTAACAGAGCAAGACCCTGTCTCAAAAAAAAAAAAAAAAAAAAAAAAAAAAAAAAAACCAGGCGTTAGAGACCTTAACAAACATCTCACTGAGGAAGACATGCAAATGGAAAATGAGCATAAAAAGATGCTCCACATCATACGTTACTAGGGAAATACAAGTTAAAACAACGCTATAACACCACTACATATCTATTCAAATGGCCAAAATACAGAGCACTGCCAACACCAAATGCTGACAAGGATGTGGAGCAATGGGAACTCTCATTTATTGCTAGTGGGAATGCAAAATGATACAACCACTTTGGAAGACAGTTTAGCAGTTTCTTTTTTTTTGAGACAGAGTCTGGCTCTTGTTGCCCAGACTGGAGTGCGGTGGTATGATCTCAGCTCACTGCAACCTCAGTCTCCCAGTTTTAAGTAATTCTGCTTCCTCAGTCTCCTGAGTAGCTGGGATTACAGGCGCCCACCACCACATGTGGCTATTTTGTGTACTTTTAGTAGAGACGGGGTTTCAGGGTTTCACCATGTTGGCCAGGCTGGTCTCGAACTCCTGATCTCAGGTGATCCGTCCACCTCGGCCTCCCAAAGTGCTTGGATTACAGGTGTGAGATACCATGCCTGGCCCAGTTTAGCAGTTTTTTAGCCAAGTAAACATAATCCTATAATCCCATACAGCAACCATGCTCCTTGATATTTACTCAAAGAAGTTCAAAACTTATGTCCACAAACAAAAGCTGCAAATTGATGCATGTAGCAGGTTTATTCATAATTGCCAAAACTTGGAAGCAACGAAAATGTCCTTTAGTAGGTGAGTAGATAAATAAACCGTGGCACATCCAGACAATGGAATATTATTCAGTGCTAAAAAGAAATGAGATATCAAGGCACAAGAAGACATGGAGGAAACATAAATACGTAGTGCCAAGTGAAAGAAGCAAATCTGAAAAAGCTACATACTGTGACTCAAACTATATGACATTCTGGAAAAGTCAAAACTAGGGAGACAGTAAAAAAAAATCAGTAGTTGCCAGGTGTGGGGGAAAGGGAAGGGTGAATATATACAGCACAAATATTTTTTAGGGAAGTGAAACTACTCTGTATGATACTGTAGTGGCAGATGCCTGTCATTATACATTTGTCAAAACCCACAGAATGTATAACACCAAGTGAACCCTAACACAAACTATGGATTCCAGGTGATAATGATGTGTCTCTGTATATTCGTCAGTTGGAACAAATATACTACTCTGGTAGGGGTTGTTGATAATGAAATAAACTATGGATACACAGGGACAAGGAGTGTGTAGGAAAGTTCTATATTTTCTGCTCAATATTGTGGTGAACCTAAAACTATTCTAAAAAAAAAAAAACTTAAAAAAATAGTAACCAAGTTAAAGAAAATTGTCTTTATAATCAATTACCTAGAGGATATTATAAGCTTATTAAAATTAAAGAATAAGAAGAAAATCCCTGAGATTTAGCTGAATTTTGATTTTACCAAAATAAGCTCTTAAGGAGTTTGTTCAGATAATGGCAACCATATTTGTAGTTATATTAACAGTACTGGTTACCATTTATTGGTCATGTACTATTAGTCAGGACCAATGCTAGTAATTTCCATGGCACATATTTAATCCATGAGTATTTAGGACAGGCATGCAAAGAGAAATTCATACCATGATAAGCTAACAATAATATTCAATGCCTGATCACACAGGGTGATTTACTTTTGTGTTTGCTTTTGAATAGTTCAGTGTGCCATATGGATTTCCATAGGCTTGGCCAGAGACTATAGTGTTTTATGTTGGCATGACACATTTGTCAAGATATCTAGACACTATAGTAATAAGTGCTACATAAATACATAGTGTTGAGGAAAAATGTGTCAGTAACAAAATGATTTCTACAGTCTATATTCAACATTTGATTAAGCAACTCATTTCCATCAGCTGAATAAATCTATTTTTTTGTTCACTTTGCATTCAGTGATTTGCACAGCAATATGATTTTCAGATTGGATGAGTAAACTGGCTTAAAAGAGATAACATTGAGGAAATTAGAATACTTAATTTTGAAAACAAGAATCTGACTGAATTGAACCAACTGAGTGATTTGAAATCATGGGTTCCATTTCAAATGCAGTATTTTTAAAGATGGTTTCACTGTTGGCATATACTCATGTTTTTATGAGAGATCATGAGGTATTTCTTCCTGAGCTAAGACCCTTTAATTTCAGGAAGTAACATTTTACTTAAAAAAATTTTACTTTAATTGACAAGTAAAACTTGTATATATTTGTAGCATACAACACGATTTTAATATATGTATGCATTGTAGAAGAGCTAAATCAAACTATTAAAATATGAATTACCTCACATACTTATATTTTGTGTTGAGAGCACTTAACATTTATTCTTTGGGTAATTTTAACATACAAATAATATATTGTTATCACCATGATGTTCAATAGATCTCTCAAACTTATTCCTCCTGTCTAAATGAAATTTTGTATTATTTCAACATCTCCCCAATCCTTTAACCCTCTAGCTTCTGGTAACCACTAGTCTAGTCTTCGCTTCTGTGAATTGGACATTTTTAGATCCTACGTACAAGTAAAATCATTCCGCATTTGTTTTCATGAGCTTGGCTTATTTCACTTAATATCATGTCCTCCAGGTTCATCATGGTGTTGTGAATAACCACATTTCCTTTTTTGAAAAAGCCAAATAGTATTGTATTGTGTTTAAAAAAATGTGGTATATATAACATTTTACTTTTAAAGGAAGATAAAGAGACTAACACACTGTTATTATTTTTTTTTCTTAAGCAAGCTAAATCAAGATCTCTTTTTGAAAATTATGCTGGTTTATTTTTCATGTTTCTATTTCAGGATAGAAAGAAACTTTTCTTCCAATGTCACAAGTGAAATAAGAGAATTATAACCGTTATCCACATGGCTCAGATTTCTGTACTGAGGAATTAGAATACCACCCATCTTCAGACAGTCTGTCAGACCAGAAGGAATCTCTAGGTGCAAAGTCCTATCATCTTCTTTATTACCCATTCTGAAATCACAGGCTTAAAGCTGGAAACAACATGGATATTTGCTGACTATTGCTGGGAAATAGTTTGATAAAGCATAGAAGCAATAATACAAATGGATCTCTGTCATTTAATGGTCTGAATTTTCCTACTCATCATGATTGAAAGCATCAAAACATGACATAGCTCAAAGTGAGAAATCAGCTTTAATTTTTGTGTATCATCCCATAACATTGAGGAATTACATGGAACTGGAAAATAGTCTCTAAACTGTTATTAATATTTGTATCCTCAGATGCCTGTTCATATTAGGAATTCAGAAATGTTTCTCGAGTTGGTTATTTCTATTTCTGGCAATTTAATGCATTATGTCTTTCCTTTTTATAAAGAGCAGCATATTTAAATACTTCCTTCATTTTTAAATTAATAGATATTTCATTTGAAAACTCTACTCATAAGCGTTACTCAACTAGCATATTTTTAGGTATGGGTCATCTGACTGCTATATGTTGATTACTTCCTGTTACTGCATTTGGTTATCCACAGTTAATGACCACCCAATGTTATTTTTAATATATTCTCAATTCACAGACTGTGTTTGCCATTTACCAGTTGAATGTTCTTGGGCAGATTATTCTCTGAGTTTAATTTGCAAAATGCCAATAATAACAGTACCAAATGAAATTCTGAAAACAAGCTATCTAGGGTGGGGTCTGCCACACTGTAGATACTCATAAACTGATAACTTCTTACACTGTATTTGACTATAAGTAAAAGTGTTTAGTAGAATTAAATAAACAGCATTTGGCATTCGAGTATCCCTTATTAAATCATTAAGCATTGCACGCAATACTTTTGCTGTGAAAATTATTAACTTCCTGGTATATAAAATTATTTCTAGTTATGTTTAAAATATTTTATCTAGGATATTATCATCTTAGATCTGTGAAGTGGTACTAAAATAGTTAAAAATAATTTATCAAATATACACAAACAGAAAAATGTAAAAGTAAATGTATCTTATACATAGTACTTGCACTAAATTAGGCATCATGAGTTAGTAGAAAAATAATGAGGCATAATAAAAGTTTAGCTGAGTACTTGAAGCAGGAGTCCATTTCATTCCTGTAGGAAGAGACCAACAATATTTAATGACTCTGATATCTGGTAATATATTAACACCTTTGACTTTAATTGCTTTGATTAAATTTTAGTACTCAGACAATTCTTTCATATTGCTTCCACTATTTACTTAATGAATAATACATTCTCCTGGAAAAGTATATCTTCTGTATTATGCCAAGCTCTGTGAGAAAGGTTAATGTGGTATTTTATAATGCTCAAGATGTGTGAGGGAGCGAAATTCTATTCAGACAAACAGAAATGCCAGGGCGTTTTTAATAAGACCCTAAATGAAATGCTAACATATGTTCTGAAAAATATAAAGTTCCTTTTAAGAAAATGCAAAGAAAATGTTATGTTTTATGTGTTATTTTGCTTATAGATAAGGTTTACTTTGGTTAAATTACCAACGAGACTATTTTCCAGTTCCATGTAACTCCTCAGTGTTTGTAGTGCTAGAGCATTCAACTTCTAAATTTTACTATTATTGTGCTGTATTAATATGCATTATACTAAAAACAATTGTTCTTCTAATGTTTTGCACATAGACCTTTCTTTTTTAAATTTAGGGAATATGGAGCTAGCATCCTTAGATCAAAACTGTTACAAGGTATACACTTTCCTGAGACCTAAGGCATTCATTCAAGGGATAACTATGTATTTTTACGAAAGTATTTTTAAGAAATATATTTAAATAATAAATGTAAATTCTTGGAGTGGTGTTGCAGAAAGATAGATAACGAATGTGATTTTAATACAAAGAACATTACTGGCTAGTTTGAATGTTTTTTTAATTGTCATTGACATACGTGAAATGCATTTATGTAATTATTTATTTTCTCATGAGAATGTGAAATGCTTCTTAACTCTAGTCCAAAATTCTGGTTTCAGCCCTATCCAACTTGAAATACATTTTTTTTCTCTCTGAATTTCCAGTTCTCTGATAATGTAGCAGAAATAAATAGTTCCAAATTTCAATTCAATACTTTATTTAGAAAAGATAAAGGTATTTTTACCTATTCAGAAATATGTTCCTACAAAAATGAATATTTTCATTTTATATGAGTATCTTAAGTCCACAATGAGGTGTATCACTAGACACTTATTTGAAGAGCTAAAATAAAACAAACAAGGGACAATACCAAATGCTGAAAATTATGTGTAGAAACTCATATATTGCCAGTGGAATTGTAAAATGGCACAAACACTCTGGGAAATGGAAAGATTCTTAAAAGTCTAGAAATACGCATAGCATACAATCTAGCAATTGTACTTCTGGGCATTTATCCAAAGAAATGAAGACAACTTATTTCTTTACAAAAGCATGCATATTATTGTTCATAGCAGTTTCATTTGCAGTAGCCCCAAACCGGAAACAACCAAAATGCCCTACAGTGGGTGAATGTTTGAGCAAACTGTGGTGCATCCATACTATAAAATATTACTTTGCAGTAGAAAGCTATCATCTATAAATGAATGCAAACACCTTAAATGTATCTCAGGAACATCATGCTGAATGAAAAATTCCAAATCAAAAGATTTGGAAACTATACGATTTCTTGGAATAACAAGCTATAGAGATATAAAATGCATTAGTGGTTACCAGGGATTCTCAACGATGAGTAGTAGGGGAGAGGCGGGTGTGACTATAAAGGGGTAGCATCAGGGAGAGCTTCTTGGTGGTGAAATAATACTGTGTTTGATTGCAGTGGTAGTTACACAAATTTACCTATGTGGTAAAATGATATAGAACTACCCACACACTTTACATCTTGGTTATTTTCTGGTTTTTATATTATACTACAGTTATGGAAGATGCAGCCAATGGGGGAAACTGGATGAAAGGTATACAGGACCTCTCAGTACTATTTTTGCAACTTTCTGTGCATCTATAAATATTCCTAAATAAAAGTTTCAAAAAGGGTAATTACAAACAAGTTGGGCAGTGGAAAATTATTACTGGAGTAGGTGAAGTTTATTCAAATTGATGTTAGAGTCATATTATTTTATATTTACTTTATAAAATAAAATGTTACATAGATAAAGATAACATTGCATATTTAAATTTTGTTAAGCAGAGAAGATCATACTGATGCTGGCTAACAAAGAAATATGATTTCAATATTTTCTTCAAAACCATAAGGTAAGAGTTATATTAAAAAATAATCAACTCTTACATACTTCAGTAGCACTATCTATGTATATTTACAGCAACCTTACCTGTAAGCACTGTTATTCTCTTCTTATAGGAGGGTAAAAAATGGATTTAGACAAGCTAAGAAATTTCCAAAGGTCATTCTATATTTAACAGGCAAATTAATATGCAGAACTAGTCCTAGTAGCTAATCACTGTGTCTTATTCTAATATTCTATAGTGAAAGTTTTAATTCTTAAAAAATAACTATAAATGTCCCTAGGAATAACTGTATGTATTCACTAATTTTTAAAATACCCTGCATAAATGAGAAATGCACCTGCTTCACATTACTCTTATCTTAAAATTTAGGCATCAGCCTACTGCCTTAAAATTACCACATTATTTCATCTCTCTAACTAAGCCTTTCCACATGTTACTATTGCTGCTCATAAGACTACTTTGCTATTTGACAAATTTCTAGCCATACTCTCACATCTTTTTTTGTGTCATCCCTGCAATAGGCATACATTTCCCATGCAGGTTTAATTGCTTTGTAATTCACTTATTTACATGCCCTTCTTTATAGTTAGATGGTGGACTTAGGGTAGAATATTTTCTTATTCATATTTATAGAATCAGACATCAGCACAAGATCTGGGTTTATCAAGAGTTTGCTGAATAACAGAGTGACTATTATTCAGTGACCAATATTCCTTCGATCTAATAATATCAGTGGTATCTCAGTATTTATTCATTCATATAAAATGCACATCCTCCCAAGCTTTCTCATCCTTCCGTGAATTTCTATATTGGGAAACTTTCTGATTATTTGCCTGTCTTCATTTTTAGGTAATCATATCACATCCATGATTTTCTCTTTCTGCTCCCTATGGGAAATATCATGATTTCAAAATCATGTACATTTTTAATTGTAGCAGCTATCATTTTTCTTCACTTTAGACACAAATAAATATAAATAGAGCACTAAATACATATATTCTACATGCAGTACTTCATTTACTTACATAAAGTAATAAATGTAATTCAAAGTCATTTCTTCTTCCATCTTTTAAGAATTTGTGCACAGCTTATTAATGTGTTTCTTTTACTACAAGCTGCTTGATGCAGGATTACAATGGCCTTTTCCTGGTGCATAGCTTAGAAAAATTTAATTCGCATATGAGGGTTAGGATATTTTGATGAGGAAGAGAAGTACAGTAAAAGAATAAACACAATTTTATAAGAGATATAAAACAACTGCCAAAAGTATGTTGAACCTCACAGATTCTACAGTATATAAGGATCTTCATTAACTTCTAAGTAGGTTAATTTGCATGTCAATATGTCAAATAATTTTTTAAGAATAAAAGAGATTTTTAAAATCCATCCATGTGTCTGTCCTTCTAATATATAATTCAGTATTTGAACAGAACCAAAATAAATACTGTCTTCAATATAGAAATCCCCAAATATCTACATCATTGCAGACCAATCTATTGACCAAAATAATTACAGTTTTGCTAGGGATTATACGATCTTGTATGGAAAATAGTTGCTGTTTTCACAGTGATCAAAATGTACATTTAACAGAGCAACGTATATACTGAAAGCAATAAGCCAATACTTATCTGAAATAAAAAGCTTACTTTAAAAATGTTTTCATTAGAGTAACCTGTGTTTTACAATTTCAGATCAAAACACTAATATGTAATGGTTGAATGATGTTCCTATAAAATAACAAAACTGATATCCATGCAGGAAAATTAGCCTCAGTATCTATAGTTAAAATACAGCCCAAAGTAACTTCTATGATGTATGCAAAGTGAAATGACGTTTTAATCCAAATACACTTGTTTTAATTTTTCTCCCAATTTAAAAAAATTTTAAACATTTTGAAAATCATCTTATTCTAACATTGAGCCATAAAAATGACCATTTATTTCAACTAGAGAAAATTCTCATATGTCAATCACAGTGATACATACGAGCCTGTTGCTAATTATGTGATATTTGTCAGTAATTTAGATATTTTAAATTTTCTGTCATATAAACGTTTCTCTACTTGAATATATCATTGCTTTAAGCATATTTTTTAGAATACATTTCTATTAAATGAAAAAGGAATATACTGTAATGTGTGTATGTATCTACCTTCTGTGATAATTTTTAACATTGTACAGGGTTATTTAACAGATTATCCATGTTACTTGATGATTTCTCTAAAAATCCATTGTAAAACTAAGCCTGGCCTCCAGATTCTGTATTATGCCAGATGGTGTCTTCACAGTAATATATTCTTAAATTGGATGATTACTTTAATAGCCTAGGCAAAGTAATACTGTTTTGAATGGCTGCACACTTTAAATGAAGCCTAAACTTTCCTGTAGGGTAAATACTATCAATATGAAACAATTTTAAAACTTGTCTATGATCTCCATCAATGTCAGAATTTCACATTCTGATGAAATTTTCTTAGGGAGAATTATTCTGAGTAATGCATTTCAAGGTTAAATTAGCGATCACATCTACAAGTGATAAATGACATTTCACCTTAATTCTGGGTATAGAGTCGTTGTAACATCAAAGTTATAGGTATACAAAAAAAAGTGATAACTTTCATTGTTGAACATGTATCAGTGGTGTTATCTGACTTTCAGAATACATATTTAATCAATGCATATGTCACTATTGAGTATAGGAACCTCACTCTCTAAGTCTTCTGAACATAACTCTGGATATTTCTGCAATAATTATAAATATAATTGGTAAATTAGATTCGTTGTGTTTATAGATATGAAATTTCAGAATCAAACTTCAGACTTCAGAAACACTCACAGTAGATTTTGTAATGTATTCACATTTCTAGATAACCATGTTTAACTCAGAATTCTAAAAATATAAACTTCTCAGACATAAAATTTCTATGTACACCATTCATTTTCCAGCCATTTTAAACACAGCATAAAGAAGAACATTTTAAATTATCAGATGATTTACTTACATTATTCTAAGTATTAATTACTAAGCAATGTTTAAGTTATTTGCTGCAGATGTAGACACACAACTGTCTACTTAAGCATAACATGATTAAGAAAGCAGTAGAGAACATGAATTTATTTTTACATAACTTTTTCTATTTAAAATGATGTTTCTTCATCCCCCAAACCCATACACACACACCCACACACTCTTCCAGACTGTAGTGTCTATCATTCCACTCTCTACCTCGATGAGAACAACTCTTTTAGCTCCCACATACAAATAAGAACATGCAAACTTTGTCTTTCTATGCCTCGCTTATTTCACCTAACATAATGCCCTCCAGTTCCACTCATGTTGCTGCCAATGACATAACTTCATTCTTTTTTATGACCTAGAATTCCGTTGTGTATATATATAATTATATATATATATATATAATTATATATATATATAATTATATATATATATATATAAATTTCCTTTATAAATTTATTCATCAATAGGCACTAGGCTGATTCTGTAGCTTTGCTATTTTGAACAGTGCTGGAATAAGCATGGGGATACAGGCATGTTTTTGATGCTGATTTTATTTCTTTTCAATAAATACACACTAGTGAGATTGCTGGGTTGCACAGGAGTTCCATCTGTAGCTTTAGCTTTTTTGAGAAAACTACATAATATTCTCCATAATGTCTATATTAATTTGCATTCCCACCAACAGTGTATAGGAGTTCCCTTTTCTCCACATCCTCACCAGCACCTGTTATTTTTTTTTTTTTCGTATCTTTAATAACAGACATAGTAATAGGAGTAAGATGATCATTCATTGCGGTTTTAATTTGCATTTCCATGATAACTAGTGATGTTGAGCTTTTTTTTTTCTTTTTATTTATTTATTTATTTTATTATTATACTTTAAGTTCTAGGGTGCATGTGCATAACGTGCAGGTTTGTTACATATGTATATATACCTGTTGGCTGTTTGAGTGTCTTATTTTGACAAATATCTATTAATGTCCTTCACTCACTTTTTTTTTTACTGTTGTTTCAGCTCATTGTATATTCTAGGTATTAGTCCCTTGTTAGATGAACAGCTTGCAAATATTTTTCCCATTTAACAGGCTGTCTTTTCACTCTGTTGATTGCTCTCTTTGCTGTGTAGAGACTTTTTGGTTTAACATAGTCTCATTTGTCTAATTTTTGTTTTTATTGACCGTGTTTTTGAGGTCTTATCTATAAAAGCTTTGCCTAGGCCAATTTCCAAAAGTGTTTCCCCTATGTCTTCTATGAGTTTAATAGTTTTGAGTCTTATGTTTAAGTCTTTTATCCATCTTGAGTTGATGTTTGTATGTGATGAAAAATAGGAGTCCAGATTTATTATTCTGTATATGGGTATCAAATTTTCCCAATATCATTTATTGAAGAAAGTGTCCTATCCTCAGTGTATGTTCTTGGCACCTTTGTCAAAATTCAGTTGGCTGCAAATATGTGGATTTATTTATGGGTTCTTTATTCTATTGCATTGCTTTATGTATCTGTTTTTATACCAGTATTATACTGTTTGGTTACTCTAGCCTTGTAATATATCTTAAAGTCAGGTAGTGTGATGGTCTTTCTAGTCTGGATTTCTTTGGCTATTTGAGCTTTTTTTTTATGCCATACAGATTTTAGAATTTTTTTTTCCATCTCTGTGAAAAATAACATCTGTATTTTGATAGAGATTGTACTGAATCTGTATATTGCTTTGGGTAGTAGGGTCATTTGAATGGTTTTATTTCTTCTGATCCATGATTATAAGATATATTTCCATTGTTTTGTGTATTCTTTAATTTTTTTCATCAGAAATCTATAGTTTACTCCTAGAGGTCTTTCATCTCCTTAAATTCTTTCCTAGGTATTTAATTTATTTTTGGAGTTATTATAACTGAGATTGCCTTCTTGATTTTCTTCTTACTAATTCATTATTGGTGGGTAGAAAAATTACTGGGTTTTGTATGTTGATTTTGTATCTTGCAATTTTCTTGAATTTATTTATCAGATCTAAAAGTGTTTTTATGAAGTCTTTAGGTATTTCCACAATAAGGTGTCATAAGTAAAAAGGAACAATATAATTTCTTATTTTCCAAGTTGGGTGCTGATGTGGTTTGGTTGTGTCTGTTCCCAAATCTCATCTTGAATTCCCATGTGTTGTGGGAGGGACTTGGTGGGAGGTGATTGAATTATGGGAGCGAGTTTTTCTTGCACTGTTCTCATGATAGTCAATGAGTCTCATGAGATCTGATGCTTTTAAAAACGGGAGTCTCCCCGCGCAAAACCTCTTCTCTTGTCTGCCACTGTATGATGTGTGCATTTCATCTTCTGCCATGATTATGAGGCCTCCCCAGTCATGTGGAACTGTAAGTCCAATAAACCTCTTTCTTTTCTAAACTGCCCAGTCTTGGACATGATTTTATCAGTAGTGTAAAAACAAACTAATACCTTAAATTGATATCAGAAAAGACAGGCACTGCTGAAAAGATACCAAAAAATGTGGAAGTGATTTTGCAACTGGGTAACAGGCAGAGATTGGAACATTTTGGAAGGCTCAGAAGAAGACAGGAAAATGGGAAAGTTTGGAACTCCCTAGATAACTTGTTGAATGGCTTTTACCAAATTGCTGATAATTATATGAACAATGAAATCCAGGATGAGGTGGTCTCAGACAAAGATGAGGAACTTGTTGGGAAATGGAGCAAAGGTGACTCTTGATATGTTTTACCAAAGAGACTGGCAGTATTTTGCCTCTGCCCTAGAGATCTGTGGAACTTTGAACTTGAGAGAGATGATTTAGGGTATCAGGTGGAAGACATTTCTAAGCAATAAAGCATTCAAAAGGTGACTTGCTTGCTGTTAAAGGCATTCAGTTTTATAAGGGAAGGAGAACATAAAAGTTTGGAAAATTTGCAGCTTGACAACATGATAGTAAAGAAAATTCCATATTCTGGGAAGAAATTCCAGCCAGCTGCAGAATTTTGCATAAGGAATGAGGAACCAAATGTTAATCCCGAAGACAATGGGAAAATGTCTCCAGGGCATGTCAGAGACCTTTGTGGCAGCTCCTCCCATTACAGGCCTCAAAGTGTAAGAGAAAAAAAATGGTTTCATGCATGGGGCCCAGGATCCCTCTGCTGTGTGCAGTTTAGAGATGTGGTACCCTGCATCCCAGCTGCCCCAGCCATGACTAAAAGGGGCCAAGGTACAGCTCAGGCTGTTGCTTCAGGGTGTAATCTCCAAGCCTTGGCAGCTTTCATGTGGTATTGAGTCTGTGAGGGCATAAAAGTCAAGAATTGGGGTTTGAGAACTTCAATCTAGCTTTCAGAAGATGTATGGAAATGCTTGAATGCCCAGGCAGAAGTTTGCTGCAGGGATGGGGCCCTCATGGAGACCCTCTACTATGGCAGTGTGGAGGAAGGGCAAGGTAATGTGGGGTCAGAGCCCCCATGCAGAATCCCCACTGGGGCACCACCTACTCGAGCTGTGAAAAGAGGGCCACTGTCCTCCAGACCCCAGAATGGTAGATCCACCAACAGCTTGTACCGTGCACCTGGAAAAGTCACAGACACTCAATGCCCGTCCATCAAAGCAGCCAGGATAGAGGCTGCACCTTGCAAAGTCACAGGGGTAGAACTGCCCAAGACCATGGAAACCCACTTCTGGCATCAGCGTGACCTGGATGTGAGACATGGAGTCAAGGAGATCACTTTGGAGCTTTAAGATTTGACTGCCCTGCTAGATTTTGGACTTGCATAGGACCTGTAGCACTTTTATTTTGGCCAATTTCTCCTATTTGGATTGGCTATATTTACCCAGTGCCTGTACCCACATTGTATCTAGGAAGTAACTAACTTGCTTTTTATTTCACAGGCTTGTAAGCACAAGGGACTTGCCTTGTCTCAGATGAGGCTTTGAGTTGATGCTGAAACGAGTTGGCTTTGGGGGACTTTTGGGAAGGCATGATTGGTTCTGAAATGTGAGGACATGAGATTTGGAAGGAGTCGGGGTGGAATGATATTTTGGCTGTGTGCCCACCCAAATCTCATCTTGAATTTCCATGTGTTGTGAGAGGGACTCGGCAGGAGGTGACTGAGTTATGGGAGTGGGTTTTCCTTGTGCTGTTCTTGTGACAGTGAATGAGTCTCACGAGATCTGATGGGTTTACAAACGGAAGTTTCCCAGCACAAACCCTCTTCTCTTGTCTGCTGCCATATGAGACTTGCCTTTTGCCTTTCACCACGATTGTGAGGCCTCCTCAGCCATGTGTAAATCCAATAAACCTCTTTCTTTTGTATATTGTTCAGTCTCAGGTATGTCTTTATCAGCGGCATGAAAATGGACTAATACATGTGCCTTTTATTTTTCTTTTCTTGCCTGATTGTCCTGGCTAGAATTTCAAATGCTATGTTGAATAACGGTGAAAATAGGCATGCTTGCCTTGTTCCAGTTCTTAGAGAAAAGGCTTTGAGCTTTTCCCCGTTTGATATGATATTAATTGTGGGTTTATCACATGTATATTTCAAAATAGAGTCAAGAGAGGACTTGAAATGTTAGAAACAAATAGAAATGATAAATACTTGAAGTGATGGACACCCTAAATAAACTGACTTGATCATTACACATTATATGCATATAATGAAATATCACATATACTCCATATGCACAAATATGATGTATCAATAAAAATAAAATAAAATACATTTGATTATGAGTATACTCTAAAAGTGACCATGGTTTGTTTGCCAACTTACATGTAATGCAATAACTCTTTTCCAAAGTTCTTGTAATGGATGGCAGCAAAAGAGAATCTTACCTATGTGAATTCACAGTATCTCTTTTCTCCCCTGTCTTGTATTCAACACAAAGAATTCTAGTTTTGCCAATTTGAAACCTGGACATTCACTGTGAAGAATCTGAAAACTGAGTAAGGGGAAGCACTGAGATGCCTTAAAAGGATGTTGAAAAATTATTTTGGAACAGCAGGACAGAGTTGCTGATGAAAACAACAAAACAACAGCAAATAGATCTTTTTTTTTTTTTTTTTTTTTTTTTTTTTTTTTTTTTTTTTTTTTTTGAGACAGAGTCTTGCTCTGTCACCCAGGCTGGAGTGCAGTGGCCAGATCTCAGCTCACTGCAAGCTCCGCCTCCCGGGTTCACGCCATTCTCCTGCCTCAGCCTCCCGAGTAGCTGGGACTACAGGCACCCGCCACCTCGCCCGGCTAGTTTTTTGTATTTTTTTTAGTAGAGACGGGGTTTCACCGTGTTAGCCAGGATGGTCTCGATCTCCTGACCTCGTGATCCACCCGTCTCGGCCTCCCAAAGTGCTGGGATTACAGGCTTGAGCCACCGCGCCCGGCCGCAAATAGATCTTAAAAAAAAAAAAAAGAAAAAGAATCTGGAGAAAGGTAAGAGCACATAATTGAAAGAAATTTGGGAAAATAATTAGCAAAAACTGGGAAAACTTAAAAATAAATGAAAAGATTTCAGGGCAGTTGCTGCACGAGAAGGATCTTGAGAGAGAGACATACAAAAACTCATTTTAAGAAGCATAGTAATTTATAAATATCATTTCCATCTGCCATTTTTCAACAAATTTCAGTAAATCATATTTCGAATTATTTATTTATGTCTACTTGGTTTGTCTTTACATCTGATGCCCTGCCAAGATGGGGTGCCTGTAGTGCTTGGTGTTTATTATATTATGATTTTACAGAGGAGTTATGATAGGGTTTCCACCTAGGCTCTTCCAGGGTGTCGTATACTGTGGTCAAAAGATGACAGTTGGAGGAGTATAAAGTTTATTAACATGAAGTACAAAAAAAATCTAATATTTAATACAAACAAAATATTATTTTCTTCTCTCCATTCACTCTAGTTATAATCCCGAATATTTCTACATTCATGTTCATGAACTCAGCTTCGTGTACACACATATACACACACACAGACCAACTACAACTCTTCTTAAACCTGCTGCTAGAATTTGTCTTGTCTAGTATTTGGCTCATATAATATTTATCTAGGGTAGTATAAAATTCACATAACTAAAAGTTAATGATGCTAATATTCACACCATGTAAGCATTCAATAATTTATGTGTTTAAATTATATGATATCCTTATATGCAATTGAGATATTTAATTCATTCTGTCTTTTGTTTTAGTTCCCACAAGCCTAGAAAGCATGAGCACATTACTGCCATCAGGAGTTACTTAAAGATAAATTACTGTAACACTTACTATATTGCAGAATTTTTATGTTATGTGCCTTTTTGCCAATTGTAATTTTTACTGATATAATAATTTGTAAATCATGAAGAATTGTGTAAAAATTGTATTGATTATTCAGATATTATTACACTACTAAAAGAAAATATAAAATAATTATATCAAAATATTAGATAAAACAGAATATAAGATAATATTTGCAATACCATTACAAAAATGTAAAAGTACTGGCTTAGGAAAATACAGGAAGAAAGTACTACCAGATATTAATAACCATGAAAATGGCAAAGTATATAATTATAATTATATTCCTCAAAGTTTATGATTCTGGAGTCATAACGCTTCTTTGGTTTTCTGATTGTTCTATTTCTGTTCACTAAAATTAAAACCTATATAATGCCTTCTGATATTTCTTCTAAGTAATTTAAATTAAACACAACTTACTATTTACAAGTTACAAAACTCATATGAATAATGGATTTTGGTTGGGCTCATTCTCCCAAATGTTGCTCTTATATGCACTAGACCTGTTGGCGTGAAACAATGTTAGAGCATCTACTTGAACTTATTCATTCATTAAAACTGTATTATTTGAATGCCTATTATATGCCAAAACCTGTGTGAAGCAAAGCAGATTTAGTGAAAAACTATGTAAAAATATTCTATTTATCAGTCCCCATACAATTTATACTGTTTCTTTTAGAAATTAATTTACCAAAATACTCATAAAAATTGATAAAGTTATAGAAATATTTAAGAACACAGTATAATAATTGTCTTTTTAAAAGTACTGGGATATGGCTGGGTACAGTAGCTCATGCCTATAATACCGGAACTTTGGGAGGCTGGGGCAAGTTGATGGCTTAAGCTCTGGAGTTCAAGATAAGACTAGGCAACATAGCTGGACCTCATCACTACAAGAATTAAAAAATAAAAATTAAAAACTCAGCTGAGCATGGTGGCACATGCCTGTAGTGCTAGCTGTATGTGGGAGGCTGAGGTGAGAGGATCACTTGAGTCCAGAATTCAAGGTAACAGTGAGAGCTATGATCATGCTGCTGTACTCCAGCCTGGGTGACAGAGTAAGACCATGTCTCTTAAAAAAAAAAAAAAAAAAGTTGCGCTTTTATCTTTTATTCTTTTTAGAGTAAGTGTAAAGAACTACACAACTCAGTCCCAAATGTGGGCATATTTTCAGAAGTGAACACTTTAACTGCACTTTAACTAAACATCATGAGTGCTCAACAACTTGTGTCTGTGTCTTCTAGTCCTCATTACCCAATAATAAGTCTTGTCCAAGTTACAACCATTCTGTAAGTCCAGAACAGTTAGTCCTCAGGCTATTTTGAATCTTGAATCCTGAGGACAAAGAAATTTATACTCAGCAACCTTTTGCAATTTTGTGAAAAAGTGTCCAAGATTTTCCTTAGTCTACTCTCATGGGACACTGGGTATTTAAGTTCTTAGTCTGGCTACCAACCTTATATGGAAGAATGCTAAAGCCAGAGAGAAACATTTACTAACTCTGACCTTTTTGAAGACTCATCCTTCAATATTTACTTATTTTGAGTATGAAGAAGATATAAAGGAAAGCAGTAATGCCAGATTTCCTTTCTCTCTGTCATTTATAAAATTTATTGAATCTTGGGTTGTCCTTCATATTAAGAAATATTTACCTGGGTTACCTTACTAGAAAAATTATGTGGACCTTATTATTTATTTTAGTGCTCATTCACAACACTACAGCAACCAACCCACTCTTCACATTCACTGTTCTGTGAATGCTTTGTTAGCATTTTCAGATAATTTCATTTATTGACTGTATACTATCAGTCACTTGGAATAACTCACAAGCTGCAGAAGTCATCCTTGAAAATATGCAATGCCAGCTTTTTACTGAACAAACATAAATATATTTTAACATAAAAATGAAACAACAATTCTAAAATTTAGAAATGTAGCTCTAGACATATGAATAGTAATGCATAGTTAATAATTTACCAACATTAAAATAAAATGGAGACATTTAAATGTTGGCAGCCAGGAATAGTGTGTGCATGTGCGTGTAATTTGTTTCTGCTGATTTGGGATTGTCAGAGGGAGTAAGACGAACAGAAAGCAAAGATGAAGGCACCTGAATGTTACTGAATGACTTTTATATTTTAATTCAAATTAGCCAACTATTTGGAGCAGATAAACCACTTTCCAATATGATTTAACAATTAATCACCCTATAATATACAAGTTATTCTAGTTAATAAGAGGCATTTAAAGTTAAAACATTAAAGTACAGTGGAGTAATTTATTATAACTTAAATATTTAATCCATTTATTCTCTGTACCAGTGTTTTCAAACAAAAACTTATTGCATAGCCTATTTTTTAATAAACATCTGCATGTTGCTTAAAAAGTTCTCAAAATGACCTTACTTAATTTCTCATGTATATTATTTTGAATTTGCAATAACCTAAATACGAATTTAATTTCATCTGACATGACATATCATTTCCTCTTTTGCATTAAGGACAATTTTTCTTTGCCTTGTACTCAATATGCATTTTAATTCAAAAGGCAGCATTTAATAGTTGATTCTTAGCTATCATACAGTTACTAATGAAATATCTTAGACACAAATGCATTGTTAATATTTTCACTGTCCAGAATATTTAATGATAATCTTGTGATATAGCCTATGCTTTTTTTTCGCCTTAAAATATTCTCCAAAACCAAAAATTAGATATAGTTGTGTACATGTTTGTATATGGTACATAGTTATTGTTTCAAGACTTTATGATCTAGAGAGGAAAATATGAAATACAAGTACAACTATGTAGACAAGTATCATTGGAGTGCCATATACAACCTACTATCACTCATGGAAGACAGGCTTTTTTTTAGATGGTTCATGTAAGTTCCCACATAATGGTGGAACTTCAACCATGGTTTGGATAATTTTTTGAAGCTTTAGTTGCAGAAAACAAACTTATATTGGGCAAATTTAACATAACAGAGGGAACTAGGTGCATATATAAAGTCAATGGAGAATATGGAGAACTGGCTTGCCCAGAAATGACTCCCAGAGCAACATACAGAACTGGATCATGAAAAAAAATAACCATCTTTGTCACAATCATTGAGGAGTAATCTAGACTCTCTAACTGGGCTGATTGGTTAAGGTCTTTTACGATTGAAGCCAGTCTGTAAAGACTGGGAGAGGTGGCTGTTTCCTCAAATATACTGACACTAATGGAAAGCCGCAAGGAATATAAACAATTGGGGAAACATTACTCAGTTAAAAAATAAATAAATAAATCTCCAGTTACCTAACTTAGAAATAGAAATCTATAAATTGCCTTGCAAAAGCCCAAAATAATTGTTTTAAAGAAGCTCAGTGAGTTACAAAACACAAAGACGGACGACTATATAAGATAAGAAAAAAATGATACAGGAACAAATCAAGGATATCAACAAAGAGCAGAAGCTATGCAAAGAAGCAAACAGTAACTCTGGAGCTTATGAGTATAACTAAACTGAAAAATTTCCTAATGTAGTCCAACAGCAGACTTGATCAGAAGAAAGACCAGAAAGCTTGAAGGTCACTTGAAATTATAAGAGAAACAAAAAGAATAAAAGAATGAATAGGAGTGAACAAAGTTTAAGACAATTATGGGCACCATCAAACCAACTAATACATGCATTATGAAAGTTCTGGAAGAACAAAAGAAAGGAATCAAAAGTATATTTAAAGAAATAATGGCCAAAAACTTCTCAAATACAGAGAGGGAAATAGACATTGAGATTTATGAAGCTCAGAGGTTTGCAGACAGAATCAACCAAAAGCATAATTTACACCAAGACTCATTACAGCCAACGTGTCAATATTAAAGATAAAGAGATAATTTTGAAAGCATCAAGAGAAACTCATCATGTATGAAGGAGCTTCTATAAGACTATCAATGGGTTTATTAGCAATACCTTGCAGACAAGTAAAGAATGGGATTGTGTATTCAAAAGGATGAAATAAAAAATTGCAACCCAAGAATATACTATGTCTGGTAAAACTCCCCATCAAAAATTAAGTAGACTGTTTTGTGAGGCTGAGGCAGGAAGATCACTTGATATCATCAAAAAGAATTAACTTCATAGAAATAAACTTAATCAAGTAGGTGAAAGACTTGTACACTGAAAACTACATACCTCTGATGAAAGAAATTAAAGAAATCACAAAAAAACACAAAAAGACATCCCATGTTTGTGGACGGGAAGGGAAAGTGTCCTTATTACTCAAGAAGACTTACAGATTCACTGAAGTCCCTATTAAAATTCTAATGCATTTCTTACAGAAAAATACTATAATTAGACTTATATTCATAAGGATTCACAAAAGTCAAATCAGTCTTAAGAAGAACAAAACTGGATGCATTACAATTCCTAATTTCAAAATACACTACAATGCTATAGTAATCAAAACAGTATAGATAGTAATGGAATTAAAATACACAGACATAATAATGGAACAGAATAGAAAGCCCAGAAATAAACCCATATATATATATATGGTCAACTGATCTTTGACAAGGGTGCCAATAATACAAAAAGGAGAAAGGACAGTCTCTTCAATAAATGGTGTTGAGAAAACTGATGATTCACATGAAAAACAATAAAATTGGATGCTTATGTTATACCATACACAAAATAAAATGGATTAAAGGTTAATTACAACTCAGAAAAGAAAACACAGAAGGAGAGATTCATGGCATTAGCCTAAGCAATTTTTTAAAATATGCATAAAAGTGCAAGCAACAAAAGTAAAAACAGACAAGCAGTACTCCATCCAACTTAAAAGCTTCTGCACAGCAAAGGAAACAACCAACAGAGTGCAGAGGCAACATACAGAATGGGAGAAAATATTTGCAAAAAATATATCTGAAAAGGGATTGATATCTAAAATACGCAGGTAACTTCTACAACTTGATAACAAAAAAGCAAATATCCCAGTTAAAATATGGACAAAGAACTTGAGAAAACAATTCTCCAAAGTAACATACAAATGGTCAACAGATAGATGGAAAGATGCTCAACATCACTAATCCTCAAATAAAAGCTAATCAAAACCACAACAAAATATCACTACACTCCTGTTCGAATGGCTGCTATAAAAAAGTAAACAAAAGATTAAAATGCTGGTGATAATGTGGAGAAATTGGAACACTTGTACACTGCTGGTGGGAATGTAAAATGAAGTATCTGCTATAAAAAACAATAGGGATATCTCTCAAAACATTAATCATGGATCCAATATACGATCTAACAATGTTCCTGCTGGATATATATCCAAAATATTAAAATCATGATCTCAAAAGAAATGTGGACTCCCATTTTCATTGCAGCATTATTGACAAAAGCTAAGATATGAAAGCAACCTAAATGTCCATCAGTGGATAAACAGATAAACAAAACATGGCATAGACATAGAATGAAATATTATTCAGCCTTAACAAAGAAGGAAATCATACCGTATGCAACATGTTTCAACTTGGAGGAGATTATGCTAAGTAAAATTGGCTTATCACAGAAGGATGAATACTGCATGATTTCAGTTATATGAGGAATCTAAGACAATCAAATTCATAAAAACAAAATAGAATGATGGCTGCTAGGGGCTGGGGTGAGAAAAAATAAGGAGTTCTTTTTTAAAGGGTATAAAGTTTCAGTTTAACAAGATGAGTAAGTTCTAGAGATCTGTTATGCAACACTGTACTTATAGTTCACAATGCTGTATTATACACTTAAAACTTTAAGAGGCTACATATCAAGTTAAGTGTTCTCACTACAATAAAAGCAAGAAAGAAAGGGTAAAATTTATGAAGATTAAAATTATAAGGTATTTGCTTTCAGAATGTGGTTTAAAGGCACAAAAAATAAAAAAAATATAAAGTATAAATTCTTTCTAATTATAAAAGAGGCAAACAATTCAACAGTGAAGGAAAGTAAATGAATGGTTCCTTGGGAATTCAAGGCTCACAACAGTAGGGAAAACATTATTGTAAAGGGGCACAAGGTATCTTTGAGGGTGATGGATACGTTTATTATCATTATTATAGTTACAGTTTCACCGATGTACACCTATTTCAAAACATATACAATTTTGTAAGTACACATGTACGGTTTACTGTGTGTCAATTATACCTGAATAAAAGATTAAATTAAAAGTACAAGACCACTTTGAAGGTAATAACTTGGAGATTCTTCCATTCTATTAAGAAAAAGAATAACAAATAAAAAAGCAGATACCATTTCCTGTAATAAAAACTATTTGAACTCCTAATGTGAAGCCCACAAAGCAATATAAGTACTATATATTTACATAACTGAATTAGGTATATTAATATAAAGAAATGTAGAAGAATTCCTATACTTTATGCTTTTATATGATTTTTGTTGTTTTATGCAGTGTCTTATAGCAAAAATATATTTTCCTGGTATTAAAATACAGAATATGGTGTGTGTGTGTGTGTGTATATATATATATATAAAATATATATATATATATATATATATATATATATATATATGAAAAGTCTAAAGAAAGAAAAGTAGTACACTAGAAAGTTTATGTTCGGAGCCAAGAATTTTTTTTTTTAAAGTGTATGCAAAAATCATTATTTTGGAAGTCACCTTTAAAGATGATTTTTTGGTAACTTCTCATCTACTAAAATAATTCTTTTTAGATTGTTTCTGAGAGAAGGCTCAAGGTTTTTTTTGATACTTTAGTTACAGTAAACTCTACACTCATGTGCAAACTGTACCACTTTTAAATATTTCAAATATACAAAAGTATTGTTTATACTCAGGAAATACTAGCCTTCTTAAGCTTCCTTAATTTACGGGATTGTCCTCAGAATAATATTGGAAACAGGAAAATAATTTCAGAGAAATCACACATATTAGATAGATAGATAAATAGATAGATAGATAGATAGATAGATAGATAGATAGATAGATATTCATTTAATTTTCTATACTAAGTAAAATAAATAAGTGCTATCCAAACTCATATCTACATGACTTGGTTTCATTTGTGAGAGTAAAAGAAGATCCTAAGGCAACTTGTTTCTTGAGATAAAATTCTTTAGTTTCAGAGAGTAAAAGCAGGCACCGACACTCTGAATTCAAATTCCAGACCAAATGAAAGATTGTTGTATACCCCAAAGGGCAGTACAAACCCTCTTTAAGTCCTTGCACATGGCAGTAAAAATACTAATGAGGTCATTTCACATGGTGATGTATTAGATTTTCAAGGAAGTAGAATTGCTGAAGTAATAGAAACTGCAGAGGGGATTGGATTTGGTAGCCAGGAAGGTTTCATCTGGGGAGATGACATGTGACTGGAGAGAGCTGAATGACAAGAAGAGAGCAGCCATGTGTAGGCTCACTGGAGTTTAGAGGGTATGTGAAGTGGGAGATGGGACTACAGTAGTAAGAAGATTGAAATAGTAAACATGTAAAGACTTAAAATAAGGATTTTGAATGTCATTCTGAGTTCAGTGGGAGATCCTTGAGATGTTCAAAGCAGGAAGAAAGCCTGAGGTGGTTACATATTAAAGTTTCACAAGGCATTTTATTCAATGGACACAGATTACTTTACATAGTGTATATTTATAGTGATACATATTTCCTTGTCATACATTGTAAGACTAAATAATTATTAAGTTATTATATAGAATTTCCCATCATGAGTTAATATTTATATATGGCAATACAATATTTTAGTAATATTTGTATTTGTATATGTATCTTCTGTATATGGTTAGCCAGTTATCCCAGTATCATTTACTGAATAGGAAGTCCTTTCCTCATTGCTTATTTTTGTTGACTCTGTTGAAGATCAGAAGGTTGTAGATATGTAGCTTTATTTCTGGAGTCTCTATTCTGTTCCATAGATCTAGGTGTCTGTTTTTCTATCAGTACCATGCTGTTTCGGTTAGGGTAACCTTATAGTATAGTTTGAGGTTAGGTAATGTAATACCTCTGGCTTTGTTCTTTTTATATAGAATTGCTTTGGCTATTCAGGCTCTTTTTTTGTCCTCAAAAGCAATGGAAACATAAACAAAAATTGACAAGTGGGACCTAATTAAAGAGCACAGCAAAGAAACTATCATGAAAGTAAACAGACAACCTATAGAATGGGAAAAATGTTTGCAAACTATGCATCTGACAAAAGACCTATAAGGAACTTAAACAAATCTACTAGCATTAAAAAAAAAAAAAAAATTGAAAAGTATGTACAAAACATAAACAGACACATCTCAAAAGAAGACATATAAGCAGCCAGTAAACATAGGAAAAAACGATCAAAATCACTAATTATTAGAGAAATGCAAGTCAAAGCCACAATGAGATACCATCACACACCAGTCAGAATGACTATCATTAAAAAGTCAAAAAAAACAGATGCTGAAGAGGCCATAGAGAAAAGGGAATGCTTATACACTGTAGGTAGGAATGTAAATTAGTTCAGCCACTGTGGAAAGCAGTTTGGAGATTTCTCAAAGAACTTTGAACTACCATTCCACCCAGAAATCTCATTACTGGGTATATATCCAAAAGAAAGTAAATCATTCTACCAAAAAGACCCATGCACACATACATTCAATGCAACACTGTTCACAATAACAAAGATATGAAATCAACCTAGGTGCTCATCCATAGAGGATTGGATAAAGAAAATATCATACATATACACCATGGAATACTATGTAGCCATAAAAAAAAGAATAAAATCATGTTTTTTGCAGCAACATGGATGTAGCTGGAGGCCATTATCCTAAGCAAATTAACACAGGAACAGAAAACCAAATACTACATGTTCTCACTTATAAGTGGGAGCTAAACATTGGGTAAACATGGACATAAAGATGGCAATAACATACACTAAGGATTACTAAAGGGAGAAGGGGGCAAGCTTTGAAAATCAACCTACTGGGTACTATGCTCACTCTCTGGGTGACAGGATCATTTGTATCTCAAACTTCAGCATCACAAAATATATTCATATAACAAATCTGGCATTATCCCTGAATCTAAAATAAAAGTTGCAATTATAGAATAAAGTAAAAATGAAATAAAATTATAATTCTTTACACACACACAATCCCCAAAATTACCCATGCACACATATTAAGAGTGGCTAGGTGAGTGGTTTTAAATAAGGGAAGAAAGCCTCCATTCTAAAAATAATGTTAACATTCTTCAATGTAATGTTTCCATACTATATTTGGATCTGCAAAGTCAGTCCTAAGGAGTCAATACAAGTTATAAAGCAGTAGACAATTGGCAACCTTGAATCTCTTTATTCCTATGAAGTTAACAAACCTGGAATTTCAGGTAAAGGATTTTCACATAAAAATACAGCAATCAAGGACTCCTGATAAGCTGATATGCTTTACTAAAATTATTGAAATACACATACAAACTCTGCCTGGCTTAACTCCTATGATATTCATGTAGCTTTAGTTCTATTGTGTAGAGGAAAGTAGTAAATGCTCATCAGTATGGAACACATTTCCTACAAAAATTTTAAATGTTTAAACACATGATGTATTGACACACACGAAGTTGGATATTGTGGATACCAGCTCTCCAATGAATAATGAAACATAGAGTGCAATCAAAACTATTACAGCTGTATGGTCTAATATATAGTCCTAAACCACAGCTGTCCTGATGGTCAGGTGTTTCAAAAGACGGGGATGATCATCTGAAGACTCCGTATCTCTCACTGAAATGTCAGGCTAGACAACTTGCAGTTACCTTCATGTTATTAAAGTCAGAGCTTCAGTTATCTGACCCACCAAACTCTAAATTTGAAAGTTATAAGCAGCACTCTATCATCAAATGAAAATGGTATATACGTGATCGCGCCCTGAACTAACAAGTAAGTTACATGTAGAAATGGCCTCAATGCCCCTAGCCTGCACTTTTGCTATACTGCTTTCTCTGCCTATGACCTCATGAGGAGTTCCCAGTAATTAGTTAACAGAGTAAGAGGACTTGGATCTGATTTACGAATGATCCTATACAACATGTACCATGTAGGCACCTCCTTAAAGTGTACAGCTGCAGGACTACAGCCTCTTTCTAAGACAGCAGCACCGAACAACAGCGATTGTTCACTTTGCTTGGAAGAAGTGTCCAGATGTGTGATAATATACCAACTCATGGGCTGTATCCACTGTTTGACTGAATGGTCAGGGACTTGGAAGGAACATGGTTGAAAAAATGGTGATAAAGAAGTCTGGTGAAGAGTTATGTTGATACAGCTCTCTGAATGGGGGTGGGGGGGAGAGAACAAGAAGGTGTTTGTGCCCCATGTGAATAGTCACCAAAAGGTGACTTCAACAGCAAAGGGTTTTTTTTTAAATTTATTTATTATTATTATTATACTTTAAGTTCTAGGGTACATGTGCATAACGTGCAGGTTTGTTACATATGTATACTTGTGCCATGTTGGTGTGCTGCACCCATTAATAATCAAGTGAATAGCAGTCAGCTTCTTTCCTCAACTACTCCTCTCATTGATCCATGGCTCATAAGAAAAGGTGCCATGATAGCAGAGGTAGAGGTGATGTCAGGTGTCAGTCTGTTGCTCGATAACTTTCATGAATGAAAGCCATGATTTTTTTGTGTTTTAAGCCCCAAGCCACATTTTCTACCACTCTAGCACATGAAATAGTCATTTGCCAAGATGCATATTCATTGTGTTTATATGTGTGTTGTTATGTGTGTGTGTGTGTGTGTGAAAGGAAGTTGTTTTTCTTTAAAAATAGTCTATATAAACTATCTGAAATCAATTATTAATCATGTAGCACAAACCTACACTTCAGGGAAAGAAAAAAATAGGTACCATGCCTTCAGAGAACAGTCATCTCCTAACCTCTTGGGTTACTACAAAAATGACTGAGGTTATAATTGTAGTTGTACTCTGAAGAAGAAAGCAGAAAACATTTATTAAATATGAAAATGAGAATATATTCTGGGTTATCTTTTTAGGTACACTCTTCATATACATGATTAGAAAATTGTTACTATTGAAATCAAGGCTTACATATGTAATATCATATTTATTTTTATATTCCCATATCCAGTCACCTGCTATGCTCTGAAAATTTATTTTACCTGTACCTTTTCATAGTCACTCTTTTCTTCCTATTCCAAAAACCACTATGCCAATAAAGTTCTTCATTATGTTCACCTGGACTATTTTAAAAATTTTCTAACTGGGCTTACTGTCTTCAATATCCTTTTCTCAATTATGCGATGAAATCAGTTTTCCTAAAATATTACAACTTTCAGAAATCTCCTACATTCTTCCTATCATCCAGGCATCACTTCTTCCAGTCTCATCTCTGCTTAGGCTCTGATTAACCTCAAACAGGTGCAATCTAACATTGCCTCATTTCTTGCCCAATTTATAACCTGAAAGAGCAGGAGTTTATGGGGTGAATGTTTAACCAACGTGATTTGAGAATTGTTCTCAAATTGTTTAACCAATTGTAATTTGGGAAGTATTGTTACTTTTTTCTTTCTTTCCATGAGAAACAGTCCAGATAGGGTCTACATGGATTCTCAGGGCATCCCCTCAAGGTTTGAGCAGTCAGTTGATGTTAGGAGTGACCAGCGTCATTCATGCTTTTTCTCCTTCCCAGATTCAATGCAATGTCCCTCACTTTTCTGCTTTGAGATTCATTTCCTAAGAAAATAAAAGCATATAAGCTTACCCTCAGGCTCTGTGTTCTTAGAAACTCAGATTAGGATACCAGCTTTGGGCTTTCCATTCTGTCTTCAAAAAATTCCATTAACCAAAGTTCAAATCTCTTAAATCTTTAATTCAAGGGATTTCAAAAACTTAGGACTCTAATTTATTTTTTCACTAATCTTCCACAAGAACTTAACCTAAACTATAACTTTGAGCATCTTTTCAACATACTCTATAAGGATCCACCCTTTCAATGTCCTTCCTGTTTCTCTGTTGGAAATTCTACCTATATTCCTTTCAACCTCTTTCAAGAAGTAATTCCAGGACTTTGGGAGTCCGAGACGGGTGGATCATCTGAGGTCGGGAGTTCGAGACCAGCCTGACCAATACGGAGAAACCCCATCTCTACTAAAAATACAAAATTAGCCGGGCATGTTGGCGCATGCCTATAATCTCAGCTACTCAGGAAGGCTGAGGCAGTTGAATTGCTTGAACCTGGGAGGCGGAGGTTGCAGTGAGTCAAGTAGTGCTACTGCACTCCAGCCTGTGCAACAAGAGTGAAACTCGGTATCAAAACTAAAAAGATTTCCTGAAACTCACTCTGAAAGTGTTCTCTCTCTTCTCTAAATACCAATCATTACTATAGATTCACTTCTCTATATTAACATTGTGGCTGATGGTACCCCTACAACTCTCTTTAAGGTCCTTAAAGGACTTTTCACATCTTTGAAATAAAGCAAAGTAGTTTTTCCTAAAAGTTTTGTAATTTTGAAAAAAGTATAGTCCTTCTGAGATTTATCATATTGGTCTTTTTGTTTTAATTAGGCTCAACAGATTTATCTTCAAAACATATTTTTCTGGATTTTATATATACACTATTTTAAATTTCACTTTTTTAAATAAGTTAAATGTGCCTTTATCTCTATACTGCACCATTTGTTCAAAATATACAGCTCTTCTTTTGCAAACAAATGTTTCCTGCATTGATATTTTCATTTCAATGATTGTTAACTATAACTAGAGTATATATGTTCACCATGCATGCTTTATGGAACAGCGTTTAGCAATATTTTGTTTGTGGTATGTTTATTTTAAATCAAACTCTAACAGATTCCATTTATACTAGGTTGGTTCTACACAGCAAATAAGCCAGTAATAAAACTACTTTTTGCCAACAGTGATTATGATTCTGAGAAAATATGTATATAACCCTCAGACTTTTAATAGTAAATACTACAGTTTTTTCCATTAAAATTATTTGGGTAGTAAACACTTCACGAAATGTAAGAAAAAGAAGCCTTTGTGTTGTAGAAGCTGTAATGCTTATATTGCAATTAAATTGCTTATAATCAAATAGGAGTTACTGCAAAAAACAAAATAAGCCAGACAGAAAATTCTGATATGCATAATATGACATATGCATAGACAAAAAAAAAGCCCAGAGATTCAAACAATATTTACTGAGTTGTTAGGTATAAATATGCTTATAAAATTGGCTGACAAAACGAGAAGGAACAAAACTGCCATCACTTAATAAAGTTATTTTAAGTATATCTCTACATAGATATACACAATGTATACACATAACATACAGAGGCAAATTAACATATGTAAACATGACTCCATAAAAAATTCCACATAATTGTAACTCAAATATTAACTGTAAATTCCTGCTTCCCTGAATTTCTCCATTCAGTGTGCTATCGGATACTTTTCGACATATGTACATGACTGAGCAAAGTGACATTAAATTTATTGTTAATCAGGATAATATCTTTATTATGAACCAGATCAGTTCTGAAATCAAAGTTTCAAGGTGGTAGTTAAAATTTTGATTAGTGAACTCTTTATCAGGATGATTTCATAAATACAGAAGTAAAGAAGGGAGTTAGGAATAGAGAAGAAATCAGGAGTCAGGATTAGAAATTTAAAGTGGCAGAACTGGAAAAACAAAAGGGATTATTCAAATTCAAAATCAGAAACTGATGAATTAAGTTTGAGGAGTCATATGCCAAGAGATGACTGCCTGAAGAGTTAAAATATGAAATGTACGTAACTTCTACCATAAATATTTCAGTTTCTTGCATGTAAATTCATATCTCTATGGCATGTAACAGCTTTTAAACACTTGCATTCCAGCTGTCTCATAACATCAAAATTTGACAGATTATTGAAGGAAATTATCATAAAGAATTGTGACTATGCAATTATTGATACAATTAACATATATTAGTACATATAGACTTTTAATTCTTAGATATAGCAGTGAAAACAAGGTTCTTTAAAAAGAAAACAAGTATATATATATATATTTTATTTTTATTCTACAACTGGCTTACAAAGAGTGATTTTCCTTGTAGCTCTTATTTTAAAATAAAAATACAGACAAATTTCCCCCAAAGACCTATAATTACTTCAGATTTATAAGAATCTAAACTCTAAAGAACTCTTTTTGACACCAAAGTGCTTTATCAAATGAATAATCATTAAGTAGCTCCCCTTTTGCACTCAGAGAGTCTTAACATTAATGCAAGAAACACAAATTCTGGAATCATATAACTTTAGTGAGGTAGAGTGGCCTTAAAGC
The DNA here is from genome assembly GCF_043159975.1 of Macaca nemestrina. Lineage (NCBI taxonomy): Eukaryota > Metazoa > Chordata > Mammalia > Primates > Cercopithecidae > Macaca > Macaca nemestrina. The sequence continues at coordinate 82,636,801 of NC_092135.1, read as the reverse complement.
AACACTCAGGTAACTCTAATTGTAGTAATTTGTTAGTGGTTAGCAATTCTACAGTAATAGCATTTTCCCAGAGAGACTGTACTATGAATTCATAGCATTTAATTTGCCTTCATATTTTTATGATATCAATTTGGAGAAAAAAAATGAACCTGATTTTTAAGAAAATCAAGCTGTTAATGGCCATTTGATTATTCTAGACATCTAGTGGCACTAAATCTTTCTTTTCTCCCTTTAGATAAAATGTTCCTAAGGCATAATAAAATGACTGTAAGCAGTGGCAGGCAAAACAGCTAACCTCATTTGAATCAAACTAGATGTTAATTTGCCCTCTTGCTCATGATTTCAAGCAACATTATAAAATGACTAAAACACACTTTGAAGAAAAGAAGGCATATATTCAAATTATTTTGGAAACGTTTTATTACTGAAAGAAACAGAAAATTTATTTTAGCAGAATGGCCAAAAATTCCCTTTCTCTATTGTGTTATATACAATATCTTTCTAGTTATTTCCCAAAATTATACCTAGAAACACTTCAAGTCTTTGGCTGTATTCTGCTGTAACATTGTTTTTGTGGCTCTTGGTAGTCTACTTACTATAAAACTAGTGATTTTAGAAGGGTTTAATCACAATTTTACATTAAAATACATGCAATTAAAACAAGGTAAACACTAAAACAAAGACCATTTCTTTTTCTAAGTACAATTTATTTAATTTAAGTTGATATACAATAATTTTACATATTTATGGGGTTCAATGTGATGTGGTGTCCTTTGCCACGTTAAGGTAAATATAGTTTACAACAATGTATTTTACTTTTCCCAATAGTTAGAAAAGAGGATTCTGAATGTTCTCCCTACAAAGAAATAATAAATATCTGAGGTGATGGATATCCTCATTACTCTGATTTAATCACTATACAATGAATACATATAACAAAACTCCTCTTTCTTCTTCACCCTTTCATCTTAACAATTAAAAAGGGTCATTTCCAAATAATATACACATAATTCACTTACTGTTTACAAATTTTACAGGTTCTTTGCTAATGCAGTTTTGACTTAGATAACAACGTCCTCTGTCAAGTGAGAACTGCCCTCTTCCTCATAGATACAATATATTTATGATGGCAGTTTCTATCAGTTTGGTATTTTTGTTTGTTTTCTTTTCCAGAAATTGCTGTCTTTAGTTTGTCTTTGTCATTCAAGGTTGCCTTCCAATGAATTTACAGGATGAAACTTACAGCTGCCCTAATGTCAGTTCGTAAGTCATTCTTTTATTATTTAAGCCTATATCAAATATATGGTGTTTATTATTCTACTCTCAATCATTTGTTTTTAAATGAAATGATTTTCATCACTTTGAAATGGACTTCATATAATTCTTAGTATTTGGTTGTGACCATAGGCTGCCTAGATTCTTATAATACAGAGGCCTTATGTAAACTGCATGTGTCCTGAAAACCAGTTTTTACACAAAAATATTTTTCAGTAGATAGTATGGGAAATTATAGGACTGATAGAAGGATGTCCCACCAATCTATCTAGTTAAATTTATTCATTCAGTCATTCATGAATTCACCAAAAACACTTTTGTATTCATTAAGTCTGTTAGAGATCTAACAAAAATGCTTGAAAACACTTTTAGAAGAAATAAATGGCCCAGATTTACAAGTTTATAAATATGACTTCAGAATATTAATGTTATTCTTATAATATTACATCAAACACCTTGCCATATTCTCTAAGAACTATGCAGTCTGGAAATATATTGAGGCAACATGGCTTAAAAACATTAGTGGTATAAATAAGCACATAATCCACATGTCTCTTCTCCCTTGCACTGCTCTTAGGGGCAAGGTAGCATAGTTTCTAACATAGTTTTTAACAGGGCTCTAGTGGCATATTGTTTGAGTGAGATTTCCAGCTCCACTACTTTCTAACTGCATAGCTCTAGGCATTTCCTACCTTCTCTCCAACTCCAGTGTTTTCATCTATACAAAGTTGATAACAATAACAGTATCTATATTCTATAGGTTTGTTGCAAACCTTTAATTCACTTACAACATTACCTGGCATTAAACATTGAGGTTTCAATAAATGTTGTCTACCATTATTTTTAATTTTCTATTTTGTATTTAGTTGCTCTCAGTGATCTCTGCAATGAAAATATTTTATATGACAATCATGGCAAGACTAGCTTGATTTTCAGGACTACATTTTTGGTTATCCTGACACACCAGTCAGTGTAACATAGCGTTCCCTGCTAGAACTACTTACATACTATGAATATGAAAGGGGGCTCAAGGCCTTAAGTCCACATTGACAATGAAGGTACGCATTTTGGCAGCAGCTTTGGTCATCTTCTGTGCCAAATTTCCTGAGGTCACTTGGTTATCTGGATTCACCATTTAATTTTCTCTCTAATCAATGCATCATTATACATAATGGTGCCTAAATATTAACTCATTGAAAGCTTTCAGATTGGTATTACTTATGCAAATCTTTTCCATTATTTTTAAGCTAATCCTTACAAAGGTTTAAATGGCTAGAGAAGACTTGGGTAAAAATGCCTTGAATATTTGGTAACTCTAGGTTCAAATTAGTTTTATTTTGTCTGATCTTATTACTATTCTGATTATGCCATTATTGCCAATTATAAATATAGCCACATGTTGTTAGCATTGTGTAGTGGACATGGATGTTTTCCTAATCATTATCAATTCCTGCTTTCTTTCGTTACAGAATTCCAGTTTTATTCAGGTGTCCACCCCCATGCACCATGCATATAACTATGCACTTCATGATAAAGTGAACCAATACCAAGTCTCATGAGTGAGCATGGTTGGTCGAGTAAATTAATCTTCCTTGCCATTGATTGGTACAAGTATATGCATGTGAGCCAATTCTAATCCATTCAAAATGAAAGCAATTCTGCTGAATTGCTTATTTTAAAAAGTTCCTGTCTTTCAGGAGAAAATAATAAATACATGTTTCTCTTTACCTGTGGACAGTACTGCATCTGGATGTGACACTTAGAACTTCTTCAGACATCTTATTACCAGCTAAGTATATAGCCAACTCTGAAAGTTTCATACAGAGAGATCCTGAGAATTTGGGTCCTACCTGACATACTTGAACTGCTGAGACAACAAATCTCAAAGTCTACCATATCTCTGCAATTTCTATTATGGGGTAATAAATTCCCTCAAGGATTAAGCCAGTTTCAGTGAGAGTCCCCTGCCATTTGCAGTGCAAAGCATCCTAAATGACACAGGATAAAAAGGATATTAAAGACCATCTAGGTGTTCCCTCAAAAAACAATTGAAGTTACAAAGGTTAAGATAGAATAAATTAACTCAGCCAACAAGAGCCTTTATGTTCAGGCTGCTGAGAAATTACATGATTTAAATGGTAGTAGTGACACATTCCTTTCTCTCTAATATTACTGATACTGCTTTTAGCTGTTTAAGAGAAGTTATCAAGCTTTATAATTTCCCCATATACAAATGAATTTAGAGGATTAAAATTTAACTTAAAAACTTTAAGACTATCAACCTTTTATAATGGTTGAATTCTTTATGTTCTCTGTACACCAAACTAGACTGTATACATCATATACATTATTATGATGTAGTAGGATGGTTACTGTCCTAGCACTTCTAGAAGACTTACGTTCTAGTCCCCATTTTGAATGAATTAGTGTGTGAATTCTACTGGAAAAACCTCTAATTCCTCACATAGGAAACTGAATAGACTCAAATTAAATCTGAACTTTTACCTCCTTTTAAAGGGAGCTAAAACTTCAATTTTCCAAATAAAAGTCTATGTAAAAAATCCAAAATATGAGAGATATACAATAAACACGTTTGGTTCAAGAGGGAGCAGGGGATTCAGACCCACCCAGTGAATATCAACATCACAGTCTAATGAAACATCTCCAGTGAAAGATTTGCCCTTCACTGAGGATAGTTTAAAAGCTACCATATTCGATGATCTTGATGCCCTCTTCTAGATTTTATATTTTAAGATCCTAAAAATCAAATAGAAACTAACTTTTAAAATATTATGAAGTACTTGATTTTGTGTGTGTGTGTTTGAGTCATTTTCATGGTGATAATTTCTCGTTATTTAATGTTAGAAGGACAACTAAACTGTTTTGATAAGTATTACTCTTTGAATTATCATATCTTGATAAATGCTTTTTCAATCTTCCTAACATCCCTCGTTAGCCTAATCATGAAAGTAATCTCCTGTGGATGATTTAATATATTATTATCTGATTCTAATTTTGTACTTAAATTTATATATTAGTAAATTAAGTCAAATTATAGGATTAGCAATTTATTCAGATTTTCTGACATTTAATGTAAGTAGTTGTTGTTCCTTAATTAACTGGGATATCAAACTCACCTATTCATTTGGATTCTGTGTCTCATACAGATTCTATGACCCAGAAACAAAGGCTGGACATGTAATGCATGATTTCACTGCTTCTCATCTTCCCTATCTCTTCATGTAACAGAAAGCATATTTTTTTAGCTTCATTATTCCCTTTACAAATCCCACAAGTTCTATGATTTGTCAGTAACCTCTTAAATCACTGTTAAGTGCTATTAATTATACGTCTTGCAATAATAATAGCTACAATGTTTAAACTGTTGGAATTTATTATGCTATAATTTAAAATATAGTCCCTTCTTCGCACATGCAGAGTTTATCTTTATTTGTTCACTGTAAAGAGCAGTCATATTTTATATAAATGTCATTTATCCTAAATTACTGAAGTCATTATTTTTTAAATAGTGACTAATAATAACCTAAAATATAAAAATATCAATAATTGTCATTTCTAGGTTGTAGGGTTATGGGTGATATTTTTTCATTACCTTTGTTTCTACATTTTTAAATTACTTGCAACAAGCAAATATTTACCTAAATAAGGAAGAACAGATAGCTTAATCAGGATATTTAATTTATATAACCCATTTGATTACAATTATGTAAAAATTATACACACAGCAAGAATACAGGAATAAGGAATGAAAAGGGGTTATAACAATTGTTGGCTTGGAGTGATTAACTAAGGGTGATATTTTTCATACTTCAGATTTACGTGAAAAACCGAATGTTAAATTATAATAAAATTGTATTGTCCAACTATTAAAAGATTGGTTGCTTGCTTTGTTTAAATCATATAAAATATTTCAGTGAGAACTGTGCTGCATATTGCATTTCCTGAAATAATAAGAATTTTACAATAATTTATATGTGTAAGGTGGCATTTCCAGAACCTCTTGTCCTTTAGAACAACTTTATAGACCCCAAAAAGCCATATAAGCAGTCCCAGACAATTAGAACTTCCCAATAATAAGTCAGAATCTTTTACATTTATTTCTAACTTGCTCTCACCCCATCCCTCCTTTTACTAGATTTCAGACTTTGATTCTACATACATGAGATTTCAATCCTAACTTGGATTTGATGTTGTTGCCTGTTTTTTTCCAGCTTGTGAAATCTAACTTTCCTTAACACATAAATGCAATTGGTCTTCCTCTTTTGTTTTTTTAAACCTAATCTCGCCTTTGTTGAAAGTATTCTCTGACCTGATTCTTAGCCCCTTAAAAACTAAGTATTTTGTCCTCTAACTAAGAAGGTGTCACCTGGCCTGGGAGGCTCCTGTATGTATCATATTCTGCTAAGAGCTGCAGTGTCTCTGAAATCACATTATAGAAGTGTAGAAATGAAACTTCTCCATCAGCAGTAATATAACAATGCAATGGATATTATAATGTAATTGGTTATGCTGGTTAGAACTCACATCATGTTTATAAAAATTACAACTGATTTATAGATAACGTATAAACATTGGGAAAAAATAATAGAATAGTCATCTCTGTCCAGCAAATGGTGCAGCCTAATTTTTGTAAAAATAATAAGCAGAAGATACAATTGTCTCAACGATTAGTAAAAATTATATATATAAATCCTAAAAGAGAAAGAGATGATACCATGACAAACAAGTCTAAATCCACCTTTTGGTGACAATATGCCCTAAATACCTGCTATAAGAAGTCATTCCAGACCGGGCACAGTAGCTCATGCTTGATATCCCAACAGTTTGGAAGGCCAAGGAGGAAGGATTGCTTTTGGCCAAGAGTTCAAGACCAGCCTGGGTAATATGGCAAGACCCCATCTCTACAAAAATGTAAAAAAATTAGCTAAACATGATCATGCCGATGCACTCCAGCCTGGGGAACGGAACAGAGTGAGACCTGGTCTCTAAAAAATAAATTTTAAAAAAGTTTAAAAAGTCATTCTTTTTTTTTTTTTTTTTTTTTTTTTTGACACAGAGTCTCTGTCGCCCAGGCTGGAGTGCAGTGTTGCAATCTCAGTTCACTTCAAGCTCCGCCTCCCAGATTCACACCATTCTCCTGCCTCAGCCTCCCGAGTAGCTGGGACTACAGGCACCCGCCACCTCATCCGGCTAATTTTTTGTATTTTTAGTAGAGCCGGGGTTTCAACATATTAGCTGGGATGGTCTTGATCTCCTGAGCTCATGATCTGCCCACCTCGGCCTCCCAAAATGCTGGGATTACAGGCGTGAGCCACCATGCCCGGCCTTAAAAAGTCATTCTGTATGTTTCGTTGATAATCTCTGTCTCTCTACATATCTTAAAGTTATAAACTAAGGTATTTCCATTCCAAGAAAAACAAGGTGGGTTTGTAGTTCTGTATGCGTGAACAGGAGTTTCGCCCATCCAGGTTATTTCCCCACCCAACCTCACCTTTCCCCTCAGAGCCTGCAGCCAATAATTGAGTAAGATTTGTACCAAAGACCAGCCCCAAGGTGGGGCCAACTTTATAGTGTAATTCATACATCCATAGGAACAGAACTTCCCCACAGATCAGGGCAGTGTTAGATTCCGACTGACATGACACCTTTGCCTAGCTCCTTCTGCCCTATCTTTTCTTCACTTCCTCTCTCTTGTGTAAGATCGTCAGATAAAATAAATAACTCTGAGATTAATCTGAATTACAGGAAATAAATGAATATTATTTTAGAATAAATATACTCAAAATATTTCAAATAAATGTTTACTGTTTATCTGAAATTCAAATTTCAAGCCAGTGATCCTATTTCTGAGAACAGTTCTTGAATCAATTTTATGTTCTTGAATTTTTATCTCAGGTTCTGCTTCTAGGAAACTCAAACTTAGATAATGCCAATTATATACTCTTAGGTTATTTAAAATGTTTCAAAACTATATACCATATAAACACACACATATATCCTGATCAATTTATATAAAAATATGTATCTATATGTTATATACCAAAAGTATTAAGAATATGAAAGCACACATAATTATATAAAAATATGCTATGTAATGGTAAAAACCAAGCTCCTAAAATAAATCATCCATGGACGAGTGAACAAGATTTGTGAAAGAACAATTTTTGATGGTCTGCATTTGACACTGAAATTTTTATGTCATTTGCAGTTTATAACAGAAGATGTTACTTTAGGAACCCTAATAAAGACTAAGCTTAGCACAGTGGCTCATGCCTGTAATCCCAGCACTTCTGGAGGCCAAGGTAGGTGGATCATTTGAGGTCAGGAGTTCGAGACCAGCCTGAGCAATATGTTAAAACCCCATCACTACTAAAAATAAAAATAAAAATAGCCAGACGTGGTGGCACATACCTGTAATCCCAGCTACTCAGAGGCTGAGGCAGGAGCATCACTTGAACCTACGAGGTGGAGTTTGCAGTGAGTCCAGATCATGCCACTGCACTCCAGCCTGGGTGGTAGAGTAAGACTCCGTTAAAAAAAAAAAAAGACTAAGTTAGTTGTATCATTCATTTTTTTTTTTAATTCTTAGAATAGTTGAGTATTCATGAGATTAGCTTTTTTAAATTTTACTTGGCTATTTGTGTGCACTGACTCCAAGCTGACATTATATGGAGCAAAGTGAGAAAGAATCCAGGAAGATAAAAAAGTACAAAAAATAATTTATCAAGAGGGAAACACCAGCTACAAAAACATTTAAAATATAAAGAAAAAAATGATGCATGGGCATATATAGGAACTACTATCTTTTTAAGTGGATTTAAATTTAAATATATGTCATATCTGAGGCATAAATTGACTGGAAGTCAAAATTAAGCAATTAATATTGAATTTTCCTCCTGGGAAAACAGATGAGTAACAGGAGCCATTGGTAGCATAGCCTGCATGTATGAATACTTATTTTGAAATGGGGCTACGGAGAAATGTGAGTGCAATATAACAAACATAAATTATGAGTTGCAGATTATAAAATACAATGCAAGTAGAAAGTATCTTGGATTGCAAGCAAATGCTGTGAGAATTAGCTCTCATATTATTAATATTTGATGACCTTGGACAAGCCATTATGGACCTTAATTTATCTACTTATAAAATGAGGTGTAAGCCATATATGGTTTTTAAACACTTTCCAACTTATAAATTCTATGACCCCTTACAAAAGATAATTGGGAATGCCTTATTCTAAATAACTATTTTTTAATCCTAGATTTTTCTCTATCAATAAAAGGAATATAATAATATGAAAAAATAAAAACCCTGCATTTTAGTACACAGGTTTGGCAGATGTGCAGAAATAATATACATGTTCTAACCCCACAATTAATTGTTTCTATACTCCCTTCTTTAATTTTATATGATGACATTTCTTATATTTGTAGTGTCACGATTGAAAGTTTCTACTCCTATAGGAAAAATACTGGGTAAAATATTTTACTAATATTATATGGCTGTCAAAACTATGTGGTTTTATAAATAGTACCATCTCAATCATTAAACTATTCATTTTATAGAAGGTGATAACTATATTTTTTTTATTTGTCTGAGGCATAGTAACTCTAAATTTTTATATACATAATAGTCAGGAGAATCCTACTTGGTACTTGTACTGGCTAAATGCCATGAAATAGTATTTATTATTACAATGATATTGGTAAATCTCTAATGTGACCTTAATTGGTTAAAAATAGGTGTAATTGTTAAATGGATCCTTCAATAAATAATTAAATACGCTTATGGGAAAATCAATAAAATAGACAGATTTCTGGTGCCAGCATTCTACAGCTTTCTTTGAAGCTGTAAAAACTCAGGGTCTACTGTGAGACACTGAAAGGACATAGGATATTACACATAAATCCTGGGGGCTGCCACAAAACCAGAGTCAAGTGTCAGAAACTATAAATCTCCAGAATCGCTGACTAGGAGTAATGCTTATTATTTTTAATGCACTGCTATGAATTATTTCCACTGGATAATTTCTTGTCTTTGTGCTCACAGTGAAGGCCAAATAGACAGTTATGGGTGGTTGGCAGGAAATCTACATCTGTGAATAAACTCTCCTGGGATCTTATGAAAGACTGTAATGAATTCAACACATGGTACTAGTCCTAGGGCCAGACACATTCACACCATGACAGAAGACAGGTTTTTCTAATAAAAACTAAGTGCTGAATCAGTGTGTGTGAAGTGTTGTGGCTATTAACTGCTCTGCCCTGCATTTAAACAAGCACACACATGCATATACACAGATACTCTCACACACTAGTTAATATTTATAAAGACACATATTGTTGAACAACTGTTGTCTGCTTTTGCCCCTAAAATAAAATTCTATGCTATTTCTTCTAGACAAAGACATACTTAAAGCCTTAAAATATATCAAGCTTTTAGTAGGCTATATAGTTAAACTTTCTTTTAAGAGAAAGTATCATCCAATACAGACCTTTAGAAACTTTCACTTACAAATCATTTTACCAATTGTAAAAGACCTCTCATTGCTTCTCTCATAAGAAACCGTGGATCATTTATCTGTGTTCTAATCTGTTCCAGTTCTTTTAACTGCTATTCCTGAGATTGTAGGGATCACTGTGCTCTCACTTACAATTTTGGAGAAATATATAGTATAAAGTATTTATCTAAAATATAAATAATAAATACAATGTAAAATAAAATAACTAATTTATACTAGAAATACCTGGACTTTTTCTTATTCTATCCTTCCCTTACCTATATTAAAATATATGAATAAATGCTAATTCTAAATAGCATCATCAGGTTAAAAATGAAAGTTTATATTAATATTATATCCAACTAATAATATTCTAATATTTTTATGAACTTCGGATATTTTAGATAGAAATATCAGTTTGTGTTGATGTTTATTTACATAGAGGTTTATGTATAGATTCACTTTTGTAAACTAGTTTGTCTCAACAAAGAAGCCATTTCATAAATGAAAATAAAAAACTACATAAGATCTAGTTGTATAATGATCAACATTTACTCTCTCTATATAAAATATATGATATTGTATCTCATACCAATTGACTCGGAACAAAAGGAACATAAATCCTGTAGAGCATCAACTTATTCTGGTATTGGTAGTTTTTCCTAGTTTCTTATAAACAAAGGGGCACTTCTAGAAAAAAGAGATAGGCAACGTTTTTGAAGGTTTTTTGCTGAGCAAGTTGAAAGATCAGAGCAAAATTCTATTTTCTTCTCTGACATGAATCTGTAGATACTAACATAAGCCCTAAATATCACCGCATGAAAATTACATGAAGAAAAAGCATGATCATCCCTTCAAAAGCCCCAACACAAAAGTGTTGTGCATAAAAGTACCATACAGATAGAGTGAATCCCGCTAAATATTTTAAAAGTATCCTCACTAAATATGTCTTCTTTATAAGTTTTGCTCACTAAATATATCAAATGTAACAAATTATTGTGGGATTATTTTGCATACAAAATACGCAGTATGTTTTTTCCAGATATTTTTTTCAAACAAAGATTGCAGAATCTGGTTTTTTACTTGTTCACATATTGTGGTTTAACATGTATGGTTATACAAGTAAATACAAAACAGAATATAATAATGGTACTTTTCTACACCACCCATAGCACACACATTTCCAAAGAGATGTTCTCTCTGTTTTAGAAAACACTTTTGGTGAAAACATTACTGATCTATGTGTCTTCACTGAAGATTAGGTGCAAAGGGACTACTTCAGTTGTTTCATAAAGACGACATTCAGTAAATATTTCTTGATTTAATGAATGGCTTACCAAAGGCATGCTAAAAACCATTCCCCTCTCATGATTTCAGTAATATTTTGTAAAATTCCCTGTGAGGTCATAAGAAATTTCCATGCTTAGAATTTCTCTTCCAGGTTACAGAATTGTAGCAAAAATAAGTATTCTATCTCAATTCAACAGACTGTTGTCATTTACTTGTACTCATTAAATAATAGCTTATCAGATTATTCATCTAACCCCATATAGAGCTTATAATTCAATGAGTAGAATACAAGGCATGTAGGATTTGACAGACAACTAGAAAGAAATAGTAAGCACACTACATAATCTTTTCCTGATGTTTTTGCAAAATGCATGGTGCTATGATACTCAAATTCAGGGTCTAATAATACACCAAATATACAACAGTCTTGTCACCATTTATTCCTATCATGTTTATGATAGCTTTAATATTTTTATTATACCACTTTTTTCCCTAAGACTTTCTTAATGCAATGCTGCATTTTCATCTCTGGGGCAAACTAATTTTTAATCAAAGCCTCCCTACAGGATATTGATTATGAAACTTTATATATCTTAGAATTCATGTTATTAATTAGAATAGTCACACATTTCTCAATTTTAATGGTTTCTAGAAGATGTTTTGAAATTGATTTATACAAATTATTTTATTAAAATTGTTCCATAAAACTCTAAGGTATTTTCCTTCCATATATAATTCCAAGGAAAAGGAAAATTATGCCATCTAATGGCTAACTGCCTGATTCTTTTATTACTACATTATGTGTTGTTTTACTTTCACCTATGGAGTTTGCACCATAGGTTACATTCCAAGGCTACATAGAATATGAGAGAATAAACAGAATCTTACAATATTCTAAGGAACCTCTTCCAAATGTAGTCTCTGTTATGGCAGCCCTGTTGAAGAGCAGAACTTTCAATCTAAACAGAATAAATAAAGAGCTAAAAACGGTTGTGTCTATAAAAAACTCATTAAGCATATATTACACATTTAAATATAGTAAAGATTAAACTTGCATACTTCTATAAGTATTATCTTGTAGTCCTAAAGCATGGCCCTAATGTTATGACCAGACCTAAAATTATTCTTATCTTATTAAAATGTATTATTTTCACTAATAGCTTTCAAATATATTTTTTATTAAATTCCTTAATTTTTAGGCAAATATAGTTATTCTAGTAGTATATATGTTTAATAGATCAAATAATTACAGTTCAGAGAGATAATGCTTTTCCAGTGGTTACACAACTAGTAAAGGATAAGTCTAAAATTTGAACACCAGACGGTTACTGTCAGGTTTATTTTTCTTTTATTGTGAGCAATTTTTCATCAGTGTTACTTGAAGGCAAATAATATAGAAGATGATTGTATCAGAAATATCGTATTTGGAGTATTGTTTAAAATTTGAATATTTTTAGGTGAGATCAATATTTCTGATGGCTGGAGCAGAGATGAAGGAGCGATGTTCAGACTGTTAGAGGAACAAACAATGTAAACTAACCCATCAATTCAAAGCTTGATGGAATAACACAGAACCTAATGGGTGTCATATTCCTTGTGTGTAGAATATTTCATATTCTACTAGTGTGTATATGTGTTATTAAATGTTGTTAAATTATTTGTTTATCCTCTAAATATCACAGATTAAGATACATATCTGTGTGCTTCTACAAACGTGTTGGTTATTAGGTACAAAAGATCCAGAACTTCTCTCCAAACAAATCAGGAATATTTTGATGGTATGAGGTACACACTGCAGTCTATAATTCATTTCTCTTAACTTTACTTCAAATAGTCAGATATTTAGCATATCTTAAATTGGAATTTTAAAAATAGGTTTTAGAGTATCATTAAGTGCATTTAACTTTTTAAGTTTTTAAAAATGTTCCTTTTAGCACAAAGAAACATTATTATTTCCTTTAATGGTTCATAATACTTTACTCATTCAAAAAAGCTTTTCAAGAAAGCAAATATAGTTTACATCCCTTGTCAAGTAAACATTAAAAATGGTTTGAAGTATGGTATATTGAGACAAATGTAAATCATAAAATTGTGGGAAATAGTTAAAGTATTAAAATAAGTAAGAATGGCAAAAGTAATCCTAACTTTCAGTTTAAATTTTGCTGATGTTTTAGGGGGATGTCTGAAAAAAGAAATTTGGTCATCATAAAGCATTTTAAGAAAAATTTTAGGTTTATTCCTTGAAATATTATAGATTATGTACACCAAATGTTAAAGTGTATTGCTGTACTTTGGAGACACACACACACTCACACACACACACACTCACACACACACACACACAAAGAGAGAGAGAGAGAAAGAGATTTCTCCAATGGTACATAAATTTTGCCTATAAATCCTGCCTAGCATCCTAAGCAGAGAAGAATGAACTGTGGAGTGTGTGGGGGGTATATAATTCATTCTATCACTATATTGAATATGTATGATTTATGCTATGACTTAGAAATGCTTATTTGTTATATGTTTATAAAATTGTTTTGTTTTGTTTTTGTTTTTGTTTTTGTTTTGAGACAGTGTCTCTCTCTGTCACCCAGGCTGCAGTGCAGTGGTGCGATCTCGGCTCACTGCAGCCTCCACCTCCTGGGTTCAAGCGATTCTCATGTCTCAGCCTCCCGGGTAGCTAGGACTACAGGCACATGCCACCACACCCAGCTAATTTTTGTATTTTTAGTAGAGACGGAGTTTCACCATATTGGTCAGGCTGGTCTTGAACTGCTGACCTCAGTTGATCCACCCGCCTTGGCCTTCCAAAGTGCTGGGATTACAGGTGTGAGCCACCGCACCTGGTCTCTAAAATTGTTTTCACATTTGGCCTGTCTGTCTAAATTTTTTTTATTGTGGTAAAATATACAGAACATAAAATTTCCCAATTTTACAATTTTTAATTATATAATTCAGTTGTACTGATTACATTCAACAAGAACAATTTACCTCTAAAACTTCTTCATAACCCCAAACAGAGATTCTATAACCATTAAGCAATGACATGCCTTTCCTCCCTTCTCTCAGCCATCAGTAACCTCTACTGAGTTTTATGATTTCAATTTTAAACATGCTAGTGAATTTTAGTGCTTGTTATGTCTTTTAAATAAGTATAAATCACAGTTTATGTATTTACTTCTTCAAAGATCACAACGTATTGACATCTTGAGGCATTCACTATTGACTTACATGTTGTACTGACCTGACCCAATAAATTTTTTAAACTGATCACAATGCTGAATAAATTTTTTAAAAAGTTGGTATTGATCTTTGACATCTTCCAGCAATATATATATTAACATTTTTCTGATCTATGACAAAGCCGACAGTAACGAGCAATGATTAAAGGACTCCAGGTTCAATAAATTGTGCTGGGATAATTGGCTAGCCATATGCAGAAGAGTGGAACTGGAACCTTACCTTTCACCATATACAAAAACTAACTCAAGATGGATTAAAAATTTAAATGTAGCAACTCAAACTATAAGAATCCCAGAAGCAAACATACAAACTATCCTTCTCAACACTGGCATTGGCAAAGAATTTTTTTTATTAAATCCCCAAAGCAACCACAACAAAAGCAAAAATTTGTAAGTGATACCTAAAGAGTTTCTGCACACCAAAAGAAACTATCAACAGAGTAAACAGACAACCTACAGAATCAAAGAAAATATTCACAAAATATGCATCTAACCAAGGTCTAATTTCCAAAATGTATAAGAGACATAAATTAATAAGCAAGAAAAAAATTATGAAATGAGCAAAGAACATGAATGGGCACTTTTCAAAAGAAGACACACAAGTGGCCAACAAATGTATGACAAAACATTCCACATCATTAATCGTCAGAGAAACGCAAATCAAAACCACAATGAGATAACTTTTCACACGTCAGGATGAACATTATTAAAAAGTTAAAAACAACAGATGCTGTCAAGATTGAGGGGAAAAAGAAATATTTATATACTGTTGGTGGGAACATAAATTAGTTCAGACACCATGGAAAGCAGTGTAGAGATTTTCAAAAGAGCTTAAAACAGAGCTGTCATTCAACTCAACGCTCCCATTACTGGGCATATACCCAAAGGAAAATAAATCATCTACCAAAAAGACACATGAACTCATATGTTCACTGTTGTGCTAGCCACAATAGCCACAGACATGGAATCAACCTAGGTGTCCATTAATGGTAGATTAGATAAAGAAAGTGTGGTACATATGATGTAGATAAAGAAAGAGTGGTACACATGATGGCAACAGTGGTCTGTCTGGAGCAGCCACGAGAAAATGTTGGCTGCACTATAGGAGGCACAGCTGGGGTTACATGCTCCACGGGGCGAGCAAGAGCTGGAAAAGGTGGGAGCCCCGCGCCCTACAGAGTTAGTGGGGCAGGAGCCCCAGGGTCCCAGGTGTAGCTGCAGCCATCCAACTTTGGCTGTGGACCCAGGCATCCCTGCACTCTTGGGGACCTGGGAAGCCCCTGCCCACACAGGCTCAGAAGGGCCCGTTCCTGTTTTCTGGCCTCTCCTCACACCCAGCATCCACTCCAGTGTGGTGCAAAGTTGTGGCCAAGCCCAGGCATTATTGCAAACCAGCCAGGTGTGCATGTACTTGGAGCTGTGCTGACATGCCAGCCCCTGCCACCTCAGCCACCTCCAGACTTTAGGTGCTGATGAGCATGGGAGGGAGGCCATCAGAGGCTGAGGGCAGCTCAACACAGGCCTGCAGGCACCCCTCAGCATGAACAGCCTGGGTGCTATGGACAGGATGTTGATGGTGGAGGGTAGACAGGTTCCTAGGCTGAAATGGACAGCTCCTGGTGAAACCACCTTTAAGCCATGGAATGCCTGAAGCCTGGGGGCCTGAAGTGGGTAGACTATTTCAGGTAGAGTCCGTGGCCCAGAGTGAAAACATGTAGTGCTTTTTCCTTACCCACCTATGGCCACTCATGGATTGATCAGCATGTACTTCCTCCCTTCTGAACCCATAGAAACCCCAGACTCACACAGATGTTGGGACGTCCTGCCTGTGGAAAGGAGCTACCCACTTTGAGTCTCCAGAGAGCTGTTCGGTCACTCAATGAAGCTCCTCTCCGCCTTGCTCATGCTCCAATTGTCCGCATACCTCATTTTTCCTAGACGTGGGCCAAGAACTCCGGACCCTACAAAAGGGGGGACTGAAAGAGTTGTAACACAAACAGGACTGAGACATGCCCCTACCCTCTGCTTGCTACATGGAAGATAACAAGGAGAGAAGAGCCGAGGCCCTTTGGGGAGCCTAGACCTAAGGAATCGCTGAGCCACTGCTGTGACACTCTCTTTGGGGCTCTGCAGTTCCTGGCATCTTCAAGTTTCTGGGTGCCACTGCACTCCCCTCATCTAGACATGGGGGCCTGCAGCAAAAGCCACACGTGGTACATCTGGTCCAGCTACAGCCTCACACGAAACCAGCACCTGTGCTAGCGCCTGGAGCTGCCTACCCTGCATAGCAGCCAGCATGCCTGGCTGTACAGTGACTAGACCTCATGCTCACTCACCCCCACACCCCTCACCACTACATGCATTTGGGCTTATCATTTATTTGATCTGCAACATTAAGAATATGTTGCATAAGTAGGAACTATGAAAGCACTATAATCTCAAATGTAAAATGTTGCCGAATAACTTCAGTTTAAAGTTGTCCCTCACACAACTAAATTAATAATCATGAAATGAAACAAACAATAATGTGGGTTTAAAAAGTAGACATTGAATTGTTCATTGTATTGAGTTCCACAAACCTAGCACACAACACCTGCAACACAGAGATATAATATGATGCCACAGGAAATTAGATAAAATAGATACTGCAATTCAAATAAAATACATGCTGCAGTTCAAATAAGAAAAACAAAAACTAAACTGATATTTTTATTTTATTCTATTTTTTGAGACTGGGTCTCACTCTGTTTTATTTTTTGAGACAGGGTCTCACTCTAGCATGGAGTGCAGAGGCACAATCACAGCTCACTGCAGCCTTGACTTTGTCAACCCAGGTGATTCTCCCACCTCAGCCTCCAGAGTAGCTGATATTACAGGGGTGCACCACCATACTGGGTTAATTTTTGTATTTTTTTTGTAGAGACCTAGTTTTATCATGTTTCCCAGGCTGGTCTTGAACTCCTGGGCTCAAGCAATCCACCCACCTCAGCATTCCAAAGTTTAATTACATTAATCTAACTTGCTGGGGGTGGAAACTCATGAGAAAATGCTTCAATAAGAGTAAACGCCACAAAATTCAGATTAATTTGCATATAGAATGATAGAGTTAAATAATTCATTTTGTTTGTTTTTCCCATCTGTAAAATCACTGTACTACAATTGCCTATGTACAATCTGTTATTTTAATGAAGGAGTATGCAGTGCCACAAGGGTTGGAGACATCATCTGCATCTCAAAAGACATCTTCCACCATATGAATTAAGTCTCAAACAAAACAAGTCACAAAAAAAATCAAATGTAGCTAATTCTACCCATGTCAAGGGCCGATGGTGTAACTGGAAGTACTCCAAATTAACATCCACGTAAAATGATTACTAAAATATAAATAATTAGAATATACTACTTAAAGTTTAAATACATATTATCAATACTCAAGCATAATGCCATGGAGTCCTTGGGGTGTCACTTCACCAGCTGGAAACCTCTTTGGCCGCTGGTGCCTTCTGTCTGGGCACTGCTCACACCCTCTCGACTTGTTCGGCCCACCTCATCTGGTAGGGCCCACCCCTTTCAACACAGGAACGTGTCTGCCTCCTGCCATCAACACTCCACCCGCAGCACCCAGGCTGTTCATGCCATAAGCTGCAGCAGGCGCATGCGAAGACTCAGCCCTCACTGGTCTCCCTCCCTGAGCTTGTTGGTGCCCAAAGTTTCAGAGGGGGACTGAGGCGGCAGGGGGCGCTGTTGTGTCAATGCTGCCCTAAGCATGCACACATCCGGCTGGGTCACAACAGCAATCAGGCTTGGATTCAAATTTGCTTCGAAATTGGATCAGGTGCCAGGAGTGAGTAGAGGCAAGGGAGCGGGAGCAGGCACTGTGGAGCCTGTGAGGGCATCGAGGGGCTTCCTGAGAGCACAGGGATGCCTGGGTCCAGAGCCACATCTGGGCAACTGTACTTGTGCTGGGGAGCATGGGGCTCCTGCTCCTTTAATTCACTAGGAGGCGGGACTTCTTCCTGTTCCTGGTCCCTACCATCTACACAGAGTGCGCAGTCCAGGCAGCACCTCCCCTGCTGAAGCTGGCATCCCTGCAGTGGCTGCTCCAGACAGACCGCAGATGCCATCAGTAAGAGTAGCAATTACTTAGAACTTAAACCAATAAATGATAATTGGAGGAGATTGTTATTGACATTGTTCACAATTCCTGGCATATGGTTATATTAAAACTCAGACCTGTTTTTAGTTGCTATATTATTATTTTTAAATTCTCTGTAGACCATGCACTTCCCATAGATCCACCCATAGTATGCTACTTTTGCACAAGAATAATGTCACTTTGATATCAGCTCTTTCTGGTTAGACAGAAATTAATTCAAAGTCCTAGCATCATTGGGGTTGTCTTTTTTGTTTGGTAACATAAGAATTTTTAAATATTTTTCTCACAATCTGCTTTTAGTGGGATTTGTGTGTGTGCATGTGTCTGTGTGTGTGTGGCACATGTAGGCTCTTGAAGTCTCTCCTTGTCATGGGATCCTCAGGGTGTCACTTTTCCAGCTGGCAACCTCTGTGGCCAGTGGTGCCTTTGCCTGAGTTTTGCTTGGGCCTGCTGGGCTCATTCCACCCACTCAGCCAGGCAGGCTGCATTTGGGCTTGTGCTACTGGCCTGGATCTTGCACCTTCCAAGGGCAAGCCAGGAACATAGCAGCAAGGGGTGTGTGAGTGAGTGAGCAAGCATGGGGTCCAGCCAGGCAGGCTGGCTGTCATGGGGTGGTCAGCTCCAGGTGCCAGCACAGGTGCAGGCTCCCTGTGAGGCTGCAGCTGGACCAGGCACACTGCAAGCATCTTCCACTGCTGAAACAGTGATGCTTGGTTGCTTGTAGATGCCAGCAACTGCAGAGCCCCGAAGTGGTGATCACAGCCCTGGCTTAGGGAGCTCCTAGGTCTAAGCTCCCTGAAGAACCACAGCTCTTCTCTCCTTCTCTCCTCCTGCAACATGGCAAGCAAGGAACATGTTTCAGCCCTGTTCATGTTACAGTTCTTTCTGCCCTGCCATTCAGTGAGTCCCAAGTTATTGTCCCACATCCAGGAAGAATGAGGTATGTGGACAAGTAAAGGGTGAGCAAGATGAAGAGGTGTTTTATTGAGTGACAATACAGCTCAGAGGTGACCTGCAGGTGTTAACTCCTTTCCACAGGAACATCATTCTGATGATTGTCCAGCTCCCAGCAGAGGAGAGATGCACAGTCTTTTCTGTAGGCAGGTGGCTCTTTTCCATGGGAAGGTTGTCCCAGTGTCTGTTCAGATCTCAGCAGTGAGGAGACCCATAGTGGGTAGCTCTTCTCCGCAGGCAGGTCATCCCATCTGTTCAGCAATAGGCAGAGAGAACATGCACAGTGGGTAGTTCCTCTCCACAAGCAAGTCCTCCCGACATCTGTTCAGCTCTCAGCAGAGAGGAGACCCACAGTGGGTAGCTCTTCTCTGCAAGTAGGTCATCCCATCTGTTCAGTTCTTGGCACAGAGAAGACCCACAGTCGGTAGTTCCTCTCGAAAGGAAGGTCCTCCCAATGTCTGTTCAGCTCTCAGCAGACAGGAGACCCACAGTGGGTAGCTCCTCTCCAAAGGCAGGTCTTCAGGTCATCTCCCCAAGTTTGGCTGAGTCTAGAGCTTTTATGGGCTTCAGAGGTGAAAAAGTGTGTCCATGAGTGGCCATGGGCGGGCCCAAAAAAAGCACCATAAGTTCTTACTCTGGGCCTGGGAACTGGCAGCCCAGCTCCTGGCCTAGAGGTTTCATTGTGAACCCATCCCTTTCTGCCTAGGAGCCCATCTGCTCCCTGTCACCATTAACCTGCCATCCACAGTGCCCATGGAGCCCAGACTGTTTTTGCCAAGGGCTGCCTGCTAACCCATGACAAGCCAACCTTAGCCCCTTCTCTACCTTCCTCCCATGCTCATCAGGGCCCAAATTCTAGAGGGTGCTGAGAAAATAGGGAGCTGTCATGTCAGCACTGCCCCAAGTGAGTGCACACCAAGCCAGGCTGCAACAGTGCCCAGGCTTGGCCTCAACTTTGCTCTGAAATCAGAGCAGGCCTAAGGAGTGGGGAGAAGCCAGATAGTGGGAGTAGACACTTCCAAGCCTGTGGAGGCAGAGGTTTCCTGAGCCCCCAGGAGTGCAGAGATGTCCAGGTCCTCAGTAGTGGCTGGGTAGTAGCAGCTGCACCAGGGAGGGTGGGGCTCCTGCCCCACCAACTCAGAAGGGATGAGGCTCCACCTGTCCCCAGCTCCCTCCAGCTCCATGGAGCATACATCCCTGACCATGTGTCCCCACTACAGCTGGCATCTTTGCAGCAGCTGCTACAAATGTGTCTCTGCTGTCATCTCAATGACCCATCTACCTTAACTATTAGTTACTTTTGTATTTTGTGCTATTTTATCTTTGGATTATGAAAACATCATCTGCATCTTCCACCTAACCCGGTGATCTGTAGCATCCTCCTCTAAGTAAATACATTTCACCTAATTTATTTTTTGTCTCAATCTACATTCAATATCTTAATCCACATTCTATTCTGTGAGATTCATTAATTGCCAATTAACAGTACAAATTTCTACTATGGAATTCTACTACTTTATATTGTCACTAGACATGTTTCTTTTAATTTTGTTTTTACTATTATATTAAAGTCAGATATTTTATAACCAAGTCTCACTATATATTTGTAATAATACGTATGGTTTGTTTCCATATTTTAAATGTATTTTGTGTTTATCATATCTCTGTATGTTGATATTTGAATCTGTAAGAATACATTAGGATACTCTTTCTGTCTGTGTTTTCCTGAATATCACCAATATCTCCCTCAACTATTTCCAGCCTATTTCTCCTCAGTATATGCATTTTGGTATGTCTATAGCATTCAGCACCCATTAGTTCATGTTAATATTGTGTTTCTTGATAACACATTTATCCTTGGCTTGTGAGGTGGGCTATACTTAGGTAGAAGATTATTATTTGGTAATTGTAGGCTTCAATCAAGAAAAGCAATGCAAATGCTTCTCTCCAGCATCATCTTGTATCTCTGTTGACTATTCATTTCTTTCAATCTGTCCCCATATCAGGACATTTAGCTTGAAAAAGTCAGGCATGTGTTCCTCGTTCTCTTATATCTTTTGAGTACATTTAAATATTGCAAAGTTGCTACAGTGACTTTAGAGCAAGAAGCATTTCTAAGTTAATCAGAAAAAGTGGATAGTAGGAAATGGACTTGATATAAAAAGAAGCATGATAATACAGAAAATCATTCCAATATTAAACTTAATTCAGTTTTGAATATCAATACTGGAAATACCAGTGTAGCACACTGTCTGGTTTTCAGAATGCTTGCAATAAAAAAATCACTCACATGATTAGCTGATTACTTCAAACTTATATTAAACCACATAAAAGTCTTCTTAAGTATTATATAACCACTTATTCTGTTTTAACGAAGTAATGCTCTAGAAGGTTATAAAATCCATACATCTACAAAGTATATGGATATACATTAAAACAACAGTGAAAATTAGTCAAATCTGTGGTTAAATTAATTCACTAACTAATTGATTATTACTGTGCTCATGACCTTTTAAAAAATAAATATCCAGATCTTCAGACCTTCTAAGATGTTAAAAAGAAATATGCTGGGTTAAAAACAGTGGGTATGATATTCCAATTGTGTAAATTATTTGACATTACAGCCTCGACTAACTCACTAGATTGTAAACTCACGCAAGCCTGTGGTGGGAACGAATTCCAATAGAAACAGGATAAAAAATTATATAATTTTAAAGCTGAGTTTATCAGTATAATAGCAATAAATATAGAATTTAAAGAGAGCTCAAAGTTGAGGAAGGCATTTCTCCCACTGCAATGTGCTTTCTTTTAAATCATTTTAAACATTATTTTAGTAATACCACAGTGATTTTGTTCTTAAAGAATAATAACTATTACTTAAAATGTATAGACAAAGATTTGGGGTTATATTCTGAACTTTTAATACCTCGATGTTATAAATTATATGAGTCATTAGATCAATTTATGCCCTCAATATAACCAGTTGGAATTTATATTTTTTCTATTTGTCTAGTTTTGAGTATGCTCAGGATTATTGACATTGTAGATGATTTTCAGGATGTGTTCTATCCCGGATGACCATGTACTGTCTACACCACTCATGGTAATCTCATTTCTCTTCCCAAGGATTGATCAATTGACCCAATTCTGACCAAGGAAATAGGGACAGTGAGTCAGCCATAAACAGGAGGAAATGATATCTCTTTATCCTCTAGATATTACTATATGGCCTGGATTTGACTACAACAATCAACATCAAGAATGACAACCTAGAAAAAAATTGTGTTGTTGATTTTATCTCTTGAATCAACTACCTGAAACCCTTCTAAACCCTCAGATTTCTGTTACGTGTGATGATAAATCCTGAAAAGTTTAAGCACATTGATTCTGTGTTTCTATTATTTGTAGATGAAATAATCAGAACAAATATATCTGATAGTAATAGGGAAAAAATATTTTTTTTCTTTTTTGTTCTACTGTTTTAGTACAATGTTCTTAAAAAGTTCAATGTTTTTTACTCCAAATATTATAGATTTACCTGATCCTGAATAATACTTTCAAACAAAATGAAGAGTAAGGTTAAATAAATATTTGTTAATAAAATGTATTTATTGTTGAACCTATTGAAATTTATATTTTTAGTAGAAGTAGACAGTTAACAGTTTTTTTTTTTTAATGTAAGATGTACTGAACACAGAAGGGTTACCTCTCCACTTCAGAAGTCTAAAAGGTCACAGAACACTACAGTGTGGTCCCGTAAAGTTCAAGATACTATTGATCTTCTGGAGCATTCTGAGTGCAGATTAACCAGTAAACTATGGTCATATTAAAATATAGCTGGCATTTTTATTGATAGATTAGAGAATATACAATGCCACAAACAGCTTTCAGAAAAACATCATATTTATACTGTTGCCTATGGAATCTCACAAAAATATTCATATTGTATATGATATTGTATTGTAAATTATTAACATATAATACAAAATTATTTTATTTTAATAATCTCTTCATCAATTTGTACACTCTTTGTTAACTTAGATTCAATTATCAACTTAATATAATATTGTAAATTAAAATATATTTGCAGCCTTGATAATACGTTAAACTATTTTTTACAAATATTCACACAAAATCAAGAATAGAGTGTGTGTATGTGTGTGTGAGTGTGTGTGATTGATGTTTTTTAAATATTTTCAAACATATTTCTAATGTTTGACCTTTAAGATTTGGAAAAAAAAGTGAAGCAAGATATCTATATCCTAACTAAACAATTCATATATTCACTGTAGAATATTTAATATAACAATAAACTTTACTTGTCATATTTTCCTCAGCACATTTTCATTAAAATGGAATTCCCACTCAATCTCAGGGGATAGAATTATATCAAGTTTAGTTAATAAGCTAAATTCTTTATGAGAAATCATTATAATAGCTATGGCCAACATCATTTGGTTACTTTCACATAAATGTGAAAATAATTCTGTAGGTAATGTGAGTAGAAGTCATAAATATACGTATTATCACTCTTTGTGGTATTTTAATTACTGAGTTACTGAATTTTTTTATAAATGTTCTTAATGTTTTGATAACCAAACCAGAAAATAAACAATTGAGCTTAGTAAATACATTAAAATGTATATAAGCTTATCTTGTTCAATAATAATATATTTTTTCTCTGTTCACTATTGTGGAAAGTATTTCATCCAATGAAAAAAGAAATGACAGGAATAATAGAGGCAGAATACAGATGCTGAAAACAAGGTTCTATGTTGGAGATCTGATTTTTTTCACTTACTATGTGAAACCATCAGAAGATTATTACATATTTCTGTGTCTCACTTACGTCTTCCACAAAATGAAAATTTAAAAAGAATCTATCTAATAGGGTTATTGTGAGAATTCAGTGAGTTAAAGAAATAAAAAATAGTCCCAGTAGTATCTGGCACATAGTAAGGTTCAAACATTTTTAGATTTTATACATAACAAAACAATCTAGGCATCTCAGGTTTTGCTCTATATGCAGTGATTTAACTTACCATTTATTTAAAAAGAATTATCAAACATATGCAAGAAGATTAAAGAAAATATATCATTGTAATATGTAATAATGCTAGGGTTTGATGCACATGATTTTGTAAAAAACAAAACTGCACAAAAGTAAGTCAAATTTATTGCTTTATATTGTGGAGATATGAAAATAACACCAGTAGTTGTAAAAATAGTATTTTAAGATAGTCGTAATAGGATTAGTAATAACAATAATATAAAAAAATTCAATGCTTTCAATATGCATGCATGTTTCTAATATATATGTGTGCATGAACATATGTCTCTTTGTGTGAATACACATAGGTAGGTATACACATGCATCTACATCTATGTATACATTCATAAATAGACAAAAACACTCATACACACACAGTACATAGTTACATAAATACATACATCCATGTATTTATGTGCATGTACAGCCATGTTCACACATATACATATATACATAATGAAGGCATATATAAGATTTAACAGATTAATGTATGACTTTATCTGGTGTGTAGGTATGGACCACTGACATTATTTTATGTTCATGAAATAACAAGTAAACTTTAGGAGGACATTTATAAGACTATTTCTTTTTTTTTTTTTTTTTTTTGAGACGGAGTCTCGCTCTGTCGCCCAGGCTGGAGTACAGGGGCCTTATCTCAGCTCACTGCAAGCTCCGCCTCCCAGGTTCACGCCATTCTCCTGCCTCAGCCTCCCGAGTAGCTGGGACTACAGGCGCCCGCCACCTCTCCCGGCTAGTTTTTTGTGTTTTTTAGTAGAGATGGGGTTTCACCGTGTTAGCCAGGATGGTCTCGATCTCCTGACCTCGTGATCCACCCGTCTCGGCCTCCCAAAGTGCTGGGATTACAGGATTGAATCACCGCGCCCGGCCAAGACTATTTCTTTTTCTTTATGATTTTAATTAAAAAGTTATTGACATGGAATTTTTTTTTTTTTTAACAGTGAGTTGTTCACATTTTATAGTTCTACATTTTTTTAGGCTTGAAATTTTTAAAATAATTTTTCTTCACATTATCTATATTCCTATATTCTGGTCTCTAACTCAGAAAATCATGTAATTTTTAAGTTGAATCAACATTCTTTTTCCTTCACACTGATATATTCTCCAGTGATACCCATCCTACTATTTGTCTTCTCCTCTTCGTCTCCCTTCTCCTTTCCCTTATCCTCTTCATTTTATACTTCTACCCTCTCATTATTCCTAGGTATCAAGAAATTAATTTCACACAATCTCAAGTTTCATTATTGTTTATAATGTAGAGTTTTCTTTCAAATTTTGTCTCTTGCTTCCCTATGTCATTATGCTGTTTTGCAAAAAATCACGTTCCCTTTTTTATTTGTGGTTTTCTGCTTGTGTTTCTTCATTTACAAGCCTTCATGTCATATAATATGTCATAGTGATACATTTTCTTCTAGTCCTTGTAAACAAATTTGAATATTATGTTTATTCTCTTATACTTTAAGATTATTATGTTTCCACAACTTTAAGTCAAGATGAGTCTTAAGCCAACCAATTAAAAGAAAAGGGGGATAATGACATAAATATTTTAAATTTCTACAATGTAATATTTTACTACTTTTTTGACATTCAACTGTTGCACTGAGATGAAACAGTACAGAAAAATAGGGAACAGACACCAAAGTCATAACAAATTATTTTAAATCTTCAAGTTTCTAACAACAAAAAAACTTGCCCTTTGAAAATAGTGAGAGTTAGATTTTAAATCTCTGCATTTGCACATAAAAAATTCAGAACCAACATTTCAATGCAATCATTTTCAGTTAGACAAACTATTGATTTTTAGAATGGAATTATTCATTCTATTACCTACTTTGCTATAAGACATTTCAATACAATCATTTTAAGTTTTCTTTAAAGTCTGTCCTTGGAAGTAGTGGCAGAAATCCAGTTTTACCTAATGAAGTCATTTATTTTCCTACAAATTGTGGTGCTACCACTAGAGTTTTCCCTTCATCCGTTTTTCTTTGGCAATCTATTTTAATGGTAGTAAAACATAAAGCAATAAAAGAAGCAATAATGAAGGAAGAGACACACAAAGCAATACCTAATAGATTGTCAGCTCATGAGGCAATTCACAAACTGTGGCAAAACAAGTTCTATGCACAAAATAAATCAATACTTATTGTACTCTCTTTCCTGCTACAGTGCAGTTTATCAGTAAACAGGATACTGTCAAATCTCACAGGCCTTGGACAACTAGGTGCTCTAGCAAGCAATATTTATTCTAAATAAGCTTCATCAAAACTGAATCTGATTTCAGCAAAGCACAGCAAAGCTTTCTTGGCAATAGGATTATCAAGATATGGTAAATTTGTAACTTTAACTGCAACATAGATACAAGAGTTAAAGACAAAAGCTATTTGGATATTATGGAGGTTCTAAACATTGAGAAGGGGCAGCTGTAGGATAATTGCAAAGCATACAAAATGATGGGTTATTAAACACATTGGAATATCAAATACAAGCAATGTCTATCTCTTTTTTTGGAGAAATGTAGGAACATGATAATTAAGTTGCCTCTGGCTTTTCCCCTTTCCTTCTTTTCTTCATCCCTCCCTTTTTGTTTCCTTCTCATCTTTTCATCCCCTCGTCCCTTCCTCCTCCTTTTATTTACTTTTTTTCTTTTCTCCTTTCTTTCGTTGATCTTTTTTTTTTTTTCTGTACTTTTCTTGTTTTTCCTATGATAAGATTTATAAACTCAATCCCAGCACTTTGGGAGGCCGAGGTGGGAGGATCACAAGGTCAGGAGTTCGAGACCAGTAACCAATATCATGAACCAATATCATGAACCCCGTCTCTACTAAAAACACAAAAATTAGCTGGGCATGTTGGTGGATGTCTGTAGTCTCAGCTACTTGGGAGGCTGAGGCAAGAGAATCACTTGAACCTGGGAGGCAGAGGTTGCAGTGAGGCGAGACTGTGCCACTGCACTCCTGTCTGGGCGAGAAAATGAGACTCCATCAAAAAGAAAGAAGCAGAGGAAAGGAGAGGAGAGGAGATGAGAGGAGAGGAGAAGAGAGGAGGGGAGGAAGGAAGGAAAGAAAGAAAAAAAGAAAGAAAGAAAGGAAAGAGAAAAAAAAAGAAATAGTTATCTGTTGCCCATCTGGCAAGATGCTATCACCGCCTTCTGTGTCATTAAAAAAAAAAAAAAAAAAGTCATTCTCATTCTTACCAAACTACTATGCAACTGAAACTCAAAAAAGTAAATGTAATAAATTTCAAATGCTTAAATTTCTGGTTGTCATCTAGAATCCAGAGATTTTATAAATGCTAATATATTTTATAATTTTATCACATAACAATTTATCCAAATCAAAGATCAGTGATGTTGTTAGGATATATGTATCTGGGAAAAAGTTTCCACTAATCCTAATTTTAAATGATAAGTTGTTAGAAACTTAGGGCATGGGATACTCAGAGTAAGCCAGGATATTATAGAAATAGCCTAATAATTGCCAGTGGATCAGCCATCTCTCTGAGGACCTCTCCAGTTTCTTCTGTGAGATTCTGGACTCATGGTCCAATTCATCTACAGTTTCTCACTTATCTTTAATTTTTTAACTTCTGCATCTGTTAGGACCATAGAGCATAAAACACATGCAAGAAGCAAAGATAGTACAAAAGTCGACTTTATTTATCTTCATACTTCTGCTCTTCCCATGCTGTTTCAGAAATTCTAGTACCATCACTGAGTCTAGCTTTGGTGAACTAGTTTAATTTTCACTCCTACAAACAGCTTCTTAGGTAATTTGAAGGTTTGACACACAGCTCACAGGTGCAGTGTTTAAGTTTCCCCTGCTCTGAAAACTTTGGTACCGTGTAAGTGAAGAGAACCAAGATATCAGCCCGTATAACATTTTAAGTTAATCTTATGAACAACTGATTTACTCTACCCCTGCTCAAAGCACTTAGCAGTGAAAGATGCATTATTTTAGAAAAAGAACAATAACACACTATGGTAAATCTCATAATCTGAATTAAGTATTTCATTGGGCAGAAATGGGAGAAAACGCCGGGCGCGGTGGCTCACGCCTGTAATCCCAGCACTTTGGGAGGCCGAGGCGGGCGGATCACAAGGTCAGGAGATCGAGACCACGGTGAAACCCCGTCTCTACTAAAAATACAAAAAATTAGCCGGGCGCGGTTGTGGGCGCCTGTAGTCCCAGCTACTCGGGAGGCTGAGGCAGGAGAATGGCGTGAACCTGGGAGGCGGAGCTTGCAGTGAGCAGAGATCGCGCCACTGCACTCCAGCCTGGGCGACAGAGCGAGACTCCGTCTCAAAAAAAAAAAAAAAAAAAAAAAAAAGAAATGGGAGAAAACAGCAAAGAGATATGTGAATCCGAAGATACAGACAAGTGGGTCCACTGGTTCACAATTCAGCAAGGGAGACCAATGTGGCCCTGCAAAGATGGTTTATCAATCAATTGACAAAACAGTGGCAGAATATGGATATCAAAATAGTTCAACTTTATTCAATCAATATCAAGTTTAATAAAGGGACTGATTACCAAAGTGTTCCTGAATATTGAGAAAGCACTAGGGCTTCTGCTGTACCCCAGAGGAATGCTGCCAGTCACCCTAGACTCTAGGGTATGCAGGAGAACCATAAATACCAAAACCTAAAAAGATAGGTTCATATAATACAAAGGAGGTCACTTCAGTGGAGATACAAAGCCAATCTATCTGCAGGGACTCCCCAGTCTTTTGTAACTACTCCAGAAAGAATCCACAGCAATAGATAATTCAGCCTCTCTCTACTTCTTCCCACTGGTCCCTGGCTAGAGTTCTCTATGATTCAGCCCAGCAGTAGTCAGAAGGTAAATAAAACTATTGAAAGGTTCTAAACAGATTAGTTTCCTTGAATAAGAGCAGACATGATGAAAGTGGATAGAGAGAGGCAAACATAATGTCTGCACAGATGGTGAGTAAAAGCATCCAGGCTCATTGATTCAAAACAAAACTTTAGGTGGCACACCCTGTCCAAGAAAAAAGCTCAAAAGCCTGAACTGATCACTGCTTGGTGCCCTAACTTATTGTATGAACGTGATCACTTTAGGGACGCAGGCAAACCAGTTCTACATCCGTAATTACTACTTGAACAAATGAATTATTGGTTGGATATTAAATCTGTAATATATCTAATATTACTGCAGAAAAGAAGCCCCAGGTAGATGGTATAACCTGGTTAGATTGAGAACCATAGTGGGTAAGAAGAAAGCAAGTCCACTAGGCAAAGAGGAAGACAGCTGGGAAGAGAGAGGAAAAATGCACACACAGACACCCGTCCATTCAAGACAAATCTATAACCAACACACTAAAATCCAACAAGAATAATCAAAATTAAAGAAAGACACTCAATAAACAAAAAATAGAAGATGTCTTTACTCTAAAGGACATATGAGTGCAATATTGAATGGTTTAAAATAAATAAATTTAGAGGCTACAAAGAAATAAAGAAAAACATAGCATCCAAACAAATAAGAAAATATTGAGTTATATTAAAAAGGCATAGACTAGTAAGTGAAAATGTTAAATATTCGTAAATGAAAATATATGTAGTCATTTAAATAACTTACTAGACACTGTAATATCTAAGAACATCACAGTCAAATACGGAATCCAAGACCGAAAATATGGTACATCTCCCAGAATATAGAGAAAAAAAGGAATAAAACCATGTTAGAACCATCAATAGGCTCTAACTTGTGTCTGAAATTGACATGCTCTAACTTGTGTCTTAATAAAATTCCAGAAAAAAATAAAATAAAGGGTGTAATAGGGAAGCTCTATTTTTTAGGGAAAAAATAAGAATTTTCTAGAAATATAATAACTGGAGTACTCTGATTAAAGATGCATACCATGTACTGGAAAGGTTAATTAAATCAAACCAACAATTAAATACATTGGGCTGGTAGTATATAGCATTCAGAATAAACAGAAAAAAAATAGAGCTATCAGACAGAGAAAGCATATTTATACAGAAAGGAATAGCAATTAGGCTGACAAAAGACTTCTCATGCAATACTAACACTTCCAGAAAATTATGCAGAAAAATCTTCAAAACACTTCACAAAAATAAGTGTTAAGCTAGAATTTTAACACTGCTAAACTATCTTTAAAAACTTACTGAAAAATAAAAGAATTTTCATATGAATAAACATTACTATAGTTTAAAAGTCACAAACAATCACTGAAATAATTAACAAAGAATACAACTTAGTAAGAAAATAGAAGAAAAATATTGCTGGCTCACAAAGTCTTCATATTTGTCAGATGAATGTAATTAACTCAAGTATAAAAATAACACAAATTATTATTTGTCCTTAAAAAGCTGAAACTAGAGAAAAAAATATTCTGAGTGTGTGTATATGTGTGTGTGTATGTGTGTGTGAGAGAGAGAGATGTGGCAACCAAGTCAACCAGGAGGATCACTGACACATGGTTTAACAATATTTGAGGTAATTTTAAAATCTTCGACCATAAAACATTTGAAAAGAGTGTCCTTATTTATGTGATTTGTGGATCTATTCAATTATTTTGCAACTACTCATGAGCCATTTTCAATGTTTCATGTGGATAGTGGATGTATAAAGAATCAGGGTGGCAAATAAGATTAATAACTTTTAGAAATTACGTTTTGCCAGTCGTGACTTTCATGTTTTAAATTAAGAACTATGTGTCATTAAATGAAGAGAAAACTGAACCTCAGAGAATAATTCAATAATTTTTCTAAGGAAACATGGCTTATAAGATATGATTTGAAACTGTGTCTGTTCTTTTAGAACCTACAATTAGAACCATAAACAATAAATAATTATACACTATGAAGAATCTCACTTGTATGAAGTACTTTATATGTCACCTAATTACTAAAGACTCAACATCTCATGGGCTGTACTTCCAGAAAAAAATATATATTCTCAGTGTATCCACAAGAGTATAGGAGTTGTTATTGTATCCTTTGGAGACGCTGCCATGTTTTTACTATATAAACAGCACTATATATATATTCTGTCTCATAATACCGTTTTTCACACAATAAAGAAAGGGTAGCAGGGTTGTTACATTCGTTTTCAGCAACCAAAGGGGATGCTCCCTCACAAATCTGAGAGAAGAGGGTATGAAATATGTGAAATAGAAGGTATGAGGCTCAGTATTTCCTCAGAAGAACTGGCACTAAATACAAAAATGGTGTCACTTAGATGTTCCGCTGACCAAGAAAGAAACTTAAATGGCAGATCTCATAATGTAGTCTCTAGGCCCACCAATTCTTGGACAATACTGCTTACAACATTAATGCATTAAATTCATAAATTATACTTATTATTTCCATTGACATAATATTTCCTCTTTGACTTTGTAGATACATTATTCTCTCTAGCTATTTATAATATTATAATAAGCCACTTCACTAAGGAAAGTTCTTTGTCCTCTGGTTAATCTTCTACAATCTTGATCATTGCAGTCAAGTAGTGTAACATTCCAAACATCTCTTGAAGTAAATGTTTTTCTTTTCTTCAAGGACCTATTGTAGCATATCTCAAGAGTTTTTGAAACTTCTGAGTGGCTCCTGTTGTTTCTAGCAACTAAATTTCCTACCAAATTTTATTGTGAAGAAAAAGAAAATCATAGATTTTCTTCTGATAATTTGTTGGTGGAGAGAAGTAATAACATTATTTCAACTATATAATCAACTATGGTACTGTTCTGTTTAAACGCAATTGTCAAAAAATAAGCAGGTTATTACATTTTATTTGTAATTTATTATAAAAGTGAACACAAACAATATATATCTTTCAGTGTCAGGCTTATTTCACTTAGCAACATATCCTCTGGAGTAAATTTCAAATGTCTCACCATAAAAATGATAGGTAAGTGAGGTGATGAATATGTTAATTTGTTTTATTTAATCATGCCACATGGAACACATATATCAAAGCATCACATTGTATGCTACAAATATATACAATTATAATGTATCAAACATTTTTAAAAATGAACATTAACACATAGAAAACAATATGTCCTTTGAGTTGTTATAGCTGTCCTAATTAATCTTTTAAAATTTACATCTAAGATACCTAGAGCCCTTTTTTTTGTAAAGTTGATTCTGTTGCCTTTTTAAAAAAAAAAAAACTTGAACTAGAATATACTGAAAATTAGTTTTCAATCCAAGAGATCACATTGCCTCAGAGCAATGAGTATTAAGAATGCTTGATCTTTCAATATTTTGAAATAGACTTAATAATAATTTGAAGACATTTTGAAAACATAGATATTTTTATTTTGGTTAGATACATTATATGATAGCTATTCAGAAATTTTAAATAATTTTCACACAAAAAGATTTATTTAATTCTCACAAGAATTCTCTTATATGTGAATTAACATATATATTCTCCACACTAGCAATAATAAGCTGAGATTTAAATGTATCTGGAACTGGATCAAGTTACAAATAAAACTTAGGAAAAAAGAAACAATTCATACACATTTTTAACTCTTTAATGACATTTTCTAAATTTCCTAATATGTTTATGAAAAGTAAAAGGCCCTTTTTATCATGTGATCTTCCTAGAGGGCAATTTTCTATCTATGTCGTAATTATATTCATATTGCTTGTAGGATAATGTATTTGACATAGTAGATCCTTGGCCCACAATTTCAGATGAAATATATCAGTATATGTCAGTATGTGTGTGACAATCTTTCCCTAACATAGTATCTAACATTCCGGCTAACTAGGTCAAATGAATAATAAGGCCTTTTAAAAACCATTAATTACTTACTGATGTTTCACAAATGCAAAATGTTTATGAGAAGAAATAAAGTTACTGAAAGTCAATGAAAGTCTGTACATGAGATCTGAATCTTAAAAGACCAAGAAAACATTAGAGTATATTTTAACAACTAAATACAAATACAATTCTAGTCAATAAATAATTTTAGCAAAAACAGTATAACTGTCTTAAAGGCAACATTTATTTAAAATATAGTATAAAGTACTAAAATTCAAATTATAGTCAAACTCTTTTAAGTTTCTTACCTCAATACAATGCATTTTAAGGTCAATACATTCCACAAAATAAATTTCAATTCTCGGCTAATTTGGATTATTTGCCTTTCTATACCTTCAACATTATAAACTCTTGAAAGTTAAATGCATCTTCATTATAACCAAAACCAAAATTTAGATGTAATTAACAAAAACTATGTTCCATGAAATTATCTTGTGGGACTATTTTCTAAATGACCAGTTTTCTGCAATTCAATTTTTGTAGCAATGTATTTTACACACGTATATTTCCCTCAGTTAAGATACTGTAAGTAGTGAATTCTGATATTGATGCAAAGAGAATAACTAATAAATTTCCCATGCACATGCACATTATGATAAAAATACCATAAATGCAATATTAATGTGTCAAGTTAATTTGTCTCCCTTGCCTCTAGCTAATTAGCAGAAATTATATTTTATGCTAATTTGCCTGAGATGATAGCACACAATTTGGAAATTCAGAATTTCTGCTGATCATAAGAAAACATTCACACAACTTGTGCAGGACAAAGTGACCACAAAATCATTTTAACATAGATGTAATACTGTTACAGCTTATAATTAAAATATGAAGTGTATGGATATAAATTCTTATAATAGATATTGTATATTTTTCTATTTACACGTTATTCCTATTGTATTTGATTAGCTAAAAATTTAGAGTACATGTATTTTGAATCCAGTATAATAGATTATCATACTGTATGTGTAGATGTAACATACTTTTTGTATTTTTGCATAGGCTTTGGAATGAATCTGTTTTTCTAGCTTCTGAATAAAGAATATATTATGATACTAATTAATAAGACTATTTTGAGACAATCGAATATGATATATGATATTAAAATCTGCAATAAAATGTACACTGCATTCAATTATGTTTTCTTATATGCTGAAATTGCTCTATATGTATTTGCTATTGGGTAAAGGAAATGTTTGAATAAAAAGCAGTTGTATCAAATGTACAAATATCCTTTGGAAAGTAACTGTGGTACTCAGAATTTTGGCTCCCATGATTTTCAATTTTTGGTGTTATAGCCACAGTTAGTAGCACAGTAAAAAGGATTTTGCAGATGAAACTATATTTAATTAGTTGAAATTAAAATAGAGAGATTATCCTGGATTATCAAAGTGGGTCCAGTATAATTACCTGAGTCCTTAAATGTGGAAGGAGGAGGCAGAAAAGGAAGCCAGAGGGATGTGATAGAGGAGGCGTCAATGAAATTCAAAGTGCAAGAGGGACTCATGCAATGTCCCTTTTCTGGTTTGATGATAGAGACTGGCCTCAGGAGAAAAAAAAAAAAAATGCAGGCAACTTCCAGGAGCAGATAATAGCCCCCAGGGACCTGTCAACAAGAAAATAGGGATCTCAGTCCTACAACCTCAAGGAACTGCATTCAGCCAACAAACTAAATGAGATTAAAAGAGGCTTATTCCACAGATCTTCCAGATAACAGCTGACCCATTCTGATATCTTGCCTCTGGCTTTGTGAGACGCTGAACAGAGAGAATCCACTTATGCTGTGCCAGATTTCTGACCTACAGAACTGTGAGATAATAAATGTATGGTGTTTTAACCTGTTAAATGTATAGTATTTTTGTTATACAGCAAGAGAAAACTAATATGATAACTCAATTACTATCTCCAAATTGGAATCCTCACATTTATGAGTTCTTTCTGTAGATGAGCTTCTTAGGTGAAGAACTGATATTTTTCTCAGAAAAATCTGAGATACAGGCACAGAAGTATCATAATTGCATAAGGGAAGGTGTCTATATTATAGCATCCCCATGGGCATCTTCATGGTCATAAAATATCACATAAAACCAGCAATATTGAATCTTTAATGCTAGTTCCATATTGTCATCCGATATTGCTTATCTAGTACTAACTACGTTTTAAAAACTTTGAATTATCATCTTTAAGAACTCTGAAATGTGTTGCCTGCAGTAATTTAAATGATTGCTTTAATACTATTAGTTTGTGTTTGTCTTTGTGTAAATATTAATGTAGATCTCTGAAATATATATGATACAGCATCAAATTCTCTATATTTGTGACTTAAAAAAAGTTAAACTCGTTGAATACCAGGCTGTGCCTCTTAAAAAATTATCATTATAATTAGATTTTAGAGATATTCCAGGATTCTGGTATACTATGCTGGTTTTTAGTTCTAAAGTATTTCCATTCAGAAATATTTACAACAATTATTGTATTAGTTAATTAATATAAAAACACATAATTACAATCTATAAAATATAAAAGTGATGCCTACAAGAGCTGTGGTAAAGACAAAATATTGTTGTATTATAAAACAGCCACTGCCATAACAAGCCTCCCTCTGTCCCAAATACTTTCTGAACAAGAATAATGTAAACATGATAGCATTGAAACTGACACAAGTGACTGTATCAAGTTATTCTTCTCTGCATGATGCAGCTAAAGAACATGAAGATGAACTGAGAAATCGATGTTGTAGCTGCAAAACAATAAAGAAAAAAATTTCCCCTTAAAATAATCAATAATGTTATGAGATTATTAGAAGATGAAAAATTTGAGTAAATAATTGGGAATAGGTTTATCAATCTTCCAAACAGTTTAGGATCAGAATGGAGGAAATATGTGTTCTTCATATTTAAGGTTACAGTTAGAATTATAAATAACACTTAATTTATATTGAATTATGTCCATTTTACTTGTGTAGATTATTAAGCCACTTGTTTAATATTGTGTAGTTTATAATTTATACTCTTCAACATACATGATGAATATCTAATTCATTCCTTCATATTTCCATAAAAATTTCTGACATGCATAATTTTGTTCCAGTGCTTATTTATTTCCATTGATTTACTTAAGCTTTATAACATATGAACACTTCTAAAAACAAAATACTCATATTGATACAAATTGTGTCATTTAGCTCTAGCTTGTTTCACTACCATTCTTGAAAACTTAAACAATTTTCTTCACAAACGAGGTAGGCAACAATAATAAAACATAAAAAAATAGTTTTTTGTATACACAAAAGCAACAAAGTATATATTCAAGTCAATTTCATGAAACTGGAACTTTATGACTTCTAAAATTATTCCCTATTGTCTTCCATATTCTTCTAAATTCTTCTGGGAAGTTTAATTGTCAGCATCTTCTGTCACCTTCTTTCCTATAATCATTTACTCTGCTTTTTGAAAACTGTTGAATTAAGCTATGTGCTATGAAGGAGACAGATTAATACTGGGTTCCCATAGCAAGCATTCTTTCACACTAGGGCTATAATCTATTTGTGATGTCTGCCTAGGGAATGCATTTTCCATCCCTGTCCCAAGCAATACATACATCAAATTACCCTTAGAGTTGTTTATAAGTTATTGCTCTTTATCCAAATTAACAATTTTTCCAGTGTCCAAATAAGATTTATATACGCAAATGTATGTGTGGTATTTCATATAATACCATTTTATATAGAAGGGTATGTTTGTATAGATAACTTTTTATTCTACTAAGATCTGAAAGGGATACACAGAAAAGTTTGGGCATTGGGAATTGTTCAGAAAACAAAATCAAGCAGGAAGGTAAACAGCAATGTTCCTTTAGTGACTCTGAGTTTCATTCATAATTTTTTTTCAAAAATGCCATTCCAGTACTTTATATTCTACTAGTTTAATTATGATATAAAATGAATACAGACACCACTACTGTGCAGTATCTAACTACCACATTATAGAAGTCACCATAGCAGAATATGGAAGGACATAAGGCAGACAGCAAATCCAGATTTGTACCTGATATTACAAGTGATCCCAACTAGATTGTAGCATCACAAAGCACCATGAAATTGAACAGAGATTCCTTTCTCCTTCCTCCCCACAACTGAAAAATGTATATAGACAGCAACTAGAGTGTAATAAGAATAATTCATATTTAATTGGAAAGATGAAAGTGGCTTGTTAAAAATGAAATTTTATTCAACATTTTCATGAGAAAATAGCAGGTACAGAGCTACAGAGATGTGGAGGGAGCACATAGATTAATATGGAGAAACAAGTAAAAATTAAGTAGAGGC
Organism: Macaca nemestrina; assembly: GCF_043159975.1. NCBI lineage: Eukaryota > Metazoa > Chordata > Mammalia > Primates > Cercopithecidae > Macaca > Macaca nemestrina. The sequence continues at coordinate 82,599,143 of NC_092135.1, read as the reverse complement.
AACCTTATGAAGATAGGGTCTCTCCCTAAAGACTCAGTGTTCATGTACATCTTCATGAAAAGAGCTTGATTTAAAGTCTTTTTTCCTTCCAAATATGTTTGTTTTAAATTTCATTTTACCAGGGCACTATCCCTCAATGTTTGTGTTAATACACACATATCTAGTAAAGTATTTTAATATTTTAATCAATTACAGTAACACTTCATCTTGTTTAAGAGAAGCCTCCCACAGGTGAATTTTGAGACTCTCATGATGTACATATTATCAAGTGTTGATATCAAAAGAAGGAAAGGAGATACACTAAATCTAAAAATATTCACATGTTATTAAGGATCTAAAAATGTTTTCTAAATGTTTACTACATGACAATTCAAAGTAATGTGTAATCTGGGATTGGAATCTGCTTCAAAGCAAAGGGAGAAGCACAACAAAGTAAAATAAAAATGCCCATTCAAAACACATTGGGACTATTCGGGAAAAAAAAATATGTATATGCAGTATTTATTAGAACTAACGTCACTGAATCCATGGGGTGTCACTTTTTCAGCTGGAAGCCTCTGTAACTGGTGGTGCCTTTGCCGGGATTTTGCTCAGGTCTGCTGGGTTTTTTCCACCCACTCATCCTGGCAAACTGAGCTCAGCTCATGCTACAAGCCAAGATCCCACCCTTGCCAAGGGCAAGCCAGGTACAGAGCAGTGAGGAGTGAATGAGCAAGACCACACAGGGTTCAGCCCCTGCACACAGCCAGGCACATCAGCTACTGTGGCAGGACAGGCAGCTCCAGGTGCTGGCACAGGCATCAGCTCTGTGCAAGTTATGCAGTGCGTGACTGGAACTGATGCACTGCAAGTGGTTTCCACTATGGACATCCCCATTGGGACGAGGGGAATGCAGTGATACCTGGGAGCTTGGAGATGCCAAAAACCAAAGAGCCACAAAGAGGCTGTCACAGTCCTGGCTCAGGGAACCCCTAGGTCTGGGCTCTTGGAAGGGCCACAGCTCTTCTCTCCATCTCTTGCCCATAATGTGGTGAGCAGGGGGGCATGTTTCAGCCCATTCCGTGTTACAGTTCTTTCAGTCCCACCATTTGGTGTGTCCTGAGTTCTTGTCCCATGTCCAAGAAGAACGAGGTATGCAGAAAACTGGAGGGTAAGCAAGGCGAAGAGGTGCTTTACTGAGCGATAGTATAGCTCTCAGAATACGTGAAGTGGATGGCTCCTGTCCACAGATAGGTTGTCCTATTGAGTGTGCAGCCCTCAGTGGAGTGGAGACCTGGAGTGGGTAGTTCCTGTCCATAGGCAGGTTGTCCCATTGAGAGTGCAGCTCTCAGTGGAGAGCAGACTCGGAATAGGTAGCTCCTATCCGCAGGTGGGTCATCACAAGGAGTGTGCAGCCCTCAGTGGAAAGGAGAGCCAGAGTTTGTAGCTCCTATCCACAGGCAGGGTATCTTTATGAGTCTGGCTGAGTCCTGGCTTTTTATGGGCTTCAGAAGGGAGGAAGTGTGTGCTGATTGGTACACAGGTCGCCATCGGTGGGCCCAAGAATTAGCACCCTAAGTTCCCAACCTGGGCTATGAACTAAACCCAGAACTGACAGTCCAGCCTCCGTGCTTTAGGCCATCCCTGGCTTGAAGGTGGGGCTTCACCAGGAACCCACCTCTTTCCACCCAAGAGTCTGTCTGTCTCCTGCTGTCATCTACATATCATCCATGGCTCCCAGGTTGTTTGTGCCAAGGGACACCTGCAGGCCCACAATGAGGCACCCTCCCCCATCCCTACCACCCTTCTCAACACCCCCAACTCCCTCCCATCCTCAGTGCCCAAAGTCTAGAGGAGGTAGAGGTGGCAGGGGACTGGCATATCAGCACCACCTGGCACATGCATACCCAACCAAGCAGTGACAGTGCCCAGGCTCAGATACAATTCTGCTCTGAAATCAAAGTGGCTGCAGTGAGCAGGGAGAGGCCAGGAAGTGGGAGCAAGTCGTTCCAAGTCTGTCAGGGTATGGGGGCTTCCCAGGCACCAGAGAGCACAGGGATTCCAGGTCCACAACCATGGCTGGGTGGCTGCAGCTGTGGCCAGGACAGTGGGCCCCCTACCTGTTCCTGACTCCTGCCACGTCTGTTGACCGTGTAGCCTTGACCATGCCTCCCACTCTGTATCCAGTGTCTTTACAGAGGCTACTCCAGAGGGGCCACTGCTACCATCACTAATACTATATAAATGATAAATATCTTGTATGGTAACCTGATAAAATGCATATTAGGTAAATTTTCTACAAAAAGCATTCTAAATACTTATGAAGTTTCCAGATACTATATGATTCACAATGAATTGAAAGGAAAAAGATAATGCATTGTTCAGAAATACTCGGTGTATTAAATAAATGGTAGTCTCAAGTTTAGATGGCATTATATCTTCAACATCACTTTATATCATAAAGCTCTTATTTAATTTTTCCTGGGTATGTATATATTCTGATCCTAAGTTATGATACAGTTTTAGAATAATTTTTAAAGGTGCAATTATTATTTTACTATGTATTTTCACATAACCATTAAAATTATTTTGGTATGAATTTCAAGCACAGGAAAGTAAACCTCAGCACCAGTAGAATACTGGTAGAAATTTCTAATATTTTCCTTAATTAAAAAGATAGTAAGATTAGTAATAAGTAAATCCTCACTTTGACACCATTCAAATATTTAAAAGTATTATCCAGTTGATGATACATTTCTCAAATAGCCAAGTAGACTAATGAGTTATCTCAATGGACACTTACATTTCGTTTAGATAATTTGGGTAGTCACACAAAGAGGGAACTTTATTATGAGTCGTTCAGTGTAAGAAAAATCTGAAACTTCCTGACAATTCCAAGGAATGAAGTATATAGTCTATTATTACATCATTCATAAACCTGATTTCTGATCAAAGCACCTCAAAACCTCAGTCTGTGGGGAAAATACAAAACGAACGTAGTCAAAAACTCCATATTAATGACACAACAGGTAATGTTGCTATTTCAGTATGTATAATACCAACAGAACAAAACCTTCAACTCAAGTAGATACATTCCCTGGATTTTTGGTAAGTCATTTAAAAGAAGTACTTAATAAAAGAGCAAATGTAGTCATTAAAATACTTGAGACTAAAAAGTGTTTATTAAAAAGTTGTCGTTAAACTGAAGGTTCTCCAGGGTTGTGCCCCAAGAATCAGTTATTGAATTTATTCTCTTCAAAAACTTTAACATTTGTTTTAAATGAAAATCCAGCAGGCTTATTTTTCAAGCATGCAAAATGTTAAAATTCATTCCAAATTATATTCTGGAAAGGAGAAACTGGAGTTTAAAGATGCTGGTGGAACAACAGTTTCAAATAACATGTTGAAATTTAATAATAACTTATATCATCTTAGGAGTGATGAGACAGACTAATTCCTAGACAGACAGGGACTGGTCCCTGGTGAAACCCAATCATCATGCCAAAGACAGTTGAATTCAGCCTGAAAACCAAGCTGCTGGTTCCAGTAGAGCCTATGACTATCCCCATCTTACTCTCTCTCTTCTCGATTGGTTCCTTCTAGATTATGCTTTTTAACCAATTGAATGACACTTTTTCCAAGCCTACTGCTGGACCAATCAGCATTCTAACCCCATACAAACCTCTGACTCAGCCTCATGGATGGCTACCCCACTTTTAGGGTCTCACAGCTGAGAGTTTTTCTTCTGTCGCTCAATAAAATTTGCCTCTGCCTTCCTCACTCTCTAGTATCTGCATAGCTTATTCCTTTTGGTCACGGTACAAGAACCCGAAACTCACCCAGCTATCGGTAGCAGGAGCAAAAGAGCGGTAACACTCGCTGAGCTGCGGTTGGTGCAAGTGAAAGAGCTGTAACCCTCCCTCCTACTCGTTGAACTATAGCAGCAAAAGAGCTGTGATGCTCCTGGCTGGCATGCTGACCTGTGGGGTGGCAGGATAAAAAGGGCTGTAACTCTCCTTTTCACTCGATAAATGGAAGAGAAAAAGTCACTGGACGCCATTCCCTCGCACCTGCTGAACCAGAAATACCATACATTTCTATATGTCAATTTCATATATAAAGAATAGCAATGTTCTATGTTGACATTCATTTAAAAATAAAATTATTAATGTTTTATTGTCAACTGATTTATTACAAATTTGAATGAAAACTGTTTTTCAGAAAAACATATTAGTTCATTGCACAAACCACTGTTCAAACTACTTCTGGAAGGGCTGTTAACATACTCATTATTAGTGAGAATAGAGTTATCAAAGCAATAATTCTGAAAATCATACCAAGTAAGATAGTGGTTTTAAAATAAATTAATTTCTACTGAGAACTCACTGGGTGCAATGCACATGCTTTGCGACTTTATTCAATAATTATCTTATTGGCAGGTGTTCAGATTGTCTCACACAGTTTTCTCTAGATATCCCAAGTGTAGCAATTCCTCCTTCATATTACAGATTGTGTGTGTGTGTGTTTTCTCACAGTAGACTATGTTTCTAGAAGGCAAGCACAAATGGCTCTATCTTTGAATCTTCACAGTGCTTAGTAGGTCATTTGACACACTATGAGAGATTAATAAATGATTCGTTTAATTGAAGAATTGTGTTCGGACTCAGTCCTTTCATTAACTTTAGTGAGTATGGGCACGGAAGACAAGAGAAGGGAAGACAAGAGGAGAGGAGACAGGCAGTGGTGGGGCGCGTGCAAAGTTTTCTTCAAATATTTGAAATATCAGTTTCTGAAATAATTTATAGACAAGCTTTCTGTTTTATTTTAGAGAGTCTAAGAGAAACTTTCAGTTGATTAAGGACAAATGAACAAGTAGAGAGATTTCTTTATAAAGTATTTGATAGTCTCTTTAAAAATAGCTGGCAGGAATAATGTAAAACAGATTAGGCAAAATAAAAACATATCCTATTCTAGTTGAATCTGACATTTTTAAATGGAAGAATTTAGACTGTGCTTTCATACAAATTTCAAAATGTTATGTGTTTTGTGGATTGAATCAAGAACGTCTTAATTACATTAAAACTACTAATGAGCAAAGGTGTTTACTAATCTTTTGTGTTCGTTTGCTGGACAGGGTCTCAGTGTCACTTTGGCTGTAGTGCAGTGGCAAGATCATAGCTCACTGCAGCCTTGAACTCCTGGGCTCGAGATCCTCCTGCTTCAGCCTTTGGAATAGGTGGAACTACGGGTACACAAAACCACACCCGGATAATTTTACCTCTTAATTTTTAAGATTCTGAAATTGACGCATTTCCCCCTGTTCAGGTCTGCCTCTTGGCTGGATATAGAACTGCAGATCATCTGACTATCATATACTTCAACTGCAAGGTGTTTCCTACTTACACTTTTCTATTTATACATTTTTTATGCCTAATCATATTTACACAGAAAATAATAATAAACTCCAAAAGGAGTTAATACTTTAAGTTGTAGTTATGTATATACAGGAAATATTCATTCATATGATGATGTACTTAAGAACATGGCTTTTGGAGTCAGCCATTCCTGAGTTTTGCTCCTAGTCCCATCACTTATTAATATAGTTTTACTTTGAACAATTTATGTATATATGAGACTTTGTGGGTTTTCACAATTTTGATAAACTGAGAATAATATCTATATCATAATGTTTTTATAAGGTTTCAAATATTTATGTGTATATACATATTTTTTCTGTATATGTATATATATTTGTTTTATGTATAGGTATATATAAAACACTAGAACTGTTTTGGTAATTTTTTTTAATTAAAAATGTGCATATAAAGTATCTAACTAAGCGCCTAACATGTAATAGATGCTTGATAAATGCCAAATGTTACTATTACTGAGATGAGGACTGGGAAATTAAATATACAAATGAAAAGTGGCCAGACTATATATGACAATACAGTTCTGACCACAATTGCTCCAGCAACCAGTCCAGCAAACCATGTCTTAAACTCTGTAGTAATAAGCCCAGAATGGTCAGGACTTGGTCAGTACTGTCAATTTCCCTAATTTTTACCCATTTCAAACTCAAGACCAACCAGAAAAGGCCATATATTCTCCCTAAACAAATCACAGTTCCTAGGCTATTTATTCTTAGTTTGATATTGGGATTTTCATTGGTTCTTATTTGTTTGGCATCATTGGTGAAATCAAGCCATTCCTTCCTTTCCTTTTGCATTCTTTCTGGGTATTTTGTTGTGCTATCTAAAATTGCTGTTTATCATAGGAAAATTCTGAGGTAGAATACAATAAAAGGTCATATATAGTTCCTCTCTGTGCTGGGTTTGCAGACTAGTAAGTGAGAGATTCTTAACTGGACCAGTGTACATTCTGGTAAATTTGTTTCGTGTTTCCCACAACCTGATAAGATTCTCCTTTGGCTCATTCTTCTTTGTCCTGAAACCTATGTTATGATACTTGAAGAGCATTAACTCTCATTTTCCAAATGCTAGGGAGGACCGATTGTTGGGTGTGCACTTGGAAGCAGCTAAACGTCAGGTTAGTTGGCCAAGACACCAAGTATACAAGCATAAATTTCAACCAGCCATCCCAGTTCTCATAGTCTAAATCTAAATCCTCTTCTCCTCCATAGTCTAAATACTCTTTCCCAGAAAAAAACTTCTCGGTATCTTTTTTGTTTTGTTTTCTGTTTTTTGTTTTTCCTCGAGACAGAGTCTGGCTCTGCTGCTCAGGCTGGAGTGCAGTGGCATGATCTTGGCTCACTGCAACCTCTGCCTCCTAGTTTAAAGCAATTCTCCTGGCTCAACCTGGGTAGCTGGGACTACAGGTGCCTGCCACCATGCCCGGCTAATTTTCGTATTTTTAGTAAGCTAAAAATGTTCGATAGGCTGCCTTGAACTCTTGACCTCAAGTAACCCACCAGCCTCGGCCTCCCAAAGTGCAGGGATGACAGGCGTGAGCCACTGCACCTGGCCTGGGAAAAAAGAAAAAAACTTCTCAGGGTTATGTGTATTTTCATTATTCTTATTATAGTCCTAATCTGTGCCCCATTTGTCTAAATATCATAAATTCACCAAAGATGTAAAAAATTATCACACCAAAGTAGAAACATTAGTGGTATGTGAAGACCTCCATGAAATTCTAATTTTTAAAAAATTATTTCATTAAAAGCTTCTTTATCCAACACTAATGAACAATTTAACAATTGTATTGAGCAGGAGCAAAGTAATATTTCTAGTGACTACTCCCCGCTCCTTGTTGTCCCATTGCTTTCCTATATACAGTTCTCCATATTCCAATTATCCATCTGATCTCTCTCCTTCCACAGCGTGTTAACTCCTTTCTCCTTTCTTGACCAACTACCTTTTCACAATGACTCCAAATAATCCAGTTGCTTATAAAAATCCATCCCTCCCATTAGATGAGTATTCGGGCAACTGTAGAATTTAAACTTTCAGCCCAAGCTGGACAAAGAACCATAATTAAGAATTTTCCTAAACCCAGAGAAGACCAGTGATTATTCATAGAAAAATAATAATTAATTTGGGTTCATATACTCAGGTTTCTTGACATACACCAAATTGTGCACATTGTAAGAAATCTCAGATGATAAATCCTGTTCTGTAAAAAGCTAAATAGAGTTATTGGAAAAGGGATGTACAGAATCCCTTTTAATAAGCCTGAGCATCAAAAAACAAAAAGCCCAATGTAGGGCTTTGCCCCAATGTAGGGCAAAGTCTGCTAAGAGCAATTCCTGAAACACTGACAATTAAAAGCAAGTGATTAGAATTCTATCTCACAGGCAACATCAGGCACTGTGGCTCAAGTCTGTAATCCTGGCACTACTGGTGGCCAAGTAGAATGGATCACTTGAGTCCAGGAGTTCGAGACAAACTTGGGCAACATAGCAACACTCTATCTTTACCAAAAATACACAAATTAGCCAGACATTGGGGTGTATGCCTGTGGTTCCAGCTACTAGGAAGTCTGAAGTGGGAGAATCAATCAATTGAGCCCGTGAGATCAAGGCCGCAGTGAGCCATGATGTCGCTACTGCACTCCAGCCTGGAAGACAGTGCATGACAAACAAACCAAAAAGAATTCTATCTCACAAATGCACAAAGAAAGAAAATAGGAAACTGCTAGATATTTTCAGGATAGACAAAAAATGTTTTTCTGTTATATTTAGCAATTAATAAACTTAAACTTGAAAACAGAGACCTAATTGGAAAACATAAATTAGAATGAAAAAGTGTCCCTTTACCTCAGATACATCACCTGGCAGAACATTTTGTGTTTGTTTTTGTTTTTGTTTTTGTTTTAATTTATTATTATTATACTTTAAGTTCTAGGGTACATGTGCATAACGTGCAGGTTTGTTACATGTGTATACTTGTGCCATGTTGGTGTGCTGCACCCATCAACTCGTCAGCAACCATCAACTCGTCATTTACATCAGGTATAACTCCCAATGCAATCCCTCCCCCCTCCCCCCTCCCCATGATAGGCCCCGGTATGTGATGTTCCCCTTCCTGAGTCCAAGTGATCTCATTGTTCAGTTCCCACCTATGAGTGAGAACATGCGGTGTTTGGTTTTCTGTTCTTGCGATAGTTTGCTAAGAATGATGGTTTCCAGCTGCATCCATGTCCCTACAAAGGACACAAACATTTTGAAAGAGCTGTAGAACAAAAACAGGACAAGACCTCAAATAAACTTAATGGTCCTGCTCCCAACAGACCACCTGGACAACTGTACGCAATATAAACAGAAGGGACACTGGAAAATGATTGTCCTGTATTTTATATATATATACATGTATATATAATAAACTATATATACAAACAAGATAAAGTAAAATGCCTTAATTCAGATCAGTATGTTCTGAGGAAGGGAAATATATGCAACATTCTGCCTTAACTTTAATCACTTAAGGTTAATTAACTATAAATTGTAGACGATCAACCTCAATCCATTACTGTATATGTGAGCCCTACTTTTTCTACCCTAAAACCAGCCACCTTTGCTTAATTTCTTCATAGAAATAACTATGCCACATAGATGGTAGGTATTTGAAATACTCCTCAGATTTTCCTTATTTCCCACCTTAACTGTAATTCATAGCCCACTAACAAAATATCTTCCATGCACTGAAATAACACTCCTATAAATGTAGTACGGAAAGTATTACTTTGCAAATGAAATAGCAATACTGCATGCATACTGTCGAGACTATTTCTTGATGTTCCAGAGAAAACATGTAGGCGTAACTATGTGTAATTTACTTATATCTTTATTTTCTCTATTATATCTGATGTATACCACAGATACACATCTTGACACCATAAATGTCACTCTGTGGGTTAAAAATTCTACCGACAAAGGAAAAATAATGACAGAACACACTAACATTCAGATATCTAAATAATTGATTAATAATTATTAGTTATCAATTAACATATCTAATTATTTAACTCCTACTTTGAGTTTCATCACTTTTCACATCCAAAAATATTGTCTTCAAATACTCTATAGAACAATAGTTGCCATCCACCCCTAGGGCCGGTTTTCTATTTTCTTTCTTTTTTACGGTAATTGTTAAGGCAGAAAATACTCATTCTAATACCCCTTACAGGCTGTCACAAATAGTAGAGTCTTCCCTCAATAATGTTGACTGCTTATATGCCATCTATCACTTGACGTCCATGAAAAAAAAAAAAAACAAAAAACCTCTAGAGAATTACATTCTATCAAATAAAACTGTATGGAATTATATTTCATTGAACCTATATCTACACATTATATTGAATAAAATCAAAATCTGACTTTGCTAGGACACTTTTGTCCAAAAAGGACCAATTTTATAATCTATTAAACAGACCTAAGTTAACTCTAAATTTAAATCAAACAAACTTCCTAGGTCGTTGACCAAATGCAATCCATGTGAGACACTAGAGATTTGAATATACAACTCAGCTAATACAAGAATTTGGGTGTAATCTTGTGCTGTAAACAGCTCCCTTTCTTTGTAGATCTTCATGTTTCCCTACTCTATCCTCCATCCTTTGCAACTTGATTGTGTTTGTCTCAGACCAATACCTTCTGCACTTCAGCAACAGCATTCTGTGACTTGACTGCACACAGAGGCACTAATTCTACAAATCAGCAAGACTGGAATTTGTGAAAGGGGAATGATATCCAAAACGTGGCCACACTTGTTTATGCTCTACTCAGAAAAAGAATGCAAACAATCTGGGCAGTATTTCCAATGATGGGAATCATATAAATAGAAAAGCCTGTAAGAAACACATCACTAACTCTTGCATAATTAGTAACAAACCACCTTTTCTCTAGATACAATATAATTCACTCTCAACTCATTGTAATGAGTATATATGTAGAATCACATTGCTCCATATTTCCTGTTAGCTAATAATGGTGGCATTTGTGCCATTGCTAAGTCTTGTTGTATATACATAAATGAAATAGGCAAGGTACATCACCATAAGGAAAAACTCACTTGGTACTTTATGATAGATCCTTACAGCCAATGGAATTATCTCTCTTGGCCTAGGTTGGGTGTTTGGGGTTCCTGATTCTAAAGCATCTTACAGGGATAAGCATTCTTTTTCTTAACATGATGATCATGATGCTGTTCCAGTACATTACATCCAGAATCCTATATGCTTTTTCACAGCTTCCATCTTGTCAAATGTTTTTCATGAGGATACAATAAATTGGTCAATAAAGTCTTGTGAAACATTTGACTATGGAGACAACTGAACACTTAGCAGCAAAGATCTGCATCTCTAGATTCCATTAAATTGGTCTACCTATCACTAGTGAGAGAATTACTAAAAGGGGGCACTGAGACATTGAATATACAAACAATAGCCAAACAATGTATGACAATAGAATTCTAACCATAACCTCTGCAGTAAGGAGCCTGGGAAAACAAACCATAACCTCTGCAGCAATCAGCAATATGGTCAGAATGTATTCAATGACAGCCAACTTCCCAATTTTTTTGCCCTTATTTCTAACTCAGAATCAACCAGAAAAAGGAAGCATATTCCTCAAACAGATCACATATGATGTACTGTCTCTAGTTAATCTGCCTCCAGCTACCCCATGCCAACAACCTCCAAGCAGAAAATACCTAAGGCCTCGCCTATTTCTTTATTTGCCTGTCTTTGTGTCTCTGTCAAACACAAATGATGGCATCAGAACCAATGGCTATAGTAAAAGCTGAAGATATAGGCTGTATCTGTTTTTATCTCTGTAGTCTTGTTAGAGTAGGTAGCTAGTCAGGCATAAGCAGGGCAGGAGTGGGCTCCCCGACCCACCAGGAATGTCAGATGACCATCAGGTGATGGTCTGGCAGTTATCACACTGTCTCTCTAAAGTGATAACTGGTCACAGTTGATGCCAGGAAAAGGCCATTTCTTGATGGTACGGGAATTACCACACTGGCTCTCTAAAATGATAATTGGTCACAGCAAGCACCAGGGAGAGGCAATTTTCCAATAAAATAAAACACTTGAAATTGGTAATCCAAAGCTTTCAATAATATCTCAGGATTGGGGCCAATGGACATGGACATTAAAAGCCAAACGGCTGGAGTATAACTTTCTGGGGGCATTCCACCAGAAAAGGGAAGAATGCCTCAGGTGAACATGCATACAACTCCTGTAAACGCACTGTGCATGCTCACCTCTCAAGCGCTCACAGGCCACCATGCATATGGGTAGGTCACCCCACTGGAAGAACCGGGGGGAAAAGGATGCATGTCTCCAGAAGTATGCCAGTATATAAAATCCAGGTCAAATTGCACGCAATCTCCAAATGCCCACTTGGGTCTCCCAAGTTTCGTTTCCTTTCTTTCCTGCTCTAAAGCTTTTTAATGAACTTCCAACCTGCTCTGAAACTTGCCTTGGTCTCTTTTTCTGCCTTATGTCCCTGAGTAAAATACTTCTTTCTGCGGAGGCGAGAATTGAAGTTGCTGCAGACCCATACGGATTCGCCGTTGGTAACTCTGACATTCACCACACCTAACAGTATTTGTGGATATCCAAAATGGTTTTATATTATGGAAGTAAAATGTAGACATTTAAGTGTTGAGGAAATTCATATATATAAACATTTAAGTTTTTATTTCTTAAAAAGCCCATTAAATAGCTCCTGGTTGTTGTTTGAATTTCCAATCATGCAACATGATTTCAATTGCAATAGTATTGATTCATACCATAATGAGGAAACATGAACGAGCAAAGTAGAAAGAATCAGAGAAGGTGTATTTGTCCATTCTCAGGCTGCTATGAAGAAACACCCAACACCGGGTAATTTATAAAGGAAAGAGATTTAATTGACTCACATTTCCGAAGGGCTGAGTAGACCTCAGGAAACCTACAATCATAGTAGAAAGCACCTTTTCATAGGGTGGCAGGGGAGAGAATAATGAGAACCTAGCGAAGAGGGAAGCCCCTTATAAAACCGTCAGATCTCATAAGAACTTACCATCAGGAGAACAGCATGAGTGAACTGCTCCCATAATCTAATCACCTCCCATGAGGTCCCTCCCACAACATATGGGGATTATGGGAACTACAATTCAAGATGAAATTTGGGTAGGGACGCAGCGAAACCATACAGAAGATGATCTAAAGGTAGATTTACATCAAATGAAGACAGGAGGAAATGTGCTTGGAAAGATACTGGAGAGGCAAGCAATTTAACAGAGAAAAACAAAGAGCCTCTTTCATAGGTTTTTATTTTAACTGCCCTAGGAATTAGCCAAGAACAGGATTTCATCAAAAACTCCCATTCTCAAAATCCAATGAATTAATTAAAAAGTTTTTTTTTTTTTTTTTTTTTTTTTTTTTTTTTTTTTTTGAGACGGAGTCTCGCTCTGTCACCCAGGCTGGAGTGCAGTGGCCGGATCTCAGCTCACTGCAAGCTCCGCCTCCCGGGTTCACGCCATTCTCCTGCCTCAGCCTCCGGAGTAGCTGGGACTACAGGCGCCTGCCACCTCGCCCGGCTAAGTTTTTGTATTTTTAGTAGAGACGGGGTTTCACTGTGTTAGCCAGGATGGTCTCGACCTCCTGACCTCGTGATCCGCCCGTCTCGGCCTCCCAAAGTGCTGGGATTACACCGCGCCCGGCCTAATTAAAAAGTTTTAAACATATTTTTCATTTTAAAATATTTAAATATAATTTTACCTTATTTTTATTTATTTCATCTGTTATTTCAGATTCAGGGGATACATGAGAAGATGTGTTACCTAGGTACATTGCTGAGGTTCGGAGTACAAATGATACCACCATGCAGGTACTGAACATGGTACCCAATAGGTAGTTTGTCAGCCCTCATTCCCTTCCTCTCTTCCCCTCTGATGGTTCCTGGTTTCTCTTGTTGCCATCTTTATGTTCATGAGTACCCAATATTTAGCTCCTATTTATAAGTGAGAACATACAGTATTTGGTTTTCTGTTCCTTCACTAAATCACTTAGGATAATAGTCTCCAGCTCCATCCATGTTGCTGCAAAAAAAAAAAAAAAAAAAAAAAAAAAAATTGATTTTGTTTTTTTTCTTGCTGCATCATAGTCTATAGTGCATATTTACCACAATTTTGTTTATACAGACCACCATGGATGGGTACCAATGTTGATTGCATATCTTTGCTATTGTGAATGTTCTACAGTGAAAATATGAGTGCATGCATCTTTTTTTCAGAACAACTTTTCTTTTGGATATATATCCAGTAATGAGATTGCTGAGTTGAACTGTAGCTCTGTTATAACTTTTGTGAGAAACCTTCAAACTGCTTTCCACAGAAGCTGAAATAATTTGTATTCCCACCAACAGTGTATAAGCATTCCCTTTTCTCCACAGCATTGCCAGCACCTACTATTTTTTGAATTATTGATAATACCTATTCTGAGTAGTGTGAGACGGTATCTCATTGTGGTTTGGATTCGCATTTCTCTGATGATTAGTGATATGGAACATTTTTTTCATGTTTGTTGGCCACTTGTATATCTTCTTTTGAGTAGTCTCTGTTCCTGTTTGTTTCCTACTTTTAAATAAAGTTATTTGTTTCTTGCTTATTCAAATGTTTAGTTTCCTTATAGATTCCAGATAGAGGTATGTTTGTCAGATGTGTAGTTTGTGCATATTTTCTCCCATTCTGTAAGTTGTCTATTTATTCTGTTGATAGTTTTTTTTTTTTTTGTCTTTTTTTTTTTTTTCTGTTCAGAAGCTGTTTAGTTTAACTAGTTCTCATTTGCCAATTTTTGTTTTTGTTGCAATTGTTTTTGAGGACTTAACCATAAACTTTTTTTCAAGGCCAATGTTCAGGATGCTGTTTCCTAGATTTTAATCAGGCTTCTTAAAGTTTGAGGTCTTACATTTAAATCTTTAATCCATTTTGAGTTAATTTTGTATGTGGTGAAAGGCAAGGCTCTAGTTTCTACCTTCTGTATATGGCTAGCCAGTTATCCCAACACCATTTACTGAATAGGGAGTCCATTCCCCATTGCTTGTTTTTGTTACCTTTTCAAGGATCACATGGCTGTAGGTGTGTGGCTTTTTTTCTGTGTTCTCTATTGTATTCCATTGGTCTATGTATCTGAATTCATACCAGTACCATGCTGTTTTAGCTATAATGGTCTTATAGTATAATTTGAAATTGGGTAATATGATATATCTGTCTTTTTTCTTTTTGCCTAGGATTGCTTTGGCTCCTCAGGCTCTTTTTGGTACCATATACATTTTAGAATACATTTTTCTAGTTTTGTGAAAAATGACATTAGTAGTTTGATAAGAAAAGCATTGAATATGTAGTTTAATTGGGCAGTGTTTTTAACAATACTGATTCTTCCAATCCATGATCATAAAATGTTTTTCCATTTGTGTCATCTATGACTTCTTTCAACAATATTTTATAATTTTCTCTGCAGAGACCTTTCAACTCTTTGGTTACATGTATTCCTAGGTTTTGTTTGGTTCTTTGTTTTGTTTTGGCTTTAGCTATTGTAAATGGGATAGTGTTCTTGGTTTGGCTCTCAGATGTTAAGAAATGCTGCTGATTTTGTATTTTGAAGCTTTACTGAAGTTATTTATCACTTCCAGGAGCTTTTTGGTGGAGTCTTTAGGGCTTTTTGGGTATAAAATTGTATCATCTGTAAAGAGAGATAGTTTGGCTACTTTTTATCTTATTTGGTTGCCTTTCATTTCATTCTCTTGCCTGATTGCTCTGGCTAGCACTTCCACTATCATGCTGAACATGAGCAGTGAAAGTGGGCATCCTTGTCTTGTAGATCTCCAGGAGACTGCTTCCAGTTTTTGTCCTTTCAGAGGGATGTTCACTACAGGTTTGTCATAGATGGCTCTTATTATTTTTGAGGTATGTTACTTTAATTCTTAGATTCTGAAGAGTTTTTATCATGAAAGGATTTCGGATTTTGTCAAAAGCTTTTTCCTTACCTACTGAGATGATCCTATGCCTTTTGGTTTTAATTCTGTTTATATAATGAATCACATTTATTGATTTGTGTATATTGACCAAACCTTGCATCCCAGGAATGATGCCTACTTGATCATAGTGAATTAACTTTTTGATGTACTGTTGGATTTGGGTGCTACTATTTTCTCGAAGATTTTTCCTTTATGTTCATCAGGGATATTGGTCTATAGTTTTCTTTTTTATGTTGTGTGTTTGCCTGGTTTGGGTATTAGGGTGATGCTGGATTTATGGAATTAGTTAGAAAGGAGTCCCTCCTCAAATTTTTTGTAATAGAATTGATATTAATTTGTCTTTGTACTTCTGCTGAAATATAGCTGTGAATCCATCTGGTCCTGGGCTTTTATTTTCTTTTTTCTTTTTTTTTTTGGTTGATTTGTAGATTTTTTTAATAATTGATTCAATTTCACAACTGTGTATTGGTCTGTTCAGAGCTTTAATTACTTCCTGATTGAGGAGACTTTTAATTACCTCCTGTCTTGGGAGACTGTGTTCTTCCAGAGGAAATTCTAGAAGAATTTATCCATTTTCTCTCTTTTCTAGTTTGTGTGTATAGGGGTATTTATAATAGTCTCTGAGGATCTTTTGTATTTCTGGGAGATTAGTTGTAATGTCACCTTTGTCGTTTTTTATTGTGTTCATTTGAATCTTCTCTGTTTCTTTCTTAATCTAGCTGTCAGTCTATCAATCTTGTTTATTCTTTCAAATAACCAAGTTTGGGTTTTGTTAATTATTTGTATGCATTCTGAATTTCATTCAGTTCTGCTTTGATATTAGTTATTTCTTTTCATCTGGTAGCTTTGGGGTTAGTTTCTCCTTATTTTTCTAGTTCCTCTGAGTGTAATGTTAGATTATTAATTATCAGTCTTTCTCACTTTTTGAGGTGGGCATTAAGTGCTATAAACCTTCCTCTTAACATAGCTTTTGCTGCATCCCACAGAGATTGGCATGTTTTGTTATTATTTTCAAATATTTTTTAAAAATTTCTGCCTTAATTTATTATTTATTCAAATATCATTTACAATCCAGTTGTCAAATTCCTATGTAATTTCATGGTTTTGAGAGATCATCTTGGTATTGATTTCTATTTGCACTGTAAGAGACCTAATGTGATCCTTTGTTGACATTACTACATTCAGAGTTTTTATGATGCCAGAGTTCTTGTACTGGATCTTTTCATCTGGAGATTCTGGCAATTACAAGTTTTGTAATCATTTTAGTGACGGTAGGGTTTTTCTTTGCTCCCCCTGAACCCATATTATCATTGTTGTTATTTCTTTCCCTTTTCCTATCTCCTCCTTCCTAGGGATGCAACTATAGTGAATACTGGGTAGGGTATTTTGGTTTAACTTCTATAGACCTATGTATTTCTTTAGACAGGTTTATACTGGCCTATGTAGTTTGATCTACAAGCCAGTTGACAGTTTTTATAAGTAAGAGCTAGCTGCGGCAAACATGGCTGGGTATACAATTGATCTTTATTTACCAGCAATTGTCTATGTTGCCTCAGGAAATGGGCTGATGCTTGGAATGCACAGTGGTCTGAGCTCCCTGCTCACTCCCCAGGTGGCAGAGGCCAAGATGAGTGGAGCTGGATCAGGCAAATCTGCTGACAGGTCCTCTGATGGCAGGTGGAAACACCAGTGCCAAGGGAAAATACAGTGTCTGGCCACCAAGTGCTCAGATGTTTCCCTAGACATGGAGGTGAGAAATCTCCTTGGCCTCAAGTAATCTGTATGGGGATGGGGGTAGTCTAAACTCCTAATCCAGGAGCGTACATTCTCCAGATACTTGGACATCTGTCTAAGCATGGAACACAGAGAGCCCCCTGCACCTAATCTCTGCACAGGAGTTGTGGGGCAGCCCAAGCTGCTGATCTAAGTGAGCAAGTACTCTGAATGCCTGGAGATCTGCCTGGGTATGTAGCAGACAGGGCCCCTTTGCACCAAGATCTCTGCACAGGAAGGGTGGGACGGGTCAGGTTGCTGATCCAGATGAGCAGGTGCTCTGAATGCTTGGAGTTCTGCCTGGGCATAAACCACAGGGGGCCCTGATGCATCAACATCTCAAGGGAGCAGGCTGGAGCACCTAGCAATGGCACATGCAGACCAGTTCCAGGTCACCAAGCTGGACCTGGCTGCAAGTCTCACTGCCAAAGAGAAATTACAGCTATAGTAGCTGTCTTCCTGCCCCAGGCTTGCAACATGGGAGAGCACAGTTCCACTGCTGACTGATAGGCACTTTACATAGTTCTGACTGTGGAAGCCCTTACCCCACTCCAGATATGGCACTCCAATCTCTGGTCCAAGATTTAAACGCCTGTGTGGTCATGCTGCTGAGTTACCAAAAAATGGGTGACTTTGTATGTATGTGCTTGGCTGAAAATGGCCTCTGCCTTGGGTCTGGGAAAATATCTGAAGCTTTTCCAGGTGTGTTTCCCTTACAGTATCTCCAAGCCTCTCACAAGTTCGCTCCAGGACTTGAGAAAAACAAAGTACTCTCTCCCTCAGCCTGACTTACGCAAAAGCCCAGTGGAAAGGTGATTCCAGAGGGAGGCTCTCTGCCTCTCTCATGTACTGGGGCTTCACTTATTTTTATCAGTCACACATCATTATGGGAACTGTTTTTCAGTGTTCTCCTCCCTGGGTCCTGGGGTGTCCTTCACAATTCTGTGGGTTCCCATTTTCCTTCTTGAATTAGAGCTCCCAGAGGTAATCTTTATGTACTATCTTGCTATTTCCAAGTGGCTAAGGCATGCTGAAAGCCTCTAATCCACCATCTTGGGGAAAATTTAAAAACCTTAAAATGTTTTATTACTTGATGTATCTTGCTGTCATAGCTTATATATTCTCTACCTATTATATTCCAATAATGTTATCAGCTTTTCTTTTTGAATTCAGTGTTATACTTTTTTTTAATCAACTACTTTCCTTCTGGAACTTTAAAAAATAATAAACAGCTATATCTAAGAAATGAATACTTAAAAACGTTCATCACCTCTCACTGTGAAAAACAGAAAGTCACTTTATTTTGCTCATAAATTGACCTATTTTGGTCATCATACCTTTAGCAATATACCAGAGAAAACCTTTTGCCCTTTTAATATTTGTGCTGTAGACATTTTCAATATATCATCAATGTAAAATAGAAAACTATGGCAGTAAGTAACACTAGTATAAGAAGAAAGTATATTTGAAACTAATTTCCTTTCTATGTGGATATTATTACCATAATAATATGTGAGGACAAAATGTTGAAATGGGAGACAGAAAAAAAACCTTAAGGTTAATGTAATAATTGTGGCTTTAGGACTTCTTTGACTCTCAAATTGTTGACAGAACACACATGGAAAATATAATTAACATCTTATTTAAAATGGAAAGAAAACTTAATATATCTTAGAAAAATACGAATTTTTTTTACCAGGATAAAAATGCAGAAAATAATACAAATGAAACTATAGAAATAAATGTGGTGCTTCTCATCATTAATTTTAAAATAAATATGTAAGAGATATCTTACATTAATGGGCTTTTGTCATTTACAGTATTGTAGAAGCTGATCTGGTACACAAATAACTCTGATGAAACAGCAGTGTCTAGGAATTAGCCTTTCACAATTACACTACAAACAGGTGATAATTATGAAGCCAAATACATGAAGAAAGGAAATGTAAACTTACTATTAGCCTTTTAAATAAAAGCCAAACACCAGGTAATTGTGACAGATTTTTATTTAAGAAAACTAATCTTGCTGACTGCTGCCCCAGTGTGGCACAATATTAAACATCGGAACTTACAAAATTAAAGAAAAATATTTATCTAAAATGTTTCCCTAACATGGTCTCTTTTGATAATTCTTAAAATGAAAAGCAAGGTACGAAACAGAGTTTTAAACCTCTTTGAGTAATTGGGATCTTGTTTATCTCTTCACACCTTGTAATGCTTTCATATAACTTGAAGGAGTGTCTTATTTTCATTTACATGGTAGGCTAAAGAAGGGAACGAAGAAGTTCTACCTCAGATGCAAATACTAAACATTAGAATAAGATTTAATGATGACATCATTACAGAACATAAAATGTCTACACAGGTGTTTTGTTTTTTTTTTATTGAGAAACATAAAATTTGAAGTTAATTGTCAAGCAAATAATTATAGATTTTTTAATTTTATAAATCACCAGGATGACTTTTTATGCCTTTTAATATATTATTTTATAATAACTTACCTTATACTTAGAAAACTGGTTTAAAAAATTGCTAAAACACTAAAATATTAAAAAATAAAATAATATGCACACGAATATTGTTGCTTCTGCATTGGTACGGGTTATAAATACTATTTTCAAAATCTATTCAATTGCTTCCTTTCAATTGCACTTCAATGTCATGTAACAGATCAGGTATTTTACATATATATATATATACACACACACACACATACACACACATGATATATGGTTGTATTGCAATCCCCATATCCCTCCTAGGTTCTTGTTTTTGTACTGCTAACCTGACAGTTAAAATTTTGCATATTTACATCAGTATTTTTTTTCAGAAGGCAGTAGACAGAATTCCTAATTCCACATCCTACACTCTTCAATAAAAACAAATAATTGAATTAACATGATTGACCTGAAAGGCATTTTAAGGTAGGTTGAGAATTTTATGCTGAAATATCTTTAGAATCATGCTACTAATTGAAGTTATTTGCATGGGTTATTCTTTTTGAAACATTATTATTGGTACATAGTAGGTGTATATATTTATGGGATATATGAATGCATATATACACCTGGAACCCATATTGTCAGTTAGGTTCTGCTTGGTTTTGCAATTTTTTTAATTATTGTTTATTTTATGCTTTATATAAAACATATACACATATCCACATTTTATATATTGATATATATATATTTTTACATATCTATATAAATTTATATGCATGCATGTTTATATATAATTTACATGTACAAAAATTACAAGAGCATTTACTTTCTACAAGATAAGTAATTTTCTCAATATGTAATATTATAATTAGAAGAATCCACAATAAAGTGTTTCTTGATTCTGCATTCTTAACTCTGGGAAAAGCCAGAAAACATTTTGTAAAATTTTATTTGAGGGGCGGAGCAAGATGGCGGAATAGGAACAGCTCCAGTCTCCAACTCCCAGCGCGAGCAACACAGAAGACCAGTGATTTCTGCATTTTCAACTGAGGTACTGGGTTCATCTCACTGGGGAGTGCCGGACAATCAGTGCTGGTCAGCTGCTGCGGCCCGACCAGCGAGAGCTGAAGCAGGGCAAGGCATCGCCTCACCTGGGAAGCGCAAGGGGGAAGGGAATCCCTTTTCCTAGCCAGGGGAACTGAGACACACAACACCTGGAAAATCAGGTAACTCCCACCCTAATACTGAGCTTTAAGTAAACAGGCACACCAGGAGATTATATCCCACACCTGGCCGGGAGGGTCCCACACCCACGGAGCCTCCCTCATTGCTAGCACAGCAGTCTGTGATCTAACCACAAGGCAGCAGCTAGGCTGGGGGAGGGGCGCCCGCCATTGCTGAGGCTTAAGTAGGTAAACAAAGCTGCTGGGAAGCTCGAACTGGGTGGAGCTCACAGCAGCTCAAGGAAACCTGCCCGTCTCTGTAGACTCCACCTCTGGGGACAGGGCACAGATAAACAACAACAAAAGCAGCAGAAACCTATGCAGACGCAAATGACTCTGTCTGACAGCTTTGAAGAGAGCAGTGGATCTCCCAACACGGAGGTTGAGATCTGAGAAGGGACAGACTGCCTGCTCAAGTGGGTCCCTGACCCCTGAGTAGCCTAACTGGGAGACATCCCCCACTAGGGGCAGTCTGACACCCCACACCTCACAGGGTGGAGTACACCCCTGAGAGGAAGCCTCCAAAGCAAGAATCAGACAGGTACACTCGCTGTTCAGAAATATTCTATCTTCTGCAGCCTCTGCTGCTGACTCCTAGGCAAACAGGGTCTGGAGTGGACCTCAAGCAATCTCCAACAGACCTACAGCTGAGGGTCCTGACTGTTAGAAGGAAAACTATCAAACAGGAAGGACACCTACACCAAAACCCCATCAGTACGTCACCATCATCATCAAAGACCAGAGACAGATAAAACCACAAAGATGGGGAAAAAGCAGGGCAGAAAAGCTGGAAATTCAAAAAATAAGAGCGCATCTTCCCCGGCAAAGGAGCGCAGCTCATCGCCAGCAACGGATCAAAGCTGGACGGAGAATGACTTTGACGAGATGAGAGAAGAAGGCTTCAGTCCATCAAATTTCTCAGAGCTAAAGGAGGAATTACGTACCCAGCGCAAAGAAACTAAAAATCTTGAAAAAAAAGTGGAAGAATTGATGGCTAGAGTAATTATTGCAGAGAAGGTCATAAACGAAATGAAAGAGATGAAAACCATGACACGAGAAATACGTGACAAATGCACAAGCTTCAGTAACCAACTCGATCAACTGGAAGAAAGAGTATCAGCGATTGAGGATCAAATGAACAAAATGAAGCGAGAAGAGAAACCAAAAGAAAAAAGAAGAAAAAGAAATGAACAAAGCCTGCAAGAAGTATGGGATTATGTAAAAAGACCAAATCTACGTCTGATTGAGGTGCCTGAAAGTGAGGGGGAAAATGGAACCAAGTTGGAAAACACTCTTCAGGATATCATCCAGAAGAACTTCCCCAACCTAGTAGGGCAGGCCAACATTCAAATCCAGGAAATACAGAGAACGCCACAAAGATACTCCTCGAGAAGAGCAACTCCAAGACACATAATTGCCAGATTCACCAAAGTTGAAATGAAGGAAAAAATCTTAAGGGCAGCCAGAGAGAAAGATCGCGTTATCCACAAAGGGAAGCCCATCAGACTAACAGCAGATCTCTCGGCAGAAACTCTACAAGCCAGAAGAGTGTGGGGGCCAGTATTCAACATTCTTAAAGAAAAGAATTTTAAACCCAGAATTCCATATCCAGCCAAAATAAGTTTCATAAGTGAAGGAGAAATAAAATCCTTTACGGATAAGCAAATGCTTAGAGATTTTGTCACCACTAGGCCTGCCTTACAAGAGACCCTAAAGGAAGCACTAAACATGGAAAGGAACAACCGGTACCAGCCATTGCAAAAACATGCCAAAATGTAAAGACCATCGAAGCTAGGAAGAAACTGCACCAACTAATGAGCAAAATAACCAGTTAATATCATAATGGCAGGATCAAGTTCACACATAACAATATTAACCTTAAATGTAAATGGACTAAATGCTCCAATTAAAAGACACAGACTGGCAAACTGGATAAAGAGTCAAGACCCATCAGTCTGTATTCAGGAGATCCATCTCACACGCAGAGACATACATAGGCTCAAAATAAAGGGATGGAGGAAGATTTACCAAGCAAATGGAGAACAAAAAAAAGCAGGGGTTGCAATACTAGTCTCTGATAAGACAGACTTTAAACCATCAAAGATCAAAAGAGACAAAGAAGGCCATTACATAATGGTAAAGGGATCAATTCAACAGGAAGAGCTAACTATCCTAAATATATATGCACCCAATACAGGAGCACCCAGATTCATAAAGCAAGTCCTTAGAGACTTATAAAGAGACTGAGACTCCCATACAATAATAATGGGAGACTTCAACACTCCACTGTCAACATTAGACAGATCAACGAGACAAAAAGTCAACAAGGATATCCAGGAATTGAACTCATCTCTGCAGCAAGCAGACCTAATAGACATCTATAGAACTCTCCACCCCAAATCAACAGAATATACATTCTTCTCAGCACCACATCACACTTATTCCAAAATTGACCACATAATTGGAAGTAGAGCACTCCTCAGCAAATGTACAAGAACAGAAATTATAACAAACTGTCTCTCAGACCACAGTGCCATCAAACTAGAACTCAGGACTAAGAAACTCAATCGAAACCACTCAACTACATGGAAACTGAACAACCTGCTCCTGAATGACTACTGGGTCCATAACGAAATGAAGGCAGAAATAAAGATGTTCTTTGAAACCAATGAGAACAAAGATACAACATACCAGAATCTCTGGGACACATTTAAAGCAGTGTGTAGAGAGAAATTTATAGCACTAAATGCCCACAAGAGAAAGCAGGAAAGATCTAAAATTGACACTCTAACATCACAATTAAAAGAACTAGAGAAGCAAGAGCAAACACATTCAAAAGCTAGGAGAAAGCAAGAAATAACTAAGATCAGAGCAGAACTGAAGGAGATAGAGACACAAAAAACCCTCCAAAAAATCAATGAATCCAGGAGTTGGTTTTTTGAAAAGATCAACAAAATTGACAGACCGCTAGCAAAACTAATAAAGAAGAAAAGCAAGAAGAATCAAATAGATGCAATAAAAAATGATAAAGGGGATATCACCACCGACACCACAGAAATACAAACTACCATCAGATAATCCTATAAACACCTCTATGCAAATAAACTAGAAAATCTAAAAGAAATGGATAATTTCCTGGACACTTACACTCTTCCAAGACTAAACCAGGAAGAAGTTGAATCCCTGAATAGACCAATAGCAGGCTCTGAAATTGAGGCAATAATTAATAGCCGACCAATGAAAAACAGTCCAGGACCAGATGGATTCACAGCTGAATTCTACCAGAGGTACAGGAGGAGCTGGTACCATTCCTTCTGAAATTATTCCAATCAATAGAAAAAGAGGGAATCCTCCCTAACTCATTTTATGAGGCCAACATCATACTGATACCAAAGCCTGGCAGAGACACAACAAAAAAAGAGAATTTTAGACCAATATCCCTGATGAACATCGATGCAAAAATCCTCAATAAAATACTGGGAAACTGGATCCAGCAGCACATCAAAAAGCTTATCCACCATTATCAAGTGGGCTTCATCCCTGGGATGCAAGGCTGGTTCAACATTCGCAAATCAATAAACATAATCCAGCATATAAACAGAACCAAAGACAAGAACCACATGATTATCTCAATAGATGCAGAAAAGGCTTTTGACAAAATTCAACAGCCCTTCATGCTAAAAACGCTCAATAAATTCGGTATTGATGGAACGTACCTCAAAATAATAAGAGCTACTTATGACAAAACCACAGCCAATATCATACTGAATGGGCAAAAACTGGAAAAATTCCCTTTGAAAACTGGCACAAGACAGGGATGCCCTCTCTCACCACTCCTATTCAACATAGTGTTGGAAGTTCTGGCTAGGGCACTCAGGCAAGAGAAAGAAATCAAGGGTATTCAGTTAGGAAAAGAAGAAGTCAAATTGTCCCTGTTTGCAGATGACATGATTGTATATTTAGAAAACCCCATTGTCTCAGCCCAAAATCTCCTTAAGCTGATAAGCAACTTCAGCAAAGTCTCAGGATACAAAATTAATGTGCAAAAATCACAAGCATTCTTATACACCAGTAACAGACAAACAGAGAGCCAAATCATGAATGAACTTCCATTCACAATTGCTTCAAAGAGAATCAAATACCTAGGAATTCAACTGACGAGGGACCTCTTCAAGGAGAACTACAAACCACTGCTCAGTGAAATAAAAGAGGACACAAACAAATGGAAGAACATTCCATGCTCATGGATAGGAAGAATCAATATTGTGAAAATGGCCATACTGCCCAAGGTTATTTATAGATTCAATGCCATCCCCATCAAGCTACCAATGAGTTTCTTCACAGAATTGGAAAAAACTGCTTTAAAGTTCATATGGAACCAAAAAAGAGCCCGCATCTCCAAGACAATCCTAAGTCAAAAGAACAAAGCTGGAGGCATCACGCTACCTGACTTCAAACTATACTACAAGGCTACAGTAACCAAAACAGCATGGTACTGGTACCAAAACAGAGATATAGACCAATGGAACAGAACAGAGTCCTCAGAAATAATACCACACATCTACAGCCATCTGATCTTTGACAAACCTGAGAGAAACAAGAAATGGGGAAAGGATTCCCTATTTAATAAATGGTGCTGGGAAAATTGGCTAGCCATAAGTAGAAAGCTAAAACTGGAACCTTTCCTTTCTCCTTATACGAAAATTAATTCAAGATGGATTAGAGACTTAAATGTTAGACCTAATACCATAAAAATCCTAGAGGAAAACCTAGGTAGTACCATTCAGGACATAGTCATGGGCAAAGACTTCATGTCTAAAACACCAAAAGCAATGGCAGCAAAAGCCAAAATTGACAAATGGGATCTAATTAAACTAAAAAGCTTCTGCGCAGCAAAAAAAACTACCATCAGAGTGAACAGGCAACCTACAGAATGGGAGAAAATTTTTGCAATCTACTCATCTGACAAAGGGCTAATATCCAGAACCTACAAAGAACTCAAACAAATTTACAAGAAAAAAACAAACAACCCCATCCAAAAGTGGGCAAAGGATATGAACAGACATTTCTCAAAAGAAGACATTCATACAGCCAACAGACACATGAAAAAATGCTCATCATCACTGGCCATCAGAGAAATGCAAATCAAAACCACAATGAGATACCATCTCACACCAGTTAGAATGGCGATCATTCAAAAGTCAGGAAACAACAGGTGCTGGAGAGGATGTGGAGAAATAGGAACACTTTTACACTGTTGGTGGGATTATAAACTAGTTCAACCATTATGGAAAACAGTATGGCGATTCCTCAAGGATCTAGAACTAGATGTACCATATGACCCAGCCATCCCATTACTGGGGATATACCCAAAGGATTATAAATCATGCTACTATAAAGACACATGCACACATATGTTTATTGCGGCACTATTCACAATAGGAAAGACTTGGAATCAACCCAAACGTCCATCAGAATGGATTAAGAAAATGGGGCACATATACACCATGGAATACTATGCAGCCATCAAAAAGGATGAGTTTGTGTCCTTTGTAGGGACATGGATGCAGCTGGAAACCATCATTCTTAGCAAACTATCACAAGAACAGAAAACCAAACACCGCATGTTCTCACTCATAGGTGGGAACTGAACAATGAGATCACTTGGACTCGGAAAGGGGAACATCACACACTGGGGCCTATCATGGGGAGGGGGGAGGGGGGAGGGATTGCATTGGGAGTTACACCTGATGTAAATGACGAGTTGATGGGTGCTGACGAGTTGATGGGTGCAGCACAGCAACATGGCACAAGTATACATATGTAACAAACCTGCACGTTATGCACATGTACTCTAGAACTTAAAGTATAATAATAATAAAAAATAAATTAAAAAAAATTTATTTGAATTGTATATTAAAATAGATTTATTGCACCTGAGTTATAAGTATACTGTAAGAATAACACAAATTTGATAAATTAATAGTAACTATAATGAGTATATCTCTTTAATTTTTCAAAGCAAATTTATCATTATATTGTACATTCTTGGCAGCTAGATAGTATTTTTATTCCCATTTATGGGAAAAGAAATTCAAGGTTCAAAATGTTTACGTGACTTGACCAAGGCCATAAGACAAATAAATGACAAACAAAAATAAGAACCTTTTACTCTACTATATTTTGCATTATAACTTGCTGTCCTTCATCACACAAAGAAAACAAATAAAAAGAAAAATAATAAATATTTATTAAATGCATGAAGGAAAATAAAAAATGTAGGGCCTTACATAATATTTTCAGTCAGGATCTCATCTTTTATGCCATGCCACTAGTAGATGTGCTTTTTAATGTGAGATTCTGTGTCTACAACTTTTCATCTAGATTTTTACCATTCTAGATACAGTATTTATTAGAGAAGCTGTAGATAAATAAAAGAGAACTATAGTTTTTTTATGTTTATGTAAATTTCATATCAATTAACGTCTATTCTCTTCAATATATATGACTCCATTATCCATTACCATATCAAGAAAATTTGGCAGTTGTCATTCTGAAAGATTTTGTTTTCAACATGCAAAGAATCTAGCTTTATTAGAATACAGGAATAATAGTTGAGAATATGGTCTTAAGAATGTGCTCTTTAGACTTCTTCCATCCTTGGCACACAAGAGCTTCTATAATTGTTATCCTTAAAATGTGGGTATAAAACGTGGGTAGTAGAAGGAATGACTTGGGGATGCTGCCAGTCACTAATGAAATTTGGCTTGGCCAGCAACTGGTTGCCATACACCCACAAAAGATAATGTTGAAAGAGAGAATAAAGAAAACAAAATGGAAGGGGAAAGGAGTATACTATCTCACTTCTATAGTTCTTTTTCCTATTATATCTTGACTAATAAATTTTTAAAACAATTATAGGTTATGAAGATGTTGATACAAAGAGCCTTAAGTAAGCTCTGAACTTTAAACCATCCTTTCTGTTTTGGATAATAATATGTCCTCAGCTAGTATGTCTGATTCAATAAATAAGATAATATCCATGGAAAGGAACGCAAAGAAAATGGAAGGGAAAGGATATGAATGGAGAGTAGAAATGGTGAGTAATGGCTGCTTGTGGACAGTTTAGGCACAAATATTAACAAAAGAAAACAGTGTTACTCTTAATAGGTCATAAAGTTAGGGAATTCATTAAACAATTTAATACCTTGAATACATCAGTAACACATATGAAATTATATAATTAAATTTACTCTCAGGAAAAAAATAGTGCCCTACAAACATTTCAATATACTTTGGGGCCTTTCTACACTGCAAGAAAATCCTTAGCCATGTGAATGAGAAACATATCAAGAGTGCATGTTCATGTGCATGAATGTGTGCGTGTGTGTGTGTGCTTGATGAGAAGACAGACAAACATTAAAAGTTAAAGGAGATAATATATCAGATTATAAAATCAATCAGATCACTGACATTCATTTCTTCTGTCAATATTCTAATAAAGCTGTTAGGACAAAAGACCTATTTTACATTAATACAAAAATATTTTATTTCTAATTCTAGATAGTCAACAAAGGTAGGAAACCTATTGTAAATAGCTTATCTTTGTGTTGAAGAAAACATCCTCACTTACTGCATATGTTGCAATTAAATTCTAGAAAATCTTACTCAAAGTACTATAAAAAGATTGGACATATGTTGGAAACTTTCCTGGCAAAGTTACAAA
Organism: Macaca nemestrina; assembly: GCF_043159975.1. Lineage (NCBI taxonomy): Eukaryota > Metazoa > Chordata > Mammalia > Primates > Cercopithecidae > Macaca > Macaca nemestrina. Next base: position 82,570,517 of record NC_092135.1, on the reverse strand, counting down.
ATTTTAATATTTAATAAACAATTGAATGTTCTCTTTTATACATAATTTGCTATTTCTTGCAGTGATATGCATGTGTGCATATTTCTGGACTATAATGAAACAATGTAATTTCTTGTTTAAATGAGTATTTCAAGGTATGATTTAAATATGATAAAATGTAATCATTTTAAGCATACATTTTTGAGTTGACAAATTTGTACACCTGCTCAACCACCACCACAATCAACAGATAAAACATTTCCATTACTCCATAAAGCTCCTTGTTTCTCTTCCTAGTCAATTACATCTCTGGCCCTAAGCAACTGCTGATCTGCTTTCTGTCATTATAGATTATACTGTTTCTAAATGCTTTGGTTCAGCATAATGTTTTGGGATCCATGCCTGCTGCTCCATATATCAGTTGTTTAGCTTTATATTAGCAATTTGTACAATATTAAAAGTGTTGGCTGGGCATGATTGCTCACGCCCGTAATCACAGCACTTTGGGAAGCCAAGGTGGGGCAGATCATGAGGTCATGAGTTTGAGCAGCCTGGTCAACATAGTGAAACCCCATCTCTACCAAAAATACAAGTATTAGCCGGGCATCGTGGCCGGCTGCTGTAATCCCAGCTACTCAGGAGGCTGAGGCAAGAGAAGTGCTTGAACACAGGTGGCGGAGGTTGCAGTGAGCCAAGATTGTGCCACCGCACTCCAGCCTGGGTGACAGAGCAAGACTCCATATCAGGGTAAAAAAAATAAAAAATTTAAAAAAAGAAAACTGGAAAGACTGGGCATTGTTGCCTTATTCTAAAACTTAGAAAGACACAGGTTAGTCTTTTCATCTTAAACTACGATGTAAATTGTGGATTTTTCACGGATGTTCATTTTCAGGACGGGAAATGCACCATCTATTTTGTTTGCTTAAAGCCATTATCATAAACTTTGTATAAACTTATTTCTAAGTATATTGTGTTAATCACTTGTCTTTTATCCTTTAGTCTAATATAATGAATAAAATGTTTTTGAATATTAAAAAAATCTTGCATTCATGAGATAAATTTCACAACTCATCACTTGATATTATTTATCATCTTCATTTATTATTCAATTATTCATAGTTTGTTAATAATGTTAGCATCTATGTTAATAATGAATATTGGGTCTGTAGTTTTCTGTAATGGTTTTTGTCTGGTGTTTGTTACTAAGGAAGCATTGACTTCATAAAATATGTGAAGAAGTGTTTTTCTGTTTCTTCATATTCTAAAAGAAATTATATGGTATTGATTGGTACTATTTATTCGTAAAATGTTTATAGAATTTATCAATGAAGTCATATAATTAATGACTTTAAAATTTGAAAAAAGGAAACTCTGAGTCAAAGTATTTCATGTAAAAGTATTAACATTTTAATAATGTCCTATGAAGTAAAGATTACCATTTCTCCTTCTCCTCCTCCTCCTCCTCTTACTCCTCCTTTCTTCTTTCTTCTTCTTTTTCTCCTCCTCCTCTTGCTCCTCCTGCTTCTTCTTCCTCATTCTTCTTTTCCCATGCTCCTCCTCCTACTTCTTTTGTTTTCTTTGGTAAAAATGTCAAGTGACAAGTCTGTCATCCAGATTGTTCCCTAATCATACCTCAATGGATTGTTATCTATGGTTGGAGAGGACGGAATAAATAATAAGTTAAATGGAAGAGTTATAGTTTGAAAAATCTCTGTGAAACCTGAGCAAACCTAACAGCTCTATATTGCTGCACAAGGAGGAGGATCACAGAACATTTTACAGCAGAGGGATATTAACTGGCACACAACAACAGGGTTCAATGGCAAGTTCTCTGTGATGCAGGACATCTATATAGCCAAGTTCAGACAAGGGGAAGGTTCTTTACAACACTGACAACCTTAACTGACTGAGAATATACCTGACCATTACTGGAGGTCATAAGAAGGAAAACACCATTCTCCAGTTTCCCCGGAGTTCAGAACACAATGGTATGAAGTTACATGAAGGAGTAGGAGTTTCTTAATTTTGTGTTTGTGAGGACTAGATTAGAAAATTTGTTTGATTCCTGCTTTTATGATTTAGTTACACCCTCAAGCTACAGTGGCCCAGAAAAACATTAGTTACAACTTTTATTATGTTGTATTTAAATAGCTAGTTCAAAATAAATAGCTTAATTGTTGTGAAGTGCAATAATTATAAAATACCTTAAAACGCTATTTTCTAAAAATAGAGAGAAGAATCTATTATGCCTGCAGAGTATTTTATAACATATTAACTCTGAGTAGAAATGCACACAAGATAAATCTGCTTTAAGATACTGCACTCTTTTCCTGTTTTGAACAGAATTATTAACAGATTAGGAACCTGGCCATAACTACTTTCAGATGAAAACACTACAATATTATATTTTTATATTTGGAATACAGCAATAAAATGTTAAATTATCATTAAACAGAAAACATCTTTTGCAGCAAATATGGAAAAGTTTTCAAAGTAAACACTGTGCATTTTTAAAATAATGCTCAGTTTCCTTCTGCCTAAAAAAAAATGTGCCAAAGTTGGGGAAAAGACTTCATGAAATAATTCACATCTCATCTGCTCCTCGTTTACTATTTAATTATCATGAGTTCTAAAGGAACCACCTACAGCAGATAAAAATTGGTCTCTTAAATGAAAAATGCCCCTAGTTCTAAAAAGAGGTTTTTAATTTTAAACTCAATCCACCGCAATTAAAAATAAAATAAGACATATTTGAATAATGTGCAGATTAAAAAATTGATATTATTTCAGAAACGATTGAAACCACATAGATCATCACTATGAAAGCAATTTAAAAATATTCTACACATCATTTTAAAATGACTTTGATTTCAAATAGCAAGAGTGTATATCAGAGATAAAGTTATTCTGAGCTGAAATAACATAATTTATTTTAAAAAGTAATACCTGGAATGAGTAGGTAGAGAAGAGAGGATTTGTAAGCGGTAAAAAGACTACGATAATATAATGATGGAGACATTTAATTATACATTGATCCAAATTCTTAGAACATACAATACCACTAGTGAACCATAATGTAAACGATAATCTCTGGGTGATAATGATTGTCAATGTAGGTTCATCAATCGCCTTCATAATTAGAAGCATTAAATGATTTGAAGACAAAAAAAAAAAAGGATCTAAGACAAATAATGAAGAAAAAAACAGTGAAGTGCACACACAGCTTTGGAACAATTTTTCATGATGACTGGGAGAACACACGAACACACACACACACACAGTCCTAGAGCCAATCTCACAATGCTTTGTCCTACCCCAAGCACCTAGTTGAGAGATAGAAAAAACACAAATACTTCTCTCTCTCTCTCTCTCTCTCTCTCTCTCTCTCTCACACACACACACACACACAGAAGAAAACAAGAAAATAAAAATCAGCATTTCACTGGCATAGTATTAGTTCTGTTTTAATGGGAGAAACATTAAAAAAAACGTCATTGAGTCAAAGAACATTTGATTAAAATTTTTCAGTCTTTTCTATAATCAGCAAAGTAATTTTTCATCTATATACAATTTATGCAGTGGGTATATGTGTACATGCATATATAAAAAGTTAAGAGCTATTGGAAAATAATAAAAATAATTTTCACTTACTTCAACTTTATTTCATAATCCATGTTAGAATTATAAAAATGGATGAGAAAGATAAAATAGCTTAAAATACAAACCTAAGAGTTCCAGTGTTTTCAAATAGTAGTGGAATTTAAGAATCAAAGTGTTATTTGTTTTCATTTCCCATCAGGCACAATAGATGCAAATTAACAATCTTTCTTGGTATTTCCTTAACATATCATTATCTATCAACTAGTTAATGAGTGTATAGTAAGTCTATGACCTTAAGTAACTTACTATAGATCTTGCTATCTTTAAAAAAACAAGCAAATAATCATTCAATCTTTCTGACACCCTAATCAAGATGTGTAAGATAGTTCCCAAAAAAAAACCTCTTGCATGCTTTTACTAAAGACATTTTAATAAGAATAGGATATACAAAGTATTAAATTGAGTTATATTTCAAAAACTAATATGATTCTGAATCATTAAGTTGATCAATCCCCATTGAGCTTAACTTATTAACTAGTTTATGTATACTAAAATATAAGCAGTCAAATTCTGGAGAACATATTATATTTACTTTCTTTAATAATACTTTTGCCATATAAATATAAGATTCATTACTATTGTGTTATCTCCCATACTGACTGTCTATGCAAGGTGATAATAGTATCTTGAACAGCAGTAGCTACTTTGCTGTAGTGCTTAATGACTTCTAAATAAAAGCAAGTAGACAACTTTATAATACTAGTGCCAAGCTACTCTTTATTCTTGAAGTGGAGCATCCAGTTTGACTTATTGCTAAACTTCCATATTAGAAAAATAATATGTAGTTGGTTCATACGGAAAAATGCTTGTACTGTGAAAGAATAGCTGTCTTGTTGAATGTATATATATTATTTGCTCGACAGGTACACAATTAAATAAGAGTATGAATTACATAACAGCTTAGGTCTTTGTGAAAGTACTTTCCAAAAGAATAATATCCATTTCATAAGTAGACTACTATAATTATTTTAAAAGGAAAAATTCTGAAAGATTTAACCACTCTTTTATGCAAGGAAAGATACAATCTCTGTGAGTCATGTGTTTATACAGCTTTTATTTTTTTAAAAAAAGAATACAAAATTGGCAATGCAAAATTTCAAACAAATGGATATTGATTTTCAATGACCAATATAAACAACTAATAATTTAAGCCTGACAAATACCACACACGTTTTCTCTTGGTTTGTATTAGTTTCCTATTGTTGTAACAAATGACCACAAACTTAGTGGCTCAAAACAACACAAATGGATTACATCACAGTTCTGGAGGTCAAAGGTTGGAAACAGGTTTTATTAACTTAAATGAATGTGATGGCAAGGCTATGCTCCTGTTAAAGGCCCTAAGTAGGAATCTATTTCTTTGTCTTTTTCTGCTTCTAGAGGCCAACTGCAATGTTTTTCTTCATCGTTAGAGCCAACAGTACAGCATCGTCAAATCTCTCTCTCTCCCCTTCCTTTTCTTCCTGACTTCCTCCCTCCCTCCCTCACCCCTCTGCTTCTGTCATCATATCTCCTTCTCTGCCCATGACTCTACTGCCTCCCTCTTTTCCTATAAGGATCCTTGTGATTACATTGGAGACACTCAGGTATTCCAGAATAATCTCCCCATCTAAAAATCCTTAATCGCACCTGCAAAGTCGCTTTTGAAAGCAATACATTCACAGGTTTCAGGGATTAATATGTGGACATCTGAGAGGGGCAATTGCCTACTACACAGGTCAAGTGTTTGTTTTCACTAGGATATACCTTTTCTGTAACAACCAAATTTGGGTATGGTTGATACTTCTTTAAAATATACAAAATTAATCAGAAATTAAGGTATGTAAAAGAATAATGAAGAAAAGTTTTGACATATTGTTACATTACATTGATCTATGTGATTCTGTAAGCAATTAATTCTTAGGATCTAGCAACTGATATATTGAGTAATTTGTGAACCTGGGAATATCAGTCTTATAACTTCAATACTTTTTTCTTTAGTCCATTTAACTATCAGCCACCATCTCGGTTTGCTTGAAATCATCAGGCTTCATATAGCACAAGTAGGGCCATTTATACTAAGACACTATATTTTTGGGGAAGTTGGAAAGAAAAAAGTCTTAACCAACTGCTGTTAAAATATCTCACTTTTGCAGATTTTTACAAAAACATATGGTCATATGAACATACTGCCAGGGGTGATCTTAGACCTTAGAAAAGTATCATATCAGTGGAGGTTGGGCGAATTCTTAAGTTCAGTTTTAGAATAATTCTCTTTTTTTACATTAGACATTCAGGTAGTCTTTGCTTTATATTACATATTTTATGTTTACAAAAATGCTAAAATGTATAGATTTGATTCCATTTCTTTGTGGATATTTGTGATTATATATTTAAGCTGGACTTTGAATATTGTATCAGGATGTTAAGTGGAACTTTTTGTCCTTAAAACAGGTAACACAAAAACCTTATAATTTGAAGACTAATCAACATTTGGAGCTACTTACCTCCGTTCAAGTCTCTAAGTCATTAACTACTTTTATTACCCAGACTGACCTCTACAGCTTTCCTTTGTCCAGTTTATTTAAGTAGAAAACTGAGTCCAGTTTATTTAAGTAGAAAACTGGGTAAGTGTAGTGCTGTGGTTGAATGTGCCTGGTGGGAAATAGAGCAATTTTAAGTAGCACTTCTTCAGCCACCTACTTTTTATTTAAAAACATCCCAAAAGAATCTGTTAGAGAGACTAGTAATGTTTGCAAGATAGAAGAACTGACATTCTATTCCCAGGTAAGAGTTCTGTTTAAGAAATAGATACATGTTTCTGCTCTGACTACAGAAAGTAGAATTAAGAGATTATAGCAGGGCAGAGAGGATAGAATTGATAGCTTGCAGGCGAACTGTTGGGAATGGCAATGCAGAGTGAGCTTCCTGCTGGTCCCGCAAACACCATAGAATAAATTAAGATTTGGGGCCATCTTTCTGACACCCTAATCAAGAGAGCTGTTTATAAAAAAGGAAGGGCAGGGTGGGGGCTATTAGAAGCAAGACGTTTTGGTAAGCAAAGCCGAAGCTGGGTAGAAAAGGTAAACCTTCTTCTGGAAATGAGAGAATCACACATCAAAACTACTAAGCATTACTAAGAATTCAGTCTCCAGACCAACATGTTTGCTACACGGAGGCATTCATAAGTAGTCAATGTTAGACTGATACCTTCTATATATGACTAGTAGTGTTTGCTAAACTCTGGCCAGACAGGGAAGGAACACATTTCTTTGTTTTTCCATTTTTCTTCTTCCACCCCAACAAAATTAGAAATTCTACAGGTTTAGAAAGGGAATGTAAGATAGTTTAGCCATTTCATTTTAATATGAGCCTGACACTTAAAACTAAATGGGGCCGGGCAAAGCGGCTCATGCCTGTAATCTCAGTATTTGGGGAGGCAGAGGCAGGCAGATCACTTGAGGTTAGGAGTCTGAGAACAGCCTTGACAACATGGCGAAACTTTGTCTCTACTAAAATATACAAAAATTAGCCAGTGGTGCACCCCTGTAACCCCAGATACTCAGGAGGCTGAGGTGGGAGAATCGCTTGAACCCAGGAGACGGAGGTTGCAGTGAGCTGAGATTGCCTCCAGCCTGGGCAACAGAATGAGACTCCATCTCAAAAAACAAACAAATGAACAAACAATCAACACTAAATGGTACTTAGTAAAATAACTAAAAGTTACCAAATACAGTGCAATTTGCCAAAGTAGGCATTAAAGGTGAGTGAAAGATAATTTAGCATTAATAGTTAAACTCACTGATTGAAAACATAAAACAATATAATATTTATACCTTGATGGAGAAGACTACTCAAACTTTCTTAAAATTACTGAGTTGAAGTGTATGAATATTTAAGAATTTTTGAAAGACACTTCTTATTTGCTTGGGGAAAAAAAAAAAAAGCTGTTATCATTATATACTTCTACTGACCACTTGCAAAGGTATCCAGTTCCCAACACCAGTATGAAAATGTATTTTTTATCAAGTCCGATATTCCATTATTATTTAATATTGTTTCTAAGTCAAATAGTGAGTTTTTGTATGTTTACATTTTACTTTACTTTGTAGGCCAGCTTCTCTATGTTTATTCTTCATACACTTTGCTCCCTTTTATAGGAATATTTCTGTTTGATCTCCAACTTTCTATTCACATTCTCCAAACCCAAGTGTCCTACGTCAAAGGTTCATAAAAGTTAAGTTACTTCTAGTTTAATATACTATCTTCCTTTATTTCAATGCAGACAATAAGCTTTCTGGGGTGCTTTTTGTTTCATAAATCAAAGTTACCAATTGAGTTAGAAGGAAAAACAGAAATCTGCATGTTAAAACTAGACATCAACTTAACAAAGAGATTATTTTCCAAATTTCATTTCATTAATCTTTGAAAAAGTGGACAATTTCTACTATAAACCCTGATATTAGCTGTATACCAACTGTAAGTTATTAGCTGCTTGTATTGATTTTATTTGGTCAGTGCCAGTGTTGTCCGGGTTGTTCAATATATTGAAAAATCTCCCAAATTTAGTATTAAATAAACCTAATTAAATATGCAGAATCAATCATAGCTAAACATGATATGCCAGTGACTTTTAGTATTATTACCTAGAATAATACATTAATGAAGCCAGCATAACATTTTGCACTTTAGAACTCTTAAAATATAAAAATTAGTGCAATAATGGTAACTGCAAAGCACCTGTGTTAAGCTTTAGAACTGACTTCCTGATATTTGTTTTCTACTATTGCTTTTATTTTTGCTGGGGGACAGCAGATTTCCTATCCATGCTTTGCTTAGGTATGTGGTAAAATTTGCTTTCACTCTCTGGAGACACACTTAATTCAAAGAAACCTAGAAATGTATAAAGTTTGCTAGTTGATTTGGAATGCTTGAATGGCTGCTTATATTTCACAAAATAAATAAGCAACATATCAACATATAATCCAGAACTATTTAAGGAATTATCCAAAGTTACACCAAATTTCAATATGCTTTAGTTCAACAGCAACATAGTTACTAGAATATTTTCACAGACCAAAAATATATTTTCTTTACTTTGTGTTACATATTTATTAAATCCAATCTCTGAAGAATACTATAAAATAGTTCTCTTTCAAGTTTTAATCAATTTTAGCAATGAAATATTTTTAATGTATTTTTGTTTAAAATGACAGAATTTATTTATATCTGTTTAAAAATGAATTTCCAAGCGCCTCAACAGCTCTTGGCATAAAGAGTTTATTTTTATCACTTCCAACTTTATTTTAATAGAAGCATCTCACTCCAGTCCTTTGAATCTCCAGGCATTTGGCAGCCTGATACACTGGAAGGAGAATTTCAAAATGATGAATGGATCATTAGTGCATAGCTTCCATTATAAGTGATAGATCAGTAGATTAAACCTTGAATTTTTTACCCTTAGAATTTTATTTCAAATATTACTTTTGTTCGGGATTACATTTAGAAGTGGAACACTCTTTTTGCTTTCGAATCAAGAACCACAAAACACATACAGCATTGCATTACACCTTCTTATATTTCTATACAATATTTCTTCTGAGAAAATAAGAGGTTAGAAGAAAGTGTTTGGCATTGAGGTGTTCTTGTAAAAAAAAAAATCCGAGGAAGCATTTAGTTTAGATTTCCTACCCACTGTTGAAAGGAACCTGAGAAGAGCCAGGAGACATCCTATCTCTATGACTTAATAGCTAATGACCTTGGACAGGTCATAGTCTCTCTCTGGACTTCCGTATCCAAATTTCTGAATAGTTGTTGAATGAATTATCTTTTGGATCTTATCTAGGTGTAAAAGACTGTAAATATAAAAGAAAATAAAATATTACTTAGGAATGTAACAAGCCATTCACTTAGATTATAGCAGAAGTTCACTGAAAACTGCGACAGTACCAGAGACCTGGTAGCTAAAAGTGAGAGACTGAAATGATCACGAAGCGGTAAAGAACTCATGGAAAAAAAACTAAATAGAGCCCTGGAGGATCAACGCTGCTTTTAAGTCATTATTTTAACCAGAGATGGCTTGAAAACCTATTTTTTATTATGTTGGTTTCAAATGAAATGTATAGTTTATGGTGATTGTATGATTCTGTTTTCAACTTGCAAGCCTCTAAGGGCTGATTCATACTTTTATCCCCAGCATTCAGCCTAATGCCAGAGATATCACAATTACATTACATACCCTATCATAGTCTTCTTCCTCTGCCCACTAGAACATGCACATTTAGTAAAGGCATTTTCTATTTAGTCCAACAAGTAACTTCAGAATATTCAGTACAGTTATTTTCAATAGCTAGATTACAAAAAACTGTTCTAAACTGATTAATTTTAACATTGCAGTTTGACTAATATTATTTTAGAATATAATAATAATGATTAACCTCAAAAGGCTTTCTATTTTAATGTTACATACAACTGAAGTTGTATTTTACTTTGAAGTTTTTATTGTATATTTGTATTAACTATTTTCTATTATTTGCTCATCTAACAACTCTCATCCTGAATTCATTCATTTTGGTCATCTATCTAGTTTATTAGAATGTTTTAACACATAACTTTGAAAACGTAAGAAACTCTCCCTACTTTTTCAATTTAGAAAACTTGATTGTATCAATGAGCCTGAACTCACTGTTTATTTGAGATCTTTCTTCTTTTTTGATGTAGGCATTTATGGCTATAGGTTTCCCTCTTAGGAGTGCTTTTGCTGCACCCCCTAAGGAATACAAGAAAGATATTGGCCAAAAAAAGTACATTATGTTTAAAACTACTCTCTGACAAGAGACACAATGAAGTGAATGATAAATTGGTTAAAAAGAGGTTTTCAACACATAAAATCAACAAAGGAATATACTATGAATATATCAAGAATGCCTGTGAATCAATAAGAACAAGACATGTAATTCAACATAGAAATAAACAAGTGAACAATGTCAACAGGCAAAAGACATTTCTAACACTTTTCACAAATTAGGGAAACTAAAATATTCAATAAAAGTGAATGTCAAAAAATGAGAGAATTAAAAAAGGTATAAGGAAAAATTATAATCTTAACAAGACTCCAATTCTCATGCACCAATTAAGCAAAAAATAGAAGTGCGTAAATAAATGTATTATTTGGTATGTGAATACCACAGAAAACTCCAGCCCACTGCTGTCAGAGAATGAACAATACAGTCTCTTTGAAAAACATTTATTATCTGATAAATCTGAATGTGCACATACACTACAACCCGGCAATTCTATTTCTAAGTGTATACCAACAAAAAAAAATTCATGGGTGTGTACCACATGTCATCAATTCTAGATGAGATGAACTCTACCACAAGTATTTTTGAAAAAAGAAAAAAGGATTACCAAAGAACATATTGTGAATTAAAATACAAATGATAACAATAATGTTCTCACTGAAAAATATTTAATTTTGAGTAAGAATTTAAAACAAATCTGTTAAAATTTATTTATTTTTATCTGGATACAAATGTCTGTTTTCCAAATGTGAAAATATGACTTTTGGTATATATTTTAAAATTTTAAGATTTCTTCAGTTAATTTTTATAATTATTAATATTTGTAATTTTCCATATCTGCTTTTAAAGAATAAATATTTCTGCTCAATTTTACCAGATCAGCGTTAAAATTTTGTTATTTACATCTTTTTTTTTTTCTTTTTTTTTTTTCAGAGACGAAGTTTCGCTCCTGTTGCCCAGGCTGGAGTGCAATGGCGTGATATTGGCTAACCGCAACTTCCGCCTGCCCGGTTCAAGCGATTCTCCTGCCTCCAGACTCCCGAGTAGCTGGGATTACAGGCATGCGCCACCATGCCCAGTTAATTTTTTATTTTTAGTAGAGACAGGGTTTCTCCATGTTGGTCAGGCTGGTCTTGAACTCCCAACCTGAGGTGATCAGCCCGCCTTGGCCTCCCAAAGTGGTGGGATTACAGCGATGAGCCACTGAACCCAGTCGTATTCTTTACATCTTTTATAAACTTATTAAATTTTGTTATTTGGGCCCCTTTGCCTGTGACAGTTATACATGAGAAACTCCATGTTGAAAAATATTGAGTAAACCAGTTCTTCCTCTGTTTTAATTCCTTCTAAATTTTCCTAGGAAGTTGAAATTCAACGCACCCATATTGACTTAATGAGTTCAGAATTCCTAGATTGGCAGTTCTCAAGACTTGGATTCTTGACCTAGCTGCGATATTAACTTGAAGAGCTTCTTAGAATAAATCCATTTCTAATATCTCTTAGCTACCTATGCAATCTAAAGGATGATTAATAATCAGTGCAAATTTTGAAATCACAATGCTCAAGATAAATTATTTAAATAGCATCTTTTCTGCTTACCATACACATGTAAGATTTATATAATACATTTGCACATATACTCAATATCCAACAGATGTCAAGCTAATAATAATTATGAGACTTGTTCAGTGTAGATACATTGTAGATACAATTCAAGGCAAGATCTCTGATAAATAATACAATTTGATCAAGGAAAAATGGAAGATAGATCAGAAAGTTTTCAGTTAAAAAAGCCATATGTTTAAGTAACAAAATGTTTCTGTATAACTATAGAACTTTACAGGCACAAATTAATTAGATATCTGTATAATTAATATGAAATATAAATTCATCTTTCTAGACAGCAATAAGTCGTTTTTTTTCTGGAAAAGACGCAAACATGAAATTGTGATATACAGGTTAAATTCAATTGTATTATGATTCCTTTTATGTACTAATAAAATAAGTCAAGATAGATAATCCTAATGGTCAGAGTTGACAAAATGGCAAACAGACCATAATTAATGAATTTCCTATTTAGCCTTCTCTGGTACTGGCATTATTCCAGACTAGTTTGCTAGCATTAAGCAGCATCTTAATACATGTATTTTGTTTCACTGTAGAACTGTGTATTTATTCATTGTAGTTGGGCCTAAATTAGACACTGCAAGAAATTTCGGCCAGGCGCGGTGGCTCAAGCCTGTAATCCCAGCACTTTGGGAGGCCGAGATGGGCGGATCACGAGGTCAGGCGATCGAGACCATCCTGGCTAACACGGTGAAACCCCGTCTCTACTAAAAAATACAAAAAACTAGTCAGGCGCGGTGGCGGGCGCCTGTAGTCCCAGGTACTCCGGAGGCTGAGGCAGGAGAATGGCGTGAACCCGGGAGGCGGAGCTTGCAGTGAGCTGAGATCCGGCCACTGCACTCCAGCCTGGGCGGCAGAGCGAGACTCCGTCTCAGAAAAAAAAAAAAAAAAAAAAAAGAAATTTCATTTAGAGACCCACCCGAGATGCTATAATTTTATCTATGAGTAAAGAAGTATGCAATTAATTTTAATGGGCATTAATTCTCCATTTCTGCTGTTACATGAAAGTCTATATATATGACAGTCCACATGGTTTGAATGTCTTCTCTGCTCATACCCATCCTAATTGTTATAATATTGAACAATTCATTTCTATAAATGAAAATTTTGAGGAAAAAAATTAACTTGGTATTATAATTTGATTCTAACAAAATATTTCAACATGCACTAGTCATTTAATTTTACAATTGTGTACTTATTTAAAACACAACATTCCAGTAATAAGACAGAGTGTAGGGCTATTCTCTTCAGTCATAAAGATATATCATTTCTAAATTTGTGAACATTACAAAAAAATTACCAAGAAGATAACATGAATAGATAAACATAATAATTTACTTGTTGAGCACTGAGGTATATGTCTATGTAATTCAGATGTAGTTGTAATAATTTATAATATAATGGACATATCTATATGGATAAGAAAAAATTCTTTTCCAAATTCATTGTTTATTTAAAAATGTGGATTTTAATTTATATCAAGTAGTAAGTATACAAAATAGCTTTAAAAATTTCAAAAGCATAAATTCTTTTAATAATTTTTGTGCAGTCTTTAACAGATCTTCAAACAGAAGAATGTAGAAACATATTAAAGGAACATTTTTACTCCATCCACAATGCTGAAAATGTACCACTCAAGCTGCTCTCAAAATACTAATTAAACAAAACAACCGGGACTAGAGATTATAAAGAAAAATTGGAAAATTGCCCTGTCCTAGAAGTATTATATATTAAGAAATCCTCAAAGTTAGGTTATCTGTTGGTGTTTAGCTGTATAAAATTTCAAGTAAATTGTGTTCACAACATTTATTTAAATTAATCTCTAGGAAGAATTTAAATAGTAAAACACTAATAATATTAATCAAAATAAGTTAATGAAAGAGTAGTATTAATTTATAAACTGTTAATATAAAATAATTCATTCCACTCTGCTTTATACTATAAAAGGTAAAATAGCCTCAAACAAGATTTATGAAAATATATTCATCTTAAATCGTGCCTTTTATCTAGTTATTTATCGATTTCTCCATCTGTCCACATATATTCTGTTGTTCATTATAAATAGCAATTTTATTTATACCATATTCATCTTTATGTAATGAAACATACTAAGTCACTTACCTAGATTACACTGTAAACATAGATCCAGATCCTACCTACTTTTTATCTGTCTGGATGTAAAATAATACTTCATATAATAATGTTAAACATTCAGGTTAACTAATTTTCCAAGGAATCTAATTCATGACTTTGTGAGAAAAATAAGAAAGCAATAATAAAATGCTTAATGATAGTGTATAAACTGATGGCTATTTTATAATTTTTGTCATATTTATAATTTTTGACATAACTTTTAAAATAATATCCCTCGCATGCTGCATTACTGAAATTGATATCTATCTACTAGAGGGAAAAACCCACATTTATTATTATTATTTTTGTCCTCCCATTTCTGCCAACCCGATTCTTGACATTTTCATTTGGGTGCTCTTGAATTAAAAATTTCCGACATAATTCTGAAAGATTACATTGTTTTTGGTGATACCAAGAGTGCCTTTTAGGTATAATCAAAATATCCTGCTTATTTTAATGATCAGAAGCAATAGAACATTCCCCTCACAAACGGAACAACCACTTACTGCTGTAAGTAATGTAATACTGGAACTCAATAGAAGCAGTATGCATGCCACTCACCCACTCCCATTCAACAAAGTGATATATTTTCAAATTTACTTTGTAATGCAGTGTTACTTATTAATTTAATCAGCTGCTATTCTTCATGATTATAAATTCAAAACTATACAGAAATCAATTCTGAATGATAACCAGCTTTTCACCAAGAATGTTGCATAATCAAAACAAATTGGAAATAAGGGTTCAGTTTAATCAGAAAAAGGTATAGTTGACTCTCATAGAAGGAGGGATATCTACTACAGTAGTGTAGAATTTAGAATACTACAAATGGAGCCCCAATTTTTAGTTACAACCCGGAACCTATGTTATGAACAATTCAAAAATTTATAAAAATGTGTGTCTTCTCCAATTTGTAAGTGATCCAACTTGGCACATATGCTCAGTCTTTTATAGAATCATTGCTAGGGCTCTGAAAAATGTAATATAGAACTTACCACATCACTTACATGCAGACATGCATGTGCATAAACATGGGAGTATTGCAATTTAGATACTTAAAATTATATTTGTATCAAAGTGAGATGAAAGACTTTCACAGAAATCTCCAAGCATTATATTTACAGCCAGCTTGTAGATTTCTTATAGTATTTTTAGACTTTTTTATTGTAGTAAAATATAGCATAAAATTTACCATTTTTACCATTTTAAGTGTACAACTCATTGGCATTAAGTACATTCACATAGTTGTACCACCATTCTCATAGTATTTTTAATCAACATTACATGAAAGAATATCTGAATAAAAATGGAGCCAACACTCCTTTAATCTACTGGTAACTGCAAATGTATTAACGGTATTATTTAATTATATTTAATTATTATAAAATAACAGCATTATTTTAACTACCCTTGTCGATCAATTATAAGGAATTCTGACATGCTCGTGAGACTTTTGGAAAAGTCAGATATACCTAAGAATTTTCAGTCCCTTGATTAATTGTTTAAATAAGCATATTGATTTCTCGATATTATTCCAGAAGTATCTTGAATTATGCTTTCCTCTTAAAATCAGGTAATTTATTTAAGTTTTGAGGCCTGGTGGAATGCTATAATCTGAATAAGGATGATTTGCACTTAATCTAGCAATCAAACAACTTCATTAATAGTTTTGCTGTGACATTTGCCATATACCGCATGTGGGGAAGTTGTGTATGTATGTGCACACCTGAGTGTGTGTTTGTTAATGTGGCTCTTTTTTAAAGATTGTGGACAGTGCAATGACAATCATGCTTCAATATAGTAACATTATCTGGGTCAAGTGCTGTGTTTGGATGTCATCTTCAGCAAATGTGTGCTTTTGTAATGTTCAACACGTGTCACTTATTAAAACTAGGCATGGTTTTGAACACCACTAATTTGATCTTAAGCAGGACACAAAAGTCAATAAAACAAATGTTTCTTGGAACCATTAACATAGTAAAAAAACATGAAAAATGTGACCCATCCTTAATTTACATACATTTAGTAGAGTGGCACAAAAATACTTGAAAAGTCTTCAATAATTTCCAGGTATTTTACAAGTCTTATTATCATTCCAAATATAAAAAGATAGAGAACACTTGTGCTTTTTTATATTTAAGAGTTTACTTTTTTACTTCATGCAAGCATTAAAATGAATTTTTAAATTTCATGTCAGGATTTTATTTTTTAGTAAATTTATTTCTAATATCCCATTACTTCCCAATATTTTATTTTGTAGTATTTTACTCATATTAACTTTATTATTTTCTTATGAATTTTGAGGATAAAACACATCATACTTACTATTATTGTAGATTTCAATTAAGGAATGGCTGATAATATTCAGACATTTTTAGTTACCTCTTCTATGACTACAATAAAGAATAGTCTACAAAGTAATTGTTGCTCAAATACACACTGCTCATTTTTCCAGCAAATAAAGGGAATGCCTTTCTTGTCCACCTAATAGCATATAGCTACTCATCCGTGTAGTACTGATGTTGATACAAGGGATAGATGGTTCTGATTTTTCAGAGCAATATCATATCTTTGTTGTGTGGGCACCTCTTCTTCACATGCTATTTTCAAGTTCACTTACAGGCAATAATCAAATGGCATTCCCTTCACTGAAAATTTTCTGCAGAATATGTATTCCGGTTCTAGGTTCTTTCCTTTCCTCAGTTTGTTTTCAGGCTAATTTACTTAAATTATTCTCCTGGAGAATAATTTACTCATGCATACACACATCTTATACAAATCAATGAAGTCTTTTTCAATGTTGTTGTATTGTTCTTATACACTTAACATCATAGTGTTTTCTGAAAGCAACTTAAAAACTAATAAGATGTCAGTATTATTGAAATCAACAAAAAAGCTGATATATATACCCCAAAGTGTATATGGCATAAATTGATTTAAATAGAATGAAAGTCTATTGAAGGTGGTAGGCACTTTTTTCACTCAGCGGTACATATAATTTAAAATATTTTATTAATATCTAATGCAAAATCAACGTTCCTTTTGGTGCAGGGAATTTATCTCAATAAGCTCCATTTTCCCAGGTCTTGGGTGATCAGAATATTGTAAGTTCAAATTTGAATCAATCTTTGATTACAATTCAAACATTATTTTAAAATAATGCAATCAAAAAACCATAAATTCACACTGTGGAGAAAGGTATACTTTACAGGAATTGAAATACTTCCTATTTCGTGACACAATGTAAAGATGCAAATAATGAAAAATGGATTACAGCTATTAATATCATACTTATTTCCTGACCTACAGTTATCACTGCACCCTTTCAATGAACTTGATGTGAGAGATAGACTAGCATAGTGGATATAAGCTCTGGCTCTGAAGACAGATTGCCTGAATTTGAATGACACCAGTTAAGATATAATCAGAGTACTTTCCAAATAAGGTTCTGTTAGGATAAAATACAAATAAAATGCCTGGAAATGTGTACAGAACAGGCAAATTAATGACTAATTGAGATGTTTCAAAATTTCACATGAAAAACCAAATTCGGGCCATATTTCAAAATGGTCTTTGGCCATAAAATGTTTTCATTGCAGATTGCAGTCAATTCTTTTTTCATATGCCAATCAAATCTCTTCATTTGTTTGACAGCATAATGCTATTAAGAAGGCTTTCAAATTAAAAGAATAGGTACAAGAATTTCTATACATTATAAAATGTTATAGAAATATTTTTAAATAAGATAATCACAAATATCTGGATAATTTTTTTTAATACTTCTACTTGCTGCCAGTAAATTATACTACACACTTGTTTGGGGTACATGCATCTTACTTTGGAGACCACTGCACTAAACAGTACAATCTGTAAGAAAAGAACATTGTATTAGTACTCCTAGTAGAGTATCAGCTACATAGAGGCCATCAATAGGCATTTGTTACAGAAATATAGAAATAAATGAATATGTACACACCAATGCAGACATCTACTTTCTCTAGTAGCATAGTGTAATTATCCAGGAACAATATGACAGAAATTAAACCTACAAATTCTAAAGGCATTTATGTCGGATTGTCCATCTAGAAATATGGATACATGGATATGTAACTATATACAAATACATGCACATATATAATTATTAATACAAGTGTTGATAATGGAAAATAATTTGTTACTGGGATCAACAAGCAAATGTGTAGTGTATTTTACTTGATATCTGTTATGGTTTCTAAGTTTTATCCCAAATATCTAAACATGATTTAAAAATTATCTACCAGGCCGGGCGCGGTGGCTCAAGCCTGTAATCCCAGCACTTTGGGAGGCCGAGGCGGGCGGATCACAAGGTCAGGAGATCGAGACCACGGTGAAACCCCGTCTCTACTAAAAATACAAAAAATTAGCCGGGCGCGGTTGTGGGCGCCTGTAGTCCCAGCTACTCGGGAGGCTGAGGCAGGAGAATGGCGTGAACCCGGGAGGCGGAGCTTGCAGTGAGCCGAGATCGCGCCACTGCACTCCAGCCTGGGCGACAGAGCGAGACTCCGTCTCAAAAAAAAAAAAAAAAATTATCTACCAGTGTTGTAAAAAGTAAGAAGAAATATATTTCATCTGGAAAGTTATTTTTCTAAATGATTCTATATTTTGAAAATAGAACTAAAAATGTATGAGATAATATGTGAAAATTTTGAGTATTTTATGTATGTACATACATTTTTTTCTAGCTTTCTGAAATTCCAAAACTGACAGACTTAAATGTCTGTTTATGTTTATCTGTTATTTCTGTCTGCTTCTGTCATTATCTAGCTATCATCTATTAAGTATTCTTGTTATAGGAAATTAAAGATATAGAAAAATAAATGCTATTAAAAATCCAAACAATTGGGAAATAAATTGCAGCTATCTTCTTATTAAACATTTACTACAATTGATGATCTCAGTCCTTATATACTAAAATTATAAAAATATCGATAGGATGTTTACATTTACAACTAATGAAATCAATCAAATAATTACTACACATTTTATCTACCAATAATTGTGACACTTCTATACCAAATATTTACTACGTCTATTTTATTTACAATTTTTTGTCTCCTATATGAAATTCTCTCTTCCTGTGTTTTTCCACTTATTGTAATATTATACTCTCCTTGAAAATGACTTTCTACAGGCTCAAGCAAAAATAATATGTGTGATTCCATACCCTGATGACTAAGAAATTACCAGAGGTTTCAGAAAGGGAGACTCATCATATTCTGTTATTACCCTGTTTAATTCATTCTGATGAATAAATAGATGAGTTCATTTTGCCAATTTTTAATGAGGCATAGTTGCTAAAATAAAAATCAAATCACTTAGATTCCAATCTAATGTCAAAAACACAACCTTATTTTCACAGATAGCCTGCCTCTTGGTGAAAATTATTGCTTAGACACTTCTTCCTTTTATGAACCAATTTGCAGAACTAGCAATTTTTTTAGCAGAAAATTAAGCAATATATTTTAAGTCTTATTTGCAGGAATCTTTGTCACACTATCTGTTTCTTTTGATTTGCATGAAGGAATGTTAGAAAATTATAATGCAGTATTTGGTACACAAAACAGATCAGAGAGATTTATAAGCTAGAGCTCAATAACCTATCATTAAATGTGATTACTTTACATTTTTCAAATGTTTCCATACAAACTTTCTTTAATGGTTTATATTTTAAATCAGTGAAATAAGTGTTTATCATATTATTCATAATCTGATATTCATATGTAATTTTGTGATATAAAATAAAGACTTAAGAAGCTAGAAAATATACTTCCCTAGGGATGTTCACACACTTATTTTGAGAAATGTATATTTGATTTATAATTGGATGTATTTTTTACCTATAGATTTAATCATAAATTGTTTTTAAGGGTATAATGTGAAACACATTTTTTGCAAATAATTTATTAAGTTTGCATCACATAATTAACTGACTTCTCTGCTATATTTATTCTTTGTAAAATATGTTTATAGTCTATCATTATTATAAGAATTGTTATAAATAATTATCATTTATTGTGGTTGTGATGAGATCACAACCTAAGTTAAAATTAGTCTGAATCACTCATAAGTATGTATAACCTCTGGCTAGATACTTAGAGTTGTTCATTCATAAAACGGAGGTGATAATGGTACCTACCTGCTTTAAAATCATGTTTTTTATTATAAACATATTTACATAAAAATACCAACTTAGAAGAAATGTGATATAGAGGCATGATACTAACTTGCGAACTTCTATTTGAAGGATATTTATCGTTAATTTTATTCTTAGCCATACAGTAATTGTTTCTAGCTTCCTTTATTGCCATTAAGAATGTTGACTTCCTTTCTTCTCCACTTCCAAAGTTACTACAATATTTTCTCAACATAAAGACCCTTAAAATGATGCAATTCTATTCATATAGCTTGAAGCACTCTAGACTATACAATAACCTTAAAAAAACACACAAACAATATGTATGTGTTCTATTTTTAAATAAAAGCTTCTAACTACATTACAGTTGTTATTTTGATCAGATTATATATGCATATATACATGAATAAATCTATGTTTATCACTATATATTTTTATACATAAATTTGGTGTTGGAACAAATTAATGAAGACAGAAAGAATAAGAAACCTCTTTACAAATCACACCAAATGTCTGCTCAAAGGCTCCCTCCTGATTACTTTTTATTCACACTTAACAAGGTGTTTTTCTCCTCCCTGCTCTCATTGCCTGCAGCAAAGCCAGCAATTAGTAGAAAATAAGTTTAGATGCATCAGCATCTTACCAAAAAATATATTAAAAGCCCCCCGATCTTTTTATCTTCTTATACTGTCCCTCAAAATAGTTTCTGAAAAAGATGGAAGCATAACCTACACATTATGAACTGTCTTAGCTGAACGCCAATCTCTATAAATGTGTACTGCAAAGCCCAGTGATTAGGAAATGGGCAGCTTTGCTTATCTTATTCCTTCAAATGGAAGAACCAATAATATATTCCAGAAAATGGTGGTGCACTTCCAGGTATAAACAGCTTGCAAATAATTCTTTATTTAATGTGAGAACTTTTATTAATCTTAATAGTAAATAGAAGGTTTCAGAACTAGGAATTTTTAAAAGCTGAGGGAAAACTGCAACATGAATTGATACAGTCGTCCCTAGGTTTACAGGGGGTTTGGTTCCAGGAATCCCAGCGATACCAAAATCCGAGGATGCTAACGTTCCATGGTAGGCCCTGTGAAACTTGTGGATATGGAAACCTAACTGTACTAGAAAAATATTTTAACACCTGAATTTTACTAAAATCATATCTGTTACTAAATAATCTTTTTTCCTATGTTGGTGCAATATATAATGTACACGAAACACGCTACTTCGTGCTTATATAACCTAATTGATTGGCTTCTGCTGAATTACCTGTAATAAGGAGAAAAACAAACCAGAAAATGTCCTTCTTAAAAACTTTTTTGGTAAGTTAATAAATAGGCAATAATGCCAATTTTAATTAAGTATCCAGATGTTTATACCAAAAATAGAAAAATAAATGAAAGAGCAAATTATTTTTGCAAATTAAACCATGATATTTGGAGGCAATATTGAATGATTTATAAATGTGTTTCTGAATTCTAATCTCAATAACTGGGCATAGCCATATTTTCTAGGATATGAGAATGCATATTATTTATTACTTGTAAGATAAACTAAACACAATGGACTAAATATAAACACACATATGTTAAAGTCTTAGTATTCTTGTCTGTTCTGTAGTGTCCACAACACATGTATAAATTAAAGACAAAATAGATGACATTGGATAAGATGTAACCTCTAAACACTGTTTTCTCATTTGTAAAATGGCAATTATAATAATATCAAATTAAATAGTTGCTGCAATGTTTGACATATTTTATGTAAATTTTTATCAATGGACCTAACAAAGAATAAGTGCTCAATATGTGAGAAATTAATTTAAAGTCTGTGGATTTGTTTTAATGATTTGAAAATACGATTTAGAGAAGATTAATAAAAGGCATTTAGAATATTTATGAAACTATATTAAATAATTGACTTAACCACACAATTATTAAAGTAGAATTGATTCCTAAGACATCATATTCACAATATAAGTAAAAATTCTAAACAATGATGAAAGTTCCATATATCCAAAAATGACTTAAGAGTACTTATACTGCATTTTAAAATAAAATAATTGGTATAAGTTATTTTATTTATAAATTCAGGCTCTCAATTTTTAAATCTTAGATATACTTTCTATAAAAACACCATGGATTTATTCTGCTGTTCATAAAGCTATTTACTTTTATATCTTTTCATTTTTCAAATTACATGATGTTTAAACAAATTTATTGTCTCAATCATTTGCTTTGTTATTCAACATAACAGTTTTAAAAAACAGCATACACTGAAAATTACTGAATACTATGAATGCATTATTATACCCTAATTTCTGCATAAACTAAGACATTAAAGCACTGTTGAAAAGGAAATTGGCCAAGTTAACTAAATTTTCTCGTGAAGCTTAACCTGGAACTGGATTTATTCTGCTTACAAAGTACAGTCTTACATTTCCACCCATTCTGTAGATGTTAGATTCTATTAAATTTTAAAGTTATGTCCTTTAACTATATTATAACTACAATTTTTTCAAGTTTTTAAAATTTATCTTCTCTGTTTTTTATAATGAAACAAATGTATAGCTAATTTTCTAAAAGATTTATTGTAGGTGGTGAGAGGGTAAGGAGTGGAGAAAAGAGAACCTAAGAAAATGATGAGGGGAGGGCCTCATCTCTCATACTAAATATGAATGTGTGACATCCAAACATTCTTCAGGAACAAGTTCATTGAAGCCAAACCACATGTATTTTATCCTATAACAGCAAGAGTCATCTGGGGGCACTTAGGAAAGCTAGATTCCTGCACCATACCCACAGATATTAAGATTTAGTACCTATGAAATGAGGTCCAAGATGTTACATTTTCTAAACTTTCAGGTGATATTTATGACCAATTATTTTTGGAATCTGTGCCCCATAGAACTTTATTTTCCTGCATAGAATAAACTACGGAATCTACTTATAGGCTATATATAGACACTAAATTTTATGAACAATTCCCTGACCTTTATTTCCCTGGACTCCCTAAAGCACCTATTCCCTATTTATTTGGCAGCTCTTATGCTCTGTCTGAAAAGCACACGTCCATTTACTAGCTTTGGAAGGGAAGAACAATAACTCTTCTATAAGATGGCAATAATTGTAAAAATAATAGCTTTTATTATATGCCAGACACTGAAAATGACACTTCCCTTATATTGTTTAATCTTTACAACAATGCCATTCACACATATGCATCTTAGAGTATTTCAGTAGTAATTACATATAATATGTATAATATATTCAAGATAACATTTGGTGTACAGCAGGGACTAAAATTAATTGTAGTTTTTGCTATTTACGGACAAAGAAACAGAAACAAAAAAGAGGTTAAATAACTGGCTCAGGTTACACAGCTAGAATTCAAACTCAGGTCTCTCTGGTTCCAAATGGAAAGGGGAATGGTGGGAAGCAAAGGAAGGTGTGAAACACATGAAAACTCTGGAAAACCCAGAAAATATTGAAATAAAATAAAATAAAATAAAATACTGTATTTTTCCCAAATCTAGTCACGTTTCTCAGAAAAAAAAAATTAACTCTTTGAATGATGCATAAAATAGGTTTATTGGAAAGGTGGAGGACAGATTCAAAGGTGACCCTGTTGAATCAGGCTTATTGAGGAACCAAAACTGTCAATGCTTGAGCCAAGTTCTGTCACTTAAATAGTCAGCTAGGAACAACACAGCTGGCTCTTCAGGCCCAGGAACATTTCACTGATGGTGTTAGTGTGTGGTGACTGAACATTCGCTGGGACTCTCTTCTCTTAGCTCTGCTGCAGCTGCTTCCAGTGATCTCCAGTGGACCCTGTGTCTTGTGCCATCCTACCTCTGAATGTCCCTTCTTGTATCAGGTGGCTAAACTTAACTTGCCAGAAAGTGGGGAGAAAGGAACTACATTCCTTACATCACTGCCTATTATTGGGCTTGAGATTGTTAAAAAAAAAAAAAAAGCCAAAAATAATGTGAAATACATCATCTGTAGATAGGATTCTGTCATGAGTCTACATATCCTCAAAGAATGCAGAATTCAAGCCAGAATAGAAAAAGAGGCATCACTTCAAGTAGGTTTCTGTTACTGTGGTAATTTTTTTTTCCAGCAGGGTGACCATATAAGTTATCATTCAAGTTAATTGTGAGAGTTAAAGGCAGTGCCATTATTAATAATGCCAGGACAACAGCATAAACTGGGACTATCTTTGGCAAACCTGGATGTACCATCACCCAATTTTTCTTTTTTTATTATTATAACTTAAGTTCCGGGATACATGTGCAGAATGTGCAGTTGTGTTACATAGGTATACATGTGACATGGTGGTTTGCTGCACCCATCAACCCATCACCTACGTTAGATGATTTCCAGCTTCATCCATATCCCTGCAAAGGACATGAACTCATCCTTTTTTAGGGCTGCATAGTATTCCATGGTGATTGATTAAGTAAGAAACATTTAGAGACTTATTTTATGAAGGGTTCTAAGAGAAAAGAGGAGAATGTCTCATTCTCTACACAGTTTCTATACTTCATAGAATTATATCAGCACCTTGCTAATGAGTCAAAATAGTTGGAGTGTTTGATGCCTGAAAGGCAAATACTTGTTCATACAATATCATATGTGAGTTAAATTGCGGTATAGTATTTTAATTAAGGCAATTTAACATTATAAGGAAACAACAATATCCTCAGTCTCCAAATGTTTCTTATTTAATCAAATTGAGCTTATATAATGCTAGCTGCTGCACGAAGATCCATTTAGTTTTGATTTATTATTATTTACTTAACCCTTTACTGTGGAATAATATGGAAATAGATTGTCTTCAATGTGGCTCTTCAGCACAGCAATAAGTAATAAACTCCATCTGAAATTCTATTACTATCAGTCTACCTGTGAAATAGCTTTGTGTGTTTTTGAGTAGCAGTATGTATCATAACATCAACTCCTTTCAGTCCTCATCCATAAAAATTATATCCTTTGGGAGGCTGAGGTGGGCAGATCACCTGAGGTCAGGAGTTCAAGACCAGCCTGACCAACATGGAGAAACCCTGTCTCTACTAAAAATACGAAAATTAGCCGGGCTTGGTGGTGGGAGTCTGTAATCCCAGCTACTCAGCTGAGGCAGGAGAACTGCTCGAACCCAAGAGGCAGAGGTTGCAGTGAGCCAAGATCACACCACTGCACACCAGCCTGGGCGACAAGAGCAAGACTCCGTCTCAAAAAAAAAAAAAAAAAAATTACATCTTTCATGTTGAACCAATAATTTCCCAGTGATTGGTAATACAAACAGAAAAGTTTGTATAATTTTATACAATCTGTACTCTTTCCCTAGAAATATAATACCAATTGTTATGAAGAAAATTTCATTAAATTTTAATAAAGTTTGAAAATTTGGATCTCAGATATTTTTCAACTTTGTTTTCTATTTATATGATATCACTTATGGCAATCATGAAAATAAGAAATAGTTTTCAAAAGTTCACATATTATTTCATATTTTAGATATTCTTTCAGCAAGTAACTATCATCACAGTCAACCTTTATTTTGGTTAATAATGTACTCCATGAACATTTCAATCAAATGTAATGATTAATTAGCTATGACATTAAAGCAAATTAGGTATTAAGAATCATAAAAGGTTTAAGAAACTAAAAAAAACCCTAAAAACATCCGCTTCAATAGGAAGACTGATACTTTTACAGCCAGGAGTGACATCTAAGAAAGATACAATTGGTCATCAACTCTATGTCAGCAATATCTTCTCCATGTATCACATGTGACTGAAATAGATAATGGCCAAAAATAATCACTAGGTGAAGTATACAAACAAAGTACACAGCAAACGCATCACCCCCATGTTGCCTTCTTATATTGACTTTCTGGCTAATAAAATTTAAAGTGACTCTTTCCTAATAAAATTGTGATAAGTATATTTGACAATGTTACTAATCTATGGTTGATTACTATGCCTATCTTTTCGAAAAGAAGAGGAAATGTTATGTCGCCCCCTAGTGTAAATATTAATTTTGTAGCATCAGAACTTCAGTAATCTTAGAAGACATTGCAAGGGAATCATAGCTATTAAAATTATTATTGAAGAGAATTAAAAGAATTTCTAAGTTTCCCAAAAAAACAAGCTTCCCATTGTTCCATGAACTTTGTGAGTCATGGCAATGACTGATATCTGAGGGTTTCCTTATGATTTTCATGTCTTCATAATCTAAAATATTTAGGGTTCAGCACATATTTAAGATTTTATGCATTCTTGGGATATGCATAAAAATGTAAGAAATGCCACAGGTAAGCTAAGAGCTATGTTCTAAATGTTTGCCGCCACCCCCAAAAAAAGTATATGTTGAAATTCTAAGCCCCAATGTGATGGCATCAGAGATGAGGACTTTGGAAGGTAATTAGGTCATGAGAACCCCACCCTCATAACAGATTAGCGCCCTTATAAAAGAGGCCTAGAGAATTCCTTTGCCCACTTCCCCAATATAGGAAGAAGTCTGATTCACCAGACACAAAATTGGTACCTTAATCTTGGAATTCCCAGCCTCTAGAACTGTGAGAAATACATTTCTGTTCTATGTAAGCCAGTCAATCAGTGGTATTTTCTTATAACAGCTCAAATAAACTAAGACACTGAGAAAATAAGGAAATGTGGGCATGGTTCAATAGCAATAGTGTCCAAATTATGTAAATCCATACATAGTTAATTTTATTATCATATCCTTTATCTAAAGATAACATAACTGACAGGGAGAGAGGTGAACTCTACCCAGGTCATAACACAAGTGACTGGTTGTAGTAGACTTTCTTGCTAAATTGGGTGCAAGAACACAATTCTGGAGTAAAAACAGTCATTTTCTTCTCAACTATAAATGTACAGACATTGAGTGTCTTCACCAAGGAATGGTATTTTGCTAATATAACCTTTTTAAGGAGGTAACACAAATGTAATTTTACAGTGTTTCCATTGATGCTTTCTTGGGAGTCACTAGATCATGCCACTTGAGACATTTTTACTAAACAAAGACAGAATCTACATATAATTCCATCTTTTTGTTCTTGACCAGTTGTAAAAAAAAAAAAATCACTACACACTTCTCATTAAATCCATTCCTTTTCTGCAACTAGTCTCACTTCCTTCCTATTAACTTACTGACTTCAAATATTCGGCTTTCCATAACCAATCTAAAAGTCTTTGGCAATTCCCAGAGTTTCAGGCTTTTTCTAAAGTCTTTGCAACAAAACTTACTCACTCTGATGTCTTAGTCTGTTTTCTGTTGCTATAAAAGAATACTTGAGACTGGACAATACATTTAAAAAGTTGTTTTTTACAGTTGTCAAGGCTGGAACATCAAAGGTAAAGGGTTTGGACTGCATCTGGTGACAAGCTTCTTACTGGTGGGGACTCTCTGCAGAGTCCAGAGGCAGCACAGGGCATCACATTGCAAGTGGACTTACGAGTAACAGCCAAATTGATTTTTATAACAGATCCATTTTTTAAAATAATAAACACCCCCCCCCAGACAGACCATTAATCTATCAACCTATGAACGAATTACTTCATTCATGAGGGCAGAGCTCTTATGACCCAATCATCTCCCAAATGTCCCACCTATCAACACTGCTGCAGTGGGGATGAAGTTTTTTCAAAACATGAGCTTCTGGGGGACATATTCAAACAATAACCCTCTACTTTTCATTCTTTAGGTGTTTCCTGTCTGAGGGGCACACACAAGACAATATAGATGGGTGCTATGAATGGGACTTCTGTATCCCCCAAAATGCACATGCTGAAATCCTAACTTCCAATGTGATGGTATTAGAAGATGAAGCCTTTGGGAGATCATTGGGTCATGAGGGTGGAACCTTCGTGTGTGCGATTTATTCCCTCATAAGAAGAGACACAATAACTAATCTCCCTCTCTGTCCTCCATCATGTGAGAATGCTATGAGAAGACAGCCACATGCAAACCAGGAAGAAGGTCCTCGCCAGACATGGAATCAGCTAGGAACTTGATCTAGGACTTCCCAGACTCCAGAATTATGAGAAATAAGTATCTGTTGTTTAAGCCACCCAGTCTATATTAATTTGTTATGGAAGCCCAATCAAAGGCAAAGAGTTAATTTTTGAATTGTTGTTAATAATTTTAACTCGTTGTGGTCAAATCTGGGAGAAATTCTGTGCACTAGGAGTAACCATGCCCCTCTGTCAGAACACTTCAGCAGGAGTCAGGAGAGAACTCTGAAGCTCAGAGAAAGGGTCACGCATTATTCAGAGTCACAGCAGTAGTCAATGGTGAGTCTCAAAATTCTGAGTGCTGCCCATACAGTCCTACCTCTGTTTCCCTCCACCACTCCACTGCTGCTACTACCAATAGTATGATTGTCAGAACCAATTTTATCCTACTCTGTGTCTCCAGTGACATTGTTCAAGAACTCCCAAACTCTTCCTCATTACCTGAACTTTATTCTCCATATGGCTAGGTTACATCCTCTTTTCTGACACAAATGTCTATATTTCTACGTATCCTAAAACTCTTGGACTATGTTTTACTTGAATTCATAAGTGTCTGTTATCAAAAAAATTCTGTAGATTCAAACTTTTCACTGAAGTTAAACTATTTTTTTGTTTGTTTGTTTGTTTTAAGTGAAGCCTGTTTCTCCCGAAAACACTATTTACCCTATATCTGTCTCCAGAGGTGGATGTTTTATCTCCAAACTCCTTATACTAGTGTGGTAATAAGTGGCACAAGCCCTCTTTGCTCCATCTTGACACCTAACTCATTCCTAAAAGTTCTCAGCTTTGGATCTCATGTCCCTGAAATAATCTCTCTTATCAGCTTGTCCTCCTTCCCTCCCTTTTGCAACCATCTATCTCATGGTCATATCTGAGAAAGCAAAAAGCAGCTCTCAAGAACTGATGGGTAGGAGCTTGTCTGGATCTAAGAGTGAGGCATGATATTCTCTTGTCAAATATAAGGAGTTTCATGATACACGAATATCAAACAAGGTCACCCTATGACTGTGATGAAGCTTAACAATAACAAGTCCACTCCACAATCACATTTGAGCATATACATTACCAAAAACACTGTTTTTGTTACCCAGCATCTCCCTCTGCCAGTCATTATGAGGAAAGCTTCTTTTCCACCAACTACAGCCCTACCCCACTTTGTTTCTCTTTGCTCCTAGATAGAAAGTCCTAAGATACCCAATATAGAATTGTCTTTTATTTATCACAGTATCCAATCCAGAATTTAAAAATGTTTTAGTAAACTCTCCAGAAAATACACCTTGCACAATCCCAAATCCTAAAGAACTACCCCTTATACTCTCTTCAAGAGATGCATCAAGGTTCTCCATGGTGTGCATTTAATCTCATTTCAACAAATACCAATGTTCCTAATGTGATTCAACTAGAGTTATGTCCTGGTATCTCTGGCTGGTGGACATTGATATAACTCTGTACATATTTTGTACATTTCATGAAGAAATTTTTGTTTTGTAAAATGAACGTCCTTCATTTTACATAACCTCAATTTAAAGCTCATTTGCTTAAATTCAGGCTAACAAAGTATAAACTTTTGAAATTAACTTTAAAAGATATATTTGATATTGTTTGGCTGTATCCCCACCCAAATCTCATCTTGAATTGTAGTTCCCATAATCACGACATGTCATGGAGGTGGAACGGGAGGGGACCTGGTGGGAGGAAACTGAATCATGGGGGCAGTTACCCTCATGCTGTTCTCATAATAGTGAGTTCTCATGAGATCTGATCGTTTTATAAGTGGCTTTTCTCTCCCTTCGCTCGGCACTTCTCCTTCCCAGCACCATGTGAAGAAGGGTGTGTTTGCTTCCCCTCCTGCCGTGATTGTAAGTTTCCTGAGGCCTCCGCAGACATGCAGAACTGTGAGTCAATTAAACCTTTTTCCTTTGTAATTGCCTAGTCTCAGTTACGTCCTTATAGCAGCATGAGAACAGACTAATACAATATTTTATCTAATTTAGAAAGAGCTTGACTTTCTTCAAGTACAATACACATTTGTAGTAAGCTGTTGGGATTGAACAGATAAGAATAACTCCATTTTACATAGAGGTTGTTTTAGATGCTTGAGGTGTGTTGATTGAGAGAGAGAAATTGTAATCCAGGCAAACACTTCAGATAAAGTTACTGTAAACCTGTATATAAAATAGCAGAAAAATTCCACAATCAGGTCTATCAATTTTAAACCTATATAGTTATCAACATTAATGCATCGATTTCCTATTAAATCCAAATGGAATTTACATTTCAAACATTTAGTTAGCTCATTATAAAAGAAACATTATAAACTGATTTTCACTGTATCAGTTAAGGGTTAAGGTTCTCCAGACACATAAGAACAATATGATGTGTGTGTGTGTGTGTGTGTGTGTGTGTAGATGCACATATGATTTATTTTAACAAACTGACTCAGTGATTGTAGGAGCTGGTAAATCTTAAATGTGAAGGCAGTGCCTGCAGGCTGGAAACTCAAGTAGGAGTTGCTACAGAAGTTTTCAGGTAGAATTTCTTCTCCAGAAAACCTCAGTTTTGCTCTTAGATTTTTTCAACTGGTTATCAGGCTAAACCACATCCTCAAGAGTAATCTCCTTTACTTAAAATCAACTGGTTGTAGACATTAAGTGTATCTACAAAATACCTTCACAGCAATACCTACATTAGAATTTGATTAAATAACTGGCTACATGATATAACTTGGCTCTGTGTCCCCACCCAAATCTCATCTTGAATTGTAATCCTCAGGTGCTGAGGGAGGGAAGTGACTGGATCATAGGGGCAGTTTCCCCTGTGCTGTTCTTGGGATAGTAAGTGAGCTCTCACTAGAACTGATAATTTTATAAGCGTTTGGCATTTCCCCTGTTTGCACTTCTCTCTCCTACCACCAAGGGAAGAAGGTCCTTGCTTCTCCCTCACCATCCACCACGATTGTAAGTTTTCTGAGGCCATGTGGAAATGTGAGTCAATGAAACCTCTTTTCTTTTTAAATTACCTGGTCTCGGGTACTATCTTTATAGCAGTGTGAGAATGGACCAATACACTACTATTCCAGGTGACACATAAAACCAGCCATCATGTTTAATACACGTAATTTTTCAAATACTATTTAAGAAAAAATGTTTTCTTATAATTTGAGCACAGCATTGACATCATAAACAATCAGTATATTAAATGTACTTACAGGTAGAAAAGTATGTAACTTTCTTCCAGTGGTGCCAAACCATTATGAAAGAATTCAGAGTAATACCTCAGGTAATGGACTTTGTTTACTTTGACAACCACGACTGAATTTTAATTATTTATTACTCCTCTTAATCTTATATTGTAATAGAAAGTGTACTGTAATATGTTTATAAAAATAATGAATCATGGCTACTTGAAGACACTATCATAATACAGTATACAGTTATCTCTGCATATCCATGGGGAAGTGGGTCTAAGATCCCCCTAGGATATATATCAAAATTCACAGATTCTCAGGTCCCTTACATAAATGGTATAGTATTTACATATAGTCTATGCACATCGTCCCTTATTCTTTAAATTATCTGGAGATTAGATTATTTCTAATGCCCAGTAAAATGTAAATGCTATGTAAACTGTTGTTATATTGTATTATTTAGGGAATAATGGCAAGAAAAAAAAATGTTTGTACATGTTAAGTACAAATACAATGTGCTTTTTTTCTTTTTTGAGTATTTGAGATACTCAAAGTATCCACAGTGGTTGAATCCATGAATGAGAATCCACGGATATGAAGGGCCTACTATGTATTGTAACATTTTCTCAGATACAGTAGATAATTTAGAATGAGATAAAACAGATCAAATGGTTTAGGTTAAAATTTTCAGAAAGAGAAACTAACACAATTATATTTATTATTGTGGTTAGCAATATAAAAATGTGATAAACAAATATAAGTAATTTCTTCATAAATATTTGTTGCAGCACACCATAGATTATAACTGTTATCTTTTTTAGAAAGGATTACTAAACTCCTAACAGCAAGTCCCTTCAACAGTACTATCTCAGTTAAACGGGCACGATAGGAAATTATTTCAACGCTGCATCATTAGCACAATTATTTACATATGATTTACACTATGTATAATACTTTTAACAAACCATTTCCCAAATATGGTATATAAATGTAACATGTTTATTTAAGTATATATTAAAGCATAAAATTAAATTCTAAATTAATGTTTTGAGGTCAAAAACAACAGCAAAATACCAAAAATACCAGTAGCCTAAGTAAAAGTTTGCAATTTTAAAAATGCAAAAATTGATCACTCTGAAATCCCTGTATATTTCTTATTATGATAGAGATCCTAGATATTTGACCTGGAGAATACTGTTAATTCACTTCAACCAATATAT
This sequence comes from Macaca nemestrina, assembly GCF_043159975.1. NCBI lineage: Eukaryota > Metazoa > Chordata > Mammalia > Primates > Cercopithecidae > Macaca > Macaca nemestrina. The sequence continues at coordinate 82,537,711 of NC_092135.1, read as the reverse complement.
GCCAAACAGTTACTACAGAAGAAAATATAACGACAGAAATACTTCTATCTTCACATAGGTAAACTTCGGTCCTTGAACTAAGCAAGGTATGGAAAACTGAAGTGCCTTCAATGGTCAGGAAAGTCACGTAAGTAACTGAATAGCCTACATAGCAACAGAATGTAGTGTAGACAGTGGAAAACGGAGAAGCGTCTTCTTCCAACTGCATTTCAATCCAAGTATTTTAAAACACTGTGCATACTGAACAAACTAATTTGGCAGCCTGAATTTGGCCCTGAATATAACTCCATTAAACCTCTGGACTAGGCCATCCCTGAAATTCTCGCTGATCTGTATTTTCATTAAAAATGTAATTGCAGTCATCGATAACCTGAAACTATTGGTGCAGAAGTGAGAAGTCAAGACATTACGTCGCTATTCAAATTTCAGTTATCTAAAATAACTCAATATTTAATGAATTAACAAAAGTGTGTGGTAATCATGAATATTATTTGACATTTACCTTAAAATAGTGCTTGCATGTTTGTGTTATAACAATAATTCAAATATTAGTTATTTTCCTTACTAGAATAATGTGTTCTGAAAAAGGACATGTAGTAAAAGTTTCACTAGAATTCAAAACCAACAGAGCAAGAATATATGACACCTTAAGTTCAGAAAATTGAGACACAAGATGGTCTTCAATATTGAATACATAAGAGTTTAAATGAAATTTGGAAGAATATATAATTGGACTGCTTGTGTGAAGAAGTTTATAAAGTAGGAAAGTCTGAAGATATATTAGGATCTCACCCTAATCCACCCTTACCCCTGAGCTCTCTTGAGGACATTAACCTAAAAAATAATAACTTTTCCAACAGCACCTATTCACCAGTTGATCTCTTCAGTCTTACATGCATACTCTTAAAGCGTCACCTAAATGGGTTTCGATAAGAAGTCTTTTAAATTACATTTCCCAAGAGATTTAGAAAATGTTCAAGGGAATTATATGAAAAGTAAGTTATATTCAATAATGAAAACTAAAACAAAAGGCCAAATAGTGTTTCAAAAGCCTGCCTAATTTTAGTGAGTTCCTACATACACAAGGGAAATAACAGAATTTTTTCAGGTTTTCCTAAATTAACACACATCACAACGTCCTGAGTGACAAGAAACCTACAAACATGTAAAAAGATGTGAATATTTTTTCAACAGATTCAAAGTGAACAAGAGCAGCCCAAAATGCTTCTTAGCATGTATTATTTAGTGCATAATACAGAGCCTATGGTGCCTAGAACAGTGCTTTGTAATTGAGGCACCTCAATAAATTTGAATGAACTAAATAACAAATATTTTGTGAACCGATTAGTAAATTAACATTTCTTTTCTTGCCGAATGTAGTATTTCATATATTAGAAATGGAGGGCAGCCTACAGAAAGAAGGCCTTTAGGCCCGACAGAAATGAGTGATATTTGCATATGGAGGATGAGTAGTAAAACAAATTTAAACAAATTATTCTATGACTCTGGCACTATTTATCCATATCTGGAGATAATTGGAAAAATAAAGTGCCTTCAACCAAACAGATAGCACAATACCATCTCTTAGTCATATTACCATAATGATCCCTAGAGATTCCATAATTTGGCATATAAATTATAAAGGAAATATGTCTGGAGTCAGGAAATCTGCTTGATAATATTGACTCCCTGTATGACCTCAAAACCATCACTGATTCTTTTGAATTCCATAGTCAGTGAAATAGATATAATGTTATTATAAGATACTAAAATGCTGACCAACTAACAAAATGTAATGAACAAATTAGTAATGATTTCCAAGTTTCCCAAGACAAATCCCAAATTACATATTAAAGTGATTAAAGGAATATTTAAATTCCATGTTAAATATGTAATATACAGAAATATTCTGTATTTATTTAACTATATAATTAAGACAAATAAACTTTGTAAATCAATTGCAAAAAAAGATGTACCTAAATGTCTTTATTCAGTAAGCAATTGCTTACACAATGGTTAATTGGGAAAATCTAAATAAAAAGAATGAGATTAGATGGAAGATAAACTTTATTCATTTCTGTTAAGCTCTATAACTTATCCAGAAATATTCTGGAGAACTATGAAATATTCACTTACTTCTTGTTCCATGAAATTAAAGCTATATCACAGATATGTTACAGTTTTTAACAGAAATCATGATAAACAGATTGACTTTTCTTTTTACTTGTAAGACATTGCAAAAAGAAAATTTACATATTTTTCATTAGAATTGGCAAAAGGAATATATTTAAAAGCTCATAAATAGGGTCAACATTAACAAGAGGCTTAGTCTTCAAGAACGTTGTTATTTTCCAAAACTCTCTGTTTGTGTGACACAATATGACCTAGAGAAGGGACTATATATTTTGACTATCTTCTCAATATGAATGGCAGGATTACATTCTGGATTTAGGATTAAAACAATTAATCACTGGCAATAAAATATGAAGTACCCTGGTTATTTTGTAAGTAACATCTAACTCATAAAAGAAGACTGTATTAACAGTTACAGGCTATCTTAAATTAATCCTGTAATTTTTCAGAGATTATAAAATTATTTTTTTAATTTGATTTTAAAAATTTCTCAAATAGCCATTAAGTTCTATTGATAGAAAGTAACTAAAAGGTCTTGGAGAAATCAAAGTACCTTTTCGCTGAGTAATTTTATGTTTAAGGGTTGCACTTCCCCGAAGTAAGAAAAAAACATTTGCCATGCTATCAAAATCCTTAGAACTTGGTACGCAATTCAAAATACAAAAATGTGATGATTTCTAATGGCAAAATTCAAATATATTAAAATAAAATAGAAAATAAAGTAGGAAAGATATCATAATTATTACTCCATAAAACTGGGATTAAAATCATTGTACACGATAAACACAGATAAGTTTATCTGTCAATTTAAAAAATAAAAAATTAAGCTGTAGAACCATGATAAGCATAAATTCTTACTTGAAAATTTATAAATGTGCCATATATACCTTTTAAGATGATGTTTGTATTTCTCATTGAAGTTGCTAATTCTTAGAAGTTTCAGATCCAGTTTCCTATTTTTAAGTGACAGTATGTTTTAGTATATATGTAAGTGCTCACAGCATCCTCTGTGCTATAAAGAATCATTTTGGGCTAAGTATAGACAGTTCTTTTTAAAATTAAAATCATTAATTTATGAACAGATCTAGAATCTTTTCTGTTATACTTAAAGACAGGCATAAATCTCATCATTTTCCATAATTATACTCATGAGAAGACATCTAGAAAGCACATATAATAGATTAATGTATTATATTGTAAAGAAGTAGTTTCAAATATATTCACATCATATATGAAAATTTACTTCTTTTCAGTCAATGCAACTCTCATACACAGGAAATACAAACTTGGGCAGTTTTAACATCAGCTGGAAGGACTAGCTCAGAAGTGCCTGAAGTCTCTTTCATGATAACTAAGATAATTATGGAGTTATTTCAAAGCCTTTTTATCTTTGTTTGTTCTTTCTGATGTTTGTCTATATTTAGGTTTATCCATCTCATTTAGATAGCTGTTTTTTAGCACCCAATTTACTCACAAGATTACAATGGCAAATCTAGACTTTAACCTACCTTTTGTAAATATAAGTCATAAAGAATGAACCAACTCCAAACACACAACAAACACATCAGCATAAGCAAATTCAACCATTGTTAGAACCTAAGATTAACTTGCGAATCAAGACCTATAGAATTTTAACAAGTTGAGGTATGGCAAATAACTTTTTTTTTCTATAAACCCCACTGTGAGCTTTATCACCTACACCATGGTTGCAAGTATGGAAATGAAAACTTGTGCATTAAGTTTGCCTTTTACCGTAAGTGAAATTTAATTGAAAAAACAGTGTGTACTTTCTTCAAACTGAAAGTTTTTTCCCCAAAATTTTACGTTCCTATATAATTGACTTCTCTAAGTGGGGCCAGAACAATTTCAACAATTCCTTTAGACTTTGGCTACTGCTGTTTGTGGTACTCTACTAAAGAAGACTGCAGAAGAGTATTTTCACTTTCTTTTGGTCAACAACAACCAACAACCACATCTACAACAACAATAAAGGCAACAAACTAGTCCTGCTTTTGAGAGTCTTAAGTAGACTGAAAGCAACTAGCCAAGAGATTCAAGGTAAAAAGAATGAAATTAAATGCATCAAGAATTTACGTAAAACTTTAGATGAGAACTTTTCATTCTTGGAAAACACATCACAGCATATTTTCTGTATTCATAAAGAAACATATTTTAAAATACAAAAAGAAAATTCGATCAAGAATGCTATATTTACTTTTGGACTATTTGAGTCTGTCCTTAAACTTCTACTCTCCTCATTCAGGGTAAGTTACCACTGTGTAAGAAAGGAGAAGAGAGCCTGCTTCCTAATAAACACAGACTTCAGTGAATCATACATTTGTATACTGCCACCTCACTTTGTCTTTACTCTTTGAAGTACTAAGCCTAATGAGCCTTTATTCTACTTCCTTTTTTACTTTATGGAGGTGTATACTTCTCCAAACATACCAATACATGAAAGTCAGTTCTGCAGGGAGGTTTTATAGCTAAAGGGGGATTTGGATGAGAGGTAGGAGCTATTATCCTGCACTATCTCAATGCTCAGCACATCTTCTCCCACCAATCAGGAGTGCTCTTCCGACTAGGATCCTGAAAAAGGAAGCTCTGTGATCCAGTGAGAACCTTCCAGCAACCGCCTGGGTTCTATTTGCCTCACGTTTTCCCTAGTGGCTCTAATGGTGACATAGTGATAGTGCTTCACACATATCCACCACCACTTTACAGAGAATAGCTGAAAGTGGACAGCATAAGGTTCTGGAGTCACTCTTAAGCTTAGCACTGACAACTTCTCACTAGAGAAGTTTGCTATCAGTCCTTCAGAAAAGAGCTGGAATACAAACTCTTTCTCAGACCATCACTCAATCCCGCCACTTCCTCCTTGTGACCAGCCACATGGTTCCCTGCCTCCATCAGAGACAGCCACATCCTCATTCACCTTCAGGCTCCTAAGCCAAACAAAAGGGGTTATGGGGTAACTTGGGGTTAGAGTTCTTTTCTTTTCTTTTAAAACAGGTCCTGTTGACATATTTGCTTCAAATAAGGAGAGACTGTGGTAATCTTCAGCGTAATGGAGTGAGGTGAGAGAGTCCAGAGCATTGTGGAAGTGTCAACGAAAGCCATGGATCACAGCTTCCCTAAGACCCCTTCCTTTTTCTACACACAATTCTCACCCCACGCCCACCAGATAAATAAATGAGTAAATTATAAACCAAATTGAATCTCAATACCTCCAAAAACTCAATCTTCCAAATGCCCTCTTAAAAATGAGAGAGAGAGAGGAAAACAGAAGCGATTACCAGAGTTTTGTTCCCGTTCTTGCTGAGAGGGCCCCGGAAAACTCCCTTGATGTTGCGAAAGTGTCCGTTGCTGAGATGCGTGGAGCTGATGACAATGTAGTAACACTCCATGGGGCAGCCACCGCCTCCTCCGCCGCAGCCGCCGCTTCCACGCACCCCGCGCCCACAGCCGCAGCGCGCCGGGGCTGGCGAGGGTGGGCTGGGGACCCGCCACGAGGGCACGCAGCCGCCCCCGGCACGTCCTCTGGAGACCGGCTCACTGCACCCCTCTGTGGTGCGCGCCGAGGCTCCCCCGCCTCCGCATGCTCGCCGCGCTCTCCCTCAGTCTCTCGCTCCTCTGTTTCTCTTCTAATTCGCGTCGGGACGACGAGCCCCGCGGGAGGATTCCAGGCTAGGAGGGGGCCGGGCCGGCGAAACGGAGCCGAGCGGGAGTCAGTGCCCGCGCGGCGGCCGGGCGGAGCGGGGCTGCGGGAGCCGCCTGCGCGGCAGCAGGAGCGGCGGCGGAGGCAGCATCCCCCGCGCTCGGCGCCTGCACTCGGAGTTGCTGCTGCTGGCAGGCATGAGTGTTATTATAGTGAGCGGCGTTGCCGGTCCATTGCACTGAGCCAATGGCAGGGAGCCACTGGGCTGATACTGAGAGCTGTCAGAGGAGTACATCTGTCACCCGCTGCCTCCCCCGCCCACCCCGCCGCCGGGACCCGCGGCCGCGCCAGCCCGAGCGCGAGTGGGAGCGCCCCGCGCGGCGCCACTGCCGCAGAGGGCCGGGGACGCGACGGCCACCGCCAAGTGGGAGACTCCTGGAAGGTGGGGGCGGAGAGGAAGCGAAGAGGCCGCGATTTCTTGCCTGGCAGTCGGCGTGGGGGTGGCGGCGAGGGGGATAAATAAATTAATAATTCAATACCGAAAGCCACCCGCTTCCGACTGCAGCGAATCCAGGCCGGTGCCAGCAGCGGCTTCTTTCTCGAGATAATTGCTATCCACTGGGTTTGGTTTATTTGATTTTGTTATTTAATGTGTTTTTGGTATGGAGGCTGGTACCCTGTTCAGTCTTAGGGAAAGGCAAGGAAAGAAAATGTGCCCCCCACCCACCCCTGCTCCCACACATTTGTAGATACCGTAAGTGCTTGTGTTGATAATAGTTTCGGGGGAGGGTAGTTGTGGCGATGCGAGTGCAAGTGGGTAGAGGATAAAAACAGGGACTCCTGATTTATGTGTCCCTCCTCCTGGCATTCCCCTCACCCCACCTCCCCTGAGAACCTCAGTTCTTCCTAAATTGCTAAAGCTGAGGGGAAAGGGATGCTTTGCGGCAAAGACGCTGCTGCCTCGAGCTTGCTTTGCATGTCTCTCTAGTTCCTCTCGCACTACAGAGTGGTAGCGAACAAAAGCGTTCGCCCTAGAAGCGACCTGAATGGAAAAATCTCCTGCACACCAACTAATGGGTTTGTCACGGAAAGTAGGGAACCGGGTCTGCTGCGTTCCCTGGAGACAGACTTTCTGGTTGGTTTTCAAGGGTCCAAGGCAGCCATCAGACCGGCTGTGCCCTCCCACCCTGCCTCCCACCCAGTTGATTCTCTCTTTGTGTAAGTTTAGCCCCTCTGAGGTGGTGGAGTGAGAGCATCCCATCAGGTATATATACGACTCATTAGTCGGCACTTAAAAAGATCGATAACAGGCAGTGGGAGGCTGGGAGATGGTGCCTTCAATGGATTTACTGAAGGCTTTATTTTTCCTTTGCCTTGAAAGGCTTAATTGGTTAAAGCAGATTCCAGACATTCTGATGCCCCTATGTCAGAACAAACTGCACTTTGATATAAACTGTGTTTATCTTGTTTATTTGGAAATCGAGATTGCAATACATTCCATTTTGTGTGTCTCATATGTAGGATTTTATGTAGCAGTGGCCCTGCAATTCATAATAAGCTCCTTAAATAAATCTGACAGTTTGATTTCACTTTTTGAAAGAGGGAAAAAAGAGAAGAGAGTCAATAGTAGTGTGAGTAAATTATAACTTATAGATGGTAGAAAGGGGAAGTACCACATTCACATAGTCATTCTTCCTGTATTATGCTTCAGTTCAAACAAAGGGGAAAAAAAAGTTGGTATGGTTTGCTCAAAGCTCATTATGAAGTGTCAGAGTTATTTAGAGGCACTTGGCTAAATTTCTCAGATATCCACTTGGGGGAGTCTGCAAGTCTCGGGAGAAAGCGAGAATTTACAAAACTTCTATACTCTGTGGAGCACATCACCCAATAATTTGTTAGAATTCAGTATGGACACAATTCTATCAGAGGAAAAACATTTAATTGATCTACACTAAACATTGCATGGAAATTAAATCAATTTCCAACTACTGTAACAATATTGTGTTTATATTTTGAAAATGCAGGCATTCTCTGCACACGTCAACTTCGGAAAGAACTAGTAACCTGTATGATTTCTAGTACGTCTTTTGAAGGTTTGTAAGCTTGCAGTTAGTCATTAGAAAGGAGATAACGTTTTTTGTATGAATAATCTATACTGAGAAAGCTTGTAGGGAAGTAGAAGAAGCACCATATGTGAAAAGACCAGATGATGTAGGGTTTTTTTTTTTTTTTTAATTTATAATAATGTAATTTAGGAGGTTTTTTGCAATATTTTTCTATCAAAATACTTCTAATGAAATTCTTAAATTTTCGTCTACAGGATAAAATTCAATATCCAGTTCCGGAAACGGGAAACACAGATATGTGACTTGTCCCATGGAACAGAATATCATCTACGTGGACTGTCACACTGTGCTTCTAGTGGCAAAGTTTGAATATATGTATGTATCAGTGTATCTTTAACTTTGCCATTGTGTTGCAAGTACTTGTTATATCCTTCCTTTTATTCCTATTATTTAAATCAATTTTTATTTTGCAAGACTACCGGTAACGATTTTGGAATGAATTGTTTCTGTGGAACCAAGTCACCCTAATTTAAAAAATAATTTTTTTCTCTCAATAATTTGAACAATAGGTTTAATGTGTGATGTTAAATATATACCTGCTTATTATAAATGTGCAGAATCATTTCTTGTTTAGAAAATATTTCAAATATTTTATGGAATAATTATAGATTATTTGTGTTCAATTGGCAACTTTCTAGCCGAACAATTTATAATTAAAAATGTAAATAAAGAAGTGTCATTAGTCTAAAAAATTGCAGTTCATCTTGCTACAATTTCAATTTTGCCCTTTCTACAACTGCAATTGCCCCTTCAATTCACCCTTTACAACTGCAATTCAAATCAGATTCTTTAAGTTTTCCTCTTATACTGATTTATCCCACTTGTCTTGCTTTGCTTAACTCAAATTTGGATAATAGGTTTCTGCTCAGCATTGTTCCTCATCTGCTTCTGGCTCACACAAAATTTCAGGACAGTGTTGTCACCTTGACGTGTGAAACCAAGGTCTTGCTCCTCTCCTAGACCAGTAGGTAGACCTCTGGGTTCTAAATCCCTTTCCTGATTCATTCAGTCCAGTTCTTCCATAGTAGGTAAATCTTTCCTGAGTTTACCTACTATATATTACTACCTCCACATGTCTTTCCACTGGACTCCCTACTTCCTGTCATAAAAATCTTTGGATGCTTTTACTATGTCTGAATAACTTCCAATCACTCGATTGAAAAATCCCCACAAATTAGATTGACTTCTGGGTTCCAGCAACTCAGCCTTACCTGAGCTTTTGTGAATCAAGTTTTTAGTCTTACGTCATCCTGAAATAACAAACAAACCAAATACGTATTCCACTACTTTTCATATGTGTCTGGGATGTATTCATAGTCATCACTGAGTGTATTTTGGGATTCAAAATTTTCCTTTTCATTACTGTAATAATCTTAAGCATATTTTTATCATCTGTATCATCATATAACTGGGTAATTTGTAACTTAGTGTTGCCACTATTTATCACTTTGGTTTACATTCATGTTTATTATCATATTGGTGCCCAGCACTACTGCTTTTATTATTTTTGAATAATAAAAATTTAACACGCGCTTGTTCACTCTCAGTTAATGCCAAGTGATATGATGGCGTGCTGCATGAACGAAGGTGCTACATAGTTAAATTGGAAAAAGTGGTAGAAGAACAGCATCACCATAGTGCACTCATAGTCATTGTAAACTTCAGGCATGTGGAGATCAGTGTTGACACACAAACACTCATAAACAAATTCATGTTTCAGATAGGATTTGATTTCAGCAAAGCAACATCATCTGTTGTATTAAATCAAGATGGGGAAATTTGGATATTTTGCCTGTTGTATTTTCATTTGATTTCTTTCTTTCTTTTTTTTTTTTTTTTTGGTTTGTGTTTACATAAGAGCTATAAGCATATGGGGTTGTATAATTAGTTTGATGTTAACATATTTAAGTAAAATTATGCCTCAAGTGAACTTAGTATATTCAAGAGAATATTTAAGAGAAGGTCTATATGATATTTACTATGAGAAACGCTGATCTATACTAGTCATGGGATATATATTGAATATCAAAACTGATATTACCTGAAGCTGATAATGTAATTATATTATTTTATGTGTGATGGTAAAATTTTAAGGTAATTATTAGGTAATAATTTCCTAAAAGTAGCTCCGTGATCATAACCCTGTTTCTGTATTCAAATTCAGCTGAGTTGAAATATGGTCCTGTTAAAAACAAGTATCAATAAATTATCACTGATTATAAGACATATGTAAGGATGTTACAGACAGAAGGGCGTCTTCTAGTCAATGAAGTGTGAAGCCTATATTTGTGTGGACTCTATCACAATTAACACCTTATTCCAAACCACTGTAAGGCACCTTCAACTAAAAGAACTTTGGAATATTGGACAAATAATTATTCAGACTCCCTTAACTTCACTTATTTAACCTTTGAAAGAAAGGGAATAAGCAAGATATTATCTTATGTTTTTTCAAGCTTAATTATCTGATTCTCTGGCAACTTGCCTAGAGCTGATGTTGATTATGCCTGGCAGAACAGAATACCAACTTAGCTCCCCACTTGAAGATGTGTGTCTTGAATAGCTGGTATAACTGTAGAAATTGTGGAAATGTGGAAATTGATACAAATGTAAAAAGGATTAGAGAGAAATTTCATAATTTTTCTGGGTTCAACCTTAATAAGTAGATAAAATAATTTAATTATGCAACTTTTTACATCTTAAAAGAATGATAGAGCATTTGTTAGGCTATAAAAAATATTTAGGTGATATTGATATTTTTCAACCATTTTTACCCCTTATTTTTCAATTCTAATAAGTAGCTTTGGGATAAAGGCCAAAACAATGCAAATAGGAGAGCCAAAGCTACATTTCTAATATGTTGCCAAATAAATTAATGCAATTGGATGACATGTAATTAATTTACCAAAAGGAATAAAATTAAGATATATTATTATGAGTAAAGAAAAAAAGATGAACAATAACTACATTCCTGTGTTTTATTCCCTTTTTTGAATGAAATTATGTAATATCTATTAAAATTAAAATTACATGTAATCTTATATCTAGCCATTGCATTCCTGGGACTTGTTATGTAGAGTAAAATTACCAGCATAAACTGATATTTACAAGAACACTTAATGTAACATTAAGGTAACATTCTTAGTTTAACATTATAATTATAAAAAAGCTAGAAACAAAGAAAGTGATTTTCAATAACAAAAGAGTTGCATAAATTATGGTATATATCATAATTATGATATATCGTGATATATTTCATAGACTTTCATATACCTATTAAAATAATACACTTCATACACATTGATTAGGTAGGATTTTCTATTTGTTTTATTATATAAAAATGTATATTAAAACAAGAGAGTAGATTAGGATTTGGTTTTGTATTAAAACAAGAACAAGTGTGTATTTTTGTGAAAGAATAAACAGATATCAATAAGTCAAGGGTGCATGTATTTTGCTATCATGAGTTTCTTAGTGTCAGGTAGTGGGAGAAGAAAGAACTAGAAGAGGAGGAGAAAGCTAGTGCAGGGGAATATAAAGGTGACATGCAGGCACCTACAGACACATTGTTTCTGGGTTAAAAACAAAGGGAAAAAGGAAGCATTGGTAGGAGGGAGGAAGATACAAATACTGCTCTAGTTAGGATGTAAAAAATTGATTCTAGGAGATATGTAAAATCAGGGAAAATATTAAGAAGATACTTAAATGAAAGTAATTGGTCTAAGATGTTAAGTAAAGTTGGGGAGGAGGGACAGATTGGGGAAATTGTTTATAAAATTTGGATTAGTTTTAGATATACAAATAGTGATAGTGAGATGTGCAGGTATAAAATGTGGAGTCAGGTTCACAACCCATTTGGGAGGCATTGGCATATCAATGCCATTTATAAGCAAGGGCTACAAGAGATCATGTGAGAGCTTATACAGATAGATAAAGAGTCCCAGGACAGATCAGGGTTGACCTGAGAAGCAACAGCTAAAAAAGGAGATAGCAAACAAGCTCCTGGCAGAAGATTGTAAAGCCAAGAAAATGAGATGCCTCATAAATCCTTCCTTCCAATGCAAAACGTTAGTTTTAAGGAAATAGTAATCAACTGTGAGGAATGCTACTGGTAGCTTTTAAGTAAAATGAGATGACTAAATGATCTCAATTTGGCCATCTTGAAGGTCATTGGTGACTTTAGCAAAGTAGTCTCTAGAATATGCCACAAAGACTGCATAGAATTTGCAAAAATTAAATTCTGCAGCACAGTTGAGTACTCAGGCATCTGTGCTATTCATATGAGAGAAATTTTGTAGAAATAGTTCTCTATGTAGTACAGATGTGGCTAGATTTAAGAAAAGCATAGGAGGTTAGGACACAATACTGGCCCATAACACAACTTTTATATATACTCAAATTCTCCTCTTGTCTACCATACTCCTTTCTGATAAGAAGATGTGGGAATTTCCACTGAGGTTTCAAATTTATGTATGGTCATGTTCACTAGGAACAAGATAAATATAAATTAAAACTATATAGATTTCATTAACATAAACTATTTTTGTCTTAGTCATTTTAAGCTACTGTAATAACTATACCATTACTGAATGGCTTAAGCAATAGAAATTTATTCCTATGGTTCTGAGGGCTGGAAAGTCCAAGATCAAGCTGCCAGCTCATTCAGATTCTGATGAGAGTCCTCTTCCTGGTTTGCAGATGGATGCCATCTTGCTGTAACCTCATAGCAGTTTTCATAAATACTTTTATATGTTTATTTGGTAATATGAAATGGGTACCTTGCAAAATTCAGATGGCAATATTTAGTTGCATAATATTCCTAAAAATAAATGTGGAAATATGTATCTATGTGTCATAAATTCCACTTCCATCCCACCATCGATGTAACTTTGTCTGTTAGATCACCCAATTGCCTACCAAAATTGATTTATCCATGGAATACATCTAAACTAAACAAACCCAAGAGGCTCATGCTAAGTTTTAGGGCCAACCAATAATGTTTTGTGTACCTGAACTCTAAGAAGCTAAGGAAGAACTGATGGGCATTATTTCTATAATGTATTACTCTAGAGAGGTCAAAAATTGAGACTGTCCCTGAAGATATATTCTTAAGATCTACTCGGTTTAATATTTTATTTATATATGACACTTTTGAATCTTTATAATAAAATTCCTCATATAAATTTAGGATGAATTGGATTAACGTAACTAGTTTCATCTATAATATACAATCTTTAACTTTTTCATGAGGATTCTGAATTCTAGTTATAAATATTGAGGAAGAAAAAAGATATTTGTTTATTATGTATGATAGATGAACAGCATGAGTGACAATATTTAAACAATGAAAAATTTTAAACAATTCAAACAATACACAAGATATATTATTGCAAGTAATATATTAAAAATTATATCTGATATAAAATCATAAACATATTAAATAAAAATATATGACATACAACATTTATGCTATTTTAGTGGCATGAGAAAATCATCATGAAGAAAATGTTATAGAAGTGACAGGATATAAGATTGCATTGTATATGCACAAAAACACCCCCTCACACGTACAGGTATGTACACAAATAATACACACAAAGAAAAAATTACATTAAAATATTTTAACTACAAATTCTGGCAAGGCTGCAGAGAAAATAGAATACTTATACACTGTTGGTGGAAATGTAAATTAGTTTAGCCACTATGGAAAGAAGTTGGAGACTTCTCTGAGAAATTAAAACAAAACCAGCATTCAAGCCAGCAATACCATTAGTGTGTATATAACCAAAAGAAAACAAATCATTCAACCAAAAATACCCATGCACTTGTAGTTCATCACAGCACTATTTTTATAATATCAAAGACATGAAATCAACCTAGGTGCCCATCCACAGTGGATTGGATAAGGAAATGTTATACATATACATCGTGGCATACTACACGACCATAAAAAAGAACAAAACCATGTCCTTTGTAGCAACATGGATGCAACTGGAGGCCATTATCCTAAGCGAATTAATGTAGACACAGAAAACCAAATACTGTATATTCTCACTTTTTAGTAGATGCTAAGCATTTAGTACTCATGAAAATAAAGACGGCAATAATAGACATTGAGGACTACTAAAGAGCTAAGGGAGGGAAAAAGGAATGGTTGAAAAACGGTCTTTGAGGTTCCATGCTCAGTACCTGAGTAATGGGATCATTTGTACCCTAGACATCAGCATTATGTAATATACCCATGTAACAAACCTGCCCACATACCCCCAAATCTAAAATAAATCAATAAAAATAAAATTATATAAAAAAGTATTGTAACAAAATATTTATAGATAAACCTCTCAAGAGTAAAATTAAGGTTAATTATTTTTCTGAAATATTTTCGGCATATGTGCATATTGTATGTGATCATTTTTATTTACATAAAAAAACTATAAAAATCTAGAAAAATAATAAATTGATTTGATCTAGCAAAAATTGATGCAAATATGAGAAATAGTAAAAATATATAAACTAGTAAAAATTGAAAAAAGGCATATGACAAGCATATGTGTTATCAAAATGAATGGAAATAATTATTTCATAAAAGGAGATATTCAGTTTAGGAAATCTAACAAAAGATATTACTAAAACTATGATGACAGAAAAGTTAAAAGTAAATAAATGGGAAAGATAGCAGAATTAAATACAAACACAAAGAAAACTCTAATATTTACATTTCTACCAATATCAAGTAATATTTAAGACTAAAAATACTGAAGAGTACAATCAATGATGAAAACATAACAGTCAAAAGTATTTCCGCAACAAACAACATAAGAAAAAAATGCATAAAACAAACAGAAATCTATAAAGAAAAATTTTAAAAAGTAATATGAATAGACAATAAACATGAGTTGCTGTCGATCCCTTATTTTTTCTATTACATCGTCCAAACAAAAATATTTTGTGCTGGATTTTTAAGATTAGTGATGGCATAAATTGATAATAATGTTTGAAAAGTAACTTGATTTTATTTATGAAACATTTTTAAAAAGCATATATCCCATGACTCAGCAATTTTACTTCTTACAAACCATGACACAGAAATAATATCATGAAAAGATAAAAATATTAGCAGAGACATGCTCACTGCAGAATGTTTGTAATATCTAAAATCTGACAAATACCAATGTATACTGTGAAAAATAGTAGAAATTACTGTACATTTATGCAATGGTATACCAGAGATAAATTGTTAAAGCATACATATGTCTCCATTAAGAAGGATTTTTGCCGCCTGTGGCTCACATCTACAATCCCAGGACTTTGAGAAGCTGAGATAGGAGGATTACTGAAGCTCAGGAGTTTAAGACCATCCTGGGCAACATAGCAATACCCCCATCTCAAAAAATAATTAATAAATAATAAGGATTTTCATCTAAGGATATCAAGACTAATTACTCTGGTATCATCTCATTCTTTTGGTATAAATAAATAAAGATATGTATTTTTCAACAGATAAGCAGATGGATATTGAAAATCATAGAACAAAGAAAGACTGGGTATACAACAAACACTTAACAGTGGCTAACACTGTCAACATTAACTTGGATAATTTTGAGGGGAGGATTAAGGGGATTGAGTGAAGGGTGTCATAAAATCTCAAATGAGAATATTTCTTAATAATTTTAAGTGGAGACTATAATACTAGTATTTTCAAATAAATTCAGAAATCTTTATGCCTATTTAAATTGACTTATTTAGAATGCATTCAATGAATTTAATAAATACAATCATTTTTAATTTTATCTGTTTATTTATTTTGGCACCCCCCCAAAAATGAAGGCATTTTAAAGGCAGTTGCCTTGGCCGATTTGCCCATCATTGCATTCCTGAGGCCTTGAAGTGTACTTAGTCTTTAGAATGTGCTCAGTAATTATTGTTGACTGGCTGAGTTTCAAGAAATTGGAGCAAATGTTTGAAAAAGCAAACACATTATAACATTACTTTCCCCCATGATTTACCTTTTTATTTTAATCCCAGTTCAACAAATATGCTGCCTCTGTATTCATAAACAATAGAACATGAAGGAAATTAGGCTCCCTTAGTACATCACTGAAAATCAATATCAGATTCTCTAAAATTGCTTCCAGACAACAAAAGCTTAAGGAAAATAGCTTATTTTACTTATGCATGCCAGTCAAGGTACATGATATGGAGTCCCAATGGTGTCAGTGACCCAGGATCTTGGCGTTCTGCCAAGCTCAGTGTGTGGCTTCCATCTTGTAATCTAGGGTGGTTGTTCTTGCCTCCATCATTGCATACATGTTGTAGCTAATACAACGGTGATAAGACAAAGTAGAGGGCATTGCTCTTCAAGAGAAAGTCTCTTGTAAAGAAAAGCTATGAGATTACATGGGATAGTTCTCTGCCCATATTTTAATTAGCTATAACCTTGACATATAGCCATTCAAAGCTGCAACAGGAGAATTGGGTGTGTAGTGTTTGGCTATGTATCCACCTGAAATTCAACAGATGCCTTTTAAGAAATAAAAGAGAACTAATATTCTTGGGCAGCACTAATAAAGTGTCTAAATTGATGGGACATTTTATTTTAGGGATATATATCTGTGAAGGACTGATTTTTTTTTTCATTCTTTTGTCCATATGTCTTACATGCTGTTGACAATATTTCAGTGATGTTACATACACTAGAAACACAAAAATCAGAATGTAATATTTGACTAAAAGAAATTTTAAAAGAAATTTGGAGAGGACAGGGAAATATATTCCATTTATATGAGTAATTACTTTCTTTTCTTTTTTTAATTTAATACATATTTTTTTTTTTTGAGATGGAGTCTTGCTATGTCGCCCAGGCTGGAGTGCAGTGGCGTGATCTTAGCTCACTGCAAGCTCCGCCTCCTGGGTTCATGCCATTCTCTTGCCTCAACCTCCCGAGTAGCTGGGACTACAGGCGCCTACCACCACGCCTGACTAATTTTTTGTATTTTTAATAGAGACGAGGTTTCACCGTGTTAGCCAGGATGGTCTCAATCTCCTGACCTCGTGATCCGCCCACCTGGGCCTCCCAAAGTGCTGGCGTGAGCCACCATGCCTGGCCCATATGAGTAATTACTTTCAACATAACTCTTACAAATCTTATAAATCCATAAAGTTTGACCCTCAAATGTTGTTGAATGTCAGGAAAATGAGGCCAGAAAACCCCAATGTAAACTGTCGCACATTGATATTAAACTATATTTTACCCTCATAACTTAATTATTCCACATAAACTTAGCATTTCTGTAATTAGCCTGCATTTAATACATTACAACTCTGAGTTTAAACTTCTAGTACCATATACAAAAATTAGCTTACCTCCTTCCAACAAACTAACTTACTTCAAGGTGGTGATATTAAAAGTACACTTTAAAAAACATTTTTCTCAAGGAAGATTCTTTGTCTTCATTGGAAAAGAAAAGAAAGAAAAGCAGCAGCATCATTGTGACTATTCATACTAATGTGTGGGTATCATGACTGACTAATAGAAAACAATGCCCTCATTCATCTTCCCTCTGATTATAGTAACTAACATGCAGCAATGGACTTCAAGCCTTGAAAACTTTTATTCTAAATATATGTACATATATAAATATATACATCTGTGTGTGTGTATATGTGTGTGTGTATATATATATAAATATATCGAGAGAGAGAGACAGAGAGAGAGAGACAGGGCCTCACTCAGCTGCTCAGGCTGGTGTGCAATGGTGTGAACATGACAGTTCTGACTACCTGGGCTTAAGTGATGCTCCTACCTCAGCCTCCTGAGTAGCTGAGAACCGAGGTACATGCCATCATGCCCAGCTATTTATTATTATTATTATTATTATTATTATTATTATTATTATTATTTGTAGAGACTGATCTTGCTATGCTTTTCAGGCTGGCCTTGAACTCCTGGTCTCAAGTGATTCTGCATCCGTGGCCACCCAAAGTGTTCGAATTACAGGAGTGAGCCACTGGAGCCAGCCCATATTCTAATATCACTTATTTGATTTTAGAGATACCATTTTGACTGGGATTAATTTTGTGACAGAGATATGTATTAACTCTGTTTACCTTTGATTGCAAGCCCC
Organism: Macaca nemestrina; assembly: GCF_043159975.1. Lineage (NCBI taxonomy): Eukaryota > Metazoa > Chordata > Mammalia > Primates > Cercopithecidae > Macaca > Macaca nemestrina. The sequence goes on along the minus strand of NC_092135.1, from coordinate 82,519,670 downwards.
ATTATGAAGAGTTCTCATTCTCATAGCCCAACCTTAATTGTAAGTCAAAAACAACAACAAAAAAGACACACAAATCCAGTATGTACAGCTGAAATATTCTATTCTGTATGAAACTTTTGCCTTGATTTTAATGATCAATATTTAGCATTAACTAAGGCTCAGTAGTCTTCGCATTAATTTGTTTTAATCTTTGAATCATAGCCTCATTGCTAAGACTATAAGCTGTACTCAAAGCGGTAAAGTACAGGTTTTCAAACTTCAGTCTGCACCAAATCACCTAGATGACTTTCAAAACACACACTTTTGAGACAACCTAACAGAATGGGAGGAAATATTTGCAAACTATGCATCTGACCAAGGTTTAATATCCGGCATCTATAATGAACTTAAATACATTTACCAGAGAAAAACCAACAACCCCAATAAAAGTGGGCAAAGGAAACGAACAGACACTTTTCAAAAGGGAACATGCATACAGCCAGCAAACCTATAAAAAAAGCTCAACATTACTGATCATTAGAGAAATGCACATAAAAACCACAGTGAGATATCATCCCACACCAATCACGATGGCTATCATTAAAAAGTCAAAAAGTAACAGATGCTGGCAAGCTTATGGAGAAAAGGGAACATATACACTGTTGATGGGGGAGTAAATTAGTTCAACCATTGTGGAACACGATATGGCAATTTCTCAAAGAGCTAAAAAACAGAACTACAATTTGACCTAGAAATCCCATCACTGGGTATATACCCAGAAGAATATAGGTTATTCTATCATAAAGGCAATGCATGTGAATGTTCATTGCTAAACTATTTGCGATAGCAAAGACATTGAATCAACCTAAATGACCATCAGTGACAGATTGGATAAAGAAACTGTGGTACATATACACCATGGAATATTATTCAGCCATAAAAAAGAATAATATCATGTCTTTTGTTGGAACATGGATTGAGCTGGAAATCATTATCCTTAGCAAACTAATGAAGGAACAGAAAACCAAATACTACATGTTCTCACTTATAAGTGGGAGCTAAATAATGAGAACTCATGAACATGAAGAACGAAACAGCAAACACTGTGATCTACTGCAGGACTGAGGTTGGGAAAAGGTAGAGAAACAGAAAAAATAATTATTGGTTACTAGACTTAATACCTGGGTGATTAAATAATTTGTACAAAAAAACCCATGACACGAGTTTAAATGTATAACAAATATGCATATGTGCTCCTGAATGTAAAATAAAGGTTAAAAAAAAAAAAATCACGGAAAGTTTTGGACTCCAACCCCAGAGTTTCTCATTCAGTTTGTACCAGGTAAGAATACATAATTTGCATTTCTAACAAGTTCCCAGGTAATGCTGAGGCTGCTAATCTCTAGTCTGTGGACTACATTTTGAGAACCCTCTGTGTGCACAGCCAGCGTTTTGATTGCTGCAAGTTCTTTCTCTGAACAGAACTACAGTGTCTAAGATCTCTGTAATTGGAATGATAACCACAGCCTTCTCTTCAAGAGCTGAAAAAGATTTTCCTTGATGCCACTACACTGTTAAGCACATATGGTGTAGTTATGCTTTCATCATTCAAGCTTATGGTCTGACCTTTTGGTCAAATAATGATTATCATTACAAAATTCAAACACTTTTTAAAAAATGTTTTAAATTATTCGAAATTAGCTCACAAAATACAGCTTCTTAAGTAGATAATTACAATGAGAAGCGTATTGCTAAATAGTATAGCATCAAATCGAAATACTATAATATAAATGCTGTTTAAAATTCAATAGTAAAATATCTGACACAGAGGTACAATTATACAAAAGATCTATTTTACTAAAATATAATAATATGGATAACAGTAACAACTTGACAGGTAGACTGTAAATAAATACTGAGGCCAAATTTAGAATATTTGTAGGAAGCATTTGAGTGGTAAACTGAACAAGTACAAACAAAACAGATAAATTTTTTTGTGAAGACTTCCAGTAACAAATAAATAAAATAGATGGAAAAGCATGAAAGAAAATGAGATATTTTAGATATTCATTTTGTTTTTCAGTGTCTTTATTGTGTCCATTTTTAGTGGAAAGAGGTATAGTTACAAATATCATTAAGCCACATTTTGCAGCATTCATTTTCTCTGGCTAGTTGTGAGAAAACACAGCTTACACGACGAAAGAAAGCGTTTATGTTTTCAAATGATTAAAAGTTGTTTTATATGTCTTACTTTTATTTTGAGGTATTTTATGTTTCATTTTAAATCTTATATGTAAATCTAAAACAGTGTTTAATTTAAGTTGGGAGTAGCAACCTGCATCATAATAATAGGACAATAGTGTGTCATTCACTATGTAAGAATCTGAAACTAAATGAGTGACTATTTTAATTGCTTTATTTTTAATTGATTTATTTTATTTTTAGAGTAGATTTAGGTTTACAAAAATAATGAGCAAAAGGTACAGAGTTCTCATAACCCCCTTACCTTTCTGTCATACAATTTTCCCTATTATTATTATTGTCGTGCGTTAATACGGCACATTTGTTACAATTACTGGACCAGTATTTATACATCATTATTAATTATAGTATGTGGTTTATATTAGGATTCACTATGTGTTGTAGAGTTCTACAGGTTTTGATACATGTATAATGGCATGTGTCCACCATTATAGTATCATGCAGGGTGATTTCACTGTGCTTAATATTCACTGTGATCAATCTATTCATCCCTCTCTCCTTACCCCAGACCCCTGGCAACCACTATCTTTTTGTTGTCTCAATAGTTCTTTCACTTAACAATATGTATTTCAGCTTTTCATGCTTGATGGCGTATTTCTTTTTATTAAGTAATATTCTGTTACACCAATGTATTGCACTGTGTTTATTCATCTATCTATTGAAAGACTTACTAGTTGCTTCCAACTTTAGGGAATTATCAATAAGACCACTATAAACATTTATGGGCATGTTTCTGTGTGGACATACTTTTCAACTCTTTTGGGTAAATACCTAAGAAATCAATTGCTAGGTTATAGGATAAGACTATGCTTATGTTGTAAGAAACTGCCAAACTGTCTTCCAACGTGGCTGTACCATTTTACATTTCCACCATCAGTGAATGAATTCCTTCTGCTCCACATCCTTGTCATCATTTGTTACTGTTAATTTTTCAGATAGTAGACCTTCTAATTGGTGTATAATGGTATCGCACCATGCTAATTTGAAGTTCCCTAATGACATATTGTTTTGAGCATCTTTTCATGTGTTTATTTACCAACTACGTATCTTCTTTGAGGAACTGTTAAGATACAATTATTTGGGCTTCTAGTTCAATATACAAATAGTGTAGACCTCATAAAATTCAGTTTCCGATCTTAAAGTTTTCATTTTCTTTTTACTTGATCTCAATGGAAGCTCTCAAATTCTGTCTGTTCTTGCATCTATTTCATGAGATTTTTCAGCATAAGTAAATATCAAATAAAAACAGTTATAAAATTGTCTTCCTAAAATCCAAGCTGAAGAAAAGATAATTCATCACTTTCAAAACTACTGTGTAACAATCAACCTTTTTCCTTGAATTTCTGAAAATATCCTGCCAAATCTGAAGTAAAGTATGTTAAGAGATACATTTTCAATAGCATAATCATCCCTCAGGATCTAACAAGGATATTTTTACTTGTATTGTAGGTACATAAACTACATGTAGAGATAAACATATTTATATAAATTGTCCTATATATAATTACATAATTATATATAAAAAATTAAATAATTTATCTCAATCCTATGGCTAATTGAGTTATCCCTTAATTGAAACATATTTAATTAAATTGTATCATTTTTACTGTTGCACATATGGCTACTACTGACATTTATTTTGCTAATACAATTAAACTTAATTGAAAAAAATGGTTGAGAGGCAAGTTTAAATTTTTTTTTAATTATTGAGAATTTTATTCACTGTAGAACACTTTGTGTTTTACACACCAGGTAACCAGCTGTGGATATTTTACCTTCCAAGTTTCTGTCAATAATTTATTCCTATGTAATACTTGAAGATATTGAAGAGAGTTATCATTTTAATATTTGCTTCATCAATAAACATGATTAGATTATACTGAAATCATGGAAATTCTATGAACTGTTTATCCTCTGTATTTTATTATAAAAATTTTTTGGGGTAAATGTCATTTGGATGCAGAGAGATTTGGCAATGTTACAAAACAACATTCTTCCCTGATTGAATATGATGCCACATAATGGACTTCGCTAACATCTTTCATATGCATTTATACCTATATATTTGCATAGTTGCTGTCCAGGCATCTTGTAAAAGGGGTACTGGAAAACTGTCACTATTCCTCCACCCTGTATTAAAGTTAAAATATAAGAAACATATATAGTTAACTAATAACCCTTTTGAATAGTCAGATTGAAATAATAATAATACCTTAAGTCTCCATGTAACTCACTATCTTAGAGTTTCGACCAGAAAGTCAGATTTAATATACATCAAACACAGTGATACTAGTTCCAGAATCCAATTTAATAACTTGGGAGTCATAGATGTACTTTAAGTAAATAAGATTATGAATATAAATGCAAGAATTTGTATAAATATGGACCTACACAATATTGCTGTGCTTTACTCTTCATGTTTGTGACACAGAGAGGAATCATGGCCAACCAGAAGAAGATACATCCATACCGGCAGGCAGCTGCGAGAGATAAAAGTGGTGGCCATTTGTCAATTTCAGCTTTTGTTGTCATTGCTTTTGGTGTTTTAGACATGAAGTCCTTGCCCATGACTATGTCCTGAATGGTATTGCTTAGGTTTTCTTCTAGGGTTTTTATGATTTTAGCTCTAACATTTAAGTCTTTAATCCATCTTGAATTAATTTTTGTATAAGGTTTAAGGAAGGGATCCAGTTTCAGCTTTCTACATATGGCTAGCCAGTTTTCCCAGCACCATGTATTAAATAGGGAATTATTTCCCCATTTCTTGTTTTTGTAAGGTTTGTCAAAGATCAGATGTGATAGTTTGCTGAGAATGATGATTTCCAGCTTCATCCATGTCCCTACAAAGGACACAAACTCATCCTTTTTTATGGCTGCATAGTATTCCGTGGTGTATATGTGCCACATTTTCTTAATCCAGTCTATCATTGATCAATATTTGGGTTGGTTCCAAGTCTTTGCTATTGTGAATAGTGCTGCAATAAACATATGTGTTCATGTGTCTTTATAGCAGCATGATTTATAATCCTTTGGGTATATACCCAGTAATGGGATGGCTGGGTCAAATAGTATTTCTAGTTCTAGATCCTTGATGAATCACCATACTGTCTTCCACAATGGTTGAACTAGTTTACAGTCCCACCAACAGTGTAAAAGTGTTCCTATTTCTCCACATCCTCTCCAGCACCTGTGGTTTCCTGACTTTTTAATGATCACCATTCTAACTGGTGTGAGATGGTATCTCATTGTGGTTTTGATTTGCATTTCTCTGATGGCCAGTGATGATGAGCATTTTTTCATGTGTCTGTTGGCTGCATAAATGTCTTCTTTTAAGACGTGTGTTCATATCCTTTCCCCACTTTTTGATGGGGTTGTTTGTTTTTTTCTTGTAAATTTGTTTGAGTTCTTTGCAGATTCTGGATATTAGCCCTTTGTCAGAAGAGTAGATTGCAAAAATTTTCTCCCATTCTGTAGATTGCCTATTCACTCTGATGGTAGTTTATTTTGCTGTGCAGAAGCTCTTTGAAGCTGGAAACCATCATTCTCAGCAACTATCCCAAGGACAAAAAACCAAACACCACATGTTCTCACTCATAGGTAGGAATTGAACAATGAGAACACTTGGACACAGGAAAGGGAACATCACACACCGGGCCCTGTCGTGGGGTGGGGAAGGGGGAAGGGATAGCATTAGGAGATATACCTAGTGTAAATTACGAGTTAATGGGTGCAGCACACCAACATGACACATGTATACTCATGTAACAAACCTGCACATTGTGGACATGTACCCTAGAACTTAAAGTTAAAAAAAAAAAAAAGTGGTGGCCTGCAAGGGAACAGGCTAGGGAGAATAGAGGATTCTTTGAAACTGCTTCTTTCCTCAATTCTTAGCAGGATATTTTGTGCATCATCCATCTCCTTCAGCTCTATCAGGCAACAGCAGGGGTATCGGTGGCTATTGAGATAAACAAGCAATAGAAAGGCAATTGAGACAAAAGGGAAGTACTGTCTATTTATCAGTAGTTGTAGTTTAGTCTGAAAGGGTGAATTGGAGATACTCATGCTACATTAAGCAGCAGCAATTGAACTAGAATCGTTATTTATAAAAATATGTAAAGATATCTATGGATTCTTAGAAATTGGTAGAATTGTGAAATCTGCAAAATATTGGACTGTTAGCTAACAAGCAGGAGGTGGCCTGTACCACTCAATTTTTGAATTGGTAGCCAGACTTTTTCTGAACTGAGGCGGCAATATACTGAAATCATAACCAGATTTTTTAAAAAGAGATGTTTTACCTTGGAACATTTTTAAAGTTAGAAGAAAAATATTCCTAAAGGACTGAGAAAAGAACCTAAATGATCAGCTCTAGTACCAAATATTAAGATACTTTGATAAATTCAACTTTTCATTATAAATAAGTATGAAAATAATCACCTGTAATGATAAACTAGTGACATTCAGTTTGCCATTAAAGAGTACAGGAGTGCTGTTGCTAGTGAGGAAGAACGTTATAATAGTACATATCTAACTTGGCAGAGCCACTCATTGAAAAGATTTAAAAACACCTAGAAGTATTATAGGATGTCAACTAAGAGAATGTAAATTAAAATTTTAAAGTAAAATAATATTGCACTATCAGATAACACACACGTACATATATACACATACAAATGAAAAAAACAGGAGTAGGCAGAATAAAGAACAGAAGGAAGGTTCAAGCTGGGACAGAGCAGGTAGCTGCAATCCAAACTGCATTTGCCATGCGACTATAATAGATGCAACAGCTGTGGAGAAAATTATGCATTAGCATGAAGATCCATGTCAGTATTACAGCTTCTAGGTCCTGTAAGGGTCTAGAACACAGCCTCCACAGAAGTGCTTTGAAGAGTCAGCCAATTTCCTACAACGTTCTATTCTAGAGTAACAAGTAGTAGATGAACCTCAATACTCAAGATGGCACAAAATTAATGCTTATAAGCATGCAGAAGTACTTGAATATTCCCCCTCAACTTCTCATTAAAACACACACAATCAAGAAGAATAAAGAAGAAATTGAATCACACTGTTACCAAAAACTGAAACACAGGGCGGCACTGAAGTATATAAAATCAATTTTGCATCCTTGATTTGGGTTAAAAAGTTGTAGTTACATTGCCTATGATACAGTCTAAATTAATAACCACGATTAACAATGGTGAATGACCATTTTGAAATTTCCAGAATGAAAAAAAGAAAGTATCTACAAGTATCCTCTACAATGATACAACTTGAAGTATCCTACAATTAATACCACTCTACAAAAAAGGTGAAGTGCAGTCCTCAAATTATTTTGCAATGCTACATAAACCCCTCAGAAGTTATTGTTTTCTTAAAGGAGAAAGGCTTTTTATGTAATATTTCCATACCAAGACAAAGTATTCATACAAAATGGTAAGAGAAAACAATTTTATTGATGCAAGGGCAAAATAGGCCATTTATTAACCCAGAAATACAAGACAGTTTAATATTAGAAATCAAATAATACATTGCATCAAAAGGTCAAATGAGAATTTACTTTTTATATAATGTAAATTTATCCCTAGGAGATTTGCTAATGGAAACATCATTTATATATAGTCTAATTGCTGTTATGGAATTCAGGACATATAATTTACCATATAGTTACAAAATAATTTGCCTGCCATCATTAGGGATTTAAGTGTTCTAGTTAAGTGAATTTTCAATACCCTTAAAATTTAAAAAACTCATTAATTTTAAATATATTACATACTTCGCTGACTTAATAAACAGGGTATTTTAATAAAATCTGGTATACTAATAAATGTAAAATTGTCATTATGAAAATCAATTACTATGCTCTATTACAATGATAACTTAGAACTGTTTGTTCAGGACCTAACTAAGAGCTGCATTATAAGATACAAACAATTTGGATGATGCATGAAAAATGTATATTTGATAATAAGTATAACTATTCTTTCTCCTATGCTTTTCTCTTGAGTCTACTGTCAATTCAAAATGAGTATGTTCATATTACTTCCATTCTCTTCAAACGTGGTGACCTGTTATTTAAGGAGAACAAAACTAAATGCCTTCATAGGCAGACAGGAAACTTCATACTTTTAAGTAAACTTTCAAATTTTAGAACAGATTTTAATTTACAGAAAAATCTTGAAGATACTCCAGAGTTCCCATATACAGCATATCTAGCTTATTTTATGTTAGCATTTTAGATTACATAGTTCTCAGTTAATTAACAAACATTAATACATTATTATTAAAGTTCACAGTTATTCAGATTTCATTAGTTTTTTACCTAACTTTTTTATTTTTCCAGGGTTCTACCCATGATACCATATTACATGTAGTTTTTATGTTTCCTTATCCTCCTTTGGGCTCTACCAGTTTCTCATTCTGGTCAGCTTTTGGTAGAATGTTCTCAGTCAAGATTTGTTTGACACATTTGTGATTATTAGACTTGGAATATGGGTTTTGGGGAGGCAGATCACAATGATAGGTGACATTTTAATCACATTTTATTCAGAGAACATGCTATCAACATGAACTATTACTATTAATGTTGATCTTGGTCACCTGGTTGAGGTAGTGTTTTTCAAGCTTCTCCACTCTAAGATACTCTTTTCTTGCCCCTTTCCATACTGTACTCTTCAGAAGGATGTCACTATGAGCAGCCAGCATTCAGGCAATGGGCATTGTGCTCTATTTTCTTGAGTAAGGATTATCTACACATTATTTGGAATTCTCTGGCATGGGATATTTATCCATTCTTTCCTATTTACTTAGTTATTCAATCATATATTAATATAAGTAAGAATATTCATTTTATACTTTGGCTACAACCCAATACTACATTATATGCAGTAGGCATATTATTTGAGCAAATGCCCCTAAGAGCTCTTTTAGTTGGTTCCTCTGTCCCTTTGACAATGTCCATCATTCTGAGTTTTGAGGAGATTTTTTGGAACACTTCCTTTCTTTATGACACTTCAAATGTTCTAGGATCAGCAACCCAAGAATCAAGCCATTACTCCAAGAACTCTGGATGCTTTTATTGGAAGATGGTATTAGAATGCAAGTTCAGGACACTAGGCATTCTCATTGTTACTGGGATGTCATGGCTTATAGGTTCTCTCAGCTGACAGAACAAGGAAATATATGTCTGCATACTAACTCACCTTTATATACATGTATATGATTATTTCTATATAAAACCATCAGTATCTATATTTAGCTGTCTATATTTAAATTAAATTTGAGTATATACTGATGACTCCAATTCTAATCCATTGCCATATGGACCCCCTTGCTTATATGTAATCTCTCACTCCAACAATGAGAAACCTACTTACTTACATGCTTCTTTAATTCCATTATGCTATGGTTTGGATGTTTGTTACTCAAACCTCATGTTAAGATTTGATCCTATTGTTGGAGGTGGGGCCTAATGGGAGGTGTCTGTGTCACAGGGACACATTCCTCATAAATGGCCTCTCTTGTGGGTGAGTGACTTCTCATTCTATTAGTTTCCCTGACAGCTGGTTGTTAAAAAAGAGCCTGGCACGTCCCTCTTCTCTCTGTTTTGCTTCCTTTCTCACCATGTGATTTCTGCACATACTGGCTCCCCTTTTCCTTCTGTACAATATGAAAAGGTACAAGGTAAATAAACCTCTTTTCTTTATAAATTACTCAGTCTCAGATATTCATTTATAGTAACACTTATTCTATACTAATAGATTAAGACAATCATTTTTTTCAGGTTAATATTTACCCAAATAGAAAATAACTTTATTACCTAGAATAGTGTTCACTTATAGTCACTTGTAGTTAATATTGTCCTTAGTCTTATAGAATCAATTTTTTCCAAAGTTACTAAGGTAAGCATCTATTTACCCACATGATTTAGGAAGGATTTTTAATATATTTATAATACAAATATATTCCTTTGTTACATTCTGCATTCCTTCCTTGGATCTCAAAACTTCTAAATGATTTTTTAGATTTCATACGTTAGGTTAACACTTTGTGCTATGAAGTCCGTACATTAGGTTAACATTTTGTGTTGCTATGTAACCAACATGATAGTAACATACAGCACAGTTTCATCATGTTAACGAATCCACTGTGCTTCATCTATTCCAATCTCATCCTACCCAAGCCCCTGAAAAACACTGATCTGCTTACAGTCTCTGTAGTTTTGTCTTGTCCTGAATGTCAGATAAATGGAATGATAGAGTGCATAGTCTTTTTAGACTGACTTACTTCATCTTTCAATATGTATTTAAGATTAATTTATGTCTTTACATTGCTTAATAGTTCATTATTTGTTATCACTGAATAGTATTTCATTGTATGGACATATCAAAATTATCCATTTAACTATGCAAGGACATCTTGATTGTTTCCAATTTTTGGTAATTATGAATAAAGTTGTTTATAAAATTCTTATGCCAGTCTTTGTGTGGACATAAGATTTCAACTCAACTGGGTAAATACCTAGTATTATTCTATAAATGTCAATTAATTCAAGTTGATGGATAGTACTGTTCTAGTCTACTATATCTTTACTGATTTTCTGTCTGCTTGATCTATCAATTACTGGAATAGGGATTTTGAAGTCTACAACTGTAAGAGTGGATTTCTTTTCTCTTTTCAATTTAATCATTTTGCCTTATGTATTTTGACATTCTAATGGAATGGACTCAAACAATCCTCCCATCTAAGCCTCCTGAGTATCTGGGACTGTAAGTGTGCTAATTTTTGTGTTTTGTTTTGTTTTTTGTTTTTGTAGAGACAGAGTTTTACCAGGTTGCCCAAGGTGGTCGTGAACTCCTGAGCTCAAGCTATCTGCTACCCTTCGCCTCCCAAAGTGTTGGGATTATAGGCATAAGCCAATGCACTTGGTCTTCCACTTCATTTTCTTATTGCTTGTACAATTTCTCATGAAAAGTCCACTATAAGTCCAAAAGTCTTATACCACTGTTAAGTAAGCACCCTCCCCACCTTATTTCAAGTTTTTTTTTTTTGTTTGTTTGTTTGTTTGTTTGTTTTGAGATGGAGTCTAGCTCTGTCACCAGGCTGGAGTGCACTGGAGTGATCTTGGCTCACTGCAACCTCTGCCTCCTGGGTTCAAGTGATTCTCCTCTGTAGCTGGGATTACAGGCATGCGCTGCCATGCCCAGCTACTTTTTTTTTTTTTATTTTTAGTAGAGACAGGGTTTCACCATGTTGTCCAAGATGGTCTCGATCTCCTGACCTCACGATCCGCCCACCTTGGTCTCCCAAAGTGCTGGGATTATAGGCGTGAGCCTCCGCACCCAGCCAGATTTTTTTGTTATTGCTTTATTGCAGTCTGAATATACGTCTAAGTTGGCTTGTTGGTTTGGTTTATTTTATTTATTCTGTTTGGTCATGTTATTTGAGCTTCATGGACCTGGGTTTTGGTTTGGTGTCTAATATGGTTTGGCTGTGTCCCCATCCACTCATCTTCAATTATAGCTCCCATAATCCCCACGTGTTATGGGAGGGACCCACTGGGAGGTAATTGAGTCATGGGGGCAGTTACATTCATGCTATTCTTGTGATAGTCAGTTCTGATGAGATCTGATGGTTTTGTAAGGAACTTCTCCCACTCTTCACTCTCATTCTCCTTCCTGCCGCATATAAGAAGGACATGTTTGCTACCCTTCCCCCATGACTGTAAGTTTCCTGAGGCCTCCCCAGCCATGCTGAACTGTGAGTCAATTAAGCCTCTTTCCTTTATAAATTACCCAGTCTTGGGTATGTGTTTATTAGTAGCATGAGAACGGACTAATACAGTGTCTGTTATTAATTTTAGAATGTTCTCAGCCATTACTGCTTCAAATATTTATTATGCTCTATGTTCTCATTACTCTTTCTGGTATTCCAATTACAGTTATGTTATAAATGTAATATTGTGCTACAGTTCTTGAATGTTTTGTTATATATTGTTTTATTATTTTTTCTTTATATATTTTAGTTTGGGAAGTTTTCATTGACCTTCCTCAAGTTCATTGATTATTTTATAAGCTATGTCTAGTCTACTGATGACCACATCAAAGGCATTCTTCATTTCTCTTAGTCTTTTTCATTTATAGTGTTTCCTTTCCATTCTTTCCTAGGATTTCCATCTCTTCTTAAACCACTTATTTCATATGTTGTCTATTTTCCACTTGAGGCCTTCATGTATTTATCATTGTTATTTTAACTTCCCTTTCTGATCATTCCAATATTTGTGTGATATGGTTTGGATTTGTGTACCTACTAAAATCTCATGTCGAATTGGAGGAGGGGCCTAGTGGGAAGTGCTGTGATCATGGGGGTGGATTTTTCCCTTAATGTTCTTATGATAGTGAGTTGTGATGGTATAAATGTATGTGTCACTTCCCCCTCCTCTCTTTCTCTCCTGCTGCCTTGTAAAGAAGGTGTTTGCTTCCTCTTTGCCTTCTGCTGTGATTGTAAGTTTCCTGAGGCCTTCCAGTCATGCTTCCTATTAAGCCTGTGAAACTGTGAGTCAATTAAACCTCTTTCCTACATAAATTACCCGGTCTCAGGTAATTCTTTATAGCAGTGTGCGGTACCCAAGTCTGTTTCTGATGATTGCTTGGTTTCCTCAGAGTGTGTTTTTTCTTGATTTTTGGCATGACTTGTAATTCCGTTGTTAAAATGAAGGCATGTTGTAACGTTCAGTTATAAGTAATGTCAGGTAATGAAAACTGAGGTAAATTGGCCTTTAGTATTCACGTTAATATGGCTAGGAGTTGAACTGTGTTTAATGTTTGCTGTAGCTATGAGTGCTAGTGAATACAAATTTCTCCAGTTTCCTTGGTTTTATTTCCCCTCTGCATTTTAGGGTTCCCTAAGTACTGTTGCTCAGAGATAGTCTGTATCTTGCACTTCTTTTAGCTATAACCCATTGTTATTATGCTGGAGCACTCACTGTTGGTATGATGGTAAGGTATATAACAGAAGTGAGTGCCAACTTGATTGAATTGAATGATGCAAAGTATTGTTCCCGGGTGTGTTTGTGAGGATATTGCCAAAGGAGATTAACATTCGAGTTAGTGATCTGGAAGAAGCAGACCCAGAGTGGCTAGAATAAAGCAGGCAGAAGAAGGTGGAAAGAACAGACTTGCTGAGTCTTCCAGCCTTCAACTTTCTCCCCTGCTGGATTCTTCCTGCCCTTGAACATCAGATCCCAAGTTCTTCAGGCCTGGATTCTTGGACTTACGCCAGTGATTTGCCAGGGTTCATGGGCCTTCAGCTACAGACCGAAGGCTGCACTGTCAGCTTTCCTATTTTGAGGTTTTGGAACTTTGACTGGTTTCCTTCCTCCTCAGCTTGCAGACTGCCTAATGTAGGAAATCACCTTGTGATAGTGTGAGTCAATTCTCTTTTAAACTCCCCTTCATATTTACATATATCCTATTAGTTCTGTCCCTCTAGGGAACCCTTTACTCAATTTTGCACACATTACTCAATTTTGTTTTTAAGGGAATTTTGATAGAAGTTTAGTGAGGAATCAGTCCATACAATACAAATGGAAAAGTTGTTGAAAGGAGATTATTTCTTAGATAGTCTCTTAAATATATTGAACTCATTCTTCCCTTTCTCTGTGACAATCTGCATTACAATATTTTAATTTTTTCTCTGAAAGAGAGTGGAATTTATAAAATTATTTTAGAACCACTTATGATTACTATTATGTTTTAATTCTGGGATACATGTGCAGAATGTGCAGGTTTGTTACATAGGTATACATGTGCCATGGTGATTTGCTGCATCCATCAATCGGTCTAGGTTTTAAGCTCCACATGCATTAGGTGTTTGTCTTAATGCTGTCCCTCCCCTTCTACCCCACCTCTGACAGGCCCCGATATGTGATGTTCCCCTCCCTGTGTCCAGGTGTTCTCATCAGAACCACATTTTTAAGAAGCAAAAATACACATTCACATTATCCTTTGGTTTTTGACAGTTATTCCTCTTAAAAATCTTTTTGATAAGATATTTTGTTTAACCATTCATTACAGAATCTTAGGTATGTAAATAGTAATTTATTTTACTTATTTTATATTTTTGACTTTTCAATTTTCAGTTTATTTCCTTTCCTCAATAAAACACATTGCAACAGAAGTATAACATGCTATAGCCAATCATTTTCCAAATGAGATAATCTGGAATCAACTCCTTACTTGCCTTTATAATAAAACATCTTTCTATACTATTTAGTATCTTTAGTAGAGTCCTTTAGAACTTTTATTTCTACAAAAATGTAGTGAAAACTTTAACTATATCTACTGGAGAAAGCAAGCAAACTTAATGACAGAAACAAGAATAGAACTCTTTTTTCCTGCTATTTGGATGTTTTTGAAATCGATCCAGTCCTTGAATCTTTTATATTTGATTAAAGGAGATATAAGATTCATTTTTATTTCAGTTTTTTCTGGTTCCCTGTTATTGACAGACTCTTAGGACAGAGAACTCTTTATCGGTATCCTTATATCCAAGCCTTTAAATAAATTAAGAATTATATTGGCTTTTATAAACCTATATTTTCCTGTTTTAACTTTCATGTTAAACTTTTAAAAATATAATAAAATCATTTAAGTTTGAAAGGCGTCTTCTTAAACATACTAGACTGCTTATAGGCATGATATTAAAAATTCATAGAACTACTTGTGTACAAGATAAATTTCCCTTGAAGACTGATTAGTTTTCTTTATTATTTTATGTGTATTTAGGAGAGGTTTCAACTTTTCATAGGTTACTGGCCTGGCAGTTCTACAATTGGAAGAGAATCTCTAAAAAAGAGTTTTAGAAGATGCAAACTTTCTAGCAAAAATCCTTGTAGCTAAAAGATTAAGGCTCACCACATTTGTTTAAAAGTCATAAGAATTGTTACTGTTTCATAACAAACTGAACTGTTAAATTTTGCCTGTGAATATCAAGGGCATAACTATCAAATTTGGTTTAACAAAATAAAGTATCTCAGATAATCTGAGTAGGCCTGATTCAATCAGTTCAAAGACCTCAAAAGCAGAGCTGAGGTGTCCCTGATGAAGTATAAATTCTGCCTGTGGACAGCAACTTCAGCCCATGCCTGAGAGTTCCAGCTTGGCTGGGCCTGTGGATTTGGACTTGTGTAGCCAGCCTTATAACTGTTTAAGCCAATTTCATGTAATAAATCTCTTACCATATCTCCTTACAACTTTCTTTTTCTTGATGAGCCCTACTGATATACTAGCAAAACAAAGAAACATAAATTTTGACACGGAAGTAAATATTCATTTAATTTAAAATTGAGTTAATAATCAGGATTATTATTAAATAATCTTTTTACTGACATCTAAGAAAAAATCGTAAAGCAGCTTTGTAAAATAACCAGTTTTATTTTATAAATAAAATATATTTTACACATTACATTGAAGAACAATTTTCATAGAGTAAATTCATCCCATTTTTTCCCATATGGCTCTCCAACTTTTGGCAAATGCATAAAGTAGTGTAATCACCACTATAATCATCATTAAAGTTGTTCGTCAAATTAAAAAATTTCCCCTTGCCTTTTTTTTCAGTTAACCACCCTCTCCCACTACCAGCAATTGAAAAACATTTGTCTATGTTCTGTTCCTATAGTTTGTTTTTTTCCAGAAATATCATATAAGTGATACTATATATAACCTTTTATATCTGTATTATTTGACTTAGAGTAATGCATTTGTGGTTTATTCATATTGTTGTGCACATTAGTTCTTTCCATTTTAATGTAGTGTTCCTTTGGATGAATGTACCACAGTGTGTTTAGACATTCTTCAGTTAAAAAGAAATTTGTGTTTTTTCATATTTTGATGATTACAGTTGGGCCCCTGTAAGTAAGCCTACTTGCTTTTTTTCATTGTCTCTTGAATGTATTCATTTATTTATAAAATATTTACAGGACTCCTGTTTTGTGAGTAGGTTAATAGTACTGGGGATATAATGATGTGTAAGGTAGTCATTACTCTACAAGTTGTGGTAAAGATGGCTAAACAATAACTTTGGGAGCAGTGGATGCTTAAGGCACATGAGGCTCACACAGTTTAGCATAATTTGTAGAATTAGGAAATGATATCTAATTCCACAAGTTACATGGGAATTAGAAATCCTCACATGGAATGAGAGCTTTAAATTGGTTTCTGAAAAATCGAAACAAGATTTCTAAAATCAAGAAACCATAGTTTCATCCTTGGCCCCGTCAAATAACATTTGCCAAGTCCTGAAAACCTGCTGGATCTCAGTTTTCTTATCTGTCAAAGAACTTTGGATTAGATAAATTCTATAGTTCTTTAAATAGCTCTAAATTTTATAATACTTTATAATGTATTTTATGAGTAATAACAACTGTGAATTCAAAACACCTGTCAATAAAAAAAAAGTATTAAATTCTGTAGAACCTTAAAAATGCTATTATATTTCTAGAAACGTTAGAAAATCTCGTTTTAGGGTGCTGTTAAAAATTTTTCGAACTGAGATCAACATTTAAATCTCTGAATCCTGTGTTGGTTCACAGATTTCTTAATCTACAGATGCATGTATACAACTATTTGGAGATCATTTGTTTTCTAGACTTTTAAGGATTTTTTCCCAGGGAATGAAAAACTTAGTAGAAACCTTAAAATGTTTTTTTGCACCAAATTTTGAAGCAGACAAATTAAGCACAGAGGTCTGGCTAGAGGGAATAGAGGTAATTATCTATTTTATCTGTATAGAAAATTACATTGTCTAAAGCAATTCTGGTATGGCCTTCAAATTATATAGGACCCAAAGAAAGGAAAACATTTTGAAAGAGCAATTAATTCTCATCCGATGATTTTCATCCTTCTGGAATTTTATTTCCGATGTCCCTCTGACAAAAATCGTTTGCCAGTAGCTTCAGATACATTATTTTCAAGGTAGAACTCAAGGAAAGAATTTAAGGCAGGAATAATAGAAGCTTCCAGACACATTATCATGTGTTAAGGAGGGTAGATGCAAATGACCTAGTGGACCTACTCTACTAATATATCTCAGTGCTGTTAAAAGTATTGCTCATGTAAGATTTGAAAATTAATTATGTAGATTGTAGTTTCTGTGTATAATAAATTTGAAACTGAAAATTATTATAAGTTGAAAAGCCATGTTTCAATTTCTATTTTTAAAATAACTCTTGAATATGCATAGACAATTAAAAATACATTTTCTAGATAGCTAATAGTGTTCATCAGGTAATATTTGAATTCCTTTTAATCAAAACCCTTATGGTTTTAATTATGAATTTTTTCCTAACTTTTTTCATTTCTTGTAATTTAAATGCCCATTTTGAAATCTTTTTATGAAAACTTGAAACTCATTTTCCTTTGGATACAGTGTTAAATTTCTCCCAAAAGCTACGTAGTGTCAGACAAACACATTTTATTCCATGTCTTGTACCATGGCAAGCATTGAGAATAAAACAGTGAACATCATGTCTGCCTTGAACAACACAGTTCACCCACTTGAATTAATTAAATGTATATATATGCATGCCTGTGAGTGCAAGTGGTATGTGTATTTTTGTGTGTGGGTGTGTGTGTACGGGTGTGTGTGTACATGTCATTTTCATTTCAAAGAATTTACATAAAATAGACTTGATTACTTCAGTGAATTTAAACTGGTAATTAATAAGAGAAAAGTAGAAATCAATAATAGAAGGATAGAGATTCTGAAATGTTTGGAAATTAAGGAGTACTCATAATAATATGTCAAGTAAATCACAATGGAAATTTTAAAAATATTAAACAAAAAAAAATGAAATACAACATATCAGGACTTATGAGGCCGACCCAGTGTTTAGAGGAAAAGTTATCTCTGAATATATATTTGCATACATATATATTTGCATATATTATAGGTATATACACACATATTTACAAGAAGATTGAAAAATTAATAATGTAATCTTCCAACTGAAGAAATAAAAGTTTGAAAAACTTAAAGAATACGGAAGAAACCCAATAATAAAAGTCAGAGTAGAACGTAATGAAATAGAAAGCAGATGTACAATACAGACCCACATCAACATTTTGTTTCCTTTTTTTCTTTCATTCAAGACAAAAGAGATTGTGTGAATAAAAAAAAATGTGTGTCCCTTTTTATTCAAAATAAATAAGGGATATTATTGCAGGTATTAAAGACATTTATAGACAATAAGATGTTTAAGAAACCATACGTCTGTATACCAATTAATATAAAATTGACAAATTCTAAGAAATATGTTTTAATAGTTGTGTTTTTAAATAATTTTTTTCGTTCTTTTCAACAAATATGATGGCACTTGTTAAAATTCAATATTTCTTTAAAATACAATCTCTCAGTAAAGGGAACTTACATAATCTGTTAAAATTCATTTACAACAAAAAAGTGTCAACATCATACTTAAAGGCACAGTATTCAACACTTTTCATCTTAATTCAAAGGACACAAAATATTCATTCTTATGATTTTTACTCAATCTTATATTGGCTTTCCTATCCAGGAGAAAATAGCAGGAAAGGAAAAAAGTTATAAAGCATGAAAAACACCAGTAAAACTGTCATTATTTGAAAATGACTTATTTTGTACATTAAAAAATCCAAAAGAATTTATATAAATATTATTAATGAAATATGTTATTAAATAAAATTATTCAAAGCTATAATTTAATTAACAATGCTTCTGGATAAGAGGTCAGTATATAAAATGAATACAATTTTAGCTTTTAACAACAAAAAACAGAGTTGAGATTAAAAAGCAATATCATTTACAATAATGTCAAAGATGTAGAATACCTAGGAATAAATTTAATAAAAGATGTTCAAGACTTCTAAATTGGAAACAAAATAAACCATTTCTGAGAGAAAAATAGTATCAGCCAAAACAACTGAAGAACTATTTAAAGACCATTCATTGGATGATTCAATATTGTTAAGATTCTCATCCTCCCCTAATTTTCTCTTGGTTCTGTGGAATCTAACTCCATATTGAGTATGTAAAGCACATAACCTAAACTGAATAAAAAATTGTTCCATTTCTTGGCTCCATCAATAGATTTAGTGGTGCTATCTGACTTGGTCAATCCAATCAGAGTGAATCTCAGAATACTGGATGTCAAAAAATTACCAGATAAAAGTGACACCTTTTCTAGCTGGATAGAAATTAAAATAATGTCCCTTCCATGATCTCCTGGCAGCCATATTTTGATTACATTGGTTTGTGACTGCAGGCAGTGGGCAGTTTTAGGATGAAAGCTACATTCTGCAATGAAAGAATTGCAGAAAAAAAAAAAATGAAGTCGGATATTTGTTGAAATCATTAAGTCTCTGGGTCAAGCCTTGACTGAAGTATTTGGTAATACTGGACCAACAGTATTTTTGTTATTTGTATTATTTGGGCCAACAAACTTCCTTGATTAAGTTATTATGAGATGATTTTATATATTTTGCAACACAACTTATTCCACCAAGAACTTCTGAATCTGAAAGTGCTTGCCATTGTAATAAAAAACAAACAAACAAAATGGGCCTCGCGCGGTGGTTCACTACTGTAATCCCAGCACTTTGGGAGGCGGAGGTGGGCAGATAACGAGATCAGGAGATAGAGACCATCGTAGCAAACATGGTGAAACCCCGTCTCTACTAAAAAAAAAAAAAAAAAAAAAAAAAAAAAAAAAAAAAATTAGCCGGGCGTTGTGGCGGGCGCCTGTAGTCCCAGCTACTCGGGAGGCTGAGGCAGGAGAAGGGCGTGAACCCGGGAGGCGGAACTTGCAGTGAGCCGAGATCGCGCCAGGGTGACAGAGCGAGACTCAGTCTCAAAAAAAAAAAAAAAAAAAAAAGCAAAAAAAAAAAAAGTCACCATTAATAGGCCTACTATCATGGTGTTTGGTTTATTCTATTTTAAAAGCCAAAGGACAGAGAATAATCTCTCAGGAGGCTGTCTTCTACCTACACTTTATACTTTGGCATTAGAGAATATCTTGAAAGTTTGAAGATAGAATGTTTCCTGATAAATTTTGCCTCAGGTATGAGGTCATTAGGATTGATGAAAGTCTCGTAGAGTTGGGGTGGAAGAAATGCAATCTAGATATTGGAGAATTGGAAGTATTTAAATGATTGGAACAGAATGGGGAAAGTTTTCTAGAAGGCAGTAGGACTTGTATCAATGGCACAGAAGAAGGAATAAGAAAAGTTATATTCACAAAAAACAGAAAAAAAATCTAGCTTCACTAAAGCAAAACAATCATTTACAGAATAATAGGCAGAAATTTGCACAATAAAGGTCAAGTCAGATGCAACAGCACTGAAATCCAAGCTTACAGGGCTTCATTTGGTTTTGAAGAACTGAGAAGCATCACCTATCACTCTGAGAATTGACTGGAAAATGGAATTACAGTAGGAGTTAGTTACAGTTAAATCATGGGTGATAAATACATGAATTAGTGTAAATACACCTTATTTGAGAAGTGACTGAAGACAGGAAACTCTGGGGGTTGGCCATTATAGGAAGTATTACACAGAAAAAAACAGGCTGAGACAAAATGTTCAGTGACTCAATGAAGCCCATGTCTCTACACATTGTATTCTCTCCACCTAGCATGCCCCTCCCTGTCCCTTATGCACTGAATATTTCGGTGGCAGCAGTTTTGCAAATGAACCTGGTTTCGAGTGCCAGTTTAACCTCATTAAGCTTCATTTTCCTCAACTATAAAATGGGGAAAATAGTAATGTTTATTTTTTAGAGTTGTGTAGGATTTAATTTACTATAATATCTAAAGTAATTAGCACAATATATAAAATAATATAAACAATTATTATGTGCTAGAATTACACATTTGTTCTTCCATAACATTACCTTGTTAATAAAATGATTTTAACAATAGCAAAAGAATAACAGGTAATGTCTATTCAACATCTGCCATATGACAGTCATTGAACTTCTGACTTTACATGTAGGTGTTTAATTTAGTTCTTATAACGCATCTGTGAAAAATTGTTATTATACCATTTTACATATGAGAGGACTGAAACTAAGAGTTTAAGTTACTTTCACAGTGTCACACAACCAGCAAGTGGTAGAGCTTCGATTTGTGCTCTGGGTTACTGGGCTCTTAACCACACTATGTAGAGCCTCTCATATAGACTGCACTTACAGAAAAATACTTTAGTATTTTAATAAATTGTTTACATATCTTTGGAGACTAGAAGATTTGTGAACAATAAAAAAGCAACATCTACATATTTCTCATATATTTTATATAATTTGTACATAATGCCTATCATATAATAATCGCTTAATGAATGTCAGCAGAATTGAATTTGATTTGTGGCCCCAAAACAGGCCCAATCCAGCATCTGAACATCTATACCTATTCTTACAAGGCAGAGACGTTTATCAGTTATCTGCTGTTTTCCTCTGACATTACAAAATGACTTCACAACAGCAACAAGCAATTGGATAAATATACAGTTACATTTTTGCCATGTTAACAGGCCAATTTGGTGATAGTATTTTACAGATGGCACAATTAAGTAATTTTCTTCCGCTCAAGAATTAAGCCTTGATAATACAAAGAAATCAAGTCAATGTAATGACATTTAAATAGTACAAGTATAAAGTAGAACACCAGCTTCATAGTTAAAACAAATAAACAAAAATACTTGTTTGTTTGTTTAAGATAGCAATAATTTACAACATTGAGTCTAAACATGAGTTCTTGAGGTTTGCTAACCCTGGATATAGATAGTGAAGATTTTTTTTTAAATTATATTCAACTAATTCTTAATAACTGGAATACAGATATTTACTTCTTTAGTGTCCTTTAACATTCATTCATTTTAATTACTATGAAATCTTTTTTTTTCTTTTGGTTAGTTTTGTATTCCTCATGTTTATGTCATTTATCCATCCAGTGACATGTCTGCATATCGGAATGTGGGTGATGCCATATATATTTATTTGGTATTTTCTAAGTCCCTAATGGGGACCTAATGATGTTATTAGGGACCTAGAAAATACCAACTACATATAATGTCTGTATTAGTTCAACACTTGTTTTCAGAAGACATCTAAATGTTCAAAATTTGTAAATAGATGAAACAGTGGTTGTTGACTGAGGAATAAACTGAGGTATGTCTACTAACTGGAATTTGGGAATATTAAAATAAAAAAATCGATTTCAGTTTTAATCAATTTAATGTTTATAAAACAAAAAGAGAATACAGTTTCCCCAAAATAATGACTTAAATCACATATTTTGAGAATGACTAAACATAGTTATAAATATATTTAAAACCTATAAATCCCTCCTTAGTTTTTAAGTGTAAACCTGGTGAATTAAATTTCAGTAAGACGCCAGAAGGAAAATGCTGCTGAATAAGTTTACATGACTATCTTACACCGTTTTCTTTTTAGTTTTACACATTTCATATTCAGTTAATGAAATCTTTTCATTTTTCTGTTTTTTATAATATTGCTTTACGTAGTATAATTATCCTAATGAGAAAAATATGGGACATATTTATAAGAATACTACTCTCTAGCCTTTAATTTTAAACCAGATATAAAAGGAACAGTAAACACTCAAGAGCATTTGAATAGAAAAATTATCCTGAAAATTGCTCCAAGTGGTCCATGTATATGCAGTAAACAATTTTACTCATTTAGTGGATACCAAAAGGAAGCGAAATCCCCATATTTATCTTATCACGTTTTAAGTATCAATCCGTTGTGTGAAATTGTAAATCATGTCTTACATTCCACTTGTACAGTGCCAAGTCTCTGCAAGAATTAAACATAGTTCTTAAAGACTCCCTGAAAATGTGTACCCTTTATCTTATATGATGTCCATATGCTAGGAAAGTACTGTTTAAATTGGGAGAAATCATAACCTTTCCCTCTACAACAAAAATATGCACTTAAAAATAAACACTCCAGGCAATGCTAGAAGATGATAGCTTTTAACTGACTTTCTGTTCCCTCTTCATTCTAAAATTTTGTGTTACTATATTTTACTATCATGAGACTTTATGTCCTTGAAATCCAAATGTTCTAGTTAACACTATAAACCAAGATCCAGAGACTATTGAGCAAGTTCCTGACGTTAAAATATCAAATCATTTGGTTCAACAACTGTCATTATTATAATTTTTTAAGAAAAAATATGCTTTTGGAGATCATGCTTACAGAACATGCTCATGATTTCAAGCCCACACAATATTTTAATTCCATAAGGTGTGTGGGTGGTTATTTCAAATTGACATAGTTTTGTGTTATTTTTTACATGCAAAGTTATTATCAGATGGAAGGGAAATTAAATATTCTAAATGTGATTTTAAAAACCTAGTGTTCTTGACTTATATTTCCAATTCTAACTAGTGCTTAAATTTACCCATTTTTGGAAAATGAACAACCTTGACAACATCAGTATTAATAAAAATAGAACTTTGTCAAAATATCTGAATAAAATTCTTGTGTTACTTGGTTCAGTGTATAAATGTGAGAAATATTGCTAAATAATCTATACTTTTATCAAATAATTTACTGATAGGTATTGACTAAAATATTTTATAAAACATAAGGTTGACTTTCATATGAGACCATTGTTAGGTCAATTTCACAATAGATTTCATATATACATTTTAGTAACAGAGTAAATAAAACGCTTGACAGAAGGTTTTATCCTAAGTTTTCAGTCATTAAATATCTGAAATAATAGCAAATTAAGCCTCTTTTGTCAAACAAGGACATCACAATATGCTTACCAATAACCTAATATACGATGCTGCAGGATAAATTCAATAACTCAGTAACTAGTATTATAAGACAACCAATATATGTCATATTGTGTCAGATACTGTCTTTGGTTATGTACATGGTTTCTTAATATTAGCGAATTCATAAAATCATAGGGTTTATGAACCAATATTTTAAACACTATTAGGGAAGAAATTTTATGCTATCATAAGCAGAAATGGTAGCTAAATATTTCTAATGACTATACCCCATCCACAGTAGAGGGTTTTTATTTTTTTCTCTAATCTGCTATGGAAATATATAACACATCATTAGAGCTTTATTTTCCAATTTTTCTAGATTTTAGACAAGGAAATGAGTTTCTTAATTTCTACTGTTTTTGAGATTTGCTTTCAGAAGCTTAATTGTATTCTCTCCTCTGTGAATGTCCTTTCTATATTTTAATACAATTTTTCATTAAATTGTTTTATCTTTATCACCATATTGAATTTGTTAATATATTACTGATTTTAACTTTTTGTCTATCAAAATAATCCTGTTTTTTAAAAAAGCATTCTCCCAGGCTCTCATAGATATAGACAGATGCAGGACAGAGCAATCCACCTCCTGTGCATGTAGAACTCTTAACTAATTAGGTTAACAATACCACACTTCCACTCCAAGATGAATCTAGGGATCAGTGCCACTAGAGTCTGTCTCCAAATGTCACTGAAGACATGAGACTCCTTTAAATTCTCAGATCTCTATTACCTTCTTCTTTCTCCATCAAAAAACTCTGATATCTGTATTCACATCTACAAGAAAAAAGGTATCATTTACCTTTCTGAACTTCCCAGTCTTCTTGCAAGACAACCAATCATCTTCACTGTAGAAGCTAAATTGTTTTAGCTCAAAACTGAGAGGTCTCAGTGAGATATATTCAAGTCATCATCTTGAATGAAATCCCCAACCATGTTGATAATTTTTTAAATAAATTAAAATTGCCACTACACAAAACACAGCCAAATTAAATCCATTCATTTCACAACTACTGAATGTCTCACGTTAGATTATTAAACATAGAGCAACATTTCAGAATTAAAAACATATCTTCCTTCATCCCCTGGAGTGCTGTCTACTAGCAGCACTCAGCTAAGTTTTTTTTCTTTTCATTGACTTTTGCTGAAGAAAACCACTTTACCTATGCTCAAGTCCACTTCTCAGGGGCAGTTAGTTTTCAATGGCTAGTGTATGTATGGTCCTATTGTTTTAAGTTTGGGACAACTCTGAAGGGCCATCAAAGTTTCAAAACTCTCCTGAAATTGGTGGCGGGCTTTGTTGTGAATACTTTCCACTCCAGCTTCTCTCTTTGCCCAATTTTATTTGTAACCTCTTCTTATGTGTTGATATTGAGATCAATCCACAGTGAATCCCTGAACTTAAATTTCTACCATAAAATCTATGTCCTGAAAACTATGAACATTACATAGAGAACCATCACAAATCTTAAATACACTGAAAATACATGTGTGTTAGTCAGGGTCCTCTAGAGGGACAGAACTAATAGGATAGATGTATATATGAAGGGGAGTTTATTAAGGAGAATTGACTTACACAATCACAAGGTGAAGTTGCACAATAGGCCATTTGCAAGCTGAGGAGTAAGGAAGCCAGTCTGAGTCTCAAAACCTCAAAAGTAGGGAAGCTGACAGTGCAGACTTCAGTCCGTGGCTGAAGGTCCAAGAACCCCTGGCAAATCACTGGTGTAAGTTCAAGTGTCCAAAGGCTGAAGAACTGGGAGTATGATGTTTGAGGGCAGGAAGCATCCAGCATGAGAGGAGATAAAGGCTGGAAGACTCGGTAAGTCAGCTTCTCCCACCTTCTTCTGCCTGTTTTATTCTAGCCATGCTGGCAGCTGATTAGATGGTGCTCACCCAGATTGAGGGTGGGTCTGCATCTTCCAGTCCACTGACTCGTATGTTAATCTCCTTTGGCAACACCCTCACGGACACACCAAGGAACAATACTTTGCATACTTCAATCCAATCAAGTTGCCACTTAATATTAACCATAAGCGTACCCCTTGTCAACTGAAACTCATACACATTCTCCTGAAATCATACATAATTTCCAAATAAAGACAATAATAAGGTCATAATTATACTTAACATAATGCAAACTATCCCTAGTATAACCAGGAGGGCATGAATCCTTAACCTAAATGTTATTACAAAATGTTAACAACACTTAAATGATGAAATGAAGTCAATAAATCTTATGTCACATGATAAATGAAAAAGACAGGAAGTAAAATGAAGATATTTTCTTAGTACAAGTGTATACATGCACAAACATATTCTTAACAAAATAGGCCGGACATGGTGGATCACGCCTATAATCTCAGCACTTTGGGAGACCGAGGTGGGCAGATCACGAGGTCAGGAGTTCGAGACTAGCCTGGCCAATATGGTGAAACCCTGTCTCTACTAAAAATACAAAAATTAGCCGGGTGTGGTTGTGCATGCCTGTAGTCCCAGCTACTCGGGAGGCTGAGGCAGAAGAATCGCTTGAACCCAGGAGGCAGAGGTTGCAGTGAGCTGAGATCGCACCACTGCATTCCAGCCTGGGCAACAGAGTGAGACTCTGTCTCAAAAAATAAAAAAATAAATAAAAATGAAAAACAAAACAAAATAAAGAGAAAAGACTCATGACAATTATATTTCTCGTTTCTGCAACTGGTAACATGGGTGTAGCTGGTATTGATGACTACCTTCTTTTCCCACCCATTCCCTTTGCCTTCTGCAAGCACCTCAGCGGTTTGTGGCTTTTACCTTGGGTGTGACACAAACCTTCATTCCTGAAGGGTCTGGGCCATTTGTAGTTCTGCCTAGATTGGGTTGTTGTAGTTTCCTATTGACATTAGTTACAGGGTATGGTAGTCCTAAGAGATCCCCTATGGGATCTCCTGTATTCCATACATATTCTTCCTTACCTCCAATGTGGAGTAGTAGACTGATTTCATCCTGATATTCCAGGTCAATCACCCCATCCAACAATGTAACTCCCTTCCTAGCCTGTTAACATAGAGGTAGGAGGAGCCCAAAGTGGCCAGGTAGCAATCTTAACTTCCAGTTTAATGGAATCATTTGTTGTGTCTCCTGGTGGCAGGATTCTTCCCTCTGGAACTAAGACCTCTAGAGCAGCAGAACATAATGTCACAGGAACAGGTAGGAAAAATGTTGCTAGCAGGTCACAAGGGGTGATGGTGAGTAGTGCTGCTTCCACTTCCACCCCTTGATTCCTAGACCCATGAGTCTTGGTTACGAGAGAAATGGTACCATATATTGGACACTGAATCAGGGTATACCCAGTCTTCTGGAGAACTTCGCCCCAGTCCTGCAAAGTATTGTTGATGGCAGCTGCCGCTCCAGATGGCCTGCCACTGCCATCACGCTGGCTGCTGCAGGGAGGGCTGCATGCTCCACGGAGCCAGTGGGAACCCCGCCCTTCTGGGCGGGGCTACAGCCACCAAAGTTGTGGCTACAGATCTTAGCCTCTGTGTGTTCATGGGGGCTGACACGCCAGATCTCTGCCACTTCGGCCCCCTCCGGAATTTGGGCAGTGACGAACCTGAGAGGGGAAGCCAAAGGGGTGCTGCAGATAACTCAGCACTGGCCTGCAGGTGCCCCTTGGTGCCAGCAACCTAAGCACCATGGACTGCAGCGGGAGACAGGCTCCTGGGCAGAAGCAGGCGGCTACCTGGTAAGGCCCCACCTTCAAGCCAAGAAGTGCCAGAAGACTGGGAGTTAGGCTGCCAGTCCCATAGACAGGAGTGGGGACTGGTGGTGCCTTTTCTTGGCCCACCCATGGCCGCCCATGTACCAATTGGCATGCACTTCCTGCCCTGTGAGGTCCATTAAAGCCCCGGGCTTACCCAGAGCAGCCAGATGATGCAGAGACGATGCGATGACTAGCTGCAGAGGGTAGCTACCCTCTCTGCTGAGAGATTCAGAGACCTACAGAGACATCAGGACTATGAGCTGCAGCGAGGAGAGGGCTGCCTGCTGCTGAGAGCTGCAGAGAGGATGGGAAGACCTATTGGCAGAGAAAACTCATCCACTCCAGGGCCTCCTCCCTGTTGAGAGCCCAATACTCCATGGGACCACCTGTCTACAAAGGAGCTATCCACTGTGGGTCTCCTCTGAGCTGTTCTAACACTCAATAAAGCTCCTCTTTGTCTTGCTCACCCTCCACTTGTCTGCATACCTCATTCTTTCTGGACACAGGACAAGAACTTGTGCAAAGGCACCACTGGTCACAGAGGTTTCCCACCAGAAAAGGGACACCCCAAAGATCCCTTAATGTTGTTATCTAGTTGGTGTTGTAATTGTGCCTTCAAAAGGCCATTCCACCGTTTTATCAACCCAGCTGCTTCAGGATGTACATGTTCAGGGGAATGTGGTAAGAACAGTGAATTCCATAAGCATGAGCCCACTACTGCACTTCTGTAGCTGTAAAGTGAGTGCCTTGGTCAGAGACATTGCTGTGTTGAATACCATGACAGTGGATAAGGCATTCCGTGAGTCCACAGATAGTAGTCTTGGCAGAAGCATTGCATGCAGGATAGGCAAGCCCATATCTGGAGTAAGTGTCTATTCCAGTGAGGACCAACCACTATCCTTTCCATGATGGAAGAAGTCCAATATAATCAACCTGCCACCAAGTAGCTGGCTGATCACCCTGAGGAAGAGTGCCATACCGAGAGCTCAGTGTTGGTTTCTGCTGCTGGCAAATTGGGCACTCAGCAGTGACCGTAGCGAGGTCAGCCTTGTGAGTAGAAGTACATGTCATTGAGTCCATGTGTAACCTCCATTCCTGCAACCATGGCCAGTTTGTTCATGGGTCCATTGGGTGTTGACAGAGCTGGCAGAGGAAAGAGGCAGTGTGGTATCCACAGAATGAGTCATCCTATCCACTTGATAATTAAAATCTTCCTCTTCTGGGGTCACCCTTTGGTGAGCATTCATGTGGGATACAAATATTTTCAATTTTTGATGACTCAGGGACGTCCATCCCATACCTCTCCCCCAAATCTCTTTGTCACCAGTTTTCCAATCATGCTTCTTTCAAGTCCCTGACCACCCAGCCAAACCATTGGCTACAGCTCATGAATCAATATATAATCACACATCTGGTCATTTCTCCTTCAAGCAAAACACACAATCAGGCGCGCTGCTTGAAGTACTAACCACTGGGAAGATTTCCTTTTGCCACTGTCCTTCCGGGATATCCTAGAAATGGGCTATAGTGTGGCAGCTGTCCATTTTTGGGGGGTGCAAACATATCATGCAGAACCATCTGTAAACCAGACCCTAGTCTTCTCTTCCTCTGTCAACTTTGCCTCCTTTAATCCAGTCAAGTTGACACTTAATATTAACCGTCACAATATGTATTGTTCTTCACTCAGATGAGCCACATTTTAAGACAGGAAAAACAACAAGCACAGAGAATTGAGAATTAGCCTAATAGCCTCACAAAACAAAACAAAAAAAGTAGAAATCACTACCAAGAATAT
The DNA here is from genome assembly GCF_043159975.1 of Macaca nemestrina. Taxonomy (NCBI): domain Eukaryota; kingdom Metazoa; phylum Chordata; class Mammalia; order Primates; family Cercopithecidae; genus Macaca; species Macaca nemestrina. The sequence goes on along the minus strand of NC_092135.1, from coordinate 82,490,047 downwards.
AAAGAACCAACCAGCATCAGTAGTCACACTTTATAACCTAGTAGGGAGTCAAACAGCTAATTAACAATGTTGTAAAACTACAGCTAGAAGGAGCATTCAAGGGTGCATTTTAAATGGTAACTTATGCAAATACCCTAAAATGAAGGCCTGACCACAAGGTATAAAATGTTTATCATCTGGCAAATGATTCTCTATATGGCTCTTCTAATTTCAATAAAATACAAATCAGACATAAACAACATTTAATAATGTTAACAAAACAAGGTGAAAGGATCATTATGATAGCACTGTGGGTTGTATAATATTACTGGTCTAAAATAATTCATAATTTCAGGAGGAAACAAAATGTTTCTATGTAATAAGACTTATGTGAAAGTCATGGATAAGTTTAAAATATCTCTCTTCCTTAGCAAGTAAAATGTAGCTTTGAAAAATTAAGCAAAGCCTCAGACTAATTATAAATGCCTTTTTACAAAACTGGACATCCCCTTGAAAGAAGCAATGAGGTCCCAGGCCCTGACAAAGAATCAAAGGTTTGATAATCCATATCCTCTAATGTTGGCTACTCAGAGCATCTGAGGATCTGCATTTCAGAGCAGCCAGCATTTTCTTATTGTTCCTAGAATATTATAGCAAACCAAGGGAGATATCAAAATAAATATCTTTATAAACCTACATAGAAATAAATGAGGTTGTAGATATATTGCAAGTAACTTAAATAGGTAGTGCTGATATTTTATAGTAACTCGAAGTATAAGTGTAATAATATACTATGTAAAAGTTGCATTTCAGCCTATTTTGTCTTCTGTTTAAGGTATTAGATGTTTAAAAAATCAGTCATATGTAATAATGAATTGCATTACAAATGGCTTAAGAACTTAAGTGTTTAGTCAAAGTGTATTTTGGTAAAAAATAACTTTTAAAATTTGATGTTTTATATTTATACATATATATCTAATAAATTATACATTAGAATGCATTAAAAATATACTCGTAAGTGATTTTCTCAAAGTGTATAACTTCCTTTAGGTTTATTAATTAAACAGGTGAACAAAAACATTATCTTAAACATCTTTGTAAGTTTTATACATATGACATTCCCATTACTAACAGTTAATTTGCATATCAATTGATTATCATAATACTAATATTGTAGTACAACATTTTTTTCTAAAGCACATTTTTAAATGTTGCACTGAGAGATACTTCATACCCTGTAGCAGCTCTGTCTAATATATTCCTCACCTGAACTGTAGGCATTCAATCATGTATCCTCTGTCATCTCCTAAGAACTGCATCTTTTCTGATATTTAATGTTTAGGGCATCATAATAACAGCTGACTGAACAATTTTCCACTTAGCTATTGCCAAAACTCAGTTTCTCCCATTAATATGTGTGCTGTCAAAATGCTAGGATTACCCATTTGCTTCCAACTGGGTGCTTTCCCACCAGGCATATTTACAAATTAAGGGTATATTGAAATCATTTAAAAAATTTTAAAAAGCACACAAATTTTTTTGTAACAATGAAGTCATGGTTTATGAGCCAAAATAAGTTCTCATGAAAACAGACCTGTATAAGTCTTTATCTGCTTTTTATTACATCCTTTTAAATCATAGTTCACTCCTGCTTCTCTAAGGTAGATAACCGTATTTTATCCTAACTCCTAATCACTGGAATTTAATGAATCACATGATCTATATTTTTTCAAATAGGCTGTCTCTTTTTGGGAAACATAATATCATAGTTTATAGTTGAATTGATGCTTTAATTAAAGTCAGATTTTGAGGTTTAAACATTGAAATGCAGTCCAAACTAAGTTATTTCTGTTCCAATTAACCGTGATTGCTAAATATATTCCTCTTAGATACAATCTCTTCCACATTGTCCTGATCAAATTAAATGTTGCTAGCTGTTATCTCCAAATATTGGGCAATTCTGCCCTTAAAATCATTAGTAAATTTGAATATAAAGACAGGTGCCTTCAAAAGCCTTTCGAGAAAAGGCAATCTTTCCTGAGAAACACAATGAGAATGACAATATATTTGGAGCCAGAAGGATATAATTTAAATCCAGAATTTAACCCCTATAACTCTGGGCAAATAAGTAAACACCTCTTAGCCTTAAGATATTTCCTTGAAATTGGGGCATTAATAATATTTAATTTTATTAGGTATTTAATGTCTTTTAGAAAATGTTCTAAGCAATTTACGTGCATTGTGTCATTTATAGACACAACAACTATTTGAGATTAGCATTCTTAAATTCCCATTTTCTAGATAAGTAAACTGGAGATAATAATACCTCCCTCTCTTATCCATTGGCATTGCAGAGAAAATAAATTAAGTTTATGAAAATAAAAATGCTTTTTCAGGACCAAGATATAAAACATAACAAAAGTTATTATTATTTTTTCCTCCTCCTGGCCCTCTTCTCAGCTTTAAAACACTTGTCATATTCATGAATTGGTTGACATGTACATTTATGCGCTTAACCTCTGAAGTGTTACTCTTCAGAGAGAAACACAGGACTGAGGCATCTTAGTAGCACAGTTTCGCAATTTTTGCAAAGCATTCTAGGAATATGAGAAGAAGTGAAATAATTGAAGGAAAGAATAGTTTGAATACTCCAGAAGAGGGAAGATACGGAGCTTCTCTAACTTGCAAAAGCAAAAGGAGCAAAAATATACAGCAGCGCCACTCCCCTCAAATACACCCATTCTTCACTCTTTAGGTGAAGCCTCTATAGGGAGAGACTTCAATAATATTGCTAAACAGATAGAAATTACAGTAAAATGCATATATTTGAATTCCTTCCAAGTGAGCATTCTGACCACAACCGTAAATAATGTTATGCTTTGTTTGCCATCATCTCAATCCTCAATAAATATGGTTTTACAGATTACATGCAAACACACACACACACACACACACACACACAGAGAGAGACATGAGTGCAGATAGGAAAATTTCCTCCAGTTTGGATAGTCTGAGTATACAAAAGTTTTTAGTAAAAAGAGTAATAAACAAAGCAGTTATTAAACAATTGTAAACATCTTCAGCAGAAATTCCTAACAATTCTGCTGCTATGATAAAAACAATTTGCTTTTAATAGTGTTGAAGAGATGCAGTATTAATGTCAGAACAGTTTTATTAAACTATCCCTATGGTGTGCTTAAGTCAGAATACTACATTTAAAGGTTCAGAGATGTAATTTTACATCATTTTTCTCCTTAAATATTCTGTAGTTCAGAACAAATTTGTATAATAATGTAATGTGAGTCTTAGAAGTAGATTTATAGATTAAATCAATGTAAATAACATTCATTCATTTATTGACCCAGCAACTTTCTCGAGTCAGTGTTAATAAGCAACAGTATCTGTGCCAAGCCTGTGGCTTGGGACTGGGGAAATAAACAAGAGTGAGTAATATTCCTGTCTTCAAGAGGTGCAGAGTCTATTGGAGGAGGCAGATATAAAAACAAAATGTAAACAAATGAGGAAAGAATGAAAATAGAAGTATGTACACTTTATGATAAAGTATTTTCCCAGTCATGACTTGAAGTATGTGGTTGAGGCTGATGTCATGAAGAAGATTTTATGAAGAAGATTCTACCTGTGCTGCATCAAAGGATGTATGTGACTTAGACAGGTAAGTTTTGCAAGAGGGAGTGGGCAGTTCCTGAGCAGACCAGGAAGCAGGAGCAAGAAGTTCAGTGAATTTAGAGTCAAGAAAATCATTGTGTGTGTGGAATTCATAAAAAGTAGCTCTTGATTATGATAAAGTATGAAGCAGGGAGTGGTGGTACTCAGTGTCTCTTGGGTAATTATCTAATTCCTTAAGATTGTGGAAAAGATCTTTTATTTTCTGCCATCCAACCTCCTTCACATTGATGTCCTTAGCCCTTTGACTACGGTCGCACCAGATACATTTATGTTCTTTTATTCACAAGTACCTACACCAATTACTTAACATCTATCATCCTGCAAACTCAGGTCAAATGCCAATTTCACTATGAGTATTCAGCAGATTTCCCAGAAGAAGTCAGATTTTTTATAGACTTTCATGAAAGGCTGTTTCCTAATTTATACTTAAATATCTATTTACATGTTTATGGAGTTAAAGAATGCTTTTCTCACCAGACTACAATCCCCTTGAGAATAGGGGCCAAGTATAATTTTACTCTTCAGTGTTAGGTCTAATGTCAAAAACACAGTAGGTTGTCAACAAATATTTGTTTAATGAATAAAATTATAGTTTCTAATATAGTGACTGGTTCAGTTTATACACATAATGCATAACACAAAATATATAATGCAAAAACCTTAATAATTTCATTTGATTCTTTAGTATGTATGTAATATTTAATATAGGAAAGGAAGAGATTGCTTATTTCCTATCTGATGTGTATTTTGTGATGCAATTTCATGACCAAATCCCTAATTTTCTTAAAACTAGTGATTATCTCCTTAAAATATTTTATTCCCTTGATTCCCTTGCAGTCAATTGTGACCAACGAGATATGAGCAGAAGTGTTGTCTGAGGTTTCTTAGAAAGTTTCTTAGAGAGCTGACTCAACTTGGTAGTGTTCTTATTTTGCTATCATCTTCCACATCCTTTTTATTAAGAGTTACTTAAAATTTGGACATGATATCTCAAGATACCTTGGATTATGAAGTAATCCTTAGGACGGGAACCATGAGCCAGAAATGGGTATCAGAAAGATTCAAGGAAACTGAGTCTCTGATGACTCTGGAGGCATTTTATGAGAATCTGTCAATCTACTTTTGTAATTATTTTGCCTGAGAAGCAAACTCATATTACTATTACTAAAATTAATCTAGAATCAGTGAATAGATACTCTATGACAGAAGAAGCATGAAGAAGGAGTAAATGAATTTTTCAATGACCAAGTAGTAAAATAAGGATGTTCTAGGAGAAAGATGTGCTAACTGCATGAGCGTCATGAAGAAATAATCAACAATACAAAATAATGTACTGAATTTGGAACAAGGGGGGGCACATTTATTATACTTCCTTTCTAGAGGAATGGTTGCAACAATAGGGCTTTTGAGGATGTACATTTTTGGGGGTAAAGAACTTTCAAGAAGATATTGAAATTGAAAAAATTATGTGATGACAAGTGAAGCCATTTAATGTTTACAGTTGGAATGCTAGGACTCACTGACTATGACACATCAATTTTGGAAAATTTTCTCATTTATGAGAAGGGATTTGTGGCGGGCAGATCTAGTGCCTATGTATACCCTGCTATGAGTGTGCTCACTATCCCACTTCGGAAATCATTTCCTTACCTCTTAAATTTTCTTTTCATTGAGGTGAAATTCACATAACATAAAATAAATCATTTAAAGTGAATAATTTGGCTACATTTAGTATATTCCCAATGTTGTACAATCACCAACTCTATCTTGTTCTGAAATATTTTCTTCATCCCAAAATATAACATCATAGCCAATAAGCAATTACCCCTGCCATTCCTCCCTCTCTTTGCCTTTGTTTATAGCTCTATGAATGTATCTGCTCTGCATATTTTGTTTCAAATGGATGGAAAAATATATGTGACTATTTGTGGGGTTTTTTTTCACTTAGCATAATGTTTTCCAGATTTATCCACATTGTAGTATGTATGAGTACTTCATGCCTTTGTATGGCTGATTGTTTCTTTACTCCTTAAACTTACTTTTTGGTTTATATGTGAATAATATATAATTTTTTTACATGACTTTTTTCATGTATTTCAGCTAAGTCTACCAGGTTCCCCCACTGTTCTAGAAATAAACCATGCTTACCTCCAACTTTGATGTTTTTGCTTATGCAGTTTCAATTATCTCAATTCCCTTCTTGTTCCACCTTAGATAATTTGAATATTCAAGTTCTTCTTATGCTGCATAGCCAGCTTTTATCCTACCTTATCCACTGAAATTAATTTATCATCCCTTAAAGTTAAAAGTACCTTGCAAATCAGCCTTATAATAACTTGCTCTGTCAAATAAATGTTATCAGGAGTATGTCTTGTCTCTTTGTGGATTGAAAGCTTCTTAAGGGCAGAAGTCACATAATTAATTTTTACATCATCCTATAAACAGTTTTTCAAGTAATTGAAAAAAGAGAGTACAATTTATAGACTTAAAAAACATTAATGCTACTTTCTTATTTGTAGAGTTTTTGTGTTACACATATATTACCTCAATTTACTTGTCGAGGACCCAGGAAAATAGGCAAGGTGGAGGCTAGTATTTCTGTTTTTTCGACTAAAATTCTTACTAAAGACTCATTTTCTCTTAGTAAATGGCAGGGCTGAAGTTGAAACATTAGCTTTTACTAATACATTGGGAGGGCATGTATCTGAGTCCAAAGCACAGCATAGAAATACCATTGTCTTCATATTTTATAACTTGATTTACTTGAAGTATGGCTTGAATGCTATAAACATCATTAAATTGAGATCTGTGGGACTTCTCTAGTGAAAAGAAGTACATGATAGGAGTGGTTTATTACCACTGTTTTTTCAATTTCACATGACCATGAAAATAGTTTCAGAGATTTTCATCATTTTGTTGATGGGTTCTGTAAATTGCTTCTCACTTATAGTTATTTCTATGCACAATTTTTTAAATTCTTTTTTCCCCTACTCTTGGGAAACTGTGACTTTTATGTTTCCTCCTCCATGTTCAAGTACAGAAAAGATTTTATAAGTACCTCACCTGCCTATTCACTTCATGTGTCAATTTCTTTTTGTCATATCACAACATTGATTGCATTTAACCTGAGGAGTGGGGAAATGGGCTCTGTTAGTGCACAATCCCATTTTGAATGCACGCTGCATTCTATGTAGTCCTAGGCCCAGCATGTGTAACAAGGGACCCACAAGTATTTGTTTAACAACCACTTGATTTCCATTCTCCCCATCTCCTTCAGCCGATAGATCTTTCTCTATTGCAAGTAGAAAAGTGGGTCTTTGGACATCCTATCTAATTTTTATAATTAGTTTTATAGTATCTACAAAATAATTTGCCAAGATTTTGATTGAGATTGTGAATTGCGTTGAATCTGTAGTTCAAATGAGCAAGACCATCTTAACAATATTGAGGCTGCCAGTTCATGAATATGAAATCTCTTCGTTTAAAAATGTATTTGATTTTATTCATTAGAGTGTTGTAGTTTTATGCATTTAGATCCAGTACACATTCTACTAGATAACATAGAGTTGTTTTATTTTGGTGCTAGTGATACATATTATATGTATATATGTTTATTTATATTATATATATTTTTATATTTTATATATATTTACATATATTTATTCCAAATATATATGTGTGTGTATATATAGTATAGACCCTTGCTTTCACTGCATTTATTTTATATACATATATGTGTGTGTGTGTACATATATATATATATATTGTGGGTGGGTGTGTGTTTGTAATTTTGATCACTTAGATGAAATGGAACAATTTCGTGCAATGTACAAATTACCAAAAGTCACTCATGGAGTAATAAATAATCTGAGTAGCTAATGTCTATTAGAAAATTTGTTTCAATAATTAATAACCTTCTAGAAATCAGCACACAACCCAATGGTTTCATGGGTGAGATCCACCAAATATTCAAGAAAGAACTGATACCACTTATCTATGATCCTCATGAAAATAGAAGCAGAAATACATATTTTGAAGCCCTGTGTTGTACAACGATACAATGTATATCATGTTTTAAAAATATATATGTATTTCAATTAAAAATTTATTTTGGTTTTTATTCTGTTGATGTAATTTACATTGAACAATTTTGAATGTTAAATCAACATTGCACATCTGGTATTAATTAATCCTCCTTTATTGTGGTATATAACTATACGTTGTTGGATTTCATTGACAAATATTTTGTTAAGGATATTTCATTGGTGGTAAGAAAAGATATTGGTCTCTAGTCATCCTTTGTTGTAATGTATTTTGCCAGTGTTAATATTAAGATAACTCTGGTGTTATTAAAGGATTTAGAAAATGTTCTTCTGCTCCTCTTTTATTGGTAGTAGTACTTTTTTTGAAATTTTTTGATGGTATATAACATGTTATTTCCAAATATGTATCTCTTCCTCTACTTTCTGGAAGAAATTGTGAATAATTGATATAATTTCTTAAAGGTTTGGCAAACTAAACTAGTGCAGCCATTGAGTTGTATGTTTTGTTTTTGGATGTTATTGTTAATAAAAATGCTATAATATAAATTAGCTACTCATATTATCTATTATCCTTGTGTGAGTTTCGGTATTTCATGTCTTTTAAGGAATTGGACCATTTTATCTAAGTGGTCAAATTTGTGGCCTCATGTAGTTTTAATAATATTCCTCTGTTATATTTCTAAATTTCATGGGATCAATAGTGATGCCTACCTTTCATTTCAGATATTGGGAATGTGTTATCTTCTCTCTTTATTTTATTTTATTTTATTTTTGTTAGCTTGGCTAGAGATCTGTCCATTTTATTAATCTTTTCAAAACCCCAGATTTTAGTTTCATTGAAATTCTCCATTTTTTTTTTGATTTGTGATGCATTTATTTTTGCTGTAATTTTCATTATTTATTCTATTTTGCTTTCTTTATGTCTATTCTGCTCTCCTTTCTCTTGTTTTCTGAGAAGAATATTTAGAGAAGGACATTTAGAACACTAACACTATTATTTTATGCTAATGGATGCATTCGATGTTATAAATTGCTTTCTTACCATTCCTTTCACTGTATTTCATAAATTTTGATAAGCCAAACTTTCACTTATATTTAGTTCAAAATATCCTAAAATTTATTTTAAATTTTTTCATTTGGTCTATGGATTATTTAGAAGACATTCTTAATATGCAAATATTTAGGGATTTTCTAGCTCTCTTTCTAGTTTTGATATCAGTTTAATTCCTGTAATCTGAGAATGCATACTGTATTATTTCTATTCTTTTAAATTTATTAAGGTGTGCTTTGGAGCAGAATGTAGTCTATGTTAGTGAATATTCCGTGTAAGCTTGCGAAAAATGTGCATTCTGTTGCTACATGGAGTATTCAATAAATGTCAATTAGATCAAGTTGAATGCTATTGTGGTCAACTATAACTATATCTTTATTCATTTTCTGCCTTCTTGATCATTTCCTTACTGACAGAAATGTTGAAGCTTTCAGCTATAATAGTAGTGTTGTCTATAAATCCATTTTTTGTCAGTCATGCCTAACGTATTGGACTCTGTATTGTCAAATGAGTTGTTAACATAGTTAAGTTTTTCTTTTTCTTTTTTCACATTTCCTTAGGTAATTTAGTCTTTTGTTATTATGTAATGCCCCTCTTTATGTACGTTCTTTTCTACATTTAAAATTGGTCAAAATTTGTATTCATAAACAAAATTTAGCATTTAATAATTTAAAGTTTATTATAATAGTAATATTTAATATTTTTGCAATAAAGACAATATAGACACTGATACTTTCCTTCAACAACTCCAGTATGTAGGAGGAAGCCCATAATCTAAGGTTTAAGAGCATAAGTGAATAGGATCATATAGATTATATGATTCTATAAGGGAGTGGTATTGTTTTTACTGGCAAACTCAGAAATATCTTAGAAAACAATGTGCTTTTAAATGGTGTCTTCACTGATGCATAAATCTGTAAACAATTTCAAACATACCTTGTCAAGACATGCCGATTCTTAAATTATTGTTATCCATCATCCCCTTATGTGTATCAAACAACAAATGAGTTGTGAAACTGTTAGATGTTAAAGAAGATACACATGTATAGTGATACAAAACTTTTTTTCTTTAAAGGTAATTCATGATAAAATGTTTTATGCATTGTACAGGTCACTTCTTCTCATTGTGCTTAAAATGATTTTTCACTACAGCATTAATCTAGTTTATTAGGTTCAAGAGTAAGGTTCAAAGACATCAACATAGCATGCACTGCCCAATTTAAAGTAAATTATCATATACAATATACAATGCACCTCATAAAAGAAAACAAGACAGCCAACAGACAAAACAAATAGATGAAGCAACCTTATAAATAACATCCAAATTTTAATTATTGGTATTAAATTGAAATAAGAAAACAAATACACGTATGCCAGCAATGCAGTATATTAAACATTTTGAAGCCACTACAGCTAATTTTCTCCTGATCATTTACTAAAATAATTACATTAAGTATTCACCAAACATTATACAAAATGTTACAAAACTACATTCCTCCACATTTAAACTCACATATACGTACTTATATCTATAATTTATAAATATAAGACACTGTATTAAGTTATTTAATATAAAAACACATAGCCAAAATTCATTCTTTCTCTCTCTCTCTATTTGTTCTTTTTTTTAAAAAAAACAGAATCTCGCTCTATCACCCAGGCTGAAGTACAGCAGTGTGATCATGGTTCACTGTAGGCTTGGCCTCCTGAGATCAAGGGATACTCCAACCTCAGTCTCCCAAAAAGCTGGGACTATTGGTGCATGCCACCACACCTGGCTAATTTTTGAATTTTTTTTTATAGAGATGACATTTCACCATGTTGTCCAGGCTGATCTTGAAGTCCTAGGCTCAAGTGATCCAACCACCCTGGCCTCCCAAATTTATGGGATTACATGCATGAACCATTGCACCCCAAAAAGTTATTACCTTAGGAAATTTGTGTCATTACTATTATAACATAATTTAATATTATGTTTTAAAACCAAAATAATCAGTTTTTGCATATTTTTGAACATTGGGGAGTCTAATAATATTTTCATTTAATAATAATAATTTATTAGTAACTTTGTAACCATAACACCAGGTGTTTGGTCTAGGTTCTACTGCTCACCACACAAAAAGCCAATCACTGAGACAATGGATACCGTCAGGGAAGAATAATTTAATCAAGTGCTGCAACCAAGGAGATGGGAGATCAGTCTCAAATCCATCTCCCTGACTGACTAAAACTGAGGGTTTATATAGTCGGGAAGGAATGTAACTATACATGGGTAAACAGGAATTAGGGGAGGATAAAGAAGAGGAGTTGGACAACAGGAATCAGGTGATTGGTGTGGCAACAATGACAGGTGACAGGTCTGGTGTCTCATTGTCCAGATGTGGTGATCTGGCAAATTTCAACTCGTGATATTATCTGGGAGGGCTGATGGTTAGTTTCCTGAGAAAGGAACTCAGATAAGACAAATGTAGCTATTTCTTAAGTTTAAAGACCAGGAAGGTCAATTTCTTTGTTTATTCAAAAGAAACCATAAATATCAGTTCAATGCAGCAATTAAGCCTGTTTCAAATTCAACTTGTCTGGCCTATCAGAATGAGAATTTACAAAACACCTAAACAAATAAAATATTTTAGAGGATATTAGAGTAGCCAGGATTGGTTGTTTATGACGATTGAATTTCAAAAATTGTATTAGGTAGTAACAATTCTGGCTTATATAAATCCATGTTTCAAGTACAAAACTGTATATAGTCTTAGGTACATTTGCCAGAATTATAATTTTAGCTTGAAAATAACAATGTGAGGCATGCAGCCAAAATTTATTTCAATACATTTGGCACCTATGATATATATTCCACTGTTATAATAATCTCAGTTATTAAAGTTATGCATATGCAGAACTTAGGCTAAACTAAATTTCGGTCAACATAGAAAATTTTAAAAATTAGCTAACAGTATAATTAATAAAAATAGAAGGTAAATTTGGTTGTTCTATTTTAAACTGTCAGGTTTTGAGTTTGAAAAATATCCTAAAAAACGATAGAGCTCATATTATTACTAAATAATCAACATTTACATAGAAAAAAGATGAGATAATTTTAATATCAATGAAGAAACTAGCACTAATTAAGGCACAGCTGTAGTCTGGGCAAAGCATCATTGTATAAGCTTTTGAGCACAAATATTTAGGTTGAGATGGAGGTTGGCATAAAAGAGAAGGCAGTCATTTATTCATTCTTCCACTAAATATATTATCTGAACACCAATTTTTTCCAGTTGTTGATTTAAGAACAGAGATTTAAGTAATTAATGAAACAAGACCAATGTCTTACATTCAAAGCACTTATTTCTAGTAGGAAAAAGAAAATATGCAAAATAAATAATTAACATACAATAGTAAGTGTTATTGCTTGAATGGTGGATCCCCAAAATATATGTTTAAGACCTAACTCCCAATATTACGAATATAAAAATTTTTGGAAATAAGGTCTTTGCAGAGGTAATTAAGTAGACATGAGGTCATTAGGGTGGGCCTGAATCCAATATGATGTATGGTCATATAGGAAGAGAGAAATTTGTACACAGACAGGTATGTACACTGAGAATGCCACGTGACAATGGAGAAGGAGGTTGGAGTTACACAGCTGCAAGCCAAGAAACACTAAGAATTGCCAGCAACACCAGAAGCTGAGAAGAACATAAAACAGAATCTTCCTAGAAACTTCAAGAAAACATGGCCCTGCTGACAGCTTTATTTCAGACTCGTAGCCTCTGTAACTATGAAAAAATAAATTTCTGTTGCTTTATGCCACCAAGTTTGTAGTAGTTTTTAATGGAAGCCCTCGGGAAGTAATATAGGGCCTAACAGAAATCTATTGAACACTCCATTTAACAATGGCAAAACACATACACTTTACAAGTACACATGGAACATTCTCCTGGATAGTCCATATGCTAGACCATAAAACAAGCCAAAATAAATTTCAAAAGTTTCTTGTCATATAAAGTATATTCTTGGATCTCAATGAAATGAAATTGAAATGAATAACAGAAGGAAATTTGGGGATTGTTAGACAGCCCTTTCCCAGAAAGTTTGACACCTGTGTCCTTAGTCTGGAGGCCATGGTAGTCGCTTTTAACTGGCTGACAGGTGCCCGGTATTTAGCCCAATAATTCTAAGGAAAAATAGGACAGGATAGCAAGTGAAAGGGGTCTGATGGTACTCACTGCTTGGTGATAGTCTCACCACTTGACAATAGGTGATAGTCTCACCGCTTGGCGATAGCTGATGGTCTCACTGCTTAGCGATAGGTGATAGTCCCATCTGGATCACCAAAATGTGTCTGGAATTGGTGGGTTCTTGGTCTTGCTGATTTCAAGAATGAAGCTGTGGACCCTTGTGGTGAGTGTTATAGTTCTTAAAGATGGTGTTTCTGGAGTTTGTTCCTTCAAATGTTCAGATGTGTTCATAGTTTCATCCTTCTGGTGGGTTCATGGTCTCATTGACTTCAGGAATGAAGCTGCAGACCTTTGCAGTGAGTGTTACAGCTCTTAAAGGTGGCACATCTGGAGTCGTTCATTCCCTCTGATGGGTTTGTGGTCTCCCTGGCTTCAGGAGTGAGGCTGCAGACCTTCGTGGTGAGTATTACAGTTCATAAAGGCAGTGTGGACACAAAAAGTGAGCAGCAGCAAGGTTTATTGTGAAGAGCCAAAGATCAAAGCTTCCACAGCATGGAAGCGGACCTGACCTGGTTGCCACTGCTAGCTGGTGTGGTCTGCTTTTATTCCCTTATCTGACCCCACCCACATCCTGCTGATTGGTCCATTTTACAGAGAGCTTATTGTTCTGTTTTACAGAGAGCTGATTGGTCTGTTTTGACAGAGTGCCTATTGGTGCATTTACAAACCTTTAGCTATACACAGAGTGCTGATTGGTGCATTTACAATCCTTTAGCTAGACAGAAAAGTTCTCCAAGTCTCCACCAGACCCAGAAGCCCAGCCAGCTTCACTTCTGGATAGCACTTGCTACAGGACTTTGAGGCACCTAGCCCAGGCACTGGAGCAGCCCAGAGGGAGCTTGTCCCCAGATCAAGCCCAGCAGGTGCTGGCCGTGGGCACCAAGTGCAGGCCGCCAAGCCCACGCCCACCTGGAAGCTGTGCTGACCCGGGAGTACAGTGGGCAGCCGGGGCTCCCGCCCACACCCTTGCCTCCTGGGTCCTAATGCCTGCCAGACAAACTTCATCTCGCCTCTCTTCTCCAAGGCTAGCCCCGCTTCTAAAAACCACTCCCTGTCTCTGGTGCTTTTCTAGTTTCTCCTGTAAGAATGATTTCTAGTATAAACTCCAGGACTCTATTCCCTTCTTTAGGCACCCGGACTCACCAATCTGAAACACATAATTTTTGCCCAAAGCCCCATCATAATGGGGACTATCTGGAATTTTAGGATCCCTCCTCAGACTAGCAGACCTAACAAAAACTATTCCTGAAGCTAGGATACGGGGAGTCTCAGGAATTGTATTCTTACTATTCATATAAATGTGGACACAAGGTATCACTCTTCCAACTCTGGAGATCCCTTCCCTCCCTCAGGGTATGGCCCTCCACTTCATCTTGGGGGCATAACATCTTTATAGGAGAATGGTAAAGTCCCAATACTAACAGGAGAATGCTACGGACTCTAATAGGCTTTCGAGAATGTGTCAGTAAGGGTCAATAAACCTGATTTTTCTCGGTACTCTTTGTGGTCTAGGAGGACAGGCAAGGGTGCAGGTTTTCAAGAACGTGTCAGTAAGGGCCACTAAATATGACCTTCCTCAGTCCTTCTTGTGGTCTGGGAGGAAAACTAGTGTTTCTGCTGCTGTGTTGGTGAGCATAACTCTGCTGATCAGCAGGGTCCAGGAACTGTTGCGGGTTCTTGGGCAGGGGGAGAATCAAAACAAACCAAAACCATGGGCAGTTTTGTCTTTCAGATGGGAAACACTCAGGCATCAACAAGCTTACCCTTGAAATGCATCCTAAGCCATTAGGACCAATTTTACCCACAAACCCTGGAAAAGAGGCAGCTCATTTTTTTCTGCACTATGGCCTGGCCCCAATATTCTCTCTCTGATAGGGAAAAATGGCCACTGGAGGGAAGTACAAATCATAATACTATTCTGCAGCTTGACCTTTTCTATAAGACGGAAGGCAAATGGAGTGAAATACCTTATGTCCAAGCTTTCTTTTCATTGAAGGAGAATACACAACTATGCAAAGCTTGCAATTTACATCCCACAGGTGGACCTCTCAGCTTACCCCCATATCCTAGCCTCCCTATAGCTCCCCTTCCTATTAATGATAAGCCTCTTCTAATCTCCCCCACCCAGAAGGAAATAAGCAAAGAAATCTCCAAAGGACCACAAAAAACCCCAGGCTATTGGTTATGTCCCCTTCAAATTGTAGGCAGAGGGGAATTTGGCCCAACTCGGGTGCATGTCCCCTTCTCCCTCTCTGATTTAAAGCAGATCAAGGCAGACCTGAGGAAGTTTTCAGATGATCCTGATAGGTACATAGATGTCCTACAGGGTCTAGGGCAAACCTTCGATCTTGCTTAGAGAGATGTTATGCTATTGTTAGATCAAACCCTGGCATTTAATGAAAAGAATACGGCTTTAGCTGCAGTCGGAGAGTTTGGAGATACCTGGTATCTTAGTCAAGTAAATGATAGAATGACAGCTGAAGAAAGGGACAAATTCACCACCAGTCAGCAAGCCGTGTCCAGTATGGATCCCTACTGGGACCTTGACTCAGATCATGGGTACTGGAATCATAAACATCTATTGACCCGTGTTCTAGAAGGACTAAGAAGAATTAGGAAAAAGCCCATAAATTATTCAATGATGTCCACCATAACTCAGAAAAAGTAAGAAAATCCTTCTGCCTTCCTTGAGCAGCTATGGGAGGCCTTAAGAAAATATACTTCTGTTACCTGAAACACTCGAGGGTCAATTGATTCTAAAAGATAAGTTTATTACCCAATCAGCCGCAGATATCAGGAGAAAGCTCCAAAAACAAGCCCTGGGCCCTGAATAAAATTTGGAGGCATTATTAAACCTAGAAACCTCAGTGTTCTATAATAGGGACCAAGAGGAACAGGCCCAAAAGGAAAAGCAAGATCAAATAAAGGCTGCAGCCTTAGTCATGGCCCTCAGACAATCACCCCTTTGGTGGTTCAGAGAGGACAGAAAATGGAGCACGCCAATCACCCAGGAGGGCTTGTTATCAGTGTGGCTTATAAGGACACTTTAAAAAAGATTGTCCAATGAGGACAAAGGTTCTCTGGGTCAGAAGCCCCTAACCAGATGATCCAACAACAGGATTGAGGGTGCCTAGGGCAAGTGCCAGCTCATGTCATCACCCTCACTGAGCCCCGGGTACATTTAACCATTGATGGCCAGGAAATTGACTTCCTCCTGGACACTGGCGTGGCCTTCTCAGTGTTAATCTCCTGGATGACTGTCCTCAAGGTCTGTTACCATCTGAGGAATCCTGGGACATCCTGTAACCAGGTATTTCTCCCATCTCCTCGGTTGTAACTGGGAGACTTTGCTCTTTTCACATGCCTCTCTTGTTATGCCTGAAAGTCCCACATCTTTATTAGGGAGGGATATATTAGCCAAGGCTGGAGCTATTATCTACATGAATATGGGGAACAAGTTACCCATTTGTTGTCCCCTACTTGAGGAGGGAATCAACCCGGAAGTCTGGGCATTAGAAGGACAATTTGAAAGGGCAAAAAATGCCCACCCAGTGCAGATCAGGCTAAAAGATCCCACCACTTTTCCTTATCAAAGGCAATATCCCTTAAGACCTGAAGCTCATAAATGTTTACAGGATATTGTTAAACATTTAAAAGCTCAAGGCTTAGTAAGGAAATGCAGCAGTACCTGCAACACCCTAATTCTAGGAGTACAAAAACAGAACGGTCAGTGGAGACTAGTGCAAGATCTTAGACTCATCAATGAGTCAGTAATTCCTCTATATCCAGTTGTACCCAACCCCTATACCCTACTCTCAAATACCAGAGGAAGCGGAATGGCTCGCTGTTCTGGACCTCAAGGATGCCTTCTTCTGTATTCTCCTGCACCATGACTCCCAGTTTCTCTTTGCCTTCGAGGATCCCACAGACCACACATCCCAATTTACATGGAAGGTCTTGCCCCAAGGGTTTAGGGATAGCCCTCATCTGTTTGGTCAGTCACTGGCCCAAGATCTAGGTCACTTCTCAAGTCCAGGCACTCTGGTCCTTCAGTATCCAGACGATTTACTTTTGGCTACCAGTTTGGAAGCCTCATGCCAGCAGGTTGCTCTAGATCTCTTGAACTTTCTAGCTAATCAAGAGTACAGGGTGTCTAGGTTGAAAGCCCAGCTTTGCCTACAACAGGCCAAATATCTAGGCCTAATCTTAGCAAGAAGGACCAGGGCCCTTAGCAAGGAATGAATGCAGCCTATACTGACTTATCCTTCCCCTAAGACATTAAAACAGTTCCAGGGGTTCCTTGGAATCACTGACTTTTGCCGACTATGGATGCCTGGATACAGTGAGATAGCCAGGTCCCTCTATACACTAATCAAGAAGACCCAGAGGGCAAATACTCATCTAGTAGAATGGGAACCAGGGGCAGAAACAGCCTTCAAAACCTTAAAGCAGGCCCTAGTACAAGCTCCAGCTTTAAGCCTGCCCACAGGACAAAACTTCTCTTTATATGTAACAGAGAGAGCAGGAATAGCTCTTGGAGTCCTTACTCAGACTCCTGGGACAACCCCACAACCAATGGCATACCTAAGTAAGGAAATTGATGTAGTAGCAAATGGCTGGCCTCACTGTTTACAGGTATTTGTGGCTGTCTTAGTGTCAGAGGCTATCAAAATAATATAAGAAAACGATCTCACTGTCTGAACTACTCATGCTGTAAATTGCAGATTAGGTGCCAAAGGAAGTTTATGGCTGTCAGACAATTTCCTACTTAGATACCAGGCGCTACTCCTTGAGGGACCGGTGCTTCAAATACGCACGTGTGCGGCCCTCAACCCTACCATTTTTCTCCCAGAGGATGGGGAACCAATCGAGCATGACTGCCAACAAATTATAGTCCAGACTTATGCCACCTGAGATGATATCTTAGAAGTCCCCTTAGCTAATCCTGACCTTAACCTATATTCCGATGGAAGTTCACTTGTGGAGAATAGGATACAAAGGGCAGGTTATGCCATAGTTAGTTATGTAACTGTACTTGAAAGTAAACCTCTTTCCCCAGGGACCAGTGTCCAGTTAGCAAAACTAGTGGCACTTACCCGAGCCTTAGAACTGGGAAATGGAAAAAGAATAAATGTGTATACAGACAGCAATTATGCTTATCTAATCCTACATGCCCATGCTGCAATATGGAAAGAAAGGGAGTTCCTAACTTCTGGGGGAACCCCCATTGAATACCACAAGGAAATCATGGAGTTATTGCATGTAGTGCAAAAAGCCAAGGAGGTGGCAGTCTTGCACTGTCAAAGCCATCGAAAAAGGGAAGGAGAGGGGAGAACAGCAGCATAAGTGGCTGGCAGAGGCATGGAAAGACCAGCAGAGAGAAAGAGAGAGACAAAGTCAAAGAAGGAAAGAGAGAAAGAGACAGGAAGTCAGAGAAAGAGAGAGAGAGGAAGAGACAGAGAGACAGTCAAAGAAGGAAAGAGAGGAAGAGACAAACATGGATTCAGAGAGAAAGAGAGATAGACACAGAAAGTCAGAGAGAGGAAGAGACAGACAAAGAAGCAGCCAAAGAGAAAGAGAGATAGAAGTGGTACCTATAATTGATAACTGAAGGTCTCTGTAACCTTATAACACTCCAATACCACCTTGTTATGAGGGTAAACAAGGGCGTAGACTGAAAGCACTGAGGCCACTGACAACCTGTAGCCTTCCTATCAAAAATCTTAACCCAGCAGGTTTTCTAACAGGGGATCTAAATCTTAATTATCATATAAAGGTCCGACCAGACCAAGGAGGAACTCCCTGCAGAACAGGACGAGATAGATGGTTCCTCCTGGGCAATTAAGGGAAAAGACACAATGGGTATTCAGTAAGTGATAAGGAAACTCTTACAGAAGCAGAGTTAAGAAAACTGCCTAATAATTGGTCTGCTCAAAAGTGCGAGTTGTTTGCACTCAGCCAAATCTTAAAGTACTTACAGAATCAGAAAGGAGACATCTATACCAATTCTAAGTTGACATGGACTGAACGAGGTTTTATTAATAGCAAAGAAAAGTTAAAATCCCAAACTTACTAGGTTTTCTACTAAAGTAAAGTTTGCTAAAGTTACCAGTGTAACATGCATTATCCTATTACCACACACTCTCAAATTCTTTCTCAGACAGTTTGCAAGAAATAATGAAATCTATCTTATTCTACAATCCAAAATAGACTCTTTGGCAGCAATGACTCTCCAAAACCACTGAGGCCTAGACTTCCTTACTGCTGAGAAAGGAGGACTCTGCACCTTCTTAGGAGAAGAGTGTTGTTTTTACACTAACCAATCAGGGATAGTACAAGATGCCGCCCAGCATTTACAGGAAAAGGCTTCTGAAATCAGACAATGCCTTTCACAAGTCTTATACCAACCTCTGGAGTTGGGCAACATGGCGTCTCCCCTTTTTAGGTCCCATGGCAGCCATCTTGCTATTACTAGTCTTTGGGCCCTGTATTTTTAACCTCCTTCTCAAATTTGTTTCCTCTAGAATCAAGGTCATCAAGCTACAGATGGTCTTACAAATGGAATCCCAAATGAGTTCAACAAACAACTTCTACTGAGAACCCCTGGACCAATCTGCTGACCCTTCCACTAGCCTAAAGAGTTTCCCTCTGGAGGACACTACAACTGTAGGGCCCCTTCTTCACCCCGATCCAGCAGGAAGTAGCTAGAGCGGTCATTGGCCAAATTCCCAACAGCATTTGGGATGTCCTGTTAAGAGGGAGGATTGACAGGTGACAATGTGCTAGTAGCCCTTGCTTGCTCTGGGTGCCTCCTCGGCCTCGGTGTCCACTCTGGTCACACTTGAGGAGCCCTTCAGCCTGCTGCTATGCTGTGGGTGCCCCTTTCTGGGGCTGGCTGAGGCCAGAGCTGGCTCCCTCTGCTCACAGGGAGGTGTGGAGTGGGAGGTGTGGGTGGGAGACAGGGCTGCATGCGGCACTCACAGGCAGGCAGGTGTTCCGGGTGGATGTGGGCTCAGTGGGCCCTGCACTCAGCATGGCCGGCTGGCGCCTGCTGGGCTTAATGGGGGGACAAGCTCACTCTGGGCTGCTGGAGTGCCCAGACTAGGTGCCGCAAAGTCCCACAGTGAGTGCTAGTGAGAGGTGAAGCCGGCTGGGCTTCTGGGTTGGGTGGGGACTTAGAGAACGTTTCTGTCTAGCTAAAGGATTGTAAATGAAACAATCAGTTCTCTGTGTCTAGCTAAAGGGTTGTAAACGCACCAATCAGCACTCTGTCAGCACGGACCAATCAGCTGTCTGTAAAATGGACCAATCAGCAGGATGTGGGTGGGGCCAATAAGGGAATAAAAGCAGGCCATCCCAGTCAGCAGGGGCAACCCAGCTGCTCAGGTCCACTTTTACGCTGTAGAAGCTTTGTTCTTTGGCTCTTCACAATAAATCTTGCTGCTGCTCACACTTTGGGTGCACGCTGCCTTTATGAGCTGTAACACTCACCATGAAGGTCTGAAGCTTCACTCCTGAAGCCAGCGAGGCCACGAACCCACTGGAAGAAAGAAACTCGGGACACATCTGAACATCTGAAGGAACAAACTCCAGACACACCATCTTTAACAACTGTAACACTCACGGTGAGGGTCTGCAGCTTCATTCTTGAAATCAGTGAGACCAAGAACCCACCAATTCCAGACACAGAACTACAGATAAGTGAAGACTACTATAGTTTCAAATAGTTGTTTTCTTTATCTGTGAATTTTGTACTTTATTTTAAGTTAAACTTTATAAATTGAATAATTTTATTTTTTAAGAATGTGGAGTTGAATTTAAAGCTAAAAATAACCATGTTATATTCCATTTTCAAGTTTGAGAAAACCTGGATTGGTGATAGAATATAATGATACTTATAAAATTATCATTGCTATGTATCTAGGATCCCTATTTTAGTACTTTGAAAGGCTGGGACAAAATTAGTATAAACGGGAGAAATATAGTTGATGCTTAGAAACCTGCAAATGGTTAAAAATATGTTACTGAATAATCTCTGAATTCAATTTTTTTACTCCTGGTATCCTCTGCTATCTGCAGTGAATCTTTTAGTATGAGTAAGCTTCTAATGCTTTCCACAGAAATACTATCATGTTAAAAGAAAAAAAAGAGCAAATAGAGCTTAGAAGTTATGCTTAACAACAAAAATGAAGTTCAACTAAACACATTTTTATGTGTTTAATTACAGTTCCCTGTTATTTTTTTGTAAAATATTGCATTTATATATAGCCTATGGGCTAAGGAGTAAATACACTATGGTTAGCTGTACTTGTGATTATATATATTGGAATATATATATTCCAATGGATTAAATTATAGTACTCTGACTAAAATGAGTCATATTTTCATATTTAATGACTAAATATTTGGTCATGTTTATGTGAACATGTGTGGTCATTTTTGTTGTATAAGAGCCCAAAAGTACAACTTTTCAGTAGCATGGTACCTCATGTATATTTAAACAAAACAAAACCTAGGCATCTTATTCGTTGAAATATTTTCTAAATAAAATTTGAATATTTACAGGCAAAAAATGTTTTCTTTTCAATAACATTATCTTCTTAAAGTACAAAACAATTACTATATCTATCAGTGAACTGTAAGTGGCCATATTTACTAAATGTAAATGCATATTCTGTATCCCAGCAATTGCCATCCAAAGAATACACCTAAAAAGAAATGAGTATACTTGTTCATCAAATGATATGGACTAACCATATTCATAGAATCACTGTTTTCAAAGTTAAAAATTTAAAAAAACTGTAAGCTATTTAAAGTCCCATTATGATTCAAATTCATCAACAATGTATGTTCTGTGTACACAATAGATCATTATACACAATGAAAATGAATGACTTTTATTATAAACTATTAACAGCATATTTCCTAGACATAATTTTGAATGCAATAAGCCAGGTAAAAATAAATTTACACAATGTATAATCTGTTAATATGAAATACAGTAGTAAAAAAATGTGAAATTTGTTTATGAAATTAGAAATTGTGAGAGTGGTTATTCTTTCATGGGAGTGACTACAAGGGAGCACAAGGGAAGAGGGCTTTACTTGTAATTTCTTGTCATTCTTTCTCATAGTTTTCCAAAATGCAATTCCTTAAGGCAGCACACATTTAATTTCTTGCAATTTCTGTAGGTCGGAAACTGGGAATAACTTAGCTGGGTGTGCTGATTCAGTGTTTCTCACAAGACTGAAATAAGGGGCTTTTCTAGGGATGTTGTCACCTCAATGCTCAACTGTGAAAAGATTCAATTCTAAGCTCACACATGTGGTTGTTGGCAAGATTCAGTTCCTTGCATGCTACTGAACTGAGAACTCAAATTCCTTGCTGGCTGTTCATCAGAGGCTCACCTGAGTTTCTTACAATGGGAGCCTCTCCTACACAACAGCATGCTGAATCAAAATCAGCAAGAGAGAGAGTGCTAGCAAGATGAGAGTCATAATCTAACAAAAACATGAAAGTGATGTTCCCTCAACATTGCCAATTTCTCTTTCTTTCTTTCTTTCTTTCTTTCTTTCTTTCTTTCTTTCTTTCTTTCTTTCTTTCTTTCTTTCTGTTTCTTTCTTTTTTTCTCTCTCTCTTTCTTTTCTTTCTTTTTCTTTTTTACTATCCCTCCTTCCATCCCTCCCTCCCTTTTGCCTTCCTTTCCTTCCTTCCTTCCTTCCTCCTTCTCTCTCTTCCTCCTTCCCTCCCGCCTCCCTTCTTCTTTCCCTTCTCTCCTTCTCCTTCCCCGTCCCTACCCTCTGCTTCCCTTCCCTTTCTTTCTGAGACAAGGTGTTGCTCTGTCACTCCAGCCAGAGTGCAGTAATGCTATCACAGCTCACTGTAGCCTCAAACTCCACTTCCCAAGTAATCCTCCCACTTCAACCTTCCAAGTGGCTGGGACCACAGGTGTGAACTACCATGCCCAGCTATTTTTTTATTTTTATCTTTATTTTTGTAGAGACTGGGGCCTCCCTTGTTACCCAGGCTGGTCTTAAACTCCTGGGCTCAATCAATCCTCCTACCTCAGCATCCCAAACTGTTGAGATTACAGGTGTGAGCCACCATGCCTGGCTAATGTTGCCAGTTTCTGTTGGTTAGAAAGAAATTACACAAACTCAAGAGATTACATAAAGCTGTGAATACTAAGAGTCAGGGATTATTGTGAGTCATTTTAGAGGCTGCCTCGGCACCGTTGTCAACAACAAATTGAATACACACACAAACTATATACCTATAGATATTGCTATGTAAATATCTATCTATTCACTCATTCTTTATTCTGTTTCATTAATCTGTATATTTGCTCTTATGTGAATACTATGATGTCTGGATTACTGTGTTATATTAAGCTTTGCAATTGGGTAATAGAAGTTACCCAATTCTGATCTCTCTCTTGGGCATTTCCCCATACATTTAGTGTTTCCCTGTCAGTTTCTATAAAAACACCTGCTGAGACTTCGATTTGAATAAATAAATCAATATTTGGAGAATTGACATCTTAGTACTGTTGTTTTCCAATTTCTATACTTGGTATGTAATTGTAGTCATCCATGCTATATAGTTTTATGTGTCTAGGTTTTACATAAATATTTTAAACGTTTATTCCAAATATGTCATGTTATCAGATGCTATTGAAAATAGCAATTTTTACATTTCAGTATAAAACTCTTAATTGTTAACATATAAATGTACTAAATGATCCATATTTTGTGACCTTAATTAATTCATTTATTAGTTTTAGAGTCATGCTTGCATTTTTTTTTAAGGATTTCCTATGTATGTGATCAGGTTATCTGAGAGTAAAGACAGTTTTAATTTTTAATGCTGAAATATTAATATATGACTTTTATTTCTGATTAGGACCTCCAATACAGTGTTGAACAGAAGTGGTAAGAGCTGATATGGTTGCCTTTTTTACCAATCAATCACAGAAAATATTCAGTTCTTCATCATAAAGTATGATGTAAGTTATATGATTAGAAATGCCCTTTATCAGACTGAGGTTGATACCGTTTTATTTACTAAAAGTTTTTAAATTAATAAATACTGAACTTTAAACTTTGTTTAAATGTTTCAATTAAGTTAAAGTGTTAAACCAACTTTACCTTCTTATGATAGCGTCTATGTGGTACATTAGCCCTTTTAAACATTATTGGATATAACTTACTAATATTTTTTAAGGAATACTGCTTCTACATTCTAGTTTTTCTATGATGTTTCTGTTTAATTTGAATATCAGTGTAAATATAGCCTCATACATTATGTTGAGATGTGTTATCTCCCTCTTATTTTGTGAAATTTTACTATTTTATAATTACTCTTTAATTTTTTGATGGAACTAAACTGACTTTTCTATGTGAGAAGATTTTTAATTACATAGTAAAATCACTTAAAATAGAAGGTGAGTGAGATTTTCTGTTTTCCAGAATTGATTATGGTAACATGTGTCTTTCAAGATTAGTTTCTACTTTATTTATGCTGTCAAATTTGTTGGCATAAAGTTTTTCATGACAGTTACTTATTATTCATTTACTATCATTATGAAGTTTGTAGTTATGCTTCCTGTTCCAATTCTGAGATTTGTGAATTCCCTCATTCTTTTTACTTTGTTTTAATTGGCACAGCTAACATTTATCAGTTTTATTGATTTTTCAGAAAAGGGGTGTTTGCTTTTATTAATTTTTCTCTATTGCTTGTCCATTTTCTTTTTTATTGATTTTCACAGTTATTTTTTTATTTATGTTTTATTTCTTATACTAATCCTGGGTTTAATTTGCTCTTGTTTGTATAGCTTCTTAAGGAAGAATATCATTAAATTTAAGGAGTTTACGTATAATAGAAAGTTTATAATTTTAACATTATTGTCACTTTTATGTTATTATTTTTACTTGCATAGGTGTATGTTTCCATCTATCTTATTACTTATATGCTTGAGAAATATTCTTTAGCAATATTTATAATACAATCCTACTATTAACATATTCTATACTTTTTATTTGTCCAAAAATAAGTTTTTATTTTGCCTTCATTTTTGAAGAGTTTTAATGAATTTGAAATTCTTACTTGACTTTTTTCCCCTTTTTTGAGCACTTTATTTATATTGTTCTTTTCATGCTTGTGTAGGATCTGAAGAAATGTATACAGTGATGCTTATCTTCATTCCATTGTATATAATTTATCTTTTTGTTTTTCCTGCTTTTAATATTGTTTCTTTAGCAGTATTTTTTAGCTATTTAAAAATCATTAGCTTTTTTGGAGTTTATTTCTTTGTTTTTCATCCTTGAGATGATTTAGCTTCTTGGAAGTATTAATTCATAATTTTTATCCATTTTAGAAAACATTGTTATTTCTTTTTTCTTTTTTCTTTTTTTGAGACGGAGTCTTGCTCTGTACCCCCGGCTGGAGTGCAGTGGCCAGATCTCAGCTCACTGCAAGCTCCGCCTCCCGGGTTTACGCCATTCTCCTGCCTCAGCTTCCCGAGTAGCTGGGACTACAGGCGCCCGCCACCTCGCCCGGCTAGTTTTTTGTATTTTTAGTAGAGACGGGGTTTCACCGTGTTAGCCAGGATGGTCTCGATCTCCCGACCTCGTGATCCGCCCGTCTCGGCCTCCCAAAGTGCTGGGATTACAGGCTTGAGCCACCGCGCCCGGCCAAAAACATTGTTATTTCTATCTTGAAATATTTTTTTCTGCCTGCGCTCCCTTTTGTTTTTTATTAGGACTCTAATTATTAATACATGTACGTTAGAGCAAATGTTATTGTCCCTACTCCCTCCCTCCTTCCCTCCCTCCCTTCCTTCCTTCCTTCGTTTCTCCCTCTTTCTCTCTCTGTGACAATTGTCTTCCCTCTATACTTCCCCTTTGGATGATTTATATTGCTATATTCAATGTTTTATCAGAAGTGTATAATCTTCTGTTACTCTCACTAAATAAAATTGTTATTTCAGACAGTATTTAATATGTTATATTCATTTCTAGGAGTTCCATTTAGTTTTAATCCTTCATTTTTGTTTATATTTTCCTTTAAATTCATGTAAGTAGCCCTTTAAATTTTTTGTCTTGTGTCTGACAAAGACACATTGTGTCTGACATTTTGGAGTCTGTGTTATTTACCAATATTTGCCTCTTAATAAGTCACATATTCCTCCATCTTGGCATGTCTTGACACAGTTTATTGGATATTGGGTATTGCTATGGACTGGACTAAATTTTATCTCCCCAGAATTCATATGTTGAATACCTAACCCTTGATACTATATTATTTTCAGATAAAGCCTTTTGGAAGATTATTAAGATTAAATGAAGCCATAAGGGTGAGTCCCTACTCTGACAGGATTGGTATCATCACAGGAAGACAAAAAGACACCAGAGAGTTCCCTTGCTCCCCTTGCATGATGCGTCAAAGGAAGTCCATGTGAGGATACAGCAAGAAGACAGCTATCTACTGAAGTAAAACATTTTAAAAAATCGGTAATAGCATAAATAATAATTATAATTATAGTAAAAGAAATAACAATAGCTCCTAAAATAAATTGCTATATTAACCAAGGCTAAAAAAATTTAAATAGCCCCCTTAAAATTAAAGTTAAAAAAATTAACTGTCTCTCCCAAAAAACATTAACCATATCTACCCTCCACACATACTGTACACTCCTATTTCTTTCTTCCCTACACAGCTCCAAGGTCACAAAACAAATAAGCACAAGCAGCAAACCAAATTTTCCCAGAAATATAAGACATATTGCCAAATTTTCACAGCAGCCTTTACTCTCACTTCTACAAACCTGCTTCCTACTTCACATAATGCCTGCCTCAAAATACTTTTTAAAACACTCGTTTTCTTTATTCTAAGCTCAAACTTTAAAAACATGTGTCCACTAAGCCGATGTACCCTTTAAAAAAACACTTACCTGCACTCCGTTCAATCTCGCCAGTTCCTTAATTTCTGGCAACACTACAAGCCAGGAAGAAAGCCCTTGTCTGAAACATAATTTGCTGTTATCTTGCTCATTCACTTCTAGCCTCAACAACTTTTGAGGAAATAATTGTTGTTTAAACCAACCAGTCTTTGGCATTTTGTTATGGCAGTCCAATAAAAAGTACAGATTTTATATTATGTTGTTTTTGGTTTGAATCTTGTCTTCATTTAATGTGATATTTTCTTTCATGGCAGGCAGTTAAGTTGCATGTGGGTTAGTCTGATAGGCCTACTAAAGCTGCGATAAGATGGTTTAAAGTATCCTACATTTAGTGAATAGTTCCGTCCTATTAATAAGGCATGTCCTTACTGGTAATGCTATTGGCTGTCTGTAGGGTTGAGATCACTGGCTGGTTGGGACTCAAACATCTCCTATCCTGTATGAATTTCTGGAATTGTTAAACTTATAATTCAATGATTTTTTTTACACAAATGAATAGCGTTTCACCCGCCAGTCATTTATTGGAAACAACTTAAGGATAACCCTGTGCAAATCTCTGGATTTTTTTTCTCCACATGGTTCCCTCCTCTTTGTTACTCTTCCTCTCAATTTCCAACCACTTTGGCCTTCCCAGACTCTGGCCTCTGTCTTCTCAACTTAAAAAGTCTGCTAAATTCTGACTGAGTTCTCCTTCCCTGGCCCTCAGTTTGGAAATTAACTCTGGGCAGTCACCAATGTTGATCTTACTTCTCATTTTAATTAGTTTCCTTCTTTAGGAATCACAATAATGTGCTGCCTGTTTTCCAACGTCCGAAAACTGTTATTTCATGTATGTTGTGCTCTTTTCCAGTTCCTAAGGGTGAAAGATCTAAAGCTTTAAATAAAAAATCACTGATCTATCATAAAGTTGTATTAATATCTAATTGAAATTCCCCACCCCCACCCCCCATCTGGAAAAGGTTTGTTGTTTTGTTTAAAGTGGTCAGAAAAATACTCTTTCATAAAAAACCTGAAAGTAATGAAGATGCAAGTTGAGATTATACTTGTAGGAAGTTTTTGGTTAGAGGAAATAGTGAGGGTTAAGTGTGTAAAGTGGAACATTTAACAAACCGCTAGGTGACCGATGAGGCCCTTGTGGATGGAGAAAGGGGAGGAAGGTAACCACTGAGGTATGTTTTAAAGGCCCAGAATTTGACTCTTCCTCTATATGTGCTAAGAATGCCATCTGGGCTTTTGAGTATAGTATTGGCATGCTCTGACTTGTCTTTTTAAAATACCACTGGCTGTTTCTGCAAACATAAAGGGCAGAAAAAATATTATAAATAACTAAAACATGTGATTACCATAAAAATGTATATTATTTTCCAGGCACTACTCTAAGTGCTTCGTATCTGTTAATTCGTGTAATTCTCACAATCAAATGGTAAAGAGATGTGCTAGCATTATTCCCATTTTACAGAGAAGGAAACGAAGGCATTCAGAGAGTAACCATGGTTACCTTGATAATAAGTATGGCAATCTGGCCCCAATGCAGTGATCTTCCTAACTATAATATGTCAACACAATTCCCAGGGTTGTTCTGAGAAATAACTGATATAATTAATATAAAAGGTTTAGAAGAAAGGTCTGGGGCTTAGTACTTTCTTAGTACTCAAGAAATGTTAGTGACTGTCATCTCCCTTGTGCCAACTCTGCCCATTCCTACCTTACCATTTATTGTGAAGTCATATAACACTTATTATGGTTTAATCTCTTAGTAGTTTTGCTTTCTCATATCCCTGGGTCTTTGCAAATGGATTGTATTCTTAACTTCCTATTTCCTGAGGTAAACTTTAATTTTTCTTTACTTTCTTTTTTAAACCTTAAATTTTATTTTAGATACAGCAGGTATACGCACAGGTTTGTTACATGGTTATATTGCGTGATGCAGAGGTTTTGAGAATGTATCCTATCATCCAGATAGTGAACATAGTACCTAATAGGCAGTTTTTTAGACCACGCCCCCTTTCCTCCCTCCCCCACCCACTAGTCTGCAGTATCTACTTTTCCCATGTTTATGTCCATGTATGCTCCATATTTAGCTCCTACTTATGAAAACGTGGTATTTGGCTTTCTGTCCCTGTGTTAATTCCCTTAGAATTGTGGCCTCCAGGTGCATCCATGTTGCTCCAAAGGACATGTTTTTGTTTATTTTTATGGCTGGCATAGGATTACATTGTGTAAATATAAGATAGGAACATAGAAGGTAATTCTGTTACGTATCAATTTAGGTTCATACACTTCATTTAT
This sequence comes from Macaca nemestrina, assembly GCF_043159975.1. Classification (NCBI taxonomy): domain Eukaryota; kingdom Metazoa; phylum Chordata; class Mammalia; order Primates; family Cercopithecidae; genus Macaca; species Macaca nemestrina. Next base: position 82,460,800 of record NC_092135.1, on the reverse strand, counting down.
CATAGCTTTTTCAAATAGTTTAACTGAATTTTCTACTAGTTGTAAGTTTCCCTTAGTAACAAAGCAGTAATTACTTGTGCCTATAAGTCATTTTGAGTGTCTTATTATATAATGAGAATGGAATTATATAATCAGTTGTCCTTGAAATAACAAATAGGCTATAATGAAATTACTTCCCTGTTAAGAAATTAGTTTTAGTGTTAAGTTCATATTAACTTCTTTATGCATTTATGTATTTACATATTTGTTTACCCTATGAAATTCAATCAAAATGATAAATTGTGCAATAATTTTACAGAAGAAATGCAAGTAATATACTTATAAATTATCAAAATTAACATTTTTTCATCAGCTTCCTGAAACAAATCAAACTAAGAGAATCAGCATGATGTAACAAATATACAACTAAAATTTTAATTAATCATTCAAGATTTAAATCATTACACTATCACTTATCTTTGGCAAGTAACTTAATTATGCTAAGTCAAAATTTTATTCAAGTGAACCTACTTCTTTTGAACAATTGCTTATATTAACTATATCAGTGAGCACACAGAGAAGAGGTCACATGAGGACAGAATGAGAAGGTAGCCAGGAAGAGCAGCATCACCAGAAACCAACACTGACCTTGATATTAAGCATCTAGCCTCCAGAACTGTGAGAAAATACGTTTTCACTATTTAGTCACTGAGACTGTGGTATTTTATGATAGCCCTAGTAGACTGATACAGCCATCATCAACGATTTTTTTTTTTTTTTTTGAGACGGAGTCTCGCTCTGTCGCCCGGGCTGGAGTGCAGTGGCGCGATCTCGGCTCACTGCAAGCTCCGCCTCCCGGGTTCACGCCATTCTCCTGCCTCAGCCTCCGGAGTAGCTGGGACTACAGGCGCCCGCCGCCTCGCCCGGCTAATTTTTTGCATTTTTAGTAGAGACGGGGTTTCACCGTGTTAGCCAGGATGGCATCAACGATTTTAATGTATTTTTTTTCTTCTTAGAAATCATATCATTCTTAATGTATGAAATTAAGGGCACCATAAAAACATAAATATATATGCACATATACCCCTACGTAATGATTAGGTACGTTTACCTCTTTCCGGGATGTATAGACAACCTGCATATATGGAATTAATACAAATAAAAAGAACACATCTAAAGTACTGTAAATACTCATTAAACTGCTCTCAAACTATTCCTAGGCACTACTATCTAATAAAACCTTGGTTATTTGAAACTTATGCATGACAGAATAACGTAGGCTATAAGGAAATCAAAAACTATAGCTAATCTTTTTACTTTGTGTTGCCTGAAACTCTAATATTATTTTATTTCTGTCTGAACTAAAATGAACCATAAACTGAAAAGGAGTAATATATTCTAAAAATGGACTATGATATGATACAGCAAGTTTACTCTAAAATCCCAAGGGAACTACAGATAGCAGTAACAATTTTCACATAATAAAATGAATTGGCAAGAAACAATATGAAATTATGAATCAGCTGCCAAAGCTCTTATATTTTAAAAAAAGAATTTCATATCTGAATAACAAAAACCTTTGTAACCATGACAGCTAAAAAGCAAAATGTTAGTGTTGAACAACGTAGTAATTCTCAAAATGAGTTTAGGCCAAGGGCACCTGAGTAGTTTATTGCTCTAGTAATACAGAGAGCATATTATTATTTTATTTTACTTTAAAAGGAAGACTGTTTTCTATTGAAATATTTGTTATGGCTGTTAGAGTTGGAAAATCTAAGTATTTTTATTTTTCCCTAAAAAAATCTATAAATCAACAAAAGCAGCGGTTCATTGTGTATTTACCCAGAAGAATACAAAAAATCAACTTTAAACTTTTATGGCTAGTGTACATATTATATATATATATATTCATATATACATATAGGTAAATTTCACTCCAGTTCTACTCAGCTTTCTTCTTCTTGAAATGAAAACATATATGAAGTGTTTTTGTTTTAAGATCCTTAACCTAGATAAAAACAATCTTCGTTATTGAACTAGAAAATCTTTGTCAATTATGGAATTGATCTTATTCAATTTTGAGTGAGTCATATCCAAGTAATAAAGTGTCTTTCTATATTACATATATTGTAATTAAACCATATTCTGTTTGAGGTGGTTTACAAATATCTCACAACTTTAGCAAAAAAGTATAGGGTAAAAATTATCCTCCTTTCACACATAAGTCCCATGAGGTAATATACTCAAGTTACACACCTAGTTAACAATAGAACTAAGATTAGACCTAAATATACATTATAAAATATCAGTAGTAATTATCAAAAGATAGTAAACATTAACATCATGTAAGGTCACACTTCAGTGAAGATTTACCTTCATGAATGGTATAGTAAGACCTTACACCATGACTTCCAACGTTTAAAAACTCTTTTTACTTCATTTAAAAATAAAGACATATGATTTCATAAACTACATGCACATTTTGATTTTTTTTTCATTTTGAATTTTGTTTCTCTGATTCTGGTTTGACACACATAAGTGCAGTACTTCCTTTGATTTTCGTAAGTACCCAATAATTTATATGTATATGGCATTGGTGATGGCAGTGGTGGCCGGTTTGAATAATTAAAAGAGCTGTGGCCGTGGACTCGAGAATCTCTGCATTCTCGGGGGTCCAGGAAGCCCGCTCCCAACAGGCTTGGAACTGTCTGCTCCCGCTGCCTGGCCTTTTCTCGCTCTCAGCAACCGCTTTGATTTTGGAGCATAGTTGGGGCCAGATCCAGGCGCTGTCACAATTCAGCAGGATGTGTGCGCACTTGGGGCAGCATGGAAATGCCACACCCCTGATGCCTTGGCTCCCTCCAGACTTTGGGCACCAGTGAGCATGGGAGGGAGGCAGAGGGAAAACTGAGGATGGCTCTGTGTGAGCCTGCAGGTGACCCTTGGCATGAATAGCCTGGGTATCATGGATGGCAACAGGAGGCATGCCGGCTCCCAGGCAAAATGGGGTGAGTCCCCAGTGAAACCATACATTCAGGTCAGGGACAGTGTGAGGTCTGGGAGCTGGGCTACCAATTCCACAGTCCCAAATAAGAATTTATGGTTTTTTTTTTTTAAATTTATTAATTATTATTATACTTTAAGTTGTAGGGTACATGTGCATAACGTGCAGGTTTGTTACATATGTATACTTGTGCCATGTTGGTGTGCTGCACCCATCAACTCGTCATTTACATCAGGTATAACTCCCAATGCAATCCCTCCCCCCTCCCCCCTCCCCATGATAGGCCCCTGTGTGTGATGTTCCCCTTCCTGAGTCCAAGTGATCTCATTGTTCAGTTCCCACCTGTGAGTGAGAACATGTGGTGTTTGGTTTTCTGTTCTTGTGATAGTTTGCTAAGAATGATGGTTTCCAGCTGCATCCATGTCCCTACAAAAGACACAAACTCATCCTTTTTGATGGCTGCATAGTATTCCATGGTGTATATGTGCCACATTTTCTTAATCCAATCTGTCACTGATGGACATTTGGGTTGATTCCAAGTCTTTGCTATTGTGAATAGTGCCGCAATAAACATACGTGTGCATGTGTCTTTACAGCAGCATAATTTAGAATCCTTTGGGTATATACCCAGTAATGGGATGGCTGGGTCATATGGTACATCTAGTTCTAGATCCTTGAGGAATCGCCATACTGTTTTCCATAATGGTTGAACTAGTTTACAATCCCACCAACAGTGTAAAAGTGTTCCTATTTCTCCACATCCTCTCCAGCACCTGTTGTTTCCTGACTTTTGAATGATCGCCATTCTAACTGGTGTGAGATGGTATCTCATTGTGGTTTTGATTTGCATTTCTCTGATGGCCAGTGATGATGAGCATTTTTTCATGTGTCTGTTGGCTGTATGAATGTCTTCTTTTGAGAAATGTCTGTTCATATCCTTTGCCCACTTTTTGATGGGGTTGTTTGTTTTTTTCTTGTAAATTTGTTTGAGTTCTTTGTAGGTTCTGGATATTAGCCCTTTGTCAGATGAGTAGATTGCAAAAATTTTCTCCCATTCTGTAGGTTGCCTGTTCACTCTGATGGTAGTTTCTTTTGCTGTGCAGAAGCTCTTTAGTATAATGAGATCCCATTTGTCAATTTTGGCTTTTGCTGCCGTTGCTTTTGATGTTTTAGACATGAAGTCTTTGCCCGTGCCTATGTCCTGAATGGTACTACCTAGGTTTTCCTCTAGGATTTTTATGGTATTAGGTCTAACATTTAAGTCTCTAATCCATCTTGAATTAATTTTCGTATAGGGAGTAAGGAAAGGATCCAGTTTCAGCTTTCTACTTATGGCTAGCCAATTTTCCCAGCACCATTTATTAAATAGGGAATCCTTTCCCCATTTCTTGTTTCTCTCAGGTTTGTCAAAGATCAGATGGCTGTAGATGTGTGGTATTATTTCTGAGGACTCTGTTCTGTTCCATTGGTCTATATCTCTGTTTTGGTACCAGTACCATGCTGTGTTGGTTACTGTAGCCTTGTAGTATAGTTTGAAGTCAGGTAGCGTGATACCTCCAACTTTGTTCTTTTGACTTAGGATTGTCTTGGAGATGCGGGCTCGTTTTTGGTTCCATATGAACTTTAAAGCAGTTTTTTTCCAATTCTGTGAAGAAACTCATTGGTAGCTTGATGGGGATGGCATTGAATCTATAAATTACCTTGGGCAGTATGGCCATTTTCACGATATTGATTCTTCCTATCCATGAGCATGGAATGTTCTTCCATTTGTTTGTGTCCTCTTTGATTTCACTGAGCAGTGGTTTGTAGTTCTCCTTGAAGAGGTCCTTTACATCCCTTGTAAGTTGGATTCCTAGGTATTTGATTCTCTTTGAAGCAATTGTGAATGGAAGTTCATTCCTGATTTGGCTCTCTGTTTGTCTGTTACTGGTGTATAAGAATGCTTGTGATTTTTGCACATTAATTTTGTATCCTGAGACTTTGCTGAAGTTGCTTATCACCTTAAGGAGATTCTGGGCTGAGACAATGGGGTTTTCTAAATATACAATCATGTCATCTGCAAACAGGGACAGTTTGACTTCTTCTTTTCCTAACTGAATACCCTTGATTTCTTTCTCTTGCCTAATTGCCCTAGCCAGAACTTCCAGCACTATGTTAAATAGGAGTGGTGAGAGAGGGCATCCCTGTCTTGTGCCAGTTTTCAAAGGGAATTTTTCCAGTTTTTGCCCATTCAGTATGATATTGCCTGTGGGTTTGTCATAAATAGCTCTTATTATTTTGAGGTACGTTCCATCAATACCGAATTTATTGAGCGTTTTTAGCATGAAGGGCTGTTGAATTTTGTCAAAAGCCTTTTCTGCATCTATTGAGATAATCATGTGGTTCTTGTCTTTGGTTCTGTTTATATGCTGGATAATGTTTATTGATTTGCGAATGTTGAACCAGCCTTGCATCCCAGGGATGAAGCCCACTTGATCATGGTGGATAAGCTTTTTGATGTGTTGCTGAATCCGGTTTGCCAGTATTTTATTGAGGATTTTTGCATCGATGTTCATCAGGGATATTGGTCTAAAATTCTCTTTTTTTGTTGTGTCTCTGCCAGGCTTTGGTATCAGGATGATGTTGGCCTCATAAAATGAGTTAGGGAGGATTCCCTCTTTTTCTATTGATTGGAATAGTTTCAGAAGGAATGGTACCAACTCCTCCTTGTACCTCTGGTAGAATTCAGCTGTAAATCCATCTGGTCCTGGACTTTTTTTGGTTGGTAGGCTATTAATTATTGCCTCAATTTCAGAGCCTGCTATTGGTCTATTCAGGGATTCAACTTCTTCCTGGTTTAGTCTTGGAAGAGTATAAAGGTCCAGGAAATTATCCATTTCTTCTAGATTTTCCACTTTATTTGTGTAGAGGTGTTTATAGTATTCTCTGATGGTAGTTTGTATTTCTGTGGGGTCGGTGGTGATATCCCCTTTATCATTTTTAATTGCATCGATTTGATTCTTCTCTCTCTTCTTCTTTATTAGTCTTGCTAGTGGTCTGTCAATTTTGTTGATCTTTTCAAAAAACCAACTCCTGGATTCATTGATTTTTTGGAGAGTTTTTTGTGTCTCTATCTCCTTCAGTTCTGCTCTGATCTTAGTTATTTCTTGCCTTCTGCTAGCTTTCGAATGTGTTTGCTCTTGCTTCTCTAGTTCTTTTAATTGCGATGTTAGAGTGTCAATTTTAGATCTTTCCTGCTTTCTCTTGTGGGCATTTAGTGCTATAAATTTCCCTCTACACACTGCTTTAAATGTGTCCCAGAGATTCTGGTATGTTGTATCTTTGTTCTCATTGGTTTCAAAGAACATCTTTATTTCTGCCTTCATTTCGTTATGGACCCAGTAGTCATTCAGGAGCAGGTTGTTCAGTTTCCATGTAGTTGAGCGGTTTTGATTGAGTTTCTTAGTCCTGAGTTCTAGTTTGATTGCACTGTGGTCTGAGAGACAGTTTGTTATAATTTCTGTTCTTGTACATTTGCTGAGGAGTGCTTTACTTCCAATTACGTGGTCAATTTTGGAGTAAGTACGATGTGGTGCTGAGAAGAATGCATATTCTGTTGATTTGGGGTGGAGAGTTCTATAGATGTTTATTAGGTCTGCTTGCTGCAGAGATGAGTTCAATTCCTGGATATCCTTGTTAACTTTCTGTCTCGTTGATCTGTCTAATGTTGACAGTGGAGTGTTGAAGTCTCCCATTATTATTGTATGGGAGTCTAAGTCTCTTTGTAAGTCTCTAAGGACTTGCTTTATGAATCTGGGTGCTCCTGTATTGGGTGCATATATATTTAGGATAGTTAGCTCTTCCTGTTGAATTGATCCTTTTACCATTATGTAATGGCCTTCTTTGTCTCTTTTGATCTTTGATGGTTTAAAGTCTGTTTTATCAGAGACTAGTATTGCAACCCCCGCTTTTTTTTGTTCTCCATTTGCTTGGTAAATCTTCCTCCATCCCTTTATTTTGAGCCTATGTATATCTCTGCGTGTGAGATGGGTCTCCTGAATACAGCAGACTGATGGGTCTTGACTCTTTATCCAGTTTGCCAGTCTGTGTCTTTTAATTGGAGCATTTAGTCCATTTACATTTAAGGTTAAGATTGTTATGTGTGAACTTGATCCTGCCATTATGATATTAACTGGTTATTTTGCTCGTTAGTTGATGCAGTTTCTTCCTAGCCTCGATGGTCTTTACATTTTGGCATGTTTTTGCAATGGCTGGTACCGGTTGTTCCTTTCCATGTTTAGTGCTTCCTTCAGGGTCTCTTGTAAGGCAGGCCTAGTGGTGACAAAATCTCTAAGCATTTGCTTATCTGTAAAGGATTTTATTTCTCCTTCACTTATGAAACTTAGTTTGGCTGGATATGAAATTCTGGGTTTAAAATTCTTTTCTTTAAGAATGTTGAATATTGGCCCCCACTCTCTTCTGGCTTGGAGAGTTTCTGCTGAGAGATCTGCTGTTAGTCTGATGGGCTTCCCTTTGTGGGTAACCCGACCTTTCTCTCTGGCTGCCCTTAAGATTTTTTCCTTCATTTCAACTTTGGTGAATCTGGCAATTATGTGTCTTGGAGTTGCTCTTCTCGAGGAGTATCTTTGTGGCATTCTCTGTATTTCCTGGATTTGAATGTTGGCCTGCCCTACTAGGTTGGGGAAGTTCTCCTGGATGATATCCTGAAGAGTGTTTTCCAACTTGGTTCCATTTTCCCCCACACTTTCAGGCACCCCAATCAGACGTAGATTTGGTCTTTTTACATAATCCCATACTTCTTGCAGGCTTTGTTCATTTCTTTTTCTTCTTTTTTCTTTTGGTTTCTCTTCTCGCTTCATTTCATTCATTTGATCCTCAATCGCAGATACTCTTTCTTCCAGTTGATCCAGTCGGTTACTGAAGCTTGTGCATTTGTCACGTATTTCTCGTGTCATGGTTTTCATCTCTTTCATTTCGTTTATGACCTTCTCTGCATTAATTACTCTAGCCATCAATTCTTCCACTTTTTTTTCAAGATTTTTAGTTTCTTTGCGCTGGGTACGTAATTCCTCCTTTAGCTCTGAGAAATTTGATGGACTGAAGCCTTCTTCTCTCATCTCGTCAAAGTCATTCTCTGTCCAGCTTTGATCCGTTGCTGGCGATGAGCTGCGCTCCTTTGCCAGGGGAGATGCGCTCTTATTTTTTGAATTTCCAGCTTTTCTGCCCTGCTTTTTCCCCATCTTTGTGGTTTTATCTGCCTCTGGTCTTGATGATGGTGATGTACTGATGGGGTTTTGGTGTAGGTGTCCTTCCTGTTTGATAGTTTTCCTTCTAACAGTCAGGACCCTCAGCTGTAGGTCTGTTGGAGATTGCTTGAGGTCCACTCCAGACCCTGTTTGCCTGGGTATCAGCAGCAGAGGCTGCAGAAGATAGAATATTTCTGAACAGCGAGTGTACCTGTCTGATTCTTGCTTTGGAAGCTTCCTCTCAGGGGTGTACTCCACCCTGTGAGGTGTGGGGTGTCAGACTGCCCCTAGTGGGGGATGTCTCCCAGTTAGGCTACTCAGGGGTCAGGGACCCACTTGAGCAGGGAGTCTGTCCCTTCTCAGATCTCAACCTCCGTGTTGGGAGATCCACTGCTCTCTTCAAAGCTGTCAGACAGAGTCGTTTGCGTCTGCAGAGGTTTCAGCTGTGTTTGTTATTGCCCTGTCCCCAGAGGTGGAGTCTACAGAGACAGGCAGGTTTCCTTGAGCTGCTGTGAGCTCCACCAGGTTCGAGCTTCCCAGCAGCTTTGTTTACCTACTTAAGCCTCAGCAATGGCGGGCGCCCCTCCCCCAGCCTCGCTGCTGCCTTGCCGGTAGATCACAGACTGCTGTGCTAGCAATGAGGGAGGCTCCGTGGGCGTGGGACCCTCCCGGCTAGGTGTGTGATATGATCTCCTGGTGTGCCTGTTTGCTTAAAGTGCAGTATTGGGGTGGGAGTTACCCGATTTTCCAGGTGTTGTGTGTCTCAGTTCCCCTGGCTAGGAAAAGGGATTCCCTTCCCCCTTGCGCTTCCCAGGTGAGGCAATGCCTCGCCCTGCTTCAGCTTTTGCTGGTCGGGCTGCAGCAGCTGAGCAGCACCGATCGTCCGGCACTCCCCAGTGAGATGAACCCAGTACCTCAGTTGAAAATGCAGAAATCACTGGTCTTCTGTGTCGCTGGTGCTGGGAGTTGGAGACTGGACGAATTTATGGTGTTTTTTCCAGGCCCACCCATGGCCGCCCATGGACCAATCAGGACCCACTTCCTCCCTTCTGAAGCCAATAAAAATCCCGGACTCAGCCAGACACGGGCAGATGTTGGGATGACCTGCCTGTGGAGAGGAGGTACTCACTTTGGGTCTCCTGAAACCTGTTCTGCTGCTCAATAAAGTCCCTTTCTGCCTTGCTCACCCTCCGGTTGTCCATGTATCTCATTCTTCCTGGACACCAGACAAGAATTTGGACCTGCCAAATGTCAGGACTGAAAGAGCTGTAACACAAGCAGGGCTGAAACAAGCCCCTCCACTCAGCACCTTGCAGGCAACAAGAAGGAGAAGAGTTGCAGCCCTTTGGGGAGCCCAAACCTCAGGGATCCCTGAGCCAAGGCTGTGACATCATCCTCTTTGGGGTTCTGTGGTACCTGGCATCTCCAAGCTTCCAGAACCACCAAGTTCCCCTTGTCCAGATGCAGGTGCCTGCAGTGGAAGCCATGTGCAGTATATGTGGTCCAGCAGCAGTCTCGCCCAGAGCCAGCGCCTGGAGCTACCGGCCCCACCACAGCAGCCAGAGTGCTTGTCTGTGCACAGGACGGACCCTGTGCTTGATGACCACACACCCCTCATCATTCCACACCTGGGGCTTGCCTTTAGCAGGTGTGGGATCCAGGTCGGTAGCGCAAGTTGAGCGCAGCCTGATGGGCCAAGTGGGCAGAATGAACCCAGCAACGGAAAGCAATACTCAGGCAGAAGGTGCTGCCAGCCACAAAGTTTTCTGGCCAGAGAAATACACCCCAAGGATCCCTTGACATTTTTGTGAGCACATCTGGGATCTGCAAAAGTGTGGATAAAAGCAAACTTGCTGGTTTCTATCCTATTTTTTTCAAAGTCCCTAAATTCCACAAAAGCTAAAATGAAAGAAAAATACTGGGCCTCTGTCAGCCAATTAAAAGTGACTAGCACAGCTGCCAGACTTAAGACACAGAGGACAGGCTTGCTGGGGAGGAGAGCGTGGTCAATTCCCCATTACCCTCGGGGATTGGGCATGTTGATTTTGTTTCAATACACTTTCCTTTCATGGAGGTCTAGCCATCATATGAGATCAGAATAAGCTCCTGGGGCAAATAAAGGCATCTGCCTAAGCTCCTGGGGCAAATAAAGGCAACACACCTCAGTGTTGCCTGAAGGCCCCTGGACCTGCTCCAGTCCCTGACAGGGGCTCATTAGGGTGTCAGCACTAGGACCTTCAGTCTTTCTTATTGTAATTTCTTTCTTTTTATCTTTCTTTCAAGACTTCCATGGTTGTTATCCTTTTCTTTGCATACAATGTTAAGGGTGTTCTTGCAAATCACAGAGAAGATATTACTGGGTAGAATGGGCAGTCGGCTTGGTCATTAGGTGTGTAAAATCAGACGTTAAGAGTAGCACAAACAAAGCAAAATGTGCCTTGGTATCGTTACATAAATTTGTAGCAAAAATGTTATTGTCATTTCCTTGGTTGCCAACTTAGTGCCAAGCACCTTGAGGCACAGGAAAGAAGCATGGCCTCAGGAAGGAAGCATTAATTTCAATATCATCCTGCAAATGGACCTTTTCCATAAACACAAGGGCAAATGTTCTAAGGTCCCATGTGTGCAGACCGTCTTTGCCTTGCACTGTAATACGGACCTTTTTCAATGTTGTAATATTGATTCAGCCTTCCAGTGGCCATAATAGGAAATACTGCAAGGGGCAATCCCAGGACACTAGGGAAGAAAACCCAAGAAGTACCTCCAGCGGGGGAGTCAACTCCCTTTGCTCTTTCTTATCCAGGTTGTCTCTCAAGCTTGCCCCAACCTAGAAATCCTCATTTTAGTCAGGTCAATCTCACTCCTGCCCCTGAAACAGATGCCTGGTGAATATAGCCCAGTGAAGATCCAGGTACCTTTTTCTCAACAGGACTTAAGGCAAAGTAAGGGGGAATCTTCGCAAGTTTTCAGATGAACTTCACAGGTATGTAAAGGCTTTCCAGGACTTAACCCAAGTATTTGAATTCTCCTGGAATTATGTCATATTACATTTGAACCAAACCTTGACTACTGCTGAAAAGCAAGACACTCTGCAAGCCCCTCCCCTGAACTTAAGATTTTGTTTTGTTTTGTTTTGTTTGTTTGTTTGTTTGTTTCCCTACACCATGTTAGGAGTCAGCATAGTCCTGCAAATACAGGGAATTTGTCTATGTGAGGGGTCAGTTTTTGTTTGTTTGTTTGTTTGTTTACTTTTGGAAAGTACCTTATTAGGTCAGGTCACCAGTTCCAAGGACTCCCTTTCATTCTCTTGTTTGAGGAGGACCTGGTCCCATCACTTCATCTGCTTATGACAGGGAAGCAATGGAGGCTCTGCCTCACCAGTTGCTGACAGTAATTTGGTAAGGGCCACCTGAAACTTAATTTAATGAGTCCATCCACTTTCCTGAGGCAATGCAAGCTTCATGCTGAAGCCCTGAAATGCAAAGCTAGACCTGAGGGACCCAGAGAGAGATGACGGCAGAAGTCAAGGGGCACAGTACAGGTGAACATGACTAATTCCTGCCAATTAAGCCCTCTCACTTTGTGGATTGAGGTCATGCTAGACTCCACGGCATACATAAGGTCTAGGGAATCCAAAGGTTCCCAACAGTGGGAGGATAGGGCAGTACATAAGTAAGTGTGAATATTCCTACCCACTAGGCCTCCCCACTTCACGAGTGAAAGTCACACTTGCACCCATGGTTGACACTTGCAAAGGTCACCAGGATTTGGGAATATAAAGTTATAAGAAAGAAGGGGACACCTTTATTTTTTTCCCTTAGGTATCTTTGGTATTTGCTGGAAACAGAAAGGAACAAAGGGGCACCTCTTTCCTCTCTTTCCAGAGGGGTAACCAATCATCTGCAACATGCACTCCTCTTGAGTGCATCCTTAATCATTGGAACTTTCTTGACCCTCAGACTCTGGAGAAAGAAAAAAGAAACGTTTTTCTGTTATCCTCTTCTGTCCTCTCTGTAGGGGATCACATATCTGTACCACAGGACACTCCTCAGATGCATCTCCCAAACTGGGAAACATTTAATTTCCCCAAACGTTAAGTTGCTTGGCAATCTCTTGAAGAGGCCATCCACTGCTAGGGAAAAGGGAAGCCAGAAGCCTAACATGCCAGCAAAAGGGTAAAAGTTCTTAGCAGTTAGAGTCTGGGTTCTCTGTGCAAACTGGTTGTAGGAATGGTAAAAACAACTGTATTCTCTGCTCCTCTATGAATTCAAAGCCAGAAGTATTGGCCATTTGGCATGGCTAAGGTCGGGTAGTAAGGGAGTTAAAAGGAATTCTTAAAAAAGAAGTGATATGGATAAAAGTCAGCTTAACTTAATGTGGATATCAATGTTATATGTCTATTCAAAAGGACTTTATACCGTTTCTCTTCATGGACCTTGTTTCTCTGAAAAAAGGTTTGTTTCTTCTCAGTTGACTGAATTATTTCTCTCCATTTTGTCTTGCCACTCTTAATGCACACATGAGAGGCCCTAAGATACGTTCTGATGGCCTGGGACTCCTTGGGACAAACAGAGGAGGTGCCACTGACCCCGTTTTGGGGAAAAAAAATCCTCTGTTTTCCTCATTGGACCGCAGGAATTAGAGGTGGATGGATCCCTCTCAAAACCTGTTTTAGTCTTTCCACCATGCCTGCTTATTAGGCACCTGTAAGCTGCAGGTGTTCCTAGCCCTGTTTCTTGAAGGGCTTCAACTTGAGGCCAGTAATACAATTAAGAGTTCGGCAAATGAAAAATCTTACAACTACTGGATATTTTTCTGTCTCTCTGTGTAATTATATATGTGTGATGTTTATATGAAAATGACCTCTTATTAATTGGCTTAAGAAAAAATGCATGCTTAAATCAAATATGTTTAAAGAAAATAAAACTGCAATGCCTTTTAATTAATGTGAGTTTAACTTTTGAAAAATTCAAACAGCTTTAAAAATTATTGGTAAAATAAAAATGTCTTAGAAATATAGACATGTAGTCTAAATGATGCAGGTAAGAAACTAGGTTTGCTAAATGCTTTAAGGTCATAAATTACTTCTTTGGCTTTTGAAAACTGTTTGGGTTGCCTGCTTTACAGTTTGGTAAGACCTGGGGGCATATGACGTTAACCGCACCCCTAATTATGCTGGAAAGAGTCAGACCTCATCTGCACGTTGGCATAATTAAAATAACTTTCCAGATTTTACACCAGAATTAAAAATTGGTAAGAGCTACCATTTTAACGTGTTGTTGAGACTACTAGAAATAGATTTACATGCAAGGTGTGTAAGGAAAATAAAATGTGTCTTTTGTAAAAGATTATAAGAAGGCATAGGAATGTCAATTTTCTCCTATTGTATAGGGTTAAAGGATTGTTTTAAATTACGTAAGCTAAAGTAAAAGGTTTAATCAAGTTGCGGAAGGTACACAAATATTAATTGTATAAGAGCAATTCTGTGTGTGAACATACTGACTAAATTTAAATGGGTGTTATTTGGTTTTTCTGTAATTTGAACATTTGAATAAAAGCACAAAAAGTTTCTTAAGGCACTAATATTCTCTTTAGCAAAAATCTGTTAAGTGTAAGACTTTTAAGAATATCACCTCATGGTCAAACTGATTAAGATTTGACAAATTTGTCTATAGGATTTCATTGAAAAATGGGGGTTAATATTAATAATACACCAATGCAAGGGTGAAATGTGGCTTGCTTTCTCTTGAACAAGAATTTCATGTAATGTTAAAGGATAATGAAAGATTTTTATTTGCCTCATGAATAAACTACTGAACAAAGAAAAGAAAGACTGGAGAAAGATTGTTCAGAAAGCTAAGTCTTTCCTCTCAATTAGTAAGGTTTTTTGCCTTGTTTTTTAAGTGATCATTTTAACTAAATAAATGTCTTACGGGAACCTGGAATTCTATTTCCTAAAATCAAGTGTTCTAAAGCTTTAACTTATTTTCTAGGCTTCCCAAAATCAAATTTCAGCTTTGAAATTGGCTTCTCTAACCCTTAAGTTTAGGATGTGATGGAGGGCCACTGGAGCATCCAAAAACAGGAATATTTCACATGTTTAGTTACATGAGAGTGCCAAAATTAAAATGAGTTTTAATGTTCTTCAGGTTATATTTTAGTGAATAATATTAATATATGTTCAAAAATTGTGTGGGAGTTCTAAAGTCAAATGTCTGAGTACATGCTATCAATCATAATTAGGGTTACTATGTTAAGTTACCATAAAGCAAAGAAAAAACTAATTTTTTTGTCAATATTTGGTCTGCATTTTAGACTAACCTTGCTTATTCTTGTGAACTAACCACTGATCACTGACTGAAGTTCAAAAGAGACAAAAGGGAGAGGTAATGTAAAAATCTGAATCAATATTCTAATTCTGTGTGTGTCAGCAGCCTCAAGATTTTTGAGCTGTCCTTACCCCTTATTTTGATTTGATTCCTATCTTCTAATATCACGGTTTGTCTCTTTTCATCTTCAGGTCACCAAACTCCAAATGGTCATGCAAATGGAACCTTGGACAATGGCTCCCTTTTACTGGGGACCCTTAGATGGGCCTTTCACAGAAGATCTGACTGCCATTTCCCCCAAAACAATGTCCCCTGTCAGCATGAAGCAGTTAAGAACAGTCATCCTCCCTGAGTTTGTGTCCTTTGTAGGGACATGGATGCAGCTGGAAACCATCATTCTCAGCAAACTATCGCAAGAACAGAAAACCAAACACTGCATGTTCTCACTCATAGGTGGGAACTGAACAGTGAGATCACTTGGACTCGGGAAGGGGAACATCACACACCGGGGCCTATCACGGGGATGGGGGAGGGGGGAGGGATTGCATTGGGAGTTATACCTGATGTAAATGACGAATTGATGGGTGCTGACGAGTTGATGGGTGCAGCACGCCAACATGGCGCAGGTATACATATGTAACAAACCTGCACGTTATCCACATGTACCCTAGAACTTAAAGTATTAAAAAAAAAAAAAAAAAAAAAAAAAAGAACAGTCATCCTCCCTATCCTAACAGCAGTTAGATGTACCTCTTCAGAGTGTGAATTGATGGGCGGTGGCAGCCCATCTGGAGTTGCTGCTGCTACGATGCTGACTGCATTTGGGGAGGTAAAGCTGCTGCTCTGTGCTCCACAGAGCTGGTTGGAGCTAGGAACAGGTGGGAGCCCTGCCTCCTAAGTTGGACCCCCTAAGTTACATACACCTTGCATGTAAATCTATTTCTAGTAGTCTCGACAACACGTTAAAATGGTAGCTCTTACCAATTTTTAATTCTGGTGTAAAATCTGGAAAGTTATTTTAATTATGCCAACGTGCAGATGAGGTCTGACTCTTTCCAGCATAATTAGGGGTGTGGTTAACTTCATATGCTTAGGAGCCCTGCCTCCTAAGTTGGAGGGGTGGTAGCCTCACCTTCCCAAGAACAGTTACATCCACCCAGCTGTAGCTGTGGTCCTGGGCATCTCTGCACTCAGAAGGGTCCAGGAAGTCCCCTTTTCCCCACAGGCTCAAAAGTGCTTGCTCCCACTGACTAGCCTCTCCCACTGGCACCTACTCAGGTTTCAGAGCAAACTTGAGGCCACGGCTGGTGCTGTCACAACCCAACTGGGTGTGTACATTTTCTGGGTAGTGTTGACATGCCAGATCCCTGCCACGTTGACCCCCTCTGGACTTTGGGCACCAATGTGCATGTAAGGGAGGCCTACGGGGAACTCAGAATGGTTCAGCATGGGCCTTCAGGTGCCCCTTGGCACAAACAGCCTGGGAGCTGTGGATGGTGTCAGGAGGCAGGCAAAAAGGAGTAGGTCCCCGGTGAAACCCCACCTCTAGGCCAGGGAGAGCCTGAGGCCTGGGGGCCAGGCTGTCAGTTTTGTAAATCCAAATGAGAACTTACGGTGCCTTTTCTGGGCCCACCCATGGCTGCCCATGGACTAATCTGCACACATTTCCTCCCTTCTAAAGCCCATAAAAATCTATGGACTCAGCCAGACTTGTGCAGATGTCAGTATGACTTGCCTGCAGAGAGGAGCTACCCACTGTTGGTCTCCTATCACCTGAGTGCTGAATAAACTCATAGGGACATCCTGCCTGTGGATAGGAGCTACCCACTTCAGGTCTCCTCTCTGCTGAGGGCTGTAGACATTAGGATAATCTGTCCGTGCATAGGAGCTACCCATCTGGGATCTCCAGAGAACTCTCCTGCCACTGAATGAAGCTCCTGTCTGCCTTGCTCACCCTCCAGTTGTCCACATACCTCATTCTTCCTGGATGCAGGACAAGAACTGAGTACCTATTGAATGGTAGGACTAAAAGATCTGTAATACAAACAGAGCTGAAACACACTTCCCCCACTCGCCATATTACAGGCGACGAGAAGGAGAGAAGAGCAGCCCTCTGGGGAGCCCGGACTTGGGGGCTCCCCGAGGCAGGGCTCTGACACCCTCTTTAGGGTTCTGTGGATCCTGGTGTCTCCAAGCTTGTTGGGGGGCAACACGTTCCCCTTGTCCAGATGGAAGTGCCCACAGTGGAAGCCTCATGTAATACGTCTGGTCCAACCTCCGCCTTACATGGAGCTGGTACCTGTGCCAGTGTCTGGAGCTGTCTACTCTGCTGCAGCAGCCAGTGGGTCTGGTTGTGCGCAGTGGCCAGAGCCTGTACTCACTCACCCACACACTCCTTGCCACTCCGTGCCTGACCTGCCCTTGGTAAGTGTGGGATCTAGGTCGGTAGCACGAGCTGAGAGCAGCCTGCCAGGCCAAGTAGGTGGAATGAACCCAGCAGGTGTGAAAAATACTCAGCTAGAAGGTGCTGCTGGCCGCAGAGGTCTTTGGCTAGTGAAGTGACACCTAAAGTATCCTATGACGTATCCATACATTTTATGTGCATTTATCAATTACAGTTGGTTACAAATTTGATAAAAAGACATTGTACATTTACTTACAAGAAATAAGGCAAAGAGAGGAGTTGTGTAAAATGCAATCAACTGATTGTATTACTAAGCAGAATTCTGATTTTTATTTCTTTGAACTATTCCCCTTGACTGCTTTGACACTATCAAACACAACCTACGTTCTGGAAATATGTGACATATTTAAATATCATGTTAGATGAGAATGCACTTTAGGAACTTATTTATAATTTCTTTCATTTTTTAATATCTAGGTTATTTTGTTTTACTGATTTATTCTGCTTCTCAGTAGATTGCCTTGAATTTAGAAAAGTCTTTAGTTTGTTAATCTTACTACAAAATGAAAAAATCTATTAGAAACTGTGTAATCACAAAATGTGAACATGCTTTTTTTACTATTTTTATTTCCTGTATATAGGTTAATCACATTTGAATACATGTATTTTGAAGCATTTATTCACTACCTCTAGAGTAAAAAAGAAGCATATATAAAATCCAGTTGAAATATGACTGCATCGATTCATAATTTTCCAGTTCTAACTGATTTATGATACCCTTGAAAATACCATAAAAATCTAATGTCCTCAACATTTTTAAATCAGTTTGAATTTTTATATTGATTTATATTATTATACTTATTTTATTGTAGATACAGTATAGCATTGCAAATTCTAGTACTAATCTTAAAATAGCACTTTTTTTAAAAACAGAAGACATCGGAAACAAAACTGGTTCCTAATGCCATAAAAGTCTCAGGAGTCTTAGATATCTGCACCTCAGATGACAACTTGGGACATCTAGTAATTTATTTTGAAGTCTCTAATTTCAAGTTTGAATAACCTAGAAGTACTTTTTCTTCTCATGATTGACATATTTCCTGGACATCATCCAGAGAAGCTATGTACTATTAGTCTTCATATTCTTTGTCATTTGTTATAGAACAAGCTTAGTCTAGTGTTTTCTGAAAGGTAGAAATTTTTCTATCCAGAACACTCAGTGAATGTAAAACAATCTAAAAAAATTAAGAACTTATTCTATAATTAAAAGCATCCATTAGACAAATATTCATTGATGTTTACCCTGCCACAAATCCTGAGCTCTGGATATAAAATAATGAACCCTGCTGCTATTAAGTTTATTGTTTACTAAATGATATGGATATTAATCAATTAAAAATGCATCTGACAGATTAAATAATTTGAAAACATTGAATTATTTCAAAAATATCACTATAACTGACATTATCTTAAGGTCATATCAGAAATAATAAACTATAAATTGATTAGATGATGATAATATTTCTTCTAAAAATAAGTTTTTTCTGGTCTTCCAAGGAAGTCTATCTAATTTTCCTCAGCTCATACTTCCTAGAGATACTTTAGTAGTTATTATACAACCAAATTCTTTTATGAAACTACTTCAGCTTATCTTTGGAGTGTGTGTGTGTGTGTGTGTGTGTGTGTTCATGTGCCTGTGGATGTATTTGTGCATGTAATTTGTTATGCCAATATTCATGTTATTTTTATTTTATTATTTCATCTAACATATCTCTATAACTTCCATTTTGGTCGTAGTGATATTCATGAGAAATACATCTTAGAGATCCACTTAGTGAAAACCCAAGACGAGTCTTGAATTCTTTTATCTTCAATGTTCAAATTTTAAATGTTTGGTATTTTCCATAAGCTATAAAGTCCTTCATGTCTACTAGAAACAGATTTGCCAAAGAGGAAATAATCTTAAATAATTGTCTTGGAAAAGACATAAGACACTTGTTTTGCCTCTTTTCTATTTGTTCATTTTACCAAAGTGAATGCACTTATAATACAACAGTGAAATATGTTTCCACAGTCCCACTATCAGGCTTTTCCAGTTTATGTAGTTGTCCACGGTGCTTTTATTCAAAGAATATATTTTGTAGTGTTGCCATGAATACGAACTAATATTGGTTGTATTAGTTTTCCAAGACTGCTGAAGAAAAATACCATAGAGGTAGTGGCTTAAAACAACACAAGCTGTTATTATACAGTTTGGGACATCAGAAATCTTAATGGTTCTCATTGGGCTCAAGTGGTGTGATGCTTGCATTCCTTCTTTCTGGAGGTTGTAACAGAGACTTGAATTCATGGCTCTTTCAGCTTCTTGAGGCTGCCCAAATTCCCTCACCCATGGCATTCTTACTCCATCCAACCAGCTTCCTCCAGCCAGCAATAGTGGGCCAAGTTGTTTTCACATTGTATCTCTGACTCCGACTCCTCCATCCACCTTCCTTTTCCACGTTTACAGTCTCTTGTGATTACTTTGGATCTACCTGTATAATTTAGGATAATCTCCCTACTTTAATATCAGTTCCTAATCAACCTTAATTTCATGTTCTACTTTATTCCCCTTTGCCATGTAACCTAACATATCTTCTGGCCATTAGAAAATGGACATTTTGGGGAGCTTGATTGTTTCTACCATGTAGAGTAAGCATTAAATTCTGAATAAATTATGTAGATTGACTCATTGTATTCATTAGTTAACTATTGAATCAATCTAATTATATGTGAATAGTTACATGATAGATATTAAAGCAAATTATCTGTTTGATAACCTATGTATTTAAGTGCATTCCACATGATGAAATAAATAAAAGGAGTCATAATCCTGTGTGATTTGTGGCCAGAAGAAGCAAAACTATTTTTCAAAATGCTTACATAAAATAAAATTCTTACTGCATGTTGAAAGCATTTTTAAAGATTTTCAAAATATCTCAATATTTTTTGGTTCATTTATTCTTTGAAATAAATGGAAAATATACAAGCAAGAGAAAATATTACTACCTCTGTATTACAGATAAGGAAACAGAAGCTCATAGAGTTTAAGAAACTGACAATATAATAAAAAAGGATGATTTAATCTTTTCAGAGTTTCCACAGAACTAATTCTATTAAAAGCTGAGTCTGGCAAATGCTTGGCTTGCCTTACAGTCAGTTTAATCTCTTAGAAGCTAGAGAGAATTATGAGAGGGATTATTCTATACTTAATTCCAGCCAATGAAAAGTAACTGGCAGAGAAGTTGAAATGACAGAAAATCTAAAATAAATTCAATCTAAACTCTTAAAATTTATTATTGTTGAGGTGGCTTACTTTGGTTTAGTCGAATATACAGCTGCCGAGACCAGCTTGGTAAGGGAGACCCTAACCCAACAGCTAGAGGAATTAAAGACACACACACACAAATATGGAGGTGTGAAGTGGGAAATCAGAGGTCTCACAACCTTCAGAGCTGAGAGCCCCGAACAGAGATTTACCCATGTATTTATTAACAGCAAACCAGTCATTAACATTGTTTCTATAGATATTAAATTAATTAAAAATATCCCTTATGGGAAATGAAGGGATGAGCCAAATTAAAGAAATAGGTTGGGCTAGTTATCTGCAGCAGGAGCATTTCCTTAAGGCACAGACCGCTCATGCTATTGTTTGTGACTTAAGAATGCCTTTAAGCCATTTTCTGCCCTGGGCAGACCAGGTGTTCCTTGCCCTCATTCCCATAAACCACAACCTTCCAGTGCGGTCATTAGGGCCACTATGAACATGTGACAGTGCTGCAGGGATTTTGTTTATGGCCAGTTTTGGGGCCAGTTTATGGCCAGATTTTGTGGGGCCTACTCCCAACATACAGCCTTCAACAGGAAAAGATTTTTAAAAACTTTAACTTAATAGAGATAAATAAAAACAAAATGCTTACTGAAATTTATTCATTTATGGGACAATATAGAATTAATTAATAGGAAACATTAATGATAACAATGGATTACTTTGAGAAATAAAATTCTAAAGAGGTGGTCACAAATAATCTTAAGAAAGAAGAAAATAGTAATAGTATTTAAAGAGCCGGTCATTGAAGGTATTGTAATAAAATGTATAAAAGATGAAATAGAAAGTATGCTAATTAAAGGTAATTATAACAAATTGGAAGCAAGCTATGAAAACTTTTGTAAAGCAAAACTAGCATGATATGATTCTTGTGAAAAAGTATTAAATGACCACATAATGGTCTTTTAAATTATATTTATTATAAGACAAGAAATGCTAAAATCAATGCTCAGTTTACTTTATGATAATGCTTCATTGCTAACACATCAACAAAAATTATACAAGTTTTCAGCTTTTTCTGGCAAGGTGAATGACTACCCCCAACAACAAAATTTGACTCAACATTGGTAAAAGTGATATTAAGTCTAAGATAGGAGAGAAGATTTTTAGAAAGGATATTTTTAGAGAGCACTTAGCTGCTCTATAAAAATGTAAATCTCTTGGCCTGGATGACATCCATTCAAGAATGCTGAGAAAGAAATTGAAGATGAAATCTCTGAATAGCTGTCAATTTTCTTGGAAATATTAGGAAGAGAAGGAGAAGGCCTGGGAGACAGGATAAAATGATGGCACAACTTTCCTAAAGGGAATATGTAACTTTTCTTAAATTATAAAAGGTGATGTAGAGTAAGGTAATGTACAAAAGCAATAATTATTAAAATTTGGTATTTATTATTATTTAGAAAATGTCATTTCTTTAAGAGAAAAAGCTTCTCATTAGTAAAATAAAATAAATGTAACTGTATGCCCTTTAAGTGATACACCAAAAATAATACAGTGCAAAAGGGTGGATAAAGGATGTGGTAAAAATATGCCATGGAAAAGCTAGTATAAGCAATACACACTGGTATACCAATATAATTATCAGAAAAAATACAATATGAGGCAGAAAGCAGTCCATGGGGGAAACTGGTATAAAAGGCCAAGTTCAGTTTACCAGTCTTTAGTTTTTATTCTATGTGCTCTATGCACTTATTGAAAGTAATTAAACTTTCCACTTTAGTATTCTATAAGACTTCCATTTGAAATCTGTAGAGATATAGTGGTTATTCAAACACTAGTGCTAGAAATACTGGTTATACTAGTTGCTATGAAACACTCCATACTGTTTTCTATAGCAGTTGCATCAGTTTACATTCTAACCAATTGTGTGCAACAGTTCTGATGGCTCCACATTCTTGTTATTACTTGTTACCTTTATAGATAGATAGATTGATTAATTGATTGATTGATAAATAAATAAATATAATAACCACCTTGACAAGTGAGAGGTGAGCATCTTTTCATAGAAATGGTAGCCATTTCTATGTCTTCTTTGGAGAAATGTCTATTTAAACTCTCTGTCCACTTTTAAATCAAGTGATTTGCTTTCTGTGATTGAGTTTTAGGAATTCCTTGCATATTTTGGATACTAATCCCCTATAACATATGGTTTGCAAATATGTCCCCTAAATCCATAGGTTGCCATTTTACTCTGTTAATTGTTTCATTTGCTGTGTAGAAGTTTTTAGTTTGATGTTGTCTTTCTTGTCTAATTTTACTCTTGTTGCTTGTGCCTTTACTATCATATTCAAGAAACTACTGCTTAGCCCAATGACCTGAAGCATTTTCCCTATATTTTTATCTAGGAGTTTTATAACTTGATGGACCACATTAACAAAACAAAGACTAAAAATAACATGATCATTTGAATAGATGTAGAAATAGGATTTAACAAAATTCAGGACATTTCATGATCTTAAAAAATTCTCAACAACTTAGTATAAAAGGAAATTTCCTCAACTTAATAAAGGTTACATATAAAAGCCCATAGTTAACATACTCAACTGTGAAAAATGGAAAGGTTTTTCTCAGAGACCAGTAACACAGCAAAGAATTTTACGCTCACAACGTCTATTCAATACAGTACTTGAAGTCCTGGAAAGAGCAATTAGGCAAGAAAAATAAATAAAAGCGATTTGAATTGGAAAAGAAGTAAAATTACCTCTGCAGATGACATTATCTTTTATGTAGACAACCCTAAAGACTCAATTAAGAAAAGTTTTATAACAAATAAATTCAGTAAAGTTGCAGGATACAAAACCAACATACAAAATTCAGCTGTATTTCTATACATATACAATAAATGATATGAAAATGAAATTTTAAAAATTCATATACAATAGCATCAAAAGGAATAAAATACTTAAGTATTTCGGGGAGGTGAAAGACTTGTAAAATGAAAACTACAAAGTGTTGATGAAACAAATTAAAACAGACACAAATAAATGGAAGACACCCATGTTCATGGATCAGAAGACTTAATATTATTAAAATGTCCATAAGTACCCACAGCATTATACAGATTCAATACAATTTCTATCAAAATCCTCGTGGCATTTTTACAGAAATAGAAAAAAGAAATATAAATTTCATGAAGAACCATGAAAGATCCCAAATAGCCAAAATGATCTTGAGAAAGAACAAAGCTGAAGGTATCATACTTCCTGATTTCAAAACATATAACAAAGCTATAGAAATTAAAAAATTATGCAACTGTTATAAAGGCGGACATATAAATCAATGCAACAACGTAGAGAGTTAAAAAGAAACCATGCATATAGTCAGCTAATTTTTGACAAGGTTGTCAAGAATACACAATGGGGAAAGGATAGTGTTTAACACTTGATAATAGAAAAACTGGATATCTACAGGCTAAAGAATGATATTGGGCTCCTATCTTACACCATACTCAAAATCAACTCAAAAGATTAAAGATTTAAAAATATTACCATGTGAATAATTTGTAAAATTGTTTTTTCTAAAATTATAGCAAAAGTGGAAGCAGTATTTTTATGTATAGAAATGAATCAAGTAATCAATAATATTTGTTATGGAAATAATGTTTTAGATAACAGTTCCTGAAGCTGTAATGATAAGCAAAACAGACATAGTCCCTGACTTATTTCCCATAATGGATTTCCTGGAGTTGAGGACCGTGGGACTTGTAAAAATCAAATCTAGTAATGTAACGATATCTCTGACTAACATGCTGAACTTCATAATATTGAAGTTTATTGTTTGCACAGGTTATTTTATTTTAAAACACACGAGGAATGTAGTATTTACAAATGTAGATTATATAGGTCTACATTTATCTATAATATAAGCATATTGTCTCTGAAAATAGAAAACTGTCTTTGTAAATTATATATGAATTTTTAAAAGCTGTGTGTCTAGAAACCAGCAAGTATACATAAAAACCATTTTGCAATACTCTAAGCAATATTAGCCTATTGATTTTAAATGATTAGTTACTGATCACTTAGATAGCATTTGCTGAAAGATTATACTTAATATTTGTAATAAATCCATTTTCACATATTCATATTTATTTACTAATCAGGTATTTATTTTAAAATATTAGACTGTTATTCTACTTTTTCACAATGCTATTTACATAATCTTTATTTTCTTAATTAACTTCTAATGTTAACAAAATGCAATAATTGTGTACATATTTTAAAATTAAAATAACATAGAGCTTAAACCAACACAGCAATATTCTGTCCCAGATTCCCCTTTTCTAGGGATAAGCACTTTTAACTCCTTTAAATCTCATTGGTGGTATTTACTTTCATATTTTTATGTAGCATGTTTACATGTATCTTAAATATATTCTAGTTTTATGTATTATTGTTTAACATTCTATATTCTACATAGAGGAAGAGTTATGCAACTCTTGCACCTCCCTCTGCGTGAATGCATGCACGCACACACACGTGCTCACACATGACTTTGCACTCTCTTACTCTCTTCTAAATTATGATTATATATTTTACATAGCTGACTTTAACAGGAAACTATGCCTGCATTTCTATTTTTAAATTTTTAAATGGAAAATTCTATTGAGAATATTATAGATCACATGCAGTTCTAAGAAGAAATAGAGAGTTTCCTTATATGCTTTGCCCAGTTTTTCCCAATTCTAATATTTTGCAAAACAATAGTGTGATATCATAAAAAGTATATTCACCTAAAAATGATCCACCCATTTTATTCAGATTTCCGCAATTACACTTGTACTCATTTGTTTATATGTGTGTGTGAGTGTTACATTCTATAGAATTTTCTATATCACATGTAGACTCCCAATACATTACCACAGTCAAGATCCTTAACAACTCTAAAATCAAATAATCCCTGCATTGCTGTTTTGTAACCATGCCTGCTTCTCTCTAGTCTCTCTAGTCCCCCTGACTGGTCCCTGCTCTAACTTCTGACAATGACTAATTTGTCCTCTACACAAAATTTCCTTCATTTTTGAAAATGTTATATAAACTGAATCATAGTGTATTACCTTTCTATTGATTTTAATCACTCAGCTTAATTCCCTGTAGATTCACCCAGATGTGTACATAAATAATTTATTTTTTAAATTATTGAGTAGTATTCTATAGTACGTATGGACCACAGTTTGTTTAACCATTCTTGCACTGAAGGACATCAGGAAAATTCTGCTTCTTGGTTATTACAAATAAAGCTGCTTTGAACATTCATGTGCAGGTTTTTGTGTGAATGTAAGTTTTTAATCATTTGGGATAAATGGCCGGAGGTGTAATTGCAGAGTCACAGAATTATGGCATGCAAAGTGTTTTTAAAAACTGCCAAATTGTTTTCCAGAATGATTGTGCCATTTTACATTCCAATCAGCAATATGGAGTAATACAGTTTGTATCTCACCATCACTATGTCATATCACTATTTTTATCTTAGTTACCTTGATAGGTGTGCAGTGAGACATTTCTTCATATATATATATATTTACTATAATTGATGCTAAAGGTGTATATTTATATATTCATACAAATATATATACATACGAATATGTTTATATATAAAAATACATATTTACTTTCTTTGAAAGCAATGTTAGTTTCATTTTTTATACATTTAATTTCCAACTTTTAAATCACCTGTTTACCCACAATTTTTCTTTCACACATACCTGATGATTTACTAATATTTTTCTTCTTTTAGAAATCACCTATAGAAACCATAATCTTTCTCCTCTCATGTGGATTATTTGCTTTCTAGTCCTGTGTATAGCTGACATTCTGTACTTCCCTTGATTTCATCCTAGGAATTCCTTTACCTCTTTTGGGTTGGAGATCCAGTTTTCAAGAGCCCATATTTTCTCTTCCCATTTTATTCTCTCGTTTTGATTGAGTATACTTTCCTAGGATTTTCTGAGATAGGTGATTTTGAAAGTAAATTTGGGGGGAATTTTTTTTTTTTTTTTTTTTTTTTTTTTTTTTTTTTTTTGAGACAGAGTCTCGCTCTATCGCCCAGGCTGGAGTGCAATGGCGCGATCTCGGCTCACTGCAAGCTGCGCCTCCCGGGTTCACGCCATTCTCCTGCCTCAGCCTCCCGAGTAGCTGGGACTACAGGCGCCCACAACCGCGCCCGGCTAATTTTTTGTATTTTTAGTAGAGACGGGGTTTCACCGTGGTCTCGATCTCCTGACCTTGTGATCCGCCTGCCTCGGCCTCCCAAAGTGCTGGGATTACAGGCGCGAGCCACCACACCCGGCCGGGGGGATTTTTATACCTAAAAATATTTCTATTATGGTCTCACATTTCAGTGAGAATTAGTTGAGTCCCTCAAAACTGGAAGATTATTCTTCACTGTTTTCTACTAATTCTGCTTCTTTATCTGTATCCTCCACCCAACCCCCTTTTCTGGTAGCATTTAGAATTTTCTAATCCTTGGCAATATAAAATATGGTAATATTGCTTTTATTTGGTTCTCTATTAATTGTTTTTGTTTTTCTGTCAGAACAAGACCTTTTATGAATATGTAGTGAAGTGTGGCTGTCTAAAAGGATGAAGATCCTGAGGAACTAATTAGAAGCTCTGTTTGTTGTAGAGGCTTGTTGACAGCTAGGCCTCACTTAATGTGACCAAACTCGATTGTTATATTGGGGAATTCCCAAATATGAATACCTATAGGTATTTTCTTTTGAGCTGCTTAGTTTCTCCAAAAACCTCCTGTTTCCTGTTTAGTACATATAAGCCAGTGTTCTAGGAGTTCAGGGAAGGAAAAGTGTGTTTGTGTGAGGAGCTCATCATCAGTATGAAGATTTTCACTGAATCCTGTTTTCAGCTTCACTTCTCCCCACAGCAGGACCTCTTTTTCCCTAAGCCGGAATCTGTCTTTTAACCTCTCCAGAGAGTAAACATCTTCTGAAAGAAGAGCAGAAGCGTATTTGATGGACTTCATGGACTGTAGAAGGATTTCTGGTTTTCTAATAACTTCCTTAAAAGAATTTTACATAATCTTGAGTCTCTATCCTTGAGTCTCCATCCCTGCCTATGGGTTTATGGTGCTTAAAGTTTTTAACCCTACCTGCTTATCTCTTTTTTTGCTCTAATAATATAAGTCAGTTACTACTGGTTCATGTACTTTCTAGCTTATAAAAATTCAGTAAACCACTTGTTTCCAGTATTTTCATTTTTAAAATCATTTTGGCCTGATGAATTGATGCCATTCTTGATCCTTTACAACTATTAATGTAGGATTTTATAAGCAGTGGGGAGAAATGCATACATTCAATTTAATATAACCAGAACTTACTCATTATTTTGTAGAACCTCCATTAAACATTACACATATAATGCAATTTCAGTGCATTATACGTTGAAAATCATAAATCATCTTGTTATGAAACAGTCTTTCACACACCGTTTAACGGCTCTTGATCTGAGGTCCTACATGGTGTCACTGATTGCTAGGTAACCCTTAAGTTTCAATTTTAATATCAGCATTCTAATGATATTTCCAGTAATTGATGCTAAAGGTATCTAGTGTTATTTTGTTGTTGCTGTTTTAATTTTTAGGATAAATTGGAAACAAACATTATAATGAAGAGCAACCAGTTTTCCATAATTGTTGAAACATCACAGGTTAGACTGATGGATTTGAGAAGTAAAACATGTCTTGATATGATTAAGACCTTTTTTTTTTTTTTTTTTTGAGACAGAGTCTCACTCTGTCGCACAGGCTGCAGTGCAGTGGCACGATCTCAGCTCACTGAAAGCTCTGCCTCCCGGGCTTATGCCATTCTCCTGCCTCAGCCCCCTGAGTAGCTGGGACTACAGGCGCCCGCCACCTCGCCCAGCTAGTTTTTTGTATTTTTTTAGTAGAGACGGGGTTTCACCGTGTTAGCCAGGATGGTCTCGATCTCCTGACCTCGTAATCCACCTGTCTCGGCCTCCCAAAGTGCTGGGAGCCACCGCGCCCAGCCAAGACCTGTCTTTAAAATGTGTGCACAATGAAAAAAAATTGTAGACAAATATGTGTCTTTAGTTCCTTTTTTAAAAATTTCTAAAAGTAACATAAAATATTTAGAATAAGTTAAATCCACATCTTATAAATTAAATCTAATGCTGCATTAGGAAGAAGAGATGGTATCAGCAGACCAGACACTTCAACAGTTTCTGAAATATTATAGGCGTGAGCCACTGCACCCTGTCCCATAAATTTTAGTAACTAATGAATTCATAAGAAAAATAAGAGGAAGAAAGAAGGAAACAATGACATATGGGCAAAAATTCTGAGAAAGTGTTCAATAAAGGGAAAGCCAGAATGACCATATAAGAGGAAATACATTTTTAAAAGACTTTATTTAATATAATTTTAAGGTGTTTATTTCCTTATCATTAAACTATTTAATAGACATGTTTAGGGAACAGACAGGAAATTTGATAAATGACTCTTAAAGTACCTTTAAGATCTGAGATTATTATTCTAGGATTCTTCTTTCTGAATAGCATTCTGTTTGCTATACTATTTTAAGCTACTAGAGATTCCCTTACAATAATACATAGGGCATTTATAATATCCACCAAATTTGCATAGTGCTAACAAGAAAATATGGAATCTATAAAATAAAATATTATCATGTATGACTCCAGATTATATGGAGACCTGTGCATTCTTCATTTTTATATGAAAGGAAATCCAATATGGAAATAGGGACAGTTACAATTCTCAGGAGTGAATACAATCTTAAACGACATAAGAATCAACTATAATGGCGGTGAAAGAAGGGACTTTTTGAGTCAAGAAAATGGTTTGTGGGCACTCTCTATGGTTGAAGTATAGTATACATTGGTATAACCTGAAAGTATCTGTAGTGGAGGCTTTTTCTTGTGTTTGGAATATAAGATAAATTATTTTTAAGAGAGGCACAATATCTTCCTTACAGTATCTCCCCAATCTCATATCTGCAGAATTTGAATACTTCCTGTAACTTAAGGTATGAACCCGATTGTACATTCTTAGAGATTTTTCCATACCAGATACCCAACTTTGTATAACTGTAATCCTAGTTCCATATGTTCTGTAGCAAGTTTCTCTTTGCAAAAATTATGGCCTAACCAAATTTATTTACAAAGTTATGAGACTGTTGACACAAGAGCCCTGAATACCCCATGAAAGAAAACTAGGAACTCTACCAAAATGCAAAATTGTTTCTATCTATATCATAAAACATGGTTTGACTGATATCATTTTTAATAGGTACCTGAGTTGATTGCAGTGTGTACACTACAGAGTGAAAGCGAGTGATAGAGATCATTCCATCTGAGGAAATAATAAAATCTATTCCTGATCTACATTCCACATGGCCCAATGGCAAGAGAGTCATTTGCTGATGGTCATATGTAATAAATATAAGTAGTGTTTGGGATATTGACTTTCAAGAACCATTCCTAAAAGTATGCTTATTTGCAAAGTTATGAGACTACTGACACAAGAACCACTGGTCTACAGATAATGGTAGGAAGTGAAATGATAAGAGAAGATATGAAATCACACAGAAGAAAACAGTGGACTAAAATAAAATAAGGTCAAGATCAGAAATTTGCAAACGACCAACTTTAAACAAAAAAAGGAATATAATATGCTAAAAGAGACTGAGTAACATCGTGAGATTTCAATCAAAGAGAAAGGGAAGATTGGTATTTTGAAGGAAAGGAAGTAAGAACGTAGAGAGATGAATATAATTGAATAACCATTATGTGACAGATATCATGATAAGGAAGAGAAAATTCATAGATTAATTACTGTGATATCAAATATCACAGGGAAGTTTAATAGAAGTAGAAATGAAAGGGACTGTTTGTTTTGGTAAATAAGAGGTGTTTTTTATACATAATGAGATCAATATTATATCATCAACTAATATTTCTGCCAGGTGTTGTTTTGTATATTGCCATACTGCCCTTGAGAGACTCACTTTTATTGGGAAATGGGATCAATAAGCAGAAATACCTTTGTAATAAGTAAATTTAATAATAAGTAACTTTGAAACTATGGAAATAAAATATCAGGTACCTATGTTTCAATAATTAGGAATATTTGCAAGCATCCTTGATTTGTTATTTCTATTATTCTCATCGTCCATAATGATCATTATGTATGCCCATTTTAGTCATCTAAATATATTTGTCATTTGTCCACTCGTTTTCACACTCAGTCTATTTTCACTACTTATCTGTGCTACTACAGTGTCCTCTAAACCAGTCTCTTTTTATTCAAATTGTCTCAACATAATAAAATCTCCGGAGAGGTGCCAAAATAATATTTCTAAAACAAATCTAATTGTATCACACACTTAATTAAAATTATTCAGTAGTTCTTTACAGGCGTCAGACTAAGTACCAAAACACACAAAGCTTTTTATCACCCTGTCTTGCTGGCTTCATGCAATCATGGAAATCTGATCAGCTCTATACTATAACATCTGTTGCATATTGGTATGATTGAGTGGGCTCTGTGTTCCCACTCAAATCTCATGTGGAATTGTGATCCCAAGTATTGAAGGGGTGGGAAGTGATTGAATCATAGGACTTGATTGGATCATCGTGGGACGTCCCCCTTGCTGATCTCTTGGTAGATTTCTCAGGCAATCTGGTTGTTTGAAAGTGTGTAGCACTTTCCCCTTCACTTTCTCTCTCTCCTGCTCCACCATGGTAAGATGTGTTTTCTTCCATTTCGCCTTCCACCATGATTGGAAGTTTCCTCAGGCCTTCCAGCCATGCTTCCTGTACAGCAGGTAGAACTGTGAGTCAATTAAACCTTTTTTTCCCCTAAATTAACCAATCTCAGGTAGTTCTTTACAGCAGTGTGAGAACAGACTAACACACACATTCTTTTAATTTCTGTACATTTTTGCCTGCTCTATCTTCTTTAGTTAGCTGCCTTTTAGTTCTGTTTGCTTATGTTTTAAAATAATGCTGAACATATAACAGTGCATGATTGTTGATGAATTCAATATATGAGTACATAAAAACCTCTAGAAATGTTTACTTTTGTTTATGTGGCAACATAAATAGTAAATAAGTTATTTAAAATCATGTTACTGAAAACATAAAATGCATTGAATAAAGACTGAAAAAGTAAAATACTTTATAAGCATACCTTCATAATAATTTTCATAGTTTATTTTCCTCCACATCATTTTTAACTTTAAATACATGCCTTATCAATTCTTTACAGAATCTTTGAAGTGGGAAAAAATGAGAGACAATATCCTTTTGAAACCATATTGCCCCTGGACACGGTTTTTAAACTATTGATCCAACAAAGGACTAATGTCCACATTCTTTAAGAAACTTAAACAAATCAACAGGAAAAAAATTCCATTAAAAACTGGGCAAAGGGCATGAATAGACGCTTTTTAATAGAAGACATATAAGCAGCTAACAAACATAAAAAACTGATCAACATCACTAATCATTAGAGATACAAATCAAAACCACAATGAGATACCATCTCACATGAGTCAGAAACGCTATTATTAAAAAGTCAAAAAATAACAGGTATTGGTAAGGCTGTAGAGAATGCGTAGACACTGTTGGTGGCAAAAGAATGCAAATTTACTCAGCCTCTGTGGAAAGCAGTGTGGAAATTTCTCAAAGAACTCAAAGCAGAATTACCATTTGACCCAGCAATCTCATTATTGCATATACATCCAAGAAAAATGAATTGTTCTACCAAAAATACACCTATACTCATATGCTTATCATAGTATTATTCACAATAGCAAAGACATGGAATCAATCCAGGTGCCTGTCAATGGTGGATTGAATAAAGAAAATATGGTACATATACACCATGGAATACTATGCAGCCACAAAAAATAATGAAATCTTGCCCTTTGCAACAACATGAATGTAGCTGGAGGCAATCATCCTAAGTGAATTAACCCGGAGGCAGAAAACCAAATACTGTGTGTTCTCACTTATAAGTGAAAGCTAACCACTGTGCACACACGAACACAAAGATGGGAACAATAGATACTGAAGACTCCAAAAGGGGGAAAAGAAGAAGGGGAGCTCAGGTTGAAAAGCTACCTATCAGGGTCCATCTTTACTACTTGGGTAATGAGATCATTAAAAGCTCAAATTTCAGCATCACTCAAGATACCCACGTGGCAAACCAGCACATGTACCTTGTGAATCTAAAATAAAAACTAAAAATAATTTTTAAAAGACTCTTATTCAGAGTCCAGTCAGCAGATTAATTTAGCTGAAATATCTCAAAAGACTATGGCATACAAGTCTGTCCCTGGAGAAAATTTTGGAACTGCGATAGAAACTCCAAATAAGAAAAAAAGGTACTTCCTAAGATTTTTCTATCCACATTACTATGACTTCCAAATAACTAAGGAATAGAGCAGCTCTGAACTGCTTTGCCTAGAATGTAACAGGCATTCTGTCTTCATCCTCTAAACTCACTATCTTTTTTCAGTATTCTAAACTGATAGTTTGAAAGGCAAAAGGTCACACTCAGTCCCATATGTTCCTCCCATCCCCTCATGTCGTCTCATCATATAAAGAATACTTAAATGCTGTTTAGTTTTTACATCCATAGTTATAGCCTGACATAAATACATTTTTTAAAAGAAATATAAACAATTCCCACTGATTATGTTAGTGGCTGCAAATCTTAGATAAACAACTTTATTAGTTCTTACAACTTTCCCGGTTAATAGTCTAAGATAGATGTCTCATGACAGGGTTTGATATATTATCAGAAACAGGTGATTTTCAAGTATGACCACCCTCCAGAATGTTTATTGAATATCTTCTAATTTTTTAAGTGTTAAGGAAGAAAATGACAATATAGATGATTGCAATGAAATAAATATCAACTTAAAATATATAACTTAAAATATATTGTAGTGCAATCTCTATGGAAAATAGTATAGTGGTTTCTAAAAATATTAAAAATCAAATTGTGATTCAGCAATTCCACTTCTGACTGTATTTCCAAAATAATGAAAAGCAGGGTCTTGAATAGATATTTCCACACCCATTTATTTCACAGCAACGGTACTCATATTAACCATATGATGGAAACAAGCCAAGTGTCCATCATCAGCTGAATGAATCCACAAAATGAATTTGCATTCATCAGATGAATGAATCCAAATGTCCATTATCAGATGAATGAATCCACAAAATACACAATGTAATTACTCAGTCTTAAAAGGGAAATAAATCATGTCACCTAATTAACATGTATAAAACTTGAGGATACTAGGCTAAGTTAAATAAAAACAATCACAAAAAGACAAATATGGAATAATTCTACTTATGTGAGGTATCTAAATTGTGAAATTCATAGAAACAGAAAGTAGAATAGTGTTTACCAGGGACTGCAGGGATGGGGAAATGGGGAATTGTTGCTTTGTTGGTATAGAGTTTCAATTTTGCTAGATAAAAAGTTCTGAGGATCTGCTACACAACATTGTGAATATACTGAACACTATTGAATTGCACACTTAAAGATGGCTAAGATAGTAAATTTTATATTATGTGTTTTTACCACAATTAAAAATTTAAAATACTTATAATGTACATAGAAATGTATAAACAGAAGAATCCACAAATTATAAAATGTAAGAGTTGAATAGGGACTCAAGTAGCATTTAATCCAACATTTGTTATTCTCACTCATTGTAAAACTATCACAGAGGATGAAATGTGCTTTACAGAAGAGCATATAGCTATTTAGTGGATAAATTAGGTCCAAAATCAGATCTCTTGATGTGGTGCAGAGCTCCCTATACCTCATTAAGATGTCATTTCCTTATTTTCAGGATTTTTTAATATTTAAACCAAACAAGCCATATGTAACTTTCCACTTGAAATAGATTTTAGGCATATTAAATACAATTTATTTTATGTAATATTTTTGTTTCTTATCTGAGAAATCTTTATAAAATATCTTTACCCATTTTTCTACCATTTCAGTGTAACGTGAAAAGCAGTTATTTTTGCTGTAGTAATTTTGCAAAATAACTCATTGCTTCCTTGGACATGTTTGTTCTAAGTTAATTATTTCTATTCCTTTGGCATAATTCATAAGAAAGCGAACTTCATCATGTCAGGTATTTACCTACTGAAGCTCATTTCCCTTCCTTCTGACTACAACAGAGATAATTCAACACTGGCAATTTAAAATTCATACTGCAGGGAAAAGGAAAGGGGCAAAATTCCTCCTTATGAAAAAAAATCACAATAAATCACACAAAATAAAATTGCTGAGAACTACAGGAATTAGTTGGGTTCGGGTTTGCAACATCTGTTGTTGTTAACAACAAGTCTTTAGCTCCAGGCTAATCAAAGATTAAATAAAATAAATCTTAAAATTTTATTACATATTTCTTATATGTTACATATGCATGTATAATTTCAGGATCATATGCAATTATATTTATAATATATAACTATAATTATATAATTATATTTCCATGGTATTGTATATTATATTTATATATTTTTATAATTATAAGTTTAATTATATAATAATATTTATATTATGCCACCTGCCTGTTAACTACTTAAATGTTATCTTCTACTCAATTAGCTCATCCAGTCATAAACTGGCAGCACCTTAGATGCTAGGAAGTAGGAAATGTACTGAATGGAGGTTAGGTGTAAAGAATAGTACTGACATTTCTTCTTGCCTTACATTTCAAACCCTTTATTTTAAAAGAATTAAATAAATAAAATTTTATTTCTCAATTGAACATTATGTATACTATTAAGATATTTTCACTCAGTGGGAACTTTTGCTTCCTTCCTTTTTCTTTCCTTTTGTTCTCCTTTCTTTTTTTCTTATTTACATAATAAGAGAAGAAAGGACAGTGTAGAAATAAGAAGCTAAGTGGAAGATGCTATTGCTTTTGAGAAACTTACATGTATCACAAGAGATCCCTGCAGATGGAATTAATGCTAGGCTCAGGCGGAGCCAGTAAAGTTGCATTTGGGCTACTCCTAGAGCCTGAAGAGACTAGGACCTTTACTGGAATTAAATGTGGCCTTTAACAGGTTAGTACTTATTAAAAGGATGTGGCCTCATTAGGAAATAGTTGAACTTTTATAATTAAATAATTGAAATTTAGCTCTGATTTTATGAGAAAAATACTTTCAGAATTATGGTGTTGGTTGCATATTTTAATAAGAAACTTGATTTGTATCTTCATAAAACAGGGAAATTTCACAAAAGTTATAATGTTTTATAGATCCCAGGGTGGACTGGAAAAGTTGGGATAGTAGAGTGTGAATCTGTATTAGAAAATAAGGTTGAGAACAGGGAGAGGAGAGAAAATGAGCACAAAATAATAAAATAGTACAATTTTTTAATAAGTGCCTCCAAATTGTTTGGTCACCTTTTAAAGAATGTCCGAACAAAAAACTATCTCAGAATCTTTCTATGTTGACTGCTTTGCTTCACAGAGCACTAGCACTCACAATATTTATTCTCCAAAACTCACTTCTCAAGTTTAACACAATTTACAAATGCGAAATTTCATAGCTCTCAAAGTCTATCACTAGTGTCATTCACAGGAATTTCCCAATTGTGATTCTCTCCTTGGAAATCAGTCTTCCACCATGGCTGAGAGAATGTATTTTCTCCATAAATTGCAAGTCTATTTTGTTTTCTCCTTCTTCACTTAAGTTCAGAGTTTTAAAACCTGGTCTCTCTTCCACTATTAGTGGGAAAAAGGTATTTTTACAATATAATAATCTTCGTAGGTTTGCATGTCACCCTCAGTAGTGATAGTATATTACATTATTAAACATATACATTAACAACTAGGACTGCAAGCATCTATGTACATATAATTGTTGTTTAATTGGTTACTTTTCCAGGTTCAGGACTTGCCAAATATTAACGAGTAGAAGCCAGGCTTATATTTATAAAGCTAAAATGGTTCACAGATATATAGGTGCAGCTCCTCTTGTCAGGACAAATTTAAAGTGTCCACTATAGAATATACTATATATATTTCACTATAATAATATTGTATGTAATGCTATACTATATATGGTATATATACACATATATATACACATACACACACAAATACAATCTCCGTAGACATTATTATATTTAACACTATTCCTGATAAATAGGGTAAATCATCTTGAAGACCATTTCAAATAGGTGGTCAACAAGTTAAACAGAAAAAGAAATGAAATAAAAAACAGTTGTAAGGCAATAGGTTCAAAAGAGCATACTATTTTATAATCAGTCACAAAACATATTTTAAAAATCAATATGATCTGTGGTGACTCAGCTAAAATTCACTGAAAGCAACTGAAAAGGAATAAAATTAGTTAAAACTGAAGAAATAAAAAGACTGCATTTTAGGAAAGACTACGTGTTCTAAGTTTATGTGCCTATGTCTAGTTAAAATGGGTAATAATGAGGTTAAGATATTTTTTTAAAAATTTCGATCTCACATGAAATCATTCAATCTGATTATATGAATTGAAATCATATATGAAAGTATGATTATATGAATTACAGTAAAATGGTTATAATCTCATAAAACTATAGGGTTTGTACAGACAATGAATTTATTTTCCTGTGAAAATAATTTATTTATTTAAAAAACAACTTTGCTAGACATTTTCCAAAAGGAAGAAGGAAATTTAATCTCTGGCATGTGGCTCTGGGTAGAACCAACAGCTTCTAGTACTGAGCTCAGAAGTAGGAGCCATGCGGAAAGGGAGTGGTGGGTATGTTCTATACTTAGACTTTGCCTAGAGGCATTCTTAGTCTCAGGTGCAAAGATTTTCTCTTCAGTTTGTCTAGCTCTCCCCGAGTTCTATGAATTGGACTACATGCATTCCCTCTTGATGTAGTTCCCATTTTCTGAATTGCTCTTTCTACTGTCTATCCTCTTCCTATTTAATCCCTTATATTTGTCTGTCTTCCTAACTAGATAATGCCATTGATTTTAAGGTTATATATATATTTTTATTACATGCATGACTTGCTGGAAGAGTGCTTTTTTCCAATTCAGAAGTAAACTCCTTGAGACCAGGTACTATGTTGGCTTTGTTCTCAATTGTATCCTTCACGGATAACATATAGAAGTTTGCTAGCATGTAAGACATTTAGTTAATATTTGTTGAAAGGATAAATGAAACCACTCTAGTGGTTGGGGCTTTACAGTAACTTACTGAAGGCTCAAGATTTACAAGGCAGGTGGAGAAACAGATACCCAGGAAGGAATAGAGATAATTGATTTTCCATCATTCCATCTTCAGCTTGAGAATCCACCTAAATTGCAAGAGAATCTCAGTTGCAACAGAATGGTGTATGAATTCAGTCTAATTAAATGTTTTGTAAGACAAAAGTCATCAGAAAAGCATTTGATATGTGGTTAAAAATCAAAGGCTCATGGCTAATTGTTCAAAGGCTTAGGGAATCTGAGGAAGCTAAATATTGCCATTCTAAGTATGCTTTCTCTAGATATGTCGTAGTTTCATTTAAAATGTAAAAAGGAAATCAGTAACTGATACACAGTAGTGATTCCTTGAAGAAAATCAATTAAAAATAAATTTGTTAAAGTAAATCTTAGACTAAATGTATTAAATTCTAACAGGCTTAAATACACTGGTAGCATTTTGATAAATAACTGACTTCCCATTTTCCCTCTTCAGATGACAAAAATCCTTAAACATACACACTTTTTGATAGAGAAATTTGATCCATAGTGATATCTATGGTGAATATTAAAGCTAATGAATAGAAAGGTTATATGAACTCCCAGGCTTGACTCTAACTTAACTGAACACAATTTCTGAGTCAAAACAAGAAAATTAAGAAAATAAAATAATGTGAGTTCTTTTATTTAAAATAAAAGAGCATGCGGTTGTTGAGAGATAAAAAGCCAAAATAGGAAAGCATTCATAATTGCAGAAATATTCTAATCATATTCCTATTAACTTAAAAAGGTACGCATCTGAGATTACTGTTTATAAAATAAATACTGTTCCATGTAAATAATACCAATCCCATAACTTGAGTTGCTCTCATTGGACACAATTTGAATGTGATTTTACAAAAGTGAGGACAAAATTTATTTTTTGAAGGTTTAGAACTGTTTTTACAAATATTTCCATGAAAGGCATACCTAATAAGGAAATGCAGACAGTTGGGATTTGCACTCTTTATTACCCTCTTCACACAGGTGCATTTTCTCACGGCAGTGACTCAGGTCAAATAATATTGCAAAATATTATACAAAAAGAAGACTCACTTGATATAATTTTTCTCATTCATTTAGAAAGCATTGACAGGTGCTCACCAAGGTCCAGATGCTGATAATACAGAGACGAAAGAGCAAGACCTAAAGGCATGTGAAAGTATGATTATATGAATTACAGTAAAATGCTTATAATCTCATACAACTATAGGGTTTGTACAGACCATGAATTTATTTTCCTCTGAAAATAATGGTCACCAACGCTACTTTGTTTCAAATCCAATTCTCCTTTTTTAAGAAATCCCTTTCAATTAAGTAATGTACTAAAACATTAAAACAACATGGTCTTTGGATTTTCAATACACAGCACAGTAGAAAAGCTATGAAACTGTGTTGATACCGATGATATCTGTATTAGAGTGCAGTATATAGTTTATGCCTAGTATTCTTAGAAATCTCACCCTCCCTCTCTCTCTCCCGCCCACACTATATAATACTTATCGCTATATCTTCATCTCTGTCTATTTTCATTTCTATGTCTTTATTCTTTCCTTTAGTGAAAAGTAGGGAAAGCTGTGGGATAGGGTCTGTTCCACAAGAGGCCAGGTAAAAAGATACCTGGTTGGTCATAGCATATGAAAGCATGGGATTGCACATAGTCACAACAGTCCTTGAATCTGAATCAATCCATTAAAAATATACCCATATTTAAATTACAAGAATAATTCCCTCTGAAAGGAGGTCTTTATCACTTAGAGTTTTTAACCACCTAGTTTCCAGAAACACTACCATTGCTCCATCTGTCCCCTGTCAGGAAGTATGAGAGATAGGCTGTGGGAGACCTTTGGTTCTCATTGCTTGGGAACTGAGGAAGTAGGGTTTCATGAGTTAGAGATCAGCCACAAATCATCTTGCAGTCTGGCCCTTGTGTATTCTTTCATGGGTCCTGCGGGGAGGAAAAAACAATAATAAAAAATTAAAAAAAAAAAACAAAACAGAATAGTGAAAGCACAAGTCATCAGCACATTAGTGTTGGCAACTTCAGTGGTGCTATGCTTTATTTCATGTGTCTGCTTATCTGAGCTCATGGATGTGCCCAGATAATGGGTATTTGGGAGTATGTTTGTGAGGATATTTCTGGAAGAGATTAGCATTTGAATTGATAGATTAAGTAAAGATTGCCCTCACCAATATGAATGGGCATCATCCAATCTATTGAGAGCCCAGATAGAAGAAAAGACAGAGGAAGGTCAAATTTGCTTCTTTTGAGCTAGAACATCCATCTTCATCTGTCCTGACACAGGTGATCTTGGTTCTCAGGCCTTTGAACTGAATTATACTACTAGCTTTCCTGGTTCTCCAGCTTGCAGAGGGCAGACCATGGAACTTAGCTTCCATCATCACATGAGTCAATTCTTAGAATGAATCTCTTTTTCTCTGTACATACACACATACTTTTTAGAAAGCAAGGAATCCACTTTATTATTTAATATTTATTTTTAATGAACATATAATTGTACATATTTATGGGGTACACAGTGATATTTTGATATGTGTAGTGTATAGTGATCATATCAGGATAATTAGAACATACATCATCTTGAACATTTATCATTGATTTATGTTGGGAGCGTTGAATATCCTCCTTCCAGCTGTTTCAAACCATATATATTATTAACTATAGTCATCCTACAATGCTATAGAACACTAGAACTTATTCTTCCTATCTAGCTGTAATTTTGCATCCTTTAACAAATCTCTCCCTATGCCCCCAGTCCCCATCCTTCTCAACCTCTAGTATCTCCTGTTTTACTTCTTACTTCCATGAGATGAAAGTTTTTAGCTTCTGCATATAAATGAAAACACGCAGTGTTTAACTTTCTGTTCCTAGCTTATTTCACTTCACCTATTGCCCCCAGTTCCATCGATGTGGCTATGAATGACAGGATTTCCTTCTTTTTTATGGCTGAATGTATATATTCTGTATTTTCTTTATCTGTTTATCTGTTGTTGAATACTCGGGTTGCTTCCATATCTTGGTTATTGTGAATAGTGCCTTCTTCACTAAGTTTAATCATTTCTAGCTGTTGAATTAAAGTGAGAGACATGCAGCTCTTACTTTCATTTGAACAGGTAGAAGCCATTGTAGGGTTATTAGTTGGCCTAGTTTCAATATTGTTAAGTTTCAGTGAATAGGGTTGCATGAGGAGAGCGAGAAAGACAGGAAACGCTGCTAGGTGGAGCTATCAGAGCACACACATTCATCAATTAAGTTCACCTTCATATATGGATGCAGTTCATGGCACCACAATATAATTACAATAGGAACATCAAAGATCACTAATCACAGATCACCATAAGATATATAACAGTAATGAAAAACTTGAAATATTGAAATAATTACCAAAATGTTATACAGAGACATGAGGTGAGTACATGGGGTTGGAGGAATGGCACTGATAGACTTTTGATGCAGGGGTGCCACAATTCTTCAATTTGTAAAAAGCGCAATGTCTGTGAAGCACAAAAAAGCAAAGTGCAATAAAAGGAAGCATGCCTCTGTGTGTGTGTGTGTCCTATTGGTTCTCTTCCTCTGGATAACCCTGACTAATACAAATGGAGACAGGAGGTGGAGCCTTAGGCATGGACATAGGAGCCCTGGGTGTCAGGCATCAGACTCTCCCTCCACACACGCATTGACGAGCATGGACAACACAACTGCCACATTGGTCATGGCAGCTACAACGCATCCCCCCAGAAGGGGAGGAAAATGGAAGGAGTTCTAAAATTATAAAGAGGTCTACTTTAGGGAATGAATGTGAAGCAGTTCTGGGTACTCTAAAAATTTCTTAGAAATTATATGAAGAGGAAATAATGCAGTCATTTCCGTAAAATGAGAAGATGAGCCAGAAAAATAATGCTTTGAAAATTTTTTGAAAAAGTTTTCCTCAACATAGTCTTGACTGAAATGTATGGATAACACTTCATATTTACTTCAGCGGTACATCAAAAATCAGTGACTTAATATTTAATCTCAAAAACAAGAATAATTTTAGATAAGCAGTTTAGGATCTGTATTATTGCATGATGAGTAAACAGCTTTTACCCTGGTTTTTTTTTCCCTTTTACACATCAAACATTTCAACAAATCTGTTACCCTGAACACACAAAGGGCAAGGTTAGAAATATGGATTTAGTTTGTCCCAGAGCAAGGCAATGAGTTCCTAAGCAATGGAGGACTCCTTCTCATTAATGGAGAAGGGAATACAAGAGTGAAGTGAAATATGAGAGATAGCATTTGGTAAGGACACAAAATTCTTTTCTCATATGGCATTTTACTTTAAAGGATATACTGGTCTGGGATAGCCAAGACTGGCACTCCAGGGTCACTGATTGATAGGAGTCTGTGCCACACTAATTACATAATTTGAGTATCATATATAAATATAGCTAATACATGGAATATGTATAATTTTATAAAGATAATAAAGTTATGAATAATGATGATCAAGGGCTTTTAAAAATAATGACTTGAATAAATATGAAGAAATGGACAGTTACTGATAAGAACAAAATAAAGTAGCAGAAGTCAATAAAATTTCAAGGAAAATTGGTAAACTGGATAAAGAGCAAATGATAATAAAGAATGGAAATAATTCATACGCTCTGTTAGGAAGGCATCAGTAATGTTTGGTAATTAAAAACTGAAAAACTTTTTAACGTATTTACTCTTTTTAATGTATTTACTCTCAAAAATTCAATTATTTTTTAATGTGTTTACTCTCAGAGGTCATCTTAGACTTGTGCATTGTGTATTGGTTGTATCAGCCAAGATAACCTACAGTAGAGCAAACTCTAGATGGCACATGAACTTCTAAAAGCACTCAGTCAAGTAGGTCTGCCAATACACCTCTTATCGGCTTTACATTTTAAATTGTTTAGGCAGTCCACAGCTTTGAAACGCCTAAGAGTTTAATTACCAATATACATATGCTGAGTAAAAGCACTACAACTGTTAACTTTCACTGGCTTCTTCTTTTCTCATTGTGTGAACGTCTTTCCATCTTTCCCAACTTTCAACTAGAAATGACCACCCTTTTTTCTTTGAGTCCCCATATTCCTACTTCAATCACAATTTATATGGCATGTCTTGGATAAATTTAATTACATGATGGGCTCTATCAACAGTCTACACGCTATTTGGAGATAGAAAAATATATTATTCATTTTTGTGTCCTAAGA
Organism: Macaca nemestrina; assembly: GCF_043159975.1. Lineage (NCBI taxonomy): Eukaryota > Metazoa > Chordata > Mammalia > Primates > Cercopithecidae > Macaca > Macaca nemestrina. The sequence goes on along the minus strand of NC_092135.1, from coordinate 82,417,952 downwards.
TTCTAACACAGGAGTTAGGACATAATACTCATTGCGAATGAATGTTTATTGAAAACTAATAGGGTTACATTGCTCTTGATATGGCAGAAGAGATGCAGCAGAGCCTCCCCTCCTGGTTATTCATCAATATCCATTCTTCTTTTCTTTCATGGCAATAGGCCATGAAAGAGAAACCCTGAGCTGTTGCTAGGAATATATTTTCCACCATTCCTGATGGCTGGATTTGGCCACATGCAGTGCTCAGTACGATTTCTGTCTCTTTCACTTACAAGGGAACTGCTGCAACACTTGACATTCTCTGTCATCCTCATCATGCCAGCTGGAAACCTGACCTGCCTTTTACTCATCCTCAACCTAAGTAAATGATACCCTAGGTAATGGCAGAGCAACAAAAAGCCGGGAAACTGAGTCTCTGACGATCACTGGAACAGAGATGTGCACACTCCCCCACCCCAACCTGGAATCTTCATTCACATTCTTGGGATGAAGGAGAGAATAAATATCCTTGTTCTCTTAGCCAGGGTGTTTTGTGTCACTTTGTTACAATATATTCATATTTATTCTAATTACTAATATACACATTCTGAGTAAAAGCACCAAGCACAAAATACCTAAATATATTTCTAAGACATGTTTCAAGAAATTTTTAAATTAATACCTGAGCTGGCAAATTATGAGAACACATAAATAAACTGAAGACTAAAGCCAGCAGTTTCATTAGGGATATGTGTAGATCCCTAGCAGCCTAGCACTTTGATTTTTAGGAACCACATTTATGACATAGGAGACAGGACACACCAGGCAACAATTTAGATTATAAAAAGCCAATACCCTATGAAGAGTGAAGTAAAGAAAAATAAAAATGGTTCCAGAAAAGAAAGACATTTTTCCCGTCTTTTCTAGTCTAGATTCCAGATTTATGAAATAAAACCAGATGCCCCTCCCAAATGTTTAACTACACATTTGTATTTCATTGAGATTCTCATATGGGTAAGATCTGTTAAAGCTCAAACTGAAAGGTAATTTAATCAATTAATCTCAGGTTGATAATATATGCTCATGTACCTGGAAAAAGAAATACACATTTTGTTTGATGGAATCCACATTGAATGCAGGCTTCTAAAAATTCCTGTAGATAAACTGTCAACGACCCTGAGCTCAAAGAATCAGAACACATATGAGAAGAATCAGAGCAACACATATCACATATATTATATCAGCTCTAGAATATAAAATATCGATACATATTAAATTTTAAAATAACAACTGAAATTAGACAATGAGTGCATTGGGTAAACAGCAAGTTAGAGACATCTGAAGAATAAACTAAAACAGAATTGATGAGAATATTCAGAATGCAGACAAGATAAATGAAGAGATGGAATATGTGAAAAAGAGAATAAGACACATAAAGGACTGTGGAAAATGTGCAAATTACATTTAAATGAATTTCAGGAGGAAGTGGAGACATCAGGGAAGGAGTGATGTTTAAAAAATAGAAAAATGTTTCAGAATTGATGAAATAAATTAATCCTCAGATTTGAAAATAACTATCAAACATAATGAGTAAAAATAAAGCTGCATCCAGGTTGATCAAACTGAAACCGCAGTGCTCCAAACACAAAGTAAAACAAAAAATAAAAGTATATTTCATCTATTTAGAAATGATAGCTAATGTCTTTATATCACCAGTGTAAACCAGAAGATAGTAGGATAAATATCCTCAGAGTAGTAAGATTGTCAACTTAGAATTCTTTAGTCTGCTGCATTAACATTCAATAATAAGTATGAAATAAAGATATACTCAGATAAAGAGTAGGTTTTTACCCACAGATGTAAAGAATAACTTTGGGAAGAATGAAGGCTTCATACACAAGAAAAAATGGTGAACTCTAAGAATGGTAGGCCATGTGAAACAATATATAGATATAATGACTACATGAGGTAATTATAATATTGTCTAATTTGTGTTTTTAAAAAGACGGTTCTAATGTACTCCACAAATAATAATAATATAATAAGGAGAGGGCAACTGAATTTAAACCTTCAAAGATAATTTTCTGACTACAGCAAAAGATGAAAATATGGAAAAAGTTTAGTTATTGTTTTGTTAAATATGTGCATTAAAATTCACAGAGTAGCTATAAAGTATAGAAACAGTGTAAAACTTGCATAGAATGTTTTGGAAAATGGATTGATGAAAAATCAATCCGAAAGAAAGCAAGACATTTTAAAACAGTAAACACTGGGACAATGAGGATACAAAATAAAATGCTATACACATGTAATCAATTTTAAAAACTAAATGATCGTGCTCGCTTCGGCAGCACATATACTAAAATTGGAACGATACAGAGAAGATTAGCATGGCCCCTGCGCAAGGATGACACGCAAATTCGTGAAGCGTTCCATATTTTTAGACATTTCTCAAAAGAAGACATTCATACAGCCAACAGACACATGAAAAAATGCTCATCATCACTGGCCATCAGAGAAATGCAAATCAAAACCACAATGAGATACCATCTCACACCAGTTAGAATGGCAATCATTAAAAAGTCAGGAAACAACAGGTGCTGGAGAGGATGTGGAGAAATAGGAACACTTTTACACTGTTGGTGGGATTGTAACTAGTTCAACCATTATGGAAAACAGTATGGCGATTCCTCAAGGATCTAGAACTAGATGTACCATATGACCCAGCCATCCCATTACTGGGGATATACCCAAAGGATTATAAATCATGCTGCTATAAAGACACATGCACACGTATGTTTATTGCGGCACTATTCACAATAGCAAAGACTTGGAATCAACCCAAATGTCCATCAGTGACAGACTGGATTAAGAAAATGTGGCACATATACACCATGGAATACTATGCAGCCATCAAAAAGGATGAGTTTGTGTCCTTTGTAGGGACATGGATGCAGCTGGAAACCATCATTCTTAGCAAACTATCGCAAGAACAGAAAACCAAACACCGCATGATCTCACTCATAGGTGGGAACTGAACAATGAGATCACTTGGACTCGGGAAGGGGAACATCACACACCGGGGCCTATCATGGGGAGGGGGGAGGGGGGAGGGGTTGCATTGGGAGTTATACCTGATGTAAATGACGAGTTGATGGGTGCTGACGAGTTGATGGGTGCAGCACAGCAACATGGCACAAGTATACATATGTAACAAACCTGCACATTATGCACATGTACCCTAGAACTTAAAGTATAATAATAATAATAAATAAATAAATTTAAAAAAAAAAAAAAACTAAATGATCAAAAATGCCCTCCCGAGGCTCCAAGATGGCCGAATATGAACAGCTCTGGTCTACATGAGATAGACACAAGCTCCAGTCCCACCGTGATTGACACAGAAGAGGGGTGATTTCTTCATCTCCAACTGAGGTACCTGGTTCATCTCATTGGGACTGGTTTTGACAGTGGGTGCAGCCCACTGTCAATTTTGGGGGATGCCAAAATTGTGGAATTTTGGGGGATGCCACCTTTCTTAGAAACTGATTATTCTCTTCATATTGACTATCATGTTCCCTGTCTTGAAAAGTTAAGCTGAAATCTTATACATGAAAAACAACATTAACAGCAACAAAGCAAACCTGAAATTATAACTTTGAATATCTATAAGAGAAGGAAACGTTAAGAATATACAGAAACATAAATCCTTCTTGGAAAACACTGCTTTTGACAATTCAAGGGAGGAATTATCTTGCAAAATAAAATTTTAAAGTGACATTTTAAAGGAGTTCTCCTGATAGAACTTTGCTTCTGTTTTATAGCTGGTTAATTGTAGCTTCGGTGGACAGTTTGGCATTTAGAATTGAAGGTAAGTTAGCTCATGAAATCAATTACATCCACAGCCATGTTTTTAATGTACAATTTTACTCTGGTAAGTGTGCTATCAAAAACATGTGGGCCTCCGTGTCTATTATACACAGTTACTGCTAAGAATGCAGGGACTCAATGAGATGTTTTCTCTTTCACACACTGGAAATATATATAATGCAGTACTAATACCCTTTGTTTGCACCACAATTTTCAAACTTAACTATCGTGACAGAAAATAAGCTACTAAATTGACATATTATGTGTTTAATTTTGTATTGAGTGTTTAAAACATGGTTACATTGAAAAAATTGACAATTTTGAAGATTTTTAGATAAAACAATTTATCAGAAATGCTTATATATGTTTATTTTTCTGTGAATAATACTGGGAACTAACCTTATTCTTTTGCTTCTGTTCCATACTCAACAAAGATTTATTAGATTACCTTAAAATGACAGAAATAAAATTATATACTACATATCTACATACTACCCACGGTAATATCTACTTACTTACCCATGGTACAGGTATCTTGTGGGAGTTTGCTTTAGTTTGAATAGTATATTAATACAAAAATAAAAGTCATAATTTACTTGTTAATTCAAATATGTGAAGAATTGGAGGAAAGAAGATAAAAAAATTGAAACCATTATTGCATTGATATGAACCTAAATACTTCTTTCCTTTGACATTTACTCATTAAGCATTTAATGTATCAGTTGCTATGAAAATTACAGCAATTGATAATACATAGCCCTTGGCCTTAATATACTTTCTAATGTGAGCCAGAGAAGAAAATGAAAATAAATAAATGTATAAAATAAGCGCAAGGAACTATATCAACGTTGTTTGAAGTAGTAAACCTAATGTGGTAAGACCTGTGGTTATCTGATTTCAGCTGAGTGAAAATCAGGGCTGTACAAAACTGTTGAAGACTATAAATTCAAGTACAACATCTTACGCAATTATCCATGTACATTAAAGCACCATTATAATACTCCTACTGGTTTGTTTAAAATAAGCATTTATGATTATATTTTGGTGAATATATTTGAACAGATTTGGAAAATATGACGTGTACAAATACATACAATTTTAATTGCAACATCATAAGTATTTAACAGTACACTGTCTTTATTAGAGGCCTTGCTCTGATGCCTAGAGGCCTTTTTACCATTACTATACACAGTTTTGTGTCTAAAACTCTCTCTTGTTATTAAATTTTGAAAATTTCTTATCTCCCCATGCAGTGTAGTATTTTTACACATGCCTTATGTGCTAGAGTGAAGAAAGCATCTGGTAAAGTATAAGTACATAGCTTCCTTCACATGCACATGCATGTGTTTATATATGGGGGGATATATACATGGGCACATGCATACATACATGACATTATATATGTGTTCTATATATCCATAAATACATATTTAAAAAACTTTTACCAGAATCTAGGCTTTCCTATACATAACATCATGTCACCTTCAAACACAGACCATTTGACCTCCTCTCTTCCCATTTGGATGTCCTTTATTTCTTTCTCTTGCCTAATTGTTCTGGCTAGGACTTCATTGCTGTGTTGAATAAGAGTAGCGAGAGTGGGCACCCTTGTCTTGCCTCAGTTCTTAGAGGAAAAGCTTTCAGTTTTTCCCCATTCAGTATGATACGAGTTGTGGGTTTGTCATATATGGCCTTTATTGTGTTGAAGTACTTTCCATTCATACCTAATTTATTGAGAGTTTTTATCATAAAGGGATGTTGAATTTTATCAAACGCTTTTTCTGCATCTACTAAGATTATCATATTACATTTTGTCCTTAATTTTCTTGAAGTGATGTATCACGTTTATTAATTTGTCCATGTTGAACCATTCTTGCATTCTTGAGTTAAATCCCACTTGATCATGATGTGTTATTTTTGATGTATTGTTTTATTCAGCTTACTGGTATTTTGTTAAGGATATTTGCATCTACGTTCATCAGGGATATTGGCCTGTAGTTTCATTTTTATGTTAGTTCCTTCTCTGGTTTTGGTATCAAGGCTGGCTAGCCTTGTAGATAAGTTAGGAAGAGCTCCCTCTGCTTCAAATTTTTTGAATAATTTGAGAAGAATTGGTATTAAGAACTTTTAAACGATTCATTAGAATCCAGCAGTAAAGCTATCCAGTCCAGGAATTTTCCTTTCTTTTCTTTTATTCTTCACCTTTTACTTTAAGTTCAGGGGTACTGTACAGAATGTGTAGGTTTGCTACATAGGCAAATGTGTGCCATGGTGGTTTGCTGCACAGATCATCCCATTATCCATGTATTAAGCCCAGCATCCATTAGCTATTCTTCCTTATGCTCTCACTCCCCCAGCACCCAACAGACCCCAGAGGGTGTTGTTCCCCCCGTGTGTCCACATGTTCTCTTTATTCAGCTCCCACTTATAAGTGAGAATATGAGGTGTTTGGTTTTCTGTTCCTGTGTTAGTTTTCTGAGGATAATGGCATCCAACTCCATCCATGTTCCTGCAAAGGACATGTTCTCATTACTTTTTATGGCTGCATAGTGTTTCACAGTGTTTATGTACCACATTTTCTTTATCTAGTCTATCATTGATGAGCATTTGGGTTGGTTCCATGTCTTGCTATTGTGAAGAGTGCTGCAGGGAACATACATGTGCTTGTTTCTTTATAATGGAATAATCTTTATACCTTTGGGTATATACCCAGTAATGGGGTTGCTGGGTCAAATAATTTTGGTCTTAGATCTTTAGGAATCATCACTCTCTTCCACAATGGTTGAACTAATTTACACTCCCACCAACAGTGTAAAAGTGTTCCTTTTTCTTCATAACCTTGCCAGCATGTGTTGTTTCTGGACGTTTTAATAACTGTCATTCTGACTGGCATGAGATGGTATCTCATTGTGGGTTTGATTTGCATTTCTCTAAAGATCAGTGATGTTGAGCTTTTTTTTTCATATGTTTGTTGGCTGCATGAATGTTTTCTTTTTGATAAGTGTCTGTTTATGGCCTTTGTCATCGGGTTGTTTTTTTCTTGTGCATTTGTTTAATTTCCTTGTAGACTCTGGATATTAGACCTTTGTCAGATGGATAGATTGCAAAAATTCTCTCCCACTTGGTAGGTTGTCTGTTCACTCTTCACTCTGGTGATAGTTCATTTTGCTGTGCACAAGCTCTTTAGTTTAATTAGATCCCATTTCTCAAATTTTTCTTTTGTTGCAATTGCTTTTGATGTTTTCCTCATGAAATCTTTGCCCAGGCCTATGTCCTGAAACGTATTGCCTAGATTTTTTTTCTAGGGTATTTATAGTTTCAGGTTTTACATTTAAGTCTTTAATCCACCCTGAGTTAGTTTTTGTATATGGTATAAGAACCAGTTTAAATTTTCTGCATATGGTTAGTGAGTTGTCCCAGCACCATTTATTAAATGGGAAATCCTTTCCCTATTGCTCGTTTTTGTCAGGTTTGTTGCAGATCAGATGGCTGTAGATGTGCAGTCTTATTTCTGAGTTCTCTATTATGTTCCATTGGTCTATGTGTCTGTTTTTGTACTAGTACCATGCTGTTTTGGTTACTGTAGCTTTGTGGTATAGTTTGAACTCATGTAGTGTAATGCCTCTAGCTTTGTTCTTTTTACTTAGGTTTGTCTTGGCTATTTGGGCTGTTTTTTTGTTTCATATGAATTTATTTATTTTTCTAATTCTGTGAAGAATGTCAATGGTAGTTTAATGGGAATAGCATTGACTCTGTAAATTACTTTGAGCAGTATGGCCATTTTCATGATATTGATTCTTCCTGTCCATGAGGATGAACAGTCCTGCAATTTTCTTTGTTGAGAGACTTCGTATTACTAATTCAGTCTCATTACTTCTTATGGGTCTCTTTACATTTTCTACTTCTTCTTGGTTAAATCTAGGTAGATTGTATGTGTACAGGAATTTGTTTCCTCTAGGTTTTCACATTTATTTGTGTATGCTGTTCATGGTAGTCTCTAACATTTGTAATTTTGTTGTGACACCGTTTTTTCATTTCTGATTTTAATTATTTGGGGTTTTTCTTTTTTTCTTAGGTAGTCTAAAAAACTATTTGTTAATATTATCTTTAAAAAATCAAATTTTTGTTCTGTTAATCGTCTGCACATTTCTAGTCTCAATTTCATTTATTTCTGCTCTGATCTTATTTCTTTCCTCCTACTAATTTTGTGTTTGGTTTGTTTTTGTTGTTCTGGTTCTTTGAGGTGTATTGTTATGCTGTTTATTTGAAATTTTTCTAGTTTTTTGACATGAGGAAATGCTTTAGGGCATTGCTCAGGTAAAAGGTTTTTTAAAAAAGGCCTCAAAAGTATGGTCAACAAAAGCAAAAAAAAAAACCCAAAAAGGATTATATAAAACTAAAAAGCTTCTGCACAACAACGGGAACAATCAACAGAGTGAAAAGGCAACCTACAAAATGGGAGAAAAGATTTGCAAACTGTTTATCCAACAGGGGATTAATATCCAGACTACACAAGAAATTCAAACATCTCAACAGCAAAAATCAAACAATTCGATTAAAAAATGGACAAATAATTTGAACACACTGTTCTCAGAAGAAGACATAGAAATGCCTCAAAATATATATTTTTAAAATGCTCAACATCACTAATCACCAGGAAAATGCAAATCAAAATCACAATGAGGTATCATTTCATCCCAATTAAGATAGTTATTATCAAATAAAGACAAAAAAATAATAAATGCTAGCAAGGATGCAGAGAAAAGGAAACTCTTATACATTGTTGGTGTGAATGTAAACCAGCACAGCAGCTGTGGAGAACGGTATGGAGGTTCCTCATAAAACTATAAATGCAGCTATCATATGATTCAGCAATCCCACTCCTGGGCATTTATCCAGAGAAAAAGAAATGAGTATTGGAAAGACATCTTAACCTCCATGTTTATTGCATCACTATTCACTATAGCCCAGATATGAAATTAACGTAAATGTCCAACAACAGATAAATGGATGAAGTATATGTGGTATGTACATGTTCTTTATACTCATATTGTTATGAGTATGTACATTATACTCATTCATAAAAAATAATGAAAATAATGAAATCTTGTCATTTGTGGCAAGTAGGCAGAACTAGAGGTCCTCATGTTAAATGAAATAAGCGAGGAGTAGAGAGTTAAATATTGCAGATTTTCACTCAGATACAGAAGGTAAAAATAGTTGATCTCACAGAAGTAAAAATTTGAACAGAGGATACTAGAGGCTGGGAAGGATAGGGAGAAGGAGAAAAGAGAGATTTGCTAAAGGATACAAAATTACAGTTAAGTAGGAGGAATAATTTTTAATGTTCTATAGCATTGTAGGATAACTATAGTTCACAATAACATATTGCATACTTTCAAATACCTGGGAGGATACTGAATATGCCCAATGCAAAGAAATGATAAATGTTTAAGATGATTAATATGCAAATTACCCTGACCTGATCACTATACATTGTATGTATCAAAGTATTACTGTGTACTCTGCAATACATATAATTATTATATGTAAACTAAACAAATGAAAGAAAAAAATAGTATCAGAGTTCTTAATATACATGCATATGGTGCGGAAGGGAGGAATAGAAGCAAGAAATACTGAGGGGTTCAAAGTATTTCCCTATCTTGTTTTTTCTTTTGTTTGTTTTTCAGATGATGTCTTGCTGTGTCACCCAGCCTGGAGTGCAATGGCGGGCAATCTCGGCTCACCGCAATCCCCACCTTCCGGGTTCAAGCATTTCTCCTGCCTCGGCCTCCCGAATAGCTGGGATTACAGACTCCCGCCACCACGCACAGCTAATTTTTGTATTTTTAGTAGAGACAGGGTTTCACCATGTTGACAAGGCTGGCCTCAAACTCCTGACCTGAGGTGATCAGCCTGCCTCGGCCTCCCAAAGTGCTGGGATTATAGACATGAGTCATCATGCCTGGCCTCTTTCTCTATCTTTTTAGGATCATCATCTTATTCTAATTGAGTGGGAAGGAAATGAACTGGAGAATCTAATAAAGGAGTTTGTAGCACGTATTAAATTGATAACTTAAGAGAAACTTCCTTAAGATCCAGGGTTTAATTAAATTGAAAAATTCAGCAAAATTGACAATTTTTTTATTCTTTTTTTTTTTTTGGTAGAACAATTTATTTTTCTTTGGATATATGCCCAGTAATGGAATTGCTTGGTCGAACAGTAGTTCTATTTTCAGCTCTTTAAGAAATCTCCAAACTGCTTTCCATAGAGGCTGAACTAATTTACATTCCTATCAAAAGTGTATACGTGTTCAGGAAGGTAATTTTTTTCACTTTTATTTTAGGTTAAGGGATACATGAAAGTTGCAGGTTTGTGATATAGATAAATAGTGTGTCACAGAAGTTTGGTGTACAGATTATTTCACCACTAATAATTTATTACTAAGTAGTTTATTACTTAGTTTATTACTAAGTAATAAACATAGTACCCAGCAGTTTTTTTGTTTCTCACCAGCCTCCTTCCCTCCACCCTTAAGTAGGCCCTGGTGTCTATGGTTCCCTTCTGTGTGTCTATATGTATTAAATGTTTGGCTTCCACTTACAAGTGAGAACATGTAGTATTGGATTTTCTGTCCATGTGTTAGTTCACTTGCAATAATGATCTCCAGCTCCATCTATGTTACTGCAAAGGACATGATCTTGTTCTTTTATGTCTGTGTAGTATTCCATGATGAGTATGTATACATTTTCTTTATCCAGTCTAATGTTGATTGGCATTTAGTTGGATTCCATGTATCTGCTATTGTGAATAGTGCTGCAGTTAACATATATGTGCATGTCTCTTTATAGTAGAATGATTTATATTCCTGTGAGTATATACCCAATAATGGGATTGCTGGGTCAAAGGGAAATTCTGCTTTGGTTTCTCTGAGAAATCACCGAACTGCTTTCCACAATGGCTGAACTATTTTATTACATCCCCACCAGCAGTGTATAAGCGTTTCTTTCCTCCACAACCTCACCAACATCTGTTATATTTTGGCTTTTTAATGATAGCCATTCTGACTGGTGTGAGATGGTATCCCACTGTGGTTTTGATTTGCATTTCGCTAATGATTAGTGATGTTGAGCATTTTTTTCATATGATTTTTGGCTGCATGTATGTCTTCTTTTGAAAATTGTATGTTCATGTCCTTTGCCTACTTTTTAATGGGGATATTTGTTTTGTTTTGTTTGTTTATTGTGCTTGTCGATTTGTTTAAATTCCTTATGGATTCTGGATATTAGGCTTTTGTCAGATGCATAGTTTACAAATATTTTCTCCCATTCTGCATGTTGTCTGTTTACTCTGCTGATTGTTTCTTTTTATGCAGAAGCTCTTTAGTTTAATTATGTTTCATTTGTCAAGTTTTGGTTTTGTTGCAATTGCTTTTGGTGCCTTCATCATGAAATATTTGACATGTACTATGTCTAGAATGGTATTTCTTATTCAATAAATGATGTAAGGAAACTGGGTAGCCATATGCAGAAGATTGATGGTGGGTCCCTTCCTTATACTATATATACAAATTAGTTCAAGATTGTTTAAGTACTTAAATGTAAAACCAAAAATCTTTTCATTCTTTTAAATTTTCAAGACTATATGAATAGACATTTGTAAATGGATATACAATGCATCTGTCTGCAAACATTTTATCCTAATAATCCCCCAAATTATTCATCTTAAAGATGAATAAAATGAAATCCCGAGAGTTTAAGTAATTTACAGAGGTAGATGTAAAGCCAGATTTCCTAATAGCCCATGTAGAATAAGGAAGATGTCTTATTCACCTTACATAAAAGATGTGAAAGTATTACTATTTTAAACAAATTTCCACTACTTTCATAACAAGTTACCATTAGAGGCTTAAGCAACACAAATGTATTATCTTGGAGTTCTATAAGTTGGAATTCTGACATGGGTCTCAGTGAGTTTAAAGCATGAAGTCAGCAAGGCTGTATTCCTCACTGAGGAATCTGGAGATATCCCACTTACAGGCTCATTGAGGTTGCTGAGAGGATTCACTTCTATGGGGTTGTGAGAATGAGGTCTCGGTTTCCCATGCCCATTGATGGGGGATTGCCCTCAGTTTCTACAGGCCTCCCACATTTCTTGCTCCATGGTACCCTTCCTCCAAATCTGAAACCAGCAGTGGTGATTGGAATCTCTTTCATACCCCCCAGTCTCTCTGCTCTCCCTCTCTACCCCATTTCTTCTCTCTTTTCCTCCTCTGCTGCATCTCTCCAACTGTGGCATTGATTTTAATGTCTAGATAAGATATTTTGAGAGAAATGCAGATTTTTATTACAACTATTCTCTTTTTTGTTAGAATTATCTCAAAGTATATGGCAATTTATTATCTAATTCCACCAAATATTTTGGTTTTAAATTTTTCTTTCATTTTGTTGTCCTAAACCAAGTAACACTAAAGTCAATCAAGTAGAATATCAATAAGAGCCCAGGCTCTTAAGCACTGTGTTTCAATTTTCAAATGTATGAAATCTTGATTTTGTTGTCAAATGTCTGCTAGTATGTACTGATTTTCAAGTATATGGTTTGAAGGTTGGTGGTACTTAATAATATGTGTATGGAGAAAAGCTTTGTCTTGGCTTGTTGTGGAGATTTTGGAAAATAGAAAATTTCCCTGTTGTAGTGGCTCCCATCTGTAATACTAGCACTTTGGAAGGCCGAGGCACAAGGATCGCTTGAGCTCAAGAGTTCAAGACTAGCCTGGGCAACACAGGGAGTCCTTGTCTCTACAAAAAAAGTTAAAAATTAGCTTGCCGTGGTAGCACACACCTGCAGTCCCAGCTACTTGGGTGGCAGAGGTGGGAGGATCTCTTGAGCCCAGGAGGTCGAGGCTATAGTGAGGCACGCTTATGCCACTGTACTCTAGCTTGGATGACAGAAAAACCCTGTCTCAAAAAGAAAAAAAAATGAAAAAAGAAAAGAGAAAATTTGATTAAAGTAAAGGTATTACAATATTGATGTTGTTTATAATACTGTCTTTTTACTCTACACAAAATCCCTAACAGTCTCATCTGTATCCATGACTTCAACGACAGCATATAGGCCTTAGACATACAAAGATCATAGATTTCTATTTTGTATTCAAAATCCAGCAATAAGCTTTCTAATAGACAATTTCATCTGGGTGCTTCACAGGCACATCAAACATCACCCTCTTGCATCCAACTTTATTAAAAGCTCTGTCATCTGTCTGGTTGTCTAATCCAGGAATTCAGAATTCTTCCTAGATGTTTGCTTCAAACATCTTTTATTTTTCTGTCTGTCATGTACATCCCCACACTTAAATTTGACTCTGGAAGGGCTATGAATAAACAGACCCTGTCTTGCCATCATGAGTAGAGTTTGTGATTCCAGAGTCACTAATATGGCTAATATGGACTCAGTGGTTAGACCAGGAGTGGGAAAATGTCTCTACTTAATAGAGATGTCATAGGATAGAGAATCGTAACTTTTACTCTAGAATCACTAGCAGTAAAGTTGGCGTAAATGCCTGATAATAAAACCTAGATTTTAAAAATTGAGCTGAAGAATCTAGAAAGAGGGTCATACTGATATGAATTTCACCCTGATGTAGAGCCAAATCCAGCTTTTGGAATTCCCAGCTAGAAGAGTCCGTTAGTACATGTTATTTATTAAACTGGTAGGAATTGGCTTAATGGAGCTTGCAACTAAGTAATATTTAAATATAGACTTTGTCCAATTAATTGTGAATTCTAAATCTTAAATAGCTCTCAAATCCTGGTTCTCTTCTCTGATAGTTTAGCCTCCTTAACCTGCTTTTTCCTGTGCCATCCTGTCCTTCCACAGGTACCTCTGCGCACTATCCTCTACATTGCACATGCCTCTATTGTCTGTAGTGTAAAATGTAAATATTGATGCATGAGACTTACTGTTCTCATAATATTGCCTACCCATTTGTCAAGACTTTTCCTTTCTATTCAGTCTTCATTTTAAATCATAGTGAAACTAAACTCTTTTCCTTGGCCTTCCATTCATTCATGCTTTTGGAGAAGTGTTTATGTTCTGTTTGTGATGTCTTATTCTCCTGCACATTCACCTAGTGAACAGCTTCCTCTCATATAAAAGTCCTCTGGAGAAGATTCTCCTTAATGCCCAGGCAGTCTTACATGCTGTGCAGCTCTGCATGCTCCCACCATACTTTGCATATCTTTCCTTTATAGTAATTGTTTCTATGCCTGTATGATGATTACAAACATGGATTGGGTATGTTTAGCCTTTGTATCCTCTGGCATCTAATGCCTGTTTTTAAATAAACTGAATAAATTAATCAACTGTATAAAGGTCTAACTCTCTAATAAAATAACTAGATTCTGAATGAATCATGAAATTAAATTTGAATGCTTATTCGGATAAAGGGGATTTCTGCAAGATTAGGACAGGAGGCAGATTTGGCCTTACAATATTTAATAAAAAACAGCCTGTGATAACAGATGAAATCCCTGGATTCAAAAGAAAAAAAAAGTGGATTCAAGGTTGAGATTCCCACATTACTCCCTGCTTGACCTTAGGCAATCTTTTAATCTCTCTGAGTATTAATTTCTAAATGGCAAAAAGAAAAGATTTTTTCCTACTTACAATAGGATTATTGTGATCAAAAGAGATAAATGTGGTGAAGTCACTGAGCACTCTGAAGGGAATTATACAAATATAAGATACTGATCAATTATGAAGATGGAAATTTAATATACCATGAATATATCATACAAAGAAATAGCCTGATGACTTGGATTCCTTAAGAACAAAATGTGAAAAATATAAATCAAATGCAGGAAGACGGGAAAGAATAGATGTATTTTAACTCCATAGTAATAAAGTGGATTTTCCTCAGCATTACATTGGGAAATACAATGAATGTTTTATAAGTCATTTTGTGGAATTCTTACTTTTCGTTTATTATTTCTGCATACATAAACTATTTGAAATACTAGAAAGACCTTGTCCACTGTTCAGCACTCATCATCTGGTGGGAAACAAAAATCTCTAATATAATAATAATACTCAATGGTTAAAAGTCATTTGGATTCTTAGAAATGTCAAGTGTCTTCAATACATAGTAGTATTGCCAAGGAACCATGAAGCCTCCATAAATATTTATTTTTTAAGATTTAGTCATTATATATTTTATATAAACATTTAATAGGTACTTTCACTGCAATGGATTTGAAATAATTTAGGATGACATAGTAACTACAGAAAAGCTAAAGGAATCGGCAATGTAATAGGATATCCACATATTGTAAACAAGCATGATACTAAACCTTAGCTAGCAGACATCAAAACTTTATTTTTACTTATTATTTAGTCTCTAGAATCTGATAGTTACAATATTTTTGTTTTAAGTCAGAGAATATAAATTCATTGTTAAAGCATATAATCTGATTTTAATAATAACATGTGAATCAATACTGGTGATATTTATTGCAGTAGCACCTTAATAACATGAAGTCTAGCTGGCATAAGTATAACATGCCTGTATAACCATGGTAATAAATAGATTTAAAAATCGTTTCAGCATTTCTACATTTCCATTTTTAAGTCAAAGTAAAAATATCATGTTTACTTCTGGTAGGGTTAAGGGAATGAAATCAAGTTCAATTTAAGAAACAAATCTCCATTAAAAATTTCATATAAAAATATACTCTTAAAAAATTATATGAGCTAAATGATCATTGCCACTCTGATATCTAGCAATTTTTACATATATTTAGAGGATGTGGGCTTGAGTTTCTGCTGAGTCAATATTAATTTTGATTTGCTATCTAAGTCTTGATATTTCTAATCAGAAATTTCTTATCTAACAGAGAAGTAAAATATATGCCTTGAAGGGTTACACTAAAAAGGTAATCCACACACATACAATGAAGTTTGAAAGTGTTTTGATAATGAAAGATGGTTTCCTTTTCATCAATTTTAAGGGCTTTTGTGTCTGTTTCTGGGTGATGTTTTTAACAGTTGTGTCCTGAAAAAATACCCTGGTCACAATAGGAATCATTTGGAAAACTAGACAGAATTACCTTAGCAGCCATTTTCTTAAGTGTTTATGCATCATCAACTTTTATTTATATATCCACATATAGCATCCCCCACTATTTTTTGTTCAATAAATCATTAATTAGAATGTACTGTGTGTCAGGAAATGTCGTAGGTCCAAGGCGACTTTAAGAAAGTGGACATGAAAACAAAAACAGGAATAAAGCCCAACATCCTCCTGGAATGCATCAAGCAGTGAGGAGGTAACCATTAATTTAAGAATTATGCAAATTAATGTTAAATTGCAACTATAATCAGTATATGAAAATAATTATTAAGTAAAAACTTATTTCTAATAAAATCTTACCTGGTTAAGAAGATTAGGAAAGAATTCCTAAGGCTAGAATATTAGAGCAGAGATTTAAGGGATGTAGAGCAATTACAAAGGTGAAAAGGAGTGGGTGGTAAAGGGAAGAAAAGTGTTCTAAATAGAAAGAACAGCATGTGCAGGATTACTGAGCCAGAGAAAGCTGTATTACATTTGATAAACTGAAGATCGTTCTGACTGGAGCATGGCAAACAAAAAGGACAGAACAGCACAAAAGGAGAATGTTTTAATCTATTATAAGTCTTTTATGTTATTCCAACTCAGCAGTACCTCTAAGTCCAGACCATCAATTTCTGCCAGTTGTTCACTTTGCATCAGTAGCTTGACTTAATTTCTTGCACATGATGGTCAAATTATATTCTACACATGTTGTATTCCTGTGACGACCCAATATTAGTCCCCAGTATCTTCCACAACTTTTGGGTCAAGAAAGAAAACAAAGACCTAACCAGAGTTTCTTCTCCCCTTCTTCACTCCAATGCTAGTGCACTTTCTCAATTTAGCATGTTTTGGCCCTACATTATGCTAGTCAAGACCATTTTGCCAGACAAAATTTTTCTTACATGTAATAAAGATTTCTCTTCTGGTGTCTCCAAAAAGTAAATGGCAAAGATGGTAAACTTTCCACTCCAAGAAAATAATGCAAACTTTTGCTTATACTTGACGCAGGCGTTCAGCCTAAGCTTTGCTTTCATGTAAGGACAATCTGCACAACTACAAGAAATCCTCCTATGTTGTATGCACTGCCACTTTTAGTAAATTTAATTACATCCTGAAATCTGAGTGAAGGCCTATAGGTCCTGTTATCCGCAGAGGCAGTTTTCTCTTTCTTATTATAGGGATGAAGTGAAAGATGGATAATCCTACACTTCTATACTTCTATATCTAGCTTCACCATCTGTAGAAATAAGCCAATGTTTCTAAGTTCTAGTAGGTTTTTTAGATCTTGCTAACTGGAAAACAGCCAAATACATCATCTTTGATGATTTCCCATTGAAGTTCATTCTCTGCCTTGTTGGTTATGACTCTGCATATTTTTAAGTTTACAACTTATTTGTTTCAAAACATACCAGGAATAACATTCCTAGTTAGGTCTGTACTCAATTCAAAATTAATTTTGGACAAAATTGTGAACTATGCAAAATTATTCTTTGTGAATGTATAAACCAAGATTTGCAAAATTCAAATCTTTTAATGGTACTCTCTCTTTTTTTTTTTTTTTTGCAAAGACGTGGATGTATTTTATTTTATTTTATATCATTCTTTTTTTTTATTTTTTAAAAAATTTATTTATTTATTATTATTATTATTATACTTTAAGTTCTAGGGTACATGTGCATAACGTGCAGGTTTGTTACATATATATACTTGTGCCATGTTGGTGTGCTGCACCCATCAACTCATCAGCACCCCTCAACTCGTCATTTACATCAGGTATAACTCCCAGTGCAATCCCTCCCCCCTCCCCCCTCCCCATGATAGGCCCCGGTGTGTGATGTTCCCCTTCCTGAGTCCAAGTGATCTCATTGTTCAGTTCCCACCTATGAGTGAGAACATGCGGTGTTTGGTTTTCTGTTCTTGTGATAGTTTGCTAAGAATGATAGTTTCCAGCTGCATCCATGTCCCTACAAAGGACACAAACTCATCCTTTTTTATGGCTGCATAGTATTCCATGGTGTACATGTGCCATATTTTCCTAATCCATTCTGTCACTGATGGACATTTGGGTTGATTCCAAGTCTTTGCTATTGTGAATAGTGCCGCAATAAACATACGTGTGCATGTGTCTTTATAGCAGCATGATTTATAATCCTTTGGGTATATCCCCAGTAATGGGATGGCTGGGTCATACGGTACATCTAGTTCTAGATCGGTACTCTCTTCTTTTCTTTAAAGCCCTAATGCTGATGCTGCTCCTTAATAAAATTAATTTCATAGAGTAATTTTTGAATCTCATCATTCTTTGTATATTTCTTGATTTAACATTTTCTGTAACAAAAAACCTTCTCTTAATTCCCTTCTGAATAGGTCATTGATTCTGATTTTATTCAATGAATAATAACTTTTACTAGCATTCCTTATTTTGATGGTCATATTGTTCTAGATCTGGCCAGTAGAGCCCTTTGAAGTGGACTCTGTGTTCTTTAACACGGCCTCATTAATCTTTGAGTCCTACCTTACTGTCAGGCACTACAAATAATATTTCCGGCATAGCTTTTATTTTTCCAGTCTCTGGTCTGGAAAAAACTGGTTCTCGTGATAATAATTGATTTAGGAAAAAGTCATAAATGCATATTGAAACTAATGTTAGAAGTTTGAGAAGTAAGGAGATATTGGCATAGTCTCAAAGCACTCCTTCAAGCGTCTTCCCACAAGATGTTTATTATTTGCAATGGGAAAATCGAAACTTTAAAATGAAGTTGCAATTATTACACTACCTTAATAACGTGATCAAAGTTGGTCCATCACCAGTAATGGAAAAATCAAAATCATGTACCTTCTGATATAAAGCATCATTAAAGTGGTGCTTTTCAAAAACATATGGAAGCATATCTAATCATTAGGAAACATCACATAAACCATGCCCAAAGAATAATCTACAAGATAACTGCTTACTCTGAAAATGCCCACCTCTTGGTACACAAAAGAAACAGAGAAGATGTTTTAGAGCAAGGAGACTAAAATGACACAACTTAATATAATTCATAATCTGGACATTTCTTTTGCTATCAAGACCATTATTTGAACAATTGTTAAATCAGATTAAATGCTAATGATTATATATTATTTTCTCATTGTTATTTTTCTGATTATGATAAATGGACTAAAATTCTGTTCAGAAGCATCTTGATTTTTAAAAGTAGGCAATAAAATTTTAGAGGTAAATAGGTACCGTATCTACAATTTTCTTTCTGATAATTAAAAAAATTATCTATCTTGTGAGTATGGTAAAATATTAAAATTTGGTAAATCTAGGTAAAGAACAAGTGGGAATTCTTTGTATTACTTGTAACTTTTTCAGTCTAAAATTGAATATTACACAGTTATAATTAAAGATAAAATATAAAGGAAAATATTTAAAGTCAGTACTTTTTTATTAAAAAGTGTAATTGCTACTCAGAATGACATATGCAATGAAGCTGAACATCACAGAAATGCTGTGGTTTTTTTTTTAATTTTAAATAATTAACAATCCCCACAGGCAGCTAATCATTAATTCATTTATTTATTTTTCATAATTCTATTGATCATAAGAAATTCTTTTCAATTTTATGTGGTTGGCTTTAATTGGAACTATATTGGAATTCCTGAGGGATTAAAAAAAGTTCTGGGAACTCAGAAAATAAGATAATTGGATCAGGTGATGAATTAAAATATGAAGGAAACAGAGAAGAAATCAGTGCCTACTAACAAGTTTTAGCATCTTACTGACATTAGCAGAAGAGAACTCAGTGGAACTTTTGCTATTAATTACATACAGTCCAAGGTGGCAAAAGTAAAATAAAAGAAAGAGCTTAAAACCAACTTAAATCATGTTATATTTCTCATTAGACTTTCTTCCCCCACAAATGATGGCACATATTTTTCTTCCTACTTATCTTCTATCTACATTTGTAGGACCCTAATGGACATTGATGTTTCTCTCCAGAGCAATCTGTTCAAAAAAACTATTGCTAAACTTTAACAAATAATTCAGGGTTTGTAAAAATACATGCAGTAAGATATTTATTTTTCCTTTACGGATTTGAATGTTTTCTCTAAGCATTGCTAAACACGAAATAAAGATGGCAAATCATATACCCTGGTAGTTTGCAACTTGGTATATAATTGCAGGAATTTTGTAGCTACCATTTGGTATAGCAGAATATATGAGAGAAGGTTTATTTTCAAAGGAATGCTTAGGAAACTTAAGCATTTTTTTGAAAAAAGAAAATCAGCCAAAATGATACTAAAATTAATTATAATAGCACACATATTACTAAAGGTAAATTATATGTATATGTATAATTTATATAATTTTATGTATATATATTATCTATATAGCTTAAATTATATTTTGAAGCATTTTTCCTTTGGTTACTATATGTATAATAAATATTATGTGTTTACTGTAACTGGTAAGTTGTCCTTGCCTATTTTCCCCATGTACAAACTAAACACCTATTAATTAATCACTATTCCCTTAAAATACAAGTGATGAATATGTTTTGCTCTAAAATTATACTAACATGACTTTTTAAAAGATTTATGAATTACTGCACATTCTACGATGTAAAAAATGATTTATGTAAACTGAAAACACTTTCTAGAACTTTGGCTCTATTTGTTTAATTTACATTATTTTGTTTTGTTTAAATCTTTAAACATATGTCAGTTATCGAGATAATTAAAAACACACTGCATCCTTATGGAATTTAGTGTTCAAATTCAAATATGTTTATTTATATGCATTTTATATGCTACTCTATAAAGTAAGTAAATAAAATTTTTTCTCAGGTGTTTTTCTTAAGTCATTTGTTAGTTCCCTTCTAATTTAAATACATTGGCTCAAACCATTTCATAATACACCCAGTGAGGGTATAATAGCCTGTTTTTTCCTAGTGTTCTTTGTCTTCACCATATTGACAGAATTTCATCTCCCTTCATCTTCACAATCATGCTTTGTTTAGACTTTAGTTCCTGGAGAATTCCACAGTCATCTGGGAGCTGTTTTCATAGGTCAATCAGGCCAATGTTGACTTATAATTCAGAAATACACTGGTGAGGCTACTGACCTCCTACTCAGGATAAATTAGTGCTTCTGATAGTATTGCTCTGGAAATAGTAACAAACAATGGACCATGAAGCTTAAGGTGGACAAGGTACAATATAAAGTATAATGGGCAGAGATAAAATTACAAACCAGTGGAATCAATGCCTTGGCTGTTTCCAAAAGGTCTGTATATTGTTTAAGATAATTAATAACATGATTGACAAGGAAAGAGGCTGGAGAACAAGGTCAGAAAAGTGAAATTTCAGAATTGTTGCATCAGTTTTAGTAGCAGTAAATTTCTGGGTGTGGCAATGGGAGAGGTAACTGAGAGTAGTGGACAAGTTATAAGGAAACGAATGAGGTAGTCATAGATAACAGGTTAAAGATGTCATATAGGGAATAGAAATCCAATGTCCTTGTATAGTAAGAGAAAAGTGACACTGAAACAATAACTGTGAGTCAGGAATAGGATGACCAACTCATGTTTTCACAACTGAAAGTCCCTTTTCCTGAAACCCCCTGCAGTTTCGGGCAAACTGGAAGAGTTAGCCACTATATTAGTTCGTTTTCATGCTGCTGACAAAGACATACCCGAGACTGAGCAATTTAGAAAAGAAAGAGGTTTATTAGGCTTACAATTCCACATGACTAGGGAGGCCTCATGATCATGGCGAAAGGCAAGGAGGAGCAAGTCACATAGATGGAAGTGGGCAAAGACAGGGCTTGTGCAGAGAAGCTCCTGTTTTTAAAACCATCAGATCTTGTGAGATCCATTCAGTATCACAAGAACAGCAAGAGAAAGACCCACCCTCATGATTTGGTCATCTCTCACTGGGTCCCTCCCATAACACATGGGAATTATGGGAACTACAAGATGAGATTTGGGTGGGGACACAGAGCCAAACCATATCCGTCACCTTAAGTGAAGTATCACCTTAAGTGAGGTATGAGACCAGCAGTGAAGAAGTTAGCAGCTTCATAAGGAGCAAATATTTTGTGGGAAAAAGGTGTGATTGCCAGGAAATGGCAATGAAAGTGAAAAGGAAAACTTCACTCTCCTTATAGGTTTGACTTGGGATAGAAAAAACAAACCTATCTTGAAAAGGCCAGTGAAGCAGTTTTTGCAGAGTGTAATGAGGGCTAATTAAGTCAAGGCTATATATATATTTTCATATATATAGAGAGAGGAATATATATAGGAATATATATATGAATATATATAGTAATATATATATAACATATATATATAGGAATGCTGTGACAGTGTGGAGGAAAAAGCAAATGTGCTCAGGATAAAAGAAGAAAAAAACAGAAGTCAATGAGGGCATAGTTCAAGGGTTTTGGAGAGAGAAGAAAGGATGGAGGAATAGAAGAGAGAATCAATGAATTTATGAGAAGTAATAGAGTGTAAGTGCAGGTGACATACAAGGAGCAAAATGACAAATGTTGACTTTGATGGTGACTGAGGTAAACATGGAGAAGCACTAGAATAAATTGTTAAGTCTCTTTATAACAATAGTCATAAAACTATGGTCTGGAATGTTTTTATTTGATGGTATGTTGGCTTCTGAGTCTCTACTTCTTGGTCTGTACAAGGTCTTTTTTCAGTGATATTGAGAGAGTTCCTTCCAACTTCCTGAGGTTGATGTGAGCAGAATCAGAGGAGCTGCTTCCGGAGGCCGCGGCTCTAGGGAGGGTAGAAGTGTTGTTGCCTCGATTTTACTGCAGGAGTTCCCCTTTGCTCTGACCTATGCCTATTATGTGGGCTAAAGTTTACCTATTAACCTATTAGAAGGTAGACAGTTTACCTGGAGTTCATCAGTGTACTAATAGCAAATTCCCAGTGCTAAACTCTACTTTGTTTGTTTGTTTGTTTTATGGTCTCTGGGGTCTATTCCATAAGAAGTTGCTGTTTATAAATAATTTTTATTTTTCTTTACCTTTCTGTTTGATGTTGTACACAAAAACAATCAACCCATATTATGACACGCTCTTTAAAATAACAATTTTACATTGTAAAGATCTCAAACAATTTTAATTTGCATGAGAAAATGAGAAAGTCTTGACCTTCACACACTTAAAGCGACTTTTGCATGTACATTTCTACAATTCATCTAGGTGTCATAAGGAAAACTGTTGTTATTTTATGATTTCTTAGAATTTTACAGTTTTGGAACTTTGGAAAATGAATGCTAGGGAAATCACATTCGTTAGCTACTGAATATTTAAAGATATTACATCATGCTGATGTAATAGGTAAAACATTGCTTGTGGATTAAGGGACTTCTGGATCATTACTGTAATTCTTTTTCACAGTGTCTTGAATTAATGCTTGATATCCACACTTAAAATAGCTTGGAAATTTATATACCATCTTCTTATTATTAGACCTTTCAGATGTGGTCAGAAACTACAACATTATTTACTAAAAAAAAAATAAGTAGATAGATTTTTCTACTAGCTAAGGATAAATTTAAAGCACAAATGTTCAATGACAGAAAATAAAACTTACCTGAGCCACCGTCATTTTATTTTTATTTTCCCCAAACAACTCCTTGGTAGACACTAGATTGAGAGAGAGCTTAATATAATTACGTACCTGTGAAATTATTACCAGCTTTGACAGAAATGCCTCTGAGAAATTTAACATCTTAATTAATGTCAAGAAATCTTATTTGCCTTTATAAGGAGAAAAAAAAAAGTCCAGAAGGGAGTATCTGTGCACATTAATATTTTTACATTTTAAAATTCCCAACATCTTGATTTTTCTCTGGAAGCCATTATAAAATACATGCTCTTTGTCTGAGAGAACAGATATATAGGCAGAATATGAATAAATCATAGATTTTTAAAGAACTAGTTGTGAAAATTCAAGGGAAATAATCAGTTAAGACACAGTGAAATCAAACAACAATTGACTACCTTCCAAAATATTGACATGTATTTTCTGGGTGAATTTTGTGTTGCCTGGAGTTTGGATGCTAGCATTAAAGACTCAGAAGTATAACAATTTCAGCTTTTTTGAAGTTGATGCAGATTTCAAAAATGAATTGCACTTAATCAATGCAAAATAGTGGTGTGGATTACTAGAATAACATTTTTAAAACAGCACAAAATACAGACACTAATACTTGTATCAACATGGCCAAAAAATTTTCTGCTTAGGGAACCTGTGTGGGAAAATAGATTATAATACAAATAATAATTGGTGTGAATAATAAATGTAACTGTTAACAGAACCCAGATACCTGTGCATGCATGATGAATATATTTTCTTTCTATGGCAAGCAATCCTCCATGGGAAGTTTTTTTATGGTCTCTGGGGTCTATTCCATAGGAATGGTAATCTGAAAGTAAAGAGAGGGCAAGGAAATCGGAACAGTGGAAGTCTGTTAGATAAACTGAATGTTTCCAGAATAACAGAGTCTTTGGATTCCTTTCTAGAGGGGTGACCTTACCAGTAGCAGATAAGTCTGTGGTAAATGTCTGCTCCCTTCTGGACCTTGTTTGTAGTCATTGCTGATGTTGGTTTTTGAAGAATTATTGTTTTCATGGGCCTGAGAGTTACCACCCCTTTTTCTGAGGGACACAGTTTCTTTTCTGATAGACATTCAATCTGGTTGAAGTCTAATCTTAGAAACTTTGATGTCGTTGTAACTCTTTACATTGAATTTCCATATATTAAGTGCCAAGGTATTTCAAACGTGGCACTACTGACAGTTGAGGCTGGATAATTCTTTGTTATGGGTGCCTGTTTTGTGTAATGTAGGATGCCTAGCACTTCCCTGGGCTCTCCTCTACTAAATGGCAGTAGCAACTGCCTAACCCCTTCAGTTGTAACAACCAAAACTGTCTTCTGACATTGCCAAATGCAGCCTGGGGTGAGTGGCAAATATATCCCTAATTGAGGACCTTGATTTAGTCTGAAGAGTTATATATTTGCTTCTTAGATTAGAAAGCAAAAGGACACCAAACTTCTATACATTTTTTTGACTTCTTATAATTCTGTAGTTGCCATATACTCATGGCCTAATGTGCTAATGGCCTTTTTTTCTTTTTCTTTTTCTTTCTTTTTTTTTTTTTTTTTTGAGTCTGTCGCCCAGGCTGGAGTGCAGTGGCATGATCTTGGCTCACTACAACTTCCAACTCCCCAGTTGAAGCCATTCTTCTGCCTCAGCATCCCGAGTAATTGGAATTTCAGGTGCACACCACCTCACTCTGCTAATGTTTGTATTTTTAGTAGAGATGGGGTTTGACCATGTTGGCAGGGCTGGTCTCGAACTCCTGACCTCAAGTGATACACCCGCCTCAGCCTCTCACCTCCGAAAGTGCTAGGATTGCAGACATGAGCCAACATGACTGGTGGCTAATGGTCCTTTCTAAACCTTGTGGCTTTTAGTACTGAATTTGGTCTATACTTCTATAAAAGATAGATTTTTTTTTTTTTTTTTGCCTGGAGCATTGGCTCATGGAAAGCCACAATGGGAGAACTGCTTGACCCGAGAAGGAGTTTGAGAGTTCAAGACCAGCCTAGGCAACATGTCTCTTAAAAAGAAAAAAAAAAAAATTAATTGGCCAAGATGTCTTCTTTAAAATAACCATTTCCATGTTGAATACCAAAAAGATAAAGGACAAGCTGCATTTTCTTTTGGAATTAGCAAGAAAAAAATATTAAAGATATCAGTTAACACTATAGGCAATTTGGAAGGAAATTTTTCAGAGTGTAAATGGAAATTTCAAGAGAGCAACTCGGGTTATATGCTCTCACAACCCAGTAGCAAGAGAGATAAGGAAATGTATAGAGGCAGGCAGTTGTAGTAATAAAAAGTTTGTACAAGTCCTCCCTTTCTCTTACAAAGTAAAGACGGAGTGCTGGGGGGGGGGTGGTCATATATGAAGATCTGTTGCTGAGCCACAAACAACAGGGTCACTTTTTCTTTTTTCTTATTTTTCTTTACAGACTTTTTTTGAGTTGTTTATTTTCTTTTGCCTAATTCTTTTAACAAAATGTTTAAGATCTTTAGTTATTGTAAATTAAGCCAGCAATATGTGAGTAGAAAAACTGGGAAGATTTAACATTTCCCTAAATCTACTAAAGTAGAACTTAATATTTTCTTAGACTGAATGTATATACAGAATTTGAAATATTTAATAAAATTAACTCTATTCTTTAGAACTTAATTAATACATATTTGCTACATTATCTTCCCTTTCCTCTCTCCCTTCCTTTTTCCTCTTCCTTCCTTTTCCCCTTATCCCTTACTTTCTAAATGTTTTTTCAGAATTATACTTTGAAGTAAGTCTTCAATTTTATTGCAAGTTGCCTTAACTTGTGTATGTTCTTAATGACTTTTTCCATCTATCTTCTGCATCAGTACTACTACTCAGCTATAATTTTATGTCTCCTGATGATTAGAATCCTTATTCTTCTTTTCTCTTTCAAGATCCCATTTCGATTTTCTCAATGTATTGTGTTTTGATTAAGTCAGTATTATACTTTGTCACCTATTAGTGATAAATCAACAAATATTTACTGCATTTGAACTTTATGTTAGACTCTCAGTTAGATAGAATTGGACAGCCTTCATGGGTTACCTGTTAAGAAGAGAAATATTATTACCCAAATAATTGCATACACAATTCACTGTGATTGAATTGAATGAAACTGTTTAATAGAAGGAGCTGTCATGTAAGGTATAGTAGATTCTATTAACTACTGTTACCAATTTTTCTCCTTTCCTATGCTCATAGCTTTTGTCATGAGAGTTGTTTTGGCCAAAGTAATATGAAAGTGTGTCAGTTCCAAGTTAACACAAAGTATGATTCTCCTCATTCCTTTCCCCAGCTTCTAGCAGAATAAGTACTTTGTTCTAGATAGCCCCCTGGTCAAGAGTAATAAGAAATTTAATAGGCAGAGGTACCTTACCTGACCCCAGTGTGAGAACCTGAGATTGAATCACCTGAAGAGAACCAGTCTTGTAAGTGTGATAACAAATGCTTATTGTTTTAAGCTACTAAGAATTTGTGTAATGTATTTTTTGGGAAAAAAAAAAGGAGAGGGATTATAAATTTAATTTTTTAGATAAAACGGGGAAAATGTATCAGATTATTATACAAGTGTTGCTGCGTGAAAATGTACTTTAATATAACTTAATATAAAGATGACAAACATTTCTTTTATTATATCTATAGTAATTGTTTACGCTTTTCCATTTGACTATTTTCAAAATTCTACATATCATTATTTCTTCTGTTCCAGTTCTAATGCAATGACAGCGAGTAAAAGGATTTGTTAAAGCAAGTCTTTAAGCAGTGTTATGCTGTTTCTTCTTTCAATCAGGGATTTGCAGACGTGATAGATCACATCATATCAGTTATAAATATTATAATCAACACACATTTTTAAAAGAGATATGTAAAAGTAGATATCAGAAAGGGGTTGAATGGTATAGTGGTCTAGGCAGAGTGAGAAACTCAGGTTTAAAGGAAATATAATTTAGATTATGTTTATGGCCCTTCTTACTGCCCAGAAATTTTACAATGTTTTATTAATCAATTTTTTTCTACCATTATTCTAGTTGGCCATTTTATATATTCTCCTCTTTCCTTTAAACTCCAACATAGCTTCATACTCAGCTTATCACTTGCCTCCTATTTCAATGAGAAAACAGAAGCAATTTAAAGAGAACTCCTCAACCTTTCACTTCCACACACGCCTCCTACTTGTGTCTGTCTCCACTTTCTGCGTTGTCTCCAGTTTTATGGACAAATTGTCTACACTCTCAGTTACAGTCAAAGCCGCTATCTTAGTTAGGTTTTTTTCCCTCCAATAAAACCCAGATTCTGCAACAATGCTTCACTTTCTGGCAGTCTATTTGAGAAGTGATCTTAGGAAAGAAAGTAAAGGAATGAGGAAAGTGGGAGAAGAAAAGGAGTAAAGTCAATGAAATGATTTTAAGCAGCTGGTTACCACATTGGGTATGTGGGGTCAATCTGCTGGGGATCCTTTGAAAGATGCCTCGGAATTGTCTCACTAGAATATTGGAAAACTGGAGCATTGACCATGAGATCCACTCTCCTAAGTTGCCTGGAGTGTTATCCCTGTACTTTCCCCTCCTCTCACCACAACTACCCCCATACCTCCAGGTTGTGTCTACTTTTAGCGGAGGATCTTCTGCAGTGCCAGAAAATGGTTTGAGGAAGGAAGCTATCACATGCAGGGGTTACCGCAGCTGTGGGTGAACCCAGCAGTTGAAAGGATATATAGCGGGTAGTCAGTATCTCTGCTTCAGCATCCACTCTTCAATTGTTCCTGCTCGTCTACTCAAAAACACTGCTCCACAAACTCCCTTCCTCTCTTTTTCCAACAATTTTTCCTTCTTCACTGAATCCATTTTTAATCAATTTAAAGTAAGCTATTAAATCTCCCTTATTTATTTATTTTTTTTCTTGTTCTCATTTGTCTTTCTAGCTACTGGCCTATTCCTTTCCAGCCTGTTGAGAAAAATTCCCTGAAGCAGTTTACACATTTGCTGTCTCCAATTTTTTTTTATTCTCAAATTTTCTAACCAGAATTCTGCTTCCACTGTTTCATTAAAAATGTTGTAAATAATCAGTCATTAATCGCCACCAATATCAGTCCTCTGTGCTCACCTCATTTGACTACACAGTTTTCTTAGTTAGCTCAAGTTTTTTTAGTTAGCTCAACTTTTTTTTTCTTAGTTAGCTCAAGTTAGCTTAGTTAGCTCAACTTTTTTTAGCATGGTATCAAAATTAAAATGACTCCCTAGCGTAAATATTCAACCTGGCCTCTCTTCTAACCCCTAGACTTAGTTCTTTAAATGCTTACTTGATAACTTTAACTGGATATCTTAAAAGTATCACAAACTATACCTAACCAAAATTAAATTTCTGAAGAATTCCCACTTCCCAACCCTCCTTTTTCTCTCACTGTTCAAATCAATAAATAAAAACTCAAGGTGTCCACTTGCTCAGGAAAAAAGAAAGCCAAATTTGATTCTTCTCTTCTTTTTCATCCCTCACATCTGAGATTTTAGCAGAATGAGTCAGATTTAAATTCAGCATATATTAAGATATCACTACTTATCAAAATATGCACTGCCATCAATTCGCCACAGTCCACCGTAACCTCTTCTTGATTATTGAAATAGCCTCTGAACTGGTTTCCCTGCTTTTTAGTTTCTAGTCTTATGCAGTCTAGTTTCAACACAGAAACTAGACCAATCCTGCTAAGTAAAGATTATGGCATATTGCTTATTTATTTTTCCAAAATTATCCCAGGACCTATAAGACCCAAATGACCTTACTCTCTGGCCTAAGCTCCTATAGCACTCACTCCTCCCCAGTTTTCTCTGGTGAAGACACTGACTTCTTTGATTTTACTCAAACATATTAGACGTACTTCTGCTCAAGGCTTTTGGCATTTTACAGTTCTCTCTGCCTTAAATACAATTTCCTTGATAAATTAATATATTGCAGGGCCCATTTCTTCTTTACCTGAGGCCATTACTTAAATGTAACCTTTTGAATAATTCCTTCCAGGCCACTTTATCTGAAATTTTCATAGCCTCTTACCAACTCATTAACACATTTGTTCTTTTCCCTGCTTTATTTTACTTACTTGAACTTATCACTACCTATCATGCAGAATAATATACTTATTCCTTGTATTTATTGACTATTTCCCTCACTACAACATAAAATCCAGGAGACCAGGATTTTTTGGTCTATTTTGTTTTGTCTGTTTTATTTACTGCTGCCAACTTTTGCACATAATAGGTCATATATATACACATATGTGTGTATATATGTGTGTGTGTGTACATATATACAGACATATATACACATATGTATATCTTAAATGCATGCATATATAAATGAATTAAGACTATACCAAGAATATTGGCAAAGTCATTAATAATTAATTCACATTTATTAACTATGTAATTATTATATACTATACATTGTACTTTAATATATGTTAATAATTATCAATTACATGAATATATGAATTATAATAATTAATAAATACTAGCAATCAATAATGATTAATATTAATTAATATATTAAGTGATTATCACCATTAAATCATTAAATTATATTAAATAATTAATGTCCATTAATATATTAATATTAAAAATTAATAATTAACTCAATATTTGAGAACATTAATTTTCAAATTATTTGTTATAAAATTGTTTCTATCCTTATATTTCATTCCCTTAGTGCCTGTAGTTAGTCTTCTGTGTTACAAATCTTGTCAATGCTATTTGTTTTTTAACCCTAAGCTAGAATTGTCAAATACGGATTTATTGTATTGGTCCTTTCAAATTTTGTTTGTTTGTTCATTGCCTCACATGACTGGAAAAGTGTTGACATTTGTGTTAGTTGGAATTCTCTGAGAAGCTGACTCCAAAACAGGATTAGCAATGGGAGAGATTTATTAGGAGCAATGCCTGTTAGGGGAAATGAGGGGAAGTGTAGAGTCAGACTGTACAGTCAGAACTGTAGCTATCAGACCACCCCATAGTTTTAATTTCAACAGAAAGAGTTTCAATTTCAACTGAAAGAAAGGAAGCTTAGGTGGAAGTGTATTCGACTGTAGTGCAATTCTAAGGAAGGTTTGGCAAGGCTATCAGAGAATTCTTGAACTAATGGCACCCCTCAGGGGAATGCCACCTCTCACAGAAAGAGACCTGTCTTAGGAGCCCAGCTGCATTCAGCCACTGGTTAGGAGCAAGCCCTGCAAAGTGTGGCTTCAGCAGGAATGCAGTTACGGACTTTGAAGAGCAGTCATTGGGACATCAGCAATTACACTCCCGGCAGGGCAGTCAGAGATCACTGAGACACATTTTTATGACCACATCATATTTGTTTTCTATTATATGATATTTTGCTTTTTAAAAATCAATAAATTTCTTCAAATTCCCATAATTTAATTTTATTTTTTTTTCAAATTTAGTTAACAATTTCAATAGAAGATGAAAACTTGCCACATCACATTATTTGAGGTCCCTGAAATGCTCCTATTTAGAATAAAAAAATAAGCTAAGACAATTCGCCCTGCCACCCAACACCAAACAACCAAACACACTCCACTACTTTCCTGCTCTTTGGCTTCTCCTCTGCATTTTGTCAAGTGTCAAGTCACCAATTATAACTTCCCACATCTGCTGTGTGCTGGTTGGGTTTCTAGTCTTGGCAGTGCAACTCCACATTCATTCTGACCACAAGACCCTACTGCCCAGTTGGATGGTTCAGTTCCTGTATTGTCCCTTTGCCCAGCCTTCACAGGGAAGATGTCATGATGAAAAAGTCACTTTTCCCTTCATCCTCCTCCTTCTTACTGCTTGGAATATGGGTATGATGTCTGGATTTGGCAGCTGTCATGTTGTGACTATGAGGTGACAGCATAAATGCAAAAGCCAAAACTGCAAGAAAGATATGGAAGAGAGAATCCAGGTCTATAGTAACATCTTTGAATAATAATATCAGGCCTAGGCCAACAAACTTGGGACTTTCTATCAAATGAGAAAAATAAACCCTCATTAATTCCAACATTTTGGTTTCCTTTAAAAAAGCTGAAGGTATTTCTAATTTATATACTAGTGAAGCAATAGGTGGTATTATTTAGGTTATAAGAAAATGGCTGTAGTATTTTCATAATTTAGGATTTGTATCAAAGTATAAATATAAATATATATTACACATATATATAGTTTCCATCTCTAATTACTGTACAGTAGTACAGAAGGTATCTAAATATCTACATATTATGTATTAATAAAACTGAAGCTAAGAAAATTGGACTGTTTTTTCTTATAAGTGTTGAAGTTGGATCAAGTATCTGGAACTCCATGTTCCTTCTTACCTTTTTTTAAAAAATAAATTACATTTATTTTGGAATAAACATATAGCAAAATTAATCTACTTTAAATGCAGAGTTTGATGAGTTTTGCAAATGTATAGTCATGTAACAAAGACCACAAGAAACAGAATATTCAATCACCCCAAAATTTCTTATGTTCCCATTTGCAAACATTAACCATTGAGTGTTTTAATTACGGAATCTCTAGAGTGTTGTACAGAGGGAATCACACCGTCCAGAGTATTTTGTGTCTGCCTTCTTTCATTAGCATCATTATTTTGAGATTCCTCATGCTCCAGGATGCACTGTCTGTTTGTTTTCATTGCCAAGTAGGAGTCCACTGTAGTCCATGTTGTTTTATGTATTTAAGAACGTATTCCATATTGTTCAATTCATTCCCAAGTTAATGGATATCTAGTTGTTTCCAGTTTGGAGCTACTATAGTAACAGTACTGTGAACATTTGTATGCAACTTAAAAAACTAAAAACAAACAAAGAAACAACAGAACCCAGATTTCTTTGCCATTACTCGGGCAACTGCTAAACATCAAACTAAACAATTCAATGTGTACACCTAGTGTCATATCTCAAACACTGATATTATTCTCCACAAAAGAAATTAGACATTGAATTTTTACCCTCATGAAATTATGGGGTGAAAGCAATATATGAGTAGTATTAAAAAATTTTCACGTATAGTGGCTAAAAAAAGTGTATAAATTAAAAGGATTCTAAAAATGTAAAAGTAAAATGGATTATAGAAACAAATAGTTGAAATGCATGTGGATGTTTGCGAGTTTAGAGTAAATATTGCATGTTCATAAATCAAATTCAGGACAATATGCTCTCACATTTTTGTCAATACCAACCACAAGATATGGCAGGAATAGGAAAGCTGTTTAAATTTTGACACTACAAAATTGAATCTGGCCTTTGAATGCAATATTAAATAGCACTTTCAGAAAAATCATTAAGAAAATAGAAATACGAACATTAAGAACACTAGTTTGGCCGGGCGCGGTGGCTCAAGCCTGTAATCCCAGCACTTTGGGAGGCCGAGGCGGGTGGATCACGAGGTCAGGAGATCGAGACTATCCTGGCTAACATGGTGAAACCCCGTCTCTACTAAAAATACAAAAAACTAGCCGGGCGTGGTGGCGGGCGCCTGTAGTTCCAGCTACTTGGGAGGCTGAGGCGGGAGAATGGCGTGAACCCGGGAGGCGGAGCTTGCAGTGAGCCGAGATCACGCCACTGCACTCCAGCCTGGGAGACACAGCGAGACTCCGTCTCAAAAAAAAAAAAAAAAAAAAAAAAAAAAAAAAAAAAAAAAAGAACACTAGTTTAAACATTTTGGTTTTCTATAAGAAGGCCTATATGTACATAAGATATAAGCAGCAATAAAGATGAGAAGATAAATATACATCCTTCTTTTCTTGACTATTACAATTTTACTTTTGTAAATTGATATATAATAGTTGTGCAAATTTCTAGAGTACCTGTGAATTGTAATACATGCATACAATGTGCAATGATCGAATCAGGGCAAAAAGAGTAGCTGTCATCTCACATATGTGTCTTTTCTTTGTGTAGGAGGTATTCCAATTATTCTCTTTTGGCTATTTTGGAATATACAATCAATGACTGTTAACTATAGTCTCCCTACTGTACTATAGAATACTAGAGCTTATTCTGTCTACCTAAGTGTATTTTTGTACCCATTAACCAACTTCTTTTCATCTCTGCCTCCCCATTACCCTTCCCAGCTTCTGGTAGCCACCACTCTACTCTACCTCCATGAGATCCATATTTTTAGCTTCCCCATATGAGGGAGAGCATGTGATGTTTTTCTTTCTGTGTCTGGATTATTTCACTTAACATAATGACCTGCAGTTCCATCCATGTTGTTGCAAATGACAGTATTTCACTATTTTTATAGCTGAATAATATTTTATTATGTATACCGACTACATTTTCTTTATCCTCTTATCCATTGATGTTTCTTTAAAGTGTTGCAAACAGAAAAGATTGCTAACACCAGAGGATGTGTCTCAGTTTTGTACTTTTTAAAAATAATCAAATCTGGCTCCAGTTTCAGTTGCTGTGTTTCTAACTGTATAATATGCCAAGGTCTTTTGAAGGTTCAGAAATGAAAAAAAATGTTAAAGAAAATTTATGATATTGCAGATAAATTGATAACTCCACTTTGTTGAAAGCATTTGTCTAGATTCATTAGCAATATAAAATTAACCTTGGGTGAAAAGTACATCAGACTTCATATACATATAAACTGATGATTCTCTCCTTTTTTCTGAGATGTGATCATATGCATCCAAAGATGCTAGTAATTCAGGTTCCCATGTTATATGTCTATCTTCTAATAAATGCATTGAAGGCAGCATTTTTCTTCTTTTTTTACTATTTTGGGTTGTTTCCCAAATATTTAAATATTTGCTACTCTCAGTTTTGCCTTTTCCACACACTTTAACAACTTTTAATGGAGGAATAATGCTTAAAAGCTTTTACTTGTCATTTTGATTATTATATAATACTATTGTCAGACAATATGAACATTATTATTCATGCTTTTTATTTTTAAAATACTTTTTCCATGAATGTTCATATCAGCCTTATTAAAAATAGCCTAAACTGTAACCAAGCCAAATGGTCTTCAAAGGCTAACTGGTTAAATAATTGTGGTACATCCCTACCATGTAATACTATAGTTTGAACTATAGTACAAAGGATATTCATGCAAAGGATTTCTTGAATAAACTTTAAGGCAATTATGCTGAGTGGAGGAAAAAAGCCAATTTCAAAAAGATACAACCTGCGACCTTCCATTTACATTAGATTCATGAAATGACATAATTATAGAGATGTTAGTTATATAGAAAGGTTAGCAGTTGCCAGTAGTTAAAGATGTAGAGGAAAGAGAGGGTGTGTATATGAAAGGGCAAATGAGGGAGTTCAAGGTGATGATAAAGTCAGTCTCTTAATGGTGGTGGTAATTACACAAAGATACATGTGTAATAAAATTTCACAGATCTATGTACACACACACAAATGAGTACAATAAATAACTGGTGAAATCTGAATAAGCTCAATGGATTGTACCAATGTCGAATTACTGGTTTTAATATCCTTCTACAGTTATGCAAGATGTTAACATTGGTGTAGGCTGGGTGAAAGTATACATTTCTTTGTATATCGTGAATCTACATTTGCTTTGAAATTGGAAGTAGAGAAAATACATGTAGCAACAGACTGAAATAAAATGCAGAAACTGATGTGAGAATCTAGCAGAACTTTAACGTGATCTGTGAAACTTGAAAAAATAAATTAATTACGAAGTATTAGAGTAGGTATTACATGTGGAAATAATACAAAACTTCAAAATAAAACTCTTACTTTTTTTAAATTCAATGATCTATCTTGCACTTTTATTTATCCATGATTTTGTGGTATCACAAATTGGTCATTTTGAAAATACTGGTTCATAGAGTTACATGGATCTTAAAAACTTTGACACATTTCCTTACACAATAGAAAAATATCACATTCATTAACAACACCACAAATCTCATGAGGAAATTAATTCAGTATTGGGAAGCTGTGAAGCTTATAATAAAATCAACAATAGAAAGAGCGTAAGTCTTTCAAAATTATAATTTTTGCTTAAAAGTTCACATTTTATCTTGGCAATTAATACTGCATTAGTTTTCTATTGTTGTTTAGTGACTTGCCATAAATTTAGCATCTTAAAACAACATATATTATTTTCATAGTTTCCATGGGTCAGAGTTTCCAGAGTCTCACAAGACTAGAATGCAGGTGTCTGCCAGGCTGCATTCTCATCTGAAGTCTTCACTGGGGAAGAATTGCTTCCAAGCTCATTCAGTCTGTTGGCTGAATTCATTTCCTTCCAGCTCAATGACTGAGGGCTCTTTTTGCAAGCTGTCTACTGGAGTCCTCCCTCAAGTTTCAGTAATTTCTGCTTTTTTAAAAAAGTAACACGGCCGGGCACGGTGGCTCACCCCTGTAATCCCAGCATTTTGAGAGGCCGAGGTGGGCGGATCACTTGAGGTTGGGACTTCAAGACCAACCTGACCAACATAGAGAAGCCCTGCCCCTACCAAAAATACAAAATTAGCTGGGCATGATGGTGCATGCCCATAATCCCTGGTACTTGGGAGGCTGAGGAAGGAGAATCACTTGAACCTGGGAGGTGGTGGATGCATGAGACAAGATTGCTCCACTGCACTTCAGCCTGTGAGACGAGCAAAACGCCGTCTCCAAAATAAATAAATAAATAAAAGTAACACATGGTTATGGCATATTATACGGCAATTTATGTATGTATCCCCTACATTTTTAGAGACAGTATTGTCGCCGGTTTTGGCCACTGGGCACACAATTCAAAATATGTAGTGAATACGAATCTCAAGGCTACAAAAGTTAAGTGTGCAAGAAACGACACATTATTTGTTAACCGTGCCAATTGGACTGTGAATTTAAACCCCTGTTCTGCTAGGCTAGAGGAAACAACAAACTTCTTCTCATTTTTCCACTTTTAGTTCTTAGGGACCTTAATACTGGTGGTTTATAGTGGTAACAAGGGGTCCTCTGTTCATCAGTTGTTCACATAAATACTGGAAACACCTATCATTGCATTTTAGGACTGAGCTCCCTACCTGTTTCATGTCACTCACAGAAAAGGAGGATATTGTGAGGGTGACTATGCTCCAGTGTAGCCATTTCTCTGGAAATTTGTTGGCTCGGTCTCCTCTACTTCAGAACCTAGAGATGTGTCTCATCTCTCCTTCCCTCTTCCCTTCTTTTTCTAGGTACCTTTCTGGATTGTTTGCTTGAAGAAGTTGAGTATCTGCCTAAGCAGGGGATGCAGGGAAGTAGGTACAGATACAAAATAAAATATGTAGAGTAACATCTCAGAATATTATACCACATTACCCTTAGTAAGTCTTCACATTCATGCAAATAATATTGACATGTTTTCCAGATGCCGTTAACCTTCAAATTATATCGTATTATCAGCTTTCTTGTACTTTCCCTCAAGGAGTAAGAAATAAAATTGGTCTGATATTTACAATCATTTTGTGACCCTTGTGTCTTAGCCTTTGATGGTGATTAATTTCTACTCCCTCAAGACTCCCTTTTGTAGCATTGACCCTCTAATAGTACTTTATCCATGATAGAATGATAGAAATTTCACTGAGGCAGATTGAGCTGAAAATAACTAGTTCCTAAACTAGGAAAGAACTGACGTCTGATTTCAAAATGGCTAGATGTAGTCAATTTGATAGGAAACATGGTCAGATTATCTTCTCATTGTCCCTGACTCTATATGCCCAGACTTTGGACTTCACAGTTCAGGTGATGTGCCCAGTTTAGATGACTGATGGGTAGAGTGATCACTAGACTGTATAAGTGACAGCCCTCATATTCAACCCTGTAATTGGAACAGACATATCAGAAGAAATGGATATCTATGGAGCTTTGTTATCTGAAGAATTTCATTCCTCATTGCTCTCCAATTCTACAAGACTCTTGAAACTTGCTCTAACCTATGCAATACAAACCATAGATTATTTCACAGTGGAGGCAGTTCATTATGACACGTACATTTTTCATAAAAACGTGATTTTCAAAAGTTCTACTGGGGAAGAAATATTTCACTCTGATGCTGGACAATTTACTTTCCAGTGTTGTTATAAAGTTTGTTAGTTTTCCAAGAGCCAATTTCTATATATGGCCCAAGGAGGGCATATTGGAGACATATTGGGAGAAGTTCTCATGTTTGGCACATTGGTGGAGTTTCTTCATCTTTTTTTAAGGGTTACTTCATTTTAACAGCTGTTTCTTGAAATACTCAAACAAAGGGTTGCCATTGGCTTCCCCAATGTCTACAAAGCGTTGATCAGGACATTTAAGTCCTGAAACAAAGCTCTGCTGCCTTAGCCAGTGCTGCTAAATACCTCTATCTAATGCCTGGCTTCTCTTGTTAAAAGGACTGAGAAATCAGCCCAACTCCATATTTTTCCTTATTTAGTCACTAGGACATTCTGTGTATGTTGTGCTTATTTAGGTTAAGCTTGAAGCAGAACTCACCCAAGTCAGCTCCAAATAGTTCAGATCCAACCATCCCGAGTCTGAAGTTCCTTAGACCAGTATCCTTCCTACTCCATACAATAATTTAGTTCTTTTGAAGATGATAGTCAGAGGAAGAGACTTTTAAATTCACCTTCTACACCAATGTCTTTCCATTTATTTTGCCAGGAATAAGAAAAAAAAAAATCTCAGCATACTCTAACAAGTCTGGTTTTCCTCTTCTTTTTATTCTGCTAAATTCTGCTTCATCTACTCCGTAGTTTTAAAATACTTACCAATGCTCAGTCACAGTCATTCTCTTAACAATCCCCTAGAGTCACCAAAAGCAGCAGCAACTTCTGAAATTATATCTTAGTGTTGGGTGCTATTTTTGTTCATCTTCTCCAATAATCTCTATTAAATTTTTTAAATAGCTGAATTCATATTTGATGCAACAACTAATAAACTTATTTTATTTTTATTTCTCTCTGTTATGGCTTACTTTTTGTACATTTTTTTTTCTTTTCCTCCTACTAGCTTGTTTGATCTATGTTATATTTATCCCATTCCACCTTCTTTTCAAAATATTTTTCAAGGTGAGTGTTCCACTGTACCTTTTCATTTCTATCCTGCTAACATCTTAAATAATGAAAGCTTTTAAGTATTTTTATTGCCTCATTCTTAAGCCACATTTACAATACCAAAGGAAACTTATTTTCAAATGTCATTTTTATCTCTTCACTTACACTTTCTCATTCATACTATTGTAATCTATTTAAAGTTAACTAAAACTAGCTATAAACTTTGTTTCTTCCTGTTTTTGTCAGTTTAGACAGATTTATTTCTTATGACCCTTTCTCAGAATACAAGAGAAATATATTCTTTGAATCCACATATTTACCTAAATAACTTTCTTTTGTCTAGATGGATGAATAATGACTTAGCTGGGTGTGAGATTCTTTCTGATTCTCTTTTTTTTTTTTTTTTTTTTGAGACATGGTCTCACTCTGTTGCCCAGGCTGGAGTGTAGTATACAGTGGTACGATCTCTGGTGACTTCAACCTCTGCCTCCTGGGTTCAAGTAATTCTCCCATCTCAACCTCCCGAGTAGCTGGGACTACAGGCACATGCCACCATGTCCACCTAAATATTATATTTTTTGATAGAGACAGCTTTCACTATGTTGGCCGAACTGGGCTCAAACTCCAGAACTCAAGTGATCTGTCTGCCTTAGCCTCCCAAAATGCCACTGTGCCTGGCTCAGTCTGATTATTTTTAAGTAACTTGGTATGATGTCTTAAATGATTGTTTAAAAAACATTTTTTTTGCTCTTAGAATTTATGAATTATACAACTACGTGCATAGCTCAAGTTCAGGTATAAGCATATATTTTCCCTGTAATTTGGTAAAAATGTGCTCTCTATAAATTCAAATCTTTTTTTTTTTGAGTACAGGAAAAATTTTTCTAATATGTCTTTGGAATATATTTTATTCTCTAATTAAAAACTTAATTAGTATTACCTATATAAATTTATTTCATCTTTTTGAAACTACTATTATCTCAATATTAGTTGTTCTAAATCTGTTTTAAAGACAAGAATGTTTTCTCTTACACTGTATTTTGAGTAAAAGTTCACTTTGTCTGCTAGTTGGCTAATTTGAATTATTACCTTCTTTCGTATAAGAAATATGAAGTACTAAATGCTGAGTAATATAAAATGCTAAGTACTAAACTTTTATAGATTATAAATTTAAGGTACAGAAAGTCTTTGTGTGTCTGCGATTGCTTTACTTTAGTATCCTAAATTCCTATGTTATATCTGATAAAGGTATCATTGTCTTTTCTAATAGTGTATTTCTTCTTATCCACCTCTCCCACGTGGTCCACTTCATCCTTCTCTCAGTAGTTGCTGAATCTCATAGATAAGTTTTATTTTCCTAAATGTTCGCTCACTGGAAATCAGATTTCACTGGTATTGTACCTTACTTCTGGGACATTTGGCAAACAGTGTCTCTGCCCATATATGTTAACAGTGCTCCAGGTGGTGAGCTGTGCCTCTCATTTATGCACCTGGAGGAAGGCTCTCTCTTTCCCCAACTTCTTCACTGCAAATGCTTCATGGGCTATGTATCAAAGTCCACCTAGAGAAACAGAAATCATACTAGCTATTTCAAAATAAGAGATGCAAAACACAGAATGTATTCCCTGCTCTTAGAAGGCTGAAAGACCCAAGAGAGAGCGATATAGTTCAGAGTTGGGACTTTGGAAATGCATGGAGCTGCCACAGCTGGGATGGGTGAATAGGGAGATTTTAGTTAGTACTGAATCCTTTGGTGTTTGTTGCTAACATGGAAATGAATCTGAAATAGTATCAGTGTTGCTCTCTTCTTCAAACTTCTCAGTTCTGATCAGTGCCTGATACTGGCTGAACACAACTGAAAGCAAGCTTGTAAGGAAGTCTACAGTTTAAACATTCTAAGCTTCAATATTTGAAATAGGAATACAAGAGTAGGTCTGGGACCAAGAGCTGAGAAATTGAAATAAAATAATAAGAAAAAGCTACAAAGATTGCAAAGGTTATAAAAGTTGAAAAGTAAGCATATTTCTACTGTCAGGGGCAAAGTGAATATCACAAAGATATTTGCCTCTTGTAGCTTCCTAGAGTACAGAAAGTCTTGCCAGCTATGCACACTCATTTTACGCTATTGAAGAGACAGAGAATATGGACGTTCATCCACTATACCAAGACAAATATGTATTAGATCCCTGATAGTCGGCAAACTATTTGAAAATATTTGACATTTTGTAAATGCAAAGAAAGATGGAAATACATTAATGTTCTGAAATAAATTCATAATAATTGTTTCTATTTTTGTGTCCTTGTGATGGAAAATGTCTTATTAATCATCTTCATTTGAAATGTAATTTGCCAAATACAATTATCTTGTGTGATCTTTTCTACGTTGGTAATCTGCTAATTTCTTAAAAGAACAGAAAATTCTTTAAAGTATATATCTAAACACTAAAACTAAAATGACTTTTTATAATTTTTGAACTAAATATTCAGAGAAATAGTTTTGAAATCATTTTTGATTCTTAATCACATTGGCTTATTAGGTGTTTGATTACTTGGTGTACTTAGTGACATTATCCTCCTGTGCTTTTCATATTTTTCATTCTTCCTTTCAGATAACCAAGAAAATAAATAGGTTCTTCGTGATTTTTTTCTTAGGAAAAGATAAAGAATGGTGATAAGTCATTTTGCAATATGCCTATCTGGAACCTCTTTTTAATTTGTAAAGAATGGCTCTCCTAGAGTTTATGAAAAATTTAAAGATAAACAATGACTACTATTTGCATTTGCTAGTTTGCTGATCACTCACATTTCCTTTTATTGTCTGTATAGTGCAGCAATAGTTCCAATAATGTATTTTTTCATTGTTTTATACATGAATTGTCAGTGAAAACCAATATCAAGTGCTCCTCAGGGTGAATAAATAAAGAGGACATTAGAAAAAACATAAAATAAGTGCATTTTACAGGTAGCTAAAATTCCATTCTTGGGAAATTTAAAGAGAAAAGGGGCGTTCCAACCTAAAAGGAGTTTCGAAATCCTTTGACTTCTTTTAAAACTGACTTTAGAATAATTGTGCCTGAAATATTTGTCTAACCTTGAGCAGAAACTGTTGATTAAAAAGAACTACATTGGCCTGGCGCAGTGGCTCACACCTGTAATCCCAGCACTTTGGGAGGCCAAGACAGGCGGATCACGAGGTCAGGAGGTCCAGACCATCCTGGCTAACACGGTGAAACCCCGTCTCTACTAAAAATACAAAAAAATTAGCTGGGTGTGGTGGCGGGTGCCTGTTGTCCCAGCTACTCGAGAGGCTGAGGCAGGAGAATGGCGTGAACTCGGGAGGTGGAGCTTGCAGTGAACCAGGATCGCACCACCACACTCCAGCCTGGGCGACAGAGTGAGACTCCGTCTCAAAAACAAAAACAAAAACAAAAACAAAACACTATGTTAATCATTTATATTATGCAAATAATATTATTTATTGGTAGTTTCTATTTTGTGAACATAAAGATAACACCTATTTTTACATAAAATTAATAATTTTAGTACACCAACACAAAAGTTTAAAAAATGCTCTACTTCATGACCGCGTGTTAAATATTGCTCTCAATTTGGCAAACATGTGTATACATATCTATATGTAAAAGTAGTATGGAAAAGGCATATATTTATACTATAGGTCTATTTATAATAAGCTAACTCATGATGTACCTGTTATTTTAAAGCTTTTTTTAATTCAATAAATTGTCATGACTTAATTTCCATACCTGATAGGGAGTGTATGTTATTTTCTAATGTTTATGTAGTACTCTGTTGTATGTACATATCATCATTTAAATACACATTCCCATATCAAATAGTTTTCAGTTTTTAGCAGTATAACATTCAATGTTGGGATGAACAAAGCTACACATGCATTTTTTCAGCTCTTTTTCAATTATATTCTTACAATAATTTCTAGAATTAGAATTAGCAAATCAAATCATGTACAGTAGTCCCGTTTATTGGTGGGGAATACATTCCAATACCCCAGTGGATGTCTGAAAGCATGAACAGTACTAAAGCCTATATATGCTCTGTTTTTCCCTATACAGATGTACCTATGATAAATTATAATATATAAATTAGGCACAGTAAGAGATTGACAATAGTTAATAATATAATAAAACAATTATAAAATATACCTAATAAATGTTATGCAAATGTGGCCTTACTCTTTCTCTACCTGAAAATATTTCATTCTGCTGTATGCCTATTTTCTGACTGCTGTTGACTGCTGTTGACTGCAACTGGGGAAAAGGGAAAGGGGGATGTACTCTATACAGCCATGTGATGCATAAGAGCAGAGAGAGGTTCTGAGAAAG
Source organism: Macaca nemestrina (assembly GCF_043159975.1). Taxonomy (NCBI): domain Eukaryota; kingdom Metazoa; phylum Chordata; class Mammalia; order Primates; family Cercopithecidae; genus Macaca; species Macaca nemestrina. The sequence goes on along the minus strand of NC_092135.1, from coordinate 82,374,963 downwards.
GCGTCCTTGGGCTATTTCCTTATGCAAACATCATAGAGTGTACTTACACAAACCTAGATGGTATAGCCTACCACACGTAGGCTACACAATATAGCCTATTGCTCCTAGGCTACAAATCTGCACAGCATGTTACTGTTCTGAATACTGTCAGCAACTATAACACTATGATAAGTAGTTTTGTATCTAAACATAGAGAAGGGACAATAAAAATACAACACAAAAGGTAGAAAATAGTCCACTTGTATAGGGCGCTTACTATGACTGAAGCTTGAAGACTGGAAATTGCTCTTGGTGAGTCAGTGAGTGAGTGGTGAGTGAATGCGAAGGCCTAGGACATTATTGTACGTTACTGTGGACTTTATAAATCCTGTACACTATTTTTTATATACATTTAGACTACACTAAATTTATAAAAATATTTTTTCTTTAATAACAAATTAATCTTAGTTTACTATAATGTTTTAACTGTATAAACTTAATTGTTTTTAACTTTTGAATTTTTGTGGTAACACTTCACTTAAAACATAACCACTTTTTACAGTCATACTAAAATATTTTCTTTATGTCCTTATTCTATGAGCTCTTTTCTACTTTCAAAATTTTAAATTTTTCAAAACTTTTAAAACTTTTTTTGTTGAGAACTAAGACACAACATGCACATTAGCGTGGGCCTACACAGGGTCAGAATCAGCAATATCATTGTGTCCCACCTTCACATCTGGTCCCACTGGAAGGTCTTCAGAGGCAATAACTGTCATTTCCGATGATAATAATGTCTTCTTCTGGGATACCTCATGAACGACTTGCCTGAGGCTATGTTACAGTTAACTTTTGTTTTCATATGTAGATAAAAAGTATAGTAAATACATAAATCAGTAATACATTTATTATCATTATCAAGTATTATGTACAGTGCATAATTAAATGTGCTATGCTTCTATACAACTGGCTGCACAGTAAATTTGTTTACCCAGTATCACAACAAACACATGAGAAGTGTGTTACACTGTGTTATAAGGAAGGCTATGATGTCACTAGGCATTAGGAATTTTTCAAATCCATTGTAATAATATGAGATCACTGTTGTATATGAAGTCTGTGTTGACAGAAACATTATTATGCCTCACATGGTTGTATATAAATATTGATAGTGTACCATTAAACTCTATCACTAAACTCTCTCTACAGAAGAGATTTGCAACTTTAACAATCAGAAAGGATGCCTGTAGTGCCCATTTCACTCCATCCTAATTGATATTCTTAATAGTTAATTATTCAAATCAGTTTCTCAATCTTGGCACTATTGACATTTTGGGCCAGATAATTCTCTGTTATAATTTTGATAAAAAATAAACAAATATTTCAATCTGGTATGTAGTAACTTTAATCATATTTTTTCTATCATTTTCTTTTCTGACATATATATGTAATGTAATAATGATAAATATGGATATAATTAGTTCAAAATTATGAAATATAGCATATATTGTATATTTAATGTTTTTATTTGTTTAACATTGGCACATTTAGATTTATTTTGTAAGGACAAGATAAGGATTGTGATATATTTAAAGCAACAGTAAATATCTAGGTAATTTTACCAGTACCATTTATCAATGATGTAAGATTAGACAGAAGCACAATATTCCTGGTGAAAGACCAGAAAAAAGAATATATTCTAGACAACGAGAAAATGATCAGGATCGCCTATAAAAGGAAGAAAATAAAAGAAGCCTGGCTTAAATGCCATTTTGTAGACAGGGTTTCAGGATTTATACAATTATTGAACAGCTTGATGAATGAGGAAGATAGAAGCACGGACATTTAATTATCACAAATGAAGAACTTGGGAAATGGCAATGATATGGAGGCAAAACAATAAATTCAGATTTTGAAATGCCTAATACCCTGTCATCAGGCCTTTGTTAGATTTGGAATTGTATATATGTATTGTATAGCAGCACTGATTTAATTAGTGAGAATAGATGCCCTATTTATATGAGGTAATGTTTATAATTACTTTTAACTAAATACACTTCCACACTCTAATTGCCCTGAAATATACAAACATAATATCATATTTAATAAAAATATGTAAAATAATTATGGTAATTATTTATAATTTTATATGTAGAAAACCACATAAAATAAATATGGTGTATTGTTTATAAATAAAAACTTTATTTGATTAACAAGAGTAGAGTGTAATTTAGTATTCCCACTGATCTCATAAATATTTATTTTGCAGAATGTGTTTCTTCTTCAGAAAAATATAGACACTATAAACTCTTAACAATAATCTTAAAATTACTTGTTCTACATAAGACTCTTTATGCGTCTTTTGGGCAACTATATTACTTTGCATCTTATATTCACAGAAATAAAGAAATGTACCTATATCTGTAACTATGAAGTTTTCATACAGATTATAAAAACATATATTTTTGTAAAGTGAAGAATGTTCCTCAATTTTAAATTTAAGACTGTAGATCTCTTTTTAGTTTCATAATTTTTCTCTTTGTCTTCGGTTTCAGCAGTTTAAGTATTATATTCCTGGGTGTGTGTGTGTGTGTGTGTGTGTGTGCGCATGTTTCAATATTTTTCCTGGTTGGTGTTCTCTGAGCCTGCTAAATCTATGATTTGCTAGTCCGTCATTAATTGTGAAAAGTCTCCAGTCATTATAACTTCAATTTTTTATTCTGCCACATTCAATCTTTCTTCTCCTGCTGGTATTCCAATTACACGTTAGCCCTTTGAATATTGTTACACGTTTACTGAATATTGCCTTCTGTTATTTTTCATTGTTTTTAGTCTTTGCATTTCAGCTCAGGAAGCTGTTATTGATATATCTTCAAGTTTGCTTATTCATTTCTCATCTGTGTTGAATCCGCTGATGAGGGGATCAAAGACATTCTTCCTTTCTGTTACTGGTTTTTTTTTTTTTTTTTTTTTTTTTTTCATTTCAGGCATTTCATTTTGATTTTTTCGTAGAGTTTTTACCTCACTGTTTACATTACCCATCTGCTCTTATTTGTTATCTGCTTTTTCCATTACACCCTTAAACACACTAATCATAGTTATTTTAAATTATGCGTTGGATAATTCTAGCATTTGTGTGATATTTGAGTTTGGTTCCAGTGATTGCTTTGCCTCTTCAGAATGTGTTTTTTCTTGCCTTTTGAAATGTCTTGTATTTGTTGTTATTGCTATTGTTGAAAGCCGGATGCTGTATTAGGTAATAGAAACTGAGTTAAACAGGACTTTGGTGTGGAGAATGATGTTAATCTGGCTGGGAATCAGGCTATGTTTAAGGTTTGTTGTAGCTATAGGTTCCAGAGGTTTCTAATCCTTATTTTTCTCTTCTTTCTTTACTTTGGATTCATATGTGGAGGCCCCCTCAGACAGATTCTGTGTCTTGACAGTCTGTCATCTATATTTTGTTGCTATTATATGTATGGTGGACAGGGTAGGGAGATAGAGCATTGTATAATTTTCCAATTAAATCTTTCTTTTAATAAGTCTGTGCCTCAGGGTTGTGACTTTCACGAATATTTCTCTAGCTTATGGTTTTTTTCCTCCTGATCCCTACTCCTTTTCCTGATTACAGAGTTTCTACTATGATTATTTCCTTTAATGTCTGACCTCTGTTGACTGTGCCACACCCACCTTATGTAAGATGGAAAGAAATAAGGGAGTTGGACTGGGATGAATTCCCTTTCCTCAGTTGGGATAAAGATAAAATGCTCTGGTACAGTCCTTTTGTCTGAATGTAGGCCTTTTCTTCTCTCTTTTTTTTTTTTGAGACAAAATCTACCTCTGTCTCCAGGCTGGAGTGCAGTAGCCCAATCTTGGCTCACTGCAACCTCTGCCTCCCGAGTTCAAGCAATTCTTCTGCCTCAACCTCCCGAGTAGCTGGGATTACAGGCACGCGCTGCCACGCCCGGCTAATTTTATTTTTAGTAGAGACGGAGTTCACCATGTTGGCCAGGATGGTCTTGATCTCCTGACCTCGTGATCCGTAAACCTTGGCCTCCCAAAGTGCTGGATTACAGGTGTGAGCCGCCACGCCCGGCCTGAATGCAGGCCTTTTTTATGAGGCTGTTCTGGCCATCAGTCATTATAATTTATCGTCCCCTTCCCATGACAAAACCACAAGGGACTTTGTCCAGTTCCTCTCTACAGGAACCTGGGGTTAAAAAGAGGAAAGCCCATGAAAATGTTTGAGGGTCCCACTAAGATCATAGTTAGCCCCCGGGGTTTCTCTGGCAAGGGAATCCACATTCAACCTCCAGCAACTTATCAAAGTTAACAGGTAAGTGTTCCCACCAGTTCGTAACCCCAGCAGCCTCTGCTCCAGGTACACAGATCATAGCTTTAGCTGGATTTTCTTGTCTTTCTCGACTTTTGGTTGTAGGTAATTTCTCCTACAAAATGTATGAAAACCCACAGTAGAATGGTAGAAAAAGAATAAGAGGTAAGAGACTGATCAGAGAATTAAAAACTATCAGGATGCTGAAAGAGAAGACAGGGTTTATTAATTACTTTGTAGCATTTTATGTTACTTTAGAAAATTTAGATCATACTTATTTCTATCAGTAGAAAGTTTTAATTTTCTAGTAAAAAATGTTGTCTTTGACACAGAAAGATAAGCATTGTATGTCCTCACACATTTAATTATATTCCAAAGAGCTTATCTCAGAAGTTGAGATGAAAACATTGGAAGCATAAATTTTGAATACAGATGTAGAGCTACGGAGTTAGACATGCGTAATTCTAATATAATCTGTAGAAATATACTTTGAATATTCACATATAAATGTTTGAATGATGAGTCAGCATAGTTATACTGTTCACAAATTACTATTTCATATGGTATACAGTATATATTAGAAAGCCATAGAAAGGGATTTATTAAACATATTTAAATATATGTAGTGATTACATGGGTTACCTATTTGTACCAAACTATTTTACTTGTTTAAAGCTTAAGACTAATGTCTGTTATTGAAGTCGCATATAGCTACTTCATATGACTATAAATCTAATCGTCTGTATGTGATCTCAACATACATCTCAACATTTTAAAAACTATAAAGTGATATATTCTTGTACTTTTAATGATTTAAAACAGAAGCCCAAAAAGTAGGAGTGTACACCAAAGACATCTGTGTCACTTTTGCCTTAAGGCAAATGCTAGAATATCTAAATAAAATATATACAAGATATAAGCTCATAAAAGAAGTTATCTTTCTTATGTATGTGTGTCACTGTTAGGATATATTCAGTATTAAAAGCATAATAATAGGAACATATTGAGACAGACAATATTAAAATGATTGATAAAGCCCAACAATATTTATAATAATATTTATAGAGTGTGGAATAATGACATTATTTATTTATTTTTGAGACAGAGTCTTGCTCTGTAGCCCAGGCTGGAGTGCAGTGGTGCAGATGTTGGCTCACTGCAACCTCCGCCTCCAGGGTTCAAGTCATTCTTCAGCCTCAGCCTCCCGAGTAGCTGGGATTACAGGTGTGTACCACCAGGCCCAGCTAATTTTTGTGTCTTTGGTACAGAAGGGGTTTTGCCATGATGGCCAGTGGCCAGGCTGATCTTGAACTCCTGGTCTCAAGTGATCTGCCCACCTTGGCCTCCCAAAGTGGTAGGATTACAGGCATGAGCCACCATACCTGACCCTAATTATATTATTATTGAATTCCATAAAAATATAATCTTTCAGGTTATCAATTATGAATTTCATATTAAATGTTAAGTATTTATTTCTTTTGACTTTAGTAATTTTATTTTCCTAAGTTTACCCTGCATAGGTAAGCCCTTATGTTCCAAAATAATAAGGGCTAAAATTGTTCTCTGGAGAAAAATTTGTAATAATTAAAAGTTAAAACCAACTTATTTAAACATAGAGTACCTTTTAGTATGTTTTCACAAAAATACTGTTAGTCATGGAAAAATATTATCTAGAATTAAATTTGTTCTGTGGAAATATGTCTATTACTACTATTGTGCAACATGAAAACAATTTCTGAAAACTATAGATACAGAAAATTTGAGTAAATTAAAACACATATACTCATGGAGATACTTGGTTTGCTATACATCATATATTGATAATATTTATGTATTGCTGATGAGTTATAAGCTGTTCTTATTCTATCCTTTGTACTTTAATTACAGCTTTATTAGGATATAATTAACATACTATAAAATTCACCCATTTAAAGTATACACTGTTTTTTGTATATTCATAGAGTTGTGGAGCTAATTTTTCAATATTTTCATCACCTCAAAAAGAAACCTCATATACATTAGCAGTCACTTCCCACTTCTCCACACCCAGTGTGCCTTGAAACCACTAATCTGCTCTCTGCCTTTGTGAGAATTCTCTGTACTTTCTGCTAAATGTTTCTGTAAACCGAAAGCTGTTTGCAAAATAAAGGATATTGATCTGAAAAAATAAAATTGCAAATATACATATCACAAGTTTTTAATAAGGATTGAAATATTACTTCCATAGTTTATTTAATAAGTTCATTACAAAAGAAAACATATTGCATGCGATACATCTAATGATATGATTACGTGGCACTTTAAGGTATCGTATGAAGGTTAAAAAAAAGAAAAGAATATTAAGATTTGGAGTGATTAATCTCTCATACTTACATCCATATGCTAGACTCTAGCAATTCACTGATGTTCTAATTTATTTCCTTTTTTTTAATTGGCTGCCTGCCATCCATTGTTTATTTCCTAGGTTTCTACATGAATAGCAGTAAACTATTAAGTAGCTAATGATGGTTACCTAAGTGCCTGGTTGCTAGTATGATAATATAATTAAAGAAATTGGAATCCTGCCATAATTACACATCAGGAAGACAAGGATAATCTTCATGGTTACACGTGTATCCTAGACTCTATTATCTGAGCTTTTACCCATCCATGCATTAGTTAACAGAGCTTTGATAATTAAACAAGAGACTCAACATTAAGGACTCTTATCAAATTGAATAAAAACAATCTATGCTTTAGAGTCTTTCATTGTAAATATATAATTTATATTACATTATCTGGAAAATATGTATGTTTACTCATATTTGCATAACTTAACCATCCCGACTATAGATAACATTTATAAGTAGATGTTATTGACCTATCTTTTTTGAGTGAATAGCAGAATTTCTCTTTCCAATAAATGCAGAAAAATATTTAGTTTAGTAGGAAGAGACTGAGGTAAATAATTAAGTATTTAACTATAAATCCTTCAGAACACCACATCCACTATATTAATATTTGTTAATATTGAGACCTGATCAGCACAGAGTGCCACGTAACAAGGGCTTGTGTTGCCTTGTTAAGGCATTTGTGCACAAGTGATTATAGCATCATTATTTACAACAGACAGAAAGAGGAAACAACCCAAATTTTTGAGGAACCGCCACACTGTTCCCAAAGTGACTTTCTCATTTCTCATTTACATACAATGTATGAGGGTTTCAATCTTTCCACATTCTTGCCGATTCTTGTTACTTTCTTTCTTTTTGATTACAGTCATCTTGGTATCTCATGTGGTATAACACGGTATATTTTGTTTCACAAATTTTGTATTCATTCAGAAAAAGTTGAAAAGTGAGTAAATTCTGTGTATTTATAGTTATTAAGTGACATGTAAACTATATTTCCTGTTCACATTTTTCTACATTTAATCTTCTGGGTTTTTAGATTTCATTGGAGGTTGGAGGTAGCAATAATGCTAAGGTAGCTAACCTTTCAACATTCTTGGGTGAGGTGATCTTTTGGTGAAAACAATTCTGGCATTTCTCAAACAACTGGGGCTGAGGCAGAAATAAGTTTCAATGAGCAAGTGTCAAATTGGGCTGCTTAACAAACTCTAATCATTTGAAGCAAAGGAAAGAAACAAATAGACAAATGTCCTCCAGCTTGTGGGAGAATAACCCAAAAGAAACAACCTGACACATTGGCGAAGATTTTAGGCTTCAGTGGTCTGTGACATGCTAGAAAAAGCCCCACAAGGTAGACAGCAACTAATTACACCTTTTGCATCCTAGGAAATAAAAAAAAGGAGCATGAGAGCCTAAGTATTAATGGCTGTATATTCTGCTCTTGGGAATAATGCTGTGACATAGTTATTTGGAGACAGGTAGCTTCTAGGGCAAGTACTGGAGTAGGTACAGGTTGGGACACAAGAAACTCTCAGGTTTATTGTATGTGAGTCAACAGATTCTAAGTTACTAGATGTGTTTGGGGGAGAAAAAGAGGCTCTGTGGAATTTTTGGCAAATGCCAATAGGAAAGTCGCGGTGCAGACCCATGAAGTTAGGTAGCAAAGTCATGATCCCCACAACAAAGACGTTTACATCATTCGCAAGACAGCTCTTAGCATAAAAATGATCTCAGTACATACTGAGTTTCTAATTAAGGAACATCGTCACCTGGGTACTGCCAGACCAACCCAATCATAAGGTAAAGTGGGTCTAAATGCAATCCATCCTAAAATGCATATGTCACTTTCACAATTAGGTTCAAGCATAACTAGAAAGTCCAAGGAAGCTGTACCAAACGTTGACACAAACTACATGTCACTATCATTGTTACATTGATGTATTTACATTGTCAGACAAAAGTCATGGGTGATTTTATATGACTAGCTAACGGGGAATGAAACACATCATGAATGTGCCAGCCTTGTATGTAAATGTGAGCTGAAAATGAATGATTACTGAATTAGAGGCACACTCAGTGGTGACCCTAAAAGACAGTGGGGGCAGGAAATACTCCTCCAGTGGTTATAGCTGCAGGAAATGCACTAAGTTATCTACTTTCTGTGGATAGAAGATAACTTGAAGTAAGGTTATACATGCATTCAGAGGCAGTAACAAAAGGATCTGCTCGCTGGCCAGCAGATGGGAAGGACCAAGCTTGGAAGGTGCAGAAAAGTAGACCTCAGAGAGGAGCATGTGGATAATCAGCAGCAATAAATATTTCTTCCTGACATATTAAACATACAATAAAGAAAACGCTGAAATGCAATTAGAAAACACTGATATTCATTTCTATGATATAAATTAAACTATTAAAATAGAAGTTAACTTTATTGACATGGTAAAGAAAATGAAGTGAAAATAGCTCTGTAATTTTTTGATATCTCTTCTTCAAAAGGTGTAAATACTTTCTCTTCCCTTGAATGTGGGTCAGGCTTAGTGACCCACTATTTATGAATAGAACATTGCGGAAGTGATGCTATGTTCCTTTTGAAGCTAAGTTGCAAGTAGAATATAACTTCTGCCTGACTTTCCAAATGAGTATATGATATATTCATGTAGAAAGTACACAGAGTTTTTAATGTTTAAGAAAAAATTAAATACCATCACTATTTGATAATGCAACAATAATATGACATGATGGATATAGAGAGGTTGAAAGAATAGAAAAATGCAGATAAGGACAAAGGCACACATATCCTTATCTTGCAAAATGGGCAATCACAACCATCAATATGTAAAAGTATAAGCACATTGCTTTAACTGCAAGAAAAACAAAAAGGACCTAAAATTTTTTGGAGGGAGAAAATAAAGAGGTCTTATCTGAAGCTGATAAATTGAAAAACAGCTATAAAAAATTGTTTATAATATGCAATTAATTACAAGAGACACAAGCAGAAAAAGAGTAAAAGTGGTTTCTCTAGGGTATAATACAAAGAATAAGGAAGGGAAAGGACAGAAGACTCTTGCTTTACGTAATAAGCCTTTCTGTACAATTTTATCATTATACTATGCTTAAGAATGCATTGATTAAAATGTAAAAAAAAAAAAAAAAAAAAAAAACACCTCCTAAAAAGTAGCCAGAGTGCTGCAGAAATACAGAATAGAAGCACAGACAATGGTTAATTCTACATGTCAATGGCCAGTGAGCCCATATATTTGTGATTTTTTAAATGAGATTAACATTTTGAATCAGCAAACTGTTGGTTCCATTTTCCTAGGAGCCCCAACTAATGCAAGACCTAAAGTAAATTTTGTACTGGCTTCAGTGTAATGTTTATCAGCCAGTGACTCTATAGCTGTGTCTAGAAAAATAGGAATTAATGATATGGTTGAGACCAGACTGAACATTTTAAACAGAGTATAAACTATGTCCAAACATCCTGAAAAAAAGATTCTGAATGTTCAACAAGTTGAACCTTTTACAGGATGTATCTGGAATAAAGATGTGTTTAGAGAACGGGATAAAAGACTCAGAAGCAGGTAAGAAAAGACCTAATAAGCTTGAACTTATTCAAGGACTCGAGGCAGAGAAAGAGTAGTATGATCAAATTAAAATGTTTGACAATTACATTTGTATAATTACGATGGATAGGAAGGAGCATAAAATTGCAGACCAAAGGGCAGTTTAGGATTCTGTGGAACTAAGAGAGAAATTAAGGCCTAAATTTTAGCTACTGGTGCTGGTTAGAGGACAAGAGGTATTTAAGATATAAAAATGACAGAAATATGCCACACTGGATATAGCTAGAAGAGGGAAAATGATTATTGAGATAGACTTCCAAGTTTCTAACGTGAGAGACAAGGTGAATTGTTAAGTCATTCACCAAGAGAGAGGATGTAGAAGAATAAACAGGTAGAACAGATGGTGACTGGGGCTGAGCCTCACGGTAGCAAATGGATGAGAAGATAAGCAACAGGATAAAAGTCACTGATGCAGTTTTGAAATTTTAATCTTGTTAAATTTTGAGCCACTACTGCTATTTTGAAATAGCTATAGGTTGGTGCAAAAGTAATTGTGATCTTTGTCATTAAAAGTAACAGCAAATATTGCAATTACTTTTGCACCAACCTAACATGTCCAATATTTCATTGTATATAGGAGACCTGAAGCTATAGATTTGAGTATCATTAGCATATAGATTGTAAGTTAAGCCAGAAAATCTTTAAATGTGAAGGAAAAATAAATGAGAGCAAAATTATGGAAAACTTATTGTTTGATATATAACATAGAATGTACCATGATGGTAATCTTTAGTCTCTCAGAGAAGTAGGAAGAGTCAAGATGGAATGGTTTTACAAATTTTGGAAAATGAGAGAGCCTCAAAAAGTAGTCAAGAGCATCAAGCAGTATCCAGCAGTCTATTGAAACAAAAACTGTAAATTAAATCTGGCAAATAAAAAAGACTTTTTCTTTTTCAGTTCAACAGAAACACCATGAAGAGAGTTATTTGTATGATATTATAGGACAATAGGACTGTTCTAACATGGACACAGCCTTTTTCAGTGCTGATGCATTCATACATACTAATGTGCATGTGCACACACTGCAAATAAAGAAGATATTACTACAACTATTAGACTATTGTCAACAGAGAGGGAAAACCATATCACAATGTGTAAAAATGTGAATTTTCATCAAACTTGAAAATCACTGTGAATAATTTGCAGAACTTTAAGGAGTACCTGGGAATGGGAAGGAAGCTGAAAGACCAAAAGGGGACAAAGGGAGAATACAACTAGAAAGGAAAATAAATTATTAAATTATATTGGCATAACTTGGTCAGCTTTGAAAAAATATTGTATTAATAAATACTCTATATTCATATCCCATATCAAAATTTATAGTAAGTGACCTTAATATTTTTAAACTACTTAAAAAGAAGGGAAAAATCGGAGTGAATGCTTATCAAATGTCTGGATAGAAAGGGCTTTCTATGTTTGCATATTTCTATTAGTTTTGTAGGAGTGTCAGTTAGGGATGAAGGGGCCAGCAGGAAAGCAAAATACCTCTTTTTCTTTGTAGGTTTCTCAACCTTAAAAAGCCACATCCAACCTTACCCAGGCAACCTCACAGGCATCAATGGCTATAAGCAGGATACAGTTAGTTAATGAGACTTTTAATTGTCCCCCTTGAGGTAGGTTATATGGATGCGTGGGCACATAATGTCTTAGCTACTATGTATCAAATTTGAAACATTGTTATGTGCCAACATTCAGTGTTAAAACAGACATATTTTATCTAGCACTGCCATACCTTGTGGGTAGTATTACAAACAAAAAGAGCCTTTAGAAAACAGTTTTATAATATATCAAAATTATCTGTATCATTTGCCTTCATATTATCACTTGGAGATTCTACATTAGATAACTAATTACATATAAAGATATACAGGTGTGGTGGTGTACACCTGTAATCCCAGCATTTTGGGAGACTAAGACTAGTAGATCGCTTGAGCCCAAGAGTTCGAGACCAGTTGGGCAACATGGTGAAATCTCATCTCTAAATACATACATATATATATATATGCCAGGCGCGGTGGCTCATGCCTGCAATCCTAGAACTTTGGGAGGCCGAGGCAGGCGGATCACTTGAGTGAGGTCAGGAGTTCGAGACCAGCCTGGCCAACATGGTGAAACTCCATCTCTACTAAAAACAGAAAAATTAGCTGGGTGTGGTGGCACGCCTGTAATCCCAGTTACTTGGGGGGCTAAGGCAGATCACTTGAACCCAGGAGGCGGAGGTTGTAGTGAGCCGAGACCACGCACCTGCCCTCCAGCCTGGGTGACGAAGCAAGACCTTGTCTCAAAAAAAAAAAAAAAAAAAATTACAATTATTTACTTCATTTTTGGCATAATATACATATAAAATTATAGATAATGTATATATTATATATGTATATATACATAAAAATTCAAGAAAGTTAATTATAATATAAAGCAGAAATAATCCATAAATTCCCAATAATAATTTAGCTAGATAAATTTTTGCATATCCATTGATCAGTATACAAATAACTAAAATGGTTTTTATAAAAATGAATCAATTTGGAAAGTAATCACAATAAATATTAGATAAATGTACACACTAACGTACATATTTATAGAATTATATATAATTTTTTATTTTATTAAAATTAATGATCTATAGAAATGACAAACAAAGCCTGAAATGTACAAGGACCAATGTATAATCAAGAATATCCAATAACCTTAATTATTTAAGCAGTTGGTACTAATACATATATACATACATACACCAATATAACAAAATGAAGTTAGGAACAGATACATAAATTTAATACAGGGACATTATGGGTTAGTAGGGGAAAGTGGCCCATTCAAAAGGTGCTGATGGGATATTTACTATTGCTATTGAAAGATAAATTCTAGATCTTTACTTAATGTTATGTACATAAATATAATAGATATAAATTAAATATCTAAAATTTAAAAAAACTAACTTTGAGAAGGATTCATAAGCAAGTTATCTATGATAACAAGGTAGGAAAGATTACATACTCAAGTCTCAAAATGTCATACCATGAAGGACTAGATTGATACACTCAATTACATGAAAACTTAATGAAAACCTTCTTTATGTAAAAATATATACAGAGTGAAAAGAAAAGCCACAGTGGGAGACAAGTTATATGCAACTTTTAACAAGATATGTAAGTATTTTGAGTACTAAATAACTCCTATGAAGCAAAAATGAAAAATAAGCATTTGTTAGAAGACCAAGCAAATAATATGAACAGAAAATATATGGGAAAAGATATTTGAAGGCTAGTAAACATGAAAATGAACTCAAAATCCCTAGCAATCAGATAAATACAATTTAAACAGAATGAGACATGGCTGATCACCAAAATAGATTAGCAAAAATAACGTTTATAAAATTGCGTAACACCAGGGGTAGGTGATTTAAGAAAAATTGATTCATACATTTCTTTTGGGAATATAGCATGGTACAAACATTTGGAGAAAATTTGGTTGTAACTAATTTGAAAATGTATATACTCTGTGACACAGAGTTCACCAAATATACATATTTTCTAGAATTCTTGTACATGTAGGCAAGAAAACATACAGAAAATATTTCCTGTGGTATTGTTTGCAATTGAAAAGGCAATAAACAAATTAATGATCAATTTGCAGGAAATAACTAAACTGTGGTTTATTTATACACTGGAATACTAATACAAAGCACTTAGAATTACCAAAATAAAGCTACGTGTAAATACAGCAATTTTCACCTAATATCAAAATATTTAGGTGAAAATTGAGTTGAAAAAAGACATGTTTATCATTGTGTTATCTATGAAATAGTGAATTATGCAATGATATTTATATATACCTGTGACTACATATGCATGTTAGAAAGCTTCAAAAATTCATATCCTTTGCCCACTTTTTGATGGGGTTGTTTGTTTTTTTCTTGTAAATTTGTTTGAGTTCTTTGTAGGTTCTGGATATTAGCCCTTTGTCAGATGAGTAGATTGCAAAAATTTTCTCCCATTCTGTAGGTTGCCTGTTCACTCTGATGGTAGTTTCTTTTGCTGTGCAGAAGCTCTTTAGTTTAATGAGATCCCATTTGTCAATTTTGGCTTTTGCTGCCGTTGCTTTTGGTGTTTTAGACATGAAGTCTTTGCCCGTGCCTATGTCCTGAATGGTACTACCTAGGTTTTCCTCTAGGATTTTTATGGTATTAGGTCTAACGTTTAAGTCTCTAATCCATCTTGAATTAATTTTCGTATAAGGAGTAAGGAAGGGATCCAGTTTCAGCTTTCTACTTATGGCTAGCCAATTTTCCCAGCACCATTTATTAAATAGGGAATCCTTTCCCCATTTCTTGTTTCTCTCAGGTTTGTCAAAGATCAGATGGCTGTAGATGTGTGGTATTATTTCTGAGGACTCTGTTCTGTTCCATTGGTCTATATCTCTGTTTTGGTACCAGTACCATGCTGTTTTGGTTACTGTAGCCTTGTAGTATAGTTTGAAGTCAGGTAGCGTGATGCCTCCAGCTTTGTTCTTTTGACTTAGGATTGTCTTGGAGATGCGGGCTCTTTTTTGGTTCCATATGAACTTTAAAGCAGTTTTTTCCAATTCTGTGAAGAAACTCATTGGTAGCTTGATGGGGATGGCATTGAATCTATAAATTACCTTGGGCAGTATGGCCATTTTCACGATATTGATTCTTCCTATCCATGAGCATGGTATGTTCTTCCATTTGTTTGTGTCCTCTTTTATTTCACTGAGCAGTGGTTTGTAGTTCTCCTTGAAGAGGTCCTTTACATCCCTTGTAAGTTGGATTCCTAGGTATTTGATTCTCTTTGAAGCAATTGTGAATGGAAGTTCATTCCTGATTTGGCTCTCTGTTTGTCTGTTACTGGTGTATAAGAATGCTTGTGATTTTTGCACATTAATTTTGTATCCTGAGACTTTGCTGAAGTTGCTTATCAGCTTAAGGAGATTCTGGGCTGAGACAATGGGGTTTTCTAAATATACAATCATGTCATCTGCAAACAGGGACAGTTTGACTTCTTCTTTTCCTAACTGAATACCCTTGATTTCTTTCTCTTGCCTAATTGCCCTAGCCAGAACTTCCAACACAAAAGAAGACATTCATACAGCCAACAGACACATGAAAAAATGCTCATCATCACTGGCCATCAGAGAAATGCAAATCAAAACCACAATGAGATACCATCTCACACCGGTTAGAATGGCGATCATTCAAAAGTCAGGAAACAACAGGTGCTGGAGAGGATGTGGAGAAATAGGAACACTTTTACACTGTTGGTGGGATTGTAAACTAGTTCAACCATTATGGAAAACAGTATGGCGATTCCTCAAGGATCTAGAACTAGATGTACCATATGACCCAGCCATCCCATTACTGGGTATATACCCAAAGGATTGTAAATCATGCTGCTATAAAGACACATGCACACGTATGTTTATTGCAGCACTATTCACGATAGCAAAGACTTGGAATCAACCCAAATGTCCATCAGTGACAGATTGGATTAAGAAAATGTGGCACATATACACCATGGAATACTATGCAGCCATAAAAAAGGATGAGTTTGTGTCCTTTGTAGGGACATGGATGCAGCTGGAAACCATCATTCTTAGCAAACTATCACAAGAACAGAAAACCAAACACCGCATGTTCTCACTCATAGGTGGGAACTGAACAATGAGATCACTTGGACTCAGGAAGGGGAACATCACACACAGGGGCCTATCATGGGGAGGGGGGAGGGGGGAGGGATTGCATTGGGAGTTATACCTGATGTAAATGACGAGTTGATGGGTGCAGCACACCACCATGGCACAAGTATACATATGCAACAAAGTTGCACGTTATGCACATGTACCCTACAACTTAAAGTATAATAATAATAAATAAATTTAAAAAAAAAAAGAAAGCTTCAAAAATTAACAGAATAATTAACAGTTACTTCAAGTGTAAACTTAATCTGGAAATAAAACTTTAGAGAAAAAAATTGAAGGATTATAGTTACAGCTGTATGTTTTAGCTCGTAAAAATATATCTGAAACATATATAGTAAGATGTTAATATACATTAATCATAGAAACATTATGAATTTTTTTGTTTTGAATTAATTTTTCTTTTTGGTATATTTTATAACTAAACTTTATAAATAAGTAATATAACAGCATTGCAGTACATTTAAAAATATAATAAATATAGGAAAAACTAATATTTTAACTATGTCATGTTTCTTTGTGGTCTATTTCTATGTGGCATGTTATACAATATTTACTATGGGTATTTTTTATTTCTTATTTTCCTCTCTTTGATATAAAACTACTCTCAACATCTCCACAAATGTAGGATGCAAACAGACGATGACTCAGATTTCACAGTTTTTTTTCCCTTGCATTTAAAGACTTGTGAACACATTTAATTCTTTTATGTTGAGTAGATACATGAATAGGAATAGAATGTGGCAAAACTAAGAAACCCCATGGCAGATGGCCTGCACTCCTAGTAGTATTTGCTATACTCAGAACAGTGCTTAGGCATACAATAGCAGCTTATTTATGTAAATTAATATTTTCACATCATCCCAGAGCTGGTACAAATCATAGTGAGAGATCTTCATTGCCAAAAAGCATTATTCTTTACACAAAAAATTTAGGGAACTAACACTCAAAAATAGTTCATGCAATTTATTACTGTATAAAGGGGCAACTGTAGATTAACGGTGGAGAGAAAGAAACTGTGCAGATACCTATTATCTGGTTCATAACCTCTGATGATATAGAATAGTATATAAACCAAGGAAAGAAAAATAACTGGATAAATAGAAAATTGAAGTAGTTGTAACTAATTCATAGAAATAGGCTATGTTTCATGTTTCATTTTTCTTCAGTGTTTAGTTTCATATGGTGTCTCATTTCATGGGGAAAAAAATAGACTGGGTTTATTTCCCGAATTTAGGTGCAGATACATAACTTCCATGTAACCCACCTTGACTGTATGTGGATGCCATCAGATGCCTGATACATTTGCAGCACTTGATGTCTATATGAGTCACCGTATAAATAGTTTTAACCTTTACTTATTAAAAGGAATGGTTATTTCGGGTTGCATATATTACCTCTTCATCTTTTTTGGGACACAGTAACATAGAAAAGAAGACAGTGACTTATTATCTGCTGTAAAAATAAGGGCACAAAAAAATGGAGACGGAGACTGAATCAGAACATTCTGAGAGTGAACTGCAGTTGAATATTTTTAAACTGGAGCATAACCTCAGGTTAACTTTCATGACCATCTCTGGCATTCACATCTTTAAAAAAAGAGTGTATCTCTAATGATTGCGGCATGTTTATTTATATTTTATTTTACTTTTTGCTACTAATAATTTATTGGAAAAAAACTGCAAAGAATATTTTGCTTTTTACATTATTATAGTAGCAAATTAATGAAAAGGCCTTCAATCTAATGCCCTGATACTATTTTTCAAATGTATTATTTAGGTGCAATTGGAAAGAGAGAGAGAGAGTAGGTGTGTGGCGGGGGTGGGGGGTGGATACAGCTGGGGAAGGGAGAAATACACTTTTGACAAGAAAGAAACAGCAGCTACATCTGCTAAGTTTCTGTTTCTATAAAAAGAATACCTGCTAGCCTGCTGACATGAGGCAGACTAAACTGCAATATTGAAAGATTAAGGCCAGCTGGTGTTTTTCCAGTTGATTTGCATTTTTGAAGCTCAAGGTGATCCCCTTTATTTTTAACGATGTTGATGCCTCAAAAAGTTGGCATCTTATGATAGTGAAGTTACCTCTTTTAAAGACATAAGAAATCAAGTTTGAAAAACACAAATAGAAACGATTAACATCAAAGTGGCTAATTTGCAATAATTGCTGTGTGAATGTTTACCTTGTTGATTAAATCTAACTATTTATAAAGGGCCTAAGAAAAATCTATATCCTGAAGATATGTGGGAAGGGAGAAAGAATGTAAAGAAAGAAATTATATACCTATGTTGGAAGGAAGAAAACTTTCCAAGTAAATAAAAAAGAAATTCACAATAAAAATTAGATTGAATTCAAGAAAAACTAGCTCTGCAAGTCTATTAGACAAAACATTACTTAATCTTCCATATTTTGTGTATAGTAAAGGCAACTATTGCCCACTCCCTTCATATTTATCCTTGCTCCTAGCACACACACACACACACACACACACACACACACACACACACACACACAATGATCACCACTTGTAGACCTTACTCCCTCTCTTATTACTGCCAGATCATATTTAACTTCACAATTCCATGTTAATGTATTCTGAGAAATGGGTATGATTTCTCAATGCTGCAAATATTATTGAGGCTATTGTTTGTATGGTTGACCTGCTCTTACCATATTTGCTTATTGTATATTGTTACTATTTTCTGACATATGTAGTTTATTAATATTTTTTCAATTTTACATACATTTAACTTATACAAAAGTATTACATCTCATTCACATAAATTCTATAAAATATGAAAATCAATTAAATTTTAAGGTACAGTTTGAAAAACTAAAATCAGATCAAAATGAACAATTTACACCCCAAAACTGAAACTGCTGCTTAAAATATTTTTAAAGAAGAATGATTCCTGCAATGAGTGAAAACTATCCATATTAAACATCAAAACTACAGACTTAGGGTCATATTTTACAAAATTGATTCATATTTAATTTGTTGAGGTTATGTACACTTTTTAAGGATATAGCTACCATATATTATACTTAATGTTTTGTTATCATTATATAAACAATTATTACTCTGAGCATATTTAATTTAGTAACTGAAGAGTGGACAAATGCATTAGAGGCTATTTTACTACAGAAACTAAGTAGACAAAGACATCATGAATATTATATTTCTTCCTACTGTACTTTACGTAATTTGGTCCTAACATGTAATGGTCTTTGCCTAACATTTTAAGTACTTTACAATAAAGTGGATCTTATGAAATTTAGTCTTGAGCCACCACATATTGGTGGATTATCAAGGCATATATTGTTTGTGTGGAGAACTATAAACTCTTTTTGTTTGCAGCAGACAACTTAACCCATCTTTTTGTCAGTTGTCTTTTCTAGGTATTGAGTGCTTTCAATTCTTAGATGCAAAGTCTTCAGAAGTCATTAAATGTCATAATTCTATCAAATCTATGAGATCCTTGCTATCAAAAATCATGCCTGGAAATAAAGACAACTTGTTGAACATGCTGTAGAAATATTTTACCAGCCACATTTTGAACTTCAAAATGTTTTTGAAATAAAATGTGATTTTGGTGAGTGAAATACTTTAAAAACAATTTTTAAATAAATAATAACTCAAAAAAACCAATTAACTCTGCTAAACAAATGAGCATGGCTTAGACCTTTGAAAGTGATGTTTTTGAATACAAGAAATGTGATAAATTCAACAAATGATAAGTATTTACCATGTGCTCAGCTCAGTAAACAATAAAAAGTAAAACTGGCATGTCCTTAAAATTTTCAGTTGCATATGATTTAAGGTTACTTTGGAATATAGTGGTTAAACCAACTTTCTAATATCATAGCAAACTTAATGTCAGACATTGAAATCATTAATTTGCTTAGTTTTGAGCAAATTTCATATATTGATAGATTAAACCTATTTACCTGTTTCAAAAAATCAAATAAAAACATGAAAACCAAAGTTTATTGATTGTGGTATTTAGTTGGTATAAGGACTTTCCTTATATGTGTTAAATGGCTATATCCTAAAAAATTAAAATCTCATCTCAGAAAAACAAGTAGAAATTAATTTAATTTATAATGAGAGTGACGACGCAGCAGACAAATTTACCCAGGACTTATGGCTTTTGGATTTTGGTAAATGTGAATAATTACATATTTTTTTGGATTCACATTAACTATGTTTGAAACATTAATACAACATTTGAGGTCTTTTTAAAAGTAGCCTTGTGATATTGTCTTAATATAATTATTTGAAGATCTGGGGTATTTACTTTGAAGGAAAGCAATTTTAAACTGCAACACTGAATCTATAGAGTTCTTAAATTATAACTTGAAAGTCATTATGCACTCAATGAAACCATGACTTTCTGCAATATAAAATCTAGTCAAGTAATCATAAGACTATTTTATATACTAATGAACTATTTAAAATATAATATAGGTAAATGTGTATTTAGATATATATATATATGAGCGAAGAAGGTTGCTGATAAAGGAGACATGGTTATTAAGAAATTATTTTTGTTTATTAGATGGATGTAGATATTAAAAATACCACTAAGATGTACTGGCAAAAAAATGAAAAGGGGAATATTTTATAGCACTTCAGTGTAATAAAAACAAGGACAATGTTGTCTTCCCAAATTAGCTTTGAACAGCAGTTCCTCAAATTACCTTATACGTAAGACTAAAGGAGTTAAGCCTGAGTTACAATTGTATGATCTATAATATGGAATAATAGCAACTTCTTATAAAGTTGTGAAGATAAAGTTAGAGAAATTAAAAAGTGTTTACCATAGTGTTAGCAAAATAGCAGATGCCTAATAAATATTAGTCTCGAAACAATGTAACATTAGATAACATTTTAGTTTTGAATGTTGGAAGTTATTTTTTTTATTTTTTATTTTTTTTTTTTGTGAGACGGAGTCTCACTCTGTCACCCAGGCTGGAGTGCGGTGGCCGGATCTCTGCTCACTGCAAGCTCCGCCTCCCGGGTTTACGCCATTCTCCTGCCTCAGCCTCCCGAGTAGCTGGGACTACAGGCGCTCGCCACCTCGCCCGGCTAGTTTTTTGTATTGTTTTAGTAGAGACGGGGTTTCACCGTGTTAGCCAGGATGGTCTCGATCTCCTGACCTCGTGATCCACCCGTCTTGGCCTCCCAAAGTGCTGGGATTACAGGCTTGAGCCACCGGAATGTTGGAAGTTATTAAGGGTAAACTAGATGAATTTTTATGATAGAGTGAAAGCTAGAGAGATGGATAAATAGTACCATGTAATTCCTATTTATTTGTCTTGCTATTTCATCATATGTAGACACAATGTAAAATCAGAAAGAAAACAAATCAATGAATCTCTGAGGGTAAAATGATGATCAGAATAATCTTTTAATTTAGTACAGTTAAGTTACTGGGTTCTGATAATCTAATGGTGGCAAGGAGGATATTGATAATTCAACTGAAACTCTATTGAAATGATAGAGTTTTGACAATGCTGCAGTATTTTTTCTGGTAATCAAATTTTTACAGAAGAGGATTGTCAACTTGAAATTAGAAATTTGTACTTTTGGTTTCATAACTGAAAATTGTCATATTGAAATGTATTAATCATTAGATTTATGTTACCACAGATATATAAGTACACAGAGGTTAAAAATAATCACTATTCTTTCCAAAATTATGCAGACTATATATTCCCCTTAAGAGTTCTGAGAAAATTCCTGCCCTTGTCTCTTTTAATTTTAAAAAAATGTCAAAATTTGTGAAACAGTAAAATGCACAGATCTTAACTGTAAAATTTGATAAGTTCAGAAAATGTATAAACCCACATAAAAAACATCCAATTTATAATACAGAGCGTTTCATCACCCACAAAAATTTCCTCATGGTGCCTTCCAGTAAATTCCCATCTCTTATAGACGATTCTTGAACTCACATTTTTCATAACATATTCAATTGCTCTCATTTGATCTGCATGTAAATGGAATCAAAGATAATGCCCTTAATTGACTTAAGTGACATTTATTGTACTCTCCACAAAATAACAGCAAAATGTACATTTCTTTCAAGTAAACATGAAGATAAAGCTTAACCAAGCCCATACAGGAAACCTTAAGAAATTTAAAAGCATAGAAACCATACAGAGCATGTTATTGGACCATAGCAAAGTTAAATTTGAAATTAATAACTAGAGACATAAGAAAAATTCCAAAATATATTTGGATGTGATACAATATACATCTAAATAACCCACAGGTCAATGGTAAAGTTTTAAGAAAAATTTAAAATCATATTTTAAAATTAATACAATTTAAAATATACTAAAATTTATAAGCTATAACTAAAGCACAGCTTACAAGGGCATTTGCAGGCTTTAATATTTCTATTTTAAAAAGTCTCAAAATCATAACATAAAGTTCTATTATATAAAGAAAAAAATAATGCCAGGCACGGTGACTCACACTTGTAGTCCCAGCACTTTGGGAGAATGAGATGGGTGTATCACTTGAACCCAGGAGTTATAGACTAGTTGGGCAACATGGGGAAATACCTCTCTACAAAAAAAAAAAAAATACAAAAATTAATCCAGCTTGGTGGTGAATGCCTATAGTCCCAGCTACTTAGGAGGCTGAGGTCGGAGTGTCACTTGAGTCCTGAGATGTTGAGGCTGCAGTGAGCCGTGATCACACCACTGCACTCCAGCCTGGGAAACAGAAAGAAAAAAGAAGAAAAAGTAGCAAGGAACAAACAAAGGACGTAGAAGTAAAGAAATAATAATTAGAGAAGAAATCAATAATATTGAAAAAATAGAGAAAGTTTATCAAATCAAAAGCTAATTCATTGAGAAAATATTTTTAAGTTAACTCAAAAATTATCGATACCAGGAACAAAAGAAGAAATATCACTACTGATCCGAGAAACATTCAAAGGTAATAAGAGGCTATGACACAGGACTCTTGCCCATACAGTTTACAACTTACAACAAATAAATAAATGATTCCTTGAAATATACTATCAAAATGCATCGAAGAAGATATAGATAATAGGGCTAGTCATATATCTATTTAATAAATTAGAGTTTTATGCAAAAGATTCCAAAAAAGAAAACCCTTATGTTTTCACTGGAAAATTCTACCAAATATCCTGCAAAAGCTCTTAGGAAAGTATTATTAAAGAACATCCAATACACATAAAAATGAGGACAATTGCAACCAAGGGGAGTTCATTTCAGGAATGGAAGAATTTTGCAACCTTCAGAAACTGAACAATGTAATTCACCATATTAACAGACTAGAGAATAGAAGCTTTATGATCATCTCAATAGGTGATTTAAAAAAACTTTGACAAAATTTAGCATCCATTTATGATAATTAGAAAAAGAGAAAAGAAAATCATCAGCAATCTAGAGACGTAAATGCCTTAACTTGAAAAAGAAGGTCTAAATAGAACAAAATGAACAACATCTATAGCTAACGTCGTGTTTAATGTTTACTGACTGATCTTTTCCTTAAGGTTGAGAATGATACAATGAAATGATGTCCACTCTTACCACGGTTATTCTACATTTTACTGGAAAGCTAACCAGTGCAATAATATAAGAAAAAGGATTAAAAGACATACAGATTGGAGTAGAAGTTATGCAACTCATTGTCTCTCTAGATGACATGATATCCTACTTAGAAAACTAATAATCTATATAAAATCTACAACTTTTAACTTTTTTATTAGATAACATTAATATGTAAGTCAATCATATGCCTATATACCAACAATAAACAATTGAGATATGAAATTAGAAAAATATTATTCATAATGGCACCGAAACTGAGATTCTTAGGTATAATTCTAACTCAATATACATGGAAAAATATAAAACAATGATAAAATAAATTCAAAAGTTCTAAATAAATGGAATCCCATAACATAGTCATTAATCGAAAGAATAAAATATCAATTCTCCTCAATCTTATCTTATCTAGTTAAAATGCCAGTAACTTTTCTGTAGCTATCAACCAGCAGATTTCACATTTTATTGGAATGGCAAAGTGATCTAAATAGCCAAAACAATTTTTATCAAAACAAACACATTTAGAGGACTCCCAATACTCAATTTCAAGACTACAGTTCTCAAAATAGCGTGGTTTCTTTTTTTTTTTTTAACCCAACTGTTAAATTTATTTTTGAAAATAAAAAACAAAATAAAAATATTAATATGTTTAGCAAAACTCAATGAATTTAATTTTCATTGACATGTTTATTTTTTAATGAGCTAAATATTTACAAATACTTTTTTTTCTTTTTTTGTCTGCAATGGAGTCTTGCTCTGTTAGCCAGGCTGGAGTGCAGTGGTGTGATATTGGCTCGCAGCAAGCTCCACCCCCTGGGTTCACATCATTCTCCTGCCTCAGCCTCAAGTACCTTGGACTACAGGCACCTGCCACCATGCCCCTGCCACCATGCCCAGCTAATTCTTTTGTATTTTTAGTAGAGACGGGGTTTCACCATGTTAGTCAGGATGGTCTCGATCTCCTGACCTTGTGATCCACCCACCTCGGCCACCCAAAGTGCTGGGATTACAGGCGTGAGCCAGCGTGCCTGGCCTACAAATACTTTTACAGTGGAAATGAAGTTTTCTTAAAGAAAAATAAGAGTGATTAGATTTGGCTAAAGAAAAAGTACAACTGTTTCTTTATAATATTGTTATCCAGGGTTATTTCGGGTGTTCCTCCAGATGCCAATTAATTTTATAGAGTTCCTTTTTGTCTGTCAGTTGAGATTGAATGATGGACTTTTAGAACTGGAGAGCCAACCTCCTCTTATCCTCCATCATCTTTATAGACAGGTAACTGAAGCTTAGGTTATTTTATGAGCAACATTATTAAAACAATAAATATGGTTTAATTGAGTAGGCTCTGTAAATCCTCCATCATCATCATTATATATCTATCAACAAAATGATTTATGCATTTTTGAAGCTAGAAATTTCTCTTTCTTTATCACTCTGGAAAGGAAAAACATTGACATTTACTAATTCTAAGCTATTTGATTTCAACTGTCTGATTTTTTTAAAATGTTGATTACCCAGTTTAGGCTTGTTAATTGTATTATTATTATCAGTCTCTTCCTCCACTTTTCTGTAAATGTGATTTTGAAAATGTGTAGAATAGCACCACAGTGCAATTCTTTTTTTTTTTTCTT
The DNA here is from genome assembly GCF_043159975.1 of Macaca nemestrina. NCBI lineage: Eukaryota > Metazoa > Chordata > Mammalia > Primates > Cercopithecidae > Macaca > Macaca nemestrina. The sequence goes on along the minus strand of NC_092135.1, from coordinate 82,349,705 downwards.
TTTTTTTTTAAATTATACTTTAAGTTCTGGGGTACATGTGCACAACGTGCAGGTTTGTTACATATGTATATGTGTACCATGTTGCTGTGCTGCACCCATCAACTCGTCAGCACCCATCAACTTGTCATTTACATCAGGTATAACTCTCAATGCCGTCCCTCCCCCTACCCCCTCCCCATAATAGGCCCTGGTGCGTGATGTTCCCCTTCCAGAGTCCAAGTGATCTCCTTGTTCAATTCCCACCTATGAGTGATGAGTGAGAACATGCGGTGTTTGGTTTTCTGTTCTTGTGATAGTTTGCTAAGAATGATGGTTTCCAGCTGCATCCATGTCCCTACAAAGGACACAAACTCATCCTTTTTGATGGCTGCATAGTATTCCATGGTGTATATGTGCCACATTTTCTTAATCCAGTCTGTTACTGATGGACATTTGGGTTGATTCCAAGTCTTTGCTATTGTGAATAGTGCCACAATAAACATACGTGTGCATGTGTCTTTATAGCAGCATGATTTACAATCCTTTGGGTATATACCCAGTAATGAGACGGCTGGGTCATATGGTATTTCTAGTTCTAGATCCTTGAGGAATCACCATACTGTTTTCCACAATGGTTGAACCAGTTTACAATCCCACCAACAGTGTAAAAGTGTTCCTATTTCTCCACATTCTCTCCAGCACCTGTTGTTTCCTGACTTTTTGATGATTGCCATTCTAACTGGTGTGAGATGGCATCTCATTGTGGTTTTGATTTGAATTTCTCTGATGGCCAGTGATGACAAGCATTTTTTCATGTGCCTGTTGGCTGTATGCATGTCTTCTTTTGAGAAATGTCTATTCATATCCTTTGCCCACTTTTTGATGGGGTTGTTTTTTTCTTGTAAATTTGTTTAAGTTATTTGTAGGTTCTGGATATTAGCCCTTTGTCAGATGAGTAGATTGCAAAAATTTTCTCCCATTCTGTAGGTTGCCTGTTCACTCTGATGGTAGTTTCTTTTGCTGTGCAGAAGCTCTTTAGTTTAATGAGATCCCATTTGTCAATTATGGCTTTTGTTGCCATTGCTTTTGGTGTTTTACACATGAAGTCCTTGCCCATGCCTATGTCCTGAATGGTATTACCTAGGTTTTCTTCTAGGGTTTTTATGGTTTTAGGTCTAATATTTAAGTCTCTAATCCATCTTGAATTAATTTTCGTATAAGGAGTAAGGAAAGGGTCCAGTTTCAGCTTTCTACTTATGGCTAGCCAATTTTCCCAGCACCATTTATTAAATAGGGAATCCTTTCTCCATTTCTTGTTTTTCTCAGGTTTGTCAAAGATCAGATGGCTGTAGATGTGTGGTATTATTTCCAAGAGCTCTGTTCTATTCCATTGGTCTATATCTCTGTTTTGGTACCAGTATCATGCCATTTTGGTTACTGTAGCCTTGTAGTACAGTTTGAAGTCAGGTAGCGTGATGCCTCCAGCTTTGTTCTTTTGACTTAGGATTGTCTTGGCAATGCGAGGTCTTTTTTGGTTCCGTATGAACTTTAAAGCAGTTTTTTCCAGTTCTGTGAAGAAAGTCATTGGTAGCTTAATGGGGATGGCATTGAATCTATAGATTACCTTGGGCAGTATGGCCATTTTCACGATATTGATTCTTCCTATCCATGACCATGGAATGTTCTTCCATTTGTTTGTGTCCTCTTTTATTTCACTGAGCAGTGGTTTGTAGTTCTCCTTGAAGAGGTCTTTTACATCCCTTGTAAGTTGGGTTCCTAGGTATTTTATTCTCTTTGAAGCAATTGTGAATGGAAGTTCATTCATGATTTGGCTCTCTGTTTGTCTGTTACTGGTGTATAAGAATGCTTGTGATTTTTGCACATTAATTTTGTATCCTGAGACTTTGCTGAAGTTGCTTATCAGCTTACGGAGATTTTGGGCTGAGATGATGGGGTTTTCTAAATATACAATCATGTCATCTGCAAACAGGGACAATTTGACTTCTTCTTTTCCTAACTGAATACCCTTTCTTTCTTTCTCTTGCTTGATTGCCCTAGCCAGAACTTCCAACACTATGTTTGAATACCCTTTCTTTCTTTCTCTTGATTGCCCTAGCCAGAACTTCCAACACTATGTTGAATAGGAGTGGTGAGAGAGGGCATCTCTGTCTTGTGCCAGTTTTCAAAGGGAATGCTTCCAGTTTTTACCCATTCAGTATGATATTGACTGTGGGTTTGTCATAAATAGCTCTTATTATTTTGAGATACGTTCCATCAATACCGAATTTATTGAGAGTTTTTAGCATGAAGGGCTGTTGAATTTTGTCAAAGGCCTTTTCTGCATCTATTGACATAATCATGTGGTTTTTGTCTTTGGTTCTGTTTATATGCTGGATTACATTTATTGATTTGCGTATGTTGAACCAGCCTTGCATCCCAGGGATGAAGCCCACTTGATCATGGTGGATAAGCTTGTTGATGTGCTTCTGGATTGGGTTTGAGAGTATTTTGTTGAGGATTTTTACACTGATGTTCATCAGGGATATTGGTCTAAAATTCTTTTTTTGTTGTGTCTCTGCCAGGCTTTGGTATCAGGATAATGTTGGCCTCATAAAATGAGTTAGGGAGGATTCCCTCTTTTCCTATTGATTGGAATAGTTCCAGAAGGAATGGTACCAGCTCCTCCTTGTACCTTTGGTAGAATTCGGCTGTGAATCCGTCTGGTCCTGGACTTTTTTTGGTTGGTAGGCTATTAATTATTGCCTCAATTTCAGAGCCTGCTATTGGTCTATTCAGGGATTCAACTTCTTCCTGGTTTAGTCTTGGGAGAGTGTAAGTGTCCAGGAAATTATCCATTTCTTCTAGATTTTCTAGTTTATTTGTGTAGAGGTGTTTATAGTATTCTCTGATGGTAGTTTGTATTCTGTGGGGTTGGTGGTGATATCCCCTTTATCATTTTTTGTTGCATCTATTTGATTCTTCTCTCTTTTCTTCCTTATTAGTTTTGCTAGCAGTCTATCAACTTTGTTGATCTTTTCAAAAAACCAACTCCTGGATTCATTGATTTTTTGGAGGGTTTTTTGTGTCTCTATCTCCTTCAGTTCTGCTCTGATCTTAGTTATTTCTTGCCTTCTGCTCGCTTTTGAATGTGTTTGCTCTTGCTTCTCTAGTTCTTTTAATTGTGATGTTGGGGTGTCAATTTTAGATCTTTCCTGCTTTCTCTTGTGGGCATTTAGTGCTATAAATTTCCCTCTACACACTGCTTTAAATGTGTCCCAGAGATTCTGGTATGTTGTATCTTTGTTCTCATTGGTTTCAAAGAACATCTTTATTTCTGCCTTCATTTCGTTATGTACCCAGTAGTCATTCAGGAGCAGGTTGTTCAGTTTCCATGTAGTTGAGTGGTTTTGATTGAGTTTCTTAGTCCTGAGTTCTAGTTTGATGGCACTGTGGTCTGAGAGACAGTTTGTTATAATTTCTGTTATTTTACATTTGCTGAGGAGTGCTTTACTTCCAACTATGTGGTCAATTTTGGAATAAGTGCAATGTGGTGCTGAGAAGAATGTATATTCTGTTGATTTGGGGTGGAGAGTTCTGTAGATGTCTATTAGGTCCGCTTGGTGCAGAGATGAGTTCAATTCTTGGATATCCTTGTTAACTTTCTGTCTCGTTGATCTGTCTAATGTTGACAGTGGGGTGTTGAAGTCTCCCACTATTATTGCATGGGAGTCTAAGTCTCTTTGTAAGTCTCTAAGGACTTGCTTGATGAATCTGGGTGCTCCTGTATTGGGTGCATATATATTTAGGATAGTTAGCTCTTCCTGTTGAATTGATCCCTTTACCATTATGTAATGGCCTTCTTTGTCTCTTTTGATCTTTGATGGTTTAAAGTCTGTCTTATCAGAGAGTAGGATTGCAACCCCTGCTTTTTTTTGTTCTCTATTTGCTTGGTAGATCTTCCTCCATCCCTTTATTTTGAGCCTATGTGTATCTCTGCATGTGAGGTGGATCTCCTGAATACAGCAAACTGATGGGTCTTGACTCTTTATCCAATTTGCCAGTCTGTGTCTTTTAATTGGACCATTTAGTCCATTTACATTTAAGGTTAATATTGTTATGTGTGAACTTGATCCTGTCATTGTGATATTAGCTGGTTATTTTGCTTGTTAGTTGATGCAGTTTCTTCCTAGCATCAATTTTCTTTACATTTTGGCATGTTTTTGCAATGGCTGGTACTAGTTGTTCCTTTCCATGTTTAGTGCTTCCTTCAGGGTCTCTTATAAGGCAGGCCTGGTGGTGACAAAATCTCTAAGCATTTGCTTGTTTGTAAAGAATTTTATTTCTCCTTCACTTATGAAACTTAGTTTGGCTGGATATGAAATTCTGGGTTTAAAATTATTTTCTTTAAGAATGTTGAATGTTGGCCCCCACTCTCTTCTGGCTTGTAGAGTTTCTGCTGAGAGATCTGCTGTTAATCTGATGGGCTTCCCTTTGTGGGTAACCCGACCTTTCTCTCTGGCTGCCCTTAACACTTTTTCCTTCATTTCAAGTTTGGTGAATCTGACAATTATGTGTCTTGGAGTTGCTCTTCTCGAGGAGTATCTTTGTGGCGTTCTCTGTATTTCCTGAATTTGAATGTTGGCCTGCCTTACTAGGTTGGGGAAGTTCTCCTGGATGATATCCTAAAGAGTGTTTTCCAACTTGGTTCCATTTCCCCCCTCATTTTCAGGCACACCAATCAGACGTAGATTTGGTCTTTTCACATAATCCCATATTTCTTGGAGGCTTTGTTCATTTCTTTTTCCTTTTTTTTTTCTCTAGACTTCTCTTCTCAGTTCATTTCATTCATTTGACCTTCAATCATTGATATTCTTTCTTCCAGTTGATTGAGTCGGTTACTGAAGCTTGTGCATTTGTCACGTATTTCTCATGTCATGGTTTTTATCTCTGTCAGTTCGTTTATGGCCCTCTCTGCATTGATTATTCTAGTTATCCATTCTTCCATTCTTTTTTCAAGATTTTTAGTTTCTTTGCACTGGGTACATAGTTCCTCCTTTAGCTCTGAGACGTTTGATCGACTGAAGCCTTCTTCTCTCAACTTGTCAAAGTCATTCTCTGTCCAGCTTTGATCCGTTGCTGGCAATGAGCTGCATTCCTTTGGAGGGGGAGATGCACTCTGATTTTTTGAATTTTTTGAATTTCCAGCTTTTCTGCCCTGCTTTTTCCCCATCTTTGTGGTTTTATCTGCCTCTGGTCTTTGATGATGGTGATGTACTGATGGGGTTTTGTTGTGGGTGTCCTTTCTGTTTGTTAGTTTTCCTTCTAACAGTCAGGACTCTCAGCTGTAGGTCTGTTGGAGTTTGCTTGAGGTCCACTCCACACCCTGTTTGCCGGGGTATCAGCAGCAGAGGCTGCAGAAGATAGAATATTGCTGTACAGCGAGTGCTGCTGTCTGATTCTTGCTCTGGAAGCTTCGTCTCAGGGGTGTACCCCACCATGTGAGGTGTGAGGTGTTGGTCTGCACCTAGTGGGGGATGTCCCCCAGGGGTCAGGGACCCACTTGAGCAGGCAGACTGTCCGTTCTCAGATCTCCACCTCCGTGCTGGAAGATCCACTGCTCTCTTCAAAGCTGTCAGACAGGGTCATTAACATCTGCAGAGTTTCTGCTGCTTTTTTTTTTTTTTTTTTTTTTTTTTTTTTGCTATGCCCTGTCCTCAGAGGTGGAGTCTACAGAGACAGGTAGGCCTCCTTGAGCTGCGGTGGGCTCCACCCAGTTGGAGCTTCCCAAAGGCTTTGTTATCTACTTAAGTTTCAGCAATGGCGGGCGCCCCTCCCCTAGCCTCCCTGCTGCCTTGCAGTTAGATATCAGACTGCTGTGCTAGCAATGAGGGAGGCTCCATGGGTGTGGGATCCTCCTGATCAGGTGTGGGATAAAAATCTCCTGGTGTGCTGTTTGCTAAGTCCCTTGGTAAAGCGCAGTATTAGGGTGGGAGTAACCCGATTTTCCAGGTGTTGTGTGTCTCAGTTTCTAAAGGGATTCCCTTCCCCCTTGCGCTTCCCAGGTGAGGTGATGCCTCACCCTGCTTCACCTCTCGCTGGTCGGGCTGCCCCAGCTGACCAGCACCCATTGTCTGGCACTCCCCAGTGAGATGAACCCGGTACCTCAGTTGAAAACGCAGAAATCACCCGTCTTCTGTGTCGCTCATGTTGGGAGCTGGAGGCTGGAGCTCTTCCTATTTGGCCATCTTGCTCACACTCCCCAATAGTGTGATTTCCATGAAAAAGTGTTCACATAAATTAATGTAACAGAGAACAGAGTTCAGAAATAGAACTTCACATTTATTGAAACTGATTTTAATAAGATGCAAAGACAGTTCAATTAATACAAGGTGATGCTTTCAACATGTATGCAAAAAAAGGAGTATTCATATAAAAAAGTGAACCTCAATCATGACTCACAATTAGTACAAAAATTAACCCAAAATTGGTGATACATCTAAATGTACAAGTCTTGGCAAACTTTTGGAACAATTTGATTTGTCATACGCTGCTGTGAGGAATGTGAAGTATTACAACCACTTTGGAAAATGGTTTTGCTATAACTGTTAAACATGCATACACCATTTGATAGAACCAATTTTCTTCCAGGAATTTACCCAAGAGAAAAGAAATCACATTCCATATCAATACTTATAGATCCGTTTTCAAGAAACGTTATGTTTAATAACCCATAACTGGAAACTACATTGACAAATTTATGTTAAGGTGTGAACACATTGTGGCATATCCATATGATGAAATACTCCTCAGCAATAAAAAGTAATGAACTATTGATACATGTAACAACATGTATGAATCTCAAAATAATTTTACTGAAAAAGCAAGACAAAACAAAGTACATATGATATGATTCCATTTATATAAAATTCCAGAAAATGCACATTAATTTGTGATAACAGAAAGTAGATTGGTAGTTGCCATAGATGGAGATTGTGAGGAAGAAGTAAGGCAGGGTGGAATGACAAAGGTTAACAAGGAGACATTTGTGAGTGGTGAATATATTTAGGACATACTTTATGGTTATGTGTTCATGGCTGTATACACATGTTAAGGCTTAACTTATTTTGAACTTTAAATATGTTCAGTATTATAAATAAATTACACCCAATACACTTTGAAAATATAAACATTATAAACTATTAAATGACCAGCTAGAAACAACAGAAATATCAGTCAAAGAGGTTGACATACTGTTCTGAGTAAATGCAAACAATGAAACAAATGGCTTCAAAGCATACCAAAAAAAAAATTCTCCATTAAATTAATGGAATTCACAATTTGATTTGCATGTTAATAAACATTTTGAAGTATAGCATGTATTAAAAAGTAATCAAATTTCAAGTGGTGACTTTGATGCATCATTGAGGAAACAACTCATTTAACTTCACCCTAATCAAGAGATGGAACATACCTTTCTCATGAAACTGCCTATCCTGCCTTCCCCCAAACTAAGCGCTTCAAACCTTCATAAAGTTCATCATCTTGCCATCTTCTGACAGGGTAATAAATTAATCTGCTTTTGAATACTACATAAATGTTCATCTCTAGTTCCTTTCACTTATCATTATACTTATGAGATGATGTTGATAGAAAGCAATGTGCTAATATTTATAAAATTTCCAAATGCATAACCCCTTGGCTCAGCAATTGTACTATGACGAATTTATTCTAAAGACATGTATGCCTATGAGCAAAATCACATTTTTTTAAAAGAAGTTTTCAATCTGCATTGTAATTACAAAATCTGTCAATAACAACAGCAAAAAACACACAACAGAGAACTGATTCAATATTAAACGTTATCTAGGTAAAGTAGAATATTATGCAGCCATTTGAAAGCATAAACCAGTTCTTTTAAACAGCACATTTAAAATAAACACATTTATATAGGTATAAATTATATCTGGAATAATACAAAAGTTGTCACTAATTTTAAAAACACAGGTGAGGGATATTTTAATTTCTCAATTTATCTTTAGTTAGTTTGTATTGTCAGATAAATGAAATAGTTTAAAATCGTTTTAAAAACTTAGAATTCTTAAATGTAGACACCCCAGGAATATTGCTATAAGTGAAACAATTGATAATGTTACTTCTAATCTTGAAAATACTTGCAAATGAAAATTAGGATCTTTACTGTATATAATTAAAATGTATTTTATTTCACAACAATTTCTATAGCTTAACTTAGTTTAAAAAATGACTGTCATAAATCCTTTCACTCTTCTGTGACAAAAATATAATAATAAGTAAAAAAAATAAGTTACACGTGGCAAATATTTGAAGTTACTTAACCAACACTGGCACTTTCAAAACAAGGGAATATTTACACACTGCACACAGACAATACTAAGCTTCATGTCTGATCCATTTTGTGGTCTATATTGAGAGTGTAGTACATTCTAGTACCAACTTTTAGAGGCTTTTGCTTTTTATACTCTGCAGAATTGTATGAAATATCAAGGCAGTATTGTGATAGCTGATGTTACAGAAACAAATTGAAGACCACTTTTCCAGATTAGTTCATTCAATTACTACTTATTTGAGTTTGATTTCCCACAGGCTGTATGGAAAACAAGAAGACATTTTCTCAGTCATTTAGAATGTTAAGTAGAGCAGAAAAGTAAATGGATCCAAACTATTTTCCTTTTGAGAAGCACAGGTTCCTCTTTGAAGTACTTGTGTTTTATCATTATGGATACTTCTTTACTGACATGAATAATCTCCCTTTTGAATCATAGTATCCAAGAAGTGCAAGATGAAAAGATCTGATGAGGTATACATTATCCTGTCAAGACCCTTCATTGACAGAATAACTCTTTTTACTCTCTTTGTGTTGAGTCTTATTTTTTCTGAGAGTATCAGAGCTGTAGGTTTCTTTGATGTGGTTAAATTTCATCCTCCTAAAAGGAAACAATTCAGGCTATTATTGTCATCCATTATCTAATAACTTATATACAGAGGTATTATTATTTTGCTTTGGTTTTCACTTTGCTTTGTAGCCAGGGAAGACCATTCATATTCCAGAAAGCTGTTCTCACCAGTAGAATCTGAGCAGAGCTGTTGCAATATTCAATTTTTGGGCCTAGCCTTTTAAGAAATAAATGTGCCCATTCCACATTCTCTTTACTCTTCCTGCTGTTGGAAACTAATGGAAAAGTGGACACAAGGAATGGTAAAACTGCAAGCTGGAAGTGGCCCTTGTCCTTAAATACATTACTTTGAATGTCACCTGTCAACCATAAAAACTGTACTGGTCCATTGACTGAATGAGAAAATGCTTCTTATGCATAGTGACTCAAATTGTGGTGGCAGGATTAACCTACCATTAGTCAATCTCACATGATTGTATTAAAATAGACAAGATTTCTTGGCTGATATCAGCATTAGGAGGAACTTGTATTTATTATGAAAAGGAAGTCTAAATCACTTTCACAATTTTAGGATGTGTGATTAAATCAAAATAAAACTATTTACATCTGGTTGTGACCTGAATAGAGTTGTTCATTCATATGCAATCAAATTATGAAAAGAGCAAGCAGTTATAAACAACCTAATGCAGATGTTCAACAAAGAATACAGCCCAGATTTAAGCCTCAATAGTGTCTCAAAATATAACGCATATTTTGAATTTTAAAATAACAACCTAATTTTGTAACAATAACTCCAGATTTCCAAGTTATATGATAAAATAAGCACAGTGTCAGTTTTTACATTCAGAGTTTTATTAAAATAGCCACCAAAAGAAAATTCTGAACAAATTTGGAATTCTCAGAACATAGGGAATTGTATTATAAATAATCCTCAAGGAAATAATGGAAAATATATTGACATTGAACCAGAATGAAGAAGTTAATGGGGTCTAATTTATTCACCTCTATTCATTTCTGAAACATGGGACCAATAAGGACCTTTGGGGAATCCCAGATTTTTTTCAGGAGTGAAGATTGGAGTGGAAGTAAGGATTAAAGACACCACATTGATTTTGTTTTATACCACTAATGAGTAGAAGTTTAAAACAATGGCACCTGTGTATAAGAGGTGTTTTACAACAGCTAAATAAGTAGGTAGTTGTTCGGTGATAAGAGCTTGTCCTTGATAGGAATTAAGTGTAAAAGATCTTGCAGATCTTGACCTGAATTCAGTTTGAAGCAATGAGTGTGGGATTCTTACAATTACCATTGGCAGTAGAAGACTCAAGGAGACAAATTAAGGATACAGCAACAAAATAGCGAAAAGCATTAAAAATGATAGAAAACACAGTCAAAAAGCCCTGACACCCTGTACCTTCAGGACTTCCACTTAATTTTACCATAGGTGATTAGTAGCACTTGCACGTGTTAAATTTGTGAAGTATAAATTTAAATTTATAAATGCTAGTACAAAGGCAATGGCTAAAATAAGAAAAAAAAAAAAAATCAAAGAGATCAGCTGTAGCAAAAAAGGAGATCAGTACGTACTATGACATTGACATGGAAACTGGACCAAACAAAATCATCTCAGAAAGATGGCCCTTCACAGGCCATCTACACCAGTCATCAGTAAGAAATGGCATAAAGGGACTTTGTATGCTGGGATCGGCATAGTTGTAGAATTCTTCATAGGTTAGTAATTGCTGAGTTAGAGGTAGAAATGTTTCACAAGCTGAACTTTGGTTAGGTTCTCAGAAGAGACACATAAAAACAAGAAGTTGGATAGTGAGCAGAAACAAGGTGAATTCACACAATTTTGAGGAAGCTATTAGATAGGACTCAAATATGAGTAACCAAACACATTCACAAATATAAGCACACACATCCACATTCACAAAATGTAGCTGTACAAAATTGCAATATACAAAATAAGGGAAGTAATACTCATTGGAGAGAAAAATATGTAATAACTAAAACTAGAATAAGATTATACAATTAATCTATTTTCTATTTTATTAAAATTCAATAAAACTTGAAGAAATGTACTTTGAAAAACAATATTTAAAATGAGATTCAAATACCAAGTAGAAATAAAATGGGAAGCTGAATCAAATGTAGGCTGCAAGGCTAAAGTAATTTTTATTTAAAACAAGCAAAAGGAGCAGGGCACAGTGGTTCAGGCCTGTAATTCCAGCACTTTGGGAGGCCGAAGCCAGGGGAGTTCTTGAGCCCAAGAGTCCTAGACCAACCTGGACAACATAGTGACACCTCATCTCTACTACAATTTTTTTTTTTTTTTTTTTTTTTTTGAAGATTACCTGGGCATGGTGGCTAGCACCAGTAATCCAAGCTACTCAGGAGTCCGAGGCGGAAGGAAGGCTTAAGGCCAGGAAGTTGAAGGGGCAGTGAACTGTGATCCTGCAGCTGCAGTGAGCTGTGATGGTGGTACTGCACTCCAGCCTGCGTGAATCCCTTGTGGCAGTATCCAGGGCATCAGCGAGATCCTATCTCAATTTTAAACAATCAAAAAGCACAATGAATACTGCTAAAAGTATAAATAGTAATGCGAAGAAAAAACAAAATAACACAGGAACAGGAAAACAAACACTGCGTGTTCTCACTCATAAGTGGGAGTTGAACAATGAGAAGACACAGACACAGGGAGGGGAACATCACACAGTGGGGCCTGTCGGTGGGGATGGCGCGGGGAAGGTGGGGAGGAGATACGGGACGGATAGCATTAGGAGAAATACCTAATGTAGATGATGGGTTGATGGGTGCAGCAAACCACCATGGCACATGTATACCTATATAACAAACCTGCACATTCTGCACACGTATCCTAGAACTTAAAGTATAATAAAATAAATAAATAAATAATTGCCCTTAAGGTAAAGAAAGAAAGGTCAGAGATTATGAAATGATTTGTTACACTACTGAACAGACTGATAGCTATTGAATGAGCTACTTCATATTTTCCAAAAAAAAGGTCAAAAAAAGACAGCAAACAATAATGGTTTTATAGGTCAATCATTTCATTTCCTTTCTAAATTAATCTGATATACCTAATTTATGTTATTAAAGATTTTCCTTCAGCCTACAAAATATTACATTAATTTTAGTGACTAAAAAATAGGATGAAATCCAAGGCTCTTTGCTTTTACTATTTCTCACCATTCCATCCATATAAACCTATATATCACATATAAATGTGATACAGATATACATATATATCACACATATTTTCCCATAGTTTACAAATATTAAATCAAACCATACCAATTAGTTAATATAGGATTTGCATTTTGAATTAAATACTACAGATAATTCCAGGTCAAAACATTTTTAAATGTTTACAAACTAAACATTGTGAACGTTTGGAAATACATATTCTATGTCCAGGCCAGACCCAGATAACTTAAATCAGAATCTCTTATTGCAGTATCTAAGGAGTCAATGATTTTAGAGTTTCCACCCCCCCATACCTGGTGATTCTAATGCATAGACAAGGTTGAGAAAACTATATAGAGCAAAGGCATTAGCTTATAAAGCAGCAATATAAGCCACTTGTGTCTTCACTATGATCTATCTATTGATGGATAGATCACCTCTCCGTTAGGCAGCTGTCTTGACAGCATTCCCTGTCTTCCCCTTCTTTTTGTCACTTTGGCTTCAGGATTGGTAACAGCTTAGGTATTTTAAAAAAAATCATTTTCCTATATTCTCACCCATATAAAGAAACCCTCCTTAACTGGTTGTATTTTGAATGAGCCAATTTTTTTTTTTTCTCTGTAAAGACCCCTAAGCATACACTGTAGATGAACTGCCTTTGTTATTACATAAAGCCAACTTCTACTTGTACATTGGCTCCCATCCCTTAATGCCCTCTTAAGAATATTGATCCAACAATTGTCTCCTCTATCTCTTGTATCAACATTTTTTTCTCTCTTTCTCTTTGATAGTTATTGGAGCTATGGAAACATTTACATACAAACAGCAGTGATTGTTTCTTTCTTAAGAAGATCCTTCCTTTGAAGCCACATTTCCCTTCACTATCTCCTCATTCCTCTGCTTCCCTTTAGAACAAACCACACTGCCCCCAAACCACTATTCAGCCATTCTGATTCCTCTTGTACATCATCTTCAACCTCTACACACGTACCACCTCCTTTTAAGGGTCTTATTTTCACACTCCATTCAGACGGTTCTTGGGAAAGTCAGCCACTTCTACCTTGCCACATTACATTCTCTGTTTGCAGACTTCTTAGTTGAACCATCAAAATATTTGGGAACATTTCAACTATTTCCTCTCTGAAGCACTTTTCTTGGTTGTATTTTGGCATATTTGTGTCTTTTGCTGTTTCTCTCACATCATTCCTTCTCTTTCTTAGTCTCCCTTGGTAGGAACTTCACTCTCTGACTTCTAAAAGTTGGAGTGCCCCAGACCTCAGACCTCTTTGCTATACCCTCATTTTCGGGTTATTCAAGTAACTTTATGTCTTTAATGCCAACTGGATGCCAACTGTTCAAAACCCTCCAATGGCTTTTCACCTCCTTAAGGTCAACACCAAAGCCTTTCAGTGGTATAAAAAAGACTACAAGATCTGAGCCCAGATAGCTCTGTGACATCACCCACAATTTCACTCCCCATGATCAGGCTCCTCCTCACATTGGACAATCATGATCATACCTTGGGACCTTTCCACATATTATCCCTTAGGCTTTCTGAAGAACACCCATATGTTTCATTCCCTTCCTGTTTCAGTTCTTGGATTAATATCACCTTATTATAAATTGGGCTTTATATGATCCCTCTCTATAAAATAACAACATTCTCCAACTTTACCTTCTGTATCCCTATCAGCCTACTTAATTTTATTTCAAGACACTTAACATCGAAATCACAATACATTCAATTGTTTGTTTATTTATTGTCTGCTTTCCAACCTTTCCCCGCTAGACTATAAGTATTCTATAAATCTAAAACCTTCCTTTTTTTTTTTAATTCAAGTCACTGATCTCACAGCATCTAGAATACTATCCATTACAGAGAAAGTATTTGAGAATTTCTGGTTAATTGGATGAATGAATGAGTACTCCTTTTCATTTTCTGTGAATTACCTGTGTGTTTCTTAAAGTTATATGTTATGTTTTCTTCATATATAAGAAATTTTAACCTTTTGCCCTTTACTTGCCAAATATTGTGTCCTGGTTTATCATTTGTCTTTTTAGTTTATGATATCATTTGTCATACATAAAAATTTGATATTTAATTTTGATAAAATTGCTCAATTACAAAATGATTATAACAGGTAAGTAAAATGTGTCACAATAAATGGCTTTTTCTTTTCTTTTCTTTCTTTTTTTTTTTTTGAGATGGAGTTTCATTCTGTTGCCCAGACTGGAATGCAATGGTGCAATCTAGGCTCATTGAAACCTCCGCCTCCTGGCTTCAAGTGGTTTTCCTGCTTCAGCCTCCTGAGTAGCTAGGATTACAGGCATACGCCACCACGTCTGGCTAATTTTTTTTTTTTTTGTATTTAGTATTTAGTAGAGATGGAGTTTCATCATGTTGGTCAGGCTGCTCTCGAACTCCTGAACTCAAATGATCCACCTGCCTCAGCCTTCCAAAGTGCTGAGATTACAGGCTTGAGCCACTGCACCCAGCTCAATGGCTTTTTATTTCACATCTCTCTCTTTCAAACTCACAAAATATTAACACTTTTATAAAATATTCAAAATTAAAAATAATCTTTAATGAAAAAAGGACGTATCTGCAACTTGGAAGTACAAAATGCAATTTCTTTAAAAATCTACCAAATCTAGTCTGGGATAAGACAGCGTGCTGATAAATAACACGCACTGCCTCAGCCCTCATATAATAAGTTTTCTCACAGGTTAATGTCACTTTTTCAGCAAAGTTTGGTCAAACAATTACTATGTGCAAAAAGACAAAGTAAGTGCTAAAGATAATATTGAGAAATACAGTGTGTGACACCCCTTGTGATTAAAAATATGCATTCTTGGTATCAAACAAAAGACTATAAAAGGCAAAAAACACCAAAATTAATAACTATATACACATACATAATAAACATATGCATTTCCATATGCACATATGTATACATACATGGGTATATGTTTGTATGCAAATATTCAGTGCTCAAACTTTGGTAGTTACCTAGACTTTGCATCTTCCTCCTTTATGCTCCATCATCTTCAAATCCTAACACATTACCATAAAGGGAGGATTATGCTTTTCATCCAGGATAATGTAAAGTAGCATGCTGAGCTAGAATCAAAAACGTTTGCTATCTTAGTATATTAACTTTTCACGGGTAAAACTGTTTGCCTAGTCGTTTTAGAAAAGGTGAGTCTGGTCTTATCCTTAAGAAATTCTGTTCAAATTAACGCTGTGACAAATTAAATGTCTTCATTTTTGTATACACTAAAATACCAAATGGAAATGATGATATTTAGTTGTCTAATAGTAAATGTTCTCTGTAGTACTGAAGGACTTCCTAGATTATTGATAACAAATTCCCTCATAACTTTCTGAGTGAAATTTTATATGTTTGTGTGTGTGTGTGTGTGTGTGTAAAATATAATCAATATATCTGAAAGTTTTTTTTAATTTCAAAAAATATTTAAATATTAAATTTATTAAAGATATTCCAGGGTTTACATATAATGATTATGTTTTTATTTTTGTTTAAGATTACAATTCATAATTGTTGTTTCATTAACTATTGTGTGTCTATGCTTTTCTAAGTTTTTGTTAGAGACTTGCATCTGGTCCTTAGTATTCTTGTAGAATTGCAATGGCACATCAATATCTGTATACGTTATTAGCTTTTCAAAGAAACGATTCTGAATTTTAAATTAAATTAGGCTTACAAAAACTATACATTTTCAATACCATTAGTACAACTGTAAATGCACAAGTTAAAAAAAGACATTAATTTTGAAAGCATATTGAAGAAAGTTTTTTATTTGGTGGCAGGTAATAGAAAAAAAGGTATTTCATTTCCTATGATTTGCTTATAGTTTAACCAGTAAACATGAAAACCCTTTGCCTGAAGACATTTCTCATTTTGAAAAGCACTGAATTTTACAACTACAACAGTCTTCTCAGAGTACTCATTAAAATAAAACCTTCAATTAATTTAATTTTAACTAATTCCTCTTGAAGCCTTGAGTCTCTTAGCTACTGGATCACATGCCAAACTTGCAAAATGACATCTTTTTATTTCTTTCTAAAGTATAAATTTTCTATATCCCTGGAAATATTTTGACAGTATATCGTAAATCTGAGTCTGGGAAATTGTAAACTTATATAAAACTCATACACATAAAGAAATAAAGAATATACATTACTTACTAAAGTCTATAATAGCCCTTCCAAAAATATTTCTTAAAATTATTATTTGTTATAGATAATGCTAATTTAAAGACATACATTGCTCCAGAAAACCACTATATGATGTCATCTATAAATGCATTAGACCTATACATGTAGAAGTAAGTTTATTAACGTTACTAAGAGTGCTCATAACTGTAGCTAATTAATTGCTTGTGACCACACTGGCATGATTTCCTAACAATGATAGTAGGCTCAACTTGGTAAATTTCGAATCAGTGGGAACTGATAGATTCATTGATTGACTGAGGTCAAAC
The DNA here is from genome assembly GCF_043159975.1 of Macaca nemestrina. NCBI lineage: Eukaryota > Metazoa > Chordata > Mammalia > Primates > Cercopithecidae > Macaca > Macaca nemestrina. Next base: position 82,333,077 of record NC_092135.1, on the reverse strand, counting down.
TTCCCTATGCAAATCAAACTATGTAATACAAAAATTAAAATTCTTGACATATGCTTCTTAAAATCTTCTATCTAAAACATTAAGCCTACTGGTAGAATAATTCTACCTTATTTTGCTGTCAAATAACTTGAGTATCACTTAAAATAAATTATTAAAATTAACACTGATTTTTAAGTGGACAGGATCACTTTAATATTTGTTTCTGTTATTATTATTATTAAAAGATGGAAACTTGCTATGTTTCTCAGGCTAGATTCAAACTCCTGAGCTCAAGGGATCCTCCTACATCAGCCTCTCTAGTAGCTGAAACTACAGGTATGTAATATTTAGCTTTTAAACATGGTATGTTCTAGACTTTAGAAGTAGAATATTTGAATTATCTGAAAATATTGAGCAAGTGACTAAAGTCTGGGAGCCTGAGAAACTATGATAAAATTACTTAGAAGTAAAATTAGTAAAGAGGCCATTTTTCATGGTCATTCTTTGAATGAAGTATAAGTAACAGTAAGCTATTCCAAAGGCCTGGGGAGATCAGTATATCTTTGGAACTCTTTGGTTTATTCCAAGGTCTTAATCTTGGCAAGATTTTGAACTTTGCTGTCACAAACATCCAGCAAGTCAAATTAGCCTGTGTTAGAGGCAGAATTTTTTTATTTTTTCTGAACCAATTTAGCTCTAGTAGAACTTTGAAAGATTTATTGCAAGATATAAACTTTACTGGCTAAGTTAGCGAAATCAAATCAATTATAATATCAAAATAGAAGGAAGAATTCAATTCAAAAACTGATACTCTTCATCACTGGCATTTTAAAATAAGAAGTCTAATTTTGTTTTGAGAGGATAGTAGTAAACTGCTTTTTCTTAGTAAAATGTAAGTTAACTACTGTTATAATTGCACAATAAAATACATGTTGACTTGCAACATCACATTCTGTTCTCATAGATACAGTTAGTATCTATTCATGGCCATGGTTGTCATGTAATAGTGGGGGAAAAGGGTCTCTGTTAAAATTGGAAACACTTGAAATACTAGTGTCTAGGCACTGACTCACTAAATGCTAAGAAAATAAGACAAGGAAAAGAACTATTAATATATTATGTACTTCCTGACCAGAAATAAAATAAGGATGTTACAAGAAAGACTGCCATAGTTAAATTGGTATTTGTATAACCCAAGCTAACTATGGGTCATGTACCAACCCAAAAGGTTTAGAAAAACACTGGAATCATATTCCACTTCAGAGAAGAAAGATTAGAAAAAGACACTGACTCTTAAAACTAGTAGTGTTGATGACCTAAGCAGTAAGAATGACTGAAATAGCCAAATTAATTATCTTAACTCTATGTAGTTTGCTGACTTCTGGAAATTACAGGAAGAACAAAGTTTATGAGTAAGGCTATGAAAGGACCCTGAAAAGAAATTCAAATTGGTCAAACTGTTCATTTTCTTACACCGTGAAAAGGTAGAATTTTCTTTTGGAGAAAGCACAAAGTTGCATGAAGAATTTCTTAATAACATAACAATCAATTAAACAGACTGGTACTTGCTAAATATTTTCAAGGCTTTAATGTCTTAAACTCATCGCCTGAGCAGGGTTAAGATGGTACTAGTATCTATAAAGCTGCGTCAGTATGACTCTAGGGAAAATGGAAGCACCTTGGTAAGGGGCTTATTTTAATCTAATGTTTTATCAATAATTAGGTTTATAATAAAAACAAATTCGTTTATTCTAAAGATTTAGTGTTCAGATGAGCATGTAGGGCATAGGTCCTCTGAGCTCACTGAACCAAGACATTACCTAAGACACAGACATTGCTCAACCTCCCTTGGGTTACCCTGTCAAAGCAATGGCATGACACACTGACATAATGTTACCCTGGGGGATGAGTACTGGGCTCTTAGTCTTGTAGAACTGCTTTATCCACCTGACATGTTGGCTTGTCATAATTCTAACCTCCAGGTTTCTCTTAAATATTTTTATTGTTGTTCTTGCATTTGTGTTTTGGGGCCTGAAATTAACATAAGAAGAAAAGAGAACTTCACTTTTGGTTTTGGTGCGATATTGCTGAGATGCTGTCTCCAATATAAAACTGGGACAACTTCATTGATTTTTAATTTTTTAAAGAACTTTGCTTATTTTACTTTAAATTCTTATTAGGGTTTCGATAACAGGAAAATTTTTATAATGATCAAATAAGTGGCATAATAGTTTTGACATTGCATTATTAAGATTGATTTTATAAGGTCATTTGAATCATTATATAATCTTCAGTGAGTTATAATTAACCCTGTTCCTGGGAAAAATAATTAAGATGAAAACATAAAAATGTGTAATTTGGAGCTAGGGAACAGTATGGCCTTGAGTTTCTGTAACTAGTGTATCTGTCTAAACCATTTCAGGTCTTTCTGGAGTCAAAAAATAAGCAACTAAACATTGCTATGAGAAGGATACATGCTGCATTAGAAAATGAGAGTAAAATAACTATGCTAAACAGATACTCCGCTTCCCTAAAGAATATGGGAATGGCTTAAAGAATAGCTACCATGCTGGGGAGCCATTCACTTACGGTTATGCCCAGTGGTTAAGAAAACAAAATGGAGGGGATTGCATGGAGTGAACAATTTCATCTTGTTTCCTGTGTTCCTGAATATAGAACAAGATCCTCTACTATGGCTATGCACCTGGAAAAATTACCAAATAAGATGTCTCTTTACTTGTTTCACCCTAAAGGAGGAGTGAGGACAGACTTATCCAAATAATGTAGACAGATTTATCCAAATAATGTAGACATCTTGTGATCTCCACGAAGAAATAGGATAGACCCATCCCCCAAAGTTTTGCTTGGATGTCAAGACTGATGATGCCACATACACACCAAGAGGTTAAGGAAACAGTTTATTACTCTCATAATGAGACTTTCTCAGGAGAGCAGGGCAAGCAGCAAGCAGGTCCAAAAATGGCTTGAGAGAGTATGGAAAGTTGCCTGGCTTGGATTTTTTGTGATTAGGGAAAGGTTGGGGCGAAGGCTCCCACACATGGGCTAGGGCTTAATTGCTTTGAACTTCTGGCTTCCGCAGAGGGAGTACCTGTGCTTTCTTTTCAGCTTGCTCAAATATGGGGCAGAAGAGGAAGAGGGAGTGGTGGGAATTGAAAGCTGACGTCAGTAAAACACAAACAATGAAGTCAGCATCTTTATTATAAATTAGAAGTAAATTCTATTGGAGAAAAATTTCCTTCGAAAGAGACAAAGGATGAGACTATGTCATGGCAAGAAAACTATGTGTGTAAGAGATTGGAAGTGAAATTTATAGCCTATTTAAGCAATACAGTTTAGAGAGATACAACGGAAATTCTCTTTCAAAAAGGTAGAGTGAATTCAAATTTGAGTACCTAAAACATGATATTGGAGAGAAGAGGAATTTAAACTCTTGAAATTAGATAGGTATATAAAAAGATTAACTAGGAAAAAATATGATAAAATATATTTTTTGTTTTTCTTTTATTTTTCCTTTTCTCTCCTTCCATCTTTTACCATTTTAATGCAATTTTCTCAATACATTGACTTGTTTTCATTCTCCTCTCGATTCATTTTCTTTTTTCATTTCCTTTTAGACAAATGTTGATATGTGAACAAAAGCAAATACTGGAAGCATATAGTTTCCTGTCTGGTTTTTAAAGTCCTAATTTAATTTCATAAAAATTCCATAGTCTTTCTCTTAACCATACTAAATGATTATCTTTAGTTTTTGTTTATTCTTCTACCTTACTTTTGTTAAGAAAAAGCTGTAGCTTTTCTCTAAAATTTCTCTGAGACATAGAGCTTAGCAAAATGACACCACCATTCAAAACATCCCTGGAGAGATCCCAAGTTAGAGCTGTAGATTGGATTTATATTCACAAGATTTGGTGCAAGAAAATAATTATTTTTGAAATATTGTTACTTCTACAAATAAAAATGTCTTATAATGATGTTACTGAAAATTAAAAGCTTGTTTTTATTAAAATCCAAAGAGGAAATAAGATAATGAATACTTCTTAAAATATAATTAGCACAGCTTTTTTATGGACTTGGGGATTCATATTTCAAATCATGAATTTGTATTAGGAAATAAAGTAAATGTACTAGTTAGGTACATTGTTTTCCTTTTTATCTTCTTTAATGGATGCATCTAAAGACATACCTATGTTACATAAATTGAAAATATTCGTAGAAAGCCTATAGTCCAACTCACTTAGCACATCTGTAAACTACAATGCTTTTAGAGACCCTGGCTTGCCAGTGGTAACAAGTCTGATAGGAACAGCCTTCCTGAGGCGAAGTGTGATTAACTAAAAAGATAAATAGAGAACTTTAAAACTGTAGCACTGAGGATGTAGAATGACCATGTAATATCAATGTCATGGGACAGAAATGTGATCAATTTTTTAGATATAGCTATTTATTTATTAGGCTGTTGTAATACATACACTGTGAGAAGAAAAATGTAAAGTTGACCTCATAATTCCCCATGAAAAGGAAGCAAACCAACCGACAAAATGTTTTTATGGATCGTTTTAACTGTGGAAAGATTTTTCTTAGGTTAGAGTTCAAACAAATCAAAGAATAACTTTCTCTGAAAAAAAATAAAAATTTAAAGGTTGGGTATGTACAAACAGGAAGAGAGGAGATTAAAGGAAGTTGAAGGTACTCAATAATATAACAACATGCTTGAATCAGGGTAGAAGATGTGACAAATGAAAGTTCTCTGACAAGGAATCAAAGACGGGTGAAATAATAGAAAGAAGATACAAACATGTCTAAATTTAATTTTGCATTCTATGCTAGGATTGGATGAATTACAGTTGTTGTTATCTTGATGCCTAGGGTAACTAAGTAAAATGGGGCTATATTTCTCTCACATTTGTGTTGCAAATAAGGAAATTATTATAGGAAGCAAGAAATTTGAACATTCTGAAAGGTAGAATAAGCTGCAAATGTAGCTCAGAAGTGACTAGGTGTAACAAAAGTCCCCTAAAATCTCTAGCAGGCATTTTAAAGGGTGCAGGGTTCCCAACCATATATGGAATAGGATTTGAGCCAATTTTCTTTCAATGCCAAAATAAAAATTATCCAGAGCTGGCACCTAGTTATAATTCCAATGAACTCTGTACAATAAATGCAGTTTCCCAAACAGTACACATAGTTTCAAAAAGAACATTTGGAAGAAATATTGATAAATTTTATGCTTTACATAAAACAATTAGTTTTTAGCAAATAGAGATTTTAAATTTTATTAAGATTGTTTTTGATTGACAAATCATAATTGATCATTTATGAAGTACAATGTGATGTTTTGATATTTCAAAATAACTGAGAGAGTAAATTTCAAACGTCTTATCATTTTTTTTTTTTTTTTTTTTTTTGAGACAGAGTCTTGCTCTACCACCCAGGCTGGAGTGCAGTGGCAGGATCTTGGCTCACTGCAACCTCTGCCTTCTGGGTTTAAGGGATCCTCCAGCCTCAGTCTCCTGAGTAGCTGGGACTACAGGTGCATGCCACCACACCCGGCTAATTTTTTGTATTTTTAGTAGAGACGGGGTTTCACCGGGTTAGCCAGGATTATCTGGATCTCCTGACCTCGTGATCTGCCCACCTCGGCCTCCCAAAGTGCTGGGATTACAGGTGTGAGCCATTACACCCGGCCTATTAAAGACTTCTATTGCATTAACAGTGTTAATACTTGTGAAAGAAAATTATAAAATATAATTAAAAATAGCAGAAAATAAAATCAACTACATAAAATTTTACCACTTAATAAGAATGATTATTACTAAATAATCTAATTATACAGTTTTATGAAATTATTAAATGAGATATATAAGCATTTTAATATTTTATAAATGTTTTTACATTTTAGTAAATAATCTTTTTTCAAAAAATACTTTCTTTACATAAGGTGTATCACAATTTACATATGCTTACTCTTTCATTTAATGGCAGATCATAAAAAGGTTTTCATATCAGTACATGTAGCTCCTACTTATTTTATATACAGATGAGCATCTATAATCCAAAAATCTAAAGCATGAAATGCTCTAAATTCCAAAACTTTTTGAGTTCTAAAATGATGCACAAGTGGAAAATTCCACACCTGACCTTGTGTGACAGGTACAGTCAAAATGTAGCAATACAACTCAGTTTTTTAGAGTCCCCAAGAGAAAAAGACCCTCCCAGCCCACATAAGCTGTGATATCTTTTTCCATTGCATGCCCGGATTCCCCCAGAGAAGCACACACACTTAACGGTTTTTGTTTTGTTTTGTTTTGTTTAAAAAAAAAGAAAGAAAAGAAGAAGAAGAAAAGCATGTGGTCAGGGCCAAATGCACCAGTGGCAGGATCCCCACAGTACCCTACATGGAACTAAAACCTATGTGAATTACTCATTGTGATTGTTTGCGTAGTCTCTGCTGTATGGTATAAAGATATTGTTGAAAATGTCAAAAAAGTCTGCAGATATCCCCTATCAGTAACAGTGATACCAAAAATAATAAGCATTTATGTTTATCTATGGCATAGAAAATCAACCTGTTGGAGAAAGACAGCAGTGTAAGTGTGAAATGTCTTACAGAAGAGTATGGTGTTGGAATTACCGCTATATACCTAAAGAAACAGGATAAACTGTTGAGTTATATGCTGAAAGTGATAAACGAATGTTAATGAAAAATAAGAAAACATTGCATAAAGCTAAAAATAAAGATGTTGATTATATTTTGGAAGAGCGAATCTTTAAGTGTTGCAGTGAACACATGTCAGTAATAGTAATCATAAAATAAGCCAAGATCCATCACGATGAACTGTAAATTGAAGGGAACTATGAATATTCAACACACTAGTTGCAAAAATTTAAGAAAAGACATGGCATTAAATTTTTAATGATTTCTACTGATAAAGCATCTGCTGATCACAAAGCAGCAGATAAATTCATTGAGGAGTTTACACAGATCATTGCAGATGAAAATTTGACACCAGAACGAGTCTTTAATGCTCATAAAACATTGTTCTGATGTTACTGCTCCATAAAGACACTGACCACAGCTGATAAGGCAGCTCCTACAGGAATTAAGGATGCTAAGGATAGAGTAACTATGCTGGGATGTGCTAATGCAGCAGGCAAGCTTAAGTGTAAAGTTGCTGAAATAGGCAAAATTTGGCATTTTTGCTGCTTTAAATGAGATAATTTCTTATCAAGGCCCATTATTATGATACAAAAGTCATGGATCACCAGAAACAGCTTTCTGATTGATTTCACAAACATCTTCTACTAGTGGTTCATGCTCACTTCAGGAAAGCTGGACTGGGTGACAACAGACCTCAAGTGAGAAAAAAATGACTGACTTTCTTACATATGCAAAAAATATACCTTCAGAATTCATCAGTAAGCTTGAGGAAGTAGATATCAAAGAAGTTTTATACATTTATATTGAGGCTACAGTTGTTCATTCATTGACCGATGGTGAAATAGCCAAAAGGGTTGTAAATTAAGGCAATCTTGATAATATTAAGAATAGAGATCATGTTGTTAACACTGAAGAAAAAGTGCCTATATATGACATGGTCAAAAAGTGTGATGGGCTTATTTAAAAACTAGAGCAGTGTGCATTTATAACAGAAAAAGATATTATGTCAGTATATAAAATCAAAGAGAGGCTTCTAAGACAAAACATATGTTTAATGAGGCAGAAGACCAGAGGAAACATCTTTAAAAGATGTCTAGTAGAATTCCTCCTTATCCCCAGAGGACCAACTTCCTGGTCTCCCCACTGCTTCTGATGTTTCTTCTCACCTAAAAGAAAAATACAGCATACAGCAACTTTTAAATCAATACACAACGTTGTAGGTGGTGAATGAAAGCCTGCTGTTGTTTGTTCTTGCAGTTGTTTTAACAACAGACACAAGTATTCTGGTGATGCTACTACTTTAGTTACCCTGAACACGTTTTCACTGTATTAACTATATTTCTTTTTTACTGTTACGTACTTATGTATGAATAAATGTAAAAAAAAAGATTGCCTGTTGGTGGCATATAAATTAAGAGCCAAGAATGATGGTGATGCCAAACAACCAAATTGTCCCCATGGGTGGCTGAAACAGTGACAAACTTTCTTTTAAAAGAATTTTTGCTTAATTCCAATAGTTTTTGGGGTACAAGTGGTTTTGGCTACATGGATGAGTTGTATAGTGGAGAAGTCTGATATTTAGTGCACTTGCCACCTGAGTAGTGTACATTGTACTCAATATGTAGAGTTTTTTTTTTTTTTTTTTTTATTCATTGGCCTCCTTCTGAGTCTCCATTTCATTATATCATTAATATCGCTCTGAATGTCTTTGCATACACATAGCTTAGCTCCCACTTAAAAGTGAGAACATATGGTATTTGGTTTTCTCTTCCTGAGTTACTTCACTTAGGATAATGCCCTCCAGCTCCATCCAACTTGCTGCAAGACTCTACTTTGTTCTTTTATATGGCTGAGTAGTATCCCATGACACCTTTATTTTATGATAGTTCAATGTACATGAAGTTTGTTTCATTCAAAAAATTATTTAAGGTATATATAAAATTACCTTCAGACTGTATGTTTAAGTTGTATACGAGCAATAAATGAATTTTATTTTTAGACTTGGTTGGGTCCCTTCCCCAAGATATGTCATAATGTGTATGTAAACATTCCAAAATCCAGATGCACACACACACACACACACACACACACACACACACACATGCAATTTATAAACTTGATTTAAAATATACTAAAAATGCTATACTTAAGATGCTAAAAAATTTGTATAATTAAAAAATGTAATTTCTGTCTCCTACTCCATTCAAACTTACCCCATTATTACTTAGTCAAATAAATTACTTTCCATGTGACTGTGGACAAATGGATTTACCTCTCTAAATCTTAGTCTCCTTGTCTGTAAAAAGTCCCAGTGAAATACAGTTGTTTGTTTTGAGAATTAAGAGAGAAAATATATTTAATGGTCTTCCTGGTGTCTGGCACACATTTGTTACTCAGTCTGTGTTAGCTCTTACTCACAGATATGAATCATATTATTTTTTTCCTAGTAATGCAAACATTTATTAGATACTTACTAACTTAGTTAGCTAATAGTGATTTCCAAATTAGGTAATTCCATATTCATGAATTGACATGTTTCTTTTTGTCTTGGTTTAATTCTCCCCATGAGAGAGAGAGGGAGACTATCCTTGATAGTGTTATTACTGAATATCAAGGCAGATATATATAATTTTCTAATAAAAGGGTTTTCAAATAGATACTTTTATTTAGAACAAACTACTAAAATTTACTTAACTGATAAAAAATTTTTAAAGGGTAACTCTAAGAAATATATTGAGTCAAATTACTTACAAAGTCAAATTTGTCCTAAATATATATACTATAGTATTTTATATATAGTATAGTATATATTATATATAGTATAGTATTTCATAGAATTTAGTTAATTTGCACAAAAAATATGCTGAATGCAAGCAGGCAGTCAGCAAGCAGCTTAAAAAGTATAGGGAATTTCTAGTATATAGGAAAGCTATACATTAAAAAAAGCTATACAAGTTCTCATACGTCATCCTAATTTTAGTAAATAGAAAGCAGATATTAAATTTGTGTCAAGTCGTTACATTAAGCTTACTCTGATATCCTGTGTTTCATAATTTTACATCAAGTTTACTCTCATGTTCTGTTCATCATAAATCTTTATGAGCACCTCAGTAGCTCCCACAGTGTAATTAGCACATCTGATGAGTCACGTCCTTCAACCTGCTTCAGTAAAGTTAGATTAACTTCATTTTCCCATTGTATATATGTCTACATATATATATTTACACACACACACACACACACACAAATACATGCACATACATACGTACCGCTCCCATTCAGGGTATTAACTAATCATTTTCATTTTTATTTATTCAAAAAAGCAACCCTTTGCCTTACAAATAAATTTTATACTTTAAAATAAATGCCTTATTATTTTCTTTGTTTTTTTCTTTTTTTCTAAACTCTTTCATTTATTTTTATTTCTTAAAAAATTAAATAAATGCTCTCAATGTTATGGATTTGGTTTTGATTTCTACTATGGCTGCATTCTACACCTTTTGATAGGGAATATTCTCAACACTCTTATTTTCCAGGCACTAAGTCAGTGCGGTTTTACTTGTTCTCTGATACCAGAATTAATTATTAATTTTTTCAGATTATATTAATCAACTAATTAATTAGCTAATAACCAAGTAATGTGTTTGTATTTGTTTATAGTTTTATTAAAATGTCTGTAATATTGACATTTATACTGTCAGTGATATTTTTTCCTTGATTTTTGCTGTTTGCATTTATTTATATTTTTTGAGATTTACTATATGGCCATTTTTCTGTTTCCTAGACACTTAAAGAAAATTAGACACTTTACCATATCAAAGTGGAAGATTTTTTACCAGCTTAGTTAAAGGATTTATAGTTGTCTAAGTAGACTGGTGAAGAGGCGAAGAACATAAATAAACCCAGCAGGGAAATATGAATTTTTCTCTTTCTGAGAAAATGGTTTTTGTCAAAACATCGTGCCAGACTTTGTTTGGTGGACTGCCATTTCTGACACCGAAATGGCTTTTACTTTTCATCCAATGTCACCAGACTGCCAACCACAGTGTAAGAACAAATATACTCTAGATGCCTTGTGGCAATCAGTGGCCCATTCCTGATTGAACAAATTTGGCCTAATTGAGCCTGGCAGAAATGTGCTGCCTCAGGAATCTTTTTTTCTCAAGCAGAAGTAGCAAACTGATGGTCTAAGAGATGGGTAATCATAAAATTCATTAATTGTCTAAACTGGACATATTCAACAATGAAAGGGGTTCTATTAGTGCTTATTCTGAGAAAATTGTCTTGAGAAAATCCTGAATTATAATCTCCCTAACTGTGAGCTAAATGAGCTTACAATGTGTTGATGGGGAAAGGATTTAAATTAGCTGGCAATAGTTAAAAGGTCAGAAGAGTTTGCATAAGAATTCACATTGCCATTTTATCTTGAAAATCATTATGAGATTTTAACAATGAATGTTCTGTACCTGGTTCTCAGGGAACTCTGGGAAGCTGACTCTGAGATTGAGCTAAATGGGCAGAAGGTTAATTAGGGAGTGTCCTTAGGATCAATACCTGTGGAAGGGCGGGGTCTAGACAAGTTGGTCAGAGGGAGGCAACCCCAATGACAGTTGGAGCTGACCCCAGGAGACACTCTAGAGTTAAAATAGTCCAACATAGTGTCCATATTTATATTCTGCCTCAAACTAGCATTGGTTCTGTGGTGGCTGGATCAGACTACACTGGAGGAGGCTGTTGTTTACAATGGAAGCAATCCTGGCCAGGCACGGTGGCTCACACCTGTAATCCTAGCACTTTGGGAGGCCTAGGAGGGCGGATCGCCTGAGGTCAGGAGTTCCAGATCAACCTGGCCAACATGGTGAAATCCCTCCCATCTCTATTAAAAATGTAAAAAATTAGCCCAGCGTGATGGAGGTTGAGGTGGGAGAATTTCTTGAACTCGGGAGGCGGAGGCTGCAGTGAGCTAAAATTGTGCCACTGCACTCCAGCCTGGGTGACAGAGTGAGACCCCATCTCAAAACAATGAAAAATGAATATATTTTTTAAGTGGATGCAATTATTGAAGAAGCTAATTGCTGAAGTACATCTACAGAGATAGGCACTACTTCCTTGAAATGGTATCTTGGTGGTATGTGCTCACTAAAATAAATTATTACACTTCAGATCAGCAATCAACTAGAGATGAGGAACTTCCTCATGTTATAAGGCAGCATTTCCAATGTTTTCTACTTGCCCAAGTCACACCTTGCTGTTGTTCTTGGCCTCTATATTGATTTGAGCCAGTGACCTTTGATCTACAGCTTTATATGTTGTTGGAACTACCAAGTAATCATTCTGTTCTTAGCCTCCTGTGGGCTCCTAGGAGTTTTGCCAACATTGATGACTTTAAATTCCTCAGAATAGTGAGGAGACCACAGTGGCTTATAACCCAGTCAGACCCATTGATCCCTATTTAATCAAATATTTTATTCATTCCCTTAACTAACCTGAAATGAAATTCAGAATTATGGCTACATACATTAAAAAAAATATAATGCCCTAAGTATAATATGAAGGCATAATAAAATGTAGAAGAGTTTATAATAAAAATATTTTTATACATAAAAACTTGGAGATGACTATACAAGTGGAAATACTGAAAGAGCAAAATGCTTGTGCCTGAACGTAGAAAATCATAGTAAATGTCATGAGCACAACTGTAGACAGAAACAATTTTGTGTGATAACCTATTAAAAAAATACAAGAAAACAATGTCCCAAAATGAGGAATGACTCATTCTATGCCTTGTTAAAAAAAAAAAAAAAGTCTTTTTAAAAATCTACATACATAGTAATTACCTTACTGTAAAATTCATTGAGTATTAAATATGTACAGAAATATTTTGTATTTATGTGAAAAATAAAGATTCTCGACACAGTTATTAATAAACTTGTTTTTACCTACATGAGTAATCAATACATCGTTCAAATTTTGAGAGATGCAAGATACGGAGCAGATCGTTGTTATGTAGAACTGTTGAGAGCATTGCCAGATTTCAAGCATTTCTGGCACTAATCCAGTAATTGTCAATAGCACCTTTCAATCAATAATGCCTTCACACTGGAACACCATGTTAAAAACCACTGGACCAAAAGAACTTTAATCAAATTTACCAATCCACTTGACAGTCCTTGCCCCATTTTACCTAATCCCCAGTGGTTCACCATCTCCATTGCTTTTCCATTAAGCCATACTGTTACAGGAAGACAATTTGTCAGTCTGTCTAGAGCCTCATCTACCCTGTATATATCAAACATTCTTTATAGTTTCTGGCATTTAGAAAATGATTTACCCTAGCTTCCAGATGATACGTCTTCCATATTTCTTCATTTCTTAGGCTATTTCTTATAAACTGGAAAGGAGATATTCAAATGTGAACTCATGCCAACACATTTCTGGGAAGCTCTAAATATTTAATTCTGCAAATGGAAACATTCATTTTACAGAGATCTTGTTATCCTAATCTTATATTGAGTATTTCCTCCAGGAGAAAGCATTCTCTGAGAATATATGAAAGATAATTTTGACTGTCATTTTTCCAATATGATTACAGAAACTTCATTAAAAATGATTGGGGACTTTGGTATTATGTTTAGAGAACAAGCTTAATGTCTACAATATATACACAGGATTTAATAGATTCAGTAGGCTGAGGGTAGCAGCATGGTAATAAAACACCATCAAAAACTCGCATTTCAGTCCCACTTTTGTCAGTAACTAGTTATGTGAACCTAGATAAAGCATTTAACTTCCTTTGGCTCCATTTTCCATCTGTGAAATTATTGAGTTGGAAAACATGATCTCTAGTGGCTCTTTCAGTACAAAAATCCACTGACTCTGTTTTCATGATTAACTTTTCTATATTTTTCAGATGTTAAATTGGCAAGAAATTAGGATTTGAGATTTTTTTTGGAAAGCTTTTGACTATATTTTTCAAATGCAGATGTTTGGTTACATATAGAATTTCCCTGATGCCTAATGATCTATGACCTCAATTGCCTCCAAGCAGATTATCCATCTGCTATCTTACGTTGACTCTGAAAATATAATTTTAAAATGTCTTCAGGAGAGTAGTTCCATGGAATATGACATATCTCGAGACACAACAAGGCATGACCCATTTCAGCATAGGTGGAGGGGAACTGGAACCTAATCTACTTAGTAGTAGGGGCAAACACCAAGGTGGCTGACCGATCTCCAGTTGTTTTCTTGCGGGAAATCTACACTGGCAGACATAACTTAATAACTCAAATGTACAACACATGATAGGTAATAATTGCAGACATGTCATTGGTTTCCAAGAACAGTATAAAATAATAGATCACATAAATCAATGTTGACTGAATTTAATATCAACATATATTCTTTATTCATTGACTACCGATTGAATGCCTGCCATGTGTCTCTGAATAAAAAAGAGTTTGTATATTGATATTCAACATTACGTAAATCATTCAGTGTAGGAGAGAGTTTTAAACAACACTCAGACCTAAGTAGGGAACAGTAAGCAAAAACAAAAAGAAAAGAAGGAGGGCCATCTTCATGAAATTTGAATATTACCCAGACCATTAAGTGGACTCAAGTTAGAAACAATAAAGATGCAGTTAGATAAACTATAATTCAGTGCAGGATTTTATATAAGGAACAATGTAAAAGTCTAGTCTTCATTATATCACCAACTAAAGACTATTAGTTGCCAGAACTCATAACTTGTACTTCCTAAATATTTTCTCTGAACTTTGTTTTCCAAAAGTCTTCTGAATGTTCTCAGGCAAGCTTAGGCTTATAGTCACAAGGTTTCTTTAAGATCTCCAAAGACACAGGCATTTGAAGACAGCAATCAATAGCATAAACAAATTAAATACAAGCATAGCCCATATTAAATTTTATTTAAAAAAAGAAATTATCTTTTAATTTTGTGATATATATATGTGTGTGTGTGTGTGTGTGTGTGTGTGTATATATATATATATATATATTTTTTTTTTTTTTTGAGACCAAGTCTCACTCTGTCGCCCAGGCTGGAGTGTGGTGGCGTGATGTGGGCTCATGCAACCTCCACCTCCTGGTTTCAAGTGATTCTCCTGCCTTAGCCTCCAGAGTAGATGGGATTACAGGCATGTGCCCCCACGCCCAGCTAATTTTTGTATTTTTTGTAAAGATGGAGTTTCACCAAGTTGGCCAGAGTGGTCTCCAGCTCCTGACCTCAGGTGATCTGCCCACCTTGGCCTCCCAAAGTGCTGAGATTACAAGCATGAGCCACCTTACTATTCTTTTATAATTTTTAATGAGCTATGATTTTTCTGCAAACATCCTTCATGCACAATGTTTTTGTGTTTTTATAATTTAAAGAAAATTTTATTTTTGTGTCCCACTGTGACTTTAAAATATACCCATTGGAAAAAATTCTTCCCTTACTCCTGAAAGATATTTTTGATGATTTTTCAAGTAATAAAATTTTCATGGTCATTTAATTTTACTAAAACAGTATCAATTTAGAAATTAAAATACTCAGTTCTATGTTATAATCCTAACTATGAATTGGACATAAATTTTTACATGACTCTTTGTGCCCCCCAGCTGGGGCTTTCTATAGGTAAAAGGAGGGGAAGAAAATGAGAATTTTATGGCCGAATAGGAGCAGCTCCAGTCTCCAACTCCCAGCGCGAGCGACAGAGAAGACCAGTGATTTCTGCATTTTCAACTGAGACTCCACCTCTGGGGACCGGGCAGAGTAAACTAAACAAACGCAGCAGACACCTCTGCAGACGCAAAGAACTCTGTCTGACAGCTTTGAAGAGAGCAGTGGATCTCCCAGCACGGAGGCTGAGATCTGAGAAGGGACAGACTCCCTGCTCAAGTGGGTCCCTGACCCCTGAGTAGCCTAACTGGGAGACATCCCCCACTAGGGGCAGTCTGACACCCCACACCTCACAGGGTGGAGCTTCCTCTCACAGGGTGAGAGGACGCTTCCAAAGCAAGAATCAGACAGGTACACTCGCTGTTCAGAAATATTCTATCTTCTGCAGCCTCTGCTGCTGATACCCAGGCAAACAGGGTCTGGAGTGGACCTCAAGCAATCTCCAACAGACCTACAGCTGAGGGTCCTGACTGTTAGAAGGAAAACTATCAAACAGGAAGGACACCTACACCAAAACCCCATCAGTACATCACCATCATCAAAGACCAGAGGCAGATAAAACCACAAAGATGGGGAAAAAGCAGGGCAGAAAAGCTGGAAATTCAAAAAATAAGAGCGCATCTCCCCCGGCAAAGGAGCGCAGCTCATCGCCAGCAACGGATCAAAGCTGGACGGAGAATGACTTTGACGAGATGAGAGAAGAAGGCTTCAGTCCATCAAATTTCTCAGAGCTAAAGGAGGAATTACGTACCCAGCACAAAGAAACTAAAAATCTTGAAAAAAAGTGGAAGAATTGATGGCTAGAGTAATTAATGCAGAGAAGGTCATAAACGAAATGAAAGAGATGAAAACCATGACACGAGAAATACGTGACAAATGCACAAGCTTCAGTAACCGACTCGATCAACTGGAAGAAAGAGTATCTGCGATTGAGGATCAAATGAATGAAATGAAGCGAGAAGAGAAACCAAAAGAAAAAAGAAGAAAAAGAAATGAACAAAGCCTGCAAGAAGTATGGGATTATGTAAAAAGACCAAATCTACGTCTGATTGGGGTGCCTGAAAGTGAGGGGGAAAATGGAACCAAGTTGGAAAACACTCTTCAGGATATCATCCAGGAGAACTTCCCCAACCTAGTAGGGCAGGCCAACATTCAAATCCAGGAAATACAGAGAACGTCACAAAGATACTCCTCGAGAAGAGCAACTCCAAGACACATAATTGCCAGATTCACCAAAGTTGAAATGAAGGAAAAAATCTTAAGGGCAGCCAGAGGGAAAGGTTGGGTTACCCACAAAGGGAAGCCCATCAGACTAACAGCAGATCTCTCGGCAGAAACTCTCCAAGCCAGAAGAGAGTGGGGGCCAATATTCAACATTCTTAAAGAAAAGAATTTTCAACCCAGAATTTCATATCCAACCAAACTAAGTTTCATAAGTGAAGGAGAAATAAAATCCTTTACAGATAAGCAAATGCTTAGAGATTTTGTCACCACCAGGCCTACCTTACAAGAGACCCTGAAGGAAGCACTCAACATGGAAAGGAACAACCGGTACCAGCCATTGCAAAAACATGCCAAAATGTAAAGACCATCGAGGCTAGGAAGAAACTGCATCAACTAACGAGCAAAATACCAGTTAATATCATAATGGCAGGATCAAGTTCACACATAACAATCTTAACCTTAAATGTAAATGGACTAAATGCTCCAATTAAGAGACACAGACTGGCAAACTGGATAAAGAGTCAAGACCCATCAGTCTGCTCTATTCAGGAGACCCATCTCACACGCAGAGACATACATAGGCTCAAAATAAAGGGATGGAGGAAGATTTACCAAGCAAATGGAGAACAAAAAAAAGCGGGGGTTGCAATACTAGTCTCTGATAAAACAGACTTTAAACCATCAAAGATCAAAAGAGACAAAGAAGGCCATTACATAATGGTAAAGGGATCAATTCAACAGGAAGAGCTAACTATCCTAAATATATATGCACCCAACACAGGAGCACCCAGATTCATCAAGCAAGTCCTTAGAGACTTACAAAGAGACTTAGACTCCCATACAATAATAATGGGAGACTTCAACACTCCACTGTCAATATTAGACAGATCAACGAGACAGAAAGTTAACAAGGATATCCAGGAATTGAACTCATCTCTGCAGCAAGCAGACCTAATAGACATCTATAGAACTCTCCACCCCAAATCAACAGAATATACATTCTTCTCAGCACCACATCGTACTTACTCCAAAATCGACCACGTAATTGGAAGAAAGCACTCCTCAGCAAATGTACAAGAACAGAAATTATAACAAACTGTCTCAGACCACAGTGCAATCAAACTAGAACTCAGGACTAAGAAACTCAATCAAAACCGCTCAACTACATGGAAACTGAACAACCTGTTCCTGAATGACTACTGGGTACATAACGAAATGAAGGCAGAAATAAAGATGTTCTTTGAAACCAATGAGAACAAAGATACAACATACCAGAATCTCTGGGACACATTTAAAGCAGTGTGTAGAGGGAAATTTATAGCACTAAATGCCCACAAGAGAAAGCTGGAAAGATCTAAAATTGACACTCTAACATCGCAATTAAAAGAACTAGAGAAGCAAGAGCAAACACGTTCGAAAGCTAGCAGAAGGCAAGAAATAACTAAGATCAGAGCAGAACTGAAGGAGATAGAGACACAAAAAACTCTCCAAAAAATCAATGAATCCAGGAGTTGGTTTTTTGAAAAGATCACCAAAATTGACAGACCACTAGCAAGACTAATAAAGAGGAAAAGAGAGAAGAATCAAATCGACGCAATTAAAAATGATAAAGGGGATATCACCACCAACCCCACAGAAATACAAAGTACCATCAGAGAATACTATAAACACCTCTATGCAAATAAACTGGAAAATCTAGAAGAAATGGATAATTTCCTGGACACTTACACTCTTCCAAGACTAAACCAGGAAGAAGTTGAATCCCTGAATAGACCAATAGCAGGCTCTGAAATTGAGGCAATAATTAATAGCCGACCAACCAAAAAAAGTCCAGGACCAGATGGATTCACAGCTGAATTCTACCAGAGGTATAAGGAGGAGTTGGTACCATTCCTTCTGAAACTATTCCAATCAATAGAAAAAGAGGGAATCCTCCCTAACTCATTTGATGAGGCCAATATCATCCTGATACCAAAACCTGGCAGAGACACAACAAAAAAAGAGAATTTTAGACCAATATCCCTGATGAACATCAATGCAAAAAATCCTCAATAAAATACTGGCAAACCGGATTCAGCAACACATCAAAAAGCTTATCCACCATGATCAAGTGGGCTTCATCCCTGGGATGCAAGGCTGGTTCAACATTCGCAAATCAATAAACATAATCCAGCATATAAACAGAACCAAAGACAAGAACCACATGATTATCTCAATAGATGCAGAAAAGGCTTTTGACAAAATTGAACAGCCCTTCATGCTAAAAACGCTCAATAAATTCGGTATTGATGGAACGTACCTCAAAATAATAAGAGCTATTTATGTCAAACCCACAGCCAATATCATACTGAATGGGCAAAAACTGGAAAAATTCCCTTTGAAAACTGGCACAAGACAGGGATGCCCTCTCTCACCACTCCTATTCAACATAGTGTTGGAAGTTCTGGCTAGGGCAATCAGGCAAGAGAAAGAAATCAAGGGTATTCAGTTAGGAAAAGAAGAAGTCAAATTGTCCCTGTTTGCAGATGACATGATTGTATATTTAGAAAACCCCATTGTCTCAGCCCAAAATCTCCTTAAGCTGATAAGCAACTTCAGCAAAGTCTCAGGATACAAAATTAATGTGCAAAAATCACAAGCATTCTTATACACCAGTAACAGACAAACAGAGAGCCAAATCAGGAATGAACTTCCATTCACAATTGCTTCAAAGAGAATCAAATACCTAGGAATCCAACTTACAAGGGATGTAAAGGACCTCTTCAAGGAGAACTACAAACCACTGCTCAGTGAAATAAAAGAGGACACAAACAAATGGAAGAACATACCATGCTCATGGATAGGAAGAATCAATATAGTGAAAATGGCCATACTGCCCAAGGTAATTTATAGATTCAATGCCATCCCCATCAAGCTACCAATGAGTTTCTTCACAGAATTGGAAAAAACTGCTTTAAAGTTCATATGGAACCAAAAAAGAGCCCGCATCTCCAAGACAATCCTAAGTCAAAAGGACAAAGCTGGAGGCATCAAGCTACCTGACTTCAAACTATACTACAAGGCTACAGTAACCAAAACAGCATGGTACTGGTACCAAAACAGAGATATAGACCAATGGAACAGAACAGAGTCCTCAGAAATAATACCACACATCTACAGCCATCTGATCTTTGACAAACCTGAGAGAAACAAGAAATGGGGAAAGGATTCCCTATTTAATAAATGGTGCTGGGAAAATTGGCTAGCCATAAGTAGAAAGCTGAAACTGGATCCTTTCCTTACTCCTTATATGAAAATTAATTCAAGATGGATTAGAGACTTAAATGTTAGACCTAATACCATAAAAATCCTAGAGGAAAACCTAGGTAGTACCATTCAGGACATAGGCATGGGCAAAGACTTCATGTCTAAAACACCAAAAGCAACGGCAGCAAAAGCCAAAATTGACAAATGGGATCTCATTAAACTAAAGAGCTTCTGCACAGCAAAAGAAACTACCATCAGAGTGAACAGGCAACCTACAGAATGGGAGAAAATTTTTGCAATCTACTCATCTGACAAAGGGCTAATATCCAGAACCTACAAAGAACTCAAACAAATTTACAAGAAAAAAACAAACAACCCCATCAAAAAGTGGGCAAAGGATATGAACAGACATTTCTCAAAAGAAGACATTCATACAGCCAACAGACACATGAAAAAATGCTCATCATCACTGGCCATCAGAGAAATGCAAATCAAAACCACAATGAGATACCATCTCACACCAGTTAGAATGGCAATCATTAAAAAGTCAGGAAACAACAGGTGCTGGAGAGGATGTGGAGAAATAGGAACACTTTTACACTGTTGGTGGGATTGTAAACTAGTTCAACCATTATGGAAAACAGTATGGCGATTCCTCAAGGATCTAGAACTAGATGTACCATATGACCCAGCCATCCCATTACTGGGTATATACCCAAAGGATTCTAAATTATGCTGCTATAAAGACACATGCACACGTATGTTTATTGCGGCACTATTCACAATAGCAAAGACTTGGAATCAACCCAAATGTCCATCAGTGACAGATTGGATTAAGAAAATGTGGCACATATACACCATGGAATACTATGCAGCCATAAAAAAGGATGAGTTTGAGTCCTTTGTAGGGACTTGGATGCAGCTGGAATCCATCATTCTTAGCAAACTATCACAAGAACAGAAAACCAAACACCGCATGTTCTCACTCATAGGTGGGAACTGAACAATGAGATCACTCGGACTCAGGAAGGGGAACATCACACACCGGGGCCTATCATGGGGAGGGGGGAGGGGGGAGGGATTGCACTGGGAGTTATACCTGATGTAAATGACGAGTTGATGGGTGCAGCACAGCAACATGGCACAAGTATACATATGTAACAAACCTGCACGTTATGCACATGTACCCTCCAACTTAAAGTATAATAATAATAAATAAATTTAAAAAAAAAAAAAAAAAAAAAGAAAATGAGAATTTCATCCATTTAATACCTTATTGTTTATGGACACTTCAAGGTTTAGGAGACTAGGAAGAAAAGAGAGTTGAATGATTATAGATTAAGATCAGAAAATTTCTTCCTTAACTAGTATTGAGGTAACTTAATAATTATATCATGTAGTAATTCCATTTTTAACTTTTTGTGGAACCACTAGACTGTTTTCCAAGGTGGATGCAACATTTTATATTCTCATCAATAATATATAAGAATTCTAACTTCTCTGCATCCTCACTAACATTTGTCATTTTCTGATGGTTTTATTATAGCCATCCTAATGGGTGTGAAAGGATATCTCATTATAGTTTTGATTTTCATTTCCCTGATGGCTAATGCTGTTGAGTATATTTTCGTGTCCTTATTAGCCATCTATATCTCTTTGTAGATAAGTTTTGAAAAGTTAAATGAGGTATTTGGTAGGTCATAAAGTCATCTAATGATGTTAATAAATTTAGTACATTTAAAATAATATTTACTATTTTTTCATACATGCTCTAAAAATGTTAAATTGTTGAGTAGGTAGTTCACATTAGCTTTCCTTAACTTTTCAAAACTTGTTTACAAAATAGCTATACAAGCTATAATAATCCTTAAAAATGATAAAACTAAAACTGAGGGAAGCTGAACGGCTTGCCCAAGCTTGTACAAATATCAATGGAGCAGCCAGGTTTTTCTTAAATCTATGCTTTTTACATTGAATATGGTTGTTGAGAAGTCAGTTAACACTTGAGAAAGATTTTAGAATAGTTGAGAAAAGACAAATTCAGGGAGAAGCATAGTAATAATACAAGGTAATAAAGTGGGGAAGACACAGTTGAATGCTTTGAGAAGTTTAGTTGCAAAGTGAATTTTTTTTTAAATGAAGGAAGTAAGGATATAGTTTTATGATTAAATCACTTAAATGGTGAAGGAGAAAGAATAAAATAAATGATGCTGTACTACACCCAGTAGAGTTCAGCAGCTCAGTCATGGGATGACAAAGGATGAAAGCCAAGAAGTGAAGGCATTAACCTTGACTAGTAGTCGTGAAAAAAGAGTTTAAGGTTAAATCTTTTTCTGAGTCTTGGGAAAAAGAAGTAAGACAGGACTTAAATGATAACCTTTGTTTTTAAGGGAAAAGGAGCAGATTGTTGCCAAAGTTCTTTGGTGGGGATTTTGTGTGTTTCCTTTGCTTCTAAATCTAAATTTTGCCCATTTTTTTCTTCCTAAAGTTACCGTGCTCCCAAAATTACAGTTAACTGAAGTATCTGATAAGGTGGCGTCTTGCTAATCAGGCTTTTATCTATGTTGTCTTCTTACTGACAGATTAATTGCCTGAATTGCCTTTTTATTTTTAAGTATTCCTGAGAAGGAAATTTAGCAATTAAAATGATTTAGACTTTGCTGTTTATATAGCAGTTTAAATGACATTTGAAAGATAGTGGAGGAAATTAATAAATGATTGAACAAAATAATATGTAGCAGAAATATGTTTGTTGCTATAATTAAAAGTGTATAACTTAGTAATCCAGGTCAATTTTTACAAAGAATCAACGAGTAGTGCTTTTCAAATGGCTTTAAAAATTGATTGTTTTTAATCAGTCGTATTTCAAGTTCAGGCATGGATTTGAATATTTAATTAACTGATTTTTGAAGTAATATGTTATGCACTTCATTTTTATATGGTTAATAAGTACTTTGTTGTACTGATATAGTGAGTATTCATAAAAGTTTAACTACAAACTTCAAATCAGTATATTAAGAACAGATTTTTATGTTTTTAATTATTAAAGAAAATGTGCCAATACTGATTTTTATTTTCCTGCTTCATTTTAAGTGTTGCTCTATATACTCACTATAGAAAAATAAGCAAAATGGGAAATACATATTTTAAAATATTTAATTATCAGAAATTATAGCTCCAGATAATATTGCTAAAAATTAGAAGCATATATTTTAGACTTGCCCCCATAAAGCTACAGATCTATAAATTATACACAAATATGTACATATGTTATTTCACAAAATGGAATCCTTACAATTATATAAGTATATTTCTTTTGATACATGTTGAATATGTTTCCATGCCAATAAAACTCTATTTTTATAAATGTAAATTTGGCCATACGGAGTCTCATTGCACAATGATACCAACATTTATGCTATCATTTCTAAATTTTACATATTAGAAATGACATTTGATTATTTATATATGTATATCATGTATGGGATATATATTTATACACATATGTATTACATGTATGACTGATCTTATTTTTGCCTTGAGACAAAAAACTAAAAATAGAATTTAAGTATGAAAAAGCATCAAGTAAAACTTTTGATATTTGACTAATTTGTCTCCAGAAAGAAAAGACATACCAATTTAAACTCCATCAGTTACTTCTTTAACAGTAGCAGTAGGAAATTTACAGCCTATGGGCCATATCTGGCCTACCATTATTTTTGTAAATGCAAGTTTTGTAAATACAAACACCTATTTGTTTACATACTGTCTCTAACCACTTTCACAGTAGTTGTGACAGAGACCATGTATTATGTGTATTATGTTTAAAATAGCATAAATTATTAACTATCTTCCTTTATAGAATAAGTTTGCCAACGTCTGTGTTATAGTGTTTCCCCTAAATATCTGGTTTTATATTTATTGATGCAGTAACAAATATAAAGTAAAATAGAATAAATTATATCCATTTTAATTTGATTAACAACTGAGAGCCTTTAGAGTATCCATCACCCAAATAACATACATTGTATCCATTAACTAATTTCATCCACCCCCTCCCACCACCTCACCTTTCAGTCTCCATTGTTCATCATTCCGCTCTCTCTATCCACATGTATACATTTTTAGCACCCATTTATGAATGAGAATATGTTATATTTGACTTTCTGTGCCTGTCTTCTTTCACTTAAGATAATGACTTCCAGTTCCACTGATGTTGCTGCCAAAAATATGATGACTCTTTTTTTAGTAGCTGAATAGTATTTCTTTAAATGTGTGTGGACATATATATGTATACATACATATATACTTATACAGCATATTTCCTTAATCTATTCATCCATTGATGGACACTTAGGTTGATTGATTCCGTATATTTGTTATTGGGACTAGTGCTGTAATAAACGTATAAGTGTAGGGTTTTTTTTTATTATTATTATTTCTTTCTTTTGTTTTGGGTAGATATCCAATAGTGGCAATGCTGGATCAAATGGTGGTTCTACTGCTAGTTCTCTGAGAACTCTCCATAGTGTTTTCCATAGAGGTTGTGCTAATTTACATTTCCACCAGCAGTTTATAGAGTTCTCCCGCATCTTCCCCTACATTAATTATTTTCTGTCTTTTTAATAATGGCCATTCTGACTGGTGTAAGATGGTATCTCATTTTGGTTTTAATTTGCATTTCTCTGATTATTAGTGATGTTGAACATTTTTTCATATGCCTGTTGGCCATTTGTATGCCATATTTTGAAATTGTTCATGTCCTTTGCTCACTTTTAAATGGGATTATTTCTTGTTATTGTTGAATTGTTTAAATTCCTTGAATGTTCTATATATTAGTCCCCTGTTGGATGAATAATTTCCAAATATTACTCCCATTCTCCAGATCGTTCACTCTGTTGATTATTTCTTTGGCTGCGAAGAATTTTAGTTTAATCAAGCTCCATTTGTCTGTTTGTTTTTGTTGCCTGTGCATTTGAGGTTTTAGTCATAAATCCTTTGCCTAGAACAATGTCCAGAAGATTCCCCCCCTAGGTTTTCCTCTGGTTTTATTATAGTTTCATTCTTTTATTTGAGTACTGAATCCATCTTGAGTTGATTTTTGTATATGGTGGGAGATACGGGTCAAGTTTCATTCTTCTGCATATGGCAATCCAATTTTCCCAGCAATGTTTATTGAAAAGTCTATGCTTTCCCCAATATATGTTCTTGTAGGCTTTGTCAAAGGTAAAAACCTTTAGTAGATTTATAGAGTTATGTAATCATCGCCAAAATCCTGTTGTAGAGTTTCAAAAAGATTCCTAATGCACATTTGCAGCAATTCCCCTATTATAACCCCAGTTCTTCATAACCACTACTTTCAATCTAATTTCTGTGATTAAATATCAACTTTTTGATGAGAGTTGCTGTAAATAAAACGATGTGTGATTGTGTTTGTCCAGGTACTAGGGAATGCACCTTTGAATTGTTTCCACTTTTTGGCTGTTTTGAAGAAATGCTCCTATAGACATTTATGTAAAAATCTTCATGCAAGATATGTTTAAAGTTATTGTTGTACATACCTAGAGTTAGAATTGTTGGAGCATATAGTACATTTTGTGTAACTCATTAAAAAGTTGCCAAATTGTATGTAAAGTAGTGGCATTATTTCACATTTCCATTAGATATATATGAAGTTTGCAGCTTCTCAGCAGAGTCCATTATTGTGTATCTTTTTTATTACAGACATTCTAGTAGGCCTGAAGTAATATCTCATAGTGATTTTTATTTATTTATTTATTTTTTTGAGATAGAGTTTTGTTCTTTAGCCCAGGCTGGAGTGAAGTGGCGCAATCTCTGCTCACCGCAACCTCCGCCCCCCAGGTTCAAGTGATTCTCCTGCCTCAGCCTCCCAAGTAGCTGCAATTATAGGCACCTGCCACCACTCCCGACTAATTTTTGTATTTTTAGTAGAGACAGGGTTTCGCCATGTTGGCCAAGTTGGTCTCAAACTCCTGGCCTCAGGTGACCCACCCGCCTCAGCCTCCCAAAGTGCTAGGATTACAAGCGTGAGCCACCGCGCCCAGCCCTCATTGTGATTTTAATTTGAACTTCTCTAATAACTAATAACTTATTTCTGTGTGCGTACTAGACATTTCTATATCTTCTTTGGAAAATGTCTATTTAAGGTTTGCTGATTTTCAATTGGTTTGTCTTTTAATTGTTATCTACATATTTTGGATACAAGCCCTGATCATATATATACACACATACACATATGTGTGTGTGTGTGTGTGTGTAATAAACACGTTTTATATATATATATATATATATATATATATAAATGTATTTTTCCTCTTTTGTGGGTTATCTTCACATTTCTTGATAGTTAATTTTTGAAACACAAAAGTTCTCAATTTTTTTCTTATTGCTTATAATTTTGGTGTATAACGTAAGAATCCATTGCCAAACAACACATGACAATAAAAGATACACGCATTTTCTTTCCTTCTTTCTTTTTTATTTCTTTTTTGAGACAGAGTCTCACTCTGTTGCCCAGTGGAGTGCAGTGGCACCATTTCGGCTCACTGCAAGCTCCGCCTCCGGGTTCACGCCATTCTCCTGCCTCAGCCTCCTGAGTAGTTGGCACTACAGGCGCCCGCCCCCACGTCCAAATAATTTTTTGCATTTTTGGTAGAGACGGGGTTTCACCGTGTTAGCCAGGAAGGTCTCGATGTCCTGAACTCGTCATCCGCCCGCCTCGGCCTCCCAAAGTGCTGGGATTTCAGGCGGGAGCCATTGCGCCCGACCACACACATGTTTTTCTAAGAATTTCGTAATTCTCAGAAAACAGGTGTTTTTATAAAAAATTTGTAATTAGAGCTTTAATCCATTTAGAGTCAATTTTTACATATAATGTGATGTATAATCAAACATAGCAAAGAAAATCTGAGGTCTAAAGAGAAAACAATTGAACTCCACTGAATATAGTCTGCCTCTGCATCATGAATTTCACTAATCAGAGTTTAATGACTATTTCAAAGAGGAAACATTTTCTATATGAAAGATGTGCATACATGAATGTGAAAATACCATAATACCATATGTATATGATAAAAATGAGAGGGTCATTTCACACTTTAGCATGGAAGAGAGGGCACTCTGTCTCTGTCATAACCCAAAACAGCTAGATTATTTTTGTAGGCAATTTGGAATCTCTGGAAGACATAAAATTCACCCAGTGTTTGATAGATTACATAGGCCAGGAACTGAATTACAAATATAACACCCATAGATAAAACTATAGTATTAACCTAGTTTTAGCACATCCCATAAACCCTATGGAGTCCAGATAAATATCTGCATTATTTAATGATGACAGAATTTCTATAAGACTGTATTCTGGAGAGAATTTGCTTCTTTTGTTTGTTTCTGTTTAGTAAGGCATTGTATCTAACAGAAAGTGTTTGCTGTGTTTGACGGTTCTGCAGGTAAACCTCAGGGCCCCTAAATTGTCATAAAATGATCCATGAAGGACTTCTTTGAAATATGTGACATGACCATGACATTTGTTTATCCACATCAGGAAAACAGGGGTAGAAATATCGTTTGTAGTTTAGGGACCTACGACCAAGCTATTAAAAAGAAAACAGTGGTGGATAGAAATACCCTAACATAGCCACTTCTGACTGAATTCACCAACAGCTTTGAAAATAAATATCAGCGGTTAAAAACAATCCCACACTAGAGTAATTTCTATCTATTCTTTATAATTTTTTTATCTGTACATATAAGTGTTTAGATATAAAAGTAGCAGTTTAGCAAGATTCAAGATTATATTAAACAGGCCGGGCGCAGTGGCTCACGCCTGTAATCCCAGCACTTTGGGAGGCCGAGGCGGGTGGATCACGAGGTCAGGAGATCGAGAGCATCCTGGCTAACACGGTGAAACCCCATCTCTACTAAAAACAAAACAAAAAAATACAAAAAACTAGCCGGGCATGGTGGCGGGCGCCTGTAGTCCCAGCTACTGGGGAGGCTGAGGCAGGAGAATGGCGTGAACCTGGGCGGCGGCGCTTGCAGTGAGCCAAGATGGTGCCACTGCACTCCAGCCTGTGTGACAGAGTGAGACTCTGTCTCAAAAAACAAACAAACAAACGAACAAAAAACACACATAAAAAAACTGTATTAAACAGGAGGTTTCAAAAAACTTAAGAATGAGACAATTATACAAAAATTTTATACCAAGAATTTCTGCTTTTTAAAAATGTATTATAAATATCAATTTTAGAAGAAAAAGGTATGCAGAATGGGTTAAAAAATGTTCTTTCTTCACTAAAACCGTTAAGAAAATTTAATTATTTAAAAGTTTGCATGAGAAACTTTATATAGATGCTGATACAACTAGAAAAATATTCAAATGACTATCAAAAATGTTGATTCTATACAATCACATTAGAAACGAATTACTGAAAACTTTCTTGGTCTCATCCAGAAAACCATTAAAATTTTGAATCAATTGCTTAGATGTAACAGAATTGAAATTTAAAAATTTTTATAAGCACGATACAAACACCAATTAATCAGTGCAGACACAAGATTTAAAACACAAGCTAAATATGAGCTCAGGAACATGTATTTTAGAATTAACTTTTACTTAAATAATGAATCATATATAATTATAAGAGAACTAGAAAGCTATTGCACAAATTAGCAAAATTGGGATTCTAAATAATGAATCTTCCTTTGTGCTTATGAGCTACATCCATTTACCATATCTGCTACTTAAGTTTCTTTAACTGTACTCAAAGACACAACTGCAAAGATAAAAGTTATGTAATGCTTAAAGACCGTTAATAGAAAACAGCAGTAAAAAACTCAAATGACTAAATTTGTTGTGATTTTGAAAATGCAGTATGCTTGTAGAAAAATAAATCAAATTTAATAAAAAACAGGATTAGAAGAAAAATAACGTTCAGTTCCTAATAGCTATTATCTCCACAATACTCTATCCTGGCCCAATTAAATGGAAATGTCTTATTAGACTTATTTGTCTCATTTTAAGGAATGATATTTACAGGCTGTAGTCTATAAAACACAAGATTGACCTTGTGTTTGAAAGGTCTTGAAGCTCTATGACATGAGAAAACAGGAAAAGATAAGATGTTTCAATTACATAAGGCAAGACTTATGAAATACAAAAGAAATACCTTCAGATAGTTGATGTACTGTCATGGAAAATAGTGGCTAGATTAAATTATGTTGCTGGAGATGACAAAAACAATTTTTATGTATGACAATTATTCAGAGACAGATTTCAGTTCAGTACAAAGTGGTGTGCCTCTATAACAATTAGAGCTCCTGTTGGACAGCTCCAAGGGAATGGGCTGTCTCTCAGAGTGGTGCATTCCTGTCACAGGAAGTGTTCAGCTGAACCTAGATGAACACTGGTCATGGATACCATGGAACGTTTTTCCATTTTAGAAGGAAGATATAATTAGAGACCTTTAAGCTTGTTTCTACCTTCCATATTCTCATTTTATGGTCACTTTGACACATTTCAATGTTATAAATTGTCATTCCAATCTATAATTTGAGGCTGATATCACATGAACCAGTAATCTGAGTGACAGTGTTTCATGATTCATGCCCCATTAAATACTAGTAAGCAATATATATATTTATATACAAATTGTTTTCACTTTTATTTTGCCATCAAGGTTTGTGTCTCCTACCCTACCATCTTGGTGATGTCACCCTTTACAATAATTAGATTTCATCAAGAATACATGTAAGTATATTTGTATACAAGTAGACAGTTATACGTATGTATTAAATAATTTATAACATTTTCATTTTAATTTATTCTTTTTTTCCCAATTAGTTATGATATTTTAAAGATTCAACATATTTTACTCTATTTTAAATTATCAAAACATCGTGTTCTCTTGGGCCAGTAAATGAGTTAGATTTTTTGATTATTTGTTGGTTGGTTTGTTTATTAGAGGACCCAAACATCTCAAAGAATTTATTGTGTTAGTTTGTTTTGCACTGTTATGAAGAAATACCTGAGACTCTGCAATTTATTTTTTAAAAAGTATTTATTGGCTCATGGTTCTGCAGACTATACAGGAAACATGACAACAGCATCTGCTTCTGGTGAAGTCCCAGAAAGCATCCAATCATGGTGGAGGGGAAAGGGAGGGTAGGTGTCACATGGCAAGAGTGGGAACAAGAGAGAGAGGAGGAGATGCCATGACTTTTTAAACAACTTGCTCTCATAAGAACTACTAAAGCAAGAACTCACTCATTACCAAAGGGATGGCACCAAGCCATTCAAAGAGGATCCACCCTCATGACCCAAACCCCTCCCACTTGGCCACACCCAACATTGGAGATCATATTTCAAAATCAGATTTGAAGGGGACACACATTCAAAGTATATCATTGGTTCTATGCAGTGGCCTGGTTAAGCTATATATTTCATGCAGGCCAAAGACAATATCTGACATGTGCATAGAAGGATTAAAATTACATATCTCAATCCACATAGGCAATATGTCTGATTCTCCCATCACTCTACCTGTTGCACTTTGCTGGGTTTAACCTGTTTTAGTTTTACATAGTTTGTCTTTAAATATTTTGCTTTTTGCATGATGATTTAATTTAATTCTCTTAAGCTTACTCATGCATTTTATTAATATTATATTTTACTGGGGAATAAGAGTATCCAAGTGAAACCTCCATGCTTGTAGCACTCTAGCAAATTTTATCTTCATTCAGAAATTTGAAAAATTCTTATACTCTCTCTTAAAAGTGATTGAACTGTTATTCTTTTTTTTCAGTGGGTTTACACTAATATTTTGCCTTTTTTCTTCTTTTCCTAGCATATCCAAAAGGTATGAACTAAATATATACTGAGTGTACCACAATCTCTCTTGTTCCAAGTAGTAATTTTAAATTTTACCAATCTAGAGCACTAAAAAGTAGAAAAAATGAGTAAGACTTACTATTTGACAGCACAATAGGGTGACAATAGTCAGAAATAACTTAATTGTATATTTTAACATAACTTAAAGAATATAATTCAATTTTTTTTAACTCAAAGGATAAATGCTTGACAGGATAGAAACCCTACCCTCTGCAATGTGCTTAGTTCACATTGCCTGCTTGTATCAAAACATCTTATGTACCCTATAAATATACACACCTACTATGTACCCACAAAAACTTTCTAAGACTTTTAAAAAATCACCAACCAAGTAATTTATTTGTTTAGTTCATTTACTGGAAGTAAAAGTATTAAAACAATTAATGTTTATTACTTTTAAATGAAGACCACAGTGCTATCGAAGAATTCATCAGTAAGTTTCTGCAATTTAACCCCCAGTCAACTCTGTCAAATCAGTGTTAACATTATTTCCACCAAACATTAAATGTGGAAAAAAAAATCTCTAAATATAATTCTGGAAAATGAATGTGTACATTTGTACACACACGTGCAAATATGTTTGTAGACATACATAGAAAGTTATTGATACATGTATTATATAATTTCCAATTATATAAAGTATATGTATGGATTTGAATATATGTGTGTGTGTTTGTGTATGTGTGTGTACCAGCAAAGATACAGCAGTGGTAAATAAGCTAATATTACAGAAAAAAAGTATCCATTTCATAAACTTGAATTTTCCATATTTATAAAACATGCAAACTTATTATAGCTTAACTTGTATAATTCATTGTCTTTAAAAGTCTAATCCATTTAATAATTACTAATAATATGCACAAAAATTACAAATAAATATTATAAAATAATATAAGGTGCTATTCAAAAGATCAAACAAGTTACAAGGATGATGTCTACCTTCATATAAATGTCATGGATAAATTGGTGGGAATTCTATTTTATTTTTATTTAACTCTTGATAGTCCCTGGCTAACCCGGGAAGACACTAAAACTATCATTTGTGAGTTTATACTACTTTTAAGTTCATTTAAATTGAAACATTAATTTCATTTAAATTGAACCAAGTTTCAATTTAAATAAATGTCACTTTTCAATGTGTGTAACTTAGAAAACATACTCAAAACATACAAATTATTCATAGTGAAAAACAGAGTTATGCATCTTTTTGTAATCATTTTCATTGATGCTTTGCCTCACTTTATGATACCCTGGTCCCTCAAAAAGAGAAAGAAAGAAAGAACAAAAACGAAAAACATGTAGAGTCTCAAATTTCTATACTATAAGCTACAAATTATAAGAATCATGTCTTCTTTCACAATTTTACACACTGTATTCATCATAGTGTCTGGCAACAGTAGGTGGCACTAACTATTCCCTTAATATTTTTAATAAATATCTAATTCTAAGCAAATAAAGCTGTTTTAGAGATTGAATTGGTAAAAAAAAAATATATATATATATATATATATATTCCACAAAGAAATACTCACCAATCAAACAGCATATTAAAAGGATGATTTAACATGACCAAATGAGATTTATCCTAGGAATTCAAGGGTGGTTAGACATAAGAAAATAAATAAATATAATGCACTATTTAATAGACTGAAGAAAAACAACAGGTAATCAACTCACTTGATGTAGAAAAGACATTGGACAAAAATTCAACATCCTTTCATGCTAAAATATTCAAAAATCAAAGAAAAGAAGGGAATTTTCTTAACATATTAAAGGTTATTTATGTAAAACTCACAGCTAACATCATACTTGATGATGAAAGACCAAAATGTTGCTCCTTATGAATAGGAACACAAGGGTGCCTGCTTTCGACCTCTCTTATTCAACTTTGTACTGGAAGTGCTAAATGGAACAATAAGACAATTAAAAGAAATTTTAAAAAATCAAAATTATCACGGAAGTTACTTCTGTTTATAAATGACATCACTCTACATAGAAAGCATCAAATAATCTACAAGAAATCTTCCAGAGCTAGTAATAAATTCAGGAAAGGTGTAGGATACATCAATATGCAACAATCTGCCAAATGAAATTATGAAAGCAAGTCCATTTGCAATAACATCTAGAAGAATGAAATACCAAATAATGAATGTAATGAAGGAGATGAAAGACTTGTACCTTGAAAATTGTAAAACATTGGAAGAAATTGAAAAGTCAATCTTTAAATTCATATGAAACTTAAATTGGCCCCCAATAACCAAAACAATTTTGGAAAAGAAGAACAATGTTGGAAGCCTCATACTTCTCAGGTTTGATGCCTACTACAAAGCTACAATAATCAAAACAGTGTTGTATTGGCAAAAGGATAGACCTATAGACCAGTGGAACAGAATTGAGAGTCCAGATATAATTCCATACATGAACGAGCAGTTGATTTGTGGCAAGGTGCCAAGTCTACTTAGTTCAAAAAGAATAGCATCTTTGATAAATGGTGGTAAGAAACTGGCTTTACATATGCAAAATAATAAAATTAGACCCCTAACTCACGTTATGTAAAAATTAATTGAAATGGAACAACAATCTAAGGACAAAAGCTGAAACCATAAAACTCTCAGAAGAAAACGTAGGGGTTAATCTTCTTAATCTTGGATATGGCAAGGGAATTATCAAATGACACCAAAAGCACAAAATACAAAGAAAAAATGTATATTAAACTTCATCAAAAATTTTAAAATGTTTGTGGATCAAACAATACTAACAAGAAAGTGAAAACTGGCGGAATGAGAGAAAACATTTGCAAATTACATACTAAAATAAGAATTTAATATCCACATTATATTAAAAAACTCTTGAACTCAACAACACACAAACTACCTTATTTTAAAATGAGCAAAG
This sequence comes from Macaca nemestrina, assembly GCF_043159975.1. Classification (NCBI taxonomy): domain Eukaryota; kingdom Metazoa; phylum Chordata; class Mammalia; order Primates; family Cercopithecidae; genus Macaca; species Macaca nemestrina. The sequence goes on along the minus strand of NC_092135.1, from coordinate 82,299,465 downwards.
AAATTAAGTAAACATTTCTCCAAATAAGATATACAAATGGCCAAAAGAACATAAAAAGTTCATTATTATTAGTTATTAGTGAAATGCAAATAAAAAGTACGACTAGATACCAATTTGTACATCGTAGGCACGTTTTATTAAAAAACAAAAAGGGAAAATAATTTTTTGTGAGTGTGGAGAAATTGAAACCCTCATACATTGCTGGAGGAAATGTAAAATGGTGCAGCTGCTGTGGAAAACAGTTTGGCAGTTACTCAAGAAGTTAAACAAAATTATCCTATGACCCAGCAACTACATTTCCAGGCTTATACTCAGAAGAATCGAAACAAGGACTCAAACATTTACACCAAACTTATTGCAGCATCATTCACAATGACCAGAATGGTGGAAAGGTGGAAAGAATTCAAGTGTTGATCAACAGATGAATGAATAAACAGAATGTCATCTATACATATAATGGAATATTATTTAGCCAAGAAGGAACAAAGTTTTAATATATGCTACAACATGAATGAAACTTGAAAACATTGTGATGGGCTCTATAAGTCAGATACAAAGGTCGAATAATTTATTATTCTACTTATATAAAATATCCATAAATTCATAGAGACAGAAACTAGATTAGAGGTTGCCAGGTACTGAAGGGAGACGGAAATGGAAAGTTGTTGCTTAATGAGTATAGCATAACTGTTTGGGATAACAGAAAAGTTTTGGAAGTAGATACTGGTCATGGCTGTACAACATTGTGATTGTCATTAATGTCACTGAATGGTACTGCTGAAATCATTAAATTTTCAAATTTTATGTTAGATGTATTTTATCTCAATTTAAAAAATCAAAATATAAAAAATTAAATTGTTTTGAAAGCAGCATACCCATATAGTTCTACTCTAAAAGATAAAAGCTTATTATGCTCACACATAATAAACAGTTTTTGTGCGTCTAGCACCAGTGTTTGGCTGAATAAATAATCTCTACTTAAGGAGGTAACAGAGGTGAAAGTACTTTCCCTTGTTAATTTCTGTTTGTGTCCCACAGCCTGTGATTGCACTTCCAAATGATGTCTACATGACACTAATAATTCAACCATTTTATTTTATTATATATACATATGTTTTAATTTTTTTGTTTTTCTTTATTCTATAAAAAGAGATACATATGCCGAATGTGCAGATTAGCTACATAGGTCTACATGTGTCATGGTGGTTTGCTACACCTATTGAACCATCCCCTAAGTTCCCTCCCCTTGCATCCTACCCCCAGCAGTCCCTGGTGTGTGTTGTTCCCCTCTGTGTTCATGTATTCCCATTGTTCAACTCCCACTTCTGAGTGAGAACATGTGGTGCTTGGTTTCTATTTCTGTGTTAAGTTTGCTGAGGATAATGGCTTCCAGCTGCAAACGACATGATCTCATTTCTTTTTATGGCTGCATAGTATTCTGTGGTATATATGTACCACATCATCTTTATCCAGTCTATCATTGATGGGCATTTGGGTTGGTTCCACCTTTGCTATTGTAAATATTTCTGCAATAAACATACATGTGCATGTCTTTATAGCAGAATGATTTATATTCCTTTGGGTACATACCCAGTAATGGGATTGCTAGATCAAATGGTATTCCTGGTTCTAGATCTTTGAGGAATTACCACGTTGTCTTCCGCAATGGTTGAACTAATTTACATTCACACCAATAGTGTAAAAGTGTTCCTATTTCTCCACAGCCTCGCCAGCATCTATTGTTTCCTGACTTTTTAATAATTGCCATTCTGACTGGCGTGAGACGGTATCTCATTGTGGTTTTGAATTGCATTTCTCTGAACAGAGCCCTCAGGAATAACACCACGTATCTACAACCAGTTGATCTTCGACAAACCTGACAAAAACAAACAACGGGGAAAGGATCTCCTATTCAGTAAATGGTGCTGGGCAAACTGGCTAGCCATATGCAGAAAACTGAAACTGAATCCCTTACTTACACCTTTTGCAAAAATTAGCTCAAGATGGATTAAATACTTAAATATAAAATCCAAAACTATAAAAATCCTAGAAGAAAATCTAGGCAATACCATTGAAGACATAGGCATGGGCAAAGACTTCATGACAAAAATGCCAAAAGCAATTGCAACAAAAGCCACAATGGACAAATGGGATCTCATTAAACTAAAGAGCACAGCAAAAGAAACTATCATCAGAGTGAACAGGAAACCTATAGAATGGAAAAAAATTTTTGCAATCTACCCATCTGACAAAGGTCTAATATCCAGAATTTACAAGGAACTTAAACAAATTTACAAGAAAAGAAAAAACATCAAAAAGTGGGCAAAGGATATTCACAGACACTTCTCAAAAGAAGACATTTATGCGGCCAACAAACATATGAAAAGAAGCTCAACATCACTGATCATCAGAGAAATTCAACCATTTTATACTACATTCTTCATTAGATTGACTTTTGAATCACAGAATCTGTGAGAATGATTTATTTTAATATTTTAGAGAACTTTAAAATAAAATCTATGGATTAAGCAAACATGGTCTATTAATTAAAAAATCTGATATAGTTTAATTATTTTCCTGGAAGATCATAGTCTGTCACAGTTATATTGAACAAGTTGATTGCTATTTGATTTTACTCTTGCTTAATTAAATAAAGTTATGCACTCATATTATTATTAGATATCTTTGGGAATATCCCAAATGTGCCCAAGTCATGTAGTACAAATAATGAATTTTCCTTTTTCAAAGAATAATATTGCTATACCAAATAAGAAAATATGTTTAAGGAAGAAACACCAACGTGTAAACACCAACGTGTAAAGAAACACCAACGATACTGTAAGCTATACAGTATCTGTCTGAAATAGTATAATTTACCTCTGCAAATCTAAGCCTAAAACTGCCTTAGTTAAAAATTCTACCTACTTCATAACATTTCTGTATCAGCAGATAGGCTAAGGAAGCACGTGCCCCTCTGTGTTCCTAATAAGGCAAAAATAAGTAACAAATAAATTTCAGCAAGAGGTGGTTTGGTTCAGAAATGTTCATATGGGTTAAGATTACCAACTTGCCTGAATAAGGAAATAAACTAAAACCGATTTGTTCTATCTCTTTGTTTGCTAAAGCTTCTGTTTCCTATGGTTGAAAAACAATATCAGAGTGTAATCTGCTCCTATTTTTGATGGACATAACATAAACCGAAATATGGAAATCAGCAAAATAGCTAACATTTTTCTAAACCAACGATTTTCAAGTCCATGTGTAATAGAATATTTAGTGAAACATTGATGGAATCACAAACATGAAAGCACCTAGAAAAGTGCCTGGCTCATTCAGTGAACTAATAAGTTAAATTGGATTTTTTTCATATATGTTCCCCCCAGTCAGTATCATTAGTAAATCTAAAACAAGACATACACACACACACACACACACACACACCCGAGGAGAGAGGGGTAGAGAGAGAGAGAGAAGGAGAGAAAGAGAGAGAGAGAGAGAGAGAGAGAGAGAGAGAATTAAATTTAGAGTTAAAAAGCTAAATTTAATGCTCCCTACATAAAATATGATAGAGAAAATGCTAATACACATTAGGAATAAACACTTAAAGCCTGTGTCCCATTTTTGTCACAATTTATTATAAATAACTTATTAGAACAAGAGTTTAAAAAAAGAAAAATTATCAGGGTATCTGGCATTTTCAGATGTTTTCATCAACATATCCCAGAGGTTAAAAATGGCCTAGCATATTTTGACTTTTGAGAGTCCCAGTATATTATAAATGATGAAATATCAAAGCAAGTTTATCAAAATGAGGTTAGGCTTTAAAGAATTACAGATAGTGAGTTGATCATGTTAACACATTGAAAATACCCTGACTTATGAATAACCTCAGTTGGAGATTAATATCAAAAGTGTCATTGCTATGTCCTTCATGAAAATGAGACCCAGCGCCCTCTATGTGGCATGTAGTCCTGTTTTGCACAATTCCCACATGATGAAGATTACCCTATAAACGTTAGAACTATTTTTCCCTTAATTATTATTGATTGTGATAGAAATGTTTAAAATATCTTTCTTTTCCTTTTAAGAGACTATTTAACTTAATATCATAGAGCATCAAAAATAAAAACATCAAATATTACTATTCACCATTTTAATGATATTATATTACCATATGTTCATTAAATGGAAATGACATACTTCTTTCCCTTTAGAACATTATACTATCTATCTAGAGGTAATTCAGATATGCAATATTTATTCAGTGCCTGTCATATGCAAAGCACTATTATAGGTTCTGAAGATATATCAAGAAAGAACACACACACACACACACACACACACACACACACACACACACACGAACCCTATTCTTAATGTAGCAGTCAAGGCAGAGGTTGAGGAGAACAACAGAAAAAGTAATTATTTTATTTATTGAAGTCTTGAAAATATCATTTAATATTAATAAAAATATAATATATGCTTATTGCAAAATTAGAAGCAATACAGGAGAATATAGTAAATATTAAAAGTCCTCCCTTTCTACTTCTCCACAAAATCCCACTTACGAGGAGGACTATTGCTGAGTTCTTATATGTATATGTATATTATATATGAATCATATTGTCTCCACGATGAGAGAAAAACTATTTATATTTAGACATACACACTTATGAATAATTGATCTACATATTTATAGCCCTTTTCTCGCTCTATATATATATATACATATGGATCTTTTTCTATGTGTGTAATTTATATACATGGTCTTACTGCTGAAAGTTGGATATGCTAGAGATGAACAAATTATTTATTTTAGCTCTCTAAATCTAAATATTTCTGATTCCAAGAGTTGATAGAACAAATCACTTCAATCTTTCATTGTAATAATTCTTCTTATTTTTGTGTTTCCATGACTCCAGGAGACATATTGAATATATAGAAAATAGACCCTGTAATCTTCAGTTCTATATGGTCAGTGCATAGCATACTTATCATTATCCATGTCAGCATGATCCTTTGAGATACAAGGTATTCAGGTTTCAATGTTAAATAATCCATATTAGCCTTTTTCTAGGCTGAGAATTCTCGGCTGTAAGGTTTAGTCTTCTAGGCATCATTCTTCCTCCTCCCCTCAAGGCTGCCTCTCACTTTGCATCTCATCCATTCCACACTAAAATTACTATCACTTCCCTGGAGTGTTTCAAGCTAGCACAGACCACAGATAGCAACTCCTCATGTAATCTGCAGAGTAGCATCACCATCTGAGGCTCAGGTGCTTGTTCGAGTGCTCACTCTCTCCCTCTGCTTTTGTCATTTCCCTCTTCCTTTTTCAACTTTAAGGGGTTAGAAATTCAAATTTGTGTCGGGGTGGGAGACATAAATTTAATGTGGGAGGTAGCAGAGTATGCTACCTTTAGGAGGTATCATTGTTTCTTCCCTTTAACCATGCCTTACTCGGTAGCTCTGTTTGAATTCCTCTGATAATAGTGCACCCACCACATTACATATAATATTACATTTTATTTATGAATTTAATGAGTTGTAAGAAAGTTCTGCTTTCCTTGAACCACAATATGTCATTGGGTAATGTCTACACATTTATTTTAACACAGATCTACTTGTGGAGCTAATAGTATCAGGCTCAACACACAAAGCGCCAAGACTATTTGAATAAAGGTTTCATAGCCTCTCAAAGGCATCCCTTCTCTAAATTGAACTCCATCAGTTATTTGTTTTTTCGTGGAATATCTTCATGAGATATTTTCTCCATTTTCTCTGTCCTCTGCAAAATTAAACCAAGGCCTTATTTGTTTTAGTATTGTTCTTAAAATGTAAAATTTAATACTAGATGTAGAACTAGAACTCAATTTTATTTACCAGAAGCCACTTAAGAAGGACTAAATAATTATTTTCCCTATGTGTTCTATTTTTCCATTAGGAAATGAGATTCAACATGAAAGTTAAAACATTGTACCAACAAATTTTGAAAAATTATGACTAAAATAGCTTTACAAATAAGGATATTAATGATTCATACTGAGTTACAATGCATGTTTATCTTAAAGACTAGGATGTGGAAAACCACTAGCTAAAGATTATAGATGTATTTGTTACTATGTACTGTAAACAAACAAGAACAAACAAATTAAAAGGCTGCATTAAAGTAAACAGATAAGAGTTACACTGTACTTACTCTGATTTATAATTAAATAGCAAAGGTAACAGGACTTCAAAATACATTACTTTTGGGGGACTAACAAAAACAATATTGAGGCAACAATGAATGATAGCAAAGCTTAAATAAAGGCCCATCTGTGTGAACATGTGTAGTACAAACTTTACAATTGTGTACCAACCCATTTTGCTAGTAGATTTATAGTTATATTACTAACTTTAACTTTATTTTTAATATCAAATTTGAATAATCCTTATTAAATTGCTGTTAGTTACACTGCACTTATTAATCAATTCCCTCATTTCTTGCACACATAGTTTTCACATGTACCGTGTTTTGGTCACTGTTCTAAGTTCTGGAGCTAGTTCAATAAAAAAGAAAATGAAAGTCATTGCCCTTCATGCATGTTATATTATTATAATTTTTATTTCAATTTTTACTTTTTACTTTTTAATTTTTGTGGGTGCTTACTAGGTGTATATATTTATAGGATACATGAGATGTTTTTACACAGGCATGCAATACATAATAATTACATCATAATAAAAGGGTTATCCATTCTCTCATTTATCCTTTGTGTTATAAACAATTAAGTTATACTGTTTTAGTTATTTTAAAATATACAATTAAATTGTTAACTATAGTCACCCTTTTGTGCTATCAAATAGTAAGTCTTATTCACTCTTTATAACTATGATTTTATTGAACCTATTAACCATCCTCAACCCTCCCCTGCCCCACACTATCCTTCCCAGCCTCTGTCAACCTTCCTTCTACTCTCTATGTTCATGAGCTCCATCGTTTTGATTTTTAGATCCCACAAATAAGTAACAACATATGATTTTTGTCTTCCTGTGCCTGACTTACCTCACTTAACATAGTGAACTCCAGTCCCATTTGTGTTGTTGCAAATGACAGGATCTCATTCTTTTTATGGTTGAATAATATTCCATTGTGTACATGTACCACATTTTTTTATCCATTCATCTGTTGATGGACACAGGTTGCTTCCAAATCTTGGATCTTGTGAATAATGCCACAGCAGCAAACATGGGAATGCAGATATCTCTTCAATATACTGATTTTCTTTCTTCTGGGCATATACCCAGTAGTGGGATTGCTGGCTCAATGTTTAGTTTTTGCAGAACCTCCAAACTGTTCTACATACTAGTTGTACTAGTTACATTCCCACCAACAGTGTATGAGGGTTTCTTTTTCTCTACATCCTCACCAGCATTTGTTATTGACTAATTTTGGGATAAAAGTCTCTTTAACTTGGGTGAGATGATATCTCATTGTAGTTTTGATTTTCATTTCTCTAATGATCAGTGATGTTCAGCATCTTTTCATATGCCTATTTGCCATTTGTATATCTTTTTTGAGTAATGTATAGTCAAATATTTTGCCAATTTTTAAGTCAGATTATTAGATCTTTTTTCATATAGAATTGTTTAAGCTCCTTATGTATTCTGGTTATTAATCTCTTTTCAGATGGATAGTTTGCAAATATTTTCTCTCATTCTGTGTGTGGTCTCCTCACTTTGTTGATTGCTTCTTTTGCTGTGCAGAAGCTTTTTAACTTGATGTGATCCTATGTGTCCATGTTTGAACGATGCTTGCATCCCAGGGATAATAATGGTCATAATAAATAACCTTTTAAATTTATTGTTGAATTTGGTTGGCTAGTATTTTCTTGAAGATTTTTGCATCGATATGCATCATAGATATTGGCCTTTAGTTTTTTGTTTGGTTTGGTTTGTTTTTTGATATGTCTTTGTCTGGTTTTGGTATCAGGGTAATACCGGTCTCAGATTTGAGTTTTGAAGTATTATCTTCTCTATTTTTCAGAATAGTTTGAGTAGGATTGGTATTTGTTCTTTACATATTTGGTAGAATTCAGCAGCGAAGCTATCAAGTCCTGAGTTTTTCTTTCCTTGAAGAGTTTTCATTCTAGCTTCAGTTTTACTACTTGTTATTAGTTTGTTCAGGTTTTGCATTTCTTCATGGGTTCAAAGCTGGTAGGTTGGACATCTCCAGAAATTTGTCTGTGTCTTCTAGATTTTTCAATTTACTGGCATGTAGTTGGTCTATAGTGCAGATTAAGTCCAATTATTTTTTGTTGATATTCTTTATGGAAGATCTTTCCAATGCTGAAAATGGAATGTTGAATTCTCCAGCTATTATTGTTTTGGGGTCTATATCTCTCATTAGCTCTAATAATATTTGCTTTATATATATGGGTACTCTGGTGTTATGTGCATATATATTTAAAATTGTTTTATTCCTTTCCTGAGTTGACCCATTTATATAGTGACCTTCTTTGTCCCTTCTTATAGTTTTTGTCTTGAAATCCATTTTGTCTTATATAAGTATAGCTACTCCTGCTCTTTCTTAGTTTCCTTTGGCATGAAATATCTTTTGTCCTCCCTCTATTTTCAGTCTATGTGTGCCTTTACAGGTTAAATGTGTTTCTTGTAGGCAACAGATCAATGGATCGTGTTTCTTTATCCATTCAGCCACTCTGTGTCTTTTGAGTGGAGAGTTTAATCCATTTACATTCAATGATTCAGAGTAATTATTGATAAGTAAGGACTTACTCTTGCCATTGTGTTATTTGTTTTCTGGCTGTTTTGTGGTCCTATCTTTCTTTTAATTGGTATTATTATTATTATTATTTTATTTATTTATTTATTTTGAGACAGAGTTTCACTCTTGTTGCCCAGGCTGGAGTGGAACGGCGTGATCTCGGTTCACCACACCCTCCACCTCCTATCCCAGGTTCAAGTGATTCTCCTGCCTCAGCCTGCTGAGTAGCTAGGATTATAAGCATGTGTCACCATGCCCAGCTAATTTTTGTATTTTTTAGTAGAGACAAGGTTTCTCCATGTTGATCAGGCTGGTCTCAAACTCCCAACCTCAGGTGATGTGCCCATCTTGGCCTGCCAAAGTACTGGGATTACAGATGTGAGCCACCACACCCAGCCAGTATTATCTTTCTTTTTTCTTTCCTTCCTGTTTTCCTTTTAGTGAAGGTAATTTTCTCTGGTGATGTGATTTTGTTTCTTGCTTTTTGTGTGTGTGTATCCATTGTATAATTCTTGGTTTTAGGTTACCATTGTGGTTGTAAACACTATTTTATAATACATTATTTTAAGTTGATAACAACTTAAAAATGTTTCTCTAAATAAACAAATAAGCAAAAAGAAAACTAATAAAGATTCTATGACTTAACTTCATCTCCCTACTTTTTAACTTTTTGTTGTCTCTATTTATGTCTTGTTGTACTATGTTTTGAAAAGCTGTTGTAATTATTTTAATTGGTTAATCGTTTAGTACTTCTTCTTAAGATTAGTTTGCACATCACAGTGTTATAATATTACAGTTACTGTGTTATACTATTCCGTGTTTTTCTATATACTTATTTCAGTGAGTTTTGTCCTTCAGAAGGTTTCTTATCACTCATTAACATCCTTTTCTCTCTGGTTGCAATAGTTCCTTTAGTATATTGTGTAGGGCAGGTCTGGTGGTGATAAAATCACTTTGCTTTTCTTTGTCTGGAAAAGTGCTTATTTCTCCTTCATGTTTGAAGAATATTTTCACCAGATATAATAATGTAGAGTAAAAAGGCTTTTTTTATTTGTTTGCTTATTTTCTTTTTTTCAACAGCATCTTCATATGTCATGCCACTTTCTCCTGGTCTGTGAGATTTCCACTGAAAAGTCTGCTGCCAGACATATTGGAGCTACATTGTATGCTACTTGCTTATTTTCTCTTGTTGCTTTTAGGATTCTTTTTTTATCCTTGACCTTTGGGAGTCTGATCATTAAAGGCCTCGAAGCAGTCTTCTTTAGATTAGATTTACTTCATGTTCTATAATCTTCCCTTACTTGGATATGTTTATCTAGTTTGGGAAGTTCTTCATTATTATCCCTTTGAATAAACTTTCTTCCTTATCTCTTTCTCTATATCCTTTTCAAGGCAAATCACTCTTAGATTTGCCCTTTTGAGGCTGTTTTCTGGATCTTTTAGGTGTGGCTTATTGGTTTTTATTCTTCTTTCTTTCTTTTTCTTTCTTTCTTTTTTTTTTTTTTTTTTTTTGGTCTCCTCTGTATTTTCAAATAGCCTGTCTTCAAACTCATTAATCTTTCTTCTGCTTCATCAACTCTGCTATTAAGACTCTGATGCTTTCTTTCATGAGCCAATTGCATTTTTCAGCTCTGGAATTTTTGCTTCATTCTCTTTTATTATTTCAATCTCTGCTAAATTTATCTGATAGAATTATACATTCCTTTTCTGTGTTATCTCGAATTTCATTGAGTTTCCTCAACAGAGCTATTTTAATTTTCTGTCTGAAAGGTCACATATATTTGCCTCTCTAGGATTGGTCCTCAGTGTTTTATTTAGTTCATTTGGTGAGGTCATGTTTTGTTGGATTGTCTTGGTACTTTTCAGTGTTCATCTGTGTCTGGGCATTGAAGAGTTAGATATTTATTTCAGTCTTTGCAGTCTGGGCTTGTTTATACCCGTCCTTCTTGGGAAGGTTTATCAGATATTCAAAGGGACTTGGGTGTTGTGTTCTAAGCTGTATCTGCTGTATGGGACACCTGAAGCCCAGTAACACTGTGGTTCTTACAGACTCATTGAGGTACCACCTTGATGGTCTTGGACAATATTCAGAAGAATTCTCTGGATCACCAGGCGGAGACTCTTATTCTCTTCTTTTACTTTCTCCCAAACAACTGAAGTCGCTCTGTTCTGAGCCATGTGGAGTTGGGAGTGGAGTGACACAAGCTTCCCTGTGGCCATCATCACTATGACTGTGCTGTGTCATATCTGAAGCCATCACAGCACTAGCTCTCACTTATGGCCTGTTGTAACCACTCCCTGGCCAGTGAATGCTGCCTGGCCTTGGACTCACCCTTGAGGACACAGTGTGTATTAGTCAGGGTTGTCTAGAGGGAAGAACCAATAATATATTTATAAGGGGAGTTTTTTAGGGAATATTAACTCACAAGATCACAGGGTCCCACTACAGGCCATCTGCAAGCTGAGAAGCAAGGAAGCCAGGCAAAATCCCAAAGCTGAAGAACTTGGAGTCTGATGTTTGAGGGCAGGAAGCATCCAGCACGGAAGAAAGATGTAGGCTAGGAGGCTAAGCCAGTGTAGCCTTTTCATGTTTTCTGCCTGCTTCATATACTGAACACATTGGCAGCTAATTAGATTGTGCCCACCCAGATTGAGAGTGGGTCTGCCTTTTACAGCCCACTGACTCAAATGTTAATCTCCTTTGACACACCCAGGATCAATACTTTGCATCCTTCAATCCAATCAAGTTGACAGTATTAACCATCACAGTGTGCTCCTCTCTGGCCCAGGGCAGGTCCAAAAATACTGTCTAAGATCCAAGGCCTGGAATCAAAGACCCCAAGAACCCAGCTGGTGCTCTATGATCGTGTGGCTGAATTGTTACCTAAGGTACAAGACAAATTCTCCTTTACTTTTCCCTTTGCCTTACTCAAGGAGAAGTCTCTCCCTGTAGCCAACATAGCTGGGGATGGACCTGGTCTTACCTGAAGCCAGTAAGTCTCAGTGTCTCACCCAAGGCCCTTGATGTAGTACCTAGGTATTGCTGCTGTTTTTTCAGGACCCAAGGTCTCCTCAGTTATCAGGTGATGAAGCCTGCTAGAACTGATTCCTTCCCTTGAAGATATCAGGTGCCCTTCTGTCCAAGAGTTTGTCTAGAAATGTCATTCAGGGGCTAGGCCCTGAAAAGTGGGCCTCATGACTCTGACCAGTACCCTATCCTGCTGTGGCTTAGCTGGTATCCAAGATGCAAAACAAAGTCCTCCTTGCTCCCTCCTTTCCTCAAGCAGAAGAAAGGGGTTTCTTTTGGAGCCACAAGTTGTGAAGCCTGGGTTTCGGTTAGAGGTGAGGCCAGTACTCCCTTAGCCACCCGGGCTGATGTCTCAAGTCAGTCTTGTGCACTCCTAGCCCTCTGGCTCTAGGCCCCTTTCCGCACTAGGATTCACCTAGGAGTTTCAGTCCTTGTGGCCTAAACTGCCTTTCAAGTTTATTTAAGACCCCGGAGCCTTTATCCTGTGGTGGTGATGGTTGCAGGAAATTAAGTTCTGACTGCTGGGATTGACAATTCCCCTCTGGCTAGGGCTGATTTAAATGCTCCCTCTGTAGTCAAGCATCAGCAGTGTTTGGTCAGCATTTTCTTTCTGCTTTAATATGGCAGCACTGAGTTCAATGCCTCACAACTGCTGAGTTCTTCCTCTCCCTAAGTTACGGAAATGCTCTCAGCACCATGCCTTCATTGCTGGAAAATGGGAGTGGGGTGGCGTCTGTGATTCAAGACAGTTTTTAGTATCTCTTCAGTGCCTCTTTCAGCTATGTGAATTGAAAACCAGGTACTGTGAGTGCTCACCTGAATTCTGGTTCTTATGAAGGTGCTTTTGTGGTGTAAATAGTTGTTAAATTGGTGTCCTTGTAGAGTGGACAATCTATAGAGCCTTCTATTCTGCCAACTTGCCCCATCTCCTCATCTTGCAGCTTATATTATATGTTAACTGTAAAAGCTTTACTTAAAAAGAAAATTCTGCACATCAGTCATACCCATTTATCAAAAATGACTATTATTTTTTAAACTGGAAGATCCGACTGAGTCTTACTATTGCAGGTATTTTGATAACAAAGGTTATAATGGGAGTATGTTTTTATTCTAAGTCCTAACTTTTATCATTTTAACACATATGTAAAATATTTCACTCTGCTTAATTACCAGTAAGCCATTTGATACGCTTTCTGGACTTTTAAGAAAGATTTATTTCCACTACCTTAAACAATCTTATAGTATGGTGGGCAGAATAATTGCACCTACCAAAGATGCCCACAACCCTATCTCTGGAATTTGTGAATATGTTGTAATTCAGGGCAAAAAGGACTTTGCAGATGTGATAAAGCTAAGAATGTTAGGATGAGGAGATTTTCCTGGATTATCCAAGTGGACCAACTCTAATCACATGAGGCCCTAAAGTGGATAATTATTACTGATTGTGGTCAGAGATGTGAAAACAGACGGAGAACGAAGGGCCAAAGACCTTCAATATGACCAGTCTCACGTCTTTCACTTTTAAAGCGGAGGAAGGAGGGAGATCATGAAACAAGGAACGTGGCAGCCTCAAGAAGCTGTGAGTGGCCCTCACCTGACAGCCAGAAAGGAAATGGGGACCTTGGTTCCACCATTATTCTGTTTTAGAATTGCAAGAAGCATCCTTTAAAGCGATAAGGAAAGAAAACAAAAGTGATAAACTTTACGTATTTGGTTTGTGCTTAAGCCCTAGGCATTCTTTATATATGCTTATTCAGAATTGTATGGTTCCCTTCAGCTGTTAGCTATAGGCATCTAGTGATAAATAAGATAGTTTAAGACTAAATACATATCTTACAATTATATTATTGGCAATATGCAGCATAGGGTAATTTTGGAGCATTGTTCTGTTTCTAGAGCCCAGTATTTACACCATCACAATCTAACAAAATAAATAAAATAGGACAACATAATTTTCAAGTACCTAAAAAATTATAGAATTATATTTTTTTAAAATTCAGCTTCACTTTTTTTGAAATGATTATATTACTTTCTGTATTATATTCCCTTCTTATACTCTATATTTGATATTGTGCATTATATAAACAAGTGTTAAGCTGAAAGTCAATAGTGTTGGTGTCTCATAAAAATACTTCCTTTGAACTATTTGGCAAGCCTCCTAAGTTCTCTAAATTTCAATTTTTTAATTTGACAATGATACATTTGTAAAAGGTGATTTATTTATCTGATCATTTTGTAAACATTTATTAGAAGAAATTGCTCATATCCTCTACTTTTGAAATTTCAAATATAGTCAGTGGTACTCTACAAACCCATCTTAAAAAATTCTTATTTACCAAATATAGTATTCATACTACTATGTAAATTATTTTGTTGCCTCCTAATACAGGTTTGCATGTCCAAAATATATAAAGAAATTAGCATTACTGCAATAATTTTCTTTAAAACAGTGCATTTGATAAGAGACTAATAAGCTATGAGACATAGCCATTGGAGATAATACTTTTCCTCATTGTTTTTGATTTTCTAAATCCTTTTCACTTACCATTTAATCATTTGAAATATCTATTGTGTATTCATTTGTTTCTGTCACTTCTCTCTCTCTTTACTTACTTCATTATTCATTTTTAATCTGGGGAAATACATTTCTAGGTTTTATGTAATATCTAACAACCTTAGTTTTTGTCCTAAATATATTGAATAAACTTCCTGTTGGAAATTTTAATAAATCGACTAATTTTAAATGGTGATTTTTGGCAACTTTTTAAAGCTTTCAATCTAGGTTTCTATATTAATTTTTCAAATAACTATATCAGTTGCATATTTTTAGGTATATAACCTGAGTTGCGTGATAAGGACATATACTCCATCTACATCATTCTTGCATTGTTTTAAGGGAATATAACAAGTATGAGTTTTTAATTTATTTTATTCTGTGAGAAATCTGACTTTTAGAAAAAAACTACTCTTCCATTTCTGGGAGATTTTAGATTATAACTTTAAAAACAGCAGACCCTTCTCCCACCTATCTTATAAACTGATGGGACTAATTAATAATTGGTGCAATTAATTTGCCTTTTTTGGAAGGCAAACTAGTTATATACCTAAAACATTAAAAATAGGAGTTCCCCATCAAAATAATTTATGTTATACTAAATAATAATATTATATTTGAAAATACAAGTTAAAAAACCATAGATTGACATATAGTTTCATATATAAAAATATTTTCCCAAACACTATATGGTGGCAAAAAAATAAGAAAAAAACTAAAGGCCTCACAATTTCAGATTGATTAATAACTATAATATATACATTAAAAAAAACTACATACTAATTCATGGTTATTACATAGATGTGCATGTATTAATTTGAAGAGACATTTATGCTATATTGCTATATAAATTAACTCAGTTATAAAACTAGAATATAATCCCATCACATAAATATTCTTAGGAAAAGTCTAAGCATAGACTTAAAATAATATTCTTAAATGTCTGTTCATTTCTTATTGCTTTACAAACTTACTGTTTACCACTAACTTAGTGGCTTACAACAAAGCAAATTTATTATCTTATATTTCTATGAGTCAAAAGTTTAAAAAGAGCATTATGGGGCAAAAATCAAGGTGTCTGCAGGGCTGTGTTCCTTCTGGCAGCAGTAGGAAAGAATCCACTTCTTGCTTATTTCAGCTTTTATAGGCTTCCTGCATTCCTTGGCACATCACCCCTCTATCTGCAAAGCCAGATACGCCTTTCTCACATCATTATGACCTCTGCTTCTGTATTCACATCTTCGCTGACCGTGACTCTCTTGTCTTCCTCTTTCACATTATAAGGACCT
This sequence comes from Macaca nemestrina, assembly GCF_043159975.1. NCBI lineage: Eukaryota > Metazoa > Chordata > Mammalia > Primates > Cercopithecidae > Macaca > Macaca nemestrina. Next base: position 82,283,830 of record NC_092135.1, on the reverse strand, counting down.
TTGTGATTATATTAGATGCACACAGATAATAATCTTTCCATCTCATGATCTTCAGTTAAATCACAGCTGCCAAATTCCTTTTGCTGTGTAAAGTAATGTATTCGCAGAGTCAGGATTTTTCATGTAGACATTTTTGGAGATCTGTTTTTCTGCCTACCACAAAAAGGTATTTATTTTTATTTCTTTTTTATTTCAGATAATTTCTGACCCTTCCTTCCCCACTCTGATCCACTAGCAATTAATCATTATTAGCCAAATAGTGTATATCCTCCCAGATTATTTTTACATATATGTTTACACAGATAGGTAGATACTTATTACATCATGGAATCATACATTCTGTTATTATCCTTAAATTTTCCTTGAAATATATACTCTGAATATTTTACAGAATTTTTGTATAGTCCTCCTGTAGGTTTATGAACACAGTTTTAATTTGACAGTTGCTGCCAAATTGCTCACAAAAATGTTGTAAAATTAGAAACCCACCTCCTGTGTCTGCGGGTAGTTTTTTCTTCACAATTTTTGTAAAGGTTGGACATTATTATTCATTATAATATTTGTAAAATTGGAAAAATATCTGCTAATGTATTTCCATGAATGCTACTGAATGCAATAATCTCTTTGTAAAAATTGTGATAAAAAAATCGAAAAAGAAAATGTGACAATTGCTATGTGTTAAAAAGAATTGCCAGAAATTAAAATCTTTTAAAAACAACAAAAATGCTTTGCAGTACAGGGATGTTGGGAAAATCAATAAATAAATTCATGAAATAGATGACAGTCAAGGAAGAAAATAAGAATATTAACACTACATTATTTAGCAAAAAATGTCAGGGAAACTGGCTGAAACAAATACAAAATTAAGTCAAGCCTTATTTTATACATTACTTCAAATTTTAATATCAGATAAATGTCAGTCTGAAAAAAATCAATTAACCAATAACTTATAAAACAGAAGATATATACACTGATTAATGGGTCTTAGATTTAAAAAAAATTTTAAAGTAATAGAAATGTGACAAATCACAAAGGAAAATGGTCAGTGTATTTCACTATGTAAATATTTAAAATGCTTTTGAAAATCTAAAAACAAAAAAGTAAAAGACAACAATAAACCAAAAAATTCGTTTGGAAAATACTTGTCAAACAAAACTGTAATACTTTCAATAAGTATTAAAATTAAATAAGGCTATTAATAAATGACTGAGATTATTTAATTCATGGACTACATTCATGAAACACATTTAATTCTCAGAAGTGTAAATGCTATACAAATAAAATAAAGACTCTAGAAAATAATGTATTTAAATTAAACATTCTAATCAAGTTAAAAAAGCTCTTTTGTAAACCTATCATTTTATCCCATGAAACTATAATAATGCCTGGTACATAGGAAGACACTTAAATATTTATTAAAGAGAAAAATGAATGAATGATTTCTTCATAGCATTATTTATAATATTCAAAATTTGGAAATAACCCCTATGTGCAACCCAAATAAAAGAAACAGTTAAATAAATGATACCTAAATAAAAAATATCAATTAGGTAACATAAATCATGTTTTGGAAAATATTTTATGTCATCTGAAAAAATGTTTAAAAGATAATTTTCAACATTAAGCCTGAGTCCTTTTATAATTAGTTATGACATCAATGAGTTTTCTCTAATTATATAGATAACGAAATACAGCTACAGCTGATCTCATTTTTTCTTAGTTCTGCTTACCCAAAGAAGTAGATTGTGTAAACTCTAAAGGCACCTCAACTTCTCTGAGGCCATGCAAAGCCTCCTTACCTCAAAGCTCTTGCCTTGTTGATACATGAAGTCACTCTTTTCCTGCTGCTAACTCTTCATACTACTATGGCCTTACCACCCTCTATACCTACTTAAGAAGCAAAGTCATTGAACCCACAATAAAATAGCCTGGAATAATATTCTGAACCATTCAAATAAGTTACAGATCGATTCTGCTGCTGTCTTGAGTTAATTCTTATACTTACACCTTAACGATCCCTGTCTGTTGCTTTGAAACTGTTTTACTTCTGGAGCACAATCCTCGCTTTACAGGCCCATGCCTTCTCTGGTAACTCAAATACTCCTGGCCATGCGTACACCCTCTTCTGTTTACCTCAGCAGATTTTATATCAGAAAGATGTAATTTAAAACTAGATTATCCATGACCCCAACATTATAAATACTACATATACAAAACAGTGAGTTTTGGCAGGATAAACTGAGCTTTATTTCTCTACATCATCTGTCCCATGCTATCACCCCATCATTGACACCATCTTCCTCTCTTACAGGTGGGTTGATCATGGGAACTCATTATAAATATAAAATGCTTTGTAATATTCTTCTGAGGAGGGGGACTACTTTTTTCTGAGAAGAGGGGGAAACAGTGATTGGAATAAAACCAGAGTCTAAATTATATGCTTGTAAAAAATTAATTCAAGTTAGGTTTATGGCACTACAAGGATTTAGGAAAAATTGTATTTGAGATTCTCTAGAGCAGTGTGGCCATAAACAGGTTTTCTAATTTTTCTCTGAAATGCAGTGCGTGGGTATTGAACTCTTCCTTACTTTTTGAAAACGAAAGGTGTTCTAGGCCCTAGTCCTAGAATTAGTCATTTCTCCAAGGATCTCTGGCTCCTTTTCTTGAAGAATGGAACCCAATTCTGACTGCTAGGGACACTGTTATTGGAGTGTCCTTGATTCTTGACCCTCTTAGTTTACAGCAAAAAAAAAATACAGGTTTATGTGATAATTGATTTACAGGCATGCACCTATAAATATTTCTATATGTAATTCTCGCACTTGCTCTCATTCTAATAAGCTGGCGTGAAAGTAATTGGTGCTATTATTTTTAATGGCAAAAACCACAATTTAATGGCAAAAACTGCAGTTACTTTTGCACCAACTTAACATCTATCTATATTACGGTAAACTTGAGTTCATACGGATGTTGCCAGCTCCAATACGCTACCACATAAATTATTCTAGCATCTTCCCCTTGAGTCTCTGTAACCTCCTATTCCAAGAATAAGAAACTTGTGTTTTACTACCTGCCATCAACATACTTGTTTATTTTCAGTGTACATGTATAATTCCAGAATTGTTATTTCATATGCTTGTGAAAGCAACTTTATCAACTAGATTATGGGAGTTGTGTTCAGTTGCATGCTTTTTAAAATGTTTTAAATTAACAGACTTTTAGAGCAGTTTTATGTTTACAGAAAGCTAAAAGAACAGAGTTTACATATACCCTCTCTCCCTCCACACTTTGTTTCTCCCATTGTTAATGCTTTGTGTTAATATGATACAGTTGTTACACTTGATGAACCAGTATTGAATACATTATTATTAACTAAAATCCATAGTTTACATTATCATTTACTCTTGATGCTGAACATTCTATGAGTTTTGACAAATTGATGACATCAATCTACCATGACAATATTATACGGAAAATTCACTGTCTAAAAATCCCTTGTGCTCCTATTATTTCTTTCTTCTGTCCTTTAAACATCTTGAATCCACAACCAAAGAGTTTTTTCTGTCTCCACTGTTTCCTTTTTACAGATTATCAAATAGTTGAATAATACAACATGTACCCTTTATAGACTGGCATCTTCCAATTAACAATATGCATTTCAAGTTCCTCCATGTCTTCATTGCTTGATAGATCTTTTATTTTCATGACTGAATAATATTCCACTGTATGAATGTGCCATGGTTTGTTCATCCACTTATCCACTGAAGGACATCTGGCTGTTTCCAAGTTTTGGAAATTATGAATAAAGCTGCTATAAACATATGTGTGCGGGTTTTTGTGTGGGTATGAGCTTTAAACTCATTTTGATAAATACCAAGGAGTGTGACTGCTGGATTTGTATGATAAAACTATGTTTAGTGTTATAAAACTGGCAAAACTCTCCTCCAAAGTAGCTGTACCATTTTGCAGTTCCAGCAGATATGAATGAGAGTTCTTGTTGCTCCATATTCCTACCAGCATTTGTCATCATCACTGTATCAAATTTTATCTATTCTAACAGGTGTACAGTGGTATCTCACAGTTGTTTGAATTCTCAATCGCCTAATAACATATGATGTTGAGCATCTTTTTATATGCTTATTTGCTGTCTGCTATTGTTTGTTTATCCCTCATGAATCTCATGTTGAAATTTAATCTCCAATGTGGAGGTGCTGGGAGGTAGGGTGTAACTGTAGGTGTTTGGTTCTTGGGGATAGATCTCTTATGAATAGATTAATTCCCTCCCTCAGAGGTGAGTGAGTTCTCACTTTAATAATTCCCAACAGAGTTTGCTCTAAAGAGGCTAGCACTTCTCCCCTTTCACTCTTGGTTTCTTTCTTGACATGTGATCCCTGCACACAGTGGCTTCCCTTCATCTTCAACCATAATTGGAAGCAGCCTAAGGCCTTCACTAGATGCAGTTGTTCAATCTAAAATCAGAATCATGATTTTAGACCTTTTTAGACTGGCATCTTCCAATTAACAATATGCATTTCAAGTTCCTCCATGTCTTGATTGCTTGATAGATCCAGATAGATTCTGGATAAATCTTTTTTTGAAAAAAATGAATCACCTAGATTCAAGTATTTCTTTACAGAAAGACTAAACAAACTAGGACATCATCTGTATATCTTCTTTTGTGAGCTATCTGTCTAGATCTTGTACTCATTTTTTTCATCAGAATTCTTGTGAGTTTTAAGATTTCTTCCTGTATTTTGAATGTGAAGCATTTTTTGGATAGGTGTTTTGCAAATATTTTATCCCAGTCTGCAGCTTTTAAAAAATTCTCTTTACAGTGTCTTTTGCACAACACAAGCTTTTAATATTAATTAAGTAAAACCTACCAATTTCTTTTTCTTTGGATAGATCTTACTTTTGGTACTGTATTTAAAAACCCATCGTGAAACACAACATCACTTAGACTTTCTCTTATGTTGTCTTCTAGGAGTTTTACTGTTTTGAATTGTACATGTAGGTCTGTGTTGCATATCAAGTTAATTTTGTGAAAGGTGACAGGTATATTGTGTGGGCCCTTTATTGTTCCATATATCTCTTTTTTTAACAACAACATTGTCTTGATCAACATAGTTTAATAGTAATTTTCAAATTCTTGTATTGTAAGTCTTCCATCTTTGTTTTTCTTCCTTTCCATATTTATTTTGTAATACATTTTAGGCATCCACTAAATAACAGGCTAAAATTTTCATTGGATTTTCATTGAATCAGTGCATCTAACTGAGAAGTATGAACATCTTAACCATATTGACTCTTTCTAGTCATGAATATGGAATTTAACTCCAATTGTTTAGATCTTAGATTTCTTTCATCAGAGTTTTGTTGTTTATTTCACATATATATATTCTTCATATTTTGTTTTTCTATGCCAAACTAAGTATTTTAATTTAGGGTGTTATAGTAATTCTTGTGTATTTAATTTCAAATTCTAATTGTTCATTGCTGGTGTATAGGAAAGCAATTGACTTGTGTATGTACCCATACCTCAGAGATATTGCAGGTCTGGTTCTTCACTAAGGCAATAAAGAGAAATGCAATAAAGAAAGTCACACAAATTGTTTGTTTCTCAGTGTGTATAAAAATTATATTTATACTATACTGTGAGAGTATTATATCTCAAAATAATGTGCAGGCCTTATTTAAAATATACTTTATTGCTAAAAATGAGTAACAATCATTTGAGCCTTCAGTGCATTGTATTCTTTTTTTAGTGGAGGGTCTTGACTCAAAGTTGATGGCTGCTGACTAATTAGTGTTGTGCCTGCTGAAGTTTGCATTGGCTGTGCCAATTTCTTAAAGTAAGACAACATTGAAGTTTCCCATATCAATTGACTCTTCCTTTCATGAAAGGCTCCTCTGTAACATGTGATACTGTTTGATAGCATTTAATTAACAGTAGAACTTCTTTGATAATTTAAGTCAATACTCCAAAACCTTGCTGCTACTTTATCAATTGATATATTTTTCTAAACCCCTTGTTGAGATTTCATATTCACACAGCTTTTTCACCAGAAATATATTCCACTGCAAAAAACCACCTTTATTGTCATCTATAAGTAACAACTCCTAATTGATTCAAATTTTCTCTTAAGATTTCAGCAATTTAATCTTCTAATTGCCACTTCTACTTCTAGTTCTCTTGCTATTTCTACTATATCTACAGTTATTTCTTCTACCAAAGTCATGAACACCTCAAACTCATCCATTAGGCTTGAAACCAACTCATTTCAAACAACTGTTAATGTTAATGCTGATATTTTGACATCTTCTAATGATTCCTGGATGTTCTTAACGGCATCTGGAATGGCAAATTATTTCTAGAAAGTTTTCAATTTACTTTGCCAAGATGCAACAGAGAAATTACTATTTATGGAAACTATAGCTTTATAAAATATTCTTAAATAATAAGGCTTGAAAGTCAAAATTACTCCTTGATCCATGGACTGCACAATGGATTTTGTGTTGGCAGACATGAAAACACTACGAGCCTTGTATGTCTCCATCAGACCCCTTCACTGACTAGGTTTATTGTCAATTAGTAGTAATATTTTAAAAGCAATCTTTTTCTCTGAATAGTAGGTCTCAACACTGGGCTAGAAATATTCAGGCTTTCTTATTTAATTTATAGAGCACAGGCAGAGTAGATTCAACATCACTGATAAGGACTTTAGGATTTTTAAAATGATAAATGTGTACTGCCTTCAACTTAATGTCGCCAGCTGCATTAGCCCCTAACAATTGAGTCAGCCTGTCCTTTGAAGTTTTGAAGCCAGTCATTGACTGCTCCTCTCTAGCTATGAAAGTCTTAGATGGAATCTTCTTTCAGTATAAGACTGTTTCATCTACACTGAAAATCTATTGTTTAATGTAGTACTCTTCATCAATTATCTTAGCTCAATCTTCTGGCTAACTTGCTGAAGCTTCTACATCAACACATGCTGCTTCACATTGCACTTTTATTTTATGGTGATGGTTTCCTTTCTTAAACTTCATGAAATAACCTCTACTAGTTTCCAACTTTTGCTCCTCTATTACCCCTTTCAGCCTTCATGGAACTGAAGGGGCCTTATTCTAGATTAGTCTTCGGCCTATAAAAAAGTTGTGCTTGGTTTGATCTTTTATCCAGGCCACTACAACTTGCTCCATATCAGCAATAAGGCTATTTGGCTTTCTTATCATTCATGTGCTCACTGGAGCAGTGTTTTTAATTTTATTGAAGATCATTTCTTTTGCATTTACAGCTTGGCTAACTGATGTAAGAGGTCTAATTTTAGGCTTATTTCAGCTTTTGACATGCCTTTCTCACTAAGATTAATACTTTCTAGCTTTTAGTATAAAGTGAGAGATGTGTGACTCTTCCTGTCACTTGAATGTGTAGAGGTCATTGTAGTGTTAATTTACCTAATTTTGATATTGCTGTAACTTAGGGAACAGGGAAGCCCAAGGAGAGGGACAGAGATGGGGGACCAGTCATTGGTGAATCAGTTGGAACACACACAGCATTTTTTATTAAGTTCCCCATCTTATATGAGGATGATTCATGGTGACCCAAAACAATTACAATAGTAGCATCAAAAGTCACTAATGGCAGATAACCATAGAAGATATAATAATAATGAAAAAGTTTGAAATATTGTGAGGATTTCTAAAATGTGACACAGAGACATGAAGTGAGCACATGCTGTTGGAAAAATGACAATTATAGACTTGCTCAATGCAGGGTTGCTACTAATCTTTAATTTGTAATAAATACAATATCCATGAATCATAATAAAGGAAAGTGAAATAAAACAAGGTATACCTGTATTAGCCTTATATCCTACAAGCATACTATAATTGCCTGTTAGTTCTAGGAGTTTGTCATTGTAGTTGAATCTTTGTGATTTTCCACAAAGACAATTATGTAATCTGCAAACAAATATTTTCATTTCTTTTTCCCATTTGTATGCAATTTTAATTACTTTTGTTGGCTTATTGCAAGACTTCCGGCAAGATGTTGATAGAAATGGTAAGAGGCAACATCTTTGTTTTGTTCCTGATCTTGGGAAAGCATCTAACCTCTCAGCATTAAGTACAATGTTAGCTGTAGTTATCTTTTTGAGACACTCTGTATTACATTAATAAAGTTCCCCCTATTCCTAGTTTGCTGAGATTTCTTTTTTTATAATGAATGAATGTTGTTGTATCGAACATGTTTTCTGTACTTATTGATATGATAAAACTTTTTTTTCTTTTTTTAGCTTGTTGATGTAATGGATTACACTGACTTATTTTTGAATGTTGATCCAGTTTTCCCTACCTGGAATGAATCATACTAAGTAATGGTATATAATTATTTTTATATATTGTTAGATTTTATTTGGTAATATTTTGCTGAAGTTTTTCACATTTAGGTTCATGATGGATATTGGTCTATGGTTTTCTTTATTGTAATATTTCTCTCATTTAAATACTAAATGATTTGGGGTTTATGCTAACCCAATACAATAAGTCAGGAAGTATTCCTTCTGCTTCTGTTATCGGGAAGACATTGTAAAGCAATGCCATAATTTCCTCCTTAAATGTTTTGTGGAATATACCAGTGAGTCCATCTGGGCCTAGTACTTTCTGATTTGAAAAGTTATTAATTATTGACTCAATTTATTTAAGAAGTATAGATATATTCATTTTATATATTTCTTCTTTTGTGAAATCTGAAAATTGTGAGATGTTTCTTTTAAAAAATTGGTCCATTTCATCTAAGTTATCAAATTTATAGGCATAAAGTTGCCCATAATATCCCTTTCAATATCCACAGATTCAGTAGTGATAGTTCCTCTTTCATTTCTGATGTGATTATTATTTGACCTCTTTCTTTTTTTTTTTTTTTTTTTTTCTTATATAGCTTGGCTTGAAGTTTATCTAAAAGAATCAGATTTTGCTTTTATTGATTTACTCTGGGGATTTCTTGTGTAAATTTTATTGACGTCTGCCCTAATGTATATGTTTTCTTCTGTCTACATTAGATTAAATTCACACTCCTATTTCTAGTTGTCTAGGAAGGAAATTTAGATTTATTTTTATTTTAGATATTCTTTCCTAACACATATATCAAATGCTAAAAATTTTCCTTTAAGCAGTTACTATAGCTGCATTTCACAAATTTTGATAAGTGTATTTCTCTTTTAACTTTGTTTAAATCTTAAAAAAAATAAAAAATAAAAAATAAAAACATTTCTTGGGATTCATTCTTTGACCTGTGTGTTACTTAGAGATATGTTGTTTAATTTCAAAATATTTGGAGATTTTCCAGCTATTTGGTTTTTAGTTTACTTTTGATTTGTAGTCTGGGAGTATATTTTGTATAATTTATATTCTGTTATTTATGTTAATGTGTATTTTATTGTGCAAAATATGGTCCATGGTCCATGCTATCATTATGAATTGAATGTAGTCTTCCCAAAATTTATACATTAAATGTCCCAACCACAATAGATTTTTATTAGTGTTAACATTAATATCTTTCTTCATCATTTTACTTTAAATCTGTCTGTGTTTCTATATTTAAAGTGGGTTTCATCTAGACAGTATGTTGTTGTTGTTATCTTTGTATTCACTCTGTCATTCTCTCTCTTTTATTCATGCATTTAAACCATTGATGTTTGAAGTAGTCATTGATGTGGGTGGATAAATATCTATTATATTTGCAACTATTTTCTATCCACTGGACTTGTTATATGTTTACTATTTTGTCTTCCACTTGTTTTCTGTCTTCCCCAGTTTTAACGGAGAATTTTCATGAATCCATTGTCTTTTTTCTGTTAGCATATCAATTATACCTTTCAAAACTTTTTTTAGTGGCTGCCATTGCACTTACAACATCCATTTACAACTAATCTGTGTCTACTTAGTTAACGCTGCACTGCCTCATAGATAGTGCATACCTTAAAGAGAACACTCCCAATTCCTCCCTCCCAACCCTTATAACATTGCTGTCATTCATTTTACTTATCCATAAGCTATGATCACCAAATACATTGTACCAGTTATTTATTTTGAACGCTGTTTTCAGTTAGATAAATTAAACACAAAAAACATACAATCTTTATTCTATCTTCATTCTTTCTCTAACAACCTTCCTTTTTTTATGTAGATCTAATTTTCTGACCTATATTATTTTCATTTTCTCTGAAGACTTCTTTTAACATTTCTTGCAAGCCAGATCTACTGGGAACAGATTCTCTCAATTTTTGTTTGTCAAAAGAAGTCTAGTTCTTCACTTTTGAAGGATTATTTCATTGGATACAGAATTCCGGTGTGGTGGGATTTTTGCTATTGTTGCTTTGGTTTTTCTTTCAGCACTTTAAATACTAACTTCATTCTCTTCTTGCTTGCATGAATTTTTTGGAAAAAAAAATTCCTATGTAATTCTTATCCTTGCTCATCTATAAGTAAGTTGTCTCTCCTGACATTCCTGGCCCTTTTGATTATTTTTTATTTGTCTTTGACTTCTGACGTTTTGAATATGGTGTGCCTAGGTACAGAATTTTTTATTCTTATTTTGCTTAATGTTCTCTAAGCTTCTCGCATTTGTGGTTTGTGTCTCATCGATTTTGGAAAATTGTTAGTCATTGTCACTTTAAATAATTTTTTGTTGTTGTTCCTTTCTTTCTGTCTTTTCCATATTGCCATTAAACCTATATTAAATATTTTATAATTGTTCTACATGTTGTAAATATTCCTTTCTGCCTTTTTATTTTCTCTTTGCTCTTTAGTTTGGGAAGTTTTCATTAGCATTTATTCAACATCATTGATACTTTCTCTGGCCATACCCAGTCTACTGGTAAGCCCATCAACTCCATTATTGTTATCTCTTATAGTACTTTTAAAAATTTAGCACTTACCTTTATTTTTCTTCCTTAGAGTTTCTATCTCTCTCTTTACATCACTCATTTGTTCATCTTTTTTTCCCATTATCACACATAGCATACTCATCATAGTTATTTTAAATTCATAGTGTGATATATTAAAAAAACTCTGGCATAACTGAATCTGTTTCTAGTTTTTGCCCTGTCTCTTCGAATTGTATATTTTTTGACTTTTAGTATAATTTATAATTCCTTTGTTGAAAGATAGACATATTGGGTCAGTTAAAAGGCACTAAGGAAAACAGATCTTTAGTGTGAGGTTTTATGTTTTTTCTGGCTAGGATTTAGGTGTGTTTACTGTTTTCTATATCTGTAAGTTTCAGAGGCTAAAATTTATTCTGTTGTCTTTGTTTTTGTTTCTTTTCTTTGTGTTTCTTTAGATCCTCCTTCTTAAATAATGCTTTAAATTTTCAGTTCTTTCCATTGTAATTGCCTATTATTATGCAGGAATCCTATAGATGTGATGGTGGTAAAGTATGGGGGGAAATAAAGTTTTCTATTGTCCTGTGATTAGATTGCAGTCTTTCAGTGAGCCTGTGACTTAGGGCTATGATCTTTACAAATTCTTGCTAGTGCTTTTCCCCTCAGAAAGGAACTGGAATTAGGTATTCCCATCCCCCCGTGTCAGGCTCCTGTAAAACCTACAGTGGTTAGGTTCTGGTAAAATAGTTTGACTTGAGGGAAGGCTTTTGTTAAGGAGAACAGAATCCTCTGGTTATATTTTTAAATGGTTACTTTTCCTCTTCCCCTGCCAGGGGATTTTCTCAGATCTTTGCCTTGATAATTTGCTGGGACTTCTGGGGGTCAAAACTTATGAAAATGTGGGTCCCCCAACAAGGCTGCTCTCCATCTAGTTCTTAAGTTTCAAGGTTGTGCACCTGAGCTGCCAGCAATTCAGTGATTACTGTTTAGGTTTCCCTATCCCAGAGCTAGCTGCAGCAATAGGTTCCTGCTCCTGGGCTTCTTTTCTAAAAAGCTGTGATGCTCTGTATTTGCCTATGTCTCTAATTTGAAGGACAGCAGCTTGCCTTTGCTGGGTTTAAGAAAAGTTGAAGACATTAAAGTTTTTAGCTCTTTTTTCTTGTGAAGATGAGACTGATGACTTCTAAGTTTCTTAAGTGTCTGACCTGAGACACTTAACATTTTGGATCTCTGTTTGGTTTCATTTATATTGATCATTTATTTGCCTTTAGTCTTATAGACTCTATTCATTTCCAGAATTATGCAGGCCAATATCTTATTCCCCATAATTCTCAGTGAGATTGTTTCAAGCATTTATAGTACAATGAATGTCTTTCATCATATTCTACATTCCATCCTATGATCCCCTGATCTCCTAAGTAATCTGGCATTCATCCGTGTACATTAAAGTTCACTCATTATCCTATAAAGTTATATGAGTTTGGACTAATGCACAGTGATATATATCCACCATTACAGTATCACAAACACCAGGCTCACTACCCTTAGTAATACCCTCTGCTTCACTCATCCAACCCCTCCCCATCTTGAACCCATGACAGCCACTAATATGTTTACAGTAACTATAGTTTTGCCTTTTTCATAATGTCATATAATTGAAATCATATAGTATCTAGCCTGTTTAGATAGGCATCTTGCATTTAAAATTCATCCACATCTTTTGGTGGCTTGAGTACTCATTTTTAAAGCACTGAATAATATTCCAGGCATTACAGTTTTCTTACTCCTTAGTTCAGTTAGGTCTGAGTTCCTGTCCCATTACTGAGAAGAGGCATGTGGACACTGGAGAGTGAGTAAGGCAGAGTAAGGTTTAAGTGAAAGGACAGCTCTCAGCAAAGACAGGGACCTGAAGTGGGTCACTGGAAATGGGCCTGAGTTCTGTTTTTTTTTTTTTTTATGTAGCAAGAACAAGGGAGTCTTCTGTGGGTTCTTCCCAAATGGGGAAGGTAAAGCTCCCTCCTAAGGGTGTTGCATCTGTGCATGCCTGGGGTTGGCCATAGTGTCTACATCTTAGTTATAACCCATGAGTGCATAAGCGAAACCTACAGGGGGGCTAAAACCACAATGCTGATGTCATGTTAATGATATTATAATGAGCTGGGTCCAATTAAAGATATTTAGGTTGATTTATTTCACCTGCACTTAAGTTGGGACAGCCCCTACTGAGCAAACATTCTGGCATAAGAGGAAGTTCTTAATCAAATTTCTTCCCATTATCTACATGGGCAGTGCAGGTGTGGTCCCAAAGTGTTTTTCCACTCCCAAGACCCTCCCTCTCTATCTACATAACTGGCCTTTAACTGCCTCCTCTCTTACATGGATGGATATGCCATAGTTTATGAATTCACCTATAAAGAACATCGAGGTTACTTCTAGTTTGTGGAAATTATGGCTAAACTACATGTTATAAACATTTGCAAGCAAAGTTTTGTTTGGAGATAAGTTTTTAAATCAGTTGAGTAATTACCTAGGAGTATGAATGCTACATTTTATAGTGAGACTATGTTTAGCTTGGTAAGAATCTGCCAAACTGCCTTCCAAAGTGGCTGTACAATTATGCACCCCAAGGGCAACAAATGAGCAGTATTCCTATTGCTTTACATCCTCACCTGCTTTTTTGGTGTCAGTTTTTTGGATGTTAACCATTACAGTAGGTGTCTAGTAAAATCTAATTTTATTTAAATTTGCATTGTCTTAATGATATACGATGGTGATTATTTCTACCTGTGTTTCCTCTCTAGTGATGTGTCTGTTTAGAGCTTTTGCCCAGTTTTTTCTTGGGTGGTTTGTTTTGTTATTGTTAAGTTTTAGGACTTCTTTATTTTGTATACACGTCCTTATGAATTTCCTAAATATATTCTCTGATATTGGGCCTTGTCTATTGATACTCTTCGCAATGTCTTTGTCAGATAAGTTTTAAAACTGATAAACTGTGAGTTATATTTTTCTTTCCTGAATTTTGTTTTTGATGTTGAATCCAGCAACTAATTGCTAAACTCATCATCACACCAATTTTTACTTATGTTTATTTTTTTCTTAGAAGTTTTCTAGTTTTGGATTTTAAATTTAGGCCTATAATCCATTTCAAGTTAATTTTTTGTGTAATTTATAAGATCAGGCTAGATTTTCTTTTTTTCCCACACAGAAGTCTAATTGCTTTAGCATCATTTACTGAAAAAAAAAAAAAAAAAAAAAAAAAAAAAAACTATCCTTCCTGCATTGAATTGCTTCTGTGACTTTGTTAAAAATTACTTGACTATATTTGTGTGGCTTCATGTCTGGGGTCTCTATTACATCTCTAGTTCATTGATTTATGTGTCTACTCTTCTACTAATATTCTACTGTTTCTAATTCTATAGCTTTATAGTAAGTCTTGAAATTGGATAGTATGAGTCCTTAAATTTTGTTCTTCTCAAGCATTGTTTTAAAGGCTATTCTAATTCTTTTGTTCTTGGGGGAGAATTTTTTAAATGTATTTTTAAATTTTAATTTTTATGGGTATGTAGTAGGTGTATATATTTGTGGTGTGTTAGGAGTATAAGGTATAATAATGTTGTAAACATGTTTTGGCAAGAGGCTAAGACATGGTAAAAAAAGATAAAAGTGTAAACATGTGTTGACCAAATAGAACATGTAAAGCAAGATAAAATGGAAAGATGTTGACACAGATGTTGCCAAATGTATCTGGGACTTTGGATTTTGATAAAAAGTTTGGTAAGCAATCCTGGACATTGCAAAATGTTTTGATTTTGGACTTTTGGCAAACAAAAGGATCAAAACAACAATGAAGATTACCACGGTCATAAACAATCAGGAAAAAGGATTCAGGACTACACCTAAGGATGAAGCACAGAAAAGAAGGACTTCACAACCAGCGGGCTGCGGCAAATCCCCAATTAATCTCTAAGCCCCTTGCTGCATGCTTAGAGGCAAGAGCTAGCTGTATGGAGGCCCTCTGCCCATTCACTCTGACATTGGACAAGACAAGGATGGACAGACTGGAGGTTGTTTGATCCTCCAAGGGTACACTTGAATGTTGAATGGAACTCAGATTGAATGATTTTAACTGCTGTGGTGAGGCTGGCCCTTAATAACCCCCTTTGAGTGTGTCCTGTGAGTGTGTGTGCTGAGAAATGACAGTTGGTTATAGTAATTAATAAATCATGTGATTCAAGCATCTAACATGAGTGGCCAGTTGTTGTCATTTCCTGTGCTATAAAACCCTTGAGAAAGCGCAAGTTATGTCCTCGTGACATGGTGCATGTGAGACGTTTTGACACAGGCATATAATGTATAATAATCACATCAGGGCAAATGAGGTATTCATCCCCTCAAGAATTCTTCATTTCTTTACATTATAAGCATTCTAATTATACTTTTTCTTATTTTAAAATGTATAGTAAATTATTGTTGACTGTAATCACCTTATGGTGCTATCAAATACTGGATCTTACTCATTCTATCTAACTATGTTTTTATATACATTAGCTATCTCTACTCTATCGCTCACTACTCTTCCCAGCCTCTGGTAACCATTATTCTACTCTTTATTTCAATTTTTTTTTTTTTTTTTTTGAGACGGAGTCTTGCTCTGTCACCCAGGCTGGAGTGCAGTGGCCGGATCTCAGCTCACCGCAAGCTCCGCCTCCCGGGTTTACGCCATTCTCCTGCCTCAGCCTCCCGAGTAGCTGGGACTACAGGCGCCCGCCACCTCGCCCGGCTAGTGTTTTGTATTTTTTAGTAGAGACGGGGTTTCACCGTGTTAGCCGGGATGGTCTCTCGATCTCCTGACCTCGTGATCCGCCCATCTCGGCCTCCCAAAGTGCTGGGATTACAGGCTTGAGCCACCGCGCCCGGCCTCTACTCTTTATTTCAATCAGTTCGATTGTTTTAATTTTTAGTTCCCACTAGTGACTGATAATGTGCAGTTTGTCTTTCTGTGCCTATCTTATTTCACTTAACATAATGTCTTCTAGTGCCATCCATTTTGTTGAAAATGACATCTCACTCTTTTTATGGCTAAATAGTACTCCATTGTGTATATGCACTACATTTTATTTGTTTTCTTTTTTTCATATAAACTTTAGAATTATTGCCAACATCTACAGAGTAGCTTGCTAGAAACTGGATTGGGATTGTGGTGAAACTATTCTGCAAATTGAGAAGAATTGACATTTAAATAATACTGATTCTTTCAATTCACAAACACCAAATATCTTCCCCACTTATTTTATTCTTCTATGATATTTCTCAGCAGTGTTTGGCTGTTTTCTACATATAGATGCAATACATATTTTGGTAGATTCATGTAGAAGTATTGTATTTCTTCTACTGCTTTTTCACAAAGATCAAAAGTAATTAAATGAAGGAAGAATAACCGTTTCAACAAAGGGTGCTAGAGCAATTGGTTATTCATAGACCAACAACTGAACCTCAGTCTAAACATCTAAACCTTACACCTCATACAAAAGTTAACTCAAATGTATTACAGACTTAAATGAACAATGTAAAACTACAAAGCTTTTAGAGACCACAAGAGATATTATCTTCAGGATGTCTAGGTGAGCAGGGAATTCTTACACTTGATGCCAATAAACATGACCCATTAAAAAAAAGAGTTAACAAATTGGACACATCAAAATTAAAAATATTTTCTCTAAAAAAGACTTTCCTTAAAAGGTGGAAAGACAAGCTGTGGACCAGGAGAAAATATTTGCAAATCACATATAAAGGACTGAAATATAGACTATACAACAGACTGAAACTCAACAGTAAAAAAATAAATAATCCAATTAGAAAATAGGCAGAAGACATGAACAGAAATTTTACTGCAGAGGACATAACAATGGAAAATAAGTACATAAAAAGGTATTCAACAATGCAAGCCATTAGGGAAACACAAATTAAATCAACTATGAGATATCACTAAAAACACATATGAGTGATAAAAATTAAATTGAAAAATGTTGACAGCAGCAAATAATGATCAGGATGCAGAGAAAGCAGATTACTCCTATATTGCTGATGGAAATATAAAATGGCACAGCCAATCTGGAAAGCAGGATGGTAGTTTTTTACATGACTAAACATGCCACTACCATATGACCCATAAATGCATTCCTGAGTATCCCAGAGAGATGAACACATACATTTACACAAATACTTGTACACTAATGTTTACAGCAGCTTTATTTATAACAAATAAAGTTGGACATGACCCATATCATTCCATGGATGACTCGTTATATAAACTATTATGCATACACACCATGACATAATACTTAGTAGTAAATACATGGAATTATTGATGTGTGATAACCTGCACAAACTGTCAGAAAATTATTCCAAGTGAAAAAAGACAATGCCCAAATCTTATGTACTGTATAATTTAATTTAACATTCTTTTTTAAATTTTGGGGTTTTTTTGCAGGGGGGAGGGCAGAGTATTGCTTTGTTGCCCAGGCTAAAGTGCAGTGGCACAGTCAGGGCCCACTGCAACCTCTGCCTCTCCGGCTCAAGTGATTGTCCCACTTCAGCCTCCCGAGTAGCTCAGACTACCAGCTCGTGCCACCATGCCCGGCTAATTTTTGTATTTTTAGGAGAGATGAGCTCTAGCTATGTTACCCAGGCTGGTCTAGAACTCTGGACTCAGGCGACCGTCCTGCTTTGGCCTCTCAAAGTGCTGGGATTACAGGTGTGAGCCACCATGCCTGGCCTATTTAACATTCTTGAAATGACAAAATTATGGAAATTTCCAGTTAGGTAATCTTAACCACCCAAGAGATGCTATTTGGAGATGGGGCCTTGAGAGGTAATTAGGTTTAGATGAGCTCATGAAAGCAGAGTCCTCATGATGGGATTGGTGCACTTGTGCAAAAAAAAGACACGAGAGCTTGCTGTCTCTCTCTCACTGCTGTGTAAGGATACAGTGAGAAGGCGGTCATTTATAAGCTAGAGTCTGACCATATTGGCACCTTATTCTTGGACTTCTAGCCTCCAGAATTGTAAAGAAATAAATTTATGTTGTTTAAACCACTCAGTGTAGAATATTTTTGATGGAAACCCAGGTGGACTAAGACATACAGTTTTTATTCTTTTTCTCCTTAAGCCAAGAAAGTTGCATTATTTAAAGTTTTGCAATGTGTTTAAGAACTTGCTGATATCATTTACAAGCTATGTTATGGCTTTTAGAGTACATAAATATTAGTTTCAGAAGCTATAAGAAGATATATTTTAAAAGAAGAAAACATTCCTAAAGTGCCCCATTTGCTGTTACTTCATTCCACCATTAACTTTTTGAGTTAACTTGGGTTTTATTTTTCTTTTTATTTCCCTCCTTTTTAAAATTAGAACACTTTTTGCTTATTAAGAATCACCTCACAGATGAAAGAAAAATGCTCCAATTATCTTTTGGGAATGAGTTTTCATACTACATGCACATCAATTCTTCTCAAGAGGAGACATACCTATTTCAAGACTTCTTTTAAAATTACAATTTAAGCAGCTCTTATTTGTGTCAAAATTATTTAGTCTGTTTGAATTGCCCCAAGAAAAAATATTCTAAGAGGCTTTATAAAAGGAAAACTTCTTGTTATTCAACTCATATGTTCCTCCTGAGAATTTTTTAAAACACATCTATTTTAAGAACCTGAGGGAAAATTTACATTTTACCGAGTTGCTGTAAACAACAAATATAAAAAGATTCAAATAGAGTTGCTGAAGCAGGAGTGTGTTGAATTACTCTAGTAATTCTTTAGTATCTATTTATATATGTTTCTAATAGTTCCCTCAGAAATATTCACACAAAAAAAGAAATATGATGTTAGAAGCAACAACGTAATGGTCCACTCATACAACATGTTCCAACAGATAAATTATTCTAACACCAATACAAGTAGAAATATATCTAGGCATTATAGATCTGCATCTGTTTTTATAAGGCATGCTTAAATAATGTATCGATGATCAAATCACTTCTGTAATATAACAACTATGTCCTGGCCCATAGTGGGTACTAATATATATTAGTAGTTAAAGCAATGAAGGTACTTAGTTGTTATAAAATAATGGAATATAAGCATGACCTAAATACACATACATGACCTCTATACCTACATACATACTCTCAAGCACATATATATGTAAACTTGTGATTTGTACTCTGATTTTTTTATAGAAGCACTGAATTCTCCTTACTGCCTTCATATAAGAAAATAGGCATTTATTTTTCTCTCTATCCAATAAGTTTGCATGATGAATCTGATTCCTCTACCTTTGCAAAGTTGAACATCGTGCATTGAGATGGTGTGGTGGCATTTCAAGATCAAGGAAACTTGGTTCTCTAAGTATCTGGATGTAGAAAAATTCTAACCAACCCAAATCAGCAGATTTGAAGGCTGGGAGGTGTTTGCTAATACCATATAGTCCTTGACTAATATACTCAGTGTTATTGTTCCTTAAATGATCCATGACTTACTCTGTTTACTTTGTTACTATAAATCAAATTTTATATAAACATATGCCTTTGTTTAGACAGAAAACACCATATTTTTAATAATAGTTCTTTATGTAGACACAGCTTAACACTGATTTTCATTTCAAATAATATTATGAAATGATGCTGGTCCTGAATATCTGTGTGCTCTGAACTAGAGTAAAATTAAATCTCATTTGATTTTAGCCATATGTCCCTTGAGAAGATACTACTAGATAATTATATGCTATATTATGTATTATGGTTTGCCTATACCAGCTAGCTGCCATCCTACTGAGGAAAAAGACATCATTCTAATGTACTGTAATAAATTCTGATCATGAAATCAGCCTATCAGGAAGCACCTCTTGGATATCATGGATAACATGCTAGGAAAATACATTATTTTTAGTGGTGAGTGCATGAAGCCCTGTAAGTGACATTCATGTATACTATTAACAATTTGATCCAAATTATATTGTTTTTACTTTCCTTCATAGGGAAAGAAAAATAGGCACTGAGTCAATAATGTCAATAAATTTGTTGTCTCTTAGAGTTAAAAAGAAATACAGAGATTCTTTACATCATAGCATCAATTGAAAAGAAATAGAAGGTCTAAAACTAATATTCAAATTAAAACTACCTGGAGATATCCATTCATTTATAATACGTGGCTCTACCACTTCTCTCAAAGTTATTTTCAGTGCCTCCCTGCTTTTATTAAGTTGAAGGCATCTATTTAATCAGAGAAAATTTAAAACTTTACTGAAAGATTACACAGAGGAAAAAAACTATATTCTGCTTTTGAGATTCTAAGCAATATTTCAAATTCATAATAGAGACAATGGTTTGAAAAAACACAGCTTTTGTTTAGAACAGGCACACATTTTGTGGGAAAAAACGATTTTAAGATTAAAAGGGCTAAAATTGAGAGAAGGAAGACAGAATTTATTTAGACAAAAATAAAGGGGTAAGAGATTGGGCGAAGATTCAGATAATCCAGACCAGGTAGTCTCCACTGGGGTTTCTAGAGCTGTCAGTGAGAAAGGGGCTTAATTCAGGAGGGTTGAGTGGTGCTCATCTCACAGGATGTGCACATAAAGGTGTGCAAAGTTGACCTCCAGCAGTTGGTCAGTCTCTGTCAGAGCAAAAACCATTTTTAATATCCTGATGAGACGGATATTATGAGAGGCCCTCATGTCCACAGTTCACATAATTCACAGAATGGAGAGAAAACTGCACTCCCTCTACTTGTCATATGTGGAGGACTTCACCTTACCTGGGACCTTACATGCCTCCATGTTTATTTAATAGAATTGATACACTTGTTGAGCTCTGCCTTATTACACTGAATTGACAAACCCTTCTTTGCAATGCCCCAGATGCTCATATCTCATTGAGTGCTCCTCAAGCTTTATTGTGCATGCATTACCTGAAGATATTGTAGAAATGCAAATTCTTGTTTCATAGGCCTGGAGTGCAGTCTGAGATTCAGTCTTTCTAACAAGCTGCCACGTGATGGCAGTGCATCCGTCCAAAGACCGTAATTGCCCCGGACAGTCACATATGTCTCAACCCCGGATGCACATCAGACACCCATGGTAATAAGATAAAAATACCAATACTCAGACCTCAACACCCCTTTGCTAGAAGGATTTTGTTGTAATGTATCTGGAGTAGGGACAAGACATCAGTATATCTTAAAAGCCTCCTTATGATTTCTAATATGCAGATCGGGTAAGAACACTGGAATAGGGGCCGGGCGCGGTGGCTCAAGCCTGTAATCCCAGCACTTTGGGAGGCCGAGACGGGCGGATCACGAGGTCAGGAGATCGAGACCATCCTGGCTAATACGGTGAAACCCCATCTCTACTAAAAATACAAAAAACTAGCCGGGCGAGGTGGCGGGCGCCTGTAGTCCCAGCTACTCGGGAATCTGAGGCAGGAGAATGGCGTGAACCCAGGAGGCGGAGCTTGCAGTGAGCTGAGATCCGGCCACTGCACTCCAGCCTGGGCGACAGAGCGAGACTCCGTCTCAAAAAAAAAAAAAAAAAAAAAAAAAAAAAAAGAACACTGGAATAGGGAGTTAAGAAGTGAAATCCTCCAGCACCTACTTTTGGATGAGATTGGAAAGAAACCAGTGGAGATAAGACTCTTCCACCAACTCAAAAGTAGTGAACGGAAAACCCAGTTCTGTTATATAAAGATAAACACACACACACACACACACACACACACACACACACACAGAGGAAAGAATCTGATTTGCTATTTTTATTTTTATAACATGCTTATTGATTTTACTTGCTGATAAAATATCCATAATCAATGTTTACACTTAAAATGCCTTAGTAGATGCCAAAGTCTCTTTGAAACTAAATTGTCCTGGGATTGACATATAGTTTCCTAAATCTTTCAGAATCACAAAACAAAATAAAAAATGATCAAATGACAAGCAATGCTTTATAAAGTAGTAAATATATTTGTGAGTGTGTTTTGTTTTGTTTTGCTTAATGCTGACAAGTAAGTGATAATATTACTTTAAAGCAAAGCTTTTTAATGGACATTTCAGTTATGACTTACACCTTAATTTTATGGACCATTAAGAAAACATTTGACAAAATGTAACATTTTTAATAACATGGATTATAAATGACAATCTGGAGGATTCTTACCTTTACTTATATCAAAGAGCTTACATAAAGCCTTAAATTCTTTTGTTATGAATTATTTCAGAATTGATTCTCTTAAAACACACACTACAAAAATAATCACATATATTTTGGGAGAATCTTTGAATATAGAACTTTAAGATTTTTAATTGTTTTTTTGTTCTATATTCCTATGCTACATCAAACTACTCCTGACAGATGACAATTTAGTCTACTTTAGCACCAGAGAAATCAATTCACAATCCTCCCACAATATAATCAATTGCATTTATTAATTCTCCAGAACTGTGTCTTTCTGTGTAATCTAAATATGTTTCATTGAACCCAATTTGGCCTTAACATAAGAGAAGAAATATATATGTCTTTTCTGAGTATTAAAACTAATCACAGACATTAATAATGCTGTGAAGTCATCTTTTAAGAATTTGTTCCTCTGTAGAATGATTTTAATTCTCAAATGAAATGTGTGCTTTTTTTTTTTTTTTTTTTTTTTCCATTTGGTTGCTCAGTGTCTGTCTCCAACTCTGAATAACAGCAATTTCCTTTTAGGATGTACTATTTCTCCCCGACTGAGTATAGTCTAGGTGAAACTCACTAAGCTGCCCTCCTCTAGCTTGAAATTTTTGGTTTTAATTGCACAATTTATTTGGTTATTTCCAGGCTTAATTGCTGTGCTAAATGTCTACTATTATTGTAAATTCCATTTTTCAAAGTGCCAGAACAATGGGACCTCCCTCAAGAGGTCACTCTTTTACAAAAGTCTGTTCACAAATCAGCTTATGCTCCTGAGCTTTTATTTCTCATTGAAAGTGAATCCATCATTCAGCTTATTTCTTGGTAGATGATAGATAGGTAGATAGATAGATAGATAGATAGATAGATAGATAGATAGATAGACAGACAGATAGATAAATAGATGATAGATAGATGATAGTCATAAAGAGATATTCATTTAATTAGACATATAGTTTTATTCATGCAAGCATATGTTAATTGAAATTTATGGTAATCATACTAACTACAAAGGAATTCATTTTCAGAATTTTTATAATCAAGGACCAGTGAATATGCCAAAATCTCAAGTTTACGGATGCATCATTGTACTTATGCTCTTCCTTTCCAGTTAAAATAGCCTAAAATTTGTCAACCCTGTAACAGTTACCATATACCTGAGAAACAGTCAGATTAAGGCTGCCATAGGAATTGACTGAAATGATCAGGTTTTCGTATGTTATTTTAAAATATATAATTTTGCATTTTAGTTTAGATTCGGGGGGTATAAGCCCATGTTTTTCACCTGGGTATGTTGCATAACGCCAAGACTTGAGGTATGAGTGATCCCATTACCCAGATGCTGAGTATAGTACCCAATACTTAGTTTTTCAATTCTTATTCGCCTCCTCCATCCTCCTTTAGTAGTCCCCAATGTCTGTTGTTGCCAACTCTCTGTCCATGAATAGCCATTCTTTAGCTCCCACTTATTGTATGTGTTTTTAAATAAAGTATTTTTTTACCTTCGTAAAAGCAAGTACTGTCCTATTTTAATAATATGCTGAGTCCTTCCAAATATCAAACCCTATTTTTATCATTTGAACTGGAGATACCCCTTGATATCTTTGAACCTCAAGTTTCTTCCTATAAAATTAAAATAATTTCTGTCTTTAGCAGTGATGCTATTTTTCTTTTAAATGCTTTAATATTTAAGAGGAAAATAAATTACCATAATGATTTTCCAAATCAATATTATTCTAGTAGTGATATGAGGAAAAAAATAAAGATTTTCTTCTTAAATTTAGGCAAGGTTGATTTAGGCAAGTATATTGATCCTTCCCAATCAAAATGCTGATCCCCAGAATCTTGGACACGCTTAAAATTATTCCGAGGAACACACAGAAAATGGCTGGGAGAGTAACCAGAGAAACATATGGCCCAGGTCTCCACTTTCTTGCCCAATCCGTTGCCAGCTGAAATGTCACTTCTTCATCAATGCTCCCATCACAAAATGCTAATTTTCTTCAGTTATTTTTCACTATGTTTTCTTTTCTTAATAGCATTTACCACAATTTAAAAGTATTTATTCACTTTTTATGTCCTTCTTTTCTTCAGTAGAACAAAAACCTTATATATCTTGCTGTCACCAACTTCTCTCTTCTTATAATCTTCTTAATCAACTCTAATTGACCTTTATCCTATTTTCTCTCCTAAAACAGGGCTTATCAAAAATAGTGATACCTCCATCTTGGCAAACCTATTGCAATCTCCCCTTAGGTACGTTCAGTCTGTCTCATTTCTTAATATATTTTTGTTTATTGACCCGGTGTCTACATTTTTACTGCCTTACTCCTACATTTCACACTTATATCTAATCAGTTTAACATTTACACATACATTTCTGAAAAAAAAAAGATATAAACCTTGATTTTCCCTTTTGTCTCACACTCTTCATCCAGTCTATTAGTAAATCATGTCTATACTTTTTTCAAAATACAACATAAATCTAATTTTTTAAAAATAATAATATCCTAATACCCAAGTGAAAGATACTATCACTCACTCCTGTAACACTACAACAGTCTCCTCAGTAGTTGCCTTGCTCCTAGTCTTGCTCCTTTCCCCTAATAGATCATTTTCCACAGAGCAGCCATTATCAGGTCAAAGTGTAGAACACATTCTCACTTCACTATTTATATAACATTAAATTTAATTTTAAATCAAGCATGTGACATATATCAAACAGTTATTAGTAATTTATTAAGAAACATTTTCAGATGAGTCAAATAAATAGGTTGGTTTAAGGAGGTAATGAGAAATGAGACAATATACCCTCGTGTCATATGCTTTATTGGTGAAGAAATGGAAGAAAGTGATGTTCTGAAGAAAAAATGAGGGTTAGAAGTAGTTTATATTACATATTTTCAAAAGTGGCTGATAAAGAATGAGAGATTGAAGATGAAAGAGAAAGAGAGTGACTGCAAGGACCCAGATGAGACATGAGACTGTGGCTTCCATTATGTCTGTCTCTGTTTCTCTATCACTTTATAGAGGCAGTTAAGAAGCAATTCACAGAGAGAAAAAGTGTTTAGTAACTTTTGTCATTGAGACATGCAGATATACAGATAGAATAAGAATTTCCTAGTGCCTGTCTCTTCAATTTAACTCAATTTTAAAATCCAATTATGTGTTTAAAAATGCATATGAAATATAATGCCTAAGAATGGATTACAAATGTTACTTGGACCTATGAAATGAGCTTAATCTAAGATATTGGTATCAATTAAAAGGTTATTCTGTGGAGGGCAAAATCTTCTGAATTAACAAAAGGCCCAGAACAAAGGGACAACAGCAACATCACCAACAAATACCAGCAAAAGCTTTGACCAGGAAAAAACTGAGCACAGGCTCTCTTAAGTATAGCATTAAAACAAACAATTCTTCCCCTGAAATTCAAGATTAATACAATAAGCACAAAATATTGTATATTGAAAATGTTTTACTTTTGCAAGGAGAATATGCAAATTGGTTGGTTAGAATACTCTACCATTTTTCTCTCCTCTAAAATCATCATGCTTTGTATGGCTAAAGGGAAAGAGGTTACTATTGTTGCATGGATATTAACCAGTCTCTGCTGTCATCTGAGTATAGTTTCAAAGTAAACCTTGAAGTGATTGATACTGTGGGTGAGATGAGCAAAGTATAGTACTATTGTTGAATATGCCAAACATATTGAAACCATACTTGTTTGAAAAGAGAAGAATGTAGTTGTACTTTACAGTTCTGTACTTTTTGTATGTTGACAAACATTTTTGTCAAGTTCAAGAGCCTTTCTTTACTAACTTCAAAAAGGAATGTCATTTTAATAATTCCAGTGCTCTCTGACATTTGCACCTGCAGTATAATGTATGCATTCAAATGTAGCTACATTTTTCATAATTACTCTGTCAGTCATTTGATGTTTTTAAATCTTTTTTTAAATGTGTGTATTACAGTTCCCAAATAAGAATTCTTTCCAATAACAAGCCTTACATTAAATTTTCCTCTAATTATTATTTTTAGAATTGAAATATTATTAATTTAGTGGCTCCACTATAATTACATTTGCCTCATTATCCAGTTGACCTTTATTAAAAGTTTAACAGAAAGGATATTTTAATAGGAGGGGTATTTTCAACCCAATTTGATTCCAATTTTGTATATTTTTTGTGGGGATATGTCCTATTGTATTAATCTGAGAAAAGATATATTGTATTATAACTATGATATTTAATATAAAAATGCTCTGTATATGATAAAAGTAAAATGTAATATACCATCTATTTTATTGTATATGAAAACAAGTATTGTAAATTGTTATCTTCCAAGTACGTGTCTTGCTGCAATATTATCATTTATACCTTCTATATCTCATGAAAATAATTGATTCTAGATACCATTATTTATGTTCCAAAATAAATAGCCTTTATTTGGATTTTGAAGGAAAATCCAAACAAAAATTTGTGCATAATCATGCCTTTAAAAATATTTTTTAAATTGTGCTAAAAATACCACAATGTTGGATGAAATCGTCTCTAAACTCAGTACTGATGCTTGAAATTTGATTTTTTTCAAAATAGAAAACTTAAAATAATTAATTGAAATAATTTAAAAGCTTAAAAGAGGTGGGCGCATGGAACCCAGGAGGCAAAGGATGCAGTGAGCTGAGGTTGCACCACTGCACTCCAGCCTGGGCGACAGATCGAGACTCTGGAAAAAAAAAAAAAAAAAAAAACACTTAAAAGAATGAATGTTAGGATTAAGCAACATATGACTACTATCAACTAGCTGTTCTCATGCTATTTTCTTTCTTTCTTTTTTTTTTTTTGAGACGGAGTCTCGCTCTGTCGCCCAGGCTGGAGTGCAGTGGCCGGATCTCAGCTCACCGCAAGCTCCGCCTCCCGGGTTCACGCCATTCTCCTGCCTCAGATTCCCGAGTAGCTGGGACTACAGGCGCCCGCCACCTCGCCCGGCTAGTTTTTTGTATTTTTTAGTAGAGACGGGGTTTCACCGTGTTAGCCAGGATGGTCTCGATCTCCTGACCTCGTGATCCGCCCGTCTCGGCCTCCCAAAGTGCTGGGATTACAGGCTTGAGCCACCCCGCCCGGCCCTCATGCTATTTTCTAATCTTAACCTTCAGCATTTGACACAGTTCACTTGCTACTCCTTCACATACTATTGCCACTTGTCTTATCCCAAACCACATAATCATACTGACTCTTCTGTCACCCCACACTTCCAATCTGTTATCTTGCCTTCAAAATACATCAGCTTTCTGACCACATCTTATTCCCTCCATTGGTCTTAGACACCAACATCTCTCACCTGGATTGAAGCAACCATATTCAAATGAGTCTCTCTTGTCCACTCTTCCCCAACCCTGCACCCCACTCTACACCCAGTCTAGTCTCAACAGAGCAGCTCGATTAATCCTGATAAACCTAAATGAATCTTGCCACCCTTCTATTCACAACCCTGAAGTGATTCCCCATTTGTTTTATACTGAAATGTAAACGTCCTTAAAATGCCTTGTAAGACCCTACATAATCTGGTTTACCTTTAATTTGCTATCACATCTGTATTAAGTTTTGTGCTCCCTGCTCTGGCACACCCGCCTCCTTGCTCTATCTCACACCAGCACACTTTCGCATTTAGATGTTTGCCGTATCTGTTCTCTCTTCCAGCAGTGTTGTTCTCTTAGGTATTTGTTTGGCTAACTTGTCCATATCCTTCTGTATTTTCTCAAATGCACCCTTTCAATGAGAGTGACTCTGACGACACATTAAATATTTCAACGAATTTCCCCTGCACTCATAGTTCTTCTTACCTTGCTGTACTTTGGCTTTTCTCCATCTAAGTTAGCACCTGTTAATATACTTTTAATTTTATTATTTGTCCTGTCTGCCTTGGTCTAGAAGAATTTAGGCTACATGGGGGCACACAACTTTGGTCTTACTTGTTTGTTGATATATCCCCAACACTTAGATAAGTGAATGGCACTAGTGAGAAATTAAAAATTTGAGAGTCTGACTGATTGAATAAAATATATGTTTCAATTTTAATTAATGCATTTGACTTGTTTAGGCATAAAAATGGTGACTTTTTTCTGTCATGTAAAATTGAAACTCAGATCTAATTTATACATTTAACACGATGGTGAATATGGTGTTTTGTTTTAATTAATTAACTTACTTATTTGGTAAACTGCATGGTGTTTTTAAAAAAATCTGGTTATAGAGTAATTTTGTAAGGATGGAAGAGAGGTAGAATAATCATTAGGTAAAAAATAATAATTCAGGATTGACATATTTACTTAAAATCACTCACGTATAATATTTAGGAAAAGTATATAAGATTGGGTCTCTCTACATATACATGTAGCTGATTGATAGACACCATTTTGCCATTTCTAAGCTCTTGAAATTCTGTACTTAGTGTTCAATTTTCTATTTTTTACATGAATAAAAATTTTTAATTTGGAACAAAGCAGTATATCGATATGTAATATTTGATCACAAATATTGACATGCAATATTTGGTAACAATTATTTATTGTAGCTAAACATAAACAAAAAATAGGATACTTTCTCTCCCATGTCAATAATATCTCCATTTGTAAAAAATAACTTCAATAATACCTGCTTTAGGGGAATAAGGTAAGAACAACATGAGTTCATGCAAGTTACATATTTGCTAGTGTTCTTGACATTTAAAAAATGTTTAAAATGTTGGCTATTATTTTTTATTATGATTACCGATCCAGTTCCAAAAGAATTAAAGTTCACAGAAATGCTTCATTCTGTATCTTTAAAGTATTTTCCATAAATATCACGTAACAACTTTTTGACTACTATTATACCTAGGAAGATAGTAAAGTTTAAATGATATGAATTGATTATTTTATTTAAAAATATGCATTTTTGTAATTGAATGTACACTATAATTATCATGCTTCACTTGAAATTACTATCTAATAAAGCATGTTTGGCATTTACAAAGTCCCATGTTTTCTTTAAAGAGATTCATATGATATCACTGATTGTCATCACTAATCACATTTTGGAAACTAGGAATTAAATGAAGGAATGTGTTTGTTTGGATATAATGTTACATATACAGATCTCTTGCATTGTGAATTGGTCTAAAGTTGTTAGAGGAATAAATTGAATATGTGTGTGTGCGCACGTATATGCATGTGTGTTATATAGTTATATATTGGAGGTTATCTGAAGTTTACACAAAATGTAAGTTTTTGGAAAGATTCTAAAATAAAGTATTAATAATGGCAAAATATAAAGATACAATATGTTAGCACTTAATAAATCTGTTCAATAGTATCTTTCTTTTAGAACCGTAATGAGCAAAGACAGAGAAGACTGATAGTGGAGCCTTATGAATTTTGTAGTTTATGGGATCCATACTAACTTGAATAGTCCATTAATAAGATTATTATGAGAGAGACATTTAAATGCTTTTAAGACAATTAAGGTTTTAGTTTTTTTCCTGTAAGAAAGATAATTACCTATATCTTTGTTATATATGAGTAAGTAATATACTTTAAAGTTCCCCAAGATTTAGTTTAAAAAAAAAAACTTAAATAAAATAGAAATTGTGATAGTTTTATAGACAAGTTAGATAACAAATGTCATAAAAAATGATACACAGGCTTGAATAATAATCTCAATATACTTAATGAAAAGTAGAATGTATTGTTTGCTTCTGACTTTGATTTTGAAGTAATTATAAAACACAGAGAATTTCAAAAATAGTACGGAGATGTACCCGTCATTCAACTTTTCGTCACTGATTGCATCTTAAATATAGTACAATATTAAACTAGAAATTTTCCATTGGTATAATGTGTGTGTATTTAGTTGTCTTTCTAGATATTAATATTATTGCTGAATGTTGGACTTTTCATAGAACAAATGGGAGATTAGGTGAGGTTCTCATTATATTAACACACACACACACACACACACACACACACACACACACACACACACACACAGATTTCTGCTAATTGTTACGAATTACTTTGAGCATGAGCCTGTGTTATCTTCTGTAAAACTTTTCTTTCCAGAATGCTAAAGGATTCTAATCCAAGTTTCATGTGACATCTTCTACTCTCTTAGGCTTTACATCTTACACTGTTTATTCGGCTACAGTGGTGTGTCAGAGGTCTATTAAGGTTCAAATTACTCAAAAGACAGCAAAAGACAAGATGATATCACCTATGTTGTTAAACTTAGTCTTTCCCCGTTAAAAGAAAGTTGTAAATGACATACTCAACCTGATTTTTTAAAAAAGTACAATATACATGTATTACACAGTACAATAATTAAAATATGTTTGTGAAATATTTGCTTTTAAAGTGTTAGTCAGGTTTTTCTAGAAATTCTTTTTTAGTAAAACTATTATCTCTAGATACTCATCAATACAATCTTAAAATAGTATTAACGATAATTTTCTTTTACTTTTTATTCCCACCGCTATCAAGGAAAGATATTATGTATCCTCTTGAGGGAGGTCCAAATAGTCATTAAGGAAGCTGAGCAGCTTGGCTTTAGAGTTATTATTTATCATTTACACAGAACCATAGATATGTATAGCACCAAGGAGAATAAAGAAATGCCTTAAACTAAGTGATTTGTTTCCAACATAACCCAGTAAGGAAAAATAAAAATCCAACATTGATAGTTTTGTAATACAGGAAGATTTTATACCAATGAAAGCCTTTGAAATATCAAGAAATATTAATATAAGAGATAATAAGATCTTAAAAACAATTGATATTGTGACATTTAAGAAACAAAGGTAGCAGAGGAAGAATATAAAGGCATCACTCCGTAGAAAGGTCAAAACAGAGCTATCTAGGAATGTGAATTTAGAAAAATATATCCCAGTAAAGAGTATTACATTTAAGGTAAGTCTAGGAATATGTCTCCCTGTCTATATATGGAGAGAGGGACCCATGTATAAATGTGTGTATTTGCAACTACATAAAAGTTTATGTATTAGTAGATTAAAAAGAGAAATAAATATAAATCTCCAATATAGATTCGAATTAGGTGAGAAAAAAACTTAAGATCCATTTTTTAGAATGAATTATTATGTCTCTATAAAATAAGAAAAGGTAGTTTCTTTTAATATTAACATTTATAAGAAATACACAACTCATCCCCAAAGCAATCAACGTATTTAAAGATGCAGTAGGATAATATCTACTACATTCAATGATTTGAAATAATGTTCATTGTCACTACTAATATATACCATTAATCTGACGATTTCATCTGGCTCTTTCTTACCTCCCATATTTCACCCAATATACCTCTTTTCTTTTCAAATTATGTTCCTGGAACACTGGATTTTTAAATGCTCAGATAGCATGGTCTGTTCTGCATCACATTCTTCTTCCTTTTCAATTTTCAGGTTTCTGACAGTCTACCTAAAGTATTCCTGTCTGCTTGTTATTAACTATCACATCCCTCTTTTAATTTCTCCCATAACACAAGCATTACTTACATTTTATTATTTATTAATACTCAAATTTATTTTGTGCATTTTAATCCTTCCCAGATTAAAACATATGCATTTTGAAGCAATTATTTCTATTTCTTTCCTACATATTTTCTCCCTCTATCAAATATTCTTCCATTTTTATTTTACCTTTGCTTCTGTAAGGGTCAGGTGCATCTGGGATGTGCAAATTAGAAGGATGCTAGCATGATTCTCTTCCAGTTTTGTATGTAAGGTGTCACATTCTTTATCTCAATCATTCATCATTAAAAAACTGCTTACATGTGTGCATTGAGGTCCCAGGTAGAATAATTATTTTAGAAGCTTAATAAATATAAAATTAATAACAAACAGCATGTCTTGTGATTATCTCTTTTTCTGCATTCCCTGGGCTTAGAACTTTATTTGAAGAATACAGTCATTTATTAAATATTTTAAATGAATAAATTAATACTTTTTTGAGAATAAGATTATAAACATTCTTAAAGAATTGGTCTAATGTTTCACAGCAATTCCTATAAAAATCCCAGCATTTTATTTTAAATACAGACAATCTTACCCTAAACTTACATGAAAAAGGAAAGGAACTAGAATAGCTAAAACAGTATGGAAAAGAACACAATGGGAGGAATTATACTCCCCAATTTTATTTAATTATATAGCTATTGTATTCAAGACTAAGGATTAATGGCAAAGGAATTGACATATTGATTGATGAAACAGAATGAATAGCCTAGTAAAAAACACAACTACACCTTCAGCCAACTGATTTTTAACAAGGGTACCTGTGTAATTCAACAAAGAAAGGCAGTCTTTTCAACAGGTAGTCCTGAAGCAATTGGATACACATAGGCAAGAAAATGCATCAACATAAACCCAATACTTTATACAAAAATTAATACCAGATTAATAATAGATTTAAATGTAAAACTACTGTAAATATTTCAGAAAAAAATAGAAAAATCCTCAGGATATAGGGTTTGGTAAAGAGTTTTTAGACATTAAACCAAAAGCTTAATCCTTGAAAAAAATTGATAAATGGGACTTCATAAAAACCAAAAATTTAACTCTGCGTAAAACTTTGTTAAGATGATACAAAGATGAGTTACAGACCTAGAAGATATATTTTCAAGCCACATCTGACAAAAGACTTATATGTAGACATTATAAAATACTCTCAAAACTGAACAGTATGCTGATTTTGCAGAGGGTTTTAATCACAAAGGGATGCCGGATTTTGTCGAATGCTTTTTCTGCATCTATTGAGATGATCATGTAATTTTCATGTGGTGTGTCACAATTATTGATTTGTGTATGTTAAATCATTCCTGCATCCTTGGTATGAAATCCACTTGATCCTGGTAGATTATCTTTTTGATATGTTGTTGGATTTCATTAGCTAGTATTTTGTTAAGAATTTTACCATCTATGTTCATCAGGGATATTGGTCTGTAGTTTTCTTTTTGGTTATTTCCTTTCTTGGTTTTGATATTACGGTGATACTGGCTTCATATAATGATTTGGGGAGGGTTCCCTCTTTTTGTATCTTGTGTAATAGTGTCAGTAGGATTGGTACAAATTATTTGAATGTCTGGTAGAATTCTGTTGTAAATCTGTCTGGTCCTGGACTTTTTTGTTGTTGTTGTGGTTGGTAATTTTTTAATTTCCATTTCAAACTAGCTGCTTGTTAATGTTCTGCTCAGAGTATCTAGTTCTTCCTGATTTAAGCTAGGAAAAATGTATCTTTCCAGGAATTTATCCATCTCCTCGAGGTTTTCTAGTTTATGTGCATAAAGGTGTTCATAGTAGCCTTGTTTCTTTTGTATTTCTGTGGTGTCAGTTGTAATATATTCCATCTCGTTTCTAATTAAGCTTATTTGGATTTTCTCTCTTCTTTTCTTGGTTAATCTTGCTAGTAGTCTATCAATTTTATTTATCCTTTCAAAGAAGCAGCCTTTTGTTCCATTTATCTTTCGTATTTTTGTTGTTGTTGTTTCAATTTCATTTAGTTCTACTCTGATCTTGGTTATTTTCTGTCTTCTGCTGGGTTTGGGTTTGGTTGGTACTTGTTTCTCTAGTTCCTTTAGGTGTCACCTTAGATTATCTGTTTGTTCTCCTTCAGACTTTTCAATGTAGGTGTTTATGGCTATGAACTTTCCTCTTAGCACTGCCTTTGCTGTATCCCAGAGGTTTTGATACGTTGTGTCGCTGTAGTCATTCAGTCTGAATAATTTTTAAATTTCCATCTTGATTTCATTTATTTAATTTCCACGTATTTGCATGGCTTTGAAGGTTCCTTTTGGAGTTGACATCCAATGTCATTCCACTGTAGTCTGAGAGAGTGCTTGATGTAATTTCAATTTTCTTGAATTTATTGAGGCTCATTTTGTGGCCTATGTTAGAGAAAGCTCCGTGCGCTGTTGAATAGAATGTATATTCTGTGGTCGTTGCGTAGAATGTTCTGTAAGTATCTGTTAAGTATATTTGTTTCAGGATATAGTTTAAATACATAGTTTATTTGTTGACTTTCTGTCTTGATGACCTGTCTAGTGCTGTCAGTGGAGTAGTGAAGTCCCCCACTATTATTGTGTTGCTGTCTGTCTCATTTCTTAGGTCCATTAGTAATTGTAATATAAATTTGGGAGGTCCAGTGTGAGGTGTGTGTATATATATATATACTTAGGATTATGATATTTTTCTGGTGGAAAAGGCCTTTTATCATTATATAATGATCCTTTTTGTCTTTTTTAACTGCCGTTGCTTTAAAGAGATCCAAATACAAAATGGCCAAAAGATACAAACAGGTATTTCACAAAAAGGATATGTGAATGGTAAATGGCCACATGAAAAGATGTTCAACACCAGTAGCCAGTAGGCAAATGGAAATTAAGACTACAATGACATACTACTACATACCTACTAGAGCAGATAAAACATATTTTTAAAAATGTGACAACATGAAATTCTGATGAAGATGACACCCTAGATCTTGATACATTGCCGGTGGGAGTGTAAAATGATATACCCATTCTCAAAATAGTTTGACATTTTCTTTAAAATTTAATAAAAGAAAAATATGTACATGCCATATACTTAGCCATCACATGACTTTTATTCAAAACAAACACCTAAACAAAACCTGTACAAGAATGTTCATAGCATCTTTATTTTTAAAAACCCCAAACTGAAAACAACCACAACTCCTTTAAAAGGCAAATGGCTAAGGCAACTGTGGTACATCCTGCCATAAAAACTGATTCAGCAACTTAAAAAGAATTGGCAAATTCTTTGAATTTTGGTCTGTCCTTCAAGGAGCTTAGAAGTCACCACATGATCCTAACAACAAATAAAAAGCTAAATATTTTTTTAAGTCAATAAAGGTTTTTAGGTATTTCAGAGAAGTGAGATCACGGGGCAAACCACTGTGTCCAAAATTGGAGGAACAGGTAGATAGACAGACACACACAAA
The DNA here is from genome assembly GCF_043159975.1 of Macaca nemestrina. Taxonomy (NCBI): domain Eukaryota; kingdom Metazoa; phylum Chordata; class Mammalia; order Primates; family Cercopithecidae; genus Macaca; species Macaca nemestrina. The sequence continues at coordinate 82,248,721 of NC_092135.1, read as the reverse complement.
ACAACACCACTTATCAGAGCAGGTGTCTCCACAGGAACCAGTTATCATAGTAAGGAAACCTAAATGGTAATTGAGCAACTGCTGGAGGCTCAGGATGGACAAGTCTGAGAGTTAAAATCTCCAGGGGGACTCAGTTATAGGGAACCCTAATGCTTTTGTGTGTTTATTTCTAGGAGTTATACCAGGTCATCACAGTGAATATCAGAGAAAAATCCTCTCCTGCTTTGAGCAGAAGAGGGGAGAAATAACCCCTTTGAAATATACTAGAGTACTCTGTTCTTCTTAAGAAAGCCTTCCCTCAGGAGAAACTATTTTTATCAGAGCCTTAACCTGATAGAGCTTTACCAGAGTCTAACTCACCCAGGGCAAGTAAAACACCCTACTTTAGTTACCTCTAGCCTACTAAGTGGAGGAAGAGAAATACTAAAAATCCAGCCCTTTTACTTACCCTGTCCCACCTAAATGGGAGGGAATAAAGAAGCACTGGTGAAGTCCATAGTCCAGAAGCACAAACTCACTAAAAGACTAAGACTAATAATAAGACTACAGATTGCTTTCCTCCTCCTGTCCCCACATTACAACTGCATTACTAAACACCAATTTACTGCCTTTAAAAAAAAATTGCCCAGTACATCATATTTACCTTCCAACAAAAACTAGAAGGCATACTGAAAGGCAAAACAAAACAAAAACAAGACCCACACAGTGTGAGAAAGCTAAATAAGCATTAGAACGGTGTCAGATTTGGCAGGAATGTTAGAACTATCACAGCATAAACTTAAAATAAATCTAATTTAATTTAATTTAAATAAACCTTACAGTTAATATGCTGAGGTTTTTGACAAAAGAGTAGACAACATGTAAGAACTGGTAGATAATGTAAGTAGATGGGGAAATTCTAAGAAAGCATCAAATAGAAATGCTGGAGATAGAAACACTATAAAAGAAATGAAGAATACCTTCAGTGGGCTCATTAGGAGATTGGAGGAAATGAGCAAAAAGTCTCTGACTTTGAGAATATAATAATAAAAACCTCCAAAATTGAAAAATAAAGAAAAAAAATAAACTACAAACAAACAAAAAAACAAAACCCCTCTGAGAACAGAATACCCAAGAACTCTGGAACAACTAGTTACACAAACAGTGTAACATATATATATAGAGAATACCAGATGTAGAAGAAAGAAAAGAACAGAAGAAATATTTAAAGCCATAATGACTAAAAGTTTTCCCAAAATAATGTCAGACACCAAATCACAGATCCAGAAAGCTCAGATAACACCAAGCAGCATAAATACCAAAAAACCTACACCTGGGTACAACATATTCAAGCTTCAGAAAATCAAAGATTAAAACAATTTGAAAAAAGCCGGGGGAAAAAATATGCATAGAGGAGTAAAGACAAGAACTACATCCGACTTCTCAGAAACCATGCAAGCAATGAATGTAGTAAAATATTTAAAGTGTTGACACCTGATGTATGCTTTTGTACAAGTAAAATGAAAGACAGCAATGATATAAGAAATGAGAAGAATTAGAAATATTTTGTGAATATAAGATACTTATGCTATTTGTGAAGCAGTACAGTGTTATTTCTAAAGTGGACTTTAGAAGTATGATTGACGTGAAAAGATGATAAGAAAGAAGAAAAAAAGGAATTACATAAAGTGCTCAATTAAAACCACACAAAAAAAGAAAAAATGTGAAAAACAAAATAGAAACAAAGAATAAAGGCAACAAATAGAAACCAGTAACAAATATAGTAGATATTAATCTAACTGCGTCAATAATCAATAGATGAGAATTAAAAGACAGAGATTTTTAGAGTGCATCAAAAAATAAGACCCAATTATATACTTTCTACAAGAAACTCACTTTAAATCTAAGGAACCTTATAGAGGAAAAGTAAAGGATGGAGAAAGATATACCATACTATCTCTAATCAAAAAAAAGAGGGAGTAGCTCTATCAGTTGCAGACAGAGCAGACTTAAGAACTAAGAATGCCATCAGGGATTATGGACAAATTTGATAATTTAGATAAAGGGATTGCTGGGTCAAAAATTTAGAAATAGCTCAATTTAACAACCTAACATTACAACTAAAAGAACTGGAGAACCAAGAGCAAACCAACCCCACAGCTGGCAGAAGACAAGAAATAACCAATATCAGAGCTGAACTAAAGAAGATAGAGACACAAGAAACCATTCAAGATCAATGAATTCAGGAGTTGTTTTTGAAAAAGAAAAAAAAATAATAATAAAATAGACTGCTAGCTAGACGAATAAAGAAGAAAAGAGAGAAGATCCAAATAAACACAATTAGAAACATGAAAGGGGACATTACCACTGACCCCACAGAAATACAAATAACCATCAGAGAATATTATGAACAACTCTATGCAAACAAACTAGAAAATCTCGAATTAATGGGTAAATTCCTGGGGACATACATCCTCCCAAGACTGAATCAAGAAGAAACTGAATCCTGGAACAGACCGATAATAAGCTCTAAAATGGAATTAGTAATAAATAGCCTACCAACCAAAAAGAGCTCTGGACCAGATAGATTCACAGGCAAATGGTATCAGATGTACAAGGAAGATCTGGTACCTTCTCACTGAAGCTATTTTTTAAAATCTAGGAGGAGGGACTCCTCCCTAACTCATTCTATAAGACCAGTATCATCCTGATACCAAAACCTGGCAGAGACATGACAAAAATTAGAAAACTTCAAGTCAATACCTTTGATGAAACTCAATGCAAAAATTCTCAACAAAATACTGGTAAACCAAATCCAGCAGCACATCAAAAAGCTTATGCATCATAATCAAGTAGGCTTTATCCCTGGGATGCAAGTTCGATTCAACCTACGTAAATCAATTATTGTGATTCATCACATACACAAAACTAAAGACAACAACCACATGATTATGTCAATAGATGCAGAAAAGGTTTTTGATAAAATTCAACTCCTTTTCATGTTAGAAACTCTCAATAAACAAGGTATTGAAGTAATAATCCGCAAAATAATAAGAGCTATCTTTGACAGACCCATAGATGATACCATACTGAATTGGCAGAAGCTGGACGTATTCCCCTTGGAAATCAGCACAAGACAAGGGTGCCCTTCTTACCATTCCCATTCAAGGTAGTATGGAAGTCCTAGCCAGGGCAATTAGGCAAGAGAAAGAAATAAAGGTATTCAAATAGGAAGTGAGTAAGTCAAACTATTCCTGTTTGCATATGACATAATTTTATATCTAGAAAACATTATAGTCACAGCTCAAACATCTCCTTAATCTGATAAACAACTTCAGTGAAGTCTCAGGATACGAAATCAATGTAAAAAAATTACCAGCATTTCTGTACACCAAAAACAGCGAAGCCGAGAGCCAAATCAGGAATGCAATCACATTCACAACTGCCACACAAAGCATAAAATACCTAGCTATAGGGCTAACCAGGGAGGTGAAAGATCTCTATAATGAGAACCACAAACCACTACTCAAAGGAATCAGAGACGACACAAGCAAATGGAAAAACATTCCATGCTCATGGATGGGAAAAATCAGTATTATTAAAATGGCCATACTGCCCAAGGCAATTATTTTGTAAAAAGGAATGGGTTACCGATACAGGCAGTATCATGTTTAATCTCACCTGAATTACTGTATAATAAAAACCAATCCCCAAAATGTCACACTCTATATGACGCCATTTATATAGCATTCTCGTAAGGACAAAATAATAAATAGGGAAACAGATCAGTGCTTCTAGTGATGATGGGGGTGGTGGTAAGAAGGGAGTTACTGAAGGGGAACTTTGTGTCGAAGAAATAGTTCTATAGGTTGATTGTCATGGTGGTTACCTGAATTTACACTCACACAGAACCACACACACACCCTATACCAATGCCAATTCCCTTCTTTGATATTTTGTTATAGTTATGTGAAATACAATCACTGTAGGGAACTTGGTGCAAGGTACATAGAGCTCTCTGTCCTTTTTTTTTTTTTTCTTTTTTTGTCATTCTTGTAAATTTCCAGTTATTTCAAAACAGAAAGAAAAAAGGTAGTTTCTGACTATCTATTTCTGACTACTTTCAGTCTAATGAAAGGAAAAAAAGACATAATTTTAAAAACTCTCCTTAGAGGTGTTCTGTTTGCAGGCGTATCAGAGGTACCCAAGACTATTGGTCTGATGATTCCCTAGGGGGATTCACAGAATTTAGCACAAGTTTTACTCACAGCAAAAGGATACAGAACAAAATTAACTAACAGGGAAGTTGCATGGAGCAAATCTGGGGAAACCAGACAGTTTCCCAAGGGTCCTTTCCCAGTGGAATCACACAGAATGTGTTTAATTTCCCCAGCAAGAACATGTGAAATGTTTTCAACTGGGAAGTTGGTTACAGAATTATCACCCACAGTTTTTATTGGGCCAAGTCAAACAGGGGGCCTCTACCTGGTATGTACAAAAATTCCAGACTCTTAGAAGGAAAGTAGGTATTCAGGATATACCATATTGCTTACTCAAACAGTTTAAACACAGTGAGCAATTCTTACCATGAGGAGGGTAGGAGCATTCCTGAAATCCAGGTTCCCAGATGCCAGCCAAGGGCTCATCTTACAAGCAGAACTTTTCAAGGGCAGCAATTTAAACCCACTATGTTAACACTTTTCTGTATAGTAAGGCCATACATGTTGTAAAATTAAGCAAATACATAAATATATGTCAAATATAAATGTATGACATTATGAGAAGCAAGTATTCATGTTCTGAAAAAACAAATATGGAGTGGGGGGTCTAGTAAGGCAAGGATGAAATTGGTGCTGTTAGTTTAGATTTGAAGATAACATTATAAACATGATTTTTAAAAATCTATCTGTCAATATATCTATCTACCCACCCTCCTACCAACCTACTAAACTACAGTTCTCTTTATTAAAAGGATCCAAGTACAATACCAACCCAATAGGCATTAAGGCATCAAGCAATTATATCTTGCTTCTCAAAACTATTATTCACTTAAGCGAACAAGTAATTTTTGAAAAATAGTTGATTTAAAGGATGGGGCAGAGAAAGTACAAAGTAAACTCGTAACACTTCATTATGCCACAAAGTAAGAAAATACTATTAAAGGGGGAGGGACTCAAGTCAATGTGAAAATGTTTGCACTAGACAATTATGGGACAATTTCAGCATGAAATGTATTGTAAAAAGAATGGATTATAATCCAATGACTATGAACCCATAGAGATTATAAGTATATTAATAAATAAATAATGTAGGTGTAAAAATAATAGATTAAAAAAAAAACTCCCGGTACCAAATTTTTATTTATGTTTCAGGCAAGAATAGTCCATCAATGCCAAAACCATCAGTTAAAATGTGATGGAGAATGGAATACGGGCTGCTTTTTTAATGTATTGATATAAAAGATGCCACCTAAATTAAATACATCAAATTAAGACACAACAACTAGGACTCAGGGACATTATTCCGCCCCCTCCCCCCCCCCCACGAAGTGTTGTACTAAAAAAATGCGATATTATATATGTTAAATTTTTGCCAAAAATGCATAATCTGAATCTAATCATATGAAAACAAAGAGAAATCCATATGTTCTCCTTAAAGTGCCTGTGTTATGAGATACAAAGAAAAGGTGAGGAATTGTTTATGGCTAAAGGTGGCTAAAGAGACCCACAAATAAATAGAAGCATTATCCTGGATCAACTAAAAATACTATCTATATATATATCTATATATAGATCTCCATCTATATATATACACACATATATATACACACACACATATATATATACACACACACACACACATATATATATATGGAGATCACTGGGACAATTGAAAAAAGTTGAAGTATAGTGTACTAGATATAATTATTATATCAATGTTAAATTTCCTGAACATGTTAATTGTACTGTAAACATGTGATTGAATGTCCTTGTTCTTACAGGTGGAATTATTAAGGGATAATTGATCATGTCTGTAACTTGCTCTCAAATGGCTCAGCCAAAGGACAGAAATGTCAGAGAGATACAGAGAAGGAGAGAGGAGGAAGGGAGAGATAAAGAGAAAAAGAGAAGATATGGTAAAGGTAGCACAATGATGAAAATTGGCAAATATACGTAAAGGCATACAGAACTTCGATGAACGATTCTTGCAACCTTTATATAATTCTGAAGGCTTTTTGAAAAATGGCAAGCTTTCAAATAAAAGCAATTTAGGAATTGTTTTACATATACATGGTAAATTAATGAAAGTAAAGCTACATGGTTTTTAAATGGCATTAAACACTGAATATATTGCCTGGGCCTAATTTATAGGCATGAAAGTCGAGTCATGTGGAATTTTTCACATTCTTTTTAAATTATGTAAATTAAATTAGAAAGTTAAAATGTTAAGCTACCACCTGGCACAGTTACTTAAAAATATTTTCATTAACTGATTAAATAAAATTACTTTATTACTTTTATATAAGTAGCTTTTGCTTTTATAATATATACAGCTGACTCAGATAATCAAAGTCCTGCTGGAGTGTAAGTATTATGTCACAAGAAGGCCTAAAGACGGCCCCACTGAGAATCTAAATGAAACCATTCTCTTGGGATCTCAAAGTATCTTAGTGCTGGATTAAAGCTGATGTCCAGGAATCTACACATAATTCACAGAAAACAAATTGTGTCATTCCTCATTGGTAAATTTAGTATTCTTCCCATTAACTTCTTTGAGGAGGATTGTAATTGGAGACTAGTGCACGTTAAAGGGGCTCCTTAGGCAAACGCAGAGAGTGCCACGGGTCAGAATTACCACCTTTCATCAATCTTGATATAAATGTAGAAACATATATTTCAACATATTCAAATGTATTATACTCTCACATTACCTCTCTAGGATTTCTCATCCAAAGTGTTTCCTGTAGGAGAGAACCAAACACACTGGAAAGAATAATAGGAAAGTTCACTTGCCAGAGTTTGGAAGGGAAGTGTGATGGAGATAGAGCATCTGTCAGGCTCTGTGTATCTAGACTCTTAGATCTCCAGCCTGGCCTGCTGGCCTGGGCTCTAGTATCTGGTCTCAGAGAATATGAAGTACTTAGGTCACCACATTATTTACTGTTTGTGGGGGTCACAGCTCTGCCTATAGATTCTCCAGCTCAGACTTTTGACATTACAAGCAGCTAACAATGCTCACATATCATGCTTTAATAGCACATTTAGGTACCATCCTACTATCCTGTGTAGAACGTTGGAATCAGTGGCTACAGCATCTTAGAGAGCTCCGTTTGTTAACAAAGTGAGTGCATAAGTTGGGTAATGTCTTGGCACCCCAGTCTGCCCTCCATATCATTTACATGTGACAGGGAGAGCAATGCAGCAACCACCTTATGATTACAAAACAAAGGACAAACACAGAATCCTAATGAATTATGTAATCCCAAAAGCCAGTGTTTCTTAAGAAGATTTAAGTCCCAGTTAATTTCTTCACACCAATAGAGTGAAGATTAGTCTGAGGCAATCAGTGCGCAGCCTACACAACATGATTTGGGCACAGTTTTGCCAAAACTCTTCCCTATTTATCACCAAAGGACTTCATTTGTATGATATCAACCTCAATTTGAAACAGTTTATAATGCAGGGAAAGACAGACATAATGTAAGATTACATTTTATGTATCTCCCACTAACATATGAATAGGTAAAACACAAAATTCATGGCTATTTCAGGTGGATTTTCAAAAATATATGCATATCTAAAATGAGATAATAACATTGGCTAGCCTGCTATGTTTTCAGCAATATAGTATAAAAACTTACTTTGCCCTATTTTGGGCTTAAAACTAACGCTAGATTTCAAAAGAAAATTTCAATTAATCAGAGAACAAAAGTTCATCATTTTCTTATGAGATTGTTTATTTGAAATTATCAGTGTCTTACCAGGAGTGGAGACGGGGAGGAAATAGATAAAAAGTAGAAAAGGAGACAAACTTGCTTTTATGTAGGATGAATAAATCTGGAGCTCTAATGTACAGCATGAGGAATATAGGTACGAATGTTGTATTGTATACTGAAAACTTGCTAAGAGAGTAGATTTCAGGGGATCTTATTCCAGAAAAGTAACTGTTGAAGGTGATTGAAATGTTAATTTGATTACACTATGTGTATGTGTATCAAAACACCACGTTGTACATCTTAAATATATACAATAAAAGTGGGCTTAAATATAAACATTTTACAAAACAAAGTATTTGGTAAAAATTATTTTACTTTAAAATTTCATCTTTCTTGTTTAAAATAGTTTTTAAAAGTAATATTATAATGAAAAGTTTTACAACTACAATAAAAGCTTCTTTGAAAATTTTAACACAACTGAATAAACAGCCACCAAGATAATGTTGTAACTATGAATATAAAAATGTTGGTATCACAGCCTTACTTGAAACACCACAAAAGTATTCTCTTTATGCTATTTTAACCTTTTATAAACTAATTGAGTTCTTTCCAGAAATGCATTGATTGGGCATGAAGGTGCTCAGTTAATACTCATTTAGTTTTAATTACTTACATGTATTAAAATATCAGAAAAGCATGTGAATAAAATGTAGCATTCTTCCATATTTTACTACCTATCCATGTACCTCCAGCTTTTCATGAATAAACTTGTTTCCTGTTAGTTTTTATTCCCGTATGAGCTAAAAAGCCGAAGAATCTCTAAACATCCGTAGAATGCCTTCCATGGATACACCTGACAGTATCTATTATTTGTCTCAAAAAAAAAGTATGATCACTTTATGATTATTTGTATGTGGTTTTGCTAGAAAAGAATTGAACGTTATTAGTTGATATATAACAGAAATAAACACATATTCATAATTTTCAAGTAAACATTATTATCTCTGGTAATGATGTTACGTCTATAAGAAACCAAATATTTTCATGGCTATTACCAAGCCCTTATGCACCCACCCAAACTTTGGATGTAAGGGAATTAAAATAAAGCAGAAAGAAACGCAGGATATGTAGGCAGTAGAAACCTGAATATCTCTTTGTTTAAAGATACCTAGATTTTCTGTATTTCCATGTTAATCATACTGAATTATAATTAATTTGGTGACACAATTCACTACTATACTAGTACTTGTTAAAAGTTAGGCTGTCAAAACATAGAATATGGCCACTACATTAGTAAAGACTGACATCTTCAATTTAAAAAAGCTCTATCTGAATCTGGTAAACAAATATCTCATGAGGCAAATTTCCCCAAGTAAGTAATGAATAAAAATGAGAAATTTTTGAAATATGCAACTACTGTGTTCTTTTTTGTATCTTCCCCAGAGTTAAGGAGAGGTTTGGGAACAGGTTGGGAGAAAGGTAAATACAATGAAAGGCAAGTACATTGTTTGCTATAATTTATCTGAGATTTAGCCATGCTTCTTGGTATCAGGGAGGAGGGACCAGTGAATGACTTGTAATTAGAATAATTGTAAATTGCAAACAAACTACAGTGAAATATGGTATCGACACGAGTTAGTCATTAACTCTTGTTCTATTATTGATGTTTTCTCCTCATCATTACACAAAATGGCAGAATACTGGCTTAACTTATGACATCTTTTATCTTTATTATCCTTACATATTGATTTTTTTTCTAGATGAGTCATGAAGGCTAAATGTGTGTGTGTGTGTAATATAACTATTTCAATCATATTACTCATTTTTCAGAAATCTAAGTGTCTAACTAAAATTTATACTTGTGTCAACTAAGGATGGTGCCTGGTTCAGGAAATTCCTTGTGATTAGATATGACTGTATTACAACTATATACCTTTTGCTACAACTGATTAACTATGGATTTCCCCAACATGAAATCTTTTCAACAGGAAAAGGCAAATATTATGGTAAATGTAATAATCTGACCTTCTTAGTTAAAATATGTGAGTTATATCATAAATGTGGACACTTCAAAATAGTTATTTATAAGTATTTCAAAAGAGGAAAATTTAAACATCCATAATGCTAGAGTCTAAAGCAAAGTTGGCAAACATGTTGAGAGATTTTAAATGTATTCTTAATGATACTCCATTTCCCTGAGACATTCTTAGTATCTGTTCACCTTCTCTTGTATTTAAAAAAATCCCAAATTTATCAGTGTCTTTCACATTATCCCCCCCAAACCTACCCATTTACATTAATATTTCATCAGTTATATTACCTTTCTAGGCATGCTATGCTCTGATGTTATTTGGCCAAATGCATGTAGCTGCTATTGAAGAATAAATTACACCAGACAAAGTTAATTAGGCAAGATGACCTTATTCAAGGTCATTGAATTATTATTGAAACAGTGGATAGAGGCAGAACTCAGTCTGAATTAAACTCTGCTTAAACAAAGGGCTGAGACCATTAACCAACCTCTCTTAACCCCTCCCTTCCCATGGAAGAAATAAGTTCTAGTGTTGAATAGCACAGCAGTGTTACTGTAGTTAACAGTAATTTATTCTGTATTTCGAACTAGAAGAAAATATTTGAAATGTTCCCAACACACAGAAAGATACATATTTGAGGTGATAGATATCCTAAAAATTCTGATTTATCACACTTTGTATGCAGGTATCAAAATATCACATGAACTCCATAAATACATACAATTATTATGTATCAGTAACCAAAGAAACAAAAACAAAGGGCTAGGAGTTTTGAAAAGCTGAGGTTGGAGGGTGAGTTATAGACCATTTGTGGTGTTTGCTTACTGCCTTTACCCAAAAGAAGAGTAAACTTTCCCTTTTTGGCAGAGGTAGTTTTGGAGGCAGTTCCCTGCAGAAGTTAGGCCCCGATTTTCCCACAGAAACTGGAAGATAGGGGCACTGTCTTCCTTAACATTACATGTCAAAGGAATGCCTCCCAGGTCTTTGAGAAAGACTTTCTTGGGTTGTAAAACTAGCAAGAAGCTTTTAAAATGATTTATACCTCAAAGGAATAGAGGAACGAATTTACAATGACAAGATTTCTAAAGTAAATGCTCTTTAAAAAAGAAAAAAAAAAAAAAAAAACAAAACACAAGGGTCAGGGGCTTAGAGGCAGAAAGAAGCCTGTTTAAAGTTCGATCCAACTGAGAAACACTAAGGCCTTCTTGATCACTGTCATTTGGCTTATAATTAAAACTCAGTCTCCAGTGATAGTAATTAGAGCTGCAGATATGATTCTGGGGAAATAAATAGCTGCAGTATGTTCAAATCACTACTTCTGTTTTTTTTTTTTTTTTTTTTTTCTCTTACACAAAATGAGGATGTTGGACCAAATTATCTCTCAAGTTAATTCCAATTTAACTTCTACAGTTCTATTTTTCTAATATTCTTGTTTGTTTAAATTCTTTTATATAAAAAAGAAAGAGAAAGGTGGAGAAGGAATGAATATCATTGATTGCCTTGTTTCATAAAAGCAAAACTGAAAATAAAAATATATAAAAAAAATTAGTAACAGCAAATGATCAAGCATTCAAATCTTTAACAAGAAGAGAAGCTAGGTGTCTATAATGCTAGATCCCAAAACAACTTTGTTTTCATGTAAAGTTCATGTCAATTATGTTGACATAACTTGCTTGTATTGTTAATGATGATCTTTTTTTCATGAGAAGTGGTGATTGCTGATCTTATGGCCTTTTCACCCTTTCCACCAGATTCTCAAATCTCACCTAGGATAAATGTAAAAATTTATGCTAAATATTTTTTGACTAATCATTAGACTTACATGTTTCCAAATTAACAAGACTATTATTAGCCAAATGTCCCTCTAAGGGTTTGCGCTCTTTCTATTCGCATCCTGCTGCTATAGTACCCAGGTACGTCATCCACAATTTTCCCGCAATTTTTATAGGTATTTCATTTAGGGATGCCAAGTTCATTGCAAATTTGAATCAGTCTTTTGAAGATCTATAGTTTAAAATTAAGCAATACAAGCTAAGCATTTCCTTTGGTTTCCGACAGATAACAATATGAATAGACAATGCATTGTTTTCAGGGTTTTATTCTTGCTTTAAACAAATTTCATTAGACTCATATCTTGTTTCTTTTCTTAACATTTTAAACTTTGGTGTCTAGCAGGGCAAAGAATAATGGAAATAGCTGAGAAATTAAAGGTCTATATTCTGATTCAAATGCCAATTCAATTCGAAGAACTCAGAAAGATGCAGCTGCTTTGAGAGATAAGGAATTAAAGAATACCTTATGGTATCTACTAAAACTATAATTTAAAATATATAAGTACAAATCCTGCAACATCAAAAACTCTCTATTATGAAAAAACTTAAGGTAGTAAATGCAGTATTTTAAAAACTCATAATGTGAGGAATATAAAGTTTACAATTTTTTTTTTTTTTTTTTGAGACGGAGTCTCGCTCTGTCCCCCAGGCTGGAGTGCAGTGGCCGGATCTCAGCTCACTGCAAGCTCCACCTCTCGGGTTCATGCCATTCTCCTGCCTCAGCCTCCCGAGTAGCTGGGACTACAGGCGCCCGCCACCGCTCCCGGCTAATTTTTGTATTTTTTTAGTAGAGACGGGGTTTCACGTGTTAGCCAGGATGGTCTCGATCTCCTGAACTCGTGATCCGCCCGTCTTGGCCTCCCAAAGTGCTGGGATTACAGGCTTGAGCCACCGCGCCCGGCCAAAGTTTACAATTTTTGCAGTGCATTTTAGTCTGTAAATCTCAAGTAGTTTATTCCAAGTTATACTCTACTGTGTATTACAATACTTTTTAAATAATTTTTCACCAGCAATATTTTAAAAAGCAAACAAAAAGTATGAGTAAAAAGTTCCTTCTCTAAATTTAATAAAACCAGAGTTGTGGTATTAATTAAGAATGGATGTCCACATCCCAATTTGTTGTTTTCCTGTGTAACTTCTCAGTCTCATTTATGAAAATTTTAAAAACTTACAGTTTATAAATCAGTGGTGCCTATTATAGTAATGCTTCATACATTAATGACACATTTAATAACTTTAATACAATAATAACTGATAATAATTCATAGAATTGTGGTATGAATCCAGGCATTAAAGGCCTTTGTCCTGGCCTCCATAGAGGGCCTTGCATATTTGCAAACATCTAAAACAAATTAAGTAAAGAATGTACAGAAACATTGGTTTCTTCAGATCAGGTACCCAGAACTAGAACAACACTACTCAGAATCCTAAAACATCGATGTTCTTTGGTTACTAATATTCTCTTATTTCCAGAGTACTTCTCTCTATACTTCTTACTTCATATCCTTGGAAAACAGGACGACTAGATTTCATTGCTGGGATAGTTTGTGGATTTAACCTATGCTGACATTGAAACAGACAATTGGTAGGAGTGTAGGGAAAGATAGTTGAATTAGTGGAACTGAGGAGACAAATTAACTTGTCAAATACTTTTCAACATGAATGCAATAGATTTGTGCAAAACAAAATGTGTTTTCTCAATAGTAGATACAATCTTCTTGTTTGTTTCTGTTCATGGACCAGTAAGTAGTTCTGAATGTAATCAAGAATTTGCACTGCACTTGTAGGATTTGCACATGGTGACTGAGAAATATTTTGTATCAATTAACTTTTTTTTTTTTTTTTTTGGAGACGGAGTCTCACTCTGTCACCCAGGCTGGAGTGCAGTGGCCAGATCTCAGCTCACTGCAAGCTCCGCCTCCCGGGTTCATGCCATTCTCCTTCCTCAGCCTCCCAAGTAGCTGGGACTACAGACACCCGCCACCTCAGCCGGCTAGTTTTTTGTATTTTTTAGTAGAGACGGGGTTTCACCGTGTTAGCTAGGATGGTCTCGATCTCCTGACCTCATGATCCGCCCGTCTCGGCCTCCCAAAGTGCTGGGATTACAGGCTTGAGCCACCGTGCCCGGCCGTATCAATTAACTTGAATTACCCTTATGTTTGTGTATCTGGGGGGCCTAGATAGAAGGTGTGTGAAGAATAGTAATAATTTTCTACATTGACAAGTAATTGTATACTGAATAATATTTTTATATAGTTTACTAACATGTATTTAATTCTCCCAAATGAATTTAAATATCCAGATTTATTTAAATAAATTCGATCTAAATATTAACTTTTAAAATTTTTATTTTTAATTTTTAATATTAATATAAATTTCAGTAAGCTATGTTTTAGATTACAATAAAATAGTTTTTGAAATATATAAATAATTTTATTTTTCCAATGTGTCCCATTGTGTTCAATTTGTTTTTCAAGAAACATATACTCACATTTTAAATACAATTAAAATTTTTTGTTGCAACAATCATTTTGATAATTGAGAATAAATAAAAATCAAGGTCTTTGTAGAAAGAAAAAGAAACAAAAAAACACAGTTTAGGACAGAAAAATAAAGCAACGAAAGAAGTGTTGTTATTATAAAAGTATTTAAACAAAAGCCAAAATTGACAAATGGGATCTAATTAAACTAAAGAGCTTCTGTACAGCAAAATAAACTACCATCAGAGTGAACAGGCAACCTACAAAATGGGAGAAAATTTTTGCAATCTACTCATCTGACAAAGGGCTAATATCCAGAACCTATAAAGAACTCAATCAAATTTACAAGAAAAAAACAAACAACCCCATCAAAAAGTGGGCAAAGGATATGAACAGATACTTCTCAAAAGAAGACATTCATATAGCCAACAGACACATGAAAAAATGCTCATCATCACTGGCCATCAGAGAAATGCAAATCAAAACCACAATGAGATACCATCTCACACCAGTTAGAATGGCAATCATTAAAAAATCAGGAAACAACAGGTGCTGGAGAGGATGCGGAGAAACAGGAACACTTTTACACTGTTGGTGGGACTGCAAACTAGTTCAACCACTGTGGAAAACAGTGTAGTGATTCCTCAAGGTTCTAGAACTAGAAATACCATTCAACCCAGCCATCCCATTACTGAGGATATACCCAGATTATAAGTCATGCTGCTATAAAGACACATGCACACATATGTTTATTGCGGCACTATTCACAATAGCAAAGACTTGGAATCAACCCAAATGTCCATCAGTGACAGACTGGATTAAGAAAATGTGGCACATATACATCATGGAATACTATGCAGTCAGAAAAAAGGATGAGTTCGTGTCCTTTGTAGGGATGTGGATGCAGCTGGAAACCATCATTCTCAGCAAACTATTGCAAGAACAGAAAACCAAATACCTCATGCTCTCACTCATAGGTGGGAACTGAACAATGAGGTCACTTGGACACAGGAAGGGGAACATCACACACCGGGTCCTATTGTGGGGAGCGGGGAGGGAGGAGGGATAGCATTAGGAGATACACTTAATGTAAATGATGAGCTAATGGGTGCAGCACACCAACATGGCACATATATACATATGTAACAAATCTGCACGTTGTGCACATGTACACTAGAACTTAAAGTATAATTTTTAAAAAAAATTAAAAAAAAAAAAGCATTTAAGCCAGGATAAAGACATAATATATTTTGTTTATTTCACAGTTTTTTAAAACTCAATTTATAACTTCTAAATATTGAGACATACGGTAAAGCGGGCCCTGGTGATATTCTTGTCCTAGACACTACAAATTTTAATGATGACACCGAATACCTTTGTATTTACATAAGTCAAATTGCTTTATCTGAAAACTATATGTTCTGTACTGGACTTTCCTTCCTTCATCTTTTTAAATGCTGCTTTTATGAGTATGATCAAGTCAAGTGAGTCTATCAACGAAGAGAGAGTGATCAACCATGACAAATGATACCCAAGGGCCAAATAAAATGATCATTAAATTTAGCATTATAGAGGCTATTGCTGGCAATTAATAAGAATATTTTAATGGAGTAGGGGTTAGATGTGGATAGTATGGGTTTAAGAAAGAATGGATAAAAGGACTAAACATTGTGAATTCGATTGAGTTTTACTTCAAAGGGGAGAAAATAAATAGAAATAGCTTGTTGAAATAATTAGAATAAAGATGAGACAAAAAAGTAATAGCATGGCTGCATGCAGATGAAAATGATTCAGTAGAGCAGGAGAGGTGGAGGCTATGGAAGAGATGGGATAGGATTATTATTGCCCAGTTCTAGTCACAAGTGGAAGGAGGATTTAATTTTTATAGGAGCACAGAGAGTCATTTATGGAAACAAACAGGAAAGGTTAGTATGTAGATATGAAAGCTGGTATGTGGGTTATGCCTGTTCCCCTATTCTGATTACTTCAGTGCAGTTGTAAGCAATATTTTGATCTCAGAGCAAAAATAATAATTCCACCTATTTTCTAGGGTTGTTGAGATGATTAAATGAGTTTGTACATGTAAGAAACTTAGAATGCTACATGGCATCTTGGTATCATCTAATGTGTTAGTTGCTGTCATAGACATTAATTTCTTCCTATAAATATGTCTGCTGTTAATTTCACCAAACTCTTTTGAAAGAGCCCAATCTTTCAAATTATTCTTGAAAACCATGATTAAAAAATTTAAAAATGAGAAGTACTGTAAATGTATATCTATTTATATATAAATATAAATTATATAAATAGTATATTATGAATTATATATTCAAAAGATATAATATATTTATATAAATATAAATTATATAAAATATATAAAAATATATGATATATAAAATATATATCATTTTGAGATATATAAAAAATATATATCATTTTGAGATATATAAAAAATATATATCATTTTGAGATATATAAAAAATATATATCATTTTGAGATATATATAAAATATATATCATTTTGAGATATATATAAAATATATATCATTTTGATATATATATAAAATATATATCATTTTGATATATATATAAAATATATATCATTTTGATATATATATAAAATATATATCATTTTGATATAATAAATACTTTTTTTCCTCTTAGTATATCTCCTATTCCTTCAACATCTGACCATTGCTATTTGCTTTGTTTTCCAGGCCTCGTATCAATTCCTTTTCCTGTAACAGGTTTTGTCCTCATTGCACTCTTACTTCTTCCTAAGTGTTGATGTCAGTATACGGCCTAAGTAAAAGCATGTAACAAGTTTAAAATACCAAATAGAGTCATCTTGTAATTAAAACCTACATATTCTGGTGCTCAAACACACAGTTGGTTTCTTGAGACTTTTTAAGGTTAATGGAAATGTGAAACAATAATGATGTTCTCCCTTGGCTTTTATTCATTTGGCACACTGAAAAAAACTTTATTCATTTAAATCTTTCTTCTATTAATACAAATGGCAATTGTGCTACACTAAATTAATGAGAATTGTATAAACAGAATATTTTTCGTGATGGGGATGAAGTAACTAGTGTTTTACTAAGCATTAACTTTTCTACCTGTCCTCTTATAGGTGTTTTTGATTGCAGTAACCATGACCACAAAGCAGTCTAGCAGGACTGCATAGGCTGGAAAGCGCTTGCAGGTGTGTAATCAACATTTTGCTTGCATGTTTCACTAACTCAGTGGGAACACTATCAAGTGGGTGGATTTGTCCTTAATCATGACTAGTGCGGAGATGCTGATTCTCTAAATTTAATATATGTATTTTTGGACATTTAATTTTAAGTAAAATAAGAAGTTAAGATCCTCCAAAAATTTTACCTTCTGTTATTTTACATATGAAGTCGCTGCACCTTTTTATGAGATGGGGTTTAGAGGCAAGCCTCCTAGATGTTTTAATAATTATCTCCTAACTCTAGTCTGCAAATAATTTTATTTGACAGAATAAAAAAGACATTTTCCCTTACATGAGTTAAAGAGTTTAGAATAACTTTACTTTTATAATTGTATGCATACATTCATTAACATATACTCCTGGCAATTAGTTAACATATGCCTTCTACTTTCTGGATGATATAAAATACCTTGGGTTTTTGATTTATTTAATATGATCAAAAATTCAGTTTTGTTAAAATTCTTATCATATGGTTCTCCTTATCTTTTTATGCTACCTTCAACTTTAAGTCTGCTCATTCAACCTCTTTGACACATGAGACCATTTAAAATCCACTACTTGCCTGAACTTGTGACTTCCCTTTGGAGTCAAGAGGTGTCAAGGCTAAAGGAAAGTCTGAATATGCTACTGGCTACTGGCCTGAATCGTTCTAATTTTTCTACTTAGGTCATCGTTACTTAAGCGTAGAGAATCAGAAAGACCAGCTTTCTTCAGATTTCATTCCCTGCATATTTTCTTTATACAAAATGAAAGTTTTAGGAAAAGAAGGTAATTATACTGCGGATAAAGTTCTTGTAGGACTTTACTCATCAATCAAAGATAAATAATCATGTCTCTATTGTTTATTCCTTTTGTAAGTATATATCTCTAATTATTTTGCTTCATGTGGAGTCAACACTATTGATTCTTGCTTCTTTGTCTGCATTTAATGTGCTGTATCTGCTCTTCGACCTAGCATCAATAATTATCTTGCTCTTGTATTAATTTGAAAACATTTTGTTCCAAGGGAAAATTTCTACTAAACCAGTTTATAATTGAATTGCCATATAATGAATTATCTAAATGCAATGAGAAATTTCCAATTGTCTAGGAAGAAAACTTTTGATTAAAAGTATGATTAAATTTGAAATATATTTTAAAAGTCATGGGTACAATGACATTACATATTAACCTTCTGATGAAAATATTTTTGAAGTGAATAATAGTTGTTCAATAATTTTGTTTTTTCTTAAATATTTCTTTCTCTTATTGCCTGCATTAAATTATTCATGTTAATCCCTGTTTCTGGATGATCTCAGATTTAGGAGATTCATAGCAGAGAAACATTTGCATCAGTAGGGACACCACAAAGATTATCTAGACTGAGTGATTAGGTGGACAAAAAACTGAGGCTCAGAGAGGATGAGAAACTTACCTGAGGTCACACTTTAAGCAGTTAGGGGAACACTGGGTCTAAAAATCCAAGATTTCTACTTTGGGGCCTTCTATATTTCCTTCTGTGTCACTGTGCTTTCCCTAAAGTGGAAAAGAAATAAAACAGTAGAATGGATTGTGAGAGTAGGAAACTAAAACAAAATTTTAAAAAGGTGTGAACATATTTTGAAAGCCATTTAAAAAAAAAAAAAAAACTAGAACATTCTATCATTCAATTATGTATTATATCTCAATTTATAAGAACACGATAAAACATAAATGTATTTAGGTTTATATAATTGTTAATTAAATGACTGAAATCTTTTTATGTGTGAAGAACTTCACTTTATATCAATAAATTTAAGCTAAAGGTTACAATAATGTTTTTCAAGGTAACACGTATGTTAATACATAATTAAATTGCACACACGTAAGACAGAAATGTGAAATAGTAGTAATAAATTATTATTTTGATTTTTGTTGTAGTGGAAAGCCAAATTTTTATTTCTAGTCTCATCTTCAAGGAATCTTTTATTACCATACTCTTAGAAGTTTAGATGGCTGCTTTAGAGGACATGGAGGACAACAAGTGA
Organism: Macaca nemestrina; assembly: GCF_043159975.1. Classification (NCBI taxonomy): domain Eukaryota; kingdom Metazoa; phylum Chordata; class Mammalia; order Primates; family Cercopithecidae; genus Macaca; species Macaca nemestrina. Next base: position 82,229,217 of record NC_092135.1, on the reverse strand, counting down.
CAGCACAATTAGACCCTAAGTGAAACACAATCTTTGTTTTTTAACGGAGGTTAGCCAGATTTTTATAATGTGTAAATTCTCCTTTTGTTCATATATAACAGTGGCATGCTTAGATAGGTCCTAACTGACAAAAAGTAGCCTTTTTGTCTGTCCATAAAAAGTATCTTTAAACTCAAAATGAATCAATTCTTTCATTACATTAAGGAAATGTGTAAGCTAGCAAAATTCTAGACAAGGCTAATTGTTGTATTTTAAGTGAGTCTTAAACATATGTTTTCCATGCCTACGAACATTGTAAAAATAAATAAAAATTTTAAAAATATAAGATTTTATTTCATCAGCTGTATTACCCCGGAAGTCAATTACACACCTTGAGGTTCAATGGAAGTGACATGCATTTAATGCTAAGCTAGTGGATAAAGTCAATCTGTGCGGTAAGCATTTTACACTGAAAATTAATATTGAATTTAGAACATCAAAAATTGATATTCAAAATCTCCTAAATACCCATGAAGTAAAATGTTTATAATTTTCTATATGACACCTTATTTAGTAAAACTTGTGCATAGTAAGATTTCAGGGTCAATAAGGAAAGTTACAAAGAACAAAAGAAAAGGCTGTATACAAGGGACCAGACATTCTGCTTTTAAGACAACTGTCGAAATTCTAGTGGCAAATGTGTGTGTGTGTTAGTGTTGGTGGGGAGCGAGCATAAAGTGACTGGGAAGTAGATAATTCTGATGTCCTCCTGCTTGCCTTTAGGATTTAATCTACTCGATTTCAAAAGTGTATCTATTATAACTTTAACACATTTAAATGATATGTTTGTTATCGGAGTTAAGATAAATAATACATGTCGGACTGAATTAGTGTTTATTGGATTTGAACTGGTCTAAGCCTTGTTTGATCTGACTCTCACACAGTACGTCTTTGATAACTCTAAAAAAACTATTACCTGCCTGTTCTCTGCTGCCAAATCATCCAATGAATAATAGAGATTTTAAATGACACTTACTCAAGCATCAGGTTTTAAAATTAGCTCACGATATGGTTTGGCTCTGTGTTCCCACCGGAATCTCACATTGTAGCTCCCATAATTCCCACGTGTTGTGGGAGATGATTGAACGATGGGGGTGGGTCTTTCCTGCGCTGCTCTCGTGATAGTGAATGGGTCTCACGAGATCTTATTTATTTATTTATTTATTGACGGAGTTTTACTCTGGTTGCCCAGGCTGGAGTGCAATGGCGCCATCATGGCTCAGTGTAACCCCCACCTCCCGGGTTCAAGCGATTCTCCTGCTTCAGCCTCCTGAGTAGCGGAGATTATAGCATGCACCACCACGCCTGGCTAATTTTGTGTTTTTAGTAGAGACGTGGTTTCTCCATGTTGGTCAGACAGATCTTGAACTCTGACCTCAGGTGATCCGCTCACCTCAGCCTCCCAGACCACACCGGTCTATGGTTTTTAAAATGGGAGTTCTTCTGCACAAGCTCTCTCTTTGCCTCCTGCCATGCATGTAAGATGCGACGTGCTCCTTTTTGCTTTCCACCAAGATTGTGAGGCCTCCCCAGCCATGTGGAACTGTAAGTCCAGTAAAACTCTTTCTTTTGTAAATTGCCCAATCTGGGGTATGTCGTTATAAGCAGTTTGAAAATGGATGAATACAGCTCATAAATATGTAAATGATAGAATTCCATTGTATTGTATTTTTTCAAAATATTTTACGAACAATTATAATACATTTTCTTACAAGTAATTTGGAAATTACTGTATTACACTTCCAATGTTTAATTCAAAACATTAAAAATGATTATACAGCCAGTGGGGTGGCCTATGTCTGTAATCCCAGCTACTCTGGAGGATGTGGCAGGAGGATCGCTTAAGCCCAAGAATTTCAGGCTGCAGTGAGGTATGATCATGCTACTGCACTCCAGCATGGGTGATAAGAGTGAGACCCTGTCTCTAAAAAATACAGTAAAATGCAATACAGTACAATGGAATTCCCATGTAAATGCCATTTATCAAAGACAAAATTGATGTTTAAGAAAAGCCTAGAAAAACTTTCTTATTTGTTAGCATTGAATTAAGTGCATTATGTTGATTCATTTATAAAAACTAATTCTGTAAAAGACACCTCAAATCTCCTGAGAGCTCCTTCACTGCAAAAAGACGGCAGAGATTCTGATATCACTAATTGAATATATTTTGGAGGGGGTTATACCTGATTATTTGCTTCTATTTCTAGAACAGACTAAATTAATCTTATGCTTTCAGCCGAAAATCCAAATTTGTTAGCATTGCATAGAATGCCTCATGGAACCTGGCCACAAACCACAGTTTTAAGTCACATCTCTTCTCTTTCCATTCCCATCTATTTAAAAATTACAAATCTATTTAAAATACCTGTATCATTCCGAATGTTAGTCTTAGTGTATTAATTTTATTTCTCAAATTCTACTTTTTCATTAAAAAATAATTTTGCAATAATTATAGACTCACAGAAAATTATAAAAATAATACAGAAAAGTCCCAGCTACCTGTCACCCAGTTTCCCTCAATAATAATATCTTACATGACTCTAGTCTGATATCAAAACAAAGACATTAAAATAAGTATAATCCCATAATTTATTCAGCTTCCACCACATGTATATGTTCTCAAATGTGTGTGTTTTGAGTGTATTCTATACAGTGTTATCTCCTATATATGTATATAATCACTACCATAATCAAAATACAGAACTATTCTATCACCACAATATCCCTCTTGCTACTCTTCTCCGATTATTTGCCTAGTAAATAGGCAGCTTAATTACTATTGTTTTCTAAACCTTTCCTGAGACTGCGGGTACTGTGTGTCCTTGTGCTCTCAGAGCTCCCTGTTTGGGCTCTTTCAAAACTCTTACTACATTACATTTTAGTTACTCTTAAAATGTACATCTTACTAACTAAACTGACTGCAGACTCTTTGAAGTTGGAAGAGTAAAGTAATGTGTGTTGAATGGGTACCTACTGGGATAATAAAATTTGCCAAAGATGCCTCCAATAATCATATCTTGTTCAAATAACAATTTTCTGAACCTACAATTTTAAAATACTATCTCTGTGCTATAAATGAGTTAATTGACTTTTAATGTATACATGCTTTGGGCCCAATTTTTACAAAAAATTATTATAAGAGTTAGCACAAATAAGAACAAAAAGAAATGATTAAAATATAACTGCTGATGCATGGTCTACTTTTGCTGCTGAAGATGCCATAAGCATCTTAATTACTACACAGAGAGTCATTTTTTAGTAAAGAGAACTACAAACACTTCAAGTGTCCATAGTGTTCATCAGCTAGTAAACCTGGCAGGTGGGTGGCTATTCCAAAATTCCTAGTAGTTAAGCAAATCTCTAATTAGAAATTTCAAATTCCTAGAGGTGTTTGCACAGCAATCCAACATAAATTTAACTGCAGCACCACTGCCCCAGGATATATTGCCAATATACAGACTACAGATGTATGTTATTAGAGTTTTAAAGAAGATGCACAAAAGGAAATTAAATCCTGTCATCATTATTTTAATTTTTATGTGAATATAGATACTTTATCACCTGATTTCAGTATATTGAATCACTCCCCAACTTCTTGCTCATACTAAAAGGATAGGTTTTTATACTTTACATTTTTAACTTTTCTCAGTATTTTACAAGTAATATTACAAAACACTAGTTATAAAGGAAAGACCCTACCAGAAATGGGGAAAAAAAAATTGTAGTTTTTGAAATAATGGTTTAAAATGGAATTAGTTTCTTACTTTCAAGTTTCCACTACTTCTTAAAGTCTTACACTTCTGGAAAAAGTAGACTTAGTACATAATCTTTTTTTTTTCTCAGACTTGCATTTTAGAGATCAAAAATAATTTTGCCATATTAAACATTGTTTTTTGCAAGAATTAGAGAAAGATAAACCTGAAAGACAATATACAAATATAGAAAAAAATGCTACATATTATAAAATTTGTGTATATAAATGTAAAAATACATTAGTTGAATATTTAGAGTCTGTATCCATTAAATGAAAAAGCAGTATTTTTTAAATCTAATAACACTTTTTTGTTGCCCACTTTATGACCTTTAACCAATTTGAGTTCCAACTTTCCAACTTTAGAACAGGCTTTTGGCAGTAGTAGAAGGCAGTCAAATTCCTAGGCAGGCAGGGACTGGTCCTCAGTGAAACTCGACTTTCAATCAAAGAACAGTGTAAGGCCTGAAAACTGAGCTGCCAGTTCTGGATAAAATCCATGGACCAGAGTAAGGACTCCCACTCCTGTTTGGAGTGCATCCTCTCAGTTGGTCCTTACCTTTCACTTATTTTACATATACTGATCTTTCTGTGATTGGCTACCAGTTGAATCTTCATTTGCATAGAGTGAAACGTCACTCCCACTCCTGTACCTGATTGATTGTGGGTCAAGCCTTTGTTTTGGCCTCTAATTGGTTCTTTCCATTATTGTGACTCTTTCTGAATGGTGCTTTTCCCAAAATGGCCCACAGGCCACTCAGGGCACTCCTCCTCATTCTCAGTCCATAAAAGCCCTGAAATTAGTCCTTCAGACAGCAACCGTCCTTTGGGTACCCGGTTTCTGTTGAGAGCTTTTCTGTCACTTAATATATCCTGCTCTGCCTTACTCACTCTCCAGTGTCCATGTGTCTTATTCTTCCTGGTCTTGGGACAAGAACTTGGAACTTGCTAAACTGCAAGAGTACGGGAACTGAAACCCTCCAGCTCACTGAACTGTGGGCAGTGGGAATACAACAGTTATAACACTTCCTCCAGCTTACCAAACAATGGGAGTGAAGAAGCTGCTGGGCACCACTCTCACCTGCTTGTTGAACGGTGAAAGTAGAGAAGCCACAACATTTTGATAATGTGAAAATAAAAATGTTTTGAAGAGGGAATAATTTTTTTAAAATTGCATTTCACTGAGCTCTATAATTTTAATCTTTCACTCTACAAATATTTAAGAAGAGATGATTGACATCATGCATAGACGGAATCCAAGATAATTGATCTCACAGAAGAGCAGAATGGTAGTTGCCAGGCATGGAATGATGGTGGTAGGGGGATCTGAAGAGATGTTGGTCAAAGGCGACGAAATTTCAGTTAGTTAGGAAGAATAAGTTCAAGAGATCCATTGCACAATGTGGTAATATAGTTATTAACAATATATTGTATTCTTGAAAAGCAGTGCCTGTTAAATGTTCTCAGCACAAAAATGGTAACTGTGTGAGATAGTATGTACATTAATTAGCTAGATTTAGCCATTCTACTATATAAATATACTTAAAACATCATGTTGTATACTATATACACAATTTTATGACAATTTATAAGTAAATACATGCAAACATTAAGACAATAATATATATTAAATGTTGAAATTATGTGATGAAAAGCATACTCATTTCTCCCAAGTGATTCACTCTCTAATTAGAATGAACTACTAGAGATCTTTGCAAAAACAATTACAAGGCATGTGTGCAATGCTAATTTGTGTACTTGTACAATGTGCAATGTTGTAAGAAATTTTACTTCCACAAATGTTATAAAAATTCCAATATATTTGTATCATTTTCTAAAAGTTGTTTCTGGTCTTTAAAAAAATAATGAGAAAATTATTTTTATACTTATTCACATATTTACTATTTCTGGTGTCTTTTTTGGGTTGGTCTAATTTTCCTTATGTTGTTATTTTCCTTCTCTAAAGAATATCCTTTAACAATTTTATTTTTCTATATTGCAAGTCTACTCATGACAAATTCTTTCAGCACAAAAAATAAAAATAACAAAAGGAACAAAATAGTAACAAATGTATAATCAGTCTTACCATTTTAACTAGTCATAGTAAGACTTTTTGTCATGGTGATAAAAAGCACATTTGAGATCTGCCCTTTTAACAAATATTTTTAAGTGTACAGTAACATATTGTTAATTATAAGCAATTTTATAATAATGTGATACAGTAGATCTGTAGAACTTTTTCATCTTTCGTGACTAAAACTCTCTATCCATTGAACAGCAGCTACACATTTCCTCCTCCATCTCCCAGCCAGTGGCAACTAACATTTGATTTTCTGTGTGTCTATGTAGCTGAATGATTTTAGATACCTCAATAAGTAGAATCCTGCAGAATTTGTTCTTCCACAAGTAGCTTATTTCATTTAACATAATGTCCTTAAGGGTCTTCAATGATACAGCATATAACAGGATTCCTTGTTTTTTAAGTCAAATAATATTCTGTTGTATGTAGATGCCACACTTTCCAAAACCATTCAGCCATTGATGAATATTTGTGTTGTTTTAACCTTTTGGATATTGTGAATAATGCTGCAATGAATGTGGGAGAGCAAATACTTCTTAATGACACTGGCTTCAATTCTTTTGGATAAATATTCAGAAGTGGGATTGCTGGATCATATGGTAGTTTATTTTTAACTTTTTGAGGAACCTTTGTACTGTTTTCCACAAAAGCTGCACCATTTTACATTATCCCCAATAGCACATAAGGGTTTTTATTTCTCTATATCCTCGCCAACACTTACTTCATTTTTTAAATAACAGCCATCTGGCCATCTGGCCATGCTAATAGATGTGAGATGATACCTCATCGTGGTTTTGATTTGCATTCTCCCGATGAGTTATGTTGGACATATTTTTCATATACCTACTGGCCATTCATACGTCTTTTTTGGAGAAATGTCTGTTTAAATATTTTGTCCATATTTAAATCAGGCAATTTGTTTTTTGGCCTTTTTTTCCTATTAAGTTGTAGAAATTCCTTATATGTTTGGGGTATCAAACCCGTATCAAATGGTAGTTCTAAGTTCTTTGAAAAATCTCCTGATTTCCACAGTGGCTGAACTAATTTACATTCTCACCAGCAGTGTATAAGCATTCCCTTTATTCTGCAGCCTCATCAGCATCTGTTGTTTTTTGACATTTTAATAATTGCCATTCTGACTGGTGTGAGATGGTATCTCACTGTGGTTTTGATTTGTATTTCTCTAATGATTAGTGATGTTGAGCATTTTTTCATGTTTTTTGGCCATCTGTATGTCTCCTTTTGAGAAGTGTCTTTTCAAGTCCTTTGGACACTATCTAATTTTTTTTTTCTTAATGAACTATTTAATTTCCTTATAGATTCTAGATATTAGACCTTTGATGCATAGTTTGTGAATATTTTCTCCCACTTTGTAGGTTGTCTGCTTACTCTGTTGATAGTTTCTTTTGCTGTGCAGAAACTCTTTAGTTTAATTAGGTCCCATATTGTCAATTTTTGTTTTCATTACAATTGTTTTGGGAGAGTCAGTCATAAATTATTTGTCAAAGCCAATGTCCAGAATACTATTTCCCAAGTTTTCTTCTAGGATTTTTATAGTTTTAGGTCTTACATTTAAATCTTTAATCCATCCTGAGTTATTTTTTATATATTGTGAATGGTAGGGGTCCGGTTTCATTCTTCCACATGAGGCTAACCAGTTATCCCAGCATCATTTATTAAATAGGGAGTCTTTTCTCCATTGCCTGTTTTGTTGATTTTGTTGAAGATCAGATGGTATTCTGTGTGTGCAGCTTTATTTCTGGCTTCTCAATCCCTTTATTGAGTGTATACCCTTAGGAAAATAAATCATTCTACCAAAAAGACATACACACTTATATGTTCATTGCAGCACTATTCACAATAGTAAAGACATGGAATCAAGCTAAGCTCCCATCATGATGTGCTGATAATGTCTCATCACAAAAGAAGAAGAAAAAGAGAGTTCCTTAATTTTGGCTTCATCTTAGGAAAATAAACAATTCGATATAACCCAATGAGGGTTGTATAATTTTTTGATGGCCTGTGACATAAATCCATTATCTGTACTCTTGTATCAATTAATATTTTAAATACAAACAATCAAACTAAATTCTAGGTAACTAGAGCATTTTAAAGAAATGACTTGAGATAATATTGTATGTTTATAAATCAGAAGAGAAGCTTAACAGTCAGACCCCAGGAAGAGCAGGAGATGGTTTCTGGATATCTATGATATCTCAGGAAATGCTCTTATAATCTATAATTTAGTCTGCTCAATAGAAAGTCTAACTATTTGATAATTTAAAAGTGATACAGTATTTTATTTTATAATAATTTTGATTATTTTGTGACACAACATGAGTAAAGGAGTGAATCAGCTATAACTAATTTATATTCTTGTCTTACTTAGCTAAAGAGGCAAATTACCAAGACAGCAGTCTGATAGGTTTAGGTTGTCAATTGAACTTCTTTGTCCACTCTTGAGTGACTAGCTCAGGTGGATGGCACACAAAGGAAGAAGTAGAGATTATACCCCAAAGGAAACACTTGACCTTTAAAAAGTTAGTAGATGTAACTTATTGGGGGGAAAAATGCTCTTAGGTCAAACATGTTTAAGACATACTGGACTGGAGAAGCATGTTTTGTTTTGTTTGTTTTAGCAGCATTTTAGAACTTCGTGCATGTTTATTAACATGCCTTCACAACATTGGTTGCTTTGGTTTTCCTTTGGAGTATATTTTGAGAAATGCTCCATTAGAAAAAGCAAACAAACAAAGAAATTAAAGGGTTCCTTTCATAGAGCACTTCTACTTTCACTATAAAATACAACTCCAACTGAAACTCAGATAAAAGGGAGAATCATTTAGGAAACACTTTATTTATTAGAATTACCTGGACAGATTGGTAAGACACAGATTGCTGAACCCTGCTCCCAGAGTGTCTGATTCAGGAGGACTGGTGGTGAGTTCCAAGAATTTGCATCCTTAACAAGTTCCCAGGTGATGCTGATAATGCTTATCCTGGAACCACTTTGGAAAAAGTTCTGTTTTAATAATTGCTGGAATCAGTAAATGAACATAATTGTTTAAATCTTTAAATCTTTTGTATAACACAGATAAGCCTCTGAGGCTTATGATGCAATGGAATTGACTCATTTGCATAATCCTCTAAATTCTGTTTCTGAAAAACTGTATTCACCTGGCCATGCTAAACATATTGAAGATGATATGAACTCCTGGGCCCTCAGCATGCTCTGCTGACGTTAGATGTAACCTCACAGAAACGTCTCATAAAAATGTAATCAGTTTCTGGAATGGGCTACAATTTGGACATGTTCTCCAGTAGAGGAGAGACTCTCGTGTCCTTCAAGAATCCATGCCATCCTGGTATCCCTGGGAATGCCAGCCTCTGGTGTAAGTTTTCTAAAACAAAAACAAAACCAAATGAACAAACAAACCATAAAGGAAAAAAACACAATCGAACTGTCATATTACTTTATGCAGTGCAAAACATATTTTAACTCGTCCATTATAAGTACAGAAAGTAAAAAAATAACACTCAGAAAAGTGATAGATTAAGAGATTGCACTGTGATGTGTAAGCAATCATTTAACTTTCTTGGAACATATTGTATTTATTGATGGTTAAATTGGCATTTCATATTTCTCAAGGATTGGTATGATGTTTCAGCATGTCAGTTTAATTAGATGAAAAAAAGGTACATGCTTACAAGCTGGCCAGATAAAATCCATCAGTCTTACCAATATAGGCAACCACATTAGAGGGAAAAGAGATCACTGTTACGGACTGAATTTTGTCCCTTCAAATTCATAGGTTTAACTCTTTACCCATAAGATGACTATATTTGGAGATAGGGCTTTTCAGTAGGTAATTAAGGTTAAATGTGGTCGTAAGGACAAGGTTCTAATTCAATAGAACAAGTGTCCTTAAGAATAGGAAGAGACACCAGCAATGCATGTGCACAAAGAAAAAGCAGTATGGTCTGCAAGCCAGAGAGAGAGGATTTTGAAGAAAATAACTCTGTCAGTACTTTGATTTTTAAGCCACCTGTTTATGGAATTTTGTTAGCACAGGCTAATACGCTCTTCTTTTCCTCTTAGTCCTATTCAAAGCTTCATATAAGCATTTGCTAAACACACTCCATTCAGGATTTGATAGTCAAATGAACTTGTGAAACTCTAGGATAAATAACGTCCAAACAATAGTGTTTACTGAAAGGGTTAAATAAAGATTACTGAAAGATTTCTGACACATTATTTGATGCGAATCAAATAATATAAATATTATAAATCTGATGTGAAGGGTATTCAATGCAACATTTTTCAATTTACTAAATATTGTTGATACTACTGCTCTTTTTTCTTTTTTACTGTCTTTTATTTGTTTAAACAATATCTCATGGGAGTAGCATTGGCAAATATTGTTTTACGTAAGTTAATGACATTTCATTATTAGGACTAACGTTTATCTTTCTCATTGACTCAAAATTTAATCTCTTTGTTTTATATTAGAATTTTACATCATCATTTGGGTTATTACTCTGGGTTTCTGCATTAAAGAAATAGCCAATAGGATGTGTTTGTATATATACATTTATGCCTATATATACACACACATACATATTGACGTATTTATATTTACACACACACACACACACACACAGACAGAGAGAGAGAGAGAGACAGAGACAGAGATTTATTTTAAAGAATTTGGATGCTGGCAAGCTAGAGACCCAGGGAAAAGTTATTGTTACATTCTCTAGTTTGAAGGCTGTTTGGAAGCATATTCCTTCTTCTTCAAGGGACTTCAGTCCTCTCTCTTAGCCTTTCAATTGATTGAATGGGGTCCATCCACATTGTGGTGAGTAATCAGCTAGGCTGTACTCAAAGTCTACTGATTTAAATGTTAATTACATCATAAAAATTACCTTCATAGCAATATCTAGACTGGTGTTTGACTACTACTGTGTACTATGGCCGAAACAAGTTGACACGTTAAATTAACCATCAGAGTGCCCATAACATTCATCCCTGATTTGCTTTTACCACATTTTACCCATTTAAAAACCAAAGTCCTCACGCCCAATCTTCCTTTTCTTTCCTGATACCTGAGTGACAGATGAGACAAATATATTGGCAGAACTTGTTAAATTCCATGTTAAAAAGCTCTGTCCAGCTGATACGAGTTTACTTACTCTGCTGCTATCAGCAAGTGACACTGGAAAAGTCTGCTTCTTTCCCTGTTTATAGTTTTCTGCAGTTTCTGACTCTGAAATATTACGGTCACATAACTCATTCTGTGTTCCAATAACATTTTAGGCCTCCATTTACCTCTCACATACTGTTCTGTAACAATTGTTCTTTGCTTTCTGCTTTTCACAAATGGAAAATATCATGAAACCTTTTAAATTTATATCTTCTAATAAGTCTTTTCCAGGCAGAGCCCAAGAATCGGTCATTTTAAATCTTTTTTTTCAGTCCCCTAAAAGAGATATAATGCAGTTTGCTCACTGATGGCTTTAACATTATGGTCTGTTCACTCCATAATTATATTTATAAAATGTATTAAATTATATAAGTAGTCACATTTGATTTATAAACTTTTCTATGCTTAAGTTCCTTTCTCATTGTTGTGCATAATTATCAACTATTCTGAAAACTACATCTCTCCTGTCCTAAGCCTAAGAAATAATTTCATGTTGTATTTTAAGGAGATCAAATCATCTATGAAGAAATACCTTTTCCATCTTCCTCTTTTTCTCTTTCTTTGTGTCATAACATTCTTATGCATTGTCTTGGGGAAAAAATGTACTTCTGTTCTTTGAAACTATACCACTTGGCATTCAATAAATATTTGTTGATTGATTTAACAGTTTTTTTTTTAATTTTTAGACGCACTGTTTTATATAAAGTATTTCTAATATATTCTAATGCTTTCTTTTTTTTTTTTTTTTTTTTTTTTTGAGACGGAGTCTCGCTGTGTCTCCCAGGCTGGAGTGCAGTGGCGTGATCTCGGCTCACTGCAAGCTCCGCCTCCCGGGTTCACGCCATTCTCCCGCCTCAGCCTCCCAAGTAGCTGAGACTACAGGCGCCCGCCACCACGCCCAGCTAGTTTTTTGTATTTTTAGTAGAGACGGGGTTTCACCATGTTAGCCAGGATAGTCTCGATCTCCTGACCTCGTGATCCACCCGCCTCGGCCTCCCAAAGTGCTGGGATTACAGGCTTGAGCCACCGCGCCCGGCAATGCTTTCTTTTTTAATAAAAAATTTTTATTGTGGTAAAATACACATAACTACTTTTAAATTTATAGTTCAGTAGTATTAAGTGCATTCATATAGTTGTGTAACCATCCCCACCATTCATTTCTAGAACTATTTTCACCTTGCAAAACTGAAACTATACCCATTGAACACTAACTCCATATTCCACTGTCCCTTCATCTCTGGCAACCACCATTCTACTTTTCTGTGTCTATGAATCTGACTACGCTAGGAGACACACATAAGTGAAATCATAGATATTTGTCTTTTTGTGATTGGCTTATTTCACTTAGTGTAATGTCTTCAAGATTCCATCTATTCATCTATTTGGCAAACTTGTCTCTATTGTATCGCCTACATATTTCATAAATTTGTTTCCTCTTATTCATTCTCTCAACTGTTTTGGCTAAATTTCTCTGTATATTTTATATTGACTCAGTGAAACGGCCTAGTGACAGTTCCTTCATAATATTCTGTTCATTCCTAATCATCACCCACCATTGTCAGAATTAAGTAGTTATTGTGGTTACTACATTATTTTTGTTACTGTATTTCAGATTATAAACCTAACCAAATTACTCTTTGCTTAAAATATTTTACTGTCTTCTGATTATCTATTTTTTTAGACTAGATAAATTTAAAAATGAGTGTATATACATTCTTCTGAGTTCCATTTATTATTATGTATAAGATGTCTTATTTTTTATCATGGACCCTATGCTTCATTACATTCTTTTTTATATTAGAAATTTTAATTCAACTACTATGCTTCCAAATGTATATCTCATTATAAACAAGTAACTCAAACTTTTTACTCCTTTTCTAAAAAGTTTATTAATTTTGTGAGTCTTAAAAACAGATCTTGATTTACATCCAGATGTCATCATGGTATTACTTTTGTCGACCATTTCTAAGAAGTGTAATGATTCCAGAGTATGCCAACACATAAATAAGAAAACGTTCTTTTTGTCAATTGTAGAAGAAAACCAAGAGTGACACATTAAGTGCTATATACTAAGTACAATGTTCTGGGTACATGTTATGTTTCCTAAATGTAATCTTTATATTAAATTTGCATTAATTTTATACTAGAAATCTTAATTAAATTACTATGCTTCCAACTCTATATCTCATTATAAAGAATTTACTCAAACCTTTTATTATTTTCATGTAAAGATCATTAATTTTGTGAGTCTTGCCTAAAATAAGAGAGGAGAACATAGAACAGAGAGAAGAGAAAAAAGAGAGCAAATAAAAGGAAGAGAATATTGATTATGTTATGTTTATTATGTTTGGGACTTAGTTTTTCAAGATGTGTGAATAAAAGGACAATTGGGTAACCATGAGCCTCTTAGGTCATTTTCTATGATAACTACACATACAATGTTCTGGAAAGAGATAACTCGATAACAACTATTCCACCACTGTATACACCAGTTAATCATATAGTCTTCCCTCAAAGAGGAATTTAGCTTCAACAGGCCTATTATACTTCTTAGGAGAGTCACCCATGCATATCATACATCACCAGGTTGCCTCTCATGGAGCATATTATATATTGCTACAGAACATCTCTAAGCTGAAAGAAGATTTATACAAACACAGCAGTGAGTGACAAGGAATCTAAGTGTATATCAGGGAGCTATTATTTGTATGAGTTTTCAAAACTTAAAATATGTAAGCAGAAGGCAAAATCACCATATTTAGATCTGTAGGATATTTTTAATCTTTTAAATTGTATCATTTATGTTCATATGTTTAGGCTTATATGAGAAGAGCTGATAAACCTAAGACAAAACAAAATAAAGCAAACTTAAATAATTGAAATCAGTCAATGATATATTATTTCAACAAATAAAAACATACAAAATATATTCTTGGACCATGGCAAAATTAAAGTAGAAGTTAATAACAGAAAGATACAGAAAAATTGCCAAATATTTGGAGATATAACAGCATACTTTTTCTTTTTTTTTTGAGACGGAGTCTCGCTCTGTCGCCCAGGCTGGAGTGGTGCGATCTCGGCTCACTGCAAGCTCCACCCGCCGGATTCACGCCATTCTCCGGCCTCAGCCTCCCGAGTAGCTGGGACTACAGGCGCCCACCACCTCGCCTGGCTAGTTTTTTTGTATTTTTTTTTTTTTTTTTTTTTTAGTAGAGACGGGGTTTCACCGTGTTAGCCACGATGGTCTCGATCTCCTGACCTCGTGATCCGCCCGTCTCGGCCTCCCAAAGTGCTGGGATTACAGGCTTGAGCCACCGCACCCGGCCATACTTTCAAATAACTGATAGGTTAAATAGAAAGTTATAAAGAAATTTATAAACTATTTTAATGGAGAAATGGAAACATCCTAGTGAAAATTTGTGTGGTATCACTAAAACAATGCCAAAAATTTGTGTATCATTATATGTTTATAATGTTATAAGGGAAGAAAAGTCTTCAATTAATGATGTAAGGTTCCACAGTAAAAATAATAAATTGATGTAAGAAGGAGAAAGAAAATAAATATAAAATCAGAAATTAATGAAATAGAAAATGAAGAAAAGATAGAGAAAATATAACAACAGTAGAGTTTTTTTAAGATTAATAAAATTGTAAACCTTTGGGCTGATTTTTCAAAAAAACATAAGAAGGCACACATTACATATATTACTGACATTGGAATGTCAACCCATTAAACAACTGAGTTGAAATGGACATAATTCTTGTGAGACACGAACTACCAAATCTCACTTACAAAAATAATCGCCTAGTTAGCTCTAAATCTATTACAGAAAATGAGTCTTTATCACATTCTCACAAAGAACAATCAAGACAAAGATGCCTTTCCTAATGAATTCTACCAAATATTTAATGAAGAAATAATAGAAATTACACAATACTCTTCTAAAAATGAAGATGAGCTGTCACACAACTAATTTTATAACACCAGTGATACATTATAAAAGTAAAAAAAGTATCACATTCATTACATAAACTCAAAATTTTCTAGCCCAATATCAAAAAATTCTAGTAGTAGATATAGTAGCTGATATATCATGACCAAATGGCTCTATCCTACTGTATGTAATATTGGTGAATATTTGAAGATTAATCATTATAAAGGACCATATTTATATTTTGAAGAATAATATGAAATCATTTCAGTAGATGTAGATACAGTATTTTGGAAATTGCAACAACACCTGTGTTAGAAATTGTTGCAACCTAAGAATGGTAGAGAACTTCATTTTGATGAGAAGCATTTATAAAAAAAAGTCTAGAGTTAAATTATATTTGTATAGTGAAAGAATGATTTCCATGAAAATTATGAAAAATCAAGAATGTTCACTCTCATTACTTCTATTCAGTGCTTTACAGTGGTATTATTCAGTGCAATAGGGCCAGAAAATATATCAAAGAAATGGATTGGAAAGAAAGAAATAAAACTGACTTCACTCAAAGACAATGTGATCAGTTTTGCAGGTAATATAATGAAATTTTCAAAAGTAAGTGAATTTGAAAAGATCATAGAATATAGGTCAACATACAAAAATAAATTGTACTTCTGTTTTCTGGAAATGAACAACTGTAACTTAAAGTTTACAATTTTTACCTTTAAAATCACATAAAAATATATAATTACTTAACATAAATTTAAAGGAATATGTGCTACATATTTAAATTTCAACCACAAAATAGAGCTGGCTGCAATGGGGCATTCCTGTAGTCCCAGCTGCTTGGGAAGCTTAGGGGAGAGGATGCCTTGAGCTCAGGAGTTTGAGTTCAGCATTCTGTACAACTTAACAAGATGCTATCTCAAAAAAAGTGTCACAGAGATAAAAACAGACCTAAATATAAGTGATATAACATGTGTACATTCTCCAAAAATTAACTTATTTAGCGTACTTACAATCAAAATTCCAGGAAGCAATTTTTGTCAAAATTGACAGGCTGAACCTAAAATTTACATATAAATATAAAGGAGTTAGAATATCTAGAAACAATTTTGAAAAATAGATTTGAGAGATTTGGCATTATCCAAGTTCAACATTTACTTTCTGAAATGAAGAATGTGTGGCATTAGATCAATGATAGACATATAAATCAAAGGAGAAAGATATAAACCCAGAGAGTATGGGCAGTCATGTTCTACACCCACATATTTACCTGATTAATCAACTATTTAATATTGTTGTTTTGTTTAATATTTTTATATTTGTTTAATATATTTTGTATAATATTTGTGATAATACTCAAACAGGAGTTACTATTGTTTTATTTAATATTACATTTGTTTAAAATATTTTGTATAATATTATTGGTAATAATTAAAACAAAAGCAGGAGATACCAAAAAAACATAATCATACTAGTTTTTATAGATTTATCAGATTTTTTTTGTTATGGATTTGAATTATCTACTATTGTTCATTAATTTTCCACCTGAAGGACTCTTTGTAACATTTATTATAGGTCAGATGTATTAGGAACTTGCTCCTTTAGCTTTTATTGACCTTGGATGTTTTAATTTCTCTTTTATCTTTGAAGAATAGTTTTGCTGGATATTTAGTTCTTGAATGACAATACATTTGTTTGTTTGATGAGAAATTGTCTACTAATCTTTCTGAGGATTCTTTGTACCCTAGGAGTCTTTTTTACTACTTTCAAGATTATTTTGTCTAGCTTTCAACAGATTGTTTCTGATTATTTTTGGTGTGGATCTCTGACTTTATCTGCTTAGAATTTGTAGAAATTCTTGGATGTGTAGTTGCATATGTTTTATTAAATTTAGGACATTTCAGCCATTTTAAAAGTATTTTTTGACTATTTTTCTTCCTTCCTTTGGGAACTACCATAAGGAGTATGTTGGTATGCTATATGATGTCCCATAATTCCCTTAGCCTCTGTTCATTTTTGTCCATTTTTTTTTCTTCTATTTTTCAAACTGGTTAATTTCAATAGCTCTCTCTTCAGAAAGTACCCTAATTATTTATTCTGGCTGCACAAATCTACTGTTGCATCTCTTCAGTGAATTTTTATTTTAATATTTGAATTTTCAGCATCAGAATTTCTGTTTGGTTCTTCATATAACTTTTAATCTGATTAGTAATCTTTATGTGTTCCTAGACATCATTCTCTTGATTGTCTTTTTTATTCTTTAGTGTTTTCAACATACTGAAACTAGTTAGTCTTTTCTAGGAAGTCCAGTTTCTGTACTTCATCAGAGATAGTTTCAGTTGAAATTTTGAAATGTGAATGACACATACTTTTGTATTTCTCTATATTCTTTATAATATTTGTTGAGAGCTATACATTTGTAATGTTGTAATGTGATAACTCTGTATATAAAATTCTCTCTTCTCCCCAGGTATTGTTGTTGCTTTTTGAGGGACACAGTCATCCATTTGTTTAGCGATTTTTTCCAAACTTCTTTTCCAAGGATTACATTCCTTGTCATATGTTCCATTTTCTCTACAGTCAGCCTGTAACCTGACTGGAATGTCCTTAAGTGCTTGAATGTAGAAGAAATAAAAAGTACTCTGTCTCTTTAAATTATTTCAATGAATGCTGCCCAAGAAGCTCCTTCATAATGTTGAGGTTGAAACAATAGCCAGCCTCTACTCTATGGGGCCAAAGAAGGGCACTTTCTATGTTATGTGAACTGTCAATATTTGGTGAAATTTATCTGCCTCTTGTTTTAAAAAAATCAAGTGCTTCTCTGGATGCTGAAAGTGTTGGCCTAGATTGCAGAGTTCTGAAATAGTCAAATCTGACATTTCTTGTCAGCTCTTCAGTTATTTCAGTGAAGAAACTCATTCCTGATCCTCCTACTCCACCATCTTCCATGGTATCACTTGGTCACTTTTTTAAATGATAAATTTACTTTAGGAAATATTCTTCATTATGTTTTTGATTAAATCAAATAATTATGCATTTGTTTATGTTTTCTAAAATCAGACTAATTCATTTTCTCGCCTCTCTGAAATTTATACAAACTCCTACAATGTTCTTGTTTTCACTTCTGATTTTCACCATAAACATGATACTAAACTAATAGAAACTACAAATGTCATAAAATCACTGTTTTTTTTTTCACTCTTAGTATGTTTGATATACTCTTAGATTTTTTTATACACTAATTTCTATTACCACTGAGTAACAAAAAGTGTGAATAAATAAAATAATAATGAATGAATTATTGCTGGATGGATGTAAAAAATAAATGAATAAGATTTACTTAGGGACCAAAGGATACATAGAAAAATTAATTATTGACTGGGCACGGTAGCTTACACCTGCAATCCGAGCAATTTGGGGGGCCATTGTGGGTGGATCACCTGAGGTCAGGAGTTTGAGACCAGCCTGGCCAACATGGTGAAATGCTGTCTCTAGTTAAAAAAAAAAAAAAATACAAAAAATTAGCAGGGTGTGGTGGCACGCGCCTGTAGTCCCAGTTACTCGGGAGGCTGAGGAAGGAGAATCGCTTGAACCTGGGAGGCAGAGGTTGCAGTTAGCCGAGATCACACTATCGCACTCCAGCCTGGGTGACAGAGTGAGACTATGTTTCCAAAAAAAAAAAAAAAAAAAAAAAGAAGAAGAAGAAAGAAAATAAAATAAAAGAATGCATAAAAATAGTAACCAAACCAAACCAATTAAAGTAATGACCTGAAACAGTGCTTCATAAAAGTGATTGGAAAAGGATACTGAGAGGAAATAACCAGTGATGTAGGTGTAAAAACAGGAGGCAATGATGTCTACTAGGAAAATTTAAGTGAGTGCAGTTGGATGAGAGATTCCTGCACTAGTGGTGTTGATCTGTGGCTGAGTGAAGGAACAGTTTTGCAGGGAACAAATGAAGGCTACCACATTGTTCTCCCTATTATGTGAGAGATAAAATATTTCCTACTACTCTTAAACATTTTATAGCTTCAGTGTGAAAAAGAAGATAAGTAATCAGAGCCAGAAGCACTATCAATTCTTACGGTACATGAAGCAAAAAGATCTATAGAAAATGCATATAGTACTGTGAAAAGCATAGAAATATAGCTATCTGACTCAAAACTTGGCAATGCAGTTAGAGATCTCATTTCGGAACAAAAGGTATATTGCCCATTTTGAGCTCCCTGCCAAGTTATAAATTTATCTCTTAGGTTACTAGAATTTTTAGGAAACTAACTTTTGTTGTATTTTCATTTGGATTCCTATGATGAGAGTCTATAGAAGAAAATTTCTTCCTCATGTAGGTGAGTATATGCGTTTTTATATTTTGATCATTTGTCAGTGGAATGTTAAACTCAAAGTAGCAGCAATTTCAGAGAAAATATTTAAAAGAAAGTTAAGCTAGTGAAGAGAAAGACACACAGACACACATTTTGTATTACAGACATTGTAATAAAGAAATGCTGGAGGGTATGCAAAAATGATATCAATCCTATCTTATGTGGGTTATCATTTTGAACTTAAGAAAAATTCAGAATGTCTAATCTGTAATTTAAAACTAAATGCAAATATAAGGGTATGAAATTAACCTCTTTACGTCGTTTATGATCTGAGGATGCACTTACTATTAATACTATATTTAATTTAAAACATTATTGAAATGTATATGTGGCAAAAATTTTATCAATCTTACTAGTATATGAGCTGAAACCAAGGAAAAAAATAATATCATGTGATGTAATTAAGGACTAACCATTTGACAAATATGCTGGAGGATCTGCAACTATTAGAGCTGATTATTTCTTTATTCTATGATTTGTTGCAACTCAACACATAAAAATTCTTTTGAGAAATCTTTATAGCAAGGATCAAGTTTCTACTTGATTTCCCTACCCACCACATTTAGCATAATGGTATTTAATCATCTTATTGTATATAAGTTTCTCAAGTATTTCAAATTATCAGATAAAAAGTTCAGTGAAAAAAATCAATATTATTAACATTATGCATATTGTCGATAAAACTATACAATAGCTGTGTCAGATTGTTAATAAGAATATTCAACATCCCGTAAAATGGGATGCAACTTATATTGCTCTGTCTTACAAAATTTCAGTTAAGGAGGAAGTATGAGCCTTGCCACAACATAGTCTGGCCTTGTTGGAATGTTCTGATTTCAGATTGTATGGTGGAGAAATGGGATATTAGTCTCTTTGCCCTTTCATACTCCCATTCAGATAATGCATTGTTCATGAATGACAGTTATTTTAGAAAAAGGCAGAAAGAATAAATCCTGAAATTGGCTTTTAAAACTTCCTAAGACAGTATTCGTTAACAGATTATTGTATAATGTAACTGAAATTTGGGGGAGACTATTGTATTTTTCATGACATACTGAAAAAAAACCTGCAGATAAAAATATACTTGTTCTCTTTCAGATTATATGTGCATAATTTTTAAATGTAGATAAATCTAGTGAAAAAATATTAATTCCAACAAACCACCAACACAGGTGCCAGTGTATGCCTCCCCGGGACACAAGGATAGATACATTTAACCCACCATCACTAACACTGAAGCCCGAAGATGGGCCCATCTGGCATTCCAGTCCCCAGTACACATCACCACAGTCTCCACTAATAACCATACCCTAACACCATGAGGAAACCACAGATACCACTGACGTTGTTTATGGCCGGAGAAATCACTGGAGGCTTCACTGTTCCGTGTACCCAGAAGCAAAGCCAAAGGGTTTTACCCAACCAACACCACAGATGCATCTACAGTAAAAAGGACCCCCACCCCCAACAAAAGTAAATTCAAAAACAGGAAGAAACAACTGTTACACCAGTTGTGCAGAAATCAACATAAAGACACAGAAAACATGAAAAAGCAAGGAAATACGACACCTCCAAAGGGACACAGTAATATTCCAGCAATTGATCTTAACCAGAAAGAAATTCCAGTTATCATATTAGTTCATCTTTTATAAGGTTTAAATATATATTAGGTTCTATATAAATTAATTGGTATCATTATATATCTTTTGTTATTAGAGTGATAAAGACATTTTAGTTGTGTTGTTTAATAAAATTAAAGTGATTATGCTCTCTACGTATTTTTTTTGTATTGAATTATCAGCCAAGAACAAACACCAGAGTCAGAAACACACACACAGGTTTACCAAAGAATACTGTCTTCGATCATACTCCTAAATTTTAAAATTATAGTTTTAGTTACTCTTTTTATATAGTCACACATTATCAGAGGCAGCATTATTTTGTTTTGTGCCCTATAAAGTAATAAATTACATCAGACATACAGATGTCTAAATTTGACTTATGTTAGTAATACATCTTAGAAAATATATTCTACATTTTATCTCAGCGATTTTTAAATAATCTAAAAACACTTATACATTCAATTGAATTGAAAAATGAAGTTGTACTTGACAGAAAAGTCTGAATGATCTTTTCTTAGCCCTTGAATTAAAGAAGATTAAACAAAGTTGTAATGAATTATAGCCGTGCCTTAGACTTTTTTCCTTTCTGAAAAGTGACCTACTGTTTCCCCCTGGAACTTATTCACAGTTGGCTGAATCTGGGACACTGGGGAGTGCTGGAGGTCAGTGCTGCAGGTTGGTCTCATGGTGCTACTTATATTAATATTGTCTTTAATTAAATACTGTGTGAGATAAATTAAATGGATTTGGTCCAGTCCTCTTTTGGTTATAATACTCGAAGTGATCAACAAAGTTGCATACTCAAATGAAAATTTGAGTTTGGTCGAAAACATATCAGGCTGAAGGATGTTTTTTTAAAGGAACAAGCTTTCTTTCCCTTGCCACAAAAGTAGTAAAACCTACCAAATTCAGTTCTTCCCAGGCAATGCAGTTACCAAATGGACAAGCTTCCATCTGTCCATTGTCCATCCTGTGTTGACCTCCTACCTGCCACCTCTCCATAGGCCCTGGAAAGCATATGGAACTGCTCTAGTTGCTGCATTTTGCGTAAGTAGTGAAGTCCTTTGCCTCTGACCCAGGAATCTTACTTCTTCTGCCCCTAGCTATGAAACTGTAATAGGCTAACTTGGTAGACTGTAAGTATGTCAAAATCCCAGACCTTTTATAGTTCTTGACAGTCTCATAATGGTTTATTTTCCAGTTCCCCCAAAATAATGCCCAAAAGGGGTGACTGTGAAAGAGACACTCCTGCATCCACATACCTTAACAGGACTAAGAACTGAGATTACCTATATCTTCATTACTTTATTATTTTCTCCAGAAAATTTTTTTACTGAGGAAGATACCACTCTAAACCTATCAATAACTTCATTGTATGTGACAGCAGTTTTCCAAAATTGATTTTTTAAAAATAGATCGATCACTTAGCCTTTTTATCTGGGCTCTGATTTACTAAACTGAGTGAAGTATTTGCTTATTAAACACTTCTTTACTTATCCAGATTTCCTCCAAGACCTTAAACTTCTGGTGCCTACCAATCTGAAAAATTTGCCCAATCATGTTCCAATTTCCTATATGGAAACACCTACCTTAAGCCTCTCAATCCTACAACCAAACACCTCATAAAATTTTCACCTCACCTCTCTCTGTTGGAACACTACTAAGATCCTGTGAAGTGAGTGCTCTTTCTTCATGTAGGAAGTAATAAATATGACTCTGATTTATTAGGTCATGCATACTGTGTGTGCATGGGTGTATATGTGTTTAGGAGTTTGGGGATTAACAGTATATAATGGTGACTTTCAGAGAGCTACAATTTTACTAGACTTAATAACTACTCTATTCGGTATTTTTCCCTAATCTTTCAGAATTTCTGTATGTATTTGATTAAAATGTGTAGTGTTTATAGTTTAAAACTGCTTGAAATATTGTAAAATTGAATTTATCTGTATTGCCAACGTGCAATATGCAAATCTACATTGTTGTAGTTATTAACTGCAACGTAAATAATGTAACTGAGCTGATGCATTATTGAGATAGTGTCAATGAATCAATTGTGTGAAATGGTCATTTGTTGTTTTGTGTGAAATAAGTAGTAAGTACACTGGG
The DNA here is from genome assembly GCF_043159975.1 of Macaca nemestrina. NCBI lineage: Eukaryota > Metazoa > Chordata > Mammalia > Primates > Cercopithecidae > Macaca > Macaca nemestrina. The sequence continues at coordinate 82,206,095 of NC_092135.1, read as the reverse complement.
AGATTTTCTTTTCTCTCCATTAAGCTGTTACACAATTATGAACTTTAAAAAAGGATTAAACAAACTACTTCTGGATAAAAATACCCTGTCTATTGCATAAAGTTCACTTTGCTTCATGTGTTTCAAATTTAATATAATCATCCCCAAAAGTCAAGAAAAATGCATTTGCAGGATTTGGGCTTTCTTTCATTTCATCTTTAGCAGTAAGAAAAATCTGTAACTGTAAGAGCCATCACTGAAGAACTATATAATTTAATATTATCTCTTTATTTTTTGAATTACGAAGTCTTCATTTATTTCAAAGTTGTCATATTGCATAAAATATACCCACCAATTTATCTTTTCCTTGAAGTTACTGGTGGCAGAAAGATGATTTCATTATTTTACCAATGTGCAATCAAATGCAAAGGCTCTCTACATGAATTCTGCAGGCCAGATTTTTCTTTACAATAGCCATCCCTGCTTTAAGAGAAATAATGTAGTTATAGCTGTCTTTCTAAGTGCATTGAGATTTGATTACAGGCTGCAGCAGTAAATGGCTTTGACTAATACAGAAAAAAATGTACAAATACAGTTTGAAAGTTATCCAATAACTTCAAGTAGGGAATATATCTGTTACCTTTCTGCCTAGAAAATTTTAAAGAAACATTCAAATAATTTAGATAAAATTACAATTTGTTGGTAGTTAATTTTAGTGTAGACTTAATAATTAAATACAATGATAATATTTTTTTAAAGGAGGGAAAAAAGACTGTAAAAAGGCCATCAAAAATTTTATTTCTGTTTGTAAAACAATACCAATTTTATCACTCTAGGTATAAAGCATATTTAATAATGAATATGTAGCAAGAAATAAAATTTCACTTAGACTCAGTGCCAAAGAAAGGAAACCAAATTAATCATGAGATACAAAATTATCTCCCGATATTGCTAATTGAATAATTAGATTTTACACTGGATCATATGTGTGTGTGTGTATATATATAGATCCAGTTTTTATATATATATATATGCAGACACATACCACAACATATACATATATGTGTGTATAATACATACGTGTGTAATATACAGTATATAATACGTTGTATAATGTATATATGCACAAATGTATTATTTTTAGTCAAAAGAAGAAAAAATGGTATGTTCTAATGTTAAATATTTCTAACCAGTTTTATATATGGAAATAACAATTTCAAGCTGTGAATCATGTACTATAGATAACGAATGTTAGGATCAGGTAATTCGCGAAGAAATGTATAGGTTATCAAAATCAAAATTGTGTCACTAATGTTAAGAAAACCCTGACAGAGCCAAGAAAAGCCATGAAGAGAGAGTTCTCATGCTTGCGTGCCTGATAACAAAAACAGTCACAAAACACTACAAAAAACACAAGCTTGTACAAAGGCCATTGAAGCCTTACACAAAAGAATACCTCCGCAAGGACATCTGCCCAGCACCTGCCTGTCCAACTTCAGACTGGCATCACTTCAGACTGGTATCAATCTCTGTAACCAAAGATAATTATTCCAAAATAATTATGTAACCTTTCTTATTTTTTTCTTTAAAAACATTTATCTTCCTTTACCTCCCTGAATGTGCACATCGTTTACCATGGCATGCATATTCCCATTGTAATGCTTTACTTACAAATAAACATATTTTCTTTTAGAGAGCCTCTCTCTGTTTGTTATTTAGGTTGACAAAGCAAGCCCAGTAATCTGTTAAAGCAAGCATATCTACAGATTGTTGGTAATAGAAACAGATTAAAACCCCTGATTAGGTAAGAAATATGCTGACATGACAAAAATCTAAATGGAAAGCCTACAAAGTCAAGGAGTTAGTAGAGTTAGACAGAATAACACAAACAGATCCATTCTCAGTATTCAGATTAAGAAAGTACAATTGTGTGCTGCATAACAATGTTTCTATGAAGGACAGGCAGCATATGTAACAGTGGTCCCATAAGAGACTAAAAAATTCCATCCCCTAGTGACATTGTCACCATCATAACCTTATAGCACAATGCATTACTCATGTGTTTGTGGTGATGCTGGTATAAAGAAACCTACTGTACTGCCAGTCGTATAAAAGTGTATCACATACACTTATGTGTGGTATATGATAATGAATGACTATAGATTTACTCCTGGGTTGGTTCAACATATGCAAATCAATAAATGTGATTCATCACATAAACAGTACTAAAAGCAAAATCCACATAATCATCTCAACACATAATCATCTCAATAGACACAGAAAAGGCTTTTGATGAAATTCAACATCCCTTCATGTTAGAAACTCTCAACAAATTAAGCTTCAAAGGTACATACCTCAAAATAATAAAATCCATCTATTACAAACCATAGCCAACATTATACTGAACAGGCAAAAGCTGGAAACATTCCCCTTGAGAACAGGAACAAGGTGAGGATACCCACTGTCACCACTCCTATTCAAAATAGTATTGGAAGTCCCAGCCAGAGCAATCAGGCAAGAGACAGAAAATAAAAGGCATCCAAATAGGAAGGCAGGAAGTCAAACTCTCTCTCTTCATAGGTAATATGATACTATACCTAAAAAAAAAAAAAAAAAAAACCCTCATAGCTTCCACCCAAATTCTTCTGATAAACAACTTCAGCAAAGTTTCAGGTTACAAAATCAATATACAAAATCAGCAGCATTTCTGTACACCAGTAGTATCCAACCTGAGAGCCAAATCAAGGATGCAATCCTATTCACAATGGCCACAAAAATAATATTTTTAGAAGTCCAGTTAACAGGGACGTGAAAGATCCCCATAGCAAGAATTATAAAACACCGATGAAAGAAATCAGAAATGGCACAACAAATGGAAATAACATTCCATGATTATGGATAGGAAGAGACAATATTGTTAATATGACCATACTGTCCAAATGTATTTATAGATTCAATGCTATTCCTAGCAAACTACCAACAACGTTTTCCACAGAATTCAAAAAAAATTCCAAAATTCATTTAGAACCAAAAAATAGCCTGAATAGCCAAAGTAACTCTAAGCAAAATGAACAAAGCTGGAGGCATCACATTATCTGACTTCAAACTGTACTATAAGGCTACGGTTAACTAAAACAGCATGGTACTGGTATAAATATGTATATATACACACACACACACACACACACACGCCAATGGTACAAGTTAGAGAACGCAGAAATAAAGCTGCACACCTACAACTGTCTGATATTTGACAAAGCCAACAAAAATAAGCAATGGGGAAAGGACTGTATTGAATAAATCTGCTGGGATAACTATCAAGCCATATGCAGAAGATTGAAACCGGACCTTTACATCTCACTGTATACAAAAATCAACTTAAGATGGATTAAAGACTTAAACATAAAACCTAAAACTATAAAGACCTTAGAAGAAAGTCTGGGAAATACCATTCTGGACGTTACCTGAGGCAAAGTCTTTGTAACAAAGTCTCCAAAAGCAATTGCTACAAAAACAACAGATGACAAGTGGGACCTAAAGAGCTTCTGCACAGCAAAAGAAACTATCAACAGAGTAAACAGACAAATTATGGAATGGGATAAAGTATTTGCAAACTATGCATCTGACAAAAGTCTAATATCCAGAATTTATAAGGAACTGAAATAAATCAACAAGGAAAAAACAAATGACCCTATTACAAAATGGGCAAAGGACACACACAGACATTTCTCAAAAGAAGACATTTATGCAGTCAATGAGCATATATGCTCAATATTACTAATCATTACAGAAATGCAAATTTAAACACAATGAGATACTAGTCAGAATGGCTATTATTAAACAGTCAAAAAATAACTGATGCTGGCAAGGTTTGAAAAGGAAATGCTTATACACTGCTGGTGGGAATGTAAAATAGTTCAGCCATTGCGGAAAGCAGTTTTGTGATTTCTTAAAGAACTCAAAGCAGAATTACCATTTGATCCCAAAACCCCATTATTGGGTATATACCCAAAGGAATATAAATCATTTTATCGTAAAGACACATGCATGTGTATGTTCATTGCAGCACTGTTCACAGTAGCAAAGACATGGAAACAACCTAAATGCTCATCAATGGTAGACTGGCTAAAGAAAATGTGGTATTTAAACACCATGACATGTTATGCAACTATTAAAAGATGAGATCATGGCCCTTGCAGCAAAATGGATGAAGCTGGAGGCCATAATCCTAAGCAAATTAGTGCAAAATCAGATAAGCAGATAACTCATATTCTCTTACAAGTGGGAGCTAAACACTGAGTACAAGTGGAAACAAAGAAGGGAACAATAGATACTATGGCCTATTTGAGGGTGGAGGGTAGGAGGAGGATGAGGATGGAGAAGCTATCTATCGGGTACTATGCTCATTACCTGAGTGATGAAATAATTTGTACACCAAACCCCCATGACATGCAATCTACTCATGTAACAAACCTGCACATATAGCCCTTGAACCTAAAATAAAAGTTGGAAAGAAAAACATAAAAGAAGTGTCTATTTACTGGTTTATTTATTTACTACAGTACACATTTCATTGTTATTTTACAGTGTATTTCTTCTACATATACATAAAACATGTTAACTGTACAACAGCCTCAGACAAGTCACTCAAGAGGTATTCTGGAAGAAGGCATTGTTATTGTTGGAGATGACAGCTCCAAGTCTGTTATTTGCTCTGAAGATGTTCCAGTGGGACAAGATGTGGACGTGAAAGACAGTGATATTGATGATCCTGACCCATTAGGTCTAGCCTAATGTATGTGTTCATGCAAAAACAAAGGAATTAACAAAGAAGCTTAAAATAATAATAACAAATTTTAAAAATGAAACAATTGTTATAGAATAAAAATATAAAGAGGATATTTGTGTATAGCCGGGTCATGTGTCTGTGTTTTAAGCTACATCTTTTTACAAAAGAGTCAAAAAGTTAAAAAATTAAAAACATTATAAAATAAAAATATTATAGTAGGCTAATGTTAGTTTGTGATTGAAGAAAATTTTAAAAATAAATTTAGTGCAGCCTAAGTGCACAGTGTTTATGGTCTACAGTAATGTACAGTAATGTTGTAGACCTTCACATTCGTTCACCACTCACTCACTGTTTTACTCAAAGCAACTTTCTGTCATGCAAGCTCCATTTACAATAAGTGCTCTACAATGGTGTACCTTTTTTATGTTTTATACCATATGTTTACTGTACCTTTTCTATGACTAGATATATTTATATAAACAAATGCTTATTATTATGTTACAATTGCCTACAGTGTTTGGTACAGTAACATGCTGTACAGGGTTGTAGCATAGGAACAACAGGTACCTAACTACATAAACTCCATGTTTAGTAGGCTGTACCAGCTAGGTTTGTGTAGTACACGCTGTGATGTTCATATAATGATGATATCACATTTCTCAGAATGTATTCTTGTTAAGTGATGCATGACTGTATCTACGTCGGTAGTATAAATTTGAAAGGTCAGACTGATAGGATAGTGGCTTTCCAAGTAAGCATGCTAGATGGATGTACAGAGGGTCAGGGGTGAATAGATTACTGTAAAACTTATGACCTATAGTTTGTAGCTGGAAAGAGGTACGAGATTTGCTTACAAGATTTGGAAGTTCAATATTCCTTCTTTTACTCCAGAATTATACTAATTAGACTAAAATATAGTAAGTGCACATTAATTATATATATATAATGTATGTATGCATATTATATATAACATGTATGTGTGTATATATATCCTCTTCAAAGGAGATTTAAATATACAGAATGAGCAATAAACATCAGGATACAAAGAAAAGAAAGGCTGTGTAAAGATAAACTCTTTCTAATGATCTAGATGTCAATTATAGGAAGCCATAACAAGAATGATTTTTGAAACTGGGCCAGCGTCTCTTCAAGCAAAAAATTATTATGTAATCTCTTCAAGAATCCCAAAACCGAGGTTAGAGTACAAGTGGGACAATAATTGTGGGCAAGAGGGTGTGCCTGCCGGGTAGAGTAATGCAGAGTGAAATTGGGTATTTGTTAATGTATTGGCTGTTCAGAATAATTTACTGATTTCTGCCCAGAAGCCACACTATAGTTTTTTAAGCTTTTTAATGCCATTTTGATAAAATACAAGTAATTGGGACATATCTAATGTCAGTACTTAATTCTAAGGTGAGTTCAGCAGAAATGTCTCTTGGTGGGATAAATCATAGTATATCATCCCAATGACTAGGAAGATTTTTCTCAGGATAGTTGAAGTCAGAGGAACTGAATTCTAAATTGTAGACCACGAGGAAAGTACGTCATAGGTGGTAAAATGAACCTAAATGTCAGAACTGCGGGGGTGGCAAAACTGACACTAAAAAATAAATCAAGAAGACAGACGCTCAGAATGTGGGGAACCATTCAGGATGAACTGTATAAAAGAGGTTCAAGCAAATGGTTTTATGAGTAAGCACAAGGAAAATGTTAGAGGTCCATTTTTAGATTTGCTAGCTACATGGTGTAGGAGTGTGCTGGTTAGATCAAAAGAATCATGCAGAACTGGTCAGAATGTATGGCAGGATGTCAAACTTTATTCACACAAAAATGTAATATGTTCGAGCACTTAAGTTTAGAACATCCCTGGAGGTCAGGTTACAAGATGTCTTAGATTTGACATTTCTGGTAATTATAGTATTCCAAATATAACTTTAGTTTTGAACTTCAAAAATGTCATATATATTATATAGGAATATAATGAATGTGTACTTATTTTAAGTCAATAGCTATGTACGGAATATTATGTGAGCTTTCTCTTTTAAAACATACAAATTTTGGAGTGAATATCATTATAACTCCCATTTTAAAGAGGAAGATACTGATCATTAGAAAGATTTAAAACATCTTGCTATTTCACAGTGCTAATAAATGGCATATAGAGTATTCTCTTCCAGAACTATCAAATTGAGCTTTTAATTTTCATATTGTACCATAATTTTATGATAAAATTCTATTGTATTTTTATCTGTATTTCTTTGGTCTGAGAAAGATAACCCTAGAGAATTAATAATCATAGTAAGAAGTAACTTTTTGTTCAGCCAATGAAATATTTGTTCTCATAAAAAATGTCAAAAGAGTTGAGGTCACATTAAATTACTTGTACACTGGCATAAACATAAAATTATAATTTGAAGTAATTTCATGTATTATCTATACTTATTTTTCTGAAAGACTGAGCCAAGTTCATATTACTGCTATAAAATGGAAACAAAAGTTCTATTCAGTAACTATGAAATCATACTAAGAAAACAACAAGCATACATTTTTGGGTTCCAAGAAATGCTCAAATTCATTACCTTAGTGCCAAGGATATTATACTTCTGAGTTTTACAATCTGAAAAATTAAACACATTTTGAATAATTACAATTATGGAAGTTACATTTTTCTTCAAAATTTTATTCTCTCTCTTAAAATATACAAAGACTTGAAAATGAGAAAATACGCAAATAGATGAAGCCTCTAACTCCTTTGATAAATTCTTGTTTTAAGATGTACAAAGGGACAATAGAATGCAGTGATGTATATCCAAGGATTAGTAAGGAACAAGTTTATGCACAAAAAGGGATCACAAAGAATCTGCTTTAAACATCATTTTTCGTGCTATGATAGAGAAAATATTTGAGTAATTAAGGTGTAGAAGACAGTAAATTAGATTTTATTTTACATTTTACCGCATTTTTTTTTGCATTCTTCACAGTGTAATCAGCATTTTGATGAAAAAGAAAAATATTTCCATAAATGCAATAAACATATTTCACCAATGAATTCTGTGGTGTCCTAGAGGAGTTCTTTTCTATTTTTTTCCCAAGATCTGTAGAACACTGTCCCCTACTTATCTGTGGTTTTGCTTTCTGCAGTTTCTGTTTCTTGCAGTAAACCTCAGTTTGAAAGTATTAAATGGAAAACTCCAGAAATAAACAATTTATAAGTTTTAAATTGCAGCCATTCTACGTAGCACGATGAAATCTCCCACAGTCTTGCTCCATCCTGCCCAGAATATGAATCATCTATTTGTCCAGTGTATGTATCCATGCCGTCAACATGCCTTTTCCTTTAGTAATTTAGGACTGTTGCCGTATCTTAGTGCTTGGGTTCAAGTAACCCTTATTTTACTTCATAATGGCCCCAAACTGCAAGAATGGTATATTTAATTTATAAAGTAAAAATTCTGTAGATATACATGTATAGGGAAAAAAAAATAGTATATACAGGATTGCATACTACCAGAGATTTCTGGCATCCACTGAGGGTCTTGGGAGGTATCCCCACAGGGTAAGGGGGTACTCCTGTAATTTGGACTATTCTGGTTTTGCTTTATTATTTTTGGAATGCTTACTATATGCTATGCACTTTTTATATCTTATATAATTTAGTACTAATCAAAATCCTGTGAGATAGGTATTATTTATTCCTATCTTATATATGAAGCTTATGAACAGGTTAGTCATGCCCCACAAGTATAAAATGTAAATCCAGAATTAAAAACAAATCTTTTTTTTTTTTTTTGAAAGAGAAAAGAAATATTTTATTTCCAAACATGCATACAGGCTTTCATCCAACGGATTTTCTAGAATTTAAAGCAATGACTTCCAGATTAACTGGCTCTGACTCCAGTAGTAGCTGGAAGCCAGTAGTAGCTGGTTCCATAGTTTATGCTGAAAATATTCATTTTTTTTTTTTTGTTCTGCTTTGGTAGATGTTATCTCTTTTTTTTTTTTTTTTTTTTTATATACTTTGAGTTCTAGGGTACATGTGCAGAACGTGCAGGTTTGTTACATATGTATACTTGTGCCATGTTGGTGTGCTTCGCCCATCAACTCGTCAGCACCCATCAACTCGTCATTTACATCAGGTATAACTCCCAATGCAATCCCTCTCCCCTCCCCCCTCCCCATGATAGGCCCCGGTGTGTGATGTTCCCCTTCCCGAGTCCAAGTGATCTCATTGTTCAGTTCCCACCTATGAGTGAGAACATGCGGTGTTTGGTTTTCTGTTCTTGTGATAGTTTGCTAAGAATGATGGTTTCCAGCTGCATCCATGTCCCTACAAAGGACACAAACTCATCCTTTTTTTATGGCTGCATAGTATTCCATGGTTTATATGTGCCACATTTTCTTAATCCAGTCTGTCACTGATGGACATTTGAGTTGATTCCAAGTCTTTGCTATTGTGAATAGTGCCGCAATAAACATACGTGTGCATGTGTCTTTATAGCAGCATGATTTATAATCCTTTGGGTATATACCCAGTAATGGGATGGCTGGGTCATATGGTACATCTAGTTCTAGATCCTTGAGGAATCGCCATACTGTTTTCCATAATGGTTGAACTAGTTTACAATCCCACCAACAGTGTAAAAGTGTTCCTATTTCTCCACATCCTCTCCAGCACCTGTTGTTTCCTGACTTTTGAATGATCACCATTCTAACTGGTGTGAGATGGTATCTCATTGTGGTTTTGCTTTGCATTTCTCTGATGGCCAGTGATGATGAGCATTTTTTCATGTGTCTGTTGGCTGTATGAATGTCTTCTTTTGAGAAATGTCTGTTCATATCCTTTGCCCACTTTTTGATGGGGTTGTTTGTTTTTTTCTTGTAAATTTGTTTGAGTTCTTTGTAGGTTCTGGATATTAGCCCTTTGTCAGATGAATAGATTGCAAAAATTTTCTCCCATTCTGTAGGTTGCCTGTTTACTCTGATGGTAGTAAAAACAAATCTTTTTACTTCATTTTGCAGCTTTTCCTGTCTTTATGTATTGCCTGCTAAAAGCATGTAACTCTCTCCTCTAGTAAATATTTATTCATGAATTAGTTTCCTTATTCCACAGGGATTCCTGTCCATGTAATTATAAAATAAACAATGTGTTCACATCTACATTGTAGGATTTGTTTTCTCTGATTCAAATAAGATGTATTAGGTCAACATACTTTTTAAGTTGATGTAACATATAAAATATAACTAGTAGATTATGTAGTTAGTACAGATGGTGAAAATTGAAAACTTTTTATTTATTTTCACTTTGCTCTATTAATTTATTTTCTGCTCAGATTAAGACAGTAATGATTATCCAAACTTTTGAGTTTGGAACCAGTCAAAAAGCAGATATTATATTCAGAAAAAAGAAACAGCAGCTTCAGAACTGACTGGACAAGATAATGAGGCACAATCAAGATTTCTAATTCTTCTTTCCAAGTCTAGGCATTGGAAGACAGTGATGGTATAAGGTGACACCTTTGCTCAGAACCACTACGTCACACATATTATATCTCAATAATGTGATTAGAGAATAGTTGAGCCCCAGACTTACCTCAGGCAAGATGAGAACTGACTCTTTCTCATGAACTTATTTTAGGATTCATTATCAAAACATAACATGCTAAGCCTTTATGTAAGCTCATCTGAAAAAGATGACAAAAACACGTTGTCAGTTCTATCATAATTCAGCTAAAGAACTGAGCTATGCACTTCTCTTCCATATCAACACAAGTCAACTGGTAAAGTGTTATGTGAATTCATCTTGAATCTACCCTTTCAGTGATCTGCCTTCATTCATTCATTTCTTCAACAAATATTTATTCATCTTCTGCATGCCAGACACTGTTTTTTCCAGGTACTTCGGATTTATCTGTGAATGAAATAAACAATGCTTTGGCAGACATACAGGTACACATACCTGTGCTCCTCTTTACAGTTTTTACTGCTTACCCTAAGTTTCAGGATATGGTATTATCTTGCTTCCTAAATATAAACATCATTTTCTCTTCCTATATATATATATATATATATATGTATGTTTCATAGATAAATATATGATACACAAGTTCCACTGCCTCTGTTCTCTAAACTTAGCATTTAATCTAAATTTTGTATTTGATTAAACATATTCAGATACTCAAAGTGTTTAAATGATGCTAACAGGCTATAAACTATGTTTTCCCATGGAAATATAATGAGAACTGATTCTAAATATATGAGTACCATTACAAATAATTACAAATTCCTAGAGTACATTTTCATCAAAATGGCCTTTTGTGTGCTAAATAAGTATATGTAGCTATGTGTGTATATACTTGTTTTAAAACATAACTTTGACATATTTCTCCAGATGTTTGAATACAAAAGTTCAAATTTTTAGTTTTCTTCAACTACGTATTTAAATGTATATGATATTTCATAACACTTATTAAAGTAATTGTTTTAGAAAATAGGTACACATTTTTTATTAAGCTTGCAAGTGGTCCCTTAAATTCTTAGCACATAATTTTTATTTTATGCTATTTATATAATGTAGAAAAGAGAAAGAGAAATCATATGGTTATTATTCTAGGTATAACTGAACAGAACCAAAATATAAACAATAAACACCTTTCTTGCTCTTATTTTTATTTCAAGGATATTGTATAATTTTAAGTAAACAATTAAATAATTTAGCTTAAAAGAATATTGTAGCTGGTTTATTATGTACATATTTTATTTAGATATTTAGATATGGTGAAAAGAGCAAGAAGGAAATAAAATGAATGGTAGAATAAGAAAGAATATTAAAGGTGAAAGTAGAAACTATTCGAAGCTTGGATTAGAGTTCCAATTGAACCTATGAGTGTTCAAAGACTATGTCACACTATAGATCAAAAACATATAACATAAGCTATTTTTATACCCAGGCTGAACGCTTTTACAAAGTACAAAAAAGCCTTTATAATGTTATCAACATTGCAATAAAACTGGCTGAGATTCTGCTTGCTGAGTTCCATCACAAGCCTATAGCCATTGAACTTTAATCTTGACAAACTCATTGAAATTTAACCATTAAAAAAAAATTTAAGAATGAGAAAATTTAGATTCAGAGACACTGTGACTTGAGGATTTGCTGCAGTATTATTATAAGAATTAGAGCTTCCTGTGTTTCAATTCATGCCCTTTGCACTATAACTGATATTTGGGGATTTACAAAATCCAGTATATTTATCATATGTAGCAAAAATAGTTCAAAAAACTCACTAAACTAAAAGCGAACTACAATAACTATTAACATAAAGAACAGAGTAAAAGAATTAAGAAATAAACTAATAGTGCATTTAGATTTTGCTTTGGTATTTCATGTTTCACAGGATATGCTCTAGGTCTGTTATAAACTGTAGCAGCAAAATAAATTTTAATTAAACATAAAATAAAAGCTAATGAAGATACTAAATAAGAAAAAGTATTTGCAAAATGTCATTTCCTCTCCTGTGCTTCCACAGTACACTTCATACAACTATTAAAGTACTCATTACTTTTATTGTAATTATGCTTACAGTATCCTTCTTTGGATAACAAGCCTCTAAAGGGCAAGTACTCTATTTTCCTCATTTCTGTGTCACAAGTTTCTGGTATAGTGACAGTATATGATTAGGCACTAAAGAGAAACTTTTGAATAAATTCAGGAGTGCATCAGTGTCAAGGAGATGTAAGTGCATCTCTTTCACAGAGATATGTGTGATTTGCAACTTAAGTTCTTAAAGAAAGTATGGAAAAGTTAATTTCAAGAATAACTTTTCTAACTATGTTTATGCCACTTAAATGAGTCAAAGGGCATTCTTTCAAGGTTTCTTGCATCCTGAAAATAATAAATTGTGCTCCCCTGAGTTTAGGCTTGAATCTTTTAAACTTGGTAGCTCAACACTCAAATACCAATTATATTTCTTGGACAGGTAAATGACTTCCTGTAATATTTTCACCAAGATCCTTGAGAACTCTTGTTAAGTAGCAAATTTCCTTCACTGAAGAATGGCAGTACTAGTGATTTGCTTGTGAATAACCTATTATCAGGTTTAACAAATGGATGACCAAAGGTGTTGGCACTAGTGTTGTTGTTATGTCTAACCTAACTAGATTCACTTATAAACTGTAGGTTATTTATAATAACTGATTCAACAAGTGTTTGCTACATTTAGTAATATGCATTTTATGCACTGAGTGAGCTATCAACCTTGGAACAAATAATTATAGCAGAGTCATTATTTACATCATTAAAATACATCATTAGAGCATGGTAAACATGCCATTCGAGTATTATTATTTTGAAATGATCAAAATACTTTTGAGAATCAAATAATTTTTTTGATACATTTATTCTTTCTTTAACAATATCTACTTTGGTTAGTTTTGATCATTTTTTAAAAGTGTTTCCTATAATCAAGCATAAAATGTTACCCAGAAGAGGAGTCATATGATTTTTCTTACTTCTCTAAAATAAAATATTTAATTAATTTGTAGCTTCTTAATGAAGCCATTTTATCGGAAATGTATATCCTTGCTTCCATCTAAAAACTGAGACTGAGTTAAGGACTAGCTACAGCAATGCTATTTGGGGAAGTGATCTTGAGAAAGAGTAGTGGATGACTGGAAAGACTGAAAGGAGAAAGAAGAAAAAGTTACCAAACGGTAGGTTTTCTTTTTTTTTTTTTTTTTTTTTTTTTAATTTATTTATTTATTTATTATTATTATACTTTAAGTTGGAGGGTACATGTGCATAATGTGCAGGTTTGTTACATATGTATACTTGTGCCATGTTGCTGTGCTGCACCCATCAACTCGTCATTTACATCAGGTATAACTCCCAGTGCAATCCCTTCCCCCTCCCCCCTCCCCATGATAGGCCCCGGTGTGTGATGTTCCCCTTCCTGAGTCCGAGTGATCTCATTGTTCAGTTCCCACCTATGAGTGAGAACATGCGGTGTTTGGTTTTCTGTTCTTGTGATAGTTTGCTAAGAATGATGGATTCCAGCTGCATCCAAGTCCCTACAAAGGACTCAAACTCATCCTTTTTTATGGCTGCATAGTATTCCATGGAGTATATGTGCCACATTTTCTTAATCCAATCTGTCACTGATGGACATTTGGGTTGATTCCAAGTCTTTGCTATTGTGAATAGTGCCGCAATAAACATACGTGTGCATGTGTCTTTATAGCAGCATAATTTATAATCCTTTGGGTATATACCCAGTAATGGGATGGCTGGGTCATATGGTACATCTAGTTCTAGATCCTTGAGGAATCGCCATACTGTTTTCCATAATGGTTGAACTAGTTTACAATCCCACCAACAGTGTAAAAGTGTTCCTATTTCTCCACATCCTCTCCAGCACCTGTTGTTCAAGTTGACTAACATTGCGGGAAAACTGGGTTCATTCTCATTAGGGAGACTCTGAGGATATTTATACAAATAATAATGCAATTGTCTGTCCAAAGGACCAAAGAAATAAATGTCTCTCAGATCCCATCACCTCGGAGTCTAGGGTTGCACGGTGAGGGATTAGCACATTCACTATTGTAGATTTGCATACATGCCAGAATCTCATACAGTACTGGACAAGAATCCCAGAGCAGAAAGCTAGAGATACATGATTCAGCTAAGCAAGTTGAAGCTGGATTATATTTGCATACAGCTGGTTTCCATTACCATTGCTAGAATAAAAAGGTGAGCTGAGAGGATATGCACTGGGGTGTAAGTGGTATCTGATATGGTCACTAATGGTTTTACTTTACATTTGAGAATACAATCAAACATAGGAGATCCTCTTTGTATATGTTCCTGCATAAGCAGAATGCTGATTTCTTGTGATGGAAAGATTTATGTCTAATAAATATAATGAGACTGACTATCTTTCTAGTGACAGGGTCATAAATAGTATCTTTAATCATTTTTCCGGATGTGCACATGTCTTTTCCCGAATTATTTTGCAAATAAAAAGGCAGAAAAAAATCTGAGTTTTTTGTTATTCTTTAATTCTATTTATACATACTCTTATACCAATAACTTAACACTGATGTAATGTTGGTTACGAAAGCCATGTGTTTCATCTTAGCTCTTTTGTTGTCTCTGCCCCCATCACAGTCAGAGCTACTACTCATGTTGACCTAGCAATATTCAGGGTCAAGGGGTCTGGCGTATCCAGTGAGGGTGACAGTGATATTTTGGGATCACTTGCTAGGAAGACATCTTGCACTGTTTTGCTTGAATTGTTAGAATTTCTGTTTTACCTTCACAATAAGAAGGATTCTTAGAATTTATATAAAAACACTCTGTATTTCCAGTCCATAATGATATAAGGTGCGATACACAACAACTGCCATCTCAAAATTCCTTCTTAGCATTGTCGATGAAATGACAGACTTATGAATAAATCCTTGGTAGACTTTGAAAATAATTTGTCATAAATGCAAATAGTGTTGTAAAAGTTATGTCATTTCTGGAATACATCATTAAGTCAAATTTTATTCATATCCAGCTTTGTCCAATATATTTATTAACCTGGAATATCCACCACACTGCCCTGAGCCTTGTTTGTATCCATGCACTGATTTTTGAAAGTTATCTGAGGAATGAGTAATACTGAGAAGCATAATTGTTTTGAAGTCCAAAACTATGTGCATGCTTGGAAAGTTAAGATAAACATTTCCCTTCTCTTATGTGTCCCATCACCTAGTTGCCTTTCATTTTCAATAACACAACTGGAGATTTGGAGACATTTTTACATTAAATTTATCACTTGTGCAGCGATAATTAATTTTTATTTTTTATACCCTCTGAAAACTACTGGTGAATACATCATTCTTGACCTTCTGGAATCCAAAGTTCACTAGAGGGCTACTGTTAGGCATACCAGTTGCTAGCTAGCGACTCTTACATTAACAAAAATGCTATAATAATTTAAAGATGTCTTATGTAGAAAGGCGGAGGAGATAAATATGAGCATCGATCTTCATTTTGATCTCTCATAGTCAACATAATTTTTTCTCTTGTAAGGACATATCTCATCTCAGAATGTGCTATACAAACAAGAACATCAGTTGTAAACTGCCAAAGATATATTTTCTCTCTGATATGTACACTGACTGCCTTCTAGACTAAAATTTACAAAATTCCATTATAGGTGGTGGATTGCTGGTGTATATAAACGAGAGTCTAAACAAAAATAATCAAATTGTTAATTTGATAAAGACTACTTTAAGAGTCCCTATACATAGCACATGATATACGCTGTAGGGGAACAAAAGAAGAAATTGTGTGCTATTTTGATGTAGCCATCAATCTGATAAAATACTGCGAAATGAGGAAGGGAATAAGGAAGTAACACAAATTGATACTGATCGTAACTGCAATGCAGGTTGCAAAAAGTAAAGAACAGTGAGCTCAAAAAGAGAATTACATGAAGAAGGTAGAAATTAATCTGGGATTTAGAGAATGAATAATGTTTCAATCAGGGAAAGAAAACATCTAAAGGCTTAAAAGTAAAAAATGCAAATATCTTGTAAGAGATGATAATATATATACTGAGCAAAAGAGATGAGTTGCTGAGTAATCTCTCCAAATAAGGCAGCTCCAATATAGTATAGGATAAAGGTGAATAAATACCAAGGAATACATTTATAGAGAGTCTTAAATGCCAGACAACAGAGTTTTTATATCTTCAGAAGGGAAGTGATAGGGTAGAGGCATATTTAGAAAAAAAAAATTCACTAGTGCTTTCAAATAAGTTGGCCTAGGAAATTTTTACTAGGGGGCTTGAAGAAGAATCATAGGATGGGGTTATGAAAATGAGAATCAGGATGGTGAAGAGAGAGGAAAGACAGGGGCACAGCCCCAAAAGGTACTGAAAGGAAAAACATTTTACTTTCCTCCAGAAATATTTAGGGGAAAAGAGTGAAAGCAAGGAACGGCAGAAAAGATGTGAGGATCTCTAACTGAATAATAAAGTATGCACCAATGACTTAAGCAGGGATAATTTTAGAATAAAACCAATATGGGCAGGAAATACATTAATTTCACTTTTGGACATGGTCATCTTAGGCTGAGGAGAAAACATGTAACTGAATCAAAAATAAGTACCGCATGAGAACAGAAGATGTTAAGTTTGGAATGCATCAGCAACATTAGGAGAGTAATTGAATGTTTTCTAGGATTTATTTTAATGCAAAAATTTGCTAGGAGGAAAATCTTGAGAAACACAGAAAGAAGTAGAGTAGAAAGAATGGTCAGAAACCATACAGGAAAAGTAGAAAAACATGTAAAATTAGATTTTAAAATGTAAAAAATAAAAAATAATAAAAAAATAAAAGTATGGCCTTCAGCTCTAATTTAATATACTTCCTTTTATATCATGCTTAAAGTTATTTTTAAAGTAACTGCTATTTGCCATGTGATCTTTTATCACAGGAGCACTTAAGGAGAGGAGAAAGAGAACTAAAGGATGATTTTTAAACAATTGGCAAACCTCAAATCAGAAGACACAGGCAACCCCCCTGACATATGCACTCAGAGAAAATGAAAAAAAAAAAAAAATCTTAAACCAAGTAACGCCCACTTCTACTTCCAAGTTCCCACCTTATATTAGAGACCCATTTATCAGCCAGTGAGTGAGGATTTGGTACAGTTTGAAACTGGTCCTTAAAGTGCATAAAATATTAATGATGATTAAGTCTAATTCTGAGCTACAGTGTACTGTATGTACTTTATAAATCCCATCTCACGAGTAATTAAGGAGAGAATCAAAGAAAGAACACAATGTGGAATTGCCATTAGTGGGAACATCTGGACTATAAGCAACTGAGCAAGTCTCTTTAAAGCCATGGCAAAAAACCAGATGACAGTTTTAAAGGCAGGCAAGGAAAACTGTGTTCTTACATTCACATTTACTGGATTTGGCTCACCAAAGTTTTAATCTCAGGCAAACAGCTTGCTGCATCTTTGCTTAATACCTTCTGGGTGGAAGCTAATTTTACTGTTGATTAGTTAGAAACATATTTGGGCTTCTACCACTACTTAAAGGGAAAGAATCAAACTATCACTTTTTTTTAAGCTTTACCAATTGTTTAATACCCAGGCGCATATATATATATATATGTATATGTATATAAAATAACTTGGACAAATATATAAAAAGCTATATATATATGTATATAAAATAACTTGGACAAATATATAAAAAGCTATATATATATATAAGCTATATCATTATTTCATATATATTTCATATAGAATGATAACATTTCCAAATAAAATGCAGTTATAACTTTACATGAAAATCTATTTACTTCAATGGAATAAAAGAAAGGAATAACAAGATTCCTGAAATTTTATTTTTGAAATGACACAGCATTGAAGTTCAACCTGACTCCTTTTTACATAGTTATTACATTTCCGTAGATAGTTATCGCACATAACTCTTCCCACATAAGCAGATTTTTCGCTTCTCTTCTCTTTCTTTTGCTTTATTTTTCTTTTTCTAACCTAAATTGCTGTAACTGATAAATACTTATCCAACACGTATCAGTTATTTGTCAAATGTTAACTTCACAGTGTGTTTTATATCTAAGAAATGTACTTTTCAATGTCAGCTTTGTTGCTGTTTATTAAAGGTAAAATTCGAAAGAAAGAAGTGTCACACCACGTGGCACATCAGTGATGCCACCAAACTGATTTTTATGTCTTTACCTCTCTTCCAACCCAAAACAAATAAAAAAGGAAAAAAACTCTACAAACTGATAGAGGAAATTTATATTTGTCAAATCTTTCCCATATAGGTGATCTCTCTCATTTTCCCACTTATCTATAACCTCAAAATGTAATAAACCTCTTTGCTATAAAAGTTGTCTTCCAATGGTTTTTATAAATCAGCAAGTACAACAAGCTACTCATTATATAGTAGATGCTAAGCATATATTTTCAGATTTAATATGATTTAAATTTTAAAATAAACAGTGCTATTTAAGAGATAGTTAACATAGTTTTTATAGTCAAAGTTCAATAAATACTAGCTGAAAAACTAACGAACTGAATAAGTAAATAAAGCTTCAAGAATTTTGCTATTCACTATTTTTTTAACCAAAGTAGGCTATTCTATACATATTGCTTAGAAAATATCCAAACTAAAGTCATCAGTACGAAAATACACTCTTATGTCTTTAATAATAAATCACCAAATTACTTAACTATTTCAAATCAGCTCTTTAAACAACATTCCCCTGGTCCTTTTACTTTGGTGTTAAGTGTTTCTGGGGTCCTCTAAGGCAAGGGAAATTTAAAAGCTCTCCAACAGGGGTGAATAATATTTCACTGTGTGTCGTATATGCCACATTTTGTTTATTCATTAACTGCTTCCAGCTGTTGCCTGCTGTGAATAACACTGCTATGAACATGGGAGTACAAATATCTGTTCAAATCCCTGTCTTCAGTTTTTTTAGGTATACACCCAGTAGCGGAATTTCTGGGTCACATGGTAACTCTATGCTTAATTTTTTGAGGAATTGCTGTACTGTTTTCCACAGTAGCTGCATCATTTTACATTACCCTAGAAATGCATGTGTTCCAATTTTCTAAAGCACTGCCTTTAAATAAACATTTCTTTTTAAATTAAAGTGCAGTATACTTTTAGAGAAGTATATGTAACATAAATGGACAACTTAATGAATTTTCTCAAAATAAACATAATGCTGTAAACAGCATGAAGATGAAGAAAGAGGATATTTCAACACTCTAGAAGCCAGCCTCATATAGCTTCCCAGTTATTTGACCCTCTGAAAGGTAACCATTATCGTAACAACTAATTTCTTATACAAAATTGCACATACAATTTATTTTTATTTTTGAGATTTTTGCAGTTTAGACTCATTTGTGTCAGATTTCTTTTGCTAAAAGTTATGTTTGTGGTAGTCATCTATTTTGTTGAATGCAGTAACTGCTTGTTCGTTTTCATTGTTATGCATATTTGCATGTATAATATTATACATATACATACATCAACATATAAAATTACATAGATAATTTTGTGACTACTTCAAAATATGTTTACCCATTCTAATGTTTATAGACCTTTGGGTTATTTCTGTTATGTGGCAGCATGAACATTCCTCCTCTGGTGAACATATAAATGAATTTCTGTTATATATAAGAGTTGAATTGCTCGTTAATAGGATAGGCAAATATTAAGCTTTATAGGTACTTTAAAAGAATATTCCAAAATTGTGCTACTTTTTTGTTCTTAATAGAAGATATGTAAGTGTTCCATTTGTTCTAGATTTTTGACAACATTTGGTATTGTTTTATAATTTTTTGTTTAGAATATGTATTTCCCAAATGATAATGAAGTCTAGAATCCTTTAATGTAACTATTGGATATCTACATGTACATTTAAGTGCATGTCCAAGTCTCTGGCTCATTAATAAGTATTGCCTTTTAATTTTTTTCTGGATATGAATATTTTGTTAAATATGTGTATGTCAAATGTCTTCTCCTACTTTTATGATTTGAATTTTCCCACGTTTAACTGCATCTTTTAAGTAACAGATGTTCCTAATTTTAGTACCGTATAATATATGAGTTTGTTTTTTTATGGTTAGTGAATTTTCTGTCCTATTTAAGAAGTCTTACAGAAGTTCAGAAGACAGATTTTTACATATTCTTCTGGGAAAAAAATGTGTGTTCATGTTTATGTGCATGTGTCTGCATGTATTATTATTCTCTTTACATTTAGGATTTACTGTTTGCATATAGTATAAGGCTATGAGGCAGAGGGTTAAATTCGTTACTCTGACGTATGGATTCAACTGATCTAGCAAAGTGTGTTGAAAAGACTTTTTTTGACTCCACAGCACTGTAGTGCCAAATTGTTGTAGTGAGGAAAACATACGTGTAAGTTGATTTCTGGACTCTATTTTCTTCTGTTAGTCTGTATGTTAAGGCTTTCAATAATACCACACTGTTTTAATTATTAAAACGTTTTATTGTCTTAACATCTAATAGAGTATGTATTCAAAATTATTCTAAATTCACATTATTTTACTTAGTCTTGTCCCTATTCATTTACATATAATTTTTAGAATCAGCTTATATATTTTCACAAAAAAGAACAATAAATTAAAATGTATGGACTTTGTATGAGATTGTAGTAGTATATAGGTCAATTTAATATTTCTACTATTGAGTTTCCAACCCACAGTTATGGTACATACCTGAGTCAGTCTAAGTCATCTCAATATTTAATTCCTCTCAATGATTTCTGCTTATTTGTTTCCTATATGGTGATCCTGTACATATTTTGTTAGATTCCTATGTTTTGAAGCATTTAATGCTGTCATAAATATGATATTTAAATATCCATTCATATTGCTACATGTATCTCCAACTTGTTACTTCTAAACACAGCAAAATATTTCATGTTTATATTCACTGTGTTTTCCTATTAACTGTCCCAGTTTAGCAAGATCGTCTTCAAAGCTGAGCCACCTTTAATAGCACTCCAATTAATATTGATGTATATATACTTTTCAGAATCCAGATAAGATTTTCTTAATATTTCATTCTATGTGGGTATAAAATTACTGTAACCCAGGGTATGCCTATCTTTATTTTCCTAAGATGTTCCCAATTGACGTAGAGATGATTGCACCCAATTCAAAGGCACAAGGAAATATGAAGTTTAAAAGTCTTTCCTCTTTTATTCCAGAACTTTAAATTTGTCATAATCTGGTTTTTAAATTTAAAATGAGTAAAGTAATATAAATGTTTTATTTAGCACTTTTGGAAAATGTAGTATCACTATAAATATCCATTTATTTTCTTGTTAGTGTTCTGTATCCCTTTTTCTATAAACTACATGTTTATATCTTTTGCCTAATACTTATTCTCTTTTTTGCATTTTTGTAAGAGTTTCTTGTATAGGCTATCTATTATTCCTATGTCACTATTACCTGTTGGAAATATTCTTCTAAGTATGTGTCACCTGTGAAACTGATCTACAGTGTCCTTCAATAATTAATGTGTGCTATTATCAACCACTTAAAACTCTTAACTACTCAACTCTACTGACCACTCATTGGTTTTTCCCTCATTCTAACTTTCCAAATATTTATAGTCCCATATTTATGAGCCCATATTTCCAACTGTTTTCTAATATATTGAGACAGTCACTTTGATACCTACAATTTCTGTCATGGAATCTTGGTGAAGGGGATTGAGAATATGATAACAGGTAGATTTTGTAAACTTAAATATACACAAGGGACAGATTTTGACCTAAGTCACCTTGTAAAATGTAACTACTTTTAGAATTTTATAAAAACTTTGCAGTGAAGATAAATCTTACTATGCAAAATGTAGATGAGCATATACCTCGACTCCATTATTGAATAGTCCACATGACATTACAGAAGGATATTAGAAACAAAGTGCTTGCATGTGAAATATGGTATGAGAGTTTCTGCTTCTTTATTTTTTCAGTACTTTTCCCAAGGTATTGATTATCGTACATAATTTATGCAAAGCACTTCAGACAAATGCATAAAGTAAATTAAAAGTAAATTGCATTAAAAATATACTGGATTATAGAGTATGTGCACTGGAAAAGATGAATAGTCTATTCTGCTATGTAAGCCTAAGTACCACATATTGATTTTTAACTCTCCTTGACTAAAAGAGATACTAGAGCACCACAGACAATGGTTGATTTCATATCTAAGTCAACATTCACATTTACATTTATATTGTATATGTATAGTATACAATATATGTGTATATGTATATTATATTCACATGTGCAGTTATATTGTACAAAATAAATATTCCTAAACATTTTTGAAGTAATTTTGAATAAATTAGTTTTGTCTGGAAAAAAGTACAAAAATAAAACTTATGTCTCAAAACAATTTAGAAATATCTAGTACTATTTATCAGGTTTATCTTATTCAAATACAGTATGCATATTATTATATTTAATCATTTATTCAGAATGAGTAAATGTCTCTCAGTGCACAAAGGTTATAACAGCATTTTATGGTGAATGCTATTCTGAGGTTCAAGACACTTGTATCCATCAAAAGCAAAAAGTAGGCTTATTTTACTAGCTAAATTGTGCCATGGGTATAAAAAGCATAACAGATTCAACAAGTTACCCACATTAGTAAGTAGTCTAAATTATCAAAATAGTATTTAAAAGAAACTTTTTTAAAATAAAGCAATTGTGTGAAATATAAACCCAAGTGGACTTCTTTTACATATTTCTTATGAGGAAGGAATTTACACTATCTAGAGAAATGGAGATCTTCCTTTAGTTACATTACTGTGTATTTTTCTAAGTCTCTCTGAACAATTCAGAGACCAACTACTTCCACACTACAAGTGTGCTATATAATATGTTGCAAATGTTATAAATAATAAATGGCCTATAAAAAGGAATTGCATTCATATATATCAAACACCCTACAAATGACTTGAATAAACCATTCGAAATGAACAAACTTAAAGCTTTAATCCACATAAGTGATGCATCAGAATAAAAACTATGGTTCACTTGGATCTTAGAGAAAGAAGTCGTAATATAACTTATTCCCCATTAACAAAATAGGGATCATGAATTGAGGAAAAATGATATAGAAGGGGGCCTATTTCCTAGGATTTACTGTTTCTGCTCTGAAACAGAGAGGCAAATCAGAAGGCAGGGTATATATTTTGTATCATAATATTTATTATATATAATATATAACTATATTATATTATAATGTATATTATATTTAATAGAGATTTTACTATCTATTTGTAAGATTTTCTCCTAATAAGTCATAATTTTTATCTTCTTCCCATGGGCTTTAGTGGTGTCTATGATCTCTTTGCACAAAAATGTCTACTCACAATAATTTTAAAATGTATTAATGACTCTATTAGTCATATTCAGGAAAAAATAACATCAGATCAAAAATTGTAACTTGGTAGAATATCTTCCATTTGCTCTTTCAGATGTATGATCCATCCTTTTCCACCCTACTTTGTGCTGTGAGACTGACTTGATCATTAACAGGGCTGCTGTGCCCCCTCATTTTTGATCAGGTTCAGTTAAAAATGGAAAATAGAGCAGAAAAGTATCAATGATATTTGTCAACTCATTAATTAAAATGAAAACCAGTAAGAACATCATACAAGGAAATACAACTACAGGTTATCTTTGCTATCAGATAAAAATAACTTGATCTCCACCAGACAAAAATCTGCAACTGAACATCCATTCACAGTCTGGGCCTATAATTAGCAGCAAATAGCAAGATCAATTACTGCTCAATGCTCCTAAAGAAATAAATAATTCTTACAAGGACTTGTTAAATAATACCCCAATGTGATATTGAAGAGATTCTCATTCCGTCTCTTGCTTAATTTCTAAGTTTTGGATAATTCTTACCAAAAAGTTAAGAGAGGCTCAGCCTGGAGAAGATGAAGAGTGAAGTCAGGGTATTTAACCACCTTGTTTCTTCTCTGTGGTGTCACCTTGGTTGACCTTGTGCACTGCAGAATGATTTGGTCTCTCAAAGGTGACCTTCTCTACACAAGTCCTTTTGTTTCCAATTTCTGGCAATTTTTCCTTCCCTGTCCTATCAGGCAGGGATTGGGGGTGACAGAAAAGAATTATTTTTTTCTTCAGTTTCTCCTGAGATTACATCATTAGAAATGATTCTTTGTTAATAAACTCTCATCTAATCATTCAATTTCGAGTGTGCTGTTTCCTACTGGGACCTTAAATAATACAGAACCACACTTCCTCAAATGACTAGAAATATTGCATAATGTTATACTTAGTAGTAGCAGAAATATTGAACAAAATGCTGCTTAATTTGTATTGCTAATAAAGTGGAAATAAACTAATCATGTTAAAGTGTTGGATAAATTATACTTGATATGTAATTGAAAATAGAATGGAAAAATAAGTTGAAATTAAAAAATAATTATGTTTGATATAAGATAGTGCTGACAAAGAAACCAAGAAGTTAAGAGGGTGGGGCAAGGAAACTGTTTAAGAAGAAATGTACAAAATCAAAATCACCTGTTCTCACTTAATAAAGAAAATCAGTTTTTCTCTTTAGTAAATTATCTTGCTGATTTGAGTTTTTAGGCAAAGATTACAGGCCAAATTGGCATTGCATATTTTCTATATGTTTTATCTCTTACCTTTCCCACTGTTGTGTCCTCCCACCAGCTTGATATCTGAAGATAAGGGACCTTGAATATGCTATGTAGCTTATTTTTATCCATGCTTGAGTTTCAGGGTTTATAAAACATTATTTTATATATTTATGTAAAGTCATAAAACAATGACTATACTGAAAATTAAAGAGTAAGTGATGATTTATACATATTAACCTGTCAAGTACTTAAACATCATTTTACAGTCAGCACACTTAGTGTTGTTTTATTTTGATTCCCCTCCCCCAACAATGTGGATTTTTTTTACCAAACAAGTAAATCAATGTAATTCTTAGTATTTGAATTTCATGTATTTAAAGTAAAGTGTTCTCAAGATTTATCTTAACCTAAATACACCAAAGATTTGTTTAGTTGTTTATTTTATGTTTTTAATTCTTCTAGTACACATATATACCTATTTTAATGAAAAGACATTTTCATAATTATGTGGAAAACTCTATACCTTTTAATTTTAACTAAATACCAGAGGTATGAAAATATTGATCTATTAGAGTTTTGGAAAATATTTGTTGTTCTCTTCCTTTTTGTATACCCTGATAGGGGTAGTTACTACATTGTTATCTATAACTTCAGAAACCTCTGAAAAAAAAGCATATTAGTTTTCTTAGAAATACTTTATTCTACCACAATAGCTAAGCAGTTTAATACAAACTTCCTGAGACCCAAATTAAGAATGCCCCCAAAACTTAAATATTCATTTTGTCTTTATTTCCCTCTAGCTGGACCCCTAGGATCAGGCCCCCGGGACCCACATATGTCTCTCAGGTGAAACACCTCAGCCAACATGGATAGGAAGTTGAGTGAAAATGCACTTGCTATGCAGAGACTGGCAGATGATCTCACAAAGATGTGGTGTACTTGGATTTTACCTAAATCATGGTCAGTCATGCAATCCAGTTTCTCAGCTACACAATCCTTTATGGGATATAAATTCCCCAATATATAATTTTCTCTGTGGCTTAAGAGCATCTGCAAGACACAGATAATTCCAAAAATATTTTGCAAGTCTCTTGGTGACTACAAAGCTTTCTGATAGCTTAGGATCTAAGGATTATTGTGATTTTTGTCTAACTAGTAAGCACTTTTGAGATACACTGTGGGACACGCATTTTACAAAATACCCTGCTGTCCTTGGAGTTAGCAAAAAAAAAAAAAAAGAAAGAAAACTATTTATAGCTATAAAAAATGTTAATATCAGAAATAACTGCTTTAATTTATCAAATAATGGCACGCAGCTTGTCTTACATGAATTTTAAGCATTTTCTAAGTGTTTCTTTTCAATACAAGAAGAGTCTCTTAATGCAATTTCATTTCTTTGCTTTTCACATTTATGACATGCTCCATCCTGACTTAAAAGTGCAGTAATTATTTGTATACATTTTTCCTTACCCAGTTGTGACACTTCTCCACTCAAACCTAACATCCCACCTAGTTGTGAACCTCTAAAATGATAGAAGAGTAGTAGTTATCATTCAAAAGCACTATTTATATAATTTCTGATAAAAAAGAAAACCTTGGAGAATTTACTAATTTCAGTAACAGATAAATTGATTTTATATTATACCACTGCTTTTTTGTGATAAGGAGAGAAAGTAGCATTTTGTGTCTGAAGAATGTTAACAAGAATGGAGATGAATATTTCATAACAATACTCTTTGCCTTTTTGGATTTCTCTTTCAGGTTAGAACAATAATACAATTTATGTTTGCTCTTCTGTTTATCTATCTTTAGTGGCCTTGTAAGAGGCAAGTATCATGCAATGAGTTTATTCATGCCCTTTCTACTCCTTGAAAGGGCCTAGGTTTTCTTTGAAAATATAAATAAATGTCTACTGATCTGAGATACCATCCTAGCATTATTTAGCAGGAAGCTCAAAAGAAATAAAGATCTTTGTATAAGGTGTAAGGAAGGGGCCCGGTTTCAGTTTCAATTTTTTTTTTTTTTTTTTTTGCATATGGCTAGCCAGTTTTCCCAACACCATTTATTAAATAGGGAAGCCTTTCCCCATTGCTTGTTTTTGTCAGATTTGTCAAAGATCAGTTGGATGTAGATATGTGGCATTATTTATGAGGCCTCTGATCTGTTCCATTGGTTTATATATCGGTTTTGGTACCAGTGCCGTGATACTTTGGTTATTGTAGCCTTGCAGTATAGTTTGAAGTCAGGTAGCGTGATGCCCCCAGCTTTGTTCTTTTTGACTAGGATTGTCTTGGCTATATGGGCTCTTTTTTGATTCCACATGAAACTTAAAGTAGTTTTTTCTAACTCTGTGAAGAAAGTAAAAAATGGTAGCTTGATAGGAATAGCACTGAATCTATAAATTACTTTGAGCACTATGGCCATTTTCAGGATATTGATTCTTCTTATCCATGAGCATGGAATGTTTTTCCATTTCTTTGTGTCCTTTCTTATTTCCTTGAGCAGTGGTTTGTAGTTCTCCTTGAAGAAGTCCTTCACATCCCTTGTAAGTTGTATTCCTAGGTGTTTTATTCTCTTTGTAGCAATTGTGAATAAGAGTTCACTCATGATTTGGCTCTCTGCTTATCTAATATTGGTACATAGGAATGCTTGTGATTTTTGAACATTGATTTTGTATCCTGAGATTTTGCTGAAGTTGCTTAACAGCTTAAGGAGATTTTGGACTGAGACAATGGAGTTTTCTAAATATACAATCATATCATCTACAAACAGAGACAATTTAACTTTCTCTTTTCCTATTTGAATACCCTTTCTTTCTCTTGCTTGATCACCCTGGCCATATTTTCCAATACTATGTTAAATAGGAGTGGTGAGAGAGGGCATCCTTATCCTGTGCCAGCTTTCAAAGGGAATGCTTCCAGCTTTTGCCCATTCAGTATGATATTGGCTGTGGACTTGTCATAAATAGTTCTTATTATTTTGAGATACGTTCCATCAATACCTATTTTATTGAGAGTTTTGGGCATGAAGCAGTGTTGAGTTTTACCGAAGGCCTTTTCTGCATCTTTTGAAAGACTTAAATGTAAGACCTAAAACCATAAAAACCCTAGAAGAAAACCTAGGCAATACCATTCAGGACGTAGGCATGGGCAAAGACTTCATAACTGAAACACCAAAAGCAATGGCAACAGAAGACAAAATTGACAAATGGGATCTAATTAAACTAAAGAGCTTCTGCACAGCAAAACAAACTATATTCTGAGTGAACAGGCAACATACAGAATGGGATAAAAATTTTGCCATCTATCCATCTGACAAATATCCATAGTCTGCAAAGAACTTAAACAAATTTACAAGAAAAAACAAACAACACCATCGAAAAGTGGGCAAAGGATATCAACAGACACTTCTCAAAAGAAGACATTTATGTGGTCAACAAACATGAAAAAAAAGCTCATCATCACAGATATTAGAGAAATGCAAATCAAAACCACAATGAGATACCATCTCATGCCAGTTAGAATGGCGATCATTAAAATATCAGGAAACAACAGATGCTGGAGAGGATGTGGAGAAATAGGAACACTTACACTGTTGGTGGGAGTGTAAATTAGTTCAACCATTGTGGAAGACATTGTGGCAATTCCTTAAGGATCTAGAACCAGACATACCATTTGACCCAGCAATCCAATGATTGGGTATATACACAAAGGATTATAAATCATTCTACTATGAAGACACATGCACACATATCTTTATTGCAGCACTATTTACAATAGCAAAGACTTGGAACCAGCCCTCATGCCCATTAATGATAGACTGGATAAAGAAAATGTGGCACATATATACCAGGGAATACTATGCAGCCATAAAAAAGAATGAGTTCATGTCCTTTTCAGGGACATGGATGAAGATGGAACCATCATTCTTGAAAACTAACACTGGAACAGAAAACCAAACACCACATGTTCTCATTCATATGTGGGAGCTGAACAATGAGAACGCATGGACACAGGGAGGCAAACATGACACACTGGGGCATTTCAGGGTGTGAGGGGCAAGGGGAGGGATAGCATTAGGAGAAATATCCAGTGTAGGTGATGGGTTGAGGGGTGCAGCAAACCACCATGGCATATGCATACCTATGTAATAAACCTGCACATTCTGCACATGTATCCCAGAACTTAAAGTATAATTTAAAAAATAAATCGAATAAAATAAAATAAAATTGTAAAAAAAAAAAACAAAAACAAAAAAACCAGATCTTCTCTACAAGATATTTTTATTTAAGTGAGTAGAAAAGGAATGAGAGGAGACAAGATTCCTAGTGAGATATACATATGATGAGATGGCCCCTGAGAGATACACTTTGAGTACTTGCTCCCTTCCTGAACAAGTCTCAGTGCCAGTTCCAGTTTTGAAACTCAGCTGTTCTTCATTTTTTCATTCCATGCTAGCTATACATGTTTCGTTTCAATTTTTTTTTTTTTCTTTTGTGGTTTGGATTTTTTTTTCATTATGCTTTAAGTTCTGGGATACATGTGCAGAACATGCAGGTTTGTTACATAGGTATACACGTGCCGTGGTGGTTTACTGAACCCATCAACCTGTCATCTACATTAGATATTTCTCCTAATGCTATCCCTCCCAAGAGCCCTCCAACCCCCGACAGGCCTTGGTGTTGATGTTCCCTTCCCTGTGCCCATGTGTTCTCATTGTTCAACTCTCACTTATGAATGAGAACATGTGGTGTTTGGTTTTCTGCTTCTGTGTTAGTTTGCTGAGAATGATGGTTTCCAGCTTCATCCATGTCCCTGCAAAGGACATGAACCTATTTTTTATGGCTACATAGTATTCCATGGTGTATATGTGTCACATTTTCTTTATTCAGTCTGTCATTGATGGACATTTGCTTTAGTTCCAAGTCTTTCCTATTGTGAATAGTGCTGCAAGAAGAATACATGTGCATGTGTCTTTTTAGTAGAATGATTTATAATCTTTTGGGTATAAACCCAGTAATGGAATTGCTGAGTCAAATGATATTTCTGGTTCTAGATCCATGAGGAATCGCCACACTGTCTCGCACGATAGTTGAACTAATTTAGACTTTCACCAATAGTGTAAAAGTGTTCCTATTTCTTCACATCCTCTCCAGCATCTGTTGTTTCCTGACTTTTTAACATTCACCATTCTAACTGGCATGAGATGGTGTCTCATTGTGGTTTTGATTTGCATTTCTCTAATGACGAGCGATGATGAGCTTTTTTTCATACGTTTGTTGACCACATAAATGTCTTCTTTTGAGAAGTGTCTGTTGATATCCCTTGCCCACTTTTTGATAGCATTTTTTTTCTTGTAAATTTATTCAATTTATTTGCAGATTCTGAATATTAGCCCTTTCTCAGATGGATAGATTGCAAAAATTTTCTCCCATTCTGTAAGTTGCCTGTTCACTCTGATGACTGTTTCTTTTGCTGTGCAGCTCTTTAGTTAATTAGATCCTACTTGCCAATTTTGTCTTGTTGCCATTGCTTTTGGTGTTTCAGTTATGAAGTATTTGTCCATGCCTATGTCCTGAATGGTATTGCCTAGGTTTTTTTCTAGGCTCTTAATGGTTTTAAGTCTTACGTTTAAGTCTTTAATCCATCTTGAGTTAATTATGTATAAGGTATAAAGAAGGGGTCCAGTTTCGTTTTTCTGCATATGGCTAGCCAGTTTTTCCAACACCATTTGTTAAATAGTGAATCCTTTCCCCATTGCTTGTTTTTGTCAGGTCTGTCAAAGGACAGATGGTTATAGATGTGTGGCATTATTTCTGAGACCTCTGTTCTGTTTCATTTGTCTATATATCTCTTTTGGTATCAGGACCAGAGGATTCAGAGACAAATTCTACCAGAGGTACAAAGAGTAGCTGGTACCATTCTTTCTGAAACTATTCCAACCGACAGAAAAAGAGGGACTCCTTCTTAACTCATTTTATGAGGTCAGCATCATCCTGTTACCAAAACCTCACAGAGACCCAACAAAAAGAAAATTTCAGGCCAACATCCCTGAGGAACATCTGTGCTAAAATCCTCAACAAAAAACTGGCAAACAGAATCCAGCAACATATCAAAAAGCTTATCCACCACGATCAAGTTGGCTTCATCCCTGGGATGCAAGGCTGGTTCAACACATGGAAATGAATAAATGCAATTCGTCACTTAAACAGAACCAATGACAAAAACCACATGACTATCTCAATAGATGCAGAAAAGGCCTTTGATAAAATTCAACATCCCTTCATGCTAAAAACTCTCTATAAACTAGGTATTGATGGAACATATCTCAAAATAGTAAGAGCTATTTATGACAAACCCACAGCCAATATCATACTGAGTGGGCAAAAACTGGAAGCATTCCTTTTGAAAACCAGCACAAGACAAGGATGCCCTCTCTCACCACTCCTTCTCAACATAGTATTGGAAGTTCTGGCCAGGACAATCTGGCACAAGAAAGAAATAAAGCGTATTCAAATAAGAAGAGAGGAAGTCCAATTGTCCCTGTTTGTAGATGACATGTATATTTAGAAAACCCCATTGTCCTAGCCCAAAATCTTAACCTGATAAGCAACTTCAGCAAAGTCTCAGAATACAAAATCATTGTGCAAAAATCACAAGCATTCCTATACACCAATAACAGACAAACAGAGAGCCAAATCATGAGTGAACTCCCATTCACTGTTGCTACAAAGAGAATAAAATACCTAGGAATACAACTTACAAGGGACGTGAAGGACCTCTTCAAAGGGAACTACAAACCATTGCTCAAGGAAGTAAGAGAGGACACAAAGAAATGGAAAAACATTCCATGCTCATGGATAGGAAGAATCAATATCCTGAAAATGGCCATACTGCTCAAAGTAATTTATACATTCAGTGATATCCCCATCAAGCTCATTGACTTTCTTCACAGAATCAGAAAAAACAACAACAACAACAACAACAACTACTTTAAAGTTCATTTGGAACCAAAAAAGAGCCCACATAGCCAAGACAATCCTAAGCAAAAAGAACAAAACTGGAGGCATCTCGCTACCTGACTTCAAACTATACTACAAGGCTATGGTAACCAAAACAGCATAGTACTTGTTTTATTTTTTATATGCGTTTAATATAACCCAATCATTGGGCTGCAATTAACTGAATGTCTGTGTACCCCCTGCCCTAAATTCATACATTGAAGCCCTAATCCCTGTGCAATGGTCTTTAGGAGTAAGCCCTAGGAAGATTATTATGTCATGAGAATAGAGCCTTCATGGTTGGAATCAGTGTTCTTATAAGAAAAGTCCAGCTAGCTCCCCTTCTGCCATGTGAGTATATAAGAAGTCAATAGTGTGAAACCTGGAAGAGGGCTTCACAAGAACCCAACCATGTGGCACACTGATATCAGACTTCAGACCATTAAATATAAGTTTCTGTGGTTTCTAAGTCACCCAAGTCTCTGATACTTTATTATAGCAAACCAAGCTAAGATACCTGCCAGCTTAGGGGGAATCTGCAAAGTACTTCCTCCTGGACACCAGAGCTCTTTTTCTGTCAATTAGTTCCATCTTTGAAAGAAAGAATATACCACTTGTTTATGAGATCTCTCATCTCTTTATACATTGAGAGTGATCCTTCTTGGCTGCATCTCTCTTTTGCCACTAGAACCATTGTATTCTATCAGTATTCTTATTAATCTCTGTGGTACAGAGAGTGTAAGTGTACACTGGGAAAAGCAAAAACTTGAGCATTCCAAAGGCTTTTTGACTCACAGTCTGAATTTAAATTGATATTCAGAGAACTGAGGTCTTCTTATACTTACTGTCACCCTCATCCCCCTATCCTCCTGCACATTAGGATTAAAGTATATGAGAACCTGACAATAAATGCAATACTGATCTGGGTCCAGCTTACAGCAATCCCACCACCTCTTCACTTCCACCCAGTGACCACTTAGCCATTCTCTGAATAAATCATTGAAATATGACATACCTGAAAGTTGACTTAAGCATTTCTGTGGACCTTTGAATGTAGAGTAAGAGTTCTTGTAAGACTAGCGGAAAAAGCAAAGTGGAGTCCCAACTCCAGCAAATATATACAATTAATAAAAACATTAGATTCAGATAAAAATGACTAATCTTGATGACCTACAGGATACATGGGTGATGGCGTTCATCCTGTCTCCATTTAAACAAGATAAGAAACAGTAAACATTCACATGAAAAGGACAATCACATATATTTAGAGTTTTAGGTTTCATCACATTCTTATGTTAATTCTTTTTTTCCTCTATCATAATATAGCTCAAACAATTTTGGATTATTTGATATCTCTCAATATGTTAGCATGCTGTATCATTGAAATTGTGTTAACCAGATTGGATGAGCCAGACGTTGAGGTCTTAGGAAGACACAAGTGCTACCTAGAGCTCGAGCTAAGTCCTACGATGATTTAGGAACCTCTACCACATAAGTAAAGATTTTAGGGAGTTAGTAGTTTGGGACACACTTGGGCACACCCTTCAAAGTAAAGAACCATCTGGTGTATTTTGAACCTTCCACTACTAATAAGAAGTAATAGTACCTAAGTTGGCCTCTTCAGGTTCTAGAGACAGAATATTCTCTAATTGTGAGTACTTCTCTGGGCCTTATATCAGAAGACAGAAAATGAGTTGTTACTGAAAATCATATCTTCCCAAAATGTATATGTTGAAGCCCTAACCCTTACTGTGTATGTGTATGACGATGGGACCTCTAAGGAAACAATCTAGGTTAAATGAAGTAATAAGGGTAAGAATTTGATTCAGCAGAATTGTCCTTATAAGAAGACATACCAGACAGCTTGTTCTCTCCCTCTCTCTCTCTCTCTCTCTCTCTCTCTCTCTCTCTCTCTCTCTCTCTGTCTTTCTATCTGCAGGTGCACAAAGAAGAGGTCCTATGAGCATACAAAGAGATAGCAGTCACGCACAAGCCAAGAAAATAGTTCTCAGAAGGAAACATACTTTGCTAGAACTCTGATCCTGGATGTCCCGCCCTCCAGAACTGAGGCTGTTTAAGTCACGCAGTCTATAATATTTTGTTAGGGAAGCCTGAGCTGAATAATACAGGAGTAAGACTCAGAATAGAAAAGGGCTCTGCTGCAAATCCAAACTGCTGAGCAAGTGGCTTTGCTAATTGGCCCATACTGACATCAGTGGTATACATAAAGGAACCTACGAAATTGGAATATAAGTTATGGGAAAAGACGTCATATGTAGAATCACAATAAAGACTTGTAGAGTTGGACAGAGCTTCCCCTCATTAGCCAGCTTCTGTCAAACCCATGATATAAGGAGTATAGTAATAATCCATTGTCAGGTATAGATAGTACATCTTTAATTTCACACAAGCAGGATTGGAGAGAGCAAGCGAGTTCCAAAAACTCTCAGCCCAGAACCTCATGTCCTCCACCAAGCTTGCACCAAAATCTCTCTCTCTCATGTAATAGCTATGACCATACATGAGATCATGTATGACCAGATGATGGAAGAGGAACACTGAAGGCTTAGTTCATGGATAACTTGACTCTGTAAGTGGTGCAAGCCAAAAATATATGCTAGCTATACAGGAATATAGCTGCCAAATATTCCCACTGAAGGGTGGGCTTGAAAGAAAATGGTAAGGGAAAATTCTCCTAATGGATAGAATTTGGACATTTTACCTGGGGATCAATCTTGTATGAAACTAGAAGTGGTTAGAATATATACACACTCTTGGCCAAAGGCTTGGTTAGGGACCTGAAAGGAGAAAGATTGGAAGATTAAGGTTAAGCAAACTTGGGCTAATGATATGTGACTGGATGCAGGAGAATTGATACAAAATGTGAAAAATCTTTAAATAATGTATTAACTTTCACCAGCACCTTGGAGGGCTTAAGAATGTTTAATGTAGGAATGTAGATATAATTGAATAAGATATGGAACCTACTTTACCACAAAGGAGGTGCAGCTGAGGCCCCAGGATCACAGAATCCACTCATAAGTGGTCTGATAAAGTGATGTAACCTAATTTTGAAGGGAGTCAATTAAATAAAACATCATTCTCTAGGACATAATAGTACACATTTTAAATAACTTTATATGGTGCTATTCCCCAATATGTAAAAAACATGAATCAAATAGTGGAAGCCTATATTACAAAAGCATTACAATTCAGCCTCATCCTTTGCCCAATCCTGCTTCCTTCACAACCCACAGGTTCTGAAAATATTCACCAATACTTTTCTCACAGGTGAATCTACATCTCAAAGTCTGCTTCGCAAGGATCCCATTCTGGGACAGGTAGTTTCTAAATTACTCAGATGGCATGTGTTAGTGATTGATATCCAAAATCCTTTAATATCTTAAAACCATCTTTCTTTTGCTGTGACAGAAGAATGCTATCTTTGCTGCATGTAATATTTTTCATCCATAATTATTTTGCCTTTTGCATTCTATACATATTCCACTACCTCATAGCTTTCGATATAGATGATGAGAATTGTGACATGGTTTATTTTATTTCCTTCATTAGTTGATGTTTTATTATTCTAGCTATTTTGTATATATTTTATAATCATCACTACTATAATATATAGTAGTCTGGATCTAGGAGAGTATATTGATAACATTAATTTTACTAAAGTAAAATATGCAATTGTAAAGAATACTAAATATATCAATTGTGCCTTTGCTTAACCTGTAAAGTACCAACTTTTAAAATACAGTAATATTCTAAATATTTCATCATCTTTCACTCAATTTACCTTTATGCTACCATCAGGTTTCTGCCCCCTCCCTCTTATGTTAGCAGATTATAATGAATTAGTTTCTAGTTTTGTGAAACAACATATTGGGACCTGAAGATAACATATATGAAAATGAGTGTGACTATAGTGGAACCCTGAACTCTGCCTCACAGGATGATTTCAGGTTAAGAACAACCCAAAGTAATAAACTCCTTCTGGAGTCCACCAGGGAAAACAGACAAAATGGAATGACGAGATCTCACTTATATTTCAGTCTGTTTTTTGAGAGTGTTTGCCATGAAACAGATGTTTAATTTACACATGGCTTCTTCATTAAAATTGCCTTTTGAAAATATATAGTCTTCTCCCCTTTTCAAATCATACTTGTGGATAAAGGTTAAGAGAGCCTAATATATGAGAGTAAATGTGTTCTATTTATTTCAAAGAAAAAAAGTTCTGCAAACAGGTATTTTTTGTTTCTCTAAATTGTTTTACTAATGTAATGCTCTTAATTCTCTCCACCTACGAGCCTCAGGCCAGCTATTCTTGTAGATTACTTCCTGATCCACAGGAAACAAATGTAAGTTCTGGGCTAAAGCAGGCCTCTGCTCACTTATTAAGGTCTTTCTCTGTTAATGGTAACTTCTCGTTTTCTCCTGCTGCTATGCCTCGCTCCTTTATTTCTAGCAGATTCTCAGGTTTCTGTTTGCCTGGATACTTGGCAGGGCAGTTTTCTGTACTTGCAGGATTTTCAAACACATGGTTCTTATGTATTTGCCTGAACTCTGCCTCACCTTTACCTTCCTGTATGTATTTTGTTAGCTGCTTCTTTACTTAAGAGCAAACTGTTTCCTACCCTGACTCCCATACTTCATCCATTAAAATATGTTTTTCTCTTCTAAACCATGCTTCTGTCCTCTTCCCACCCATGCCCGTGAATGTTACAAAGCCAGCTTCTATTATAGATTCTTTGACTTGATTAAGTGAAAAACAGAACAACAACATATAGGAGCTAACGTAAATGTTTATCATGAATATTGTTTAAGAGAAGGACAAACCACTTGGGATAAGAACGGCAAATAGTAATGCTATTATTGCCCTGTGGATTTACTTGCATTATTTTGCTATGTTTTGCTATTTTGTCTTTTCATGTCTCTTCCTAGGCTTGTGACCTGCTAAGATGCATGTTCTCCCTTCTTTGCAGGCCTGGATTCCCAAAGGGATCTAGTGGAACATTTGCCAACTCTGCGGAAATGCAATTATTAGACAATTCCCATCTCCCTTTCATTAGACACTCTCCTGTTATTCTGTCATGAGCTTTCCTGCCTCTGAAGAAGTGCCTTCAAATCTCTCTTTACCATGTGTTCAGTGGCCCCTTTAACTGATCTCTGCATGAGTGATTCTAACTGAACGATAGACATTAAGGAAGAAAATACTGCCAGCGTATCAAGGAGAATAATTCTTCCCATAAACAATAAAGACCCATCTGGGTATTATGTTCTTGCCTTGAATCTGCCTTTCTCACTACAAAGGAAGTGGTTTAAATTCCCTGTTAACTGATTTCACAATTACCTGTATTCTCTCTAAAGAGGTTAAATATCTTTGTTTTCTCTTTTCTCAGTTTCATGCATTTTTAAAAATTCAATGCAACACGACCTTTTTTAAGCATCATTCTACTTTGTGGTTTCTGCAGAGGTCTTTAGGTTATTCACACTTTAGTTTCACTTTTATTAAATGGGTCCTAAATAAATCAGACAAAATCTATACCATATACATTTAGCTGAAAAGAAGATTTCATTAGTATTCAATATTTAGTCTCTGTTAAACGGTAGAAAATAAACAAGGTAACAGGCAGTGATGTCTAGCAGGAAACCTTTGAAACCACTCACTGCTCAATCAAGATCCATCTCCTTTCTGTGGAGGCAAACAGTTCACCTAGTCTCCTACTGTGGCTAAAAATGAAACCTCTAGAATCAGACTCTGGGTTTGACTCTTCCTCCACTCTGTGACCTTGAGAAAATTACTTAATTTCTCTGTGTCTCAGTTTCCCCCTCTTTACAATGAGCTCCTATTATGACTGTGTTAAGCAGAGGAAGTAGAGCAGGGATCCCCAACCACTCCTGGGCCACGGACCTGCAGTGTTCCCTGGTCTGTGAGGAACCAGGCCACACAGCAGGAGGTGAGCAGTGGGCCAGGATCATTACTGCCTGAATTCCATCTCCTGTCAGATCAGTGGCACCAATATATTCTTATGAGGGCACAAACCCTACTTTGAACTGTGCATGTGAGGAATCTAGGTTGTGTGCTCCTTATGAGGATATAACTAATGGTTTTGGGTTTCCATTCCTGCCCCCACCCCATCTGTGGAAAAATTATCTTCCACAAAACCAGTCCCTGGTGCCAAAATGTTTGGGGGCTGCTGAAGTAGAACACTTAGAAGAAGGCATTCCATGCACAAAGTGGTTTATGAATGCTAGTTAGTAGTAAACCTCTTTTTGATCAAGATGCCAGTGGAAGTTCAGGTATATATAGTTATCATCATAAAAACTGGATTCTTAGTCTTCTTTTGCTCTCATAATTGAATGTTCCCCCATCACCTGACCCCAAAAAGTTTGCCTATGTTACAGGTTGAATTGTGCCCCTCCAAAATATATATGTTGAAGCCCTAATCTTTACAAATTGTACTTCAGGTTGTGACCTTATTTGGAAACAAAGTCTTTACAAATGTCTTCAAGTTAAAATGAGGTCATTAGGGCAGGTCCTAATCCCAAATGACTGGTGTTACAAAAAAGAAATTTGGAGACAGACACAAATACAGGGAGAGCTGCATGTGAACATCAAGCAGAGACCAGGGTGATGCAACTACAAGCCAGGGAACATCAGAGTTATCAGCAAGCCACCAAAAGCCAGGAGAGAGGCCAACAGGTTCCTTCCTCAGAAGAAGCCAACCCTGTCAACACCCTGTCAACTTCAGATAGAAGTTTTTTCTCAGATTTCTAGCTTTCAGAACCGTGAGACAAAACATTTCTGTTGCTAAAGCCACCAATTTGTGGTATTTTGTTACGGCAGCCCTAGCAAACCAATACATCCCATTGCCTCATCTCCCTTAGTGTTCAGTTTGTTTGTTTGTTTTGAATCTGCCCCAGCTACCTTGAGACAGCCCAGTTATGTTTTTATATTGGGAGTAGGGGAGCAATGCTAGGACTGAAAAATGG
Source organism: Macaca nemestrina (assembly GCF_043159975.1). Lineage (NCBI taxonomy): Eukaryota > Metazoa > Chordata > Mammalia > Primates > Cercopithecidae > Macaca > Macaca nemestrina. The sequence continues at coordinate 82,167,112 of NC_092135.1, read as the reverse complement.
AGAGTTCAGTCTGAATTGTAATATGCAGGGTTTCCCTCCAAATAACACCGTATGTTATGGACCACAGACAAGCTTTCTGCTAAGTGCATGGATTAAGTCCGAGATAATAATGTTGAAAGTTCACTTTATGCCAGATGGTTTCCGTGGCTATTAATGATGCCTCATTTTATACTCATTGAAATTAATTTGTTGGCTCAAATTTTTAAATTATTGGATTCAAGTAATACAAGAAGTTGTAACAGTCCCCAGGTTGCATACTCTACATGTATTAATAGTAATTTTATACTTTACCTGAAAATAGGGCTTAGAGCATGAGAAGCATGAGAAAGTCCCAGTCTTCTGAAGAAAGGGAATGTCAGAATCAACACTTGGCTAAGTGAAGGGAAAGAGAAAGGAAGTTGTGTTATAGACAAACTTAAGCATTCCACTGTCGATTGACACTGTCATGTATAGAAGGTTTAAAAATAGATAAACTTGCTATATAAAACAAAATAGTGGTTCAAATAATTTAACCAACAACCTTTACAGTATATTTTCCTGAGGTGGCTAAGTTGGTTTTGTTTTCATTTTGTTTTTGTTTGTGTTTTTGTATTTAATGACTTTGATTCTCTACCATCAACACACACCTCCCCTCTTTGGGCTCTGAAAACCATAATTGCTAATTGGGTACAATAGGGAAAGAATCAATTTAAACTAACTGGGTCATAAACCACATACAGGTTCCTAAGCCCAGGGAGCAACAGTTTAAAATTGCACTCCAAGGAGATGTCTAAATCACAGGTATTTTAGTTGTGCAAATGGTTTCAAGAAATATTCAGATTTAGTACAGTTATTACCACACAAAGTATTCATTTGCTACTTTTATGCTGATCCACCTACTGATGTCTGCTAATGATAGAGAAGGAACAATGGGCATTAATAGCTTGATCCTAAGGGTCAATTTGTCTCAATTAAAAGTATTATTTGCCCAAAGCATGCTTTTATTTCAAGACTGTGCTCAGGCTTTAGAAGTATTCTTGTTTGCAAGGCAACCATTAAAGGTATACAAGTTCCAGACCTCCAGAGCCCTGAAGTAGAACTTTTACAATTTTGGTAACCAGAACTTCTCAGAAGTTGTGAAATGTTCTAAATTATTGCTTCACTCTTGAGTACTGGTTCTCAACCTCTTGTTGTCCATTAGATTACCTGAAGAAACTTTAAAAATTTCAATGCCAAGATCTTGCCACAAACTAATTATTCCTCAGAATTTTCAGAGGAATAATATCAGCATCCACAAGCCAACACCAAAGTGTGAGATGCAATGCTGTAGAACCTTGGGAGCCAACATGGCCCCCAGACCAGTGGCTGGCATTGGGATCACCTGTGAATTTATTGGAACTACAGACCCTTGGGTCCCACTCCAGACCTAAATTAGCACCTTCTCTTTGGCAAGATCCCCAGATGATTTGCCTGCATATGAAAGTTGGAGAGGAATAGATCTAGTTTAGAGGGTCTTATAGCATCCTTATCCAAAGAGTTCACTGGAGTAATCAGAATACCCTAAAGTAGCAATTTACCCAAGATTTTTTTTTCAAGTTTGTGTTGCTTGTTGCTTTAGTCAACTTGTCAGAAGTGTAGCTGTTTAAAGGATTTTTTTTTCAGATACCATAAAAGGTAAATTTCCCTTTAATATGAAAATAGAAAGTCAAATTATAGGGAACTTGCTCTAATCTGAAAGAAGATTTGAACCTGACTAATATCCAGGGACACCGTCAGAAAATGGAGCTAGCATGTACCTCATTGGCTATTTCCAAGACACTAAAGCTATGTATTTTAAATGTGAATTTTCCTATCATATCCCAAGTATAAAATGTTCCTTTTATTTTACTTACCTACCTGGGACATATTCTTATCAACATGAATAAAAATATATGTGATAAATCTATTTAATGATAAGATAAAACCAAGGTTACTGACTGGCTTATTGATCAGTAACAGTTGGCTACGTAAAAGACTGAGTAAAGTAAAGGTGTTTTTATACCTTATTCAGTTTTAGGTAAGAGTTAAAAATTTGCTGGAGGATTAAAAATGTATTAGGATTTACATTAATGTTACTAGAAAAGTGATCATCTGATGAACTCCTGTATATCTTTTGAGTAATGTGTTTATTCAAAAACCAATAGCAGAATGGACAAAGAGAATTCATTTTTAATAAAGAATATCAAAGTTTTGAGTAATTAGGATATTATGACAACTGTAAATGATTTCTGCTATAATAAAATTGGCCTATATTCACCTAGCAAAATGTGTTCATATGGTCCCATTTGTGTAATTAATAATTTCTGAGAAAAGAACTAATCTATTTGACAACTAAATAAAATTATGACTTATTGACTATTTCTTCAAAATACTTAATTCTCCTGTAATTAAATGGTAGTGAAACATTTACAGAATAAAAATACGTCCTATCGGTACCTAGTTTATTGAGAGTCTTTAGCATGATGGCGTGTTGAATTATATCGAAGGTCTTTTCTGCATCTATTGAGATAATCATGTGTTTTTATCATTGGTTCTGTTTATGTGATGCATTACATTTATTGATTTGCATATGTTGAACCAGCCTTGCATCCCAGGGATGAAGCCAACTTGATTGTGGTGGATAAGCTTTTTGATGTGCTGCTGGATTTGGTTTGCCAGTATTTTATTGAGGATTTTCACATCGATGTTCATCAAGGCTATTGGCCTGAAATTTTCTTTTTTTGTTGTGTCTCTGTGAGGTTTTGGTAACAGGATGATGCTGGCCTCATAAAATGAATTAGGGAGGAGTTCTTCTTTTCTATTGTTTGGAATAGTTTCAGAAGTAATGGTACCAGCTCCTCTTTGTACCTACAGCAGAATTCGGCTGTGAATCCATCTGGTTCTGGTCTTTTTTAAGTTGGTAGGCTATTATTTACTGCCTCAATTTTAGAACTTGTTATTGGTCTATTCAGGGATTCAACTTCTTCCTGTTACTCTTGGAAGGGTATACTTGTCCAGGAATTTATCCATTTCTTCTATATTTTCTAGTTTAACTGCACAGAGGTGTTTATAGTATCCTCTGATGGTAGTTTGTATTACTGTATTGACAAATGGGATCTAATTAAATTAAAGAGCTTCTATTCAGCAAAAGAAACTATCATCAGAGTGAACAGGCAACCTAAAGAATAGGAGAAAATTTTTGCAATCTACCTGTTTGACAAAGGTCTAATATCCAGAATCTACAAGGAACTTAAACAAATGTGCAAGAAAACACCACCATCAAAAAGTGGGTGAAGGATATCAACAGACATTTCCAAAGGATTATAAATCACTCTATTATAAAGACACAGGCACACATACCTTTATTGCAGCACTTTTTACAATAGCAAAGACTTGGAACCAATCCTAATGCCCATAAGTGATAGACTGGATAAAGAAAATGTGGCACATATACACCATGGAGTACTATGCAGTCATAAGAAGAATGGGTTCATGTCCTTTGCAGGGACGTGGATGAAGATGGAAGCATTATTCTAGAAAACTAACACTGAAACAGAAAACCACACACCACATGTTCTCACTCATAAGTGGGAGTTGGGCTGGGCGCGGTGGCTCAAGCCTGTAATCCCAGCACTTTGGGAGGCCGAGATGGGCGGATCACAAGGTCAGGAGATCGAGACCATCCTGGCTAACACGGTGAAACCCCGTCTCTAGTAAAAAATACAAAAAACTAGCTGGGCGCTGTGGCGGGCGCCTGTAGTCCTAGCTACTTGGGAGGCTGAGGCAGGAGAATGGCGTAAACCCAGGAGACGGAGCTTGCAGTGAGCTGAGATCCGGCCACTGTACTCCAGCCTGGGCGACAGAGCAAGACTCTGTCTCAAAAAAAAAAAAAAAAAAAGAAATTAAAAAAAATAATAAGTGGGAGTTGAACAATGAGAACACATGGACACAGGGAGGGGAACATCACACACTGGGGCTTGTCGGGTGTTGTGGGGCAAGGGGTGGGAGAGCATTAGGACAAATACCTAATGGATGAGGGGCTTAAAACCTAGATTATGGGTTAATTGGTGAAGCAAACCATCACAGCACATGTATACCTATGGAACAAACCTGCAGGTTCAGCACACGTATCCCAGAACTTAAAATAATAATTAAAAAAAAAAGAATAAAAATAAAATGTTATTGATACTCTACCTGTAACAACACATTAAATTCTAATAAAACAAAATGTTAAAATAGAATATTATAAGATTTTTTAAAATGGCCACCGTTCTTTCCCTCAATAAGACTCTTAAGCATGCTCTTTTCCATCTTGTAAGCCCACTCTCCCTAATATTAAGTTACTTCTGATATATTAAATAGAAGTGATTATCACAGTTACAGTTTTCTTCCTATTTTGAGTTTTCCTTATATAATTAAGTTGGTTTTGTGAATACAAAGCTCTTCATTCTTTTTCTCCTGTTCATATGCAAAGCCACTTTCATTTTGTATTATTCATTTTCTGTCTCAAATTTTCTATCCAATATAATGTGAATAGTTAAGCAAGTTATTTTACTTTGTGTTTGTCTTTATCTACTTCCTCCAAATTGTGTTTTATCCACAATACTTTGTATATTTTCATCTGCCTCACCATTTTAAGAATCCAGGTGAATAAACACACAAACCCACACACATTGAATTTTCTGCTGGAATTGGAAATCTTTGGCAAACAATCCAGGAGTTTATTGAATTATCTGGGTCGTGCTCTTGTTATTGGGACTTAATAGTACTTGTTTGAGGAGTATTTTTTTCACTATTTTAATGGAATTTAAAAATACTGTAGTAACAATTACAAATGTATTGTTTATTACATTGTGGTTATGTTTTACAGATTATTTAATTGTAAAATTCCTACTACAAATCCACAAACTATTGCAGCCAGTTTTGATTCATAATTCAGAATTGCTCAGCTTTTAAAAATATTTAAGTATGTGTATGCCAAATATTGCATAAACACCCTGTAGAGTCTGAAGTATCAGTCTATAATCAACACATTACTATTCCTGTAGCAAAACATGAAAAGTTACTCTACAATGTATTGATATTGAGTTTTTATCAATATTTAAAATATCAATATAAATATCTCACCTCAGTGTAGTAAGCATGCCAAGTGAGTGCTGCATATTTAAAAACTCAGTTTTCAGAACTTTTGTGTTTTAGAATTTCAGATAGCTATGTGATTTTAAATGTTTCATGGAAGACATTTAATACTTATAGATTAATGTTTCCCATTTATAAGCATGTAAGCACTAGAGTATTGTTTTTGTTTTCCTTTGCTGTTCTTGATGAGTAGTTCATGAATGTGTATTAATAATTAGGCTTTTTTCTCATAAACTTTTTATAATACTTTGTCATTTTATATTTTGTATGGATCTGTAATATTTAATTGGACATAAAATCTCATGAAGAGCTAAAACATCTGTCATTAAGAAAATAATCATTTATGGTTTGTTATTAATGAGGAGTCATAAAATATTTTTAATATAATAAACATGCAAATTTAAATATAACAATTTTAGTTTAAGATTCAAACTACTTTTCAAAATTATGAAGTTTTTTAAGGATTTATTGGACATAGTGCCATGATAGAAATTATAATCACAATCCTGAACCCCAGAATCTATATAGATTATTGCTATGGTTTGAATGTGTTCCCCAACATTTATTTGATGGAAACTTAATCCCTAATGCAACAGTGTTGAGAGATAGGACTGTTAAGATGTAAGCAGGCCATAAGGCTTGGCCTAATAAATAAATTAATGCCTTAATTTTAGTAGTGGGTTAGTTACCTCCAGACTGGGTCATTTATAAAAGGATGAGTTTTGCCACTTCTTCCCTCTCTTGGGTATTCTCTCCTCATGTTATACCTTCTGCCATGTGACAATGGAGCAAGAAGGCCTCACCAGATGCCAGCAAGTGGATATTGGATTTCCAGCCTCCAGAACTCTGAGAAATACATTTCTTTTCTTTAAAAATTACCCAGACTGTGGTAGTCTGTTATAGCAACAAAAAACCAGACTAAGACATCTGTTTTTTTCAGTTCTCTGAAATGATAATACCTTAGATGAAACTGAGTTACAAGTTTCCAACAAACATCAAATATTAAGAGCATATTCATTACTACTAAAGTGAAATAATTTAATTTGTTGACTAGAGGAACAAAACTAATGGGACTCTTTTCTGCAAAAGACAATTTTTAAGAAAAAATAATTTGTATTATTGTTATATCTGAATTCTTTACTAATTCACTCATGAATATTAATGACTAGGTAATGAATAGTAAAAACTACATTCCATATCTCACATGTGCCCACTCAGAATATTAGAAATGTAGAAAGTAAAACAAGCTTTGGACTTACTACATATATTCTTTTAGTAATGAAGAGGATTATCTGAATTAGTGAAGTTTGTGTTATGGGGTTGGTTTTCAAAGTTATTTTGTTCTTTTTAAGTGTATAATTTAGCTTTAACATGGAAATCAAATTAATGCTTTTATATCAGGTACACTCTGATTTGATGGACACATGTCATCAGGTGTCATGTACAAAATTAAGAACAAAAAGTTTTCTGGAAATTTTTTTAAACTTCAGGAGAAAATCAGTAAAATGAGGTTGAGTGAATACCTTTTACTTCATTTACTCTGTGACTATTTATTGTGTGTTTCATATTCATTTGGAAAAATATGTATCTATACACAAATGTACATATTTATATATGGGTATAATATATATTATATGTTATCATAAATCAGATATGCTAACATAGCCACAGTCTTGTGTCACAGTTGAAACCCATACATCCCAAAGTTGGTCACTGTTACTTTCCCCACCGTTGCCATGGCACAACTCTATTTCTGATAGTTCGTACACTACTTGGCTAGGACTTTGGCTCCTGCTCCGGGCATGGTCATTGCCTCTTGGCTGAGGCCAATGACCTCTTCCTTAATATAACATGCAGAAAGGCATGTCCCAGGCCCAAATTGGCCAAGTCCCTCAATATTACAGCTCCCTGAATTTACTCATACACTAGTGTTCTTTTGGACTAAATCTGAGAAGGTTGGCTGGATAGAATTAGGAATCCATGACCTGGACTCAAAAGTGCTATTTTTCATTAACTTTACCACTCGATTAAAGGAGGTTGGTATAGGGTATTTCTACTGCCATGATCATTTATCCTTAGTGATATCATAGCTCTTACCTACAATTAGACTTTATTTACCATTTCCCAACGTTATGTTTTTCCTTGAAGGTTTCCCAAAATTGGGAACACAGAGTGACACATAGTGGGATATAGAAATATAGATGGATAGATTAATAGACAATAACTGATTGAATAAAATTTCCAATAAATTTCCTTTTAAAATATTTGCTAGAAAAGCATATTGATTTGGTCCCTTGCTGATTTAAGAACAGTAAATAAAGAAGCTTGGCAGACTCTCAATTTTTGGCCAATTTGTGAAAAACAAATTTTGCTTAAACAAGTATAATAGGAATAGCCAGGTGAATCTCAGGCATATGTTTTCTCAATTTTTGCTGGGTATAGGAATTATTTGGGAAGCTTATTTAAAAGTCAGATCCCGGGCCCACTGCTGTCCTCTGATTCTGGTGGCTAGATTCAGAACGCTGTATTTTTAATAGTCATTCTCGGCAATTCTAATAAAGAGTTCTCATGAATGACACTAAGAAAAAATGTTCCAAGAAAGCTGGAATGAATTGGGTAGGTCAGAACATGAGCAAAAGCTTAGGGTTAATGGTGAGAGTCACTGGCAAAAAAATAATAATTATTGGCACATCCGTTAAAATAATAAGAATTCAAAGTTTTGGATAATCATGAACCATGAAATGGATGCAGGATTAGCGTAAAAAATAAGTTGGTATGTGAATAGGGAGTATTCATAAAAACACAAAGGCAATTTGGAAGAGACATTATTGCAGAGTCCAAAGTAGAGTTTCACCAACTTCATATGCTGAGGTCTTCAGAGCTGCCTTGGGTTTGGAAAGAATGTCCAGTTCCAGTATCTTGAAGTGAAGCTGTGCTATGATTCTTGTTTTTTCATCAGTCTAATTCTGTATTCTTGTGTGACTGAGATTCTTGTTTTTCTTAGACCTTTTATCTTATCAATTGACACCTCCCTTTAAGTTTTTCCCCAATTTTCAAGGGGAGGTAACCTGAGTAAGTCTCTGTTACCCAAACGAAGCTATGTTAGGTTATAAAATAGCCTCCTAAAGATGTCCACATCCTAATATCCAGAACCTGTGAGATAAACAGATTCTTTAGTTGCTTTTAGGTATCAGTCTTAGCTTCATCAGCTTCACTAATTATCAGCTATGTAAACTCAGGCTGTCTTGTATTTGAAATGAGAATTATACAAATTTCAGAGATGACATTTTTGAAAGTTTTGTATCCTTAATAGGTGAACAATACATGCATTATATTCTTCTTGATCAACATATTTAGTTTGCACATTACATGTGGCATATGCCTGTGTGTCTTTCTCACTTTTAATAATGTTTAAAATGCTTCCTAGTTCTAAAACACACCTGATACTTGAAGTCATTAATCTCAAATTGTTGCCTTGATTCTCATCTCAATTTTATAGAATAATTGAATGACACAACCGGTGGACTTTAAAACACTGCCTTCTTTTAAGTCTCAAATTTGTTGAAAGTCTTTCTTTTTCCCAACACTGTCTGAAAACTGAGAACAATGTTTTAAAGATAAATATTTTTTAAATATTTTGACATTTCAAAATTATTTAATTCACTCAAATGAAGGTAAAACACAAATGTAAGAAGGCATTTTCTAAAATTTTAGTTTGAATTTGAAATTTGTTATATCGGTGGCTCATGCCTGTAATCCCAACACTTTGGGAGGCCGAGGTGGACAGATCATGAGGTCAAGAGATTGAGATCATCCTGTCCAACATGGTGAAACCCCGTCTCTACTAAAAAAAAAAAAAAAGAAAAAAAATACAAAAAATTAGCAGGGCATCGTGACACGCGCCTGTAATCCCAGCTACTCGGGAGGCTGAGGCAGGAGAATCACTTGAACCCAGGAGGCGGAGGTTGTAGTGAGCTGAGATCACCACTGCACTCCAGCCTGGTGACAGAGTGAGACTCCATTTCAGGGGGAAAAAAAAAAGAAAAGAAAAGAAAAGAAAAGAAAGAAAGAAAGAGAGGGAAGGAAGGAAGGAAGGAAGGAAGGAAGGAAGGAAGGAAGGAAGGAAGGAAGGAAGGAAGGAAGGAAGGAAGGAAGGAAGGAAGGAAGGAAGGAATTTGTTATATCATTTATTTCATTCACTTAAATAATTTTATTTCTCTCAAAGGACTTGAAACATTTGAAAAAATCAGGCAGCAAGTAGCATGCCTTATACTAAAATATTTTATATTTGTGTCAGTTTAAGGAAAATAGCCTTTCTCTTACGTTGTATAGCTGCTTTTCTATTCTTTTTGATTAATTAAAATACTGCTATTTTTAAAATTATGTTTAAGAAAACAGCGAAAGGGTGCAAGAATGCAAGAGTAAAAGGGATGTCTAATATGATGAATCTATTTTAAAGTTTAATGAATTCTGCTTATTTAGTATCAATCTGTTTTTAAAATCTTGGAAAAAATTATATTTGTTGACATTTTATTATGTTCTATTTTTATTAACTAATATAGTTACAAAGAACCAGAAAAGATATCATTTAATGATTATATAAATGATTAAATCATTATATATCATTATATAAATATTATTTAATCTCCTATTCATACACTCAATTATAATTTTAAAGTTCTCAAATATACATATTGTATATTGTTTCTCACAGTTGACCGAACTCTTTCTTCTAACCTAAATCTGTAATTCCTACTCTTGTCAGCAGAAAACTAATTCTTTATATGTCCAAATGCATTATTAAGCCACATATCAAAAGAAAACAAAATATAAACAATAGAGAGTTTTTGAGAGATTTAACGAGGAATAATTGTCTGTCCCTGCTGGATAGAATAGACTTTTTCCTTCCAGTTAAGGAGTTTTTAACTCTACAAATCCATGAGTTTATTATAATAATTTATTTTTTTTTTCTTTCCTGACTTAACAAATGTTAAATTTGCTTTCTATACTCTTGTTGCATTTACTGAGCTCTATCAATCAAATCAGTAGGTCTCTACCAGGGGACATATTGGGGAGCTTTAAAATAAAATATTAATGCTTGTCCCAAGATAAATTATAATAAATTCTGCATATTTTGAGTGTGGCTCTGGTATCTGCATCTCATAAAATTTCCTTTAGTGATTCTAATAATCACATAAGGATTTAGAAGTGTCCATGTTATCAACTACATTAATTCATTATGCCATATTATTTTTCATACCATAATATAATAATTATACATAGAGTTATCTGATGAATTTATAATTAAATCACTGTGGTAACCACAGCTTAGTCACCAAATAAAGGTTTTGGAAAGAATTATAAGAAAGTTTAGCTGAGTAAGATAAATATGTAAAGTCTATATAATAGTTATTTTCCATGAGAAGCCTAGTTTTTAGTCAATGCTGTTAATTAACCAACTTGCATTATTGTTCCACCATAACTTAGACACAGATATGTATTTTCCTCAAATGTATCACTTTTCTCTGTATTCTGAATTGAATTTTAATATATGATCTCATTTACCACTCTCTCTGTTCCATATGAAATTAATATTGAACAAATCATTATTAGAAACCTCAGAATTAAATATATACATATACAAGTAATAATTGATATCCAGTTCTACTTGAAAATTAATTGAAAACCCTTAGTAGGCAAACCTCAATATGTGAGGTAATAAAATAGTGGCCTCTTGTTTATAATTCAATTCAAATGGGCATTAATCTTCAGACATGTATTTTTTCATATAAATTCAATAACTGTGGATCTAGAATTTCCTATATCCATCAATAAATAGAAAATAAGGGCAGAGAGAAAATAATCTGATTTTTTAAAAATGAGTGCCACTCTTGCTACCTACTGAACTTTCTTACCAGCATAGCTGTTTACTCTAACTGACCTCCTGCAATTGAAACCTGCTTAGAACTATGTCAGCTTGTGTAAATGGACACAAAATCTGGAACCTCTGATTTGCATCTCTTGTATTGTCACCCATGTCTCAGCTTCACCTGCCTGAAACCTGCTTTAATTTAAATTCTACAATTAAGCATTTAGTGAGTACCATACGCTGTGCCTTGTACTGGGTATGAGAAAGCATTATTAATACCTATATGAATAGCACCATGTCTTCCAAAGCAAAGTGCTGTGATTTTCAAGTTTTTAATATTAGATTTTATCTGTTTCAATTATTGTTAAGAGTATTTTTCATACTTGACTAAAAGCTCCAGAATTCACAGGCTTAATAATAAGAAAGATTTTATTTTAAACTTGTAAAGCTTCATTACCACCTTGTCACTGCCTTTAGTGACATATGACAAGATAATTATGATCAATGCATCTGAAAGGAGCAAACAGAGTTTTAATAGACTGCGTCCTTAATCAAAATCAAATGTTACTTCTATTGGCTTTTTTTTTTTTTTAAAGAGATTGAGGGGAAATGTAAATTAAATTTAATGAAACATTTGTAATTGGGAAACAGAATGAAGAGTCTGCATCCTCAAGAGTCATCTTTAATTTTTTGAGACTAGGTTATTTTTATTATACTAGGCACGGGATAGGTAATGAAAATGGTATTGAACATTATCTTACATGGTAGATATTTTGTTCAGGACTTTGTATATATTACTATAATAATATAAAGCCTTGTATGTGGATGCTATTTTATGCCTACTTTACAGAGAAATATATTAGGCTTAGAAGGAAAGGTTGAAAAAATACTAAAGATAGAGGTTGCAAACTTAGGTTATAATTTAGGCAACATGATTATAAAGCTAGATATTAATCATTATCAGTATTTCTTCCACCATTTTAACTAATATTTATATGCTTTGATTCATATTTTCTCTGAAGGTCAAGAAGTATTATTTAGCTGAAATTCAGTTCTTTTATGCTAGGAGAAAAAATGAAATCAGAAGATGATAAAAACTTCTTATGTGAGAAATTCACTTCAATAACTTTCTCCTTTATCAGGTATCAAGTTAATCCTGACATGGTGTCTGATTTTCTAGGGAGTCTGGAAAGAGGATTTTCCTTTCATATCTAATACCATTGATCTGCTTTGTTGCTTTGATATTTTTCCTCCCTAGCAACTTGGTACTCATGCAGAGAAAGTCATGCGAAAGATTAGCATTACATTCCCAAGCTTGACCTTAGTTCCAAAATCAGAGATGGCATTCTTAAGTAAGGAAAAAATAGAGTGGAAGTGAGTCTATACATTTCAGAGCTCCTCGACTAAATTCTATAAAGAAATGCATTAATAAAAGGAGAAGAAAAAATATAGATTATAGGTACAGATAAAGACATATGTACCTGTGTACTTTGGATAAGAGTAGAACCCCAGAATATTTAAGACCTTAATAGACATAAGTTAAAAAAACTAGTAGCCTAAAATCATATGTACCATTATCTTTCTGTAACATTTATTTACTTTATATATCTGCAGAAAACACTATATTATATTCTTTAACAACACAAATATAAAAATTTATATCAATATGTGTTTTTTGGAAAAATACAAGTCAAAGTTTAAAGGAATGGAAATGTTTAGACTAAATGTTCAAGAGGTCTGTTTTAGTAAAACTGTATTACACCACAGTTTGTTATTTCTCTAGTAAAATGTGGACTGGAGACTTAATGACTGATATAAAATGCTATTTAAAGCCAAGTTACCTCTGGAAATAACAGAATGTCTTGTATCTGACAAACTCTCATGGAGAGAAAAATAATACAATCTCAATAAAATACAAAACCAACTACCCAAACAACAACAACAAAAAACTATTTAAACATGTCAGAGAAGACCAAGACAGCTAGCAAACTGGAACTCGTGAAAGTGAATCACACGGATAATCTCAAACAGAAATATATAATATGTACATTTAGAATTTTAGAGATAGGTTTAATAATAGACTAAACATAGAAGAAGATGAAATAAGGGAGATTAAATTCCAAAAGTGAAAATAAACATTAAAGTGAACTCATGTTTTTTTCTGACAATTTCCAATTCACTGTGCTGGAAATAGAGGTCAATTAAAAAGAGGTGGCTTAGGGTTTGCTGGGTTGGAGAGATAGGGTTTAGTTTTGTGTACCAAAGCAGCTGGGACTCAAGTGGCCAACATACAACATAAGATAGAGTCTTAACCCAATATTTTGCATGAAACATTTTCTCAATGTGATTGCCAACTCGCAGTTTTTGTGACCTGAGACAAAAATAAGAAAGGAGCTGGCAACGTGCTAAGGGTCTGAACAGAAATTCCTATATCTACTAATGCTAAAGAGCTAGTGATGAAAGTTCAGAGCCTGAAGAAGTAAAAAGTCTTGGGAAGCTTTCCAATCTTTAAGTTGAGAGTAAAAGCATATCCTTTGCCCACTTTTTGATGGAGTTATTTGATTTTTGCATGTTGATTTGTTTAAATTCCTTATAGATTCTGGATATTAGACCTTTGTCCAATTCATAGTTTGCAAATGTTTTCTCCCATTCTGGAGGTTGTCTGTTTACTCTGTTGATGGTTTCTTGCTGTACAGAAATGTGTTAGCTTAATTAGGCCCCAATGTCAGTTTTTGTTTTTGTTGCAATTTCTTTTGAGGACTTAGCTTATACATTGTTGGCGGTAACATAAATTAGTCGAGTCCCTATGGAAAAGTTAGGATATTTGTCAAAGAACTAAGAGTTGAACTACCATTTGACCCAGCAATCCCATTACTGAGTATATGCCTAAAGGAAAATAAACTGTTCTACCAAAAAGATACATGCACCAATATTTTCATCACAGCACTGCTCAAAATAGCAAACACATGGAATCAATCCAGGTGCCCATCTGTGATGGATTTAATAAAGAAAATGTGGTACATATACACCATGAAATACTATGCAGCCACGAAAGAGACCAAAATCATATCCATGCAGCAAGCAACATGGATGCATCCGGTAGCCATGACTCTAAGTAAACTAACCAAATACCACATGTTCTCATTTATAATTGGGAACTAAACATTGCACACACGTGGACATAAAGATAGGAACAATAGACATTAATGATCATTAGAGGGGATAGAGATAGAGGAGATGCAAGAACTGAAAAACTACCTATGGGTACTATACTCACTATCTGAATGATGAACTCACCTGTACTCCAAATCTCAGCATTACCAAATATACCTTTGTAGTAAACCTGCACATGTACGCTCTAATTCTAAAATAAAAGTTGATAAAAGAAGAGAAAGAGCAAACCAGAGAAAGAGCATTCCTCACAAAATCTTAAACTAAGTCTTCATTAGATTAAGATGACCTGCCAGTAGCACAGCTTCATCAGAAAGGTAAATTCTTTCTGGAGGAATATACTGTCATTTAGCATCTTAACATTTTCTCATACAGAATATTTGAAATTCAAATAAAATATGTGCACTACCACACATAGAAAACAGGGATGAATGATTAAAATACAAGGAATAGGTTAAAAAAAGTAAAACCATAGGAGATTCAGATAATTAGACTCCAATGGTCTATAATAACCAAGTTTGATGTATTCAAGAAAGAATGTTAACCAAGAAACTAGAACTGGTAAAAATGAATCCAGTGGGTATTCTTAAACTGAAATACACCATACATAAACTTAGAATTGGAGAAATAGGTTTGACGATAGATTAAACACAGAAAAAGAGAAAATTAGTGAACTGGAAGAGGTCAGAAAAAATATACAGATTAAAGTACAGAAAAATTATAAAAAGATGAACAACATAGAAAGAGCACACGTTAAATAAGGTGAAATGATCTAATATACATGCAAATTCGAGTTTCAGAATAAAAATGAAAGGAGAATGCAGTAATTTTGTAGAAATATTGGCCTGCATATTCCAAAGGGACTTGGAAACAGACTTCAAGCAAAATAATTGTGAAACATTACGTATGTCAAGCAGTGCAAATTCAGAGAAATAAGCATTTAAAACATCACATGGTAAAACTGCTAAAATCCAATGACAAAAATATTAAAAATAGCTCGAGTGGCAAGGAAATTTTTTCTAGAAGAGAAAAAATAAGAGCAAAAGCTGACTTTTTAATAGAAATTGGGGAAATCAAAAGATAACTTTTAAACTGCTCAAAGAAAACTAATGACCTACCTATAATCTTATCCCACTAAAAAATTATTAACTGAAAGAAGCAATATACAGTGGTTTTCAGAAAGAGAGATATAAAATTGCCAATAAATCAGTAATAATAACAATATTAAATGAACTTTATCTGGCTAAAGGAAAATAATCCCAGTTGCAAGAAATTAATGTAAATGTAAATAAATTCCTGTTTAAAGTGCAAATCATAAGTCTTTGTGGGGTAGAAAATATATGTAACATTTAAATACTTGACAAAAATAGTACAAAAGTCAATAGGGTGGTAAGTGAGCCAAAATATTGTAAGATTCTAGCATTGTTCATGAAGTGGTACAATTATTAATGTACAGATGCTAGTAAACAGTAAATATAACAGATAGCCTCAAGGATAATAGTAAAATAATGTATAATAATAAAAACAATATTATCCCAGCTACTTGGGAGTATCAAATGCCAGTATCACTTGAACCCAGGAGGCAGAGGGTTGCACTGAGACTAGATTGCACCACTGCACTGCAGCATGGGTGACAGAGCGAGACTCCATCTCAAAACAAACAAACAGACAACCATATTCAACTAATTCATATTCTAACTATAGTCAAATTCAGTAGTTTTCTGCATATTTTATGTCCTGTTGATTATTATTCAACCATCAGTAAACTAATATCAAATGCCAAAATCTAATCTCTGTTCTATTGTGAAGCTTAAAAAAAGAGGTAGGAGTGATTGAAGTAGCAATGGAAGTCCTCTTTCTTTTTTTTTTTTTTTTTCATTTTTTAAAAATTTTAGTGGGTACATAATAGGCATATATATTTATGAGGTACATGAGATATTTTGGTACAGGTATGTACCCACAATGCATAATCACATTATTGACAATCAGGTATCCATCCCCTCAAGCATTTATTATTTTTGTTAGAAACAATCCAGTTATACTATCTTAGTTTTAAATGTACAATTAAATTAGTATTGACTATAATCCCCCTGTTATGCTATCAAATACTAGGTCTTATTCATTCTTTGTAACTATTTTTTGTACTAATTAATCATCCCACCTCCCTCTCCCACACCCCACTACCCTTCCCAGCCTCTGGTAACCATCCTTCTATTCTCTGTCTCCATTAGTTCAATTATTTTGATTTTTAGATCCCACAAATAATTAAGAACATTCAATGGTTGTCATTTCATGCCTGGCTTATTCCACTTAAATAATGACCTTCAGTTCCATCCATATTTTTGCAAATGACAGAATCTCATTCTTTTTTTTTTTTTTTTTTCCTTTTGGCTGAATAGTAATCCATTGTGTATAAATGCCACATTTTCTTTATCCATTCACCTGTTAATGGACACTGAGGTTGCTTTCAAATCTTAGTTATTGTGAACAGTGCTGCAACAAACATAAGAGTGCAGGTACCTCTTCAATCTACTGATTTCCTTTCTTTGGGGGATATATACCCAGCAATGCGATTGCTGCATCATATTATAGGTCTTTTTTTAAAGTTTTTTTAGGAACCTCCAAACTGTTCACCATAGTGATTGCACTAATTTACATTTCTACCGGCAGCGTATGAGGGTTCCCTTCCCGCATATCCTTGCCAGCATTTGTTATTGCCTCACTTTTGGATGGGAGTCCGCTTTCTGATATTAATGCATTAGTAGTAGCCAACTGTACTGAGAAGCAGAATAAATTCTGTCCATAGAGTAGGTTCTGTCCAGTGGAATACCAGTCTTGTAGTCTGAAGCAGTAGTTAGCCAAGCAAAAGATACAGAATATTCTCTTGAGAAGACACCTGGAGTATTCTCAGGACTACCAGTGTGTTTCTTTAAGGAACTCTTCTGATAATTATCCAGTCATTTATTTCTTCTTTTAACAAACATTTATTTGAATGCCTATGATATGCTCTTTCATGACCTACAGAGTTTGAAATGAATAAAATCTCAAACAGAAGATAGGGTCCAAAAATTAAAGGACAATTAACTAAATATGTAAATGTCTGTTGGACATAACCATCAAGAAGTACAGTAAGACAAGGTGAGGAAACCTTGCACAGTGAACAGGGGGAATTGTGCTTTTACATGAGGTGGTAGGTAATGCCTCTCTGATAAGATGGTGTTGGTGTGGAGGCCTGAGTCAAAGAGAAGTTCTAATCATGGGGATGTCTGGCAGTACAGCACTCCGGGAAGAGTGCAAACAGCAAGAACTTAAGAATGTTACACTCAGTGCGTTTGTGCTTTGAGTACATTGCTGGTGTGTCATGGCTCAGTGTGCCTGTGGGGAACTGGAAAGTGTAAGATTAAAAGAAAGGCAGAAGCCAAAACAGTTGAGGCCATGGAGGTGGTGCTGAGGGTTAGAGTTTATATCCTAAATGAGATAACAAGCCATTTAAGGGTTTGTATACTTTTGTGTAGTTGTTCAGACCATAGACTGTGGAGGAAATAACACTGATGCTTTTCTGGATGTTGGAAGTAAAGTAAGTTATAGGATAGATAAAGTCTCTGCGTTTATCGAGCTTTCTAAGACAGAGAGGCCTATCAGTATATAAAGAGCTTACAAGTAAATAAGGCAAAGTCAGACATGTAGATCATATGAAAGACACCTGTAAGATGATTAAGTCTAAGCGAGAAGGACTTACTATTTAATTTACTCTTGCTGTTGGTTTTTGATAATTTCTAGTATTTTGATAATGATCCTATCTTAAGAAAGCCTGCAATTTGAAAAACCAATTCTGTAAATTCATTCAACAATTAAATTTTAAACTTTATGCTCTTAACTCTTAACAGTGAATCAATTTTTCAGTATCTTTAATATGTTTATGGTTATTTCAAACTTCTAATTTTTTACGTTTTTTATTGATCACATTAGTTCAAAGTGTAAAGGACAATTTATATACATATGTAAAATCTACAGATCACATTTAGAGAGATTTCTGATCTTGATGAGATAAAGGACAAAGATTTGTTAAAAGAAAGTTTACGTAGTAAACATAAAAAGCCAAACAAACATTTATCCTATTTTTTGTGGAAACTTCTCTATTATTATGTGCAAGGTATAAATATCATGTCCTTCTGCTTATAAATGCAGATATTTTGTTTACTATAGGAAAAATAAACTATTTCTTGGGATGTATAAGATACACCAGAAAATGTTTCTTCAGTGGCCACACAGTACCTACATGGTGCAGCAATATCTTCTCCTCAAATGGTAAGCATATTTTTCAGCTTTACCTTATTTTTCTTTATAAAATTCGTGATAACCTATAGATACATAAATTTGTTGTGTGTATGTTTATACTTTTAACCATGTCTTTTTTTAACCTCTCAACCTTTATTTTTTGGCTGAGGAAATAGGCAACAGAAAATGCCAGGATACTATTAATGCAGACACTGTCTTAAAGATTATAACTTAAAAAGAGGATTTTCTAATGGAATTATTTTACTTCTCTCATTCTACATCTTACTACTAAAAATGTTTTAGAGAGCATATAACATCTCTTTATCTCCTGAGCATGTAGAATTATTTTCACCAAGGTAAACTGAGGACCTCAGTTGTTTCAGAAGCTTGTACTTAAAACTAACACTTTTTCGTTGGCATAAATTAGGATGCGTGCCATGGGTGGGACTGGACAGAGTGGAAGGGGACAGAGATAAGAGGAGGCTTCGCTTGGTTTTCTCATTTCTCATTACTTCTAAAATCTGCTTCTAAATCCTCAAACAGAATATTTTTAAATACAAAATAAAGATGTGAAGTGAACATACAGAAGTAGCCACATGGAACATTCATACCAAACAAAAAGCAGGAGTGACTCCCTTTTTGACAGGCTTTTTATTAAGTAATTGTTTTTAAGTATAAAGCATCAAGCTGATGACTGATAAATCCATGAGAAAACAGAAGTTACATGCTAACAAATATCTATTTTTCTGCACTGAATTTTAGTTATTTTGGATAAGATTTCATTTCTAATCCTATGGCCACTTATATACATTTTCCTGGAGGGGTTCATATTCTAGTAACAATAATGATGCTTCAGAATCAATAATAGAGACGGCCAGGTAGTACAAAGGTATGCTAGTATACTAGGTAAATAGCATCCATTACAGCACATCCATTTATAGAACATTGTCTTTATGAAGCTTATTCCTTTTTGCACTTCTATATCAGACCAATCCTTGTTGACTCCTGAATTAGCCCTCTCTTGATAATCATTTTAAACTTTAAATGTTCAACGGGCCACTATAATTACACATAGTCATGTCTCATTCTTTTTTATTAAATTATGTTTATATATTTTTTATTTATCATGCCAGGACTGGGTAACTTTATTCAAGACTTTGACAAAATGATCCCCAAAGAAATATAAATGTAGACACTTTAAAATGTCCAGATGTGAAATTTCAAGAAAACTTTGAATTCAGTCCAAAGTCAATGTTAAGTCAAAAGCTGAAACAATTTTGCAAGTCATAAATATTATTTTTCCTTCTTAAGTTCATACATTTTCTGAGATAGATTGCCAACTTAGTTTTCTTTGATACTGGTATTTGGAATAATTTTAACATGATTTAACATCTTTAAGTTCTAAATCTATACTTATCCTGAATATTTTATTATAGTTAAAAACATAAATCCAGAAGTGACAACTCTTCTTTACAGAAGAATTCCAATAATAAATATAGAAGGATTGAGAGAAATAGAAAATTACCATTAGAAACACCATAGGAGTAAACTGTCACAAGCAAGATCTGCCAATGGATAGTAAAATAAGCAAAAGTTCAAGCAGAAATGGGACATTTGCGTAGTCTCAGGGTATCTCCAGCAAATATTCAATAATTACAAGGAAAACACAGTAAGTTTACAGTAGCGAATCCTAGCAGACACCACCTTAGCACAGTGACCAAGGTTAACAACACCGGAAATACATTACAATATCAGGTGCCCCCTGTTATGATTCACTGTCACAGACTGGAAGACACAACATAGACATGACAGCTAAATGCAAGGCTGGGTCTTGGAACAGTAAAAGGACGTTAGTGAAAAGACTAAAATCTCTACTTTTTAAACTTCCTACTTTACTTAGTATTATATCAAGGTTAATTTCTTAATTTTGACAAATGTTCTATTGTTATGTAAGATGTTAACATAAGGGCAAGGTGGCTGCAGAATATACAAGAACTCTACTATTTTTACAACTCTTCTGTAAGTCTAAAATTATCTCAAAAGCTTAAAATAACTGTTAGAAAACACACACATTTATGTGCATAACATGTGTACATATATAGAAGACTTCATGGAAAATGGCATCTTGGGCACTCAGTATAAGAGTAGTGTTCTCTTCTGAATTATTCATTGTCTTACTGCTAACTTAGCTTTAAGGTCCTCCCCCTTCTAGACTTTTAATCTCAAGTATAAATTTCTAATTTGCATAGAAAAGTCTTTTTTAAGCATTCATATATTAGGCCAAAAATAAAATCCTAGAATAAAATTATCCCTATATTATCTTATAAAATCACTTATCCCAACCATAAGACCCAGCCAGTATTTTTACTACATTTCTTTTCCTCATCTAATATGTTTGTATTGGTTTGGTTTGGTTTATGAGTGGAGACAGCTAATAGATTTAGTATTTACTCCTAGGCCTGACAGTCTAGGGGAAAAAAAACTAATACTTGGATATCTTATGAAGAAACAGCTGTTTCTCTAGATAGCCATTTAGCCTTAGCATTCTGCATAATTATAAACTATCAATTGGATTGATTTTCTATAAATTTCATCAGAAAATAAATGACACAATCTTTTTTAGTATCTTTATAAATTCAGTAATTACCATAAGACACCATGAGAGATACCTCTGAGCTCAAGTTCAGTAAAACCATGATTTACAGTTTATTTCTTATAAGATATTTTCAGATGATGATGTGATAAATTTGATATGATCAGACATGACATCAGATAATTTTTAGTGAGTTTTCACAGAATAAATTGTTTCATCTTTTTTTGTATGTATACAAATATAGGAGAAGTATATTTTTATTCTAAAAGTTTAAAAACAAATTTCTTATGAAGCTATATAAAAGTCATGTTACATTATTCTTCTTTATTATTTTTCCCATAATTACTTTATTCCCTTCTAATTACATTTTTCATTAAGTCTATCAAAGTAAAAATTTTAATTGTCAGAAGTTCCCCCCACCCATGCTTTTACCTCTATGAAAATATTTTTCAATAATCTTAATCTTTTTCATCTTCCCTTTTTAGTAATACTTAATAGTACTCTATTAATATATATTTTTGTCCCAAATAACATGTGGATTTTCCTGGAAGTCACTGACCTAATTATTAAATGTTGTTTTCTTTTGGTTTGTTTTGTTGCAGAGGTTGTTTCTTGTCTTCTGAAACACTGACAATTGAACGTAACTCTTTAGGGTGATACTGCATATTTTTTTAAAGATTTCTTGCCTTTGGTCATATTTCTTATAAACATTTAAAAATCATCTTTATACATGAAAATTACTATTAAAAATAAAATTTAAGTACATTTTATTGAGTATAAATATTAAGTATATTTAAATTGAAATGAAGCAGAATAACAATATAAAAATTAAAAGCGCCACTGCACTCCAGCCTGGGCAACAGCGTGAGACTCCGTCTCAAAAAAAAAAAAAAAAAAAAAAAAAAAATTAAAAGCTCAGATTGACTGTCGTCTTATTTTTGTAGAGTTATCTTAAATATATTCTTCTTCCCACTAAAATTTCCTTTGCTAATAAAATCCCTTCAAGTTTTACAATGTCTTTTCTGGTTTTCACTTTTCTGCCCTTTTAGTTGCATTTTGAATAATTTCTACAATTTCTAAAAGACAATCCATCCTTTTCTGCAAACAATCTCTTTATTTTTATCTTCTTTTCCTCATTAGTTGAATCTCTATTCTCCTAATATCCTGGATCATATTCCTCTTTTATCCTCCTCCTCCTAGTCTTTATTTCCTTTAATAGCTATATTATTTCATTTTATTACCATAATGTGAGTTTTTTTTAACTTTACCTGTTTCATTTCATTTCAATGAAATTACGTGGATCCTAGGAATTTTCTCTCTATGGTTAGCCATTTTCAATCACACTTCTTATTTTATGATGTTTACCTTCATTTTAATCTGGTTCCTTTCTAGTCATAGCCTCGGAAATTATTTTTCATTTGAATTAACTGACTTCCACACCTCTAGCTAAGGTTACCATATATTTTATTTCTCAAATAGGGACGTTTTTGTGAGTGAAAAGAGGATAGCAGGAATTAATTAGATCTGTCTCAAATCTATAATACGGTCACATTACATCTGGAAGAGTAGAAATCAAAGAGTCAGAGCTATTCTTGCTTTGTCTCTTTGTGTTTACTCACCAATAAGTGGAAAAATGGTTTCTTCTGATTTAAGTGGGAAAAACCAACCCTAAACATAGGGAAAGTAGAAATGTCTCCTCCTTTCTTCTTCCCATCTAAGTAGATTTAGAACAAAGAGTTTGTTGGGTAGAGAATAGGAAAATTAAAGAAGAGCTGGAGATTAAATGATCACAATGCAGATAAAGCCAATAGTAAAACGTTCCTTATTAGGGAAGAGTAGGGAATTATGGCAAACAGATGATTTTGGAACCCTTAAGCCAGGTATAGTCACATATCTAAAGCAGTAGGTTCTCAGCATGAGAGAACTGTAGTGATACATGTCTGGCGAGGGTAGAAAGCAGCCTGATTGGACATCAGGTGATGACTCATTTTTAAAAAGAAGATTGCATGAAGAGAGCAACAATTTGTCAATTAGGGTAAGATAATAGAAAATAAGAAGGTGGTTTGGTTACTAAAACTTGACAAAATGCAGACAGGTGGCCATGGGATCACCATATCATTTAATAATGAAAAATGTCCATTAGTTTTGTGAATTTAATAGGAAGCTATAGAACTATTGAATGAAATTTACTCTGACAAAAAAAAAAATCATAGGCTGGAATGGATCTAAGTCTGCAAGTGGTGGCTTAATCATGGAAAGTATCTGAAGGACTGAGAACTAGATATCATAGTACGATGAAGTTTGGCCACTTAAAGGTACAAATTTCCTATCATATCTCTGGAGTTCTTGGGGCCTTAGAAAGATTAATTTTCAATTTATTTTTAAATACATATATATGCCCAGGTCAAATTTATAAATCTTTTGTTTCTCAGTAAGTTTTTTCCTGTTGAATTCTATACAAGACAATTATGGCTTTCCTCAATATTTTGCTCAAATCCTTATTAGTATAACCCAAAATATCTGAAAATGCTACATTATACAATTGCTGTATAATCTGGGACAGTTATATATATATGTTTACATTTATACATGTATATTTTATGTTTATATTTAATATGTATTTAATTGACAGTTATTTCCAATACTACAAAAACTTAAGAAAGATTGTTTTGTGGTTTTCCCAAATGCTTTAGAACTATGTGGGCTTTACAGGTGTTATACTGTTTTGCCTATGAAAGTGTGTGGATTTGTATAATGCAAAATACAAAGCAGAATACAATAGTATTTATCATCCTTATTCAAGACCACTGAGTCCTACAAAAGTAGATCTTGGTAGATACTTAAATATGAAATAACACAGGTATAATGTTTTGATTAGTACAAAAAAAAAAAAGCGAAAATCTGTTCCTTACAAATTGACCCAAGTATTGATGTAAAAAAGCCCTAATCTTTATTTATTTATCTCACTAATATTCATAAAGTATAAAAATTTTAGTCTCTTCATTTGAACATCCATGTATAATACCATCTGGAAACTTCTTTGTTATTTGTGTAAATCATTAGATTTTTCTGTAAAGATAAGCAAATATTTAGTAACATCATTATATCACTTGTAATGGAGTTAAGTATGATGGAGAAATAATGAATAAACAACCACCTAGGATTGTTAAACAAGTGTATTCTAAAATTTTGAAATAACTCTAAGTCAATGTGCCTGGTTAAAACCTGCATTTAAATAAAACAATCTAATGCTGAATGTTGAGATTCATAAGATTTCAATTTGGGCAGTACAAAAGGAACCACACAAATTTTAAATCTTTAGATTTAAACAGGAACTCAATGAAAATTAAATTCAAAAACCTTTGCTCCTAGTTGAAGAGACAGATCTGGAAATTCAAAGAGGCTTGATAATCTGGTAAAAATCACACGGTCATTTAGCACTTGGATCAGACTCAACATCTGGGGAATGACACAGCTTCTCCTAGTTTATTTATATTCACATTTTAGCTGCCACATCACATTCAATTTTGATTGATATGAATTGAAATTTGATTCTGTTAATGCCAACTCATTGCAGTATAGCTTATTTAAACATCACACACAGAGGTATATACACTCAAACACAAACACATATACCTAAAGTGTCAATATTAATAGGCAAATGATGTTTTAATGATACCTGTTGTATTTGCTTATCAAGATATGTTTATATGTATATTACTAGTTTATAGCTATTTTGGTGGAAAAACAAATATTACCTTTTGAACTACTTAGAACATTGGTTTCTGTTTCTCTTATTCCAATTACCATTAATGGTATCTGAAGTCTATATTTCATCTTCCTTAGATATGCTAAGGATAACATCAGATTAATCAATTCACTGTATAAAGACAATACACAGTTCATTCGTGGAATAGTAAATGATCACATTTAATATACTCCATATCATTTTTATTTTAAATTTTAAGTAGAGGGAAACCACACAGTTGGCACTGAAACATTAGAATATTACATTTAAATGTTAAACTTTTTTCAAATGTATTCCAGTTTATATTGCTATACTTTGTATAAGTGTGAGATGTGGAAACATATATATTTATAATTGTTGAGACATATATTACCAATGAATAATATAAGGCAGACTGTACCAGATTCTGATAAAAATGTAGCTGCACCAACCACATTCTGAAAAAAAAGTTAGTTTTCTAATAGGAATAAATATCACAATCAGAATCTCATTAGTTGTGATGTAAATTGTCTTTATCTTAAGGTTGTTATGGAAGTAGATGTCAATTATATTTAAAATTATAAAGCCTATGCAAGTAGAGAGAATATTTGTATTAGAAATATGAAAGTTTCATTCTTTTAACGAGTACACCTAAATAGTTGAAACAGTGAGTGTTTCTTGAATTATGCAATAAATTGAACTTGCTGAAAATTTGTTTTAATATTATTTTTACTGTGATGTGGATTGAAAAAGTGATAGAGACTAAACCATAATTACTGAATTTCAAAAGGTACCAAAAGGGTTTTTCACTATTTGACAAATAGATAATTATATATTACTTGGGAATTTACTATGTGAAAAGAAAGGGTTAACAAATGTTTAGAATGTCTTTTCCGTAACTCCAGGAATTTCTAAAAATTTGCTACTTAGCAGTGTTTTTATAATATCAATTAATAGAATTTATAGGATTATCCCTAGGTTGGTTCCAAGATAAATGAGAATTCTGCCTAAATTACTGTGAACCAGACCAAACATCCATATTTCGTTATCAGCATTATTTGTTGAGTAACAAGCAACTATCATTGTTGAGATGCAACTACACTAGAGAATGAGAACTGCCCAAGAGAGGACTACTAGAAATGTATAAAAGATATAGGACTGCTGTGATAATGGATTAATCTTCAGCAGATGACCTCTTCTCATCCACATTCTTTACATATGGTTATGTACATTCTGAGTGTAAATCATCAGTGGTTACACCGGGGAATTATGAGAACACTGCTATGCCTAGACATGTAATCTGTGTTATTACCTGTCCTGTTCCTTTCTTAAAACCAAGTACATTTGTTGCTGGTGAACCTTAATTTGTCAGGAGAGAATGAGTTTCAATCTGAACCCAAAATCACTGCTTCAGGTTGAGAATAATGTATATTGCCAAGTGGTATTTCAGATCCATGACCTAAGATGGCAAAGTCATTTAATGGTAAAGATAAAGATGAAAGGTAGGCCTGGTGAGATTGATGAGGTTCTTATTAATCCACACATTGAAGAATGAAAGCTCTGTGTCAGATTATCAGATACAATTAATTTGATAAAAAGCTTTGAACCCCTAAGGAACTGTATAAATGGCTGGTTTTGCCATACCTCTACACTGGAAGGATTTTCTTCTCCCATAATTCTGCCAGGGATGAACGTAGATATGTGTCTTTTATTTCCTAAGAAATGCTAGTCACTTTATGGAATTAATTCATTTCAGTTTCTAGAAAATCTTCAACTCACTAATGAATTTAAATAACTATGAACTATAACTTATTCAGGTATTATTTTTGTTAGATTAGAAATTACAGTATCTTGTAAAAATTTATAAAGAAATTGAACTACCATAGATAGACGGTTTTATGGCTTTTATGCTTCAAAAATAGTTTCAAACAGGCTTTACTTTTCTACTTAGCTTTGTTGGGGTATAAGTTGCATAAAATAAAGACAATTAATTTTAAGTATAGAGTTTGAGTTTTAAATGCCCCCAGAATACACACACAATAGTTAGATAACCCCTGAAACCAACAATATTTGCATCGATTTGAACTGTTTCCTAATACCCCTTTTAAGTCAACTAATTTCCTCCAAAATAACCAGGGGCAACCACTGTCTTACCTTTTGTCACAATATATCTATAAATAGATATAGATACAAGTTTGTTTATTTTAGATAAATAACTTGTAGCATGTAGAATACTGAGTTCTAGGGTATGTGTATATTTAATTGTGTAATAAATTGAGAAATTATTTACCAAAGCAGTTCTATACTATTTTCGATCCCCAATAGCAATGTATGAGTTCCAGTTGCTCTATTGCTTGCTAACATTTGGTATTGTTAATCTT
Source organism: Macaca nemestrina (assembly GCF_043159975.1). Lineage (NCBI taxonomy): Eukaryota > Metazoa > Chordata > Mammalia > Primates > Cercopithecidae > Macaca > Macaca nemestrina. Next base: position 82,139,957 of record NC_092135.1, on the reverse strand, counting down.
TTTCATTTTATTTATACTGTTGGGTATATACTGGTATCTCATTATTTTTTACATTTGAATTATCTACAAACTAATGGAGTTCAACTTTTTTTACATTCTTACTTGCCATTTGTATATTTTCTTTGGTGAGTTTTTTCCAATCTGTTGTGCATTTTAATTGAATGCTTGTTTTCATATTGTTGCATTGTAAAAGTTAACAGCACCTTTTTTCAGACATATTATTTGTAAATATTTTCTCACAAACTGTAGCTTGAGAGTTTTTTTGTTTGTTTACTTAGCTGAAGTTAATATGCTTAAAATATTTAAGTTAAATTAATCATTCTTTTTTTCTATAGTGTTTTCTTTTCTGTACTATCTAATACATCTATGACCAACTTGAGGAATCAAATATTTCTCCAGTGTTTTTCAAATAAGTATTATAGATTTCACTCATATATTTAGATCTAGAATTCATCTTCAGTTATTTTCATGTGATACAATATAAAATAGAGTTTATTTTTATTAACAAAGATAAGTATGTTTTGTAGCATAATTTTTTTTAATATATGTCTCCAACTTAATTACTTTGGTGTCTTTGTCAAAAATTAATCAGTCATTGATATGATGGTTTCACTGATATATATAAATAACCAAAGCCAATAATACTTCTTTACTGTTATTGAAGAAGAAGCTTCATCTTAACTTTGAAAATTATGTATTGAGAGTTACATAACTCTGTTCTCCCTTTTCAATGTTGTTTAGGTAGTTTGCATTTCTATATAAATTTTGATTCAGCTTATTAATGTTTAAAAATATCTGCTTGGGTTTGATTGGAATTCATTAACTCTATAGATCAACTTGAGGAAAATGGACATCTTTTCTACATTTTAAATAGTGGATTTTATAGTATGTGAATAACATTTTGATAAAACTGTTATTAAAATTAAAAACTTTGTAATATAAATGATAAATTGTTAAATTTATAAAAGGGAAAATATTTGAATGGCCACTTCTCCAGAAAAGACAAATGAATGACAAGTTAACATATAAAAATACGCTCACAATATGCATATTACTCAAACAGGAAAGCAAATATGTCAAAGTTCTTCAAATTACATATTCTAGATAGGTATATTTTTTGCACATCAATTATTCTTCAATAAAGCTGAGGAAAAGAAAAATATATAATTTGTGAAAGAAGGAGAAAACTGTGTTTATTGATATGCAATATTACTATAGGTAGAATAATGAACCTCCAAAGAGTGTCACATTCTAATTCCCAGAATATGTTACTTGGCAAAAGGGAGTTTGCAAATGTGATTAAGTTAAGAATCTTGAACTGCATGATTTTCTCAGATTATCTGAGTGAGCCTAATATAATTTCAAGGGTCTTTAAAAGATTAAGAGGGAGGCAGAAGTGTCAGTTTTAGAATGTTATTAAGACAGCGGAAGGGGTGAGAAAGTGACCCTGCAGGTGGAAAGACTCAACTGCCATTATTGACTCTGAAGACACAGAAAGCCATGAGCCATGGAATGTGCACAGTCTCTAAATGCTGGAAAATGTAAAACACAAGCCAAAAAATTGTTCATATTTTGAAATGAAAAATCAGGTCTGATGACAACTTGATTTTCAACTTCTGACCTTCAGAACTGTCATATATGTTTGTGTTGATTTAAGCTCCTAAATTTGTAGCAACTTGTTACAGCAGCAAAAGGAAATGAATGCAAATATAATTGTTCACTATAAAAGTTAAGAACTATAAAAAGACAGCTAAGAGTCATAAGTGAGTTTAGCAGATTAATTAAAGGTCAATATACAACAATCAATTGTATTTCTATATGTTGTGACAAAACAATAAAAACAAAATTAGAAAAACAGTATCATTTAAAATAAACATCAAGCTACATCAAGTACAGATGAATCAAACAAAATAGGCACAAGGCTTATACACTTCTGAGATCATGTATACATTTTTGAGAAGCGTATCAAAACCAGGATATTAGCATTGGTACTATTTGCCTATATAGTGCTATGCTATTTTGTCACATGTGTAAATCTACTACCATTGCAAACACTGCATTCAAGACAGATTCCATCACCACAAACATCTCCATCTTAATATCTCTTTATAGTCAACTCCTATCCCTAAACCTTGCAACCACTAATCAGTTTTCATTTTCTCTATAATTTTGTCATTTTCTGAATATTATATACATAGAATCAGACGTTATGTGATCTTTTGAGACTGGCTTTTTGCTAACAATAATTAACTTGAGATCTATCCAAGTTGTTGAGTGTATCAGTGATCTGTTGCGGACTTTTAAGATGGATGGGACAGCCTCCTATAGTTAAGAATGACCTCTGTCTGACAGTGAGCAAAGAAATAGAGACTTCAGCTCTACAACTTAACAGAATTTAATTCTATCAACAACCTGATTAAGACTAGAAGTAAAGTATCCTTCACCCTTGAGTCTCCAGATAAAAGCCCAGGCTGACCAATACTTTGATTTCAGCCTATTGAGATTTTAAGCAAAGTAACTAGCCAAACTCACTTAACTTCTGGCCTACAGGAAATAGTCAATGAGTATTAAGCCATAAAAACAGCCCAGTGAAACTATCTGGACCTGATTTATTGTAATTGAATTACAGCTATTTCTTCCTGAGTCACATTTGGTAGGTTATGTCATCCAAGACATTTGTCCTTTTCATCTAACTATTATCCATAGCAGTCTACTCGTCCATGCTTGATATTGGTGATGTGTATCTGCAGTCTGTCTCAAGGACTGTCACTGGTCTATCTGGGGGTTGATGAGGAATTCAGCTGGGGTTCTGGGCTGAAATATTTCTACATATGAACTTACCGTGAACTGGGTTTCCTCAATGCATAATAGCCTTGGAATTCGTACATGGTGCCTCAGGGATTCCATAGCTGCATAACAACAGAGCCAGGTGAAAACTGTGTAGGCTTATTATAACCTTATCTCAAAAGCCACAAGCCTATCTAGACTCAATCAGAGGGAATCTAGACTCTTCTTGTTGATGGGAGGAGTGTCAAAATCACATTTAAGAAGAGCTTGTAGGACAGAAGTCATTATTGTAATTTGCTTTGGAAAAAAAGCCTGTCACAGTCATAAATATTTTCTTTAAAACCATCCTAAATCAGAACATGTGATTTGATTTCCAGCTTCAATAGGTAGCATCTATTTGAGCATTTATTCAATAAATGGTTCTTGAGTGCTTAAAATATTGAGTGCTTAAAAGTTCTAGGTTCTGGGATACATCAGTTAAAAAAATAGACAAAGAGGCCTACTGTTATGGAAATTATCTTCTGGCAGCATTACATTTATATAGCGTTTGGGAGATTTAACATTCTGAGAATTTTGTGAGCTACCATAAATAAAAATATCTGAAGCCATAAAATAGGAGAGTTGAATACACAGAACATGTGCTACCACTATCTGTTCTGAGCTCAAAATCGACATAACTAATAAAACCAATCCTTTCTTCCTAATGATCATGAATGTTACCTCAGACTCCTCAATGGTAGCATGTTTGGTGCTGATTAACTTTTTCATGCAAGTTGCAAATTATTGGTCAAGGCAACTTTAAAATAGCAAAACTTAGGAATTTAGACAACTTCAATTCTAAAATTTCTAAAAATTTTTTCTAATTTTAGAAAAAAAAATCACGTTATTCATATCAGATAGATTTTTAAAATTATTTATTTAAGGAATAAATGAAACTCCATGTGACAGTCTGTACTTTAGGCAGAACACATGAATGTCATATAATACATAATACATTAAAATATATTTACCATGAAAAACGTGCCAATCTGTAAATTGTTCAATTGATAAAGCCAAATTTGAAAGATTAATTTAATATTATTCAAATAGTTTAGATTAGGATTAGAGTAAACATAGAGTTTGCTTATAAGTGGAATTTAAATAGTCAAAAAAGGAAATAAAGTGCATACCCTTTTTTGGTAAATGTACCAGAGGGCCGCTACATTATTTTATCTTTAATTGAAAATTCCATGACTCTGATTAATAAGTTTCACAGGAGAAAAGCAGAATTTAAAAATCTCTACCTCTCTAAAATTCTCAGATCCTGAGCAGTTTACAAATACAATAGATACGTGTTCTTGGTTCCTTTTTTTCCTGCATAGCATAAATTATGGGTAAATGAACACTTGCAATTCAATAGTTGTTCTAGAAATAAACTATATTGTAGTGAGTTTTCGCTGGACTTACATGGTTTAAGCTATTCTAAATACTGACCACACTCATATATATGTATATTTATATACTTTTAAATATATTTTTAAATGCATTTCTATTTATGCAAATAAATAACTATGAACAATTCATTTCTGCAATGCATAGCCAATCAACCTTCCATTAATAATGGAGAAAACTACGTTCTTAATGGCAGTTCTTCACAGGAATGGAGAAAGCTACAGTTTAAATGTGACAAAATGTCACAAACTACTTTTCAAGCTTTTTTAAAAAATTACCACACAACTTTTCTAATAATGTAGGCCCATTCGTTTCACAAGAGAACTCAGTTTTTATGCTTATCCCTCATTCTTATATAATTATTATGATTTAATTTAAGAGAGGTTTAATATTATAAAATGTAGGTATATGTACAAAATATTTTTGGACAGTATGTTTTGGGTCATAATCAGAAATAAATAATAGAAAAATTTGAACAGATATGTCTATAAATTATATTTTATATGTGGCATAGTGATCTTTTATTAATATCTCAAATCTTATTTCCAGGTATAGTATAGTTAACTGTTTATGTGTTGTAAAAGAAAACAATGTGTCACGATTGTAAATCAGCACCAGGAATAAATGCAATATTGTCTTATCTTGGAGTTATAATTAAGAAATGATGTGTGAAACAGAATGTATCAAATATGATAATTAGACCAATATTATATTAAATAGCAACAGCAACTATTTATTTATTCATTAATACTTACAAAGTATTATGTAATAGTTTATTCCTGCACATTATATTTTGTAATGTTTACAGTAACCCTATGAGATAGGAAATTAGTATTATGCCCATTGTCAAGATGAGGAGATTGTGGCTTAGAAAGCTTAGTAATTTTATCAGCATATACCTCATAATTGATTAAAGCAGAAATCAAAACCTTATCTCTTCTATTCCAACATCAGAGCACTGCTGGATTATAGTGTTTCTCCAGCTGACTGAAGTGCTTACGAGACTTTTTTCATGGAATGGGTCTTATGCAGGTAATATAATTGGTTGAGAATTTTAAAAAATTAATGGGAGATAAACTTTAATAAAGAAAAATTACCTAAAGGCCAAACGAATAGCAATTAATGAAAACTGAACCCTATTAAACCATGTTGTTTAATAAAATATTGATGTTTCCCCTTCATCTTTATTAAGAATAATTTTCTTTACAAAGAGTCATGATCCCGTATTAATTAAAACAGTTTACAGTTTTGATAGGTGTTATTTGTAGTTCAATAGCTAAGTTATATGGAAGAATAAAAAGTAAAGTGATAATTTTGTTTCAAATAATATATGGCCATTCATAGTTTTCATATTTTAAATGATGGTTTTGCCTACTCTTCTGTTATCAAACACATTTTGCCAGTTTGACTGATTGTGCTTGAAGTGGCTGCAGAGTAATAGGTTTTATCTATCACTTCTAAACCATAAGGGTGTCTGCTTATTTGGCATTATATTTAAAAATCCTTAAGGCCAAAAAATTTATGTTTGTATAAAATTGTTCAAGTTTGAAAATTACATTTTGAAGCTTATTACAAACACCTTTGCATACTCATCTTTATTGATGAATAATCAAACACTGTTAGGAGAAAATTACATTCAATGACTATTTCTCATTCTGGTTAGACAAAAATGTGTGGCACTGTTTCATACTGCCATATGGAAAAATAGATATTTCAACTACAGCTGTCTCTGACAATTTATTTTCCTAAATCATTGAGTTATTAGGTTTGGTTTTCTGTATTTATCAGATTAATAATATAATTAACAACTTTCCACTTCATTTTATAGATAAATTTAATGTTGTCTGCATATGTCCAAACATTTTACACCAAAAAATTAGATCAAAAATATAATTTTCTACATCGAGGTGTCTGTGTGTGTGTGTGTGTGTGTGTGTGTGTGTGTGTATTAGTCCATTCTCATGTTGCCTTGAAGAAATACCCAATACTAGGTAATTTATAAAGGAAAGAGGTTTAATTGATTCACAGTTCCACATTGCTTGAGAGGCCTTTGGAAACTTATGAACATGGTAATTCTATTCCAAGTCTAAAGAAGAAGGAGAAGCAGGCACCTTCTTCACAGGGTGCCAGGATGGAGTGAGTGCAAGCAGGGGAAATGCCAGATGCTTGTAAAATCATCGGATCTCATGAGACTCACTCACTATCACAAGAATACCATGCAGCAAACTGCCCTCACAATCCAATTACCTCCACCTGATCCCACCCTTGGCATGTGGGGCCTATGGGGATTATAAATCAAGATGAGATTTTGGGTGGGGATGTAGCCAAACCATATCAGTGTGTGTGTTGTGTGTGTGTGTGTGTGTGTGTGTGATTTTTGAAGCTTACTGTAGGGTGTTAATTTTTAAACAGACTATAGAAGACAAGAGAGTATGTCACAATGTTACAGCAAATTGGTGATTGGAATTTTCTGTGTCACCTGTGAGAGACTGAGCTGGTTCCAGTCACAGTTCACATCTTCATGAGAGACAAATGGTGGTAGGTATCTTTTAAAGTTCCCGAAAGTGTCTGAAAGAACAAAAATTCATTGAGTTTGAATTTATTTTGTGAACTGTACCTTCCTCATCTGCTAGAAATAGATCCCTTTATAAGAAGCCTTAGCTATAAATACCAGCACGTTTACAATCATTTGCTACATATTTTTATTTCTTCACACAACCTAACAGTAAAGATCTCTAACATGTTTTAGATGTACCATAATCAGGAGAAAAGGAAGAACAATATTATACCATCAACAAATAAAATAAATCTTTTTTTTTTTCTTTTGAGATACAGTCTCGTTTTGTCTCCCAGGCTGGAGTGCACTGGCAAGATCTCGGCTCACTGCAAGCTCCACCTCCTGGGTTCACGCCATTCTCCTCCCTCAGCTTCCCGAGTACCTGGGATTATAGGCACCCGCCACCATGCACAGCTAATTTTTTGTATTTTTAGTAGAGAACGGGGTTTCACGGTGTTAGCCAGGATGGTCTCGATCTCCTGACCTCGTGATCCGCCCGCCTCAGCCTCCGGAAGTGCTGGGATTACAGGCGTAAAGCCACCGCGCCCGGCCAAAATAAATCTTAAATTAAAAATTTTATATATTAGCTCCTGCTGAAATAGCAGGCACTATGATTGATACGTCCCCACTTGCATAAAGATCACATAGCTACTGGTGTATAGTTTCAATCACTCAATTCTAGTCCAAGTCTAAAGAGACTGCATATGTAGTTCCAGTCACCTTTTGCAGACTCTGCAAGTAACTTTAGTTTTGTCTTATTTGTCCATTTCTAATTTTTGAAACATGGCATCTCGTTAAGCATTTCATCAGCTTTTCTCATAGTTCTGGGTTCTTAGTGGCAAAGGGGAAGGAGAAATAAACCCAATGCTTGTTAAATGTCCAATATGTAGTTCATGAATCAAATAAATTATCTTAGGAATTTGTAAAATAACTCTAGAAGGTAAGTACTATCATTCACATTTATATTAGGGAACTAAGTTATAATGAGGTTTAAAAATTGTCAAAAAATAAAACTTCCAAGGGTCATAGCTGTGGCTTATTTCCAGGACTCTCTTGCGCCAATCTAGACCATACCAGATCATTTGAAAATATTTTGGGTAATTGTATGAATTTCAACTTTATTTGCACTGGATAAAAATGAATCCCAGCGAACTGAACAAATGACAGCAAGCTTTTTAAATTCATTTTAGTTGTTCATGCTTAGCTGAAACCAACATCTAATGGAAACATGACTTTCCACTTTGAGAAGCTTATGTTTGTATGATGTTATGAAAATTGGATTAGTCTAATTTAACTTAATATTTTAATTACAAACAAGTTAATTTTTATCAATCTTAACTTTTTAAAACATAAAAGACAACCTAATTGTCTTGCAGTTTGACAAAGTGTGATAAGGCAGTTTAAAGAATCAGGCAAACCACTCCAGGAAGTCCAGACTTCACAGAATTCAAAAAAATTGACTTAGCCTGCTCATTCTAGAAAGGGTTTGATCATTGGACAAATTGAGTATTTTTAGTTACTCAGTTTTACATAATCTAAGAACTGACATTCCTGTGATTTACTTCCACTTTCCCTTCAGTTGCTGGACACACACCCGTTGATTTTGCCTTTCGCCAGTGATGTAGTAGTTCAAAGCAAAGCTGTGATCGATACTAAATTTTTTTAAATTTTCTTTTGTTTGTTTCAAAATTATTTTAAAATTCATCTCCTCAGGTCACACCTACTCTAAAATATCATGATCTTTTGTCTTTTTGTATTTTTACTTGAGACTACAAAAGACTCTCAAACTATATATTAAAAATATTTCCCTACATTTATAAATGATACCGTAAAGACAAGAATTTGCCTTCATTTTTATATTAATTAGATAATGGAGACTTCCAGTATTGTCTCTCAAAGATGGGATGATAAATAGGCCAGCACTTTTGAATCCTAAAGTCTTCCAAGTCTAGTCATTATTGCTATTCAAATTACAGTTCTTTTTGTTGACCACATACTTTCTGCAAATCTTTTTTTTTTTTTTTTTTTTTGAGGCGGAGTCTCGCTCTGTCGCCTAGGCTGGAGTGCAGTGGCGCGATCTCGGCTCACTGCAAGCTCCGCCTCCCAGGTTCCCGCCATTCTCCTGCCTCAGCCTCCGGAGTAGCTGGGACTACAGGCGCCGCCACCATGCCCGGCTAATTTTTTTGTATTTTTAGTGGAGACGGGGTTTCATTGTGTTAGCCAGGATGGTCTCGATCTCCTGACCTCGTGATCCGCCCATCTCGGCCTCCCAAAGTGCTGGGATTACAGGCTTGAGCCACCGCGCCCGGCCCTGCAATTCTTATTGTTTAAATCCATTGGTAATTTTTGGTGTCACTTCAGATAACTAACTTTTAGAACCTATGCCCAGAATTATTATTTTGCAATGTTTGCTCAAAAGGTCAACAGCTTTCAGAAAATTCCTATAGAACCCAAAGGCTAAAATACATTCAAGATGCCTTTAGTATCTCCGAGTGTCACTTTCCTTATATCTACCTATTGATTTGTTGCTAACTTGATAACATTAGATGGTCATTGTTGAACAGCTCAGGAAGACATGAACTTTACCTATTTCCAAAAACAACGAATTCAATGAAACTTAAACAGCAAAGTTAAGTATAGCCTGGCAACAACTGAAGAGGATTCCTCCTTGATAAACTGCTACGTCATTGGGCAAGAATGAAGTTAATGTACTTCTTGCTTACAATGGCTCCCATTTTCCCTACTCCCAGCCCTTCAGGTGAACACTATGTATTTACTCCTTTATGGCTAGTCACAAAACCAGCAGCTTTGTCACCAGAGGTGGAGGGTTTAATCTGAGAAGAAGTAGAGTGACCCATGGATTTCATGGCTCAGTGAGGAAGAACTAGCTCAGAAGCCACAGCTCTGTTTTTTAGGGCAGGACATGCAGCAGAACAAGTACAAATTAATTTAGAAATTGTGGAAGTGAGAGTAGCATAGAAGTTCTTAAATAAGTTCTCTGTATATCCTGAGCTAACTTTAAATTATAAATGCTTGAGAGAGATCTGAGAGATTCTAGAAAAAAAAAAGAAAAAGAAAAAGCCAATGAAGACTTGAGAATTGGCTGCAACTTTGAATAAATTTCTCCAGGTACATATAATTATATAATTGAGTTCACAGAGAAGGAAAGCCTTGAGGCATGAATGTGTTATCCAAATTTGCGCACATTATTGGCTAAAAACTAAACATAGTCACATGTGTGACCTTTTGAGAACTATAATTAAAAATAAGAATAAAAATGTTAAAAAAAAAACTGAGCAGACATATCAGTGACAGCATATTTTGAAAGAGAGAGATTTTTTCATTTAAGTTTAAAAAAAAGAAACAATTACCCTCACAAAAATAAAACAATTCAAAGTCATTACCATTAAACATTATTAAATTTGTTTATTAAATTTGCGTAAGCAACACATAATTGATGGATAATATTACACAGTATTTTTGAATTTTTAACAAATCTAGATGAAATATAGTTGACAATAATAGCACAAAAATGACAAAATACAGCTATGCTAGACATAATTCCTATAATTTACCAGAATTAAGAGACTGCTAGCCTAAAATAAACTATGATTAAATCAAAGAAGCATATTGCAGTCCCTGGATCAACCACAAAAAAAAAAAAAATTCAATGATATATATATATATAGCTAAAAATTTAGAAAATAAAGTGATACACTAAAAGTATTTGTTTAACACAAAATAAAGCAGAAACAGGAGTAAAAATATTACAAATAACAAAGATATGAGACACGTCCTAAATTTCTTTAATGAGGTTACTTCTTTGACATCCATTTTTTAGTTTGACATAGGTTGCTTAAAACTCAGTTGTACCTGTCACCTTTGGCTTAAAACTTCCCCTCCCCATGTGACTGTTTGCAATAGAGTCAACTTGTTCCTCATCCCACTGACTCAACAACCAAACCACCCACAGCTACTGAATATGATAAAACCTAATGTTTAATGCCAGAATTCTGTAAATGACTTATCCCTTCACACTCCATCTTTAAACTGGCTAATCATAACTCCTGTGTGAATGTCTCAGGGATAAAGATCACAGACCTTAATGAAAGTGTGGTTCCACAGGTCCTCTCCTGCTTCCTATTCATTGCTTGAGTTCCCTGCCACATCTGGACTTCCCATTGCCCCCATATTAGCACCTCTAATCTTTCTGGGGTCTGTAAGTAATATCTTTCTTCAGTTTCATGCATTTTGTTTTTACCTCCTCATTGTGTCTCATTTAACTAACCCACCTATATCTAAACCTAACCTTTCTGGTCAGTGTTATCTCTTAGAGAGAGAGTAGTTTTATTCTTGGAAAGAAGAAATTGTACACAGGTCAGAAACAATTTTCCTGTGAGAAAGACACCTGGTTATGGGTGAGACACTTAAGCATTAGGCCATCTGCCAGGGTTAAAAAAAAAAAAAAAAAAAAAAAATCTCATGAAAGACACATTATAAATGCCCACAACAAAGTTCCTGGAATTTCTTGTTAGGACAGGGATAAAGCATATGGCCACTCTCAAGGTAGAGGCATCAAAACCAAAATAGAAACTATAATTATATAAATCACAGCAAGGCATCTAGAAACCAAATTAAAAAATGGCAAAAACCTTATTGCAAAACTTATATTAATTATCTTGAATGTAAATAAATTAAATGCTTAAAATGCTAAGTCAGAGATTGTCAAACTGAATAAAAGAGTCAAGATACGGCCGGGCGCGGTGGCTCAAGCCTGTAATCCCAGCACTTTGGGAGGCCGAGACGGGCGGATCACGAGGTCAGGAGATCGAGACCATCCTGGTTAACACGGTGAAACCCCGTCTCTACTAAAAAATACAAAAAATTAGCCGGGCGCGGTGGTGGGCGCCTGTAGTCCCAGCTACTCGGGAGGCTGAGGCAGGAGAATGGCGTGAACCCGGGAGGCAGAGCTTGCAGTGAGCTGAGATCCGGCCACTGCACTCCAGCCCGGGCGACAGAGCGAGACTCTGTCTCAAAAAAAAAAAAAAAAAAAAAAAAAAAGAGTCAAGATACAACTATAGGTAATCCAAAAAAGAAGGATTTTAATTTCAGAGTCACAAAAATATAAAATAGAGGAATAAAAAAGACATCATTCAGTCAAAACAATATGAACTGGCATAGATATATTAATGTCAGACAATGTAGACTTTAAGACAAGGAATATTTTTACATGCATAGAGAGATATTTCATAATGACAATATGATGACAATAGTTCCAAAATAATGCAGTAAATCTGACAGACTAAAAAGGTAGAAAACCAGTAAGAACATGGGAAACTTTAACATTATTATTAAAGTTGATTGAATTGATTTATATAATAAAGTCCACATAGCAAAAATATAACCCACAGTCTTTTCAATTTTATCTAGAACATTCTTTAGTATGGACCATATAAAAGGCATTTAAGATTTTTCACTATCTTAAAAGAAATAAAATACATTCTGTGAGCACACTGAAATTAGGTTAGACATCAATAACAAAAAAATGGGAAATTCCAGATATTTTTTAAAAAACTATATACTTAAATACCCTAGGTGTCAAAGAGGAAATCATAAAGAGAATTTTAAAACAAGCTTGGGAAATATTAAAATGCAATTCTATTCGAAAAGCAGTAGACAAAAGCATCAGGTAAACTACAAGGAAAACCTATCTGCAGATTTCTCAGCAGAAACCTTACAAGCCAGAAGGGATTAGGTTTCTATCTTTAACCTCCTTAAACAGAGCGACTGTCAGCCAAGAATTTTGAATCCCACAAAACTAAGTTTAATAAATGAAGGAGAAATAAATTCATTTTCAGACAAACAAAACTTGAGGGGATTTGTCACTATTAAGCCAGCACTACAAAAATCCTAAAAGGAATACAAAACCTTTAAACAAATGCCTAATATGCACAAAATAGAATGTCTTGAAAGGTTGAAATTCTCAGGATCTATAAAACAATAACACAAAAGAATAAAAAGCTAGGTAAAAAATCAATTTAATGAAGAGAATAGTACCTCACGTCTCAATATTAATGTTGAATGTAAATGGCCTAAATACTCCAGTTGAAAGATACAGAAGGGCAGAACTGATTTAAAAAAAAAAAAATCAGAATCCAAATAGTTACTGTCTTTAAGAGACCCACCTAACACAGAAGAATTCATATAAACTCAAGGTAAAAGGGTGGAAAAAGGTATTCCATGCAAATGGAAGTCAAAAGTCAGCAAGAGTAAGCTTTTTTTTTTTTTTTTCTTTGAGATGGAGTCTTGCTCTATCATCCAGGCTGGAGTGCAGTGGAGCGCTTGGCTCACCACAACCTCTGCCTCCTGGGTTCAAGTGAGTCTCTTGCTTCAGCCTTCTAACTGGTTTGGATTACAGGTGCATGCCACTGCACCTGGCTAATTTTTGTATTTTTTAGTAGAGGTGGGGTTTCACCATGTTGGTCAGGCTGGTCTTGAACTCCTGAACTCAGGTGATCCACCCACCTTGGCCTCCCAAAGTGCTGGGATTACAGGTGTGAGCCACCACACCCAGACGAGTAAGCTATTTTTATATCAGACAAATTTAGACTTCAAAGCAACAACAGAAAAAAAAAAAAAAAAGACAAATTCACTGTATAATGACAAAAGGATAAATTCAAAAAGATGATATTATAATCCTAAATTTATATGCACCAAACACTGGAGATCCTGGATTCATAAAACAATTACTACTAGGCCTAAGAAATGAGATAGACAGACAAACAATAATGGTGTGAGACTTCAGTACCCTGCTGACAGCACTAGACAAATCTTCAAGACAGAAAGTCAACAGAGAAACAATAGACTTAAATGACATGCTAGAACAGATGAACTTAATGGATATTTACAGAATATTCTACTCAAAATTGCAGAATATACATTCTTCTCATCAGCATGTGGAACATTTTCCAAGATAGACCATATGATAGACAACAAAACAAGTCTCAATAAATTTTCAGATATTGAAATTATATTAAGTATCATCTCAGACCACAACAGAATACAAATAGAAATCAACCCCCAAAAGAACCCTCAAAATCATACTAATATATGGAAATTAAACAATCTGCTCCCAAAAGATTCTGGGTTAGCAATGAAATCAAGATGGAGGGAGGAGGCAGGCCAAGATGACTGATTAGAAGCAAGTGATGACAGAATCAAATTTATACATAACAATATTAACCTTAAATGAAAATGGGTTAAATGTCCTAATTAAAAGACACAGGATGGTAAGCTGGATCGAGTCAAGACCCATTGGTATGCTGTCTTCAAGAGACCCAAAGAGACCTATGCAAAGACACATATAGGCTCAAAATAAAGAGATGGAGGAAAATTTACCCAGCAAATGGAAAACAAAAACACGCAGGAGTAGAAATTCTAGTTTCTGACAAAACAGACTTTAAACCAGTAAAGGTCAAACAAGACAAAGAAGGGCATTACATAATGGTAGAGGGTTCAATTCAACAAGAAGAGCTAACTATGCCATATATATACATATACATATATACACATACCCAATATAGGAGCACCCAGATTCATATAGAAAGTATTTAGAGACCTACAGAGAGACTTAGATTCCCATACAATAATACTGGGAGACTTTACCACCATACTGACAATATTAGATTATCAAGACAGAACATTAACAAAGATACTCAGGACCTGAACTTGGCTCTGACTCAAGTGGACATGACAGATATCTACAGAACCCTGCACCCCAAAACAACAAAATATAAACTATTCTCATTGCCACGTGGCACTTACTCTAAAATTAGTCACATAATTGGAAGTGAAACACTGCTCAGCAAATGAAAAAAAAAAAAAAAGGAAATCATAACAAACAGTCTCTCAGACCACAGTGCAATCAAATTAGAAATCAAGACTAAGAAACTCAAAGCCACACAACCACATGAAAATTGAACAACCTGCTTCTGAATGACTCCTGGGTAAATAAGGAAATTAAGGTAGAAATCAAGATGTTATTTGAAACTAATGAAAACAGACAACATATCAGAATCTCTGAGATGCAGCTAAAGCAGTGTTAAGAGGGAAATTTACAGCACTAAATGCCCACATCAAAAAGCTAGAAATGTCTCAAATAGACAACTTAACATCACAAATAAAAGAACTTGAAAACCAAGAGCAAGGAAACCCCAAGGCTAGCAGAAGAAAAGAAATAACCAAGAACAAAGTGGAACTGAAGGCGATAGATACACCAAAAACCCTTCAAAAAAATCAATGAATCCAGGAGCTGTTTTTATTAATTAATAAAATAGACTGCTAGCTAGAATAATAAAGAAGTAAGGAGAGAAGAATAAAATAGACACAATCAAAAATTAAAAAGAGGATATTAATCACTGACCACACAAAAATATGAACAACCATCAGAGAATACTATAAAAAACACCTCTGTGCACATAAACTTAAAAAATCTAGAAGAAATGGATGAACTCTTGGATGCACACACCCTTCCAAGACTGAGCCAGGAAGAAACTGAATCTCTGAATAGACAAATAATGAATTCTGAAAGTGAGGCAATAATAAATAGCTCACAAACAAAAGAAAGGCCAGGACCAGATGAATTCACAGCTGAATTCTACCAGAGGTACAAAGAGGAACTGGTACCATTTCTTCTGAAGCTATTCCAAACAATTGAAAAGGAGGGACTCATCCCTAACTCATTTTATGAGGCCAGCATCATCCTGATATCAAAACCTGGTAGAGATACAACAACAACAAAAAGTTTCAGGCCAATATCCCTGATGAACATCAATGCAAAAATCCTCAACAAAATACTGGTAAACTGAATCCAGCACCACATCAAAAAACTTATCTACCATGATCAACTTGGCTTTATCCCTGGGATGCATGGTTGGTTCAACATACACAAATCAATAAATGTAATTCATCACATAAACAAAAATAAAGACAATAACCACATGATTATTTCAATAGATGCAGAAAAGGCCTTTGATAAAAGTCAACGTGCCTTCATGTTAAAAAATCTCAATAAACTAGATATTGAAGGAACATACCTCAAAATAATAAGAGCTATCTGTGACAAACCCATAGACAATATCATACTGAATGGGCAAAAGCTGGACATGTTTCCCTTGAAAACCAGCACAAGACAAGGATACCCTATCTCACCACTACTGTTCTACATAGTATTGGAAGTTCTGGCCAGGGCAATCAGGAAAGAGAATGAAACAAAGTATATTCAAATAGGAAAAGAAGAAGTCAAATTATCTATGTTTGCAGATGATATGATTCTATATCTAGAAAACCCCATTGACTCAGCCCAAACGCTTCTTAAGCTCATAAGCAACTTCAGGAAAGTCTTAGGATATAAAATCAATGTGCAAAAATTGCTAGCATTCTTATATACCAACAAAAGGCAAACAGAGACCCAAATAATGAATGAACTTCCATTCATAATTGCTGTAATTCAAAGAGAATGAAATGCCTAGGAATAGAGCTAACACGTGAGGGGAAGGACCTTGCCATGGAGAATTACAAAGCACTGTTCAAGGAAGTCAGAGAAGACAAAAACAAATGGAAAAACATTCCATGCTCATCAATAGGAAGACTCAATATCGTGAAAATGGCCATACAGCCCAAAGTAATTCATAAATTCAATGCTATTCCCATTAAACTACCATCGAGATTCTTCATAGAACTAGAGAAAACTACTTTAAAATTCATATGAAACCAAAAAAAGAGCCCATATAGTCAAGGCAATCCAAAGCAAAAAGAACAAAGCTGGAGGCATCATACTACCTGACTTCCAACTATACTACAAGGCTACAGAAAGCAAAACAGGCCAGGTGCTATGACTCATGCCTGTAATCCCAGCACTTTGGGAGGCCGAGGTGGGCAGATCTCGAGGTCAGGAGATCAAGACCATCCTGGCTAACATGGTGAAACCCCATCTCTACTAAAAATACAAAAAAAATTAGCCAGGTGTGGTGGCGGGCGCCTGTAGTTCCAGCTACTCGGGAGGCTAAGGCAGGAGAATGGCGTGAACCAGAAGGCCGAGCTTGCAGTGAGCCAAGATCATGTCACTGCACTCCAGCCTAGGCAACAGAGCGAGATTTCATCTCTAAAAAAAAGAAAAGAAAGAAAGCAAAACAGCAGATACTGGTACAAAAACACAAACATAAACCGATGAAATGGAATAGAGAACACAGAAATAAGACTGCATATCTATAACCATCTTATCTTTGACAAATCTAACAAAAGCAATGAGGAAATGATTCCCTATTTAATAAGTGTTGCTGGGAGAACTGGCTAGCCATATGCAGAAAATTTAAACGAAACCTCTTTCTTACACCTTATACAAAAATTAACTCAATGTGAATTAAAGACTTAAATATAAAACCAAAACTATAAAAACCCTAGAACAAAATCTAAGCAATACCATTCAGGACATAAGCATGGGCAAAGATTTCACGAGGAAAACACCAAAAGCAATTGCAAGAAAAGCAAAATTTGACAAATGGGATCTAATTAAACTAAAGAGCTTCTGCACAGCATAATAAACTATAATCAGTGTGAACAGACAGCCACAGAATGGGAGAAAATATTTGCAACCTGTCTATCTGACAACAGTCTAACATCCAGAGTCTATAAGGAACTTAACTAAATTTACAAAAAAAAACACCTAACTCCATTAAAGTATGGGCAAAGGCCATGAACAGACATTCCTCAAAAGAAGACAGTCATGCAGCCAATAAACATATGAAGAAAGGTCAACATCACTCGTCATTAGAGAAATGCAAATCAAAACCACAATGAGACACCATCTCACACCAGACAGAATGGCAACTATTAGTAAGTCAAGAAACAACAGATGCTGGCAAGGTTTCAGAGAAAAAGGAATGCTTTTAGATTGTTAGTGGTAATGTAAATTAGTTCAACCATTGTGGAAGACAGTGTGGGGATTTATCAAAGATCTAGAGGCAGAAATACCATTTGACCCAGCAACGCCTTTACTGGGTATATACCCAAAGTAATGTAAATCATTCTATTATAAAGATACATGCATGTGTATGTTCATTGCAGCACTAGTCACAATAGCAAAGACGTGGAATCAGCCCAAATGCCCATCAACAATAGACTGGATAAAGAAAATGTGGTACATATATACCATGGAATACCATTCAGCCATAAAAAGCAATGAAATTATATTCTTTGCAGCAACATGGATGGAGCTCAAGCCATTATCCTCACCAAACTAACACAGGAACAGAAAACCAAACACCACATGTTCTCACTTATAAGTGGGAGCTGAATGGTGAGGAAACATGATGGGGAACAACATACACTGGGGCCTGTTGGTGGGAAGTGGGAGAGGGAGAGCTTCAGGAGGAACAGATAATGGGTGCTAGGCTTCATATCTAGGTGATGGGTTGATCTATGCAGCAAACATTTATCGTGGCACACATTTACCTATGTAACAAACCTGCACATCCTGCACATGTATTCTGGATCTTAAAATAAAAGTTGAAGGAAAAAATCAGGATGGAAATTTAACAAATATTTTAATTGAATAATAATAATGTGACAAGCAATCAAAATATCTGGGATACAGCAAAAATGGTGCTCAGAGGAAAGTTTGTAGCACTAAATGCCTTCATCAAAAGTATGAAATAGCACAAATTTACAAGCTAATATTACACCTCAAGGAACTGGAGGAATAAGAACAAACTTAAACTAAAGTTAGAAAAAAAAAAAAGATCAGAGTAGAACTAAATGAAATTCAAACAAAAAATTACAAAAGATCAATGAAACACAAATATTTTTTCCAAAAAAAAATCAATAGATCATTAGTTAGATTAACCAAGAATAGAAGAGAAGATCCAATAAGCTCAAGAAGAAATGAAACTGGGGACTGGGTGTGGCAGCTCACGCCTATAGTCCTAGCACTTTGGGAGGCCTAGGCAGGCAGATCACCTAGGTCAGGAATTCGAGACCAGTTTGGCCAACATGGTGAAATCCCATCCCTACTAAAAATACAAAAATTAGCTGGGCGTGGTGGCAGGCGCCTATACTCCCAGCTACTCGGGATGCTGAGGCAAGGAAATTGCTTGAACCCAGGAGGTGGAGGTTGCAATGAGCCGAGATAGTGCCACTGTACTCTGGCCTGGGTGACAGAACGAGACTCCATCTCAAAAAAAAAAAAAAAAAAAGTAAAACATGAAAGATCATTTGAGACCACTATGAACACCTTTATGTGCACAAACTAGAAAACCTAGAAGAAATGCAAAAATTGCTGGAAACATACAACCTTCCTAGATTAAATCAGGAAGAAATAGAATCCTTGAACAGACCAATAACAAGCAGTGAGATAGACTCAATAATTTAACATTGCCAACAAATAAAAGCCCAGAACTAGATTAATTCACAGCTGAATTCCACCAGGCATTCAAAGCAGAATTGTTACCAATCCTATTGAAACTATTCCAAAAGATGGAGAAAGAAGGACTCCTCCCTAAATCAGTTATGAAGCTCATATCACCTTGATACCAAAACCAGAGAAACAAAACAAAACAAAATGAAAACTACAGACCAATCTCCCTGATGAACACAGATTCAAAAATCCTCAAAAAAATGGTAACTGAATCCAACAGCACATTAAAAATATAATTCTGGCCAGGTGCAGTGGCTCATGCCTATAATCTCAGCACTTTGGGAGGCCAAGGCAGGTGGATCACCTGAGGTCAAGAGTTTGAGGCCAGCCTAGCCAAAATGATGAAACCTCATATCTATTAAAAATTAAAAAAAAAAAAAAAAAAAAAAAAAAAAAGTAGCCCGGCATCGTGGCTGTAATCCCAGCTACTCAGGATCCTGAGGCAAGAGAATAGCTTGAACCGGGGAGGTGGAGGTTGCAGTGAGCCAAGATCACACCACTGCATTCTATCCTGGGAAACAGAGCAGGTCTCTCTCTCTCTCTCTCTCTCTCTCTCTCTCAAAATTCATCTTGATCAAGTGGTTTTCATCCCAAGGATGCAGGAATTATTTAATATATGCCAGTCAATAAATGTAATATATGACATAGACAGAATTAAAGCAAAACCAAATGATCATCTCCATAGATGCAGAAAAAGCATTTGACAAAATCCAGCACCCTTTGTGATAAAAATTCTTAACCAACTAGGCATAGAAGGGACCGACCTCAAAATAATAAAAGCCATATGTAACAAATATACAGCCAGTGTCATACTGAATGGGGAAAAGTTGAAAGCATTCCCCTTGAGAACAGTAACAAGACAAGGATGCCCACTTTCACCACTCCTACTTTACATAGTTCTGGTAGTACTAACCAGAGCAACTAGGCAAGGGAAAGAAATAAAGGGCATCCATATTTGAAAAGAAGAAGTCAAACTATCACTGTTTGCAGATGATATGATTGTATATTTAGAAATTCCCAAAGACTTATCCAAAAGACTCTTAACATTTGACAAATAAATTCAGTAAAGCCCCAGGTTACAATATCACTGTACACAAATCAGTAGCATTGATCAATATTATAAAAATGACCATATTGCCAAAAGCAATCTACAGATCAATGCAATTCCCATCAAAAGACCAATATCATTTCTCAGAGAATTGGAAAAAACAATAGACAAAGCAATCCTAAGGAAAAAGAACAAATCTGGAGGCATCATATTACCAAATTTCAAACTATACTATGAGGCAATAGTTACCAGAACAGCATGGTACTGGTATGAAATTAGGCACATAGACCAATGGAAAAGTAGGCACATAGACCAATGGAACAGAATAGAAAACCCAGAAATAAAGCCAAATACACCTAGCCAACTGACCTTCAACAAAGCATACAAAAACACAAATTGGAGAATGGACACCCTACTTAATAAATAGTGCTGGGAAAACTGGTATGCCACATGTAGAAGAAAAAAAAAAAAAAACTAGATCACTCTCTCTCACCATATACAAAAATTAATTCAAGATGGATCAAAGACTGAAGTATAAGGTCTGATACCAAAAAAATTCTAGAAGACAACATTGGAAATGTCTTCTAAACAAGTGCCAGGGCAAAGAATTCATGACTAAGACCCCAAAGTAAATGCAACAAAAACAAAAATAAGTAAATTGGGCCTAATTAAACTAAAAAGCTTCTGTACAATGAAAAAAATAATCAACCAAATAAAAGTACACCCTACAGAATGAAGGAAAATATTTGCAAGCTATGTATCCAACAAAGGACTAGTATCCAGAATCTATAAGGAATTCAAACAAATTACCAGGAAAAACAACAACAACAACAACAAATAACCCCATCCAAAAGTAGGCAAAATACATAAATAGATGTATTAGTCTGTTCTCACATTGCTAATAAAGACATACTCGGGACTGGGTAATTTTTAAAGAAAAGAGGTTTAACTGACTCACAGTTCCACGTGGCTGGGGAGGCCTCACAATCATGGTGGAAAGCAAGGGGGAAGCAGGCAGAAGAGAGGAGAAAGCTTATGCAGGGAAACTCCTATTTATAAAACCATGATATCTCATGAGACTTGTTCACTGCCAGAACAGTAGAGAAAAGATCCACCCCCACGATTCAATTACCTCCCACCAGGTCCCTCCCATGACACATGGGAATTACGGGAGCTACAATTAAAGATGAGATTTGGGTGGGGACACAGTCAAACCATATAAATAGCTGTTTCTCAAAAGAAGATATACAGATGTGTGATAAACACATCTGTTCTGAAGAAATGCTCAACATCACTAATCATCAGTGAAATGCAAATTAAAACCACAATGAAAAATCACCATACTCCTGCAGTATCCAGTAGGCCAAAACTGGAATAATGCAACTATTCATCCAAAGTCAAATAGGTAAAATATGGTATGTTCATGCAATAAAATGCTACTTAGAGTAATGAAATAGCAAACTATTCATAAATGCAGCAATATGAATAACTTTAAAAAATATTGTGTTAATTTAAAGAAGTTAGAGACAATCACTTACTGAATAATTCCATGTATATGAAATTTCTAGTAAAAACAAAACTACTACAGCAACAGTAGATCAATATTTATCTAGACATGGTGGTGGGAATGGAGATTAAATATAAAAGGATTGGAAGGCACTTTGGAGGTGATTTAATTATTCTGAAAGGTGGTTGTGATTATAGTTGCAGAATTTTACAAATTTACTGAAACTCATTGATGTGTAAACTCAAAATATATTGTTTTGTAGTTGAATGTAAATTATACTTCAATTACAATGGAAAAATATTAAGGGAATATTAAGTAATATGTAGATAGTTGTGGTTAAGCTTTTTACATATACTTTTTGGAATAATCATTTGATATTACGTAAGTAGAGATAAAACTAGTAAAAGTGGTGCTATTTGGATAAATCAATTTGTATTCTCCCTTACCTCATGTGCACATTTATATTGACAGGAAAGATCAGCTCACCTAACTAAAAGCACTTAGTATGTAAAAATAAATTCAGAATCTTAGTCATTAATGTTTCTGAATTACATTTCCTTCTATATCTCTTGTTTTTTCCATTATAGCTGCCGTTCAAACTAAAAATAGAGATTGAACTGAATTATTTTCTCTAACGCCTTCTCTGGTTATTGCTTCTGCCTCCAGTAGAAATTAATATGAATCATATACCAAGAACAAACATTTTAGAGTGCCTGAAATAAAGACATTTTCCTAGAATCTGTATCTTTTGTTAAAATAAAGACTTAGAACATTGCCTGTGTTTAGAATTAAATCAAAAGCTGAAACTTTCAAAATGGAGGTTATTTTTAATATGAAAAAGAATGACAGATAAATAAAGCTCTGAATATCAAAGATTGCTTTTTTATACTTCTGTTCAAAAAACCAATTTAAGGTGTTTATGCCCATGTAATATGACCATATAACTTCGTGGTCAATTTTCTCTACAAAATGTGAACATGTTTAAACCCAGCTTAACATAAGCTTGTTTGTCATTAGATCATTTATGTTTTCAGCAACAGGAAACAATTGTGGCATACACAAGGATGTTCTAAGTGCTTATTCAGCAGTTTACTTAAAGGAAGAATGATTCACTTTAATATCTGAAATTACTATATTTTTGGTACCTATATTTAGTAAATGATATAATAGCCATAAACAACCAAATCTACAGTAACAAAAATATTTAATAAGATTTATGGGCTAAGTTCTCTATATGCATTATTACATTTAATTCTTACACCAACTTTTTGAGGTAGGTGACAAGAACCTCACAGTCAGTTTTCTTAGTGGAGTCAAGGAATAATTTCAAAATCAAAGTCAGTGGAAGATAAAGGAAGATTATTTTCTTTGGAAAAGTAATTAATAAAAGAAAAATCAGCTGGGAATTTTTCCACACTTACAGCAAATGACTCTGATATTTGGACCTCCTGAAATCCAGAAGTAAATATTGTAGGTATATCACATAAATATAAGAAAAAACTAAAAATGTGCAGTGGGTCAAACTAAAGGGCAGTCTCTGTCAACTCAGCTCACCCGAAGAATGTGGGGCCTGTCACCATATCCAGAAAACAAACTGGCTGGTTGAGGCATAATAACGCATCCAGACAGCATGTAGGTCACCCAATACTCATTCCTGCCAACAACCATCACTGCCATTCCCCACACCCCCACATCCCCACCCTCATGCAGTTTTTAGAGGCAGAGCTCTTCTAAACAGAATCTGACATTCACTGCAAGAGACAAAACTTTATTTCTTTGCCGAAGGAAATACTCTATAATTACAGAAAATTTTTATTTTAGTTCTTCAAAAAGAAATGCTAACAGAAAAATCAAAGACCAGCAGTATTTAAGAAAATTCAATTGCTAAAATTGGCAAATTCCCCTGAAGACAGTTAAATGCTGATTAAAAGACATCGAAAAACACTTAAAACAATAAAGATATCATATCTACAGAGGTTACATTTCCCTAAAAATGCTGCTATGAAAAAAAAAAAAACAAGAAGTATTGAAAATTAAAAATATAATTGCAAAAATGTACAAAAAATAAACAAGATATGGCTAAATGTACTAGAAAAGACACATATAAAATTAAATTAGTGAACACAGAGATTTAGCAGAGGATCCCAGAAATAAGTGCATGTAAAAACATGGGGAGTATTTTTAAACTATTTAGAAATTTGAAGGCTAGATGAATGAGTTCCACAGTCTGGCAGCAATTATAGAGTGAGAATAGAGGGAAGGAGGAAGACCACATTGTAAAATAAGAAATAAATGAAAATTTCCCCAAATCTAAAAAAGTCCAAGTTTGAAAGTGGTAAGTATCTGAGCCACAAAAAAATTCTAAAGTCAGCTAGGCCCGGAGCGATGGCCTATGCTTGTAATCCCAGCACTTTGGGAGGCCGAGGGGGATGGATCACCTGAGGAGACTAGCCTGGCCAACATCGTGAAACCTTGTCTCTACTAAAAATACAAAATATTAGCTGGGCGTGGTGGTGGATACCTGTATTCCCAGCTACTCACACACACACACACACACACACACACACACACACACACACTTCCATGTGTTATTTAATATTTAATATAATAATAATTTTTTTTTTTTTTGAGAGGGAGCCTTGCTCTATCGCCAGGCTGGAGTGCAGTGGTGTGATCTCAACTCACCGCAACCCCCGCCTACCAGGTTCAAGTGATTCTCCTGCCTAAGCCTCCCAAGTAGCTGGGATTACAGGCACGTGGCACCATGCCCAGCTAATTTTTGTATTTTTAGTAGAGACAGCGTTTCACCATGTTAGCCAGGATGGTCTCGATCTCCTGACCTCGTGATCCGCGCGCCTCGGCTTCCCAAAGTGCTGGGATTACAGGCTTGAACCAACAGAATTCTGTAAACGAACTTTTCCTGGTCTGTGGCTGAGGTTTTCAGTGCCCAAACGGAGAACTTTTATTTTCTTCTTCCTGAACAGTTGTTTCCACATCTTTATTCAGCAGGTGTCATGGGTGTTCAAAAGCTTGAAACATCAGGATATCTATGCCTGAATAATTGTCAAAGTTGGTAGCTAACCTAGGCTAGCTAATAATTAGGTGCTTGTAAATTGGTTCAATGTCCATTGATAGCAACTGAGGAAAAAAAATAAAGGAATGTTATTTTTATGCTCAAAATAATGAGAATTGGTCATGCATTTGCCATCTGAAGTTCTATAAACTATAAAATTTTTATAGTTCTATGAATTATATAACCTATATACAAGGTTGTTGAAACATTACTGCTTTCATTTTCTAGTTATAATGGCTGCCATTTTTCATTCTCACCAAAATGTATGAGGGTTCAACTTCACATCCTTGTCAATACTTTGTATTGTCAGTTTTTAACCATTTGTTTCAGTTAGAAATTTTAGCATCTTGGTAGGTTTGTAGTCATATCTTATTGGGAGTTAAATTTGAATTTTCTAAATGACTAATGATGTTGGGCATCTTTTCATGCATGTGATTACATATGCTATACATATATATTATTTGATCAATGCTCATGTAAAATATTTGCCCATTTTTAATTTGTCATTTGAGTTTTGAGAGTTTCTTATTTATTCTATAAATTACATATCAGATATATGTTTTTAAACATTCATTCCAACCTGTAGCATTATATTTTTATTATAATAATATCTTTTAAAGAGCAGAAGTTCTCAATTTTGAGAAAGTACAATTTATACTTACTTAACAGATTATGCCTTTAGTGTTGTATCTAAGAAATCTTTGCTAACCAAGATCACAAAAGTTTTTCTCCTGTTTTCTGCCAGAAGTGTTATAGCTTTAGATATTATACTTTCTTTTGCACTTCACTTTTTAAAGATTGCATATGATGCAATGTAAAACATTACTTTGACAAAAATTTAACCTTTTCTCAATAAAGAACAGTATTCCATATTCTCTTAGTCCATTTTGGCTGCTAGTACAAACTACCATAAACTGGGTGTCTTATGAACAACAAATATTTATTTCTTACAGTTCTGGAGGCTGGGAAATCCAAGATAAAGGCAACAGGCATATTTAGTGTCTGTTGAGGGCCAGTTCCTCATAGACAATGTCTTTTTGCTGTATCCTTAACTCTTCTCTTTTATAAAGGCACTAATCCCAATTTTGAGGACCATCCTCATAACCTAATCACCTTCAAAAGGCCCCAGCTCTTAGTATGATCAGTTTGAGAGTTAGGGTTTAAACATATGAATTTCAGGGGAATATAAACATTCAGATCATAGCACATACACTATCATAGAATTTTAGCTGACAGTGATAGTCACTTGTCAGAGACTATCAAGTTATTAGTGTTTATACAGAGCATTGGGTATAGCTACACCACACAGATTACACTTCTGTATAGCAAAGTTCTCTTTAGAGAGAGACTAGTGATCAATAACTAAGACTACTTTCTTATTTTTATTTTAAAGAGTTGTCTACCACTGTGATAATGTGTGTGTGTGTGTGTGTGTGTGTGAAAACATAAGAAATTGGCCGGGCGCGGTGGCTCACGCCTGTAATCCCAGCACTCTGGGAGGCCGAGGCGGGTGGATCACGAGGTCAAGAGATCGAGACCATCCTGGCTAATATGGTGAAACCCCGTCTCTACTAAACACACACACACACACACACACACACACACACACACACACACACACAAAGCCAGGCATGGTGGCGGGCGCCTGTAATCCCAGCTAATCGGGAGGCTGAGGCAGGAGAATGGCGTGAACCCGGAAGGTGGAGCTTGCAGTGAGCCGAGATCACGCCACTGCACCCAGCCTGGGCGACAGAACAAGACTCCATCTCAAAAAACGAAACAAAACAAAACAAAAGACATAAGAAATATTGACTCTAAAACTGAGAGTTATGAATTAGAAAAGATTAAAATTGATAACCATAAGAAGTAAATATAGTACCATAGCAATAACTCTGGCATTTACAGATTTTTTTTCATTCTCCCTAACTATGAAATATTCCAAAATAGATTTAAGAGTAGTAATTGAAAGATAATTAACTGACAAATGTAGAGATAATCTTTAGGAAACAATACTACCATCTCTACAATTTGTTTTGTCAATTGGATTAATTTATTGTTTTGTACAATGAACAAATCTTTATTTAACTTTGCTAAATTGACTTAAATTACAAATGCAATCAACATCTTTGTATTGCTACAGAATATCCCTAATTATTGCATTTGTATCAACACTTAATTGTGCAATAACTGAAAACAAGTCAGGAAAATAACATTTAAATCGATGCTTCATCTGTGAGATCTACAAGTTTAAGACAGAGATGAGACATGAATGAAAACGTTTGATTCTTGGTAAGTTGTAACATTTATTTCCTAATCAACCAAGATCAACATGGAAAAAAAAAAGATTGTGTATCATTTGCTTGACTGTTATAAGCTTAGACTTTTTTTTAATATTGGAAGCATATGCCTAAAGGGGGGGAAGATAAACAATATAATATGCTAAGTTAG
The DNA here is from genome assembly GCF_043159975.1 of Macaca nemestrina. Classification (NCBI taxonomy): domain Eukaryota; kingdom Metazoa; phylum Chordata; class Mammalia; order Primates; family Cercopithecidae; genus Macaca; species Macaca nemestrina. The sequence continues at coordinate 82,112,634 of NC_092135.1, read as the reverse complement.
ATTCTTTTGATGAGTTTTTATCTATGAAATTACTTTTTAAAACATATTCTGGTAAGTTTAATATGTTTTCTATTTAAGATTCTCCTGATTCATGATGAATTTAATTTGTTTTTTATATAAATATGAACATTTGGGTAACTTGGATAAGGCTTATGAGATTTCTTATTTTTAGATAGTATTGTTTTTCTTTTCCTCTGAAATTAGACTTTTTGTCCTCTCATTTCTTTACTTTTCTCTTATACTATAGTGTCATCTTGGTTTTATTAATAATTCAAAAACTGGAAACAACTTGAATGTCCATCCACAGAAGAATGAATAACTAATGCATAATCTTCACAGAGCCTATGTTAAGAAAAAAACAAAGTCACCAACCAGTAGATATCGTGTTATTCCATTCATATAAAGTTCAAAACAGGCAAAATTAATTTACTGTGATAGAAATGGAGAAAATAAATACAAAATTACAAATAATATTTGTTTCTGTGTGGCATTGGTTGAAAAGATGCTGACAGGAATTGTTACTCATGATGGAATTTTTTTCATGATTGTAGTGTGCGTATTTGTGAAACTTGTTTAAGTACTGTACTTAAGATCAATACATTGAACTCCATGTAAAATATACCTTCACTTCAGGCAGTGAGGAGAGGAAAATGAAAGAAATAAGAATCAGCATTGCATGTCTCAACATTTTTAAATTACTGCCTCCATAAAGAGTTTTTTAGACATTGTTTTCATTACCCCCCCATGGGAAATTTCAGTACCACAAACATCTGTTTTTATATTCTCCATATATCAGTATTTTATACATAGTAATAGTAAAAAACATTTTTACCCCCTTCCCCACTGAAGAACTCATTTTCACTCAGTTGGAGGTGATATTAGCCCCATTTTTATATTCTCCATATATCTGTATTTTATACATAGTAAAAATATAAAACATTTTTACCCCCCTCCTCCACTGAAGAACCCATTTTCACTCAGTTGGAGGTGATATTAACCCGATTGAGAACACACAGACTAGAGTAAGTGGGTTAAACAGCAGGTTGTCAGAACCATCAAAATGATACTTACAAATTAATTGTAACCCCCCTACTCCAGATACACAAATAAGAAGGTGAACCAATAATTAAATTAGTTAGAAATACAATTAATTTCTTTGAAAAATTTAAATAAAGAAACAGTATATTTTAAAAAGTATAATTTAAGCTTTTAGGACAAATATTAAATATAAACAATGATGCATAAATTTTTACAGATAAAATATAAATTTTATTCCATAATGGTCATTTGTATTACACATTCTGAATATATTTAAACTGGGAGTTTATGCTGTAACAGAAACTATACCTCAAAAAAGGTGCAACAGAATTTTATAATCTTAAAATATATTGTTTCTTTAATTTACTTCATCAGGTATTTATGTATCCTTAATTATTTCCCCCATCTTCATTGCAAATTTTTCCTGGAAAAAACTGCTAAATGAAAAGACTTTTGCAACTTTTATATTACTGAGAGCTGGATATGTTCTCCCCATATGAATAACTGTTTTAACTATTTGTTTACAATAAATAGCTTTAGCTGTTCATTGGCCATCAATGTTATAATTATTTATTCCACATTTGTCTTTTATTATTTGAATATCACTGACAAAGCTATACTTTAAACTTGTAAGCTATTTTATGCTGGTGTATCAGGCAAACGAGTATTTGATGGGAGTGTACTAATGCAAGCTAAAAATAAACCCCATCTGTTCACCTTTCAGACTGCACTGCATTAGTACCTGCATATTGGGTACCACATAACTTAATGAAACACAAATAAAAATATGGTTATTTCTATATCTCCAACAGTAAAAGCAAGCTGCTTTTAAAAGGGAACAATTCATGTATGATTTCCTGGAGTGTAATACATTTGTGTATTTGTTAAGATAAACTGTATATACATTAAAGCCAATTATCTATTGTCTGTTTTAGGTCCAAGAAATAGAAAATACTTAAAAATGTATGCCTTAAAATGTTGGTCATTTCTTCCAAGTGCTTAAATAACATAACACATTTTAAAGTAAGTTTATACCCATATATTTTTACATCGAGCGTATACTTATTGAATATTTTATCAATTTCATTATATATATCTTAGTTTATGAATCATTATATTTTGTGGGTAAGTAAATCCTATTACTTCATTCATTGTATTCTTACAGTTTTCATACCCTCTGTGCATCAAAACAGTTTCCTAAAATTTTCTATGCCATAAATGTTATTGTTGGGTTTTGCTGAGTAAACAAGTCTAATAATAAATGTAAAGAATTATTGTTTTAAAAATAACTTTGATAGAATTAAATAATAAACATTTTGTTAAAAGCATTTTACAATTAATACTCAGATTTGCTGTATATGTCTACATTTATATATTCAAATGTATTCATATATTATTTCTTGCAGACATCTAATTATTCCATGATCAGGAGACAAATTTACACTTAATTCATCACAGGTTTTTCATCTGTTTATCATCATTTTATCAGTGACGATAACATTTATTGAACTACTGAGATCACAACTATTATTTGAAGCGTTTCATTTTGAGACATAACATCACTCAATATAAGAAAAGGACAATACTTTCTGGTTTATACTTAGTATTCTCCTGGATGGCAAGTTATATTTATTCTTGTCTCTCAAAAAAGATTTATTTTCTTTTGCAGTGACTACATTCCTTTGTCTTTGACAAGCCTAGGTATAATCATATTATCTAAAACTTCTCCCTTCAATTTTCCTACTCATTCATGCAGATATTTTAATAAAAACCCAAATAACCTAAGATGCCACTGCACAAGGCATGTTGGAAATATCTGTACTCTAGTAGTAGAAAGATTCTGAATCATATCCTGTTAACTTTTGCTTCTGTATGAAATTCTTTGATTTCTCACACGCTTGGACTACCTAACTTGTATTTTATTCCTTACCTAAGCCACTTGTCCAATGGCTCAGTTTGACTCTTTCATTTAGTTTAACAGAGTGCCCAAATAATCTATTATTCAAAGACATTTTAATGAGTGAAATGGAGCACTAAATATTTACTAAAGTGAAAAAAAATAGTATAAATTATCAAGACTGTCCTGGAAAACACTTGGATGCATAGCCAATTCAGGCTGTAATCACATCATAGCCGTTCTTCAGTTCCACACAGAGTGATGCCAACTGAATCCCAGTACTTCTCACTTGACTGAGAGACAAATCAAATAATCCGCCAGTAACTGTATGTACCCCTCAGAGAAATGATTATAATGTTTCTCAAATTATCATTTATCTACTACTTTTCTGTTCTGTATAATGAGAACTTTAAGTCAATTTCCCTTCTTTAAATAGGTCAAATATTCTCCTCTGATTTAGACTCTTCTACAAGCCCTCAGTCATGTTCAAAATTCTATCACTTATGTTCTCACCTCTAGAAGTCTTGAGGAAACAGTAGATAAATCCCTATACATGCTATGCTTCAATAAGAAGATTATCAATGCATTGGAGAAAGATAAGTTTTTCTTTCCAAGCAAATATTTATAATTTTATATTAAAGATCAAAAATGCTTATATTTCGAAGGAAGTGTCATCAATGAAAAATCCTTATTTATTTTATGAGTATCATGGGATTTAGGATTTCTAAGTTTTAAGTGAAATATAATCAAACTGAAAACAAACCAAAATGGAATTGATTGCCTGAATAGACAATCTCTTTGAGAGCCATTCTAAATGCCTGATAAGCATTTAGAAATGATTCCTACTGGTGTGGCAACACCTGCACTATTTCAAGGCAATGAATTTTAAAATTAAAGTCAAAGAAGTAAATAATTTTGAGTATAATGTTTTGTGAAAGAGAAAACACTTAAGTCTTTAAATAAAAAAAGAGTGGAGAATTGAGACAAATACTTTTCACTAGTTGGACTATATTATAACATAATTACAGCACTTAGGAAAATATAGACAAAGAAACAATATTATTTTATTGATCTAAACATTTCTGAGGGTATTTGTAACTATGCTGAGGTGATGTCCAGATGAAAAAAAAGAACATATTATTTTTACTGTTGTTGTTATTTTAGAGACAGGGTCTTGCTCAGTTGCCTCGGCTGGAGTACGGTAGTGTGATCACAGCTCACTGTAACCTCAAACTCCTGGGTTTGAGTGATCCTCTTTCTTCAGCCTTTTGAGCAAGTAGGACTGCAGGCACATACCACCATGTGCGGCTATGTTTTAAAATTTTTTTGTAGAGATGGGTGTCTCAATATGTTGCCTAGGCTGGTCTTGAACTCCTGGCCTCAAGCAGCTCTCCTACCTAGGCCTCTCAAAGTGCTGAGATTACAGGCCCAGGCCAAAAGACAGGTTATTTTCAAAGAAATATAGCATTATACAATTTAGCATTCAATGTATAAGGTAGTATTTATAAAGTACAGAGCAGAGCACATTTTTCAATGCCCATCTTAAGGGGGGTATATATATTACATATTTACAACTGGTGTATAATACTTTAGAAAGTGGTATTTACTGATAAGCCAAATGCCAATTGCCAGTGCCATTTCATGACAGTCATTATCTATCAAAGTATTTTTCCTTTTAGTAAAAATACAGATTTTTTTTTCAAAAATAGAAGAATTTCAATACAATGTGATGGAGTTTATTTGAGATGCTTTTCTTTGAAGTGAACCAGCATCCTTCATTATCACTCTTTTATTGGGCTCAATTTTTCTATCTTATTGGGTGTGTCTTCTCTTATTTTATTTAGTAATTCTATATATTCTTTCAAACTTCTGTACCTTTTAAAATTGCAGCCTATCAAATGTGTGCTGTCCTACGCAACTCAAACATTTTATTGTAATTGAGAAACATTACCTTGTATCATTTTCTTCCTTCACAATTTTGATGAGTTATTAGAATTGATAGCCATGTGATTTTACTAAAGAGTTACTTAAAAGCACTTTCCTTTATACAACTTTCATTGCATAGAAAAGAATATGTGTATTAAAATGATTATTTACATCGTTTGAAGTATTCAATCAGAAAAATACATAAAATCATGTTGTTGGAGGCAACTCATTAGGTAGACAAGATCTGCCAGTAACAAGCGGACAGTCCATTTACCACATAGAAATCTTTCAAGATGATGTGCTAAGAGGAAAAGTGTCCAGTGATAAATTTATATATATGGAAAAATCCTACTGTATTAAAATATAATTTAATTTAAAATACATGCATATATATTTGCATCTGATCTAATTAAATAGAGCTTATGTTATGCCAGTAAAGCTTTAGTATTTTTGTGTTTCTTCTCTGAAGCCCTGAATTGCTATTTCTAGTGGATTGTAGCAAAAATAAAAGTTAAGTGAAATATTCTTATATTGCAGTTGGACAACCTGCTATTGATTTATGATATGACTAATGAACCAACATGAAGTGGTGAATTACCGGAATAGAATTGAGATAATGCTGTGTTATTCCTGGATGTGACTTATAATAAAATTACTAGTATTAAAGGAAATTGGATATTTTGCATGTTTTAAATTGAAGGGAAACAACATTTTATACCATCAAGAGCAAACCAGCCTTTTAGTAAAACTATATTTTGGGACACTGTATTCTAAAACATATACCATTGAATAATATCATAGATTGTTGCATGTTGTCGAGTTCCAAACACTTAGTTCAAGAGTGTGTTTGTGCATGTTTAATGTTACTATAACTTAGAAACCATATACGTGTATATATATGTATATATGCATGCATGTGTGTGTGTGTGTGTGTATATACATATATAATCTGCGAGTATGAGTATGCATGAATTGGCTAAAGTTGTATTTTATCACCCTGATACAGAGCAACTATGAAATAGAACACTATCTTTGAGCTTGTTAATAATCTGCTCTGGCTAGGCACAGTGGCTCACTCCTCTAATCCCAGCACAAGAGGATCGCTTGAGCCCAGTAGTTCGAGACCAGCCAGGGCAACATAGCGAGACCCTTTCTCTAAAAAAAAAAAAAAAAAAAAAAGAAACTAGCAAGGCATGATGTCTTACGTCTGTAGTACCAGCGATGTGAGAGGTCGCAGTAGGAACATTGCTTGACCCCAAGTGTTTGAGGTTTCAGTGAGCCAAGATGACAGCACTGCACTTCGGCCTGGGCAAGAGAGTGAGATCCTGTCTCAAAATAATAATAATCATTATCTACTAAATAATATTTTATGTAAGTGAATTATAGTGGCTATAATTTCAGATCAGGAAGGAGAGATTTGAATTCTGTGACCTTTGATGAGATACTTAACCACTCTGTGCCTTACTTATCTGTAATATAAGTATATAGTATACATATAGAAAGATGATTTTTCCAAGATTTGAATTTTTATGACTTTTTACAGCAAAACATTCTCTGTGCTTTTTTTTTTTTTTTTTTTAACCTTTTCTACTGTAACTGAGTTTCTTACAGGGCTAGATTAGAAATTGGTCCTCTGTATTCATTAGCATAAAAACTAAAATTAAAAATCCCCATGAGGGAACATAGAGAAGGATAGATCACCAAAGAAACAAGAGTTTAGTTATTAGCTTTATCATCTCCTTATTTGACCAAAAATTTTGCTGAACATTTTACATTTTATGATACCATAATTATGTTGGCGGTTGGGAACAAAAAATTCCAGTGCCTGTCATTGTTTAATTGCAAATTAAAATTATGTTCTGAGTTGTATTTAAATCTAATTTTTAAAGCAATGGTAATGATAGATAACATTTACTGAGTGTATACCATGTGATAGGTACTATGCTAGGTATGTAGCCAGGTCAATCATATTTAATTCTCAGAGTAACAGTACAAATTTGGTTATATATGAGCCTGAAAACAGACTTAACTCTGAAAAACTGACACTTTGAGCAAAAAAAAAAAAATTAAATCTCTTAAAATTATTGATCAAGAATATCTTAATCTATTTCTCTGCTTCAAGTCTTGGCTCTACATAAAAGCTTCCAGAAAAATAAAGATGTATTATTTAAAAAAAAAAAAAAGAAAAGGAAAACCTTCAGGGAAAGCAATTAACTATCTTCCTTAGAGTTCAAGCAAGTTCTACTATAAGCAAATTATTTTTCTATGTAGATTTTCTCCTTTTTCTTAACCACATTCTAAGACTATAGCCTTTCTAACTTTCATGGAAATCATAAAATATCCATTTATAAGAGTTTACATGACAAATTATCATATATATGTATATATACATATGTATATATGACATTTAAAAAAAATCAATGCACAATACTTGGCAGCACTGCCTTTATTTAAACTAATGGCAAGAATAGCCCAGTTATGAGAGGTCAGAATGTTTACAATCCTGGTAAAGAGTTACAGATACTTTTAACTGATTGTAATGAAAATGTAGAAGGTAATGGTCACAGCACATGGCTTTGCAAATAAATGACCTGGAAAAGAATAGAAGGGAGAGGAGGGAGAGGGCTAAGGGAGAGGCTCATATTACACGCAGCCTGGGCACTAGAGGTACTAAATCCATTGTGGTAAATGTCCCACAGTGCAGTACTTCAATCTTCTTGTTTCTCCCTTGTCACTGCCTCAGATTTGTCGTTTTGTTTTTTTTGTTTTTTTTTCTATTTGGCTGTTTTCAGGAACAAGTACTATTCAGGTCTCTATCTTTCCATTTTGTCCCTTTCACTTCTTATTCTACCATTCCTGAAAAGAAACTAGTTTCTACAGTGGAACATAGGCAGTAAGCAAGGTTTTTTGTGGTTACTAAAAAAGGAAAGGTTATGATTTTTTTTAATAGCATAAGGCAATACCCAAAATAGCTGCTCTCTTTAATAGTCTTAAAACATATAGTTTTCTGGTTGAGCTGTAAGATATTATTGCCAATAACCTTTGCTTTATTTCCAATAAAAATATAGTAACTTTAAGAGTTTCCCTTGCAGGTTTCACCTAAAGTGAGGATTAAATAATTATAACTATATATAGTGCTTGCCCTCTCTCTCTCTCTCTCTCTCTATATATATATATATTTATATATATATACACACATACATATCAGTTATTGTTTGACTGATATATTTTACAATAATTACTTTATAACTAAGCCATAGTTTTTCAATAAGACTAAAAAATAAGCAAAAGAAATATAATAAAAACAAAACCTGGAAACTCAGAGAATATTTTAAATGATCTCTATGTAAAGCAGAAAAAGAACTCAAAAATACCAAAGCATAAAGGTATTAATACAAAAAGCAGACTATTCAATGTCAGAAAGTAAATGCTGAAACAGTATAATTGTATCTGCACACTATTTTACAGAGTGCCTTTGATTATCTACAACAGAAATCATGAAAATGAACTAAGTATGAGACCTAACTTGGAAAAAAATAATAAAATAAGTGAAAAGAAAATAGAAGGATACAATTACAATTCTGATCTTGGTAGAAAAAATAAACAAAAAACATACACAATTGAGAACAAGAAATAAAAGACCACTAGAAGGGAGAAGGTATATTTAAATGTGGAGCTAGCTGAAGCTTAATTATCCCTTTCTTCTGCCTTCTAAATGCAGAAGAAAACTTGAAGCTATGTCTTGTGATATAAACCTTGAAAGACCATTTGTATTTAACTGAAAAATACAGATTAGATTTCAAATATTCCCTCAGTAATTAAAAAACAATAACAAAGTTTTACTTGGCTTTCTTTCACAACCATGGATTGTCATTGTCAATTTCAGTTGCATATGGATTAAATTTTATATTTAAAAATTAAAATGAAGATAACAATGTACATTTCTAGCTTTGCCCATTATTATTATCCTGCAAACATATACAGCAAAGTATACACAAATAAAATATATAAGATCAATCTAAGATTGCTTGTTCCTGAGGGGAAATTAATCTACTTCTCATGTTGTCATTTTATTTTTTGAGGGAAGAAAATGTCCTTCAATAGGAAGAATAATAGGAGTCATTCAAAGGAGAATTTAATGATGTTTTGAATTGCAAAGGCATTATGGTATACCCTTAATGCCTACATTACATACCCTTTACTACGATGAAAATATGTGTTCAAAACATATTTTAATGTCAAAATCATCCAATAGTTTTCAATGCAAGTGCTTCATTTTATGTCAGAGAACACGTGCTTAATCTGTGAGGTTTGGTTATTCATATTGTATTTGTACATGTCTCAAGAAATACAAGTTCATACGATCAAGTGCAATACTTTCAACTGAGAAAATTGCACAGTGTTTCTTTTCTTTATGATATCATAAAGTACATGCAAAATCTGTAAACCTAAGCCCCTATTAGCATATTGTATCAATTAAACAGTGAAGATTAGATAATAAATGATTCATTATACATGTCAGAAAAATGAGAGAAAGGTATTTGCATCAGGCCCTTCCCTACAGACTCTTTTGATGTCTATCTGAAATAAATATGATGAGATAAATTCTATGTTGATCATAAAAGGGAAATGATTTTGTTTTTTATTTTTATTTTAGTGTTCTTCCTTGTATAGGTACCTTGTAAAGAATGTTATAGTTATATTTTACACAGAATAATGAATAGTCTATAGTTATACATACCAACCACATGGGCATTGTATTGGAAAACAAAGAAGTCTTTTGTCAATTGACTTAAAATACATGTAAATAATACTTTCCTGGCTTTGATCTTCTACAACAATCTGGAAATTGTGTTATATAATTCTCAAATTATGTGGCAATTTTAAGTGATAGGTGAGAGATTTAGAACAATTTTATTTGTAATTTATGTATTACATATTTATGTCTAGTTCACTAAAGTTAGTGAAATTAACTTTTGAATAACATCGCACATTCAAGAAGTATACTTTAATAGTCACTAAATCATAAGAAAAAAATATATAAATGTATAAATGACCCTTTGGAAAAGAATGTCAAATCAAGAAAATATTTTAATGCCTTAATATTTCTTGCATTTCAAAATGGTTTGCAGACACACACACACAAAAATATGAAAACATGTTAGTATATTTATAAAGTTATATTTAATTTTTATAAATCTGATTCAAAACCAAAGACTTGTAGTGCTGAAGAGGATTGTTTTACCAAAGTTGCATGCAATTTTTTTTTTACATTTTCTTCTGACTTCCTAGTCCAATTGATAATACACGTCACTTACACAAATAAACTTTTAAACCATTTAAAACATGTGTATACATTTTAAATACATAACACATGAAATGTATTCAGTATAGTGCAGTAGTACATATAGAATGCTTGAGTAAAATACAGATAGAGATTATAGAGCATTTTCTGAAAAACTAGAACAGTAATCAAATGATTTGGTTTATAAAATCTAATGTGCAAACGTTTCAAGGTGAGGCTTGCGAGTTTTAATGTATTTTCTTATTTTTCATGAAAATAATTATTTATTTAAAGAGAGGTCCACATTATACTGAAGTTTTAAATATTTAAGGTCTAGAAAACTCTCAAGACTATTTATAAATTAACTTAGTGCCTAAAACAAGTAATAATCCAAATAACCTCAAACATATCAAATGAGTTTATCCAAATATTAAAATGTTGAAATGATGATCCTTAAAAGGACTTACCCAGACTCTTGCAAAAGAAAGGGAGGTGTGAAATATTTAGAGAAGAATGTGATTTTCTTAGTAAATCAAACTTTGAACCCTCTTAAGTTGTAGTCATTGCTAGAGAGTCATGGTAAAGCTTCTTATTAACTTGGAGATCACAGCTTTCGTAGAAAATAAAGATAATTTTTCAAGACCACAGGGTCTCAGTTAACTGTGATAATGATGTTAACCACATATATAATTTAAAATTGTTGAGTGGCATATTTATAAAGGTGAAAGGAAATGGGTGAAATTAATTTTGGTATTCAAAATATCATGTTACCATACAATCGGCATAAAAATTATTGAAGCTATATGACACACTTTTTAAATTGTACTAAGTTTTGAAATCTAGTGTGCATTTTACACTTACACATATCTGAATTTGTATTGGACAAATGTATCACTATGATGTATGAATGCAACTTCAGTGTCAGAAAGTCACATATCATATGCATCTGAAATTCTCCAATCTGAGAGAATAAAGCTCACTCTCACTTTGACTGTTCCATTACTTTTCTTTTGTTAAACATGTTTGGATTATGCTCTCTGTTTGGATGTTATTTCATTAAACCAGTGAAGTTTTGTCGTTTGCAGCCTTTGATAGATTAGAGTATCCTTCAATAATTCAGATCTACTTTAATTTCCTTATTTATCCACATTTGATTCTGCATATCTTCACAAGCAGCCTAGACACTGGATTTTCAATCTAGTTTCCTAAAGCCTAAGGGCCATTTCTAAAATCTCCAAACACCAAAAATTGAGTCACAATGTCAAAACTTTTCTGATTATGGAAGATGCCAGTTTCAAAGACAGTTTCTTTCATAGAAACGAAAGCAAAAAACAAAAACAAAAACAAAAAAAAAAACCAGCCTATAATATTTCAATATTAATATTCCGAGAAGTTTTTCCTGAAGATAATTGTTTAGAATTAAAAATTATCAGTGTTAAAACATAATTCAGGCCGGGCGCGGTGGCTCAAGCCTGTAATCCCAGCACTTTGGGAGGCCGAGAGGGGCGGATCACAAGGTCAGGAGATCGAGACCATCCTGGCTAACATGGTGAAACCCCGTCTCTACTAAAAATACAAAAAACTAGCCGGGCGAGGTGGCGGGCGCCTGTAGTCCCAGCTACTCCGGAGGCTGAGGCAGGAGAATGGCGTGAACCCGGGAGGCGGAGCTTGCAGTGAGCTGAGACCCGGCCACTGCATTCCAGCCTGGGCGACAGAGCAAGACTCCGTCTCAAAAAAAAAAAAATAAATAAAAAAAAAAAAAAATAAAACATAATTCAATTACCATGGATTCAAAATAGATGATAAATCTGAATACTAAAATACATTTAACATATGGAATAGTTATATGTCATATATTCCCAAAAATGGAGATTCTATTTGTCTATTTTGATTATGAATGGTTGAAATTTCCCATTTATTCTTTACCTCAAAATATTGTCCTATAATTACAATTTCATTGTGCTAGCCTTAACTGTTAGAATGACTGCCAAATTTGTATGCTACTGGGATATAAGATATCATAAAAGTTACAATCCTTGGAATATAATTTTATATTTAAAATGTTTTATTCACAGTAGTATTTTTTGAACATTATAGATAAGAAAAAGAGGTTAAAAAACATGACCTTCCATTTGTCACTGTTTGGCTTTTGCATTGTGAAAGATGTGTTTAACCTTTTATTTCCTAGAGCAAAAACTATATAAAGGTATGTGAGTTGTGTAATAACTATAAGTGAGCTCCTTATGACTCCAAGAAAGTACTCTGACATTCACTATTTAAGGCTTCAAATTTGTGCTCTTGTAAAGGTCAGAGAGCAAAGAACATTTTCAAGGCACTTAGTAAGTGGGGGAAAATCTTTGCAATTTGTTGAATGATTCTTTTAAAAGAAATTTAATATTTTCTGAGCGTTAAGCCAATAAGAATGTATGTAATTTGTTAACATCACAATAAAAATGTCTTTCGGAAGAGTTGATCCATAAGGAATCTATGTGACATGTAAATTTAGAATCAAAATTTTAATTACAGAGAAACTATTAGGCATCTCTCAAAAGTCTGTACCACCATTTCTGGGATTACAATTTCAATTCCCAAACATACCCAAAGAATTTAATATATTCTACACTATTAATCAAGAGCTTGGTCACAATGATAATACAAACCAATACGCCAGAAAATCTCAGCTACTATATTCCAAATCCATTTTTCTTAGTAATTTTAGGCTTTCAGAAACAAAACAAAACCAAAAAACCCTGCCAACAACAAATAAGCCATCAAGAAAAAAAATAAAAACATTTTCAGATTGTTTATGAACACATGGTGTTGCCTTTCAGGGAATAACTCTATTAAATAGTTGCTCTTTTGTTTTGTTTAAGCATACTGTTAGGTCAACTATATGTCAAAATATTCCTTAAGCTTAAAATAAGGTAGTGTTTCATATTTCATTTCTAATAAGAAAAAATATATAACTTTTTATGTTTAGCAGTGGTGTTTGCATGAACAATTTAAAGTATCACAAAAGAATTTTTTTTCCAGAAGAAATATATACACATTGGAAGATTCCATATTTGCCCATCAAAGGAAGTAGCTGCCATATTTTATTATATACACCAATCTCTCTCTTTCTGTCTATGCTCTGGTTTCTAAATGCATAGGCAAATGCAAATTACAATAAATGTAGAAATAAAATTCTTTTTAAAAAATTGCAGGTTTGAGTGATACCATTATTCTCACAGTATTATTAACACAAAATCATGAAGTGATTTTTAATTGTTCCCTCTAAATTTTACCATCTATGGAGATTTTCCTCAAGTAACTGATTCTTCCAACATAAAGTTTCTAACATTAGTTGTTTTTGTATATTTTTCGATCTTTTCACTGACAGATAGTTGATAAACTCACTACTTTATGTCATTTCTTCTAGTTGCCAGTTGTGGAAAATTATAAAAAATAAATTTATATTTTTGAGTATATACAGAGGTGGCAAAATATAAAGAAAGCACGAAGTAATAGAAAAGTTAAAGTATTTGTTGTCATTCCAGGAGGAGAAGAGAGAAATGATCTCATAAGGCCTCTTGAAGGGCAGGCTATAAACCTGGCAATGTTGTATTTTTCAGGCTGGAAGTTTGCTTTGTAATTATTCATTACATCATGCTTTATGTATTGTGTACTTTTCTATATGTGTATAATATGTCTCAATATAAAGAATTTAAACATTTATGTTCTTTCCAGTGGAAAAGAACATCAAATATAAGAAGAAAAATATCACACTATTCTCAGACTTCTCTAAATCAGAGCTCAATGTGAAAAGAGTGAAAAAAATTTCAGAGTTCAGAAAAATAAAACAAACCTAATCACTGCATTTCTTTCATTTATAAAGAATATAGATGCCTAAAAATGCTCAACGTTGCATATTACCTTTTAAAAAGAATGTTATTTGATAATAAGTTAAATAATACAAGATAAGTGATTGAGATAGATTGGTGATGAAGATGCAATTGTAGAACTAAAACGTGGAAGCTACAGATACAGATCAAATTGTACAGTTTTGTACATACATCCAGATGAGCTAACTTATACCACGGTAATACTTGCTGAAATATCTCAATGACTTAGCACAACAAACAGTATTCATTTCTACCACATTAATACATAGATATGGGTCGTCAGGGGACAGTGCCTGTGGAAGTTCCTCAGACCACCAGCCTGTGGAAAGTCTTTCAGGGGAGCTTCCACTCTCTCTGCAGCAGTGGAAATGGAACTTGGCAAGTCATATGGAATATTTTAAAATTTATACTTATATATTTTTGGCAAGAAAAGTCACAAAGCTCCATTAAATTTGAACAGGGATTTCCCCCCTCCAGCCCCACTCCATTCAATTTAGATGTTGAATCCTTGATCCTGAATGTAACCGTATTTGGAGATAGTTTATAAGGTATAATTTATAAGGTAATTAAGATTAAACATGATCATAAGGGTGGTGACCTAATCTGAAAAGATGGTTGGCCTTATGAAAAGAGGAAAATCTCTCTCTATCTCCCCACTCCACACTCCACTCCCTCCCCCACGGGCACTGAGAGTAGGGAAGAAAGACCATGTGAAGTCCCAGTAAGAAGGCAGCTGTCTGCAAGCTAGGAAGAGAGCCTGGAAAGTTGGCATTGTGATCTTGAACTATCTGCCTCCAGAACTGTGAGAAAATAAGTTTCTGCTGTTTAAGGACCCAGTTTGTGGTATTATGTTACGGAAGCCCGAGTTGACCGAGGCCAGAATAGAAATTACAATTGTACCATATGTTTGGAAAAGAGGACTAGAAATACTTATCAATGTTACTAATGTGTACCATATTTGTGAAAATTTAAAATGTAAAATTAAAAATATAAATAACAAAATTTGGCAGAACAATAGGGAGATGAAAGTAAAGCAAAACATGTTAATGTCCTCATTTTTCATAGCAGAAAAGGAGACTGTAAAACTCGAAAAAAATGAGTTACAAATGAAAATAATTCCAAAAGTAATAATTTATATATTCTTCAAGGTCAGAGAATTCTGTTACAATATAACATCTCTTGTTTTCAAGAAATGTCATATTTAGTATTTTAATATTTAATTTTGATTACAAAATGTATTTGCCAGTATTTCTCTGCATTATCAGAAGCATGAGACACATTTTGATAATTTCAGGATGAGTTTTCTTTTTTTTTTTTTTTTTTTTTGAGACGGAGTCTTGCTCTGTAGCCCGGGCTGGAGTGCAGTGGCCGGATCTCAGCTCACTGCAAGCTCCGCCTCCCGGGTTTACGCCATTCTCCTGCCTCAGCCTCCGGAGTAGCTGGGACTACAGGCGCCCGCCACCTCGCCCGGCTAGTTTTTTGTATTTTTAGTAGAGACGGGGTTTCACCGTGTTAGCCAGGATGGTCTCGATCTCCTGACCTCGTGATCCGCCCGTCTCGGCCTCCCAAAGTGCTGGGATTACAGGCTTGAGCCACCGTGCCCGGCCAGGATGAGTTTTCATAAATATTTTATTATATAAATAAAAAACTTTTACTTATATTTAGAAGGATTATGATAAAATGAAGAAAGGATTCAGTGGGGAGGCCGGGCATGCCGGCTCACGCCTGTAATCCCAACACTTTGGGAGGCTGACAGAGTTCAAGACTGGGCTGGCCAACATGGTGAAAACCCATCTCAACTAAACACACACACACACACACACACACACACACACACACACACACACACACAAATTAGCTGGGCATGGTGGTGGGCACCTGTAATCCCAGCTACTTGGGAGGCTGACGCAGGAGAATTGCTTGAACCTGGCAGGCGGAGGTTGCAGTAAGCTGAGATTGCACCATTGCACTCCAGCCTGGGCAACAACAGAAAAGCTCTGACCAAAAAAAAAAAAAAAAAAAGAGAGAGAGAGAGAATTCAGTGTGAATTTCTGAGCAATAGTCCTAAAATTATGCAATATTTTCAAGAAAATAATGTTCAAGGTTAATACACAGAAATTCATTATAAAGTCATGGAAGCTTAATCATGTTTGTAATATCAAGTCCAACATTCCATCTTTGTCTAATCACTGCAGTTTTAGCAATCAATGAAGACTATGACGTCCTTAGAATATTTTTCACCCAAAACGAGTTCTTAGACTATCAAGATAGAACAAGAAAAATTAGAATCACATGTGTATTTGAGAAGATCAATCAATAGAGGAACATGGTTTTAAATTATCATCCCTCTGTGAGAGACACCCACTTTTATTTGTCTGTATTTTGTCAGCTTTGCTAATGTGATATTTAAAATCATGCAACATATGCCTTGGATTATGTGAATTGGATTATGTGCTGATGTGTCTTGGAAAACTGATATATTAACACAAATTTGACTTTTCATTTTGAAAAATAATACACTCAGGAAAAAAGTTTTAAGTAGCCTATATTAAAATGTTAATTGAAAAACAGAAAATTCTCTTTATTAAATTTCTTTAGTCCATTAATGTTGACATTTATATTATACAGTTGTCTTGAATTTTCTGTCATTTTGATCATGGCTTTTTATTACCGTTATAAAGTGATTGACTTTTTTCAACTGTATTGCTTTAATTAAAATACCTTTTATTACACTTTTTAGTGTACATGTGAGTGTATTAATAAAAACCCGTTAGGTACTTTTAATTAATTTGTACTTCAATGAAAAGATGTTCCTGAAATTGTAATTTGTAGTGTAAGGGGCATTATAAGGTTTGAAAAGCATTTTCTGAAAATCATAATAGACAATAATAATACCACTCTACAATAGTACAAGTACAATATTAATTGCAAAACTGAAAAATTAATGAGACAAACTTAAGGTTAAAACTTAGTAGTATAAATTAGAAACTCAGAAATTTCTTAATATTTCCAAAATTTTGATTTTTTCACGTTTATGCTCATGCCTCAAAACAATGTATGTCATTTTATATAACCTCTTTTTGTACTCTAACCATCAATTATTCTGAATGATAGAATATTCAGTATATATATGTGTACACATATCTATACATGTATGTAATAACTGTCATGTGTATACATATGTTTTGTTTACTAATACAACGATAAGAGCCATTACCACCATGGGTAACATAATAAGGGCTCTTTTTTGTTTTGTTTTGTTTTCATTATTTTCTGTATGCCTACTTACTTACATACTTTATAAGTGCTTGTTACGGTTTGGTGTGTCCCCACCCAAACTCATCTTGAACTGTAGCTCCTATCATTCCCATGTGTTGTGGGAGGGACCTGGTAGGAGATAACTGAATCATAGGGGCAATTTCCCCTTACTCATCTCATGGTAGCGAATAAATCTCACGGAGATGATGGTTTTATCAGAGGTTTCCCCTATCACTTGGTTCTCATTCTCTCTTGTCTGCTGCCATGTAAGACATCCCTTTCGCCTTCTACCATGATTGTGAGGCCTCCCCAGCCATGTGGAACTGTAAGTCCATTAAACCTCTTTTTCTTTAAAAATTACCCAGTCTTGGGTATGTCTTTATCAGCAGCGTGAAAACAGACTAATACATTAATATACAATTATTAATAATTACTTTCTATATTCCCATGTGAAAAACAGAAAAAAACTGATATTCCAGGAGATCCACGTTGATTCAAATCCATATGCTATTGCAGATCTTGAGACTCTTCCTACATGCAAAAAAGTACAATGAAGAAATATGTATGTTATATAGAGAAAGACATGTAAGATGCAAGATGTACTAATACGTTTAAAGATTTCTGGTTTATATAATACTAAGGGGAACATCCCCTTGATACCATGCATAAATTTGGAGTAGGATAATATCCTGATGTGGGCAAGAAAATGTGATGTATCTTAATCCATGAAATGTAAACTATGGTGGGAGAATCAAAGAAACTCAATAAATGAAGAAAGATAAAGCTTTGATAGTAAAACATGTTGTACCTGAACTTCAGCGAATATATTATCACTGTTAATAACAATTCAGGCATCCCCTACACTTGGTGAACATACATTTTACAAAGATGATATTTTCCTAGTGAGTGTAAATTTCTAGGTTCTGCTTCAGATTAGTAAGAAGGATTTAGCTGTGCTGGCATGTTGTTTCACCTCTCTCCAAACCTATCCTCTAGCCCAGTGGTCCCCAAACCCTGGGCAATGGACCAGTACGGGTCCATGGCCTGTTAGCAACTGCCACACAGCAGGAGGTGAGTGCAGAGTGGGCATTATTGGCTGAGCTCTGCTTCCTGTCAGCTGAGCAGGAGGCAGCAGATTGAGCAGCAGCAGATTCCCATAGGAGCTGGAACCCTGTTGTGAACTGCACATGCGACAGATCTAAGTTGTGTGCTCCTTATAAGAATCTAACGCCTGATGATCTGAGTTGGGACAGTTTCATCCCACCCCGACTCCCATCTGTGGAAAAATTGTCTTCCACGAAACTGATCCCTGATGCCAAAAAGGTTGGCGACCACTGCCGTAAGGGTCCCCAACCTTTTTGACCATAGAAAAGTCTAATGGGTTTCAAGACTTATAGTAAAATCCCTCTTTACTCTTTACAGCTCTACTCTCATTGGTATGTCGACCTCTAGTTTCCTGAGTTTTCACTGCCAAGTCATGTAAGAGCCCAAATCAAATGAAAGGCCAGGACCCAGAACCTAACAAGTGTCTGCAGACCTGCAATTACATTCCTCAAGGTTTGTCCTATAAAGTTTATGTTCTTAGGTGCTGGCAAATTTGTTGAAAATATTTATTCAATTCTTGGGCATCTATTAGTTAGAATTTATATTACCAACTTACATTTACCTTCACCTAAGCCTGCCCTGGAAAATATTTTGTGTGTTTCTAAAATACTTCAAGCACAATGCAAAAAGTTATCGGTAATTTTTTTTTTTTTTTTTTTTTTTTTAGTTTTTTAACGTCTTTAAAAAACGTGGAATTTTCAGGGAACTGAAAACATAAAGAGAATTTCCAAACCATAACATGGAAATTACCATTAAAATCTGACCACTCAAATACAAAAAGTTATCAAATAGCCTAATGTGATTAAAAAAAAAATGTATTTTGATCTTTAATATTGTTGTAAAGTAGTACTGTTTTGGAGAATGAAGTTATGAAATAACCTTATCAGGAGACTGCCTTATAATTAAGATCTCTGCTAAATCAATTTATGGATACTCCGTTCAAGAGGATGAGTTCAACAGCGTAGTCAAATACTACCTACTTACCCAACTTTGGAGCCTGCCCTGTGGCTCATTAGATTGCCAGCCTTTTGAAAACAAGTCTCAGACTTTGGTCTTCAGTTTTGCTGTGTCATTGATACTTTATTACTACATCACCTCTTGACCCTGACATGTGATCAATTCTCACCAGGTGCTCCCATTCAATAGTACTTGCATTATTTAAATGGTACTAAAAGTAAACCTTATTTTAAACGAAACTTAGATAACCATGTGTCACAGGAGGAATGATAATAAATTTTTAGAAAGGTCTCTGTAATTTAAGAAACTTCTTCAGTTTACTAGGAATAATTTGTTGAGTGACAAAAATTAATTTTATTAAAAGTATTAATTATATTCATGTTACTTTATTTATAATTATGTATTTTAATTACATAATTAGGTCTGCCTGTAATAAATGTTTAATAAATTATTGGGTAATTTGTAAGATAAAAATCACTTCAGCCTATGAGAGAGACAATTGAAATAGAGTATTTCCTTTCCGCTATCTTCTACACATATACACATGCTCTTTTTTATACACTGTTACATGTTGGTTAAGAAGGAAGAAAGAAGAATATTCCATGAGGTCAGTGAATCTATTTTTCCTGCATTTAGCTAATGCTTTCAGCAAATATCTGTTTGAAATGATATGACCTCAATTTCCATTCCCCTTTAGATACATAATAGACACTCAGTTTTAGAAATGTTAATCTAAAGGATGCTGCAGTGAGAAAAGTGTTAATATTCATGTGGGAAGAAAAGTAAAAGAGGAATACAATCAGATGTCTGTAGTTTCTTACTAAAACTGCTTGAAATATATATTAATATAAAATTCTGTCTATGAAATAAATTACACTGCTTCCTATCACTACACTGCCCCTTTCTGATTAATGCACTTATTATAAATAAATATTGAATTATTTATCCCTACTGTCCTTATCAATATAAGACTCCAAGCCATCCTTAAATTATTTAAGATGAATTAATGACATTTACTATGAATGTACAGTTAGTGAAGTAGCCTTATCCTCTAAGTCAAAAATCACTTTTTGTCAACAAACAATGGTCTAAACTTTACCATGACATTTCATGCAAAGCTTTCAAATAAATTACACAAAGTACTTTTTTTGTTCTTTTCACAAACTGTTGACCTATTAGACTCAAAAATATTTCTTAAAATTCTCTCTTAGATACTGAAAATAGAGATAGCTTAAAGTGAAAATGTCACTAAGTAAGTGGTTGAACTTTGACAACACATATAATATTTGTCAATGGAACAAGAGTATGTAATAATTTGGGAAAGAAAAGCCTTTAGGTGAACTCACATCACCAAATGAAAGAACAAAGTCATTTTATTGAGTATTCAAAAGTTGTTGAAAATAATATATAATAGAGATCATTTTTATTTTAGAAAATCTAACATTAATATTATGCAATTGGAATACTCTACTATGCCATTTTCTCTCATACCTAGGTAAAATTATTTATAAGAGTAACATTTTCTGAAATCCACCAAACTAGACAACTCTAGAGACACCTTTTAGAAGTGAGTTTTCCTGTTTAATAGGTACATGTGAGGTGTGGGAAAAGATGAATTACACTTCTGTATTAAGGACAATGAATTCCAATGTTTATGCAACAAAGACATTTCAGTCTTTACTAGTGAGATAGTAAATATCTTTCTGAAGAGACCAACTTTTAGGTTCATGAAGACAAGGCATGGCTGGCTAACAAAAATATAGAATCAATTAAATACATAAAACTACATTTAAAAACAGAATGATCCTATGGATTAACAATTGCTTTTTATTATAAAAGAAATTTTTATTATAAAAGAAATTTGTATTGTAAAAAGAAATTTTATTATGAAAAGCAATTTTTAATCCATAAGAATATTCAAGGGAAACTATATCACCTACCTTTAAAGAACCTAAGTTTTTAAGCAGAGACCTGCATCTGAAGCTCTGCTCCTTCAGATAACTCACAATGTCACCTTAATAAATGTACGTAACTCCTGAGCTTTGCTTTTTTAAAATTATTTCTAATTGATAGATAAAATTATATGGATTTATTGTATACAACAACTTTTGAAGTATATAAACATTGTGAAATGGTTTAATTAAGCCAGTGAACAAATGCATTACCTCATGTAGTTATTTTTGTGGTGAGAACACTTCACATTCGCTCTTCGAATTTTTCAAGAACATAATATATTGTCATTAACTATAGTCACCATGCTGTACAACAGATAGTTTGAATTTATTCTTCCTAACTGTAATTACTTATTTCTTGACCAAAGTCTCCTGTATTAGAGTTCTCTGAGGGACACAACTAATAGGATAGATGTACACATGAAAGGGAGTGTATTAAGGAATATTGACTCACACAATGACAAGGTGAAGTTGCACAATTGGCCAGCTGAAGCTGAGGAGCAAGGAAGCCAGTCCAAGTCCCAAAACCTCACAAGCAGGGAAGCTAAGAGTGCAGCCTTCAGACTGGCTGAAGCCCTGAGAGGCCCTGGCAAATCATTGGTGTAAGTCCCAGAGTCCAAAAGCTGAAGAACTTGGAGTCTGATGTTCAAGGGCAGAAAGCACATGGTGTGAAAGAAAGATTAAGGCTGGAAGACTCAGCCAGTCTAATCCTTCCATGTTCCTCTGCCTGCTTTTATCCTAGCCGTGCTGGCAGTTGATTGGATGGTGCCTACTCAGATAGAGAGTGGGTCTGCCCCTCCCATTCCACTGACTCAAATGTTAATCTCCTTTGGCAACCCCCTCACAGACACACTCAGGAACAATACTTTGCATCTTTCAATCTAATCAAGTTGACGTTCCATATTAACCATCACTTCTCATTACTCCCTATCCCCCACCTCCCCAATTTCTCTAGTCCCCTGTAACCACCATTCTATTTTCTACTCCTATGAGATCAATTTTTTTTAGATTCCACATAGGTGTGAGATCACATAGTATTTGTTTTTCTGTGTCTGGCTTATTTCACTTAAAATAATGCCTTCCAGGTTCATTTATGTTTTCATAAATGATAAAAATTCCTTCTTTTTTTATAGCTAAATAGTATTCCATTGTGTATGCCACATTTTTTTTAATCCACTCATCTTTTGATGAATTCTTAGGTTTATTCTATATTTTGACTATTGTGAATAATGCTGCAGTAAACATGGAAGTGTTGATATATCATTGATATACTGATTTTATTTCCTTTTGATATATACCAAGCATTGGGAATGCTGGATCATATGGTAGTTTTATTTTTAAGTTTTTGAAGAATCTTCATTCTGTTTTCCATAATGGCTATAATAATTTACATTTCCACCAATTGTGTAAGGGTTCCCTTTTCTCATATCTTCATCTTTTGTCTTTTTGATCATAGCCATTCCAAGTGAGTGAGGTGTGAGGTGATATCTCATTGGGCTTTTTTTTTTTTTTTTTTGAACATAAACTCAAGATTTTATTGTCTTCATAATAAAAGATAACACTTAGAACTGGATCACTTGGCCCTTTTTCTGGAAAATCGGCTTAGTTTGCCCACCATAGCCACTCTGCTTCCTGTCATAATGCCGCTTTCCCTGGGCATAGAGAGAATCCTTGCCCTTCTTGTACTGTGTCACTTTGTGAGGTTGGTGCTTGCCACACTTCTTACAGAAAGTCCGGCAGGTTTTAGGGACGTTAACCATGCTTGCGAGAGCGATACCGGCACGGGAAGAAAGTCATTGGGCTTTTAATTTGTATTTCTCTGATGATTAATGACATTGAGCATTTAAAAAATATACTGGTTGGCCTTTGGTGTCTTTTTTTTTTTTTTTTTTAAGAAATGTTCAGATCCTTTGCCCACTTTTAAATGAGTTTTATTTGTTTACTTGTTTCTTGAGTGTTGTGAATTCCTCATATAATTTGAATATTATCCCTTTATTGGCTATGTAGTTTGCAAATATTTTCTCCCATTCCTTAGGTTGCCTCTTCACTGTTAGTTGTTTCCTTTGCTGTGTGAAATTTTTAAATTTTAAATCAACCCACTTATCTACTTATGCTTTTGAGGTGATATCCAAAAAATACTTCTGAAGACCAATATGATAAAGTATTTCCCCTACATTTTATTCTAGCAATCTCATACTTTTGGCTCTTACATTTAAGTTTTTAATCCATTTTTAGTTGATTTTTATATATAGTGAGATTAAAGTATCTAATGTCATTCTTCTGCATGTGACTAGTTTTCCCAACACCATTTGTTGACGAGACTGTCTTTCCCCATTGTGTGTTCTTAGCACTTTTTTCAGAGTTCAGTTGCCTGAAAGTGTGTGGGTTTATTTCTGGGCTCTCTCTTCTGTTTCATTGGTCTACTGTCTGTTTTTATGTCAGTTCCATGCAGTTTTGATTACTATAGCTTTGCAGTATATTTTGAAGTCAGATAATGTGATGAATTTTAGGATTTTTTTTTTATATTTCTTTGAGGAATGTCATCAATATTTTGAAAAGATTATACTAAATCCCTAGATCACTTTAGTATGGGCATTTAAAAAATATTAATTTTTCCAATTTATGAACACAGAATATCTTTTCATTTCATTATGCCCTTAATTTTTTTCATCTATGTTTTATAGTTTTCATTGTAGAGATCTTCCACCACTTTGGTTAAATTTATTTCTAAGTATTTTATTTTTCTTTAGCTATTGTAAATGGGATTGTTCTCTTGATTTCTTTTTCAGATAGTCTGCTGTTAGTATATAGAAATGCTATTGATTTTTGCATGTTGATTTTTGTATCCTTCAAATTTACTGAATTTTCTTATTACTTCTAACTATTTATTGGTGGAGTCTTTAGAGTTTTCTATTTAAAAGACCATGCATTCTTCAAATAGGGATAATTTAACTTCTTAATTTCCAATTTGTATGCATTTTATTTCTTTCTCTTGCCTAATTGCTCTGGCTAGAACTTTCAGTATATATAGAGTACAGAGTATCAGTATTGGAGAGTTGTTAGAAGCCCTTAGGATTGTCCTTCTTGGGCTACCTTACGGCGGCATCACTGACTAGCTTAGTAATCTTTGGCAAGTTACCTGATCTTCAGCCTCCATTTCTTCTACAAATGATGGAAATGGTATTAACTACCAGATGAAATTTCTGTGATTACAAAAAATTAAACACGTGAAACACTTAGAATGATGTCTTTCACATAGTAAGTTTTCACCAAATATTAGGTCCTACTTTCATTGTTCAGAGGATATCTTAATCTTGATTTAGGTACTCTTGCTATATATTCTAATGTTGTACTTTTCAATTTGTTAGATAATATTTTCCATTAAATGATCCAACTTATCTTTGTAATTAGATTTTTAGAGCCAACTTTGAATAGCAGATATAAAGCACAATATAATCTAGCACCCGTATGATTAATAAATGTTTTCACTTATTGTCAAATGTTTTAATATGTTATAGATACTAGCTCAACTAAATTGGACAAAGTTAAGTGATAACGTTACGTAGCTATTATAATTCAGACAATGAACAAACAGATATAGGCAGATACGAATGTATACTTATATGCTCCTATCAATTGGCAAAGCTATTGAGGGAAAAATTCAACATGGGTGTTTAGAATAGAGAAACATAAAGATCCTCTAAATATATAATTATTAGTTTTATTTGTTTACTCCAACAATCTGAATTTAATATTTTTAAAAATATGTCTTCTCTTATTATATTATTTCCTAATTTAACTTACTTAGTTGCCTAAAAGTGCTTTTTCCTCTTTGAGTTTATATAATGTTTAATCCATAAAGTGCTCTTAGGCCAATGAGGTAAACAAAATGGCTTAAACAGTTCTTATGGCACTATACGTGTGTGTACAATTTGTATAACTAATTTGAGTTATATATTTAAAGTATCTGATAATAATCCGTTACAGCTAAGTTTGTAAAATTTCTATACTCTCATAAAACTCCTTAATTCACTGAAGCATGAAATTTTTCCCACGTTGTAGTAAACAATGAGCTCAGCATAAATGTGCTACTGAAATTTTATGATAGCTGGATATAACAGTTGTCTTTCACTTTAGATAGCTTAATATATCAGAATACAAGTGTAAAAGCAGCACCTGAGGTTGTAATATATTTCTTAACATTTATTAATAAAAGCTTTCAACCTTATAAAATATTGTGGAATATAAGAAAATACATTGAAATATACTTTATTAATCAAAGGTGATGAAATATCGATAAAGTCATAAATTTTTATTGGAATTTGGAATCTAAATATTTCTCGTTGTTATAAACAACATAATAAACAAAGCATGTATTTTTACTGGAAGAATCTCAGGTTAGATCATATCTTTTAGTTATGACTGAAAATAGACATTTTACAGAAATTAATTTGAAAAGCAAAATTGCTTTTGATATTAGAAAATTATCTAATTAAACAAAACACATAATGTTAAAATTAAATTGCATTTAACATCTGTGTCTAGTTAGTAATGGAATTTCTCAAACAAAAATGTGTCATACTCAAAGAGCTAAAACATTCAGTAATGATCCAACAATTGTGGTGCTTGGTATTTACTCAAATGAGTTGAAAATTTATGCCCACACTAAAACCTGCACATGAATGTTTATAGACGCTTTATTCATAGTTGCCAAAACCTGGAGACAACCAAGATTTCCTTCAATAGGTCAATGGATAAACATACAATGGTACACATTCATACAAGAAAATATTTAGCCATAAAAGAAATGAGCTATTCGGTAGACAAAAGACATGGAGGAAACTTAAAAATGTATTGCTAAGTTAAAAAAAAAAAGTCGGTCTGTAAAAGCTTCATAGTATTTGATTCCTATTATATGACATTCTGGAAAAGGGAAACCTATCGAAACAGTAAAAAAATAAGTGGTTGCCAGGGGTTGGGGAGTAGAGGTGGGAATGGATGAATAAGAGGAACACATGGGGTTTTTAGGACAAGGAAACAAAACAATTTTGTATCATAATGCCATTGTGGATACATGATATTATGCATTTGGTAAAACCCTTAGAATTGTATAACACAAAGAGTGAAACAATATAAAAGATAAACTTTAGTTAATAAATACTGTATAGGAGGCCGGGCGCGGTGGCTCAAGCCTGTAATCCCAGCACTTTGGGAGGCCGAGACGGGCGGATCACGAGGTCAGGAGATCGAGACCATCCTGGCTAACACGGTGAAACCCCGTCTCTACTAAAAAATACAAAAAACTAGCCGGGCGAGGTGGCGGCGCCTGTCGTCCCAGCTACTTGGGAGGCTGAGGCAGGAGAATGGCGGGAACTCGGGAGGCGGAGCTTGCAGTGAGCTGAGATCCGGCCACTGCACTCCGGCCTGGGCGACAGAGCGAGACTCCGTCTCAAAAAAAAAAAATAAAAATAAAATAAATAAATAAATAAATAAATACTGTATAGGTCCATAAATTGTAACAAATATGCCAAGCTAATGCAGTATGTTAATAGGTGAAACTGTGGGTGGAGGAGGATACGGCATTTTCTGTACTTTTTTTTTTTTTTTTGTAAATCTAAAACTACATTAAAAATCTATTAATTTTTTAAAAATATCAATACGTAAGGTTGTGCTAAAGAGAAGTTGGGTTTTTAAGAGATGGGAAAGACTGTTATTCATCCCAAGTGAAAGAACAAAGTAATTCAGGTTTTGAGTTTATTTTTAAATATTGAATAATTTTTTACTTACCAAAATATTTTATATTCTTACAGAGATGAAAATGAAATGTGTGTGAAAGACACGTATAAATTTTAGCTAATTTTACACAACTAAAAAATAGAACAATGGTTTTTATATAGCTCTATAATTGCTACTTGAATAGTCGGCCATTTCCTTGGTATGTAAAGGTGTTCTTATAAACTGTTCTATAATTACCTCTTATCTACTAATGGGAAAATAGTGAAAGATTTTCATAAACTAGGAATGTTCATTCTTTTATTTATGTGAAAAATGTGACTTTGTTTTTATAATATACGTATACTATTGCAGACTAATTCTCATTTCTCTTGCATTATATTCTGTCTCTTAAATAGCATTCCCCTTGAACTTGTAAGGTATACTGGAAGAGACTATCAGTAGAATCCTTTCCATAGCTTTCTGCCATTTAATTTTTCTAGGTTTTATAAAAGCATAGTGCAAACCTGGTAAGATAGCTTGTATCAATCAAAACAGAAAATTTAAAGTGTGATTTATATTTTTAAAACATTTCATCACCAAGTGCTTTTTTCCCTATCCAGAAAGAACGTCAGCATCTTTACAAGTGTATTATCTCCTGATTTTCTAATCAAAACAACCCAGACTGGGAGACAGTAGGAGCTGTTTAAAACAATGAATATCACTGTAATGCATTTTTAGTTGGATCATTTGCTAGATGCAGAAAACAAAACCAAAAAAAAAAAAGGTCATTTCAGTGAAATCTGAACTCATGTAATAGACATGCATCTTTATATTCCACACACTTTGTTAATCATTGACTGAACAACATCGTGCCTGGAGCCAACTGACAGGAATTTTAACCTGATTAAATGTCCCAGTATGCCTTAATACCTTTAAATGGAATTTTTATGGCCTGTTCTGCACGCATATTATTAATACAGTGCCATCAAGAAAACCACAGACACGCATAATAGCTCATCAATTTGTAACTAAGCACTTTTGACCTTGAAAAATCAGCTGTCTTTCAGATTAATGTAGTTACATTTCAGGCAGAAAAAGAAGCCATAAAATTATCATGCTTATTTTTGTAACATGTCAGGATAAGAATTAGGAATAACGTCCCTACCGATGGCTTCTTATTGATATTGCCGCCAACCTCTGACACCTGAATTAGAAACTCTGAGACCTCATTCTAATAAAAACCCACTTAAACATTAAATTTCTGCTAAAGGGATGCATGTAATATACTGCTGACAAGTTAAAGGGGTAGAGTATAAACTACCATCCCCATTGATGTTCATATTTCTTAGAAAATTAAAAGAAAGGAAAAGTCTCCATATTTGTTTCCTCTTGCATGTGCGCACACACACACACACACAAAAGCACATACACATACACAATAAAAACAAAAATAATTAGTGTAAAAGCTCATCATGAATATAGCAAGGTCATACCAGTCAATAATAAAAAATGATTAAGAAATAAAAAGGACGTCATGTGAACACAGAAGCAATTTGAAAAATAGTGGAGAACTCTCTTTTTATTCAAGAAAAATATATATCTGGAGGAAAATAGGTGATATTAAATGAATTTGGTTATTTTTCAAAAGTAATTTTCATAGCTAATGCTAATTTAATCATTTCAGAAGCTGCAAGATGAAATTGTGTATTCTACCATCTAAAACAAAGCACCTAAAATATTAGAATATCTTCCAGGCACAGTGGCTCATGCCTGTAATCCTAGCACTTTGGGAGGCTGAGTAGGGGTGGATCACCTAAGGTCAGGAGTTGTAGACCAGCCTGGCCAACATGATGAAACCCTGACTCTACTAAAAATAAAAAAAATAATAATAAAAATTAGCTGGGCATGGTGGCAGGCACCTGTAGTCTTAGCTACTGAGGAGGCTGAAGCAGGAGAATCACTTGAACCTGGGAGGCAGAGATTGCAGTGAGCTGAGTTCATGCCACTCCACTCCAGACTGGATGACAGAGTGAGAGTTCTTCTCAACAACAACAACAACAACAAATCTGACCATAAAGATACAGTTTATTTTATCGTCAAATTTAGGGGTTAATATCAAGTAGATGAAAGCTTTGGAAGTAGTTTCTGAGAATAGAGAGAATTTCTAAAAGCATACAGTGTCAGGGCTGGAATAAATCATCATCATATAGTCTACACCATCAGAAGAATCAACTCCTTAGATAAACCAGAGCTATCTGCTGGCTTATAGTCAGTTTCAGCCTTCTTTCAAATATCCTTAGCATAATTTTATTTCTTACAATATTTTGCTAACTTATAAGCTGGCTCAAATGTATGTAAGAATGTATTCATTTATTTTTCAATAGTTAATCAATACATTATTTTTCCTCCAAGAAATATGAGATATGCCATGCTACAATTAGGAAGAATTATATAAGGCTGGAATCTGATTGTTGATTACTTAAAAACAACATATTTAAAAGCTACTCAAGAATAAAGGTAGTTCTCAGAATTTGATTTGCAGCAGCCCTCTCTCAGTACAACCCTGAAACAAACCAACCATTACAAAAGTCAAACTTCTCTATGCCAATGAACACTAAAGAAGGGTCACATCCTTGCTGAAACTTTTCTGGAGTAATTGCTACAAATCAAGATGATATGATAAATAAAAGGAAATTAAGCTAATGGTAAATAAAGAGTTTCTTTCCTTTGTCACTAACATCTCCTTGATTGCAATTGTAAAAATCTCTAAGAGCTATCTGGTCTTTCCCATTGAGGTGGGGTGGACATAGATGGTTTTATGCAAAAGTTCTATCAAATTAAAAAAAAAGGAAAAAGTGGTCCATGTTACATCCACTACATAAGAAAGGGGGAAGGAAACACAAAATCTTTTCATGGTCTATAGTAAATCTGTTAGATAAACCTGACAAATCCAAAAATCCTACAAATTACAGTAGCATGTTAGATCCATCAATATGGTCAAAGTTAATGTGACATGATTATGTATACTTTATTTGGGGAATGTATAGATAGATCAATCCTGGGTGTGCATTAATGTAATTTATCATATTAATTCAATTATGGGTTCAAGAAAAAAAATAATCTCAGCATTTACCAAAAAAGAAGCCATTTTACAAACATTTATTTTTGCTCTAAAGTTAGTTTATTTAGTAAGCAAGGATTACAAAGATATTTATTTAATGTAACAATAAGTGCTTATATGAAATTAACAGAAAATATTATTTTTAACAAGGAAACATTAGGAAGGCTTCTTAATATTGATTTAATGGAGCCTATCAACTTCAACATTTATGTACATTTTTGGGGGAGAAAGTCCATAGTTATTATCAGATTCAGTTTATTGAACCAAAGAAAATCTGAGAACCACTGACCTATAGGCATGACACTGGGCAAAGACACCAACTACAAATTTTGAAAAGAGAAAAAAAGAAAGAGAAAGAAATATACCTATCGGAAAAGAGGAAAAGTAATTATAAACATTTGTAGACAATGTGATTAAATCTAGAGACTCCCCTCCTGAAGAAGATAAAAAAATCTGCTTAAGTGTTGTTTTCCTTACATTCTATAATTGTTTCTACAGTGTACCTGTCTTCATATACCAGCACTGGAAGACATTACAAAAACAGGCATTTCAAAAGAGCAAAAATATTCAATTAATAGCAACAATCTTAAAAATATGATTACATTATGTTAAGATTACATACATAATCTTAAAAATATGACTACACATTACATACATAAAGAACAGAAAACATTTTATTAAGGGGCATATATGAACATGTAAATAAGTAGAAGCCATATTATTGATTTAGAATATCAGATATTAAAATATGTCTGCTCAACTGATAATCATCTAAAAATTTAGCAGTCATCTAAAGTATCTAAAGAGTGAAGTTTTTTTGTTGGAAATTCAACATATGATGTAACACTTTTATATAAAATGCAATTAGGATAAGATGTGTTTAGAAAGAACAATGGCAAAAGGATTTCTCCCAGCAGATAGCAAAATATATTAAATTACAATAATTAAAACATTGTGATACTAACGTAAGCATAGATGAACAACACATAGAGCAAATGTAGATACTATATAAACTAGCTAATAAGTTAAACTAAAATTCTATTAAATTCCTGTGTCATATCTTAAACTTAAATTTCAGTATTATAAAGGTTGAAATAAAAAATGAAAACAGTTCTTAAAAAAGACAGTAATCTTAAAGTGGAGATGTCTTTGTAATTCCTGATACCTCGATCCCTTTCATATTGCCTATTTGGGGATTTGGTATTCTCTAATGTTTCTCTGAGCAGTCAAATAATAAACATTTCAAAGATCTCTTACATTTTGTACTTTAATTCCACTGTTTCTGCAGCCTGATTTTGCTATTTCATAGTGTTATATTTCTTTGAAAGCTAGTGATTCTTGCTGATTCATGTGAGGGCATAAATGCGGCAGTATTGGTGACTTGGACAAACTTTCTCCATGTAAATGAAACTTATTATGCTGATTATAAGGATCTTTCTTGCTTGTGGTAAATCCCAACTGGATTTCCTTGTCAAGTTTTTCCTATGGAAAGGGATTTGCATTTTGGATTCAAGGCCACCTGAACTATTTTAGAGATTGGAGTTATACAGAGATTAACCTTTTGTCTCTCTAGCCTGCCTCCCTCTAATCCTCTCTGCAGGTCCTCAAATTTTTGAGAGTATTGTGTTTCAGATATAAAAATCTACTCTTCAATACCAGAGTAGCAGTTTCACAAACATTTGACGAATTCTTCCAGTGACTTCCCAAACCCACATTTGTTTCCATTCTCTACTCTAATCTAAATATAATCCCAAGAATTTCATGGGAAGACTCTTTCATAGGAGTGTGGGATCTTTCTTTGGCTTCCATTTTCTTGGGAGTTTCTCATCTCTATATCTATACTGTATGATTAGTTTGATATTTCAAGACATTCTTCAGTATTCTAGTAGGCAGCTGATTTTCTTGACTTTGGAGTGTTGTAATGTTTGTTTATATTTTTATATTCTTCAAGCAATGCAAAGAAATTTTGAAAAAGAGACCTTATCACATATAGAGGAAAACCAGAAATTATTTTTAAAACATTGATATTTGACCACATACTTAAACATTTCTTCATAACAAAATTAAATGATAAATGCAATATGAAGGCCTTAACAAAATTAAAAGACAAATGACTAGTAAATAAAAATTATAGGGAAGCAATAGATTAATGATTTAATATCTTTAATATGTAAATAAAATTTAAAAACGATTATAAGAAGACAAAACCACAATTGAAAGACAGACAAAATATATTATAAATGATGAAATGTAATGGCCCTCAACAAATGAAAGACGTTCAGCGTAAGTAGTAATCAAAGCAATGCAAATTAAGATAATGGGCATCTCTCCCCATTATCTTAATTTTCTATAGTAACTATAGAAGATGATTAGAAATTTATTAAAAATATTATAAAATATTGAGAATGGATGCATACATCAAGGGACATAAGTTTCACAAGAGCAAAAGCTCTATGTCCATTTATTGACTGAGAAAATTGTCTGATACGTTAAGTTGAAAAGTTGCAGAACTACTACTAAGATCATGTTAATATAGAAATCATATACACATTCATTATTTATTTGGATATACTTATGTGACACAGATGTATGTGTGTATACATACATAGAAAATTATGTGGAAGTTTGTAAATCAAAATATCAATAATGGTTACCTCTTGGAACCAGATTATATTATATTGTTTTTGTATTTCACTTTACCTTCAGATCACTTTCCTATACTTAAATGTTAATTTTCAAATTTTACAAGTGGAATAATGTCGTATTTTGAAACATGGTAAGTAGGAAGTCATTTCAATTATGTAGAAAATTACTTCCCTTAGAGAAATAAGAATATACATGAAGAACCTGACATTAAGAGCTATTTTTCTGTTTTGGGGTGAAGTAGACATATTTTCATCATCTTTTATTCTTATTAAAAGTGTTTCTGTTTTTAGTTTGATTCTGTCAGGTAAAAGTGTCTCTGTCTGACCCCTCACAACCAGCCCTAAAAATAGGTCAGTGACTCTGAATTATAATAAAGCTACTAGTTTTTCCTTTCTTTTTTGTCACATTTTTCAGCACAATTTAACAGTCAGATATAATTTGGGCAGTATGACATAAAACTGAGATTTGGCAAACAGGTGATATAATTAACAGACACATTTTATTTTATTATTTTGTTATTTGGTATACTTCATTTGATTTATTCAATTAGCCTGCTTTTTTGTAATGATCCATATTAACTTTGCATTGAAGGGGCCAGATTTCTTATTAATTGAAAAAACATAATTGACAAAACTACTTTTAGCTTCGCTAATACATTCTAATACCATAAAACAAATAAAAAGTGTTTTTAATCAAATTAAAAAATTAATGTATGATAATATTGACATTTTATAAAAAACTGAATTTGCAAATTATGACACTCACTTTTATAATTAACTTTTAGCTGAATGAATCACTAGAATATTTTCTGTATATGAAAGATTTTTTTTTAAGAGTATTTTAACCTTCACCAGGCTATAAATAACTCGCAACCCCTTACAATTTTTATTGCTTTTGAGGATACAATATTGTTTTACAGAGTCTTGGTAGACAATCTCCAAAGCTAAAGCAAATATTCAATATACTATTTAAATAAATCTCAGGAATTTCTATTTTCTCACATTCTTTCTGTAATTAAATATGAACTCTGCACTCTAAATGTCCATGCTTAGATTGATTCTCCTTTCTCTCTTGCCCTCTCTCCACCTCACCAGCCCTCTCTCTGTCTCTCATTCTCTCACACACACACACACACACACACACACGCATACACACAATTGGTGTGATTTGGAACATTATGGAAGACATCATGATTGAATGTAGAAGATTTAGTGTATCATGGCTGATCTTTGGAGATTTCTGTGTATAGAGATATTTGTAGTGTGCCACTCACTTTGCCTATTTCCTCAGCTGCCAGAAGCGTTGACTGCTGATGGTTCAACTCTTGACTTCCCGTTACCTCATTCAAGTTTATGTTCCTCTCTTGAGCACCTTGATATCAATGATTAGTTGATGCAAAAATACAAGCCTGATTCTCATTCCTCAATTTGGGACATCTCTGGAAGGCCATTTCAGCTTAAGAAGGCCCAATAGGATTGTAGTACCTTTGAATCAGCTGATCCCTTTGTACAACTGCATTATACTTAGCTCCTCTTGTTGTGCATTCTGCTGCTGCTCCCTTACAGGTATTGCTGCAGATATCACACCTCGATAAACTTCCTGTAAGTACATCATAGACTCAGGGTCTGTTTCCTGGAAAACTCCTGTTGAATAGTCTGTGATTTTTAAAACATACTTTTTAAAGAGTACTTAGAGTTTGTCTTCTATAGCATCTTTTAAAAACTCTTTTTTTACAGGGTAACATGTATTCTGTAGTGGAAAAAATACCTCAAGTTTCCTGTAGTGAAGGAACCATCTATTTTACATAGACAAGTGAGAAAGGAAGCTGTATGGAACCTCATGAATGAGTGAATAAATCCATCATCTGTTCACCATAATCATTATCACCAAATGGATCCATTCCATTGCTGATAAAATGGAAAGAATGTTCTTTGTGCATCTATCCCTATTATTATAGATACAGCCAGATGAGCTATGATTCTATTAGTTCCCAGAATCATTAGGGTCAAGTCAGGTTACCATTCAGGAAGAAAGTATAATGGAAAATCATGCTGCTACAGCAGTATTAATGATTCATTAGGTGACATTCTAACCTCTGGATGTTCATGAAATAATCTAAATCCAAAGTGTCATAGAAGCTACACCAAAGCCATGACACAATAAAACAAAAGAAATGTTATGCCAAGTTATATGAGTGGAGAATTCAGCCTAATATACTATGTATTTTTTTGCATCAGTGGTGCTAAAGATGAGTGTAATTTTTTGAAAATTCAAAATTACATGTAATAGCCCATATCTATCTGGTTGTTTTAAATTAACCTAAGAATTTTGATTTCATTTATAAGTCCCGTTTATGGCCCTAAAGCCTTGTCTACTGATTATGCTTTTTATAAGAAAATACGACATTTTGTCAAGTTCCAAGGTCTTTCTTCAAACTACAACTGTTCTACCTTTCAGCGTAATACTTGGTCTTCATCCTAATATGAATAGCTGTTTAGTAATAGTAATAATAATAGTAAGCTTTTATGCAATGTTTCCAATGTGCCAGACATTATTCTAAATTTTTTACATAATTGACTTCATACTATTACTATCCCAAATTTATTTATTTATTGTTAAATAACTTCAGCTTTTATTTTAGACTCAGAGGACATATGTGACAATGTGTTACATGAGTATATTGTGTGATGCTGAGATTTGCCATACAAATGATTCTGGCACTCAGGAAGAGCACTGGGTAGGTACTTGTTCAGGCCTTTTCTCCTCCCTCCCTCTCCCCTGTAGTAGTCCCTGATGTCTATTATTCCCATCATTATGTCCATGCATATACAATATTTATCTCCCACATGTGGTATTTGGTTTTCTGTTGCCAAATGAATTAGCTTAGGATAATGACCTCTAGCTATATCCATGTTGCTACAAAGGGCATTATTCCATTCTTGTTTATGGCTGCATAGTATTCCATGTTGTATTTCTTTATCAACTTTATTTTGTTAATCCAATGCACCATTGGTGGGCATCGAGGTTGATTCAATGTCTTCACTATCATGAATAGTGCTATGTTGAACATATGAGCGCATGTATCTTTTTGTACAATGATTTATTTTCCTTTGGGTATATACATAGTCATGGCATTGCTGGGTTAAATGTAATTCTGTTTTAAGTTTGAGACCTCTCCAAACTGTTTTTCACAGTGGCTGAACTAACATACTTTCCTGGCAACAATGTATAAGCATTTCTGTTTCTCCACAACCTCATCAGCATCTGTTATATTTTGACTCTTTAATAACAGCCATTTTGACTCAGTATCTCATTGTGGCTCAGTTTGCATTTCTCTGATGATTAGTGATGAGATTTTTTTCAGACGTTTGCTGGCCATTTGTATTCGTCGTTTCTCCATAGGGACAGAGCTAATAGGATATGTATATATGTGAAAGGGAGTTTATTAGAGAGAATTGGCTCACACAATCACAAGGTAAAGTCCTGTGACAAGCTTTCTGCAAGCTGGGGAAGAGAAAGAAGCCAGTAGTGGCTCAGTCCAAATCCGAAAGTCTCAAAACTAGGGAAGCTGACAGTGTAGCCTTAGTCTATGGCCAAAGGCCCAAGAGTCTCCTGCAAACCACTTGGTGTAAGTCCAAGAGTCCAAAGGCCAGAGAACCTGGAGTCTGATGTCCAAGGGCTGGGGGAATGGAAGGAAGCATTCAACGTAAGAAAGAGAAGACACCCAAAGACCCATCAAGCAAAGTTATCCCATCTTCTATGGCTGCTTTGTTTTTGCTGGGTTGGAGCTGATTGGATGGTGCCCCCACACACTGAGGGTAGGTTTTCCTCTGCCAGTCCACTGACTCAAACGCCAATCTCCTCTGACAACACACACACAGACACAGCCAGAAACAATACTTTATTAGCCATCTAGGCATCCTTCAATACAATCAAATTAACACCTAATATTAACCATCACACTGCTTGAATGTTTTATTTTGAGAAGTATCTGTTCATGTCCTTTACCTGTTCTTTATTGGGGTTATTTTTTTGCTTGTTAATGTATTTAAGCTTCTTATAGATTCTGCATATTAGACCTTTCATAATTGAAAAATGCATAATTTTTCAATTATCTCTCTTTGCTGATAATATGGTTCTATACCTATAAAACCCTAAAGAGTCTTCTTCTAGAAATGATAAACAACTTCAGTAAATTTTAGGATACAAAATCGATGTACAAAAATCGGTAGCATTTCTATACACCAATAACATTATAGTTGAAAACCAAATCAAGAACACAATTCCATTTACCATAGACACACACATACACACAGACACACACAATACCTAGAAATACAGCTAGCCAAGGAGGTGAACTATTTCTACAAGGAGAACTACAAAACACTGCTGAAAGAAATCAGAGACAAGACAAATAAATGGAAAAGTACCTCATGCTTATGGATTGGAAGAATCAATATGGTTAAAATGGCCATACTGCCCAAATCAATTTAAAGATTCAACACTATTTCTATCAAACTACCAACATCATTTTTTCATAGAATTAGAAAACCTTCTTCTAAAATTTATATGGAACCAAGAAAGAGCCCAAATAGACAAAGCAATTCTAAACAAAAAGAACAAAGCTGGATCCCTCATATCACGACTTAGAACTATACTATAAGGCTACAGTAACCAAAGATCATGGTACTGGTACAGAAACAAGTACATAGAAAATGGAACAGAATAGATGATCCAGAAATAAAGTTGCACACCTACAACCATAGGACCTTTTATAGTGTCAGCAAAAATAAACAATGGGGAAATCAATCCCTATTGATTTCCCAAATGATGTTGGCCTAACTGGCTAGCCATATGAAGAAGAATGAAATTGAACCCTTACCTTTCACCATATACAAAAATTAACATCAGATGAATTAAAGATTTAAATGTAAGACCTCAAACTCTAAAAATCCTAGAAGAAAACCTAGGAAATACCATTATTGACGTTGGCCATGACTAATAATTTGTGGGCTAAATCCTCAAAAGCAATTGCAACAAAAACAAAAATTGACAAGTGGAACCTAATTTAACTAAAGTTTTTCTGCACAGTAACTTTAC
This sequence comes from Macaca nemestrina, assembly GCF_043159975.1. Lineage (NCBI taxonomy): Eukaryota > Metazoa > Chordata > Mammalia > Primates > Cercopithecidae > Macaca > Macaca nemestrina. The sequence continues at coordinate 82,074,752 of NC_092135.1, read as the reverse complement.
ATAAATGGAAACTAAGCCTAAGGGTGTTTAGTTGTGTTGCTGAAGTCACACAGCTAGTAACTGTCAGAGCTAGGATTTCATACCAGACAATCTGGCTCTTGGCTTTTCATTATTGGAAACAATTTTTGTGCCCTATAATGAACTAAGCATTGAAGAAGGATATAAAAGAGAAAACTTGGGGGCTTAAAATATTCTAGGCTAAGAGCTAAACAAACCAACAATCAGATAGTTCATCCTGCAGGTAAACATAAGATACAGAGACTTCTTTGGGGCTGAGAAAGTTTCTGAAAGAAGTTGAGTTTTGATCTTAAAATTAGAAGAGGATAAGGAACGAGGAGTGAAGTGGGAAAGGTATACCATGTAGACAGGTATGTTGTTCAAGATTATAGATGTATGCCAGCATATGGCATTTTGGGAAATACAAGAAATTTAGAATGGCTGGAATAAAGGGGCTTGCTGTGTTGCAGTAAGGGAGGTCAGAATGGGAGACAGGAACAATCATTTTTTAAAGTGCCTTTCATGCCTTGTAATAAGCTGTGGCCTGATCCACCCTCAAGAAAAGTAAATATCTATTTATATAGTGAGTTTATATCTACTGACCCAACCACAAATGGTGTCATGGGTTTTCATGATTGTGGCACTGAGCTGGGATACCTTAAATGACTTTGTGACTAACGATTGTCTGGTTAATGAAAACAGTGAAGATATAATTCCTATTTCAGGGGAGTCCAGACATGCCTCATGGTATTTAGTGGGCTAAATATTGTGGAATACATGAAACTTGTTTCATGAATGAAAATGGTAAAATCACTGAGTGAACCAAAGGGAATCCTCAAGTGGATAAGAAATAAAAGAGAAAAGGCAATAGTGGTGGAAAATCTCTATGATTTTTGAAAGCCCTAGTTGTGAAGTTGTAAAGTTCCTAAGCCTGAAGCATAGTGGGAAATTCTACATTAGGAATTCAGGCACTGGGTCCAGATGCTACAGTAGTTAAAGTAGATATTTAAAGATTTACAAGTTATGATGATGCATCACTCCTCTTTCTCCCTGGAGTCGGGAAAACAGTGCCGTAGAGCTTTCAAAAATTAGTTTAACGTAGAATGCTCATTAGAAAACTGAGAAGGGTTCGGAGAGCAAAACGGAAACAGTGAAGTAACTCAGAGAATATTATCCATAACAAACAGTTAATATCTCTCAGGCTAGGTGAACTAAGTTTGAAGTTGTGATCACAGTTCAGAAATCTTCGATTCGGAGCTGGCAATAGTGGCAGGACCATAAACCACCAAAGGAGCATTGGGATGAAGCTTGGACATCACATGCAAGTGTCACATAGTGGATGCTGGACCACGGAAATTGCCACCTGGTTGATCTGAGGACTGCCTTGGGGGTGGGGGTAGGGTGCTGAGCCTTCTGAAGGAATGCTCAGAACTAATACTAGGATTGAGACTGAGGAAGACTCTTGACCTTGCATTTGCTAGAACTGCTGAAAAATGTTGAAATCAGCTGCTGCCCATCACTGGAAGATACCCAAATAAAAGACAATGACCCATCTGGGATGGACACAGAAGCCATAAACATAAGGCAGATTATATATTCTCCCTTTATTCTGACTTTTAGTCTAATACTCATGCTTCAGTGGCAGAATCTAACTAGAAGTCAACAGGAAAGAAGTCTAGAAAGTATAGCTCAATGTCTGTGACCCCTAACACATATAAAAGGATAACATACAGGAGGCTAGTAGTGGAGGCTGAGACCAAATGAGAAAATTACCAGTATGGTAAAGAGTAAAGTCTGCGAACCAGGAGACTGAGTATTCACCTTAGTCTGTGGGACTTCCATTCCACAGTGGACACATAAGACCCCATACCCAGAGACAGTATTCACAAAGTAAAAAGAAGAAGGAGAGTCCTTCCACCACTTTAACTCTTCTAAAATTACCAGGTGAGGTTTTTTGTGTTGTTTTTACCCAAGAAAGGTAAGTGCCATTTATATGGTGAGTATGTATCTGCGTCTTATTTCTACTGACCCACTCACAAATGGTGTCATGGGTTCCCATGATTGTGGCACTGAGCTGGGAAAGCTTAAATGACTTTGCAACTAACGATTGTCTGGTTAATGAAAAGAGCATGGATAAAATTCTTATTTCAGGGAAGGCCAGACATGCCTCATGGTACTTGGTGGCTTAAGAGTTGTGGAATACATTAAACTTGTGTCATGAATAGAAATAGCAAAATAGCTGAGTGAATCAAAAGAAATCTTCAAGTGGATAAGAAACAAAAGAGAAAAATCAGTAGTGGTGGAATCCCACCACACTGCTATTGACCATTTTAGAAGGAGTAGACTGAAAGGAAAATAAATATAATACTAATGTTATCAGAAAAGGCAAGAAGCAAGCTGATGGTACTGTACTTTTTTTCTTTTTGGAATGAAATAGGGGATATTGCTTGTTTTCTCTTGTCTTCACAATATTGCCAAGCTGTTTCTTTCTTTCTTTGTTCCTATGTTTGTCTGTTTAGCTGCTATTCTTCCAGTAAGTCATCCCCTTCATTCCAGTAAGGTAGAGAAGTTGAGAGGAGGGATAGTGGAATGCAGTCACTGTTAAAATTTGAAGAGGCCTTTTGTGTACCAATAACTTCATTTTACTTTAAAGGAATAAATTCTTACTAGCTATATAGACACAGACACACACACACACAAACACACACACACACAAACACACACACACAGAGACATACACACATGTACACGTTATTAATACATAAATCAGGTTATATATATTTTGTGTCTTGTACAATCTTTATTCTAATTTTTTTACTTAGTTCATCTCCTTTTCTATTCTGTCTGCCCACCATCACTACTACCTTCCAGTAATTTCTCCATGCTTATGTAATTATATGTGAATATATATTTAAAATGTCATTTTAAAATGTATGATTATATTATACATACTTTTTATATCTTTTTCCTCAAATAAGAGTATTTTATCAAAATACTCCATTTTTAAAGGTTGAATAATATTTCATTGCACATATATATCCCATTTTATTTATTCATTTATCCATTGACAGACATTTAGACTTTTTCCATATCTTGACTATTGTGAATAATGGCACAGTAAACATTGGAGTGCTAATACTTTTTCATAATACTAATTTTAATTCTTTTGACTCTACACCCAGAAGTAGAATTTCTGATTCTTATGGGAGTGATATTTTTATTTTTTTGATGACTTTCTATACTCTTTTCTGTAGCAGCTGCACAATTTTGCATTCCTACCAACAGTGTTCAAGTGTTCCAGTTTATCTATACCCTGGCCAATACTTATTATTTCCTGTTCTTTTGATTGTGGCCATCTAAATTTGTTTTTTTTTTTTTTTTTTTTTTTTTTTTTTTTGAGACGGAGTCTCGCTCTGTCGCCCAGGCTGGAGTGCAGTGGCGCGATCTCGGCTCACTGCAAGCTCCGCCTCCTGGGTTTACGCCATTCTCCTGCCTCAGCCTCCTGAGTAGCTGGGACTACAGGCGCCCGCCACCGCGCCCGGCTAATTTTTTGTATTTTTAGTAGAGACGGGGTTTCACCGTGGTCTCGATCTCCTGACCTTCTGATCCGCCCGCCTCGGCCTCCCAAAGTGCTGGGATTACAGGCGTGAGCCACCGCGCCCGGCCAATGGCCATCTAAATTTGTATGAGGTAATATCTCATTTTGGTTTTAATTGGCATTTCCCTTATGATTAATGACATCGAACATCTCTTTATATACCCAATGACTATTTGATATCTCCTTTAGAAAAGTGTCTGTTCAAGTCTTAGCCCATTTTAAAAGTTGGGTTATGAATGTTTTGCAATGGAGTTATATGAGTTTCTTATATATTATATATTTTGGAAATTGTCCCCTTATCTGATATATGACTTGCACATATTTTCTCTCATTCAGTAGGTTCTCTGTCACCTATTGTTTCCTTTGCTGTACAATATTTTTTTTTTTTGAAACAGTCTTCACTCTGTCCCCCAGGCTGGAGTGCAGTGGCATGATCTTGGCTCACGGAAAGCTCCGCCTCCTGGATTCATGCCATTCTCCTGCCTCAGCCTCCCAAGTAGCTGGGACCACAGGCCCCCACCACCACACCCAGCTAATTTTTTGTATTTATTAAGTAGAGGTGGGTTTATACTGTGTTAGCCAGGATGGTCTCAATCTCCTGACCTCGTGATCTACCTGCCTTGGCCTCCCAAAGTGCTGGGATTACAGGCTTGAGCCACCACACCCGGCTGCTGTACAAATTTTTTTAAAAAGTGCAGAAAAAAATTTTCTTTCTTTTTTTTTTTTTTTTTTGAGACGGAGTCTTGCTCTGTCGCCGGGGCTGGAGTACAGTGGCCGGATCTCAGCTCACTGCAAGCTCCGCCTCCCGGGTTTACGCCATTCTCCTGCCTCAGCCTCCCGAGTAGCTGGGACTACAGGCGCCTGCCACCTCGCCCGGCTAGTTTTTTGTATTTTTTTAGTAGAGAAGGGGTTTCACCGTGTTAGCCAGGATGGTCTCGATCTCCTGACCTCGTGATCCGCCCGTCTCGGCCTCCCAAAGTGCTGAAAAATTTTCTTTTTTAAGGAAAGCTTTTAAAAGAACATGACATAATCTAAACAAAATTTCCCTGTTAATGTCAAGAATATTTGTTTTTGCCATTATAAGCAATGCTACTACAAACATACTTACACATGTAGATTTACTACAATTGCTTTGAATTCTAAGAGAAAGTTTTCCAGAAGTGGTATTACTGCATTAAAATATATTGGTATTTTTAATTTTAATAGATATCTCCAGATTGGTTTCCAAAAAGCTGTTAACAATTCACATTCACTTTCAATATACGAACACGTTTTTACGTTAACCCCTCCCAGCAATAGACTCTAGACATTAACAACTTCTTATGCAATCTACATTATGATTCTCTCTCAAATCAGTCATTTGCTTATTAAATAATTGTAATATATTTTCTACACAAATACACTTAATCAAATATGCATATATTATTTTTATAAAATTAAAGTATCCTGTGATTCTAGATTTATCTTTATACACAAGCCTTAAATCTATGTAAAATTATTTTGTATAAAACAGAAGAATGGAGTCAATTTTTATCTTTTCCCATTGGTTAGCCAGACATTGAGTATCATTGGTTTAATAATGTCATTTCACACTGAATTGACTATCAGTCTCTTCTTACATTAAATTCTTACATATGCTGGAACATATTTTATAAATGCTTTCCTCTGTTTTGATTGATTTAACTGTAGAGTAGTAACTAATATTGGATAGGATACATACCCCTCCACAACTACATATATACAAACACAAATCCAAAAAGACCTTTTGCATGTGTGAATGTCTGTATATGTGTGCATGTATAATTTTCTTGATTTTTCTTAAATACATATTCTTAACAAATATTTTTTACTATTTTGTCCAATATCCCAACAATCCCTACTGTCTCTAATTGGAATTACACCATTAATAGAGAATGTAAATGTACAACAAACATTATTTTGAAATATAAACATACGTTTGGGACAATTTTAGTTTTATCACAGTAAGTTTTTCATTTCAAACCATTATATTACTCATTTAGGTCTTATTGTTTGCCCAGATGTTATATTTTTTATGATAGGGCTATGTCTGTCTTATTAAGATGATTAACAATTTTATGTACCTGTATAGCTTAAATACTTTAAAACAAAAGTTTTGTTTCTTCCATATAAACTAAGTTCAGTATTTCATACTGTATCCTGTGTTTTCCTCTGGTCTTTTGATTACTTTTTCTAGTTACAGCAAGGTGTGATTTCTTTCATTTTCTTTTTGTTTTAATTTGAATGTTTTATTATACCTTCTCATGCTATTAATGGCCATCTTCCCATATGTGCTTTCTATTTAGATAACTAAATTTCTCTATTTTTATTAGAAAACAACATACCAACCCTTTCTCTATCTAAATGCACTGTCTTGCCAAGATGCTGTATTTCCCCAACTTCTACTTCAAGATAAGTTTAGAATATTCTGACATTCCTTCCTCCCTGCAACTCTCTACCCTTGTTACTTGCCCTGAATGAAACTTTTTGAATGATTTCACTTACTTCTCTTTATTTTCCTCTGTTTAGTTTGCATTATTTATGAATTTTAAGACAATTATTTTTATCTGTTGGGTTTTAAATGTGTGTGTGTATGTATGTGTGTGTGCATGCATGTGTGTATAAAGAAGCAGAGAAAGAGACAGAGAGAAAGTGAGAGATATATGTTTTGTTAGAGAAACCAAAGAACATCATTCAGCATTGTTTCTTTTTCTTCTTCGTCTTCTATACTAAGTTCTAAACTATTATATTTATTGTTATTTAGAATCCTTCTTTGTGTTGTTTTTCTAAGATGTCATAAATAATTACATTTCTTTCAGTGTTTTAATTCCATCTTGACAGATGATAAATCACATTTATCTTGAATATAATATTGTTGGGTTAGTCCCCTTCTCCCCATAATCAGCAGATGCTATTCCACTGACTTAAAGCATACAAAATTATACATGGAATGCCTGAATTTTATTCCTTTTCTGTAATTTTTTATTTAAAACCTAAAGTTATTAAAATGTTTTTTTTATTCAGAATGTAGAATTTTTTAAACTATGTCCTTTAAGAAAAAACAAATGGAGAATGATGGACTAGAAGGCTCCACCAATCATCTCCCTGACAAGAAACATCAATTTAACAACTATTAGCACAGAAAAAAGAAACAAACAAACAAACAAACAAAAAACCCACATTCCTAAGAGCCAAAAACCAGGTGATCCCTCATAGTACCTACCTGGTTTTAACTATGTATTACTGAAAAAGACACTGAACAGATAGAAAAAGTCTTCAATCTCGACTTGCCTCCAGTGGAAACACAACAACGCCAAAACCTATGGGATATAGCAAAAGCTATCTATACTAAGTGGGAAGTTTATAGCTCTAAGTGCCCGCATCAAAAAAGACAAAAAACTTCAAACAAAATATCTAACAATGCATCTTAAAGAACTAAAATAGCAAGAGCATACCAAACCCAAAATAGTGGAAGAAAAGAAATTACAAAGATCAGAGCAGAGATAAATGATTGAAATGAAGAAAATAATACAAAAGATCAATGAAACAAAAAGTAGGTTTTTTGGGCCGGGTGCGGTAGCTCAAGCCTGTAATCCCAGCACTTTGGGAGGCCGAGGCAGGCGGATCACAAGGTCAGGAGATCGAGACCATCCTGGCTAACACGATGAAACCACGTCTTTACTAAAAATACAAGAAAATTAGCTGGGCGTGGTGGCGGGCGCCTGTAGTCCCAGCTACTCAGGAGGCTGAGGCAGGAGAATGGCGTGAACCGGAGGGCGGAGCTTGCAGTGAGCTGAGATCATGCCACTGCACTCCAGCCTGGGGCACAGAGCAAGACTCGGTCTCAAAAAAAAATAAATAAATAAATTGGTTTTTTGAAAAGTTGAACAAAATCAACAAACCTTTAGCCAACCTTTAGCCAGACTAACAAATAAGGAGAGAAGATCCAAATAAATAACATCAGAAATGTAAAAGGAGACATTGCAACTGATACTGCAGAAATTCAAGGGATCATTACTGACTACTACAAGCAATTATATGCCAATAAATTGGAAAATCTAGACGAAATGGACAAATTCCTAGAACACATAAAATCTACAAACATTGAACCAGGAAGAAATCCAAAACCTGAACAGAATCTAATTCACCAGTGAAGTTATCTTTACTGGGATAATTTTTTGCTGGGAGAATGCATCATTACTGAGAAAATATTCACTAAATATTTAAAGAAGACCTAATACCAATCCTGTTCACACTATTTTGAAAAATAGAGAAGAAGAGAGTACTTCCAAACTCATTCTATGAGGCCAGTATTACCCTAATACCAAAACCAGACAAAGACACATAATAAAATTAAACTACAGGGCAATATCTCTGACGAATATTATGCAAAATCCTCAACAAAATACTAGCAAATCAAATTCAGCAAGACATTAGAAAGATCATTCATCATGACCAAGTGGGGTCTATCCCTGGGAGGCAAGAATGGTTCAACATAGGCAAGTCAAACAATGTGGTATATTATATCAACAGATTGAAGACTAAAAACCATATGATAATTTCAATTGATGCTGAAAAAGCATTTGATAAAATTTAATATCCCTCTAAGATAAAAACCGTCAAAAAACTGGGTATAGAAGTAACATACGTCAACATAATAAAAGCCATATGTGACAGACAAATTCGCAGCTAGTATCATACTGAATGGGGAAAAACTGAAAGCCTTCTCCCTAAGATTTAGAACATGACAGGACACCCACTTTTACCACTGTTATTCCACATAGTACTGGAAGTCCTTGCTAGAGCAATCAAACAAGAGAAAGAAATAAATGTCATCCAAATTGAAATGGAAGAAGTCAAATTATCCTTGTTTGCAGATTAGATAATCTTATATTTGGGAAAACATAAAGACTCCATGAAAAAACAATTATAACTGTTAAACAAATTCAGTAAAGTTGCAGGATACAAAATCAACATACAAAAATCAGTAGCATTTCTATATCCCAAAAGTGAGAAATCTGAAAAAGAAATTAAAAATGTAATCCCATTTACAGTAGCCAAACATAAAATTAAATACTTAGAAATTAACCAAAGATATGAAAGACCTCTATAATGAAAACTATAAAACACTGAGAAAAGAAATTGAAGAGAACACCAAAAAATTGAAAAATATTTTGTGTTCATACATCAGAGGACACAATATTGTTAAAATGCCCATAACACCCAAATCAATCTACAGATTTAAAGCAATCCCTATCAAAATACCAATGACATCCTGCACAGAAATAGACGAAACAATCCTGAAAGTTATATGGAACCACAAAAGATCCAGAATGGCCAAAACCATCCTAAGCAAAAATAATAAAACTGAAAGAATCACATTTATTTTATAATATATATTATAATAATATAATATATATAATATAGTATAATAACTTTAAATTATACTATAGGACTATAGTAATCAAAATAGCATTCTATTGGCATAACACACACACACACACACACACACACACACAGACCAATGGGACAGAAAAGACGACCTATAAATCCACACACTTAACATTGAACTTATTTTTGACAAATATGCCAAGGACATACACTGGGGAAAAGCTAGTCTCTTCAATAAATGGTGATGGGAAAACTGGATATCCATATGCAAAAGAATGAAATTAGACACCTGTCTCTCACCATATTAAAAAATCAAATCAAAATGGATTAAAGACTTAAATCTAAGACCTCAAACTATGAAACTCCTCCAAGAATACATTACAGAAAATCTCCAAGACATTGATCTGGGCAGAAATTGCTTGAGCAATACTCTACAAACACAGGAAACCAAAGCAAAAATAGACAAATGGGATCACATCAAGTTAAAAAGCCTCTGCACATGAAAGGAAACAATCAACTAAATGAGGAGTCAGGCCACAGACTGGGATAAAATATTTGCAATCTACCCATTGATCAGGGGCTTAAAAAAAAACAACAAAACAAAACAAAACAAAAAACCAGAATATATAAGGAGCTCAAACAACCCTATAGAAAAAAAAAATCTAATAATCTGATTAAAAATAACAAAAGATTTGGATAGACATTTATCAAAAGAAGATATACAGCTGGCCAACAGACTGATGAAAAGGTGCTCAACATCATTATCAGAAACATACAAATAAAAATTACAATGAGATATCATCTCACCTCAGTTAAAATGGCTTACATTTAAAAGACAGACAATTATAAATGCTAGTGAGGATGTTGACAAATGGGAACCCTCATACACTGTTGGTGGGAATGTTAGTTAGTACAACCACTATGCAGAACAGTTTGAAACTTCCTCAAAAAACTAAAAATTGAACTACTATAGGATCCAGCAATCCCACTGCTGTATATATACCCCAAAGAAAAAAAATGAGCAAATCAAAGAGGTATCTGCACTGCCATGTTTGTTGTGGTACTCTTCACAATAGCTAATATTTGGAAGCAACCTCAGGGTCTATCAAAAGTTGCAGGACACAAAATCAACTTACAAAAATCAGAAGCATTTTTGTTTCCCAAAAGTGAGCAATCAGAAAAAGAAATACAAAATGCACTCCCATTTGTAATAGCCACACATAAAATTAAATACCTAGGAATCAACCAAAGAAGTGAAAAATATCTCTATAATGAATGAACAAATAAAGCAAATGTGGTACATATACATAATGGATTACTGTTTAGCTATAAAAAAGCATGAGATTCTGTCATTTGCAACAACATGGATGGAACAGAAGGTCATTGTGTTAAGTGAAAAAAGCCAGGCACAGAAAGACAAACACTGAATATTCTCACTTATTTTTGGGATCTGAAAATCAAAACCATTTAACTCATGGACATAGAAAGTAGGATAGTTACCAGAGGCTGCAAACTATAGTGGGGGGCTGGAGGGGAGGTAGGGATTGTTAATGGGTACAAGAAAAAGAAAGAACGAATAAGACATATATTATTTGATTGCACAACAGGGTGACTACAGTTGATAATAGTTTAATTGTACATTTCAAAATAACTAAGAGTGTAATTGGATTGTTCGTAACACAAAGGATAAATGCTTCAGGGGATGGATATCTCATTCTCCATTATGTGATTATATCACATTGCATGCCTGTATCAAAATATCTCCTGTACCCTAAAAATATAGCCTATAAATTTTTTTTAAAAATTAAAAAATTAATGTGTCTTCTATTTTTTTCACTATTTCTGTTTTGTTGTATATATGTTATCGTTGCTCTGACGAATTTTCCTGTTTCCAGTTGTTGGGCTTTCTTAGATTCACGAATATTTGTTTTCTTAGTTGGTCTCTATATTACCTGAGAGTCCTACTGAGAACTGGTGATAAAGCAGGCTCTACTGTTAGAGTCCTGGTTCTATCTCAAATTCAAGGGAGAGGTGGATCACCCCACTCACTCATTTCGTTTCTAGCTTCCTTAGCTTCTTCTGGTCACGGAGAGGCCAGAAAGATCAGACATGTAAGGTCAATGACAACTTTCTCTGAGTTTCTATAGATATTTGCAGAGCTCTTCTGGTTCTTACATTTGGATTTCCAACACTAGTTATGAGGAAACAAAGTGAACCAGAGAAGAGAACTCAATTTCTCACGGGTTATCGGTTGTAAAAAGGCCTCAGCAGGCCTCCTGTTTTGCTCTGGAGAGGGTTAATGTGAAAACACTCAGATCACTGTGAATCAATTATTTATCTAATCAACTAAGAGAGTATTTGATTGTTTGTTAATCTGTGATTGAAGCTATTTCTCAATATAGATTTATGTCTAAAACATACTTATTCATACATAAAATGTACCACTTTCTTTCAAGTCTCTATTCAAGGACAGATAAAGAATAATTATGTATGTATAATATGTTATATAAACATATATATACCCACATATAAACCTGGTAACTAATTTACATTTAAATCTTAGTTTCTTAATCTGATAAATAAAGTTAATTTCTCCTATCTTGTAGAATGATAGGGTGTGTCGGAAATGATGGCTATAAAGCAGAAAGATTGTGAATATAAATCAGTACCTGGCTCAGAGTTGGCTGTCAATTAATGTTGACTATTATTTATCATTATTAATATTAGCATAAGCCATAATGAATGAGTGAATTCCAGTTACATTATTCATAGCCACAGCAAAAGTAAGAGTATAATATTTAATTGATTCTCAAATATTATTATGTAATGACTACGTGCAGGCATTGTGTCACATTTGGTGAAAAGAAAAGTTAGCAATACAGGAGTTTAGTTCTCAAGGGTTTGATCTTTATTTTGAAGCATATTAATTTCTAATTCAGAAGTCTCCAAATTATTATAGTTAATTACTATTAAATATTATTACAGAATAATAATTAATATTGTAAGAGACTTTAATGTATGCCAGATACAGATCTAAGTACTGTGTGTCTGTGAGTGTGTGGATATATGAATGTGTATATACGGATAACAGTCTTACATAATAACATGTACTGTGATTGCTTCTATTACCTCTACTTTGCTGACGAACAAACTGAGGCACAGAAAGATTATCATCAATTACCTAAGATCTACAACAGATAAATTACAGAAAATCTGGATTTTGACCTCAGATATCTGTCTCCAAAGTTCACACTGAAAATCATTTTATTCAGTGCGTTGTGAAAAGAGAACACACACATACACTTAGAAACTAACTCTTAGATTGAATGAATTCCCAACCACAACCAAGCTAGTTAAAGAGTTGAGCAGCGGATTTAATTGCAACATTGCAGCACTCACTGATTATGGTTGTTAAAAATTATTCAATACAAGATCCATTGTGTTTTTGGTGATGATCTTACTTAACTGATCATTTGGTTCATAGCCCTGACCACACTGTAAAGCAGAGATTTGTTTTAGCATCATATTTAATCTAGGGGCATCAAGGATCAAGAAAACAATCAACATGAATACACCATATGTGAAGGGTCTTATTTTATGTGTGTGCTGAAGATGTTTGTAATAAGTCCCTGGAAGAATTTACCTTCAAGTAAGTGTTTCTAAATGTTACCATTTTTAATAGAATGCTAAAATAAAATGATAGTTCTAAATAATGATGTAATTACTACTTTCAAATAATTTATGTTAGAGATACATTCCCAAGCCCATGTCTGCTACACAATAAATGTTTAATGAAGTTGCTGTTCTTCAGATGGGACACTAATACTAAAAATCATTATATTAAAACACACCATCACTAACTGTGTGTGAAAAAAAATAATAATGCAATTTCAATACATTTTTATAATGTAACTTGTCTTTTTTAAATTGTGTATTAGGAAAGTTTAAGTTACTCTAGATTATTTCTGTGAATCCTTTGCTTAATATGACTCTGATTTTCAGATTTAACTAAAAAGTTTTGGGCTGGGCGCAGTAGATCAAGCCTGTAATCCCAGCACTTTGGGAGGCTGAGACGGGCGGATCACGAGGTCAGGAGATCGAGACCATCCTGGCTAACACGGTGAAACCTCATCTCTACTAAAAAATACAAAAAACTAGCCGTGCGTGGTGGCAGGCGTCTGTAGTCCCAGCTACTTGGGAGGCTGAGGCAGGAGAATGGCATAAACCTGGGAGGTGGAGCTTGCAGTGAGCTGAGATCCGGCCACTGTACTCCAGCCTGGGCAACAGAGCGAGATTGTCTCAAAAAAAAAAAAAAAAAAAGTTTTACAAATACAGAGTTTTTCCTAATCTCCATAGTCCCCCTACAGCTAACTGAAAGCAATTTCTACCATATCTATTTCCCATAGCAATTACATTTATTCTATGTCATGTGTGTGTACATTTTAAAAATCTGGGAAGAATGTGTGGGAGATTTGCAAATATCCCAACATGAAATAGCTACACATTTCTTCCTTAGGAGGAGTATTTCAGAGGCCAAGAGCAGTTAGAAGTCTGTATATAGTTGGTTTAATACACTTCACATGATCTGGCAGTCACTAAAAGATCAAAGTACTAAGAGAAATGCCTTTCTCCATCGTAGGTCTAAAACTTGCCCACTTCTTCTATGTGGAGTATTGAATGGAAAACTGTTTGGAGTAACATTTTCTCACTCTTTTTTATAATAGTGAAGACATAAAGTTTATTATGCTCTTGAGCCAGCTATTTCAAATGAAGCCAACCATTTCTGATTTCAGAGCAAGAACTAGAAGTCACAAAGAACCTTAATTGTTGGATGTGGGCCACAATGTGCTGTCTTTCATAAATAAAGATGATACTATTAATATACTGGCAACAAGACAGATATTGTAATTTTTTCCCCTTCAGCAATAGTGACAGTTTTATACCAATGTACTCATACTACCTTGCCTGGCCCTTCTTGTGACCAGTAGGATACTATTTGTCAGACTTCTAGTAGTGCAGACTGCACCCTGTGGATGTGAATCAGAGCACAGCCATGATCCCTGAAGTGGGAAGTCAGCCTTGACTCAATACAATGCACTAATTAACAGAGCTTACCAGCTACAGACTCATATGCTGTCTAATGAGGCAACTGGACAAAAGGGAACATGTCAGCTTAAAACAATTATGTCAGAGAAGTGTTAATCTGCTGCTTAAACTTTTGGAAAAAATAAAACTTAAAATGAAATCATCTAAACCACACTATAGCAATTTGAAGTGAGCCACGTGAACAAAAGTATATTATAAATCACTCTATGTGATTAAAATCCATTTATGTTATTAACTAGTAGGAAAATAAAGAGAACTCCTAAAATACCAGCAGTTAACTAAGAGAAAACAATGTATGATTGTATAATGTATACAGGTATACAATGTATAATATAGTATATACTTCTACTAAATTCCTCTACAATTTTGAAAAAGTAGTGTAACAATGCATGTCCCTCAATTCTTTTTGTGTAAATATACTCATATACATCTCTATAGAGACTGTTCTAAGCAAAGAAGACTAGCTATGGGAAGACTGGAAGTATACTAAGAGAAGAATGTTAGAGGAATTCAAAATTTATTAACATAATTTTAAATTCAAGCTTTGCTCTTTCCATTTTTTATACCTTTCCTTGATCCAAATATTTGAGTTACTTATTTGAGAATAATAGTGATCACTTACATTGAAATTATTTTCCAGGCACTATCATAACTTATTACATGTCCCTAGCAACTCCATGAGATTCTATTATTGACATGTTACTGATAAAGGAGTTGAAGCAATAAAAAGTTAATTAACTTGTCCATGCTCACAAAACCAGTTAACCAGTGAAGTTTATGTTTAAATCAAAGCAGTTGGCCTCTATACTGTGTTTCTCACCACTGTGCTGCAGTTCATTGTTAAAACACAGAATGCATGTTAAGTAAATTTTATGACTAAAGGACAGCACAATATGAATTTATTGAGTTAAAACACGACTTGTGTTCCTGGATTTTGCCATCTCTGACCCTAGTTAGATTCCCCTTTTTTTGCTTTGATAGCGTTCTTTACAGTCTCTCTCATTGATTTTGCCATACTGGATTTTCTACCATCAGTGTTGGTGTGTGTCTCACTAAACAGTGATTCTTTTAATGGCTGGAGACTGAAATCAAATCTTGTCATTTAAAAAAAAAAAAAAAAAAGCCTCATGCCGGATACAGAATAGGGAGGCAATATTGATTTGTGGAATTAACGAGTAGATTATTTACCTTATACTTAAATGTCTAGTTTAATATAGTTATACCATGATTCCCATTTTATTTCATGACAGGAGAACTCCAAGTTTTGGGTGAGTTTTTGAAAATGTTAATTTCAAACTCAGTTTCAGATGGATAAAGTTATTATAAGCACATCATTCTGGATAAAGATAGTGTATAATTTCCACACCCTGATTTGGAAGTCTAAACATCAAGAGTTCAATTTTAGACATGGTAAAATTGGAACATAAATAAGCAAGCAGTTGGATATATGGGCCTAGATGGGAAATGCGGAAATGTGCAAACAAACAAAAGCTATCCAAACACCATTAAAAAAATACTTTTCTAAGTAGCTATGGCATCAAAAAAAGGAAACAACTAATAATTATGATATCACTAAGAGGAAAAATACTTCGGGTAGCTAAAACGGTATACAGTGAAGTATGTATAAATATTAAACTTTCATTAAAACAAAATAAGGAATTGGCCAGGTCCAGTGGCTCATGCCTGTAATCCAAGCACTTTAGGAGGCCAAGGCAGGTAGATCACCTGAGGTCAGGAATTTGAAACCAGCCTGGCCAACGGGACAAAACCCCACCTCTACCAAAAATGCAAAAAATAATTAGCTGAGCCTGGTGGCACATACCTGTAATCCCAGCTGCTTAGGAGGCTGAGGCAGGTGAATTACTTGAACCTGGGAGGTGGAGGTTGCAATGAGCTGAGATCATGCCATTGCACTCCAGGCTGGGCAACGAAAGTGAAACTCCATCTCAACAACAACAACAACAAAAAGGAATTAAGACAAAGAGAGAAACATGCCATGCAATTCAAGAAGGATGGTGATGACTTCGCAGATATATGCATATATTCAAATCCATTAAATTTTATACATTAACTGTAGGTTTTTTTTCATGTCAATTATACCTCAGTAAAGTGGTTTAAAAAAGTAGAAAGAATATCAAAACAAACTCAGGAACAAAAGAATTAACATGATAAAATGATGTTTTCTAAAACAGAACAAAATCAGAAATTATGACATGATAATAAGATCAATTGTTATAAATAAAGTTTCAGCAGTGCCGCAAAAGAAATAACACTCAAATATAAAATTTTCTTTTTAATTCTCAGCAAGGCAAGGTACTTCTATAGAAGGGTGCGTCCTTACAGATGGAGCAATGGGAGCACACACTTGGACAAGGGAGGGGAAGGGGTTCTTATCCCTGACACATGTGGCCCCTGCTGGTGTGTCATTCTCCAATTGGCTAGAATTAGACCACACAGGCTAAACTAATTTTGATTGGTTAATTTAAAGAGAGTGACAGAGTGAGTGGTTTGGCGGGAAGAATGGTTATGACAGAGCAGGTAATCAGAATGAGTCAGGGTGGGAGCAGGTAATCAAAAAAAGTTGCTTTATGAAGAAATTAAGTTTAAAAGTAGGAGGTAAAAAATTGAACATACTGACATATTGATTCTTTGAAAATAAATTTAGAACTCATAGCTAACATCAAGGAATGCAATAATATAAAAAATACAAAATTAAATAATTTTAGAACAGTGGACGGGAGTATAATCACAACAAGAGGAATTGAAAGTAAGAAATAATTACTGTTTGTGATAAGACAAAAGCATACACCATCTAATACTTAGAAAAAAAGTTGAATATAGATTTTAGGAATCAGACCCTATTAAAGAGATGAACACATATGGTTTCATAAGAAATATATTTCTCAAATTCAAAGAAGTGATATACCATAAGCTATTTCAATATTAAAACTCAAATCTTTTACTTCTCAAGTAAAAGGAAAAGGTGATCTGCAAATCATATTATAAAGCACTGTCATGCTAATACTCAGGTCTAACAACACAGGTGAACAACTTACCTCAAATGAGTCTTACTTCCATGTTATTAAATGAATAATACTATGGAAGGCAAAATAATAGATCCTCAAAGATTTCCTCGCCCTAATCTAGAACCTGAGATTGTGTTACCTTACAATGGCAAAGAGACTTGCAGTTGTGATTAAGGATACAGACCTTGAAAATGGTGGTATTCCTGAATTATCCTATCCCAGTGAGGCCAATTAATCTGCATTAATCCTTAAAAGTAAATCTTTCCTAGCTGTGCTCAGAGAATGAGACATGATAGTAGAAGAAGAGTCCAAAATATGCTATGTGGCTATAGCTTTGACAATAGAGGAAGGGGGCCACAAGACAAGAAAGGCAAAGATATCTAGAGGATGGAAAAGAGAATGAAACAGATTCTTCCCTAGAAGCTTCAGAAATAAACTCAGTCCTGCCAAAAACTTAATTTTAGCCCATTGAAACCTATGCCAGAATTCTAAACCTCAGAACAATAAGCTGATAAATTTGTGTTGTTTCAACTACTGTTTTTGTGGCAATTTGTTATGGCAGCAATAGAATAGTAATACAAATACTAAATGAAATTTATCTTAATATATATAGTACAATATAAAACAACCATGAGTAAAATATTTCCATGAATAAGCTAATATGTTTTGGGAAATCAGGTAATATACATCATATTGTAGGCTTAAAGGAAAACACTCATACAGTCATTAGGAGTGATACAAAAAATGAGCATGAAACATAAATACACCTATTTTAAAATGCTAAAAACAATTTATTGAATGATATTACCTTAATAGAGCCTCATGCTCTGATATAATATAGGTGGGCACTATATGGTTTGGCTCTGTGTCCCTATCCAAATCTCATGTTGAATTGTAATCCCCAGTGTGGGGAGGGACCTGGTAGGAGGTGATTGGATCATGGGGGCAGATTTCCAACTTGCTGTTCTCATAATACTGAGTGAGTCCTCACAAGATCTGGTTGCTTGAAAGTGTTTAAAACTTCCCCCTTTACTCTCTCACTTGCTCTGCCATGGTAAGACACACTCCCTCTTCACCTTCCACCATGATGGGAAGTTTCCCGAGGCCTCTGAGCCATGCTTCCTGTATAGCCTGTGGAACTGTGAGTCAAGTAAAGCTCTTTTTTTTTTTTTTTTTTAATAAATCACCCAGTCTCAGGTAGTTCTTTTTTTTTTTTTTTTTTTTGAGACGGAGTCCTGCTCTGTCGCCCGGGCTGGAGTGCGGTGGCCAGATCTCAGCTCACTGCAAGCTGTGCCTCCCAGGTTTATGCCATTCTCCTGCCTCAGCCTCCCGAGTAGCTGGGACTACAGGTGCCCACCAACTTACCCGGCTAGTTTTTTGTATTTTTTTTTAGTAGAGACGGGGTTTCACCATGTTAGCCAGGATGGTCTCGATCTCCTGACCTCGTGATTCACCCGTCTTGGCCTCCCAAAGTGCTGGGATTACAGGCTTGAGCCACGGCGCCCAGCCTCAGGTAGTTCTTTATAGTAGTGTGAGAATGAACTAATACAGAGAATTGTTACCAGGGGTGGGGCATTGCTATAAAGATATCTGAAAATGTGGAAGCAACTTTGGAACTCGGTACTGAGCAGAGGTTGGGACAGTTTTGAGGGATCAGAAGAAAACATGAAGATAAGGGAAAGTTTGGAACTTTCTAGATGCTTGTTGAATGGATACCACCAAAAAATTCTGATAGTGACATGAACAATGAAGTCCTGGCTGCGGTGATGCCAGATGGAGATAAGGAACTTATTGGGAACTGGAGTAAAGGGTACACTTGCTATGCTTTAGCAAAGAGATTGGCAGCGATGTGCCCCTGCTCCAGATATCTGTGAAACTTTGAACTTGAGACGATTTAGGGTATCTTGGAAATGTGGAATACATTTCCAAGCAGCAAAATGTTCAAGATGTGGCCTGGCTGCTTCTAAAAGCCTAATTCATTTGCATAAACAAAGAAATGACCTGAATCTAGAACTTATGTTTCTAAGCAGAGTATTAAAGTTTGGAAAATTTGCAGCCTGACCATGCAGTAGAAGAGCTGCTGTGAATAACAAAGACAATGGGGAAAATACCTCCAGGGCATTTCAGAGACCTTCATGACAGCCCTCCTATTACAGGCCTCAAGACCTAGGAGGAAAAAAAAAATGGTTTCATGGGCCAGGCCCAGGACCCCACTGCTCTGTGCAGCCTCAAAACAAGGTGCCCTGAATCCTAGCCGCTCTATCTCTAGCAGTGGTGAAAAGGGTCAAGGTATAGCTCTGGCATTGCTGCAGAGGGTGCAAGCCCCAAGGCTTGGTGGCTTCCATGTGGTGTTGGGGCTGCAGATGTACGGAAGACAAGAGTTGAGGTTTGGGAGCCTCCAATTAGATTTCACAGGATGTATGGAAATGCATGGATATCCAGGGAGAAGTCTGCTGCAGGAGTGGAACCCTGATGGGGAACCTCTGCTAGAGCAGTACAGAAGGGAAATGTGGGGTTGGAGGCCTGACACAGAGTCCCCATTGGGGCACTGCCTAGTGGACCTGTGAGAAGAGGGCCACCATCCCCAGACCCCAGAGTGCTAGATCCACTGATGGCTTGCACCCTGCGCATTGAAAAGCCACAGGAACTCAATGTCAACCTGTGAAGGCAGCCATGGGGCTAAAATCTGCCAAGCCACAGGGGCAGGTCTGCACAAGGCCTTGGGAACCCACCTCTTCAGTGTGGTCTGAATGTGAGATATGGAGTCAAAGATTATATTGGAGCTTTAGGAATAACGTTTGCTTTGCTGTGTTTTGGACTTTCATGGGGCCTGAAGCCCCTTGGTTTTTGACCAATTTCTCCTTTTAAAATAGGAATATTTACCCAATGCTTGTACTCCCACTGTATCTTGGAAGTGACTAATTGTTTATGATTTTACAGGCTCATTGGTAGAAGGAACTTGCCTTGTTTTAGATGAGGCTTTGGAGTTGGACTTTTTGAGTTAATGCTAGAAGAGTTAAGTCTTTGGGGGAATGCTGGCAAGACATGATTGGTTTTGAAATATGAGAAGAACATGAGATTTGGGAGCTGTCAGGGGCAAAATGATATGGTTTGGCTCTACATCCCTGCTCAAATCTCATGTTGAATTTTAATCCCCACTGTTGGGAGGGACCTGATGGGTGGTGATTAGATTATGGGGGTTGATTTCCCCCTTGCTGTTCTCCAGAGAGTGAGTGATTTCTCATGATTTCTGGTTGTTTAAAAGTGTGTCACCCTTCCCCTTTGGCTGTCTATTCTGCTCCACCTTGGTAGGAAATGCTTGCTTCCCCTTTGCCTTCTCCCATGATTGGAAGTTTCCTGAGGTCTTCCAGCCATACTTCCTGTAGAGGCTGAGGAAGTGTGAGTCAACTTGAGTCAATTAAATCTCTTTTCTTCATTAATTACCCAGTGTCACGTAGTTCTTTGTAGCAGTGAGAGAATGGATTAATATAGGTACAGACACTTCTGAAGAGCAATCTGGTACAACAGAGGCAATGTGTATCTGTCACTTAGGTAGGTAAAATGTGGTAAATGCAAGCTATGGGATATTATATATCAACTAGAGCCAACAGGTTTGATGTACACATATCAACATAAAATGTTCTTAAAAACATAGTGCTTAATAAAAAATTGTGAAAGCTAAGTAATATCTTAAGCAATTAACTAGATATATTTGATATAATATCCTATTCATAAAAACACATAAAATAGAAGGATGGGCCATGGTGGTCCACGGGGAGAAGGATGACAGTGGGATAGGAGGAAAAAGAGAATGAATTATTTAATTAACTTAAGAGAATACAGTCCTTTTCAGACCAGTCCTCATAAAGTAAAATGAACTAAGCAGTATGATTAATTCTATCATCAACAGGTAAGAATATAAACATTATAACAACATTTTAAAATACAAAAAAGGAAATAAGTTTTTAAAATCTGGAATCTTATCACCCAGAAGCACTACTAATTTTTTTTAATAATAAAAGCATTACATTAAAAAAATCTATGTATTATTTTAATATAACTCATAAATGCTCACAATGAAGGACACTATTAATGAAGTGAACTGACTTAAAATTAAGAATTACTATTGATCAAAACACTACTAAAATTTTAAATGTAATCTGCATAATAGATGAAGTTACTTTTAATACAAATATTGAATATGGGTTTGTGTGTCTAGAATACATACAATTCAGTAAAAGAAAATATGGAAATAATTTTAAAGGGAATCTTATAGGGAGACACAGAAATGCCTATAAACACATGTAAAGTGCACATATTGTATGCACTTGTAAATTGTGTACCCATGTAAACTGTGCATATTGTACATGTAAAGTGTGCACATAGTAGCTTATATTTACAATGCTTCTCATTGGTACTACTCATCAAATAAATGCAAATGTAAGCTACAATGATATGTAAAAATATACCTTTAGAGAGAATTAAAATACATAATAAAAATAAGAATTACAACATCAATAAGAAAAATGAAACAGATATTAACAAAATAGAAACTCATTCTCTTTATATTTTATTTTTTTTGAGACAGAGCTTTGCTCTTGTTGCTGAGGCTGGAGTGCAATGGTGCAATCTTGGCTCATGACAACCTCTGCCTCCCGGGTTCCAGTGATTCTCCTGCCTCAGCCTCCTGAGTAGCTGGGATTACAGGCATGCACCATCATGCCCAACTAATTTTTTGTATTTTTAGTAGAGATGGGGTTTCTCCATATTGGTCAGGCTGGTTTCAAACCCCCAACCTCAGGTGATCTGCCCACCTTGGCCTCCCAAGGTTCTGGAATTACAGGCATGAGCCACTGTGCCTGGCCAGAACCCCATTCTCTACTGGTGGAAATAAGAATTTATATAACCTCTTTGGAAACTTGTTTTATAATACTAACATTTAAAATACACATACCATTTTGTCCAGCAATTTGATTCCTATGTATACATTCAACCGATATATGTACTTGTATTTATAAGATACATGCATGTTCATAGTAACTTTATTTATTAGAACTCCAGGCTGGGTCTGGTGGCTCATGCCTGTAATCTCAGCATTTGGGAAGCGAAGGCAGGCAGATCACTTGAGCCCAGGAGTTCAAGACCAGCCTGGGAAACGTGGCGAAACCCCATCTCTATCAAAAATACAAAAAATTAGCCAGATGTGGTGGCAGGCGCCTGTGGTCCCAGCTAATTGGGAGGATGAGGTGGGAGGTTTGCTTGAACCTGGAAGGCAAAGGTTGCAGTGAACTGAGATCGTGCCACTGCGGTCCAGCGTGGGTGACAGAATGAGACCCCATCTCCAAGAGAAAAAAAAATCCTGAATCATAAATATCAAAAATATCCATCAAGAGTAGAATGAATAAGTAAATTATGGTATAGTCATACAGTTGAATGCTAAACAATGAACAATTTTCTGCTCCATGAACCAATATAAATGAATCTGACCTAGTTGTGAGCTAAAGAAGCCATTTAAGTAAAGTTAAAATACAGGAAAAATAAGTAAAGTAAACAAATATATGTTAATAGAAGTCAAAATATTGTTTGCCTTTTGCTGAGATGACTGAGAAGCGTATAAAGATACTTTCTAAAGTTTAGGTGACATTCTTGAGTTGGGTACAGATGTACTTAGAGTGTGAAAATTATTTGGGCAATGCACTTATTATTTTTACTTTTTTCTGTATCACAAAACCCAGTAAAATTGCTTCAATGTAGGGGAGTTAAAATCTTCAATAATAACTGTACATTTATCTCTGTCTCCTTGGTCATGTGTATTTAGCTTCATCCATTTTGAAGGTACATCATTAGGGGCACGAACTTTAGAACTCAGGTCCCTCTAGAGAACAAGATTTACCTTTATGTAATATTGCTTGGTATCTCTCATAACAATATTTAGAACAATTTGTTTGATATAGATATGTTCACACCATAAAACTGTGGTTAGTATTTGGTGGTTGTGCTTTCTATTTCAATGCCTTTACTTTTAATCCATGTGTGTTTATTTGAAGTGCCACTCTCCTGGACATCTTAGAGTTGGATCTTTTTTGTTTTGTTTTGCTCCAAATAACAATCTCTGGTATTGCTTAGACTGAATCGTCTATTTACATTTAATGTAGTTGCTGAATTGTTTGGTATTCTGTCATTTACTGTTGATTTTCTTCCTATTCATGTGTAATTTATTTTGATATAGTTTTACTACTTTATTGAAAATAAATCCTTACAACCATGCATATACACATGCATAGACACATAACACACATACACACACACGCACAAACACACACACACATAGTTAAGCTGGAAGGTGTTGAAGTAATCAATTAAGACAAGCCAAACTGAAAAAGCTGTTATTTTCTTATGACAACAGGGCAGGCAAGAAGCAGAGGGGAAAGTACCACACTTCGGCATTCCATATTTCCCCATGGAACAGCACTAGGTGAAGGTCAGATGACAAGGAGCACAGATTGGGGGAATCATGCCAAAGTGGAGGAGCTCCCAGAAAAAAAAAAACCTGCTGCCATTTTGTGGACCTAAGCCCCCACAAGGAAAGAGGTGGAGAAGGGCCTGGAGTGGAAAAATACGGAGTCAAAGTGGGGAAAACTTTATCAGTTAGCGCCTGACTGGTAAAGAGATCTCAAAGGAGGTGCCTGGAAATTGCCTTAGCTGAGGCTCCTAATCAGGAGACCTACAAATAGAGGTACAAGGGCTAGGAATGCAGACACGCATATGTACATGGTTTTGGGAGTGAGCTGGGGGATAAGTCCTTGACTGTATGTCCCTCAGAAAGTTACAGTGCACTGACTATGTGCCGTATCTTATACAGGGAGGCAGCTTCCCACATGAGGCTTGCTGAGCAAAGCATTGTAATTGCCCAGGGTTGACCTAAAAACAAATCACACATAGAAGTTTTGGCTTGGAGGCAGAGTCTTCATGTACATTTTATATATATAATATACCCCATGATACAGTAATGTTACTATGTTTTCTTAAATTTTAACTTTTAGTTAGGATTAGGAGGCATATGCAGGTTTGCTACATGGATATACTGCGTGATACTGAGGTTTGCGGTACCCAATAGGTAGTTTTTCAGCCCTTGCCCACTTCTCTCTCTCACCAACAGTAGTCCGCAGTGTCTGTTGTTACATCTTTCTGTCCATGTGTACCCAACGTTTAGCTCCCACTTATAAGTGAGAAAATGTAGTATTTGGTTTTCTATTCCTGCACTAATTTGCTTTAGATAATGGCCTTCTGTTGCATCCACGTTCTGTAAAGGATGAAATTTCATTCTTTTTTATGGTTGTAACATATTCCATGGTGTATGTGTACCACATTTTCTTTATGCAATCCACTGTTGATGGAAGCCTAGGTTGAGCCTGTGTCTTTGCTATGGTGTATAGTGCTGCGATGAACATACAAGTGTGTATGTCCTTTTGATAGAACAATTTATTTTCCTTTGGGTATTTACCCAGTAATTGGATTGCTGGATCAAATGGTAGTTCCGTTTTAAATTCTTAGAGCAATCTCCAAACTGTTTTTCACATTGGCTGAAACAATTTTCATTCACAACAATAGTGTATAAGGGCTTCCTTTTCTCCACAACCTAGCCAGCATCTGTTAATTTTTGACTTTTTATTAATAGCTACTCTAACTTATGTGGTATGGTTTCTTATTGTTGTCTTGATTTGCATTTCTCTGGTGATTAGGAACACTGAACTTTTTTTTTTTTCATGTTTGTTGATTGCTTGTATATTTTCTTTTGAGAAGTATCTGTTCATGTCCTCTGTCTACTTTATAATAGGGTTATTTTTCACTTGTTGAATTATTTAAGAGGCTTACAGATTCTGGATATTAGACGTTTGTTGAATGCATAGATTGCAAATATTTTTTCCCATTCTGTAGGCTGTCTCTTTACTCTGTTGATAGCTATGTTTGCTCTGTAGAAGCTCTTTAGCCAAATTAGGTCAATTCTTGTTTTTCTTGCAACTGCTTTTGTGGACTTCTGGTATATTAACAGTCTTTTCAAATGGTTTCTTAAATGTAAAAATACAGCTTTTTGCAGATGCTTATATATTCATCATTTCTTTTCTCTTTCATTCTATCCTGCAGATCCATATTTTGATCTGGAATCCTTTTATTTTGAAATATTTCTTTGAAATTTCTTACTATGTTTTGCAAAGTGCTCCCACTAGTGAAGAATTGTCAGCCTTTCATTTTTAGAAATTAAAAACAGATTTCTTTATTTTTAAAAGAGTTTTGTTGTGCATAAAATTCTAGGTAAACTGCTTTATATTGTTTCCGTTTTTTAAGGCATTATTTTATATTTTTCCAAATTTATGATGTCTGGCATAAATCATTGTTATTTTTCTTCTGAATGTAATGTGTCTTTGTTTTTCTATTTTTTTCTTTTCTCTCTAGTGTTTAGCATTATGTCACAATATATTGGTATTTGATTGTCTTTATATTTTTTATTTTAAGTTTTCTTAATTTCTTAAATTACAGGAAATTCTCCCTCTTCTCTTTATCAACTCATTATTTTACCTCATTAAATCTTTCTCAACTTTTAGAACTCCAGTTTATATTTTTGTTAGGATTTTGATATGGTCCGTAGTTTCTTCACCAGTCTTCTGTTAATTGGATGTTTCCCCTATTTTTCACTTTGGTAATTTATATTACCTGTCTTATGTTCACTGTTTCTTTTTTTGCTCTGTCCTGTATTAAATCAGTTTCTGATACTATATTTTTCAGTTCTAGAATGCTATTTTGTGTCTTTATTAGAAATTCTATTTATTTGTTAAAATCTTTGTACTTTTCATTTATTTTGTCCGTTTTTTTCTTCTAATTTCTTTAATATATTTCTAACTGTTATTTTAAAGGCCAGATGTGATTTCCAACATCTGTATCTACTTCTTATGACTATTTTTCTCTTGATTATGGCCTAATTTTAACTATTCTTCACATATCTGGTTTATATTTCATGGTGACTATTTTTGATTAAAAGAATCAAAGAGATTCAGATAAATAGTATTTTCTTCAGAGGGAAAAAATCTCTTTCTTTGTTCATCAGACAGTAAAAGATGCTAATCATTTTAATTTAATTGGGAACTCTTCTAGATTGAACTATGTTGCAATTAAACTAAGTTTAACTCTGCTTTAAAATTATTGGGGTCAAGTTATGCACTACGTATATTATAGAACTCTTCCTCTAGCGTAATTCTTGTATATAAGAATTGTAATAACATGGAGTTTCTCTCTCTCTCTCTCTCTCTTTCTCTCTCTCCCGCTCTTCCCCCCGTCCCTCCCTCCCTCCCATTTGTAGAACAGATCCCAGCCTCTCACATTACTACCATCACTGTATTCAGCAAAAGTCCCATGAGAAGTCTTGGCAAGTAGGTAAAATAGCCTTCTTTGAACATAAGAAACCAATTCACCTGGCCAGCCCACATAGCTTTAAAACCTCTACTGATTCTGCTCACTCACCGCAGTCTACTTTTCTATGGCAGATCTAATCCTTCAGTTCCATGATCCAACAGATGTTTCTGGTGATTTAATCAGTACTTATTTAGGAAGGGCTCATTCTTTTTTTTTTTTTTTTTGAAAGGAAGGGCTCATTCTTAACTTGAATTTATTTGCTTCACATATCTTTTTATAGATTGACTTTGTGCTTGTGAAATACATATGTAGTTTGTTGTTGTTTTGGTTGTTGCTGCTTTTTTTAAGTTTCTTGGCTATTCTCCAGTTATTAGCAAAGGAACAGCTGTGTGTTGTAAATTTCTACATCCTAAACAAAAGTGAAACTTTCAGTTATGACATTCTAAACAGCACTGTAGATTATTTAATTTCTGGTTTGGATATCTTGACTCTCAGCATTCTTTCTTGTTTTGTTTTAATTTTAATATTTTTTTTAAATGTATGGTTCCAGCATAGATGAAAGTGTCTTGTTATTTTATTTTGTTCTGTTTACTGGATTTTGAGAGAACAATTGCTTATATTTTATAGCTTTTCCTGGAAATGTGAACAACTCTGTTTGTAGTTATTCATAACGTTCATTACCTCATCTATATTTATTTTAAGGCCCTAAATAGGTTATATTCTCTATTGGCGTGAGTTTTTTTAATCATAAAAATTGCACCTCATAGCCCTAGACCAACCAAAAGTGAGTCACTGTGTCCACCTAAAACAGTAGCAATTAAACTTCCTTCAGTAATGGAAATGTTTATATTCATGATGAACAATATGGTAGCCAAAAGCCACAAGAGACTACTGAGAACTTCAGAATGTCTACTGCAGATTCAGAATTACATTTTAATTTTAATTAATTTAAATTTAATGCAAATAACTATATGTGACTAGTAGCTATCTTATTGGACAGAACAGATCTAATACTTAGACCTCCCTAGAAAGTATATTAAGATTTGTATTTGTATTGATTTGTAAATCTATTACATTGTTTGCCAGAGGCAATTACTTGCCACCTGTGTTCTAACCAAGCTTGCCCATATTTCATATGTCGAGTTTGTTCATTTTAACTGTCAATTGGCCTAATTTTCCCATTTCTAGCATTTTAATTTCTCCAGAGCTTGCATACTACATTGAACACCAATTCAGTGACCTGGAACAATTCCACTCGCATTTGTTCCTTTTAGACCATTTCACTGGGAGTGTATTTCCAATCTATTTATATATAGATTCTCATCCTCTTCCCACAGTGTTACTGTGAATCCACTTCCTAGCCTAGGACCATGGTATTACATTTAACCTGTTCTAAACTCCAGTCCCCTATAGAAATTCTTTATATATTGATTGGTTTCAGACACCTTTTTAGATAGAGAATATGGGTTATAATTTGTTCTTGTAATCGACCACTTACTATTCCTACGGAATCCTAATATTTTTTCTCATTCCAGTTACTCCTGTTAAACTCAAATTTCATCATGATTCACTGTGACTTCCTCTTGATTAATGAAACTGGGCACTAGGCTAGCATTTACTGCAGTAGTTTTGATTGATAGATGTGAAATCGGAGAGAACAAAGAATAAGGTAAACTATTAAGTACTGCAGAGTTTTGATGAATGAATTGGTTACTTTTAATAGGAGAAAAAGAGTATTGGGGTGCCAATATTGAACTGGGGAAAAGCACCTTTGTTACAATTATAAGTTTTTCTCAATTTTCCTATTTTAGACTTGAATATTTAATGTCTTTTATATTTGCTTTTTTATCAATAAATTGCTAATTTAAAGTTTGACAATAACCATTTCTACTACTTGCTATGCTGGTTGCATAAATTTCCTTTTTCAAGAGTACAGTTCAACTACTAATATCTAAAGTGTCTATTCAGTTAATATTAATTATACATACCTTTAAATTTCACTAGAAAGAAAAGAAATTCTTTAACTGAAATTCTGAACTCAGTTCGTTAAAAAAAGTAATTACTCTAATAATGCTTTGGGTTTATTCTCTTTTGTAAGTGAATAAAATTAGGACTGAATTATTTATTTTAAAAGAATGATTTATGGAGCTTTAAAGACGCGCATATAATTTTAAAGGATTTCATTTTTCGGCTTTTGAAAGATGTTCCATTTTGGTTCAACATTTCAGATCTGCAATTTTGACACTAAAAGCACAGAGAACTTTATTAATCTCCACTACAGACTTCAGTTTCCAAAGGAGGATTTCATCAACATAAAGCCATGATCATAAAAAAAAAATGGAAATTTTACCTGGAATTATAAAGGATTACTTTATTTGTAAATGTCTTACAAAAGATATAATAAATATCTGAACCTAATTTTAGGCACATACTTTCAGCCACTTCAAATGCATAGTTTTATAATGCCACTAAGATGAAACAGCATATGGGTCATATTTTTAGGCAACCTAAAATTTTTCAATGATAAAAAGCATCAAATATAAGTGGAAAGTATAAATAACAAATTTTCTGTCAATGCAGAAGGTGTTACTCTCTCTTAATAATAATAGTAAGAAATGTAATGGGAGAAAAGTAATTCAAAGATACACAGGAAAAATTTACAGATGAACTATAGATTTGGAGAAATAATGCCTGTTCATTTACATGATGTCAACTTTCATACTTTGAGATACTCATGAGATACTTTGAGATACTCATGAGATTCTTTTCTCTTTTTTTTCACATGAAAACAGATTAAAGTCTTTATAATAAACCAGATAATTGAATTTAAAAACCTCATGTCTTCAGTTCCGTGAATATATTTTTTGTTCAATGGTTCAGATATCCAAATCAAAAATCTCTATCTCATAGATACGTATAAACACAGAAGTGGAAAAACAAAAAAAAAAAAAAAAAAAAAAAAGCAGTAAGTTGATTCAGTGTTAGTGGATGATTTTACAATGAACATCTGGCTGAGAGAAAAGTGCAACCCTAAAATCCCTGTGATTATCCACCTTTTATTGATTAAAAAGTAGTGTTACTATCTAAAGGAGCTCACCTGAAAGGCCATTCTCAAAATCACAACCTCAAAACGATAGTATATAGTAGGAGTGTACAAATTTAGACAGTCTCTTAAAAAACTCATTCTATTTTGGGAGAAAAAGTAAAACTTGTAAAGAGAAATGGGGTTTGGGAGAGGTCGTGTTTACCTATAAAAATGGCAAATTAAATATATTAGAATGGAGCTCGGCAAGAAGGCCAACTAGATGCAGCAAGGTGGAACAGCTGCCACCAAGGGACCAAGACAACTAGTGCACTCCTAAAAGATCTTCAGAGGGAAAGCACTGAGAGTACCCAGAGGGAAGACACAGAAGCTGGGCTGAAGGAGGAGGAAGATCGGAACCTTGCATGGGCTACAGCACAGTGGTACTCCTTCCTGGCCCCCAGTGACTCCAGGGGAATAGATGAGTTGAACTGGCAAGGAACAACCTGCTCTCGCCATGGGCCTCTGGAATCCTGACAGGAGAAGACCCCTTGACCACCATAGAGACTGGAGTTGGCAGGGAGAGCTGCTTAGAGAAGTGGTAGGGGCTGCACACCAGCTGGTGTGGAGCCCAGAGGACTTGATGCAGTAGCATCTGTTGTGGAGCACGGCCAGGGACACCCAACCCTCTAGTCTCGACTTGCTCCCGTAGGAAACTTTAGCTCTAGGGGAACTGTTGGACCTGAACTCTGCAGGGTGATCTTGCCCTTTAGATGGAGCTGGTTCAACTTGACCTCTCCAGGGACCCTAGCCTGGCCACACCTGCTTGCAATACAGCCTCAGGTGACATGTGGACCGGTATCATAGCTACTACACTGGTGGACAACACCCCACTGACAAAGAGTTTCAGTGAGGCAGGCTCCACGGCCATGTGCCAGCCCACCAGCTCCCTCCCCCACCTTCAACATCCCTGGGGCTCATGGCCACTCCCCACATCACTTTGACAGTGTGTATGTGGGCAGGCAGATCTTAGTTTCCCTGCCTCACATGCATGCGTGCACCCTGCCTTGCCACTGCTGGCAGGAGGGCACTCCAAGCTCTCTGACCCCCAGCACCCCCAACATACTGCCACTGTAGTCAGAGCCTTGGTGGATACAGAGCCCACAAGCCCCACTTCCACCAGTGCCCCACCCCTGTACCAACACAGCTGCCAGAGTGAAACTAGGTACAGACAATAGCAGACCCTGCTGCACTGCAGTTGCTGCTGACACATGCAAATGATGATGGATCCCGCTGCCACTGCCCTGTGAAATGCGTCAGCTGGCACCACCCTTCAGAGTGCTGGGACCAGTGGTTAGAAAACATCTCAGGGCCACCCCCCACCCCAGGTTAGGGACTTTCTAACTTTGAGAAGCCAGAGAACAAAGTCAGGGCCTGATACCAGTCCCCCAGAGTTAGAATATGCAGTCTATAAGTTGTGAGCTTAGTCTTGGCCCCCTAAAATCTTCCAGAAATAACACCAGTTGACTGAACCGACCTTATGTACCACATTCAAACCCTCAAGGGTTTGATTTATCCTATCAAACAGGATTTAAAAAAAAAAATCCATCTAAAGGACAGCTACTTCAAAGATTGAAGGAACATCAGCACACAAAGATGAGAAAGAAACCAGTACAAGAACTCTGACAACTCAAAAAGTCAGAACACCTTCTTTCCTCTAAATGAGTACACTAGCTCTCCATCTAGGGTTCTAAACCAGGCTGAAATGGCTGAAATTACAGAAACAGAATTCAGGATATGGATAGCAATGAAGATCATCGAGATGCCGAAGAACGGTGAAATCCAATCCAAGAAAGCTAAGAATCACAATAAAATGATACAGGAGCTGACAGGCAAAATAGCCAGTATAGAAAAGAATAAAACTGACCTGATAGAGCTAAAAAACAAACTACAAGAATTTCATAATGCAATCACAAGCATTAACAGCTGAATAGACCAAGCTAGAGAAAGAATCTCAGCACCTGATAACTAGCTTCCTGAAATAAGACAGAGAAGAATAGAGAAAAAAGAATGAAAAGGAACGAAAAAAAAAAATACTGAGAAATATTGGATTATGTAAAGAGGCCAAATCTACAACTCATTGATGTTCCTAAAAGAGATGAGAAGAATGAAAGCAACTTGGAAAATATATTTCAGGATATCACTCATGAGAACTTCCTCAACCTAGTTAGAGAGGCCAACATTCAAATTAAGGAAATGCAGATAACCTTCATAAGATACTTCACAAGAAGATTATCCCCAATATGTATAATCATCAGATTCTCCAAGGTGGAAATGAAAGAAAAAATGTTACAGGCAGCCAGACAGAAAGGTCAGGTCACCAACAAAGGGAAGCCCATCAGACTAACAGTGGACCTGAAGCCCTGCAAGCCAGAAGAGATTGAGAGAAAATATTCAACATCCTTAAAGAAAAGAAAATCCAAATTAAGATTTTATATCCAGCCAAACTAAGATTCATAAGCAAAGGAGAAATAAAATCCTTTCAGATAAGCAAATACTGAGAGAATTTGTTATGACCAAATGTGCCTTACAAGAGCTCCTAAAGGAAGCACTAAATCTGGAAAGGAAAGACTGTTACCAGCCACTACAAAAACACACTTAAACACATATACTGGAGACACTATAAAGCAACAACACAAACAAGTCGGCATAATAACACAAAATCGACCAAGAAAATGGGAAACAGAAGAAAGCAGGGGTTGCAATCCTAATTTCAGACAAAACAGACTTTAAACCAACAAGGATGAAAAAAGACAAAGAAGGACATTACATAATGGTAAATTCAATAAAATTTACATAATGGTACATAATTTACGTAATGGTAAATTCAACAAAATCCTAACTTTCCTAAATATATACACATGCAATACAAGAGCACTCAGATTAATAAAGCAAGTTCATTGAGACTTAGACTCCCACACAATGGTAATGGGAGACTTCAACATCCCACTCTCAGTATTAGACAGATCATCAAGGCAGAAAATTAACAAAGACATTCAGAACCTGAACTCAGTGCTGGATCAAATAAACATAATACATATCTACAGAAATCTCCACCCGAAAACAACGAATATATGTTTTTCTCATTGCCACATGACATATGCTCTAAAATCCATAACACAATCGTACAGAAAACAATCCTCAGAAAATGCACAAAAAAGTGATATTGAACCACAGCAAAATAAAATTACAAATCAAGGCTAAGAAAATCACTGAAAACCATACAATTACATGAAAATTAAACAACCTGCTCCTTAATGACTGTTGGGAAAATAATGAAATTACGGCAGAAACCAAGAAGCCCTTTGAAACTAATGGGAAAAAAATACACAACATACCAGAATCTCTGAGACACAGCTAAAGCAGTGTTAGCACAGAAATTTACAGCACTAAATGCCCACATCAAAAATTTAGAAAGATCTCAACGGAACAACCTAACATCTCAAACTAAAAGAACAAGAGAACCAAGAGTAAATCATCCTGAATGCTAGCAGAAGACAAGAAATAAGCAAAATAAGGACTGAACTGAAAGAGATTGAGACACAAAAACCATTTGAAAGATCAACAAACCCAGAAGTTGTTTTTTGTTTGGAAAATTTAATAAACTAGATAGACTGCTAGCTAGACTGATATAAAAGAAAGGAGAGAAGATACAAATTAACACAATTAGAAATAACAAAGGGATATTACCATTGAGTCCTCAGAAATACAAATAATGATCACAGAATATTGTAAATACCTCTATTCACACAAACTGGAAAATGGATAAATTCCTGAACATACACACTCCCTAGAATGAACCAGGAGGCAATTGAATTGCTGAACATACCAATAATGAACTCTGAAATTAAAACAGTAATAGTCTAACAATAAAAGAAAAATCCCAGGACCAGACAGATTCACAGCTGAATTCTACTATATGTACAAAGAATAATTGGTACCATTCCTACCAAAACTATTACAAAAAATTGAGGAGAAGGCCTCCTCCCTAACTCAGAATGAGTTATTCTATGAGTATTCTATGAATTATTCTATGAGTATTCTATGAGGCCAGCATCATCCTGATACCAAAATCTGTCAGAGATACAACAAAGAAAGAAAACTTCAGGCCAATAGCCTTGATGAACATTGATGCAAAAATCCACAAGAAAATACTCGCAAACTGAATCCAACAGCATATCAAAAAGTTTATCCACCACAATCAAGTAGGCTTTATCCGTGGGATGCGAGGTGGGTTAAAGATATGCAAATCAGTAAATAGGATTCATCATGTAAACAGAACTAAAGACAAAAAACACATGAGTATCTCAGTAGATGCAGAAAAAGTCTTTTGATAAAACTCATCACCACTTTCTGTTAAAAAACCTCAACAAACTAGGTATTGAAGGAACATAACTCAAAATAATAAGACCCATCTATAAAAATCCCACAGCCAACATCATACACAATGGGAAAAAGCTGGAAGCATTCTGCTTGAAAACTGGAACAAGACAAAGATTCTCTCTCTCACCACTCCAATTCAACATAGTATTGGAAGTCCTGGCTGAAGAAATCAAAGAGAAAGAAATAAAGGGAATCTAAATAGGAAGAGAGAAAGTCAAAATATCCCTCTTTGCAGATGACATGACTCTACAGCTAACAGAACATATAGTCTTGCCCCAAAAGCTCCTGAAGCTGATAAATAACTTCACCAAAGTCCCAGGTTACAAAATCGATGAACAAAAATTATGAGCATTCCTATATAACAACAAAAGTCATGCCAAGAACCAAATTAGAAACACAATTCTATCCACAGTTGCAACAAAAATAATAAAATGCCTAGGAATACAACAAACCAGGGAGATGAAAGAGCTGTACAATAAAAACTACAAAACAATACTCAAAGAAACCATAAATGACACAAAAAAATGGAAAAACATTCCATACCCATAGATAGGAAGCACCAATATGGTAAAAATGGCTATACTGCCCAAAGCAATTTATAGATTCAATGCTGTTCTTGTCAAACTACTGATGACATTCTTCACATAACTAAAAAAAAAAAAAAAAAAAAAAAAAAAAAAAAAAAAAAAAAACCTATTTTAAAATTCATATAAAAAATTTTTAAGAAGCCCAAATAGCCACGGCAATGCTAAGCAGAAAAAACAAACCTGGAGGCATCACATTACCAGTCTTCAAACTATACTATAGGGCTACAGTAACGAAAACAGCATGGTACTAGTACAAAAATAGTCATATAGACCAAAGGAACAGAATAGAGAGTCTAGAAATAAGGCCACACACTTCTGACCATCTGATGTTTGACAAAGCTGACAAAAACAAGCAATGGGGAAAGCACTCCTGTATTAGTTCGTTTTCACACTGCTATAAAGAACTGCCTGAGACTGGGTAATTTATAAAGGAAAGAGTTTTAATTGACTCACAGTTCCACATGGCTGGGGAGGCCTCCTGAAACTTATAATCATGGTGGAAGGCAAAGGAGAAGCAAGTACCTTCTTCACAAGGTAGCAGGAAAGAGAGAGAGCCAAGGAGGGAAAGCCCCTAATACTTTTTTAAACTTTTTTTTTATTTTTATTTTTTGAGACAGAGTCTTGCTCTGTCACCCAGGCTGGAGTGCAGTGGCATGATCCTGGCTCACTGCAACCTCCGCATCCGAGGTTCAAGCAATTCCCCTGACTCAGTCTCCCATGTAGCTGGGATTACAGATGCACTCCACCATGCCCAGCTCACTTTTTTGTGTGTATTTTTAGTAAAGACAGGGTTTCCCCATGTTGGACAGGCTGGTCTCAAACTCCTGACCTCAGGTGATCTGCCAGCCTCTGCCTCCCAAAGTTCTGGGATTACAGGCATAAACCACCACACCTGGCAGGAAAAGCCTCTTATAAAACCATCAGATCTTGTGAGAACTCTC
This sequence comes from Macaca nemestrina, assembly GCF_043159975.1. NCBI lineage: Eukaryota > Metazoa > Chordata > Mammalia > Primates > Cercopithecidae > Macaca > Macaca nemestrina. The sequence continues at coordinate 82,039,215 of NC_092135.1, read as the reverse complement.
ACTATCACAGGAACAGCATGGGGGAAACTGCCCCCAGGATCCAATCACCTTTCACCAGTTCCCTCCTTCCACATATGGGGATTATGGGGATTACAATTCAAGATGAGATTTGGGTGGGGACACAGACCCAAACCATCTAAACTCCCTATTCAATAAATAATGCTGGAATAACTGGCTAGAAATATGCAAAAGTTTGATACTGGACCCCTTCCTTACACCATATACAAAAATCAACTCAAGATGGATTAAAGACTTAAATGTAAACCCCAAAACTATAAAAACCCTGGAAGACATCTAAGCAATACCATTCTAGACATAGAAACTGGCAAAGATTTCACGACAAAAACACCAAAAGCAATTGCAATGAAAGCAAAAGTTGACAAATAGGATCTAATTAAACTAAAGAGCTTCTGCAAAACAAAAGAAACTATCAATGACAGTGTTAACAGACAATGTACAGAATGGGATAATTTTGCAAACTATTCATCTGACAAAGGTCTAACATCTAGTATCTATAAAGAACTTAAATTTACACACAAAATTCACCCAAGGACATAAATAGCCACTGTTCAAAAGATGACGTACATGCCGCCAAGAAGCATATGAAGAAAAACTCAACATCACCGATTATTGGAGAAATGCAAATCAAGACCACAGTGAGATACCGTCTCACACCAGTTATAATGGTTATTATTAAAAAGTCAAAAAGAAAAAAATAAACAGATGTGGGAGAGATTCTCGAGAAAAAGAAACAATTATACACTATTGGGAGTGTAAATTAGTTCAACCACTGTGGAAAGTAGTGATTCCTCAAAGAACTAAATTCCCAGCAATCCCAGTAATGAGTACATACCCAAATGAATATAATCGTTCTATCATAAAGACACGTGCACACGTATGTTCACTGCAGCACTATTCACAATAGCAAATACATGGAATCAACCTAAATACTCATCAATGGTAGACATGATTTAAAAAATGTGGTACATATACACTGTGGAATACTAGGCTGCCATAAAAAAAGAATGAGATCATGTCCTTTGTAGGAGCATGGAGGTCATTATCCTCAGAAAATTAACGCAGGAGCAGGAAAACAAATACTACATGTTCTCACTTATAAGTGGGAGCTAAATGGTGAGAACACATGGGCACATAAATTGGAGCAACAGACACCATAGCCTACCAGAAGATGGAGGTTGGCAGATAGAAGAGGATCAGGAAAAATAACTAATGAGTACTAGGCTTAATACCTGGGTGATGAAATAATCTGTACATCAAACCCCAGTGACATGAGTTTACCTATCTAAGAAACCTACACAAATACCTCTGAACCTAAAAGTTAAAAATAAATAAATAAAAATATTAGATACATTATATGAAAATATAAAGATGTGTATACTCTTACATAATTCAAAAAATTCTTTAATACTTAAATTTTTAATAGAAAATTTGTATTATAACACATATATTACATATAAAATGTTATAATAAGTATTATTTAGCAAACTCCACATATTATGAAAGACTTATAATAAACAAAGGCCAAGTTATTTTAGCATAAAACATTCATTTATTTATGTATCAGAATTGAGCATCTGCTGTAGGCAAATTACTTGACTAAATACTATGGGCTTTTCCAGATAAGAACTTGATATTGCTCTTTAGTTTGCAATGAAGAAGTCTCTTCCTCAGGCAACAAAGTTCAGTTCGGAAACTTGCTCAAATACAGACACCTGGCAAAGGATTGTGACACTCCATCACCACTGCCATCTTACTGCCACTGTCAGTTGAACAGTACATCTGCCTTTTTCAGGGGCCGGACAAGTAAATTAATGGGTTTATTCTGAAAAATATGAATATATGCTTTAATTCTCTATAACAGTTTTGAGAATAGTTTTTGAATTTATCTGCATGTAGTTTCAGGGTCTTCTCTGTGGTCTTCACAATTATCATGGCTTTTATGATGGTTCATACAGGGCAAGTAGTCAACCTAAAAGTCCTCCAACTGCTAAGTGTATCCATCTCAATTGTATACTCAGAGAGAGTGAGAAATGAACTGCAGATGGAACTGTGTACCCTTTGTACTTTATTTGCACTCCCACCTGAACAGGGATGTCATGACAGCATTTCAGATTCAGATAAAATCTTCTCATATATTGTACCTAATCTCTTTGGATATCTGAGTAATCCCCTTTGCCCCAGTGTAAAGTTATTCATATGAATGACCATCGATTCCCTTTGGGAAATGATTGGAGGAATCACTACTGTATATACTTTCTGTGGCATTGCAGGGACCTCTCTCAAGTGACCCAGCCTCCACTCCTGCTAGTAAGTGGTTCTGAGTCAGAGAATAGGCCTCCATCTGGAAATTAATAAGGAAATAGCCTTTGGGTGGTTGACGTAAGTCTTCTGCTCATGCACTATTAGTCTTTATGTATGTGTGTGCAACATATAATACACACTATGTATCTACAGTTACATTATTATATATGAGGCAACATCCTTGTTGGCCATCCTTAGAATACCATGCTCTATTATAATCCCCTGCAGATCAGAGCCCCCTTTTCATTGTTCCATCTTTGCTGTTCATTATCATAATTCTGTCCACTTTACTGTATTAAATACTGTGCTCCTGGCCCTGGGCATTCTGGATTCGATCATCTTTATTGAGACTAAGAAAGCAAATTCCACAAAAATCTCTGGACTGTTAATCATGACCCAACAGGACAGCAAGTAATGAGCTCCTTAGTATGATGGTGCAAACTGTACAGATACATTACTCATCTTGGTGAAGGAAATCTCCTCAGGGGCGATCTTTGTTTGTTTGTTTGTTTAACTGGTTAAAGTTTTATTAAATCCACAGATATAAAAATTATATCGTTAGGGGTTGGGGGATAGTGCTGTTAGGGACAGAGGGATATGGACAGAACAGAGAACAGAACCCGGACAGTTTGGCCGTGGGGGCCCTAGCCTTAGAGAATGTCACCAGAGCAACCGTAGTGCATCCTTGAAAGTACTGAACAGGAATCAGTAGTGGAGTTTTCATCAGCACCGCCACTAAGAATTTGGTATAGCCATAGGCCTCATTCATGTGTGTTTTGAAGAAGCACTGCAAGCTGATAATGAACTGCATGTCTGCCTTGTCCTCATTTCAATCAATTGAACACGTCCTCGATGGACTGGGCAAACTCCTGGGTGGAGAGTCCTATAAAGCAGCAACTTCCCCTGAAGGTGGGCATGGAACAGTGCTTAGTCCAGGGTGACTTTGGGCTACTTCAGGGGAGGGTGGAGTTGATGGCCAGTAGATTCAGGGGGCAACAGGACTCATGGCAGAACAGAGCCAACAGCATACCACTCACACTTTCACTGGTTGGCCAACAAGAGCTTCACAGTTTGTATATAATAGGTCTCTTCTCACATGTATACTTCTCTCAGCCTTTTGATATGCTTCCTCAACATTCTTACAATAAAATTCTTGCAACAACGTGCATCATTAAAAACTGGGCTTATGTCAATCATGGCCCATTAAAAACGACTTCTTTTTATTTCAGGATTTTCAAAGCTACCCTAGCAGAATATTATGACTAGGTGCAATTTAAAGCTAAATCTTTTGAAGGGTAGATAACTTTGCCTCATACTTGCATGGCAACTCTGAGTGCCATTCAGTTCTGCACCAGTCATTGGTTAGCAGCCAACATGAACCTGTAAATATCAGGATGCTTCCATTTATCTGTGGGCAACTCTTTGTGTATATAGGCAAAACAGACTGTGGCAGCCAGGGGACAGCCCTCTGACAAAGAGAAGCAGTTGTTGCTTCTGAGAGAGCTAATGCATCATGGCAAGTACATGAAAATGGGAAATGGATCTGAGAGTACATGAGTGGTTGCAATAGTGCCTGCTATACTCTATGTCTCTCTGTGTATATATATATGTACACACACACACACACACACTCTTACACACACATATGTATAGTTGTCTTTTTAATAAATATATACCCTTGTGTATATACCATATTTTTCTTACAAAAAGTTTCAAAATTGTTTTGTTCATTTAAATGAATTGGTTATATTGCAATACTGTCATTTTCAATAAATTCAACTTTTTTTATGTAAGTTCATATCTAGAAGGGGGAACCCAAAGCTTTTGTGTGTGGATATCTGTAAGTATGAGCTTACAAAAGAGATGTATCTTGTAATGAATAAAATTGAAAAGAATAATAAAAATGATTGCATTAATATAAATTAATTTACTTAATATAAGTAAGTGACTAAAAGTGCACTTAGGAATACCTTGGAGTACTACATAGCAACATGTGACATAAATGGAAAAAATATTACATAATGAATATGAGGAAATGAAAGTTCATTTTACAAATGCCATTCTACAATTAAATCAATATTAATGCATTATATAAAGTCATATGAAGCATATAACCCATAAATAGTAAATTGAAATAAAAATTCAGCTATGCTTTTAAAGTTGAATTTAATACATAAAGATCTTGCCAAATCAATGATCATTAGTGATATCTATCTGGCTAGGAAATAATTTGTAGGCCCCCTAGCTTAATATATAAATTGGTCCAAATTAATAATGTAATCACATTCTGTACAAGAAACATTTAACCAAATTGAGCTGCCACAAATTATTCTTGGTGCATGCAGGTATGTGAGCTTAGTATTTTAAAAGAAATTTAAAGAAAAACAAATGTAAATAAAAATACTGATATTAAGATTTTAGAAGTAATAAAAACAAGAAAGCCATCATCATTCCTCTGGAAGATACTTTAAAGTCCTCTGCAAAATCAAGATTTTTGAATCACCTGCGTATCACAAAAGATTAGCAGCTGTGAGTGAACTACTTTCGAACTGCCTAAAATATATTTTCCGAGTTGACATGTAATCAGCAGTTGGGCTGTGGTAACAAAGAGAGAACTACTTAAATTGTAATTTATGGGTAAGGGGAAACATTGTGGAATATCTAGAAGTGCAATGTTGTCCTTGCTGCTGCAATCCTTTTGCCCTAGCATAGTACTATAGTAATTCAGCTCTCAGGAAATAATAACCATTTTCTCGTAATATATAAATTGAACAATTAGGAATAAGTAAAAAAAGTTGAGAGAGAGAGAGAGAGAGAGAGAGAGAGAGAGAGAGAGAGATCGATCTAGATTTACAATAACCAAGAAATCCAGACAGTGAGTATCAGATGGGTGGACAATGGAGGAGTAATTCATAGAAGGCCATTTTGTGACACTGGGTAAGTTACTCTTCCTTTCTTTAGGTATGATGTCCTACTTTCTAGTAAGGTAAATGGTGCATTAAACTGCATAGACATTTGGAGTGCTGCATATTTTTTTGTGTCGAGACAATACTCTCTAAAGAAAACCAACTAACAACATATAACTGTTGGGGTCCAGGTGTTTCCTAAACAAAGGAATGAACACACAAGACAACACAAGACAAGACAAACATGGCGGCCACCTCGAATGGCACACTCTGCTTTATTTTATACAGTCGTTTGTGGAATGTTGCCAAGTCACAAGACACATTGTTGTTTTTCTGACCTTTCCCTGACTTTCTGGATTTTCAAGATGTTTACACATAAACAAGCCCCCAACGCCCTGCTTCGTTTGCAAGAGCAGGACTTATTGGGAACGCCCTGCTTCATTTGCAAGCTCGTAGTCCTCTACATATAACAATAAAGGTATTTTAAAATATGTGAAAGGTAAATAGCTCTGTGCTATTCGAATTTAGATAAACATTTTAATGTTTCATTTGAATGAGGTTATTAGTTAAAACTGCAATATATTGAGTTTATTACTAAAATATTAATTTGTATACATTTGTAGGTATTATTCACTTGTCTTAATTCCTTAATGCAGTAACAAAAACAAAATTACAATTATATTAAATATGAAAAAACACTATGGTCATTATATTAGAAACTAAATCTCATGTTGGAGAATCCAGCTTGTTACAAATTTTTTACAAATCCAAGTTGTGTAAATTTTAAAAGTAACAGAGAATATAACAAATACTATTCACTATTTGATAATGTCACAAAATAGAACAATTGCAATTTCCCTAGTTAAATTCTTTTTCTCTGTTCAATTATTCATGTATGAGAACTTCTAATTATTTCATTATAAATACAGAATTCTAGCTGCATTTAAAAATTACTTAATTAGAATTTCTAATAAGTAGCATCACATAATTTTAAGATATATCAAGGTTGAGAAACACCACCTTAACAATTTCCTGGATTTAAAATGCACCTATATTCATTGTTTCAACAAAGATTTATGAAATGCTCAGTAAGTTCCATCCAGCCTTCTAGGCACTAGAATATGGCAGTGAATAAAACACACAAAACTTCCTTCATGCAATTAATAATATAATTTATAGATGAAATGGTAAAAAAAAATAAAAATATAATATTTCAGATAATACAAAAGCTGTAAGTACCAGTAAGTATTATAAGGAGAATAGAATAATGTGGGATGGGGTTGAATGAAGTTAGTCATTGTAGAAAAGGTGCTTAAGGTGCTTAAGGAAGAATTTCCTGGTAACAAGATGCTACAATTTGGATATTTGACATTCCAAACTTCATGTTGAAATGTGATTCCCCAATGTTGTAGGTTAGGCCTAATGGGAGGTGTTTGGGTCATGGTGGCAGATCTTTCAGGAAAGAAAAGCTTGGTGCCATTCTTGCAGGAATGAGTGAATTTTGACTCTATTAGGTCTTTTGAAAGATACCTCCAAGAGCTAGTTTTAAAAAGAGCTTGGCGCCTTCCCTTTCTCTTTCTTGCTTCCTTCTCTTTTCATGTGATTTCTGTACATGTTGGCTCTGCTTTGCCTTCCACCATGAGTGGAAGCAGCCTGAAGCCCTCACCGGAAGCAAATGCTGGCACCGTGCTTCTTGTATAGCCTGCAGAACCATGAGCCAAATAAACCTCTTTTCTTTTTAAATTGCCCAGCCTCAGGTATTCTTGCATAGCAACATAAACAGACTAAAAGAGAAGACAATATGGAAGTGAAAAACTGAACCACACAGAAATTTGAAGAATAGGAACCAGAGAGTGTGCAAATGCTGTGGGGTGGGAGTATGCTTTGCATGTCCAAGGAACATCAAGGAGAACCAGATGATTGGAACAAAGTGAGCAAGAGGCACGATGATACAACAGTGACCCTGAAGAGGGAGCAAAGAGATCACAGAGACATTGCTGCGTCATTCTAAGGGGTTCTGTTTTACCATAGGATTATGTAAAGAAAAGCGATATTATCTGAGTTAACTTTTAAAAGACAGATAGCCTGTCTACTACTTGCAGCACTATTCACAATAGCAAAGACTTGGAACCAACCTAAATGTCCCTCAATGATAGACTGGATAAAGAAAATGTGGCACATATACACCATGGAATAAACACTATGCAGCCATAAAAAGGGATGAGTTCATGTCCTTTGCAGGGACATGGATGAAGTTGGAAACCATGATTCTCAGCAAACTAACAAAAGAAGAGAAAATCAAACACCGCATGTTCTCACTCATAAGTGAGAGTTGAACAATGAGAACACATGGACACAGGGATGAGAATATCACACACAGGGGCCTGTTGGCAGTGGGGGTATAGGGGAGGGATAGCATTAGGAGAAATACCTAATGTAGATGATGAGTTGATGGGTGCAGCAAACCACCATGGCACATGTGTACCTACACGTTCTGCACATGTACCCCAGAACTTAAAGTATAATTTTAAAAAGGAAAAAAAATCTACTGAACAGAATTCTCTAACAGAATTTTATTAACTGAAAAAAAGAAGAAGAAGAAGAATGAACAATAGAAGGGCAAGAGTAGAAATAAGAGAGAACATTTAGAAGAGGTGTTAGAGTTCTCCAGACCGATAAAACCAATAGGAGATAGATAGATAGATAGATAGATAGATAGATAGATAGATAGATAGATAGATGATAGATAAATAGATGAGAGGAGACTTATTAAGGGAATTGGCCCACATGATTATGGAGGCCAAGTTCCACAACAGGTGGTCTGCAAACCAAAGACCCTGGGATGCCAGTAGCAAGACTCATTTCGAGTCAAAAAACCTGAGAACCTGAGTGGCCAATGCTGTATGTCTTGGAGTCCAAAGGCCAGAATTCCTGAAATTCTGAGGTCCAAGGGCAGGAGAAGCAGAGTATATCCGAGCTTCGCAAGACAGCTAGACTAATTCACTTTTCTTCAGTTTTGGTTCTATACGGGACCCCAGCCAATTAGATTGTGCTCACCCACATTGAAGGAAGACCTTCCCCACTTAGTCCACACAGACTCACATGAAATCTCCCTTGGAAATATCCTCAGAGATACACCCCAAAATAATGTTTTCCCGGTTCTCTAGATATTCCTTAATCAAATCAAGTTGACACGTGAAATTAACCACCAGAAAAGACTTCTGAAAAGATACCACAGACAAAAGACATAATAGCTTGGACAAAAGTGGTAGTAGAGTGAGAATTGGTAATATTCTCAGCATAAATGGAAGAGAGATTTGCAGATAATTTGGATTTGGGATATGAAAAAAAAAAAAAAAGAGAACAATTAAAGTAACTCTAAAGTCCTTAACCAAAAGCATTAAAGGAATAATGTTGATATTTTCTGAAGTGCAGAATACAGTTGGTATAATTTACAATCAAATCAGAGATTTGATTTTTAACATATTAGGATTTTTATTAGTTATCAAAATAAAGATGTTGAGTATGTAGTTATGTGTTCATATATTTAGAGCTCTAGAAAGATGCCGAGACTTGAAGTAGAAATTTATGGTTTACAGTGTACTGAGGGTATGAGAAATTAGTGTGGATAAATAAGAGAAGCTGTCTAAGATAAAGACTGAGTCCCAATATACTCCAAATTTGGAAGTGTAAATTAAGTAGAACCAGCAGAGGAAACAGAAAAGAAGCACCAGTGATTTAGGAAATTATCAATAAGGTGATAATCCCAGAAGCTAAGAAAGAAAATAATAAATCATTGGCTGAGTTTGATCACATTGAGGTCTCAGGTGACTCTAATAAGAATTGTTTCTCTAGCTAGATGGAAAAAGAAATCTGATTGGAGTTGATTCAAGAGAGAAATGGAAGAGTATAAGTGAAGCCAGGGAGTACAGAGAACTGTGTTTGTTGTTGCTGTTTTTCTTTTTAACAACTATTTGTTGAACATTTACTATGTAGCAAGCAGCATACTACCAAGTATTGGGACAGTAAGCAACGAAACGTAGTTTCTACTTTCATGAAATTGATAGTCTAAAAAAAAGATAAAACAGATAAAAAGTAAATATGTATTTATAAATTGAAAAATGCTATGAAGGAAGTAAGTATGATGTTATAATAACAAGTTGTATTTAGGAGGAGTTAGGAAAGTCCTTTCTAAGCCTTGAGAAATGAAAGGAACCAGTGATGCCAAGAGGAATAGTGCGTGCAAACGCCCTATAGTGGAAAAAGGCTGGGTATGAGAGGAAAGAGAGTAGTGGGACTGCAGCAACAGAGAGAAAGCCTTACGGTGAAGATGGAAAGATGAGAAATGTAAAACGATTACATTTACTTTTTACAATGCAATGGGAAGCTATTGTGAAGGGGGTTTAGCAAGAAAAGTAACATAATCAGACTTATATTTTAAGAGTATCAGTAACTCCTCTAGGAAAGCAGGACATTCATACAGGGAAACCAAATAGTGTCAATTACAGGCTGAGCAAAAGAAAATAATGGCTTGATCCAAGGTGGTGTTAGTAGAGATGAAGAGTAGTCAATGAACTTGATATATATTCTGAAGGTAGAAGCAATAAAGTGCTACAAGAGTGTAAAATAAATAGATGGAGGAGGCAGGAATGGCTAGTAGGCTCCAGAGAGTTGTTGTAAATTATTTTGCTGAATACATTGCCAGAAATATGAGGTGATACCTGAAGGAGAATGTAGGCTCAAAGAGGAAGAATTTGGTTAATATCAGGTGTAACCACAGGTCAACAGGCTAATGAGGATTATTTAGGATGGGGGGAAAATATTGATGGAGAAGACAGAGGGGACAAATCCTGGGGCAATGTCATTGAATTGCTGGGGGACGGGATTCATTGCACAAATGGATGAGATGGTTTTGTCGTGAGCACGGAGAATATTCCATAATAATAGGAGAGATGGTAGGGTATATGGATAGAGGTTGGTAGATTTGAGAGTGGAGATTTCCAGATTATTTTCTTCTAACTTTATATATTTGCCCTCCAATGAAATATGAAACAAAGTTATCAGCCCAAGACTGAAGGAAAAACAAAGGTGTTAAAAGTTGGAAGACATAGACAGTGTTAAAGAATTGTCAGGAACTGTGAAAAAGTGAACTGGCAATGGAAATTCAACAAGTTACTTAAGGGCCATCTGAACTTAGTGACTATCAAATTTAAGTGGAAATATATAGGCATGATTGCTTATTCCTAGCCACATTTAACTGCCCAGAGTTAGGCATAGAATGGGAAAAAGGTTGGATTTAACTTGTGTTTAGAGTTTGACTGGCAGGAAAAATAGAGGGTTAAGAGGGCAAACGTGTAAAGAACAGATGGAAGGAAGTGATTACAATGATGGATCATGAGAATCTTGGAGGAAAAAAGAGGAGAAAAATCAGTCAAATATCGGTGGGAGAATAGCTGGAATCTAAGTTCAAGAGGGACCACAAGAAAGGCAGAAGATGGCAGTTAGGAAATAGGATGCTCAAATTTAAGTCTGTGGAGGCAGAGGCAAGATCTAGATGTTAGTGGCTGAGTAAGTAGGTATGTTGGGGTAGAAGATTATTACAGATCATTAAACTCTGAAGCTAGGATAGGGGAATGATTGCCCATATGGATATTCAGAATTAAGGCTATGAAAAGAGTAGTATTGGAGAGAAAGCATGAAGATTATATCCTAAAATTTTCGGGGAATAAGAACAACCTGAGAACCTGTAGAGGGGTACATTGAGGAGCAGTAGTATAGTCTAATAATATGTTCTCTAACTTGGAGATGTTTGAGAATGATGGAGAAAGAGGACTCTGAAAGCAGCAAAACAACTCTCCCCCTAGATGTTCCATATACCTAGAGGTACACTTCAAGACATGCTGACCCAACGCCAACTGAGAAAGATACCTGTATAGCTCTGATTGTTCCTCTAACTTGCATTGTTTTATACACTACTATGTCCTGATACTTTCCCAGGAATTTTAGATGACTGTCTCAAACTTCTTCTATGGCCAAAATGGAACTCTGGATTATCTTCCCCCACCCAACAAAAATTCCTACTTCTTTTTGGTTCCTTCTCTATCTAGATAAAGTCCATTTCTATTTAACAAATTACTCAAGCCAAATCTCAGAAGTTATTTTTGACACTCCCTTTTCCCTCATCGCTAAAATTTATCCATAAACAAATTCTTCAACTTTTGTCTCCAAAATACGTCCTCCATATTATGTTCTATTTCCAATATTAAAATTCTTGTCCAAGCCACCATTTATCTTGCCTGGACTCCAAAGCAGTCTCCATAAATGCATTCTTACTCCTCCTTACCTTTCCTGCCAGGGTTATCTTTCCAAAATACAAATAGGATGATGTCACTACCCTCTTTAATACCCTAGAAAACTATTCCATTACATACAGAACAAAACAGCAATTATTACTCTGGTTTACTAAACTTTTCATAATCTGGAGAGTGGCTGCCTCTTCTACCTCATTCTACAAGACTCTCCTCCTTGTCAAATCTACCATTGCCACCATGGCTTTCCTTTTATTCCTTTACACATGAGGATCATTTTCGTTTTAAGGCCTTAAAACTTTGTGTTCCTTCTGCCTGAAATGTTCTCCCCAAGACCATGTAATAGGATGATTTATTTTTACTATTAACATATCAGCTCAAATATCATTTTCTCAGGAATGCCTCCTTTCACCATTAAATCTAAAGTAACCTTCCCCATTCTCTCTTCATACTGGCTATTTGATTGATTGGCTATTTGATTGACTGAATAATTTAGCAATATTTTTCTTCATCTGAAATTTTTTTAAATTTTTTTTTTACTTAATTATTCTTTGTCTTCCCACCCTAGAATTTAAGCTCTGTAAATCCCCTTATCGGGAGAACCCGCTCCTGATGTTTAACGTGGGTTCTTTTCTATTTCCTAAGTGTCTGGGCTGGGTTGAGAAATAAAGGGAAAGAGCACAAGAGAGAGAAATTTAAAGCTGGGTGTCCGGGGCAGACATCACATGTCGGCAGGATCCGTGATGTTCCCCAAGTTGTAAAACCAGCAAGGTTTATTAGCGATTTTCAAAAGGTGAGGGAGTGCACGAATGGGGTGTGGGTCAGAGATCACATACTTCACAAGGTAATAAAATATCACAAAGCAAATGGAGGCAGGGCGAGATCACAGGACTACTGGATGAGGCAAAATTAAAATTGCTAATGAGGTTTCCAGCACGCATTGTTGTTGATAACATCTTATCAGGAAACAGGGTTTGAGAGCAGACAACCTGTCTGACCAAAATTTATTAGGTGGGAATTTTCCTCCTCCTAATAAGCCTGGGAGCGCTACAGGAAACCGGGGCTTATTTCATCCCTTCGGGCTTATTTCATCCCTTCGGTTTCGACCATAAAAGACGGCACACACTTCTAAAGGGGCCGTTTATAGGCCTACCTTCAGGGCGCATTCTCTTTCTCAGGGATGTTCCTTGCTGAGAAAAAGAATTCAGTGATATTTCTCCTATTTGCGTATGAAAGAGGAGAAATATAGCTCTGTTCCGTCCGGCTCACCGGTGGCCAGTTCAAAGTCACCTCTCTTGTTCCCTGAACATCACTGTTATCCTGTTCTTTTTTAAGATGCCCAGATTTCATATTGTTCAAACACACATGCTCTACAAACAATTTGTGCAGTTGACACAATCACAGGGTCCTGAGGCAACATTCATCCTCCTCAGTTTACAAAGAAGATGATGGGATTAAGAGATTAAAGTAAAGACAGGCATAGGAAATTACTGACTGAGGAAGTGGTAAGTGTCCAGGAAATCTTCACAATTTATGTTCAGAGATTGCAGTAAATACAGACATAAGAAATTATAAAAGTATTAATTTGGGGAACTAATAAATGTCCATGAATCTTCACAATTTATGTTCTTCTGCCACAGCTTCAGCCGGTCCCTCCGTTCGGGGTCCCTGACTTCCCGCAACACCCCCTTGTCTGACTTACCTCTTTATCTTCAGTTCCTAGGGTCAGTACTTGACGTACCACTAGTCTCAAAACATATTTGCCAAATAAATGAACAAATTACTAGTTTAACTCTCCGCAGGGTAAAGTCACTTTTGTACAGTTACAAGAGTTCATAACCCAGGGTTTGAAAACCTAGATTACATTTTCAATTTGTTTATTTTATGGACATTATATTTAATTTCTCTAGATTTCTGTTTTCTCATCCAAATATGAGAAACTTGAAATAAATTTATGTCATTGCTTCCTCTTGTCCCAAAACTCAATCATTGTACATCATAAATGATTTTGACTGCATTTCAAGAATAAGACATTCTCATGACCTAGAATTCTGTCCTTACGTCAGATGTGAAGTTAATGAAAGGCTATTTTGCTGTTTCATTTACCATTATTGTAAATTTCCAATGCTCACAGTGCTCATGGCTAGGCTGTTTGAGAGATCTGGCAAATCAGCACTTCATTGGAAGCACATATGGAGCAACCTTATGCTAGCCTGCATTTTGCCAAAAGGGCTAACACTTCTCGATCATTATATTGCCAACCACTTTAACACATTTTGCCTGTGTAGGGCCATGATTCAGACCTGAACACAACGGAAAGCCTCCAGATACTGGCTTCTCTCAGTGCTGTTACTTCAGCAAAGAGGAATGGAAGACTCCAGGCCAAAGCTATGATCCATGATGAGAAGACAAGTATTATAGCTGGAATGTGCTTTCCATGTGGTTGGGTTCATTTTTCATGTCAGAAGCAATGTGCCAGTTGTTTGTCTAAAGCTTATGGGTTGCCTAATGTTGTTTGAGAAAATGTACATTTTCACAGAACTAGGATTTTTATGCTAATTTTTTGGCCCTGAATAACTAAGCAGAGGGTACTTTTGATACTTATTTAAATAACATCTCCACCCTTCTTGTCTCTCTTGGAAAGATAATTTCACAAGCTGGCCAGACAAAGCTTATACAACCCATCTAACATTGACAGGAACAGGGCACTTTATCTAAGCCTGTTATGTTGGCTTTAGTATACAGGAGGTCCCAGAACATTAGCCTGCACTTCTTAATTTGACATCACTAGCAAACTGTCCTTAGAAAGACCTCCAGTGAGCATGTCTCTGATCAAAATGTTTATCCAGCAACAATTCTATTAATAAAAAGAACAACTTGAACTTACCTAGCTACTGAAGTCAACTTATTATTTTCATAAACATTGACACACTCTTCAAAAAAGAAATAAGAGAACCCATTTCATTAATTTTGTGTTACATTATTTTATGCCTTAGGCAATACCTATAAAGTAGATATGCATATTACCTAAGATATTTAGAGCAGAACAAAACACTGAATGTGAAACAGAGATTTTTTTTTTCAATAGCAAGAACAGAAAAATAACCCTCACTTTTTTCTACTGTCTCTACAGGAAATAACCTACAGAAGAGAAAAAAGGAAACATAAAAATAAAGCTTAAACAAGCCAATGGATCACAGAGGAGAGAAATTTACAAGATATCATCATCACACTGTTCCAGTTGTTAGATTTTCCCTTCTAAGCCTATGTTCAGTTACTTAAATAAGTTGGTCCACTTAAAACTGTAAGGCATAAAATAGAGCTGCTTTAAATGGGCCACACTCACAATCTAACTTAATTTTCTGCTTTTAGACAGGCATGATTTTGGTTTTATTTCTTAGGAAGGAAAGGAATTTTATATACAGAGTTGAATGCTTTCAATTAAAAAATGAAGAAAATGAGCCTAAATTATAAGTCTCATGAATCTTGAATATTTAGTTACATATAGAAGTGTCAAGCTTGCTCTGTTAGAGAAATTCTAAATTCCAACAACATGGAGAAGTTAAAGATAATTAAAACCTATTCATTGATTGATTATTCATATTCATATACATATTTCCTAAAGTTTAAAAGATGGGAAATTTATATGAGGATATATAACATAATAGATCCACGCATGTTAAAATGAGTTTTCATTCAAAACAGAATGCTTGAGCACCTTTCTTCATGGGAACAAGTAGAACACATCTGAGACTGCTATCAGTGCTGATTACAGGGGCATTCATAATGCAATTATAGGCTCACCTAGAGACACTAAGCAACTTGCCATTATATAAATTATCTTATAAATTTCACCTAAATTTTTCAAAATGAATGATTTGATTACATTATTAATTACATAAATACAGAATATTTATCATTTATTTAATGTGCGGAGTAAGAATGTCAAATGATCGATGTTCTGATAGTTATCTTCCCTCCATTACACAAAAACAATCCTTGATAACCATTCTGACACTGTAGGCAATAATTTTTGGAGGTTAAGACAAAATTAAAATGAGAAATTTTGCCTCTTATAGACGATCTCAAATTACAATTGAAGAAAAGTAAAAACCTCAAAAATTGGAAAGAATACAAAATTGAACATTTAATGCTACATTTTATATGCCACCAAAAGAAGTGCAAGCGCCTAAAAAGATCAATCTGCAAGTAAATCTCACAGACGAATTTGATATTCCAAAATAATAACGGAGAAAAGGGAAAAAGGAAACAATGAAAGAAGGTGAACAAAATGGCAACCAGCCTGGTTATTTTCTCATTTTTAATTAAAATGGCTGTTTTTAATTAAGCACAGATTCTGTCCTGCGGAACCTGAGCCTGTAGTTCCCCCAAAGTGATGGCAGAGGTATTCCCAAGAGGAAGTGTCCCAAACCATCTTAAGAGAGGTCGGTTCTGGTTCCAAAGAAAGAAGCACTAAATGCCAGA
This sequence comes from Macaca nemestrina, assembly GCF_043159975.1. Classification (NCBI taxonomy): domain Eukaryota; kingdom Metazoa; phylum Chordata; class Mammalia; order Primates; family Cercopithecidae; genus Macaca; species Macaca nemestrina. Next base: position 82,023,194 of record NC_092135.1, on the reverse strand, counting down.
GTGATCAATTGAAAGCATTTATCAGAGGAACTTACTTGTACTGGGAGCGGTGGGGCTGCAGTGTGTCCTCCAAAGGAAAGTGATACAAGGGATGTTCTATCTCAATATATTCACAAAGAGGGGCTAAGGTGCATGGAGTTTATAGGAAACTTTAAGGAACTTGGCTCAGGGCCAGGGCAAGTTTCTGTCGTATTTTGGGCAAGAACCTGAACATCGTTATTAGGTTCAACCTGCAGAGGAAAACATGTAGCTGGCTGCATCACAGAGCAGCCAAGAAACTCTTATATTTTTCTGTCAGGACAAGGAATAAAATAGGCAAAAGTGAAGGACGTTTTAAATGGGTTTTAAAATGGGTTAAATAAGTTTAATAAGTTAGCTTCTGTAAAAACCAGAACTAGATTTTATCATACACTAATTTGTAGGAATATTGCTGATATATTTTCACTATGACTATAATATCACTATTTCTATCAAAGCATTATTCTGCATATAAACAATCATCTTTAAAATATGAATCATTATTTACATTAAATATAATAAATGTATACTACAATTTACTTTGCATAAATTTAATGTCCATGACAAGTCACTTCCAACATAAAACAGCATGGAAAATATTTAAAATACAGAACTATGTGTATGTCTCAGAAGAATTAACCACCACTGTTAAAAATAATTACACTTAATTTTGGAATTGCTTTGGTATATAGTCTACTTCCTGAAAAAGCTTTTATCCTTATAACTATTCTTTCCAAAACTCCACTATTTATTTTTATTTTATATTTATTCTAACATGCATTTTTGCTATTTTGTGTTTTTAATCTTGCATCTCCGTAATTTTTAAAGAAAGGTACATCTTCCATTTTAAAGTCAATAGTGATGAATCAAGATTAGAAATGAAAGCTTTTAGTACAATCTTGTTATAATTATCATTGCATAAATGTGCTATGTGCTAAGTTTATTCTATCTCAGGTTTTACACATTAAAAAACTGTTATGTGGGTGGTAAAACAAAATTAGAAATGCTAATATTGTAATAAGATGCTTTTAAAATAAACATCAAAAATTATGTTATTTAAAATAGTCAACTGATATTTTGTAACGTGTATTTATCTATAAAAAGGATTGCTATTTACATAAATGTCTTAAGAGTATTCAAATAAGAGACACAATTTTAAAATAAATGTTAATAATATAATTTTACTTAATCTTTTGAAAAATTTATCCTAGGGATTTAAAGATTATATTAAATGATCAAGAAAGTGTTTGTGGAAAAAAATTAGTAGATTAATGATTTGACCATCTTGGTTTTGTCCAAAGGATTTCTTTAAAATCACAGGCTGCCCAAATGTTAAGCAAATACACCCATGTGCGGCGGGGCGCCGTGGCTCACGTCTGTAATCCCAGCACTTTGGGGGGCTGAGGCAGGCGGATCACCTGAGGTCAGGAGTCTGAGACCAGCCTGGTCAACATGGTGAAACCCCGTCTCTGCTAAAAATACAAAAAGTAGCCGGGTGTGGTGGTGGCGCCTGTAATCCCAGCTACTCGGGGGGCGCTGAGGCAGGAGAATCGCATGAACCCGGGAGGCGGAGGTCGCAGTGAGCTGAGATCATGCCATTGTATTCCAGCCTGGGCGACAGAGCAAGATTCCGTCTCAAAACAAACAGCAACAACAACAACAACAGAAAAAAAAAAAACAAGAAACAAAAAGAAAATACACCCCTGTGCTTAAATCATTGAGTAATATAATCTGTCTTACAAAATTCCACAGAGAAATTCCAAGTCATTTAAAGCTATAGGGCTTATATTTCACAGTAGGTGCATACGTTCTCTCCTTCCACCACCCCTCCACCTCTCCAAGATAGGTTCTCTGCCTCCTGCTTTATTGCCCACACCCAGCAATCACTGCCACCTTCTGAGCCTGCAAGGGGCCTGGATGCAGGTGTAAGGGGGGTTAAAATTGGGGGCCTGTGCCCTTTGCTGCCAGGTGGGGACCTGAGTGTTTAAGAGGATGTGAACTCACTCGTTGAAAGAGAGAGTGCTGAATTAAAAAAAAATGGCTTTTCTGTCTTTTGAACAGGGTATTTCACATTTTATTGCCCTGGATCACACCTATTATGTAGTTGACCCTGATTTCAAAACTGTTATTTCTCAACTTCCAAATACAAATCTACAGCTCATACCTATCTCCATAACTCAAAACTTCTTTAACATAGTGACTTTATAGCATTCCCCTTTTAATAATATCAAATTCTCAAAATCAAGTTGTCAAACTTAATTGATTTTTTTCCCAGAGATTTGCTTCTCCAATAACTTTCCTCATCTCAGATGATTAATAGTTCTATACATTCAAATAATCAGGCCAAAGCTTGTCATCATTTACACTCCAAATCCATCACTTTAGGAAACCCAATTCTCTACTTTTCAAATATATCTAAAACCCAGTGAGTCCTCACTATTTTCACAGACACCAACATAATGTTTTGTCTGGATAACTACAGTATCTCTGCTGTGATCTCTTCATTTCCATTTTTGTCCCCTAGCCCCATGGACTTTTCTGAACACTGTAGCTGGAGTGAGCCATTTAACAAAGAGAGTCCATTCACTTAGTCCTCTACTCAAAACCCTGCTATGGCTTTGTTCCCATTTCCCCACAGTGAAAGCCAGAGTCCTCTCAATGGTCAGAGCCCCCTGTCTGATCTCATCCACTACCTTTCTTACCCTTGTTGCCTCTGCTCAAGCTACACTGGATTCTCCTTTCTTTGAACATATGAGGTTTGCTCCTGCCTGAGGAGCTTTTCACTGGCTGTTTATGCCACTTAGATTATCTTCTTCACCCTATATCCACAAGGACAAAGCCTTCACCACATATAAGTTTGTTCACTAAAGATTTCCCTGACCATCTTATTAAGCACTGCAACTTACCTACTATCTCCTCTTTACATCCAACCTGCTTCATCTTGCTCTCTATATTTTTTTTTCCAGAATACCTACTAACATACTACTCAATTTTCTTGTTTATGATACATACTTGTTTACTTTCTCCCCATGTGAAAATATACTTTCTAATATGACAAAGAGCTTATAAATTTATGTATTCCAAGCACCCAGCACAGCTTCTGGAATGTAGCAGAAGTCAAATAAACACCTGTTGGATGAATGCATGTTCAAAATAGCAGATGAAAATATTAATCCTAGAAACATGAAGGACTATAAATAAATCTGCATGCTGATAATGATTGTAAGAGTCTTTGAAATTAAAGTATTAATAAATCAGTGAAAGGAACATCTATAGATATACATTAGTGTATTATCATCTGAGCATAAGTATGAATGTGTCTGAATGTGAACATTTTCTTTAAAGCTATATGAACACTTAATACAATTTATTTTCCAAGCATATTTCTCTGGACACAGGGACTAACTGTCCATCTACAGATGAATGGATAAACAAAGACGGCATATGTGTATGATGCATTATTTAGCCTTAAAAAAGAGGAAATTCTGTCACATTTTACAGCATGGACAAATCCTAAGAACATCATGCTAAGTCAAATAAGTCAATCACAAAAAGACAAATAGTATTGATTTCACTTATATGAGATATTTAAAGTAGTCAAATTCATAAAAACAGGAAGTAGAATGGTGGTTAACAGGGGCCAGGGGAAAGAGAAAATGTGGAGTTGTTGATTAATGGGTACTCAGTTTTAGTTTTGCAAGATGGAAATGTTCTGAAAATCTGTTGCTCAACAATGTAAATATAATTAACACTGTTGAACTATGCACTTAAAAATAATTAACGTGGTACAATTTTTGTTATACATTTCTTACCACAATTAGAAACAAAAAACACTTTAAAAACAACTAATAGGAAAAAGTACAATTGTCCCATGACCTTTAAAAATTTTTTTGTCAAAACATTAAAAACTCTCTTTCAGTTATAAATGTATCAGGAAATGAAAAACTAATAAAACTAATATTTACTTAGTGCACCAACTTAAACCATTAAACATTAAAGTTGTATTTTTGTAAAAAAAAAAAATTAAAAATGAACAAGAGTAGTTTAAACAGTACTTAATTCCTGCTCACCATAACTTGCAGTATGGAACAATAGTCTTTTCTATGCCATGACAATTTGTCATACAGCTCTTTAGGTTTGAATCATCTAACAACATGTTATCCTTTTCACTTTCAATATTGGGAAATATCTCCTAGAGTTTGTTTAGTGTAATTTTTTTTTTTTTTTTTTTTTGCCAGCATCATTCCTTCTGGGACTTCTTGATCCTTTTCATCACAACTATTTTCCTCATTTATTTCAATAAGTTTATCTTCACTGAGTTCCTCTGGAAATATATCTAGATCTACGGGCAGCGTCAGTGTTTTTACACTATAATTTAAGGTGAATGCCTGATTTTGCTGAGGACATAGTGGGAGAGAAGGAGGTCATGGTGCTGGAATCTGATAGCTGAGGTCAGTCATGCTTAGGTGACTAACTTCCAGTAGTAACCCTGAAGAAAGGCTCATGTGAGCTTCCCAGGTTGGCAACACCTTACACATGTTGTCACCTTTTATTTCTGGGAGAGTAAGTACATACATGTTTGACTTCACTGGGAGGAAACACCTGGAAGCTTACTCTTGGTTTCTCCTGGACTTCACCCCATGCACTTTTTCTTTTTGCTGATTTTGATCTGTATTATTTCATGGTGATAATCATAAACATGAATACAGCAGCTTATGAGTCCTAAATGTCCTAGTAAATGATCAAGCCTGAGGGTGGCTTTGGGGATCCCTCACACAACATGCTACAAGGTAAAGTTATGTATGAAAATGAATAGACATTGTTTGGAACACTGCATTCCATAAACATTAGACCCCGCCCACGTGCAATTATATTCTAATAAAAAATGATACCTGAATGCAAGTAAGGGAGCCCCAACAGAGATCTTATTTACCATGATATGATTGATCACATAGTGTGATGGTTAATACTGAGGGTCAACTTGATTGGACTGAAAGATACAAAGTATTGATCTTGGGTGTGTCTGTGAGAGTGTTGCCAAAGGAGATTGAGTCAGTGGGTTGGGAAAGGGGACCTACCCTTAATCTGGGTGGGCACCATCTAATCAGCTGCCAGTGCAGCTGGAATATAAAACAGGCAGAAAAATGTGAAAAGACCAGACTGGGATAGCCTCCCAGCCTACATCTTTCCTCTGTGCTGGATGCTTCCTGCCCTCGAACACCAGACTACTCCAAGTTCTTCAGTTTTGGGACTTGGACTGGCTCTATACATACACTATATCTTCCAAGCTCCTTTAAAGAATTGTGGTGTATACACTATATTATATTGTTAAAGACCCTTCAAATAGAATAACCAGAAAAGTATTTCTTTGAAATTGCTGCTTAAATATATTAAGTATTGCATTGAAAAGGCAGAGAAAAATTTTTAAATAGAACATTTAAAAAGGAATTAAAAGACAGTTGCTTTAAAGCCTTCTTTATGGTTTTTAAGTGTTTGTAAGTATTAAAATATTTTAGAATATTTTATTGCATTTTTCCCTAATAATCTGATGTTTTAAAACCAACACTTTTTGCAGTGCAATTATAACAAGACTATTATTAGAGGTGAGAGACTAAGTCACAAACATATGCTCCATTGCAGTAACTCAACAATATTTAACTTCACAATTCCAACATGAGAATCTGCCATGCTCTGTGGTCTACAGATTTCAGTAATGTGTGGATATTTAAAATATTCAGCATAGAAACTCTTTAAAAACTTTTTTTCTCATTACACAGGAATACTCATTCTTAGTAGATCTTTTTTATTTCAGTAAGGAAAATTAAATAAAATTTTCCTGAGCCCACAACCCACAGATTTTTAAAGTGTATCACATATATGTATTGATTTAAAAACTTCTGTATATTTTAATAATTATATTTCAAATACCTTTATGCAAGTATCAAAACAGTCTTTCCATTACTTATGTAGATTACTACAGTTATTACTTGCCTTACTTATGTCCTTAAAATATGAATGTAGATCAATATCTAAATCCATGGTGAATTTTCTACTCCAGCCTACTTTCATGTCATATTTTCCTCTCTAAAAGTTATACAGTGATACCAAAGTGGATGATTTTACTGGCAATTATGCCATCATTGAGAAGTATTAATTAGTATTTGTTACATTTACCCATTTATTTTAAAATTCTCAGAGCTGGAAAAAGATACTAAGAAAAGATGGTAGGGTATTGTCAAACATGGCTAATGTTAATGAACACCTAATTCCAGGCAGGTCTATGTCAAGAGCTCTGAAGGGACTGAGATTTTACTCTACTCGCAGGTTGTCATGTGAGATGGCCACAGTTTCACAGATTATGGTAGAGAAACAAGACTCCTCAGTCAGAGGCAGAAAATACTTTATTACACAGATCAATATCAGTAGCTAGTATATCATTATTCTTTTGTACTAGTCACCTTTCCGCAATTTGTAAAGGGTACCATGAAGAGGATTAAATTATATAAATAGTGAGTTGCTTTGCAGAAGTTCCTAGGGACCTTGAACTTAGAGAACACAAAAGTTTTATAATGGGAGTTTTATATAAAATAAATGTTTTATATAAAGCAAATGTTTGTGGCCTCATGCTGGTCAAAGATTGTATGCATGAGACTGCCTTTTCAAAAGTGCCTCATTCTTAAGATGCATAGAAATAATAGTTATCTATGAATAATTATTGCCCAACAGTCTAATGCTATTATATTTTATTTCGATTTTGAAATATGTTGTTCTATAGTAATATTTATCTGTTAAATTCCATAAACTTATTTAAAACTGCAGTAATGCATTTTCCACAAGTGGTATTTTTCCAATGGTTTCTTCTCTTGCAGTGGTTTTCTCCTTTATGGGCATCAGACTAGCAGATACTAAGTCCGGCCCGACACTGTGAGTCTGCTACTATCTGCACCCATTTCCAAATACACCAGTCCTTTCACCCTCAGAATGGAACAAATGAATCTTTTTCTTTTTCTTCTAGCCATCAAACATGAAGTACTAACTCAACTTTCATTCATTAATTTATTAATTAGCTAAGGTTACATTGAGTAATTACCAAAGTGCCTAGCATAGAGAAGATTTTCAATAAATTGTAAGTAGAATTATCATATGCAAGGAACTGCAGTAAGTGCTAGAAGACAGAGATGAATTATTCAACATCCTTGACATTGGAGTGCTTCATAGTCAGGTTATAGAGAAGGACAATTAAAATGCATAGATTCCTATAATATGTTATGAATCAAATTCTTACTTAGGAGAGCAGCTCAAATATAAGAGGCTAGGGCTTGGTAATTATTATAACAATATGTTCTATTTGAAGAGTCGGCTCAAACATCGTGATGATGATGTATTCTGACCCAGATGTAAGGAAGAATACTGGGAAGCAAAAATGGCCTGATTCATATTCATGCCTCAAAGTCCTTCTAGAAAAGTCACATCAAGTAGAGAGAGAAGATTGTATATTCACAAGAATCACATACAAGTGTATGCCTTTGTATTTTGAGTGAAAAAATAATTTTTTTTCAAATAGAAACATGTGTTTAGTCCGAAAATTTGCCACTTCACAGAGAAACTTTCAAAATGGTAGTAAAGAATGATGTAGAATTAGCAAAGTGATGGGAACAGTGTGTAAATGACTAGCAGAATATTTATCTTTTAAAATTCTAATTCCAATGCACTTAGGAGGAGACACGTGTCCTTCACTTGGGCATAAGTACTATCACTATCATTAAAAATAATTTTTTTTAGACAGTCTCAGTATGTTGCCCAGGATGGCTTGGAACTCCTGGGCTCAAATTATTCTTCCATCTCAGCCTCCCGAGCAGCTGGGACTACAGCTGCACATCTTTTTTTTTTTTTTTTTAACAGAGTCTTGCTCTGTCACCCAGGCTGGAGTGCAGTGGCACAATCTCGGCTCAATGCAACCTCTGCCTCCCGGATTGAAATGATTCTCCTGCTCAGCCTCCCGACTAGCTGGGATAACAGGCGCCCACCACCATGCTTGGCTAATTTTTGTACTTTTAGTAGAGACGGAGTTTCAGCATGTTGGTCAGGCTGCTCTCAAACTTCTAACCTCAGGTGATCCACCTGCCTCTGCCTCCAAAAGTGCTGGAATTACAGGCAGGAGCCACCGCACCTGCCCTGGTGCACATCATTTTTACCTGGCCATCTCGTTCATATTTGTGACATATTTATTGCCCACAAAGGATTGTGTGAACCTGGGAATAATTTTATATAATTATTTGAAAATTTTAACATATTATCAATATGTATCATTATACTTATCATATGATAGTTATGCCATTTCAATACCATGAACCCTGTCCTTAAGAGTTAAATTCAAGAACAGATTTATTTTTTCAAAAAATCTTTAGTCTGGCCGGGCGCGGTGGCTCACGCCTATAATCCCAGCACTTTGGGAGGCCGAGGCAGGCGGATCACGAGGTCAGGAGATCGAGACCATCCTGGCGAATATGGTGAAACCCCATCTCTACTAAAAATACAAAAAAAAAAATTAGCCGGGAGAGCTGGCTGGCGCCTGTAGTCCCAGATACTCTGGAGGCTGAGGCAGGAGAATGGCGTGAACCCGGGAGGCGACGGAGCTTGCAGTGAGCGGAGATCACGCCACTGCCCTCCAGCCTGGGAGACAGAGCGAGATTCCGTCTCAAAAAAAAAAAAAAAAAAAAAAATCTTTAGTCTACAGAGTCTCAGTAACGGAGATAATAAACATAGACCTGTTTATTAAAGTGGCATTTCACATTAATAACATTTGTTCAGTTTGGAAACAAAGGGAATTTAGCATTTTTAAGGTTAGAAGAAGTATTTCCACCCAAATACCCTAAGTAATAACACTTAAAAATATAATATTTAAGTCTATTATCCTGGCTTTTCTAAGTGGTTGCTAAAGTTTTTGAATTTTTGTTTTGTCGGGATTAAAATTTAAAATTTTTGAAATTAATTTAGCTTTATTAATTTCTAAAAAATATTAGAAAATAATAAAGCCAGTGCCACTATACTGATGATAAGCACATAGTCTTTTCTTTTCTTTTTCTTTTTTTTTTTCTTTTTTTTTGGTCGGCATTCAAAATCTTTTTAATAAGAGTGTAGGATCCAGGGTTAGTTTTTGTAGCCTCGGCTGGCCCGTCGGCCTCTGGCATGCTCGAACTTCCGGCCCTTGGAGCGGACGTAGGGTTTGGTGTGGCTGTGCGGGGTTCCTGAGGCCTTGCCGAAACGCCGGTACACCTCTAGGCCCTTGCGAGGATCAGAGAGCAGGACGGTGCCACAGCCCTTGGGGGAGTCCAGGGCCAGCTGGTCGAAAGTGAAGATCTTGCCCCCTGCCCTGAGGATGCTGCTGCGGGCCCGGCTGGTCACGTGCAGTGCACATACTTTAAGTTTGGGCACCTCCTGAACCCGCACGTCATCCGTTATGGTCCCCACAACCACGGCCATTTTGTTTTCCCAGCCAGGAAGCTTCATCTTCCGGATCATCCCAGAAAGGGACAGAGGCGGCCAGTTGGTGCGACTCACAAACAACCTCTTCAGCACAACCTGGTTGAATGTGGAATTGCTTCTTCTGGCCAGAAACCTGTACAACTTGACCAACAGCTTCAGGTAGATATCCTGGCTCTTGGGCTCCTTGCCGCGAACCTTTCGGTCCTTGTTGTGGCAGATGTCAACTCCCATGATGGCGCCTCCTGCTCTGCCAGGTCCGGAAAGCAGCACATAGTCTTTTAAAGAGCATGGAGCTATTTCTTTAATGTGAGTACTTAGGTGAAAATAAATGACCATTTTATGAAACTGCGTTTTAATAAGAAATCAGGAACACAGGTATATCAGATAATTTAGGAATGTTCACATAATCTCTCCATCTTCTTGTATATAGATATCCATGCATACAGATATTTAATAATTTTATTATTCAATTAATAAAACATGCAACAATGTAATATAATAAAAGTGAAATTGAATGTATTCTGGGTTTCTTAGAAAAAAATACTTTTTCCCTTGGAAATTTTTCATATCCCTCTAATGTATCATCTATAGCAGAAGACAACAGGAATATGAGATTCACCACTTTAGAAAGAATAAAAACTCTGTGTAGTAATATAAGTCATTATTCATATTATGACTATTTCAAATTGCACCTTGATTTTCAAGTAGAGATCGAATACTTCCCAATGCAGGAGAAATTTCACAAAAAAGTCTGACAATATGCCATAAGATGGGAGGGTGGCAATATATTTTCCATCCCTTCTCTGCTCACTCCTCATATACACAGGTATAGATTAAGAAAAAGAGAGAAAAGAGTATAAGAAAAAGTGGGGGTAGAATGGAAAGATAAAGCTGACTTGATTATCTTCAAAACAAAGTATTAAAATAACCAACCAGTACTTTCTTTAATAAAATATTTTGTTACCTATTAAATAAATAAGTAATTTTTACCCAGAAAACTTCCAATCAGTTATGAAAAAAATATTAAATGAATGGCATGAAAATGACATGGAAAAAAATGTTACTTATCATTCTATTCAAAAATTTTATGAGCATCAATGTAAGAAAACAAATATGGAAGAAAAATATTAATTAAGCCATACAAGTGTCTAAATACCTACAAATGAAAACATTAGCATATGTTCTATCTTGTATTTAAGATTCACTGGAATATCTCGCACAAGACTCAGTATGCTTGCCCAAGTAACAGTGTAAAGAGATGTAGACCTTTAACTTTTCCACCACCTACTATTAACAATGTCTCTACATTATAGAATCAACTTCTTGCAGCTTCCAAAACAAAGAAAACAGAATTCTGTTCCCGCCCCTTATTAAAATTCAGACTGCTATAGGAACCATAAACAATTAGCCTTATATCCATGGCATGAATGCATTGTATACACTTTTTTAAAAATTAAGAAGCAGAATTATCATTCTCTGAAAGTAGTCAATTTCTTTCTTTTTTTTTTTTTGAGATGGAATTTTGCCCTGTCACCTAGGCTGGAGTGCAATGGCATGATCTCAGCTCATTGCAACCTCCATGTCCCCAGCTCAAGTGATTCTCCTGCCTCAGCCTCCCAAGTAGCTGGGACTATAGGCGTGTGCCACCACACCACGCTAATTTTTGTATTTTTAGTAGAGACGGGGTTTCACCACGTTGGCCAGGATGGTCTCGATCCCTTGACCTCGTGATCTGCCCATCTTGGCCTCCCAAAGTGCTGGGATTACAGGTGTGAGCCACCGCGCCTGGCCCAGTTTCTTTTTAACATATGAGAAAATGTTTAGCTAATCCTTCCTCCTCAGTGGGCCTAGGGAGTTTTTCTCAAGAAACTCAAGTCTCTTGTTACTCAAGGACTTTGGCCAACAGTTCATTTCCAACTTCCTGCCAGAGAGAGGGGCACTTTCACATCAGTATGTGCTCCATAGGCTTAGCTCCTTGGGAGCCAGGACCTTGTTTGCCTTGCTAATTGTTGTAACTGTAATCTCTACAATGGTGTCTGTAATAGAAGTATTTAATAAATATTCATAATGATTTAATGAATATAATCAAAATTTCCTAGGTATGTGCTATATGCTAATTATGGTGAGGATCCTGTAAAATAATTAGCCCCATTATTGCTGCTACCAGGGTGAGGGACATTTTCTCAACAAAGGTAAAATTTATCCTATCTCTTTAGAGAATGATGAAGTACTTACTTGTAAAGCCAGATCACTACAGCAAACAACATGTCAACACCATCTTTGGCCATTTCCTAAAGTAATTCCCCCACCTGCTGATATGTCCATCTCCCCATGCATTCATCTATATATGGCCTGTGATTTCTTGTATCTAAGCCAGATTTCCACTGTCTGCCTCCTTCCCCACTTTTCTTCTTTGTCCTCTGATACTACTATCTTCAAAAATACATTGTGTAGACCACTAGTTTATGCATATACTGTTCCTTCTTCTCAAAAAAGAATTCTAGCTTTTTTCCTGAGGGATTGCTTTCCTATCCACTCTCTAAATTGGACTCCACTCATTCTTCTATACTCCATTAATTTGGGGCTTGAAGTGGTCTTAGCATGCCCGTGAATACTCAGTGCAACTTCCAGATCACTGATGCTCCAACAACACTAGATAAAACCTACTTTGAAATTAAGCTCAATCTAATAAATGAGATATTTCTCTTATTATCATTTTCATCTGTCAATTGCATGGCTTCTCATTATTCAAATACTTCTTTTCTAACTTAAATCTTGTCATCATTCTGGTGTCCTTTGATAATGCAAAATAACATTTCCAGATTTTCAGCTATTTACTCTGCTTACTTTTGTAACACTAACAACGTCGGTTATATTTTCAGTCATCTCCATGACTGAAAGTATTTAGTCATCTCCCAGAAGTATTTATGAAATCCTGAAACTAGCATTCATTCTTCCAACTCTCACATTATCTATTTGTTCTTTAAGCATACTGAAATCTTTAGTTCCTTTACCTATTTACATTTTCCTATTAATTCCATTTAGTTTTCACCTGCTTCCCTAAATAGCTCAGACCTTGTGTCACATTGCTTCAACTAACTATTCTTTTGCCGATACTCTCAAATCCTTTGCTCCAACCAACTATTCTTTTGCCAATACTCTCAAATTATTTGCCCCATTATCATCTGCAGCCCCAGCCAGGTAAAATTCCAGCCCTACAGTAATCCATTCAATACTTCAAAAATTGATGCATTCAAACTGATTTCATCATCTTCTCCCCAAAACTGCTTTTGGTTATACTGCCTATTTCAATAAAGAACTCCAAAGTGCTCAGTTCCAGAAATCTAAAAATTATTCTTAATGCTTCCTCTAATTCTATATCCAATCAATTATCAAGTCTTTGTAGTTGTAAATGTATTGCTATTCATGGTAGATGTCTTCTTAGTTTGCAAGTCATAAAAACATGTATTTGGGGTGATGAAACAAATGGTCCCATTTGCATAGTGTAGAAGAAGGAGGTTAGTATTGGGATCGATAATAAGAGGAGAGAGGTTTCCATTTTTATCCTATTAACTGTAGAGCCAAGAGAAGAACTTAAATAAGGGGAAATATAAAAGAAAGGCCTTGAAGGACAAAGCAAGGCTAAGGAAGATAATCACAGTTATGGAACTTGGGGCTTCATAGTTTGTACAAGTTTCTCTATAAAGAATAAAGACCAATAAATTTTTTGAAAGTTATCTGGTATTGAGTAGAAAGCTGCTCCTTTTTCATTTTCCCAACTACCCTCTGCTGTTTTCTAACCTTTAGTAAAAATATATTATGAACCACAGCCCTTTGTTGAAGTCATTTGTTGTCATATTATGTAAAATTACTTTTATTTTCATAGAAGATATCTGAAACGTAAAACTTACACAATCCAAATTCAAGAGAAGGTGAATAAAATTTTACAAAAAGTGTATTCAGTTAAATGGTTAAATAAAAACTTCACAGTGACTATGGGGAACTAGATTGTGTTTACACCTAACTGTAAAGTCCATTTTAAAAATTTCACTGATGACACTGTAAAAAAATAATTCTCTATGAATATAAAATGTGATGTCAGGAAAGATCATGATTCTCTGATCAAATAGGATAAGAGTGAAATCAGCAAACAAAAACTAAGTGTCTGTAAAGAAATGCTGTGTCATTTTCTCTAATAAAATAGTCAATACTTTAAATGAGCATAAAAGTCAAAGTGTCATTGTGTTCAATATCCTGAAAGGTACAGAATAGTGCAGGCTAGAATATTATATTCCTGAGGCAGTAATTCACATATTATATAAAAAAGGGATATTTAAGGACAAAGAGTAGTAAGTATCTTTTACTGATCTAATAAATTTGTATATTAATAAAACAATGTTTAAAAATATTTAGGGAGAATGTTCAATATTTATTTCAGTTAATTTGGCTATAATTTTACCCAAGCAGCAACCACAAAGAAGTAGAATAATCAATAACATTTTGAACAATTCAACATTAATATATATTTAAAAATATCTGCTTACTAGTTATAGGATCCTTGGGGTCCTAGGGTAAGAGAGAGCTAGTCTGATTTGCAGAAACATAGACAAGTTTATTGACATCAAGATGGTGTCCTCCAATATCATAGTAGTGAGTAATGAAATATTGCAAGCAAACATCATAGCAAGAAATAATCACAAACCATCTGATTTCTTTCTGAAACAATACCAAGATGAGGCTGGGTATATTATTCATCTTGGTACCATGAGTTTTCTTAACTTCAGCAAAATAGTGAAATTTAAAATATACATATGTAAAATAAATCACAAAATACAACCTAAACATATCAAATTAGTACTTACATTAAAAATTTAAAAATTTTGGAAAATATGAAGATAAAAAATTGATGTTCAGACATTAAAAATAGCAAGGTATTCAGCACATATTTGCAAGATTCTTTACATCTCAAGCTTTTTAACCTTCAGATATGAAGATTAGCTCAAATATGGGCTGTAGAAATGCTTCCCAACATAAGTTTGAAATAGCTTACCCTAATGAATGGATAGAAATTATTTGTAAGTAGCTTGTACTGTTAATTTTAAGGGTTCATTATGCTTACAGATTTTTGGAAAAGTTGTCTTCTCGAACAATTTTAATACCCCCAACAAAATGACACAAATTATTTTATATATACAATATAAATTTGGTTAAAGAAAATAAGCACACACGATTCATGAATGATTACCATTTAAAAAAACTTTAGCTATTTGAAATATTTACCCTCTCAATAGTATAAAGTAGTATTCCATAGACTTTTTCTTAATTATTCTAAATTCCAATATAGGAAGAGCTATGATTAATTAAAAATTGCATATCAAACTATTATTCCAGATCAATAATAGACTATGCCTGTTTGAGATGTGTCAGAGGGATGGTTATCAAGTAAGCATACAAAAATCTGTCCTTTACCCTTAGGTGTTCTGTGTCATCAGTCCACTTCACTGCTGCCCCATATAACCAGCAAGCAGTTTATCAAATGATTACTACCAAACATACCCAGAACTCTTCTGAGAGGAGGTCTCATCAATTTTCTCCATTTCTTTACAATTGAGTGATGTTTGACTACTCCAGACAAATGTCCACTTAGCCCGTTCCTTTAATTAGTTCAGATAGGAGTTAATGAAACAGGTTTAGCACAAATAGTGACAGTCCCAGTCATAGATGGAGAATAGGATAAACGTCATTTTTGTGACTGATAATTTAAAATCATTAAATAGGCTTAATTCTTATTTCTTTCAATATATCAAGGTAATCTTCATAGTAGGAAGTACAATGTACTTGGCTGGTAGTGTAACAGTTCTTTTGATTTCTCATTTGTTTTCCATCCTAAATAGGTTACAGTAAAGCATAAGAGCATTCATGCATAAGTGTTTGAAATACTGAGTTGGAATAAAACTACATACAATATCTGGGTACCTTTTTTAATAATTCTGAACCATTAGGTTCAGGAAGAAGACACAGAATATTTATTTTTCGATAATTTGATGGAAGCCAGATATTAGAAGTTGTGTTTTAGAATCTTTACAGACATATAAGATGCTCTGCCTCTCAGAGTGTTACTTTTACTTTGCAATAAAATTCTTTGCTTACTTTTACTTTGGACTCACAAATTCTTTTTTTATTATTATAATTATACTTTAAGTTCTAGGGTACATGTGCACAACGTTGAGTGGCAAAGTCAAGAACCTGAACCAGCCCACCTACAACACTGGTTTCTTTGCTTTTTAGTTTATTTAGTTTAGTTTTTACTATCCAGTAGCACAGGGGCCACAGTGAAGTTTTTGAGGTAAAAAGGGGTAAACTTTGTGTACTATATAACTTCTGTATTGATCCTTGCACCTGTTACAGATGTTATTTTCCTGTCAACTTAGAGAAAAATTGGTGTTTCACTTTCCAGGTGATTAGAGTCTGAAAATGTCTCAGGCTTTGAGAAGAGTTACTGAAAAGAGTGATATTTCTATGTCATGGATAATCCTTTCCCCAAATAATAATGTACAATGGTCAGTAGATGAAAACTACAAGAATGTAATTGGTTGTCTACCTACTCATGGATGTTTTAAAACAACTTTTGACACTGCAACTCTGAATTTCTGGTATAATATTTTTTATAAATGTCACAACATGGTTTGTCAAGAAAATTCATATGCTAAAAAAATTCCGAAACAGTGGTTTAACTGAACACTTTAAAAGTAATTCAAAAGACTAATATAAATCAATGCTAGAAATTTTTAAGGCACTATTTCCTATTCTTCATTTTACATGAATTTTATTTTTAGGTAGGTTTCAGAGATGGGGTTTAGAATGTTAGAAAAAAGGGATAAAGGATTCATACAGTTCATATAAAATCTTTTAAATGAAAATAAATAATATTTTTCTTTTGTGTTTTACCATTGTTTTCAAACTAGAAAATAAACACATGATAACTGTCTTATGTTAGTCACCAAAACATTATACTTTCTTTTATTTTGGGTCATCTCTTTATTTAGTTTTCATTCAACAAAACTTACTATCTACCATGCACTATTGTTGGATTTAAATACAAATAAGATACAATGGCTGCTATCAAGATACTCAATTTTAATTACTAGACACAGCAATTACATGTAAATATACAAATTCTACAGTAGAAGCTTAGAAGTATGTTCTGTGGTCAAGGGGATATAATAATTATTATGGCAAGCGAAGAGGGCAAATACAAATGAATTTACAGAGGAAAAACTGTATGAGTTGGCACTGGAAGTGACTAATATAGCTTATAGTAAAAAGTATGAGTTCAAATACAAACTTTACTACATGATAATGGTATGCCCATGAGCAAGGTTTTTATCCACATTAGTCTGTAGTTCCCTCCTCTGTATAATGGAAATGCAAAAGTGTTTTTGCCATAAAGTAGCTTTGAAGATTAAATAAGAAATTTTGTATAAAGGGCTTAATAGAATGTTAGGAAATTAGGAGCATTTCATAAATCTTGTGTTTTAACATGAGTAGGAATTTTCCAAGAGGCCAAGTAAAGACAGGGGAATCCACATGGAAGAAATGGTAAAGAGAAAATGATAGGGCTTAGTTAGGTTAAGCATATACTTTGGTAGAGATCACAATTGGAGGAAAAGCAATGACAATAAATTTGCGATGTCAGGTTAGGATTAAATGGTTAACTATCTTATAAGCCTAGAAAAGGGTAAGAATTTAGTGGGGAAAAAACCTGAATCAGATCTGTGCTTTTAATACAGTAAGAAGAGTTAAATTTTACTGAAGAGATGAATATCTGTATGGAGGCACTTGTAAGTACCCTGAATGATGGCAGGTATGTGAGAGGTTGAAATGATAGGTTTTTATCACCAACTGAGTATGAGAAATAAGAATCAGGATTGCTCTCGCCTCTAAAGTTTGTGTTCAGGCAACTCTGTGAACCCATTTAAGTGAGCTGGAGAAAGATAAAACAAAAACATTTAGTGAAAGGTGTTATTTATAAATATAGACACACAAATGTATCTAACATATGTATATATAACTGCATATTTATATATATATATACACACACACATATATACACAGAGAGAGAGCTTTGTATCTATCTATCTATCATCTATCTATCTTATCTATCTATCTATCTGTGTTAGTCCATTTTGTGTTGCTATAAAGGAATAATTGAGACTAGATAACTTATAAAGAAAAGAAATTTATTTGGCTCATAGTTCCGCAGGCCTTACAAGAAGCATGTGGCTGGGTGCGGTGGCTCATGCCTGTAATCCCAGCACTTTGGGAGACCGAGGTGGGTGCATCACCTGAGGCCAGGAGTTCAAGACCAGCCTGGCCAACATGGTGAAACCCCGTCTCTACTAAAAATGGAAAAATTAGCTGGGGGTGGTGGTGTGCACCTGTAGTCCCACCTACTTGGGAGGCTGAGGCAGGAGAATTGCTTGAACCCGGGAGGCAGAGGTTGCAGTCAGCCAAGATCAGGACACTGCACTCCAGCCTGGATGACAGATCCTGATTCCATCTCCAAAACAAACAAACAAACAAACAAAAAACAAGAAGTATACATCTGCTCAACTTAATGGCAGAAGGCAAGGGGAGTCAGTGTGTCATGTGACAAGGAGGGGCATGCCACACTTAAAGCAATCAGCTTTAAACAGGACTCCTTGCAGACACTCTCCAGTGCCAACCCAGAGCCTGGCATCTCCACTGGGTGCCTAGATCCAGAAGAGAAATAATAACCACTGCAGTTTGTCTCTCTGGAAGCCCCACTCCTGGGGATAGAAGTGAGAACCACAACAAGGGAGCACCCTGTGGGTCAAAAGAATCTGATCAGCAGCCCTTGAGTCCCAGAGCTTCCCTCTGACATAGTCTACCCAAATGAGAAGGAACCAGAAAAGCAATTTTGGTAATACGACAAAACAGGTTTCTTTAACACCCCCAAAAGATCACACTAGTTCACCAGCAATGGATCCAAACCAAGAAGAAATCTCTTAATTTCCAGAAAAAGAATTCTGAAAATTGACTATTAAGTAGTTTAAGGTGACATCAGAGAAAGGTAAAGTCCCACTTAAAGAAATTAACAAAAAACATACAGGATACAAATGGAAAAACCTCCAGTGAAATAAATAGCATAAATAAAAAATAATCACAGCTTCTGGAAATGAATAGAGAATTGCAAAATTCACTGAAAAGTCTCAGTGATAGAACCAAACAAGTAGAAGAAAGAACTTCAGAGCTCAAAGACAAGCCTTTTCAATTAACCAAATCCAACAAAGACACAGAAAAAATAATTTAAAAAAATAAAGCCTCCAAAAAGTTTGGAATTACATTAAATGACCAAACCTAAGAATAATTGGTGTTCCCAAGGAAGAAGAGAAATCTAAAAGTCTGGAGAGCATATTTGAGGGAATAATCAAGGAAAATTTCCCCAGCCTTGCTAGAGATCTAGACATCCAAATACAAGAAGCTCCAAGAACACCTTGGAAATTCATTGCAAAAAGATAAGATAATCACCTAGGCACATAGTCATCAGGTTAAGTAAAGTCAAGATGAAGGAAAGAATCTTAAGAGCTGTGAGATAGAAGTACCAGGTAACCTATAAAGGAAAGCCTATCAGATTAACGCAGATTTGTCAGAAGAAGCCTTTCAAGCTAGAAGGGATTGGCATCCTATCTTTAGCCTCCTTAAACAAAAAAATTATCAGCCAAAAATTTTGTATCCAGTGAAATTAAGCTTCATAAATGAAGGAAAGATCGTCTTTTTCAGACAAACAAATGCTGAGAAAATTTCCCATTATCAAGCCAGCACTACAAGAGCTGCAAAAAGTAGCTCTAAATCTTGAAACAAATCCTCAAAATATTGAAGGATATTTTGCTCCTTAGTTCAGTTAAAATCCATGTTCTAGTCTCAAGACCAGGAAAAATTAGATATATTGACACATTGAAAGGTGAGGAGAGTGGAATTAATTAAAAGAAAGCTCTCAGAGAAAAAAAAGGGGGGGGGGGGTGGAGGGGCTCCTGCCAACAGGCTCCTACCTCACATATTGAATACCAGGCCACCACACAGGAGCTGAAGAGGCCAGGATCCCCTCCGTGCATAAAACACAAATTCCCAGTGGCTCCACCCCATTCTCCCCATGCCCAGGCAGGCCCTTAGTCTGAGTCACTCCACATTAAATTATTTTCCTTACTGTGCGTGTGTTAAAGGATGGAATTTTTCACTGTGGCCATGTTTAGGCAAACTCCCTTTTCACAATGGCCTGGGTGGCATTTGGCTGTCTCCTGTCTCTATCAAAAATATACAAAAATAGAATCTCCTTAAAGCGTAAGTCTCACAGGACCTATTAAACAACAAAATAATGAAAAAAAGGAATTCAGACAACAAATAGCAAGACGAATAGAATAGTACCTCATATCTCAGTACTAACAGTGAATGTAAATGGCCCAAATACTCCACTTAAAAGATATGGAATGGCAGACTGGATAAGAATTCACCAACAAATTATCTACCATCTTCAAGAGACTCACCTGATACCTAAGGACTCACATAAACTTAAGGTAAAGGGGTGGAAAAAGATATTCATTGCAAATGGACACCAAACATGAGCAGGATTAGCCCTTCTTACATAAGAAAAAACAAACTTTAAAGCAACAGCAGTGTTAAAACAGACAGAAGGACATTATATAATGATAAAAGGACTAGTCAAATAGGAAAATATCACAATTCTAAATATATATGCATCTAAGAGTGGAGCTCCCATATTTATAAAACAGTTACTACTAGACCTGAGACATGAGATAGATAGCAACACAATAATAGCAAGGACTTCGATATTCCACTGACAGCACTAGACAGGTCATCAAGAAAGAAAATCAACAAAGAAATAATGGGCTTAAACCATAACCTAGAATAAATGGACTTAACAGATATTTACAGAACATTCTACCCAACAATTGCAGAATATACATTGTATTCATCAGCCATGGAATATTCTCCAAGACAAACGATATCATAGGCCACAAAATAAGTCTCAATAAATTTAAGAAAACCAAATTATAGCAAGTCCTCTCTCAGGCCACAGTGGAATAAAATTGGAGATCAACTTAAAAAGGAACCCATAAAATGATGCAATTACATGGAAATTAAGTAACTTGTCCCTGAATGATCACTGGGCCAACAATGAATTCAAGATGCAAATTACAAAATTATTTGAACTGAATGATAATAGTCACACAACCTATCCAAACCTCTGGGATAGAGCAAAGACACTGCTAAGATGAAAGTTCATAGCATTAAATGACTACATCAAAAAGTCTGAAAGAGCACAAACAAACAATCTAAGGTCATACCTCAAGGAGCTAGAGAAAAAAGAACAAACCAAACCCCAACCCAGCAGAAAAAAAGAAATAAGCAAGATCAGAGCACGACTAAATAAAATTGAAACAAAAAACGCAAAAGATAAAACAAAAAGCTGGCTCTTTGAAAAGATAAATAAAATTGATAGAGCATTAGCAAGATTAACCAAGAAAAAAAGAGAGAAGATACAAATGAGCTCAATTAGAAATAAAACAGGAGATATTACAACCAATACCACAGGAATACAAAAGATCATTCAGGGCTACTATGCACAGCTTCATGTGCATAAACTAGAAAACCTAGAGGAGATGGATAAATTCCTGGAAATATACAACCCTCCTAGATTAAACCAGGAAGAAATAGAAACTCTGAACTGACCAATACCAAGCAGCAAGATTGAAATGGTAATTAAAAAGTTACCAACAAAAAAAAAGTCCAGGACTGGATGGATTCACAGCTGAATTCTATCAGACATTCAAAGATGAATTGATAACAATCCTATAGACACTATACCAAAAGATAGGGAAAGAGAGAATCCTCCCTAAGTCATTCTATGAAGCCAGTATCAATAATACCAGAACCAAGAAATGACATAACAAAAAAATAAGAAAACTACAGGCCAATATCCCTGATGAACACAGATGCAAAAATTCTCAACAAAATACTAGCAAACCGAAAGCATATCAAAAAGATAATCTGCCATGTTCAAGTGGGTTTCATACCTGAGGTGCAGGGATGGTTTAACATCCACATGTCAGTACATATGATGCACCACATAAACAGAATTAAAAACAAAAATCACATGATCATATCAATAGAAGCAAAGAAAGCATTTGACAAAATCTAGCATCCCTTTGTGATTAAAACTCTCAGTAAAATTTGCATAGAAGGGACATAGTTTAAGGCAATAAAAGCCATCTATGGCAAATCCACAGCCAACTTTAGACTGAACGGGAGAAAGATGAAAGCATTCTGCCTGATAACTGAAACAAGAAAGGATGCCCACTCTCACCACTTCTATTCAACATTGTACTAGAATTCCTAGCCAGAGCAATCACACAAGAGAAAGAAATAAAGGGTATCCAAATCAGTAAAGAGGAAGTCAAACTGTTGCTGTTTATTCATGACATGATCTTATACCTAGAAAACCCTAAAGACTCATCCAAAAAGCTCTTAGACTTGGTAAATAAATTCAGCAAAATATCAGTATAAAAAATTAAAGTACACAAACTAGTAGTTCTGCTATACATCAGCAGTGACCAAGCTGAGAATCAAATCAAGAACTCAATCCTTTTTACAATAGCTGCAAAAATTAAATAAAATACTTAGGAATATACTTAACCAAGGAGATGAAAGACCTCTACAAGGAAAACTACAAAACACTGCTGAAAGAAATCATAGAGGATATAAACAAATGGAAACACATCCCATGCTTATGGATGGGTAAAATCAATATTGTGAAAATGACTATACTGCCAAAAGAAATCTACAAATTAAATGCAATTTCATTCAAAATACCACCATCATTCTTCACAAAACTAGAAAAAAAAAAATCCTAAAATTCATATGGAACCAAAAATAAGCCCGCATAATCAAAGCAAGACTAAGAAAAAAGGACAGATCTGGCATTACATTACCTGCTACAAACTATTAAATATGCTATAAGCCCATAGTCATCAAAACAGCACGGTATTGGTATAAAAATAGGCATATAGACCAATGGACAGAATAGAGAACCCAGAAATAAAGTCAAATCCTCACAGTCAACTGATCTTTGACAAAGCAAACAAAATCATAAAGTGGGGAAAGGAACACCCTATTCAACAAAGGGTGCTGGGATAATTGGCAAGCCACATATAGAAGAAAGAAACTGGATCCTCACCTCTCACCTGACACAAAAATCAACTCAAGATGGATCAAAGACTTAAATCTCAGACCTAAAACAATAAACATTCTAGAACACAACATTGGAAAAACCTCTGTAGACAATGGGTTAAGCAAAGACTTCATGACCAAGAATCCAAAAGCAAATGCAACAAAAACAAAATTTAATAGATGGGACTTAATTAAGCTAAAATGCGTATGCACAGCAAAAGAAATAATAAGCAGAGCAAACAGACAACCCACAGAGCAGGAGAAAATCTTCACAATCCATACAATTGATAAAGGGCTAATATCTGGAATGTATAAGGAAATCAAACCATCAGCAAGAACAAAACAAACGATCTCATCAAAAAGTGGGCTAACGACCTGAATAGACTATTTTGTAAAGAAGATATACAAATGGCCAAGAAACATATGAAAAGATGCTCAATATCATTAATAATCAGGAAATGCAAAGGAAAATCTTAATGTGATACCACCTCTACTCCTGCAAGAATGGCCATAATCAAAAAATCAAAAAATAATGGATGTTGGCATGGATGTGGCAAAAAGGGAATACTTTTACACTGTAGGTGGGAATGTAAATTAGTACAAACACTATGGAAAACAGTGTGGAGATTCCTTAAAGAACTAAAAGTAGATCTACTATTTGATCCAGCAATCCAAGTTCTGGGTATCTACCCAGAGGAAAAGAAGTCACTATAACAAAAAGATACTTGCACACGCATGTTTCTAGCAGGACAATTTGCCATTGCAAAAATATGGAATCAGTCCAATGGCCATCAGTTAATGAGTGGATAAAGAAATGTGATATATATATATATATTATGTATATATATATATCACTATATATATGAGTGTATATATATATGTATGTGTACTATGGCATACTACTCAGTCATAAAAAGTAACAAAATAATTGCATTTTGAGCAACCTAGATAGAATTAGAGACCATTATTCTAAGTGAAGTAGCTCAGGAATGAAAACCAAACATCATATTTTCTCACTCGTAAATGGGAGCCAAGTTATGAGGCTGCAAAGGCATAAGAATTATACAATGGACTTCAGGAACTCTGGGGAAAGGGTGTAGAGGATTGAGGGATAAAAGACTACACACAGTGGGCCAGGCACAGTGGCTAATTTCTGTAACCCCAGCACTTTGGGACGCCGAGGTGGGAGGATCACTTGAATTCAGGAGTTTGAGACCAGCCTGATCAACATGGTGAAAGCCCATCTCTACTAAAAATACAAAAATTAGCCAGGCATAGTGGCATGTGCCTGTAATCCCAGCTCCTCAGGATGCTAAGGACGGAGAATCACTTGAACCCGGGAGGCAGAGGTTGTAGTGAGCCAAGATCGTGCCACTGCACTCCAGCCTGGGTGACAGAGCAAGATCCCATCTAAAAAAAAAAAAAAAAATTAGACTACACACAGGTTATAGTGTACACTGGTGTACACTAGTTGGGTAATGGGTGCACCACAACTCTGAAATCACCCCTAAAATAGCTATTCATGTAAACAAATACCATCTGTTCCCCCAAAACCTATTGAAATTTAAAAAAATAAAATAACTATTAAAATATAGTATAGAAAATACATAAACCAGTAACAGCCATTTATTACCGTTATCAAGTTTTATGTACATAATTGTATGTGCTGTACCTTTATATGACAGACAGCACAGTAGGTTTGTTCAAGCCAGCATCACAACAAACATGTGAAGATTGTGTTGCTCTATGACATTAGGACAACCGCAACATCACTAGGCAATAGCAATTTTTCAGCTCCATTATAATCTTATGGGACCATCATTGTGTATGTGGTCTGTCATTGGCTAAAATGTCGTTATGTGGTACAAAACTGTACTTCCTTTAAACCTTTAGAGATTTTTAAAAATGTAAAATGCCCCAAACTACCTCAAGCTTCTTGCAACTGATCTTTTAAAATCTGATCTAAAAATTCAATCTTTGGAACTATAAATAACACAACGTGGGAAATGACAATAATTTTTGCCAAACAAAATATTGCCTCAAAAATAACGATCAATAAACCATATATTAATATATAAAAAAGAATCCAGTACTGTTTGAAACCTATAGAAGAACTAAGTAATACTATCTTTGAAAAGAGGCTATTGAATACGGCAATTGGGTGGCTATTTGCAGTATATTCAGCTTTGATGACAGGGAACAGGATAAAAATAGAATAGGTTCAAGGATAAAGAGGAATGGAAGTTTGAGAGTGGGACACCTGGGATTTGAGGTTTGAGTACCAACTTCACCCTTATCATTTGAATGACCTTGAGATAATAACTGATCCTCTCCAGACTAGTTTTAAAGTTAAAATGAATCTTACTTTAAAAACTCATTTGAGAATTGAATAGATTATGCAGCAGACTAGACTATCATAGATTATTAACAAATATTAATTATTATTATTGTTGTAATCATCCTGGTTTCAATAAAATTTGTTCAAGTCAGTGCCAATGGATATTTGGTTGAGTGACTGATCATTTTGCCTGTTCAGCTCATTGTTTAGCCTAACCTCTGGTTTATGTGTCTATTTCAATACTTATTCATTTATTCAGTCTCATTCACCTATTAGTCATTTAGTGGCTATCATGCAGCTGAATTTTATGTTATGATAAAGAAGAGATAAGAAATAAAACATGTCTTTGTCATCGTTAGGGAGAAGTAATTGTACCTTATGTCCTGGACCACTGTGTAACAAAAACCAGAGCTGGTATCCAGGCTCTAACAGCATTACCATAAGGTATTGGTGTTCTGCTGAAGATGAACAGTTTCAAAGATTATCCACAGACAAGGCCATTCTGTGACCACGGTGTATCAAGACAAAAACAAAACAACTCCATAACCATGTCTGAACACAAACAACACGTCCAAATCTCAAAAAATGTCTAACATCCTCATCTCAGGCAAATTGAGTGACTGCTGACCACTTATCAATTACAATTTTAGTTTTGTTCTAGTGTCCCCAGTCTATGGATAAGATTTAGTGAGATGTACCACCATAAAATTGTTTCTGCTCTCTGAAAGCTTTCAATTTAAAGTGAACCCCTGTTTCATTGGACTGTGCCCCAAATCACCCAACCAAAGTCTAAGTTCTCTAAGTCCTTTCTAACACCCTCTTACTGACACGCCTCATGGGTGCCCCCCATGTGCATTTTTTCTCACTGCAATGCTTAATAAACCCAACTTGCTCACCTACAGGTGTATTTCTTATAGTCTTTGGCTGGAAAGCATTGACAACAAACAGAAGATGACATTGTGGGCATATGGAAACCATGTTTCAGCTTGGTAGAGCTTTTGGATTGGACATACTGTCCAAGCTAGCTATCTTCTATCAAATCGTTGTTTTTAAGAACATGTAACACAGGTTTTGGCATATATTTGCACTATTTCATGAAGCCTATCTCACTGATGTTTGGTAATAGCCCTTATTGGGTTAAGACTTCACAGGTGAACTTATTATCTTATTCTCAGTAAAGACCTATTAACTTTTGTTAAATTGCAAAATTGAAAAAAAAATGAATTTTCTATTTGTACATTGTCAATAAAGGCAAATGTCCCAAATGTCCCAGAGAGCTCATCTTTTCTGTCGGAAGTTTAGGGGAATTTGACCCAATAGAAGTATGTTTAAACTTTTAAGCTGGAGTTAAAGGATTTCTACATCTAGTACACTGACTGGAGAGATGCCCCTCAGAATCTTAGCCTCTGAAGTCTGTAAAATGAAAAGTAATAAAAAAAGTAGTCATAAATGGAGGAAAAAGAAAGAAAGGAAAGAAATCTTTGGAGTAGAAAAGACTAACACAACAAACCATACTTTTTTCCCCTTCATCTCCTGTTCACTTTAAATTTAATGCTTCTGTTTACTCTTACCTCCATTCCCTTTTCCTCTCTCACTTTTCTTTTTCAAACAATATGGTGTTTTAATATTGTGATCTAAAGCAACTTTCTAGTTTCTGCTAATTAATTTGGTGGTCTATCGTAACATATATTTAACAGGCATCCAAAAGAAAGCCCTATTTTAAGACACAAATGGAGTAAAGGTCATGAGGTGATACCATTATTATGCAGGTAACCTGTGTACTTGTAAAGATACTGAAAGTTATAAATCATTATTACATTTTTTTATCATCCTTGTTGAAAAAGAGATTGTTTAAACTAAAATTATGAAATGCCTATATCTAAAGTAATAAGTTTTCTATATTGTCCAAATATTGGATTACAAGTGCATTTTTCAGCGTGATGAAAATAAATGAAACATTAATTATTATGTCCCTGATGTCTGAAAAAATTTAGCTACCTTATCAATATGCCTTTTGGGCAAATCACCTCAGTGATTCTATGATTAACATAAATGCTGCACATAGGCAATTTTTGCTTGAACTTGTAGATTGCATTATTAATTCCATATAGATTCTTTATTCCAAAATCAACCTACCAATGTTTTCTCAACTCTAACCAAGTATTCAAAATTAATCAACTCTGAAGCAGCATGTTGTGTGACATGACATGTCACACATGTGTATGCCATAATGTGTATGCCATAACCAATCAGGTGAAACATCATTGTACAGCAGACATTTCAAAGATGGGACTTTAAAAATTAATGAGCAAAGAGAATAAAACATGTACACTTTCAACTTTTCTTTTTTCTTTGAAAGATCTAAAGAAGACAGATATGAAACTCTGTTTTCTTCAAAGATACTTGTTTAAATTTCAAATTGACTATTTTTCATTGCTAAATTTTATATAAAATTAAGTATTATATAGTAATGTAACAATGTCCTTAAAAGTAAAAAATAGCTTTTCTGTAATATTATTTCAGTTCCCTCTAACCCTTTATTTACTACTTTTTCTCATTTAATGCACACTTTGCCCTATCAGCTTCTGCAAACTTGTCACCCCTCAAAGACTTTGTATCATTAGAAACACATGAAATAATTACGTTACTTCTGTCTTATGAATTTGTATCTCTTACATCAAAAACCATTGAGATCAATAATCAAGTAATTTATTGAACATTATTAAATTACCTGACTTCATACAAAGAACTCAAAATGCACCTTACATCTCAGATTTGAGGAATATTGTCCATGTCATACTGACCTTTGTATCAGGCTCAGCTTACTGGCTATAATTATTATATTTTTTTCCTTCTTTTATTTCTATTCTTCTCAGGAATTCCTTGTAATAGAGAACAGTTATTTTGCCATTGACTGAAAGGAGCCAGTCACAGCAGAATGTCATATATGATATGACTCTATTTGTGAAAAATTCAAAAACGGGAAGCTTTATTCTTTGAAATTGAAAGTCACAATAATTGTTACCCTCAGGAGAGAGAATAGCTGGGAGGGGACATGAGGAAGGCTTCTAGGATTCTACTAGTCTTTTATATCTTAATTTGTGTGGTGGTGGCATGGATGAGTGTGTTTGTATAAGCTAATTGACCCTCACATGTAAAATTATATGCCCTTCATTTTATTTATATTCAAATAAATATGAACAAGTGATTAAAACTGCTCTCATTTTTAATAGGTTGTTATGATTCTTGTTCTTTCCTTTAAATAAGTCACATATTCACCAGTATTTGCTTATGCTCTCTTCAAAATGGCTGTTTATCTGATACTCTCCACATTTTCTCCTATCAGTCCCATTAGTTTGAATAGAAATTCTTCTCTGTTCATTCCAGCCAAGATTAATTGGCATTCTTTCTGTAAATTTCTAAATAAAAATGGCTTTGGTAATCATTTTGTTTTTTAACAATCAAATGATATGTATTAAGACGTGGTTTATTCTGAGCTAACATAACTATATCTCCAAATACAATGTCTCCACAACACTTAGTATAATTTTAAGACCTAGTAGACATTTAGTAAGTACATATCAAATTAATAAATAGTTTATGCATGTCAATACAAAACTCTAAATTATGACCAAATCTTGTCATCAAATCTCTCTCAAAGTTGTTTATTCCTTGGAAAAGGTAAATAAATAAATGTATATTATATATATATATATAATGCACATTGCACATTTATTTATTTACAAATAAATGTATATATAGAGAGAGCACACATATATACACCCACCCATGTATTAAATGAGTAAATATGTGTAATTTTTTAAAGGACAAAAACATCAATCTCTATCATTTTATTGCCTTTAACATTTATATGTATAATGATCTACTTTTAGTTAGCATGTAGAAAAACATACAATTCAGTCACAACCACTGAAACAAGAAGTTAATGATACACAAAAATGTTATTCTTTGCCTTAAATCCATCGAAGAACTGTGAGCATAAAATAATCTAACAAACTCCTGTAAGACAAGTATTCCTTAAGTGAGCAAGAAACAGAAGATACTCTCATATCTGTGCCAGTTGCTGCGATTAGGGGACAAAATGTCCAAGGAGCAAGCCTGCCAAAGAAAGATAGCTTTTGCTTGGAATTTGAAAGTAGAAAATGGGAGTTTATGGCGGTGTGCGGGAAAGGGAGATACTACATACAAGGAATAAGAATGAAAGCTGACTTCTCAGAAACAATAGAGGCCAGATGACAATAAAACATTTTTATAATGCTAAAATAAGAAAACTGTCAACCTAGAATTCTATGCAAAGTGAAAATATCCTTTAAAATTAGAGAAATGATATTTACTGGCAAACAAAAACTAACATGCTCTACAAAAACTGCAAGGAAAACTTCTTTATGTCCAACAAGAAACAGTATAAGATGGAAATTTGGGTCCACAGGGGAAAATGAACATTACAAATGGAAAATATGGAGTACATATAAAACATTCCTTCTTTTCTTTAAAAGTATATGTCTATTAGCTATTTAAAGCAAAATATAACAAGGGATTGCAATGTTTGTAACAGATGTCATAGTAAAATGTATGACAGTGATGACACAAGGGGCAGAAGAAATATAAGTGAAATTATATTGTTTTAAGGTGTTACTTTATATGGGAAATTGTATAATATAAAACCAAGGTATAATGTGAATAAACTGTATATGTCATATGTAAAACAACTACAAATCAAATAGGTACTGCTAATTAAAGGCAAATAATTATAGCTGAAAAAATGTCAAAATTACACAATTTTCCCCATGGAAGTCACAAAAGGATAGACATAAGGAACAAAGAACAGAGGAAACAAAGAAAAAACTAATAGTATGTTAGTGCAGATAGAGTCTACCATTTTAATAAGTAGATTATAATTATTAATATATTTGTTGTTAATAAACTCCAATTAAAAGTCAAACATTGTCCGACTGAGTGAAGCAGAAATCACCAACTACATGCTGTCTAGTTTCAAGAGATATATTTAACATATTAAAGATACACAAATTAAATCCAACTTACAAGGGATGTAAAGGACCTTTTCAAGGAGAACTACAAACCACTGCTCAGTGAAATAAAAGAGGACACAAACAAATGGAAGAACATACCATGCTCATGGATAGGAAGAATCAATATCATGAAAATGGCCATACTGCCCAAGGTAATTTATAGATTCAATGCCATCCCCATCAAGCTACCAATGACTTTCTTCACAGAATTGGAAAAAACTGCTTTAAAGTTCATATGGAACCAAAAAAGAGCCCGCATCTCCAACACAATCCTAAGTCAAAAGAACAAAGCTGGAGGCATCACGCTACCTGACTTCAAACTATACTACAAGGCTACAGTAACCAAAACAGCATGGTACTGGTACCAAAACAGAGATATAGACCAATGGAACAGAACAGAGTCCTCAGAAATAATACCACACATCTACAGCCATTTGATCTTTGACAAACCTGAGAGAAACAAGAAATGGGGAAAGGATTCCCTATTTAATAAATGGTGCTGGGAAAATTGGGTAGCCATAAGTAGAAAGCTGAAACTGGATCCTTTCCTTACTCCTTATACGAAAATTAATTCAAGATGGATTAGAGACTTAAATGTTAGACCTAATACCATAAAAATCCTAGAGGAAAACCTAGGTAGTACCATTCAGGACATAGGCATGGGCAAAGATTTCATGTCTAAAACACCAAAAGCAACGGCAGCAAAAGCCAAAATTGACAAATGGGATCTCATTAAACTAAAGAGCTTCTGCACAGCAAAAGAAACTACCATCAGAGTGAATAGGCAACCTACAGAATGGGAAAAAATTTTTGCAATCTACTCATCTGACAAAGGGCTAATATCCAGAACCTACAAAGAACTCAAACAAATTTACAAGAAAAAAACAAACAACCCCATCAAAAAGTGGGCAAAGGATATGAACAGACATTTCTCAAAAGAAGACATTCATACAGCCAACAGACACATGAAAAAATGCTCATCATCACTGGCCATCAGAGAAATGCAAATCAAAACCACAATGAGATACCATCTCACACCAGTTAGAATGGCGATCATTCAAAAGTCAGGAAACAACAGGTGCTGGAGAGGATGTGGAGAAATAGGAACACTTTTACACTGTTGGTGGGATTGTAAACTAGTTCAACCATTATGGAAAACAGTATGGCGATTCCTCAAGGATCTAGAACTAGATGTACCATATGACCCAGCCATCCCATTACTGGGTATATACCCAAAGGATTATAAATTATGCTGCTATAAAGACACATGCACACGTATGTTTATTGCAGCACTATTCACAATAGCAAAGACTTGGAATCAACCCAAATGTCCATCAGTGACAGATTGGATTAAGAAAATGTGGCACATATACACCATGGAATACTATGCAGCCATAAAAAAGGATGAGTTTGTGTCCTTTGTAGGGACTTGGATGCAGCTGGAATCCATCATTCTTAGCAAACTATCACAAGAACAGAAAACCAAACACCGCATGTTCTCACTCATAGGTGGGAACTGAACAATGAGATCACTTGGACTCGGGAAGGGGAACATCACACACCGGGGCCTATCATGGGGAGGGGGGAGGGGGGAGGGATTGCATTGGGAGTTATACCTGATGTAAATGACGAGTTGATGGGTGCAGCACAGCAACATGGCACAAGTATACATATGTAACAAACCTGCACGTTATGCACATGTACCCTACAACTTAAAGTATAATAATAATAAATAAATTTTAAAAAAAGATACACAAATTAAAATTAAGACATAGGAAAAGATATATCATGAAAAACAAATTACAAAGATGTTGATATGCTATATTTTAAGAGTGATACAAAAATACAAAAACATTATTTCAAAATCGTAAGTGAATTAACTCTTTTAAAATATTCTAAAATTCGCAGAATTGAAGGAAAAACAGAAAACCCACAATCCTAGTTGTATATTTCAACACTCCTATTTCAATAATTAATTTTAAAAAAGGCCATGTCAATAAAGATATAGAAGATTAAACAACACTTTAAACCAATTCATGGTAATTGATAGCTATAAATAAAACACCAATGAAAGAAAATTAAGTATCTTCAGGAGATTGTTTCCAGGAACCCCTGCAAATACCAAATCTATGGATGTTCTAGTCCTGTATATAAAATGGTGTGGTATTTCCGTATAACCTATGTACATCCTACCATTTATGTTAAATCATCTCTAGATTACATATAATACCAAATACAGTGTAAATGTTATATAAATAGTTGTTATACTGTATTTTTATTTGCTTACTTTCACTCTTGTATTTAATACATTTTTTCAATCCACAGTGGTTGAAATCATGAATGTATAACCTGAAGATATGGAAGGCTAACTGTATACATCTCTTGAAGTATGCATAGTACATTCAGTAACACACCACACACACACACACACACACACACACACACCCCAAATTGCCAGTCTACAGAGCATACTTTGCCAACCCTAAGATAGACTTTACACTGGGACCATAAAACAAGTTTTTGACAAATTCCAAAGGAAAAAAGTCATACAAAGTCCCTTGTCTTTACAACAGGGTAGAAATCAATAACATTAAAATACATAGAAAAATCCCAATTATCTAGAAAAAAAAATTTCCAAGTAACTCATGGGTCAAAGAAGAAAGAGCAAAACCTGACATAGAAATTACCAGAAAAGACCAAAGTCCCTCATGAACTAAGATCCAAAATTTCTTAAGAAAATGTTAGCAAATTGAATCCAGCCAGTAACAAAAGGATATTATATAATGATGAGGTGATAGTAATAAAAATAATGCAAGGTTAGTTCAACACTCAAGAATGAATCTAATTAATTCATGATATTAACAGAACAAAGTATTCATCTCAATAGATGCAGAAAAAATATTTTTTAAAAAATTTAATGTACATTCATAATTAAAAGCAAAAAAAAAAAAAACCTCAGAAAACTAGAAATAACAGTGCCTTACAAGATACAGGATTTGCAAATATTTTCTCCCAGCCTTTGATTTGTCTTTTCATTCTCCTTATAATACTTTTTGAAAAATAGAAATGTTAAATTTGGATAGTGTCTGATTTATCCATTTTATTTTTGGTATTGTGTCTAAGAAATCTTTGCCTAACCCAAGGTCACAAATATTTTATCCTTGTATTTGATTTATACTAGGTTTTACATAGATGCCCTTTATCAATCGGTTTGAGGAAATTCTCTTCTACTCTTACTTTGTGGATATGTGTTTATATCAATACATATAGTGTTAGTCAAGTAATCTATTTGTTCTTTAGCCAGCTTTAACAGTTTATTTACTTCAAGGAATTTGTCCATTTTATCTTAGTTGTTGAATTTATTGCCACACAATGTCTAATATTTATTTATTAACCTTTGAATATCTGTAGAATTTTTACTGCTGTCATTTTGCTCAGGATCAATATTGGTAATTTATAATTTCATTATATTTTTCTCTAATCAGCATTTTTAGATGCCCATCAATTTCAATTATTTTTTTAAAATTTGTTTTAGGTTGAGGGGTACATGTGCAGGTTTGTTTTATAGATAGATTTTATGTCATGAGGATTTGGTGTGTGGATTATTTCATCATCTGGGTAATCAGCATCGGGCCTAGTGGTAGTTTTTCCATCCTCACCCTCCTCCCATCGTCCACCTTCAAGTAGGCCCCAGTATCTCTTGTTTTCTTCTTTGTCTCCACATGTACTCAGTGTTTAGCTCCCACTTCTAAGCAAGAATATGTGGTATTTAGTTTTCTGTTTCTGTTTTAGTACACTTAGTTTGATGGCCTCCAGCTCCACCTACCTTGTGGCAAAGGACAAGATGTTATTCTTTTTTCATGGCTGCATAATGTTCCATGGCATGTATGTACCACATTTTTTTAATTCAATGAGGGGCCTTTAGGATGATTCCATGTCTTTGCTACTGTGAATAGTACTGCAATGAATATATGAATACACATGTCTTTATAGTAAAATAACTTATATTCCTTTGAGTAGACACTCAGTAATGGAATTGCTGGGTGGAATGGTAGTTGTATTTTAAGTTCTTTGAGAAATCTCCAGATTACCTTCCACAGTTGCTGAACTAATTTAAATTCCTCCCAGCAGTTTATAAGCGTTCCCTTTTCTTTCCACAACCCCACCAGGATCTGCTTTTTTTTGTTGTTTTTGTTTGTTTGTTTGATTGTTTGGCTTTTTAGTAATAGCCATTCTGACTGCTGTGGGAAGGTATCTCATTGCAGTTTTGATTTGCATTTCCCTATTTATTAGGAAAATATATATTGAGCATTTTTTATATGCTTATTTGTTTAGCTGCATAGCTGCGTGTATGCATGTATGGCTTCTTTTGAGAAGTGCCTGTTCGTCTTTTGCCTTTAAAAAAAAAAAAAAACGGAGTCTCACTTACTCTGCCACTCAGGCTAGAGAGCAGTGGCACGATTTCAACTTACTATAACCGCCGCCTCCCGAGTTCAAGCGATTCTCTTGCCTCAGCCTCCTGAGGAGCTGGGATTACACACGTACACCACCATGCCTGGTTAATTTTTGTATATTTAGTAGAGACACAGTTTCACCATGTTGGCCAGGCTGGTCTCGAACTCCTGACCTCAAGTGATCCAAATGTCTTGGCCTCCCAAAGGACTGGGATTACCGGCGTGTGTCACAACTTCTGGCTTATTTGCAAACTATGATTCTGACAAAGGTCTTATATCCAGCATCTATAAGGAGCTCAATTAAATAAAAATCAAAAAACAACCCCATTAAAAAATGGGCAAAGAAGCCCAGCCTGGCCAACATGGTATTGTTTTGTAAAGTTTTAGATTTAATTAACTTTCTCAATTATTTTTCTCTTTTTTTAAATTGACCTCTGCTCAGAAATTTATTTACATGTTCATTTATTATTTATTTTTTCTGATTATGTTGGATTTACTTTGTGTTCTTTTTAATTTCTTAAGGTAGAAACTGAGGTAATTGATTTTAACCCTTTCGTATTTCCCAATATAAATATTCATTGGTATAAATCTATCCCTAAATACTGTTTTAATGCTATCAAACAAATATTGATATATTGTGTTTTTATTTTCTTTCATTTCAAAATAATGATTTTTTTTTCATTTTACCTTTGACTTCTTGCTTACATAGAAGAGTGTTGTTTAATTTCCTAATATTTGAAGGTTTTCCAGAGATTTACTTACTGTTATTGATTTCTATTTTAATCTAGTGTGATCAGAAAAATACTTTGCATGACTTGTATCTTTATAAGTTAACATTTGTTTTATGGACTCAAGCATTGTCTCATTGATAAGTGTTTCATAGTTACATTTTTAAATGTATATTTTGCTATTATTCGGTGGCAAGTACTATTAAGTTAATTTGGCTATTTGGTTAATTTGCCAATTGTGTTAATTTGGCTGCTAATGTTGCAATTATTTTTATATTTAACTAATTTTCTACTTACCTGTTCCGTCAACCATTGAAAGAGTAGTACTGAAATTTGAATATATATTCACGGATTTTTCTATAGTTTCCTTCAATTCTATCCATTTGTGTGTCATGTATTTTGAATCTCTCTTATTAGGTGAGTAAATGTTTAGGATTCTTATGTCCACTTGATGACTTGACTCCTACATCCTTATGAAATGAAATTATTCCTGTTAATACACTTTTCTCTGTAATCTACCTTCTCTGATACTAATATAAATATATTTTCAAATGTTTTAATATGCTATGTTATTTTCTATCCTTTTAGTATTAACCCATTTGTATATTTTAATTTGAAATTCTATTAGGCAGCCTATATTGTATATTCAATCTACCAATCTCTGCTTTTTATATTTAGACCATTTCCATTTAATTTAATTATTGATATGGCTAGGTCTATATCTAACAATTTGCTATATATTTATTTGTCTCACCTGTTTTTGTCCCATTTTTCTTTTTCTTCCTGGTTTCTTTTACATTAATTTTGATGTTTTTGTTTTTATTTAGTTCCATAATTAACTTAGGTTTATGAGGTGTTTCTGTGTATGTTATTTTATTCATTGCTTTAGAGCCAATATTTTATATCTCTAATGTATCAAAGTCTACCTTCAAGTGATATTATGCAACTTCATGTACAAGAACATTAAAACAGTATAGTTCATATTTTCCATTCCTAATTTGTGTCTTATTTTCATTCATTGTATTTTTGCACATTATAAATCCCAAATTTATTGTTATTATTTTTGTTGAAATTGCCAATTATGCTTTAAAGATATTTTTAAAAATATCCTTAAAATGTGGATATGTTGTGATATTTTTAACTTCTGTTTGTCCACATGAGTATTTTGCTGTCTTCTTGAAAGGACATCTGTGCTTTGTATAAAATTCTAGGTTGACACCATGTTTTAGTACTTTAAATATGTTAAATCCCATCGACTTCCCATTTGCAGTTTGTTTATTTGTTTGTTTTTATCAACTGTTATACTTGTCTTTGCTGCTTGGTTTATAACATGTCTTTTCTTCTGGCTAATTTTATAACTCCCTTTTTATCACTGGTATTAAGCATTTTAATTAGGATATGCCTGGGTGTAATTTTTTCATGCTTCATCAATTTTGGCAAATTTTTGCCATATTTTTATATATGTTTCTTTCTGTTTCTTCCTCTCTTTTTTTTCTTTAAGATACTTCATTTGCACATATATTAGGCTGCCTGAAGTTCTCCCCTTGTTCACTGATATGTCATTCACTGTGTGTTACCTTTTAAAAATATTTTTTAAACTTTATCATTGTAGATAATTTGTTTCTATGACTTCAAATTCAGTAATATTTTTCCTTAATGTCTAATCTGTCTTAATATCATCCAGTGTAGTTTTCATCACACACTTGAAGATTTTATTTCTGGAAGTTTGATTTGGTCCTTCTTTATATCTTATTTATAGCATCATTTTTAATGGAATCTATTCATAAAAAATGATTTTATTTATTACTCTAAAACAGGTATCAGTTCTACATATGCTCCCAATATGGAGCACATTTTTCCATTTATGTGCTTAGTCAATTTTGATCAGATGTCAGACATCATCAATTTTACCATACAGAGTACTGGAAATTTTGGTTTCAAAATATATATATATATATATATTCTTGAGTGTTGTTCTCACATAGAATTAATTTAGTTAGAAACTGTTTGTTTATTGTATATATTTCCTTTACCTTTTGTAGGTGGTAGTGAAATAGCACTCAGTGTAGAGCTAATTATTCTCCACTATTGAGGTTAGACTTTTGTATACTCTCCCCAAATCCTCACGAGACTTTTTTCCAGTCTGGCTGGTGGGAAGAAGCACCATTCTCTGTCTTGAGTGAATGCTGAGTACTGTAATCACTAATCCTTTGGAATAGTACTTTCCCCAGGGGCAGGTAGTTTTCTCATACAAATGCACTCCCTAATCAGTACTAAGCTTAGTACTCAAGGAGGACTAGCTATCTGCAGATTTCCAGAATTTTCTCTCAACATAGATCTCTCTTCTCTGACATTCTGTCCTGTGAACT
Organism: Macaca nemestrina; assembly: GCF_043159975.1. NCBI lineage: Eukaryota > Metazoa > Chordata > Mammalia > Primates > Cercopithecidae > Macaca > Macaca nemestrina. The sequence continues at coordinate 81,985,481 of NC_092135.1, read as the reverse complement.
CTAGTCATTGTATTCTTCACAAAATCTTAGCTCTATATCCTCAATTCAGGGACCTCGCTAGTTTCTACCCGTGTTCACCTCCCTGTATCATGGCCTAGAAAATTTTTCAAGGCCACAACCTGGTGCATCCTTATCTGTTTCTCATCTCTTCAGGATCAATATTATTCATTCTCTTATAGCCAGAGTTTGCCTAATTATCATTTCATACCCTTTGTTCATTCTTTGGTCATCTCATTTAGGAGAATGAAACTGTGGCCGCCTATTCCCTGTACTCTGGAAGTGTAAGTTCTAATCATTTATTATGGAAATGTTGATAAACTGATTTTTAAATTTATATAAAAATGCAAAGGAACTAAAATAGGCAAAACTTTCAGTAAAGAACACATTTGAAAGGTTTATATTGCATTTTTTAAAGATTTACTTTAAAACTACATGAGTCAAGACTATTATTTCCATAAAGACAAATAAATAGTAGAACACAATAGATTATCCAAATATAGACTCACAAGTATATGGCCAATTAATTTTTGACAAAGAACCAAGGTAAGTTAACCAGGAAAAAAAAAAATGTATTTTCAATAAAAGTGCTAGAACTACTAGATATCCATGTAAAAAATGTTAAAAAATTGAACTTTAACATTTACTTCTCACCAAACATAAAAAAGCAAAAACTATCTCAAAGAGATAGACCAAAACATAGAAGATAAAAATAATAAAATTTCTAGGCAAAAAAACCCAGAAAAGTAATATTTGAAAAGTAATGGTAAGTAAAAAGACTCTTTGAGTCTTTAAGACTCAAAAAGAATTAACCATTAAATAAAAAATATTGACATATTTATCTTCTTCAAAATGAAAAATGTCTATTTTTCAAAAGCCATTGTTAAGAAAATAAAAAGGCAAAATAGTTGAGGGTAAAATATTCATGGCTGGGCGCGGTGGCTCAAGCTTGTAATCCCAGCACTTTGGGAGGCTGAGACGGGCGGATCACGAGGTCAGGAGATCGAGACCACACTGGCTAACACGGTGAAACTCCGTCTCCACTAAAAAAATACAAAAAACTAGCCGGGCGAGGTGGCGGGCGACTGTAGTCCCAGCTACTCGGGAGACTGAGGCAGGAGAATGGCTTGAACCCGGGAGGCGGAGCTTGCAGTGAGCTGAGATCCGGCCTCTGCACTCCAGCCTGGGCGACAGAGCGAGACTCCTTCTCAAAAAAAAAAAAAAAAAAAAAAAATTCACAATGCCTATATCTGGAAAAGTAGCTGCACCAAAAATATACAAATGTCTCTTTAATTAATTATCACAAAAATTCAAATTAAAATCATAATGATATACCACTTTATATCCACTAGTTTTTTTTTTTTAATTGACCATGCCAAGGTTTGGAGAAGATGTATAATAATTGGATATTGTGAACTGAATGTATTTTTTTCCCGAAATTCATTTGTTGATATCTAATCCTCAGTGTGAAGATATTTGGAGACGGGGCCTTTTGGAGGTATTAGATCATGATGGTAGAGCCCTCATGTATGGAATTAGTATCCTTATTACAAAAAGCCAGACAGCTAGCTCATCTTCTTTTCTCCATGTGAGGGGTTCCAATGAGAAGTCAGAAGTCTGCAAGCTAGAAGAGGGCTCTCCCCTGAACTGGAGCACACTGGCACCTTACTTTAAACCTTCCAGCCTCCAGAATGAGGATAAATAAATTTGTTGTTTATAAGCCGTGCAGTCAATGGTATTTTTTTATAGCAGTCCAAATTGACTAAAACATTAGAACACACACATTTTCCTGTTAGAGGTGTGAAAGTATATAATCAAATTAGAAAATTATTTGACAATTTCTTATAATTCAGACATTCAATTTCCTTTCTCTCCTTTTTATTTAGCCAAGAGAAGTGAAAACGTATGTACACTAAGACTACTACAAGAATGTTAATAGCAGTTTTATCTATAACTGGAAAAACCCGTGTTATAATATGAATGTTAACAAATTCTGATATATTTACACATTGGAATATTAATCCATAATACAAATAACTATTGATATAAGAAAAAAACTAAATCTCAAAAACATTATATTGATTGAAAGAAGCAAAACACAAAAGAATACATACATATATCAAATTTCTAAGCTTTTGTAATAGAAATCAGTTGTTTCTTAGGGTAGGGAATAGTAAGTGGGCATGAATAAACTTTCTGGGGTGATGTCAATATCTCATAGCCTGATTTGGGTGATAGTTTTACGAATGCCTATATTTGTCAAAGTTTCTCAATCTATACACTTAAACTTTGAGCACATTCTTATATCCAAATTATATATAAATATAAAAGTATTTAGGTAAAAAGTTTTGACTAGGCCGGGCGCGGTGGCTCAAGCCTGTAATCCCAGCACTTTGGGAGGCCGAGACGGGCGGATCACGAGGTCAGGAGATCGAGACCATCCTGGCTAACACAATGAAACCCCGTCTCCACTAAAAATACAAAAAAAATTAGCCGGGCATGGTGGCGGCGCCTGTAGTCCCAGCTACTCGGGAGGCTGAGGCAGGAGAATGGCGGGAACCCGGGAGGCGGAGCTTGCAGTGAGCCGAGATCGCGCCACTGCACTCCAGCCTGGGCGACAGAGCGAGACTCCGCCTCAAAAAAAAAAAAAAAAAAAAGTTTTGACTATAAATTTGGATCTGCTCTAGTGACCACTATTGTTGATAATATTTATTAATTATTTGGTTTTTAATTAATTTTATTATTTAAAACAAATTGTTACCAAGTAATCAGTGAGCTGGCTGTCCAGTATGCATGGAGGCCAATGCCATGGCATGATCTTCTGAGAAAAGAAAGGCTTTATGGTGAGTTTATTGACAGGGAGACAGGAGGAAACACTCAAATCTGTCTCCTTGAGCTGGCATTTGAATTGGGTTTTGTAAGCATAGGGTAATGAAGTGTGATGTGATTGTATCTTACAATAAGGTGATGCCAGGAGGCATGATCTGACTGGATCCTTTCATGGGGCTATGCCACGGTCCTGGATCCTGCCATGCGATATCTACTTCTTAATTCAGTCCAAGCCCTTAGGTTGCCCATGTAGTTGCACACTTAATTCATCCAGGTATGCTCAGGTTACATTACCTTAGGATCCATGCCAAGGAAAACCAGCCCACAACTTTGTTACATAAAAGTTAAGGCAAATTGGGCTGAAGTGGTCAGCATATTAATCAACAAATATAGCATTTTTAAAAACTGGAAATAGTTTTTTTTGAACTCTTATCCATCATACATTACATACATTATATAATATATCTATATATTACATATATTATATATATACATAATATATCAAGAGCAGGGCATTTTCAAGTCAACTATAAGAGATAAGACAAGATTAAAGTTCAAACCAAAAAAAAAATGGTATATTTTTAAAAATCATCCAAAGACATTATTTCAAAGGACTTTAATTTACAACTAAATTTGACTATTTGACAACTATTGACATTTTTCGTAGATCTACCTTCTTTAAACTACTGTTTTCAAAGCACATTTTTATATTTTCCATATTTTGAGGTTATGGTCAAATGAGTTTAAGAATGTGTATGTCTCTCACATTCTTTAGGAAAATATAGTCCTCTGGGGAGACAACTACAATTGGTTCTAGCTTTACATAGATATAATTCCCTTTCAAATTAAACATTGAAGCATTATGTATTGGTTGGCACTAATGTGAAAACAAAAATGAAATACAGTTTACTTTTAATTTGAGACTAATAATGAACATTATATGAGTACCTCAGCCTTTGGATTCTCCACTGAAAACAGTTATCACCAAAGTTCTTAGAACCCTGGAGTACAATGTGTATTTTGACTTACAGACCAATTTTTCCATTGCCTTTGCTGAATGGTTACTGATTCTTCCTCCCTGGTCCACAAAGAAAACTCAGTCATGTTTATTCTACAAGTTCAATGTGCCTATAACTCTGATGCCATAAATCATCAGATGGTACTGCTGTCGAAATAGAATGGGTAATTATATTACGTTTTTGGGGAGTTAAAATCTGCCTCTGTAGTAAATACAAGATTTTTAATATAGCGAACAAAGAAACTCTTCTATTTCCTCTGCTTTTAAAAAAGGCTATAATTTTAAAAGTTTTCAATATATAAAACACTGCTGTTTATTGAAACCAAAAGCTTTAATTCAACTCAGTGCAATAAGTATTAATTTATTACCTACCACTATCTGTGAACTAGTCATATGGTTGCTTACAGAATAATACCCATTCTTTACTTATTCAAAATTATTTTGTACTAATTAAGTGTACTCATCAAAATCATTGCAAATTTTAGGACATAACATTTATGTCTGAAAATAGGTAGAAAGTTTGTGTTACATTCCTTTTAGTAGAGAACTTAACACATATAGAAGGGAGTAAATTAATATTCATTTTCTTCATTTTTCACCCACTGTTTTTTTCTGCTCTGTTGTGTCCCAACTTCCTACCCTTTAACTTTTTGTACTCTGAGGTTCTCATGCTTGTAATCAAGAATTTAAATCTACTGATGTACTTACTGGCAAAACTAAAATTCTGCTTTCTAAGGGTGACTACATTTAAGTTACAGGAGTGATTCTGCTCTTATGGAGTTTAAAATGTCTGCATATATTTTCCTCATCCTTGTTGCGCTAGTGCCCAACTCAGTATCTACCATTTAATCGATTTTTAATTAAAAAATGAGTTAATGAATGAGAACATTGTTCTTAGAGTGTGAGTTATCCAAATGCTGTCAGATCATTTGACTAAGGTATCCCCTGATATTAATTAGTAAAGGTCATATAAGTCATGATAAAGAATTTATAGATTTCAGAGATGCAATATTCTAATGCGACAGTGTTTATTTCTATATAAAAGTTACACTCCTTGGCATCTGATGAAAATACCAATAATGTCTTCCATTTGCATTTAGTGACACCTAGCTATTTTGTTTCAATTTTAGCTTTTTTTCATTAAAATTACTGTTTTAATTTTGTGAGTACACAGTAGGTATACATATTTCTGGGGTACATGAGGTATTTTGATACCAGCATGGCATGTGAAATAAGCACATCATGGAGAATGGGTTATCCATCCCTTCAAGCATTTATTCTTTGAGTTACAAATAATCCAATTGTACATTTTAAAATGTACAATTATTATTGACTATAGTTACCCTGTTGTGCTATCAAATAATCGGTCTTACTCATTCTTTCTTTTTTTTTTTTTTTTTTTTTTTTTTTTTTTTTACCAATTAACCATCCCCACCTCTCCCCCAGGTCCTCACTACCCTTTCCAGCCTCTGGTAAGTATTCTTTTACTCTCTATGTTCATGAGCGCAATTGTTTTGATTTTTAGATTACACAAATAAGTAAGAACATGTGATGTTTATCTTTCTGTGCCTGGCTTATTTCAATTAATATAATGGTCTCAAATGTCACATTGCAAAAATTTGAATTAATCTTATGATTATATATATTCTTAATCTGCCTGTAGTGCTTTCAAAGTATAGCACAGATAATACCGTGGATGATTCATAAACACACAAGGTTCAATAGCAAAGTAAGTTTGAGATGATCAAACAGTAAATCTTTCTTAAAGGTTCACAAATAATAACATACTAAAATATGTAAGAAATTTTTCAATAAATAATATACTCATATAATTCATAATTTGTCAAACTTTTTGATTTAAAAATAAAAATTTCTTGATTAATAACAAACATTATCCTTACTTAAATATTGTAGAACTCATATGCTCATCTACATTCTTAGCAGTAAGGCGTACTCTAGACAAGCAGGAACTCTAAGTGCTGAAGAATCCTAGAGCGTCTGAACTGAGCATGGGGGTGGGGCAGGAATTCCTACGGGTTTTATGGGTTTTAATCAGCAGAGCTAATTCTGTTTAGAATGATCACCTAGGGACAAAATGAGAATAAAAAAGGAGTGCATTCAAGGCAGCAAATGGAAACAATGAGGAAGAGAAACAGAATTTATTCATATATAAAATAAACATCATTTATTCTCTTAATATTTATTACAGCCTATTCTACATTGAATCTTCCACTAGACACCCAGAGACACAATAATGAGTGACTCAGACATTAACCATGATCTCATGGAGGTTAAGGTCTTTCTTGATTTAAGAGTTCAAAAAAAACAAGTTTATAAGAAAAAGACAATCTGTATTCAGAGAAAGTATATTTGAGGAATGGAAAGAAATATACCAGGGTTGAAGTAAAATATATTTTTTAAAAAAAAGGGTAGTCAAAAGTGAGACTGGAATTGTATAATCTCATAACGAAATCTAATCTGGTAGAAATATGTTATTATACAAACTATATGGCAAAAGGATTAATATACTTTATATTTTCTAGTATTTTCATGTCTGTCACATAAATGTTAAACGGTTCAATTGTCACATGAAGCATTATGATGATTCTGTTGCATGTTGGAAATGAAGTGAAATGGATCATGACAATCAAATGTCACTTTTATCACCTAAAGAAAATACTTATATGTACTTGTTTTAAAGAGCTTTAGATTATTTATTGCTTGGGATAAACCATACTCAGACATTTGCATCACTTAATAACTTTTAAAATCAGACTTTATTTGGTAAAAAAAAAAAAAAAAAGAAAGTAAGAGGGAGGAAAAAGAGAGAGAGAGAAAGAGAAAGAGAGAAAGGAAGAGAAGAGAAGGAGGGAGGGGAACGGTGGAGTTGAAGAGGGAAGAAAGGAGGACAGTTTATCATGATTCTACATTTATTCAAATCTCAGGAAGATCCTTACACATTTAACCTAAAAAACCAGGAACAGATTCAGAACCACTCTAAAGATATGGAAGATAATTTCAGGTTCATTAAATCTGGGGTAAATCTTTTCAGGTATAAGTTCAGTTTTTTATTTCTAAATAACTGATCAACTGGGAGTTTTGGATTCTCCTTTTTTCCTCATAATGATTTATTGCACAGTTTTAACAAACTGTGATTTAACTCAACAATTAACAGGTATGTAGTATGTCAGCTTATGCAAAGTCGATAATCATTTTTAAAATTTTATCATCACTATAAACAATAAATGTACGCTCATTTGTCGTAGAATTAGAAACCATGTTTATTCTTTTAAAATCTTCAGACCTCCTGGCACAGAGTTGAATTCACAGACTCTTTTTAAATGCTTGCTGAATTAAGCATTTCTAGATAGACTGCAAAACTGGCCCCAAATTTTCATCCCTCCTTTCATCCTCTCATTTTGCTAGGTAACTTTGTAGTACTCTGCCATATTGATTCTGGGCTTATCTATATGAACTTCTTTAGGCAAAGGGATGCTAAATATACAAGCAGAGGCTTGCAAATGCTTACACATTTGCACTCTACCTTTTATGCTCTTGGGTGTTTGCCACTCTTTTGTGCACATGCATAAATAGCCAAAGCAAGTCCTGGCTTATTTCAAAGAAAACTAAATTAGGGAATAAAGCTCACCATCCAGTCACTCTAGCCAAAGGCAACTTAGATTAGCCAATAGCCAGCCAACCTCTAAAATTTTGATTAAATGTAAGCTTCATCAACTGAAGCACCTTACCAGTCCCCAGATGAGTCCAGATGTGTAAGCAATCAATGCTTATTGTTCTATTATGATAAGGTTTTGTAGTGGCTTGTCACTCAGCATTACTGTGGCAATCGATCACTCATACAGGTGCAGAGACATTCAGCTGAATTTTTCCCTTTGATATAGATAAAAAAAAGTGAAAGCTTTTCTAATAAAAAAGATAAAAACCCTCCCATGTTTTGAATGTTTTGTTTGCATTTAAAGGATAGATTTAACTTGATGTCTCTATATTAATTTACATTTAGGGTATTTCCTGGTGTTTCAACAACATAGTACTAAAAAAAAAAAAAAATGGTAAGGACTGGTAAAAGAACCAGAGGATAGAAATATAGCAAAGGAAAGGACTTGGAGATAGTCAGGACATACATAGTTTCCCCCAGACAGACTTATGTGAAAAGATTGTATTCATTTCTTCTGTTGCTCCAGAGAGAAGAGTAGGAGCAAATATGTGAAGGTGTGTATCATAAAGAGATAGAAGTTAAGTAACGAAAAAAAAAAAGTACTCAGTATTTTGAGAACTCTAACAATAAAATATAGTCAGAAATTCAGTATACTAGGTTCTGGCTGAAAGTCAGGAGTAGATTCAGTAAGCTAGGCTTGATTTTGTTTCTTTTAAGATAAGCAATGAGGTAGAAATTTCAGAGTACAAAGAGTCTAAAGGAAAGTCATCAGCTATGCTCCACATGCTATTATGCAATGCTCAAATATTGCCACAACAGTATCAGCTATAAATTCAGAAGGAGATCAGAAGGTTTTGCCTCAAATCAGATATCTGCTTCAAAGAGAGGAGAGCTGTTTTGTTCTTCAAACTTTTCTCCCTGCAGCAAAAAATGATTGGCGGTGATGAAGTCCGATTCCAGCTCCATTATTTAAGATGGGTCCAAAGCTAATTAAGAGTAACAATAAAGATCTACCTAGTACAATTTTTGAATAAATATATTTTCCAGTAATGTGCAACTCTTGCAAAGTTCTATTTGCTGCAATAATAGGAAATATGTATTTTTGAGAAAAGTACACACAGATGATGTTATTTACTGGATAAAAGGAATTAACAGTCATACTTTTTTTTTTTTTAGTTTTCACTAAGATTTTAAAAATTATAATTTCTAAGAGACCACAGGACTACAAAAGATAATTTGATCAGAGAGTTCCTAGAACTATGACTAATCTTCTTAGAAATATTGGAAAAATAAATTCTCATTCAAGTAAGAGATGAGACTTATATCAAGGCTCTAAAATTTACAGTTAGTCAGGAAGAATAAGTTCCAATGTTCCATTACACAGTAGGTGACCACAGCTATTAATTATGTATAGGATATTTTAAGATAGCGAGAGAATTTTGAATATTATCTCCACAAAGAAATGAAACTTTTAAGGTGATAGATATGCCAATTACCTTGATTAATCATTATACAATGTATCCATGAATTGAACCATCACATTGCACAATATGTACAATTATTATGTCAATTTTAAATGAAATAAAGTTTAAAATAAACATAAAAATAGCTTAAATCAAGTTCATAAGCATCATGCTTTACTTACTAAGGAATACTAAATAAAAAAGTGTGTACTTATTTGATCTCTTTACTATAAAAAACTGCAAATTTGAATATATCCTACATAACAAAGTGAGAGTACTTATGATAGAGTCGTATTCTGCTTTCTATATAAGCAGGCCTTAGTCATGGAGATCTAGTTGTAATAAAAGGTATCATAAAGAGGTATTTATTTACATGGGTGATTGAGGAAGGAGTTGATTAAGACTGGGATTTGGTGGTAGGGAGAGAGGGAGGACAATTCCCCACCTAAACTATTGTTGGCAGTTCTAATTCTTAGGAAACAGAATTCCATTTCAAAGAATGCTTCTAGTAGTGGCAAAGCTAATATTCTGAAAGTTTCCACTTGGTTGTATTCTAATATGTCAATGATCAATAAGGATATTCAAGTTACTTCTTATGCCATACTTACCCTGCTTTCAAATTTTATAAATATTTGGTAGCATATTAAATATCACAAAAAGGACTGGTGCAGCCTCACCTGTCAGTTTTAAGTTATATCCTGAAATAAGACCACTGTATGAAATGTTAGGAACAGAGAGGTTTTGTTGATATCCTCAAATACCCCACATGAAGGAAATACAGTAAACTGTCCCTGGGACTACTAAAAGGGTATAGGCAGTATTGATGGCAAGCCAGTGGCTTAAATGGATCTGAAAACCAGGTTAGGGAAAAGCAGTTGAGCATCACTAAAAGTGCAAGAGGACAATGGAGATATTGACAAGAGCCACTGTGGGTTGGTGCCAATAATTAAAGTCTATGTGGGCTGACTATTTCTCAGGGATGCCACCACAAAATGAGTGTGGACATATTTTTTCATGAAATATCACAATGCCATAAAAGCCACAGGAATACAGGTCCTACAACAGAAATAAAAAAGATGAGAAGGAAAAATCTGAATTCGACAAAACTTAACTTTAAAATATGCTATATTCTCAGTGAATGACTTTGGAAATAAAATTTCTGGGAATTTAAAAGTTCCCTTCTGTCAAGCAAAATGGGAGCTCAATATAAACATTAAGCTTGGCTTTCAGAAAAACTTAAAAGAGAAATATTTTTTTGCATTACTAAGTTTTTGAGATATAAAATTATTAAAATATTTTAAATGTTATATTTTTATTTAACAAAGTTCTGGGAAGTTATATAACCATTAAAAATATGTATTTAGTGTGATACACATTTAGCATATTGATCAGTGATATGAAAAATAACCAACATTTGTTGTTTTCTAGTTCTTGATTTCTATAATGTTATTCACAGAGTCAATACTATTAAATATAATTGGAGTAGAATATTACAGTCAACCCAACTCCTTTCTTTTAATTTATCATCCTGTTATTTTTAATGTCTCTCATCTTCTCTACCTGTAGTACGAAGAAAAGGAAATAAAAATGGTGTAAAGGAGATAAATTTAAATAAAATGGAAGCTCCAATCACAAGTGAATAAAAGAGGTTAGAGAAACTAAAGGGCTTTAATCATAAGATAAAAAGGGTTGTATGTTTCACTACAAGTATAAGAAGACCCGAATCAAAACATTTAAAGCAATAATGTGATTATTATTTAATAAAACATTAAGCACTAAGGTAGAACAGTTCAAGGGATGTGTAATTGCATCATCAAGGATGCTAGTTATTTCTCTCTGTTACCTCAACATTTTGGCTTAGTTTATCTCAGAATTGGAAAATGGCTATTGCAGTCCAGAGCATTACCTACAGAAAAGATCATGTCCTGTGGACAAAAGTAAAACCATTAAACCATTTTTCTCTCTCCCTTCCCTTTCACCCATGGCAATTCTTCAGTAGACTCTTATATGCTTCTGCCCAACCCCTTATAAAAAAGAATGAAAAGAAACGAATGAACTCCCTACCACTATCCCACAGTTGGTCGAAAAATGTTGAGATGAGGAGGCACAAGAGTGAACAATGGTTAGCAATAGAAAACTAAGAGTGTTCCTTTCTTGGAACTTGAGAGGAATAAAGGCTGATTTAAGTACATTTTACATTCTCTCTGGTAAATGTAACAAAAGCAACTATTTCATCTGGCTCTCAGAAAATGGAGGGCAAAGTGATTTTCAACTGCTACTCTTCTAACAATTCAACAAAATTGGAGTTACAAGAAAAAGTAAACTATCAACCTGTCATATAAAAGAAAAAAACAGATAGAGGTTAACATATTGCTGTGAACTTGTCAACATAGTTTTTAAAGTGGATGATTAGAACTCACTAAATCATAAAGTAACAAACAAAACAAAACTCACTGAAAGACTCATGAACTTACTAAAATCTTAGTTTATATCCATTGTGCATTATGCAAAGAAACAATAATTTTGCATTAATTTTCTTAGTTTGAGGCAAGGCAAATCAAGTACTTTGAATATTAAAGCATTTAAAGATCATATCTATAGATGAGAAGCTAATACATAAATAAGTGATATGTTAAATATTATCTTAGAAGTAACCACATTCTAAAATGATATCTCTAGGCTTTTCATTGGTTATATTACATGTCAAGAAAAAGTGATGAGGAAAACAACAAGAATTAGGTTATGAAAATAAAAAGTCAGTTATCATTCTAATAAGATGTCTCCTACATATTATTAGACCCCAGAAACAATGTATTTGATTAAAAAAAAAAAAAACGAAACAAAACTTAGAAAACTCTGCTCCATCATGGAAATAACATACTGCATATATAACTTTAAAAACTCTTTATTTATTTATTTATTTTATTTTTTATTTATTTATTTTTTTTGAGATGGAGTCTTGCTCTGTCACCCAGGCTGGAGTGCAGTGGCTGGATCTCAGCTCACTGCAAGCTCCGCCTCCCGGGTTTATGCCATTCTCCTGCCTCAGCCTCCCGAGTAGCTGGGACTACAGGCGCCCACCACCTCCCCCGGCTAGTTTTTTTTTTTTTTTTTTTTTTTTTGTATTTTTTAGTAGAGACGGGGTTTCACTGTATTAGCCAGGATGGTCTCGATCTCCTGACCTCATGATCCACCCGTCTCGGCCTCCCAAAGTGCTGGGATTACAGGCTTGAGCCACCGCGCCTGGCTTATTTATTTTTTAAAATTTTTATTTTATTTTATTTTTTAAGACAGAGTCTCGCTCTGTTGCCCAGGCTGGAGTGCAGTGGCGGCTCGATCTAGGCTCAATGCAAGCTCTGCCTCCTGGGTTCACGCCATTCTTCTGCCTCAGCCTCCCCCAAGTAGCTGGGACTACAGGTGCCCGTCACCAGGCCCGGCTATATTTGTTTTTTTGTTTTTTGTTTTGTTTTGTTTTGTTTTGTATTTTTTTAGTAGAGATGGAGTTTCACCATGTTAGCCAGGATGGTCTCGATTTCCTGACCTCGTGATCTGCCCAGTTCAGCCTCCCAAAGTGCTGGGATTACACGCATGAGCCACCACACCCGGCCTTTACTTGATATTTTTACTATGATTTTTGGGTAGAAAATAATTGTATTCAAAGCTTATTAGCAAAAGTTATTTGGCATCTTGCAATGTAGCATTCCTGAGTAACCAGTCATGAGATACAATTTGGTGGCTCTTTTAAAGGCAGGAAAATAAATTAAGTACAGTGTGTTGGAGAATCAAAGCTAAATTGGGTCATAATTATAAAATACATGTTACAATATTTTTATTTTCCTACAAGTAGACACAACGTTTTCATAGGAAATTGTTGTTTAGGCTAGTAAATTCTATAGGAATACAGAAGCAAATCCCTTTATATGAGAGGGCAACAGGAGCAGCCATGTAAGCAGATAAATGTTACACACTTCAACTGTTAGAAGACACCTTCCTTTAAAAAGTTCCTAAGTTTGCTTCCATTGTAAGAGACTAAAAGAAAAACAAAAATAACTAATTCTAAATACAAAATGACCATTTACACTAAGAAGAAATAAAAAGAAGTGGAAACTGTAGAAAGATATATAGTAGATAGCACTGCCCAGAGATTTCTAGGAGACACTGATTAAAAAAAAAAAAAAAAAAGACAAATTTTAAAAATACATGCATGTAAACAGGGACCACTAAAAAAAGAGTAGCATAGATTTACAAAAATTGTAAGTATTAAGAAATCTAAGCATTAAAACTTTGTCAACAAAACAACAAAAATACCAGAAAGAAAAATTGATTTTTATTATGTGATTATCAAAAGAGCAAGGATCTTAGGGCTACCTTTTGGGAGATGATGAAATCACACCACTAAAAGGGAAAGAAAAGGCAAAACTCTTCACTGTAGTTAGAGAGAAAATGCCAATAGCTGAGAGTGTAAAAGTCCAACAAGTAGAGACATGTAAAAACAGAATTGGAGGTCTTAAAGATTAATGAGTTTGCTGTCAACAAAAGTACTCAATAATAGATAGTATCAAGCAAAATAAGGATTTTTAAGCTACTTGAATTTCTTGTGTTTGTTCTTCTGATGGTGAGAATCTATTACTCTAGCATGATTGTTGATTTGGTTTTCTGAATTAATAGGAATGCTGTAATCTGCAAAAAAAAAAAAAAAAAAAAAAAAGCACGTTTTACAAACTTCACAAGTAAACATGCATAATTGAAAAAAAAAGTCTACTATTTTTAAGTTCAGCAGCTAGAGTATCTGCAGATTACACTTGGTTATACTCATTTTCTTTTTTGTTGTTTTCAGTTTCATGATGCCAATTGTGTTCTCTTAAATTATAGAACTACCAAAATTAAAGATGTTTCCTACATAATTTGAGGTTTTTTAAAACTTGCTTACTAAACAATAGCCAGATATATACCTATCACTAAGAATCACATTTTATAGGAATAACAGATACTATAAAACAAAAATATCCCTGAAAATGCAAGATAGAGAATCTAAAGTTGCATATTCCTTCTGAAAAATTGGGAACACACTAATTCATATTGTTTTATAGCCTAAAGCATGTTAATCCAGGAATGCTGTTCACTGTAAGTAGAAGAATATTCATGAAATTTTCAAGTGCTTGTCACGTAAACCATCAGTCTCTATTGAAAGAGTAGTGTGATAATATCACTAACAGTGGTATAGACATGGTTGTTAGACATTCTTTTCTTATCACCAGGTGTATGGATAGGCTTTTAAAAACAGATAGACTTAAAAATTGATGTAGGAATAAGTGTACACTGGATGGATAAAGTGTTTCTGAAATAATAAAGTTTTCTCAGTAGTTCACAGCAGGTTTATCAAATAAGTAAACCAAGAGCGCCTACATCCTGCAGAGGACAAAATCACACCAGTCTCTGTTTCTACAGACTTCTAGGACTCCAGATCCTAAAAAAAGCACTGGCATATCAGATCTACTTTAACCTATATTCAAAAACAGAACACTATTGGATTTTTGAGACACATAACTACTGCCAGCTGTTATTTACACTTTTCTCCATCTACACTTTTCCCTACACAGAGTAGCTGTTCTATTTAAATTAGAATCCTCTGCAAACTTTCCATTTCTGTTCTATAGATAATTCTGCCAAGCACTATCAGCAGGGCCACACCTGGCTAATTATTGCAAACACACAGCATCTTTGCAGTCATAATTTTATTTCACATGTTCATGCTTTTCAGAAGCGCATCATTTTCTGGCCGGCCATCATCTGCTCTTCCTCATCTAATCTCATTCTCCATACTCTATAATAGTTTCTTCAGGATATTCATGGTTTCCAGCAGTGTAATTGAAAAAAAAAAATCTGTTTCCTATTTTCAAGTTTGACAGCAAGTTAGAGAATCTACAGCTTGCACTTGGTCATACTCATTTGCTTTGTTTGTGGTTGTTTTCAGCTTAACTATAATGTTGATGAGAGCAAGAATTAAGTTTTGAATATCATTGCATCCCAGAAACACTCACAGTAGCTAGAATAGTGGATCATCAATACATATATGCTGATTGAAGGAAAAATATACGGATGACCACATGAATTAATGAAATACTAGCTAATGTACAAATTGAAAATAATGGAAGTGAATACCTATAATACTTTTTAAAGTTTCTCATTTGTTAAATGATGTGAGTTAAATAATACTGTATAAAACTGACTACATCATAAAAAACTGTATATATACACATATATATACAACATGAAATATATATATAATGCCCAGTGTGTGTGTGTGTGTGTATATATATATGTATATCCCAGTATTCTCAAGAAATAACAAACCTACAATGTCTAAACTTTTTCTTTCTTTAAAAAAAAATAAAATGTTATCAAAACATTTATACAGAACAATCTATACTCAACACAGTTTTCTCCTTTTTATGTTTACACTGTATCACTTAAAAATTAAAAGAACAGGAGATAGCCGAATAGGAACTGCTCTGGTCTGCAGCTCCCAGCCAGACCAATGCAGAAGGCAGGTGATTTCTGCATTTCCAACTGAGGTACCCAGTTCATCTCATTGGGACTGGTTAGCCAGTGGGTGCAGACTACAGAGGGCAAGCAGAAGCAGGGTAGGGCATCGCCTCACTCAGGAAATGCAAGGAGCGGACCTCCAGAAGTATGGGAAGCCAAGGGAAGTCGTGAGGAACTGTGCTATCTGGCCCAGATACTATGTTTTTCCCATGGTTTTTGCAATCTGCAAAAACAAGGAGATTCCCTCGTGTGCCTACACCACCAGGGCCCCTGGGTTTCAAGCACAGATTGGGTGGCTGCTTGAGCAAACATCAAGCTAGCTGCAAGAGTATTTTTTTCATACCCCAGTGGTGCCTAGAACCCCAGCAAGACAGAATTGTTTGCTCCCCTGGAAAGGGGGATGAAGGAAGGGAGCCAAGTGGTGTCACTCAGCGGGTCCCACTTCCACGGAGCTCAGCAACCCAAAAACCACTGGCTTGAAATTCTTGCTGCCTGCACAGCAATCTGAAGTCAACCTGGGATGATCAAGCTTGGTGCAAGGAGGGGTGTCCACTATTACTAAGGCTTGAGTAGGTGGTTTTCCCCTGACAATGCTAAGGAGACCAAAGTTTGGACTGGGCGGAACTCATCACAGCGTGGCAAAGTGGCTGTGGCCAGAGTGCCTCTCTAGATTCGTCTTCACTGGGCAGGGCACCTCTTAAAGAAAGGCAGCGTCTCTAGTCAGGGACTTATAGATAAAACTCCCATCTTCCTGGGACAGAGCCCCTGGGGGTAGGGGCGGGTGTGGGTGTAGCTTCAGCAGACTTAAACGTTCCTGCCTGCTGACTCTGAAGAGGGCAGTGAATCCTGACAAGGAAGATTCTCCCAGCAGAGTGCTCGAGCTCTGGTACAGGACAGACTGCCTCCTCAAATGGGTCCCTGACTCCTGTGCCTCCTGCCTGGGAGACACCTCCCAGCAAGGGTCAACAGACACCTCATACAGGAGAGCTCCAACTGACATTCAGATGGGTGCCCCTCTGGGATGAAGCTTCCAGAGGAAGAAGCAGGCAACAATCTTTGATGTCCTGCAGCCTCGGCTGGTATTACCCAGGCAAACAGAGTCCAAAGTGAACTTCCAGCAAACCACAGCAGACCTGCAGAAAAGGGGCCTGGCTGTTGGAAGAAACACTAACAAACAAAAAGTAATAACATCAACATCAACAACACCCACACAAAATCCCCATCCAAAGGTCACCAGTCTCAAAGATCAAAGGTAGACAAATCCATAAGGATGAGAAAAAAACAATGCAAAAATGCTGAAAATTCAAAAAACCAGAATACCTCCCCTCCTCTGAATGATCATAACTCCTCCCCCGCAAGGGCACAAAACTGGACGGAGAATGAGTTTGATGAATTGACAGAAGTAGGTTTCAAAAGGTGGGTACTAACAAACTCCTCTGAGCTAAAGGGGCATGTTCTAATGCAATACAAGGAACCTAAGAACTTTGACAAAAGGTTACAGGAACTGCTAACTAGAATAATCAGCTTACGGAAGAACATAAATGACTTGATGGAGCTGAAAAACACAGCATGAGAACTTTGTGAAGCATACACAAATATCGATAGCTGAATCGATCAAGTGGAAGAAATGAAACCAGAGACTGAAGATCAACTTACTGAAATAAGGCATGAAGATAAGATAGAGAAAAAATAAATGAAAAAGTATGAAAAAAGCCTCCAAGAAATATGGGACTATGTAAAAAGATCAAACCTAAAATGGATTGGGGACCCTGAATGTGACAGGGAGAATGGAATCAAGTTGGTAAACACACATCAGGATATTATCCAGCAGAACTTACCCAACGTAATGAGAAGGCCAACATTCAAATTCAGGAAATACAGAGAACACCACTAATATACTTCCCAAGGAAAGCAACCCCAAGACACAATCATCAGATTCTCTAAGATTGAAATGAAGGAAAAAATGTTAAGGGCACTCAGAGAGAAAGGCCAGGTTACCTACAAAGGGAAACCCATCAGACTATAGTGAATCTCTCTGAAGAAACGCTACAAGCCAGAAGAGAGTGGGGGTTAATATTCAACATTCTTAAAAAAAAGAATTTTCAACCGAGAATTTCATATCCAGCCAAACTAAGCTTCATAAGCAAAGGAGAAATAAAATCCTTTCCAGACAAGCAAATACTAAGGGATTTGTCACCACCAGGGCTGCCTTACAAGAGCTCCTGAAGGAAGCACTAAATATGGAAAGGAAAAAGCAGTAGCAGTCACTGCAAAAACACACCAAAATATAAAGACCAACGACACTATGAAGAAACTGCATCAACTAATTTGCAAAATAACCAGCTAGCATCATGATGATAGGATCAGATTCACACATAACAATATTAACCTTAAATTTAAATGGGCCAAATGCCCCAATTAAAAGACACAGAGTGACAAACTGGATACAGAGTCAAGACCCATCAGTGTGCTGTATTCAGGAGACTCATCTCATGGGCAAAGACACAAATAGGTTCAAAATAAAGGGATGGAGGAAAATTTACCAAGCAAATGGAAAGCAAAGAAAAAAGCAGGGGTTTCAATTCTAGCCTCTGATAAAACAGACTTTAAACCAACAAAGATCAAAAAAGACAAAGAAGGGCATTGCATAATGGTAAAGGAATCAATGCAACAAGAAGAGCTAACTATCCTACATATATATGCACCCAATACAGGAGCACACAGATTCATAAAACAAGTTCTTAGAAACCAACAGAGAGACTTACACTCCCACACAATAATAGTGGGAGACTTTAACACCCCACTGTCAATATTAGACAGATCAAGGAGAGAGAAATTTAACAAGGATACCCCAGACTTGAACCTAGCTCTGGACCAAGTGGACCTAGTAGACATCTATATAACTCTCTACCCCAAAACAACAGAATATACATTCTTCTCAGTGCCACATAGCACTTATTCTAAAATCGATCTCATAATTGGAAGTAAAACACTCCTCAGCAAATGCAAAACAATGAAAATCATTACAAACACTGTCTCAGACCACAGTGTGATCAAATTAGAACACAGGATTAAGAAACTCACTCAAAACTGCACAACTGCATGGAAACTGAACAACCTGCTCCTGAATGACTACTGGGTAAATAACAAAATTAGGCAAAATAAAGAAGTACTTTGAAACTAATGAGAACAAAGACACAACGTACCAGAATTTCTGGCACACAGCTAAAGCAGTGTTTAGAGGAAATTTTATGGCACTAAATGCCCACAGCAGCAAGTGGGAAAGATCTAAAATTAACACCCTAACATCACAATTAAACTACAGAAGCAAGAGCAAACAAATCCAAAAGCTAGCAGAAGACAACAAATAACTAATATTAGAGCAGAACCAAAGGAGATAGAGACTCACAAAAAAACGCTTCAAACAATCAATGAATGCAGGAATGGGTATTTTGAAAAGATTAACGAAATAATTAGATGTCTAGCCAGACTAATAAATAAGAAAAGAAAGAATTATCAAATAGACACAATAAAAAATGATAAAGGGGATATCACCACTGATCCCACAGAAATACAAGCTACCATCAGAGAATACTATAAACAACTCTATGCAAATAAAATAATCTAGAAGAAATTGATAAATTCCTAAACACATATACCATCCCAAGACTAAACCACGAAGGAGTCAAATCCCTGAATAGACCAATAACAAGTTCTAAGATTGAGGCAGTTATTAATAGCCTGTCAAACAAAAACAGTCCAGGACAAGAAGGATTCACAGCCGAATTCTACTAGAGGTACAAAGAGGAGCTGGTACCATTCCTTCTGAAACTATTACACACAATAGAAAAAGAGGAACTCCTTCCTAACTCATTTCATGAGGCCAGCATCATCCTGATTCCAAAACCTGGCAGAGATACAACAAAAAAAGAAAATTTCAGGCCAATATCCCTGGTGAACATTGTTGTAAAAATCCTCAATAAAATACTGACAAACTGAGTCCAGCAGCACATCAAAAAGCTTATCCACCACGGACAAGTTGGCTTTATCCCTGGGATGCAAGGCTGGTTCAACATATGCAAACCAATAAATGTAATCCATCAAATAAATGGAATCAATGACCAAAAACACGTGATTGTCTCAATAGACGCCAAAAAGGCCTTTGAGAAAATTCAACAGCCTTTCATGCTAAAAACTCTCAATAAACTAGGTGCTGATGGAACATATCTCAAAATAGTAAGAGCTATCTATGAAAAACCCACAGCCAATATCATACTGAATGGGCAAAAATTGGAAGCATTCCCTTTGAAAACTGGCACAAGACAAGGATGCTCTCTCACCACTCCTATTCAACATAGTATTGTAAATTCTGGCCAGGGAAATCAGGCAAGAGAGAAATAAAGAGTATTCAGACAGGAAGAAACACAGTCAAATTGTCCCAGTTTGCAGGTGACATGATTGTATATTTAGAAAACCCCCTTGCCTCAGCCCAAAAACTTCTTAAGCTGATAAGCAACTTCAGCAAAGTCTCAGTATACAAAATCGATGTGCAAAAATCACAAACATTTCTATACACCAATAATAGACAAGCAGAGAGCCAAATCATGAGTGAACTCCCATTCACAATTGTTACAAAGAGAATAAAATACCTAGGAATACAACTTACAAAGGATGTGAAGGACCTCTTCAAGGAGAACTACAAACCACTGCTCAAGGAAAGAAGAGAGGACACAAACAAATGAAAAAAAAAAATTCATGCTCATGGGTAGGAAGAATCAATATCATAAAAATGACCATACTGCCCAAAGAAATTTATAAATTCAATGCTATTCCTATCAAGGTACCACTGACTTTCTTCACAGAATTAGAAAAAAACTACTTTAAATTTCATTTGTAACCAAACAAAAGCCCATATAGCCAAGACAGTCCTAACCAAAAAGAACAAAGCTGGAGGTATCACGCTACCTGACTTCAAACTATACTACAAGACTACAGTAACCTAAACAGCATAGTACTGGTACTCAAACAGATATATAAGCCAATAGAACAGAACAGAGGCCTCACAAATAACACCACACATCTACAACAATCTGATCAGCAAAGCTGATAAAAAACAAGCAATGGAGGAAGGATTCTTTATTTAATTAATGCTGCTGGGAAAACTGGCTAGCCATATGCAGAAAACAGAAGCTGGGCCCCTTCCTGACACCTTATACAAAAATGAACTCAAGATGGAGTAAAGACTGAAATGTAAAACCAAAAATGATTAAAACCCTAGAAGAAACCCTAGGCAATACCATTCAGGACATAGGCATGGGCAAAGACTTCATGACTAAAACACACAAAGCAATGGCAACAAAAGCCAAAATTGACAAATGGGATCTAATTAAACTAACGGGTTTCTGCAGAACAAAATAAACTATCATCAGAGAGAAAAGGCAAACTACAGAATGGAAGAAAATTTTTGCAATCGATCCATCTGACAAACATCTAATATCCAGAATCTACAAGGAACTTAAATTTACAAGAAAGAAACAACCCGATCAAAAAGTGGGGGAAGGATATGAACAGACACTTCTCAAAAGAAGACATTTATGCAGCCAAGAAACATGTGAAAAAAGCTCATCATCACTGGTCATTAGAGAAATGAAAATCAAAACCACAATGAGATACCATCTCATGCCGGTTAGAATGGCGATCATTAAAAAGTCAGGAAACAACAGATGCTGATGAGAATGTGGAGGAATATGATTGCTTTTACACTGTTGGTGGGGTTGTAAATTAGTTCAAGCATTGTGGAAGACAATGTCGTGATTCCTCAAGGATCTAGAACCAGAAATGCCACTTGACCAAGCAATCCCATTACTGGGTATATACCCAAAGGATTATAAATCATTCTGCTATAAAGACACATGCACAGGTATGTTTATTGCAGCACTGTTTACAATAGCAAAGACTTGGAACCAACCCAAATGCTCATCAATGACAGACTGGATAAAGAAAATGTGCCATATATACAGCATGGAATACTATGCTGCCATCAAAAAGGATGAGTTCATGTCCTGCGCAGGGATATAGATGAAGCTGGAAACCATCATTCTCAGCAAACACACACAGGAACAGAAAACCAAGCACTGCATGTTCACACTAGTAAGTGGGAGCTGAACAATGAGAACACATGGACACAGGGAGGGGAACATCACACACTGGGGCCTGTCAGGGGATGGGAGGCAAGGGGAGGGACAGCATTAGGACAAATACCTAATTTATGCAGGGTTTAAAACCTAGATGAATGGTTGATAGGTGCAGCAAACCACTATGGCACATGCATACCTGTGTAACAGACCTGCACATTCAGCACATGTATCTCAGAACTTAAAAGTAAAATTAAAAAACTATAAGGACAGGAAATATAGCAATAATAACATTATTTTGTTCAATCCAGCAATCCCCTTATGGACATATATTCTAGAGAAAATAAATCATTCTACCAAAAAGATACATGCACGTGTATGTTCATCATAGCACTATTCACAATAGCAAAGGCATGGAATTAATCCAGGTGCCCATCAATGGTGGACTGCATAAAGAAAATATACATATCACGGCATATTATGCACCCATAAAAAAGAATGAAATCATGTCCTTTGCAGTAACATGGATGCAACTGGAGGCCATTATCCTAAGCAAACAAGCAGGAAAAGAAAACCAAATACCACATGTTCTCACTTATAAGTAGGAGCTAAACATTGGGTACTAATGGACATAAAGATGGCAACGATAGTCCCCAGTGTCTATACTCAGCACTATGCTTACTACCTGGGTGATGGGATTCTTCTTATCCCAAATCTCAGTATCACTCAATATACTCAGGCAACAAACCTGGACTTGTACCCACTGATTCTAAATTAAAAGATAAAATTATAAAATAAATAGATAATAAAGAGAAAAGAAGCTAAAAATACAGTTGCATCTCATCTTACCAGAGCCAATGTAATTCTTAACATGTCTACTGAATACTTATTTTGTGTGGCACTATTGTAGGAGATATCTCATTTAATCCTTAGAACAAACAGCAGTTCTCAAAACCCCTCAAACAGCGTCTCAGGATCTTTGCACTCTTAATAATTATTGGGAACCATAAAGAACTTTTGTTTATGACAATTATATCCATCAGTATTTGCCATATTAGAAATTAAAATAGAGAAATGTCTAAAGTATCTATTAATTCATTCAAAATAACAATACCAATTTTATTGCAGTTTAACATCATACAGTTTAATAAAAATAACTATATTTTTTAGAAGTAGAACAATGACATTGCTTTACCTTTTTTCAAATATCTTTAATTTCTGGCTAAATAGAATACAGATGGGCTCTGAGAGCTGCTTCTATATTCAATCTGTTGTGATATTATGTGTCAGATAGCCACTGGAAAAATTTACAGCACATTTGTGAAATAATAGGAGTGAAAGGGGCAAATAATGTCTTAATATTAATATGAAAAGAGTTTTGACCTCATAGACCCTGTCAAAGCATCTCTGAGATCTGCAAGAGATTCCCAGACTATGCTCTAAGGATCTTTGCCCTAGAATAACCTTTTGAGTAGATGTTATTATTATATTTAATCTGTGAGGAACCTGAACCTCAGTGAGATTAAATGATTTACTGAAGGAGACAGACAGAGGGAATTAAGGGACAGATACAGAATTAAACCCCAATCTCTTGATTCCAGGCTCACAGTTAATCCCAGTTACCACACACAGCCTCCTGATACTTTTAACCACAACTTTCATCTCTAGTTGTGATGGAGTATCCATTGGCCAGGAAAGTACAATTTCAATCATTAAATCTCAAACAACTCTAGTTAACACGTTAGTACCAAGAAAATTATACACACTAGAGAAAACTGAAAACTCACAAGCAAGTTCTGTCAGAGGTGCCACAGGAAAAGGATCCTAACACGTGGATAGAGCTAAGCTCTTCAGGTGAGATGATGACAGTAAAGGGATAGAGCCCAGGAATAAACAGGAAAACATGGCCAATCTTTGGAAAAAAAAGTTCCTTTTCCAGAGAAAATGAAAAAATTTTATTCACCTGAATCTTGGACTTCAGAAGAGCAAGCTAAGGCTACTTTGAAGTCAAAGATTGATTCCAGGAGTGTAGGAAAGACTTGCTCTATATTTAATCATTGATAAGAAATAGAGAGACCCCCGGAGATGAGAAACTTGATAGCAAGTAAAACTGAGGGTTCTCAGTGTTATTTGGCGAGCACTAAATATTTTGTGTTAATTAATGTGTTAATAGAAATCTGTGATAAGAGAAACTGTCTCTGAGCTGTACTTAATTATTCTCAAAAGTGCTGTAAAGGACGATGATCTGCAAACTCAGCAATATTCCTTGAAACTAATTACCCAGGGAAATTTTTGTGAGACTATAGTAACAGATATTATATAGTTGCATGTGCCAAAATTGCCTTTAAATTTTTGTAACAGAAGTATTCAAATTAATGGCAGATTATCTATTTTTTTTTTTTTTTTTTTAGATGGAGTCTCGCTCTGTTGCCAGGCTGGAACGCAGTGGGGCAATCTCTGCTTGCTACAGCCTCCGCCTCCTGGGTTCAAGCAATTCTCCTGCCTCAGCCTCCTGAGTAGCTGGGACTACAGGTGCATGCCACCATGCCTAGCTAATTTTTGTATTCTTAGTAGAGAAGGGGTTTCATCATGTTGGCTAGGTGGTCTTGATCTCTTGACCTTGTGATCTGCCCACCTAGGCCTCCCAAAGTCCTGGGATTACAGACGTGAGCCACCATGCCCAGCCCAGATTATCTTTTTTTAAAAAATGTTTTCCTATAAGTAATAACGTCTAAAATACTAATCATTTTATACTTGTTTATGATAATGTTAAATACTGAGAAATTATCCTATGCTAGAAATTGTACTACATCCTTTACTCAATTCTCACAACACATCTATGAGAATGGTACTCTGTCATTATAAATGAGGAAACAGAAGCTCAGAAAGGTCAAGTAACTTGCCTGATATCCCTCAGATAATAAATGATAAGGTTAAGATATGAATCCACAAAACTTTATGTTTTTAACTACTGTGTTTTACTACATTTGATGCCATTTAAGCAAAAGGATTAACTACAATCTAATGAAACAGACATCACCAATTTAGCTTGGATTTCAGGGTGCCCACAGACCTCATGCTTGGAGTCATCATTCTTTCTTGGTAGAAACTATTTTCTGACTTTTATTTTCAGATTGTAATACAATATATTACTTCTTCCAGGGATTTAGATTTCTTGGAAAACCTAAAGAACAAGCTTTGTTCAGAACTCTACGCAAGAATCTGTATATTTGTTTTTCCTTTTAAAAGCAAAAAAATGGGACAAGGACCAATAGAGAAACTGAAGAATGTTTTGTTCTGTAGCATCAAATAATAATAATACGCTTGAATATTGTCCTTCAGGAGGCTAGTTTCTCCTCCTCCTCTTTTTCTTAACTGAAATCTAGTTCCCTAATCTAGATGGTTGACCATTAGCAAGTCATATTCTTGGCTCCATTTGTAAAATAAATGGATTAAACAAGGAAATAATAATAGTAGTAGTAATATTAATATTAGTAATAGATAACTAAATAAAATAAAATGTATAGGAAAAAATAGTGAGTTAGATAACAATAGTATTAAGTTATGATAATGATGATAAAGCTGACAGTTTTATAGTGTGTAATAACTGCCAGTTATAAATATTTTCTAAGTGTTCAAATATAATAACTCACATAATTTTTATATTAATTCTATGAAACAGGTGCCATTATAATACACAAATTGCAGATGAGAAAAATAAGGCACAAACAGGTTAAGAAACTTAAGGCCAAACAGTAAGTGGCAGAGCCAGAGTTGGAATCAGACATGTTGCTTTCAGGAGCTATGATTTTTAACCACTATGTAATATTGATTAAATGAACTATCTGATCTAGATATAAAATAAAACTTTAGGCTACACTTCGTAAGGATATATTTTTACCTTCTTAAATGTTCTCCAATTCTTCCTTTTAATACGTACAAAATAGAAAGTAATTTTTCTTTCTTTTTTTTCTTTTGGTGAAACGGAGTCTCACTCTATCACCCAGGGTGGAGAGCAGTGGTGCGATTTGGCTCACTGCAACCTCCACCTCCCAGGTTCAAACAGTTCTCCTGCCTCAGCCTCCCACATAGCTGGGACCACAGTCACGAGCCACCACGCCCAGCTAATTTTTGTATTTTTAGTAGAGGCAGGGTTTCACCACTTTGGCTGAGCTGGTCTCAAACTCCTGACCTCAAGTGATCTGCCTGCCCAGCCTCCCAAAGTTCTGGGATAACAAGCGTGAGTCACCACACCTGGCCTGAAAGTATTTCAATAGCCATTGAAATTACAGCATACTGTAATAATCATGGGCATATTTTTATTTTACTGAGATATCTAACATTTTACATTTGGAAAAGAAGAACTGGCCTGGTGTGGTGGCTCATGCCTGTAATCCCCGAACTTTGGGAGACCGAGGAGTGCAAAACATCTGAGGTCAGGAGTTCGAGACCAGCCTGGCCAACATGTTAAAATCCCGTCTCTAATTTTTGTAAAAATTCAAAAATTAGCCTGGCATAGTGGTGCATGCCTGTAGTCCCAGCTACTCCGGAGGCTGAGGCAGGAGAATCGCCTGAACCCAGGAAACAGGGGTTGCAGTGAGCCAAGATCGCACCACTGCACTCCAGCCTGGGGGACAGAGTAAGACTCTGTCTCAAAAAAAAAAAACAAACAAACAAACAAAAAAAAGGAAACGAAAAGAAAATAAGTGATTGCATGGAGAAAACACAATATAATAAGCATATTCATATATTTATAAATAGTAAAGAGGGAACAAATCACATACAAATGCCAATGTATAGCAAACCAGCATTTTTACTGCAAATTTTGAATTTCTGAATGAAAATATCAGCTTTGGGCTGGGCGCGGTGGCTCATGTTTATAATCCTAGCACTTTGGGAAGCTGAGGCAGGCAGATCACGAGGTCAGAAGATCAAGACCATCCTGGCTAACATGGTGAAACCCCATCTCTACTAAAAATACAAAAAACTAGCCGGGCGTGGTGGCGGGCGCCTGTAGTCTCAGCTACTTGGGAGGCTGAGGCGGCAGAATGGCGTGAACCCGGGAGGCGGAGCTTGCAGTGAGCCGAGATCCGGCCACTGCACTCCAGCCTGGGAGACACAGCGAGACTCCGTCTCAAAAAAAAAAAAAAAAAAAAAAAAAAAAAAAAAATTAGCTGGGTATGGTGGCGGGTGCCTATAGTCCCAGCTACTGGGGAGGCTGAGGCAGGAGAATGGCGTGAACTCGGGAGGCGGAGCTTGCAGTAAGCCAAGATTGTGCCACTGCACTGCAGCCTAGGTGACAGAGTGAGGCTCCGTCTCAAAAAAAAAAAAAGAAAAGAAAAGAAAAGAAAATATCAGCTTTGGTTTAATAACAGAAATTAATACTAATGCTTTATCTCTGCTTCTTAGACACACTAGAGATTGATCCTAGAAGGCTGGTGTTTATTCTCATTGATTTTAGAACAGAGCAGCACTGTTCACAATAGCAAAGACTTGGAACCAACCCAAATGCCCATTAATGACAGACTGGACAAAAAAATGTGGCACATATACACCATGGAATACTATGCAGCCATAAAAAAAGGATGAGTTCATGTCCTTTGCAGTGACATGGATGAAGCTGGAAACCATCATTCTCAACAAACTAACACAAGAACAGAAAACCAAACACTACATGTTCTCACTCATAAGTGGGAGTCAAACAATGAGAACACACGGACACAGCGAAGGGAACATCACACAGTGGGGTCTGCCAGGGGGTGGCGGGCTAGGGGAGGGATAACATTAGGAGAAATACCTAATATAGATGACGGGTTGATGGGTGCAGCAAACCAACATGGCACGTGTGTACCTATGTAACAAACCTGCACGTTCTGCACATGTATCCCAGAATTTAAAGTATTAAAAAAAAAAAAAAAAAAAAAAGAATGGGGACTAGTAAAACATAATAATAATAAAGCATTCATCTTGTACAAAAATGCCAGTAGCTAAACAATAATACATCATTTTTTATGTGAGAGGTTTAACTATGCAGAAAAATAAATGTTATAGACAGGACAGAGCCCAGAAAGAGAAATAAAAAAAGGCACTTGATTTAGTTTATTTTACTGTATTTTTGGTATTACAATTATATAACAATTCCAGTAGGTGGTGCAATAAAAATAGAAACCTACTTTTCTATTTGCACTTTTCGACTGTTATAATATTTAAACTTTCAGACATACGTACATTTGCAAAATCTAGATCTGAATGGTCAATGACCAGTTTCAATTTGATTTTTTATTTTGATTACTTGTTTGCTTTTAATTTGTTTAGCTGTCCTGAGTCATACTTCCATGCCCAGCAGTTTTCCCTCTGAAACATTCATGATGTAGCCACAGATTACGCTTAAGGATCCAGAGGCTGCTTCAAATAAAAACACAAATTTAAATTTTGATAAGGGGTTTTATTTTGCTTTCTATTTATAAACATAAAATAGTCTTTATATATTCAAAACCTTTATGGACCCACTTAATTCATCTTGCTTACAGCTTTGTTAAAGTAAGCCCTGGCCAACAACCAAAATAGACTCCACACGGTTAATTGAGGTATTCAAAGTTACAACTGAGCCAGGAAGTTATAGCTGGGTGAAGGATGTCTGTGTTCTCAGAAAGACATTGTAAAGATGTCACAGGACCTCTTTCTATAGTCAAGCCAAACCATTTCCTGCCATCAGTGCCAAGATAAACTTTGGCCAGAAACTACTACTCCCATTGACTGTTTGAAATAAACATCTGACAGAGACTTCTGGTTTGGGGCTTTAAAACCAACGAATCAGAATTCAGCTATACAGACCAATTAGAACTGTGTGGATTTCAATCCTTTACTTTCATAAATAGACTTGATTAGGAATCTGGACAGACACTTTTACTATAAAATCAAAACCTTTTCTTTGTTCTCTATAGTGCACCTTCATTTTACACCAGAGGCTGTCTCTCACCAGTTTGCAAACTGTTCACTAGAATAAAGTCTCTTTTCTCCAAATTCCTTTTCAGAGAACTTTTGTTTACATCTTTGATATTAATCTAGAAATATATGTATTTTGTAACACAGTATATTGACGAAATATATCATTTATATTTTGTCAGAACCAAGGTTTCTTATAGACCACTACATATAGTATTCTCCTTTATCTCTAATGTATAAAAATCTGTACATTAATTAGGAAATGACTATTTTATAGCAACATCATTTGCTTTGTAGAAAGTTTTACAACTGCATATAGCTGGTCTTAATTGCAATTTTAAAACAATTTGTATTTAACTGTAATATTTCAGCACATTTAATTGTTAAAATGAGAAGTACCTGGTTTTGGTTTGTTTGCAATTTTAAAATATTAATATCTTGTACTTTTTTTTGTTTTTTTCTTTTTTTTTTTTAAGATGGAGTTTAACTCCGTTGCCCAGGCTGGAGTGCAGTGGTGGGATCTTGGCTCACTGCAACCTCTGCCTCCCGGGTTCAAGTAATTCTCCTGCCTCAGCCTCCCGAGTAGCTGGGATTATAGATGTATGCCACCACACCCAGCTAATATTTGTATTTTAGTAGAGACACGGTTTTAGCATGTTGGCCAGGCTGGTCTCGAACTCCTGACCTTAACTGATTCATCCACCTAGGCCTCCCAAACTGCTGGGATTACAGGCATGAGCCACCGTGCCCAGTCTATCTTGTACTTGTTTTATAAAGAAAATAAATGCATTTTTCAGAGGAGAAAAATGGAGAAAAGAACAAAAATTATAATAAATGTTTTCTACCTACAGATAGTCATTCTTACTGCTAATTTCTCATTCATACTGAAAATATTGGTTTTCCTCAACATGGCTATATTCATATTTTTAAGCAATGTTATAGTATTACCTTATATTTATTTAGTAAAAATTTATTTAATGTGACCAATTTTTATGACTCTTTTAGATTTTAAGTTACTAAGATCAGCGAATTCTACTTTGGTTTATATTATATTTTGATTGCTTATAAAAGCAGGAAAAAATGGTAAAAGAAGAGTCTTCCCAGGCCTTAAAAGAGGCCCAGAACACTTAAAACTTATCACCTTTTGTGATATCAGACAAATGAAGAGCCATATTTGTGATTAATATCTAAAGCACAAATTTAGGTTCCTTCATAAATATTGGGTCAATTTGTAGCATTCCACTCAAAAATAGAACAAATGTGACCATTACCGTATTAGAACCATTTGCCTTTGAAGTTCAATTTGAGTGCATATACTACATATTCAGTGTGATTTCACTGACTGCTGTTAGGAATATGCTTAGTGGCTATGCAACAAAATGTGTCCTAATTAACCTTATGGTCTTAATTCTACCACCTCGACCACTTTAAGTAACTGAGCAAAACATGCCTAGAAATAGAGTGGACTTTTGTAGTTTAAAACAATTTAAAAGATTCACATAGGCAAGCATGTACCCAATACTATACATGTAGGAACAAGAATATAAATTATCATGTATAATTTCTAGAGAAAATAAAAACAAATCCTTTGAAAGGTAAAACCATGATTCTTCTGTGCTGCAAATCTTTGTTTATATCACTTTTAAGACACCTAAAGCCCTGTTTGGGATGGGGGGTGTGTGTGTGTGTATGTGTGTGTGTGTATGTGTGTATTTAGGCATACACAGATTAGTGTGTGTGTACTCTCCTGTGTATATCAATTGTTAGGTACTTATAAAAGTATCTGAAAGATACCACACTAGAAAGTTGTGAAAGGATACAATCCAAAACATATTAAAATGATATCAGTTTTATGTATTTTTTTAGAATTTTATGTTGTCTTCCACAAGGCCAAACTCTATGAGGGCAATTTTCCCACATGAAGCCTACGAGGTGTGGATGGCATAAGCCACAGACCAGGTGTGAGGCTGTTTTCCTGGGAGTGCTTGTGGAAATCCTTGTTTCTCTGTAGCAGGCTTATTATGTCTGTGGAATGATACATATATGTAAATGTGACATTTGTATCACAGCCATGATTACTAATTCGATTTGTCCAGTTATATATTTTTGGGAAAGAAGACAAATTCTTATGAAATATACTTAAATCACTACATTTCCATGAAAAGTAAAGTGACTCAGCAGAGGCATTTTGTATATTTGCCTTAGCTTAGCTTCTCCCTAAAAAGTAGAGTCTGACACATAGACTTACATGCTTTGTACAATAATGCTATAGTTTTATTAAGAACAGATTGTATACTTAAATACCATTTTTTCTTATTTTTCTCTTCACTATTTATGTTTTCTTTATAATTTTAATATTCTATATATATATGTATACCTAGATGCATACATATAACTAAACAACTTCAAGTGTTTAAAATATATTCACCTTTACAAGATAATAGAGAATTTATCACATTAATAAATTTCTAATGTTTTCCTTAATATGCAGACAAAACCATGTTCATTATTTTGCTACTACTGAACCTAGCATATGCTCAGCCCTAGTTATGCTATCACCCTTAGACCTCTGCCCTGGGCTCGAGGCCTCAGTACACTCATAGTGTCCCCTGATTTAGAAGTGCTTCCCTTCCTCTGCCTGGGATCAGCAGAGATTAACAGTGCTGTTCAGGCAAAGAAATCCAAGGTCATAACTGCTCCTATATTAGCTCCAGATCCAACATGGGAACCCATATCAGTTTTTCAAAACACTTCAGTATGCTCTCCTAGTCTCTACACCATACATAGGTTCCAGATCCCTTGAATATGATTCTATAGGCTATAGGTTTCTATAGCCCTATGGCTTGGCCCTGGCAAGAGTTCTCCTCTTCAGGCAAATGCAATATTTCTTTCACAGGAATAAGCTAGATTAGACCACCAGGATGGTGCCGACCTTGGTGACAACAGTGTTTAGGATAATTCTCACTTACATGGGACATGAGATAATTTCAGAGCTCTTGCAGACATTGTCAAGCCTTGTGTTCAAGCCACATGTATGGACTTACTTGTCAGTGTTCCCACTATGTTGCCATCTCTGGTCTATAGTTCCTGAGGGCAGCAGAGGTGAATGACAGTGGACATCTTTTATCCTGTGTACCCACCACATTTAACTGTGCACCTACCCATTTCACTGACACTGAAATCGGTCATTCTCTTTCACAGGAGCCTCACTACATATCAGGTAGTCCCCCAGTAGTGGCTGCAACCATTTCCTGAAATGACTCAAGGATTTCTCAGATTATTGTTCTTCAAGGCCATGGGCTCTTCCCATTGGTGTCTGTTCTTGCCTTTTATTGAAAGAGTGATACTGTGCTTTTCCAGGTTGCTCTTAAGCCAGACTTCAGGAGTGATGATCATTCCTTGCACGGATGGTACTACTCTTCTTGTTCCACCCATGGCTCCTTGAATGGTAATATGCAGAAGGAAGTAGTTGCATTCATCACTGAAAGAGACCACTTTCTGGTAATGAAATGATTGTAATCTTACAGTTCCAGAGAAGTTGCAATTGGAAGATGTGCTATTCCACACTCACACATTCCAAAAGCCAAATTGAACATGACCAGGAAACACAATATTATTCACATTTTGCTGCATGCTCTGGGCAAGTGTTGCGACTGTGGTCATTATCACTGAAGCACAATAATAACTGTCAAAGGAGTTGTTGGAAGCCAGTATTCATGGGAGGGACAGATGATAGATGATGCAGCCTCTTAAGTAATGATGTAACCAGGTTTAAATACATGATATTGGAGAACTGCAGAGGGAAGATCTATATTATTTTAATACAAATACTTTCCCAAAAGCCATTGCATTGCATCAATACTGCTATATTTTCCATGTAGTAAGAGACAGGAAGTTAGCTATGCATGTACAATAAACGATAATGAACATGAAAAGATGGTTCCTGGACCTGAAGAGAAAGACATGTCGCCTGAACAATATGAAGAATCTTCTCGTTCACTGATCAAATAATCTAGCAACATTTAAGAGCATTTTTTCTAACTATTACTCTAAGTTTTGTTGATAAACTGCAATATACTATACCACACACGAGCCCATGAATTTTATAATTCCATTTTAGTTAAAGTTTTATATAGTTAAAGACCCCACAAAATCATACACTCCCAAGACTCACAATCTCTAGAGAGGATTCTGCTACATGAGTAAACTTCACACATCATTTTTATATTTCTTAAAGTAAAAAAAAAAGTTTGTCTATAACATGACTGTTACCTATTGCTATATAGCAAAATTACTCCAAACATAACAGCTTAAAACAAAAAAAATATTATTTCTTATGATTTCTGAGGGTCAGAAATATAGGAGTGGTGTAGCTGAATGGTCTGGGTCAGGTTATCTCAGGAATAAAACAGTCAAATTGTTGCCATATGGTCCCCTACATAGGGTTGCTCACGTAATATGTCATCTGGCTGCCCCCTAGAAAAGCGCAGACTCAAGACAAAGCCACAATTTTTGAATATTCTAATCTCAGAAATGACATCCCATCATTTTTGTCATAGTCTATTCTTTAGAAGTCAGTCATTAATTCTACTTTATACTCAAGGGAACACAAATAAATCTCCACTTCTTGAAGGGGAAAAAACATCACAGCATGTGTGGACATGTGTTTTAAAACACAACAATGACCTATACAGAGTCCAAAAACAACTGAATATATGCCAACCACAGACCAAAAAAAAAAAAAAAAACAAAAAACAAAACAAAAAAAACCCTCCAATTATAAAAAGATATTAAAATATTGTTTTTTTGGTTTTTTTGTTTTGTTTTTTGCTTCTACACAAATACACAGAAAACTGTCACACTCAGTTTTACAAATTTAGCCGTAGGTTAAAAGACAAGCACACAATTTAGTTTCAACAAAAACTCACCTGTTGATTGCTTTAGCTCTGGAATCAAAAAGTCAAGGAAGTGCTAAAGATATCTGAGACAAACTTGTTATGGTTTTTTGACCCAGAGGCTGCTCTCTACTCCATGGGGCACACAGTTTTGTTTTTGTTTTTGTGGTTTTTGTTTTAATGATTTGAGGTCTTAATGGTACACAAACAAGTCCAACAACAACAACAACAAAATATGCTACTGAAAGTCAGAGACAAAATAGCTTTCTGTATTGAAGACAAAAAGGGACACAAGCAACTTTTCAACCTGATGACTGATATTGGCTCATGGTCCTACTAAAACTATGGTATCTTATAACCTGGTGGCAAGGACATGGGTGACCCAAGAAAGAGATGATAGAATCATCAAGACAAAGAGGTCAGATATAAAGAAAAGCTCACACTTTCTGTTATCTGTTACCTGCCAAAGACCAGTTAATCAGATATTATAATCAAAGCTAGGCTCCTAATATTCTACCACTAATAGAAGCCATGTATTGGCAAACTTGTACAAAAGAGAACCAGACTTCACCAAGAACTAGAATCTGTGACAGTAACAAGAGTCAGCAAGAGAAAAACTTTTATCTGGGAATTATGAGATTTATCCTTGGAGCTGGAAAAGACTGACCTGAGTATGAGGAACTCATGAGTTACATCTCTTGGACAAATCCATCTACTCGGCACCCGTAGTTAAATCTGAGCAATTCGATGGGACCTCCATCTTTGGAAAGAAAAGCCACAGGTAAAAGCATTAAGAAAATAAAAAGTATATTTTTACCTGCAAATGGTTTGAAAGAGAGTACAGACTTCATAAGAAGTTTTATATTTTAAATATCAGACATAATGTATGTCTAATATACATACAGTATATTATGATTATAAAATTCATGAGCCCATGAATTTTATAATTCTGTTTTAGTTAAAGTTTTATATAGTTAAAGACCTCACAAAATCATACACTCCCAAGACTCACAATGCCATTCACTTCACAATGAGAGGATGCAACAATTTTTTTCACAGTATTATCATATCTCTAAGAATATCCACATATCTGTAGATGCCAGTATTGCAAAAGTCAGAGATAAAATTGTTTAGGTTAGAAAGTTAGCAACTTACAAGAAAGGGCTCAAGTCTGCTATATATTTGGAGGATAGCACTAGGCAAGATGTTACATGTGTGTTTAGTTTATCTCAGGATGTGAAATTCTTTGTTGTTGTTGTTCCCTATGATGGAACCTCATGTGCTTAGTTGTAATGGTGTCAAGACAAGATTCAGCTTTACTGTCTTAAATCAAATGCATACATTTAGTAATAAGCCATAGTGGTTACCTGAGAAGGAAGTGTTACAGGATAGTAACAAATCTCAGGAGTCTGTTTGGGAATGATAGGATGTCACTTCTGAGATTAGAATATTTAAATCTGTCTATTTTGACCCAACCACAGGATCTTGGATTTATAAGAGAGAGGTACAACTTACTCATGCAGGCTACCTCTCCTGATTTTCCCACCAAAGCTAATAATCAGGGTAGAGGTTTATAGACAGTACTGGCCACAAATGTTATGGTACACTGTGGTATGACAGTCATACTTCATTTCCTGAAAAAACAATAACACTACTAAAGCTTACAATAAAGGACAATTAAGGACTTGGGTTTGTAAACCAGATAAATCTTACAGAGTCAGAGTAGGAATTACCAGATCAAATAATACCTGTATTTTTTGTTTTCTGTTTTTACTTTAGAATTTTTTGCCATGAAGATATCTTTAAAGTAGATGCAGTTAATCTTAACAGAATTTGGCTTTTTGTCTTTTCTGCAACGCTAAATTCTCTGAACTATCTTCTGAATCAACATTATAATTAAGTCATGTAGATTCAGACATGGTGAAGGCTGTTTTCTTTTTATTATAGATTATTTGTTGGTCTGAGAAATTACTGTCTGATACTATCAAGTTAGATATATTAAGTCAAAATCATCCCTAATATTAAATCTTCAATGAAGACAAGATGTTCCTGTAATATTTGGAAAGCTGTCATATAATCAACAAGAATTTGCTGAGTTCCTTCCAGGAAATATTAGTAATGTATGGCAAACAGACAACCAAAGAGTAATTCTTTGTTTGGAAAAACCACTAATGGATTTGACGTATTTTTATGCTTATCTTTTATTTTAAAATATATTTATAAATACAGTATTTTCCCCAATTATTTTAATGCTGTATAATTAGAGGTGTACTTTTTTCCTGAGCTTATGAAAAAGTTAAATATGTGGAACAAGGTTGAGAAAGATACAAAAGCAGCTGGAATTTGTTCTTTACAAGCAAAAATAACCCTATTGTTATCAAATATTATTAATAGAGGAAATGCTTTTTAATAACTGTTTCAGCCAACTTCAAAAACTAATTTTTGAAACAAGATTCCAAAACCATTCTTTTGGATGCAAGGAAAAATTTGTTGAATGAGTACATGCAAACTTTTTATAATGCAATATGCTATGAAACAATATATATGTCCACAAACAGAAAAACACTGAATGTCTCAAAAATAGGACAGCTTTTTTTCTATATGACTGTTATGACGAGTTTCATAATGTGAAAAAGTTACAAAGAAGACTAGCCTCATTTTTTACCAAGATGCAGTATTAGCTCTATAATCCTTTTCTGTTAGACACATACACCCAATCTCATCTTCTCAGAAAAAGAGCACTTTATCTGTGATTATCAGCACTAGGCAAAAATATGTATTTTACTACCACAGCCAGGTCTTGCTGTTCAACACTTCTACTCATTCAGTTCCATCAGATATCTCTATTCTACTTCTCAGCATGATTAGCTACTCATTTCTGCAATAGGACCTTATAGCCAGTGACTCAGAAACTGTAGGAAAGGAAGAAGAATTATCCCATCAGATATTATAAAAAAATCACCTCATAATTGTGCTCTAACCATACTAGGTGTTGACTTAATAGTTAACCTAATGGGACTACCATGCATTAATTAATAGAGTTTGACGTGGAGAAAAAAGCAGGAAAACTAGAATAGAATTAAAGTTTAAAAATGGTTGATATGGTTTGGCTGTGTCCCCACCCAAATCTCATCCTGAATTCCCACATGTCATGGGAGGGACCCGGTGGGAGATAACTGAATCATGGGGGATGTCTTTCTTGTGCTGTTCTCATTATAGTAGATAAGTTTCACAAAATCTGATGTTTTTATAAAGAGGAATTCCCCTGCACAAGCTTTTTCATGTTTTGGCCTGCCGCCATCCACATAAGATGTGACTTGCTCCTCCTTGCCTTCCACCACGATCTTGAGGCCTCCCCAGCCATGTGGAACTGTAAATCCAGTTAAACCTCTTTCTTTTGTAAATTGTCCAGTCTTTATCAGGAGCATGAAGATGAACTAATACAATGGTGAATAACAAGCAATTCACTAACAGGTAACCTCTTGTTAGAAGTAAAGTACAAATTAAGAGTGGAACAAAGGAAAAATGAATTATACTGAAATGGCTGAGCTAGTTTTCTAGATCTTGCTGGTTCTCATAGCAATAGAATCTACCTGGACTGGCAGCTTGTTAGAGATGCAGAACTTCCAGCCCCTCCACAGGCATACTGAATCCAAATCTGCATCTTAACAAATTCATCAGGCTCTTTGTTGCCATAGTGCAGGATGGGAGGCACAAAGCAGACTAGAAATTTCTGTCTGTTCTTCCTTTCTTGGGTCATCTGGCTTTGAAGAGTTTTAAAACCCCTTCAGATAATCTCTACCCATATATTCAACTTTGTTTTAAAATACAGATGAAAACTAAAGGTGTCATAATCTTTTACTTGTTTTTATTATGCAGTACAGTGTGTTTTGTTATCTGATGCGTTTGGCAGTAAGTTTATTAGCTAAGTGAAAAATGTTTAATCTGTATTTACAGCTGAAATATTTTATTATAATATAAAACTAGGTTGGGCATGGTGGCTCATGCCTATAATTCCAGCTCTTCGGGCGACCACGTTAGGTGAAATGCTTGAGCTCAAGAGTTGGAGACAAGCCTGGGAAACATGGCAAAACTCCATCTCTACAAAAATTACCTGGGAATGGTAGTGCACGCCTGTAGTCCCAGCTATAGGAGGCTGAGGTGGGAAGATCTCGCTAGTGCCCAGGAGATGGTGGTGGTAGTGAACCAAGATGATGCCACTACATTCTAGCCTCAGTAATAGAGTGAGACTCTGTCTCAAATTATAATATAAAATAAAATAAAAATAAATAAAATTATATACACACATGTTTTTAAAGAATATTTTAATTAAAGATCTTTTCTTTGAATATAGGTCTGTTGAGAAGAGTTTTTCACTGTTTTTCTCATTTAAAACACATCCGTTATGCATCTTCTATAACTTTTGCTCTTATTTCTTATAAGTAAAAAGAGAAAAAGTTTATTCTACTTAGTCAATCTGTTTATAAAATTTTATAGATTTTTGCAATTTAAAATACCTTAAATTGCAGATCACCTGAGGTCAGGATTTTGAGACCAGCCTAACCAA
Organism: Macaca nemestrina; assembly: GCF_043159975.1. Lineage (NCBI taxonomy): Eukaryota > Metazoa > Chordata > Mammalia > Primates > Cercopithecidae > Macaca > Macaca nemestrina. The sequence continues at coordinate 81,947,411 of NC_092135.1, read as the reverse complement.
CATGGTGAAACCCTGTCTCTACTAAAAATACACAAATTAGCCAGGTGTGGTGGCGGATGCCTGTAATCCCAGCTACTTGGGAGGCTGAGGCAGAAGAATCTCTTGAACTTGGGAGGTGGAGGTGGCAGGGAGCCAAGATTGTGCCACTGCACTCCAGCCGGGGTGACAGGGTGAGACTCTATCTCAGAAAAAAAAAAGCCTTAAATTGCAGTTGCTTTGCCCACACCTGATTCCATTGCAAATCTTTTTTTTTTTTTTTTGAGATGGAGTCTCGCTCTGTCGCCCAGGCTGGAGTGCAGTGGCCGGATCTCAGCTCACTGCAAGCTCCGCCTCCCGGGTTCACGCCATTCTCCTGCCTCAGCCTCCGGAGTAGCTGGGACTACAGGCGCCCGCCACCTCGCCCGGCTAGTTTTTTGTATTTTTTAGTAGAGACGGGGTTTCACCGTGTTAGCCACGATGGTCTCGATCTCCTGACCTCGTGATCCGCCCGTCTCGGCCTCCCAAAGTGCTGGGATTACAGGCTTGAGCCACCGCGCCCGGCCGCAAATCTTTTTTAATGAAAAACAATAATCAGAAGGAAAAAATTCAGTTTTACCTTGTTTATGTAGTCTTCAGTTAAATCATGAAATTATAAAAATAACTACAATAGATAAATTAGGGAAAATACACCTAACTCTTTGTAATAACACAAGGTAAACTTGCAGTAATCAATAGAATGGGCATACTGTTGAGAGTAGCCTGAAAGCCATGGGATTTCGGTGTGTTTTGCAGGTTGCATTCTTAAATGCAAACTCTGAAATGGAGGTTAGCATAAAGATGGATTATTAGGGACTGTTCTTGAGATCAGTAACTGTGAAAAGAAAAGGTAAGGAAGAAAATGGGATTGGGCAGGTGGAGAGTCTGCAGTGTGATTCATTCTCAAGAAAAGCCTCAGCCAACCCCTCAGGGAACTCTGGAGCTGGAATAACCCTTCAGAATTGCACTGAGTTGGGAGAGAAGAGACTTAACCTTTATCATCTATATTAACCCATCATTGGATGCAATCTGAGCCAGGAACATGGCGTTCTTCAGTTAAAGGACTTTGTATTAGTCTGTTCGCATGCTGCTATGAGGGAATACCCAAGACTGGGTAATTTACAAAGAAAGAAGGTTTAATTGACTCAGAGTTCAACATGGCTGGGAAGGCCTCAGAAACCTTACAATCATGGCAGAAGACACCTCTTCACAGGGCTGCAGGAGCGAGAGTGAGAGCTGAGCAAAGGGGGAAGCCTCCTATAAAATAATGAGATCTCATGAGAACACACTCACTATCAGGAGAACAGTAAGGGGGAAACTTCCCCCATGAATTAATTATCTCTCCCTTGTCCTCCTCTTGACACAGGAATTATTACAATTCAAGGTGAGATTTGGGTGGGGACACAGAGCCAAACTATACCAGACTTCCTGAAGTGGGTATGTACTGGCAGCACACAGAGCAGTTAGGAGACAGTCATTCATTTCTGGGAAGGGGATCTGAGTAGAATATCACAGTATTCACTACAGTAGGAATCATCAATAGTTAATCTTTAACTAAATCCATGGTTAATTTTGCCCATAAAGAAAATAAAGAACTATTCACATTATCCAGGAAAACCATTAGGTAGAATTGGTTAGGAGACACTTTACTGTGATTGTAGTAAAAAGTAATAGTTAAATATAAGTCCAACCATAGTGTATTTTGACACTTAAAATGAATTGAAAGAGCCATTTATAAGACATAACTATTTACAATAAGATTTGCTTTTCTAAGCTGCAAACGTCTATTGATTTTTTTCAGAGAACACTATTTCACTGTGGCAGAGTTTTGTCACTTAAATATAGCCCAATTTTAAATTTGCTCTTCGTTTCTTTTTCATGGGCTGAGATCAAAGCACTACTTCATTAAATCTTAAGATAGCATATTGAGTGTAGAGGCATGCATATATTAATCAAAAACTCCAGTTTAAAACAGATTTTTTAATTATTATGAATTTAAAACTTGAGCTAAAATGTTAAAATGGTGTAATTATGTAAATACAGTCATGTGTGACTTAACGACAGGGACATGCTCTGAAGAATGCATTGTTAGGCGATTTCATCATTATCTGAACATCATAGGGTGTGCTTACAATAACCTAGATGTTATAGCCTACTACATACATATAATGTAGCCTATTGCTCCTGGGCTGCAAACTACACAGCATGCTACTGTACAGAGTACTGTAGGCAATTGTAACACAATGGTAAGTATTTGTATGCCTAAATATAGAAAAGGTATAGTAAAAATAGGGCATAAAAGACTTAAAATGCTATAATGCTATATTTCTATTATAATCCAATATGTTCACCATAGTATAAGCAGTCTTTCATTGACCAAAATGTCATGATGTGGCACATGACTGTATATGTTATGAGTATCAATGTACAAGATGCTGTAGACGTTTTCTTGAAAACTTTATTACAATAAATTTTTAAAGATACTATGAAAAAATAGAAAAGAGTTGTAAAAATGTATTTTATTTTATTATTTTTTTGAAACAGAGTCTCACTCTGTCACCCAGGCTGTAGTTCAGTGACGCAATCTTGGCTCACTGCAACCTACACCTCCCAGGTTCAAGCAATTCTCCTGCCTTAGCCTCCTGAGTTGCTGGGATTACAGGCGAATGCCACCATGCCCAGCTAATTTTTGTGTTTTTAGTAGAGATGGGATTTCACCATATTGGACAGGCTAGTCTTGAACTCCTGACCTCAGATGATCCGCCCGCCTCAGCCTCCCAAAGTGATGAGATTACAGGCATGAGTCACCGCGCCCAGCCTAAAAATGTATTTTATTATAATAAATAGCTTCATGTCAAGGTTTAATCTCTTTAAAATATCCCTGGAATGTTCTCACACTGTTTTACTATCAGTATTGCTTTAACAGTGCAAGTACATTAGGAAAAAGCATTTTTATATCATTATAAATATAATGAGTCTCCATAGATTCCTCAAAGCTAATATAAATAAGAGGTAAATAAACATCCTCAGTGTGTGTGCAAGTATGTGTGTGCATCTGTGTGTCTGTGTGTGTGTGTGTGTTTTTTTTTCAGAGATAAACTCTAGTGACTGTTTACCTAAAAATTACTGTGTTTTTTCTCATGGTAAATAATTTGGAGGATTTAACGCCCCACACAAAATCAATCTCTCTCCCTTTTTTCCTCAGCTATTTAAACAAACATTTAATCAATACCAAGTAATATAAGCACTTATCACAATGTAAGGAAAAGACAATTCAGAAAGGACATTTTCCTGAAGCTCCTAACCATTTTTAATCTGTGTGAAAATTATAGCCCAATAAACTCTTCCCTCTGAAACTCAGGCAGAAGATCTTCAGCAGTTGAAGTTGAGTATACAGTATTTAAAATTTAACAGCTTTAGTAGTAACACTTTCTGCTTTTTCCAGCAGCTTTCTTCAACTTTTTTGAGATATGATTGACAAATAAAATTTTACATATTTAAGATGCACAATGTGATGACTTGTATACATATACATTGTGAAATGATTGCCACAATCAAGCTCATTAACATATCTATCACCTCACATAGTTACTCTTTTTTAATGTGGTGAGAATACGTCAGATCTAATGTCTTAGAAAATTTCATGTAACAGTACATAGCTAATTATGATTAACTACAGTCACCATGCTATACATCAGATCGCCAGAACTTGTTCAGTTTAGGACAGTTTGTACCCTTTAACCCACATCTCTGCATTACCGTCCTTTGTAACCCCTGTTAACCACCATCCTATTTTCTCTTTCTGTAAGTTTGTCTATTTTAAATTTCACATATAAGTGAGGTTACGTGGTATTTGTCTGTCTGTGCCTGGCTTATTTCATGTAATATAATGGCCTCCAATTCATCCATGCTGTCACAAATAGCAGGATTTCCTTCTCTTTAAGATTAAATAATATTCTGTTATATACAATGCATTTTTTTTTTTTTTTACATTTTCTTTATCAGTACATCTGTTGATTAACACTTAGGTTGTTTCTATCCTTGACCATTGTGAATCATGCTGCAAGGAACATCAGAGTGCAGATATTTCTTCAAAATAGTGATTTTATTTCGTTTGTCTATACGCAAAAGTGAGATTGATGGATCATATGGTAGTCCTATTTTTACTTTTTTGAGAGGCCACCATACTGTTTCCCTCCAAATTATAAACTCTACAGTCCAGATACAAATCAGGAGAAGTTGGGTACTTCTAGTATCTGGGAATAACACTTATTTATATTAGGAAAATATCATGGCCCCTAAATATCCCTTGCTCCCAAATAAGTTAATGGTATGGGAACACTGCACATTATAATCCTAAATTAACTTAGATATACTCTACAATCACAATTAACTATTTTTAAAATTAGTATTACTCAAACCATAAATATATAAATGTGACACACAGATAAACTAATTGTATTAAAGCAATATAAAATCTAGGGCCTAGTAAGGATAAAAGAACAATAGCAACTAACATAATTAAATTATTGATTTAAGCCCCTAAAACAGAAACAAAGGATCTCTGTTCTTCATGAGTTCTAAAAGATAATGTCTGGCTTTTAAAAACAGATCAAACTAAATATGAAATATGGAACGTTGGCCGGGCGCGGTGGCTCAAGCCTGTAATCCCAGCACTTTGGGAGGCCGAGGCGGGTGGATCACGAGGTCAGGAGATCGAGACTATCCTGGCTAACATGGTGAAACCCCGTCTCTACTAAAAATACAAAAAACTAGCCGGGCGTGGTGGCGGGCGCCTGTAGTCTCAGCTACTTGGGAGGCTGAGGCGGGAGAATGGCGTGAACCCGGGAGGCAGAGCTTGCAGTGAGCCGAGATCACGCCACTGCACTCCAGCCTGGGAGACACAGTGAGACTCCGTCTCAAAAAAAAAAAAAAAAAAAAAAGAAAGAAATATGGAACGTTATACTGAATCTATGTATTTGAAATAATTTATAACACTGAGTTTTCATTTGGCTTTATGGTTTTGACTGTAGGACCACAATCATGGACATTTGGTTTTATTATTTGCTATTCTTTAAAGTTAAAATTATGTGGCCCAAGCAATAACTTATTTTCATCATCTTCATTTGTATTAAGTTGTAAGCTCCCCAAATATTAGGGATTGAGCCTAGTTATTTATCAGAGCAAGAAATACAAAATTTCAAGTTCCAATGGTGAAAAGATCAATGATTTTGGATGAGAGGATTCAATGAAATAATTTGGGACTAGAAATCAGGAAAATAATCTATATTACACAACCAAGCACATTTCCCTATTAATTTTTCCAGTAAATAAAATTACAAATCTCAAATTCTACAGAACAAAAAACTAAGTAAGATTCATCTCTAACTTCTACTTCTTATGCAGCTCCTATTATGTTCCATCTGTGATTCCTGCTTAATGTTCTTATATACCTTCTGGATAATCCATTTTCTCCTTCTACACCACTTACATAGCATCAGAAGTTTGAACTATTCTAGTCCTATCAATTTCCCATGTTTATTCATCTCTACAAATTTCCCACGTTTATTCATCTCTATAAGAAAAACCCCACAAATATGAACATATCAATGCATACATACACCTAAAAACTACAATACAAATATTAGAATTGCATTTACTTCTCCTGACACATCATGCTGTCTCTCACTTTTTCTTTTCAGTCAGATGTTAGTCTCACATCCACTGAGTTACTTCCACCAGCAGAGTGGAGGTAGAAACAACTCCCCTCTAATGGCAGCCTTTGCAGCACAATACCTTGATGACCTCCCTAAAATCTACCCCTCGTTTGGTAAACAGCTTCTTAAATTACCCAGTTTGAGTGTTCCATCTGATCCTTGCCAAGACCCTAACTGACACACTCACCATTGGGTCACTAAGCACCTAGGACATTGCCTGCCTCTACTTGGCATTCATTAGATCCACATTTGCTTACATTTAACAATAATAAGTAATAAAGAAATGTCTCTCGAAATGAGTCACAAATCCCTTTGTGACAAGGACTCAAACCTTGCAATTTATATGTCTTTTTTTTTATTTTCTTAACTTTTACAATACCTAACATTGAAACATACTGGTTTGATTGATGGATAATGTTTTCAAAAAGTTTCACACAAAAAATAACACTACCAGAATGAAAATAAGTATGTATGAAAAAATTTTCACAACTTTCAAATGCTTTAAAATATTGATGCAAGATAACTTCACTAATATACAACAGAATTTTTTTTTATTTTGAACAATTGTCAAGATTGAGATAAAGAAACAGAAAGTATTTTTAAGGATGTGACAGTATTTTCCTTTTTGGCTTTAGATAAATTATAATAAATTTTAATTGTAAATATTTAAATAAATTATATTTATCTTATTTTAATCATTAGAATATTTTTAAAGATTAAATATTGTTCCCTACAATAAATAATATTCTGAAGTTACAGTTTGTACATATTTTGCATTTTATCTCTTAAATTATATAATTTTGTTTTTCTCTTTCATAACAACTAGGACTTAAATTTAAAACTGTCTTTTAGAAATCTCAAGCATGGACCCAAATTAACTATAAGCACATTCCTTTTCGAGAGTTTATTTGTCCTTGTATATCTTCTTAAAGGTGTTGGAGAGCCAAAATATCCTCAGCATATAGCTTGCTTCTTTTTATTTCTCTACAGCCTTGATAGAAAATAAGTAAGTACTTTATGATTATATGGATGATTTTATGCATATAATAGGGGATTTTTGAGCAGACCAGTTAGGGTTATATTTTTATTTCTCTAATTTTTACATTGCCAAAACTGTGGAAGGAATCATGGGAAATGGAATGAGTGGGCTGACTGCAGCTGCCTGTGCACTTTCTCGTAATTTCCATGTTTCTAGTAGCTTGGCAGGTACATGTAAGAGGACATGCCCTTCGACCAAGGCTCTCCATCACTTCCAGAGGATGAGATAATGGCAAGAGAGACTCGCAGTTCAGATAGGTCATGAGAGGTGATGTGATCAATGTAGACACAGACAAGAGCAGCTCTCTAGTCCTGAGGAATTTCAATAACATTAATTGCTTTGTGGAACATGTTACTATTCTCTATTCAATTTAGAGAGAGTTGAGACTACAGTTCACTTCATCACAGTGTTTCTGAGGACACATACCTCACAAATCCCAGTGGCATAAAGAGTTTAACTTTTTCTAGGCAATTGATTTGATTTTTCTTAAATACTGCAAGCTTTGAAACTGATTATATCTTTCTCGTTGCTACTTGCATGCCTAGAGGTAAATTTGCTGTCTATCCCTAGAAAAGCAAAGGATAGCATGCCACATATTTTATGAGTTAATCTGTCACATTTTTTACTCAACTTGAACCCTTTATCCCTATAAATTGTATTACTATTTCTCCCTGATGTATCAGATGTATCTTTTTTCATGCATATTTAACCATGTGTCTCAGCCCAATCAGACTATTAATACCAGGGACAAACCTAGTTTACTGACCAATTGCAATGAAGGAAACTACATTCTAGCAGAAATCTGGGGCATCTCATTAAACAAAAGAAAAATAGAGTTTTATAAGATTGAGGAGGGCAGAGCATAAGAGAAATTTAAATGAAGCAGGGTTTCAATAGGTGCAAAGCAGAACTGGGTAAAAAAGAATCTGGCCTGCAAAGTGGATTCTGGATCCTGTTTTCTTAGAAACCAAAAAGTCAAGATAAAGGTAGAAGGTTGTGTTTAGAAACCCCATATTTGAAGCTCTAGGACTAGGCTGGAAACCGAGTTGCCTCTCTGTGTCAAAGTGACTTTGGTACTCCAGTCAAAAATGCAATGTTTAATTCTTACTGATGTAATTTCAAAGAGCAAATTTTCAGATAGCCTATGATTTGAGAGAATGCAGTTTCTCAGTGTAAAAACGCAGTCTTCAATTGAGTGAAGGAGGTCATTATGACACTTTCCACCTGCTGTGTGTCCTTGGGGAAATTATTGTTTCCTGATAAATTGACTGTTAACTTCATCTATGTCTGTTATTTCAGCCTGATGGATGGCTGGGTAGACCTTTACTTTCTTAGTCCAAGTTAATTTTTACTTTCTCACATGTTTAAATGTAGCAATGTATAAATTAAGAATAACCAATTAACAGGATACTGAATTTCACGAGAAGTCAAAATACAAAGCTAAAGAAGTTAATATTTCAGAACAGAATTCTGATTTTACCACAGGCATTTTTTTTTTAAATTAGTGATTATTTATCCAACAATTTTTCAATTAACCCATACTTAATAATGTCACTGTTTTTGGTCTCTCTCCTCCTTGTACTATATCATGTATCATTGATCTAATATGATAGAATGTGGAGAGTTTACCCATTTGTGGCATTCATTTTTATGTGTGAGGAAAATGACTAACAGTTCATTGGAGTTAGGCTAATCCTGAAAGCCCAAAATAATGAAGTACCTCAGTCGAATGTTTATTCATCATGCAGTTAATAATAATATGTAGACCAGAAAGAATTTTTAAGAATATTGAGAGATAAACTATTTTTAAAAATGTATTTTTTCTGCAATTACTAGAGGAACTTCAGCAAAATTATACATGTGCACAAATACAATTACCTGTTAGGTCGGGGCTGGGGTATTTAAGTTGTGATATAGGCAGAAGGGCAGTGGCAAATCTAACTTTAGTGGTTGGAGAGAATGTAATTAAAATATTTATTCCTCACAGACAATCTGAGTACGAGAACATATAACCTTGGGTCCCTGTAACTCTGTAATAAAGGAAGCATATATTCCTGACCACTAGAGAGAGGCCTAAAATCTAGAAATGCATTGGCTGTGTATTGTTTGGCTATTATGATACCACCAGGACATTCTTCAGTGGTTTCCAGGTGATGATAGGTATTCAGAGATCCACTGTCTTCTGAGGGATTTTGGCATGAAAGAAATGAAAATCAGGAGCTTCACCTTAAATGTAATGTTTAAGGAATCAAGCAATGCTAGTATATTAGTCCATTTTCACGTTGCTGATAAAGACATATCTGAGACTGGGTATTATACAGAAAAAAGAGTTTAATAGACTTACAGTTCCATGTGGCTGGGGAAGCCTCACAATCATGGCAGAAGGTGAAAGGCACATCTTACATGGATGGCAGCAGGCAAAGAGAGTTTGTGCAGGGAAACTCCCACTTTCAAATCCATCAGATCTCATGAGTCTTATTCACTATCATGAGAAAAGCAGGGAAAAGACTCACCCCCATGATTCAATTACTTCCCACCAGGTTCCTCGTGGAATTGTGGGAGTTGTAATTCAAGGTGAGAATTGGGTGGGAACACAGCCAAACCATATTAGCTAGTGACCTCGCTCTCTTTTTTGCCCCTAATTTTACACATCCATATCAGTAATCTTAGGATAATGAGCCTCAACGAGGTCAGGAGAAAGGCAGAATATCATAGCTGTTACCCTTAGGCCCTAGATTCAAATTACCTGGGTTTAGAGTCTGGCTCTATTAATACCATGTCTGTGGCTTTGGGCAAGAGTCTTAATATCTTCAATTTAAGACATTAAACATTGTAATTCTCCTATATATGAAATAGAGATAATGATCATATTGTTGTAAGGAATTAAATGAGAGAGCATGTGTGCCAAAATTTTAGCATAGTGCCTATAACTGTAGGATGTGCTCAGTAATGATATCTGTGTGTAGTTATATTTTTAAAACAAGCATAAATAAAAGTTTTCCTCTAGAAACCATACAGTATCTTTCTGAATATGGCAGTCATTTTAAAAATACTAAAAACTATGCAATTCCATGAGAAACCCTTGCCTCTAGGAATAATGTATAAGTAAAACCTATTTTTTATTCTTGCAAAGAAATATTGAATGAACATTTAGCTTAAATGATGAGCTATATTTAATAGGTTACTTAAATAAAAAATGACACTGTAGATGAACCAAATACAACCTGTCTCCACTTTCAAAAATGTATTAGGTATGTGATCATTCATTTCACAGTGATTCATAACATATATAAGGTATGCAAGCATACTGTTATGTTCTAGATATCAAAGGTTGAATTTTCAAAGTATCTGCCTTCAAGCAGATCATGACATCACGGGAAGGCAAGTAGGTTGTAAGATGTACAATACATCCTTACTTCACATCATTAATAAGTTCTTGAAAACTGCTACCATAAGCAAATTGACTATAATGAAACAGATTTTTTTCTCATCATTACAATTAAACCACATTATTTGAGGGCCTACTGTATGTCATTTCATTTAAAGTCACAGATTCCAAGAACCTATCAACAATTTGAAGTGATGACTGATGCCTCTCTGATGGAGGTAGGACTAATCAAGGCAGGTTGCCACTCATGGCCGTGAGTATTAAGTTCTACCCCATCACAATGGCAATGGTGTCCCTGGAATGATGTAGAGTGCAGCACCCAGGACCCAAGCATGGCATTTAATGTGGGGCTCTTATTTGACCTTAGTGTTAAAGAATGAAGAATACCTAGTAAAGTCGAATAATGTATGCAATTCAATTCAATAAACATACATTTAGTATCTTCTACATGCCAGTAGGTGCTAGAATTACCATTTGGATAATAGTGAGATAATACAAATGCCAATAGACAGAATACAGAGTACAGATAAAGATTACTTTTGATCAAAAAATTAAGTGAAAAAAAGGAAATCATAAAAGTATTTAAAGGAAAAATAAGAGAATTATTACATCTCCTCAGAACAGGAAAAGCCTTTCTAACACAGATCCAAAATTCACATAAGAGAAAATAAATTCAAATATATAAAGATGTTTTATGATGCCTGTGTGGGGAAAAATTAGTATAAAAATAATTGTTGAGTTAGGAAAAGCAATTGCTAATCTTATTACAGATGAAGAGTTCATATCCCTAAATGTTCATAATTCCTAAGAAATCAAGACAAACCTGTAAAGAAGGTTCACAGAAAATAAATACAAATTACCTTAAACAATGGGAAAATGCTTATTCACTATGGTAACAGGAAAAATATGAATAAAAAATTAACCAAGGTCTATTTTTCATGTATTCAGACAGGCAAAATTCAAAAGTTATACAATACTTAATGTTTAGATAAATCTGTACAATTCTCCTAGAGGACAATTTGACAATTAAATGTATATAAGTTTCACCCAGCAATTGCACTTCTGGGAATTTTTCCCACAGATGGCCTTCCATAAGTGCAAAGTAATCTATGTACAAAGTTACTCACTGCAGCAGTGCTTCTAATTGCAAAAGGTTGGAACCAACCCAAAAGACCATCAGCGGGGTACTGATTAATAAAATCATAGTACATCCCTGCAATGGGCTATTACACAGCTGTAAATTTATAAAAGGAAATGGCTGTCTATACTACCGCTATGCCAAACTCTCCAAAATATATTAAGTGAAAAAAGAAAGATGCCTAACAGTTTATGTAATGTGCTTCACATGTGAAAGAAAGAGGAAAAATAAAACTACGCATTTATATTTGCATGAAACAACTCTAAAAGGACATATATACAAGTAGTAAAAATTATTAGCCATGATAGTGGGTAATGGAAACTGAATAAATGGGAAAAAGTTGGATGCTGAACTTCCTACTGCAGAGATTTGAAAAGTTTTAATTTCTAACCCATGTAAAAATGTGTTGTCCATTCAAAAATATAAACAAATTAATACATATTTTTAAAGGAAATATCAATGTATCCTCTTTAGTGAAAGTGAACCAACAGGTATTGATTACCTGTTTTTTGTCAATTATTTTACTAGGCTGTGTGCATGTGTTATATAATTATACATATTTCATTTATGTTTTGTGTTATTTAAATGTTAATAAAAACTTTACAAGATAAGTAACACCCATGGTTTACAGATCAAATAATTGAGTCTCAGAGAGATTAAGATATCTAGGTTTGCCCAAATAATAATGGTAATAGCTAACCCTTATATAAACTTAACCACATGCCAGGTACTGCTAAAAGCACTTAATATAGATTAATTAAATCCTTAAACAATTCAATGGGATAGCTACTAATATTTACCCCCATTTCACACAAAGGAAACAAACATACATATAAGGGTAAGTCATGTGTCTCAGATCCCACACTGAAAAGAATGGCAAATTAAGTGTTCAAGCGTTAGGAGTCTAGCTCTCTACAGTCCATATTCTTACCCACTTTGCTATTATCTCGGTAATTCTACCAGTAAATCCCACTATTTTCCTTTGTAGCATGTTTTATTTATGTGTCGAAATGTGAACATGGAAAAATGACCATCATTAATATACAATTTTTTAATAAACAAATCATGAAGAGCCACATGGACACAGAAATAGTAAGTTGTTCTCAACCAGAGGGGGAGAAAATTCTCTTAAAATTCACAGTGATTCTTTTTGAATGCAGTGTGCTACGAGTTGGTGAGGAACTGGACTAGGATTAAAGGGCCTGGGTTGCTAAAGCAATTTTGTCACTATGTGGCAGGTTGGTTCTTTTCTTTGTTCCTGCTTCCTCAAATGGAAACAATCTCTTTTGTCTGTCACTACCTGACATGCTACAGTTCCAAGTTCTGTAAGAGCAGCCACTATGCCCAAAATCTGACACCACAGAAACTTTTCCAATGAATTTTTCTAGAATATCCCCAAAAGGGCCTACCAAGTCTGTAGCACCTTTAGGAAATCAAGTATAAAGGCATGCGGTCAGGAACTACCTGGTTCCTTAAACTGCTAAACAGTGAATTTTTACTCAATTCTCACTGGAATTATTTCTAAGAGATTAGAACAGCGTAAAAGGTCAAAGCTGAGCCAGCCATCGGCAAAGGACTGAGCTGTAACTCTGTCCAGATGGGAGAAAAAGCTGTGAATTCATTCTCCTGAGCTCTGCATTTTTGTTCTCTGCCAAATGACCTTACTGAAGAAAGACGTAGGCCACTTAAGAGCTCAGGCTTGGAATATTATATCCCATGTAACTTCTGTTGGGTTTTTACAATATTAAAGTACACTCGAATTTTAAATTTAGAACAGCAAAGGAAACATACCAACGTACATTTTAGATGTTTGGAATTATTTAACTATGTATTTACAAACCATGGAATTCATGGTTTCATTTTATTATGGAGTATTTTAATTAAATCCTCAGATCTAAAGATTTGAATGATTGTTGCAGCCAGCTGCCAAGTTATAACTGACACATATAGAGACAAGAGTTTAAAATGGGATTGCATGGTCACAGCCAAAGCTTAATGTCTGCTGCAGAGCAGGATGCAGGGTGTTGAATACTGCCGTCTCAGCAGACTATAGCTTCACTGCCAAGGCCTGACAGAAAGACTGATTTTCTCTAAAGGCAGCTGAATGTTTTAGGAAATCATATTGAATTTGTAAAATATCTACAGCATCTTTTCATTTGAGTTAAGAATCTTTACTTGAGAACTTTATTTTGAATACATTCAAGAAGAGGACCCGATATATAGGTATAAAACACTTTAGAATGCATTCTAAAGCACTGTTGCAAGGAATTTTTGGAAGCCTATGGATCTATACCCACTATTTAAAAATACAGAATTGTCATTTACCTTGAAAGTGTTCTCTAAATCAAATAAATAGGTGACTTTATTTCATAAAGTTTCAAGCATTAAATGACAGACATTGAAAGTGCAAAAAAAATGTCTTTGCAGCATTTTATAATTTTAAGAGTTAAACTATGCCTTTATGGTCACCAGTAGTTACAATGTGCATAAAAACACCAAGCAGAACAATCACTTCAGTCCTTAGAGAGAACAGGATATTAGCTGTTAGACCTTTTATAAACAGGAAGGGAAAAGAGAGGAGTGAATATGAGAAAACATGCCCAATATAATCTGTTCAAATCTTGATTTTAATATTTAAGTGACTTTCACAAAAATATTTAGCTCTTATCTGAAATATTTTTTAAACCATCTCTACATATCCAAGATATGCTAGCTAAATTAAATGTGTAAGCAATATACATGGCGTCTGGCACTCAGATGACAATCAACAGACAGTGGCTGAATCTTGAAACTTGACACATTTATCTTGTATTTACCATACACCCTTTCTACAGAATGAGTGTAGAATAAGTTCCCCCTTTTTTTTTTTAAGGAATCAAAACTAATTTTCCAAGTTTTTTTTGTTTTGATTTTTTGAGATGGGGTTTCGCTCTTGTCGCCCAGGATGGAGTGCCGTGGCTCAATCTCGGCTCACTGAAACCTCTGCCTCCCGGGTTCAAGCGATTCTCCTGCTCAGCTTCCCAAGTAGCTGGGATTACAGGCACCCACCACCAAGTCCAGCTAATTTTTTGTATTTTTAATAGAGACGGGGCTTCGCCATGTTGGGCAGACTAGTCTTGAACTAATTTTCCAAATTTTAAATGAAATAACTTTTGGCACAAATCCACAAGAATAATAACATTTGTTATTATTCTTAAAATAAGATGTCCAATACAGTACCACCTGGACACTAGGTGATAAATAGAAATCCCACTATTTGTATTTCCACAGAGCAGTAAGTCTGTTGTTTTGTCCGAACCCTTTCTTGCTTGTTCTAACAGACTGATTTGTCCATATTTCTCAATGGTGTACTAACTGTATTTGTTTTCAGTCTTTACGTATTTATAGATTATTTTTGTCTTTGCTTACTTTTCCATCTGCTGCATTAATGTAATCCTAGGCCAAAACTTTTATTTTAGATGGCCAGTCACAAGATTTAAACTGGCAAGAAGAGTATGTTTGTTATGTACATAAAACCATATATTCCCCCAACCCTGGAAGTCAGCTTTACTAGCAATGAAGCTGACATGTTGATGGCCATCTGACTGACTCTCATATGATTCTGAATTCAACAGAGAAGATGGATGCTATTTACAGCTGTTGTCCTACTGAAAAACATTTGTCCTACATGTAGGGAGATGTACGATGGCATCCATCAGTGTGTGAAAGAAGTGAGGAAGAGGTCTCCCCATTTTTCTCATAAGATAGAAATTATTGCTATATATTCATCAGCCTCTTCCATTATGTCATAATTACTTAGAGGATCAGGGCAGAGTATAAGCATAGTTCTTGGGTCAGTTTTGGCCCCCCTCCCAAAAAAAAAAAAAAAAGCCATATACAGAAGGGTTTCAACTAAAGATGGAAAAGCTTACTAGACTCAGAAGTATCCATAAATTAGATGGCTGATTACACAACAAGTGGAGAGTCTCCTGTCATGGAAGAGAACGGAATATCCACTAATTGATAAAAACGAGATTTTTAGAAATCAGCTGCCAGATGGGTGGCTAGTTTTTAAGCTTCCTTCCAACAATATAATCTTAAGATTATAGTTTTTAAATAATCACTTTTTTCTCTTTCTAGACTAATGTCTATCTTAACTCCTTCATCTCTTTAAATTAGTCATTCAAAACTAATATTTCAGAAAAAATATAGACGTTCTTATTAATAAAACAGCACATAATGTAAAACTCAAATACCAGCCAATAAAATGCACAAATTTGAAATGAATTTCCTTAAGAAAGCTGGTGATGACAGTGATTAAACTAATTGCATTATGATTTTTCAGGAAAAAAATATGAAAAGTAGACCTCAAAATAACAAGACATCTTTGAGCAGTACTCAAAATAATCGGCCAAATGTATTTTTTTCAATGGTTCAGAGTTTTTTCCTTATTAACACATACATTCCACAGTAAAGGCACAAATGCACATATCTTCAGGTTTCTTTCTTCCTGGAAGTAACTAACTGGAACAAAGCTGATCGGTTCATCTGACAGTGGTAGTTATCTTACAGAAAGATGGAGAAACCGGTACACTTTCCTACAGAAAGATGAAGATACAGGAGATACTGGTATACCTCCAGAACACCAAGTATATTGCCATCTCTTTAAAAACGTACTAAGTAAAATTATTGTTTTATATTGTTGATGACTTAGAATCTCACCAGGTATCTGACTCAATGTTAATAAGGCAATGTAGCCCATTTCTTTAGGACTCATATTTGAATTTACAATTGCATATTCTTCCTGCTTTATTTCCCCACTTTTTATCTCTCTGGCAAGATAGTTTTCTGATTTTTCTCAATCAACTATAAAGAAAATCACATAGAAAGCTGAAAATTCTACTCCATGATTTTGACAAATAATTTTTATAATATTTTACATTAAATGATCTTAAGAGAGTTAAAATATCTCATATTTTTTGTCATTTGGATAGAGGTTTAATTGATTACCATGAGTATTCAAGCTCATGTTATAGCTTGATTAGTACCTCTCCACAGTGCTAAGATTGATAAAAATCTAAAGTCTTACAAATTTTTTGAAACTGTTTTTGTTTCATAAATACTGAAAAAGGAAAGAATGAACAAACAAGTGATACTGGGTCAACATGGATAGAGTTGAGAGAAATATTACATCAATGTTCTTATAACACACCAAAAGATGTGCCAGAAATCTTTACGATACAAATTTTTACAACCAATTTTAAAAGTAAAATCTATTTTAAAATTAAAATGTTTACACATCAAAATGACATAAAATGTGGAGATAAAGAGCAAAATGTTAAATAAACATGACAATGTTAATATATAAAGAATCTGATAAGTCAATAAGACAAAGACAAAATGGCAAAAGAAATAAACATATATAAACAAATAGCCAACAAATAAATGTTCACCATTACTAATAATCAAAGAAATAATATTAAAATATCTACGATATAGCAATTGTTTTTAATGAAATTACTAAAGATATTTAGAAAAAGTCACAGAAAATACCAAAATATTTATTCAGTGAACTGGAAGAAACTTTGTTAATATAATTCAAATAATAACAATCATGTTTATTCTTTTATTCTGTAATTGCTTTACTAGGAAAATATTGTGTAAATAATTGGGCAATGAGAATGTATAAAGGTGTCCATCAAAATACAAATTAACATTTATTTTTTAAAAAACTAATATATTCCAATCACTAAGCATAAATGTTATTATTCTGAGACTATCACAATTATGGATCTTATAGCTTAGCTTAGCTGGGAGTAAATTCATAATTACAGAGATCACACAGGTGCAATGAGATCTTAAGACCTAAATTTCTGACCTAGACAAAGTGAACAAGAGAAGAATTTCTTGAGAAGGTGGCATAGAAGCTGAATTCTGGATGATGAATGGTAAACTGGTAAATGAAGAAAGGTTAGCAAGGAAAAAGAATAAGCCAGTCAATAAAAATTGCATTTGCAAGGGAATTGCAGCAGGCAAAAAGCATAATACATTGAAAAAAGTATGATGTGATTTTAAGCTAAGATAAGATCATATAAAGATTGGGTAAACCAAGTTGAATTGTTCATATTTAAATACAATGGAGAGTAACAGAAATCCTTTGAGTAGAAGCATGGCAAACTAATTTGTTCGTGCAACAATGTTTTCTTCAGCATCTACTGTATGTAGGGCCCTGTAAACTAAAGATTCATGGTCTCCACTTTTAGGAAATTTATAGTGCAATGGTCAGATGATTGTTTTCAAAAATCATTCTAGTTTCAGGATAGAGAGCAGACTGAATAAAAGTGAGAATTAATGTAAAGAGAAATTTTAAACACCTTTATAATATCCCAACTGTTAAAAGAAAAACTTTAGAGAAATTAAACTTAACAGAGTTTATTTGAGCAAAGAATGATTCATGAATCAGGCGGCACTCAAAGCTAGAAGAGGTGCAAAGAGCTTCACCTTAGCAGCATGAACAGTGGGCTTTTATAGGCTAACCAAGGAATCAAAGTAAGAAATTATTTAATTGGCTACATCTAGGCATTAACCTTATTTGCATATGAATATGATCTGGTAAAAAGTCCCGAGTTAGAGATTTGTTGGCTGTTGCTTATTAGTAGAGAGTTTAACTTTTGTTTATTGTTTACATTGAATTGAGTTTTGATTTGCTTATATAACGCACTGGAGCCATCTCAGCTTAATAGCCTCCTCAACAATTTTTTTTTTTTTTTTATGAGACAGAGTCTCACTGTGTCACCCAGGCTGGACTGCAGTGGCATGCTCTCAGTTCTCCAGCCTCAGGTTCCTGAATAGCTGGGATTACAGGCACCTACCACTATGCCCAGTTAATTTTTGTATTTTTGGTAGAAATGGGGTTTCGCCATCTTGGCCAGGCTGGTCTTGAACTCTTGACCTCAGGTGATCTGCCCGCCTTGGCCTCCCCAAAATTTTTTTTAACACATCTGAAAGATGATGGTTTCCTGACCCCAAAAAAAGTGGCAGTGAAATAAATTAAAACACCCAAACTTCCAATAAGTAGGTTGGGAAAATATATTTATTCAGCTATTATAAGGTATATTTTAGATGACTATCTATTGACATGGAAAGATATTTATAATATATCATGGATCTAAAAAGAAGTTATAAGTCATATGTATATTATAATATCATGTTTTAAAAATATTTTAATTCTTTTAATTATCTACTGTTGAATAAAAAATAATCCCAAAATGGCAACTCTAAAAAATCTCCATTTTATTATATTTAATAATGTTGTGGGTCAAGAAATAGGGCAGTGCTAAACTGGGCAACTCTTTTGCTCCACGTAGTGTTAACTTAGGTCACTTGGTGGTATTTAGTTGGAAGACAGGCTGGTCTGAAGTATTTAGAGGGGTTCAACTCAAATACTGGCACCTTGGTAGGGATAACCAGGAAAGCTAGTTTCACCTGTGACTGCTGAACTGGGCAACTAGACAAATCCTTTCTAGCCTGGAAGTCTCGAAAGTAGTTTGACTTGTCATAAAGCTGCTTAGTTTCCAGAAAAGGTGTTCTAAGTAAGACACAGAATGCGGAAGCTGCCACTCTCATAAGACACAGTATTAACATCTGTCCCAACAGTTCTGGGTCAACGCAGCCACCAAACCTGCCCAGGTTGAAGGAGAGGAATTGTAGACACCCCTTGCCCTGTACACATGTAAATACACCTCTGTGGAAGGAATGTTGTAAAATATTGTGACTATCTTTAATTAGCCATAGACTTCTCTCTTACTGCAAATTATTTACCTTTTTTCCTCCATGTCAAATAAAATCATCTCCTCCTGTGACCCCCAATGCCTCCTCCCATTATAGTATTTTTTCAAATTTCTTGATCTTGTCACCTAAATCACTTCCAGAAGGAGATGAGCCGTCTCAGGTTTGCTTCCTCAGGTAAAGCATCTCTCATTCTGAATATATGTGAAGCAAATAATTTGTCCCCCACACACATAATATTCAATGGTGCGACTCAGACAGAAAAACCAATATTAAAAAAACCAATAAAAGAAATTTGGAAATGGAAGGTACACAGCAGTAACAAGTCCATGACATTTCTGAAATCTAATCAGGCACATGACTCCTACTCTTTGATTAAGGCCCAGTACTAATCTCTAGGATGATTATTGACAGTACCCTCTGAGCTCTTGTTTCTGCCCTCTGCTTTATTTATCACATGCATTTGAAATGCTATATTCATAACTGTGTAGCTGCTCAGTCTGCCTTGTCTTTACAGAAATTTGGAGGTCCGAAGACCCCTTTTCATTTTGCACTGTCTCTGTCACATTCAATCTAAGCTGATTTAATTCTTTTAGAACCGTGAGGGTTCCTTGTGTATCAAATTACAATTCACTCTACTAAACAAATTCTGAGACAGGCCCTTCTCTACCTTCAGCTAAGAGTCAGAATCCTACAGGAAAATGTTCTAAAGATTCTTCTAAGTCATTGGCATATCGAGACATTCTAGTAGCTTTGTCTAAGATTTGTAGACCCTTTCTCATCCTATCAGAGATGATGTCTAAGAGGAGGTACTAAGAATTTTAGAAGTCCTACTGTGCTGGCCCTTAAATTTTTCTGATATATCAACAAAAGTTCCCACAGTACAACATGTGATTTTTAACTGTAGGCCATGCTTATTGGTAGCTGTTCTACATTTCATTTTCTCCCTGACAGCATTCAAACTTGAGATTCCCTTGGTGGGAGAGATCGAGGATGAGGAACAGTTTTATTTTCAAAACTGGCACCCATATATTTTCTCTAAATTCTACTTAAAAATCAAACAGCCCCTCCTTCCATTTATTGCATTCTTCTCTTTTATCATAGGCAACCGGAAGTCAAATCCCTGCCTTGGCCAGATCATTAAGTGACCTTTTTATTTCCCATTTTACTGCTGGAGACATCTGGCACCCTTTCTCTAGCCTCCAGCAGCATTTCCTCCCTCTTTTTAATGTCCTTACTAACTATTTCTATGATGCCCTTCCAGCTCCTATCTGCCACTCCATCACAAAAATAAAGCCAGAAGTTTTAGGCAGCACCCTACTTCTAGATGCTAAATTTTATTTTGGCCTTTTATTGCTACATACACAGTTCCTTAACATTAATGTTTTAAACCAAGTATCTTATCATCTCATGATTTTTATGGTTCATCTCATGATTTTATGGTTCAGAAATTTAGACAGAGAAATTAATTTATTCTTTGTGGTATTGAATTGGTCTCTCATTAGAGTTCAACTGTAGATAGGCAAATTTGGGGAATCCAAGAAGGTATCCCTTACATATCTGGCATTTTTTCAAGAACGGTTGAATGACTGAGCTCACTCCTCCAGTCAACCAGAGTGGCTACATGTGACCTTTCTAGTGCTGTAGTCTGAGAGTAGTCAGACTTCTTTCATGGTATCACAAACATTAAAAGCATTAAGTACCAATCTCTCAAGGTTTGA
This sequence comes from Macaca nemestrina, assembly GCF_043159975.1. Classification (NCBI taxonomy): domain Eukaryota; kingdom Metazoa; phylum Chordata; class Mammalia; order Primates; family Cercopithecidae; genus Macaca; species Macaca nemestrina. The sequence goes on along the minus strand of NC_092135.1, from coordinate 81,926,626 downwards.
GGCCAGAAACTGTATGTAACCATGTTTACTTATTCTACTGGCTAAAGTACTCAAAAGCCTGCCCAGCTTCAAGGAGAGGAGATATATGTTACTACTATAAAATAAGAAATTGAAAAAGCCTACTCAATTCTTGCCACTTAACCCAAAATGTAGGGTAAACCTGTAGACTCAACTTTCTCTTCTCCCCACCAGCCCAATTACTTGTTTAAGCTCTGAAATTATATACTTGTTCAGAACCAGTAGATGCCTGAAACTGCCATTTAACATTGTTCTAAAATAAACAAAAAGACTGATTTTGTTCCAAGTCTCTTATTTTTATCATATCTAATTATCCCATTCCTCTTGAAAATGAATGACCTCAATAGAGCCACAATTTTTTTGTTGTTGTTAATTAGGTGAAAAACCATTTATTTTCATTTCCCCTTTCAGCCTTAGAGGGAACCGTTTTCACATGTTCAGCCATTTGTCCTCTACATTTCTAGTTCCTTACATCATGCCAGAAACTTGCTTACTAAACTTTTTAAGCTTCACATTAATCAATCTGTAACATCCATTACAAATATTTATTTTAAAAGTACTCTTTTAGTCACAAATTTGAATTATTAAAGACAAACAATCATTATCTCCTGAGCCTCCTTTTTTGTTCATTTATTCAACGGCTCATGTAACAGGTATTTAGCGAGTCTATACCATGTTCTTGGTATTGGGGAAACACTAATTTGTAAAACAGATATATTTCCTCTATTTCCACAAAAGTGGTTAAAGACAAGAGTTTAAACATGCAATTATAATCAATTGAGACTTAACGATGAAGAAGACGACTCAATGCAGAGCATAATAAGGTCATCCAATTGAGTCTAGGGCATCAGAGAAGGTTAAACAGCAGAACAAACATCCTAGCTGAGACTAGGGAAGTAAACCAGACAAGATCCAGCAAGAAAAAAGAGGAACCATTTCAGGCAATGGTGATACCATCTTTCAGGTTCCAAAGGTGTAAGACAGCATAGAATACCTGAGGAACTTGAAAAGGAAAGTTTTGAGAGGGGAGAGAAGAGAGAAAAGGAACATGGCAGGATTAGATCAGAAATTGTTTTACAAAATATGGCAATGAATTTAGATTTTATAATAAGAATCACAATATAATTCGTGAAGATATTTAAACCAGGCTAATTGTCATTATCAGAATTGTGCTAAGAAAATTATCCTGGTTGCAACGTGATGAATTATTTGGAAAGGAAAAATAATGGATATAGGTAATCTGCTTTTGAAGCTATGGTGATACTTGATTAGAGGCAAACATTGACAATGAGAACAATGAATGGATTATGGAGCTATTTAGGAGGTTTTACTGAGGGTTGATTGAGTTAGCAGAAAAATCGCAATAAAAGTACTAATAGTTAATAAGAGTAGAACAATGATAATGTGTCACACACTGTTCTATGCCTTTTACCTGTATTATTTTATTTAATGTTTAATATAGCTGAATGGGATAGGTAATATTTTTTCTATTTTACATATAGGGAAACTGATTCATAGAAAGATTATAGAAACATTACAGAATGAGCATGACTAACAAGTAAATGGACTAGAATTAGACATTACGTGGTCTAAATCCAGGGTTTTAACCACACTACTAAGATGGCTAAAATAGTACTATAATTGCACGGTGGGGTGTAAGGAGTTTTATCAAATTTAATTTAAAAATACTTGGAGAAAAAACAGTCAGATACAAGTTCTGTCCCTGATATAATGAAATCAACAATACAGGACATTTTGATAACTGGGGAAATGTGAATATAGACTTGGTATTCTAAGAAAATGTATTGAAATATAATAGAATCATTATCTAAAAGAGGATAGATTACAAAAGAGTAGATACATTATGATCTTTGTTACAAAAATACATATACATTTATGTAGATACATAGATAACTATCTGGAAGAATATAATTTTCGGTGTTAACAATAGTAATCTATAGATTGTGGAAATCTGGTATTTTTATTTTACTTTAGTACCTTTATTTATTTTCTAACTGTCCAGAGCATATCTAAATTGCTTTGTAACCTTCAAAATTAAAAATAAACATAATAAAAGGCAAAATTATAATTTCAAAAGACAACATGTGAGATCAAAGCCAATTATTATGTTAATTCAACTTTATATCAGTTGTTCCACAGAGTACCAAAGAGAGAGATGTGCCCAGGTAAATAATCAGTATAGCACTATGTCACTTACTTTTTTATTTTTTATTTTTTTTGAGACAGAGTCTCGCTTTTTCACCCAGGCTGGAGTGCAGTGGCATGATCTCGGCTCACTGCAAGCTCCACCTCCCAGATTCATGCCATTCTCCTGCCTCAGCCTCTGGCGTAGCTGGGACTACAGGCACCCGCCACCACACCTGGCTAATTTATTTTTTATTTTTAGTAGAGATGGGGTTTCACCATGTTAGCCAGGATGGTCTCGATCTCCTGACCTCGTGATCCGCCCACCTCAGCCTCCCAAAGTGTTGAGATTACAGGCGTGAACCACCGCGCCCGGCCAGCACTATGTCACTTTATATTGACTAGTGGTTCTGCCTTAATGGCTCTGAAGCAGAACTCTAGTACAGAGTCGCAGGCTTGAATTTCTAGTAACAAGACACAGAGATCACATTTCAGAGATTTATTCAAGAGTGCTCTGAGAATTAAAACCAGGGGAAGGAAAGGAAAGTTAGGAAAATGAAAGGAAAGGGGTAGGAAGCAAGTAGGAATGAGCAGAAAAAGAAGTCACGCTGTGATGTATTCTCAGGGTAAGACATCCAACTATATGGAGAATTTTAAAATTTAGTGACCTCTCAGGGATGCCCTGAGTTTAGACGAGAATCAGGTCATTATAACCTCCCACTGATTATTCACTGGCTATGGGCCATCCCAAGAAGTAGGCATGATACTGAATATCTTGAGCTGAGGCAGTTATCCAAGGGAACCAATAGCTGAAGGCCAGCAACACTCCTCAGAGATGAAGTAATAAATTCTCGATTCCTAGGGAAGGATATGGGCAGTATTACAGTGCCTACAACAAGAGTATACACAAAACACTACCTTTAAGTGGCTTCTTTCATCTAATTTCAACCCTGAACATGAAACTATATGACTGTTCAACTTGAGGGCCATATGAAGAGTGACAAAGGACAGAATGATGAGGAAGAGAGAGAGAGAGAGAGAGAGCGCGCGAGCATTCACCCTAATGCCTATTCCATGACATGTGAGAAAGTAAAGTGCAGCTTGGCCCAGAAAAGAAGACACAGAGTCAACTTAAATGGACAACAGAAATGAGTCCAGGCCCAAAGCACATTGAAGTTTATCCCTTGGAAAGTTCTACATCTGAAATAATCAAGCTCAATCTGTCGTTAGCTATCCTTGGCCATAACTCATACAGGGAGCTGTAAGAAAGCTCTGTGTGGGGCGGGGGAGGTGGCATGAGAAGGATAAGAGGAAGAGGCCTTCTTTACCTTTCCAAATTAATAGTTAAATTCTACAAGACTCTGTGATCTACTGGATGAAGGGGTGAAGAAAAGAGGTATCTTAAGGATAATGTCAATATTTTTCCTTAATGGTTGCAAATCAAAGAGGACATGACAGCTTATTCAATTAATTGTATGAAGATGATAGACTATCCATTTTGAAAAAATACTAAAATGAGATTCATATCTCATATCACATATAGAAAATGAATTCTATACAGAGTATATAACTGAATACTTCAAATCAATATGTAATTAAAAACTTTAATCACATGAAACACACACACCCTTTTTGCCACACACTCCAGATGCCTAGCAATGACAGAAAAAAAGTAAAGCTAAATAGATGCATGAATATGCCAGGAATAAGAAGACAGCTGCACAGCTAAACAAAAAAATATGAGTAGGGTTGCCAGATAAAGTACAGCATGCCCAGTTAAATTTGAATTTCAGATAAAAAACAAATGTCTTTTTGGTATAAGTAGGCTCTATGCAATATTTAGGATATACTTATAACCAAAACATTATTTTTGGCATTTAATATTTAGTGTATTTAGCATATTTAGTAAGTTCTTAATGTTTAGACTATTTTATTTACTAAATCTGGCAATAAAAATCAGTTATTCTTCAAAGAAAAGAGAAAGTAAGATTGGAAAAATTACGAAAGGAACTATTTACAAAAATTCCTAGAGGGCAGGGAGAAAGGACTAATACTAAAGGTGGTATTCAACTAAAATGTTTTACCCTAGAGATGGCATATACCAAGCACAGGAATGTAGTCCAGGAGTATCCCCGACGTGACTATTGAGGTAAAGGGATGAATAAACAGGTGGTTGTATTTCATCACATCCCCTCTTTCTTTGGGCCAATTTGCCAAGTAATTGATTGTCTGCCTTAAAGCAACAGCAGTGGAGACAGGAGCTTGGGTAACAGAAGCAAAGCTACACAAATTGTCTATGGACCTTTCACTCTCATTTAAGAAATGGAACATTAAAAGCCACTGAAGTCTACTGTATTTAAACTCTCAAACAACAGTGGCAAAGATACAAGGTAAACTCAAACAAGAAATCTTAAATATAAGTGTGTATTGGTCCATTCTCACACTGCTATACTACCTGAGACTGGATAATACACAAACAAAAGAGGTTTAACTTACAGTTCTGCATGGCTGGGGAGGCCTCAGGAAACTTACAATCATGGCAGAAGGTGAAGGGGAAGCAAGGCATGTCTTACATGGCAGCAGGAGACAGAACAAGCACAGGGAAAACTGCCAGTTTGAAAACCATCAGATCGTGTGAGAACTCCCTCACTGTCATGATCCCCCATTATCCAATCATTTCCCACTAGATCCCTCCCTCAACACATGGGGATTACAATTTAAGATGAGAATTGGGTGGTGACAAAGAGCCAAATCATATCATTCTTCCCTGGCCCTTCCCAAATATCATGTCCTTTTCAAATTTCAAAACCAAGCATGCCTTCCAAAACAGTCCCCTAAAGTCTTAACTCATTCCAGCATTAACCCAAAAGTCCAAGTCCAAAGTCCTATCTGAGACAAGGCAAGTCCCTTCCATCTATAAGCCTGTAAAATCACAAACAAGTTAGTTACTTCCAAGATACAATGGAGTTACAGGCATTGGGCAAATGTTCCTATTCCAAATGGGATAAATTGGCTAAAACAAAGGAGCCACAGGCCCTATTCAAGTCCAAAACCCAGTCAGGCAGTCATTATATCTTAAAGCTCCAAAATCTCCTTCAACTCCACGTCTCACATCCAGGGCATGTTGATGCAAGGGGTTGGCTCTCAAGACCTTGGGCAGCTTCACCACTGTGGCTCTGCAGGGTACAGCCCCTTTGCCTGCTTTCATGGGCTGTCTTTGAGTGCCTGTCACTTTTCCAGGCACGTGGTGCAAGCTGTCGGTGGATCTACCATTCTGGGATCTGGAGGACAGTGGCCCTCTTCTCACAGCTCCACTAGGCAGTGTGCCCCAGTGGGGGTTCTGTGTGGGGACTCCCAACTCCAACTCCACATTTCCCTTCCACACTGACCTAGCAGAGATTCTCCGTGAGGGCTCTGACTCTGTAGCACACTCTGCCTGAACATCCAGGCATTTCCATACATCCTCTGAAATCTAGTCAGAGGTTCCCAAAGCTCAACATCCACACCTGTGGGCACAACAGTATGTGGAAGCTGCCAAGACTTGAGACTTGCACTATTTGAAGTCACAGCCTGAGCTGCACCTTGGCGCCTTTTAGCCATGGCTGGAGCTGGAGTGGCTGGGATGCAGGGCATCAAGTTCTGAGGCTGCACAGAAGAGTGGGCCCCTTGTCTCAGCACACAAAACCATTTTTCCCTTCTAGGCTTCCGGGTCTGTGATGGAAGGGGCTACCTCGAAGATCTCTGACATGCGATGGATACATTTTCCCCATTGTCTTGGCTATTAACATTCAGCTCCGCATTACTTATGAAAATTTCTGCAGCGGGCTTGAATTTTTCCTGAGAAAATGAAGTTTTCTTTTCTACCAAATGGTCAGGCTGCAAATTTTTTAAACTTTTATGATCTGCTTCTCTTTTAAATGTAAGTTCCAATTTCAAATCATCTTTCTGTGAACACATGTAAGTGTATTCTTTCAGGAAAAGCCAGGTCACATCTTGAGTGCTTTGCCGCTTAGAAATTTCTTTTAGACACTCTAAATCATCTCAAGTTTAAAGTTCCAAAGATCTCTCAGGCAGGGCCACAATGCTGCCAATCTTTCTGCTAAAGCATAGCAAGAGTGGCCTTTGTTCCAGCTCTCAATAAGTTCTTCATCTCCATTTGAGACCACCTCAGTCTGGACTTCATTGTCCATATTACAATCAGCATTTTGGTCAAAACCATTCAACAGTCTCTAGGAAGTTCCAAACTTTCCCTCATCTTCCTTTCTTCTTCTGAGCCCTCCAAACTGTTCCAAACTCTGCCTGTTAACCCAGTTCTAAAGTCACTTCTACATTTTCAGGTTATCTTTATAGCAGTGCCCCACTCTATCAGTACCAATTCTCTGTATTAATTCATTCTCACATTCCTATAAAGATTATACCTGAGACTGGTAATTCATAAACCAAAGAGATTTAATTGCCTTACAGTTCTGCAAGGCTGGGAGGCCTCAGGAAACTTATAATTATGCCAGAAGGTGAAGGTGAAGGTGAAGCAAAGCATGTCTTACATGGCAGCAGGAGACAGAGACATGGCGTACAGGGAAAACTGCCCCTTTGAAAACCATCAGTTCTTATGGGAAGTCCCTCACTATCATGAAAACAGTGTGAGGAAAACTGCCCCATGATCCAATCACCCACCAGATCCCTTCCTTGACACATGGGGATTACAATTTGAGATGTAATTCGGGTGGGGACATAGTACCAAACCATATCAAAGTATGTGCTCTAAATAAAAAATCAGCAAATATATGCAGAAATTTAGGGCCACTAAGGAGAAACCAGCAGATTCAACAAGCAGAACTAGTACCTGTGGAGGAAAAAAAAAATTAATATAGAGACGGAACAAAAAAATTGATAGTTATGTAGTCATGCATCACATGAGGATGGTTCCATCCATGACAGACAGCTTATACATGGTGGTTCCATAAGATTATAATGGAGCTGAAAAATTCCGGTCACCTAGTGAAGTCACAGCCATTGCAACCTCATAACATAATACATTACTCACATGTTTGTGGTGATGCTGGTATAAACAAACTTACTGCACTGCCCATTTTATAAAAGTATAGCATATACAATTATGAATAGTACATAATACTTAGCCAAAAGACATTCAAGGGATATAGCGAATTAAGATATTTTAGGTATGTAAACATTTACAATTCGTACATAGCCCATCAAGTGAAAAAAATGAACGCAAGAGAAAGTGTCAAATGCACAGGTGACCAAATAAATTAGTAAAATATTGTCACATATTTTGATTGCTAATTCTTAACATCAATTTGTAAATAAAATTTCACATGAACACAGAATACATATTTGCAGAAAAGAGTGAATATAAATACTAGATTATTCAAAATATTGTTGAGGAATGAAGGCTAATTAAGTTAACCATTTAAGTTCAAGCACTAAAAAACTAGATGCGAAATATAACTTGAAAACATCTAGAGAAAAAGAGAAATTGCATAACTTTCAACTCTGGGAAGAAATGAGTACAAAAATCAATCTGAAGCAATCAGAATACATATGGGTATACTTAAAAAGCAAAAAATAAAAAAGTCATCTATTTGCTATATACTAGAAGTATATTAAAAACTCAGTGACATACTGGAGCAGACACTCGATGCTCCCATTTCCTGCCATTTTAATCCATGTTTAAGTTTGCCTGAAGCTGAAGTGGACAGATCCCAACACGATTTCTTACCATATCAAGTGCCTGAGCCCTTCTGTTCCTAAATGTTTTCTCCAGCACCACTGGAGTGTGCTCAGTTTATATCCAGGAAAGCCCCAAAGATCTGAGAATTCCATGTTCCCAGGTGCAACCCTTAAACAATGAGGAACTGAATTTGATGGATAAATATCCCCCACTTCCCATTTCTTTTGTGGGATGCTTGTGAGGTACCTCACAGTGTTCCTGGTAAGATTGAGCCCCAGTTGCACACAGTGGTAACCTACTTGTTAACACATCCTTTAACTGGCTGCTTCTCTTGCCCTGTTGACTTTCCGCACATGCTGTGTGGTTCCTGGGATGGCACCCCAGATAAAGTACCAGCACCTAAGTCCTTTTCTTAGGGTCTGCTTTTAGGGGAACCAAAACCAAGACAGTTGTAAGAATTGGTATACTAATAACCCCTGGTGTGCTGTGACATCATAATTACTAAGACTTTCAGTGGTTGTGGATTGGAGTGAAGTACAGGTGGCTTAAAAACATGGAAGCAAAAGTCGTTAAAGGGATTGTGGAGTTACCTGTTTTAGGCAGCTACCTTAGAATCCCTGAATAACAGAATAACAGGCTCAGGTTAGCCAACTACAAACCTAGAGCTTATTGCTGAAAACCAGAAAAACTCAATGCCAATATTTAAAGAACCCTTATCTCCTGTAATAATAAGGCAGTTTTACTAAGCAGGTATAGGATTTGATTCCTAGAGTGGTAAAGCTACAAAAGAGATTGAGTACATACCCCAGGAACTCTCCTATGCTAAAATCAGGGGCCCTCCTTGGGAAAGAGTTGTAATCCAAAATCTAAAATGATGATATTTGGGTGTGCATGCCTGAGAAGCTTAAATCTTCAGATTCCTTTGAAAACCCCAGGCCAGCAGAAGCAGCCACCTTTCTATAGTACTGTATCTACTGTTGCAAAGATGTCACAAAATGCCACATTTCAGGCAAATGCAACATAAAATGATGCTTATCCTCCTTAATATACTCCCCTTCCTTCTCTTATGGTCTAGATCCATAATCAGAGACATTTCAGCATAGCTCACTCAGTTAACATAGCTCGGCATAGCAAAGCCCTGATATGAAGAAAAAAAAAAAATAGATTATTTACCAAAACAAAGATCTACAGTATCTTACCAATGTATTTCAATGGGGCCTAGAGTAACACACATACGTGTAGGTCTTCAGGGTTAGAACAGAGGCACAGATTAAATATTCAATAGGAACCAGTTTGTTGATATAGGGGCTTATCCCTGTAACTCAGGAAACATTAGCTTGATGAAGTTATATGCACTCAGTCCTAGTATACTTTCAGGATGGCTGTTTCAAACTCAGACACAAATACGTCCCTCATCAAATTAGGTGGCAATGCCACCGTCTGTTTTGGCAGAGCAATGACAAAGGCATCAGAAGACCCAGGAAGGTGGGCATGTTAAAATGGATTTACTATGTGAGACTACCAAACCCACTGTGAAAAAAGGAAACAGAAAGACAGGAAAGTAAATAAGCAAATAAGGAAGGAGGAAAGCAAGACAGAACAGTACCCAGAACACAGTAGATGCTTGATAAATATTTGGTGGCAAATTGATGAAATGCATAAATTAAAACCCAAAATAGTAGTACAAAAATGTGATAGGTCTCGATTATCATAATTAATAAGCTTGATCTTTAACATATGAAATGATGTCCTTTGTTTTCTTTCTAACATTTTCTCTTATATATAGCATAACAATATTGATCAAGCATTACAAAACAGAATAAATCTCAACAAATTCTAAGTAGGTCCTATCATATTAGCCACATTACCTGAATGCAATGCAGTAAAATTAGAATAGAAAAACAAAAGGAAGCCCCCTTGACTCTAGAATTTTGTAGTTAGAAATCAGCTATTCAAATAAATTTGATGATAATGAAGAAATAGAAATATAACGGCAATTAATTTAGTACTGAATTAACTATGTATGAAAATCTATCTAAAGCATTCAGAATACATTTTATAGTCTTCAATATACTTATTAGAGAAATTTTTATAAAATTATGCTGTTAAATAAAAATTTAAAAAAATGAAAAACTGCCTCAAAGTGAAAGAAAAAATAGTAATAAACATAAATAAATAAAATACAAGAAAATATAAATTAATAAAACCATATGCTACCCTTTTTTGGAGAGGGTGCAGCATACCTATATAAGAGCTAAATCTTTGATAGGTACTATCAGAGAGGAAAAATGAGAGAAAATACAATTACAAATATTGTTAAAGATATGTAAATTAGGTGTGGTCAAAAATAATATCTGGGAAGATTCAGAGTGTATTACTTCTAATTTTAGAAATCTTTTAAATAATTTCTATTCAGGACTCTCTCAACCTCCTTCTTCTTTCCTATAGGTGCCTTTACTCACTTGAGACAAGAGGCATTTAGTTACTTCCTACATGTGGGCTCCTCTTTCAAGTAGTAAAGACTACTGGGTAAAAGAGAGAAAAACGATTGCTCTTCCATTCCCTTCCCACATCCAGGGACTGATGTGCAATTCTGAGAGCATCCAGATTTACTGATAATTATCTCCGTGGAACCTTGTCCTTGACCGACATAGCAAGGGTCTCCTTTAAAATTTTTCTTCAAACTGCAATAAAACCAACACTACACTTTTAGCATACTTCCCATGCAACAGAGTCTGAAACTGATGGCAAGGAACTTAGATGCCTAACATACAAGCAAAAGTTGCGTTGTCACTTGGATTTTCTTATTTCCACACTGTTTGCTCATGATTAATAATAATAGCTACTTAAAAGTATTCTTTGGTCTAAGCAAGATGAATATTTTTCGTACATGTGGTCTAAAACTAATACATCTGAAAACTGATCAAGAAATTCTGCTAACTTTGCTATTAGCAACCTTAAAATTATCCTGGAGCCTATTATTCTTTCAGTCTGAGTTTTTTTCAAGAACTTATTTTGTTGAGTATGTAACATAATCTAGGTTATAAACGCACACCTTCTTTAACAGTATGCAGGAAAATAGGTCCAGGATCCCAGGGCATCAAGAAGTCCACTTAATTCCAAGAACACTATTGTTTCAGGACACTATCTTACCTCTCCTCTCCATCACTTTCATTCTGTTTTGTTTATAAATGAATGTAATGGCTAATAACATTCTATATTGCTCTCCCCTGATGTAATTATTGGGCCTGTTTGAGGTATCTGCTTACTCTGGTTTATTTTTTACAACACCTAACATCATTTGTATTACTTTCTAGGTTGTAGTCACTGAAATATTAAATTCATGGAACTTTCTCAAGGCCTTGATTCAAATATAACGACAATATTTTGGCTAAAATATCTGAAATACAAACTAAAGTCATAAAATGCAGCATACCAAGGTCTAAAAATAATATTTATTACATAGGTATACAATAGTTTTTCAGTGCTTCTGTAGGTGTGGATGCCTTATGGGAGAATCTGAATTTTGTCTTTATATGTTAATATATTATCAAAGTTTTCTACATGAACATGTATTATTTATATTTTGAGGTTAATATGATTTAGAAAAATAAATTAGAACATTTAAAGCTGAAGTGTCTCTTTCTATACTTTTAAGAATGTTATTCTGAAATCACAGGTATTTACATTTATTGTTCATATCAGAAAATATGAAGAAATAATAATTACAACAAAAGTGTACAATTTGCAGAGACAAAAGGAATCATGGAAGTAATATTTTTTATCTTTCAGATGAGGAAACTCAGAAAAAAAGTGTATTGACTTGTTTCATGTTACATCTCTAGTTAATAGGATGGCTGAGAATGCAACCTCCTGAGTGTCATATGTTTCTGTCTATTATCCTTACCTATGGTTTATGTTTCCCAGTTGTTTTGGTCCCATCATCCCTACCATATAATGAGATTTTTAAAGAACCGAGTATCCTAGTTTTATTACAATTCCCTATACAGCAGTAGCTTGAACACTAAGAATTCAATGCATGTCAACTTATTGAACATCTGTGATCCTGCAGAAAATAAAATGCTTTCAAAAGAGGTAAAAATGTAAATACAAGAGAGGTGATAGTAGGGTGGTTCAGAATTAACTACAAGGAATTCAGTATAAGACAATTTCACAGAAATAATTCTTAGGTATTAAAGGCAATTACTTAAAAGTAAAGCCATTTCATAAACCACTAAGCATGGGGATAAGAAAAGACAGAATGATTTAATACAAGTCAAAAATGGTCTTGATGTGAACTCTGGTGGGCATTAGAGATTTGCTGTTTCCCAAGTCAACTGTTTTTATGTAACCCAGATTTCTGATGAGGTTAGTTTGCTCTATAAGATCTAGATGAGATTCCTTTGAATCCCCACCTCATACCTGTGGCTGTTCAATGTCCTGCCCAAAGTATAGGTAAATTCCCCAAGCTTATATTACCAATGAATTAAACACAGCCAGAAATAAAAGCCATTGGTAATGTAAATTGATGTGAGCCTTTGAAAAATACTTCTAATAGTGTCAAGATATTCCCTTTAGCTATATGATACTACATAGAATAAATATTTGCCAAAACATTTTTTTTTTCTGTCTCCAGCATCAAATCTGAGAGCTATGAATTAATAGATTATATCCAACTCGGTCAACAATAAGTTGTAAACTATGGCTATGTAATTATAGAATATTGCTTATTTATAGAATGGAAATTTTAAATAAAAACATGAAGAGTTTCTTAATTTTTTAAAATTCATTTTCTTTTACCTAAAGCATTCTCATATTCCTTGTAAGTTAGAAGCCTAGGATGTCTAACAAATTTTGTTAAGTGAGTAAACAGCCTTGGGCCAAGAGGAATCCAGTATGGTAAGAAGCCTCTCAATTCCCATCCCACATTCAAGTATCCAAAGATTTCCTCCTAAAGACTTGCAGACAATCCAAATGTGTAACTAAAATCACTGAAGGATTTTATGTTACATTTTTGTTACATCTACCTCTCCCTCAAAAATAGTAAGTACCGATTATAAACAGACAGATTGACCAATAAATGATGAGCTTTCTGAGAAAAATACACCTGCTGCTTCATTTCATGCTTAAAAAACAACAACAAAAAAAGAAAAAGAAACAAATTTCAAAGATTGTGATTAGGCAAACTAAGAAAAACAAACACAAAAAAACCTTTCACCTCACATAAACTGTTTTAACAACTTAGCTAGATTTTAATTACACAAAATAAAAATGCAAACTTCATATTTATTGGTCAGTATAATTGTGTTAAATTCTTTTATAGAACTGCCATGACTTGGTTAAGAATATTTGTTGATTCATCATGTTTCATCCCCCTTGTGATGTCAAAATAGAAACAGATAGTTGGGGTGGGCACCATCTTGCAACACCATCCTCAGACTAATGGAGTAAAATTATTATCTCTACTTAGGTTATTTCAAGGTTTTAGCAAGAGTTCTCCAGAGAAACAGAATCTACAGGATATACAGATAAAAAGAAGTTTAGTAGGGGAATGGGCTAATGTGATCATGGAGGCTGAGAAGTCCCATGACAGGCTGCTTGCAAGCTGGAGAATGAGGAAAGCTGGTAGTTGGCTCAGGCCAAGTCCCAAATCCTCAGAACCAAGGAAGCTGATGGTATAATTCTCAGTCTGAAGCCAAAGTTCCAAGACCCCCAGGGATTGCTGATGGTAAGTTCCAAGTCCAAAGGCCAGAATGTCTGGAGTTCTGATGTCCAAGGGCAGAGGAAGGACTTCTCATCTCTGGGAGAGGAAAAAAAAAAAATTCTCCCTCCTCTGCCTTTTTGTTTTGTCTGGGCTGTTGTCCCCCGACTTGAGGGCATATCTTCTCCCTTAATCCACCCACTCACATGCCAGTCTCTGGAAGTATTCTCACAGACATCTAGGGCAGCCCAATCTTCAATCAAAATCAAAGCCACCTGGGTTTCCCTTTCAGCAGAGGGGCAAGCTCAGTGCCTACTGAAGCATTGAGCATGAATAGTGCTTTACCAGCTATCCCTTTATCCAGTCAAGTTGACATCCCCAAACGAACCACCACAAGGAAGCTAGAATGTGCCAAAATGGAAATAGAGTTTGAAAGATGGGGTTTCCAAAGGTGAAGGGGGTCATGGGAAAGAAACATTTTCAATTCTACCCATTTTCCAGGGCCTAATAATAGTTCTACTTCTCATAAGTTTAGCACTGCTCACCAACCAATCATGAATTCCTTCTGCTCTGACATAGTATAAAAGATTCAAAAAGAGATTAATGAACAGTATTAAGACATGTACTGCATTTATCTCATATGAGAAATGGAAATGCTATATTTTACTTCTTTACTATAAAAATCACAGACTTTCCCTGAGGTAAAGATACTCTAATTCTATATCATTTTGGCTAAAATTTCTAGAAACAACCATAAGTTTATTAATGACATCACTAAATCTGATCATGTTATTAAAATTTTTCAGGTTGGGCAATTTGAAGTCACAGTCATTATTAGTGTTCCTAATTGTGAAATTAATATATGTTAATTATAACAAAAACTTTTTTTTTTTTGAGATGGAGTCTCACTGTGTTGCCCAGGTTGGAGTGCAGTGGCACCATCTCGGCTCACTGCAACTTTCGCCTCTGGGGTTCACGCCATTCTCCTGCCTCAGCCTCCCCAGTAGCTGGGACTACAGGTGCCCACCCCAACACCTGTCTAATATGTTATATTTTTAGTAGAGACGGGGTTTCACCGTGTTAGCCAGGATGGTCTTGATCTCCTGACCTCATGATCCGTCCGCCTCAGCCTCCCAAAGTGCTGGGATTGCAGACGTGAGGCACCACGCCTGGCAAAAAAAAACTTTTAAAAATAGAGATCATATAGAAAGAAATACAACTATAGACAAACAATCACCCAAAAATATTCTAAATTCCCAGACTCAAATCAAGATTGTCACTGCAAATATTGTCAGCTCATTTTTTAAACCCCTTCTAAGCTTTCAATTCCATTGAGATGAACTCATAGACTAGCCATCATATTTCATCACTTCTGGTATTTTCTGCTTTTTACCTATGTGAAGCTTATAAGCAATACTGTATTGTACTGTATACATACATATACTGTATGTATATACCCTCACTGTTTACTTGGATTAATTTACATTTTTAGAAAAAATTTCATGTCTCCATTTTTATTTAAATCTTTCAAAGAGATTGATGGTAATTAGACTGCATGTGTATGTATGTGTGTGTGTGTGTGTGTGTGTGTGTGTGTGTGTGATTTAAGTCACAGTTAATAAAGCTAATGCAGCTCTTATGAGCAGAGCCCTATGGAGTAAAGTATCTTCTAGATTGTTTTATGGACTATCTGTTTATCTACTTCTAAAGAGGGCTACTGATGGGTAGGGGACACAAAATGGCCCATCAGCCTATATCAGTAATCAAGTCCTTCTGCCCCTGAGTGCTTTCTGCACAATAATAGAACTTGACCTCATGAGACAAGCATCCAGGAGTTTTCATTGTTACAACCGCCTAACAGATAATTGGCATGCTTTGTGTTTTATGAAATTAACTGTATACCAGATAGCAGCCAGCTCACTCTGGTACAAATGGAAGTTTATACACTATAACTAAGAAAATAGACAGTCATTTAGCTTATTGTCTATAACATGAAATATATATCATTCTCCAAAAATATCACCATAATAATAGTTAATGTATGGTGTTTAATAGCTTGATGATATATCAATACAAATGAGCTACACTATATTGGCTTCGCAGGATTATTTTTACTGCACTCCAGTTCATACCATTAATCAACTCAAAGAAATAATATTTTTAGAAGTTTTATCAAATGTATTATTGCTTAATTATGATGCTTCAAATGAAGGATGTTGTCTCTAATATCAAAGTGTCCTTTAATATCATGTATTGCCCATAAGATTTCATAGGAGAACTCTTATTCAAGTCTCAGTTCCAGAAACTCCTATCTTCTGAGTAACAGTAGGTTTATATTTATCTTACTAACATGATGAATCTTCTACTGGATCATGATCCTCACTTTTATCTGACTTAAGTGAATTAGAGCTGAAAGTGGCATATTTCTAGTAACCAGTAGGGCCTCTGATGTGCATTTCTGCCTGTGTTCTATGAATCCCTGCTTTTGTTATCTTCCTATTCTTATTTTTTCTTTACTTAATTTCTCAGCTATTTGCTTTAGCCATTTTCCTTACACATATTGTAAGCTGCTTCAAGTCCTTTTTGAAACAAATAAATATAAATTAGTAATGTTTATTTCATCAGGCTTCCTGTTTATGAAGGATAATTTGCTCCTATATTTATCTAAATATTTTAACAATTTGTGTATATTTTAATACTCATTGAGTTTGTACAAGAATAAAATCACCCTTGAAACTATGTTAATAGCATTTTCTTATCTTCAATTTTTATTGAATTAGGCAACAAAAAAACCTTGAAAATCCTCTTATTTTTCTTTTAGCTCAAAGATTCGTGAGGATTTTTCAAGCAAAGGTAAGTAATAAGATAAATAAAAAGATTTCTAAAGGGGATACAAATTAATAAACCACAAGAAACTTCACTAATCCAGTATAGAAAATTAGTTCTTAAGAAATCTCTTGGTAATCCACTTTTCAAAGTTCTCCAGTTTGTTCAATAACAATATAAATTTGTATTGGTCCCAGAGGAAGTCACCTCTATGTAGGTAGTATGGTTTCAGTGTTTAGTTTATAATTAAGCACTTGAAATACTTGAGAATATGATTATTGGGGCATCAACCCATTGCATAATAATGTTTTTCTTCTTCCCTCAGATAAATACTATAAGTGTGTCAGCATGAACCACCGATTTACAAGATGCATTATGCATAGTGAATTGGTCAGTATTATCTCCACTCTCTTCTACTTAGGAGACAAAATTGAGATTACACAAATTAAGCCACTGTGTCATTCTTTGATTTCCTTACTTGGTTCCGTATGCTTAAGAATGGAATTATTTCTGCAAAAGTAAAATCAAGGACACATTTTACTCTATAGACACTATAGACATACATAAATATATAAAGGTAATATTCCATTTATTTAGGAAAAGATGCCATTTAAAGTGAAACTAGGGTGGGTACAGTGGCTCATGCCTATAATCCCAGTGAGCTGGGGTACAGAGGCAGGAAAATCGCTTGAGGTCGGGAGTTTGAGGCCAGCCTGGGCAATAGAGCAAGACCCTATATCTACCAAAATAAAAAACATAAAAATTAGCCAGGCATGGTGACATATGCCTGTAATCCTAGCTACTCGGGATGTTGACACAGGTGGATCGCTTGAGCCCAGAAGTTCAAGGTTACAGTGAGCTATGATCATGACACTGCACTCCAGCCTGGGCAACAGAGTGAGTTCCTGTCTCTAAAAACAATAAAAAATAATAAAGCGAAACTAATGTGAGCAATATGGCAGAGCATATAGCATTTTAAAGAGACAGGCAGTTTTAGAAGTGGTTTAATTCAGGCCCCTGATTTTTAGATGATACTGTTGGCCAGAAAGCTGAGTGATTTTCCCCAACGTTATGAAGCAGGTTAAAACTCAGGCCCTCTGATGGCCCAAATCTGCACATAAGTATCAATACCTCTTTGAGAAAAAATGCTTTTGTCACCTTCCATAATATCTTTTGATCACAGGGAATATTTGTTATATAATTACCTCTATATTAGGTTGGTTCAAAAATAATTGTGTCTTTTGCAATTAAAATGCCAAAACAGCAATTACTTTTGCATGGACCTCTTATGTTCTTTTAAAAAATTATTCTAAATACAACTTTTTGGGACAGTGGTTTGTATTTGAATCATTTTGCCATGTCTAATTAGTGGCAATAATGAACTTTCTATTCACATAAGAACATTCAACAAACAAATTTCACAGGGCACAGAGAAGGGTAGGAATGAATTGTAGAAAAAAAACACTAAAAATAAAATCATGAATTTGTAGGAAATTTTCTTCTCAGTTGTGCGTACCTTCATATTTATTTTAATCATCTTCTATACAAAACTTGTCTAGATACCAACATCAACTAGATAAAATGTAGATATTAACATTAACTATTCAGGAAGTAATTTGGTAGCAAATGACAGAAAAAAAACAAGCAAAATTAATTGATTAAAACTGTACATTTTTTGACTCATATAACTTGAAAGTTGAGGAGTAATTTTAGGACTGGCCAGCTACAGAAAATAAAACAATGTCAAAAAAACTTTCTTGTTTGTGCCATTACGTTTTCTACATTGCTATGGCTTGGTTAAATTCTTAGCTCCCTCTACAAGGTAGAAAGATAGCTGCCTACACCATACAGCTTATAAATCATCCTAAGAGCAATTCCAGTGGGTCAGGTAGAAGGATATTGTCTTCAGCAGTTCCAAGAAAAATCCTAGAATCTAACCCTCAAAACTCTGATTGGATCATCTACTCACCCCCTAAATTAATCCTTGGAATTTGTTTGCTTAAGCCTGGTCACAAGGCCACTCACAGAGCAGGGTTCAACTCCACCTCATTCAAAACACATAGCGTGTAAATGGAAAAAGCAAGAATGCTTTTGCCAGAAGTAAACATGAAAGTTGAGCAGGCCAGAAATGATAGATGTCTTCTGCAGTGTATTTGTTAGGCAGGGAAGAAAGTTTGGAGCTTCTTTCCCTTCCTTATCTCCCTGTTTTGCCCCCATAAGAAGTTGCTATGGATTATTTTCTACTACACTGACTGGAGCACACACAAATAATAGGTAGAGTCACAGTGCGGCACCAGATTTCACATGGACACAGTCATCAGCCTAACTCCCTCTGTCCGTGGGACAGAAATGCTAAGTAGTAGATCTGTTTTCAAAGTAGAATACTTGGCTTATCATGTTTTCGCTCCATTTCTTTCTATTCCATTTCTCTGTTACCATCATTGTGGTAAAACCCAAGTAAAGATTTGATGTTATAGAAGGGGAATTTGAAAACAAGATAGAGAGCAGTCTTTATTTAGAGTTAGGACTGGAACTTTTTAGGCCTACCTAGTTTAAGAAAGTGCTCCCTGTGATCCAGCCCCAACATGGATCACTATTATCAGCTGTCCACGCTCTCCTTATAATAGAATTATTCATTCATGCCCTTTTCCAAGCGGCTTTGTAATGCTTTTCTGTTGAAGTGAACTCCTGTGTCTCTCCAAATATGGGTTTAGCTATATGATTTGTTTTGGCCAAACATATGTGAGTGAATATAATCTGTGGTGCATCAAATCAGAGGCTTTAAATTAGCTCAAAGGGTTTGCCTTGTGCTTTTGTGCTTCTGCCATCTATCATCAGAAGATTTTGCCTGGGTCCTAGAATGAGAGACATGTGGAGCAGATATGAATCTGAGTTGCAGACTGAAGAAAGCCACCCAAGCCAACTGCCAGACCTGTGAGTAAGACAATGGCTCTTGTTTTAAATCACTGGCATTGTTGGGTTGTTTGTTAAGCAGACTTACCATGCAAAACTGACTAAAACTACATCTTATATAAGTTGTCTGCAATGCAACAACTTGGCCAATTTGGGCCAAAGACAAAACTAAGAAAAACATTATCTTAAGATATTAGAGACATAACTCACATGCTCTCTTTTCAGAGCACTCTTGGGGTATTGCATTTGTTTTAAGACTAATAACCAAAGTAGAATCAAATTACCTCAATGTCATTACTTGCTTCTCTCCAACAGTTTGAAGTTGATATATTAGTCATTGAGTTATTTTTAACATGCCCTCTCTTCTGTCTTCTTTTCTCATATTATACAGCTGGCCTCAGACTTCTCATACCAAATGTTCTTTCCTTCAAACCCACACACCTCACCCTAATCTAAATCTTTCAATCCTTGTGCTACATTCTGTTTCCTTTCTAATTCAATTGACAAAGCAGCAAAGAACATTTCTGGCAAACAAGGATTTCCCTGAAAGACTTGAAAGGAGAGATTAGGGCAAACCAGAATTCTCTTTCCCTGGTAGGCAGAGAAAACAGCCACACTTGTCCACAGGCTTTCCCTACAAACTGCATGGGGAGAAGTAATTAGTCATGGCCAGAATGGGGGCATTTACACTCCCCTCATCCCGTTCATGTCAGTCAACAAACGTCATCTTAATAAAAAAAATTACAAGTCATTCTCTTTTCTGTGTGCCTGTATTTTATTGAATTTTTAATTGTAAAAAGAAATGCTGTTTTATTGTAAAAAATTAATGCAGTTATTTCAAAAAGTTAATCAACTAATAATTCCTTTTCTCCAACATCTCTGAAGTAATCAGTGTCAAATGTTAATTGTACAATTTTTGAAATATTTATTTATGTTTATACTAACATATGATTTTCTACTTTTTTCTATAAAATGATCTTTTTTATCTAAGATGTGTTTTTTTTTTCTATATATATATGTTAACATATGACGGACATCAAGTAAATACATGTTGAAATCTAACTCATTTTTAATCAAAAATAGCTACATAAGTCTTTAGTCCATTTTAATTTGATGTCTGTATATGGTGAGAAATAAAGGTCTAGTTTCATTTTTCTATATATGTTTCATTCTTCTGTATATATTTATCAGGGTTATCTATTCTGTTTCCTTGGTTACGTGTCTATTTTTATGTCAGTACCATGCTTCTTTGGTTAGTATAGCCTTGTAGTATAGTTTGAAGTCTGATAGTGTGATGTCACCAGTTTTCTTTTGGCTCAGGATTGCTTTGGCTACTTAGGTTTTTTGCTGTTCCATACACACTTTAGAATTGCTTTTCTATTTGTGTGAATAATGTCATTAGTATTTTGAAATGAATTGCATTGAATCTGCAGATAACTTTGGATAGTATGGACATTTTAACCATCTTATTTTTTTCAGTCCATGAGCATGGCATTTATTTTCATTTTGTGTGTGTGTGTGTCCTCTTCAATTTTTTTAATCAGGGTTTTATAGTTTTTATTATAGAGATCTTTCACTTCTTTGATTAAATTTATTCCTAGATGTTTTTAACAGTTATTAATAGTTTTTAATAGTTATTGTAAATAGGATTAGTTTCTCAATTTCTTTTTCAAATGGTTCAGTGTTAGAATATAGAAATGCTACTAATTTTTATATGTTGATTTTGTATCCTGAAACTTTACTGAATTAGTTTACTATTTCTAACAGTTTTTTGGTGGAGTCTTTAGGTTTTTCTAAATATAGGATCATGTTGTCTGTGAACAAGGTTAATTGGACTTCTTCCTTTCCAATTTGGATGCCCTTTCTTTCTCTTGCCTAATTGCTCTGGCCAGGACTTCTGGTGTTATGTTGAATAAAACTGGCAAAAGGAGACACCTTTGTCTTGTTCCAGGTCTTAGAGGTAAGGCTTTTAGTGGATATCTGAAATTTATTTATCTTAAGAGTAATTGCAAATATCACTGAGAGAGCTAACATACTAAGTCTCATTATATTTTACATATTTTTTAATACTTTTGTAAAATTTTGCTTGAGAGTAAGTTTTATGTAGAAACAGCCAATGAATTAAATAATGATATTCAAAAAGCATTAACTAACTAGAGTAAAAATTACATAGAGCAAGATTAAGTAAATCAAAGAAAACTTCATCTAAATTATAACTTTATGGAAGGAAAGATCCAAACAGATGACTTTGTATTGAAGGTATTTTGGAAAGCAAATACAGTTCAACTCTTATGTCAGCCAAGGGCCTGAGGTAATTGAAATATTCGAATTGAGTTTTATCCTTCAGCCTGATATTAGATGGCAGAATTTCTAAAGCAAAATAAAGTATACTTTAATATTTTTAGATGTACTCACATTTCACGGTTGAGAGAACAGAATTTTGTGGTGTTTTCCCAAATGCAGGACTTGGGATAACCACTTAACTTTCCATCAAAATAGTAAAGTTTACGAAAAAGCAGAAGCCCTGTGTTCCTGTTAGTCCTCAGGTAAATTACAAAACAACCATTCTCTATCTGGTTGTTATGAAACAAATCCCAGTAATGGATGTAAAATTGTTCTTTGCTTTACAAAATACTTGACAAATATAAGAGGTTATCATTAACCATAGTAAGAACATTTCCAGTTTTCTTAACAAACAAAAACAGTTTAAATATGAAGTGTCCCTGATTCTATGTTAAAGAATGGCTTGCAAAGCTAAGTTATGAGTTTCTCTTGAACAAAAATATTAATTTTCTGAATTTTTATATCATCTATGACTGGTTTCCCTGGGGCCTAGAAGTGCCATTGCAGAAATACCGGGGTGGAACTGACTGGATAACATATTTCATCCATATGGTATTTGTCTGTTCTCACATTGCTAATATATATATACTAGAGACTGGGTAATTTATAAAGGAAAAAGGTTTAATTGACTCACAGTTCAGCATGTCTGGGGAGGCCTCAAGAAACTTACAATCATGACAGAAGGCACCTCTTCACAGGGTGGCAGGAGAGAAAATGAGAGCTGGGTGAAAGGGAAAGCCCTTTGTAAATCCATCAGATCTTGTGAGAGCTCACTCACTATCATGAGAACAGTATGAAGGAAACCGCCCCCGGATTCAATTATCTCCACCTGGTCCAGTCCCTGATACATGGGTAATATTACAATTCGAGATGAGATTGTAGGTGGGGACACAGCCAAACCATATCATACATTCAACCAGAAGCTTTTATAATTGAACACTTGTATCTCTAAAAGTAAGTTTGTTTTTTCAGAGACATTTTCTTAATTTTCAAAAATAGTCCCTTTAAAGCCCAAGGCACTGTTGTGGCAATTGACACTGTAAAATTAATCTGCTTAAAGTGTTAAGTTTAGCCTACAGTTGCCTCCTTACACACTTTAATTTGAGTCTAAAGGTTTCTCCATACATAGTGAACTATAACCTAACTGGATGTGTAATTACAGTGGCCAAGTTTGGAACAATCACAAGCATACAACTGTTCAAACCATATTCAAATAAGGCAAACACCAAACTGTAAGCCAATCCAACTGTTTCTGTACTTCATTTCCTTTTTTTTTTTTTTTTTTGTATGTCACATTCCTTTTTCTCTGCACAAATGTTATCCAGTCATATGGCTGCCTCAGAATTGCTCTGACCCTATCTATTCCGGTTCTAGGGACTGCCTAACTTGCTAATCATTCTTTGCTTATTTAAACACTGTTAAATTTAATTTATCTAAAGTTTTTCTTTTAATAGGGGGAAAGTCTAATATTCGACCTGCCCTAGGATTTTAAATAACCTGATTTGGAGTTAACTCTACAAAGGTAATAAATAAAACAAAATTTATGATCAAATAATTTAAAAGATACTTTCTAATGCCTCACATAAGATTATTAAATACCAGACAAAATTAAGAAAAATATAGCCCTATAACTACACAAGATATTCATTAAAGAGCGATGTATTTAATATTAAAATAACATCTATAAAATCAAGGTGCATTGATCTTTGAACTTCCAAAGACCAGTTAGGAAGTCATCATTAAACAGAATTAGGCACATATAAAAATACTTTTAAACAATAATAACATAACCATATTAAGATTGAGTTGGATTAAATAGGATTTAAGCACAGCTTAATTCTTTTTTATCACCATCCTTTAAACTAGCTCCATCAAACTATTTTTTTCTTGTAGTAAGAAGTCCAATACAACCGAATACCAAGGCTTTAGTTTTTCATCTACTTCTAAGCTTTCTTGCACTCTATGCCTTAAGATCCATAATCTTTAGTACAAGAGAGGCCATGATTGGGTTTGTCAGTTTCCCCACGTGGGTCTTCTATCCCTTCTCCTTGACTCATTTTGTTTACACTTGGGTTAGAGTGAAGGGAAGAAGGACAACAGGAAAGTTACTTAATGTTTTTATTTCCTTTATTTTGTCTTGTGTAGAATAAGAGAAATCAAATATGATCTCTATGTTTGTTCACCTGAGTAATTATAATTCTACCCTCTTTTATTCAAACAAACAAACAAAACACCCAGAAAAGGAGCTGAAAAACCAAATGCAAACTTTACTTCTACCTATTGTTTCTAGGGCTCTTGTGGAGTCAGTGGCCCTCAGACCACTGAATACCAAATATGCACCATGTTTTCTGGCTTTAGGTCCAGTCTCTAGTGTAGCACATTTATTTTCATGAAGATTTATAGACTAGGACTTCACAGGTAAGCTGAAGTAATTAGGAAAAAAGTAATTAATATTTGAAAGTTGATCATATGAATTGGGTCATTCTTGTCACATGCAACCAACAGTCAAGAAGCCAGCAGGGGGCGGGTGGAGGAGCACTCAGGGCACTTAACATTCCTCCACAAATATAATTTTCTGCAAGCTTGGAAGCTGAAACTGCCTAAAACCGGTTTTATCTAATGACCACTGAAACAATCTGCTGCAACTCTCAGACTAGTTTTGCCCAGGGTTGTGGCTGTCATTTACCAATCAAAGCTTGCCAACTTCTCAAAACCTTACTAGTGCCAATGAAATTTCTCAAAGAGCAATATATAACATTTCTCCTTTTCATAAAACCTGTAACCTTCTCTATCTTCTTCAGAGAGAACAGTTTCAGTTAAAGCCAGAGACTATCTCCCCAGTTTGTAAGCTGATATTTCCAGTAAAACTCTCTTTTCTACTCTCTATCTATACTGGTAGTCTCTTGGATAGGAACCGGATAGAAATTTTTTTTGGTCCAATGCTTATCACCAAATAATGCTTACTATATATCAGCCACTACACTAGTTCACTATTGTGTGAACAGAAAGATCCTTGACTTCACAAAGCTGTCTGTTGAGTGTTCACAGACAATAAAAACTAAATGTAAATAGTTACATAGATTGCATAGTATGTTCAAAGTTGAGAGAAGGAACGAAGAAAAGTGTGAATTAGGCCAAAGGAGATATGAAATATGCAGGCAGTGGGGGAGCAGTTGGTTAATAGGTTGCAATTTTAAATAGGGTGGTCAAGGTAGGAGTCACTGAGAAAGTAACACCTGGGTGAAGACTTGAAGCAAGTGAGGGTGTTAGCCAGAGGGAAGAGGAAACAGTAAATGTGAAGTTCCTAATGTGAGGCCTCTGAACCCAAGGTAAGCCATCATATCCCCTGTTACCTGCACGTATACATCCAGATGTCCAGATGGCCCGAAGCAAGTGAAGAATCACAAAAGAAGTGAAAATGGCGGGTTTCTGCCTTAACTGAGGACATTCCACCACAAAACAAGTGAAAATGGCCGGTCCCTGCCTTAACTGATGACATTACCTTGTGAAATTCCTTCTCCTGGCTCATCCTGGCTCAAAAGCTCCCCCACAGAGCACCTTGTGACCCCCACCCCTGCCAGCCAGAGAACGACTCCCTTTGACTGTCATTTTCCACTACCCAAATCTTATAAAACGGCCCCACCCCTATGTCCCTTCACTGACTCTCTTTTCGGACTCAGCCCGCCTGCACCCAGGTGAAATAAACAGCCTTGTTGCTTACATAAAGCCTGTTTGGTGGTCTCTTCACAAGCACGCAGGTGAAACCTAGGAGAGGAGTTAATTTAAGAAAGAACAAGAAGGCCTAAGTGCTTGATACTCAGTAATTGAGTTGAGAGGGCTAAGGAGGGAGTGAGATGGCACATAGGCAGGGTTTCCTCAGCCATTGAAAGACTGTTTAACTCTTGCGGAATAGGGGAGCATTCAAAGTCCAAATAAGATAAATTGCATAATCTAGTTTACAATGTTAAAAGGCTTACTCTGGCTACTGTGTTGAGAAAATAGTGGGGGGTGGGGAGGGATAACGTATCAGTGTAGACTAAATTATACTGTGATAGCACACAACACACATTTCAGAGATTTAAAAAGCAAAGTATAAAAAATTGTTTCCTTACCTCCATTACATAAGCTTATCTGTGGCTTATCTGTGGCTCTGCTTCTTGTTGACTTCCCTCCAGGACCCTGGCTGCTGGAACAGTTGCTATCTGGAACCTTGCCAGTCTCATAGCAAAGGGAAAAAAGACAGAGTGAACCAGGTGCTGGCTCTTAAACCTTCTGCTCAAAAGTGCCCTGAGTTACTTCTAATCACATTTCATTGACCAGAGGAAATCATGGGGTCAAGTGCGACATCAAAAGACAAGAGCACAATTCTCCCACAGGGAGGAGGGAAACCCTAACAAAGACATACAAACATTTTGAATAATAATACAAAATAATAATAATCTTTCCTCTCCAAAGGGAGAGAAAGGAGCGGAGATTATTTAGGAGGTTATTGTAATGGTCTGGGTGAGAGACGGTAATGACTCATTCCACATCAATCACATCTCAAACAGTAGGGTCTTGAGATTTCCAAGGGTGTTAAACAGAAAAGAGCAGAGGAGGTGGCAAAGAAGAATAGAGGCTCAAACAAGAATAAAAGAAAAGAGGCTTTAAAAAGGCCAAAAATAGGAAAAAAGATTAAAGAAAGGGATATGAATACTTACAGCCGAAATTCTCCAGAAAAGAAAAAAGGATTCCAAATAAACTTATATTCTAAAGAGAAGACTTTGATAACCTATTTATTGCTTTTTATAGATTTGTCTGACTGTGTAATTTAGAAGAAACAGTTTTGTTCAAAGCATGCCAATTTTGCCTCTTTCATTTGCGCTGTAATGTTAATTTGACAGCAGGAACTCTCTATTAATTTTTTAATTGTTCTTGATTCCACTAGATGTTGTTGAGTAAGTATGGAAAAGTGATTAAATTCAATTTATAATTCCTATTGCAATTCCTCCTAATGCTTTCCTTTGTAGACTCTTCTGGGCAGTAATGAATCCCAAAGCCTAATCTTACTATGTTCCTTCTTTTATCTACCACAATTGGTTCATTCATTTATGTTTATTCCTTATGTGTGCCAGGAAAGATACTAGATGCTAGGGATACTAGCATAAAAATTACTACTTTTGTGTGCAAGATTTTATAGTCCAGGGATAAAGATGAATGGATTTATTGAGGTAAACGCTATTTTGGAGGAAAGTATGTGCAAAGATAACACAGAAAGAATAGTCAAATGCCAAGCTTCATAAAGAAGAGGTGCTTTAGATGAATCTGGATAAAGAACAGGAAATTTATTTATTTATTTTTAAAAAGTGGGGGTGACAGTTGTCATGCACGTCCATGTGAAGAGACCACCAAACAGACTTTGTGTGAGCAATGAAGCTTTTTAATCACCTGGGTGCAGGCGGGCTGAGTCTGAAAAGAGAGTCAGCGAAGGGAGATAGAGGTGGAGCCGTTTTATAGGATTTGGGTAGGTAAAGGAAAATTACAGTCAAAGGGGGTTGTTCTCTGGCGGGCGAGGGAGGGAGGGTCACAAGGTGCTCAGTGGGGGAGCTTTTGAGCCAGGAAAAGGAATTTCACAAAGTAATGTCATCAGTTAAGGCAAGGACCGACCATTTTCATTTATTTTGTGGTGGAATGTCATCAGTTAAGGCAGGGGCAGGGCATTTTCACTTCTTTTGTGATTCTTCAGTTACTTCAGGCCATCCGGACCTATCCATGAAAGTCACAGGGGGTGCGATGGCTTGGCTTGGGCTCAGAGGCCTGACATTACTGCCTTCTTATATTAATAAGAAAAATAAAACAAAATAGTGTTGAAGTGTTGGGGTGGCAGAAATTTTTGGGGGTTGGTATGG
Source organism: Macaca nemestrina (assembly GCF_043159975.1). Taxonomy (NCBI): domain Eukaryota; kingdom Metazoa; phylum Chordata; class Mammalia; order Primates; family Cercopithecidae; genus Macaca; species Macaca nemestrina. The sequence continues at coordinate 81,899,100 of NC_092135.1, read as the reverse complement.
AGAGATAATGGGCGATGTTTCTCAGGGCTGCTTCAAGCAGGATTAGGGGCAGTGTGGGAACCTAGAGTAGGAGAGATTAAGCTGAAGGAAGATTTTGTGGTGAGAGGCGATATTGTGGGGTCGTTAGAAGGAGCATTTGTCTATAGAATGATTGGTGATGGCCTGGATGCGGTTTTGTATGAAATGAAAAACTAAGGCCGGGCGCGGTGGCTCAAGCCTGTAATCCCAGCACTTTGGGAGGCCGAGACGGGCGGATCACGAGGTCAGGAGATCGAGACCATCCTGGCTAACACGGTGAAACCCCGTCTCTACTAAAAAAAATACAAAAAACTAGCCGGGCGAGGTGGCGGGCGCCTGTAGTCCCAGCTACTCGGGAGGCTGAGGCAGGAGAATGGCGTGAACCCAGGAGGTGGAGCTTGCAGTGAGCTGAGATCCGGCCACTGCACTCCAGCCTGGGCAACAGAGCGAGACTCCATCTCAAAAAAAACCAAAAAAACAAAAAAGAAAAACTAAACGGAAGACACAAGGTCTGAATAAAAGAAGGAGAAAAAACAGGTATTAAAGGATTAAGAATTGGGAGGATCTAGGACACCTAATTAGAGAGAGCCTAAGGGGTTCAGCGTAATTACTTGCTTGGTTGGTGAATTTTTAGGCTCTAAGTTTTTTTATGTTGTCATACACCAGGCCAGATTGATTTAGGTAAAAACAACACTCTTCATTTAAGAATATACAGAGGCTTCCTTTTTTAGCAGTGAGTAAGTCAAGGCCTTGGTTTTGGAAGACAACTGCAGCTAAAGAGTCAACTTGGGCCAGGAGGACTGATAAAGTTTTGTTATGCCCAGACCGTTTATTCCCCGAAGAAGACCACCAGAGTCCAGAGTCAAAGCTAAGCAGCAAGGATCTTTATTACAGGTTTGAACCTGGAACTCTCACTTGCTCACGAAACGAGACGGGCAGGAGAGCTCCCCCACTGAGCTCCGAGCAGTGTTATATAGTCTAAGAAAAGTGGGCATAGAGTTATTATACAAATCAGATATATGATTGGCTAGTGTTTGAACAAGGCGATTTGGCTAACTATGATTGGTTCCCGCCATTTCTGATATTTCAGTTCAACCTTTGAGGCGGGAGAGCAGGTTTATGTCAGCAAGAGTTTATCTTACTTAAACACGTCTTGTGACCTTGCCTCAGAACTTACAAAATCTCTGGTACGTGCAGAAAAACAGGTACTCACAGAACTTACGAAATCTCTGGTATGTGCAAAACAAAATCTCTGGTACGTGCAGAAAAACAGGTACTCACAGAACTTATGAAATCTCTGGTATGTGCAAAGATTAGAGAGCAGAACAAAGGGTGTAGCGGGGGGGGCGGGTACACATCTATCTTTGTGTCCTTTCAGTTTGTGATATGTCTGTGATGCTAGCATATAAGTCATTAGAGAGGCTATAGAAGGTCGGAAGGTCGTGACAGAGGTTGAAATGCCTGCTATTCCAGTACCGAGAGCAATAGTGGAGGCAGAAAGTCCTAAACCAACCAGCAAGGGAATTAGTGTAATAACTCTTTTTTTGTCATGTCAGTGTCATGAGGGGAACAGGGAGCTCTTCAGTCCCATTTGCACATTGAATTTTGGGAGTAAGGAAAACTAGTGTGCATGTGCCTGTCCAATTAGCAGGTAGACACATGTAGGTAGAGGATCTACAGAGGAAGACCTTGTGCAAGGCAAAACTGGAGATGCAAAGTAAAAAGGTGAGAGGGAGTGCTGAAAGGGGTGTCTTGTACCCCGACTCCTAGGGATCCAGCTAGGGCGGCAGCCGTCAGAGGTTGTAATGGGGACTGATGCGGTAACTGCGTAGAGGGGGAGGTTCGATTTTCATGGTGTATGAGAAAACGTTGAGTATCTACGAGCAACCTTTCACTGTTATTTTCGGGGCTGGGTATAAGTAAACAAGAAGAGGGCCTGGGAGGAGAGTCTGACGAGCAAGGGGAAGGTAACCAAGGATGGAGTGAAATACAGGGTAAGTGTCTTCCTAAGCAATAATTACTGCTAACGTTTTTAAGTTTGCCTGTATTGATAGAGGGTTTGTCTGTTATATGGAACTGGAAAGCTCCAATTGTTTCAGTGATGTGTGTAGTTGAGCTTTGGAGATGAAGAGTAAAAGAACATTGAGAAGGTGAAAGATTACCTAGGGGAATTCCAGTGGGTCTTTGCCAAGAGATACATAAAGGAGTGGCCATAGGAATAGTAGTTTGTGTTGTGAGAGGTCTAAATATGGGGGGAGTAGAGTTGGTATAAGGAGAAAGGTTTTTTAAGTAAGTGCGGAGGAGGGCGGCAACTTGCTGATGTGAAATGTCTGGGGAGGTCCTGCTGGACCTGTCTAGAAAGTAAATGAGTTCTTCAGGAGGGTAAAGGTGAGGACTGTTAAGGAAGTTCGTAGGTGTAAGGAGAAAGGAGATGTTGCCTCGTCTGCATGTAAGGTGGGCACAGCTGTGTAGGTGCTTGAAGAAAGGGAAATGCAAAGCCAGCAGTTGTTCACTAAGGAAGGATTAGAAACAGCTAGGAGAGAATGGGTAAGGTTGATAGTGTGGTGGAGATAGCTGGGGAGAGGTAAAGGGTGGCATAAGGATGGGAATGAGAATAAGAGTGAGTATAAAAGTAAAGAATAGAACTTCATCAGGGCGGAAGTATTGGAGGGTGCCCTACCAGCAAAGATCATCTATCCACTCTAAGAGGAAGTTAAGAGTGGCGGTTTGGGGAGAGCACCAAGAGATATCAGCTGTGATGGCTTGAAGAAACAGTATAAACTGGCAGTGTAAACAAGAGTAGGGCATTTATAAGTAGTTGAGAACGGAGAATAGGAGTATGACTAGACAGAAGATAGTAGGGATGACAAGTTTTTGGGGTGCAGTCCAAGTTGGTCTGGTGTCTGGAATGAGACTGGGACCTAATAAAAAGGAGTGTCCACACAGGAGCTCAAATGGGCTGGAACCTGTAGCAGTCCAAGGACAGGCCTGAATTCTGAGAAGGGAAAGTGGTAAAAGTGTTGTTTTGTCCTTTTCAAGTTGGTGACTGAGCTTGGTGAGGTGTGTTTTTAAAAGATCATTAGTCCTTTTACTTTTCCTGAAGATTGAGGACAGTAAAGGATATAAAGGTTTCACTGAATACCAAGAGCCTGAAAAATCATTGCTTGGGTGATTTGACTAAGAAAGGCTGATCTGCTATTGGACTGTATAGAGGTGCGAAAGCCAAACCAAGGAATTATGTCTGACAGAAGGGAAGAAATGACCGCGGTGGACTTCTCAGACCCTGAGGAAAGGCCTCTACCTATCCAGTGAAAGTATCTACCCAGACCAAGAAGTATTTTAGTTTTCTGACTTGGGGCACGTGAGTAAAGTCAATTTGCTAGTCCTGGGCGGGGGCAAATCCCCAAGCTTGATGTGTATGGAAGGGAGGGGACCTGAGAAATTCCTGAGGAGTAGTAGAATAGCAGATGGAACACTTGAGAAGTGATTTCTTTGAGGGTAGATTTCTAGATGGAAAGGAAATGAGAGGTTCTAAGAGACAGGCTAGCGGCTTGTAACCTAGATGGAAGAGGTTATGAAATGACAACAGAATAGAATGGGCCTGTGAGGCTGGAAGGAGATATTTTCCTTTGACTAAGAACCATTTGCCTTGTGTGGGAAGAGATTGATAGGTGGAAGTTTCAGTGGGGGAGCAGGTGGGAGTGAACAATGTGAAGGAGGAAAACTACCTTGAGGGATAGAAGTTGGAATGCTAGCTGCTTTTTTAGCTAACTTATCAGCATAAGCATTGTCCTGAGTGATGGGATCTGATGCCTTTTGATGGCTGCTTTTTTAGCTACCTTATCAGCATAAGCGTTGTCTTGAGAGATGGTGAGGGGAAGAAAATAGATTTTGGAAGTTATGAGAACTGTAGAGAGTGAGTTGAGCATAGTTTGTGATTTTTAGGGTCTCTAACAGTATTAAAGCAGTGGCAGCCACTGCATGCAGACATGAGGGCTAGGCTAAAACAGTAAGGTCAAGTTGTTTGGACAGAAAGGCTACAGGACATGGTCCCAGCTCTCGTGTAAGAATTCTGACCGCACTAACCATGCCTAGGAAGGAAAGGAGTTGTTGTTTTGTAGAAGGGATTGGGGTTTGGGAGATTAGCCGGACATGATCAGCAGGGAGAGCACCTGTGTTTTTATGAGAATATGCCGAGATAGGTAACAGATGAGGAAGAAATCTGGGCTTGACTGAAGTAATGGGGGCCGTCTGTGAAGCCTTGCGGCAGTACAGCCCAGGTAATTTGCTGAGCCTGATGGGTGTCAGGGTCAGTCCAAGTGAAAGCAAAAAGAGACTGGGATGAAGGGTGCAAAGGAATAGTAAAGAAAGCATGTTTAAGATCCAGAACAGAATAATGGGTTGTGGAGGGAGGTATTGAGGATATGGGTTTGGCACCATGGCGTGGCTAGGCAAAACAATTTGGTTGATAAGGCACAGATCCTGAACTAACCTGTAAGGCCTGTCTGGGTCTAGGACAGGTAAAATGGGGGAATTGTAAGGAGAGTATATAGGCTTTACAAGACCATGCTCTAACAGGTGAGTGATAACAGGCTTTAATCCTTTTAAAGCATGCTGTGGGATGGGATATTGGCGCTGAGTGGGGTAAGGGTGATTAAGTTTTAATGAGATGGTAAGGGGTGCATGACAGGTCTCCAAGGAGGGAGCAGAGGTATCCTATACTTGTGGGTTAAGGTGGGGAGATACAAGGGGAGGATGCGAAGGAGGCTTTGAACTGGGGGCAGCAATGAGGCGTGGCTGTAACCTAGGAATAGTCAGGGAAGCAGTTAATTTAGTTAAAATGTCTCGGCTTAATAAGGGAACTGGGCAGGTAGGGATAACTAAAAAGGAGTGCTTAAAAGAGTATTGTCTTAAGTTGGCAGCACAGTTGGGGAGTTTTAAGAGGTTTAGAAGCCTAGCCGTCAATACCTACAACAGTTATGGAGGCAAGGGAAACAGGCCCTTGAAAAGAAGGTAATGTGGAGTGGGGCAGCCTCCATATTGATTAAGAAGGGGACAGACATACCCTCCACTGTAAGAGTTACCTAGAGCCTCTGTGATGGTCCTGTAGGCTTCCTAGGCGATCGGGCAGTGTCAGTCTTCAGCTGCTAAGCTGATGTTATGCCCAGACCGTTTATTCCCTGAAGAAGACCACCAGAGTCCAGAGTCAAAGCTAAACAGCAAGGATCTTTATTACAGGTTCGAACCTGGAGCTCTCACTTGCTCGTGAAACGAGACGGGCAGGAGAGCTCCCCCACTGAGCTCCGAACAATGTTATATAGTCTAAGAAAAGTGGGCATAGAGTTATTATACAAATCAGATATATGATTGGCTAGTGTTTGAACAAGGCGATTTGGCTAACTATGATTGGTTCCTGCCATTTCTGATATTTTGGTTCAAACTTTGAGGCGGGAGAGCAGGTTTATGGCAGCAAGAGTTTATCTTACTTAAACACGTCTTGTGACCTTGCCTCAGAACTTACAAAATCTCTGGTATGTGCAAAACAAAATCTCTGGTACGTGCAGAAAACCAGGTACTCACAGAACTTACGAAATCTCTGGTATGTGCAAAGATTAGAGAGCAGAACAAAGGTGTAGCGGGTGGGGGGCGGGTACACATCTATCTTTGTGTCCTTTCACTGAGACGATCTGGGAAGGAGTCAGTCAGAGAACCTTGGGCCAGAGTTCCAGGGGCTCTGGAAGTGGTTGCCAGGTGAGTTAACAGTCTGATTTTCAGTAGGGTCCCGCACAGATGGGACACGGCTTAGGAGGAATCCTGGGCTATGGATATTGCTTGGCCTAGTGGCCAGATTTCTGGCACTTGTAGCAAGCTCCTGGGGGAGGCACCCTGGAGAAATCCCTGGCTGCTGTGGTTTAGGCATTTAGAAGTTCTTGTGCGCTGGAGATGTGACTGGGGTTTCTCTCACAGTGGAGGCAAGGAATTGCAACTCAGAAATACATTGCTACTTTGCTGCCTCTACTTTATTACTATACACCTTGAAGGCAGGGTTAATTAAGTCCTGTTGTGGGGTTTGAGGGCCGGAATTTAATTTTTGGGGTTTTATTTAATGTCAGGTATGGATTGGATAATAAAATGTATGTTGAGAAAAAGATGGCCTTTTGACCTTTTAGGGTCTAGGGTTGTAAAGCATCTCAGGGTTGCTTCCAAAGGAGCCATGAACTGGGCTGGATTTTTCATATTTGATGAAAAAGAGCCTAAACACTAACCGATTTGGGAGAGGTCGGATAAAGAAAAAGGAGCATTAACCTTGACTATGCCTTTAGCTCTAGCCACCTTTGTAAGAGGAAATTGCTGGGCAGGTGGGGGAGGGCTAGTAACGGAACTGCCGGGAGAACCTGCTCCCCATGTTTAACGTGGGTTCTTTTCTATTTCCTAAGTGTCTCGACTGGTTTGAGAAATAAATGGAAACAGCGCAAGAGAGAGAAATTTAAAGCTGGGTGTCCAGGGCAGACATCACATGTTGGCAGGGTCTGTGATGTTCCCTAAGCCGAAAAACCAGCAAGTTTGTATTAGCGATTTTCAAAAGGGGAGGGAGTGCACAAATAGGGTGTGGGTCACAGAGATCACATACTTCACAAGGTAATAAAATATCACAAAGCAAATGGAGGCAGGGCAAGATCACAGGACTGAGATCACAGGACCACCAGATTGGGTGAAATTAAAATTGCTAACGAAGTTTCGGGTACTCATTGTCATTGATAACATCTTATCAGGAAACAGGGTTTGAAAGCAGACTACCTGTCTGACCAAAATTTATTAGGCGGGAATTTTCCTCCACCTAATAGGCCTGGGAGCGCTACAGGAGACCGGGGCTTATTTCATCCCTTTGGCTTTGACTGTAAAAGGCAGCACGCCTTAAAGGGGCCGTCTATAAGCCTACCTTCAGGGCACATTCTGTTTCTCAGGGATGTTCCTTGCTGAGAAAAAGAATTCAGCAATATTTCTCCTATTTGCTTTTGAAAGAGGAGAAATATGGCTCTGTTCCATCTGGCTCACCAGAGGCCAGTTCAAAGTTACCTCCCTAGTTCCCTGAACATCACTGTTATCCTGTTCTTTTTTCAGGATGCCCAGATTTCATATTGTTCAAACACACATGCTCTACAAACAATTTGTGCAGTTGGGACAATCATCACAGGGTCCTGAGGCAATATTCATCTTCCTCAATTTATGAAGAAGATGATGGAATTAAGAGATTAAAATAAAGAGAGGCATAGGAAATCACAAGGGTATTGATTGGGGAAGTGATAAATGTCCATGAAATCTTCACAATTTATGTTCAGAGATTGCAGTAAATACAGGCATAAGAAATTACAAAAGTATTAATTTGGGGAACTAATAAATGTCCATGAAATCTTCACAATTTATGTTCTGCCATGGCTTCAGCCGGTCCCTCCGTTCGGGGTCCCAGACTTGCCACAACACGGAACGAAACTGTAAGCCAGACCGGGTGTGAGGAGGGGAGGTGATAAAAGGATTATAGGGTGGGGGAGCAGAGGCTGAGGAAAATTGGGACTTAGCTCAGCCTGGAGAGGAGGGGAGAGGTCAGATTAGAAAGACGTAGCGACACTTGGGGTTGGGACTGAGGGGACAGGTGGGAGGGAAAGAAGGAAGATTTGGGACAAGTTGCATTGAGAACAGAGACTAGGGAGGGACCGATATGTAAAAGAATGCCTGGACATCAGGCATCTCAGACTATTTGCCCATTTTACGACAAGAATTATTTAGATCTTGTAGGATGGAAAAATCAAAAGTGCCATTTTCTGGCTATTTGGAACCATTGTCGACTTTGTATTGGGGTCAGGCGGCATTGTAGAAGAAAATAAGCATTTAGGTTTTAGGTCAGATGTGAGTTGAAGAGGTTTTAAGTTCTTGAGAACACAGTCTAAGGGAGAAGAAGGATGAATGGAGGCAAGCCCAGAGAAAAGAGAGAGTAGAGACGCAGAGAGAAGAAGTTGGGGGGTTCTTGCCCCCCAGAAAAGCGGAGAAGGGGTCAGAGGTTCTTCCCCCCACCCCAGAAAAGCAGAGAAGGGGTAGAGACAGGGAGAGAAGGGGTTCTTCCCCCCCCCCCAACCTCCTCCAGAAAAGCGGTACTTGCTGCTAAGGGTGAAGGACCAAGGCAGGGGTCCCTGCATGGTCAGACATCTCTGAAATGTGGGTGAATAATCAGGCAGGTGTCTCCACGTGATTAAACACCAAAGGAAGACTGTTTTCCCGACTCCTTGACCGGCGCCGGCGTTTGGGTCCACAGATAAAACACGTCTCCTTTGTCTCTACCAGAAAAGGAAAGGAACTGAAATTAAGAGAAGGGAAGGATTGAAGTGTGGTGTCAAGATGGAAGGAGAAAGAGGTTGAGGGATAGTGAGAGAGGTTGGAGAAGAGAATAAAAAGAGGCCGCTTACCCGATTTAAAATTGGTGACATGTTCTTTGGGCTGGTGGGTCTGAGGACCCGAGATTGTAGTTGGATCTTTCTCATGGAGCAAAGAGCAGGAGGACAGGGGATTGACCTCCCAAGGGAGGTCCCCTGATCTGAGTCACAGCACCAAAATGTCATGCGCGTCTGTGTGAAGAGACTACCAAACAGACTTTATGTGAGCAATAAAGCTTTTTAATCACCTGGGTACAGGCGGGCTGAGTCCGAAAAGAGAGTCAGCGAAGGGAGATGGGGGGGGGGTGTTTTATAGGATTTGGGTAGGCAAAGGAAAATTACAGTCAAAGGGGGTTATTCTCTGGAGGGCAGGGGTGGGGGGGTCACAAGGTACTCAGTGCGGGAGCTTTTTAGCCAGGCTGAGCCAGGAAAAGGAATTTCACAAGGTAATGTCATCAGTTAAGGCAAGATCCGGCCATTTTCACTTCTTTTGTGGTGGAATGTCATCAGTTAAGGCGGGGCAGGGCATTTTCACTACTTTTGTGATTCTTCAGTTACTTCAGGCCATCTGGGTGTATACGTGCAAGTCACAGGGGATGTGATGGCTTGGCTTGGGCTCAGAGGCCTGACAACAGTGAAAAAATTCCAAGCAGAAACAAAGTTTTCTTCCTATGAAAAGGCATGTGATAAAGTGAAAAAATACTTTAGTAACAGAAATAGATGAATGGGAAGTAATATGTGAAGAGGCACTGGAAGAAGATAAAACTGAGCAGATAATAAGAGACCAGATCATGGACTCCTTGTGTCATGCCAATGAGTTCCAACATAAAACAGTAACCAGGGAGCCACTGAAGGTATTCAGGCAGAAAAGTAACATGATTCAGTGTCTCTGGTAGCTATTGGTTGCTTTAAGTAAATAATCATTACTTTTTCATGTATTACCACTGGTGAAACATAGAAAAGCATCTCAGCAGTGAACAGTAAGGAGTCATTGAAATCTGTAATGTCATTCAAATAACAAACCAGATCTAAAGGCCCATCAGCACTCTGGTACTCTGCCAATCTCAGAACTGTGAGTTTTCTCTATTGACTTCTACAGTCTCAGGCCACATGGCACACCTCTCAGATTCTCTCTCTTCATTTCACAATTCAACAATGATGGTTTTTAAAACTTTTGGTCTCCACATTCTTTTATAATTTTGAAAGTCAGTGGGTATTCCAATGAGCTTTTCTTTATGTGGGTTATATCTGTTAATATTTACTGCCTTAGAAATTAAAACTGACAAATTTAAAAATGCTTATAAATGCTTTTAAAATATCAATAATAGCACCGTTAAATAGTCACATTATTTTTATTTAAAAAAGATATCTCCTAAAACAGAAAGAAACTAAGAAGAAGTGATAATGTTTTATATTTTTTTCAAATTTCTTTAATTTCTGGCTTAAAGGAGGACAAATGGAGTCTCATATCTTCTTCTGCATCCAGTAAGTTGCAATATATCATTTTGGTTGAAGCATATAATAAGACTCTCTCCTCATACAGTTATATAGTTAGAAAAGAGAGAAATCTTTTCAGATTATTTTACTGATAATAATTTATTATCATTATTTTCTGATAATATACCCAAACTCAACAAATGGTAGTTTCTTAAACAGGGACAGGAATCTCTTGAACCTGGGAGGTGGAGGTTGCAGGGAGCCAAGATCCTGTCCCTGTACTTCATCCTGGGCAACAGAGTAAAATGCCATCTCAAAAACAAACAAACAAACAAAAAATTAAAAGCTTTATCAATAGAATGGACGAAGCAGAAGAAAGACACTCAGAGCTTGAAGATTGGTCTTTTGAACTAACACACTCAGAGAAAAATAAAGAAAAAAGAATTAAAAAAAATAAAGTCTTTGAGAAGAAGAAGAAAAAAAAGCTGGAGGCATCACAGTACTCATCTTCAAACTATACTACCAGGCTACAGTAACTAAAATGTCATGGACTAGTTCAAAAGCAGACACACAGAACAATGAAATAGTATAGAGAACCCAGAAATAAAGCAGCATACCTGCAACCATCTGATCTTCAGCAAAGTTGACAAAAATAAGCAATGGGGAGAAGACTCCCTATTAAATAAATGGTTCTGGGTAATGGGCTATGCAGATACAGAAGAATGAAACTAGACCTCTCCCCATCACTATGTACCAAAATTAACTCAAGATGGATTAAAGACATAAATGTAATGCCTCAAACTATAAAACTTATATAAGAAAACCAAGAAATATCCTTCTCAATGTCAGCATTGGCAAAGAATCTATGGCTAAGTCTTCAGAGCAATTGAGCAAAAATAAGAATTGTTGGATGGGACCTGATTAAACTAAAGAGCACGGCAAAAAGGAAAAAAAAAAAAAAAAAAAAAAAAAAAAAAAACAGAATAAGCAAACAACCTACATAACGGGAGAAAATATTTGCAAACAGTATCTGACAAAGGTCTATTGTCTAGAACCTGTAAGGAGCTTAAACAAATCGATAATCAAAAAAAAAAAAAAAATCATTAAAAAGTGAGCAAAAGACATGAAAAGACACTGCTCAAAAGAAGATATACAAATGGCCAACAAACTTGAAAAACATGCTCAACATCACTAATCATCAGAGAAATTCAAATCAAAACCACAATGAGATACCTTGTCATGCCAGTCAGAATGGCTATTACTAAAATGTCAAAAAACAATAGATGTGGCCGGGCGCGGTGGCTCAAGCCTGTAATCCCAGCACTTTGGGAGGCCGAGACGGGCGGATCACGAGGTCAGGAGATCGAGATCATCCTGGCTAACACGGTGAAACCCCGTCTCTACTAAAAAATACAAAAAACTAGCCGGGCGAGGCGGCGGGCACCTGTAGTCCCACCTACTCAGGAGGCTGAGGCAGGAGAATGGCATAAACCTGGGAGGCGGAGCTTGCAGTGAGCTGAGATCCGGCCACTGCACTCCAGCCTGGGCGACAGAGCGAGACTCCGCCTCAAAAAAAAAAAAAAAAAATAGATGTTGGCAAGGCTGTGGAAAAAAGGAAACATTTATCCACTTTTGGTAGAAATATAAATTTGTTCAGCCACTGTAGAAAACAATTTTGCAATTTCTCAAATAATTTAGAACCACCATTTGACCCAGCAATCTCACTACTGGGTATACACCCAAAGGAATATAAAATCATTCTACCAAAAAGGTGCATGTACCTATATTTATTACAGCACTCTTCACAGTAGCAAAAACATGGAATCAACTCAGGTACTTATCAACAAATGTTTGGACAAAGAAAATGTAATAAACATACACTGTGGAATACTACACAGCCATAAAAAAGAATAAAATAATGTCCGTTGCAGCAATAGGGATGTGCCTGGAGGCATTTATTCTAAGCTAACTAAATTTGAAACAAAAAACCACGTACCACATGTTCTCACTTATAAGTCTATTCAATTAATGAGGGTTTTATAGGGGTTAAAAGGATTAAAAAAGAGAAAAATTTCCCATATCCAATAAAACATAGGCATTTTCATTCATATAATGGTTTTAAGACATGGGAAAAATGATATCTCAATTTACATATGCTTAAAAGAGAAAAACTCAGTATCTGGTTAGGTAATCAATAATTAGACTCCAAGGATAAAAATAAAACCATATTAGTCTTCTATTGTTGCATAACAAATTACTACGGACTTAATGGCTGAAAACAATATACATTTATTATCTCAGTTTCTGTGAGTCAGGAGACCAGGCGTGGCTTAACTGGGTCACCTGCTAAAGGGTCACAGGCTGCAATTACAGTGCTCACCAGGGCTGAGATCTCATCAGAGCTTGACTGAGGAAGAATCTGTTTCAAAACCTCCTAAGATTATTGACAGAATTCCTTTCCTTGAAACTGTAGGATTCATTAAAAAAAAAAAAAACTTGCTTCTTCAAAGCAAGCAACAGAAAGAAACTCCAGCAATATAGGAAATACAATCTTATGTAATCACCTAAACATGATCAATACATACCATTGATTAGAATCACAGGGGAGATGATACACAAAGGCATGAATTCTAGGAGAGAGAGTTCATGGGGTCACTTTCAAGTGTGATAACCGCAAAAAAAAAACAAAATCATACGACAGAATTTGAAATTCTCTTGGCTATGATTTGCCATGCTAAATATTTTTATCTATATTTTTTCTAAAACCAAAGATAAATTGATATGGTGACTTAAAATACTTTATCCAAAAAGGCCCTAATGCAAATTTATAATTCATCAAACAAAGCAATCAATCAAACAAAATCAGCTATCTGACATTATGGAGAAAAGCATGGAATCAGGAGTCAAATTTGGATTTTAGCTCAGCCACTTATTAGATGTTTGTTCACAGATATTTTCATGAGCCTCTATGGGTTTCAGTTTCTTTGTCTGTAATATGGAATGCACTTAGACTTACCTTACAAGATTCTTATGTCAATTCGAGAAAATATTTGTAAACTACATTAAATAGGTTTGGTACAAAGAAGTTGTTCAACAAAACACAAAAGTAGTAAAATCAAGGTATTAAAATCCCACTGTGTATGTAGTACCCAGTGACATCAGGTTTTTTTTTTTTTTTTTTTTTTTTTTTTTTTTTTTTTTTTTTTCTGAGATTAAGTACTATCCCCTCTTTGTATGGAAAATAAAATTTATAATGGAAAATGAGGCAGTAAACTGACTCAGCATGTACCAGAACAAGCAAGTAAAATGTGTGTATACCAAGATGTATGCTATACTCATTCAAGCACTCTATATACATTAAATGTGAAGTTGTTCCTTTGTGTCTCATCTTCCTCCAACAGATACCAAGTGTTTTTAGGTGTGGCTTTCTAAGAGTAGTATTGGCTGTGCCATTTAATATACAGATTCTCAGACAGCAATCTCAAGAGGTGGGTCAGAAATTCTGCATTTTACATAATGCTTCCTTATTTAGAGGAGTAAATTTTTATGTATAATAACAGTTTAAAAACTACTGGCTTACTGTTACACAATAAGAGTAACAATAGATAATTACCTGCAAGACCTGGAGAGTTAGGACATAAACATAAATATTTCAGTTCCTTTGCACTGGCTCACTTCTCTTTTTTGAATTCTAGGGACATGAATTTGTAGACATGTGAGTGAATACTAGAAAATATAACTTAAGTAGTGTTAAAGTAATTAGAGTTGGAAAATAACTTATTATCATTTAGAAAGAATGGCTCTGTTCCATTGTCTTCAAAGAGAGCAAGGGTTTAGAAACCATCTAAAGAATGAAGGACTATCAGTAAAGGTCAAGAAGAGAGAAAAGATGGGGTTGTAGACTAAAGATAGGAAACCTGAAATTGATTTGTATTTAGGAAAGTAATGAACAATGAGCTACAGATGGTAGAATGGGTCAAGTTGATAAATAATATTCTCCATCAGGAAAGAGGTCTATTTTTCAAATAGCTTTATTCCTAATAACTTGAAAGGTCACTTAGGCCTAGCCAGGTATCATACACAATCCAATCCTAACAAAATTAATTGTTTAATGGGTAAGAAAGTACATGTATAAACTCCAAGGTTAAAGGCAAACCTGAAAGGAATCAGAGTTTTTATTAGGTAGAACCATTTCGGGAATCAGTTTATTGTTCTGAAGAGAGGAAATAAAGTTCCAGAGAAAGTTGTTACAGAAATCCTGGTCAACGATATATAATAGAGATAATAGGATGACCAACAGCAAAGATCTGCAAGGTCACTGGTATATTTGTGGTAACAGATAGCAAGGGTTAGGATAAAACTTGTGGCTGCTGAGACAGAAGGAAATGGCTAGATAGAGGTGATATAGTGAAGGCAATAGCTACCTCAATTTAGTTATTTATAAAAGTCAGAAAATCCTATTTTTTCAGATTGTGAGGTCTGAAAATGGAACTGAAAATCAATAGAATGATACCCTAATAGAGCATTTGAAAATGTTAAGGCTCACAGAGGAATTAGTACAGAGTTAGCATGTTAGGGGAGTGAAAGCTTTGATAATTAATTCAACTCGTAAAATATTCTTTATTTTTATAATATTTAAGCAACAGATACAAGTTAGGAGGGAAGCTTGGAAACTGTAACTAAGCAAGCACAGCATTTATCTCCCTAGCCAAAGTGAGGCAGACATTTGAATCACTATTCTATTAGTTCATTTGTATTTTCTTTTTCTTTTTCTTTTTCTTGGAGTTTTGCTCTTGTTGCCCAGGCTGGAGTGCAATGGTGCGATCTTGGCTCACCGCAACCTCCACCTCCTGGGTTTAAGTGATTCTCCTATCTCAGCCTCCTGAGCAGGTGGGCTTACAGACGTGCACCACCATGCCCAGCTAATTTTTTTGTATTTTTAGTAGAGACGGGGTTTCTCCATGTTGGTCAGGCTGGTCTCCAACTCCCGACCTCAGGTGATCCACCCACTTCGGGCTCCCAAAGTGCTGGGATTACAGGTGTGAGCCACCGCACCAGGCCTGATTTATATTTTCAAACCTTCCTGAAATACATCTTTTCTCTGTTTATAAAATAAAGTGCAATTCTGACCAAGCAGAGTCTGAGATTGAGTTCTATAGGTTGTTTTAGTCTGCTAATGTCACTTCTGCAAAAGTAAGATTTTTTGAAGATCAGGAAGGAAATAGTTTTAGTATGCTGGTTACCAGGAAATCTTCCAAATAACAACAGTATGACCAAATACCTGATTCTTTCTCAGTGCATATAGTCTTTTTATTACACTAAATCAACCATTTGTAGTCTTGAGTAAATGCAATAATAATAGTACCCAATTATCCACCTCTAAGATTACTATGACCTGAAATTAGCTGACCCACCAGCATGACACAGAAATTATCAAGGTGGCAATTACTAAAAGCAGTTTGATTCCTGATTAGTTACTTGATAATACTTCATTATGAAACAAAGAAAAAAAATGAATGTAAGACTCAGACCGCTTTTTGACAACTGCTAATGAATTTATTGTTCTCTCTATAGATATTTGGATATGGGATTTTGGTTACCCCCTGTGAACATCAGCAGTAATATGTTCTTATTTCTTGCTCAACCTTCATGACAAGAAATGACCTTGCATGGCAATTGTTTCTTATTATACTTGATTTGAAGGGTATGTAATTACAGACTGCATGCTGACTTCCATACAATCACATGGGGTACAATGTCAGAACAACCATACAATGTCTAAATGTTTTTCTTCCTTAAAAATTCCTTTTGATTTTGTGCTTTTTATTAATTTTACTATGATGATGTATACATTGTAAAAACTTGTAAACACCTTAGAATGTTCAGTTCACAGAAAGTACTGTATTCTAATTTTATTATATCCATTGGCAATTTCACTCAAATGCTTAAAAACACTCAAATTAGAATGATCATTCAGCAAATATATGACTATCCAACTATTTGGGTTCTAATGTATGTTTTTGCTAAATTGTTAAATATATTAGAAACATCCCCCAAATATCCCGAATTGCTGGTGATTCTAAAAGTGTTCAAAACTTCAAAAATAATTCTCTATTAATAAGAACAATATTGCAAATATGTCACTTATATAATAGCCATAACTTCCTTTGTTTCCAAGTCCCTAAGCATCCAAGAGACTTCAAGATAAAACTGTATAGCTACCATCTTCTAGAACTAGGTCTGCTAATTAATATAGCCTGAGAAATCAAAAACGTAAATCAATTTTTATTTTAATCAAGCAAGTAAAGTTAATGAAAAATAAATGTCCCAGAGAAGATCACAAAAGGCTCTCTTGTGTAAACACTCCTAACAGGATCCGACTGAGAGCAGAATCGGCCCCTGAAGAGTGTCAACCTAAATAAGATCATTCTGGGAAAATCACTGGGCGTTTCAGAGATGGAGAAGAGTCAGATAAACACTACTATAGGGATCTGCACAAGCATAAAAGATTGTAAAGGTAGACATTGTTGAGAAACATGCTCTAATACTGTCTACTTGATTAAACCTTTTAGCACTTTCATTGTGCCTTGAGGCTTAAATATAATTGTATGCCATCATTGACGCATTACAGTAGTATTTGATATTTGGAATGTTGTTCAAAAAGAATGCAACTGATAAGAATCATTTTTAGACTTTTGCATTCTCTTATGAAAGGCTTTCTAATCAGAGAGTCATTGTATAGCTGGATTTCATAGATGCAAATGAAACCCTTCTAATGGGGTATTATAATGATAAATGTGTATGTATACATATATATGTAACAGCTGCTCACTTTGGTTTGCTTTTATTAGTATCTATTTTATTCTGCATTATCACTATAGAATCTTTGTCCTTTCTGAGTTCCCACTGCTGCTTTCAACTTCACTGACAGTTATTTTCTCTCCTGGGAGCCATCAATGTTTACCATACCTGGCTACATCTTGTGTCTTCCACTGATAAACAACAACTTAAACACCAATGTCAAGCAATGTCACTCAACACATCTGTCTTGTTAATGCAAATTGTGAGGTAAAGTGAACCCTCCCCTCTGACTACTTGTTGCATGAGTACAGCAGAAGTAAACTGAGAGGAACATATCATGAGCATACAAATCATGGGTCCCTACCACAACTACAAGGAACACAGTACATCGTTTGTAAAGTGTCCCAGGTGAAAATAGTATGAATCCTTGATTTCAAAATGAAATATTAAATTTTTTATAATCTACAGATACTAAGATTAACAAGAGAATGTATTTTCATATATAAAATCACTTTTCTTCTCAAGTATTTATTTGACTTTTATAAAGTCTGATATTCTCACCTGATTTTGGTTTTGGGAATGTAAAAATTCAGCCCATAAAATTCAACTTGACATCAGTAAATGTGAATCCGAGATATTGTTTTTACACATGGATAAATCACTTTTAAGTTCAAGGGTGAAGAATGCGATGAAACTGAAAACATATACCAATTTTTCATAGCTTTCTCTAGCATTCACCATTATTCTTTACCTCTTTCAAATGTAATTCCCTGTGCAAGGGAATATGGTTGATAGAGCTTTGTGGCACAATGTACCTGAAATCATTCATTTGTCTGTACCTAAGTGATTTTCTGTGTAACAGGTGTTTTGTTTCGGAATTTACATTCAACACTCAGGTGGGGATGTTTAAGGTACCAAGAAGAGTCATTTTGAAATTTGGGCCTGGAGTTCAAGCCGACGATTAGAATCACTTCCCAATTAAAAAAAAAAAAAAAAAAAAAAAAAAGGTGGTGGGGGTGGCTGGGCACAATGGGCTCACACCTGTAATCCCAGCACTTTGGGAGGCTGAGGCGGGTGGATTACAAGGTCAGGAGATCGAGACCATCCTGGCTAACATGGTGAAACCCCGTCTCTACTAAAAATACAAAAAAATTAGCTGGGCATGGTGGCGGGCTCCTGTAGTCCCAGCTACTCGGGAGGCTGAGGCAGGAGAATGGCATGAACCTGGGAGGCAGAGCTTACAGTGAGCTGAGATCAGGCCACTGCACTCCAGCCTGGAGCGAGACTGTCTCAAAAAAAAAATAATAATAATAAAAAGACTCTTCCCTTTGATTGTCGCTGTTTTAATATACTTGCTGATTTCTTTTACTGGTCTTCTTAAAAGTTTTCAAACTTTTTTTTTATTAAAAGCCAATGATATCATTTACTAAATAATGAATTCTAGTCATAAAATAGGTTGTAAACCTAATGAGAATATGATATTAATGCTTACTGATACCAGTTTTTTAGAAAGAAGTTCTATTTAATCACAGAAAAAAACAATTCTGGATAACTCAATTTTTTTCTAATTATTGTTCAGCACATTCTGTTCTCATTGAGAGGAATGACATGTTAATGCTAAAGGGCATGGCCCCCTGTCAATGGGGAATAGTCTCCATTCAAGTGAAAGCTAGGCTGCCAGAGCAATAATAGTTTATACAAGAGGCATATATTACATGCCCAAACATCGTTTCGGTAAGAATTCTGGCAATAAGATGACTACAAGTATAACAACATTCCAAATATTTTCTTTATACATCTTTAAAGGGAGAAATTCTTATCTTGAGAATTATCCATTTGGTATCTCTTGAGGTAGATGAACAAGGAAAGGAAATATCAGTAATGGCCAACTAAAATAGGACCTTGAATTTTTCTTCAAGTTCTAAACTTTCATACTGAGCCCAAAGATGATAGCAGTATCATCCCTAAGTTGGTTTGCTATTAAAAGTAATACATTTGACAGTCAGACATACAGATGTATATATTGCAAAAAATTGCCCATGAGGCCCTCTGGTGTAAATGCACTGGTCTTTACACAAGCTTATATGACTTTTACAGAAATTACTACTATTCATGTATTCACTTTTGAAACAGTGAAAGCAAATCAGGTGAAATCAAAGTCTTGTTCAGTACCTTTCTGAGGAGTTGTGATTGAAAAAGGACCGTCATCCAACATTCTAAAGTTCCTCTGTGCTAACCTCAAGGGGAGAGGATGTAGTTACTTTCCGAATATCAGATAAAAATTGATACATGTTGCAACTTCCTCCAAGTAAGTTATAAGAGTTTTTCTTCTATGCTACTTTATTGATTTGTAAAGTGAATTAATCTAACGCTAAAAGTAGGTTTTGATCTGGTATCAGTTTTAAAGTATATGAGACAACTATCATTTAAAAGTAGCTTAGGGGCCAGGCATGATGGCTTATGCCTGTAATCCCAGCACTCTGGGATGCTGAGGCCAGTGGATCACTTGAGGTCAGGACTTCGAAACCAGCCTGGGCAACATGGTGAAACCTGGTCTCTACTAAAAATATAAAAATGAGACAGGTATGGTGGAAAGAACCTGTAGTCCTAGCTACTTGGTAGGCTGAGGCAGGAGGGTCCCTTGAACCCGGGAGGCAGAGGTTGCAGTAAGCCAAGATTGCGCCACTGTACTCCAGCCTGGACTGTGACACAGTGAGACTCTGTCTCAAAAAAATAAAAAATAAATACAGATAGCTTAGGGACAGTTTTCTCTAAAACAGGGAGGAACTGGTCCTTCTGGCTCTCTACTGTCTTCTAGTGTCTCCCTCCCCTGACCCCTCTATGTGTATGTGCATCTCAAGGTTCCTCAAGAGGCAGCTTCTCAGAGATTAATCACATTTTCTAGAGTCTCTTCCCTCTATCTCACACTATAAGGTCAAAGGGATACTAATCTGCTCTAGAAACAACTGTGACATCTATGCCATGTATTGAGAGGAAGGAAAGCTGATTACTTTTTATCCAGTCAAAATTATCATCCTAAAATTTGATTATAGTAGATATGAGGAAGTAGCTAACTTTAGTACCATCTAACATTCTATTCCCATGTGTTTTAGTTAAATAGGTAGTTGTTTTACATTATTTTAATATTGTAATAATATTGATCTATATAAGACCAATCATAAAGAATTTGACTTCAAATACTAGATTTAGAAAATAAAGAATCTTAAATAATTAATTTAAGTAAAGGCAAATGTCTGTGAGATCAAGGAGGCTGATTTTTTTAAAGCATGTGAGTTATTAAGGCTACTGAAAATAGGACCAGAATATTTCCTATGAAAACTCAGTAAGTAATTAAAGATAAAT
Source organism: Macaca nemestrina (assembly GCF_043159975.1). NCBI lineage: Eukaryota > Metazoa > Chordata > Mammalia > Primates > Cercopithecidae > Macaca > Macaca nemestrina. The sequence continues at coordinate 81,879,055 of NC_092135.1, read as the reverse complement.
TTTACTTTGTACAAATTAGAAAAACAATCAATGTAATAAAATCTTCAAGGTTACCAGTTGCAGGTCCTTTGGAAACATGACTGTGTTTCACGCTTCGATTTATAGCAATGTCTGCTCATAGGAGCCAGACTGATATTCTCCTGGGCTGGATATTATGTAATGATTTTCACTTCCTTTTTTCAGTTTATGCAAAATGTACAAATAACCAAATTATTCTCCTTTAGTTAATTAGCTTTCAAAATGGTTAAAGAGTATCTTTGTCTGTTATTCTTTAAGCAAATCTGAATGATTACACATTTTGTAGAGTGCCTTATGGAATGTATCATCATGTAAGTAACTATCTTGGATAAAGAGTCAACAACAATTGGTGTGCTGTATACAGGAGCCCCATCTGATGTGCAAAGACACACGTCTCAAAATAAAGGGATGAAGGAATATTTACCAAGCAAATGGAAAATAACAACAACAAAAAGCAAGGGTTGCAATCCTAGTCTCTGATAAAACAGAATTTAAACCAACAAAGATCAAGAGAGACAAAGAAGGGCATTATATAATGATAAAGGGATCAATGCAACAAGAAGAGTTAATATCCTAAATATATATGCATCCAATATAGGAACACCCAGATTCATAAAGCAAGTTCTTAGAGACCTACAAAGAGACTTAGATACCCACACAATAATAGTGGGAGACTTTAACACGTCACTGTCAATATTAGACAGATCAATGAGACAGAAAGTTAACAAGGATATCCAGGAATTGAACTCAGCTCTTGACCAAGTGGACCTAATAGACATCTACAGAACTCTCCACCCCAAATCGACAGAATATAAAATATTCTCAGCACCACAACCCGCATATTCTAAAATTGAGCACATAATTGGAAGTAAAACACTCCTCAGCAAATGCAAAAGGAAGGAAATCATAAGAAACAGTCTCTCAGACCACAGTGCAATCAAATTAGAACTTAGGATTATGAAACTCACTAAAAACTGCACAACTACATGGAAACTGAACAACGTGCTCCTGAATGACTATTGAGTAAATAACAAAATTAAGGAAGAAATAAAGAAGTTCTTTGAAACCAATGAGAACAAAGAGACAACATACCAGAATCTCTGGGACACAGTTAAGCAATGTGTAGAGGGAAATTTATAGCACTAAATGCCCATAAGAGAAAGCAGGAAAGATCTAAAATCGGAACCTTAACATCACAATTAAAAGAACTAGAGAAGCAAGAGTAAACACATTAAAAAGGTAGCAGAAGACAAGACATAACTAAGATCAGAGCAGAACAGAAGGAGATAGAGACACGAAAAGCCCTTCAAAAAATCAATGAATCCAGAAACTGGTTTTTGTAAAGATTAACAAAATGAATAGACTGCTAGTCAGAATAATAAGCAAGAAAAGAGAGAAGAATCAAATAGATACAATAAAAAATGATAAAGGGTATATCACCACTGATCCCACAGAAATATAAACTACCATCAGAGAAGATTAAACACCTCTACACAAATAAACTAGAAAATCTAGAAGAAATGGGTAAATTCCTGGACACGTAAACTCTTCCAAGTCTAAACCAGGAAGAAGTTGAATCCCTGAATAGACAGAAAACAAGTTCTGAAATTGAGACAGTAACTACTAGCCTACCAACAACAACAAAAAAAAGTCTAGGCAAGATGGATTCACAGACAAATTTTGCCTGAGGTGCACAGAGGAGCTGGTCCCATTCCTTCTGAAACTATTCCAAACAACAGAAAAAGTGGAATGCTCCCTAACTCATTTTATGAGGTCAGCATCATCCTGATACCAAAATCTGGCAGAAACACAACAAAAAAAGAAAATTTCAGGCCAATATCCCTGATGAACATCAATGTGAAAATCTTCAATAAATTACTGGCATACTGAATCCAGCAGCACATCAAAAAGCTTATCCACCATGATCAAGTTGACTTCATCCCTGGGATGCAAGGCTGGTTCAACATACGTAAATCAATAAACATCATCCATCACATAAACAGAATCAAGGACAAAAACCACATGATTATCTCAATAGATGCAGAAAAAGCCTCTGATACCATTCGACAGCCCTTCATGCTAAAAATTCTAAATATACTAGGTATTGATGGAACGTATCTCAAAATAATAAGAGCTATTTATGACAAACTCACAGCCAACCTCATACTGAAAGGGCAAAAACTGGAAGCATTCCCTTTGAGAACCAGCACAAGACAAGTACGTCCTCTCTCACTATGCCTGTTCAACATAGTATTGGAAGTTCTGGCCAGGGCAATAAGGCAAGAGGAAGAAATAAAGGGTATTCAAATAGGAACAGAGGAAGTCAAATTGCCTCTGTTTGCAGATGACATGAGTGTATATTTATAAAACCTCGTCATCTCAGCCCAAAATATCCATAAACTGATAAGCAACTTGGGCAAAGTCTTAGGATACAAAATCAGTGTGCAAAAATCACAAGCATTCCTATAAGCATTTGTTTGTCCTAACAGACTAAAAGAGAGCCAAATCATGAGTGACATCCATTTACAATTGCTACAAAGAGAATACCCAGGATTCCAACTTACAAGGGATGCAAAGGACCTCTTCAAGGAGAACTACAAACCACTAATCAAAGAAATAAGAGAGGACACAAACAAAATGGAAAAACATTCCATGCTCATGGATAGGGAGAATCAATATACAATATTCACAGAACATGACCATGCTGCCCAAAGTAATTTATAGATTGAATGCTATCCCCATCAAGCTACCATTAACTTTCTTCACAGAATTAGAAAAAACTACTATAAATTTCATATGGAACCAAAAAAGAGCCCACATAGCCAAGACAATCCTAAATAAAAAGAATAAAGCTGGAGGCGTCATGTGACCTGACTTTAAACTATACTACAAGGCTCAGTAACCAAAAGAGCACGGAACTAGTACTAAAACAGATATATAGACCAATGGAACAGAACAGGGGCCTCAGAAATAACACCACACATCTATAACCATCTGATCTTTGACAAACCTGACAAAAACAAGCAATTGGGAAAGGATCCTTTATTAAATAAATGTTGTTGGGAAAACTGGCTAGCCGTATGCAGAAAACTGAAACTAGACCCTCTTCCTTACACCTTATACAAAAGTTAACTCAAGACGGATTAAAGACTTAAATGAAAGAATTAAAACCATAAAAACCCTAGAAGAAAACCTAGACAATACCATTCAGGACATATGCATGGGCAAATACTTCATGACCAAAACAGCAAAAGCAATGGCAACAAAAGCCAAAATTGACCAATGGGATCTAATTAAACTAAAGAGCTTCTGTACAGCAAAAGAAACTATCATTAGAGTGAACAGGCAACCTGAAGAAAGGGAGAATTTTTTTGTAATCTATCCATCTGACAAAGGGCTAATATCCTGAATCTACAAAAACTTAAACAAATTTACAAAAAGAACAACCCTATCAAGAGTGGGTGAAGGATATGAACAGACACTTCTCAAGATAAGACATTTATACAGCCAACAAACATAGTGAAAAAAGCTCATCATCACTGGTCATTAGAGAAATGCAAATCAAAGCCACAATGAGATACCATCTCATGCCAGTTAGAATGGTGATCATTAAAAAGTCAGGAAACAACAGATGCTAGAGAGGATGTGGAGAAATAGGAGCACTTTTATACCATTGGTGGGAGTGTAAATTAGTTCACCCATTGCGGAAGACAGTGTGGCCATTCCTTAAGGACCTAGAACCAGAAGTGCCATTTGACCCAGCAATCTCATTACTGAGTATATACCCAAATGATTATAAATCATTCTATCATAAAGACACATGCACATGTATGTTTATTGAGGCACTGTTCACAATAGCAAAGACTTGGAGACGACCCAAATGCCCATCAATGATAGATTGGATTAAAAAAAATCTGGCACATGTACACCATGGAATACAGACATAAAAAAAGGATGATTTCATGTCCTTTGCAGGGATATGAATGAAGCTGGAAACCACCATTCTCAGCAAACTAACACAGGAACAGAAAACCAAACACAGCATGTTCTCATAAGTGGGAGTTGAACAACGAGAATACATGGACACAGGGAGAGGAACATCCCACACTGGGAACCTGTCGGGGGCTGGAGGGTTAAGGGAGGGATAGCATTAGGAGAAATACCTAATGTAGATGACAGATTGATGGATGCAGCAAACCATCATGGTAGGTGTACACCGATGTAACATACCTGCATGTTCTGCACATGTATCCTAGAACTTAAAGTATAATACAAAAAATTTTTTAAAACATCAATTGGCATACTAAAATTCAGATGAGGAGGTAAACAATAATCCAAATAAATGTATTAGTTTTGTAATACTAATAAATCACTATTATCATTAAAGTGTGTGTAACAATATAGCAGCGTACAGAAAAGCACCATGATTATTTTTCCTCTGCCAGGCTGCTGGAGTCATCAGTTTGATAAATCCAACAGTGGTGCTCTGATGGCCACTTCAGGAACAGGAGGATGTACAATACTGGAAAACACATCACTTTGCTTTTTCTTTACCATTTACATTTCCTTAAGGACTAGAAAAGTGTTTTTTGGGTTGAAGAAATACAGAGTGTGATAATAAATTAGCCTGGTGATGAGGACTGTCTATCTGGAATCTAATCTAATAGGATCCTGAATTGAGGTGGAATGAAAGTGACCTGAACCTCACTGGTCAATGAACTCTGTCCTCAAATCAAGGTAATAATAATAACAAAAGAAATTTCTCCTCAGTTGACATAAAGGCAAACATATAATAGAAATCCCACTCTTAGAACATGTCCTACAATTTTTGAAGATAGGTCTTAAGGATGATTTTCATATATAGTTAATTTCATCATTCTCGGTAATACAAAAACTTTCGATGACTAACTTCTACAAACAGAACATTTTAAGAAACAGATATTAACATGTGATATCTGGTAATGTCTTATTTAATAACTTGCTGTCTGTGCGACCTGATGTAATTTGGCTTTCCAACATTTACACAATTATAAGTCAAATGCCTGAGCTAGCATAATTTAGTGGAAATTAATTTAATTACATAGCCATGTTATATAAAGTTTTTTAGAAACTATGTCATCTGACTTTCTTCCAATAATCTTTGCAGGGGAGCCTTCATTTTAAGAATAAGGATTCAGAGAGATACACACACACTAGCTTCAATCAATGTCAGCTCTCCATATGCTTGCAATTAACTTACGAGTAGACAGTCATTTTGAAACACTCACTTATCAACAAAATGACAGAATTCTCCTATACCCAAGTGAGTAGCTTGTTGAAAGGTATGCTGAAATGTTTGTACAGATTTATTTGCCAGTTATCTGTAAGTATCTTAAATATGAGGTGGAAGGTTCTTCTTTGGAACATAGGTTCTCAGAGAATAAAATAATTGTACACAGTGTTCAAGCTGTGAAGCTACTGAATAAATGTAAATTGCTGGTGATTGTAAAGATGGGAAGTAAGTGTGTTGACATTTTGAAAAGGTTAGCTTACAGTTTGAAATGGGACATAAGCAACTGCCTCAACACAGAAGCAGGAATATAGTTTCTGCTTAGGAATCTGCTATCAAAACTATGTGAGTTCATGTAGACATTCACTGAAGCTAGATAGAATGAAATATCTGAGCAACATCTCTTTTGAATGGTCTTCCTTTGTGAAATACACCAGTGATGAGGGCTACTTATCCTGCCAAGCAGCTCGGCATCATGCTACCACGGCGTGTTTGCATCCAAGACAAGACATCATTCAATTTAAGAATATTTCTCTTTAACACACTGCCTTTAAGAAATTGACCAGGTATTTCCTTAAATACTTAGTTCCATTCATTTATTCTTAACTTAATTTAAAAATATTTATCAAGCAACTATCAGTGTTCAGGCACTGTTTCAGATCCTTAATTTATAACACTTTTATTAAATAATGTGAGCATATTGGCCTAGTCTATACCACGCTTTCTGACAGAGTGAATATCCAAGATTATTTATTGAATAAGTAATACAAATTCAAATCAAAATTTGACAATAATATACCTTTAAAGACAGTAGAGGGAAAGCAAATTACTTTCTGAGCTATTCAATGTAGAAAATATGGCAAAAATTTTATGAGCAGAAAAAGAATTTTATCTAAATATTATCATTGCTCACATTTTATTTTTCTCAAAATATCCTTTTTTAAATCCTTATACATATTCCCTAGTTTTTACTATATTGTCTTTTATAGAAAATGATATTAATAGAGCAGCCTTAAGAAGTCATCTTTTCCACTTCCTGCAAACCTCCTACTTACTGAATACATTTTAATCTAGTGAACTTCTAAAGACCCGTAAGACATCATTATCCACCATTTCACCTCTGACTCACCTCTGCCCACACCAAAAGCTTAATTTTCTTTTCTTTTTGATAAACCTCTGTGTTTAAAATGATAGATAACTAGCAGACAGGAACTCATATTTGAAGAAGTTTAAATTTTGTCGTTGCTAACACAAGATAGAAATGAGATGATATACAGTACAGCTCTTAATCCTCTTAAATTACAAGAAAGCAATAACAGGGAGGTGCAGCTCCCATTCTATGTCTTGATAATGTATGAAGCTCTATATCAGTGTTTTTCAACGGGTAGTTCCCCAAACCAGAAGCATCAGCATCACCTGGGAACATTTTAGAAATTAACTCTGGAAATGGGACCCCAGTCATCTATTTTAACAGATCCTTCTGGTGATTCTAATGCACTGAAAATTTTGATAACCACTGTTCTACATTTTTGCATATTATCTCTCTTTACTCTGCTGCCTCACTTGTTCTTCTAATTTAAGAAATGATCACATATAAATGTTAAAAAGAAGACATTAGTCTCCATTATCTATTTAAATGCATTTTTCAATCACTTAGCTAAAATCTGGACACAAGGTCACTGGGAGAAGATGACTAGGTCTGGGTAGAACAAGTTCTGGGAGAAGGTCAATGGGAAGTCTGAGAGGGTCCTGTGCAGTTTCTGAAAAAAAGGGAATCGTTAGTGTATATCATGAAATCCAGCAACAAAACGTCCTGAGTTATTAGGAGATCTCAAGCACATAGTGAATCAGTGTTCGGGACACTGCGTCAAATTTGAGTTTAAAAAATAATATCCCTAGGCCCTAAAGTGAATAAGAAACGATCCAACAAAACACATTTCGCTACTGAAAAATCATCTAAGTTAAGAAAGTCCGAATTATAAACACTGCTGGAAAGTTAAGGGACACAAAAGTCACAAATTATGTGGAGTTTGCACATTTTCCCATGTCTGCATGGGTTTTCTCCAGATACTCAGGTTTCTATTCGTGTCCCAAAGATGTGCACCTTAGGTTCATCGGTATGTCTAAATGGCCTCCATCTCAGTGAGTCTGTGTGTGTGTGCGTGTGTGTGTGCACACGTGCACCCTGTAATGGAAGTACATCCTGTGCAGGGTGGATTCCATCTAGCACCTTGAGCTGCCAAGAGATGCTTCAGCTATCCGTGACCCTGAACTGAAGTAAACGGGTAAACTATTATCTTACTTATTTCAACTAATCTTTCTTAAATTTATGTATAGCTCACATTTTCTTTAACGTTTAATACTGGAAGTATTTTAGATCTTTGTCTAAAAGTTTGGTAATGTTTTTATGACCAGAAATAAGCCATAGGAACTAATCTAATTTTGTTTATCTCAATTAGCCTGTAGTAAAATTGGTTCATTATACATTGCTTCACTTAAAGTTGCAGTTTCCAAGAACCTATTAACGATATTGAGGACTTCCTGTACTTACTAGGTGTATGATCACAGGCAATCATTTCACCACTGAGTGTCTCAGTTTCCTCCTCTGTGAAATAAGAATTACCGCCTCCTAGGATTTCTATTTTAATTTAAAAAGTTAATATTTGTATTCTAACCAATATTTAAAAGATATATTTGTAAAGACTAGTATCTGGAACATGATATGAATTATAAAAATGTTTATTAATGAATATATGTCCTATTAATATCCTAATTACAGTTTCAAGGAAATATGCATGAAAATATCCCTAGAGTTAAAAATAAGACTATATATAAAATGAACATATGTATTAGATCTAAGAATCTTACATATAGCATTGCTTTTATTAAACCTTCTTGACAATTTTTTTCCAGCCAGTTTCTGTTGAGACAATGCAATTTATTCAAGACATTATCTCTTTTGCAAAGTGTTTCTTATGCACCTATTATGAAAAGGGCAAAGATTGAACATGCGCTTATATTAATTACAATTAATAGAAGATAGGTTCAAGTGATTACTGTTAATGGACATAAAAATGTACGTATTAAGAGCAGACCTTGGATCGGTAGTATATAGCACTACACAGTCCATATATTTAAAAGTTTCTATTAAATAAATTATTCAAATGGCATGTGTTGTTTGTATAAATTATATAAGTATATTCTTTGTAATTGCGGTAGTTCATTTTCATGATAACCAAAAATCATCAAAGGAAAAAACTGTCACAAAGGAAAGCATATTTTTAGAAGCAGCATCTGCAAAAGCTTTTATTTGATGAAAATTTCTTTTCAGCACTATATTAAGTATTGTCCAAGGAAAATACAAGAAATGTTATCATGCTATTTTGAAGAAGCATATGTACAGACTGCTAGTAGGTAGAACACAAACTATGTCCACACAAGAAAATGCTATCAGTTTATCAATATTGAAGAAAATGGTCACTCAACCTTCGATTTAACCTCCATTTCCCAACAGAAAATCCCTATTTTATTTTACAAATTTTCAAATGCCCATTTCACTTCCTTTATGTGGAAACAGCCAAAAATTGTAACCTTCTTTTCTGTATGAAAATGAACAACTTAAAATAATGCATCCTGTCAAGTAATTGCTGGTCCAGCTACAGAAGCTAGAGAAAAGTCACACACTTTTGTCTTTCTCACTGATAGTTTGGGTTACTTCTTGAAAGACTATCATCAATCATGTCTAGAGCAAGCTTCTAGTGTTTCCTTTGAAATAGTTGAAGCATCATCCTTATAAAATAGCCCTCTCCCTCTAGGGAGTGTATAGTAGTGTAATTGCCAGAAAAATCCAGAATCAAAATTCCACTGTCCCGGTAAAGCAATATAGCCACTTTTAGATTACAAATACGCCCTTCTTCTCACTATGATCTCTGCTCTTTGTCTCTGCATTTTCCTTCCTCTAGTGTGTTTCTGAAAAACAAAACAAAAAAACCCCTCAAAATCATTAAAAACATATATTAAGACAGTGCTTCATATGATGCACGTGTGCAAATTATTTTATTATGAGTATGAAATAATTAGTCAATAAAACTTGGTATTGCTGAAACACAGATAAGATATAGAGATACCCATAGTTCTCCAGCATGAGAAAGTTCACTTTAAGAATAGGTACAGGCTAAAAGTTGTGCTTTCCATCTGAAAGGAAAGTTTGTAAACTAGAAGATATCACAGCAGAGAGGACATAACACTGAGAAAATTGAGAAAGAGGAAACATTCAAAGAATGACCAGAAGAATGAGACAATAAACTAAAGAACAGGATCTTAATTTGGAAAAAATTTATTGACATTATGCCTAAGTTATTGACATTAGGCATTGTAAGAAAACATTATTAGAGGAAGTAACATTAATAATACAGTTGATTAAGACTTTGATATATGAAAATCTGAACTTTGAACATGTACTAATACAGAGATTAATAGTATTGTGCAACTGGGAAAATGATCAAGATAATGATCACAATAATAATGATAAAACTTTTATAATACATCAAACATTGTGGTAGGCAATTTATAGACAATATTTTATGCAGTCCTCAAATAAATATTTAAGGCATACCATATTCCCTTTTGCAGAAATCAAGGCTACAATCGGTGGGTGACTTGCCCACCAGTCACTGGTGGTGCTAGTACTAGGAACACATTTGCCTAACAACAAAGCTAGTGTTCTTATATCACTAAACAAACAATGAAGGCAGGGTTTCACTGTAGAATATGAGCTACAAAAAAAAATATGCCATCAAAACTCAGACAATGAGATAAATGAGAGAATGAGAAAAAAGACCACGTTTTTAACAGTATCTGCACAGGTATTTTCAGCATTTACATAGTAAGAAGAAATTTGAAGTTAATATGAGTGCCATGTATATACTATTTAAAATTTGTCAAGCAAATAATCATGTTTATATAAATGGCATCTTGTTTCCATTTTATAAAGTTGATTTATTCATTTTTCATTAATAATTTTGTCAATTTGAAAAGTCTTAAAGGAATGATTTTATATAGCTACCTGGACTTCAAGAACACCAGTTTAATTTTGCCATCAAAATTCTGGTACACAGAGCGAACAGATAAGTACTACTAATTTTGGAATGATGTCTTATCAGGTTTGCAAAAGATTATCATAATTCGTTATTACTGAATACATATTTTATATTTTTCTCAATTGTATTAAACATAACTCATTAAGGATAATCTATGTACATCAAAGGCAATCTTCATCAAACATATTAAATGCTGTCTAGAGATAAGCTCACTTCTCTATTTCCCATCTGGGATGGTGTTAGCAACGCAACTGTGCCCTGTGCTTCTTTTTCTCGCTTCGACCTTCCCAGAAGAAAATAAGCCCTGGGCACTGCTGATAGTAAAAATCACCTTTATGAGGCAGTCAAGTAATAAAACCAGCTTTGTTTAGTTTTTTTTTTTTTTTTCCCCTATGCCTTTTGTAATTTCAACCCAGGAGGAAAGTGGCAAGAGAAGTGATAGAAAAATACAACAGAATGATCAGAGAAACATTCTCCATTCCCTTATATTCCCTTCAGAGCATCGTGAAATGCAGTGTCAGTTATTCCTACATCAAAACCATATCAATATATTCATACAGGCCTTTAGATGGTTTAGGATGGTTATTCATATTGACAATGTTCTCTGTTCAGGTACTGGTGCTTTCTCCCTAAGTTCTTGCATCTTCATGTTAACAGCAAGAGACCTTTGCATCTCTGACAATCTACAGTGAGCAGAATTAGCCTCCACTCTTGAAAAATATAAAACAGAATGAATTTCTATGATCTACATTTTGTATTTCATCTTACATTATGAGTTTTGTCATTGAAAACACAGTATACGATAACTACCTATTGCCACTTGCATGCCAAATTAGATGGAGACTTCTCTCATTTTCCTGTTCGAAATTTTGGAATGATTAACTACTTCTTCCTAAAAATAATATTGAGAAGTTTTTGTAGGTTACTTATGTTGGGCATTGTGCTTTATATTATGAATCCTTAAAACAATTATAAAGGATAGAAACCTTTATTATTCCAATTTTACAGCTGAGGAAATGAAACTCAGAGAGAGAAAATCACTCTCCATGAAGTCTTGCCCAAGATCACAATGGTAGGGAATTGAAATTGGAGATAAAACTCTTTGTTACTAGGATGCACATTCTCATTCACTGTGCTCTTCTGCCTCTCATTTGAAACTTTCCTTCCCATTGATTTCTAGGACGGATGTTGCTCATGGATCTTATCACACCTTTATGAAGCACTCTTTACCAATGGTTCCACTCCCTGTACCTGTCTATTAAAAGCTATGACTGCATTGTTATTACATCTCCTCTCTATTACACATCCAAGAGAATTGAGCTCACATTTCTATCAATAATCACCTATATTTCAATGACCTCTATATCTAGATATGCACTCACATCAGTCTTCAATTCCAAGATTAAATTCCTATTTTTCTATATCTTTTTGCTATTTCACATAAGCCTCTCAAATTTAACATGTCCAAATATAAGTTCATTTCATCCTCCAACCATCTCTTGAATTTCCTATGTCATTTATGAGATATCAACATCTGCCATTTTAATGTGGCATAATTGCACCCAGTCTTGAAACCTAAGAACTGTCTTAGATTTTCCCCTGTAGCTCATGCACTTGTACTCCATTTTTCTATCTTATTTATGACAAAACTCACTTTACACTACCTTCCCGTGTCTCTTTATCCCATCCCTTTCTGTGAATTAACATAGTCTTCATAGCAGACCTCATTAATCTCATCTGGGCAACTAAAATTTTGTCCTATTTTTCCCCTTGTTTCCATTCTCAGTCCTCTTTAATATGCATTAAACTTCTGGAATTATGTATTTCAAACTAAAAGCTCATCCACTTAACTACTGCAGAACACTCAAACTCCTTAACAACTACAAAATAAATCTAAGTTCCTAGGTTCAGAGCATTTCTGGATCTCACCCTTTTTATTTATTAAACCTAAGTCTTTGTCTGCTGCTCCTGCTCTTGAATCTGATACACAGGTGCACATGGAATTGCTAGAAATTCTCCATGCTTTGAGTTCTGGCATACAATGTGGCATTGTCTATATTCCTTTTTGTCCTGTTCTTTACCCAGGTATTCATTCACTACAAATGACTATACTTGCACATGGTCATACCGCATTGTTATTCCTTCCTTTGTGATCATGCACATACTACTGTTATATCATTTCTCAAAATAAATTGTAATGTTTTATTTATATTACTGGATATAAGCTCCTTCAGATCATAGATTGTAATTCATCTTCATTTAAACAGTGCCTGCAAATGCCATAATAGGGCAAAAAAAATATTTATTGGATAAAGTCTGAGAAATAGATGGATGAGAAATGTCATATGTTCTGGACTTTAATATACAGAAAGGAAGAAATTGAATCTGGTTCAGTTCCACTGTCACAAATAACTAAACGTATATTTTGTTTGCCACTCTTTAAAATAATACTTTGTTTAATAACATGACTTTTATAATTAGCATGTATATTTACTTAAAGTCATTGAAGAGAAAAAATATCTGCATATTTTTAGTTACTACAATTAAAAGATTTAAACTATTATTAAATAAAATAATCTATAAGAGCTTAACACAAATTTTAATACATAACAAGCTCTCAAAAAATGTTGTTTAGAGATATCAATTGCCTAAAACAATACATTGAAAATTTTAATTTCTTAAAGTAGTCATTGAATTTAGAAATACTTCTTTTTAAGTAAAATGTGATCAGATGCCTGACTTTAACAATTATATAACAAACTTAGATGAGATATAAAAGAAAGCATTAATCTTCAAACAGCCACCTCCTACATTACTCATTTAAAATGTACCAATGTAGCACATGAAGTAACTTGAATAACCTTATGTATGATCCCCTAACCATTGAGTCAAACTGAGTATAGAGAATCTTAATCATTAAAGTGGACGTATTTTCCACCATCAGATGACACTTTCAAATATAATTTGATGAATTATATCAAAAAGAACAAAAAACATGTTTAAGATATTCCATAAAGGCAATCTCTTTCAAGTCTTGTTGAAATAACAAAATGGTAGGCCTTTGTTTGTTATCTAATGAATACTAAATAACATACTGTCAAACATTTCTAAGATGAAGCAAGGATGGTTATTAATGGCACACAAAAGTATACTAAATGAATATTCAGTAGTTTTACAAAAACCGATTGGATTTTCAATTGCATTTAAAATGGCTGTTCGAATCAATAGCCTATTATTTCTGTTGACATAGCCTATTTCATAACTATGGAATATAATAATTAAAAGTGCTGTTGTCAATAGGCTAGAGGTTAATTGCAAAAACAGCCAGAATGCCAATGTTGGCTGGGTAACATTCAAAACTAAGTCAAGTGTGATGGAACATTTGTGTATCTATAAGGAATGTTTCAAAATTAAACTTGCATTCAGTTGAAGGTTACTGTAAAAACCTTCCACAAATACTATGGACAAATACTAAATCACATCTAGGAAGCTATCAGCAGCTAATAATTTAAAAATGTAAAAGCTCAAAATTCAATAAATATTGCTTTTACTTTAAATATGGCTATGTGAATTTTCAGTATTTCCCAATGTACACTATTGTTAGGTAACATGGTCTTCTACAGATTCCTTGTTATTCTCAACACCTCATATTATTTATATAAACCTTTATATAAATTGGCTAAGTCTGGGTTTACCTGGGATTTATTTAGAAACACGTATTTACAAAAACTAGAAAGAGGAAACTATGAAAATGAAAAAAACGGCGTAATATAATCACATGATTATTTTATTGAATTTTTATGAGTATAATCGGGTTCTTAGCTTTATACTTACTGAAATTTGAAGTACAAAAATAATGCATTAAGATAAAATAATGTGGCAGCACATAAATAAATAAATATATAAATATTCTTTCTCTTCTTCAATTCTATATGTTCTCAAATGTAACAAATATCAAAGTTTGGTATATATCATTCCATATATGACTCTCTATGCATGTAAACAGTTGAAACTAAATGCACATATTCTCCTACAAACACTATTAAAATGTACACATAAGTCTACTATTACACTTAGTACTTGTTGTATTTTGTGAGTTTTTAAAATAATCTCTTTTTGATTTTGAGTATGATTGACATACCAAAAGTTGTACGTATTTACTGTACATACTTTAATGAACATGAGGTATATACCTGTGAAACCATAAGCAATGCCATAAACATAACAATCACCTATAAATGTTTTCTACCTTCTTTTTGTTGTTGTTGTAAAAACATTTAACATAAGCACTACCCTATTAACAAATCTTAATGCATGCAATACAGTACTTTTGATTATAGGCACTATGTTGTATTGTAGATTTCTAGGACTTACTCATTTTGTGACTGAAACTTTGTACCCTTTGATCAACGTCTCCCCAATTCTCCTTGCCCAGAGGTCCTGGTAATGGCCTCCCCTCAGCCATTCTACTGTTTTGTGAGGTTGACTTTTAGAATACACAATTTTTATGAGTGTACATAACTAGATAAAGCACATACTGAGCCATAAAACAAGCTTTAACATATTTAAAAGTATTAAAGTCATACAGAATAATTGTTCTGACCAAATGGAATTCAACATTTGGAGATTAAAACATATGATTATGAGTAACTCCCGGGTCAAATTAGACACCACAGTGGAACTTGTTAAATGTTTAAAACTAAATTATAAGAAAATACAAAATATCAAAGTTTCTGAGATCAGAAGAAGCAGTGCATTGAGGAATTTAAACCTGCAAATATTGCTATTAAAAAGAAAGGGGACCAGGTATGGTGGTGCACACCTGTTATTCCAGCACTTTGGAAAACTTAAGCTGGGGGATCACTTGAGCCCAGGAGTTCAATAACAGCCTGGATAACAGAGTGAGACCCCATCTATCTCTCCAAAAATGAAAATAAATTAGTCATGCATGTTGGCCTCTGTCTGTAGTCCCAGCTAGTTGGAAAACTGAGGCAGGAGGATCACTTGAACACAGGAGTTCTAGGTTGCAGTGTACTATGATTATGCCACTGCACTACAGCCTGGGTGACAGAGTGAGACCATTTCTCTTAAAAAAAAAAATGGAATAAAGGATATAGGATTATATTTGCGTGTAGAGAAAGTAAGGATATAATTTTTAATAAAGTTTGATTTTATTGGGAAAGATAGAGTATACATATAATTAGCTATATATTAGAAGAAATACATCATCTAAGACTAGATATTTAAATGTAATAATAAAAATTTAACACAATATTTCTATTACATTGTGTTACGTATTCTTAAATAAAATAGAAAAGCCAGAACCCATAAAGGAAAATACTACTAAACTTGAGTTCCTACAAATTCAAAGCATCTCAATGACAAACTGTACCGTAAACAGCATTAAAAGACAAACTACAAATTATGAGAAAAATTTGCAACTTTTATGTCATTCAAAATACAAATCTTTAATATACATAGAAAGTTTTTGAATTAATTTGAGAATATTAATAAAGTAATTCAATTCTAAAAAGAAAGAAAATCGGGAGATAGAAAAGTTGTTTAGTTTTATTTGTAATCGGGTAAATGCCACTTAAAAAATAATATACCACTTTTTAAATCCATAATATTGGGAACAAATTTTAAAAATTTATAACATCGTGTTAGCAAGGGTATAAGGGGCTTCTTTTTGCACATTTTTTGCATAATTGGAGTGTTAAGATTCTACAGTGACATTTGAAGTATAATAAATTTGAGAGCAAGAGCAAGGAGAACTAGCTTGTGAATACTTAGAAAATAAAAACCTCTGATTTGTAATACTGGACAGTCAAGAATAAAGGCAGGCACAGAAAACATGGGGAAGCAGAAACGCAATCATATCAGGAGTAGGTCAAACTGCACCTCAATAGGAGCTGTTTAAAAATAATAATAAAATCTATGGACCTATCATGCAGGAGAAAATTGTTTCAACTTCCCCAGCAGAGTACTAAAACTACTAGTTGCAGTGCACAAGAATCTCATGGTTTCCCAGGGCCTGCAATTCACTTCCCCTACAGGGAAATGGCCACTAAGCATTTTCTTCTTATTGGGAAGAGTAAAGTATAGTTGAATCTGTCTGGCTCCGTGGCCTGAAAGACTGCATCAAAATCCCTTCTTGCTACCCTAGGTTGAAGCGTTTCTTCATCTAAAAAATGTGGATATTACCTATGATGTGAGGATTAAATAAAAGAGCAGTGAATGTGAACAGCACGGTGCTTGAAATAGTGGAAATGTGCAGCAAAAGTTAATCCTCCTTCTTTCCTACTTCCTGGGAAAATCAAAGAATCAGGGATGCTGTATTTCAGTAAGTAAATTAGCCAACCCTTTGACTCCATGTTAACTGATAGGATCATTCGAGGAATTGTCAGAAAAGAAACAGTTTTTTTAAAAGTTCCCAAATTGAATTGAATCAAGTGAGTTAAAAAATAAAGTCAACAACTGCTTGGTGTTTGCAGCCTTAACTAAATGACTCTTTTCAGGTTTATTCTCCTTATTTCATCCTTAGGTACAGTGGCAAAAACATTGTAGTTATGGTTTGAAAAACTTCGTTCAAGTCCCAAGTGTTTATTAGACAAATCAGCTAACATCTCTCACTCATGATCTATTTAATGAGAAAGAAGCAGTAAGAGCCACTTCACCATAAATAAGAATCAAAATAATAATTGTCTATAAAAATCTTTCTTTTGGCCAAATACAAATATCCTTTCCTTGGTTTGGTTTCCACCAGAAACACTGAGACAGTAAATTTAGAGCAGGTAGGTTTTGAGTTACACAAATTTAAAACACTAGGAGATGAAACAAGTGAAAGAGAAGAAGGAGAAAGGAGTGTGGCAGATTAGAGATGGCCACACAGTTTTCAGCCCCTAAGATTGAGAGGTTACCCCTTCAATTGAGCATGATACCCTGGTAAAAGGAGATGGGGTCATGATTTCTCTGACAAATAGAATATGGCAGAGGGGCACCATGCCAATTTCTAGGTCAAAGCCTTAAGAGACTGGCAGCTTCACCTTCTGTCTCTTGAAACACTTGACATCAGGGCAGTAAACAGCCATGTATGAAGTCCAATTAGCTGTTAGAGAGACCAAGTGGGAAGGTCCTAATAGTTCATGGGGAAGGAGATCCAGCTGGGCTCAGTTTTCCAGATGTCCTCACAGAGGCACTAGGAATGTGACCAAAATCAGCAAAATTATTTTGAATCCTCAATATCATCGCAGCCACCAGCTGAATACCACTGAGTGTCCCCAGTTGATGTGATATGTTTCTGAAGAAATGTACAGCTGGGCTTTGCCCAAAGGTGTAATTTATAAAAATAGAAAAATTCAGTAAAATGGTGGTGAAGCCACTAATACTTGGAGTAGTTTGTTAGATGTCAATAAATATTCCAAAAAAAAAAAAAGCAAATAAAAAGAGGATATCATCAAGCCAGCTATCACTGTGAGTGACTGAAACTTAATCCTATATGAAAAATTTGGGAAATTATGTCAAACTTAAAGTTATGCTACTTGAAGGATGAGAGAGCTGGAATACTTACACGTCAACTTACTGTTTGATGACTGCTGAACAATGGTTGTCAATTCTCTAGCACATCTGACTTGGTGAATCCCAAGAGGTACAGCACAGCATATGCATCTGCCACCATTCTATACAAATGTATAGGTCTTCCTTTGCCTTCCTTCTGCTAACATATTCTACACTGATTCTGATTCTAGGGCTTTTATTTCACCAAAAAGTGTTTTCAAAAATCTAAAAACAGTTATGTGTTTTGAAGAAATTAAATAAAAATTTGTTTGAATTTTTATTTATTTAAATCCATGCTTTTTTTTTTTTTGTCTTTCTAGTCTTATCCTTACAGTTTTTTTTTTTTTAAATCATCTTGTATAAACCCTAAAACAAAGTGTTGAAATCATCACTGAAATGGAAAAGGCCATACATGTTTGCATTTGCAAATGTTGGCTCCCTTTCTTACTACTTTGAATTTGGGAACAATAGAAGCCAGTAGATGTATTTACAAACATCTACCAACTGAAAAAAAGCGTTTTAAACTTTTGATTGTCTGTTTATTTTTATGTTGCTGCTTTTTCTTTGTCTAGGTTAATGATTAGGGTCTGGAAACAGACTTGCTGAATTTGAATCCGTGCTCAGCTACTTACTTACTAATTCTGTGCTCTGGGGAAACTACTTAACATTTCTGTGCCTCAGAAATCTTTCATTATCAATACAAAGAAGGAAACTAATAATGTTTTACTTCTGAAAGGATTGGTGTGAGTAAGAATCAATTATTAAATATAAATCATTTGGAATAGTGCCTGGCCTAGGTATGTATACAGGTCCTTAATAAATGGTAAAACATTATTATTTTTAAATTATAACATAAAATATAGAAATGACAAAAAGATCTAATTTAGCAAAGGACTATCAAGGGGGCTAAGTACATTTAATTCCTGGTTGTGTCTTTATACCAATATAAAGCTGTTTATGGAATCATAGCTTACTCAAAGCAGAACATTCTCTAAGCTTTATTATTCTACAACTTGAACAGAACAGTCATGAGCAAGAAGTATTGAACAGAGAAAGCCTTAGGGTAGGCATTTATTCTTCATTTTGATGCCATTCGCAGACTCTTTCTCAGTCAAAGAACGATGTGCCCAAATTCCAATCCGTAATCTTACTCATTTTTCATAACTAAAAAACATGCCTTTTAGTCCTTCAGATAGAAAATTGGCAAAGATAGAAGCATACAAGCAGTTTTACAGTTTAATGAGTTTAAGCAAAATCTTTTTATAGCCCAGATTCTCTAATACAAATCAAAATTGCAATTCAAGCTTGAATAAAAAAAGAAAGAAAAAGTCTGAAAGAATACTAAAGAAAAAAAAAACATGGAAATGATATTCTAACTTTTACTGTTCTGATCCCTTTCCTATGATATGCTGTAATTAATAACTGGTGTTCTCCGAGTTCCTGTTGCTATTTCTGGTTTACTCTCTTCCCTGCTGGTTACTTTCACTATGAAATGGTTTGCATCTAAAGTCAGAGTTACAAAATAATATGAATTAGATCACTTAGTCTTAAATGGTTGATTGACTGTTTTCCATAGCATAGAGCATCATGCCTAAAAACCTGGTCAGTCTCTAGTCTTATCTTGATCTTAACTCTTTATCTGGCTCAAGAATAGTCCTGAATGTGGATCAAACAGTCTCTAGTTATTATGATTCTCATTAAGTCTACTAGAACTGATCATGGGGTCAAATCTTGGTTTTATTCTTTCTGTTCAAAACACCAACCACACTTCCTAATTGTTAGATGCTGTATTTTTCTGACTCTCTCCTTTTCCTGGCTCAAGGCACATAATTGTTGAAGTTGTATGATGTTGTCATAAGGGTTTGTTTTACTATCTTCTCTAGTGAGTGTTTGAAATTTTCTGTAATATGTTAAACAATGTACTAGATTATTACTGTCTTTATATTTTACTGGAAGCTTTATCCAAACCTGTTTCTGCTATTTTTTTTTTTAACATATCAGAACAAGTTTTTAATCGGAAACTTTTGAGCGTATAACACCTAAAAGAGCTACTCACTCATCCCATTCTCTGGTAAACAAACATGTTGAGGGCAAGGATAACAATTTCTTCTTTAATGTGAACACTTATTAATTAATAATGAATCTCTAAAATGGTTTATCATAACTAAGTATTCCTCAATGAATTCATTGTAAGGTGTCTTTCTACTACTCTGGGACATAAGAGCTCACACCGAGCTTTCGGCACTGAGTTTGCAATGCTTTCTAAAAATGTGTCTAAACTCAGTCAAAACCTAATGTTTTTTCCCGTGTTTTTTGCTTCCCACTTCTTTACTTCTCCATGCTTTCTTTTAACATGGACTTGGGAAGCTGAAACAGCTTTCAAAGTAAGGGAGTCATAGTTACATAAGATTTAGATTCTACAGTGAAATCATAAGGTGGAGTCAGAATTATTGCCCTTTATAATATCTTAATGTTGCAACATCAGTTTAAGTGATAATAAAGCCTTGCATAGTAAAGTCTTTAAATAAGCATTAGATTATATTTTAATCACATAAACAAAAAGGGAGGACATAGAAAAGAAATAATAGTAGGATAAAAAGTTCAAGATTTGTAAAATTGTCATTATTAACCATATTCTTTCATCTCTCTGAATTTGATTTTACTTGGCCTCACACACAAATAACAAAGGTCTTCTCTTTCTTCATCCTTCCCTCCCTCCTTCCCTTTCTCTTATTTATTGTTGAATATGAAGAAGGAGCAGAGAGACAGGTGTATTTGAGTCAATATAAGTAAATTTATGACACAGATTTACTGTATTACTTTTCTTCTTTCTGGTTGAAAAATAAAATATTTTTAACAAGTTCAGAAACTATGCAGGTGCAGCCTCCCTTCCTCTCCACTTGCAATGTAAAACACAACAGAGTCATGTAACATCAACTCATCTTTGCTTGACCTGAACCATTTCTTTGAGACAATCACTCTCAATTTACCAAGGGCATGAAAGGTTCTTAATGTTCTGGAAACTTGCATTTAATTAAAAATTTATCAAAGTAAGAACTCCTAGTATTTACTTTAAAAATGGCCATGTTGGCTACAAATGACAGAGACTTGTTTAACATATGTAATAAAGAGAAATACATTGGTTCTCTTGATTGGTAGGATCTCATGGTAGCTACAAGATCTAAATAAGTGCTGCAAGTTCCAGAGCCTCAAGACTGGAACCAGGATCTAGTCAGCTACCAAAGGTTTCAGATACACATCTCTTAGCATGGCAGAAATAGAGTTTCTTTTTCCAATGTCTACATAGCAATCCTAGAGAAACAGACTCTGGTCTTGCTTGAGTCTGAGGCCTACCTCTAGAGCATTCATTATTTTCCAGAGAATGAGATATTGCAAGTGTCTGAATCTAAAACACACATCTATACATATAGTCAGAGGGCTGGATCTCTGATTAGAAGAGAGAAAATGGGATTTAAAAATGCGCTTAATAGTCAAATGCAATAGCTACCTTGTGATCCTTGGGACAGTCATTAGAATGTGACATCTGCTTTGTTGTGCCAAAATAATTTTTTTAAAGTGTCTATAATGTATATTATAAACACATGTACAAGTTAGTCTCTAAATAGTCAAAATATTTGCATTTTCAGAAAAAAATGCCATATTTTGCTTCAGTGCCAATATGATGAGCTAAATATCCTTAAATAGTTACTTAGTACTGCATACATCTGGAATTTTAAACCGTAATACTGATAAAGGATAGGGAAAGCTTTTGGGGGTCTAATGCATTGCAAAAATAGGAGAATAAAAAAAAATCTGTATCAGGGAGTACAAAATTAAAGATAATGAAAAGATTGCCAAACAAAGATTTAATTTAATCTCATTATGCTTTCTTGAAACTTCCTTGTCAATTAAACCACATCAAAAAATTGAGCTAAGGAAAAATGGACTAATCAATAAAGAAAGAAACTTAAAAGAGTGTAAATCAATAGCCTAGTTCCTTTCCAAATCAGAAGCCACAAAACTTAATCTCATCTCATTTTTGTCAATAGTTGTTTATAAGTAATTTGGAAAACTATACAAGATTGTTACCATAGAGATGAATAAATGGGTTGAAATCCTGAATAATCAATAGTACCTTCTATTCTTAAATTTATAAATACGTTTTGGATATCTTCTGCAAGATCAGAGAATGACTAGATATGTGTATGTATATTTAATTGATTGTTCACAATCTTAAAAATAGCAATCATTCTTTACATTCTTGAAATAAAGTCATTTCATGAAAATTCATAAAATATATACAGTTGTATAAGGCCAAACATGAGTGCATAAAATACTCAGCTTTTTTAATTTAACATGACTTGTTTACACTACTATTTAGTTTATTTAACATCTAATCCCCCATACAAATGCCAAAGCTTTAGCCTTTTCTGTCTAAATGATACGTACCATGAAAATCCAGATAATTATTGTGTTTATGTATATATTTATCACAAACTTATCAGCAAGTTGGTTGATATTACCTTTGAAAAATAAGATTATGTTTATATGGTCTAAGATATGATAAGAAATTATTAGGTAGTAACTATGTGCCAGTCATTTTCAAAGGAATTTAAGGCATAAATGTTTTATAATAGAGCATTTATCATAGATATTAATGTATTTTGCCAGTGAAAACTCGAAGTCTTAGAAACAACATGTAATCAACAGAGCCAGGATTGAATCAAGTCTGTTTGACCTCAAAGCTCATCGTATGATTTACGGTACTAAATTGTCTTCTAATTACTGATTTATACTGATGGGGAAAAATTATTTTCCAAATGTTTATCTCATTTCCTCTGAGAGGATTAGACATCTGTATGCATTGCAATGTGACAGAGAGCAACTTCTTTCAGTCAAAATATACTTATTTCTTAATTGTCAGGCATGTCCATGTGACTTGCCTTGATCCACAGACTGTGAACATGAGTGATGTATGTTATGTCTAAGCAGAAGCTTTAAGGAACACTGGAAGTTTCCAACACCTGATCTTTTCTCTCTGCCTCAGATACAGCATTTGGTTAAAAACCAAATATGGTTTGGTCTTCTTGCCTGATACCAAGTGAACAAGAAATGTATAGCAAATAAATAGACACAAACAGTTAATATCAGTGAGAAATAAAGGTTTTTTGATATAAATTATTGAGATTTCAGGTTTTATGTTATTTATTGCAGGCAGTACTATGAATATTTACAAACAGTATTTATTAATCTAACAATTATGAAGTAAATGTGGTCTTAGTAGAATATTCTACTTCCCATTTTAAAGATAAAACTTTATGTGGTGAAAGCTCTTGGCATTCACTATTCACTATTGGTAGGAAGTTCTGATGCGGTCAGTGCATCTTAGGAGCATGAAGACAAATGACACATACTAAGGATAGAGAGACGAAAGGTAGAAAGATTCTGGATACCCCATGACACGGTTGCATCACCATTCCAGGCCTGGATTAAACTCTGACATCTTCCATAGTGAGAAAAATAAACACTGTACTTGTCTAAGTCACTATAGTTAGGTTTCTGTTATCTTTTTCTTTTTAATGCAGCCTATAACATATGTGAAGCTTTAGACTTGCAAATTCAGACCTCTTCCCAGCTCAAAGAAATTTTCTTGTGTTTGCTTACTCTTCCTCCTGTTCCCTTTTCTCCATCAGAACTTATTAGTCACATTCAGCCTCGTGGATCTATTGTACAAGTCTTACAGCTTTTTACTTTACGTGTATGTTCTTTGAGATATCTCTTGCATCCGATCTTCTGTATTATTTAATTCAGCATTCAGTCCTGATCATCCTCCCCTTTAATTCATAAACTGAATTTTCTGAATTTGACTCGTGTGCTGCCATGCTCCCAGAGCACTTTATAATGTTGCAGTTAGAACTTTTGGCCAGGTGCAATGTCTCACACCCTTAATCCCAACACTTTTGGAGGCCGAGACAGGAGGATTGCTTAAAGCCAAGAGTTCAAGACCAACCTAGGCAATATGGCAAGACCCCATCTCTACAAAAAACTAAAAACTAAAAAATAGCCAGGCATGGTGCCATGCATCTGTCATCCTAGCTATTCAGAGGGCTGAGGCAGGAGGCTCACTTGAGCCCAGGAGGTTGAAGATACAGTGAGCCAAAATCATGCCACTGCACTCCAGCCTGGGTGAAAAAGAAAACCCTGTTTCTAAAATAAATAATAAATAAATAAAAATTAAAAATAAATAACTTTCAAGTGCTTGAGTGTTTGGGTTTTGTTTTTTTTTGTTTGTTTGTTTGTTTGTTTTGTTTGTTTGTTTTTAAATCCAAGATTTGGTCACTTCTCCCTACTAATTCTGAAAATGGGTATGTGTTTTGATTATTCAATCTGAGCCTTTTTATCTATGTGGGGAAGCCTATCCAAAGAGTAGATTTTTATGTGTTTATTTATGCACTTTTATGCATTCACTTATGCACTGATTTATTGGATATATTGGGACTCATGTCTAAATGTTAGACAAAATCAAAAGGACTGGGCACACTGTGCATCTGTGAACTAAGGGCAAAGTGTTCACTTCTGCTTAAGGCCCTTGCAGTAGATCTTTCCGCTTGTGGGTCTTTGTATAGTTTCCTATTTGATATGTAAAGAAGACAAACATGCTTTTTTCCCCTTGGCATTTTGAAGAGACCCAGCTTGCACTTTTAGTATCTTTCTGGCATTCCGGCACTCTCAAAAGGCTATGGCATGATGCCCAGATTTCGCTAATTCCCCCACAAACAGCTCCTGGCAGGAGGTTCTTTCTTCCATTAAGGCCTCTGGACTTATTGGCCTTATTGCAGGAAATTTCTTGTCCCCCACATCACTCTTTAAAGGGACCTCCACAAATCTCAAGGCCTAGTCCCTCCTAAGAGCCTGCAAGTGTCAGCAGCCACCGGGCTCAGGAGAGGCAAATAACCTAAGTCTGGCTGAGGAGTGGAGGAGAGCCATGTTCAGGCTCCAAATTCCCAGAATTTCCTTTATTTGTGTTAAGATGATAAGGTATTTTGCATGGGTATTAATTTTATATTATTGCCATGACAAATTACCACAAACTGAGTAGCTCGAAGCAACGTAAATTTATTATTACATAGTATCTGTCGGTCAAAACTCTGAGAGGCAGAAATTAAGTTTTTGCAAGGCTGCTTTCCCCGCTGGAGCCTCTAAGGAAATATCCACTTCTCAGCATATTCAGGGTATTGGCTGAATTTTGTTCCTTGAGGTTGTAGGACTCAGGTTCTCAATTCCTTTCTGTCTGTCAGCTGGGAGCAAATCTTTGCTCCCAGGAGTTGTCTCCATTTCTTTGCATGCTTTCCATTTAGCCCTTCCAGGTTGGCCAGGTCAAGTCTCTCTTACATTTCTAAACTCCATCGTTTTCTTCCACTACACTCCTTCCTTTCCTTTAAGGATTTATGTGGTTAGACTGGGCCAACCAGATATACAATATAATCATCTTATTTTAAGATCTATAACCTTATTTATATTGGAAAATCCATTCTAGTTCATCTAATGTACACATACATTCTAGGGATCAGGGCATGGGCATCTTTTGAGAGCCACTCTGCTTAATATAGCATATCTGAATATTGTTGGGATTAACCTATTTTATATAAAGTGGTCAAATATAAAGGATAGAGATGGTTATTTATGGTTTCTAAGGCAATAATAATAAATAGTATCCTAAATACAAGAGAGTTAATTGACATAGAAGAGAAAGAGGAGTTCCAATAAAGTTATAGGAAGGAAGAAAGAATGGATGGTAAAAGTGGAGTTAAAAGAATAAAAGAGGTTCAAGATGGTGGAGGTGAGCAAAAGAGCCTTAAGCTTCAGTGAGGATGAATAAAATGAAAATTAGAAGTTTTACTTGATTTAGCAAGTCGATGTCCTTGAATACCTTTTTAAAGGATGTTCAGATTGGAGAAAAGCAATAGAAAACAGATTGCAAAGGATCAAGAAACTAATGAGAAACTGACCATGAATACATCTAATAGGCTTTAATGTTTTGGATTGAAAGTGCAAGGAAAAACACGTGTAGCTGGAGCTACAGTGTCATGCAGTTAAAGGACGCAGGTTGAAGGTAGTTAAGCGTCCTGAGAGATCATCTTTTTGTAGTTTACAAGTGTGATGATTAGGTTTTCAGACAAATGTGTGAGATATGCCTTCTTCAAACCTTTTTATGCTATCAGCACATTGTCTGGCTGACATAAAAAGAGAGAGATTTCTGAAAATATTTTCATGATTGGATATAAGGTGAGAGAGAAAAATACACATCAAAAATTACTGTCAGATTTCTGTTGCTCATTGAGTTGATGGTGCTATCAAGGCTTCACCAGGAAATGGCAAGAGAACACCACAGTTGCAGAAAGAGGATTAATTTGATGTTATGCTTTGTTTCATAGATTACTAGTTACCGTGCCAATATTTATGTTTCCATTCAATCTTTCTTGCAGCACCATAATTTTGTGCTGATAAACAACATACTTGGCCAAAAAAAGACCCTATATTTTTCAGCTTCCTTGGCAGCTAGAGATGGCCAACAGATGTAAGCAGATGTCATTTCGCTGGAATTCCCAATTTTACTCTTTCTTCCTATATGAAATGTGAAGAAAATAGCTGTAGCATCAGTGACTTTCTTGGATCATGGGGAGTCTTGAATATGAACTACTTCAGTTTGGACATGGAAAAAAATAAACAATAAAAAAATGATTAAGATCAAATCTCTTAAACTTCAGAACCAAGAATGGGGAGAGAAACGAGAAACGAGCTTCTTTTGTAAAGCAAAATAAATATTTGCTGGATGGGCTAATGAAGAAACTTATCCCACTCTCAGAGTAGATGATCTTTATTATTCCCGGTATTGGGTTATGATAATTACACACCAGTAAACCCATGTGTTTCTCATTGTCCTTTTTCAAATACGATTTTTTATGGTTGTTAACCTAGTCCTACTTCACTCTCACACGCTATTGGCTGTGTCAGAGAAGAAATGTGTCTTTTAGCTTAAAATTTACCGGGTCAATAATAACCTAATCTACACCCAAAGAATGGGATGATAAACACAGAAATTCTGGTTCATGAGTTAGATTTAGTGCTCTGATGGAATTAGGGACTTGTCTCTCTAAAAGGGTAGATTACCCGGTATATGGAATGGAGAGTGTGCATGAGTTGGTGTGTGACACAAGAGCCAAAATATGGTAGAATTTTCTTTTAATTCCCATTCTTCAATTTTTTCTCAGTAATTGAAGCTTCTCAGATAACTTAATGTAAACTGATAGAAAAGACACTTCAAAACAATGAAAATACCTTTATCTCATGGCAGAACTTGTTGAAACAAAGTAAATCCAATTTTGTAATTTTGTCTTGTTAATGAAGACTATTTTAGAGGCAGCCTAATAATAATGATATTATGCTTGATTCTCTTTTGGCCCTTGCTTTTGCATCAATTGCTTTCTCTCAAAAGTATAAAAATATTATGTCAAATTTTAGAGTTTTTAAGAGCTTGTGTTTTCATACCAACTTATTTAACAAGTTTAAATAACACCTTTAATTTCTAATTTACTTTCATTGATACGAGTTCAGAGATGCAGAAACCCCAAACATTTACTTACTACTATGTATGATTATATTTTTCTGTGATTATCATCAGGATTTTTCATGATAGTTCAGTTCAATTTTAATGCTACTGCTTTCAAATCCTTAAAAAACTGAATAAGAAAAATGATAATATAATGGTTCTATTATGGTAGAATGGTCAAATTACTATGAGGAACTTATTCAAAAGTATGTTTTTCTCACCAAAATTAAGAATAACTTTGTTATAAATATTGGATTAAGTTTTGAACCACCTAACTTTTTAATGTTTTCAATGTGCTGTTTTGTTTCTTATATAATGTAGACAATTCATTAAGTAACTTTCTCTAATTTTCAAAACAAAACAAATGACAACCCTTAAAATATGGGCACATTACTTCTAATTTTGGCATGAATACTTAAGTTTTAGAGTATTAAACATATAGGAAGAAATTATGAGAGATTTTAAGATATTTACTTAAGTAAACATTAATGTATAAATGTAGTTCTATTGATGTTATTACATACAATTAAAAAATAAATTTTAGCAACTAACCACTAATCAACTTTAAGTGTTAACATTTTTCCAATTGTGTATCTTCTAGAATCCCTGGCCAGCAGTTTTTCATCACATTAGCAGCAGAAATATTATAGTGTTTTCATAACAGCCATATTTTTCTTGAACCCTGTTACAAATTTTTTCAATTTTTTTGAAATTTCTACAAAATCTTACACATAACATTGTAATGCCTATTTGGCTGAATACATTTTATCTTAATCTGTTAATTGAAGTTCATGGAAAAGTTGAAGGGGGTTGGTCATGGCGATGAAACAGGAAGGAAGTTGGCAAGGATTTAATATTTTTTTCAAATAATGATATATTCTTCATCTTGGTGGGGAACAACTTTCCAAGAACTTCTTGAATTTCTACATGTCTTCCAAGTGAGGCACTAACTGCTATATTCCTGAGCAGTTTCTGCACTGGAAAATAGAAATAACATTTCTCTTCAGAGCAAAGTGCAGGAATGCTTATTGCCTGGTAAAAAAGATTCAGGTTCTTAAACTCTAGGTTCCCAATCACATATCCTACTGTGTATATGTGTGTAGATATCTATGTGAGACTACCTACATTACCTCCTAAAATAACAGTAAAATAAATGGATAAGGGTATACTGATGCTTGTATTATATTCTGGGCCATGAGTAATAAAATTCTTAACCTCTGACTCAGGAGTCTCATGTTCCTGCCAAAATCCATGAATGCTGTTTGATTAAATCATATACAAATTCAGAATATAATGCCAGGCAAATGGTATAGGCATGTGTCTATTCAGGATGCTGGTTATGTCCAGGATCAGAGTTTGCATAGCACAGCTTAGATTTTTTGGCAAAATATTAATAAAACTAGAATGAAGAGAGATGGGGTGGTGGGTTTAGACACCAATTTCTATGTGCAAAAGAACACTAAACATCACATAAAGTTCATGATAAAATGTTGACAAATGATTAAAATAAAAATTTAAAATATATTTATTTCATATTATATATTCAATGTATAAAATATATTTATATAAATTGATATCTAATCTCTATATTAATTATATTAACACCAATATTATGTTATATATTATACTAAACTTTATATTATATTAATAATATATTAATTAATTGATTATATATAAATACATAATCTACCCTTTTAGGGAGGCAAATTCCTAATGTACACATACATTCTAGGGATCAGGGCATGGGCATCTTTTGAGAGCCACTCTGCTTAATATAGCATATCTGAATATTGTTGGGATTAACCTATTTTATATAAAGTGGTCAAATATAAAGGATAGAGATGGTTATTTATGGTTTCTAAGGCAATAATAATAAATAGTATCCTAAATACAAGAGAGTTAATTGACATAGAAGAGAAAGAGGAGTTCCAATAAAGTTATAGGAAGGAAGAAAGAATGGATGGTAAAAGTGGAGTTAAAAGAATAAAAGAGGTTCAAGATGGTGGAGGTGAGCAAAAGAGCCTTAAGCTTCAGTGAGGATGAATAAAATGAAAATTAGAAGTTTTACTTGATTTAGCAAGTCGATGTCCTTGAATACCTTTTTAAAGGATCAGAGCACTAAATCTAACTCTTGAACCAGAATTTTTATGTCTACCATTCCTTTCTCTGGGTGTGGACTTGGCTATTTTTGGTCTGGTGAATTTTATCTGAAAGACGCATTTCTTCTCTGACACAGCATGTCGTATATGAGATTAAAGTAGAAATAGGTTAATTACCATAAATATATATATATAAAAGACATGTTACATATTTATTTAATAGGTATTGCATATTTATATATAAAATATATATTACATACTTAAATACATATATATTATATATGTATTATATATGACATATTTGTTTAAAGTATTAAAATTTTTAAAATTGAGCTCTTCTTTTTCCAGTATTTGATTGTAATATGAGTTGGGAAAATTCCAAGTATTTTCCCTCCTGTTTTTTTTTTTTAAATATGTATAATTCCTGTACCTTTAGAGTCCTGATTCTGATTGCCAGCATCTGTAGTCAAGAGCCCACCTTAGCTTTCACAGCCCAGCTCTCTATGGTATGGGAAGGCTCTTGACAAAGGAAGAACTGGCAATGCAGCAGACTTGTGTAGGTGAGTGGAGGGGCAAAGCAAAAGCAAACACTAAGTAACATATGTTAGTTATTATATGTTCTATATGACAAAGGCCTTCTAATGTACAGTCAGTTTCACTGATTTGTAGCAATTTATGTATTTTTAAAAATATATCATCTATTATTACTTTTAATACAGCTAATTTGCAAATCAGTAAGCCATTCACAGAAAATAAAGGTTTTATTAAAGGTCTCATGTACAGACACCTGTATTTTTATGACAATGGCATCTTCAAGACATCCTTATTATTATACTCTTAATACAGCTTGTAGATGGTCATTAAATTAGCAAGAATTGCCTACATTATGGCTGTTCTTTGAAAAGAATCCCCTTGAGGAATGTTAACTTACTACTTGGAAAAGATATCAGGACGGCTTCATGGCTCTTAGCTGATGATGTATGTTCGCTGCTACATCTGATAGACCTGACTTCAAAATTTTAACTATCTTCTAGTTTCTGAACAAAATATTAAGATGTTCTGAGTTGCAAATTAGAAGTACCTGTATTGTAATATATAATGACAATTTTATGTAGTTACAAAACTTCCAAAATCTCAGTTTTTATTTAGTTTCTTTATTATAATATTCTAATTAATAAGTACCATTTTTAAAATTACTCTGTTTCTATAAATATATTTTACCTTTGTCCAATAAAATGACCATTCCTCGTTAGTTCAGGATTCCTTGAACCATTAACTTTGATGTTGTACTTCAGACATGTTTAAGGCATTATTGGTCTTTACCTGATCACATTTCTTTATCTTGTAGATTGTAATTACCTCCAAACTTTTGAACTACTTAAAAAATTCAGGTTTAAAAATATTTTTCTTTTATTTCCTTAATCATTATTTAATTAAACTGATTTTTTAAAAGTATGGTAAGGTTTACAGGATAAATATTCAATTATTCTAGAAGACTTGCTCTACAATTGAGGCAAGTACTTTATTAATAAAAGTAGGTAATTAGTGACGATAAAAATAAATATCACACAAAACTGAAAAATTCATTTGTAATGCTAAATGAAACAAGTTGTCAAGGGAGATAAAGCAAGCACTTAATAATGTGCAAAATAGAGTCTATCTTTATAAATAATTTATAATAATGAAAAATAATATTTTTGCTAAACTTTGAAGACTACTGGGAAAACATTTTTGTTTGGGCATGATGGCTCATGCCTGTAATCCCAACACTCTGGGCTGCTGAGGTGGGCATATCGCTTGAGGCCAGGAGACTGAGACCAGCCTGGGCAACAGAACAAGATCCCCAACTACACACACACACACACACACACAAATTTAATTAGCTGGGACTGTAATCCCAGGTACTTGGGATCTGAGGCAGGAGGATCACTTGAGCCCAGTAGTTTGAGGCTGCAATGAGTTATGATTATACCACTGTGCTCCATTCTGGGCAACAAAGCAAGACCCTATCTCTAAATAAAATGAATAAAACATTTTTTATTTTTTAAATTGTATACATAATTGTCCATATTTAAGGGATAGGTTTGATATTTTTATACATTAACCAATATGTAATTACAAAGCAGATTATTTAGGGTATCCATCTCTTCAAACATTTATCATTTCATTGTGTTGGGAACTTCTAAATCTTCTCTTTTAGCTATTTTTAAATATACAATAAGTTATTGTTAGCTATAGTTACACTACTGGGCTATTGAACAATATTATTTATTCCTCCCATCTAACTGTATGTGTTTACCCATCAACCAATCCCTCTTTATCCCCTCCTCAACCCTTCCTAGCCTCTGGTAACTATCATTCTACTCTACTCCAATAGGTCAAATTTTTTAGCTTCCATATATGAATCGGAACATGAAATATTTGTCTGTGCCTGGCTTATTTCACTTTACATAATGTTCTACAGTTCCATACATGTTTTTGCAAATGACTTTATTTTATTTTATTTTTAATGGAAGAAGAGTATTTCCTTGTGTATACATATATTTTCTTCATTCATTATTCTGTTGATGAAGTTGTAGGTTAATTCCATCTCTTAGCTATTGTAAATAGTGCTTCAGTAAACATGGAGATGCAGGTATTTCTGATACACTGATTCCTTTTCTTTGAATAAATACCCAGTAGGGGAATTATTGATTGCATGAAATCCAGTTTGCATAAAATTATTTTTAATTTTTTAAGAAACCTTCACACATTATGTTCCACAATGACTGTACTAATGTACATTCCCACCAACATTGTACTAGGGTTTTCTTTTCTCCACCTCCTTATTAGCATTTGTTATTTGTCTTTTTCATAATAATTCTAACAGGAGTGAGGTGATACCTCATTCTGGTTTTTATTTGCATTTCCTTAACAATTGGTGATACTGAGTATTTTTTCACGTACCTGTTGGCCATCCATAAGTTCTTTTTTTTTTTTTTTTTTTTTTTGAGACGGAGTCTTGCTCTGTCACCCAGACTGGAGTGTAGTGGCGCTATTGCGGCTCACTGCAAGCTCCGCCTCCTGGGTTCATGCCATTCTCCTGCCTCAGCCTCCAGAGAAGCTGGAGAAGCTGGGACAACGGGCGCCCGCCACCACGCCCGGCTAATTTTTTGTATTTTTGGTAGAGACGGGGTTTCACCGTGTTAGCCAGGATGGTCTCGATCTCCTGACCTCGTGATCCACCCGCCTCGGCCTCCCAAAGTCCTGGGATTACAGGCATGAGCCACCACGCCAGGCCCATAAATTCTTTTTTGAGAAATGTTTATTCAGATCCTTTGCACACTGTTTAATGCTTTTTCTTTTCTTTTTTTTCTTTTTCTTTTTTTTGCTGTTTCATTGTTTGAGCTCCTTGTGTATTCTGGATATTAGTCCCATGTCAAATGAATACTTTGCAAATATTTTCTGCCAATTTTTAGGTTATCTCTCCATTCAGTTGGTTGTTTTCTTTGCTGTACAGAAGCTTTTCATTCAATATAGTCTCATCCATTAATTTTTATTGCCTATATTTTAGCTAAAAAAATCTTTGCCTAGACCAATTTTTTAAAGTTGTCCTCTATGTTTTCTTATAGTGTTTTTTAAGTTTTTGGTCTTACATTTAACTCTTTAAATGATTTTGAGTTGGATTTTTTAGATGGTGAGATATAGGGGTCTAGGTTCATTCTCCTGTGTATGGATATCCACTTTTCCCATCAGCATTTATTGAAGAAACTGTCCTTTCCCCACTGAATGTTCTTGGCTCCTTTGTCAAAACTCAGTTGGTTGTAAATACGTGGATTCATTTCTGGGTTGTTTGTTCTGTTCCATTGGTCTGTGTGTGTGCTTTTATGCTGGTACCATGCTGCTTTAGTTACTATACTTCCACAGTATTGGTCTTTGTGTCTGTTTTCATGCTAGTACCGTGTTGCTTTGGTTACTATAGTTCTGTTGTATATTTTGAACTCTGATAGTGTGATGCCTCCAATTTTGTTCTTTTTGTTCATTATTACTTCAACTATTCAGAGTCTTCTGTGGTTCCATACACATTTGAGGATTGTTGTTTCTATTTCTACGATAAATGTCATTGGTATTTTAGTGGGGATTGCATCGAATCTGTAAATTATTTTAGGTAGTATGGTCATTTTAACAATATTAATTCTTCCAATACATGAGCATGAGATGTATTTTCCTCTGTGTCCTCTTCAATTTCTTTCATCAGTGCTTTTCAGTTTTTGTTATAGAGGTCTTCCACTTGCCTGGTTGAATGTATTTTAAGGTATTTTATTTTTCTCGTAGCTGTTGTAAATGAGATTTCATTCTTATTTTAAGCTAATTTATAATTGGTATATAGAAACACTACTGATTTTTTGTATATTGATTTTGTATCCTGCAACTTTACTTTTTAATGTCTCCTTTTTCATTTCTTATTTTATTTATTTGGGTCTTCTCTCTTTAATCATTTATTAATGTATCCAGAAGTTTATCATTTTTTTATTTTCAAAAACTTGATTTTTTGATCAAAATTTTTATCCCTATTTTTTTAGTTGTGCTCCATTCTTTTTATTTCTTTCCTTCTACTAATTTTGTGTTATATTGTTCTTAATTTTCTAGTTTCCTGACGTACATCTTTAGGGTGCTTAAAATCTTTCTACATTTGTATGTAGTTTTCATTCCTACAAACTTTCCTCTTACATTGTCTTTGCTGTATTCCATAGGTTTCAGTATATTTCCATTTTCTTTTTTAAATTTTGTCCTTAATGTCTTTGTTGACCCAACAGTCATTCATGAGCATGTTTTTTATTTTCCATGTATTTGTGCATTTTCAAACTTCCTCTTTTCTTGATTTCTACTTTTAATCCATTGTAGTGTTACAAGATAGTTGATATAATTTTCATTTTTTAAAAAATTATTGAAACTTATTTTGTAGGCTAATATATAGTCTATCCTGAAGAATGTTCCATGTGCTGATGAGAAAATGTGCGTTTCATAGTTGTTAGTTGAAATGTTCTGTAAATGTCTGTTAGGTCTACTTGATCTAAGATGCAATTTAAATCCATGTTTCATCCTTCATTTTCTGTCTAATTTGTTCAATGTTGAGAGTGCCATGGTGAATCCACCAACTATTATTGTATTAGAGTCTGTTTCTCCCAATATTATCTAAAAATGTTTGCTTTATATAGCAGAGTGCTGCAATGCTGAGTGCATATATACCTAGAATTGTTACATCTTCTTGATGAATTGATATTTTTATCATAACATAATGACCTTGTCTATTTTTAGAGTTTTTTAAATTTAAAGTCTATTATATATAAGTACAGCTACTCCTGCTCACTTTTAGGTTCCATTTGCAAGGGATGTTTTTTCATCTCTTCATGTTTATATGTGTCTTTACAGGTAAAGTGGGTCTCTTGTAGGCCGTATTCACAGTATTTTTCTATTCAGCCAGTCTGTATCTTTTAATTGGGAAATTTAATGTGTTTGCATTCCAGATGATTAATAGGGACGAACATATTCCTGTCATTTTGTTAGCTGTTTCCTGGTTGTTTAGTATATCATTCGTTCCTTTCTTCCTCTCTTATTGTTTATCATTGCAGTTTAGTGCTTCACTGTAGTGGTAATGTTTAACTCCATTCTCCTTCCTATTTGTGTATCTGCTCTATGAGTGAATTTTATACTCAAGTGTATATTCATGATGGTATTAATAGTTATCATCTTTTCACTTCCAAATGTAGGACTCTCTTACCCATTTCCTGTAGAGTCAATGTAGTGGTGAGGAATTCTCTCTGTTTTTGCTTAAGAACACTTTAATTCTCCTTTGGTTTTAAGGGTAGCTTTGCTGTGAATAATATTCTTGGCTGACAGTTTTTGATCCTTTTAATACTTTGAATATATCATCCCATTCTCTCATGCTCTGTATGGTTTCTGTTGACAATTATGCTGTTAGTCTTACGAGAATTCCTGAGGGTCATGTGTAACTTGACACTTATGCTGTTTTTAGAATTCTCTCTTTGACTTTGGCCTTTGAAAGTTCGACCATAATGTGCTTTGAAGAAGACATTTTTGCGTTGAATCTATTTGATAACGCTTAAACATCCTGTATTTAGATGGTTATATCTCTTACAAGAGTGGTGAAGTTTTCTGGTATTTTTTTGTTAGATTTTCTGTGACTTCATTCATATCTTCTACAACTCTCAAAAGTCAAATATTAATTCACTGTATAGAGTCCTGTATGTCATGTAGTCCTTATTTATTCTCTTTTATTCTTTAATTTTTTTTTGTCTGATTGGTTTATTCAAAAAAAAAAAAAAAACAAAAAACCTGTCTTCAGGTTCAGACATTCTCTTTTCTGCTTGATCTAGTTTACTATTGAAGTTCTCAATTCTATTTTTTGTTTCATTCATTGAATTATTCAGTTCCAAGATTTCTGTTTAGTTCTTTTTCATGACAACTATCACTGAATTTCTCATTCAGATCATGAATTGTTTTCCTTTTTTTTTTTTTTGGTAATATTCATCTGTGTTTACTTGTATCCATTTGACTTTCTTTAATATCATTATTTTGACTTTCTCTTATTTTACAGATTTCATTTCTACTTGGATCTGTTATTGAAAAATTATTGTGTTCCTATTTTGTTTCCTTGCCTTTTTACTTTTCCTGTTTCCTTACATATCTGCACATTTACTTTTCTTGTTTCCTTACACTGATATCTGCACATTTCTTACAATTTTATGGATTGACTTTCATAGGAAATACACTTTTCTGTAGCTGTGTCTATATTGTTGGTTGGGCAGGGTGCTTTGGCTTTGAATTTAGGTGGGTGCAGTACAATAGTCTTTGTATGATTTGTTTGGCTGTGATCAGTTTAGTGGTATCTGAGTTTCTCAGTAGCACAGGCTGCAGTTTTTAATGGAGGTTGTGGCAAGGCTTTGCTGGTGATGCTAGGTGAACTAGAGAAAGCAGAAGAGAGAATATCTGAACTTAAACACAAGTCTTCTGAAATAACTAAATCAGACCAAAACAAAAACAACAACAAAAAAAGATTAAAAATGAGGTAAGTCTATGTGACATATAACACATCATACTTTGACCAACTATTTGAATTTTGAGAGATTCAGAAGAAGAAGAGACGGGCAAAGTCATTGAAAACTTATTTAACAAAGTAACAGGGGCTATGGCAGGCAGGCAGGCATATTAGTCCTTAGGCTTTCAGGTGACTCAAGTGGGCTCTGTTGGTGGAAAATCTGGGCAGGCCAATCCTTGGGCCTCCGGACAGCTTGCTCAAGTGTCACTAGTGACAACGATGGACTGTGTGGAAGAGCAGGTCCTTGAACTCCTGGGAAGTGTGCATAGCAGTGGCAGTGGCAGTAGCATCAGCAGGTCAACCTGCTGGCCCCTGAGCAACATGTGTGGGGTGTCACTGGTGGCAGTGGCCAGCTGGGTAGTCCAATCCCCAGGCTCCTAGGTCATACATGCAGGTGGATAATGGTGGTGGTAGTAGCTGTAGATTGAGAAAACTGTCCTCCAGGTCCCAGGGAGGCATGGGTGGGCATTGGCAGCAGGTAGGGTGGGTTATGGTGCACACAGGCGCAATGGGCAGGGTGGGCCTGTGTTCGGGCTCCCAGTAGCCACACATGGGCAATAGCTACCAAGAAAACATTTTGTTTTATGTTTAGCAACAGGCATTACTATTTGCTAACAGGATATGTCACAATAAGATAATATAAACAAGAGTTTTATCAATTAAATGAACATTTATTCACTTTCAAAATTAATTTTACTTTTAAATCATGCAACACATTTTTGCTATAAAATGAGAATTCAATTTATATATGAGAAATTATATGAATTCAGACACTCAGAAATTATAAATATAAAAATATTTATTTTTCCTTTTGAAAGTGTATATACTCTATGACCACTCCTTATAGTTGTATTTTGCAGTCTTAGTAAGAAAGAACATTCTGAGAAAATTAATAATAAACAAGTTGATCAGGGCACTTGATAAAGGAATTGGTAGTAATAAATATGTTCTTATCACTAACAGACATAGGATATACACTAACAAGCATGTTAACCTAAATAGGTTATACTGACATACTATTAGAAGCTTTAATAATTGTAATACTCTCAAATCCCAATTCTCATCTAGCTTTTGTATATATAAAGTAGGTAGAAGAAATATGTTTCTGGAACTCGAGAACACTATGTCAGCCTTAGTAAGAATTCAGAGTCTTTAGTGTACTCTTTATAACTGGAAAACAAAAAAGTTGAGGTGAAGAAAATGAGACTACATTAATAGTAGCTGGGAAAACAGAACAGATATGTAAGAGAGAGATTCCTGGAGACATGCAACATTTAGAGAATGTATAAGATAAATATATAAACATATAGGATACAGAAGACACTGGCTGGAGAATGTAACCAGAATAAACTTGATAAATTCTCACAATATCTTTTAGTTTGCACTGGTCTTTTAATAATAACATATTAAGACTTGTATTCCTTACCCACACAAATAACCTAAGTGGCATTTTAGGCACTACTGCAAGTCTAAGAGAAAGGATTACTGTATGGAAGCAGAAATAACTTTCAACATCATTCAAAGTGTACCACATGAGCAAGGATAAAGCCCACTTTTCTCCTCAATTGCTTCAAATAAAAACAATCTATGTGGTCCTTTGTGATATGAAAATTATTTTACAAATTTAAGTTGTCATCTCTGCATCTATGAAGGTATGCATAGGAAAACAAACTTGAAATGCCTTTGGAAGAGTACAGAGGGTTAGAAAATGATGTATTGTTTATATCCAATTTAAGCTTATTTTGTAACTGCATATTTGCTCAGAAGTGTTGGGGAAGTTTTATTCTCTTCTATCATGTTTTTTTTAAAAAAACTCTGTCCAGATAAATATATAGGGTTTACATTAAAAACAGATGAAATTTTTTTCATAATCCTTAATGGATTAAGTTGAGTTTGAAGTATTGATCTGCAGGAGAATCTATTGAATAGCTTAAGGGAAGGTCATCAGAATTATCTAGTTAGAAATAGAAGACATTGGAGTAGTTGTACAATTTGACCAGACTTTGGGCAGGAAGAGAGGTAGAGAAAGAGAAACAGTATACAGACTGTAGAATAGTAGTTGTTGACTAAGTAACAAATAGCTCTCTGAGAAAATAGAGTTAAATGTCTCCATCTTGCCCTTGCAAAAAAAACTTCCACTGTAAAGCACAGAGTTACAATGAGAAAACACACTTCGAATGACTCTGATTATGTCCATCTTGTGGGAAGATCTGGGGCATCTGGTAGGGATGTGATTGTGCCTCAGGCACAGGTAACTTTGAGCCGGTGTGCTCCAGAGCAGTGTACTCCAAGTGCAGACTCTACGATTATGCATCACTGTGATGAGCATCACTCAGGAGACTGCTAGTACCATAGAATTCCAGGCCCCACCTTGACCTCCTGAATCAAGATCCACAATTTAACAAGATCTCAGGAAGATTTGTATGCACATTATAGTATGAGAAGCACTGCTCTAGAGAGTATATGCAACTGCTGACTAATTGCTTCTCCCCTGACACTCGTCAATTCAGCATGAGCAATAAATCCTATAGTTACTTATCTCTGTTGTCTCACCTGTTCTCTCCTTTGGCATTAATGCCTGTGAGCCAACCAAGACCAGAGAGAGGCATAAGCTCCCTAGGCTGGTGCCCTGAGAATTGGCTGGTTCCCAACAATTTAAGCACTTGATACCTACAGGTGATTCTCTCTGCTCTTTCATCACCTTGAGGGGTGATACAATAAGACCTTAACAGAATATACTTCTTGACTTTATTAGGCGATATAAAAATGTCTAACTAATCATTTCCTAACGAAATACCACAGGCTTACGCAAATGAAAATGTTTCATTTTTCGTAGAAAATAATGGCTAATGGAGCATTTTCTTTAGAGATCAAGAAAAATTTTATTAATATATTTATATGAACCACATGAATAAATATGTTAGCATATTAATTAGATAGTGCTTCTTGGTTCTAAATAGAAATATTATCCTATTAATGTTTAATGCTCAGTGAATGAAAATAATTCACAACCAAGCTGTTTAATGTCTCATTTTCTGCTTGCAAGTCTTAAGTAAGTTTTTACATGTTATAGTAAAAGATCTTGTCAGAACTTCTTATTTCCTAGGGAGCTAGCAAATGATAATAAATGCACTTACAAAAAAGTTTCAAACTCTAGTAATTGTCTTTAATAAATTGTCTTTCTGCTCCCTCTTAGTCTATCCACCATACTCATTAAAGAGAGGCTTCCATATTGAGAGCCCAGAAATCAATCTAAGTACATTCTCCATAATCAATTGCACCCAATGGGATATTCTTCATGTAATAAATACTTACGTGGATTGTATCATAATGGCATTGGGGCCCATTATTTAACAGCCTTTCCTCTTTTGAAGAGATATTGGTCTGGAAATTTTCCAGTAGAGAAAGATTTTCAGAATAATGCATTTTCATTGAAATTCTGTGCTTTGTGTAAAGTTAGAAATGAAAAAACATAAATCATTTTCTACTAACCTAAAAATGCAGTAAGAATGGAGGTTTTATTAAACATAGGTACTCTGCAGATAAAAATGTATTATGTCAACTGTAAAATGAGGAGAATTATGAAAATTAAATAGCTTTCATTCACTTGAGAGAACACCCCCTTTTTAAAGTCTAAAAGGTAGGTAGTTATTAGCTAATTCAGAAATCACAATGTTTTAAATGTAAAAATGAAAAAATGTTACTTTTATTGTAGTTACTAAAAAGCAAGGGTTTGATGTAAAATTATTTTTGAATATGTTTACATAAACTAATTACTAAATATTTCAGAAGTGACTTTCCAGATTAATATAGTTCTTTGAGGATAATTTAAACCAATACCACAGTTATGAATAATTAATATAAACATTAATTGAAAATTTAAAACTTATAAGCAACAAAATAGCTGATGATTCATAGAATGTATTTCTCAGTATTATAATAACAAATTATCATTTTTTTGCAAATGGAAGTGATGGGACTATATAAGAAATTGTATACGCTAAACAGATGTTCTTATACTGATAACTTTCTGTTGTTAGAGTTGTTGAATTGCTTCCTACAAACTCACATAAACATAAATAATTTTAAAAAGAATATTTTCCAATTATGATAAACAATACTTCTAGAAAGCCCTATGTAAATATATATAGTACAGTCATTGAAACTTGTAGTTCTAGATATTAATAACTAATGAAGAAGAGTTAAGAACATCTTGATTGAAAATTTCCGAGATTAGCTCAGACAAGGCTCCTATGAAATACTGCTGAAATATAAAATTTAAATAGCCCTTTGTAGCATTCTGCAGAACAGACTAGCTACCACAGCAATAACATTGCATGAAAATCAGTGATGCTAAATATTAATGTTACTGGAAACAATCTAGACAATTCAATGAGATCATATGCAGACTAGGAGCAAGTGTATCTTTATCTTAAGTCCATTTAAGTTTCCCCTCACTCTTGTGACAGACTCTGATGAAAGCAAGGGGAACAATGATAAGGTTGCAATCACCTGAACTAGAAGAAGCAGGCATCTGGTCCTATCTCATTCCTAAGCTTTAGCCTCTACAATGACTAAAACAATTTTAAATCCAATGTGGCACATTTCTGGACAATTCTCTAAAATTACTGATAACTTAAAGCAGGACAATTTTAAGAAATTAGAGCCCAACATCATGGAACACATTATCAACTTATTGTTGTTTCTATTCTTACTCACAAGACTGTTTAGATAATTGATTGAACTTCTAATTTGCTCTAGATTTTGTCGATCCTATATCCCAGTTTTTAAAATTGGACTCTCATTTTTTAACTGTTTCTGAAACCTTCAGTCTCTACATTGGAAATGGCTTAATTCCCAGGATTGGGGTATTTCCCTATCCTTACCCAACTTGTTAATTTCCAAGGGACTGGAGCCTGTGCTTGAATCCTAGTCCAGTGGCAGAGATTTTGCTACTTGATTTTTCCCTTAAACTCATACATACTTCTGACTCTTGAATTTCTCATTTCTATGGTCTGACTCTTGGACCTGCTAACATAATCTGTCTGTGAAGTCTACCACCCCTCAGGTACTTTTATGCCCTTTGAATATCATGCCAGACTAAATTATCTCCTATGAAATTGGTTATTTTCTCCAGTAAATATGATTTAGATGGTGGGTTATCATGCCGTCCCTTCCTAGTTATGAAATTATGTAATGAAATTATGTCAGAGGCAGGAAGTCCCGGCACAGATTGAATTCCATTCCGTAGGAATATGAAGAAAGACAGATGCTTGAGAAATTTTAGAGATCTCCTAGAAGATTAAGAAGATCCTCTCAATCCTCTGACAAACTAAAAATGGCTTAACTTGGACATGAAAATGTGCTATTGAGATATGTTATTTCAGGGAGCATGATTGACTGCTATACACTGCGTCTACCCTACCTCCGTGCCGTAGCCCCACTTCCTGTAGGATACTTCCAGTCAGTAACTAAGGTTAGCAGGTATATTAAGGCAGGACCATTCCTATGAGCAACTTTGCCCTGAGTGTTATTCAACCAACCTGGTAAGACTTTTCTTAAAATGGTACTGCAATCCAAGATTCCTCCTCCTCAATCCTCCTTTCTACCCCATCTCCTCCACAGGGGTTAGTTCTAAATTGCAGTCTTATGCTTTCCCCTCCTCTAATTTCTCTCATTTATCCTTATATAAAATTTCCCCAGAACATCACCTGCACAGTTATTTTTGTCTGGTGTCTGCTGCTCAGAGGACCCAAACTAACTGAAGCATGGCAGTGATAACAACAGCATTTAGCAAACACATTTTATAAAATTTCTTGTTATTAAATTACATATTTCTTATCCACTCTTTGTAAGTTTAAACAAAATAAGAAATTTTATGTTTAGTATTTTATATTTAGTATTTTATGTTTGCTGTTCTGGAATTTTGTTTCTGGTGACATAAAATAAGTCATTAATTTATACTAAAGCACTTATCTGATTGGATTCTAATGGGACTACAGATGATCATTGACTTAATGGTTCAGCTTACAGTTTTTCAAGTTTACAATAGATTTATC
Organism: Macaca nemestrina; assembly: GCF_043159975.1. NCBI lineage: Eukaryota > Metazoa > Chordata > Mammalia > Primates > Cercopithecidae > Macaca > Macaca nemestrina. The sequence goes on along the minus strand of NC_092135.1, from coordinate 81,836,245 downwards.
AACATGTAGCAACTGTATACATTTAAAACTAGTCAGGATTTAAAATAAATCTGTTAATTTTCATGAAATTATGCTTGGCTTTAAGTCACTGTATGTTTTAAAGCAATGAAATGAAGACTACACTTAAAATCTTGCTAATTCACATAACAACATTCTACTGTATATTCATGGCTATAAATAAATACTCTATAATTAAAGGAATGCTCTCCCCTAGTTAAAAATAGCAACATTTTATCATAAATCAGAGATTAAGGTCCCAACTGAAGAAAGTATCAGGAAAACATTCAAATAGTTCAATTATGATATGCAATTGTACTTATTTGCATAAAAATTAACACAAGGAAAATATTAAAAATTTCTCTGAGCTATGGAATTAGTAAGCATTCTAAATTTACAGTGTTTGAAAATAGTTCCCAACAATATATTAAATACAAGTTAAGTAGAAGTGATGGGATTTCAATTGGAATTAAACTATGGAAAGCAGCTGCAAAATTATCTGTAATTTTTTTCTAAATATTTAGAAAAGAACATAAACAGTAACATAATGATTTGCTCTTTGACACTATCCTTAAATGTCCATCTCATACAATTAAGCAGTAGAAAATATTATTTTGTACAGTATCAATGTTGGTGTTATTACTTCTACTTTTTATTGCTGAGGAAACAAGACGGGTATATGTTTCGTGTTTTCTTAAGCCCCAAAATTTAATCTTTAAATTCCTAATCAGAGAAGAGAATGTTAAAATTTAATTCAGAAGAACTTTGTAAAAATAAGATCTTTTGAAAGCCAACTCAGAAATCAATATAACTTACCATTCTCCCACATTGTGAATTCAAAGTAGTTTTCTCTTCCTTATAGAGAAAATAGTAAAGAATGTTTTTGGCTTTTCTTCTATTTTGTTATACGTGACTCATACAGAATCTCATATTTATAGGATGGACGTTTTTCTGAGTAAAATTTCCTGCTTTTAACTCTCCCCCTAAACCAGAAAATACTTTGTTTTCGTTATGGTCTGACTTTCTTATTTGTATGTTATTCTATAATATTCTTTCATGTGTGGTTTATCTCATCTGTGTCTTTGATTTTCTACTATCTACATTTGAGACATAATAAAATGTCTTTAATTCATAATATATTCATAACATATTTTTTATCAGCAGTGTGCATAATAATTAAGACTGCTGAAAGATAGATTTTTTAATTAATATCTGTCAATGTGATAAATTCCCATAAACAAACTCTACCTCTAGATGGGATATTTATGCAAGCCTATAATGTTCCCCAAAACATAGAAATCCCCATCTTTTTAACATATTGTAATCACATTCATCAACAAGGTACAACAGTCTTTAGTTAAAAAATAAATGAGATAAAATAAAGAGAGAAAAAAACTAAAAGCATTGACAAGTATAAAAGACTAATGTAAAGAAATTAATCTTTCACAAACTTGTGTTCACTCAATTACTCTGAGCATGTTGTAATCAATTCTAAAGGTCTATGCTATAACGAAATGACAATTTGTTTCTAAGTCATTACTCAGGGGTTTACAAATTAAAAATGTCCTTAATTTTATTTTAATGAGACATAAAATTATAAGTTCCCTGTCCTCTTAGGTGGTGAACTTAGAACAATAGTTAAATGTTATTTCCACACTAGGCCTAAATACTAAATGGGTGGCTCGAGATTTGTGATCCCCAGAGAAGGAAAGCAGGAGAAGTAGAGAATCACTTGATATGTGCCACCTGGAATTTGAAGGACACAGGAGCTAAAGTCCAACACCTTCCTTTTGAAAAACATGTAAAAATACATGGCTGACTGGATCCGCAAAACTCAGAGAGATGCTTGGGATGGGGGCAGCCCCCATTCCAAAGACTTAGTCGAAGAAGTTTATCCTGTGGGTACAGAGACACCAAGGAAAGCAGCTGAACGTGAAACGTCTTTCAAAGATTGGGGTCAAGGGATCCATGTGTGAAAGCAGAGTGAATCCAATCACAAAAGGCTATGGGAGGTATAGCAAAAGAACTCAAGAAAGTCTCTTTAATAATCATTTAAGGATAGATAAGGGAAACTAAAACTCCACATATGTAAATAAAGTTCAAATTTCATTGTGAGAAATGAGTTTCACAATTAGAGGCAGTTAATACTACAGTTTTCTTCTTCCTTATAGGTTTATAATGTGCTATTGAGGAGAATTATTGCTTTGAGGGTAAGAGTGTTTATGTTTGTGGGTGTGGTATGCACACATTTGATATAACAGTCATGAGATGGATACTGGGAAAAATGAAGAGGCATGTGTGCTACTCACAGAGCTGGGAAAATGTTGTAAAATGAATGAGACTACTAGGGTTCATGTCCACCACTGGTTCCATTGGACTTGGACTAACAAAGAACACCATAAAACATCTATTGTATGGCTTTATTATTCTAAAGTAGCTAACTTATTTTGAAGACAATTTGTTTAGGATGGGAGTAGATATTCCTTTATTTGATCAACAAGTATTTACTGGGGACCTATTATGTTCAAGGCAAAACTAAAATATAGATGAAGATTACTGCTCTCATACGGTCACATTCTATTCTGAGAGATACAGCTGTTGTCATGCTGTGAAGAAAAAAGACAGGCAAAAGGGATATAAACAATAATATTTTCACAATAAAAGCAGATGCTGTTTTCAACAGGATGGACAGGGAAAGTCGCCCAGGTAAGGCAGCAAGTTAACACTAACAATGTTCAAATATTTAGCAACTTCTGAGGCATACTCAATTTACTATATAGATAGATGCCTAATTAATTATGATGACTGCTGCTAACAGGCTTTAGTGAATTTCAGCCCTGCATAAGAATAGTTTAACAAATGTGAGAGTGATCCCTGTAGATGTCTGGGGGCATGAGTCAGACAGGCATAGGAAACAGTAAATGCATAGATCTTAGGGATGTTCCTGGCTTGGTAAGTGTGAAGACCAGCAAGAACACAAACTTGGTGGAACCTGAGTGGGAAGGGGTAAAGGTAAAAGATGAGAAGGTCACAGAGATAGCTGGGGGTCAGATCATACAGGACTAATAGGCCAAGCATGTAAGAGCTTTGGATTTTTTTTCTGAAAATAGCATCCAAAGGACTACAATTATATTTTTAAGGAATCACCCTAAAATTATGTGGTGAAAATAACTTTATGAAGACAAGAGAAAAGAACAAAAAGAAATATAGAATTATTATAAATTATTGAATTGAGAAATTATAGTAATGCAGAGCAGGATACAAGCAGGAGTTGTTGAGACACAATTGGCTTTAACATATGTTTAAGGCTAGAATATGTCATAGAAAAACATTTGATAAAACTATAGCCTTTTGTTAACCTCCCCCCAAAAAATCAGGGTTAATTCTTCTGGTGAGTAATAAACAACTCTCCATGAGAATGCAGGTTTTGATTAATAGGAGTTTTATTACTTGGCACAGGTAAGGAGGACACTGGGAGTATTATCTAAAGTGGTATCTCCTGGCGGGAAATGGACAGGAGGGTTTTATGGGCAATGGAGAGGGGAGAGGGTGCACCATTGTATGCAGGGGAGGCATCCTAGTGGTGCAGACTCAGTGAGTCATTGTGCCAGCACGCAAGTTGCGTGTTATAGTAATGAAGCCATAACTCTCACGCAGGAGGGGAGACTTTTGTATGCTTATGAGGAAAATTCATTGGGGTCTATCTATTTTGCTAAGGTCTGTCAGAAGCTAGTTCCAACCAACTAGGTAACTGCATTTCACACAGAGTATGGGAAAAAGCAGGCTGCAGGACAGGAGGCTGTGAAACAGGCTGATTGCTAAAGTTGATTAAATTCCTATAATCCCTGGAGAATCTCCTGCTTTGCTTATGCTATGATTGCTTGGAAGTCAGACTATGTGCTTTGAGCACATATAGTTCTGAGGGAAGAGGGTGGAAAAGGTCAGGTTATTAGTGTGGGTTGACAAAAATGGAAATAGTAAAAATTCACTTTTAGGGCCAATTACTGTTAACTATGACCACAATAATGCTGCTGCCTAACAAGCCATCTGCAAACCCTCAAGAAGTGTTTATTAATCAAACATCTGTAAGTCAGCTGGTGGGCAGGTGGGGAGTCTTTCAAATATTCATAAACAGCTAGTGTGTCAGGAGGAGGCTTCCTAGGCTGAAGTGACCTCTGCTGGGCAACTCAGCTCGGCTCTGCATGGACTCTCCCTCTGAGTTTCAAGGAGAAAACAGAAAAGTACAAGAACTTTTAAAAAAGTCTTTCTTTGTACTATGTTTACTAACTCCTCATTGGCCAAAGCAAGACACATGAACGAGGCTAGAGTCAAAGGGGAGGAGACTGAAAAATTAAAAGGCAGTGAGAATACAGAGAGCCAGATTGGAGGCATTAACAAAAACAACCTTTAAAGTGCCTTGTAAGCTGCAAAAATCATGAGTGTTGCTCAAATTGTTTCTCAAAGGTCAATTAAGACTTCAGAGCCAACAATAAAAGGTTTGGGGCTAAGACCTCATCTTCCCAATATGCCTATCATTAGAAATGGCTTCAAGGTAGCTGTGTCAGGGGTCCCCCAGACCACCCCCAGGCTCAAGAATTGGCTAGAAGAACTCACATGACTCATACGCACTCACATGACTGTTATACTCATGGTTACAGTTTATCGTAGCAAAATGATACAGATTAAAATGAGCAAAGGGAAAACTGTGGAGTAAAGTCCAGGGGAAACCAGATCAAGTTTTCAAGTGTCCTCTCCCAGTGGAGTCGCATAAATAAACTTAATTTTCTCAGTAATGATGAGTGATGAGTGGCAGTCCAAGCAAAGTGTTGTCAGCTGGGGTAGATTACTTGAGCCTTGGTGTCTACAGTTTTTACTGAGGGTCACATAGTCATTGCAGCACTTGTGATTGACTTCATTTACTCAGAGCAAAAACAGGAGCTCATTATATATTACATTGTAGATGTAAACTATCTGATCAAACTGGCACCATATGGCCCAAGGCCACAGGCATACAAAAGCAGGTGCTCATTATAAATAACATTGTTAGCTTAAACGATCTGATAAAATTGGAACAGTGTTGCCGCAAATCTCAGGCACATAAAAATATTCCTATCAGGCATGACATTCCAAAGACACAGAGCTTATTTCTAAGAGCTGGACAGTCCTCACAAAACCTTTCTTGGGAAGGTACAGAGTGTGTACAACCAAGGCCTGCTGAGTTAACATTTTCTAGCACAGTAGTCAACAATAAAATAAGGCCAACTGGGATAGGTCAAGCTGAAAAGCCCATAAACAAAGCAAGATAATGATCCATAAAAATACTTGTAGCCCAGAAGACTATTATTTGAGGGAATTGCTTTAATTAATTAATTAATTAATCAAATACAAGCTTGTTTGCTAAAATCCTTTGATTTGCTGCTTTTCAATATCTTTCCCTGATGAATGACTCAAATATATACTATAAGAAAAGTGAATGTCATTGTACTTTATGTCATTCATTGTAGTGTTTGACTCTTTGGTATAACAGTTTAGTGTTCACTGTAAATAATAATATCTAAAATAAATCTATCAGACTGTTTCATATCCCATATGAAAACACACCACACACACACACACATATGCATATATATATATAGAGTTTACTGGAAGATATTAAGGAAACCTAAATAAATCAAGAGATATCTCTTGTTTATGAGTAGAAAGATGAATAGAATAAAGATGTCAATTTCTGCACATTGACACATAAATACTTTGTAACTCCAAACAAGAGGCTAACATCAATTGAACAGCTTTAGTAAGATATAATTTACGTGTAATAACTGCATACATTTAAAATATCCAACTTGATATTTGACAAATATTTATACACATGAAACTATCACTGAAATATTGATGATGCATATTTGCATCACACCCAGAAGTTTTCTTATGTCCCTTCCTAATCCATATCTCTTCAGTCTCTCTCCCTCCAAACAAAGACTGGTTTACTTTTTACGCTATCAATTAGTATGCATTTTTTACAAATTTATGTGAGTTTTACAATTTTCTAAGTGTCTACATAGTATGATTTCAATCAAACTCTTTTTCTAGTTTATTTTACTCACAATTACCTCAGGATCCATCCATGTTTTGCATGTGTTAACTGATTTTTTTAATGATTCCATAATAGTCCATTTTATGGGTTTACCACATATTGTTCATCTATTACTTCCTGGTGGACACTTTTTTTAAATTCCAGGTTTTGGGCCATTACAAATAAAGCTACTATAACCTTTGGGTACAGGTCTTTATGTGGACATGTACTTTCTATCTCTTAGGTAAATGTCTAGGATTGTTTTGCTAGGCTATACAGTAGGAATATGTATAACATTTTAAGAGGATGCAAAAAATTTTTAAATGATTATATAATTTTATATTCCTATCACCAATGCATAATAGTTCCAGTAGCATCTCATCGTAATCAACACTTGTTTGATAAGTCTTTTTAAACTTAACCATGCTAATAGATACAAGTTATAACAAATTATAGTTTTAACTTATATTTCTTTAAAGATTAATGATGCTGAACATCTTTCCACATATCTTTTTTGGTTAAATGTCTGAGTCTTTTTTATTTTAATTTTAAGTTCTGGGGTACATGTGCCGGATGTGCAGGTTTGTTACATAGGTAAACGTGTGCTATGGTGATTTGCTGCACCTATCAACCCATGACCTATGTATTAAGCCCAGCATCCATAAGATATTTTTTCTATTGCTCTCCTTCCCACCACCTCACACTCCAACAGGCCTCAGCGTGTGTTGTTCCCCTCCCTGTGTCCACGTGTTCTCATTGTTCAGCTTCCACTTATAAGTGAGAACATGTGGTATTTGGCTTTCTGTTCCTGTGTTAGTTTGCTGAGGATAATGGCTTTCAGTTTCATCCATGTCCCTGCAAAGGACATGAACTCATTCCTCTTTATGGCTGCATAGTATTTCATGGTGTGTATGCACCACATTTTCTTTACCCAGTCTATCATTGATGGCCATTTGGGTTGATTCCATGTATTTACTATTGTGACTAGTGCTGCAATGAACATACACATGCATGTATCTTTGTAATAGAATGATTTATATTCATTTGGGTATATACCCAGTAATGGGATTGCTGGGTCAAATGGTATTTCTGGTTCTAGATCTTTGAGGAATCGAAACAGCATCTTCCACGATGGTTGAACTAATTTACATTCTCACCAATGAATTTAAAGTGTTCCTATTTCTCCACAACTTCACCAGCATCTGTTGTTTCTTGACTTTTTAATAATCATCATTCTAACTGGCATGAGATACTATCTCGTTGTGGTTTTGATTTGCATTTCTCTAATGATCAGTCATGTTGAGCTTTTTTTTCATGTTTGCTGCTTGCATGAATGTTTTCTTTTGAGAAGTGTCTGTTCATATCCTTTGCCCATGTTTAAATGGGGTTGTCTTTTTCTTGTAAATTTGTTTAAGTTCTTGGTAGATTCTGGGTATTAAACCTTTATCAGACAGATAGATTGCAAAATTTTTATACCACTCTGTATGTTGCTTGTTCACTCTATTGATAGCTTCCTTTGCTATGCAGAAGCTCTTCAGTTTAATTTGATCCATTTTTCTTTTTTTTTTTTTTTTTTTTGAGACAGAGTCTCGCTCTGTCGCCCAGGCTGGAGTGCAGTGGCCGGATCTCAGCTCACTGCAAGCTCTGCCTCCTGGGTTTATGCCATTCTCCTGCCTCAGCTTCCCGAGTATCTGGGACTACAGGTGCCTGCCACCTCGCCTGGCTAGTGTTTTGAATTTTTTTTAGTAGACACGGGGTTTCACTGTGTTAGCCGGGGTGGTCTTGATCTCCTGACCTCATGATCTGCCCGTCTCGGCCTCCCAAAGTGCTGGGATTACAGGCTTGAGCCACTGTGCCCCGCGCCATTTTTCAATTACTGCTTGTTGTGATTGATTTTGGAGATTTTTGTCATGAAATCTTTTCCTGTGCCTATGTCCTGAATGATATTGCTTAGATTTTCTTCTAGGGTTTTTATTGTTTTGGGTTTTACATTTAAGTCTTTAATCCATCTTGAGTTAAATTTTGCATAAGATATAAGTAAAGGTCCAGTTTCAATTTTCTGCATATGGCTAGCCAGTTCTCCCAGCACTATTTATTAAATAGGGAATCCTTTCCCCATTGCTTGTTTTTGTCAGGTTTGTTGAAGATTAGACAGTTGTAGTTGTGTGGACTTATTTCTGGGATATCTATTTTGTTCCATTGGCCTATGTGTCTGGTTTTGTATCAGTACTATGCTGTTTTGGTTACTGTAACCTTGTAGTATAGTTTGAAGTCTGGTTTGTGTCCTTATTCTTGAGTTGTAAGAGTACTTTTTTATATTCTAAATAAAAATTATTGGTTATATGTTGCAAATATTTTGTCTCAGTGTGTGTCTTGCTTTTTATATTCTTAACAGTGTCTTTTGAAGAACAAATATTTAAAATTTTGGTAAAGTCCAGTTTATTGATTATTTTCTTTTATATTTCTTGTTGTTTGTTTCTTTTTAATAAATATTTGTCTGTAAGGCATGATGGCTCACGCCTCTAATCTCAGCACTTTGGGAGGCCAAGGAGGGTGATTGTTTGAGGTCAGGAGTTCGAGACCAGTCTGGGCAACATGGTGAAATCCCGTTTCTACTAAAAATACGAAAATTAGCTGGACGGTAGGGGCGTTCACCTGTAATCGTAGTTACTCAAGAGGCTGAGGTGGGAGAATCCTTTGAGCCTTGGAGGCATAGGTTGCAGTGAGCCAAGATCAGGCCACTACACTCCAGTCTGGTTAAGAGAGTGAGACCCTGTCTCAAAAAGAAAAAAAAAAAATTGTCATACCAGAAATCACCAAGGTATTCTTCTGTTTTCTTCTGGAAGTTTATAAATTTTACATTTGGGTCTATACCAATATCAAGTTAATTTTTGTTTGTGGTTTAAGAAAAAAGTTAAAGCTTTCTTGGTTTTGTTTTTAATGACTATCATTGTTTCAGCATCATTAGTTTAGAGATTTCATTTTCGGTATAAAATCACCCTGGAAACCTTTGTTAAAAATTTGTTAGCCATATATCTGTAGGTCTCTTTGTGTACTCTATTCTGTTTCATTAATCTAATCATCTGCTTGCATATCAATTTTATGTTGTCCTGACTACTGTAGATTTATTCTAAGCCTTGAAGACCAGTAGAGTAAATCTCAAACTTTATTATTATATCTCAAACTTTCTGGCTATTTTAGATGCTTTGCATTTCCATGTAAATTTTAGAGTCATCTTATTAATTTTTATAAGAAAATTCTGCTTGGATTTTTTTTTGGGACTATGCTGACTGTTCATATGAATTTGGGAAAAATGTATTGAATATATATATATATATTTATGTAGTATTTAACTTCTCTCAACAATTCTGTTGTAGAATTTGGTGTATCAGTGTTGAACATCTTTCATTCAAATTTATCCCTAAATATTTTGTAACTTTATATTAGTGTAATTGGCCTTATTTTTCATTTAATTTTCCAATTGCTGGTTGGATGTATACAGAAATAAAATATATTTTTGAATATTATTTCTTAATACTGCAAACTTGTAACTCATATTTACTTCTAATAGATTCTGTAGTTTCCTTAGATTTTCCACATAGATGACCATGCTGTCTGAGAATAAAGACATTTTACTTCCTTCTTTCCTATCATTATGTTAAATAGTTTACTTTTATTTCATGATAGTACTGCAGAGGCTACCAGTAAGATTTGGACAAGATCAGATATTTGTGTCCTATTCCCAATCTTAGAGAGTTGTATCAGTCTATTCTGGCACTGCTATAAAGAGCTGCCCGAGACTCTGTAATTTATAAAGGAAAGAGGCTCAATTGACTCACAGTTTGGAAGGGCTGGGGAGGGCTCAGGAAACTTACAATCATGACAGAAGGTGAAACAAACACGTCCTTCTTTACATGGTGGAAGGAAGGAGAAGTGCCCAGCAAAGGGGGAAAAGCTCCTTATAAAATGATCAGATCTCATGAGAACTCACTCACTATCACAAGAACAGCATGGGGGTCACCAACCCCATGATTCAATTACTTCCCATCAGGTCCCTCCCATGACACATGAAGATTATGGGGACTACAATTCAAGATGAGATTTGAGTGGTGACACAAAGCCCAACCATATCAGAGAGAAAGCAGTCTTTCATTACCTAGAATCATATGAGCTATAGATTTAAAGTCCTTTATGAGATTGAGGTTCTCTTGGATCTCTAGTTTACTAAGAGTTTTTCTTCATGTATATATGTTGACTTATATCCAATTTTGTGTGTGTGTACTGAGATTATGTGAGTTTTATTTTTTAAGCCTGTTAATGTGGTGAATGACATAAATGAATACAATGTTTCATTGCTAATATAAGACAGATTTATCATATTTTTTTATTTTTCTATATTGTTAGATTTAATTTGTTAACATTTTGTCTAAACATTTTATCTGTGTTTATGAAGAATATTTTTCTGTAGTGCTCTATTTAATGTCCTTTTCAAGTTTTGGTAGTAGGGAGACGCTGGCATCATGGAATGAGTTTTAAAGTATTTATTTTTCTTCAATTTCCTAGAAAAGTTATGTAATACACATATTCTTTCTTCCTTAAATATTTGGCAGAACTGACCAGCACAGGAATCTGAGCCTAGAGAGGTGTGTGTGTGTGTGTGTGTGTGTGTGTGTGTGTGTGTGTGTGAAGCTTTTAACTACAAATTTATTTTTCTTAGTAGAGCATGTTAGGTAATCCGTGTTTTCTTAAGTGAACTTTCATAGGAATTCATCAATTTCATCTAAGCGGTTGAATTTATTTGTTGTTAATAATACTTCCACAGTATATTTTAAGTATCTGCCAGGACTATGATAATATCCCCTCTCTCATTTCTAATATTGACCATTAGTGTGTGTCCTTTTTACCCCAATCAGTTTTGGCTATTGTTTTATCAGTTTGATTGATTCCTTCAAAGACCAGTTTTTGTTTTCACTAAGTTTCTCTATTGTTCTTTTTTTTCTGTTTTTAAAATTCTCCTCTAATCTTTATTATTATGTCTTTTCTGCTTACTTATGTTTAACTCATCTTTTTCTCATTTAAGGCAGAAAACCAAGTTATAGATTTTGGACTTTTCTTCTTTCCTAAAATATGTGTTTAATGGGTGTGTTAAACCTTACTGCTAAGCACTGCAATAGCTGTATCTCACATATTTAATGTTGTTTTGAATTTTTATTTATTAAAAATATTTCCATATTTTTGTTGTAATTTCTTCTTTGACCCATGAATTATTTAGATGTACATGAGTAGGTTTTAGCTTCTAAATATTTGGAAAATTATATAATATCAATGTGTTCTCCAAAAGTTTATGTATTGGAAACTTAATTCCTTTGCCCTCATGAATGAATTAATGTCACAATCATGGTAATAGGTGCCTTTTCACAAGAGTGGATTTGTTATAAAATCAAGTTCTTTCTGGCCCTCTTGCTCTTGACTTTTTATCATTTGATGCCCTCTGCCAATTTATGATATAGCAGAAACACTCTCAAGAGATGTCAATGCAATGCTCTTGGACTTCCCAGCATCCAGAACTGTGAGCTAAATAATCTTATTTTCTTTGTAAATTACCCAGCCTATGTTGCAATCATGCACCGCATAAGGATGTTTCAGTCAATAATGGACCACATATCTGATGGTAATTCCATAAGTTTATAATGAAACTAAAAATATTCCTATCACCTAGTGACATCATAGCTGTTGTAACATTGTGGTGCAATGCATTACTCCTGTGTTTGTGGTGATGCTAGTGTAAACACACCTATTGTACTGTCAGTCTTATAAAAGTATAGCACATACAATTATACCCAGTACATAATACTTGATAAAAGTTGAAAAACAACTATGTTGCTGGTTTATCTATTTTCTATACTATACATTTTATCATAATTTTAGAGTGTACTCTTTCTACTTAGAAAACAATTAACTGTAAAGTAGCCTCAGGCAGGTCTTTCAGGAGGTATTCCAAATGAAGGCATTGTTAACATAGAAGATGACAGCTGCATGCATGATATTGCTCTTGAAGACCTTCCAGTGTTAATAAGATATAGAAGTGGAAGAGAGGAATATTGATAATCCTGACCCTGTGTAGGCCTAGATTAATGTGAGTGTTTGTGTCTTACTTTTAAATAAAAAAGTTTAAAATTAAAAAATATTCAATAGAAAAGTTCATAGAATAAGAATATAAGGAAAGAAAATATTTTTACAGCTGTTTTATGTGTTTTAAGCTAAGTGTTATTTAAAAAGAGTCAAAAAGTTTTTAAAATTAATCTTGTAAAGTAAAAATGTCACAGTAAGCAGAGGTTAATTTCCTATTAAAGAAAAAAAAGTTAAATAAATTTAGTGTAGCCTAAGTGTACAGTGTTTATAAAGTCTACAGTAGTGTACAGGAATGTCCAAAACTTTCACATTCATCCACTATTCACTCACTGACTCACCCAGAACAATTTCTCATCCTGCAAGCTCCATTGGTGGTAAGTATTCTATATAAGTGTATCAGTTTTTATTGTTTATACTGTATTTTTATTGCACCTTTTCTACATTTAGATACACAAATGCTTACCATTGTGTTACAATCACCTACAGGATTCCATACAATATCATGCTGTATAGGTGTAGAGCCTAGAAGCAATAGACTGTACTATATAGCCTAGGTGTGTAGTAGACTATACCATCTTGGTTTGTGTAAGTACATTCTGTCTGTTATTTACACAACGATGAAATAACCTAAAGACACATTTCATAGAAAAAAAAACTCTCTTAAGTGATGTATGACTGCATTCTGTTCTAGCAACAGAAGATGGACTAAGATGGACATTTTCAGACTATTATAGATTTATACTTATATTCCACTATTGTTATCAATGCTGCTTTGCATGATTTGAATCCTTATCAAATGCATTGAGGCATTTCTTATTATCCACAGTATCATAAGAAATACTATTTTTCTATTTAAAATAGGTTGTAGTTTTCTGTTGTTGAATGTGTAGGGTCAGAAAGGTGTGGCAACTCTCCTCAGCCATCATAAGGGTTACACGCAACACTCCTATAAAAAAGACTGGTTAACAAAAGAAAACCATAACAGGCTTGTTTAATCAAAGTTTTACATGACACAGAAGACTTCAAAAATGAAAACCTCAAACACTCAAACTGTCTATTTTTATACTTAAGTGTGATGAAGCATGGACAGCTGTGTCAAAATGTGATTGCATAAAAGGGAATAACCCAATGGAAATAGATTAAGTGGGGAAACCCAGCAATGGTTTTCTGATCATATTCTTCTTGGCCTCTCTTTTGTAACATTTCTTTCTCCCAGAAATGGGCCAGGACCTCTCTGGAATTATGGTTGTATGGCTTATTATTAGACTAGGGTAAGTCAGAGAATTTCTTTATTCTAAGTCCTAAGTAGAAAATTGAGAAAAGGTTAGAGTAATGTTTCTACATTCTATGACCCACTTTGGAGGAAGAGGAATCCTATGGCCTGCCTTGGGAAACAAAGAGAAGCAGAAGAAAGAAGGAGAGGAGGAAGTCAGAAAGAAACTTTTCTTCTGAGATCTCTCCAATGTCCTTCAGGTTGAAGTACTTAGCATCCTGAAATGCCATACTTTGGGGCATCACTTTCTGAGCCCCAAAAGATAAAATGTCCCATGAATGTCATTTAGGTCAACATTTAAGGGGGAAACAAGAGACATGGAATATATTTAGCTTACAGTAATTTATAATATCTCGCAGCATCTGGATGAATGGATAGATAGATACATAGGTAGCTACCTAGATAAATGTAGCTATATTGTATCTACAAAGATGATTTTAAATGAATGAGATATTCATGCAATAATATTATAATAAGATTCTAACTGGTGTGAGATGGTATCTCATTGTGGTTTTAATTTGCATTTCTCTGATGGCCAGTGATGATGAGCATTTTTTCATGTGTCTGTTGGCTGTATGAATGTCTTCTTTTGAGAAATGTCTGTTCATATCCTTTGCCCACTTTTTGATGGGGTTGTTTGTTTTTTTCTTGTAAATTTGTTTGAGTTCTTTGTAGATTCTCGATATTAGCCCTTTGTCACATGAGTAGATTGCAAAAATTTTCTCCCATTCTGTAGGTTGCCTGTTCACTCTGATGGTAGTTTCTTTTGCTGTGCAGAAGCTCTTTAGTTTAATGAGATCCCATTTGTCAATTTTGGCTTTTGCTGCCATTGCTTTTGGTGTTTTAGACATGAAGTCTTTGCCCATGCCTATGTCCTGAATGGTACTACCTAGGTTTTCTTCTAGGGTTTTTATGGTATTAGGTCTAACATTTAAGTCTCTAATCCATCTTGAATTAATTGTTGTATAAGGAGTAAGGAAAGGATCCAGTTTCAGCTTTCTACTTATGGCTAGCCAATTTTCCCAGCATTATTAAATAGGGAATCCTTTCCCCATTTCTTGTTTCTCTCAGGTTTGTCAAAAATCAGATGGCTGTAGATGTGTGGTATTATTTCTGAGGACTCTGTTCTGTTCCATTGGTCTATATCTCTGTTTTGGTACCAGTACCTTGCTGTTTTGGTTACTGTAGCCTTGTAGTATAGTTTGAAGTCAGGTAGCATGATGCTTCCAGCTTTGTTCTTTTGACTTAGGATTGTCTTGGCAATGCGGGCTCTTTTGTGGTTCCATATGAACTTTAAAGCAGTTTTTTCCAATTCTGTGAAGAAACTCATTGGTAGTTAGAATGGCAATCATTAAAAAGTCAGGAAACAACAGGTGCTGGAGAGGATGTGGAGAAATAGGAACACTTTTACACTGTTGGTGGGATTGTAAACTAGTTCAACCATTATGGAAAACAGTTTGGCGATTCCTCAAGGATCTAGAACTAGATGTACCATGTGACCCAGCCATCCCATTACTGGGTATATACCCAAAGGATTATAAATCATGCTACTATAAAGACACATGCACACGTATGTTTATTGCGGCACTATTCACAATAGCAAAGACTTGGAATCAACTCAAATGTCCATCAGTGACAGACTGGATTAAGAAAATGTGGCACATATACACCATGGAATACTATGCAGCCATAAAAAAGGATGAGTTTGTGTCCTTTGTAGGGACATGGATGCAGCTGGAAACCATCATTCTTAGCAAACTATCACAAGAACAGAAAACCAAACACCGCATGTTCTCACTCATAGGTGGGAACTGAACAATGAGATCACGTGGACTCGGGAAGGGGAACATCACACACTGGGGCCTATCATGGGGAGGGGGGAGTGGGGAGGGATTGCATGGGAGTTATACCTGATGTAAATGACGAGTTGATGGGTGCTGACGAGTTGATGGGTGCAGCACACCAACATGGCACAAGTATACATATGTAACAAACCTGCACGTTATGCACATGTACCCTAGAACTTAAAGTATAATAATAATAAATTAATTTTAAAAAAAAGATTTTAATAAGATTACAATAGGGTGGCAAATATGTAATTCTCAGTGTTTATCACAGTAGGAAGGGGCTATCATATGGCTAAATTAATTACACGAATTAATAATATCAGTGTCTAAAGCCAGTTTTTGTGATTCATCTGACATTTACCCTGGTAATTAGCATACTTTACAATCCACAATTGTGAACAAAAAAACTATGAAAAATAAAGTAAAAGGTATTACATACTAATTAATGTTTATATTATATTGTGGCTAAAATTAATCTTCAAAGTTTTGATTATGAAAAAGTATTAAAAAGATAAGGAAACACATTTTTAGTAAGTTTTGAATAGCCTACAATTGGAATGAGGTTCTCAACAGAGTTTCTCTATTACACTGCTAGTCTGAAATGACTATTTAGATAAAGCAAATGACAGTAAGAATGACAGTGATAATAATTTGAATCTCTTTTATGCCAATAAAACCCTGAGATAAAACAGTTAGGCTATTTAAATTAGATCATACAATTATTCAATTGAGGGAGATTTTAAAATACCCTTTATAATAGTATTTTGGCAGCCTTAACTCAATTTAAAGTCAGCTTCAAAAATTTTTATTCTGAAAGATATTTTAAGAATTTTTAAATCTAAGATTTTATTCCTCTGACATCTTCCCCTATGTGAAATTTCAGTATACAAGAAGCACTCATAAATAGCTAACATAAATAGCACTCATAAATAGCTGACAAAGCACATTCAATGATCCATGTTAAAGTTGTTTTTCCATGAGGCTTGTGCAATAATTTTTCCATTTTGTAGATGAGAAGATTGGGACAAGTAACATTTAGCAATTTGTCTAAACCTACAATATAAGAGGTAGATCCCAGATTGAAACCTACATAATCTGACTCCAAAACCTTTGCAAGTATCATAAGGCATCTTTCTGATCCTTTAGTGTTCATTCCCAGTATCTTTAATAGTTGCCCTCAAATTTCTCAAATTTCTTTATTTACTTCCATTTTTCTCCTACAATAATTGTAGGCACACTTAAAGAAAAGTTACAATATAAATAATATTTTAAAATATCTACAACTAATACTAAAGAGGTTATTTTATTTAACATTTTATTTTAAAATAGGAATTTAAAATATCTACAACTAATATCAGAGCCAAGGGGCTATTTTCTTTGAAATACAAAGAGCTGGCCGGGCGCGGTGGCTCAAGCCTGTAATCCCAGCACTTTGGGAGGCCGAGGCGGGCGGATCACGAGGTCAGGAGATCGAGACCATCCTAGCTAACATGGTGAAACCCCGTCTCTACTAAAAATACAAAAAGAAATTAGCCGGGCGTGGTGGCGGGCGCCTGTAGTCCCAGCTACTCCGGAGGCTGAGGCAGGAGAATGGCGTGAACCCGGGAGGCGGAGCTTGCAGTGAGCCGAGATCGCGCCACTGCACTCCAGTCTGGGCGACAGAGCGAGACTCCGTCTCATAAAAAAAAAAAAAAAAAAAAAAAAAAGAAATACAAAGAGCTACTATAAATTAATAAATAAAATATCAAAAATTAAGACATAAAAATATTGCCAAAATTTATAAACAAATGGCACACAAAAAAGTAAGAGAAATAGGCCGGGTGCGGTGGCTCAAGCCTGTAATCCCAGCACTTTGGGAGGCCGAGACGGGCAGATCACGAGGTCAGGAGATTGAGACCATCCTGGCTAACACGGTGAAACCCCGTCTCTACTAAAAATACAAGAAAATTAGCCGGGCGAGGTGGCGGGCGCCTGTAGTCCCAGCTACTCGGGAGGCTGAGGCAGGAGAATGGCGTGAACCCGGGGAGGCGGAGCTTGCAGTGAGCTGAGATCGCGCCACTGCACTCCAGCCTGGGGCACAGAGCAAGACTCCGTCTCAAAAAAAAAAAAAAAAAAAGGTAAGAGAAATAAAGTGGCTCTTAAGCACATAAAAATATATTAAACCACTCAATTTATGATAAATATAAATTTTTAATGCAACTAAAGATAAATAGGACTTGTTTCAACAATTAATGTTTTTGGAAGATCCATATGGTCAACTAAAATACAGCCAAATTAAATTTCATTGAACTAGATTGAGAAAAAGAATGACTGGGCTTCAAAGGAAAAAAAAAAAAAAGTAGATAATTTACTTAGATCTAGAGAACTCTTGGCTCTATACAAAGTATGAGTGAATGGAATTGAGCTAATAAACATCATCTGTTTTTTAAATGTAAATAATCAACTTATATATATATTTATATTTTTCTAGTTGTGTAAAGTAGGAGAGTAAATGCAATCTGTCTTACTCCATTATAGCCAAGAGTGAAAATTTCTAATGCTGTCTATTAAAGGACAGACAGAAATAAATGCAAATAAACTGTCAAAAAATTATTGGATTGTTCAGAATTAAGTTTAGGTAATTTTATAGGTTGAAATAAAATAATCCCATATTAAATCACCATCAATACTATTATAAAGATTAATGTGAAATAGATCATGAATATAAATGTGAAAAATACAGTTATAGAAATAAATATATGAGAACACCCTTAGAATCTTAGATTACACATAGTTTCTAAGAAAAAAATAAGAGACAAAAACGTTAACATCAAAAACGAAACTGAAAAACTAGACCTTACTTAAATTAATGGTGTCTAACATACACCCTTAGAAAATTCCACTCTGAGCTATGATTGAGTTATGAGACACTGTCTCATTTTAAACAACTAAAAAATGAGGCAGAATATGGGAAGCAATAGTTTTAAGACATTGGACAACTGGCAGCAAAGTCATCCCTTAGATAAGAGAAACAAATGAAGAGAGATCTACAATTAACTCATCTTACTGTCTGAAGAGTGTTTCTGGGCACAGCACAGAGTGGAAGAAGCAGCCTTTTAAATTATAAAGAAAAAATATGGTTCTAAGAGAACAACCTGGCTGGCATGAGAGAGACAAAATACTCAAGAGGAAAAAGTTACACAAAGAGACACAGAGAGAGAGTGTGTGTTCCAGGAGTTGCAGAAGGGTCCCTTCAAGCCTTTGGCTGAGTACTATTTCGTGCATGTATGTGAAAAAAGTGACCCAAAGCCAGGGAAAGAACAACAATAAAATGTCACAATACAAATACTGGAATGTACACAGATCCCATCAGCTAAAGTAAATGTACATGATTCCATCAGCTGCAGCAAAAAATTCTCCTAATAGATTAGACATTATTGAATAGAGTCCTCAGAACTGTTTTTCCTCATTTGTGAGACCAAACACTACTATACTAAAAGCTATTATAGACTCACTCTTAGGAAGTTCAAAAACAAATCCTGAAAAGATTATGCTGAAAGCAAGAAACTTAATTGTACCACAGAATAAAGCCCAGCAATATTTATAGAAAAAATGAAAGCTTACAGCCAGCAAGGTAAAATTAATAATTCTGGAATCAAATAACTACTTTATAAGCATTCAAAAAACAAAACGATATATAACTCATAACCAGGAGGAAAATTAGTGAATAGTTTCTGACTCAGAAACGACATAAATTATAGAATTAGTAGGCAAGTAAGTAAAATCAACTATTACAAATATAAACTATCTTTCAAGAAGATAGAGAAACCCATGAATATGATGAGGGGAGAAAAGTTTTTAAAACACTAAAATTAAACTTCTAGAGATGAAAACTATGTGTGATAAAAATCATACTAGATGGAATTAATAACATATTAGAAACTGAAGTAGAGATGGTTAGGAAACTTGAGGATATTCAAAGTGAAATGCAGAGATATAATTCAAAAGAAATACAGGTGAGCATCACTTATGCAAAATGCATGGACCCAGAAGTGGTTTTTGGATTTAAGATTTCTTTCAGATTTGGGAATACTTACATTATACTTACTGGTTGAGCATTCCTAATTTGAAAATCCCAAATCCAAAATGCCTGGATAAGCATTTGTTTTCAGTGTCATTTCAGTGCTGAAAAGTTTCAGATTTGGAGTGTTTTGGATTTTGTAGCATTTTGGATTTCAGATTTTTGTATTAGGAATACTCAACTTGCATGACAAAAAGAGACTATCAAGTATCCACATGAAATGTTGAGGTAAAAGAGCCTACAAAAGAAATGAATAATGCATCAATGACCTGCAGGATAATATTACGCAGTATAAATATGTGTCAGTAGTGTACATGGAGAAGAAAGAGAATAGAGAGCACAAAATAATCAGAAAAAAAATGGCCCAAAATTTTTAATGCTACTAATCTTGAAGAAAAAAACTACAAAGCCACAAACTGAGACAATCAAAAAACTCTAAGGAGAAAAAAAAAGCACACTAAGATATGTAATCATATTTCTAAAACCCTCAATAAAGGCACAGTGGCTCATGCCTGTAATCCCAAAATTTTGGGAAGCCAAGGTGGGTGGATCACAAGGTGAGGAGATGGAGACCATCCGGCTAACATGGTGAAACCCCGTCTCCATTAAAACTACAAAACATTAGCTGGGCATGGTGGAGGGCGCCTGTAGTCCCAGCTACTCAGGAAGCTGAGACAGGAGAATGGCATGAACCCGGGAGGCGGAGCTTGCAGTGAGCCGAGATGGCGCTACTGCACTCTAGCCTGGGAGACAGAGCGAGACTCCATCTCAAAAAAAAAAAAGAAAAAGAAAAAAGAAAATCTGAAAAACAATCAAAGGAGGTTGGTAGAACATATTATACATAAAAGAAAATATAAGAATGACGGCAGAGTTCTTATCAGAAGCTATGAGATTTAGAAAAATAATAGAGCAATATTATTAAAATTCTGGAAAAAACTAAATAACTGGAAGCATACATTCAACAGAGCATTTTAAAAGTAGAGGCAAAATGAACCACCTTAAAACAGTGTTAAACCATTCATTTCTAACAAACTTGTATTAAATAATGCTAAAGAAAATTTTAAAGAGAAAAAATGATGCTGGATAAAATTTTCTAACAAATGAATACAGATAATGAGAAATTGTAATTATATAGTAAATATAAAATGGATGTTACTCATTTAAACAAACTTTTAAACTTGTTGCTTAAAACAAAGAAGTATAGTTGCTATTTCTTTAATGAAAGTTAAATGAAATCAAAATATTCACATCATAGAAGTGTGAAAAACATGAAAAAAGAGGACCAAAAAACAGAAGAAGCGAAAGAAAACAAAAAGAAAGATGATAGGTTTAAACTCCATCATAAGTGAACTTGATTAAATACAAATCATATAATCACTCTAATTAAAAGACAGAGACTTTTGGCCGGGCGCGGTGGCTCAAGCCTGTAATCCCAGCACTTTGGGAGGCCGAGACGGGCGGATCACGAGGTCAGAACATCGAGACCATCCTGGCTAACACGGTGAAACCCCGTCTCTACTAAAACTACAAAAAAACTAGCCTGGCGAGGTAGTTTTTTTTTTTTTTTTTTTTTTTTTTTTTGTATTTTGTATTTTTTAGTAGAGACGAGGTTTCACCGTGTTAGCCAGGATGGTCTCGATCTCCTGACCTCGTGATCCACCCATCTCGGCCTCCCAAAGTGCTGGGATTACAGGCTTGAGCCACCGCGCCCGGCCCACTTGGGGATTTTAAATGGTTTCTAAAGTCTTTAAATTTTAGTATAATAATAGAGATGTTGACAAATTATATTAGAAAGACTTCATAATATATTTTTGATAAATAAGATAATCACATAGAAAGACGTTCAAAATAATTAGTCATTGGGAAAATGCAAATAAAATTATAATGAGATATTACAAAACCATCAGAATGGCTAAAGTAAAATAAAAAATAATGGTAGCCATAAATGCTGGTGAAAATTTGGAAAAACTGGAACACACATAAGTTGCTGGTGGGAATGTAAAATGGTACAGACATTCAGGAAAAAATTGCAGCTGTTTCTCACAAAACTACCACTGTGCTTACTATGTGACTTGGGCATAATTGTACACTTGGATATTTAGCCCAGAAAAAGAAAATGAAAGTAGGTTCATATCTGAACATGAATAGCTAGCCAAAAACTGGGAAAAGCTCAAATGTCCTACAGTGGGTAAATGGTGAAACACACTGTGGTATATACATACCATAGACTATTACTCAGCAATGAAAAAGAACAATCTATTGATATATGCAACCTTGTATAGATCCCAAAGGAATCATGCTGAGAAAAAAAATCCAGTGCTATATACTGTATTGTTACATAATTGCAAGGAATTAAATATAAGATTGGGGAAAGAATTGACTGTGAGTGTAAAATAGTAGCACAAGCGATTATTTTAATAATATGGTTCTATATCTTAACTGTGGTGGTGGTGATATAAATCTGCATGTTATAAAACTGCATAGGACTAAATACATACACACACACAGAAGTGAGTGCATGTAAAATTTTAAAATCTCAAGTTGGTTGATTATATTGGTATCGATATCCTGGCTATGATATTGTACTATGGTTATGCAGTAAGTTACAATGGGAGGGAACAGAATGAAGTGAATACCACATCTCTCCATGATATTTCTTACAAGTACATGTGGATCTATGATTATCTCAAAATAAAAAGTTAAAGAAACAAACCTAAAAGAAGATCAATGCCAGGCACGGTGGTTCACACCTGTAATCCCAGCACTTTGGGAGGCTGAGGCGGGCAGATCACTTGAAGTCAGGAGTTCAAGACCAGCCTGGCCAACATGGTAAAACCCTGTCTCTAATAAAAATACAAAATTAGCCAGGTGTGATGGCACGTAGCTATAGTCCCACCTACTCGGGAGGCTGAGGCAGGAAAATCACTTAAACCTGGGAGGCAGAGGTTGCAGTGAGCCAAGATTGAGCCACTGCACTCCAGCCTGGTGACAGAGCTAGACATCACCTCCAAAAAACAAAACAAACAAACAAAAAAAAATGCAGTCTTCTAAAGTTAATTATGTATAAAGTATACTAATGTGTTTCAAGAAGTATACACTTTTCATGCTAAAGGCAGTATATTCATATCTAAGCATAAAGATGGATTTTGTTTTCTGGTTTTTAGGTTGAAGTTTTTTATCTATTGAACTTAAATTTAATATACTTTATGGGATAATTGAAACACTCTGGAGATTAGTCAATTCCCTCATTGTTTTTATCCCCTTTAAATATCCTTATTCATCACTGCAACAGTCTGAACTCGACAACTCTCCTTTTCCTTCTTCAGAAAGGAAAATACTACTATTGTTTAACCTCTTTTATAAAATAATATATACCTCATTCAAAACTCTTGAAGAACACCTTGAATAATTCTGATTTGATTGTTCTTTGTTACTGGTTCACATTTAAAAACAGAAATTAAAAATAGCAAGCTTACTGTGTTATCACATATTTAAACTCTGAAAACTTTGCGAAGCCTTGACTTTTCACCGAGTACTTGATTGACTGTCAAATTTTCTTCAGTATTCCTATGTGCTTTGGAATTTCATCCCTGTTCATGGGCTTTTCCTTATTGCAAGTTGATATAGAAAAGGATTTATACAACCTACAACTTAATCTGTAGAACATATAAGCTAGTCTTTACAACATATTTTGTTAGTATGTGGTTAGTCATCTAGGCCCCTGGTTTCAAGACCTATTATAAGAACTAATCATCATTTATTTCTGATACTTGCCTGCATTGCAGTTTTCTGATACATTCTAGCCAGAATTATTCAGAGTTATTGGCATATCAGATGATTAAATAATTCACTCTGAAACGAAAGGATCAGGGTGGACTAACATTAGTTCAACTGCAAACAACATCTGTTAAACAGCCTCCTAGTCAATAGAATTTTGGCAATGGTGTAGTTCTGAACACTATAGATTAATATAATGGAGCTTGACTTTATCTGCCTTTGACCAAAATGGTAAACTAAGAAATAACAAAACAGCCTTGACAGCTGACAACTGGTAATTGGCTTGGCAAATAACAGCAGTCCATGATGTTCCCTGCTGAATATAAATGATTTCACAGAATATCAACATCTGATGGCATCATTCCATGACCATAATGGAACAAAACCAAATAAAAGGACATAATACAATCATAAAAATTACTAAATTTCTCTGTCTCCTGGCCAAATGACTGACCACTGCCTCTTTACATAGGACAATACTATGCTACTTTTTTTGTCTTACCTTCTAGATTAAAAATGATTAAGATACAAATCCTTATTTGCCATAATTTTATGACAACTCCTAATCTAGAACAGAACCTCTTTCCTTACCCTTCTCAAAAATAACCCAGGCTGCACAAAATACTATCACAAACCCATGCTATCCTTATTTCTGACCTACAATTCTGATAATACATATCTGCTAAAAATAAATAAGCATGGAGTGCTTATAGCTGTTTTACTCATAGTAGCAGGAAACTGGAAGCAACCCAAAATCCATTAAAAAAGATAAATTGCATTGGAATACCAAGCAATGACAATAAATTAATTCAATTATACTTAACAATATGAATTGAAAAGCATAGGCTAAATTGTACATGCTGAGTGACTCCCTTTATATAAAGTTCAAAAAGATGTAAGACAAATTCATGCAGTTAGAAAAACTAGGACATTACACTTAAGAGAGTAGTAACTGGAAGCACAATTGGGACATTTGGGGACCTGGTAATCCTTGGCTTTCGGATTTCAGTGTGGATCATGTGGATATATAAAGTTTGTGAAAAGTCATAAAGCTATAGAAATATGATATGTGCACTTTTCTGCTTATATGTTTAAAAATTTGAATTACACATTTTAATAAATATGTAGAAGGCACAGCAAAATAGAGCCCTCATTCCTACATAGTCAAGAATCAACCAAAGTACATTAACTATAATTATTGTATCATTCAGAGTCCCACCATGAAATAGATGGTGCAATCAAAGGGTTAGTTGAAAGAAGTTTAAGGAAGAAGCTATTTACAGAGGTCTAGGTAGAGTTAAATGAAACAACATGCAATGGTGATTCACCCAGGAGCTGTCATGAATAGGAAGCTCTTACTCCCAACTCCGGGTCTTCAATGGGAAGGAGGACAGAGGTAACCAGATACAAGCAAAGATTGTACTTGCAGGAGATGTGCATTCCAAAAGGAGCAGCTACTGCCAAAACCTCAGCCTGGCAAGAAAAGGGAGGCAAAAATAATTACTTTGGTCTCTCTTTCCTCCCACAAATGGCTCTTTTGTTTCCCAATTCAACCAAAAACACTGGGAAAGTGAACTCAATAGGTATAATTCACAAGAGTGTTTTCCAGAGCAGAGAGTAGAGCAGAAAAGGGTACAGAAGTATCTGCAGTGGTAAATGTAGAAAAAACTAGCACAGTTATAGCGTCTGTAAGTAAATATTTGCCAGGGACTTTTTTCTCTGCACTGAGTAGTACATGTCCCCTTTGGAAAGAATACGTGTACTTTTTATTTTGCCACAAATGTTCTTTTTTTTTTTTTTTTTAATCTTTCTTAGAGACTGATTGACATTTGAATTCATCATCATGTTTTTACTCTTTCATTTACTAAAAAATAAAAAATACCTCTTTGCTTTTAAGATTTTGATCAAAATAAAATAAAGAGACTGTAAGGCAGAATATTCTCCCAAAATTGAAGAAAATGTATTTTTGTGGATCTGAAGAATGTAAGAATATATTTTCCTGTTTAATTTGTTATATAAAAATTGTCCATCTAGATATTTTGCTTTCAAGCCATAATCTTGACAAGTTATAAGCAAATATTTAATTCAAACTAATCACTGGTCAAAATAAAGATAAAATAACTACATAATGGAAGATTCACTTTAAACTATTTATTCTTTGACTTTAAATAAACACGGCCTCATACAAAAGAACTGTTTCTATTTTAGGTTGCCTTTGAAGATGTATTTTACCCATGATTCCTCTCCTACAAAGAAAAACATTTTGTAATGTTAAGCATAAAAGTAATATCAATAGTTCTTTCTATCAGCTTAAAAGTGTCAACTGAAGAGTGACAAGGTTCATAAATTTTAAAAAGAGTGCTTTATTTCTCCTAATGGCTTGCAGTCTGCAGGATGGCCATTCTGACAGGCTGGGAAGCATAGCCTCTGGCTCGAGGTTATAAACAGGCACTTCAAGGATTGGGAGAACAAGACAGGGATTTATGCTGAATGGGGTGGCCAAATATACATATTCATAAGCTATAAGAAGAGTAATGAATATTTATGATAGGACAAGCATGCATATGTACAATTGAGCTTCGTGCCTCTCCATGGGTCACATTGCAGCATTAGCATGATTTGAGGGTAGAGATTTTGGCCCTCTGATGTGAAAAGGTGAAAAACAGGACACAAAAAAACCTCACTGTGCATCCTCCATAGACTTACCAGAACCACTCAGTGGTTGATGGTCTTATAAGAAAGAAATACTGGTTAGTTGTGTTGAAACTGCAGACAAGGAGGGAAAGCATCAGGAGGTGTGGAGTCTTTCAGAATGGCTGGCTTCTGTTTAATCCGTAAGAAGCAATACTTAATAGCGGTTAGGGATGAGGGGGTATAATGAGGTGTGTCCAACCTCTTGTCCCATCATGGCCAGTAACACAGCTTCCAAGATTTCTTGAGGTTTCCTAAGCCAAAAGTATGTTCATTCTGTTGGGTGAGAGGCTTGGAATTTTACTTTTATTCCTCAGAATAATAATATACATATCATAGATTATTTTGTTTGGTATAATGAGTAAAAACATCCCTCAAATTTGTTTTATACATTTACCTGAATAATCAAAACTTGATATGTATATTAAATTAGAGTTTATGGAGGTTATAAACTCTAGTTTCATATACATAGCATTTTAAAACTTTTATGTCACCATTTTTTATTCCTTTAATAGGCTATGCATTTAAACAGAGTTGCAGAAAATCTAAATGATTATTACTAACTAAAATATGGCTTTTAAAACTTGCAAAATAAAAACAGATTAAAAATGTTATCACCTCAATCTAAATTGTAATCAAACATCTATAAAGGGAATTCAATACTTTAAATTGAAACTGTCTTCTGAATGTGTAAATCAAAGTTATGCTTATCAGTACTAATTAGATAAAGTCCTTAATTAAATCTCAGTTATTCATAATAGAAATTTTAAATATCATCCAAATTATATGTCATAAGTAATTACTGAAAAAAATCTAGTTTTGACAATCTTGAAATAATTCCATGAAAACACAACTTTTTTTCAGACTCTATATATAGTACTACTTTACACAGTGTTTTGGGGAATGATTTATCACCTTACAGGATAAATTTTCTTCTCTTTTAATCAAAAATAAAAACTAAAAAACTTTTTATTCAACTCACCCACAGGGCAGATTGAAAGCAAAGTCTTAAGGACTGAAAAGTATAGAAGTGAAACATTCATAAGGATGTTGTCTCCCCACCTCATCCCCACTCTTACCTAGTAATGAGAATGGAACACAGGCAAGAATTATAGGAGGTATTGCTATTTCTGTGCAGAAAATTAATTCTACCTCACAATATACAGTGCAGATCCAGATTTGGAGCTATTATATCAAAATGATAGTTATAGATCTTTTTTAAAAAAAATTACCCATGGATTCAAACTAATGAAGACATTACATAAATGTTATATAAGTCATAATCTAAGTATTATATGCAAGCTATTTTCTATTAAAAAATCTGTATATTTTCCCTAGTGTTTACTGTACATTAACATGCAATTAAATATTTGCTCTTAAATGCTCACAATTTCCCTCAGAAGGATAATCATGCATTGCCATCTCCTCCAGTGGTAATTTGTTTTAATCTCAATATATTGATGATGAAAAATCAACTTCATATTGATGATTTTTACGCTGCTATGGAATAAACAATTATGGTTACTGAGCTAATGCAAATAATCATATCATCAAATCAGACTCACAAATTAGAACTCTTACTTAGTAACATGACTCCCCAGGTCTTTTCTTCTCACATGGGACTTGTCATTTCTAGTTTACATTCATAGGTGAGCTCATTGAAACTGGGTGAAGAGTGAAATTCGTTGATAATTCCGATGAAAATGGAAAAGGCAATATTCCTCATTCATTCGTAATATCCATCCAAATTGTGCTCTCAAAAGAAAGGTAACATTATATAACCATCAGATGATCTCCCTAGTCAAACTTTTCAATTCATAACTTGACCCTTATCTTGAATACCTCCATAATGGTGCTTCATACTGTCCCAGTTTACATTCTTCTCTTTCAGAGTACCACCTATATCCCCTATATATTATGAAATACAGTCATACTGCGGAGATACTCTGGGTTCAGTTCAAGAGCATCACAATAAAGCAGATATTGCAATAAAGTGAGTCACACAAATTTTTTGTTTCCCAGAGCATATAAAAATTAATTTCACATGATACCATAGTTTGTGTGCAATCACATTATGTCTAAAAAACAATGTACATATTTTAATTTTCAAATGTTGCTAAAAATGCTTATCAATATTTGAATCTTTAGTGAGTCATACTCTCTTTGCTTATAGAGGATTTTGCCTCAATATTGATGCCTGCTGACTGATAAGGGGGCGATTGCTTAAGGTTGGGGTGACTGTGGCAGTTTCTTAAAGCAAACTAACAATGATATTTGCAGGATCAACTTATTCTTCCTTTCGTAAAAGATTGCTCTGAGCATGCAATGCTGTTAGGTAGCATTTCACCCACAGAACTTCTTCCAAAATTTGAGTCAATCCTCTCAAACCCTGCCATTCCTTTACCAACTAAGTTATGTAATATTCCAAATTATTTGTTGTCATTTTAACAATATTCACAGCATCTTCACCTGGAGTAGATTAAGTCACAAAATACTACTTTCTTTGCTCATCCATAAGAAGCAATCTCTCATCTGTTAAAGTTTTATCATAAGACTGCAGCAATTCAGTCACATCTTCAGGCTCCACTTCTAATTTTAGTTCTCTATTTCTACTACATCTGTGGTTACTTACTCCACTGACATCTTGAACTCCTCAATGTCATCCATCAGTGTTGGAATCAACTTCTTCCAAATTTCTGTTAGTGTTGATATTTTGACCTCCTTCCGTGAATCACGAATGTTTGTAATGGCAGCTGGAAAAGGGTACCCATTCCAGAAGGTTTTCAATTGATTTTGCCCAGATTCATCAGATAAATGATTAAGCTGCTCTATGGCAGCTATAGCCTTACAAAATATATTTCTTAAATAATAGGACTTGAAAGTTGAAATCACTCCTTAATCCATGGGCTGACGAATGTTGTGTTAGCAGACATGAAAACATTAGTCTCCTTCCTTTTACATCTCCATCAGAGTTCTTTGGTGACTAGATGTATTGTGAATGAGCAGTAATATTTTGAAAGGAATACTTTCTTTTCTCAGCAGTAGGTCTCAACAATTTACTTAAAATATTCAGTAAACCAAACTGCAAACAAATATGCTGTCATCCAGGCTTTGTTGTTCCATTTATAATGTACAGGTAGAGTCAGCATAATTGTTAAGGACCCTTGGATTTCTGGAATGGTAAGTGAGCATTGGCTTCAACTTAAATTTATCAGCTATGTTAGCTAAGAGGATATTCAGCCAGTCCTTTGAAACTTTGAAGGCAGGCATTGATTTCTCCCTAGCTATGGAAGTACTAGATGACATCTTCTTTCAATAGAAAGCTTTTAGCCTCTAAAACTATGATGAAATCAATTTCTTTCTGTTTTGTTTTGTTTTGTTTTTTGAGACATAGTTTTGCTCTTTTCGCCCAAGCTGGAGTGCAGTGGCATGATGTCGGCTCACTGCAACCTCCGCCTCCCGGGTTCAAGAAATTCTCTTGCCTCAGCCTCTCGAGTAGCTGAAATTACAGTCACCCGCGACCACATCTGGCTAATTTTTTGCATTTTTAGTAGAAATAGGGTTTCATCATGTTGGCCAGGCTAGTCTCAAACTAGCCTGCATCAGTGATCTTAGCAAGATCTTCTGGATAAGCTCCTGAGGCTTCTCCATTAGCACTTACTGTTTCATTATGTACTTTTATGCTATGGAGATAGCACCTTTCCTTAAACCTCATGAACCACCCTCTGCTTGCTTCCAACTTTTCTTCAGCAGTTTCTTCATCTCTCTCAGCCTTCACAGAGTTGAAGATAGTTAGGGCCTAGCTCTGAATTAGGCTTTGTTTTAAAGGACTGCTGTGGATGGTTTGATCTTCTATCTTGACCACTAAAAGTTTCTCTCTATTAGTATATTCTATCATCCTCATACTACAAACAACTGAAGAAAATTAAGTGTAATAACACTAAAAGCATCTTCTTACAGAAGTCTGCAACTACTTGGGAATAAATTGCCCATGCAAAAGGTCCCTTTCATTAAATAGAATCTAAAATTAGCAACATAGCCATTGTGTTAGTTCCCGGAACTGCCATTAAAAAATTCTCAAACTATGTTGCTTAAAACAAGTGAAATTGGCCGGGGTGCAGTAGCTCATGCCTGTAATCACTGCACTTTGGGAGGCCCAGGCGGGCAGATCACCTGAGGTCAGGAGTTCAAGACTAGCCTAGCCAACATGATGAAACCCCATCTCTACTAAAAATGCAAAAATTAGCTGGGCGTAGTTGTGCACTCCTGTAGTCCCAGCTACTCGGGAGGCTGAGTTAGAATTGCTAACTTGGCAAGAGCCAAACAATATAAATGGTTTCTATCTTTTCCACTGCCGGTAACACCCTGTCAATCCACCTACCCAGTTCCTTCAGATGGAAATCTACTTTCTCCTCATTTCAGTGGCAAGATTTTTCCTGGCTACCTGCCTCAACTTTTTGTCTACTTCACATTAAGAATGAATAGGCAGTTATCCAAATATCAGATTTTCATCATATTTTCTCATCCCCTCCTTTTTCTTGCCCCAAACTGCCTTAGCTACTGTTTTTCATGAATTTTAAAGACAACCTGGCCCATCATATCAACTGAGCTAACATAAATAATTTGATTGTTCAATCAGACTCATAGAAATCAGAGATCTTCTAAAATAGCAAGCTTTACTAATGATTTCAGACATATTAGCAATTAAGAAGTTCAGGCAAAGCAGTAAAGTATTTGTAATATCATCTATATATCTCTAATTCCTTCCTTCCTTTAACATGTTCCCCAATTTCTCATCCAAAATTATAGGTTATATCTTTAATGAATTTGGCATGTTAACCTACACAGTTGTGAGCGTTGGGTTCTGAAGCGTTTCCATTATGTATTCTAGAGAGGTGCATGACATTCTTCTTGGAGTTTTTGGTAATATATCCATTAATTATACGTTTGTGTACCAAGGCAACCCTAAATCAGGGACATCATTTCTAAAACCATTCCTTAATAAAGCCTCTCCATCTAACAAATATCTGGGCAATTTTGCTGAGCAAAGTTTTTTCAAAGGTGCAGTTCTCATAGACCATGTCATCTGCCTTATTTTTGCTCAGGAGTGGCCC
Source organism: Macaca nemestrina (assembly GCF_043159975.1). Lineage (NCBI taxonomy): Eukaryota > Metazoa > Chordata > Mammalia > Primates > Cercopithecidae > Macaca > Macaca nemestrina. The sequence continues at coordinate 81,805,281 of NC_092135.1, read as the reverse complement.
CTTATTTGGGAGGGATGGGAGTGAATCACATGAAAACTGCTTTATTTTCTTTCACATCAGGTACTTTTCTAGGGGTCATTTTGCTGATGGCGCAAGAAGATGATAAAGATAAAGGAATAAATCTTTGTTGCTGTACCAGAGGAACAAGCAAATCACATCTAATGGCAAAAGGGGTTTCTGTATTTATATCTAAATCTAACTTGTTTTTTAGAAATGGTTGCCATGTTTGAGCCTACGGGATGTGGGAAAATAAGTTATAGTAGTTAGAAATGAACAACCAAATACATCCTTAAAAGTGGGAATATCTATAATGACAAGGTTGTAGATAATCATTTATAGCCCTCATGGCATCTTCATTTTGCATAAAACCTTGTACTAGATATTAAAGCATGATGAGACAGAAAATCCAAACATAATTTTACAATTTTAGAAGATTTAGACATGACATAATGTATTCATGAAATTGTTAGAGATGAGTTGACCAAAAAACAGACAAGAGGCAAAATAATCAAAATATGACTTTTAAAAGTTAAAAAGATAAGGTAACTAAGAAAGGATACTGATTAATGAAGTAATCAGAAAGATGAATTGAAGGGCCTAAGCTTAAAGCCAAATATAAATGAGAAGATTGTTAATGAAAACAAAATGTAATTTAATGGCTGCAATGATGTCCACATTATACCAATGTCTACAAGTGAATTTGTTTTATTACTAGGTATCTGTTTGATTTTCTTAAAGCCAGGGAGCTTCTCTGTTTCATTGGTAGACTCCTCAGTTTCCAAGAGATTTAAGAAATGTTCAGTTATGTGTAATATATCCTGAGGAAATTTTATATTTTCATATTAATATATGTTTGTCTATATTATTAATGGTGGATACAGCTGCTTTTTAAAAACAGTGGTTATATATGAAACAAATTAACCGTACAATTAAATTCTCTCCTTTTTAGAGACTTGATTTATATTAATTTTTTTGAGACAGGGTCTCACTCTGTCACTTCTGATCTCAATCTCCCAAGTAGCTGAGAGACTACGGGTGAGTGCTACTATGCCCAGCTAATTTTTTATATTTTTTGCAGAGATGAGGTTTCACCATGTTGTCCAGGCTGGTCTCAAACTCCTGGGCTCAAGAGATTCACCTGCCTTGTACTCTCAAACTGCTGGTCTCTCAAAGTTGCAGGTGTGAACCACCACACCTGCCCCCCTTTTAGAGATTTTAAATCCCTAATAATTTTGTATTATGGAAAAGCATCTCCAAATAAAATTTAGCTTTAAATATTAACTTTAAAAATTTTTTACTGAAAAGCCTATGAGACAATTTTGCTTCCTTTTACTTTTTTTAATGGTAATAGTAACAAAACAGTTCTATTTTATCCTTTGATATCCATCACAGATAGTATCACATATATTTTTAAAACAAAATAAAGGTCAAACTGATATTACTTAAACCAAAGAAATTGTTGGATATATTGTAAAATATAAGCAACAGAGGACTACTAAATGTTCATGGGAAAAGCTTAATTATTTCTTTAGATATTGACATATTTAATCAATTATTACACAAATGTTTGAAATTAAGAAAAAAATGCAGTTTTGATTTTTTTAATTGAGAATTCTAAAAATGATGACTTTTTGTTCTAAATATGAACAAATATTCTCTCATTGGCTTAAATAAAACATGTGTCTTTGTAACAAAAACAATTATCTCAAAGTTCCTACTTAATGGATGGCCAAAAAATAACGTTTCAGGCAGTAAAAACAACCTAAGCAGAAGCCTTAAAGCAACAAAGAACTGGGCTTATTCAAGAAATAGAAAGAATGTAAGTTTGACATCCTCTTGCGGTGAGGAGAAAGTGGCAAAATGAGAAATTGAAGACCTCATCAAGAACCAAGCAACGAAGGAATTTATAATGCCTAATAAAGAACTTGGATGTGTTTTAATTGTAACGAGAAATCAGTGAAGAGTTTTGAGCAGTAAATCTTTATTAAATTATAATCAGATAAGTAAGTCTGTTAGTGGAGAAATGATTGGAAGGAGATAAGAATTAATGGAAAGAAACTAGACTGGTTCATTAGAGAGCCAGGAAAAGGTGATGATGTTTGAGACAAGTTGTGACAGCAATACTTGCTACTGAATTTGCTACTGAGATGAAGTAAGTGGAAAGAATCAAATATGACTCAACCACTCTGCTTCTAGCTCAAACAATGGATTGAATGCTTCTGCAAAATACTGAGTTTGGAAAGTCAAGGGAAGAACAAGGGATAAAGGCATTAAAAAGAAGGATGATAAGAGTTCAGTCCCAAAGTCCGAAATGTCTCTGAGGCACCAAAGTCTCTAAAATTAGTCTGGAGCTTAGAAAAGAGGTCTGGGATGTATACATTTTGACATTACCAACATAGAGAGTGATTAAAGCCAGACAGCCAGACACAGAAGTTCTGTCTCCTTTTATATAGTTTTGCTCTCCATTACTGAGTTTGCCTTGAAAATGCTTTTTTTTTTTTTTTTTTTGAGATGGAGTCTTGCTCTGTCACCAGGCTATAGTGTGCACTGGCATGACCTTGATCTTGGCTGACTGCAACCTCTGCCTCCCAGGGTCAAGCGATTCTCCTGCCTCCGCCTCCTGAGTAGCTGGGACTACAGGCATGTGCCACTATGCCCAGTTAATTTTTGTATTTTTAGTAGAGATGGGGTTTCACCATGTTGGCCAGGATGGTCTCAATCTCTTGACCTAGTGATTCACTTGCCTCGGCCTACCAAAGTGCTAGGATCATAGGCATGAGCCGCCATGCCCGGTCTGAAATTGTTTTTGTTGGTGTTTTCTACTTTACTTGGAATTCACTGATATTTTTTCTTTTTTTTCATCCAATCCCTGCCTTAGCTCTTCCATAGGAGAGAATCTGGTAAGTCTTTATTAATTCTGATCGAGGGTGGTCATAGTCTCCCTTAAAGGAGCACAAGCTTGCCAAATTGTTAGAACAAACTGCCCCACAGTGCACAGACTGCATCCTGAGCTCCTGATTAGAACACCCTGCAGTAAGGAGGTAATGAGCAAAAAGGAAAATCCCCAAATTCATGCAAGCACAGAAACCCATTAATGTCCTTTGACTGACCCATGCTCATTATAATAGTAAAAAACATACTCCTGGGTGGACATTTAAGATGCTAATGAGACATGTCATGTATGTACTGACATGCACAACCACAACACATGCACCACGAAAAGATCATCCATAACATGCTAAATGGCAACACCCTTCCTGCCCCTACATGGATAATTATGTAAGGCTTCCATAAAGGGAGTTTCCCCAGTACCAGTCAGGAGTGTCTCATTGTCCAACAACCCACTCAGACTTGGCTGAGTGTATTTTGCTTTGCAATACATTTTTTTACCTACTTTCACTTTAGACTCATTTTCAAATTCTTTTGTCTGGCAAAATAAAACCCTGAACCTACCCACCGGCAACAAAATCTTCTCTGCTTGAAACCAACACCTAGTGCCCAGGTCTCAGATATCTAAACTTTTACACCTGTGTTTCTCAACCTTTCCTTTCCATTATCACTATGTTACTGTTGATGCATTTCTATCTGAGCTTTATACATAAAAAAGAATAAATACAAAGTCTACTCTTTATTCATTGCAGGGTCAAGAATAACTAAATGAAATTTTCAAGTAAAAATATAAATGCCAGTAACAATTTATAACTATATTTTGAGTAGCTTTTGATATAATTCACTTACTTAAACAATCATATCATTATATATGCAAGTTAGAAATGTATACAAATACATTATAAGAGTAGCAATCAGAATTTTAAAATTAATAATTCAAAATGTTTCTCAGTAATAGGAAACAATAGAGAAACTAAATTAATTGTCTAAAGTTACTTTAGTAAACTTAACTTTTACCTTGTGCTTAACATGAGAAAATAACTTTTAACTAGCAGCTGGATAGTCAGTCATTCAAATATGGCAAACATGCTTTTCTCTTTGGCACTTGACTAAATTAATTCTGGGTTGACTAATATAGAATTAAGTAATAAAATATAAGCCATTTTTGTTTAATTCTCAAACCCAAGTACACAAAAAAGCACTGAGGAAAAAAAGAAGAAGAAGAAAAAAAAAAAAAACCTGCCAAGGCAGAAGGCAGCCAATGGCCACCAATAGGTATGAACAGGCCACCTCTTCTGAATGACCTCTAGATTAAGCAAGTGATCAAGAGAAAGTCCACCAGTTGCAGCCATCTAGTCCTCATAACTTCATACCACTGATCTTGGAAATATTGCATGTATCTTTCAAGAACTCAGTGCTACTTTTGTGATATCCGAGAAAATCCCATGACAGAAATTAAACATGAAGAAATAAAATTTTGAGCCTTGGAGAGCCATAGATTGTGGGAATATAAATATATATTTTTGCCCTTTTCCTACACCAGGAACCAACTTTCATTCCTTTAGAGATGATATCATTCTTGTTGAAATTGTATGTTTCACATCATTGTAGGTCCAAGAGTCTATAACATTGCCCCCATTACTGGCTCTATTGCTATAAACTGAATCCCTTTATAGATTTCCAGGATAATGATAATACCACACATTTGGCTTCTTCAGAATGTAATCATCATTTTACTATTAAGGAACACTTACAATAAATAAATATATAAATGAACAATTGAGTCATACATTAAATCTTACTTAAAATTAATTCCAGAAACTCTAATATAATTGGAAAAAATAAGAAACCAATATAGTATTTTATTTTAATTCTATGTAGACTTTCCATTAGTATTAATGGAAGATGGTCCCAAAACAAAATGGATATTTGAGAAAAATATTTAATGATTGGCATAGTTTAAAAAGGTATGCTATATTCATTTCTATTTCAGGATACCTTGACCTCATTCTTCAATATGTCAGCATTTTCTCTGCAGTAACAACTGATCCATGGATACCCTAGCCTAGAAGTTTCTGAAAACCTACATATTATTTCACAAAACTAGGGTAAACTCAGATAATCCAAAATCTTGGTAGGGAATGAACATCTAAATAAAATACTATTTAGATAAAGGTCTTCCATGTACAATATTATAATTTGAAGAAATAAAAAGGTACATAATTAATAATCATTACCCTGCCTTCTCTGCTCAATTTTGGAAACAAATAAGTTGCCCAAAATGCCTCTTGAAATGGAAAAAAATATAGGAGAATTGTCTCTGAATAATTTTTTCTTAATTATACAAGTATGAAAATTTGTGTGGTTAAAAATAGCAAGATCTTTTTTCAGGAAATAATATTTTTAAGTAATCTTCAAAAAGCCCAGCTGGAAGGGAAATAGTCTTATTATCAAATTTAGTAAAGTACAGAGCAAGGCACAAGTGGCAATTTGCTGATCACATGGAGAGGGATGGATTTGGCAGGACTGAGGGAAGTAAACACAGCTCTAGAGCTGTGAGGCTCCCCAGAGTTCCATCTACCCTCTCAGTGACCGTAATAGGCATATTCTACCTACTAATCATATCTCAAGGAATCTTTGTAATCATTTCTAAAAGACTTTTACAATAGCTAATGAATAGTTGTCTAGATCTGCCACTGATTGAAATAGTTTAGGACACACTTAAATAAGGGGGGAAAATCCCATTTAAGTTCAATTTGGCTTACATTCAGAAATACAAGCATTCTAGATCTTTTTTTCCTCCACTTTGAAGCATTAGACCTATAGCCTAATGTTCTGAAAACCTACATTATATCTTGTTAAAAGCAAGGGTTTTTTGTATCTGAACAGCTTGTTACCCTCTTAAATTTCTAATACTTTCTGTCTAGGTGATGGTTCCATCTTATGCTTTAAACTCCTCAAATGAAAGATCCATTAAGTTTTAACTTACTCTGAATAGCACCAAGAATAATGCTATTTGCAAATAGGTGCTTAAAAGGTTCTGAGTGATATAGAAAGATGATGTTGACATACAGTCCCGGCAAATAACTGAAAAGTTAAAAAGTAGCGGAAAGTATGAGCCTGGTACAAACAGGAATTTTATCTCTAAATGATAATTGATCTGCCTAAAAGACATGTAATTAGTGAAGTTGAAAAATACATCAAAATAATTCATTGGTACCTTTTAACATCAACAACTTTTTTAAAAAACATAGTTCCAGTAGGACTCAATTCTTAGAAAAGTTCAGGGTCACATATCTATTTCCCAGAAGTTGGATAGGACTGGGGATACAATTAATGCAGCTACCAGAACATAATTTTGACATTTATTTTTTCATCTTGTTTTAATGTTTTTCATAAATATACTCCCTGATTGTAATATACAAAAAATTAAAATTTTTAATGGGTGGATATTTATAGCTACTTCTTAACAGATGACTGACAATTATCCTTCATACAAAAGGAAAGATCCCTAAATTAGAAGCTCAGGAAGCTGGGCAATTATGACCACTTAGTACATGTGACTTTGGGCAGCTCATTTTATTTTTGACAAATTTTTAAAAGTTCCTCTTTCATATATTATACAAATATTTCCCTTTGTTTCTTCCCAGTAAATTTCAAATAAACTAAAATGAAATATTTTTAATATATATACATCATCCTTATAACATTTTATTTTTTCTTAATGTTCATAAATGACATTGTTCTGCATATTTCTAGTTTTGTACTATCTTTTGAATTTGAATACCAGGGGTATGTTAGCTTTATGAAATAAGGAACAAATCCTTTTTCTACACTTTGGAATTTTTTTTTAAGTAGAATTGTGCTGAACTTTAGGGAACAATTCTCTTCTGAAATATGTTAGACTCACATTTGTAGGAGAGGCTAGTTCTTTGACAATAGCAATTAACCTATGACTATCATCATGCTGGTGTTTTTCACTATTTTACTTTAATCCATTTTGTTAACCAGTTGTATTAGTCTGTTATCACACTGCTATAAAGAACTTCCCAGAGACTGGGTAATTTATACAAGAAAGAGGCTTACCTGACTCAATTCTGCATGACTGGGGAGGCCTCAGGAAACTTACAATCATGGCAGAAGGGGAAGCAGGCACCTCCTTCACAAGATGGCAGTAGAGAGAGAGTGTGTAAAGGGGGAACTGTCAAACTTATAAAACCATCAGATCTCGTGAGAACTCAGTCACTATTATGAGAACAACATGGGAGAAACTGCCCATGATCCAGTCACCTCCCACTAGGCCCCTCCCTTGAAATATGGGGATTATAGGAATTACAAATCAAAATGAGATTTGGGTGGGAACACAGAGCTAAACGATATCATCAGTATTTTCCTTTGTAAGTATCCAGTTTTTCTAGGGGATTATATTTACACTAATGCAATTCTTATATTTTTCTATATCTCATTATTTCCTTTTATTAATCCCTATTTTCATTTTTCCTCAAAAAATTGTTGATTATGTTTGTTAATTTGTGCATGTAATTGTTTTGTGAATTTGAAAATACGTTTTTGGATTTATTTAATTTTACTTTCACCTTCCATTAGATTTATTTTCTGTTTCGTTTTTCTAATTCCTTGGGTGAATATTTAATTAATCTAGTTTTGCTCTTTTGTTCCTGTATATATATGCAGAAATTAAAGGATTTACATTTTTAACTTATTTCTGCATTACCAAATTCTCATAGTTTTAAGATGTTGTATTTTAAATTATTACTCTTACAGATTTTCAGAATATTATCATCTAATTCATTGCTCTCAGAACCACTTAGGAATTTGTTTTTCAACTTCTGAGTCATGAATTATTTTTATTTCTACTTTTGTTTTTATTTTCATTTGTGTAGCAATGCAAAATTTAATAATAATTTTGTAACCTAATATGATCAATTATCCTGAAAGCTCTAAGGCAGCACAAATAGAAGGATGTTCTTTATCATAGGATATAGGCTTTGTTGTGTATGTGTTAGATTAATCTTATTGACAATACCAAGTGTTGGTGGGGACATGGATCAACTAGAACTCTCAAACATTGCTGGTGGAAGTATATAATAATTTAACCACTTACAAAAACTTGCTTTTTTTTTTAGCAAAAAACTTGCTAAAGTTAAATATGCATTCATTATAAAATTCATCAGTCTCACTCTTGAGTTTTTACACAAGAGGGGAAAAAATATGTCCATATAAAATGTCAATTATTTCTAGCAGCTTTGCTCATAATACTAAAAAACTGCAAACAATCCAAATATCCATCACAGAATTATAGAATAATTATAGCATATCTACAAAGTAGACTCTTACTCAGCAATAAAAAGGAACTAACTATACAATCAATGATGTATTTAAATTAAAAAAATAAGGGAGGGGGTGGAAAGTCAAAAACAAAGGACTACATACTGTATGATTTCATAGAAAGTCTATAATATACAAAACTAATCTGTAGTTGTAAAAAATAAGGCAGTGATTGCCTCAGGATTGGGAGTGGTGTCTGCCAAAACTCATAGGGAAACCGGCATGAAGGAAATGTTGTATATATTGATTAGAATGGTAATGATACAAGTGTGTACATTTGTCAAAATCGATAAAACTATAAACTGGTGTGGCTTACTACATATTTAATAAGGTTTATATTAAAAATGAAGATATACATGACCATATTCTTTTTATAAACACTTTATTAGATGACACAGCTTGTCTTTCTGTATTCAGCATTATTCAAGAGAAATGTGAGAGCAATAGGATATTTTTCTTCCATAGTAGATGAATATTTCTGCCTGAATGCTTTTAGAATTCTTTATCCTTTAACTTTAGTCCATTTTCCAGAATATATTATAATATCAATATTTTTTCTACTTATTTTACTGATATATAAATTTTCTATGTGCCGATTTTTCTTCTTTTGTATCAGATGCCTTCTAAATTTGCTTTTTAAAATATGTTCCATTTTTTCTATACTATTCTTCACAAATATCAATTATATTTATACTGATTATTCATTTTTAGACTCTTCTACCTTTTCTGGAGCAATTTTTACCTCTTGTTTTCTATCAAACTTTTTTTTATATTTCTCAAATTTCCATCAACTGACAAAATGGGAGAAAATATTTGAAAACTATGCATTTTATTGGGTCTAATATCCAGAATCTATAAGGCATGTACACAAATCAACAAGAAGAAAAAACAAATAGCCCCATTAAAAAGTGGGGAAAGAACATGAACAGGCACTTCTCAAAATAAGACACACAAGAAGGCAACAAACATATGAAAAAATGCTTATCATCACTAGTCATCAGAGAAATGAAAATCAAAACCACAATGAGATACTTACCATCTCACACCCATCAGAATGGCTTTTGTTAAAAAGTCATGCAAGATGTTAGCGAGGCTGTGTAGAAAAAGGAATATTTACACACTGTTGGTAGAAATGTAAATTTGTCCAGCTGCTATTGAAAGTAATTTGGAATCCATGATTCTCTTCATATGGAAGTCCAGAATAGGGAAATCTATAGAGACAGAATGTGGTGCCTTTGGGCACAGTAGATAGGGGATTGGTGGAGATGATAGTTAAAAGGTATTGGGTATCATTTTGAGGTAATGAAATGCCTTAAAGTTGACTATGGTGATGCTTGCACATATATTTGTGAGTATATTGGAAACCACCAAATTATACACTTTGAATGGATTGTATGATCTGTAAATTATATCTCAATAAAAGTATTTAAAAGAAAAATAAATAAATAATAAATAAAAAGTTAAAAATGTTGGCGAGACTGTGCAGAAAAGGGAACATTTACACACTGTTGGTAGGAATGTAAATTTGTCCAATACTATTGAAAGCAGTTTGAAGATTTCTCGAAGAACTGAGAGCTGAGTTACGACTTGACCTAGCAATCCCATTTCTCAGTATATATACAAAGGAAAATAAATCATTTTACCAAAAGGACAAATGCACCCAAGTATTCATCGTAGAGCTATTCACAATAACAAAGACATGCAATCAACATAGATGTCCATTAATGGTGAACTGGATAAAGAAAATGTAGTATATAAATATATGGACTACTACACTGTCATAACAAGAATGAAATCATGACAAAGGACATTATCCTAAGCTAACTAATATAGAAACAGAAAACCAAGTACCAAGTTTTCGCATTTATAAGTGGGAACTAAATATTGGGTACACATAGATATAGACACTGGAGACCACTAAAGTGGGGAAAGGGCTGAAAAACTACCTACTGGGTACTATGTTCACTACATGGATGATGGATTCAGTCACACCCCAAACCTCAGCATCATGCAACATACCTTTGTAACAAACCTGCACATGTACCCCCAATTCTAAAATAGAATTTGAAAGAGAAAAAGAAAATTTTTTCATTACATTTTTCTTATAAAACATATTGTCTTTTTAAAATTTGGGAAATATAAAAACTGTGAAATGAATAAAATATGTTATACATAATCCTGTAATCTAGAGATAATTATTGTCAGACTGTGACACATATTCAAATATAAATCGAATTGTATTTTCCTATATCATTACATATTCTTTGAAGACAAAACAAAAAACCAAAAGCAAATTTTGTCCATGATAATAACCCTGCTTTTTACTGTCTCTAATTATGTTTCTATTCTTAGATTGTTTATTTGCTTTCAAATTATCTCATTTTTTTCTGCCAAGTTTTGTCGTCTCCTCTGTGTTATCTTCTCTATGATTACCTTTGTATCTCTAAATTGATCTCTTATTTCTGAAACTTCCTATTCCTTTTAGTTTTTAATGTATTATTAATATTTTAAATAATATGTTTATTTTCCTGGAGCAATAAATTTCCAGATTATGTTTCAGAGATCTTTATTTTGCTTATTGTACTCATTTCTTTAGTGTCTTAAAATTATTCAAAGATAGAATTGAATTGAATACTTTATTTTTACATATAATCAATTTCATCTAGACTTAATATTTCCTATAAAAAGTAAGGGTGGAGAAGTATTGACTTGATGACTGGAAACTGTCTTAACTACATCTTTGATATTTAGAATTTGAATTGTAGGACTCAATATTGTTGGTTTATAACAACTTCTGAATGTTTTAGTTGCTTAGAGTCAGGAACAGAATTGGTGTGCTAAGTGAAACATACAGCCTCAATTTTAGTTTACTATTTTCTCATGCTTTGTCACTACATTTTTTTAAGTCCTTGGTTTTCAGAAGACTGCAGTCCTAAGAGATTTTCACCTCAAAATTTAGCTCTTATACACTTGTGGCCAGCATGGAGCCCAGGCACTACAAGTGTTTTGGTTTGATTTAGTTGTTTGTTTTTAATGATTTTTAAGAATTTTCTGCTTAGGTAATTGTGGTTAGTGCTTAGGTAATTGTGGTTAGGGGCTGTGTGACTGTTTCACATTTTTGCCTCTTCTTCTGCTCCCTACATCAACTCCAAGCTATTTGTATTTTTCCTGGTGGTCTGTCTATACCACAGCACTTATACTTCTTTCTTTTTTCTTTTTCTTCTTTTTTGCATGCTTATATGTACTGTTTTCCAGGTCTCTCTCACTGTCTGTCAGAGAAATATGTATGGTAGTGGGATGTGGAAGTTTCCCAGATTTCAGTGAGTTAAACTTAATTTGTAAACATTCTTCACAGTCTATGGTATAATGATGTTTCTGTTTCATATTCTTTAGTCTTTTCATTTATTTCAGATGACTTGGAGGAGGGAAATTAAGTAAAATATATGTACTATACCATGTTTATGAAAATTTTGGAATTCTGGTTCTAAGAATTGATTTTTAGACTATCTCAAAATAAGTGATAAAAATGATGCCAATTTAAATTTTTTAAAAACATATGACCTGTTAATCTATACAGCCAGATTTGACTATATTTTTCTATGTATTAGCACTGATTTTTTAGCATTATAATTCCCATAGATAAATAACTTCTAGGTTACTATAATCAAATATAACAAACTAAAGAAAAAGAAGCATACTAAAGGCAAGGAAAATGGTGGATCCATGGAGAAAATTTAAAGAACAGAGTTATGATTGTTAAGAATAAGCTTAGTGTTTGTTGACATGCTTTTGAACAATGCTTGTTAATAAGTTATAAAAAACAAAAGATCAAACAGATGGTGGATTCTGTAGAGGGATCAATGGTTACTTAATAAATGATTTTTTGTTTTTAATTCTGTTTTTGTGGTATCTCACATTTATTGACTTATGGATGTGAAAACATGCCTGTATTCCTGATATGAAACCCATTTGATTATGGTGGATTATCTTTTTGATATGCTGTTGGATTCAGTTAGCTAATATTTTGTTAAGGATTTTTGAATCTATATTCATCAGGGATATTAGTCTGTAATTTTCTTTTTTTGTTATGTCCTTTCCTGGTTTTGATATGAGGGTGGTACTGGTTTCATAGAATGATTTAGGGAGGATTTCCTCTTTCTCTGGCTTGAAGAATAATGTCAGTAGGAGTGGCATCAATTTTTCCAATTTTTCTTTGCATGTCTGATAAAATGCAGCTGTGGATCAATCTGGTCCTGGACTTGTCTTTCGCTGGCAATTATTTTTATTACAATTTTAATCTTGCAGCTTGCTATTGGTCTGTTCAGAGTTTCTATTCCTTCCTAATTTAATCTAAGAGGTTTGTATATTTCCAGGAGTTTATACATCTCTTCTAGGTTTTCCAGTTTATGTGCATAAAAGTGTTCACAGTAGCTTTGAATGATCTTTTGTATTTCTGTGTTATTGGTTGTAATATCTCCCATTTCATTTCTAATTGAGCTTAAATGGATCTTCTCTCTTCTTTTCTTGGTTAAACTCACTAATCATCTATCAATTTTATTTATATTTTCAAACAACCAGCTTTTCATTTCATTTATCTTTTGTAGTTTTTTTATTTTTTTCAATTTTACTTAGTTCAGCTCTGACCTTTGATATTTCTTTTCTTCTGCTGGGTTTGGGTTTAGTTTGTTCTTGTTTCTCTATTTGCTTGAGGTGTGACCTTAGATTGTCTGTTTGTGCTCTTTCAGACTTTTTGATGTAGGTATTTAATGCTCTGAACTTTCCCCTTAGCACCACCTTTGCTGTATCCCAGAGGTTTGGATAGGTTGTGTCTCTATTAACATTCAGCTCAAATAATTTTTTTTTAATTTACAACTTGATTTCATTGTGAAATCAATGATAATTCAGTAGCAGATTATTTAATTTCCGTGGTTTTGAGGGTTCCTTTTATGATAGTCTCAATAGCCACAGAAAAAGCATTTGTCAAAATCCAACATCCCTTTATGATTAAAACCCTCAGCAAAATTGGCATACAAAGGATATACCTTAATGTAATAAAAGCCATCTATGACAAACCCATAGCCAACATAATACAGAATGGGGAAAAGTTGAAAGCATTTCCCCTGAAAACTGAGACAAGACAAGATTGCCCATTCTCCCCACTTCTACTCAACATAGTACTGGAATTCCTAGCCAGAGCAGGAATTCAGACAAGAGAAAGAAATAAAGAGCACCCAAATTTGTAAAGAGGAAGTCAAACTGTCACTATTTACTTAAAAAACACTAAAGACTCCTCCAAAAACCTCTGATAACTGATAAATTAATTCAGGAAAGTTTCAGGATACAAAATTAACATACACAAATCAGTAGTTCTGCTATACACCAACAGCGACCAAGCTGAGAATCAAATCAAGAACTCAACCCCTTTTACAATAGCTGCAAAAAAAATTATAAAGTACTTAGGAATACAAGAAGATGAAAGAGCTCTATGAGGAAAACTACAAAACACTGCTGAAAGAAATCGTAGATGACAGAAACAAGTGGAAACATATCCCATGCTCATGGATGGATAGAATCAGTATTGTGAAAGTGACCATACTCTCAAAAGCAATCTACAGGCTGGGCACGGTGGCTCAAGCCTGTAATCCCAGCACTTTGGGAGGCCGAGACGGGCAGATCACGAGGTCAGCAGATCGAGACTGTCCTGGCTAACCCGGTGAAACCCCGTCTCTACTAAAAAATACAAAAAACTAGCAGGGCAAGGTGGCGGGTGCCTGTAGTCCCAGCTACTCTGGAGGCTGAGGCAGGAGAATGGCGTAAACCCGGGAGGCAGAGCTTGCAGTGAGTTGAGATCCGGCCACTGCACTCCAGTCTGGGCGACAGAGCGAGACTCCGTCTCAAAACAAAACAAAAAAAAACAAAAGCAATCTACAAATTCAATGCCATTCCCATCAAAATACCACCATCATTCTTCACAGAACTAGAAAAAGCAATCGTAAAATTCATATGGAACCAAAAAAGAGCCTGCATACCCAAAACAAGACTAAGCAAAAAGAACAAATCTGGAGGCATCACTTTACCTGACATCAAGCTATACTATTTAGGCCATAGTCACCAAAACAGCATAATACTGGTATGAAAATGGGCACATAGACCAACAGGACAGAATAGAGAACCCAGAAATAAGGTCAAATACTTATAGTCAACTGATGTTTGACAAGGCAAACAAAAATAGAAAGTGGGAAAAGGACATCCTATTCAACAAATGGTGCAGGGATAATTGGCAAGTCACATGTGGCAGTATAAAATTGGATCATCATCTCTCACCTTATACAAAAATCAACTCAAGATGGATCAAAGATTTAAATCTAAGATCTGAAACCATGAAAATTCTAGAAGAAAACATTGGAAAAATCCTTCCAGACATTGGCTTAGGCAGAGAATTCATGACCAAGAACCCAAAAGCAAATTCAACATTAACAAAGACAAATAGATAGGATTTAGTTAAACTAAAAAGCTTCTGCACAGCAAAATAAACAATCAGCAGAGTAAGCAGACAACCCTTAGTGTGGGAAGAAGTCTTTCCAATCTATACATCTGACAAAGGACTCATATCCAGATTCTACAAGGAACTCAAACAAATTAGCAAGAAATTACAAACAATCTCATTGAAAAGTGGGCTAGGGACATGAATAGACAATTCTCAAAAGAAATATAAAAATGGCCAACAAACCTGTGAAAAACGTTCAACATCACTAATGATCAGAGAATTGCAAATCAAAACCAGAATGAGATACCACCTTACTCCTGAAAGAATTTCCATAATCACAAAATCAAAAAATAATAGATGGAGGTATGGATGTGGTGAAAAGGAACACTTTTACACTGCTGGTAGTAATGTAAACTGGTACAACCACTATGAAAAACAGTGTGGAAATTCCTTAAAGAACTAAAAGTAGAACTACCATTTGATCTAGCAATCCCACCCAGAGGAAAAGAAGTCATTATACAAAAAGATACTTGCACATGCATGTTTACAGCAGCATGATTTACAATTGCAAAAATATTGAACCAGCCCAAATGCCCTTTAATCAATGAATGGACAAAGAAATTGTGATATGCACGTGCGTGCACACACACACACACACACCATGGAATACTACTCAGCCATGAAAAGGAATGAAATAAAGGCATTCACAGCAACCCAAATGGAATTAGAGACCAGCATTCTAAATGAAGTAATTCAGGAATGGATAACTAAACACCATATGTTCTCATTCATAAGCGGAAGCTAAGCTCTGAGGATGCAAAGGCATAAGAATGATGCAATGGACTTTGGGGACTTGGGGGGAAAGGGTGGGAGAGTGGTGAGGGATAAAAGACTACAAATCAGGTACAGTGTAAACTACTTGGGTGATGGGTGCACCAAAATCTCAAAACTCACCACTAAAGAACTTATTCACATAAGCAAACACTACCTGTTCTCAAAAACATACGGAAATATAAAATAAAAATTTTTTAAATTAATTTAATTTTTAAATTAAATTAGATAGGCCTTCAGCTAGAGTGACAGGAAGATCACTGATAGTGATGTTCTCTGTTTTAGTAAGGTAAAGTAAAAAGATTATCTCAGAAGTTATCATTTTGTTGTCATTAGGTTATTCCATCTTAATTAATAAACGGATTTTTATCTAATAGCAGAGCTGTAAGTTCCATTAAAATTCAAAGCATAATATGTCTTCCTTCAAACAGAGATTTAAATTTTTTAAGCAAAAATTTAGGAATTTTAAAGTTCTCTGGTAGCAATCGGAAAAGAATCAGACCAATAATTCAATTCAAAGATGAAATTATATAAACTGAGTGTTATATGTATACACAATTGCATCAAAAAGGGGTGAGTCCTTATAAAACAAACTAATAAAGAGTGTCCTCTGTTTGCAGCTGCAGACATGAATGTCATAACCTTGGGTATCACTGACTTATGCTGTATTTATATCATGCCAAATATTCACACAAAGAAGAGCATTTTGTTCTCATTACATAATTGTGTCATTTCAACCATATTTAATTGATGATTTTCTATAGCCTATTTTCAAAATGCTGCCAATCATCAAACCAAGAACAGGCCAGTTATTCTGATAAACCAATGGTAAATCATGTTCTCATATTGACTGCCCTCCTCCAGAAGGTAGAATGTCTAACCTGAAATCAAACTGACTGGTTGCACTAGAAGACAACTCATTCCCTAGCTGCTCCTTCTACTTGGTTGTTGTTTACATACAACTGAACAATTCTTGAATGCAGGTGAGGCACCAAAGTTCTGATTCAAACTATTTTTCTAATGTTCTTCTGCTTACTGAATTACATCTCCAAAGTGTAGTCTTCCAAGTATGAATTTTCAAACTTCTCATTTCCCCCAAATAACTGCCTAATTTTAGCAAAATTCTCTGGTCCTTGTCCTCCAGTGTTTGAGGACAGATGTACTGCTTCCTGTTTGTGGCCCACACTTCCAACTGCTTTCATAATCACAGCCCCTCCATTGTGCTGTGAGAACTCATTGTTTAACGTATATGTTCTCTCTTCTATAGCTCTAAACTCCGTCTCCTGAACCTAAAATTTTTTCTTTCTAGTTTCAACAAAAATAAAGTTAGCAATTAAAATCACCTGTCTCTTCAACAAGGAGGTATTTCATACTTTAAAAACAAACAGATAACAACAATAAAAAAACACTTGCTCCAAGGACGTTGTATCTAATAAACAGAGCTAAGGTTTTGGATGCTGTCTCAATAGATCTTTAAGGACTTCACAAATATACTCTCTTGGTACTTACTATTGCAAAATAAATGTAGTTTTCTTGCACTTCACACTTATAATTATTCTCTCCCTCCTGAAAAACAGGAGGCCACTTGTTTCTTAGGCCACTTATCCTTCGAGTTACTTCAGGGCTAGGGTCATGTCATTCATTTTTATATCATTATCCTTCTAAAAGTGCCTTTATCTTCACTATTTTACCATGCAATAGCTATTAACCTCTCTCTTCCTACACACAGTAAGATAAATGAACATTTTTCTGTTGGAGGTGATGAGGTGAATAACCTGATAGCTCTGATGACACACTAAGAAACCAGTACAATTAATTGGCTTTGTCTAGAAATACCAGATTTTCCAGATATCCTATCTAATAAACATGAAAAAAGCATTATGGTACATTCAGTGATAAACATCCAGAGGTATATGGGGTAAATGAGGAGGATTTGATGTTTTCAAATTTTGTGTATCAAACGTGATAGAACTATTTTCCATTATAAGAACTTACAATTAAATCTACTAAATCAATATGCCTTTAAAATGAGAGGGGAGGCACCATGATAGTGAAAGATTATGATATTTTTTCCTATGATCCCATTCCACTAAACAAATGTCATGAAATGGACAAGTGAAACACAAGTATTTACTCAATGTCTCCATAAAATTATAATGTGTGATAAACATTGGTGATATAAAATTGAATGACATGACCCTAGCCCTGAAGTAACTCAAGGCATAAGTGGCCTAAGAAACAAAGAAGTATTGTTTTTCAGGAGGGAGAGAATAATTATACGTGTGAAATGTAAGAAAACTACATTTATTTCACAGTAGTAAGTACCAAGAGAGTGTATTTGTGAAGTCCCTAAAAATCTATTGAGACATCAGTCAAAACCTTATTTCTGTTTATTAGACACAATGTTTTTCTTAGAGCAAGTATTTTTATTGCTGTTATCTGTTTGTTTTTAAAGTATGAAATATCTTCTTGTTGAAGAGATGGATGATTTTAATTGCTAACTTTATTTTTGTTGAAACTATAAAGAAGAAATTAGGATGACTTTAGGTTTACAATGGGATACTGATTACATACATTATATTATTTTCTTATGAAACTATGGCAATGAAAATAAAGAAATAAAACTGATCTAAATCTGAAACAATGGAAAGAGCTGGTGACTGACCATTCCTAGTCCGATAAGATATATCAGTATATATTTAGAAAAGAGAAACAGAGCGGGGAGAGGTAATTGGGACAGAATAGAGAATGCCACAAACTAGAGTACAGGGAGAAGACAACTGAGGTGTGAATTGAATCAGTCCCAGGAAAGGCTTGCAGTTTATAAATGTCATGAAAAACAGAAGGTATATATATGGAATTTTAAAACAATGTTGTTAAATAAGTTTCTGTATTGAAAAATTACCTCCCTCACTTATACTTCCACCTCTATTCCCATTCATAATATTGAGTAGCAGACACCTGAAACCCATGGTAGACCTAGTTCTTCTCTAGGGGAACTGAGGGACTCCAGAGCAGAGATTCTACTCCAACATTTAGAAGTAGCTGTTTAAATAGGTGGTTTTTACTATACAACCTAAAGTTCAGCCTGACATTTAAAAATCTCTTATTTGTACCCAGAGACACTGAACAACTTGTTAATGACTTAATCTTAAAAGTGAATGGACATCAGAACCCTCAGACTATTGTAAAATTCTCCAAAATGGAAGAGAAAGAAAAAAATGAATAGAAATTGAGATAATATCAGGAGAAATCAGAACTTCATAAACTGTAGTATCCTCAGAGATCATTGAGAAAATCCATAAAGAAAAGGATGCTATAAAAAACAAAACTTGGTGATTAAAACTGAGGTCTTAATAAAAGTGCATTTTCCAAAATTAAAAATTATATAGAAGAGTTGGAAAATTAAGTCAAAAATAGTTTAGAAAGCATCCATCCATCCATACAAACCATCAAAATGAGGGAAACTGAAGATAAATGATCCATCTAGGAGATCCAATAACATGATATGTAATATGAGTTCTGAAAAGAGATGAGTACACTGAGTAAAGGAAATTGTCAAACACACACATACATGTATACACACAACATATTTCAAAGCTGAAGCACTTGTCTCCAAAATAAGAATCCTTATTAAAAACTAGCAAATAAATGGAAAAATACAACCATTTCTAGTCAATCTGTTGAAAAAGTTCAGAACCCAAAGGATTATTAAAAGATCGTATGAACTTTCAAAAATAATTTTTAAAAATTAACTACAAAGGAGAATATCTGTCCAGGCAGAAACATTGGATACAAGATGATAGGGCAATACTTTCATAGATCTAAGGAAAAAAAAATATTTTTAGTTCAGAATCCTACAATGGAAAAATAAGGTAAATGCTGGGTTAGAATAAGGATATTTTCAGACATGAAGGACTCAAGAGATTTACCTTTCAGACATGCTTACTTAGAATATTTCTAAAGGTGTAACCCAGCAAAAAATGAGCATAAAAACCAAAAAGAGGGAGATACAGGAGAGAATGGAGTGGAACAGAAAAGACATGACCCAGGCTGATGGCCATGCACCAAGTCTGTGGAGCTGGCAGTCCAAATTGGAGGAGAAGGATGTGGGGCTCTTAAAGGGAAGACAGAGGAAAAAGGTGACAGAAAAATGGACTGAATGTAGACTTTGAAAAACTAAGGGAATGAATAAAGTAAATGGCTGGTAAGGGAGAATGGAAATAGCAACTACAAATCCCAGGTAACTATTTTTTTAAGCACAAAGAAAAATCAGTGAGCTGTGCTTTTCTGTGAACATTATTTATACAATCACAATAATGAAGACACGGTTTAAAGATCTGACTAAAGTACTCAACCAATATACAAAGCACAAAGGGCTTAATTATGATTATCAAGATAAGGTAATGTTGTCAGCCTTCACAGTACAGAGATAAGCTCATAAATGACAAAAATTACGTAGAAGGAGGACGGAAACCTCAATAGGAAGTTTTCGAAATATAATTAAAAGCAAATTCTTATTCCAACTCAGAAATCTCTACACAAAGATAGTGAAGAAATAAACCACTTTTATTATTGAATAAACCATAAGGCATAATGCAATGTGCATCATAGACAATCTGTTAACAGATATTTGCAAGGACAGAAAAAAAATCTCACCCGTGTGTATAGCCAAGCAGATATACTCCATTACATACATGCTTTGAAGATAAATAATAACTAGTCCTCAAGTAAGAGAACTTAAGAGTTCTCTTGTCACACACAATGCATCCTATCTTATATCTCTATGGCAGGAGGTAATTTTGAAACTGGAAGCCACAGACCCACCAAAGATAGGCTCCTGCACTCTCACAGAAGCTGTGAGATAGGGACACTATCTTCCTTGATGATTATATTTCACAAAAGACATCCTTAAGTCATACGATGAAAAAGTCCTATCTAGTCTTCAAAAGGAAGTTTATGCGTATCAAAGAGAGGAGGAATAATTACAAGTTTTCCAAAGTAAATGCTCTTAGTAAACAGAAGGGGATGAAATATCCTTCCTTATTTTAAACAGGGAAATTTAAGCCTCTTATTTTTAATGTGTGTTTGTGCTTACAGACAATAATCATGATAGTGGCCTCTTCTTGCCAAGTGCACTGTCAGAGATCCTGTCCTGAGATAGTGACACACGAAGGAAAAATGCTTCGATAGTGCTTGGATAGAAAGATTAAATGAGAATCTAAAACTGATAGAAATATATTGGTAGTGAGAGGGAGGGAAAGTAGAACAATTAAATAATTTAAATCATTCTATTTAGCTAAACAACCAAATTAATTAAAAAGAGCACTAGAATCCTAGTATACAGAAATATTTTCAGAACTGTAAGATGAAAACAGCTACGATAATTAGACATGGTTGGCACAGGAAAGCAAGACTTGGAAGACTATTACTTATATGTATTTCTTCAAATATTATATATGATGTTTTTATATTATAAAAAAGAAAATGTATAGTACATTTTATAGTGTCCCAACCAATATATAGTATAATAGGAAAATGTCAAAATGGAGAATTAACAAAAAAAATTAAATGATATGTGATTTTAAAAAGCACATTTACAGCAAAGTTTGCTTATCACTGGTTTTCAAAAGATAAAAGATGATATATCTTTTATCTTTTTATTTATATGCATATGATGTAAGTACATACCTGTGTTTATATCTGAAAGCATCTCAAGTTATGGAACTTTATTTTAAATAAACATTTCAAAAATGTTTTAAAGTATGCAGATAACATAATGAACACCTCAGCGCATTCCCGTACTTTACCAAATCCTCCCATTATACTTCCTTCAGAAGCTTTGGTTTGTCTTAAAACTAGATCCTCTTGTTTTTAGAGTATGTGAGAGTTGCATTACCTTCTCCCATTGGTCCTTGAGGTACACTGTGCTCCCATGTGGGGTTGCCTATCAAAACTGCATTATTAGTACTCTGAACATATGGTTTAAGAATTAGACTAGACCCTTCTAACTTTGGGAATTAATATGATAGTTAAATAATGTCTAACAGTTAACTCCTGATGTCTACCTAGAAACCTGTACCCTCTTTGCTTTAGTAAATGGCTACTTCTTCCTTTTAGTTGCTCCAGCCAAAAATTTGCAGACATCCTCAGTTCTTCACTTTTTCTCATATTGTACAACTACCATTTTAGTTCCTTTGTGGTGCTATAACAAAATACATAAGACTGGATAATTAATAAAGAACATAAATTTATTTCTCACAGTCCTGGAGGCTGGAAGTCCAAGATAAAGGTGCTGACCAGCTTTGTCTAATGAGGGCCTGGTCTCTCCGCTTCCACGATGGCACGTGGTTGCTGCGTTCTTTAGAAAGGGCAAATGCTGCATCCTCACATGGTGGAAGGTGGGGGGAAGTGCAAAATGGGATGGACAGCTCACTCATGCTACTTCTTATAAGGTCATTAATCTTATTCTTGAGGGCATAGTTCCCAAAAAGCTCTACCTTCCAATACCATAGCCTGGGTGATTCGGTTTCAACATATGAATTTTGAAAGGAGACATAAATTCAAACCACTGCAATCACTTATCAGCAAGCAACGCATGTTGACTCTAGAATCTCATCACTATTCACTACTTACCCTGCCACATCCAGGCTCCAGTCATCAACTCTTTCTTGGAATATTACAATAGCATTTTAAGTAGTCCCCTGTTTCTACTCATTCTCTCCACATTCTCAACACAGCAGCTCGTAAAAGCTTTTAATTAAATCAGATCATACCTTTTCTCCACTCAAAATGTTCCATTTCACTCAGTCTAAAAGCTAATGCCCTTACAATAACTCATAAATCTCTCCTTTCTCTCTGATTCAATTTTGCCATTCTCTGCTCCCTCGGCTCTGTCACGATGGCCTTCTTTGCATTTCCTGAAAGACACTACACATACCCTCACCTCTGGATCATTGTTTGTGCATTCATTTAACCATGGAGTATGTCTTTATTTCTTTTCTGTTGTCTCTTTAAATTTGACTTTATTAATGAGCCTTCTCTCATAAGACTATATGATAAAGCAAGTCCACACCCTATTCTCTCTGGTACTCCCTATCTCACTTCCTCTGCTTTGTTTACCTCTATGGTAATTATTACCAACTGACATGCTACGTAGTTACACTTGCTTATATATAAATTGGGCCCTTCATCTCATTAGAAAGCATGTTCTAAAAAAGGAGAACTTTGTTATTTTTATTTATTGCTTTATTCCCAGCACTTGTGAAAATTCTCATTTCAAATGGGACTTCTTCACAGAAGTCTTTGTTGACAACCCCGAAATGTAATCTTAGTTAAGTTCCATTACGTTTTCTCTCCAAAAATTCTCCCTTTGCAGTGCTCATTTCCTTGCAAATGGTATTTGCATCTTTGGATGTCACTCCAAGCTACAAGAGAACAGGGTCCGTGTCTTAGTCTATTTCGGCTGCTATAAGAAAATACCACAAACTGGGTAGCTTAGAACAATAGGCATTTATTTCTCACAGTTATGGAGGCTTGGAAGTCCAAGACCAAGGTGCCAACAGATTTGGTGTATGATGAAGGCTCACCTGCTTATTGATAGCTATCATCTTACTCTAACTTCACATGGCAGAAGGACAAGCTAGATGTATTAGTCCATTTTCATGCTGTTATAAAGAAATACCCAAGACTGAGTAATTTATAAATTCAATGCTATTCCCATCAAGCTACCACTGACTTTCTTCACAGAATTGGAAGAAAACTACTTTAAACTTCATATGGAACCAAAAAAGAGCCCACATAGCCAAGATAATCCTAAGCAAAAAGAACAAAACTGGAGGCATCATGCTACCTGCCTGCAAACTATATTACAAGGATACAGTAACCAAAACAGCATGGTACTGGTACCAAAAAAGATACAGACCAATGGAACAGAGCAGAGTCCTTAGAATAACACTACACATCTACAACTATCTGATCCTTGACAAACCTGACACAAACAAGCAACGGGAAAACAATTCTGTATTTAATAAATGGTGTTTTGAAAACTCGTTAACCATATGCAGAAAACTGAAACTGGAACCCTTCCTTATACCTTCTACAAAAATTAACTCAAGATGGATTAAAGACTTACATGTAAGACCTAAAACCATAAAAATCCTAGAAAAAACCTAGGCAATATCATTCAGGACATAGGCATGGGCAAAGACTTCATGTCCAAAACACCAAAAGCAATGGCAACAAAAGCCAAAATTGACCAATGGGATCTAATTAAACTAAAGAGCTTCTGTACAGCAGAAGAAACTATTAGCAGAGTGAACAGGCAACCTACAGAATGGGAGAAAATTTTTGCAATCTATCCATCTGACAAAGGGCTAATATCCAGAATCTACAAAGAACTTAAACAATTTTTCCAAGAAAGAAACAAATAACCCCATCAAAAGTGGGCAAAGGATCTGAACAGACACTTCTCAAAAGAAGACATTTATGCAGCCAACAAACATATGAAAAAATGCTCATCATCACGGGTCATTAGAAAAATGCAAATCAAAATCACAATGAGATACCATCTCACACCAGTTAGAATGGCCATCATTAAAAAGTCAGGAAACAACAGATGCTGGAGAGAATGTGGATAAATAGGAACACTTTTACACTGACACTTTTACACTGTTGGTAGGAGTGCATATTACTTCAACCATTGTGGAAGACAGTGTGGCGAATCCTCAAGGATCTAGAACTAGAAATACCATTTGACCTAGCAATCTTATTACTGGGTATACACCCAAAGGATTATAAATCATTCTACTATAAAGACACATGCACAAGTATGTTTACTGCGGCACTTTTCACAATAGCAAAGACTTGGAACCACCCCAAATGTCCATTAAACATTAGACTGGATAAAGAAAAAGTGTCACATATGCACCATGGAATACTATGCAGCCATGAAAAAGGATGAGTTCATGTCCTTTGCAGGGACATGAATGAAGCTGGAAACTATCGTTCTCAGCAAACTAACACAAGAACAGAAAACCAAACACCACATGTTCTCCCTCATAAGTGGGAGTTGAACAATGAGAACACATGGACACAGGGAAGGGAACATCACACACCAGGGCCTGTCATGGAGTTGGGGGGGTGGGGGAGGGATAGCATTAGGAGAAATACCTAATGTAGGTGACGGTTCATGGGTGCAGCAAACCACCATGGCATGTATATACCTATGTAACAAAACTGCACGTTCTGCACATGTACCCCAGAACTTAAAGTATAATAATAAAAAATAAACATAAAAAATAAAAATAGTAAAAGGGTGAACAATTTAGATTTATATTTAAAAATAAAATAAACACTGTTGAATAAAAATAAAGAGAGAGAGGTTTAATTGACTCACAGTTCTGCATGGCAGGGGAGGCCTCGGGAAACTTACAATCATAGTGGAAGGCATCTCTTCACAGGGCGGCAGGAGAGGAAATGAGTACAAGCAGGAGAAATGTCATATACATATATAACCATCAGATATCATGAGACCACTCACTATCACGAGAACAGTATGGGGGAAACCACATCTGTGATCCAGTTACCTTCATCTGGCTCTTCCCTTGACACATGGGGATTATTACAATTCAAGGTGAGATTTGGGTGGGGACACAGAGCCAAACTATATCACTAGCTCTCTAAGGTCTCTTTTATAAGAATACAAATACTGATCATGAGGGCTCCACCCTCATGACCTAATCACCTCTCAAAATGCCCCCTCCTAATACCATCACATTGTGAGTTAGAAATTTAACATATAAACTTTGGGGAAAGATAAACATTCTGACCATTATAATCCACTCCAACAGCCAGAAATCAAATGTCCTTCTCACATGCAAATCACAGTCATTTTATCCCAATAGCCCCCAAGTCTAAACTCATTCCAACATCAAAAGTCTAAAGTCTCATCTAAATATCATTGAAATCAGATAGGGGTGAGACTGAAGGTACAATTTATTTGAAGGCAAATTGTTCTCTACCTGTAAATCTGTGAAATTAAACACATGATGTACTACCAAAATACAATGGTGAAACAGACATAAGATAGACATGCCCATTCCAAAATGGAGAAATAGGAAAGAAAAAATGAATGATGGATTCCTGGCAAGTGCTGGCAATTCTAAAACCTTAAGACTTGAGAATAATCTTCTTTGGCTTGATGTGGTGACCTCCATATCCATTGGGGTGGTAGTCCTGCCCCTATGACCTTGCTGGGTACAGCCCAGGTGTCAGCTCTCACAGGTTGTAATCTCTTGCTCAGGCTGCCTGGACTAGACTTGCACATGGGTGGCTCTACCAGTCTGCAGTTTCAGGATCAGCCCTGGCCCCAGAACTCTGCAGGGCATTGCCCTAATGGGGGCTTTCTGCAGTGGCCCTGTTTAGGCCAGCAGCAATTCTCTGCCTGGGCTCTGTGGCTCTCCAGGGTATCCTATGAAATCTAGGTGGAAGCGGCCATGTCCCTGAAGCTTTGCTGGATGCAGAGCACATTGCACCAGCACTGGCCAGAGCCACACCTGGAGAAGCTGCGGAGCCCTACAATGGCATACTGGGAGCAGAGCCCACAATGTAAAGTGGCACCAGACAGAAATGGCACCTTGTTTGATATCGTTCTCTTCTTCCCAGATCTTTCTTGGTGTTGGCACCTTTGACCTGTGATGGAAGGGGCAACCCTGATGATCTCCAAGATGCCCTAAGGATCATTCTTCCACTGTCTTGGACAGCAGGTTCTAGCTCATATTTAAATGGCTAATATTCTCATTGTCTTGATGAGTTGTACCTGTTTTCCATTGAGATAGCAAATCCACACTGATTTCTCTATCTACGAAAGGGTCACTTGGTCATACCCTATTCTCTCCCAAACAGGTTTTTTCATTTCTTTCAATATGGATAGGCTGAGAATTTTACAAATTTTTAAGTTCTGCTTCCTTTTTGATGAATCAAACTGTCTTTACATTATTTCTCTCTTCCCACATTTTACTACAACCAGTCAAGAAGAACCAGACCACTCCTTCAGGACTTTGCTTAGAAATTGCCTTGGTTAAATATCCAGCTTCATCACTCACAAGGTCTGCCTTCCACAAAACACTAGGACATGCACACAATTCGACTAAGTTCTTTGATACTTTATAATAAGGATGGCTTTTCCTCTATTGTCCAATAACATGTCCCTCATTTCCATTTGAGACCTCATCAGGATGGCCTTTAGCATCCTTACTTCTACCAACATTCTATTCACAATCATTTGGGTATTCTATAAAAAGAATGAGGCCTTCTCTCTAGTTCTCCTCTTTCTGAGCCCTCGCTAAAATCATCTTTAAAGTTCCCTTTAAGGTAATATAGGATTTTTCTAGCATGTATCTGAAAATTCGTCTTGCCTCTACTCACTACCCAGCTCTAGAGCTACTTCCACATTTTTAGGTATTTGTTACAATAGCACCCACAGTTACCAGTACCCATTTTGTATCTTACTTCATTTGGGCTGTTATAACAAAATGCCATAAGCTGGTAGTTTATGAACCAGAAATTTCTCACTCTTCTGGAGCCCAGAAGTTCACAATGAAGGCACCAGCACATACAGTGTCTGGTGAGGGCCTGCTTTCTGGTCATAGATGGTGGCATCTTGTTGCGTCTGCACGTGGTAGAAAGGGCAAGGCAACTCCTTGAGGCTTGTTTTATAAAGGCTCTAATGTAATTCATGAGGGCTCTGCTTTCATAACAATCACCTCCAAAAGGCCACACCTCCTTATCCCACTAGGAATGAGGTTTCAACATATACATTTAGGGGTGGACACAAAAATTCAGACCATAGCAGACAGTCCGACTTTGAATACAGGCGCATAATGGTGTGTCTGGCACGTAATGAATACTCAGTATATAAGATAGGTGATAAAGTGAATCAAAATTATTTAACGAATTCTCCACTTCACCCATGACAGACTATCTGTGATTCTGTGGAGTCGTTTATTTCTCTCTAAAGTTAAGTATACTATTTACTATTTCTACCTTATTTTTTAAATTCAGAAGGTTGAAGGTTTTTCTAACAATATTGATTCTACCTCTAGACTGTTTTTTTTTTTCCATCAAAGTCCATTTATTTACTCTTCCAACAATTGTTTTTTTAATAATTTCTGACCAGAATTATCTAGGCATTGAATATACAACAGTCAACAAAATAAAGTCCCCATTGTTAGGGAGCTTAAACCATTAGGTTAGTGCAAAAGTAATTGGGGTTTTTGCCATAAATTTCAATTACTTAATACTATATATATTAGTGTATAGGTGAGGTGAGGCACAGACAAATAAATAAATAGTAACATAAATTAATGCATGATCTGAAGAAAGCGTAATGCAAGGTGAACAGCTAGAAGGTATGAGTAGATAACTACAGCAGGGTAGTAATGGAAGTCCTCTATGTGATGTGGAGAGATCAGAGACAGTGAGAAAGTAGGTCCTGCAGACATGTGTAGTTTCCTTGGAGGAAGGCCCAGATCCCAACTTCTTAGTACTTTACTGCATATGGCTCACGGCAGAGATCTTTTTTAAAGGATTTCCCTTTGACGTAGAAAACCAAGTACCTAGGAGATTATATGTACTAATTCCTTCTTTTCCCTGAGTAACCCAAAGCCAGTGACCAAATGGCATGAGGATACAAAACCCCAGCCCCTTTTCTCAGATGCCATTCATGCTCCAGTGGTGAGGAGGGCTTCCCTAAGGCCTTCTCACTAAGGCATGATTTGTAATCCTTGGCTCTGGGTCTACTTCTCGGAGAAATGAAGAAATGGAAAAAGGGCATTTCAGGCTGAGGAAACAGCAAGTACAAAAGCCATGAAGAAGAAGAATCATTGATATTCTTGAGGAAAAGCAAGGGGGCTAGCGTGGCTGAAGTATGAGATAAGTGAGGTGAGAAATGGCAGCAGAGAGCATCTCTACCTTCCCACACCCACCCTCAACTCTGTGAATTTCAGGGCAGTGGTTGTGTCTTGTTCATTCCTTCACCTCTGGTGTCTACAGTTTTAAGATGTTCAATAAATATTTACTAAATTTATTTTTTCTTCTAGAAAATTACCAGGTGAATATTTATCTGAATCTGTTGTCTTATTTCCCATTCAACTACATGAATATTATTTCCCCTGACATTTTAGAAATATTTTTAATTCTCACTTTTATAATTTATTTTTAATGAGACTGATAGAACTGCAGCAATATGCATAGAAACATATTTAGTATTATAACAAATAGAATAACGAATTGAACAATTTGATAAGGTGCAAAAGAAAGTGTGAAAAATCACCTAAATGGCTAGGGCATTCATGTTATATAAACTGTCATAGTATTGGAATTAAATCTTACATTTTCCCAGTTATGAGTTTCTCTTTTTTCTACTCAGTTAAAAACTATTGAATTTTATTATATCTCTTAATCATCCCAAATTCATGATAGAATAAAGTAAAATATAAATATTTAATTATGTCTGTCTATTTTGAGGTTAAAAGGATGGATACTAAATGATAAATATTTCAGATGAGCTATGTCTATGTGAAGTCACAGTTTCAAATGTTTGGTTTGAAAAATTCCATTGCCCATATACACAACAATAAAAATATTTCCAAGAGCAACAAAACTCTTCTGTGGGTGAACTTGTCTGTACTCGGTTAGGTAGCCTGCCAAGCATAAAATGAATCATTAAATATTAATAGCTATCAATTTCCTGTATAGCTGTCCTGAAAACATTCACCACAGCTAATAAGCTCTTGGCCATTGCCAGTGACTCATGCTTAGCTTCTGGTGTTGGACTGGATCCCTCAACTGAGAACCTGGTACTTTTATCTTTAGTGAAGCCTTATTCTAGATTTTAACTTGAATGCTTTTAATAGTTCCTGGGCTTCCTGTAAATTATAGGCCTTCTAATAACATCTTTTACTCATCTGTCATGCCCACCTCATACCTACATACTGACAGTCTTTTTCTTAATAAAATGTTTAATTTCATCATTGTGCATCATTATTCCTAGCCTACTGTATTAGTATTCTGTGGCTGCCATAAAACATTACTACAAATTTGGTGGCTTAAAGCAACAGGACTTTATTCTCTTACAGTTCTGAAGGCCAGAAGTTCAAAATCAGTTTCACATAGCTGAAATCAAGATCACAGCAGGACTGTTCCTCCTCTGTGGACTCTAAGGGAGAATCTGTTACTTGCCTCTTCCAGTTTCTGATGTCATTTCTTGGCTTGTGGCCACATCTGTCATCTTCATATCACCTTCTTCTCTGTGTGTTTGTGTCACGATATCCTCTGCCTCTCTCTCATAAGGATGCATGTGATTGCATTTCGGGCCTACCCAGAAGGATAATTCAGAATAAGCTCCTCTTCTCACGATCCTTAACTCAACCGCGTATTTTGCCATGTAAGATGATACTCACTCTTTTGCTATATAAAGCAATATCCACAGGTTCTGGAGATTCATAGATGAATATATCTTTGAGGCAACAATTTGGCCCACTACACATACCCATTAAGAAAACTTTTGTTAGTGGATAAAATCCTTAATAGTGTACTCTTTTCGAATCTTGCTACTAAAGGCTTTAAAAATAAAGTTATCCATTTAAAGCTAGGGGTATACAAACATGTTTTAAAAAGAAAGGGTATATAAGCACCTAATTAGAAAAATTGAGTCTTTGACAAGGTAACATTAATCTAAGGAACAGATTTAGTTTTCAGGTTTTTCACCCATACTACAGTATTGAATATGTCAAACTACATATTCTAATGATTCTTTGATAACCTACCTGACTCTTTCTTCTTGGAATCCTCTAGCTTTCACAGAAAACTCTTAATTTTCAATAATCTCAGTCACTGAGCCCAGTACGGTCTCTGTAGGGTAAGAATGTAAAGGATCCTATGACAGTTCAGCAATTAAATCAGCCAAGCTTCCACTTGTCCTGAAGCTGTGATTCTAGGGATGTATACACCTGCCATTCTCAAGTAGTCTCACCTCCTTTTAAAACAGAGATCTTCCTGTTTCCACTTATTTTCAAGACTTATCTGTGTGCTTCACTCAGAAAAACAGAATTTAGATCCCTTTTCAGAGTTGACTACATAATTTGCAGAGCTTAGTTTCAAATGAAAATGTGGGGTCCTTTTTCAAAAATTAATAATTTCAGGATGATGACAGCAAGATATTAAACTAAGCATGTGTTCTTCTAAAGCATAGTACCCTGTGCAACTAGAGTTGGTGTGCCCACGCCCTGCCTAATTTCTAGAGCTAGAGCATCTATCCTCAGTGTGGGCTCCTGAGTCCAGCCTTTTTCAATTTGATATGCAGCAGTGCTTCCCTCAGGTACAAACCTTGTTATATTTGTCTCAGAAAATATATTTGCTAACCAATGAGAAAATTATTTCAACTACTGTTGGGAAATATATTAAAAAATTAAATATTCCCACATTTCACTTTGAATGTCAGTTTTAAATAATTAGAAACCCAACTCAAACTAAGTTTAAAAATAAAGGGAAATTACAGGTTTATATAGTTGAAAAAAATTCAGGGATGGGGTTGGAATCAGATGAGATTTAATAAGTGTTCTGATTTTATTTCTCTCTAAGTCTCTTGGATTTGCTCTACTTGGCCTGTTGCCTCTGTGTTTCAACCAGTGGTAAGAGGGCTTGCAGATCTAGGCCTGACAGCTATATGCAACAATACAAAGAGATAGAAAGAACCCATTCGTTCCAGTAATTCTCTCCTAATGGTGAGGGACCGTCATTGGCAGAATCCTCCGGTAAACATTGCCTTGAAGCTTGCTTACTCATGCAGAAGCATGTGCCCATTCCTAAACATCTGGTGGCCAGGAAAATTTTATGTTCAGATAGGCATGAGCTTGGCTTCCGGAATTATGGCAAAGAAAATGGGATTTCCCTTAGTGGAAACTTGGACTGAGCTGATAAGGATAGATTGACTTAAAAAAAAATAATGAGGGCTAGGTGAAAGGTGAGAGTGAGCAAGGAGACAAAAGCTGAGTAATAAATCAGCAGTTTTTATTAAAAGATCTTACTTGAATCATGAAGGTGTGCATGTCTGAGCTTTCCTTTAGCATTGATGTTGAGGTAACTGCCAGGTAAAATTGTGATAGCTAAAAGTTAGAAAAACTTTAATGACTTTATGGCATTGTGTGAACTGCAAACTCTGAATGATTATTTATGTTAAACTGAAATTTTCAATTGAGAAAAATAGTGCTATACATTTATTACCAAAAAGATACCACAAAATGTAGGTTGTAAACAATTAAGCTAAAGGATATATATACCTATACTACAACTTGTGGGACCATGCTCAGGACCTAACAAAACTATAGATATACAGCTCTGCTGCCCTTGCTTTTCCAAAGATAGTATATATAAACAAAACTTCAAAATAATATTTATTTTTATGTGAAAGATTAAATTTTAAAATGATATGAATATAAGGAGAAAGAATTTATTTAAAATAATGTTAATACTGTAGTACTATTCACAATAGCAAAGACATGGAATCAACCTATCTATGACATGGAGTTACTATCTATCTACTCCAAAACTTTTCTTTGTATTTTTCATATACTTTATCACTCTTCATGTGATATTTCCTTTCCTGTCATCAGGCAGTATGAGAAGCAGTATAGCTTTCTTTGGCAGTCTCAGAGCACATATCTACCCATGTGAATAGCATTTCTTACTTATGTAAGGAAAGGATAATGTCACCAGGCTGTATGTCACTTAAAAGTTTACAGTTTTAAGCTTATAGATCATGTAAAGTAATATAATGGCAAGGAAAACACCTGAATTGACAAGAGTTTCTTTTAAACCTATTTCTTCCATGATTTATTAAAAGATAAATCCGACAATCTAGCAGACATGGCTACATATATTTTGTTTGTTTTTTGGCTCACAACAAAATAGTTAACTTAAACTTTCTCTATTGTCTACCCCAAGAAGTTATCTAGGGCTATGTCATGGAACAATGGGTTTCTCTTATACCTATGGGAGACATAGCAGATATTTTTTTCTAAAGCTTTTAGCTAAGAGGCTTAAAACAGGAATGGCTAAAATAAGGAAGGAGTAAAACCTACGTTACTGAAGGTGAATATCCCCATATAAGATGTTGCCTTGACAACAGGAATGGAACAAGAGTTACAGGTTGTGGTCTACCAGGTCTCTGCTGAGACATCCCAGTGGAGGGGTGCTTTTGTCCAATAAGTTGATTCTCAGTAAATCTTGCAAAGGATATGGAGATATTTTATAATTGAGAAAACTGAAAATTTTGAAAAGTGTTAGTCAATGTCATGTCAGCTCTGTATTTGGGAATACATTAGGTCCAAAGTGGTTCATGATAGCAGGGAAAGAATGTCACATTATTTTACTTTTTCTAAAGATACTGATTATCACTTACTAATGTTAGTGAAACTTCACTATTACTCATTATTGGGGGTATTCAAGAACTTCAGGATCTGTATAGTCCTGGGAAAACATTAGGCAGGCTTGGTTTTAGCACATAGTGCCTGCTATATAGAAGTAGCCATTAAATAATTCACTGGGTGATGGTCACTTTCCATTGTTCTTCAGCAACTAGCTGCTGCTGTTCTCTGGGAAGATTGCTATATGGCTTCTTCCCAAGCCTTCTCCATCCAAGTGAGCACAGAATTCTTCTTTGTTGTAGGGACTATGCTGTGAATTGCATAGGATATTTAGCCTCCACCTACTAGATGCTAGTAGCACCCACTCCTAAGTTAGGACAATTTGAAAATGTATCCAGACTTTGTCAAATGCCACTGGGGGATAAAATCACCCCAATGGACAACCACTGGATTAGCGATATCTCTAATATCCCTTCAAATTTAACATTTCTTAATTCTGTGATATAGATAATGGACAATGAGAGTACTTTATAAATTATAATATGAGATACAGTCATATGTCACGTAGTGACAGGAGTACATTCTGAAATAAGTATCATTAGGTGATTTTGTGGTTGTGTGAACATCACAAAATGTATTTATACAAACACAAACGATATAGCCTACTACACACTTAGCCTACATAGTATAGCCTATTGCTGCTAGGCTACAAACCTGTACAGCATGTTACTGTGCTGAATACTGTAAGCAATTTTAAAACCGTAGTAAGTATTTATGTATCTAAACATAGAAAAGGTACGATAAAAATATTGTATCATAATCTTATGAGGCCACCGACATACATAATAGGGTCCATCATTGACTGAAATGTTATGTAGGAGTGACTGTGCAAAAGTTATGTGTTCATTCATTCATCAGACTTTGTTAAACATTTACAAGGGACAAGACAATACACTACATGGACAAAAGGTGAGTTTAAAATGATGCCCCTCTCTAGCAGGGAAAGTCAGCTACACATGTAAATAACATTTTCCATATCTTAAAGAACAATGAAATTTCAGCATTGGAAAGTTAGAGTAACAGGCTATAAGTAAATTTGGGAGAGAAAATAAAAGCAGTTTCTTGGATTGTTTCAAGGCAAAGTGGGCCATTTAAGAAAACTGTGCCACAGATTAGGCTAAGAAAAGCCATTACTCTTACTAATGGGGTTTAAACTTACATTATTAGAGTTATAAAATTTTAGAGGTTGGAGGGACCTTAGAGATCATCTAATACTATCACCCTCATTTTACAGATGAGGAAATTGAATCTTTTCTCATCCCTTGTGCATTATGAGCAGATGAAGCTGAAATAAGCAAGAAAAATCTAAATTGATGCCAACACCAGCAGGAGCTTACTCGGTTTGTACATTGTTTTAAAGGGAATAACACAAACCATGACCTTCTTTTAAATTAGGAAGAATGGTCAATACTACATACAAGAATAGTATACAGGATAAAACTATGATGAGGAAAAAAAATTAAAAAAAAAAAAAAAAAAAGATTGTGCTGCATGGGAGGGTGTATGGGATTCCCTGTGGGAAGTTCAGTGTGTGAGAAGAATTCCCTTAGTTCTGAGTAGGATATTTTTTAAATATCCTGCAATTAATATAGATATACCTAAAGACACTGGTTTCTAATCTCATTCTCACCCTAAATTTAGTGCATAAAGACAAATAACAATTTACAATTAAATTATTACAACATTGTAAAACAGCCTAGTAACTTCCAGTGCAAATATTCTAATTCAATGTGTATAAGGACCAAGTAGACAATGTGAAAGTGTAAAAGAGGTCAATTATAAAGCGATAATTTATATACTGCTTGCAATGCATAACCTGAGCCATTGGTCAGAGAACAGACACATATGTTTGTCAGAATGTTGAGGATGTAAATTAATGAGTCCCTCAGAAATAATATTTCCTGATTTTACAGGTACCGATTAGAGAGGTTTAAACATCTGAGCATTAAGTGTAAGAATTTGAGGCTCACGTGGTGTCTCATGCTTGTAATCTTAGCACTTTGGGAGGCTAAAGTGGGAAGAACACTTGAGCCCAGGAGTTCAAGACCAGCCTGGGCAACATGGCAAGACCCCATCTCTACAAAAATGAAAACTTACCCAGGCATGGTGGTACGTCCCTGTAGATCCAGTAACTTGGCAGGCTGAGGTGGGGGAATGGCTTGAGCCTGGGAAAGAAGCAAAGGCTGCAGTGAGCTGTGATTGTACCACTGCACTACAACTTGGGTAACAGAAAGACCCTGTCTCAAATAGAATATATATATTTGGGAGATTAAGAATTGGAATAAGGTGATGTCTTTTAATTTATTCTTAAATAAAGACTTAATTTTTTTTACCTGGGAAGTAAATAATATAGAGGGTTGCCTTTATAAGATTTAAATCAGCAAATATTTACATTGGGGTAATATTTTTAAATTATTAAGCAATAGTTTGCATTTAGTGTATTTCTCTATGTTCTCTGGGTCTTCACCATTCAAGAGTCTAGAAATTCTCATTAATTGTCTCAAGTAATGCTTGACAGAGAAGAATAAAGGGAGTAGATTTTTTGGATTAGAATTTCAAAAGTCTAGTGTAGTGGACTGGTTTACCCCAATTTGGACATACACACACCTGAAATTTAGGGGGCTGCCACTAGAGATAGTAGAGAATTGGCTGTTCCCTCATTAAAAAAAAAAAAAAAGAAAAAAAATATCTCAGCCAAGTCCTGTCACATATGCCAACATTTATTGGCAACCTGGCAAAAATACACAAGTCATAAACTGAACCTTGATGTTTCAACTTCCTGTCACTATGTGTATCCCCAAAATACTTTGCAAGAATGATTTACTGAGGCAAATGTGACCATATTCCACCATCAGGTGTAGTCAACTGTAAGAAAGGGATCAAGAAACCTCCCAGCTGGAAGCACAATTACGGGATCATTAATCCTAGAGAAGCACTGAAATCTATTGAAGCTTCAGGACAGATGACAGTTTTTATAGTCTTCTTATGCAATGAAAGAATCTTCCCTATAATACTGTAGCCGACCCACTAATTTCACCAATAAAAGCTCATTTCTGATTTCCATTATGCTAATAATAAGTTGTTTCTTTTACCAATGGGGATCTACTTCTAACCTTCATTTTAGAAATTATCATAGCTCTGTTGTTGATGGGAGGTAAAGATCATTGAAGTACTTAAAATATGGTCCCTGGGTTTGATGAAAGATTAGTTGATGGTTGGACACGGTGGCTCACACCTGTAATCCCAGCACTTTGGGAGGCCGAGGCAGGTGGATCAAGAGGTCAAAAGCTGAAGACCATCCTGGCCAACATGGTGAAATCCTGTCTCTACTAAAAATACAAAAATTATCTGGGCATGGTGACATATTCCTGTAGTCCCAGCTACTTGGGAGGCTGAGGCAGGAGAATTGCTTGAACCCAGGAGGCAGAGGTTGCAGTGAGCCAAGATAGTGCCACTGCACTACAGCCTGGCAACAGAATGAGACTCCATTTCAAGAAAAAAAAAAAAAAAAGATTAGTTGTTTATCCCTAGAATGCATATTCTAACTACCCGAACTAAATCATCTTAGCACCTAACTTAAAGCAAATAACACATACCTCAGGACTATACACTCATGCTGAAATATTTTTTTAAAAAAATTGTAGACATCATATAGTTCAAGATTAAGGGCCTGGAAATAACTCAAACAAAGACAATTGACAAAAATATCATGAGAAAAATTAAGTTCCTTTTTTGGAGACTATAAAAGATTCCTTGGCTAATAGGAAAGGAAAAAAAGTCAGAAGGTGCTTGAAAAAGGTTTAAGACCAGTTAAACTGGAGATAAGAGACAAAAGACAAGAACTAAAGAGTCTACTCAGAATGTGAGTTAACATCCGGAAACCACCTATTTTAGTAAACTCCTTTTTGCACCCCTGACAGGAATAACATTCTCAGCAGAGAAACCCATTTCTTCTCCATTAAAATCAGCTCTCTATATTATCAATGCAGAAATTCTATAAGACATTAAAAAACTGAAATAACAAAATTCATTTCTTTGATGATTTCACAGTGCAGTAAGAGAACAGAAGCAGTATTTTAAATATTATAAAACATATTAAGATGTAATAAATAATAAAAAGCAACATAATAAACTAAAATGCATTCAGCGCTTTGGAGAGAGAAAGGGGTACATTTAGCTGGGTCAGAGGGTTCAGGGAAAGCTTTCTGGAGAGGATCAGTCAGAACAGAATCTTTAGATTGAAGTGTTGATTTAGAAGACTATTGCTCCAGTATAGAAAAGAGATTATCATGGGTAGAAGTGTTAAGACTAGAGAGCCAGAACTAATATCTAGAACATAAAATGAAGTCAGTGAAAAGCTGTAATGAGCAGTTGAGGATCACGGAGAAATATGGCAAAAACTATTATCCATCTCCTCATTAAATCTATTTCCTCTTGTTCCTGGGCACTCGGCAGCACCACATGCCTTTGGCGGAGCCATGTAACTAAATGGAACACGAGGAGGTGATATATCTTTTCCAGGTCTGGCCTGTAAACTACCCCCATTCCTGATCCTTCATACATTTTTCTTCCTTGGTGTTTGAAGATAATGAAACTCTGAGATAGACAGTGACTGATTTTTCTTAATCCCCTCTTGGAATAGATAATTCTGACTATGCAGACCATCATTCAAGACTTTGCATTGAGTGGGAAACCAACTTCTTTCATGTCTGAATGATGATACACTTTGGAGTTTGCTGTTATAGTAGGATTATCTTTGGAAACAATGACGAATGAAAACAACCAGATATTTGAATATGAATGAATAGTGGTGCCAACATAAAATAACACAGATGGAAGAACAGGTTTACAGAAAAAGATGATAGATCAGTTTTCCACATTCTGCAATTGAGGGGTCTGTGGAATGAATCCAAATAGGATATTGAATAGACACTTGATTATTTGAATCTGAAAGTCGAGAGGGAAAAATAAGCTTAGCTATTTAAATGATTTAATGATTTAAATGTTGATGTGAAGCAGCTGAGACTTAATTCTGAAGGTGATGGTGAAACAATGAGGAATTATTAAGCAGGGCAGTGACATAGGATTTTCCTTTTAGGAAAATTACTTTTATGGATAGTGTAGAGTGTGAGATTAGACAGACACTGTCATGCTTAAGGAATTAATCTTCACAGGATAATACACTATTTCCAGTGAAAATTAAAGACCAAAACTTTTTCAACTTGAGGTATGACCCTTATCCAAAGATGCCCAAGGTGAACTGAAACCTGCACTAAAAGGTAGGAATGAATTGATTTGTTCTGATGTTGCTCAAAGGTCTAGACAACTATTGTGAACAAATGTAAATCCATTTGGCTATTCAACAGTTGTCAATTGTTCATTAAGTATTGGGAAGTCTCAGGAGACTATAAGTGTGGACATGATAGGGACTATGCATACACCATGTAAGTTATGATCTGAAGAGGGAGACATTTCTGAGAGTGAAAGGGAGTCCTTTTAACACTTATGCTGGAACAAAAATATAAGCCAGAATTGTCACAGGTAAATACATGATCACCCTAGCCACATGACCCTCTTTTATCCTGTCAGACAGTATGTGTCATTAAAAACAGAATTCAGACTAAGTTCTGCCAAACACATAGTCATAAAACCTATTTTTGTAAGATTAGCAAAATCTTCATTCTCTGCACTCAGATACTGCAACAAGGTCTTTGGATAGGTTTACTTCGTTTAGTTAAATAAGAAAAAGATTCTCAAGCTCTCTTCAAATAAAGAATTTGAGTAGAATTTATTATATCTTCTTGAATAAATAGGAAAGAAAGAAATTACAAAGAACTTCTTTTTGCTTTAAACAAGAACCTCACAGTTTTCTATATTTTTCAGGATGTAAATATGTGATTTAAATATTTTAGAACAATAATTTATTAAACGACCAATCAGACATTTTGAGGTTATTGGTTATCTTTTACAGGACATAGCAACAATGTTAGAATCTTCACATATTTCTTCACAGCCAACTTTTTACAAATGAAGTGTCCAAAAGGTGGAAATGGTGGTTGGTCTTCACAGACTTCTTTTCTACAAACATTTCCAAAGATGATTTTTAACAATAACCAGAAGGGGGGGTTTATGAATTATGTTCACACAGTCTCCGTAGTGAATAGGGGGAGTAAGACTAACACATTCATGACATCATCACTTCACCATTTTATGAAAACTGATTTTGTGGTACCAAAAGGGATCTGCTTATTTTTGGATATAAAAGAGAAGTAATATCAACTACTTTGTAGTTACGAGATATTTGCTTTCACCGGAAAATAAGAGGACATAAAATGTTAAGGAAAAATTACTAGATTCTCAATAGTTAGCAGTGAAACAAAAATGTGAAAAAGCAAGTCCTAGAAGCATAAAACTTTCAGTATGAAGCATGCTAGAAGAGACTTTTAGCAAATGGGATGTTATATAATGTTTTGAATCTTACATGTGAAGGTGGAAACAAAGATACTTTGATGTCAGGACAAGTCAACCATATTGATAGAGGGCATGATGGAGTTTTCCACGAAATATGTAAATGCAGTGCCAAAAGGAATTGTAGAATTTGAGGGTAGGTCTCAGTGGGGTACAGAGCACGTGTGATACTTACACTTGTTCATGCAGGAGTGGTGGTCAACCATATAACCTGAGCACCATTTATTTTACCAACAAAAATTTTGATTATGATCTCTTGGCATTGATTTTGGTTACAATTTTTTGAAGTGTATAGGTAGTTATGTTTCTTCTACAGTGCGAATTCCTGATTATTTATTTCAAATGCTAAGTCATTACCTCCACCTTGTATACATAGTCTCACATAAATAACAATGTTAATATGGAAGTATTTTTAATGTACAAATATAAAAACTATGAACCATAAACAACAAAACAGTTGTCTCTGTATTCTAAGACCTTGTGAGCAAGTTTCCCTTTTCATCCAGTTTCTCTTTATGTTTTAAAGAATGAAGGCAAACTACAGTCTCAAATTACTACCTTGTAATGTATAGAAAATACCGGGCTCACTGCTTTCTATGGGTGCTTTCTCTTAATATGTAGCACGTCTGTAAAAGCCAAAGATGACTGCGAGGTTTTCAGAGCATGAAAAGCATTTCCTTGGGATCTAAGAAGTAGCACTAGAAGCCCTATTCTATTTTTATTTTTATTTTTATTTTTATTTCCATAGGTTATTGCGGAACGGGTGGTGTTCTGTTACATGAGTAAGTTCTTTAGTGGTGATTTGTGAGATTTTCATGCACCCATCACCCAAGCAGTACACATTGCACCATATTTGTAGTTTCTTACCCCTCACCCCCTTCCAATCCTTTCCCCCTGAGTCCCAAAAGGCCATTGTGTAATTCTTATGCCTTTGCATCCCCATAGCTTAGCTCCCACTATGAGTAAGAATATATGATGTTTGGTTTTCCATTCCTGAGTTACTTCACTTAGAATAATAGTCTCTAATCTCATCCAAGTCACTGTGAATGGGATTAATTCATTCCTTTCTATGACTGAGTAGTATTCCATCATATATACATATATATATATATGTATATGTGTATATACACACACACACACCCCCCACAGGTTCTGATGGTACTGACATATACATATATATCTCTGATATGTATACCACAGGTTATTTATCCACTCATTGATTGACATGCATTTGTGTTCCACGTTTTTGCAATTTCAAATGGTGCTGTTATAAACATACATGCGTAAGTATCTACGTATCTTTATCATAGAATGACTTCTTTTCTTCTGGGTAGATACGCAGTAGTGGGATTGCTGGATCATAAGGTACTTCTACTTTTAATACTTTAAGGAATCTCCACTCTGTTTTCCATAGTGGTTATATTAGTTTACATTCCCACCAGCAGTGTAGAAGTGCTCCCTTTTCACTGCATCCACACCAACATCTATTATTTTTTAATTTTTTGATTATGGCCATTCTTGCATGAGTAAGGCAGTATCACATTGTGGTTCTGATTTGCATTTCCCTGATCATTAGTGATGTCGAGTATTTTTTCATATATGTGTTGGCCATTTGTATATCTTCTTTTGAGAATTGTCTATTCATGTCCTTAGCCCACTTATCCATGGGGTTGTTTGTTTTATTCTTGATGATTTGAGTTTGTTTTAGATCCTGGATACTGTCCTTTGTCAGATGTATAGATAGTGAAGATTTTCTCCTACTCTGTAAGTTGTCTGTTTACTCTGCTGTTACTTTTGCCTCACAAAAGCTCTTTAATTAAGTTTCAGCTATTTATCTTTTTTTTTATTGCATTTGCTTTTGAGTTCTTGGCCATTAAATCCTTGCCTAAGACAATGTCTAGAAGGGTTTTTCCAATGTTATCTTACAGAACTTTTACAGTTTCAGGTCTTTGATTTAAGTCTTTAATCCATCTTGAGTTGATTTGTGTATAAGGTAAGAGACGAGGATCCAGTTTTATTCTCCTACATGTGGCTAGCCAATTATCCCAGCATCATTTGTTGAATAGAATGTCCTTTCCACACTTTATGTTTTTGTTTGCTTTGTTGAAGATGAGTTGGCTATGAGTATTTGGGTTTACTTCTGGGTTCTCTATTCTGTTCCATTGGTCTATGCATCTATTTGTGTATCAGTACCATGCTGTTTTGGTGACTATGGCCTTACAGGGTAGTTTAAAAGCAAATAATGTGATGCCTCCAGATGTATTCTTTTTGCTTAGTCTTGCTTTGGCTATGCAGGCTCGTTTTTGGTTCCACATGAATTTTAGAATTGCTTTTTCTAATTCTGTGAAGAATTATGTCAGTATTTTGATGGGGATTGCATTGAATTTGTAGATTGCTTTTGTGAGTATGGTCATTTTCACAATATTGATTCTACCCATCCATCATGATGGGGTAAGTTTCCATCTGTTTGTGTCATCTACGATTTCTTTAAGCAGTATTCCATAGTTTTTCTCTACAGATCTCTCACCTCCTTGATTAAGTACATTGTTAAGTATTTTATTTTTTGTAGCTATTGTAAAAGGGGAGTTGAGCTCTTAATTCGATTCTCAGCTTGGTTGCTGTTGGTGTACAGCAGAGCTACTGATCTGTGTACAAATTTGTTTGCTGAATTCATTTATCAGTTCTCATAGCTTTTTGGAGGAGTCTTTACGGTTTTCTAAGTAAACAATCATATCATCAACAAACAGCGAAAGTTTTACTTATTTTTGCCAATCTGGATGCCCTTTATTTCTTTCTCTTGTCTGATTGCTCTGGCTGACTTCCAGTACTATGTTAAAGAGAAGTGGTGAGAGTGGGCATCCTTGTCTTATTCTAGTTCTCAGGGGAAATGCTTTCAACTTTTCCCC
This sequence comes from Macaca nemestrina, assembly GCF_043159975.1. Classification (NCBI taxonomy): domain Eukaryota; kingdom Metazoa; phylum Chordata; class Mammalia; order Primates; family Cercopithecidae; genus Macaca; species Macaca nemestrina. The sequence continues at coordinate 81,762,868 of NC_092135.1, read as the reverse complement.
ATTCAGCATTATATTAGCAGTTGGTTTGTTATAGATGACTTTTATTACATTCAAGTGTATCCTTGAATGCTAATTTTGCTGAGAGTTTTAATCATGAAGGAATGCTGAATTTTGTCTAATCCTTTTTCTGCCTCTATTGAGATGATCATGTGATTTTCATTTTTAATTCTTTTTATGTGGTGTATCACATTTATTCACCTGCATATGTTAGACCACTCCTGCATCCCTGGTATGAAACCAACTTGATCACAGTAGATAATCTTTCTGATACATTGTTGGATTCAGTCAGCTAGTATTTTGTTAAGGATTTCAGCATCTATGTTCATCAGGGACATTGGTCTGTAGTTTTCTTTTTTGTTATGTCCTTTCCTGGTTTTCGTATTACAGTAATACTGCCTTCGTAGGATGATTTAGGGAGGGTTCAGTCTTTATCTTGTAGAATACTGTCAGTAGGTTTGGTACCAATTCTTCTTTGAATGTCTGATAGAGTTCTGCTATGAATTCATCTGCTCCTGGACTTATTTTATTTGTAATTTTTAAATTACCATTTCAATCTTGCTGCTTGTTATTGGTCTGTTCTTGATTCAAGCTACGAAGGTTGTATCTTTCCAGGAATTTATCCATCTCTTCTAGATCTTCTAGTTTATGTACATAAAGGTGTTTATAGTAGCCTTGGATAATCTTTTGTATTTCTATGGTATCAATTGTAATATCTCCCATTTCATTTCTTATTGAGCTTATTTGGATTTTCTCTCTTCTTTTCTTGGTTAACCTTGCTAATGACCTATCAATTTTATTGATATTTTCAAAGAACCAGCTTTTTGTTTTTCTTTTGTATTGTTTTAGTTTGTTTATTTGTTTCAATTTCATTTAGCTCTGCTCTGTTCTGATCTCAGTTATTTTCTTTCTTCTGCTGGGTTGGGGTTTGGTTTGTTCTTGTTTCTCTATTTGCTTGAGGTGTGACCTTAGATTGTCTGTTTGTGCTCTTTCTGACTTTTTGTTGTAGGTGTTTATGGCTATAAACTTTCCTCTTAGCAGTGCCTTTGCTGTATTCCAGAGGTTTTGATAGGCTGTGTTACTATTGTCATTCAGTTCAAAAAAATTTTTAATTTCCATCCTGATTTCATTTTTCACCCAATGGTCATTCAGGAGCCAGTTATTTAACTTTCATGTATTTGCATGGTTTTGAAGGCTACTTTTGGAGTTAATTTCCAGTTTTATTCCACTGTGATCTGAGAGAGTGCTTGATATAATTTCAATTTTCATAAATTTATTGATGCCCATTTTGTGGCCTACCATATGGTCTACCTTGGAAAAAGTTCCATGCACTGTTGAAGAGAATGTATATTCTGTTGTTGTTGGATGGAACATTCTGTGTGTGTGTGTGTGTGTGTGTGTGTGTGTGTGTATGTGTGTGTGTATATATATATTATATATATAAAATGTCCATTTGTCCCAGGGTATAGTTTAAATTCATTGTTTCTTTGTTGACTTTCTTTATTGATGACCTGTCCAGTGCTATAAGTGGAATATTAAAGTCCCCCACTATTATTGTGTTGCAGTCTACCTCACTTCTTAGGTCTATTAGTAACTGTTTTATGAATTTGGGAGCTCCAGTGTAAGATGCATATATGTTTAGGATTGTGATATTTTCCTTTTGGACAGGGCCATTTATCATTATATAATGTCCCCCTTTGTCTTTTTTAACAGCTGTTGCTTTAAAGTTTGTTTTGTCTAATATAAGAATAGCAACTCCTGCTCACTTTTGGTGTCTATTTGCATGAAATGTCTTTTTTCACGTCTTTACCTTAAGTTTATGTGAGTCCTTATGTATTAGATATGTCTCTTGAAGGCAGCAGACAGTGGGTTGGGTGATTTCTTATCCATTCTGCAATCCTGTATCTTTTAAGTGGAGCATTGAGGCAATTTAAATTCAATGTTAGTTTTGAGATGTGAGGTACAGTTCCATTCATCATGCTATTTGTTGCTTGTATACCTTGGTTTTGGTTTTGTTTTTTAAGTTGTATTTTTGCTTTATAAACCCTGTTCGATTTATGCTTTAAAGACGTTCTGTTTTGATGTTTTTCCAGGATTTGTTTCAATGTTTAGAGCTCCTTTTAGCAGTTGCTTTTTTTTTTTTTTTTAAATACTTTAAGTTCTGGGATACATGTGCAGGATGTGCAGTTTTATTACATAGGTATACACGTGCCGTGGTGGTTTGCTGCGCTCATCAATCTGTCACCTACATTAGGTATTTCTCCTAATGCTATCCCATCCCCTAGTCCCCCACCCCCTGATAGGCACTGGTGTGTGATGTTCCCCTCCCTGTGTCCCTTTGTTCTCGTTGTTAAACTCCCACTATGAGTGAGAATATGCAGTGTTTGGTTTTCTCTTCCTGTGTTAGTTTGCTGAAAATAGTTTCCAGCTTCATCCATGTTCCTGCAAAGGACACGAACTTATCCTTTTCTTTGGCTATATGGTATTCCATGGTGTATATGTGCCACATTTTCTTTATCCAGTCTATCACTGAAGGACATTTGGGTTGGTTCCAAGTCTTTGCTATTGTGAATAGTGCCACAATAAACATATATGTGGATTTATAATCCTTTGGGTATATACCCAGTAATAAGAATACTGGGTCAAATGGTATTTCTGGTTCTAGATCCTTGAGGAATCGCCACACTGTCTTTCACAATGGTTGAACTAATTTACACTCCCACCAACAGTGTAAAAGTGTTCCTATTTTTCCACATCCTCTCCAGCATCTGTTGTTTCCTGACTTCTTAATGATTGCCATTCTGACTGGCATGAGATGGTATCTCATTGTGGTTTTGATTTGCATTTTTCTAATGACCAGTGATGATGAGCATTTTTTCATATGTTTGTTGGCTGCATAAATGTCTTCTTTTGAGAAGTGTCTGTTCACATCCTTCATCCACTTTTTGATGGGGTTGTTTCTTTCTTGTAAGTTTGTTTAAGTTCTTTGTAGATTCTGAATATTATTTGCCCTTTGTCAGATGACTAGATTGCAAAAAATTTCTCCCATTTTGTAAGGTTGTCTGTTCACTCTGACGATAGTTTATTTTGCTGTGCAGGAGCTCTTTAATTAGATCTCATTTGTCAATTTTGGCTTTTGTTGCCATTGCTTTTGGTGTTTTAGTCATGAAGTCTTTGCCAATGCCTATGTCCTGAATGGTATTGCCTAGGTTTTCTTCTAGGATGTTAATGCCTTTAGGTCTTACATTTAATTCTTTAATTCCTCTTGACTTGTTTTTGTAAAGCGTGTAAGGAAGGGATCCAGTTTCCTTTCTGCATATGACTGGTCAGTTTCCCAATACCATTTATTAAATAGGGAATCGTTTCCCCATTGCTTATTTTTGTCAGGTTTGTCAAAGATCCCATGATTGTAGACGTGTGGCATTATTTCTGAGGCTCTGTTCTGTTCCGTTGGTCTATATATCTGTTTTGGTACCAGTATCATGCTGTTTTGGTTACTGTAGCCTTGTAGTATAGTTTGAAGTCAGGTAGCATAATGCTGCCAGCTTTGTTCTTTTTGCTTAGAATTGTCTTGGCTATAGAAGCTCGTTTTAGATTCAATATGAAATTTAAAGTATTTTTTTCTAATTCTGTGAAGAAAGTCAGTGGTAGCTTGATGGATATAGCATTGAATCTATAAATTCCTTTGGGCAGTATGGCCATGTTCACAATAGTGATTCTTCCTATCTATGAGCATGGAACATTTTTCCATTTGTTTGTGTTTTTTCTTAGTTCCTTGATCAGCGGTTTATAGTTCTCCTTGAAGAGGTCCTTCACATGCTTGTAAGATGTATTCCTAGGTATTTTATTCTCTTTGTAGCAATTGTGAATGGGAGTTTGCTCATGATTTGGCTCTCTGTATATTATTGGTGTTTAGGAATGCTTGTGATTTTGCACATTGACTTTGCCTCCCGAGACTTTGTTGAAGTTGCTTATCAGCTTAAACAGATTTGGGGCTGAGAAGATGAAGTTTTCTAAATATACAATCATGTCATCTGCCCACGGAGGCATTTTGACTTCCTCTTTCTATTTAAATACGCTTTATTTCCTTATCTTGACTGATTGCCCTGGCCGGAACTTCTAATAATATGCTGAATAGGAGTGAGAGAAGGCATCCTTGTCTTGTGCTGGTTTTCAAAGGGAATGCTTCCAGCTTTTGCCCATCCACTATGATATTGGCTATGGGTTTGTCATAAGTAGCTCTTATTGTTTGGAAATATGTTCCATCAATATCTAGTTTATTGAGAGTTTTTAGCATATAGGTGTGTTGAACTTTATCAAAGGCCTTTCTGCATCTATTGAGATAATCATGGTTTTTTTTTATTTGTTCTGTTCATGTGATGGATTATGTTTATTGATTTGCATATGTTAAACCAGCCTTACATCCCAGGGATGAACCCTACTGGATTGTGGTGGATAAGTTTTTGATGTGTTGCTGGACTCAGTTTGCCAGTATCTATCGAGGATTTTTCGCATCAATGCTTCTCAGGGATATTGGCCTGAAATTTTCTTATTTTGTTGTCTCTGACAGGTTTTGGTATCAGGATAATGCTGGCTTCAAAAAATGAGTTAGGGAGGAGTCCCTCTTTTTCTATTGCTTGGAATACTTTCAGAAGGAATTGTACCAGCTCCTTTTTCTACCTCTCATAGAATTCAGCTGTAAATTCATCTGGTCCTAGGCTTTTTTCAGTTGGTAGGCTATTAATTACTGCCTCGATTTCAGAAATTGTTATTGTTCTGTTCAGGGATTCGACTTCTTCCTGGTTTAGCCTTGGAAATCTGTATGTGTCTAGGAATTTACCAATTTCTTCTAGATTTTGTAGTTTATTTGTGTAGAGGTGTTCACAGTATTCTCTGATGGTAGTTTGTATTTCTGTGTGATCAGTGGTGATATCCCCTTTATGATTTTTATTGTGTCTGTTTGTTTCTTCTCTATTTTCTCCTTTATTAATCAAGCTAGGGATTTATCCATTTTGTTAATCTTTTCAAAAAACCAGCTCCTGGATTCACTGATTTTTTGAAGGGATTTTCGTGTCTCTACCTCTTTCTGTTCTGTTCTGATCTTAGTTATTTCTTGCCTTCTGCTAGCTTTTAAATTTGTTTGCTCTTGCTTCTCCAGTTCTTTTAATTGTGATGTTAGGGTGTCTATTTCAGATCTTTCCCGCTTTCTCCTGTGGGCTGTAAATTTCCCTCTAAGCACGACGTTAGCTTTGTTCCAGAGATTTTGGTATGTTGTGCATTTTTTCTCATTGGTTTCAAAGAACTTTTTTATTTTTGCCTTCATTTTGTTATTTACCCCATAGTCATTCAGGAGCAGTTTGTTCAGTTTCTGTGTAGTTGTGTGGTTTTTCATGAATTTCTTAATCCTGAGTTCTAATTTGATTGCAATGTGGTCTGAGAGACTGTTATGATTTCTGTTCTTTTGCATTTGCTGAGGAGTGTTTTACTTCCAATTATGTGCTCAATTTTAGAATAAGTGCAATGTGGTGCTGAGAAGAATTTATATTCTGTTGATTTGGGGTGGAGAGTACTGTAGATGTCTATTAGGTCTGCTTGGTTCAGTGCTGAGTTCAAGTCCTGAATATCCTTGTTAATTTTCTGTCTTGTTGATCTGTCTAATATTGACAGTGGGGTGTTAAAGTCTTCCACTATTATCGTGTGGGTATCTCTAAGTCTTTTTGTAGGTCTCTAAGAACTTGTTTTATGAATCTGAGTGCTCCTGTATTGGGTATATATATATTTACGATAGTTAGCTCTTCTTATTGTACTGATCCCTTTACCATTATGTAATGCCCTTCTTTGTCTTTTTTTATCTTTGTTGGTTTAAAGTCTATTTTATCAGAGGCTAGGATTGCAACACCTGAGGTTGTTTTCAGTTTGTTTGGGTTTTTTGCTTGTTTTTTTTTTTTTTTTACTTTCCATTTGCTTAGTAAGTATTCCTCCATCTCTTCAATTTGAGCCTATGTGTGTCTTTGCATATGAGATGGATCTCCTGAATACAGTACACTGATGGGTCTTGGCTCTTCATCTAATTTGCCAGTCTGTATCTTTTAATTGGGGCATTTAGCCCATTTAAATTTAAGGTTAATATTCTTATGTGTGAATTTGATCCTGTCATTATGATGCTAGCTGGTTATTTTGCCTGTTAATTCGTGCAGTTTCTTCATAGTGTTGATGGTCTTTACAATTTGGTATGTTTTTTCAGTGACTGGTACCGGTTTTTCCTTTCCATATTTAGTGCTTCCTTCAGGAGCTCTTTTAAAGCAGGCCTGGTGGTGACAAAATCTCTCAGCATTTGCTTGTCTTTAAAGAATTTTATTTCTTCTTCAATTATGAAGCTTAGTTTGGCATGATATGAAATTCTGGGTTGAAAATTCTTTCCTTTAAGATTGTTGAATATTGGGCCTCACTCTCTTCTGGTTTCTAGGGTTTCTGTAGAGAGATCCGTGGTTAGTCTGATGGCCTTCCCTTTGTAGGTAACCTGACCTTTCTCTTCGGCTGCCCTTAACATTTTTTCTCTCATTTCATCGTTGGTGAATCTGATGATTATGTGTCTTGAGGTTGCTCTTCTCAAGGAGTATCTTTGTGGTGTTCCCTATATTTCCTGAATTTGAATGTTGGCCTGTCCTACTAGCAAATGGGGAACTTTTCCTGGATAATATCCTGAAGAGGGTTTTACAACTTGATACCATTCTCCCCATCACTTTCAGGTACACCAAACAAATGTAGGTTTTGTCTTTTTACATAGTTTTATATTTTTTGGAGGCTTTGTTCATTCCTTTTTATTCTTTTTTCTCTAATCTTGTCTTCAAACTTTATTTCATTAAGTTGATCTTCAATCTCTGATATCCTTTCTTCTGCTTGGTTGATTCAGCTATTGATACTTTTGTATGCTTCATCAGGTTCTCATGCTGTTTTTTCCAGCTCTGTCACGTAATTTATCCTAGTTAGCAATCCCTCTAACCATTTTTTCAAGTCTTAACTTCCTTTCATTGGGTTAGGACATGCTCCTTTAGCTCAGAGAAGTTTGTTATTACCCACTTTCTGAAGCCTACTTCTGTCAATTCATCAAACTCATTCTCCATCCAGTTTTGTTCCCGTGCGGGCAAGGAGTTGTGATCCTTTGGAGGAGAAGAGGCATTCTGGTTTTCTTAATTTTCAACCTTTCTATGCTGGTTTTTCCTCCTCTTCTTAGATTTATCTACCTTTGTTCTCTGATGTTGGTGGACTTCGGATGTGGCTTATGGGTGGACGTCCTTTTTGATTCTGTTTTTGCTATTTCTTTCTATTTATTTTTCCTTCTGACAGTCAGGTCCCTCTGCTGCAGGTCTGCTGGAGCTTGCTGGAGGTCCACTCCAGGCCCTGTTTGCCTGGGTATCACCATCGGAGGCTGCAGAAGAGCAAAGGTTGCTGCCCGTTCCTTCCTCTGGTAGCTTTATTCAGGAGGGGCACCCACCAGATGCCAGCCAGAGCTCTCCTCTATGAGGTGTCTATTGACCCCTACTGGGAGGTGTCTCCCCATCAGGAGGTACGGGGGTGAGGGACCCACTTGAGGCCATCTGTCCCTTAGCAGGGCTCCAGCACTGTGCTGGGAGATTCGCTGCTCTCTCCAGAGCTGGCAGGCAGGAACGTTTAAGTCTGCTGATGCTGAGCCCACAGTCACCCCTTCCTCCAGTTGCTCCATCCCAGGGAGATAGGAGTTTATCTATAAGCCCCTGACTGGGGCTGCTGCCTTTCTTTCAGAGATGCCTTGCCCAGATAGGAGGAATCAAGAGAGGCAGTCTGGCTACAGTGGCTGTGTAGCTGCAGTGGGCTCCACCCAGTTTGAACTTTTCTGGCAGCTTTGTTTATATTGTGAGGGGAAATCCACCTACTCAAGCCTTGCTGATGGCCAATGTCCCACCCCCCATCAAGCTCGAGCATCCCAGGTTGACTTGACTTCAGACTGCTGTGCTGGCTGTGAGAGTTTCAAGCCAGTGGATCTTAGCTTGAAGGGCTCCATTGGGGTGGGATCCACTGAGCTAGACCACTTGGCTACCTGGCTTCAGCCCCCTTTCCAGGAGAGTAAACAGTTCTGTCTCATTGGTGTTCCAGGTGCCACTGGGATATGAAAAAAATATCCTGCAGCTATCTTTCCTTCATACATGGATCTTAGCATTGCTGGGTACAAAATTCTTGGCTTGTAATTGTTTTGTTTGTGGAGAGTGAAGATAGGGCCTCAATCCCTTCTAGCCTGTAAGATTTCTGCTGAGAAATATGCTGTTAATCTGCTAAGTTTTCCTTTATAGGTTACCTGGCGCTTTTGTCTCATAGCTCTTAAGATTCTTCCTTCATCTTAACTTTAGATAACCTGTTGACATTGTGCCTAGGCAATGACTTTTTGTGACGAATTTCGCAGGTGTTTTTATGTCCTTCAAGTATTTGGATGTCTAGGTCTCTTGCAAGGCAAGGGCAGTTTTGCTTGGTTAATCCTCTAAATATGTTTTCCAAACTTTTAGATTTCTCTTCTTCCCTAGTAATGCTGATCATTCTTAGGTTTGGTTGTCTAACATAATCCCAGATTTATTAGAGATTTATTCATATATTTTTATTCTTTTTTCTTTATCTTTGTTGGATTGGGTTAATTTGAAGATATTGTCTTTGAGGTCTGAATTTCTTCTACTTGTTCAATTCTATTGCTGTGACTTTCCTGAGCATTTTGTATTTTTATAAGTGTGTCCATTGTTTCCTGGAGTTTTGATTTTTTCTTTATTTATGTTATCTATATCCTTGAATATTTGTCCCTTCACTTCTTGTAGCATTTTTTGTACTTCCTTACATTGGGCTTTGCCTTTCTCTGGTGCCTCCCTGATTAGCTTAATAATTAACCTCCTGAATTTTTTTTTCAGGTAAATCAGGGATTTCTTCTTGGTTTCAATCCATTGCTGTTGAGCTAGTGTGATTTTTGGGGGGTGTTAATGAACCTTGTTTTGTCATATTACCAGAAATGGTTTTCTGGTTCCTTCTCATTTGGGTAGGCTCTGTCAAAGAGAAGGTCTAGGGCTGAAGGTTGTTGTTCAGATTCTTTTTTCCCATGGGGTGTTCCCTTGATGTAATACTCTCCTCCTTTTCCTATGGATGTAGCTTCTGAGAGCTGAGCTGTTGCGTTTGTTATCGCTCTTCTGCATCTAATCACCCAGCAAGTCCACCAGGCTCCAGGCTGGTACTAGGGGTTGTCTGTACAGCGTCCTGTGATGTGAACTGTCCATGGGTCTCTCAGTCATGGATACCAGCACCTGTTCCAGTGGAGGTGGCAGGGGGGTGAAATGGACTCTGTGAGGATTCTTAGCTTTGGTGGTTTAATGCACTATTTTTGTGCTGGTTGGCCTCCTGCTGGGAGGTGGCGCTTTCCAGAGAGCATCAGTTGTGGTAGCATGGGAAGCAACACATGGTGGGTGGGGCCCTGCAACTCTCAAGAGTATATGCCCTTTGTCTTTAGTTTCCAGGGTGGGTAGGGAAGGACCATTGGGTGGGGGCAGAGCTAGGCATGTCTGAGCTCAGACTCTTTTGGGGCAGGTCTTGCTGCAGCTGCAGCTGCAGCTGCTGTGGAGGATGGGGGTGAGCGTCCCAGGTAAATAGAATTATGTTCTTAGGAGAATTATGGCTGTCTTTGCTATGTCATGCAGGTTGTCAGGGAAGTGCGGGAAAGCCTGCAGTCACAGGCCTCACCCAGCTCCCACACATCCGAAGGGCTCGTCTCACTCTCATGACATCCTCACCAACAGTGCTGACTCTGTTTCCAGGTGGTGGGTGAGCAGGACTGAGAACTTGCCCCAGGCTACCGACCTTTCAGCTGTGAAAGCAAGTATGGCTTTTCTTTCTTCTTCCCTGCCTGTGGACTCTGCACACCAGATTCATGCCCTCTCCCAGGTTCTGGCCAGGAGACTTCTGGATCAGTTCAAAGTTCAGCTCAAGGTTTCCTTCTCCCTGTGGCCTTTTCCCAGTGCCTCTGGCCACCCTCCTGAAGGACCCTTGTGAGGCCAGGCAGAAATGGGTTGCCAGGGAACCCGGCGAGCTCACAGGACTTTTTCCACTACTTCCTCTACCCCTATATTTTACTCAGCTCTCTAAATTGACCCAGCTCCAGGTAAGGTCAGAATAGTCTCCTGTAATCTAGACCTTCGGTCTCCCCAGTAGGGACATGTGTCAGGGACAGATGACCTCCCTTCCCCACTTCCACAGTTTGGGCACTCACAGTATTTGTGTTGTCTCCTGGGCCCTGCAAGAGCAATTTGCTTCCCTCAGAGGGTCTGTAGTTCCTCTCGGGTTTCCTGATTTATTTCTGCAGTCATTCTGAAGCAAAAATTCACTACGCAAGCCTTCACACACTGCTCCATCCATCTGAGTTGGAGCTGCAATCTAGTCCTGTCTCCCATCCACCACGATCCCTCTCTAGAAACCCTATTTTAAATGGAAGCTGGAGTGTGGACTGCACAGCCCTGGTGACAGGAGAGCCCTGATGTGTGTCTACCACCCTAACGTTTTTGACATCCAGAGCTTGTGCTTGAGACAGTTTTCCTTTCTGCAATGCCTCAAACTGAGGAGGCTTCCTTTTGCTCTGATAAAAGGCTTCCTTTTACTCTGCAGTGCCTCAAACTGAGGAGGCTTCATTTTATCAAAATGAAGCTTTTACCCTCTCATTTAATGAAGACATCTCTGTCATTTCAAAGTGAATCTATTTCATACTTGGTTAATAGGAAAATTATCCCATTTTTAGGTGACTCACAGTATAGATCCTTGTATTCCACCTCTCAGCACGTCCTACTGTTTCTAGAATTGTTTCCTATTCTCCTACTTTTCATATACTGCTAGCACTCTTTGCCAGGAAATTACCCCCTCTCCTTCTAACCATCTCCTATGCTTCTTGAAATATAACTCTGGCAAGTGTCACTCATTGAACAATTCCTTATGTTCCCAGTGAGATTCGACTGCTATTTCTCTGTTTCACAGGATCCTTGAGGTGTCACTTCACCAGCCGGAAACCTCTGTGGCAGGTGGCACCTTCTGCCTAAGTATTGTTCGTGCCCACTGGGCTTGTTCCGCCTACTCGGCCCAGCAGGCTGTGCTTACATCTTGTTACCAGCCCAGATCCCACACCTGCCAAGGATGAGCCAGGCACAGAGTGGTGAGAGGTATGTAAATGAGTGAGCATGGGACAAAGCCACTGTGCACAGCAGACAGGCTGGCTGCTGCAGGGGGCAGGCAGCTCCAGATGCCAACACCGGTGATGGCTCTGTGCAAGGCTGCAGCTGGACCAGGTGTGCTGCATACAGCTTCTGCTGCGGGTACCCATATCTGGACAAGGGAAATGCAGTAGCAATCAGAAGCTTGGAGATGCCAAGAACCACAGAACTCCACAGAGGGTGTCAGAGTCCTGGCTCGGGGATCCCCTAGGTCTGTGCTCCCTGAAAGGCCACAACTCATCTGTCCCCATTGCCTACGATGTGGTGAGCAGGATGTGGTGGGGGGCATGTTTCAGCCATGTTTGTGTTACAGCTCTTAGTCCTGCCATTTGGCAGGTCCTGAGTTTTTGTCCTGTGTCCAGGAAGAACAAAGTACATGGACAACTGGAGGGTGAGCAAGGTAGAGAGGAGCTTCATTGAGCAGTTGAACAGTTCCCAGGAGACATACAAAGGACAGCTCCTTTCCAAAGGCAGGTCATCCCTACAAGTGTGCAGCTCACAGCCAAGAGGAGACCCAAAGTGGGTAGCTCCTTCCCGTAGGCAGGTCGTATCCGCAAGTTGTGGCTGACTCCAGGGTTTTTATGGGCTTCAGAGGGGATGAAGTCCATGCTGATCTGTCCATGTGCAGCCATGGATGGGCCTGGAAAAGCACTATAAGTTCTCACTACGGTTCACAGACCTGGCAGCCCAGCCTCTAGGCTTCAGGCCATCCCTGACTTGAAGGTGGGGCTTCACCAAGGACCTGCCCTTTTCTGCCCAGGAACCTGCCTGCCTCTTGCCACCATCAATCATGTTGTCCATAGTACCCAGGCTGTTCATGTGGAGGGGTGCCTGCAGGCCCATGTGGAGCCACCCTTGTCTTCCCTCTTGTGCTCATTGTTACCCAAAATCCAGAGGGGGCCAAGGTGGCAGGCCACTGGTGTGTCAGTGCCACCCTGAGTACACGCACACCTGGCTGGGTTGTAATCGCACCAGGGATCAGCTTCAATTTTGCTCCAAAATTTGAGCAGGAGCAGGGAGTGGGAGCAGGCACTTTCAAGCCTGCAGGGGAAAGAGGCTTCCTGGGCCCCCAACAGCAGAGTGATGGCCAGGTCCTCAGCCATGGCTGGGTGGCTGCAGCTGCACCATGAAGTGCAGAACTCCTGCCCACGAACTCAGAAGGGAGCAGGGTTCCCACCTCATGATGCTGGCTGCACCTCCCCTGCTGCAGCCAGCATCATGGCAGCAGCTGCTTTAGATGGGCCACCACTGCCATAATATCTGTAACCGATACTTATCCCATCATAGCACTTTCCAAATTCTAGCCTTAGGACAAAAAGAACTGCTCATCTCTATTTCACGCTAGTATTTTCATCGTGATATTCCATTGTAATGCAATAAATATAAACTGTCATTAAATAAGTTTACTCTCAAGGTGGTAGCTTAGGTTTTATTTATAGACTGACTCCTCTTTGCACTTGTAAGTTCTTTGGAATAATTAAAGCTGGTTGACAGAAGCATTGATGCTGCTTCACTGTTAAAGACAAATTTATAGATTATTTAAATGACCCTCATATTCTCCATATTTTCAAAAATCTTAATGATGAATCTTTAAGGACTGTACCTTAGACTCGCCAACATCTAGCCTCTCAGATACATTAATCAGACAGCTTAATCTATGTGCCATTTAAACTTGGTTTAAGCTAGAACCACGAATAAATTAAGTCACCCCGCAAATTTTTTGCATTTTTTAGTAGAGATGGGATTTCACCATGTTAGCCAGGATGGTCTTGATCTCCTGACCTTGTGATCCACCCACCTTGGCCTCCCAAAGTGCTGGGATTACAGGCGTGAGCCACTGCGCCCAGCCATATCACACATTTTTTAGGGTCACTATGTTTTACTTTACAAAATACCAAAGTCTATTAGGTTCAAGCTTAAAAATATTTCATCATATTTTCCTGATGTGTATTTTCTTATGCAAATAATTCTAGTGAGATTCACCTCACTACTGTAAGCACTTTCTTCAGCCTTATTAATGAAAGATTGTGAATTAGCAGACAAGAAATCTAGAAAGGTTTAGGCTTGAAGTCAAGTTTGATTTTAATGTCTATTATTTGGAGAACCTACTAACTGAATATTTGCATGCCTCACATGTTTACTTAGAAGGAAGAAAAATTCTATCAGAAAGCTCGTAAGGAGGAGCACAAATCCATACCTCTTACCTAGTCAGCAGGTGAGCTGGAGACCAGAGTGATGTGGCTCACATCCTGTGGGACACCTGAAGCTCTTCATGACCACCTCTGTCTCAGCAGCCACTATAACCGTTCTTGAGATCTGAGGGTGTTGATGTGGCTGGACAAGAAGAGTGAAAGCCACCTGAAAGCAGGAAGATCAGTATGTATGTGAGCTCAGTTATCTCAGGCTAGGGCTGTGCAGATCTGAGAACCAGGGGTTACCACTGTGTTCCACATGAATGAGAAACCACCTAGTCCCATTGGTGATGGGCAAAGGAGCAGAGCCCTACAAGATGGCAGTGGGAAAATGGCGCGCAGGCAGCTGGTCTTCCTTCTACCCTACCTTGATATTGGAAGACAGGGTAGAAAGAATAATAGGCCACATTTGACCAATAGGAAGGATGAGCCACCATTTGGGGAGATTTACTGCTTTTCATAGAAGGCCTGTGTACATAATATGGGGTTGGAGGGAAGGCTGCTCTCAACATTTTTTTAAAGTCCCATCTTTAAATATGCAACTTATTTTTCCACATCTAAGCCTTAAAGAATGTGTCAACATAAACTAAGGCAGAGTTAAAATCACATGACTTTTAAATGACCTTTTGTGAAAAAAAATAAAATAAAGTGATAAAGAAATGCCTTCTGGGAACGACTTTTGGAAATGGAATTGTTAGACCGTCTCCAGAAGTGACATCTCCACATTTGATCAGTGGGTTAGAGAGAGGAGGAGATGGAGCGAAGAACTGTGAAGAGGCTGATATATTCAATTAATATATGTCTTATATATTCAATTAATATATGAGGGAGCTAAAAGCTAACATAATACACACGTTCATGAAAATGTATATAATTATAAATGGCAGAGAAGAAAACATATATCCCAATATCATACAGAAGCACAAATCAAAACAAAAGAATCATCAGAATCTCCTACCATGAAAAGGAAGAAAGGCACTATGCCACACTACTCATATTTAAAAGTCAAATTTCTATCATAATCATTGTTCTGAAGTGCATGTTATTCTTCACTACTGTTTATGTAGTTGATGCTAAGTACCTTTTTTGAAATAGCTAGTCTTTCCAGACATTCTGAAGTGCTATGTTAAAAGTAAGCTAATGCATTTGGTAAATATCTTTTTATTAAAATTCTTTGAAATACTGATAATGCTATGTTTAAGTTAAATGGCCAAACCATTTCTCTGAGCAGTTTACACTTTGTGCACTGCTTTCAGGAGAAGAGGGGGGAATACATAGTGCAAAGCATTATTTGTTACTGTTTTTATAGTTAAATAAGATTATCACCCCATGCGTCTGTGCATTTTGTTCGTTTTTGCTGTGCATACACAGTGTATGTAATGGAAAGATGAGTCCTGATTTTACAAGGTCTTGTCTTTAGATGTTCAACAGTTTTCCAACATATAAAAAGGAGAATGGGAAAACAAGGATTGGCAAAGACTTTCTTTTGACCCAACTTGAATCGGGCTCCTCTGAGTCCTTTCTCACTACTTTCAAACTTGGGCTCTATTAGTGTACTATTTACTCCAGTTTTAGCAAGAAGCCTGCTGATTTAGTTTGGCAAAAATCCCCCATGCTTGATATCTAATCAAATTCTTTATCCTCCACACTCAGTATTTTACCACCCTGTCCTGCCTTCAGCAAAAATTCTGTCAAGTCAGTTTAGCCAGAATCCCCTTTTCTTCTGATATTTCCTTCCTCTTAGTAATTTCCCATCCAAAAATCTACACCTCTGCTTCTTAGCTATTAATTTCCACTTGTCCTTTCTGTACTCAGAATTCAGCCTGATCTTTCTCCCCTACTAAGTATTAGAGCAGCCTCCCCACTCCTCACAAATAAAATCTGCCATACCATTCTTTAATAAATGTCAAATATATATATACACATAATTTTGTTGTTGTTGTTGAGATGGAGTCTCACTCCGTCACCCAGGATGGAGTGCAGTGGCGTGATCTCAGCTCACTGCAACTTCTACCTCTCAGGCTCAAGAAATTCTTCTGCCTCAGCCTCCTAAAGTCCTGGGATTACAGGCGTGAGCCTCTGTGCCCAGCCTACTTATTTCTTTCACAGTACATTTTGTATTAAATTCATACAAAAGATTGCCTTCTAAAAATGTGAGCATTATAAACAACTGGATTGATGGAGAAGGGAGAGAGAGAAGCATTCTAGAATGTTCATATTAAAAGGTATTATTCACAGGTTATTACTATTGTTACATATATGCAGTTTATTCAAGACTATCATACATAGCAGATCAATTAAGTTCTTATTTAAAATAGCCAGTCTAGGTTTATGGCAGATGTAGTAAAATATCACTATGTAAATGTCTTTTTACAAAATTTGTAGGAAATATCATCTCTTAAAAATGGAGCTGTTAAACCACTTCGATGAGAACATTCCATTCAACTACAGCAGAGTACATGTTCTTCTCAAGTGCTCACAGAACATTTTCCAGGATATACCATATGTTAGACCATAAAACAAGTTTTAAAATTTTAAGAAGACTGAAATCATATCAAGTATCTCTTTTGACCAAAATGGTGTAAAACTAGAAATCAATAGCAAGGGAAATTTAAAAAAAAAAACAACAACTTACAAATACATGGAAATTAAACATGTTCCTGAACAACCAATGGGCCAAAGCAGAAATTAAAAGAGAAATTTAAAAACCTGTTGAGACAAACAAAAATGGAAACACAATGTAACAAAATTTATAAAATGCAGAAAAAGCAGTTACAAAAGAGAAGTTTACAGCAATAAATATCTACATAAAAAAGAAGAGAGATTTCAAATAAATGACCTAACATTATACACATAAGGATTACAAAAAGAAGAACAAATTAAGCCCACATTTTGTAGAAAGAAGAAAATAATAATAATATAGATTAGAGCAGAAATAAATAAAATAGAAACCTAGAAAAACAATAGGAAGGTCGACACCGAATCAGTTTTTTTGAAAAGAGAAGGTAAACTAAGAATAAAAGGAAGACTCAAATAAATAAAATTCTAAATATAAAATGAGACATTATAAATGATCCCACAGAAAAAGGACCATAAGAGAATACTATAAATTAAGTGTAAACAAATTGGACAACCTAGTAGAAATGGATAAATTTCTAAGCATGTACAATCTACCAAGAGTGAATCATGAAGAAATAGAAAATCTGAACAGATCAATAACGAGTAAGGAGACTCAGGCAATAACAAAAGGTCTCCCATAAAGAAAAGCCCAGGACCTGATTGTTTCATTGCTAAATTCAACCAAACATTTTACAAAGAATGAATATTATTCATTCTCAAGCTCTTTCAAAAAAGATGGGGGATATTTCTAAAATCATGTTATGAGGGTTGATACCAAAGCCAGACAAGACACTATGAAAGAACAGAATTGCAGGATAATATCTGTGATGAACATAGATGCAAAATCCTAATGAAACACTAGAAAACCAAATTCAAAAGCACACTGATCATTCACTATGATCAAGTAGAATTTATCCCAGGGATGCAAGGGTGATTCAACACAAGCAATGTATAAATGTGATACACGACATTTACAATATGAAGGACAAAAACACATGATCACCTCAATAGGTAAAGGAAATGTATTTTATAAAATACAAAATCCTTTCACAATAAAAACTCTCAACAAATTAAGTATAGTAAGAACTTATTTCAATACAATAAAAATCAATATGAGAACCCCACAGCTAACATTATACTTAATGATGAAATGTAGAAAGCTTTTTCTCTAAGATTAGGCACAGGACAAGGATTCCCACTCTCATGGCTTCATTCAATATAGTAGGAGAAGTACTAGTAAAGCAATAAGGCAAGAAAAAGTTTAAAAAGACATCCAAATTTGAAATGAAGAGGCAAAATGTCCCTGTTTACGGACAATATAATCTTTTATAAAGAAAACCCTAATGATTCTACCAAAAAAACTGTTAAAACTAATAATGAAGTTACTGAATATAAAAATCAGTATACAAAAATAAGTAGTATTTCTACATACTAACAATAAAGTATCTGAAAAAGAAAGGGAAAAACAATTCCATTTACAATAGCTACAAAAATAAAATACTTAAAAATGAATTTTACCAAAATATAAAAGACCAATGCCTTGAAAACTATAAAACATTGATGAAAAAAATAAAGAAGAAACAAATAAATGGAAAGATATGCTGTTTATTGAAGAATTAATACTGTTAAAATATCCATATTGCCCAAAGCAGCCTAGAGTTTGAGTGATATCTCTATAAAAATTCCAGTAACATTTTTCATACAGAAATAGACAAAAAAATCGTCACATTCTCATGAGGCCACGAAAGAACCTGAATAGCCAAAGCAGTCTCAAGTTGAGAAGACAGAGTGAGAGGCATCATACAGCCAGTGACAAAATCTACTACAAAGCTCTAAAAAATATGCATGTAGACAAATGGAACGGAATTGAAATTACCAGAAATAAATACAGGTATTAACACTCAATTGATTTTTGCCGAAGCACCAAGAACACACTATAGGAAAAGAGCAGTTTCTTCAATAAATGGTGTTGAATACCCCATGGATATTCCTATGTGGATGAATGAAATTAGATCTTCATCTCATATGATATAAAATATTAACTCAAGATGAACTAAAGACAAACTGTAAAACTACTACAAGAAAACCTGACAGAATAGTTTTATGACATTAGTCCGGGCAATGATTTTTTGGAGATGATCCCCAAAGCACAGGTAACACTACCAAACATAGACAAATGAGAGTACATCAATCTATAAAGCTCCCACACAACAAAGGAACAATCAGCAAAGTAAGGAGACTACATACAAAATGAGATAAAATATTTGCAAATTGTACATCTGTTAAGGAATATTCAAAATATATAAGGAATTCAAACAACTTAAAAACAAGACAACAAAATAGCCTGATTTTAAAATGAGAAAAGCACCTGAATAGACATTCCTCTAAATAGGATATACAAATGACCCACAGGTATATTAAAAAATGTTTCACATCACTGAATGCTATGGTTTGAATGTGTTCCCTAAAGTTCGTGTGTTGGAAACTTAATCTCCAATGCAACAGTGTTGAGAGGTGGGACCCTTAAGAAATGATTAGGTCATGGGGGTCCTGCCTTCATTAATGAATTAATGCCATTATTGATAGGGTGCATTCCTGATAAATACAATGAGTTTGGGTCCCCTTCTCTCACATGTAGGTGCTTTCACACTATCTTGCTCTTCCACTTTTCACCATGGGATGACGCTCACCAGATGGTGAAAGATGCTTCACATTTAGTGAAGGAAGGCCCTCACCAGATGGGAAGACTTTGACTTTCTAACCACCAGAGCTGTAAGAAATATGTCTCTATTCTTTATAAATTACCTAGGCTCAGGTATTCTGTTATAGCTGCACAAATGGACTAAGGCACAAATCATCAGAAAAATGCAAAACAAAACCACAGTATCATCGCACAGCTGTTGGAATGGCTGTTATCAAAAAGAAAAAAGATAAGCTTTGGCAAGGATGTGGAGAAAAGGGGACTCTTGCACATGCTGAAATGTAAATTAGTATAGCCTCTATCAAAAACAGTATGAAGGTTTCTCAGAAAATTAAAAATGGAAGTTCCATATGATCCAGCAATCCCACTACTGGGTATATATCAAAACGAAATGAAATCAGTATGTCAAAGAGATGTCTGCACTCCCATGTTCATTGCAGTATTACTCACAGTAGTCAAGATATAGAAACAACCTATGTATTTATCACTGGATAAAGGTAATGCGGTACATATACAAAATAGAACACTATTCGGCCTTTAAAAAGAGGGATAACTTGCTATTTGTGACAACATAGATAAACTTGGAGGGCATCATGTAAAGTGAAATAATCAAGGCACAAAAAGACAAATAATGAAAAAATCTTACTTATACGTGGAATCTAAAAAGTTGAACTCATAGACGTAGAGAGTAGAATGCTGGTTACTAGGGACTAGAGGTTGTATAGGGGGCTGATAAAATGCTGGGCTGGTCAAAGGATACAAAATTTTAGTTAAGGAGAAATAAGTTCAAGAGATGTATTGTGCAACATGGTGACTACAGTTAATAACAATGTATTGTATCCTTGAAAATCTCTGAAAAAATAGATTTTAATAGTTCTTACTATAAAAATAAGAATGTGAAGTAATACATATTTTAATTGACTTAATTGAACCATTTCCCAATGTAGACATACTTCAAAATATTGTGTTGAAAATAACACTAAGAAAATTATCTTTTGTAATTTCTTCTTCCTTACTTAAAAAAAAATACTTCCAAGACCAGTATACCACCATCAATATTGTTCAATGGTTTAACAAAAGTGAGAAGGAAGAAATCACAAAAGGTAATTTTCTTAGTGTTATTAATAGACAGTTTCAAATAAACCACTTTCCGGAAGTTATGTGTATTTTGTTTTGCTGTATATGTAGCATATACAATAGAAAAATGACTCCAAATTTTCCAACATCTATTAATAGTTACTAGATATGTTAAAAAGATTGCCAATGTATGACACAGTAGATTTAGTAAAAATAAGATCAGCACATTTTATACACTTTGTTTCGAAATTCATAGGAAGACGACTTCTGTAAATAACTTGGATATGGATTTGTTCAATTATACTTCATATTACATATATCTGTACTTGACCACTGGAATGGTCATAAAAAGAAGAAAGAAAGGAAGAAATAATTCAAGGTCAGAATGGTCATATTTAGAGACTTTCTGATTAGAATTCTTTGTGTAGTTTTATTTAATGGTATTATTTATAGTGGACAAGTTCCTATTTGGAGTACATAGTCTTTCTAGATGTTCCGAAGTGCCAGCTATATTTAAAAGTAGAGATATTAAAAAAAACTTTGTAAATAGCTTTTAAAACTTACATAATACTATCTTTTGAAATGGAATTGTTAAACTACTACTTTGAGCGTTATATGGTATGTACTTACTCATCGGGTTGAAGAAGATAGGGGGAAAGAAATTGCAAAAGTTTTCTGCTGTGTACTAGAAAATTTCTGATTATCTGATGCCCTACATCCTAATATGAATTTTCACTTTGCTATACTGTATATATCTTGTTTTCACTAAACAAATTTTAATTTGATAATTTTTAAATACTCTTGAAGTTTATGTGAAACATTTCTTTTAGAAATGAAGTGACCAGACCACTTCTTTGGGTAGTACATTATGTCTGTACACTGGTTTCAGGGGAGGAAGGAGAGAATGAAGTGCAAAGGTTGTACTCCAGTTAGTTTATAGTGAGGTGAATAGGTCTATGTACTTGCCATATATGTATATGCAAATATAATGGAAAAACAAGTCTTAATTTTACATCAGGAGTTAAGGAGACTGCCACTGTATGACAAAGTTTATAAACAAATATATTTTGTGTAAAAATTTATATTCTGAAAATGACTTGTGGATGTAAAATTATTAAAATCATCTCTAAGCATTATGGATGCTTACACTTGTACAGTGGGTTGAGGGGGTACAAAAAGAAAAGGTTCTAGGCTAAGAGGTTCCTATTGAAAAGAAGCTTTTATATTAGCCTTTGGCCCATGTGTGCAATTTAGTCAATGCTATTGTGTATATAGTGCACAAACAAGTTTTATTTTAAATAGCTAGCCTTTCTAGATGTTTTAAGTACATAACATGTATTAAAAGCAGAGGCTATAAAAACACCTTTTTGTTAGGAAGTCATATGGATATTTGCCTTTTGGGAATGGGACTGTTCTCTGGGTGGCAGAGGCAGAGAGTAGGGTTCTATACCCAGGAGCTGTTAAACCAGAGGAGATGGTCTAACTATTGTTCTGTATGTGCATTTTAGTTAATATTGATCTATATTTATAAAACAAATGATTCCTAAGTGCCCAAAAGTAGAGACTATAAAAATAACCTATTTATAAATAGACTTTTGTTCATTGATTAAGAAGTACTATCTTTGGGAAGTGCTTTTTGTCAATCAATCTTTTGGAGCTAGGCACTTTTATTTTCTTTTTTTTTTTAATTTATTTTTTATTATTATTATACTTTAAGTTCTAGGGTACATGTGCATAACGTGCAGGTTTGTTACATATGTATACTTGTGCCATGTTGGTGTGCTGCACCCATCAACTCGTCAGCACCCATCAACTCGTCATTTACATCAGGTATAACTCCCAATGCAATCCCTCCTCCCTCCCCCCTCCCCATGATAGGCCCCAGTGTGTGATGTCCCCCTTCCCGAGTCCAAGTGATCTCATTGTTCAGTTCCCACCTATGAGTGAGAACATGCGGTGTTCGGTTTTCTGTTCTTGTGATAGTTTGCTAAGAATGATGTTTTCCAGCTTCATCCATGTCCCTACAAAGGACACAAACTCATCCTTTTTTATGGCTGCATATTATTCCATGGTGTATATGTGCCACATTTTCTTAATCCAGTCGGTCACTGATGGACATTTGGGTTGATTCCAAGTCTTTGCTATTGTGAATAGTGCCGCAATAAACATACGTGTGCATGTGTCTTTATAGGAGCATGATTTATAATCCTTTGGGTATATACCCAGTAATGGCACTTTTTTTTTTTTTTTCTTTGACAGATGGAGTCTGGCTCTGTCGCCCAGGCTGGAGTGCAGTGGCGTGATCTCAGCTCCGCCTCCTGGGTTCATGCCATTCTCCTGCCTCGGTCTCCAGAGTAGCTGGGACTACAGACGCCTGCCACCATACCTGGCTAATTTTTCGTATTTTTAGTGGAGCTGGGGTTTCACCGTTTTAGCCAGGATGGTCTCGATCTCCTGACCTTATGATCCGCCCACCTCAGCCTCCCAAAGTGCTGGGATTACAGGCTTGAGCCACCGTGTCCGGCCGCTAGGCACATTTTTATGCTTAGTCACTGAGATGGTGGAAGCAGAAAAATGGACTTCTTGATAGTATATCCTTTTGTGGAAGATAGCACAGACCAAAGTTCTATTCATGGGTATTTTGTAAGTGCCTGTGTTTATTAAGAACAATGTATATTGTTTATTTCTTAACATCTAAGATCTTCAATATATTGAGGTGGCAATTTGTGATAAACCGATTTGTAGATACATTATAATTAATAATAACAAGCATTATGGACAGGGAATTGTGAAAGCATCAGAGTTGTTCACTGGGTTAGTAGGGAGGGACAAAAGAAAATGCAGAGTGGGATTATGCAGTTGTATACACATTCATTATATAATAATATCCATTGATGTGTATGTGCTTCACTTGGGGCTATAATATATGAATACACTACTAAATAATTTGATGGCAACATTTTCTTCCTGATACTTTAATAGAATAGATCTGATAATAAATTCTCACAGAAGCATCATACTTGTATTCTCTTGCCACATTTTAAATTGAGCATTAAGGAAATGTGTAGTTTTTTTTGTTTGTTTGTTTGTTTGTTTGTTTTTGAGACAGTCTGGGTCTCAGGCTGGAGTGTAGGGATGCAATTAAAGCTCACTGTGGTTTCAAACTCCTGGGTGTGAGACACCCTCCTGCCTCAGGCTCCCAAGTAGCTAGGACTACAGGCACGCACCGCCATGCCTGGCTAATTTAAAAAAAGAAAAAAATTGTAGGGACAAGGTCTTGCTCTGTTGGCCAGGCTGGTCTCAAACTCCTGGCCTCCAGTGATCTTGCCACCCAGTGTCCCATAGTGCTGGGATTACAGATGTGAGCACTGCGCCTGGCCAACACAGTATTTTCATGTAACTCTACCAATATTTATTCAAATGCCTTTTACCAATTTTGTCTTTATGAAATTTTGCCCCCATAAAAGTCATAATTATACTTTTTCTTGATTGAGTGATTGGCATGTATTCTTGGTTATCATGGCTTTGGGACTTAGAATTAGTAAATATTCATAACATAGAAAAGCAATACATACTTTAGAATTGAAACCACATGAAACTGTATGCTTGTTTGTCTTTATACATTGACAAGGACTCAGAAAGACACATCAAACTGTAAACTCCTTAACATTTTGGAAGATTTTGCATTCTTTGCTTCTAGTACTTCTATTTTTCTGTAACACACATATTAATTTTTGAGGAAAGTTTAAGGTTTCAGGGAAAAAAATGTTATTTTTTAAGTAACAGAGTAGATCCTTTCCTTTGTTCTTTATATGGTATATAGCATAAAAATTATATACATGTCATTGTTTTTATATGAATCTTTTAAAGCAGTTTCAAAATATAACTTACTTCCATCTGCATACCTGCCACTGATGTTTAAAATGTTTAGGTTCTCAAAGCATAATCTTTTTCAAAATTAGTGATGATGTTCTCTGGCTAAATGGAAATGTATAGTGAAGTGAGTCATTCCTGTCACATAAATGCAAAACCAGGAAAAGTAAATGGCGAACTTGGAAACATAACTGTCATTTGATAAGAAAACAAACTTATATTTATTAATATATACTTTTAAATAATACTTTATTGTGGTAGACTGATAAAACTATATTCAGTTACCAAAACTAAGAGAAGGAAATTAAAAACACCTAGAACATAACTTTATGGGAAACTCAGCAGCTTAAATCTCAAACATAATAGGATTCCCTCATTTATTCTCACCCACATGGGGTTCACTGCCACAGTAGAATCTAGTAACTCCAAACAGAAACATTTATTTGTGTAAAGGAATAGACTTTTGGAGAATAGGAAACAGTTGGGAGTCGGATGTAGGGACTCTAGATTAAAACTCTCAAGACATTCAATTTTCCTCAAATACTTGGCGCATTTCATCAATCAATACAGACTTCCAGTCTAAAAAACAAAGCATCCATTATATAACCTCACTTTGTGAAAAGTACCCAAGGTCAAAACAGAACTCATGATTTTACAAAGCGCAGAAAATCAGAAACTGCTACTGATACCCTAACTATCCTATGTTAGCCATATCAAATATATTATAATCCTAGCACTTCTAAGTAACCTCAGTTTCCCCAACAGCAAAATGAGTTATCAAATTTGTGTGAGAGGTCTAGGGAAGCTAATAAAAATCAATTTGCCAGTGTCGTGCATGACACAATCACATATGATCCATTGCTTAGAGCTTCTACTTACACACAGCTTCTTGCTTGATAAAACTTAGGAAATTGGCTTATTGGTTTCCATTCTTCCCATAATAAAGAATCTCCTACCTTCTTCTACCTCAAACGTGGCCATTAATTTTTTTTAGAAAGTATCAGATTTGTTCCTAAAATAGTTTAATTTGTTTTGATAGTCTACCTTCCAACACTTTTAACACCTCATTGGTTAACTATATTAGTTGAACAAAAATTCAACACAAGTGTGCATTGGTATTTACCCTTACCTGAAGCTAATTATCTTGGAAATTTAAGTCAGTAATCATACAGCAGAGAAGAAATGGTTTATAGTCCCCACATTTTTTGTGTAAATCATCTAAGCTGTGCTCTTAACACTCAGTTTGTCCCATAAGCACATTTGTCAATACTGATAAGAAACATCAGAGTGAATGCTAAATAACAGACAGCAACTTTAGCAGCTAGGAAAAAAGTTGAATTCTAGGCCCGCAAGCTTGCAAAGTTCTCCATGGCAAGATCAGTCATCAAAATTCTCAGCATGTCATCATTTCCTGAGACGTCCCTCCCTAAAAGAAACAGAAGTTGCTAAAGAGTCATTAAAAGTGTTTTAACTCTTAAACCTGCTTTCCCTTACTCTCACTAAATCTATCCTTGAGATAAATCAAACTCCATTTTCTAAAGTGGCATTTCAACCAACAATGCATTCAACTCTACTTTTACTCTTCTCTTTCTTATTTGGAAAGCTATTAAAGCATTAGAAACTATAATTCATTCACTACTAAAATCTGAATATAAAAGTTTTTCTATAAACAAGAAAAATGAGGGACATAGATACAATAACTTGGAATTTGATGACATTAGTAATACTAAAAAGAAACTTGAATGTAAGTCACAAATTCATTTAAAATACCAGAGATGAAAGTGTTTCTGTGTTAGCAGATACATGGCCCTTCCAGTCAATATTTGCTACTTCAACTAAAGCATCAACATTTCTCAGACTAATTAGCTATATAAGTGGTGATTTTTCTTCAATTAGGGAAACGTAGTTATTATAACCCAAATTACTCCAAAGGGGCTTTTTAAAATGTGAGGTATCAAATAAACTTATGTTTTCTACAGATTTAATTTCCTTATTCTCTGCTGATGAGAGACAAGGGAGCAATAAGCCTTCAAATTGTGTATTTGCTGAAATTACTATGAACAATACAAACCTGATTGGTTCTGATAATCACTCATTTTATCACGCTCATGCCTTCCATCATGGTTCAGTTTGATAATGAACAAAAGATTTCTTAAATCCAAATACTGTAGTTTGATGGTCACAAAACAACATCCACAAAACTTTTTAAATGCTGAGTTTCAAGACAGATGGCCTCTGCTTGTTTATGTAGCCAACTTTTCTTGTTTTTCTTAGACAGCATAAAACTACAGTAAATGAGTATGTAAACTTGAAATCAGAGCATAGTAACAGAAGAGAGTTATTGTTCCAAGGCAGAATCATATATCTTAAAATGAGCCATCATTTTTAAAACGTGTTCTCCTTACCCTATACAGAAAACCACTGTCATTAATTTTGACCCAACTTTTTTCTCATTTATATCAATAAATCTCTGACAAGCTCAAAAACTTCTTCTACCTTTATTTTCTGACAAAGACAACCCACTGTGAGAAATAATGGTGCTCATAAATGAGAGGCAAAGAAGCAATAAGAGTTTCATTTACAGGTTACTAAACAAGACAGCAGCTCAGAAAGAAGATCTCTGTTTAAGGCTCTGGACTTGGTAGGCATATTTCAGATGCATAAATTCAGAGAAATACCTCGCCACATCTCCTACCAGGAAATCTGGAGAAAAGCATCCATTACAGTAATAATCATCTATAATGTTCACCAAATATCACGTTACTATGCAGTAGAATTATCCTCTTGAAAAAGTACTCATGTGTTTTCATTAAAACATTAAATTCACTATGTCATTAAGTAGAACATTCTTTTGACTATAATATCTGATTTTTTTCTGGTGTGTAAAGAAATTTGCCCATGTGCATGCTCGCACCCACACAATTTCTAAAGAAAAATAGGAAAGAATAGAAGAAAAGAGAGACATCTCAAAATACATGCCTACCACTTTTGATTCCACGAAATTCAGAGAACTGTGTTTTTTAAAAGTAATTCAGAAACGTTGTTAAATCTAATAATGATTCCCTTTATCACTTCTTCCATAGCCATCTTGCTTAGAAAAATACCTTTTTATCCTGATATCACATTTTTATCTGTATTTCTTGGTTTTGCCCCCAAATCCTATTCTTTCGTCTTTCCCATGTTACTGATGACTCAATATAGATACGTTTTTGCCTTGTTAATACTTTAAAATTATATTATATCACTATATAGTTTGTGTATGACAACTTTGGCCCAACATAATATTTTTAAGATTTATCCTGGTTGTTTAGGATCAGAATTGTGTTCTCTTTTATTTCTAAGTAGTTTTCCATTATATGACACTTCTAGTCTAGGATTATTCAGAATAAATCTGATGTAAATATTCTTCTTAATAGTCATCTTTGTAAAGACATCTTTTCATTTGTCTTAGATAAATATCTAGGAGTGGAATGGCTGGTGTGCCAGTTATCAATTTATTACTGCTCAGCTCCAAATCTGTCCTTCCTTTCCAGGTCTGCAGTTATGTAGCTGGATGCTGTATTGTTTCCCTTTGCTAGCTGACATGAAGTTAAGTTTGTCAGTACAGGACAGCACCCAGTGACACTGGCACACAGCACATTCCCATGGGCAGCTTCCCCCAGCAATCTCTTGGATGGCTTTAGAGCAAAATTCCAAGACACAGAACCTCTCTGGTGATGGCTATGCCTGGAACTCCAGAAGGTGTATTTCTAGCAAGTGTCTTTGGCACAGTATCTCAGCAAGCTTTTCTGCCATTCTGCCACGCACAGTACTACTCTCCAATGAAATTGGACTCTCAGCAGTGGGTGGCAGGTGATGGGGTTCTTTTGTGGATTTTGCTGTTAGTTGTAATAGCCATCCACTATGTCTATTATTTCTGTATTTTCTAGAATTTTCTTTATCTCTGATACGGTTTGACTGCATGTTCTCACTCAAATCTCATGTTGAATTG
This sequence comes from Macaca nemestrina, assembly GCF_043159975.1. Classification (NCBI taxonomy): domain Eukaryota; kingdom Metazoa; phylum Chordata; class Mammalia; order Primates; family Cercopithecidae; genus Macaca; species Macaca nemestrina. Next base: position 81,735,157 of record NC_092135.1, on the reverse strand, counting down.
TAACCCATGTGTCAGGGAAAGGGCATTGAGAGGTAATTGGATCTTGGGGGCAGATTCCCCCTTGCTGTTCTTATGATAGTAAGTTCTCATGAGATCTGATGGTTGAAATGTGTATGGCACTCCCTCTTCACTCTCTCTCTGCTGCTCCACCATGTAAGATGTGCGTGCTTCCCTTTTGCCTTCTGTCATCATTACAAGTTTCCTGAGGCCTCCCAGTCATACTTCTTGTTAATCCTGTGGAACTGTGAGTCAACTGAAACTCTTTTCCTCATAATTTACCCACTTTCAGGTAGTTCTTTATAGCAGTGTAAGAATGGACTAAAACAACCTCTTACTAGCCAAAGCCCATCAGTCCAAACTCTAGTTAATTCTTCATATTAAATTTTTCCTGTTCAAATTACCATGTATTTTCTGTTTTCTGATTGGATTCTGGTATAGGCTTTGTTACAGAGAAAAAAATGTATAATTTTTAAATTTATTTTTAATTTGGGGGTACAAAGAAGGTGTATATATTTGTCCAGTACACGAGATGTTTTGATGCAAGGATGCAATGTGAAATAATCACATCATAGAGACTGGGATATCCATCTCCTCAAACATTTACCCTTTGAGTTACAAACAGTCCAATTACACTCTTTTAGTTATTTTAAAGTGTACAATTAAATCTTTTCTTTTTTCTTTTTTTTTTTTTGATGGAGATTTGCTCTGTCACCAGGCTGGAGTGTAGTGGCACGATCTCGGCTCACTGCAACTTCTGCCTCCCGGGTCCAAGTGATTCTCCTGCCTCAGCCTCCCGAGTAGCTGGGACTACAGGTGCACGCCACCATGCCCAGCTAAATTTTGTATTTTTTAGTAAAGACGGGGTTTCACCGTGTTGGCCAGGATGGTCTTGATCTCTTGACCTCATGATATGCCCGCCATAACCTCTCAAAGTGCTGTGATTACAGGCGTGAGCCACCACACCTGGCAAGTTAAATCATTATTGACTGTAGTCACCATGTTATGTTACTAAATTCTAGAGCTTATTCATTCTATTTATTTTTTTACACATTAACTATCCCCATCACACCCCCAGCCATGTACTACCCTTCTCAGCCTCTAGTAACCATCCTTCTATTCTCTTTCCTACGAATTCAGTAGTTTTGATTTTAGATGCAGTGAATAAGTGAAAACTTGCAATTTTTGTCTTTCTGTGCCTGGCTTATTGATTTGGAAGCAACCTAGGTATCCATGTGAGGTAAAAGGCAGAACTCAATGTTGGAGGCAGGGCTTGGACACCAGGTTAAATTCAATACTAGCCAAAACAGCTCCAGGACAGAAGCATCTCCCCATAAGACACACCCACCAGCGTGCATGTCAGTTTACCATTGCCAGGGCGACACCTGGCAATGAGTACCTCACTCAATATAATCTCCGGTCACATCCAGGTTGTTGCAAATGACAGGATCTCATTCTTTTTTATAACTGAATTGTACTCCACGGTGTATAAGTAGAACATTTTCCTTACTCATTCATCTGTTGATGTAATAATGCAAGACAGCCAAGGCCCAAAATTGAGACTTAGCCCAGGAGGGTTGTTGGCTTCACCCAGCAAAGAATTCAAGAGCAAGCTGGTAGTGTTAAGCAGCAACTTTTATTGAAGTGGCAATGTACAGCAGCAGCAGAGACTGCTCCTTGCAGAGCAGGGCTACACCATAGGCATATGCCTAGACAGTAGCTCACAGGCAGTTCTGCACTCGTATTTATACCCACTGTATTTACATGCAAATTAAGAGGCAGTTTATGCAGAAATTTCTAGAATGAGGGTGGTAACTTCCAGGTTGTTAGATTGTTGCCATGGAAAAGCATGGTAATGCCAGGTGGTGCCCTGGCAATGGTAAACTGACATGGCACATTGGTGGTAGTGTCTTATGGGGAGATGCTTCTGTCCTGGACGTGTTTTGGCTAGACTTCAATTTGGCCTGGTGTTCAAGCCCTGCCTCCTACCTCAGATGAACATTTAGGTTACTTCCAAATATTAGATATTGTGCACAGTGCTGCAACAATCTTGGGAGTGCAGGTATCTCCTCAAAATACTAATTTGCTTTAAGTATATACCCAGCAGTGGGATTGGTGGATCATCTGGGAGCTCTATTTTGTTTTTTGAGGAAACTCCAAACTGCTGTCTATAGTGGCTGTACTAATTACATTCCCACCAAAAATATATAAGTGTATATCCTATTTTCCACATTCTCACCACCATTTGTTATTGCTCAACTTTTGTTATTGTCTTTTTAACTGGGGTAGTTTTGATTTGCATTTCTCTTATGATCCATGATGTTGAGCATCTGTTCATATGCTTGTTTGCCATTTGTATGTCTTCCTTTGAGCAATGTCTATTCAAATATTTTGTCCATTTTTTTGATGAGATTATTCATTTTTTTTTCTATAGAGTTGTTTAGGTTCCTTATATATTCTGGTTATTAATCACTTGTCAGATGAGCCGTTCGCAAATATTTTCTCCCATTTTGTGGGTTGTTTCTTCATTTCATTCTTCATTTTGTTAATTTTATCTCTTGCTGTGCAGAAGCTTTTCAACTTGATGTGATCCCATTTGTCTATTTTTGCTTTGGTTGCCTGTACTTGTGAGGTATTTAGTGATCAAGAAATTTTTGCCCAAATCAATGCCATGGAGGTTTCCTCCAGTGTTTCTTGTAGTAGATCAATAGCTAGAGGAGTTATATTTAAGTTGTTAATGTAATTTTCAATTGATTTTTGTATATGTTGAGAAATAGGGGCCTAGTTTCATTCTTCTGCAGATGGATAACCAGTTTTCCCAGCACCATTTATTGAAGAGATTGTCTTTTCCCCAGTGTATGTTGTTGGCACCTTTGTCGAAAATGAGTTCACTGTAGTTGTGTGGATTTGTTTCAGGGTTCTCTATTCTGTTCCATTGGTCTATGTGTTTTAATGGCAATACCATTCTGTTTATCTATTATAGTTCTACAGTATAATTTGAAGTCAGGTAATGTGATTTCTCCAGTTTTGTTATTTTTGCTTAGGATAGCAGCTTTGGCTATTCTGGGTCTTTTGTGATTTTATATGAATTTTAGAATTGTTTTTATTTCTGTAAAGAATGTCATTGCTGTTTTCATATGGATTGCATTAAATCTGTAGACCGCTTTGAGTAGTACGGACATTTTAGCAATATTGATTCTTCTGATTCATGAATATGATTTTTTTTATTTTTTTATGTACTCTTTCATCATTATTTTGTAGTTTCCATTATAGGGATCTTTTACTTCCTTGATTATGTTAGTTCCTAAGTATTTAATTTTATTTGTGGCAATTATGTCTATTGATTATTTCTTTTTCAGATTGTTCACTGTTGGCATATAGAAATTCTATTGATTTTTATATGTGGACTTTTTATCCTGCCACTTTACTGAATTTAATAGCTTTTTTGTGGAGTCTTTATTTTTTTAATATAAGATCAGATCTTCTGCAAACAAGAATAATTTCACTTCTTCCTTTCCAGTTTGGATGTTTTTTATTTCTCTCTTGAATGACTGCTCCAGCTAGCACTTCCAGTGCTATGTTGAATAACAGTGGTGACAGTAGGCATCCTTATTATGTTTCAGATCTTAAAGGTGTTGGGGACTAGCCTCAGCACCACCTGTAGGGTAACCAAAGTCCGGTGGGGACAAAGGATTGAGAAGAGACAGGTTAAGAGTTCATGAAGGTGGGAGCCAGGGGGCCAGTTACAAAATGGAGGCTGTAAAAGGTGACGAGCTCTGGTCTCCACACTATTCATTGAGTACAATCACTTAGATCTAAGAAGCAGTTGTTCCGGGCGAAACAGTGAAAGGCTGGCAGTGTGTCATAGGCATAATCTATAGCAATAGCTGTTTAAATGAATCTCCTTTGTGCTCAAACTGCATATCGGAGAGTAGCCAACTTATCGGCGAGTAGCCAGTGGGAGCGGGCTTAACTGCGAGCCTGCATGTCTGTCCACATTTCAGCGTTTTAAATGAGTGTCTTTCTTCTTGAACATAGTGTTTACAGATAAGAGAGCGGGTCTCGCTCTGAGCATGGGAACATGATGGCAATTAGGAGGCTTTCCTCCTCAGAGACCTCTTGTGGCTTTCCACAATTTATTGTCCCATATTTTTATGGCCAGTTTATGAAGGCATCCCACAAGACCTTTTCCCAACAAAAGGTTTTCATTTTTTCCCATTAAGTATGATATGTGGGTCTGTCACATATGGCCTTTATTATGTTGAGGTATGTTCCTTCTATACTCAGTTTTTGAGATTTTTTATCACAAAACGATTGAATTTTATCAAATGTTTTTTCAGCATCAATTGAAATGATCATATAGTTTTTATCCTTCATTCTGTTGATATGATGTTTCACATTGATTGATTTGCATATGTCAAACCATCTGTGCATCCCATGGGTAAATCCCACTTGGTCACAATGAATGACCTTTCTAATGCATTGTTGATTTCAGCTTGCTCATATTTTGTTCAGGACTTTTTCATCCATCATATATTTTCCCCTATAGTTTCCTCTTTCTTGATGTATCTTTGTCTGGCTTTGGTATCAGGGTAATACTGGCCTCATATAATTAGCTTGGAAGTATTTCTCCTCCTCTGTTTTTTGGAATAATTTGAGTAGAATTGGTATTAGTTTTTCTTTAAATGTCTGGTAGAATTCAGCAGTGAAACCATCAGGTCCTGGGGTTTTTTATACTAGCAGACTTTTTGTTATGACTTTGATCTCATTACTTGTTATTGATGTCTTCAGGTTTTGGATTTCTTCTGGGTTCAATCTTGGTAGGTTGTATGTGTCTAGGAATTTGTCCCTTTCTTCTGGATTTTCTAATTTGTTGGCACATAGTTGCTCATCGTAGGCAGTGATTATCCTTAGAATTTCTGTCGTACCAGTTTTCATTTCTGAATTTTGTTTCTATCTTTTCTGGGTTTTTTTTTTTTTTTTTTTCTTTTCTCAGTCTGGCTAAAGGTTAACTAATTTTCTTTAACTTTTCAAAAAACAATGTTTTGTTTCATTCACCTTTCTTATTGATTTCTTCATTTCAAATTCATTTACTTCTGTTCTGCTCTTTATTATTTCTCTTATAGTGGTTGGGGTTTGATTTACTCTTGTTTTTCTAGTTTTTTTGAGATGCATAGTTAGAGAGTTTATTTTTTTTAAAATTTTTTTTAAAATAAAGTTTTACCTTTATTTTTATTTTGACACTTAAAGCTGTTAAATTCTCTCTTAGTACTGCTTTTGCTGCATTCCCATAGGTTTTGGTATGTTTTATTTCCACTATCATTTGTTTCAATAAATTTTTCTTTTTTTTTTTTTTTTTTTTTTTTTCCTGAGACAGAGTCTCGCTCTGTCACCCAGGCTGGAGTGCAGTGGACGGATCTCAGCTCACTGCAGCTCCGCCTCCTGGGTTTACGCCATTCTCCTGCCTCAGCCTCCCGAGTAGCTGGGACTACAGGCACCCGCCACCTCGCCCGGCTAGTTTTTTGTAGTTTTAGTAGAGATGGGGTTTCACTGTCTTCGCCAGGATGGTCTCGATCTCCTGACCTCGTGATCCGCCCGTCTCGGCCTCCCAAAGTGCTGGGATTACAGGCTTGAGCCACTGCGCCCGGCCCAAATTTTTCGATTTTCTTTTTAATTTCTTTACTGACCCTTTGGCCACCCAGGAGCATATTGTTTAATTTTCATGCATTTGTATAGCTTCCAAAATTCCTCTTGTTATTAATTTCTAGTTTTATTCCATTGTGACCAAAGAAAATGCCTGATATTATTTCCATTTTTTTTAATTTTTAAGACTTCTTTTGTGATCTAACATATGGCCTATCCTTGAGAATCATCCATGTGCTTAGTAAAATAATGTGTATTCTATATCCTTTGAAAGAAATGTTCTGTAATATATATTAGATCCATTTGGTCTGTAGTGCAGATTAAGTACAATGTTTCTTTGTTGATTTTTTATCTGGAAGATCTGTCCAATGTTGAAAGTGAAGTTTTGAAGTCTCCAGCTCTTATTGTAGCAGGGCCTATCTCTCTCTTTAGCTCTAATAATATTTGCTTTATATATCTGGGTGCTCCAGTGTTCAGTGGATATATATTTAAAATTATTATACCTTCTTGCTAAATTGACCCCTGTATTAAATAGTGACTTTCTTTGTCTCTTCTTACAGTTTTCATCTTGAAATCCATTTTGTCTGATATAAGTATAGCAACTCTTGCTTCTTTTTGGCTTCTTTTGGCATGGAATATCTTTTTCTGTACCTTTATTTTCAGCCTACATCTGTCATTATTGGTGAAGTGAATTTCTTGTAGGCAACAGATCATTGGGCCTTGTTTGTTTATCCATTCAGCCATTCTGTCTTGTTTGGAGAGGTCAGTCCATTTACGCTCAATGTTATTATTCGTATATAAGGATGTAATCTTTCCATTTTATTATTTTTGTTGTTTCATGTTCTTCTCTTCCTTTTTTCTTACCTTCCTGTCTTCCTTTATTGAAGATGATTTCCTCTGATGATATGATTTAGTTTCTTGCTTTTTATTTTTTGTGTATTCATTGCATGTTTTTTGGTTTGAGGTTACAATGAGGCTTACAAATATTGTCTTATAACCCATTATTTTAACCTAATAACAACTTTACACTTTTTTCATAAACAAATAAAAAAGCAAATAAAAATTCTATGCCTTAACTTCATCATGCCATTTTTAAAAATTTTTGTTGATTCTATTTACATTGTATTATTTATCTACGTCTTAAAAAGTTGTCGTAGTTTTTTTTTTTTTTTATCAGTTCATTGTTTAGTTTTTCTGCTTAGAATAAGAGTAGTTTATACACCACAGTTACAGTGTTATAATATTGTGTGGTTTTCTGTGTACTTACTATTACTGGTGAGTTTTGTACCTTCGGATGATTACTTATTGCTCGTTAACATCATTTGCTTTTTAACTGAAGTATTAGCATTTCTTATAGTAAAGGCCTTGTATAGATGAAATCCCTCAGCTTTTGTTGGTCTGGGAAATTCTTTATCTCTCCTTCAAGTTTGAATGATGTTTTCACTGGATATCATATTATGGATAAAAGTTTTTGTTTTGTTTTTTCTTTCTGCACTTTAAGTACGTCATGCCACTCTCTCCTGGCCTGTAAGGTTTCCACTGAAAAGTCTACTGCCAGATGTATTAGAGCTTCATTGTGTGTTATTGGTTTCTTTTATCTTGCTGCTTTTCGGGCCCTTTCTTTGGGAGTGTGATTATTAAATGCCTTGAGGTAGTAGTCTTTTGGTTCAATCCACTTGGTGGTCTATAACCTTTTTATACTTGGATATTGATATCTTTCTCTAGGTTTGGAAAGTTCTCTGTTATTATCCCTTTGAATAAACTTTCTACTCCTATATCTTCTTCTACCTCCTCTTTAAGATCAATTAGTCTTCAGTTTGCCCTTTTGAAGCTATTTTCCAGATCTTATAAGGATGCTTAATTGTTTTTCATTCTTTTTTCCTTTGTCTCATCTGACTATGCTCAACCTCGAGCCTGCTCCAAAGGGAGGAGAAAACAATGCCTAGACATACAAATAAAAGAAGTTCAAAGAATACCTGGGAAATTCATCACAAAAAAGATAATTACCCAAGCATAGTCATCAGGTTATCAAAGGCAAGACAAAGGAAAGAAACCTAAGAGCTGTGAGGCAAAAGCATCAGGTAACCTATAAAGGAAAACTAGTCAGATTAACTGCATATTTCTCAGCAGAAATCCTGATAGCCAGAAGGATCTAGGATCCTGTCTTTAGCTTCCCAAACAAAATAATTGTCACTCAAGAATTCTGTATCAAGCAAAACTAAGCTTCAAAATTGAAGAAGAGATATCTTTTTCAGACAGGCTGAGAGGATTTCCCACTACCAAGCCAGCACTACAAGAAATGCTAAAAGAAGTTCTAAATCTTGAAACAAAACCTCAAAATACACCAAAATAGAACCTCCTTAAAGCATAATTCTCACACCACCTATGAAACAATAACACAATAAAAAAGGTATTCAGGGAACAACTAGTAAAATGAATAAAATAATATCTAAAGGCCTAAATGCTCAACTTAAAAGATACAGAATGGAAGAATGGACAAAAAGCCAGCCACCACATTTCTGCTGTCCTCAAGAGACTCACCTAACACATAAGGACTCATATAAACTTAAGGTAAAGGGGTAAAAAAGATTCCATGCAAATGGAAACCAAAAGCAATCAGGAATAGTTATTCTTATATCAGACAAAACAAACATTAAAGCAACAGCAATTAAAAAAAGAGAGGGACATTATATAATGATGAAAAGATCAGTCTAACAGAAAAAAAATCAAAATCCTAAATATATATGTGCCTAACATGGGAGCTCCCAAATTTATAAAGCAGTTATTACTAGACATAATAAATGAGATAGACAGCAACACTGTAATAGTGGGGAAACTTCAATACTCCACTGACAGTACTAGACAGGTCATAAGACAGAAAGTCAAGAAAGAAACAATGGACTATACTCTAGAACAAATGAACTCAATGGATATTTACAGAACATTCTACCCCAGAATTGTAGACATTCTTTTCATCAGCCCATAGAAAAGTCTTCAAGAAAGGCCACAAAACAAGTCTCAATAAATTTAAGGAAATCAAAATTATATCAAGTACCCCCTCAGACCACAGTGGAATGAAATTAGAATTTAACTTCAAGAGGAACCCTGAAAAGTATACAAACATGTGGAAATTAAATAATCCACTCCTGAATGAACTTTGGAACAACAATAAGATCAAGATGGAAATTTAAACATTCTTCAAACTAAACGATAATATTGACACAACCTATCAATACCTCTGGGACACAACAAAAGCAGCGCAAAGAAAAAAGGTTATTTGGCATTAAATGCCTACATCAAAAAGTCTAAAATAGCATAAATAGACAATCTAAGACCACATCTCAAGGAACTAGAGAAACAAGGACAAACCAAACCCAAACCCAGCAGAAGAAAAGAAACAACAAAGATCACAGCAGAATTAAATGGAATGGAAACAAACAAAAAAATCCAAAATATAAGTGAAACAAAAAGCTGATTCTTTGAAAAGGTAAACAAAATCAATAGACCATTAGCAGTATTAACCAGAAAAAAAAGAAAAGAGAAAATCTAAATAAGCTCCATGAGAAACAAGATGGGAAAAATTACAACTGATACCACAGAAATACAAAAGATCATTCAAGGCCACTATGAACACCTTTTCTCTTACAAACTAGAAAATCTAGAGTAGACAGATAAATTCCTGAAATAGAAACTCTGGAAAGACCAATAACAAGTAGCAAGATAGAAAAAGTAATTTAAAAATTGCCAGCAAATAATTCAGGAACAGATGGAAGCACAGCTGAATTTTATCAGGCATTCAAAGAATTGGTCCCAATGTTACGAAAACTATCCCAAAAGACAGAGAAAGAAGGAATCCTCCCTAAATCACTCTATGAATCCAGGATTACTCTAATACTCAAACCAGGAAATGACATAACAACAACAAAACTACAGACCAATATCACTGATGAACATTGATGCAAAAATCCTCAACAAAATACTAGCTAACCAAATCCAACAGCATATCAAAAAGGCTATACATCATGATCAAGTGGGTTTCATACCAGGGATGCAGGGATAGTTTTATATATGCCAGTTAACAAATGTGATACATCACATAAACAGAATTAAAAATAAAAATCACATGATCATCTCAACAGATGCCGAAAAAACATTTTACAAAACCCAGCATCCCTTTATGATTAAAACTTTCAGCAAAATCAGCATAGGAGAAACATACCTTAAGGTAATAAAAGCCATCTATGACAAACCCATAGACAACATCACACCGAATGGCAAAAAATTGAAAGTATTCCCCCTGAGACCTGGAACAAGACAGGGATGCCCACTTTTTACCATTTCTATTCAACATCATACTGGAAGTCCTAGCCAGCACAATCAGTCAAGAGAAAGAAATAAAGGGCATCTAAATGAGTAAATGGGAAGTAAAACTGTTGCTCTTCACTGATGATATGACTGTACTGCTGGAAAACCCTAGAGACTAACTCAAAAAGCTCCTAGATCTAATACATAAATTCGGTAAAGTTTCAGGATACAAAATTAATGTACGCAAATCAGTAGCACTGCTATACACAGACAGCAATCAAGCTGAGAATCAACTCAAGAACTCAACACCCCTTTTACAATAGCTACAAAAAATAAAATACTTAAAAATATACCTAACCAAGGAGGTGAGAGATCTGTACAGAAAAACTACGGAACACTGCTTCAAGAAATCGTAGGTGACACAAACAAGTGGAAACATATTCCATGCTCATGGATGGGTGGAATCAATACTGTGAAAATGACCATACTGCCAAAAGCAATCTAAAATTTAATGCAATTCCCATCAAAATACCATCATCATTCTTCACGGAACTAGAAAAAAATCTTAAAATTTATATGAAACCAAAAAAGAGCCACATAGACAAAGCAAGACTATGCAAAAAGAACAAATCTGGAGGAATCGAATTACTTGATGGCAAAGTATACTACAAAGCTATAATTACCAAAACAGCATGGTTCTGGTATAAAAATAGGCAGGTAGACCAATGAAACAGAAATAGAGAACCCAAAAATAAAGTCAAACACTTACACCCAACTGATTCTTGACAAGACAAATAAAAACATAAAGTGGGAAAACGACACTCTATTCAACAAATGGTGCAGGAATAACTGGCAAGCCACATGTAGAAGAATGAAGCTGGATCCTAATCCCTCATCTTATATAAAAATCAACTAAATATGGATCAAAGACATAAATCTAAGAACTGAAACCATAAAAATTCTAGAAGATAACATCAGAAAAATTCTTCTAGACATTGGGCTTAGACAGAGAATTCATGACCAAGAACCCAAAAGCAAATGCAACAAAAACAAAGATTAATAGATTGGACCTAATTAAACTAAAAAGCTTCTGCACAGCAAAAGAAATCATTGGAAGAGTAAATAGACAACCCACAGAGTGCGAGAGAATATTCACAAATCACATCTGACAAAGGACTAATATCCAGAACCTACAAGGAACTCAAACAAATCAGCAAGAAAATAATAATCCCATCAAAAAGTTAGCAAAGCACATGAATAGACAGTTCTCAAAAGAAGACATACAAATGGCCAACAAACATATGAATAAATGCTCAAAATCCCTAATTATCAGGGAAATGCAAATCAAAACCAGAATGACATACTACCTTATTTCTGCAAGAATGGCCATAACTAAAAAAATTTATAAATCAGATGTTGACATGGATGTGGTTAAAAGGTAACACTTTTACACTGATGTTGTGAATGTTAACTAGTACAACCACTATGGAAAATAGTATGGAGATTCTTTAAAGAATTAAAGTAGAACTACCGTTTGATCCAGCAATCCCACTATTGGAAAATAAGTCATTATATGAAAAAGACACTTGCATATGCGTGTTTATAGCAGCACAATTCGCAACTGCAAAAATATGGAACCAGCTTAAATGCCCATCAACTAACAAGGGGATGAAGAAAATGTGATGTATACATAGATCATGGAATACTACTCAGCCATAAAAAGGAATGAAATAATGACATTTGCAGCAACCTGGATGGAGTTGGAGACCATAATTCTAAGTGAAGTAACTGAATAATGGAAAATCCAACATTGTATATTCTCATTTATAAGCAGGAGCTAGGCTATGAGGATGCAAAAGCATAAAAATAACATATTGAACTTTGGGGACTCAGGAAGAAGAGTGGGGGGTGGTGAGGAATAGAAGACTACACATATGGTACAGTGGATGCTGCTTGGGTAATGGGTGCACCAAAATCTCAGAAATCATCACTAAAGAATGTTCCTTCAAAACTGCTGGAATATAAATAAAATACAATTCAAAAGGTACAAATATTTGATATAAATCACTGGGGAAGCCAGCTTGATCAACCGTTTTTTGATAAATTTTTTTCCATTATGTTTTCCATTGTTATTGCTGATTGTGCTGGATTGTTTCTTGTTAACCTGACACTACTGTTTCTAAGCAAGGCTGGGAAATCCATTTCCCAGACCTCTTCCCTGTGCTCTTCTACATTACATTTGTGAAAGACCGGATTGTAAATGTGATTTGGAAATGCAGGTGAAGCACTAGCCATTATTCACAGAATGATCATGTTTGACAGATCCAGTGATGACTGCTCCCTGAGAGGCACAGCTTGACTTATTCTCTTCCCTATACATTTTGCCAGCTGCTTGCCCTACCAAACACCCACTGCTTCATGTCTACTACCAGATACAAACCTACTGCCCTATCTGGGCAGATTTGCCCTATCTGGGCAAATCTCACAGAGAAGCAGCAGTTGGTCCAGAGATATGTTTTTAAAGAGGTAACAATTGCCATGCAGTCAGAAAATTTCAGATCTCTCTAAAAGCTCCCACTTGGCTTGACCCTCTTCGATGGCCAGTCACATACAACTTTGAAGATTTTTCCTAAACTTGCATTCTTTCACCCATGCTAGTGCCCCAATGGATTATGATTCGTTGTTGTTCATCTGATCTCTGAACTTCCTAGACCCTTCCAGAAATTCTCTTTTTCTGCTTATCCAGGATTGTGTAAATTATAATCCCTAAATATTATATTTCCATCATTGCAGTGGATTTATATTCTGACAGATTTCTAACTGATAAAATAACACATAAACGTATATATTTTTTAAAAATTTGCTTTTTATATGCTACTTTATAAAACTTTCTTGCTGTTCTACTGAATTCTAACTTGATTTTCTATGGAAACAAATACTTAACTCCTCCATTTCCAGTGAATGTAGTGGTTGTTTCTCATATTAGTTTAACAAAATTAATATTGATTCTTACTGCATTAGTGATTATAGTGGAGATGCCTCTAATGTGTCAACATAACAGTTTCCCCACCTTGAGATATTTTTCACCGTATTGAAGTTAATCCTTCTCTTCTTATTTGTGTTGATATTAAAGTGTCTTTGAATTTTGAAGATATTTGATCTTGTCACACTTGATTCCAGGAATATTTAGCAACTTGTAATTATCTGTTAATAATATGGTGAATCATATTTGCTAAAATATGCTTTAGAGTTTTCCTCTTATATTCATAAGGAGGATTGCTTTATGTGTCAATCAGTGCCCTTAGTTGCAAACAACAAAGTTTCTTCCACACATTCAGGTCTCACACTGACCTAACTGGATTGGTAGAACTGGTTTTTCCATAGGTAAAAATGAGATTAGATTCTGCCCTTGCGGGAAACAAACAGAAAAATAAAAAGGAACATAAAGAAATTGGCCAGCCATGAATGGAAAATGTCCACTATTGTCTGTAAATTTTAAGTATTACTTTGATCTGATTTTTATTATAAGAGATACCACAACTTCTTAATATAAAATTCTCCCAGTACATTATATTTTCTTTCTTAATGGTCTGAAATTAAATATTTTAGGACTACCGGTCATAGATTTTTGTTCTGTGTTACCACCACTCAACTATGCCACTGGAGAGCTAGAGCAGCCATAGACAATACATAAATCAGTAGATGTGATTGTGTTTCAAAAAACATTTTATGTACAAAAACAAGTAGCCAGCCCATGAGCCATGGTTGGTCAGTTCCCACGTAGAACCATCATATATAGCATGAAATTGTTTCTTAAAGGTTTTTTTTTTTTTAATTTTTAAAATTGTTTTGAAATGGAGTCTTGCTCTGTCACTCTGGCTGGAGTGCAGTGGCATGATCTTGGCTCACTGCAACCTCCACTTCCCAGGTTCAAGTGATTCTCCTGCCTCAGCCTCCAAAGTAGCTGGGATTACAGGCGCCCACCACCACGCCTGGCTAATTTTTGTATTTTTGGTAGAGATGGGGTTTCACCATGTTGGTCAGGCTGATCTTCAACTCCTAACCTCAAGTGATACTCCTGCCTCAGCCTCTCTAAGTGCTGGGATTACAGGGTGAGCCACCACTCCCAGCCTGTTTTTTAAAAGTTTAGAAGGACTAATCCAATATTGATTATAAAATGGCAAACTTTCCCCTTTTTTGAGTTTTGTCTCTTATTTGATTTCTATTTATATCAGTTTGCTGGATGATTATTCGTCCTATCATTTTAGCTTTATTAAGTTACTTTGGGATTTTTGTTGTTGTTGTTGTTTTTGTTGTTTTTACTGTGGTTCCTTGTAGATAGCATATATTGGATTTAGTTTTTAATCACTTTTCAAGTATTTTTATCCTTCAGCTATGCAAAAAGCACTAGAAGCTTGTTTTTATACTTTTTTGAAGAATATGTATTGTAAATGTGAAATGTGAATGACTAATAGGTAGACATCTGGAATGAATATCAATAGACCACACTATTTACTAACATAATAATGACAGTTACAACCATTGTTTGTAAGCATTCAGCTAGAAACAGATTTAAAAGAAAAAAGTGATATAAATAGCATGTGAACACATACCAATAATTACCTTCTCCATGAAAAATAAAAATGATAATTGCATTCCTGTTAATGGATATGTCAAATGTAAAGCTACCTAAAATATCTAAAACAATTAGCAAACATATAATAGTAAAAATCAGTTTTATTTTTAGCAACAAATGCAAATGTTTCCTCTTACCTTTCTTCCATTTAATATTTTGTATTTAAATTGTTTTCTTCGTATTTAAAACTTCACAAATAATGCGCTTTGGTTTCTGGCTTTATGGGGAATAGCATGCCCTAGGGCGTGAATTCAGGCGCCCTAGTAAAAAGAGCAAACCTCCAAAACTAAAAACTAAATTATAATTATAAATTTATGATGTAATATTTGTGTCACCGAATACGAAAACTTAATTTTCTGGGCCTTACTTACCTTTTCCTATAAAAATAGGAGAACTTTTTTTTCACATCAGGGAGTTTTAAGAAAATAAGAATACATAATTTTAAAATTCCATTTCAAAATTATTAACTACCATACACATGTGAGATTTTATTGAACTATGTTCTCGATAATCTGTTATTGTTGTTGCTCAGGATATTAACCGCAGTATTCAAGGTTAAAACTTTTCTCCTTAATATCTTTGAAGTTTAGCATGATATTAAGATATCTATTTGTAACTAAGGGAATAGAGGCATTTAGATAATTATAGTAATCAGAAAAGTTTATGTTAATTATCAGTTTGAAAGTTGGACTACCTTAACCACTTTAATAACATATGTATAATGTTTGTGAAACAGTAACTATGTTACTGTACATTTTAAAA
This sequence comes from Macaca nemestrina, assembly GCF_043159975.1. Classification (NCBI taxonomy): domain Eukaryota; kingdom Metazoa; phylum Chordata; class Mammalia; order Primates; family Cercopithecidae; genus Macaca; species Macaca nemestrina. The sequence continues at coordinate 81,719,814 of NC_092135.1, read as the reverse complement.
TATCCTATATTGATATTCCTATGAAAACTTCTTATTATTAAATTAATAAATTATTATAGAAAATCAAATTATTGAATTATAAGAAATGTAAAATTTGTTTTGAAAAAATTATTTTAATGCATTAAATATTATTTATCTATTCCATTTCAATATGTATATCCTTTTATAATGAATTGAATATAGTGAAGCATGTCCTTTTTTTATATTTTTTTGAGACAGAATCTCACGTGTCCTTATTTCTAAAAGAAAATTAGAAGGAGAAAAGAAAAACTCCCTGAGGTTTTGCTTGTCTTTTTTTCTTGTTCTCTCCTTCCTGTGGTTCTACTTCTCTTGTTTCTTAAATGCCCACTGTCTTCATTGGACCTTCTTATGAAGTCTCAAATCTCTCACTGTGACATCCCCATCTGAAATACCACCCTCCTGCCAAAAATATTTCAATTTTCAAAATTATCTTTCTTTTTCCCTGACCTTTGTCATCCATCAAAAAATCTGAGTCCCTTGATAAGACATTAGGATGAAAATAGTTCAAATAATATACTTTATAAAAATAAATAACAGGCTTTTAACCCTTCCTATGATGTTTGTATTTGGAAAGTGGAACTAAGAGAACTCTGATAAATTTTGTGACAAATATTATTCATAGAGTATGTTACTTTGAAGGACTAAATTTAGAACTGAGATGAAGATTTTTGAAAGAACAGAGATCTCCTTCGGAATGTGTTTTATATTATGAGCACTAAGTTCTTCCCTTGGTGATGCTGCCTGCTGCTTATACCATTAAGTTTGGCATTAAATACCCAGTTCTCTTATTACTACTGGAAATAATCATTTATGCCCTCCAATAGATTTGAAATGATAATGGCAAATCTTCATGCAGTGGGTAACAATTAGGGAGGACGGTTTTTACTTCAAAGAACAGAGGCAAGCGTAACAGCATGATGTTTGGATTTAGCCCCATACATACCTCCCTGCAGTCCACAAGAACACATTTTCAGTTCAGTCTACATTGTACTGAGGAGTGACTGCAGTCTGGAACTATTAGGTCATCTGGGAGCAGTTAGTTAGTTAGGGCAAACAGTACTGCGTACCTTAATAGCTCTTAAGGGCATCTTTCTAATACAGTTGAGTATCCTAACCAATGTTCATTATGATGAGCCTGAGTCATCAAGAAAACGGTAAATTATGCTCAGCACACTCTGTTTATTGAGGAATAGGCTTCTAACATGAAGACAGAAAAATCCTGCTTAGAAAAAAGAGAATCTAGCCATGGGAAGAGCAAAGCAGAGAGTCACTTGCTTTATTTCATTCCTCTCAGCAATCCTTTCCAGCTCTTTCAGGACAGAACTTGATTCAGGGACAAATTCTAGATCAGTGCGAGATTCTTCCACATATCCATTAACATTTTCAAAGACAGGACACAGACCAACAGCTTTTTCATCATTCGGGGGCTGCAAAATGGTCCCTGAGTCAGTTGCTATAGATTATAATATCTCAGAGAACAATTTTTATTTTAACCTGTTATTAACCCAATTACAGGAAGGAATGAATGTAGAGAACTGTGGTGTCAAGACAAAGGATGAGAAAGCCCCATAATTTCTGCCCCCTACTCCACATCATGTTCACCAACTACGGATGTTCCAGAAGAGAGAAAATGATCTAACTGAATAAGAACAACATACCTCAAAATCAATGTAACTGTGTCCACATTCTACTTGCCTTTTTTTGTTTGTTTTGGACAGGGTCTCACTCTGTCAGCTAAACCGTAGTACCGTGACACAAAGACAGCTCACTGCAGCCTCAACCTCCTGAGCTCGAGCGATCCTCCTGTCTCAGCCCCACAAGTAGTTGGGACTACAGATATGCATCACCACTCCCGGCTAGCTTTTGTAATTTTTGTAGAGATAGAGTTCTGCCGTGTTTCCCAGGCTGGTCTCAAACTCCTGAGCTCAGGGAATCCACCTCCCAAAATGCTGGGATTACAGGTGTGAGCCACCATGGCCAGCCTTTACTTGCATTTTTAACTATAATAATACACAATATCACAATCAAATCCCCTTGGTATTCTATCCTCATCTACAGCAATTAGACTCCTTTAAAAATGAATTTAAAATAAAGGTACGCAAACATAAAGATTTACTAAAAAGTGTGGGGAATACTCATACTTCTGAGGTTTCTTCTGAGAATCATTTCTGTTATATTTAAGAATTCTAACTATATTTTGAATTCATGTTTGTTTTTTAATTCAAATAATGAGATTTATAATAGCAAGATTTTAATAGCAATTTATTTCTGAAAAAAATAAGTAAAAATGTTAGAAAAGATATAGAATGTTGTAAAAGGTTAAGAAAACAAATAAAAGCATGTTTTCAAAACCTTTAAAGCATTCCTGCATTTCTTATTTAAAAAATTAAACATGAGACACATTTGACATTATAAACTTCAAAAGTCTCATTAAAATTCATGCAAGATTAGAAGCATGCAACAAAGGACAGATCCAATATATGTGTAATGAGCACAATGTAAAAATAATTTAAAATTTTTAAAACTTTTAATTTAAAATCAAGCATGATTAAATTCAAAGTTAGTATATGCAGTTGAAAGGAGAGTATTATTCAGGCTGGGCTCAGTGACTTAGCCTGTAATCCCAGCACTTTGGGAGGCTGAGGTGGGCGGATAACCTGAGGTTAGGACTTTGAGACCAGCCTGGCCAATATGGTGAAACCCTGTCTCTACTAAAAATACAAAAATTAGCCAGGCATGGTGGACCATGCCTGTAATCCCAGCTACTTGGGAGGCTGAGACGGGAGAATCACTTGAACCCAGGAGGCAGAGGTTGCAGTGAGCCGAAATCATGCCACTACACTTCAGCCTGGGTGACAGAGGAAGATTCCATCAAAAAAAAGAGAGAAAGAGAGAAAGAGAGAAAGAGAGAAAGAGAGGAAGGAAGGAAGGAAGGAAGGAAGGAAGGAAGGAAGGAAGGAAGGAAGGAAGGAAGGAAGGAAGGAAGGAAGGAAGGAAGGAAGGAAAGAAGGAAGGAAGGAAGGAGTAAATATAACACAAGCTTATTGTATCAAAATAAAAATTCATTTGTCTGAAAATATATACATGACAGAATTTGGAGACTTCCTAAATCCTACATTCCAAGTGAAGATGACATTCCACGTGGGTTCCTTTTTGTTCCACAGACTTTTCCATAAACCAGAGTTTACTGGAAATTTTTCATATTATCAATTTATTTTTTAATATGCAGTGAGAATATAGAGTCATCGATAAAGAACATATAATCATTGTTTGCTATGCTATATACAAAGTGCACAACTTAAATTTTGCATAATAATACAGGTGCAAATACAGCTTTCAGTCTATATGTAGTTTTCTCTCTTATTGGGCATATTTCTCAATTTCACTCTTCTGGGCTGCCCTGTTGCAAGTATGGAAGTCGAGAAGTACCAGGTTTGCATGATGTGTCTCTACTAGGTTGGTTAAAGTTAGATGCCCTGCTACCGTTGTACCTTCAGTCCTGGGATTCCCAAACCAACTCTTTTCCTCCTACAATCTTGCTCTCCTTTGATTGCCTCTTGTATTATTACCAGGGTTTATTTATAGTTGTACTTAGTCAGGAGGAACAACAACAAAAAATGGGTCTATGCCACCTTATCTTCAAGAACCACATGTGTTATCTCACATTCATAATTTACCAGTGATTAAATGGTTATTGTGGACCTCTTATGAAAAATGAAATGTTTGTTGTTAAAATTTGAAATATAAAGGCTGAACACATATGAGGGAAATACTTCAGGAAGCAAGGAGATTTTCTTAGAAGCCAAATAGTATAAGTTTTCCTCCATTTCTTTTTAAATTGTATTTCTCTCCCAGTAGCATGGCAATCAATGAATCAAAATTATCAAGCAGGAATTGTCTAATATATTATCTTTCAAAAAGATCTCTTGCCGTAGGCATTTTAAGAATTACAGCATTCAAGAAAAAGCCCAACATTTGCTGTGGAACTTAAAAGATTGCCTAAAATCTGTATCTTAATTGAACTAGTTTCCACTGGAGAATTGGGTGGGCATGGAAGAGACAGAGGAAGTGATATATTCTCCCACATTCAAGCATTAGCTCTAGTTTACTACTATATGCTCAGATAGTATCCTCAGCAATTAGAACTGTGACTAGTAAAAGGTAGATGTTTAGTAAATATTTGTTGAATGTTTGAATAAATGAACTAATAGAAGTCCTTTACTCCATTATTAGAACAACAGTAGAAAAAAGAAAGAGTAGGAAATCTATTATATAAATGTATGGCTAGTCATGCATACCTAAAGAAAAAGAGTCAGCTCTTGCAGAGAATTTTGAGGAAGGGAAGGAATGCAGAACTATGCCTATTATAACTATCAAACATCTGTAGGATTTTATCAGGCCTCTGTAACCCATTTTCAGCAAAATACGCTTACTAATCCTTCTCAATTATCTAAAACAAAGTAAATAAACTGAATATATTTCAACATTTTAGAACCAAGAACCACATGTATTATCTCACATTTACAATTTACCAGTGATTAAATGATTATTGTGGACATCTTGTGAAAAAATCAAATATTTGTTGTTAAAATGTAAAATCTAAAAGACTGAGAACATATGAGGCTAATACTTCAGGAAGTAAGGAGATGAAAATGCTGAAATTGTAAATGTTGATCAGTCAGGATGTTTCTGTTTTGCCACGTGCAAGACAAAAATCAACAAGGATAGGCCAACTTACAGCAACTAAGATGTAACTGCTTACCCTTTCTTCTTTAATATAGTGGTTAAACACAGCCAGGAGCAATGGCTCACACCTGTAATCCCAGCACTTTGGGAGACTAAGGCAGGTGGATCATGGTGTCAGGAGTTCAAGACCAGCCTAGCCAAAATGGTGAAACCCCGTTTCTACTAAAAATACAAAAAAATAGCTGAGCGTGGTGGCAAGCGCCTATAATCCCTGCTACTTGGGAGGCTGAGGCAGAGAATTGCTTGAACCCAGGAGGCGGAGGTTGTAGTGAGCGGAGCTTGCACCACTGCACTCCAGCCTGGGCAACAGAGCAAGACTCTGTTTCAAAAAAAAAAAAAGTGGTTAAACACATGGACTTCAAAACAAACAGTTAAGTCTAACTCCCATTTCTACCATTTTCTAGCTCTTCGTAATTTGGTAAAATTAATCAGGTTCAGCAGGCCTCTATTTCCTGATCTAAATAAGATAATGATAGTACCTAAATTACAGAGTTTTGGAGAGAGTCTAATAAGTAAACATTTAGTGCATGTAAAGCACAGTGGCTGGTATATAGTAAATGTGACACAGTCGCTATTCTTTTCACCATATTAAGAAATTAGTATTTATTCATGAAATATTTATTTTTTTTACTCTGTCCTGTTTTAATAGAAAATATGTTAATAGAAAATTTGTTCATAATTGAGGTTATAGCCTGTTTTGTTATATTGTCTATATGTTTCTCTTTTGTAAGACATGTGCCTTTCTTTCTTAACATTTCCTTAATCATTTTGTTTTCCAAACATCTTAATATATGTGAGTGTTATTTTTTGTTTTATGGCATATTAATGCAATTCTGTACGTCATAGGAGGAAACAAAACATATCTATTCTAAAAGCAATATGTAAAAATACCTGTATTCTAAAACATATATATTCTAAAAACAATGAAAACCTGCTAAATTAGATACAATGTTTGGATATATATGGCATGTGTTAGTGTCAGAAATTTTATAGTCATAAACAAGTTGTTTTTTAAAGTCAAAAGCCAAAAAACTTGGAAGAAGTTTATTTGTGACATATTTTTTAAATTACATTCCAAGAAAATATGAAGTGAAAAAACGTGTATTAGTGGGAAAAGAGACTATTGACTATTCAAATACAAGGAAAATGGAATCTAATTGAAAGATAAATTATGTAATAAAAAGAGTCTATTATATGTCACAGCCATCAAAATGTATGGTACTTTATTTGTACTTAACCCTGACTTTCATATGATGTCATTGAAGATTTCATTTTATTAGCTTGCTTACTAAACTTACCAAAACTCAGTAAAGAAAACAGGTATTACAGAAAAATTTTTCCAAAAGTTAAAAGTCACATCAATAATGGAGATTTTAGAAATTTTTCTACTACTGTAGGTTGGATTTTTAGGAAATACAGTTAGGTAGTTTACTAGTTTCAAGCTTAGTGTTCCACATACAATAATTGAAATGAGTGACAGATATAAAATAATCTCACATTCACTTGAAAATTTTGTAGTAGCTTACACCAAAATTATTTTCTTTTAGAATAATATATAAAGCTTTAATAATACTATTTAACTTTTCCTCCCATGAGTCATATTATGAAATATTTTAACCATATAGGAAAGAATATAATTAATATTCTTGCGAATATCCTCCAGATTTGAAATATCTAGCAACTTCCTGTATTTTCCAGAGTAACTTTTTAAAAAAATAAAATGTTATCAGAAAATGAAGCCTATCTTCTTACTATCTCCCCAATAATTTTCTCACATTCTTTCTTATAGAAGATAACTATTCCTAAAATCAGATCATGTTCTTCCTAAGATATGTTGATTTTATTATTCTGTACATGTACATGTACCCACAAACAATATGCAGTTTTGCTTTGTAGTTTTCAAACTTTATAAAATGATATTGCACACATTCTGCAATTTCCCTTTTTATTCAAAATGTAGATCCTTATTCATATTTGCAACTATAATTAATATGTTCTTAACTTTTGTTTCATATATGCCATCATGTATTTACCTAGTCATGATTGATGACCATGTTTCATATATGCCATCATGTATTTACCTAGTCATGATTGATGACCATTTAGTTTGTCTACAACTTTAAATGATGAAAAGCAAACTACAGTGAATCTTATAACAGATATCTGTTTGTGGGATATGCCAGAGTTTCTCTAGGAGATTTACTTATGTATGAAATCTTTGGGTTAAAGAGTATAATGCCAAATTTCAACTTCATTAGAAATTGCTGAATTCCTCTACAAAGTCACTGTAACATTTATAGCACTGAAGTGGTGTCATTGTCTGTGGTAAATAGGATCTCTGTCTCACACCAAGGGAATCAAGGATGCAGACACACAAAAAGTGAGTTTAAAAGCACACGTTTAAAAGACAAAAAAAGCAAATAGCTCTCTCTCCTGCAGAAAGAGACAGAGGGGCGCCCAAGTGGGTCTTCTAGTCCACAGCGAAGTGCACAAGGGTTTTGTAGACTGGCTTGAGGAGATGGTATCTGATTTACATAGGGCCCAAACATTGGTTGGACCAGGTGTGTCATTTACATATTACCAGAGGAAGCTGGCCACCCTACCTTAATCTTTTATTATCCAGATGGGTTCTCTACCTGACAGGCACCATGTTGTCTATTCCTTACTGTACACATGGTTGACAAAGTAAAGGGAAGATGAAACCGTCATATTGAACATGCCTAGCCCCCTGGTAGCCCTTTCTTATTGACACAACTGCCAGCATTCACCGGTGCAAGCTTCCAGATTGCCTATCTATGTCTGCAGCTCAATTTCACAGACTGATCTTTGTTAGAAAAGAAATGATTTTGGGGCTACTATTTAGTAAAAGGAAAACCTTACCAAGGACTCTCTTACCCTCACTATCTGCCTAAATAATTTCTTTTTAACTCCTATATCAACACCATGAGAATTCTCATTTCTCCATATCCTTACTTGACAGACACTTTAATTTTTGTCAGCTTTATGAATATAAATTGGTAACTGTTTTAATTTTATTTTGATTTACTGTTCTTCTACTATGACTGAACATTATGACTACGATTATATACATTGCTCATTTTATAAGGATTCTTCACCTTTTTTTGTGGATTAGTTGAAGGTCATCATATTCTCAGATATCAAATCAAAGAAATTTGCATTTCCTGATGGCTAAAATATACACTACATTTTTTCCCAGTTTGGGTCTTGAAGTTAAAGTTTATGTTATTGCTTTTCAGTAAAAGTTTGTTTGTTTTCCATATTTAAATCTTAAAAATTTTGTCTGTTTTTATAAATATTGTGAGATAGAAATCATTTTCTCTTATCAATTATCTTTTATCAATTGGATGTACAACCAATTGTCCTAGTGATATAGGAATAACACTGAGTGGTTGCAGGAGGATGGAGAAACCCACCAACAGCTAAAACAAGAACAAGGCAAAGAAACTACAAGATAACGGAAAACCCAAAATAGGTAGAGAAAACAGCCAAAACCCTTGTCAGGGTGACACATCCATGAGTTTTCTGGACAAACCCAAATGAGAGAGAAAGTAGTTGATAACTGAGGGTTCCTGAAATCCCCTCCTTCTTCAGAAAACCTAATGATTATTCGATCGCCTACTTAAAGATAACACCTATAAAGCGGGAATACTAGGTGGTCACAGAAGCAGGAGAGTATGAAGCAGTAATTTCACATACCAGTAAGAAAGGAGCTATTAAATTTAGCTACGAGGACAAGGACAAGCCTCGGCTCATAAGACCCTAACAAATGAGATAGAGGCTAGGTTGGTTGAAACCAGGTAAATCCAACATGAAATTGGATTTGACCTGTGCCCCACCCAGATCTAATTATACACTCATTATTATACTAAATCACACACCCGTTAGCACCATGACACATCCGAGCAGGCTCAGATGCTGAGTATAAAAAGGGGCGGCACTCCCATTCTAAGAAATATCTACCTTTTTCCCAGAAAACCTCATGGCTATTCTACCCCCTAATTAGAAGAGCACATAAAATTAGAAACCCAAACTCCACTCTGTGAGACTCACCGTCCTGAGGATGCTTGCACTCCCACTGTTGAGTGTGTACTTTTGCTTTACAATAAAAGCTTCTTGCCTCTGACTTGTCCCTGAATTATTTCTTGCAATAGTGTCAGGAATTTAGAACACTGGCTGGGGCTGGGGTCTTGATGGCATCTGGAGACTCACCTAAGCCCTCTGGCAACACTAGAAAATATGTTAGCCAATTATTTCACCATATTTACGATAATACATTTTGGTCTCACTATTCTGTTTCATCGGTATGATTGTCTATTCCCGTGTCAATATCACTGTGTCACTGTGTCAAATTCAACATATTTAAATTTTTAATATCTAGTAGTATAAACCATCCTAATATATCAATTGCTATTTTCCTATTTTATATTAATTACAGAATCAGCTTATAAAGAATTTTTCTAAAACTTCAAAGTTAATAGATAAATTTGGGTAAAATTAATATCATTTTATATTGAGCTGTCTCCATTATTTATAACCTTTACAAATAATTATAATTTTTTCTAAAACTCTATAAATTTGGAGTTGGATTTAATTCTATACTAATTAAGGTGGTATGGTTTTAGAAAAGGGACAGGCACATAGATCAATGGAAGAGACACAAATATAGGAATAGACACATATGTCCATAGCAAATTTTGAGTATAATCAGCAAGACAGTAGAATATGACTTTCCAGCAATTATCTTTTTACAGAAACATAAATTTGAACAATTATTCATACATAAAAACACCTCCACAAGAGCTAAGGGATCTAAGTGCGAGATTAGAGCACATGGGTGGAGCAAACAAATACATTGAAGAGAGTAAGAAATTCAGTTTTATATTATTCCCTGTGCCCCCAAGCCCACACACTGCAGCATAAAAAGAGATAACCTCTGCATGGGGGATGGAGATGGAAGTGAGCACCTGACTTCACTATGGATTCCATCACTAAGTAGACCCCAGCAAACCCCAGCACCAAGCTAAGCCCCATGGCCACAGGCCCTCCCAAGTGCCAGGCCAAGCACCATAGACACAGCCTCTGGACCTACCCAGTGCCAGGTTGGACCCTATGGACAAAGGTTCCAGGCCTGACCCTAAACACCCAATATCCAGGTTGACCCCAGAGCCAGACTGACCCCTGAAGTGTCAGGTGGCATCTGAGGCCCCAGGCTGAGCTCTGAAGATCCAATCTTCAGGCCCAACCCAGAGTCAGGCTGCTCAAAAGGTATCAGCTGGTCCCCGTGGACCAAGGCTCCAGGCAAGCCTTTGCAGACCCTAGTGTTAGGCCTACTCCAGCACCAAGCTTGCCCTCGTGACCCATGGTACCAGGTCATCCCATGCAGACTCAGGGTATAGACCCACTCAAGTACCAAACTGGTCCCTACAGCCCCAAGCAAAAGGCCAGGCCCCATGGCTCCAGGTTAGTCTCAGGCTCCAAAAACTCTAAGCTCTAACAGCCACTGGCAGCAGGCCAGCCACCATAGGTATAGGCTGTAAGCCAGCTCTCACAGATCCAGGCTCCAGTTCCAACTCAGTTGATACAGAAGCCAGGCTGACTCATGCAGACCCAGGCACTAGGCAAGCCCCTGTGGACCTAAGTGCCAGACCTGCCTAACTCCTGACCCAGGCACCAGGCTAACCTACCCAAGGACTCCAGCAGTAAGCTCACCCATGAACCCCACCAGGTAGCTTGCACAAAATCTCTGGATAGGTTGACTGGTGAAGAGCTTTCCCTGCTGAAGGCAGTCTGTAAAGACAGAACGAGGTGCCTACTTCAAATGCATATATGCCAGCAAAAAGCTATAGGAATCACATACACACACACACACACACACAGACACATGAGACCACCAAAGTAACAAAATAAAGCACTCATAACCAATTGTAAAGAAATAGAGATTTATTGTCTTAAGGAAACTCAGTGAGCTATAAATAAATAAATAAATAAATAAATAAATAAATAAATACAGAAACAGATGAAAAAAGGAATTGGAAAATACTATGTGAGCAAAATGAAAATTTCAAAAAGTAAGGGACAGAAAACACACAAAGAGCCAAACAGAAATGCTGGAGGTGAGAAACACAATTAGCAAATCTTTAAAACTAAATAGAAAGTTTTAACAGCAGACTTGGTCAAATAGAAGGAAGAATGAACAAGCTTAAAAAGCAGGTTATTGGAAATAACCTAGTCACAGAAACAAAAAGAAGAAAGAATTTAAAAGAGTTTAAAAAGTCTATAGGTTTTGGTAACACTATTAAGTAAATCAATATATGCATTATAAAAATTCCAGAAGAAGCAGAGAAAGAAACAAAACTTATTTAAAAAATACTGACAGAAAACTTTCCAAAATTGGACAGGAAAATTAACAACCAAAGTCACGAAGCTCAGAGAACCCAAAATAAATTAAATATAAAGATATCATTACTGAAACACATTATAATCAAATTCTCAAAAGTCAAAGACAAAGAATTTTTACATCAGCATGAAAAGCAACTCATCAAAAACAAAGTAAACTCTATAGAATCAGCAGATTTCTCAGCAGAAACCTTGCAGGCCAAAAGAGAAAGAAATGATATATTCAAAGTACTGAAAAAGAAGAAAAAAAAAGGCCTGTAAACCAACAATCCTATACCCAGCAAGGCCATCCTTGAAAATGGAGGAATAAATAATTTCTCACACAAACAGAAGCTGAGGGAGTTTGTCACCACTATATCTGCATTATCAGAAATGTTAAAGGTAGTTTCTCAAGCTAAAATAAAAGAACATTAACAACATAGAACCATATAAAAGTCTAAAACTCATTGGTAATGGTAAATACATAGCCAAATCCAGACTACTGTAATACTATGAGACTGCTTGTTGCAAAATCAGTTTTAACTCCAGTATAAATGTTATCAGATAAAAAATATTTAAAATAACAGAAACTATAATTTGTCAATGCATATATGATACATAAAATATGTAAGTTTTGACATCAATAACATAAATTGTCAGAGAAGGAGAAGTTAAAAAGGAGAATTTTTTATGCAGTCAGATAACTTGCTATCAGATTAAAATAGACTATAATAATTTTAAGATGTTTGATATAAACCTCGTGGTAACAACAAAGAAAAAATCTGTTGTAGATACACAAAAGATAAAGAGAAAGAAAGCAGGTCTATCACCATTAAAAACAATAATCAAACCATGAATGAAGATAGTAAGAAAGGAAGAAAGGAACAAATAAACTATAAAAGAGGCAGAAAACAACAAAATTATAAGAATGAGTCTTTATCAATAATTACTTTAAAGATAAATAGATTAATTCTTCAGTCGAAAGATAATATCACTCAACACTGGAGTACCTAAATACAAAAAGCAAATATTTTTAAAAACTGAAAGAAAAAATAGACAGTAATAGAGAAATAGAGTAACAGTAGGGGACTTCAAAACCTAATTCTAGCAATAGATAGATCACCCAGAAGACAATAAATAAGAAAACAGCAGACTTGAATAACTCTATAGCCCAAATACCTAACAGACATGTACAGAACACTCCACTCAACAGCAGCACAATATGCATTACTTTCAAGTTCATTATTTTCAAGTGCACATAGAACAGTCTCTATGATAGATCATATGCTAGGCCCAAATACAAGTCTAAACAAATTTGAGAATATTGAAATAATAAGTGTCATTTCCAACTGCAATGATAGGAAATTATAAATCAATAACAGGAGGAAAACTGAAATATTCAAAAATATCTAGAAATCAAACAACACCTGCTGAAAAACAAGTGCATGAAACAAGAAATCAAAAGAAAAATCAAAACATATCTTGAGACAAACAGGAATGAAAACACAAAATTGAAAAACTTACAGGATGCACCAATCATTCTAACAGGGGTCTTCACAGTGATAAATCTCTACATAAAGAAAAACATTTCATATAAGCAACCTAACTTAACATGACAAGAAATTAAAAATTAAAACTAAGCCCACATTTAGCAGAAGAAAGAAAATAATAAACAGAGCTGATGTAAATGAAATAGAGCTAAGAAGAAAAACATGAAATATCAATATATCTCTCTAACTATCTTCATTTGTGGTTTGATGATTTTTTTCAATGGTGATAGACCTGCCTTCTTTCTCTTTATTTTTTGTGTATATAAAACAGGTTTTTTTCTTTGTTGTTACCATGAGGTTTACATCAAACATCTTATAATCATTATAGTCTGTTTTAATCTGATAGCAACTTACGCTAACAACTTCTCTAACTGCATACAAAAATTCTCCTCTTTAATTTCTCCTCCTCTGACAACTTATATTATTGATGTCAAAACTTACGTATTTTATTTGTTATGTATGCATTAACAAATCATTAGAGTTTCTGTTATTTTAAATATTTTTTATATTATAACATTTATACTGGAGTTAAAAGTGATTTTGTAACAAGCACTCTTATAGTATTACAGTAGCCTGGATTTGGCTATATATTTACCATTACCAATGAGTTTTAGACTTTTATACACTTTTATGTTGTTAGTGTCCTTTCATTTTAGTAGAATGATTTATATTCTTTTGGATGTATACCCAGTAATGTGATTGCTGGGTCAAATGGTATTTCTGGTTCTAGATCCTTGAGGAATCACCATACTGTCTTCCACAATGGTTGAACTAATTTACATTCCCACCAGCAGTGTAAAAGCATTCCTATTTCTCCACAGCCTGTTTACTCGGCTGTGCAATAGATGCACAGCTTCTATTGTTTCCTGCCTTTTTAATAATCACCATTATGACTGGCATGAGATGGTATCTCATTGTGATTTTGATTTGCATTTCTCTGATGATCAGTGATCTTGAGCTTTTTTTCATATATTTGTTGGCCATGTAAATATGGAGAAACATGTAACCTACAAATACTGAATCATATAGTTATCCAAAATTTCAACAGACTAATAACAACTAAGAAGATTGAATCAATAATAAAACTCTCCCAGCAAAGAAAAGCCCAGCGCCTGATGGTTTTGTCATTAAATACTACCCAACATTCAAAGAAAAATTAATGAGAATCTTTCTCGGACTCTTTCAAATAAATAAAAAAGGAGGGAACACTTACAAAATTATTCTGTGTGTCCAGTATATTGATAACTAAGCCCGAGAAGGGCACTATAAGAAAGAAAAGATTACAGACTAATATCCCTGAGGAAAATAGATGCAAATACCCTGAAGAAAATATAAACACAAACCGCATTCAACAAAAGGATCACACAATATGAACCAGTGGGATTTATACAGGGAAATGCAAGAATGGTTCAACATTTGCAAACAAATAAATGTGATAGACCACATTAACAGTATGAAGGACACACTTTGCATATAATCATCTCAATAGAGGTAGAGAAAGCATTTGACAAACCACACCCTTTCATAATAAAAACTCTCAACAAATTAGGTATGTGCTTCAATATAATAAAGATTACATATGAAAAACCTATAGGTAACATCATACTTAATGGTGAAAAGCAGAAAATCTTTTCCCTAAGATTAGGAACAAGAATGTCCATCTTTATGACTTCTATTCAACATAGTACCAAAATTATAGAGCAATTAGGTTACAAAACACAATAAATATTAGCCAAATCAGAAAGAGTAAAATGACTGTTTTCAGCTGACAGTCTTACGTACAGAAAGTCTTAAAGAATCTACCAAAAAAGGTAAAGAAGACAAAAATGCTGTAAAGTTGTAGAAAACAAAATCAACATATCTAAATCACTTACTTTTTATATACTAACAATGAACTACCCAAAAAACACAAAAATAAAGAAAACAGTTCTACTTATTTGACTATCAAAATAATAAAATAAATAGGAATACATTTAATGAGGAAAGTAAAAATTCTATATGACAAAAATTATAAGACACTGATAAAAGAAATTGAAGTTACAAATAAATGGAAAGATATCCTGTGTTCATGAATTGGAATAAATAAAATTACTAAAAATATCTATAGTACTTAGAGTGATTTAAAGATTCAACGTAATCACTATTAAAATTTCAATGACATTTTTCACTAAAATATAATAAAAAATATAAAATATATATAGAATCATGCAAGACTGAAAACTCAAAACAACTTAGAGTAAGAAAAAAGCTAGGCAAAGAATGTATGACTAAGACTCCAAAAGCAAATACAACAAAAACAAAATTAAATTAAAGGGACTTCATTAAACTAAAAAGCTTCTTCACAGCAAAAGAAATAATCATCAGAGTAAACAGAAAACTTACAGAGCAGGAGAAAATATATGCAAACTATACATCCAGCAAATGACTAATATCCAGTACAAGGAAGCTAAATAAATCAGCAAGAATAAAACAGACAATCCCATCAAAGAGTGGGAAAATGACATGAATAGATACTCAGAATATATATACATAAACAAATGGCCAACAAATAGGAAAAAATGTTCTGTATCACTAATCAAGGAAATGCAAATTAAAACCACAATGAGATACCACCTTACCCCAGCCGGAACTATTCACAATAGCAGACATGGAATCAACCTAGATACCTATCATCAGTGGACTGGATAAAGAAAAATTGGTTCATACATATCATTACATACTACAGAGCCATGAAAAAATGAAATCACATCTTTTAACTACATAGATGTCAAGATTCTGAGACAGACCTCGAAAAAGAAAATCTACTTGCTTAAGATACAAGAGAAAAGTGAGTTTGTGGAGCAGCCATAGTGACACTACAACTCTGGTCAGGAAAATAGCCATAATGGCAGAGGACTGGCTGCCCAGGAAGGCAAGGTTACCAAGGAATTCAAGGTCAAAATTCAGGAACAAGGTAATGGCAGTGGTGCAGCACAAGAGAGACCAAAGTACTGAATAGGATCTCTTATATAATTATTTCCTTTCTTAAAAATATTTGCTGTAACAGTTGATTGCAAAAACCACAGGTACTATAAGTAAGACTGAAATTTTGTACTTGACCAAATTTCTGAGGCTTTAGACAATGTGACCCTAAGAAGAAATATTTGGCATGTTATTTTTATTATAATAATACATTAATTTACACTAGGTAAAAATGTTAAAGGGAAAACCCTATTTCAATAAAATATATATTATCTAATCTTTTATCAAGATGTATATGACATAGAATATATGGCACATAATAACCTTTATTGCCTTAAAAAAGGAAAAGCACTCTTTGAAACATTCTTTATCTTTTGAGAAATGGGAAGGGAGAGAAAAAGCAGTATGTAGTTTTAATCTATTTCATTTCCAGATATTTCTACTCACAAAGATTAAAAAAAAAACTATAAAACCTATAATTCTTTGCTTATTCTTACCACTGTCCATTTTTACCCAGAAAAAAATCTTTGATTTATTTTTAAGGACTGTTTATAAGTAAATACTCTGAGAGACTTTTTTATGTATGTTTCACTCACTTAAGACAATTAATATTAAGGCACAATGCCACTGTCTTTTTTACGTGCAGTAAATTGCTATAAATTTTAGTGATAGGGCTAGAAATTTGATGTTTGCATAGGAAAAAATTAAATGTAAACATACAAAAAGAGGCTTCTCTGAAATTTTTTACCCCTAGGTGCAGAATTCATTAGCCCATTATTTATAACAAATGGGAACTAATATATAATTTTAAAAAAAAGAATGAGCGCTATTCTAGTAGATCCCTGAGAACAGAAAGAATTCTCTTGACAATAGAATAGCAGCTACTTCGAAAGGTACATGCACAGTGTATTAAGAGCCTAATTATAAGGAAGAAGAAAATCAAAGATGTCCGCATTAGTAAAAGTGAATTATGTATGTGCTATCTTCTCACTGAGCTCACCATGGGTTACAACTCAAACCTACTGAAATTGTAAAAAAGAATGATGACAATTAATTAAAGTTACCATTTTTAACAGTGGTTGATGTGTTATGATGTCAGATGTATTTTATCTTTTGAAAAGTGCAAAACTTTGTAGCTTCTAATCCCAAAGCAGCCACTGCAGTGCACAGCGGTGTAACAAAGAGTGGCAACTGAAAATGGAAAATCTTTCATTTTGCCTACATAACCCTATGAGAATTCTCCCTTCATGGTAAATGAATTCTGGGCTGAGATTGAAATATTTTCTGTCTTAATATTGGGGTTCATTTTAGGTTGCTTTTACTTTTACCTCAAAATGAGGAACATACAAACACACAAACTTCCTGGTTAAACACCACGAAAGTATTTTATTTCCAACATTTACCATCCTTCAGGCAACTAGAAGAAATGAAAATCTCTATACAGAAGGGAATTCTCATAATCTTGCTCCTCTAAGAGTCCACACATACCATTGGAAGGAAAGAGCAATAGGTACTCAAAACTCAGCATTCTACTCTTCTGTTAGGATGGGGTCTTTCCTCTTTACTTTAGGTGAAAAGATCATCTTTGTGAGCAGGTTTTTGAAGATACATCATACCAGTAGAGTTAGAAGACATTCTTCTACTGCATCAAAATGTACCACAAAGAAATAACCAAGATTTATGAAGCCTTTGGTGTCATCCTAATTCTTAGCAATTACTGCCTGTTGTGTTCACCTGTCTGTGAAAGGGCCGAGAAAGTTAAGCCCAAAAAGTATATTCCTAGGACTTCCTCCACATATAGGAAATAGGCTATTGTCATCAAATAAGTTGACATTTTCCAGGAGAGAACAGACTCTGAAGAGAGACTTGGTTCCTGATCTGCTACATTTTAGCTGTGTAAACCTGAGCCATTGTATAACCTTTCTGAATCTCAGTTTGCATATATGAAAAATTAGAACAATATCATCCATCTCACAAGACGATTGAGGATTAAATGAAAGACCTAATAAATAGCAAGAATTCAACACTAGTTACTTTCAATATTAATCATTTAAAAGAAATTATGTAACAAATATAGTTGCTCATTTGGTCATTGGACAAGTATTTATTGAACATCTATAATTTACAAATACTTCCATCTCTCCAATAGGTACATTCCTGACTTTCTCAAAGAGTTATTTATCATCATTGTTTCTCTTTTTCCATATGTTATTTACTCTTTCAACTCATTTCCACGCATCCCCTGCCGCTATGCCATCAAAACAAATCACTCTAGCAATGAATTCCATGTTGCTAAATCCAATGGAAAATTGTCCTCTTTCAATCTACTCTTCAATTTCTTTCAACAGCCCATCTTCTTCAACTCAACTTTTAAAAGTCCAAATTTTTCAAGATTTTATTTTAGTCTCCTCTTCCCATTCTCCTCTTTCTTTTTGCTTATTCTAATCTATACATATTTATTCCCGGTCTGGAACTGTTCCTTAAGTTACAACCTATCTACCAAACTTCCGCCAACATTTTCCTTGAAAAAAATCTCAAATTCGACATGTCTAAAATTGCACTCATCCTCATTTCTTCTAAATTAGTCCACCATCTCTTCAGGCCAAATGCTAGGGAATCATCTTTTGATACATCACTCTCCTTCATCATCTTCCATTCCAATCATCCACAAATTATATAAACTTATTTCCTAAATATTCCTGTAACCCATCAACTTTTTTCTGACTCCACTATCACGAGTCCCATACATTATCATGTCCAGCATGGACTAGGAATTTGCTTTTTAGCTTAGCTCTCCATACACTCTTGCCCCCCTCTAATCCATTCTCTACAGGATAAGCTTTCCTTAAAATGAAAAACTGCTCATATTACTCTCTAGATTAAAATGCTATGCTTTTAGACTAAAGAAAAAGAAAAAACATGTGACATGAGCTAAGAGGACATTATAGATGAATGATTTTTCTCTATCTGCTTCTTCAGTGTCATCTCAGATTATCATTTCCTCATGCACTTTGCTCCAGCCAAGGGTCCCTCTTTCAATTTCACTAATTAGCTATGTTTCTGTCTAACTCAGAGTCTTAAAGAATATAGTGCTTCTTCTGGAATAATCTTTCCTAGCTCAACTCTTTGCCTATTTCAGTTATAATAATTTTCTGGATGTCAGTTCCAATACAAGTTTTTCAGTTAAGCCCAGGTTAGTTTGCTCTGTTATAAGCTCTAAGGTTCCTATATGTCTCCTCCAATTAACTATATTTTGTCAATATGTATTTCTTGTATAATTGCTTCATTAATGTATTTTCCTATATACACCTCAGGAGGAAGGGTCTCTCTGCCAAACTTATCATAATAAACCCAGAGACACAAAAACAGCATAAGAATGATTCATATTAGGCAATATGTACACATTTTTTAAGATAGAAATGAATAGACAGATGAGTGAATACTCTCCAGTGAGATAGAAAAAACATATATATAAATGTATATATACACACACATATACATACTATATGTGTGTATATATGTGTATATATACTACATGTATATATGTATATGTATGCATGTATATACATACTATATGTGTATATATGTATATATTCTATGGGTGTATATATATTTAACACACATATATATTATATATACACACATATTATATATATATAGTATAACTGAATATTTAGCATGCTTTAAATTGCTAAATGAGCTATTGAAGGTCAACAGAAGATTTGGTAAGGAGAGATAAAGTGGTCTTCATCTTTTGGGTCTCATATGTATGAAAAGTTTTATATTTGTCATTAAGTATAGGGTGATCAATTTTATTAGTCCATTCTCATACTGCTATAAAGATCATACCCAAGATGGGTTAATTTATAAAGAAAGGAGGTTTAACTGACTCACAGTTCTGTATGGCTGGGGAGGCCTTGGGAAACTTAGAGTCATGGTGGAAGGCAAAGAAGAAGTAAGCACCTTCTTCACAAGGTGGCAGGAAAGAAATAGAGATGGGGGAAGCACCAGAAACTTTTCAGACCACCAGATTTCATGAGAACTCACTCACTATCATTAGAACAGCAAGGAAGAAATCCACTTGCATGATCCAATTACCTCCCATTGGGTCCATCCGTCAATACATGGAGATTACAATTTGAGATGAGATTTGGGTGGACACACAGAGCCAAATCATGGCATTCCACCTCTGGCCCACTCCCAAATTTCATGTCATTTCACATTTCTAAACCAATCATGTTCTCCCAACAGTTACCAAAATTTTCACTCATTCTAGCATTAACTCAAAAGTCCAAGCCCAGTTTCATCTGAGGCAAGGCAAGTCCCTTCTGCTTGTGAACCTGTAAAATCAAAAATAAGGTAGTTTTCCGAGATACAATGGGGTACAGACATTAGATAAATGTTCCCATTCCAAATGGAAGAAATTGGCCAAAACAAAGGGGCCACTGTCCCCATGCAAATCTAAAACCCAGCAGGACACTCATTAATAATCTTAAAGCTCCAAAATCATGTACTTTGACTCCATGTCTAACATCCAGGACACATTGACTCAAGGGGTGGGCTCCCACAGTCTTGAGCAGCTCTACCTTTGTGGTTCTGCAGGGTACAGTCCCCATGGCTGCTTTCATGGACTGGTATTGAGTGCCTGTGGCTTTTCCAGGCTCACAGTGCAAGCTGTCAGTGGATCTACCATTCTGGAGTCTGAAGGATGGTGGCCCTCTTCTCACAGTTCCCCTAGGCAGTGCTCCAGTGAGCATTCAATATGATGTCTCCAATCCCACATTTCTCTGCTGCACTGCACTAGCAGAGGTTCTCCATGAGGGCTCCACACCTGCAGCAGACTTCTACCTAGACATTCAGGAGTTTCCATACATCTTCTGAAACTTAGGCAGAGTCTCTCAAAGCTCAACTCTTGTCTTCTTCATACCTGCAGGCCCAACACCACATGGAAAGTCACCAAGGCTTGGGGCTTGTGCGCTCTGAAGCAATGACCCAAGCTGCCCCTTGGTCCCTTTTAGACACAGCTGGAGCTGGAGCAGCTGGGACTTAGGGCACCACATTCTGAAGCTGCATAGAGCAGCAGGGCCCTGGGTCTGGTCCACAAAGCCATTTTTTCCACTAGGCCTCCAGGCCTGTGATCTGTGGGATTGCCATGAAGATCTCTGACATCCCCTGGAGACATTTCCCCATTGTCTCAGTTATTAACATTTAGTTCCTCATTATTTATGTAAATATCTGCGCTGCCAGCTTGAATTTCTCTTCAGAAAATGGAATGTTCTTTTAGACTAAATGGTCAGGCTGCAAATTTTCTAAACCTTTATGCTCTGCTTCCCTTTTAAACATAAATTCCAATTTCAAACCATCTCTTTGTGATTGCATATAACAGAATCCTTTCAGAATAGGCCAGGTCATTTCTTAAATGCTTTGCTGCTTAGAAACAGAATAAAAAGTCAACCTATAGAATGAGAGAACATATTTGCAAACTATGCATCTGACAAAGGTCTAATATCCAGAATCTATAAGTGATGTAAACAAATCAATGAGAACAAATTACCCCATTAAAAAGAGGGCAAAGAACATGAACACACACCTCTCAAAGAAGATCATACAGTTGGCCAACAAATAAATGAAAAATTGCTAATCACTAATCATTAGAAAGATGCAAATCAAAACCACAATGAGACACCATCTCACACCAGTCAGAATGGTTATTTTTTAAAAAGACAAAAAGTAACAGATGTTAGCAAGCTTGCAGGGAATAGGAAATGCTTACATGCTGTTGGTGGGAATGTAAATTAGTTCAGCCACTGTAGAAAGAAGTTTGGAGATTCCTCAAAGAACTTAAAAGAGAACTATCATTTGACCCAACAATTACACTCCTGGGTATATATCCAATGAAAAATGCATTGTTCTATCAAAAAGACACATACACCCATATATTCATAATAGTACTATTCACAGTAGTGGAGAAGATAAAGAAAATGTAGTACATATACACCATGGAATACTATACTGCCATAAAAAGAATGAAATCCTGTTCTTTACAACAACATGGATGCAACTGCAGGCCATTACCCTAAGCAAACTAACACAGAAACAGAGAACCAAATATTGCAAATATTGCATGATCTCACTTGTAAGTGGAAGCTGAATATTGACTATACATGGATGTAAGGTAGGAACCATAGACACTCAGGATTACTACATGAGGGGAGGATAAGATGGGGGTGAGGGTAGAAAAACTATTCTCACTATCTGGGTGATGGGATCATTCCTACACCAAATCTCAGTGTCACAGAGTTTACCCATGAAACAACCCTGCACATGTACCCACTAAACCTAAGTAAAAATTGGAAAAAATAAAAAGAAATAAAAGTATTTATGGAATGAATGTCAAAATAATAAGAGCTATTTATGAAAAACCCACAGCCAATATACTGAATGGGCAAAAACTGGAAGCATTCCCTTTTAAAATTGGCAAAAGAAGGATGCCCTCTCTTACCACACTATTCAACGTAGTATTGGAAGTTCTGGCCATCAGGCAAGAGAAAAAAGTAAAGGGTACTCAAAGAGGAAGACAGGAAGTCAAATTGTCTCTGTTTGCAGATGACATGACTGTATATTTGGAAAACCCCATCATCTCAGCCCAAAAATCTCCTTAAGCTGATAAGCAAATTCAGCAAAGTCTCAGGATACAAAATCAATGTGCAAAAATCACAAGCATTCCTATACAGCAATAATAGACAGAGAGCCAAATCATGAATTAACTCCCATTCACAATTGCTATAAAAAGAATAAAATACCTAAGAATACTTACAAGGGATGTGAAGGACCTCTTCAAGGAGAACTACAAACCACTGCTCAAAGAAATAAGGGAGGACACAAACAAATGGAAAAACATTCCATGCTCATGGATAGGAAGAATCAATATTGTGAAAATGGCCATACTGCCCAAAGTAATTTATAGATTCAATGCTACTCCCATCAAGTTACCATTGACTTTCTTCACAGAATTAGAAAAAAACTACTTTAAATTTCACACAAAACCTAAAAAGAACCCACATAGCCAAGACAATCCTAAGCACAAAGTAAAAAGCTGGAGGCATCACACTACCTGACTTCAAACTATACTACAAGCCTACAGTAAACAAAACAGCATGGTGCTGGTACCAAAATGGATATATAGACCAATGGAACAGAGCAGAGGCCTCAGAAATAACACCACACATCTACAACTATCTGACCTTTGACAAACGTGACACAAGCAAGCAATGGGGAAAAGATTCCCTATTTAATAAATGGTGTTGGGAAAAATGGCTAGCCATATGCATAAAACTGAAACTGCACCCCTTCCTTACAATTTACACAAAAATTAACCCAAGATGGATTAAAGACTTAAACATAAGACCTAAAATCATAAAAACCCTGGAAGAAAACCTAGGCAATACCATTCAGGACATAGGCATGGGCAAAGACTTCATGACTAAAACACCAAAAGCAATGGCAACAAAAGCCGAAATTGACAAATGGGATCCAATTAAACTAAAGAGTTTCTGCACAGCAAAAGAAACTATCAGCAGAGCGAACAGGCAACCTACAGAATGGGAGAAATTTTTTGCAATCTATCCATCTGATAAAGAGCTAACATCCAGAAACTACAAAGAAATTAAACAAGTTTACAAGAAAAAAGGCAACAGCTCCATCAAAAGTGGGCAAAGGATATGAAAAGACACTTCTCAAAAGACAACATTTATGCAGCCAACAAACATATGAAAAAAAGTTCATCTTCACTGGTCATTAGGTAAATGCAAATCAAAACCATAATGAGATACCATCTCACTCCAGTTAGAATGGTTATCATTAGAAAGTCAGGAAACAACAGATGCTGAAGAGGATGTGGAGATACAGGAACACTTTTACACTGTTGGTGGGAGCGTAAATTAGTTCAATCATTGTGGAAGACAGTGTGGCGATTCCTCAAGGATCTAAAACTAGAAATACTATTTGATCCAGCAATCACATTACTGGGTATATAGCCAAAGGATTATAAATCATTCTACTATAAAGACACATGTACATGTATGTTTATTGCAGCACTATTTAGAATAGCAAAGACTTGGAACCAACCCAAGTGCTCATCAATGACAGATGGGATTAAAAAAAATGTGGCACATATATACACCATGGAATACTATGCAGCCATGAAAAAGAATGAGTTCATGTCCTTTGCAGGAACATGGATGAAACTGGAAACCATCATTCTCAGCAAACTAACACAAGAACACAAAACTAAACACCACATGTTCTCACTTGTAAGTGGGAGTTGAACAAAGGGAACACATGGACACAGGGAGGGGAATATCACATAACGAGGCCTGCCGGGGTGTAGGGGTAGCATTAGGAGAAATATCTAATGTAAATCACATGTTGATGGATGCAGCAAACCACCATGACACATCTATACCTATGTAACAAACCTGCATGTTCTGCACATGTACCCCAGAACTTAAAGTATAATACAAAAAGGAGGAAAAAATAAACAAAGCAATTTTCTAATGTTGGACATTTAGGTCTTTCAAATCTACCATTATTAAAAACAATGTTATAAATAATAATTGTAAGTAAGCAATGAAAAGACTCATAAATAGGTCTTTGGCATGCATATGAGTTACCTACTGGTTAAATTCTTGGAAGCTGAATTACAAATCAAAACATGTTTGATTTGATAACTATTGCTAAATTGCATTCCATTGAGGTTATACCAATTTGTACCATCGTGAGTCATGTATGAGAGTATCTTTTTACTTGTATCTTTGCCAACATGGCATGTATTCAGACTTTCTGAGCTTTGCTTTGCTAGCCAAATAGGCTGTGTGTGTGTGTGTGCACACGCGTGTGTGTGTATACTTTTTCAGTCTGGCAATAGTCTTCTGATCTTGCTTTTAGAGGTGTTTGATAATTGTCTCCTTATTTTAAGTAAAAAAGAAAAAAAAGTATTTTACTTAAAAAGAAGACTTTTTTCTTTACTTTTGTGTAGCCAAATTTATCAGTCTGACAAATTTCATCTTCTAACTTTTATGTTATACAAATAGATTTTTTTTTTCCTAGGCATATACAAGGCAACTCAAGAACTATTAGATGAGCCAAATAAATCCAAATATAGTATGCATGGGAGGCCATCTCTTACTAATGCCTCTCTTCCTTCTCTTTAGAACTCTTCAATAGCTCTCCATTTTTTCTTGGGCTGTAATAGAAATTCAGATTTATGCCACAGTCCACATGGTTGTTCATGATGATTTCTCCAGCCTCATCTGGCATACCTCACAGACATGCCCCAGTTATCATATAACATTTTACTAGTCTACAAAATTTATTTTAGTATCTCAAATGTCACATTCTCTCTTGTTCTAGACCTGTACAATGTAAATTTCCTTGTTTGAAATATTCAACTTGCTTTAGTTTTTCTCTTTATTCAATAATTCCTGCTTATTCTTCTTGTTATTTTCTCTGGGAAGTTCAAAAGTTCCTCTCCCAAGTCGAGGTTATGTGCCCTTCCTATGTCTTCCTATGGCATCTAATTCAACTCTGGAAGAAAATGATGAGGGTAGCATATTCCCTGAGAGTAGAGATTATTGGTGATCCTTTTCAATTTTTTTGGTAACTTTTTAATTTTATATTTTATTTCATTTTTGAAAGATAGTTTATATACTGTAACATTCACCTTTTTAAAGTATTTTGATTCAATGACTTTTAGTACATGCAGAGTTACGCAACTGTCAC
This sequence comes from Macaca nemestrina, assembly GCF_043159975.1. Lineage (NCBI taxonomy): Eukaryota > Metazoa > Chordata > Mammalia > Primates > Cercopithecidae > Macaca > Macaca nemestrina. The sequence continues at coordinate 81,694,360 of NC_092135.1, read as the reverse complement.
CACAATAAATTTTACAACATTTTTACAACCCCGCAAAGGAAATTCTGTACCCTTAGCAGGCACCCACTCATTTTCCTCCACTACCTCAGCCCAATACGACAACTAATCAACTTTCTATCTCTGTACATTTGCGTATTCTGGACCTTTCATATGATTGGAATTATGTAATATGTGTGATCTTTTGTGACTCACTTCTTTCACTTAGCATAATGTTTCAAGATTCATCCATGTAGTCATTGCTTTTGTGGTTGCATAATATTCTACTGCATGGATATATCACATTTTGTTTATACAACCTTTGGCTATGGAACTTCGAGTTGTTTCTACTCTGGCTATTATGAATAATGCATATGAACATTCAGGTACTAGTTTTTGTAGTGTGGATGTACAGTTTTTACTGCTTATAAGTATGTAGCTAGAAGTGTAATTGCAGAGTGTATTAGTCCATTCTCATGCTGCTGATAAAGACATACCCAAGACTGGGCAATTTAGAAAAGAAAGAGGTTTATTGGACTTACAATTCCACATGGCTAGGGAGGCCTCACAACCACGATGGAAGGCAAAGAGGAGCAAGTAACATCTTACATGGATGGCAGGAAGCCAAGAGAGAGCTTGTGTAGAGAAACTCCCATTTTTAAAACCATTGGGTCTCATGAGACCCATTCACTATCATGAGAACAGCATGGGGTAAGACCTGCCCCCATGATTCAATCATGTCCCACCCAGTCCCTCCCACAACATGTGGGAATTATGGGAGCTACAAAATAAGATCTGCTTGGAGACACAAAGCCAAACCATATCACAGAGTCAGATGTTAATTCTGTGCAATGTTTTTTGTTTTGTTTTGTTTTGAGCTCTATCGCCCAGGCTGGAGTGCAGTGGCACGATCTCAGCTCACTGCAAGCTCCACCTCCCAGGTTCACGCCATTCTCCTGCCTCAGCCTGTTGAGTGGCTGGGACTACAGTTGCCTGCCACCATGCCTGGCTAATTTTTTTTTTTTTTTTTTTTTTTTTTTTTTTGTATTTTTAGTAGAGACGGGGTTTCACCGTGTTAGACAGGATGGTCTGGATCTCCTGACCTGGTGATCCACCCGCCTTAGCCTCCCAAAGTGCTGAGATTACAGGCATGAGCCACCACACCTGGCCAACTCTGTGTAATGTTTTACAAACTCCTGAAGCATTTTGCCACCATACACTGCCACACATTTTCACCATAAGTGTATGAGTCAGTCTACATCCTTGCTAAAACTTGTTATTATGTGTCTTTTTAAAATTATAGCCATCCCAGTGCATGTAAAGTTATGTTTTTCTGATTATTTGAATTTATCTGATGGCTAATGATGAGCATTTTACATATGCTCACAAGCTATCTTTATATCTTTTGTGGAGAAATGTTTTTGCTCATTTAAAAAATTGAGTTGTCTTTTTATTTTTGAGTTGAGTATTTTGAAGAAGTCCAAATATATAGTATTTTTTTGGTAGCTTGTGATTTAAATGTCATAACTAAAAATCCAAAGTCATGAAGATTTATGCCTATTTTTTTTCTAAGAGTTTTACAGTTGTAACTCATAATTAGATCCCTCACCAATTTAAAAGTGGTAAATGTAATGGACTGAACGTTTATGTCCTTCTAAAATTCCTATGTTGAAATCCTAACCCCTAACGTGATGGCAGTGGGGCCTTTGGGAGATAATCAGGTCATGAGGGTAGAGCCCTTATGAATGGAATTAGTGCCCTTATAAAAAGAGATTCCAGAGGAATTCCTTCCCATTTACCTTGTAAAGGCACAGCAAGATGTTTGAAATCTACAACCTGGGAGAGGGCTCTCACCAGAACCTGACCTTGCTGGCACTCTGATCTTAGACTTCCCACCATACTAAACTGTGGGAAATAAAATTCTGTTATTTATAAGCCACCCAGTGCATGGTATTTTATTATAGCAAGCCAGAAGGGACTAAGACAGTAAAGGTCCAACTTTATTCTTTTCCATGTAGCTATCCAGCTTTCCCCACACAGTGTGTTGAAAAGACTATTCTTTCTGCATTGATTTGTTTGGGCAGCCACATGGAAAATCAATTGACTGTAAATGTAGAAGTTTATTTCTGGACTCTCAATTCTATTCCATCTATCTATCTGTCTGTCTGGGCCCACAGTCTTGATTCCTGTAGCTGTGTAGTAAGTTTTGAAACCTGAAAGTGTACATCCTTCAACTTTGTTCTTCTTTCTCCAGATTGTTTTGGTTCTTCTGGGTCCCTTGTACTTCATATGAATTTTAGAATCAGCTTGCCAATTTCTGCAAAATTGGGATTTTGATATGGATTGCATAGAATAGTTGCCCTTTATCAACTTGAAGAACATCTCTTTTATCTCTTTTTAGTCAAAGTTTGTATCATAACATGATGTTAGATTTTTTCAAATGCTTTTTCTGAGTCTATTTAAATAATCATATGGATTTTGTCCTTTATTCTATTAATATGATATATTACATTAATTTATTTTTGGATATTAAATCTACCTGAGTTCCTGGGATAAATCTCACTTAGTCATGATGTATAGTCCTTTTCATATGTTGCTACATTTGATTTGTTAAGTTATTTTTGAGAATTTTTACATCTATATTCATAAGGGATATTGTCCTGTAATTTTGTGATGTCTTTGGTTTTGGAATCAGGTTACATTGACCCCATAGAAGGCATTTGAAAGTATTCTCTCCTCTTCAATGTTTTGGAAGATTGTAAATAATTGGTATTCATTTTTCTTTAAATGTTTGGTAGCATTTACTAATAAAGTCATCTGGAACCGGGCTTTTCTTTTTGAGTAGCTTTTTGATCTCTTAATTGAATATCTTATCATTAGTCTATTCATATTTTCTATGTGTTCTTAAGTCAATTTTGGTAGTTTCTATCTTTCTAGGAATTCGTTCATTACATCTATCTAATTTATTGGTATATATTTTTCATAAGGAGTAAGTAGTGGTACAAAAGTCATAGACTCTTGCTGTTTTCACTGAGTTTTAGTAGGTTTTCTTGAATATATGCTTCTTCATTTGTCTCTGCCTTTAGGAAAACTTGCAGAGACTTAACATATTTTAAATATAATTTTCACCTGTTAATGCTTGTTTTGCTAAGGAGAGGAGCCTCCTAACACCACCGTTCTGGAAATTGAATTCTCCTTTGTTCATTATTTTATCTGCCCCTCAGGGTCTCGCACTGAGCTTGCCTAAAGGAGATATCTGACAAATATGTATTGGTTGACTGGATTCTCAGTAGATGTTAATTTCTAGGTATGTCTTCAAGGAGATAACAAGGATCCCAACTCTGTAATCACCTTGCTATTTGTTTTTTATTGTTAGGTATGCAGGGCTGATTACCACTGAGTAAACTCCATTAATCCATACGATATTGCCCACCAGAGAGTTGGCCTAATTCCCTTATCTGGTCTCTTACTCTGATGAACCAGCAGATTATATGAGTGCTGTGATCCCTCCTTTTAAACAGCAGGCTGAGAAATCTCTTTCCTCTCTTTCTCCTAGGCTCATGTCTTAATCTTGGTCTTTTAGGTCTTATGTCTTAACATTCTTGTGAAAGAATAGCAGCAATCAAATGAGTCCAAGGAATCTCTCCATGGAGATTTCTCCTCACAAACTGCAGTAGAGTCAGATTATGGTACTGACTTTTTAATGAATTTTCCAGTTGGGATTTAAGGTAGCAATCCCATTATTCTCTTTGTGGACTTAGAGCTAGTGAAAAATAGACCTACAGACTGAAATATCAACTGTATCTTTAACCACAATTGGCCCAGACCCACAGGCTATACATCAGATTAATTAAATCAAAATGTCTGGGGTTGGGACTCAAGTATTAGTGGTGTTTAGGTTTTCCAGGTGATTCCAATGTTCAACCCATATTGAAAAAGCATGTGGTCTATGTACTAACGGTATCAATATCACCTGAGACAGCGTTAGGCATGCAGGATCTTGGGCCCCATCTCAGAACCACAATGTGCAGTTAAACAATTTTCCCATGTTAAAATTTTAGAAGCAGTGTTTTTAAAGCACTGCTCTTTAAACTTTAGTGAGCATAAACATCCCTTAGAGGGACTCGTTAAACACAAGTTTCTAGGCTCTAACTCCATGGTTAAGTTTATTTAGTCTAGCTCACTGTGGGACGAAGCAGGACAATTTGCATTTCTAACAAGTTCACAGGTGATACTGATGCTGCTGATATGCGGACTACACTTTGAAAATTGGTGCCATAGACTCAGGTGTGCTTCCCACCGAAGATCAAGAATAAGAGAAGAACTCACGCTTTCCATGGTTCAAAAGGCGAGAGGAGAGCCCAGGCTATGTGTGGGCGGCAACTCTTCTCCAACTATGCAATTTGATAAGACATATTCTTCTTTCGATGGAGACTGAGTGGAGTGGAAAGGTTTGAAGCTCTCACCCTGATACTTCTGAAAAGGAAGAAGCATCTCTTCATGTGACAAGGTAAAAACTTTCAAATAGAAACAAAATAGTCCCTTCTCTACTCACCCTGGTCTCCCAGGGGTGGGGAGCCTTATCTTAGGCCTATCTTATTATACCACATATATGAGAAAGAATCTAGAGGAAAAGGCTCAAGAGTGCCAGCGGAGGCACAAATTAGAAGAAATGGATTCAAAAGGGATCTCTCAGTTGTTGAATTTCAAGTGCCCACGCATTCTCTTGCCTCTGGTCTCCTCTTCTACTAAAAACTATAGTTGGGGTAGTATGACCACTTTTGTTCTGTGTATTTCCTAATGTCAGAACTTCCTCTCCTCAGAAGTGATATAAAGAGTGTGTGTGTGTGTGTGTGTGTGTATTTTGTGTGAGAGAAAATAGGAGAAACTTTGGCATCCCATAAATTTTATGGTGTATAGTCAGCATTGATTAATAGAGACTCTAATAAGAAAAAATGTTACTGGTGATATTGAATATAATGTAGAGGAATTTTAACTGGTATAGTCATCCAGTAGATTTTGCCAGTTTAAAGACAGTAGAACAATTAAGACGTCTTCTTTCAGTTTGAGTTTTTTACACTCCCATCCCCAAATATGATGAGGCTCATTATGTTTTACCATTAACATTAATGGGATTTAATTTACAGTGGGACAAACAGGCCTCTGACTTTGTAAGCTGAACATGATTATGAAATCAATGTTTAGAAATCATAAAACACTTATTAATACTTGTCATAGAGGCATTTGATGAAGTTTAAAATCCCCAAAGATACGTATGTGCTTTATTATTTCAAATCAATGATCCTTAGATCTCATAGGCATAGGAAAATAAAGTGTTGAATATACATTTTTTTAATAAATGTAGAAAGTGATCTTTCCATTTAAAAGTTCCACATCTTAAAACAAATGTTTTCTTCAGTACAAACTCACCTGGTGTTTTCCAACTCAAACTTTATTCCACATTTTACTTGTAAATTATAATTATAACTTGACTATTAGTTAACTGAAATAAACGTATTAGCTCTGGCACAGAAAATTCAACATACTCTCTAGCGGTTTAACTTAAGGGGGCAGAACCTTGAGATAGCTAATGAATAAGAGAAACAGCAGTTAGGGAAGCTTTGCAAAGCAAGTGGGAGAATTAAAAATGTCAGGTAATAGAAACAAGAGAGAAGGCCAAAGGGCAGAGAACATTGTCCCAAATACTCATTGATAACCAATGTCAGAAAGCGCTAGGATGGTAATAAGCGAAATCAAAGAGATGTTTTAAAATGTAGGTTGAAGATTATCGAAAGGGAATCTGGTATATACAAGAGAGGGGGGCAGAATGCTGATATATAGATGAGGTTCTTAACAAAAGGCCATGTCTCAATATAATATGATGTTACAACCTTAAGAAAAAACAAGGCAGAAGGTGGTGATTAAGGTCATTTTCTTGTGATTGGAATATGCAAACATATATATCCTTACAATGTGGTACAAGATTAAAAGCTGTGTTGGCAAACATAACTGTGCCTTTAAATATTTTAAGGGTTGTCAAGGCAGAAGGATTGGATTTATTCAGTGTGGAGCTAGTGCCAAAGAATGTGAGTATGGTAGATTCCTTCAGAATAAAGAAGAAACTCCTAACCTAATGTACTGAGAGTAAAGTCTTTAAGGCAGGCAGACTGGGGCAAATTCCAGCTTTAGGATTTACCTGCCTTGCCACCATGGTTAATTTAATGTGTTATATTTGCAGTTTCTGGATTTAGAAAATGGAATAATAATTACCTTAGAGCTTGAATTGCATATGTGAAGAGTCTGGCATAGAATTTCTAGAAAATAACAGAATTTCTCATGTTTACCTCAAATGAAGTACACTGAAAACAGATTGAATTTGAATACATTGCTTTTCCCGATTCTTTCTCATCTTTTCCCTTCAGGTCTTGTCTTAGATATTAGACTAGATTGGGTTCCCTGTCCTCGTATAGCCTGAAACTCCCTAATGCAGTACCTTAAACAAAAGTTGATTATTGACAATCATATGTTGATAGTTTGTAAGCTACACAAAGAGAAAAGTTTGTCTTAGCAACTATGGTCCTGCTAGGAACCAGTGCAGTGCTTGGCCGTTAGTAAGTTCTGAAGATTTAGAATGAATGGATGAATGTTGCATCTCTACTTATCTCCAGTCTGGCTCCCTCACCATTTCTCCATTGCCTTATAAGACCTGATCATTCTCCCAATCCTCTCATGTTATAACCCTGTATCTCTATCATAGGAAGACCTCATTTTATTGCATTTCATTCACTTTATTGCATTTTGCAGGTACTGCATTTTTTTTTAAAACAAATTGAAGGTTTGAGTTAACCCTGTATCGAGCAAGTCTATTGGTGCTCTTTTTCCAACAGCATATATGCACTTTGTATCTCTGTATCACATTTTGGAAATTCTTGCAATATTTATATCTTTTTTATTATATCTGTTATGGTGATCTGAGATCTTTAATGTTACTATTGTAATTTTTCTATGGTGCCACAAACCACACTCATATAGACAATTTAATGGATAAATGTTTTGTGTTTTCTGACTGTTTCACTGACTGGCCGTTGTTACCCTTTTTCTCTCCACATTCCTCAGGCCTCCCTATTCCCTGAGACACAACAATATAGAAATTAGGACAATTAATTAATAAGTCTACAATAACCTCTTAGTGTTCAAGTGAGAAATGTCTCACATCTCTTCAAATCAAAAGCTAGAAATGATTAAACTTAGTGAGAAAGGCAGGTCAAAAGTTGAGATAGAGAACAAGGCCTCATGCACCAAACAGTTAGCAAAGTCGTGAATGCAATGGAAAAGTTCGTGAAGGAAGTTAAGTGTTATTCCAGTGCAGACAAATATAAGAAAGTAAAACACCTTATTGACAGGGAGAAAGGTTTAGTGATCTGAATAGAAGATCAGACTTCTTATCTCAAGCCGAAGCTTGATCCAGAGTAAAGCCCTAATTATCCTTAATTCTGTGAAGACAGAAAGGTGAAGAAGCTTCAGAAGAAAACTTTGAAGCTATCAGAGGTTGGTTCATGAGATTTAAGGAAGAAACTGTCTCTATAACATAAAAGGACAAGGTGAAGCAGCAAGTGCTCATATAGAAGCTGCAGCAAGTTATCCAGAAGATCTAACCAATTGATGAAGGTGATTACACCAAATGAAAGATGTTCAATGGAAAAGAAACAGCCTTATATTGGAAAAGACTTTCATAGCTAGAGAGGAAGTCAGTGCTTGGTTCCAAAGCTTCAAAGGACAGGCTGGCTCTCATTAGGGGCTAATGCAGCTGATGATTTTTAAGTTGATGTCAGTGTTCACTTATTCTGAAAATCCAAGGGCTCTTGATGATGCTAAATCTACTTTGCCTGTCCTTTAGAAATGGACCAACAAAGCCTGAATGGCAGCACATCTTTTTGTAGCATGATTTACTGAATATTTTAAGTTCACTTTTGAGACCTACTGCTCAGAAAAATATTCCTTTCAAAGTATTACTGCCCACTGGCAATGCAACTGGTTCCCAGGAGCTCCGATGGAGAAGTACACAAGGGAGATTCATGTTGTTTTCATGGCTGCTAATACAATATGTAGTCTGTATCCCATGGATCAAGGAGTAATCTTTACTTTCAACTCTTGTTATTTAAGAAATATATTTTGTAAAGCCATAGCTGATATTGACAGCAATTTCTCTGACGAATCTGGGCAAAGGATATTGAAGACCTTCTGGAATGGATTCATCATCCTAAATTACATTAAAAACATTTGTGATTGATGGGAGGAGGTTAAAATATCAACATTAACAGGAGCTTAAACGAAGTCCATATGAACCTTCGTGGGTAACTTTCAAGGGTTCAAGACCTCAGCGGAGAAAGGAACTGCAGATGTGGCAGGAAGTAACTGCAAATGTGGAAAGAGGACTAGAATTAGAAATGGAGTCTGAAGATATGACTGAATTGCTGCAGTCTCATGCTAAAACTTGAACAGATGAGAAATTGCTTATGAACGAGCAAAGAAAGTGGTTTCTTGACACCGAAACTATTCCTGGTGAAGACGCTGTGAACATAGTTGAAATAACAAAGGATTTAAAATATTGTATAAACTTAGTTAAAGCAGCAGGGTTTGAGAGGATTGATTATAAGAATTTTTTTTTTTTTTTTTTTTTTTTTTGAGACAGAGTCTTGCTCTTCACCCAGGCTGGAGTGTAGTGGCACGATCTCAGCTCACTGCAAGCTCCGCCTCCAGGGTTCACGCCATTCTCCTGCCTCAGCCTCCAGAGTATCTGGGACTACAGGTGCTGGCCACCTCGCCTGGCTAATTCTTTTGTATTTTTAGTAGAGATGGGGTTTCACCGTGTTAGCCAGGATGGTCTGGATCTCCTGACCTCGTGATCCGCCCACCTTGGCCTCCCAAAGTGCTGAGATTACAGGCTTGAGCCACTGCGCCCAGCCTGAAAGAAGTTTTACTGTGGGTAAAATGCTATCAAACAGTAACACATGCTACAGGGAAATCTTTCATGGCAGGAAGACTCAACTGATGTAGTATACTTCATTGTCATCTTGTTTTAGGAAACTACCACAGCCACCCAGCCTTCAGCCACCACCACCCTGATCAGTCAGCAGCCCTCAACACTGAGGCGAGACCCTCCCACACGCAAAATGACTACAAATCACTGATGGCTCAAATGATTGTTAGCATTTTTTAGCATAAAGTATTTTAAAATTAATGTATTTACGTTAACTTTTTAGACATAATGCTGCTATATATTTAATAGACTGCAAGATAGTGTAAACATAACCTTTTATGCATTAGGAAAGCAAAAAATGTGAGTGACTCACTTTATTGCAGTGGTCTGGAACTGAACCTGCAATATTTCTGATTTATGTCTGTACTCCTAACTCCAATTTAGTGTGTTATTAAGTGGTTTTAACGCTTACTTATGTATTAATACGTATCTTGGATTTATGTTTTTCTGTTATTTCCATGCAATTATTCTAGCCTAGGTTGATCTTTTTTTTTTATATTGGGAAGACTGGAATAGTCATCCAGCTTTTCACTTGCCTCTAACGTCAGTTCATTTATCACGCCTATCTATGACATCTAATTGCTAATAAAATTTTCCTCAAGTGCAAATTTCATCATGGATTTGTCATGGATTTTATAATGCCACAATAAAAATTTCTGATTCTCTGTAGTCTTCTATAATGAACTAATCTCCTTATTGGATAGTACTATCAAAAGTGATATATGTTATTAAAGAGGAAAATGTTTTAGGTTTGTTAGGTAGAAACAATGAAGTCGTTTGGGAAAATAGGAAAAGGATGTCTGAAAATCTTCAGAGGGTGGTGGTGGTTTTCTTACAACTACAAAGTTAGGCAAGTCAAGTGAGAACAGTGATAGGAATGGACAGGGTTCGGTGGGGGTGATTTTTGTTGATGTCACTCCCAATCATTTGGTTAGGGGTCTCCTTTTCGTGGTAATATTATGAGAAAATTCACATGAGAATTAAGTAAACAGTAATTGGGGGCAGAGCAATATGTTGTCTAAGTATCACCTCCAAGTGAGTTTTAGGGTAGTGTTGGGGAATTTTTGTATCACAAAGACTCACAGGGGTGTGAACATTGACTGGACTCAGCCTGTGAACCTGAGAGCTGTGCGGGCACTGCAGACAAACTCTCCTGATGTGATCTTAGCATAAATAAACTTGAAAGAAGAACATTCCCTCTGCCTCACATATGCTAAAGGATGCATTTTTGCAGTTAGAAAACTCTTGTATATAACAAATTACCTCTGACTGTTGTCCTTGTACTTTAAATATTTTCCCATGCCTCTGTACCTTCACCCATTCTTCCTCAGCCCCAGACACCTGACTTCCCTTTCCTAGCGTGTAAATCTTATTTCTAATGACTCATTCAGAACTCAGACACCTCTGGGAAATCTTTTTTGATTATCTCCTCCTGGCATTTTATGCTGTTCCTTGGCTCTGTTTCATTCCATTTTGCCTCTTGTGATCAGTGCTTGTGAACTTGTCTTTTGGATACTTGCTTTGTGAATTTAATGCCTTATAATCTTAATTTGACTTACCCTCCCCAAGGGTAGGTACTTTTAATTATATCATGATATCAAATACAGTATGTTTCTTCTGTAAATGCTGGCTTGTTTGGGCTATATTTAAAAAGCTACTTTCACCTTCACAGAGCATGTGACTTTGGTTAATAGATTGTATCTGACATTTGGAAAATATGTCCTGGAATAATTGACTGTTTTGCTGGAAAGAATCCTGTATACTTTAAGCCAGGATCTTTCTGTTCCAGGTGAAGAAAGTCAGAACCAGAGAATAGACATGGTTGCTCAAAGTCATTTGGAATAAAAACTTGACCAGGGTAACTAGACAACTAGTCTGGGGCTCTTTTTGCTACAAAGTGCTCTTTCACTGATGAGGTTCAGGTGCAGTTACACTGGCTGCAATTAAGTTTCTTGGGCTGAGTCTGAGCGTGTTCCATAGCAAACGTTGCATGATAGAAGAGAAGACAGAATGCTATCAATATACGCTGAAATTAAACTGAAAGAAACATGACATGGGTATTTTAAAATGCTTAATTTCACAAAACCCAGTACATCAAAGTAATTATGGAGCAATAAAAGGTGAACTGAAGCCTTAGATGGACTCTAGGAAGAGATAAGGCTAGACTTGTTAAAGCAGCCACTGTTCTTTCTGCAAAACATTTTCTGATCTTGTTTCCTATTGTCTAGTTTTTATTAAATTGGCTGGGTTGCAAACAAAGCCATAGTAATGTGGATGAAATTTATTCATGAGTACATCTTTCCTTACAGGAGGAAAAACATCCATTTAAAATAACACAAATGTTGCCCTAAAAATTTTGAATTTTATATTGATGTGTGTCAATTACTTCTATGGCTTTTTGAGAAACGGGATCTTATATTGATTTACAAATTTACACTTTAATAATCTAGCTTGTTTCTCTTTAAAATACTATAAAAATACAAAGTGAAGGAAAAAAATAAGAAATTCTGCCAACACTGAGTATGTTTTTTATACTCTGGATCTGAGAATTTAAAAAAATCCTTCAAAGTTAGAAGTTATTCGAAATGGCAGTCAGGTTACAATATGAATATTACATTTTATTTGCAGGCAGTAGGTTTGAGAAATGCAAGATTTTTCTTTATCAAGGGTTAACTGTTGTACAGAAAATAAACCAATGATTTTAGAGAAAAGTATAAAACTTATTTTTAGAGACTAAAACATCAATATGCACTATAAGAAATATAAATTTCAATTTTATAGAACAGCAATTTAATGAATTGAAATGAAGTGAAAGGGAGAAAGAAAAATAATTTCTTGCCATGGGGAAGAGTAGCCAAAAAGCAACAGAAGTAGACAGATACAAAGAACAGACAAACTGAAACAGAGAAACACAGAAATTCAAACGACAGAAATTGAGATGGATCTTCAGTAATAAAATCCCAACTACATAGTTGTAATTTTAAAAATGTCTAATTTTTGTTGGTTGGGAGATGTGGAAAATGTGGTCATTCATGTTGATGTGACCACTGGGTACAGATTCCAAGATCAGATATGACAATGGCAGAGGCCAGGGCTAACCTGTGAACTAAGGCCTATCTTTCCTGGGTCAGTGGCAGAACTTAGGGGTGAGAGTAGAAGGCTGGGCTCCAGTCTGACTTTGTGCTTTTGGTCAAGTCACTGGCCTCAGTTTTGATGAATTTGAATGTTTTACCTTTGCTTTTAATTACAGCTGTTGAAACGTATGTGTATTAACATAGACATAAATGTTTATAACTCTTAAGAAAAGTTAAAACAGGCTGTAAGTAGAAGATACAGTTTGGATACGTATCCTTGCCCAAATCTCATATCGAATTGTAATCCCCAAGGTTGGAGGTGGCGCCTGGTAGGAGGAGATTGGATCATGGGAGTGGGTTTCTCAGGAATGGCTTAGCACCATCCCCTAGGTGGTGTTCTCATGATAGTGAGTTCTCACGAGATCTAGTTGTTTAAAACTTTGGCACTTCCCCTCTTACTGTCACTTGCTGTGTCGCCTGCTGCCTTTCATTCTCGCTTCCTCTCACTCACTTGCTCCTGCTCTGGCCGTATGATGTAGCTGCCCCTTTGCCCTCTGCCATGATTGTAAGTTTCCTGATGCCTCCCCAGAAGCTGAACAGATGCCAGCATCATGCTTCCTGAACAGCAGGAAACCTTAAAGGCTTTTAAATGTTTAAAATTTAAAAATTAAAACCCTTTTCTTGATGAATTACCCAGTCTCGGGTATTTCCTTATAGCAATGTGAGAACTGCCTTCTACACTAGAAATACAATTAAATACTTACTAGGGCTTCTTTTTTACCGTATAAATTCTTATTTCCTTTCTTCTTTCTTGAGACAATCAAGAAAAGATTTCCTTGTATAATCACCTCTTCTAACATACATTAGTGAAAGGGGCATATATAAACATTTATAATGTATATATTTATAAATATGTAGACTTATGTGTATATATAGATATGTGTATTATAAATCTGCAGTAATTAGTAGATGTATATTAATGTAAAGCCTCTTTATGAAAGAGGCTACCAGCTGAGTCCTCTCTGAAATGACTTTGCTTTTTGCTTGAGAGGACAGGCCGGGTGCATCAGTGAGTCCAGTGAGAAAACGAAGCATAATTTTAAGCAGGAAAGGATTTAATATAGGGAATTATATGTGAGCTAAAAGTAGACACTAGATTTCCAGAATGACTCCCACCCAGAACAAGATAGAACTAATTCCTTAGGAGAGCTACCATCTCCAAGACCTCCACTAGTACTCTGATTTCAAGACACACCCTACAGCTGTGATCCAGGGATAGGAAGCCAGAAGTGACAGTAGCCATTGCTGTTGCAATAGCCTCCAATCTCCAAGGATGGAAAAGGGACACTAGAGACCTGGACAGGGGAAAGTCAGAAATGTCCAGGACTCTGTTTCTGAGCAGAAGACAGGTGAAGGGGAAGCAGAGGACCCCTGTGTCACTTTCACCTTCCAAATCGCATACATCCTACTTTATACTAAGAACATAGCTCCCAGATAAGGTGCAAAGTATAGTTTCCACATGTCCAGCCAGAAGGGGGGATGAAATGCAAACAGATAATACCAATTCACAATATCTGCCACATAGAGCTTCTGTTAAATAGCCAGGTGCAGGAGGGCTGATCAGATCTCACTTTGATCCTACAGCCTCCCCTGAGATACTCTGATGTATGTGCAGAAGCTAGGCTGGAGTTGGTGTGCTTCATTTTAGATGCTTTGAATCAAATGTCCGTAATTTTTAAAAATGAATTAAATAAATTACTATATATAAACCTTGATAGTTAAACACTTCTGTATCTCTTACCAAAAAGTTTCTAATCAAAATACTGACTTTTTAAAGAAAAATGATGGGAGAGTTAGCTATCAATTAAATTTATTCTGGTAAGTCTGGGTCATTCTCTTTAGTGAATAAAGTAAATTTAGATTTGACAACTTTTCTGATAGTGAAAGTAGAACAGAATTCACATGTTAATATAATTTCTCTCCTTTCGCTGCCACCCTAGAGTAAAAGTATCATGTGGAAAGACTCGCATATGGAATATTTTTCAAACTATATAATGCAAATAAAATGTAATATTTAATCTCTCCAGCCACTTTATAGTTTATCTGAAAATGAACTGTTTGATCTACCAGTGATGCTCCTTAATTATTCCTGCCATAGGAAACCCTGCCTAGAATAACTGGTATTAACCTTGCAACAAGGGAGCCCTGACATGCTCTAGATAAGGACCAATAATGAGAGCAGACAACATTGTGGGTGGCGTGGAATAAAAACAGCATTGTTCTGGAGTTCTGGGGGTACCATTAATTAGAGCCACTTGTAAGAAAATGCCTTTTAACTAGTTTTTGGTGAGTGACATTGTATTTCTGGTGACGCTCTCAAAATGTTTTTTCTTAAAGCATAAAAGTGTTATAAGTTTGGGTATATTAAAATGAAAGTTTCTTGGCATTTAGGTGTATTTTAATCTTCACTTTTTTTTTTTGCTCCCAGATATAAATCTCCGATAATTAATGATTACCCAATTCATTAAACTGCTTTATGAACTAGAGCATTAAAAGAAGAAAATTCTGTTATAAATCTTTAGGCTATATTTCCAACCTTCCACCAAATACATTCTTTAGTTAATATTTAAAAGTTTATTTCATGACATCATGTCCAATTATGTTTTCTACAAAAACACGCTTTGGCCACTGCTTGGTTATTTCTCCGGATCCATCTACGATAATGGAGATAAATGGGCAATCACTCAAACAGTCAGTGATGCTCTCATTGAAGCATTTGCCCTGTTAGACGAGTTCCAATGTCCCATTGTTGGGTGGAATGAATGTTCTGGCATAGCAGTTATCCAAGTTGTAATTTTGTTTTCTTATAATAATTTGCAGTTGTGTTTGAAATAAGCCATAATGCAGTTTTCTCAATTTGATATGAGCTATTTTTAGCAGTGTCAAAGCTGATTGCAAATTTTTTTTTCATTTTACTACTTAGCATAAGATGGGCATCCAGGTTTAATTATATCCATAGATTGCTTCAATGAATACAAATGTGTTACATTATCTTTAAATAAATGAATGCCAGTATGTTCCAAGATAACAGAAGTAATTGCATATAGATAATAGTCATTATTGTAAGTCATGGTTTCTAGAAGAAAATGTACTTGGATTTTTTAATAAAGTGCAATATTAGTTATTTTAAAAGACAGTTTTCTTTTTCACATACAGACTGTAATGTCACTTAATATTGCTGGGAGACCCTACAAATAAATAAAATGCAAAATATAAACCTGAAAGTAACAGGGTTTTGTAGTCTTTTGAAACTGAGATGGATGTTGAGTATCTTAGAAAGTTGATATGAAGTTGTTATCTGTGACAGACACTTAGAACTTACATACACTCTCCAGCTAAAAAAGATAATAAGAACTAAACCATTCTGCATTTGTTTAGCAACATGTTCTCAGATTTTGTATGGAAGCTTATTGTAGTCAGCAAATCAACCTAAAAAATGCACCAGAAAAAGTCACTTTTTCTAAACATAATTAAAACACAATTGAATGGATGGGGAGAATGTCAGAACACTCATTTTATGTAATCTGAGTTTTAAATAGGTGGGATGTTATTTGGGCTACCATGTCACACAGCAGGGGGTGCCATTCAAATTATATTTTATACAACTAATGCCCCCTAGAGTTGTGTTGTGCACACCTGTATGGCCATCCATGGTAGCCCTGGATGTCAATATGATCTCAGCACTTTTGAGGGATATGCAAGGGCTGGAAGATGCTCTTAGGTAAGATGATTTAGAAAATGTCTCAATGCTTATTGATTGGTAAATAAATGTGTACTGGTTTTTTTTTTTTTTTTTTGCCATAATCTTTTGAAATTCAAGCTTCACAATATAATGGAGTACTAATATTTAATTATGAGATCTGGATTTGAACCCCAGGTTTAATACTAGTTGAGTATTGCTAGATAGGTTGTTTCATATTCCTGGGCCTCCCTCATCTCCTCTGTAAAATGTGGGATTTGGACTCCTTTAGGGGTGTGCAAACCTTCTATTTTTAACACTGGAAACCCTGGCACTCGCAGAACTCAGTTGGAAAACAATTAGGTGGCCCGATTAAGTTCCCCTTGGGTAAGTTCTGATACCTAAAAGGACACTTCAACCCTGGTTTTCCATGAAAAATATGGATAACATTCCATCGTTAAATTGCCAAAGTGAATTTTTTCTTCATAGTGAGATTGTATGAAGCACTACAACCTCATACTTATTTTGTGCGTATTTTCAGAATGTATAGAAGTCATATTCCATTTTGAAGAACTTCTAATATTACTGCTTCAAGGGGACTCTGGAGTCACAGGCCTATTTTTCTTTTGTGTGTGTGATCATGTGCCTTTAAAACACTTTGAATAGTTTTTGGAGAACATGGATAAGTACTTTAGTTGTGATTTCTCAGATTTTTGTGAACCTATCACCCGACCAGTGTACACTGTACACGATATGTAATCTTTTATCCCTCACCACCCCCAAACCTTCTCCCTGAGTCCTCAAAGTCCATTATATAATTCTTATGCCTTTGCATTTTCATAGCTTAGCTCTCACTTATAACTGAAGACATACGATATTTGATTTTCCATTCCTGAGTTACTTCTCTTAGAATAATGGTCTCCAGCTCCATTCGAGTTGCTGCAAATGTCATTATTTGTTCTGTTTTATGACTGAGGAGTATTCCACTCAGTATACTGAGTAGTATACCACATTTTCTTTATGGGCATTTAAGTTCGTTCCATATCTTTGCGATTGTGAGTTGTGCTGCTTTAAATATGTATGTGCATGTGTCTTTTTTATATAATGACTTATTTTCCTTTGTGTAGATACCCAGTAGTGGGATTGCTGAATCAAATAGTAGACCTACTTTTAATTCTTTAAGCAATCACTATAGTGTTTTCCTTAGTGGTTGTGCTAGTTTACATTCCCATCAGCAGTGTAAAAGTGTTCCCTTTGTACCACATCCACACCAACATCTACTGTTTTTTTACTTTTAATTATGGCCATTCTTGCAGGAGTAAGGTGGTATCTCAGTGTGGTTTTAATATGCATTTCCCTGGTGATTAGTGACACTGAGCATTTTTTTTCCATATGTTTGTTGGCTGTTTATATATTTTCTTTTGAGAATTTTCTATTCATATCATTTGTGCACTTTTTGATGGGATTCTTTGGTTTTTTTTACTGATTTCAGTTCCTTGCAGATTCTATCCTTTGTTGAACGCATAGTTTTTGAATATTTTCTCACACTGTGGATTGCCTGTGTACTCTGCTGATTATTTCTTTTGCTGTCCAGAAGCTATTTAGTTTAATTAGGTCCCATTCATGTATTTTTGTTTTTGTCGCATTTGCTTTTTGGTTCCAGGTCATGAATTCTTTGCCTATCAATGCCTACAAGAGTTTTCTGATGTTATCTTCTATAATTTTTATGGGCTCAGACCTCAGATTTAAGTATTTCATCCATCTTGAGTTGATTTTTGAAGGTGAGAGATGAAGATCCAGTTTCATTCTTCTACATGTGGCTTGCCAATTATAACAGCACCATTTTTTGAATACAGTGTCTTTTCCCCACTTCACGTTTTTGTTTACTTTGTTGAAGATGAGTTGACAAAATAGAAAAAAACATTGTCTATTTATTTGTTTGGGGTCTCTATTCTATTCTATTGGTCTATGTGCCTATTTTGATATCAGTACCATGCTGTTTTGGTAACTATAGCCTTGTAGTATAGTGGGAAGTTGGGTACTGAGATGCCTCAATTTGTTCTTTTTGCTTAGTCTTGCTTTGGCTATGCAGGCTCTTTTTGGGTTCCACATGAATTTGGGAATTTTTTTGTGGTTCTATGATGAATGATGATGGTATTTTGATGGGAATTGGATTGCTTTTGACAATATGGTCATTTTCATAAAATTAATTATACCCATCCAAGACATTGGGATGTGTTTCCACTTGTCTGTGTCATCTCTGATTCCTCTCAGCAGTATTTTGTAGCTTTCCTTGTAGAGATCTTTCACCTCCTTAGTTAAGTATATTCCTAAGTACTTTATTTTTTCAGTTATTGTAAAAGGGATTGAGTTCTTGATTTGATTCTCAACTTGGTCATTGTTCGTATATAGCAGTACTACTGATCTGTGTACATTAATTTTTTATCCTGAAACTTTACTGAATTCAATTGTCAGATCTAGGAGCTTTTTGGATGAGTCTTCAGGGTTTTCTAGATATATGATCATATCATTGGTGAAAATGAAAGTTTGACTTCCTCTTTACCAACTTGGATGACCTTTCTCTTGTCTGATTTCTCTGGCTGGGCCTTCCAGTACTATATTGAATAGAAGTGGTGAAAGTGGGCATCCTTGTCTTGTTCTAGTTCTCAGGGGAATGCTTTCAACTTTTCCTGGTTTAGTATGGTGTTGGCTGTGGGTTTGTCATAGATGGAATTTAATACCTTGAGGTATGCCCCTTTTGTGCCGATTTTGCTGAGGGTTTAATCAAAAAGCGATGCTGGATTTTATTAAATGCTTTTTCTGCATTTATTGATGATGTTATTTTCATTTTTATTCTGTTCATGTGGTAGATCACATTTATTAACGAGCTATGTTAAACCATCCCTGCATCCTTGGTATGAAACCCACTTGATCATGATGTATTACCTTTTTGATATACTATTGGATTTGGTTAGCTAGTATTTTGTTAAAACTTTTTTGTATGTATGTTCATCTGGGATATTGGTCTGTAGTTTTTTTGTGTATGTCCTTTCTACAGGCCCATTTTCAATGCAAATTTTTTCTCTTGCTACCTCTGAATTCGTTGGCAAATTAAGTTTCAGTTGTCTCCATTTGTAAATAAGGATAATAATGTTATTCATTTTCTAGGAACTTTGGGAGAATGTGGTTTTTGCCATTACTTTTATTTCAATTACTTTTGCATCAACCTAATATTAATATGCAAAAATGCTTAGCAAGTTACTTGACTCAATGTAAGCACTCAAATTATTTAGCAAATATTTTTCATACTTCTCAGAGAAAGGATCATAAAACAAAGGAATTTCTTTTGTACTTTTTTTTTTAAAAAAGAAAAAGAGCTATTTAAGAAGCCTACACCAAGTTTTCTTTCCTGGGGTGGGGCTTTCTTTGACCAGCACAGGGTAATTCTTATCAGAATAGCCATGTAGGAAGAAAAAGGATGATATCACTTGGAAAAAAACCAAAAGGCTCCAGGGATAAAATGAAGGGAGATGAAAACATTTAACCTTGGTCCAAGTCTACCTGATGACTCCTTTTTCCTTCCATTAGCTAGCTAACTTTTATTGAGTACTTCCCATTCACTAGTAGTCTTCGAAGTGTTTAACCTGGGTTATTTCAGCTAATTCTCATTAACAACACTATGAGGTAGCTTGTAGTATTATCCTCACTTTAAGAGTTAAGAAAGTTAAGGCAAAGAAAGACTAAGTTGTCTGAAGTTATACATCTAAGAGATAGTTAAGGATAAAAACTCAGGGGGTGTGACCCCAGAGTCAAAACTATTTAATACCATAGTCTATTGTGCCTAGTATTTGAGATCTTCCTTTACCTTCAAAGAAGAATAAAAGAGGAGGTAGAGAGAAAGACTCAAGGTTATTACTGAGTTTAGAAATATGGACAGAAATATTAACACCCTATAATGTATGTTCCAGAAATGATATTTCTAGGATAGTATGGTAAATTAAATTTTTCTTAGCTGGCATGGTGGTTCACACCTATAATTCCAGCACTTTGGGAAGCTGAGTTGGGAGAATTGCTTGAGGTTAGGAGTTCAACACCAACCTGGGCAACATGACAGACTCCCATCTGTACATAAAATTAAATTAGCTGGGCATAGTAATGCAGGCCTATAGTCCTAGCTATTCAGAAGACTGAGGCAGGAGGATCGCTTGAGCCCAGGAGTTCAAGGTTACAGTGAGCTATGATTGCACCACTACGCCCTAGCCTGTGTTACAGAGCCTGTCTCTAAAAAAAAAAAAAAAGTTCCCTGTAGTAATATTAAATATCTATTATGATCTCATGCTGAGCAGTTTATATTTTCAGTTTCTTGACTTTGGACTTGACCATATGACTTGCTTTAGCCAATAGGATGTTAGTAGATGTGATGTGACCCAAGACTTGAAATGTATTTGTGTGTTGGGCTTGTTCTCTTGAACCCCTGTTATAAGAAGAACATGCCTTGGGTAGCCACTGTGGGAGCATACTGGTCACACCTTGATCTAGAGCCAATGTCAGTCCATCTCAGCCTAATCCTAGCCTAATTCCAGTTGATGCATGTTTGCGAAATTAATTTTCATTATTGTTGTATGCCTTTGAAATTTGGTGTGATTTAAAACAGTATTATTGCATAATAGTTGGGTATAGTTCATAGCTATTACTGTGATCTCATTAAGCAACAATGTTATTCCTCAAAATTTAACATAAAAATTCATAATCATCTCTGATTTCTTTCAGCAGTATTTTGTAGCTTTCCTTGTAGAGATCTCTCACCTCCTTGGTTAAGTATATTCCTAAGTACTTTATTTTTTCAGTTGTTGTAAAAGGGATTCTTGAGTTCTTGATTTGATTCCCAACTTGGTCAATTTTGGTATATACCAGTACTACTGATTTGTGTACATTATTTTTTTATCCTGAAACTTTACTGAATTCAATTGTCAGATCTAGGAGCTTTTTGGATGAGCCTTTAGGGTTTCCTAAACCTATCAGGTCATAATAAACGTTATTTTCATAACGTTATTTTCCCAAAGCTTCATTAATAGAGCATTTATTAAGTTTAAAAACAATTATGTGTGTATGTAATTAATTGGGAAGTAATTTGATAATTAGTGGGAAACAGAAATAATAAATGGGCAATCTATGATGCTGGAGAAGGCATAGCAAATGTATAAACAATATTAAAACCACAAATGAAAATTGATGAGAACAAACAGTATGGCAGAGATAATTAATAGGCTCAAATTGAATGATCTAAAAATAGAAAACTGGAAATGAAGAATTTCTTAGTTGGTATTTTATTTCCTTCACAGACCATTTTTCTAACTTTTGCTTCAGGAAAGTCTACTTATTGGGGAATCTGAATTTGTGTGTCCTTTGACTTTTTATAAGCAAGTATTTATAAAGGTTTGTTTAAGGTTTCTACTGATTTACTTTAAGAGTTCAACTGAGAATTGTCTTATTACCACATCGTATAATTACTTTCATTCATGTAGCAGTTATTTATGTACTTGTTCAGAAAAAAATGTCACTTAAAGTTCAAGTTGACTTTAACATCTCTGCCTCCTTCAGGCTAGGTGTCTGTGTAGGGCAGGTGACAGGGAATTTTGTGGTATTCCTTATGACTTTTAATGGTGTTCTTTTATACTTAGAGACTGGTAGGGAGAAAGAAAGAAAATAACATAGCTCAAAGATTTTGGGGTATGTAATGTTTACCAGCGTGGAGGAGGTCTATGTTTCCCTGTGTAAAAACATGAGTAGATCTGATCGGTAAAGGTATCTTTAGTTAGCATTTAAAACAGGCAGATGATAGGGTGGCCAAAAACTTTGAGAGACAGAGGATGTCTAATAATAAATAGCAGGATTTTTTTTCTCAAATGTAAATTTCTTCCCTTGTCCCAAACCTTCAGTAGTCTGCAGCTCATGGAAATACCACTTGTGTCTGTGTGTGTCTGTGTGTGTGTCTGTGTCTGTGTATGCATATGTTTGGTGAGGACAGAAGTGGGAATAAAGAAAATAAGATCTGTATCTGTCAGTGGAGAGTAGAAAGAAAACATTTGTGGGTGGTGATATGAGAGTGAATGTTAAAAGTTCAGAGGAATCACTGCCTGCCTCGGTGGTTTTCAGCTCTGCTTGGATTTACCTGGGGAGGTTTTTTTTTTTAAAAAAAAAAAAAAAAAAAAAAAAAAACTGATGCCTTAGTCTAGCTGCCAGATATGCTGATATAATTAGTCTGGGCTGTGCGAATTCTATAAAAAAAATTCCCTGGGTGATTCCAATTTGCAGCTAACTTTGAGTATCACTGCCTCATCATCTATAGCAAAGTTTTCCATCTTGGTGGCACGTTAGAATCACCTGGGAGTAACAAACGCGAGCAGTTGTGCTCTACCCCTAGAGATGCCAACTTAGGTGCTCTGGGAGGGAGGCAAGACGGCGCATATATTCTAAGCTTCCCAGGTGATTCTCATGTAGAACAGGGTCAGATGAAGTCCCCAGAACATTGATATGGCTCTATCTGCTAATAGAAAGAGTGCCCCAAAGAGTACAGGACGCTAGAATGTTAGGAGGGAGATAGACAGATATGGAGCCCTTACTGGAAAGGTAAAAACTTTTACCCCATTCTCACTAGAGGATTAGAACTCACTTCACACATCCACAAATTCATGAATGATTACAAAGCAATGAGGAAGCAGAAACTGTCCTGATAACTTGTCTGAATTCATGGGTGCTGTGATGTTGGGATTACATGAAAAGAGTTCAGGATTACATTCATTTTCACATTGTCAGAGCAGCTGAATATATTAATTCAATAACAAGGGAGAGAACATTTGTACATAAGCAGTAAATCTTAAGTGCCTTGACTTGCAATTTAACTTAAAATTCCGTTTGTAAGTTACATTGTTGCATGCCACAGTGTCAACACAAGAGAGGACCAAAAACATGTTGAAAATAATTTTGAGTTCATTTTAAGTTTCATTTTTTTCCAATCAATGATTCTTTTTCCCTGAATACATATTTCTTTAAGTTGTAGAAAAAGTCTTTGGTATTTTTAAAAAGATAAAATAGGTTACAACCTTCACTCTCAGCTTAATTCAGTAATAGTTGAGTTAAACTTTTATTGCTTTTTAATATTTTAACAAGACTTTTCATCTCAACTGTGTGGAAATCCATAGCTTAAATAAAGGCATACAATTAGAACATAAGAGATAGTTTTTAAATAGAGAAAATTAACATGTTGACGATTTAGTCCCGAATGTTAAACTGTGGCAAAATTAGTTCTTCGGAATTCCTACAAGAATATAATTACAAAATTTTTAAGAGAAATTTTTAAATTGAAACATTTGTCCTCATACATTTCTAGTGTTAACACTGAAATGATTCACTGTAGAAAGTGAAATTAGTATAGACAAAATAAGGATTAATATATGACAATATTCATTAATGATACTGAAGACTACATGATGAGAAAATATTAATCCATAGGAAGTCATTTAGCATTTTTGATATCTTCAGACAAGTATGCTTTTTAATTAGACATCTCAACAGTTCAGTTGAAAATATGACTGCAAAAAAAAAGGCTTGTAAAAAATTATGCATGGAGTATTTAGAAACCTGGGTAAGAAATTGAAGGTCTAGGGACGCAGGTGGTGGTTTAATTTCTTCTAATCGAAGGCCATAACTTTGGAAGATAAAGAAGGAACTGAGAAGTGAACAGCTGGCTCTGTATATGATGTCAAAGCACAGAATTTAGTTTTCTGGACCACGATGCATGATTCTAAACTAATGCTTCTGGCAAAAGAAAGAGTACATCTAATGAAGAGTGGGGAGAACATACTTGGCAGAAGATTTGCTGACCAGAACAAGAAGGCATTGATATATTAGTGGGGTAGAGAAAAAGAACCAAACAAGCTGTTAAATTATACCCTATGGAGGGAAACAAGCTGACTTAGGAAGAGTAAAAATAGTGGAGAGGTGACCAGTAAATCAAGAGAGGCTAGCAGTAAAGAAGATAAACAATATTTGTGGCTTCATGGGTTTATATACGTATTCCCATAGTATGGAGAATGGTGACATTTTAAATAAAAAGGTAAGTGATATTTGAATAATTTTATTATGATCTGATGGGGACAAGAATCTTGACTAGGTCATGTGATGGGAAAGTTATTTGACCCTGAAATCCAGTTTGTTTCTGCCATTAGCAAATAGGCTGTATAACATAGGGATCATGGGTGTGGGACCTAAGAGGATGACCAGTGAATTCACTGGTACGACAGGCTCAAGGAAGGGCTAGAAGTGGTTCTTTATCAAACAATTAAAAGTACTACAGGAAGAGGCCAAGAGTGGTGGCTCATGCCTGTAATCCCAACACTTTGGAAGGCCAAGGTAGGAGGATTGCTTGAGTCCAAGAATTTGAGACTTGCTTGGGCAACATATTGAGACTCCATCTCCATTTTCTCTATTTAAAAAATGTACTACAGGAGAGAGAACTGGGATATTTCAAAGGAAATACACTTTGAATTGTCCCTTTTTTTTCTTCCACTTAGACTGGGATTTGTCAACAAATTTCAAAAAACTCTGGGAGTACAGAATACAGTTCAAGAATTTTGGATCCTGTAATGAAGAGTATGTAACAGAGAAAGGGATGATGATCATGACACGATCTAATTGCCACGGGGGGTGTGGTGGAAATCAACAGACTTGGAATTAAGTAGGATCTGATGTTTCGGTATCTACATGATTCTAAATGTTGTGGGCTCGATATTTATGTGAAAATCTTGCTTGGCAAAATTGTAAGCTTATTTTCCCATAGTTGAAATTAATTTCTATTCTGAATCTTCATTTTTGCCTGCCCAAAAGCAGAAAAATTAGTCTGGTCTCTTTTGGGTAAGAGCAGTCATGTTATATTAATGACTTTTCAGTCTTTTTGGGTGTAAATGAAGTCAGTCAGTTACTGCTCAGTCATTTCAAGTTTATAAGTCAAGTACATTCAAGATTTCTGCAACGTTCCCAACCTTGGGGTTGTTTTGCAGGGAACTGGTTCTGTAATGTTACTGGGGAGGAGGCATCCATTTCCTTCCTTTCCTGCTTCTTTCTGACATGCACAATTGGCCAGTCATTACCTTTACTTAATAGTATATGTTTCTGCCTTTGCTTTCGTATATCTATGGCCTTGCTATTGTCCTGTCATGGTTGTCTACTGTAGTTGCAATCCATAATGCCCCCTCTGCCTGCCACCTTTCTCTCTGGGAACATTCTTACCCTGCTTAAAAGTATAAATCAGGTTAAGCTAGTCCCCTGTACCTTTTCTGGGTCTGTGCTGTGGGCCTGCGCCTCTCAGGATTTTTCTGCTACTAATACCAATTTCAATCATCTGTGTTCTTCTTTGTGTTATTGTAGTCTAGGGAATGTGAATGGGCTTTCTCTTAAAGAACCATGACATCATTACCTGCCAAAGGTTGCACCTTATAATACCACCACCTTGGGGGTTAGGATTTCATCATATGAATATTGAGAGGGAAGACACAAATAATCAGTCTACAGGATTTACTTTTCAAAAAATTTTCCCTAAATGTCAGCCTTAAAATTAGATTTCTTGTTTAAAACATTAAAACCAAGAAATGGAGTATCTTTTTCTCCTTCTAACCTTGATATCCTCCATTTCTTGAGGCAATGCTGAATGGGTACCTTAGGTTTAAGAAACATACGTGGAAAAAACAGGCAGTGTTTTACACATCATACAATAACAGATGTATTTTAATTCCAGTTATATTTATATTCTGAAAAATTTGTATTAAGGTCATGGACAAGTCTTAAGCATGCCTATCTATCACTTAAATATTTCCAGAAGGACATATTTATTAGGAAAACCAGCATTCTCTAGAAGCTTTTTTCACCAACAGTGGAGTTGCATTGAGAAAATTAATCTCTCCTGTCCCCCTTTCTTCACCTGTAAAACAAATAGTAAATGTTACCTATTGTCTTTCATGAAGTTTTTCCGATGATTGGATATTAGCAAAATATCTAACCTAGTATCTGAAAAGTGGCAAGTCCTCAATATTTGTCAGCAGCTATTTTTGTATCACGATAGAAATCTTGGGATCTTGAATAGATGCGGAGTAAAAGTAAGAGAAAAATAAAGGTAAATGTTTGGGTAGTATTTTATATAGACTATTAAGACAAATAGCCTTTCCTCACTGATGTCCACAGACCATCTAGAAGAATGACACATGGTAGGTGTTCAATAAATACCTGAAAGAATGTGTAAACATTTCCTTCTTGGTTTTAATATTTTTTAACTGGTTGTCTTTCCTTCCATGTCTAAGAAGAATGATATAAGAACCTAAAGGAACATAAAAGAGAAGTTGTGGAGGAAGAAAATTTTTAGGAAACAAGTATCAAGAAAATGTTTTGTTAAATGGTGGTTGGCATTTGGAGTTTTATTTTAATACAATGATCTGTGTTACACTTAAGGAATAGTAATAAGTTAAGGAAGAATAAATTTGGTGAAGTTTATTTAATATGGATGTGGAACAGAGTTTTGCTTACATGTAAAATGAATGAGATACTAAGACAGCAACATTCTGATTCCAACCTGTGACTTCCCTGAGGCCTCGGTGACCTAGAGGTGTTGCTTAAGTAGTAGAGCTTCTGTGGGAAATAGAGGTGGGGATAGCAGCAAAGTCCTTTAGAGTAGAATACCATAGCTAATTATTTCTCTCCTCTCGGAACTTGAGCTATGTTAAGATGGGCAGGAAGAATAGCAATATAATTAAATATCTCCAAGCAAAATCTTTGAAAACAATTGTAATTATAATTTTTGTTGATTGGGGGATCTCTTTTCAGAATCTGAAGAGAGATGAGAGGAATTACAGATTTCTTTTCTTTTCTTTCTTTCTTTCTTTTTTTTTTTTTTTTTTTTTTTTTTTTTTTTACCATCACAGTGCTTCTGAAGACAAAGCGTAGTAGATTTTTAGGTGGAAGCAACAGAAACTCAGCAGCACTAAAATATAATTTGGTAAAGGATGTTGGGGAGCTCATGTAAACTCTGAGCATATGGGAGAAGGTGGTTTGAAACAGGCAGGAACTAATGAAGCAATAGCCAGGATCATAACCAGAGACCGCCATAGGAACTATCCAACTCCCAAACAAAGATGCTGCAGCCAGCAGAAGGATTACGTATTGGAGGCCTTGGGAATTGAGACACAAAATGAAATCATAAGACGACTTATGAGATTTTTTTCCTTAAAGTATTTTAGGGCCATAATAACAGTAATAGATTATATAACATTAGATTGCCTCCTCTTAAAGTAATTGAATTAAATAGGGATGGTTTAAAAAATAAAAGCAATATGTACTGTTGCAACTAGTGCAATATAGAATTATGTAAATGGAAAAAAATTCACAGTGAAATTGCAGGTGGGAAACAGCCTCTACTAAAAATTTGAAGTGTATTTTCTAGACTATATAATAAAATATATGTAGGACTGTAATATACATGCTGCTCTGTAACTTCTTTCTGTAACTTCTTTCATTCAGCAATAGGTTGTATACTGTGGTTCATGTCAATACACATAGTTCTAGCTTTGCCTTTTAAAGGCTTCACAGCCTTTAATTGTTTAAATACAATTTATTCAATCTACAACTGCTGTCCAATTAGATTTTTACAATTATAATTTTCTTTCACATATATTTTAAGTACTTGTGTGCATCTCTATGGGCTAAATTCCTAGGAGTGTAATTACTGGGCCGAAGGGGGAAGACATGTATAAAAATTTGAGAGCTGTCATTACTTGCCCTTATAGAAGGTTGGCTCATTTTACAATCATACCTATAGAATAAGAGGACCAAATTGCCCATGATTTGAGTATATTTGCTCTTATGTAAAGATAACATTCAGAGGAGTTTTACTTTTCAGAGATAAATAAGTAGATTTAACAAGCTATTCTGATCCCATGTCCCAAATATCTGAAAGCAGAAGAATAAAATCTAATAACATGTTCTATATTTTAGGTATTTTCTAAAACTTTTGTTAATATAATTTATTAAGAGAATTAAAGTACGGCATTACAATGTAGGTAAAAGGCCAACATTTCAAAAATACTGGAGACTAAATAATTTGCTAATCATTGTTAGTAAATCAGACAAGTGTTTTCTTAAGGATGACTTAGTGTTTACATTTCAGGATAGATTTTCTTTTTCAGTGAATTTAAAAGAATGTTACAAGAAAATGTTATTTTCTCCAAAAGGACAAAAAACCTTTTAAGAAACGTAACAGTTTTCTACACAAGCCTAATTATTTTCTTTGCAAATAACATGTTAGGTTGAAACTTCCCCATCTAATGAAAAAGTAAAACATAGAAAACTAAATGACATAAATTAGTTTTTGTAAGAATTTTAAAAATTGTGAAGGAGTAGTTGTATATTGCATATAAATAGTCCAGCCATTTCTTCACATGAGTCATTTTTTAATTCCACTGGGTAAACTTGTTTACATTGACATCATTTTATATAAATTCAGTAATTCTGTAAAAATAACTTTGACATAGTGTTGCTGAAATTTTCATTAATGTACTCAATTATACGTCCCACACAGGGCTATGCATCTGGAATTTTAAATTTTTTTTTTAGCAACAAAAATGAGAATGTATTTAACCATCTCATGCCAAAACAACCCATAAGTGGTTTTCTTGATTTTAGAGTTTTTTATTACTTTAAAAATAAACATTAGAAAGGTAACAGGTTATTGGTCTGGACATCTCAGAAAAACTTGTTATTGCACAGGTTAGTATACCTTTAAGGTACAATCCATAAAAGGATAAAAATGACCCATTTGAAAAGAGAAGCTATTTTTAGAGTCACTTACCTGTTATAACTCTGTTTTAGGCCAGAGAGGAAGGCATGTTAAGATTTGTTTTAAATCTAGTGTATCGAAAATGACAATGGTCATATTTATCTCTTTTCTATCATTTTCCATAAGGCCATATCCTCATGGGATTGAATATCATTATGGAAAGAATATGGAGTTTGACTCCACATAAACACATGTGGGTTATAACTCTGGATCTTTTGCTACCCACCAGCTGAGTGACTAGTCAGTTAATTTACCTCATTGAACATTAGTTTTCTCATTTCTGGAGTAGGGTTAATACCTACTGCAAAGGGTCAACGTGTGAAAGAAAAAATGTGAATATGAAGCACTTTAGAACTTTCAAAGACAGTAGATTTTCGATAAATGCTACTCTCCTCCTCTCCTTACAATCCCTGTTCTAGTCTTTATTTTACAAGGTGGTGTATACCAATAGTACCTTTAGCCATATGAGTTTTACTATCTCTACACCAAAGCAAAGACCCTCACAGGATAGTTACTACATCCTCTGTAAGCCTTAGGAGAAAAATTCAATCAAGCTGCAGGAGTTTTCGTGGTTGTTCCTTTTGTTTCTCCATCTGTCATGCTTTATTTAAATAAAGAATCATAATATTCTTAGTATAGACATCATACTTTTTGTTATTTAAATACAAAACCCCTTCACTTAAAACTATATCATTTTTGTGTTCTTCCTACACCAAAGTTATTTTAAGAGAAAAGATACTCAATTTTTTAATTCATGAACATTAATACTTATAGTATAACATTAAGGTAGTTTCAACATTTCTCTTGCAACTCTTACAGGCTCCGCACACTCCTGATTTTATGTTGTTTATATCTTGTGATTGCTCAGTGCTTGATGAACACCATTGCCCTACTTACCTGCTGTATATCAGTTGACTATTGCTTGGAGAAGTCCTAATTGTGCAGAGTGAGTTCCTACAAACTGGTTCTTTGTTACAGATTGTCATTTCTCTATTGCTATATTGTTGGATCTTTATAGCACCATTCCACAGAGGCTGTTCAAAATCTTTATTGTTCTTAAGAAATTAGCTTCATCTTTGACCTCTTTACTCTTGAAAGATTATCTCACTGTGATGACATTCAACCTGCCTCTGTCCTTCCAACCTATCCTATGCCTTGGTTCATATAGTTTGTGCCAAATGAAGATGCTTGCTGTTTTGAGTAAAGCAAATTTTCCTTTCAATATATATACTTTCAATATCAAGTATACTTTCAATAATAATTTGATTAAAAGTCTTTGCTGGTTCTTGTATTCTATCAACTAAAACTACAGCTCCTTGACCTTGTGTTCAAGACCCTGTCCAATTACCTTTCCTCACTTATTTAGTGAAATGTAAAGCAGAACTTCATGGAGAAATATTCTGAATTGGCATTAAAACTATTCAAAACTTACAAAATTTTATTTCATGTCCTCCAAAGAATTATAATATCATTCACATGCATCCCTACTCAACTCTACTTCTGAAGTTGACAGAGGAAATAAATTACCAACAATCTGTCTGAGACTTCTTGTCTATAGCATTCTGACTGTGATAGATTTCAATATTGTTTTATTTTTTTGCTTAGGTACCTTAATATTCTAGTCTTCATTATATTAACTTTTAAATATTCAGTCTTTATTTATTTTAACATTGAGACCAAAGTTCATTTTTTAAGACAAAAGAGACTAAGACTTTTTTTAAAACCATGAAAGAATTTAAAGAATGTGGTACAAGACATGCAACATGTAGTGAGTTTTTATCCTGCAGCAGCTATTCTTTTTCAGAAGAATTTTTTGAGTCAGTGTTATTATTCCCCTATTATAAATAGGGAATGGATCCTTTAGAACCTTAAGTCATTTGGCAATTGCCACATAGCCAATAAATGGCAGAAGTATAATTCAAACTCAGATCCACTTGCCACCAATTAGGAAATTATCTACTCATGCTGCAACATTAAAGGGAATTCTTAAACTACTGATTTTCATCGATAGTTTAGTAGATCACTGGCCTAGGACTGTAGCGAGAATGGAAGATGGTAGCATCAAGTGTCAAGCTCTTTTGAATGGTATTTTGTTTGTTTGTTTGTTTTCTTCTTCCCCTAATTCTCAAAACCTGGAAAGTGTTTCCTGGAATGTTTCACAGCCACTCTCTTCCTTCTATTCCTTTTTGGCTAGCTGGGTGGCTGTGCCTGGCTCTCTGCCTAAATACTATCCTGAGGAACTTATGCACACTCTGCTCAGTGATCATTCCTGAGTCACTGCTACCATTGCCGCCATTGTTCCTCTATTTGGGTAAGAGATAATTTCCAAGCTACAATTTTGAGAAGCAGCTCTAAGTAGGTGATTCATAATGCCTCTACCACACTCCAGCTCTCACTTTCCCACATAATAATATTGACGCAATGCTAGAGCAAGCCACTTTTATACAGTGTCAGATTCAGCAGATGGATTGGCCCAACCCACTCTTGTGTATCTTTAACCTTTTCTTCCCCTCCTTTTATAGTGAAGAGTTCTTCTCAGAGAATTATGATACTTGAGCCACATTTCCTCTTTAACAATTTCTTCCTGGAAATTGTTGCCCATCCTATTTCTTTATTACTTCTCCAGACTCTCTGCTTCTCTTTGCCTTCCTCCTGACCGTGTTCCCATCTCCACCAAGTTCAACTTAAGATTTTGCTTCTTTAATAGATTACCCTTCAAAGTTTTTGAAACTTAATAATGTATCAAATATAAATGTACCTTAGTGATCTTATACTACTATTCTACAGTGATCCTCTCCTCAAATCCTTTGCCTTGAATTTTAGTCCTTCCATGCTCTGTCTCAAATGTGCAGTTATCCCAAGGGAAAAAGTGACTGCAGAAGGCCAGTTTGCTTGTTTACCATTCCTTGGGTTACTTTAAGAGTGCAGCTTAATTTGTGACTGTGATTGATAGACTTTGTAAATGCTATTGGAGGCTAAATGATTTAAAGTTTAGAAAAACAGCATCTTCCATTTGCACACAAAGTTGTGGTTTATTTCAGAGCAAATAGCTTCTCAAGTGATGACTTGGCTCTTGCTGAAATCCCAGCAGCGGAGGTCTCTGTACTTGGACAGGTCAATGGTTGGAGAAGAAGAGGCACCTGGAATAGCTTATTCATGGTCTTCCAGGAAAGCCTCTGAGAAGAACTGCTGAACAAAAATGAAATTAGGCAGCATTAGAGCTGCAAACACTTTGACTATTGAGATCACCCAAGTAAAGCATGGTTTATTACTTCTAGGAGCCAAAGACCCATGAGACAGTACAATTCTAACTGGGGGAAAAGCTTCAGATTGTGGAGGCAGAAGTCATGTGTCTCTGTGCATGAGACCTGATCATGCATTTGGGCATTCCATAAACATTTGAACTCCCACAGGTCAGATGTTTTGCTCTATCCTAAGAATACAAAGGCCAATACAATACAATTTTTTTCCTAGAGAAAGGGAGCTTAGGGAAATTAACATCATCTGGGAACCAACCAAAATGGATAGAACATGCTGTCTTGAAATTATGCATATTCTTATTTTATTCTCTAAACAACTCTAAGAAGGTGGGTATCTACTAACTGGATTCTATGGATAAAAAAAACCCGGAGACTTAAAAAGTAGTAGGCTGGGATTTCAGTCAAGATCTCTATAATTCCAACACCAAAATTTGCCCAGAGAAGTGTATAAAAAGATATATTTGAAAATTATGTGGTGAATATTCAAAATTCTGAACTAAGTATAGTGGGAGCTATTAGGAGACCTGATTTTACATAATTGGTGTGATTTTATCTTTGTTTCAAAGGCTGAGAGTAGTTAGAAAAAGAAAAGGGGTAGAGGATATACTGTGAAAAAGCAATGCTTGGTCTAATCCTCTTTTTAACAGCATCTTAGTAGAGGGGCAACCGTGTGGTCGTATCTAGGAGTGGCCTTGTCTTGGCTGCCTCTGCCTCTTATTTAAACTGACCCTATTATGCCCAAAATTTTCTTTGGTCTGTTTATACTTCATATCCTTAGGATTGACCACATACTTTGTGAGGCTTCATGTTTAAAAATTAAGAATTTCAAAACAGCAGAACATTAAGCCAAACACGGGGGTCATCTTAGTGCCCATGAAATGACCCTGATAGTAGAACTAAGAACCGTGTGAAAGATATGAGAAAATGTTCTGTTTACCTGTAGTACCCTTCTTATAGGTTATATAAATTATAGGTTTAATCTAAGTTAGCTAATATATAAATACAAATGGCAAAATTTATGCACATGAAGTTCATTTCAAACTCATGTATGACCAGTTGCAAAGCATGTGTTTATTTTTAAATATTTTGGGAAAAATTGTATGGAGCAGATGGGGCTTTAATTATTTTTCTCTTTTTTTCCTCTATCATGAAATATTTTATCCATGTAAGTATCTAAAAAGAATAACATAATGAAAACCAAATGAATATACAACCTAGCTTAAGAATTATAAGTCTAAAATACAATTAAAACAACTTATGATATATTCATGGATCATATTTTCCACTCCAACTGCATCTCGAGGGTACTATTAATTTGGCATTTCAACATTCCTTTTATTTTCACTGCACATGTATATATCCCTCAAATACACAGAACAAATCTTTTTATTCATTCATTTAACAAATACTTATTGAGCACCTACTATACCTGTCCATGTGTTATATGTTCTGGAGAACATGTCAGTGAGCAAAATATATGTAAATAGGAAGAATCTTTCCTATAAAATGGAGGACCGAACCCATTTATAAAAGCTACAGAAATAGTAAATCATAGATTTTTTTTTGCTTATTTTTGTCTTTGTGACACAAAAATAAACCATAGAGTGGAAAAATATACAATGTTTTTAGAGATGAAGATTGATCAATATGTCAATTCTCCCTAAATTTGTTTATAAATTTAATGAGATTTCAGAGAAAAAAAAATGCCAACTCTTCATTCCTGCCTCTCCTTGCTGAACTAAAGATTTATTTTTACCTTTTCTTTTCTTTTTCTTTTTTTTAATGAGACAGGGTCTCCTTCTGTCATCCAGTCTAGAGTGCAGTTATATGATCATAGCTTACTGTGGCCTCAAACCCCTGGACTCAAGCCATCCTCCCACCTCAGCCTCCTGAGTAGTTTGGACTACAGGTGCATGCTACTATGCCTGGCTATTTTTGTTGTTGTTGTTGTTAAGAAATGGGGTCTTGCTTTATTACCCAGGCTGGTCTCAAACCACTGGGCTTAAGTGATCCTCCCATCTTATTCTCCCCAACAGGCTTGGATTATAGGCCTCTGAGCCACTGTCCCTGGACACATAAGGGAACTTTAAATGCATCTAAACTAGGAGGAACAATCATGAAAACACTGGAATAAAAAAAGTGTGTGTGGTTAAGTTCTACTGGATATTAAGATGTGCAGGGAAACCTTTAGAGTATAATTAACAGATTAATAGATAAATGGAAAAATACACATGAACATTGAGTATCTGATAAAAGTAATATCTCAAATCTGAAAAACAAAGATTGAACTTTTCTTAAATGATGCAGAGATACCTGGATAACCACTTGGAAAATGATGAGAGTGGACTGATATCTAACTTCATACATCAAGACTAGTTAAAACTGACCAAAAATCTAAATAACAAAACGAAGCCTGGTGTGGTGGCTCACACTCTAATCCTAGCACTTCTGGAGGCTAAAGCAGGAGGATTGCCCGAGCCCAGGAGTTTGAAACCAGCTCTGTTCACAAAGGGAGATTTCATCTCTACAAAAAAGTATGAAAATATCAGCTGGGCATGGTAGCACACACCTGTCATCCTAGCTACACAGAAGGCTGAGGCGGGAGGATTGCCTAAACCCAGGAAGTTGAGGCTGCAGTGAGCCGTGATCATACCACTGCACTCCAGTCTGAGCAATAGAGTGAAACAGTGTCTCAAAAATAAATAAAACCAAATCTTACAATGAAGACCTATATCCAAAACCCAGAATACATAAAATATTGATAATTTTATATAGTCAAATTTTACATGGCAAAAATCAAGATAAAGACAAAAAT
Source organism: Macaca nemestrina (assembly GCF_043159975.1). Lineage (NCBI taxonomy): Eukaryota > Metazoa > Chordata > Mammalia > Primates > Cercopithecidae > Macaca > Macaca nemestrina. The sequence continues at coordinate 81,659,576 of NC_092135.1, read as the reverse complement.
CAAATAATAAACTGTGAATCTTTTTGCAAGTCATGTTACAAAGGAGTAATCATACATGAATATATATATATAAAAGCTTCAATTTCTAGGAGTTTCAAGTATATTATAAATATATAATATGTAACATATATGTCACATATTCATACATATATATTAAACATAAGTATGTAACAAATATATAATCATATTTTGTATAGTATGTTTGAAATATGTAATATGTAAATTATATATCTATATATACATATTTGTGACTCTTAGAAATTGAGAAGACAAAGAAAAAACTAACCGAAAAAAGAACAAAAGTCATAAAAGACAAATCACAGAAAGTTTATGAATAGCATTTAAGTATTTGAAAAGATATTCATCCTCTCAATAAAATGAATAAACATTAACTGGTAATAACCATTTTCTAACCATCAAATTGAGGAAAATACAGAAGTTTGAAAATTCTGTTGGAGAGACACTTGTAATTTCTGGAAAGAATACAAAATAGTACAATTCCTATGAAGGAAAATTTGGCACTATCTAAGAACGTTACAAATTCTTTAATCCTCAAACCTAACAATCAAATTTCTACAAATACATTCTACAGATACATTTGAATAAGAACTTTCATATGTACTAGGTTATTCATTGTGGTATTAATAGCTGAGTGTCCAGCAAAAGAGACCTAATTAAGTAAGCTGTGGTACATCCATGCAGTGGAATGTAGTAGTTTTTAAGAAGAATGATGCATGACCATATAAAGAATGAATTGTATTCTTTGCAGCAACATGAATGCAACTGGAGGCCATCCTCCTAAGCAAATTAATGCAGGAACAGAAAACCAAATGCCAAGTGTTCTGAAAAGTGGGAGCAAAATGTTGAGTACACGTGGACATAAAAATGAGAAAAATAGACAGTGGAAAGTACAGAAGGGGGAAGGAGGTGGGGAGCAAAGGTTGAAAAACGATTGGATATTATCAGTACCTGGGTGATGGGACCAATCGTACCCAAACCGCTGCATCACTTAATATACTCAGGTAACAGACCTGCACATTTATACCCTAAATCTAAAATAAAAGTTGAAATTATTTAAAAATAAATGGTATGAAGCTATATTCTGTGTATTATGATAGAGAATATATTGTTATTCCAAGAGATACTGGGGAAAATATGTAACATGCATCATAGTATATGTTGATTTCTTTAGTAAGATAAGGCAATTATTTGCATGCTAAACGAACATTTTCAGGATTTGTTTGTAAAATAAAAGTATTTACCTACAAGGAGTTGAAGAGGTAAATAAAAGAGGAGGCGGTAAGGGAAACAAGACTTTTCTAGGTGTCTCTTCATATTGTAACTCTTGAATCGTGTGAACACACTACCTATTGAGAAAACACAGCCCAATTTAGTAAGAAAGCCCTAATATTGAAAGCAAATGGAAGCAAATGAGCAAATAAATCCAAGTAGATATTACATTGGTAATATAAACCCACAAAAGATATATTTCAACTGACTTTAGAATGTATATTTTTGACTGTATATGCTTAGTGCAGTGGATTCTAAGAATAAAAACTGTAAAGACAAATCGAACTTTATTTGGTTGTTTAGTCTTTTAAAACTTTTTTTATGATAATTGTAGATTCACTTGCAGTTTGTAAGTAATACAGAAAGATTCTTCCTTTACATGGTTTCCTTCCACAGTAATGTTTTGCCTAACTACAGAACAATGTCACAAGCAGGAAATTGATTTTGACACCATCTATTGACTTTGCTCAGATTTCATCAGTTTTACGTGTGTGTGTGTGTATGTATTCTGTGATTTTATCATGCGTACATTCATGTGACCACCACAGTGAAGATACAGAAGGGTTTCATCACAAGATTCAATTATTCTACTCCTTTATAGTCAAAGTTATTTGTCTTCCTTAACATTGTATCTGTCCTCCATCTCTGATTTTGTTCTTTCAAAAATAATATATAAAATTTCAGGCCAGGCGGGTGGCTCACACCTGTAATCCCTGCACTTTGGGAGGTCAAGGAGAGTGGATTATCTGAGGTCAGGAGTTCAAGGCCAGCCTGGCCAACACAGTGAAACCCCATCTGTACTAAAAAAAAAATACAAAAATTAGCCAGGTGTGGTGGCACACTCACCTGTAATCCCAGCTACTCAGGAACCTGAGGCAGGAGAATAGCTTGAACTGCTGAGGCAGAGGTTGCAGTGAGCCGAGATTGTACCACTGCACTCCAGTCTGGGCAACAAGAGTGAAACTCCGTCTTAAAAAATAACAATTTTATAAAATGAAACTTTTGAAATACTTCAAGACTTAGCATAATTCCCTAGAACTTTATCTAAACTGTTTCGTGTTATCAATAGTTCCTTTTTATTGCTGAGTAGTATTTCAAAGTATAGATGTCCCACTGTTTATTCACCTGTTTAAGGACATCTAAACGGTTTCTATTAAGATTCACAAACAAAGCTGATATAAACATTCATGTGCAGGTTTTTGGGTAGACGTACATTTTCATTTCTCTGGAATAAATTTCAAGAATACAACTAAGAATACAACTGGGCATATGTCACATATGTTTAGTTTTATAAGAAACTGCCATACTCATTTCCAGAGTGGCTATATCATTTTACATTCCTACTAATAATGTAAGATTGATCTAGTTTATCACATTCTTTCTAGCATTGGATATTAATCATTTTTATTTAATTTTTAACCATTCTGTTAGGTGTGTAGTGGTAGCTTGTGGTTTTATGTGCATTTCCCTAATGGTTAATGACATTGAACTTTTCATGTGATCATTTGCCATCTGTATGTCCTCTTCAGTAAATGTCTCTTTAGGTCATTTGCCCATTTTATAACTCAATTATTTTCTTTGCTTTTTACTGTTGAGTTTTTGTTGTTGTTGTTGTTTTGTGTGTGTGTGCTTTTTGTGTTTTTTTATTTTGTTTTGTCTTGTTTTTTGAGACGGAGTGTCGCTCTGTCGCCCAGGCTGGAGTGGCGTGATCTGGGCTCACTGCAAGCTCTGCCCCTAGGGTTCACGCCATTCTCCTGCCTCAGCCTCCCGAGTAGCTGGACTACAGGTGCCCGCCACCTCGTCCGGCTAGTTTTTTGTATTTTTAGTAGAGACAGGATTTCACCGTGTTAGCCAGGATGGTCTAGATCTCCTGACCTCGTGATCCGCCCGTCTCAGCCTCCCAAAGTGCTGGGATTACAGGTGTGAGCCACCGTGCCTGGCCTTACAGTTGAGTTTTGAGAGTTCTTTATATATTCTAGCTACAAGTCATTTGTTGAATATATGGTTTATAAATATTTTCTCTGTACCTAATCTTTTTATCCTTTTTATAGGATCTTTTGGAAAGAAAAAGTTTTAAATTTTGATGTGATACTTTTCTTTTTATAAATTGTAATTTATTGTCAAATGTAAGAACTCTTAGCCCTAGGGACTAAAGATTTTATTTCACTTTCTAAAGTTTAATAGTTTTACACTTTAAATTTAAACCTGGAATTCATTTTGAGTTTAGTTTTGTATAAGGTGAGAGATTTATGTCTACTTCCTTTGTGCTTTTTTAACCTATGAATGTCCAACTGCTCCTGTACCATTATTAAGAGACTAGCCTTTCTCTATTGAATTACTTTTGTACCTTTGTCAAAAATCAGTTGGATATATTTATGTGGCTTTATTTTTAGGTTTTCTATTCTGTTTCATTGATCTATGTGTCTGTTTCTCTGCCAGTACCATGCTGTTTCGATTACTGTAGCTATATAGTTAGCCCTAGTTTTGAGTAGAGTGATTCTTCCCACTTTATGCTTATTTTTCAAAATTATTCAAGCTAGTGTAGGTCCTGTGCCTTTCTACAATAAATCTGAGAATGAGTGTGGCTTTGTCTACACAAAATCTTATTGGATAGTAGTTTAACTTGTAAAAGGTAATATTGCTATTGTTATATTGATACTCTCTATAGTATTGAATGAAACAAAAAAGTTAATATAACACCATAAAGAAATATTTTACTGTAGATTAGAATATATACAAGAATAAAATAAAAGGGAAACATAATATTGAAGTTGTATTGTATATCAAATACAAAGTCATTAATTTATGTATCTCTGTCCACTGAAATTGCTTAGAAGCAATTTCACCCTAGTAACAATGATTATTTGTGGCACTAGGGTTGTGTCCTCTAATGCTATTTCCCTCCTTGGAGAAATGGCTGGTTTGAAATGTGGGTCAAGGAAAGTACAAGGTGGTCCCAGGGCATGTAATTATACTAGAAATTGAAGAGGATTTGCCGGGCGCGGTGGCTCACGCCTGTAATCCCAGCACTTTGGGAGGCCGAGGCGGGCGGATCACAAGGTCAGGAGATCGAGACCACGGTGAAACCCCATCTCTACTAAAAATACAAAAAATTAGCCGGGCACGGTGGCGGGTGCCTGTAGTCCAGCTACTCAGGAGGCTGAGGCAGGAGAATGGCGTAAACCCGGGAGGCGGAGCTTGCAGTGAGCTGAGATCCGGCCACTGCACTCCAGCCTGGGGGACAGAGCGAGACTCCGTCTCAAAAATAAAAAAAAAAAAATAAAAATAAAAATAAAAAAATAAAAAAATAGAAATTGAAGAGGATTCAAAGATTGATAGTGTCATGCCAAAGAACACAGGAGCCAGCTCAGAGGAACTCCCAATGGCCAAAATTGTGACAATATGCATAAGAGGATGAGTATTACAATTGTTGAAATTATATTTATTCTGTAAAAATCATTGAGACTGAATGATGATAAGGAAAACCAAAGAAATTCATTTGTCAGCATTCAAAGCTATTAACTTTTTACTTTAAAAAATGGAAATCAAAAGAAAAGAGCTAAGCATATTTTTTCTGCCTTAGCTGTGGTACTTGAATTTTAGGTTTAAGAAATAGGCTCACTTTAAAAAATCACTATTTTTCCATCTTTATCAGAATTATTGACTTGGGCGATGATTAACAATGGTGTTAAAACCATTGGTTGAAAGACTGATGGAGAAATGAACGTTTGTGTGGTGCCTGTGGCAGGCATTGTAATGCCTTCCCTCCCCTCCAAAAGATGTTCACATCCTAATCTCTGACTCCTGTTGAAATAATGCATTTAAAGCATGAAAGTTGCCTTTCATGGTGAAAGAGACTTTGCAAATTTAAGGGGACTTACAAGAAGAAGGTTAGGTGAATTGGAGTAAAAGGTATGATAAGAGAAGTCAGAGTGATGCAGGTTCATGAGCCAAGGAAGGCGGGCAGCTACTAGAAGCTGCAAAAACAAGGGATATATATTCTCCTGTAGGCCCTTAGCCTTGCTGATTCATTTTGGAATTCTGATCTCCAAACTGTATGATAATGGATTATTGTCATTTTAAACCACTAAGTTTGTGATAATTTGTTACAGCAGCAATAGAAATCTAATACAGTATCCTTTGAATGTTCCTCAACTTATGTATCCATTTTCCATTGATGACTATTTCCTATTTTAAGAATGCTCTACAAACATGCTTATAACATGTCTCATTTTGTGTATGTATGTTTTGTGTCTGAAAATTTCCAGACCATACATAGGAGAGGAAGGAATTACAGGGTCATGGAGCACAACATTTAACCTAAATATATATTGTCAATTGATTTTCACAGTAGTAATGTGAATTTACATTCCCACAGCAGTATATGAGAGTTTTTCGCCTTTACTGATTTTGTCAGACTTTAAAACTTTTGCAAGTTGAGAGACCTGCAATGGAATCTGATATTTTCAATTTTTGTTGTTGTTGTTGTTTTGTTTTTGTTTTTTTTACTAGTGAGTTTGGACACTCTTTTCATATTTGGATTTCCTCTGCCATGTTCTAACTACTAATCTATTTTGCTCATGTTTCTATTTGGTTGTGTTTTAAAAACTGCCTTGTAGGCTGGGCATGGTGACACACACCTGTAATCCCAGCACTTTGGGAGGCTGAGGCAGGCAAATCATGAGGTCAGGAGTTCGAGACCAAGGCTTGCCAACGTGGTGAAACCCCATCTACACTAAAAATACAAAAATTTGCCAGACATGGTGGTGCACACCTGTAATCCTAGCTACTCAAGAGGCTAAGGCAGGAGAATTGCTTGAACCGGGAGACGCAGGTTACAGTGAGCTGAGATTGGGCCACTGCACTCCAGCCTGGGCAACAGAGTGAGACTGTCGCCCAGGAGGGTAGGGGTGGGGGAAACTGCCTTGTAGGAGATATTTATATATTCTTGATATTAATCACTTATGAAATATATGTATTGCAAATATCTCCTCAGGTTCTCAACTATACTCATTTTGCTTTTTATAGGATCATATTATAAACAAAAATTTAAATTAAATTAAAATTAAAATTTCTGGGTAGTTGAAATATTCATTATTTTCTATTTGTTTCTGCACTTAGAAAATGTTACTAATAATTGTGCCTACCTTATAATGTGATGATTCAATGAAATATTGTATGTGAAGTACTTAGCCATAAATGCTAAGTATTTGGCTCAAGATGAGACCACAATAACTATTTGGTGTTACTACTGTATTCTTTATTATGCAAAGCACTATTGAGTGAAAGAAAAATAATTTTATATCTGGGACATGAGAATGAAATGACTGAATCAATATACAATTCTAAGTCATTTATCAACCTCCAGATATGTGGGACTATTTCTGGACTTTCTAGTGTGCTTCAACATCACCCTGGTTTAATGATTAACTTAAGTAATGTAGTCGTATGATAAATCTTGATATTTGATAGAGGAAATTGTCTCATCTTGATAAATGTTTTTTTCAACTTTTTTCCCCCTCAACATTGTCTTGAAATTTGTGTCCTTTTGCCTTTCCATATAAACTTGAAAAATAAAAATGTTCGTTTCCATGGGGGGAACCCCTTAGAGAACAAAATGGTTTATGTGCTAAAGATGGAAAGTCATTTATTCATTCTAGTACGCACATAAATCAATACCCACTACTGCAATTTTAGTTATGAATTAGGCAGAAATGATGAGCATTAAGGACAATCGTGGTGGAGGGAAGAATTTTAAATTTATCTGAAGTTATTAAGTTGCCATAGTGCAATTAGTTTTTGTTGTTGCTGTTAATCCAGGTATAGTTAGATAAACCTTGAAGGATCAAGCATATAATAGTCATACCACTCAAAAGATCTTGCAAAACTATTGTTTGATTTTTATGTCAGGCAAGTGACTTATGTAGGCAAACTGATTTTTAAGCTATTTCATAATTGTTAAATCATTAACATTATATAAAAGGTGTTATTTTAGTGCAATATAGTCAATTAGTTTTATGAACAAACAGTACATCTTTTGTGACCCTAACATTAAGGAAAAAAACTCAAGCCTCAATACTGAACTTTGATAACCCTTCAGATTTCATGAAGGAAATTATGATTCATTCTTTTCATGCATATCATTTAGAGAGTTAGAACATTACATAGAATTTTGAAATATAATTAGTATGAAACATTAGCCTGTCAGCTAATGGTTGATCATTTTTACTCAATTTGTTTTTGTGACACTTTACAAAGAGTATTAAATATGTTAAAAATACTTTTCAAAATTTTCATCTTACCATATTATAGAAGACAAGCTGATCTTTAAATGGAATCTGACCTTAATTTTTTGTTCAGCTTCTGTATTCTGCATCTATTTTTTATTGTGAATATAAATCCACTATTAGGCTTAGGTTTTTTAAACAACTTTACTGAGGTACAATTTGCATACAATGAACAATACATATTTAAAATATAAAATTCAATAAATTTTGATACATGTATACACATATGTCACCACCACTATAACCAAGATACTGTACATTTCCATCACCTCCAGAAGTTTCTTTGTGCCTTTTTGCAATCCCCTCATCTCTCCGTCTCTGTACCCAGGTGACCATTGATTTGAGATGTGCCGCAGTATCATTATGAAGCTTATTTGTGGCAGTTCACTCCAGGGTGGGGTTGATGGTTGGAAATGCTGCAATAAAATGGGCTATCTTGTGATGATAGGAATGATAGGATCCCAAAATTACATAAACATGATGGCAGCAAAACTATCTAAAGCATATTGGGTACAATTATCATAATGTGGAAGCAAAGGCAAAAATTGCAGCCAGAGGAGGCCTGGCCCGAAGAGAACTATGGGGATGAAAAATAAGATTTGGTAAGATGTGCAGCCTATGGGGTAAAATCTATTGTAGATAGAGATGGTCAAGTGGACATCTCTGAAACTGCCCACATAGCCAAGATAGTATCTCATTCAAGAGACAGAGAAGTACAGGAGAACAGAAAAATGGCAGAGATCAGTGCAAGCACCTTAAAGACTAAAAGAATGCAGGGGTCATAGTTCGCATCATGTATCTTTCAATTCACCAGTCTTACCCAAGCAAAAACCAAACAGATCCTGTAAATGGCAATGGAGCCCCAAAACAACCAAGCAGTAGCTCCAATGGCTACTGTTTTGTCAGATGTGGTTATATGTCTGCTGTAGGCATGCAGTATGTAGGTGATGATCTACTAAATGCATTCTTTCTCATGCTTATCGAGGAAAAAGAAGCAGTTTTCATTTGTGGGTAATGGACAAAATCTGTTCGCTTATAGTCTGAAGAGATGGGGACTGCCTGGATGTTCTGCAGAACATCACTTTAGTATATTGTGTCAGTGACATTGGGTTAAGTGAATCAGATGCATAAGAAATGGCAAGTATGTTGGAAGGCTCTATAATCCATGTATTTTTCAGAGGGTGGGGGATAAGCCCTGTAGAGATTCAAATTCCTGCCACATCAGTAAAGTTGTTAGGGATACAGTAGGTGTGTCCTGCTGAATCATGCTGGGATTTTTCTTCAAAAGAACAGGACAACTTATTGCATTTTTAACCTCTTATTTCTAAATCATAAACACAATGCCTGCTAGGCACTTGGGACTATTTCTTTGACTTGTTTATCACATGACATTGAGAGCTGTCTACTTTGAGTTGTCCTTGAGCAGGAAAGAGCTTGCTTCAGGTCTGGTCTGTGATGCTCAAAACCTGTCCCTCGGCTGTACAACCCAGTGAACACTAGGGTATTACAGCTTCCTGTGGTGGGAAAAGGCACCATATAGAGTTTATGCCAAGCTTCAATAGGAGAATCACAATATAGATATTTAAGATTTTGAAGAAGGCCATGTCATTTGCAGCAGATAATTGTACAGCTGGCCATAGGAACTTCCCTTCACCCCCATATAGATATAGATGTGGGAAGAGTGAGAGGTGCTGGTAGGAGCAAATACGTACATCATTTTCCAACTCTGTTCAGGGAAATGGCATTGGGAGCTTCAAATCAGCTGTGGTCAGAGTATTTACATCAGAGAAATAAATTAGAGCATGATTTTATCCAGATGGCCAGTTTTTAAATATTACCCACATACCACTGGATATACAAGTTTGAGCCACCTGCCTGTACTTTCTGACCCTTCTCATGCCCCATCAGTCCTCCGTGTCCTACCTCCTGTACATGACGGATTACTGCTGGGCCTACTGACCCCGTGACTTGTGAGTCTAACAGAACCAAGGTCATGGTAGGCCACTCAGGCTACACAGTCTTTGATGCTCTGCGATCAGGTACTTCATCCCTATCAGGCCCCATTCGCTAGTGCCACACAGAGGACTGGGCATAAATAGAGCAAGAAGGAACTTTACAGAAAAAGCAATACAGCAACGGGACTTCAATTATGAATGTATTTGTTCTATCACATATCATACTACCTAGAAGCTGCTATCCTGACACAATGATGAAACATCTGTTTGAAGTTGCAGCCAAGCAGCCAGATTGAGATGAAACCTTGCACATATAGATGCTGTGAAAGAAAAATTAATCTCAGGACCTCAAACTCACTAAGCCAAAGGGAAAAGTCACACTGAGAAATGGGTCACACAAACCTGCCTCCCATTTGGTTCCTAAATAAAATAGCTACACAGATTTTAAAAAGAAGCTTACAGGCCTTCCTCATAATTTGCCTATGAAAAAATATCTTCTGGGCCCCAAGATCTTGACCCTAAAACAGTTCTGCTGAGTCTCACCCTGACAATGTAAATTGATAGCTTGTTTTGGCAGGTGTGGGAACAAGGACAGAACCAAAAAGCCATCCTTCTGCTCACTGGAGACTAATGCATATCTGACTACTTTCTCCTCCTTTTTTTTTTTTTTTTTTTTAATTTTACATAAAAATGAAGATTCACTGAGCAGGAGACGAATGCATTAATGACTCTTCCTCTACCCCTTCTTACATGTAAAATGTGTATTTAGTGAACGTTGATCAAAGACTTACAACTGCTTGCTGTTTTTTCTTAGTATTATTTTTTACTTATTTATTTATTTGATGGAGTCTCGCTCTGTCGCCCAGGCTGGAGCGCAGTGGCACGATCTTGGCTTACTGCAATTTCTGCCTCAGCCTCCTGAGTAGCTGGGATTACTGGTGCCTGCCACCATGCCCGGCTAATTATTGTATTTTTAGTAGAAATAGGGTTTCACCTTGTTGGCCAGGCTGGTCTTGAACTCTTGACCTCAGGTGTTCTGCCCACCTTGGCCTCTCAAAGTGTTGGGATTACAGGTGTGAGCCACCACGCCTACCCTGCTTGCTTCTTTTATCTACCCTCCCTTTAAATTTTTTTCTTTCTTCCTCTTTTCCCCAATACTTGTTCTTTTCCCTTTAAATATTGAGTTCCCCAGACCCTCTTCAGAGAAAAAAAATAAAAAAGCAGGGACCACAGATTTTTCCTGCGGTTCTGTATTCTTTTTCCTGAGTGTATCTTTAACCTTGGCAAATGAACCTCTTAAAATGATTGAGACTCACCTTGGTCATTTTCTTTGATTTACAGTGCCATGCTCTAGGATGCAACTCCAGAATGCAGTATATGCCCACTTCGTATGACCATTTTTTAGGGCTGTGTCCAATAGTTACTATACAGGGGTTCTAAAGGAGTGGGGATAGGAGTGGTCCACATCCCATCATTGTCTGTGACCCACTGGAAGAATCTGTGCTTCCTATCCATGTGACTTTTCTTCCGTGGATCCAGAGGTTCTGCTTTGTTGAGGAGGAATGCCTCTATCAGGGAACGCACTGTAAGGCCTATCGATTTTTATGCTCTGACTGTTCTGTGGTGAATTTGGACTTCTTGGGCCAAGAGGATAGGAACAAAGAAATGAATTTTACCATCCTGATAGGAGTAAATAACCCCAATTATCAGGAGGATATAGGGCTTGCCTCCTACTACTCTGATATTGGGGATTAAGTTTCAATGTATGAATTTTGGTGGGCACGCAAACATTTAGACCACAGCAGCAGCTTTGGCCAAACATTTTGTTAGATTAATTCATGTCATTGAATGTGGCGGTAATTTTTGATTGATGTGTTATATTGCATTGCATAAATACACTGCAATTTATTCATCTATTCCACTATAGATGGGCATTTGAGTTGTTTCTAATTTTGGGTTATAATGAATAAATCTATGAGCGTTCTTGAACATGTCTTTAGGTACACATACTGTTTCTTTCTGTTGGGTACCCAGGATTACAACCTCCTTTGCAAAAATTATAACTCAGAAAATTATGGCAGTGGGGGAGATCTGATCTAGCTAACCCCTTTCTTACCTTTACCCTTCAAGCTGCCTTTATTCCTGGGATTAAGCCAAACTAACTTTGGGAGACATTTGGTTTATACTTCAGTTAGTCCTTCTCCAAAACTCAGTCACCTTTGCTAAGCTAAGAGAGACCACTAGGCTAGGAGGATAGAGGAGCCTGAATTCTCCTAAGGCAGCAGTCCCCAACCTTTTTGGTATCAGGAACTGGTTTCGCGTGGAAGACGGTTTTACCACAGATGGGTGGTTGGGGGGCTGTGGGTAGTTTTGGGATGATTGAAGTGTATTACCATTTATTGTACACTTTATACTATTATTACATTGTAATATATAATGAAGTAATTACACAACTCACCATAATGTAGAATCAGTGTGAGCCTTGAGCTTGTTTTTCCTGCAACTAGATGATCCCATCCAGGGGTGATAGGAGACAGTAACAGATCATCAGGCATTAGATTCTCGTAAGGAACAGGCAATCTAGATCCTTCACATGTGCAGTTCACAATAGGATTCATGCTTCTATGGGAATCTAATGATGCTGCTGATCTGACAGGAGGCAGAGCTCAGGCAATAATGCAATGATAGGGAGCCACTGTAAATACAAATGAAGCTTCACTTGCTTGCCTGTTGCTCAACTCCTGCTGTGAGACCCAGCTTTTAATGGGCTGTGGACTGGTGCCAGTCTGTGGCCCAGCGGTTTAGGGATACCTGTGCTTAGGTGTAGATGTAAAGGATTGCCAGCCATTATTCCAGAGGTCACAAGATATGCAACTTCCTCAATTAATCCTGCAGATAATGTCACTATTATAACACCAAAGATTGGCCTTTTGAGATATCTTTTGAGGTTTTTGGCATGTCTGATGACCAATGGCTTTACCTGTACCCATCCACCACTGCTGTGGACCCAACCAGAAGTGACTCAAGTAACAAGACAGCTTTGATTCTCTGATTTCTTTTTCTTTTTTTTTAAATTTTTTATTTCCATAGGTTATTGGGGAACAGTTGGTGTTTGGTTACATGAGTAAGTTCTTTAGTTGTGATTGGTGAGATTTTGGTGCAACCATCACCTAAGCAGTATGATTTCATCTCTGACTCAACCAATCAGCGCTTCCCATACCCTAGCCCTCTGCCCATCAAACTGTCATCGAAAAACCCGTAACCTTCAGGCCTTTGAAACTGATTTGCATAATGACTCCATCTCCCATACAATGTGGCCTGCCTCAGGTCAATTAAACTCTTTACTGCAATACTATGGTCTCTATGAATTAATTTTCTTTGTGTAGCAGGCAGGAAGAAGCTGTCAGGCAATTACAGGAGTGGAAATGTTATTTAGCTTTAGTAGATATGGGCAAATAGTTTTCAAAGTAATTTCCAACCCCAGCAACAATGTCAAAGAGTAACTTGCTCTCCCTAGTCCCCTACATGTAGGAGTGTCAGTCTTCATATCAATACTTAGCACAGCTCAAATAATGCAAACTTGTAAAAGTTTAAATGGATTTAAACTTTACAACAGTTTGTATGTTACAAACCCCAAGAGATATGTATGTATGTTACAATACGTATGTTACAAACCCCAAGAGACGTTACTTTTGTTTTTAAACAGTAAATATTTTAAACAATTTAAACAGTGAATATTCATTTTTATTTTAGTCACATAACCATCTTTTGCATTCTTTGCATCCTTTTCTAGTAGTTGCCTATTTCTACCTATGATGATTTACCTTTAGCCTAAAGAACTCTTTAGAGTCTTGTAGAACAAGTCTGCTAGTGAAAAAATTCAAATTCACTCAGATTTTGTTTTCCTAAAATCATCCTTATTTTATCTTCATTTTAGGCATATACGTATATATTTAATATGGGTAGCATTTTAAATATATAACTCACATACTATAAAATTCACTCTTTCAAAATGTACAACTGAGTGGGTTTTAGTATATTCACAAGATTGTGCAACCACTACCACTAATTCCAGAGCACTTTCTTCACTCCAAATGAAACCCTATACCCATCAGCAGTAACTGCCCATTCCCCCAACCTTCTGCCCTGGTAACCACTAATCTTTTGTCACTTGAATTTATCAGCTCTGGACATTTCACATAAATGGAATCATGTGGCATTTTGTGTCTGATTTATTTCACTTAGTATAATGTTTTCATACTAAAGTCTGCATTTCTAATGTGGCCATTGAAGTCTCTGCTTGGTGAGCTTGGTGGTCAACTAATGATTGAACAGATGATTCCTTAAATACAGAGGTAAATCCAATAATTCTGTTTTTACTGAGAGGTTCTGTCTATGTGTATGAGTACATTTTTAATAGGTAGTGTTCAACTCTGCCTTAGCCTTTGATTTCTGATTCCACAGAGCCTCCAGATCTGCCATGAGTGGTGGGAGCATAGGGCTTACTGAGATGTTTTCTGAACAAGCAAATAGTCCTGAATATGTACACAGCCCTACACATGTGTAATGTCCTTCTAGAGTTCCAGGTGTATGTCTGGGACTCTAGAAGCCCCCATATAGACATCTCTTTCCTCAGCTTTTTCCTTAGCATATAGTTTGCCCCAACTATATGCAGCACCTCAGGAAATGACTAGACAGTTCAAATAATGACAACTTGTCTTTTAAAGCAAAGTTTTTTCTTTGGATGAAGTCCTATTAATCATTTTTTCTTTCATGGTTCCCAGGAATTTTTTTCTATTCCAACTTATGAAGATACTCGGCTATGTCTTTTTTTTTTCTATGCAATTAACTGTTTTGACATTTGTATTTAGTTCTATGATCCATTTTGATTTAATATTTTTATATGAAATAAGGCAGAGTTTTGAGACTAATTTTCTTTTTTATGGAAATCTGGTTGTTCCAGAACCATTTATTTATCATAGTATTCTTCCCCCATGGAAATGCTTTGGCACTTAGTGAAATATCAACTAAGCTTTTATGTTAGTGGGTCTAGTTCCACTTATCTTCTGATATCTATAAGTCGAACCCTTATGTGAATAGAAGACTTTATTGATTATTATAACCTTAGAGAAAGTCTTGAAACTAGAAAGTATGCCCATTCGCACTTTGTTCATTAAAAAAAAAAAAAATACTTTGGCAATTCTAAGCCCTGCGCATTTCCATATTTGACGCTAACGTCAATTTTTTACAAAAATGCCTATTGAAATTTTGATTGAGATGGTATTGAATCTTTACATCAATTTGACCAGAACTTTTATCATAGCAATATTGTCTTTTAATCCTTGAGCCTCCATTTATTAAGGCCTTTAATGTTTCTCAGCAGTGCTTTATAGATTTCAGTAAAAAGCTCTTGTGGTTTATTAAATTTCTTCTTAAATAGTTACTTGGTTTTTGCAAAAAATTTTTTAAATTTCAATTTACAAATGTTTATTGCTAATATATACAACTATAGTGGATTTTAAAATGTTGAACTTTGCATCTCACAGACTTTCTAACTTTATTAGTTCCAGTAATTTTCTACGTAGTTTATCATATCTCTGAGTTAAGACAATTTTAATTTTCCTATTTTTTTCTTGCCATATTGCACTAACTGTGGCTTTGAATATAATGTTGAATGGACATAGTGAGAGCAAATTTGAACTTGGGAGGAGCAATCTTGTCTCAGTTTTAAAGGGAAACATTCAGTTTGTCTCTCTGAACTATGATATTAGGCATAATCCTTTTGTGGATGCTTTTTTAAAAAAATCAGATTGAGAAATTTCCTTCTATTCTTAAATACTGTTTTTATGGGGATAAACATACTTACCTACATGCACACAAATGTATTTCATAACGTGGAGCTCTTTTATATTGAAGTATTGATGGTCTTGAAGGATAGAACAAACATACCAGTGTGGAAATTTTAAAATATTTTTTCTCGCTTACAAAGTAATCCAAACTTATGCAAACTCCAAATGATACAGAAATGAATCAAAAAGTGAAAGTTTCCCATAATTTGGGTACACTTGGTTATGAAGGAACTGTGTGAGATATCTGCTGGGCACATAATGACTTTCATTTTTATCGTGTCATTTAAACATAGCTTTAAAATGATTGTATCAAAACAACTATGTCAATGTAGTTGCGTTAGTATATCCTTTTTATTCTTAGGAGGTATTCTTTTCTGGTTGGTTCACAACATATTTTTGCATGTGAAGGGCTCTAAGAAATCTTGTAGCAGATAAGTCTATTTTTATTTAACTCAATGAGTCCCCAAATGAATTGCTGTCCTAACATTTTTTTCACCTAATTTCTGTAATATCTTATGAAATTAGTATTATATAAGATAGTCTTTAATATAGACCAAATGAATTGCTGTCCAAGGATTTTTTAATCTAAGTTTTATAATATCTTATAGGATATTATAAATTCTTATAGAATATTATATTACAAAATTTCGATGAAAAAATCTTTGGACAGCAATTCATTTGGTGTATATTAAATACTACCTTCTAGAATCTTATAGAATATCTTATAAAATATCACAAAAATTAGATGAAAAAAGCTTTGGACAGCTATTCATTTCGGGAATAGAATTATTATTCTATAAGACAGTATCTGGGCCAGGCACAGTGGGTTATGCCTGTAATCCCAGCACTTTGGGGGACCGAGGCAGGTGGATCACTTGAGGTCAGGAGTTCGAGACCAGCCTGGCCGACATGGCAAAACCTCATCTCTACTAAAAATATGAAAATTTGCTAGGCCTGGTGGTACATGGCTGTAATCCCAGTTACTCAGGAAGCTGAGGCAGGAGAATCACCTGAAACACCCCGGGAGGCAGAGGTTGCAGTGACCCAAGATTGTGCCACTATATTCTAGGCTGGGCAAGAGAGCAAGATCCCATCTCAAAACAAAAATAGTCTTTGATATACACCAAATGAATTGCTGCTCAAAGATTTATTTACCTAATTTTTGTAATATCTTATGGAAATAATGTTCTCTAAGACAGTCTTTGATATACCCCAAATGAATTGCTGTCCAAATATTTTTCACTTAATTTTTGTAATATGAAATTAGTATTCCATAAAACAGTCTTTGATATACATTGATATTTACTTTTGGTTTTCATATGTATGCTGTTAACATTAGTATTAAATGGAACGTGTCTTAGTCCATTTACTATTGCTGTAACAGAATAATACAGATTGGGTAATTTCATAAATAAGAGATTTGTTCAGTTCCTTGTTCTGGAGGCTGGGAAGACTGAGTATGGCACTGGCATCTGACAAAGGCCTTCATGCTAAGATATAATATGGTAAAAGGGCAAGAGTGTAAGACTGAGAGAAAGGCATTGGGTCAGGATTTTTTTGATAATCTACTCGAGATAATTAATGTGCTCCTGTGATAATGGCATTAGTCTGTCCATGAGGGCCCCACCCTCATGACCTAATCAACTCTTATTAGCCTTTACCTCACAACACTGTTGCATTGGGAATTAAGTTTCTAACCCATGAACTTTTGGAGGACACAGTCAAACCACAGAAACTAGTTAAACTAATCTGAGATTTACTGTCTAGGGCAGTCAGCAAGTAAAATAAATTGTAAACAGGATGGCTGACACTTTTACTTAAAATTCACTGCTGTGTTAGTTTGCTAGGTCAACCATAACAAAATACCACAAACAATGGCTTCAACAACAGAAATTTATTGTTTCACAGTTCTGGAAGCTAGAAGTCTAAAATCTAGGTGTTAGCAGGGCTGATTTCTTCTGGGACTGGGGGTAAAATCTGTTCTAGATTTGTCTTGTTGCTTCTGGTAGTTGCTGGCAATCATTGTCACTCCTTGTCTTGTGGAAGCATCACCCCAATCTCAGCTTTCATCTTCACGTGGCATTCTCCCTCTGTTCACGTGTTTGTCTCCAAATTGTTCTTTTTTTATAAGGACACCAATTACACTGGATTAGGACTCGTCCCTAATGACCACATCTTAGTTTAATTATATCTGCAGTGACCTTGTTTCCAAATAAGTCACATTCTGAGATACCAGAGATCAGGACCGCAATACATGAATTTTTCGGGGACAAAATTCAACTTTTATAACAATTACTTCTCTGAGAGAAGAAATGACTATCATATACATTCCCTTAAGTTAGTCTTCCACATGGAGGCTTACAGTCAGGAAAATGGCAAATTGAAAGTAAAATAGAAGGTTGGGTACTGTTGAAAACAGAGGGCCTGCTTAATCAAAGATGAAAAACGAGGCTGTATACTGGGAAAAAATGTAGAGGGAAATTATAAAAACCATGAGGAAAAAGTGTATTTTCCAAGGGAAGAAAACATGTATTGAAAACTTCAGGTAGTTAATTGATCTTCTCACTACATTGTATATATGTGTCAATAAAGGATATAATAACGTTATACTTTGATATGCTGTATTGTTGGAAGTTAGTCTCTATATTACAAAATATAATTTCTTTAAATTTTATCCCAAATTCAGTAGCCATCCTATCCACAAATTATTTAACTGTAGCATTTTAGGATTTGTACAATCTGGAATAACCTCGGAGCATATGGAGCATATCTATTTAGTAATGTAGAACACCTGGCACAAAAATGTGTAAAACACTGCTTTAATAACTAGATGATGCAGAGCTTCTAAGTAAAACCTTTGTTACCTGCTAAACAGGAAGCATCTGTTACCTTATGGATGTAACTCACAATTAGGCAACCTACGAGGCAGTCCCTATGGCAAAAAGGCTGTAGAATTATTTACTGAGCACTTAAGAACAAAGCTTTCATTCATTTTTATTTCCCCAAATTACTGGCATACAGAATTGTGAATGGGGAGTGTCCACTAAATGTTTACGAAATGTTTTGAGTGAATAAAAATGAATGATGATGTTAGAAAAAATATGTTTATTTGAAACCGCTTTTATTATCAATTCTCTTGTATTTACCAAAGTTGGACTTTGCTATCAGAATGTTCTGGTATCAAGTTTCAACTTGGTAGCTATTAGCTGTGATATTTGTAAATTAATAAAACATTTTGAGCCTCATATTTTTATCTGTCAAAAGAGATGGTAATTCCTATATTAGAAAGTAAAAGTAAGAAAGAAAGCTACTACTACTTTAGTACTGGCCATTATTATATTTCACCTGGATGGAAACTACAGCTTCATACCTGGTCTACATAAATTAATCATGCTCTCCTCTAATTCATTCTCTACCCTGCAGCCAGTGTAATCTCTCTAAAATGAATATCCGATCATATTACCTCTGCTACTTAAAATCTTCCAGTGTTTCCTTATTTCACTAAGACTAAAGCCTGAATTCCTTGGAGCTAGATAGGATTCTTCATAATCTGACTCCCACTGTTTCTGTCCTCACCAATAATTCATACTCTCATTGTATTAAACAATTTGCTTTGAGATGTAAGCTTATGCTTTCTTTTTTTCTACAAGTGTGAGTGCACCATGATGTAGCATCTGCCTATAGTAGTCATACTTTAGACATCCTCTTCTGTACCCCCTCTCCTACTTTTTCCTTTTCTCTCTAACTCACTTGATTAAATTGGAGTTTTCTTTCAAGTTGCCTTTGGAAAAATGTATGAGTTTCTCATAACTGGGCCATGTGTTCCTCCTGTAGGCCCTCTGGCACTCTGGGCTTCATCGGATTCTAGCATTGATCATATGGCTTTCAAGTCTCACCTTTGCTTCTCTAAGCCTCACAAAACTCTACTATATGCTTATATCCCTAGTACAGTCCCTGATACCTGGATTGTGATGAATAGTTATTTATTGGCTAAATAAATGAATGACGATAAGATGGTATTTTTGAAAATCAGGTACGATTATTGGTGTATAGCAGGCATTAAGGGTAAATACAGCTCCATTTGAAATTTAGGTTTATAAACAATTAGAAGTAACTTCATAAAAACCACTGTAGAAGGGAGATAAGCACTGCTTTATTAAACACTGATTGTGAGCCTGAGCTTTTTATAGCATGTGAGGTATAGGAATCTGGTTAAAGACAAGAAAAGAATAAATAAAAGTACATTTGCACTTCAGTGATCTCTAAAGTGATTAGCTATGAGCTAAATTTATAAACTGCAATTTTCTGCACTAATTGAATCTTATGATTGTTTTCAATTATGTAAGACATATTTTACAAAACTTGATATACATTCCAATATTAAAATGTAGTTTCAGATGGGAAAAGACAGGATCTCATAGTAAGTCTGATAGCAAGAGAGTCACAGTACTTTACCCTGAAGGGCAGCAAACCACAACAGGAAAACTGTCACTCCTGAGACAGGCACACAGAAGAGTCTAATTTAATCTTGCTTGACACTTGTTTTGATTTAGTTGGGTAGTAAAAACTTTTTTTTCTTTATAAATAGCATACTGGATAAGTTTTGTTTCACTGACTAGCACAGAGGAGAAGGAAATTATAATTGAGTATCTGAATAAGTAAAATTCATCTAGGTCCAAGTGACGTACATTTTACCTATTCCTTTAATTGTAGAAGATTCCCTTTCAATAGACAGATGCATGTTTCTGATGTCTTACCTCCCTTTCTCAAATATGGGACTTCTAATACTCAGTGTCTCAGTACATAATAAGTTTTTTTTTCCTTTTGTCTATGGGGATTGCATAATTCTCAGATGCTTAATTTTCTAAAATGTTAATTTTATCACCAGAAAATTGTTCTAGCTCTTTAACCAAAGGCATCGTGTCTCAAATAGACAGTAATAATTCTTAGCTCTGTTTCAGAGAAGTGTTGTTCAGTTTTGGCTACACATTATAATAAATTGGAGAGCTTTTTTTTTTTTTTAAAGGACACAAATGTTTGGGCCATATACCAAACAAATTAAATTGCAATCCCAGGGTGTGGGATTTTTTATTTAAAAGAAAGGATATTTCTTTTAATCTCCTTCAAGTGATTATAGAGTGCAGCCAAGAATGAACACCACCAGTGCCCCAGAGTCTATATCTAGTTACAAATCAGAATCACTTGTCTAAGCTTTTATTCCATCCCACTAATGTCCCAGACAATTCTTCTACTACTGAGCTTTCACATATTTTTTCCCTCTTTTGAAAAATAAAATAATTTTCTCCTGATTTTAACAAAAGAGAAGGCAGTGTAGAAAAGTGCAAGGAAGAAATGAAAGGCATCTATGATCACACTGCCTAGGAAAAAGGGATCATGGGGACCATTGTTAAAATGTTATACATTCACACATACACTATTTAAAATTTCCCAGTAAGCAAGATTACTGTATACTGTTGTATGAGTGCAAGTCTCTGATCATTGCTATGTTAGGATTAAACCAAGCTGGAGGAGACATCAAGAGTTTATCCAGTTTCAGATCTTCCTTTATTAAAGTATGTTTTTTTTTTAAGTCCAGAATATATAAGAAACAGGTAAAATGACTCTCCGACTTACAGCAAATGAATCACAATGAAGCAGATTCCCCATCTTCTCCTCACTGCAGTTTGTATTGCAGTGTCTTGTCTTGTGAATTACTACAGACTTTTTTGTCTTTTGAAATTATCTCAAATTAATACTTCTTACTATATACTAATATAATTATTTTTAAATATCTATAAAGCCATTTTTGTCTGTCTAAACTTGTGCCATAGATGTTAACACTGCTCCATTGCTGATTCCTGTTGAAACAAGACTCCTGACATCCTTTGACCATCAGTCCTGTTTTAAGTCTTCCTATGTCCACTGACCCATAGTAATTGGACAGTCACTCGTGTCTTCTGAACCTAGCAAACTGATAGGACTAACCCTGGGTCCTATCAGAGCAGTGACTGCTCATCAGCCATCCTAGAAATATCATGATGAAAACTGTCTCCCATCATATTAGGCAGCACATTGTTTAATTAATAAAAAATTGGGCCATTGTGTCAAGTAAGTGACGGCTTGCAGTGAATGACAAAGAATTCAGAAGTTCATTTATATCCATCTTAATTATAATTGTATAATAATGTCATATTCTTTTCCTACAAAATAGATGATTCCCCACTTATTATGGTAAAGTTCTAAAAGCTAAAATTTAAATAAGACTGGCTCCCAATGTTGTAGTGACCCTAAATAATGTTAATTAAGGCTAAATTTTGAGTAAATTATTTCCAAACTGGCTTAAACGCTAATGAGATAATAATCACCCAGGAGATAACAGCATGATAGCAATAGTATAAAACAGCAGCAGCCTGGCTAGATTGTCTATTTTCCTCTTATTCCAGATCTCATGAATGCTTAATTGACTTAAAACATTATGGCTCAAATGGACACAAGGTTACTAAATATGCCTATAATGTGGATAGAATGGAATTACATCTTAAGTGTTTTAGTCACAAATATGTAAACATAGTTGAAGTAATGTGGAAAATAATGCTAATTTTTCATATTACACAGTTGGACATGAATATTGATTCAGTTACCCTATGTCATGAAAGTTGGCAAGTTTATTCAAGCTAAGAGCATAATCGTTGAAAACTAGAGTGTTGACAGAGCTTTTATTAACAAACAAATGATTACCATCCCCAAAAAACCTGGGAAAGATGGTATCACTTTTTAAAATAATTACTTTCTGATAATAAAGTAACAGAAATTGATAATAGAAAACGTAGGAAATACACAAATTAGTAAAAATCTATGTTAGACTGTAACAAAGCAATGACAATTAACACTTTGGGTTTTTAGTCTTTTTCTCCCTATCCCTTAAAATTGATTTTATATCAGATATACTCTTTTAAAACCTTCTTTTCTGTCATACTATGTTAGGAAAAGCGTTCTATGTCACATTTTTAACTGCTCTCATGGTTCTTTAACTGGTCTCATAGCTTTTATTCTGCATACAAAGGCACAAACCAAAAAAGAGTGAAAACTATCTAACATTATAGATTTTGTATGACATCTTACATGCTATAAAAGATAAAGTGTGAAAAGAGAATTTGTAGGATATAGAACAAGTATAGGAGATCGTGTTCCAAATATATGGAAACCTCTCTTACCAGTAGAAAAATTGTGAGGTTTGTAGAAAAATAACTCACAAAAGGAAGAATATACATAGTTACATATATGAAAAAGTTTGACTGTATTGGTAATTTAAAAGATAATGTAAATAAAAATAAAATGTATTTTTTTACTTGTTAAATCTGTAAACAAAATTACATTAATATTGATTGGAAAGTGAGGAGGAATAAGCTTTGTGGAAGATAAGTTTTCTGTATGTATCAAGAGCTTTTAAAAACGTGTGTATTTGATCCAGAAATTAAACTTCTAGGAATTGCCTTGGTTAAATATAGATGTGTAAAGAGATATAACCTTTTTTAATATGTTTTTATCCTGGTCTAACTAGCAATAGAGTTCAAATGCTGGTTCAGTTGAATGACCATATGTAAAAAATCTCAACCCTTTAGTTTTTGTTAATATACAAAATTTAACTCCAAATGGATCATAGAATCCAATTTAAGAGCTGAAATTATAAAATCTGTAGAAGAAAATATAGGTGATACCAGGTTTAATAAAAATTTCTTAAAAGTTAAATACAAAATACAAAAGAAAAAACTCAAATTGGAGTCTAAAAAAAGAGTTTGCAATTTGCAAGACACTGTTATGAAAATGAAAAGAGAAGCCACAAATAGGGAGTAACTATTTATAAGACATACACTCGACAAATAACTTGTATCCAGAATATGTAAAGAACTACCACAACTTAATAAGGAGAAAAATTATTCAACTAAAAATGGATAAAAGATTTGAACAGGTACTTCAACACACAGGTGACAAATAGCATATAAAAAGATGTTCAACATTCCACTACAGATACCATTAAATAACTACAGAATGGCTAAAACTAAGGAGGCTTACCATATCCCTGCTGATGAGAATACAGAATGGTACAAACATTATAAAAAGCAGATTTGCAGTTTATTAAAGGTACACAAAATCATTTTTGTGGTAATATTACCAAATATGTAATGACCTAAGCATGCAAAAACATTGGACTAAACCAAATTGAAGGACATTCTACAAAACTGTTGATCATTTTCCAAAAGTACCAAAATAATAAAAGACGAAAGACTTGTTTTAGACTGGAGAAGTGTAATGAGAAATGACAACTAAATGCAATATGGGATTCTCAAACTCCTGGGACAGTAGAAGTTATTAATAAACTGGTTAAATTCAAATGAGGTCTGTTATTATATTGTACCAATGTTAATTTCCTGCTTGTGATAATTGCACTAAGCTTATACAGGATGTTAACATTAGGGAAATCAGATGAGAGATTTAAGGAAACAATAACATTTTTGCAACTTTTCTATAAAAGTTCAAAATAAAAAGTTTTCTTTAAAAAGTTACAATAGAGTCCTGGCCCAGTGGCTCACACCTGTAATCCCAGCGGTTGGCGGGGCTGAGGCGGGCGGATCACAAGTTCAGGAGTTCGAAACCAGTCTGACCAATATGGTGAAACCCCGTTTCTACTAAAAATACAAAAATTAGCCTGCCTTGGTGGTGCATGCCTGTAATCCCAGCTACTCAGGAGGCTGAGGCAGGAGAATCAATTGAATCCAGGAGGCAGAGGTTGCAGTGAGTGAGACTCAGATTCAAAAGACAGTTACAATAGAAGAGTTAAACATGGCTGGGTGCGGTGGCTCACGCCTGTAATCCCAGCACTTTGGGAGGCCGAGGCAGGCAGATCACTTGAGGTAAGGAGTTCTAGACCAGCCTGCCCAACATGGTGAAACCCTGTCTCTACTACAAATACAAAAATCAGTTGGGCGTGTGTAGTCCCAGCTATTCAGGAGGCTGAGGCAGAGGGGGCTGAGGTTGCAGTGAGCTGAGATCACGCCACTGCACTCCAACCTGGGCGACAGAGCAAGAGTGTGTCAGAAAACAAAAAAAAAAAAACTTCAGCTGTGTTCAAGTCAGTATTTACTGCAATTTGTTTTTTGTTTTATCATAAATTAGTCGTGAAAACTAATTGAATAGGAAAGAAGAAAATAAAATAAATCTCAACTTTAGAAGTTTTATATTGACATTTACTCATTTTTGTCCCAAATGGTAATCTTATTCTGTTAAATTTATTGTATTTATATTATCCTCTTATTTAATTTCAATGTAAACTAAACAAAAACATGAGTTAAAGATATTTATATCCTGTTTACAGCCTGTAAATTTAGTAAAACAAATATAAAATGACATTTAAAGTTTATAAAGAATATGCGAGTAGAGGAAGCAGAGCAAGATGGTGGAATAGAAATCTCCACTCATCATCCCCCTCCAAGGACCACCAAGTTAACAACTATCTACACAGGAAAAAAAACCTTTATAAGACCCAAAAATCAGGTGATCACTTATAGTACCTGGCTTTAACTTCATATCACTGAAGGAGGCACTGCAGAGATTATCAGAGAAAAAAAAAAAAAAGAGAGTCCTGAATTGTGGACACCACCCTTCTCCCATCCCAGCAGAGGCAGCACATTGCAGAGAGCATCTCTGGGTGCTGGCGGTGGCAGAACACAGCAATTCTGAGGCATTGAACTCAGTGCTGTCCTGCTAGAGCAGAAAGGAACACCAGACCAAACTCAGCTGATGCCCACCCACAGAGGGAACATTTAAACCAGCCATAGCCAGAAGGGAATCACCAATCCCAGTGGTCTGAACTTGAGTGCCTGCCAACTTCGCCACTGAGGGCTACAGCACTCTGTGTCTCCAAGTAAATTTGAAAGACACATAAGAACTGCAACTCTTAGCCGAGTCTCACTACTACTGAACTAGGCCCAGAGAGTATGGACTTGGGGGGGTCTATAACTTACTGAGATGCCAACTGGGGTAGCCAAGGCAGTATTGACATTATCCCTCCCCTAGTCCCAGGTGGCAAAGCTTTAGGCTCC
The DNA here is from genome assembly GCF_043159975.1 of Macaca nemestrina. Taxonomy (NCBI): domain Eukaryota; kingdom Metazoa; phylum Chordata; class Mammalia; order Primates; family Cercopithecidae; genus Macaca; species Macaca nemestrina. Next base: position 81,634,095 of record NC_092135.1, on the reverse strand, counting down.
AAAAGAGACCCCGTCCTTCCTTTGAGGAGAGGAGATAGAATAGTGGGGAAGACGTTGTCTTGCATCTAGTATACCAGCTTAGACACAACAGGATAGGGCACTGGTTAGAGTCATGAGGCCCTAGCTCCCAGAAAACATTTCTAGACACAACTTGGGCCAGAAGGGAACCTTCTGCCTTGAAAGATAGGACCCAGTCCTGGCAGCATTCATCACCTGATAACTGAAGAGCCCTTGAGCCCTGAATAATTGACAGCAATACTGAGGTACAATATTGAGGGCCTTGGGTGAGCTTCTAAGACTTCCAGGCTTCAGGTGAGTGAGACTCAGCATAATATCAGCTGTGGTGGCTATGGGGCAAAACTCCTTTTGCTTGAGAAAAGCTCAGGAAAAAGTAAAGCAGACTTGTCTTGAACCTTAGGTACTAGCACAGCCATGGGGGTAGAGTACCAAGTGGTCTATTAGGGTCCCCAATTTCAGGACTTGACTCTTGGACAGCATTACTGGACCTGCCCCAGAAAAGAGGGGAGTCCACTGCCCTGAAAGGTGAGTCCCAGGCCAGGCGCCATTCAAGACAAACTGACTTGAGAGACCTTGGGCCTTAATGGAACATTGGCGGTAGACTGGCGGTACTCCCTGTGGCCAGGGGTGGCAGTGGCTATGGGATGAATCTCCTCTGACTTTGGAAGGGGAAGGGAAGAGTGGGAAGGACTGCATCTTGTGATTTGAGTGCCAGCTCAGCCACAATACAGTAGAACACTAGGTAGACTTTTAAGGTTTTTGACACTAGTCCCTGACTCCTGGATAGCAATTTTGGACTCACTTGGGGCCTGGGGAATGTTGCCACCCTAAAGCGAAAGACACTGGCCTGGCTGGTTTTGCCACCTGCTGATTGTAGAGCCCGAGGGCCTTAAGCAAACACAGGCAGTAGCCAGGGAGTTGTTACAGCAGACCTTGCATGAGGCACAGTACTGTGGTGGCTGCAGACCTGACCCAGTACAGTCACAGTAGCGGTGGCCACAGGGATGCTTGTGTAAGTCCACCCACAGCTTTAAGTGGCTCAGAACAGAGACAGAGTATATATGTTTTGGAGAAAGTAAGGGAAAAGAACATATTCCTTTGCCTAGTCATTCAGAGAATTCTCCCAGATCTTGTCCAAGGCTATCAAGGCCTCTATGAGTATACAAGAACCACAGTGTTACTGGGCTTGGGGTGCCTCCTAAAGCAGATACATAATGGATCACAATGCCCAAGTCCTTGCAAATATTTGAAAATCGTTTCCAAAAAAGATAGCTATAAATAAGCCCAGAGAGTTAAGACTACAATAAATAGCTAACTCTTTAATGCCCAGACATCAAAGTACAACTAGTAACATCAACACCACCCAAGAAAACATGACCTCATCAAATGAACTAAGTAAGGTAACAGGGAGCAATCCTGGAGAAGCAGAGACATGATCTTTCAGACAGAGAATTCAAAATATGTGTTGAGGAAATTCAAGATAACCCAGAGAAGGGATTCAGATTTTTAAAAGAAAAAATTATTAAAGAGATTGAAATAACTAAAAAGAATCAAGCAGAAATTCTAGAGCTGAAAAATGCAATTGGCACACTAAAAAATGAATGCATCAGTCTTAGCAGAATAAATCAAGCAGAAGAAAGAATGAGTGAACTTAAACACAGCCTATTTGAAAACACAGAGGACACAAAAGAAAAAATAAACATGGAAGCATACCTACAAGATCTAGAAAATAGCCTCAAAAGGGCAAATATAAGAGTTATTGGCCTTAGAGGAGGTAGACGAACAAGGATAGAAAGTTTATTCAAAAGGATAATAACAGAACTTTCCAAACCTAGAGAAAGATATCAATTTCAACTACAAAAAAGTTATAGAACACTAAACAGTTTTAACTCATAAAAGACTATCTCAAGGCATTGAATAATAAAAATCCCAAAGTAAAGAATAAAGGGTGCTAAAAGCAGCAAAAGAAAAACAACATGCAATGAAACTCAAATATGTCTGGCAGCAGACTTTTCAGTGGAAACCTTATAGGCCAGGAGAGAGTGGCATGACATACTTAAATTGCTGAGGGAAAATAACTTACTCTAGAATAGTGTATTTGGTGAAAAGATCCATACATAAAATAGACTTCTAGACAAATAAAAACTGAGGGATTTCATCAATACCTGAACTGCCTTATAAAAAATGCTAAAGGGAGTACTTCAATTAGAAGAAAAAGGACATTAATGAGTAATCACCTGAGGGTACAAAATTTACTGGTAATAGTGAATATACAGAAAAGCACAGCATATTACAACACTGTAACTCTGATGTGTAAACTACTCTTATCCTAAGTAGAAAGACTAAACAATGAACCAATAAAAGAAAAAAAGACTACAACAACTTTTCAAAACATAGTACAATAATATACAAATACAAACAACAAAAAGTTTAAGAGTGATGAAGTTAAGGAGTAGAGATTTATTTTTACTTGCTTGTTTATGCAAATAGTGGTTATCAGGTTAAAATAATGGGTTATATGATAATATTTGCAAGCCTCATTGTGTAATTAGTCCGTCTTCATGCTACTGAAAAAGATATACCCAAGACTGGGTAATTTATAAACAGAGGTTTAATGGACTCACAGTTCCACGTGGTTGGGGAAACCTTACAATCATGGCAGAATATAAAAGGCACTTCTTACATGGTGGCAGCAAGACAGAATGAGAGAACCAAGCGAAAGGGGTTTCCCCTTATAAAACCATCAGATCTTGTGAGACTTATTCCCCACTGCAAGAACAGTATGGGGGAAACCGTCCCCATGATTCAATTGTCTCCCACCGAGTCCCTCCCACGACATGTGGGAATTATGGGAGCTACAATTTAAGATGAGATAGATTTGGGTGGGGACACAGTCAAACCATACCACTTATGGTAACCTCAAACCAAAGAACATGCAATGGATACACAAACAAAAAGAAACTAAATCATATCACCAGAGGAAAATCACCTTCACCAAAGGAAGACAGGGAGGAAAAAAGGAAGAGAAGATGAGAAAACCGAAAATATATATTTTTTTAAACTTGAGAAAATTAAATTTAAAAAGTTAAAAAAAATTTTTAAATTAAAAGGGATATGGGAGTACTAAGAAAAAGATTCTAATGATAAATGGAATTTGTCTTGATACTTATATTTACACAAATTATTACCCCATGGCACTCTGTGATCTCTACAATTCCCTTAGGGGACTCTGATGACATGTTTGAGGTCAAATTTTATTTTTAAGATCTAGTTTTCAGTACCATGGTTTTCATTCAAATTAAGCATTGGACTACAACATTATAAAGTCTAAGATTCTCCCCCAAATTTATCTATGCTCCTATCAATGTGTGACCTCAAATCATACCTTGACATTTTTGATAATTTATCATACTCTTAATTTACATACATGTTACTTGCATATTAAATACTTGTTACTCATAACTGTATTACTCATATATTCACTTGGAACTCTAATAATAAATTTACCTCACTGTGACTTATCTTTATATTTCACTGAATATTTTGTAACCATCCTAGGATACTTGACTTTAAAATTTGATTTTTACAAACTAAAATACTTATTCAAATGAATGTTTTTCTTTAAAAGTAATACCTTGGGAGCTTTATATTTATTCCATTGTTGCAATAATTCCAAGTATTTTCAAACTTCTATTTTAAAATTTCCCACAAAACAGTGTTTTATTTTAAAAAACTTAATTGTTCTTCGTCCTTTGTTTTAAAATATTGAGAGGTGGAGAAATCTACATATTTATAAAATAAAACCATATTTCATTTTTAAAAATGTAAAAGTTACAATGAGATTGTATTCTATTACTTTAATGTGTTTAAAATTTTAAAGAGGAGTATTATAGAATAAATACATTGCTTCCATAGATGAAATTTTGAAGAGAAAACTTTTAGAACAGTTTCTAGAATACTTTACTTAAAAGAGTCTCATATCATAATAGTTCAAGTGAAATAATGCATTTTGCTACAAGGAATCTAAAAGAGTCAGGCATTTTGCTGGGCTTACCACCTAGGTGATGGGTTGATAGGTGCAGCAAATTACCATGACACGTGTTGGCCTATGTAACAAACCTGCACATCTTGTACATGTACCTCAGAACTTCCAATTAAAAAGAAATACAAATTTAAAAAAAAATTAAAAGGTAATGCATTTGTCCAGACTTGTCTGAGGAATTTGGGGTACTTACAATGAAATTTTCTCTAACACAAATCTATAATATTAAAATCTATAATTGTATCTATTATAAACAGGTTATAAAATAGAGATCTATATATGCACACATATATATAAAACACATGTAGATACACACATCTATACATCTCTCCAATTCTCCCACACTCATTCACACACCCACATACCTATACACATGCTTATGTATCAAATTGAACTGCAACTGGACAAATGTAAAATGTCTGTATTTTTCCCTTAAACATACCTATTGGTATTTTTCCCTCATAATTTTGTCTGGTTCATATTTTATGTAAATTTTCTTAGGATCAGAGAGATTAGGATTTGGAAACTTGGTTTCATTGTTAGCTATGCTGTCTTGTCCACATTATGTAAACTTTGAATCTTTAAATTGAAAATAGTATTTTCCTTATTTTAAGATTATAGAAGAGAACATGTGTGAATCGCCTAAGAGTGCTGACTATATAGCAGACCCTCAATACACTTCTTCTCTTTGTGCCCCATCACTTCTCTTTGACCCAGATCTAAGATGAACAGTATTTGTATGTTTCTTAATTTTTAAAATGTTTATAGATTGAGGGGGTACAAGTGCAGTTTAATTATGTGGATATATTGCATAGTGGTGAAACCTGGGCTTTTATTGTTCCCATCACCTGAATAGTGTACCTTGTACTCAATAAATAATTTTTATCCCTCACCCTTCTTTTACCCTCCCACCTCCTGGAGTCTCCAGTGTCTTTTGTTCTACTCTGTATGTCCATGTGACCCACGTTTAGCTCCCGCTTACAAGTAGGAGCATGCAGTATTTAACTTTGTTTTTTTGTGGTTTTTTTTTTTTTTTTTTTTTTTTTTTGAGATGGAGTCTTTCTCTGTCGACCAGGCTGGAGTGCAGTGGTGCAATCTTGGCCCACTGCAATCTCCTCCTCCCGGGTTCAAGTGATTCTCCTGCCTCAGCCTGAGTAGCTCAGATTACAGGTGCATGCCACCACACACGGCTAGTGTTTGTATTTGTAGTAGAGACAGGGTTTCACCATGTTGGCCAGGCTGGCCATGAACTCTTGACCTCAAGTGACCTGCTGCCTCAGCCTCCCAAAGTGCTGGTATTACAGGAGTGAGCCACCGCAGCTGACCCACTTTGTGTTTCTGACTTATTTCACTTATGATAATGGCCTCTAGTTACATCCACATTGCTGCAAAAGACATTTCATTTTTATGGCTAAGTAGTATTTCATGATATATACACACCACATTTTCATTTTGGTTTTAAATGTTATGTTAGATTATGGGGGTACATGTGCCTGTTAGTTACAAAAGTATATTCAATAATGCTAAGGTTTGGGGTGTGATTGAACCCATCACCCAGGAAGTGACCATAGTACCCAAAAGGTAGTTTTCCAACCCTTGCCCACTCCCTCCCTGTCCCCTCTTGCATTCTCCAATGTCTATTCTCAATTTTATGTCCATGTATACCCAATGTTTAACTCTCACTTATAAGTGAAAGCACATATTATTTAGCTTTCTATTCCTGCATTAATCTACTTTGGATAATGTCCAGCTGCATCCATGTTCCTACAAAGGACATTATTTCATTTTCTTTATCCAATCCACTATCAATGGGCATCTGTATACTACATTTTTTAATCCAATCACCTATCAGTGGACACTTTGGTTGGTTCTATATATTTGCTATTGTAAATAGTGCTGTGATAAACTTATAATTGCAGGTATCTTTCTGATATAATACTTTTGTTTCCTTTGGATAGATACCCAGTAATGGGATTGCTGGATCAAATAATAGTTCTATTCTTAGTTCTTTGAGAAATCTTCGTACTGTTTTCTGTGAGGTCATAGTAAGTTTCAGTCCCACCAAGTGTATTAGTGTTCCCTTTTACCTGATTCCTCATCAACATGTTAATTTTTGACTTTTTAAATAGTAGTCATTCTGACTGATGTAAGATGGTATTTGATTGTGATTTTAATTTGCATTTCTTTGATTATTGATGTTGAACATGTTTTCATGTGTTTGTTTTCTGTTTATTTTTCTTTTTAAAAATATTCATATCCTTTGTTCACTTTTTAATGGTTGTATTTTTTTGTTGACTTGAGTTATTTGTAGATTCCAAATATATTGGTCCTTTGTCAGATGAATATAGTTTGTAAATATTTCCTTCCATTCTGTAGGTTGTCTGATTATAGTTTTTTTTTTCCTGTTGTGCAAACGCTCTTTAGTTCAATTATATCTCATTTGTCCATTTCTAGTTTTGTTGCATTTGCTTTTAAAGTCTTAGTTATAAATTATTTGCCTATACCAATGCCCAGAAGATTTTTTCCTATGTTTTCATCTAGATTTTTATAGTTTGAGGTCTTTCATTTTTTAATTTATCTTGAGTTAATTTTTGTATATGGTGATGTATGGGTCTCATTTTATTCTTCTGCACATGGCCATCCAGTTTTCCCAGCACCATTTATTGAATAAGGTGTCCTGGTTGTAGGTATGTGGCTTTATTTCTGAGTCCTCTGTTCTGTGAGTCCTTATGTCTGTTTTTATACCAGTACCATTCTGTTTGCTTACTATACCCCTGCAGTATAATTTGACATCGGGTAATATGATACATCCCACTTCAGTTTTTTCCCTCATAATTGCTTTGGCTTTTTAGGGTCTCTTTTGATGCCATATGAATTTTAGAATTTTAAAGTAAAAAAAAATTCTGTGAAAAATTACACTAATTTGATAGAAATCACACTGATTCGTAGATTGCTTTGGACAGTATGATCATTTTAATAATGTTGATTCTTGTGATCGACGCACATGGAATATTTTTATTTGTGTTGTCTATGATTTCTTTCTTCAGTTTTGTAGTTGTTCTTATAGAGATCTTTGACTTCCTTGCTTAGATGTATTCCTAGGTATTTTTAAAAATAGCTGTTGTAAATGGGATTGAGTTCTTGATTTGGTTCTCAGCTTCAATGTGATTGGTGTATAGAAATGTTACTGTTCTTTTAATGTTGATTTTGTATCCAAAAACTTCATTGAAGTCATTTATCAAGTCTGGAAGTATTTTGGAGAAGCCTTTAGGGTTTTCTAGGTATAAAATTGTATCATCAGTGAACAGAGATAATTTGACTTCCTCTTTTACAATTTGGATGCCTTTATTTCTTTCTCTTGCTTAATTACTTTGGCTAGGACTTCCAGAACTATGTTGAATAGGAGTGGTAAAAGTAGGTCTTGTCTCTTTCAGTTCTTAGGGAGAATGCTTTCCACTTTTATTCCTTCAGTATGATGTTGGCTGTGAGTCTGTCATATATGACTTCTATTATTTTGAGGTATTTTCCTCCAGTTTCTAATTCATTGGGGGTTTTATCATGAAGGGATGCTAGATTTTATTGAATGCCTTTTCTCCATCAATTGAGATGATCATATAGGTTTTGTCTCTCAATTCTGTTTATGTAGTGAATCAAATTTATTGATTTGCATGTGTTGAACCATTCTTGCATCCCTGGAATAAAACCTACTTGATCATAGAATATTATCTTTTTGATGAGTTGTTGGATTTGGTTTGCTAGTATTTTGTTGATAATTTTTGCATTTATGTTCATAGGGATATTGGCCTGTCATTTTCTCTGCTTGTATTTGGATAGGATTTTTCCTGTTACTGACAGTGGCTCTGTTTCTCAAAACATTACCTCCTTTCTTTTGGTGGTTATTTTGGGTAACTTTTACCCCTATAATGCCAAAAATTTTACTTGGCCTATGCCTGTTTTTTTATTTTATACAAAACTGTACAAAGGGAAGGAGAAATTCAAGTGATTGTATTTTATGAAAAGATTTATAAAATCTTTTAGGAAAAGAGTAATTGAAAGAAAGCTTTCTAATGGAGAATTGCTTAATGGTGAATGGGGTTTATTAGGAGATCAAAAAAACTAAAATTATCATTTTCTTGTGTCAATGTGACCCTCACAAAAGCTGTAGCACAAATTTCCTCTATATAATCCAGTGGTTTAATAGATCCCTTCAGAACTTTTGTGAATCTACAAGCATAGAATAAATATAATTTATGGAGGGTCTAAAATTACTTCTGAAGCCAAAATAAACTCTGCATAGTAACATCAGTTGTAAACTTCCTCAGATCTGTAAAACCAAAGCTATGATAACTAATAGTAAATGATAATGATGGTGATGTACAAATCACGTACTGTAGATTGATGACCATGTTTTCTGATAATTGTCTGCTTGTCCCAACCCACAATCCCTCTTCATTAGTCTTTTTAACTCAGGAATAAGCTCTTCCATATCTACATAGTAAAGGCATGTCCCTGTTAATTTACATAATAAAAATATAAGTGCCTCATAAGTTTTTTCACTCTTACTTCCACTGGTGCCTTTATTCTACATAGGCTTGTTTTCCAATAAATTACATTTTTAAATTAATTTGTACATTTTCAAATTAAGTTGTATTTTTTCTAGATATATTATTCACAAGTTAATAGCTTTTTGAGTTTTCACAAAAATTTTATCTCTAATGTTTTGTAACACTGTGTGGGGCCCTCATAGAAACACTTCTAAATCTGTGTGTGTATGGGGGGTATGTATCTAAAGAAACGTAATTATTCATGTAGTAGAATCATGCTAGTAACAGAGCTGAACAAATTCTGCTGAATTAGACCACTCCCTCCTTAGTAAGTGTGTAATGTTTACTTTATGGATAAAATTAATCTCTATTTTAGATCTTCAATATAATCACTGATACAAGTAGGTACATTTCTTTGGAGAGCTAATCAAAAGTTGTTCTAAAGTCACAAGAATTACTATATATATAACATGAAATACAGAATAGAAGTTGGTTTGTAAAGTGGATGCTGAGCACTTGTTTGTGATTGACTACTGTATTTCACCCTCTTGTATAAAAACTCTTCAGGTAAGATTCATATTAGACCTGAACCCCAACAAAATTTCATATTTGGCATAAGTGGATGAAACTGAATTCATAGTCATTTATATTTCACATCTCTATGTTTGCACATAAACATATTTACATTCATGCTGCAATATTTATATTTATATATATATACATATTGCATCTTGGATTTCTCATGTTATGCTGAAGGTTTTATATTATGCGTTTTTTAAAAAAAAATTAAATCAGTATACTGTTGTATATTCTGTAACTGTTGGGTAAGTTATTTGGAATTTCTTATTTCTAATGATTATTCTTATTACTTTCTAGCATACTAAAATATATATGCTAAGGAAATGATGAATCGATATATGAATATTTTTTAAAAGTCATACATAGATTGCATTCATGAAAAGTTTATCTAATTTGCATTTTTGGTAGCAGTATATATTGGTATATCACAAAATATTTTCAAAGATTGAATATTGAAAAATTATTTACAAATTTTCTGAGAAAAACTAATATTTTAATTTGCAACTTTAAATTATTTCTAAATGTACCTATGTATTATATATTTTGTATGTAAATCACTTATAGTTCTTCATTTGAAAATATGTCCTATTTCATATCTCAGAATTAAAATAATCTCCTTTTGATACGAACTTTTTGTTTTATACAGATACAAATTACTTTTTATATTATCTTCCAATTTTGTTACTATGATTGCATTGGTAGAATTTTTATTTTATGATGTAAATATACAATATAAAATTACATAGTGTTGTAACAATCATAAAGTATAATTTAAGTGTATAGATACATATTCATTTAAAAATCCTATATAAGATATTGGATTAAAAACTTAGAAAGTTTAAAATAGTAAAAATATTTTAAAAGGATAAAAAGATGAATTATTTTAATGCTGTTTACCAATCAATATATGAATACTATTTGAGTCTTAGTACTCAAAAGGATTTTTAATGACTTTTCAATAAGATCTACTCTAACCCTTTATTGAATATTAGTCTGCCATCCCCATCCCCACCTTCCCTTACTTTGTTTTATTTTTTTTTTATTTCATGGCTCTTATATTCTAGCATACAATAATTTACTTTTTACATTTAATATATGTTATTCATATTCTATTCCTCATTAGAATGAAAGCTTCAGGACAACTACAATGTATTTATTTTGATATCTGTATTCCTAACACTTAGAGCCAGCATTGAAACATGTAGCTAAAAACTAACAAAAATTAATGAAACTTTACTTTTTGATCATCTTAACCACATTCCAATAGGAGAAATTACTAAAAATATAAGAGTATTTGAATGACTTATGTATTGACTAGGACTACAAAATTCTGATATAAGTATAGCCACTCTTGTGAAATATCTTTTTTCCATTTCTTCACTTTCAGCCTCTATGTATTCTTAAAGCTAAAGTGAGTCTCTTATAAGTATCATATGGTTGGATATGGTTTTTCAAAATCAGTTCAGCCACTCTGTCTTTTGATTGTGGAACTTAATTTACTATCATTTAAAGTAAGTATTACTAGGTAAAGATTTATTATTGCCATTTTGTTCATTGTTTTATGATGGCTTTGTAGTTCTTCTGCTCCTTTCTTCCTCTCCTGCTGTCTTTTGTAATTTCTTTGTTACAATTTATATCCATTAACAAATTATTATAGCTATAGTCACTTTAAATTTTTTTGTTTTTTAACTTTTACACTAGAGTTAAAATTGATTACCCACCACCATAACAGTATTAGAGTATTCTGAATTTGGCTATATTCTTACCTTTATAATGAATGATATGCTTCTATATGTTTTTTATTGGTAGTTAATATCCTTTTGCTTCAAGTTGAAGAATTTCCTTTAACCTTTCTTTTAAGGCAGGTGTTATGGTAATAACTACCACAACTTTTGTTCATCTAAAAAAGTCTTTGACTCTCATTTCTGAAGAACAGCTTTGCCAGGTATAGTATTTTGGTTGGTAGTTTTTTGGGGTTTTTTTTCTTTTTCTTTTAGCACTTTTAATATAACATCTCATTCTTCCTGGCCCATAAAGTTTCTGCTGAGAAATCCAAACATCTCATGGGGTTCCATTATCTGTAATGAATCACTTTTCCATTGCTGCTTTCAAAATTCTCTATCTTTCACTTTTGAAAATTTGCTTACAGTATGTCTTGGTGAAGGTTTCCTTTGTTACACGTCTATGTGAAAACCTGTTTGATCTATTTGTAGTTCTTCAGGCTTCATGGATCTTGATACTCATTTCCCTCTCCATGTTCGGAAAGTTTAGTGTCACTATTTCATTAAATAAGCTTTTCTTCCCTTTTTCTTTCTCTGCTCCTTTTGGTATACCCAAAATGCCCTTGTTGATCTCCTTCATAACATCTAATAAGTCCTATCATTTTTTCACTCTTTTAAAATCTTTTTAATTTTGTTTCTGTGACTGAGTAATTTCAAATGATCTGTGTTTGTGCTCACTCATTATTTCTTCTGCTTGTTCAAGTCTTCTGTTGAAACTCTCTATGAAAATTTATAGTTCCATCATTGTGTACTTTGGCTCCAGAATTTTCTTTAAAATTATTTTGGCCAGGTGTGGTGGCTCACAGCTGTAATCATAGCACATAGCACAGGAGGTCAATGTGGGTAGATCACTTGAGGTCAAGAGTTCAAGGCCAGCCTGGCCAACATGGCAAAACTATGTTGTGTTTACTAAAAATACAAAATTAGCCAGGCATGGTGGTGGGCTACTATAATCCCAGCTACTCAGGATACTGAGGCAGGAGAATCACTTGAACCTGAGTGGTAAATGTTGCAGTGAGCCAAGACCACACCACTTCACTTCAGCCTGGGCAGAAGAGCGAAACTCCATCTCAAAAAAAAAAAAAATAATAATAATAATAATAATAATAATAAAATTTTTATGGTTTCTCTGTTGAACTTTTCATCTTTTGCATGTATCATTTTCCTCATTTAATTTCATGGTTTCTGTATGTTCTCTTACAGATTCCTGAGCTTTGGGATGACTAACTTGAATTCTTTTTTAGGCATTTAAAAAATCTATATTTTTAGAGTCAGTGATTGTGCTTCATTTTATTTTTGTGTGTGTGTGGTAGTGTTTTTCTGATTATTCATCATATTTGTGGTCTTGTGTTGTTGTCTGGAGGACTGAGCCATATTTCATCTGTGTGACCACCAGTCCCCAATCCTAAGGGCCCAACCTAGAAAGTTTTGCTTAATTTTGTCTCAAGCCTAAATTTTCTTGACAGTGGCTAACAGACTCAACTATGGGAATTATCAATTAGATATTCTTGTTCAAAACTCTTTTTTTTTCTTAGCAAGGAGAGGTAAATATGCTTAACTATGATAATGAACTTACTGTCAAGAAAATAAGTTACAGTTAATTTCTTAATAATATTGTGTCACACACAGTTTTCAATAAATCACTCTGCTACTGATAATGCACCTATACCTTTGTGTTTAGTTGAGTATGATGAACAAAAGTACAAAGGAATTCAAACTAGAGATCCAGTAAGAACCAGAGTCTTATCCTACAAAAACTATGTGTAAGAATAGACAATGTAGAATAAAGGGAATAATAAGAAATAGGTTTATAACTAGCAATGTTTTCAATGTATAAAGAACCAAAAATTCACTATATTAAAAATAAAAGCATGCTGTTAAATGACATTGTGATTTAGACATTGCAGTGTCATTTTTGTAGGTTTTCATAACAAGAATCTTGAAGAATCTTGCCCTGCATTTGAGAAATCATTTACCCCTTCATTTAAAATTCACATACCAATAACATAGAGACATAGGCAGATATAGAGTTAGGTAATTATAATTAATATTGTATAAATTCCAGTAACATTAAATATATGTAGGCAGTCCTGTCAGAAACCAGCAAAAGGAGTAATGTGTGTTTTATTGTCATTTTGTCTAATGAATGAATTTAATTTTATTCATTCAATACAATGATTTTAAATGCTTACGAAATGTAGAGTACTGTGTTAGACATTGTGGAGAATACAAAAATGAATAATATTCAATACAAATGGTGTAACCAGTGGCTCATTCTAATGGATATTTAAGCCATCTAAAATAGATTGCTAAGTAACATAATAGAGATACTATAATCAATATAATAAGTGTTTTGGTAAAATGTAAAGAAAGGTGTGATTTGAATAAGAACTTAAAATATGTAGACAATTTTAAGTAATGTTGTGTGGTTCAAGTGTGAGAAGAAGGTGTCATGGTGAAATAATGACTGCATTGATGTATGCTTAATCAATTAGGACAATCATCTCTCTCACTATTTGAGCTGGTATTAAGCAGAAGAGGCCTTGTATTTCGACATATTTAGTGTATCTAACAGGTGCTAGTCCAGTGGATCCTAGATGTCTTTGGTGGGAATATATTGCCTTTGCAAAGAGGACTTTTTAGGAAGATGTTTGTGTCTAAGTATCCAGGGGAAAAGGCAAGGGACTGATGGCAATGAACAATGGGAAGAACAGCAAGGCATCTGTTTCCCCACTCTAATTTCTGAGCCCTACCTTTATAGCACAAGCTGACAAGACAGTTTTCATTATGAAATTTAGCAGAATTTTGGAGGTCAGCACTGTAGATACTGGAATGACAATCTGACAGGGAGAAATGTCTGCTTACTTATGCACAGAAATTGGAATGGTTTAAGACTGTGAGGGTTCAAGGACTTCAAAAGTGGTGCACAGATGAACAGACACATTAGCAATGGATGTGATATGCAATGGAACAGGCAGCATCCCAATGGGCTTGGTATTCTTGCTTTCCTGGGAAGGTTGGAATTGAAATTGGAATTGATGGTGTACATCTGTGAAACCTCCTCTGGATGTCCTCAGAATATTACAGAAGAGAACTGGTGGTTTTCTGGATGCCTTGGTCAGATACAGTCAATGAGCCAGGGAATTGTTCTCATTAATATCCAAAGACCCAGCGAGGCTTGGGAAAATTTAGGGTTGCTGTATTATTTATAGGAAAAGAACAAAGTGCTTACATCATGTTTACTGAAAATCTATTTATTCAATTTACACCAGTCACAAAGATGTAAATTCCAGGTCCTCTTTTCCTGTTAATTTCAAGGTACATATCCAGCAGAAATGGAGTCTGTTTTTCTGTTCTTAACCCTTTCGGTGCTGAATGGGCTACCTGAACAATGTTAACATCTTTCAGGTGAACATAATATGCATAAAAGACGTAGTGGGAATTCTACAGAAATCTGGCTTCTTGAACTTATTTCTACCTAGATTTAGGGCAAGTACTCCAGCTGCTGAGTTGTTAATAAAACTTCGTCTCTTTTACTGCTTTCTTTAGCTGTAACCAGGATAGGTATATCACAATCACTCAGGTCTTATTTAAATGGCCATAAAGAAGGAAAGGAATTAAGAAAGTGGCCCAGATCTGGAAAGGTCAAAGATCAACTCTGTAACAGCATTTATACCTGATTTCTATTTTGAACTTGCATTCACATAGTGGGTTTCTTTGAGTAAAACTGCTGGATATAACTTCTTTCCTACCACCAGCAAATATTCCTGAGTTTAGAGATGAGACAAAGAAAATGATATTAAATTCTCTCTTTATTTTGATAAGGTACAACAATGTATCACTGTGTATCCTGCCATTATGTTTTACTTTTCATACTGCCTAAAGTCTGTGTCAACAATAGGAACACGTTTTATCTCAAAGACAAGGAATTTTTTTTAGACAGCCAAGAATCCCCAACTGTGCAGGAATAAAAATGGCACAAAGAGAAAATATGCTTGGTAAATTAAGCAACTAGATCCTTCTATTTAGCATTTATAAAATGTCTTCCCTGCATTAGAAAAACATTGACAGGTCTCAAAAGAGACTCTCAAGTGAGAGATTAATGGATCTCTCACTTGATGATCCATAGGAACTTCTCCTCATAGGAACAAAACCTTAATGATCCATTAAAGGTTCAACATTTAATTAGGAGGTTTCCAGCTGAAAGGCCTTTGGCATCTTCCACCATGAGTTTGAAGTGAAGTGTTGAAAATAAAGAGCAATGTGCTTGTAAAGCACAGATTCATGGGTAGGATTGCTACACCTGGAGTACTCACAAGTGCTTTTCTTCATCAATTCTTCCTTTTCCACTCTCAACTTGTATCTGAAATTTAGCTAATAATAGGTAAATGAGAAAAATGCTGTCATACTTATGAGTCAGTATGGGAGCTCTTTCAGATGAAAGTCACTGAGGCAAAGTTATAACCACTAGAAGCAAGGAGGGAGTATATATCTTATAGCAATAATGTCCTGGTTGTCCTACACTGATTAAGAGCATGGACTTTTGAGTCAGACCTGTAGTAGAATACCTGTTCCCACTCCTACTTGCTGTGCAACAATGGGCAAGATACTAATACTCTAAAATAGAGATCATAACAGTACTTACCTTTTAAGGGTGTTCTGTGATAATATATATGAAGTACTTAGCACATTGCCTAGAACAAAGTAAGTACCCAAATCCTCTTATTATTATTACTATTGTTAATATAAATGTTATTACAAGAATAATTGTCATTATAAAGCATTCATAGTAATAATAATAGTAGTAGCTGAGCTAGCTAAAAGGAAAAGTGGTAGAGGGCATCAAACACTCAGTTTTTCCTGTTGGCATTTTACCTCAACTATGAAATATATGTACCTCTTTCTTGTACCCAGCGCTTTCTCAATTTGATTATATTAAAAAAGAAAAAAGACTAGATATAATTCATCACTATATTTTAAATAAAACTCATTCAAACTATTGCATTATCACTCTATTGGTAATTATTTAAAAGTATCTATCTGGAATTATCAAATGGGAGGCTTTGTCTCTTATTCTAGGTATTTGGGCAACATTGCAGGCAGAAAAACAAATATTGCCTTATACATGAATTCACACTACTCCTAGGATTATTCCCGAAGAGCCTGACACAATGGCTTTGCTATAGTAAACAAAACATATTTGTGTAAATCTGTCACAATTATTTTGGGTTGACAGAAAGAAGGACACTGGTGATGAAGGAGTGTCAGGTACAGGCAGGCAATTTTCTTCATCTTGGTTCATTTCATTGTTGGTTGTTCTTTCTAGCATTACAGTCTCAGGTCCTCCTGCCCTAAACATTCTGACACAGTGACAGGGAGGAGGGCAGCTGCCCCAGGAAGTTCAGGTGGTGAGTTTGGGAATGCTATGGTTTGAATGTTATTGTCACCTCAAAAATGCATGTTGAAATTTAATGCCCAGTGCAGTAGTATTGAGAGAGATGGCCTTTGGGAAGGAATTGAGTCATGAGGCCTCTGGCTTCATGAATGAAATTAGGCGCCATTATGTAAAGGCTTGAGGAGAGAGAGGGTTTACCCCTTTTTGTCTCTCTGTCTTCTGCCATGTGAGGAGAGAGTAGTCCTCCCCTCTGGAAGACCTAGCTTCAGGGCATCATCTTGGAAGCAGAGGCTAGACCTTCATCAGACAACTGAACCTGCCAGTGTCTTGATCTTGGACTTTCTAGGCTCCAGAACTGTCAGAAATGCAGTTCTTTTCTTTATAAATTACCCAATCAGATTTCCTGTTATAGCAGCACAAAACAGATGAAGATAGGGAGAGAAAAATCTACAGGGTACAGAAAAAGTAACTGCATCCTTGGGATCTAGGCCGAGAGTCATAAAGTCAAAAGCCTACAGAAGCTGGGCAGTTAACTTATATAGAATCAAGTATAAGCTCCATGGGTATGCTGGGGACACTGGAGAACTAAAGGGTTCCCATAGAAGGAGACTTGGTAGGAATGTGATTCGTTCCTAGAAATTCTATGTTACTCCCAGTAAAAGTAAAAATTTGAACATTTTGTGTTTTAAAAAAAATCTCTACATTTAAAATGTAGGCAATAAATTAAACTTCTAAAATTACTGCAGGCCAAAAAACAAAACAAAACAAAAAAATATGTTGGCAACTGAGTTCCTTGAGCTTCTGCTTTGTAATTTCTAGGTCTTAAATTTTAGGGCAAGGGTAGCCCAAATGTTTTATATTAAGCGTTAAAGTATACATTCTCCTGAACTCATGTGATTAAGTTGATAAAAACAGTATAGAGCATGAAGGAAAACTCTAAGTTTGTTGTTAATTATAGACATAAGGTATATAAGATGACTCAGAAAACTAGAGACCAACATTTGTTTGGCTGAATAAAACTGACACTATTTACTGGGACTATTTTCTTATAAGGAAATACTCCAGCCTACCATTATAGAATTCCATTTTTGGTCTTATGCAGTGTGAAACAACTGTTTTTTGTAATGTCTTTTCACCACTGTAATAATGTAGTTTGTATATTGATATAAGTTTAATGTTTGAGGGTAGAGCAAGATGGTAGATGGTGAAAGAAAAGGCTCCACTGATCATCCTATGCAGCCTGTGGAACACCAAACTTTAACAAGATTAACAAAATAGCATGTCTATAAGAACCAAAAATCAAGTGAGCAATCACAGTACTTGGTTTTAACTTCACATAACTGAAAGAGGCACTGAAAAGGGTAGGTGAGATAGTTTTAAATCACTGATGGCATCCCTTTCTCCTCCCTCAGCAGTGGCTATGTGGTGCGGAGAGAACAATCTGTGTACTTGGGCAAGGGAGAGCATAGTGAATCGGGGGCATTGCATTGAACTCAGTGCTGCCCTGTCACAGTAGAAAACAAAATCATGCTGAGCTCAGCCAGTGCTCACCCACAGAAGGAGCATTTGGAACAGACCTAGTCAGAGAAGTGCCCATCCCAGTGGTTAGAACTTGAGCTCTGGCAAGCCTTGCCACCGTGGGCTAAAGTGCTCTAAGGTTCTAAATGAACTTCAAAGGTACTCTAGGACACAAGGAATACAATCGCTAGGCAAGTCCTGATGGTTCACTGGGATTAGAGCCAGTGGAATGGGGCAGAGCATGACCTAGTAAGACACCAGACAGGTCAGGTGGGGGAGTGCTTGTGCCGCCTCTACCCCAACCCATGGCAGTGCGGCTCACAGCAACAAAAGTGACATCTTTCAACTTGAGGAAAAGGAGAGAGAAAAGAGGACTTTGTCGCATCTTCATACTAGCCCAGGCACAGTAAGATAGAGTACTGGGTAGAGTCATGAGAACCCCAATTCAGGCCATAGTTTCTAGATGACATTTCTAGCACACCCTGGGCCAGAAGGAAACATGCTGCCTTTAAGGGAAGGACCCAGTCTTGGCAAGATTAATCACCTGCTGACTAAAATGCTCTTGGGCCCTGAAGAACCAGCAGTGATACCTAGATTGTATGTAATGCGCCTTGGGTGAGTCTCTGAGATGTGCTGGCTTTAGATACCAGCTCAGCTGCAGTGAACTAGAGGACCAAGTGGGCTCTTCAGATCCCTGAGTCCAGGCCTAGGTTCTTACACAGCATGTCTGGACCTGCCCTGGGCCAGAGGGGAGCCTACTGTCCTGAAAGGAGAGTCCCAGCCCTGGCAGCATTCACCACAAGTTGACTGAAGATAACTTGGGCCTTAAGTGAACATTGGTGGTGGCCTGGCAGAACTCCTGTGTGCTGGCGGCGGTGGTGGTGATCATGGGGAAAGGCTCCTCCACCTGTGGAAAGGGGACAGGGAAGTAAGAAAA
Source organism: Macaca nemestrina (assembly GCF_043159975.1). Lineage (NCBI taxonomy): Eukaryota > Metazoa > Chordata > Mammalia > Primates > Cercopithecidae > Macaca > Macaca nemestrina. The sequence continues at coordinate 81,615,281 of NC_092135.1, read as the reverse complement.
ACTTTGTCTTATGGTTTGAATGCCAGCTTGGCCACAGTAGAATAGGATGCCAGGTAGATTTCTAAGGTGTTTGACTCCAATCCCTATCTCCAAGATAGTACCTTGGGACCTGCCCAGGGAATGGAGAAACTTACCATTTTCAAGGGAAGGACACAAACCTGACTAGTTTTGCCACCTGCTGATTGTGGAGCCCTAGGCCCTACATACAGGGTAGTCAGGTAGTGGTTACAGCAGGCCTTGGATGAGACTCAGTGCTGTGCTGGCATCAGGTCTGACCCAGGGCATTTCTAGTGGTGGTAGCCACAGGAGTGCTTCTGTCACTGTACCCCCAGCCCCAGGCAGCTCAGGACATAGAGAGAAACTCCGTTTGTTTGGGAGAAAGTAAGGGAAAAGAACAAGAGTATCTGCCTGGTAATTGAGATAATTCTTCTGGATTTTATATGAGACCTCCAAGGTGGTACATCAACAAATCTGTGAGAACCACAGTAATACTGGGATTGGGGCCCTTGAATTCCTGGAAATCCTTCCCAAGAAGAATGGGCATAAACAAGGTCAGATTATGAAGACCACAATAAATTCCTAACTCTTCAATGCCCGAACAATGACAAATATCTACAAGTATCAAGACCAGCAGAAAAGCATGGCCTCACCAAATAAACCATAATAAAGTACCAAGGCCAATCCTGGAGAAATAGAGATATGTGACCTGTCAGACAGAATTCAAAATTGCTGTTTTGAGGAAATTCAAAGAAATTCAAGATAACATAGACAAGGAATTCTATTGGATAAATTTAACAAATATTTAATGAAAAAGAAGCAGAAGCTGTAGAGTTGAAAAATGAAAGTGATATGCTGGAGAATGCATGAGTTTCCTAAGAACAGAATTAATGAATCAGAGAAAATAATTTGTGAGCTTGAAGACAGGCTATTTGAAAATACACATTTGGAGGAGATAGAAAGGAATAATAAACAATTAAGTGCACCTACAGGACCTAGAAAATAGCACTGAAAGGTCAAGTCTAAGAGTTATTGGTTTTAAAGAGGAGGTAGAGAAAGATAGAGTGGTAAAAAGTTTATTCAAAGGGATAATCACAGAGAACTTCCCAAACCTAGAAAAAGATATCAACTCCAAGTACAAGAAGGTTATAGACCACCAAGTAGATTTAACCCAAAGAAGACTACCTCAAGCCATTTAATAATCAGACTCCCAAATAACAATAAAGAAAGGGTTCTAAAAGCAAGTGAAAAGAAAAAATAACATACGAAGAGGCTTCAATATGTCTGGCAGCAGATTTTTCAGTGGAAACATTACAGGCCAAGAGAGAGTGGCCTGACATATTGAAGGTGCTGAAGGAGAAAAACAGAAACAAAACTTTTACCCTTGACTAGTATATCTGGACCAAATATCCTTCAAACATGAAGGAAAAATGCTTTCCTACACAAACAAAAGCTGAAGTATTTCATTAATACCAGACCTGTCTTACAAGAAATGTTAAAGAGAGTTCTTCAATCTGAAAGAACAGAATGTTAATGAGCAATAAGAAGTCATCTGAAGGTACAAAATTCACTGGTAAGAGTAAGCACACAGGAAAACACAGAATATTATAACACTGTAATTGAGGTATCTGAACTACTCTTATGTGGAAATACTGAATAATTAACCAATAACTACAACAACTTTTCAGGACACAGAGTATGATAAGACATAAAGAGAAACAACAAAAAGTTAGAAAGTAGTCTGGGGGATGAAGTTAAGGTGTAAAGTTTTACACTTGATCTTAGCCAAACGGCCAAGAAGCAGTGGGGTGTAGAGTTTTTGTTAGTGCTCTTTTTACTTGTTTGTTAATTTGTTTATACAATCAGTATTAAATTTTCATCAGCTTAAAATAATGAGTTATAACATTTGCAAGCCTCATGGTGACCTCTAATCAAAAAACATACAACAGATACACAAAAAATAAAAAGAAATTAAATCATACCACCAGAGCATATAACCTTTGCTAAAAGGAAGACAAGAAGAAAGTGAAGAGAAGGAAACTGCCAGAAAAAAAAGTGGCAGGAGGAAGTTCTCACTTGCCAATAATAACATTGAATGTAAACTGCCTAAACTCTCCAATAAAAAGACAATAAAAAAAGATGATAAAAATAGTGGCTGAATGGATTAAAATAAGACCCAATAATCTGTTGCCTATAAGAAACACACTTCACCTACAAAGATACATACAGACTGAAAATAAAGGGATGGAAAAAGGTATTCCATGCTGATGGACACAAGAGAAGGAGTAGTTATATCAGACAAAATAGATTTCAAGACAAAAACTCTAGGAAGAGAAAAAGGAGGTCATTATATAATGACAAAGAGGTCAGTTCAGCAAGTGAATATGATAGGTGTAAATATATGTGCATCCAACATTGAGCATCTATATATATAAAGCAAATATTGTTACAGGTAAAGAGACAAATAGACCTCAAAACAATAATACCGGGATACTTCAACAACACATTTTCAGCATTGGACAGACCTTCCAGACAGAAAGTCAACAAAAATTGGGCTTAATCTGCACTGTAAAATCAATGTGCCTAATAGGTATTTACAGAACATGTCATACAATGGCTGAAGAATACACATTCTTTGCCTCAGCACATGTATTATTCTCAAGGATAGACCATATGTTGGGTCACAAAACAAGTCTTAAAACACTCAAAAATTGAAATAATATCAAGCATCTTCTCTGACCACAAGAAAATAAAGCCTAGAAATCAATGTAACAAAAGAAATTTTGTAAACTATACAAATACATAGAAATTAAGCATTATGCTCCTGAATGTCCAGTGAGCCAATTTTTCAAGAAATTTTTCATTTTATTCAATTTTAAGAAAATTGAAAAATTTTTGAAAACAAATGATACTGGAAACAACATGCTAAACACTACAAGATACATGAGAGCAGTACTTGCCAGGAAATCTATAGTTATGAGCAACTACATATAAAAAAGAAAAGCTTCAAATAAGCAACCTAATGACGCATCTTAAAGAACTATAAAAAAGCAAGAGCAAACCAATCTTAAAATTAGTAGAAGAAACAAAAAACAGAGCACAAATAAATGAAATTGAAATGAAAAACAATACAAAATATAAATGAAACAAAAAGTTGGTGTTTTCAAAAGATAAACAAAATTAAAAAACCTTTAGCCAGACTAAGGAAAAAAGAAAACCCAAATAAATCAGAGATGAAAAAGAAGACATTGCATCTGATACTACAGAAATTCAAAGAATCATTAGTAGCTACTATGAGCAACTTGATGCCAATAAATTGAAAAATCTTGAGGAAATGGACAAATTCCAACACATACAACCTACCAAGTTTGAGCCATGAAGAAATTCAAAAGGTGAACAGAATGATAAGAAGTGATGAGATTGAAGCCATAATAAAAAGTCTGTTAATACAGAAGAGCTCAGACCTGAAAACTTCACTGCTGAATTCTACCAAATATTTTAAGAAGAATTAACACCAATCCCACTCAAACTATCTGGAATAAACAGAGCAGGAGGGAATACTTCCAAATGTGTTTTACAAGACCAGTATTACCCTGATACAAAAACCAGACAAACACACACCAAAAAGAAAAAAAAAACTATAGGCCAATATCCCCGATGAATATTGTTGCAAAAATCCTCAACAAAATATGAGCAAACTGAATTCAACAATATGTTAAAAATATAATTTATCATGACCAAGTGGGATTTATTTCTGGAATGCAAGAATGGTTGAACATATGCAAATCAATCAATGTAATACATTATATCAACAGAAAGACAAAAACGACATGGTCATTTCAACTGATGCTGAAAAAGCATTTGATAAAACTCAACATCCCTTCATGATAAAAACTCTCAAAAAATGTGATATAGAAAGAAGAAATACAACACGATGAAAGCCACATACCACAGACCCACAGCTACCATTATACTGAATGGGGAAAAACTGAAAGCCTTTCCTCTAAGATCTGGAAATGACAAGTATGTTCCCTGTTACTGTTATTCAACATAATACTTGAAGTCCTAGCTAGAGCAACCAGACAAGAGAAAGAAAGAAATAGCATCCAAATTGGAAAACAGGAAATCAAACTATCCTTGTTAGCAGATGATACAATCTTATATTTGGAAAAACCTAGATTCCACCAAAAAAACTGCTAGAATTGATAAACAGATTCAGTAAATTTGCAGGATACAAAATCAACATACAAAACTCAGTAGCATTTGTATATGCCAACAGCAAACAATCTGAAAAAGAAAGTAATTCCATTTATAGTAGCCACACATAAAATTAAATACCTAGGAATTAACCAAAACAAGAAAGATCTCTACAATGAAAACCATAAAATTGATGCAAGAAATTGAGAAGCACACAAAAAAAGTGGAAAGATATTCCATGTTTGTGGATTGGAAGAGTCAATATTGTTACAATATTCATACTACCCAAAGCAGTCTACAGATTCAACTCAACGCAACCCCTATCAAAATACCAATGATGTGCTTCACAGAAATAGAAAAAACTATCCTAAATTTTATATGGAACCGCAAAAGACCAAGAATAGCTAAAGCAATCCTGAGAAAAAGAACAAAACTGGAGTTATCACTTTACCTGACTTGAAATTGTACTGAAGATATATAGTAAATACAGCAATTATGGTACTAGCATAAAGACAGATGCATAGACCAATGGAACATAATTAGAATCCAGAAATAAATTCATACATCTACAATGAACTCGTCAACAAAGGTGCAAAGAACATTCATTGGGAAAAAACATACTTTAATAAATGGTGCTGGGAAAACTGGATCTTCATATGCAGAAGAAACTAGGCCCGTATCTCTAACCATATAGAAAATCAAATCAAAATCAATTGTTGACTTAAATCTAAGACCTCAAAGTATGAAACTACAGAAAGAAAATATTGGAGAAAGTCTCCAGAACATTGGACTTAGTAAAAATTTCTTTAGTAATACCTCCAAAGTACTGGCAACCAAAGCACAAATGAACAAATTGGATCATGTCGAGTAAGAAATCTTCTAGACATCAAAAGAAACAGTCGAGAAAGTGAAGAGACAACCCACAGAATGGAAAAACATATTTGCAAACTATCCACATGACAAGGGATTAATAACCAGAATATAGAAGGAGTTCAAACGACTCTATAGAAAAAAAATCAAGTGATCCGATTTAAAAATGGGCCAAAGATTTGCATAGACATTTCTCAAAATAAGACATATGAATGGTGAACAGGCATGTGAAAAGATGCTCAACATCATCAGAGAAATGCAAAACAAAACTACAATGATGTATCATCTCACTTCAGTTGAAATGGATTTTATCCAAAAGACAGGCATAACAAATGCTAGAGACGATGTGGGGATAACTTCCACCACTGGTGGAAGTGTAAAGTAGTGCAATGACTATGAAAAAATGTGGAAGTTCCTCAAAAAACTAAAAATAGAGCTACCGCATGACCCAGCAGTCCCACTGCTAGGCATATACCCAAAATAAAGGAATTGAGGAAATTGAAGACATGTCTGCACTCCCATGTTTGTCGCAACACCATTCACAACAGCCAGGATTTGGAAGCAACCTAAATGTCCATCAACAGACAAATGGATAAGGAAAATGCGTTGCATATACACAATGGCATAGTATTCAACCATTAACAAGAATGAGATGCTGTCATTTGCAACAACATGGATGGAGCTGGAGGTCATTATGTTCAGTGAAATAAAGCAGGGCATAGAAACAAAAACTTTGCTTGTTCTCACTTATTTGTGGGACCTTGAAATTAAAACATTTGAACTCATGGATAATAGAAGAATGGTTATCAGAGACCAGAAAAGAGAGTGGGGTTGTAGGGGGTGAAGTGAGGATAGTTAATGGGTCCAAAAAATGGTAGAAAGAATGGATAAGACCTAGTATTTGATAGTGCAACAGGGTGACTATAGTCAATAATAATTTAATTATACATTTAAAAATAAGTAAAAGTATAGTTGGATTATTTGTAACACAAAGGATATTGTGTCATTGAATATTGAAAATATTGAAAGGATGTGAACCCTATTTTCCATGATGTGGTTATTATACATTGCATGCCTGTATCAAAGTATCTCCTGTACCTCTAAATATATATACCTACTATATGCCCACAAAAATTAAAAATTAAAAATTTAAAGTTTATAAAATGTAAATATTTCTATAACAATATTTTGTCTGATTTGTTTCTTAAATCAGAGTTCAATGCTGCTTCTGTATAGATCTGATGTTGATTTTTATAATTTAATATTTTTAAATGGATTGAAATCAGACTATTAAATATATTTTTGTTATTTATCATAATAATGTTTAAAATTACAAAAACTAAGCTTTTAGGTTTCATTTGGATAATACTGATAATTTGGTAAATCATTTTGTTAAATTACATATATTTTAAAATAAGCATATAAATTTTTAAATGAATTAAATATTTATTTAAATATTTATAATTGGCATTATCTATGGGATTTGTAATAATTAGAATATTGAATAATCTGATTAATTGAAATGAATTTTTCTTTCAGTTTGACTTTAAGATCTGGGGTACATGTGCTGAACATGTAGGCTTGTTACATAGATATACGTGTCCCATGGGGGGTTGCTGCACCAATCAACCCATCGTCTAGGTTTTAAGCCCCACATACATTAGGTATTTATCCTAATGCTCTCCCTCCCCTTTCCCACCACCCCCTGACAGGCTCTGGTGTGTGATGTTCACCTCTCTGTGTCCATGTGTTCTCATTGCTCAACTCCCACTTATGAGTGTTTGGTTTTCTGTTGCTGTGTTAGCTTGCTGAGGATGATGGTTTCCAGCTTCATCCATGTCCCTGAAAAGGACGTGAACTCTTTCCTTTTTTATGACTGCATGATATATACATATACATGATGTATATGTACCACATTTTCTTTATCCAGTATTTCATTGATGGACATTTGGGTTAGTTCCAAGTATTTGCTATTGTGAATAGTGCTGCAATAAACATAACGTGTGCAGGTCTCTTCATAGTAGAATGATTTATAATCCTTTGGGTATATACCCAGTAATGGGATTGCTGGATCAAATGGTGTTTCTGGTTCTAGATCCTTGAGGAATTGCCATACTGTCTTCCACAATACTTGAACTAATTTACACTCTAACTTTCAATATTCTAACTTTTAGGTGAAGAAAGCCCTACTCCTTTAGTTTTAGAAAAGAGGAACAATGTAAAGAAATATTTTAGAATGTGTTACTGGTTATCTGTTGGCTGCTTTGATAATTAAAATTAGAGATATTTGTGAAAATAAGTTGAAATATGTTTGATCAACTTGTCTTATGTGAGCTTTATCAGTTCCAGCAATCCATAGTAAACCTTTAATGTAATCAAGAGTTTCATTATATATTTATTATTGTATCAAAAAAGTGGCACCTGTGCTCCCACAGTAAGTCAAATGAGAAATCTTACCTTTATGTAACATATAAATTATTTTAAGCAAAATTCTCTTTGATATGGTTTGGTTCTGTGTCTCCACCCAAATCTCATCTTGTAGCTCCCATAATTCCCATGTATCGTGTTGTGGGAGGGACCCGGTGGGAGATGATTGAATCGTGGGGGTGAGTCTTTCTCATGCTGTTCTTGTAATAGTGAATGGGTCTCATGAGATCTGATGGTTTTTAAAACAGGAGTTTCTCTGCACAAGCTCTCTTTGCTTGCTGCCATCCACATAAGATGTGACTTGCTCCTCCTCGCCTTCTGCCATTATCGTGAGGCTGCCCAGCCATGTGGAACTGTAAGTCCATTAAACCTCTTTTTCTTCCCGGTCTCAGGTATATCTTTATCAGCAGTGTGAAAATGAACTAATACAATCTTAAATTAGGATAATTCCTAGTGGATCTTGAAATAAGTTTAAATCTTTTAGGTAGGGTATTCTAGTGCCACTGTGGCAGGTTAACACAAAGTTAGTGAGTTAAAAAAATGCAGACTTATTATCTTACCGTTCTAGAGGCCAAAAGTTAATCCAAGTCTCACTGAGTTAAAATTAAGGAATAGAGAGAGCTACGTTCCTTTCTGGAGGCTCCAGGGAAGAATCCATTTTCCTGAATTTGGGAGCTTTGTGAAGGGTGCCCTCATTCTTTGACTGATGGCCCCTTCTATCTTCAAAATCAGCAATGTCTGGTTGAGTCTTTTATTGCATCACACATTGATTCTTCTGACTAAACTTTTTCCATTCAAAGACCCTTGTGATTACATTGGGCCCACCAGGTTATCTAAGATAACCTTTTTTATTTTAAGGCAAGTTGATGAGCAACCTTATTTTCATCTGGAACCTTAACTCCTCTTGCCATGTAACAAAACATATTCACAGATTCTGGGGACTGGGAGTGTACATCCTTGGGGTGGCCATTATTTTTCCTGCCATGGTGAATTTTAATTGTTACTCAATATAAAATCAGGGATTGTAAACTTGTGGCTCATGGGTTTTATGTTAAAAACACAGTCTTGGTAAAATATTCTAAATATCTAGATTCTACAGAAAAACAAAATTGGGCATCTATGACTTCACAACAACTGGGTAAATTGCATTAGTATTTCCTCAAATTAAATGGGTCATGTGTCCTTTGTTTTATCAGTGTCTTCATTGCCCACAGTTGTATCTCTAAATCTGAGACAGTTTTCTCCCTGTCATTTGGTCCATTTTTTTAAATATATGTATTACTTAATAGGTCTCTGTCAGCATTTAACATCCTATGTTAAATAAATGAGTAAATGTCCACTATGTCCATTTGCAGTAAATATACACTTTACTTACAACAATAGAATGAACAAAGCAATACATTATATTTCTATTTCTTTGAATTAGATTCCTATATCCCATTTAACCTAGTGGTAGAAAACAGTGTCGTGTGTTATGGTGGCCAAATTCCCAGAGGAGTACTATTTGCCAAGCTGTAGCCTGGGTGAAAGTAATTATAATACATATATTCCATTAAGGATCCTTATGAAGATTATCTAAGTCCTGTAAATGAATAAGAGAAAGACAAACTTCCTAACCAAAACTTGGGCGACATCTTCAACAGACACTTAAAAAGCTATTCTAATGACCAATAAACCTAACAAAAGATGCTCAATATTGTTATTCAAGAAGTAAATGAAATTGAGACCTTTGTGAGATACCACTACATACCTACAAAAGTGGAAAAAATTGAAGAGACTGTGACAGTATCATGTTTTAGTGAAGACATGAGACAACTGGAGCTATGCTGCTGATAGTAATATAAATTGATACAACTTTGGAAACTCCTTGGCTATATTTACTAAAGCTATATTTATACCCGCCTCTGATCCAACAATTCTACTCATATTTTATACATCACAGAAATTAGGGCATATGTTCATCAAAAGACAAAATGTTTAAAGTAGCTTTATTTATGCTAGCTCCCAGCTAAGAACAACCATATGTTCATCAACGGGAGAATATATAAATTGTAGAACGTTCATACAATGAAATACTTCCTATTTTATAAAAATGAGCTGTTGCAAACAATATGGATGATTATCAGAGACAAGAGCACCTACGTTCATATGAAATGAATGTGAAATTCATATGAAATTCCAGAATAGGTAAACTAATTTATAGTGACAGAAGTCTGAAGAGTGGGAGAGACACAAGGGAACAGTCTGTCATGCTGGAAATTTCTGTTTCAGTTGTGGTGATTATATGAGCATATACACATATAAATATTTATTAAACTTTAAGACTCAGGTGGCCAGGCATGGTGACTCATGCCTGTAATCCCAGCACTTTGGGAGGCCAAGGCAGGTGGATCACCTGAGGTCAGGAGTTCAAAGCCAGCCTGGCCAACATGGTGAAACCCCATCTCTATTAAAAATACAAAAATTAGCCAGGGGCAGTGGTGGGTGGCTGTAATTCCAGCTACTCGGGAGGCTGAGGCAGGAGAATCACTTGAACCCTGACAGCAGAGGTTGCAGTGAGTCGAGATCATGCCATTGCACTCCAGCCTGGGTGACAGAACAAGACTCTGTCTCAAAAAAAAAAAAAAAAAAAAAAAAAAAAAAAAGATGCAGGTATGTGTGTTAAACCTTAAAAGTTTTAAAGGGTCAAGTTTTAACATTTGTGTTATTGTCTTGTCATGTTTAATTTTATACATATGTTAAAATCCTAGGTCATTATTATTTTGTACATAAAGTATTCCTTTAGATTTAACCTCGTGTTTAGCCTTCCAAGTATACTTTATTAATTTTTAAATTTTTAATATTTTCCCCTTTGGTATTTTTCTTCTGCCTAAGGAAATCCCTTTAGTATATTTTAAATGCAAGTTGTATAGTAATGATGCTCTTAGTTTTTGTCTAAAAATGCTTATTTTTTATTGCTGATATAGTATATTTTCTGTGTGCATGAAAGTCTTTTTTGGCATCTTGGTTTTTGCAATACTTTAAAGATGTTGTTTCATTGTCTTCTGGGTTCCATAATTTCTCATAAGAAGTTAGATGTCATTTTCATTGTTGCTGCTTTATCTTATTTCTTGATATTGTGAACACTTTGTGTTTGATTTTCAAAACTTCATAGTTTACTTAAGTGTGGTTTTCTTTATATGCATCTAGCTTGGGATTGCAGAACTTTTAAATTTGTGCATTGATACTGCTCATCAGTTTTTGGAACATTGCCAGCTATTATCACTTTAAATATTGCTTTTGTCCTATTCTTTCCTCCATCTGTGACTTCAAATCACATATGCTACGTATTTATACATGTTAACTATGTCTGACGTGTGTCTTATAATTTTTTCTCCCTTTTCTCTCTCTACCTTTTGCTTTGAGCATTTGGCTAATCTTCTCTTCTGCTGCTATAGCCAATCTTCTCTTTATGTCTATCCATTCAGTTACTAATTTCCTTTAGCGCTAAGCTGTCCATTTGGTTATCTAGTAAAATTTGCCATCTCTCTCTCTATATATATGTGCGTGTGTAATTTAATGAATTTATTATATGTAATAAATATATGTAATATGAAATATATATTACACATGTAATATATAATGTTAATGTATAATATGTTAAATTACAGATATATATGTAATATGTAAGATGTATATTTTATATTACATATATGTACATATTATATATTACATGTGTAATATATGTAATATGAAATATATATTATATATTACATATGTAATATATGTAATATGAAATATATTATGTATTATATATTACATATGTACCTGTAATTTAACAAATTTACTATAGCTATTTTAAGTATTAATTGTTGATAACTAAAATATATGGATATCCTATAGGTTTCTTCTCTTGTCTGATTTTTTTCTCTTGGTTATTCTTTGTATGATTTGGCTAATATTTTTGATTGCTGTATACTGAGAACAAAGATCTGTATAGAATGTAGGTGGTATTTTATTCTATCATAAAGAAGATTTTTCTTCACTACATTTATAGAGTGCGGGAGGACTACCAATTAGATACTGAGCTAATCTGAGCCTGCCTTGAAGCTTAATAAGGCTCAACCTATCTCTAATTTTCACCCATTTTTAGACTATGAGCCTCTAAGGCTTTCACTTGAGAGCTTGCGGGGCTGTTCACCTTCAGTACCAAGAAAATATAACAAATTTTGCTATGATTTTTCAGAGGCTTTTACCTGAGGCCCCTTGTAACTGCAAATTATGACAGTTTGCCACTTTTTCTAGAGCCTTTAACTATAGCCTTGTAATTACAGGGACTCCTCCCATATGTGAATCTTGGCCTTTACAGCACTACTACATGGTGGGTGATATAGTCTGGCTTTGTATCCCCACCCAAATCTCATCTTGAATTATGTGGGGATCTGTCCTGCAGACCCCAGCTGCACGACAGATGAGACACATACTCAGACATAGATATTCAGTGAAAAAGCAGGCCAGGGGGCTGATGGCACTAGGGGCCAAAGAGTTTGCCCCTCTAAGCTGGCAGTGCTCACATTTATTTAGTACCGATTTAATTGACAAAGACTTTGAGTCAACACACCTGTAGGTAATTAACCTGGTCACTCTCCCCTGGAGAGAGCCATCCTGGCCACGAATGATCAAAGGTTGGTCTTAGGACCACATGAATAAAAAAGCTGTTTAAACTACTCTACATTCCTTTGTATCTGTGCCCTAAGCTCTTTGTCTCCTGAAAGGAAAATCCAGCTATCTTCAGCCAAACTATCTGAAGCTATGCAAACCCCACATGCCTTCCAAGAAGATTTGCTTCTTTCTATTCCTATAATTTCTTCTGCCACTTTGACTGATCTCCCACATAATGATAATCCCTAGTTGTTGGGGAAGGAATCTGGTAGGTGATTGGATCATGGAGGCAGTTTCCCCTATGATGTTCTTACGACAGTGAGTGAGTTTTCATGAGAGCTGATGGTTTTAAAAATGTTTGGCAAGTTCCTTCTTCACTCTCTTCTCTCTCTCCTCCAGCGTTATGAAAAAGGTACCTGCTTTTCCCCTTCCACCATGATTATAAGTTTCCTGAGGCCTCCCCAGTCATCCAGAATTGAGTCAATTAAACCTCTTTCCTTTATAAATTACCAGTCTCGGGTATTTCTTTATAGCAGTGTAAAAATGGACTAATACAGCAGGAAGTTCTGTTTTTAAGGCTTTTTTTTTGGCTTAGCCCTTTAGCCTTCAGCATTGTAGTCTCAGGATTTGGAAAACAAGGGTTTTCAGAGGAACCAGTCATTGTTTCAGGTCCTTCAATCTTGAATTTTGTCACTTCTTCATATCACTGCCAAAACTTTTACTAGTATTGCTCTTCTCTAGCAGTAGCCCTCTGTTTGTGCCAAGTCCAGATGTGTAGCCTCTAGCCTTCACCCAGAATTCACAAAGGCCCTAAGGTAAAAGTGGCTGTAGACTCACAACTTACCTCTGAGAAGTTCAACCCCCTTCAAAACTTAGTGTCTCTAGTTATTATTTCTTCTGCAGCATTCTGATGCCTTTAAGAATATAACTTTTGTATTCAATATTGGTTTTATAGTTCTTGGTGGGATCTTTGGCTGCTACAATGATTCCACAGCACCCCATCTTAGCAACCTCATTATTTGAATAAATGTGTGCATGACAATGTGCTAAATGTTTACCTTGCCAAGGAACAGAACTTGATTTTTTCCTAATGATTTAAAGATTGTTGTAATTACAGGATATATACAAAAAAAGAAAACTAATAAAATGGAATGTTGTGAGCTAACTTGCTAATAAATTGTATGAATTATACAGTTAGAAGGCCAAAAGAGATTTCGTGTTCTAAGATAAGAAAGGCAATCTTATAAAGTTAACTTTAAAGAAAGGGTATCATGCACTAAGAAGACCAAAATAATGCTTGGGAATTTTAATCTATATATTAACATATAATCTATATAATTTAATCTAGAGCCTAAATAAATCACTCAAGCAAATAAAGATGTAAAGCTAGTAACCAATAGTTGAGATATCTTCCAATGCTGCGTCTTATGGAATTGGCCTTCTATCATATTTTGATAAAATTAAAAGTAATAATTGTATTGATCCTGTAGTATGTATCTTTCCCAACAGTAGCATTATTAAAATCTTAATGTAACCATTAGTAATAGGAGCAATTCCTACTTCTTCTCTCAAGAATGAAAATCAAATAATTGATGACAAAATATAGGAAGTCTACCAAATATCTAGGTAAGAGGAGAGACTTGATTTTGGGTCTCCAATATTAAGGCTTAATTTCTGCAAAGAAATTTTTTTAAATGCAACAGAATTATAAATATTGACATGAGGCAAAAAAGGAAAAGAGAAGAAATTGGCGAGGGTGAACTTAGAGCTGCCCAACTGAATTTTCTGTGGCTCAGTTCTGACTGGCTTTTTAATGTCTGAGTCTTGTTTATGTCTATGAGAAATATTAGAAAAATACAATGACATAATGCAAGATACTTTCAAAATACATAAAGGCTATAAGGAAATGAGAAGAAAACGGTAATGAACAACAACAGATGTTTCTTTCTTGGATGAGTAATTAGAGATAGAAATAGCATCTTTCAGAAAGCAAAAAGGTTTTTATCACCAAGTCTTCAGGAATTCAGTAAGATATTCTCAAATATGCATAAATTTTAAAACTTTAAAAAATGAAGAGTAAATGCAGATCTATAAGCTCCAAGAGGTTATGTATTGGTCCCAAGCTTATATACATTGATAGACCAGGCAAAAGCCACAAAAGTCTCTCCTTAACAACATGTTTCTGTATCTGAAATTATATAATAATTTCATTCTTTTGGGTTGAAGTGTGAATGTCTGTATTCTACTGTATACTATTTTTTGGGTAATATATCACTTTTTTAAAACTAGCTTTTCCATGTTGATGTATCAGTAGGAAAATGTAAAAGAATAGTTGGTTAAAAGGAAGGGCACGTGGCATAGGATATTTTGCAGTAAAGAGGTACAATGCAGGTTTGTATTACTTGAAAGCTTATATCTACTTTTCATATACTATTGATAGCTCTTACTAAATCCAATACCAGGCACATTGGATACTTCAGAAAGGTACTATGAGATGGGAGAGTGAGGGGAGGGAGAAGGAGGGGAGAGTGAATGGTAAGGAAAAAACGACCAACTTCTCTAGCTGTTTATTTTGGTCTGTTCAGCCTTACTATGTGAAGAAAAAAGTTATTGATATAGAATATTAGTCCTTTGGCTTATTCTTCTGCATAATCTATTTGCTCTTAACATTACTGTTTGAAAGTTTGACCAGCTGCCTGATTCTTCTATTGTGCTTTCTCTTTCCTTCCCTGTTCAGAGCTCCATTTCTGGCAGCTCCGCACCCCTCCTGCTCCCAAATCCCCATAGAAAGAAAGTGGACAGTGTTGTGAATGTTGAAGTGTTTGACACCCTCAGGATTTTAATTTCAAAATTGCATTATGTAGGTCAATCGTACTAACTAAGCCACATGGTTGAAGGCTATAATTATGATTTCTGTCATTAAATTTCTGAGTCATTTGGAGAAATTGTGTTGAAGTTTATATTTTTCCATTTTTATCCATCAAAGACAGCCTTACTGCCCTACCAATATTGGATCCTCAGCATTAGACACTATGGTTTTAATGTTGTTTTGCCTGTGTGTTTGTGCGCATATCTGTGTCTGAATTACAATGCTTTGCTTGTCTTTCTGGAGTTTTACTATGGGCCTGGATCTGAGGGTCTCTGCCTGCTTCTAGTAGTGTTAACAGAACACATGCAGTAGCCAGGATCAGCGTGTTATTAAAGCAGTGATCATCACTTTGTGCTTTTTCTAACATAACCAAGGTTAAATCATAGTATTTTGTTATACTTTACATAGTTCTTAATTTTTATTTTATCTTTTAACTATAAGGTGTTTTTTTTTTTTTATCATTGATATTGGGGAAATGTAAGTACTGAGAAGTATTCACACATTCTTCATGACAGAAGTAAGGGAAGAAAACAGTTGTGTTTTGTTAGGCTATATATTGGCTTTATTAGATAATTTTTTATTAGTTTTTCACCCTTGTGACACTATGCAGTCCCAAAAGTATAATCATTAGTGTGTACATATCTTAGATGCTTTTTATATTTTAAGCTCTATTACTGCAAAAATGCTTCTAATATTTTAAACACAAAAAAAATTAATTCCTATTTTTGCATTTAATGAAACTTTTAAATTGTTTTCTCATGCTGATAACTGTGTAATATTGTGTTTGCAATCTGTGTCCAAATTGTAATGAAAGGCTCAAAATTGTAGTAATGTTCTAGACTATGAGAAATACCTGTGTCAACTGCTTTACTTCTATTGCTAGATTTTAGTCCTAGAAAATGAGGGAGTACTTAAACACACCATTTCACAGTGATGCACCCCCACTGTTTAGCATAGGTGTTTCTCTAATAGTGACACATTGAGGAGGTATAGGGTTTAATTGTCCAGAAACTTACATTTTACCTCTCTGATCTCATGGATTCATGCAAGTACTTTAATAAAATTCGTAGCAATGTGGGCTAACTCTTGAGATTGTGAGAATTGTATTCTCAAGTGTATATTGCAATCTATATTTTTTCCTTGATATTTACTATACACATTAAAGGAATTTTCATTTATTTTCTCAGATATCTTATGAAATAAAATTCTAACAAATATCCAATTCGATTGTAATGTTCATTTAAGAAAAGATTTACATCCTCTTCCTCCAAGAAAGTGTAATGAATCAGAAAGCATTGATAAGAAAAGATCTAACCATTTCCAATGAATCTGACTCATTTTTCTTTTTTCAAGGGATGAAAAACCTGAAAAATATTGTAGAACCAAGATCTAAGAAAGTTATCTTAATAGTTTTTAAAAATTTGTAGCCAAGTAACATTCAAATATGAAATTTTAAGAAATTAATTGAATTATGTTGCTTAGATTTTTAAAGTTATATTCTGGAATTCTTTGTTTGCTTTATAACTCTGAAAAGTCTAAAAGTCTTATTCAATCTGTGTTGGGTTTGTTCCCTGAAAGCACTGAAGTTGAATGATTTTTTACAGTTGGTTTCTTTCAACTTTGGTGAGGTAAGGAGCCCGGTACATTTGACATATTCCATTTCTAGAAATAGCAGACTAAATTGTTTTAAATCGAAGCTCCTGTTGAGAACAAGTAGAAAAACTGGACAAAATTTGTTTAAATTAAAATTTTCTTGAGGACATTGAGATATACTCTACCAGCAAGGATTTGCAGTCTAACATTCAGGAGAAAAAATCAGCCCAGCGAGATGAGGTCGACATTTTCAGGCAAGGAATGTAATTAGAGTTAGGGGGATGTTTCATAATGAGAACTTAATTACCCTGAATGTGTAACAGTTCTAAATTTGTATATAACTAGTAACATGGCTTTAGATATAATAGAGGCAACATCGACAGAACTAAGAGAAATGCACAGATATACAATTATTATGTAAGATTTCCATATACCTTAACTTGTAACTAATAGAACAATCAGATACAACTAAGTATATAGAAGACCTGACCACCAGAATAACTCCACAGTGCCTCTCTGGAGCTTCCTGGGAGATCAAACAGCTCTGTGTGTCTTCTGGAGAAGCAGCTGGCAATTTGGCACTGTGTTCTCTGCCTGTGCTTTCTTCCTCACCTATCTCACTTCTCTGTCCCACTTACTTTTGCTGCTTTTGTAGTGCTTTTGCACTACACTGGATTAGCATACTGTTTCTGTTTTATAGGGGACTCATATTGAGAAAGAATGTTGTTCTTTAATAAGAATGTTTATTTGAAAAATATAGTGACTTCAGCACCTTCTTACCAAACAATGATACCCCAGGATACTTAAGCTCTCTCTATAGGTGATAAGGAGATTAGAATATTAACAACAACAACAAAAAGCAAGTGTTGATTAGTAGTTAACTATGGCATGAGCATAAAACTTTACCAATATTGTAAAAAGAGCAGCATTAAAATATCAGTGTTCCCAACATCACTGCCACAGTAATGGGCAAAAGCAGTATTCTTACTCCATAGAATGAATGCAAAATAGAAGATTTATGTGAAGAGTTTTCTGTGGAGTCAAGAGTATTTGAAAAATAAATAGCATTTAGCAAAAACTAATGTGGGAAAAATTTAGTGAATTTCCAAAGACATGAAATATTGATTAATTTTGAGGTAAAGTACTGTATAATGTGCTATAATTAATGGGAGTTCTAAAAATTTAAGCCAGATGATTTACATAAATAGTAAAATATAATTTAACCCCAAACAAAATTCAATAAAGGATTTCATGTAAATTAATTTGGGAGAGGAGAGTAGATTTTATAGCAGACAAGTGCCTGAAGAGTTAGCATATGGTCCAAAATGTAACTCTGGGAAAACACTAAATTCTAATCTGCTCTCTTTTTTTTAGTTGAATAAATGTCTTCTCTAAAGAATTTGGTCTTTTAATTTCTTGATTTATTTATATTCTTATATTTAATGAGTATATACATTTCAGAAATTCTTTGAAAATATAAATCCAAAATAATGCATATAGCATCTGTATGGGTGATTCTGAAATATTCATTCTACCCCCCAGCTCAGTCTGTTCATTGTTCCAGGGTGGCTTTTCCTGCACCACTGGGAATATTCCTCTTGAAAGCACACTATCACCTCAAAGTTGATGTATCTCCAAATATAGAAGTCATAAATCACTTTCTACTCCTAATGAACCTCTAGTGCCTGCAATATCATATTCAAACCATTCATCTTTCCAGGTTCATCTCACAGTGATCCCCTTCACTTACCCTGCACTTAATACAACAGTGGTATTAAATATTATCTAAAAATGATCTGTATTTTCTCACCACCTTGTTGCCTTTCATATGGTTCCTTTTGCCTGATGACACTGCTTCCAAAATATACCTTTGGTATATTCTGAACTTCTGTTTTTATAACCTCTTACTAATGGTTTCCAAACCCCTCAAGCCAACTTTTATTTTCCAGATTTCCACATACTTTTTGTTATTATTGGTGAACAATTTTTATTCTTGTAATAGATTATTCTTTTGGGTCATTTAGAATATTTTATTTATCTCAATCTGTTTTATAATGTGTAATACAATGCTTATTAGTAAGCTTGTGAAAATGTGGAAGTCTGGGGTTCCTCATAAGCTGACAAGTAATATAGTAAGTCATATATTTTCTAATGTACACACATTGAAAGCTATTTTGGAAAACAGGCAGATTTTTCTATCTTAACGAGGAAAGGTTTACTTGGGGAGTGGCCAAACAACGGTTATTTAATTCCTATAAAGTGTTACCCTAATGCCTAATTCTGACTGAAATATAAATATCCATTGATGTATGTTTTTGCCTGACAGCTGTCAACTAAAAAGGGACCATATATCATGGTGAATAGGGATGCTGATCATGCTAAAAACTTAAGGAAAATCATTTCGGTATTTTAAAATATATAGTTATGAAAGTTAAGACTTCAGTTGAAATTCCTGAAGTATACCAGAATCTTCAAAGGTAAAACGTCATCTTAACTCATTTATTTTATGTCATATCTCTCAGAACTTGACAACTATAATTTATTAATGAACTTGACTGGCTTCTAAAATCCTTTGACGTGAAGCTATCACATGCATTGGTAGACTCTGTAGTAGGGTACAGTAAGAACAGTGACTTCATTTTCTGCCATGTTATTTTAATTTACTTGCTGTTTTACCACTTTACATCATTCACTGCATAGGTAAACACATAAGATTGGCAACTAAAAAAATTATAATGATGGCAATATACCTTAAATTTGTATATTGATTTTTACATTTCAGTCATTGTTTTTCTAGACCATTTTGTGATCACAATAATGGCAAGCAAATAGAATAATATTGTATCCTACGGAATTTGACAAATCAGTAAAGTTTCAACACAAGTCAGCTAAGCTACTTCTAAAAGTCTGCTAAGAAATGCTTATCCTACTCATCACACCTACAAACACTAACAGGAGTTTTTATTCTAATTCGTATTTACTGATTCTGGGTCTATATGTCATTGAGTGGTATCTAAAGAATTATTTCTTTAATTAGATCCCATTTGTCAATTTTGGCTTTTGTTGCCATTGCTTTTGGTGTTTTAGACATGAAGTCCTTGCCCATGCCTATGTCCTGAATGGTATTACCTAGGTTTCCTTCTAGGGTTTTTATGGTATTAGGTCTAACATTAAAGTCTCTAATCCATCTTGAATTAATTTTCATATAAGGAGTAAGGAAAGGATCCAGTTTCAGCTTTCTACTTATGGCTAGCCAATTATCCCAGCACCATTTATTAAATAGGG
Source organism: Macaca nemestrina (assembly GCF_043159975.1). Lineage (NCBI taxonomy): Eukaryota > Metazoa > Chordata > Mammalia > Primates > Cercopithecidae > Macaca > Macaca nemestrina. The sequence continues at coordinate 81,595,402 of NC_092135.1, read as the reverse complement.
AATCCTTTCCCCATTTCTTGTTTTTCTCAGGTTTATCAAAGATCAGATGGCCACTGGCCATCAGAGAAATGCAAATCAAAACCACAATGAGATATCGTCTCACACCAGTTAGAATGGCGATCATTAAAAAGTCAGGAAACAACAGGTGCTGGAGAGGATGTGGAGAAATACGAACACTTTTACACTGTTGGTGGGATTGTAAACTAGTTTAACCATTATGGAAAACAGTATGGCGATTCCTCAAGGATCTAGAACTAGAAGTACCATATGACCCAGCCATCCCATTACTGGGTATATACCCAAAGGATTATAAATCATGCTCCTATAAAGACACATGCACACGTATGTTTATTGCGGCACTATTCACAATAGCAAAGACTTGGAATCAACCCAAATGTCCATCAGTGACAGACTGGATTAAGAAAATGTGGCACATATACACCATGGAATACTATGCAGCCATAAAAAAGGATGAGTTTGTGTCCTTTGTAGGGACATGGATGCAGCTGGAAATCATCATTCTCAGCAAACTATTGCAAGAACAGAAAACCAAACACCGCATGTTCTCACTCATAGGTGGGAACTGAACAATGAGATCACTTGGACTCGGGAAGGGGAACATCACACACCGGGGCCTATCACGGGGAGGGAGGAGGGGGGAGGGATTGCATTGGGAGTTATACCTGATGTAAATGACCAGTTGATGGGTGCTGACGAGTTGATGGGTGCAGCACACCAACATGGCACAAGTTTACATATGTAACAAACCTGCACATTATGTACGTGTACCCTAGAACTTAAAGTATAATAAAATAAATAAATAAATAAAAGAATTATTTCTTTTAAAGATGGTGATTGAAAGTAGAAACTAGAAACTTATTATAGTTACTGAGGAATAACAGAAAAGCCAAACTGCAATATTGAAACTGTTACTCTGAATTCATTCTGGTTCTGAGAAACGTGGGCATATTATTCAGTCATAATTCTCACTTCAAGTTTAAACGAGTTGTCATTCTGGTGGAAGAAAAGAACTTTTGTGTCTTGTTGGCTCTAATATTCACTGCTCAGTGTTAAGTGTTCAAGAGTACTTTCTGAAGAAGCATGTATAAATCCACAGACACGTCTGAGAAGTAATCACCACTTAATGTGTTGATGACTATATCACCAGGCTGGAGTGGACCTATATTATCTCAGCTTGTAGATCTAATACTTCAAAAACATTTAAAAGACTTGAAGCTATTCTCTCTTTCTCTGTCCACTAAAGTGGAAACTGCTGCGTTTGCTACTGTGACAGTAGAAAGTGTGGTTATATTTTTCTGAAAACATTCATTTATCAATATCCGTTCTGTAGTACAGTGCCTCCTTCCTAGGAAGGAAATCAGAAACCTGCAGAATGTGTTGTCTTCTTGCATACCTAACATCTTTGTGGAAGATATGTGGTGCCTTAGTCTGTTTGGGCTGATTTAACAAAGTACCATGGACTAGATGGCTTATAAACAAATTTATTTCTCACTGTTCTGAAGGATGGCAGGTGCTATCAGACTTGGTGTCTGGTGAGGGAGTGCTTACTTGTTCATTAACAGGTCTGTCTTTTCACTGTGTCCTTATATGGCAGAGGGAGTAAAGATGCCCTCTGGGGCTTCTTTTATAAAGGCACTAAACTCATTCATAAGTACTCTGCCCTAGTAACCTTATTACTTCCCAAAGGCCCCAAATGCAAATACCATCACACTGGCAATTAGGTTTTAACATACGAATTTTGAGAGGAGCAAATATCCAATCCATAACATCTGCGAAATAAACTTATCAGAGCAGCAGAGATCCTTGTCTCTGGTTAGGAGAGACTGTAATAGGACTTCTATACTGCTAAAATCTAGTTTCATATACATTTCACATTACATGAAACAATTTATTAATACAACATTCAAATGTGTTTCCAAATAGATCACTGTCAGTTGTCTTAGTTATCTTATAATTCTATCTTCAAAAGATGCTTTACAATTTTATAATTAAAGTTTTAAAAAAAAACTTTAAACAAATACAAGGGCAAAACATGTCTAGAAGATGTTGGTTAAAGATGAAGATTAGCTAAACAGCAGTATCCCAAGAAACTCAAGAAAGTCTTTTATATAATGTGGACATATGGTTACTGAACGGGGCTTGGGAGGTGTATGTGTGTCACCTTTTAGTTTTACCCAAAGTCTATTTGATTTCTTATATTATCTCTCAAATAGCATGATTCATTTCTTTTTAAAGTTAAAAAAATTGCGGGTACATAGTAGGTGTATATATTTATGGGGCAGATGAGATATTTTGGGACAGGCTTGCAATGCATAATAATCACAGCACAGAAAATTGGGTATCCATCCTCTCAAGCATTAATTCTTTGTTTTACAAACAATCCAATTATATTATTTAGGTTATTTGAAATTGTACAATTAAATTACCATTGACTATGATCTCCCTGTTTTGCTATCAAATGCCAGGTCTTATTCATTCCTTTTCTTTTTTTGTTACCCATTAACCATTCCCATCTCTCCCTCACCACTCCCCTACTACCCTTCCCAGTCCCTGGTAATCATCCTTTATTCTTTAGTGGTATGACTTATTCTTTAATGTACTGTCTTCTCTTAACTAACCTTTCATTTGTCTGTGACTCTTGTTGAATGACGTAATAATGTTTTTTCAAGCTCACACTACCTGGAAAGAATAAAAGGCTATTTTTTGTCAGTAAATTTCTTGAAATATAGTTTTTTACATCCCATGACAGCTTTCAATTTCTTACTCATTTGCATTTTTCCCTTTTCTTTTTGACAAAAGCTACAGATTATTCAATATGTTCTGCCATACTCACTTACATGAACAAATGCACTGCATTGACTTTTTCATGTTTAACTACAGTCACACAGAATTGCATAGTAGTCCTTAGATTCACGGTCTTTCGATTAAAAAAAATGAAAGATACAAGAAGAAACACGCAAGTTTTGGCTTAACTTAATAATAACTCTCTTATAACTCTACAATATGTCTGATTTTCAGTCTTACTAGTAAGCTTAAAGTTGCGTTACTGTGTAAAAGAGTAGACCATTTGTTTTTGTAAAACCAGCTGTTCACTCAAGATTATCAAATTCAAGTTGTTTATTGGGTCCCTCAGACCACACCCACATTTGGCAATTTTCTGGAAGCAATCACAGGACTCCTTATATAGCAGTATTACTGGCTAAGATCTATCACAGTGACACAGTACATAACCTTATCAGCAAAGGAAAAATACACAATTTTGAGAAGTCCATGTGCTAACTTTGTATGCCTGCTCTTCCTAACAGAGGTCACATAGAGCACACCCTTTATCCAGCAACAAAAATGTCAGCTATGTGTTCAATGTTTCTTCCCAAAAAAGCTCATTTGAGACTTAATATCTAGGTTTTTACTGGGGGCTGGTCAACCCTAACGTGTACCCAAAATGCCCAATCCCAAAAGTAAAGCAGCTACTTTACCTCAATCATGGTATGTGCAGTCCAGGCATAGCAAACTCATCTTATCAGTTAAGGGGACATTAGGAAAGCAAAGTTTCCAGATGCCAGCAAGGGCAACTCTTTCAAGCAGGTCTTTCTAAAGACAGGAGCCTCAGGTCTGCTCTGTTAACTCTTTCTCTACATAGGTGTATGATGCATACTTTGGTCTGCAACTTTTTATGGTATTTGTTTCTTTAAGCATAAGGGAACCTTGCATTTGCTTTTGCTTACAGGGCTGGAGTGTTCTTTCTCCCACACTCCCCTACCCTCCCCACCATACCACCCCACAAAAGCTCTCTCCCTCTGTCTCTTTTTCCTGTGAATATGTTCCTATATTGGTTGCTCCAGGAGAGAAGAAACTCTTTTTGTTCCCCAATGAGTTAGATTTGTTACTGATGCAGTAAGGGAGATGACACACTGTGGTAACAATTGAATGGTGATTTTAAGGGAGAATTCAAGGAAGTTGCAAGTCTCTTTGGGGTTATTGAGGGAGGAGGCAATTCAGTGATGATTTTATGCTTTCATTGATTTTATATTACATTTTACATAAAAACATTTTTTATGTAAGATGTCAGAAGAAAGAAGCAAGAATGCAATTATCACTGACAAAAAAACTACAGTCTGCCCTCCATATCCATGGGTTCTGCCTCCAGATTCAACCAGCCACAGATAAAAAATATTGAAAAACAAAAATTAACAATACAATGAAAAAAAAATACAAATTTGAAAATGCAAGCTGACTATTAACATAGTGTTAACATTGCATTAGGTATTATAAGTAATGTAAGGATGATTTAAAGTATATGGGAGGATGTACAGAAGTTATAAGCAAATATAAGCAAATTTTATATAAGGGACTTGAACATCTACAAATTTTGGTATCTGTGAAAATTCTGCAACCAATCCCCCATGGACACTGAGAGACCATAGTCACTCTTTAGCTAAAGCAGGCAACAAGCTTGGTGTTTTCTATGCACAGTGCCTGTATTTCTTCAGGCATAATGTTGAAGTGTTCTTGTTTTTATCTTTTTCCATCATGGGCATGGAGAGTCCTCATCAGATGTTGATATTTTGTAAAATTATTTATCAGAAGAAACTTAAAACAGATTTGTCCTTGTGGGCCTATGACAGCTATCACATACTATTGACATTTAATAATATTTGAGTTACCATTACCACAGGTCTCCACTGTCAAAGGCAAGGACAAACAACACTCTGTCAAACACTTTGCCTAGCCACCACCCTTCTGGTAGAGTATCTCTTTATCTCAGGTCAAATATAAGGAATATCTGAATTATATCCATATATTTCCTCAAAATGAATGATAAGCAGATGTTACTATTACTCAGTTTAAGAGATCTGAGTACTCATAACTCTATGTATCTTAACATGAATAATAGAGTAATACAGCTTACCGAAAAAGCAGCTTAATTTTTATTTAATATACATAAGGAGTTTGGAGCAGTATTCGTTACTACTTTACAAGTTCAGCAGTTTCATTCTGAACTATTTAGGGTTCATGAGTTTGAGTAGGGGGCATGCTCTTCTGTTTGGTTGTGCCTAATCCAACCTATTAAGCTTGATCCTATGGTCAGTCTCTAGTGGCTTGGTGTCCTAGTGCATTCGATCAGCCCCTATTCTGGCTCTCAGGACCTACCCTCCCTAAATTTCTCTTGTTTTCTCTCTTCCTTCACCTCCTTTCTTAGCAACTTGGAAACTTTAATGAACGTTTTGCCTTTCTGAGCCCCACAAAATGAAACTCTCCTCTGAAAGTTTTGGGTCATTCTCAGTTTCAGCTGGGTATTTGCGTTATTATACATAAAGAATCCATTAAAAAAATGAGCTGTGTTTCTCTGTGTGTGTTTAATCCTTTATATAAATGTAGCTAGACTTTAACATATAGTGTATACCTTGATTTTTTCATTCACTGTTAAACTGTGAATGTTTATTTAGCTTGATACTTTTAGATACAATTATTTTAACTTGTAAGCCATAGTAAATGGTATGCTAACTTTTAGATAACTAATCAAAATGTCTTTAATTCTTTTCACTCTAGGGTTTCTCACTCTTGACTTTCATATTAAAATCTCACAATCCTCTCCCAAAGTTCATTTGAGGATTTCAATAATGCTCTCACCCAACCAGTTGTCATCTGTCGTCAGAACTCATGGGTCTTCGATGACTTCTGCACAAAGGTATTTGTTGATGTACTCCAAGGAAAGAAAAAGTGATGCTTGAGTGAACCAAATTAGCCCCAATTTTCTTTTTTCAAATCTTGTTTGACAGACTTTCACAAAACTGTTTCCTTTTTTTTCCCCTGAGTTCAGCTGGAAAGAGGAGTCTGTCACTAGAATTAAAAATAACCCTGTCCCCAGACTTTCATAATGGTTAAGGAAGTTCAAAAGAATTAAAATGTTTAAAAATACTATTGCTGCTGCAGCAAAAAGGTTTTAAATAGATGTGAGATATTTTGAGGATGAGTCACTTCTACTTTGGCCTTCTTCTATTGTGTCTTATGTCCATTTAAAACAAGAATCTTGAGATTACTAATGAAGGCATAAAATGTTATACTGCAATCATAGGTATTAAAATGTATTTTAAAATTGGAAGCTGCTGGAAAATACACTTTATTTCTCACGATGTGATACATTAGATGACCCCTTTTTAGTTGTGTCTTTTACTGCCATTCAGACAAGCTGAGTGACTTGCTTTGTTTTCTTTGCTCCTTTTTTGTCTATTCTTTCAGGTATTATGGCATACTTTGTTTGCAAAGGATGTCATAACTTTTGTTCTTTCTAAAGGAAGTATCCTCACTTTGTCACAGGGCTGAAGAAACTTTCACTTTAGTTTTTTATATCAATCTGGTCCATAGACAGGTGGTGTGCTGAGCTTTAAACAGCTTGATGAATGATTTGGCTCTGCATAGCAGTGTCAAATAATGTATCTCAGTTGGCAGTCTCAATGAAACAGAATAAGGCAGCCAGTTCTGTGTTACATATTAGAGTCCTTGTGCCTACTGACTTCCAGCTATGCATGCTAGGTATAAATCCTGCCCTTCCTGTACTTTGTGCCTGTAATTCACCCAGAGCTGCCCATTCAAGTCTGTTTACCAAACGATTTCATTCACAATCAGGAGCCACTCCAGTCTCTGGGGCACTTGTATCTTTTTTATTTGCTGTTATACTAAGTCATATGATTCTGATCAACCAATTTTCTGAGAATAATAAAGAAGCCTGGAGGGAATTGTTGCTTAAAATCCTCTCTTATGAAGGAGAATAGATTATTTAATTTCAAGAAGCTGGCAAATATGCACTTACATTTCAACTTTGGTTAACAATATTGATATTAACTTTGCACCATATTTTCTCTACTGGAATTATGCTTTAGTGTTCTAGACAAAACGAGCATTTGTTTTTCTTTTTTTTCCTTCCTTATGAACAAATAGGATAAATACAAATGAGCAATTATGTCCCTTGAGGGCTTGAGAACCTCTTCAGATGAAAATATTTGTCAATTTTGCCACAGGGAGATATTTAAGGAGAAAAGTTTAGTTTTCATTATGTATTATTACTAGATTTTTAAATTCATGGAGACATTCTTATAAGATAAGGGAGGAGGTATTGAAATGTGGACCAAATTGTGGCAGGGAAGAAAAATAAAGAATCATTTGCAATACTGTTAGTCATGATCTGAGGTAAACTTTTTAAAAAAATTTTATTTATTTTTTTAGAGACAGGATCTTGGTATGTTACCTAGGTTGGACTCAAACTCCTGGGCTCAAGTGATCCTCTTGCTTCAGCCTTCTGAGTAGCTGGGACTGCATGTGTGTGCCACTGCACTGGTTTTGAGGTATTATACATTTGGACAGAAGTTGTAGAATGTTTGAGATTTTGAAGTGGAATTATTAGAATTGTTTAGCTGATTAAATGAGGAGGAGGGACTGAATAGAGGGAAAGAAAACAAGGTAACAGTAATTCTAGTGAGATGCATAAACGAAGGAGGCAGATAATAAACTCAGTTTGGGACATAATACGGTTTGGCCGTGCCCCTACCCAAATCTTACCTCGAATTGTAATAATCCCCATGTGTCAAGGGCAGGGCCAGGTCGAGATAATTGAATCATGGGGGCGGTTTCCCTCATACTGTTCCTGTGGTAGTGAGTAAGTCTCATGAGATCTGATGGTTTTATAAATGGGAGTTCCCCTGCACAAGTCTTCCTCCCTGCTGCCTTGCAAAACATTGACTTTACTCCTCATTTGCCTTCCACCATGATTGTGAGGCCTCCCAGCCATGTGGAACTATGAGTCAGTTAGACCTCTTTCATTTATAAATTACCCAGTCTCAGGTATGTCTTTATTAGCAACATGAGAACAGATTAATACGGGACACTTAATTTGAGGTAAATATTAAATATTAAGGTACCATAGACAGTTGGACATTTGGTCTTGGAGTTCAGGCAATATCTGGATTGGGGAATCATAGTAATTGAAGTCATGGAGAGTAAATTTGGTGACTGAGAAAATGAGAAGCGGATATATTCTGAAAATTTCAAATCACAAGGTGGTTTGATATGATAATCACAGCCCCCATGTGGCTATTGAGCATCTAAAACAGTATGAATTAAGATGTTCTATGTGTATACAATATACATTGAATTATGGAAATTAGTACTGGAAATAGCACAATATCTCATTAATTTTTATATTGACTACTTATTTGATAATATTTTGGATTTATTGGAATAAATAAAGCATATTTCATCATTTAATATGGCTATGGAGGAAATTTTAAAGTATACACGTGGCTTTTATTTTATTTCCACTAAATAGTGCTCATCAGAAAAACATCCGAACTTTTAGCATGATGGCTCATGAAGATCTAGGTTGTTACCTTCCCAAATGCATCTTCTGTTCCTCCCTCTCATATTTCTACCATCCAGTCATGGCCAGTATGTGCTCCTCCAGTCTCCCTCTCCATCAGGCTGTTTCAGATCATAGCCTTTTGTACATGTTGTTCCCAGTGTTGGGCATGCCTACCTCTTCCTTGGAAATCGTACTTTCAGGTTGGTTTTTCAAAGAAAAGACACTTTGAATAAATGAGTAAAAAATAGTATTAGACATTCTTCTTGAAGTCTGTTTATTTTTTTCAAAAGGAGAAAATAAAAAATGAGTCCTTATGCGCCCATTATCCCATCTCACTAATTATCAACTTATGTTCCATCTTGTTTTCTATCTCTATTCACAACATCCTGCTCACATAATTTTGAATAAAATACCAGACATAGTTTTGGTATCATTAAATATAAACAATCAAGTGTGTAAGTTTTTCATAATTATTTTTTAAATTAAACTGGAATTCAAATAAGGTAATATATTGCAATTTGGTTGATTTGGTTCTTAGTCTTATGAATTACCTTTTTATCTCTTTTTTTGTTAAGGCAGTTTATTTCTGGAAGAAATGGAATCATTTGACTTGTAGAGTTCCCATAGTTTGTATTTTATTTTTTACAACCCTATTGTGTTCAATATGTCCATCTGTCCCTAGTTCTAGAGGTATGATCAGATTCAAATTCTATTTCTTTAAGAATACTTCTCTAGTGATGTGGTGTTCTTCCGTTGGGAGGCATAAAATATCTAGTGATCTCTTAATTTAATTTTACTATTATTTGTAGTGATGTTAACAGCTGCTAATAATCTTCACCCTCATCTATCAGTTACTTAAGGATTGCAAAATTATGACTGTTATTCATTTTTCGTTTTTTTCTTTTTAGCTAGAATATTCCTATAAAGAGGAATGTTTCCTAGTCAACTAGTTGACAAATTTTAGGACTAGTTGGTACAGAAAAAGCAGGGTAAATTTGTAGTTTCTATTCCTTTATATTTCATTTTAATTTTTATTAAACTGACATATAATAATTGTACATATTTATGATGTACATAGTGATGTTTTTATACATATAATTTATAGTGATCAAGTCAGTGCAGTCAGCATATCCATCATCTCAAATATTGATCATTTCTTTAAAAAATGCTTTACTAGCATTATTTGCCAAGTAATTTTCTAAGTTCAGTAGCATTCACCAGTATTTACGAAGAAGTATTTGCTTGTTACTATAAACTTATGGAGAACAATATGTACTTGTCCCTTCTTGGCCAGTAGTAGCTTCTTCAAGTTGGCTGAGTCCTTTTTATGAGACTCAAGATAGCTTCCTTATGTTTTGTTATAACAAGATGTTCCAGGATGATCTTGTGCATTTCCTTCCCTGGATCTGGAATCAGCCATTTTTTTCCCCAAGGAGTCATGGCTCTTTTGTGGGACACAAAACTGCAATACAATGGCTGGGGATACTCATTGTTCCTGGGTCAGTTATTGTTTCTAGATCTTCTCAATAGACAAAATTAGGAAATGTCAATTTTATTTTTATAAGGGGTATCTTCTGAGTTATTGATACTTTTGATTCAGATGCAGTATTACAGGGTTTTAATTTAAAATTATTTTATCATCCATATCTCATTTCTTCCATGCTAAAAATACCAGTTCTCAATAATATCAATATAATTACTCATTTAATTTATTCTTCAATACATTAAGTGATAGTTTTATAATATCAATACTAATACTACCAATGATAATATTATTTATTAGATGCTGTTTATGTATGTTTGCTGTTATTTTTTTCCTAAGGTTATATCTCACTAGGGGTGTTAAGTGAGATTACTGTGTTGTAATAGCACTTAATATTATCTCAGTGTGATTATACCACCAACTGCTCATTTGTTAGACTCATTTGTTAGACTCATTTGTTTTATTTTACTACTGCTTTTTAGTAATTATTTTAAAAAGTAAATTTTGTTTAATTTTCTTTTATGATCACATGGATTCTTTATAGTGTTCCAAAATAAAATTCTACAAAGCAAGATAAATTCAGAGAAATATTACTCTATGCCCATCCCTTCTACTCTCTTCCTCTAAAAGTCATCACTAAAAAAATTGCCCCATCTTTCCATTGCTATTTTATATAAATTACCTATTCTATCTATTTATATTTACCTTTCATCTACCTATACGCATTCATCCATCCACCAATTTCCTCTTCTTACATCCATCCATCCATCCATCATTTCCTCTTAGATAAATGGAAACAGCCTAAATGCACTTTTTTCTAAGTCACATTTTTGAACTCAATAATATATCCCCTGATACGGTCTGGCTCTGTGTTCCCGCTCAAATCTCATCTTGAATTGTAATGTGAATTGTAATCATCAAATAGTTGGGGGAGGGACCTCATGGGAGGTGACTAGATCTTGGGGGCAGTTCCCCCCATGCTGTTTTCGTGATAGTGAGTTCTCATGAGATCTAATGGTTTTATAAGGCGCTTTTCCATCCTTTGCTCTGCACTTCTCTCTCCTGCCACATGTGAAGAAGGATGTGTTTGCTTCTCCTACCGTGATTGTAAGATTCCTGAGGCCTTCCAGCCATGCGGAAGTGAGTCAATTAAACTTCTTTCCTTTATAAATTACCCAGTCTCAGGTATGTCCTTCCAGCAGCATGAGAATAGACTAATACATCCCCATAATAGTGTATACAGTTTTCTGTCTTTCGCTTTTTATAACTTCAGAGAGCTCCATTGCTTAAGTGTACCTTGATCTGTTCAACAAGTCCCTTCTTGATAGATATTTTGGTATTTTTATTCTTTTCCTTTCACAAATATGCTATAATAAGTAGTGTTGAATACAAATATTTTCATATCTTTGCCTGTGTATCTTTGGTATAAAGTTCCAGAAGAGAAATTATTTGGTCAAAGAGCAAATACATTGTGATTTTTCTAGATAGTTCCAAATTTACCAGATCTCCAGGAGTTGTATGATTTTTACCTTCTCATTAAAACATGCTAATGTGACTGTTCTTCTACAGCCATATCAGCAGAATGTGTTGTCAAATGTGGATTTTGGTAAAACTCATGAAAAACTGTATGAAAAATACAGGTAAAAAACTATATTTCCATGTAGTCTTAATAAATTGAGGTATAATTATCTTCAGTAAATTGTACAGATTTTCAGTATCTTCTTAAATGAGTTTTGCCAAATGTCTACATGTATGCAATTACACTCCTAGCAGTGTATAGAATGTTGGCCTCACCCTACAAAGTTCTCTTGTGATCTTTCCCAGTCAATGCCCTGCTCCCTGGAGGCAACCAATATTCTGATTTCTATCACCACGTATTAGTTTTGCAAGTTCATAACTTTCATATACATTGAATTATAATAGTCTTTTAGGTCTTCTTTTGATAAGATCCATATTTTTGAGATTTTTCCATGTTGTTGCATGTGTGTGTGACAGTTTTTTGTTGCTAAGTAATACTCCACTGTGTAAATAAATCACATTTATTATCCTGTTGATAAGGGTTTGGGTTGTCTCAAAAGTTTTGCTCTTATTAAGAAAGCAGCCATTGACATACTGGTCCAAGTTTTCTTAGAGGTATATTTCTTTTGGGTAGATATCCAGGACTGGAGCTGATGGATAAGGTATATTAAGTGCTTAAATTCACAAGAGAATATCAAACAGCTTTTCAAAGTACTTGTATCAATTTGCATTTCTAGCAGCAGTATGAGAGAGGTCCAGTTGATCCATGTCCTCTTTAATATCTGGTTTTAATATTTTTAATCGTAGCCGTTCTAGTGGGTATATACTGACATTTTATAGTTACTTGAGTTTTCCTTTCCCTGGCAAATAAATTTTGAGAATCTTTGGCTATTTATATATCCTCTTTTGTAAAGTGTTGGTTCAAATATCTTGGAGGGAAGTGGTGCTTGTGGATGTCCTTTTTCATAGTAAATACCAATCCTTTGTCATACACATTTTCTCACTAGTGTGTTTTGACTTTGACAAGTGAAAGTTTTTGTCTTTGATGAAAATCTGTTTAATGGTTAATGATTTTTGCCTTCTAAAAAACTTTGACCAACATGATGAAACCCTGTCTCTACTAAAAATACAAAATTAACTGGGCGTGGTGGTGCATGCCTTGTAATCTCAGCTACCCGGGAGGCTGAGGCAGGAGAATTGCTCGAAACTGAGAGGTGGAGGTTACAGTAAGCCGAGATCATGCCACTGTACTTCAGCCTGGGCAACAAGAGCGAAACTCCATCTTAAAAAAAAAAAAAAACTAAAACTTTGCTTAACTCTAAATTGCTATTAGTTTTCTATGTTCTTTGTTTACTTTTAGGATTTTTATAATTATACTTTTTATGTTTATTGCAGATCCACTTGACTTAATTTTTGTATATGGGTTGAGATATTGGTCAAGCTTTTTTCCCTCCTATGTGTACTCAGTAATGACCATTTGATGAAAATATTTTCCAATATCCATTGGATTTCACTGCCAGTTTGTGGAAAATCATGTGGGCTTACTACAAGACTACTCTGTTCAACTGATTAATTTGTCTGCCTTTATTCTATTAGCACCCTGTCTTCATTAATATGGATTTGTAATTAGTCTTGCAATCAGATAGTATAAGTCATCCAGTTTTATTCCTTTTGTTTTCACAAGTTTATTTTGGCTATTTTAGTTGTTTTACATTTTCAAAATACGTTTTGGCATTAACTTTCAGTTTATACCAGAAAAGTTACTGGGGTTTTGATACATATAACATTGAATCTATAGGTAAAATTGGAAGAATTTGTTTGCCATATTGTATCTCCCTATCATTGGCATGATAAATTCATCTTTTGGGTCTGGTTTAGTTCTTCTCAGCAATGTTTTGTAGTTTTTATTGTAGATATTTTGTGGGTTTTGTTAAGTTTATTTCTTGATATTTTATGCTACTGAAGCTATATCAATTTCTTAGAAATTTATTTTTCAATTATTTATATGGAAATACAGTTGATTTTTGTTAGTATTGGTAAAGTATTCTTAGTTCCTGGTGTAGTTACTTACTAGATTTAGTAGCCTTTTTGTAGATTAATTAAAACTTTGTTAAACACAATCATAATGTCTGCAAATAAAGATATTTTTATTACTTTCAAACCTGTTGTGTTAGTCAATTTTCACACTGTTGATAAAGACACAGCCGAGACTGGAAAGAAAAAGAGGTTTAATTGGCTTTACAGTTCCACATGGCTGGGGAGGCCTCAGAATCATGGCAGGAGGTGAAAGGTACTTCTTACACGGTGGTGGCAAAAGAAAATGAGGAAGAAGCAAAAGTGGAAATGCCTGATAAACCCATCAGATCTCATGAGACTTATTTACTATCATGAAAATAGCATGGGAAAGACCAGCCCCCATGATTCAATTACCTCCCCCTGAGTCCTTCCCACAACATGGGGGAATTTTGGGAGATAAAATTCAAGTTGAGATTTGGGTAAGGTCACAGCCAAACCATATCACCTGTATACATGTTATTTATTTTTCTTGTCTTGGTGCACTTGCTAAGACCTCTGTTCAAATGTTGAATAGAAGTAGTAATAGCAAACATCTTTGCTTTATTTTTGTTTTTAGGGGAAAGTGCTTCAGCTCAATATATCATCTTAATTACAATGTCAGCAACAGGATATTTTGTAGTTGCTCTTTATAAGTTTGAGGCAATTATCCTTATAGTTTCCCTAAGATTTTTTTTAATTATAAAAGGAAAGATATTAAATTTTTAAAATACTTTTTCTGCATTTATTGAGATATACAATTTCTTTCCTGCTGTTATTATGTTGAACTACTTTAATTAATTTCCAAATATTAACAAAGTTAAATTCCTGGGATAAATTCCACATGACCATGATGTATTACCCTTTCTGTACATTGATTTATTTTGATAATATTCTGTTAAGGACTGTCTTTTATTAAAGTATCCTTTTCAGGGATTGGTATTAGAGTTCTTACGGGGGTATTTACCAATTGTCTCAATATGCATTCAGTTTTATGAACAGTGTTGAAAATATTTATTGGAATATGCATTTTTATATGGTGAATTGTCCTCTAATGTCCTTAGCAAGTAATTTTCTGGAAAATTTTTACTTTTTTACATATTATGAAGATAAAGTGACTTAACCAATAATATTTTTGGGAATCTTGATCATTCAACTTCTTAATAGTTTGAGAAATTAGCATGTAAGTTTCTGTTTTTGTCTCTATGAGCTGATTATGAATCTATTCATGAGAGATCTTTCAAATAGCAAACATGTTGAGTTTTGGAGATCCAAGACTGGAATGTGATATTCCTCATATTCCCCACTGGTGATCAACTCTAGGTGATGAATCATCTATTTGCAGATGTGTTCATTTTAATTTAGTTTCTTTGTGTCTTTCTTAATAGTAGTTTTTAAAATGCACAGATAAATACAATGAAAAAAGTTAAGGTTCCAGACACCACTGTATACAAAATTTTAAAATATCTATTAAAGACAAAAATGCTATTGATCCAAAGAGTGACCAGTGGCAGAGGAATTTCGCATGAAGAGCTAAGTAAATTTGGTTCCAAATTGTCAAATGTGCATTCTAGAAAGATCTCATTTGCAAAACATGGAGAAAAGATTACAGCAGAGTGAGACTGGAAGCAGTTAAAAGAGATCATAGCAATTGCTAGGTGAGAGATGGTGAGAAACTGAACTCTTGTGGCAATGGGAACAGAGAGAAAAATAGTGTTGGATGTATGTGGTCAAATGATTTCAGGAGAAATGGCAGTGTGCAATGAAACAGAAGTAAGCTGACAAGTTTTCAAACTGTTGGTATCACTATCTCCCAGAATCTAGTCCGAGCAACAGTGCTCTCACAAAATGATCCATAAAAATACAATTTTCTAGAGAAAATAAATTTGAAAATCTTGGATACTTTATACCTCTTTTGGAGATTATAGTACTCCTTTGGGTCCATTAGCTCTTCCTATTATAGTTTTATATCCCTTCCATCAAGTAAAAGTATAATTAAAGAGGGATTTGGGTATTTCGATTCTCTTTAAGGAAAAGTAGTTTACATGCATTTATGTTAGGGGTAAATTACTTGAGCCCCCTTTGTGATTTCAGTTTGCCTGAATTCTTTTTTAAAAAATAATAATTGTCAAAATGGCTTTTGAAGTGTGAAGTTTAAGATTTTCTTAAAATCTTAGTTTAAGTGAAAAAGGTTTTGCTGGGTACTAAAATGGTTTGGCATGCACTTATTTCCTGGACATATGGATTGTAAAATAAGCTGAGGTGTTGAGAATTAAATGAGATAATTTATGCAAAGTCCCTAGCATTATGGGCACATAGTAGGCATTCCATAAATAGTAGCTATAGAATTTAGATTCTGAAATCATTAACTTAAAGGCTCTAGTTACAAATATGAATATGGATGAAATTGTTCAGGGAGAGTGCATGTGAAAAAGAAAAAGGCACGGATGTAAATCTGGGAAAATCTGGCATGCTAGAGAGGACAGGAAGTTAGGATCTGATGACAAAGACTAGAAAGGGATGGTCAGAGAGATAGAAGGAGAACAAGAATAGGACTACATCCTGGAAAATTTTAAGAGGGAAAGAAGGAAGGAATGGTCAGGTTGGGAAATGCCTCGGAGACCTCCAAAAGTGCCAAGACTGACTGACTTGTCAGCTAGAAGGTTACTGGTGAGCATAGCAAGACAAGACCCATCTTGTATTGGTGGAAATAATGGAAAAAAACTTGGAAAATTCAAGTTGAGTTTTCATAGAATTTTTCTTTCACAGAAATCACAAGAAAGGACTATGAGTAGGAGGGACTAAAAGTTGGTTTGTTAAGGCTATGTGATATCTGAGAGAATGAATTCTTGTATACTCCTCAAAACTCTCTGGTGATAGGTAATAGATAATTGGCAACAGGTATTTAACAGCTCAGTTGCCACAATCAAGCTTTCGGAGACCTAAGACTTAATAAAAGGATCTCCTTAGGTAAAGCATCACAAGCCAAAACAACAGCATAAACCTGCTGATTATGAGCTGCTCAAAGACAGAAGCACAATCTTCATCTTCCGTGTATCAAGACACTAGCATAGGACCTGTCTCTTAGATGATAATGTAAGATTTAAAAAAAAAAAAAAAAGTTATTTGGCCTGGTTTAATATTAGAACCAGAATTGTAATTTGTGGCTTATATAAAATAATGTGTCAGGATTAAAGGGGAACAGTTTTAATCAGATATCTTAATTCTTAGGAATAGATACAAAATGGTAGGTCTTTCTTGATCAAGGTCATTATAAACTTTTACTGTGCTTATGTAGGTTTTAACTTCATTATTATGAGCCACAGGTGTTAGTAGATTTTATGAGCAGAGGCAATGAAGTAGTCATGTGAGCTAAAGCACAGTACCAGACATAAATAAAAATTAAATTTTTAAAATATCTATGCCTTGCCTAACTCAAAGTTTAACAATCAAGATTAGATCTTTAGGATACCCTTAACTCATAATAATATGATTTTGTTTAACATTTTGGTTTACAGAAATGTAGATATCCTCCTCAAGAAAAGATTTAATATATGATCAGTTCAAATGTATTTTAAATTTAAAAATATTTAGAGCTAAATATAGTTTAGCTCTAAATATAGTGAGAAAATAGTTTAATTTTAAGAAACTACCATACTGTTTTCCAAAATGATTGGTGAATTTATATTCCTACCAGCAGTGTGCAAGTTCCAGTTGCTCCACATTCTTGCCAACATTTGCTATTGTCAGTTGTTGTTTTTTTTTTTTAATTTTAGTCATCCTAATGGGGTCTAGTGGTATCTCTCATTGGTGTTTACATTTGCATTTCTCTAATGATGAATTATTGAGCATCTTTTTCATGTACTTATTTTCCAACTGTATCTCTTCTTTGGTGAGTTGTCTGCTCACAACTCTTGTGCATTTTTTTAAAAAATTGGAGGTTGGTCAGGCATGGTGGTGCATACTTGTAATCCCAGCACTTTGGAGGTGAAATGGGCAGATTGCTAGAGCTGAGGAGTTTGAGACCAGCCTGGGCAACATGGCAAAACCCTGTCTCTACAAAAGAATACAAAACTTAGCTAGGCATGGTGGTGTGTGCCTGTAGTCCCAGCTACTCAGGAGGCTGAGGTGGGAGGAACGCTTGAGCTCAGGAGCTCAGGGCTGCAGTGGGTCAAGATCATACCACTGTGCTCCAGCCTGGATGACAGAGGAAAACTGTGCCTCAAAAAAAAAAAAAAAAAAAAAAATGGAGGTTTTTAAAAATTCAGTTTTGAGTTCTCCATAGAGTTCCAATACACATCTGTTTATCAGATATATAGGATTTGAAAATATATTCTCCAGTCTGTGATTTATCTTTTCATTCTCTTTTGAAGAGTAGACTTTTAAATTTTAAATTTTGATGAAGTTATATTTATGAATTTGTAATTTTTATTTTATGGATTATGCTCTTAGTGTCATATCTAAGTTACTTGTACACATACTATATGATCCAGCCATCCCAGTACTAGGTATTTATTCAAAATAAATCAAAGTTTGTCCTTTGAGGGGACTTATACATGAATGTTAATGTTAATAGCATGTTATTTGTAATAACTGCAAACAGTACATAACTCATATATCCATCAATCAGTAAATGGATAAACAAATGATGATATAGCCATACAATAGAATACTACTAGTTATAAAAAACAAAGTAACTATTGATAAATGATACAATATGTATGAACCCAAAATATTCTGAGTGAAAGAAGCCAGACCCCCAAAAAAGTTACATACCATATGTTTCCATTTATATAAAATTATAGAAAATGCAAATTAATCTATAATGGAAGAGGATAGATCAGTGGCTGCTTGGGAACAAGGAGGTGAGTAAGAAGGGGCATGAGGAACTTTGGGAGGTGCTGAATATGTATTTTGATTATGGTGATAGCTTCACAGCTATATTTTTTATGTCACAGCTTATCAAATAGTACATTTTAAATATGTACATTTTATTGTATGCCATTGTTTACCTTACTAAAACTATAAATAAATAGCGTGCAAATAAATAGTTGAATTATCCCTTAGAATCATTTAGTAGAATGGAGCACTTTAAAAAACTAATAAACTTTCTAGCATTTACTTGAAGCTCTTCATATTAATCAGAGTGATTCATCATTGAGGGTAAAGAAATAATCACCCATAGTGAAAAAATGCCTGTGTTCCTAGTAACAAATAAACAGAGAAAGGGTGCAACCATGAATAAGACAGTAAAGGAAGATGAATTGTAAGTTATGACTTAAAAAGAAACAATTCTCAGCAAACTATCCCAAGAACAGAAAACCAAATACCACATGTTCTCACTCATAGGTAGGAATTGAACAATGAGGTCACTTGGACACAGGAAGGGGAGCATCACACACCGGGTCCTATTGTGGGGAGGGGGGAGGGGGGAGGGATAACATTAGGAGATACACTTAATGTAAATGACGAGTTAATGGGTACAGCACACAACAAGGCACAGTATAATAATAAAAAAGTTGAACAGAAAAAAAAAAAAAAGAAACAATTACATGGTTAATCTAAAAGCTAGTATATATGAAAGCTTTGTAGCTAATTTAATGTTAAATAGAAATTAGGGTCATAGGTACAGATGATTAGAAAATACAAGAGAAAATGCTGATATTTACTATACAGAATTAAGTTTTTTTTTTTATATTTTTTTTATTTTTTTTATTATTATTATACTTTAAGTTGTAGGGTACATGTGCATAACGTGCAGGTTTGTTACATATGTATACTTGTGCCATATTGGTGTGCTGCACCCATCAACTCGTCATTTACATCAGGTATAACTCCCAATGCAACCCCTCCCCCCTCCCCCCTCCCCGTGATAGGCCCCGGTGTGTGATGTTCCCGTTCCTGAGTCCAAGTGATCTCATTGTTCAGTTCCCACCTATGAGTGAGAACATGCGGTGTTTGGTTTTCTGTTCTTGTGATAGTTTGCTAAGAATGATGGTTTCCAGCTGCATCCATGTCCCTACAAAGGACACAAACTCATCCTTTTTGATGGCTGCATAGTATTCCATGGTGTATATGTGCCACATTTTCTTAATCCAGTCTGTCACTGATGGACATTTGGGTTGATTCCAAGTCTTTGCTATTGTGAATAGTGCCGCAATAAACATACATGTGCATGTGTCTTTATAGCAGCATAATTTATAATCCTTTGGGTATATACCCAGTAATGGGATGGCTGGATCATATGGTACATCTAGTTCTAGATCCTTGAGGAATCGCCATACTGTTTTCCATAATGGTTGAACTAGTTTACAATCCCACCAACAGTGTAAAAGTGTTCCTATTTCTCCACATCCTCTCCAGCACCTGTTGTTTCCTGACTTTTTAATGATCGCCATTCTAACTGGTGTGAGATGGTATCTCATTGTGGTTTTGATTTGCATTTCTCTGATGGCCAGTGATGATGAGCATTTTTTCATGTGTCTGTTGGCTGTATGAATGTCTTCTTTTGAGAAATGTCTGTTCATATCCTTTGCCCACTTTTTGATGGGGTGGTTTGTTTTTTTCTTGTAAATTTGTTTGAGTTCTTTGTAGGTTCTGGATATTAGCCCTTTGTCAGATGAGTAGATTGCAAAAATCTTCTCCCATTCTGTAGGTTGCCTGTTCACTCTGATGGTAGTTTCTTTTGCTGTGCAGAAGCTCTTTAGTTTAATTAGATCCCATTTGTCAATTTTGGCTTTTGCTGCCATTGCTTTTGGTGTTTTAGACATGAAATCTTTGCCCATGCCTATGTCCTGAATGGTACTACCTAGGTTTTCCTCTAGGATTTTTATGGTATTAGGTGTAACATTTAAGTCTCTAATCCATCTTGAATTAATTTTCGTATAAGGAGTAAGGAAAGGATCCAGTTTCAGCTTTCTACTTATGGCTAGCCAATTTTCCCAGCACCATTTATTAAATAGGGAATCCTTTCCCCATTTCTTGTTTCTCTCAGGTTTGTCAAAGATCAGATGGCTGTAGATGTGTGGTATTATTTCTGAGGACTCTGTTCTGTTCCATTGGTCTATATCTCTATTTTGGTACCAGTACCATGCTGTTTTGGTTACTGTAGCCTTGTAGTATAGTTTGAAGTCAGGTAGCGTGATGCCTCCAGCTTTGTTCTTTTGACTTAGGATTGTCTTGGAGATGCGGGCTCTTTTTTGGTTCCATATGAACTTTAAAGCAGTTTTTTCCAATTCTGTGAAGAAACTCATTGGTAGCTTGATGGGGATGGCATTGAATCTATAAATTACCTTGGGCAGTATGGCCATTTTCACGATATTGATTCTTCCTATCCATGAGCATGGTATGTTCTTCCATTTGTTTGTGTCCTCTTTTATTTCACTGAGCAGTGGTTTGTAGTTCTCCTTGAAGAGGTCCTTTACATCCCTTGTAAGTTGGATTCCTAGGTATTTGATTCTCTTTGAAGCAATTGTGAATGGAAGTTCATTCCTGATTTGGCTCTCTGTTTGTCTGTTACTGGTGTATAAGAATGCTTGTGATTTTTGCACATTAATTTTGTATCCTGAGACTTTGCTGAAGTTGCTTATCAGCTTAAGGAGATTTTGGGCTGAGACAATGGGGTTTTCTAAATATACAATCATGTCATCTGCAAACAGGGACAATTTGACTTCTTCTTTTCCTAACTGAATATCCTTGATTTCTTTCTCTTGCCTGATTGCCCTAGCCAGAACTTCCAACACTATGTTGAATAGGAGTGGTGAGAGAGGGCATCCCTGTCTTGTGCCAGTTTTCAAAGGGAATTTTTCCAGTTTTTGCCCATTCAGTATGATATTGGCTGTGGGTTTGTCATAGATAGCTCTTATTATTTTGAGGTACGTTCCATCAGTACCGAATTTATTGAGCGTTTTTAGCATGAAGGGCTGTTGAATTTTGTCAAAAGCCTTTTCTGCATCTATTGAGATAATCATGTGGTTCTTGTCTTTGGTTCTGTTTATATGCTGGATTGTGTTTATTGATTTGTGAATGTTGAACCAGCCTTGCATCCCAGGGATGAAGCCCACTTGATCATGGTGGATAAGCTTTTTGATGTGTTGCTGAATCCGGTTTGCCAGTATTTAATTGAGGATTTTTGCATCGATGTTCATCAGGGATATTGGTCTAAAATTCTCTTTTTTTGTTGTGTCTCTGCCAGGCTTTGGTATCAGGATGATGTTGGCCTCATAAAATGAGTTAGGGAGGATTCCCTCTTTTTCTATTGATTGGAATAGTTTCAGAAGGAATGGTACCAACTCCTCCTTGTACCTCTGGTAGAATTCAGCTGTGAATCCATCTGGTCCTGGACTTTTTTTGGTTGGTAGGCTATTAATTATTGCCTCAATTTCAGAGCCTGCTATTGGTCTATTCAGGGATTCAACTTCTTCCTGGTTTAGTCTTGGAAGAGTGTAAGTGTCCAGGAAATTATCCATTTCTTCTAGATTTTCCAGTTTATTTGCATAGAGGTGTTTATAGTATTCTCTGATGGTAGTTTGTATTTCTGTGGGGTCGGTGGTGATATCCCCTTTATCATTTTTAATTGCGTCGATTTGATTCTTCTCTCTTTTCTTCTTTATTAGTCTTGCTAGTGGTCTGTCAATTTTGTTGATCTTTTCAAAAAACCAACTCCTGGATTCATTGATTTTTTGGAGAGTTTTTTGTGTCTCTATCTCCTTCAGTTCTGCTCTGATCTTAGTTATTTCTTGCCTTCTGCTAGCTTTTGAATGTGTTTGCTCTTGCTTCTCTAGTTCTTTTAATTGCGATGTTAGAGTGTCAATTTTAGATCTTTCCTGCTTTCTCTTGTGGGCATTTAGTGCTATAAATTTCCCTCTACACACTGCTTTAAATGTGTCCCAGAGATTCTGGTATGTTGTATCTTTGTTCTCATTGGTTTCAAAGAACATCTTTATTTCTGCCTCCATTTTGTTATGTACCCAGTAGTCATTCAGGAGGAGGTTGTTCAGTTTCCATGTAGTTGAGCGGTTTTGATTGAGTTTCTTAGTCCTGAGTTCTAGTTTGATTGCACTGTGGTCTGAGAGACAGTTTGTTATAATTTCTGTTCTTGTACATTTGCTGAGGAGTGCTTTACTTCCAATTACGTGGTCAATTTTGGAGTAAGTACGATGTGGTGCTGAGAAGAATGTATATTCTGTTGATTTGGGGTGGAGAGTTCTATAGATGTCTATTAGGTCTGCTTGCTGCAGAGATGAGTTCAATTCCTGGATATCCTTGTTAACTTTCTGTCTCGTTGATCTGTCTAATGTTGACAGTGGAGTGTTGAAGTCTCCCATTATTATTGTATGGGAGTCTAAGTCTCTTTGTAAGTCTCTAAGGACTTGCTTTATGAATCTGGGTGCTCCTGTATTGGGTGCATATATATTTAGGATAGTTAGCTCTTCCTGTTGAATTGATCCCTTTACCATTATGTAATGGCCTTCTTTGTCTCTTTTGATCTTTGATGGTTTAAAGTCTGTTTTATCAGAGACTAGTATTGCAACCCCCGCTTTTTTTTGTTCTCCATTTGCTTGGTAAATCTTCCTCCATCCCTTTATTTTGAGCCTATGTATGTCTCTGCGTGTGAGATGGGTCTCCTGAATACAGCAGACTGATGGGTCTTGACTCTTTATCCAGTTTGCCAGTCTGTGTCTTTTAATTGGAGCATTTAGTCCATTTACATTTAAGGTTAAGATTGTTATGTGTGAACTTGAACCTGCCATTATGATATTAACTGGTTATTTTGCTCGTTAGTTGATGTAGTTTCTTCCTAGCCTCGATGGTCTTTACATTTTGGCATGTTTTTGCAATGGCTGGTACCGGTTGTTCGTTTCCATGTTTAGTGCTTCCTTCAGGGTCTCTTGTAAGGCAGGCCTAGTGGTGACAAAATCTCTAAGCATTTGCTTATCTGTAAAGGATTTTATTTCTCCTTCACTTATGAAACTTAGTTTGGCTGGATATGAAATTCTGGGTTTAAAATTCTTTTCTTTAAGAATGTTGAATATTGGCCCCCACTCTCTTCTGGCTTGTAGAGTTTCTGCTGAGAGATCTGCTGTTAGTCTGATGGGCTTCCCTTTGTGGGTAACCCGACCTTTCTCTCTGGCTGCCCTTAAGATTTTTTCCTTCATTTCAACTTTGGTGAATCTGGCAATTATGTGTCTTGGAGTTGCTCTTCTCGAGGAGTATCTTTGTGGCGTTCTCTGTATTTCCTGGATTTGAATGTTGGCCTGCCCTACTAGGTTGGGGAAGTTCTCCTGGATGATATCCTGAAGAGTGTTTTCCAACTTGGTTCCATTTTCCCCCTCACTTTCAGGCACCCCAATCAGACGTAGATTTGGTCTTTTTACATAATCCCATACTTCTTGCAGGCTTTGTTCATTTCTTTTTCTTCTTTGTTCTTTTGGTTTCTCTTCTCGCTTCATTTCATTCATTTGATCCTCAATCGCAGATACTCTTTCTTCCAGTTGATCGAGTCGGTTACTGAAGCTTGTGCATTTGTCACATATTTCTCGTGTCATGGTTTTCATCTCTTTCATTTCGTTTAGGACCTTCTCTGCATTAATTACTCTAGCCATCAATTCTTTCACTTTTTTTTCAAGATTTTTAGTTTCTTTGTGCTGGGTACGTAATTCCTCCTTTAGCTCTGAGAAATTTGATGGACTGAAGCCTTCTTCTCTCATCTCGTCAAAGTCATTCTCTGTCCAGCTTTGATCCGTTGCTGGCGATGAGCTGCGCTCCTTTGCCGGGGGAGATGTGCTCTTATTTTTTGAATTTTCAGCTTTTCTGCCCTGCTTTTTCCCCATCTTTGTGGTTTTATCTGCCTCTGGTCTTTGATGATGGTGGTGTACTGATGGGGTTTTGGTGTAGGTGTCCTTCCTGTTTGATAGTTTTCCTTCTAACAGTCAGGACCCTCAGCTGTAGGTCTGTTGGAGATTGCTTGAGGTCCACTCCAGACCCTGTTTGCCTGGGTATCAGCAGCAGAGGCTGCAGAAGATAGAATATTTCTGAACAGCGAGTGTACCTGTCTGATTCTTGCTTTGGAAGCTTCCTCTCAGGGGTGTACTCCACCCTGTGAGGTGTGGGGTGTCAGACTGCCCCTAGTGGGGGATGTCTCCCAGTTAGGCTACTCAGGGGTCAGGGACCCACTTGTGCAGGGAGTCTGTCCCTTCTCAGATCTCAACCTCCGTGTTGGGAGATCCACTGCTCTCTTCAAAGCTGTCAGACAGAGTCATTTGCGTCTGCAGAGGTTTCGGCTGCGTTTTTTATTGCCCTGTCCCTAGAGGTGGAGTCTACAGAGACAGGCAGGTTTCCTTGAGCTGCTGTGAGCTCCACCCAGTTCGAGCTTCCCAGCAGCTTTGTTTACCTACTTAAGCCTCAGCAATGGCGGGTGCCCCTCCCCCAGCCTCGCTGCTGCCTTGCCGGTAGATCACAGACTGCTGTGCTAGCAATGAGGGAGGCTCCGTGGGTGTGGGACCCTCCTGGCCAGGTGTGGGATATGATCTCCTGGTGTGCCTGTTTGCTTAAAGCGCAGTATTGGGGTGGGAGTTACCCGATTTTCCAGGTGTTGTGTGTCTCAGTTCCCCTGGCTAGGAAAAGGGATTCCCTTCCCCCTTGCGCTTCCCAGGTGAGGCAATGCCTCGCCCTGCTTCAGCTCTCGCTGGTCGGGCTG
Source organism: Macaca nemestrina (assembly GCF_043159975.1). Classification (NCBI taxonomy): domain Eukaryota; kingdom Metazoa; phylum Chordata; class Mammalia; order Primates; family Cercopithecidae; genus Macaca; species Macaca nemestrina. The sequence goes on along the minus strand of NC_092135.1, from coordinate 81,570,274 downwards.
CAGCAGCTGACCAGCACCGATCGTCCGGCACTCCCCAGTGAGATGAACCCAGTACCTCAGTTGAAAATGCAGAAATCACCGATCTTCTGTGTCGCTCGCGCTGGGAGTTGGAGACTGGAGCTGTTCCTATTCGGCCATCCCAGAATTAAGTTTTATAAAGAGTTCACTTAGTACTCACTTAATAAAGGAAAATATAGAGGCAGAGTGAAGTTAAATGAGAAATGCACCATTAACTATAATAAAGTGCTTGTAATGTACAGAGACAGATTAATGATGACAATGGCAATGTCACTGGTGATAAGTGCAAAAGTAATTACAGTTTTTATATATTCATTTTTTCCCAAATTCATTCTAACTGCCTTTCTCTAGTCTAAATTCATAGGATTGTCTATTTTTTAAAAATTTTCTGGTGCATGTCCAGAACCTCATACTGCAACGATAATAATCCCTATAAAAGGATCATTAAAAGATAGAAAGAATATAGAAAAAACAATTTGTCAGTATTTGTTTGTAAAAGTTTTCGAACATTAATTATTTACTGCATATTGGGTTAGTAACATGTACTCATGAAATGACTCACTTTCAAGATATTGATTTAGCCATCTCAGCACTGTAGACATATTATGAATTATAAAGTTTTCTGAATTTCCCTGTACTGATTAATATAAATTACAGCATTATTCTTGACTAAATATAAATTGACAAAATGCAATAGAATTTATGAAAAATGAAATATATCAAATGTTAAACTGCAATGAATTTTCAGATTAACATTTTTATCTTATTACGAAAGTATAATGAATTTAGAAACTTAAAAATATATACAAAAACACATAAATAAAACTTTTTACCTGCACTCCCACCATTTAGAGATAACCACTGTTAACATCTTCATTCATTTCCTTCTTTTTCGTTTTTTAAACTGATGGTATATGTGGATACTTACATGTAAATTACACACATGTACTTATATTTGTTAAATTCTATGTATACAGTTTTGTAGTTTTAATGTTATGTCAAGTAATAATTGTGAGGCAGTTTTGTCAACTGCCACAGTACATTCATATTTGTTTACCCATTTAGAGGAATTTATTCATTTAAAATAATGATATAACTATGAGGAGTTTATCATAGCATTATATAAAAACAAATACATGAAAAACAAAACAAATAACACTAATAAGTCATTAGCTAATCAATTGTTTTAGTCATCTAAGATATTACAATGAAGCTGAAACGTTTTCAAATAATCGTATTCTGAGAAACTTTAGTATTAATAAATATTAATATAATTTATTAATATAAATGTTATAACATATTGAAACAAATATATACAATATCGCTGCATGTGTCTATGTGTGTTTATGCATAATCTTGTCTGGCTTTCAGAATGAAAGTTGCATACAGTGGAGCAACATAACAAAATGTCGTTTCCTGAAATCATGTGACTATCATATAAAACCCTCAGAAACAGTATGTGAGAGAGAGATAAAGTTCTAGCTGGTCATTTCTCTCTCTCTCTGTCATGGCAATTCCTGATGGTTGGAATTGCAGGTGATGTCATTTTTCCTATCTTTTTTGTATTTTCTAAATGTTCCAAATTTAATTTTCATCATTATTATAATTATAAAATATGTAGTAAGCAGTTCCTTGTGTCATTCAAGTCACTGAAAACATAACTTTTTGTGGTTGTATTACATCCCAACAATATTGCTACATTTTATTATAGGGATTCTCTAGCATTGCCATTTAAATCATTTATTTTGTTATTGTTGCCATATTTCAAATAATGAGATCAAGATCATTAATATGGGTAAAACATTGTCTTTGATCTTTTCATTACACCCAAAAATTTTTTTCTTAAGGAACTCTGACCCCTAACCCACCAGCTGGGAAATGTTTGTTGCTATAACATAGTTTTAATGAAGAAAATTGTAAAAATATTAAGCTCTATTTAAGCCCCTGACCACAACTCAAGTTAGCTGTGCTAAAAATGTAGATTATTGGTTATTTGGATGAGATGTTGTTGAAGAAAGTGCAAATCTGTGCACCCCACTGATGAAGGGTCAACTCTATCATAGCTGTAATGATCCCATTCTTCATTGGCTTAGAAACTAGTTAAGCCTTTGGGGAAGAAAATATGCTGGTACAATTTCTGTGTTTTTGTGGAAGCCTACAGCTAACAGAATTGCTAGCAAGGAAATGTACATTTGGAAAGGTCACACAAATGAACAAACCTTACAGTTATTTCAAATAGTTAAATGATTTTTGTTCTTATAGATTTGAAGAAGTTAGTGCCATTTTATTGTACTCTCAAATGTTTCACAACTGTATGATAAAGTTATAAAAGAAAGGTTACTATTAGATTACCATTCATCAAAATAAAGAGCAAATTGTCCTTGAAAAAGTACCTTAATTTATTCATAGGATATTTTGTTGTTTAATAATTTCTAATGAGTTTGTTGACCTCAGTGCCCATATTTAGAATATAATGGAAAAAAAGTGTGAATTAACAGGTTTCGATTAGAGAAAAAATATGCAATAATTTCTTCTTTTATGGGCTCTCATTTTCATAATTGTAGCACACACATTTAGAAATGCGCTTAATGCTTGATTCCTATCTCCCTGGAATTAATAGTAAGTAGATTGTAGAAGGAGTTGTAACTGCTTTTCAATATTCATTCTCCTTACTAAAAACCTCAGCTTTGACTGGTCACTTTGCCACCTGCCTAAAACGTAATGTTAACCATTCTCCCTCATAACTAGGTGTATCCATGGGACTTAGAGTTGGCAAATAAGATGTTAAGGAGAAACGTGTGTGTATTCGAAGAAGTTCCTTTAAAAGGCAGGAGACTACTTTGTTGAGTCTTTTTCACCATCCACCTGGTGAATATGGATTAGGTGGCTATAGCTCTAGCTTGAGAATAACTTGAGCTTGAGAATAAAACTATGTGCAGTAGAGCAATTAAATATGAGCCTAGATCCATGCCATCGTGTCACTGCCACGCAAATCTTATTCTGTTTACCTACAGGATTTTACTAGATAAAAAAATAAACTTATTTGTGTTTAAGCTTCTAATTTTGCAGGTATTTGTTACCAGTACTAAGATAAGTACTCATATTATGAACATGTTTTCAGAGATGTACTTATATCACTAGGTGTCTGTAAAATATCTTTATCTGTAAAATATTATATTATACTGTATTCCATTATATATTATAGGCAGAGAAGTAAAAATGTTATGCTCCAACATAAGCCAGAGATCTTGAGATATTCAAAATATCGCTTTGTGTCTGGTGATATATTCTTAGACAGTATGTGCTGGAAAAAGCACTGAGTCTATATTCTCGTCAATAGCACTCAGATATAGTGCCATGATAAACATATTTAATTTGTTTAATAGCCATTAGGTTGTTCCTGTTTATTAAAGACTTGATTTCTCTTCTGGCCTTTGCTATTCAGATGGGTGCTAAAAAGCAGGAGCAGGTGCCCATCAAGGTATGTCTCTGCTCTCATATGTAGGCTTTACATTATGTTTCCATGTAACTTCTCTGATCTACCCATTTATGTAACAGACATCTAAACATGGCCTAAAATATTACAATTTCAGTTTTCATATTAACAAATTATGCACAAAACAGAATACCTCCTTTATTCTGAGGTTCCACTCATTCCAAAATAGAAGCTATATATTAGAATAATTGTATCAAAGTATCTACTTTAAATTGGTCTAGAGAAAATATACTTCTTTGGAATCACATAGTGTTCCTACGGTTAAGAGCTTATAAATACAGTGCAACCTGCCCTGCCTCTGTCCTGGATTGTGGTAGCCTATTACATTCTTCCTACAAACAGAACTCCTTTTTTCTGTGAGGAAGGCATTCCATGTGAAATAAAGTGAGCCCAACCTGAAAATATCTAAACTTGTGCATGGCCTATATGATTGATCCGGGATAGAATATGTGACTCAAGCTGGAAAAATAAGACGTCTCACCAGGACTTTTCCGCTCTTGAGAGATATGCTGTTTTCCTTAGGGATGGCAAGGACTAAAGCTACATAAACTTGGAGCATCCAATTTTGCCCACCATAGAAAAGAGCCTGAATGTAACAAGAACCAAAACATTAAGAGAGAACAAGAAGTTACAACATTTTAGTGCTGGGATCTATATATTCCTTGAAGTTTTCATAATATGAAAAAAGTTATTTCTTTCTTACGTCGACTGGTTTGAGTTGACTTTCTGCAACTAAAAGAGACCTGATTAATAAAGCTTCTTTTTGTCATAGAGAAATTATTAAAGAATACAAGAAGTGAAGTGAAAGAAGGTGGGTGCTCTTTGTTTGGTTGGTAAATCTCTTAGAAACATTATAGCTGAATCTTCCAAGGCCCAGGTCTCTTTGTCTCTTGGAATTCATTCAACCATCAAATTAGTTGGCTCTTTTTTAGGCACTGTGCAAATAAACAGATGGACAAGAATATCGTGCGGCTGAGATTTTGATTTTATAAAAGGTTATGATTCTATCCAACCAAGCAATTTGAAGCTTCTCCCACGATAGTTGAATGGATTAGCTGGTTTTCACCACTGCCAATAGATGATGAGGGCACCTTTGGTGAATATTAGTTTTTTATTGGACGCGAATCTCCTCTTTTTTGGTAATACATATTATTTCTTTCTCTCGCCCACTGGCTTAGGCAAGGGTGCCAATTCAGTGTTCTATTTCCCTGGCCAGGGGTGAAAACATTCTTTAGACTTGGCCAATCCTGGTAGCTCATTGCCCTGGCCACAGCAATTGACTCAAGGTTGGACATATTTAACCTAAACTGGGCCAATCAGAATCTTTTCTTGGTGTTTTCTATGTAGATGCAGGATGAGAGACTCTATTTTGAAGTAACTAAATGAGACCGGTTACTAGATGAGACCAGTATAATTTTTGAAGGTCTTTGTAGCCACACCTCCACATCTCACATTTCCTAACCCTCTCCTACTAACTTACTACCACCAAATAGAGAAAGCCCGTCTGCAAGAGAATGAGGTCAACATACATAAAATGAAAGAGCTGAGAGATGGGGGCAGGAAATGCTAACTGTATCATCTGAGTCAACTGGGTCAGCATACATGTGTGCTTCATAATTATGAGAGCTAATGTGTACATATTTTCTAAAATACTAGACCATAACAAATGTCATCACATCAGAAGGGGAGTAAGTGTGGGTATGTGCAGACATGAACACGTATTTTTATACTTGTGAGTTTAGTGAAAGCTGTGTATATGCGACAAGTAGGATAGAAAGGGGAGACTAATATTTCTAAACTCTATATTCTAAACTGAGTTATAGGAGCTCTTTCATCTCATTGTAATTGCTTAAAAATATTACAGTTTCTGTAAGTAGTTACTGACTTGAACCCCTTGGGGAAAAGTTTGAATATGCTATAGGTTTCTTGACATGATAATATGAGCTAAACAAGCTAGAACATTTGCAAAGTGCTATAAATGTGCCAACGTTTCTTTTGATGGTTAATTTTAAGGTCAAAGGTCTTGGTATATTTTAATGAACAGTCTAAATGATTTTGGAATAGCAATGAAGATGGTTCGTGAGGAAAATAAAATGCTAATAATGCTGATGCCATTTTTTAAATGGCTTATAGTAGAATTTGCATGTTTAAAAAACCTGGATGCAGTTTTTAAAAGTCAAGTGATTAACCAAATCATAAGACAAAGAAAACTTGTAGAATTCTATCATAAAATGTTGTTGGAATTTACAGACACTCTGGACATCACATGATTCATTACCTTGCAACTTTGAAATGGTGAATCTTTGAGTGAAGCAAGTGAGTTAGAAAACAAAAGCAGCTAGAGCCCTATCTTCCCTCTTTTGTTTTTTATTCAACTTTTTAGGAAATGAAGAGGGTTCTACTCTTTATCCACTGACTTTCAACTCTGACCTAAAATGTGAAACATTTCCCTTTCCCTTCTACTGTGTCTTCTTCCTCTGCCAAGATATATGGGCTTTCTTGAAGGTGAACTTAGGAGCTGTAACTGCAGACTCTATGTAAGGAACTAATTTATTGCCTCTCAGCTGAAAACACATACTCTCTTGCCTATTTTGTGATAATAAAGTTGGACCTTCAGTTTTTATTCTTGTTTAGCTAGTATGAGTTAGGGTCTGCTGAAAGAAGAAACCAGAAGGAGATAGCAAGACTACGAGAAAGTGAAGAGACTTCTCTAGTTTTTGTTTCTACTGAGTGGTAGCAAGTCTCAGCATGCTATTGATTCTGGAGGTGACGGTGGCTTGCATGATTCTGTGGTGGTGAGTGGTTTTCAGCAAGTTTCTTCTTGATCAGAGCAGTGGGTATCATTTCTTCAGCAGTTCATTATTTCCATAGAATTCAACATTAAATGAGGACCTTCTAAGTTTCTAAGATTTTCTTTGTTTACATTTTCATCAGCCCTAGGAATATTATTTATTTTCTACTGCCGCATAACAAATTACCAAAAATGTAGCATCTTAACATGTATTTATTATCTCACAGTGTCCCAAGGGGTAGGAGCCTGGGTATGGTTTAGTTGGATTTTCTGCTGTGGGTCTCAGTAGACTCCAACCAGGTGTAACCTGGGATGTGTTCTCATCTGGAGATTTCACTAAGGAAGAATTGTTTTCCAAGTGCATTCAAGTTTTTGTTAGAATTTGTTTCCTTATGGCTGCATGACTCAGGGCCCCAGTATCCTACTTAAAGCTAGTTGGAGGCCACTCTCAGTTCCTAGAGGCCACTAGCAGTCCTCTGACGTGTAGCCCTTCCAATAGGCAGTTCATAAATGGCTATTTGCTGCTTCGAGGCCAGAAGAGAAATCTCTTGCTATAGTCTGTTAAGATGAACTTTTATATAGCATAACCTGATCAAATGTGTTACATCCCATCATGTTTTCCATGTAATATTGGTTAGAGGCAAGTCATTGGTTTTATCCACACTCAAGAAGAGGGGATGATAACAAGGGTATGACTCACTGGGGGTCAACTTAGAGTGTGTCTGCCGCAGGGTGGTAGCTGCTTCCTGAAGATTCTGCTTCTAAAACACTGTAGTGTTTTTATTTACCCCTTTTAGTAGTTGGCCAACTTTTATCAAGTTCTTTATATTAAGTTTTACCTGTTGAGATAACTGGCATGGTTTCTGTCTCATGATGAGATCCTGAACAATATAAGCTCTATCCTTGGCATGTCCCTACTACCACCTACTATGTCAGTAGGCTCATAGAACTAAGATATTTCTATTAATGAAGTCCCAGAACCCTAGCTTGCCCTCAGGAGAAGAGCCAAATACAATACTGATAGAGTCAGAACTGCAGAAAAAAATCCAGATGGAATTACACGAATTCTTGACATTTATCTGGTGTGATATAATATTGAGCTAATTTCTGATAACTGAGACACCCTTGTGCCAGCTTCCATTCTCTTTTCCCTGGAGGGCAAGCAGGACCAAGTTAGTTGGGGGTTTCAGAGGTCATATGCCCTTTCAGCATGATAAATTAGTTGGCTATTAAACTAAATGTTTCTTGACTTTCAAAATGAGAACATTAAGATGGTCCTTTAACATATTTATTTGCCTTGCTGGGAAGGTAGTCAAGGTCTGCTGGATTTGTGATGTGCTAAATGAATGTTTAGCTGAGGTGCTCAGGTGGTTTTATTGGTAAGGTTAGCTACAAAAATGAAGGCGTGAGGTTATTGGAGGACAACATGACATCCATTAAATTAAATGCCTATTACATTTTCCGAACGGTGGAAAAGAATTTCTTAAAAGCCAAGAGGGAATGAAGCATTCCAAAAAGTGAAACAACCTGACACTTAGTTTAAGTAAGTTTTCCTTCTATTGAAAAGATTTCTTTTGACACTATTTCAGGATGTTTTTTGCAGCAGTTGCAAACAGCTTGTAGATGCTGATGAAAATAAAACAAAGATGAGGGAACAGGAAATAACTAGGCTATTTCAAATACTAGCAGCTGATATCATCATTTCTTTTCTTTTTAAACTTGCTTTGGTTTTACCAAAGTGGTGTACATCAATCCTGCTTTTCATTTTTCCTTTATGCCTATTATGCAGACTTTCAAAAGCAAAGTCTTATGAGGTTAATTAAAGAATAAATCTGTCAAAATGCATCAAAAGAGGCCTAAAACACTATTCAGATGTACTTCCTTTTTGAAGAATATCTATGTGTTTAAGATGGTAAAATGATTATAAGCCATATTCAACAACAGAGCCATATTAACTCTTTGGAGAAATTGTTTAATTATCTTGGACCATGGGCAAAACAAAGTGCTAGTATAAGGGCCTGATCTTGAATTACGACCTTTAAATCATGAATAAACAAGTAACTGACTTTTTACTTTGTATTGGAGATTCATTTCTATTGAAAATATTCCAGAGCACCAGTGAGTTCAAGGGAACATCTTATATCAGTGTAACTTATGTATATGATTGTTCCTCCGATTTGTTTTCCACTTATGATTATTTATAAATTGCAAATAAGTGGTGAATCAACTATAAAAACACTTTTATTTAAAGGAAATATGACTCAGCAGAATCCACATGGCATTTTTTGATCCAATCAAAAAAGATGCGTAGAAGTTCTTTGGGACAGCGAGACTTCTTCCATAGTCTGAACTTCCTATCCAGAGAAGAAATCTATTGACTTAAAAAAAAATCAGCCTTTTGTCCAGGACCATATTATGGAGCATAATACTGATAACCCTGCTGGTATTTTAAACAAGAATTTCTAGTGCTGGCAAATTAGCTCAAGGTGAACATTTTAAACCTAGGTCCTTTGCTACATGTATTATAGGGTGTGGCAGGTAGGCCAGTATTAAGGTTCATTTTTCAGGCTGGGCTTCTCCATCCCTCATGTATGTTTTGTCCATCTATTGTTTTAAATTGTCCCTATGAGACCACTGAGAAGGAAAAAAATTTCTTTTAACATTGGAATTCAGGTGTATGAAGTGGATTTGTGGGGTTGGTTATAGAGTTGATAGAAGCCAAATTACTGAGACACTAGTGAGAAAAAGTTTTTCATAGGAAGAGGAGGGAATCTGACCTAGGCTGCTGGGCTCAGTTGCATGGCCCAAGTACATAGTTGTTTGGTAGATAACATGGCTGCTGATATTAAAACCACTACTTACCTAGACATCCTGCTGACAAGTGTGTGCTTTTGAAAGGAAAATAATAGCTTGCATGAAATTAAACAGCTATTTCTGTACCTTCTGCTTCACTTTAGGTCCCACGTTACCTTGTGGGTTATCTCCTTTTCCTCCCTCCGCCTCCCTTCTAATTTTACATACACAGATGTAAGAATATTCTTCATGTTCTTCAGGCATAAGGAGGACCTGCTGTTTTCTAGATAGTCCAGTTTTAAAGTAATATTGGTGGCTTAGCTATTGGAAGTAGGGTTCTGGGTTAGAAAGCATTGAAGTGGCAAGGGAGGTAGACTGTAGGTTAGAATCCACATTAGCAGTAAGTAGGAAGTATTCACTATGACAATTGTATTAGACTTGACTTCGTGATATCCACAAATACTTGGAGGAGGGAGACTCCACAAATAAATGGACTTGCTATTTAAGCATGGAGGCTTACAGCATTAGATTTAGGTTCCTGATAATTTATCTTTCTAACTCTAAAATTAGTTTTTTAGTAGAAAAATTTAAGTATAGCTATCAGTGAGACTTCATTTACATCTGAAGCCTAGTGAAATCTGGAAGGTCTTGGGTAAAACTCCCAATAACAAATCAGTTTAAAAGTCAAGAAAGGTCTAGCAAAATACTGTGAAGGTCTTAATTTCTCAAAAACACATAGGATCATATGATATGTAAGATTTAATACAAAAATTATAGTAAACATCTAGTGAGAAAAATTAAGAGTATTTGACCAGTGATCCAGAAACAACAGGCTACCACCCAAAAGAAAATAAAATGGACACTATTTCCCAACATACACCTCCCGCTCCCCCTCAAAAAAAGATGGGATGAAGATGGAAAGATAAGAAATTTTTAAAAAAAAATAATCTTGCAAAATATAATTCTAGAACCCTGCAAGTGTAAGAAGGTAAGCAAAAAGCAAATCCAGACTAGAAATCCAGATGCTATAAACTAAAATTAGACAGCTATGATTACCTAAAAAAGTAAAAATCTCTGATTGACAATTTATACCCTAAGAAGTGTTAAGGAATAAGAGAGAGCTCTAAAAATAATTGTTTGTAATATTGATAACAGATGAAGGATTTTTATTTATTTACAGAAAGATCTAACAAATTGACAAGAAAAGAAAAATAACCAAAAGAAGAAGTGGCAAAGTCTATGAATAAACAGTACAAAGAAGTACAGGTCCAAATAGTCAACAAAATATGAATAATCTCAAATTCTCTAACAGTAAAACACAGGTTAAAGTGACAATGAGCTATTATTTACATCTGAACTGACCAAAATTACAAATAATTCTCATGGAAGGAATTGGGGGATAGACACCTAGCATCCTCTTACATTACTGATAGAAATAGAAAGTGTTTCCACATTTTTGGAAGATAGTTTGGCAACATATATTAAAATTTAATAATGCAGACATCATTTAAACCAGCAATTTCACAACTGGAAATCTAGTACATAGAAACAAATGTACCAAATTTTAACAACATACGCAAAAGGATGTTGTTCCAGCTTTGTTCTGGTGACTTAAGAATTGGAAGCAAAGTGCGTGACCTCAAGAGGAGAATGGCTGAGTAGTGAATAGCCACACTAGAAAATATTATGCAACCTTTAAAAAGGTAAATTAGGCCAGCCACGGTGGCTCACACCTGTAATCCCTGTACTTTGGGAGGCAGAGGTGCGTGGATCACCTGAGGTCGGGAGTTCGAGACCAGCCTGACCAATATGGAGAAACTCTGTCTCTACTAAAAATACAAAATTAGCTGGGTGTGGTGGCACATGCCTGTAATCCCAGCTACTCAGGAGGCTGAGGCAGGAGAATCACTTGAACCCGGGAGGCAGAGGTTGCGGTGAGCCAAGATCATGCCATCGCACTCCAGCCTGGGCCACAAGAGCAAAACTCTGTCTCCAAAAAAAAAAAAAAAAAAAAGGAAATTAGAATTATATCAGCCATTCCATAATTGGTAGTTTATGTAGGATTATAAGAGATAGTACAGAGAAAAATAAGAAGGAATTAGATTTTTAATATGGTTCCCTTTAAGTGAGCCAGCACATGGGGTAGGATACTCTTGTGGAGGTAGGTAAAGAAGATAGGGAAGGTAGGTAGGTATGATAAAAATTGAATGCATGAGATACTTTAAGAATATTCAGTAGGGATGTTAATATTCATATAAATGCATATGCCTGTGTATACATAGAAAGATGCATGACAGAATGGCCAATATGTAAGCAAATGAGGTGTTGCTCAGATTGGTGGGAGACCAAATGACTTGATTTCTTCTTTATATTTGTATGTACTTTTGAATCATTTTCAGTGAGCATTATTATTGATATAAAAATTCTATTTTCAGTATGGGAAAAGGAAAAGATAATCTGTTCAGATTTTTTAGCTATATGTAGCATATTCTTAAATATGATAGAATTGGTCAGAGAAAGTCAACACAAAATGCTCATGTCAGAAGTGGCTTTTTATTCTCTACTTTGTATTTTTACTACTTACACTGCATTTTTCAATGATGGTGATTTGATCTGTACACTGCAGGGGTTTTCATGCTCATTGGATAAATAAAATGATAGTTTAAAGTAGAATTATAAGGAAACTGCTTATTTTAAGTAGATGTGGTATTTACTATTTGTGAAATAATTGAAACTTTATCTACATGATCCTATGAAAATCAGAAAGTATGGGCTTTGAATTATTTCCCTAAAATTAGTCATACAAATATAAATGACAATTTTATTTATTAGGAAGTCTTATAAAATAAAAATTCTGGGCTTTCTACTGCCTTTGTGAATAAAAATATGAAGGGAAAAATAGAAAAGCATTTACATGCTAGTGACCACAGAAGTTCAGTATTCAAAGAGCTGGTGTCCAAAAGACCTTTTAGGATTAAACCATGCTTACTGCGGACTTTGACTTTAGACAGACTCTGTTTAAACCTAGGTTCCACCAATTTACTGTGTGATTTATGTAAATGACTTGATCCCTTTATTTCTCAGTTTCCTCATCTGTGAAATGTGAGGATTAAAAGAGATCATTTGCTTGAAGGCTTTTGGACATTGCTTGTTCTTTTTTTTGTAAGCACATAATATATGCTGGCTGTTATTACTATAATTATTATCTTCATTTACATTATTTACAAGATTCTCACCTATGTTTACTGATATTTAAGCTGAAGAAAACAGGCTTGAAAATGTAGTTTAAGGGCTAATCTTGTAAGCTACATTTATTATGATAAGTTATGAAACATATTTTATTAAACTGAGTTTGCTTACCTATACTGTAAAATGAACTCATTGTATTTATATTGATTTAACTCATCATCACATATAGTGTAGATAATTTTGCTGATTAGAAAAATTCAAATCCACTGGGTTTAGTTTTCTTCTTACAGAATGGCAAACTGCAAAATAAAGCATTCCTCAAAATGATTCAAATCTTATCATGACAGGAAGCTTGGGTTTCCCACACTAAATCATGACGGAGTACAGGGCTATAGATGGAGTCAGGGAAATTCAATTGTTTGGCTGAATTACTGTCATAAAAATGACATTGAATAATATGGTAAATTTTGAGGTTATAAATGTGCTTGTGATTTTAATTACAATATTAATATTGGCATCAGTAATAAAGGGAGGCTCTAGAATTAGATCATGTGGAATCAAATCTTGGTTTCTTTTGGCTGCCAACTAGTGACATTAGACAAATTATTAACTTCTCTAATTCTTTCTTTCCTTTTTTGTTAAATGAGAATAATACATTCATCATATTTTGTAAGATTTAAATAAGATAAAATATATAAGTACTTTAAAGAATCACTGTAATATGGTCAAACATTCAAATGTCTTTGATTATGTCTATTATTAATATTTTTATTGCTGTTTTTCTTCTAATCTATATTCTTTCAGATGGATATGTCTAACTGCTTCCTACATATATCTACTTCCATGCCCCATAGGTACTTCAAATTTATTATGTCTAAAAGTAGACATATTTCCTTCTCTCCTAATCTTTTTCTAATGTATTCCCTATCTCCACAAATGATCCACTCCCACTGTTGCTCAAACAAGAAACCTGGAAGTCATCTTATATTTTGTTTTTCAATCACCAGGCAGTTGCCAAACAAGACTCTATTGCCTTTAATTTAAAAAAAAAAAAAAAAAAAAAAAAAAAAAAAATTTTTTTTTTTTTTTTTTGAGACAGTATCTTGTTCTTCTGCCCACGCTAGAGTACAGTGGTGCAATCTCAGCTCACTGCAACCTCCACCTCCCGGGTTCAAGAGATTCTCGTGCCTCAGCCTCCTGAGTAGCTGGGATTACAGGCATGTGCCACCATGCCTGGCTAATTTCTGTATTTTCAGTAGAGACAGGGTTTCATCATGTTGGCCAGGCTAGTCTCAAACGCCTCACCTCAGATAATCCACCAGTCTCGGCCTCCCAAAGTGCTGGGATTACAGGCGTAAGCCACCACGCCCAGCCTATTGCTTTACATTCTTTAAAAAATATATTTTGCCTGCTCTTTCCCAAAGCCATTGCTTTGGTCCCCTCTGCAGTTCTAATGTTCAGGCCCGACTGTAGTTTGAAACCCTGTGAATCCTAGGCCGGGCGCGGTGGCTCAAGCCTGTAATCCCAGCACTTTGGGAGGCCGAGACGGGTGGATCACGAGGTCAGGAGATCGAGACCATCCTGGTGAACACAGTGAAACCCCGTCTCTACTAAAACTACAAAAAACTAGCCGGGCGAGGTGGCGGGCGCCTGTAGTCCCAGCTACTGGGGAGGCTGAGGCAGGAGAATGGCGTGAACCCGGGAGGCGGAGCTTGCAGTGAGCTGAGATCAGGCCACTGCACTCCAGCCTGGGCGACAGAGCGAGACTCCGTCTCAAAAAAAAAAAAAAAAAGAAACCCTGTGAATCCTTCACAATACCGCCAATGTATTGTCACATTAAATAATAAAATCTGAAATGTCTAGATGCTGAGTTCAGGATTAGACTAAAACTTTGGATTAACACTTAGTCTTATAGCATTGTCTCTTCTCCTGTGGGTGCAACCCACAGGGAGGCCTGGAAGATCTTCAAACATGCAGCGTTATTCCTTGTTTCTCTCTGCACAACCAACATCTGCTTTCTTTCAAATCTCAATTCAAGCTGTGATCCCTCTAAGATGCCTTTCAAAATGGCCTGCATAATTTTCAATTCACTTTCTCTGTGTGTTCATAGTGCCTTGTGAAAACCTGTATTGGAGAACTTGTGGTGCAGATTGTAATAGCCAGTTTGAGCATGGGAACGGTAACTCTTATGGATTATGTCTGAGCATAGTGCCTGAAACATGGTAAGTGCTAAAAAGTATTATCTAGTCTGAAGAGAAATCAAAACTGTGACCTTGGGATTTTTCTCTGGAAAGGATAGAGAATGAATATCCTGTGTCCTATTTCCAATTCCCTACTTACAGGGGCTGGCCATGGACTATTGATGGGAAAGGAAAGAACAGACACTTTGACCTTCATTGAATCTTAAGCATACTTAAGAATTTGATTGGGAACTTATGAAGCTTGAAGAAAAACTAATTTCAAAAAACTTTTTGTTTTCATAAATGTGGATATGCTAGGTAGATATCTTTTTCTTCATACAAAATCAATTTATGCATTTTTGTTTATGAATTATAATCTTTATAAAGGGGAGACTGTTCTATTAACACAGCTCAGAAATGATGTTTACAGTATTTCCATAAAATGACCTCTTTAGACCAGGCTTTAGTAATTTGAGCATTATAAGAAAGGAGGAGTAGGGTCTTCTTTGGCAATATCACTTCACTCTGCATGTTAGAATTATTGTGCTCCCTAAAAAATTTTTAAAAATCCAAACCTAGACTGGCACCCAACTTTACCATCTATCCTCATTATTGATTGGTTTGGAAATGTATATAATAAGACTTGCCATGCACTGTTAGCTTATAGACTTCTACATTTTTTATTACATTGCTTACCTTTGTAAAGATAATTTAAAATTATTTGCTAAACAATTGGTTTCCTAGCTTGGAAAAGAAAGAGAAATCACATATCTTCTTAACCCAAATAGAATTTTTTTTCACCAAATGATACCCTCTTTTGCACAAGAATTCTAGGATAGGACTCTGCAACAATGCTTTCTTCCATGGGACAGAAAGGCTTGATAAGGCAAAAAGCTAGCCCAAGTGTTATTTCTCAGTTCTTCCTTGGGCTTGATATCTCTGGCTGTTTATCGGGGGTCCCATAGAAGCTAACAGTCTCTTTCTCTGAAGGTGATTTTGTCTACTCCCTTTCTCATGCTGCTAAATTTAAGATCTACCCGGATTAGATTAAAACTAGGTTTCCCTTCAAGCACAGAGAACAAAATATGTTGGTAAATCCTGTGTACCATTCCATAAAAGCAGAATTATATTCACATAATTTTCTGTGTATTCTATTTACGTAGGTCTTATTTGTTGCGTGCAAAACCTATCCATGATAATCTTCATGGCAATGCTATATTGGAAGATGCTTTTTATCACTTCAATGCCTAGTCAAAATTTAACAATAAAACTGTATTCAGAATTTAAAAGAGGCTCTTTTTAAGCAGACAGTATGAGTGTTTGCAATTATTTGGCAGGAAAATCAAAAGAAAACTAAAGATCGCTAAAAATTAAAGTTAGTTGGAGCTTGAAAAGCACACTACAATTTATAGGTAAAATTCTGCAGTAAGAGACAATGTAAAGAAAAGAGAAAAAGAAAGAAAGCCAAATATCTGCAGTGTGATTTTTAGGAGGAGTGGCTCTGAAGGGCAAACCCAAAGACATCTACCACTTTAAGCTCTTGTTTCACAAGGAACAAAGTAATTGCTTTACTGCTGCAACTAATTGACTCAAATATTTTATAGAGACTAATTTTTGGCTATGAAAATATATACTGTAATTTATTATTTAAAGATACTTCTTGCTTCCTGAACAAATATTTACTTTTAAAATAAATTCATTTTTGTTTGTTTTGATAGATTTTATCAGCCAACAATTTAGTAATCTAATAGTAACTTTTCTTCACCTTTTCAAAGCAGATGCTCTATTTCTTCCTGCTTAAGGTTTTTGTGTATTAGAGAATGATGCTGATACTAACTTCTGATTTTTCCTTCTAGATGAAGGTAGCACCACTTCATTCCTGGCCTCTCCACACCTACTCCTTTAATTTCTTCTATCCTGAGATGAGAGAGTGACTTGGCTGCTCAGTAAATATAGAAAGAGTAGACTAGGCATGCACAGCCCACCTCCCCTCTTCTTTGTTTTACCAGCAAGGTCCCTATAGGAAACAGATTTTATTCTTTTCATGATATATGAGGGAGAAAGTGCACATCTTCCCATATCTTGGGCTAACAGATATAGGACATAGGACTCATGTCCTATGATGGTAATAAAAAGGGTATCTTGGCCTCAATCTGCACTTTTTTTTCTTCAGTTTGTTCAGAACCTGCATGGGAAGAGGGGTGCTCTTTATTAGGTCTTCTCATGGAATGTTAACATTCGGTGCATGGACCAGGCATATAGAGAATGAAAAGTGGAGTTTCTTCAGCAAAATATGTATTTGGAGACCCTTGGCTTAAGATCTAAGGCTTTGGGCTTTAATATAGGGACAAGGCATTTTGACATCGGTGGTTTATAGAAGTTTCTATTAGGTTCTTGGAGGGAAACTGTCTATTGACTTTCATCTGCTGTGACCTGGATGAAAGTTTTAATTTAGCTGCATGACAGCTTGCCCTGCATGGGTAACTGCAACTTCCAGTAGGTTGATCTGTAGCTGAGGGTTTGTATTTTACATTGTTAGGCAGATTCTATATAGGCAATGAGGAAGCTGGGTGAATGGCCTCATCAGAGAAAAATGGGAGACTGCGAAAGTAACTCAGGGAACCACCAAGGCCTTAGTAAGAACGCAACTACGGCAAGGATGAAATTACAGGCAACACATAACCTCAGGGGAAGCACTGCTTTGACTGCACTGCTGCAGCTTTTCCAGGGCAATGACTCAATTATAAGAAAAAGTGATTTTATAGGTCTTTAAGGCATTTGTAAACTGAAAAATATTTCCTTTTTTTTTTTTTTTTTTGACAACAAAGCAACTGAGTTGAGTCTGGTAGGAGGTACAGGAAAGATTATTGGTTAAATTATTAGTATCAGGACTACAAGTAGCACTTGTTTCATGTACTAAATTCTATTCTGCATTCAGAGCCAAACGGGTATCTGTCTACTACTTGCTAAATTGAAGCTAAACTTGCATCCATGTGGCTTTTACCTGAGGGCTATTTCCTGGCCATATGGCCTCAAGTTAGCATTCCATTAACTATATGTGTGGGAAAAGTTTTCCCCAAGAGGTACAATCCTTACACCTAAGCCATTCTGTAGCAAGTGGTGGTAAAAATAGCTACTGTGGCTCAGGACTGAAAAATCAGTTTATGAGAAAGTATGAATGCTACATCACTGTGTAGAGATACATTTACTTCCATAGTCAAAGGTAAGAAACACAGGGCTCAAAGAAATATACACTAAGAGGTTAGGCAGAAATTGTAAATGTGTACTGCCAAAAATATCTTCTTCCTGTGGGATTTAACCCAAGTGAGCTTATAAGTCTTAGATTATGGACTTTAAAACCAAGATTTTCCTCTCCACAGACAACACTGAGTTTTGTAATGGTTTTTGGAAACGTTAAGAATTCAAGAAACTGAGTGTGCCTTGTCTTTCCTGATCTTGGGAGAAAAACAGTCTTTCACCACTAATCTATAGAATTGTATGATCTATAGATTTGCAATTTATAGGGGCTGAGGAAGTTCCTTGTTTCCAAATTTGCAAAAAAAAAATAAAATTACTGTGAATGGATGTTGAATTTTGTCACAGTTTTCACACATTTTTGTTTGTATGTTTTCTTGAGTTTGTCAATATGGTGATTGACATTGATGTTTGAATGTTGAAAAAGTCTTGTGTTTTCCTTTTTAATACTTTGATGATTTCAATTTGCTATTATTTTGATGAGGATTTTTTTGTGTGTTCCTGTTAATGGGTATGTTGGTATATCATTATCTTTCTTTTTGTCTGTCTTCTTTTGATATTAGAATAAAATGAGTTGGGAACTAGTTACTCTGCTTCAATTTTTTTTAAGTACTTGTAGAATTAATACTATTTCCTTCATAAATTTTTGATAGACTTAATCAAAGGCATTTTTTCCGTGGACTATTCTTTGCAGGAAGGTTTTGAACTGCAATTTTATTTTGTAAGAATATGACTATTCAAGTTTTCTGCTTCCTCATAAATGTGCTTTCGTAGTTTTTGTCTTTCATGAAATTTATTTCATCCAGTTTGTCAAACTTACTGGCAAAACTTGTTTATTCTTATTTTCTTTTTATATTTGTAGAGCTTCTAGTCCTATTTTCTACTTGATTATGGTGGAAGCTTAGATGATTGATTTGAAATGTCTCTATATGTTGTTTTCTATCTTTCCAATATCAGTATTTAATGCTACAAATTTCCCACTACCAACTTATTTAGCTGCATCCTAAAAATGTTGATATATTTCCTTATAATTCAGGTCAAAGCTTTTAAATTTCCCTTGAAGTTTCCTATTTTATTCATGGGCTATTTATAATTGAATCAATTTTAAAATATCTGGGTATTTTCCAGGCATTTTTCTGCTATGATTTTTTGTTTAAATTTATTATGATCAGAGAATATATTTTGTATAAATTCTTCTAAATAAAAAGTTAGAATATGGTCTAACCTGAAGAAAATACATTATGTATTCTGTTAAACTGAGTTTTCTGTAGATGTTAATTAGATCAAGTTGCTAGGTGGAGTTTTCTGTAAATGTTAATTAGATCAAGTTGGTTGATTGTGTTGTTTGAATCTTCTTTAATCTTACTGATTTTCTGTCTGCTTGTTCTATCAGTTACTGAGAGAGGACTATTAATGTTTCCAAATATAATTGTGAATTTGTCTTTCTCATTTTGATTCTATACATTTTTACTGAATGGATTTTGAAGTTCTATTGTTAGATGCATATACTATTAAGATGGTTATGTGTTCTTGGATAAATGGTCCCTTCACTGTTGTGTAATGTCCCTCTAAATTCCTTATTCTATTGCTTGTTCAGAAGTCTACTTTTGCTGATATTAATACAGCTGCCTCAGCTCTCTTAATCTGTGTTTTCAGGTTTTCTATATATTTGCTTCTTACGTATTTTCAAGTTTTTCCTTCTTTTGTCCTATCTATATGTTTAAAAATGGATTTATTTTCCTTTTGTTTTTGGTTTCCAGCAGTTCAAAAATGATATATATAAGTGTGTGCCTTTTGATATATATCCTGTTCCTGGTTTTCTGAACTTCTTTGGTGTCTGATGTTAATTTTGAAAATTCTTACCCATTATTTATTCAACTATTTCTTTTGCCTCTTTCTTACTGCTTCTGGCATTCTAATTATACATATATTGTACCATTTGATTTTGAAACCACCCCCCACCCCCAGCTTTCAGATGCCCTGTTTTTTTGTTTTGTTTGCTTGTTTTCCTCTTTTCTTCTGTTTTTCCATTCTTTTTGTTTTGACTTAGATAATTTCATTTGAAATCTCTTTATTAGTTTGTTCTTTGACTGTGTTGAGTTCACTGAGAAGCCAAGCCCATCACAGGCATTCTTTTTCTCTATTATTGTGCTTTTCATTTCAGGCATTTCCATTTGATTTCTTCTTATTTCCATCTCTGCTAAAATTATCCTCTGATCTTACATGTTTTCCACCCTTTCCACTAAAATTTTTAATCAAATAATAAAAATAGTCTTAATTTTCCTTTCTAATAGTTCCTAAATATACATTATACCTGAGTCTGGTTCTGTTGATTGCTTTGTCTGTTGAAAGTATATTGATTTTTCTTTTTTATTTCTTCTACTTTTGGTATACCCTTATTTTTGTAGAAAGCTGGACTTTTTTTGTAGAACTCAAATAGAGCTTTAGGTAAATGCTTTTCATTCCTGGAAATGGGCACATCTTTCTGCTTGCTTTTTCTATGAGGCTTGAGTCAATCCAGTCAGAAACTGAACAGGGTTTCAGTTTAATTGCTGCTATGGTAATCTTTAGATCACTACCATCTTCAAGTTCCTTTAGTGATCCTGCCCCTCCCTCAGGGCACTGTCTTTTTGTTTTTGCTGTTCACGTCCCCCAGCTACAGTCGCTAAGGTGTTTTCCCCATTCCCCCAAGCTGTTAAGTGGAAGAATATAAGTGGAGTTTTGTCCGTCTCCCACATTGGTTGCTGTTTATTCCCCCAAGTCTTCTACAACACACACATAGGCCCTTTTAGAACTCTCACCAGTCTTTTTTTTGTGAGCTCCTGGTTCGTTTCAGGATGAAGAACCTACTAGGTGGTGTGTATTCTGGTGCCCGAAGCCCTCATGATTTCTGTATTCTATTATACTCAACTTTTAGCAATTCATCAACAATTTTAGTTGAATTATGTCTTACTGATATCTAGAGGCATCTGCTCAAGTAAAGTGTTGCTTCCGTATCATTTCTTCTTGGGGGCACCTGTCTTTCCTTAGATTTTTAGATTGTTAGTTGCCTAACCAGAAGTTTGTTAATTGCCAGCTCTCTGATAGGAGCAAAAATATTGTGAATTTTAGACTGCCTGACAGACTTTTTATATCAGTTGTTGTTGCTATCATTGTAAATGTGGCAGTAATACTCCTTCCAGGTTTCCACATCCTGAGTAGAATCCAGAAGTCCTATCTTTTTTTTGTTGTTTCTTGCTATAAAATCTTGAAATACCATTACCAAATGAGATTGTTTATTCATTAACTCATCCATCCATCCATCCATCCTTCCTTCCTTCCTTTCATCCATTCATATATTGTATTTCCAGAATGTGTATTGTGTGTAAAGATTCTAAGGTCAACTAAACAAATATACACTTCCTGGAATATTTTGAAACCAGCTACTCATTAATCTAGATTGACTCCATATTAGTTCTCATGAGAAAGAACATGACTGTCTTAAGAAATGTTTCTCAAGTTTTAACAATTGCTAGACTCCTTTTAGAAGAAAATAATTTTTATGTACCTTCCAGTATAGTTGTTGGAAAAATACTTTAGAAATGGTTTTATTAAAATATACCTTGAATTGCAAATTAGATGTAAAGTTTAGCCACTACTACTAGTAAAATAATTTTAAAAGATTGTTAGATTAAAACCATAAAACAAAGTTCTCATGGACCTCCCTGACCTTTAATAATAGGCCTACATCACAGTTTAAGTAACAGTAGACTAGGCTAATTTCCAGAACTTCTTTCTAGCTTTGGAATTATCTGACTATATAGCAGAAGAATGAATTGGTGAGGAGTGAAAGATGAATGTAATATTTTGAACTTCAAAGCTCTTTCTAATAATACAAATATTTTTCTTTTTTCAGGGAATGGCATTTTTAGTCTGACTTGGTTAATGTTTAAATGAGAATGTATTAGGACTCTGTAGTGCCTATCAACTCTTAGCAACAGGTCTAAAAATAAAGTCTGACAAGTAAGAAAATGATAGTGCTATTGTTATTAGCTCTGTTAGCAAAACAGCAGTACTATCAGTGGTGCTGGGAGTTTGAGGTCAAGTAAGTAGTATCAACAGGCCTGTCAAAGCACTTTCACACAGCAGTGGTCTCAGAAGTGTTATACATAGCATATTTGAGTAACAGTGTTTTTGGAAATGCTGTTAATCATGATTTTGAATGACAGTAGTCTCTGTAGTATTGTAAATAGCAAGAGTGAATGATAAGACCATTAAGGATAGGCTTAACAGAAATAGATGAGCTTGAAATAGTTTGGAATTCAGGTTCAGTTTGATCATTCAGAAGTTTGTTTACACAAATTATTGAGTAAAAGTCTTGAGAGAATTCACTCAAATTTTGTTAAATTCACCTTTAAAATGCAATGAACATGTTAACCATTGGGAAAGATCAAATAGCTCACAGTCATCCTTGTTACATAATATTCTCAGAGACACACTTAAGCATGCTGTAAAAACAGTGCATAAAATCTACCTCCTTTGCAACTAGGGAGTGAAGATTATTCTCATACCAGCACTACTGATGTGTTATCTTAGGACTAAATATAGAAGGTATGAATGTCCTTAGGAAATATTATGAAGCAACGTTAAATTTGTTGAAAAGTTTTATCCAAATAGGAAAAATATTTGCTGGTAAGAAAGGATGCTCCTTTTAACCATGTATTCAAAGAATCCATTGCTATGAGATCTGTTTCTGTCTCATAACGCTTTCAAGTAATCAGGAAGACTAGAGGAGGGATAGGACAGGACTAAAGGACCCCTAAGAGAAAAAAATACATCAAATAAAGGCAAAATGGGAATGGAGATTAGAATTAGGAATACCTAAACTCTTGTAGCAAACATTAAACTTTAGGAATAGGGTAGAACATTAGTCAAAAGTAAAAGAACGTTAGTTATAGTGGAGTTATACACCGAATCTAAGAGTGTATATCTATATTGTGTGTATGATTATAAGTTAAACTGATTCTGGAAAAATGTTCAGTGAATATAAATAAGTGCTAGCAAATGACAAAACTAGATTATTTCATTGTCCAAATATAATACTATTTAAACTGATTTATGTGATTTGTTTATCCACGTGCTCAAGGACAATATTTGGAATGAAGGGGAAAAAGGGAAACAATGCTTTTTTCTAGTCACAGTGACTGAGGAAGGGTTGCTATTTGTATTGAGCGCTTTGTGGGCCAGGGATGCTAAATTTCTTTCCATGTAAAGAACATATGTGGACATAACAAAGAATTGTCTTGCTTCAAATGAGAGACACTGGGATGAGATTAATCAGTATACCCATTTAAAATAATGGTGAACTATCACATATTTTCAACAGTAAGTGCATAATTTTCTTAGTTCTTAAAGTTTGCATCTCAGGCACATGGTCATCTACAGATAAAGGATGCCAATGTCTTTGCAACATGACATAATGGAAAGAAAAGCAGATTTTTTTGTTTCTAGTAAGTTTAAGTTTGGATCTAAGGATAGTATAATCCACCACACTTTAAGACACTTTCCATTCTATATTGTACCATTGGATGAGTATAAAACTTTGAGCCTACACTTGGAAATAACAGAAGTACACATAACTTTCAAGCATGATGAATGTTTAAAAATAAACTTTTCAACAACGAGAATTTGGTTCCAATATATAGGTGTTGAATAAATTTTAAGCTAGCTGGCGATAGTAAGAGGATAAGGGCACAATAAGAAAAATAAATAACTGGAGATGAGTAATTGAAACTAGCACTTTATAGATATCAGACACAAGATTTGTCAAAAAGTCTTGAGAAAGAAAAAAAGAATATGAGGGAAATTAAACTGTTGTCTTAGAACCACATTGATATTTCATCTGAAAGCAGGGACTGGGATTGGATACGTACTGTATTGATGGAACAAGAATCTGCAGAGGAGAACTGTAATCTCTTTTATAAAACCAGGAAGGTTTGAACATTTAGGTAGAGCACAAATACCTGTTAAGTATCCTTATTGTCTATAGCAAAGTGGTACAATTGTATAAGCTGATGAGCTGCTGATTCTTGGGGCAAAAGAGTATACTGATCCTGATAATCTTCCAGTAAGAAATTATGTTAAAAATAAATTAAGTGTATATTAGACCTTATTGCTCATTTAATATGCTTGACAAGGCCCTTTTATGGTCAGTAGTCAGAAAGTTGCTTTGTTCAGTTTTTTTCAATGAAGATAGAAATGTTTATGAGAGTCTGTAGGATGGCTCCAATCCTCAGTATCACTAACCAGACTTCTCTTAAGAGCTTATGTTCATTAATTTTTCTACTATAAGATTTTTATAGAACCTCAATTGAGTATTTTAATAAGTTTTTTACATTCACTAATTATTCATATGCATGATAAGTATTTTAATAAACATTCCAACTTTTTACAAATGCTTTATCTGAATGGTATATATCTCCTTCTATTTCTAGTGCCATGCTATTTTGGGTGCTGGCTTTAAAAATTATATAAATATTTATACTATTAATAGCTATCATTTATTTGGGGTCTGCTATGTGTAGGTACTTTGCATACATTCTTTTTAATACTCCTAATAACATTTCAAGATAGTGTTGTTATTCTTAATTTAGAAGTAATTCCTAGTTTATAAAGGAAATGTTGGAAGAGCTGGGCCTCAAAGGCCCAAAGCCTTACTGCATATTTTTTTACTGTATTATTATGCATGGATCAAAAATTATTGGGTTTGAACAGGGAAGCAAAGCCATTATGAATGACATAGAATGAAGAACATTGTATAGAAGTTTGACCTTACACAATTGCAGGAGCTGGTTCAGCACTCCATGTGAGGCTGTCACTTCTCTATCTGGTGATGTGCATGAAATCAGCAGTAAGGCAGTTGGGATTGGAAGATGGATGTGAAGTGGAGCTGAGCCAGGGATGAAATGGAGCCCATGAGGATGAATTGGAAAAGACTATGACAACTTGCAACTTCCTCCTGTCTTCACTGACTCCAGTTTCAGTAGTGCTAGTGACTTGCAGAAAACGTTGGTATAGTTGGTTCTGATGCTGAATAAGCATCTAGATTAGGATTGCAAGAAACTGGAGGAGGAAGGTCAGAAGAGAGCTAGAGGAGCTGCTAGTCCAAGCCAAGAAGATAAGCAAGTAGAACAGTGATGATTGTGTGATTTGCAACAGCACGAGATTGTGCACTGGACCTTTGAAGGAAAACGTGGCTACTGTGCTTCACTTCTGCCTTTGAAGCTTCATGCAACTTACCCTGTGATCACTCGTGATCCAGAACCACAGGGATGAGAACTCTGAGAAAAATTCCAGCTTCACTTAATTGACACAGTGCAAAGCCGCTACACTTAGTTATAGCCATGGCTGATTTTCTAGCAAGGAAGTTATACAGAAGGATATTAAATGAAACCTTGCATTTCCACACATTTATTTTTCTCTTCTTACCAAATATATTTATAGTTGTTATGTCTCAATCTACTGGGAAAATAGATGTATACAGTAATATTTTTCAGAAGAAAAAGAAACATGCAAATTTTTACTATTCATAATATTTATTTATTTTACATCGAGAAAGCCAAAAATGATGAAATCCATTGACTAAAGTTTTGAAGCATTGAAAATATCTGAAACATTTTGTAACTCAAACTAGGAGTGTCTACAGTTCTAATGAGTTCTGCATGAATAAAGAAGATGATAATGAATATCATTAGAGAAGATGGGATGGAGCAGTTGTTTTTGTTCTACTCTGTGGTTGCAATCTTCAAATACAAGCAGGAAGTTTCTCTAGGAGTCACAGTGTTCCAATAAAAACATTTAAGATATGACATTTTGGAACAAAGAAATGAATATATTCATAAGGAACAAATCTAATGTGTCTATTAATAAACAGGTGCATTGTTTTGTGATACAGATTAGGGGGCTAAGACTAAGAGCAGAACTATGAATGCCAAAATACGTATAGAAATGAGAAAAAAAATGAGCTAAGTTGATATTCACAACTTCTCAGAGATGATAACTTTAGCATTCTAAAAGAGATCTTTGTTGCTGTATTCTCCTTCTTCTTGTCCTCTCCCTCCTAGATCAACATGTGCACGCGCACACACACACACACACACACACACACACACACACACACATTTATATGTGGTAATATGATTTGTAACCTGCTTTTCATATTTAACAGTATCATTAAGATATCACTGCTGGATGCGGCGGCGGATCGCTTGAGATCAGGAGTTCCAGACCAGCCTGGCCAACATGGTGAAACCCCGTCTCTACTAAAAGTACAAAAATTAGCCAGGTGTAGTGGCACACACCTGTAATCCCAGCTACTCAGGAGGCTGAGGCAGGAGAATTGCTTGAACCTGGGAGGCGGAGGTTGCAGTGAGCTGAGATCGTGCCACTGCACTCCAGCCTGGGCAACAAAATGAGACTCCATCTCAAGGGGGAAAACAACAACAACAACAACAACAAAAGGACCACTGACATTTATCAATGGCATAATATATACCTATATACATAATCTTAAGAGTTTAAATATTCTACAGGTGCAGTACTTTCTAACCATACTTCTGTCCTTAAACATTGAGGCTGTTTAAAATTTTTCATTGTATAATTATTCCTATTGCATTATTTACTTCAGTTTAATTACTGGAAGAGAAATTGTTGAGTTAACAACTGAATAGTTTTAAAATTTGGTAAGAAATAACAAAAAACTTACATCAATTGACATACCTATCAACACTATAACAGCGTATCTGTTAACACCAACAGTAGGATTTGTTACCTTACTTGCTAAATTTGTATGGAAAAGCACTTTTTTCTTAAATTTTTCTTAACTAAGTAATGATTTCTTGGAGTGGGTGAAGCTAGTTATATTTCTTCTTTTGTACTTGCCAATTTATGTCCTTTGCCACATATCTATTGAAACAATCATGTCTTATGATTTCCAGGAGTGTTTCCTATATCAACAATAATGCATTATTTCATACATATATTTTTAAAATAATTTATAACATCCTGATTATAACAAGCTGTATTTGGTCTCTATAAAGATGCTTGTAGGAATATTACGTGTTTTGAAACTTGTGGATCCTCCTAGAGTAACATGCATTTTTTGTGCCATAATTTAGTGATTCAGATGAAGTCAACTAATTATACTATCATATATATATAGATAGATTCTAGTGCTCTTGTGTCCATCGTTTGGACAATTAACTAATTGAAAGTATTATTTGGTAGAACTTACCTCTAATTCAATCTAGAATTGATGCACAATGTCAATAAAAGTCTCTAATATCCTGAATTAATGAATACATTAAAAATGTCTTATTTTGCAAAAGCATGATTTATAGAAGAATTGCAAAGATAATACAGATAGTTTCTATATACCTATCACCCAGCTTCCTCTAATTTTAATATTTTACATAACCACAGTTCAGTTATCAAAACACTAATATAGTAACATTGGCATAGTGCTATTAACTACAGGCTATTCAATTTCCCCAGTTTTCCACTAATGTCCTTTTTCTGTTCTAGGATTCAAACCAGAATACCACATTACATTTAGTTGTCATATCTCTTTTTTGTCCTCTAATCCGTGATAATTACTTAGCATTCTCTTTTCTTTCAATGCTTTAACACTGTTAAAAAGTAATGGTCAAGTACTTTTGGATTGTCCCACAATAAGGGTTGGCTTACGTTTTATCATTATTTATCTTAGGTTACGAATTTTGGGGAA
Source organism: Macaca nemestrina (assembly GCF_043159975.1). Taxonomy (NCBI): domain Eukaryota; kingdom Metazoa; phylum Chordata; class Mammalia; order Primates; family Cercopithecidae; genus Macaca; species Macaca nemestrina. The sequence continues at coordinate 81,542,789 of NC_092135.1, read as the reverse complement.
GAATACCACAGAGGTGATGTGCCCTTCTCATTACATAGTATTGGGGTATATGGCATTGATATGATTTATTACTGGTGATGTTAACATTTATCACTTAGTGCTATGGATTATAATGTCCCCCCTGAAATACCTATATTGAGGTCATAACCTCAACAGTACCTCAGAATGTAATCTTACTGGAAAAGAGTTCCTTGCAGATGTAATTAGTTGTAAGATGAGGTCTTAACCCTATTGGAATAGGATGGGTCCCTAAGCCACTGTATTAGTCCATTCTCACATTGCTATAAAGAAATACCTGAGACTGGGTAATTTATAAAAGAAAAGAGGTGTAATTGGCTCATGATTCCACAGGCTGTACAGGAGACATGGCAGCATCTGCTTAACTTCTGGGAAGGCCTCAAGAAACTTACAATCATGGCAGAAGATGAAGGGGAAGCAGGTATGTCTTACATGGCTGGGAGCTACACACTTTCAAACAACCAGATATCATGAGAACTCACCGTCACAAGAACAGCAAGGAGGAAGTCTGCCCCCATGATCCAATCACCTCCCACCACCCCCCTCCTCTAGCACTGGGGATTACAATTCAACATGAGATTTGGGCAGTATATTAGTCTGTTCTCACACTGCTAATAAAGACATAGCTGAGACTGGGTAATTTATAAAGGAAAGAGGTTTAATTGGCTCACAATTCTGCAGGGCTGGGGAGGCCTCAGGAGACTTATACTCATGGTGAAAGGGGAAGCAAACACATCCTTCTTCACATGGTGGCAGCAAGGAGAAGTGCAGAGTGAAGTGGGGGAAAAACTCCTTATAAAACCATTATATCTCATGAGAACTCACTATAATGAGAACAGCATGGAGGTAAACACCACCATGATTCAATTACCTCCCACTGGGTCCCTCCCATAACACACAGGGATTATGAGAACTACAGTTCAAGATAAGATTTGAGTGAGGACACAACAAAACCATATCAGGAGGGGACACAGAACCAAACTATATCATCCACTGTCACTACTGTCTTCATAAAAAGAGGTAATTTGGACATAGACACTAACATGAGAATGCCATATGAAGATGTAGGCAGAGATTGGGGTGATGCTTCTGTAAGCCAGAGAATGCCAAAAGTTGCCAACAAACCACAAGAAGCTCAGAGAGAGCCATGGAAGGGATCTTTCTTCACAGCCCTCAGGGAACCAACCCTGTCAATAACCTGATTTTCAGCGTCAAGCTTCCAGAACTATAAGACCAAATGCATTTCTGTTGTTTGAGCCACTCTGTTTGTAGAACTTGGTTATGGCAGTCCTAGCAAACTAATGCACTTGGTTAATCTTTCTCTACTGTGAAGTTACTATTTTCTCCCTTTCCGTACTCTATTAGAAGTGACTCACTAGTTGAGCTAATTCTCAAAGGAAGAAAAATGATTCACCTCCTGGGGGGAGAAGTATCAAAGTATTTGTGGACATGTGTTAAAGCAATCACAGTAATTAATATATTTTGGGACTAGAAACTTTGGGGCTATGTAAATGTTCTGTTTCTTTTTAAGTTTTCATTCAATAGTTTTAGCATTCCTTAGTGGATTTTGCCTGCAGTGATTATTATTGTGGCATTCCAGTGGTAATTACCTGTTTTTCTCATGAAGTCTACCTTCATTACTTAGAAGTTTTATTTGAGGAAGAGTTGTCCCTTCTCCCTCACTTAGTCATTTATTTGTCATTTATATCAGAATAAAATCAGATATTTTCCCCTTTGGATTACAATCTACTATTGTCATTATTTATTTTCTTGTTCAAATTGTTCCAGCTTTTGCCATTAGTCATTCTTTCAGGTTGTTTCTGCATCCTTTCGACATTGCTCTATCAAAAAATTATTGCAACACATTCTTATTTTCAGGTACCACAGAATGCTTTAGATTCACCTTATATTTTCTCTACCTCAGACCTGGAACCAACTATTTCTCCAAATAATCCTGTGTCAGATAATGGCAATTAGAGATCATAGTCTGGATGCTACTTGTGTTTATTGCTACTATTATTTCACTTCTTCTAAGTCTCCTCAGCAAAGAGAGACAGGATATGCATATATGTATGTATGTTAACCCAAGTATATACACAAAAATTATTTACATATATTTCTTTAGCTGTGTTTGTGCATGTGTATGTATATAATGTCAGATAAAATATTTATATTTATGTATCATATAGTTTAGGGATCTGAACCAAAGGCTACTTAGGTAACTGCTCTAGCATCATGAATTTACTTTATTTACTCATCTTAGTTCATTTTAAGTCTTCTGGTTCCTTGTCTCAAGTTTCTTGGTAGTAGAAATGATATTTTATTCATTTCTATACTCCTAATTGTCCTAGTGTGGTACCTTGTAGAGGTCAGAGGCAATAAGTATCTGATAATTTGAAATAGCTAGAGAGGTAGATTAATAAGTGAGGATAACCTTTCTGTCTTGAGGTTTCAATGTTTTCCTATATCAGCAAATTTCACCTTCAAGTAAGATAAACTATTAAATGTCACCATGACTCAATTAACATATATGATCCTAAAATCTTAGTATGAAGGACATGGCAGTTAAAAAAAAAAAAAAAAAAACTATGGAGTCACTAAATTATAAGATTATAAGAAGCCTTGGAGATACAGTCAATTTCTCATTGCAGAAATGAAGAAATGAGTTTCAGAGGTGCTAAATAACGTATCCAGAGTCATACTTGGTTCCACGGCAATGGATTTTGGGAACCGCAATTTCTCTGAGCATTTGTTGGAAGCTCTGACTGTAGTCACTACTCTTGATTTTCCAATCTTCACATAAAGACTACCATTGTATGTGTGACATCACTAATTTAAACATCTCAAGCACTGCTGATTTTCTTACTTTGAATGCTGTTTTAAAGCCCTCGCATTGTTAGTGTAAGTGTTCCAAATACAGGAGCTTTTCTTCCTAGAGCAAAACACTTTCCAAATAAACTGTATTTATAGTCAAGAAGGTACCAGGTATCCATCCACATGACAGTATTTTATCCACCCCAACAAAAGATACGTTTAATGGCTAACCCCACTCCCTGTGACCACACCCTACTTTCTATTGCCATGTTTCTTGGTGCTGTTTTCTTTTCTCTCACTCTGTTTCTAACACTGCCTCTTACCTTTAGATTTATGCTTATAGAATTGCTGATTCTGCCTACTTCCAACTATTTTCCCTAACTGCTATTCCCCTTTTAAAGATATTAGTCAGATTCCAACAGGTAACTGTTAATAGATGCTATAGAATAGTTCCCTTTTGTCAAAGGCCTTTTCTGCATCTATTGAGATAATCATGTGGTTTTTGTCTTTGGTTCTGTTTATATGCTGAATTACGTTTATTGATTTGCATATGTTGCATGAGCCTTGCATCCCAGGAATGAAGCCCACTTGATCATGGTGGATAAGCTTTTTGATGTGCTGTTGGATTCCGTTTACCAGTATTTTATTGAGGATTTTTGTATCGATGTTCATCAGGGATATTGGTCTAAAATTCTCTTTTTTTGTTGTGTCTCTGCCAGGTTTTGGTATCAGGATGATCTTGGCCTCATAAAATGAGTTAGGGAGGATTCCCTCTTCTTCTATTGATTGGAATAGTTTCAGAAGGAATGGTACCAGCTTCTCCTTGTAGAATTCGTAGAATTCGGCTGTGAATCTCTCAAGTCCTGGACTTTTTTTGGTTGGTAGGCTATTAATTATTGCCTCAATTTCAGAGCCTGTTATTGGTCTATTCAGGGATTCAATTTTTCCTGGTTTAGTCTCGGGAGGGTGTATGTGTCCAGGAATTTATCCATTTCTTCTAGGTTTTCTAGTTTATTTGCATAGAGGTGTTTATAGTATTCTCTGATGGTAGTTTGTATTTTGGTGGGATCAGTGGGATGAACCCGGTACCTCAGATGGAAATGCAGAAATCACCCATCTTCTGTGTTGCTCACACTGGGAGCTGTAGCCTGGAGCTGTTCCTATTCGGCCATCTTGGAACCACCTCTCTAGGCAATACCATTCAGGACATAAGCATGGGCAAGGACTTCATGTCTAAAACACCAAAAGCAATGGCAACAAAAGCCAAAATTGACAAATGGGATCTAATTAAACTAAAGAGCTTCTGCACAGCAAAAGAGACTACCATCAGAGTGAACAGGCAACCTACAGAATGGGAGAAAATCTTTGCAATCTACTTATCTGACAAAGGGCTAATATCCAGAATCTGCAAAGAACTCAAACAAATTTACGAGAAAAAAAAAAAAAAAAAACATCAAAAAGTGGGTGAAGGATATGAACGGACACTTCTCAAAAGAAGACATTTATGCAGCCAACAGACACATGAAAAAATGCTCATCATCACTGGCCATCAGAGAAATAGAAATCCAAACCACAATGAGATACCATCTCACACCAGTTAGAATGCCAATCATTAAAAAGTCAGGAAACAACAGGTGCTAGAGAGGATGTGGAGAAATAGGAACACTTTTACACTGTTGGTGGGACTGTAAACTAGTTCAATCATTGTGGAAGACAGTATGGCGATTCCTCAAGAATCTAGAACTAGAAATACCATTTGACCCAGCCATCCCATTACTGGGGATATACCCAAAGGATTATAAATCATGCTGCTATAAAGACATATGCACAGGTATATTTATTGCAGCACTATTCACAATAGCAAAGACTTGGAACCAACCCAAATGTCCATCAATGAGAGACTGGATTAAGAAAATGTGGCACATATACACCATGGAATACTATGCAGCCATAAAAAGGATGAGTTCATGCCCTTTGTAGGGACATGGATGCAGCTGGAAACCATCATTCTCAGCAAACTATCGCAAGGACGGAAAACCAAACACTGCATGTTCTCACTCATAGGTGGTAATTGAACAATGAGAACACCTGGACACAGGAAGGGAAACATCACACACCAGGGACTGTCATGGGGTGGGGGCACAGGGGAGGGATAGTATTAGGAGATATACCTAATGTAAATGATGAGTTAATGGGTGCAGCACACCAACATGGCACAAGTATACATATGTAACAAACCTGCACATTGTGCACATGTACTTTAGAACTTAAAGTATAATTTAAAAATAAAAAAGGCAGAAAAATCAACAGTGTAAGGGTTCCTCTTCATCAGAAAAAAAAAAATAGTTCTCTTATAATAATATAGGAGAAAACCAAGAGAATTCAGAAACGAGGCAGTTTGGTAAGACCAGGATTCAAAGCCTGCAGAGGTCACAGAAATGTACATCATTGGGGATTCATAGAAATCTTAGGGAGGGCCTTGGTCTTCCAGGAGGTTTTGGAAGAAACATTGCCAATTTTATTTGAATCTGAAAGCTTAGAAACACATTATACAGGGGGATTCCCAGGCAAGATGACCAAATAGGAACAGCTCCGGTCTGCAGTTTCCAAGGAGACCAATGCGAAAGGTGGGTGATTTCTGCATTTCCAAAGCTCATCCCATTGGGACTGGTTAGACAGTGGGTGCAGCCCATAGAGGATGAACCAAAGCAGGGTGGGATGTCACCTCACCCAGGAAGCACAAGTGATTTGGGAACTCCCTCCCCTAGCCAAGGGAAGCCATGAGAGGCTATGACTTGAGGGACAGAGCTCTCTGGCCTAGATACTACACTTTTCCCACTGTCTTTGCAACCCACAGACCAGGAGATTCCCTTGGGTGCCTATACCACCAGGGCCCTGGGTTTCGAGCACAAAGCTGGCTGGCCATTTGGGCAGACCACCAAGCTACCTTCAGGAATATTTTTTTTGTACCCCAATGGTCCCTGGAATGCCAGCGAGACAGAACAGTTCACTCCCCTGGAAAGATAACTGAAGCTAGGGAGCTGAGTGATCTTGGTCAACAGATCCCATCCCCACAGAGCTCAGCAAGCTAAGATCCACTGGCTTGAAATTCTTGCTGCCAGCATAGCAGTCTGAAGTCAACCTGGGACACTTGAGCCTGGTGGAGGGAGGGGCATCCATCATTACTGAGACTTGAGTAGGTGGTTTTCCCCTCACAGTGTAAACAAAGCCATAGGGAAGTTCAGACTGAGCAAAGCCCACCACAGCACTGCAAAGCCCCTGTAGCCAGACTGCCTCTCTAGATTCCTCCTCTATGGGCAGGGCATCTTGGAAAGAAAGCCAGCAGCCCCAGTCAGTCGCTTATAGATAAAATTCCCATCTCCCGGGGACAGAGCACCTCAGGGAAGGGACAGCTGTAGGCACAGCTTCAGCAGAGTTAAACGTTCCTGCCTGCCAGTTCTGAAGAGAGAAGCAGACCTCCCAGCACAGTGCTCGAGCTCTGATAAGGGACAGACTGCCTCCTCAAGTAGGTCCCTGACCCCCATGGCTCCTGATGGGGAGACACCTCCCAGCAGGGTTCAACAGACACCTCATAAAGGAGAGTTCCAGCTGGCATCTGGCAGGTGCCCCTTTGGGACAAAGCTTCCAGAGGAAGGAGCAGGCAGCAATTTTTGCTGTTCTGCAGCCTCCAGTGGTGATACCCAGGCAAACGAGGTCTGGAGTGGACCTCTAGCAAATGCCAGCAGGCCTGCAGAAGAGAGACCTGACTGTTGGAAGGAAAACTAACAAACAGGAAGCAATAGAATCAGCATCAACAAAAAAGATGACTACTCAAAAACCCCATCTGAAAGTCACCAACATCAAAGACCAAAGGTTAGACAATTCCACTAAGGTGAAGAAAAACCAGCACAAAAAGGCTGAAAATTCCAAAAACCAGAAAGCCTCTTCTCTTCCAAAGGATCAGAACTCCACACCAGCAAGGGAAGAAAACTGGACAGAGACTATTTGTTTGATTAACTGACATAAGTAGGCTTCAGAAGGTGGTAATAAACTCTTCTGAGCTAAAGGAGCATGTTCTAACCCAATGAAAGGAAGCTAAGAACCTTGATAAAAGGTTACAGGAACTGCTAACTAGAATAATCAGTTTAAAGAAGAACATACATAACCTGATGGAACTGAAAAACACAGCATGAGAACTTCGTGACACATACACAAGTATCAACAGCTGAATTGATCAAGCAGAAGAAAGGATATCAGAGATTGAAGATCAACTTAATGAAATAAAGTGTGAAGACAAGATTAGAGAAAAAAGAATGAAAAGGAACCAACAAAGCCTCTAAGAAATATGGGACTATGTGAATAGACAAAACCTACGTTTGATTGCTGTACCTGAAAGTGACGGAATGGAACTAAGTTGGAAAACACACTTCAGGGAATTATCCAGGAGAACTTCCCCAACCTAGCAGAACAGGACAATATTCAAATTCAGGAAATAAGTAGAACACCATATGATACTCCTCGAGAAGAGAAACCCCAAGACATGTAATCGTCAGATTCACCAAGGTTGAAATGAAAAACAAACAACAAAAAAAGTTAAGGGCAGCCAGAGAGAAAGGTTGGGCTTCCCACAAAGGGAAGTGCATCAGACTAACAGCGATCTGTCTGCAGAAACCCTACAGACAGAAGAAAGTAGGGGCTGACTTAATGAAAAGAATTTTCAATCCAGAATTTCATATCCAGCCAAACTAAGCCTCAGAAGTGAAAGAGAAATAAGATCCTTTACAGACAAGCAAATGCTGAGAGATTTTGTCACCACCAGACCTGCTTTACAAGAGTTTCTGAAGGAAGCACTAAATATGGAAAGGAAAACCAGTACCAGTCACTGCAAAAACATACAAAAATGTAAAGACCATAGATGCTAGAAGAAACTGCATCAACTAATGAGCAAAATAACTAGCTAGCATCAAAATGGCAGAATCAAATTCACACATAACAATATTAACCTTAAATATAAATGGGCCAAATGCCCCAATTAAAGACATAAATTGGCAAATTGGATAAAGAGTCAAGACCCATCAGTGTGCTGTATTCAGGAGACTCATTTCATATGCGAAGACACACATAGGCTCAAAATAAAGGGCTGGAGGAAGATTTACCAAGACAATGGAAAGCTAAAAAAGCAAGGGTTGCAATCCTATTATCTGATAAAACAGACTTTAAGCCAACAAGATCACAAAAGACAAAGAAGGGCCTTACATAATGGCATAAGGGATTAATACAGCAAGAAGAGCTAACTATCCTAAGTACATATGCACACAATACAGGAGTACCCAGATTTATAAAGCAAGTTCTTAGAGACCTATACAGAGATTTAGACTCCCACACAACAATAGTGGGAGACTTTATCACCCTACTGTCAATATTAGATCAAGGAGACAAAAAATTACAAGGATATTCAGGACTTGAACTCACCACCGGACCAAGCAGATCTAACAGACATCTACAGAACTCTCCACCAAAAATCAACAGAATATACATGTTTCTCAATATCACGTAGCACTTTTTCACATAATTGAAAGTAAAACACTCCTAAGCAAATGCAAAAGAACAAAAATCATAACAGTTTCTCAGAACACATTGCAATCAAATTAGAACTCAGGATTAAGAAACTCATTCAAAATCACTCAACTACATGGAAACTGAACAACCTACTCATGAATGACTACTGGGTAAATAAGTTAAGGCAGAAATAAGCAAATTCTGAACAAAGGGACAACCTACCAGACTCTCTGGGACACAGCTAAACAGTGTGTAGAGGGAAACTTATAGCACTAAATGTTCACAGGAGAAAGCAGGAAATATCTAAAATTGACACCCTAACGTCACAATTAAAAGAACTAGAGGAGCAAAAGCAAACAAATTCAAAAGCTAGCAGAAGACAAGAAATAACAAAGATCAGAGCAGAACTGAAGGAGATAGAGACATGAAAAACCCTTCAAAAAATCAATGAACCCAGGAGCTGGTTTTTTGAAAAGATTAACAAAACAGACCACTATCCAGACTCACAAGGAAGAGAGAAGAATCAAATAGTCACAATAAAAAATGATAAAGCAGATATCACCAATGATCCCACAGAAATAAAAACTACCATCAGAGAATACGATGAATACCTCTATGCAAATAAACTAGAAAATCTAAAAGAAATTGATAAATTCCTGGACACATACACCCTCTCAAGACTAAACCAGGAAGAAATTGAATCCCTGAATAGACCAATAACAAGTTCTGAAATTGAGGCAATAATTAATAGCCTACCAACCACAAAAAGCCCAGGACCAGACAGATTCACAGCAGAATTCTGTGAGAGGTACAAAGAGGAGCTGGTACCATTCTTTCTGAAACTATTCCAAACAATGGAAAAAGGACTCCTCTTTAACTCTTTTTATGAGGCTAGCATCATCCTGATACCAAAACCAGGTGGAGACACAACAACAACAAAAAAAGAAAATTTCAGGCCAGTATCCTTGATGAACATCATGCGAAAATCCTCAATAAAATACTGGCAAATTGAATCCAGTAGCACATTAAAAAGCTTATCCACTACAATCAAGTCAGCTTCATCCCTGGGATGCAAGACTGGTTCAACATACACAAATGAATAAACATAATCCATCATATAAACAGAGCCAACAACAAAATTCACATGATTATCTCAATAGATACAGAAAAGGCCTTTGATAAATTCAATACCCCTTAATGCTAAAAACGCTCAATAAACTAGTTATAGATGAAAGTATCTCAAAATAATAGCTCTTTATGACAAACCTACAGCCAATATCATACTGAATGAGCAAAAGCTGGAAGCATTCCCTTTGAAAACTGGCACAAAACAAGCATGCTCTCTCTCACCACTTTATTTTGGAAGTTCTGACCAGGGCAATCAGGCAAGACAAAGCAATAAAGGGTATTCAAATAGGAAGAGAGAAAGTGAAATTGTCTCTGCTTGCAGATGACATGATTGTATATTTAGAAAACCCTGTCATCTCAGCCCAAAATCTCCTTAAGCTGATAAGCAACTTCAGCAAAGTCTCAGGATACAAAATCAATGTGCAAAAATCATAAGCATTCCTATGCAGCAGTAATAGACAAATAATGAGTGAATTCCCATTCATAATTGCTACTAAGATAATAAAATACCTAAGAATACCACTTACAAGGGATGTGAAGGACCTCTTCAAGGAGAACTGTAAACCACTGCTCAAGGAAATAAGAGAGGATACAAACAAATGGAAAAACATTCCGTGCACATGGATAGGAAGAATCAATATCGTGAAAATGACCATAACACCCAAAGTAATTTATAGATTCAGTGCTATTCCTATCAAGCTACCACTGACTTTCTTCACAGGATTAGAAAAATCTACTTTAAATTTCATGTGGAACCAAAAAAGAGCCCTAATAGCCAAGACAATCCTAAGCAAAAAGAAGAAAGCTGGAGGCACCAAGTTACCTGACTTCAAACTATACTACAAAGTTACAGTAACCAAAACACCTTGGTACTGGTACCAGAACAGATATATAGACCAATGACACAGAGCAGAAGCCTCAGAAATAACGCCACACATCTACAATGATCTGATCTTTGACAAATCTTACAAAAATAAGCAATGGGGAAAGGATTCCCTATTTAATAAATGATGTTGCAAAAAGTGGCTACCCATATACAGAAAACTGAAACTGGACCCCTTCCTTACGCCTTATACAAAAACTAACTCAGAATGGATTAAAGATTTAAACATAAGATCTAAAAACCATAAAAACCCTAGAAGAAACCCTAGGCAATACCATTCAGGACATAGGCATGGCAAAGTCTTCATGACTAAAGCACCAAAAGCAATGGCAACAAAAGCCAAAATTGACAAATGGGGTCTGACTAAACTAAAGAGCTTCTGTACAGCAAAAGAAACTATCATCAGAGTGAACAGGCGACCTACAGAATGGGAGAAAATTTTTGCAATCTACTCATCTGACAAAGGGCTAATATCCAGAATCTACAAGAAACTTAAACAAATTTACAAGAAAAAACAACCCCATCAAAAAGTGGATGAAGGACATGAAGAGACATTTTTCAAAAGAAGACATTTATGTGGCCAACAAATATATGAAAAAAAGCCCATCACTGGTTATTAGAGAAATACAAATCAAAACCACAATGAGATACCATCTCATACCAGTTAGAACGTGATAATTCAAAAGTCAGGAAACAACAGATGCTGGTGAGGATGTGGAGAAATAGAAACACTTTTACACTGTTGGTTGGAATGTAAATTAGTTCAACCATTGTGGAGGACAGTGTGGTGATTCCTCAAGGATCTACAACTAGAAATACCATTTGATCCAGCAATCCCATTACTGGGTATATACCCAAAGGATTATAAATCATTCTTTTATAAAGACACATGCACATGTATGTTTATTGCAGCACTATTCACAATAGCAATGACTTGGAGCCAACCCAAATGCCCATGAATGAAAGACTGGATGAAGAAAATGTGGCACATATACACCATGGAATACTATGCAGCCATAAAAAAGGATGAGTTCATGTCCTTTACAGGGAAATGGATGAAGCTAGAAACCATCATTCTCAGCAAACTATCACAGGAACAAAAAAACACTGCATGTTCTCACTCATAAGTGGGAGTTGAACAATGAGAACATATGGGCACAGGGAGGGGAACATCACACACTGGGGCCTGTCCAGGGTTGTGGAGCAAGGGGAGGGATAGCATTAGGAGAAATACCTAATGTAGATGATGGGTTGATAGGTGCAGCAAACCATAATGGCACATGTATACTTATTTAACAAACCTGCATGTTCTGCACATGTATCTCAGAACTTAAGTATAATAAAAAATGATAATATAGGAGCAAACCACACACATTTTTTCTTCCTATCCTGAAATATAAACTAACAATTGTGATTATGCCAGAGAAGTTATTTTTCTTATTTATACATGCAATTTGGTAAAATGGTGTTTAAACTACACATTTGTAGGTTTAAAATACATAGTATGATCTGTACCTCTCAGGAAAAGATTGTTCTCTTGTGGAAAACTCATTAGCTCATCATTATGTTATCCTATTGAGAGTCTAGTTTTTATAGTACTCCAGGTATAAATATTAAATGGAAATATTTATACTAAATTGTATCAAAGAATTGTAATTTAACTAGACCTTTTTCATCAACATGAGTTGTGCTTTGAACACATGTTTCTAATTTTAGATCCTCCATCTAGGATTATGAAATAATATAGATGAGAAATTTCTGAGATGGGTTATCCTAAACATCAGTTAATTTTTTTCTGAAACTTATTGACATGATCTTGTATTCTAGCTGCTAGAAACTCTCTAAGCATTTGAATAGCATATGAAAATATATAATGTTTAAATATTCAAAGGTAAAAGATAGCTCACTTAAAAGAAATACTGTATGAATAATTAAAATAAAGACAGGACCTGGCCACGACATTGCAAATTACTGCCTTATAGTCTCCATGGACAGGCAGTTCTTTAAAAATAGAAAGCTGTTTTAATCAAAGCCAAATGTTTCTATTTTTAAATTCTTGGCACACTTATTCAGTACAAGATGATCTTCAAAAAGAAAAAGGCAGATGTAGCCGCCAGCCTGCAGTGCTTGAGCCCCAGGGAGGCAGCATGGTTTGATATAGGCAGGCATGCTCATTGCTTATATTTTCTTTGGACAATCAGTATGAAAGAACCAGACTGTGGAAAAAGCTTGGCCTTTGGGTTGTGAGTTGTTTGAGTTGTGGATATCTAGTTGGTGTTCTGTAGCACAGGGTAAAGATGAATCGCACAAGGCATTTGTGGGTATTACAAATAAAAATAAATAAATAAATAGATGAAAAGGTTCAGTACGTTACAGAACCCAGAGTGATTCACCTTTAAGTATTATAATGTCTGATAAAAACAGAGTAGGAAATAAAGCTTAGCAACCTTAGAAGGGTGGTGTTGATCAGCGTGACAGTGCTTTAAGAATTGTCGAACCATTCTAGGTAAACCACTGCTTATAAATGTTACAGATCACAGTAAGCCAATTTAATTTTCCTTGTTGTTCAGATTCCTGGTGAGGATATTTAATGATGTGGATAGATTTCTGACTGAGCTAATACTATCACAATAATTCCCTTGACTTGTAATATTTGTAAGCATCTTATAAAGAGAAAATAATAGGCTTTCTCTAGGATTTTCTGTTATATACAGCTATTTTTCAGTCTTTAAAATTGAGAACTTCATAAGATAATACAAATAATACTTTGTGTAGTAATCTCTGTGAGGAATCAACACAGTCAAGGATTTTCTTCAACTGTTATGCAAAAAATTGTGGGTTTTTTTCTAAGTTTTTTTTTTTTTCTTCAATAAACTCAACATAGACTCTTTTTCATTTAGGTTAATGACAATGCCACTTGAGTAAATAAAGAATTCAATTTAAAATGACTTAACCTGTTATCTATGTTTTATATTTTAAAGCTTGTTTTATGATTTTTCTTCTTGGATTCACAATTCACCAAATGAAAGAGAGAATGAGTGAACTTCCTGTTGCAGAATACAGAAACTACTCTAGCTAGTTTAAGCAGAAACTATTTAATATAAGAAATTAAGTGCTTACAAAATCATTGGAAGGGCTGGAGAGCAGGCTTTAGATGGACTCTTCAAGAAGAATTCTAATATCAATAACTCAGCTAACTTAAGGAAACCTCAGCTTCCCCAACCAGGAAGCTCCTGCCATAGCCACTGAACCCAGGCTCTTGATGTCCTAGCTGGAATCTGGGAATCAAAAAGCCACAAACAGAATAAATCTTGAGCCAGCTAGCTTCCTGAATGTAGCAGAAGACATAATCTGAATGTTTTCTAGGCTTTGAAAGCCTGTGAATATATTTTACATTAAAATCAATAATCCAAATATCCATGTTTCACCAGTATTCATAGGATATCAAGTCTTCTTCGTCTTTCCCTGACTTGTATTTATGGTAATCTTCCAAATATCTCACAAATACTTGAGAGTAACTCCCCTCCCATAGCACCCATGCTTTTTTGCCCCATGTCATGCAGAGCAGGCACTGTCCCTGATCTTTTGCTATTTTACAGTCTCTGATATGCGTAGCTGTTCTGATAGTGGGTACTACTACTCTACCATGCCCAACAGTACAGCTGCCATACTCTCCTGCTATAAACTGAACCTTAGTCTCTTTCTTAGCTTTACCAGGCATAACAGTTCTTTGCCTAGTCCTTATCTTGAGTCATGAGGATCTAGCTAAATGTGTACATCCAGAAATGTGTTAGATACACATAGTACTACGTCATAAAAAGCTATTTTGTAACACAGCCATCACTAAAAATTAAATTATATAACCTGAAAAACTGTCAACCTGATGTTATAGAGCAGAACTAGGAAAAGATACATAGTAGTAACTCATTATACAGTACATCTGCTATAAAGATACAGTAGATGTATATAGCATTAAAAGCACAGATAATACTAAATTGTAAAAATAAAATAGAAATTTAATTTGGAGTACTTATTGCTTTTGTGCCTGTTTCCAATAAGCTGACAAGAGTGAGGTGATTCTGTTTCTGTTCCCTAACCAATGACCTTGCCCTCATCTTCAAACTCAATCATCTCTACATCCACATGAAGACAGACCCCTATCTCTCACCATATACAAAAACCAACCAAAATGGATTAAAGACTTAGATCGAAGACCTGAAACTACAAAATTACTAGAAAAATAGAAAGGGGAAAAGCTCTATGACATTGGTCTAGGCAATAATTTTTTAGACATGACCCAAAAAATACAAGTAACGAGCAAAAATAGACAAATGGGATTGTATGAAATTAAAAAGGCTCTGCACAGCAGAGGTAAAAATAAACAGTGAAGAGACAACCAACAGAGTGAAGGGACAACCTACAGAATGGGAGAAAAAATATTTTTAAACTATACATCTGTTAAGGGGTAAATATCCAAAATATATAAGGAACTCAGACAACTCAATTGCAAGAAAAATAACTCAATCTAAAAATGGACAAAGGGCTTGAATAGCTATTTCTCAAAAGATAACACACAAATGGGCAACAAGTGTATAGAAAAAAATGCTCAACATTGCTAATCATTGGAGAAATGCAAATCAAATCACCACGAGATATCACTTCACTCCTGTTGGAATGGCTATTAACAAAAAGACAAAAGATAACTAGTGTTGGTGAGGATGTGGAGAAAAGGGAACCCATGTATAATATTGGAGGAAATGCAAATTAGTATAGCTATCTTATAAAACACTATGGAGGTTCCTCAAAAAATTGAAAATAGTACTACTGGAAATCCTATTACTTGGGCATCTATTCAGAGGAAATGGATACAATATGTTAGTGATATCTGCACACTTATGTTTATTGCAGCACTATTTACAATAGCTAAGTTATGGACTCAACCTAAGTATATATCAATGAATGAATGAATGAAGAAAATGTATATATACAAAACGAAATACTCTTCAGTCATTAAAAAAAAAAAGAACCCCGTCTCTACTAAAAATACAAAAAATTAGCCGGGCATGGTGGCGGACGCCTGTAGCCCCAGCTACTCAGTAGGCTGAGGCAGGAGAATGGCATGAACCCGGGAGGCCAAGCTTGCAGTGAGTGGAGATCGCGCCACTGCACTCTAGCCTGGGTGACAGAGCGAAACTCTGTCTCAAAAAAAAAAAAAAAAAGAAAAGAAATCTTGTCATTTACAACAGCATGGTTGAACCTGAAAGACGTTACGTTAAGTGAAAAAAGCCAGGCACAGAAGGACAATACTGCATCAGCTCACTCATATGTAGAATCTTAAAAAGTTAATCTCATAGAAATAGTAAAATGGTGGTTACCAGAAGTTGGGGAGGGTGGGTGAGTGGCCTTGGGGAGATGTTGGTCAAAGAATATAAAATTTCAGTTAGATAGGAATAAGTTCAAGAAATCTGTTGTATAACATGTTGACTATTGCTAACAATAATCTTGAAAAATGCTGAGTGTAAAGTGTTCTCATCACAAAAATGTTAAGTATGTGAAATGAGTTAGCCATTCCAAATGTGTACATACTTCAAAATGATATGTTGTACAGGATAAAAAAATACAATTTGATCTGTCCGTTTACAAAAATAAATTTAAAACAAAGTCCAGTACCTCTTCTAGGCTTCCAAGCAGACTTCTCTCATTAAGGCTGGACTCTGGCACAGTGTGAGCACACAGTAGAGTTTATTTGACTTCTCCATTTCAGTCTATTTCTTATCCTCTTCTTTTCCCCTTTGGCCCAAATAACACCATTTTTCTGGCTCATTACTTTCTACCAGCTTACCAAAACAGTGACTCACCTATCAGTTTCTTAGCCACTTGCCTTTCAAGGAGAGGGTTTGTGGAAAGTAATTTTGAAATAGTTTTTTCGTAAATAACCATATACAGAACTGGCCCTATTGATAGGAATTTCTGACTAATATTCGTTTTATGTGTATATGTGTTTTGAGGATTTGATTCTTTGATTATTGACTTTGTTACTTTTCTTGCACCATGATGCCAAGGTGAGGCCACTTGCTTATTTCTCCCCAGAGAAGAATGGAAACTCTAATTTCAAGGCCATTACCTCCTACATGCGCTTTCTCACCCTTACACCACCCATGTAAATGACCCCAGGACATTGAAGCAGGTTTCTCCCTTTCCCTAGGGCTCGCCCTTCCCTGGATGGTGATCAACTCAGTCTCATTCCTGAGCACCAAAGTTTCTAAGTTATGTATACATGGCAGTAAATGAGCCCCTTGGAGCAAGATAATGCATGATAAGGAAACGGTCTCCACATTCTTGTCTTTTCAGGGCAGCCTACTTTTTAAATATTCAAATAAAGTGACTATAAGCTCCCTCCTGTGTGGACAAAGGAAGTCCAGGGTTGTTCCTGGTGTTTCAGAAGATTCTCAGAGGAATTTTCTCGGGGAATATTTTACATCTTGCTCTGAATCTCTGCTCCTGGCTTCAACTCATTAAGCACTTGACTTCTTGTTCCTTCTCTGAAGTTAGAATTCTCCTCCTACTCTCTTTCACCCCATGGGTGGACAAAGACCCCTTCTGTATAATTCCCTAAGGCACCAACAGGGTAGTGACAAATCTGCTGCAGTTTGGAGAGCAGTCACAGCACAGAAAAGGACAATTTAACCTAGGTTTTATATACCTCGCAAACCATTCTTTCAGCAATCCCCTGTTGGGAATTATCGACCACTTCTCTCCTTTGGCTTCTATCTGTTCTTTTATTCCATCTTCTCTTTCTCTGCTCAAATTGAGGACCCTAGTCTCTAGTCTATTCTACTTGCCTTCCCTTGTAAGGGAAACTAACATCTGAGAAACTGAACAAATCAAGCCATTCATTAAAGACTCTCTTTTATAATATTATTCAGAGGAATCTGGCACTGTTTTGTTTTAACCTGCCTTTTTAAAAAGTAAGCATATGGATATATGTGCTACTGTGTGAACCAGTGTGCCTATTTGTTTCTTGTATTACCAGAGATACTTTGTTTTTCTAATCAAAATAGCAGTCCTCTCTCTGTCACTCCCAAACCCAAAGGTGGCAATGACTGCAGTTAAAAAAAAAAAAAATCACACACATACTTTTTCTTTGTGATTAGGTGATTCCAGGGCTGGTTCTGACTTTATAGCCAGCAAAATACTTCTGCCTATAAATGGGAGATGTTTCAAGAATTCAGATATAACCTTGTTTTGTTGTTCACTCTGCATTTGTAAAAATCTGAATGCATCTTTGTTAGTGGAGGCTTTTGCTATCTTAGTGAACAATGCCGTACAGTAGTAGACACTGAGAAAGTCTGAAACAGCTCAGTACTGTTAACTGCCAAACTATTTAAGAACACCTGAGTAGTCTGACGGCAAATTTTTCAATCACTATTAAATTACTTCTGTGCCTTGGAGGGTCACGAGATGCTGTAAATGTCAAATGTTTTTGTCATTCTACTAGATTTCTATGAGGAACACATGCACCTCAGCCATGGCTGGAAAGACTGAATATAAGAAAATATAATTCTAAAAAGTTAGGCGGGGTAAAGGATCACCTTTAGAGAAAGATTACATAATTACATTATAATAGGCCTTCAGGAAATACAATCTCTTCTTAATTTTCTTTCACTCTGCCACAGATTTCTTCCTGAGTACTGTCTTAAGAAACTCCTGCAAGCAGGAGCAGAAATATAATTATCATTTCAACCATATTATTCATACTCTTTGGCACACATATTTATTTGTATGAAGTCACGGTCCTTTAAATTTCCTAACCAGTATCCAGGAATATCAAGTAACCCTAATTTGAGGTTAATTAATTTATTTCATGAGATAGAGGGTTTTTTTCTTCATTTAATGAAAAATTATTCAGTGATTTCTCTACTTGCACATTACAGGTGAAAGATTAGCTTATAAAAATTTAAAAATTCAAGCAAATTTTTCACACAAAAACAAAGTGATGAAAATCTGTCCACAAGACAATTTGATGACGTTGCTGACATGCTGTATACTTACAATAATAAATAAGATAATGCTGCTCTAGTACTTTTAATTAAATATCAAGATGATAAAACAGAATCAAATAACGATATATTGGTCTTGAATACTGGTATATGAAATTTGCTTAAAGGAAAACAAGATGGTTGTTAGACTCTGAAGGCATCTGGGTACTTTTAAGCACATGCAGGGGCTGATGAAATAAACAACTAATTTTGACCAAATGCTCCCTCATCTTGGGGTAGGTGTGTATACCAAGCACTACTCTTGGTTTTCTTGGTTCTAATTTCTTTTTTAATAAGATAGCCAGCATTCCTCATGGTAAAATTAGCTAAATGTTTCTGACACAGCTAAGAACTGCGATAAATAGAAAAGCAGGGAAAGATATGTGGATAGTCCATATAAATGAGAAAGTTGATGTACACAACTGAATTAATTGAATTTTAACAAATAGGAGACAAAAATATCTGTGTACTGACTTTGAGAGCCCCAGAGAGGAGGTGATTGTATCCTGGTGGTTTGGATTGGGGTCAGTAGGTGACACCATCAATCCAGTGCCCTTTGGTAGCTTCCTGGCACAGAAAGGAATCTGTATGAGGTCAAACAGATAGTTGTGTTAAGAACAAGCTAGATAAATTTTACTCCACTACATTCTTAATTCCCCAATATACTTCCTTACAAAACAGACTATCAGTTTTGCCTCCAGAGGAATTTTTAAATCTGTTCCTCCCTTTAACCAGCCTTCCTAACATCTGTACCTTATTTCAGATTTTTATTAAGCTCTTCTATTTTAATATCTTCCCAATTAGTTGTCAAGACTCCAGTATCTTTCCCCTCTAATACATTCTTTATATGACTGAATTGGTAGTTCTCTTGACAGTAATAAACATAGTTAATTACTTCACATTTTAGATTTAGTTAATTCCATGTATGTTCCACAGGCCATATAAGGCCTAATTGTGGAAGATGGTCTAGTTAAGATGTTTAGCAAATAGTCTCTAATTTACCCAGCATACTTGAGTTGACAGAATAATAGACTATTTTTGCCTGTTTGCTGCTGCCTAGATAAAATTGGTTTCTGGTAATCATCATTCTAGTGGACTTGGCTTTATTAGTAATTATAGTTGAAGCTAAATGTAATTAATATATATTGACCTTCAAGAATCATTTAAATTCTATTTTGAAATGTGGGCATAATAAATTACTAATTAAAGAAAAATTAGTTGAGAGTATAATATTCTTATGTATTTAGAAAGCTACTGATTTAGTGTTCCTTACTAAAAATGGATTTTCTTGACACACTATTAATAAAAATGTATGGGGGGCAGACTGATATGGATTTCTATTATATGAATCAACACTAGGTAACAATAAAATTGGATGCTTCTTTCTTAAATTATTTTCTGTTATCCAGAGGAAAACAGTGACATCTTTAGTATGGTACTCTAAATCCTTTATATTCCGACCTCTATTGGCATTTCTATTGATTCTGCTATACTCCATGCTGGAGCCACAGCCATGAGAGGCTGTTTATTTCGCAGACAAAATCCAATTCTTCAAGAGCAACCTGAACTTTGTTCCTTGTGAGGTATTTTTTCCGTAGTTCCTCTGTTTACCATCCATTACTCAGTGCTCCTGAAGCAGTGCACTCATTTCTCCTTTCTAGCACTTACCACCATTAGCTGATTGAATTCCTCCCAACAGCCACACTCTGTGCTACCTGTGAGTAGGAGTAATACTATGTTCTGTGCAATCCAATCCCCTAAGCAGAGCACTTGGCCCATTGGAAGCAATGAAACACGTTTAATTGATTGTTACAGGAGGCACATTATATGTTAGAGGCTTTTCACTCCTTTCTGTATACCGGAATTGCCAGCAGAGATTTGTGAACTTATGAGTACCTGGACTCCATACCAGACCCACTAAATCAGTATTGTTCAGGGATGACTCAAGGTTTGTGCATTTGGAGCAGAAGCTCCACAGCTAATTCTAGTGTGGGTGTAACTGAATTTGTAAAAGAATAGATCAATGTAGACTAGAATCGCTAGAGAAAGGTTGTAAAGAAGGGGCCATGCACCAAACTTTGAAATTCTAGGAGAAGATATATCAGGTCAAGGAAAAAAAAAAAAAAGGAAAAGTACCAAGATGGAAATAAAGGAAACAGTTTAAGGACAGCAGTTTTTTGAATAGAAGGTTTATATGATGAGTAATGCTTGATAATTATGGCTAAGCACTATAGGACCAGAGCATGGGGAACTTTGAAAATCTGCACAGACTCAGTGCAGTCCACACAGACTGATAATCTTAGAAATGGGTGCATCACTGAATCTTGTGGTCATGCAGCATATGTCTAGGAAAAGGGTAGCTTGATTATGAAAAAGAGGAAGGCCTTATTCACAAGAATTTTGTTGAAGCCTGCCTTCTGAAATTTGCCAGTTTTTTTGTTGTTTTTTTTTGTTTTGTTTTGAGACGGAGTCTCACTCTGTCCCCCAGGCTGGAGTGCAGTGGCTGGATCTCAGCTCGCTGCAAGCTCCGCCTACTGGGTTCACGCCATTCTCCTGCCTCAGCCTCCCGAGTAGCTGGGACTACAGGCGCCCGCCACCTCGCCCGGCTAGTTTTTTGTATTTTTTAGTAGAGACGGGGTTTCACCATGTTAGCCAGGATGGTCTCGATCTCCTGACCTCGTGATCCGCCCGTCTCGGCCTCCCAAAGTGCTGGGATTACAGGCTTGAGCCACCGCGCCCGGCCTAAATTTGCCAGTTTTTTAAAGAATCATAGAATTTTGGAGATAAAAATACATATTTATCTTTTGTCCCTAGGTAGAATTTCACAGAAAGTTTATTTCTCATTAAAAAAAAAAAAAAAAAAAAAAGAGATGCTTCAGTTGTTAAATAAGTTTGAGATATTGGATCAAGTGGTCCATTTCCTTTCTAAAATTGATGAGTGCATAGGTTATTTTTAAAAAAACAGTATGACTTCCCAAAGCCTACAATATAGTAATTTATATTAGAAATCTCTAAGAGGGAAGTATAGTAAGCAAGTTTTCCCAAACCCTTTGTTAGAAGTAGTTTATTAACATGTCACTGGACACTTAATCCTTTACAGACAAGTTCGGGAAGCATATTATGTCATAGGAATTTAAGGAAATGACCTTTGGAATTAAGCAACTTGAGTAAAAAACCCGACTTCATGATGTGAACTGATTTAAGTTGGCTTCATCATTCCCAATTATGAGATTTTTTAGGTGAGAGCTATAGGTTTTGCCTCAAGCCGTGTGCCTTTTCTTCAACTTATGAGAGATGGGAAATTATGATGAGAGCAAACTTCAGGCCTCAGACTCGATCCTTCCACAGAAACAAACAATTTATTAGCACACTATCAAACAATAGTCATAAAATCTATTCACTCTGCTTTTTTGTGGGCATTTGATATAAAGACCTCTGTCCTTCAGACACCTGAACCAGACCTTGCATGAATAGGCTTATTCAAAGCAGATGTTTCAGTCTTCTAGGCAGGCAGGATACTGCTAAGAATCAGAATCAGACAACAGAATCCTCTCTTAACGGATAAACATAGTTCCAATTGTGTCCTAAGCCCAGAGCACCTGTGCTAATTTGCATTTTCTGTGGAAGCAGGTATCAAGATAGGATTAGGAGTGCAAAAGGTTTATTGAAGAATAACACACATGAAAGGAAACAGAGTGATTTGGTAGTGTGAGAGTCTTCAGAGTGAGGGGCAGACCTGACACAGCAGGAGACTTTCAGCCAATCATGCACCTTGATATCCAAGTGGATCACAGCACCACTCTGAAGGGTGCTGTCTTCTGGGATCATAGATTCCTAAGTCCTTTTCATGCAAGGGCAAAAGTACTTGTAAATATTTCTAGCCAGTCCACATATCTGTGTTAACATTAATTTTACCAGTAAAAATCTCTTCTACCATCACTTAGCTAATTAGCAAAGTTTCTACTGCTGATCAGAGATGGAAATAGTCCAAGTTGTAGAAGTGGGCTCTAAGTGTGGAATCCTGATTGGAGTCCATCAAATGCTAAGCAACCACCTGTGAGTATGAATTCTTAATTAAGGCTCCTGACAAACATTTGACCTTAAAGCAACATGAGTCTGAACGGTATGGGTCCACTTATATGCAGACTTTTTTCTATAAATATATTGGATTTTTTCAGAGATTTGCAACAATATGAAAAAACTTGCAGACAAATCATGTAGCCTAGAGATACTGAAAAAATTAGGTATGTCATGAATGCATAAAATATGTAAATACTAGCCTAGTTTATCATTTGTTACCACAGAATATATACAAATGCATAAAAAATGTTTATGAAAACTTACACACGCAGACCATACATGGTGACATTGGCAGTCAAGAGAAATACAAACAAAGTAAATGTTTGTTTACGAAGTAGGTGCAGTATTAAATTATAACTGCATACAATTAACTATAGTACATACTTTACTATTGTAATAATTTCATAGCCACCCCGTCACTATTGCAGTGAGCCCGTGTTGCCAGAACCTCTTTAAATAAACACCATGTGACTCTCATCATCTCTGAGTGGTTTTACTCTCCAGTAAGTTGCACATGGCAGAAAAAAAATGGTATCTTGCAGTTCTCAGATATTTTTCATGTTTAATGCAATTATGTAAGCCTTTAACACCATGGGACTCATAAGAAGTGCCACTGGTGATCCTGCAAGTACTCCCAAGAAGCAGAGAAAAGTCATGGCATTACCCAAAAACCGTTGAACTGCTTTACATGTACCATAGGGCCTGCAGCTGCAGTTGCTCTGTTTCAGACAATTCATCTTGTAAACAGACAGCATAAACTTATGGTATTGAAGTATGGTACTGCAAATTATTATTTTCTTAACCTTATGATTTTCTTAACATTTTCTTTTCCCCAGCTTTTTCTATAATACAATATGTAATACATATAACATAAAATATGTGTTGATTGTTTATGTTATTGGTAAGGCTCCCAGTCAACAATAGGCTATTAGTAATTCTGTTTTGGGGTAGTTAAAAGCTATATGTGGATTTTCGTATGCTCAAGGGTTGTTGTCCCTTGCAGGGGCCTTTGAAAACAGTATGCTGAGAATAGATAGGGCTCAAGGACAGTATCTCCAATTGAACTTTTAATGAACTCCTGTAGGTGCCAAGAAGGCAGGCAGATAAGAAAGAGCATAGAAACAAGGAACTGAGTAGAAGGTTGCATCTGGGAAAAGAAAGTTTGTTTTGCACTGTGTCCTTTCTGCTGATGTGGGACTTATGGAGTATAAATAAAGTGAGGCGGAGGCTCTGAGTGCGGCCGCCATGTTCTCTGTTTGTCTTTGTCTTTTGTGTCCTTTCATTCTCCACCACCCCTGGCACGGACCCCAATAAGTGGCGCAGCGAGCAGGGTCAGCACGGGTGAGTAGGGGAGAACAAGAAGGGGAATCCCCTAGGAGCGGGTAAAGCCCGGATATTGTTAAGGGGATCCTTCTTAAGCTTTCATTATGGGAATTCCATCTCTCTGGCCTCAGAATATTTATGGCTGTTTCAAGGACTGTTGCTGTCTATAGGAGTAGAAGTGAAAGAAAAAGACTTTGAAGCGATTGTTTGCCCATGTTGAACAACATTGTTACTGGTTTCGGTATCAGACTAAAGTGCAGCTGAATCGGAGAGAATGGTTACAGGTAGTAAAAGCTCTGCTTAGAGCTCACCAGTTAGGGGATATTATGCCTCTAAAATTGTGGACCTTGTGTAACTCCATCACTCAGACATCAGAGTTACTTGAGACTGATTCAGAGTGTGGTGATGTAGCCACAGGAGGAAAGGTATCTGAGGATTTGGGAAAAAATAAATCTGAAATGGAGCCCATTTGTGCCAGGGTAACAGAGGATGGGGGGGTAGCAAAAGGGGGAGAAGAGAAAAAGCCAGCTCTTCCTTCTTCTAAGGGGAATTCTGACATGTAGTGTATTATGGAAATGCTTCAACAAATATTACAGATACATTCTTCTAATTCACCTTTGCGAGCTTTCCCTGTTTCTTTTCCTTCTGCCCTGTTAAAAGAGGATTTTCCAGTGCCTCCAACCCCCCAGCTTCCTTACCTTTACCTTTGTCTGGCAAAGTTTTCTCAGTGCCTTGCCCGCCATTGGGGGAGGGAGAAAAAGAAAAGATAAAAAAAATTTAAAGAGCTGGATCTGTTTCCAATTATTTGTGCTTCTTTTGCTCCTAATGCTCAGTTTTCAAATAGTGGCAATAATGTCCAATTTAATGCCTTACAAATTAAATTTTTAAAAGAAATGAAAGCTGCCATTTCTAACTATGGACCTCAATCTCCTTTTATTCTTGGTCTTCTTGATGCTTTTTCATCAAAAAATTTGATGATTCCTATAGACTGGGAGACTTTGGGGAAGGCTTTTCTTGATCATTCTCAGTGGTTACAATTGCACAGCTGGTGAATGGACAAGGCGCATGTACAGGCTAGAAAAAATGTTACGTGTGATCCCCCAGGACCCACTGAGGAACAATTCACAGGCACGGGCCAATATGCTACTCTTAATGCTCAGGCTGGTCTAGATGATGTTGCCCTTACTCAAATCAAGACTTTGTTTTTAAGGGCCTGAAATAAGATAGAGATAACAGGAAAATCTTCCCTTTCCTCTGTGAAGATTTTACAGGGCACAAATGAACCATATCCAGATTTCGTAGCCCGTCTTTAGGATACTGTCTTGAAAATTGTGGGTGCTGGCCTTGCTTCAAAAATTTTGTTACAAACATTGTCTTTTAAAAATGCTTATGCTGACTGTCAAAAATTGTTAAGATCGTTAAAGGCCAATGGGGCCAATTTAGATAAATATATTAAAACTTGTGTTAGTGTTGGAGGGGCTATTTATAATGCTCAATTATTTGCTGGACCTTTGTCTAAAGCCTTAAAAGGAAATAACAAACAAGGTGTTTGCTTTCAGTGTGGTAAACCTGGACATTTCAAAAAAGAATGTCATAAAAATTGAACACTTTTATCCCTCAAGGCAGAAAGCTGCCTTCAGAGGTATACAAATGTTGTGGTAAAGGTCGACATTGGACAAATGAATGTTGTTCCAAAAGTGGAAATTTACTGTCTCCTCTCCTGGGAAACGGGAGTCGGGGCCCACAGGCTTGGGGCCCCAACAATTACAATACAAGTCTCACAATTTATACGCCTAGAGGCAGAAAAACGTATTCTCAATAGGGAGGGTTTGGTAGCACAGAAAAAACTGTTTTTTGGGAAACTTTAGTTTCTAATCAAAAGCCCTTATGTTCATTGCACATTAATGGAATAGTTTTTAAAGGGTTAATTGATACGGGGGTGAATATGTCTATCATTTGTTTAAATTAGTGGCCTATACAATGGAAAAAAAGACAAGTTTCAGTTATACTCACTGGCTTGGGTGCTGCTTCTGTGGTTTATCAAGACGTAGAACCTTTAACCTGTGTCAGTCCTAAAGGTCAACAAGGTCAAGTGTTTTTTTTTAATATATTATTCCTATCAATATTAATCTTTGGGGACAAAATCTTTCACAACAATTTGGTGCTCTTTTAAACATTCTTCATATTTCCTCAGCTGCCAAAAATATGATGTTCAAAATGGGCTACAATCCTTTAAACTCATAGCCACTGTTCACCAGCCTCAAGTTTTATAATTAAAGTGTAAAACGACCACTCCTCTTTAGGTGAAACAGTGGCCATTATCTAAAGAAATACTTAGGACTTTAAAAGAGTAAGTCAAAAAACAAATGGCCGAGAGGAATATAAAGCCAAGTACTTCTGCATGGAATTCCCGTCTTTGTCTTGTTCTTAAAACTATAAATGTTTACATTCAACCTAGGGGAAGTTTACAGTCTGGTCTTCCTAATCCTGCCCTTATCCCACAAAGTTAAAAATTAATGGTCATGGAATTCAAAAATTGTTTTCTCTCTATTCCATTACAACCTCAAGATTGTAAAAAGTTTGCCTTTACTATTCCTAAATGTAATAATGGACAACCCATTCAAAAATATCAGTAAAAACTTCTTCCCCAGGGTATACTTAATAGCCCTACTATATGTCAAAAATTCGTACATAGGACTTTAAATCCTGTAAAAAATCAGTTTCCAACTGTGTTAATTTATCATTGTATGGATCTTCTCTGTCCCTATTTTTAATAATTCTCAGCCACTTTCTTGATATCAATGGAAAGTTTTACCTCAAGGTATGTTAAACAGCCCTACCTTGTGTCAAGAATTTGTCCTTTTGCATTTCTTTCTACTCACTTAATATTGCCCCAGAAAAAATTCAACTGAATTTTCCTATTCAATATTTAGGTTATACCTTAGGAGCACGAAATATTCGACCCCAAAAAACTCAAATTTGACGTGATCATTTCAAAACATTAAATAACTTTCAAAAGATGCGTCCTGTTTTAGAAATATCAACATATCAGTTATAACATCTTTTTTCTATTCTAGAAGGAGACAGTCACTTGGACAGCTTACGCCATTTAACTCCTTTGGCTTTACAGGAACTCCAGCTTGTAGAAGAGCAACTTTAAAAGGCCCATTTACATTATATCCTTCCCGATGTTCCCCTTTCCTTTTGTTTATTTCATACTTTACATTCTCCCACAGGAATGATTCATCAAACTAATCGGCCACTAGAATGGATCTTTTTGTCCAATAAAATATCTAAACGCTTGGCTACTTATATCAATCGTTACTGTCGACAACTTTGGGGAGGAGATCCTTCCTTAATTATCTCTCAATTCACTCATAGTCAGATTACTTATCTTCTTACAACTTCTGATTCTTGGCAAGTTGCTTGTGCTTCATTTGTTGGTCAATTTTCTACCCAATATCCTAAGTCTCCGATCTTTTCATTTTTTAGACAACATTCTGTGTTGCCTTTCTCACCAATTTCTATATTTCCTGTTCAAGGTCCTACCTTTTTTACTGACGCTAGTAGCAATGGTAAGGCTGGATATTAGAGTGTTCATCAATTTCGAGTTACAGTTTATCCTTATCCCTCGGTGCAACAGAGAGAATTGTTTGCTATTCTCATGGTCTTAGTTGATTTCCCTACTACTAGTTGTAACATTGTTAGTGATTCTCAATACGCCGTTTATGTTACTTCTTATATTTCTCAGGCCACTTTACCTCTTTGTGCTACTTCTTCTCTTCAGAAACTCTTTTCTTTGTTATCCTCTACTTTGAGCCAACGTCGAGCTCCTTTATTCATCACTCATCTTCGTTTTCATTCTCAACTTGCTAGACCATTAGTTCATGGTAATACTCAGATTGATTCGCTTTTAATCGGCCACCTACATGCTGCAGAACAAAAATATACTCTACATCACACTAATAGTTCTGGCCTTCAACGACGGTTTCATTTAACTCATAAACAAGCTCGTTCTCTTATTCGAGCTTGTCCTTCCTGTGCTCTTTTGAGCATTCCATCCTTCCAATCCACGAGACGTCCCTTCTTTTGGACGATTAAAGTATGTTCATCATACCATTGATACCTTTTCTCATTTTCAATGGGCAACTCCGTTGCCATCTGAAAAAGCTGATTCTGTTATTACTCATCTCTTAGCTTGTTTCGCCGTCATGGACATTCCTCTTATACTTAAAACTGATAATGCCCCTGCCTATGTCTCTCGTAAATTACAAGTTTTCTTACAGCAATACAATATTCAACATATCACCGATATCCCGGGCAACAGTCAAGGTCAAGCCATCATTGAGCGTGCAAATTTAACCTTAAAAACTCAACTGCTAAAACAAAAAGGGGGAAATGAGCCCCCAGAAACCAGATTTTGAAGGTTCTTTTTACCTTAAATTTTTTTAATCAATGGAGACAATTGCAAGACTCTGCTGCCGTAACCCATCTTTCCTCACCTCCCTCGGTGATAGTCCCCGCTGACAGTTTAAAGGTTTGGTATCCTAATGAAGAAGGTAAGTATGTTCAAGGGCAAGTTCTAAAACAGGGACGGGGCTATGCTCTTGTCCTTACAGGGAGCGGATCTGAGTGGTTTCCTACAAGATGATTGAAACCCTGTTGAAAAGAAAACTGGATTCAGCATGCATTTCTTCCTTTGTTGGATGTGCCTCGGCAGGGGACTTATTTCCCTTAGTGAGGCTTTGTATGAATATTGGACTTATATTTCCTTTCCACCCTTGTATCAGGGAGTCGCCTGGGGAGAGGCGGAAATTAAGGTTTTCACCAATGACACTACTTGGATGCCGTCCCCCTATATGAACAAGGACAACATAGAACGGGGAAACGGGAATCATAAACAGCACATACCAATTTGGAGTGGAAAGACTTCCAATATGCATGGGAAATAGTCCTCATTGTCTCCGAAAATCACATGAAGCCTGGGCTGTTCACTATAATCATAGTCATATGGCTGCTAATACTGTTATTATTGTAACAACTAGAAGCTTTTAATATAATCATACTGTATATAGTAATGAAACTATTCCTAGTTCTTTACCTTTTTGTCCTATTCCAGAGGTTTCTCCTAATATTGAGGTGCTGGAGTGGCAACAATGTCGGGGAACTAAACCCCAGATTTTATTAGAATACAATGGGATGCAAATAACTGATTGGAGTGTGCATGGTGATTTTCAAATAAAATTTAGTCACATACCTTTGAAATGGCACCGGGTAAATAAAAGTATTGCCGCTAACAGTAATGAAACCTTGGTATGGCGTAAAGGAGGCCTGAAGTACAGAGTCATCTTTGGAAGTTGTTAGCTGCAGGCGATGCCATTAGCACTTTTGTGGGGAATATGTCCCTTAATCTTTCTAACCCAAATAACCCCTTTCATATTCAGTTATATCAGAATACCTCCCGATATATTATTGCTTGTGTCCATAAGCCCTACCTATTATTAGCGGGGAATTTGACATGGGATAATGATACGGGGATTGTTAATTGTACAGATACGTGTACATTTTTGTCTTGCCTCAATCATTCCTGGTGGCACAACTTTACTGGAGATATTCATATCCTTAGGGCTCGTAAGGAAATTTGGCTACCTGTTAACCTTACGCGACCGTAGGGGACATCACCTCTTGAGACTTATATTTGGACTTCTCTCCAGCGAACCCGCCATGCCCTTGGACTTATAATTGCCTCAGTAATGAGCCTTGTCGCCATCGCCTCCACTGCGGCCGTAGCAGGACTCGCTCTTCATCAAAGCATACAAAATGCTAAATTTGTGCAGCAATGGCATGAGCAATCTCACCGGTTTTGGCTTCAACAATGAAACATTGATTCTCAACTTGCTGAAAGATTAGACAACATGGAGCAAGCCTTGACATGGCTTGGAGATCAGCTTACTGTCCTCAGTACTCGGATAACCTTACAATGTGATTGGAACTCCACTCAATTTTGTGTAACACCTGTGCCTTTTAATATCTCTCAGAATTGGACCGAAATCCGAAAATTATTAGTAGGCCATAAAAATATTAGTTTGGACATCCAAGAGCTCACTCAGAACATTTCTGAAGCATTTCGACAACAATTACATGTGTTGTCCAGAACCGCAACCCTGCAGGAGCTGGTTCAACGCCTTGCTGCCCTTAATCCATAAACCCAGATGAAAACATAGATTTCTACAATCTCTGGAAGTATATTACTTTGGGCACTTGGATTGGGTCTACTTCTCTTGGTGATTCGATGCTCCCTCTGTCACCTCCAAAAACAAAAGAAAACACAGGAACAAATATGGGCTACCTTTTTAGGATTGAGGCAAAACAAAAAGGGGGAAATGCAGGGGCCTTTGAAAACAGTATGCTGAGAATAGATAGGGCTCAAGGACAGTATCTCCAATTGAACTTTTAATGAACTCCCGTAGGCGCCAAGAAGGCAGGCAGATAAGAAAGAGCATAGAAACAAGGAACTGAGTAGAAGGTTGCATCTGGGAAAAGAAAGTTTGTTTTGCACTGTGTCCTTTCTGCTGACGTGGGACTTATGGAGTATAAATAAAGTGAGGCGGAGGCTCTGAGTGCGGCCGCCATGTTCTCTGTTTGTCTTTGTCTTTTGTGTCCTTTCATTCTCCACCACTCCCGGCATGAACCCCAATAGTCCCTGACTCCTGTGTTGTTCCAGGGTGAACTGTATTAACTACTTCAAAGGTGTAGATTAAAATGCTGTTAATATTTACAATGCAGTCTATGGAAAAATGGTTTTAATGTAAACTAGAAAATGTAATATTCACTTACTGTGTGCTTGGGTTATACACTTAACCTCTTTAAGCATCAACTTTCTTGTTTGAAAAATAAGAATAATAATAGTTTTTACCCTGTTAGCCTGTGGGATGAATGCTTAACAAAAGAGCTTGATGGATCACAACTCTTATAAAAGTTACTTGTTATTATATTTTAAATGTGTGGAACATGTACCTGGGGCTAAAATAAATCATCAAAATTATCTGGCTTGTTGGTAAAAGAGCAGACAAGAGTCCAGGCCATGGATTCTTAGTCTAATAATTCTGCCAGTACATTGTCACCATTTTTGTTAATAAAAGACTTTATTTTTAATCATATGAGACAACTACATTGGTGGTCTGAACAAAGTTTATTAATAATTTCTTCTCTTGAAATGCATGTATTACCGGGGTGATTAGCTTTGTTAATCATGCCTACCATAAAGTCAACCAATTAATTTCCTTCTGGATAATCTCTGTATTATTGTGAGAGTGAAAATTTTGGGCATTAGAAGAAGTATATTTTTGGACTATTAGGTTCTAACTCAAAGATTTTGAAAGCCCGGTGGCAACAAATGCCTTGAGGATAAAGGGCAAGATAAATGGAGGTGGAAAATGAGTCAAAAAGGGAAATAGAAAGATAATAAAGCATGGTTTACAAATTTGGCTCAGAATATCATGCTGCTCTACATGTTACTGATAAACACCTGCATTAGTCAGGGTTCTCTAGAGAAACAATCAATACAGGATATATAGATATATAAAATAAGATTTATTATGGAAATTGGCTCACATAATTGTGGATCTGAGAAGTTCTACAATATGCCTCCTACAAACCAGAAAATCAGGAAAGCATGTAATATACATCAACCTGAGCCCAAAAGCGTGAGAACTAGGGAAGCCTATGGAATAACTCTCAGCCCAAGTCTGAAGGCCTGAGAAAGGATTTGGTGGGAGTTGGGAGTAGAGGGATTCAGGGGGCTGCTGGTGTAAGTCCCAGAATCTTCAAAGGCCTGAGAACCAGGACTTTTGATATCCAAGGGCAGGAGATTATGGATGTCCCAGCTGAGAAGAGAAAGTTTGTCCTCCTCCTGTGCTTTTGCTCCATTCAGTTCGGCCCTCTGTAAATTAGATGGCGCTGGCCTGTGTTGGTGGGGGTAGATTTCTTTACTCAGTCTACTGATTCAAATACTAATATTTTCTGGAAACACCCTCATAGATGCACCCAGAAATAAAGTTGTATCAAGTATCCAAGCACCCCTTAACTCAGTCAAATGACACATTAACTTATCTTTCAGCTAACTAACTTCTCTAAAACTACACTTTTTATAGTTTCTCTGAAATTTGTACTATTACAAGAAGGTCTATTTAGTCTGGCCCTTTTGAGGATGAATTACTCTTTTGAATCTAGATTGATACATTTTTCAAACTTATAAGCTCAGTGATTCATTTATTAATAAATATTAAAATGCATTGAATTAATGTACTTTTTTGGGATGGCGATGGGTTATTGATTTCTACAAATACTATGTATATCATCTTACCTAGGATCAATATATTTCATTACCATACTGGAATATCTTGTGTCTGGAGTTGCACTTTGAAAGTGATTTTATTCTAGAGCTGACAAGGTCTGTTCATGGCTGTCTAATTTTAGGAAAACTTTATCTGCATTTTTGTAGTCTTTTCGTACTTAATAAAAGTTATGCTGATGTTGTGACTTATCTGTCTTCATGGATTTACTCTCTAGTCTTACAATCAACTGTTTGTATGTTGTATGAATTGTTCAAGTATCTCAACTGAAGTGACCTCAATATCCCTTTATCTAACCCTCCATAGAAGATTATCATCATCATTGTTATTATTTGATTACTTGTTCCACATCTTCTTTAGTTTCTGATTGTGTCATATCTCTTTAATTTTATATTTCCATTATTATAATTATATTGTGACAACCTGTGTCATATCCATTCTAAAATATTTCATTTGGCTGATTGTATAAGTTTTATTTCAATTATACCTGATTGATCTTTAATCATAAGAATAATATTTAATGTCAGTAATGCTCCTTTTTCAAGTAGAGAATTATTATTTTGATATTTGATCATTTGAGTGCAAATTTTTCTGTTGGAAAACATTGCTTCCTTGCTTAGAAGTGAAAAAATATAATAAGGAGTTGGGCTGGCGCAGTGGCTCACGCCTGTAATCCCAAGCACTTTGGGAGGCCAAAGTGGGCTGTTCACTTGAGGCCAGGAGTTTGAGACCAGCCTGACCAACATGGTGAGACCCATGTCTACTAAAAATACAAAAATTAGCTTGGCATGGTGGTGTGCACCTGTATTCCCAGCTTCTTGGGGGACTGAGCTGGGAGGAAGTATTGAGCCCGGGGGCAGAGGCTGCAGTGAGCTGAGATAGTGCCATTGCTCTTTAGCCTGGGTGACACAGCGGGACTCTGCCTCAAAAAATCAACAAATAAATAAATAAAGGAGTCGATGGTACTGCTGTGTATATATGTTATATATAGAATGTATATTTACAGATATGCACAATAGTATATAGGTATTGCATACATGTTTATATTTATGCATCTTTCACTTAAAATTTTTAATTGATTTCCAAATATCCTGCTACTAAGGTAAATAGCTATTAAATGGACACAAATATTTTGATAAATTGTAATGGAAAAAGTATGCATTTCATCCCAATCCAAGATAGAAACAAAATATTGTTTTTATGAGAAAAATAAGTATCAGTTTGGAAGTAAATAGTTCATTCAGAAAATTTAACTTGATGAAAGTTTATACTATTCCCATTTTCTCTTATTTTCAATAGTTTCTTTAGCACATTTTTAACTTTTTAGGGGTCATAGTTCTCTTGTACTCAAATGACACAAAGACACAGCATAGAAAAATCAAAGCAAAATAAGGATCTAACAGGTGACTACATAGAAAAACATGAAAATAATGTATAATGAATGTATAGTACAGTTGCAAAGTCATAGAAGACTTGCCAAACATTCTCAAAACATTTGTTTTAATCCAAATATGAGGCACAATTCAAAAATATTTTATTTGATATTCTTTAACCAAACACGTATGGTGAGAATATTAGCATTTTTCTTTACCTGTAACTATAAATTGAAATATTACTACTTAAAGAGTATTTATTGAATGTGTATATTTAGTAAAAGTATTATACTCCACCCAAACAGAAATTATTATGAAAACAGTCTGTTAACATGTAATTCTGTATATTTAGTATAGTTTACTTTATGCTCACGTATGAAACACTTTTATTCCTTTAAACCTGTCATTCATTTAAAACAAGCACTATGTGCTTTACAAAATTTAGATATGTGCAGAGGGTAAATTATGAGTTTATAAAAATTAAAGTCACATAATTTTAACAAAAATTCAGGGCACTCAGCTGAGTGAAACCACTTCAATGACTATTTTTAATAACTGTGGGATCTTCCTACCTGATGCTGATGACTCTCATTTGTAGGATTGAGAGTAAATTTCAATCTACAATACCTCATTGCCATCTAGCACTGATAAAATAACATTCAAGGAAATAAACTAGAACAGAAGACTTTATAAGTTACTTACCACCTCAGTTTCAGCTCCAAAGTACCTAAAATCTTTAACAGTCCTTATCTGTTACATAAAATATGTTATGTAACATATTGTTATGACTGATAACTTTTTTTTTTTTTTTTTTTTTTGAGACGGAGTCTCGCTCTGTCACCCAGGCTGGAGTGCAGTGGCCGGATCTCAGCTCACTGCAAGCTCCGCCTCCCGGGTTCACGCCATTCTCCTGCCTCAGCCTCCCGAGTAGCTGGGACTACAGGCGCCTGCCACCTCGCCCGGCTAAGTTTTTGTATTTTTAGTAGAGACGGGGTTTCACTGTGTTAGCCAGGATGGTCTCGATCTCCTGACCTCGTGATCCGCCCGTCTCGGCCTCCCAAAGTGCTGGGATTACAGGCTTGAGCCACCGCGCCCGGCCATGACTGATAACTTCTGGTCTAACAAATATCTTCCTTATTGTTGTCAAAAGTATGTGGAACTTTCCATACTTCCTTTTTTCTCCACCAAGACACATTTAGGGATTTTCCTAGGGGGAAACTTGGGGTTGAGGATCTTTCTAAAAGTTAAATTTTTATTGTTATTTTTGCTAGAGATGTTGGGTTTTGTTGATGAGTATGAAAGTTGTTTTGCTGCTCAACTATGGCCTGAATATCAGCAAAATCACCATCACCTGTGAGCTGGTAAAAACTGTAGAATCCTAGGCCTCATTCCAGACCTACAGAAACAGAACCACATTTGTTGGAACAGAAAATACATATTTGAAATGAATCAATTAGAGTAGTTGAATCCAAAAAGAAAGGTATAAGAGTTTAAGGGATAGTTGTGTGACCAAAGTGAGTCAACCTGATGTTAAATTATGTGATTTAGTGAAAAACAAAGGAAAGCTATATGCCACAAAATAAAACATAGCGCATTCCTCTGTGCCATATCATACCCTAATCACAAGTATGAACTGAGGAAAAGAAGAGTAAGGCAATATGCTGAAGAAATAGCATAATTTCTCTTTTGAGTTGCATATTAACCAAAAGGAGATGCCGGTAATATATATCCTTCTCATTCCTGTGGCATTTATTTTAGGGATCCACACAAAGAGGATAACACATGCATCAAATCCAATGAATTTATAATTTATTACTCAAGTAAAATAGGATTTTTTTTCCAGCTTTTATCTTCAAACCACTTTTAATTTCTTTGCATCAAGAAATAACTACAAATTAAGTGCCAGTAAGTAAATACCTGATTGTAATAGATTATTGCTTCTAATAATTTCCAAATAAGAAAGGCTTATTGTACTCTTTTAACCAGGAGGGTGTGTCCACTCTCACAGTAAGCTTGGAGGAGGCAGGAGGGAGGAACAAGATACAATTCATAATAACTTAACTGGGCACACAGCCAATATTCAAAACCAAGAATCCAAAATCCACAAATTGAAGGTTTTCTATAACATTCTGACCAATATATGTGCTGCTTTTACTTTTAGAAATTTCAGATATTGATGTAGTTGTAATATGCAGTTTTATTTACCTCTTGTTTATAATTGCATGGTGATGTATGCATACAAAACTTTACTGTAATTATTTCATATTCAATTACAATTACAAAATATTTGACTTATCCTAGTGATAATTCAGTTTCACAATTAAATGAGTTGCAATTGATTTTGCTTACATCTAGAATCAACTTTAGTGACAGGAATTTCTTGTTTTGGCAATATTTTAAAAAGTGTCTAAATCGACCTTTTCATTGTCGACTTTGGAATATTTATTGTATTTTTTCCTCAATTTTAGTAATATATTTTAAAATTTATTGTTCCTACTCACTTAAAAGTTATAAGCATGTGTTAAAACTGTAAGTCTATATTATTCAGGTAAAAGAAAAGCATATTAATTATTGATTTACTACTATATCTCTCTTCCAGTTCTTCAAATTAGTACAGTAAATACTGCAACAAAGGCAAACAAAAGTGAATTTGAAACATATTTGCAAAGCTATAGACAAAAAGTGTGACACACTTAGTTTGACTCTCGATCCTATGTTTTATGATGGTTATATAGTCTGAATTTTGCTCAGCTACTTATGCTTCACCTACCTATGCAGAAATTTATTTTGCTGTGGCACTACTAGTTAATAAATACAAATTTGATAGTGTCGCTGCTACAATGTAGGAGAATGAAACAGAGGAGATTTTAGTGAGTGAAGTTACCCTATTGTGGCAAGGTCTGCTAGTTGTGCCCAAATCCTTTCACCTTTCTTGCTGGTGTGATCCTATGACTAAATTCTTAACTATGGTATGTGAGTGGAATGATGTGTATAACTTCTCGTTTAACTGATTAAGATGACTATACTGAATTTTCTCTTTCCTT
This sequence comes from Macaca nemestrina, assembly GCF_043159975.1. Taxonomy (NCBI): domain Eukaryota; kingdom Metazoa; phylum Chordata; class Mammalia; order Primates; family Cercopithecidae; genus Macaca; species Macaca nemestrina. The sequence continues at coordinate 81,506,174 of NC_092135.1, read as the reverse complement.
TCTTGGTGGTTGAAAATGGCAACAACTGAAAAATCTTGGAAGTGACAAGTTAAGAATAGAACTATCCTAACTATCTGGTAAGTCTGGGTTCTGGGATGACTTTTTTTGAGCTGTGACCAACTATCTGCCCTGGACTACTATGGGAGAAAGAAAAACACATTCCTATGTTCTTTGACCAGTGTAGTTTTCTCGATGACAGTAGCATAGCCTTCAGTCTAACTAATGCAACTACTCACACATTTTCCTGGTGATCATAGTTAGGATGGCCATATAATTGTCCAAACTGAGAACTTCTGGGTATAAAAGGGTGTTCAATTAATAATGAGTCTAGGAGAGCTGGTGTGAGTTGTCAGTGTTAGAACGAGGAGGTGGATGGACTGGAGCAGAGCAGCTCTGGCTGTAAAGCCATTTTTCTTTTCCTACAATGGCAGTCTCATTATGTCATTCATCTAAGCATGTTATAAGGCTGGCTCACAGACTGAGACCTTTCACCATTTGGATTTATAATAGGTACTATTATTTTGTGAGCTCAACATTTCAGATAATGGACACTTTCAGTCCCCCTAAAATCTTTAGTAAAATAAATGAGTGAGAAAAATTGGGTTGTCCCAGGGCTATCCTCTGATTGAATACCTACATTTTTTTGGCCCTACTCCCAGTGGCCATGAGGTTTTTGTACAGTCTTAAGACAGGTTCTTGTTCCCAGGAGTCTTGCCTTCTCTAATTAACCTCTGAGTTTGGATTCCTCACTTATAAAATGGGAAAAAGAATACTTATTTTCCACTGCAATTGTGAAGATTAAAAAAGAGAAACCACATAGGGAATTTAACATGGTGCCTGGCCAATGAAAACCAGTCAAAGTCAGTGGTAATAACCAAATAAAAGGGAGTTCCAAAGTTCCTAAAACTAGGCACCCCAGAGCAGAACTCATCATCATTTAACAATATGTACATCTTTGTTATATCATCTTTTTTTTTTTTTTTTTGCTAATAATTCCATGAGACATTCTTGTGTCCACACTTGAGTATTGGCTTCATGTTTACCTCCATCTTCTCTTTCATCCCCAATTCCAGTTGGTCACAATATCCTGTTATGCCCATCTCTTGGATCCTGCCCTCCTCTTCCTTTCCACTGCTACTAGAGTTCAACTTCAAGTCCTCTCAGGACTAAACAATCACAACAGTCTTTTAAATATTCTTTTGCTTCCCAAACATTTTTTATATAGCCAACCCCCCACATAGCTACAACATTTTTTATATGAAAGTAACAATTTTTTTTGATGGAAAAAATCCATGAATAAGGTACTAAATTTGGGAGGTGAGGGGAGTAGAGTACAAAGAAGAATTTAAAGTTTCTTGTTAACACCTACAGATATTTTTTCTTCTACTCATGTATTTAGTCTTATAAGAATATTTTTTCATAAGTAGAATTGTACTATATATATTTTGCCAACTTGGATTCAAGACCTGGATTAAAAGGATTATAGATTTTATCAATTACCAGAATTTCTAATGTCATTTCTAATGTGTTTGATAAGATTAAGAACTCTTGACTTCCTGCCTCTTTTTTAAAAGCCTATTTTAGAAGGATACCTGTCAAAATAAGAAATACTTTAGAGGTTTTTCTTTTTTCCTTCCCTTCAAGCTATCATTTCTAGGAATAGAGAGTTTCTATGTACAGGCCTCCATGGTATACCAGATTCCTTATTTTCACCTGAATTTAGCAACTAGGCCATACTTGATATCCTTGGTTATTTCTTTTAGGGATTCATTATATAGCAGGTTACATTTGGGAAAATCAGAAGATTCTCACAGCAGTAGTGCTACCACCTGGCTTACCACATTATAGCTTTATGCTTTTCATGCTTTACCTGATTTAAGAGATGAGGGAATTTCCAGATCTTTCAGCGTATAAATTCTCTGATTTTCTTAATTAGAAAACATATGCTATTATCCTTAGTGCATTTCTACCCTAATGCTTCACTCATATGGTATTTAAAACACTCATATTCCCTTTCCATGGGTTCCCACAGCCCAAAGTATGAGGAAACAATTGTTGATAAACAGTGACCACTTTGTGCTTACATATATGTTCCAAGACTTCAATTAATATTTTTAAGCCCCAAAACTAAAGTATTAATAACAGAGAAATGAGCATTTATTGTGATAATTATATGAAGAAATGGGTTGCATGGCAGCCTCCCCAAAAGATAGTATGCCTCCTAATTCCCGGTACTTGTGAATATTACTTTATTTGGAAAGAGGGACATTGCAGATACTATGTTATGGACCTTCAGATGATGAGATAATCCTGGATTATACTGTTACACCCTAGACCCAATGACAAGTATCCTCATGAGAAAAAGACAGGAGAGATTTAACACAGAAAGAAGAGAAGAAACACACACACAGAGGAGAAGGTGATGTGAAGATGGAGGCAGAGATTGGAGCGAAGTGGTTACAGGCCAAGGACACTAATGGTGACATTCACCAGAAACTCCCTGCAGACACCTTGATTTGAGATGTCTAGTCTTTAGAACTATTGTAGAATAAATATCTGTTATTTTCAGCTACCTAGTTTGTGGCAATTTGTTACAGTAGTCACAGAAAACAAACACACATGACAAATCCTTTTAAAAGTCATTTTTCCCAAGTCATATAAAGAGCTTTTTTTTTTTTTTTTTTTTTTGAGACAAGTCCTCACTCTGTCACCCAGGTTGGGTGCAGTGGTGTGATCAAGGCTCACTGCAATCCTGAATTCCTGGAGTCAAGCAATCTTCCCACTTCAGCCTCTCAATTAGCTGTGACTACAGGCACGCACCACCAAGCTTGGCTAATATTTTTAATTTCTGTAGAGACAGCGTCTTGCTATGTTGTCAGGGCTGGCCTCAAACACCTGGGCTTAAGTGATCCTGCTACCTCAAGCCTCCCAAAGTGCTGGGATTACAGATGTGAGCCACCATGCCCAGCCAAGACCCTCTCATAAGCCAGAAGTAGTCTTACCTACAGATAGCAAAATGTGTTTTTTAAAAAATGAGTAAATTCTACTTGATAAAGATGGAAAAACAGGAATGGGGCTTACTCTTATATTAGTTTTCTATACCTGCATAAAATTTGCCACAAATTAGTAGCTGAAAACAAAAACTTATTATCTCACAGTTATATAAGTCAGAAATATGAACATAGCATGACTACATTCTCTATTTAGTGTCTCACTGGGCTGAAATGAAAGTATTTCTAGGTTTTCAGCTTTCTTTGGGGGATAAGGGCCCTCTTCTCCAAGCTCACCTACCCTTAGCAGAATTCATCACGTTGCCACTGTAAGACTGAGGTTTCTGTTTTATTGAGAGCTATGGGTTCAGAACTACTCTCAGCTCATCAAGCCCATCAACATTCCTTGCCATGTGACCTCCTCCATCTCTAAAGTAAGCAATAACATACTGAACTTCTCTGAATTCCTCTTCTGCAATCAACTGAAGAAAAGGCTTTGCTTTCAAAAGATTTATGTGATTAGGTCAGTTCCATCCAGACAGTCTTCCTATTAAGGTCAATTGATTTGGGGTTTTTATTATATCTGCAAAATCCCATCACAGTAGTACTCAGATCAGTGTTTAATTGCATAAGTGGGAAAAGACATGTGTGCCCCAGAGTCTGGGAATCCCACAGAGGCCACCACCTTAGAATTTTTCCTATCACAACCCTCCTCTCTGAAACAACTAAAACACGAGGTAAGATATATGAAACAATGGCTCTTATGTCACTGGTCACCAGGCAATGGTGGACAATGGCTACTAAAAGATGGGAAACAAATGAGGTGAATCCTACAATCACTGCAGTTTACTGCATGGAGATAAGTTTCCAGGCTATAGTACAAGGAGAAGAAACCAGTGATGGTTCAGCAGTCCCTCCAATAGAACTGAGAGTCTGTGAGACCAAAGGCAGAGTTCTGGAGAAGAGAGAGTGACACATTGAACTCCAGAGATCTGCAAAGGGTCCCTTTAATGTCTTCAGCATAGCACTAATCAGCATATGCAAGTATAGGACTTAGGCTCGGTCAGGAGAATATCACTCGAAATGATTGAATGTATTTAAGGGATCATCTCCAGGATGTATACAAACCGGGAAGCAGTTTCTGATATTGGGATATGTCATAACTCGGACTATTGGTAGACTGAAGTATGTTGCTTTAGTCATGGGTTAATATTACCTAGACTAAGTTCAGTGCTAGTGTTTATATAACAAAGCTTAAAAGCATAAAAGGGTCAGACTGTTTCCAGTTAATTAACTGCTTCCCGGGATAAAACTTGAGTATTTATAGGAATACAAAAATATCTAGCACTCAAAAAGGTAAAAATGCATAATGTCTGGTATCCAAGAAAAATTTTCAGACATGGAAGGAATCAGAAAAATGTGACATATAATTATGACAAAGTCAATAGAAACATGACTCAGAAGTGGTACAGATAATAGAAGTATAGATGAAGACATGAAAATAAATTGTAGCTATATTCCATATGTCCAAGAATGTAGAGAAAGGTTATTGTGGAGAGATGTGGAAAATATAAAGAAGGCCAAAGTTGAATTTCCAGAGATTAAAAAAAAAAAAAACTAAGATGAAAAATACACTGAATAGGATTAATAGCAGATTAGACTGCAGAATAAAAGATTAATGAACTTGTAGACATGGCAATAGAAACTATCAATGAAAATCAGCAAAAAGACTGAAATTAATAATGGATCAACAAGCATGGGACAAATTTTATTTTATTACTTATTTATTTACTTTTTTTTTCTTTCTTTCTTTTTTTGAGACAGAGTCTCGCTCTGTCGCCCAGGCTGGAATGCAGTGGCGTGATCTCGGTTCACTGCAACCTCTGCCTGCCAGGTTCAAGCGATTCTCCTGCCTTGGCCTCCTGAGTAGCTGAAATTACAAGCATGTGCCACCACTCGCCACCACGCATGGCTAATTTTTTGAATTTTTAGGAGAGACAGGGTTTCATTGTGTTATCCAGGATGGTCTCAATCTCCTGACCTCATGATCCTCCCACCTCGGCCTCTGGAAGGGACAAAATTTAATTGCATTTCTATATAGTAATGATGAGGATTTTTGCTCCTTAGTTCAGCTAAAATCGGGGTTCTTGTCTAACAACCTGGAAAAATTAGGCACACAGAAACAGTGAAAAGTGAGGAAAGTGGAATGTATAAAAAAAAGCTCTCAGCGAAAGAAAAGGGGGTCAAGCTGTGTGTTCCTAGCTCACAGATTGAATACCAGGCCACCACACAGGCTGAAGAGGCCAATGTATCAAAGTATCCCCTCCTACCCTTCCCCACCCCCATGAGGCAAGAATTCCTGGTGACTCTACCCCATTCTCCCAGTGCACAGGCGAGCCACTCCACACTGATTTATTTCCTTTACTGTGCATGTGTTAAGGGACAGAATTTTTGACCTTGGGCATGTTTAAGCAAGCCCCTTGTGCACAATGAGCAGGGCAGAATTTGGCTGTCTTTTGTCTCTATCCGTAACAATGAAGAAATAGAACTTGAAATTTTAAAATACTATCTTACAATGGCATAAACACAAAATACCTGTGTACTGAAAAGCTTAAAGCACTGCTGAGATAAATAAGCAGATCTAAATAATGGATCTAAACATTTAAATTCACACACCTAATATTAGAATGTCGATTCGCCCCAAATTGGCATATATTTGTTCAATGTAATCCCAATGGAAATCCTATCAAATTTTTCAATAGAAATTGGCAAAGTACCTATAAAATTCATATAGAAATTCAAAGTGTCTAGGGTAGCAAAACATTGAAAAAGAAATTTGAAGGGTTTATGCTACTCAATTTTAAGACTTAATAAAAGCTATTCTAATCAATATAGTCTGGTATTTACCTAAGAATAGACAAGTAGTTCAATCTAACAGAACAGAGAGCACAGAATTAGAACCATACATTAAAATTTGACTAAGGAGCAAAGCAATTTAGTAAATAAATGATTGCCTTTTCAACAATATGTATGTCAGAACAACTGGATATTTACATGCAAAAACATCAATTCATGCTTCTCACTATATAAAAAAATTAACTCCAATGATTTACACAACTTAACATAAACCATAAAACTATAAATCTTTTATGAGAAAACCTAAGAGAAAATCTTCATAATTTTGAGTTAAGCAAATATTTCGTAGCTATAACAACAAAATCATGAACCATTAAAGAGTAAATAGGTAAATGGAGAGCTATTTATGACAAACTCATAGCCAATATCATGCTGAAAGGGCAAAAGCTGGAAGCATTCCCTTTGAGAACTGGCACAAGACAAGGATGTCCTCTCTCACCGCTCCTATTCAACATAGTATTGGAAGTTCTGGTCAGGGCAATCAATCAAGAGAAAGAAACAAAGCATAGTCAAATAGAGAGGAAGTCAAATTGTCTCTGTTTTCAGATGACATGATTGTATATTTAGAAAACCCCATCACCTCAGCCCCAAAAAGTCTCAGGATCCAAAATCAATGTGCGGAAACCACAAGCATTCCTATACAGCAATAATAGACTAACAGCCAAATCATGAATGAACTCCCCTTCACAATTGCTACAAAGAAAATAAAACACCTAGGAATACAACTTACAAAGGATGTGAAGGATCTCTTCAAGAACTACAAACCACTGCTCAAGGAAATAAGAGGGTACAAATGAAAAAAAAATCCATTCTCATGGATAGGAAGAATCAATATTGTGAAAATGGTCATACTGCCCAAAGTGGTTTATAGATTCAATGCTATTCCCATCAAGCTGCCATGGACTTTCCTCACAGAATTAGGAAAAAACTACTTTAAACTTCATATGAAACAAAAAAAGAGCCCACATAGCCAAGACAATCCTAAGCAAAAAGAACAAAACTGGAGGCATCATGCTACCTGACCTCAAACTATACTACAAGGCTATAGTAACCAAACAGCTATCTGTCCTAATGTTTGGTACTGGTATCAGAACAGATATATAGACCAACAGGACAGAACAGAGGCCTCAGAAGTACATCTACAACCATCTCATCTTTGACAAACCTGTCAAAAACAAGCGGATGGATTAAAGACATAAACATAAGACCTCAACCATAAAAACCCTAGAAGAAAACCTAGGCAATACCATTCAGGACGTAGGCATGGGCATAGACTTCATGAGTAAAACACCTAAAGGAATGGCAACAAAAGCCAAAATTGACAAGTGGGATGTAATTAAACTAAAGAGTTTCTGCACAGCAAAAGAAACTATCATCAGAGTGAACAGACAACCTATAGAATGGGAGAAAATTTTTGCAATCTATCTATCTGACAAAGGTCTAATATCCATAATCTACAAAGAACTTAAATTTACAAGAAAAAAAAAACAACCCCATCAAAAAGTGGGTGAAGGATATGATTAAACACGTCTCAAAAGAAGACATTTATGCAACCAATAAACATGAAAACTCACCATCAATGGTCATCAGAGAAATTCAAATCAAAACCACAATGAGATACCATCTCATGCCATTTAGAGTGGCGATCATTAAAAAGTGAGGAAATAACAGACGTCGGAGGGGATGTGGAAAAATAGGAATGTTTTTACTCTATCTGTGGGAGTATAAATTAGTTCAACCATTGTGGAACACAGTGTGGCGATTCCTCAAGGATCTAGAACCACAAATACCATTTGACCCAGCAATCCAATTACTGGGTATATACCCAAAGGATTATAAATCATTCTACTATAAAGACACATGCACATGTATATTTATGGCAGCACTATTCACAATAGCAAAGACTTGGAACCAGCCTAAATGCCTATCAATGATAGACTGGATAAAGAAAATGTGGCACATATATACAATGGAATACTATGCAGCCATAAAAGAAGAATGAGTTCATGTCTTTGCAGGGACATGAATGGAGCTAGATACCTCACTCTCGACAAACTAATACAGGAACAGAAAACCAACAACTGCATGTTCTCACTCATAAGTGGAAGTTGAACAATGAGAACACATGGACAGGGAGGGAAGCATCACACGCCAGGGCCTGTTGGAGGGTGAGGGGCAAGGGGATTGAAAACATTAGGACAAATAGCTAATGCATTTGGGGCTTAAAACCTAGATGACAGGTTGATGGGTAGGCAAACCACCATGGCACATGTATACCTATGTAATAAACCACATTCTACCCATGTATCCCAGAACTTACAATATAATTTTTTTAAAAATGCAAATTAAATGTCTCTTCTTTAAAAGCCACGTAAAAGAGAATGAAAAGACAACCCATAGACTGCACATCACATATTGGATGCTAGATTTGTATCCAGAATATATGTAAACAATGCTTAAAACTCAAAATGAAAAAAGTGACTCAATAAAAAGAATGGGCAAAATATTTGACACTTTACTAAGTATGTATGAATGGTGTGGTAGGCAGAACAGTGGCTTCCCAAAGAAATATGCATCCTACTCCCCAGAAAATATGAATATGCTACCTTATGTGGCAAAGTAGAATTAAGATAGTAAATGTAATTTTGTTACCAGAAGTTAAAATGGGAAGATTAGCATCAGTTATCCAAGTTAGCCCCATATAATAATCACAGGGCTTTTTGTTTGTTTGTTTGTTTTTTGAGATGGAGTCTCACTTTGTTACTCAGGCTGGAGTGTAATAGCGTGATCTCGGCTCATTGCAACCTCTGTCTCCTGGGTTCACACGATTCTCCTCTCTCAACCTCTCAAGTAGGTAGGACTACAGGCACACACCACCATGCCTGGCTAATTTTTTGTATTTTTAGTAGAGATGGGGTTTCACCATATTGGTCAGGCTGGTCTCGAACCCCTGACCTCAGGTGATCCACCTGCCTCGGCCTCCCAAAGTGCTGGGATTGCAATCATAAGCCACCCTGCCCAGCTCTCACAGGGTTCTTAAATATGTAAATGGGAGGCAAAAGAATCAATGTTAGAGAGATACAACATGAAAATGGCTTGTCTGGATTTATTGACTTTGAAACTGGAGAAAGGGGCCATGAACCAGGGAATATGGGCAGTCTCTAAAGACTGAAGAGGCAAAACAGAGTGATATGATTTGGCTCTGTGTCCCCACCCATATCTCATGCCAAATTGTAATCCCCAGTGTTAAGGCCTGGTGGGAAGTGATTCGATCATGGGGGGTGGACTTCCCACTTCCTGTTGTTGTGATAGTGAGTGAGTTCTCACAAGATCTGCTTGTTTAAGAGCCCCCTTTCTCTCTCTGTTATTTTTGCTACAGTCATTTAGGATGTTCCTGCTTCCCCATTGCCTTCCACCATGATTGTAAGTTTCCTGAGGCCTCCCCAGCCATGCTTTCTGTACAGCCTGTTAACTGTGAGCTAGTTAACCCTCTTTCCTTTATAAATTACCCAGTCTGAGGTCTTTCTTTTCTTTTCTTTTTCTTTTTTTTTTTTTTTCAGATGGAGTTTTGCTCTTGTCACCTAGGCTGGAGTGCAGTGGTGCGTGTAACCTCCGCCTCCTGGGTTCAAGCAATTCTCCTGCCTCAGCCTCCCTAGTAGCTGGGATTACATGCACCCACCACCATGCCTGACTAATTTTTGCATTTTTTTTTTTTTTTTTTTTAGTAAACACAGGGTTTCACCATGTTTGACAGGCTGGTCTTGAACTCCTGACCTCAGGTGTTCTGCCCCCCTCAGCCTCCCAAAGTGCTGGGATTACAGGCATGAGCCACCGTGCCCAGCTCAATCTGAGGTATTTCTTTATAGCAATGCGAGAATGGACTAACACACAGAGTGACTCCTAGAGCCTCCAGAAAGAAATGCATCCCTGCAGAGCTCTCTTTCTAGAGAAATTTCTCTCGTCATTCTCTCCTGTTCAGTGTTCAAGCCTCCTCTTGTATACTGTCAAAGTGGCTAATGGGAAGTGTTTTAAGCCAGTAGCTTCATGGTAGTTTGGCATAGCAGCAATAGGAAGCTAATGCAGATGGCAAATAAGTGCATGGATAGTTGTTCAACGTCATTGGTCATCAGGCAAACACAAACTAAAGCTACAGTGAAACACCATTAAACTAAATTTTAGAATGATTAAAATTAAAAATATTGATCATTCCAAGTTTGTGTGATGACGTAGGGGAACTGAAACTCTTAAACACTTCTGGTGGAAGTATACAATTTTGCAACCATTTTGGAAAACTCGTTTCTTGACAATTTAATAATGCATCTACTATATGACCTATCTAATTTGTAGGTATTGACATAAGTCAGATAAAACCCTGTCTATATAAGGATCTGTACACAAATTTTTATACTACTGTTATTCATATTAGTCCCAAACTAGAAACATTCCAATTGTCCATTCACTGGGAAATGTACAAACACCATGTGGTGTGTTTATAATAATGAACTATTTAGCAATAAAAATAAATGAGATATATATGGTACACATAAATAAACCACAGAAAAGTTATGGTAAATGAAAGAAGCCAGACTAAAATTAGTAGCCACTGTATTATTCCAATTACATGAAACTCTAGAAAACAAATCAATCAACAGTGACAGAAAAACAATCAGTAGTTGCCTGAAGACAAGAGTGGGGAATGACAAGACAAAGGAGGATTACAGAGGGACTCAAGGAACTATTAGGGTATTGTGGACACGGTTGTAAGAAAACTTGATTGTGGTAATGGTTCTATGGTATATATATGTCAACGCCTATCCAATCACACACATTCATTCACATTCATTATGTGCAGCTTGTTAGTCTTCAAAAAGCTTTAAAAAATATAAAAGTGAGAATTCTTCCATTACTTTTGTTGAGACTCTAAGGATTGAAGCTAAAAAGTTTAACTTATCCCACATTTCAAAGACAGGTATTAGACCATGTATAGTCAACTGCTTTGTGTCCTAAACTTGACTGGCCACTTTCCATTAGTCACTTTGACAATACACAAGGGGAGGCTAGAACACTGAGCAGGAGAGACTGATGAACAAAATTTCTCTAGAAAGAGAGAGAGCTCTGCTACTATTTTGTTTCCCCATCTTATATGGTTGAAGGATGCTTTAAGTTTATCTTAAACCAGTGAGCAGCAAGTAAGAGACCCTTACCAAAAAGCACCCACCTGACCTATGATCTCTGGAAGCTGGGGAAGGCAGAGACTAGGACATGGTCTGTGGATTAAAGAAGGCCAAAGCTGAAAGACTATTCACTTGCCTGAAGACAGAGCAGGGAAAGAAGACCACAATGTGGGAACTACATTCCAGAAATGCCAGGAAACGTGCCTATTTCTCTCATCTACACATGAGCCACACAGACAGGAGATGGCCGTGAGTTGTCCTCGAAAGGGATACTGATTACCTGGATCACCTGCCGGATGATGTGATACCAAAAGAGATCATCTGCTGTGGGGTGAATTTCCACAAGTCTAGAAATGAAGCAAGCTTGTTCACAGACAGCCGAAGGAGGCAACTCCATTCCAGCTAACTGAAATCAAAGAATCTTTTAATGGGGGATCACTCCTCATTGCTAAATGGAACCCATAAAAGCACTCTGAAGAGGAAAAGTCAACACTGGGCACCTTCCTGATAAAGGTACCAATATCAGATTACAACAGTGTCAGTCAACTATACGTTTCTGCCTCATCCTCTTTTTCTTTTCCTATCATAACATTGAAGAAAGAGTGGCAGAGGGGCAAGTGGGGAAGGAGAAGTAGAAGGTATGGTGGAAAAATGATGATGAAGCCAACTTCGTGCTGTGTCCAAGAATGCTAGCTGTTTCCCCAAATTGATTATCTCCTTAAGAGACAATAAATTACATAATTTTCAGTGGACAAATGGCAATCCCCCCACTATTTCTTGGTCCCCCTGTACTTCTGAGAGGCCATGTGATCAAATTTTGGCTTGATGTAAGTAGTAATATCATCTATGACTTCCGAAATGTTTGCTTTAACTAAAAGGGACAGCACAGTCTTCATCTCTTTCCTTCTGCTAGGGAAAATATGGATGTGATGCCCTGAGTGCTTTCAGGCATACTGAAGTTGAAGTGGATGTCACATGGTGTCAAGAATAATGGACAAGCTAGTATAAGGAGCCTGAGTCACTGATGACAGAGTGGTACCAGCCTCCCAGACCTGGACTTTACATGAAGAAGGAAGAAACTTCTATCTGTTTTAAGGTACTGGAAGTTTAATTATGCACATCTTAATCTAATATTGATATATGTGCCTTCATCAAGAGAGTTTTCACAATTTGAGACAGTACTGAGCTGGGGAAGAAGGGAAGTTCTGATTTGGGTAATAGTGAAACTGTATTTTCTACGTAAATGGACTTAACACCTCTAAAATGAGACTCAAGCCACTAATGGACTTAATACCTCAATGAGACTCTAGTTCGCTAATATCTGAGAGTGACTGGAAGAATAGCCTTGTGATCTATCTCTGAGGGGTGCAGATGGGGGATTCATTGATAGACAAAGAAAAGCAGTAAAGTAAAAACAAAATAAGTTGCACGTATTTGTTCCCTTTCTTTTAGGGCTAACTCATTCAATGAATTGGTTACACATTTTTTTTCCTAATTGACTGATCAACACGTTATTATGTGTATGAACTCAGTTTAATATACTCATGATACATACTACCTCGAATTGCTCAGAGGAATCTTTAACCATTGTTAAAATATTGCTTATTAGATATAAAGATATTAATGTTGGAGCCTTAGTAATTAAATATAATTGTAATAACTAATAAGAGCTATAATTATTTTCAACTTTGTCACAAAGAATCTTTATACAATATTTGTTCTTCCACTATTTAGGGTGTTATAAGGAGATCTTACATTGTATTGGATATACTTATAGTTCAGCTTTCCATTGAACCTATATTAGTTTTTTTTTTAACATAACCATATTTGAACACATACTGGAAGACAAATGTGTTCCCCGCCCCAATACCTCCTTCTGTATTTGGCGTCTTGCACAATTATAAGACAGATATCCCTTGAGAGACACTATGGTTTTCAATTGCCCTTGAAAGAGAACATTTCTTCTCATAAGCAATTGTAGAAAGGAGCCTCTCATTACACCTCAGTTTCAGCTGTTTTGAAGGATGATTACCTCTTTCTTCTGGTGCTCAGATATTAACCTTGGTTGCCCTTGAAAGAACCTGTTCCTTCTGTCAATGGTTTTACCATCCTGATTTGCTTTTCAAAGGGAATTTTATGCATCCTATATCAACTATATTTTGTCAGGCCATTCCAAATACTTTCCAAATTTGACAGCCATTTTTTTTGCATGTGTTTTAGTAATAACTGGACCAAAATATTAATTTTTAAAAAATTTATCTGTCATTTTCCTTCATCTTCTTTTTTTCTTGCAATTATAAATGGTGCTGCCACGAGCTTTCTTTACTCACAAAAGAATTATGCATTAAAAAGTGTCCATGCTATTTACTTGAAGTAAATACTGAAAAATAGAATAACAGCATATGCCACTAACATTTATTGATTCTTACTATCTATAAGGCTGTATGTTAAGTCTTAATTAAAACACATTTTCTGTTTTAATCTTCATGACGAGGTAGTGCTGTTAATGTTTTGAACACATGAAAGAACTGAGGCACAGAGATATTAAATATATTGTCCATGGTCATGCAGAAAGTGATATAGTCAGAATTTGAACATAGACTTTCTTCTTTTAGTGACCTTGAGACAAACGGTTGTGAGGAGTTATTATTCTAAAATGTAAATCTAACCATATTACTCACCAATGATGTTTTACAGGTAAATGATGCCAGTATAAACCTGACTTAAAGAAATGTTCTCAATGTGACTATAACCTATATTTTCAATCCTCACCCAATCTGTTTCTGTCACACACAAATCATCATCTTACACCAGAAGTGTAGAACCACTTTGCTGTCCAGGTTATATTCTCTTATGACTGTACTTTGGTATGTGGGGATCCATCCATGCTTAATCCCTTTGTGTATGTTAGCCACCTGCAACCATTTCACTCTTTCTTTAATATGTCATTTGTGAAGACTTTCTCAGTCTCCACTACTGGAAAGAATTAATTGTATCCTCTAGAGTGGGGCGAGACTGCTACTGTGGCACAATGTTTTGAAAATATTGTCATAAAAAAGAATGTTAGGATGGTATCTGGAGTAAAAGGTAGGGATAAGGAAAATATATTTTTTAATATGGGGGATATTTCAACATATTTAAATGTTTATGGGACAGTTCCTGTAAAGAGAGAGGCTAAAATGGGAATTATCCTTAGTGAGTGGCATGTAAGAAGATGTGAGGAGATGGGATCCAGAGTAATGAGAAGAATTTGCCTTAGAGAGGTTCCCTGGGAAGAAAGATGCTATTTTAAGATCAGGAAAAAAGAGCATCCAGGTAGGTATGTCTTTTCGGGACCTGAGAGTCAAAAGAGTACCTAATTTTCTGTGAAGGAAGAATCGATGCCACTGAAAGTCAGTGAAGTCTTGTAGAGTCAGAGGGAGAAAAAGAGAATGAACAAGTAGCTCAAATCTTAATTCCAATTATGCATTTTAAAAGTCTTTGTGTTTGCAAAGAGTATATCACATGTAAAATATGGAGAAGTGGAAACAGAGCTAAACATTTAAAGGGGCTGCAGGGATAATGTTCCATCATCACTTAATTAGTAACATCTCCACAACACAAATAATGAAATGAATTGAATGTGTAGAACAAAGGGGAATAAGGATGCAGGCCAGCTTTCCCCTAAAGAGTTTTGTCTAGCTATGTCTGGTTATGTTGTTTGTCTCATAGAATATATATTTTTTCTCTTTAACGTGCAGATCTTAATAACATCAGTCATTTGTAGCTTTCACAACAATAGAAGGTCTAAGTGCTGAAACAATAGGAAGTCTAAGATATTAATTGTTGCTTTATCAAATGTGTGATCAGCTTTTCTCTAAAAATGAACTCTAACAAGAGATAATCAAATGACAGGGACTGTTTCTTTAGTCCTTGCAATCCCATTTTAGTTCTCTGCGTATGATCAACAAATTCTGGTTGAAATGCTTTTCATGAAATCTGCAGTTCTTACTATTTTCTAACTTACTCTTCTCTCTGTGTAGAGAGAACAATGAAATTTCAGTGACTCTTATGAGCAATTCTTTGATTTTCATTTTGTTCTGCTAGGATCACTAGGATGGCAGTTCAAAGCATTGTTTTCCCCATGCTAGAGGGTCTGTTCTCTTACTTAGGTAATTTAGGGAATTGTTTAGTTGTTTAAATTCATTCAAACAATGGCCAGTTCTGATATCAAAACATTTATTTTTGTTACTCTTTGCTTGAAATAAGAAATTCAAAGCTCTGAAAATGGTACACACAGAGCAACACTTTCCCAGGGAGAGATTAACATAGCAAGAGATTCCTCCGAACTGTAATCTACTACTTTTCAAATGAATGTCAAGTTATGCTGGCCAGTGCATTCAAATGCTTTAATCACTTCATCTATTCTGTTCTCTGCTTTCAAAAACTAAAGTACAATTCCTAATGTTTGCTTCATTGTCATACTGTCACCAAGGATACCTGACGCAAAGATTCTCAGCACTGTAGGATTACAACAAAAGGTTATAGATCTTCATTACTGACTTCAGTACAGACAATCATTACAGAACTCTAGAGCACTGAATATTTTGGTGCCTAAGATTCTTTAAGGTGGTTATCTTAGATGATGTTTACCTTCTCTGTGTAGTGTATATAAGAAACTGTGAAGATTTCCACAAGTCATTACAAATCAACCCTTAAATTGTCAGTGTCTGTGGTATTATATCTAGCAAGTGGAGTTTCACTGGTTCATATCAGTACTTGGAACATATAAGAATGTTATTTTTAAAAACATAGTATTTCTTTTTTTAACTTTAAAGTTCAGTGATACAAGTGCAGGTTTGTTACACAGGTAAACTTGTGTCATGGGGGTTTGTTGTAGAGATTATTTCATCACCCAGGTATGAAGCCTAGTACCCATTAGTTATTTTTCCTGATCCTCTCCCTTCTTCCACCCACCAATCTCCAAAAGGCCCCAGTGTGTATTATTCCCCTCTATGTGTCCATGTGTTCTCATGATTTAGCTTCTACTTATTAGTGAGAACATGTGGTATTTGATCTTCTGTTCCTGTGTTAGTTCACTAGGATAATGGTCTCTAGCTCCATTCATGTCCCTGAAAAGGGCATGACCTCATTCTTTTTTATTACTGCATAGTATTCCATGGTGTATAGGTACCACATTTTCTTTATCCAGTCTATCATTCATGGGCATTTAGGTTGGTTCCATGTCTTTGCTATTGTAAGTAGTGTTGCAATGAACATACATGTGCATGTGTTTGCATAACAGAATGATTTATATTCCTTTGGGTATATACCCAGTAATGAGATTGCTGTGTTGAATGGTATTTCTGTCTTTAGGTCTTTGAGGAAATACTGTCTTTCACAATGGTTGAACTAATTTACACTCCCACCAACAGTGTATAAACATTCATTTTTTTCTCTAAAAATAATATTTCTATTTACCTTCTTAATTGTTTTTTCTCTACTTCAACTTTCTAGCTAAAATTGAATGCAAAGAATTCAAAGTTCCACCATCTATTCATATACCATATGTTAGTTTGACCAGTAAAAAGATAAACCAAGGCCCTGCTTTAAGAAATGAATGAATTATTCACTAACCTGAACAGGAAATTGGAACTTTTTGATCTTCAGCATGTGTCAGATTATGGCATAGAGAGGTAGTCAGGGTGATCAAACTCTGCAATTACACAGAATTTCATTAAAATCAAGTAAGTCCAAAAAGGCCATATGATGAAAATGTGAATTTAAAGCCAGAGAGTTTGATATTACTTACTCTTCATTTTTACATCTTATTGCTTTATCTATTATGAACAATAATTTATGCAGTCCTCTATTACTTTTAATTATTGTTGCTGATGTTTCTTTTATTCATGGCCAATAATAGTACAATATTTAGTAAGTATAATTTATAGACTTGCTTCCAGGGCATCTTGAATATTCTGTAGAAAAAAACCTCTACCAATATATTCCCAAACTAAAAATTATGTAAAATTTAATTCCATATCTACTAGTTAAGGATTTTTTTCAGATTAATTCTATAAACTATACAACATTTCATTGTTTTTACATGGCCTGTTGATTTTTATATTCTCTGAATTAGTACGTCACATTTAAAAATATATACTTGCATAGAAGATCTAATTTTTCACCTAATGCAAATTGAGTACATATTAAACAATTTTGTGCGAAAAGGCACCTTACTTGCAAGAACCTCACAGCTCGATAGGGGAGACAGGCACAAAATCTGAAAAATTGCAATGTACAAAAGTATTGCATATTTTAAAATAACTAAAATAGTGGAATTGAAGTGTTCCTAAAACAAATGAATGATAAAAGCTTCAGGTGATGGATATCTCAGTTATCCTGTTTTGATCATTACACATTTTATGCCCATAATAAAATTTCTTATGTACCCCATAAATATATACAAATATTATGTACCCATACTATTTAAATTTTTTTAAGACAGAGAAAAATAAGTGATAGGTCAAAAATATAAAAATAAAGCAAGAACACAGAATGAAGCAATGAATTCTATCCCGGAAGACTGGGAAGATGGTGTTGGAGAGGTGAACGTTGAAGAAATGGAAAGCTTTCATTTCTTCACAACCAAAGCTTCCATTTCTTCATACAGCAATCCCATTACTGGGCATATACCCAAAGTAATATAACTCATTCTATTATAAATACACCTGCGTGTGTGTTTGCATTGCAGTGCTATTCACAATAGCAAAGACATGGAATCAACCTAAATACCTATCAGTGATAGACTGGATAAGAAAATGTGGTTTTACAGTGAGCCAAGATCATGCCACTGGACTCCAGCCTAGTGACAGAGCCAAGACTCCATCTCAAAAAGTGGTTTTTTAAAAAAGATAGTGTAATAGTCTGTTTTCACACTGTTGATAAAGACATACCCAAGACTGGGCAATTTGCAAAAGAAAGGTTTAACGGACTTACAGTTCCACAGGGCTAGGGAGGCCTCATAATCATGGCAGAAGGCAAGGAGGAGCAAGTCACATCTTCCATGGATGGCCACAAGCAAAGAGAAAGAACTTGAGCTGGAACATCCACCTTATAAAATCATCGTATCTCATGAGACTTATTCACTGTCATTAAAACAACATGGAAAAGGCCTGCCCCCATAATTCAATAACCTCCCACTGACTCCCTCCCACAACGTACAGAAATTTAAGATAAGATTTGGGTGGGGACACAGCCAAACCACATCATTCTGCCACTGGCCCCTCCCAAATCTCATGTCTTCACATTTCAAGACCAACCATGCCTTCCCAACAGTCCCCCAAAGTCTTAACTCATTTCAGCATTAACTCAAAAGTCCCTAGTTCAACATCTCATCTGAGACAAGGCAAGTCCCTTCCAGTTATGAGCCTGTAAAGTGAAAAGCAAGTTAATTACTTCCTGGATACAATGAGGGTACAGGGGTTGGATAAATGCTATTCCAAATGGGAGAAATTGGCCAAAACAAGTCTATAGGCCCCATGCAAGTCTGAAATCCATCAGGGAAATCAAATCTTAAAGTTCCAAAATTAGTCTTCTTAGGCTTAGTGTCTCACATCCAGGTCATGCTGATGCAAGAGGTGAGTTCCATGGTCTTGGGCGGCTCTACCCTTGTAGCTTTGCAGAGTACAGCCTCCTTCCTGGTTGCTTTCATGGGCTGGCATTGGGTGTCTGCAGTTTTTCTAAGTGCACAATGCAAGTTGTCTAGAAGTCGGTGGTCCTCTTCTCACAGTTCTACTAGGTGGTGCCCCAGTAGGGACTCTGTGCAGGGGCTCCAGTCTCACATTTCCCATCCACACTGCCCTAGCAGTGGTTCTCCACGAGGGCCCTTCCTCTGCAGCAAACTTCTGCCTGGGCATCCAGGGGGTTCCCATACATCCTCTGAAATCTAGGCAGAGGTTCCCAAACCCCAGTTCTTAACTTCTGTGCACTCACAGGCTCAACACCACATGGAAGCTGCCAAAGCTTGAGGTAGCGCCCAATGAAGCCACAGCCTGAGCTCCACATTGACCTGTTTCAGCCATGGCTGGAGGGGCTGGGATGCAGGGCACCAAGTCCCTAGCCTGCACACAGTTCAGAGACCCTGGGCTGGCCCACAAACCACTTTTTCTTCCTAGGCTTCAGGGCCTGTGATGGAGGGGCTGCTGTGAAGGCCTTTGAAATGCCCTGGAGACATTTTCCCCATTGTCTTGGGGATTAACATTCAGCTCCCTGTTATGCAAATTTCTGTTGCTAGCTTGAATTTATCCTCAGAAAATGGGATTTTATTTTCTATCACATTGTTAGGCTGCAATTTTTTTGAACTTTTAGGTTCTGTTTCCCTCTTAAAACTGAATGCCTTTAGCAGCACCTAAGTTGCCTCTTGAATACTTTGCTGCTTAGAAATTTCTTCCACCAGATACCCCAAATCATCTCTCTCAAGTTCAAAGTTCCACAAATCTCTAGGGCAGCGATAAAATGCTGCCAGTCTCTTTGCTTCAATGTAAGAAGAGTCACCTTTGCTCTAGTTCCCAACAAGTTCCTCATTTTCATCTGAGACCACCTCAGCCTGGACTTTATTGTCTATATTTCTATCAGCATTTTGGGCAAATCCATTCAACAAGTCTCTGGGAAGTTCCAAACTTTCCCACATTTTCCTGTCTTCTTCTGAGCCCTCCAAATTTTTCCAACCTTTGCCTGTTACACAGTTCCAACATTGCTTCTACATTTTCAGGTAACTTTTCAGCAATGCCCCACTCTACTGGTACCAATTTACTGTATAGCCTGTTTTCATGTGACTGATAAAGACATACCCAAGACTGGGCAATTTACAAAAGAAAGAGGGATTTAATGCACTTACAGTTCCATGTAGCTAGGGAGGCCTCACAATCACGGCAGAAGGCAAAGAGGAGCAAATCATGTCTTACATGATAGGCAGCAGGCAGAAAGAGAGCTTGTGCAGGGAATTCCCCCTTATAAAACCATCAGCTCTCATGAGACTTATACACTATCACAAGAAAAGCACAGGAGAGACCTGACCCCATGATTCAATTACCTCCCACCAGGTCCCTCCCACAACACATGGGAATTCAAGATGAAATTTGGGTGGGGACACAACCAAACCTTATCAGATACTGTAAAACTTAAGATAATTCTAGAAAGGCAGTAGTATGTGCAAACATATAAAGGTAGATAAAATTTTCTACCTGGTCAGGAAGGTAACTTTTACCCTGGTGTCAGAGGATATTACCAGCTCACAGTCTATTTCAGGGATGAAGAGTTGATTCCATGCCCAGTAAGTGACAAAAAATACCTACAAAAACTATAACCATTAGGCCGGGCACAGTGGCTCAAGCCTGTAATCCCAGCACTTTGGGAGGCCAAGGTGGGTGGATCATGAGGTCAGGAGATCGAGACCATCCTGGCTAACACGGTGAAACCCCATCTCCACTAAAAAATACAAAAATATTAGCTGGGCATGGTGGCAGGCGCCTGTAGTCCCAGCTACTCGGGAGGCTGAGGCAGGAGAATGGCATGAACCTGGGAAGCAGAGTTTGCAGTGAGCCGAGATCGCACCACTGCACTCTAGCCTGGGTGATGGAGAGAGACTCTGTCTCAAAAAAAAAAAAAAAAAAAAAAAAAAAAACAAACCTACAACCACTAGCCTTACTACTGATTGTTTTTTTGATGGAAATTTCTTCTACTTTGTAATCAATTTTTTTAATTTTCCTGTCTACATAGGATTGTGTTTGAGGCTTGACAAAGGTAAGCATGCTAATATATACATCTTAGAGAAATCACATTTCACTATGATAAGCTCAAATGATTTATTTTTCAAAAATGTTACCAAAGTCATCTGGATGGGGTATGGTAAATGGGACTAGCTTCTGAAGTCTCTTCAGTGCTTTTTCACCCAAGGTGCGCTCAGGATGATTATGATATTCTACCTGGGCAGGTGAAGATCTTGCTAGATTGTAGGAAGCCCCTAATGGTAGCTTAATAAACCTCTTATAACTATGGCACCCTAAAATTCCAAAGTATATATCCTGTAACTGACAAAACTGCCTTTCATAAGCTATATATCTATATCTAACAACTGTGATCTTGATATCATGTTTTACTTTGTTACCAGGAAATCAAACATGTTCTTTTATTTTTGTTTAGTGATAAGATGATCAACAATAGTTCAGGTATACATTCTACCAGGCTAGAAATTCCTGGAGAAGGACTATACCTTTGCACGTAGTTCAGGTAGAAAAGTCCTGGAGACGTCTCTAGTTAGGTTGGCTGGGGTCAATGTAATGAATAGCCCTTGCTGGCTCCCACTCTTCTGGTCCAGGTGAGAAGAGTAAGGTGAGCCCTATGTAAATCTAATCACATGGAATGGAATTCCTATAGAAAGAAGAATTTGAATAATAGGAAAAAAACCTGTGTGTGTGCACGCGTGTGTGTATTTAAACTGGTGGTGGCAGGCTGGAACCAAAAAAAGGCAAATACCCACAATAGTCATCAATACTGTTTGCTTTTGTAAATATTATTTTATTGTTTCATTGTTGACATATTTTCACTATTGTAAATGCACCGAAGTTGGTTCTCAAAGCAAAAAAAAAAAAAAACAAAAACAAAAAAAGTAGTGCAATAAAGATACTTCTGTCTTCCCATTGTATATTTTTCCCATTATAAAAATAGAATAATACCTGTCTGTTCTACTAAGATTTTTTTTTTTTAAACATAGCACTAATTGTGTGTAGCAAATAAATTTGTTCCCTTAATCTGGCAGACATTAAGCCACTCCACAACTCTATAAGTAAGATTGACTAATTACCTAATACTTTTTAAATTGTCTCTGAGACCTTTGCTTCAGGTTTTTTCTTTACCTGTCCACTGATGTCTGCTAATATTAATTAGATCGTAACCACTAAATTAATATAGAGTAAAGAAAAATAAAGTGCATAAATAAGATATATAAATGACATTGCCTTTCTACATATTTTATGTTGTTTTAATCTCAGGCAATGATCTAAAATATTCTTCAAAAGAAAGTGGCTGTATAGCAGTAGAAGCTTTTACTCAAATATTGTAAAGGTTTAATGATTTCAGTAAATCATCATTAATCTTGCTAATGAAATTTCTGCACTTTAAGTGGTAATTGACAATTTTTTTAGCTCAATAATGTTTTCATAATTTACCTGTTTTTAACCTGCCCTTCATATTTTTATGCTGCAATGGAATATATTATTTATATAAATCATTTTCTCTTTTTAAAAAGAGTATTAAGGTCATCTGTACTCTCTGGGTGGAATACATGTATCTACTATGCTCAGTTTATTTAAATCTTAGTCTTTTACATTTTAATAATGCTAGTTATTATAGTTTTTCCATTCTAATCCCGAAATATTTGCCGGAGACAATTTTGAATCTGATTTCTATATGTAAATTCATAGCCAATGAATGATTGATTAATTACATTGTTACTATGTTTACTTAATTGACATTTCTCTTAGTTTATGGTGTTTCTCGTTAGAGTTTTCATTTAAGTGGAAACGATCCTGTCAATGGATTTTAAGAAAAAAATTTAAGCCACCAAACTAATCTTATTCCTTTCATTATATAGTTAGAGGAAATTATTTAAGGAATAGTTATGGTTATTTTTTCTTTTTGTCAGTATACTTAGCACATACTATAAATGTTGCAAAAATTATAATCAAAATTTGTCTTTTTTTGTTGTTGTTAAATATTATGGGTATTGTTTATAATTAATGCATTAGTCAGAGATTTCTTTTCCTTCAACATGGCCCATAAAAAATTAACCAAATATTTCAACAGAAGCATTTCTAAAATAGCTTGATGGCAGTTAACTACTCATTTATTAAAAATAATTGGATACTAAAAGTTGAACTGCACAGATTTTCCTAACTCTGCTTAGTCCGACTTGTTATTTTTTTCTGCTTCATCAGAACATAATCATTCTGCAAAGTTAGTCAAGTCTGGCAGGCTTTTCATCTTAAGTAAAAAGGTAGAAAAGATAAAAAGAAAAATAAGAGGCATATCATCTTAATGGAAGCTGGTTATTAAGAGAAAATGTTCCTTTTTGGGGCCTCGGTTGCAACATGGTATGAAGGGCTCTCAAATCTCTTATGCCTAGAACTTAACAGAGGGATGTTGCCACTATTTAGAACAGCATGAACAAGGTTTAGGATTTCTTCTGGTTGGTGTCTAACGAAATGAACACTAGGGGCATTGACAAAATGCTATGACCTAGGAAAGTTGATATCCCCTTTCAGCTGACCTGGAGATGGTTTGCAAGTGAAGATGCAAACTAGATGATTCTTTTGGTAGAAAGGAATCATTGGTTACTCATATATTCATGAAAGTAGATAGAGAACTAAGTGGTTTGTGGGGTTGCTGCATAAGAAAAGGAATTTAGAAAACAGTTTATTGGACTCCTCTGTGCATGAACGCAGAATAAAGCATCACACATGCACACAAAACCAAGAAACAATAACAAAAATCCGAAAAGTTTGACTTCTTCTGATTAGATAAATAATTAGGTGTAAAGTCTAGCCTCCTTACCTTCCTGCAAGGTTTAAAGATCTTGCATCTCACAATCGTTCATTCACATTTCAAGATATTTGCATAAGATTGGTTAATCATTTCCACTTAGTTGGCTACAGAAGCTAGTTCTTATTGTATTTGTTCCATTTGATGTTAATTAGTAGATTGGTAAACTCATTTATTTTAAAAAAGATAGTTATGATTTTTAATTTGCTAATCATTTTCTTCCATGTAGTAGATTTTCCTTTGTCCCAAACAAAAATACATATTAATACATCTAATTTTATGATTTTTTATTTCTACTGTCTGCCAAAGAGTTTATCATTTTTAGGCACAAAAGTCATAGTTACCAAATATTATTGTTAATACTCTTATATTAAAATATTGGCAAATACTCTGAAGAATAACAAATGAAGTCGCTTGAGACCTTAAAGGGTTCTCAAGAGTCTGATGTTTTTAGCTAATCAAATATGTGAACTGGTAAATTAATCTTATTGTACCACTTTTTGAACAGTCCCCAAATTTCTGATATTCAGCCAGTTGGCCAATTAATTTGTTACTCCAAGTTCACAATATCTTAGCTGAGTGATCTACTGGAAAATACTTGCTTTATTAGGGCATTTGTTTTAATAGAGGCCATTAACTTGAATGTATCGGTACAAAATCAGATTGAAAAGTGCTAATATGGCATTTTAAAATATCTATTTCACAAATACTGGTTGAAGCCATGATCAGATCTCATGTTGCCTTTTGCCATTGTCCCTCACCTGGCCTCCCATCTTACACATTTGTTCCCGTCTAATCCATTTGTGAAATAAATATAGAGCTCTTTAAAAACAGAAAACAGATCATGGCACATCACAATTTGAAAGTCCTTTAAGGGATTCCTATAATGTTTATAATACAAGTCAGACTCCTTACTTCAGTTTTGCATGGTCTGACTGGCCACCGACCAACTCTCAAGTGCTCTCTTCTAGTGCTCACTCTCACACACATGAGGCTACAGCCTCACCAGCCTTTTTTCAGTCCCTCTAGCCTGCTGCTTCTCTCCTATCCTGGGATCTGAACACTTAACATTCTCTGTCATTGTGATTTTCATTAGCGTTCACAGGATTGGGCTCTTCTCATCCTTAGATTTAATTGTTTAATTGTTTACCTTCTATGAGGTACCTTGGGTTACATTGGTGCCTGTCCATCCAATGAATAACAGGTTACTTGCTCCCTTCAGTTATCTTCCATCATGATACTCTGAGATTTTCCATCATGGTACCTGTCACAAATTATAATTAGGATTATAGTTTTTAATATGTTTCATGCCTATTTCCATCACTTTCAGCAGCTTAGGGGTCAGGGACTATGCCAGGTTTTTTTTTTTTTTGTTCACTATGGTGTTACTAAAACATGAACTACAGATATGATTTGAGTACATATTTTATTACATAATAAGTTTTACAAACAAATTTCTTCAAAACTTCTTTATTTTACATATAGGTTTCCTACACATATCTGCTCTTGGAACCACCTTTTCAATGAAAAACTCAAGGGATTAATGTTTCTTTGTTTACTCATAGCTTTTCTAAATGGAGATGATTCCCCAAGTGATCCTCTAGCTATATCCCACATACATTGCAATGTTTATTGACTTAAGTAATCAAGTTTTCTTTTCTTTTCTTTTTTTTTTTTTTTTGCCTTATTGGTGCTCTGAGAACAACATAGTTGCTATGGGTAAATATAACAGAAGAATAACATGACATTTCTCATTTACAAATTCGCTTTAGTGATCAGAAATACCTGTGTAAAATCATCGGAAAAGCAGGCACTGTTACCTAGAAATATGTAAATTTATTAATACTATGGTGAATTTATAAATATATGAAATCCATTCTCTTATACAGGATGTTAAGTCACAAAACAGACACAAATTGGAGTCTGTCATTATCAACAAAAATACTTGTATTTACTCTCAATATTTTTTATATACTGTTTTTTGCATTTATAGGCATGTATGTATATGTATTAATATATATGCATGGTGTCATTTCCTCAGCCCCATTTTCTACTTAGTAAAAAAATGATGCCTTGTTAAAGTTTCTATGTGTGAGGAATAGTAGATAGCTTAGAAAACTTTAAAAATGTATTGCGACTTACCTCATATGTGCAGAAAATATGTATATTTTAAAATAAAAATAGTAAAATGAAAAAATATGTATCCACTACTCAGTTTAAGAAATCAGATATTAGCAGTACTATATATATAGATCAATGGTTATCTAATATTTTAGTATCAGAACACTTTGTACTCCAAAAATCATGGACAAGCACAAGGAGCTTTTGTTTAGGTAGGTTGTATCTATTGATGTTTAAAATGTAAGGCATTATAACTGGAGAATTTTTTAAACATTTAATAATTTAGAAATAATAAACTTATATGTTACAGTATATGAAATAACTTTTCCAAAACAAAATGTTTTAGTGACATGGCTTTGTATTTTTATAATCCTCTTTAATATCTGGTAAATATCTGGCAGATTTTTTTATATTGCTTCTACTCAACCTGTTATAATATGTTATTAATACTATGGTTGAAATATATGAAGAAATCCATACTTACATAGACATAACTGGAAAAGAGTGGAATATTTTGAAATAATCATGGATATTTTCAATACTATATCAAAATTCTACTTACTAGTGGTAGCTTCTTAAAGGTTTGTTTGCAATGTGGGACTTGAAATTTTCACACACCCTTTTGTTAAAACTCACCTGTTTTGCACTTTGAATGAATCTCTTACCCATGTATAATTTGTAAACTTTATGAATTAGTCATTTGGGAAATAGGGGTTCACTGAGTTATATAATGAGACCACAAAAGTAAAATGTACCAATAACATCTTATTACTAAGATACTTTGGATTTAACAGACTTCCTGAAAATGTATCAGGGACCCTAAGGGGGTCCACAGACCACACTTCGAGAACTGCTGTTTTAAATGCCTTCTGTGTGTCTCACGTCAATCATTTGTTGCTTCCTCTTGCCCAGAGGTAAGCATTATGATTTTGTATTAATAACTTTTTTAATCTGTGATGTTTGTCACTGTTATCCTAAAACCTCCCATATTGTTTAGTTTTTCTCATTTCTGAAACACATATGCCCATAAGTATTCTTCTGTAGCTACTTTCATGTAATATTAAAATATTGATGATCTTAAAGTTCTTCAGTAGTACCAATTATATCCTATTTTGAATTATTTTAGAATAAATCTTAGTATCTGGTTCTATCTGAATTTTTTCCAAAAAGATGGTCTTTCTTATGTCAATCGTGAAATGGATAAGGCTTCCTTTATGGGATGCCATATGCAGTAAATTTTTTAAAGTGTTTGGTGATTGAAAAAAATGCATATTCTTACATTTTGGTATATTCTAAATATATGTCCATTCAATCAAACCTTGTGTTGTATTCTATTCAAATCTCCTTTATTTTTCAGATTTCTGTCTGCTTGGTTGGTGTATCAATTATTGAGAGAAATTTGATAGATTTTCCAACTGTGATGATGGATTTGTCAATTTCTTGTCTTTGGTCATTTTTCACTTTATATACTTTGTATACTTATATTAAAGCATACAAATTTTGAATTATAACAATCTAATGATGTCTTTATCTTTTATATTTTGTTCGTCTTTAGTCTATTTTGTCAATTATCAACATAGTCATTCTAATTCACTTTTTATTAGAATTTTTTTGGTGTATGTATATTTTCTTTCGGTGACTTTAATGCTCTTAATATACTTCTGTTTTAGGAGTTTCTGTTATAATTAACATATCCTTGCATGTTTTTCCCTTTGTTTCTCTAAGCAATAAAAATCTTTATTTTGTGGACCTTTTAGTCTTTTTGCATTCATTTATTTATATTTATATTCAGGGCCTTATTATGGGCTTTCTATTTGTCCTTTTCATAAAAGGAGGGAGCGCTTCCCCTCCTTTTATGGTATAATTTGGACTGACTGAGGATTTCTGCTTTTTCTTTTCTCACTCTACCTCTCTATGAGTTAGAAATTTTTGTGTCTTTGTCTATAGTTCAGATGGTACTAGCTGTTAATATGCATACTTAAAAATCTAAAGTTAATCAATAGCTTTACTTTCTTCTCAAATAAGAAAAGCAACATAACAATGTCAATCTATTTTAATCTCATAATTTATAAATTATTTTTTATAGTCAACACTTATTCAAATGTACCTATACATTTGCCACTTTCACTGCTTACCATTAATTCTGTCTTCAAACCTCCATCTGGCATCATTATCCTCTACCTGAAATATATTACCTTAGAATTTTATTTCTACTAGCAATGGCATTAAAATTTTTATTTATTTTTTGGTCATAAATATTTAAATTTTGTCTTTGTTTCTGAAAGGTAGTTTGTTAGGTGTGAAATTTTAGCATGGCAGAATAATACTTTTCAGCCCACTTATATTATTCCACTGCCTTCTGCTTTGTATTTTATATTGTGAACTCCTAGGTCTGTCTAATTGCCACTCACTTGACTTGTCTCTGGCACCTTTTAATAATGTTTCTTGTTTTTCATTTTCATAGTTTCACTATGATCTTTATGGGTGTAGATTTGTTTTTACTTACCCTGTTGGGAATTCATTAGGCCTCCTAGATCAAAAGAGTGTTATCTTTCAATAATTCTGGATAATTCTACATATTATTCCTGCTATACTGCTTCTTCCCTTTTTCTCTATCATATGTTTAATTCCTCTTAATCTCCCTTTCACACCTTCCTTTCTTCATATACTGCATTTTCTACAATTTATCTTCCAAATCACTATCTGCTTTTTATCTCTCCATCGACAGTTTAATTTTGAATATTTTATTTCTTAATATTCATACCTTGTATTTTGTTATTTTATGAATCTGGTTGGACATTTTTAATATTTTTATGACTTAAGGGTCTATTTTCAAAAATAAGAGTTATTTTATGCTCTCTGATAATTCTAACATATAAAATCTTTGCAACTCAGAGTCTTTTTTTTTTTTTTGGTTGTTTCTGCCAGCTTTCATTTACAGTATCTTGTTTCTGTGTGTTTTATTTCTGACACTGAATTTTCTACCTGTGAGCATCATTTAAATTAAACTGCATTCCGCTAAAGGAGATTTTTGTTTGTTGGTAGCACTGGGGGTGCTACCAATCCATAGCCACTTTAAGTTCTCCCTTTGAAGGTTGCTGTTTTTTTCTTTCCCCAGTCCAAACAAGTGCTGTCTATTCAGATTCAAAATTTGTATGTGGACCAGTTTGCAGTTATAAATTCTTAGGAGAAGAATTTTATCCGCTCAGTACAAAGTCAGGACTGGAAAATTTCCTCATTGTCTAAATTTTATGAGTGGGTTTTATATTTTAGTTGTCATTCACTCTTGCTCTATATGTAGCCTTTTAGGTTTCAAGCTTTATGTTGGAGGTCCCCTCAAAGATGTTCTACTTGGACAGGCCAAAGGTTTAACATATACCCTGAGTCTCTGGATCTTGGCAGAAAACATGAAGGACAATATTAGCATTGACATCTGATGACTTTTCAGAGTACCTTTATGAATTTCGGTTTTGGACTCTTCAGTTTCCCTATTTTCATGCAAAATAAGCAATACATTTAAAATGTATTTTATCCAACATTTTTTTAAATAAATTTATTTATTATTATTATACTTTAAGTTGTAGGGTACATGTGCATAACGTGCAGGTTTGTTACATATGTATACTTGTGCCTTGTTGGTGTGCTGCACCCATCAACTCGTCATTTACATCAGGTATAACTCCCAATGCAACCCCTCCCCCCTCCCCCCCCCTCCCCATGATGGGCCCCGGTGTGTGATGTTCCCCTTCCTGAGTCCAAGTGATCTCATTGTTCAGTTCCCACCTATGAGTGAGAACATGCGGTGTTTGGTTTTCTGTTCTTGTGATAGTTTGCTAAGAATGATGGTTTCCAGCTGCATCCATGTCCCTACAAAGGACACAAACTCATCCTTTTTTATGGCTGCATAGTATTCCATGGTGTATATGTGCCACATTTTCTTAATCCAATCTGTCACTGATGGACATTTGGGTTGATTCCAAGTCTTTGCTATTGTGAATAGTGCCGCAATAAACATACGTGTGCATGTGTCTTTATAGCAGCATAATTTATAATCCTTTGGGTAGTACCATTCAGGACATAGGCATGGGCAAAGACTTCATGTCTAAAACACCAAAAGCAACGGCAGCAAAAGCCAAAATTGACAAATGGGATCTAATTAAACTAAAGAGCTTCTGCACAGCAAAAGAAACTACCATCAGAGTGAACAGGCAACCTACAGAATGGGAGAAAATTTTTGCAATCTACTCATCTGACAAAGGGCTAATATCCAGAACCTACAAAGAACTCAAACAAATTTACAAGAAAAAAACAAACAACCCCATCAAAAAGTGGGCAAAGGATATGAACAGACATTTCTCAAAAGAAGACATTCATACAGCCAACAGACACATGAAAAAATGCTCATCATCACTGGCCATCAGAGAAATGCAAATCAAAACCACAATGAGATACCATCTCACACCAGTTAGAATGGCGATCATTAAAAAGTCAGGAAACAACAGGTGCTGGAGAGGATGTGGAGAAATAGGAACACTTTTACACTGTTGGTGGGATTGTAAACTAGTTCAACCATTATGGAAAACAGTATGGCGATTCCTCAAGGATCTAGAACTAGATGTACCATATGACCCAGCCATCCCATTACTGGGTATATTTTTGTTGTTTTTATTTGGAGAATCTTTCAAGCTAAGCAATTTACTATACTGCTAGGAAAAAAAAGCGACTTTTGAAAAATGTTTTTACATTTTTTGAAACAAAAATTGTTTTCCAAAAATGTAGTCTGTCTTGAAGAAAGAGGAATAAAAGAACATGAACTTTTAGAGAAGTGAGGCTAATTAGTGTTTGAGTATTATTAATCATGCATTTGTATAAGGAATCTTAATTTTGTGTTTGGAATTTAAAAGGAGGACGCAATTAGAAAAAGCATTTATGATAGAGTTAAGCTCTTGCAGTGGGAAAACTGTGTCAGTGCAATATAATACAAATTTTTTTTAAATTAAGAGCTAGGCCTTCATTTGAATGTGTTTCCAAAAATTTCATGTGTTGGGAACTTAACTGCCATTGTAACAGCATTAAGAGGTAGGGCCTTTTAGAGGTGATTAGGCCATGAGGGCTTCACCCTCAGGAAGGCATTAATGCATTATCGTCAGAGTGGGTTAGTTATGGGAGTGAATTCTTGATAAAAAGAATGAGTTCAGCCTGATTTCCTCTCTGTTTGTGTACTCACTTCTGTCTTCTGCTATGGGATGACTGCCATCAGATGCCAGCACCCTGCTCTTGGACTTCTCAGCCTCCAGAAATATGAGTCAAAAAGCTTCAATTCTTTATAACTACCCCATATGTGGCATCCTGTTACAGCAGAAGAAAACGGAGTAAAATAGGTTATAGTTCTTCGCACTAGCACTAGCTAGAATAAAATAGAAGTGAATCGTATTCCCATTTTGGTAGCTTTTTTGTTGTGTCAACTTGGCTAGGCTACAGTCTCTTCAATTATTCAATCAAACACTAATCTAGTTGTTGCTATGAAGAGATTTTGCAGATGTAATTAAAGCCCCAATCAGGTATCATTCAGTAAAGAAGAAGAGTGGACCTGACTGAATCAGTTGGAAGCCCTTAAAAGCAGTGCTGAGGGGAGAAAGAGGGAAAATAAGAGATGAAATTCCACCTGTGGATGACAGTGTCAGCCTGTGCCTACTGTCAGTGGGTTCATGCCTACTGTGATCTTTTCTTTTTGACTGCCTATCCTACAAATTTCAGGCTTACCTAGCCAGCCCTACAAGGTGTAAGCCAATGCTGTGTAAGAAATAGCACACTCCTCCTAACTGCCAACCAATATATAT
The DNA here is from genome assembly GCF_043159975.1 of Macaca nemestrina. NCBI lineage: Eukaryota > Metazoa > Chordata > Mammalia > Primates > Cercopithecidae > Macaca > Macaca nemestrina. The sequence continues at coordinate 81,474,554 of NC_092135.1, read as the reverse complement.
TAAACTGCTGGTTTGGCTTCTCTGATTAAACACTGACTGATACACCCACCTAGAGTAATTTTTCCAAAACATTTTGTAACCATGTTTCTAACAATTTCATTTTAAAGAAATATTCTCCAACTTCTAATGATCTGGCAACTTCTGTTTGCCAAGAACTAGAGAGTTATAAGCAGCTGATAATATTAGCAGACTATTTGTGATAAGATTAAGCTTAGTGTCTCCACACAAATCTCATCTTGAATTGCAATCCCCATAATCTCCATAATCCCCATTTGTGAAGGGAGAGACCAGGTAGGGGCAACTGAATTAAGGGGGTAGTTTTCCCCATGTGTTCTAATGGTAGTGAATGAGTTCTTATGAGATCTGATGATTTTGTAAGAGGCCCTATCCCTTCGCTCAGCACTCCTCCTTCCTGCCGCCTTGTGAAGAAGGTGCTTTGTGTGCCTTTCGCCTTCTGCCATGATGGTGTGTTCCTGGGACCTCCCAGCCATGCTAAACTGTGAGTCAATTAAACCTCTTTCCTTTATAAATTATCCAGTCTCGGGCAGTTCTTTATAGTAGTATGAAAACAGACTAATATAATTTGAGAAAAGACCTTGCCTCCCATTAAAAAGAAAAAAAAAATAGAAAAAGTATGTAGAAACTGATATATAGATTCCTAGAACAGAAGAATATTCACTTGTGCTTTTACTTCCTGTCAGTGTTTGTCATAATAGGGATAACTAAAATTTACTGAATTCTTTCCCGAAGCACTATCATCACCAAGTGCCAGAGCACTATACTTTCCTTGTTCTCCTAACTCGTGGGAGGCTCTTTCAAAATCTCCTTTTCTGCTATATTCTCTCTTCTTGGATCTTTTAATGTTGAAGCAGTGAAAATTTTAATAGTTTGTCCTCTTGTTACTTTTTATCTACTACTGTAGTGATCTCATCCAGGTTTGTGATTTAAATAGTGTCTCTATACTGGTGACTCCAAATTTAAATCTCATCAAGGAGTCTTTAGACTTATGTTTACAACTGCCTAATCAGCATCTCCTCTTGGCTATCTAATGGGCACCACAACAGTTCCAATATACACTCCCCATCTCCATTTTCCACACCCCAAAACCTGCTCATTCTGCAGTCTTTATTACCTCAGTTATTGATAACATTTTTCCTTCCAGGTAGCCAAGTCAAAAAGCTTCAGTCAACCTGACTCTCCTCTCCCACTCACATCCCACCTCCATCCAACACCCCAGACAATTCTCTTGTCTCTATCTTTAGAATAATCTGGACTCTGAAGGCAGTGTTCACCGCCCTTGCTGCTTCCATTCAGATCCAAACTGACAATTATCTTTCTCCTGGGTTATGTCAATAGTTTCTCATCTGGCCTCCCTGCTTCCACCTTTGCTTCCTCGTATTAGTCTACTGTCTATCCTGTGGCCAGAGTAATCCTTTTAAATGGTCAGATCATGCCAGGTGAAGTGGCTCCTGCCTGCAATCCCAGGTACGTGGGAGACTGAGGCAGGAGGATCGCTTGAACCCAGGATTTCAAGGCTGCAGTGAACTATGACTACACTCCAGGCTGGGTGACAGCAAGACATCTTTCCTTCACTTCTCCAAAAAGTCAGATCATGTCATCTTATACTCAGAATCTTGAACTGGCTTCTCATCTTACTCAGAGTAAGGGCCAAATCCTTCCAGTGGCATCCAAGGCTCTTATACGACATGCACCCCCCACCATACTCCATTTTCTTTGGAGAAAGAACTTTAGAAGACTTTTCTTTTACCTAAACTACATTATTTCTTTTCAGGGAAACTTTAAAATTAAGAATAAATCTTTGGTTACTGATAAATAACATTTTAGGTACATTAATAAATTGGGGTTGAATTGCCATTACATGATATTTAGACACTGGCTTAAAATTCTGCACCTAGAATTCAGAATGTTTCACTGGTATGAAGATAGCAACATGAAAACTTAAAAAAAGATCCTCTTCAGTTTAATGACCTGGCTGCCTCTAATAATTTACTGAGATGAGTTGGCTAGTAAGCAATACTTGAGAAAATAGAGACAATAACTATAGAGAAAACTGTTTTCTGAAATAACGATAATAGAAAGAAGAGAGTAAAAGCGAAAACTGGATGAAGATGTGAGAATCAAGGAAATGCTTTCATTTTTTAAGATGTAAAGAAATTTAACCATGTTTAAATATCATTAGGAATGGTACAAATGAGATATGAGTTGAATGTACATAAGAAAGAAGGGTTATTTGATGCTGTAAAACTCTTTGTTTGTCAGGATGATGTAGGATTCTGGGCAATAGTGAAATAATTGTCCTTTATTCGTGTGTGCTGGGATAGGACGCTCTCCATAAAGGAAAAAGAGAAGCTAGAGAGGATGCACACGGATGTTAGGTGGAGTTGGAGGTTTAAGGGCACCTGGGACTTAATGTCTCAATGCCCATAATGACAAGCATAGATTTTGAATTTAATTTTCTAGTTTTGTGTGTGTTCATCAGCACATACTGGCACTGAGTCTCTATATCAGAATTTATCTATTTAAAAGAAATATTTCAAGTAATTAATTCAAATATATTGGTATTTTTCTAGGTACTGGTTGCATAATTTTAATCTCAAAGGGGAGTAGGTAGTTCAAGGTTAAAAAGCCATCACTGAGAAAGAGATTATGTCTTCCTTTCTCTGGTATTCTTCTCCTATAGCCTATTTTTACATTCAACATGGCATAAAAACTATAAATATTGAGTAATTGGGTCATGAGAGTAAAGTGTGCCCTCATTTTCTTCACTCTTTTTTATTTCCCTTCCTAGCTTTTGTGTTGAGTTCTAAAGACTGTGATCTTCTGGGTTTAAGATGATATATAATTGATTATTATTGCTTGGGAGATAGTTACTGGAAAAGGGAGGAGGTGGAATTTATGAATGGCTGATAATGTTCTATTTCTACACTTGAGTGCTAATTACACAGGTGTGTTTACTTTGTGGAAAGTTATTGAATGGTATGCCATGATATTTTGTGTACTTTTATATGCATATAGAAATACAGACATATAAGAACTAATAGTCTATAATGTACATCCTATATGTAAGTATATAGTGAAAATATAAATATCTTCATAAATATAATCAGTGTCATACTATAAGTATTTATAGGATGGCATCAGATTACTCTATTGAAACTGCTATTTTAAATGTCTCCAATCATTTAATCATCAACTACAATGGCTTCTTTTGAGTAAATATTGTCCATAAGCTTTCTGACCACCAAATGCTATATTTCTTTGGATCCTAGACTATAGTCTTCTGTGTCTATATATAGCCCAATATATCTTTTCTTTTGTTTCTATCCTGGAAGAACCCATCCTTTCCTGAAGGTTTAACTGTCATTGCTGCTTGGATGACTCCTAGCATTGTCTTTGTCATCTTGCTCTCTTTACCATGCCTCAGATCAAAATTCAAAGCTGCCAACCAACCATATCTACAGTAATGAAAATGCATCTCATTCTTTCTCCTTGTACATTTGGGTAAATTATCAATTGATCAGTTTTTGTTATGTGAAGCTTGTGCCTTTCTTTGGTAAAAGTGATATATTTTAGTAAGCACTTAGGAAATGTTAGTTTTTCATGAAAATTTTGCCATCATCAAACTTTGTTCCATTGCTTAATAGCCAATTTCAGAGGACCAAATGTCTTAATAGACAATTTCAGGGACCAAATGTTAGTGGTAGGAAGTGATTGTAAGTATATGTCACTATCAAGTTTTTATACTTTTAAAGTGTAAAAATGTTAGAATTTTTGGACTTTTATTATAGAGGTCCATCACATTTGTTTTACATATTAAGAATTATAGGTATTTGAGTATAGTTTTTCCTTTTCTCTTTATTACTTTTAATAAATGGTATCCTGTTCAGGGATTTCCTATTTTTCATGCCCTGAGTATCATCTTGATTTCTTAGAAAATTATAAGCTGATAAATAAATGCTAAAATTATCTCTCATACTTACCTTAGTTTTGAAGGTGAGAAAGTCAGCATTGCTGAAAATCTGAGATGATTTCTGATGATTTTATGAAAAAAAATGAGTCTGCAGCATCCTCTTGCCTATTACAGTTCCGTGTGCATTTGAAACAAAATGAAAATATATTTCATAAAGAGAACACGAAGACAAGAAAACACTTCATTTTTGTTTTAGGGGATGTTAAAGAGAACAACATTGTAGGTATTTTCAAGGTCTCTATGATCATTTTAAAAATAATACAAAACATAAATACAGAAAACAATTATGTCTTGTTAAGATTATAGGAAAAAATATTAAGGTTTATCTTGTGTTTGGTTATTATAACATGGTTACCATCACTACCTAGGCTTTGGTATTAAATACTACAGTTTTATATTACATACTACCCAGAAATATAAATTAAGCAATTTCTTTTTGGAAAAATACAAACTAGATCAAGGTTATTATTGATACATAGTATTTGAATGAGACATCTAATATTATACTTAAGGTACCATATTATGTGCTGTAGATTAAATACACCTTGAGGAAGAAATAAAGCTTTAGACAGAAAGGAAAAGAATAACAGTAGTAATGGCTTGAAAAAAAAGACTCGTAGCTTTTATAGACAGCAGGTTAGGTTAAACCTGAAAGTAGCTAAATATATTCTCAATATGAGGCTGGGACTTGGGACTAGAAATGGTAGACAATGTCCAGTGTAGGTATGAGAAGTCTAATATGCTGACTGAAGAATAGTTCCTGAAGAGTGTGGTCTCACTGCAGGTATTAGTTTAGTATTGGGGAGATATAGGAATGCTAAGAGATAGCTGGGCAGGTAGGCAGATGAGAAAAGCACATTACAGGAGTATTCAGTATTAAGTGACATAGACATATGGGTGTCACTTGTCTATAGATTGCTCTTTCCAATACTGAACTTAAATTCAAGAATCGTACTGACTTAGGAAAGTTTACACAATAACGAAGCAGAGTCCTGGTATGGAAAGACATAGAATAATGGGAAGGTATTTACTAAGACAGGGCCTCCTTGGCAATTAGCTGGGAACTGAATTATTGAAGCTAGAGTGTAATCCTATAATGTAAGGTCAAAATAAAACTGAAAACTTCAGTTGATTTTATAATGAATTGTCTCCTAAAATAAATTTTATCTTGTAATGACATATACTAAATCTAAAGCCTGAGGCAGGGGTGAGTATGGATCAGGTATCTCTAGCTGTAGACAGAAGAAAGGTATAATAGGGTCAGGATACCTGAAAAGGTTCTTATACACCTTTTTACTAGACCTTTTATATTTAAACATCACATGACGGTAGAGAAAGCGAAACCAACGTAAGAGAATAAACCCAACCTCATTATCTACATACTTTGAAAGAGATATAAAAGCATTACAGATTTTAATTTGCCCCTGATTAAGCAAAACATTTTAATACAACTATTCATTTCCTTTAAAAATGATCAGCTGTTTGCTAGGTAATTTTTGGTGTATTAGACGAAATTCCCATTTGCAATATAGCTGTAGGAACAAAAATGATACAGGGAATAATAATGAAATAAAATCAATAACATAGTAATTCTTGTGTCATTTATCTGTGTATAGGCCACTGGCTCTTGGTTTTAGTATTTAAATGATTATGTCATTAGGTAGTATGTATACACAGTCATACACATGCACATATATTCATGGAGACATAGCTTCTTATAAACAACAGTTTTTTTCTTAAGAGTTGGAGCTCAATTTATTCCACTTGGGTAGCATTTAAGAATTCTAAGAAATCAGTTCATTAGTTTTATGCTATTTAACTACTTTCTTTTAAAATGATAAATATAAAATAAGCCTAGGAAATAAGCACAGAAAATGATCTCAAATGTGACAAAAGCAATAGATCTTAATGGTCAAAAGACTTCAAAAGTATAATTCTCAAGAGACAATGACAAGGACAAGTGGATAACAAAAATCATAAAGTTATCCCTCATTACATTCAGCACCCTAAAATGACATAGAAAGCCTCATTTCAAGAGCACAAAAGGCAGTGTTTGGAAAGAAGAAAAAAATACATTATATCAGAAGCCTTGCCTTTCCTTAATCAGTGGTAAGTATACGATGTTTACATACAATATCAATATATTGTATTTGTATTCTGGTACAAGTGCATTGTATTCATGATATTACAGAAAACATTAGAAACAGAAAACCTTAGAAAAGGTTTTCTGTAATATCATCTCCTGAGTAAGCCTCTAGAGCATAAATGAAGAGAAGCAACTGTATTAGTGCTATCACCCTGAAAGGTGAATGGGCTGCCATTTCCAATATTGTTGCCACTAAGTTATGTAGCTGAGTGCCAAGATCCATGGGCATTGTCATTCACTGATAGGATTATATACTGCCATGAAAAGACTCATAATGATGGCACAAGGTAATCTCTTCAAGATTAGGTTTCTGTCAAGACCATAATTCTTATTAAATTAGCCTGAGAAATTATAGTCCACCAAGTTCTAGATAAAGTAATAATTATGGTCAGTAAAGTATATAGAAAAGTTACAGCATTATTGCTGAATATACACACACACACAAAAACTTGTTTAATTAGGTAACAGTAGAAGAAGTCATGCTTGGAATTTTAATGAGAACCATTATTAGAAACTTTTGGCCTTTGGCCAAACCAGGTAAAGTCAAACCTGAAGAATGACTTTTAGAGATGAATGAAGAAGAATTTAGTCACAAGGTATACTGTAGAAACTGAAAGTAGAAACATGGCTCTTGTATTTCCAAATGAGGTAGGCTATATTATCTATTCATTTTCCCTTCTCCTTTTATTTTGGATTAATGGCATCCATGGCCTCTCCATCAACTCAATAAGTGCACAAAAAGCTAGGAGTTATTTCTGGAGCCAGATTTCTTGATTGTTTCCCTAGATGGTATAGCAGTGAAGTTACACTATAGGATAATCAAATACTAACCCCCCTATATCAATGTCTTAATCTATCAGTTTTTTTCTTAAGTCTGTTATGTGTTTGAGTGATCCTCCAAGCAAGCTGTTCTCCACACTCAGTGATCTATGCTACTTAAACTTTTGGCTCTGCCATCTTATACAAAGCCAAGTGATTACTACCACTTAAAAGTGGCACATGCCTTATCTGCTTATATTTCTTGTTGAATGCCCATGTTCATACCGAATATATGAGAAGAGAGGAAGAACAACTTTTTTGTGTACTTGGAGGTAAAGAGGAAAACTGAGTATTAGGGAATAGCTTTAATGTTCACAATAGGCATATATTGGATAGTGTTAGCAATTTCCTTATTAAGGAGATGGCTGTTGTTCACACTGCTCATTTAATTTACCTTCCTTGAAAAACACAATTCTAAGATTTTCCATTCATTCCCACAAATTTCTATTTAAGAGAGATGGAAACTCTGACTTCCCATAGAATATATAATGCAAACAACTTTTTTTCTAGATATTTTCAAAATCTAGAATTAGAAAAAGTTCAAAGTAAAATTACAGAAAGTCACCAAAAATATTGCTTGCTATTTTGGAAATAGAAAGGAAATAGAGGATTATTATTATTTAAAGAACCAATTAATACATACACCATTGCTCTTTAGATACTATATTAATATTATATACAAGACTGTGCCACAGTAACAAGCCAACAACTCTCAGCAGCTTAACAGAATAACATTTTATTTCTAAGATATACAGCTGGGAAAAACCTAAATGTATATTGTTTAGGAGAAAAAAGTAATGAGAGCTTTGTAAAACACAAGATTATCAGGCTTAATTCTTCCCTTTCCCACTGTATTTACTTACCACAAACAGTTTTTGTTTTCCTTGGCAAAAATAATTTGCAAATCCAACTTCTTGATATGAAAGCTTAGGCATACTCGATTTATTTTAGAATTTATTTGCCTAGTCAACAAATTTTTAAGACTTTGAAAATTAATGTTTTCTATTCATGTTTTATTTCTTTTTTAATAAGCTATCTTTTTTTTTTTTTTTTTTTTGAGACGGAGTCTCGCTCTGTCACCCAGGCTGGAGTGCAGTGGCCGGATCTCAGCTCACTGCAAGCTCCGCCTCCCGGGTTTACACCATTCTCCTGCCTCAGCCTCCCGAGTAGCTGGGACTACAGGCGCCCGCCACCTTGCCCGGCTAGTTTTTTGTATTTTTAGTAGAGACGGGGTTTCACCATGTTAGCCAGGATGGTCTCGATCTCCTGACCTTGTGATCCGCCCGTCTCGGCCTCCCAAAGTGCTGGGATTACAGGCTTGAGCCACCGTGCCCGGCCTTAATAAGCTATCTTTAAACACTAATCATTGTAGCATGAATAGAAGTAGTTATTGTCTAGGAAAATGGATATGATACAGATACTGACTTTTGTTGCAGTGAACATAGAGATTTATTGACCTGGAGATAAGGTCAATATTTTCCTTGAGAGACAATATCTCTAGATGTTCAACAAAATATAAAGTAAATATTTGTATTAATACCTATGTTTTGAATGCCTATTCAAAAATCTCTAAACATTTCTCTATAGTTGAATTTCATGATTTTTGAAAAGTGTGTAATTCTAAATAGACCTTGAAACAAAGTTTGAAGCTAAGAACAAAATAAACACCAGTGAATACTTCAAAATATATTGGCCTGTATTTTGTAACAATCTCTTTTGCAAAACAAAAACAAAAAAAAAGTGGTATTTCCTTTGAAATGTATAAACTTTAAAAAGTATGTGATTAAGTATAATTTTATGTATAATGTATATAATATATAATTTATTTTATAATTAATGAGTAACTGATTCGTTTAATTAACTAAACAAGTAACTGATTGGTTAACACCATCACACTAAAGTACATTTTAACACCTACAATGCATACATAATAGAACTAGAACTCTAAGTGTATAAGCAAAATTTTGCTTCACCTTGATTCTGATTGCCATTTTCTTTTCTCTTTGGACTTCTAAGCATTTCTTTGCAAATGTTTCATCAGCATTTTAAATATAGTCCTCATAATCTTACTATGGTGCTTTTTCTTAGGCACAAAGGTTTCATTAGCAAAGTGCATAATTGGTTAGAGTGCCTCATCCATTAAGAGACACCTGTTATGTATAGACTACATAGTATTGATTTCAGAGACAAACTTTCTAGAAAGGACTTGCAATTATCAAAACAAAACTAAGTAACTTCCACCAAATGTCTCTCCCTGACAATTTTCTGTCACTGGTTTATCTACCTTCCAAATCACCTGGGCTAATCATCGTAAAGTTCACTGACTTTTCTTTGTCCTAATCCTCTAGTTTTAATTCACAACGAGTGTCTGAGCCCATGGAATTAACTTTATCCTCCTCTTCTGTCATTGAAATAGTCAATGGCTTATTTTATTTTTTATAGTTTATGTTATTTTATTGTAAATTCTTGGTAAATAACTTAGAAACTCTTTTTTTTCCTTTTAAAAATCCACTTGTAACTTCTGCTAATAGAGTGTATATTCAGGGAAAATTGCATCTATGTTCCTGGGTTGCAATCCTCACACTTGGAGGATTGCAAATAAACCCCCTACATATATAAACTTTGCTGTGGCTTCTTCATTTTAGGTTGGCATATCTGGCATAAGTCAACCAGATTCAAAGTGACTTGACCTGACACCTGGTGCTTCCCTCTGAAAGTACAGTTAGTACCAGTACAAACTCTGTCTTCAGAAGACCCACTGGATGTTTCAGGTGAGTTGTCCTGAATTCAGACCACTCACTCTTTGGTTAAAGGTCTAGATTTTATATGGGTATATATATATATATATATAAAAGTTCTGGGGTACATGTGCAGAACACTCAGGTTTTTTACATAGGTATACACGTGCTATGGTGGTTTGCTGTATCCATCAAACCATCATCTTCATTAGGTGTTTCTCCTAATACTATCCCTCCCACCTCTGACAGGCCCTGGTGTGTGATGTTCCTGTCCCTGTGTCCATGTGTTCTCTTTGTATAACTCCCACTTATGAGTGAGAACATGTATGTTTGGTTTTCTGTTCTTGGGTTAGTTTGCTGAGAATAATGGTTTCCAGCTTCATCCATGTCCCTGTAAAGGGCATGAACTCATCCTTTTTTATGGCAGCATAGTATTCCATGGTGTATATGTGCCACATTTTCTTTATCCAGTCTATCATTGAAGGACATTTGGGTTGGTTCCAAGTCTTTGCTATTGTGAATAGTGCTGCAATAAACATACACGTGCATGTGTCTTTATAGTAGAATGATTTATAATCCTTTTGGTATATACCCAGTAATGGGATGGCTGGGTCAAATGGTATTTCTGATTCTAGATCCTTGAGGAATTGCCACAAAGTGTTCCAGGATGGTTGAACTAATTTACACTCCCACCAACAGTGTAAAAGCGTTCCTATTACCCTACATCCTCTCCAGCATCTGTTGTTTCCTGACTTTTTAATGATCACCAATCTAACTGGCATGAGATGGTATCTCATTATGGTTTTGATTTGCATTTCTCTAATGACCAGGGATGATGAGCTTTTTAAAAAATGTTTGTTGGCTGCATAAACGTCATCTTTTGAGAAGTGACTGTTCATATCGTTTGCCTACTTTTTGATGGGATTGTTTTTTTCTGGTAAATTTGTTCAAGTTCTTGTAGAGTCTGGATATGAGCCCTTTGTCAGATGGATAAATTGCAAAAATTTTCTCCCATTCTGTAGGTTGTCTGTTCACTCTGATGATAGTTTGTTGTGCTGTGCAGAACCTCTTTAGATTAATTAGATTCCATTTGTCAATTCTGAGTTTTGTTGCCATTGCTTTTGGTGTGTTAGTCATGAAGTCGTTGCCCATGCCTATGTTGTCTTGAATGGTATTTGCCTAGGTTTTCTTCTAGGGTTTTTAAGGTTTTAGGTCTTATGTTTAAGTCTTTAATCCATCTTGAGTTAATTTTTGTATAAGGTGTAAGGAAGGGGTCCAGTTTCAGTTTTCTGCATACAACTAGCCAGTTTTCCCAACACCATTTATTAAATAGGGAATCCTTTCCCCATTTCTTCTTTTTGTCAGGTTTGTCAAAGATCAAATGGTTGTAGATGTGTGGTGTTATTTCTGAGGCCTCTGTTCTGTTCCATTGGTCTATATATCTGTTTTGGTACCATACCAGTGCCATGCTGTTTTGGTTATTGTAGCCTTGTAGTATAATTTGAAGTCAAGTAGTGTGATGCCTCCAGCTTTGTTCTTTTTGCTTAGGATTGTCTTGGCTACATGGGCTCCCTTTTGGTTCCACATGAAATTTAAAGTAGTTTTTCTAATTCTGTGAAGAAACTCATTGGTAGCTTGTTGGGGATAGCATTGAATCTATAAATTCCTTTGGGCAATATGGCCATTTTCATGATATTGATTCTTCCTATCCATGAGCATAGAATGTTTTTCCATTTGTTTGTGTCCTCTCTTATTTCCTTGAGCAGTGGTTTGTAGTTCTCCTTGAAGAGGTCCTTCACATCTGGTGTAAGTTTTATTCCTAGATATTTTATTCTCTTTGTAGCAATTGTGAATGGAAGTTCACTCATGATTAGGCTCTCTGTTTGTCTATTATTGGTATATAAGAATGCTTGTGATTTTTGCACGATTTTTTATCCTGAGACTTTGCTGAAGTTGCTTATCAGCTTAAGGAGATTTTGGGCTGATATGATGGGGTTTTCTAAATATACAATCATGTCATCTGCAAACAGATGACTTCCTCTCATCCTATTTGAATACCCTTATTTCTTTCTCTTTCGTGATTTCCCTGGCCAGAACTTCCTATACTATGTTGAATAGGAGTGGTGAGAGAGGACATCCATGTATTGTGCTGGTTTTCAAAGGGAATCCTTCTAGTATTTGCCCTTTCCATATGATGTTAGCTGTAGGTTTGTCATACATAGCTCTTATTATTTTGAGATACATTTCATCTATACCTAGTTTATTAAGAGTTTTTAGCATGAAGGTTGTTGAATTTTTGTCAAAGGCCTTTTCTGCATCTATTGATATAATCAGGTGGTTTTTGTCATTGGTTCTGTTTATGTGATGGATTACGTTTATTGATTTGTGTATATTGAACCAGCCTTATATCCCAGGGATGAAGCAGACTTGACTGTGGCAGATAGCTTTTGAATATGCTGCTGGATTTGGTTTGCCAGTATTTTATTGAGGATTTTCCCATCAATGTTCATCAGGGATATTGGCCTGAAATTTTCTTTTTTTGTTATGTCTCTGCCAGGTTTTGGTATCAGGATGATGCTGGCCTCATAAAATGAGTTAGGGAGGAGTTCCCCTTTTTCTGTTGTTTGGAATAGTTTCAGAAGGAATGATACCAGCTCCTCTTTGTCCCTTTGGTAGAATTCATCTGTGAATCTGTCTGGTCCTGGACTTTTTTTAGTTGGTAGGCTGTTAATTACTACCTCAATTTCAGATCTTGTTATTGGTCTATTCAGGGATTTGACTTCTTCCTGATTTAGTCTTGGGAGGTTGTATGTGTCCAGGAATTTATCCCTTTCTTCTAGGTTTTCTAGTTTATTTGCATTGAGGTGTTTATAATATTCTCGGATGGTAGTTTGTATTTCTGTGGGATCAGTGGTGATAGGACCTTTATCATTTTTTTGTTGTGTCTATTCGATTCTTCTCTCTTTCCTTTGTTAGTCTTCCTAGTTGTCTATTTTGTTGATCTTTTCAAAAACCAGCTCCTGGTTTCATTGATTTTTTGAAGGGTTTTTTGTGTGTGTGTCTATCTCCTTCAGTTCTGCTCTGATCTTAGTTATTTCTTGTCTTCTGCTAGCTTTTGAATTTGTTTGCTCTTGCTTCACTAGTTCTTTTAATTGTGATATTAGGGTGTCAGCTTAAGATCTTTTCTACTTTCTCTTGTGGGCTCTTAGCGCCATAAATTTCCCTCTACACAATGCTTTAAAGCTGTCCCAGAGATTCTGGTACATTGTGTCTTTGTTCTCATGGGTTTCAAATAACTTCTTTATTTCTACCTTTATTTCGTTATTTATCCAGTAGTGATTGAGGAGCAGGTTGTTCAGTTTTGATGTAGTTCTGTGGTTTTAAGTGAGTTTCTTAATATTGAGTTCTAATTTGATTGCACTGTGGTCTGAGAGACTGTTTGTTATAATTTCTGTTCTTTTACATTTGCTGAGGAGTGCTTTACTTCCAACTATGTGGTCAATTTTGGAATAAGTGTGATGTGTGCTGAGAAGAATGTATATTCTGTTGATTTGGGGTGGAGAGTTCTGTCGAAGTGTATTAGATCCGCTTGGTCCAGAGCTGAATTCAAGTCCTGAATATTCTTCTTAATTTTCTCTCTCCTTGATTTAATATTGACAGTGGGGTGTTAAAGTCTGCCACCTTATTGTGTGGGAGTCTAAGTCTCTGTGTAGGTCTCTAAGAACTTGCTGTATAACTCTTGGTGCTCCTGTATTGGATGCATATATATTTAGGATAGTTAGCTCTTCTTGTTCATCTCTTTACCATTATTTAATGCCCTTCTTTGTCTCTCTTGATCTTTGTTGGTTTAAAGTCTGTTTTATCAGAGACTAGGTTAGCAACCCCTGCTTTTTTTTTTTTTTTTTTCCTCTTTCCATTTGCTTGGTAAATATTCCTCCACCCATTTATTTTGAGCCTATGTGTGTCTCTGCACGTGAGATGGGTCTCCTGAATACAACACACTGATGGGTCTTGACTCTTTATCCAATTTGCCATTCTGTGTATTTTAATTGGGGCCTTTAGCCCATTTACATTTAAGGTTAATATTGTTATATGTGAATTTAATCCTGTCATTATCTTGCTAGCTAGTTATTTTGCCCGTTAATTGATGCAGTTTCTTCATAGTGTCAATTGTCTTTACAATTTGGTATATTTTTGCAGTGGCTGGTACTGGTTGTTCCTTTCCATATTTAGTGCTTCCTTCCAGAGCTCTTGTAAGGCAGGCCTGGTGGTGACAAAATCTCTCAGCATTTGCTTGTCTGTAAAGGATTTTATTTCTCCTTCACTTATGAAGCTTAATTTGGCTGGATATGAAATTCTGGGTTGAAAATTCTTTTCTCTAAGAATGCTGAATATTGGCCCCCACTCTCTTCTGGCTTGTAGAGTTTCTGCAGAGAGATCTGCTGTTAGTCTGATGGGCTTCTCTTTGTGGGTAAACCCAACCTTTCTCTCTGGCTGCCCTTAACATTTTTTCCTTCATTTCTACCTTGGGGAATCTAATGATTATGTGTCCTAGGGTTGCTCTTCTTGAGGAGTATTTTTGTGGTGTTCTCTGTATTTCTTAAATTTGAATGCTGGCCTGTCTTGCTAGGTTGGGGATGTTTTCCTGGATAATGTCCTGAAACGTGTTTTCCACCCTGGTTCCATTTTCCCCGTCACTTTCAGGTACACCAATCAAACATAGGTTTGGTCTCCACATAGTCCCATATTTCTGAGGCTTTGTTCATTTTTTCTCTAATCTGGTCTTCATGCTTTATTTCATTAAGCTGATCTTCAATCTCTGATATCCTTTCTTCCACTTGATCAATTCGGCTATTGATACTTGTGTATGTTTCATGATGTTCTCGTGCTGTGTTTTTCAGCTCCATCAGGTCATTTATGTTTTTCTCTCAACTGGTTATTCTAGTCAGCAATTCATCTAAAATTTTTTCAAGGCTCTTAGCTTCCTTGCATTGGGTTAGAACACACTCCTTTAGCTCAGAGGAGTTCATTATTACCTACTTTCTGAAGTCTGCTTCTGTCAATTTGTCAAATCATTTTTTGTCCAGTTTTGTTCCCTTGTTGGCAAGGAGTTGTGATCTTTTGGAGGAGAAGAGAAATTCTGGTTTTTGGATATTTCAGCCTTTTTGTGCTGGTTTCTCCCCATCTTTGTGGATTCATCTACCTTTGGTCTTTGATGTTGGTGGCCTTCAGATGGGGTTTCTGTGTGGACATCCTTTTTGTTGATGTTGATACTATTCCTTTCTGTTTGTTAGTTTTCCTTCTAACAGGCCCCTCTCCTGCAAGTCTGTTGGAGTTTGCTGGAGGTCCACTCAGACCCTGTTTGCCTAGGTATCACCAGTGGAGGCTGCATAACAGCAAAGATTGCTGCCTGTTCCCTCCCCTGGAAGCTTCATCCCAGAGGGGCACCTGCCAGATGCCAGCCAGAGCTCTCCTGTGTGATATGTCTGTCAACCCCTGCTGGGAGGTGTCTCCCCATCAGGAGGCATGGGGGTCCAAGACCCACTTGAGGAGGCTGTCTATCCCTCAGCAGAGCTCAAGTGCTGTGCTGGGAGAACTGCTGCTCTCTTCAGAGCTGGCAGGCAGGAACGTTTAAGTCTGCTGAAGCTGTGCCCACAGCCACCCCTTCCCCCAGGTGCTCTGCCCCAGGGAGATAGGGGTTTTATCTATAAGCCCCTGACTGGGGCTGTTGCCTCCCCCAACTCCCCACCGAGATCTCCTGCCCAGAGAGGAGAAATTTAGAGAGGGAGTCTGGCTGGCTACACTGGTTTTGCTGAGCTGTGGAGGGCTCTGCCCAGTTGGAACTTCTCTGCTGCTTTGTTTACATTGTGAGGGGAAAACCACCTACTCAAGCCTCAGTAATGGTGGACACCCCTTCCCCAACCAAGCTTGAGCATCCCAGATTGACTTCAAACTGCTGTGATAGCAGCAAGAATTTCAAGCCAGTGGATCTTAGCTTCCTGGGCTATGTGGGAGTGGGATCCGCTGAGCTAGACCCCTTGGCTCCCTGGCTTCAGCCCCCTTTCCAGGGGAGTAAATGGTTCTGTCTTGCTGGTGTTCCAGGCACCACTGGGGTATGAATAAAAATCTTCCCACAGCTAGCTCGGTGTCTGCCCAAATGGCACCCATGGGCTGGAGTGCACCATTCCTCACGGCCCAGTCCCTTATGGCTTCCCTTGGCTAGGGGAGGGAGTACCCTGACCCCTTGCATTTCCTGGGTGAGGCAATGCCCCACCCTGCTTCACCTCACCTTCCGTGGGCTGCACCCACTGTCTAACCAGTCCCAATGAGATGAGCTGGGTACCTCAGTTGGAAATGCAGAAATCACCCACCTCCTGTGCATTGATCTCACTGGGAGCTGCAGACCGCAGCTGTTCCTATTCAGTCATCTTGGTAAGTCTCCTCAAAAATTGCTTTTAAAAGTGCTGGTGCATCCATACAATGGAACACTGTGCAGTCCATAAGATAATGAGGAGTATGGTTTTTACTGACACGGAATGGCATGCAAGCTCTATTGGTATGTGACAAAAGCAAAAGAATACAGAATGATATAATAGGATATTACAGTCTGGATAGAATGTGGTGTTTGCCTATATATCTTTGGAAGGATTCACAAGAAACTGCTAGCATGGGCTGCCTGAAGAGAGTGGTATTCAGACGCTGGTGGACAGGAATGGGAAAGAGACTTGTAACTGCCTTCCTTCTTGTAGCTTTTGAACTATGGGTCTCGAAAGTAAAGAAACTTAAAATTCCACAAAAGTTAACCACTGATTTTCCTAAATGGCTTCAGTTGAGGCTATAAAACAAAAACAAAACTGAACTTTGTATTGTTCATACATGTAAAATACTCTACATGTTAGATAACAAAGAGCAGTTCCATAGCATTTAAATGCTGACACTAATGTCAGTTTGTACTAGTCAGGGTTCTCCAGAGAAACAGAACCAATAGGAGATACATACATTAATATGCATATATAGAGGCTAAGTCCCATGATCAACCATGTATAAGCTAGAGACTCAGGAATGCCAGCAGTATAATTCAGTACTACTCAGCAGACTCGAGATCCAGAGAAGCCAGTAGTTTAAATCCCCAATCCAAGGCCAAGAGATGAGATGAGATGTCCCAGCTCTAGCAGTAAACGAGGCAACAAGGAGTGAATTCCTCCTTTCTCCACTTTGTTCTGTTCAGGTCCTCACCAGATTAGATAATGCCCAATCACATTGGGGAGGGCAGTGTACTTTACTGAATCCACCAATTCAAATACTAATCTTATACAAATACACTTTTATAGGCACGTCTAGAAATAATGTTTAATCGATACCCCATGGCTCACACAAATTGACACACAAAATTAACTATTATGCCATTTAAACAATACTCATGTGATTCAAATACTTTCAAGAATTTGTGTGTGATGCAACTATTTAATTCATCTAAAATTTTATAACTGCTTCTAGAACTTAGCATTGTTGATTATAAAACCACAAACTGTTAATCATACAGAAAGATGGAGAATGTAAAGGATATTTAGTGTTTTCTATCTGCTCAACTCCTTTCAACGCAATTCTAATAATTGGGAATTTTTGACCTCTTGAATCCCACCCTCGTAATTTTAAAGCCAGAACACTTAATTTCCTGCCTTATTTGTGAATCACAGGCATGTGATGAGCACCCATGCTCCAGCATGGTTACATGGCTCTGCCTATGCATCCAGTGTGCTGGTGAGTGGGCAGCAGAGGCATTGGACTTTGGAGAACAGCAGTGATTGCGAAGTGAGATCTCAACACAAGGACCTCAAGGTCTGAGCAGAACACAGCTGTAGCATCCAGTGCCTGGTAGACATGGCAGCCACTGGGTCATTTTCCCTTCAGGCTGGTATGCTGTATGATTTGGAGCCTTTTTCCTAAAGTCATAGCTTTGACGCTTTAAAGTTATTCTCTAGCCTTACTAGTGCCTCTGTGAGATTCCCAATATTGTTTTTTAAAAATTATTCTGCTTAATCAGAGTTATTTCTACTTCTTGCATTTAAACATGCTGACAGATACAGGAAGCTTACAGTTTAATAAAAATCAAAAAATATGTATGCCAGATATTCCAGTAAGCAGACTCCAAAGCAATTAAGTTGCTACATTTCTTATGTAACAAATGTTCTGGGATTAATAAGGAGTTCTTAGGGCATTTCTTTCTCCTAACTCCTGGAAAAGGAGAAAGACGAAACTTGTATAACAAATTACTATGGGAAGCTGTTTTCCCAACCTAATAAATGTCATTATTGACAGCTGTAACTTTGCACTAAATTGAGGAAAAGAATATAGAGGTGGTAGTAACAATAAACACTACACTCTTTACATATACTATCACATTTAAATCATACAACATCACAAGCCAGGACTCATTTTACATATGGTGAAACACAGGTTAATTATCTTGTTGAAAATCATAACTACTTTTGAACCTAGGCAACCTAGTCTTCTTCTTGATCACTGTATTGTATTACCACTCTGAATTTAAAAGAAACCCTAAAACACAGGATAAATTATTTAAAGTTGTTTACTTATGTACTGGCAATAACTGTTCATGAAAAAATTGTATTGTTTTGACTTAAAGAATTATCTACAAAAGATCAATTATATACAATTAAATATATATCAAGCTATATATTTATAGCTACTGTAAAAGACAAAGAAAGCTGGGCATGGTGACGCACGCCTGTAGTCCCAGCTACTTGGGAGGCTGAGGTGGGAGGATTGCTCGAGCCCGGGAGTTCGAGTTCAGCATGGGCAACATAGTGTTCTCTCTAAAGAAAGGTGCCTTTTTCCAAAATATTGAAGAAGCTTGAAAGAAGGAAAGGAAAGGAGAAAGGAAAAAAGAAAGGAAAAGGAAAGGAAAGGAAAATGAAGCAAGTGCCTTGAATTCATCTTAAGCTTCTTAATACTATATTTATTATCCTTTCAATATACCCCAAAATTTACAGAAGGCAAGTTACTATTAACCCTACTTTGTCAAAGTACTCTATATTCCCTGCAAAGCATTTATTCTCCACCTTCTCATTTATCCATTGCATCTAAATGATTCTTTTCGGCCATTTGAACCAGTTCTGCTTTTTTTCACTTGTAAGTTTCTCTTCTCCCAAGATATGGAAGTTTTCAAGTTGTGGAAGAACTCAAACCAAAGATACATTCAAGGACAAAAAGTAGTCAAATCATAAAGCAGAAGGAATTCATCAAAAGTTTGCTACTCACTCTCATGTGTTTTCCAGTGGAGTACCAAGTATTCTTTAAAAGACATTTACTAGGAACCTATAAGGGGTACTTTCCAAGGAGATATGAAAAACACATGAGAATAATTAATGCATGGTCTATGTCTTTGTGAAACTTACAATTTAATAGAAAAGATAGAACATGATGAAAAATAACTAGAGTTTAAGTGGAAAGTAAAAGACATGAAAAGGAATATATGAATAGAGAAGTTTCTTTTACTACAAAAAAGAAACACAGAAAGCGTTCCAGAAAGTTCAAATCAGACATGTGAAATTGTACAGAGAGAGCATTCCTGGTGGAAGGAGCAACACAAGGAAACGCTCAGAGGAATGAAAGCCTTGGTGAATGTGCATAACACAGAGAAGTATGGGTTTACTGTCTGGTAGTATCATGAAAGGTAGAAAAGAGGGTTAAACTGGAAATATAGTGTGATTTGTGAAAACATTCAATGTCTGGCTCAGGAGGCAGAATTTAACTTGAAGGCCCTGATCATTTTAACTAGCTGAAGATGCACTGAGCTCTGAGTGTGTTCTGACCATCTATAGTAAGTACTCAATCAGTGATGCCAACTACATCATTATTTATCATGACATATTTTTTACATTAGTAGAATTAGTGAAGTGGGCAAAGAAAATGGTTCATCAGTAAATGGATATGCTTAGATTTCCGACCTTATGTCTTACATTTATTTTGCATGACATTCAGAGTTTTGTGGATTATGTGACATGCATAATGTTTCCCAAAATACTCACTTGATAGGTAACAAAGTTAAATGAGTCTTTGTGTTCAAAATAAAGAACTGAATTTCCTAAATACATGCATACATAATTTTTTTTTCATTTTTGTGCCCAGCAGGAAGCTGTTAGAATAGAGTTGTTTTATACATCATTAAATAATAATATTTATCCTGCAGAGTTAAACCATATTAATTGAGTTTCTCATTTTTTCTTTTGAAAGCAAAATGAAACAATGCACAAAATTATAATCATTTTAAAGTTGTTGAATATTATATCCAAAATTCAATTTGTCTACTTAAGTCATATTAACCTTCTATTTTCACGGCTTAAATAATAAAGTTTTAGATGCCTGTAAGTTTTATTCAATTTTTCATACTTAGTTTGCTTTGAGGGATCCCTAGTTCCTTGTAATTTGGATGAAGGTATCTTTAATTACCATTTAAATTGTGTGAAAAATATATTTTGAAATGTCTTTTTTCTTTTTCTAGTGTTTATCTCCTAAGCTGATGCCTGTCCTTGAGAGAATTGCTTTCCAGGTAAGAAATTACACCCAGGAAAATACGTTACATATGTTTTTATTTTTTTAAATGTTTCTTTTGGCTAAACACTAAGTTTAAGAATCATCTGTCACAATTTATATACAGGTTTTTCTTAAGCTATTCAGTATAATTGAAGGGTTGCCTGTAGAAAGAAAGAAGGATTAAAAATCCTTTACCTCGTTTTGAATGAATTGACTCTGACCTAAAAGTTGGGTTCAAGTTCAAGTTTACACCCACCCATTGAAGATGGTGAGAGTGCCTTTGTGATTAGCAGGGCTGAGCTTCAGGCCTTCATAACACAAACATGGTTGTCTCCATCACTCTGTTCCAACTGTTAGTGGAACTGTGCTGAAACCCCACAAATTATTGAGCCTAGAGGCTGAGAGTTGACCATGTTTATAGCAGGGTTGGTTGTGATCCCTTAAATTTAGAGACACTTTGGCCTGAGAGTTGGCAGAATTGGGCTTTGTCTCAATTTAGCCACCAAGTATGTAAAACATCTTCACTGTTCCTCATCTGTGAAATAGTGTTGACCCTGAAGATGACTAGCTCTGGCCATGATATGATAATAGAATAAAAGCATTTATATGGTATATTTCTGTACACACTGCTTCAAATAAAGCTCACTATGAATCTGTGGGTAGGTATAGTATAAATGTGAAAGGCAAGAGGCTGTCAGCAAATGCAATTCGTTTCAAAAAATGGCTCCAAAGAAGGCAAACAATGTTTCCCGGGCAGCCTGACATGGCCTGACTAAAATTACCATGACCCAGGGTCTAGCTCCCAGTTTTACAGGCTCCAAAACTCTTGTTTACTAACAGCAGTGATCATTACTATCATTACTATTCAAATTAAAAAATATTTGGCTGAAAAATTTACAATTTAGTCTATGACCTAAATAGAAATGGGTAAAAAGGAAAGAGACTGGTACTGATAATAATGAGCAGAGCAATGCAAATTTGGCAGGACAAATCAAATTTGGTTGTAAAATGAAAACACTTTACAAGCCTAGTGAAGACATTTCAGTTGTTTGTGTATGCAATGTCACTCTCATTAGTAAAGGTTATCTTGCAGCTCCAGTCTGTAGTTTCTTATTAACAAAATGGAAAGTGAATATACATACTAAATTAAACATTTCACCTCTTCAGGGCCATATCTGACAACTGTGTTTATCCATGCATTCACTCAATTCAACAGTCATTTATTAAGTCTTTGCTGTATAGAAGCAGCTGCATTTTGGATAGCATAGAAAAAATACTTTCAGATGCAGATTTTTATTGAATCATAAAAATGTAGATTACAAAAAGATAGACAATAGCACTGATATCTTTGGCTGACATAAAATGTTCTCCATTCAAAACTGATACGTACACTGTATTTTACACTCTGTCTAGATGATGCACTCTTTCAGTATCTGTTTTGCAGTCGGGGTTTGGAGCTCCCTGCCCCAGAGGTCTGCTGTACCTATGTCTCCACTCCAGAAAGAAAGAGACTCGTCATCTGTTACCAAAAACTTACAGTTCCAGCTGCTGCTGGCAGGATTTTTGTTCTGAGTACTCTATTCAGGTTCTGAATCAAAGGTCATATCATAAAACAGTCAATGGTAACCATTATTGTAAAATAATATGGAATGAGTAATTTTATGTAATTTATAAATTTGTCAAATAGTTACATATTTCTTTTTAGTTCTACGTATTTGTCTTCTATCAACTGTTCAAAAACCAATTTACATGCCACTTCTCCCACAAAGACTTCTTTGTTCTCCTCAGCTTAAATTAAGTTCATCTCTTTTCAATAGTCTTCATTCTGAGGAGGGTGAGGTTAAAAGCTTTCCTTTCATAAAAGGTAAAATGAAATGATATAGTTTCATTTCTAGTGTTCTTAGTTTATTTTTAAAGTTAAAATACATCTATACAACCTTAAAAGAAATCTTTGGAGGAATTAAAAATAAGAGCAAAATAGTCAGTGCTTATAAAATTTTTTAAAAAGAAATGGTCAAAATTCATAACAGCATACAACAAAATTACAGAAATAAAGCTAAGTATATCTACTATAACAGTAAATATAAGTGGCTTAAACTCTACCATGTATTTTAAAAAATTAATCCTCAGATTCGTTTACAAAAACAAATGCCAACTATATAACTTACCAAAAAAAAAAACCAAAAAACAAAAAAAAAACCTAAAAATCATATACAGAGTCATAAGGAAAGGGTTAACAGCAGATTCCTCACTCAATCTCTCCCTCGTCAGGAACACCAAGGTAGTGTTGACTTCAGCCAGAACTCTTTATTGTGTGAAAGAATGTACGGGCTAGAAGACAACGAGGTTCTTCTTGTGGCTTCTATGAACTATAATTTTTATACAAAGAAATCTTCTCACTGGATATGCCTGGTGTAACTAGATTGTTGGTTGTTTTCTTCTTTGCTTGTTTGTTTTAAATAAGCCCATATTTTTGGATTGATGGCCCCAAGCTCTACGGGAGAATGGAAGTTAGTCATGTAGTACTCTTAGTTGCCATGGCTAACAAATCACCAAATGCTGCAACGCCCCTGTGCTAATGCATCTGGCACAGAATGAGCCTTCGAAATCCAAACCCAAACAATCACCAGTCTTTGTCCAGGAAGGAGCATCTGACAGATTCAGGAACTCCTAGATAACAGCTTAATGTTGGGTGTGGCTCCTTTCTTGAATCCTTTTCACAGTCCTTAGCACAGCTTTATGCTTTGTAGGATGAGATCTTAATAAACAACTGATCCCTTTGTGGTAGTGCAAAGGATAGTGTAAGGCAATGCCATGATTTATTATAAGATGAATAGGGAAAGTCTGGAAAGGTAGACCTTGAGGAAAAGGACACTAAATGGGATCTCAAAAAAAGTAACAAGAAAAGAAATGTAGAAACCAACATCCTTCCTATAAATTTAAAATATCTTTAAACAAACAGTAGTAAACAATTCCAACAATATATAGAAAGGAAAACCAAGTGGGATTTATACCAGGAATGCAGGATTAACTTAATACCTAAAAACTTAATTAATGTAATATACTATTATCAATAGAAAAAAAGAACAATTTATTTAAAAAATAAAATATCTGAAAAAACTAGAATTACAAGAGAACTTCCTAAAGACATCTAAGAAAAGACTACAGCTAACATCATACTTGGTAATGAAAGATGAAATATTTTCCTTCTTAAGATTAGGGAGAAGACCAGGTGTTGATTTTCACCACTTCTACTTTACAAACATTATACTGTATGTTCTAGTCAGTGCAGTAAGAAAACAAAATTAAAAAGTATCAGATTGCAAGGAAAGAAGTGAAACTGTGTTTATTCACAAATGACCTGATTATCCATGTAGAATTTCCTAAACAATTTGCAGAAGAGAAAAAGAAAACAATACTAGGAAAAATAAGTTTAGTAAGTCATAAAAAACAAGATTTAAAAAATAAGTTTAGTTCTATACACTAGCAACAAACAATATCAAAAGGAAATTGAGACAAACCCATTTATAATGCTATAAAACATTAAAATATTTAGGAATAAACTTAAAAGAAGTACAAGACTTGTACACAGAAAATATTGCTGAGAGAAATTAAAGAACTAAGTAAATGGGGAGATCTACCACTTGCTTAGATTGATAACAATGTAATTTACCCCCAAATTATCAGTTTAGTACAGTTCTTGTTAAAATCCCAATAGCCATTTTTATGGAACTTGACAATCTGAACTTAAAACTGTATAAAAATGTAAAGGACTTAGAATAGCTAAAATAATTTTTTTAAAAAGAAGAAAACAATGGGACTTACATTGCCTGATTTACACACTTATTACAAAGTTACAGTATTCTACAGTGTGATATTGGCATAAACATATAGATCCATGGAACATAATAGAGCCCAAAAGTAAACCCTTGAATATATTATCAGTTAATTTTATCAAAGGTGCCAGACAATTCAGTGGAGAAAGAATAGTGTTTTTATCAAATGTATGATGGGCAATGTCTACCTATATGCCAAATATAGGTATAATTTTTTGTATGATATGAGGTAAACTAATTTATGTGTATATATATGTATAATTACCTCACATCATACGCAGAAATTCAACATGAATCATAGACTTAAATAAAAATCTAATACTTCTAGAAGAAAGCATAAGAGAAAATTTTTGTGACATTGGGTTAAGCATAAGATTTGTTATATGTGGCACTAAAAATAGGATCTATAAAATGATAAGCTGAACATTATCATAATTAAAAATGTTGCTCTTCAAAAGGAAAGCAAAGAAGAAAATGAAAAGACAAGCCACAGTCTAGGAGAAATTACTTGCAAATCATATATCATCATATATCTGATAAAGGACTGCTATATAGAATATATAAAGAACCCTTACAAGTCAATAAGAAAACACCCAGTTAAAAAACAGGCAAAGGTCTACATAAACATTTCACCAGATAAGATATACACGTATTTAATAAGCACATGAAAAGAAATTCAACATCATTAGTCATAGGGAAATGCAAATTAAAACCATAATGAGACACCACTACTCTCTCACCAGAATGTCCATAATTCAAAAGACTGATGATACTAAAGATATGAAAACACCAAATCCTCATACATTTCTAGTGAGAACTTAAAATAATACAATGACTTTGAAAACCAATTTTACAGTTTCTTAGAAAGTTAAACAGATGCTTACCATGCAATCCAGAAATTTCACTCCTGGTTATCTATACAATAGAAATAAAACTTAGGTCCACCAAAAAAAAATGTATACAAATGTTTACAGCAGCTTTATTCATAAAATCCCAGACTGGAAATAATGCACTGGTGAGTGGGTAACAAAATGTGGCATATCCACACAACAAACTATTATTTAGCAGGATATAAAGAAACAAACTCTTGATATACATGCTACAATATGTATCAACTTCAAAAACATTATGCTAAGTGAGAGCAACCAGACACAAAAAGCTACATATTGTATGATTTAATTTCTATGAGGTTTCCGTACACAGGGCAAATCTATATAGACAGAAATCAGATTGGTAGTTACCTGCAGCTGCAAATGGAAACAGGGAATGACTGCAGACTGACAGAGAATTTTTTTAGGTTGATAGAAATGCTCTGGAATGTTGTGGTGATGGTTGCACAACAATATAAATTTATAAAAAGAATTGTATGCTTACAAATAATAAATTTTATAATATATAAATTATACCCCAAAAATATGCTAGAATTATTAAAACAGAAATGCTTGCCTGTTTTGAAGCTGTCTTGAAGATTATATGCAGGACCAAATTAGGACTTTTGAGGCCCCTATCTGCTAAAAATATAACCCTGCCTTCACATAAAATAAGCATAAAGAACAGTATTAACTGTAAATAAATATAAGGAGGTTAAAGAAAACTTCCGTTCTTTCCCCGCAGGGAAAATGCTCCAAAACCTTCTTTAAAATATCGAACTTTTTGAGTGCCCTGACTTCAGTAATACTCTAAAGTCCTTCTTAATTTTACCTCTGAGTAATTCAGCATTCCATTTAACAAGATAACTCTCATGCTATGTCCTACTTATAATAGTTCATTGATGATATTAAACCATAAAAAGATTATGGCAATAACACTTTGTAGACATTAACAAAAAAAAAAAAAAAAAACTTCTCTATTCTTCTGCTACAGTTTGGATATTTGTCCCCTCCAAATCTCATGTTGAAATTTGATCTCCACTGTTGAAGGTGGCGCTTGGTGGGAGGTGTTCGGGTGATGAGGGCAGATCCCTCATGAACAACTTGGTGCCCTCCTTGCATCAGTGAGTGAGTTCTTGGTCTAATATTACCCTTGAGAGCTGGTTGTCTAAAAGAGCATGGCACCCTCCCCATGTGTGTACTACGTGCAGAACCATGAGCCAATTTTCTCTATAAAGCCAAAATGTTTATGAGTCAAAATGTCTTTATAAATCACCCAGCCTCAGATATTCGTTTATAGCAATGCAAAATGGACCAAGACGCCTTCTATCTAAGGTCATCCTAAAGAGGCAAAAACTCATAGCAATTCAGAAAATATCAGCTTATCTCATATTTTGTACAAAATATAATGCCTTGAAATAATTATTTCAAAGAATGCTTTAACTCATGAACTTACAGTAATGTTTGATATTTGTATGACACTTTCTGGTTTCAGTGTTTTCACATAAAATATTTAATGTGAAATATTTTACACATTAAATATTTACAGAAGAAATCAAAGGTATTTTGTTTCTGATTTCCGTGAGAAAACTGAAGCTTAGGGATTTTTAAGTGACTCCCTCTAACTCATGGAGATACTAGGAAAGGGAACCAGGACATGAACTTGAGGCTTTCTATTCCCAGATGTCTGCTTTCCTCCACTGTGCTGCTATGTTATGCTAAATGAAGTCTTTTAACTTCCTACACTATGCTCTTTGATGTGACTCACTGGAAAGACCGGTTTTGCCAGGAGTTTTAAACTAGTACATAAAATTCTTGCTTAAAAAAAAAAACTTCTAAATATAAAAGATGAGAATGAATAAAAGCTAAATAATAACCCAGTAATTTTCACACTACTTGTATATTCATACATCAAATAAGCATAAAGTGATTTAAGATGAATGAATCTATGTAAAAAAGGAACAATAAAATATTACCTCAATTCTACTAGATAGCAAATCAGTAGACTAGGGGAGGCTATATTTTTTTCTCTAAGTACCTGAGTCCTCAAAGGGAGTTTACATTCTAGGAGAATCTAGCAAGTTGCTTTTTAATCTCAATAATTACATTTCACTAAAGCTTATATCTATAAATATATAATTATGCATTGAAGCATATTTTATTTAGTTGATACCTATCTATACACTTACATGCTTATACGTGTATGCCAACTGAGAAAAAATCTCTTTTAATTTTTGAAGGAATGTCATAAAGATATATAGACACAGTTATAGATTTCATATAGATATAGATGGATTACTTTTTAAATTTTGCAAACAAAATTCCAGTTAAGTTGTGAATAGTGGATCAGTCGAGTAACTAATTCTGGACGAAATAATATTGAGCTAAGTTGACAGTCTGTTTTTCTCATAATATTATTTTTCAGCATCAAGACTAGGCAGACAAACTTTCAACTAGAAGGTGCTTTCTTATTCCTCAGATCGTTTTACAGAGCTCTTTTTCTGCATTTCATGCTATTTTATTTTTCTTTCATGTTTCCACCCTCTTCACTTCCAAAAGGGTGCTGCTCAGCTGAAATATTCAGAAAGGAATCAGATGTATGAACTCCTCCCAAGGTGTTCCGTTCTACTGAAGATTGAAAGTCTAGCTCTTTGAAGCTCTCTTAATGGCTTATGAATATCAGCAAAGGCCAATGGAAAGAGTTTTAGATAGCGACGCAAAGATGTACATAACATTCCCTGACTGATGACCAGTGTTCATTGGTATTCTTATTGTTTAAATAGATAATAACTCCAATTAAAATCAATGGTATAGGCTAGAGGCCACTATGTTGATTGAATTAAAATACATCTCTGTTCTTTGAAATTTATAAATAAGTCGACGAAGGTCTCATGTTGTCTGTCTTATACTTGGTGCATTGCCAAAGAGTTCCAACAAGAAAGAAACGAGCCAGGACCCTAAATATTAATATTTGTGAGGTAAAGTGGTTGATCCTGTTAATAATATAAGCCCACGGAAAGCTTCTGAGATTCTTATGTATTGAATGAACATATGCAGAATTAATTAGCTGTAATCAGAGATGGACAACCCCACTTTAGCACACCATTACCATCATTATCTGAACAGAGAGAAGATGGAATAACTGAAACAGTGACATTATTTTCACATCATTTCAGCCAAATTATTCTAAATCCAAAAGCTTTGACTATGTAGATTCCTGATGAAAAGCTGAATTGTAATCAGCCTAAGATACATTATGTTGCAAAGCTGCAGCACCAGTGCATAACAGAACCTTACTTTCCATTAATTCATAACTTTCTGAAAGTGTAAACACTCCATATGCTTAGTAGCCCCCAAAAAAGAATGTTCTCACATTTTAAGATTGTCTATTAGTGACTTATTTTTAAAAAACACACACTCAAAGAAAACAGTGACTCTCAAAGCCATTTTTGAAAACTAACTTAACCTATGTGTTAAAACAAGATTAGTAACCTGTCAAGAAATATCAGTTCAATTGTGCGTTTTAGCAAAAACCCAACAACATATGCTGTGTTTATAGTGACTTTTGAACTCATTTAATGTGTTAATTCCTCCACAAGACGGAATTCAGAGACAGGATACAAGAGAAAGAAAGAAGTAGAATTAGAGTATGTGAGAGAATCTCATCTAGTATAACAAGGATGTCAAAAAGAAAAAAATTCTACTGGAAATGAACCCTGTTCTATGAATACTCCTAATAGTCACATAACTCACACACTTTTTGTTTCACGTTTTTGGTAAACGATGTTGCTTGCTTATTTTATTTACTCTGGACATCAGAATCTTCACTTCATGAAAGTCAGACAGTGTATAACTTTGAATATTAGTCATTAGGAGACTCAAAAGGGCCCTTTGACTCAAATATTTATTTTTTAAAAAAATAGAAATTGTAAATGACTGAGCTCACATGAGGTGATGAGTACAGTAGCAGCCTTCTATATTATGCATTGTTTAGTTGTCAATTTAGGATGTATAAATACATTGTGCATAATATATGGGGGAGTTCTGATACCAGTTTCAAATTCTCCTACACAGGAAATTGAAACTCTTAAATAAGTGTGGTTAAGATAACTGTTCCTCTTTTGGCTGGCTTTGGATTTCTCCTCTGAAGTGCTCCATGTTCTTTTTTTGTGACTTAACAAGAGTGGAGATGTTTATTTCCTTGAAAAAAATTACTGTTACTATTTGCAGACTTTCACAGACTTACTCAGTAATTACTCCAAGTCAACTTTAAGTACCTAGTATTTTTCAACAGATTCTCATGAAACTGTTTTTCATATTTCCTGCATACTATGTGCCCTGTCTTCCACATTCCCTGCAAATTATGTTTTGCTTGGAGGTTCCTTCAACTGACTGAGGTCCCTTCAACATAAACATGGAAGAAAGCTTGATATTTCATTCATAACCACTTTTACATAGATTGTAACCCACCAGCACCATGGACCACTCAAGGAGCATACCAGAAGCGAAGAAGAAGCTTGCAAAGCGGGAGGTAAGTGTTGGGCAGTGAGCAGGGCAGTTAGGGAAATAAGAAATTGACTGAAAAAAATATCAATCAGCAACTGGCTGTCATACAAAGGGATTTTTATCAACGAGACTCCGAACCAATTTATTCTGTATGATTTCCTGCGCATACACACAAGGGAAATAATAATGGGTTTGGGAAATGTATTAGTTGGTTCTTGCGTTGCCATAGAGAAATACCTGAGATTGGGTAATTTATAAGACAGGAGGCTTACTTGGTTCATGGTTCTGCAGGGTGTACAGGTAGCATGACAGCATCTGCTTGTAGGAAAGCCTCAGGGAGCTTTTACTCATGGCAGAAGGCAAAGTGGAAACAAGCATCTTACATGGCAGAAGCTGGAGCAAGAGGCGGGGGCAGAGCCACACACTTTTAAACAACCAGATATCATGAGAACTCACTATGGCAAGGACTGTACCAACAGAGATGGTGCTAAACCATTCGTGAGAAAATGCCCCCATGATCCAGTTACCTCCTACCAGGCCCCACCTCCAAAATTGGGAATTATAATTTGACATGAGATTTCAGCAGGGCCACAGATTCAATCCATATCAGGAAATACAAAAGTGATACAAATTTTCTTATCTCATTCTTTAAATATTCAATAAACTATATGTACAAGAACTATATTAGTCCATTCTCATGCACCCAAGACTGGGTAATTTATAAAGCAAAGATTTTAATTGACTCACAGTTCCACATGGCTGAGGAAGAAACTTACAATAATGATGGAGGGGAAGCAAACACACCTTTCTTCACATGGTGGCAGGAGAGAGAAGTGCCAAGCAAAGGGGGAAATTCTCTTATAAAACCATGAGATATCATGAGAACTCACTATCATAAGAACAGCAGAGGGGAACTGCCTCCATGATTCAATTACTTCCCACCAGGTCCTTCCCATGACATAAGGGGATTATGGGAACTACAAGATGAGATTTGGGTGGGGACACAGTCAAACCAGATCAAGGACTAAATATTTTCTCGGCCTTTAAAAGATCAAAAGATAATTAGTAATATTTGCATCCGATTCTATTGTCTGTTGCAATTCTCATTTCTCAAGCACTGAATGTTATTTGGCTAATAGTTATTTTTAATATGTATATATAAATATATATTTGCATACATTCATACATACTACTAAATTACTAGAATATTGGCTACATGTGGTTATAAGACTAGGTCAGTAGTTATATTCCTCAGTAGGGGGAAGTTCCAGCTTATCTTCATAGTTAGCTCCAAGTAGAAATCATTAAAACAACTTTATCTCCCTCAGGAATCTTCACCCTCCGCCTCAGTCAGTGCACTTCAGTTTTTACAGCATCATTTGTTTCTCCGGCATCTCAATTTTCCTCTCCATGGACCCATGAGATTTAATCACACGTGTAGCAAAAGCCTTATGTTCTATTTCCTTTTTTTCAAGGACTACAATTTTGCATCTGTGCTGCCTGCCTGAACCGCCAAAGATTTAATTTACTTGTCTAACTCATCAAAATTTCAGACATGCCTCATCCCTTCTTTCTTGATGATCTTCTCATTTCCTTCTCTCCTTCCAAACAGCCAAAGCTGACCATGGACCTGGGCTTCCAGCCACACAACAATTACAGTCCATTGTATCCTGGGCAATTTCTCTTCATTTCTTCGTGTTTGGAGAATGTTCTTTCTCCACATACTTCCAACTGTTTTACCCCAGTACATTTATAGCTTGAGATATTAAGGCAGATTGCAAAAAACAAAAAGTCACGAAGTCAACAACCTGCATTAGTAACAACTCTCTAATAGGACAGTAGTATGTCCCAGATCTTACTTTAATTCACATCAAATTTCAAAACATGATTATCTGCCCCCTATAAGAAAGAGTGTTATGTTTCCATTGAATCCAAGTGGCGAATCACCCAATTAGGGTTAGTAATATGGTCATGTTCATGCTAGAGGAGGAGTCAGGCCCAGGGTTTTCAGAGGCATATTACTATTCTCTTTTTTCATCATAAGCTTCCTAGGAAAATGCCATCAAAAAAATGTCTTACCTAACCAAAGGAAAAGTGAATGAGATAAAACTCCATTTGGCTAAAACTGAACCAAACAAGCTATTTTATCCAGTGTATCATACCCACAATTCATTGTGCCCTGAAATGGTCCTTCCTTACAGCTAGACTTAAGTTAATGGAATTTTGGATCACTTCTATGGTGCGTTTCCCTCAGGCATTTGAGAAAGTTAGGGTTACTGCTTTAATTCATTCCTAGCCTGCCCATACACTGCCTTTAACAAGTCTTTGTGGATGAGAGTTAAATGAGCCAAGAAAAATGGTAACTTTTCCCAAGCCATGTCAGAGGCACCATCCTTCTTTTTCAGACAGCTCACTGTATCACTGTAAAATAGCCAATAATGCATAGATATGTATATCATTTCTCTTATGGTTGCCTGAGGCCCCAGACACATTAGATTATGTTTGACAGAAACTTAAGCTTCAAGATAGCTCTACTGGATGTCTCCATATGCATAGAAATATGCATACGACTGAATAATCCAAGGATAAAACCAGAGAATCTTTTCTATTTTTTTTTTTTAACATTTCTTGACATTTACTTATTGCTTTTTTTATTTCAATAGCTTTAGGGGTACCAGTGGTTTTTGGTTACATGAATGAATTATATAGTGGTAAAGTCTGAGATTTTAGTGCACCCATCACCTGAGTAGTGCTCATTGTACCCAATACGTAGTTTTTTATTCCCCTGCCACCCTTATCCCCTCTAAGTCTCCAGTGTCTATTATACCACTCTGTATTCCTTTGCATACCCATAGCTTCGCTCTCACTTCTAAGTGAAAAACATGTAGTATTTGGTTTTCCATTCCTGAGTTATTTCATTTAGAATAATGGCCTCCAGCTCCACCCAAGTTGCTTTTTTCATGGCTGAGTGGTATTCCATTATATACATACCATAATATATACACACACACACAACATTTTCTTTTCTATCAGTTAATGGGCACTTAGTTTGGTTCCATATCTTTGCAATTGTGAATTGTGCTGAGATAAAAATTTGTGTACAGGTATATTTTTGATATAACAGCTTTGAAATTTTTTTCATGCAGTAATTAACTGAACTAAACTTGCAATGGCTCTTTGAAAAAAAAAAAAAGGCAGCGATATTGTATGTGAAGAATTTTCAAAAGGTTGTCACTTTACACTGAAGCTATTCTCCTTCATGTAACATACTACAAGTTCACTCGGAGACTTTAAAATGAAAGGTTCTTTTGCCTACTCCACAAAAAGCTCATTGATCGATTATCTTTTAGTTTTATGTGTGGCCAACCCTTTCCCAAACAACTAGAATGGCACAGCAAGTTGTTAGATCTTATGAAAGGAATATTGAAGCCTAATTTGTAAATTGTACATATTTTTTTATTGGGAGCTTCAGTGAAAGAAAATAATCCCTCTGTGTAGTAGTTTCATCATTCTTTAAAACAAAACATTTTCTCAAAGACTTGTTAAATCCTTATTAAATTTCTGCCATAAATGTGTTTTAGTAAAAACTGAATATAAATAGGGACTATGGACTTCCTTTAACTCAAGCATTTTTCAATGACCAAAGTCAAGTCATTATGAGGCAGAACAAATCAGCCTTCTGTGGTTCAGAATATCTGCAAGAACAAATGCTTCATAGAGCTGATGGCCAAAATCTCACCAGAAAGTATCAAAATATACATATTTCAAGAATTATTATGAGTTGGAATTACTAATTTCCGGCAAATTTGTATGAAAACTCATACTATGAGTTTATGAGGCTATGCCTATGCTAAAATAAGGCGATGACTATGCTAAAAATGCATTTGTATACTTGGACATTAAGGACAACCAGGTCATGCAGTTTCAATCCACTTCACAATAATTTTTCAAATACATCTTGACTTTTTGCTGCTAATTTATCCTTCCCATGTATCTTTCTTATTAAAAAAAAGTTTTTTTCATTTTTCTTATACAAAAGATAAATACTGTTGTATTAGTTATCTATCTATTGCTGCATAACCTCTTACTGCAAAACTTAGCAACTTGAGATGATACATATTTAATATCTCACAGTTTTTGTAGGTCAGGAATTCAGGTACAGTTCATCTAGGTGGGTCCTCTGCCTCAGAGTCTTCATGAGACTGTTAGTTACAGTGTCAGCCCAGGGTACCTAACAGGCTGCAATCAAGGTGTCAGCCCAGGCTGCAGTCATCTCAACATTCAACTGAAGTAGCATCAACTTACAATTTCACTCCATGGTTGCTAGTATGATACAGTTTCTCACAAGCCACTGGACTGAGAACCTCACTTTGTTGCTGGCTGTTTGCAAGAGGCTTTCCTGGTAGGTCTTTCCATCAAAGCAAGCACAGGAGATGACCCAGGGAGAAAGAATATCAGCAAGACAGAAGTCACACTCTTTATAATGTAGCCATGGAAATAACACCCCATCACTTTTGCAGTAATTTGTTATGAGAAGCAAATCACAAAGTCCAGCTACACTCAAGAAGAGAATATTACAAAGGCTTTAAACACCAGGAAGTGGGGACCACTAAAATATATATCAGAAGCTGCCTGCCACAACTACATATACACTTTGTACCTATTTTTTCCACTTAAGAATAAATCACATAAATTAACTGCTCTCAGTTTCTATAGACTGCATAGTGTTCCATTGCATGCTGTGTAACCAGTTTTTTATAGTTGAGCATTTATTTCCCATATTTTACAGTGACATAATCAATAGCCCTCTATATCTGTTATTTTATATTTGTATACAAGTACCTCAAAAGTCCCTAAAAATGGTCTTTATGTAAGTGCACCTTTAATATTATTAGATGTCAAATTCCCTTTCATAAGGATTATAACATTTTGCCCTCACAACAATAGTATGTGTAAATTTCTGTTTCCCCACAGACTCATCAACAAAGTATACTGTCAACATTTTACGTCTTCCCCAATTTGAAAGGTAAAAATGTACTTTCAATCTTCTCACATATTTAAATGTCATTAAATATCTTTCTCTGTGAACTGTTTATGTCTTTTGCTCATTTATTTCTATCAAGTTTTGGCCTTATTTCCCCTCACTTTTCATTAGTCGCTTCATACGTTAAGTAAATTGGCCTACTGTCTGTTATAGAAGTTGTAAATATTTTCCCCTCGTTGGTAATTCGTCTTTTGACTTTGCTGATAATTTTTTCCCATGCAAATGTTTTATATAGCCAAGTTTATTAATCTTTCATTTTAGTACTTGTGAATTTTGAGTCATAAATAGAAAGGCTTTCCTACACCAAAGTTGTAGAGGAACTCGGTGATGTTCTCTTTTGGTACTTAAATGTTTTCATTTTTTTCACTTAAGTCTATGATCCATTTGTGGTTTATTCTACTGTTTTATATAAAGCATAGATACAATTTTATCTTTTTTGAAATGGCCAGTTTTCTCAACACCATTTATTTTTAAAGTTCATCTCTTCAACAGAGAACTCAGATATCATCTTTATTAGATACTAAATTTCAACATGCATTTGGGTCTATTCCTGGAACTTCCATTCTGTTCCATTAGACTATTCCTTTTATTGCTGTTCTGAGTTTCTTTTTCATAATCTGTCCACGTCAATTTTATTAGCAACTTGTCTAACTCCAGAAAGAAAGAAAAAAAGAAGGTTGCCTTTGTTATCAGGATCACGGATTCTCTCTAACATGGAGAGAATTGACATCTCTATCATGTGGAGTTGTCTTATCCAAGAACAAAGATTATCATTTCACATAATGAAGTGTTCAAAGGTTTTTTCATATAGTTTTTCACACTTCTTAAGATTATTCCTATTTTATCTTTTATGCTGCCATTGTACATAAGTTTCTCTTTCATCAAATTGTCTAACCAAAATACATATTACATTGATTTTTGTATCTTAATTTTATATCTTATTAGAATGCATCAATATATCCAAAACCACATAGGGATAATATTATGCCTATCCATAATCTAGCAAATGGTAATTTGAAAGATTTCAAAGTCATCTAAAATGTATACATTAAATGCTAAATGTTCTAATACTTCTAAAGACCTGCTTAAAGAATGCGAAGGTTTAGTGAACAGAGTGCATTTTGAATTGTTTCAATTAAATCATAAAGAGAAAATTAAAGCAGTTTTTACTAAAAATTACTTAATATTTTAACATTTTTAAAACAAAATGACAGAATGAGTTTTATGTGCTTCAGACAGTGCAATGCCAAGTTAACTGCTATCTCATATCCTATTGAAAGAAATAAAGTTTACTCATAGTGAGTGAACAAACATGAATAATATCAATAGGCACTAGGCCATTTATCCATTAGAGTAATGAATGCCACCTCATACTCATTTGGTCAGGAAGAAAAATCTAAGCAGTTTCTGCCTACAAACATCAATATTTCTTGCTGATAGATGAAATCAAATCATGAAAGCAAGCAATTTTTATTGATGGTTTTCCCTTAAACTACTAAATCTGCTTTCTGACAAGCAATAAAATAATAACAAATAATATCAGAATCAAATTCTGCAATCACCAAACAGGAACACTCTGAAATAGAAATGAAGATGAAGACCCACATATGCAATGTACTTGAAACCTTACATAGTTAAAATGAGATCACCTCAAACAGTTATTTTTAGCCCAAACACATAAGCCAAAGAACACTAAAAACAAATCAATTAAGTTGTCAGAAAATCTCTTCAACTCTGTCCCTATAATGTGAAAACTATGCTATGCAAAATCGCTGAGGTTAAAATTGCAACACCATTTTAGAAAGAATGTAATTTTTAATGCACATTAAAAGGAAAAGTTTTAGTTGAAGTAAATGCCCTTGAGTTCTTTATATAAACAAGATTTGAATGTGGTAATAAGAAAGAAAGAACCCACTGGATTTGCAATGGCTAGACTTATAGCTCATTTTCTTAACATAAAAAAGTCAAATTGTAAAGATGCTTTCCCCTTCGCCTAATTCCGCATTTACCTTCCACTTTTATATTTAACAATCAATGCCAAGGTATTTCATCCCACTTCCCTGAAAAGCACTTCAATCTCAGCATACTTATTTATTTATTTTCCCCTTAGTAATAACCTAATAGGAGTGAATAATTTTGCCTCACTTTTTTTTTACTTGAGCATAAAGAATAACAATGAATAAAACTTTTGACATTGGTGGAATTTAGCCACAGCTTTATTGAACTCTATCAAGGTCATTTTTAAATAGGCCTAAGTAGCTTAACACAACTCAAAAAGGAATTTTTAACAATTCCTGATGTTTTACAGATGTACATCCAAGTATAGTTTTTAGAACAGGCCAACACCAGAAAATACTAGTTATGTTAAAGTTTAAAAAGACTGTAAAACCAGGGGGAAAAAAACCGAACTTCAAAAACTATTAAGAACATATGATTTTTAAGTGATAAGGAGAAACTGACAGCACTAGCTGAAGATAAAGCTTTCCATCTGTTCTCTTTTGCAGCCAAACCAACCTATCTCCATTATGGGAGACCCATCATTCCAAAATTTTTAAAAGGCATTTATCCCATAATCAGAACCTGTACAAAAGTCAAAAACATAACTGACAAAACAGGCCTCTTGTCGTTTATTGCTTTTTACTCTTGAATGCATTTCACAGCTTGAACATATCTTTGTTTTACCAATTCTAGCCCACAAAAAGCTTACTTGCCAACCCACATAGAAAATAACTCAAATTGCTTCTTTACAACTCAAGATTATAGAGTGGTGGCAACCCTTTCATCCATAGTATCTTCTGACTTTTACATTTTAAAACATCCAAATCAGATGGTTTGGTAACTTTCAATAAAAATTCCTAGTAAGCATTAAAAAATAAGAATCAAAAAGTGGTTCTTTATCATCAAGGTCATGCAGAAAGATGTAGGAGTAACCAACTGCTCAATGAGTAAGTGCATTTACATTAAAGGTTAATATATTCAGTCTTGCAGTTCAAGAAGAAGCCATCTGGTTTCAAATACAGAGTTGAAATGAATCTATAAAAAGGTAAAAATTCTTGCAAACAGCTCAGAAATACACATCCAGCAATTTCAAATATATCACTATTTCTTTTTTGGGAAAAAAAAAAAAAGCCTTTATAATTTATATCCAAACCTACCAAGTGAACACCTGCCCTCTACACATCTATCATTAACACACAGTGAATAAGGTGTTGCTAACTATCTCTAGATTTCATCTTACCAAGTCATTGCCTTTTTAATGTGTCAAGACAGCAGTCAGTTATACCTGTACTTATCCTAAGGAAAAAAAAAAAAATCACATTTCTGGTCTTTATAAAGAACATTCTGGTCTTTATTCCAGCCCCAAACATCTCTCTCCCAGGTCATCTTGTGGACGTGGGGTCATGCAGTCCTATGACAAGAGAGAAACTATAGCCTCACCTCCCTGACACCCCGAGAAGCTTTGCCATTTTCCAACCCACCAGCGGTCACTATCTTATAGTAACTCTGTATGAGTCTTTCCCAAATGGAATAAAGCACTTTCTTAAGCTTGTGGAAAAATCAAATAACTTAA
Source organism: Macaca nemestrina (assembly GCF_043159975.1). Taxonomy (NCBI): domain Eukaryota; kingdom Metazoa; phylum Chordata; class Mammalia; order Primates; family Cercopithecidae; genus Macaca; species Macaca nemestrina. The sequence continues at coordinate 81,436,477 of NC_092135.1, read as the reverse complement.
AGCAAGATCTGAAATTAAAGGTTAAAACAAAATCCTTTGGTACTCAAAAGTCCATTGCATAAGTTATTTATTGCAATATAGCAAACTACCCCAAAAATCAGTGGCTTAAAACCACAGTGATTTATTATTTTTCACAAATCTATAGCTCGAATTGGTTCTTCTATTCAATGTGACTTTGGGTCACTCATGGAGCTGCATTTATTTGGTATCTGAGCTGGAATGGAAGAGTCAAGATCTCATCATATGGCCGGAATCTTGGCACTGATTGTCAGCTGGCCCCCTCAGTTTTTCTCCATGTGGCCTCTCTCTATATGTAGGGACTTACCTTCTAAGGCCTCTCCACAGTTTCTTCTCACCCTCAGGACAACCTGGACTTCCCTCATCATGGCAAATGGATTCTTAGGGAGCAAAATCAAAAGCTGCCACTCCTCCTAAAACCAGGCCCAGAACTGGCTGAGGGTTACTTTTTTGTCTGTTGTCTTCTATTATTTGAAGCAAGTCACAAAGTCAGCCCAGGTTAAAGGGAGAGGGATGTACAGGGGGTGGATTTTTTCCTCTTGATGGGAGGAGTGCAATGCACATACAGGAAATGGGAAATTGTTGGACAGCCATCTTTGGAGATCATCTACCACATTCTAAGCACCATCAAATAAAAATTTATTTAAAGAAAGAGAAAAGCTTTCCTTATATAATAGGATGACAGATGTTTATTTGTTAACTCTGTCACCATAAGAAACAGATGTTAAATGATAGAAGAAATGGCAAGAAAAGTCTACTTCTACTTAGTGCTGTGATATTCAGAAATTGGGACAGAATACAACATGCTTCCTTTATTAATATTACTCAGTATCATAATTACTAAAAATTACTGAAAACACTACCCACTGCAGTACTAGTGAGAGTTACACTGCTACTCCAGACCTTTCCCAGCTTGGCTTGCTTGCAATAACAATCAGCCTTATCTTATTACAGTAAACACAGAGGCCCAGAAATTAGAACAGGCGCTATGTGAAGGAGTCAGAAAACATCCCCAAGATCCACAGATCAGATAGGAGTATCTATTACTGCATGGTAGCTGTGCTGATAGTTAGTACTTACACTGTTTTCCCCCCAGAAATTATTTAAGTCTCGTCATAGTATAGGTGTATTTGGAAAGAAAATGATGTTGTGATATATAAACTCCTAGTTTTGAGCAGCAATTCAAATGTACAATCAAAGCATAAAGTTACCATTTCCTCAATAACCTCCTCTTTCTTGGCCAGGAAATTGAAAGAAAAGTAGATCAAAACAAAGGCTATCAGAAGGGAGAAGAATAAGAAGAGTTGCATGAGGCCCCTTCTATACACTAAAATCCTAACTAGCCCAATAGCCTTTCTCTTTAAAAGGAACAACAGTAATGAGACTGTGGTGAGACAGTCTCTCCAATACTGAACTAGCCCCTTATACCAAGCAGTGAAGAAGCTGTCAGGTCACTGCTTCTCCACTACTCATTCACTCATTACCCAAATATTTATTAGGGCTTACATTGTGCCAGAACCTTCTAGCATCTTCGGATACATCAATGAGCAAAATAAGTACAGGTCCCTGCAAACATGAAGTTTACAATACAACAGAGAAAGACAATTAAAAAAAACTAAAAAAAAAAAAAAAAAAAAATAGAGGAAGATAAGGGGTATCTGGAGAGTTGGGCAGTTAGGCACGGTGCCATTTTAAATAGGGTGCTCAGGAAACAGGCCTCATTGGAAGAATGTCATTTGGGAAATGACATTAAGGGGTTGAGATAATTAGCAAGGAGGATACATAGGGGAAGAATATTGTAGGCAGAGGAAAGGGCGGGAACATTCCTGTGTATTGGGAAAAAGCTGAGGCCAGTAAAGGTAGAAGCAAGGAAAAGAGTAGCTAGAGAGAAAATCAGAGAAGTAACAGAGGTGAGATCATGCAGGATCTTCAAGCCACTGATTTACCTTGACTTTCTCTGAGTAGAAAGGGAGTCTTGAGCAAGGAGCAGGAAGATCTGACTGACTTTTTAACAAGATCCCTCTGGCTGCTCTGCTGGGTTTAGACCATTGAAGGGGGCAGGATGTGGGGGACAATGGTAGGAGGAGACAGGCAAGTTAAATTAGAATGCCATTATGGTTATCGAGATGAAAGTTGATGATGTTTTGAGTCAGAGTGGTAGAATGAAAGCGGTAGAATGTGAATGAAACATATGTATTTTGAAACTACAGCCAACAGCATTTCATAATGGATTGTATGTGGGATTTAAGTAAAAGAAAGGAGTAAAGGATTAAACCACTATTTCTGGTTTACTAACTGGAATGATGGAAGTGCCATTAAATGAGATAGAGAATACTGAGAATGAAACAGGTTTGGAAAGGGAGGGTTTCAGACAGGTCTGACATGAGATATCTGTTAGACATTCAAATAGAGAAGTCAGGTCAACAGCAGATACTGACATCTGTAGGTCAGGCTAGAGCTCTGAACAAGGGATATAAATTTGGGATCTGTTTGCATGTACTCAGTATATAAGGTATGAGACTGGATGCAATTGCCAAGGGAGTGAATGTGCTGAGACACTCCAACAATCAGAGGATAGGCAGAAAAGAGAGCTTCAGTTAACAAGACTGAGAAAAACAAGCCAGTGAATTAGGATTAAAACCACGGGCTTTTGATGTCCTAGAAACCATGTGAAGAAAAGATATCAAGGAAGAGGTTGTGAGCAACTGCATCATATGTGCTGAGAGGTCAAGTACAATGAAGACTGAGAATTGACCATTGAAAAACAAAAAAAATGTATTATTTTACAAGCATAGTGCCAAAATGCCCTGTGAGACAATATCTAATCATTCCTTAATAACCATATAGATTTAAAATTTTTAGTTCCATCTTGTTCCATTTAAGGTTAAGGGCAAAACCATTAAGTAAACTGATTTTCTGTCAGACCCGAGCGAAAATGTTATTTTTTGATTCCCAAAATCAACATGGCATGACCATAATGCCTTATGCTTAGTTACCTCAATAACAACATTTCCTACAGGGCACAATGCAGTCTGATAAAATCAGACCTAAGGTGCCAGTGCCCATCTGTTTGAAGTCTTCCAATCCCTAAGTCTTCCTTATCTACCAAAAATGGTCTGAGTAAAAGGAGAGAGAGGGAGAAAGCAAAAAGCTAACCATAATTTGTAAAAGCAACATCCCAAGGATTTAAAAAAAATCCACTGAGAAAAAATTTAAAACATCATCTTTATTTCTTACCTTTAAGTATCTTTTTCTTCTAAATTTTATAACATAGTGTTAAAAGTCAATATGAAGAATTGCATAATGAATAATATACTTTCAACAAAGAATTTTACCCACTCTCTCACATCCATGTGTTATATGGCAAGTAAAAACACACTGTTACAAATGTTACTGTTATATTAACAAGGCTATAAAGATGGACACTTAAAATGCTCTAGTAACTTGTTTTTTCCAGCATAGGAAAAAAAGAGAAAAAGAAGTAATGCAAAATGATAAACTCTCTAGTATTTTATGACATTTCCCTTGATGCCATTATTTTTTACAAAGCCATTTTACTATTTTCATTCATCTTTCAGCTACAAGAATAAAAAAGTGTTCATTACTCTACACATTAGAAATGTTTCTAAAGAAACTCAGTACACAAATGGAACTGTATTTTCCCTATGACTGAGATTATGATTTCATAGTTCTGCTCACACTGAAGCAAGATGCCTTTTAAAATTATCTCTAAAAAAAAAATCAATCAATAATGAGATATGCATTGAAGGTTAGTATATGTCAGACAGTGCTGCAAGCTGAATGACTCCTACTTACCAGGAGGTATGATCTCTGGGAGGTGATAAAAATATACAGACCTAAAAGGTAATGATAAAGAGCTGGGTAAGATTATTGCCAAGTAAGTAATACAGAAAATAAGTGTTGTGGAGCCTGAAGGCTACAAAAGATTGCTCCCAGGAGGTGTGGTCTAGACAGCTTTCAAAAGGCAGTGGGTCTCCCCCAGGGCTTCAGGAAAGGAGTAGGAATTTAAAGTAGAAGTCAAGGACAGGACATAGCATAGACAAAGGCACAAGGGTGGAGTTGTCCTGGGTCAGTGCTGGATAAGACTAGCTGAAGTAGAAAATATAAACTGAAACAGAATGTTTGAAAAGAGAGTGAATTTAATAGCTACATACCAAGAAATATGCCAGTGCCACCCCTGCTCTCCCTTGTTCTCTCCCCACCTCTACACCAACCCCTCCCCAGCCTTGAATTAACCACGACCTTTGAAGCCAAAGACACTTGAATGCCAACTGTATGTTTCCATGCCTGTATGACCTGTATGAGAAAGTTATTTAACTGTATGGACCTCAGTTTCCTTACCTATAAATGGTGATAATTATAGGCACTAAAAAGACAATTTTTCCAATAGTAATAAGAGTATCTAGTATTGTAATAGGCACCATGCTCAGATTATTTGCATTGTCTGATTTAATCCTTACAGCTATCCTTGGAAGGCATGTTATTCCCTTTATGCAGATGAGAAAATGAATAAGCAGGTCAAATTACTTGCCCCAAATCAGAGAGACAAAAATTGGCAAAGCCAAGAAAGATCAGAGATTTTGCTGACCCCAAAGTCCCCATCTTTAGCCATCTTGATACCCTAGAAATAATAAATGTAAAACATTAGTACAATGTTTGCAGATAAACTTATTATTCTTCTCCAAAATTCCATGAAGTAGTACTTGTTACTACTGTTGTTATTATGACAGATGAGAAAAATTAAAATCCAGGGATTTTATGTAATTTCCCTCCTGTGACTTGGCTAATAATTAACAAGACAAAAATAGATTGAAATCTGATTAACAAGATTTTTAAATTTCAATACAACATCACTGCAGTTTTTTGAATGTAGGAATAGAATCATCAAGACATTCCTTTGGGAGAGTTAACCTGTTTCATGAAGCTTTTACTCAATATTCCCCTAACAGAACCAAAACTTTCTGTATGGGGCTTTCTCTGTAGCCCATAAATACCTATAACACTGTATTGCATATATGAGACATATTTCTTCCTCTAGTCTAGACTATGATGAGTTCCTTAAGAGTAAAGTTCATTTACTACCTATCTTTGTATTTCCAAAGGTTAGCGCAGGTGCATCAAATTTAGTGCATACTCAAAAGCATTTGATGCATAAATGGACGATGGATAACACAGATCTAATAGATTCAAATGGAAGTACTTTGGAAGTCCACATGCCAGCTTCAGGGTCTCATGAACCCCACTGAAGTTTATATAAATGTGGACTGTACATGCTTAAGTGCATTTTCAAGGAAGAAGTTTCATAGTTCTCATCAGATTCTCAGAAAGGTACCAGACCCCCATAAATGTTAAGAGCCATCAGACTCAAGGTAGGGAAACTAGTTAAAAGTAATTGAATTTGTACAAAAAAAAAATGTATAAAGGACTAAACTAGTGCTATGGCAATAGATGCAGAAAGAATAATACAAAAACAAATAATATTTCATATATAAGCCCACAGAATTTGACATAAAAATCTAGTAGACATTAGGTTTATTGTTATACTGAATATAATAATCAGCCAAGCAGCATCTATCACATACTCTTCTCTCATAATTGTTTTTATGCCACTCACTAGTCTAATTGAAAACAAGTTACTCAAATGAAGGAGTCCTTGTAGTATACTTACATTACTCTGGTCTTGTAAACCAAAAATGGAGGACCCTCCTCCCCAGGATAATTTCAGGAAAGAAGTATCTCACTTCATGGCCAGCACCCAAGCTGAAAATCTACTTAAACCATTCCTTGAATTATCTATGTGGAGTGCAATAATCTTATTTTAACTGCTCTGTCAGCATTGAAAATAATCACAAAATTAATGCTATAACTGTGAACATTGTACATTCCTCTTGTCCACATGAACTAATATACTAACACCATATATGCTTAATCATACATTGCACATCTATGTATTATTATACATTAAATTTCTGCCCCCATAAATATCCAGTGGGGACAACTGTGAAGTGTCATTGTCTATGGTTTATTCCAGTAAGATGTGGTAGAGATATGACTGTTCCAACTACCTGGGTTCTTTCAGGACATATTTAGTGTCTAGAAATGTTAAATGCATGTACAGTTGACCCTTAAATAATGCGGAGGTTAGGGGTGCTGAACCCCTGCACAGTCAAAAATCCACATATAACTTTTGATTCCCCCGAAACTTAATTGCCTGCTATTGATTGGAAGTATTACAGATAAACAGTTGATTAACACATATTTTATTTTACATGTATTATATGGTATATTCTTACAATAAAGTAAGCTATAAAAAATAAGACGTTATTAAGAAAACCATAAAGAAGAGAAAATATATTTACTATTCATTAAGTGGAAGTGGATCATTATAAAGGTCTTCATCCTCATTGTCTTCACATTGAGTAGGCTGAGGAGGAGGAAAGAGAGGAGGGATTGTTCTTACTGTCTCAGGGCAGAGGCAGAAGAGGTGGAGGAAGTAGAATGAGAGGCAGAAGAGGCAGGTCCACTCACTGTAATGTTCATTTTTTTAAATCCGCATATAAACGTACCCACACAGTTCAAACTCTTCGTGTTGTTAAAGGGTCAACTGTATTTTATTCTACAAGCCTATGATGAAAGTACCCAGTCTTTTCTGCAAGTTTTATTGAACAAATGTTTATTGAATTCTGATATATGTGAAGAACTAGACACTAGAGATACAGATTTAAGGAGTGGGGATTTTCTCCCTTTCTGCTGGAAAACTGGAGGAATTTTACCTTAATAATAATAAGAAAGCCAGAATTTTTAAAATATATTTACTAAATCACTAATGTGATGGATATTGAATTACATAGTGACCTCTGGTAAGATTAAGAGTCTCTAGATGTTGTGAGATTGAGATAAGTCAAACTGTGTTCTTATATTGTTATTTTCCTCCCCTCTCCCAATATTTTTATAGAATTATATTAAATTATAAATAATATTCCATGAAAACTCAAAAAGGGCTTAAAAAAGGAAGGTTTTAGGAAAAAATAAAGGCCAGCTGACCTTAGTGCTGGTTGAAGATTTACAGTGATAACTGTATATAAATGTCAAGCTATAGAGTTTCTATCAGTAACTAGGTGCAGTATTTTTTGCTGTTTTTTCTCCAGGTAATTGTCAATGCAGCTGGACATCTGCTGCCGTAATTTATTTCTGGTTTTACATTAACTAAATTTAAGCATTCTGAAAGTGACCAAGCATGTTAAATGAATGCAAAAGAAATTATTTAAACACAAAGAGGGACATTTACAAAAATATTTAACACCTCTGTGGACAAAAAAAAAAAAAAAAATGAAAATGGAACATAACATGTACAGTTAAAACTACAGGCTTACTCTACCGTTAGTCCAGAAGCAGGCCCTAGTAACTTAGAGTTTTGATCTTGCATGACAATAGGGACTAAGTATTCTACTAGTGAGATGGTGTAACAAAGTCAGACTTATTGCTTAAAATTGGGGCTGCAGTGTTGCAACCCCCACAACTTGTTCTTGAAGAGGATCTAGTTTTATAAGAAGCTCTAGTCTAGACCCAGGTAAGAGGTGAAGCCAGCTGGGCTTCCAGGTCAGGTGGAGACTTGGAGAACTTTTCTGTCTAGCTAGAGGATTGTAAATGCACTAATCAGTAATCTGTAAAAATGTACCAATCAGCACTCTGTGTCTAAAGGATTGTAAATGCACATATCAGCACTCTGTAAAAACACACCAATCGGTACTCTGTGTCTAGCTAAAGGATTATAATGCACCAATCAGCTCTCTGTAAAATGGACCAATCAGCAGGATGTGGGTAGGGCCAAATAAGGGATTAAAAGCTGACCCCCCGGAGCCAGCAGCAGCAACCTGCTCAGGTCCCTTTCCACACTGTGCAAGCTTTGTTCTTTCACTCTTCACAATAAATCTTGCTGCTGCTCACTCTTTGGGTCTGCATCAACTTTAAGAGCTGTAACACTCGCCACGAAGGTCCGCAGCTTCATTCTTGAAGTCAGCAAGACCACAAACCCCCAGAAGGAAGAAACTCTGGACACATTTGAACATCTGAAGGAACAAACTCCAGACATACCATCTTTAATAGCTGTAACACTCACTGCAAGGGTCCGCAGCTTCGTTCTTGAAGTCAGCGAGACCAAGAACCCACCGGAAGGAATAAATTCCAGACATATTTTGGCAACCCAGATGGGACTATCACCAAGCAGTGAGTACCACTGGACCCCTTTCACTTGCTCTTCTGTCCTATTTTTCCTTAGAATTCGGGGGCTAAATACCGGGCACCTGTTAGCCAGTTAAAAGCAACTAGCATGGCCACCAGACTAAAGACACTGGTGTCAGGCTTTCTGGGAAAGGGCTCTCTAACAACCCCCAAGTCTTCGGAGTTGGGAGCATTGGTTTGCCTTCCGCTTTTCCTGTACTTCTGGGCTGAGCCGAGGGTCAACAGAGAGGAAAGCCATTCAGCTTCGAGGTCCCGACAACAAGTTGGTTGACCCTGTGGCCATGAGCAGAACTCACACAGTCACATCACCCAAGCAAGACTCACCCATCTGTCCCATCCTGACTCTTGCCTCCTGGGTCCTAATGCCTGTCAGACAAACTTCCTTTCGCCTCTCCTCTCTGAGGTTAGTCCTGCTTCTAAAAACAACTACCTGTCTCTGGTGCTTTTCTAGTTTCTCCTATAAGAATGATTTCTAGTATAAACTTCAGGACTCTGTTACTTTCTTTAGGCACCCAGGCTCACCAATCAGAAAGACATAATTTTTGCCCAAAGCCCCATCACAGGGGAAACTATCTGGAATTTTAGGATCCCTCCTCAGACTAGCAGGCCTAACAAAAGCTATTCCTGAAGCTAGCATATGGGGAACCTCAGAAATGATATCCTTCCTATTCAAGTGAGGACAAAAGGCGTCACTCTTCCAACCCTGGAGATCCCTTCCCTCCTTCAGGGTATGGCCCTCCACTTCATTTTTGGGGTGTAACATCTTTATAGGACAGCGGTAAAGTCCCAATACTAACAGGGGAATGCTTAGGACTCTAACAGATTTTTGAGAATGCATTGATAAAGGCCACTAAATCCAATTTTTATCGGTCTTCTCTGGGGTCTAGGAGGACAGGCAAGGTGCAGGTTTTTGAGAATGCATCAGTAATGGCCACTAAATCTGACATTCCTCTGTCCTCTTTGTGGTCTAGGAGGAAAACTAGTGTTTCTGCTGCTGCGTCTGTGAGCGCACCTATTCTGATCAGCAGGGTCCAGGGACTGTTGCGGGTTCTCGGGCAAGAGGTGTTTCTGCTGCTTCATTGGTGAGCGCAACTATTCCGATCAGCAGCATCCAGGGACCATTGTGGGTTCTTGGGCAGGGGTGAAACAAACCAAAACCGCAGGTGGTTTGTCTTTCAGATGGGAAACACTCAGGCATCAACAGGCTCACCCTTGAAATGCATCCTAAGCCATTGGGACCAATTTGACCCATAAACCCTGAAAAAAGAGGTGGCTCAATTTTTTTCTGTACTACGACTTGGCCCCAATATTCTCTCTCTGATGGGGAAAAATGGCCACCTGAGGGAAGTATAAATTACAATACTATCCTGCAGCTTGACCTTTTCTGTAAGAGGGAAGGCAAATGGAGTGAAATACCTTATGTGCAAGCTTTCTTTTCATTGAAGGAGAATACACAACTATGCAAAACTTGCAATTTACCTCTCACAGGAGGACCTCTCAGCTTAACCCCATATCCTAGCCTCCCTATAGCTCTCCTTCCTATTAATGATAAGCCTCCTCTCATCTCCCCCACCCAGAAGGAAGTAAGCAAAGAAATCTCCAAAGGACCACAAAAAACCCTGGACTATCGGTTATGTCCCCTTCAAGCTGTAGGGGGAGGGGAATTTGGCCCAACCTGGGTACATGTCCCTTTCTCCCTCTCTGATTTAGAGCAGATCAAGGCAGACCTGGAGAAGTTTTCAGATGATCCTGATAGGTACACAAATGTCCTACAGGGAATAGGGCAAACCTTCTATCTCACTTGGAGAGATGTCATGCTATTGTTAGATCAAAATCTGGCCTTTAATGAAAAGAATGTGGCTTTAGCTGCAGCCCTAGGGTTTGGAGATATCTGGTATCTTATTCAAATAAATGATACAATGACAGCCAAAGAAAGGGACAAATTCCCTAGTGATCAGCAAGCCATCCCCAGTATGGATCCCCATTGGGACTTCGACTCAGATTATGCGGACTGGAGTCATAAACATCTGTTAACCTGTCTTCTAGAAGGACTAGGAGAATTAGGGAAAAGCCCATGAATTATTCAATGATGTCTACCATAACTCAGGGAAAGGAAGAAAATCCTTCTGCCTTCCTCGAGCAGCTACAGGAGTCCTTAAGAAAATATACTCCCCTGTCACCTGACTCACTAGAGGATCAATTGATCCTAAAAGATAAGTTTATTACCCAACCAGCCACAGGTATAAGGAGAAAGCTCCAAAAGTGAGCCCTGGGCCCTGAAGAAAATCTGGAGGCATTATTAAATCTGGCAACCTCGGTGTTCTATAATAGGGACCAAGAGAAACAGGCCAAAATGGAAAAGTGAAATCAGAAAAAGGCCACAGCCTTAGTCATGGTCCTCAGACAATCAAATCTTGGTGGTTCAGAGAGGACAGAAAATGGAGCAGGCCAATCACCTTGTAGGGTTTGTTATCAGTGTGGTTTGCAAGGACACTTTTAAAAAGATTGTCCAGTGAGAAACAAGCTGCCCCCTCGCCCATGTCCACTATGCTGAGGCAATCATTGGAAGGCCCACTGCCCCAGAGGACAAAGGTTCTCTGGGCCAGAAGCCCCTAACCAGATGATCCAACAACAGGACTGAGGGTGCTGACGGCAAGCACCAGCTCACGTCATCACCTTCACTGAGGCCCAGGTACATTTAACCATTGAGGGCCAGGAAATTGCCTTCCTGCTGGACACTGGCATGGCTTACTCAGTGTTAATCTCCTGTCCCGGACAGCTATCCTCAAGGTCCATTACCATCCGAGGAATCTTGGGACAGCCTGTAACCAGGTATTTCTCCCACCTCCTCAGTTGTAATTGGGAGACTTTGCTATAGGTAGTATGTGTATCTAATCCTACATGCCCATGCTGCAATATGGAAAGAAAGGCAGTTCCTAACCTTTGGGGGAACCCCTGTTAAATATCAAAGGAAACCATGGAGTTATTGCATGTAGTGCAAAAACCCAAGGAGGTGGCAGTCTTACACTGCCAAAGTCATCAAAAGGGGAAGGATAAGGGAGAACAGCAGCATAAGTGGCTGGCAGAGGCAGGGAAAGACCAGCAGAAAGGAAAGAGAGAAAGAGAAAGAGAGAGTGAGAGGAAGAGACAGAGACAAAGAGGGAGTCAGAGAGGACAGAGAAGGAGAGAGAGGAAGAGACAGAAAGTCAAAGAAGGAAAGAGGAAGAGACAAAGAGGGAGAGAGAGAAAGAAAGAGACAAGAAGTCAGAAAGAGATGAAAGTAGTAAAACAGTGTACCCTATTCCTTTAAAAGCCAGGGTAAATTTAAAACCTCTAATCAATAACTGAAGGTCTTTTCCGTGACCCTATAACACTGCAATGCTACCTTGTTGTCAGTGTAAACGAAGCTGTAGCCCAAAAGCACTGAGGCCACTGACAACCCATAGCCTTCCTATCAAAAATCCTTAACCCAGCAGGTTTCCTAACACGGGATCTGAATCTTAATTAATTACCATATAAAGGTCTGACCAGACTGAGGAGGAACTCCCTTCTGGACAGGACTACAGATGGTTCCTCCTGGGTGATTAAGGGAAAAAGACACAATGGGTATTCAGTAAATGATAAGGAAACTTTTGTAGAAGCAGAGTTAGGAAAATAGCCTAATAATTGGTCTGCTCAAACGTGTGAGTTGTTTGCACTCAGCCAAATCTTAAAGTACTTACAGAATCAGGAAGGAGCCATCTATACCAATTCTAAGTTAATATGGGCTGAACAAGGTTTTATTAAAATAGCAAAGAAAAATTAAAATCACAAACTTAACAAGGTTTTGAACTAAAGAAAAGTTTGCTAAAAATTAACAGTGTAACATGCATTATCCTACTACCACACTCTCTCAAAGGATTTCTCAGACAGTTTGCAAGAAATAACAAATCTATCCAGTAAGGATAGTAACTACAATCCCAAATAGACTCTTTGGCAGCAATGACTCTCCAAAACCGCCGAGGAATAGACCTCCTCACTGCTGAGAAAGGAGGATTTTGCACCTTCTTAGTGGAAGAGTGCTGTTTTTACACTAACCAGTCAGGGATAGTACAAGATGCCACCTGGCATTTACAGGAAAAGGCTTCTGAAATCAGACAAAACCTTTCAAACTCTTATACCAACTTCTGGAGTTGGGCAACATGGCTTCTCCCCTTTCTAGGTCCCATGACAGCCATCTTGCTATTACTTGCCTTCGGGCCCTGTATTTTTAACCTCCTTGTCAAATTTGTTTCCTCCTCTAGGATCAAGGCCATCAAGGTACAGACGGTCTTACAAATGGACCCCCAAATGAGCTCAACTAACAACTTCTGCCTAGGACCCCTGGACCGACCTGCTGGCCCTTTCACTGGGCTAAAGAGTTCCCCTCTGGAGGACACTACAACTGCTGGCCCCTTCTTCACCCCTATCCAGCACGAAGTAGCTTGAGTGGTCATTGCCCAATTCCCAACAGCAGTTGGGGTGTCCTGTTTAAAGGAGGGATTGAGAGGTGAAGCCAGCTGGGCTTCTGGGTTGGGTGGGGACTCAGATAACTTTTCTGTCTAGCTAGAGAATTGTAAATGCACCAATCAGCGCTCTGTATGTAGCTAAAGGATTGCAAATGCACCAATCAGCACTCTGTAAAATGGAACAATCAGCAGGATGTGGGTGGGGCCAAATAAGGGAATAAAAGCTGGGCTCCTGAGCCAGCAGTGGCAACCCACTCGGGTCCCCTTCCATGCCGTGGAAGCTTTGTTCTTTTGCTCTTCACAATAAATCTTGCTGCTGCTCACTCTTTGGGTGCACACCAATTTTAAGAGCTGTAACACTCGCCGCAAAGGTCCATGGCTTCATTCTTGAAGTCAGCAAGACAATGAATCCACCGGATGGAATAAACTCCAAACACATCTGAACATCTGAAGGAACAAACTCCGGACACACCATCTTTAAGAGCTGTAACACTCACTGCAAGGGTCTGCGGCTTCATTCTTGAAGTCAGCAAGACCAAGAACCCACCAGAAGGAATAAATTCTGGACACACAGGGAGGCAGGAGGAGAATGGCACAACCTCATCAAAGTCAAGCCAAGCCTCTCTCTAATGCCAGTGGCTAGATTTGCACTATTGCTCCTGGACAGTAGCCCTCAATACCATTATAAGATTTGGATCTGGTCTGGGATACCACAGGGCTGGTAGAAAACAACCGAAATAAAATAGACTGTGAAGAATAATCCTGAAGTAGAGGGACAGGAAGAAATAACACAAAATTCTTACACACACACACACACACACACACACACACATATGATCTTACCAAACCAAATGCCAAAAATGCATGAAGATATCTAAAATGCCAAAAAATTAAAAAAATCAGGCCATAAATTCACCCAAAAAACCTTAATTTTTTGAGATAATATGGCAAAAAACTTGCAAATAAGTACATTTAGGGTATCCAAGAGAGATGAAAAAATAATTTGCATAAAAATGAGGACATTATAAAACAGGCAAAAGGAACTATAGCAGACATAACATATATATTAAAAACCTTATAAAATAAAAAGTAGAGCTGTCAATTTTTAAGCTCAACATATTGGATAATTGAGAGTGAAGCCATTGAAAAGAGACGTTGTGTTTTATGAGAAAATACCGAGCAAACTGCCCAGAATGCTGCACAAAGGGACAATGGCATTTTTTACAAGAATCATCAAGACGTACATAAGATAGATTGAGAGTCTCCAACGTACACATAGTAAGAGTTCCAGAAGATGAGGTAGAAGATAGGAACAGAAATATTTGAAGATGCAATAACTAATAGATTTTCAAATGCAAAGAAGTACATGCATCCTCAGTTTAAAAAAAAGAAAAAAAAAAAGTACTCCTGGTACCAACCACAAGAAATGAATTCACATCCTGTTGGATCACAGAGAAACTGAAGTAACATCAAGAGTAAAAACATATCCAGGTAATATATTAGATATTTTTACATGTATTTTTTTAATCTCTCACATAATATTTGTCTATTTCTCTCCATTCTTTTGTCCTTCTCTGATTTCATCTCTGTTCAGTAACATTTAAAGATGAATATTATTGCTTTACTATAATTTGGACAAATATTTCACTAATGTGTGTAAGTTTATAAGGACAGAGACCAAGTACTCTTCATAGTTGCAACTCTATTGCCTAGAAATGTCTGCTACATAGTTCTAGGGCTCAATAATGCTTAAGAAATGAAAGAGTAAATGCTCTATGAAGTCAAGCGACTTCCCCAAGTTTGACTGCTAATAAATGATAGAACGGAACAACTGATAGTGTTGACTCATTTAGGTTGAACCACAGAGTCAAATCTTTAGGTACTCTTTTTACCTAGGCTACTGCTCAACCACTTTCTCTTTATCTAGTTCTTTGTCAATGGTTTTAGATTGATGTTATATTTAACCTTACTATTTTTCTTAACTCAGCCTGCTTTTTTGGCTACTGATTTTATCACTCAAAATATTTTTACCAATCACAGACTTTACATAATCCTCAAATTTGCTGCATATACTTTTATATCTACTAGGATAAATACATATCTAAATAATGGGAGAACAGAGTCAGAAATAGGCAAGCCAAGAACAAATGGTGGCTTGAGGAGGTAAGTGCGACTCAAAAACTATTTTTGAAGGTATATGTGCAAGGAAACATACTAGGTACAGTTCTCAAAGACGTTTTATAGCATGGAATTTCTAGTTCCAAAATGGCAATATAGAATCAAGCTGGCTTTACTCCCCCAGTAGAAAGTCAAAAAGCAAATGTATGGTGCCAAGATTATCACCAACAATATCCCAGAACTCAAAAAACAAAGATGAGACACATTCCAGGGCTATAGAGAAGTGAAAAAATTCCAAACAGACAGTAAGAGAATTGGACTTCCATATCAACAGTGTCCCTCCCCACAATCTGTCCAGCACCAGGCTCACAGAAAATCAACCCCCTAACTCATAGGTTCTGCACTGAAAAAAGTGAGATTGAGGTGAACAACCAAGTTTCCCACCATCTTGGGTTCCCTGGCAGGATACCTGCCCCTGCCTTAACCCACAAGAAGCATCAAGAATGCCTGAGAAGATAAATATCTCTGAAGACAGCCAGATACAAAGGAGGAAGGCAGAACTACCATGCTTGGCCCTAAGAACTCTGCTCTGTAGCTTAGCCAAAGATGCCAAATCAGAGCAGTTGTTCAGCAGCATCATGCTTTTGGAGGTTTGTTCCACAATTCCCCTTACCACACTACTGGAATATCCCCTTTGGGACCTCCCTTATTTGGAATGGGTAGCACACTGACTCTTTACTAGAACTGAGACAGACTTAAGGCACCATCAAATGCCAATAAGGAGGCAGTATGCTAGAGGAAAAACATTTTGAAAGAAAGAAGACCAACAGGAAAATCAAAAAGACTCTCTAAGCAATTATATTCAATAAAAACTAAAGCCAGACTGAGAAGACAGGGATAAATAATCCCTCAATGCGCCGGGCATGGTGGTTTATGCCTGTAATCCCAGCACTTTGGGAGGCTGAGGTGGGCGGATCACTTGAGGTCAGGAGTTCAAGACCATCCTGGCCAACATGGTGAAACTTCATCTCTACTAAAAATACAAAAAAATAGCTGGGCGTGGTAGTGTGTGCCTGTAATCCCAGTTACTCAGGAGGCTGAGGCAGGAGAATCACTTGAACTCCTGAAGTGGAGGTGGCAGTGAGTCAAGATCTTGCCACTGCACTCCAGCCTGGGTGACAGAGAGAGACTCTGTCAAAAAAAAAAAAAAAAGAAAAAGAAAAGAAAAGAAAATCCTTCAATCCAAATATATGCATGTATATCCACAAGAAACAACAGCAAACAAGGAACCATGATCTCCTTAAACAGACAAAGCAAGGAATGACTGACTGACCCTAACAAGATAGTGATATGTGAACTCTCTGACCAATAATTCAAAATAGCAGTTTAAAGGAAACTCAGTGATCTTCAAGATAAAACACAAATTTATATCAGATAAATTTAACAAAAAGGTTGAAATAATTTTTAAAAATCAAACAATAATGTTAAAACTGAGAAATACATTTGGGAGCTGAAAAAATTCATTAGAGGCTCCCAACAGCAGAATGGATCAAGTAGAGGAAAGAATTTGTGAGCTCAAAGAAAGGTAATTTGAAAATAATCAGAAGAGAAAAGGAAGAAAATGAAGATCACCTATAATATATAAAATATTACCTCAAATGACCAAATCTGAGAATTATTGGTAATTAAAAGGGAGTTGAGCAAGAACAAGGGGTAGAGAGTTTATTCAAAGATATAACAGAAAGCTTTCTAAAATTTGAGAAAGATGTGAATATCAAGGTACAGAAAGAACTCCAAATAGATTTGACCCAAATAAGACTACCTCAAGGCATGTAATCAAACTCACAAAAATCAAAGACAATAAGAAGATCCTAAAAGCAACAAGAAAAAAGAAAATGACGTAGAAAAGAGCTCCAATTTGTCTGGCAACAGAGTTCTCCATAGAAACCATACAGGTGAGGAGAGAGTAGAATGATATTTTCAAAGTGCTGACAGAAAAAAACTGCCTTCTGAGAATATTGTATTTAGCAATCTTTTCTTCAAATATGAAGGAGAGATAAAGACTTTCCCCCCAAAAAAGCTGAGAGAATTCATTACCAACAGACCTGTCTTAAAAAAACAATGCTAAAAGGAGTTCTTCAATATGAAAGAAAAAAACATTAACATGCAAAAAGAAAGCATTTGAAGATAAAAAATTAAGTACACAGACAAACCCAGAATATTTTCATGTGTGCAGTCTACTCAGAACTCTAGTATAAAGCCTAAAAGACAAATCTATCAAAAACAATAATACCAATGGCAACTAGTTAAGACACAGGCAATATAAAAATATGTAAATTGAAATGACATAAAGTCAAAATGTAAAGGGGATGGAGTTAAAATATAGAGTTTTAAAAATTTTTCTGTTTCTATTCTTTTCTTTGTGATCTTAATTATCATATATTAAAAATAATTTGTGTCTATAAGATGTTTTGTAAGCCCCTTGGTGAGCACAATCCAAAAAACTATAATAGATTTACTAAAAATAAAAAGCTACCAGAGAAAATCATTTAACCACACAGGAAGACAGTAAGAAACAAAGAAAGGGAGAGAGAAGTGACAATGCAACCAGAAAACAAGGAAGAAAATGGCAATAGTAAGTCCTTACTTATCAATAACATGGAATGTAAATAGACTCAATTCTCCAATTAAAAAAATAAACTGAATGGATAAAGGAACGAGACACAACTATATACTGCCTACTAGAAACCCACTTCACCCACAAAGACACACATACACTGAAAGTGAAGGAATGGAAAAATATTCCATGCAACTGGAAACCAAAAAAGAGCAACAGCAGCAACACTTTGATAAATAAAACTACAAATCAAAGCATACAAATCTATGCACCCAACACCAGATCTCCAAACTATATAAAGCAAACATCAACAGACCTAATGGAAGAGATAGACTTCAGTACAATAATAGCAGGGGACTTCAACACTTTACTATCAGTAGTGAACAGGTCATCCAGACAGAAAATCAACAAAGAAACATCAGAGTTAAACTGCACACTAGACCAAAGAAGCCTAAGAAACATTTATAGAACATTTCATCCAATTGCTACAGAATACACATTATTTTCTTCAGCACATGGAATGTTCTCCAGAGTAGATCACATCTTAGACCACAAAACCTCAACAAATTCAAAAAGGTGGAAATCATATCAAGTATCTTTTCTGATCACAAGGGAATAAACTAAAAACATACAAACACATGGAGATTAAACAAGATGCTTCTGAATAACCAGTGGGCCAATGAAGAAATTAAGAATAATACTAAGTAATTTCTTGAAATAAATGTAAATGAAAATACATCACACAAAAATCTATGGGATACTGCAAAAGCAGTACTAAGTGGGAAGCTTATAGCAATAAATGCCTGTATCAAAAGATTGGAAAGACTTCAAAAAAGTAACCTAATCATACACCTCAAGAAACTAGAAAAGAACAAATTACACCCAAAATTAGGTGAAGAAAATAAATAATAAAAACAAGAACAGAAATCAATGAAATTGACACTAAAAAAAAAAAAAAAGACTAATGAAACAAAAGTTAGACTTTTAAAAAGATAAATAAAATTGACAAATCTTTAGCCAAGAATAAAAAAATACTCAAAATCAGAAAAACAACAAAACAGAGACATAACAACTATGACCACAGAAATATAAAGAATCATTAGAGACAGAGATTATTTTGAATAACTGTACAGCAACAAATTGGAAAACCTAGAATCAATGCATACATTCCTGGACATATACAACCTACCAAGATTAAACCACAAAGAAATAGATAGCTTCAACAAACCAATAATAAGTAACAACAACAAACTCATAATGAAAAGCCTCCCATCAAAGAAAAGCATAGGACCTGATAGCTTCACTGCCAAATTCTACAAAACATTTAAAGAAGAATCAACACCACCAATTCTACTAAAACTCTCCAAAAAAAATTTAGACTTTATACTCCAAATTCAGTTGATGAGGACAGCATCACACTAATACCAAGGTAGACAAAGACACATCAAAAAAAGAAAAACTACAGACCAATATGTCTAAGGAACATAAATGTAAAAATTCTCAACAAAATGCTAGTAGACAATTTAGCAACACATTGAAAAGATCATTCACCATGATCAAGTGGGATTCATCCCAGGGATACAAGGATAGTTCAACATACTCAGATCAATAAATATGATACATCACATTAACAAAAATGAAAACAAAATACTATATATTTATTTCAATAGATGCAGGAAAAGCACTTAATATTCAACATTCCTTTATAGCCAAAACTTTCAGCAAACTGGGTATAGAAGGAACATACTTCAACATAATAAAGGTCATATACAACAAACCCAAAGCTAACATGATACTGAATAGGGAAATATTAAAATTGTTTCTTCTAAGATCTAAAACAAGACAAGGATGTCCACTATTACCACTTTTATTCTATACAATACTAGAAGTCCTGGATAGTGCAATTAGCCAAGAGAAAGAGATAAAGGGCATCCAATTTAAGATGGAAGAAGTCAAATTAGCCTTCTTTGCAGATGGCATAATCTTATACTCAGAAAATTCTAAACACTCAACGAAAAACTGTTAGAACTGATAAACAAATTCAATAAAGTTGCAGGATATAAAATCAACATACAAAAAATCAGTAGCATTTATCTATGCCAACAGCAACAATCTGAAAAAGAAATCAAGAAAGCAATCCCATTTATAATCACTACGAAGAATATAAAATACCTAGGAATATATTTAACCAAATAAGTGAAAGGCATATACAAGGAAAATTATAAAACACTGAACAAATTAGAACACAAAAAAAGGGAGGATATTCTATGTCCATATATTGGAAGAACTGATATTATTAAAATGACAATTGTACACAAAGGAACTTACAGATTCAATGTAATCCCCATCAAAATACCAATGACATTCTTCATATAAATAGAAAAAAAATGACCCTAAAATATGTATGGAACAACAAAAGACACAGAATAGCCAAAGCAATCTGGAACAAAAGAACAAATCTGGAGGCATGACACCACTGAACTTCAAATATACTACAAAGCTATAGTAACTAAAATAGCATGGTACTGACCATGCTATTTTATGTAGACCAATGGAACAGAATAGAGAACCCAGATATAATTCCATGCATTTACAGACAACCCATTTTTTGACAAAGGTGCCAAGAATATACAATGGGGAAATGACAGTCTTCTCAATAAATGGTGCTGGGAAACTGAATAACTATATGCAGAAGAAGGAAACTAGACCCCTATCTCTTGTCATATTCAAAAATAAAATCAATATGGATTAAAGACCTAGATCTAAGACTATGACCCTATAAAAAAAATTTGGGGAAATGCTTCAGAACATTTGTCTGGGCAAATATTTTTTGTGTAAAACATCAAAAGCATAGGCAATAGGCAATCAAATCAAAAATAGAAAAACGAATTACATCGAGTTACAAAGCTTTTCTCCATAAGAATCACTTGAACCTGGGAGGCGGAGGTTGCAGTAAGCCAAGATCGTGCCACTGCACTCCAGCCTGGGCAACAGAATGAGACTGTCTCAAATAAATAAATAAATAAATAAATAAGCTTTTGTACAGCGAAGGAAACAATAAAAAAAATGAAGAAACAACCCACATAATGAAAGAAAATATTTCCAACCTAATGAGAGATAAATAACCAGAATATATAAGGAGCTCAAGCAACTCAATAGCAAATAATAATAAATAATACAATTTATAAACGGGCAAAAGATATGAATAGACATTTCTCAAAAAAGACAAACAAATGGACAACAGGTACATGCAAAAATGCTCCACATCCCTATTATCAGAAAAATGCAAATTAAAACCATGAGATATCATCTTACCCCAGTTTAAATGGCTTTTATCAAAAAGGTAGGGAATTATAGCTACTGTGTAAGGATGTGGAGGAAGGGGAACCCTCATACACAGTCAGTAAGAATACAAATGAGTCTAGCCACTATGGACAACTACATGGAGGCTCCTCAAGAAACTAAAAAAAATAGAGCTATCTATATGATCCAGGAATTCCATTACTGGATATATATCCAAAAGAAAAAAATCAATATATGGAAGAGATATCTGCACTTCCATGTTTACCGTAGCACTATTCACCTAGCCAAAATGTGGAATCAATCTAAGTGCCTATAAAGGGATAAATGGATAAGAAAAATGTGACATATATACACAATGGATTATTTAGTTATAAAAAATAAATCCTGTTACTTGCAGTAACATGGATGGAACTGGAAGTCACTATGCTAAATGAAATAAGCCAAGCACAGAAAGACAAATATTGCATGTTTTCACTCATATATGGGAGCTAAAAAGAAAGTGGATCTCATGAAGACAGGTAGTAGATTTGTGGTTACCAGAGGCTAGGAGGGATAGGAGGCAGGGGGAATGAAGAGAGGTTGATTAATGGGTACAAATATAAAGTTTGATAGAAAAAAATATCTAGTGTTTGATAGATCAGTAGGGTGACTATAGTTTATAATAATCTATTGTATATTTCAAAATATATAGAAGAGAATAACTTGATTATTTCTAGTGTAAAGAGAAATATTTAAGGTGATGGATATCACAAGTATACTGATTTGATTTTTACAAATTATAGGAATATGCTAAATTATCACACATACCCCCAAAATATGTACATCTATTTTGCATCCATCAAAAATAAAGACATGCAGTATATTAGAAAACTATATTACATTTATATATGATAGAGGAATGTGATGGGAAAACAAACAACATGCTATAGCATTCTAAAAAGGGAAAGATGACAACTCTTTGGGTAGGATAGAGAAATTTCAAGGAACAGGTGACTACTGAGAGTGCCTTGAAAGAGTAGCTGCATTTTGACAGAAGGATGTGGGAGTAAATAGAACTGCAGTCCAAGAAACAACCAGGAGCAAAAGAATGGAAGCAGAATACTATGGGCATATTTAAAATGCAGCAATCTCTTAACTTGGTCTTTGGAATAGGATGCGTGTTGAAAGTCATAAAAAAGAAAAGACTGAAACCTGGCTTGGGGATATATCATGTAAGACCCTGAATGATATGCTGGAGGCTGTGTATATAATTCAGTAGACAATGAACAGATATTAAAGATTTTTTAAGGGAAACTCTATATCAAGGATATGCTTTTTGAAGTTTACTTTAACAGCCAAAACATAATGAGTTTGAATTTATACCCAGAGTGTACAGTTTGGCCGATTATCTATGGGGAAATGCTCAGTGTAAAATGAAAGTTGGCACTCAGGAGCAGAGCTGAGGCTGGAGAGGATGATTAACATCTCGGGAAGAACAGGGACAAAGACGAATGTAAAACACATTAGGCTGCTGCACAAGGATTCAGCCAATGACCGTGGGCTGGTCAGCAATGATGAGTGCTTCATTAAGTCAAGGAGAAATATTATGGAGAAAAAGACTCTGGATTTGGCCTTTAGAAGATGGTCTTTAATGATAAATAGCAGCAGTGGGAGGGTTAGAGCAGAAGCCTGGATGATAGAGGTAATAAACTGACCAGTTTCTTAGTCCATTTGGACTCCTATAACAAAAATACCAAAAACCAGGTAGCTTATAAACAACAGACATGTATTCCTCACAGTTCTGGAGGCTGGGAAGTTCATGTTCAAGGTGCTGGCACATTTGGTGTCTGGTGAGGGACTGCTTTCTGGTTCATAGGTGGTACCCTCTAGCTGTAGCTGTGTTCTCACATGGTAGAAGGGGTCAGTTAGCTCTCTGGGACCTCTTTTATAAGGGTAATCCCAGTGTGAGAACTCCACCTTTATGACCTAATCATCTCCCAAAGGGTCCACCTCCTAATACCATCAGCTTGGGGTTTAGGATTTCAACATATAAATTTTGGAGTGATACAAGCATTCAGTTAATTGTAATCAATAAGATAGCAGAGAGAGTGAATGTCCTATGGAATCATTTGGCAGAAAAAAGTGAACAGCAGTAGACTTGAATGGGAGGTACCTAGGATAAGGTAGTCCTAAACATTTTTTTGACATAGTGGGAAGAATCAGGGTTCTTTTGTTTGTGCTAATGTCACATAGTCTCAAAAGTATTCATCCCTCTGTCTTGCAATGCCGATTTGCTTCTTATTCCACACTAGACTGTAAGCTCCTTAAGGGCAGATGTTGTGTTTCCTTCACCATAGTTTTCTCAGCACCTAATCCAGTGCCTACCACAAAAAAGACATTCAATGCAAGTATTTTAAAATTCAAGAAAAAGCTTAAAGATGGTATGAAAATGAAATCAGTGCTCTAAAGTTCCGAAGGATGTATGGAGGATTAGCATTAGAAACAGGATGATGGGTTAACCTTGGATTATGACAGTGGTTTATTATCTAATTATCTCCAGTGGTTTGAAGAATTAAAAGTCATATTTATAAAACCTATTGATATGGAAAATAAACACTTATTATATTCAGGCAGTATACTATATTTCTTCCAAAGAAAAATCTGAGTGCTTTGAGAGTTGTGTCATTGTACCAGAAACTCTTAGTGTTCTATTTGCAGCTTTGAAGATCCATTCAAAAAAATTTGTGAGGTCTTAAATAAAGTATTTTAATGTAAATAAATAAGCTTGACAGTTAAAGTAAGAAAAATAAAAAATGAATCAGGACTCAAAAAGTAAAAGCTAGGAAAATCTGAGAAATGACTAGGAAAGGAAAAAAAATACCAAGTGGCCCCAAGCTATAAATAAAACTCAAGTGAAGATTCACCATCTCTATTCCCCTTCCACTACCCCTGAGCTTTTTTGTTGCCAAGTATTTCTGGCCATGTGAGCATACTGAAGCCAGAGTATGGGTGTGCGTATCTCAAGACTACATGTGTTCCCAGGTTGTTTTATGGTACCAGTGGGAAGTCACATTTTTAGAAGTTGAGAAAAGGAGGAATACATCATCATGCCAGGAATTGAGTTGGACCCCAGTGTGTAGCTGCACTATGAGATCCTGTATCTTGGAGAGTCCAGAGGTAGTCTATTTTGACATTTAGCCATACTGTGAGATAGAAATGGTTGAAGGTAACAACGATTGCTTCCCCCACTCAGCTGGGTGAATAGACTTCAGCCAAGTAACTTTTATGTAAGGTACCTCTAGTTTTAGTTTCTATGATTTCAAATGTGAATAGGGTTGGGGGAGGTGTTGGCAATGAACAAAGAAAGCTATAAGGAAGTAATGGTGTTTCTCCTGCTTTCCCAATTAAGAGACACTCCATAACAAGACAGCAAAATACTGTATGCTCACTAGGTATGCTGTCACCTTCTGAACTTGCTCAGCGGCAGTGACTGAATCTCAGGGAGGAAGTGATTTGCCTGTGCAGATGCACTCGTCGTGAGCTAACCATAGTGCCAAGATCAGAATTTAGAGCCCCCACATTTTCAGTCTGTCTTGAGCCATTAGACCATTATTATTTTACTCTTCAAATTATCAAGAGATACTTTGATTGTACTTCTATTGTATTTCTTTTTAATGTTTCTCTTTTTTTACCCAAGCAGTCTGTCTTCTAAAGCCTCACTGGCCCTCACAATTATCCTTGCTTCTCAGCATGATGCCATCCTATCCACAGCCCTCCAAGTGGGCCAGGTAAGTCATCCCTCCTTAGGATTTTCCAGGGCCTGAAGAAGGAGGTGCTTTATCATGCAAAGGCAAACCATTACATGGGTTTCCTACATCCCTGGAGCACTAATCACCTTAGAGTTCTGGTCCCAAAAGAACAGATATGTTTTTCCAGTGCTAGCATCAAAATTACTCTTCTGGTACCCTCTAATGCTGCTGAAGAAATAAAGCTCTGCAGTAAGAGGGAAAGCTGAAATAATATGCCAGTTCAGCCACAGAAAGTTTCAGCAGTAAGTATAAAATGTGCTTTTCTTATTTCTTTCCATTTTGTGAAATATTCTGCAAATACTAATAATTGGCCCCCATTATCTCTCTGAAAATAGAATCTTTTTTAAAGTGAGAAAAATACTAAAACAGAGAGATTGCTTTGATGTGATTTCTTCAAGCCAGATCATTTGAGTATCAACATAACAAACTGCTTTTGGACATCAGAACACAGAATCATAAATCAACTGGCCAGACAAAACACTGAGAAGTCATCCAGCCCCACCCGCTCCTCTCAGGCCACAGGTCTCACAAGTCACCTCAGATGGAAGTTTTTTAATGACCTTTAAAGAGAGAGCATCTTTCTAATACTTAACAATACTGATATTTAAATTAAAAAAAATAAAATCTCTTTTATATCTAATCTGAATTGCTTAAGGTACAATAGCACAATAACATTCAGATTTTGTTTTATTTCATGTCGTGTCACTAATTCTTTTAAGTGATATATTTGATGGCGATGGTAGTGAAAGTAAAACTGCATATGTATATAGTTTTATATTTCCAAATGTTTAATACTGCCTCTTAAAAATAACAGTTCATTGGATAAGGTGATATAGACAAACAGCATGAACTAAGCTTCCCATACAACCTGCTGTTACATAAAACCTGGAGGAAGTAATTCTAAAAGTAACTTTATATCATAGAAATATTTACATTTAGCAGTAGAAGTGAAATCTGAATTTTTTCTTTTAGACGGCGTCTTGCTCTGTCACCCAGGGTACAGTGCAGTGGTGCGATCTCATCTCACTGCAACTTCTGCCTCCTGAGTTCAAGCAATTCTCCTGCCTCAACCTCCCGAGTACCTAGGATTACAGGTGCCTGCCACCACGCCTGGGTAATTTTTGTATTTTTAGTAGAGAGAGGGTTTCACCATCTTGACCAGGCTGGTCTCGAACTCCTGACCTCATGATCCAGTCGCCTCAGCCTCCCAAAGTGCTGGGATTACAGGCATGAGCCACTGTGCCCAGCCCTGAATTATTTAAGTAAAGGATAGAAATGAGCAATGACTAAAGAAAACTTTTTGTCTCCATCATATAAGATGTGGATAAATTTCTCTTTTACAGAGATTATATAAGTGAATTATAGTCAATTTCTAAAACTGCTGTGTTTTCACAAAGATGTGTTCTACAGAGACTAAAATTTTAGTAGGCAATTATTTAAACACTTTTTCTTAACCTTAAATCTCTTTGAGTTTGTTTTGCTTGGTATTTACAGCTTAAATTCCCCAGATTTGCACATTCCAGAGTCAGTACTGTTTTTCTAAAACCACTGATAGGTCTCTTGTTACAACAATGAAAATGATGTACCCTTTTTCAAAATTCATTGTCTGTTTCTGCCATCATTTCCAAGGTTACTTCTCATCAGAGGATGCAGAGAAGTGACAAAGCTGGTGATAGACAAAAATCATGGCTTTCCAAGAAAGGTTCACGCAAGACTTCAGAGGACCTCAAAATCCCTACAGGTTGTTTTCATTCACCATTAAAAATTGAAGAATCAGAGCAATTCCTAGGGTCACGGGACACATGGGTTGTTCAAAGGTCTTCTCTCGATTCTGTGATGGTCTAAAATAGTATGTGAAATCTTTGCCTGGTCCCCAAAAGGACTGTGGATTAAATTGAAGGGATCAGTAAACACAGATTGGAAAAATTTATATTTTTTTTTTACTGGCCTCTAACTGAAACAGCATTTCCTGAAATCATGAGTGTAGACAACAACCATAATGAAATTAAAACCTCTATGACTTTTTCATCATTAGCAATCATAGATATTTCTATATTACATTATAGTTGCTCTAGATATCCCAAAACATGTTTCATTTATGTACATCTCTATTTTGAAATATGGTAGAACTTTACAACACAGCTAGACAGCATTTAGTATATCAACAAATAAGTACTATGCCACAACTTTAAAATCTTTTGATGGCTATATTTCAATATAGTTGACTTATTTTATAATTGTATGTGTTTTATGTATTTAAAATCTAATCTGAAAAACTTGACTTCTAGCATGACAGTATGAGGAGCTTCATTTCACCAATAAAATCGATAAAAATTATTATGAAAAACAACCATTCAGAGACTCTGGAAATGGTCCAATGGGCAAACAGAAAATGAAGAAACGTCAAGAAAATCTGCCAAAATTCTGTAAGAAAGGCAAGAGCCTATGGTATTTGAACTAAGACTTCTCCCTCCCTTCCCTCTCCCAGATCAGCAACTCCAGACTGTTGCAGCAAAGAACACGGGGATGCCTTTCTGCCCAACCAGAAAGCTTTCTTCCCGGGAAGAGCAGGACTTCAGCATTTCTCAGCTGACTTCCGGAGGTTTATTGCCGCAGTTAAACTCCAGTTGAGTGTTGATGGGAGATGAGGGCTTCCTTTTTTCCCAATGGTGGAATAAATGCTCTACTTCTGGCATGGTGCATTGAAATTATTGAGACCCCAGTAACCTTTTCTCGAACTCGAGATGGTGGTTCTATGCCAGGAGAAGCAAGCCCAGACGACCTTAGCCTGCTGACTCCCCTCCACTGAGCACTCAGATCCTAGACAGGGGATGTCACTCAGAAAGAAGCTCACATTGCCCAACCTCGAGCTCCAGAGGTCCTGTTAGACATGTTACCTGTGGGAAGAAGCAGGCCATTAAAAAAGAAAAAAAAAGAAATAACAGCTCCTAATTTCTTCCCAAAGAAATCAACTGCATTTGAGACAGAGTATGGAAAAGTTACAACCTAAGAGGACCCTCAGGAACAGTGAAGGTTGTGATGAGATTATGCAAAACAAAGAACAGGCAGTAAAAAGAATGAAGAAAAATGAACAGAGCCTCAGAGGAATGTGGACGCCAAGAGCACACCAACGCCCACATAAATGAATCTGGTACTTTTGGGAGTACCAGAAAGAGAGAAGAAAGAGGATAAGAAAAAATATTCAAAGAAATAATGGCTGAATACTTCTCAGAATTTATTGGAAAATAACAATCTACATATCCAGGAAGCTCAGCAAACTCTAAGCAAGTGAAATATGAAGACATCCACAAACAAACACATCATAGTAAAGATGCTGAAAGTCAAGGAGAAAACCTTGAAATAAGCAAGAGAAAAAAGTATTTTTGGAAGGTGTTAATGTACCTGACTGCCATGGGAGCCAATGCTCAGAATAAGTTCAGAAACCTCAGGTATAGTCATCTAGAATAAAATAGTTGCCCACAGGAGATAATTGCGGGGAAGGGGTAGGAATCTCAGTTCTCAACAAGAGTTCATCAAAACGATGCAGACGTAAAATGGAATCAACCCAAAATCCCATCAATATTAGACTGGATAAAGAAAATGTGGTACCATGTATACCACGGAATATGATGCAGCCATAAAAAAGAATTTCAGGTCCTTTACAGGGACATAGATGAAGCTGGAAACATCATTTTCAGCAAACTAACACAGGAACAGAAAACCAAACACTGCATGTTCTCATTCATAACTGGGAGTGGAACAATGAGAACATATGGGCACAGGGAGGGGGACCACACATCAGGGCCTGTTGGTGGGTGGAGGGCAAGAGGAGGTATAGCATTAGGAGAAATACCTATTGTAGGTGACAGGTTGATGGGTACATCAAACCACCATGGCTCATATATACCTGTGTAACAAACCTGCTCGTTCTGCACATGTATCCCAGAACTTAAAGTATAATTTTAAAAATGGAAAAAAAAGCCTGTGATCAAAAAAAGAAAAATGAAGAGGGTGCTAAGTTAAACAAAATTAAAAAGGTTTTGTTACTGCAAGACTTGTCGTAAATTTTATCATGCTAACTGTGAGTCCCTAGATGTAGGTAAAAATTACAGCATTTCCCAAACTGTTTTGACCATGAAAGTCTTTTTTGCAGTAAATCTAAAGGTTCAAAGTTTGAAGAGCACTTTCGGAAACACTGGCATGAAGTTAATAAAAGTGAGGGGTATTGATCACTGCTGGAGTCAATTGGCATTTTTGTTTCCTATATGTCTATGTCAGGCAATACTTTCTCTTGAAGGTATACATGACAGATAACTATCCATATTTTCAAAGACATCCTAGGTGAAAGGCTGTCTGAGGTTTCTGGTAATGCTACTTGCCAAGGCCACAAATTTAAGCCACCCTGAGGGTGACTGTGCCCTAGACTGTCTTTTTTGATTTTTGGATCACATTCTGCTAAAAATCTTTAGACTCTACATTAATGAGTGCAGAAAAGAACAACCACTGCTAACGGGCTTCTTCTTTGCATGGAAAATTCCTTCCCATTCCTGTTTCTAGTCTTAGGTTCTGGTTTATAATAACAGCCTATCAAAATGTTGCATGCAGCTTCAAAAAAAGTAGTCATCATCTGAGAGCTATACTTAACATCAAATGCCAAGGCAGATTTGTCAGCAGCTGAAGCCTGGAGCACAGCCAGTTCACAGCACTGAGGCTCCACTCTGCAACTCACCATCAGAGGGTGTATATTAGAGGAGGATGGACCCCAGCCAGATATAAAGAAGTTGTGGCTCAGCAACTTGAGTCAGGTGACAGTAAACAAGGAAGACTGAAGGAACAGTGTAAAGTGAGACAACTTCAAGAAACATAATATTACTGTTTCCTGTCAGAAAAATGGCAATAGCAGCAGCTAGGCCAACCTTAGTGTGCCATTCAGAGGTGAAGTGGCTATTATTCTTTATGAAAACGCTTACAGCCTCTAACAGAAAGCAGTGATTCATAAAAAGAACTGAACACTTCCTAAGATGCAAACAGACAGAGAAATAGATGAAGACTCACTATGGAAATGACCTAAGTCTAACCAAGGGTATCATCAAACACAAATAGTCTATATAGAAAATGTCATTCCAGTATATTTTATATGGCTGTTGAACTTTGCTCCTCCATTCTTTCAAACAGTTGTGCAAGCTTGTAAGTCTCTAAATTAAGGTCCATCCTGACTGAAATACTTAGAGTGGTTTCTGTTTTCCTGACCAAAATACTCATATTGTATTTTTCCTATTCAGAGGGCCTTGAACAATCAACTGAATGAGTGTGGAGGCAGACACTGTACTTTCCTAGAATGATGTGCACAAGTTGGTGAGCATTAAATACTGGCGTGTTAATAGAGTAGTGAAAGAATCGAGTAGAAGCCTCTATGTTCTCTGGTGACCTTCTTATAAGCAGGCCACTTTCTGAATAAAACAGCAAGTGACAGAAAAATCTAATGCATGCATAAGACAGAACCATAAGACAAATAACTACCAACAACAGCAAAAACAAACCGATTTCAAGGAGCCAGAGCAATTTTGCATAAAGGATGGAGCTGCAAGCAAGAGGATAAGCATCATAGATAGAAAAATATTTTGAGCTAACCAAGACATTTGATGGATCCCAAGATCCATAGCTAAAAAAGAATCAATGAGCAATCAGGGCCCAAGGATTGTACCAAAAATCTATAAAAATGGAAAGAACTCACCTATCAAATTGACATTTTAAAAAATAAAATATCATATCCCATCCTGGCAAATTCAAAAGTGCAGCCACTTTTACACAATGTTTGTGAGAGTACAAATTGCTACACTGACTTAGGAGAGGAATTTGGTAATATGTTTTAAAATATTCATATTCTTTGCCCGTGCATTTCTACTTCTAAAATGTTGTTCTACCCAATTCCCAATTTTGTTTAAAGAAAAAGTGTGTATGAGTGTCTTAAGGATGATCAGAGGAACTGACTACAAAATGTCAAGTGGTTCTATCTAGGTATTAAGATAGCATTGCAAATATGTGTTCTCTGTTTTTTCTCTTCTCTATTTTCTTTGGATTCTTCCCTGAAAAAACAGATACTAATTCTGTAATACATAAAGCAAAATATACTTAAATAACAATTAAAAGAGCAATAGAGTAGAAACGTACACAAGTGTCAAGGAGACTTGATCACAGATTATGTCTTTTCTAGATTATTCTATAGTTCCAGGGAGGCAAGAGATAATTTTAGAAGGATTGCTTCAGATCGTACAGTTAGGAACCTATAAAGGGACACTCCTCACGGAAGTGGAGAATGCAGAGACTGAGCAGCAACAATTTCTCCTGAAAGAAAAAAACAAAAATTCAAAGACAACAACCCTCAGTCTAACACAAATAGAGTGAGCCTCCATCTTTGTCATTAAGAAATATAGGGAAACTCAGATACAAGTGAAGGACACCAACATGATATAGACCAGGAATCAAAAATGAGAATATTACTTTCCTGCTCTTACACGCCTCTTCCAAAGCACCCCACATCTAATACATTACACCTTTCAAGCAAGGCTAGGAAAGTTTTTTTATAGGATCAAGAATAAAATTATGCTAATTTTTGTTAATCCAATGATATTTGTTCTTCTAATAGTCTGTAATGCCAAAAGAGATGGAAGCCACATCTTAGTTGTCATTGTATTTTCAGGGTTTTGTGCAGCACTCGGCTAAAGGAAAGTTTGATGAGTGAATGAAAGAACAACAATTTGAATACTTTCCGTAAGACCCTAAAATCAACCCATTTGAATCAAAAGAGAGCCAGTAATTAAAACGAATTAACCAAATTCCTTTGAAAAAATATACAAATATACAAAATAAATTTATTAGAATTTTTACAATTTCATTCTTACTGATATTCGAGTTAAATTCAGATTCTACCCCAATTCATCAGGTTTCTAATGCAACTATCGTAAACATGCCAGTTACTATACTTCTCTAGGTATTTGTGGGCCTTATGTTTTATGATTGACTCATTGAGAAGAAATATTTAGTTAGTTGACCTACAGTGAATTTAACAAGAGCATGACACACATCAGCAGTATCACACGAGAATGAAATTGGTGCTGACTGGGTGACAGCCTTTATTGTGGGACAGTGAGGGGCTTGAGGACCTGTATTGTGAATGAGAATGACAGCACTTCAGAAAGACCTGATGCAAATTCTTTGACAGGTCATATAGTCACATTCAAAAGTACTCTTGCTGCTGTCACACATCATCACTTTTTAAAAATGTCAAACCTGTATTACACTGCATAAAAAAGACTAAAGAAAATTTTACTCATGGTTACATGTGAAATAACAAATTTAAAATGATCTCAATTCCAAATCCAGACCATGATTTAAATGAATAGTGACCTCTATTATTCTCATGCTTGGGCTTTAAAAAATGATTGGACTCTCTTTTTTTAGCAAATATATTATTTTAAATTTAAACATTTCAATTATTTAGCAATTACACACTTTAGGGGCATGTTCCATTGTTCCCAAAAAGTGCTAGTGGTCAAATTCATTCTGGATTGAGTGAGTTTAGTCATTGCCTTTCTAGGTTCTTACCTTCATTTTCTATAAAACTAGGCCATTGCCTTGTTGCCTCTCAGTCTAGAATGAGCTAAATGCTCTTACTATTATCATCAGACTTTCCTGAAATCTACTGGGTACCTATCTAGACCTCCATTCAGTGCCTGCTACTAGACTTTTTTAAACACTGCATCTGCCTGCCTACTTGTTGGGACGCTTACCTATCACCTGCTTAATAACAGAAAAAGCTATCACTTCTTGAATGCAACCATTGGCAGTCACTGCACTGGAAAGTTTACATATGTTATTTCTAATCCTCACCACCACCCAATGAGGTAGTCATCATCATTTTACTGGTAAAGACTCTGAGTTTGAAAGAGCTGAGCAATTTATCCTGGAAGATGATGTATAAAAAAACACATGGCCTTGGAAACAAACAAATCCGAGGGATCCTACTGTTAACTAGGTATACAATCTTGAGTACATTAATTCAACCTCTCTAAGCCTCAGTTTTCTCATAAGTAAAACAAGAACAATTAATACCATATAACAGGGAGTTTGGGGGGAACACGTACCCATGTGGAACTGAACCTGCTATTGTCAAACCATATAATAATTTTTCTTTACTGCTTAAGGGAAAAGAAAATATTAGTAAACAAGATGGCTATTTTAAAAATGCATTGACAAAAAACACTGTATTTTTTTGTGTAACATTCCTCTGCTTCTCTCAGAGAGGATAAATAACATTCTTTAAATCCCACACTCTATTTTAGGCATACTTTAATCCTATGATACATGCAATGTTTTAAATGTTTGTCCCCTTCAAAACTCATGTTGAAATTTAAACCCCCAATGCAGCAGTATTGAGAGATGGGGCCTTTAAGAAGGGATTGGGTCATGAGGGCTCTGCCCCCATGAATGGATTAATTCATTCATGAATTATGAGAATAATGGGTTATCATGGGAGTGGACTGGTGACTTTATAAGAGGAAGAGAGACCTCAGCAAGCACCATCAGCCCCCTCACCATGAGATGCTCTGCACAGCTTTGAGACCACCAGCAAGAAGGCCCTCACCAGATTCATCCCCTCAACTTTAGCCTTCCCAGCCTCCAGAATAGTAAAAAATTAAATTATGTCCCCTTATAAATGACCCAGTTTCAGGTATTCTGTTACTAGGCATGAAAAATAGACTAAGCATCCCAGTTGCCTCAATCTATCTAAGCTAAACCTTGCTGTTTTTATTTAAGGCATTGCATTTTGTCCTTATTTGAAAACAATGGGCAAATAGGATTAAGACCTAGAGGGTCTCCAGAAGATTTCATCAACCACACCCTCTGACTTCTCCAGACCCTGGAAAGGTTGTAAAAAGTTGCTGGAAAAGGATGCTCCAGAAATTCTCCGCAATAGTCCAGAATAAATGTTTATATGGCCCTCTAATTTTCCATTGCAAACATCTGCATTTAACGCAAGCCCTACACAGGATCCTCAGACTCTCGAAATCTTTCACTTTCTGGCAGAGAGCTGAAAGCAGGCTTTGAGCATTGCATTTAAAATAGGGAACAAAAGTTCACATGAAACTTTTTGACTAGTTTTTGTCTGTTGGCATCCTGATATTTACTTCCCTTTGCAATTAAAAGCATTAGAGTCTGGCCTAGAGGGGAGAGGCACCTGAAAATTTCAGGAGATCCTAAAGCAGGATGGCAGACCAAAATAATAAAAGCCTGCTCTTTGAGATGGAAAATACCAAATCAGAAATATGATTCTACTTTTTGGAAATAAGTCAGCTTTAATAAAAGTAAATTCTGAGGAAGCCACATGAACTTTTTATTTAGCCAGAGGCCCTGCAGTATACTGTCTCTAGCCTAGACATTAACAATACCGTTTTGGATTACCAAGTTCATTGTTAAACTGAATTTTGATCATTGAACTAGTTTTAATACTCCCCTCTTTTCTTCCTCATCAGCACTGAAGTTTCTTAGTATCCAAGGCCCAAGAAGATAAGAGCACTCTCAGATTTTTACAGAGCTATCTTTATATTACTCTATATATTTTTAAAATACATACAAAAATATATTAAAGTATGTGTGTATATTATATATATATAAAACACACTCACATATGTGATAGGGTTTGTGTGTGTGTTGTATTTGTGTATGTGTGTATGTACACTTATACATACATACAACTGTGTTGTGTGGATTTTTGACCTTGGTAAAATATGGAGTCATAAGACATGACTGGTGTTGGAAATATTGATAGATTTAAACTGCACCTACTGCAAATCACTTAAAATATATATGAATGTGCCCTTTTTATATGTTTTTCTTTCTACTTTTCCCCTCCCTCTATCTTCTTTTCTCTAAAAGCATAAAAGTTAGTGTCATTTCTGCTGTTTGAAAAGTAATACACTTTGAGCTTCTCTCCACTGCAATGACTTGTAAGAAATATGTATTATTAAAAGTGCTCCTAACAATTTCTGCTCCTAAAAACACATTTTTTTTATCTTTGGCAATAACGTTTACCTCACTGAGTTGTAAAAATTACATGACGTGTGCAAAATACTTAGCATTCAATAAATAATTACCATGATCTGCCTAATACTCCATCACCTACCCAATAAGTAAGTAATGAAATACAAACCCAGGCTCTGTTATTTCAACTGATGTTATGCCCAGACCGTTTGTTCCCCAAAGAAGACCACCAGAGTCCAGAGTCAAAGCCAAGCGGCAAGGATCTTTACTGCAAGTTCGAACTTGGTCCCTCCCTTCCACAGCATACAAGAGGGCCTCGAACAATGCGAGTGCTTGCTTTTTATAGCCCGAGGTAAATAGGATAGTAAGGTTACAGAGGAACAAAGGAATTCTTTTGGTTACAGCATTACAATTGGTTTACATTTTAAGTTATACATTTAGCAGTTTTTTATCAGTTCCCGCGCTTTCAGTAAACCACAAACGGCTGTGTCCTTATCGGGGACTTTTCCAGGTGGTGTTTGTACTGGGCTCAGGAAATTGAGAGATATATGGTGGGATGTGTTTGTACTGGGCCTGTTTGTGTTGAGCCCAGGGCTGAGGAATGTGCTTTGTGTTGAGCCCGGGGCTGAGGAATGTGCCTGATTTCTTTCACTGTCACTTGGGAAAATCAGTTTACTTTTTGGTGCTCAAGTCTCCTTGCCTATAAAAGGTGATACAAAATAGTATCTATCACAAAAGGTTGTTAAATTAAACATGTTAAGGTACCTATAGCATTCAGAACAATGTCTGGTTTTTACTAAAGCTCACGTGTTAGATACCATTGTCATTATTATTATCTTCCCAGCTAGGACTTTAGAACATATGCCCATTGTATTAATCAGGGTTCTCTAAAGGGAGAGAACTAATAGGATAGATGTATATATAAAGGGAAGTTTATTAAGGAATATTGACTCACACAATCACAAGGTGAGGTCCCACAATATGCCTTCTACAAGCTGAGGAGCAGGGAAGCCAGTCCAAGTCCCAAATCTCAAAAGTAGGGAAACCAACAGTGCAGCCTTCAGTCTGTGGCCAAAGGCCCAAGAGCCCCTGGCAAACCACTGGTGCAAGTCCTAGAGTCCAAAAGCTGAAAAACTTGGAGTCTAATGTTTGAGAGCAGGAACCATCCAGCACAGGAGAAAGATGAAGGTCGGAAGACTCAGCAAGACAAGTCCTTCCACATTTTTCTCCCTGCTTTATTCTAGCTATGCTGGCGTCTGATTAGTGGTGCCACCTAGACTGAGGGTGGATCTGTCTCTCCCAGTCCACTGACTCAAATGTTAATCTCCTTTGGCAACACCCTCACAGACACACACAGAAACAATACTTTGCATCCTTTAATCCAATCAAGTTGACAATATTAACAATCACACCCATAAAACCTGAAAACTTTCCAATGTCTACCAGCCAGAATCTTGCCTGATTGCCTGATATTTAGAGTATCAAGAAGTGCCTTCTCAATGTTTGCAAACTATGCATCTAACAAAGGACTAGTATCCAGAATCTACAAGAAACTCACGTCAGCAAGAAAAAACAAAGAACCCCATCAAAAAAATGGGCAAAGGGCATGAATAGACATTTCTCAAAAGAAGACATACAAATGGCCAACACAGATGAAAAAATATGCAACATCAGTAATCACCAGGGAAATACACATTTAAACCACAATAAGATACCACCTTACTCCTGCAAGAATAGCCATAATTAAAAAGTCAAAAAAGCAGTAGATGTTGCTGTGGATGTGATTAAAAGGAACACTTTTACACTGCTGGTAGGAATGTTAATTAGTACAACCTGTATGCCAAACAGTATGGAGATTCCTTAAAAACTAAAAGTAGATTTTTCCATTCAATCCAGCAATCCCACTACTGCATATCTACCCAGAGTAAAAGAAGTCATTCTATGAAAAAGACACATGCACACACATTTTTATAGCAGCACAATTTGTAATTACAAAGATATGGAACCAACCTAAGTGCCCACTGATCAAAGAACGGACAAAGAAAATGTGGTATATACACACTGTGGAGTATTACTCAGGCATTAAAAGGAACAAAATGTCTTTTGCAGCAACTTGGATGCAGCTGGAGGCCACTGTTCTAAGTGA
The DNA here is from genome assembly GCF_043159975.1 of Macaca nemestrina. NCBI lineage: Eukaryota > Metazoa > Chordata > Mammalia > Primates > Cercopithecidae > Macaca > Macaca nemestrina. The sequence continues at coordinate 81,399,697 of NC_092135.1, read as the reverse complement.
AATAGGAAGGGGAAACGAAATACTGCATGGTCTCACTTACAAGTAGGAGCTAAGCTACGAAGATGGAAAGACATACAGAGTAATATAATGGACTTTAGGGACTCAAGGGGAAGGTAAATAGGGGGTGAGAGATAAAAGACTACATATTGGGTACAGTGTACACTGTTTGGGTGATGGGTGCAATAAAACCTCAGAATTCACCACTATAGAATTCAACCATGTAACCAAAAACAACTTGTACTTCAAAAGCTATTGAATGAATGAATGGATGAATGAATGAATGAATGAATGAATGAATGAATGAATGAATGAATGAATCAAAAAGTACCTTCTAATTCTAGAACACCAAGCGGATTTAACCCAAAGAAGACTACCTCAAGGCATTTAATAATCCAACTCCCAAAGTTCAAGGATGAAGAAAGGATCCTAAAAGCCAGCAAGAGAAAAGAAACAAATACCATACATTGGAGATCCAATACATCTGGCAGCAGACCTCTCCATGGAAACCTTACATACCAGAAGAGAGTGGCATGATGTATTTAAAGTGCTGAAAGAAGAAAAAACTTACCCTAGAATTGTATATCCAGCAAAAATATCCTTCAAACATGAACGAGAAATAAAGACTTTCCCAGAAAAACGAAGCTGAGGGATTTCATCAATACTAGACCTGTCTGGCAAGAAGTATTAAAAGTAGTTCTTCAATCTGAAAGAAAAGGACATTAATGAGCAATAATAAATATAACCTGAAGGTACAGAACTCACTGGTAATAGTAAGAATACAGAAAAATGCAGAATATTTTAATGCTGTAATTGTGATGTGTAAACTCATAAATAGAAAGAGGAAAAGATGAACTCATCAAAAATAATAATTACAACAACTTTTCTGGATATAGACAGAATGACAAAATTAGAGACAACAAACCTTAAACGGTGGGACAAGAAAGTTAAAGTGTATAGTTTTTTGTAGTTTCCTTTTTGCTTGTTAATTCATTTATGCAATCAATGTTAACTTGTCATCAGTTTAAAATAATGGGTTATAATATAATATTTGCAAGCCTCATAGTAACTTCATATCTAAAAAAATACAACAGATTGACAAAAAAATTAAAACATACTATGAGAGAAAATCACCTTCACTAAAAGTAAGACAGGAAGGAAGGAAAGAAGAGAGAGAAGACAACAAAACAACCAGAAAACAAATAACAAAATGCCAGGAGTAAGTCCTTACTTATCAATAAAAACATTGAATGTAAAAGGACTAAACTCTCCAATAAAAAGACATACAGTAGCTAATGAATTTAAAAAAAAAAAAAAGACAAAACAAGAACTAATGGTCTGTTGCCTACAAGAACCACATTTCCCCTAGAAAGATATAGACTGAAAATAAAGGGATGGAAAAAGATATTCTATGCCAATGGAAGCCAAAAAAAAAAGGGCACAAGTAGCTACACTTAGACAAAATAGGTTTCAAGACAAAAACTACAAGAAGAGACAAAGATGGTCATTATATAGTGATAAAGGGGTCAATTCAAGAAGATATAACAATTGTAAATATATACACCCAACACTGGGGCACCTAGATATACAAAGCAAATATTACCAGAGCTGAAGAGAGAAACAGGTCCCAATACAATAGCTAGAGGCTTCAAAATGCCACTTTCAGCAGTGGACAGATCTTCCAGATAGAAAATATACAAACATCAGACTTAATCCACACTATACATCAAACGGGCCTAATAGATATTAACAGAACATTTCATCCAATGGCTGCAGAATATACATTCTCTATGTATATTTGCATATACATACTTGCATATACATATTGAGATATTTAGGGAAACAAGTCTAAACACAAAATTCACTTTTGGTTTTTTTTTTTTTGGTGGGGGTGATTTCTCTGTTTTTGTTTATATTTTCTTTTAAGTTCCTGGATACATGTGCAGGATGTGCAAGTTTGTTACATAGGTTAATGTGTGCCAATAGTGGTTTGCTGTACCTATCAACTCATCACCTAGGTATCAAGTCCCACATGCCTTAGCTATTTATCCTGATGCTCTCACTCCCCTTGGCCTACCCCCCATCCCACCGCCGCCAACAGGACCCAGTGTGTGTTTTTCCTTTCCCTGCATCCTGTGTTCTCATTGTTCAGCGCCCACTTATAAGTGAGAACAAGCAGTGTTTGGTATTCTGTTTCTGTGTAAGTTTGCTGAGGAAAAATGGCTTCCAGCTCCATCCATGTCCCTGCAAAGGACAGGCTCTCATTCCTTTTAATGGCTGCATAGTATTCCATGGTGTATATGTACCACATTTTCTTTATCTGGTCTATCGTTGATGGGCATTTGAGTTGATTTCATTTTTTTGCTATTGTGAATACTGCTGTAATGAACATACTTATGCATGTATCTTTATAATGGAATGATTTATATTCCTTTGTTATGTACCCAGTAATGGGATTGCTGGGTCAAATGCTATTTTTGGTTCTAGGTCTTTGAGGAATCACCACACTGTCATCCACAATGGTTGAACCAATTTACATTCCCACCAACAGCATAGAAGCGTTCCTATTTCTCCACAGCCTCACCAGCATCTGTTGTTTCTTGACTTTTTAACAATTGCCATTCTGATTGGCATAAGATGGTATCTCATTGTGATTTTGATTTGCATGTATCTAATGATCAGTGATGTTGAGCTTTTTTAATGTTTGCTGACTGCATAAATATCTTCTTTTGAGAAGCATCTGGTCGTGTCCCTTGCCCTTTTTTTTTTTTTTTTGAGACAAGAGTCTTGCTTTGTCGCCCAGGCTGGAGTGCAGTGGCATGATCTCGGCTCACTGCAAGCTCCGCCTCCCGGGTTCATGCCATTCTCCTGCCTCAGCCTCCCAAGTAGCTGGGACTACAGGCACACACCACCACACCCATCTAATTTTTTTTGTATTTTTGGTAGAGACGGGGTTTCACAGTGTTAGCCAGGATGGTCTCGATCTCCTGACCTCACGATCCACCCACCTCGGCCTCCCAAAGTGCTGGGATTCCAGGCGTGAGCCACCACACCCGGCCCTTTGCCCACTTTTTAATGGGGTTGTTTTATTCTTGTAAATTTGTTTAAGTTTCTTGTAGATTCTGGATATTAGACTATTGTCAAGATGGACTGATTGCAAAAATTTTCTCCCATTCTGTATGTTGTCTATTCAGTGTTATGATAGTTTATTTTGCTGTGCAGAAGGTCTTTAGTTTAATTATATCCCATTTGTCAATTTTTGCTTTTGTTGCAATTGCTTTTTGATGTTTTTGTGATAAAATCTTTGCCCATGCCTATGTGTTGACTGGTATTGCCTAGATTTTCTTCTAGGGTTTTGGGTTTTATATTTATGTCTTTAATCCATCTTGAGTTAATTTCTGTATAAGGTATTAGAAAGGGGTCCAGTTTCAATTTTCCACATATGGTTAGCCAGTTTTCCCAGTACCATTTATTAAATAGGGAATCCTTTCCCCATTGCTTTTGTCAGGTTTGTCAAAAATCAGATAGTTGTAGATGTGTGGTCTTATTTCCAAGATCTCTGTTCTATTCTATTGGTCTATGTGCCAAGGCTATAGTAACCAAACCAGTAGCATGCTGTTTTGGTTACTATAGCTTCATAGTATAGTTTGAAGTCAGGTAGCATGATACCCACAGTGTTTTTCTTTTTACTTAGGATTGTCTTGGCAATACAGGCTCTTGTTTGGTTTCATATGGATTTTAAAGTAGTTTTTTTCTAATTCTGTGAAGAATGTCAATGGTACTTTAATGAGAATAGCATTGAATCTATAAATTACTCTGGGAAATATGGTCATTTTTATGATATTGATTCTTCCTATCCATGAGCACTTATGTTTCTTATATGCATAGCCTGAAAGTAATTTTATACAGTAAATTTTTTTGTATGAAACAAAGTTTTGACTGCATATTGACTGCACCCTATAACATGTGAGGTCAGGTGTGGAATTTTCCACTTGTGGCATGATGTTGGTGTTCAAAATGTTTCAGATTTTGGAGCCTTATGAATTTTGGAGTTTTGGATTAGAGATGCTTAACTTTTTATCTGAAATTCAAATTTAATTCTGTGTCCTATATTTTTATCTGCTAAACCTGAAAACCCTATCCTAGTCTATGTCTAGTTCTAATATGCCAATTATATAGTGGGATGCACTTTTTATTTCAGCAACTCATTATTATGCATTGCTTTGGCCTTATTTAATTTTGTGGGGAGGAGAAGGTGGGCAGTGGGAGGATGAGTAATTCTATAGCATAGAATTACCTGTTGCATTCTCAACCTTTTAGTTAATTGCTTTATAGACCTGATTTTTTTTTTTGTTGCATTCTCCTCCTATGTTCCAAATAGTCTCAACATATACATACAAACATATCTCAACATATAAATCTCTCACAACAGAAAATGCTACCAAATTTCATAACTTTAATGTCACTATTTTCTGTTTTATATATTCTTCACATCAAGGGCTCAGTATGATTTCAAAAAGTGTCTAAGATATTCATAGAACCAAATTATAATACTATTAATAATAATCTCCTGAAGATTGAGAAAATGTCTTGCAAAACAGAAGTCATGAATAGCTATGTGTTCTGGGAGCTAGCAGCAAGTAGGCCTTAAATTTGGGTTGAAACTCAAATGCCTACAGGGCTAGTCATGTAACTTTCAATGAGTTAAGTTAGCTGTGGAGGAGAATTTGCATACACATTATTTGAGTGGAAGGGAATGTGGAGAACTCAAAAGCACTCCCCTCAGCTGAAAGGCACAATAGGCCCTGTATTGCCACATTTTTTGCTTTTTTTTTTTTCAAGAAAAGCAAAAATCCTGATTTTTATGTGAAATCCTCTCATTGTGTTTTAATTTTAAAACATTGTGCAGGCCTAACACAATATACCAATGAGGTGACACCTTTCAAGCCTTGCACCCAGCTTCCAAAATTCAAGTTCCTTCAACCTTAATTTGACCCTGATGAATGCTTTAGGCAACTAAATAATAATTGAATTTTTAATTACTGCTTAATATTATAACTTATTTTGACTCTCTAAAAACCATTGCCCATCCAGAATCCTACAATTCAACATTCTGGTCAAAGACAATTCTGATTTTTGAGTATCAGTTACTAGAAGCCATGGGTCTGTCATTTTTTTCCCTACCAATTTACAGACAGCTAAGGAAAATGGTCATTACGCAAATTCTGAGTCACATAAAAGTACACAGTTTTAAACAAAGATGGTTTCACATAAGCTCTCATTTTTATTAAATTAATTGAATATTACACCTATTGCTCCTAAAAAACATAATTTGTACCCTATAAATATAGGGCCCAACAGTGCCGTTCTATATAAACTATTGAATGCTTTTCAGTTTAAAAATATTTTTACTGTAATCATTTTTCTTTATTTTTCCTTCAAAGTCATCTGAAATGCATTTTCTGGGATGGGTAAATCATCCTTAGCATGGCTGATACTTGGTCATGTGATTCATGTGGTTTTAGACTTCTTGGGTAAGAAATCATTTTAGGTGCTGAGAATTGGTGAATATAACATAGAAGTCCAACATGGGAATTCTGGCTGCTGCTTTGATTCCTTGAGTCTCTGATTAATTGCTCTGATAAACAGATAGATATGCAATTACTTTGAGCCAAGGCAACAGAAAAATCATTTCTACTACCACCTGTTCCAGAACAATGAGTTATACCATTGGAAGCCTGCTGTTACCCCTGACCAATGTCTTCAAGTTTTGAAATTTTTTTAAGAAATGAAATACTGGTGAAGATGAGTTGTTATTCTTTTTTATCAATTTTACATAAAAAAGAAACTGAATGGAAGTTCTAAAGGCGCTTTAAACTAATTTTGGGGTGATTTATTTGTATTCCAGTATCTTTATAACAGGGTGAAATTATTACAGGCTTTGAAATAAGCCAGATGTGGTTTCAAATCTGTCTCTTAGCAGACCTTCAGCAGTGTTCATCAACAACTCTAGGTCTCAATTTTTTCATCACTAAATACAAGTAAGAATATCTACTCGGTAGTATTCTTACAAGGATTAAATGAGATAAAGCACAATGCCTACTTAAGGGCATTATTTATACCCCTCTTTACATATTTATCAGATGCCTCTCTTCATGAAATAAATGCATGTAGAAAATGGGATCCTCCTAAGTTAAAAAGAAAAAGAAAGAAAGAAAGAAACTCACAAGGCGGGAGTTTGTAAATTTAATACAAATACTCATATAGTTGTCCTTCACTGTTCCCAGGGTATTGGTTCTAGGACCAACCCTCAGATACCAAAATCAATGAGTATTTGCATATAACCTAAAGCACATTCTCCCATACACTTTAAATTATCTCTAGATTACTTATGATACCTAATACAATGTAAATGCTATGTTAAGACATTTTATTTATATTTTTATCATTTTATTACTTTTATTGTTTTTTAAAAAAATATTTTCAATCTGCATTTGGTTAAATCTATGGATGCAGAATCATGAAGGGCTGACTATATGTAACTGCTACCTGATTTATTCTTCATGTTTAGTGCTATCTTTCCTGTGCCCAGAAGCTTTGATGTATTACAAATATTCACTGTCCAAGGCTTAAGGTATACCAACCCTGACAAAAGGCTATGGACTGTCAGGAGGCAGGAAAAATCCAGCAGGTCCACATTCTAGACTTCAAAGAGGACAACACCTTCCCCCAAATAATTGCAAGTATCTTGAACTATATGGGCTTTTACCTTTCTAGCAAGCAAGGTGCAAGCCTGGAACCTCAAGGTCAGGATGGGGACAGAGTAGAGCCTTTGTCCTTCCATTAACCAAAAACCAGTTCAACTGGTGTTATTTTCCTCACATAGGGGAAACTAACCATTCATTACACATGCAATTCATTTCAATTCCAAAATAGCCAGAGTGCCTATTAAGTGCAAAGAGACCGCATGTTAAAAGGGCTGGGCAATGTTTAAATTTTGACAGTGCTACAATTCTTTGGGGACCAGCTGTCCAAGGGAAAGCAGAAAGGGCATGACATTCCTTGAATGGATAATGGCCGCCTGTCAGATCCTTGTTCACAGCACACACTGACAGCATGCACAGTTCACAAGCCCAGAGTACCATCACAAGATGGAGTGCATTGATATCTTGCTCAGGGAGGAAGGTCTAAATGACATGAACTTCATTTGTTTCTGGTCAATTTTTTTGACTACCAGGAATGCAAGTTACCTCAGGTAACAAAAGAATTGGGGATGGGGGAGGGGAGTTGTAAAGCTAAATAAACTGAAATCAGAATTGGACCTCTGTCCAACATGGAAACTCAGGAAACTGCCCTCTCAGGCATACCCAGAGGTCACATGGTTTCTCATTCCAACTTTAGGAAAATGTGATAAATTATCATTTGTTTCCCATACGTCCTCGTGACCTTAACTCTAGTATGCTGTTCTCTTTTCTGCATCCTTTTTGTTTTATCCTCCATTTTGAATTGTTAGAATTACTCATATTTCCTAATACAAGGTACCAGGAGAGAATCTGATGATTCAAACTTATCCCTCCGTGAGTCTGAATGGTTGATCTGTGTCACGGTGACCACTCTTGGCCAGCTGGCTGAAAGTGAGTGGCTAGTGGGGGTAGGAGCAGCTATCTGCACCAGACCATGGTTAATGGCTGTGCTGGCAAGCTTGCTGACTACTATAGCTATACACCCCTGCATAGTTAAGTGTAAAAGAAAGAGCAGTATCTCCTGGGCCACCAAGTAAAATTGATAGCATGAACAACAGTTGTAAAAAGGTTCATAGACAGATTTAATTGGTAACATTTAGAACCTTCTTCCCTAAGTTCCACAAAGAACTTTACAATATCATTTAAATTCAATGTCCAAAGTTTCAGAAGAAAACACATCAACTTACTTAGAGCAAAACAAAATAAGATTAATACCCAGTAAATGTCCATTGGACTTAACTGAAAAAATTGGACATGTTTTCCTTTCGAATTGGATAATATTAATTTGGTGAATATATGAATCAGAATATTAAATAAAATGCATTTTAAAAGCTCTTAAGGCTTCTTTCTCATTATTCAAATGGGATCAGAAATTTTCCAAGCAAGTAAATAAAAGATACAGTGTTAGCATAGTGCCAGCCATGTAACAACTTGTTGACCTCACATCCCAAAAAGACAATGATGCTATCTATTTTGAGGCTCTTTAAATGATCATGAAAGGTGAATCTTAATAAAAATAAAAGCACTAATTACTTTCTACTTTAAGGATGATAAATCGGTAAATGAGTAGCTGGATTTTCAAGGAGATCAAGGTGAATGGAATCTGACACTTTCCTACTTTTACTAGTCACAGAAAGATTAACTTTGATGCCAAAGGTTGAAACAAGTTTTTCTAGAAAAAAAAAAAAAAAAAAAAGGGTGTGGGGGTCACAGATGACATTCTGGCAAGCCAGAATAACAAATGAAGGCATCATGTTGACTAAGGAACAGCTAGCTCTACTGGGTAGCTCTAAAATGGGAAAACGTAGAGGCAGAGTTGTAATCACAGATTCCTTAAAGGTCAGGGGGAAGGCAGGCAATGAACAAGAACTGCATTTGCATAGCTTAAAGTTACAAGAATGTTCCAAACGTAAGATTTAAGGATGGAAAGAATGGCTTACCTGCTTTTTAATTTTATGATTTCGAAACCATCATTTAAGATTTTTGTGTTTTTTACCTTATGGTACTAGGTTTACTTCATTTCCTACTCCCTTTTGCCCCTCCTGCCAATATTTAGCATCCCTCTCCTGATTTCACATTAGAATAGTATATCGCTTTTTCAGGATTAGTGCTAAATTACTGCATCTTTATTGTAACCAAACACATACACTAATTATCTTAGTTTCATTCCAAACTCTAATTTTCATAGCTGGTAGTCTGCCAAACAAATTCATTTTCATTCTTTTCCTTTTGATTTGAGAAAGCCTTTTTATTGTTCTTATTTGTAACTAAATGCATTAAATTCCCTTTATCTTTGTGTGTACGATCAGGGTAACCACAGTAAGTTTCTCAATGTAGCCCTAGTGATAGCCAGGGCTTTAAACTGGCCAATTGTGTCTAACAATCTTAAATCTTTCCCATAATGAGTATATTATTTAATACGCATATCTCCCTTGCAAAATCATTTGCTGTTACAAGTAGCTTTTTCTTCCCAAAATGTTATCTTTCTTTTCTACCATTGCTTAGAAGACTGAGCCACTAATCTTCAAGATCCTGGGCTTTATTTTTTTCTCTGCCTTGGAAAAAAATATATTTCAATAAAACACAAATGAGAAAAGAAAGATAAAAAAATGAACACTTTATTATTTGTGCTGGTAGTAAATAACCAAGGCAGGATGAGAAGAGAGCTGTCAACAACAGCTGCATGACCAATACAACAGAAAGCACAGATTTTCACTGGCTTTCCTTTTAGTATCTACAATTCCCTCTCTGGCTAGATAGTATTTATTTGACAAGATTTATTTATTTATCAGATAATATTTATTACAAACCAGTATTGTATACATTGCCATTTTCAGAGAAATGAGGATAAAATCGGTAAATTACCCACGTACAGATCACAAAAGATGCAGGGTAGGGAGAAAGGGTGGAGCAAGATAGACAACTAGAAGCCTCTATCCATCATCCTCCCTGCAGGAAAACCAAATTTTAAAACTATCCATGAAATTAAAAAAAAAAAAAAAAAAAAAAAAAAAAAACCTTCATAAGAACCAAATATCAGCTAAGCAATCACAGTACCTGATTTTAAATGTAAATCACAGAAAGAGTCACTGACAAGAGTAGGAAAAACAGTCTTGAAAAGTCAATGGCACCCCTCCCACATGCCCTAGCAGTGGTGGTGTGGCACAGAGAGAGAATCTTTAGGCTTGGGGGAGGAAGAGTGTAGTGACTATGGGCCTTTGCATTGCAACCCAGGGCTGTCCTGTCACAGGTGGAAAGTAGCACAGGGCACAGCTCAGCGGGCACCCACAGAAGGACCATTTAGGCCAGCACCAGCCAATGGGGAATTGTCCATTCCAGTGGTTAGAACCTGAGTTCTAGCAAGCCTTGCCACCACAGGCTAAAAGTGCCCTGAGGACCTAAATAAACTTGCACAGCAGTCTAGGCCACAGTATCTAGAGTTCCTAGACAAGTCCTGGTGCTGTGCTGGGCCTGGAACAAGTGAAGTTGGGGTGCATGTGACTCAGGAAGACACCAGGTGGGGCAGCCAAGGGAGTGCTTGTACCACCCCTCCTCCATCCCCAGGCAATACAGCTCATGCTCTAGAAGAAACTCTTTTTTATTGCTGGAAGAAACAATAAAGAGGTTTTCGTCATGCAATTTGGACACTGGCTTAGTCACAATAGGACAGGGCACCAGGTAGAGTTTTGAGGCCCCTATCCCAGGCCCTAGCTCCCAGATGACATTTCTAGACATACCTCAGGCCAGAAGGAAACCCACTGCCTTAAAGGGAAAAACCCAGTCCTGGGAGAATTCATTATTTGCTGACTAAAGAGCTGTAGGGCCCTGAATAAGCAGCAACAGTAGCTGAGGTAGCACACGCTGTGGGCCTTCAGTGAGACTCTGAGATGTGCTGGCTTCAGGTGTCACCCAGCATGTTGACAGTTGTAGTGGCTATGAGGAGAGACTCTAAGTGCTTAAGAAAAGGGGAGGGAAGACTAAACAGGACTTTGTCTTGCAGCTTAGGTACCAGCTCAGCCACAGTGGGGTAGAACACTAAGCAGGCTTCCAGGGTTCCTGATTCCAGGCCTTGGCTCCTGGATGGAATTTCTAGACTTGCCCTGAGCCACAGGGAAGCACAAACTGCCCTGAAGGGAGAGTACCAGGCCTGGCATCATTGACCACAAGCTTATTGAAGAGCTCTCGGGCCTTGAGTGGACACCAGTGGTAACCATGCAGAACTCACTGCAGACCTGAGGCAGTGGTGGCCATGGGAAAACATCTCTGCTTGTGAGAAGGGGAGGGAAGAGTGGGAAGGACTTTGTCTTGTGACTGGGGTGCCAGCTTAGCTGCAGTAGAATAGAGTACAAGGTAGATTTCTAAGGTCTCCAACTCCAGGTCGTGGCTCCCAGATGACATCTCTGGACACATCCCAGGGTCAGGGGGATCTCTCTGCCCTGAAGGGAAGATCACAAGCCTGGCTGGCTTCACTACCTGCTGATTGTAGAGCCTTAGAGCTTTGAACAAAGTCTATAGTCAGGCAGTGTTTACTGCAGGCCTTGGATGAGACCCAGTGCTGTGCTGACTTCAGAACAGTCCCAGTGGTGGTGGCCACAGGGTTGATCGTGGCACCCCTCAACTCTATTTGTTTGGAAGAAAGAAAGGAAAAAATGGGTCTCTGCCTGGTAATTCAGAAAATTTTTCCAGATTTTACCCACGATAACCAAGGTGATACCTCTACAAGTTTGAGAGAGCCACAGCATTACTTGGTTTGGAGTGTCCCCTAATGCAGACATGGCTGCAGTGACAAAAAACTACTCTTTGCTTGTTTGTTTATACAATTAGTGTTAAGTTGTTATCAGTTTAAAATAATGGGTTATAAGTTATTAGTTGCAAGTCTCACGATAACCTCAACAAAAAACATACAACAGAAACACACACACACACAAAAACACAAGAAATCAAAACATACCACAAGAGAAAATCATCTTCACTAAAAGGAAGACAAGAAAAGAAGGAAAGAAGAGAGGACCACAAAGCAACTAGAAAACAAATTACAAAATCCCAAGAGTAAATTTTTACTTATTCATAATAACATTGATTGTAAATGGACTAGTCTCCAATCAAAAGACAAAGAGTGACTGAATGGATTAAAAAAACAAGATCCGGTGATCTGTTACCTACAAGGAACACACTTCACCTATAAAGACACAAACAGACTGAAAATAAAGGCCTGGAAAAAGATGCTCCATGGCAATGGAAACCAAAAAAGAGCAGGAGTAGGGAAATATATCCAGTTTTTCTTAGGGTTTGTATCATTAAAAGATGTTGAATTTTATCAAATGCCTTTTCAGCATCAATTGAAATGATCATTCTGTTTTGTACTTCATTTTGTTGATATGCTGTATCACATTGATTGATTTGCATATGCTGAACCATCTTTTGCGTACCTGGGATAAGTCCCACTTGGTCATGATGAATGGCAAACAGGCATATGAAAAGGTGCTCAATATTGTTGACCATCAGAGAAATGCAAATAAAAACCACAATGAGATATCATCTCACCCCATTTAAAATGGCTTATATCCAAAAGACAGGCAATAACAAATGCTGGTGAGGATTTGGAGAAAAGGAACCCCACATTGCTGGTGGGAATGAAAATTAGTACAACCACTTAGAACATTCTGAAGGTTCCTCAAAAAACTACAAAATGAAGCTGCCATACAATCCAGCCATCCGACTGCTAGATGTATACCCAAAAGAATATCAAAGATATATCTGCACTCTCATGTTCATTGCAGCACTATTCACAGTAGCCAAGATTTGGAAGCAACCTAAGTATCCAACAACAGATGAATCAATAAACAAAATGTGGTATATATACACAATGGAGTACTACTGAGCCATAAAAAAGAATGAAATCCTGTCATCATTTGCAACAATATGTATGAGAGGTCATTATGCTGAATGAACGTATACGAGGAGGTCATTATGCTGAATGAAATAAGCCAGGCACAGAAAGACAAACATTGCACGTTCTCACTGATCTGTGGAAGCTGAAAATTAAAACAATTGAACTCATGAAGATAAAGAGTAGAAGGACGATTATCAGAGGCTGGAAAGGGCAGTAGGGATGTGGGGGTTGGGGGAGAGTGGAGATAGTCAATGGGTGCAAAATATAGTTAGATAGAATGAATGAGATCTAATATTTGATAGCACAACAGAGTGACCATAGTCAATAATTTATTATACATTTAAAATAAGAAAAAGTATAATGGAATGTTTATAACACAAAGAAAAGATAAATGCTTGAGGTGGATACCCGTTTACCCTGATGGGATTATTACACATTGAATGCCTGTATCAAGATATCTCATGTATCCCATAAATACATACACCTACTTTGTACCCACAAAAATTTAAGCACAAATTTAAAAAAGAAAAAAAAGATGCAGGATAAAGTGGAGAATGTTCCAAGGAGCAAGATTTGCACAAAAGAGTGGTGTGGTGAGAGTGGAATGCAGTCTTGCAGGAACTGAAGGATGTTTGAGGTAGCTACAGGAATCTAGATTGCATGTGAAGTTTGAAGAGGAGGCTGTGGCAGAATGATGGCAAGCTAAGGTATTTGCATTTTATTCTGTAGTGGAAGGGTCAGCAAACTTTCTATAAAAAGCCAAGTAGTATGTATTTTAGGAATTTCTGGCCAGCTATGGTCTCTGTTGCGTATCTTCATTCGTTTTGTGTTTTTTACAATCCTTTCAAAGTATGAAAACTTTTTCTTATCTTGCAGGCAGTACAAAATAGGCCAGGAGCTAGATTTGGCCTGCAGGTCTTAGTCTGCCAACCCCTGCTGTAGTCAACTGTTTATTTTGTCATATTGCCACAAACTCAAGGAACTAGAGAGAAAGAGAAACCAGAAGAGCCACCTCAAAGGAGATAGCAGGGCAGTGAAGAAAATGTTTGAGGGTCTTGAAGACAAACTGTCTGGTTTCCCAGAATAGAACATAAGGATATCACTATCCGCATGGCTCCTTTTAGTTTTTGAATACTGAGGTAACAGAGAATAAAATACAGAGGAAAAATTGGGGAAATAATACATACACAGGCACAGGTTTGGGTTTCTTATTATGATAACAGCTATTTTGATCTTTAGAATTAGTTGTTCTCTAGCTATCAAAGAAAAGCTTTGCTTTCAGAACCAGGTCATTGTGCAGTGAGTACCATGTTCTTTTACATTGTAATTTACGGCCTCCTTTGAAAAAGCTTCTGAGTAAAAATCTTACTTGAGCAATGTTTTATTCTTCCTGCTTGCTATATCCAACTCACAAAATGAAAAGTCTGACACAGTAATGAGGATGTTAACTATTGTGATTTCTCAAGTATGTTCAGCTAACCTAAATTAGCTCATAACAAATGCCAGCAACCAATGGGGTCTCCTATCCCTGTAAAGAGCAAGCACCATGCCTGTCTGGAAGATTTTCCACAAAAGATGGGGAAAATAGAACTTTCTGCATTGGTAAAAGACAAAATTACAAGAAACTTAGTTTAAACATCAAATTGGCTTTATTTAGCAATTCTAGAAGCTGGCAACACACCATTCTGTAAAATAGAATGGGTGTTTAACCGGACAGGACAAAATGGTTAGTTTTTGTAAGATGGTAACAAGGAAACAGCAATTTTAAAAATCATGGTGGATAATATCGGATTACTAAAGGTCAGTTTTCTTCTAAGGGTTAAACAGAAGGAACTCAAGTAGACTAGATTCCTTCTGACTGGTTGCTGGGAATCTCCTGTTTTCAGGAAAAACTGATCTGTTTGTGGATTTACCTGAGTCATTTAGCATGAGTGACTACATTTTTGTTTTGTCTGGTCTGCTAAGTCATAGGGCAGGAGTCTAGTCCAAAATAATGGCCTCTCATAAACTTCGCTTAACAGCACTTATAACTCAGTTTTTGTCTTATATCATTGTATATCAATAGCCAGAGATATGGCCATTAGATTGACTCAACACTTATGCTATGGTACCAACACCTTCCCTGTCATGAGCCCAGCCAGGTGATAAAGCCAAAGTCTTCCTGTACCTGAAACCCATCCTGTTGCTGCTCCTCTGTCTAAAAATCAAAGTCAACATTTATACTCAATTCAGGCACCTGAAAGTCTAGTCTCCATTATTCCATTTCTACCTAAAGTGTCAATTAGTTCCACCAGTCCATTTCCCTGTTCAGCACAAGGCAAAGTCTGATTTTTCCTAAACTCATCTTTCCATGTGCATTTAACTGGATACCCAATGACAGTTTTTGGTGTTGTAAATGTATTCAACTTTCTGACACTTGGTGTCAAAATCTTATATCTGATCTTTTACCAATTCCTATTTCCTTTACTAACCTTACTAAATATAGCTGAAAATCACAATGGGGATCTTAAATACAAAAATATCTCATCTCTCTTAATAACTCAAAGTGATGCCATTTCCCTGCCCTTTGCAGTATTTGTTTACATGTTTATGTATTTTTACATATAAATCTAAGTTTAATTAAAATTTGAAACAAACCTAGAATATAACCATCACGTATATCTCTATCAATTAACAAGAGTTAATTGGGTTGTATTCTTAACAACAAAAAAAACTTAGTGAAAAATAAAAAAGAATAAACCAAAAGAAAAAACAATTCAGAAACTTAGCAATGAGCACAAATTAAGGAAACCAATAATTAAAAATATGAAAAAACTGTCCTTTAGACACTGTCAGAGTTATATTTTGATACCCAACCAGCAATCATCACATACAATAAAACTCAGAAATGTGAAGTTTGATTAATGTTTAAGTGGGCCTGTGGAAAATGGTCCTATACATTGCAAAGCTTATGTTCTTTGTTAAAAAAATAATAATAATAAAAATAAACAAATGTGTAAGGTACCCACGGTACCAAGCGCCAAACTACATAAGTAGAGAAAAAGATGAATGAGTGACCTGTGCTCTTTTATCACAGCCCAGTGAAAGAGAAGAGTCTTAAGAATATAGTGAAATGGAATATATGGGATAATGGTATAGATAAATTATTGAAGTAACCTGAAAAAAGGAAAAAAAAGAAAGTCTTCAAAGAAATAAAGCCTTCACAAAGGTATCATTTGAACTAGTTCACATGAAAGAGTTTTACAGACTATGATTTACTACACAAATACAATTTGTCATTTCTATATTTATAATGAAAAACATACATTCTTAGGCCGGTGAGGTAAGCAGCATATGCTCCCTGAATGGTCCCCTCTGCAGTCTGCCCCATTGGAAGCTGCGTTTGTAGAGACCCCAGAGTAAACAAGATCTAAGGCAGCAAAGCTCAACTCTGCCTGGCCAATGAGTAGTGAACAAGTTCATGTCGATTTTCATTTTTACTTGACTTTACACTTTAAAATTTTGGCAAAACAATTCAACATTTTTATCTAACTGACAAAAAATAGCAGTTATTTTGCCTACACCCTTGTTTATTGCACAAAGATCAGTAATGATACTAAGCAGAGTCTGTTTGCTAGGTACTGTTATCTCGTAAGAATTATCTCAGGAAAAAAATCATTCGATATTAAAAACAGGTTTTATTCACTGGTGAGCAAGTCAACGTAGTGTTTACTCAATCTAGGTATAATTCTCAATGATGTTCACCCTTTAAGCTGATGGAAAAACAACATTAATTCATGCTCACTCACCAAGGATGGAGCTTATATTTAGTCCAGACCACACACTAACATTTATTGAGCCAACCATGAGGAGGTGATTTTCAGCCTGGTTGGTTAGTAAGCATATTGTACCAGTTGTTCAATATTTTTAATATCACACTTTTAGCCATGTGACCAGCCAAGGCAAATCTTTCTCTTAACAATCAATGTCATATAAAAAAGGTCTGATAATTCTTCCTATCAAATTTGATATGGGGTACCTTATTCCCTAATAATAAACATTCAGTGCTAAAGATCTCTCATTTCTTCTGAAAGTATAGAAATATTTTTGTTTTATTAGTTTTTTGTCAGTCTGTCAGTGAATAATTATTATCTCTCTCAAAGTAAATATACATTTCAAAAGGTGTGAGCACCCCCTTGGAAATATCTAAGGTATGAAGTTGACAATAATAAGCAAGCAGCTTCTAATTAAACATCAGTGGTCAGGGTGCCAGTACAATCTTCTTAAATAAACAAACTAATTTCTCATTGGTTGTCATTCAGGGTAGGAATCATGTTGTTTTTATGCCCAAAAGAAAGTTAAATTAAAATTTTAAATAATTTCAATTTATTTGTTATACCACTATATAATATCTTACCAGTTGCTTAAAATCTCCTCCTATATACTCTTGTATAACACTCTGTCACCTTCCCAGCCCAGCTCATGCTGATTTTCAAGGTTATCACGGAACTTACACTCTTTTATTTGGCTCAGCAATCACACTTATAATTAATCCCTACTTGGCAACTGTACGTATCTTCCCAATTTCTCCTTCTATCAGGTAAATATAGTCTCAACTCTCAGGATCCTGGCAAATAAATTATATCTGCGTCTATTCCATCTGGATCATCCCATCTCAAATTTCCAGAATGTATCCTCATCCAGTTGTTTATCTTTTTCCAATCTATATCTTTGTTATCTCTTTAAAAATACTAAGAACAGATATAAGAAATTTCAATTATTCCAAGTTTCACAAAGTTTGACACTTTTATTACTGTGTTCAATAAATAAAACTTGTTATTCTATGCATCATAGAAAACTTTTTCTTAGTGTTCATGAAAATGATAGAATAGCTCTAATCCTTGCCTGTCTGCCATTTAAATGAAGAACTAAGTTATGTGGATCATAACTGCCATAACCTACAACGCTGAGACTCTATCAATTTGGCATTTTGAGTTATATTTAAAGCAGTCAGAAAAATGGTAATGACTCACATCTTTTTTCTGTGGTTGTCAGATATTTCTGCATATATATTTATATTGCGCTTGCTTGTTGGACACTGTCATTTGCAAATACCACCAACATTAGTAATTGACAGTGAAATAAAAGTAAAAAATTTTCATCACAAATGGTACTTCTTTTTCTCCTACAGGAAAAAAAAATCTATCAAAGTAACAGCAACATTTAATAATTACTATGTTAGTATCAAAAAAGTGTTTACGTCTCTACATACAAACTAATATGCCATCAACTGCAGCCCATCTTCAGCCCTTTCCAGATTTTAAAAATAACATGTGTAAATGTCAACATTTGAAAATTACAGTGGTTGTACTGAACTGCTATTTTATTCTGGCTGGCATAGAAACTAAAAACTTCAGAAAAGACTACTTTTCTTTCCGATAACAAAATTCTAACAGCATTAAAGTATCTGAGGTGTCTGACTTAAATCCTGTTTTGAGAAAAGTTCCATTAGGAACTCAGAGAAAATGCTAAGCATGAGCTCGAAGACCTTGTTAATGACCCTCTAATGGAATTTTACATGTTGTTGTCACACTCCATATTGAAAGATTTTGACAGCTTAATAATGTCCTTGATGAATCAGAATCAATTTATGCTTAAGACCTATGACTCTCTTATGTAACTAATAAAGTAATTATTGCTCCTTCCTTTGCAAGAGAAAGTCTTTACGCGGTACTCTATGATAATACAAAATTTCACTCTGTGACCCATGATAGCATCCTGAAAAGTCTCCCTTCTAAAATAACCATTTGTTGAGCTTTCAAGAAACAAGATCAAGACATTTACAAAGGTATTTGTTGCCGAAGCAAAGGTAACTATTGCTAGTATATGCTAAAATGTGCTATTTTAGAAGTGTTTTCACCATGCACAAGACTGAAACATTGTATCATTGATATAAGGCTATTTTTATGGAACTTCAAAGATATTGCTCTCATATCTTAACATCTGAAAGTTAACTTAGCAAGTAACTTCTACTCTCCAGGACCTTTCCCAAAGTCATGTGCAGCCAAAATATTCAACGAGAAATGATATCAGAATTCAGTATTCAGGTTTCTTTATAAAAATATTCCTTCCAATACTACTAGACTAGATTTGATCTTCAACCACTTGTCTATCTACTACATTGAAATAATAATATAAACCACCTCACATTCAGATTTATTCTTAGCAATTAAAAAATGTATACTGAAACTATTTAGCTGTAAATTTTACTCCAACTAAACAGCTGAGACCAGTTTTTGCTATAATGCTACCAATTAGAAATTAACAAAGTGAAGTCATTCTAATCTTGCCCTTTGTAGAAATGGACCCTAACCAAACTGTTGATTAATGTTATGGTTGAAACTATTCTAAACCAACAAACACAATCTGTTCATGTAAATGAACTTTTCTGAGTGTTCTCCTAAGAATCAGCTAATTTAGAGAAAGACCAGTGTCATGTTCTACACTGTTCATCTGTCTTTTAGTGGGCCATTTGTTACAGGAGGTCTGTCAGACCTAAAGCCAGATCCATCTGGAATTTTGAGTCTGGGATTTGAAAAAAAAAAAAAAAAAACTACTATAATCACTGTAATAATTAATTACACAACTAGTACTCTAGAATCTACAAAAAGAATGAGTTACAGAAAAACTGAAGAAAAATAAAAAGACAAACCTCAGAGCTCTACTCAATGTCACTATGCCTGAACTCAAAAATAACTGCAGGACAGCTCATGACCAAGCAACTGACAGCCACATTTGGGGGTGGGAGGAGGCAGTTGGGTTAAGGAAGGCCCTCACATACTTTTACACATACAGCTGGAAGGGAAAATGAAGGAAAAAAGAAGGCTCATTTATTTAGCAAATACTATATGTCAGGTCTATACTAAGACTGCCTTAATCTGTAAATAGCTGTCTTAATCAATGTTTACAATAACCTTGTGAGAAAAGTCGGACTAGCTTTAGTGTTGACGAGATGAGATGAGATGAAAAAAGAAAATCACTTACCCAGAGGAGTAGCTATGAGGGACAAAACTGAAGCAGAAACCCAGCTTGATTAATTCCAGAGCCTTCTGTCTTTTCACCAGTCTCTGCTGGGAGAATTCTTCCTGTACAGGGAGAGTGTGATTTAATGTCATAAGTGTATCTCCAACACCCACTCAAAGGTTGCCATAAGTTCTTTATCTATTTGGTGGTCCTCCTGAGCCTTGAAATTCTAGAAAAACAAATTAATTTGTCTTTTGGTTACTTAATAATCTCTGATATCATTTTTAAACACTTAAATATAGGCTTTTTTCCAGTAGCCCCCAAGAATCACCACTTTACACCCAATTGTCACTTAGAAGTGAGGGTGCTATAAAATCAAGGCTTTCTCTCTTATCACAACGAACGTAAACAGTATTATACACATAAGAATATTTGTTATTAAAGTAAAAAAGGAAAAAATAAACGCCTCTATTTTGTAACAGCTTCTCTGTAATAGAAGA
This sequence comes from Macaca nemestrina, assembly GCF_043159975.1. NCBI lineage: Eukaryota > Metazoa > Chordata > Mammalia > Primates > Cercopithecidae > Macaca > Macaca nemestrina. Next base: position 81,379,562 of record NC_092135.1, on the reverse strand, counting down.
CCTGTGAATGTCCCCACTGGTTAGAAATAATCACACTATAAACATTTATTCAGCCAACAAACATATGAAAAAAAAACTCATCATCACTGGTCATCAGAGAAATAAAAATCAAAACCACAATGAGATACCATCTCACGCCAATTAGAATGACCACCATTAAAAAGTCAGGAAACAACAGATGCTGGACAGGATGTGGAGAAATAGGAACACTTATACACTGTTGGTGGGAGTGTAAATTAGTTCAGCCATTGTGAAAGAGTCCTCAAGGATCTAGAACCAGAATTACCATTTGACCCAGCAATCCCATTACTGGGTATATACCCAAAGGATTATAAATCATTCTTTTTTTTTTTTTTTTTTTTTTTTTTGAGACTGAGTCTGGCTCTGTCGCCCAGGCTGGAGTGCAGTGGCCGGATCTCAGCTCACTGCAAGCTCCGCCTCCCGGGTTTACGCCATTCTCCTGCCTCAGCCTCCCGAGTAGCTGGGACCACAGGCACCCGCCACTTCGCCCGGCTAGTTTTTTGTATTTTTTAGTAGAGACGGGGTTTCACCGTGTTAGCCAGGATGGTCTCGATCTCCTGACCTCGTGATCCGCCCGTCTCGGCCTCCCAAAGTGCTGGGATTACAGGCTTGAGCCACCGCGCCCAGCCTATAAATCATTCTTCTATAAAGACACATGCACACATATCATCACTGTTCACAATAGCAAAGTCTTGGAACCAAACCAAATACCCATCAATGATAGGCTGAATAAAGAAAATATGGCACATATACACCATGGAATACTAAAGCCATAAAAAAGGATGAGTTCATATCCTTTGCAGGGACATGGATGAAGATGGAAACTATCATTCTCAGCAACTAACACAGGAACAGAAAACCAAACACCACATGTTCTTACTCATAAGTAGGAGTTGAACAAAGAGAACACATGGACACAGGGAGGGGAATATCACACACTGGGACTTTTCGGGGTGTGGGGGGGTGGGGAGGGATAGCATTAGGAGAAATACCTAATTTAGATGACAGATTGATGGGTGCAGCAAACCACCATGTTACGTGTATTCCTATGTAACAAACCTGCACATTCTGCACATGTATCCCAGAACTTATAGTATAATAATAATAATTAAAAAAATACAATCCTGGGGTGGCAAAAAGAAAACTATACACTGTAACCTGTAATTTTACAATGCAGCCCAAATGAAAGTTTCCTTTTCAGGAAAAGCTTTTGGGCAAAAGTTTTTGGGCAAAAACTTTTTCATAACAAAGTTTCAGTTATGCAAGATAAGTAATTTCCAGAGATCTGTACAGTAATAGTACTTCTAGTTAACAGTACTGTATTATAAACATTTGCTAAGAAGACAGAACTTAAGTGTTCTTATTATAAAAAATTAATGAACGAATGAGTGAGTGAATGGATAAATAGAGCAGGAGGAAACTTTTGGAGGTGATAGATAGATTTACAGTATTGATTGTGGTGGTTTCACAGGTGTATGCTTATCTCTAAACTCACTGATTATATACATTAAACATGTCCAGCTTTTTGTATGTCAATCATACCTCAATAAAGTGGTTTAAAAAAAAATAAAGCATCTGGTGGCTGTTACTAAAAAATAAATAAATAATCACAGTAGTTTGAAGATTAAGTTAATGTTAATCTTATTTAGAAGATTAACTTATGTTATTTAAAATGTTGAGACTAAATATAAATTCAAAAGCACCCCATCCAAACATACTAGAATACTATATCCATTCATTTTCAAGAGCAGAGCACCATTTTAAATTTCTTATACACTTAGTTAAATATGTAAATAATAATTACTTGTACTTGCTTTTTAACGTAATGTATATGCACTAAAATTTCTCAATTTTATTGAATGAGTCATATTGCAATAGATATGATATACAGATAGCTATAACTTTAATGTTCCTCCTAATAAGTTTATATTTGCTAAAGTTTTTCCCTTAGCCCCGCCAAGAAAAGGAAGTAATTACATGTGATACAGTTTTGTGTCCATGGCTCAAACTATTAAGCACTGAAACTCCTTCTCAATGCCAAATCCAGAATCCTAAACCACAGATCTCACCAGCATATGTCTCTTTTAAAATAAGACTGGGCAGATCAACGACCTTGAATTTCTCACTCCCCTTGACATTTCATCCCAATCACATCTCAGTATCCAATTAAATGCTTTCACTTACCATTAGAAGGACTGATTATTGCCAGCCTTTGCAAGGGTGCTTATAGCCATCTGACAGGCCAGCATCAGTTAATCCTAAGAAGGTCGACTTTAGTTTGTCATTGTCCTAAAGGTTTGATATTCCTTGGATATAAATTCAAGGCAGGAATGCTTAAAATAGTCAGATGGCTTAGCTTAAAGCTGAATGCAGCTGGTATATGGATGTATCAATATGCATAATCACTTCAAATCTGCTCTGTCAGTAGACAGGTAAGCTCTTGCTTCTCTGTGCCAGACACTTGGACAGGCACCAGAACAGCCCTCTTACTCTAAAGCTTCATGGATTCTTTAAACATCAGTGAGCCTTCCTCTCTTCTTAGAGGCTACCATGACACCTACGCTCAGAAAACCATCCCAGGAATGTGTCTCCCTTGGTTAAGACCTTCAGCTAGATGTTTTTAAGCATTGGTGAAAGAATGTGCTGAAATCGTATTGCATCAAACAGTATGAAATTAGAGTATTTAGTGCCAAGGTAGAAGCAATTCTCTTTTATATTCATGAACAGATTTTGTTTTATAGCATTTTGCAGATATGATAACATCTGTCTGCATAACCTTCCCACAAGGGATGCCAGTGGGAGGACAATTATACAGATTTTTTACATTGATAATGGCAAACAAAGCCATCGGAGAGAGCAAAGTTATATTTCTAGTCCCTGGAGAGCCGGTGAAATAACTCAGGTCTTTTGAGTCTTAGGAAAGTCTGCTTTCTGGTAGCTAGTGAGCTGGCTTCACTACTCATTAAAGAGCTTGTTTTAAGGGGATACACTTTTAAAAGCCCATTAAATGCTTTTATATCAATTTGAAGGATTTGAATCAGAAACGAAGGCAGGCTATTAGAAAGTACATGCTGTGTCTATAGCATGGGGAAAGAGATTGTGGTTACCCTGTCAGATCTAAAATTTGTTTAACTTTTAAATTCTCGAGTACTAGAGCTCTCTGCACACTTTGGAATTGACAAATTGAGTCAATTTATTGTACCTGTGATTTCAAATTGGAGTCATGATATTTAAGTCTCCCATGGACAGGGATACAAAAATACCCAATCACTCAGTTTCTTAGCACTATTTTAGGCCTTATACGATATTCAAAATACAATAAGTCATCCACCAAGTTTTTGATACTTAGAACAACATGCTATTCTAATACAAATACATGTGCCAAAGCTAAAACAGAAACACATTATTCCCACCCATCCCATTGTGGTTTCTCAGCTTTTTATGCAACTTAGCATATAACCTCGTATCAAAATTATTTTCCATAATTTATTCATGCTCCTCAGAGAATAGTCAGAGGAAACCACAGGTAGAGACACAGACTGTATCTCTAATTAAAGATTCTCTCCTGACAAAGGACAAGCCCTAGCCAAAATTAAAAGGTTTAAGTAGAATTTATTTTTGACTTTCTCTTCCCAATTAACAACCTTCTTTACCTAAATTGTATGACTTTTTCTCAATGCTTCAAAGCCATATGTAAATAAAGAAAAGAAGTGATGAGCATTTATAGAATGTAAAAGAATCTCAATTCAGTGCCTTATTCCTCCCCACCCAGCTTTTCCTAACACCTACCCTCGCCCTGCACAGGGCTGAGCCAAGACTAGGCTACCCCAGCAAGAGTCCATGCCCCGTCTACCCACACACATCTCCCCATTCCATCCCATCAGCCACCACATCCTGTAGTGCATGCCTGCAAAATATTTCTCAATTTTATCTCTTTTTTGCTAGTTTTATTTCATATCTTTAGCTACTGTTATTTTCATTTCTGGCCTGGAAAACTGCAAAATTTTTCTAACAGAAGCCCTGACTCCAGTCTCATCCTTCAAATCTATGAATTTTCTAAAATAAATTTGTTGGCCAGGCATGATGGCTCGTAGCTATAATCCCAGCACTTTGGGAGGCTGAGATGGAAGGATCACTTGAGGCTAAGAATTTGAGATAATCTGTCCTTGCAACTTAGCAAAACCCTCGTATAAAAATTTTAAAAATAGCTAGGCATGGTGGCACGTACCAGTAGTCCCAGCTACTTGGGACGCTGAAGTGGAAGGAGCCCTTGAGGCTAGGAGTTGGAGGTTGCAGTCAGCTGTGATCACACCACTGTACTGCAGCCTGAGCAACAGAGTGAGGAGACCCTGCCTTTAAAAAAAAGATTTTCACGTTGACTTTGCCTAAAATCCTTTAGTATTTCCCATAACCTTCCAGAAGATAATGCTGAAACTTATTGCTGTGGAATCACAAGGCTTTCACTAACTGACCTGTGGGCCACCTAAGCCTTGTATCTCCATGCCTTCAGTGCCTAAAGTCACTCAATTACTTCCCCTCTTTTCTGTCACTCATGCACACCTCTGTCAATACTCCCTCCCAGTTAACTCTTATCCTCAAAGACAGTTCACTTTTAAAACTCTGGTGAAGACTTCTCTATCACAGATGCAATCTTTATTTACTTTCCCATTATATTAAAATTATTTATTTATAAGTTCCATTCATACAACAAATATTTGTTGAGTTTCTTCTCTGTTCCAGACACCCAGATGTGCCTGAGCTTTGAGCAATAGAATATGAGCAAAACAAACAGACTCTGATCCCATGGGGTTTACAGTTTTGTGGGGCGGACAGACTTTAATCAAAGAATCACAAAAGCATATAATTACACACTGGTGTTATAAAAGAACACTCACTAGAACTACAGAAACCTGAGCAGGAGGGCCTGATCTAGTCTTTAAGGTGAGGGAAGTCCTCTCTGAGGAACTTACATTTGAACAACTGCAAAAAGGAAAAAGGGAAGGAGACAAGAAGAAAAGAAATGAGGGAGAAAGAGAGAAAGCCAATCAAATTCAGGGGCATCCCAAACAGAGAAAAGAACCTGGCTAAAGACCCTGAATCAGAAAAAAGTTTGGGTTAAGCATGTCATTCCTAACCTATGTACTGGAGCTTAGAATGTTTCTTTGCTGAAAAATGTTTCTTTGCTGTTTTCCACAAGTACACTCAGTAAAGTGAAAATGTATATATTCTAGTTTAATATGGGGTTCCTGGAGTAAACTAAGTCATATAGTAAGGATTATGGGCTCACTGTGACATAACCAACATATTCAGAGGCAAGTCCTGTATACCAGACAACTCATGATTTATCAGAACCTTGATGTAAGTGAAATCAGCAACTTTCTCTTGACCAGGAGCTTCCTGCTCCAGCAAGAAATTATTTTCCAATCACTCTTAAGCAAACCCTCTGAATTTTAAGAAATATTCAGATTTTTTTCTTGAATAATACAAATCATGCAACCTTCAACTTTGTTGCATGAATCTGTTCTCATCCAGATATATAGCACAGAATCCAGATCTAGGAGGCTGTTTAAGAATGGATGTGGCCCAGACAGACATCACTAATATCAATTAGTTATCAAACAACCTTCTTTCCCAAAGAGCATAAACTCAGCTTTAAAATCTCTCTCATGGAGCACTCCAATCAAGTACTCTTGATCAGCCCAAACTTGTTTTAATTCAAATGTGTTTTGGCATTCCCAATCTCCTTCTTCTACCTTGAAGTTGAACTATACAGTTATTAATGGAATTTTTATTATAGTGACTTTTTAAATAAAGGTATATTTGTATTTTCCCTAACAAACCCTGATTCCTCATCCATATTATAATGAATTAGAAGTAAACAGTGTCTAGTTTCCATTTGGACTGCTCTGAAGAATCAACATGATTCAAGAGTTCCAGAAGCTTGAAAGTAAGCATTAAACTACACCAATGTCTGTTGATGAGAAAGAGTGTAGATGCAACTCTTCGCTCACAAAGTACAGCAAGAAGGTCTTTTACTCTCTTATCTCTTCTTCTAATGAGCTAGCCCTAAATATAGTACATTTCACAGTACACTGCAAAGGGATTTCTGGCTCCCTGTCAGAACAAGGCAAGATAGGACCAGACTCCTAAAGAAGTCATACGCAACCTGTTAGTACACCAGAGAATGGCCTACCTAACTATACTAGGAAGAGAACATGAGCTTAAAAGCTATGGGGGAAGTCTTCAGCCACAACTTGATCAGGATGCAGTACTAGAATGTTTGAACCAGCAAGACAGAGCATTGTCCACTCCAAAATAACCCTAAAAACAAAATCAGTACTGAATTGCCGGCATGACGATAATACCATTTTATTTTAGCTTTGCCTTGAAAGGACTTTAGAAATGCATCATTTTTCATCTTCCTCTCACTAGCTATGTCTTCCTCTAAATAATTCTCTACACCACAATCAAAATGATTTTTTAAGATCATGAAATGTTCCATGCTCATCTCCGTTTATAATTATTTACCTGCTCCCTTTGCTGTTAATATAAAAGTTAAACTCTTTTCTAAGGCTCATCACACTACACATGATCTGAGCCCTGCTCGCCTCCTCACCTCTTGCTCCTACATCTCTCACTACTCTCTGCTCTCACCATACTGGACCACCTTGAGTTCTTCTCTTACTTCTGGATGTTGCCCATGCCATTTCCTCCATCAAGGAGATGGTGCCACCATCCCTAATTCACCTGGCCATCTCTCTGGCTCCTCTGATAAGATCAGGTGACATATCACCTCTCCTAGGAAGGCTTCTTGGACCACCCTAAATTTAGATTCTGTATCATTGCTACATGCTCCCATAGCATCCGGCCCTTTCTTCATCATAGCACTTACACTGCATTGTATTTGGGGTCGTGTTTAGACTGTGTTCTTTACTACATAAGAAGTCCGTGAGGGTAAGGATATTATCTGTCTTGTCCATCAAGGAATACCCAGCTCCTAGCACAAGGCCATGCCCATAAAATATGACATGAAAATCACCACATTCTCCAAAATTCAGATACCAACCATTCTTCAGTGAACAAATGAATCTGATTTTCGATCTCACATAACTTTAGAAAATACAGCATCTATTTTGGTTTTCTCCCTAAGTGTTTTTATTGGTCTCTGAAGAAACAGCTTATAAGCCTGCTTCAGTCACTTCTATTCCCCTCAGGTTGTCTTCCTCCCCTGATCACCATTACTCATCCTTCATCCTTGGTTGCTTCTTATCTGCTCTGGAAGCTGCTGTTCTCCTGTACCACTTGGCTCTCTCCTGGTGTATTTTCATAGCAAAATACCATAAACTTGATGACTTAAAACAATACCCACAGATTATATCAGTTTCTGTGGGTCAGGATTCCAGATACAGATTAGTTGAGTGCTTTGCTCAGAGTCACTCCAGGCTGCTATCACAGTGTCAGCCCAGGTTAAAAATCTCAGTTGAGTCTTAGCATCTACCTGCAAGCTCCCTGGTTCTTGACTTTATGACTGAGAGCTATGTTTTCTTGCTTGCTGTTGGCCAGAGACCTCTCTCAGCTGGGAGTTATTTTCAGGCCCTTGCTATTTAGCCTCCTCCTCTCACAGCATGGCAACTTACTCCTTTATGGCCAGGAGGAGAGTGCCTGCTGCTGCTTCTTGTCTTTATCTTTTAAAGGCTCATCCAAGATAGGTCAGATTGGCCCATAAAATCTCCCTTTTGGTTAACTTCAACTCAGTGAATTAGGCTACTATATTATATCTGCAGAATCCCTTTTGCCTTATGAAACAACATAATCACAAGAGTGATATCCCATCATATTCACGAAGTTCACCCACATTCAAGGGAAGTGGACTATATTCCTGCCACGAAGCAGGAATCTTGAGAGACATCTTAGAATTCTTCCAAACACACCTGGAAAGAGAAAATTCCTTCAGTTCTGCAAAATACAGATATGAGCTGGTCATGGTATTTAAAATAACACATTAATAAATTATTGAGTATAGCCAAAGGAATGGCAACTTAGAAAACTTAAAACTGAATCTGACCATCAATACCCATAGAATTGAAAGGCCATGGCCTTCTACAAAAGACCACCTTTCAGTGAGGCCAGACTACTCGCCCACCAGGAAGGGCTTTTGAGTATCTCTCCCATCCAGATTCCAGCAATTTTTGCCTTGGCCAAACTGAGGCCCGGGGACAGCAATAAAAACTAAGTTTTCTACTTACCCCTATTTTCTTCCCACATTTAGTGCTTATAATAATCTTCTGAGAATACACTCACGTTTTGAAAAAAGAAAAACTTTTACATTATCATAAAAAGTAGTTTACCTATTGATTGTCTTAAACCTTTTCATTCCAGAACAGAATCTGTTTCCAAGTGTGGAATTCTAGCTTCACTTCTTAGAACAACAGGAAAAATAAACAGCTGACAGTTTATTATTGAGAACTATTATTGACAGTTAATATTGAGAGCAGTCTTGTCTGAAGTGCCTCATCATACCAGACTTCCAGGTCTCGGTAAGCATCCCCTCCCAGGTGCTCCCACAGCATTCTAGATTCCTCCTCAGAATACTTTTCCCAAGAAATGCTAGAACACCTGCTGATTCTCTACATCCTACCTGTAACTTCATAAGGACAAGAACCATATCTGCTTTGCTCTTTAAATAGTATTTTACCATAGAACCATAGGGCAGTCCCAGTCTAAGTACACATTAGAATCTCCTGGGAAATTTTGTTCCTTCATTTGTTTGTTTCCATATTTGTTTGCTTTTAGTACCAATGTGTGACCCTCATCTCAACTGGATTAGAATCTCCGAGAGTGGATCTTGGAAAACAATTTTTGTTATTTTATTTCACATGCTCAAAAGACTACACATCAGCAGGAGTGACCCCACTTCAGTCTGCAGGTCAGCCGATTGGTTTCAGTGGTCCTGATCCATGTCTCCTCTTGGAACCCAGGCTGGTAAAGTAGTTATCTAGAGAACCTCAAAGCAGAGGTTAAAAAAAACTTCTAGAATTTTCTCTTTGAGACAAAATGGAGTAACAGAGATTATATTTATCCTTCTGCCTGAAACAACCCCCAAAATGGACAAAGTATAGTAAACAACGGTTTTCAAGAACACTGGACATCAGGAAATGAAGGATGGTGATCCCTGATAGAACACAAACAAGCTGAGCTCTACAATTGCCTCATTTAGCTGCTGCAGTGTAGGAAGGGGGAACCCAGGCAAGAACCCATTTGATTCCCTGACTTGAGGAAATGGAGCATCATCTACAATGAGCCTACTAGAATAAATAAATGAGTCTAGCAAAGTTGCATGATATAAGATGCAAAAATCAGTTGTATATCTATATAGTAGCAACAAACAACCAAAAATGGAAACAGAATATCATACCAACTGTAATTGCCTAAAAAAGGAAATACAAATAAATCTGCCAAAGGTGTGCAACACCAGTATACTAAAAACTAAAAAAAGGGCCAAAAAATTGAGAAATATACCAATATCAGAAGAGCCAATATTTTTAAGATGGTAATTTTCTCCATTTTCTCCACACTGATTCATGAGTTCAAGGGTATTTACAAATAAAATCACAGCAGACTCTTAAATTAAATTTTTTAACTGACTCTAAAATTCATATGGAAAGCAAAGGACCTAAAATAGTTAAAACTACTCAGCAAAGAGAACAATAATTTGGAGAATTTATAATACCTAATTTTAAAACTTACTTTAAAACCACAATAATCATGACAGCGTGGTTTTAGCACAAATAACAGCGTAGTTTTAGCACAAATAACAGACAAGCACAAATTACAGACAAGCAGTCCATAAATAGAGCCTCATATACATGAGCAACTGATTATCAACAAAGATGTAAAGTAATTCAGTGGAAAAAGTATAATATTTTCAACACATGACACAAGAAATATTGGATATTCAGATAAAGACATTGAACTTTGATTTATACTTTATATCATTTACAAAAATTACATCAAGTTCATCGCAAACCTAAATGTAAAACCAAAAACAATAAAACATATAGAAGGAAACATAGAAGAAAACTTCTTTTTTTTTTTTTTAAGTCTCATTCTTTCACCAGGCTGGAGTACAGTGATGCAATCTCAGCTCACTGCAACATTCACCTACTGGGTTCAAGCAGTTCCCCTGCCTCAGCCTGCTAAGTACCTGGGACTACAGGTGCACACCACCATGCCCAGCTAATTTTTTGTATTTTAGTACAGACAGGATTTCACCATGTTGGCCAGAATGGTCATGATCTCCTGATGTCATGATCCACCTGCCCCAACCTCCCAAAAAGTTTCTTCATTACAATAAGAAAAATACAATTCATAAAACAACAAATTGATAAATTGGACTTCATTAAAATTAGTCATTTTTCTTCTTTGAAATAACATTGCTTAAAAATGAAAAGGGAGACTACATACTGGCAGAAGATAATTTCAAATCATACATCTAACAAAGCACTTGATCCAGAGTGCATCAAGAACTTCCAAAACTCAATTAGAAGAAAAAAAAAATCAATAAATCATAGGAAAAAGATTTGATAGACATTTTACCAAAGGAAAATTACACATGACAAATAAACCCATGAAAAGATGTTCAACATCATTTGTCATTTGAGAAATAAAACTTACTCGTTGAGACACCATTAAATCTTAATTGAATGGTTAAAATTTTAAAATACTGACAATACCAAGTGTTGACAAGAAGGTGGAGGAAATGGATCCTCCATACAATAATGGTGGAAGCGTATAATGTTGCAACTACTTTGGAAAACAATTTGACAGTTTCTTTAAAAATTAAACAGACATCTACCATAAGATTCAGTTACTCCTCTCCTAGGAATTCATCCAAAAGAAAACATCTGTTCGTACAAAAGCTGTTACACACATGTTCATATCAGCTTTCTTTGTAAGAACCAAAAACTGAGAACAACCCAAATGTCCATCAATAAGTTAATGGATAAACAAGCTGTGCTATATCCATACAGAATAGAATACAAAGGAATAAACTTTTGATATACTCTACAATATGGATGGACTCCAAAATAATTATGTTGAACAAAAGAAACAAGAAAAAAGAGAATGCATACTCTATCATTCCATTGATATAAAATTCAAAAAATGTGAACTAATCTACAGTGAAAGAAAACAGATCAGTTTTTGCCTTGGTATGGAGGAAATCAGTCAAGAATAAGAGGAGAAAGGTTTTTAGGGAGGCACTAGGAAACTTTTGAGGCTGTTGAGTATGTTCATTATCTTGATTGTGTACAATTTTTTGATTGTCAGTTTTATCTCAAAATAGCTATTTTGTTGGAAGGAAGGAAGGAGAAACAAAAGAAAATAGAGAAAATCCACTGCTGCCCTCTCAATATAAAAACTAATTAATTAATAACAGCTAACCTAGAAACCTATAATCCGTAAAAAAAATGGTTATCAAAAATTTAGAAGAAATAAAATTATTGTCAGACGAAAGCTGACTTTATCATCAACAGAGCAGGACAAATAGGAACTCAATATCAAAAGGAAAATTCACTCAGAAAGAACCTCAGAGACATGCAAAGAAATAAAGATCAATAAAAATTACAAATATATAGGTAAATCCAAATGAATATTAAATGTAAAACAAAATAAGGTCTCATTGAATTTAAAATGTGTATAGAAGACAGACAAAAAATGACAAGTGAGTCAGCAAAAACTAAATTGAATAAGAGTTCTTTGCATTGTCTAGGAAGAATTTAAAAAAAGACTGATTGGTATTTTACTTTGGAAAATCAGTAATACATATTCAATAGTGGTTGCCTTAGTGGGCAGAGAGGAGACACAATAGAACTTCTGAAGTAGTGGCAATATTCATCTCTTGACCTGGATGATAGTTATGGATATTTGCTTTTTTGCTTTGAAATAAATCATTGAGCTTTGTAATGAATCATATTTGCTTTGTAATGAATTATATTTGTTTTAGGTATTTTTTACATATGCATTTTATATGTTATATTTTATACTTAAATGTTTAAAAACTATGAGGAAAAAAAAAACTCCAAGGAGTAAGTCCAACTCCCAAACATTTTTCAAGCCTCTGCCCACATCCCATTGCCCAAAGTATATCATATGTGAGAACACAAGGTTCATCTTCGTTGCCCTTCTGCCTTCTGCCATGTGAGGACTAGCAAGAAGGTCCTTAGCAGACACCAGATGCCAGCAGCTTGATCATGGACTTTCTAGCCAACAAAACTGTGAGAAATAAATTTCTGCTCTTTATAAATTATGTAGTCTGTGGTATTCTGTCCATCTGCAGCACAAATAGCCCCTACTATGAGCAAAATACATTCATCCTAAGACACTCAAAAATTCACCCCAACACAACATCAAACTACAGTCCTGATCTACATCAGGTCCAAATGTGACCACTCTTGATCTGTAGATCTAGGAAGTAAAAAGACAAGTTCTACTATGGTGTCAAAGGGGACAAGGTCGCTGTAGTAAACACTGCCACTCAAAAAAGGTGAAGAATGACAGGCACACTTCAATCACTGGTCTCTGGAAATTTTGAAATTACATTGGGCAGTTATTGTCAGGCCTTCTTTAAAGGAAAGAAATTTCCTTTGATAAGACTCTGGTTCTACTCCATGTAAATGGGTCAGTGCCTTTCCGGGAAAGGTGCATTTTTTTTTTTTTTCTCATGGTAGCCATCAGAATCTCCCACAAGGCAAACTTAGTCATGCAAGACATTTGTTTTCTGCTACTATGCCATTTGTCAAAGCAAGTCGCATGGCCAAGTCAAAAAGAAGAGTACATTACTGTACATCCACCTTGAAGCCTTAACAAGCATATGGTTCCATAATACTACAACAAAAGAGTGAAATTACATCCCAAATCAGGGTCACCTGAATATAAACATAAATATTTTCTTTTATAACAATGAATATTAAACTTTAACAAATACTTGAAGTCAATATTTTTATAATCATTACTAATAAATTTTATTCAGAAAGAATGTCTAATAGTTAAAAAGGAGCACTTACTGTCAAGAAATAATATACCTACACTGAAACCAATTGATGTGAAAATGGATTTTAGTTGATTCAATGCTCATTATGAGCTGACATTGTAATGAGCCTTCCAAAAACCTAATGGAGTTAGGCCACATTTTAAAAGTAGACTACCCAACTCAGGGGATACCATCACTATTCTTTTGACTGTTCAAACCACATTTTATAAAATATGTTCCATTCTGAGAGCCACATTTTAAGAGAAACACTGATGAAATGAAATGCATCTATAGTGAGGTGCCCAAGAGAAGGAAGTATCTTGGAATAATGCCATATAACAAACATTTAAAGAAATTTGGAAAGTTCACTTACAAAAGAAAAAGAAAAAATATCTTGAAATGTTTCCAGGCTGTCATTTGGAAGAGGAAATAGACTTATTCATTGTTGTTATAGATCAAGGGTTGGCCAACTTTTTCTGTAATAGACCAGCTAGAAAGTAAATATTTAGGCCTTGCAGGCTGTGTAGTCTCTGTGCAACCATGCACTTTACCATTGTAACAGGAACGCAGTCACAGACAGACTAATGTGCATAAATGTGTTCAATACCTTATTTTTAGACACTGAAATTTGCATGTTACAACTGTAGTTTCTCCATTTTTTTCAACAGTTTAAAATTTTTAAAAACATTTTTAGGTCATAGACTATACAAAAAGGCCAACTTTTTCCCACATGCCAAGTATGCAAACCTCTGCTATAGATGACAGCATAAGACATTGGGTCCCAGTTGCAAGAAAGCAAGTATCAGGAAGAAAAAAAAAATCATCATTGAAAGAAAAAAAAAAAAACAGAAAATGAGTTGCTGGGCAGGTGCTATTGACACCCTGCCCCCACATCTTTTTGGCTTGCCACTGAGTTCAGTGGACAGTTCCTCTGTAAACTGATAACTGTCCATGTTAAATACTCTCTACTGAGTTACTCTGCCTCAAAACTTTCTCCAGAAACACAGGAGTTAGCAAAGCCCATCTGCAGGGGAGCCTGGGAATGCTGAGGATCAAATTCTACCTGATTAGTGTCCGTCAATGAGGGTGAGGAGAGGAGGAATAAATACGTCGGCTTTCCCACCTTGGTGGAAAAATTCTAAGGTGGGTTCTGCACTGTTTATCAGGGAATCCCTGTTGTAACTAAGCACCAGTTGCCTACAGTGATAACACTCTCTAATGAAAACTATACTGGCTCTTCCCGCTTTTATGCCTCACTTTCTTCACTCTCTCACTTGGACTTCTAAGGACCACTATTCCTTAAGGCCTTATCTCAGATTCTGCTTTCTGCAAACTCAAATTTAAACAGAGGTGTCAGTTTGTGGTAATAAACATACCTTTAGGGACAAGATGATCACTTGCTATCAAAGTCATGGAAGGGCTTTTCAAGTTAGACCAGTGGTTCTCAATTGATTTTGCCCCTATGTGGCATTTGGTCTGAAAATATTTTTATTGTCACAACTGCCCCTACCTCTACCTGGCACCCAGTGAGTAGAGGAAAGGGATGCTGCTAAACATCCCACAATACATGGAACAGTCCAACATGACAAAGAATTATCCAGTCCAATGTCTTTAGTTAACGCTGAGTTTGAAAAACCCTTGAGTTTGGCTGGAGATTCATCCAAATGGCTTTTAAAGTCCTGTAACTACTATAAAAGTCTACGATTTTTAAGAAATCACACTCAGGTTCTTAGCCCAAATGAGCTTCAAGAGATTCACAATACCTTGGAAATTAGGTGCAGAATTTTTTGCCTGTGTCTATTTTTGCATTTTTGTGGAGAAAGTGTCCACAGTATTCATAAATTTCTCTAAGGGGTCTGTAACCCATAAAGGTTAAGAACCAAACTCTGTAATAAATAATTCTTAATAATTTTACCTTAGGTCTAAATCTTTAGTCACTTTTTTTTCTCTTCCATAGTAATAAGGAATGCAAGAATTGACTTTTCAGTTTTGATAGCCCTTCTTCCTAAGGCTGTGTAATTCTGATAGGTTCAAGAAGCAGGCAAAGAAACTGAATTTAGTTAATTATGCTACATTAGGAGGACATGAACTTCCTGGAAATCAATCTGGCACTTTTCTCAAGTACTAAGAAAACTATTTTTTTTAATTCTTGATTAATGTAGCTCAGCAAATATTACTACATACTGAGGAAGGAACCGAGCAAATGAAAATTGCATAGAAAGAACTGTTTTATATCCTCTCATTCCAAATATTTTTGGACACAAAGCCACTGCCAACAAGGTGCCTAAGATAAAGAATTAGTATAGACCTTCCCTTCTGTAGATTTCTTAAAATGGGGCCATATAAATCAAACAGGATTACTTTATCTGCAGCTAAGAATTCTATAGAGACTTATTGAACCTATAAGAGATGGCAGAACCTGGCCAAGTTCTGCCTTTTAGGTAATAAATTCTACTACCGTTCTAACTCTGCTTTCAGAGTTTTCTCTAGTTTTATTTTAGGGCAAGATATGTGGATTTCTCTGCAATATTAGAGTTTTGTTTTGCAAGAATCCAAAGTTTGCTGCCTTAGATTAATTATGACTGCTCTTGCATTCTGGCATTGTGTATGTACAAAAGAATGAGCAAAGTAAGAACAACTAAACTTGTATAACATAAATTCAATGAAAAATGTAAATCAGACATAAAACTACTCAGAAGTAACATGATATGTAATTTTCTAATGATAGATATCATTTATGAAAACTTTCTAATGATAGACATCATTTATGAAAACTTACTATATGCAGGTATGACAGATTCGGAGAGATAGAATAGGACATAGATCAATATGTAGGTAAATTTAAAACTTATAATAATTATCTGAGCTAGGAACCCACGTCTCTCCGACTTCAAGACTCATTCTTATCCCCACAATACAATACCACTGTACATTATATGAGTCCAATTACAAAAAGTTAGGGAGATTTAAATCTCTGCACTTGGAATATATGAGCTACCAAAGAAAATTGAGGAAAGTAGCTAGAGTTAATAACCTGATCTGAAAAAGTTTTAACCTTCAGAGAAATTTAGAGCATCACAGGCCTCTGTGCTTCGCAAATGAGCTGAGGGTCTGAGGTGTTCATCACCAAAAGAGGCCAGAGCTTTGTGGGAGGCATAAATAAGTATTCAGATTTTGAAAGAGGGAGTAGAAGTTGGCTTCTGTCAAAAGTAGGAGTCTGGGTCTTTTAGAAATCTCAGAGCAAGAAGTCATCTACCACTCAATGACTAAGAAGGCTGAGCTGAGAATCAGGCCTAGAAGAAGTAGAAATCCTAACTTACACCTGGTTTTGACAATTCACTCTAAAGTCAATTTAGATGAACAGAATAATTCAGAAAGATAAGGTTGATAAGATAATAGTAAGGTTAAGACTTCGGAAACTTGGAAACACACAGAATGAAGATAGTAACTGAGTGTCAGCCTGTACTCCACAGGGAATACTTCCGGTGAAGAAGAGGAACAGCAACAGATAGGAGAATGCTTCTGTATCTGTATTGGACATTTTCCGCTTTAAACCACAGAATCTGAACTCAGCCTCTTCGAGGGTCAAAAATCCTAGCCATATAACTGAACGCTTCGGGAATAAATCTAGCTTCAATTATAGCTAGATCAAGAGGATCAGAGATGACCAGAGAACTTTCTCCCCATCTCAGTTCTACTTTTCTAGACTGTCTCTACAATGGCAAGGCGGTCACCAGAAGCTGCGGACTTTCAAGGTCCTAAAAAATTATAATCTGAAAGAAAAAGAAAGCTTCTTTTCCTGATTGCTCCGACAAAAGTCAGCATCTGTCTGACCTGGCTTAGATCATGTGACAATCCCTGGACCAATCACTGTCACCTGATAGACTAGGCTGGCTCTGCCTCTGTCACATGTCCTCCCCTGGCTGTGCTTTGGGAAGAATGGGGGTCAAAATGAAGCCCATCCAACCACAAGGACAGATGTGGGAGGGGTAATCTCCTATAAGAAGGGATACTGAGCAGAAAAAAATAAAAATAGAAATATTACGTCAAAGGCTACGATAGGGCTTGCTTTGAAAGTACGGATTAAAACTCACTGCAGCCTAGAGCTAGAGGTATACCCATGGGTGGCAGGGGGTAGAAAGTCATACTTCAAGCATTTAGGCATTGTTGAATATCTACTACAGTATTTCGTTGACTGTAAGATGTACATTTTTCACATTTTAACAACTGAGATATCAGAATGTTTCTCACAATGAATGACATTCTACAATTGCTGTCAGCCAGGGGGCAGCTGTGATATAGTTTTTATAATCTGCCAAGAACTTGGTCATAGTTCTTCATATTTTTATCCTTTTAATTAAGTTATGTACATTGTTAATATTTGTAGAGTTTGTTTTTAAAAATACCATCTAAAAGATTAAACTATGATGCATCATTGAAAAAAGTGTTATTATATACACAGAAAAGGAATTTGTGAGATGGGGCATACATTTAATATTAATGAAGCACATATGCATGGTTTGGAGAATAATGGCTGTTTTATATTTTCTTGCAAAGTAACACAAAGTGCTTTCTGATACTTTAGAAAGGATGACACCCACAAGTAGATGAAGCCATATTACATTTTTTACTGATATATGTAAAAAGCATTGCCTTTCACAAGCCAAGAAATGCCCCTAAAGTAACATTAAATGATAAATATTTCTGTCTAAATAGTCCAAAATAACTCTTTAATATCAAATGCCAATACGTTTATTAAAGTAGTGATATATTTATTAAAATACTTTTACATTTATTACATTTGCAAAGTAATAATAAATCATTCATAGAAGTGGTAACATTTGTTAGTAGTACATAAAATAATATTATATCTTAAAATCAACAAGAAAATATATGACAGCCACTGTGGTAGATAGCAAAAGTGCAAAAGGAAATAATTCATAGTTCCTGTATTTGAGGTATGCAGTGTCTAATGGGGTATAATAGAAGAAGGTTACAAGGACAACCTTCACCATGCCAGAGACTTTACCTTGCGTATTGCACATCCCTCTGTACTCTGGCCCAATCTCCATTTCAAAAGTATTGTAGGGAAAACATTTATAAGAACATTTGCAAGTTATAAATTAATAGATTTATTAATTATAAAGTATTTAGCTGCCTTGAAAACTCCAATATTCCAGATGCTTAAGCCGAAACTCCTAGAATTGTTCTTGACTCCACTTTGTCTCTTAGAGCAGAGATGGATGTCACCTCACATCCAATCCAGCAGAAAATCTTTAGCTTCAAAACATATCTACAGAATCTGAGTGCTTACTACCACCTAATCCAAGCTGCACCATCTCTTGCCTGGAGCACTGCAGGAGACTCCTGGCAGGTCTTCCTGCTCTGCTCTTACTCACACATGTCCCACCCATTGGTGATCCTTTTAAGCTAGGGGTGCCCAATCTTTTGGCGTCCCTGAGCCACACTGGAAGAAAAAGAATTGTGTTGGGCCACACATAAAATACACCAACACTAATGATAGCTGATGAGCTAGAAAAAAAAAAAAAAAAATCACAAAAAATCTCATCGTATTTTAAGAAAGTTTACAAATTTGTGTTGGGCTGCATTCAAAGCTGTTGCAGGTTGGACAAGCTTGCTTCAAGCATAATGTAGATCTTGACACTCTCGTGACACAAGTCCTGAAATGACCTTCTATTTTACAGAGAATAACAAAGTCCCTGCAAAGGTCTCCAAGACTCACTGATCTCCAGTATGACTACTGTCCGTTTCAGTGACTTCACCCCAGTCTCCTGGCCTCTGTACTATTCTGTACTATCCACCAGGCATGCTCTTGCTCCAAGCCTTTGCTCTTGCTTTTCCCTCTTGTTTCCCCTGTCCTTCCTTGAGATAACTCCTGGCCAATCCTCTCGCCTCCTTTCAATCAGAGTTCATCTCACGTTGTCACTGAGGCCTCTCCTAATCACTCCACTCACTACTACAGTTGTCTCCTTTCCTCTCCACTCCCAGTCCTCCTTACCCTGATCTAATTTTTCTCTTAAGCTCCATGAGGGCTATCTTTTCTGTTCACTGCTGCATACCAGCACCTAGAACACCTATATAAATGAAAGCTCCATAAACATTTACTGAGTGAAAAAAATGGATGATTTTACTAATCAAATCTGCATATGAATATAAATTTATGTCTGTAAAACCACTTAGAATGGGCAGAGAGGAGAAAAGCTAAAAACACTCTGAAGTTGAAGAGTAAATTATATTCTGAGAGAGTACCCAGAGGAAAATGGTCTATAGAGCCTGTAGAACTAAAAGTCCAGAAAAGGCAAGTGAGAGGGAAGACTGGAAAAACAGGATCTCTACCTCAGGTGAAGGGCAGGTCTGCTGGGAGGGATGGTTCAGGCTTCTTGCATTAATGCCTCCATGCTACACCCAATTGAATGCATAAAAACTTCAAACAAACTCCTCTGAAAATGGGCATCCCCAGAGACAGCTTTCATTCCCCCACTCTCATCTTCTCTATGGACTATAAAGAATGTCCCTGCAGAACACTCACCTTCTAATATTGAACCCAGAGTGTGTACCCAGTATGGACGCCTCTCACTCTTGTCAAAATAAAGCCTACATTTTTCTTGTGGACACAAAGCCAGCACAAGCAAGCCAGCAGCAACCAAACCCTATACTTATACACTCTCCTTTCTCCCCTCCTGACTCCTTTATGTTCTATATGCCACCAAAGGTGTGAAAGGAGAAGAGACAGTAATAAAGCTACTCAGGGACTCATTAAACTAATTTTTATTTTATTATTATTATATTATTATTATTATTATTATTTTAGACAGAGTCTCCATCTGTTGCCCAGGCTGGAGTACAGTGGCATAATCCCGGCTCACTGCAAGCTCCGCTTCCCAGGTTCACGCCATTCTCCTGCCTTAGCCTCTGGAGTAGCTGGGACTACAGGTGCCTGCTACCACGCCCAGCTAATTTTTTACATTTTTGGTAGAGATGGGGTTTCACCATGTTAGCCAGGATGGTCTCAATCTCCTGACCTCGTGATCTGCCCGCCTCGGCCTCCCAAAGTGCTGGGATTACAGGCATGAGCCACTGCACTCAGCCTAATTTTTACTTTCAATTCTATCCTTCCCTCTCTTAAAAGTAAAACTCCTCTACAGAAATAAAAGTTTTAAAACAATATTCAAAAGCCAATAAAAGCAAATGTCATGTGAAGCTGAATTTGTGAACGTTCAAACCGCTTCACCTCCAGATTCTCAAATTCTCTTTCTGACCCAGTCACTTAATCCCCCATTTTTCTTTCTTCTTGCTTAAATTGGGCAGGCCCACTACAAGACAGCACAACCCACCACTTAAAATCTTACCCCATTCATCTACCTGCGGAAATCCCACCCATCCTTCAATTCCTGCCTCCAATTCTAAATCCCTTGGGAAGACTGCAGAACTTGGCTTGTTCCCTTTCTTCTTTCCTTTTCAAGTGCATTGTATGCACTTGACATAATTCCCATAACAGACTTGAGTACCTTCCTTATTCCTATATCCCTTAAGTATGCTGTGCATAATAGCCTTGAACTGAAGTGCTGTAGAGGCCACAACCATAAAGAAAGCGCACTTGGAAATGCATGAAAAAAACAATTCCAAGAAGACAAAAAGGATCTGAAGATTTTATAATGCCTTCACTTACATTGCACTGATACTCTTTCCTATTTAGAACTGAACAGATTTTTCATTAAAAATGAATTTTCATTATTATTATTTTGCTGTATGAAATTAGCTCTTAGAGGCAAACGGTCACATTTTTAAACCCAGAAGTAGTCAATGTATTTTTTTTTCCCCAGAAACTTAGAAATGTGAGTAGACTCTCCCTCTGTGCCGATTGCCATAGGAGAAGGAATGCAGGGGGATAGCTGCCAACACCCAAGACTCAGCTCTAGCAGGAATGAGCACATCTCAATACAAGGGGGAGGAGATACTTTGGGAGTAAAAGAGCTAAGTTAGTAGGTAAGCCTATAACTTATGGTCCAAACCAGGTCACTTTTGAGAATACAAGGGACACTATTAACAATTCTATCAAGCAACAGTAATAGTTATTAACTGTAACTGACACAAGCAAACTGGGACCTATGGCAATCTGACAAAAAGCCAACGAACCTGAGGCCTCAGGGTACAGCAGAAGAAAGACCATTATAGTTCTAAAGCAGTTCTAGGTAGCTTAGAATAAATTCCATGATATAGCTGCTTATTGAAAGAGCCATGGAGCATTCTACAATCACAAGAAGGCTAAGCAGAAGAAATAAAAAGGAAAAGAAAATCTTGAAAGTGTTCTTCTCTGCCATCTCGGCAGAAGTAACAACTAAGGAAGGAAGGAGTACGGCCCCATTATCTACCACAACCAAATCAAGGAAAGAATCGTAGAGATACAAAATGATTTCCACATAACCCAAACTGATGCTGGGAAGGGCCTTAGAGACAATCTAATCCAGCTTCCAAACACGTATATGAGGTAACAGAGCTGAGTAAAATTAAATCAAACTTTTATGTTCTTAGAAGAGGGTAATTTATGGTTTAATTCATTCATTCTTTCATTTGATAAAAATTTATTGAGTACTCCCAATGTATCAGACAGTAGGATAAGCACTGGGAGGTAAAAAGATAAATAATACAATCTTGCCTTTGAGGATCTGTATATTTATAGTTTAAATGTACTAACAATATATTTCAAAACTGAATATTGAGTATACCATGGGACTATTGTGTTGGTACCACTTGAGAATTCTAGCCAAATGGCAAAAGGAAATGGATTCCTAATAGAGAGAATGTTGGTAAACACTAACACTAAATGATAACTTTGCTGAGAATTCTTGCAGTTGAAAAAATGTTCATTAATCAATCCCTTTTCTCTCTGTCTTCTTTTCCTATTCCTTCTCACCTCAGTTTTATTGTGCATCAGCGTATTCAAAGCAATGGGAATCAAACTGTAGCTACAATTTTCTTGTGTATATGTACTATAAATATTGAAGTTCAAAATATACTTTTCTAGATTTCCTAGAATCCTGAAGAATACAAATCTAACTTAATTACACCCAGATCTTTCTCTTCTAAAAGATAAAAGGTCTTCCGTAAAACAAATGAGCCTCTAAAACCACATTGAATCTTTACCATTTATTCATAGAATATCATCATGTAGAAAGATGACCATTATATCAAATTAGTCTAAAGAGAAGATCTTTCTGATTCATTCATCCTTTATAGAATTTACTATAACAATGATAAGGAAAGAGGATTTGAGGACTGAGTGAAACCACTACCCAGAAGAATGATTTCCACATAACCCAAACAAAACATTGTTTAAGCCCACAAATATGGGTGACAGTCTTTCATAGAAGATCATTACAACTATTGAATAAAATGATTTGCCATATCAATAAAGCACCAGAATGCAACATCATGAAAAGTTTTCTTGCTAAAGGTTATGCTGCGACAATTTCCTAAGTTTTTTCCTAAGCTTACTTCTCAATATTGCCAAATTCAAATTTTAAGCAACAGTTTCATTAGTCTTTCATGTTCATAAAAAAAAATGGTTTTGTCTTGAGTACTCAAACAAATGACTTTTTATGTACATGTTAGCAGCTCAAAATATAAGAAGTATCATGAAAGACTGAAAAAAATAAACTTCCTCAATATTATACTCTAGTAGTCAATAATAATAAACTGGTACAAAATTTTAGAGCCTTAAATATTTCCAACCTACATTGATCTTTATGATTTGCATTATGTGAATGCTAAATTAAATAAGGATGATGGGGCATGTGAAAATATATTCAGAAACCCTCACACTACTCCTACTTAGTATGGTATCTTCATAGTAAAAAAGGCATTTAAATATAGCCCATTGCTGAAAATATCCAGATTTCCTCCAGTACATAGGAACAACAATGCTTAAAAAAGAAAAAAGCAAGGAAAAAAAGATTATTAAATAAAATGTAACTACAAAGTCTACATAGTATGATGAAGCACAGATGGAAATGCCAATAATTCTTGTTACCAGGTTCCATACAAATCTGGGGTTTCACAGATTGTAAATGATGAGAAAAAAAATCTAAATCATAAAACAAACTAATTTTTTTATTATTATACTTTAAGTTCTGGGATACATGTGCAGAATGTACAGGTTTGTTACATAGGTATACGTGTGCCATGGTGATTTGCTGCACCCATCAACCCTTCATCTACATTAGGTATTTCTCCTAATGCTCTCCCTCCCCTAGCCCTCCATCCTCCCGACAGGCCTCAGTGTGTGATGTTCCCCTCCCTGTGTCCATGTGTTCTCATTGTTCAACTCCCACTTATGAGTGAGAACATGTGGTGTTTGGTTTTCTATTCCTGTGTTAGTTTGCTGAGAATGATGGTTTCTAGCTTCATCCATGTCACTGCAAAGGACATGAACTCATCCTTTTTAATGGCTGCATAGTATTCCATGGTGTATATGTGCCACATTTTCTTAATCCAGTCTATCGTGATGGGCATTGGGGTTTGTTCCAAGTCTTTGCTATTGTGAATAGTGCTGCAATAAACATACATGTGCATGTAATTTTTTTATTTCACTTTACAATTGTATACTTTAAAAGTGACTGGGCTGGACTGAGACTCTATAATTTGTTTAGCCAGATTTTGCACTAGCCTTCATGCAAAACCATGAAACTCTGTCACAGAATCAGGTTGGCTGCATGGGTTGTTCATTCAGGTATAAGTAAGCAGTACAGCCTATGTTTATAAACATAATCTTTTACATCACTCAGACGTGGGCAAGATCCTGACTTTGTGATTTTGTCCAAGTTAGTCCAAGTTTCTAAACCCCAGTTTCCATACTTCATAGAGCTGTTGAAGAACAGAATGAAACACATTATGTTAGCTGTTTTTAATTACTTATTAACAGCACTTTTATCCACCATCACTGTGGTAGCAGAATAATGACCTCCCAAAATGTCCACTTCCTAATCCCAGAACCCATAAATGTGCTACCTTACATGGCAAATAGAAATTATGTTTGCAAATGGATTTATGGTTTCTAATCATTTGACCTTAAGATGAGGAGATTATCCTGGATTACCTGGTTGAACTCTATGTAATAACAAGGGTCCTTCCAGTAGAAGAGGGAGGTCAGTAGTCAGAGTCAGAAGTTGTGACTACAGAAGAATAGTCATAGGAATTTAATGCTGCAGGCTTTGAAAATGAAGGAAGGAGCCATGAGCCAAAGTATGTAGGCAGCAGCTAGAAGTTAGCAAAGGCAAGGAAGCAAGTTATCCCTTAGAGGTCCCAGAAAGGAATGCACCCCTATCACATCTTGACTTTAGTCTAGTGAGGCCAGAGTCACCTTCTAACCCACAGAACTGTAAGATATAAACTTGGGTTGTTGTAAACCACTACATATGTGGTATTAGAAGGCATACTATTACCCATATGGCAAGAGCTGTGCTAGGTGCTAGAGACAGTAATATGAGTAGGGAACTCTAAGGATACATTTCCCTCTCCAGAAATCTCATTTTATGACCCTGGAATAACTCATTATACTACGTAATACTATGAGTATTGCCTTTAAAGGTTCTATTCCTGGCCGGGCTTGGTGGCTCACGCCTACAATCCCAGCACTTTGGGAGGCTGAGGCGGACCGATCGCTTGAGGTCAGGAGTTCAAGACCAGCCTAGCAAACATGGCAAAACCCCATCTCTACTAAAAATACAAAAGTTAGCCCACGTGGTGGCAGGTGCCTGTAATCCCAGCTACTCAGGAAGCTGAAGCAGGAGAATCACTTGAAGCTTAGAGGCGGAGGTTGCAGTGAGCCAAGATCACGCCATTGCACTCCAGCCTGGGTGACAAGAGGGAGACTTCGTCTCAAAAAAAAAAGAAAAAAAAAGTTATATTCCTATAGTCTAAACTAAGATAATTTATTTTTAAAAAGAAAAAACAATTATGTGGCATTTTACAGACCCATATCTTGTTCACCTTCTACAGGATAAGCAGCTTCAAACAGAAACTTTGGCTCATATGAGGCCTTTCACAGAGATGGCGAGTTGCCTGCCAAAATCCTGGCTATCTTTTTACCTTACTCCTATACTATTGGGATAGAAATGTTTACAGTTAAAAATCTAAATTTCTATGCTTCCCTTACAATGAGATGTAAGCTAAAGTCTTAAGGCTGAACTATTAGGAAAGTTCTCTTAAGCAGATTACTTAAGTGGCAAACACCCTTACTCCCTTTTCTCCTTCTTTCTGCCTGGAACAAAATGGAAATTTTGTGACCATGAGAAGAGAAACCAATTAAGATAGAAAACAATGCTAAAAATCAAGAGAGAACCCAAGGATAGAAACCATGCACTACAGAAGTGGGTGAAGAGAGACTGAAGGAGCCTGAGATGATGTGATATTGTATGGACACGGGACTGCCTATTTCTTGAATCCTTTTACATGAGGAAAAGACAAATTCTAAATTTGTTAGGCCAACCAAAAGCAATTCCTAATACCTGACCTAATGCTCCCTTCCCTAGTTTTTGAGTGAAGTTTCTTTTAAAATCAATTGGAATTTAACACTTAAAGGAGGTCACTAAATGGTGCT
Source organism: Macaca nemestrina (assembly GCF_043159975.1). Taxonomy (NCBI): domain Eukaryota; kingdom Metazoa; phylum Chordata; class Mammalia; order Primates; family Cercopithecidae; genus Macaca; species Macaca nemestrina. The sequence goes on along the minus strand of NC_092135.1, from coordinate 81,353,892 downwards.
GGAATAACCGGAGAGCTGCATACAAAACAAAACAAAACAAAAAATATATATAAACATAAACCTTACATCCTTCACAAAAATTAACTCAAAGTGAATGACAGACCTAAATGTAAAACATAAAATGGTAAAACTCTTAGAAAATAACATAAGAGAAGATCTGCATGACCTAGGGTTTGGCAATCACTTTTTAGATACAGCACCAAAGGCATGATCTATGAAAGGAGAATTGATAAACTGAACATCATTAAAATCAACAAATTCTACTCTGCAAAAGACATTGTCAGGAGAATAGCAAGAGAAGCCACATATTGGGAGCAAATATTTGCAAAAGACATGCCTAATAAAAGATTGTTACACAAAGTATACAAAGAACTCCTAAAACTCAACAATAAGGAAAGAACCAACCTGATTAAAAAATGGGCCAAAGACCCTAACAGACATCTCACCAAGGAGGGTGAGGCAAGTTAGCATATAAAAAGATGCTTCACACGTCAATTGTCATCAGGAAAATGCAAATTATAACAACGAGATACCACTACACATCTATTAGAATGGCTAACATCCAGAACACTAACACCACCAAATGCTGACAAGAATGTGGAGCAACAGGAACTCCTACTCACTGCTGGTGGGAATGCAAAATAGAACAGCCACTTTGGAAAACAGTCTAGCAAGTTCTTTCAAAACTAACATATTCTTACCATATGATCCAGAAATCACACTCCTTGGTATTTACCCTAAGGAGTTGAAAACTTACATCCACACAAAAAACCAGCACACAGATGTTATAGCAGTTTCATTCATAATTGCCAAAACTGGAAGCAACCACGGTGTCCTTAAGTAGATAAATTGATAAATAAACTGTGATACATCGATACAACAGAATATTATTTAGTGCTAAAAAGAAATGAGCTACCACACTATGAAAGACATGAAGGAAACTTAAATGCATACTACTAAGTGAAAGAAGCCAGTCTGAAAAGTCTCTATACTCTATGATTCCAAAGATATGACATCCTGGAAAAGGCAAAACTATGAAGGCAGTGAAAAGATCAGTGGTTGCCAGGGCGTGGGGTAGGGGTAGAGAGGGATGAATAGGTAGAGCATGGAGGATTTTTAGGGTAGTGAAGCTACTCTCTATGATGCTATAATGATAAAGGTTTTGAGATTCCCTTGCTAACCTGAGATTATAGTACCAGAACAGCAAGCAATATTGCCCCAACAGGAAATGAGGGGGAACTGGATATGGGAAGTACCCTGTGTGCCTTTCTCAGGATGCTTTTACCTGGAGAAGGGCCTAATCTCTAATTGTTCAATCTGCAACCAGGGGATCCTTCATATGGGAAACTTGTTTACACTGGCAGATGCCCTTGTGGCTTTTGTCTGACCCATGTCCAGTTTGCATCTGCCTGACCATCACTCTGGCTGTGACAGACCAATCTTGCATTCTCCCCAGAGTCCCAGAGAAAATCCATCCTTGGGTAGCCTTTGTTCATCAGATGGAAGGTGCCAATTACAGTACACCACCACAGTAGGAAATCAGTTGAAAGATTTTTTACTTACAGATCCTGGGCAAGGAAGCTATAATGAGTTGGGAGGGCACTCTTCTATCTTTGGGTCATGTGAGGAAAGAATGAAGAGTTAGAGAGCGCACAGGTGCACATGGCAATTAGCAGTATATATGAAGGAATAGGGTGTAGGGTGCTTCAAGTTTGCAGACAAGTGCCCTGGATGGTCACTTTAAAGGTAGCAGAGGAAAAGCAGGAGCCCAGTCTGCTAGGCGGGGAAGATGTCTCGAAGTTCTTATCTTTGGCCAGGACTTGAGTCATTTTTATGTGGTTTAGCACTAGAAATTCTGTTGAGGATGACTGAACTCTGCTGCTGATATAAGAAAGTTAAACCTGTATTCAAACTGGATGCGCAGGCAGCATAAAATTGTAAGAATTCACACTACAGCATGTCATTATAGATTTTTCCAAACTCATAAAATGTATAACAGCAAGGAAGAACCCTAATTTAAAGGATGGACTTTAAGTGATTATTGTATGCCAGTGTAGGTTCATCAGTCATAACAATCGTTAACATTCTCGGGTGGGAGATGTTGAAAATGATGGCGGTGGCTATGCATGCGTGGTCAGGGGTGTAACATGGAAAATCTCTGTACCTTCTACTAGAGTTTGCTATGTACCTAATACTACTCTAAAAAGGAAAGCTTATTATTTTTTTTAAAAAAGACCACTAGCTCCTTCCCCTGAAGCTCTGGAAACTAAAAATATGAACTGTCCACCTCTTAACTTAGACTTCCTGAGTCTCCAGAACTCTTACTTTCAATAAATAGTCAGCATTCTCATTAATATTTACTTACAAATGTAACCATTTTTAAGTGTCCTTTGTACATTCCTGTGACTAAACAGAGCAACAATGAATAATATATGCTATTACCTTGGAAGGAACTATAATGAAGAGCTAAATAGGTTTTCTAGTATTGCTGCTGCTTATCAGGAAGTTTGGGAGGTGTTAAGTCTTTCTGTTTGTTTAGAAACTCTAGACTCTAGCACAGGATGTAGAAGTCAATGTTCTAGGAATCCAGATTTCCACCCATAAAAGTGTTCTAGTGTAAAGGCCTGACTACTTTGTATAACAGCAATTCGACACTTGCTGTAAAGAAAAAATCATTATAATCAGTTCACAGTAAGACACCGAAGAACAGCCAGAGGCAAGAAAAATGCGTGGACCTCAAAAATAGGTTTAAGGAAGCTGAATCACAAAGCAGAATTCTGTATAACTTTTTCTCCTAGATTTTTCCCTTGTTAATACAAAAGATTTATGATGAAAAGAATCAGTCTCTCATTCAACTCCTCCCCTTCAACAGATATGCTCCCCGGGGATAATATATCTTAACTGTTTCAGTTTCTATGGGGTTTTGTGGCTATCTCCATAAGTATAAATAATAAGTTTGTTTTATTGTCCTGACTTACTAACTTTAGTTGGTATCTACTGACTGTCATCAATATAAAATGTGAGACGTTTATTTACCTTTCTCCCTCCTCCTCTCCTTCTCTTCTCAGTGTTGGATATTTATATTGTTATTTTTAGATTTGTATTGGTTAGCTGTTAACTATAAATAACATTTTCATTACACTGACTTTCCACAAGAGCTCTTGAACACACATTGTAACACAAGCACATTAACACGCAAACATATTTTCCTTGCTTCTCATTAAGTTGATTCTGAAAGATGAAAATCAATAAACTCAACCATAATGACTATGTAAATTTGCTCTAATATTATGCTAGAAATATCAAAGACTCTTCACAGGTCCCATTACCTGACTCTGAATAACATATGCATTTTGCCTAAAAGAATCGATTCAATAAACATTTATTTTGTACCTACCACACACCAGTTAGACCAAATATGATGGATAAAAATGTGAAAGAGAAATAAATGTGTTCTTGTACAAAGACAACTATGATGCAGGCAGAAAGTTATGAGGAGATCTGGAAAATAGTAAGTTGTAAATGCTGACTCACACACCTTTTAAAAACCTTTTAATTTATTGCAGCACTATTCACAATAGCAAAGACTTGGAACCAACCCAAATGTCCATCACGATAGACTGGATTAAGAAAATGTAGCACATATACACCATGGAATACTATGCAGCCATAAAAAAGGATGAGTTCATGTCCTTTGTAGCGACATGAATGAAGCTGGAAATGATCATTCTGAGCAAACTATCGCAAGGACAGAAAACCAAACACCACATGTCCTCACTCATAGGTGGGAATTGAACAATGAGAACACTTGGATACAGGAAGGGAAACATCACACACCAGGACCTGTTGTGGGGTGGGGGGCTGAGGGAGGGATAGCATTAGGAGAAATACCTAATGTAAATGACAAGTTAATGGATACAGCAAACCAATACGACACATGTATACATATGTAAGAAACCTGCACGTTGTGCACATGTACCCTAGAAATTAAAGTATAATTTTAAAAAAATTGGTATATTAATTATTAGGATGCATTTAATCATGCAGCAAACATTTAAGTACCTATTATGTACCAGGTACTACATAGGACATTGTAGAAAAACTGGTGAACCAAAATGAACATCCTGCTCTGAACCTGTAAGGAAAAATATATTGTAAGATCATAATAGAAGTGGATATGATTTAGTCTTGAGAGAATTAAGGCAGACTTGAGAGTAGGAAAATTGTGGTAAGATTTAAAGGAAATAAAATCCAAGCTATGTAGAGAGGCAGAATGGCACGGACAGTAGCATTCTGGATGGAGTAAACAACATGCCTAAGCCCTTAGGATTGCCCACCAGGCAAATAGGAGAAAATCAGGTGACTGGGACCCAGAACACAAGGGAAAATGCAAATTGTTTGATGCCTTATAGGTGGAATATAAGTAGATACACAATTAAAACAGATATGATATATATATTTATGTGTGTGCATGTACTTTTAATTTTATATGCATGTAATACAACTTTTAAATGATACATTATCATACAAAGTAATTTTGATATACATTCCTATATATATTATACATCTAAAGAATGAAATTTTAATTTTTCCAATTCTACGGATTGCTAAAATAATAAATCCTTTCTCTACCAGAATAATTGTATTAGCAAACTATAAGAATTTATATACCCCATGCCTAAAGTTTAAGTCGCTCCTTCCAAAAGTTTTCAGCCACATGTCTACTGTAACTGGAAAGACAAAGGTGACTTTTGTAATGGCCACACTGGTGAAATTACTCTCTGCTTTGCATTTCCTGCTGTTCTTTCTTAACCTCTCCCCTTTGTTTCTCAAAACACAGAATGCTCTTATAAACTTTATTGTTCTGTGAGACCCATTTCCTAGAAGAGTACCTTCTCAATGATACCTTTGACTTATTAACAAAATCAATTAAGTGGGTCAATTTTTAAAATGTAATAGTACAGAAAAAACAGTGCATTATACATAACAATGGAAAGTATTGTTTCTGAAACTTTTGTTTTAGCTACACACACACACACAAAATGGGTCAATAGAAAAAATGCATGTCTTATTCTCAGTCAACAATATATGAGAAACGCTATTCTAGAAACTTCTAGGCTGTAGAAGTATTATTTACACCCGTGGGAATATTTTGTTCCAATGTATGATTGAACATTTTTAGCACAGAAACATTTTCATCATCAAGCACAACAATTAAAATTGAGTAAATAACTATGCAACTTGTAGAATTTAGACAGAATTGAGCCTTGTTAAGACAGAATTCTATAAAGGGTGCAACTTTGGTGATTGTACATACTCCAAACCTCTGATCTTGCCTAGAACAGGTAGGTAGCATTCACCAGATTTGGCAACTACCTGTAATAATTCTTAACATAGTTAGTTAACTTACCTATAGAACTACAAAAGTTAAATCTCATTCAATGATATGCCCTTAAACATTCATATTGATATACAATAAAATATAAAGAATATATGACAGTTCTCATGTTAGATTCCAATTATAACCCGCTAAGAAACTGTCAATAACTTCTAATGTATGTATAAAGGAAATTTCTGATTAATTTTCAGTATTCTTATCCACGTCCTACTTTGAAGAAGTTTCTCAAGTGATAAGACTTTAATCATTTGGTGAGTACTATTCCTTGACTTACTGCATTACCAGAGAAGGACCTTTCATGGACTAATGAGAATGTGCCATAAACCAAGGAATACAATTAAGTCTGTGCGTGTGAAGTTGTTTTTTGTTTTGTTTTGTTTTGTTTTGTTTTGTTTTGTTTTTTAAAAAAAGGCCGGGCGCGGTGGCTCACGCCTGTAATCCCAGGGCTTTAGGAGGCCGAGGCGGGCGGATCACGAGGTCAGGAGATTGAGACCATCCTGGCTAACACAGTGAAACCCCGTCTCTACTAAAAGAAAAAAATACAAAACAATTAGCCGGGCGTGGTGGCGGGCGCCTGTAGTCCCAGCTACTCGGGAGGCTGAGGCAGGAGAATGGCGTGAACCCGGGAGGCGGAGCTTGCAGTGAGCCGAGATCGCGCCACTACACTCCAGCCTTGGCGACAGAGCGAGACTCTGTCTCAAAAACAAATAAAATAAAATAAAATAAAATAAAGTCGAGGGGAGCATAAACATTGCTTCCTACCTCGAGACTTAACAATTATTAAAAATTAATAAAGAAGGAGAATTTTCGAGCAGTACAGAATTTCGTTATAGGGAAACCATACTAGGTAAGAGGAATAAGAAGACTATTCAAGCTTTCTAAAGTAGTAAATTGTTTTTCATAAAGTTCTTTATGAGCAAACATTTAATTTGACCTACTTCTAGAATTGTTTTTTATTGAATGTGTGCACTTACGGTGCTTTAAAATTAGTATTCTTTTAGTAACAATAAGTTATTTAAATATTTCAGAATCTAAATCAGAAGACTGTAAGAAGAAAAAATACCAACTAAGAAGCAGGGTGAGCAGGTTTTGAACCCTCATAGTCGTGCCTTTAGGAAGAAGCAGGGTAATTTAACTGGAAAGGAGGCTGGTTGAAGGGAGATCAATATGTAATTTTAGCTAGATCGCTTCCCTATTGTCCTTCGGGCGAATGCCAAAGAAGCTCTCTGCCAGGCTTGGGACAATGGGTCAAACCAGAAACATTGCTTTGTACCTGAAAGAGAAAATGAAGCTGGTACAGACAGTATGCTGAGACAGTCTGAGATTCCATTAGAGTGGCAGTCTTGAATACGGTGAGATGCAATTTCTGTGGCTACGAGATAGTTTCACCATCACCAAGTCTCCCTAGACAACATCACTGATGCGTTTATGATGAAACTTCTCATTTTCTGTTATGTTTTGACTCTTGGACCTTAAAGTAAATTAATCTTTTATCAGTTCCATACTTCATTGTGTGTCATGATTTGGAAGAGATAATAAAATACCGGCTGGTGCTGCCCCCAGAAAGGACCCTGAACCTGCCTTATTTCAGGAAACTGTACTTAAGGGAATTGATTTACCTGCCAAGTCCACTATAAAGAAAGGAATTGTCTGGAAGCAAAGCAGAACCAGAAAATTAGGATTTGTTGTCTAAATGTAGACACCATCCTCAAAGACTGGGAGGTGGAAAAATAAGGTAATGTTATCAAATTCAGAAAAGTAGGAATTAAAAATTATCATCAATGCATTCTTAAATTTTATTATTTTAAAACATTTTTTCATTGTTGATTTTGCCTTCCATTTCTAGGCACGAAACTTCACACTATGTAAAATTCCATAGATTCTTTGGAGAGAAAAATAGCATTTTAAAATAAGTCTCCTCAAGTTCACAGTTTATATTACTGGTAAGGGTGTGTGTGTGTGTGTTTGTGTGTGTGTGTATAAGGATCAGGTACATCATTATCTAAAAATCATTTTTCTTTTTTTACTTTAAGTTCTGGGGTACATGTCCTGAAAGTGCAGGTTTGTTACATAGGTATATATGTGCCATGGTGGTTTGCTGCACGTATCAATCCATCATCTAGGTTTTAAACCCACATGCATTAGCTATTTCCTAATGATCTCCCTTTTCTTGCCCCACACCCCCTGACAGGCCCAGGTATGTGATGTTCCCCTATGTCCATGTGTTCTCATTGTTCAACTCCCACCTATGAGTGAGAATATGCAGTGTTTGGTATTCTGTTCCTGTGTTAGTTTGCTGAAGATGATGGTTTCTAGCTTCATCCATGTCCCTGAAAACACATAAACTCATTATTTTTTATGACTGCATAGTATTCCATGGTATATATGTGCCACATTTTCTTTATCAAATCTATCATTGATGGGCATTTGGGGTGGTTCCAAGTCTTTGCTATTGTAAATAGTGCTGCAATAAACATATGTGTGCATGTGTCTTTATAGCAGAATGATTTATATTCATTTGGTTATATCCCCAGTAATTGAATTGCTGGGTCAAGTAGTAATTCTGCTTCTAGATCCTTGAGGAATTGCCACACTGTGTTCCACAATGGTTGAATTAATTTACACTCCCATCAACAGAGTAAAAGCGTTCCTATTTCTCCACATTCTCTCCAGCATCTGTTGTTTCCTGACTTTATAATGATAGCCATTCTAACTGGCATGAGATGGTATCTCATTGTGGTTTTGATTTGCATTTCTCTAATGACCAGTGATTATGAGCTTTTTTTCATATGTTGGTTGGCTGCATAATTATGTATTCCTTTGAGAAGTGTCTGTTCATATCCTTTGCCAACTTGTTGAGGGGGTTGTTTCTTGTAAATTTGTTTAAGTTTCTTGTAGATTCTGGATATTAGCCCTTTGTCCGATGGATAGATTGCAAAAATTTTCTCACGTTCTGTAGGTTGCATGTTCACTCTGATGATAGTTTCTTCGGCTGCGCAGAAGCTCGTTAGTTTAATTAGATCACATCTGTCAATTATGGCTTTTGTTGCAATTGCTTTTAGTGTTTCAGTTATGAAGTCTTTGGCCATGCCTATGTCCTGAATGGAAGTGCCTAGGTTTTCTTCTACGGTTTTAATGGTTTTAGGTTTTCTGTTTAAGTCTTTACTCCATCTTGAGTTAATTTCTGTATAAGGTGTAAAGAAGGGGTCCAGTTTTCATTTTCTCCATATGGCTAACCAGTTTTCCCAACACCATTTATTAAATAAGAAGTCCTTTCCCCATTGCTTGTTTTTGTCAGGTTTGTCAAAGATCAGATGATTGTACATGTGTAGTGTTATTTCCGAGGCCTCTGTTCTGTTCCATTGGTCGATATATATGTCGTGGTACCAGTACTGTGCTGTTTTGGTTACTGTGGCCTTGTAGTATAGTTTGAAGTCAGGTAGCATGATGCCTCCAGCTTTATTCTTTTTGCTTAGGATTGTCTTGGCTATACGTGCTCTTTTTTGGTTCCATATGAAATTTAAAGTAGTTTTGCTCTAATCTGTGAAGAAAGTCAGTGGTAGCTTGATGGGAATAGCGTTGAATCTATAAATTCCTTTGGGCATTATGGCCATTTTCATGATATTGATTCTTTCTATCCATGAGCATGGAATGTTTTTCCATTTATTTGTATCCTCTCTTATTTCCTTGAGCAGTGGTTTGTAGTTCTCCTTGAAGAGGGTCCTTCACATCCCTTGTAAGTTGTATTCTAGGTATTTTATTCTCTTTGCAGCAATTGTGAATGGGAGTTCACTCATGATTTGGCTCTCTGCTTCTCTACTATTGTTGTATAGGAATGCTTGTGATTTTTGCACATTGATTTTGTATCCTGAGATTTGCTGAAGTTGCTTATCAGCTTACGGAGTTTTGGGGTTCAGACGATGGGATTTTAAAAATATACAATCATGTCATCTGCAAACAGAGGCAATTTGACTTCTTCTCCTCCTATTTGAATACCCTTTATTTCTTTCTCTTTCCTGATTGCCCTGGCCAGAACTTCCAATATTATGTTAAATAGGAGTGGTGAGAGAGGGCATCCTTGTCTTGTGCCAGTTCTCCAAGGGACTGCTTCCAGTTTTTGCCCATTCAGTATGAATATTGGATATGGGTTTGTCATAAATAGCCCTCATTATTTGAGATATGTTCCATTAATAACTAGTTTATTGAGAGTTTTTAGCATGAAGCAGTGTTGAATTTTAGCGGTGTTGAATTTTACCAGTGGCCTTTTCTGCATCTATTGAGATAATCATGTGGTTTTTGTCATTGGTTCTGTTTATGTGATGGATTACATTTATTGATTTGTGTGTTGACCCAACCTTGTATCCCAGAAATGAAACCAACTTGATCATGGTGGATAAGCTTTTTGATGTGCTGCTGGATTTAGTTTGCCAGTATTTTATGAAATTTTCTTTTGTTGTGTCTCTGCCAGATTTTGGAATCAGGATGATGCTGGCCTCATAAAATGAGTTAGGGAGGATTCCCTCTTTTTCTATTGTTTGGAATAGTTTCAGAAGGAATGGCACCAGCTCCTCTTTGTACGTCTTGTAGAATTTGGCTGTGAATCTGTCTGGTCCTGGGGATTTTTGGTTGGTAGGCTATTAATTACTGCCTTGATTTCAGAACTTGTTATTGGTCTATTCAGGGATTCGACTTCTTCCTGGTTTAGTCTTGGGAGGGTATATGTGTCCAGGAATGTATTCATTTCTTCTAGATTTTCTAGTTTATTTGCATAGAGATGTTTATAGTATTCTCTGATAGTAGTTTGTATTTCTGTGGAATCAGTGGTGATATCCCCTTTATAATTTTTTATTGTGTCAATTTGATTCTTCTCTTTTCTTATTAGCCTGACTAGCAGTCTATTTTGTTAATCTTTTCAAAAACCCAACTCCTGAATTCATTGATTTTTTTGAAGGGTTTTTGTGTCTCTATCTCCTTCTGATCTGATCTTAGTTATTTCTTCTCTTCTGCTAGGTTTTGAATTTGTTTGCTCTTGTTTCTCTTGTTCTTTTAATTGTGATGTTAGGGTGTTGATTTTAGATCTTTTCTGCTTTCTGATGTGGGCATTTATTGCTATAAATTTCCCTCTCAAGAGTACTTTAGCTGTGTCCCAGAGATTCTGGTACGTTGTCTCTTTGTTCTCATTGGTTTCAAAGAACTTCTGATTTCTGCCTTCATTTCGTTATTTACCCAGTAGTCATTCAGGAGCAGGTTGTTTAGTTTCCATGTAGTTATGCAGTTTTGAGTGAGTTTCTTAATCCTGAGTTCTAATTTGATTGCACTGTGGTCTGAGAGACTGTTTGTTATGATGTCCATTGTTTTGCATATGCTGAGGAGTGTTTTACTTCCAATCATGTGGTCGATTTTAGAATAAGTGCTATGTGGTGCTGAAAGAAATGTATATTCTGTTGATTCGGGGTAGAGAGTTCTGTAGATATTTATTAGGTGCACTTGGTCCGGAGCTGAGTTTAAGTCCTGAATATCCTTGTTAATTTCCTGTCTTATTGATCTAATATTGAAAGTGAGGTGTTAAAGTCTCCCACTATTATTATGTGGGTGTCTAAGTCTCTTTGTAGGTCTCTAAGAACTTGGTTTATGAATCTGGGTGCTCCTGTACTGGGTGCATATACATTTAGAACAGTTAGCTCTTCTTGTTGCACTGATCCCTTTACAATGATGGGTCTTGACTCTTTATACAATTTGTCAGTTCGTGTCTTTTAATTGGGGCATTTAGCCAATTTACATTTAAGGTTAATGTTATGTGTGAATTTGATTTTGTCATCATGATGCTTTTTTTTTTTTTTTTTTGGTTATTTTGCACATTAGTTGATGCAGTTTCTTCATAGTGTTGTTGGTCTTTATATTTTGGTGTGTTTTTGCAGTTGCTGGTACCGGTTTTTCCTTTCAGTGTTTAGTGCTTCCTTCAGGAGTTCTTGTAAGGCAGGCCTGGTGGTGCCCAAATCCCTCAGCATTTGCTTGTCTGTAAAGGATTTTATTTATCCTTCACTTATGAAGTTTAGTCTGGCTGGATATGAAATTCTGGGTTGAGAATTCTTTTCTTTAATAATGTTGAATATTGGCCCCCCACTCTTTTCTGGCTTGTGGGGTTTTGCAGAGAGATCCACAGTTATTCTGATGGGCTTCCCTTTGTGAGTTACCTGACTTTTCTCTCTAGCTGTCCTTAACATTTTTTCCTTAGTTTCAACCTTTGAGAATCTGATGATTATGTATCTTGGGTTGCCCTTCTTGAGCAATATCTATTGGTGTTCTCTGTATTTCCTGAATTTGAATGTTGCCCTGTTTTGCTAGGTTGGGGAAGTTTTCCTGGATAATATCCTGAAGTGTGTTTTTTAACTTGGTTCCATTCTCCCTGTCACTTTCAGGCACACCAGTCAATCGTAGGTTTGGTCTTTTCACATAGTCCCATATTTCTTGGCTTTGTTTGTTCCTTTTTATTCTTTTTTTCTCTAATCTTGTCTTAATTTATTTCATTATTTCATTATGCCTTATTTCATTATTTCATTAAGTTGATCTTCAATCACTGATATCCTTTCTTCCACTTGATCGATTTGGCTATTAATACTTGTGTTTGCTTCACGAAGTTCTCGTGCTGTGTTTTTCAGCTCCATCCAGGTCAGTTATGTCCTTCTCTAAACTGGTTATTCTAGTTTGCAGTTCCTGTAACCTTTTATCAAGGTTCTTAGCTTCCTTGCATTGAGTTAGAAAATGTTTCTTTAGCTCAGAGGAGTTTGTTATTACCCCTCTTCTGAAGCCTACTTTTGTCAATTCATCAAACTCATTCTCTGTCCAGTTTTGTACCCTTCCTGGAGAGGAGTTTTGATCATTTGGAGGAGAAGAGGCATTCTGGTTTTTGGAATTTTTAGCATTTTTGCACTTTTTTTAACTCATGTTTATGGATTTACTTACCTTTGATCTTTGAGACTGATGACCTTGGATGGGGTTTCTGTTGGGGGACGGGGTTCATTTTTGTTGATATTGATGCTATTGCTTTCTGTTTGTTCATTTTTCTTCTAACAGTCAGGCTCCTCCTCTGCCGGTCTGCTGCAGTTTGCTGGAGGTCCACTCCAGATCCTATTTGCCTGGGTATCACTAGCAGACGCTGCAGAACAGCAAAGATTGCTGCCTGCTCCTTCCTGTGGAAGTTTTGTCCCAGAGGGGCACCGGCCTGATTCCAGCTGGAGCTCTTCTGTATGAGGTGTCCATCAACCCCTATTGGGAGGTCTCTCCCAGTCAGGAGGCACAAGGGTCAGGGACCCACTTGAGGAGGCAGTCTGTCCCTTAGCAGAGCTCAAGTGCAGTTCTGGGAGAATCCTCCTTGTCAGGATCCACAGCTTTCTTCAGAACTGGCAGACAGGAACATTTAAATCTGATGAAGCTGCACCCACAGCCACCCCTTCCCCCAGCTGCTCTGTCACAGGAAGATGGGAGTTTTATCTGTAAGCCCCCAACTGGAACTGCTGCCTTTGTTTCAGAGATGCCCTGCCCAGTGAAGAGGAATCTAGAGAGGTAGTCTGACGACAGCTGCTTTGCCTCATTGTGTTGAGTTCCACCCAGTCCGAACTTCCAGGCCTTTTTCACGCTGTCAGGGGGAAAACTGCCTATTCAAGCCTCAGTAATGGCAGACGCCCCTCCCCCCGCCAAGCTCAATCATCCCAGGTCGACTTCAGACTGCTGTGCTGGCAGTGAGAATTTCAAGCCAGTGGATCTTAGTTTGCTGGGCTCTGTGGGAGTGAGACCCACTGAGGGAGACCACTTAGCTCCCTGGCTTCAGTCCCCTTTCCAGGGGAGTGAATGGTTCTGTCCCACTGGGGTTCCAGGTACCAATGGGGTACAAAAATAAAACTCCTGCAGCTATCTAGGTATCTGCCCAAACAACTGCCCAGTTTTGTACTTGAAACCCAGGGTACTGGTGGTGTAGGCGCACAAGGAATCTCCCAGTCTGCGGATTGCAAAAACCATGGGAAAAGCATAGTATCTGGGCTGGATAGCACAGTCCCTCATGGCTTCCCTTGGCTGGGAAAGGGAGGTCCCCTGTTCCTTGCACTTCCTGACTGAAGCGATGCCTCACCCTGCTTTTCTGCTCACCCTCCTTGGGCTGCACCCACCGCCTAACCAGTCCCTGTGAGATGAACAGGGTACCTCACTTGGAAATGCAGAAATCACCTGCCTTCTGCACAGCACCTTTGACTTTGGGGCATACCTTTAAATCTAAAACTTTTAGCCCTAGCATTTTAGTGATTATCCTACTGTTCAAATTTATTTCCACCCACTGACCCCCAAAAAATATTTCCTCTATATTGAGAAAGTTTTCCAAATATATATATTTTGATTGATAGTCAAGGATTTTACCTCTATTTAGACATATATTAGGAGAAAGGATACTATGAAAGAGAATTAGAAAACTAGGGAAAGACTTGGGCAAATCTGTGCATCTTAAACTGGAAACATTCAACCCCATCGACCTATCCATATGTAAAATTTTTATGCAGTCAATTACCTTCAGAAATACACTTATTATGGAACCATCTTTTAATTTATTTTTAACATTTAAATCTGCCAAACATCATGGCTGTTGCTGAATGCAATTTCAAGCCTTTTGTAACCAAAAATAAATAAATCAAGAATGACAAATTACTAAGTAATAAAAAGGGTTACTTCCCCTTGGGTAAGTTGTATTGAGGATATTGTTGGTTGCATCCATTTTCCCTTTCCTAATTTAATATCTGTTCAGGTATCCACTCTTAGACTACATCGCTGGTGAACTTCAAGGGAAATTGATCATACTAATCATTTCAAAGATGGCTGTGACTTGCCCAAGGTAATCCAGTTTCTTGCTGTAACTGGTTCAGGAAACCAGGCCTTAGCCGATCTGCCCATAGCATTCCTTTGATTACAGGTTATTAATTAAATGATTAGGCCAGTGAGATGTGAAGGTTAATTTACTGGACAACATAGAAGTAAAGTTTCCCTGTCAAGAGAAAGTCAAAAGAGATAGGCTCTGTATTAGTTGTTTATGGATGTGAGGTCCAGTACTACTGCAACCATCTTGTGAAAAGACAGAGATGAAATCAACACAAAAAGGATGAAATCAACACAAAAAGAATGAAATTACCAAGAATATCTGAGCCAATCAGACCAAGTTCTAGTTAAACCAAGCCTTACTACCACCATACTTAGGAATATTTTCAGGTTTTTGTGGGCCTGTTTGAGTTGGGTTTTATATTACTTAAAATATTCTAACTAATACAATAAATAGAATTATCTTCCATAATTAAGACAAGTATAGAACAGCATGTTTCACTTTTTGCTTTTATGCTAGGAAATTAGAGTCATACTTAAAATTCAACCACAAAAATTACATATCCTTCCACGGCCTGCATTTTTAGTCTCATTTTAACAAGGTCCAGTTTTGTCACCTATGTTTCTCTTGGTTCTTGTCATGATTATTTGTATTCACATGTATCAACTTAAAAAAAAAATTCTTGCAAACCACCACAGATTACAGAATAAGTTGAGGCATAAATAAACTAACAAAGTAAAAAAATGAATTAACAAAAAAAAAGTGGAACTTTCTCAGAAGGTCCATGGCACAAACACAAGCAATAAAAATTGAAGAAATGATTAAATATATTTTACAAAGCAGAAATTTTTTATTATAGAAAGTGTTGTTCTGTTCATTTTCCAGATAAATGGAACTCATTGTTATATCTTTATATAACCAACCAGAAGAAACAAGAATTGTTTTTATATGATTTTTAATGATTTTAATAGAATTCAAATTGCAAAATAACAGAATTGATAGCCTAAGAATTATTGCAAAGTGCTTCATGTCATGCAGCTCATTTTATTTTTTCTGACTCAGGCCATTTCACTTCACTAATCTAATTAATTTGTACTAAAATATGTCACTCCTGTTGCATTAAATTTTACATTAAAATCATTTGCCTGCCAAAGGATATTTTTCTCTAGAATTGGGTTTATGGAATGAATGCATATTGCCTATTACACATTTTCACCATTTTGATGAACATTTGATTACTTTCCATAAGTATCTATAGCATGGATATCATAGTGTATTTCACACCTAAAAATACATATCAAATATTTAATGAGAGTACTACAAACAAAAGTTTAATACATATGTATATATACTCTTTTAAAAGATATATATACTTTTATATTTTGTATGTAAGCCTGATGGAAAAGGAATCAACCCTGATTGGTTTCACCTCTCCTTCTTTATGTTGTAAATCCAAATTGTATTTCTTTAGGAGCTAAACCATAAAAAGCAAGACATACTGTCAACCAGACAGGCAGGAAATGCTTGCTAATCTTTGTTAGTAAGGGCCAGTAATTATAATTTCTTTAAAAAAAAAAGTGGAAAAAATCTTTGATGCTGTTTTGGCATATGAATGGTTTACAAATCACAGAATGATTGAGTTGATTTTGGAAATGACAGGAAAGTGTGTTGAAGAATGAAAGAAAACAAGCCCTCCCTGCCCCACTGAGGGCACAAACTTCCACCATCAGAGCTTCCTTCTTCAATGCATATTGCTTTCATCACTAAGACTCTTGGGATGATCACTTCAATTTTCAGTTGTTAGAACCATGAAAAGAAGTCTCGGTAAGGGAAGAAAACAGTAGTGAGGAACTGGACAGCAAAATGGAAACCCCATAAGCTTTGCCTGTTTCCTACTTTAGCCCAGGCCAGCTGAGAAGTGTACACACACAGGTCACTGCAGACTTCTTCAGCCAGTCTATCTAAGTCATCCACATGTGCTGAAGGCTTAACAACTACACAGACCTCAGAGTTTCTGGGCAACCTTATGACCTTACTGTCACTGCTCTATTTGTACGGCTCATTGTAAATCATATCATTGTTATGTGGTTGTATGAAATCATTTACAAAGCTGAATCCATGAAAATTTTCTTTTGTAACATTTTTGAAATACGACAATTATAAATACAAAATTAAATATAAGCAACTATTAAAATCTGCAACCCTTATCAAAATATATCTAGAAATAATTTGCATTTAGTGACAGCCATATATTTATGTTACATGACGTGTATATATATTAGTGACAGCCATATATCTATTATGTGTGTATATATATAAAATGTGTATATATATATTAGTGACAGCCATATATATATTACATGATGGCACATGAACTGTCCCATAAACTGGGTAGAACTAAAAGACAAACTTAGATTTGTTGCCACTTATCAATCAATCAAACACTTAGGTAAGAAACTATGCAGTTCTGGGCACTTCTGGTTCTGTGTATTCCCACCCCCACTTCCTATTACCAGGATGCTCTTTGGTAGCTTCATATACATGAGGAAGCCTTACACAGTCATTGGTAAATAAGGCTGTTGCTGCGAGGTACTAAACTAATATGAGTCGGAGTGTGAGCAAATCACACACACACACACACACACACACGTAATGTCTTCTGAGCAGGCAGAAAAGCAAAGCTCTCTTTAAACAGATTACTTTTTACACTTTAATGACTTTAACAAAGCAACTAATGCAAGACTCTAGAGGCAGGGCAAAGTTCAGAGTCTGAGACTTCCTTAGACCCTAAACCTCAAAGCAGGTGCCTTTATGGAAATAAAAAAGAATGCAAGAGAAGCTCTTTCTCATATGCCCTTATGCCTCCAGCAGAATTCCCACACTCTCATCTCCTGAAGGACCACAGACCTCTCTGGCCTCAGAATGAGTTATTCTGAATTAGTTTGTGGTTTGTAGATTGCAGATAACATTTTAATTATTATAGTACTTACATATCGCAGTCATTCAACAATTTTTGGTGTTAAATTCATTGCAATAGTTACTCATTATTCAATAAAATAAATAAGATTTCAAATAGATAATACCTTTAAAATTCCAGCAGAACAGATACTACACTCTAGTGACTGGCTTTAAATTAATATATATGGATATTCATTAGAACTATTAATCTCAATCATTTTCTTCAGTGTGTTTATTTTTCAGAGGGATGCGTGATGATAAAAAGGATGTTACACACAAACTAGAAGACCTAAGAGTTAATGTGTAGTTCATTCTTGTCTTCTAAGTCCTTTCAATCTGGCTTTATATCCCTAGCAATGACTTTAAAAGCTTTCAAGAAAAATACAAGAATATTGACAACTTTCTGAAATGCTGCCCTCAGAGTCCATATCATTGATTCCTTATTCCCCAGTCCTATGCAACTATAATCACAGAGTGCCACAGAAGACAGGACTGACTTCCAAGTCAGATAGCCCCTAATTAGTATTCCAACACGGTTGTCTTAATGTGCTATATATCCACTCTAAGCCTCAGCCACCTCATCTATGAAATGGAGATAATAAAAGTACCCACTCCATAGGATGGCTGGAACTTCCATGGAATAGTGCATGTATAGCAGCAGTGTCTACAGCAGTGAGTACTGAGTAGATGTTACTTCTGTCTTGCATTCCCTTTCTGCAATGCCCACACTGTTGTTTTCCAGTGCAAGCTACATGTTAGGAGATGTAACCTCTCATGTAGGTGGGATTTGTAAACATTGCCATATTTTAGTATCAAATGTGCCTAGGTAAATCCTGGGCCCCTACATGTCCACCATGTAGAAGCTGCCACCTAATTCCAGTCGGGCTTTCTACTTCTGTTTTTACTGAACACGGTTTCTCAGATGAAAATGGAGATTGGTTTATTTCCTAGGGCTGATACTGATCCTACCTCTTGTCAATTATTTCTCCAAGGTGGCAGAAAAATTTTGGCCTCCTCTCCACATCCTTAAATGACAGCCACCATCCTCCAAATGAACAAATTCCCAAACTTTGGCTCTGAGTAATGTTGTTGTGAAGTACCTCCTATCTTGATTACTAATTTGATTCCATGGTTACCAGGGAATATGATATTTCTCCAGAAATAGCATAATCGTAGCAACAACTTTAGGAAAAGATACTATTGAAACCTTAATAATTTTCTTATGAAAATGCATTACTGAAATTTATGGAAGGCCAACATATGCCCAACTTAAATTCATTGTGTTCCAAAAAGCCATGTGTAAACCAGTTATTTGGAACTTAAAATGTATTTTCCCATAAAATGTTTTACACTGCATTTAGTGTTCCTATCTATCACACATAATCTTCTGTAATCCATGTTGTACCTGAGGTATGGTCCCAGATGCACTAATTTATACAATGAGTCTCTATTTACGTAACTCAAGTTTTCACAAACCTCATCACCTGGCAAGTCTAAATTAATTCACTTGTTCAATACAAATGCATTGCATACTACTAATGCCAGGCACTATTCTAGAAACTTCAGATATAAGACAAAGTTCTTGGCCTATGTTTATGCACTAGTGGGGAAAAGATCATAACCAAAAAGCATTTTATAACCTCAGGTATGAAAAACTGCTATGAAAGATCAAAAGCAGGAAAAAGGGGAGGAGAAAAATGGGGTATACTTTTAGAGAGGGTCTTTCTGAGGAGGTGACATTTGAGTAGAGATTTAAATAAAGTGGGGGTGTTAGGAAGGTGAATGCCTAGAGGAGAAACATCCCAGTCAGAGAGAACAGCCATGCAAAGGCCCTTAAGTGGACTGGCTAGGTTGTCTCTAGGAAATGCAAGAAGGCTGGGCAGTTAGCCAAAAGGAAGAGGCTGAGTGCAGGAAATGAGGTCCAGGAAGGGCCTGATCACTGAGGCCTTGCAAGCCCTGGAGATTACGTTGGATTTTATTTTGAACATGTTGAGAAGTTACTGGAGAGTTGAGCATGAAAGAAGGACATTTTTAAAGGACATTTAAAGGACATTTCTAAATGATTATTCTAGATACCAGAGGAAAATAAACTGCAAGGGCACAAGGGAGAAAGCATGGAGATCAGATAGGAGAATATTTCTGTATTCCACATAGAGATGATTAAGGCTTGGACTAGAGTTGAAATGATGAATGTTGTGAGAAGCGATCAGATGAATGAAGGAGTCTGTATCAAAGGCAATAAGGCAAATTCATCAAATTAGTCTAATTATTCCTTTGCTACACATTTTTCAGTCACCCCTCAGTCCTCAGAAGAAGAGACCCCTAGCAGGTCTGATAAGAAAAGAATGCTAGACATTCTTATCTAAGCAGGGACAAAAACCAGTCAAAATTATAAGCCATTTCTACAGGAAAACCAAACTTGTTTCCAAAAGGGCATGCCAGGAACACATTTCAGCCTCTCAGAGGTAAAAATTACCAAAAGGTTCTGCTACCAAGGAATGTGCTAACTTTATCTGCATATGATAAAGCAGTGGTCTCCAACTCATTTCCCCTGATTTGTGCCCTGGGAGATTACTGGTCAAAGTCTCCTTTATGAGCCTAAAGCCCACTGATATTACCATACATTTAATAATTTTTTTGCCAGAAAAAAATATAGAAATATTAAACAATGGCTATTATTATAATCAAGTAAGTCTCACCAAAAGATCAAAGAAAAATTGCACCAGATGGAATTAAACAGGCAAGACTTTATTCAAGACTATTGCAATAGGGGAGAGAGATTGAACTCAGCTCTGCTCAAACAAAGCTGGAGAGTTTTTAAGTACTGATATGAGCTAGAGGAAAAGTACTGGAGAACATTAACAGGGAGGTTGGCCAATGTGATTAGAACATCTATACTTGCTAAAGGGTACTTACTGAAGTTATGTTCCTAACTTCCCTGAAGGGCTGTGAGATAGGGGTTCTAGCTTTCCTAGTGCTTACATTCCAAAGGAATGAGTCCCAAATTCTTAAGAAAGACATTCCTGGGTTGTAGAAGATTTACATCTCAGAAGGACAGAGAAAGAATTTACAATTACAAGTTTTCTAAAATAAATTCTCTAAAGAAAAAAAAAAAAAAAAAAAAAAAAAAAGGGAGGTTGGGGGGATTATAGCCAGGAAGAAAATTGTCTAAAGTTTAGTCAAGCTGAGGAAAGTGTTAAGGCTGTTTTGGTTAGGAAGAAAACACACACACACACATACACACACACACACACATCAATATGCAATAATTACAAAGTTTGTGTGATAAATCTTTGCCCAAAACCAACTGGCTATTCATTGCTATTAATCCTCCTTAAATGAAGTGATGAGGTTCTAATTTGGTGTTAGCACATAAAAGTTATCTGATCCAGAAAAGGTTATCATACGTCTGAACATTGCTGGAACCAACACCACTCAGTTGTGGGTAAATAGAGCTGTATCTACCTCCCAAAAGGTTAGGAGGTCCAGAATGGCTCAGATGTACAAATTTTAAAAATATCACAAGTAAAGATTAATAAGTCTCTTGGTCTTTGGGATACTAAAATCTCTGCCTTATTCTTTTGTTTAAGTATTGAAAAATCAAAGGTTTAGTCTAGAGAAAGGAGTCAGCCCTGATTCTAGCAAGAGCCTTAAAAAGTCATTTCTTATAGTTTTGAACTTGAGAACAACATTGCCTCCTGAGAAAATAGGGGTTTACAATTCAGGCTCCCCCACTGTTCATACGAGAATGCTGTCATATAAATCAAACATTTATAAATCAAGAACTGCCTACAGAGGTCAAGATTAAGAGGTTTTTAAAGGATATCGACATTTGTATAACATTTTGAATTCACATAATTAGAGAAATGGAGAATAGATTAGTGGCTCCCAGGAGTTAGGGATGGATGGAGAGGGCAAGCAACATTATAAGGGGCAGCATAAGGGATTCCTATGGTGATGGTGCAATTAAGTAGCTTAATTGTGGTGGTAGTCACACCATAAGTGTAGCTTGTATCACACAAAGCTACAGATTTGATGAAATTGCATAGATTATTGAGTACCCCTCCCCCACCCCAACCTCCCTTTTCTTAGAGAATTTACTTTAGAAAACTTGTAATTGTAAATTCTTTCTTTCCCTGTCCTTTTAGGATGTCAATCTCCTACAACCCAGGAATGTTTTTTCAAGGATCTTGGAAGCCATCCCTTTGAAATATAATCACTAGGAAAGCTAGAACCCCTATCTCATAACCTCTAAGGGAAGGTAGGAATGTAACATCAATAAACTCAGTGAACACACACACACACACACACACACACATATGTATGTATGCATAACCGGCAGAATCTGAATAACCTCTATGTTTTGTATCCATGTTACTTCCCCGGATTTGACGTTATATTAAAGTTACACAAGATGTCCACATTGCAGAGAATGGGTGAAAGGCACATGGGACCTCTCTATACCTTTATTTGCAATTTCCTGTGAATTTATTATTATTGCACAGTAAAAAGTTTAGAAAACAATATGGACAAATTGCAGTGACTCCAGAGGGTGACCAAAATGGTAAGGAACAGGAGATATTTCATCTTAAAACAGAAAGCAGGAAGAGGGGGCACTAAAGACCTTATAATTGTTGAAAGAACTGCATCTGAGATTAAATTTATTCTGTAAGGCAGGTAGAGGTTCAAGAAAGGCAGATTTCAGCTCAATGCAAGGGAAGGTTTTCTAACACTTGAGGCTTTCTAAAATGAAATGAAGCCTCAAAACATAGTAAACTTAATTTCACTGAAAACGTTCAATCAAACTTGGATGACTAATTTTCAAAAACATTGCTAGAGTAATTTCAGAATAGGATAGGAAGATGGATTTTCTAAAGTGTCTTGCCAAAAAAAAATCCCCACAGTTATTATATCTTATTCTCTGGCTGTAAGTATTACTATATACAGACTCAACCCACCGTATACTTACCAACCCAGACTCCAGTTGTAAAAAATCAGAATAACTATAATGCACCAAATGCCACTTTGCTGCATTATCCAGAGAATTTTCAAAGGGTGACACACTTATGTTACAATGAGTGGAAAACATTTAGCAAAGTGTTTTCTAAAATAGAGCTGTTCACTCAAAACAGGAAGCATGATGGAATTCAGAAAAAGAAATAATATTGTTGTGCCACAATGTACAACTGCTAACATGTACAAATTTGAACTAGATTTTCAAAATCTAAATATATACAGAAAAAAATTACCCAAGGTGTTGGAAAACCATTTTCTAGTTCAAAATATATCATGCCCAAGTTTGTTTTAAAATTGTTTATTTAAAATTACAGACACAATGTGTTAAATGTAGAGTAGAACCAAAAAATGTTTAAGACAGAACGGACCATTGGATCCATCTTGTTGAACTGAAGGGCAAGTTACCTAATTCCAGACAGAATTTCCAGGCCAGAGCTTTTTCTACTACACCTTGCTCAATCTAAATTAAATACCTCTTACAGCAGTTATGCTGCAAAAAGCATAGAGAAAGACAAACCACACTTCTGTCAGTAGCCAGAACAGCTAGAAATATGAATGAACTCAGACAAAAAAAAACACTCTAATGGAATGATCAGCCATCCCTGA
The DNA here is from genome assembly GCF_043159975.1 of Macaca nemestrina. Lineage (NCBI taxonomy): Eukaryota > Metazoa > Chordata > Mammalia > Primates > Cercopithecidae > Macaca > Macaca nemestrina. The sequence continues at coordinate 81,331,057 of NC_092135.1, read as the reverse complement.
ATGTTGTTTTTAAAGTTACAATGATTGAAAAATGTTCATGTTTTTAGTTAATCTGGGTTTTGGTTTTTGTTTTTAAAGGACACAAAGATCAGAAGGAGGAACTGTTTCTACTTTAGGCTCTAGCATGAGGGTCACCCTTGCTATAAAGCCCAAATATAACTATCTGAGGGACAAAAAGAACCACTCAATCTAGATAACTATGCTGTGGTGGGGAATGGGCAAAAAAAGCAAGCAGTCATAAAATTAGCACTGAGAAAAGGGACAAAAATAGAGGAGCTGCAAGTTCCATGGGTTCTGAGCAGTGGGCTCCTAATCTGAGGGTGTACTACCAATAGATTTAGTTTTATAGCATCAATAAACTGTTATTGCAAGTGAAATTCATAGATTTAAGTATTGATTTCTTTCAGTCTTCTCTAGAAATATATAGCTTTCTTGAAACAGTATTTATATAAGTTATATTCTAATGGCTGCTTAGTTTACCCATATATTCATCTTATGCCCACACTGGAGTCACTTTAACGCATCTATCCATTAATTCATTTATTGAACATATATTTATACCATACTTGTTACATGGCCAGTACTCTCCTAGACACTAGAAATACAAATATCAAAAAGAAAATGCCTTAACCACCTCCCCAATGAAGGATCTTTCTTATGATGTCCCTGAAAGATAGTCTCTGTTTGACTAGATGCAGTGACAGGAAACTGAGTAATTACCTAGGCATACAATTTTATTTTTGGACTGATGTAATTTGTTCAAAAAATTCATTTAAGGTAGTATGATTTTAAAATGTTCAAGCAAAAATAATGTCATATCTCAGAAATCAGAAAAATCAAATTAAAACAAATTCACCAAAATTGGCAGGAAAGTCACTGTCAGTCATTCCACGGAAAACACACACACACAGACCCCAAACATCTGTACATAAATGATACATAATTTGCATACACACACATACACACACACAAAGACATAACTTATTTTGAAATGAAAATCAGACATAATCCCTCAGTCATGCTACCTTTTCTCCTCCACTATCTGCCCATTGCAACAGCTCTATATGGGTTCAGGTATTTATTCCACCAAGAGTTGGCAACTCAATTCACCACAGTAGATTCTCCCCGAGACCCCAACACTTGACATAAAGTCATTCCCTGCCTCTCACCAGCCACAAACTCGAAGTTCTGACATTGTAAAGCTGATAGAGGCTCCAGAAACCAAGTTTACCAGAAAATACACTACCCTATCTTTTTCAGTGTGCCTGCAGGTCAACCCTTCAAGTCTAAGCACACAGTCTATATCCCTTCTCTTCTTGGACAATTGACTCCATTTGCTTCCCAGAGCTTTGACTTGTTAATTTTTCCTTCAGAGGAAGAAAACCTTAACATAGCAACACCTGAGCACTGAACAACTACTGAGTATAAAATAAGATTCACTTAAATTTGAAGTTAAAAGACCCTCAGGAAATGACAACCAGAAAATGAAAGAAAGTTAAGTGATTTTGCTCAAGATCAATGTAAAATTATTTAAAATGCTAATACATATACTGAGAAAACAGATATCAGGAACGAAAGTATGTCAATACAGAAGATTAAAATAATAAAAAAAAGATGTATGTTTAAAGGATAAAAAGGGAAGATGGCCAACTTGACACAGCCAGGAGGAATATCTCCTGCCAAGGGACCGGAACATCTGGAAGACTGGCACACTCATGCAGATATTCAGAGGGAAGGCATTGAATGTGGACAAAGCGAAGACACAGATGCTGGCCTGAAGGGGGAGAAAGCTGGGAATCCTCCACGGGGCTACCATGCACCAGGACTTAACCTCCCAACCCAATGTAGGATCTTTCTTACAACGTCCTAGCCTAGGAACTAGTGTTCCTAGCCCCCAACAACTCCTGCAGAAAGGGTGAATTTTACAGGCAAGGAGCAACCCACTCGCCTGCCATGGGCCTCTGTAATTCTGGCAGGAGGAGATCCCTCTACCACTATGGACACTTGAGTTGGCAGGGAGAGCTGCTTAGAGATGTGGTAGTGGCAGAACTCCCAGTGTGGAGCCGAGCGTGTTTGGTGCAGAAGCATCTTTAGTGGTGCAATCAGGGACACCCATGCCCCTAGGATGACTTGCTCCCATAGGAAGCTTTAGCCCTAGGGGAACTGTCAGATCTGAATTCTGCAGGGCAGTCGTGCCCATGAGATTGGGCAGGTCTGACCTGATAACCCCTCAGTCTGCTGGCCTCTCCCGGGGCCCCAGCCTGGCTACAACTGCTTGCAGTGCATCCCTCAGGTACTTCCTAAGGGCCGTTGTCCTAGCTCCTGAGCTAGTGGACAGCACCTAACCTGCAGAGTACTCCAGCAGAGCAGACCTGCAGACTAACACCAGAACGCCTACACCCTCCTCCAACTGCAACCTCCCCCTTGCTGCTTTGCTTGCATGCACTCACCCACAGCCACCACCTATATTTCTTTGCCAGAGCATGTGTTAACAGGTGAACCTTCCCCTCCCTTCCCTGCCAGCACGCACAGTTCTGCACCCACCAGTGACCCACCCTGTGCTAACATGGCCAGCAGCGGAAACACACACACTGTTTCCAGTGGGGCTCCCATCCCCCAGCCATGCTTCCACTGCCTCTGCTGCAAATGCCCACACAGAAGCCAGCACCGTGGCATCCATTAGCACCCTGCCACAGTCAACAAGTGTGCTCCTTGCCGCATGTCTGCTGCTGCTGCTGCTGCTGCTGGCACATGAGAAGGAGGACGGATCCTTCAAAGAGACTTAAAATTCCAAACAAGCATAGCAGGAGACTTCAACACTCCACTGACAGTATTATCCGATCATCCAAACAAAATTAACAAAGATGCCCAAGACCTGAACTCAACACTGGAGCAAATAGACCTGATAGACATTTATAAAACTCTCCACCCAAAAACAACAGAATATACATTATTCTCATCATCACATGGCAGACTAAAATCAACCACACAATCTGACAGAAAATAATCCTCAGCAAATGTGAAAGAATCAAAATTATACCGACCACTCTCTCAAACCACAGCTCTATAAAAGTAGAATTCAAGCCTAAGAAAAGCATGAAAACCACATAATTACATGGAAATTAAACAACCTGCTTCTGAATGACTTTTTGGTAAATAATGAAATAAAGGCAGAAATCAAGAAGTTCTTTGAAAGGAATGAGAATAAAGATACAACATATCAGAATCTCTGGGACACAGCTAATGCTGTGTCAAAAGGGAAATTTATAGCACTAAACACCCACATCAAAAAGTAAGAAAGATCTCAATTTGACAACATAAAATCACAGCCGAGAGAACTAGAGAACCAAGAGCAAATGAACCCTAACACTGGCAGAAGACAACAAATAACAAAAATCAGAACTGTACTGAAGGAGACTGGACAAACACAAGATAAATTCAAAAGATCAACAAATTCAGGAGCTGCCTTTTTGAAAAAAAAATAGTAAGATTGATAGACCGTTATCTAGACTAATAAAAAAGAAAAAAGAGAAGATCCAAATAAAGACAATTAGAAATGACAAAGGGGATATTACCACTGACCCCACAGAAATACAAAAAACCATCAGCAACTACTATGAATACTTCTATGCACACAAACTAGAAAATCCAGAAGAAATGGACAAATTCCTGGACACATACACCCTCCCACACCTGAATCAGGAAGAAACTGAATACCTGCACAGACCAATAATAAGCTCTGAAATTGAATAAGTAATGAAGAGCCAACCAACAAAAAAGCACAGGACCAGATGGATTCACAGCTGAATTGTACCAGATGTACAAAGAAGAGATGGTACCATTCTTACTGAAACTATTCCAAAAAGTTGAAGAGAAAGGATACCTCCCCAACTCATTCTATGAGGCTAGCATCATCCTGATACCAAAACCTGGCAGAAATACAACAAAAAAAGAAAACTTCAGGCCAGTATCCTTGATGAACATCAATGCAAAGTTTTTCAACAAAATACTGACACTCTGAACCCAGCAACACATCAAAAGTTGACCCATCACGATCAAGTAGGATTTATCCCTGGGGTGCAAGATTGGTTCAACATATGCAAATCAATAAACATGATTCATCACATAAACAGAACCAAAGACCAAAACCACCTGATCATCTCAATAGATGCAGAAAAGGCTTTTGATAAAATTCAATATCCCTTCATCTTAAAAACTCTCAATAAACTAGGTATTGAAAGGACATACCTCAAAATGGTAAGAACTATCTATGACAAACTCATAGCCAACATCATACTGAATGCACAAAAGCTGGAAGTATTCCCCATGAAAGCTGGCACAACACAAGGATGCCCTTTCTCATCACTCCTATTCAAGATAGTTGGAAGTCCTGGCCAGAGCAATCAGGCAAGAGAAAAAAATAAAAGGCATCCAAATAGAAAGAGAAGAAGTCAAACAATCCCTGTTTGCAGATCACATTATTTTATATCTAGAAAACCCCATAGTCTCAGCCCAAAAGCTCTGTAAGCTGATAAACAACTTCAGCAAAATCAAAGATATAAAATCAAAATACAAAATTCACTAGCATTCCTATATACCAACAGTCAATCCAAGAGCCAAATCAGGAACGTAATCCCATTCACAATAGCTATGAAAAGAATAAGATATTTAGTAATACAGTTAACCAGGGAGGTGAAAGATCTCTAAAACGGGAATTACAAAACACTACTCAAAGAAATCAGAGATGACACAGATAAATGGGAAAGTATTCTGTGCTCATGGATAAGAAGAATCAATATCATTAAAATGGCCACACTGCCCTAAGCAACTTAGAGATATAATGCTATTCCTCTCAAATTACCAATGACATTCTTCACAGAATTTAAAAAAAAAACAAAAACAAAAAAAACCCAGCCTGGATAGCCACAGCAATCCCAAGCAAAAAGAACAAAACTGGAGACATCATGCTACCCAACTTCAAAGTCTATTACGTGGCTACAGTAACCAACCTGCATGATACTGATATAAAAAGATACATAGACCAATAGAACAGAATAAAGAGCCCTGAAGTAAGATCACACAATTACAACCATCGCAACCAACTGAAGAGCTTTGACAAAGCTGACTAAAACGAGCAATGAAGAAAAGACTTCCTATTCAATAAACGGCACTGAGATAACTGGCTAGCCATATGCAGAAGACTGAAACTGGACCCCTTCCTTACACCACATAGTCAAAACGGACTAATGACTTCAATGTTAAAAACCAAAACTATAAAAATTCTGGAAGATAACCTAGGTAATACCATTCTGAACTTGGGAACTGGCAACAAAAACAACTGCAACAAAAGCAAAAATTGAAAAAAAAAAAAAAAAAAAAAGATCTAAATAAACTAAAATCTTCTGCACAGCAAAAAAAAAAATTTTTTTTAACTATAAACAGAATAAACTGCCTATAGAAATGAAGATTTTTTAAAACTATGCATCTGACAAAGGTCTAATATCCAGCATTTATAAGGAACTTAAACAAGTTTACATGCAAAAAAAAAAAGAAACAAAAATCAAAAAGTAGACAAAGGACATGAAGAGATGCTGTTCAAAAGAAGACATACATGTGGCCAACAAGCATATGAAAAAGGCTCAATATCAGTGACCACTAGAGAAATGTAAATCAAAACTGCAATGAGATGCCATTTCCCATCAATCAGAATTACTATTACTAAAAAATCAAAAAATAACAGATTCTGGCAAGGTTGCATAGAAAAAGGAACACTTATACACTATTGGTGGGAGTGTAAATTAGTTCAGCCATTTTAGAAAGCAGTGTGGTGATTCCTCAGAGAGCTAAAAGCAGAACTATCATTTGACCCAGCAATCCCATTATTGGGTATATACCCAAAGGAATATAAATCATTCTACCATAAAGACACACGCACACATATGTTCATTGAAGCACTATTCACAACAGTGAAGAAATGGAATCAACCTAAATGCCCATTATGGTAGACTAAAGAAAATGTAGTACATATACACCATGGAATACTATGTAGCTATTAAAAAGGATGAATTCTTGTCCTTTGCAGGAACATGGATGGAGATGGAGGTCATCACCTTAGCAAACTAACACAGTAACAGAAAACCAAATACTGCATGTTCTCACTGATAAGTGGGAGCTAAATGATGAGAACGCATGGACACAAAGAAGGGAACAACAGAAACTAAGGCCTTCCTAAGGGTGAAGGTGGAAGGAAGTAGAGGAGCAGAAAAAATAACTATTGGGTACTAGGCTTAATACCAGGCAACAAAATAATCTGTACAACAAACCCTGTGACACAAATTTACCGATATGACAACTCATGAACCTAAAATAAAATTTTTTACAAAAAGGAAAACTTGGATTTCAAAGAAAGTTCTGGCTACTTCTTTGAAACAAGGAAGGGGAAAATGTTTCATTCATTCAAGGATGAACACAGAATTCATAGAACAAGACACGGTTAATATTTCCATCAGTGGTTCTGCATTATAAATTTGTAACTGGTCATCAGATACATTTGTCATGAGATGAAATCTCTCATTCTGTAAGTTCTTCCAAGCAGTCCTAATCAAACCTCTTGTCAAGCCTAGCATCAAAGGAAAGAAGTCATGCTATTTTAAGGCAGCTCTCAGGTCTACCAAAGTCTAAATACGCTCAGTGCCTTCCAAAGTACTCAGCAGCATTTCACCACGTTGAACACTAAAAACCTCTAAGGTTGCTAATAAATTCTTCTTAAGAAATAGAAGAATGATATGCCAGAATAGTGGCTGATATTAATGCACTTGATTTTGTACCTCAGGGATCAAATTCAATGATAGGTGATTTTAGCTTGGGCTAAAATTAAACCAGAACTTCTGCACTTCTTGATTCCTCTTTGTCTCTCTCCCCTCTCTGGTCAGCTGATAAAACTGTCTCATAAGCAAGTTCATTCCAGATGTGGTGATTAATCCATCAGGGTATGATAGCTTTGAGTCTAATTATTAAGATGATGCAACTCTCTGCTTCCTATTAGTCTTTGTGTATTAATAACTCACTATGACTTGTATAAAGAAATAGAAAAAGGGTGAAGGAGCCTATACAAGTTTATTCAATGGTGAAACAAAGGAGGGGTGATCAATTTAATCAGGGAAAGTTCATGAGAAGTGTGTCAATAAAAGTTGTAAGGAAGAGGGAAAATGTGAAATGCAACTTTGTTCGTTGCACAAGGACGGAAAAGAGAAGAATCGTCCAGACAATTTCAGGCCTGCCCCAGACTGAGGCCAATCAAGTTCCAAGGGAGCAGAACCATAAAGAGCCTGAGCTTCAGGAAATCACTGGTTCAAGTCAACATTTCCATAGTTGGATCAATTAAGGGATTTTTGCCTTTCTTCTCTGGCCAATCCCTTACTTTTTTTCAAATAGTGTAAATCCCTGCCTTAATTTCTAGAACTTTTATTCCCCAAGGCTTAGGTCTTTGCCTTCCCTTTGAAGCATCCAAGGAGATATTATTCTGTTTCTAGACCCAAACCTTATAACAGGGCCCCCTATCTACCTCAAAGTCAGCCTGCCTAGACTTCCACTGACTGTCTGAATTCTTTTTGCTACCAAAATGCTGAGATGTGTTCATATCTGGGATTCCTTAACTTGAAGATTTTTGGTAATTTCTATGAAAATTCTTCCAACTAGTGGGTTTATCTGGTTTTTGTTTTCCAATTTTTCTCAGTCTAGCCATCATAGCCAAAGTTATAATTTTAATCCAAGTTGTGAAATATCTGCTTTGCTTGTAAAGAGCAAAATTGACTTGCATGTGATTTTTTCACTTAACTCAAAAAATAATACTGTAGTATTTGGAGTATAATATATTTAAAGTTATTTACAGTAAAACAAAGTGACAACAGAACATAGCAATTCATATTATGAACCAAACAATAAAATAATAGTATAGATTTATGATTTAGTTAAATGTTCAAACTTTGAGCTGAAGTAGCTGCTCATAAATGCAGTCTATTGAATTTATCTCTGAACAACCTATTGACTCATATGTCACCAATAAACATTTCTATAATATTAAAAATAATGATAATAATACTGCTTTGAAAGGTCAAATTAAAATGTTAAACAAGAAGACTTCCAGTTCTGGGTAGGATGGAGTAGTTTGTGGCAAACTAAAGTTGCAAAAAAAAAAAAAAAAAAAAAAAACTACAAAAGATGGGGAAAAAAATGTTTGTAATCATCAGAGTTCTGAGAAAGCAATTTGTGCCATGGAAGTTAAAGTTCCAAAGAAGACAGAACCTCAGAAAGGTGAGCTAATGATCTGAAGCCACTTTCTTCCTGTGAGTATTTGCTCATTCTAGGCTCAGGCAAGAGGCTAAGAATCTGACAGGGAATGCTACAATGTTAGAGTGACAAAATCAGAGTCTGGAGAGGTCTTAAAACATGCCGGCATCTTCTTCAAGACATTTTCCAAATTCTGAAGGCACATACGGCTGGAAGTAGAAACCTCCGAAGAGAAAAAGGGTTTTCAATCTTAAAGATTTGAACACTATGGATAGATGTTAAGAAGCCACCACCAGGGAAAGGTTCCCAGTGAGTACAGCAGGATCCTAGTTCAGAGCTCTATAGAACTATACCCTAGGATAAAGAGAGGAAAACAAAAACAAACAAACAAAAAAAAACAGTTGCAACTTTAAAAATAATTTTTAAATGCAATTCAGTCTTAGCACTGTTTAATCCCTGTTTTAGTCCATTTTCACACTGCTGATAAAGACATACCCAAGACTGGGCAATTTACAAAAGAGGTTTATTGGACTTACAGTTCCACATGGCTGGGGAGGCCTCACAATCAAAGGAAAGGTGAAAGGCACATATCACATGGCAGCAGACAAGAGAAGAGAGCTTGTGCAGGGAAACTCCCCTTTTAAAAATCATCAGATCTCTTGACACTTATTCGCTATCACAAGAACAGCATGGGAAAGACCTACCCCCATGATTCAGTTACCTCCCAGCAAGTGCCTCACACAACACATGAGAATTCAAGATGAGATTTGGGTGGGGACACAGAGCCAAACCGTATCATTCTGCCCCTAGTCCCTTCCAAATCTCATGTCTTCACATTTCAAAAGCAATCATGCCTTCCCAATAGTCCCCCAAAGTCTTGACTCATTTCAGCACTAACTCAAAGTCCACAGTCTAAAGTCCAAAGTTTCATCTGAAAGAAGGCAAGTCCCTTCTGCTTAAGAGCCTGTAAAATGAAAAGCAAGTTAGTTACTTCCTAAATACAATGGTGGTTCAGGCATTGGGTAAATACAGCCATTCCAGATGGGAGAAATTGGCTAGAACAAAGGGGCTACAGGTCCCATGCAAGTTTGAAATCTAGCAGGGCAGTTAAATCTTAAAGCTCCAAAATGATTTCCTTTGATTCCATGTCTCATATCCAGGTCATGCTTATGCAAGAAATGGGTTCCCATGGTCTTGGGCAGCATTGCCCCTGTGGCTTTTCATGGTAGAGACCCCCTCCTGACTGCCTTCATGGGCTGTCATTGAGTGTCTGCAGCTTTTCCAGGCACATGGTGTGAAAGGAGCCGGGCACATTCCTCAGCCCCGGGCTCAAAACAAACAAGCCCAGTACAAACACATCCCATCCTCCCATCCCACCACATATCGCCATATATCTCTCAAACTTCCTGAGCCCAGTACAAACACATCCCATCCTCCCATCCCACCACATATCGCCATATATCTCTCAAACTTCCTGAGCCCAGTACAAACACATCCCATCCTCCCATCCCACCACATATCGCCATATATCTCTCAAACTTCCTGAGCCCAGTACAAACACATCCCATCCTCCCATCCCACCACATATCGCCATATATCTCTCAAACTTCCTGAGCCCAGTACAAACACATCCCATCCTCCCGTCCCACCACATATCGCCATATATCTCTCAAACTTCCTGAGCCCAGTACAAACACCACCTGGAAAGTCTCCGATAAGGAGACAGCCGTTCAAAGTTTTACTGAAAGCGCGGGAACCAAAAGAATTCCTTTGTTCCCCTGTAACTTTCGGGCTATAAAAAAGCAAGCGCTTGCATTGTTCGGGGCCCTCTTGTATGTTGTGGAATGGAGGGACCAGGTTCAAACTTGTAGTAAAGATACTTGCCGCTTGGCTTTGACTCTGGACTCTGGTGGTCTTCTTTGGGGAACAAACGGTCTGGGTATAACAGGTGCAACCTGTTGGTAGATCTACCATTCTGGGATTGGGAGAACAGTGGCCCTCTTCTCACAGCTCCACTAGGCAGTGTCCCAGTACAGGCTTTGTGTGGGGGCTCCGACCCCATATTTTCCTTCCACACTGTCCTAGCAGAGGTTCTCCATGAGAGCCCCGTCCCTGCCACAAACTTGTGCCTGGATATCCAGGTTTTTCCATACTAGGCAGAAGCTCCCAAACCTCGATTCTTGACTTCTCTCCACCTGCAGAGTCAATACCACATGGAAGCTGCCAAGGTTTAGGGCTTGCACCCAATGAAGCCACTGCCCAAGCTGTACCTTGGCCCTTTTTAGTCATGGCTAGAGCAGCTGGGTTGCAGGGCACCAAGTCCCCAGACTGCACACATCACAGGGACCCTGGGCCTGGTCCGCAAAACCATCCTAGGCCTCTGGGCCAATGATGGGAGAGGCTGCCGTGAAGACCTCTGACATGCCCTGGAGACATTTTCCCCATTGTCTTGAGGAATCAACATTCAGTTCCTTGTTACTTACGCAAATTTCTCGGGCTGGCTTGAATTTTTCCTCAGAAAATGGGATTTTCTTTTCTAGTGCATTGTCAGGCTGCAAATTTTCAAAACTTTTATGCTCTGCTTCCCTTATAAGACTGAATGCCTTTAACAGCACACAGGTCACCTTTTGAATGTTTTGTTGCTTAGAAATTTCTTCTGCCAGATACCCTAAATCATCTCTCAAGTTCAAAGTTCCACAAATCTCTAGGGCGGGACAAAATGCTTCCAGTCTCTTTGCTAAAACATAACAAGAGTCACCTTTGCTCCAGTTTCCAACAAGTTTCTCATCTCCATCTGAGACCATCTCAACCTGGACCTTTTTGTTCATATCACTATCAGCACTTTTTTTCAAAGCCATTCAACAAGTCTGTAGGAAGTTCCAAACTTTCCCACATTTTTCTGTCTTTTTCTGAGCCCTCCAAACTATTCCAATCTCTGCCTGTTACCCAGTTCGAAAGTTGCTTTCACATTTTTAGGTATCTTTTCAGCAACGCCCCACTCTACTAGTACAAATTTACTGTATTAGTCCATTTTCATGCTGCTAATAAAGACATACCTGAGACTGGGCAATTTATGAAAGAAAGAGGTTTATTGAACTCTAGAACAATACTTCTTCTTTTGTAAATTGAGAGTTCAATAAACCTTTTTTTTTTTTTTGTAAATTGTCCAGTCTCAAGTATGTCTTTGGAACTTATATACTTCTTCTTTTGTAAATTCTTTTGTAAATTGCCCAGTCTTGGGTATGCCTTTGGAACTTACATTTCCAGATGACTGGGGAAGCCTCACAATCATGGTGGAAGGTGAAAGGCATATCTCACATGGATGAAGACAAGAAGAGAGAGCTTCTACAGGGAAACTCCCCTTTTAAAACCATCAGATCTCATGAGACTTATTCACTATCATGAGAACAGCAAGAGGAAGACCTGCTCCCATGATTCAATTACCTCCTATCAGGTCCCTTCCATAACACACGGGAATTCAAGATGAGATTTGTGTGGGGACACAGCCAAGCCATATCAGTCCCCAATTGGATCAATGTGCTCAGCCTCCCCTCTGTCTGCCCAACAGGAAGACATGAGGACTCTCTAGTGGACAATATATTCAGCTGGAAAAGCCACAATTTTTGTAACCAATGTCTGACATTAAATAAAAATTATTAGGCATGTCAAAAAATACTACCATAAGAATGAAAACCAAGAGGAAATGATCAAAAAAGTGGATTCACAAGTGATCCAAATATTGCTTTAGCAGACAAGGGCTTTAAAAGAACTATGAATAATAGGTTCAAAGAATGAGAGTAAATGATGGATAAACCATAATAAATTGGGTATTTTATCACAAATTGGAATCTATAAAATAATCATGTGGAAATTCTGGCATTAGAAATATATCTGGACCAGGCAAGGTGACTCACACATGCAATCCCAGCATTTTGTGAGGCCAAGGCAGGTGGGTCACTTGAGTTCAGGTGTTCGAAACCAGCTTTGTCAACATGGTGAAACCCGTCTCTACTAAAGATACAAAAATTAGCTGGGTGTGATTGTGTGCACCTGTAATCCCAACTACTCACATGGCTGAGACAGGTGGAGGCCACAATGAGCCAAGATCGCACCACTGCACTCCAGCCTGGGCAACAGAGTAAGACTCTGTCTCAAAAATAAATAAATAAATAAATAAATAAATAAATAAATAAATAAATAAATAAAAATTTTATATATATATATAGTATTAGAATGCAATAGATAGGTTAATAATGGGTTGGAAATAGCAGAAAACATCTGGAAAACAGACCAATTTCTGAATAGAAATTCAAAGAAAAAAAAGAATGAAAAATACAGGAAAGATCATTAGAGATATGTGAGATGTAAGGGAAAGATCTCATGCAATGTACCAGTAGAACACAGAAGAAGAGGATAGAAACCATGAGGAGAAAAAATATTTGAAAAGACAATGACCAGAAACTTTCTACTGATGAAAGACATAGCAATCCAGATTTAAGAAATTCACAAGTAATATAGCCCCAAGTAGGATAAATACAAAACTATACTAAGGCATATAATGATAAATCAGCTGAAAACCAAAGTTTGTAATGTGTCGGCCTGCTTTTAAGATTTTCATGTATGATTTAACATGTAACAACTTTTAAGCCAATAATTTTCCACAAAACAGCTCTGGAAAAGTTACAATACATTTCAGAAATATATGCTTTTAGTATAGCAACTTTTCCCCTGAAAAGCACACAGTATTAGTTTCCTAGGAATGCTGTAGCAAACCACAAGCAAAGTGGCTTAAAACTGTAGCTATGCATTGTCTCACAGTTACGGAGACTAGAAGTCCTAAATCAAGATACCAGCAAGACCACTCTCCCCCTTAAATCTGTAGAGGAGAATTCTTCTTTGCTTCATCTAGCTTCTGGTGTTTACCTGCAGTTCCTGGCGTTCCTTGGCTTGCAGATGCATCTTTCTAGTTTTCCTTGAATTGGCAAGGAGAGCTGTTTAGAGAAGTGGTAGGGACAGCGCATCAGCTGATATGGAGCCCAGATGGTTTGGTGCAGGAGTGTCTGTAGTAGGGCACAGCCAGGGATGCTCATCCCTCTAGGCTAGACTTGCTCACATAGAAGACTGTAGCCCTGGAGGAACTGTCAGACCTGAACTCTGCAGGGCAGTCTTATCTATGAGATATGGCCAGTCTGACCTGAGCACCCCTCAGTTTGCTGACCTCTCCTAGGGTCCTAGCCTAGCAGCCCTGTGTGCAGTACAGCCCCCAGGTACTTCCTAGGAGCCCTCATCATAGCTCCTGCACTGGCAGACCAGTGGAGAGCTCCAGCAGGGTGGCCCCCACGGGCATGCACCAGCTCACTGAATCCCTCCCACTTCAGCTTCCGATGGCCACCCCCCATATTACTTTGTTGTTGCATGTGTGCATGGGCGGTTTTTGCCTTCCCTGACCCACCAGCACACCTGTGCGCATGCACCCTGTCCTACCACTGCTGCTGGTGGGAGTGCACTTCACACCTCCTACCCTGCCATACTGCCATTGTAATCAGAGCCTTGGCTGACACAGAGCCTGCCAGACCCCACCCACCAGCACCCCGCCCCTGTACAAACATGGCAGCTGGAGTGAAATTAGGCATGGAGAACAGTGGACCATCTCCCACCCTGAGTGGTTAGCCCTGAGTGAACATGAACAAAGGGTGAATTCAGACCTGCACCTGCCAGCACCCTGCCCCATGCTAAAACCACAACCAGTGCAACCATGCACACAGTCACCAGCAGCCCCCTCAAAACACACACACACACACCTGCCCCTGCAAGCTGTGCTGCCTCTGCAGCTGCTGTGAATGCCCACATGGAGGCAGGCACCCCAGTAACCATTAGCACCCTGCCAGAGCCAATAAGCATGCACCCCACCATACTGCTGCTGTTAGCACATGCAAAGGAAGATGGATTTCACTGCCACTGCCCTGCAAAACACTGGTTGGACCACCCATTGGACAGACTAGTGGTCTAGGAGCATCTCAACACCCCCCAGTACCGTGTTCCTAACCTCAAGACCCACAGAACAAAGTTGGAGTCTGATACAAGTCTCCCAGAGTTAGGGCATGCAGTCCAGAAGTCCTGAACTGAGCCTTGGCCCCTAAAATCTTCCAGAAATGAAGCAAGTAAACTGACCCCACCTTATACCACAATCAAACCTTCAAAGGCATCCAATAGGATCAAAGAAAAAACTCATCCAAAGAACAATAACTTCAAAGATTTAACAAACATCAGCCCACAAAGACGAGAAAGAACCAGTGTGAAAACTCTGACAACTCAAAAATCCAGAGTGCTTTTATTCCTCCAAACAACCACACAACCCGTCTAGCTAGGGTTCTGAACAAGGCTAAGATGGCTGAAATGACAGAAAGATAATTCACAATATAGAAAGGAATGAAGATCATTGAGAGGCAAGAGTACATTGAAACCCAATCCTTGGAAGCTAAAAATCACAGTAAAACTGTAACAGACCAAATAGCCAGTATAGAAAAGAGCATAACTGACCTGAGAGAGCTGAGAAGCAAACTACAAGAATTTCATAATGCAATTGCAAGTATTAATTACAGAATAGACCAAACTGAAGAATCTCAGAGCTTGAATTCTGCCTTTCTGAAATATGATAGACAAAAATAGAGGGGAAAAAAATGAATGAAAGTGAACAAACAAAACCTCCAAGAAATACCAAATTATATAGAGACCAAATCTATGACTCACTGGTGTCCCTGAAAGAGAAGAGAATGGAACCAACTTGGAAAACATATTTCAGGATATCATCCATGAGAACTTCCCCTACCTAGCTACAGAGGCCAACATTCCAACTCTCCAGTTAGATACTTCACAAGATCATTCCCAAGACACATAATCATCAGATTCTCCAAGGTCAATATGAAAGAAAAAAAATGTTAAAGACAACTAGAGAGAAAGGTCAATTCACCTGCAAAAGGAAGCCGATCAGACTAAAAGCAGATCTCTCAGCAAAAACCCTACAAGACAGAAGAGATTGGGGGCCAATATTCAACATTCTTAAAGAAAAGACATTCCAACACAGAATTTTATATCCAGCCAAGCTAAGCTTCATAAGCAAAGGAAAAATAAGATCCTTCTCAGAAAAGCAAATGCTGAGGGAATCAGTCACCACCAGTTCTACCTTAAAAGAACTCCTAAAGGAAGCACTAAATATGTGAAGGAAAGACCATTGCCAGCCACCACAAAAGCACACTTGAGTACACAGATCAGTTACACTATAAAGCAACCACGCAAACAAGTCTGCATCATAACCAGATAACATCATGATGACAGGATCAAATCTACACATATTAATACTAACCTTGGATGTAAACAGGCCAAATGCTCCAATTAAAAGGCACATAGTGGCAAGCTGGATAAAGCAACAAGACTCTACAGTATGCTGTCTTAAAGAGATCCATCTCATATGCAATGATATCCATAGGCTCAAAATAAAAAGATGGAGAAAAATCTACCAAGTAAATGGAAAACAGAAAAATGCAAGGGTTGCAATCCTAATTTCAGACAAAACAGACTTTAAATCAACAAAGAACAAAAAAAGACAAAGAAGGACATTACATAGTGGTAAAGGGTTCAATTCAACAAGAAAATCTAACTATCCAGAATACACAGGCACCCAACACAGAAGCTACAGGGCTACAATCACCAAAACAGCATGGTACTGGTATAAATCAATCAGTCAATCAATTGATCACCAGATACGTAGACCAATGAAACAGAATAGAGAGCCAGAAATAAGACAACACATCTACAACCATCTGATCTTCAACAAAGCTGACAAAAACAAGCAATGGAGAAAGGACTACCTATTCAATAAGTGGTGCTAGGATAACTGGCTAGACGTATGCAGAAGATTGAAACTGGATCCCTTCCTTACACCACATACAAAAATCAACTCAAGATGAACAGCTTCATTGTAAAACTCAAGACTATAAACACCCTGGAAGACAACATAGGCAGTAAGTTTCTGGATATTGGAAATGGCAAAAATTTCATGATGAAGATGCCAAAAACAAGTGCAACAAAAGCAAAAATTGACAAATGGGATCTCATTAAACTAACAAGCTCCTTCAGAGCAAAAGAAACGATGAACAGAGTAAAAAGACAGCCCAGAGAATGGGAGAAAATTTTGCTAATCTATGCATCTGACAAATGTCTAATATTGAGCATTTATAAGGACTTAAACAAATTTACATGCAAAAAAGCCATTGAAAAGTGGACAAAGGGCATGAAGACTTTTCAAATGAAGACATACTTCTGGCTAACAAGTACATGAAGAAAGTGCTCAAAATCACTGATCATTAGAAAAATGCAAATCAAAACTACAATGATATACCATCTCAGAACAGTCAGAATGGCTATTACTAAAATGTCAAAAAATAACACATGCCGGTGAGGTTGCATAGAAAAAGGAATGCTTATACACTGTTGGTGGGAGTGTAAATTAGTTCAACCATTGTGGAAGGCAGTGTGGGGGTTTTTCAAAGAGGTAAAAACAGTACTATTCAGCCCAGCAATCCCATTACTGGGTGTATATCCAGAGGAATGTAAATCATTCTACCATAAAGACACAGGCACTTGTATGTTCATTGCAGCATAGCAAAGACATGGAATCAACCTAAATGCCCATCAATGGTAGACTGACTAAAGAAAATGTGGTACATATACACTATGAAATACTACGCAGCCATTAAAAAGAATCAGATCATGTATTTTACAGGAATATGGATGGAGCTGGAGGCCATTATCCTTAGCAAAGTAACTCAGGAACAGAAAACCGAATATCATGTATTCTCTAAGTGGGAGCTAAATGATGAGAACACATGGACTAATAGAGGGAAACAACAGACATTGGGGTCTTCCTGATGGTGAAGGGTGGGAGGAGGGAGAGGATCAGGAGAAATAATTAATGAGTACTAGGCTTAGTATCATGGTGATGAAATAATCTGTGCAAAAGAACCCCATGACAGGGGTTTATCTATATAACAAACCTGTACATGTATCCCTGAACTTAAAATAAAAGTAAAAAAAATTAAAAATTAAAAACAAATGCAAAACTAACCAGTTACAAAAGGAAACAATTAAAAGAAAATTTATATATATATATGTATATATGTGTTATATACATGGATATGTATATATGTGTTAAATATATGGATACATATATATACAAACAGGATCTGTAAAAATATATACATATACACACATATATGTATACAGGTCCTGTACATAAGTATTCTATTATTATCATTAGTGACATTGTTAATATTCCATTATTCAGTTAATGGTCATTGTTGTTATTAAAATCAATAGTAATTTTAACCACAGTCTTTGCCACCTTATAAAGCAACAATTATGTGGACAAAATTACCTTAAACTATTATTATGACCTTCAGAATAGGTATGCCAGTTCACACAGGTGTGACTAACCATATTACATAATGCTATTTATAAGTCTCACAGTGCACTCGTTTTTGTTTTATTCTCATGAGCTATTCAGTTTGATACAACTAAGAAGGAAATTTTTACAAAGTTTCACTGTGTTTACAAAAATGTCTGTTTCTCCCAAGAGAGTTTGACATGGTGCAGGGAGTAATGGTGGGGAGAGCGGGGACCCATACATTTCTATGGAAGTCTTATCAACTAAATGAAAGTCCATAGCTGATGAAATCATGTATACTTTTTTTTTTTTTTTTTTTTGAGACGTATTTTTGCTCTTATTGCCCAGGCTGGAGTACATTCCTCTGCTTGTTCTGTATTACTAATCTTTTTTTTTTTTTTTTTTTTTTTTGAGACAAAGTCTCACTCTGTCACCCAGGCTGGAGTGCAGTGGCATGATCTTGGCTCACTGCAACCTCCGCCTCCTGACCTCAAGCGATTCTCCTGCCTCAGCCTCCTGAGTAGCTGGGACTACAGGCATGTGCCACCATGCCTGGCTAATTTTACATTTTTAGTAGAGACAGGGTTTCTCCATATTGGTCAGGCTGGTCTCGAACTCCCGACCTCAGCACTGCTTCATTACCACTCCCAATCACAAATTCTACTGATTGTTAATCGGTAGGCTAAAATCACAAAGCATCATGAAACACAGGTGGTATCCTAGAGCTTCCTTGTGATACAACTCTGTTGAGTAGGCTTCAATTCCATTGTACTTGCAACATTTGAAAAACTAAATGGTAAGATGACTTTCAAGTAGCTGTTGAATAATGAATGATGTAGTACAGCTACAAGGATAGAGTAATTAATATTTAAGAGTGACAGGCTCACTTCCCTGGGAAGGGAGCAGAAAGTTCAGCACGATGAGTGGCTATATAAAAAGATTACTCTTGCAGCAAAATCCAGAAGCTATGTTCTAGTAAAAATCCATAAACAACTGATTCATCAAATAATTACTTTCCTTCCTTTATTTAGTGTACAAAGTATTTTTGGGTCTACAGTGTTTGAAAAGGGATACATTCACTCCCCTGTTCTTATATCAGACCCACTTCTACACATTTTCCTGCTACTTACAACCCCTCCCACATGTTGAGGAAGAGTCACTGATCTGATTAGTAGAGAGGGGTCAGATGACTGAGGGGTCACTAATCTGATGAGTCAGGACCGAGGACAGGCACTGGGTCATGGTTTGCTAGAGGTTGAGGTTACTGGGGCTTCAAATCAGCACTCTGAAGGATGGCTGTCTCTTCTATTTTCTGTTCCAAACTTTTTCACACCTCCTCTACATCTCCAACTGTGTCATCAGTTAGGGAAGAGTCATCACTGAATACCAAGACATTTTTCTCCTCAAAGGCATGCTTTAGTGTCCCAGATTTAGACTTACAGATGGACTGCCTCTAGCTATGTGCTCCAACTCGGTTTACCAGAGGGTCCTGCAATTAGAGATTGGAAATTCCTAATATGGATAATAATAAGCTTATACTTTTATTGCCAGGTTTTTTCCTTATGCATAATTCCCACTTTTAAAAAACTGTAAGGAGGGGTAGATGACCAATAATGGAGAAAATTTTGGACACTATAGAGTCTAACTGTAACCTCACCTTAATTGTACCAAAACACAACCTCCATTGTAATACACTTTTCAACTACAGTCATGTAATCATTCTAGTCATAATTAAAAATTATTATAAATACCACAATCTTTTAGTATGCAAAATCTATCTAAATATATTAATAGTAGTTTCAAGTTTATATATACCAATATGACATGTGTGCACAAGTATTTTATATCCTACAAACATATGGATATGACACTAAGAATACTTGAAAGTCTAGGATCTCTCTAAGTTTGCATTAATAATCAAAGTTTAAAGTGAGTTCTGTAATATTATGTAGAATTATAGAGCTGTAGGTGCATCAGTTGGGTCTCTTTTGGTTGTAAGTGATGGAACGCCAACACAAACTGGCTTAAGTTTAAAAAAAAATTATTGACACAGAGATGAAAAGTACAAGGGTAGAACCGGCTCAAGGGCTTGGCAATCCAATTACTCAAAGAATGTCATTATGATCTATCTTCATCTCTCAATTCCTCTTTTTTCTTGGTCGCCTTCTTCATCAGACAAGCTTTCCACATAACATGGCCACAGTAAATTCTACTTAGAAACCACAGTACACTGAGACGGTCCCTTTCCTGACAGTTACAGCAGAAGCCCATGGCTGCTTCTCATAGGCCCAGTTTAAATCATATACCTAACTCTGAAACAATCCCTGTGACTAGATATTTGGATCTTGGTCTTGTACCTAACCCTAAACCACATGGACTGAGGGTTTGAGAGAAATGGATTTCCTTTGAAAAGTCGGGGTACAATTAACAGGAAAAGAAATGGGGTTGGGCAAGATAAAAATAAACAAAATGTCTATTGTAAGTATTTTCTATAAAAATTTCCCTGTAAGGGAGAAATTTTGTTTAATCAAATCCCTGGACCTGATAATGAAACACCTGTATAAACACTGTATT
The DNA here is from genome assembly GCF_043159975.1 of Macaca nemestrina. Taxonomy (NCBI): domain Eukaryota; kingdom Metazoa; phylum Chordata; class Mammalia; order Primates; family Cercopithecidae; genus Macaca; species Macaca nemestrina. The sequence goes on along the minus strand of NC_092135.1, from coordinate 81,310,752 downwards.
TCAACATTTTTATCTAAATGTAAGAAATCCAATTTCACAACATTTGAAATTACCCAGAGTGTTATTATCTTATAAGCCAGTGTGCTCATCCATGCAGTGATTCTTTCCCCTCCTCCCCAACTTCTTACTACCATTTAAACTGTCTCTTTTGATGGCTCCAACTTGATGGAGATATTTATTTATCATAAATTCAAGTTTGAGACAGGCACAAAGGGAGAAACATAGTCTGCATATTCTATATAATTTATTCATGATTATAGACATTAGAAGTTTAAAGTTAGAAATTACCTAATGTACCACTACTTTCTATGTTGTAGAAAGATTTTTAAATGCTGCCTTGAAATAGATCATTACTTTGAAAAATATTCATACATCGAAACTCTTCATAGCTTCCTCAGTTTGGCTTCATAAATGATATAGATTGTAGGACTTTCATTATTTCATGCTACTGATTAACTTATTGATTTGTTATGGGTATAATCCATTGGACTGAACAAAGGTTATAAATGGCATATCAGAGCTTCACTTTGGGAATTGCATGAAATTGAAGAACAAAACCATTATGAATCATATACTCTGCCTTCATTATAGAGAATAAAAGGACATATAAAAGACCTATACCAAGTAACTAAATGTGAAGCACTCCTCTTCCTCTCCCTTTTGTCCATGACAGACATCACCAACTGATCATTGCACTTTTCACACCCTTATCAAAACAGCATTCCAAGCAGCCACTACAAAACAAGGAAGCACTGAAAAATAAAACTATTTACCAATTTTGATCTTAAGAAGGTTTATTTAATCAACCAACAAGAATTGAAAAATTACCTTTGCCAATAGTTTTTTTTTTTTTTTTTTTTTTTTTTTTTTTTTTTTTGAGACAGAGTCTTGCTCAGACGCCCAGGCTGGGGTGCGGTGGCACAATCTCGGCTCACTGCAAGCTCCACCTCCCGGGTTCACGCCATTCTCCTGCCTCAGCCTCCCCAGTATCTGGGACTACAGGCGCCCGCCACCTCGCCCAGCTAAATTTTTTTTGTATTTTTAGTAGAGACATGATCCGCCCGTCTCGGCCTCCCAAAGTGCTGGGATTACAGGCGTGAGCCACCGCGCCCGGCCTGCCAATAGTCTTACATGGATTTTTCTTCCAATCCTGGATTCTTTGAGTTTGACTTTCTTGGAATTATACCTATATATATATTTAGGTATAAGCAATGTTAATAACTACCTAAGAAACCAGAGTTATTGAAACATTACATGAATCCCTGCTCAATCCTTTCCAGAGAGTAATTTGAAGTAGCCAGGAACAGCATTCAGCAGCATTCTGGCTTCTTACCTCTGGTCACGGTCATTAGAATACCTCAAGCTTCTCTATCAGAGTGGGTTCCTGGAGGTCTGCAAGAAATGTAGAGAGCTCAGGAATTGTACCTGGCCTTGCAGAAGCTCAGACATAGGCTCCAAAGATTTTCCTATTCTCCAGAATTTCCTCAGGGCAAAAGCCTTCTTCTAGTCAGTTTCCCAGATTAAAAAGTCTTCAGATAATCATTTATTTAACTAACTCAGTTTAATGTTTTTGAAATAAATGAGAAGACCTGCTTCTTTAAGATTTCAATCCATTTGTTTCTGCTTTAAGGGTCCCATTGATTGCCTTGATAAGGGAACATGGCATTGAATACATTAATAAAGAATTAGAGCAATGTGATTATTCTAATACAATTGTGCTTACCCATGGGATGACCATGTGGCTTTGGCATCATGTACTGTGCATCTGGGCATAAGTCTGCATGGGGAGTTAGCTTGAATAATACCCTCCCTCATTTTGTGGAAGCAAATTCACAGAAACAAGCTATTCAGTCCCAAAGGGAAGGAAAGCATTCCAGCAATGACACGAGCATTGGTTTCAGCATTGTTTCTAGGAGAACCAATTCTGTGAAATGAATTGTTATTAAACTTATGAAATGCAATAAGAAATATATCTCATCAAGCAATGTGACAGCTCTCATTTTATGGGATAGTTATTTTAGGCCAAGTACTTTATAACAACAACATAGATCACATGTTGTAAATTTCTGTTACAAAAATTATGTGCGTGTTTCCATAGGGAAGAATCCACCAAATGATGGAATTCGTCAAGTTTTATGGGAAAGCAGTTACAATTATAGATAAGTCCCATGGCATGCACTACACCTACTCCTGGGGATAGACCTGCCTAGCAGTTCATTTTTCTATTGCAGCACTTTTCTTATTCCAGATCTTATTTTCACAGCCAGACAGAATACTATCCCCATTCCCTCAAAATCATATGAATCCTGGACAAGTCTGGAGATTTTCTGACTCAAGATCCCTCAATATGGTTCCCTTAGATACTTTCTGTCAAAGCATGTATAGTATCTAATAGCTTGAAGTTGTCAAATTAATTGAAACTGGAAAGGTGAAAAGGGCAAGTCTTGAGAGAAGCTTCTGAATTACCGATCCACTAGCAGGTACTTTCAGCCTGAAAAATTATTAGTTCTGTAGGTTTGGGGTGTATATATGTAAATAGCTATATTTCATCTAGGGAATTCCCTGTCAGAAGAAAATATTTCAATTTAGTCTTCTGAATTAACATTAAACTGAGAAACATTTCTCAGCTAATTTTTATTATGCCTGAAAAGGTATTAGTACATTGTCTCAGTGCACAGAAACTTGAGGACTTGCCCACAATGTAATCACTTACTAAGAGTCTCTGCTTTGTTTGAAAATAATTTCTAGTCCAGGCACAGTGGCGCACGCCTATAATCCCAGTATTTTGGGATACTAAAGTGGGAGGATTTCTTGAGGCCAGGAGGAGTTCAAGACCTGCCTAGGGAATATATCAAGACCCTGTCTCTACAAAAAATACAAAAATTAGCCAGGTGTGGTAGTGTGCACCTGCAGTCCCAGCTACTTGGGAGGCTGAGGCAGGAGAATTGCTTGAGCACCACTGCTTTCCAGCCTAGGCCACAGGGAAAATCCTGTCTCAAATAATTAACTAAATAAATAAATAAAATTTCTATAAAATAAAATTGATATATTTTGCAAACTTAACTGAACCAATCAAATTTCATACTTAAAGTATCATTAGATTTTAGATTCAACTGTAGAGTCTCCTATATAATATATGCAACATTGCCAATTAACTGTCCAGGTCTTACCTTCAGCTTGTTGTATGTGTAAGGTACAATGCTAGCTGCTGTGAAAAATATAAGCAACGTATAAGATGTCCTCAAGCAGATAAGAGATAAACTCCAAAACTACAACATAGAGTCAAAACTGATAAGTACCATGAGAGAGAAATAAAGGAATTTCCATGGGGGTTTAAAGGAGAGAGAAAATATTTTTGTTTGAAGGAATCAGAAAATAGCAGAACTGGCCTTGAAAGATGAGTAGATTTTAAGCAGTGAAAATTTTAATAAAAGAGATGATAACTCCAGGGGAAGAAAACAATGAGTGGTGGAGAAGTGGTAAAATGTTGGAGAACTGGTGAGAAGCCTAGTTCGTCTGCAAAATAGAGTGCAAAAGGAAAGTTAATGAACACAGCTGGTTGGGCCAGGACATGGAACAGTAAATTAAGGGACTTTCAAATTATTTGGTTACAATGGGGAACTGTTGAAGGTAATGCACAAAAAGATAATAAGTGTTATGTTTTTAAAATCAATCAAATAAAATCAAAGACACTGGATGCTGAGACACAAGCTGGGAGAACATTACAATAGTCAGATGAAAGGAAATACAGGTCTAGATTAATAGCAAGAGGACTGGTATGAGACTGTAGGTTTCCCCAAAAAAAGCTAAGCTCTATGGTGACGTGAACCATATTGTTCTTGTGTGTGGCAAATAATACACAAATACACAAGTAATAAATACTTGTTGAGTGAATGCAGTGGAATTGAGATATACTATAGCAATACCCTGGCAGACTTATGAAATTGATTTGTAATTGAATGAAAATGGAGGTAATTAAGGTTTTGAGGTATTAAGAGTAATTTCATAATAAAAAATTCAGGAGAAAATCTGGGGATGATGCATTGAGTTATTAATTCATTCAGCAAATATATTTGAGCACCTACTATATGCAAGTTTATACAGAATTTTGAAGACGCTGTTTGAGGAGGTGCTAAGACAGATATTCAAATGAAGATGAACAGCAGGCTGTTTAAAATGCGCTTCTATGTTCAGTAGAAAAATTTTAGGTGACAAAGCATTTTAATAACCTATCAATTACTCAGGACTTCAGTATGCCTGGATTTACTTGTATATCACATGGAATTCTTCGCAAAATCCAAATCGCAATGTCTGCATTGTAAAGTAATTTAAAGCTTCCACTTTAAAGAAAAGTTGTTTTAAAAACACATTTGTTTTTCTAAGGTGAAAATTATGATGTCATAAAAGCTAGAAAGAATAGATATTACTCATAAGAAACTCAAAGCTTAATGGTTTAATCAAATAAAACTCTATCTTAACACCCACATTCTAAACATCACCAAAATTTAATTTTCATTAACTATAATTGATATTGATGATAGAAGTTGATGAAAATAAATCAGAATTCTCAAAAATTATAATTGTTCTAAGTAAATGAGATTTTCAAAATTTCCCTAGTTTTCAATACGTCTCTTCAAAACATGAAAGCTTCATGAAAATTTTTGCATGTATCCCATTTTGCTTGTAAAATATTCGCCATTAATTTTTTTCTAATCAAATTAAAGGAAAAGTCAAATGATTGGTATATAGTTATCCACCAAAATAAGGCAGTTGGAGACTAGAGTAATTTTTCTGAACGTTCCATTTGTAAAGTCAAGTCACAATACCTAATGTTAGGTATGCTTCCCTTCATTTTTAGGGCATGGAACAAACTTTAAGGGGTAAATCAATAACCTAAATATATATAATCTACAGATGCCACATATGCTTCTGTGGTTCTACCATCTCAGCCACCTCTTTTGCATTTGTATGTATTCAAGAACAGTAGTATGGGTATGTGTGTGTGTGTATATGTGATTTGTCTTCTTTCTTTCTAAATAGAATCTTATGGCAAGGACCACATTCTTTGTATCCATCCTAATTCCCATCACAACTCATAGACACCTATACCTAGTAGTTACTAAATTAGTTATTGTGAATGACTAACTTCTAAAGATTCTATTTATCTTTTTTATTAGAGGTATGGGAAGAACACTCCTTCATTTTCATCCATAACGTAAAACAGTCCATTTAACCTAAACAGCCTTAAGAGAGCTTCTAAATGTGGGTTTGTTGGGTAATAACAGCATTTTTGCCTTCTAAGGTATTTGTTTCTCTGCTGGTTCATATCTCAAGATAAATAGTTGTTTCCATATTTTATTGGAAATAGAACATGCATAATTGGACCCAATGAGCAACATCTATCCTTAAAATGTTCCCAATCTATGTGGCATATGCAGAGTATAATGAGAAAAGCTACAATTATCTTGTTGTACTAGGGCATAGGAAAGTAAAATAATCATGTTTCACATCTCATGGAAAACTTTGAGAGAAAACATTTTATTCTCAGATGATTTAAATATATCACAAAACGTTTAACATACATCAATCAAGATGAGAATAACTCCTTAATTATATCTAGTGAAGATAACACCAAAAAGAATATATTCTGAGACACCAACTATGAAAGGAAAGAAAATGAAAATGTTACAAAAACAGTCCACAAGGGTGTAAACAGTTCAGCAGGCTATCCCGATAAGAATGGTAAAATTCTTAATTGAGTGAAGAGGTGAAGTATTTCTTTAGCAAATGGGTAGCATCCTGGGAAAGTATTTGAGTTATGCCTTGGGTAAAAGTGAGCCACTATGCTTGGAAGACCTAAAATAGTGTCTAGGGAACTTCCATTATAAAATCAACACTAACACAGGCATCTGCACCCTAGTTTTCAGCTCCATCACAGGGATAATAAACAACCCCATAAAACTGTCTTTGCACCACAGCAACTTTTTCAAAGGCATTGTGGGTATTTAAGCTGACTGGGTAGAAAAGAATGCTTAATAAGTTTGGAGTAGTTGGCCATTTAAAAGATATTCACAGATTACAATAGTACTTTTTATTTTTCAGCAATAATTGACACAAGAATAGCTTCATGGGGTGACTCTATTCTTACAAGATTTTTATGGAAAAGTGATACAACAAAATGTTTTCACCTCATTTATTCTCCCTTTCTGGCTAATGTGAAGTTGCATTAAATTGTTCCTGGGGCCTGGAGTCTGGCTGTGGTAGACTTTAATTTTCTAGCTGTAATTTCAAAGAAAAAGTAGAAATATAATTTTTTAAAAAACAAAATACAGCATTCAGTTTAGTAAACATGCCCTGGACCATTTCCCCTTATAATTTATTACTCTTTGAACAAATATTTATTGAGTTGCAACTCTATGCCAAGTACTGTTTTAGTACTGTTTTAGTTATTGGGAATATAGGAATGAGCAAAACAAAACACTATCTGCTCTAATTGAATTTACATTCTACTTGAATACAAAAGATAAAATAGTAGACAAATACATTAAACATAATTTCAATTTGTACTTTGTGCTATGAAGAAACTAAAGAGGGTACAGTGAGAGAGTGACAGGTGGAGTGGGGTGCAACTTTAGATTATGCAGTTATTTCTAAGCATGATGAGAAGCTACCAGATGTTCTTCAGCAGAAAAGTAACATCCAATTTGGCCAGGTGTGGTGGCTCATGCCTGTAATACCAGCACTTTGGGAGGCTGAGCCAGGTGGATCACCTGAGGTCAGGAATTTGAGATCAGCCTGGCCAACATGGTGAAATGCCATCTCTACAAAACACAAAAATTAGCCAGACATGGTGGCAGGCACCTGTAATCCTAGCTATTTGGGAGGCTGAGGCACAAGAATCGCTTGAACCCAGGAGGCAGAGGTTGCAGTGAGCTGAGATTGCGCAACTGCACTCCAGCCTAGGTGACAGAGTGAGACTTTGTCTCAAAAAAAAAAGGAAAAGAAATGAAAAAAGAAAAGTAACATCCAATTCATATTTTTAAAAGATCTCTTGGGTTTTTGTGTGGTTAATAGATTGTTATAGTATAAAAATAGAAGTAGGGTGACCAGGTACAAAGTTATTGTAGCAGCCCAGGAAAGCAATGATGGCACCCGGATCTAGTGGAGAACTGGGATGGTGAGCATCAAAAATACATTTGAGATATATTTTGGTGTAAGGCACACAGGAATTACCAATGTATTGTGTATATGGAGGTGTAGTAAAAGAAGAGTCGAGAAAACATCTTAATTTATTGATGGAATATGGAGCTGTTTAGTGATGGTGAAAACACTGGAGAAAGTAGACTTGGGGGAAAAAACACAATTCTCTTACGGTCCTTGTATTGGTGTAGGATACATTAAGTTATGGTAATAATAACCACAAAATTTCAGTGACTTAACCTAACCGAGATTTAATTTCCACTCATCCTGCCTATTCAGCACAGATCAACAGAGAATGGTGCTCCACACAGTCCCTCAGAGGCCCAGGATGATAGAAGCTCCACCATGCCCTACGCATATCAACTGAGTCACAAAGTTTCCTTGCTTTCCAGAAGAAGAGAGAGACCGGAGGATCATGCCTGGGCTTTTTATTTGTAGCTGTTTCATTGTATATATTTAAGATATAGCATAGGCTTTCTACTACAAAACACCTGGATTTGCATTTCATTGGCCAGAACTACTCACATGTTCTCATCTATCTTCAAGAGGGCTTGGAAATGTAGAGGAACAAATGGAATATTTATTTTGATTTGTCTTTGCTATGGACTTGCGTGTTCTAAGATGCCAATTAGTCATTCTTGGTTATTGTTTTCCTTTTGATACCACATAAGTTACTGAGATTTTAGCCAGTCACCAAAAGTGATTTCTTATCAAGCCAATCACCAAGAATGAGTGAATTAAAGAAATCATACATTATCTCATATATTTCACTGGACATAAATTTTCCAGAACAGTAACTAACTTTATCCATCAAGGCCTCAACCAAAAGAGATAGCACACTCAACTTAGAATAATTCAAGGACGACTTATTTACAGAGGGCCTTTCTCTCACTCTCTCTCTCTCGTTTTTTTTGGCGGGGTGGAGGGTGGAGGGAGTTTCGCTCTTGTTGCCCAGGCTGGAGTGCAATGGCGCGATCTCGGCTCACTGTAACCTCCGCCCTCCAGGTTCAAGTCTCAGCCTCCTGAGTAGCTGGGATTACAGGTGTGCACTACCACGCCCAGCTAATTTTGTATTTTTGGTAGAGACAAGGTTTCACCATGTTGGCCAGGCTGGTCTCAAACTCCTGAACTCAGGTGATCCACCGGCCTCTGCCTTCCGAAGTGCTGGGATTACAGGCGTGAGCCACTGCACCCAGCCAGGCCTTTTTTTCTTTTTTTTCTTCCTACCCCTAATAGAGATATAGATGAGTGTCCGAGAGCCACAAGGAATATAGTACAGGAACCTGGGTTAGTAAACCAGGATTTTTACAACTCCAAGGCCCAAAGAGATAAGAGGAAGAAGCATTTATTGGAACCCCAAAGAAGGGAGTGATATAGAGGAAGAAACCTTGAGAGGAGCAATATCTTCAATCAAAGGAAACCACACAAAGGAACAAGTAAAATAAATAACCTGACCTAACTCACTGCCTCCCATCTCCTGACAGGGCTCCTAGGAGCCAAACCCAATGGGAAGCCGGCAGAGAGGGGAGCCCATAGGCTATGCAGGTCACCTCCAAGGGTGGAAAACAGAGTACAGATTTGTGGAGAATAGAACAACTTCTGTGTATTTGGGGTACATAGATGATATCTGACACACGGAAACTTCTGAGATTTTCATATGATTCAGTATATATAGTAGAAAAATCAAATCACTCTATTTCAAATCCTGGACTCCTTCATGTGAATTCCGTCTTTTCCAAGTGACTGTCTAAAAGTTATATACTCTATCCAAAAAATATTTAAAAAGAAAATCTTCAATTCAAAGAAAACTTTGTGGTTTTAAACGTCTATTACATAAAAAGTTGTTGAAGAATAGGTGTTACAGTAACATTTTATTTTATAACTTTTTATTTTTAATATTTGTGGGTACATAGTAAGTACCCACAAATATTTGTGGGATACATGATATGTTTTGATACAGGCATGCAATATGAAATAATCACATCATGGAGAGTAAGATATCTATCCCCTCAAGCATTTATCCTTTGTGTTACAAACAATCCAATTACGCTTTATTTTTAAAATGTACAACTAAGTTATTAGTGACTATAGTCACCCTGTTGTGCAATCAAATTGTATGTCTTAATGATTCTATCTAATTTTTGTACCCATTAACCATCCCCACCTCCCCAACCCCAGGCCCCCACTACAATTCCCAGCCTCTGGTAACCATCCTTCTATTCTCTGTGTCCATGAGTTCTATTGTTTTGATTTTTAGATCTCACAAATAAGTGAGAACATGCAATGTTTGTCTTTCTGTGCCTGGCTTATTTGACTCAGCATAATGATCTCCAGTCCCATCCATGTTGTTGCAAATGACAAGATCTTCTTCTTTTTGATGGCTGAGTAGTACTCCATTGTGTATGAGTACCACATTTTTATTATCTATTTATCTGTTGATGGACACTTACATTGCTTCCAAATTCTAGCTATTGTGGACAGTGCTGTGACAAACATGACGGTGCAGGTATCTCTTCAATATACTGATTTGCTTTTGGGGGAGTATGAACCTAGCAGTGGGATTGCTGAATCATATGGTAGCTCTGTCTGTAGCTTTTTGAGGAACCTCCAGACTGTTCTAAGTGTCTGTACTAATTTACATTCCCACCAACAGTGTATGAAGTTTCCCTTTTCTCCACATTTTCACCAGCATTTGTTATTGCCTGTCTGTTCGATATAAGCCATTTTGATTGGGGTGAGAAGATTTTGATTTGCATTTCTCTGATGATCAATGATTTTCAGCACCTTTTTATATGAATATATCTACCAATATATTCCATATATCCCATGTGTATGCATTTACATGCATATATTAAAAGAAGTACTAACAAAATATTTGATAGCCACAAGTAAAATGAATAAAATGTGCATGCATATTCTAGCGTTCCTGAATATATCATATAGTCAACCACCAGACAAAGTTCATTGGAACAAAGGCTGTACTGGAGACAGGGAAGCCAAGTATCTGCTCACTGAAGAAATATAAGGAAGAATTAAACTAAGCCAAGGAAAACAAAAATTAGAAAGCCTGAGGTGATAAATTGTGCAGGAACATTCAAAACATATTAAAAAGAAATCATTTCAAGTCAGTGACTTATTTAGATATGATATTGAATATTCAAGGATATGTAAGATAGAGGAATCTACAATGATACACAATGTTGCACTAGCCAGTGATCAAGTCATTTTCACACATTATGAGTGTGAAATACCTATGGAGCATTCAACTGGAAATGCCAAAGGGGCAATTGTTTTAGTTCAGTCTAGGCAGTTAAAATATTAGGTCTAAATATTATTATGTGATCAATCCCTTATCCATTCAAACCACTCTGATGGTTTTCTTAGAGTTAAATACGTTAAGCAAGATACCTACTATTATACAAAAGGGTGCTTTTTATAGCATAAATACTACATGTATTGGCAGAAATGGCTTCTAGCTTATGGTGGATTCAGATACTATTTTTCCTTTCTTGTCTTTGGCTGCTTCAAACTAGAAATTCAAAGAAGATAGAGAATTTAAAGATGGTACTTGGATGTTGGGTAGACATACGGTGCATACGCATTCATCCTAACATCTCCCCCAGTTTCTTTGTCTGTGTCAAAGTCATTGGTGTGCAATAGTGAAAGTCTGTCACCAAAATACCTCTGGCCATTTATTCAGTCTGAGTAGGTGATGCCATCACTCTTTGGGTGGACAATCAAGGAGAAAGTGGTAAAGTGAGCTGGGCTAGACGTCAGGCAGCAAAAAGGGATGGGATGGGTGGAAGCAATGTGGCATAAGCTGACATCAAAACAGTTCTATCAGTTGACAGGGGTTAGAGTTACAAATAACAGATCTTTGGGGGAAATAATAGATCTGTTGTTTGCAGAGTTGTTTTCTAATATCTCGCTGTACTACAAATTTGAACTATTGCTTTGAGTATAAATTTAGTTGTATGTGGCATTCAGAATGACAGATGCCAAGTTTGTGAAGTGTGTGTGCACACGTACATACACAAAATGGCATTTGAAACAGGGTTTGAAAACCACAGCAGTTGAACATGGAATGGAAGGTCTAGAGTTTAACTGAGAGACTGAAAATATGGGCTTAAAAATCATACAGTAAGTAACAAAATCATGGACATGTCACCTAGGGAGTATGCGCAGAGCAAATGGCTAAGATGGAACTGTAGAGAACATTGAATTTAGCATATATTATAACCAGGAACTCCCAATACACTAAGCCAGACAGTATTCATACCTGACGGCTATATCTTTAAGTACTTTTGACACCTAAAAATAGTAATAAGGTTAACTGAAATGAAAACAAAATATGACATTTGTCAATATTTTATATGATGAACTGACAAATCAGTGTGTCTTTTCTCCCCTCCTATGGTCCTGGCCTTCTTTGAGATGGCTGGAGACAAGAGGATGGAGGGAAAGTTTCCTTGATGTGTTATTTTTTGCCACTACTGCTGCCTCATAGGTTTTGCGTTTCAGTCAGCCATATCTCAGCCAGCATGCTCCTTTCCGTGGATCCCACAACACAGACTTCTCTAGTTGAAAGCGTGGGAGGAAAAACCTTACTTTTTTTTCTGGCTCTATCTCCATTCTCTCCTCTTTGTTTTGCCAACCAGAGAGTCATTTCCAGTGTCTTTTATCTATTTTCTTTTTCCTAAACCAGTCCGCTGACCAGTTTCTTCTCAGTTAGTCTTCCAATCACACCTCATTCTATGAAATATTTGTACACTGTAATTCCAGGTGCTAGGAAAAGAAAATTTCATTTTCTTTTGTATTTATGGTCAAAGGTAAAGTTGGATCATTTTTTTAAAAAAATCTTTGTGTTGCTCTGCATCATTTCCTGCCACTGTAGACGGAGTTGGTGCAGGGCTCAGAGGCAGGATGCCAAGCTTCATAGTGCAGGACAGGGAAGAGGTGTCTGGAAAACCCCTAAGTTGCAGAGAAGTAGAAAACCACAATTTGAGACTAACATAGGAATTTTGAATATGCTCTAAACATTAATCTCAACCATTAAGCCTGAAAAATAAATACTGTATGTTGAAGTTAAAATTTCTGGTCTAAAAATTATTAATGACATCATTACCAGTTTCTCCACAATTTCTTAAATATAAAAGGTGCTTATCAGCTGACTGCTGTTTTTGAATATATACAACTGAGACCTGATTTCTTCTTTTTGACCATCTGTTTCATCACTTTTAGCTCTGGTTAACTGATCCCAACTGATATTTTTTCCCAAAGGCAGAGGCGAGGAAAGTATCAGGAGCCTGTGCCTCTGGGCAGTCATCTATTATCAGCTGAAGATTTGGCAGATACGGAAAGGGAAATCAAGCTGCAGGGTCTTTATCTGACCTTCATCATTTCTATCTATTTTAGGATAGAAAAGGTTTTCGAAGTTAGGGCTATGTTATGCAGCATAGCATAAATTCTGGGAGGGTTATACAAAACCACAAAGGCAGATTTCCAAAACAACAGGGTTCATGTAGTATCCTGTGACCACTCTCTCCTCTTCCCTAATTATTCAACGTGTTCACAGTGTTAAATCTGAATGTCAATAATCCATTAAAAATAACCTGTATTTCTAGTGATAGCATAAATTTTATAAAATCGTAAATCAAATTGGAGAGCTCTCAGAGGTAACTGATCTGTTATAAGTAACATTGGATAAGAAGACATACTTTATTTTATGTTATACAAAACAACAAACAGAATAATCTTGTACATGTACTCTAGTGTAATCTCTGCTAATAAGAATAATTCATTAGAAGTTGTGATTCGACTAGAACATGCCCAATTTTGATTATCTTTATGGTGTTTACTGTGGACTTAACTGTATCACCCCCAAATGTATATGTTAAAGCACTAAACTCCACTGTGATGAAGTGATTGGTATTTGGAGATGGGGCCTTAATAAGTTCATTAGAGTTAGATGAGGACAAGTGAGTGAAGCCCTCATGACAGAATTAGCGGCTTTCTAAGAAGAGGAAGACAGAGAGAGCTCTCTGTCATGTGAGGACATAGGGAGAAGCAAGTTATCTGTAAGCCAAGAAAAGAGCCCTCAAGAAAGACCAAATCAGATGGCATCTTGATCTTGGACTTCCCAGGCTCCAAATCTGTCAGAAATAAATGTTCGTTGTTTAAGTCACCCAGTCTACAGTATTTAGATATAGCAGCCTGAGAAGACTAATACAGTGCTCAAGTATAAAAATAACTTACTTAACAAAACAGTAACCCAATTACTAAAGGTTATTAAAACTCTTCCCCAAAGTTACACTAATTGTACCTAGATGGAAACAATGTTATATGAACTCAAAATATATATCATCTCTTTTCTTCAATCCCATATAATTCATAAACATGTTCTTTTAGCTCTGCCATCACCAAATAATTATATAACAAAGCCAACCACTTCTCTCTATTTCATCAAACCCACCAGCATTTTTCACCCAGATGGCACAGTAGTCTCCAAACACATCTCCCAGCTTCCCCTCTGGGCCTCCCACAAGCTGCTTTCCCCATAGCAACCAGAGTGACCTCTGTAAAATACAATATACTACTCTGCTTTTAAAATCCCCAATGGCTTTTCACTGCACTTAAAATAAAATCCAAACCTCTCACCCACTTTAGAAAGCCATGTGTAACTTGGCCATTGCTTACCTCTCCAATCTGGTCTCATATCACTCTCCCCTTTGGCTTCCCTGTTGCTGCAACTTGTCCATCAAGCACATACCTGCATTAATACTATGGTGCTAGTGCTCTTTTCTTGAGATTCTCTTGACTTTGATCTTCGTCTGGCTGACATCTCCTTGTCATTCAGATCTCAGTCTAAACATCAGTTTTCCAGAGAGGTTTTCCTGACCACACAGTCTACATTAAGCATTTCTATCATTCTCTATCACATCACTCTGCTTTAATTATCTGCAAAGTATTTGTCACCAGCTGACACTATTTTTGCTCACCTGCTTCTTCATTTATTGAATGTAAGCTCCATGAAAACCAGAACTTGTTTGTCTTATTCATAGGTACACTCCCAGCTCTTGGAAGAGAGTTTGACACAGAGGTACTGAAACTCAATTTTTAAATATATGAGTAAATAAATTATCTCATTTTACAGTACTAAAGGTGTCTACCTTAGAAAATCTATTCTACTGAACAGATCATCTAGACAGAAAATCAACAAAGAAACACTGAATTTCAACTATATACTAGACCAGATAGACCAAATATTTACAGAACATTTTATCCACAAATGCAGAATATACATTCTTCTCATCAGTATATGGAACATTTAGGACAGACCACATGTTAGGTCAGAAAACAAGTCTCAACCATTTTTTAAAGATCAAAATCATATCAAGTATCTTCTCAGATTATGGTGGAATAAAATTAGAAATCAATACCAAGAGGAACTTTGAAAACTATACAAATGCATGAAAATCAAACATATTCCTGCATGGCCACTGGGCTGATAAATTAATATGGAAAATTTTAAAAAATTATTACACATGTGAATATTATGAATGAATAAATTGCTGTTATGAATGTTTGCTGTTATGAATGTTACAAATCTTTTGTTACAAGATATAGCAAAAGGAGTGCTAAGAAGGACATTTGTAGCAATAAATGACTATGTCAAGAAAAGTAGAAAACTTTAAATAAATAAACTAATGGTACAAATCAAGGAACTAGAAAAGCAAGAATAAATTAAACCCAAAGTTAGCAAAAAAATAAATAACGAAGATCAGAGCTGAACTAAACAAAATAGAGAGTTTAAAAAAAATCAATGAAATAAAAAGATAACTCTTCAAAAAAATAAACAAAATTGATAAACTACTAGCTAGACGAACCAAGAAAATAAGAAAGAAGACCCAAATAAACTAAATCAGAAATAAAAAGGAGACAATACAACTAATACCACAGAAATTCAAAAGATCATCAGGGACTATTATGAACAACTATATGATAACAAACTAGAAAACCTAGAAGAAATGGATAAATTATTGGAAGCATACAACCTACCAAGATTAAATCAGAAGGAAATAGAAAACTTGAATAGACAAATAATTAGTAGTGAGATTGAATCAGTAAAAAAAAAGTCTCCCAACAAAAAAAAGCCCAGGACCAGATGGATACGCAGCCAAATTCTACCAAACATATAAAGAACTAATTCCATCCTCCTGAAACTGTTTAAAAAAAAAAAATGAAGAGAGCTCTCCATAACTTATTTATAAGCCCAGAATTATTCTGACACCAAAAACCAAACAAGGACACACACACACACACACACACACACACACACACACAGAAACATACAGGCCAATATCCCTGATGAGCATAGATGCAAAACTCCTCAACAAAACACTAGCAAATCAAATCCAACACCACATTTAAAAAAAAAAAAAAAAGAAAAAAAAAAAAACCTCAACACTAGGTTTAGTAGTAACTTACCTCAAAATAATAAAAGTCATTTATGACTAAACCTACAGCTAGCATCATACTGAATGGGAAAAATCTGACAGCCTTTTGTCTAGGATCTGGAATGAGACAAGGATGCCCACTTTCACCACTCCTACTAAACATAGTACTGAAAGTACTAGCCAGACCAAAACCTGGCAGAGACACACACAAAAAAAAAAAAAGAAAAGAAAAGAAAAAAAGAAAAAGAAAAAAAATTCAGGCCAATATCCTTGATGAACATCGATGTGAAAATCCTCAATAAAATACTGGCAAACTGAATCCAGCAGCACATCAAAAAGCTGATCCACCACGATCAAGTTGGCTTCATCCCTGGGATGCAAGGCTGGTTCAATATACACAAATCAATAAACCTAATCCATCACATAAACAGAACCAGTGACAAAAACCACATGATTATCTCAATAGACACAGAAAAGGCCTTCAACAAAACTCAACATGCCTTCATGCTAAAAACTCTCAATAAACTAGGTATTTATGAAACATCTCAAAATAATAAGAACTATTTATGACAAACCCACAGCCAATATCATACTGAAAGGGCAAAAGCTGGAAGCATTCCCTTTGAAAACCAGCACAAGACAAGTATGCCCTCTCTCACCACTCCTATTCAACATAGTATTGGAAGTTCTAGCCAGGTATTAGGCAAGAGAAAGAAATAAATGGTATTCAAATAGGAAGAAAGGAAGCCAAATTGTCTCTGTTTGCAGATGACATGATTGTATATTTAGAAAATCCCATTGTCTTAGCCCAAATTCTCCTTAAGCTAATAAGCATCTTCAGCAAAGTCTCAGGATACAAAATCAATGTGCAAAAATCACAAGCATTCCTATATACCAATAATAGACAAATAGAGAGCCAAATCATGAGTGAACTCCCATTCACAATTGCTACAAAGAGAATAAAATACCTAGGAATACAACTTACAAGGGATGTGAAGAAGAACTACAAACCACTGCTCATGGAATTCAGAGAGGACACAAACAAATGGAAAAACATTTCATGCTCATAGGAAGAGTCAATATTGTGAAAATGGCCATACTGCCCAAAGTAATTTATAGATTCAGTGCTATCTCCATCAAGCCACCATTGACTTTCTTCACAGAATTAGAAAACACTACTTTAAATTTCATATGGATTTAAAGAGCCCACATGGCCAAGACAATCCTAAGAAAAGAGAATGAAGCTAGAGGCAGCATGCTACCTGACTTCAAACTATACTACAAGGCTACAGTAACCAAAACAGCATGGTACTGGTACCAAAACAGATATATAGACCAATGGAACAGAAGAGAGGCCTCAGAAATAATGCCACACATCTACAACCATCTGATATTTGAGAAACCTCACAAAAACAAACAATGGAGAAAGAATTCCCTATTTAATAAATGGTGTTGGGAAAACTGGCTAGCCATATGCAGAAAATTGAAACTGGAGCCCTTCCTTACACCTTCTACAAAAATTAACCCAAGATGGATTCAAGACTTAAATGATAGGCCTAAAACCGTAAAAACCTTAGAGGAAAACCTAGGAAATACCATTCAGGACATAGGCATAGGCAAAGATTTTATGACTAAAACACCAAAAGCAATGGCAACAAAAGCCAAAATTGACAAATGGGATCTAATTAAACTAAAGAACTTCTTCAAAGCAAAAGAAACTATCATCAGAGTAAACAGGCAACCAACAGAATGGGAGAAAATTTTTGCAATCTATCCATTTGACAAAGGGCTAATATCTGGAATCTACAAAGAACTTAAACAAATTTACAAGAAAAAAACGAATAACCCCATCAAAAAGTGGCCAAAAGATATGAACAGACACTCCTCAAAGGAATACATTTGTGCAGCCAACAAACATAAAAAGCTCATCATCACTGATCATTAGAGAAATGCAAATCAAAACCACAATGAGATACCATCTCACACCAGTTAGAATGGAAATCATTAAAACATCACGAAACCACAGATGCTGGAGAGGATGTGAAGAAATAGGAATGCTTTTATACTGCTGGTGGGAGTGCAAATTAGTTCAACCGTAGTGAAAGATAGTGTGACAACTCCTCAAGGATCTAGAACCAGAAATACCATTTGACCCAGCAATCCCATTACTGTGTATATACCCAAAGGATTATAAATTATTCTACTATAAAGACACATGAACATTTATGTTTATTGCAGCACTGTTTACAATAGCAAAGACTTGGAACCAACCTAAATTCCCATCAATGATAGACTGGATACAGAAAATGTGGCACATATACACCAAGGAATACTATGCAGCCATTAAAAAGGATGAGTTCATGTGCTTTGCAGGCACATGGATGAAACTGGAAACCATCATTCTCAGCAAACTAAGACAGGAACAGAAAACCAAACACTGCATGTTCTCACTCATAAATGGGAGTTGAACAATGAGAACACATGGACCCAGGGAGGGGAACATCACACACTGGGACCTGTTGGGGTTGGGGGCCTAAGGGAGGATGAATTAGGAGAAATACCTAATGTAGATGATGGGTTGATGGGTACAGCAAACCACCATGGCACATGTATACCTATATAACAAACCTGCACGTTCTGCACATGTATCCCAGAAGTTAAAGTGTAATTTTAAAAAAGAATAAAACAAAAGAGAAAGAATAAAAGGCATCCAAATTGGAAACGAATAAGTCAAATTGTCCCTCTTTTCTGATAATATGATCTTATATCTAGAGAAAAACCTAAAGACTCCACCAAAATACTCTTAGATCCAATACATAAATTCAGTAAAGTTGCAGGATGAAAAATTAATAGTGTTTCTATACACCTATAATGAGCTAGCTGAAAAAGAAATTAAGAAGGCAATCCCATTTACAATAGCACCAAAAAAAAAAAAAAATACCTAAAAATAAATTTAACTAAAGAGGTGAAAGATCTCTACAAGGAGAACTACAAAATACTGATGAAATAAATTGTAGCTGTTACAAACATATAGAAAGACATCCACACTCATGGATCAGAAGAGTTATTAACAATTAAAATGACCATACTACATAGACCAATCTACAGATTTAATGCAAAACTTATCAAAATATCAATGTCATTTTTCACATAATTAGAAAAACAAATCCTAAAATTTCTATGGAACCAAAAAACAGCCAGAACAGCCAAAGCAATCCCGATAAACAAGAGGAAAGCTGAAGTCATCACACTATCTGACCTCAAAATATCTTACAAAGCTATAGTAACCAAAACAACTTGGTATTGGTATAAAAACTGACACATGGACCAATGAAACAGAATAGAGATTCCTGAAATAAATCCATGTATTTACAGCCAACTGGTTTTTAACAACAGTGCTGGGAATATATATTCAGGAAAGGACACCCTCTTCAATAAATGGTGCTGGAAAAAATTGGATATCTATATGCAAAAGAAGGTGGACCCCTATCTCTCACCATCTACAAAAATCAACTCAAGATGGATTAAAGACTTAAACATAATATGCAGAACTATAAAACTAGTAGGAAAAAAAAAACAGAGAAAATACTTCAAGACCTCAGTCTAGGCAAAGATTTTGTGGCTAAGACCTCAAAAGTACAGAAAACTATTTTTAAAAATAGACAAATGGGGCTATATTAAACTAAAAAGCTTCTATACCACAAAAAAAATTGTTTATCAACAGAATAAAGAGACAACCTGTTGAATGGGAGAAAATATTTGCAAACTATTCATCTAACAAGGGGCTAATATCCAAAATATACAAGGAACTCAACAAAAAACAAATAATCCCATTAAAAGTAGACTAAAGACATAAATAGGCATTTCCCATAAAAAGACAAATGGCCAACAGATATGTGGAAAAAATGCTCAACCTCACTAATCATCAGAGAAACGCAAAGCAAAATCACAATGAAATATCATCTTACTCTAGTTAAACTAGCTATTATTAAAAAGACAAAAATAATAGATACTGGCAAGAATACAGAGAAAGGGGAACTCTTAGATGCTATTGGTGAAAAATGTAAATTGGTACAACCACTCTGGAAAACAGTTGGGAGATTCCTCAGAAAATTAAAAATAGAACTACCATACAATCTAACAATTCGACTACTCAGTACTTATCCAAAGGAAAAGAAATCTGTACATCAAAATGATACTTGCACCCATGTATTTATCGCAGCACTATACACAATAGCAAAGATACGGAAACAACCCAAGTGCCCACTGATGACAAATTAACAAAGTAAATGTGGTACATATACACAATGGAATAGCATTTGGCAATAAAAAAGAATGAAATCGTGTCATTTGCAGCAACATGAATGGAACTGGAGGTCATTATGTTAAGTGAAATGAGCCAGGTACAGAAAGACAGACGCCATGTTTTCACTCATATGTGGGATCTTTAAAAACTAATTTCATGGTCGGGCACAACGGCTCACACCTGTAGTCCCAGCACTTTGGGAGGCCGAGGCGGGTGGATCATGAGATCAGGACATCGAGACCATCCTGGCTTACATGGTGAGACCTGTCTCTACTAAAAATACAAAAAATTAGCCGGGTGTTGTGGCGGGCGCCTGTAGTCCCAGCTACTCGGGAGGCTGAGGCAGGAGAATGGCGTGAACCCGGGAGGCGGAGCTTGCAGTGAGTTGAGATGGCACCATCACACTCCAGCCTGGAGGACACAGCAAGCAAGCCTCTGTCTCAAAAAAAATAAATAACTAATTTCATGAAGACAGAGAGTAGAATGACAGATACCAGTATTCTGGAAGAGTGTCTGCGGTGAAAGACTAAAGAGAGGTTGGTTATGAATACAAACATACATTTAGACAGAACAAATAAGCCCCAGTATTCCATAGCAGAGTAGGTTGACTATAGTTAGCAACAATGTATTGTATATTTCCCAGTAGCTAGAAGAGAGGACTTAAAATGTTACCAACACATGGAAATGATAAATGCTCATGGTGATGGACACCCCAAACACCCTGACCTGATAATTACACACTCCATGACATAACATAACAAACACTCCCATGTACCCCCATAATATGTAAAATACTTTGCATCAATAAGAAAATTTTAAAAAACATTTTAAGTACTCCTTTATTCTACCATAGTACCAGACATTTCTATTAGAATCATGTCAATGAATAGAAGAAACCTATGAAAACCTATTAAAATGTACACATTTTACATTCCCTAAATACCTACTAATATAATTACTCACTAAAACTTTTATATAATTAGTTTCTTAGTCCTAGATAAAAGATTGCTTCCGGCTGGGCACGGTATCTCATGCCTGTAATCTCAGCACTTTGAGAGGCCAAGGTGGGTGGATCATTTGAGGTCAGGAGTTTGAGACCAGCCTGGCCAACATGGAGAAACCCCATCTCTACTAAAAACACACACAAAAAAATTATCTGGGCCATAGTGGCACATGCCTGTAATTCCAGCTACTTGGGAGCCTAAGGCAGAAGAATTGCTTGAACCTAGGAGGCGGAGGTTGCCGTGAGCCGAGATCGCATCACTGCACTCCAGTCTAGGAGACAGAGTAAGACTCTGTCTCCAAAAAAAAAAAAAGATTGTTTCAACAGAATGAGATGTAGAAGGATGAAAAAGATTGTGAAATTTGGTGGTTACCCTCCAGAAAGAGAAAGCAACATAATGGGATAGGCCTGAGTAACCAGAATGCACCATGTAAGGAGATGAGTAGAGAAGCCCCCCTGAGCAACAATTTTGGATAGGGTCAGCTATAAGGAAAGGATAGTATTTGGTATGAAGGTAATCCAGGAACTCATAACTTCGAATTGCCTCTTTCCTCTGGTGTGAAAGCACTCCCCTAGTTATGTTCTCAGTAATCATGTACCATCTCCTTGAATCAGTCAGGTTGAATTGTCTCTTCTAGTCCAACAAAAGGAAGATATTAGGATGCTTTACTACACAACTAGTCACTGAGATTGACCCACAGCTCTTCTAACTGCCAACCCATTCTTCCTCAAAGCCCATTTTGGACCATTAGATCCGAAAATTCTCACTAAAATTGTATGAGCTGGTAAGGTTACCATAGTCCATGAGTAATGCGAGAGGCACAAAGGGCAGGTATTTAGAGGAAAGCAAATTCTAGAAATGAAACTACTTTAGAAACATTAATAACCCCCACAACTATCCTCCTTCCCTTATCCACCCACCTCCAGACCATTGCTTACATATTTACATCATTTAATTTTACTTTGCTTAGTAATTCATTCATTAAGCATTCAGTGAATATTTACTGAGCACATGTGAAATAACAAGCATTGATCTAAGTGCCTGGGACACTGTAGAGAACAAAATAAAATCCCTTTATTTCTTTTACCTTATTATACAGACATTGAAAGGTTTGAAAAATCCCTTATGGCAAAATTCATTTTCTAAGTTCATATCTATAGTCCTTCTCCTTGGACATCTCCTCCTCCGACTCCATTGCCAAATGCATATTTGTTGAAGTTAATGGAATTGAATGGAATAGGATGGACTGGAATGGAATGTGAGGTGTGTCCTGACCCCACATCCTGCACCCACGTTGTATTTACTTAATGCTGCTTGGGACATAAAGAGGATCCTGGAAGAATGGCAAATGTAACAAATAGCTGAAAACTTAATCAGTATTTCTCAAAGTATGGTCTTTGGATCACAATCATCAGGATTATCTAGAGGATTTGTTAAAATTTGAAAACCCTAACCCAGATCTACTAAGTCAAAATCTCCTGGGGAAGTCTACAAGCATCAGGACATTCTTAGCACACTCATATTTGAAATCACTGTTTAAAGCCTCAGACTAGAACCAGAGACAATCAAACAATGTACTCCACTTGTTCTGAGAGTGTTAAATCCAATTACATTTAAAAATGATTTGTTATTGTATCACTTCAGTTGACTAAAGTTCAATTTTTAGTACTTGATAGACAAATGGTAAAAATAACTAAATAAATAAAAATTTTAAAAAATAAAAATAAAAAAGCAGCCACTTTAGGTAAGGCGCTGAGGTTCAGATGAATATCTGAACATTATCAAGCATCTGACTGAGCTATTCACTTTTATGGAACTTCTGCAAAGAGAAGACAGCACTTCTCTAAAACTTTCTAGTGATGACTGACTTTGGTTGTTTCATTTTATGTAGATAGATAACTAATAAATGCAGTTTTGTGGTTCTAAATATCCCTTGACAAGTATTCCAATTTTCTGTTTGACTCTAACATTGAAGATTTGGATGATGAGTACCAAGTACATATATTGTATCCTTTTTAATAATATAATTCCAATTACTACAAACGTAATTGTGAAGTCAGAGCTATATAGTATTTTGATAGCAGCACTTGTTTTTCTAAGTGAAAGTAGTTTGAATTATCTGGTGATTCTATACCAATTTTCTTGCAGTGATTTTTTTTTAATATAATGCACCACTCTTTCAAACTATTTGCAATCTCATTAAGGCATTTATCTAATGAAATACTTTAAATTACTTCCCCAGGTAATGTCAGATCATAACGACATCAAAATGGTGCTATCACGTAGTCCCACTGGATTTTTTATTGAAATCTTTCCCTTGAATATATTGAAAAATAAAAGGAAAGACTGCTTCTATGGATTGAAATATAATTCTCTTGAGAATCTATTAAGAACAAGTTCTTCTTGTTGCTTTAATATTCTTTAAAGATTTTGTGTTGTGTTAGTGTTTATTATACTTGTTTATATAAGGCTGGGTATTTCCAAACTCTCCAAATTTATTTCCCCTACTCTGAGGAAGAAACCACCACTCATAGGCACTGAAAATACTTTTTTGAGCATACAAATACTAGTTTTTTGTTTTTACTGTGAGTAACATAGGTTCAAATTAACCAATATTCTTTCACAGATTATCTGCTTTATAAGCCATTTTATTTTCATCACTTCTTTTAATACCAATGGTATATAAGCCTTTCCCCACTCCAAAATAAAGTCATTTACACTTAATTGATTGATTCTATTGTAACTTGGTAAGGAGAGGTCAAGACTTATACCAATCTGAAGGATGGATATTTTAAGTCTAAAGTTCATAGGGTTTGGGGCTATTTCTAAAGTAATGTCATGAGCCAGAGCTTTAGGAAGAAATAGTGGTATTGATTCCGTAACTTCTACACTCACAGTTCACATCCAGCTCATCTTCAGGCCCAGAATCCCACTCTATGACTGACTCTCCACCTTCTTCCCAAAGAGAGTTCCTGCTTAAGCCAATAATTTCTAGGACACATAATGGAGAACAGCAAAAGGAAGGATAAAATGGCTATGAGAGAAATCTAAAGCAGGCCAAGGAGTGGTAAAAGAATTAAACCTCACTAGGATTTAACCGGTTTGACCAGGAGAAGATGGAAAGGAAGTAGTCCCTCTCTCCTGCTCCCACCCAGATGGACATATATCAACAGGGTATTGGTGTGAGGTTTGCGATGAGACTCTAAAACTAAACGAGCTGGTAGTAGTACATGCATCCCATACATTTTGGGTCAGGTGAGTTGAGTGGGTGCTTTTGGGGTATTTGGGCTGGAGGGATGGGGAGACTCAGCAGATTTAGCAAATAAAAATAGAGAATACCCAGTTAAATTTGAATTTCAGATTTGAAAAATGAAAGGGTGTTGTATATGTATGTCTCATGCAAGATTTGGGACACGCTCATACTAAAATTGTCGTCATTGCTCATCCAAAGTTCAAATTTCAGTGGACATCCTGTATTACATCTACAGGGAGAGTCTCCTGCAGGATTGGGATATCTTGAGCTTCACAATGGCCTCCAGGAAGGCAAACAAGAGAATGAAGGCTTTGAGAGCCCTGGAATTATAGAACGAACAGAGAAGGGCCAAAAAATGATAGAGGAGTTGATGGCTCTAGGCCCCAAAGAAAATACCAGAAAATATCCTCTAAGAAGTATAGCCCATCTCATCAAAACAGGAAGGAGATTAAACTCATCATCTATTCACTCAGCAAGTAGATCAATTTGGTTTGGGAGAAAATGATTGACCCAGAGGAGTTGAAACACTTTTGAGAAATTGAGAGTATAATCTTGATCTGCTCACTACAGAGGGCAGTGTTGCCCCAAGATTTGCAATTTCTCTGACACCATCATTATGAAACACACTTTATAATAATAAATCCCTTATAAGGAAAAAATGTAAGTTTCATTGCTTCTCTGAAGCATGCCAAACATGCTAGCTGAATAATCAGGTAAAATATCTCATGAACAAGTTTCATGTAAGATTTCTCTCTTAAATAACTCTTGTTTTCTTGTTCTTTCTCTCAGGTTCCAGGAGAAATCTGCTGGGTAGAAGTGCATTACTTTACCTTTTTTTTTTTTTTTTAAATCCTAAATGTTTATTTGAAGTTATGGTATCCATGTGCTAACAGTTTGAATTTTATTTAAATTATCTTCCATCTACAAAATCAAGCTTTTTTGTTTGTTTTAATGATTTGGCCTCAGGTAGTTTGAGTTAAATTATCCCAAGATTCAAAATTTAAATGTCCGTGTGGTTAAGCACATGACATTATGACATTCGGATCTTGTTTGTAATTTCCTTTGCATAGACATACCTCATTTTACTGTGCTATGCCTTATTGTGCTTTGCCAATATTGCATTTCTTATAAGTTGAAGGTAGCAAATTCGTCTCCTTTTCATGATCTAAATCAAATTTCCTTAAGTAGCTAATATCCAAAGTCAGACTATGAACTATCAAGTCTAGGCTACATTCCGTTTCCAGGCGTGTCGCAGACTATTCTTAAAAGTAAGTCATCCTTCAAATCAATAAAAGTTTTTACATGGCTCTTTGCAGTGAGTTAGACTATTCTTCTGTTGTTAAACGTCCCAATATAATACACAGATGGTTAGAGTAGAGCATGTTAACCACTATGATGGGGGAGTTTAGAGTGTGCAGGGAGCACATAGCTATATCCCAAATACAAAGTGGAAGCTGCACAAGACCTTCCAGAGAAGATGACCTGGAGTTTGAGGCTCATATAGAAGTTGCCACGGGATAAAGGAGTGAGGGCCTATCCAAGAAGATGTATTCATTTGTTCCTTAAAAAAACTACCGGATATGCTGTTTGAACAGCTTAAGAGAGTTTCAGGGATAATTCTTGGTGTGCTAGATATTTGTCCTACATGATAATTTAGTAATCTAATTCCCACACTAAATTCAATTCTAATATATATTGAAACACTGTTCTAAAGATATTTAAATTCAAAGCTAGGGTGTTAAGACTTTAGCAGTGTCTTTTCTAAATTCACTTCAAACCATCATATTAGTTTTAAAAATCATAGATTCACAGAAATGCAGTTTCAGAAGGGAAATGAAAGATCGTCTAATCCAATTCTCTTTTTTTATATACGTAATTCTAATAAATCCAGAGTCCCATGTAAATCAGTCTTAGAACAGTAGCTTATTTTAAAAGCTCGGTTGACAATCAAAAGTGAATTTTTAAAATTCTACTTTTACATATATTTCTCATAAACCACTGTAACTTAGTCACTGAATAAGCTGGACTTATTCAAGGACAAAAGCAACTATATTATTGTTGCTTCTCCCCATTAAACTGGCTTCATGGACTCATTCGTTCTCTCTTCTGTATAGAATCCCAGCCAGGTCCCATGGCTTTTCTAGTCACTCTTAATATTAAATAAAAAGAAACTTTCTTCTGGCCTTTGTTTAAAATGAGGCACAGAATAAAAGTCAAATAAGTCTATCCAGGCCAGTGTAAAAAATCAAGACTCAATTTAGAACTTCTCTCCTGCATCAAATCACCTCTGTCCCAAGTTTGGAAGTCTGAAAGGAAGAGAAAGGAAGCCAGGTGGGAGGGCTGCCCTGCTTCCTCTCCTATATGCTGCTCTCTCTGGGGTCAGAGAATGGAAAGAAAGAGATAATGGGGCTGAAGATGTTCCAAATTACTGCCCTAGTCAGATTCTAGGATTGGTGCCTTGTGAATGTGGCTTCCAAAGCTAATCCTTTTTTCTCACGCAGGAAAACTGGCACACGTGGTGCTATCCATTCTCTTCCCAGCAGCCCCTAGGCTTCAAGTGCCTACCATCTCTGGTCACATCCTGCAATGGTCTTCTTGGACAAGATAGTTTTCAAGTAGTCTCTGACTATCATCAATCCAGGGGCTCCACATTTGTCCCCAAGAAACCTTGCACATGTCACACCATACGCACACAAGCAAGCAAGTGCAGCTTGCTTCCATTGCAGTTCTCATTCCTCTGTGGATCAGAAGGGGGCAGGGCCAGCTTCAGCTTCTGGCCCAGAGCTCTTTCAGGCATAATGAGTCAAATATCAGCCTTGGAAACCTTCACATCTAAAGGACACAGATAAACTTTGCACCTGGTTTAAAGTGAAAGGAAAATGTCCTCCGATACATTACATCCGTTGGGGGTGTGACTGACAAAGGAGAATAATTCAACATACTGATAACTTTCTCCAATAAATCATTTCTCAGCCTCTCCAGCTTCACCTTTATCTGGATGTGATCTAGGTAATAATTTTTTTAGAAAATCCATTTTGGACATCCCCTTTACAAGTGCCACCTAGGATGCCAAGCACCTCACTTTAGAATGTAAGAGTCTGAAACAGTTTTCTCAGCTTTTGACCTCTCCTGAAACTCCAAGGCAGGAAGACATGGCATTAACATTTTGCTCTACCTTGAACATATGGTCCCAGCCTCATTTATGGAAGTACTTGCTTTTCTGTCTCCTTCCTGACCCCCACAGCTACCCCAGTACCACCTATCACCTTTCCTCCAAAATATCCCTAATTTTTTTTTTTTTTTTTTTTTTTTTTTTGAGATGGAGTCTTGCTCTGTCGCCTAGGCTGGAGTGCAGTGATGCAATCCCGGCTCACTGCAAGCTCCGCCTCCTGGGTTCACACCTTTCTCATTCCACAACCTCCCAAGTAGCTGGGACTATAGGCATCCGCCACCATGCCCAGCTAATTTTTTGTAATTTTTAGTAGAGACGGGGTTTCACCGTGTTAGCCAGGATGGTCTCGATCTCCTGACCTGGTGATCTGCCCACCTCGGTGTCCCAAAGTGCTGGGATTACAGGCGTGAACCACCGCGCCTGGCCAATATAACTTTTTATCCACCAGAGGGAGACCTGACTTTCCTTTTTCTTCCTTCACTTTTGCCTTGAGCCTTTTTCCAAATGAAAAAACAAAACACACACACACACACATACACGCACATGCCTTTTGTGAAAGAGTAGAACAGCCTGAGGAAATCTACAAACAGTCCCAAGTTAGGGAATTATCCCTTCACACATATGAGAAATTATATCTAAAGGAGTAAAATGATTTGTTCAAGTTCACATAACTAATTAGAAGCAGAGGTACATCAATGTCACTTTCCTGGGACCAAGAACTCTTCTAATCAATAGGATAAATTCCATTATACCTTGTCAAGGATTTAGCAGACAATTCAAATAATTTAAGAAGTTTGAAGCATATTAATCCATTGGTGTTTGGAAGCCATTTTTTAAAATGGCAGCTCTCTGGTTCCTTGAATGAGTAAGATGTTTATAGTGAGTTATACTACACATTCTGATGAGATAAAATCCCAGCCTCCCAGTGATCCAGGTTGCTTGGACATTATCTGTGTGGAAAGGTAGCAAAAAGAATGAGAAGCATCATTTTCTGATTAAGATAAATCTTTTGAAGACTTTAAATTCGTGTGTCTTTTGCTGGAAGCCTATCCACCACTGTAATTGAATCCCCTAGTCAAAGGAAGAGAATTTCTATAAAGTTTATTTCCTTTCTGGATTTAAAAAAAAAAAAAAATACTGCCTACTATGTGTCTAGCCCTGTGCTACCCAGGATGGGAGATATAAAACTGAATAAAAAATATATTCTACCTCCTGAAAACTGACACTTTTATTTAAAAATCAATATATTACAAGTGTAAAAGTAAAAGATAAAATGACATGGGTTCAGAAAAGGGTTCTCAATAAATATTTTTTGAATGAGTGAATGACCACTCTCTAGAGGAGGTGGTATTTGAAATGACATTTGAAAATGGGTAGAATGTGAACATGCAGCAACTAAAAAAAGACCTTAAATCAGAGGGACTAGCATAAGTACAGGTAGATGGGAAAACTCAGGGAATAAGAATTATAGCTATAATTTGTGCCTGGCACTTCATTTAGCACTTTACGAATATCATCTAATTCCATCCTTACAGTAATGATGCTATTATCCTGATTTTACAGCTGATGATAATAAGAGCTAATATTTATTCAATGACTATTGTTTGCCAGACATTGTTCTTAAAACTTGTATATGTATATAGTCGCATTTGATCTTAAACCTATGATCTGAATAATATGATTGTCTCCATTTTACAGTAAAGAAAATAAGAATCACAGAGATAAAATATGTTGCCCAAGGTAATGAAGAAAGTAATGATAAAGTCTACTTTCTACCTCAGTCAGTTCACTTCTAGAAGCTTTGCCCTAACTTTGTTATATCCGTCTACTAAATAACAAGTTCAATTTTGCCTGAATAAAGGGTACAGAAACAAAATAGTTGAAAATAAAGTAGGAAAAATAAAAGGGCAGTCGAATCCCAGACTAACATGTTTCATTTGGTCCACACCTGCTTTAAATATCAGAAATTTTTATATTAAACATTTGGATTTTAGTCTTTTCTTGAAAATTCACCAGTACTCACAAGACCATTTTACACAACAGTGCTTAGCTAGAGCTAAGCAGAGCCTGCCTGCCTTAGACAGCTTGTCATAGTTGTATGTTCTTTGTATTAATGGGTCTCTACTTAGAACCTCACAAACTCAAAGTCAAGGCATCAGCAGACCTGAGATCTTTTCTGGAGTCTCTGAGAATTAATCTACTTACAAGCCGATTCTGGTTATTGGCAGAATTTTGTTCCATGCAAGCCCCATTTTCTCTCTGTCAGCAGGGGGTCACTCTCAGCTTCTAGAGGCCTCCTACATTCTCTGGTGTATAAAAGAATACCACAAACTGAGTGGCCTGAACAACAACAATTTATTTTCTCACAATTCTAGAGGCCGTAGGTTCCAGAGTAAGGTGCCATCAGGGCTGGTTTATGGTGGGACCTCAACTCTTGGCTTGTAGACAGCCACTTTCTGTGTCTTCACATGACCTCTTCTCTGTGCCTGCCCAGAGGGAGAAAGATCTCCAGCACCTCTTCCTTTTCACGTAAGGACATAAAGATCGGATTAGGACCCCATTCTTATAATCTCATTTAACTTTAGTTACCTCCTTAAAGGCCCTATCTTCAAATACAGGAACAATGGAGGTTAGAATTACATCACATGAATTTGCAAGGCACACAATTCAGTCCATAACACTTGGTTCATGGCTCCCTTCAAAGCGGGTAAGGGTAGAGCAAGTCCTTCTCAGCTACAAATCTTTCTGACCTCACCTACCTAATCTTTCCTGCTTTCTCTTCCACTGCATCTCTCTGATTTTTTCTTCAAGACTACTTTTCTAGAACAGTTTTAGGCTCACGACAAAATTGCAAGGAAGATATAGAGGTTTTCCATATTCTCACTGCCCCACACATACTTAGCCTCTCCAACTATCAGCATCCCCCACCAGAGCGGTGCATTTGTTACAACTGATGAACCTGCATTGATACATTGTTATTACCCAAAGTCTATAGTTTATATTAGGGCTCTCTCTTGGTATTATACACATTATAGCTTTGGACAAATGTATAATGATGTGCATCCACCATTATAGATGCCCTACTGGCCTGCAGTGGGCCTGGAAGTTCCCTCAGTTTTAACTCCATTCAAGATGAGGACAGTAAAAATAAGTTTACCTAAACAGCTAGGGTAAACTGAAAAAAAGAGTAAACAATTTAGGGGAGCACTAGGATAAAAATTGACAGAAACATTTCTGGACCACAAAGACAGGCTAAAGATCACTGAGTATCTAGAGGTGGGAAAAGTAAAAAACAAATAATAAAGGGTATAAAAGTTGCATATGTATACTATTTTGTAGTGAATTTTTAAAGAATCCAGAACAGAGTTGGTTGTCTGTTACCCACATATATGTCTTCTAGTTTCTGGACATCCTACAGTAAATTCTTAAGGTGCAATATTGTTTCCTTCTGATTGTTCTGTATTAGTGATCTATTTTCTTTTCTTCCTTTTTTTTTTTTTTTTTTTTTTTTTAGATGGAGTTTTTGCTCTGTTGCCCAGGCTGGAGTGCAATGGCATGATCTCGGCTCACTATAATCTCCACATCCCAGGTTCAAGCGATTCTCCTGCTTCAGCCTCCAGAGTAGTTGGGATTACAGGTATGTGCCACCACGCCCAGCTAATTTTTGTATTTTTAGTACAGATGAGGTTTCACCATGTTGGCCAGGCTGGTCTTGAACTCTTGAACTCAGGTGATCCACCGGCCTCAGCCTCCCAAAGTGCCAGGATTACAGGCGTGAGCCACCGTGCCCGGCTGACTAATCTATTTTCCTAATTTCCCACTAGTGTGTGGTTTTAGGACCAGCAGCAACAGCATCACCTGGAAACTTGTTAGAAATGCACATTTTCGGCCCCTTCCCCATTGCTCTTTTCCCAACATCTATCTCTGTCCTGCTCTCCTGTGCCTTTCCACTCATCTTGCCGGCAAATAAATCCCCAACCACAGATCCATCCAACCTGCATCTTTTCTGCTTCTCTGTCACAGCACTATTCTTAATGAATTAGGAGTATCAGTCAGCCTCATTTTTCTAAGTTGTAAGTGCCTTAAGATACATATTGTGTTTTCTACCTGACCCACAAGAGTTGTTTTTTGTTTTGTTTTGTTTTTCCAGACAAGGTCTTGCTCTGTTGCTCAGGCTGGAGTGCAGTGGCATAACCATAGTTCACTGTAGCCTCAAACTCCTGGGCTCAAGCAATGCTCCCACCTCAGCTTCCCAAAGTGCTGGGATTACAACTGTGAGCCAGTGCACCTGGCCAAGAGTTGTTTTTTGGATAGAAAAAAAAAAAGAAAGAAAAGATTTGAAAGCACAGGTTAGAACACACTGCTGTGTTACGATGTACCAAGAGCAAAGATAACAAACACTTTCTAGAATAAGAGAAACAGAACAGAAAATTTTACGTAATAAGGAACACGGATATGGATTCAGGAATTTCTGAAATCAGACTTCATTGTGAACCACGCAAATAGCTACACATTTGCATCTGCTGAAAAGCACACAGAGCCAACAAATTTATTGACATCAACTGAACTGCTGAGCTAGGAAGGTGCGGACCACTGTGAATTCTGTGAAAAAAGTTTACACTCCACTGCTGTGAAATGTCAAGGATAATCGAACAACTGACTGTAATTTCTCTTAGTCTCAAATTTATAAAACAGAACAAAAAGTTAATGTTAATTTTAAAATCCAAAAAGGAAGACGTGTGTACACAAAATTAAGAGGAAGATGGGCAAAATAAATTATTCCTTCAAAGAATGGAATTATAAAAATGAGATTTACTAAAAGGTCACGACTGAAATTATTTAATAGAAAACAGCTCTGCCACAGCCTGGGAGAGGAGATTTTGTAATGTTCTCTCTTCAAATATAAGATGATCTTAGCACCTGGAAACCACCTCTAGATTTCACTGTTAAAAATTAAAAAGTCATACTAATTCAGGCATGTAGGAAGGTGGCAGGGAAGAAGCTTAATTCGTTACCTACTTTAGACTGCACTCATCCTACTTCTGACTTCTGCGGAAAAACAAGGCAAAATTTTCTACATGAAAAGAGGACCATTTTCTGGAACTCATGTGCCTTTTACATAACATATGACAATGGGATGTAGGCTGACGTGAACTTATAAAAGCATCATTGATGAAAAAGTAATTGGTAGCAAATCTCTACCAGGGATAGTATATTTACCATCTAGAAAGTTGCTCATGAACACTTATTCAACAAAAGGTACTATACTTGTAATTCCAGAGTTTCTGTCATTCATTCATTCAATTTGTTGTGCAACAAGCTTTACTATGCATCTACTAGGTATCAGTCTCTGAGCCGCCTCTGCACTTGAAAAGCATCCAGTCAAGCAGACGAAATGGGCGAGTGAAAAACAGCTAAGAATTCGAAGTGACCAGTACCTTCACGTAGGCTTGGACCAAATGTTACGAGGTATGGGACTATTCAGCATTCAGTATAACCTGCAGATGTAAAGAGCATTTCCACGCCCCCAGGATTTCCACTCAGAATAGAGGCTACACTGAAAACAATGCAGAGCTGAGAACAAAACAAAGTACGTAATTTCCCTCCCAAATTCAAAGAAAAGCAGGATAAATACCTCTACCATAAGGTTTTTGGAGTAGTAACATTCCAAAAGAATGTTATAGCAAAACACTATCCCTTCTCCGATAAAGAGTTTGTGAGTTATCAGTGATCATTTGCCTATTTCTACCTCTGTTCCCTTGGGGATAGGCTTGTCTGGTCCCCCACTTCTAAGCTGCAGAACCACCGGCCTGCAGATCAACTTCATTCTGTCAGAATATGGGGGAAAGTCCAGCTGTAAAGCTGAGAGGGGGTGTGTCCAGGGCAGTCTAAAAGGGTAGTCTACAATCCCATTACTTAGCTTACATGTACGCCTAAGTTCCCTTAAGTCAAAAAATGCTGAAGGCAAGTAGGGCTTCTTAAGGTATCTGTTAGCAATTCATAACAACTCCCCACTAAAGCAGGGAGACTCCCCTTACAAGACTTCCCACCAAAGGATAAAAAGGGGCTCCAGCTGGAAAGAATCACTGGGGAACTATTTAAGGGAAAGTCAGTGCAGATTCCACAGAAGAACCAACAAATACGATGCATGAGAAAGCCAGCATTTCCATGCCAGGGGCACAAAGGGAGCCAATGGACAGCTGGTGTTAGGCAGAGAAACAATAATGACCAGCAGAGGAGGGGATCACAATTGCCACCACCAAATCGTAGTCATTTCTGAGCACAGACATTACGGCACACACACACCTGCAGCTTCTGCAGCTTCTGCAGCTGTGTGGGCACAGAGAGCCTGGAGGGAAGAGGGGGACAAACCAGACACCAGTCTTTCTTTTGTCAGGACTCTGCAGCTGCGTGGGAGCTCTGCCCGAATCCTTGGAAGAGGTTTTTGAAATGGACACTCACATGTAATATTTCAAGTTGACTGAAATTAAACGGCTTTGAACTGAAAATGGCTGAAAGGAGGGTTGGGGGTCTAAGGTAGAAATCAAATGTGGAAGACCGTTGAAACTCTTAGATCATATTTATTGCAATAATCATAAGTTTTATAAACTTAAATTTGTATATCACATTTGAGTTTAAGAAAATTTAACACACTTTTGTTTCATTTTATTATTTTTAATAAGTCTATGGTATTTTAAAAAGCAATTGAACCCAACCTATTTGACTGATACGAAGTTTGCCAAGGTCACCCAGATAATATATTGCAGAAGTGAAACCAGAACCCAGTTTCAGTTTAAATAGATTACATTTTAAATGGGTACACTGGCTTTAAATGGGTAATGCTGATTGCATGGTGTGGAATTTTTAAAAACTCATGCCAGCAGAATTTGTAATGCTTACTATCCTTGTCTTTAAGTAATGGGCTCTACCTGTAAGGCCTGCCATCTACTGGCACCATATATGTTTATTAACAATGTATTATGCCTGGTACACTGGTGCAAAACTATGTTTGTACATTAGGAAATGATACAGGCCTTCTGATTAGCTGTGATGGAAACTGACCACAGGCAAATTTTGTCTGTGGAACAAAATCATTAAATCTACAGCACCTCTGCAAATTAGCATGATTTTAAAATTTCAGACATTAGCTAAAAAAAAATAATAATAATTTTCCAATTTTGAATGTATCCCCTCTGAAAAGGGAAGTTGCTTAAATTACTTCTAAGAATGTCCTTCAAGAACCCTGAAACTTACCAGGTCAATTTCAAGGACACTGCTAAATACTCATTCCACTAATTTGTACTTTACCCTCATATTTTCAAAGATTATCTCAATTTAGCCTGTCTTAGCTTTTTACTTATTGTCCAATGAATGAATTAATGAAAAGTGAATCATTCTAAATGCCCATTAATTCTTAAGAGAAATGAATGAATGAATGTTACAAGGCTTTCTACGTGTGAAAACCTCAGCAATCATTTATTAATCTGGAAAGACTGAATTTGTGACCTTGTTATCTTTGATGACCGATTAAAAAAAAAAATGCCTTAAAGTCATTATAATCATACACAGCTGCTATAAGGCAAGATCTTACCAGATGATAGATCTCAGAGATAAGACTACTACACACTAGTTGGTCTCTGGAGCCTGAAATAGAAGTTTCACTTGGGGAAATAGGACTATAGGCCTAAAATATATAGCCTTCACCGATCATCTGTGAAATGGGTGAAGTTTCAAGCTCTACTTGAAAATCAACTCCACCAGTATATGGAATTCAGAGAAAAGCTCCATTCGAGCTGCTAGCAGAAGAGCAGTATTAGAAAATAAGAGGTCTACTAGTAGACAGGTTTTTCTCCTAAGACCTTAGTGCTTAAAAAAAAACTGACAAAGTTGGAGATCATCATTTTTTAACAAAATATAAAGTGACCATATCCATACAGAAATAATCTGTTAAACATTACTTCCGAGGTCGTTTATCTTGTTTATCTGTTCTGCGAACCAGACTTTGGACTGCAATAGTCATACTGGACTGACTCATTCCAGCTTTCTAGCTACTAACTCAGAACTTCAGGAGCATCACAAAAGAATTGGGTGAGAGTGGCTAACCCTTATTATGGAATATAATATATATTTGAATTTCATTCCATAATACATATATATCTAAATTTCATCAACTTTAAGCAAAATTATATTCCACCTACTGCTACTATTCAGTAAGGCTCTGATATTAATTTACATTTGCTGATATTTATTTACAGCTGATCACCAACAGCTTTTTTCCAGTGATTGGTTCAGGTATGAATACAGCATGTGATACCATCTTAGCCAAAGAGATGTGAGAAGTCTTCTGTTTCTGGGAATATTTTTGTCATTCTTACTGATTATATGAACCTGGGTGAAGTATATCTCCTGCCCCATATGACTGTAACTTGTCATATGACTTGCTTTGGCCAAAGGCATGTTAGCAGATGTGAGAGGAAAAGAGATCCTAAATGTGTTTTTACAGTTTGGTTTGGCATCTTGAACTCCCGTGAAAGACATGCCCCAGGTAGCCATGAGCAGTAGAACGTGACATGTGGAGCACACTTGAACCTGGCCTGAAGCCTGGAACCAAGTTGAACCGCCCTGCAGCATGATGTGGAACTGCCCCAGCTTCCCCACAAACTGAGATGAAAATTTAAAAATGTTTGTTGTTGTAAGCCATTGAAATGT
The DNA here is from genome assembly GCF_043159975.1 of Macaca nemestrina. Classification (NCBI taxonomy): domain Eukaryota; kingdom Metazoa; phylum Chordata; class Mammalia; order Primates; family Cercopithecidae; genus Macaca; species Macaca nemestrina. Next base: position 81,274,652 of record NC_092135.1, on the reverse strand, counting down.
GAAGCTGTTTTCTGCACAGCATTGTTGTGGCCATCGCTGACTGAAACAATTAGTGACTAAGTGACTAATTCAAACTGGGTTTTCAGGGAGGGCTTCTTGGAGGAGATGACATTTGCACTATGTTTAAATAAGACAGAATCAGTGCTGGGGAGACATCAGGGAGATGATCACTGCAGGTGGGACATTGTTTAGCTAGTGCAAGGGCACTAGGAAAAGTCAAGGATTCGCATGTGAAAAAGAAACGGAAAAGCCACGTAACTAAAGATTAGTGGCAAAGGGTAAAGTGGTGTGTGTTGAGGTCAATGAGATGAGCAATTTCCTGAATACGTAAGCTAGGGTAGGAAATTCAGGTTTTATTCTGGTAGCAATGAAAAGCTCCTGGAGGATTTGAAACAGAGAAGAGATATGGTCATATTTACATTTTTTAAAAATATTGCCCTGGCTATTGTGAGAAGTGGATGATTAAGGGTCAAGGGTGGAAGGAGTAAATCAGTTAGTAAGGTATTGCAGTAGTCTAGGCAGGAGATGGTGGTCATTCAATAATCTATGGATTCTCCTGACCTCAACCCCCATGACCGTTCCTTGAATTTTGACTTAAGCAAGTAGGTGTTTGCTGGTGCCATTTACTGACAAAGGGAGAAAATGAGTAGATGGATTGAAGAGTGAATGGAATCAAGAGGGTTTAGTTTTCCCCTATATAATTTGATATATTCCTAAAAATCCAGGCAGGGGTGTAAAGCAAGCAATTTAATCTATGAATATATATATATGTTAGATAGATAGATAGATAGATAGATAGATAGATAGATAGATAGATAGATCGATCGATCTGAGGATCCAGAAAAGGGTAAGCATTGAAAAATCTACTATAATTTTGGTAGTCATGAGGACTCCCAATTGGCCAGATATCAGTTGTAGTATAGATATGGGATAACAAAGAAAGAGATGTCAGGTGTTCTATGGTAAAAATTACTGAAATATTTTCTTTTAGATGAGTGCTCTGACATTTGTTTTCTATCTCATTTTTGATTTATTGTCCAAAAGGCCAGTATAAAGCACGACATCAGGTCATGATTTGACTTGTAGTAAAAAGAAATAATATTACTTCTAGCAAGTAATAAGAGCACTCTAGTCTTATTTTATACAATCATAAGAACTTTGTCTATAACAAATGAAATCACTGGCAATAATTCCCTTCTTAGAGACAAAGTGCAAGGAGTATGTCCCATGAATAACAATTATATATTTGTGCAATATTTTGTATGCCCTGAATTTAGAAAGTTCAACTTTTAAAGAGAAAAATATAATCCAGAAATCTTTTTTATTATTGCTTGCATGCACCAAAGGGCTATTTGCCAGATGTATTTAGTGTTTTATTCTGACATGTTCAAGAGGCTACAGAGTAGATGTTAAACATGAGAACAACTGGTAAATGACAACTTGAAAACAAGAAAACAGAAGATAAAGACACAGGAGAGTGATTTGAGGAATACGTAAGGATAGAAAGAATAAATAACAGCAAAATCAGACCCCAGGCAAAAGGCAAAAGAACTGGCAAGATATTCTATTATAGTGCATTGGGGGGTCCGTGGAGGAGGAAGAAAATCTTGACATGCATTTGTCAAGATTTTATGTAGTCTCCCAACATTTTATCACAATTCTCCCTCCCACCACCTGTTTCCTTTTCCTTCTCTCTCTCTCTCTCTCTCTCTCTCACACACACACACACACACACACCCCAAATATAATCTCTATTTTATAAGTCAGTGTTGCCAGTTAAATTCTAAGATTCAAATTGTTAAGCTATTGTGTGTCTGTTTTTAGTAATTTCTCACAGTAGTTAAGCTTGGGAGGGCACTCTTGAGATCACTTTTTTTAAAAACTTAGAAGTAGGCTTCATTTCAGGTACCTTTCTGTTGTCTGAAACCTGAAAAATTCAACAGCAGCACAAAAGTTTAGGTAACTTGTGCCCATGTTTAAAAGACTGGGAAGGACTAATGACTCTGCTGAAGTTCTCATTATTAGAGATCTTTTGATATAACCCAAGCTTGCAAATGCATCAGATGCATACCTCTAAGTCGATTCCTGATTTTATGTGGGAAGGAGAATAGGGTTTAGGTCACTGTCTACCTAAATATGGCCACAGACTTTTTTCCGTGTGCACATATCATATTAACCAGAAATGATTACAACTTAGAAGGTTGATTTAAAAAAAAAAAAAATGTATGTCCTTGGCTTAAGACCTTCCAGTTCTAATGACTGATTTGTAGACAGAAGTGGTTCAGATCTGGATGATTACATTTTTCACAGGGAGAAAGGACAGTCATCTGAGAAGCTCATTCTTTGCAGATTGTTTTTCAAAGTGCTTTCCATGTAAATTATGAATATATGGGGATAAGATAAAGTGAAGCTGGAGAAGCTATTGTGCCTAGTAAAATGTCTAGTCTAGAGTGCAGATATTTTTCATTAATGTGGTTTGTTGCTTAGAACAGAATGAGGATTTCATTTTTAAATACTATCTTTCTAATAATATTTCTAATAATATAGATATTTCTAATAATATCTTTCTTTGAATTTTTTTCTCTGAACTAAATATTTCCTTTTGGTTGTTATATTCTGATTAGCATACTGGATATGTCAGAGACCCAGTGTATTCTTCCTTTAGCTATTTGATATTTAATATTTTTATTACGATTTGCTACATATTCTATAACAAATAATTGTATTATTTCTTCAGTAGCAAAATTAGACAGCTAATTGTTTCACTGACCTTTATTAACTGCTCATTTTATTCCTTAGATTATTATTCACAGACGACCTTAAATGTATTGATTGAATATTTTAAATGGTTTTAAGAAAGATTTAAACTGCTCAAATAAAGATGAATTTCTAAGATCACAGAAGCTCATGAAACATATGGTTATCTGTGGTAAACATTTGTTATACACGAAAAGCTGTTAAACAAAGTAATACATTGGCTCAACCATTGTTTCCTTGCATGTTCACTGCTTCCGATTGTTCATATTCTCTAATAAAAAAAGTGTGGGCAAATTATCCCATAATTCTAATCTGGAGAGAAAGAGACTCAATCTCTAATTCAGTGGTATCAATTTTCTATTGGAAATAAGGAGAAATACCCAGCATAACTTACACATCTAGTAAAATGAAGCCATTTCATCATTGATTTTCCAGTTCTAGGTATAAGTAGTTTATATGTTTAACTTTCATTTTGGCTATGTATGATAGTCGCTGGTTTCTCTGCTGTTTTTATAATGTTAGCTAATTTTGTAATTTCAATTTTACTAAATAGATTTCTTTCTTTAATGTTTAGGAACTTATTTGCTTTTACCAAAAAAATTCTCTGTTAATAGAAACATAGGGAAAAAAATAGAAAAAACTGCTCAGAAAATTTGATAAAACATTTTATTCTAAAATATGAAAAATGTTCATCCTAGAGTCACTGTGCAAATTAATGAGATTGTTTTGATTTTGCTCTTAGTATTATTCTTTTTTTAATAAGAATTAGTGATGATTTTACCAGTATTCAAAAATAATATTTTATCTAAATCCTGTCCTGGTGATAGCAAAATACTGACATTTAAGTCAAATGAAATTTAAAGTTTTTTTTAAAGAAGCAATCCGATTTGCTAATGTCTCAGGCACCATAAAAAGGGGTGAAATTCAAGTAAACAACAGACACAACTAAGGAAAGTTAAAAAGTGTGGTGTTTATACTCTCACTGTCTTTCTGGTCCAGGATATTCTCCTCTCTTCTCTCCACATCTAGTGGGTTGAACTGTGTTCCCCAGAAATATGTTCAAGTTCTTATGTCTGGTAATTAAATGCAAATGCAGCCTCATTTGGAAATAAAGTCTTACAGATGTACACAAGTTAAGATAGGAGCATATTGGATTAGGGTGGGCCATAGTCCACCATGAGTGGTTTGCTTATAAGAAGAGGACATAGACACAGGGAAGGCAGCCATGTGAACGTGGAGGTAGAGATTAGAGTGACATAGCTATAAACCAAGAAATGCTAGGATTGCTAGGAGCCACAGAAGCCAGGAAAGGGGCAAGAAACCAATTCTCCTTTGGGGACCCCATGAAGGAACCAACTCTGCTGACATCTTGATGTCAGACTTTTGGTCTCCTAAAGTATAAGAGAAAAAAAATTTGTTGTTATAACTCACTGAGTTTGTGGTACTTTGTAATCATAGTCCTAGGAAATGAATACACAATGTATTCAAGTTCTTCCAAGGCACACTCCTGACTAGTCCAGCGCACAGCGCCTTTCTTTGTCTGAATTACCAAGGCATTACAAGATACGGTTTAAGAATAAGTAACATTTGTCCCATAATTTGTACACCACTTGTAGCTGAGGGACAGCTTTTTCTTTTGAATCACACATCCCCCTCTCTTGAACAGTTTCATCCTTGCCTCCTCTGAATACCTAGGAGTAGATTGTGGACAGCATGTACAAAATATGAATTAGCAAATACTATTCTTATTGACTAATTGAGATGCATACCAGCAGAGAGGTGGTTAGGATAAATATGAATAAACTAATAAAATAAATCTGCTTTTCCCCAACAGAATAAATAAGCAGATATTATAGTTATTTACTTGTTAGACTAACAATAATCCATTATTCATTAAAGACCACTTTAACCTACATAGGTATACATTGAAGTTGGAATTTTGTACTAGTTTCACCTGGAGATTAACACATTATTTGTAATGTGTTTGAAATTACGCAGACTACAGACAAAACAATTTATGAAATTCTTCAACTTTTATCGAGAAAAAACAATAAAGAATAAAATTATTGAACACTCACTATTTCACAATTTATATTCTAAATAATTTAGTCTTCTCAACAACCCAATGCAACAGGCCTTATTACTATACTCATTTTCAAGTGAAGAAACTGAGAGACCAAGTAGTTAACTATCTTGCCTAATATTGCAAAAGTACCGCATAGCAAAATCAGTTGCAAAGGATACATCTGTACTCAAAATTTGACTGAGAGTTTCATTTTTCTTCCTGATTCTAGTTAAGTAGCACATGTGTAGAGGAGTTTAGGCAAAAGGAATTTAGTGGAAAAATCAAAGATGGTTCATTATCCCATTTAACAAGTAAACAACACAATGAATGGAAAGGAAGCTACCAAATATAATCAGACACATAAATTAGAAAAATGAATTTTTATGTTAATTATTGTGCACATAATAAATATATACAATAGTATGCACTAATTATTTATTGGTGTCACACAGAAAACCACTTTCTCATAAAGTTGATGACTTAGTTCAGACATTTTAGAATAATTAGAATTAAAGGAGAAATGTTTTAGCTTGTTTAGAAAGCCAGACTTCATAAAAACTCTAATTGAATTAGTTGGAGTTAACTAATGCATTCAGTCATTAGAAGTGAAATGTCTTTTCTATAAAGCAGACCCAAAACAAACAGACTGCTCATTTTTGTCATTATCTTTAGTTTAAATTAATAATAACAAGAGAGAAAATGCATACAATGTTAAGTTTGCAAAGACCATCATATGCAGTATCTTATTTAATTACCAAAGGATTGAGGGTTCCGGAAGCTGGTATGATAACCATCCTACATGTGTAGAAACTGAAACTCAGAGGTTAGTGTCCTATTCAAGGTTTAGAGTCTATTATATATTACTAAATCTTATGATCCTTTTTCCATTAAGTAAACTCAGATTTTTAATTACTTCAAACTTGGTGCTATCTTCCTTCTCAGCTTACTGTTAAACCAAATCAGTGAGATGTTATGTGACATGCGGAAAAGTACCTTACATGCACCCTGTAGAGCCTAATCACATCTCTTTTCAAAAGCAAAGAAAAATCACTTGGGAAGGCAACACTTGAATGGTATGATCCCGAAATCAGCAAAGAACTCTATGTTAGCTGTTTAAATGGTCTCATTAAATAATAAACACTTAAGCTTAATTTATATCTTTGATCACACGAAAGGTCATCATAAACTTGCACATGAAATTATTAAATCAACATGAAGAATGAAATCCAATTAGGTCTTCATGTGTCATGTCTAATAAAACCATTTATATTAGCTAAACCTTTCAGAAGTGTCTGCTTTTTAAAGATGCTCTAGCTCTATACTGAGAAGTACATTTTCTAGGTGGCCTTTTTCAGCTATAGTACATTTAAGCTTGGAGTCATGTATTCCAACTCCCTACCATCTATTTCTCCCAACCACCCCACCCTAATTTATTACTATTAAATGGAGAAGAAGGTTCAGGAGGGATAATATTAGCATATGCTATTCAGAAATAAGAAGGCACTAAATATTTTTCAATATTTTACTTTAAATGTATAATATTTTACTTCAACCTAGGCTAGCAAAATTGTTCAAAAATTCAATCATATATCAAAGCAAATTCTCAATATGTCAAAGATTTAAATGTAAAAATTGAGGTGATATAAGTACTAGAAGAAAAACTAGGTAACTATTTTCTAAATATTAAGGTAGGGAAGGACTTTCTTTTTTCAGGTACTTTTTCTTTGTTATTATTATACTTTAAGTTCTAGGGCACATGTGCACAACGTGCAGGTTTGTTACATATGTATACATGTGCCATGTTGGTGTGCTGCACCCATCAACCCGTCGTTTACACTAGGTATATCTCCTAATGCTATCCCTCCCCCTTACCCCCTCCCCACAATAGGCCCCGGTGTGTGATGTTCCCCTTCCTGTGTCCAAGTGACCTCATTGTTCAATTCCCACCTATGAGTGAGAACATGCGGTGTTTGGTTTTCTGTTCTTGTGATAGTTTGCTGAGAATGATGGTTTCCAGCTGCATCCATATCCCTACAAAGGACACGAACTCATCTTTTTTATGGCTGCATAGTATTCCACGGTGTATATGTGCCACATTTTCTTAATCCAGTCTGTTACTGATGGACATTTGGGTTGATTCCAAGTCTTTGCTATTGTGAATAGTGCAGCAATAAACATACGTGTGCATGTGTCTTTATAGCAGCATGATTTATAATCCTTTGGGTATATACCCAGTAATGGAATGGCTGGGTCAAATGGTATTTCTAGTTCTAGATCCTTAAGGAATCACCACACTGTTTTCCACAATGGTTGAACTAGTTTACAGTGCCATCAACAGTGTAAAAGTGTTCCTATTTCTCCACATCCTCTCCAGCACCTGTTGTTTCCTGATTTTTTAATGATTGCCATTCTAACTGGTGTGAGATGGTATCTCATTGTGGTTTTGATTTGCATTTCTCTGATGGCCAGTGATGATGAGCATTTTTTCATGTGTCTGTTGGCTGTATAAATGTCTTCTTTTGAGAAATGTCTGTTCATATCCTTTGTCCACTTTTTGATGGGGTTGGTTTTTTTCTTGTAAATTTGATTGAGTTGTTTGTAGGTTCTGGATATTAGCCCTTTGTCAGATGAGTAGATTGCAAAAATTTTCTCCCATTCTGTAGGTTGCCTGTTCACTCTGATGGTAGTTTCTTTTGCTGTGCAGAAGCTCTTTTGTGTAATTAGATCCCATTTATCAATTTTGGCTTTTGTTGCCATTGCTTTTGGTGTCTTAGACATGAAGTCCTTGTCCATGCCTATGTCCTGAATGGTATCACCTAGGTTTTCTTCTAGGGTTTTTATGGTTTTAGGTCTAACATTTAAGTCTCTAATCCATCTTGAATTAATTTTCGTATAAGGAGTAAGGAAAGGATTCAGTTTCAGTTTTCTACTTATGGCTAGCCAATTTTCCCAGCACCATTTATTAAATAGGGAATCCTTTCCCCATTTCTTGTTTTGTCAGGTTTGCCAAAGATCAGATGGCTGTAGATGTGTGGTATTATTTTTGAGGGCTCTGTTCTGTTCCATTGGTCTATATCTCTGTTTTGGTACCAGTACCATGCTGTTTTGGTTACTGTAGCCTTGTGGTATAGTTTGAAGTCAGGTAGCATGATGCCTCCAGCTTTGTCCTTTTGGCTTAGGATTGTCTTGGCAATGCGGGCCAAGATGGCCAAATAGGAAGAGCTCCAGCCTCCAGCTCCCAGTGTGAGGAACACAGAAGACAGGTGATTTCTGCATTTTCAACTGAGCTTTGAAGAGAGCAGTGGTTCTCCCAGCACGGAGGTTGAGATCTGAGAACGGACAGACTGCCTGCTCAAGTGGGTCCCTGACCCCTGAGTAGCCTAACTGGGAGACATCCCCCACTAGGTGCAGACCGACACCTCACACCTCACACGGCTGGGTACACCTCTGAGATGAAGCTTCCAGAGCAAGACAGCAACACCCACTGTTAAGCAATATTCTATCTTCTGCAGCCTCTGCTGCTGATACCCAGGCAAACAACGTCTGGAGTGGATCTCAAGCAAACTCCAACAGACCTGCAGCTGAGGGTCCTGACTGTTAGAAGGAAAACTAACAAACAGAAAGGACACCCACACCAAAACCCCATCAGTACATCACCATCATCAAAGACCAAAGGCAGATAAAACCACAAAGATGGGGGAAAAGCAGTACAGAAAAGCTGGAAATTCAGAAAATCAGAGCACATCTCCCCCTCCAAAGGAATGCAGCATCGCCAGCAATGGAACAAAGCTGGATGGAGAATGACTTTGATGAGTTGAGAGAAGAAGGCTCAGTCAATCAAACTTCTCAGAGCTAAAGGAGGAACTATGTACCCAGCACAAAGAAACTAAAAACCTTGAAAAAAGAATGGATGAATGGATAACTAGAATAATCAATGCAGAGAAGACCATAAAAGAACTGATAGAGATGAAAACCATGACACGAGAAATACATGACAAATGCACAAGCTTCAGTAACCGACTCGATCAACTGGAAGAAAGAGTATCAGTGATTGAAGATCAAATGAATGAAATGAAGCAAAAAGAGAAGTGTAGAGAAAAAAGAGCAGAAAGAAATGAACAAAGCCTCCAAGAAATGTGGGATTATGTGAAAAGACCAAATCTGCATCTGATTGGTGTGCCTGAAAGTGACAGGGAGAATGGAATCGAGTTGGAAAACATTCTGCAGGATATTATCCAGGAGAACTTCCCCAACCTAGCAAGGCAGGCCAACATTCAAATTCAGGAAATACAGAGAACACCACAAAGATACTCCTTGAGAAGAGCAACTCCAAGACACATAATTGTAAGATTCACCAAAGTGGAAATGAAAGAAAAAATGTTAAGGGCAGCCAGAGAGAAAGGTCGGGTTGCACACAAAAGGAAGCCCATCAGACTAACAGCAGATCTCTCGGCAGAAACTCTCCAAGCCAGAAGAGAGTGGGGGCCAATATTCAACATTCTTAAAGAAAAGAATTTTCAACCCAGAATTTCATATCCAGCCAAACTAAGTTTCATAAGTGAAGGAGAAATAAAATCCTTTACAGACAAGCAAATGCTTAGAGGTTTTGTCACCACCAGGCCTGCCCTACAAGAGATCCTGAAGGAAGAACTAAACATGGAAAGGAACAACCGGTGCTAGTCATTGCAAAAACATGCCAAAATGTAAAGCCCATCAATGCTAGGAAGAAACTGCATCAACTAATGAGCAAAATAACCAGCTAATATCATAATGATAGGATCAAGTTCACACATAACAATATTAACCTTAAATGTAAATGGACTAAATGGTCCAATTAAAAGACACAGACTGGCAAACTGGATAAAGAGTCAAGACCCATCAGTTTGCTGTATTCAGGAGACCCATCTCACATGCAGAGACACACATAGGCTCAAAATAAAGGGATGGAGGAAGATCTACCAAGCAAATGGAACACACAGAAAAAGCAGGGGTTGCAATCCCAGTTTCTGATAAAACAGCCTTTAAACCATCAAAGATCAAAAGAGACAAAGAGGGCCATTACATAATGGTAAAGGGATCAATTCATCAGGAAGAGCTAACTATCCTAAATATATATGCACCAACACAGGAGCACCCAGATTCATAAAGCAAGTCCTTAGAGACTTACAAAGAGACTTAGACTCCCACACAATAATAATGGGAGACTTTAACATCCCACTGTCAACATTAGACAGATCAACGAGACAGAAAGTTAACCAGGATATCCAGGAATTGAACTCTACTCCGCACCAAGCTGACCTAATAGACGTCTACAGAACTCTCCACCCCAAATCAACAGAATATACATTCTTCTCAGCACCACATCACACTTATTCCAAAATTGACCACATAGTTGGAAGTAAAGCACTCCTCAGCAAATGTACAAGAACAGAAATTATAACAAACTGTCTCTCAAACCACAGTGCAATCAAACTAGAACTCAGGACTAAGAAACTCAATCAAAACCGCTCAACTACATGGAAACTGAACAACCTGCTCCTGAATGACTACTGGGTACATAACTAAATGACGGCAGAAATAAAGATGTTCTTTGAAACCAATGAGAACAAAGATACAACATACCAAAATCTCTGGGACACATTTAAAGCAGTGTGTAGAGGGAAATTTACAGCACTAAATGCTCACAAGAGAAAGCAGGAAAGATCTAAAACTGACACCCTAACACCACAATTAAAAGAACTACAGAAGCAAGAGCAAACACATTCAAAAGCTAGCAGAAGGCAAGAAATAACTAAGAGCAAAACTGAAGGAGATAGAGACACAAAAAACCCTCCAAAAAAATCAATGAATCCAGGGAAGGACTTTCTTAGCACAGTACATATGAAAGAAGCTAGTAAAAAAAATTTGTGGCTCAAGCCTGTAATCCCAGCACTTTGGGAGGCCGAGGCCGGTGGATCACGAGGTCAGGAGATGGAGACCATCCTGGCTGACATGGTGAAACCCCATCTCTACTAAAAATATTTTTTAAAAAAATTAGCTGGGCGTGGTGGGGGGCACCTGTAGTCCCAGCTACTTGGGAGGCTGAGGCAGGAGAATGGCGTGAACCCAGGAGGCGGAGCTTGCAGTGAGCCGAGATCACGCCACTGCACTCCAGCCTGGGCAACAGAGTGAGACTCCATCTCAAAAAAAAAAAAAAACATTTGTAAGATTAATAAATGTGATCCTTGTTCATTGTTGTAGTTTCATTATTAAGCAGAGTTCTGACACTTCTTAGCAAAGTACTCAACCCATAAGCGGTCATTGTTACAAATGTTTTAATTTTTTTTAAATTATGTCTGACACCCAAAAGATTAGTGTCCTTAATTTATAAAACATTCTTATTAATCATTAAGAATTGGTTGCTTTTCAGGTTCATATACTTCTGCAATATTCATTTAAGATCTAAAGTGAATACTTCTGTGATGAAAATTTTTCTCTAACACTTTAAATTTTTCAGCACACTCTTTTGCACATCATCATAGTCCTAGAATTGTACATATTAGGCTCTTAATATTTTAGAGTATGTAATTAATATTTGAGAATATGTTTTCAATATAAATTTTTATAACATCTGATATAAAAAATACTATAGGTCTGTGTATTTTTCTTTAAATTTAAAATTAAGGAGAATATTTACTGCCAATAGTTACCTCTCTACTCATTAGGTAAGCTTCATATACTTATATTTATTTCACTACACATCTCAAACCAAACTTTTCCGTATTTTTACAGTTCACAGTGCATATAGCTTCCCTGTTGAATTTGCCTCTCCTAACTAGTTTCTCAGAGAGTCTCACATAGCTTGTCCTCTTGATCTTATTTTCAACCTTTTATTATTTCACCCTAGCACAGAAACTAGAGACTTTGGTCTCTTTTATTCTGTTTCCACTACCATGAGAGATTCTCTTTTGAAGGTTTTTTTGTTGTAATTCTTATTACACATCATTCGTTAATTGCCCATGAAGATTTCCCATGATTTAAAGGTAGCAAGGTAATAGAATTATCAAAGATGTCATTATTGTGAAATATGTGCTCTCAATCTTTGTCATTTGGCTTCAGTTTCTGTCTCATGTCTCTCATTATTTGTCAGTTATTCAAAATTAACACCAGGAACTTTTGTGATGACTCTAAAATCAGAAAGAAGAAACAATGTTCCTACTTAAGAAATAGATTAAATACCATTTATCTATATTAAATCTAAAAACCTAAGCATCCTCCTGTTTACAGTTCACTTTACATAATTCCAAGAATAACTCAGTCGCCTACTAGGTCATGACATCAAAAAGTTGTATAATACAATTATTTGTCAAGCCCAAGCATAATATTTTTAAAGATCTCCCCTTTTCTCTGTAAATTATAAAGCAAATAGATCCCCAGTTCCACTGCAAGTCCTTTTCTATGATATTGGATCAAGCCCAAGCATAATATTTTTAAAGATCTCCCTTTTTTTTGAAATTATAAAGCAAATAGATCCCCAGTTCCACTGCAAGTCGTTTTCTATTATATTGAATCAAGCCCAAGCATAATATTTTTAAAGATCTCCCTTTTTGAAATTATAAAGAAAATAGATCCCCGGTTCCATTACAAGTCCTTTTCTATGATATTGAAATCCATGAAAAATGAAGAGGATAAATCTAATAGGAACTTGTCCCTTGCACTTTTTCCACAGGAACCATACCTTTGGGTTTAGTGATATTTCTACAATTTGAAAAGTTTATCTACCAAGATGTGGTGACTTTTATCTGAAATTTGTACACAAATATCATTCTTTATAAAGTTTTAGATATGTTTGATAACATTCTATGAATGCCTCCTTTTGAATTAAAGAAAAAAAATATGTTTAATCATTAGGGCACTTTCACTGAAAATTTCAGGGTACATTCCCTATTTTAGGCCTTAAGATTCTGAGATTTCCCTGAACTGTGCTTATTTATGCCAGTAGTACTAAAACTCAAACTAGAATGGCCTTTAAAAATAAAATGTAAAGCAATTTCTACCAAGCATATACAAAGGGTAGAGAAAACCCACATAATCAAAAAAGTCCTGAAAAGCATGTAGAAAGGTGGTAGCAGTAAAATACATTATAGTTTCAAGGTTGCATCAAGAAGGGCCTGTGCTTTTCCATAAATATCTACCCTACTCACCCAGCAAAATGACATTTGAAATTCTAAAAAGCAAATTCATTCCTTTGGTGTAACTTGATAAAATATCGATATCCCTGAGAATATTGCAATATTTTATCTGTCATTTTATTTTTAGTTTGAATGAGTTTCAGAATCATTTCCAGCCCGAACAATTCCAAACCATTAATAACTTACACTCAAAACAAGCACACATAAGCTGAGTCCATTTATATGTCAGGAACCTATAGTAAACTGCAAGTCCTGAAAATTACAATGTAGACTACAATGGTTATTAAAGGATAAGTAACAAAACATGGTAATTTGAATATGTATTATTAAAATTTAACAGTAACTGCACCAATGATTTAAAGACTTAGATAAACAAGAGTTTGTTTTTGGTTTTTTTCAGAGTGAAAAAAATTTACTGACATTAGAATTGCTGGTTCATGGTAACAATTAGAAGCACACCAACTTTTAGCTCATTTTGTTATTTTTAAATTCTCTAGAGATGATGTACCCCCCTACTGCCTGCATTCAGGGTGATCTACTCCCATAGTCTTATCCTTAAAGTTAAAATTACTGAGTTTTTCCATTTATACCTGTTGTAGAAAGTATAATATATAACTTCAGTAAAGAAAATAAATGACCTTCCATTTTTGCCATTGACTTAAAAGATTGTCTAGGGCAAGTCTAGGGCGGTTGTGCTAAGATGGTTGGTAAAGAAAACGGTATATAAACGAGAATTTGTTCAGCACAAATCCTGCAGACCAGGAGAATGGGAAGATATATTCAAAGTGCTGAAGGAAAAAAACTGCAACCAAGAATACTTCACCCAGTAAAACTGTCCTTCAGAAATGAGGGAGAAATAAAAACTTTTCCAAACAAAGGAGTTCATTACCACCACTAGGCCCGCTTTACAGGAATTGCTAAAAAAGAGTTCTTTAAGCTGAAAAAAAAAGCCCTTACTAATGACAAAAGCATAAGACAGTAAAAACTCAGTGGTATAAGTAATATATACTCATTCTCAGAATTTTTTCAATACTATAAAGTTGGCATGCAAAGCAATTTTATCCCTATTAGGAGAGCTAAACAACACAACTATTAAAAACAACTGTAGTTACAATAAGTTGTTAAGAGATATAAATTACAGAAACAACTGTACATTTTGACATCAGAATCATAAAAGGGGAAGGAAGTGAAAATGTAGTTTTTGTATGCAATTAAAGGCAAGTTGTTATCAACTTGAAGTAACCTAGAGGGATAAGATATTTTTTGTGATCCTCATGGTAATCACAAAGCAAAAACTTATAGGAGTTGCACAAAATATCAAAAAGAAAGAATAAAAACATACAACCACAGAAATCCATCAATCCACAAAGGAAGACAGTAAGAGAGCAAGATAAAAAACAAATGAACTACAAAATCATCAGAAAACAAATTACAATATAACAGTAGAAAGTTCCTATCAATAATGACCTCTAATGTAAATGAAATTCTCCAATAAAAAGACAGAGTGGCTGAATGGATTTAAAAATAGATATACAAGATTCAACTACATGCTGCCCATAAGAAATTTGCTTTACTAGTAAAGATACACACTGACTGAAAATGAAGGGATGGCAAAAGATATTTCATGCAAATTGAAAGGGAGAAGGGGTAATTATACTTATGTAAGTCCAAATAGATATGTCAAAAACTATAAAAAGAAACAAACAAGGTCATTATATAATAAAAGGATCAATCCCCCAAGAAGGCATAACCATTGTAAATATATATGCACTCAACATTGGAGCACTTAAACACATAAAACAAGTATTAAATGATCTGAAGCAAAAGATAATCTGCAATACAATAACAGCAGAGACCCACTCCTGACTTTTAACAATGGATAGATCATCTAGGCAGAATATTAGTAAAAAACAAAAATTAAACTTGAATTATACTTTAGTCCAAATGAACGTAACAGACATATACAGAAAATTCTACCAAACAACAGCAGAACACACATTCTTCTCAAGGACACATGAAACATTCTCCAGGATAGATCATGTTTGTCCACAAAACAAGCCTTAACAAATTTAAGAGGACTGAAATAATTTCAAATATCCTTTCAGACCACAATGGCATGAAGCCAGAAATCAGTAACAAGATAAGTCTAGGAATATACACAAATATGTGGAATTTTTAAAAACAATTGCCTAAACAACACAGAAAAAGATAAAAAAAAAAAAAATACCTTGAGACAAATGAAAATGGAAACAAAATATACCAATACTCCTGAGATGCAGCAAAAGCAGTCCTAAGAGGGACATTAATGGCAATAAATGTCTATATCAGAAAAGAAGAAAGGTCACAAATAATCTGACTTTACACCTTAAGGAACTATAAAAAGAAGAATAAACTAAGCCCAAAGATAGCAGATGGAAGGAAAGAACAAAGTTCAGACAAGAAATAAATGATACAGATACTAGAAAGTAAGAGAAAAAAAATCAATGAAACTAAATTTTTGGAAAGATAAAAATCAACAAATCCTTAGCTAGACTAACTAGGAAAAAGGAAGAAACTACTCAAAAAAGATCAGAAATGAAAACAGAGACATTACAACTGATATCATGGAAACACAAAGGATTATAAGAAACCATTATGAACAAATTTACTTCAACTAATTGGGGAAATCTATTTTTAAAAAATTCTGAGATGCATACAACAAACAGAGACTGAATCATGAAGAAACAGGAAAATCTAAGCAGTCCAGTAATGAGTAAGAAGATTAAATCAGTAATAAAACATCTCTCATCAAAGGAAAGCCCACAACCAGAAAGCTTCCCTGCTGAATTCTAAAAGACATTTAAAGAACTAACACCAATTCTTTTAAAATTCTTCCAAAAATTTAAAGAGGAACAAAGACTTTCTAAGGCATTTCATGAGACTAGCATTATCCCGATACCAAAGCAATACAAGTACACTAAAAGAAAAGAAAATTATAGGTCAATATCCCTGATGAACCAAAATGCAAAAAGCCTAACCAAAATATTAGCAAACCAAATTCAAGAACACATTAAAAGAATAATTCACCATGATCAAGTGGGATTTATCCCTGGAATGTTAGGATGTTTCAACATATGCAAATCAATAAATGTGACATACCACATTACAAAATAAAGAAGAAAAATTATATGATCATCCCTATAGATGTAGAAAAAGCATGTGACAACATTCAACACCCATTCTGATTTTTTTAAAAAACTCTCAACATATTAAGTATAGAGAGAATGTACCTCAACACATTAAAGACTATTTATGCCAAAATTGTAGCTAATATTATTCTCAACACCGAAAAGTTGAAAGCTTTTCCTCTAAGATCAGGGACAAAACAAGGATGCCCAATTTCAACCACTTCCTTTCAACACATTGGAAGTGCTGGCCAGAGCAACTAGGCAAAAGAATGAAAGAAAAGGCATCCTAAAAAGAGAGGAGGAAGGGAAATTGTCTGTATTTGCTGATGACATTATCTATACATAAAAAATCCATAAGACTCCAATGAAAAAAACTAATTGAATTGATCAAAAAAATCAGCAAATTTGCAGGGTACAAAATCAGTAGCATTTCTCTATACTAATAATGAACTATTCAGAAAGGAACTTAAGAAAATCCCATTTACAATAGCAAACCAAAAAAATTAGGTACAAACTTTACCAAGGATATAAAAGTCCTTTCTACTCAAAACAAGAAAACACTGATGAAAGAAATTGAAGAAAACACAATAAATATTAAGATATCCTGTGTCTGTGAGTGGAAGAATTAATATTCTGAATATATCCATACTACCCAAAGTAACCTATAGACTCAATGCAACTACTGTCAAATTTCAATGTCATTTTTCACAGAAATATAAAAAGAAAGCACTAATTTGTATGGAACCACAAAAGACCCCAAATAACCAAAACAGTCTTGAGCAAAAAGAACAAAGCTGGAGGCATCACACTTTATGATTTGAAACATTATAAATTAACAATAATTAAAACAGCATGGTATTGGCACAAAAACAGAAACACTGACCACTGGAATCAGACAGACGCTTCAGAAATAAACTCACCCATTTATAGTCCATTGATTTTTGAAAAGGGTGCAAAATACACACAATTAGGAGAGGACAGTGTCATCAATAAATAGGATCTGGAAACTGGTTATACACAGGCAGAATAAAATTAGACTCTTAAACCATATACAAAAATAAACTCAAAATAGAAAAAGGACTTCAGATCTGAAAGTATGAAACTACAAGAAGAAAACAGGTCAGAACAATGATTTATTTGGATATAACCCCAACAGCACAGACAACAAAAGCAAAAATAGACAAATGGGATGGCATTAAACTAAAAGTCACTGCACAGCAAAGGAAAAAAAGAAGTGAACAGACAACTCAGAGAATGCAAGAATATATGCAAACTATATCTGATAAGGGATTAATGTCCAAAATATAAAAGGGACTCAACTCATTAGCAAGGAAACAAATAGCTCAATTAAAAGATGGGCAAAGGACCTAAACAAATATTTCTTAAAAGAAGATATATATGAATGACCAATAGGTACACGATAAATGTTCATTACTAATCATTAGAGAAATACAAATTAAAACACAACAATATATAATCTTGTGTCTGCTAGAACGGCTTTTATCAAAAAGATGAATGGTAACAACTATGGGAGAGGAGGCAGAAAAAATAGAACTCTTATACAGGCATATCTTGGGGATATTGCAGTTTTGATTCCAGACCATGGTAATAAAACACATACTGCAACAATAGAGGCACAAGAGTATTTTGGTTTCTAAGTGCATGTAAAGTCATGTTTACAGTATACTGTAGTTTATTAAGTATGCCATAGCATTATGGCTAAAAAGACAATGTACGTATCTCAGTTAAAAGTACTTTATTGGCTGGGCGCGGTGGCTCATGCCTGTTATCCAGCACTTTGGGAGGCTGAGGTGGGTGGATCACAAGGTCAAAACCAGCCTGACCAACATAGGGAAACCCCATCTCTATAAAAATACAAAAATTAGCTGGGTGTGCTGGTGCGCACCTGTAATCCCAGCTACTCAGGAGGCTGAGACAGGAGAATCGCTCGAACCCAGGAGGTGGAGGTTGCAGTGAGCCAGGATAGTGGTTACTAAAGGTCTGGGTGGCTGTAACAAATTAGTGAAATAACACAACAAATTTTGCTACAATCATTGATCCTTCCTTTCACAAAGAATGTTTTTTATTATAATTTAAGTTCTGGGATACACGTGCAGAACATGCAGGTTACATAGGTATACACGTGTCATGGTGGTTTGCTGCACCCTTCAACCCATCATCTACATTAGGTATTTCTCCTAATGCTATCCCTCCCCTAACTACGCCCCCTATACCCCAGCAGGACCTAGTGTGTGATGTTTCTCTCCCTGTGTCCACGTGTTCTCATTGTTCAACTCCCACTTACGAGTGACAACATGTGGTGTTTGGTTTTCTGTTCTTGTGTTACTTTGCTGAGAATGATGGTTTCCAGCTTCATCCATGTCCCTGCAAAGGACATAAACTCATCCTTTTTTATGACTGTACAGTGTATTCATGGTGTATATGTGCCACATTTTCTTTATCTAGTCTATCATTGATGGGCATTCGGGTTGGTTCCAAGTCTTTGCTATTGTGAACAGTGCCACAATAAACATACATGTGCATGTGTCCTTATAATAGAATGGTTTATAATCCTTTGCGTATATACCCACTAATGGGATTGCTGGGTCAAATGACATTTCTAGTTCTAGATACTTGAGGAATCACCACACGGTTTTCCACAATGGTTGAACGTATTTACACTGCCACCAACAGTGTAAAAGCGTTACTATTTCTCCACATCCTCTCCAGCATCTGTTGTTTCCTGACATTTTAATGATCTCCATTCTAACTGGCATAAGATGGTATCTAATTGTGCTTTTGATTTGCATTTCTCTAATGACCAGTGATGATGAGCTTTTCTTTTTTTTTCATATGCTTGTTGGCTTCATAAATGTATTCTTTTGAGAAGTGTCTGTTCGTATCCTTCGCCCATTTTTTGATGGGGTTTTTTTGTTGTTGTTGTTGTTGTAAATTTGCTTAAGTTCTTTGTAGATTTTGGCTATTAGCTCTTTGTCAGTGGATAGATTGCAAAAATTTTCTCCCATTCTGTAGGTTGCCTATTCACTCATGATAGTTTCCTTTGCTGTGCAGAACTCATTAGTTTAATTAGATCCCATTTGTCAATTTTGGCTTTTGTTGTTATTGCTTTTAGTGTTTTAGTCATGAAGTCTTTGCCCATGCCTATGTCCTGAATGGTAGTGCCTAGGGTTTCTTCTAGGGTTTTTATGGTTTTAGGTTTACGTTTAAGTCTTTAATCCATCTTGAGTTAATTTTTGTATAAGGTGTAAGGAAGGGATCCAGTTTCAATTTTCTATATATGGCTAGTCAGTTTTCCCAACACCACTTATTAAATAGGGAATCCTTTCCCCATTGCTTGTTTATGTCAGGTTTGTCAAAGATCAGAGGGTTGCAGATGTGTGGCATTATTTCTGAGGCCTCTGTTCTGTTCCATTTGCCTATATATCTGTTTTGGTACCAGTACCATGCAGTTTTAGTTACTGTAGACTTGCAGTAGAGTTTGAAGTCAGGTAGCGTGATGCCTCCAGCTTTGTTCTTTTTGCTTAGGATTGTCTTGGCTATACATGCTCTTTTTGGTTCCATATGAAATTTAAAGTAGTTTTTTCTAATTCTATGAAGAAAGTCAGTGGTAGCTTGATGGGGATAGCATTGAATCTATAAATTACTTTGAGCAGTATGGCCATTTTCACGATATTGATTCTTCCTATCCATGAGCATGGAATCTTTTTCCTTTTGTTTGTGTCCTCTCTTATTTCCTTGAGCAGTGGTTTGTAGTTCTTCTTGAAGAGGTCCTTCACATCCCCTGTAAGTTGTACTCCTAGGTATTTCATTGTCTTTGTAGCAATTGTGAATGGGAGTTCACTCATGATTTGGCTCTCTGTGTGTCTAATATTGGTATATAGGAATTCTTGTGATTTTTGCATACTGACTTTGTATCCTGAGACTGCTGAAGTTGCTTATCAGCTTAAGGAGTTTTTGAACTGAGATGATGGGGTTTTCTAAATATACA
Organism: Macaca nemestrina; assembly: GCF_043159975.1. Taxonomy (NCBI): domain Eukaryota; kingdom Metazoa; phylum Chordata; class Mammalia; order Primates; family Cercopithecidae; genus Macaca; species Macaca nemestrina. The sequence goes on along the minus strand of NC_092135.1, from coordinate 81,254,483 downwards.
ATCATATCATCTGCACACAGAGACAATTTGACTTCCTCTCATCCTATCATGTGATAGCTTTTGATCATTTGATAGCTTTTGATTCACAGTACACCCTCTTTCAAATTTGAAGTCAATCCTCTCAAAACCTGATGCTGTCTTATCAACTAAGTTTATGCAATATTTTAGTTTTTGTCACCATTTCAATAATGTTCACAGCATCTTCAGCAGGAGTAGTTCCCATCTCAAAAATCACTCTCTTTTCTTAATCATAAGAAGCAACACTTTATCTATTCAAGTTTTATCATGAAACTGCAGTAATTCAATCACCTCTTCAGGCTCCACCTCTATTTCTACTTATCCTCCTATTTCCACCACATCTGCAGTTACTTCTTCCACTGAAGTCTTCACCTTCTCAAAATTATCCACGAGGGCAGGAATCAACTTCTTCCAAACTCATGGTAAGGCTAATATCTTCCTTCTCCTGTAAATCTCAAATATTCTTAATGACATCTAGAATAATGAATTCTTTCCAGTAGGTTTTGCATTTACTTTGCCCAGATCCATCAGAGAAATCACTATCTATGGTAACTATAGTCTTACAAAATGTATTCATTAAATAATAATACCTGACAGTCAAAATAATGCTTTGATCCATGACCTGCAGAATAGGTGTTGTGTTAGCAGATGTGAAAAACAACATTAATCTTCTTGTAAATCTCTGTTGGAGCTCTTAGGCGACCAGGTGCATTGTCAGTGAGCAGTAATGTTTTCAAAGAAATCTATTTTTCTGAGAAGCAGGTCTCAACAGTGGGCTTAAAATATTCAGTACACCATGCTACAAATAAATGTACTATCATGCAGGTTTTGTTGTTCCATCTATAGAGCACAGGCAGAGTAAATTGAGCACAATTACAGAACCCTTAAGATTTTCAGAATGATAAGAGAACGTTGGCTTTAACTTAAAATCCCCAGCTTCATTAGCCCCTAACAAGAGAACCTGTTCTTTAAAGGTTTAGAGCCAACCATTGACTTTTTTTTCTCTAGTTATGAAAGTCTCAGATGATACCTTCTTCCAATATAAGGCTATTTCATCTACATTAAAAATCTGTTCTTTGGTGTAGTCACTTTCAGCACTTATCTTAGATATGTCCTCTGGACAACTTGCTGCAGTTTCTCCATCAGCACTTGATGCTTCACCTTACACTTACATGTTATGGGTAAGTGTCTTTCCCAAAACTTCATGAACCAGCCTCTGCTACCTTTAAACTTTTATTCTGCAGCTTCCTTACTTCTCTCAGACTTCTTAGTATTGAACAGAGTTAGGGCCTTTCTTTGGATTAGGCTCTGGCTTGAGGGAATGTTGTGACTGGTTTGATCTTCTATTAAGATCACTCCAACTTTCGCCCTATCAGCAATGAGGCTGTTTTGCTTTCTTATCATTTGTGTATTCACTGGAGTAGCATTTTGAATTTCCTTCTAGAACTTTTCCTTTTATTCACAACTTTGCTGATGATTTGGCACAAGAGGCCTACCTTTCAGCGTATGGCTGTTTTCAACATGCCTTCCTCACTAAGCTTAATCATTTGTAGCTTTTGAGACATGTAACTGTTTCTTTTACTTGAATACTTACAGTCCTTGCTGGGTTATTAATTGGTCTAATTTTCTGCTATGTGTCTCAAGGATTAGGAATGCTTGAGGAGAAGGAAAGAGGTGGGGGAATGGCCCATCGGTGGAGCAGTCAGAACATACACAACATTTATTGATTAAATTCACCATCTTATATGAGTGCAATTCATGGTGCCCCAAACAATTACAATAGTAATATCAAAGATAACTTATCGGCCGGGCCCAGTGGCTCATGCCTGTAATCCCAGCACTTTGGGAGGCCGAGGCGGGCAGATCACAAGGTCAGGGGTTCAAGAGCAGCCTGGCCAACATGGGAAAATCCCATCTCTACTAAAAATACAAAAATTAGATCCTTGAGGAATCTCCATACTGTTTTCCATAATGGTTGAACTAATTTACAATCCCAGTGTAAAAGTGTTCCTATTTCTCCACATCCTCTCCAGCACCTGTTGTTTCCTGACTTTTTAATGATTGCCATTCTAACTGGTGTGAGATGGTATCTCATTGTGGTTTTGATTTGCATTTCTCTGATGGCCAGTGATGATGAGCATTTTTTCATGTGTCTGTTGGCTGTATGCATGTCTTCTTTTGAGAAATGTCTGTTGCATTGGGAGTTATACCTGATGTAAATGACGAGTTGATGGGTGCTGACAAGTTGATGGGTGCAGCACACCAACATGGCACAAGTATACATATGTAACAAACCTGCACGTTATGCACATGTACCCTAGAAGTTAAAGTATAATAATAATAAATTTAAAAAATAAAATAAAATAAAATTAGCCAGGTGTGGTGGCAGGTGCCTGTAATCCCAGCTACTCAGGAGGCTGAGGCAGGAGAATAGATTGAACCCAGGAGGCAGAGTTTGTGGTGAGCCAAGATCATGCCACTGTACTCCAGCCTGGGTGACAAAGCAAGACTCCATCTCGGGGGAAAAAAAAAAAAAAGATAACTCATCACAGATCACCATAACAGATATAATAATAATTTAAAATGTATAGATAGTTCAAGAATGATCAAAATGTAACACAGAGATACAAAGTGAGCACATACTGTCACAATAGACTTGCTCAATGCAGTCTTTGCACAAACTTCCAATTTGCAAAAAAAAAAAAGTATCTGTGAAGCACAATAAAGCAAAGTATGATAAGACAAAATGAATTATGCTTGTATATTATTGGTGGGAATGTAAATTAGTACAGTCATTATGGAAAATCTTGTAGATGTTCCTCAAAAAACTAAAAAGAGAACTACCATGTGATCCAGTAATCCCATTTCTGCATCTATATCCAAAGAAAGTAAAATCAATATGTTGAAGAGATCTTTGCACATTCATGTTCATTGTGGCATATTCACAATAGCCAAGATATGGATTAAACCCAAATGTTCATCAATGGACAAATGGATAAAGAAACTATGGTCTAAATATACAATGGAATACTAGTCAGCCTTAAAAGGCAAGGAATTCCTGTTATTGGGGACAACATGGATAAATCTGAAGGACACTATGCTAAGTGAAATAAACCAGGAACAGAAAGAGAAATACGTCATGATCTCACTAATACGTGGAATGTAACAAAGCTGAACTCATAGAAGTAGAAAGTAAAATGATGGTTATCAGAGGCTGTAGGTGGTGGAGGGTGGGAGGATAGGAATGGGGAGTTGCTGATCAACGGGTACAAAGATTCACATAGGAGGAATAGGTTTTGAGGTCTTTTGCACAGCGGGGTGACTATAGTCAATAATATTGTATTAAGTATTTCAAAATAGTTAAGAGAGTAAATTCCAAATGTCTCACCATAAAAATATAGGTAAACAATGTGAAGAATATGTTAATTAGCTTGATTTAATCATTCCACATTGTATACATCTATTAAAACATCACACTGTGCCTCATAAATGTATACAACGATTGTTAACCAAAAATAACATTTTTGTATATATTCTTGCAAGTATTTCAGAAATTATGTTAGACATTTCTTGATCTGACCAAAGAGGAAACATCTTGCTGAAACACATGTAAATTTAATCTTACAACTAGTTTGATGGCGGTGCCATCTAATGTTGTTACAACAGTTTAATTTAGGCAGGAGGCAAAATGTTCTACAAGACTTGAAACAGAAGATCCTCAAATAAAAACAGTTGATGTTTACATATATGTTTTATAATATATTATTATAAAAATAATTTTATCTCTCTCTTTTTTTTTTTTTTTTTTTTTTTTTTGAGACGGAGTCTCGCTCTGTCGCCCAGGCTGGAGTGCAGTGGCGCGATCTCGGCTCACTGCAAGCTCCGCCTCCCGGGTTCACGCCATTCTCCTGCCTCAGCCTCCCGAGTAGCTGGGACTACAGGCGCCCACAACCGCGCCCGGCTAATTTTTTGTATTTTTAGTAGAGACGGGGTTTCACCGTGGTCTCGATCTCCTGACCTTGTGATCCGCCCGCCTCGGCCTCCCAAAGTGCTGGGATTACAGGCGTGAGCCACCGCGCCCGGCCTATAAAAATAATTTTATCTCTCTACAGTATGTTGCATGAATTTTGGCTTGCTATTACTAAAAATTTTAGCAAAAATTGGTTATAAAAGCCAAACAAATCTAAATTTGGCTTTTAATATGACTGTCAATTTGTTTTTAATTTTTAGTGTAATTTTTCTAGATTGAAACAAATTGCATGTGAACATGTAACAAAAGTGACAATTCAGTAAAATATTTTAAAAATTATAAGGGAAACATTTGCATGACCAGAAAATATTTGCATGACTAGATACCCATATATGAATCCCAGTACTAATTTCTAGAGAAACTGTGTTCTGGTCCTTACCAATCAAAATACAACCTCATTCTTTATAATATCCCAGCATTGAAAAAATATAAAAAGATGATCTTTAAAATGTAGCATGGCTCCAGATACTGATGTAAAAGATAGTAAAATTGCAATATAAGAGATAGTGCCTTATAAAATGTTAGAATTTTTTCTAATATTTTCCAAAATAAAGATCATTTATCATATTTGAACCTATTACAACGCTTGAGTATGTTGTATATAAAACATGGTTCACTCCTGATTGTTTTAAGAATTTCAATAAAAATTTCAACTGCAACTGCGTGAGCAGGTGTGATCCAGTTTAGGTAAATTAAGTAGAACCAGAAAGAAAAAGTCTATGATTAGAAAAAGAAAACACAGATAAAAATAATTCTAAAGTTTCTGTGAATTGGGATCAAGGAAATAAGGCTAATGTCCAAAGGGGCTCAGGGGCAAACAGCCCTCTTGTTGAAAAGGTCTGTCCTCATGCTTAGGGATGTTTCTGCTTCCCTGTACTGACCAGGTTTCTGCATGCATATACTGAGTGCCTGTTATGCCTCACAGAGAATCCTAACACTGGGCATACAGGCTGATTTTAAGGAACTTACACACAAGTGGCAGAGACAGTTATGAGGAACCCACAATTACAAAGATAGTACAGACAGGGTTATAGTGGAGGTAAGTAGAGGAAATGTGGTTGCAAAGGGGGCTCTCCTAAGACAGTCATAGTGGATCAAAGGTTTACCTGAAGATTCTTGATCTCAGCCTTTATAAGTGAGAGTAAGCCAAGTGAAAGAGAAGGACAAAGATGTTCAGGGGGATGTGCAATGGCACCATGGCAAAAAAACAAAAAAAGATCACGGTATGGTTCTTTTGATATGGCTGACAGTTTGGTGTATATGGGGAAATAAAAAGGGATAAGTCTTAGGTATTTTACTCTCTTTGTATCAATTGTGACTGGGAGTTTGCTCATGATTTTGCTCTCTGTCTATTATTGGTGGATAGGAATGCTTGTGATTTTTGCACATTGATTTTGTATCCTGAGACTTTGCCAAAGCTGCTTATCAGCTTAATGAGATTTGGGCTGAGACAATGGGTTTTCTAAATGTACAATCATGTCATGTGCAAACAAAGACAATTTGACTTCCTCTTGTCCTATTTGAATACCCTTTATTTCTTTCTCTTGCCCGATTGCCCTGGCCAAAACTTCCAATACTATGTTGAATAGGAGTGTTGAGAGAGGCCTTCCTTTCCTTGTGCCGGTTTTCAAACGGCATGCTTCCAGGTTTTGCCCACTCAGTATGATATTGGCTGTGGGTTTGCCATAAATAGCTCTTATTATTTTGAGATACGTTCCATCAATATCTAGTTTATTGAAAGTTTTTAGGATAAAGGGGTGTTGAAATTTATCAAAGGCCTTTTCTGCATCTATTCAGATGCAGATAAGATCATGTGGCTTTTGTCATTGGTTCTGTTTATGAGACGGATTAAGTTTATTGATTTGCATATATTGAACCAGCCTTGCATCCCAGGGAAGAAGTGGACTTGACCGAGGTGGATAAGTTTTTTGATGTGCTGCTGGATTCGGTTTGCCAGTATTTTATTAAGGATTTTCACATCGATGTTCATCTAAACACTGCTATAGCATCTCAAACACTGCTTTATCTGTGTCCCAGATATTCTGGTACATTGTGTCTTTGTTCTCATTGGTTTCAAAGAACTTATTTATTTCTGCCTTAATTTTGTTATTTACCCAGTAGTCATTCAGGAGCAGGTTGTTCAGTTTCCATGTAGTTGTGTGGTTTTTGTTGTTGTTGTTTTGTTTTGTTTTTTTGGGGAGGAGACCACTTTTATTGCTTGTCTGGGTGGACGCCCAGGGTGGACAGGGCAGGAGGGGCTGGGGGCCTGTCCCGGACAATAAAGGCGCCCTCAGCGGATGTGGGCCATGTCGCCAAGGAAGGGCATCTTCATGCAGCTGGTGCAGAGCTGGTCCATCCAGAGGGGCGCCTCCTGCTGCAGCGGGGTGGGGCGCAGGTAGACAGTGAAGTCCACACGGTAGTTGAGCAGGCAGCTGAGGGAGGCCATGTAGAGGTCAGAGAAGTGCACGAGGCATCTCAAGAAGTAGGTGGGGTTGTGGAAGGTGCGGAAGATGCTGCCAAACTGCGCGCTGAACATGGCCTTGGTGACGCACCTCAGCTCCTGCCGTTCTTTCATCCGGGCAGCTAGCACCTGCCTGGACTCCGCGTCCTGATAGGTCTGCATGCGCTCCAGCAGCCCCCTGAGTGCTTGCTGCCACTCAGCCAGTGCATGTACTGCTCTGTGTTGATGATGCGCATCTCACGCTCCAGCTCAGGGATGAAGGCGCCCCTGCGCCAGCCGTGCCGCAGCATGAGATCCACCAGGTCACTATAGAGGTGGTCCCCGAAGTAGAGCACGCGGGGGCCACGCCATTCCGTCAAGCGAAGGAAGTCAAACAGGTTTCCCTGCCGATAGATCTTGCCCTTTTCCAAGCGGGTGATCCGGTCCCACTGAAGCGAGCCCTTCTCATCGAGTTTTCTGAAAGGCTTGCGCCGGTCAGTGAAAAAGCTGGGCTTGTCTGCCTGGACAATGACCACATCGAAGAGCTGGCGCCAATCGGGACCCACCGTGTGCCGCATCCCTTAGTCTACGAAGCTGAAAGGACTGTTGGTGATGAGGAACAGCTGTTTCCCATGGGCCACCAGGCAACTCAGGACGGCAAACGTCTCGTCCCCTCTCAGGATGTACTTCTCCATGTCCTGCTCGATCCACTGGTACATGAGGACCTTCACATGCACTTCTAGGATGGCGTCTGTCACGTCCTTGTAGAGGTGCGCTTGGTCAAACTCCAGGCTGTGGCCCAGGAAGTAGTCCACCACGCAGGACAGCAGAGCCATCTCCGGCAGCGAGAAGATGTCCATGAACTGCTTAATGGAGGGACCCTTGCCATAGAAGCCACTCATCTGGTATAGTGGGATGTGCTGGGTGCCCCCATACAGCTCGATCACTTCCTCATCTGGCACAGGCTGGAGGCCCCTGTAGGCTGTCCCCAGCTGCACGTAGTGGAAGGCGTCAATCTTTATCAGAAGGCTCTTCTGAATGTCACAGTGGAGGCCACGGATGGCAAAGCTGGGGTTGTAGTCGTACTTCCGAATCCCCCCTGGGTACTTGTAGTGCTCGATCAGGATGTCACGGGCGGCGCTGAAGATCTCGGGGTGCAGTGCATCTGCATACTGGGCCAGAGTGTAGTCGTAGTCAAAGCCATAGACTTCAACGTCACGCAGGCTGATCTCGTTGTTGGCATAGATGGCTGCTGGGTTCAGGAGACTGCAGACCTCGGAGGGCAGGAGGTCATGCACCAGTCTCCTCACGTCCTGGTAGCGAGCCCATAGGTGCGCGCTGAGGTCGGCGCCGCCTGCGGGTGCCTGGGCGGGAGCGGAGCGGGGCGCCAAGGCAGTGGGCGCCGGGACCTGGGGGTCCGCAGCCAGGGCAGGAGGGCCAGGACGAGGCAGCTCGCGGCAGGCGGTGGCCTCCACACAGCAGCCCCGCACTCGCCATGCCCACCGCGCGCCGCTGGCACCCGCCGCCCGCCACCGGCACTGCCCTGGGCCCTCCCGCTGCCCGCGGACTCAGTTGTGCGGTTTTGAGTGAGATTCTTAATCCTGAGTTCTAACTTGATTGCACTGTGGTCTGAAAGATTGTTGGTTATGATTTCCATTCTTTTGCATTTGCTCAGGAGTGTTTTACTTTCAATTACCTGGTCAATTTTAGAATAAGAACAATATGGTGCTGAGAAGAATGTATATTCTGTTTATTTGGGATGGAGAGTTCTGTAGATGTCTATTGGGTCCGCTTGGTCCAGAGCTGAGTTCAAGTTCTGAATATTCTTCTTAATTTTCTGTCTCATTGATCTAATACTGACAGTGGGGTGTTAAAGTCTCCCACTATTACTGTGTGGGAGTCTAAGTCTCTTTGTAGGTCTCTAAGAACTTGCTTTATGAATCTGGGTGCTCCTGTATTGGGTGCATATATATTTAGAATAGAGAGCTCTTCTTGTTGCATTGATCCCTTTACCATTATTTAATGCCCTTCTTTGTCTTTTTAGAGCTTCATTGGTTTAAATTCTGTTTTATCAGAGACTAGGATTGCGACCCTTGCTTTTTTTTTTTTTTTTTTTTTTTTTTTTTTTTTTTTTTTTGCTTTCCATTGCTTGGTAAATATTCCTCCATCCCTTTATTTTGAGCCTATGTGTGTCTTTGCATGTGAGATGGGTCTCCTGAATACAGAATACAGCACACCACTGATGGGCCTTGATTCTTTATCCAGTTTGCCAGTCTGTGTCTTTTAATTGGGGCATTTAGCCCATTTACATTTAAGGTTAATATTGTTATATGTGAATTTAATCCTGTCATTATGATGCTAGCTGGTTATTTTGCCTGCTAGTTGATGCAGTTTCTTCACAGTGTTGATGGTCTTTACAATTTGGTATGCTTTTGCAGTGGCTGGTACCAGTTTTTGCTTTCCATATTTAGTGCTTCCTTCAGGAACTCTTGTAAGGCAGGCATGGTGGTGACAAAATATCTCATCATCTGCTTCTCTGTAAAGGATTTTATTTCTCCTTTGCTTATGAAGCTTAGTTCGGCTGGATATGCAATTCTGGGTTAAAAACTTTCTTTAAGAATGTTGAATATTGGCCCCACCTCTCTTCTGGCTCATAGGGTGTTTTGCAGAGATATCTGCTGTTGGTCTGATGGGCTTCCCTTTGTGACCAGACCTTTCTCTCTGGCCGCCCTTAATACTTTTTCCTTCATTTCAACCTTGGTGAATCTGACAATTATGTGTCTTGTGGTTGTTCTTCTCAACCACTGCTATTCAACATAGTATTGGAAGTTCTGGTCAGAGTAGTCAGCAAGAGAAAGATATAAAGCCTGTTCATATAAGAAGAGAGGAAGTCAAATTGTCTCTGTTTGCAGATGACATGATTGTACGTTTAGAAAACCCCATCATCTCAGCCCAAAATCTCCTTAAGCTGATAAGTAACTTAAGCAAAGTCTCAGGATACAAAATCAATGTGCAAAAACCACTAACATTCCTATACACCAATAACACACAGAGAGCCAAATCATGAGTGAACTCCCATTCACAATTGCTACAAAGAGAATAAAATATCTAGGAATACAACTTACAAGGGATGTGAAGGACTTCTTTAAGGAGAACTACAAACCACTGCTCAAGGAAATAAGAGAGGACATAAACAAATGAAAAAACATTCCATGCTCGTGGATAGGATAGGAAGAGTCAATATCATGAAAATGGCCATACTGCCTGAAGTAATTTATAGATTCAATGCTATCCCCAACAAGCTACCATTGACTTTCTTCACAGAATTAGAGAAAATTATGTTAAATTTCACATGGAACCAAAAAAGAATATTTGTAGCCAAGACAATCCTAAGCAAAAAGAACAAATTACAGGCATCATGCTACCTGACTTCAAACTACACTACAAGGCTACAGTATGAAAGCAGCATAGTACTGGTAGAAAAACAGATATATAGACCAATGGAACAGAACAGAGGCCACAGGAATAATACCACACATCTACAACTGTCTGATCTCTGAAAAACCCAGCAAAAAAAGCAATGGGGGAAAGATTCCCTATTTAATAAACGGTGTTGGGAAAACTGGCTAGCCATATGCAGAAAACTGAAACTGGACCCCTTCCTTACACTTTATACAAATATTAACTCAAGATGAATTAAAGACTTAAGCATAAACCTAAAACCATAAAAACTCTAGAAGAAAGCCTAGGCAATACCATTCAGGACATAGGTATGGGCAAAGACTTAATGACTAAAACATCAAAAGCAATGGCAACCAAAGTCAAAATTGACAAATGGGATCTACTTAAACTAAAGAGCTTCTACGCAGCAAAACAAACTGTCATCAGAGTGAACAGGCAACCTACAGAATGGGAGAAAGTTTCTATCCATCTGACAAAGGGCTAATATCCAGAATCTACAAAGAACTGAAACAAATTTACAAGAAAAAACAACCTCATCAAAAAAAATGAGTGAATGATAAACAGACACTTCTCAAAAGAAGACATTTATGCAGCCAACAAACATAAGAAAAAAAAAAAAAGCTCATCATCACTGGTCATTAGAGAAATGCAAATCAAAACCACAATGAGATACCATCTCAGGCCAGTTAGAATGGCCATTATTAAAAAGTCAGGAAACAACAGATGCTGGAGGATGTGGAGAAATAGAAATGCTTTTACAGTTGGTGACAGTGTAAATTAGTTCAACCATTGTGAAAACAGTGTGGCAATTCCTGAAGGATCTAGAACCAGAAATATCATTTGAACCAGAAATACCATTTGAACCAGCAATCCCATTATTGGGTATATACCCAAAGGATTATAAATCAGTCTCCTATAAAGACACATATATATGTATGTTTATTGTAGCACTGTTCACAACAGCAAAGACTTGGAACCAACACAAATGTTCATCAATGATAGACTGGATAAAGAAAATGTAGCACATATACATCATGGAATACTATGCAGGCATAAAAAATGATGAGTTCATGTCTTTTGCAGGGACATGGATGAAGCTGGAAACCATCATTCTCAGCAAACTAACATGAGAACAGAAAACCAAACACCACATGTTCTTACTCATAAATGGGAGTTGAACAATGAGAACACATGGACACAGGGAGGGGAACATCAGACACTGGGGCCTGTGGGGGTGTGGGAGGCTAGAGGAGGCATAGCATTAGGAGAAATGCCCAATGTAGATGGGTTGATGGGTGCAGCAAACCACCATGGCACTATGTAACAAACCTGCACATTTGCACACATACCCCAGAACTTAAAGTTAAAAAAAAAAAAGAAAGAAAATATGGCATATATACATCATGGAATACTATGTAGCCAAAAAGGGATGAGTTCATGTCCTTTGCAGGGACATGGATGTAGTTGGAAACCATCATTCTCAGCAAACTAACACAGGAACAGAAAACCAAACACTGCATGTTCACTCATAAGTGGGAGTTGATCAGTGAGAATGCATGGACACAGGGAGGGGAACATCACACACTGGGGCCTGTCAGGGTGTGGGGGGCTAGGGGAGACACACTGGGGCCTGTCAGGGTGTGGGGGGCTAGGGGAGACACACTGGGGCCTGTCAGGGTGTGGGGGGCAGAGGGAGGGATAGCATTAGGAGAAATACCTAATGTAGATGACAGGTTGATGGGTGCAGCCAACCACCATGGCATGTGTATACTTATGTAACAAACCTGCACTTTCTGCACACGTATCCCAGAACTTAAAGTATTTAAAAAAAAAAAAAAAAAAGAGGCCAAAAGTGAAAGAAAAGTTTCCATCAACTAGATGATAAGGGCTTGCCTAAATTAAGGCAGTTGCAATGGGGAAAAAAGAGGAGATGCAATAATGAAGAAATTTTTTAAAAAGCAATAGACTTTGATAGTTGGTGGTATGTGTGAGCTAAAGAAGGTACATATAGGATGATTCCTTATTTCTGAATTGAGGGACTGGGTGAATAGCAGTTCCACCTATCAAGATAGGGGATAAAGAGAAAGAGTTGGAATTTAATTCATATCAACTTTATTTTAATGGGATCTCATATTTAATTTTGTTCTGACTTTTCCCACTGAATTTCCAATAACACTATTATCACCGACTTCATTGGATAAAGTGTCTGCCAAATCTATACGCTAAGACTCCACAGTAAACATCTTGAAATATGGAAGGTAAAACATTTCTGGGTTTGTGGAATCAAGTTGCTATCAACAATAGGATTGTCCGCGATAAAAAAGAATTACAAAAAACTGTTCTTGCTTTCTCTTTTACCATAACATATATATTTAGGCTCAAAATATAATCATGTCATTATCTGAAAGGATTCCGGGTAGAAAACCCTTCAATCAAAATTACTTATTTCTCTAGCTCTGTCACAAGTTTGCAGTGATTTTGTCACAATGCTGAATTTTCCAAGCAACAAAACCAAAAGGTTATTTACTAAACATGAAGATGCCAACTATTTTTCTTCCTTTGTTGATTTCCCTCTTGAAACTGTAAATAGACACCCTATTCCCTGAAAACTTGTTGTTATCAGTCAGCTTCTTTCATACCATACTTTATACCATATGCTTTATTAGTGAGTTTATTCAATCATTCTAAAGGGCAACATCTATTTCTTTCCCTTCTGCTCAAAATCTTTGCAGACTATAAATTTATATAATTCAAGAGCTAGGAAAAACGGCAAGGCAAAAATCCCCTACACATGAAACAGGATCATGGCAAATAAATGAGTGTATCTGTAATTATGCATTAAAGAGTCTATCCATAATTGTTCATTAAAACAACCAAACACAAGCATAAAAATTTGAAAGGAAATAAAAGAGGCAAGACAAATAACGGCTAGTGATAGATAAGAGTAAACCCTAAGAAATCCTGACAATTATTTCATGTGGAGGTCAATTAAGATTTCTCAAAATGAAGTTAAGATGAATGTGTCTTAAATGTGATAGTGAGTAAAAGAACAACACATAAAAAGATTCCATGTAGCCTGGTTCCATTTACATAAATTTCCAAAACCGTCTTGTCTAGGAATGCACACACAGGTGGCTAAGCAAGAAAGATAATCAAGGGCATTTTAACCACAGAATTAATATGGTGGTATCCACTGTCTGAGATGAAAGAATATCTGGGAGAAAGGACCTTCTGAAACCTGTTGATGTTCTCATTTTTGACCTGGGATGCGTTAAAGAGATATTTGCTTTGTAACAATTCATTATACTATACCTTGATTTTTTTTGCACTTATCTGTGTCTCATATTTCATAATAGAAAGACATTTTTCTTAATTTAACAAATAAAAGAACATAGCACAGATAAGTACACTCAAAAAACGTTTCTTCCTACATACAGGTTATCATCAAGCTGTGCAAAATTCTTACCTGACAAGTTTATTGGAGCAATTTCAATAGACTCATTCAGAAAAAAAAAAATAGATAAAGCCATGGAGGACAATATATAACAAAAGATAATGAACCAAAGAATGTTTCATTTTTCTGAAAAACATTACTTGCATGAACATTTTTCAAAAATAGGAAGCAAGAGCCTGAAACTTTATAAGCTTCTCTAATTCTCAACAATGTGTATGTCAAACTGTTTAATTCTATCACCCCAACATTGCTGAATTTCAATATTCTGACCAGAACCTATTTTGACCAGAAACAAAATATTTGTTTAACTTAATGATAAAGGGTATACATATACATAAAGGGTATACATAATGATAAAGGGTATACACTTTACATATTTCCTATAAAACAATGTTATTACAGGTTTAAGCCAAGATATGCAATATGTCTTTGTCATCCTGAATTTCATATTATTTTATTTATAATATAACCAAAAAACCTAGAATTATTTCCATGGAAACTTATACTAATCATACCATAAAAATATAAACTGTAATAAGAAATTACATTAAAATAATCTTTGAAACATCAAGACCGAAAATAATTATTCTCAGTAAAGAACAGAAGCAAACACCAAAGGATAATTTGAGTACTTTAGCTTGCTCCTCTACCACACCCCACAATTTCCCTTAGTACTCATCAGTCTCTCCTAAGTAAAACAGTCAAAATCAAATGAAGGAAGGAAGGAAGGAAGGAAGGAAGGAAGGAAGGAAGGAAGGAAGGAAGGAAGGAAGGAAGGAAGGGAGGGAGGGAGGGAGGGAGGGAGGGAGGGGGGGAGGGAGGGAGGGAGGGGAGGGAGGGGAGGGAGGGAGGGGAGGGAGGGGAGGGAGGGGAGGGAGGGAGGGGAGGGAGGGAGGGGAGGGAGGGGAGGGAGGGGAGGGAGGGAGGGGAGGGAGGGAGGGGAGGGAGGGAGGGAGGGAGGGATCCTTGGTATGCAGCTTAAGGCAAGCGATCCAGTACTCTCTTGTACACTGTTTATGTCCTGCTATTTCTCAAATTATTTGCTACGTACACACCAATTGATCTTTATTAAACATGCTATATTTTAAAAATATCCTCATCCATATTGTTCAGGCACAAGGTCTAATTTTCAGTCTATTTTAAACTACCCTCTAAAATTATGATAGGTATGATCTGACAGTTACAGTTTACAGAGATCTTACCAAATAAATTAACTAAAGCTTCAGTCCTGTGGCTTGGTAATCACCAGCCCACAGACAATGAATCAAAGAGTTCCCAGATTTAATTAATGAAAATGAACTTGGAAAAGCTTCTTTGGTATTCAAACATATACATCAGTGCCTACCACGTTTGGTTACAATTTGCCCCCATCCTGCAATAAGGCCCAATATGCAGTGAAAGAAAACACACTTAAGAGCAACCATTTTTCTTCATAAGATTAGTCCAGTTTCTATGAACTAGAATTTATTTTTTTTGGTCCAGACGTACCAGATCTGAAGAACATTGAATAATTTCAGGTGACATGAATATCAAAGGTCAAAGGAAAACAGTCTTAGGGCTAAAAGACACTTTCAAATCATCAAGTAAAAGTATCAGTTCAACATTGTACCATATTTCAGTCATTCAGCCTTTATGGAACTTAAACAAAACTTGAACATTTTTGGAGTTGACGAGTATGTATAGTTACATATGCAGTATGATTCCATTTACATAAACTTCAAAAACTGAGAACACTTGTTTGCAAATGATCACTTCAGCATGTGAAGAAGAGATGGCTAGTCAGAGCCATTCCTTCATTAGCCCTTGTTTTATTGGTAGGCAGGATACTACCCCTTAAAGCATCACCAGGGACTGGTTTCATGCAAGACAATTTTTCCACAGATGGGAGACAGATAGCTTCCGGATGAAACTGTTTCACCTCAGATCATCAGGCATTAATTAGTCTCATAAGGAGTGCACGACCTAGATCCCTTACAAGTGCAGTTCACCACAGGGTTCACGTTTCTATGAGAATCTAATGCCCCCAGTGATCTAACAGGAGGAGGAGTTCAGGTGATAATGCCGGCTGGTCCCTGCTCACCTCCTGTAGTGCTGCTCAGTTCCTAACAACCCACACACTGGTATCTAGCCATGGCCCACAGTTTGGGGAGCCCTGCCTTAAAGGCAGGAAGCTGGTCCCTCACTTCCTATCCTATTTTATGGACTTTCTTCCACTACCTGTCTCTGACCCGTGCTGTGTTCCCCATCTAGCTTCTTTGAGATATTTGAAGAGTCATAAAAGCAATACTTGTTCATATCTGTATAGTAAACCTTATGTGTGTAACCAAATTTCAAAATGAAGGTGAGAGGTACTTCAAACCCCTAATAGCCATGCTGTGATAGACATTACTGAGGTCTTAATAGTAGAACATAATGCCCTTACCCTCAAATAATTTACAGACTAAATGAGGCACAAAGAATTGCAGCTGATAAGAAAAAACTGTGTACTAGACACAGAAGTTGGCTCTACCTGTAGGAGACACAAAGTTTTGATAAGAGAGAACATTTAATTCAAATCCTGAAAGATTTGTAGATATTACAGGTGAATGAGAAGAGAAAGGGCAACCCCAGTCAAAGAGACATGAGCAAAGGCGAGAGGCATGAATCAGCAGGTAAAAGTTAGAATGTTTCTTTTTATCTTCACTTGCTACTCTCCACTGCACATTGATGGTGAGCAGCAACTCCGTATAAAAGAATGAACCTAGGACAAACTGATAGAACTCTGTTTATAGAACAGACTATAAAGTTAAACACATTTTCAGTGGAAAAAAGTAACTAAAAAGTATAGGGGTATGGGGGTAGTAAGTGGTAGTAAGTGATCATTTTTCCATTCACAACACGTGGACAATAGATAGGGCTCCTAAGCAATATTAACTACCTTTAGGTAATTGAAAGTCTTCTGGTCTATTTCTTGAACTATTGTCTTCCCATTGTCCTTTTCCCTCATGTTTCCCACCTCTCAGTGCATCCTTCGGTCACAGTTTAATACCTCCTCCAAGAAGTCTTCCCTAACCCCAGGTGTATGTCATGTGACACTGCCCATTGCTTTCATAGTCCCTTGTACTTCCCCAAGATAGAATTTATTACTCTGCTTTGGAATTCTGTTATTTATCTCCTCGATCAAGCTATAAGGTTCACGGGGGAGTTGACCTTATCGTTTCTAGTGTGTATCCAGAGACAAAAACATCCCTTGGCTCGCAGTAGGAGCCCGATAAATATTTATGGAGTTAATATTAAGCAGTAAGTTAGATAATTAATGTTCCAAGAAAACTAATTTTTTAGGTAGACTATTTAATGACAAATTGTGTATGTGTTTTTCAATGGGTAGGGAAATATAAAATTCCAAATTAAATTTTTACTAGAAATAATTGTGATGTAAATGGAATAAACTGAAACAGAGCTAGAAAATGTATCTTGACAGACAAAAAAAAAAAAGTATTAATAGTAATGCTTAGTAACTTTGCATACAGATATAAAGGGCTGATGTTCAGCTGAAGCATGCCTGTAAGATGTTTCAAATGTTTATAGCTAGAATTTCCTCTCATTGGTCAGTGCTGGTCAGGTGCCTGTATTACATCAGTTGTCGAATATTTTCAATAATACCCCTATATAGACATAAATGAAAAAACACAGGTAAGTGTCTTCTGACAAAATTACTAATGGTCATGCTAAAAAGTGATTTGAATCCCATTACTGATTTTTGTATCAGTGCTTTTGAAACTATGTACTTGTGACCCAAGGGAGTTACAGAGATATCACTGAAGCGTGGGAAAGTTGAGGCTCTCATCTCATACCCCCAACCCTTTGTCAGAGCAGGTGGGTCACTGGCTGATCTCATCCTCCTAAGTCGCCTCTTTCTCAGAGAATTGAATACAAAGCTGTTTCTTTGCTATTCCTTTCCTTATATAGATTAGGAGGCACTCTGGGCTGTGTGTGTGTGTATGTATGTGTGTATGCGTATGTGTGTGTGTGCGTGTGTGTGTGTGTGTGTGCGTGTGTGTGTGTGTGTATAATAAGAGTTCCTTGATTCCACAAGGATGATTACAAGCTGTTAGAACTCTTTTAAACATTCATTTAAATAGATTTATAAATGCAAGTAAGTATTAACTAACTATAAAGTTGCTGCCTTTATACTGCTAATAAAGACTGTCTATACTCATTCATTATTGGAAATTGTGAAGACATATTTTCTTATTTTGTATCAATCTGCTTCTTTATCCTACAAGGATCATACAAAATTAATAAATTCAGTGTTACCTAAATTTTAAAGCATTACTCTATTACTTTTCCATACTGAAGATCACTATCTTAGAGAAACAAAACTAAGTAGTAAATATAAGCAAAAATTATATTTATATGGTTCATATCAGATCAAAGAAATGTTCTCATTTGGGATCCTATAAAACTGAGAGCCCCCAGTCTTTTTTTATTATTATTACATTGAGACAGAAAGCACCCCTGGGAAAAACCACCTTCAGATCAGCTACTAAGTCAGGCTTAAGTTTTTCCTCCTATCATTTCATCGAGCTATCTGAATTTTTATATTCATTGAAGTAGACCTTTGACTGTCTGCCAAGTATGCTTTTCCTTTAGGGAATCACTTTCTCCATAGTAATCCTTTCATTCATATGATTCATGTGAAGCTGACTCAGCTTCAGGAAGGAGCACTTGCCTCAAGCCAGAACAATCAAAAATGCCTCTGGAACTTTTCCTAAAGCTATATATAAAGGCACTCTAGGATCCTATAAGATCTTTAAATTAAGGATCATGTACCCTGAAGCTGCAGGGGCGTTTCCCACTATGTCAGGTGTGTGCCTGAGAATGAAACCAACACAGAGAAATGCGGATCTGAGAGATGGTACACAATGTGTTCAACAGTAAGTCAATAAAGACTAGCATGGACTAGAGAAAGATTTAGTTAGTTAGCAGTTAGTTAGAGACAGTCTCGCTCTGTCACCCAGGCTGGAGTGCAGTGGCATGATCTCGGCTCGCTGCAACCTCTGCCTCATGGGTTCAAGTGATTCTCCTGCCTCAGCCTCCCAAGTAGCTGGGATTACAGGCGCCTGTGACCATGCCCGGCTAATGTTTGTATTTTTAGTAGAAATGAGGTTTCACCATGTTTGCCAGGATGGTCTCGAACTCCTGACCTCAGGTGATCCATCCGCCTCGACTTCTCAAAGTACTGGGATTACAGGTGTGAGCCACCCATGCCTGGCCGAAAGATGCTTTCTGTAAAACGTCTTGGAAGCATCACTGTGGTGGTTTTTTTTTTTTTTTTCTTAATCTACAAAAGGAAGTTTTCTTCTCTTATTAGAATATAATTTTATATGTTTCAAAATGGGAAGGCATCACATTAGCCATCCATAGTGACCATGTAAATATATAAAGAAAAGAGGGAAAATAAATGTCCTCTTAAAGGAAAAGTACTATTTCATCCAAGAAATAGAATTCCTACTTTATTTAAAGTTTCTTTCTGTGCATTAGCTAAATCACTACTTGCAGTCATTTCCTTTCTCCCTTTATCAGCTGCATCATCATTGTACCAAGAAAAATCTTAGGCCCTCCTAGAGACAGTCTATACTGGAATGATGCCAAAATGCATAAAATAACAAGCAGTCTAGCAAACACAAGAGGTGAACAGCTGAGCTGAGAGCACGGCAGAGTGAAAAGACAAACAAGTAAAAGAATTTATTGAAAAAGATTTTTATGAAAATGACTAGCACAGAGCACAGCACAAAATAGGTACTCTATATTCCATCTCTATCTACTCAGCCAATTTCTAGAGAATCAATCATTTACTACCTACATTTATTTTTCCCTGGTTGCTAATATTTATTGCCATTTCTAGAAGGATCTGCTGAGCAGAAAGTCTCTTCTTTGTGCAAAAGTTCTGAGTAAACTCCAAAGAGTTAGGGTGGCTTAGCAAGACAAAAAAACAAGGTCAGGCACCTGGAATCACAGGGTTACCAGGCTGGTGTATCTTCCAAGGCAGATCTAGGTCTGCCTTCTGTGAGACTGTGCACTGTCCACTGAATCACATCTGACATTCACTTGGGTGAGGGGTGAGAAGATGGCTGAAGAGGGCAGATCAAACTTGCTAGACAGGTATAGGAACCTTGGACTCCAGATAGGAGACCAATCAGCGCACCTGAATCTGTAGCAGGGAGCTCAGATAAGAAGTGTTTATGAGCCCAGCTACAAACCTCTCCTGCACACCTCTACCACATACTAAAGGAATTGCAAGGAGAAAAGAAGCAATAAATCAGCAGCAAGCAAAGGCGAACCTGACAGCAGGCAGGGAAGGAAAAGAGGGTCCATAAATTCACAATCCCTATTCTGATCAAACTTAAGAAAAATCTGAGCTCCAAAAATTCTTGAACTTCTCTCATTTGAGTGTGGCAGGGCATGCTCTTTCTGGTGTTTGACCTTAGAACCTTGTCCCCTTTCTGATTTGAACAGCACTGTCATTGAGCAGCCTACCACAGACATGCACAATTAAATCACTCCTTAAGAGCCATTAGTATGGCAAAAACAATTGCAACCAAGGTTAATTTCTTTAGTAACCTTTAAATTTATTCTAGACATAAGTCACCAAGTGTATATCAATAATTATTTGATTTGTAGATGTTTCTGACAAAGCAGAATAAAGAACCATCTTTCAAGATACATGATAAATGAAACAACAGACCCAAAGAGTAACTGGAATATTCCTTCTTATCCTAAAGTAGGAACATTTCAAAGTTATCGATTCTCGTGGTCAAGAGATTATTGCCACAATTTCCAAAAAAAATTTTAAGCTCATTGATCGTGATATCAGTCTCATTTTGATGCAAAGAAGTGAGAAAATACATAAAGCAAACAAATGCGTCAATGTCGCAAAGTAAACTAATGAACAGAGACATTTAAACATCACAGGTTTTCATTATGGAAAACCAAAATAATTAGCAGTTTCCACTGAAAACGCCTCCTACTTTTTACAAATCATTAAACAGAAACACTTTCGTCATGAATTTACTGTGCAATTCTATTTTTCTTTCATAATGTTCTTTTTCTTCTAATGTTTCAAAATAATGGCTTAAGTAGCCATTAGTGCTTTAAACCTTGTGTAACTTTCACAATTTAAATTCAGAAGATACACACTCGTGTTTATAGAGGAGAGTGTAAAAGTAAGGCGGAGCAAAGGCAGAATGTTGACGAAAAGGGTGGAATGATTGGAAAACTCACTCTCCAGGATGGATACCCCACCTTACCTGATGCAGTAATTACACATTGCATGTCTGTATCAAAACTTCTCCTGTACCCCAGAAATATATACAACTACTGTATACCAAAGAAATTACAGTAAGAAATGTTTTTTAAAAAGAAAAGAAAACTCATCTTCCAAAGGAACTAGGTTGCATTTTTAACCCAGCTCCTTTTAAGCCTGTACTGCCTTGAGATAAACAAATGATATTGGAGGCAAAAACTCTTGATTTGAAGTCGCTATATGTTGTTAGACATTCCTGCAATAGTAAATTTTATCTGTGAACTTGACTGGATCGCAGGATGCCTAGATAATTGAGTTAAACATTTTTCCTGAGCATGTCTGGGAGGGTGTTTCCAGAAGAGATCAACATTTGATCAGTACTGAGTAAAGCAGATGGCCCTCCCCAAGTGGGTGGGTATTGTCCTATCTGTTGAGGGCCTGAATAGACAAAAAGGTGGAAGGAGAGACTCGCCCTCTCTCTGCCTGACGCTTTAGCTGGGACATTGATTTTCTGCCCTTGTTGTTCCTGGTTCTTAGGTCTTCTGTCTCAGACTGGAATCTACAGCACCGGCTCTCTGGCTCTTAGGCCTTCAAACTATACCACCAGTTTTCCAGGTTTTCCAGCTTTGGGGTATCTCAGCCTCTATAATTGTGTAAGCCAATACATTATAATAAGTCTTTCTATATACAGTATATTATCTATAGATAGGTATATCTATATCTGTCTTCTACTAGTTTTGTTTGTTCTTCTTCTGGTTTTGTTTCTCTGGAGAACCCTGATTAATAGGATTCCTGATAGTCCATATCTATGCTTTTGTTTCTCTTAAGAGGAGATGTGTGCTTAGGTCTGAGCAAGTTATTTTTTTTTAGTAACATAAAAAAAGAACAAATTATTAAAAATTACATTGTAACTCTAAATGTTAATATCACCATGCCATAGCTTCCTAGTAATTACAAACTGAAGGTATGTATACCTCTTAAAATTTCAGAGATTAAACCAAATGATTCATCTATTTTAAGGGAATCAAAGCAGATACATGATTGTCTGATAGAACTCAAAGTTGACATTACTTTGAGAAATTTCACCTCTTGTAAGCAGTGCCACTAAATAAACAGCATACCACATTTAATTTTGATTGACGTGGTTATTGTTAAAGGCTATATTTCAAAACAGTGCACATATCACCAGTGTCAGAGCTATGGTTCCCTAGAAATATCTACTGAACAACAACAACAACAGTATTGCCATTGAGAAAAAAAGCAGAAGTAAAAGCAGTCTTGATTTCCTGGAATCAAAACCCCCTCCCTCACTGTGCCATTACTGTCACTGTCTTAGTTCCGATCCCCATCACCATAACTGACCGATCCCAAGTGCTTCCAATTGCCTTTCCTGGTTTCTTACACTCAGCCTTGTTTCCCACTGCAGCCACTCTCAATTCTTCCTGCACACAACCACTAGATTCACTGTGGAAAACAGATTGCCTTACTATTACCTGAATCTCTTTGTTAAATATAATATAATACAATATAATATATCTAGAATGGGCAATGGTGTAGGACTTTAGCAATTGTATAGGGCTCTAAGGCATTCTTTCTGCATACAACCACTAGATTCACTGTGGAAAACAGATTGCCTTACTATTACCTGAATCTCTTTGTTAAATATAATATAATATAAAATAATATAATATAATATATATAGAATGAGCAATGGTGTAGGACTTTGGCAATTGTATATGGCTCTAAGGCATGTGGTCTTGCACTCAAAGTCTCCCTCTGACTCCATCTTATTATTCTATTTTCTATTCACACTTATTCATCTCTTTATTCCTTGCTTTTTGCATATATGCAAAAGTGTCATTAGAATCATTTACTTCAAATTCTTTCGGAAATGTTATTGGGTAATTTATTAATTATTCATTCTTTTAGGTCTAGCTCCAATGTTGCCAACTCTGTGAACCTTTTCTGCTCTCCTCCAGGGAGTCACTCATACCCGTTTATGCCACTGAATTATTTCATACATGCCTCTATTAAAGCACTTGCCCCATATTGTTGAGATTATTGGATCTACTTAACTGTGACAGGAACTCGTCACAGGAACTCTGTCATCACTGTGTTTAGCTCCAGCATCTTACACTTTGATGAGTGGGCACACAATAAATATTTGTTGAATAAATGTGTGGCTCCTGTTCTTAGGTAACTAATTATCTACCCCAAAGTGGCATTAGGATCAAATGAAGAGTGAGCAAGTCAAAGGTGCAAGGAGTCCAGTATTTATTGAGCCTTCACTACCTGCAGGTGCTGTTCTAGTTGCTGGAGAGGGATGAACATAGGTTTCTTCAGGCCTCTTGGAGTTTATAGGCCATCAGGGAAGAAAGACAAAATATATACACAAATACCATATTACTTCAGTTGGCATGGCTAGGACAAGAACCAGGTCTAACTCCGAAGTCTGTACCTTAACAATTGCATAGCAATTTTTACAAGCAAAATCATTCATAATTTAGTGGGAAATAATCCCTGATTCTAAATGCCAAAAATAAAGCTGTACTTAAAGGAGTACATAATTAATGAATTCATGCCCAACACACTTCCAAAAGCAAATTGAAAGATGTCTTCAATTTTAAGAGACACCATTGTTTCAATAAATTCTCCATGATAAAAATAAATTACCACATAAAATGATTCTTTCAATGATAACATCACAAATTTTTAAGTGTTAAAAATGTTGAAACAGAGCATGTCTTAAGATTAAAGAAATACTGAAATGACTTAAATAATTATAAGTGTTCAAGTCTGCAAGAAAGAAGTACAGAGCACTATGGAGGCATAGAATAAATGACCCTTATCCAGTTGTGGGGAAGGGTCAGGAAAGTCATTCCCACTGAGTGCTACATTAGGCTGGAATCAGACTGTAAGGGAAGCAAGTATTGGCAATGTTGCCAATGTGGGAAGATGCACCATTAGCAGAATCAATGACAACTCCATAATGGGCATTAGCAGCAGCTGCACTAGAGCTTATGTATGGAAGAGGAAACGAAAGTGGAAAACATGAACCTACTTGTATCTGAGTACACAGTATCCTGAGGGATCCCTCAGTGTTATTTAAGGAGGTTTGGATATGTGACCCCAAGCTCTAGAAATGCCAGTTAATTTGGCCATTAATCTGAGATCATCTGTGTTCAAGGGTTGGTGAATCCTGGGACCCAGGGTTATCCCAAGACCCCGATATTTCACTTGGGTCCTTTTGTATTTGTTGGCTGGTCTGAGAAATAGAGGGAAAGAGTAAAAAAGAGAAATTTT
Source organism: Macaca nemestrina (assembly GCF_043159975.1). Lineage (NCBI taxonomy): Eukaryota > Metazoa > Chordata > Mammalia > Primates > Cercopithecidae > Macaca > Macaca nemestrina. The sequence continues at coordinate 81,230,491 of NC_092135.1, read as the reverse complement.
AAAGCTAGGTTTCCGGGGGAGACCTCACATGTCAGCAGGTTCCTTGATGACCCCCCCGCTGCAAAACCAGCAAGTTTTTATTAGTGATTTTCAAAAGGGGAGGGAGTGTACGAATAGGGTGTGGGTCACAGAGATCAAATGCTTCACAAGGTAATAAAATATCACGAGGCAAATGGAGGCAGGGCGAGATCACAGGAAGGGGTGAAATTAAAATTGCTAATGAAGTTTCCAGCACGGGTTGTCATTGATAACATCTTATCAGGAGACAGAGTTTGAGAGCAGAAAACTGGTCTGATCAAAATTTATTAGGTGAGAATTTCCTTATCCTAATAGGCCTGGGAGCGCTACAGGAGACCAGGGCTTATTTCATCCCTTATCTGCAACCGTAAAAGACAGATGTTCCCAAAGCGGCCATTTCAGAGGCCTCCCCTTAGGAATGCATTCTCTTTCTCAGGGATGTTCCTTGCTGAGAAAAAGAACTCAGAGGCAATATTTCTCCTATTTGCTTTTGAAAAAAGAGAAATATGACTCTGTTCCGCCCGGCCTACAGGCAGCCAGACTTTAAGGTTATCTCCCTTGTTCCCTGAAAATCGCTGTTATCCTGTTCTTAAGGTGCCCAGATTTCATATTGTTCAAATACACATGCTCTACAAACAATTTGTGCAGTTAACACAATCATCATCACAGGGTCCTGAGGCAACATTCATCCTCCACTTACAAAGATGACGGGATTAAGAGATTAAAGACAGGCATAGGAAATCACAAAAGTATTGATTGGGGAAGTGATAAGTGTCTGTGAAATCTTCATAATTTATGTTCAGAGATTGCAGTAAAGACAGGCATAAGAAATTATAAAAGATTAATTTGGGGAATTAATAAATGTCTATGAAATCTTCACAATTTATATTCTTCTGCAATGGCTTCAGCTGGTCCCTCTGTTCAGGGTCCCTGACTTCCTGCAACACATCAAGGTATATTTACCAACACCATTATATTCTAAGACTTAAAGGAGGTTATTCTAGGCTCTTCGCAAAGAATCTCAATTTTCACAATGAGACTTTGATACTAAGAGTGGGGAGACTGGCCTAATGTCTAATAGATGGAAATTTTAATTTTGAAAATTCATTAGTAGTTAGACATGTTCATTTTAAAGTGCATTAATTTTATGGATACCAGGCATCAGCCTAAATTGCTTTAGTTATTTTCAACTTTACTCTTTCAAACCCTTTTATACAAACCTGTGCCTATTCTCCTTCAAATATATAATAGTTTCCCCCAAACCACAGGGATTTGGGTCCAGAAGAATTCCCTTAACATAACTTAAAATCAATAAACTAAAGCCATAGAAGAAGAATAGACTTGGGGAAACAGTGTCATAGCCAAATCTGTAAGAAACCTAACACATAATTTCACATTTGTAAAACAATATACTAAGATATTAGCCATGCATTTTATACACCTAAATTAACAACATGAATTATACCTTTGCATGCTAGAAGTTTTCAGGAGCTCCCTCTCTTGCCACCTCTTTTCTTCAGTATTAACAACATGCTCACAAGTTACTTTTGTTTTGTTACAGAAAACAAATACTTCAAAGCATCTCTTTTTAAATTTATCTGTGTCTACATCTCAATGACCATCATCTTTTCAATTTTATGACTCAAAATTGGCCCTGTAGCCCCACCTGCTGCCTCCAGGTCTCTCCAGTTTCCAGGCCCAGTCCTTAGCTCACTGAGGCCTCAATCAGTTACCCCTTTTCTTCCTCCTAAGGGGTACTGGGGAGCTTTCCAATCTTTCAGTATCTTTCCCAGTTGTTATAAAAATTTGTGTTTCCTCTCCACCATCAGTTTTACTTCCTTTTTAAATATTCCCAACTTCCAGTTGCCTTTTCTTCTCAACTCAGATTACTCACAATTCAAATGCAAATAAATTCAAAATCTTTTGATTGACAAAAGGAACTACAAAGTAACTGCATCTCACTTCAAATCTTTATTGGAATCTCATGTTTAGGAAGGGATTATTGTATTTCATTCAATCTTGCTACATGTTTGCTGTGCAGGCACTAAATATATGTATTGTTAAATATTCCTGTCCAAATTTAGATCTTTCCTGAACATCTTCACTTTTGACAGTCTCCGGTTTCATTTAGAAAAAGACATAGATGTGGCATGCTCTAGAACAGAAAGTTAAGAAATCCTGGGAGAAAAAATATATGGTAGTATAAAAGTAGAAAGTTGCCATTAGATGTAGGGGCCCAGGTTTCACATCTGTAATAAATCTCTATCTACTGTACAAACTATATTCTAAAACATTAGAGCACTTAATAACATGCATTAAACTCCACTACCCAAAATAAGAACAATGTAAAAATAGTTTTAATATAAAATAGAAATTGAACAAAATAGTTGATAAATGTATCTGGGTTTAAATTTCTTTAGATTTTGTCTTTAAAAATCCTACCCCATTAAAAAGTGGTCAAAGGACATGAACAGACACTTCTCAAAAGAAGGCATACATGCAGCCAACAAACATGAAAAAAAGCTCAACATCACTGATCATTAGAGAAATGCAAACCAAAACTACAATGAGATACCATCTCACGCCAGTCAGAATGGCAATTATTAAAAAGTCAAGAAACAACAGATCCTGGCAAGGTTGCAGAGAAAAGGAATGCTTTTACGCTTTTGGTGGGGATGTAAATTAGTTCAACCATTGTGGAAGACAGTGTGGTGATTCCTCAAAGATTCAGAACCAGAAATATCATTTAACCCAGCAATCTCATTACTGGGTATATACCCAAAGGAATATAAATTGTTCTATTATAAAGATACATGCACACATATGTTCATTGCAGCACTATTCACAATAGCAAAGACATGAAATCAACCCAAATGCCCATGAATGATAGGCTGGATAAAGAAAATGTACATATGCACCATGGAATACTATGGAACCATGAAAAGGAATGAGATCATGCCCTTCACAGGGATAAGGATGGAGCTAGAAGCCATTATCCTCAGCAAACTAACACAGGAACAGAAAACCAAACACTGCCTGTTCTCACTTATAAGTGGGAGATGAACAATGAGAACACATGGACACAGGAAGGGGAACAATACACACTGGGGCCTGTAGAGAGGGTGGGAAAGGGGGAACATCAGGAAAAATAGCTAATGCATGCCAGGCTTAATACCTAGGTGATGGATTGATAGGTGCAGCAAACCACCATAGCACACATTTACCTATGTAAGAAACCCACACATCCTGCATGTGTACCCCAGAACTTTAAATAAAAATAAAAATCTTGATATCAATCTTCACAAGCATTTCATAAAATTTAGGAAGTTATTTACATATGGAAAAATATCATTTCTGTTGACTTATATTATGATGTCTAAGATAATTCATGTATAAAATATTTTTTTCTGTTTGACAGTAGATATGAAGACATGTAAATAGCAGGAGGAAGCTCTCAGGAAAACTACATTTCAGAAATTAATTCCATGTTCTAATAACAGATTAAAAAAATGAAAATGATGTTAACTTTGAATGTCAAGAGTTCACAGTAAACTTACTAAACTTCTTATTAAAATCTTCACACATCTAAAGCAGTAATATAATTCACACCTCTCTCTATTCTCACCAATTAAAACAAAAAAACACTATGCTTATTTTAAAGGCTTTGCTTTTTTTTCCCAAATTGTTTTAGGAAATGATCATCCTGTGTTTCAAATTATCTTAATTAGAACTACTAAGTCGGTCTTCTCTGAAAATAAATCTCTTTTGTCTACTTATCAAAATCTATTTGTTTTTTCTTTGCGGTTATACTTTCCAGAGAAAGTAAAGAACATTAATCCAATTCCTTTACAGTCTAAGAATTCTGTTTAACAAAATATCAGTGAAAATTTAACACCATAAAAAAATGAAGATTATACAAATCAAAGGGCACTTGATATTTTCACAAATTGTAAGTGATTTTTAATATATCTATTTAAGGTTATTTGGCCAAGTTATGTGTGTTTACTAGGATTTGTTTCTTTATATATTAGGAAATATAGAAAACCATGCTCTGATCAACCTCTAGGAATGTCTCCTACCTCACATTCCTACAGGACTGGGGAACAAAATTTAATAGATCTCCTGGGTCCATGTTAAAAGGAGTATCACATTTCTCCTTAAGGATCTTTCAATGACTACAATGAAATTTATTGTAGTTGTTATAATTAGTCACCTCCTAATTTTTGAAACTGAATTCTCTTCTCACACTTTTCTGATTTTCCTGCTTCCAGGCCAGCCAGATCCTTCAGGCCTACAATGCCTGTACTGACTCCCGTCCCCCGTTCTTTCCCCCTAGATGTAGGTGTTTCTCAAAGCTCACCCACTATACTCCATTCTCAGAGTCTAGACCCATTGTCATATCTCAACTACCACTTTTTTATGCAGATAATTCTCAAATCTGTGTCTTCAGCTCATGATCTTTTTACTGAACATGTCTTCCTGGCTACCTTCCATGGGTTTTCACTGAGATCTTGCCCACACACTTGAAGCCCAACACAATTATGACCTTCTGACATTTCCTTTTCTGCTCATGGTAGTTCATTTCTCATTATTTTATCCATCAAGTCTCAAACTTCTGTCTCCCTTGCCTGCAGCTTCTCTTTCACTTCCTTAATCCAACCTGTCATTAATTTCTATTCATCCTTCAAGAGTTCCCCCATCTATACCTCTCTTTTAATTTCTATACCTACCATATCCATTTGGGCTGTAATCATAGTAGCTAAACTGCTTCAATAACCTCCTACTTGACCATCTGATTTTAGTTTCTCACACATTACAATCAGTCCTGCTCTCCACTATAACATGAATCTCCCTAAAATGTTTTACTCCTTAGTTGTGTTTCCAAGTCTTACTTCCAGTACTATTCAACAGGAAGAAGCACCTGCCTTATTCATATCTATCTAATCCCCAATCTTCTAATCTGTCCCATCTCGTTTCCTTGGAAAGCTCTTTCCATACCCTTTGCCTAAATATGAATTACCTTTCAAGGGCCAGCTCAGATTGTACCTCCTCCATGGTCTTTTCTCAAAATACTGTGACTTTTCATTCTTGGAACATACTGCACTAACAGTCTGCCCTCTCCTATAGCAGCTCAGTATTGTAAAGCAGAGAAGCACTCAACCAGGCACCATACCCCACCCACAGGTCTAAGCACAACTCTGCTATTAAGATGCCTTAGGATGCCCATTACAAGTCATTTTACCTCTCCACCTTTGCATTCTCACTGAAAAAAAAAGAACAAATTGGGAAGGACTAAAAGAGATCTCAGCTTTAAGGATGCAGTGACCCAACTACCTTATGATACTTGAATGTCATTGTAAATTGAACATTTTCAATAAACCTTGTCTCCAGAAATGGACTGTAAAGTTCCTTGGAAAGCAGCAATGTTTTCTACTTGTTGATGCATGGTTCCTAATACCATACTTTGCATTTTCTAGGCCCCTAAAAAATATTTTGCACATTGCTGGGTAAGAAACCTGCTGAAGGTAGCAAGCTTCCTGAATTAAAAGAACCCAAATTAGAACCCTTTGATGTTCATTTTTAGGCTTGATGTTTAAGTGTACACCAAGCCACCAAGGAACAATTTTCCTCAAAGTCTTTTGGAAAAGTAATTATAAATAACTAAATCCAGATTCACCTTTGATGGGGAAAATGATGAGAAATGTGCTACCATCAGCACAAAAGGAAAAGTCAGAAGGGAACATCAGTTTTAAGGGGAAGGTGATAATTGTGTGGGGCTTCAAGTAAGCAGATGACATCTAACTGGAAACCTTTGGAAAGTAGCCAGAAAGCCATCTTATATTCGCTGAAGAGATCACAAGCTAAGGATCACAAGGACTCTACTGTAGGAAAACTGAATTTTAACCTGATTTTCTGACATTGAATAGCCGTATACATTAACTTCTAATGTGGTCTTGTCTGAGAAATCATGACTGAAAATTCTTGCCATGCTTATTAAGACAAGGTGTAAATGGTAAAATACTGTAAAATGTAAAGTTATTGTTATTGTTTCATAACTCCAAATGGCACCCTGTACTTAATCACAGGTCTACAAATGCTCACTTCATCTACCCAGCCCTCCTGCTATGAAAGGTTGTTTGACTGTACTCGTTCATTATCGGTGAAATCATTTAAAGATACATATTTCTAAACACAAGAACTCTGCTCCAAGAGAGAAACAAGTGCAGTCTTCCGCATGGAGAAGCTTTTCTATTAGAATAGGATGAAAAGATCATACCTTAAGCCAGGAAAATTTGAATTTTCACGCTCTTCTGAGATACAGCTGCTGATGTTTTGGGGCATTTTAATTTTTGCCAAGACAACCAAATCATTGAATTTTGGAAAGACAACTGTATAGCATGGTTTTAAAAATCAATTTGTTCTAACAGACTATTTCTTTTCCCTCAAAGGAATTACATGCATGGGTTATTTCATGACATATAAGAAAACATCCCTCATTTTTATGATGTATATGGCACCACTTGTGACTTTGGTGCTCATGTCTTAAAGACTATAACGTGCTCATAAAAATAAATCAGATGTTTCTGCAGAGCCATGTAATGTTGCTGCCATCTGCTTACCCCCAGTACCTAATGAGGCATGAGACAGGCTCTGAGCACAATCAAGTTGTTTACTTTCCTCTGGCCAAAAAAGAACTACAAAAAGATATTAGAGTTTATATTCAGCTGTATCATAGACAAAATGGACACAGCAGGGTGGGGAGAGGAAAGAAAGTTCTTCAACATTAAGATGCTTGCAAGTTTTTTCTATCTAACAAGACAAAAAAAAGTGAGGATGAACAAGAACAAATTCCAGCAATGGTGCTATCAATAGCGTCAAGATGAAGAACAGAATATGTGTCAGAAGCAGCTAAAGATGCTATCCTCATGTCTCTGGGATCCTCTTAGTCATCCAAAAGTAGGCTTTTCTCTTAAAATGAAAGGGAAAACAGTCCTAGGAAAGAAAAGAATTGCCTCTTAATAGATGGCACAAAAAAAGGAATCCTGTTATGCATACAACTCTAGCTTTGGAAATGTCTTCTTTAAAATTAAAACACTTAAAGCTTGGTTTTGCAAGAAAAATGTCAACTCCAGCAGCAATAACATTTTCATTGTTCATAATTTAAAATATTCTGGTAATTTTGGGGAGCATTTAATGGGAAAATAAGACTATTCTGGTAAAACTTTTACATGTTTATATTGAAAAAGATCATTTATTAGCAACCTTGGTGATAATGCAAACCTCTCCCCCTTCCAGATCTTCAGGAGCAGCAAGAGCAGACCAAATGAGGAAGAGGCTGACACAATGGTGGATGGTCTATTGCTCACAAAAGCACCTGCTGAGTTTCTCCCAATTCTGGATTCCTGCCATGCAGCAAAGGTGAAGAGTCAGGCAAGCAAGACCACATGGCTTCATAAACATTTGATTTAGTCACAGTAGTTGTATCCCTGCTGGTTCTTGAAACAAGCTTATACAGTGTCCAAATTTCTCTTAAACATATCAGTATATCCCTTTATTTACCTTTCAATTTATTTTTGATGCAGCCCCCAACGCAACCCCAGTCACTTCCCTAAGAGTTCAGAAAAACCTCACATAGTTCCACTCTTGAAATACTTTTATTCCTCTGGTGAAGTTTTGCTTACTGAACTAATCATGTTTTAACTCTGATAGACACTGCCAGTTTTCCAAACTGGTTGTACCAACTCCCATACACAACATATGACAGCTGCAGTTGCTCAACCTTCTTGTTAACAGTCTTGTCAGTATTTTCAGTCTTTATAATTTTAGCCACTCTGATGTCTGTATAGGGGTACCTTGTTGTGCTGTGTCATCTCCCTAGTAACTGATGATATTGAGCACCTTTCTACATGCTATGGCTTTTGGATAGCCACTTTTGGGAAATGCTCAAACATTTTGCCCATTTTTTTTTATGGAGCTATTTTTTCCTTATAGATTTCTAGGAGTTATTTACATATTCTAGATACAAGTCTTACGTTTAATATATACACACTCCAGATATCTCCTCTCAGTCTAAGACTTGCCTTAGAGAAAATACATCTTTTCCTCACCTATCACAAAGTTTGTGGCTTAAAACTCTATAATAATAAACAGATTAACAGGCGAAAAGCATACAAATTTATTTAATGTAAGTTTTATGTGACAAAGAGGCCTTCAAAAATGAAGTTCCAAAGAAACAGAAAACGGCATATATTTATGCTAATTCTGATGAAAAAGTGAATAGTTGTGGAGAAACATGATTGGACAAAAAGAGGTATAAACTCACAGTAATTAATTGGGGAGAACATAGTAATGCTGGTTTGTTTAGATTATTTTCCATGTCTCTGTAGTCCTTAGAGCTAAGAATATTCTTTTCCTCTGAGTGTAAGGAGGACTCCCCCTTGAATGAGGATTTTACAATCTATTTTTAGGGGAAGGTCAGTCAGATTTTACAGCCTCCTTCAGGTAGAAGGGGCAAGGGGAATTCCTCCTAGTTCCTATAGACTGCTTCTGCTGTTTCCTCAAATACCAAAGTGTCTTATTTTCGGATAGCATGTCCTGAACCCCATCGACTTCAATAGATGTTTTTATCATAGTGAGGTCAAATTTATCGACTATTTCTTTTAGGAATTATGCTTTTTTGTGTCTTGTTTAAGAATTGTCTGCTTACCTCAAGGTCATGAATATATTCTCCTATATTTTCTTCTAGAAGCGTTACTTTTCTCTCCTTTTAGATTTAGTTCTATCATTCAGCTAGCCATAATTTGTGCATGGTATCCATTAGAGAAACAAAGTTTGATTTTTATTTCCCATATAGGTATCTAATTGATTCAACATTAGTTATTGAAAATGCTTTCTTTTACCCACTGAATTTCAGTGATTTGTTTGTCATAAGTTAGTTGAGTGTGTGTGTGTATCTGTTTCTGGACTCTTTTGTTCCATTGATAAAGAAAAGAGTCCAAAGTTGGTAAACAACTAGGAATAGATTCTGTTTGACATATCTACTCAGGATAAATCTATCATATAGCTGACAATTCCACTCTTTTGTCATGAACATACCCAAGAGAAATGGTATTTATGTCCACCAAAAAGATATGTACAAAACTATTCATTAAATCTTTACTCACAATAGTAAAAAATATACAACCCAAATATTCATCAATAGAACAGGTAAATTATAATATATTCATACAATGAAAAGCAATTTTTAAAAGCTGCATAGCAGATGCACATTACTGCATATCAATAAGAAAGAATACGTGAACAAACTCTATAGGAAACAATCTAATAATCTAATATAAAAACAGGTGAAAGTCCACATGTCCTCACTCACAAGTGACAGTTGAACAATGAGAACACATGGACACAGGAAGGGGAACATCACACACCAGGGCCTGTTGGGGAGTAGGGGGAAAGGGGAGGGAGAACATTAGGACAAATACTCAATGCATGCAGGGCTGAAAACCTAGATGATGGGTTGATAGGTGCGGCAAACCACCATGGCACATGTATACCTATGTAACAAACCTTCACATTCTGCACACGTATCTCAGCACTTAAAAGTAAAATTTTAAAAAATGAAATGTGTGACTTTTAAATAGAAAATATGGAAAGCTACACAATATTTTAAAAGTTAATATTCAAAAAACTGCTAAAAATAGGTGAAAGATTTGAGTACACATTTCTCACAAAAGAAGACATACAAATGACAAACAGGTATATGAAAAGATGCTTAACATCATTAATCATCAGAGAAACACAAATTAAAACACAGTGAAATGGCATCTTACCCCAGTTAAAATGGCTTTTATCCGAAAGACAGGCAATAACAAATGCTAGTGAGGATGTGAAGAAAAGGGAACCCTCATACACTGTTGGTGAGAATGTAAATTAGTACAGCCACTATGGAGAACAGTTTGGAGGTTCCTCAAAAAACTAAAAATAGAGCTACCATATGATCTAGCAATTAAATTTTACTGCTGGGCATATACCCAAAAGAAAGGAAATCAGTATATGAACAGATATATGCACTCCCAAGTTTATTGCAGCACTATTCACAATAGCTAAGATTTGGAAGCAACGTAAGTGTCCATCAACAGGCAAATGGATAAAGAAAATGTCATGCATATACACAATGGAGTACTATCCAGCCATAAAAAACAATGAGCTTCTGTCATTTGCAACAAAATGAACAGAACTGAATGAACGTCATAATGTTAAGTGAAATAAGCCAAGAACAGAAAGGCAAACGTCACGTGTTCTCACTTATTTGTGGGAGCTAAAAATTAAAACAATTGAACTCACAGAGATAGAGGGTAGAATGATGGTAAACAGAGGCTGGGAAAGGTAGTGGAGAGGCATGGAGAAGTGGGGATGGTTAATGGGTACAAAAATATAGTTAGAATGAATAAGATCTAATATTTGATAGCACAACAGGGTGACTGCAGTTGACAATAATTTATTGTACATTTTAAAATAACAAAAAGTATAGCTGGAATATTTCTAACACAAAGAAAGGATAAATGATTAAGGTGATGGATATCCCATGTACCCAGATGTGATTATTACACATTCTATACCTGTATTAAAATACCCCATGTACCCCATAAATATATGTACCCACTATGTACCTACAAAAATTAAAAATAATTTTTAAAAGATTTGCTGGCAAGATGGCTGAATAGGAACAGCTCCGGTCTGCAGCTCCCAGCAAGATCGACAAAGAAGTTGGGTGATTTCTGCATTTCCAACTGGATACCCATTTCATCTTATTGGGACTGGTTGGACAGTGGGTTCAGCCCATGGAGGGTGAGTTGAAGCAGAGTGGGGCATCGCATCACTGAGGAAGCACAAGGGTTTGGGGAATCTCCCTTCCCCAGGCAAGGGAAGCCATGAGAGACTGTACCAGGAAGAATAGTGCACTGTGGCCCAGATACTGCACTTTTCCCACAGTCTTCTCAACCGGCAGACCAGGAGATTCCCTCTGGTGCCTACTCCACCAGAGTCCTGGGTTTCAAGCACAAAACTGTGTAGCCGTTTGGGCAGACACTGAGCTAGCTGTGAGAGTTTTTTGTTTTGTGTGTGTATGTATGTGTTGTTTTTGTTTGTTTGTTTGTTTTTGTTTTCATACCCCAGTGGAACCTGGAACACCAGCAAAAACAGAACCATTCACTCCCCTGGAAAAAGGGCTGAAGCCAGAGAGCCAAGTAGCCTGGCTCGGCAGGTCCCACCCCCATGTAGCCCAGCAAGCTAAGATCCACTGGTGTGAAACTCTCGCTGCTAGAACAGCAGGCTGAGTTCTACCTGGGATGCTGGAGATTGCTGTGGGGAGGGACACCCACCATTGCTGAGACTTGAGTAGGCAGTTTTACCCTCACAGTGCAAACAAAGCCACCAGGAAGTTCAAACTGGGCAGAGCCCACCTCAGCAGAGCAAGGCCACTGCAGCCAAACTGACTCTGTAGATTCCTCCTCTCTGGGCAGGGCATCTCTGAAAAAAAGGCAGCAGCCCCAGTCAGAGACTTATAGATATCACCCCCATTTCCCTGGGACAGGGCACCTGGGGGAAGGGGCAGCTGTGGGCACAGCTTCAGCAGACTTAAACATCCCTACCTGACAGCTCTGAAGAGAGCAGTAGATCTCCCAGCATGGTGTTTGAGCTCTGATAAGGGACAGACTGGCTCCTCAAGTGTGTCCCTGAACCCCGGGTATCCTGACTGGGAGACATCTCCCAGTAGGCCAATAGACACCTCATACACGAGAGCTCTGGCTGGCATCTGGCAGGAGCCCCTCTGGGACAAAGCTTCCAGAGGAAGGAACAGGCAGCAATCTTTGCTGTTCTGCAGCCTCTGCTGGAGATACCCAGGCAAACAGGGTCTGGAGTGGACCTCTAGTGAACTCCAGCAGACCTGCAGCACAGGAGCCTGACTGTTAGAAGAAAAACTAACAAACAGAAAAGAATAATATCAACATCACCAAAAAAGGATGTCCACTCAGAGACCCCATTCAAAGGTCACCAATGTGAGAGACCAAAGATAGATAAATCCACTGAGAGACCAGTGCAAAGAGGCTGAAAATTCCAAAAACCAGGACACCTCTTCTCCTCCAAAGTATCATAACTCCTCGCCAGCAAGGGAACAACACTGGACAGAGAATGAATTTGACAAATTGACAGAAGTAGATTTCAGACGGTGGGTAATAACGAACTCCTCTGAGCTAAAGGAGCATGTAGAAGCTCAACGCAAGGAAGCTAAGATCTTTGAAAAGAGATTAGAGGAATTTCTAACTAGAATAAGCAGTTTAGAGAAGAACATAAATGACCTGATGGAGCTGAAAAACACAGCATGAGAACTTCGTGAAGCATACACAAATATCAATAGCCCAATCAATTAAGCAGAAGATAGGATATCAGAGATTGAAGATCAACTCAATGAAATAAAGTGAGGAGAGAAAAGAGTGAAAAGAAACAAACAAAGCCTCCAAGAAATATGGAAATATGTGAAAAAGACCAACTCTACACTTGATTGGGGTACCTGAAAGTGATGGGGAGAATGGAACCAAGTTGGAAAACGCTTGTCAGAATATTCTCCAGGAGAATATTCCCCAACCTAGCAAGGCAGGCCAACATTCAAATTCAGGAAATACAGAGAACACCACAAAGATACTTTGCGAGAATAGCAACTCCAAGACACGTAATTGTCAGATTCACCAAGGTTGAAATGAAGGAAAAAATGTTAAGGGCAGCCAGAAAGAAAGGTCAGGTTTACTCACAAAGGGAAGAACATCAGACTAACAACGGATCTCTCTTCAAAAACCCTTGAACTCAGAGGAGGGTAGGGGCCAATATTCATCATTCTTAAAGAATTTTCAACCCAGAGTTTCATATCCAGTCAAACTAAGCTTTATAAGCAAAGGAGAAATAAAATCCTATACAGACAAGAAAATACTGAGATATTTCGTCACCACCAGGACTGCCTTACAAGAGCTCCTGAAGGAAGCACTAAATATGGAAAGCAAAATCTGGTACCAGCCAATGCAAAAACATACCAAACTGTAAAGACCATCGATGCTAGAAAGAAACTGCATCAACTAACAAGCAAAACAACCAGCTAACATCATAATGACAGGATCAAATTCACACATAACAATATTAACCTTAAATGTAAATGGTTAAATGCCCCAATTAAAAGACACAGACTGGCAAATTAGATAAAGAATCAAGACCCATCAGTGTGCTATATTCAGGAGACCCATCTCACATGCAAAGACACACATAGGTTCAAAATAAAGGGATGGAGGATTATTTACCAAGCAAATGGAAAGCAAAAAAAAGCAACAGTTGCAATCCTAGTCTCTGATAAAACAGAATTTAAACCAACAAAGATCAAAAGAGACAAAGAAGGACATTACATAATGGTAAAGGGATCAATGCAACAAGAAGAGCTAACTATCCTAAATAAATATGGACCCAATACAGGAGCACTCAGATTCATAAAGCAAGTTCTTAGAGACCTACAATGAGACTTAGATTCCCACACAATAATAATTGGAGACTAACACCCCACAGTCAATATTAGACAGATCAACGAGACAGAAAATTAAGAATAATATTCAGGACTTGAACTCAGCTCTGGACCAAGCAGACCTAATAGACATCCACAGAACTCTTCACCCCAAATCAACAGAATATACATTCTTCTCAGAACCATATTGCACTAATTCTAAAACTGACCACATAATTGGAAGTGAAACACTCCTGAGCACATGCTAAAGAATGGAAATCATAACAGTCTTTCAGACCACAGTGCAATCAAATTAGAACTCAGGATTAAGAAACTCACTCAAAACCACACAACTACATGGAAACTGAACAACCTGTTCCTGAATGACTACTGGTTAAATAAATCCGTGAGTAGACCAATAACTAGTTCTGAAATTGAGGCAGTATTTAATAGCCTACCAACCAAAAAAAGTCCAGGACCAGACAGATTCACAGGCAAATTCTACCAGAGGTACAAAGAGGAGCTAGTACCATTCCTTCTGAAACTATTCCAAACAACAGAAAAAGAGGGACTCTTCCCTAACTCATTTTATGAGGCCAGCATCATCCTGATACCAAAACCTAGCAGAGACACAACAAAAAAAGAAACTTTCAGGCTAATATCCCTGATGACCATCAATGGGAAAATCCTCAATAAAATACTGGCCAACCAAATCCAGCAGCACATCAAAAAGTTTATCCACTACAATCAAGTGGGCTTCATCCCTGGAATTCGAGACTTGTTAAACATATGCAAATCAATAAGCATAATCCATCACAAGAACAGAGCCAATGACAAAAACCACATGATTATTACAATAGATGCAGAAAAGGCCTTCAACAAAATTCTACTAAGCATTGATGGAACTAAGTATTGATGGAACATATTTCAAAATAATAAGAGCTATTTATGACAAACCCACAGCCAGTATCATACTGATTGGGCAAAAATGAAGCATTCCCTTTCAAAACTGGCACAAGAAAAGGATGCCCTCTCTCACCACTCCTATTCAACATAGTATTGGAAGTTCTGGCCAGGGAAATCAGGCAAGAGAAAGAAATAAAGGGTAGTCAGTTAGGAAAAGAGGAAGTCAAATTGTCTCTGTTTACAGATGACATTATTGTATATTTAGAAAACCCCAATGTCTCAGCCCAAAATCTCCTTAAGCTGATAAGCAACTTCAGCAAAGTCTCAAGATACAAAATCAATGTGCAAAAATCACAAGTGTTCCCATACACTAATAACAGACAAACAGGGAGCCAAATCATGAGTGAACTCCCATTCACAATTGCTACAAAGAGAATACCTAGCAATACAACTTACAAGGGATGTGAAGGACCCTCTTCAAGGAGAACTACCAATCACTGCTGAAGGAAATAAGAGAGGACACAAACAAATGGAAAAACATTTCATGCTCATGGATAGGAAGAATCAATATTGTGAAAATGGTCATACTGCCCAAAGTAATTTATAGATGCAATGCTATCCCCGTCAAGCTACTGCTGACTTCTTCACAGAATTAGAAAAAGCTACTTTAAATTTCATATGGAACTAAAATAGAGCACATATAGCCAAGACAATCCTAAGCAAAAAGAACAAAGCTGGAGGCATCATGCTACCTGACTTCAAACTATACTACAAGGCCACAGTAACCAAAACTGCACAGTACTGCTACCAAAACAGATATATAGATCAATGGAACAGAACAGACGCCTCAGAAATAACACCACACATCTACAACCATCTGATCTTTGATGAATGTGACAAAAAGAAGAAATGGGGAAAGGATTCCCTATTTAATAAGTGGTGTTGGGAAAACTGGCTAGCCAAATGCAGAAAGCTGAAACTGGATCCCTTGCTTACACCTTACACAAAAATTAATTCAAGGTGGGTTAAAGACTTAAACCTAAGACCCAAAACCATAAAAACCCTAGAAGAAAACCTAGGCAATACCATTTAAAACATAGGCATGGGCAAAGACTTCATGCCTAAAACACCACAAACAATGACAACAAAAGCCAAAATTGACAAATGGAATCTAATTAAACAAAAGAGCTTCTGCACAGCAAAAGGAACTATCATCAGAGTGAACAGGCAATCTACAGGGTGGGAGAAAATTTTTGCAATCTATCCATCTGACAAAGGGCTAACATCCAGAATCTACAGAGAACTTAAATTTACAAGAAAAAAAAAAAAAAAAACTCCATCAAACAGTGGGCGAATGATACGAACAGACACTTCTCAAAAGAAGACATTTATGTGGCCAACAAACCTATGAAAAAAAGCTCCTCATCATTGGTCATTAGAGAAATGCAAATCAAAACCACAATGAGATACTATCTCATGCTAGTTAGAATGGTGGTCATTAAAAAGTCAGGAAACAACAGATGCTGGAGAGGATGTGGAGAAGTAGGAACACTTTCACACCGTTGGTGGCCATGTAAATGAGTTCAACCATTGTGGAAGAAGACAGTGCGGCAATTCCTCAAGGATCTAGAACCAGAAATACCATTTGACCCAGCAATCCCTTTACTGGGTATATACCCAAAGGATTATAAATCATTCTACTGTAAAGACACACGCACACGTATGTTTATTGCAGCACTGTTCACAATAGCAAAGTCTTGGAACCAACCCAAATGCCCATCAATGATAGACTGGATAAAGAAGATGTGGCACATATACACCATGGAACACTATGTAGCCATAAAAAAGGTGAGTTCATGTCCTTTGCAGGGACATGGATGAAACTGGAAACCATCATTCTCAGCAAACTAACACAAAAACAGAAAACCAAACACTGCATGTTCTTACTGATAAGTGGGAGTTGAACAATGAGAACACATGGACACAGGGGTGGGGGGTGGCAAGGCATCACACACCAGGGTCTGTCAGGAGGTGGTGGGCTGGGGGAGGGATAGCATTAGGAGAAATGCCTAATGTAGATGACAGGTTGATGGGTGCAGCAAACCACCATGGCACGTGTATACCTATGTAACCAACCTGCACGTCCTGCACATGTACCCTAGAACTTAAAGTATAATAAAATAATAAATTTAAAAAACAGAACTATTGCTATGTGCAACAACACTGAAACCTTACAGACATAATGATGAATAAAACAAGCCAGACACAAGAGTACATATACAATTTCTTTATATGAAGCTTAAAAATAGAAAAAATTAATCTGTGGCAAGAAAGTCAGTAATTACCTCTGGGGAAAGACAGAAGGATATTGACTAGAAAAAAAACAGGAGGGAGCTTTCTAAAGTTCTGGAAATATTTTATATCTTGACTTGGGTGGTGGTTACATGGCACTACAGATGTAGAAAAATTCATCAAGATGTACACATATGATGTGGGTATTTTACTGTATGCTACTATATAAGTCTCTATCACTACCCTAATTCATTACCACAAATTTAGCAGCCTAAAACAACACAAACTTACTATATCACAGTTCTGTAGGTAAGAAGTCCAGGTTCACTCAGCTGGTTTCTCTGATCTAGGTTTTACAGGGAAATAATCAAAATGCTGGTAAGCTAGGTTCCAACCGAGAATCTCTGGGAAGAATCCTCTACCAAGCTCATTCAGGTTTTTTGTTTGTTTGTTTTGCAGAATCCAGTTCCTTGCTTTTGTAGGACTGAGGCCCCCATTTCGTTGCAGGCTGTTTCCAGGAGCCACCCCTTAGCTCATGAGGCTTCTTTCTAGTCCTTGCATGTGGCTCCTGCATTTCAAAGCCAGTTACGGTACATTAAATCCTTATTAGATCCTTGTTCCCCTTCTTTACTATTTTCTCTTTCTTCCTCTTCTGCCATGTCTCTGACTCTTGTGCCTTCCTCTTTTGCTTTTAAGGGCTCATATGATTACACTGGGTTTACCCAGATAATCCAGTATAATCTCCTTATCTTAAAGTTCATACCCTAGTCACATCTGCAAAGTTCTTTATGACATATAACATAACATGTTCATAGGATGTGGGGGTTAGACTATAGACATATTGGGGGGGCGCATTATCTGAAAAACCACAGTTGTCTTCAATAACTTTTTAATATAGTCACAGGAAAAGACAGATCTTTTTACCAAAGAAACTAGGAATGAGCCTATGCAGTTCATTTTTAGCCTATATTTCTCTCCCATTTGATCTTATTCCAATTATATCCTTGACTCACTTCATATTTAGGGTCTCAAGAAAGTAGAATATTCATAGTGTACTCCTCCATATGCATCTTTATTATAGATATAGATATATAGATATATTACTGATAAAGATATGTGCTGTGAAACCCACTGAGTTATTACTTTTCAATAATAGCATGGCATAAAAAGTATTTCTAAGATATAATACTACATTTTTATACATACCAATCACACCAACCAACACATTTTATATGCTAAGCTATTGAAGTAATTCATTACATTTTCCTCTGGTCAGTTGTGTCAGTTAGCATAACTTCTTTAAAGATTAAAAACAGTATTTCACTATTACTTAGGGCACTATGTCAAACAGATTATATAACTATGTTCTCAAAGAGCAAACATGTTTAAGAAGTTATTTGGAATATTGATTTATTCCTTCCAATTTTGTTCAAAACTCATCTTTGCAACTATTAGTTTTACACGATGAAGATTCATGGAGAAACATTACTCAAACTACTTGATAATTTATGCAGTTTTGCTGTCAAAATCTGATGTACTTTCAACTTCCAAAGCACGTATGTTCTTGTGCTGTTTTCCACATAATCCAGCATCAAATAAAGGCATCAGTAATTTTGACTTCATTGCACCATAATTATTCAAATATCTTTAATTTTATGCTCTGGTCTAATTTCCATATTTGTTATTTAAAATGATTATTATAGATAATATATCTAAAGTACTTCACTAATTGGAAAATGCAATTCTTGAACAATAGTAGTCATCACAAAAACAACTCAACATAAAGGCCACAATGGCAATGTAGCTATATTTACTGTCAGCATCAATCATGACCAGCACCGTAATCTCAGCACTTAGTGGTCCCCTTTAAACTTGGCATAATCATTCCTCAGTGGATCTGACCACATCTGACCAATGGCCATTTCAGTTCACCAAGTCATCCTTCCTTACTCCTTGCAAATAAGGCAAAATATCAGGTTGAGATCAATGCCTTAAGAATACTCACTTCTTCCGAAGCAGGCATTTGCTTTTTGCAGCTGCTCAGCAGGGCTCTGCACCTCTTATCAATCAAGAAGGAGCTGCAACATTTCCTCCCCGCCGCAGGAAACAGTGTCTCTAGCTGAGACTTATCAGCAGGGATTCTAGCAGTTCAAACCAGATAAGAAAAGAATTCAGGGTCAAAGAGAAAAGAAAAAGCTATAAAGGAAGCCAAGAGAGGAGACAAAAGTACAAACAAAGAATTAGAGACCCTGTTTATCACAGACCCCTCTGCAGCACAACACAGCAGGTTTCAGCAGGAAACTATTGGGGGTTGAAGAATCTTTGAATATTACGCATTTAAAAAGACTTCAAAAACTATTGCCCCTCATAAGAAAAGAAGCTTTAAGCAAGAGGTAGTATACAAATTCTGTAAGTGCTAAATATTTTATTAACTTTGATTTTCACCAAAATGTCCTATATTTCTCTGAACACCAAAACAGCCAAAACCTAGATCAACAATGTGTTAAGATATTATAAAGTCCATCAAATTAAAAGATTATCAAATTGCCTTTAATTCTAACTTACATTTTAGGGTAATTGAACAATTGTATTAAGTCGTTAGCAAGCTATTGAGAGCCTGGAGAATACATACATACCTGCGAGATACTGTGAGTTCGGTTCCAGATGACCACAATAAAATGAGTCACATTTTTTTTATTTCCCAGCTCATGTAAAATTTATGTTTATACTAGATTGTAGTCTCTTAAGTGTGTAGTAGCATTATGTCTAAAAAGACAATGTATATACTTTATTTAAAAATACTTTATTTCTAAAACATGCTAACAATTATCCGAGCCTTAAGATCTGATGGGTTTATAAGTGTTTGGCAGTTCCTCCTTCACACGCACTGTGTCACCTGATGCCACGTAATATGTCCCTCTTCCCCTTCTGCTGGTGGAGGATCTTGCTTCAATGTTGATGGTTCCTGACTGATCAGGGTAGGATAGTGGTTGCTGAAGGTTGGGGTGGCTATGACAGTTTATTAAAATGATTTTTTAAAAAATAAAGTATACTGCAATGATTGACTCTTTCGCAAAAGATTTCTCTGTAGCATGTGATGCCGTTTGATAGCACTTGACTCACAGAAGAACTTCTCTCAAAATTGGAGTTGATCCTCTCAAACCCTGCTGCTGCTTTATCAACTAAGTTACTTGCTATTCTAATTTTTTTTCCCTTTTTTACTTTAGCAATGTTCACAGCATCATTACCAGGAGTAGGTTCCATCTCAGGAGACTACTTTCCTTGCTCCTTCATAAGAAGCAATGCCTTATCTATTCAAGGTTGCTCATAAGATTGCAGCAATTCCGTCACATGTTTAGGCTCTATTTATAACTCTAATTCTCTCGCTATTTTCACTACATCTACAGTTACTTCCTCCACTGAGGTCTTCAACCCATCAAAGTAATCTGTGAGGTTGGAGTTAACTTCTTACAAAGTTCTGTTAATGTTGACATACTGACCTACTCCCATGAATCATATATGTTCTTAATGGCATCTAAAATGGTGAATCCTTTCCAGAAGGTTTTTGATTTGCCTTGCCCAGATTCAGAGAAATCACTATGTATGGCAGCTATAGCCTTACAAAATATATTTCTTAAATAAGACTAGAAAGTCAAAATTACTCCTTGATCCATGGGATGCTAAATGGATGTTGTTTTAGCAGGAGATTCGTTTGGCTCTGTGGCCCCACCCAAATCTCATCTTGAATTACAATCCCCAGGTATTGAAGGAGGTACCTGATGGGAGGTGATTGGATTATGGGGGTGGTTTTCTCCATGCTTTTCTTGTGACAGTGAGGGAGTTCTCATGAGACCTGATGGGTTTATAAGTGTTTGGCAGTTCCTCCTTCACACACTGTGTCACCTGATGCCATGTAATATGTCCCTCTTCCCCTTCTGCCATGATTCTAAGATTCCTAAGCCCTCCCCAGCCATGTAAAACTGTTAGTCAATTAAACCTCCTTTCTTTATAAATTTCCCCATTTCAGGTAGTGTCTTTATAGCAGTGTTAGAACAAGCTAATAAAGCCGGCATGAAAACAACATTAATCTTCTTCAGAACTCTTACATGACCAGATGCATTGTCAAGGAGCAGTAATCTTTTGAAAGAAATCTCTTTTTGAGTAGTAGATCTCAACAATGGGTTTTTAGTACTCAGCAAACCATATTGTAAGCAGATGTACTGTCACCCAAGCTTTGTTGTTTCATTTATAGAGCATAGACAGAGTACATTTAGCATCATTATTAAGGGCTCTAGGATTTTCAGAATGGTAAAGGAGGATGGGCTTCAACTTAAAGTCATCAGTTATATTAGTGTCTAACAAGGGAGACAGCCCATCCTTTGAAGCTTTGCAGCCACGTATTGACTCTTCCTCTCAGCTATGAGTCCAAGGTGGCATCTTCTTCCAATAGAAGGCTTTTTTGTCTATATTGAAAATCTGTTATTTAGTGTAGCCACTTTCATCAATTATTTTAGCTAGATTGTCTGGATAACTTATTGCAGCTTCTCCATCAGCACTTGATGATTCACCTTACCATTTTTATGTATTGAGACAGTTTCTTTCCTTAAACCTCATGAACCAACCTCTGCTAGCTTACAACTTTTCTTCTGCAGCATCTTCACCTCTCTCAGCCTTCATGGAATTCAAGAAAGTTGGTAGTTTCCTCTGGATTAGGCTTTGGTTTAGGGGAATGTAGTGGCTGGTTTCGTCTTCTATTCAGACCACTAAAACTTTCTCCCTGTCAGCAATAAGACTGTTTATGGTTTTTTATCATTTTATTGGAGTAACACTTTTAACTTCCTTCAAGAACTCTTTGTATTCACAACTTGGTTAACTGTCTGGCTCAAGACACCTAGCTTTTGGCCTGTCTCAGCTTTCCACTTGCCTTCCTCATTAAACTTAATCATTTGTAGCTTTTGATTTAAGGTGAGAGGTTTGTAACTCTTCTTTCACTTGAACACTTGGAGTCATTGTAGGGTTATGAATTCGCCTAATTTTATATTATGTGTCTCAAGGAATAGGGAGGCCTGAGGGGAAAGAAGGAGAAATGGCCAATGGGTGGAGCAGTCAGAACACACACAACATTTATCAGTTAAGTTCACTATCTTTTATAGGCACAATTAATGGTGCTCCAAAACAATGACAATAGTATCATCAAAGATCACTCATCACAGATCACCATAATCGGTATAATAATGAAAATATTTGAAATATTATGAGACATACCAAAACGTGACAGAGACACAAAGCAAGCACATGCTGTTGAAAAAATGTCACCAATAGACTTGCTTGATGTAGGGTTGCCACAAACTTTCGGTTTGTAAAAAATTAAATATTTTCAAAGTACAATAAAACAAGATAAGCCTGTATTGTGACAGTGCCCAAAGCCTAAGAAAATAGAGATACAATAGTGCCTGTCTTTGAAAGTGAAGAAAATGCCAATACTGGGGCAAAAAATGCATGCTACCTTTCCTCACCCATTACAGCCAACATTTACATAGCAATAGACAAAACAAATTTATTTAATCTAAGTTTTACATGATGTGAGAGACTTCAGAAATAAAGTTTTATTTTTATGTATAGATTTGATGAAGAATGGACAGCCATTAGGAATGTGATTGGACAGAGGGTATGGTCTATAAGGTCTGGTCAGCTCAGATTCTTCTTGATCTCTCGGTGTAGCATTCCTTCCTCCAGGATGTGGGGCAGGACACCCAGACAAGCCAAAACCCTAGAGAGGTCACTCCCTTCTCCTTTCTCCCTACGTCCTTGAAGAGTTTGCTTTCTCCTTTCTCCCTAGGAGAGAGAGAGTCTCCTTTCTCCCTTGGAAAGATAATCTAGTTTCTATGATTCCTTCTGGGGAAAAAGGATTCTGGTTTCTACAACTCACTTCAATGGGAGAAAGAGCAGTGGAAGACAGGAGGGCAGAAGGTCAGAAAGACCTTGCTCCTGAAGCCGTTGCCATCTCCTTCAATTCAAAGTACTCAGCGTGCTGATGCACTCTGGGGATCGTGTTCTGAGCCCCAATACCAAGAAAAAGGATAGATAGTCCTACGAGAGATTTAAAATTGTCAGTCTGCCAGTTTACTAAACTTAAATTTTTACCATCTCATTCTTCTAAGAAAAAGGAAAATATTTTTTCTACAAAAAAATAAACACCATATATTACGTAAAAGGGAGAAAAAGTAAACTAGACAAAAACCTATCTAGAAGCCCAAGTGGTACATGAAATGAAAATTCAAGAAAAGTTGCCAAAGCTCTGATCCTCAGCTCTGCCAGTGATTAAAATAAAGGTAACATGGGCTGGCGTGGTGGCTCATACCTGTAATCCCAGCACTTTGGGAGGCCGAGGCAGGCAGATCACAAGGTCAGGAGACAGAGACCATCCTGTCTAACACAGTGCAACCCTGTCTCTACTAAAAGATACAAAAAATTAGCTGGATGTGGTGGCGGGCGCCTGTAGTCCCAACTACTTGGGAGGCTGAGGCAGGAGAATGGCGTGAACCCAGGAGGTGGAGCTTGCAGTGAGCCAAGATGGCACCACTGCACCCGGCCTGGGTGACAGTGCAAGACTCCATCTCAAAAAAAAAGGAAAATAAAATAAAAAATAAAGATAACACTACTCTTACCTCAGGATAAATGATGATAATTTGGTATAATCTTTGAGCTCTGTAGGAGAAAACAAATTTATATGCTTCTAGGAAGAATAAAACACCATTTTTTTAAATGAAGGGTATATGTCCAGTGTTCCTCTCACAAGTGAATTACAGTGGAAGAATTAAAAAACAATTTAACTACTTATTTTGGTCAAACATAATATGCAATTCTACCTGTGAGTAGAACCTAAGTCAGTACTGCAATCTATACACAGCGGTCATAACATGGGTTTCTGCAAGCCACAATAACCCGCAGGTATTAAATAGAGTTGGCACAGTGACTTCACAATCCATGTATCACAGAGTGGGAAAAAAGTCCTATAGCTATGAGACTATCTACAAAGGTGTCAAAAAATCTCAGAGAAACTAACCACCCCATCAGCGATGTAGAATTTACTGTTAGGAACAACCACTCCCTTTTACCTGTCACTAGGAAAAATAAAATTTAAAAAAAGCAAGTAAAAGAGGGCCACAAAAGTATAAGAAGAAAAAAGGACAAAATGCCCCCAAGTTTTTAACGAGAGAGGTTTTCATCGCTTGCTTAATAAAAAAAGAATACCTTGCCAAATTTCTAGGGTTCGTTTTATCATTTAATTTCACACAAAGCAAACCTTAATTTTGCATCAATTCCATAACTTCTAGCTTAGAGCTCAAAGGACCCCCTGCCGAACAACAGCCCAGAAAAGTCAGATTTGTCTGAGTGTTAGCATGAACAACGCATCTGAAGGTTAATATTTAATCTGGCCTCTTCTCTGATCCCTAAAATCATGTGGATAAGGTGAAGTTGTTCTGAAATTGCTGAAAGCAAGGTTTCATTCACCATGAAACAGAAGTTATGTTGGGAAAGGGGAAAGAAATGAGAAAGCCATGCAGAATCTGTAGAGGCTGAATACATTTGTTGTACTGGAAACATATTAAAGAGGCCAACTCATTTTAAAGCACAAAGAATCTACTTTCATCTTGGCTTTTCATAGGAATAAACCCTTCAGAGATTTCACTTCCTAGGTGTTTATGCTGAGCTAACTCAGAAACAACCAAAAGAACAGAAAGGCCACGTAAAAGATAAGAAGAAGAAAAAGTCAGGTATAAGGGGGAGATGCTGGGGCTAAGTTCAGTCTAAAATGTTTGATTTACTATAAGCAAATGTCCAAATATGTTTTGCTTTCCTTTTAAATATTTATATGTATATATATGAATTCATTTCTTCACAGTATCTATTCCCAAATCTAGGTTGTTAACTTTCCCAGGGTTCCCTATCAAGAGAACCTTCCTTCCTTCTTTTCTGGTAGGTCTCAAATGCCTGATTGTCCATGCTTCCATTTGGTCATGAAAGTAAATATTTAAATCCATTCACAAAAATTCCATGCATTGGAATCAATGATCCCATTAATAGCGAATTATTCCCCTGTTTTGGCAAAAAAGAAAAACACGTGCAATATAAACTGGAGGATTAAAGTACCACAGCCACCCAATTTTATAATTCAAAATGATGAGTCATGCATGAAAAAGTATTCATTTTGGCTTTAGAGAATAACATAGTTTTGTAAAACCATAATAAAATGAATTCCCAAGACAGGAGAAGGAGATGGGTCACAATAGGCAATTGATAATTCTCTGAGGGTAGAATCCATTTTTAATGTACTTCTTAACATCTACTGTAAAAGATGTTGGGCTAAATACATTTTTAAACCTTTTTTAAAAAATTTCTTCAGAGTTTTTAGATGCAGTGATTGAGTTGAAAAAAAATATATAGCCAATTGCCATTCTAATACTGGTGCTTTGTTTTTTCTTGTCCTTTTGAAATCCCATAATATTTTACTATCTCAGGGAGTTTACAAGTGTCACCTTAGATTTACATTTTTCAGAATATTTTCTGCCTCTCCTTCTGAGTTGTTATGAAATCCTTGCTGTTGGCCCTTTAATGTTAAGGTTAATTAGAGATCACATCTTTCTGAGGGTCTGGCAAAATGCACAAATGTAACCAGGGAAACTAGCCCACAAAGTGCTACATGTACTACATGGCTTCTTGAGGCTATGGGAAAAGAGAATTCAACCAAACACTCAGCTTTCACAGCTCTAAGTTCAGTTGAGTTCAATTTGATCTATAAAGAAACTAGACTTAAAAAAACACACAGAAAGGAAAATCATTATAAATTAAAGCTATGATTAGAATAGTTTAATTGCACAGTTAAATTTGAAAATATTAGGCAGAGCCTTGCAGTAACGGTTGTGTAATTCCTGCATTTCCTCAGTTGTGAGCAGATGTGTGTGTATCTCTGTAGATGGAGACCATGTCAAACCAATTTTTGCATCTCCAAATCCCTCCCAAAACCAAGTATACAGTAGGTGTCCAAAAAAATTTGCTTGAACAAGTACAAGAGTCATAAGACTCATCTCTAATAGAATGTACAAGAAATAAGCAGAAGTCAGAGAAAAGTATTAAGTACAAGGTGGTAACCATTGCCTGTGGAGGCAGATTACTCAGTCCACATAATCTCTCAAGGGCCATTTCTGAGGAATGTCCACCAGTTCCCCATTCCCTTCTTTTTGGTAACATCATCTTCCACAACATACAATCTAAATGGGAACTATTTAGACTGGGTAGTTTATAAACAAGTTTGTTGCTCACAGTTCTGGAGGCTGGGAAGTCCAAGATCAAGGCACCAGCCGATTGTCTGGTGATGTCTCTGTTTCATAGATGGTGACTTGTTTCTTAGTCCTCACCTGGCAGATGGGCAAGAAAGTTCTCTGGGGCCTGTTTTATAAGACCATTAGTCCCATTCAGGAGGTGCAGAGCCTTTATGATCTAATGACCTCCAAAAAGCCCCATTTCTAATACCACCATGTTAGCAATTAGGTTTCAAGACAGGAATTTTGCAGGGGGCACAAACTTTTATATCATAGCAGGAACTAACGTCGTCTTCATGATTAATGGGTAAGTTTGTGAAAGAAACCAGAATCCAGCCCAAGGACTTTTCAAACTGGAAACAAAGGGAGGAGCTTTATCTGGCTTTCACCTCTTTGCAGTGGAAAAGAATGAAATTAACAAGTATAGAGAAACAAAGACAAATGTTGAAAGAGAAAGTTGGGGCTGGGTGCAGTGGCTCACGCCTGTAATCCAAGCACTTTAGGAGGCCGCGGTAGGTATATCACCTGAGGTCAGGAGTTCGAGACCAGCCTGGCCAACAGAGTGAAACCCTGTCTCTACTAAAATTATAAAAATTAGCCGGGCATGGTGGTGAGTGCCTGTAATCCCAGCTACTCAGGGGCTGAGACAGGAGAGTTGCTTGATCCCAGGAGGCGGAAGTGGCAGTCAACTGAGATTGCGCCATGACACTACAGCCTGGGTGACAAGAGCGAAACCTCATCTCAAAAAAAAAAAAAAAAAAGAAAAGAAAAGAAAAGAAAGTTGGTACAGCATAGCTTCTGGTCTGGGCATCTAGTTATACTCCTGCCCTTCCCAGTTTTACGAGCACATAAATTCACCTCTTGGCCTAGTTAATTCAAATTGAATTGAACTAAAAGAACCTGACTTATAAAATGAGTGACCCGTTCTATAGCAAAAATACATGACCTGAGTCTGTCCCCAAGGAGAAGTGCTCAAGCTGGAAGCGGGGATGTAATGACAGAGGGCATTGTATTTGGAAAGATCACCTGTTGCTTGATTGGAATTTGTTCTCTTTTTGATAATAAATGCCTCCATGGAGGCCAGAGATTGTGAATATGCTTATACACCCCACACTTCCAGAAAAGCCTGTGAATAATTTCCTCATTAGAAATAACAGCTTCTAACACACAAGGCATCTGAATCAGCTGGGAAAGTTATCCTGTCACCCTTTGTCACTCTCTTGTGAAAAATAAAAGGCCATGGGGCAGGCTAGAATTTCTGTAGAAATTTGACCCAATTACGTCTTGAACCTTAAGTTATTCTCTCAAACTAAGACAGTTATTCATCTCATCATCAGAGCCCACTCTATGAGTTATTGGTTTTATCTTACCACTCAGTAAGCAATTCACCAAATACCATGGTCCACTGTGCCTCCATGCCAGGGTCTGTCCCGCAGACCCCAGCTGCACGATGGATGAATAACGTACTCAGACACCGATGTTCAGTGAAGGAGCAGGCTGGGGGACCAGGCCGCTGACTGAAAGAGTTGTAGCAGCCACAGCCCTGACTAGCTGGCCCTGGCAGCATTTATCCAGCATACATTAAATGACAACGGCTTTCAGTCAACACCACTAGAGGGTAATTAACCTGGTCGCCTTCCCCTTGAGAGAGTCATCTTGCCCACAAATGATCAAAGGTTAGTTTTAGGACCACATGAGTAAACAAGTTATTTAGATAAACTCCCTTACATTCCTTTGTTCCCACTCTAAGTTATTAACTCAAGGTAAAGATTAGGCTGCCTTCAGCCAGATCTATTACTGGAGCTTATACAAACCCCCTGACTGAACTCCCACACCTCCACAGCATGATTCTTCCCTGTCTCCAGCTTGGTATGTTAACCCTCTGTAAAGGTCAGCACCTCCATTTTGCCTTGCCCCTTCTCAGTTGACTATCCTGTATTCTGGCTAACTTTGATGATGTCAATTTTACAACATCAATACAATAAATGATTAACTCTTCAAGTTTAGACCAAAAAGAATTGGCATTTTTTTCTCTATCCAGAAGCTATCTGGATCTGGAAAATAACAATATAATAACCGCTATTTACTAAAGGCTCAACACTGGATACACACCCTGCAGTAGTTCTCTCTTGTCCTCACGACAGCTCTGGAAGACAGAGATTTAAGACCAACAGATGAGGAAATGAGGAGCCAGGAGGTAAATTAATTTAACTGCTATATTATCCAAGTATATGTCAGGTTCCTGGCACTATTCTTGGGACCTGATGTATATAATTACCTCCTATGTCTGTGACTCACCAATAAACAAGGTATAATGCTTTCATCCCATAAAGAAAGAAACCGGACTGGGCTCAGTGGCACACACTGTAATCCCAACACTTGGGAAGTAGAGGTGAGAGGATGGCTTGAAGCCAGGAGTTCAAGATAAGCCTGGGCAACATGACAAGATCCCACCTCTAAAAAAAAATTAAAATAATAAAAATCAGCTGGGCATGGCACCTGTAGTCCCAGCTCCTCAGTAGACTGAGGAGAGAGGATCCCTTCAGCCCAGGAGTTCAAGTTTACAGTGAGCTATGATCACGCCACTGCATTCTAGTGTGGGCAACAGAGCAAAGTAACTATTTCTATCTCTAAAAAAGAAAAAGAGAAGAATAAAAAAGGTGGGGGCGTCATAGAGCAGTCAAATGTTTTGTCCGAGGCCATACAGCTATTAAATAGTGGAGTGAGGATAGAGATGTGTGTCTCTCTCATTTCATAGCCCCGATCTTTTTCCACTACACTATGCTGCACTTCAACTTTTTTTGGTTCAACTGCTGAAAGTTCCCTTCATAAACACAGAATGATTGAGGTTTACACTTCTTAAGTTCTCTTTTTATCTTTCTTATGGGTGTATTTTCAAGGCAGGAATGAGTTTGTATTTTGAAAATTAAGTCTCAAGTTTGCTTTAGGCCCTTTTATTCTCAAAGGAAGCTTTGGTAAAGGTATAGATGGGTGAGGCATACTAACATTAATTTCAGAGCTATGACTCCTCAGTTACCTGGTTTGTATTACAGTAGTCCCTCCTTACCCATGAGGGTTATGTTCCAAGACCCCCAGCGAATGCCTG
This sequence comes from Macaca nemestrina, assembly GCF_043159975.1. Classification (NCBI taxonomy): domain Eukaryota; kingdom Metazoa; phylum Chordata; class Mammalia; order Primates; family Cercopithecidae; genus Macaca; species Macaca nemestrina. Next base: position 81,201,309 of record NC_092135.1, on the reverse strand, counting down.
CAGGTAGCACCAAATCCTATATATAATTTTTTTATATATACATATACTTAAAGTTTAATTTATAAATCAGGCACTGTAAGATATTAACAACACTAATATTAAAATAAAACAATTATGACAATATAGTATAATAAAGATTATGTGAATGTGATCTCTCTTTCTTTCTCCCAAAATATCTTATTGTAGTGTACCATAACTGAAACTGTGGGAAGCAAAACCGTGGATAAGAGGGGACTACTGCATAATAAGATGCATGCTTTCTACATTTAAAAACACCTAAAACTGGCATGAGTTTTATAATCTAATTTCAAGAAAATGTACCTATTATCACTCAGATGAATAAATTAAAATAATCCCAAGTGTTCTAAGCCATCCATATAATCTGCTCTCTGATCATCCTCCTCAGTTGAGGTTTTTTTAAGTTCATAACACCAGAACGGGTTTAATTTTAACTTAAATTTGAATTCTTAACTGTTACAACACTGCCTTCAAAGAATGCACATGATGCTTTAATAAAAATAAGTTATTTTTTAAGTGTAGAAGATAGTCATACACCAGGACTGCAATTGGAGTAGGCATTTCTAAATCTTCTGAAATACTTATGTCAGAATATTCGAAGGCAGGACAAGTCTGCATACATCAGCAGGATACAAAGTCTCAAAACTGATTCAATTAGTCTTTACATTCCAAATGTGAAAAAGGCTTAGTCCCATATTTTAATAATATTGGAAAAAGGAGATATTGGTGCTACTGACTGTTAATTTAAAAATCAGATGTGATAGGAAGCGGGATTCCAAAATAACCATTGCCATATAATCTTTCTGCAGAAATGAGGACTACAGTATACATCCAAAATTTCTTTCTATTTATTTTAATGTTTATAGCTATAATTTTTTAAACATTTCTTCTATTCACTTTTTTCTGCTCTTTTATGTGAAGCATATTGTTGGTTTTTACTTTAAAATTTGGTCCATATGTTATAGAAAATCAACACAGGGTCAGGCACCCTGGCTCATGCCTGTAATCCCAGCACTCTGAGAGGCCGAGGCAGGTAGATCATTGAAGTCAGGATTCAAGACTAGCCTGGCCAACATAGTAAAACCCTGTCCAAACTAAAAATACAAAAATTATCGGGGGTGATGGCATTCACCTGAAATCCCAGCTGCTCAGGAGGCTGAGACAGGAGAATTGCTTGAACCTGGAAGGCAGAGGTTGCAGTGAGCCAAGGTCATCCCACTACATTCCAGCCTGGGTTATGGAGCAAGACTCCATCTCAAAAAATAAAAATAAAGAAAAATATAAAATCAACACAGGATCATGATGAAAGTAGAGGAGAAATGGTCACAAGCTAAACACGCTGGACGTGGAACTGGACATGAAAACCAATGAATTTTATACCATCTTCCTTTTGGAGAAAGAGTGTATCGTATTTGTTTGGGAGTTTTTTGCAATAACTCAGATTAGAACACTTAGTTTTTGCTATTGTTGATATGGGTTACAAGTTTTAAAAAAAGAGAGAGAGAAGGGGGTATATTGACATAGGACAGTCAAGGGAAAATTTTGGTGGACATTTTTCATGCCTTGGGGTCACTAGTACTTTTTAAAGTGCTTCTATCTGAAGAATTTGACATATTTTGAGTCTATGCCAGGAACTTATTTTCCCAGTTTCTCCTGCAGTCAGGGTACAAGGATGATTTGGCTATGACATCAGAATCACCCTTGCAAATATTCTGTTCAAATGCAATGTGAAAAAGTAGACATCTCACAGGACGTGTTCCATCCGCTAAGGTGAGAGCAGACACATCTAGCTGTCAGAAGTAGCACTGACAGAAGTTCACTGGTACACTTTGCAGTACCTGTGCCTGATGGGAGTTGTGGGGTTTCTAAAAGAGCAGCCCAGTAGTAAACTTTTTTCTCCTTAAATCAGCTATATGTTCTTACATGGGATCTTAAGAATGCACAGAAAGTTTATCAGTTTATGAATTGCTTTTTATATAAATGCAGCTGTGTACCCCTACCAACCTATCTTTTTCACACTCCTGCATACCCACATACCCTTCCCAGGCTCTGGTGTCTATCATTCTATTCTCTACCTCTATGAGATGCGGAATTTTTTAGCTCCTACATATGAGTGAAAACATGTGGCTTATGTCTTTCTGTGCCTGACTTGCTTCACTTAACATTGCTGCAAAGGACCAAATCTGATTCTTTTTTATGGCTGAATAGCATTCCATTGTGTATATACACCGCATTTTCTTTATCCATTTATCTATTGATGGACATTTAAGGTGATTCTGTATCTTGCTTATTGTAAATAGTGCTTCGATAAACACAGGGTACAGGTATCCCTTTGAAATACTGATTCCCTTTCCTTTGTATATATACTCAGCAGTGGAATTGCTGGATCTTATGGTAGTTCCTTTTTTTCTCTACATCCTCATAAGCATTTGCTACTTTTTATAATAGCCATTCTAACAAGGGTGGGATGATATCTCATTGTGGTTTTGATTTGATTGCAACTTTCTAACTCATTTAAAAAGAGAAACACTAAATGAAAATGTTAGCAGTATTTTTATTTGTATAGTGGATTTGTAGTAATTCTTTCCCCTAGTTTCTTATGAATATTCTTTAAACTATTTTGCATTTCTTTGGTTTTAAACATGTATTTATTTTATAATCTTAAAGACATATATTTTTAAATGTTAAAATGAAAAAACACAAAACCTTGAGAAAGGAAAAGCAGAATGTAATCAACCTGGAATGACAAATCATTCTGGAGATTAACAGTAAAAAGGTAACATGCAATGTCCCAGCATTTGGATCAGTGAATGAACAAGAAAATGGACAAATTAGTGAATGGGTGAATGGAGGGATAGATGGGTGGATGGAGGGATGAATAATATTGATGTGAATGCATGCATATGATGGATAGACATTCCAATAATAGACTTTTTTGAAGATATAATTATCAGAGTGAGACACATATTCTAGTAGAGAAATTCCCTTTCCATTGCTCCCCCTCTCTCATTCCTCTCCAAGTAAGGTCACTGGACTCCTCATTGCTTATAGTCTGTAGAACAACAATTTCCATCTCTCTCAGGATTTTTTCTTCACCCGTATATTGAAACCACACACACACACACGGCCATGACCCAAGTATTATCTCCCCAACATGTAGGTTCCGGACACTATTCTCCAAGACTGAAATTCCCTGTAACAGGGATCAAGATTTCAGTTAACTTGCAAACGCCTGAACTTGATACTATGCCATTGCCTTCCTATTATCCTCCACTGTTACTGACCCAGAACTGACATAAGAATTTTTCCCACTCTTTTTTGTCCCCACACCAACCATATACATTGTTAGAAAAGAATATAGTAAGAATATTATACTGACATTTTTAAATATTCTGCAAATTTTATCTTTAAAAGGTTTTATTTCATAAAAGTATCAAAGCATATAAGTAGGGAATACTATAGTTCATGATCCCTAACACACAGGGCAAAAATATAATTGAAAAAACATAAACTGCTTCAGTTCTAGAGCACTGTTCCTATTTTTTTTTGCTAAGAGAGACAGGTTCATAAGATGTTTCATAAGCCAAGAAATTGGGGGTGGAGTGGGTTCAATAAAAATTCATTTAAAATCAAATTTACACGTGAAAAACCTTTGACTTTCTGTGGATTAACATTGGTATAATATCAAGCAAGAGAGTTTACTGGGCTATAATTTTAAGACTCTTCAATGCCTTTGGCAGATATCAAATAATAGCCTATTTAAAGGCAATCCTACTTACTTGAATCAAGGGATGAACTTGAAAATAACATAACTACAACCTCTGGAAAAAAGACTTTTAAAATGCTATCCTTTACTAGGACATAGAAATCAAAAAAAAAATACAAAATACATTCTATAAATTATGACCTAAACCAACATTAAACTCCTCTAAACAAAAAAGTTAGAAAAGCAAGGGGGTGGTAAGGGAGGGAGGGAAGAAAGAAGGAAAGAAAGAATGAAAGAAGGGAGGGAGGGAGAGAGGTAAGGGAGGGAGAGAGAGTTATTTCTCTGAAGAGAAATGACTAAACAATTCCTTAAATATAATTTTTAAAAGTTTCTCAATAAACAAGCATTTATTAATATACATCAGAATACATAGAACCATATAAAACATTAATATTAAATTTAAGATGAAATATTGCATATTAAATAAAAGACACAGGCTCTGTCTTTAAGATTTTTATAATCCAACAGGAGGATATACAGTCAAGTACGCAGTTCAGTATAAATGTACGTGAGAGGTGTGTGGGCAGGCCGGTGGGGAAATAAAGAGTGAATCTTCCCACCTGCTCCTATTCACAGGTCTACCCATGAAAAGGGAAGGACTAGAGAAGATGAGGTTCTTAGAGTCCTCATAAGTTGTCCACCCTGAAGTTTGTCCTTTCAGTCACATGCCCTTCTGTGACTACGGCTATGCCATGAACCACTGCTCACTTTCCCGCTGCCTGGATTTCCTGAACTCACATCCTTGACAGCTGCTACCCTATCTACAGGGACCCTATCCCTGGTTGAATTGGGGACAGACCAAAATTCCGTTTGGGCACCTCTATTTGTTCTCTACACACAAATTCACTACATACAAATGAATGAATGATCCCAAATTTCCTGAAATTGGTTAAAGATAATTCAAGATAATATTTAAACCATGTATAGTGAATGCTAAACATGACTTCTCCCGTGGTACCAGGAAACAGTAACCAAATGTTATTTATTCATGACATCCCTAATTCTCCATCTTGATGCCTTGTTGTACGGTCTGTACTACTGTCAAGAATTTATCTTTCCTTTAACTCTCTCCAGCATTCAAGAAACTTCTTACTAACACTCATAAGAGGTGAAACCATTCTATCATCCATGCTTTTCCCTCAAGAAGTCCATTTTTTGCCAATAAGTTCAGTTTAAAAAAAAAAAAAAAAGCCCCTGAGCCTCTAACAGGATACTTCGTGGTGAACTTTGACCACCCAAATCCCCCAGAACAACCCAGGATCAGTATGGGCTCTCCAGGTTTAGTTTTGTATGCATTTCCCTCCCAGTGCAGGTTACAAATATGCATGCATGCATACACACACACACACACACACACACACACCCCACATAGAAACACATCTTTCAAAGGAAAATATTAATTTTTAAAGACAATATGGCCTAATCCTATAACAAGGAGCAAAAGCAGTTTTCTTCATTTGAAAGCTCCTTCTCACCATGGGGTTACTGATTTGCATTATTATACAGATTTGTATTTATCCCTTTCGCTCCCCTTTACTCCTCTTTAGCATATGTCTCCTTGGCCTGCCAAGGGCCTCACTGAAAGTGATAGTCTCTAAATATCTGTCTGTTCTTAACCAAGACTAAAATACTACCTTGGTATTACTACTTGTAAAAGGTCTTATAAGAATACCTTATATTCTCCAGGATGAGGCTATCTTATGGGGGAAAATCTTGTTTCTTCAGTTTTACACATATGCATGTATGCCTGTTAATGAACATGGACACATAAACACACCCACACAGACGCACACATTAACACATCACTATGAAATTGATTTTGAAAAAATAAAATGGGTCAAAGATTTTGTCAGAGGTTTGAAGAGTATGTTGAATTATTTGTAGCACAGATTTTTCATGGGAGTCCATCAATCTTGGTTTGAAATTTGAAGATGGAGAATGTCACATTTTGTACAAGAAGAGGAAATGTTTCACTATGATTGCTACAGAAAAAGTATGAAAATTGTAAAAAGTTAACCTTGTCAGATATACAGAATGACAACATAGAAGTTTATTTCTATGTTTTATAAATATGTTAACAAATGGTAAAAATAATAATAATAATAACTTTGAAGAAAGCAGTGTTACATTTGATCTATAGAAACAGGAGAGAGAAAAAATAAATTACAAATGTATTGCTCTATCTAGTTCAGAACCATCCTATAAACTTATAATCCATAAATGTCTATATTTCTATTGCAATTTTAGTTACAAAAGTCTAAACCTTTTTAATTGTATAAAGTTATAATTAAAAGTTGATTTTTTGACCGGGAGCAGTGGCTCACACCTGTAATCCCAGCACTTTGGGAGGCCGAGGCAGGCGGATCACGAGTTTGAAGATCGAGACCATCCTAGTTAACACGGTGAAACCCCGTCTCTACCAAAAATACAAAAAATTAGCCAGGCGTGGTGGCGGGCGCTTGTAGTCCCAGCTACTCGGGAGGCTGAGGCAGGAGAATGGCATGAACCCGGAAGGCAGAGCTTGCAGTGAGCCGAGATCGCACCACTGCACTCCAGCCTGGGTGACAGAGCGAGGCTCCATCTCAAAAAACAAAAACAAAAAGTTGATTTTTTAAAAATATTAATAAAATGGATAAACCTCTAGTTAGACTGATCAAGAAAAAAGAGAAGACACAAATTTTCAATATCAGAAATGAAAAAGGGAATATTAATGGAGATTCTACAGACATTAATAAAGTAATATTATAAACAACTTACACTAATGAATTCAACAATTTAGCTTCAACAACAAAATCACTGAAAGATACAAACTACCAGAGCCACTTGAGAAGAGTGGCTAAATAGCCTTACACCAGTTAAAGTAATTGAATTTGTAGTTTAAAACCTTTCCTCAAAGAGAACTCCTTTCTACAAAACAATTAAGGGAGAAGTAATACTAATTCCATACTAACTCATTTAAAAATAAAAAAGGGGATACTTCCTAATTCATTTTGAGAAGAAACCAAAAGCTTGTTAGCAAAACTAGACCAAGATGTCAGTTCTCCCCAAATTGACTACAGATCCAGTACAATAACAATCAAAATCTCAGCACACTTGAACAAAAAAGAAACTACAGACCAATATCCCTCATGAAAATAGACACAAAATCCTTAATAAAATATTAACAAAATGGCAACAATATATAAAAAGAATAATATGTTATGACCAAGTGATGTTTATCCCAGATACGGTTTAACTTTTTTAATCAATAAATGTAATTCATCATAATTAGTGAGTAAAGTAGAAAAACCATAAAATAATCTTGATAGATGCATTTAACAAAATTCAATATCCACTGATTAAAAAAAACTCTCAGCAAATTAGGAAAAGAAGGGAATTCTGTCAACCTGATGAAGAGTGTCTATTTAAAAAAAAAAAAAAAGATTGACATTAATCTTAATAGTAGAAAGCTGTATACTTTCCTCTTGAGACTGGAAAGAAGAATGTCCACTGTCACCATTTCCATTCAGCACTGTACTAGAGGAACTAGCCTAGGCAATAAGAGAACTAAAAGAGATAAAAGACATACAGATTGAAAAGGAAGAACTACATCAGCTTTATTTGCAGATGGCATGATTATCTATGTAGGAAGAAATCTACAAAAAACTCATAACTAAGAAGTTGTGTGTTACAAGATCCATATACAAATATCAATTACACTCTAGCAGTAAACAACTGGAAATCCATCAATTGATGAATGAACAAATAATTTATTATATCTATATAATAGAATATTTTCAACAACAAAAAGGAAAGGGGCTGGGCATGGTGGCTCACGCCTGTAATCTCAACATTTTGGGAGACCAAGGTGAATCAATAGCTTGAGTTCAGGAGTTCAAGACCGGCCTGTGCAATATGGCGAAACTCTCTCTCTACAAAAAATACAAAAATTAGCGGGGTGTGACACCTGTAGTCCCAGCTTCTTGGGAGGCTGACGTAGGAGGATGACTTGAGCCCAGGAGGCAGAGGCTACAGTGAGCCAAGACTGCACCATTACACTCCAGCTTAGGCAACAGAGTAAGACTCTGTCTCAAAAAAAAAAAAAAAAAAGGGAAGAACTGCTAATGCAGCACAACAACGTGGATGAAACTCAAAGGATTATACTAAGTGAATAAAGCCAGTCAAAAAACATTACATACTGTATGACTTCATTTCTATGAAATCCTAGAAAAAAAACAAAGCTTTAATAATAGAAAGCAGATCAATGGTTGTCAGGAACTGGAAGTAAATAGAAAGAGATTGACTGCAAAGAGGCACTAGAGAACTTTTGGGGATGCTGGAGTAGTCTACATCATGATTGTAGTGATTGAAACTTAAGTATATAAATTTATCAAAATTCATCAAACTGTACACTTAAAATGCTTACTTTTACTTTTTATAATTATACCTTAATAAAGCAGATAAAATTATATTTAATGTAATAGTCATATTTTTATTAATATTTTCCTTATATTGGTGTTTATCTTTCATTTCTAAAATAGAAAGCTATTTTTTTATTTTCTGACAGCAACCCATTCTTCTGAAAATATCATTCCAAAAACTTCCTTCTAGAATCTGTCCTTTACCTTCCTGGACTCACGTTCCATCTTGTGGTTTCTATAAGAACTACTATGCCACCATAAATTGACCCAGGAGTTGGCAGCTGAACCAACTGGGTCAATGAGTTCCTTTCCAAGAGATTCACCTTGCCTCTTTGTAGTACCCGAAGCTTTTATATATTAAGTTTGGAAGCTGTCAGTAGCCCTACCAGACAGAACAGTGAAAGGAATCCAGTTTGCTGAGAGAAAAATACCAATGCAGATAAACTGAGTGATACAGAGAAAAGTGATGAAAAGTTCTAACATTTTAAAACATATTTTCTCAAAAATGTGTTGTATGATAGTCCTTCTCTGATCACTCATTCCTCTGACTGTACCTTTGAATCTCCTCTGCCCAAGAAGTATCTATTTACTTTATACCGATTTGGGTTTTCGCAACATGCAACCAAGAGAGCCCTAACTCATACATCATTCAAGTTAGTACATTAGTATTATGATCCTGCTTAAATACCATGCACATGAAATAAAACCTTCATTAACTGCCAATGAAGGTTTTATTTCGCTAGCTATTCACGTGCATATGAGTATAGATATATAAAAATAAAATGATAGGCTTTTAATACGTATTTTTAAATACCAATTTCTACTATCTAATCTTTGAAACGTGTCACAGTTGACATGAGCAGAATAGGATATATTATTTATTAAAATATCTTTACAAAATAGAATTGCTGCTACTGGTCCACTCTGCTCATGGCTTTGTCTCAATACTCAAATCAAAACCAAGTTTTAACAAGGACAAATTAAAGTGCACTTTCCTGTCAGGAATCAAGACAAAGAAAATTATGAAAAGCACAGGTTCAGGATTGGTATGAAATATAGACATAGACATAGATATTTATTTAATGTCTGTTATCTTTACATCATCTTTAACAAATTTTGAAATACTTAACTTTTTAAAAAACAAAGAGAATCTTAAGTTAGGCTGCCTGGATGTAATTTCTAGTTATCCCACTTCCTACCTGGCTGTCCTTGAGCAATTGCATAATCTCTTTGTTCCTCAGATTCCCCATTTATAAAGTGGGAATAATAATAGTACCTGGTATGTCAAAGACATATTTGTACTCCCACGTTCATTGCAGCATTATTCATAATAGCCAAGACATGGGAATTACATTAGTCTGCTTTCATATTGCTATAAAGAGCTACCTAAGACTGAGTAATTTATAAAGGAAAGGAGTTTAATTGACTCACAGTTCAGCATGGCTGGAGAGACCTCAGGAAACTTACAATCATGGCAGAAGGCAAAAAGGAAGCAAGGCACCTTCTTCACAAGGCAGCAGGAAGGATAAGTGCTGAGCAAAGGGGAGAAGAGCCCTTTATGAAACCAACAGATCTCATGAGAACCCACTATCACAAGAATAGCATGGGGGAAACCACCCCCATGATTCAATTACCTCCAGCTGGTTTCTCTCTTGACACATGGGAATTATGGGGATTATAATTCAAGAGGAGACTTGGGTGGAGACACAAAGCCTGACCATATCAGGAATCAAACCTAAGTGTCCACCAACGAATGAATGGATAAAGAAAATGTGGTATATATGTATACACAATAGAATACTATTCAGCCTTAAAAAAGAAGGAAATTCTGCCTGTAATCCAAGCACTTTGGGAGGCCAAGGCAGGCAGATAACAAGGTCAAGAGATGGAGACCATCCTGGCCAACATGATGAAACCCCACCTCTACTAAAAATACAAAAATTAGCCAGGCGTGGTGGCATGCACCTGTAGTCCCAGCTACTTGGGAGGTTGAGGAAGGAGAATCACTTGAACCCAGGAGGCGGAGGTTGCAGCGAGCCAAGATCACGCCACTGCACTCCTGCCTGGAGACAGAGAAAGACTCCACCTCAAAAAAAAAAAAAAAAGGAAATCCTGTCATTTACAATAACATGGATGAACCAGAGGACGTTATGTTAAGTGAAATGAGCCAAGCACAGAAAGACAAGTAGTACCATATGATCTCAATTATATGTGGAATCTAAAAAGTCAAACTCATAGAAGCAGAGAGTAGAATGATGGTTACCAGAGGCTAGGGAGTGGGAACATGTTGATCAAAGGATAGAAAGCTTCAGTTAAACAAGAGAAGTTAGTTCAAGAGATCTATTGTACAACACGATGACTATATTTAATAACAATGTATTGTACTCTTAAAAATTGTCAAAAGGATAGATTTTAAGTGTTCTCACCACAAAAAAAGAGTATGTGAGGTAATATATATGTTAATTACCTCAATTTAGCCATTCCACAATGTATAGATATTTTAAAACAAAATATTATACAAAATAAATATATAAAATTTTTATTAGGAAAACTATATATTTATATTTAAAAAACTATATATGATAGTGCTTAGAAAAAATTTGAAAACATTGCCTGGCATGCCATAGTGTCATATAAGAACACTTTTTATTTTCATTATTTTAATATATTATATAATATGTAGCAAGAGCTTATGTAACTGAGTAATCAACTCATTTATTGCTATAATTTTTTTTTGTTTTGTAACGAAGTTTTTAATTATTTAAATGCTTCTTAGAGTCATATTCTTAAACACAGCTTATGTGATTAGTTCCTTTTTTTTTTTTGAATCAATATAGTTTTTTGAACAGGCAAAAGCTGGACGCATTCCCAGAATTGAAACAAGACAAGGATGCCTACTCTCACCATTCCTATTCAACATAGTGCAGGAAATCCTAGCAAGAGCAATCAGTCAAGAGAAAGAAATAAAAGGCATAGAACTAGGAGAGGAAGTCAAATCATTGCTCTTCACTGAGGATATGATCCTGTACCTAGAAAACCCTAAAGACTCTGCCAGAAAGTCTCCTAGAACTAATAAAATGGCTTCAGTAAAGTTTCAGGACATAAGATCAATATGCAAATAACTAGCATTTCTGTACACCAATAATATTCAAGCTGAGGGCCAAGTCAAGAATACAATCCCATTTACAATAGCCATAAAAAAATATCTAGGAATACATCTAACCAAGAAGGTGACATATCTTTATGAAGAGAACTAAAAAACAGTGCTGAAAAAAATCATAGATGACATAAATGGGAAAACATTCCATGCTGATGGATTAGAAGAATTAATATCATTATAATGTCCATAGTACCCAAAGCAATCTAGAGATTAAACATTACTCCTATCAAGCTACCAACATTATTTTCCACAGAATTAGAAAAACTATTCTGAAATTCATATGGAACCAAAAAGAGGCTTGAATCTGAAGCAAATAAAAAAAAACAACAAAGCCAGTCCAGGCACGGTGGCTCTCCTGTAATCCCGACACTGTGGGAGGCTAAGGCAGGTGGATCTCTTGAGGCCAGGAGTTCAAGACAAGCATGGCCAACATGGAAAAACCCTGTCTCTGCTAAAAAAAATACAAAACCTTAGCTGGGCATGCTGGTGTGCACCTGTAGTCCCAGCTACTGGGAGGCTGAGGCACAAGAATTGCTTCAACCAGGGAGGCAAAGTTTGCATTGAGCCAAGATGGCACCACTGTACTCCAGCCTGGGTAACAGAGTGAGACTGTATCAAAAAAAGAAAGAAAGAAAAAGAACCAAGCCAGAGGAATCACATTAGCCAACTTCAAACTATACTACAAACCTACAGTAACCAAAACAGCATGATACTGGCACAAAAACAGACACACAGAACAATGGAACAGAAGAGAGGACCTAGAAATAAAGCTGCACACCCACAACCAACTAATCTTTGACAAAGTCAACAAAATAAGCAATTGCAAGAAAACAAAAATTGAAAGATGGGACCTAATAAAAGAGCTGCTGCACAGCAAAAGAAACTATCTACAGAGTAAAAAGAGCCTACAGAATAGGAGAAAATATTCTCAAACTACACATCCAACAAAGGTCTAATATCTAGAATCTCTAAGGAACTTAAATCAGCAAGCAAAAAACAACCCCATTAAAAAGAGGGCAAAAGACATGAACAGACACTTCTCAAAAGAAGACATATGAGAGGCCAAAAAACATATGCAAAAGTGTTCAACATCACTAACTAGACACAAATCAAAAACACAATGATACCATTTCACACCAGTCAAAATGGCTACTATTAAAAAGTCAAAAAATTACAAATGTTGGTGAGGTTGCAAAGAAATGAGAATGCTTATATACTGTTGGTAGGAATGTAAATTAGTCCAGCCACTGTGGAAAGCAGTTTGGAGATTTCTCAAAGAGCTAAAAATAGAACTACCATTTGACCCAGCAATCCCATTACTGGGTGATATGGTTTAGCTCTGTGTCCCTACCTAAATCTCACCTTGAATTATAATCCCTATAATCCCCACATGTCAAGAGCAGGACCAGGTGCAGGTAATTAGATCATGGGGGCGGTTCCCCCATACTGTTCTCATGATAGTGAGTGAGTCTCAGAAGATGTGATGGTTTCATAAGTGTCTGGCATTTCCCCTGCTTGCACTCATTCTCTCTCCTGCCACTCTGTGAAGAGGTGTCTTCTGCCATGATAGTAAGTTTCCTGAGGCCTCCCCAGCCATACGGAACTGTGAGTCGATTAACTCTTTTCTTTATAAATTACCCAGTCTTGGGTATTTCTTCATAGCAGCATGAGAATGGACTAACACACTAGATATCGACCCAAAGGAAAATAAATCGTTCTACCAAAAAGATACACGGACTTATATGTTCATTGCAACACTATACACAATAGCAAGGACATGGAATCAACGTAGTGCCCATCAATGGTGGACTGGATAAAGAAAACGTGGTACGTGCACACTATGAAATAGTGTCATGGGGCAGGATGGTCTAGACAGCAGGGGGATGAAGCTTCCCCTGGTTTTCAGGGTTGAAGCTTCCCCCCACCTACTCCTGAACACGTCAGGTGCTGGAGCACCTGTGTTCCCATGAGAGCAGCGTGGGCCACACTTGACTTCAAAAGTCCCTCCAGGCTTGACTAAGTGCACCAGTTTCATTCTGAACATGCTACTCTAAAACACATCCCTGCTGAACCACAGGAGGATCAGATACTGTGAGCTTCTGGCCTGTTGATGCTCAAGAGCCAGGGCATGCAGGGAAGACTCCAGAACTCCTAACTCTTGCTAACCTTACATCTGGGATTCTTACACCCTCAGCTGAAGAACTCAATGAATTTCAACTTTGAAGAGGTTTTTCTAACACTTTGTCATTTCAACCAGATTCTGCTAAAGTCCTCTGAAATTGGGGAACTGAAAACCAATTACTTGGATCACAAGTTGCCTGTGAAATCTGCAAGGACCTGCTGCCAGGGCTCATGAAACTCCAAAGTATGGGCCGGGCGCGGTGGCTCAAGCCTGTAATTCCAGCACTTTGGGAGGCCGAGACGGGCGGATCATGAGGTCAGGAGATCGAGACCATCCTGGCTAAAACGGTGAAACCCCGTCTCTACTAAAAAATACAAAAAACTGGCCGGGCGCGGTGGCGGGCGCCTGTAGTCCCAGCTACTCGGGAGGCTGAGGCAGGAGAATGGCGTAAACCCGGGAGGCGGAGCTTGCAGTGAGCTGAGATCCGGCCACTGCACTCCAGCCTGGGCGACAGAGCGAGACTCCGTCTCAAAAAAAAAAAAAAAAAAAGAAACCCCAAAGTATGGCACCTTGGCATGCGGACTACCCTGACCCAGAGGAGACTAGAAGGCCTCAGAAGCCAGGTCTTTGTTCTTCCCTCCTGGTTCCTGTCCCCTTTTCTCCCCGAAAGTGAGTCACAGAAACCAGAATTCTTTTTCCCCAAGGCAGGTCATAGAAACTAGAACGCCTCTCTCCCAAAGCCAGCCATAAAACCTAGCAAGGTCACTCTCTCCCTTCTCCTGGAAGACCCTCATTCCCAAGGGGTCCTGCCTGATACCCAGGGGAAGGGGAATTGTACAGAGTGGCCTTGCTGGGTTTCCCCACTCCATCCATCACCGTTAGGCCAGATACTTTGAGTCCAATCACATTTCTGCATGACTGTTCATTCATCAAACCTAAATATAAAAATAAAGGTTTTCCCTGGGGAAAAAAAAAAGAAAACATGGTATGTACACATTGTGGAATACTACGCAGTAATAAATAAAAAAAGAATGAAACCAATCATGTCCTTTGTGGCAATGGATGCAGCTGGAGGCCATTATCCTAAGCAAATTAATGCAGAAACAGAAAACCAAATACCACGTGTTCTCACGTATAAGAGGGAGCTAAATATTGGGTACACGTGGACATAAAGAGGGACACAATAGATACTGGAGACTACTAGAGGAAGGAGGGAAGAAGTGGGGTAAGGGATGAAAAACTACCTAGTGGATACTATGCTACCTGGATAACGGGTTCAGTTGTACCCCAAGTCTCAGCACCATGCAATATACCCTTATAACAATCCTGTACATGTATACTCTAAATCAAAAACAAAAGTTGAAAGTTTTTTTAAAATGAATACAGTTTTTACTGTATTGTTAGCTGAACACTAATAATTTTCATCTGTCTGTTTTAAATGTATCTAGCTTTTGGTGTTTTAGGATTTTTTTGTGTGTGTGTGTGGAGAGAGTACAAGCGCAGGCTTCTCACATGCATACATTGTGTCGTGCTGAAGTCTGGGCTTTTAGCATACCCATCTTCTGAATAGTGAACGTTGTACCCAATAGGTAATTTTTTTGAGCCTGACCCTCCTTTTACCCTCCCACCTTTTGTAATCTCCCGTGTCTTATTTCACTCTGTAGGTCCACATGTACTCATACTGTTTAGCTCCCACTTACAAGTGGAAACATGCAGTATTTGACTTTGTGTTTCTGAGATATTTCAGTTAGGATAATGGCCTCCAGTTCCATTAACTAAAATATTCATATATATGTTCATATGTCTGAACTTGCTAACTTCTTGGTGGGAAATTTGAGTGTTTTATAATATATTAGAAATTTTAACTTCTGAATTTTTTTGACAGTTTGAGTACCAATAAGTCTTTATTCATTGTATTTTCCCAGGGAAAGGAGAAGGGAAAGGAGAAGGGAAGCATGTGTTAAAAAAAAAAAAAAAAGATTAGAAAATGGAAAAGGAAGCACCCAGTACAGCAAAGTCAACCATCAAATAAACACACCCCAGTGATGGGGTCACAAAAGCCCAAAGGGGCTCAGTCTCCTGCAGTTCAGGAATGAGGGAAAGGGATCAGGAAAAGAACAGACAGGTGCAGGCTTTCCTACCCTCCTTCCCCATAAATTCAAGATTTTACACAAAGCTTCGGTTTCTAGCAGTAAACATGGAGTTATATTTGTTTATCTCCTATCAAACAATCTTGTGTTCACTTTGACATAAGTTTATAGCACCTGCACAGAAGTTCCTGAGTGACTTGGATATACATTCATATTCTCTTTCTTGGCCTCCTGACCCCAGTTTCTACATGGAAGGCTCCCAGTTGCATCTCATTACTTTAGGATTAAAAGTTAAGTAGGTTTGATCCATCCAAAATACAGCAGTGTCTTTTTTTTTTTTTTTTTTTTTTTTGAGATGGAGTCCCGCTCCGTCGCCAGGCTGGAGTGCAGTGGCGTGATCTCAACCTACTGCAACCTCCGCTCCGCCTCTCCTCACCCAGCCCAAGCAATTCCCGTGCCCCAGTCTCCTAAGCAGCTGGGACCACAGGCATGTGCCACCACATCTGGCTAATCTTCTGCATTTTAGCCGAGACGGGGTTTCACCATGCTGGCCAGGATGGTCCCAAACTCCCAAACCCATGATCTGCCCACCTCAGCCTCCAAAAGTGCTGGGACTACAGGTGCGAGCCACCGTGCCTGGGCTACAGCAGTGTCTTAAGTGTTTGGCATGTTACATCAAGGAATGGTCGGCCCAGCAGGGTGGCTCACACCTGCAATCCCAGCACCCTAGGAGGCGGAGGCAGGCAGATCACCTGAGGTCAGGAGCTCAAGACCAGCCTGGACAACACAGTGAAACCCCATCTCCACTAAAAATACAAAAATTAGCTGGGTGTGGCGGGCACCTGTAATCCCAGCCACTCAGGAGGCTGAGGCAGGAGAACCACCTGCACCCAAGAGGCAGAGGCTGCAGTGAGCCAAGACCACACCACTACACTCCAGCCTGGGCAACAGAGCAAGACTCCAACCAAAAACAAAAAAGAAAGAAAGAAATGGTAATGGTCTTGACTGTTGAGAACAAGGGATGGAGGGTTTTCCTAGCTTCTTCAGGATTTTTGCATACATCATTTAAGAGTGGTGGAGACGCTCCAATTATTAAATGTGTATGTGTGTGGGTGTGTAAGTTTTCTTTTGGGGATGAACAGAAAAGAGGGCAGGGTAGAAGACAAGTTTTTAGGACAGAAGATCTGGTCTAACAGGTAATAGGGGAAGGAGACTACAAAACAAAGGATGGTTCAAGATCCCCACTCTAAGAAGAGGGCACCCCAAACTAATGTTTCAGATCTTGTTGCCTGGTACAGAACCTTCTGTCAAAGATGCTTTGGCTACTTTTCTCTCAACACAAAAAGAAGTTTGTAAACAAAACCCCCGAAGAACACAGAGAAAGACTAATACATTATATTTACACAAACTAGGCCACCTAGCAATCACCAACTTAGTGAAATCCCATAAAACCCAGATAAATACAGTAATTAGAGGTTGCGGGGGGGGGGCAGCATTTTGGGGAGACAGGAACCCAGGATCAGACACACACCACAAAGCATTCTATTGCATTTGTCCCGTTTCAACACAGTGAGGTAAGTTTGTGGTGATCTCACAGCATATAAACGAAACCCCCTTTTTCTCCTTTAGCTACCGTGACACTATTAATCACTACTGCAGCAGGGCAGGACACAGGCCCAGGCACCACAAAGCCCTCGTTTATGTGTCTCCCTGGAACCTGAGAATTTTGAAAGGTTAAGGATACCTTACTACATATATCTATCCCTCAACAGTACAGGATTAAGTACAGGGGTATTGGTCTTAAAACGTATCCTCACCAACTCCAGTTTTACGAACACACATACCCTGTCGTGCATAGTAGGCCTAGCCTAATCTGGTGAAGAATGGATCTGGGATGTAAAGCACATCCTGTGCCCTAGGATAACCCTCACCTAATCTTGGCTCCCTCTCTGGGCCTTTCAGCTGGCCCAGCCTCTCCTAGCCCGTGTACCACCATTTCCTGTTTAGACTAATTCTCAATCTTCCAGGAGGAGGCAATCAAGTCATGGGACAACCCAGTTAAAAACCTAGTCTCCCCTAAAACATGTTCAAGGCAGAGGGGGTTTCAAGAGGATACTATGGCAGAAAAGCCAGCTCTCATTGGCAGAAATGAGGTAGTTCAATAGTCTGTGCACTCCAAGTAATCGCTCTCCACAGTGGCAAAAACGAAAAGTAGTCCTGCTGAGCAGACCTGGAGCTGCTGCTCTCTTATCACAGATTGCTCACGCACCTGAGAACACAGTGCAGGAAATGAGGGCCGTAGACTAACATATACAAAAATACAAAACCAGAATATTTATATTAAGGAAAAAAAAGTTAAAATGCACAAGATACACCATTTGCACACAGTTGACATCCTGGAGAAAGTGGGACCCAAGGTGCAGTATCCAAGAGAGCAAATAAAATCACATTGGCCTAGAATGGGGTGGGGGTAAGCATAGGTGGAGCAGGTCTGCAGTTGCTCCCCCAAACATCCTTTTTGCCATCATCACTATCCATTGCTTGGGACAGTTGCCAGCACCCTATCCCAAAAGTGGGTATGAGGATACAAGATGTGGAAAAAAAAAAAAAACACTGCCTTACTCCTGAGCGATTTCCTTTCACAGAATGTAGTGGCTGGGCTCCGTGAATCTGGTCTTATCCTTAATCATTTCACTCTGGCATGGGAATTATTGCATATCCTTCTTCAAAAGGAAAACAACTTCCCTATCCAGGCCACTTTCAAAAGCTGGAAACTCTGGAGATGGAGCCTCAGATAAAGCATGCAGGTTGTAGGGTGATTCCCACGTCCTGGTTGCCCCCAGAACTCCCACTTATATTTGGACAGAGCATGGTTGGAGCTCCTTTGACTCACCCTTTCCCCCAACAGAGGGAAGAAAGGGTGACGGTGTGAACCCCAGTCTGAGACACATGGCAGTGCCAAGTACCCCCGGTTCACTCTGTTCCCACTTTCTCCACTCTGCCTGCTCCTCAAAACTTCCTGATAGCAAAGAATAGCCCCCACCCATTGTGACTCAATTCTGTGCCTCTGGGAGCAGGGCAGGGCTGTGGATTTCTTCCTCCCCACAGTAGGTTGGCTTTCCCTGTGCGCTAGGGCCCTGCTGGGCCTTCAGCGGACATGAAGCTACCGTATGACTGATGCTCTGGTAGAAGTGGCACTTCTGGGGCTGGGGTGGCAGCTTGCATTCCTTGGCATGATGGTCTAGACCTCCACAGCTGCAGCACCTGACGTCCGATCTGCGCTTCTGCATGTTCTTCCCCTTTGGCCACCTCACTCCCAATACGGAACGCCCCACTAGGTCCGGTGACACGGATGGATTCCAGACCCGTGGCTGACTACTTAAAAGGTAGTCAGCCTCACCCTCCTTCAAGCTCAGGAAGCCTTTCAAGTGCAGCTTACTCTGGTGCACAAAGACGTCCACTAGGGGTTTGAGCGCGACCCGGGCGCGGGCGGTCATGGACAGGAAGCAGAACCCCATGCGCACGCTGAACCACTTACAGATGCAGCAGCTGAGGCTCGTACGCCGCCCGCCCGGGCCGCATCTTCCCGCGCCTCCTCGGGTGCCTCTTCTGCTGCCTTGGCGCAGCCACCTATAAACTGCTGGTTAGACCCTGAGCCCATGGTCCTCAGCTAAGCCCGTGGCTCCGGGCCCCTGGTCAGGCAGCTACTGGCACCAGAGAACTCCGAAGGCCAACATCTGAATTTACTAGAATCCTGATTGTTAAGTATATACTGTCAGGTACAAATTTGTTTACAGAGTTCATAGAACAATGCTGAATTTATCAGACTTAGTATTTTGCTGCAACTAGAAGCTCCAAGGGTTAAGAGGAGGCTTCAGATTTAAAAGGTAAGAATGTCCTATTTAGGAGACCCTTCCTTATACACCTATCACTCATTAATTTTCCCAAATAATTTTTGATTTATTAAATATTTTCTTACTTTTATACACAATTCCCAAAAAATATACACAAAAGTCAAAAAATAAATTTTCTTGTCACAAACGGTTAAGTGTAGTATTAATCATATCTCATGTTACACAAAATCTGTGAATTTTGTTTGTTCCCTTTACAACTGAACGTACAGACAATTGATTAAGTCCTGTGGGCACCAAGTTGTGGTTAGTTTCTATTCTTCATTCCTAATCTTTTTACACCTTTGAGTCAATTGTGTTATGTTTGTAAGATATGGGCTTTCATCACTTCTATCAGTGCCTTCAATTTTCCTCATCACTCTCCTACTCCTACTTTTCCAATCTTGTCCAGAAGTTTCAAAGGGGTTGTTTATATCCATGGCTTCTTTGGCGCTACCAGCTTTAAAGATCACATAGCCTGGATCTGTCAGGGCCCATCCCCCCCATCCCAACAGAGAATGACTACAAGTGAAGATAATGTGGGGAGGGTCCATGGAGAGAGTCAAACAATTATGAGAAAAAGACTCCATCCTAGTGTGATCATTTGAACCCCGGAATTCAGACAATTCTACGACCTACTCCTGGAATACTTGGATATATAGTACATAAAAAATCCCTTTTTTGCTTAAATCTTAACCTATTTTAAAATAAATAGATACAGAGAGCCACACAAAATACCACTCTTGAAATCACCTGCCAAGTCAAGAAATAAAACTTTGCCAATTATCTCAGAAGCCCCTTGCGTTAGTCTGTTTCACTCTGCTGATACACACCTGAGACTGGGTAATTTATAAAGAAAACTAGGTTTAATGCACTCACTGTTCCATGTGGCTGGGGAGGCCTCACAATCATGGCGGAAGGAGAAAGGCATGTCTTACGTGGCAGCAGATGAGAGAGAATGAGCGCGAAGTGAAAGCGGAAACCTCTTATAAAACCATCAGGTCTCCTGAGGTTTATTCACTACCATGTGAACAGTATGGGGGAAACCACCCTATGATTCAATTATCTCCCACTGGGTCCCTCCCACAACACGTGGGAATTATGGGAGCTACAATTCAATATGAGATTTGGGTGGGGGCACAGCCAAACCACATCACCCCTCTATATGTCCTGTCTCTATCTCAAAAAAGGAATCACAATCTTGACTTTTATACCAATAAATTCCTCATTTCTTTATAGTTTTGCCACCCAAATGTGCATCCCAAGCCACTATATTGTTGTCCGTTAAATTCTGTCATTTAAATCCCTTTCATCTATGTGTTCTACCCCCCGCTTTCTTTACATTTGATCTGTA
The DNA here is from genome assembly GCF_043159975.1 of Macaca nemestrina. NCBI lineage: Eukaryota > Metazoa > Chordata > Mammalia > Primates > Cercopithecidae > Macaca > Macaca nemestrina. The sequence continues at coordinate 81,180,509 of NC_092135.1, read as the reverse complement.
TTTGACCTGTCTGCTTTCCCAGTGAAGTTTGCCAATTACATATTCATGACACCGTTCAGCATGTTCCTCTGTACTGTTTTCTGTCTTGTTTCCAATTTCCAGCAAATTGGCAGCTAGAGTGAAAGGCTTGATCAGACTCAAGTTCAATGCCTTTAGCAAGACCATAGATGGTATGGGTCTTTAATCTAGTGAAATATAATGTCTAGTGGCCTCTTTCTATTGTGATACAAGCAGCTATTGTGGTTCACAGTCTCATGTTGTAAGCAGCCAATTTCTCCAAAGAAACCCTGCCTTCAAAACGACATATTTGGCATTAGGAATACACATTACTACTGAGCTGGTCATTGTTTCTAGAACTCATCTCAGTCTTTCCATATTCATGAGTTCATGCTGACACTCTCAACTCAAATTCAAAGCTACAGAGTTTTTATTGTTGTTGTCTTAACTCAATCTTTTCTCAAACTTCTCTTTTCTTGTCTCAGTTGTCTCTATTTTGCTTGAGTTGCTCTGACTCTATTCCAAGCTGTTTCATCTTAGAGTGGGGCACTATCCTGGAAGAGAATCCTTGCAAGTCTGTTTCATTGGTGAATCTAGAAGCTAAACGATTCCAGATCCTTCAGCACACACTGTCATTCCCTTGCACTCACCCAATACCGGATTGAACAAAACCCTCTTAGTATTCATTGCCGTTCTCAAATTGGTCTGCTCACTTTATGGTGAACTTCTGTGGGTATTTGGTTCTCCTGTTCTCCACCGATTCCTCTGCTTTCTCTTACATAGATGTTGACACTGTACAGGTCTTGGGTCTAGTGGTTTGTCTTCATGTACTGACTGTGTTTGATTTGTGGGGATAGCCTGTCTCCCGGCTTTGTAATAAACATTGTCAATAGGTTTTTAGTGTTACTATCTAGCTTTGTCTCCTTTTATGTAAGCATTTGGAGACACAACAACACCTTCACTGCTGCCATATTCCTGGGATCACTCAGACTATTTTAAGTAGGTTTTTGCCATTTTAAGTCAAGAGCATATTGACTAACACAGACCCAATCATTTATCTCATTAAAAGCTACCTTACATACACTAACGCCAAACCATTACATTAAAAGAAACTAGCATAATGATAACTTTAAATGCTTATAGTAAACATAGACTCTAAATGAATGGCTAAAAGTGAACAATATACTTTGAAATAAACCTTTTTGTTAGCTAATTTTTTTATGGTCTTTAGTCCTTTAGTGGGTGCTCCTAACATTTTAAAGAAAAATGTCCAGCAGCAGATTTGCAAGTTTTCTTTAGCATAAGGCCCATGCCCTAGTTCTGTTAATCAATAGATTTGAGAACACAAATTCAAACCATGTTAAATTATTTCCCTACTACAACTGTTTACAGCAGTTATTTCATCTATTCATTAAACAAAAGAAATAAACTGAACTTACTCTACTGTGATCCCTAGAGTTAATGCTGCAGGTGAAACAACTTTATAACGAAGTATTCAGGAACAGAACCTCCTCAGACATGGTTCAAAATTGCTGACTTTATATTAAGTTATGGTAAGTTTTTAGTACAAAATATGAACTAATTTTGAAAATTATCAATGTTATTAATGAGGAAATCAGTAACACACTGGTTCTATTTTATTAAATACTAATTTAGAGTAACTTGAAATAAATCCAGTTATCCTAAAGTCAAGTGCTACTGCCTAGGCTTATCTTTTTTCATAAGGCCAAAAATGGCCACCACTGCTGTTTACAAACAAAAACAGCTTATATTGTGAAAGCCTATAAGCCTCTATCATCTTAAAATCAGTAATATTTAAATAATATTTTTGGGTGAAATTGAGAGAAAAGCCCTGCAGTTAACTCATAATCTCTGCTTTAATTTGTAAAGGAAGTTTCATGCTTATAGGAATTCAATTGCAACAATCATGAGATTATTATTCTCCATTAATATATTCTTCAGAGCTTCTCATAGGCTTTAGTTAAAAGGAGCTACACAGATGTAGGAAATGATCAAGATACTGCTTGGTCTCCATCACAACAAAATACTCCAAAGACCTCTCAAACGACACATGTCCCATTACATTATCCCTTGCACCCTTCCACGTTTATTTGCAGTGTTGAGACACTATATAGCTTCCTGTTAACTTTGCCCTTTTTGCTCAGGGCAAAGCCTCACCTTTTTTAAGATCTCTGCAGCAACTGCTGCAATAAACTGCTGCCTGCTGGGCCATCAAATCGAGATGCCTTGTGAAAAAGAAATGTTTTCTTTTTCAGCTCTTCATTCACATTCCATTATGTGCCATACACAAGACAATTTTTATTTTTAGGCGTGCCCATTATATTAAAAGTAAAGGGCTAATGGTGGAGAGAAAGAACTGAAACAATAGGAACTTTGTAAGAGTGGCTTTTTCTAATTGTTGTTTATAAAAAAATGAAATATAAAACTCCTAACTCTTTTAAGAAAAGTGCAGAAGGAAATGGGGCTTAATAGCAAGAAAATGATATTTTCAACACTTGACTTATTTTCTCCCATTTTAATGTATTGAATTATGTCAAAGACCTGGTAGAAAACTTTAAAAAATCATTTTCTGATGTTATTAAATGAAAATTAATTTCTGCCTATGCATTTGGAACTACGCTTCAACACAGTAAGAAGTCGGTAAATATTAGCTATTATTATTTATATTATTATGACTGACAAACTTAGTTGTATGTATTTCTTTGTTTTTGTGCCTCCAATCTCAGAAGCAGCAGCAATCCAATCAATTTTGTATTCCATGTCATCTCACCAACTCAGGCCCTTGCATTCTCCCCCTTTTCTCTACTGGCTATCTCCTCTCTGCTGTAATCCTAATTAGTTCTAATTCCAAGCCCTACTCTTTATCTCCATTCTATCTACCACCCTACTTCTCATCTTCTTTTCAAGACCAAGCTGGCTGTAATTTATCACCACCTATACACTCCACAGACCACCAAAATAAACAGTTGGTCAGAGAAAGAGGAACTAGCAGTGCCTGAGATGCAGTTGTGAAGTTGGATCACTTTCCAGCCAGATGGCAACTAGGACTCCCTCCCTAGTGTGAAGCGACTATTGAAGGCCTCTGGCACACTGCAGCATGGCAATTACCAAGAATTTCACCTGTGGTGACTTGGAATGGATGACAGGTTGAAGGAATGCAATGGCTTCTGTGATATCTTTGGCATTGTGAAGTATGATAGAAATAGTAATTATAAGGACTGGGGGATCTGTTTGGTTGTTGCTAAGTGTTATTGATGCACTGAAGAGAGAAAATAACAAGCTCCATTCAGCCAATTAGCCACTTAAGGCAAAATGTGAAAGTTAGAAGGCTCCCAGGGCAGTGTTTACAGACGCCTTCCTCTCTTACGACCACAAGACAGACCCTGCTAAAGACCAGGCCTCGATCCTCATTGTAAGAGTAGAGAAGTAAGAGTTGAGATAACCCTGAATTCACAGCCCCAACAAGTCTCCTACATTATCAGGGAAGGAGTGGGACTCCAAGGCTAGGGGTAGAGATATCCAGGTGGGTACACTCAAGAACATTGAACTCTCAGACTCTCTAGAACACTCTGGGCTTGCAGAGGCAGCCCACTCCCCCTTGTTAGACGATAGTAGACCCCACTGCATTGCCTAAAGACTAGGCAGAGGCCTCAACTTAGGCAGATGCTACTTAAGACAATATCAGCTCTCCTCAAGAACCATCCATTTTTTTCCTTCCAACCAAGATGAATAGCTAGAGTCACAGATCAGCATGGCTCTGGCCAAAGGAATAAAAGGGATTATTCACTGAAAGAGCTGAAGGATGTGGCTAATATGCAGCGGGAGAATCCAGAAAAGCAATTTCTAAGTGCAGCTTCTGGAGGACCCAACTTGAGACAAATATAGACATTCCTGCAGATCCCCCCCAAAATCAAGTGTGGGCATAATAACTAAGCATGTGAGAAGAGTCATTGAACTTGGAAATGGAATGATTCAAATCTAACCTTGACTTCCACTGTCGGTTTTGCTTTGTTTTTCTCTTTTGAGACAGAATCTGTGTCAGTCAGGCTGGAATGCAGTGACGCGATCTCAGCTCACTGCAACCTCCACCTCCCGGGTTCAAGCTATTCGCTTACCTCAGCCACCAGAGTAGCTGGGATTACAGGCATGTGCCATCACACCTGCCTAATTTTTTGCATTTTTAGTTGAGACGAGGTTTTGCCCTGTTGGCAAGGTTAGTCTCAAACTCCTGGCCTCCTGTGATCTGCCCACCTTGGCCTCCCAAAGTTCGGGATCACAGGCATGAGCCACCGCACCAGGCCCCTACTGTCTTTTTCGTTCTGTTAACAAGAAACAATTTGGCAAGTAGTACATACTTAATAAATGTTTGTTGAAAGAAATAAAGAATAAACATACATCATTTTAAATCATAAAATATTCCCCAAATCAGTCATTAAGGCAATACCTACTTTTTATACATTCATATTTTCATGTTTAATTATAAGCAGACTAAATATCCTAATTAATGAAAACTAAGGAGGACAGATGCGTCAGGCTCTTCTGGCTGCAAGCCTGGTAGGCAGAAAATCACTCGGGCTACCTCAAGAAAGACGGATTTGTCAAGAAACACAGGGACGCAGAGGAAATCAGAATCACACGGAAACCCTGCTTAGCGTTCAACTGAGCCTCACAGAGGGGGAAACGCAGCGGTAAACTGAAATGCTCTGATACATTTCCAGGCCTGAATTATCTTACTGCCCCCTCAGCAGCAAGAGGTGGGTGAACATATGCCATGATGACTCAGTCCTCTCTGCCCCTGCTTCTGCTACTCTCCCAACTGACCAACTTCCTCTACATTTATAGCATCTGCTTATTCATAACTTTATCTCCTACCTCAGGTCCCTCTCGCCGTGTCTGTTTTTACTTCTGCTCCCACAGCCAAATGTCAACTTTCCATATATATCTCACATCCAAATACTTAACAAAGTAGAACGTTGTTGGTCAGAAAAAACGCCGTCTTCGAGCAGCCTTTTGTACTCGGCACCTTAATGCTGATTGGATAGTTCTGTGACAGATGACCCTTGCCTGATTAGCCACGGGAAAGAAGACAGCTGCTTGATTGGCGGTTGAAAACTGATGAGTGCATGGACGTCCCTGGATGCAAAACTGCCTAAGAAAAGCAGCACCTGGCTGGGAAGCTGACCCCCCCCCCCACCCCCGCCCCCCACAGCAATAACCCCAGGTCAGGAGATGAGAAAATGAGTTTTCAGTGTATAGTTGATCATCTCTGCCCTTTTGTTTTAGCTTGTTTGTGTTGCTGTCTGTTCATTAATTTGTTCATTTGTTTTTAAATGAAGAAGATTGAGAGCAGGGGAGCTCCCAGAACAGAGTTTAAGTAAATTGAAGGAAGTTTCTATCTGGAACTAATAAGGATTATGGAGATTCCATGAAGATGAATTGTCAGGGCAAAGCAAAATAATTAGGAAAAGACTAGACTAAAATTGGCAGGAGTTTTTGCATCAAACCCTGGTTTTGTCTTCAACTAGCTATATGTTTTGGGGGCATGCTGGGGGTAGGTACCTATCAGAATAATTGGTAGTTTAGCAAACAAGCCAGGTGCTTACTCACCTCCCCTCCCCACTCACTCCCATTGCCACTGTAACGTGGTTGCCATGCCAGAATTCTTCCAGAAGATAGGGAGGCTGTTATTGGAAAAACGCTTCAGAAGTGATTTAGATAAACCCACTACCACTCCACCATCCTGATTTACAGTCATTGGACTAGTTGATATCTCAGATAATGCTTTGATTCTTTTATAACTTACGAGTTTAAGAAGTAATGAAAAATTTAAAACTCTTTGGAAGATAATCATGAGACTATACAGGCCAGGGACGGTGACCCATGCCTGTAATCCTCGCATTCTGGGAGGCCAAGGCGGGTGGATCACCTGAGGTCGGGGTTCGAGACCAACCTGGCCAATATGGCAAAACCCATCTCTACTAAAAATACAAAAATTAGCCAGGCACGGTGGTGGGTGCCTATAATCCCAGCTACCTGGGAGACTGAGGCAGGAGAATCACTTGAACCCAGGGGACAGAGGTTGCAGTGAGCTGAGATTGCACCACTACACTTCAGCCTGGGCAAAAGAGCAAAACTCTTTTTTTAAAAAACCTGTAATACAAATTATAAACATAATTTTATAATAGTAAGAAGTTTAGAAACCGTCTGAATGTCTATCATAACAATATAGCTGGATCTCTATGATACATTAAATGAGGGAAAAAATAAACACTATAATACTTATGCAAATATTTTTTAAATATGCAAACCAATACTTTAGAGTTCCAACAGTTTCTATATATGTATCTAAATATATTAACAAAGCCTGGAAGGATCTCTGAGGAGTGGAAAGCAGGAAACAAAGATGGGGAAGTGGCCCGAAGGAACTCTATTCTCTGTAGATCAGAGCTTTATGTTTTTAAAAAGGAGAATGTATTCATCTGGTGTATGTATAATTTAGTTAATTTGTAAGGGAAACAGATTAAAATAAGTTATTTGGAGGCTCCTGCCTGACTGGCACACCCAAGCTTCTCAGAGGATATGTCACATCCACAGCCCCTGCTGAAAGTTTTCATTCACTATTCCACCCATACTTAGTGAGTACCTGCCACGTCCCAGGCTTTGTTCAATCTAAGCAGTGGGGGTGCTGCTGTGAGCAATTGCTTGGTGTTCTTCCCCATACTTGCTGCTTCTGCTCACTCATCATTCTGCCTCTCCTACTCCATAACTTTGAGTTGCATGTGGCTTTGGTTTGCCATAGAACCAGCTCCCACTCTAACACTTTGAAGACAGTGTCATGTAGTGGCTAGGAGCACAGGCTCCGGAGTCAGACTGACTGGGTTCCACTACCAGCCCTACTACATCTTTTGTCAACTTGTATAAGCTATTTTACTTTTCAGTCATGCCTCCATTTCTTTATTTGTAAAAATGGAATCACACTGATCCATATCATATAGTTGTGACAATTAATGCATTAAAACATGAAAAAAGCCTAGGACAAGAGCTGACACACAGTAAGCTCTTGACAAATATTAAATGTTATTATTAGTATTTTCAGAACCAGTCACAAATAACCAATGTCCCAGGTCAATTTTTTTAGAGAAAATCCAATCAGTTCAGTTCAATTGAGGGCTTTCATTTCTCCTTGTCATGTTGTTCACGTATGGCCACAAGATTATCCCTGACCATAACCTCAAGACTTTATATGATCCAGCTTTGGCTGGTGTGATGGTTAATACTGACTGTCAACTTGATTGGATTGAAGGATGCAAAGTATTGATCCTGGGTGTGTCTGTGAGGGTGTTGCCAAAGGAGATTCACAGTTGAGTCAGTGAACCAGGAAAGGCAGACACACCCTTAATCTGGGTGGGTACCATCTAATCAACTGCCAACACAGCCAGAATATAAAGCAGAAAAACGTGAAAAGGCTAGACTGGCTTAGCCTCCCAGCCTACATCTTTCTCCTGTGGTGGATGCTTCCTGCCCTCGAACTTTGGACTCCAAGTTCTTCAGCTTTGGGATTCAGACTGGCTTCCTTGCTCCTCAGCCTGCATATGGCCTATTGTGGGACCTTGTGATAATATGAATTAATACTACTTAATAAACTCATAAATATATAATAATATATATATATATATATATATATATATATATATATATATATATATACACACACATCCTATTAGTTCTGTCCCTCTAAAGAATCCTGACTAATATAGCTGGCCCCACCTGACCTCCTCAAGTTCACCTGGGACCATTTGTTAAAAGTAAGTTACGAAAGAAAAAGAGAAAGAATATAGCCTTCTGACATTCATTATAAAACCTGACTATTGTTCCCGTATTTTGTATTCATGAATTTCTCTTTTTTAAATAATCCCTTTTTTCTTGAGCCATTTGAGTGGGTTCCTGTTCCTTGCAACCAAAGCACCTAGAATAGAACAATTCCTTCAAGTAAATGGGTCATACACAAAATATCCTCATATTCATTGCTATGTGCGAGTGTTGTACAAGTGACCTATTATATAGGAATGATGCTCAAGAGATGTAAAAGCAGAAAGCCAGGTCTTTTTTGTGGTTCAAGAAGAGAAAAGATGCTCTGGGTGGTAACAGCAGAGTGTTATTCAGATGCAAAATCCAGGCAGCCTTTGTGTGAGAATCTGTTTTATTACCTTTTTCAGTTCCATTCTCTATTCATTAAATTGAACCCTGAAGGAACTTGGATTTTGCAATATTTCATTAGTTACAATGCTAACCTGAAAGTCAAAACTATATTTTGTTTTAAAGTATTCTAGAATTCTAATTTCTCAGAAATGTAAACTGTGTTTCTTTGCAGTCTGAGAAAGTAAAATTTTTATCTGTTTTCTAGGATGATAGGAATGATGTGAGCATCCTCTACCTGTTCACACCTACACATAACCTGTTCCGTGGCAGCTCTGCCCATACTGAAGAAATAAAAGCACTTCTCCCTGGACTCAGCAATTGGCAGCTGCTTTGCCTCAAGGACAAAGTCTATGTCTTTTTTAACTCAATCAACTCAGCACCATGCCAGTGCCCTGCACCATAAATGCTTTTGAATCGACTGAGATGGCCAGAAAATGCAGTGTCTTCTCTCCTTTCTTCGCCTGCTCCCTAAAGTGAGCTGAGAATTGGTAGGAACATGTTGGGAGAGAGAATGATAAAGGCAGAACTTCGATGCTGAGCCTAGCATTTAAAATAATAATGAAATTTTCTGAGAAGATTCTTCCTGAAATCCACATGTATTCAGATAATCCCACCAGGAAATATTGCAGGTGATAAATTCAGCACAATCGCATTTTCCCCAGGTTCCCAGGAACATTTTATCCATCTCAGGGTGGTAGCCAGAAATCAAAAGAAGAGAGTGGAGAATTAATACCTGCACATTTTTAAGGATTTAATGAAATATTTATAGACTATTTCAGCCTTCTAATAAAAGTTACTACCCTTTGGTTGGTAAGTGTGACCTCCAGGGGACAATAACATTCTGTTACTTCTTAAAATTCTATAAAGTTATTAGTTATCTCCTATGGGAAAGCATCCTTTATTGACAAGAGATAGGATGGATAGTCTAATAGCTGAAATGATTCCATAAATAAATTTCAACTTGAAAGCTCTGTTGAAGTCAGTTACCAAATCAGAACTTTAACATTTGTTATTACAGGACTCTCAAAATTATAGCTAAGTATTGCTGAATTCCACGGGCACATCAGAACCAGCTTTACTCTTGTCTTGCAGGACATGTGATTACGAATTGTGTAAGAAAGCTGATGAAAAAGAAATGATATATTTCCTGTCATGACTAATAGTCTCCTCTCGTGTCTTGCTTTGAGGTCTATAAAGCTAATAAAATGTAAGTTGAATTATTAATAAAACTCTAAAAAATGAACACTGCTTTTCTAAAAAGAGATAAATTATGTTAAATAGGTTGTTTCCAAATAGATAAAAAGTTTTGAAACATACACTTAAATTTGTACATATGAATGAGATTGAGACGAGACATATTATGTGTGTGTATGTATATAGAATAGTCTAATGCTTTTTCATGTGAGATAGAGTATAAATAAAGTAAATTGCACCATCTGCTGGCTATATTTGGAAACAGACTCTAATTCTAAGCTCCAAGGAAAGAAGGTAAGAATTGAGAGTTACCTCCAAATATTAGGAAAAAAGCCACATCCAGCAAACAATGAAAAACATCAGTGCACTTCCATTCAAAGCCCTGAGGGTTCACTAGAAAGCCACTTGATACTGTAGAATCAGTTGCCGTCTCAGTCCTACCAAGTGTTTCTGCCCTGGTGCTGGCATATCAAACAGTGAAATTCATGTCAGTATCTGCTCCAGACCCAACAACAAATACTAAACTTTAATGTTGGGAAATCCAAAGCCCATTCACACAAACGGAATTGCCAGGCTCACAGCATCTGGAGCTCACATTTTGGTCAAAGAAGTTCACAACTCAGCAAATTTATAAATCTTTTAGCCAGCCAAATTCTGAGTAATGTAGTACATTTGAATACACTTTAATAAAAAGAAGAGAGTCTCCAAATTTGGAACTGGAGGCCTGTTGAGTTCTACCTATGAGCTGAGATTTATAGTTATTTTTCCTAAGTTTTAATCCAGCACTCTTAAAAAAATAGATCCGTACGGCAACTTTCAGCGACATCACTTATTGTATCATTCAAGAAGTAAAATATTGTCCTATATTCTCCTTGCTCACTAGTCCTCTTACTGAGCCTGGTATTAGTTTCTCTTTCACTGTTAAATAGGCAAGTGAGGAGCTTTCCTATCTCAAGATGTCTGAAAGCTACCCCGTATTAATATTCACTCCCTACTAATTCTTCTAACTTGTTCGATCACTGTTACATTTGAAACATTTTATCCTCGTTCCATCTACTACACTAAATCACATCTTGAAAAATTCAATTACAAGTTCATGTGAATGATTTGAACTTGGGTTTTGTTGTTTATGATGCCACTGGAACGCATCCACTGTGCTGCATTCAATGCAGGGAGCGCATTACTCTTTACACAGTAATAGCTTCTTGTGAGGCTCTGGCTTAGTGTAGACCTGGAACTTATCTGTAAAATCTTTTTCTTTCTTAGTGTATTTTTCATGTTGTGAACCGGAATCATTTTTCTATTCTATTATGAAGTACTAAAGCAACTTGTGTCTTGTTGTAAAGAGGAAAATCAACTTATCTTTTGAAGGAGTCCAAGTTTTATGTTGAATGTAAACTATTAAATGCAGCTTTCCAACTGGATGTGACAATGTAGGACAAATGTTCTTGTCAATGATTATTTTCAAGGTGATTTAATCTTTCTCAAAAAGCAAGTTATATTTAGCCATTACTTTGGGGAAAGGTAATTTTTTCAGTTAACATTTCCTCAACACTGACATTTTCTTGCTTTTATGTATTTATTATTTGAAATCTCTCCATTATTTCAACAGTTCTTTGAATACACAATTCAACCCAACAATTTAATAAATGTTACTAAAGTCTTCTTGGCAGGAGCTTATAATCTAATAGGGAAAAAGTACAAAAACAGCGATTACAGCACAATGTGGTAAGAACAATAGTGGAGATACACTGTGTGCAAAGCCCACTGTCGCATCCTTTAGAGACTGAGAAGGACATCAGGAAAGAAGTGACTTGAGCTGAGCTGGCCCCTGAAGGATGGACAAGAATTTACCACCTGGCAAGGGACAGATGGGGAAGAGATTTCAGGCAAAGAAAAAGCATGTGAAAAACTCAAGATGTGAAAGAATGTGTAAAGTTTCCTTTTTTTCAATTCCCAGTTCCTGTGACATTTTAGATGAAAAGTTCCACATGGAGAACTGATTTTCTAATAATGTCAAATATAAACTAAGGAAAGTTTAAATTTTTAGAAATGAAATACCTTTTAGTAAACATGTATGTCTTCAAATACAAAATCTTTCTTACCAAAAAATATATATTCAACTGTATTTTATAAATGTTTTCAGATTTCTACACAAGGTCAGTTGCAGGGAAGGAGGGGTTCCTGAAGGAATAATTAGGTGCCATGGAGTCAAGTTTAGTGTGATTACAAAACAACCTGAGAAAGATCAGTATAGGTAAATTCTTGTAGAGTTCTCCGGCAAGAAAAAAAACAAAAAACAAAAAACTAGCTTTGCTTTGTACTCAGAATAATCCATAGTCAGGTTGGATAGCAGGGCTATGACCTTGTCAATGACTTTATTTTCTAAAAGAAAATAGGTAATTAGTTGTTCCTTTTGCTTTTATTAGGATAGACACAATTGGGAATTTCTGCATTTATTTTCATAGGAAGTTTCACCTGATTCTCAGCTTGTGGCACCCTGTGCTACTGAAATTGTGATTTAATGATGAAGAAATGAATAGAAACATGGGCTAAATACTCCTGGAAATAAATGCATGCACTTTAGTGCCACCAAGGCATTGGAAGTTTTGACAACTTAGGGCTTGAGGGTCACACGTTTACACTGCAGGAGATCTGCATTTTATTTCCACCAATCTTCCCTGTGAGTGTGGGGGCAGAGGACAGGAGTATATGTGTTTCAAATATATGGGTATTTTTTAATTAGGAAAATTTCAAATGTATATGGAAAAATTAAGATTATTATCAACATAACCAAGTTTGTTTCGTCTATAACTTCCCTTCTCTTGCCCAGATCATTTTTGAACCAGTCCCAAACGTCAGATTATTTTCTCTGTACACATATTAGTATGTATTTCTAAAATATAACTCTTTGAAAACAAGACCACAATACTCTCAAAAGATATTTTTACAGTATTAGAGATTAACCTTTATATAACTTCTATATCTAATTTATGTTATGTAATTACTAAATAACTTCTAGAAACATATATTTTGTCTTTTTCGTGAATGAAAAGAAACTAGCTAAACAGATCTTCAATAACAAAGTATTTGTAGACTACCTATACAGTATATATTTATAGAAAGAGAAAGCATAGTATCACATATATATGTGTGTGTATACATATTCATTATACATATATACATACACATATGTGTGCACATATATGTATATTCATTAATGCTTTACTTAAAATATATCCTAAATGACAAATAGTAACTGTTTAAAATTTTTTTTCAATGGGACTTAGAATAAATTGGCAGAGTTTATGGGTTACTCATAGGGCAGAAAGCAGAACCGCACTCCCAGGGTGCCAGAAGAATTAGCAGAACCTTAGACAAAAGTGAACCTTCTGAGAAGATTCTGAGAAGATGGAACACAAGAGGCCAAGAGTTTCAGCCTAGCAAAAATTCTCACTCTGAGCTCAGTACAAAATTTATAGAGCTACTCTCTTTAAGGAATCAAATGGGATTGGACTGAAGAGCAAAGGATTGCCCCCGCCAAAAGCTACGAATGCATTAACTCAAGTACTGTGGACAAAATTTATACCTGCTGCAGGTATTTCCGTATTTATTTGACTAAAGCTGGAATGGCCATCTATGACAGAAGGAAGCTCCCTCATCTGTCTACTGTACCCTGGAGGCTTACACAGTCTATTAAAAAGGGTTGAGAAACACTGGCCTGACATATAAATCCTCCCCTCCCAAAAGAGTTATGAATATGTGTGGATGATAAATTTATATATCATACCCAATTATAATAAATTGAATTGTACTTTGACCATTTAATTCAATATTAAGTTGACTAATTTTGAGAAGTGGAGTATTCTCACCTTGTAAATTAATATTTAGAACTGATGAAACTGATTGAGTATTAAAGTAATAGTCCTCTCAACCCTGCTTTGAGGACACCAGGAAGCTGTATAGAAAGTTTATCAATCTATGAATTGCTTTTTATATAAATTCAGCTTTCTACCTATAGATTATTTAGTAAATCTATAGATGAAACCACAATAATTATTAAATTATACTATAGATTCAAAATCTGTGCATATGGGAAAAGAAAATAGGTGACACCATTTAAAATATCCACTTATGAAAAGTAGTTTTTGAAATAACTGCTATAGACAAGTAGGAGTCATTTACTGCAGAAGTTAGTTAAATGAATCTTGATGGGATGGGAGTCAGTGACTAAATAGGAGAAGGATAGCAAGAAGAGAGGGGAGAGAGATCTGTGTGCTATTAATCTCCCTAACCAGATGTCTACATCTCATTGGAAAACAGGTACCATGGTGTTTTATGTCAAAAAAAAAAAAAAAGGTGTAGTTCTTTCTCTACCTTTCTTTATTATGAGCTAAAAAGGGAAAAATTAAAATACCAAAAGTGAAATTTTAGAAATCTAACCAAAAAGTTATTGTAGCGTGGTGGAATACATTTTACATAAAGAATCAAGACACCTGAGCTCAGCCCTGACACTGATCCTTCCCTTAAAACAGTCAATTTTCCCTGGTGAAAGAATTTCACTCAGTTGTCGGTGACTATATGGGAACCTAGCTCTCTGGCCTGGCCTCCTTGCTCCACTGAGCCTCCTGCTGGGCCTTTCCATCTGCTTTCTCTATCAGCAGGGCTATCCCAAATTAGCAAATTTTATATGTATCTGAATCTCTTCCTTGCAAAGAACCAGGTGAGCCATTAAGGGTGCCATCTGTTTGGGTCTTCATTTACTCATTTATCAATATTTACCCAATTGAGCATCTACTATGTGCCAGGAACTCTGCTAGGTGCTGGGAATACAGAAGTAAACAAGACAGACACAGTCTCTGCTTTAATGTGGTTTACAGTTTAACAAGGGAGGCAATTATAATTGTGATATCTGCTACAAAGAAAACTACAAAAATATAACAGGAGTGCCAATTGTAATTATAAGAGCTACAAAGGAAAATAATACAAAGACCAGTGCTTCTGAAACTAAAATTGCAAATCATTAGTGAATCATGAATTATGTTAGCCAAGACCACCATGCTTTTATTTAATGGAATGAATTGAGATAGAAAGAAATTAAAAAAAGGAAATATGAGAGTGTATCACATGTAATAAAGGAAAGTATTGTTTCAAGAATTTATACATAGATGAATGATGGAATGGGATTTAAAACGTATTTATTCCTCTGGGTTGTGGTGGAAAAAATTTTAAGGCCATGGATTTAGACATAGCATAGGGACTGTAATAGACACAAGTATGAATGCCTACTCAAACCACAACTACTTCAATAGAGCCTACCTCATTCAAGTCTGCATGACCATACTCCATAATTCTCAAACATGTTGGAGTAGTCAGGGAGGGGCTCCTGAGCTAAGCTCAGCCTCATATTACTAACAATTAATAAGATTTATCTGTAAGGATTTTGAAACTGAGGCACTGGAAGTCTGAGTCCATCTGACATAAGGATTTAAACTAAAAGATCATGTATAGTCAATGTTGAGAAGGCCATATAGGCTTCTGTGCAAGACGAATATATTCAGGAAACTGAGAAAGAAGAATGGAGAAAACACTGAAAAAGAAGGAGCAAGGAAACTCAGTTCTTGACTTCAGTTATAAAAGCCCAAATCTTCTTTGTTTGTTCTTCTCAGATTCATAAGATCTTAGCATTTTTCAGTAAATACCATCCCCCCTTCAGTTGAGCTATTTGAACAGGTTAATTTTCATACAACTAAGAATCTCTCCTAGGAAAAAACAATTGGCATAAAGTTTATGTTACCTTCTTTTTAATGTTGGTAACAGCATGTCCAGAAAAAACAAAGCAAGTCTAATAACATTTGCTTAAAGAGATCAAGGAAAGAATATTAGTCCTTTAGTCAAGAATGCTCTGCAAATAAGTCCTCAATCATTTACAGTCTATATGTACCTTTCCAAAATAAAAGATTTTCTACATTGGCTTCACAGTATTCTCAGTGGTACAGGAATCCATTTTTAGATACAGAGCAGAGAATCTGGCTCTCTTCCAGGTCACTCTCATGTTAATGACACATCAACAATATCTGAACGAACTAAACTGAGAGATTCAGTGTTCACTTACAACAGAGTCTGTCTGTTGCATTTATTTTGAATGGCACAATAACTCAAATATGGAGATGCCACTGATAGATGACACCCTTGTGTTCATTCACACTGAGCTTTGTTTGCTACTTGAACTTGATTACAACAGACATCCATTGAGGAATATAAAAACATCCATGCTCCCTTTAGTCATTCAGGCACATAATGAATTTCAACGAAACACAGAGGAATCCAAGAATCTGCATCGCCCAGAGAGTGCCCTTGAAATGAAGCCTTACCTTTCATTAGAACAAAATGTTATCCACATTAAGAGGAAAGCTGGAAATGTGTACACTGCAGTTGAGGTTTTAATTAGACTTGTCCTATTTTTCCTGTGTCTATAAAATGTAAATCAAAGACGTCAAAATTATTCAGTAAAATACAGAGAATGTTGTTTCTTAAGGGTAAAGGATGGGATGGAGTGGGGTATGAATTTGTCCCAAATTTAAAAAGACAAATTTTTCAAGCTGACTTCAGAAAATAATTTCTTTTCAACCTAAAAGAAATGAAGGGATGTAAGGACACAAAATAAAGAATAGAAAGCCTGAAATCCCAGCACCTTGGGAAGCCAAAGTGGGCAGATTGCTTGAGCCCAGGAGTTCGAGACCAGCCTGGGCAACATGGTGAAAACCTGTCTGCCAAAAAAAAAAAAAAATTAACTAGGCATGGTGGCATGCACCTGCAGTCCCAGTTACTGGGGAAGCTGAGGTGGGAGGATTGTTTGAACCCAGGAGGGATTGGCTGCAATGAGCCAAGATCATGCCACTGTACTCCAGCATGGGTGGCAGAGCAAGATACTTTCTCAAAAAAAAAAAAAAAATGATAATAATAGAAAAGTGTAGAAAAGAAAAAGAAATATCAAACTAGAAAAAACATATATGTTCAGATGGACTAGGAACTGGTTGCATTAGAGAGACAGGCACAGGCTGTGTAGACCCTGATGCTAATATGCTAGTATGACCAAGACCGTATGTCTCCTTCAGGCTAGTCCACATTCTCAGACAAAATCTCAACCCATACTAGCCATCCTCCAAACACATGTAAGGATGCAAAAATAAACTAAAACCTCAATGCTGTTATCAAAAAATAATTAAACTTACCCCATCACCAGGGCCCCAAAGTGATATCTTAGTGTATAATAAAAGCCAATTATGGTTAGAGCAAAATAAATCTTATTCATCACTTATTAAGCATCAAGAAGAACCTGAGAAATATGCATAATTACCTATTATTTTGACGCCCTTTTTTTTTTTTTTTTTTTCCTAATTGATGTATTCTGAAGAAGCAGTGGGGAAACCAAGTGCCTAATTACCCTGGTGCTGGACTAATATTTCAACTAGGCAATGTGATTCTACGGAGCCTCAGTTTAAATGGAGGAAAGATCTCATTAGCCCGGAGTCTCTCTCAACCCATTTCCTTTTTCTCTTATTCTCAGGATTTATTCTAAGCCTGGTCTGAATGTTATACTATATTCAGAAAAGAATTAAATGCCTTTGGATTCCTAGTTGATTATAATGAACTCAGTATCCAGTATCAATCATGTTTGACCAATGCTACTACTCAGACCTACTAAAGGCCATTTAACTAAGTCAGGGAAGGGTCCGTGAAATTCATGCCTGGTCTTTCTTTTCTAGTAGTAGACCTCTTAAGTTGGGTCCAGAAGTGAAACAAAAGCTGAGAAATATCCAATGTCAATCAGATATCATTTTAATATTTATAAGGAGATTAAAAAGAAAATGGAGATTCTAAGCTTTCATCAGGTTCAAACACCTTAAAATTTACTTGGAAAAACATTTGATACCTTAGAATTTCTTTAAGTTCAAAAGTCTTTAGAGTTGAAATGATACATACAAGTAATCATCCTGATTAGAGCTTGTAGATTTCTCTAACACACCAAAGAATTAAGCAATGTATAAAACTCAACTCAAATCCAGGGTGGTGGGCTATGTGATCACCTGGTGGAATTATTGACACAGCAACTACAAGTGTAGTTCAGTGTGCCAGCCCCTCGGGGTCTCCAACAAGAATCTGGACAGTAGCAGACACAAATATCTAGTCATAGATAACCTCAGTGCTATGAACTAAATGTTCATGTCTGCCAAGATTGTATGTTGAAATCCTAACTTCCAATGTGATGATATTATAAGGTAAGGCTTCAGGGAGGTGATTAGGTCATGAGACCAGAGCCTTCAAAATACAATTAATGCCCTTATAAAAGAGATCCCAGAGAGCACCCTCATCCTTTTCTTCATGTGAGAACATGAAGAAGAATGTGGCCCCTGACCAAACACCTAAATCGGACAGCAACTTGATTTTGGCCTTTGCAGACTTCCAGAGCTGTGAGAAATAAAATTCTGTTGTTCAAGCCACCTAGTCTATGATAGTTTGTTACTGCAGCCCCAAAAGACTGAGACACTCAGTTAACTGGGGTGATAACCACCTGACTTAAGGAGCCCATATTTTTCAACTCCAAGAAGATTTAAAAGCATAGAAATGTATTTAAGAAAATCAAAACAGTAATATTAATATTTTTGTGTTAGAAAGTAGTCTAAACATATTTGGCATTTTCTGTGCTTGTTTAAAAATTTTTGGCCTATTAGAGTGATAGCCTCATGATTCTAATTTAAAATGTATAACTGAATGATTGACTTAGAGTAATAATTTTCAGTCAATGCTTTATATAAAGCATTGAACATAAATGTTTACCATATTTTTAAGTTTAATTAGAGAGTTTTTAAAAAACAGTGTTTTGGAAGATTTTATTAAGTCAAAGAATTATTTATAAAGGAAATAAAGTATATTAAATATATAAAAACACTTGAAAATATTTAAATATGTTCAAATGGAACTAAATATTAATCAAATGGTCTTTAAATATATGTAACCTTTTCTAGACTTATAAACAAAATAATAAGATATGGAAGCTAAACTTAAGAGCCTAAGAACTCGGTATAACTAATTTTTTAAACTAAAAGTAACCCCTGAATAGTCTTCTCTGAACACAAAAAGTCACACTGAATAACACCAAAAATCACATATCAACATTTTATTCAGGAGCTGTAAGTGTAGACATTGGGAGATGCTTATAACCCCGACAGCTATTTATATCAGAGTTTAAGAATGAGCCTCTCATACCAAAGAATGGGCAGGGTGATTATGCATGCTTATTTAATATCTCACGTGTAAAACCAATGCTTTCTCTTTATGGAAGTTCAGTCTAATATTCACAAACTGAGGCAAACGAAGCAAACTGAAATTGCATAGAACACAGTGATTTCTGGGAACGTTAAGCAGCTTAGTAAGGCTGACCATAAAGTACAGTGGAGCACAACTTTAAATCTCATACCATGTTTGAACACAGAGATCAGAAATCGAGGAACACAGTTTGTTTTTTGTTTTGGGAGAGGTTTTCTTAGAGCTAGAAGCAACTCTAGAGAGATTACCTGTTTCATGTTATCAATAGCAGAACTGCCGATGTCCAGTGTAACAACTAATTAAATGCAAAGCCCACATAAGAGACTATAGCTCTGTTATACGTTGTTAAAAATTTTCAGTGACTGTAATAACTCTCCCATGTGACTGGAATAACTTTCTCAAAGAACACTTGACAATTCTTGATGGGAAGACAAATACAATTACAGTATCATAATTAACAAATAAAAACAAAGGAACGGAAAAAGGTGCTTGAAAAGATGTTGAGAATAACTAGTTGAGTCCTCGAAGTAGAATGAAAAAGAGCCATCAGATCTGCCGAACAGTACTGAGAGCAACTGGAAATTTAAAGAATATTTTCGAACTGGAATAATCTACATAAAGAAAGTAAGTACTTGCCACTGTTG
The DNA here is from genome assembly GCF_043159975.1 of Macaca nemestrina. Lineage (NCBI taxonomy): Eukaryota > Metazoa > Chordata > Mammalia > Primates > Cercopithecidae > Macaca > Macaca nemestrina. The sequence continues at coordinate 81,161,124 of NC_092135.1, read as the reverse complement.
GTAGAAAGGTAAATTAATAGAGCCATTATGGAAAACAGTATAGAGGTTCCTGAAAAAATTAAAAAAAGAACTACCATATGATCCAGCATGCTCACTATTGGGTATACATCCTAAGGAGATAAAAATCAGTATGTCAAAGAGATGTCTGTACTCCCATGTTCATTGTAGCATTATTCACAATAGCCAAGATATATAATCAAACTAACTGTCCATCAGTGAATTAATGAATAAAAGAAATACAGTGGAATAGTATTCAGCCTTTAAAAGGAAGGAAATCCTACCATTTGAGACAATATGGATGTACCTAGAGGTCATTATATTGAGTGAAATAAACCAGTCAAAAGACAAATAACACATTATCTTACTTAAATGTGGAATCTGAAAAAGCCTAAGTCACAGAAGCAGAGAATAGTGATTACCAGGGAATGGGAATAGGGAGTGCGGATTGAAGAGATTTTGGTCAAAGGTTTAAAATTTTCAGTTAGACAGGAGGAATAAGTTCAGGAGATATATTGTACAACATGATGGCAATAGTTGATAATAACATCTTGTATACTTGAAAATGTCAAGAGAATAGATTTTAAATGTTCCCACCACAAAAAAAGGATAAGTATGTGAAGTAATTAGCTGTTAGCTTCCTTTATCCATTCCATAATGTGCACATATATTAAAACATTATGAACTGGGCGTGGGGGCTCATGCCTATAATCCCAGCACTTTGGGAGGCCTATGCAGGTGGATCACTTGCGCTCAGGAGTTCAAGACCAGTCTGTACGACATGGAGAAACCCTGTCTCTACATAAAAAAATTTAAAAATAGCCAGGCATGGTGGTGCATGCCTGTAGCCCTAGCTACTTGGGAGACTGAGATGGAAGGATCGCTTGAGCCCAAAAGGTCGAGGCTGTAGTGAACGGTGTTTGCCTCACTGCATTCCAGTCTGGGTGACAAAGCAAGACCTTGTCTCAAGACAAACCACAAAACATTATGTTGTACACCATAAATATATATAATTTCATCCACTAACAGTTTAAAAATAAAAATTAATTTTTAAAAAGAAATTAAGTACTTGCTCCTACATGAAAAGAAGTAACAAAAAAGGTAGAAAAAGTACTCATACCCCTTACCCATTCCAGGAAATCCGACAAAGTTGTGTTTCCAAACCTTTGTCATTCAGGTTCAGCTTCTACAGTGTTCGATGTATCCTAATAACATTTGTCTCATTATTTACTTAATCTTTTTCTTTACATTGAATTTGGCCTTTTTCTATACAGTAATATCCTGAGGATCACAACTCTGATGTGCTAGTCATATTTTTATTTTTACTAATACACATTAAAATAAATACATTTCTATTAATTTGTCCTATTTTATCCGTGCCTCAGCTGAAATCACCATACACGCCTCTAGTGATAATTATACATTACCACACACAGGAAAACACTAGCAAGTAGAAAAATGGTGCCTTTGATCAGGAATTTCCAAATACACAGAAGTTTTCTGTAGCTCCCAGCAAGAAAAATTTTCTACATTTGGCCTTTCTCTAAAAGAATTATTCATCCTAAAAGTGTAGTTCAACAAGCATGCGCATTTACTCCATGTCAAGTCCAATACTGTGCCCTGGTGGCACCAAAGACTCGTCCTTGCCCTCCAGGAACCTAGAATTTAATGCCAAGGGAACAAATACCTCCCCCACCCCCAAAAAAATTACTTACCATATGCTAACAAATATTCCTATTATGACCCAACCCTAGCATCTACTTCCTCCTGTGACCCATTTAAAGGACCGTTTGAACAAAACTAATTCCTGACAAAACAGACTGGGGAGCACAGAATCAAATGTTCCCCAAAAGGAGCCAGGTCAGTTCAATCCTGTTTTTTTGTTTTTTTGGGGTTTTCTGTTTTTATTAAACAAAATAGAGACAAGGTCTCACTATATTACCCAGGCTGGTCTCAAACTCCTGGGCTCAAGTGATCCTCCTGCCTCAGCCTCCCAAAGTGCTGGAATTACAGGTGTGAGTCACTTCACCCAGGCTGGATCAATCCTGTTTGACACATTAAATTCTAAAACAGGCAGTAAAATAATATGTACAATAGGAGCATCATTGTATGAATGTGTGTATATTTATGTGTAAAATAAAAGTTAGAAGGAAGTACACCAAAATCAAAATATTAACAGTAATTATCTCTGCATATTGGAAGTGCAATGGTTTTATCTCCTTATAATTTTTGTACTGTATAAATTTTCTTCAATGGGCTCATAATTTTTTTGATATCAGAAATAAAATCTCTCTGTAATTTAATATTTTATTCTCATTTACTTAAGACTTTTTAATCACAGACGTGTTTTTTATAAAGGCTACTTTGGAAAAGAAAAATTAGAAAGGCTTTTAAAAAGTTTAATCACTTGTTCTTTGTAAAGGCTTCATATATATCTCCATATCTTTGCATTCCCTCTGATCCAAATGCATTTTCCCTCACTTCCACATGTGTAATTCATACCTATGAATTTCCATGAAATTCAAAGCTAGAAGCAATTTCTTCTTCTGAAATTCTGTAGAACCTTATGTGTAACATACTTATGACAATCACTTTCTAACATTTTGAACGTGAAATGCAGAATCACAGAATTTTAGAACTCAAAGAGATCACCAAGACTAACTCATTCAACCTACTTTGCAAGTGGGGAAATTGAGGCTCAATTAAATTATATGATATACTCCAGTTTGCACAGCGAATTAAATGTAGCATCAAGACTAGACTCTAGGTTCCATCCAGGAACCTAGGACGCTATTCTTTCTGTTTACACTGAGTTGTGCCTTTTTTGGAGCTACTGGTTAATTTTCTTTTTTTCTAAGTTGAATGGAAACTTTGTCAACTAAGAGTCTTACATTTCTTATCCCCCAGTGAATTTACCAAATATTTGATGATTACGTCTGGCACAAAATGAGGCAGCTGTGAATTGACTGGGGTTTCCCTTTGTCTTTCTTCTTGCTCTTCTGTGCCCACTGTTGTGTCTCATGAAAAGGAGAAAATACTCCATAAAGTTGATGACATAAATTTGAGAATCAAACATGGATAAGCACTCCATTTTGAGCAATAAGATAGTTTTTATTTTTTTTTAATTTATTTATTATTATTATACTTTAAGTTGTAGGGTACATGTGCATAACGTGCAGGTTTGTTACATATGTATACTTGTGCCATGTTGGTGTGCTGCACCCATCAACTCGTCATTTACATCAGGTATAACTCCCAATGCAATCCCTCCCCCCTCCCCCCTCCCCATGATAGGCCCCGGTGTGTGATGTTCCCCTTCCTGAGTCCAAGTGATCTCATTGTTCAGTTCCCACCTATGAGTGAGAACATGCGGTGTTTGGTTTTCTGTTCTTGTGATAGTTTGCTAAGAATGATGGTTTCCAGCTGCATCCATGTCCCTACAAAGGACACAAACTCATCCTTTTTGATGGCTGCATAGTATTCCATGGTGTATATGTGCCACATTTTCTTAATCCAATCTGTCACTGATGGACATTTGGGTTGATTCCAAGTCTTTGCTATTGTGAATAGTGCTGCAATAAACATACGTGTGCATGTGTCTTTATAGCAGCATAATTTAGAATCCTTTGGGTATATACCCAGTAATGGGATGGCTGGATCATATGGTACATCTAGTTCTAGATCCTTGAGGAATCGCCATACTGTTTTCCATAGTGGTTGAACTAGTTTACAATCCCACCAACAGTGTAAAAGTGTTCCTATTTCTCCACATCCTCTCCAGCACCTGTTGTTTCCTGACTTTTTAATGATTGCCATTCTAACTGGTGTGAGATGGTATCTCATTGTGGTTTTGATTTGCATTTCTCTGATGGCCAGTGATGATGAGCATTTTTTCATGTGTCTGTTGGCTGTATGAATGTCTTCTTTTGAGAAATGTCTGTTCATATCCTTTGCCCACGTTTTGATGGGGTTGTTTGTTTTTTTCTTGTAAATTTGTTTGAGTTCTTTGTAGGTTCTGGATATTAGCCCTTTGTCAGATGAGTAGATTGCAAAAATTTTCTCCCATTCTGTAAGTTGCCTGTTCACTCTGAAGGTAGTTTCTTTTGCTGTGCAGAAGCTCTTTAGTTTAATGAGATCCCATTTGTCAATTTTGGCTTTTGCTGCCGTTGCTTTTGGTGTTTTAGACATGAAGTCTTTGCCCATGCCTATGTCCTGAATGGTACTACCTAGGTTTTCCTCTAGGATTTTTATGGTATTAGGTCTAACATTTAAGTCTCTAATCCATCTTGAATTAATTTTCATATAAGGAGTAAGGAAAGGATCCAGTTTCAGCTTTCTACTTATGGCTAGCCAATTTTCCCAGCACCATTTATTAAATAGGGAATCCTTTCCCCATTTCTTGTTTCTCTCAGGTTTGTCAAAGATCAGATGGCTGTAGATGTGTGGTATTATTTCTGAGGACTCTGTTCTGTTCCATTGGTCTATATCTCTGTTTTGGTACCAGTACCATGCTGTTTTGGTTACTGTAGCCTTGTAGTATAGTTTGAAGTCAGGTAGCATGATGCCTCCAGCTTTGTTCTTTTGACTTAGGATTGTCTTGGAGATGCGGGCTCTTTTTTGGTTCCATATGAACTTTAAAGCACTTTTTTCCAATTCTGTGAAGAAACTCATTGGTAGCTTGATGGGGATGGCATTGAATCTATAAATTACCTTGGGCAGTATGGCCATTTTCACGATATTGATTCTTCCTATCCATGAGCATGGTATGTTCTTCCATTTGTTTGTGTCCTCTTTGATTTCACTGAGCAGTGGTTTGTAGTTCTCCTTGAAGAGGTCCTTTACATCCCTTGGAAGTTGGATTCCTAGGTATTTTATTCTCTTTGAAGCAATTGTGAATGGAAGTTCATTCCTGGTTTGGCTCTCTGTTTGTCTGTTACTGGTGTATAAGAATGCTTGTGATTTTTGCACATTAATTTTGTATACTGAGACTTTGCTGAAGTTGCTTATCAGCTTAAGGAGATTTTGGGCTGAGACAATGGGGTTTTCTAAATATACAATCATGTCATCTGCAAACAGGGACAATTTGACTTCTTCTTTTCCTAACTGAATACCCTTGATTTCTTTCTCTTGCCTGATTGCCCTAGCCAGAACTTCCAACACTATGTTGAATAGGAGTGGTGAGAGAGGGCATCCCTGTCTTGTGCCAGTTTTCAAAGGGAATTTTTCCAGTTTTTGCCCATTCAGTATGATATTGGCTGTGGGTTTGTCATAAATAGCTCTTATTATTAGAAAGATAGTTTTTAAATCTGATATTTTCAGCATTGGCTTTTTCTGTAGTTTCCTAGTAAGATATGTAAATCTCTTCTCCATCCATCCATTCCCAATTATTTCATTTAAATGTTAATATACTAGAAATGATTCACTTTATTGACTGCCAAACAATGCTGATTGTCAAATCTAGCAAGCAATTCGCTCAAGCATTTTGTAGGAAGTGATCTTACAAATCATTAGGGATCCTCTGAGGGATTCCTTCATTTTCATTCAACCCACAACTCCTTACATCATCTTTTTCTTCTCTAAAACACCTTCCACACATAAAATCCAGATTTTTAACAATATTTAGATGAACATTTCAATCTAGCTAATGGTGGTGCAAATTTTCAAACAACAGTTCTGTTTCTTTATAATTGTGCAATCATTTAAAGATTGTATTACATTTCCTTTCGTACAGTATGGGAAATGAGAAAATAAAAATACACACACAACTCTAGTAGTATTAAAGCAACTGAAGAGGAAAAACGGCAATCTCTAGGTATACTGAAAATAACATATTTTTAGCCTCAGTCAGACACTCTTTAGACTTACAGGAGACCTCCTGTGTTTATAATTGTGAAGAAAAAGAAGGAAATTAAAGAATATGTTCAAAAGATTGCAGATATGTTATCAAATATTTTCTGAAAGGCAATATTTTATAACATTGTTTCAACTATCTGGAAAAAGAAACCTCCTTAGAATGCATAAGTCTTTCTCAGATGCCACTCAGGTTCCAGTAAATCGTTTATTAATTCTATTTGCCTTTTTGTTCTTGGATAAAGGAACTTCCTTCTACATCAGCTCTGTAGGCTTTCTTCTCTTTCTAAAATATTGGTTCTTTCTCCTTTTTGTTCAGAAGCCAAATGATTAGCTTTAGGCTCATGACTGATTTCCCATTGTTCCATTCACTTTAACCTCTCTCATTGCACCAACAATCTGGACCCCAGAGGGATTTGTCACAGTTCTCCAATTCTCTTTCTCCCTTGGCAGCAATTTTTTATTTGATTTTTCTTTTTCTTTACTTCCATAAAAAGAAAAATTCTCACTTTAACACTTTCTTTTAAATTATCCTTTGGTTATGAAAGGCGGAAAGGGCCTTAATTTCTTGAAACTCATGCTACGTTGACAGTGAACACTGGTACTCATTTCTTTTTGTTATGACCCAGAGAAGTGAAAATGATATTCTTAAAAATGGTGTTGCCCTTCTATCTATATTTGAATCTATTCATCATAGTGACACACTTTAGTCTGATTCCATCATAGAATAATCTATCTTTTAAATCACCTACAAAGTAAGAACAATCAACAATTAAAGGAAGGCAAAACTGATATCTTGATCTCAAAGAAATATTAATAGTATGGTTTTCAACCAACAAAGTACATTCAACGATAAGACAAACATAGCCATTGAAATCATTCTGAATAGAGAAATGTGATTGTTAGTGTTAGCAACAACAAAATTAACAACAGCTACTACTTGTTGAGACCTTTCCATCATCCATACAGTATACACTGGAGATATTTAATCTTCAAGACACTCTGGAGGCATATAGTTCTTATCCTCCTTTTATATATATACACCTCAGGAAACAGCCTCAGAGAGGTTGCTTAATGCTCAGTCTCACATAGCAGAGCCCAAATTCAAACTCATGTATAACTGGAAGGCCAGGATACAAGACACAAATCAGACAAATGAATTTTGCATGGGATTCCAAATCATTTGGAATCTGTAAGTTTTCACCAAAAATAAGAAACAAAATCAAATATCTCACTTAAGTGAAATCACATCAGTACTTCTGGTGCAGTTTCTGAGCCTGTATTTTGTAAGACAAGACAAGTGGAAATATTTACCAATAATACCCATTTTTGTGAATTGTGAATACAATTATACACAAAAACTAGTTCAGTTAAGAACAAAACTCCAAGGTATTTTAAGAATCATCTGATCAATAGTTATCTACACTATTAAGAACTTTATTAGGTTTAAAGTTTACTTGTAAACTTTATTTATTTATGACTTTATTTATTTATTAATTAATTATTACTTTTGCCTTTAGAAGTAATGGCAAAACCCGCAATTACCTTTGCACCAGCCTAATATTTTTATATTTGAAAATGTTGATATATATTTATTTATTCCATAATTCAATCCATATAAACAATTTTGTGTTATTTCACTCATTCACATGTATTATCACACTATTTGAAAAAAAATTTTAATATTTATATATAAGAAAGGTATCAAGGGTGGACTAAACTTAAAGTAGAAATTTGAAAGCTGACTATTAGTTGTCTGAAGTTCTAATTCCGATTTTCTTTACTTAAATTGGCAGTAAGATGAAACAGATATGAGAGTATTGTTTTGGAAGCAATCCCAATGACTACAGGATAGTTTTTATCCATAATTCATTCTTTTGTTTTACATCACAGAACACAAAGGGTGGGTGGGCATTCATATTATTGCAAACTAACTCTGAAATATAAAATATTCTTCTTCATTTTAACCATGATTTTTAAGTTCCTTCTGTACTGTTTACAATTATTAAATAAGAGACTCCATATCTGGAGTAAGAGACACATCCCTACAAATCGAGACTATACACCATGGAATACTATGCAGCCATAAAAAAGAACGAGTTCATGTCCTTTGCAGGGACATGGATGAAGCTGGAAACCATCATTCTCAGCAAATTAACACAGGAACAGAAAACTAAACACTGCATGTCCTCACTCATAGGTGGGAGTTGAACAATGAGAACATATGGGCACAGGGAGGGGAAGGAACATCACACACTGGGGCCTGTTGAGGGCTGTGGGGGCAACGGGAGGGATAGCATTGGGAGAAATACCTAATGTAGATGATGGAATGATGAGTGCAGCAAACCACCATGGCCCATGTATACCTATGTAACAAACATGTACGTTCTGCACATATATCCCAGAACATAAGTAAAAATAAATAAATAAGAAATTAACCTCTTCATTTAAAAAAAAAAGCATAATTTAAAAATTTTTTTCTTCCTTCTCCTGAGGATCTCCAAGTCAACATAGTAGTGCCACTACTTCCTCCCTCTATCTCCTTTCTTATATGCCTATAACATTAGTCCTTTTTTAATAATATGAAAACAAATTCATGTCTTAAATCTCTTGATTTGGAGAATGATAAAAACAACTAAATGTTGAGAAACAGAGGGTTTAGATGGAAGACAGAGCCTCTTTTACTTGCCAAAACATGATTTCCTGTTGCACAAGAAAATGAGGAGGCTTTAAAAGGTTTAACTGACGTCCTGGGCACCTCTGAACTTAACAACATAACATTTTGATAAGAAAAGTTGTAAATAAATGAGATACATAAGGACTATGTTTCCCTGGAAATTCTCAGTGTTTTAAAATCTAACAGATAATGTGCTTTGAGCTTTCATCTCATTCTCCATTCTTGTGAAACGTAATGACCCTGAACATTGAAGATCTCTCCCTCACCTAGGGTTACGAATCTGTCTGGAAACACTAGCCACATATTGCAGCAGATCAGTGACTGGGACACATAAACAGATGTGATGTACCAAACCCACACTGTCCATTCAGACTTGTAATCCAAGCCCATGAGACACATGAGAAAGCTAAAGGAGTAAAGTATCAAAAGAGGCCAATGAAACAAAGACGGCACAAGAGCATTGTAAGAATTTTATTGCACTAACAATGACTTGACAATTCTCCATCTTGAAAAATCCCTGCACATTAATAATATACGAATCAATCTCATTAGCCTAGGAAACAACATCAGATGAGAGAATTTTTTTCCTATATTCGTTGGCTACAAATAACACATTTAATCAGCTGAAAAGGATGTATCTCTATAGAGAAAAAAAAATCCTTCAAGCATATCATTCTATTAGACAGTGTCATGCAGAAACTAATCTCAGGATTTTAATAATTTTTTAATGTAAAAGAATCCTTAGGAGAGGAATTTTGCAAACCAGTGACCTAAAAATAAGCTGGTGGCATAGGGAGCTATATACAAAAGCACTTTAGGAAGCGGGGCAGGTAAGTGGGCATTGCAGTCACCGTAACAGTAAACTATGCTAAGCACATAGTTGCCAGAGACCTAAAAATGCTATAGGACTTAGCACTGAACAAACAAAAAAAAAAAAGAACATTTTCAGAGTATCTACTATGTTCTAGGTGCTATAGTTGCATTACATATTTGATCTCTTTTTATCTCAAAAAGCTGTGATACAAGGATAGCAGCCGCATCTCTAATGTATAAATGAAAGGCCCAGGATTCAAGAAAGACAAGGCAAGTCACATCTAAGTGTCAAGATTGTTCAAAAGATTTAGAAACAACATATACAATGTTTCTTTATAAATATAAACCACAAATAGAAATGCAGATATATAGTACTTTAAGATTTTATAGTTAACTTCTGGTTCAGTAATGCCATACAAAGCATACATATTCCTCTTCTCCCTCCCAAAATCCCTTTGAAATATCAGTGAGGGGAGACAAAAAAGAATAAATTCCTGGCACTGTGAAATCAAGAGAGGATGCCTTGTACAGATACAACATTCAGATATTTTCACAAACTTCTGGTAGATAAAGAATTATATTTATACAGTCAGCCTTACAAAACTAAAACAGTTCAGCTTACATATATGAGAAGGCTGTAATAGAGAATGTCATTCACTCTGTTGGAGCAGATGCACATTCAGGACGGCTGTAGCATTCATCTCCAGCTGGAGCTCCAAGAACTTTTAATGAAAAAACAGTGAAATATTTATTTGGGAAGACTATTAGTGTGCGTGTTTGGCTGAAGACTTAGAGCAAGCCTGCAAGAACTCCAAAATACTTCAATGAACCTGAAAAGTAAAACAAGAATGACTTCCTCCAAGAAGTAAAATTCCCTAGAGGTCACTGTTATAGGTGGCTTTTGCCCTCCCTCAAATTCATATGTTAAGTTTCTAACTCCCCAAACCTCATAATGTTCCTACAGTATTTGCATATGAGGTCTCTGAAAAGGTAAGTTAAAATGAAGCCATTTGTGTGGGACCTAATCCAATATAGTTGGCCTCTTTACAAGAAGAGATTAGGAGGCAGCCAGGCACACAGGAAAACCATGTGAAGACAAAGGAGAAAGATGGCCATCTATAAGCCAAGGACAGGGGCCTCAGAAGCAAGCAACCCTGACAAAACCATGATCATGGACTTCCTGCCTCCAGAGCTATGAGAAAATTAGTTTTTGTTATTTAAGCCACCCAGTCTGTGATATTTTGCAATGACAGCCCTGGCAAACTAATACAAACTCATATCACCTACAGTAAAACCTTATTTGAAAAATTATGGGAGTTCCAGGATAGCCTACCAATCTCTACTGATAGATCCTAAAGGGAAGTCTATAGTCAATCATGCCATTCAAGACAGACCTTCTGCAAAGATCTTATACCAGCTATTTCCCTGAATCAATATACTTCTCATTTTAAAGATATGATAGTTCAACAAAAACTCAACAGCCATCTAAGGAAAACAGGATGAAATAGAAAAATGTGACCCTGGATGGATTAAAAATAATACATTGCAGAGATGCAATCTCAAAAATAAAAATTCTAATTAGTATTTTTGGAGTGCTTCAAGCTATTACGAAATGAAGAGCCAGTCTCAGAACAGAGAGCTATTTCATTTGGAATTTAGAAAATCGTTTCTGAGGCCAAGCGTGGTGGCTCACTCCCACAACCCCAGCACTTTGGGAGTCCAAGGCAGGCAGATTGCTTGAGGTCAGCAGTTTGAGACCAGCTTGGGCAACATGATGAAACCCCATCTCTACAAAAAATACAAAAGTTAGCCTGAAGTGGTGGTGCATACCTGTAGTCCCAGCTACTCAGGAGGCTCAGGTGAAAGAATCTCTTGACGCAGGGAGACAGAGGTTACAGTGAGACAAGATTGTGCCACTGCACTCCAGTCTAGGTGACAGAGCAAGACTCTGTCTTATTTAAAAAAAAGAAAAGAAAAAAAAGAAAATCATTTTTCGAGACAACAGCTTGCTTTTAAAATCTGCAAAATCTTAATTTTGAATATAGGCAGTTAAATATTGTCTTTGTTCTTTTTGCATTTTTTCTTATTCTTCCCAAACCAAATCCAAACCAATGGATGCTCAGGGACAACTGAGGTCATCATATATTTTTTTAAAAAAAGAAAGAAAGAAAACCACTCTTTCTAAATAACCGATTTACTTATAAATGTTTTTTAAATGCTTTAGTCATGTTTCACGGTAGTGATTCATTCATTGTGGTCTTTGCATGCCAACTAGGGCTTCCCTGCATCTAAAGATCTAGATAAATAGCACTGAAACTTTCGTGAATGACTTGTGGAATTTCCAGTGCCTTCCCAACAAGTGTAATAAAGTGTCAAGACTTTTTTGGGTTGTCTCTGATTAACTTCCCACTTCTTCTGAACTCTTGTTCTCTTCTCTGCTTTCTGTGATTCCTGTAAATCTTGTTCACTAGTGACAACTCAAACATGGAACATGACCCCATCTCCTGGATTTCTTCCTCCTCCTCTCAACAAACTTACATGTCAGCTGTCAGTGACTGACTTCAATAGAGATTTGGAGGTAAGAGCAAGCGAGACAGCATATCAACACTACAGAAAGTTTACAATTAAGTATTAGACATTCGTTTTCTTTAAGAAAATCATTGACTTTTTACAACTCAGATTCAATTTTCCACTCTTTTGCTCAACCATTTTACTCCCTATCTCTCTCTGTTCAAGCTTCAGCACAATTTTTAAAATTTTGCTTCCATTTTACCTCAAAGTCCAGCACTTAACTTCCAATTTCACCAACTGATAAGATTTTTTAAAATGTGATATATTCATACGACAGACTATTATTAGGCAATAAAAAGGAATGAAGGGCCGGGTGTGATGGCTCACGCCTGTAATTCCAGCACTTTAGCATGCCAAGGTGGGCCAGATCGCCTGAGATCAGGAGTTCAAGACCAGCCCGGCCAATGTGGCAAAAAAAAAAAAGAAAGAAAGAAAATTAGCTGGGCGTAGTGCCAGGCACCTGTAATCCCAGCTACTCTACTCAGGAGGTAAGGCAGGAGAATCACTAGAACCCGGGAGGCAGAGGTTGCAGTGAGCCAAGATCGTGCCACTGCACTCCAGCCTGGACAAAAACAGTAAGATTCCACAAAAAAAAAAAAAAAAAAGGAATGAAGTACTGACATATACTACAACATGCATGAACCTTGAAAACATTATGTCAAGTAAAAGAAGCCAGTCCCAGAAAACCACATATTCTATGATTCCATTTATGTGGAAAGTCAAAAATAGGGAAATCTGTAGAGACAGAAAATAGATTAATGGTTGCCTAGGGGTGGGAAAACTGAAGGGAAATAGGAAGTGACTGCTCTATGGACATTGAATTTTGCTTATAAATGATAAAACATTCTAAAATTGATTGTGCTAATGGTTGTATGACTCTATAAAGGTATTAAAAGTGTTTGAATTGTACACTTTAAGTGGGTAAAATTTATGGCTTGTAAATTAATCTGAATAAAGCTGTTATAAAACAAGCAAACAAAATGTACTCACACCTAGCATTCCCTGCTGACAATTGCAGTCAATATTTTGTGGCCAGCAGGCGTGCAGCAGGAGAGCAACAACCTTTAAAGAAGGGTGTCTTAAAAGGGTTTTTTTCCTCTCCCGGAGTATGATATGCAATGATGGCTTCCACATTGATTGATATCTGTGATTTAGTACCATCACCAACCTTCTTTTGGCATACTGATTATAGTTCATTGCCACCTGTTCTCCACTTATCTCTTGCTGTGATTCCTATTGTTCTGTTCATTCTATTATTAAATAAATCTGCTTCATTTTGTAAGGCTGTGTTTTGGCTCATACTACACAACAATAAGCCCTTGGAAACTTGGCTCTTCACACTTGCTTCTGATATCATTTTAATGGATTTTGGCACACAGAGGCAAACTACAGGTAGTCCATTTTCCAAAGGATTACTTTTTCAGAATTGATGAGAAGATATTAAAATCTTAGATAAGGATTTTTTTAATTAAATTTTCTTTTTGAGCTCTTCAAAACTATAAGATGATGAATTAAAAAAAAAAATTAGTAAAGCCAAAGTACCTCCTCCCATAAGCAGTTATTTCAAGTGAACTAATATTTGAACTAATCATTTTCTTAGTCATAAAAAGTCTAAACAAACGTATTTTCAGATTTATGTCCATCAATGTAGGCTTAGTTTTTGGCTTATATGGGTCCAGGAGGACAAGGAGTAGACCCAGGTGTCTTTGTCCTAGATCAGGGTTGCCAGAAAAATTAAAATCTGAGTCCATGTGAAGGTGCTCTCAGGACATAGAAGACAATAGTAGGTTGCAGAAAGGAAAAGAACTGCATCTGAAGCAAGGAATCTGCAAAGGGCACACAAAGCAAATGATTGGGTCCCTGCGGCAGAGCCTTGAGAGATTCCCTAAGGTAATTAGATACATGAAGTGAGATGTAGTGGGACAGAGCTTTCCAGGAGCTGCTGCAGCCAGCCTATAAATAGAAAAATGTTGTGAAGGATACTGGCATTCTGATTCTTTAAGCTTCATTTTTTCTTGAGTACTTAAAATGTAGTAGATTCTATGCCCATGCAAATTTCCCAAAATTGTAAGTGAGAATTGGAAATGCAACTCCCAAATCTTCAAATCTTAAAAAATATTCAATCTCAAAATTCATGTTCATATTATATATAATAACTTATACCTCTTCCCTCCTGTGACTTTCACATATCAGCTGGAGTTGGGGGGGGAGGAGACTAAAGCACCCTCCAGGCACAATTTACCACAAGTTCCCAAATAAACCTTTCACCAACTCACTATGAGAAAGAATAGATGAGAGAAATAACAGCACACCAGGTTCAGCCAAGTCCATAGGTGAGTGTAGCTGCTCAGTAAGTGTTTGTTGATTAAAATTGAGGATGACTAAATCCATGCCCAAACTAAGTGCTTACAATCACTCTGAAATGCCACCATAACACATAAATTTTAGAAGAGTTAGTGAAAGACTTCTGAATACTAACTACAATGGAGATACTACCACAAAACCAGTCATATTAACTCTGAGGACCCTTCAGAACAGAGCCCAACTGAAAGTAAGATATGCTGTAATTATGTTGATCCTGGCTTTTGCAAATTCCCAAAGCACAAATTACTATCCACTAGGGCCCCTTAAACCATTTACTCATTCAGTTACTCTGAGGCTTCCAGAGTGAATAGGCAACCAGTCACGGTAATTCCATGAACACTTTATGATAGTCCAAAAAAATAAAAATGTGAGACTCTTTTTGAAGATGTCAAAGAACATCTGTCTCTTTCCCATTTTCTAAATAGAAATCTTATTATGTTAGTAATTATGCATGACATCTCTGGAAGAATTTATTTAGAAAAGAGAGTTTCAGTGTTCTCTCAGTAAATTAAGAAAAAAAGATTTATCAAACTAATATGAAATGCAAATTTCCTGAATAAAGTCTTAATTCTATTGACAGTATTAACCATTTATGCACAATTAACTATTTTCACACAAAGTTCATTTGTGACATTGTTCCATATTTGTAAAATATAAGGAATTTTGGCTGCTAAGTTTTCATAGGATGTCTTCAATAAACCTGATACTTTTCTAATAGGTACTGATACGGTTTGGCTCTCTGTTCCTATCCAAGTCTCATCTCGAATTGTAATCATGTGTCAAGGGAAGGACCTGTAATCCCCACATGTCAAGGGAAGGAGGTGTTTGGATCATGGAGGCGGTTTCTCCCATACTGTTCTCTTGATAGTAAGTGAGTTCTCACAAGACCTGATGGTTTTATAAGTGTTTGGTAGTTCCTCTCTTGTCCATTCTCTCTTCTGCTGCCCTGTGAAGAGGTGCCTGCTTCTTCTTCACCTTGCATCATGATTGTAAGTTTCCTGAGGCCTCTCCAGCCATGCAGGACTCTGAGTCAATTAAACCTCTTTTGTTTACAAATTACCCAGTCTTGTGTAGTATCTTTATAATGGTTTGAGAATGGACTAATACAGGTACTTATTGATTACAGGCATTGAGCTATCACATATTCCAATAAGTAATCATGCATTCCACAAGCTTAGCGAGTATAGAGCAAGATAATGAGAAACAAGATGGGAAAGCTTTTAAGCAGAGAAGGAAATAAAAATGTGTAACTGTGAGATGAGTATTTCAAAATCAGGCCAATATTTAAGGTTAATTCCAACACAAATATAGTAAATTTTTTGAATCACAAAAAACAAAGTTAATTGAAAGTTTGTAATTAATAAAGACAACTAAAACTACTGAAAGTGCCAATTTTTAAACTATAGACAACATAATTGACCTACAAGAATTATTTGAACAGTTTCTGACACTTTTTTAAAAATCTGATTTTATTAGCTGCTGCTGCCAAGGAAGGCACCAAGTTAAAATGAAAATGTCATACAAAGTGCCCTTCAGCATAAAATCACCAAAATGTTCCATGCTATTAACAACAAGCACCTTGATTATTCACAGAGAACTTCATTTCAGTGCCTTTGACTGAAAAGGGGTTAACTTAGTGAACAGTGTCCTCCATTTACTGCATACTTTCTCTAAAGCCCTGGACATTTCCAGCTGACAAATACAGACACAGTTTTCATTTTCAGAAACAACATTAGTTTGCTGCACCATTGGGTGAAATCCAAGCATTTAGTCAGGCTTGTTTCCCTTGCTGCCTGGCTTAGCACATGTAATGAGAATTATGTCTTTCACTTCCATGCCAACTTGAATACATTAGAAGCAAGAATAACAGAGTCAGCACTATATCAAGATAGACAAGCCCACAGAAAATAATCTAATGTGTCCTTACCCAGGTGGCATTCAACTTCTAAACACTGTAACTAATGAACCACAAAAAGCTAATGACAAACTACAGTTTCACATTAGTCTCAGAAAACTTCATAATGTAAACTATTAAACCCATTTGTCCTTTTTTTAACCCATTTGTTCTTTTAAGCAGAATAACCTTAAGATTGCCCAATAATATACTCAATGATTTTTTGCCATTTTGAAAATAAGTTATAAAAGTAACATAGAAATAAGATTAGACTTTATTTGAAAGATTAAAAGGGTAAAATATCACAACAAACAGAATATAATTTTCTAAAGAACAGTTAGGATCATGAAAAGTAAATCTGGATACCCATAATTTTTCACTTAGTTTTATATATAAATTTTGGACTTTTTTTCAGTAAAGTGCTAGGATCTAGACTATATTATTTTGCATATATTTTCTAATTTTAGTTTTATAGTCCTAAATGAAGTAGATACTTCATTATCTTAAAATAAGGATTTTAAAAACTGAGTCTTAGAGAAATTAAGTAACTTACATGGATGGTCTAGAATCCAAATTTTCTGCTGAGTTATTTAATCGCTAGGCTATATGACCTCCCTAGGAAGTTTTGTCCTTTACAAACAATGACCACATGCTTCTATCATTTTCATTCTATTATATTATTTAATTTTATTTTATACTATTCTATCTCATTTGTTATAGTTTTTCATTGTATTTGATTCCTAGTTCTTATACTCTCCAAAGATAAGATTTTTCTTATAGAAGTTAATATTGATAAACCCAAATTTGCACTGCTTCTTGCATTTTTTTTTTTTTTTTTTTTTTTTGACACAGAGTCTCACTCTGTTGCCCAGTCTGGAGTGCAGTGGCATGATCTTGGTGCACTGCAAACTCCCCCTCCTGAGTTCAAGCGATTCTCCCACCTCAGCCTCCCGAGTAGCTGGGATTACAGGCACGCGCCACCAAGCCCGGCTAATTTTTGCATTTTTTTTTTAGTAGAGACGGGGCTTCGCCATGTTGGCCGGGCTGGTCTGGAACTCCTGACCTCACGTGATCCACGTGCCTCAGCCTCCCAAAGTGCTGGGATTACAGGTGTGAGCCACCACACCCGGCCTCTTGCACTCTTGAGCTAACACAACTCTTGCTGTTTCATTAATATTCATTTATTAATTCTGCAATTTTTGTTTGTTTTGTTTTTTGGCTACTGTGATAGATACTAGCTATCCCAATGGCCACTCACAAGCCCCTTCCCCTTGCCTCACCTCTGCTTTAGAATTTAGATGTTTTCAATATTCACTTTCCAGACATCCTTTTCACTAGGGGTGGGTATATGACATGGTTCTATTCAATGAGAGGTAAGTACAAGTCAGCTGGGGAGTTAGAGAAACATCTCTGCTGCCTCATAAAAGTGATAAATGTTGCTACTACGACCCCTTACCTCCTCTTTCTGCTTCGCTTGTGAACATAATGCCTGAAACTGAGGCAGCCATCTTATGTCCATGAGTCAAAAACGTAAGGACAAAGAACAACACACCAAAGCAGGCAGTGCGGATACAGAGAAAAGTCTTGAGACTTTTCCTTAACCATGTGACAACTGACACCTGAGATTCTTGCAAAGTATCAGTGAATATCATTTAGTTAAAGGCTCTCTCGTTTGTATTTTCTGTATCCCAGAACCAAAAAGCAATTCTAACTCACGCCGATGCTGACCGTATTCCAGATACAGCAGATGTTCTCATGAAGCTCACATTCTCCTGGAAAAGACATTCAACAATAAACAGGAAAAGAATGTTAAGCACTGTGGAGAACAATAAATATTCAGGATAAGGAAATAAAGAGTGACAAGAAGTGCCTAAGGGAAGTTTCTCTAAGGAGGTGGCATTGAGCTGAATAAATATGGGACCCAAAAAACATGCTTTGGAGAAAATTATTGCAAGCTGAGGAAACAGCATCTACAAAGGCTATGAGACAAAGAAATGTCTTACATATTTAAGGACACACAAATGGTCAGTATGGCTGAAGCCCAGTGAATTAGAAAGAACAAAACGTTGCCACAAAAGTAAGCAATTCAGTTAATATCCATGTAAATTTATTTGAAAGCCTTTTGTTTATCTGGAAGCATTAAACTTCTTAAATCACCACTCAGTTAACTTTTGGCAACTTGCTCCCCTGCACTAAAAGTTTTTTGTAGAACATTATTTTATCTCAAATATCATTTATCCGTGACAACCTTGGAACGATTTCAAACACACATTCACCTATTTTTAAGGACAGTAATGATACCAAAAACTCTTCAAAGTTTGACTTTAGAGATGCAGGAGATGAATGGTGCTGGCCAGTACCATAAAATCAGCTCTCTGAACAGAGGTCTGGCATATTTTTCACACTTATTTCTCTAAGATACTGTCGATACTAACCTACAGCACTTCTTGGTTTTTCTTTTTAACTGAGTTAGCACCAAAGAGTAGAAAAAATTAAACAATTTCCTCACAGCACGTTCAGAAATTTTGACATCCACATTTAATGATGAACTATGGGATTCCTTCAAGCCGCCATCTGTGGGCAGAGCTACTTTAGGAGCAGCAGTGCAAAGACTTTGGATATTTCACTCCATGAAGAGACAGCTGGTAGGATTTTTTAAAAAAAAATGCACTAATCTAATCAATTAATCTGGTTTCCATTTTCCTTTGTATTTGCATTATGGAAATAAGCTAAGGATGATTGCCTTTCGCCTTGCATCTAAGAGGGAAAAAATGATAGATTTGCAAAAGAGTATAACAGTTCTGCAAATGGAATCGGAGGGAAACAATGTATCAAGTGGCTAGACGGGATTCTCTTTTAAGTATTCTCTTTTCATGAGGTTTGAAATTTTAATATTAATGTGCAGGTGATCAAATAAGTCTTCAATAAAAGCATCATAAGGCTAATTATTGAATCAGAGGATAAACATAGACACATCCATAGAAATAAAAAATATCATATTATGTTTTCATTTACATTGGATTGAAATATTTATGAAAGTTTTATTCCATCATAGGAGAAAGTTTTTCTTTACAGAGGAATTTCAACTAATAAATGTTGAAGGAATTGTAACATTAAAATATGACCATTTTGCAACCCAAATGAAAGCATTGATTCAAGCAATAACCATCCATATATAAAACCATTAGGTCATAGGTTGATGGCAAACTTTTCAGTCGGAGGCATCAGGATATCACCACCAGAAATCACTGATCAATTTGTGTTACAACTAGTGGGGCCACCTGGCATAGTACCTCCCAATGTGATTAATAGAAAGCACGTAGACCCACCTAAGCAATATTCTGACCAAGAAGTTGAATCTGAATCTAATCAAACTCCCAGAACTTTCATTTACAGGAAATAGATGGAAAGGAGGAATAATGATAACATCAAAAGAAAGCAGGCCGGGCGCAGTGGCTTAACCCTCTAATTCCAGCACTTTGGGAGGCCGAGGAAGGTGGATCACCTGAGGTCAAGAGTTTGAGAACAGCCTGATCAACATGGTATAAACCCCATCTCTACTAAAAATACAAAAAATTAGCCAGCCATGGTGGCACACACCTGTACTCCCAGTTACTTGAGAGGCTGAGGCAAGAGAATCGCTTGAACCTGGAAGGCGGAGGTTACCATCAGCGGAGATCTTGCCACTGCACTCCAGCCTGGGTAACAGAGCAAGACTCCGTCAAAAAAAAAAAACAAAAACAAACACCTAATCCAGAGAGCATGAGCATTTTATAGAACACCTATAGCAAGTCAATAGCCTGGAGAAAAAGCTAACGAGGAAAGTGCTTTAAGTGAAGAGACTTCCGGGGTACGACCCCTCCAAACGTGTCGACTTGTTTGCATCCTTATTCTGAAAAATCATTTCTAAAGAGACTTTTTAAAATTAGGGAAGGGTAATTCTGAGCTGTGTATTAGGTGATAGCAACTGATTATTTTTAATGTTCATTATGCTAGTAGTACTATGGGAAAATAGTTTTTTGTTTTTTGTTTTTTTCCCTTAGAAAGGCAAACTGAAGTTTACAGGGAAGAACTGATACTAATTGTGGAATTTGCCTTAAACTAAATCAGCAAAGAAGTAGGGGGTGGATGCAGCAAACACAGCAAAATCCTCATAATCTGAGTGATGGGTATAGCTTATTGAACTATTTGTCCTATTTTTTCCTATTTGAAAGTTTTCATAATGATTTTTAATGCTCATTAGTCAGAGCTTCATTAGGTACTTTGTATGAAAATGTCTTTCTAGGACAAATGATATTAGCAAAAGGCAGTTAAAAAGAAAATGTACGGCTGTTCAAAATGCAGTAATAAATACAAGCTGTCCTGTATCCATGGTGCACCACAGGTAAAAAGCCATTTGCGTTTATATATGACATCTTTTCATTAACTATTTATGAAATGTATCTACTATCAATCCCTGCTTAATAAAAGAAATAAAATATTTAAAAATTAAAGAAGGGCTCAGAAAGGATCCTCAGTTCGTATCATTTTTTAGAAAATAAGTCGTATCATAGCATAAACATGCAAATAAGTTTTACCCATTTAGAATTTCTTACAGAGCCATATAACCAACTATCTATAGACTTCCACAAATTTAAACATCGGTCCTTTTTTTATAGCTCTGGAATTTTGTCTGTTTAAAAGGGATCATTGTAAATCACTGCAGTCTTTTCAGAGAGTAATCTGGCAGTGTATGGCAAAATATTAAAATATTCAAACACTTACATTTTGAAATCCTATTCCTGGGTCTACATCCCAAGAGGAAATTGTTCAAAAGAATTTTTAAAATAGCTGAGTCATAGCCAAGTATTTATGATAGCAAAACTTGGAAATAATGTCTAACCATTAGAAACACTGAAGTGAACCAACTCAGTGAAATACTATGGAAAATATGAAGATTGTATAGATATATACAGTAGTGTATATTCATACTATTAAGTTGATGGAAAGTATAACTGTAAATTCACTAATTTAAAGTGATGTTTTTCTAATACTTTTTAGCTGTGACTTGGAATATGCAAAGGGCATGCTATGTAACACTCCATAGCTTAGTTTCCTTCAGAGGGTTATCATCAAATTTTATCAAAAGCAATAGATAAATATTAGCTCTTATTCTTATTACTATCATTATTTAGTTTATTAGAAGGGGTCAAAAAGAAATGTAAAGAATAGTATGTTTGAGACAAAGGAAAAATAGGTATCACTTTTGTAAAGTTTTTTTTCAAATCCTATATTGTTTAAAATTTAAACTCAAAGGCTAAAGCTAAATCATACACTTCTCAAATTTAGGATGACTTCCTTCTCTAGATGTATTTGATTTACCCAGGCAGTGTCTGTGTCTGACACTTCAGTCAATCAAAATCTGGTAATTAAATTTAACAGTACACTTAATGTGATAAATTATAGTCAGAGATTTTCTGTTAACCCATTCCTATATTTCTGGGGGAAATAATTGTCTATGATTTACTTATACACTGCTTAATTTATTTTTGCCAATATTAAATTTATATATCTGTCTTCGTATTCATAAAGTGTGTTATCCTGCAACATTTTTTTCTCATACATTTCTTTTCAATTTTTTTAATTTTTATTTTTTGTAGAGATGAAGTCTCACTTTTTTGGCCAAGGTGGCCTCAAATCCTCTTGCCTTGGCCTCCCAAACTGCTAGGATTACAGGTCTGAGCCACCGTAACCACGTCTTTGCCTTGTTTTTAATCAAGGTATATTAGCATCATAAAGTGACCTAGAGAGCATTAAATTTTGAAAAGTTTAGAAAAGTTTCCATAAAGATCATTTGTACTTTTTTCTTTTTTTCCAATTTTATGATTATTAGTTCTTTGAAGGATTGTTATAACTCATCTGTAAAACCATCTGGGCCTGGATAAGTGTATGTGTGTATATCATAGTGTATGTGTGTATATCATATGGTGTGTGTATTTCACAGTGTGTATGTATGTGTTGTGTAGACTTTTAACTACTGATTCACTTTCTTTTTACATATTTATACATATTTATTTATACTATAGGTATATTCAGATTTTCTATATCTTCATAAACCAATTTTCTAGAAAATTGTCCATGTTTTCTAACTATTCTAGTTTATAAGCATATATTTGTTTATGCTAGTCTCTGATGATGTTTAAATCTCTGTTGTATCTGTAGTTCTACCCACTTTTGTTCCTAATATTATACATGGCTTCTCTCTATCATTCTTGTCAAAGACTGTCTATTTAATTCATCTTTTAATATAATCAGCTTTTGGCTTTGTGAAGTTCTCTATAATTTGTTTTCTAATTCACCAGTTCTGCTCTTTACCATTTCTTTCTTTCACTCCTTTATGTTTGCTCCATTGTTCTAACTTCTTAAGTTGAATATTCACCTTATTAATTAGTCTCTGTTTTTTTTTCTATGATAAGCAGTTAAGATATAAGATTGAAAATAGCTTCAAGGCAAAACTTGTTACTGTTTAAATATGTGTTCAATTATAGGAAACAAAGATTTATGGTTAATAATTTCAAATGGAGAAATAATAGATTATCGACCATCTAAATTATTTCATAAATATTAGTGAATTGGTGTGATAAATAATGTTAAGTTAGCAAAGTCAGGTGACGGTGCTAACTTGTTCGTCCTGTTAAATAAAGCCCATGAGAAATGGCAGATGGAAAAGGAGAGTCAAAAATTTGACAGCTATATTGCAAAAGAACTCAACTTAGATAAAAGTCAGATAAGAAACAATAACAAAATTGCCAAGACTTCTGATCTACAGTGATGGCTTCTCAAACTGCAGGTCTTCCACACAGGGCTTAGTTAGTACTCATTAAGTGTCTCAAGCAAAGTTTTTTTCAAGCACACCTTTCCCTTGCTTAATGACTTTCGTCAGTATCCGAAAACCCTAACATTAAGTAAAGAGCTTTTAAATGGGGAAAAAAAGTTTCCATTAAATTTAATGGAAAAATTATGATATGTTTCATCTCAACACAAGATACCCAATTTTCACAGCTAGAAAAATATACCAATTGAATAAAAATGTGTTCTTATTAGTAATAAACAGCAATTTGGGAGTAAACAAATACAGCTTATATATAAATGGCAATGTTGTACTTGCTTTATTTTTCTTATTTCTGAAACTTTTTTTTCACTAATATTTCAAACTTGGAGGGCTCATGATTATTTTGCACTTAAAGTAAAATTATCCCAGAAAAACACCTTTGGGTAAAATATAGATTAAGTATAGAGAGGCATAACAGACAGAAGACTCCCAGAAGATACTGCATCTTCATCTCTTGCTTAGAGATGAAGAGAATAGCAGGCAGAAGTACTTTAGAGTATGTACAGAGAGGAAAATGCTTTGGATTCATCCATACATGGAAGGCAATTCAAATGTGATCCATACATTTGGAGCTGACTAAAAATTGTTATGTCAAGTACATTGTCAAATGTGTCATTGCCTGAAATCACAGTGTTGAAATATCTGTTTGTGGAGTATGTTTTTTGATGAAAAGGTTGTTAGACAATTTTTTAAGTCATTGTCCAAAATATTAGCATTTTGCAAGAGTCATTCTAGCAAAAAGTTGTTCACTGAACAGTCATTATAGAGGGTAAGTCCGAAGAGAGTTACAAATGGGAAACAGATTATTTACTCAATAAGAATGTATTAAATGCTTACTTAAAGCAAGTTGGACTGCTCATGTAATCTAACCCTTAGGATTATTTAACTACCTAGTTTATCTTTTATTGAGATTTTGCTAAAGGAAATGCCGTAGGCTTAACCACTTTAACCTGAACTATGGTTTTCCTTTGGGAAACTTCCACAAAACAAAAGGTATATCATTTTGCTACAATTTAGCCTCACTTTTTAGAAGAGAGTAACAGCAACTAACACTATTAACCATACAATATCGAGATAAATCTCATATATTGAAAAATAATTGCTACAAACCAAGAGAGTCTCTCTAAAAGAAAATTATATTCATTCAGGAATAGGACATTGCTAAGGGAATATGAGTGTCATAGTAAACTATGTGCATATTCACAGAGATAAAAGAAAATAATTTTTTAAAGGAAAAATGAGGAGGATTACACAATTGTTTTGAGATAATTTTCTTTGGCTACAAGGATCAATAACAAGGGTGACAGTAGCCCAGGCAGTTGAACCAGCAGTTGCTGGGCAATACTTCTGTCCTTACAGAAGTATTTTTCTTGCAAGAACTCAGTCAATATTAGGAAGACAGCACCAAGCCATGAGGGGTCTACTCCCAGGACCCAAACACTTCCCACCAGGCCCCACCTCCTGCACTGGGGATTACAATTCAACATAAGATTTGGATGGGGACAAAGATCCAAACTATATCACATTCTAAAATAATAGTTCTGATAGCTGTATAATAGAGAGCAAAATAGAGGGAACAAGCAAGGATGCAGAAAGAACCTTCAGAAGATCAGAAAGTGGCCCTGTGAGTGCTAATAAATGGCTACAAATAGTAGTTCCTACAGCAGTCTATAAATAATAGCTATTGTGTAGGAACCATTTTTTTGAAACCCGGAAGTAAATCACTAGGTTAAGAGAGCAGATGCTGAAATTTCTTCACAAATCAATTCAAGTCCTCAGACTGATGCCTGAAATTCACTAAACTAAGAGACTATGATATATGGTCATTCAGGCATAAATGGAGACAACCCAGGCAAAAAGAAGAAAGAACAATTCAAGGAAATGATGAAATTACAGCACTTGGTGACAGGACTACGAGAAGGAATCATGAACTATAACTCTGAAATGGTCACAGGACTCAGAACAGAGGCCACATAGCTACTAAGCAGCATGTGTCCATTTGGAGGTCTAGATTGTACTTGTTTGAGTTTCCTTATCAAAAACAAAAGTTCCCACCTCATGATATTGTGAAGATTAAGTGAGCTAAGAAATATAAGCACTTAGAATAGTGCCTCAAAAATTGTAGGTGGCTCAGAACATATACAAACTTTGTTTAAATAAATTTAAGTGAAATATCAGGCATCTCCCACATTTTGTTTTGTTTTCCAATAATAGCAATTCCATATGGCAAGCTAGAAAAACTGAAGTTAATATTTACAATGTCTTTTCAGTATAAATACTGTTGACAGATGACTTAGCTGCCCCATTTTCTCAACTTTTATTTTTCATCAGTTATCTCCTTTAGAAATCTTATCTATTTTGTGGCTCCTCATTGAGTTTAATAAGATACTTACTCTTAATAATGTAATAACTCTAGGTAAAACAGTATGAATAGTTGAAATTTATTTTCTAAGTTAATACTATATTTAAATCTCTAAATAGAGCTTCTTTGCAAGACTAAGGTCAAATTACAAAATAATCACCTTTGAGACAATGAGTAAAGATCTGTACACCTGAGAGAAAAGGAAATGGCATTCTTATACTCGAAACATTTGGGAAAAATGATAAAAAGAAATACTTTTATTTGAAGTATGATTCGTGCTACTCTTCCAGCAATTGCAAATACAATAGAAGTATTTCATTACATTTCAATACCAAAATTATAAATCAAATAGCTATTTGGAGCCATAAGTATTTACCATATATAATGAATTTTTCAGTCACAAGTGCTGGTAGGAATCAGCGTTAACGTTTTTATTCTCTTCCTTTTAAAAATGGCTAAATGATGAATATAGTTATCACAAAGAGATTAAGGGATTGAAAACCTTTGAATTGTTACTAAATCCTGAATCCTGTTCTGAACTTGAATTTGCTTTTATGGAAAATTAAAGCACTAGCAGTTTAAACCCAGTCTCCTTTTTATACAAATGCCATTTATTTCTTGAAACTTGCTTTTAATAATTGCTTAAGTCATTTAAATGCAAGCAGACTTCTTAGTAGGTGCTAAAACTGTGTACCAGGACTGAGGGTAAAATTAAATGACTCATTTCCATTATGCTCGAAGCTGAAAACCTTTTCTTGTTATTATGTTGTGAATTCCACCAAATAACTCCACAGTCATTTATTGAATTTTTCTTCTTTCAGACATTCACATTCCAAGCTATTGTATAGTAAGTGAACTGGTAACTTTTTTCAATATACTTCAAAATTTTACTATAAAATGCCCTGTAGCAAAGACAATACTAGCTACTACCTAGCAGTGGGGTGAGCTAGTTTACCCTTTCTAGAGTTTCACATTTAAACGAAGTCCAGAAACATAAATTAAGAACATCTTAAATGATACTATAGATTAATATTCAGCAAAGAACACATTTGCCATTAACTGATTTTGAAAAAAAATGTCTGCTTGAAAGAAAAAAAAATTAACCATCTCTCCTAAACAAGTTTTCTCTTGTGAGTCACCTTCAAATATAATTACCAAAGTCACAAAGCATCTTTGCTCTTTTTTTGCAAATATAACAGTTTCTATTCCTCTACTTATATAATTCTAATGAAAAAAAAAAAACAGAAACTCTACAACCACAAAGGTAAAACCATGCAATTGCTAAATGGCAATTGTCAAAGGTTAAGAACAAAATATCAGTAATAAACTCTAAGAATTCTGGTAATTGTTGGAAAAATATCTGTGAAAGATTGATGTGACTATATGATGGTGGTTTGTTAAAGTGAATTTTCTAATCTCCTTTAAAATTTTTATCAAGATCAGCCTGGTTTTAGATGAAGAAGTATTTTCAGTTATCAAAAACTAGTAAAAACATGTTCTTCATATGCTTGGCAAATTGCATTTCTGGCGTCTGGTCCTGAAAAAGAAGACAGCAGGACATCAATCAATTGATACGACATCCCACAGACTCTGTTACAAGATGAATTAGGGCAGTGTTATGTGCAATACTATTAAAAACGATATGAGCATCCTGGCTAACACGGTGAAACCCCGTCTCTCCTAAAAATACAAAAAATTAGCCAGGTGTGGTGGCAGTCGCCTGTTGTCCCAGCTACTTGAGAAGCTGAGGCAGGAGAATGGCATGAACCTCGGAGGCAGAGCTTGCAGTGAGCCAAGATTGTGCCACTGTGCTCCAGCCTGGGCTACAGAGCGAGGCTCCATCTCAAAAATAAAATAAAATTAAATTAAAATTAAAAACGATACGAGGTCATAGTATAATTTTTGTAGGTATCTTTCACTTTCTTCTTTTACCTTCTATATTCAATCTGTTGCCTTCTATATTCAATCTGGGCTGTCATTCTTCCATCATCTCCCTTCCTTCTCTTATTCTTTCTTCTCCTTTCGCAGGTTTTCATTATGTTATACCTGAGTAATTATGGTATTTTCTTAGCTCAGTGGATCTCAGATATCATTCTGAATATCTGCGCAGCTATAAAACAGAGTTACAGGTAGAGGAGAAAGTGAGAAAACAGAGGCAATGTAGTAAGTCTCTAAGAACATCAAGTTTATTCATCTTAGTGTTGTGTCCTTTACCCTGGGAGAATGTCCTTCCTGCTGATTTGATGTTAAATTTTCATTCCTGTATGAAATAGTGAAGATAGTATGTGGTAATTTACTCTTTATATTTTGTTGTTGAGGTTTTCTAAATATTCTTTCCTTCAAGATAAATAGTTAACAACTACATGTTAGTCCTCAAGAATTTTCTGGGAGCTTTACTAGCTTATGAAATTCAAAACTCTGCACAACAATATAGCTGATCTCCCTGAGTCTATTTGCTTCCAAATTCACCATTTGTTAAGGTTTAGGATGCTCTGCCTAAAACCCAGGATTAGACCAATCAATTAATGCTCAAGAAATTTTAATACCTCTTTGTTGCATTCAACATGTATTTCAACACCCACTGCAGCCACTACAATCTAGCCTTATTGTACCTGTTCACCTTCTCTGGTCAGGTAAGTGTCCTCACTGTCTCCCATACATATTGTCCTTCTTTCAGCTCCAGGCTTTTCATCATATTCTTAACCCTTGGGAGAAAAAAAACAAAATCACTCTTTCTCAAATTTACATACACTATTCCAATAAGTGGTTGCTCATCCTGTTTGCTTGTTCTAGTTCTCTACTAGAATCAAATTTCCTGAATTCATTTTCTTGGTAAGTAAGCCAGTTAATCTTCTTATTACTGTCTTCACTATTTCCAGTAGCCTGTGCACCTTCTCAAGGAGACCACGTTTGAGAAGAATTTGTACTAACATAAATTGAACTATGGAAGGTAAAGCCTGGTTTTTAAAAATCTGAGTAGTCATGTTTCCATTACTTTCAGTTCAAAAGCTATCTAGAAAACTCAGATTTTTGCTTATCGCATACATTATCACACACGTATCAGTCTTACAAATAGAGCAGTGTTTTGCAGGTTCATAGGTATTAATAAATGAGACAGAGATGCCCAAAAAATTTTGTTATGAATGTGTTGAATATTTTAGGACTAACAGAAGCCAAAATCAACAGACTGTGGCTCTATTTAAGGTAACAATCATATCCAATTATTTCTCTCACTATTTTAACTCAAACTCCTTTAATTTCTTCCCATTGCAAAAGAGTGTTAAACACCCATCCTTGCATTAAAGACAACACAACTGTGGCATGAAATAGTATCTATTAAAGTGTATGGTGGTTCCTTATTGCCAACCTAAATTCATTTAATGCAAAAAGTTATTCAATATACAACATTTTGGAAAGCATCAAAATTGCTTAAAATTGTTGGAAATGTATAATCCTGTAATGTTTAAACAAAAATGTCAATTAGAAAAATAAACCTACTTTAAAGAATCACTGTATCTGTGTTGTCACTTTTGTACACATACTACACCCAAGTGGCTGGGCCATAGTAGAAATTGCTCTACGTTTAGAGTCAGAAAACACACACACACATGCACACACACATACACACACCCTGTGGCAAGGTGAATGTGGCAATTTGTCTCTTTTGAGCTTCAGTTTCTTAATCTGTAAATAGGAGGAAATCAACTACCCTTCAAAAGTTGTTTGATCCTGTCTACAGGTGTCATGATGAAAAAAATAAAAATAAAAAACTTGTTTGAAAATTAAGTGAGGAAATGCCTATGAAAAACAATTTGCAATATTGTTGTTTCACTACAGGGAAGTCTCAATTAAACAATGCTTCATTAAATTTGTGCTCAAGTATTGTGACTACAAGCCAAAAAAAAAAGAGGCAAGCTGCCTGCAGTCAGTATCTCTACTGGAAAAAAATAAAGCGAACGTGAAAGAAAACACCTTTTACATCTTTAAATCTTGCAACCAATGGTAATATTTCAAGTGACACAAAAATATTTTTATTGTGCAAGTTTCTATTTACTGCTAATTTTAAAATACTATTTCTTATTCCATCCAGTTTAAATGACAGGTTCACCTTTCTCTTTGGCTGATACAAAATTAATGGCTCAACCAATAATCGTGCACTGTATTATCACATACAATGAAAGAGATTTAGGCAGAAAATAAAACAATCTAAATTATATGTGATTTTCATAAAAAGTCTCTTTGCATGAGCTACTTCAGTAGATTGAAGAGGTCAAAAGTCAATTTGCAGTAGGCTGAAGAGTGGATAAGAGGTGAGGAATTGCAAATGGCAGTTATATGCTTTTCTTTTAAGACATTCCCCTGAGAAAGGATGGGGGAAGCTGTGATGGAATCTACAGGGAGGCAAGGCGATAAGAGGGAGGGAAAGGAAGGAAGGAGTAAAGAGGTACTTCAGTTCAAAGTGAGCAGGGAAAAGGGAGGAGACAAATTTGTGGGATCAGAATTCAGATTTCTATCAGTCAATGATAACAGTAAGAGCCACACTTCTGCTACAGCCCACACTTATGACTTCTTTTTTTTCTTTAATTGTTCACCATTTGAAAGAAACTGTATACTTTTTCACATTGCATAATACACTAAAATCACAAACGACCCACAAAATGCCAAGTTAAAGGAACACTTTCCAATCTCTATTTTGCAACGAGGCATTTGACATCTTCATCTTCTTGAATCTTCTTTCTCCATTCTTTTTAAATCCTCTTTAAAGTCTCCTTTTCCTAAGACTCTCCTTGAATCCTTAGGGTAGACTTGGTTATGGTGTGGTAACAAATAGTTCAGTGACCTAACCCAACAAAAGTGTATTTCTGACTCACACTGCAAGTCTGGGACAGGTCTTGAGGAGTTTCACTATTGATAATCACTAAGGAAAACAGATTGACAGAGGCTCCATGTCAACATGTTACAGAAAGGGGACCCAATCCAGACCTCAAGAGAGGGTTCTTAGATCTCGTGCAAGTAAGAATTCAGGGCAAATCCATAAAGTGAAAGCAAGCTTGTTAAGAAAGTAAAGGAATAAAGAATAGCTACTGCATAAAGCAACCCTGAGGGCTACTGGTCACCTGTTTTTGTAGTTATTTCTTGATGATACGCCAAATGAGGGGTGGATTATTCATGCCTCTTCTTTTTAGACCATATGGGGTAACTTCCTGACACTGCCATGGCATTTGTAAACTGTCATGGCGCTGGTGGGAAGTAGCAGTGAGGATGACCAGAGGTCACTCTCATCACCATCTTGATTCTGGTGCGATTTAGCTGACTTCTTTACTGCAACCTGTTTTATCAGCAAGGTCTTTATGACCGGTATCTTGTGCCGACCTCCTAACTCATCCTGTGACTTAGAATGCCTTAACTGTCTGGGAATGCAGCCCAGTAGGTCTCAACCTCATTTTACCCAGTCCCTATTCAAGATGGAGTTTCTCTGGTTCCAATGCCTCTGACAAACACATTTCAAATCGTCAAGGCAAGGAGAAGGGAACCAGCTGATTGGTGCATTGCCTGTGCTGAGAAGTGACACACATCATTTCTGGTCACATTCCATTGGCCAAAGCTAGCAGTGTGGTTATAACTTCACAGTGACCAGAGAAATGCAATCCTACCCCATGCCCAAAACGAAAAGAACGGAAATATTTTTAAACTGCCTCTGTAACTGCATCCTCTCCTTCTCACTGCAAATATTTCTCAAAATTTGATTCTTGACCTCCGATTTCCATTGTGTATATCCTTCCTGAGTGACTTCATTCACTTCCTATATGACAATGACAACAAAATATACGTCTTGCCCAAACCTCTCCCATAAACTCTGTAGACAAATATATCTCTACTTAGGTATCCCCAAAGCATCTTTAACTTACCACCCTTTCCCATTTCCTGTAATGAACTGTTTGCTTTTTCTTCCTATTCAACTATAACTTTCTTTACATCATAACTGTGTTTTATTTATGTTTGTATCCCCAGTACAAGCAAAATGCCTATAATCTAAAAAGCATTCAATAAACAATATTTGTTGAGTGAATGAATGAATGATGGCCATATTTATGGTGTTTGCATATATTCTTCAAAAGCCTCAGATGGATCATGCAAGACTTAGGATTCAGTGCCTTAAATTGAATGAGTGCCTGCTATTGAGCGATGTGCTTTAAAAGTGAGATGCTAGGAATGAGGACATCAGTCAACAAACATATATTGAGCATCTACTATCTGCCATGCACTATTTTAGGCATGTTTTTGTTTATCTCAATAAACAAAACAGACAAAAAATTCCTGCTATTTGGGAGAAGAAAACAGTAAAAAATAAGCATTATATAATATAAACATTAAAAGGGAAATTGTATAATATGTTAGTGTGAATTAAAGCATGCCAAATGGCATGAGGGGTCTCAAAGCTAGAGATAGCAGTGAATTTTAAATATAATAAATAGAGTGATCGCAGTATATACATCATTGGAACAGTAACATTTAGGCTGATTTGAAGGAAATGAGGAAGTTAGCTGTGTGGCTCACTGGGTTTTGGGTTGGCAGGAACCACCAGTAAAACAGTTCTAAAGTGGGAGCATTCCTGGGATGTTTGAGGAACATCAAAGAGAAGAGGGTGGCCAAAGCTGAGTGAGAGAGCAAGGAGGAGCTGAGGTCAGTGAGGAAACCATGAGAGAAGGGGCCAGACCTTGAAGGCCATTAAAGGTTTTGAATTTTGCTCTGAGGGAAATGGAGAGCCATAGGACAGTTGTGAGAAGTCCATGATCTGACTTTTTCACTTTGTTGAGAAAAACTGGACAAAATGATCTGACATATTTTTAAAACATGGTTTGGTTGCTGTTATGAGAATAGATTAAAAGAGGTTGTATTAATTACCTATTCCTACATCACTAAAATTTTCAAAAATATATCAGCTTAAAACAATAGATATTTATCGTTAATTCCTGTAGGTCAGGAATTTGGAAGCAGCTAAACTGGGTCATTGTGGCTCAGTCTCTTAGAAGGTTCACATGTCAGCTGAGGCTACAGTCTCCTCCAGGGTCAAATGGGGCCATAGGACTCATTTTTGAAATGGCTGAACCATGTAGCTGTGGGCAAGAAGCTTCAGCTCTTTGCCATATGTTCTCTCCACTGGATTGCTCGAGTGTCCTCAAAGCACAGCAGCTAGTTTCCCACAAAGCAAGAGATCCAAAAGAAAGAAGTCACACTATCTTTGCAACCCAGTCCTCAGAAGATATACACTCTCATTTTGCCTTATTCTATTTGTTGGAAGCAAGTCTTTCTATTCCTCCCAACCCCAGCTTTTTCCCCAATTTTCTTCTTTCCTGAGCTTCATTTTTGAGAGAAATGTTTAACAAGTGATACTCCATTGTTTTTTTAAGAGTTGGTGTCTCTCTAGACTGTCTAGGCTGGAGTACAGTGACTATTCACAGGCATGGTCATAGTGTACTACAGCCTTGAACTCCTGGGCAGAAGGGATCCTCCTGCCTCAGCCTCCTAAGTAGCTGAAACCACAATCAAATGATTGCTGTTTCTATTCAATCTATTTTTATTACAATTTTGACTTGTATTCATCCTCAATTATTTAAAGAATTAAAAAGTAAATGTAATTGTCTTCAAAGTGTTCAAATGTGGATATATTTGCACCAAAAATGTAAATTAAATTAAGTGCTAGAAAACTGAAAAATTAAATTATTCCTCATTGTATTAGTCAGGCTTCTCTAGAGGGACAGGACTAATAGGACAGATGTATATATGAAAGGGAGTTTATGAAGGAGTATTGACTCATACGATCACAAGGTAAAGTCCCACTAGAGGCCGTCTGCAAGCTGAGGAGCAAGGAAGCCAGTCCAAGTCCCAAAATCCCAAAAGTAGGGAAACCAACAGTGCAGCTTTCAGTCTGTGGTCAAAGACCTGAGAGCCCCAAGCAGATCACTAATGTAAGTCCAAGAGTCCAAAACCTGAAGAACTTGGAGCCTGACATTTGAGGGCGGGAAGCATCCAGCATGGGAGAAAGATGAAGCCGAAAGACTCAGCAAGTCTAGTCCTTCCAACTTCTTCTGCCTGCTTCATTATAGCCCGCTGGCAGCTGATTAGATGTGCCCGCTCAGACTGAGGGTGGGTCTGCCTCTCCCAGCCCACTGACTCAAACGTTAATCTCCTTTGATAACACCCTCACAGACACACCCAGGAATAATACTTTGTATCCTTGAATCCAACCAAGTTGACACTGGATATTAACCATCAGCCTCATGTTTTCAAATAGTTTGTTTCTCTCTTAAAATATTCAAAACTATTTCTTAAAATTAAAAGGCACACATACTAACAGAATCAATTTTTAAATCAAAATTATTTAAAATCAATTTTCTGCCTAACTTTTTGAAAATGTAATTAATATTATTAAATACTTAGAAAAACAGCAGTGCCTGTAATCCCAGAACTACTTGGAAGACTGAGGCAAGAGGATTGCTTTAGCCCAAGAGTTAGAGTCCAGCCTGGGCAACATAAAGTGACTCCCATTTCTTTTAAAAAAAAAAAAAAAAGATTTTAATAAAATAAATACTTTAGATAAATAAAACCATCTAAAATTCTAATATTCAATGCTAACGTGTTAGCTGCCAATGTGTTATGCTTAAAACATATTACATTTAAGATTATGTTTAATTTTTAATAAAAATTTAAGAATACATACATGCAGATAAATATAATACATATGTTCATACATACATAAATACACACACATTTTAAAATAAAATAAATTGCTCACCATTGCAAAATATGTCTCACCAACCATGTGCAACCATTGAGGATACCTTACTAACACATGAGTACTCCCAAAATCTCAAGCTGGACACAAAGTGAAACAAGAAAATGACACTAGGCACTGTGGGGATCAGCATTCATGCCTTCTGATTGGAAGAATTTGGAAAGTCAATTTGTCTTTTCTCTCACTTACGTGTTTGCTCTGCTCACATTCTCCCCGTGCTTTGAAGCAGTGTCCTTCTCCAATGTGAACACCACCACCACACACAACTTTCACAGCACAATGATGCAGCTGCATTTTGTTTCAAGGACTTACGTCAAGAGATGCAGGGAAGTCTTCCCTGGGGTTTGAAAAATGAGTCGTAGAGTGAATGTACTGCAGTGCATTTCACTGCAGGCACTTTATGTCTCTCCTCCCCCATGAAAGAAGAATAATAAAAAGGATCAGAAAGGCCCTGCTTCATTGCAACTGTAACCCTGTACCCACAACAGGCTGCTGAATGAAAATTAGGTGCTCTCATCTATGCCCAGTCAGCAGTGAGTAACAGGAACTTTGGGATCCAGGACCTTCTGGAACAGCTGAAGACTGTCACCTTCAGGTAGAGGGCTGAAAGCAGTGTGATGAATGGTATTACACTATTATGGGGAGTATCGTATTTGAAAGAGAATAAAGAGCATGCAAAAGCCTTTGAATAATCTGTCTCCCTTGGTGTCCTAAAATTTCCATCTCATTGTAATTAAAAGAATCAAAGGAAGGTCTAGCATAAGAAAGAAAATCACCTCTAGTTTTGGCATAATATTTTCTATTTTAAGATCTTTTTTATTTTATTTTTAAGCCGTCTGCCCTATTTCCTTCAATCTTAATTTCCTTTGGTCTCTAGAGATGGGTTAATTTGTGTAATTGCAGCATATCTTCCATTACTCGTCATTCATGGGGGAAAAATCCATAGTTTTGTGTATATCCTGATTTGTGGATATAATCATGCAGAATTTTTATGGCAGTTCAAATCTAAACTTTAGCACTTTTGGGGGAAAACAGTATCTTCCAAGAAGGTGGCATGCTTCCTTTTTTTAAAATAGTCACAATATTCCATACTTAGGTCTATGGAAGTATAATGGAGGACTTCATACTTAGTCCTCCATTGGGCACATGATGAAACTGATCCCAGATGCAGTTTTTATTTCACTAAACACAAACTGAAAATGAACATGCTCTTTCATTTGGGAACAAAATTCAATTATAAAGAAACAGAAAATGCACTCTGAGATCAATAGCCTATTACAGTGCCAGCATGTGGGATAATTTCAGCTGGGTTTAATCTACTGAAATATGTGGCTATATACTATTTATTTGCTTGTGCATTCCTACATAAGAAGTGACATACATTTAGTTTAGTTTTATTGGCGTACAAAGGGTATATGTAAAATTGAGTAGTATTCAAAAGCATCATATAAAATTCAAAAGCAACAAGCTAACAACCCGAGGCAAAAAAAGAAGTGTCTCTATGTGATATATAGATCCACCTTAAAAATACAATTGGCATTTTAATATTCAATAGTCTGATTTTACTGAACATTTTATTTTTTAAAAGTTGATTGGCAAGAGTACAAAAATGCAGTAGGTCTCTGAGCTGGAAATTAAATTTAAAGATACATATTTCAATGTTATACATTTGTTTTAAAGGTAGGAAACTTGTATAGATTATGTAATCCACTTCTACAGTTTCATGGGTGAGCAAACAGAGGTCCCGAGAGATTGAGTGACTTGCTTAAGGTCAATCAGCCAGTTCCTTAGAATAAGAAGTGTGTTCTCATAGCTGGTTAGTTGGGATAGGAAGCTCACCAATTTGAAATGTCTCTAAGAGCACAGGCTGTGTAACTAGAATCTCAGTTTCTCCACTTATTAGCTATGTGATCTTTTAAGGTTACTGAATCTCTTTGTCCTCAATGCCCCTACTTGTAAAATAGGGATAATTATATTGCCTACCTTTTAGAGCTGCCGTGATGACTAAACAAGTTAATAGATGTAAAGCACTATGAACAGTGCCTGGCACAGCAATGTAAATGGCACCCCCAGAGTAGTACAGCATAGAGCCTATGGCAGCCCTTTACATCTATATATATAGCCAATGTACCAAAAGTATTGTGGATTGGATCCTGGAAGAGCAAAAGGACATTAGCAGGAAAACAGTGACATCTGAATAAAGTCTGGGGCTTAATTAATAACCATGCACCAATGTTGTTTTTTGTTATTTGTTTTGAGACAGGGTCTCATTCTGTTACCCCAGCAAACACAATTCACTGCACCCTCAACCTCTGGGGCTCAAGTGATCCTCCCACCTCAGCCTCCTGAGTAGCTGGGACTACAGGCACATGCCACCATGACCGGCTAATGTTTGTATTTTTTGTAGAGACACGGTCTTCCTATTTTGCCCAGGCTGGTCTTGAACCCCTGGACTCAAACGATCCTCCCACCTCGTCCTCCCAAAGTGCTGGGATTACAGGTGTGAGCCACCATGCCTAGCTTATTTTCTTAGTTTTCAAAAATGTACTACGATGATATACAATGTTAACTTTAGGGGAGACTGGGCAAGGGACATAAGAGGAATAATTCCGCAACATATACATATAAGTAAACATCACATTGCACCATTTAAATATACTGTTATTTGTCAATTAAATCAAGAAAAAAATGAGGGAAACGAAAACTTTATACTGTCTTTGAAACATTTCTGTAAATCTCAGATTATTCCAAAAAGAAAAAAACAAGTTTATTTTTAAAAATCTAATACAGATTCTAGTCAGCAAGGCATAGTGGTACATGTCTGCAGTCCCAGCTACTTGGGAGGCTGAGATGGGAAGACTGCTTGAACCCAGGAATCAAAGACCAGCGTGGATAACGTAGACTCCATCTCTAAAAAAATTAATTAATTTATTAATTAATCGAAAAGCTAATATAGACTGTTTATGATAGCGTTACTTTGACTTTCATTTTTAGATATCTGGATTCAATCTGAATTTAATTCAATAGGAAATTTTAAGGTTCTCATGTTATTTATTCTTCACTTAGGATCACAGACGAGTTAAGACTGGACTCTTAAAGCAATATAACAGTCAAGTAGATAATACAGTGTTCAGTAAAAGTTGATAAAGACTTTATCAGTTTTTAAAAATATTAATATCCAAATATTTGGTTTACACAATAAAACATGTATTGGTTAAGCACTAAATCCAATGGTCTCCTTTAAATGGTTACAAGATGCGTGAAAAAAACCTGTGCCCTTTTTCTTATCTATGTATTCGTTGACATATTTTACTTAAAATGTATTTTATGTTTATTGTAAATAATTCAAACAAAAGAGAGACCTAATGTTTCACTATTTAATAAATATCCTCTTCATGCAGCTCCATTTTCTTGTAAACTAACATAATGCCAGTTTTACAGTCTTCTCAGGAAATTTCTCCCTGCATGTCAATATTCACTTCGATCAGGTGCTAATTTCCTATCAAATACATTCTTTTGGTGTTTGTAAAATAAACTTAGTCTGTTCTGAAGACTCCATCACTTTGATTTTATAAACAATGATAGAGGAAGTGAAATCTAGGTTTCTGATGTCACGAATGTCCCTAGCTATTCAGTTTTTTCTTACAAAAAATAAGATTTGAACAGCAAAAAAATAAGAAAGCTATCTGGACCCCTAAATAATTCAATGTTCTAAAATTCTGTTGAAATTTCTTCAGATTTATTCTATGTAATTTTCTTCTATGATAATAAACATTGGTGCAGTGTTTCCCAAAGGATGGGAGATGGACCACCTGTTCAGGATCACCAGAGGAGCATATTGAAACTGCAGATTACCAACTTAGGCCCCAAATCTATTGGTTCAGAATACCTTATGTTACAGCCAGGAAATGTGCATTTTTAACAAGTTTTCTTCAACTCCCAACCTACTCCAAGTGATTCTTACCCACACTAAATTTTGAGAACCCCTGTGGTTTGGTTAGTCTTAGTTGCAATCTTCAGTGCCTCCTATGCTTTGATCTAGATACAGTATGATATCGCTAATAACATCGAACAAAGGACTTCTTTGAAAGCCTTCACTAGCGCTTGGAATGGGACAATAAACTTAAATTTACAGCAAATATAAATTTAATTAGGAAGAATAAAGACATCTTAGGTTTTTTTTTTAATTTCACTGCATAGATTCTAGGGCTACAACATGTTTATATATATGTGTGTGTATATATATATATGCACACACACATACATACTAAATGGATTATTACAGTTTAGCAAATTATCATCTCATATAGTTACCTTTCTTTTCTTTTTTCTCTTTTTTTTTTTTTTTGATGGTAAGAGTATCTAAAATTTATTCTCTTGGCAAATTACCAGTATATAATACAATATTATTAACTATAGTCCTCATGTTGTACAATTATTATTATTATTATTATTATTATTGAGATAGAGTATCATTCTGTTGCCCAGGCTGGAGTCCAGTGGGGCAATCCTGGCTCACCCCAACCTCCACCTTCCAGGTTCAAGCAATTCTCCTCTCTCAGCCTCCCGAGTAGCTGGGATTACAGGCGCCTGCCACCACACCCAGCTAATTTTTGTATTTTTAATAGAGATGGGGTTTCACCATACTGTCCAGGCTGGTCTTGAACTCCTGATATCAAGTGATTTGCCCACCTTGGCCTCCCAAAGTGCTGGGATTACAGGCATGAACCACCACACCCAGCCCTCACATTGCACACTGGACTCTAGATTTACTCATGGGGCATAATTGTGACTTTGTGTGTCCTTTCGCCTACACTTTCCTACCTCCCATCTCCTAGCCCCTAATACCACTGTTCTACTCTCTGTTTCTACACAATTCATTTTTTTAAAAATTCTACATATAAGTGAGATCACACAGTATTTTTCTTTTTGTGTTCTGTTTATTTCACCTGACATAATGTCCTCTAGATTCATCTATGTTGTCACAAATGGCAGCATCTCATTTTTGAAGGCTGAATAATATTTCATTATATACCACAATTTCTTTATCTATTCATCCACCAAAGGACACTTTAATTGTTTCTATATCTTGGCTATTGTGAATAATGCTGCAGTTAACATGAGACAGCAGCTAGCTACAGGAGTAGAGATTTTATTTCCTTTTTGTATATATCCAGAAGTGGGATTGCTTGATTATTGTAGTTCTAGATTAAATTTTTGGAATTATAATAGTTCTATCATATTTTGGAGATATGGTAATTCTATATTTAGTTTTGGACTATGTAGGAAACCTCCATACTGTTTCCAACAGTGGTTGCACCAATCTACATTCCCACCAACAGTGTACAAAGGTTCTCTTTTTTCCACTCCTTCCCCAACACTTGTTACCTCTTGTTTTTTTCATAACAACCATCCTAACAGATGTGAAGTGATATCTCATTGCAACTCTGATCTGAATTTTCTTGATGATTAGTGATGTTGAGAACCGGTTCATATACCTGTTGCCATTTTTATGTCTCCTTTGGAAAAATTTATTCAGGTTCTTTGCCATTTTTTAATCAAGTTATTCATTTTTTTGCTATTGAGTTGTGTGAGTTCCTTATATATTTTGGATATTATCCCTTTATTAGACACATGGTTTGCAAATATTTTCTCCCAATCTGTAGGCTGCCTTTTCATTTTGATGATTGTTTCCTTTGCTGTGCAGAAGCTTTTTAGTTTGATGCAGTCCCTCTTATTTTTGCTTCTATTGCATGTGCTCTTGGAGTTACAACCAAAAAATCATTGCCAAGGCCAAGGTCAAGGAGCTCTGCACCTATGTTTTCTTGTAGGGGTTTTGCAGTTTCGGGTCTTGTGTGCAGGTCTTTAAGCCATTTTGAGGTTTTTGTTTATTTGTTTTTGTTTTTTCGCATTCCTTAATATAAGGGTCTGATTTTATTATTTTGCCTGTGGATATTCAGTTCTCCCAGCACCATTTATTGAAGAGACTAAACTTTCCCCATGCCATCTCATTGGTGCCATTGTCAAAAATTAGTTGACAGTATATGTTTCGGTTTATTTCTGGGCTCTCTATTCTCCATTGTTCTGTGTGTTTGTTTTTATGCCACTACCATACTGTTTTGATTACCATAGCTTTGTAGTCAATATTGAGATTAGGTAATATGATGCCTCCCTCTTTATTTGTTTATTTATTTTTACTCAAGATTGCTTTGGCTGTTCAGGGTCTTTTGTGGTTCCATATGAATTTTAGAATTTTTTTTTCTATTTCTGTGAAAAATGTCATTGGATTTTGATAGGAATTGCATTGTATCTATATATCACTTTGGGTAAATAAGAACATTTTAACAACATTAATTCTTCCAATCCATGAACATGGAATATCTTTCCATTTATTTATGTTTCTTCCATTTTTATTAATGTTTTATAGTTTTCTGTGTACAGATCTTTCACTTCTTTGATTAAATTTATTTCTAAGTTTTTTATGCTATTGTAAATGAGATGGCTTTATTTCTTTTTCTGAGTTTATTATTAGAATTTAGAAATATCTCCTATGCCCTTGTCTAGACAGAGTATGGTTTCATAAACTGGAGCATAGGAATTCTTTGAAAACATTCATTGTCTCCAATAACAGGAGAATACACTTATAAAATTTGCAGTAAATATAGATTTAATAAATCTAGGGAGAATAAAGATAGCATAGATTTTTGCATGAGTTCTTTCATTTTTCACTTTATATCCATATAAACCAACAGTATTCTTACATCCCCTGGAAATTTTTCTCTATAAATTGTCCAAAATACAAACGATGTTTCTTCGCACTATCCCAAATTAGAGTGCCTTTTCACTCATAGCCTTGTTCTTGTGTAGCTGTGAAATGAATGTTCTGTCTTTGGCAAATTACAGTCAATCTCTACTTCTTGGTAATTTACACAACATTAAGATAGAGCCTTATTATTTAAAAAATCAATAACTTGTTCAGGATATCAGAAAGTCATAAAAGCTATGGAGAAAAACAAAGCAGGAACAAGAGATAAGAAATGCCATATTAGGGGTAGAGACTGTAATTTTAAACAGGGTAGTCAAAGAAGGTCCTAATGAGAATGTGTCATTTGAGAAATAAAAACAAATACTGTGAGAGCTTGAATCATGCAGAAATTAGGGATGAGCTTTCCAGCAGAAAGACGAGCAAAGGCAAAAGCCTTGAGATCAGAATGTACCCAGTGTATTTGAAAGACAGAAAACTGGTGCAGCTATGCAGAGTAAGAATGAGGAGAAGTAGTAAAAGATGAGATAAAGAGGTGGGGAGAGGGGCAATGAAGACCATAAGAACTTACAGATCAGGATACAAACTTTAGTTTTTACTCTGAGGGACAGAGGTAGCCATTTGAGGGTTTTAAGCTGAGGAGAGACGTGACATAACTTACATTCAAAAGCATCACTCTGGTTGAGCTAAGAATAGACTCTAGGGAGACAAAGATGAAAGAGAGACTAAAAACTGACAGTGGTAGTGGGGGTAGTGAGACAGAGCTGGACTCTGGGATTTGCTGATGGCTTTCATATAGATTGTGAGAAAAAAGGAGGAATCAATGACGATTCCAAGGCTCTTT
The DNA here is from genome assembly GCF_043159975.1 of Macaca nemestrina. Taxonomy (NCBI): domain Eukaryota; kingdom Metazoa; phylum Chordata; class Mammalia; order Primates; family Cercopithecidae; genus Macaca; species Macaca nemestrina. The sequence continues at coordinate 81,119,321 of NC_092135.1, read as the reverse complement.
GGCCTGAGCAACCATAGGATGTAGCTGTCATCAGCTGAGAAGGGGAAGGTTCTGTTTGTACATGTTACATTTGAGATATGTATTAGATATCCAAGTGGAGTTGCTGAGTAGGCAATTCACTATAGGAGGTAAAAGTTCAGAAGACCCATTTTCAGGCTGGATATAAAAATTTGGGAGATGTCCACATAGAAATAATACTAAAAACCATGAAATTGAATGAGATCACAAAAGGAGTAAGTGTAGACAGAATAAAGAAAACATTCCAGGACTGAACCCTTAGAGCTTCCGATATTGAAAAGTTGGAAAGATGAGGAGGTGCCAATAACACACACTGGAAGTGGAAGCCAGTCAAGGAAGAGAAAAAAGGAAAATGATCACCTGTGTCAAGTGCTGATGGTGGGTCCAGACAGAGGAAAATGAAGAATTATCCATCGTATTTAGCAATATGGAGGTCATTAGTTACCTTCATAAGAGTAGTTTCAGTGGAATGATTGGGGCGAAAACCTATTGTAGTAAGTTTTAAAAGAACTTGAAGAATGATACTGGAGGTATTTGAGAAGTTTTGCTATAAAGAAAACGCAGATATGGGAATGAAGAAGAATGAAATTGCATTGAGAGAACATGTTTTCGATGGTCAGAGATAAACCGTGTTTATGATGGAATAATCAATAACAAGAAAAAAATTGATTACTCAAAAGAGAGGTGAGAATCGTTGTAATAGGTAAGAGGAGATAGGATCTAAGGTCCTAGTAGAAGAGTTGCCTTTGGATGAATCAGACAGCTCCTCTAATGTTCCAGATGTGAAGACAGAGTATATGGTCACAGAAATTTGTAAGTGAATAGATGTAGTGATGAAAACCTGTGGAAATTCCTTTCAGATTACTTCAGTTTTCTTAGAGAAAAAGGAAACCAGCTCAGCTGAGAGCGAGGACTTGGGGAGTGGGGATAAGTACAGAGATTCACTAGCAAATTCTCAAATTTACACTATTAATGAAATGTGCAAAAAAAAAAGCCTATTTTATTTTCTATAACTCATTTAATATTCTTCTCAATATTCCACCCTATTTGGAAGGAAGTGAGAGGACAAGGACTTACCTCAAAATAGCCAACTGATAGCTCCAGTTTAAACAACCTCGTAATGTAAAATATTTGGTTAACTCAAAGTTTAGCTCGATTTCAGAGTTGAACTTTTCACCCTCCTCCTCCCAAACTGACATCTGGGTATAGGAGAAAGCTTACAGAATTCAAGGGATTATCCCTTCCATGTAGCCTGCCACCCTTGCGCTGGTCTCCACTCTGCTGTGGCTGGTGCGACCCTTAGATATGCCCTTGTTTTACAAAAGAATATAAAGTCTGTTATCTTTGCTCAGTAATGGGCTGCTGACACTTCACCTCCACCCCATCCAACTCTCACTGATTCAACCCCTAGTCAAATCTTGCTTCCTGTGCAGCTATCCTAATGGAGTATAGAGGTGACTCCCATTGAATGGCCTCGCCCACTACTGCAGCAAACCATTCTGGGCAAACTCCCAGCAAGACCCCTCCAAATACAGCTGGACTCTCAGAGCCAGGTACGTTGCCTCAGATTCATCCTTGTAGCCACATTCATCTACCATTGCCACGTATTACCTTACACGTTGACACAGAGCCACCCGAAGTGACAGCCTCATATGAACATTCCAAAACAAAGTTCAACAAAAGCTACTCTATTTTTGGCTTTCTTGCAAACTTGTCAGCCTGGAGAAGGGAAGTCAGAAACCTATGTCTGATTAATTCTTTCTCACATATTCTGAGACCAGAAGGAACAGGCTTTTTAACTTTCCTTATGTCAAGGTCTTCCAGAGTATCAAATCCTCCTTCTTTTGGGTGCTAAGCCTAACTGCTCAGCCTAAATCATAGAAGGATATCTTTGCTATAATATAAAAGCAAATGTGTGAGTCCTCTTGGCATGATTCTAAGCACAGCCTTGGATCAACTTGGAACTAGGGATTACTAAAAACAAAAATATATTAGCTTAATAGTCCTAAGGTATTATCCTTTCCACACCAACAACTATAAACATAATCAGTGCTTTCTACTTTCTCTGTGTAATTTGAAGAATTGAAAATACTTAACTTTCCACCATAGTGTGACATTAAAAGGATGATTTTTTTTTCAAACCAGTATTTCATTCTATGATAGTTTTAGTCATACATGTTTTGTTGTTATCATTGTCTTTTCACTTTAATTCTGCACTGAGGTGATTTCCCAAGGGGTACAATTTTGAAAAATCAAACCAATCAATAAACATGCTTTACTGCTATCTAAACTCTAAACGCAAAATATTATACCAAGTGATTATGTTGAGGTTATTTATGCAATCCCTTTTAAAGGTCACTTTTCTAAATTGAAGGCTTTCTATCACAGTGGCATTGCCTATGTTTTGCTCATCATTGCTTAACCTGTAATAACCTGTTTTCCTCTTGGGAGAGGAAAAGCTCATTAATTCACATTAATACACACAGATTTGACAGCCAGTGCTGTTAGGCCTTCAATGCTTATGAATACTCATATACCACAACCGTACTGAGAACTTGTCTTCTTGTCTAATAATGCATTGAAAGCATTATACAAAAGCGTAGCTTCACCAAACATCCTTGAGAGTTAACATTATATGTAATGGATCAAAAATGTTTACTTTATTGATTGTTCCTCTTCAAGGTTTAGTAATTTCTTAATCACATAGAGTTGATTATGATAGAGGAAGTCAATTCACTTGAGCTAAATGTTTTTTTGTGATATGAGAACATAGATATTTTTGGCCTAAACTACAAATATATTGAAGGTTAGATAAAATTGTAAGATAGTAATATTCATGTTTTACAATGACAAACAAGCATTAAATTCTATAGCGGGACAAACTTAATGATATTTAGTCGATAACATCCCAAAATGGTATATTTCATTGTAGTTTTATGTTACATTAGTAGAATTTTTCTACTAATATTTTGTGTTTTTATTTCATGCTGAACACACAAAAACTTTGGAAAACATTTTCTAATCACCAATTGATAGACACAGGATAATTAAAATTGTATTAGGTTCCCATCTTCTTCAAAATGCTCTAAAAAAACATTAAAATAACTGGTAGTCTTTGTCCTCAGATGCTCACAATTTCTTGTTTTCTGGAACCAGTGATTCCTACTCCATGAAAGTACATCTTTCACTGTTCTGGATTCTATTTAATCTGAGCAGATATTCCGTGAATACCTACTAAATACAAGCACTACCACGCTGGGTGATGAAAGGGATAGGCTTTTTAAAATTTCCTTTCAGTTCTCTAAGAAGTTTATGGCTCAACTACAGAGAAGCTGACACACATTTAACAGTTAAGTAATAATGTAATGAATTTCCATTTCAGTGCCCTACTGTCCTAATATAACTCATATAATGGGTTTTAAAAATACTTAAGCTGTATTTAAAAGTGACCTGTGGGAAAGCCCTAGCATATAAACACAGAAAACCAGGTAGGTTTTAGTTAAGCAGCTGCCTACAGAGCCAACTTGAAAGCTACCACTGGGAGGAGCATGTCAAATCTAGACCTAGATTTGAATCAAACTCTACTCCTTACTACTTGTATGACTTAGGGCAAGCTGCTTAACTGCACTAAGTCTCAATGTCCTTGGTTGTAAAATGGGAACTATTATACCTAGGTTGCTTAATGGATAGTAAAAATTTTCCATGAAGTGTCTGACATAAATGGTAGGTGCTCAGTAATACATAGCTTAAAAGAGTCCATAAAGAGGAAAGGCTTGAAGGATGGATGAAAACAAAAAAAACATAAGGCGGCCGGGCACGGTGGCTCATGCTTGTAATCCCAGCACTTTGGGAGACCGAGGCGGGCGGATCACGAGGTTAGCAGATCGAGACCATCCTGGCTATCGCAGTGAAACCCTATCTCTACTAAAAATACCAAAAAAAAAAAAAAAAAATAGTCAGGCGTGGTGGTGGGCACCTGTGGTCCCAGCTACTCGGGAGGCTGAGGCAGGAGAACGGCGTGAACCTGGGAGGCAGAGCTTGCAGTGAGCAGAGATCATGCCACTGCACTCCAGCCTGGGTGACAGAGCACGACTCCATCTCAAAACAAAAAAAAAGAACATAAGGCATTCTGAATAAAGGGGTTATAAACAAATTCTCAGAAGCAATTTGATCGTGGCATATCTAGAGTGACTGCTAGAGTGAACAAAAGGTTATATTAGAACTAGTGAAAAATAAACTGGAATATACAAGGTAGGGCCATATGTTAAAGGGTTTTGAATTTTAGGTTGAATTTTATCCTTTCCAGTAGTTCTAAAATGTTAGTGTACATCAGAATCACTTACGATGCCTTCTAAAAATGCTGATTCCCAGAATCCAGGCCCAGAGATTTGGTTTAGTTGATGTGGGATGGCCACCTTCAGCAAATATCACAAGTGATCCTGATGCTGCAATTCACGCATGATGTACTACACTTTGCCAAGTGAAATACTAACCTAGATTTATTCTTTTTGAAGGGGTAACATATAGGGAAAAAAATTATAATTCAAGATCAGTCTTCCAGCTATGTCTAGAATGAATTAAGCATATAGAAAAAAATTAAACAGCGTTATATTAATCTATTCATAAAATTATCAGGAACTGCAAGATAGTCAAAATCATAGTGGAACATGAATGGCGGATATGAAATATATTTCTAGACTAGAACTAGAAGGACTCTGATTAATTAAGAAAATAAAGGCAATACAAAATCCTAAAAACAACCCCAAAATTTCAAACCTAGAAGACTGGATGAACAGAATTAAAGAAATTGGTAAGAGACACTAATTTGCAAAGAAAAGATGATTGAGTTCTATTCCCAGTATGTGTAGCTTAGGATGGCAGCAGGATCACCCAATGGACATAAATGTTCATTAGGAGTACTAGAAGTCTGAGTCGTGAGTGAGAATATGAGACTAATAATAATAGATTTATTATTATTATTAATATTAATAGAGACTAATAATAAAAGATTTAAACATCAACACAAAAAGAAAAGTTTAAACCCCTAAGAATGGATCATTTCTTCGAGGAAAAAAAAATGAGAAAAGCAGAGGGTCAAAGGAAAAGAAAAATTGTTAAGGAGAACAACAATCAAAAGAACGTGAGGGCCAGGGGCGGTGGCTCACGCCTGTAATCCAGATAATCCAGAATCATCTCTCCACCTCAAGATCCTTAGTTTGATCACACCTGCAAAGTCCCTTGTGCTAAGATAACATATACATAGTCTTAGGTTCCATTGCTCTGCCTACCACACTGACTAGTTGTCTACAAGCCTTTTCACAAACATTTCCAGGAGATGCATTTTTTATCAGAAGTTTTTAGAATCTGGTTGCATATGGAGGGTGCAATATCTAGAGATCTAAAGATAGCTAACAATACAAGTAAAAAATAAAAAAAAAAAAAAAAAACTTTTCTTAAAACAGCCAACAGGAGCCTATTAGTTGCGAACTTCATATGCTCTAGTGATAGATGTGTTATTCTTTCCATTAACACTGTAACAGTTAAACATCAAGGAAAAGTAGGAGAGCAATATTTTCAACAAAGGTGAAAATAGTGGGAAACTTTTTTAGTTGTCAAAATAATTGGGAGGAATACTAGTGGCATTTAAAGGATGGGGGCCAGATATGCCAGATATACTGCAATGCAATCACTAGGACTATACCCTTAAGAATGAAATGGCCATGTGCATGATTTCTGCAAGTGAAAACTTATTTATAATTACTTGGGCCTGGAACCTAACTCCACTTCACATGTAAATACAAAGTATGTCTGGCATTCTTTATGCAGTAACCATATATGTGGTACCATGTAATCAAGGAAAAAAATGTATTTGCTTTACCCAGAACTTAGCAAAGAGTTTCTCAATATTTTGGAAAAAAGTCACCATCATCATGCTCCTTCAATGTATAATACAATACAATGTGCATTCTTAGCTATTGCATTCAACATGCTTTCTATGTATAGATACACATCATTTGGCCAGGCACGGTGGCTCACGCCTGTAATCCCAGCACTTTGGGAGGCCAAGGCAGGCGGATCACCTGAGGTAGGGAGTTCGAGATCAGCCTGACCAATATGGAGAAACCCCATTTCTACTAAAAATACAAAATTAGCCAGGTGTGGTGGCACATGCCTGTAATCCAGCTACTTGGGAGGCTGAGGCAGGGGAATCGCTTGAAACCAGAAGGCGGAGGTTGTGGTGAGCCAAGATGGCACCATTGCACTCCAGTGTGGGCAACAAAAGAGAAACTCCATCTTAAAAAAAAAAAAAAAAAAAAAAAGATACACATCATTATGTCTTCAAGTGTAATTGTGCTCATGAATTTACACACTGGAATGTGTTTATTGTTTTATTTTTATTCCTTTTTCATTTTACAACTAGGGCATTTATTCTCCTAAATTTTTGCATGTAGGTAGGTTAAATTATCTGAGAATTCCATGTTAATATCATAAAGGAGAAATAATAACATATTTGTTATACAAAGGGAGGCTTGGGACTGTGCTGGATTTTCGGGGCTATAACTAGTCTTGTTGTCCTCTGTGGTATTGATTTTATGTGGTCTTTGAAAATTATAGATGCTACTTACTGTAGTCACCAAATAAATATGAAGATGTGTGTGTCACTTTTATACTTCAAACAATTTAGTTGGCTGCTTAGAGCTTTGTCATATGCCATGTCTAGCAGTCCACAACTTGTCCCTCTACTAAGCCCAGGGACTTTCCTCCAACACTACTCAGTCTATAATTAAAGGATATGAGAACATTAAATGATATTATTTTATTACACTAGTAATATAGGGTAATAACAAAATAGATCCCAATTTTAAAAAACAGAAACAGAAGTGTTATGATGCCAGTTATCTAGAAAACTAAAAGAATTATTTGGTTTGTGTAAAAAGTGCATTTTATCTCAATAAGATATACGGTACGGCCATACAAAGGGGGTTAGATGTGGAATGTTATGCAGTAGGTGACTGTAAAAGAAATAATGATTTACTCTTTTTAAAAAAAGTGAATTAATATTTTATATTCTTATCTCCAAATGTGAGGAAATAATTTTCAACATCTCAGAGAATTTTTGATGTGTGTATTCAGTGTTTAGAGGGAAAGATGTTTCCTTTAAAAGGAAATATACTGGATAACCCTAGGGAAGAGAAGATACACACATAATCTAAACATATTTGGGCTTTTGTACAGTCTATTTCTCCTTATCAACCTTGTCAAAAAATGGTAATACAGAAGCCTTGAAAAACAGATATTTACTGTAGTTTTCCTGACAAGTACACCACAGACTAAGCTGTTTTTTTGTTTGTTTGTTTGAGACGGAGTCTAGCTTTGTTGCCCTGGCTGGAGGGCGGTGGTACAATCTTGGCTCTTGCAACCTCCGCCTCCCAGGTTCAAGCAATTCTCCTGCCTCAGACTCCCAGGTAGCTGGGATTACAGGCACCCGCCACCACACCTGGCTAATTTTTGTATTTTTAGTAGAGATAGGGTTTCATCATGTTGGTCAAGCTGGTCTCGAACTCCTGACCTCAAGTGATCTACCCGCCTCAGCCTCCCAAAGTCCTGGGATTACAGGCATGAGCCACAGCGCCCAGCCAGACTAAGTTGTATATAGCACACATCATATAGAAAGTTGCCTAAAATGCCTCTTGACATTTCTCCCTCCTCCCAAAATATCACACTATGGCATTGTTAGGTTTTCTTCATTAGTCTCTGTATATTTTCAAATTATTACCCTTCTTACCAGGCTCTTAGGATAAGGTTTTTGCATCTGAGGACGATTGCTTTCCTTAAGAGACCAGCTTACCAAGAATTCTGCCAAATAAAATGCATCTCAAATTTCAAAATTAAGCTTTATTTATCACACACCCCAGTTGGTCTGAAAGTCTTTTGCTTCTACTCCTTGGCTGTATCTCATGAACCATCCTACTCAGATGCTCTGGGCTCTTCTGTACCTAATCAGTTTATAATACAACTTGTACCTTCTCAAATCAGGAGCCAGACCAGAAGTTCCTAAATCTGAGATTCTCCATGGTGTCTGAGACATTAGAGTTATTACTAGAGTCTATTTGCATAGGCTATTCTGTTCATGTTTTCTTCATCTTCAAGCAGTATTTTTTTTTCTTTTTCCTATGAACCCTAGACCTAATTTACCACTTCTAAAATCCTTCCAAGATGGACTTTTAACTTTTTCAGGAGCTAGCTACATTAAAACAAGTTAGGAAGCTTTCATTTTAACATTCCCTTTTCATAAGACATTATCTTTTCATTCCTTCACCTAAGACTATTTCTTACTTTTTCTTTATGTTTTGTTGTTGTTGACAGGATCTCACTGTGTCACTCAGGCTGGAGTGCAGTGGTGTGATTATGGCTCACTGCAGCCTTGAACTCCTGGGTTCAAGCCATCCTCTGCCTCAGACTTCCCAGTAGCTGTGACTATAGGCACGTGCCACCATGCCTAATTTTTTTTATTTTATTTTTTGTAGAGACAGGGTCTTGCTATATTAAGTAGGCTTTCTTCATCCTGGCCTCAAGTGATCCTCCTGCCTTTCTTTAAAAAAAAAAAAAAAAAAGACAAATCTATTAAAAACAACTATAGCTACAATAATTTGTCAAGGGACACAAACCATAAAATATACAAAACATGTCAACAAAACAAACTGAGAGTGGGGAGTAAAAGAGTCGAGTTTGTGCAAGTGATCAAAGTTAAGTCATTATCAGCTTAAAACAGCCTGTTATTAGCACAAAATGTTTTGTGTAAGCCTAATGGTAACTACAAAGCAAAAACCTATAGTAGATATACAAAGGATAAAAATAAAGAATTCAAACCACACTGTTACCAGTGTGGATATCTTTATCCTAGTTACTGGTGGCAAAATCTGTGCAGGTCTGAAGCAGCCTCGATTCTTGCCTTCTCAGGAAAGAATTCGAATGAGGGGCATAAGACAGAAAAAGAGACTGAGGGCCGGGCACGGTGGCTCACACCTGTGATCCCAGGACTTTGGGAGTCTGGGGTGGGTTGATCATGAGGTCAGGAGTTTGAGACCAGCCTGGCCAACATGGTGAAACCCCATCTCTACTAAAAAAAAAAAAAAAAAAATACAAAAATTAGCTGGGCATGGTGGTGCATGCCTGTAATCCCAGCTACTCAGGAGGCTGAAGCAGGAGAATCACTTGCACCCAGGAGGTAGAAGTTGCAGTGAGCTGAGACCATGCCACTGCACTCCAGTCTAGGCAACAGAGCAAGACTCCATCTCAAAAAAGAAAAAAGAAAAAGAGACTGACGCAAGTTTCAGAACAGCAGTGGAAGTTTATTAAAAAGCTTTAGAGCAGGAAATAAAGGAAAGTACACTTCGAAGAGACCCAAGCAGGCACTGAGAAGGTCAAATGCAGCGTTTGACCTTGATCCTAGGAGTTTATAGGCTGCCCCCCTTCGGCGTCTTGCAACCTTTTTCCTTGATTCTTCCCATAGGGTGGGCGGCCTGCATGTACTGTGCCCTCCTTATGCTTGGGAAGTGTGCATGCACGGTGTGTTCAGGAAGTTGTACACATGCTCATCTGAGGCTTTCTTCCCTTTTCCAGTGGAGTGCCCCTGGAAGGTCATACTCTGCCATTTTGTCTCTTAATGCATGTGCCCAGGCTCACTAGCCCAATACCTGAGATTTTATTGGAAGCCCTTTTTGCTTCTCCCTGGTGTCTGCATTCAATTAACATTTTAATGTTAACAGCTTGTGGACCATTAGGAGATTGTCTGTTCCTAGTGCCAGCTGCCAAATTATCATTTTTCGAGAGTCAGTGTGATCACTGTCAGTCAAGTCATCACCTGACATTCCTAGTGGGTGGGGGAGAGCCCTCTTCCGCCCCACTCATGCCTGTCTAACTTGTAATAATACCACTACAGAAAATTATCAAACCGCAAAGGATGACAGCAAGAGAGGAAGAGAGAAACAAAGGATCTACAAATTAACTAGAAAACAATTAACAAAATGGTGATAGTAAGTCCTTACCTATGAATAATTACTTTGAATGTATATGGATTAAATTCTCCAATCAAAAGACACAGAGTGGCTGAAGGAATAAAAAAACAAGACTCATCTATATGTTGGCTACAAGTGACTCACTTCACCTTTAAGGACTCACAAAGACTGAAACTAAAGGGATGGAAAAAAGATATTTCACACAAATAAAAACCAAAAGAAAATGTGGACAAAATAGACTTTAAATCAAAACTATAAAACAGACAAAGAAGATCATTATAGGGTCAATTCATCAAGAAGATATAACAATTATAAATATATATACATCCAACATTAAGCACCTAAATATATAAAGCAAATATTATAATATCTGAAGAAAGAGATGGACAAGGAAATATTGGACTTAAATTACAATTTATACCAAATGGACCTAACAGACATTTACAGAACATTTTATCCAACACTGCAGAATAAATATTCTTCTCATCACCACATAGAACATTCTCCAGGATAGATCATTAGTTAGGTCACAGAACAAGTCTTAACAAATGTATAAAGACTGAAATCATATCAAGTATCTTTTCTAGCCACAATGGCATGAAACTAGATAACAATAACAGGAGGAATCTTGGAAAACTTCACAAGTATGTGAAAATTAAACAGCACACTCCTTAACTACCAATGAGTCGAAGAAGAAATTAAAAGGGAATTTAAAAATATCTTGAGACAAGCAAAAATGGAAATACAACATACCAAAGCTTACAAAATGCAGCAAAAGCAGTCCTGGGAGGAAAGTTTATAGCAATAAAAACCTACGCCAAAATAGTAGAAATATCTCAAACAACCTAACGGGAGAGGCTTCTGATTAGAGGATCTACTTGCCTCCTCCGCTAAGAAGAACCAAATTAGTCAGTAGTCACACTTCAAATAGATCATCCAGGAAAGAACACTGGAATTCAACAGAGAAGTGACAGGAAACACCTAAAGCAAGGAAAAAGAGGGAAGCACGACAACCTGCTTGGTGGAGATTGAGATTGGCTACGAACCAGGAGAGACTCCCCAAGGTTGGAAAAAGATAAGTGAGGCAGCCCCAGCAATCCTCATTCCCAACACAGGATCCCTACAATCCTAGCCTCAGGAGAGCCCCTCAACATTCACTAGCCCTGAAGCTCCCTGGAAACTGCATGAAGGCACTGCTCCAGAGAGAGCACACACTGGATCCCACAAAACCCTGAATCCTAAGCAGTGGCAGCACAGCACCACTTTAAGCCTACCCCACACTGGACTGCATACTACCCTACAACTGGAGTGAGGAGAGAGTCACCAGCAGCAAACCTACCCCACTGCAGAGGGTTTGCCAAGCATTCTCACACACCCCCAAGGACAAATTCCACTGCCTGCAACTGCCACAGCTGCACTAGCAAGCCCATGTCTCCTAGCTGCCTGCCTAAGACTGCTCCCAGGAAAAGCAACTCTGTCCTCCCCAGTAGCAGGGGCACAGCACGGCCACTGTGTCTTCCAATTGAGCATTCTACTGGGGGTCTGGGGTCCATTCCACCACTGCATACCACCCCTAGTAGCATCTATATGCACCTCTTAGGGCTCTAAAAGCACAGCCCAGCCTGGCTCCAACCCCCAAATTCCAGTACCTGAGCACACAGTCCAAAGCCCTGGGGAACGCCCAGCCAAGTCCACTACCAGTGGCACACCTGAGCACCCCTCATGGGATCTGAGGTCAGGTCCACTCAACCTGCTGCCACCAAACACACACACCACCCAGATTCATAAAGAAAATATTATGAGATCTAAAGAGATAGACTCCAATATAATAATAGTGGGGACTGTCAGCATTAGACAGACCATTTAGATAGAAAATAAGCAACTTAACATTGGATTTAAACTGGACTTTAGACAAAATGAACCGAAAAGACATTTATAGAACATTTTTTCCAACAACTGCAAAATAAATATTCTTCTAATCAGAACATGAAACATTCTCCAGAACAGACCATATGTTTGGCCAAAAAATAAGCCTCAACAAATTTTAGAAAGTCAAAATCATATTAGGTATCTTCTCAGACCACAGTGGAATAAAACCTGGAATCAATACCAAAAGGGACTTTGGAAGCTATCCAAATTCATGAAAATTAAACAACATGCTCCTGAGAAACAATGGGGTCAATGATGAAATTAAGATAAAAATTTTAAAATTTCTTGAAACAGAAATTTTTTGAAAAAGAGAATATAGCATACCAAAACTTGTATTTTACAGAAAAACAGTGCCAAGAGGGAAGTTTATAGTAATAAACACCTACACCAAAAAAAAAATAGAAAGATTTTTTAAAAATAACAATGCACTGCAAGGAACCAGAAAAGCAGAAACAAGCCAATCCCGAAGCCAGCAGCAAAAGAGAAATAATAAAGATCAGATCTGAACTAAACAAAATGAAGACTGAAAAAGCAATACAAAGCATCAGTGAAATGAAAAGTTTGTTTTTGGAAAAGTTAAGTAAAATTGATAAATCACTAATTAGACTAACCAAAAAAAGAAGACAGTAGATCCACATAAACAAAATCAGAAATGAAAAAGGAGTCATTACAACTGATACTAAAGAAATACAGAAGATCTCCTAGACTATTAAGAATAACTATATGCTAACAAACTGAAAAATCTAAAGAAAATGGATAAATTTCTGGAAGCATACAACCTACCAATCATTAATTAGGAAGAAATAGAAAACCCAAACAGACCAATAATGAGTAGTAAGATTGAATCAGTAATAGAAAGTCTCTCAACAAAGAAAAGTCCAGGACCAGGTGGATTCACTACTGAATCAAAGAAAAATTAATACCAATCCTCTTCAAACTATTTCAAAAAATTGAAGATGAGGGAATCTCCCTAACTCATTCCATGAGACCAGCATTACCTGACACCAAATCAAAGACACAGCAAAGAAAACTATACACTAATATCCCTGATGAACAGACACAAAAATCCTCAAAAGTGCATAAAAAAGATCATTCAGTATTATTAAGTGGAAATCCTATCAGGGATGCAAGGATGGTTCAACATATGCAAATAAATGTGATACATCAAATCAACAGAATGAAGCACAAAAACCACATGATCATTTCAATACATACAAAAAAAAAAAAAGCATTTGACAAAGTTCAACATTCATTAATATTGAAAACTCTCACAAAAAACAAAAGGTATGGAAGGACTATACCTCAACATAATAAAGGCCATATATAATAAGCCCACTGCTAACATCATACTAAATAGCGAAAAGTTGAAAGTTTTTCCTCCAAGATCAGACACAAAACAAGGAAACCTATTCTCATAACTTCTATTCAGCGAAGTACTAGAAGTCCTAGCCAGAGCAATTAGGCAAGGAAAAGAAATAAAAGGCATCCATACAGGAAAGGAGGGAAATCATCTCTGCTGATGACATGATTTAATATTAAGAAATCCCTAAAGATTTCACCAATAAACTGCTAGAACTGATAAGTTCAGTAAAGTTGCACATTACAAATTCAACATACAAACATCAGTAGCATTTCTATACACTAACAGTGAACTATCTGAAAAAGAAATCAGGAAAACAATCCCATTTATAAGAGCATCAAAAAAAGAACTTAGGAATACATTAACAATCAGCTGATTTTTGACAAAAGGACCAAGAACACATAATGGAAAAGGATAGTCTCTTCAACAAGTAGTGTTGGGGAAACTGCATAACCACAAGCAGAAGAATGAAATTGGACCCTTATCTCACACCATATATAAAAATCAACTAAAAACATATGAGACTTCAATTTTAAAGCTACTAGAAGAAACACAGGGTCTCAACACATGAAAATCAATTAGTATGATATACCACATCAACAGAATAAAATATTTGTATCATATGATCATCTCAAAAGATGCAGAAAAAGCATTTAACTAAGTTCAACACTGTTTCAGAGACACACTCTTAACAAACTAGAAATAAAAGAAAAATGCCTAAACACAATAAAGGCAGTACATGAAAAGCCCACAGCTAACATCATACACAACTGTGAAAAAAATGAAAGCTTTTCCTCTAAAATCAGGAACAAAACAAGAAAGTCCACTCTCACCACTTCTATTTAAGATAATACTAAAAGTCCTAGATAAAGCAATTCAAAAACAAAACGAAATATAAAAGGCATCTGAATTGGAAAGAAGTAAAAATATCCCTGTTTGCTAACATGATCTTATATAGAAAACCCCAGGCTGGGCACAGTGGTTCACATCTATAATCTCAGCACTTGGGAGGCCAAGGTGGAAGGATCACTTGAGTTTAAGAGTTCAAAATCAGCCTTGTCAACATAGTGAGACCTTGCCTCTACAAAAGAAAAATTTTAAAATTAGCCAGATATGGTGGCACATACCTGTGGTCCCAGCTGCTTGAAAGGTTGAGGCAGGAGGATCACTTGAGCTCAAGAGTTCAAGGTTTCAGTGAGCTTATGATTGCACCACTGTACTCCAGCTCAGGTGAGAGAACAAGATCCTATCTCTAAAATAAAAAAGATAGAAAATCACAAACACTTAAAAATATATATTTTAAATAATAAATGAATTCAGTTAAGTTGCAGGATACAAAACCAACATACAAAAATAAGTCGCCTTTCTATACATTAACAGCAAACTACCTGAAAAGGAAATTATGAAAGCAATCCCATTTACAAAAGTACTGAAAAGAATAAAATACTTTGAAATAGGAATAAATCTAGGAAAAAAAGAGGTAAAAGATTTATATACTGAAAACTACAAAACATTCTTAAAGAAATTAAACAAGAGACAACAAATGTACATACATCTTGTGTTGCTGAATTGGAAGACTTATTATTGTTCAGATGTCTATACTACTCAAAGCAATTGACATATTCAATGCAATCCCTTCAAAATTTCAAAGACATGTTTTACAGAAATAGAAAAAGGTTATATACTTCACATAGAACAAAAGATTACGAACCAAATCAATCCTGACAAAGAACAAAGCTAGAGGCATCACATTTCCTGATTTCAAAATATTTTATGAAGCTACAGTAATCAAAACAGTATGGTACATGGTACTGGCATAAAGACAGCCATATAGACTAATGGAAAAATAGAAAACCCCAAAGTAAACCTACACATATATGGTCACTGACCTTTGGCAAGGATGCAAAGAATACATGTTGGAACAATAATAGTCTTTTTCAACAAATGTTGTGAGGAAAACTGAATATTCACACGTACAAGAATAAAATTGAACCCTTATCTTACACTATATACAAAATCAACTCAAAATGGATTAAAGACTTAAACCTAAGACCTGAAACTATAAAACTCCTAGAAGAAAACATAGGATCAGGACTCCTTGACTTTGGTCTTGGTTGTGATTTTATGGATATGACCCCAAAAGCAAAATAAATAAGTAGGACTATATCAAACTAAAAATCTTCTGCACAGCAAAAGAAACATTGACAGAGTGAAAAGGCAACCTACAGAATGGGAGAAAATATGAAAACAATATAGCTGATAAGTGGCTAATACCCAGAATGTACAAGGAATTAATACAGATCAAAGCAAAAAAACTAATAAGCCAATAACAACAACAAAAAAAAATGGGCCAAGGGCTTGACTAGACATTTCTCCTGAGAAGACTTCAGCTTTTCCAGTTTAGAAAGGATAGTGGAAGCAGCATATCTATTGTAGCTAACATTTTAGCACAAAGACCAGAGGAATGGGAGTTTTTCCTTAAGAATGCTTATATATTATAGTTCTATCACTGAAGAGTGATTTTTGAAGCTAGTGGTCTTCTAGTATACCGTAAGGTCAACTTATTTTGAAACACAAAAGCACAATAGAGGATTAGCTTCCATCAATATACATACTATACTGAATACAGCCGGCTTGAGGAAACCTCTTTTTAAGAACGTTCTATAAGTGACTGCTAAATCCTATTTCTGATCTTTCTACATGTTGGCCCAAAAGTTTTCCTTTGTCATATTCTCCTACAGCTATAATTTAACCATCACTGATTGGAGCAGTTCTATTGTCCCAAGCTGAAATTGATTGCCTCGGATGGAGGTAGGGTTTTTTTTTGTTTTTGTTTTTGTTTTTGAGACGGAGTCTTGCTCTGTGCCCCAGGCTGGAGTGCAGTGGCGCGATCTCGGCTCACTGCAAGCTCCGTCCCCTGGGTTCACGCCATTCTCCTGACTCAGCCTCCCGAGTAGCTGGGACTACAGGCGCCCACCACCACGCCCGGCTAATTTTTTCTTGTATATTTAGTAGAGACAGGGTTTCACTGTGTTAGCCAGGATGGTCTTGATCTCCTGACCTCGTGATCCGCCCACCTCGGCCTCCCAAAGTGCTGGGATTACAGGCTTGAGCCACCGCGCCTGGCCGGAGGTAGGTCTTATTGAGCCACTATTTCATACAAATTTAGAAGACAGTTATTTACTGATGATCAATTAATAAATCTCATGTGCTGTTACTGCTTGAGGCAGCCAAATTGGAATGCTGTGAAAAACATACCCATATTTTTTTAAAATACTGAAACATGGGCTTAGAGACAATATCTCTTTATTCTTCACTAAATTTTCAGCAACGTTAGTTTTAACAAGGACTTAGTTTGTGGGAAGAAAGATGAAAAAAGAAAAAAGGTAAATGGAGGGTTAGGACTGGCTTTAGAGAAAATTTAGGCTTGGCTTTGCTACCAAAAAAAATATGTCATTTTTCCATAAATGAATTAAATAACTTTAAATTTATTTAATTGTTCCAAATCATATTAATCTGGATTTCCTGGAAAAAATACATACATATTAATGCTGAAATCTAGTATAAAAGGCTTTTTGAACTGTCAAAATTCAGTGTCTGGTATCCAGGATATAAATTACTCAGCTCTACTACTAAAGCTGAAAGGATTTTAACCTTAATGAGAGATTGTGATAACCATTAACAGGTCATGGAAATTTACATGACAAAAGACATTAGTCATATCATGATTACTCCTCAGAAGCATCCAATGTTTCACTCAGAGCATATTAGTTTTCTATGACCACCGTTACAAATCACCACAAATTTAGTTGCTTAAAAAAATGCAGATTTATTATTTTACAGTTCCCATAGGTCAGAGTCAGGTGAACTCAGATGAGTCTCTGCTTAAAGTCTCACAAAGCCAAAGTCAAGAACTCAGCAGGGCTGCATTCCTTTTGGGAGGCTCTAGGAGAGACTCCGTTTCTTGCTCATTCAGATTATTGGCAGGATGCAGTTTCTTGCAGTTGTAGGACTGATGTCTCCATTCTCTTACTGGCTGTCAGCTGAGGGCTATTCTCAGATTCTAGAGGCTCTATCTCTGACAGGGAAGTTAGGAGGTATCATGTTTAAAAGCTAATGTGAATGATTAGATTGGACCCACCTGATACTCTATGATACTCTCCCCATCTTGAGGTCTAGACTCTTAATCACATCCACGCAGTCCCCTTTGCCATGTGATGTATGTAACACATTGACAACTTAAGAATCACACAATTTATAAATTTTAAAAGGAGAGTTTATTTCTTATGGAAGTTACAACCTGCAAGCTAAGAAGCAGCCTCTGGTCAAACTCAGAGGCGGGCACTTCGAAGGAGGAGGGATTAGGGCAGGAGCTTTATGCTGAAAGGGTGGTCTAAACATACATATTCAACAGCTTGCAGGAGTAGCTAGATGCACAAAGGGGGTTTACTGAATAAACATTATGTTACATACAACCCATGTTCATTTTAGGATGAAGACTTAACATTTAAATGTATTACAATTAGGCCCGTACATCAAAAGGTAAAGCAGGGGCATGAAGGCATTCAGTGCCTCTATAAATCAGCCAGAACCAGTCCATGGCAGGTGACATCTTATCAAGAGAAAGTTACTGAAATCAGTCTGTTGTCCAGTCGAAGCTGTAGTTATGGCTTGTGGAATAGGGGGTTAGTCAGTGTCTAGCAATGGATGAGATGCAATTGTTTCATCTTGCTTATCTCCAGGCCAGTGCTTGTTTAGCTGCTAGAGAAAAAGAAAAACCTTGTGGCAGTTAGAACATGGCTTATTTTTTAAATGTAGGGGTGCATGATTCAACCCTTGCCTAGTATGGCTATAGGTGTTATCATTTTGGTATCTTATTGCCACAGAGTCCATTCCACTAATCTTATGATCTCTATTTTATTAATGCTGGTCAGTTGTGTCTAAACTGCAAAAGGAAGGCGGCATAATGAAGAATGTCCTACCTCCCATCCCATCATGGCCAGGAACTCAGTTTTTAAGGTTTCTCTGAGCGGGTTCGTTCAGTAAACTGGGGAGCTTAGGATTTCATTTTTAGTTCTCAATATTCACAAGTACTGAGAATTAGAATGCTGACATCTTTATTCTGCCTACCGCAAAGAGTAAAAGCCAATCTTTATAAAGGTCTAGCAGATCCCATGCAACCTAAGCTCCCACTACCTCTAATCTCTTTTCCTACTACTAGTCCCCTTGCTCACTGAACTCTAGCCTCCTCCATGCTGTTCCTTGAACACACCAGGCAAACTCCTGCCTTTGTTCTTAATGTTCACTCTGCCTAGAATGTTCTTCCCCAGAGGCCATTCTGCTAACAACCTCATCCCCTTTAAATCTTTGCTCAAATCTCATCTTTTCAATAAAGCCTACCATGAGTGCCCTGTTTTAATACTCCAGCATTTCTTATCTTTTCTCCCCATAGCACCTATTGCTCTTTAACTTACTCTATACCTTATTTACTAGAATCATTTCCTACTGTTTCTTTCTGCTAGAATGTTAGCTCTGCAAGAGCGGGTAACTATCTTTCTTCCTCTGATGTATCCCAAGGCCTTGCACATATTAGGAGCTCAATAAATATTATAATACTTGAATTGGTTGTTGAATGCAGTTCTCCAAGTATTGACTGATGGAATGAGTTATATACAACCTATGCTGTTCTCGCAGCTCCTATAGACTGCAGTAGAGCTGCTTGAAACACTGAATTATATCCTCTTATTCTTACTCATTTCCAATTTTTAAATCAATGACATAAATCCATGCCAAAATCCAATATTCTTTTTATTCTGGCTTTTAAAAAAAAACTTTGAAGGCCGGGTGCGGTGGCTCAAGCCTGTAATCCCAGCACTTTGGGAGGCCGAGGTGGGCAGATCACGAGCTCAGGAGATCGAGATCATCCTGCCTAACATGGTGAAACCCCGTCTCTACTAAAAATACAAAAAAAAAAAAAATTAGCCAGGTGTGGTGGCAGGTGCCTGTAGTACCAGCTACTCAGGAAGCTGAGGCAGGAGAATGGCGTGAACTCAGGAGGTGGAGCTTGCAGTGAGCCGAGATCCCGCCACTGCACTCCAGCCTGGGCAACAGAGCAAGACTCTGTCTCCAATCAATCAATCAATCAATAACTTTGAAAAAGAAAAAGTATTCTTAGAAAAATGTTTTAAGAAAAATATTTTGTAAAAGTATTTATGCCTGTTCATTACACTCAAAAAACATTTCTGATCCTTTCTGATAAAAGTAAGTATGTATAATAGGACTAAAACCAAGCCTTAAGAAAGGTGGAAAGGAAAAAAAATGTAAAGGAAAAGTTGTCAATCTTCCTAAAATCTTAAATACAGCAACTGATTTTTATGTCAGATTTTCCAGCTTTTGTATTTAAATTTTACTCTAGGAGTTCCTGGGCAAGATGGCTGAAGAGCAACAGCTCCCGTCTGCAGCTCCCAGCGACATCAACACAGAAGGCGGGTGATTTCTGCATTTCCAACTGAGGTACCCAGTTCGTCTCACTGGGACTGGTTAAACAGTGGGTGCAGCCCATGGAGGGCGAGCAGAAGCAGGGTGGGGCGACACCTCACCTGGGAAGTGTAAGGGTCCAGGGACCTCCCTCACCTAGTCAAGGGACTGTGCTATCCAGCCCAGATACTACAGTTTTCCCACAGTTTTTACAAACTGCAGACCAGAAGATTACCTTGTGTGTCTACACCACCAGGGCCCTGGGTTTCAAGCACAAAACTGGGTGCCTGTTTGGGCAGACACTGAGCTAGCTGCAGGAGTTTATTTTTCATACCCCAGTGGCACCTGAAACCCCAGCGAGACAGAATCGTTCACACCCCTGTAAAGGGGGCTGAAGCCAGAGAGCCAAGTGGTCTCACTCGGCAGGTCCCACTCCCACTCTTAGCTTGCTGGAACCAAGCAAGTTAAGAACCACTGGCTTGAGATTGTCGCTGCCAGCACAGCAGTCTGAAGTTTAGCTGGGACACTTGAGCTTGGTGGGGGTTGGGCAGTCTGCCATTACTGAGGTTTGCATAGGCGGTTTTCCCCACACAGTGTTAAGGAAGCAACCGGGAAGTTCGAACTGTGTGGAATTCACCCCAGCACAGAAAAGCGGCTGTGGCCAGACTTCCTCTTTAGATTCCTCCTCACTAGGCAGGGCATCTCTGAAAGAAAGCCAGCAGCAGCCCCAGTCAAGGACTTATAGATAAAACTCCCATCTCCCTGGGACAGAGCACCTGGGAGAAGAGGCAGGCTGTGGGCACAGCTTCAGCACTGAAACGTTCCCACCCGCTGACTCTGAAGTGAGCAGCGGATCTCCCAGCACAGCACTCCAGCTCTGCTAAGGGACAGACTGCCTCCTCAAGTGGGTCCCTGACCGCCATGCCTCCTGACTGGGAGACACCTCCCAGCAGAGGTCAACAGACACCTCATACAGGAGAGGTCTGGCTGGCATCAGGGGGATGCCCACTAGGATGAAGCTTACAGAGGAAGAATCAGGCAGCAATCTTTGCCGTTCTGCAGCCTCTGCTGGTAATATCCAGGCAAACAAGATCTGGAGTGGACCCCCAGCAAACTCCAGCAGACCTGCAGAAGAGGGGACCAACTGTTAAAAGGAAAACCAACAAACAGAAAGCAGTAACATCAACAAAAAGGACACCCACACAAAAACCGCATCCAAAGGTCATCAACATCAAAGACCAAAGGTAGATAAATCCACGAAGATGAGGAAAAACCAGGGCAAAATGCTGAAAATTCCAAAAACCAGAATGTGTCTTATCTTCCAAATGATCACAACCCCTCTCCAGCAAGGGCACAAAACTGGACAGAGAGTGAGTTTGATGAACTGGCAGAAGTAGGCTTCAGAAGGTGGGTAATAATAAACTCCTCTGAGCTAAAGGAGCATGTTCTAACCCAATGCAAGGAAGCTAAGATCCTTGAAAAGAGGTTAGAGGAATTTCTAACTAGAATAAGCAGTTTAGAGAAGAACATAAATGACCTGATGGAGCTGAAAACCACAGAAGGAGAACTTCGTGAAGCATACACAAGTATCAATAGTGGAATCAATCAAGTGAAAGAAAGGATATCAGAAATTGAAGATCAACTAAATAAAGTGTGAAGATAAGACTAGAGAAAAAAGAATGAAAAGGAATGAATGAAGACTCCAAGAAATATGGGACTATGAGAAAAGACCAAACCTATGATTGACAGGTGGACCTGAAAGTGACAGAGAGAATGGAACCAAGTTAAAAAACACACTTCAAGATATTATCCAGGAGAACTTCCCCAACCAAGCAAGACAGGCCAACATTCAAATTTAGGAAATAGAGAGAACACCACTAAGATACTCCTCACGAAGAGCAACCCCAAGACACATAATTGTCAGATTCTCCAAGGTTGAAACAAAGGAGAAAATGTTAAGGGCAGCCAGAGAGAAAGGTCAGGTTACCTACAAAGGGAAGCCCATCAGACTAACAGTGGATCCCTCTGCAGAAACCCTAGAAGCCTGAAAAGAGTGGGGCCAATATTCAACATTGTTAGAAAAGAATTCTCAAACCAGAATTTCATATCCAGCCAAACTAAGCTTCATAAGCAAAGGAGAAATAAAATTCTTTACAGACAAGCAAATGCTGAGAGACTTTTGTCACCACCAGGCCTGCCTTATAAGAGCTCTTGAAGGAAGCACTAAATATGGAAAGGAAAAACTGGTGCAATCAAATTAGAACTCAGGATTAAGAAACTCACTCAAAAACGCACAACTACATGGAAACTGAACAACCTGCTCCTTAATAACTACTGGGTAAATAACAAAATTAAGGCAGAAATAAAGAAATTATTTGAAACCAATGAGAACAAAGACATAATGTACCAGAATCTCTAACACAGCTAAAGCAGTGTTTAGAGGAAAATTTATAGCACTAAATGCCCACATCAGAAAGCAGAAAAGATCTAAAACTGACATCCTAACTTCACAATTAAAAGAGCTAGAGAAGCAAGAGCAAACAAATTCAAAAGCTAGCAGAAGACAAGAAATAACTAAGATCAAAGCAGAACTGAAGGAGATAGAGACATGAAAAATCCTTCAAAAATTCAGTGAATCCAGGAGCTGGTTTTTTGAAAAGATTAACAAAGTAGATACACAGCTAGCCAGCCTAACAATGAAGAAAAGAGAGAAGAATCAAATAGACACAATAAAAAAATGATAAAAGGGATATCACCACTGATGCCACATAAATACAAACTACCATCACCTCTATGCAAATAAACTAGAAAATCTAGAAGAAATGGATAAATTCCTGGACACATACACCCCCCTAAGCCTAAACGAGAAAGAAGTCGAATCTCTGAATAGACCAATAACAAGTTCTGAAATTGAGGCAGTAACTAATAGCCTACCAACCAAAAAAAGTCCAAGACCAGACAGATTCACAGCTGAATTCTACCAGAGGGACAAAGAGGAGCTGGTCCCATTCCTTCTGAAACTATTCCAAACAACAGAAAAACAAGGACTCCTCCTCAACTCATTTTATGAGGCCAGCATCATCCTGATACCAAAACCTGGCAGAGACACAACAAAAAAAGAGAATTTCAGGCCAATATCCCTGATGAACATCAATGTGAGAATCCTCAATAAAATACGGCAAACTGAATCCAGCAACACATCAAAAAGCTTATCCACCATGATCAAGTCAGCTTCATCTCTGGGATGCAAGGCTGGTTCAATATATGCAAATCAATAAACGTAATCCATCACACAAACAGAACCAATGACAAAAACTACATGACTATCTCAATAAATGCAGAAAAGGCCTTCAATAAAATTCAACACCCCATCATACTAAAAACACTCAATAAACTAGGTATCCATGGAACATCTCTCAAAATAATAAGAGCTATTTATGGCAAACCCATAGCCAATATCATACTGAATAGGCAAAAGCTGGAAGCATTCCCTTTGGAAACTGGCATGAGACAAGGATGCCCTCTCTCACCACTCCTATTCAACATAGTATTGGAAGTTCTGGCCAGGGCAATCAGGCAAGATAAATAAATAAAGTGTATTCAAATAGGAAGAGAGGAAGTCAAATTGTCTCAGTTTGCAGATGACATGATTGCATATTTAGAAAACCCCATCATCTCAGTCAAAAAACTCCTTAAGCTGATAAGCAACTTCAGCAAAGTCTCAGGATACAAAATCAATGTGCAAAAATCACAAGCATTCCTATACACCAATAATAGACAAACAGCCAAATCATGAGTGAACTCCCACTCACAATTGCTACAAAGAAAATAAAATACCTAGGAATACAACTTACAAGGCATGTGAAGGATCTCTTCAAGGAAAACTACAAACCACTGCTCAAGGAAATAAGAGAGGACACAAGCAAACGGAAAAACACTCCATGCTCATGGATAGGAAGAATTAATATCATGAAAATGGCCATACTGCCCAAAGTAATTTACAGATTCAGTGCTATATCCATCAAGCTACCATTGGCTTTCTGCACAGATTTAGAAAAAAACTAATTTAAATTTCATATGGAAACAAACAAAGAGCCCATACAGCCAAGACAATCCTAAGCAAAAAGTAACAAAACTTGAGGCATCACACTACTTGACTTCAAACTATACTACAAGGCTATAGTAACAAAAACAGCATGGTACTGGTACCAAAACAGATATATAGACCAATGGAACAGAACAGAGGCCTCCGAAATAATGCCACACATCTACAACCACCTGATCTTTGACAAACTTGACAAAAACAAGCAATATGGAAAGGATTCCCTATTTAATAAATGGTGTTGGGAAAACTGGCTAGCCATATGAAAAAACTGAAACTGGATCCCCTTCCTTACACCTTATACAAAAATTAACTCAAGATGGATTAAAGACATAAGCGTAAAACCTAAAACCATAAAAAGCCTAGAAGAAAACCTAGGCAATACCATTCAGGACACAGGCATGGGCAAAGACTTCATGCATAAAACACCAAAAGCAATGGCAACAAAAGCCAAAATTGACAAATGGGATGTAATTAAACTGAAGAGCTTCTGGACAGCAAAAGAAACTAACATCAGAGTGAACAGGCAACCTGCAGAATGAGAAAAAATTTTTTCCATCTATCCATCTGACAAAGGTCTAATATCCAGAATCGCCAAGAAACTTAATCAGATTTAGAAGAAAAAAAACAAACCCCATCAAAAAGTGGGCAAAGGATATGAATAGACACTTCTCAAAAGAAGACATTTATGCGGCCAACAAACATATGAAAAAAAGGCTCATCATCACTGGTCATTAGAGAAATGCAAATCAAAATCACAACGAGACACCATCTCATGCCAGTTAGAATGGCAATCATGAAAATGTCAGGGAACAACAGATGCTGGAGAGGATGTGGAGATATAGGTACACTTTTACACCATTGGTGGGAGTGTAAATTAGTTCAACCATTGTGGAAGAGAGTGTGGCAATTCCTCAAGAATCTAGAACTAGAAAATACCATTTGACCCAGCAATTCCATTACTGGGTACATACCCAGAGGATTATAAATCATTCTACTATAAAGACACATGCACACTTATGTTTACTGCAGCATTATTTACAATAGCAAAGACTTGGAACCAATCCAAATGTCCATCAATGATAGACTGGGTAAAGAAAAAGTGGCATATATATACCTCGGAATACTATGCAGCTACAAAAAAGAATGAGTTCATGTCTTTGCAGGGACATGGATGAAGTTGGAAACCATCATTCTCAGCAAACTAACACAAGAACAGAAAAACAAACACTGCATGTTCTCACTCATAAGTGGGAGTTGAACAATGAGAACACATGGATACAGGGAGGAGAACATCACATACTGGGGCCTGTCAGTAGGGGGACAAGGGGAGGGAGAGCATGAGGACAAACACCTAATGCATGCGGGGCTTAAAACCTAGATGATGGATTGATGGGTGCAGCAAACCACCATGGCACATGTATACCTATGTAACAAACCTGCAGGTACTGCATATGTAGCCCAAAACTTAAAAGTATAAAAAAACAAAAAAAAGAAAAAAAGGAAAAAAATGTTTACTGTAAAACTTTTTCATGTTGAACACTTCTGACAAGTCACCACAAGATGGAGGTACATCTGAAGTTTGAGTTAGATATGTTTTTAAAGTATTGAGTACATGAAAGCTGTTTTCAATAATAGACAATCGCCCAGGCCCAGTGGCTCACGCCTGTAATCCTAGCACTTTGGGAGGCCAAGGCGGGTGGATCACCTGAGGTCAGGAGTTCAAGATCAGCCTGGCCAACATGGTAAAACCCCATCTCTACTAAAAATACAAAAAACTAGCTGGGCGTGGTGGCAGGCACCCGTAATCCCAGCTACCCAGGAGGTGGATGCAGGACAATCACTTGAACCCGGGAGGCAGAGGTTGCAGTGAGCCGAGATTGTGCCATTGCACTCCAGCCTGGGCAACAAGAGTGAAACACCATCACATATACAAAAAAAAAAAGACAATCTATTTAAATGCCACTTGAAATTGTGCTTTAAAACCTGCTGCAAGACTTTACTACATATGAAAAAAAAAACCAACCAGGAAGAGATAGATGGTTTAAATTTATAAAATATCTTCCACTGATGAGCCAAGAAATAACCTGATAACTTAAGACATGACCCAAAGGCTCCAGACAAACCTTCTTCACCAACCCTCCTGAGACCAGCCTGGCCAGCATGGTGAAACCCCGTCTTTACTAAAAATACAAAACTTAGCCAGGCGTAGTGGCATGTGCCTGTAATCCCAGCTACCTGGGAGACTGAGGTAGGACAATCACTGGAACCCAGGAGGCAGAGGCTGCAGTGAGACGAGATTGTGCCACTGCACTCCAGCCTGGGTGACAGAGCAAGCTTCCGTCTCAATAAAAAAGAAAGAAAAAAGTTTGGAGTCCCTTCCCTGTGTCTTTGCCTCTATCCCAGCACACATTGCCCTGATGTTTCTCCCAGTTGGCAAAACATGGAGATCTTGGAGCTACAGGATGCATATGTGTCCTCTGAGTCAGAGACGCTTTTTTGTCCCAAGAATGTCCCTGTGCCTCAGCCTAGACAATAAGTGCTAGCACAAACAAAATATATGAAGAAGTCAGCACTTTGATACTATTTAAATATTCAGTTAACAAATGTGTCCAGTAATTTACACTGAGATCATCCTTTGCACGTTGTAAAGTTTTAAGTATACTTTTTTTATATGACCAAAAAGAAATATTTTATTTGGCTTTATGTTTTTAAAATACAATCTTTTCAAATATTCTTTAATTAGTAGTTAATTAAGGAGCTGTGATTGGAACCCAGGAGATTCATGTAAAATATTTATCCAGTTCACCTAAGTTTAAGTGGTTTAAAAATCAAATAACCTTGGGGGTTGGGTCAAGATGGAAGACTAGAAGCAGCTCATGCATGCCATTCTCATGGAGAGGAAACAAAAGGTCTAGTGAACACTGACCCTGCAGGCCAATCATCTGAGAAACCACATCAGGATGCATCAAGGCAGCAGGGGGGCAGAGAGAGCAGAGAGGAGCGAAGCTGGGCACCAGCCTGTCTGGGCTTAGGGTGGAGGCAGGAGAATCTCTTCAACACAGAAAAAGATCAATAAGCGAGAGCCCCCTGGGGGACACACACTCTCCACAGGGACCTGTGCAAGACTGGGAACAGGAGAATCCTCCTGGCTCCCCTGCACCTCCCCCACTGTGCTTTGAGGACTGAGGTGGAGAGACACCGGGACATTTTGTAGGGGCAACACTCAAGTCCAAGGGGACCTCGACAAGCCTTGAGCCCCAGAGCAGACCAGCACTGGTGCCACAGACCCAATAGACGCTGTAGTCATGGTGCCTGGGAGCAGTAACATTACTGCACACCCCCTCGCTGGACAAGGCTTGGTGCCGGCCTCCAGCCCTGCAGAACCACTTCTGCCTGGACTCAGCCAGTGGCTGCAGCCTCTTGTCCTGGAAACACCCAGACAGCAGGGTGGGTGACCCCACTCACCCCACCCACCCCACTCACCCCTACTACTAGTAGCCTGGTGGGCAGTGCTTGCCAGAGCTTCCAGCTCAGGGGTCGCACTTCCGTGTGAACTCAGCCAGAGTTTGCAGCCCCCTATTGCCCAGGAAGCACCTGAATAACAGGGTGAGTGACCCCACCCAACCCCACTACTAGAAGCCAGGTAGGCAATACCTGCTACAGATTCCAGCCCAGTGGTCCCCTTCTGTGTAGACTTAACTGGTGGGCACAGCCTCCTGTTGTCCCAGGAAACACCTGAATAACAGGGTGGATGACCCCACTCACCCCTGCAGCTGGCAGCCAGGCAAGCAATGCCTGCTAGAGCT
Organism: Macaca nemestrina; assembly: GCF_043159975.1. Taxonomy (NCBI): domain Eukaryota; kingdom Metazoa; phylum Chordata; class Mammalia; order Primates; family Cercopithecidae; genus Macaca; species Macaca nemestrina. Next base: position 81,091,607 of record NC_092135.1, on the reverse strand, counting down.
TCCAGCCTAGCTGTCCCACTTCTGTCTGATTGTAGCACCCTGTTGTCCTGGAAAATACCCAGAGGGCAGGGTGGGTGACTCCAGGAGAACCACACCTGCTAGAGCTTCCAGTCCAGAGGTCCTACCTCTGCCTGAATTTGCTGAGGGGCACAGCCTCCTGTTGCCCCGGAAATGCCTGGATGGCAGGGCAGGCAACTCCATCCACTCTCTTAAGAAGGGCCATACCCATTAAAGCTTCTAGTCCAGGGGTCCTGCTTATGCCTGGGCAGGCACAACCCTGTGGCCCCCCAGGAAGCACTCGGAGAGCAGATTATGGCTGACCCAGCAAGTATATGGCTTGTCTACAACTGTGAAACCTGCCTGAGGGAGCTCCATGGACAAGAACACCCAACAAAAGAAAAGCAGGGGCCAGGTGCAGTGGCTCATGCCTGTAATCCCAGCACTTTGGGAGGCTAAGGCAGGCGTATTACTTGAAGCCACAGGTTCGAGACCAGCCTGGCCAACATGATGAAACCCTGTCGCTGCTAAAAATACAAAAATTAGTCAGGCATGGTGGCAGGCACCTGTAGTCCCAGCTACTCAGGAGGCCAAGGCAGGAGAATCACTTGAATCTGGGAGGCAGAGGTTGCAGTGAGTCAAGATTGTACCACTGTACTCCAGCCTGGGCAACAGAACAAGACTATGCCTTAAACAGAAGAGAAGAGAAGAGAAGAGAAGAGAAGAGAAGAGAAAAGGAAAAGAGAAGAAAAGCAGGCACAGAGACAGTAATTGAGGGGGGAATCCTCCAAGACCCAGGAGCAGACTAGAATTAAGGCCAGTTGACTGAACTTACCTTATACCACAGTGAAACCACAAAGGGCATCAAAGAAGGTAAAAGAGGGGGGAAAAAACATTCAAAAGACAGCAACTTCAAAGATTGAAGGAACATCAGCCCACACAGATGAGAAAAAACCAACACAAAAACTCTGGTAACTCAAAAATCCAGAATGTCTTCTCATCTCCAACCACACTAGTTCCCCAGCAATGGTTCTTAACCAAGCTTAAATGGCTTAATGTCAGAAATAGAATTTAGAACATGAATAGGAATGAAGATCATCAACTTTCAGGAGAAAGCTGAAACCCAATCCAAGGAATCTAAGGACTACAATAAAATGATAAAGCTAATAAAAGACAAAATGATCCTTTCTACTTTTCAGTAGAAAGAACTACTGAATTGACAGAGCTCAAAAATTCACTTCAAGAATTTTATAATATAACCACAAGTATTAACAGCAGAATTGACCAAGATGAGGAAAGAATCTCAGAACTTGAGATTGCTTCTCCAAAATAACCCAGACAAAACTACAAACAAACAGCAAACAGAAAAAAGCAGGGGTTGCTATTCCAATTTCAGACAAAACAGACTTGCGACCAACAATGATCAGAAAAGATAAAGAAGGGCATTACACAATGGTAAAGTGTTCCACAAGAAGACCAAACTATCCTAATATATTAATATATGCACCCAACACAGGAGCACCCAAATTCATAAAGCAAGTTCTTAGAGACCAACACAGAGACCTAGATAACCACACAATAATAGTGGGAGACTTCAACACCCCACTGACAATATTAGACAGATCATTGAGGCAGAAAACTAACAAAGATATTTGGGACATGAACTCAACATTTGACCCAGGGGCCTAACAGAACTCTCTACCCCAAAACAACAGAACATATATTCTCATCTGCACGTGGCACACACTCTAAAATCAACCACATAATCAGTCATAAAACAATCCTTACCAAATTCAAAAAAAATTGAAATCATACCAAATACAGTCTTGGACCACAACACAATAAAAATGGAAATGAAAACTAAGAAAATCACTCAGAATCATGTAATTAAATGGAAATTAAACAACCTGCTCCTGAATAACCTTTGTTTAAACAGGAAATTAAGATAGAAATAAAGAAATTCTTTGAATAAAACAACATATCAGAATCTCTAGCACACAGCTAAAGAAGTGTTAAGAAGGAGAAGTTGGCTGGGCCCAGTGGCGCAAGTCTGTAAACCTAGCACTGTGGGAGGCTGAGGTGGGCAGATCACCTGAGGTCAGGAGTTCGAGACCAGCCTGGCCACATGGTGAAACCCTGTCTCTACTAAAAATACAAAAATTAGCCGGGTGTGGTGGTGTGCGCCTGTAATCCCAGCTACTCTGGAAGCTGATGCAGAAGAATCACTTGAATTGAATGAACCCGGGAGGCGGAGGTTGCAGTGAGCTGAGATCGTGACACTGCACTCCAGCCTGGGCAACAGAGTGAGACTGGGAAAAGAAAGGGGAAAGGGGAAAAAGGGAAAAGGGAAAAGGAAAGGGAAAAGGAAAAGGAAAGAAAAGAAAACTAAACTTCAGGTCAATATCCTTGATGAGCATAGATGCAAAAATCCTCAACAAAATACTATCAAACTAAAACCAGCAGCATAGTAAAAAGGTAATCTATAAAAATCAAGCAGGGTTTATCCCTGGGATACAGGGTTGCTTCAACATATACAAATCAGTAAATATGATTCACCACATAAACCAGAACTAAGCACAAAAACCATTTCAATAGATGCAGAAAAGGCTTTCAATAAAATTCAACATCCCTTCACGTCAAAAACTCCCAACAAACTAGTCATTGAAGGAAAGCACCTCAAAATAATAAGAGCCATCTATGACAAACCTACAGCCAACATCATACTCAATGGGCAAAAGCTGAAAGCATTTCCCTTCAGAACCATATCATGATAAGGATGCCCACTCTCACCACTCCTATTCAATGTAGTACTGGAAGCCCTGGCTAGAGCACTCAGTCAAGGGAAAGAAATAAAAAGCATCCAAGTAGAGAGAAAGTCAGTCTATCTCTCTTTGCAGACAATATGACTCTATACCTAAAAAACTCCATAAGCTCTGCCCACAAGCTCCTAAATCTGATACACAACTTCAGCAAAGTTTCAGGATATAAAAATCAGTAGCATTTCTAAACACCAAGACCATCCAAGCCAAAAGCCTAATAAAGAATGCAATACCATTCACAATAGCCACAAAAGTTATAAAATACCTAGAAATACAGCTATATACAGATATATATACATATATATATGAGTATATTAAGTATTAACTTACAAGATCACAAGGTCCCACAATAAGCTGTCTGCAAGCTGAGGAGCAAGGAGAGCCAGTGAGTCCCAAAACTGAAAAACGGAGTCCGATGTTCGAGGGCAGGAAGCATCCAGCACGGGAGAAAGATGTAGGCTGCGAGGCTAGGCCCATCTCTCTCTTTTCATGTTTTTCTGCCTGCTTTGTATTTGCTGGCAGCCGATTAGATTATGCCCACCAGATTAAGGTGGATCTACCTTTCCCAGTCAACTGACTCAAATGTTAATCTCTTTTGGCAACACACTCACAGACACACCCAGGATTAATACTTTGTATCCCTCAATTCAATCAAGTTGACCCTCAGTATTAACCCTTACACAGACTAAACAGACAACCTACGGAATTAAAGAAAATATTTGCCAACTATACATCCCACAAATGTCTAATATCCAGAATCTATATGGAACTTAAATTAACAAGCAAAAATAACCCCATTAAAAAGTCAGCAAAGGATATGAACAGATACCTTTCAAAAGAAGACATATATATAGCCAACAAGCATATGAAAAAATGTTCAACATCACTAGTCACAGAAATTCAAATCAAAACCACAATGAGATATCATCTCACACCAGTCAGAATGGCTATTAAAAGTCAAGAAAAATGTTGGCAAGGTTGCAGAGAAGAGAGAACACTTATACACTGATGGGAGGAAGGTAAATTGGTTCAGCCATTGTGGAAAGCAGTGTGGCAATTCCTCAGAGAACTGAAAACAGAATTACCATTCAACCCAGAAACCTCATTGTTGGGTATATACCCAGAGGAACATAAATCATCCTACTATAAAAATACATGCACACGTATCTTCATCACAGCACTATTCACAACAGCAAAGACATGGAATCAACGTAAATACCCAACAACAGTAATAGACTGGATAAAGAAAATATGCTACATATACTCCATGGAATACTACACAGCCATAAAAAAGAACAAAATCATGTCCCTTGCAGCAACATGGATGGAGAGGCAGGCCATTATACTAAGCAATCTAACACAGGAACAGAAAACCAAATACTGCATGTTCTCATTCCATGTGTACTCAATGTGGAAGCTAAACATTGACTACACAAGGACACAAAGAAGGGAACAACAGAAGTTGGATGGTGGGAGAAGGGAGAGGACTGAAAAACTACCTATCATGTACCATGCTTATTATGTAAGTGACAAAATAATCCCTGTAACACACGATTAACATATGTAACAATACTGCATATGTACTCCTGGACCCAAAATAGAAACTAAATACCTAAATCTTAAAATGTTACAGTTGAACAAAACTGCATTCTAAAAAAAAAAAAGTTTTTATCCTATTGCTGTTACTACATATCTATGTGATCTTAGACATTAATGTATCTGTGTTCTTACCCTCTGTTCTAGTTGTTGTGTACCCTACAACAAATCAAAAAATGGATGATCAAATATGGTAATATACATGAGAGAATATTATTCAGCCTTAAAAAGGAAATTCTGACATATGCTACAACATATATCAATCTTGAAGATATCATGCCAAATGAAATAAGCAAGTCACAAAAATACAAATACTGCAAGATCCCATTTATATGAGAAAGCATAGTCAAAATTTTGGAGCTAGAAAGAATAGCAGTTGCTAGGACCTGGGAGAAGGGGAGGGGTATTATTTAATGGATACTTTCATTTTTGCAAGATTAAAAGAATTATGGCAATGGATAGTGATGATGGTTGCATTTTATGAATGTATTTAATATCACTGAACATCTCTTAAAAACTGTTTTAAGATGAGATGGGCACGGTAGCTCTCACCGGCAACCCAGCACTTTGGGAGGCTGAGGTAGGCAGATAGCTTGAGCCCAGGAGTTCAACACCAGCCTGGGCAACGTGGCAAACTCTACTAAAAAATACAAATTAGCCAGAAATGGTGGTATATGCCTGTAGTCCCAGCTACTCAGGAGGCTGAGGTAGGAGGATCACTTTAGCCCAGGAGGTTGAGGCTGCAGTGAGCTGTGATTCCACCACTGCACTCCAGCCCAGGTGAGAGACCCTGTCTCCAAAAAAAAAAAAAAAGTTAAGATGGTAATTTTTATGTAGTATGTATTGTACCACAAGAAAAAGTATTTTTTTAAAGAAATAACTGGCCGTGCCCAATGGCTCATGCCTATAATCCCAGCACTTTAGGAGGCTGAGGCGGGTGGATCATCTGAAGTCAGGAATTGAAGACCAGCCTGGCCAACATGGGAAACCCTGTCTCTACTAAAAATACAAAAATTAGCTGTGCATAGTGGTGGGTGCCTGTAATCCCAGCTACTCAGAGAATCACTTGAACCTGGGAGGCAGAGGCTGCAGTGAGCCAAGATCCTGCCATTGCACTCCAGCCCACACAACAAGAGCAAAACTCCATTAAAAAAAAATTAATAACTGGAAGTACTCTGGATGCCCTAAGTCACATGCATCCCAAAAGGTTAGAGATAAACCACAAAAATTCAGAGGACAACCACATTGGTAAAGTTATGAGGGGTTCACTGGTCTGGAGCATGCTAGGACTGCCCCTCACTAATGGATAAATTATTTCACCTTGATCCTCCTACCATTAAAAAGAGATACAGCACTTTATAGGCTTCTGGATTTTAGCAACACAAATTGTAGACAGGAAAACTCCTTTGACCCATTTCTTATGTGGCTTAGATTTTAAAGGGGCCCAGAGTGAGGGCGTTTGGGAGCAAGTTCAGGCTTATAGTACAAATAACTTGACATTTAGGCCATAGGACCTGGCAAATCCCATGATGCCAGAGACATTCCTGGTAGACAAGGATGCTACATAGAGTCTCTGGCAAGCCCTGGTTGCATAAGTTGTAACACAGACCTTTAGGTTTCTGGAGTTAAGTCAGTCTTTCCGCAGCAGATAACTAGTCACTATTTAAAGAGTAGCTCCTCACATCAGAGCACATCAACTATGTGACCAGAGCTATCCATCACAAGCTGGGTATTGTCAGATCCACCAAACCCTAAGAATAGACCAGCATAGTAATAACTCATGGTACATTCAGGATGGTGCCCAAGCAGTTCCCAAGGCTCCAACTTTCATGAAAAGGTGGCCCATGTAACTTACCTCCAAGACACCAGCACCTTTCCCTCAGCTCATGGCTTCGTTGGGGTTCACCATTATCAGGTGACAGAGGAGGAAAAAACCCCGGGCTTGATTCACAGATAAATCAGCTTGGTATTTTACTGTAAACCAAAGACTGACTCCTGCCATATTAGCCTGAGTAGACTTGAAAGGCACAGATAAGGGAAAAGCTCCCTAGTGGCCTGAGCTTCAAGCAATAAACCTGGTCAGCACTCTGCTCATGATGTAACATAAAATTAAATGCTCACCAGACTTTGTCATCTTTCTAGGAATTTAGCTTGCTGAAGGTGCATTTTCTAGTCTATTCCTCAGGACACACTCAAGGGAAACACGTTCCCTGAACTCTTGCACGTTGATAGTGTCTGAGGAGCTATTTTTATACTTAATCAGTTTTGGTAGATACAAAATTTTTCACTCACATTTTCTTTCTACAGATATCTTAAAGGGGCTATTCTTTTTCCTCCTGACATAGTGCTGCTGTTTTAACTCTTGCTCTTGTAAGTCAGTTGCTGTTTTTGTCTAGTCAAACCCAGTTTGTATATTGCCATTGGTTGTTCTGGTATAATCTCAGGTAGGCAGGGTTTTTTTCAAAGTAGTCATTTGATTTTGTTCTGTATGTTGCATTTTTTCTTTTCTGTCTCTAAAGTTTGTCATACCCCTACTAATCCTTTTTATCTCTTTTCTTTCTGATTTCTAAAAGTCCTCCATTTTTATTTTTCATTTCTCTTACGGTATTATCTGTTGTTCATCAGTTGTCATTTATTCTAGTCTTAATTTATGGTGATTTTTTCCTCTATTACTACTATTTCCCCAAGTTCTTCAATTTTATTTTTGTTTTCTCATATCTTGTATCATTTTCTAAACATCTTAAAACTCAATTTTAAGTATACTCTATAGCTTTTATTCATTTTATGGGCATGCCTTTCTGGTGTGCTTTCAATGTCTACAGGGATGTTATTTTTTTCCTATATTATACTCTTTAACAACCTTGCATTGACTATAGTTTCATATCATTTATTTTTGTTTGAAGTCAGCTTCTCTGAGGTTTTAAAAGGAGGCTTAGTTCAGGGTAACTTTCCTAACATCACAGATATTCCACTTTTGTTGTTTTTATATAGTGTTCAAAAATAAGACAGCTTGCTTTCTGAAATTTTCCTGGATCTTTTAAACTAAATGATAGATACAAACATGGGTAGGATATGATACTGGGAGAAATAACAAAATATAGCAAACAAGTATTTTTGGCCCAAAAGCAAACTTCACACTCCATGAAGGCCTATGCAAATAAATAAAACACTCCCTTCAATAAACAACCCTTTTAATAAAATGTGTATTAATTCAAATACAAAGGCAGAACGTGTAAAATGGAATTTAGTAGCCAGTTCTAAATTGAATAATTGAGTTCTACACATAATGAAATAGGATATAAATATAATCCTAAATTGGAAGAAAAAGACTTCAATGTAAAAGTTTTCAGATGAAAATATACTTTATAAATGCATTTTCATTCATGCCAGTACATTCCTCAGTATTACTTAGTAATACTTCCCAGTACTTTTGGAGGTCGTGGCAGGTGGATCACTTGAGTTCAGGAGTTCCATATCAACCTGGTCAACATGGCGAAATCCCGTCTCTACTAAAAATACAAAAATTAGCCAGGCATGGTGGCGCACGCCTGTAGTCCCAACTAATTGGGAAGCTGAGGCACAAAAATCACTTGAGCCCAGGAGGTAGAGGCTTCAGTAAGCCAAGATTGCACCACTGCACTCCAGTCTGGGTGATAGAGCAAGACTCTATCTCAAAAAAAAGATATTAATTATGTCCAGTGGGATACTGACATTGTAATTCCATGTAGAAATATTTTTTGATATATCCTCAAGTATTTAGAGTAAAATAACATTTTATCTGAGATGTGCTTTAAACAAAATAAAAGGGGAAGAAAAGAAACAAGTATGGCAAAATTTAATGGTAATTAAAGCTGGTATATAGTGGTTCATAACATATTTTCTCTTTCAAAGAATACTTAAAGCTTTTTATAATAAACTGCCCTTTCAAAAAATGTTCAATACATATTGGTATCATTTGGATATCCGTCCCCACCAAATCTCATGTTGAAATATGATCCCCGATGTTGGAAGTGGGGACTAGGGTGAGATGTTTAGATCATGGGGGCAGATGCCTCATGAATGGCGTGCTGCCCTCCCTGCAGTAATGAGTTCATGTGTGATCTGGTTATTGAAAAGTGTCTAGAACCTCCTTCTTCCTGCTATCTTCCTCTCTTTCACCATGTGATATGCTCACTGTCCTTCAGTTTCCTCCATGAGTAAAGCATCACGCTTCTTGTACAGCTACAAGTCAAATAAACCCTGAGCCAAATAAACCTCTTTTATTTTTAATAAATTACCCAGCCTCAGGTATTCCTTTATAGCAATGCAAACAGACTAATACACATATCATTGACAAGGTTTATTATCAAGAAACTTTAGTAAGTTTTTAAAAAGAATGCTCGTTTTAGAATACATCAAGAGGACATTCTGTGACAGGACATATACAAACAAGGATAATTAAAATATTAAATACTATCTAAATTAAAAGACCATAATTCAAATTGCTAATTATAATCTTTGTGTCAGTAGAAATAACTACAGTTCCCCTTCATGAAATTCACCCCCACGTTCTCATGAAGACTAAGAAGTCTCACCACAATTTCAGTTATTTAATTTACAATAATCAATGCTGAGTTTTCGGTGCTGAAGCATGCACTGTTACAGAAAGCACAAAATCCTATTCACAGGGATTTTTAGTTTTCTTTAAAATGTATCTCAAGCATCTTTTAAAGTGCGAGCTACAAAAAGGCTGTATCCTTAATGAAAAAGGCTTCTTTCTAAAAGAAGTATGAGACAGCTATCCAATATTGCAGGAACGGTTATATAACTAACCGAAGGAACCAGCAGCACTCTGCTAACTCGGTTTTAGTGTAGCAACCTCCTCCTTGGTCTTCTGCTACCAGCCAAACATGTACTCCATTGCTTTGGATACAAGACTTTCATCTTTTTTTGGCGTTTGTCTGTCAGAAATAACCTATTAAAAACACATACACACACAAAGCTGTTAGGTTATTGTTACTTCAGTGTCATAGTCAATTCTAGAATTGCTCATTTAAAAGAGAAACACCAAAATGCATGTATAGCACTGAATTGTATATTTTTAAAATTAATATATGGACTTAGAATATCCTTATGCTTTTAAGAATGCCAAAATTTCATTTCTTTGGAAAAGCAAATAATATCTGTTTCTTAAATTAGAAAATTTAATAGCTGTGTGCAGTGGCTCATGTCTGTAATCCCAGCACTTTGGGAGGTCAAGGTGGGCAGATCACTCGAGGTCAGGAGTTCAAGACCACTATGGCCAACATGGCCCCATCTCTACTAAAAATACAAAAAATTAGCTGGGCATAGTGGCACGTGCCTGTAATCTACTCAGGAGGCTGAGGTAGAAGAATCAACTGAACCCAGGAGGCAGAGGTTGCAGTGAGCTGGGATCGCACCACTGCACTCCAGCCTGGGCAACAGAGTGAGATTCCATCTCAAAACAAAAGAAAGAAAACTAAATAAAACAAAAGCTGCAAAAAATGGGAAATTTAAAATAACAGTAACAGAAACTAAAGAAACAGTTCTAGAATGATCTCCAAATTTCAGAGGAAGTCAAAAAACTGAACTACCACTATCTGCCCTACTAAAGCACAAGTGTTTCATGTACTGTGTTTGCAGGACCTGTTTCTGCAGCTGGTTAAGTTCAAACACTTGGCTACTCAGTAGGAGACAATAATATACTGAATGAGGTCATAATACTTCTACCATTCTTCGAAGAACATAATTAACTTCTTTAAGCTTTTTTGAAATGAGAAATTTTTTTCTGTCTGAATGGGAGTTGGTCAATGTCTTCATTTCAATAACCAAAGCTACTCCAACCTAAGGTTCTGCACTTTGGATACCATCAATTTAGTCACCAATTTAATAGAGCTTTAATGCGCCCTCATGTCAAAGATGTACATGGGATACATTTTGTATGTATGCAAATATAACTTAGAAAAAGCTAAAACAACTCTCAAAAAATTTTAAGGAATGGCAAATAAATTGTTCTTTAATTCATGATAACTTTCCAATTGGCCAAGATGCTAACTTTAAAAAAGAAAATTTTTAAAGTGTAAAGGTTTCATCAAGGTAATAGCCTCATCAAGAAACATTTAATAGCATACAAATCAATACAATGAAAAAGTTAAGCATGCTATGCACTCAGCCGCTAAGGTACATCTTTTTTTTATCTAATCCTTAAAATACCTGATAATCACTAGTAGAGGCTTTGTATGCTGTAGCAAGAGGTCTCATGGTAGAAATCCTAGGAGTACTTCCAGGTTGTGTTGGTGTACCTAGAGTTTTGATTGGTGGTGTAAAGGCTAAAGATGGAGATGATAAAGCACATCTGTCACTGCTTTCCATAACACTCTAGAGAAACAAAGAAACAACTCCTTTGTTTATAAAAGTAATACATATCATCCAGTATTACAGTCTACTTAGAAAGAAAATTTAATTAAAAGATAAGGATGAAATACTTTATTTGCTCTAATTAAACTTCCAAATAATTTTAAGCTTGAGAAAACATTTGCTCCTTAGGTAGCATGAGATTGAATGCTCAGCCAGAAATCTCACTTCAGTGACCTCAAACAATCTCAATACAACTATAGACCACAAAAATAAGAATTTCCTAAAACACTATGAAAAATCATCAAGGACAAAAAAAGTTCTTAGGGAAACCTGGAAAAGAATCAAAATCCAAAGATTTTTAATGCTCAAGTAACCCGAAATATTCTCTGGCCTCTGCAAACATTTGTTACAACACAGTATTATAACTATATAACTACACTGCTATAACAGATTCTAAGAATAGGAACCACGTCTTGCTTTGTTCATTAATGTGTGTATACTGGCACCAAGCACAATGCCTGGAATGTAGTACAAGTTCACATATACTTAAAGAATGTTCACAATGATTTAACAAGCCACAAAGAACAGTTTAAATTGTACTCTGTACTATTTAATGAGTATATATAGAATAATTTTAAAATAGTTTGAAATAGAAATATTTTGAAACAAAAACCTTTGGCATTTAAAAGTTAACTATCAGTTAACATTCATACGAACTAATTCATTCTGAAATAGTACCATTCCATTTAAGTACTTTAAAGAATCTGGTATCGCTTTGCACAAGAAAGAGAATGAATTAGTAGTCAAGAGACCTAAAATCTAGGCCTCATCTGTAACAACTCTGGACAAGTTACTTAAGTTCTCTTGGTTTCTTTCCTTTATCTGAAAAATGAAGAAGTGAGGACAGATTATCTCTAAATTCTAAAGTCTATGATTAAATACCTTCGGCTTACCACAAAGAGTACTATAAGTATCATCACATGTTACAAACTACGAAAAAGAGACACAGTGAAACCAAATGACACAACCATCAATTTCAATCCTTGGTCTTGTGTTCTTCATACAGATTAAGCTACTTTCCTTACATCACCAATAACTTACTTTGTCAATACATGGTTTTACACCAATCATGATGGATTCTCCAAAAATCCTCCCATCTTTGCTTAAGGCTTTCCGAGCCTGCAGTTTAGATTGGTAACGAATATGCATCCAATTTCCTGTATTAGACATCTGCAAAGAATGAAATTCTCTTAAAATAGAAAATATATAAAATCTACATCTAATGAATTCTACTACAAAATAGAAACGTGAAGATAAATTTACTTCCATTTCATATTTGATGCCTTGTAAAAAGCTGTGAAGTTCAACAAAAATCATATTTAAAACAGCTTCAACAATCTCTCAATTCTCTACAATCAATATGTACATATTCTCTGAAAGTAAAATACTTCTCAAAATATGTTTATTGTAAAGAGATCATAGCAACACTTGCCATAAAATTATTTAAAACTACTCAATTTGATTTTGTATAGGAGTTAATTAAGTCAATCTCTAGTAACAAAAAAAGATTTGTTACTTATAACTTGTAGCACAAGGTAAGATAATTTTTTAAATTTTAGAACTATAAAGCTCTAAAAACTCTAAAAGCTCAGGAACCTCCTACTTCCTTTATCCCCAATAAAAGAAGCTCAAATTGGAAAACAGTAATATAATACTTGGTATAATCTATCTTTTTTAAGACTGTAAACTGTTTAAGGAAGGGGGTGAGAAGAGGTGGATTTTCAAACTCATTTTATCTCTTTTTATCAAAAACTATGCAACTTCCAGCCTTCCAGATTTCAAAGGATATACGATATCAAAACTTTAAAAAAAAATTAAGTTTAAAAAAAAAAATCCACAAAATTCAGAAGCAAAGTTTCTCTCAATTCACAACTTACCCCTCTTTAGTCAAAACTCTGAACTGAAAAAAAACTAAGCCTTACCACATGTTTTAAGATATTCCCATACTGTGCAAATTGTAATAATATGTAGGACGCAGATGCTTGAGGAAACCTGAAAAAAACAGTTGTCCAAAGAAAACAGTCAGCTTCTACTATCAATGTGAATGCAAATTACTACAAGATAATGTTTCAAGATACATTCCCCCCAGCTGTCTAGAATGTTAACAGGAGAGCGCTGATCATCCTGTTTTCCTCAATATGGGTAATTCTGTCAACGACCAGTCACTCAAAAGCAAATACCTTAAAGTTAGTCTTATTCTGCCATTCTTCTCCACCCTCAAATTCTACCTCTGAAATCTCTAAAAATGCTACTCTCATTGCCATTATCCAGGTCTTAGAAAAAAACTATAAAGTTGCAGTTCTATATATGATTTATTTCAATATATGTACGTTAATATGTAATACATTTAGGTATACTACAGTTACGAAAAGATAAAGAATTTTAAATTATAAGCAAATCATTATACATTGAGCATCACTTAAAAATTCTGAAATTAAGTCTTATAACAAAGATAAAATTCAGCATCAATATCTATGGTATAGAATCACTTAAAAGGACAGTTACCAAAATTTGATTAGCCATATCTCTGCATGAGAAAATTCTAAGTAATTTTTACTTTCTTCTTTATAAAGTTCTGTATGGTTTGAATATTTTACAATGACACATTATTATTTTATAGTCCTAACAATAAAGCTATTTTCAATTTGAGAACAATAACCACTACCAACAGAATAGAAATGGCTATCTGGAGGCTCTCTAACCTCTAACTTCAGTTATCTGAAGACTGAATTAGAACCCTAAAGACAAAAAAAAAAAAATCTGAGTCTCAAAAATAAATCAGAAACCAAACACATTAAAAATCTATGTGAGGCCGGGCACGACGACTCACGCCTATAATACCAGCACTTTGGGAGGCCGAGGCAGGTGGATCACTTGAGGTAAGGAGTTCGAGACCAGCCTGGCCAACCTGATGAAACCCCGCCTCTACTAAAAATTAGCTGGGCATGGTGGCGGCACCTGTAGTCCCAGCTACTCAGGAGGCTGAGGCGGAAGAATCGCTTGAACCTGGGAGGGAAAGGTGGCAGTGAGCTGAGATCATGCCACTGCACTCCAGCCAGAGTGACAGAGTAAGACCTTTTCTCAAAATAAATAAATTAATTAATTAAATCTGTATGAGTAACATATTCATGCAATCAGAACTGAAAATTCATTTGTATAAAATATGGACATGAAATTTCTAACCACAAAGAAAAACAACAAATAGGTTGGGTGCCTACAGGGCGGCGATAAAACAAAAATGAAAAGAAGGAAGAACGGCTGCAAGTGAGGGAAGTACTTAAGAAATAAAACATAATTCTAAACTCTTGGACCACTTTGAGTAGAAACTTACATTCTAATACTCTACAGTAGAATCACCCAAAACAATGAATGATATTTCATAACCCTAAGTCAGTAGGAAAAAGTTAAACTACCAAAGAAAGAACATATATAGTGCATCTTTCAGAGGTACTTCCCCATAAATGATCAAAATAAAATACTTTATCCCTTAAAGGAGAATGCTTCAGTTCTTGAAATAAAAGTCACAGAGGGTTGTTAAAACCTGAAAGTAAAAAAATAAATAGCTGGGAAAGTTAATATCTGAAATTTGAAAACATACTAGGAGTGCTTCAAGTAATTTATCTAATTACTGGAAATCTTAAAAGTTAAACCACTACTATTGAGCCTGAAAAACAGATTTAAGAGTGCGTATCTATTTTCAAAAACATGCAGCCAAGCTGGCTCATTACTGTTATCCCAACTACTCATAAGGCTGAGGCAGAAGGATTGCTTGAGGCCAGGAATTGGAGACTGCAGTGAGCTATGATCAAGCCACTGCACTCCAGCCTAGATTACAGAGACTGTCTCAAAAAAAAAAAAAAAAAATCAAAAACAAAAACAAAACAAAGCAAAAAGCCATTTTATGAGAGAATATAAAAATGTAAAAGAAGAAGAAGAAAAAAAAAAACACGCCAGCCCAATTGCTATGGATATAGGACTGAGTATGGGCTTTCTGGAGAACAACAAAATGCAATGACCCTGCTTTTTACCTAAATAGAAATCAATAACACAGAAAATCTCTCTGGAAACATACACAAAAAACAGGTGGCAATCATTGCCTTAAAGAGGAGGAAAACTAGCTGGGGAGAAAAGCAAAAGGGAAGACTTCATTGTTCATTTTCACATACCTTTTGAACTTTTTAATTTTAAATAAATTGAATACACTAAACATTTATTGTGCACCTTTCTTCCTTCAAGGAGCTCAAGTGTTACTTTTATGTTTTTTAATCCCCCAAAAAAATATAATAGATACATTCCAGTATCAGCATGTGATACAGTTCAGCTGTGTCTCCACCCAAATCTCAACTTGAATTGCACCTCCCAGAATTCCCATGTGTTGTGGGACGGACCTGGGGGAGGTAACTGAATTGGGAGGGCCGGTCTTTCCCATACTGTTCTCATGATAGTGAGTAAGTCTCAAGATCTGATGGGTTTATCTGATGGGTTTTCTGTTTTTGCTTCTTCATTTCCTCTTGACATCACCATGTAAGTTGCCTCCCGCCATGATTCTGAGGCCTCCCCAGCCATGTGGAACCGTAAGTCCAATGAAACCTCTTTTTCTTCCCTGTCTCAAGTATGTCTTTATCAGCAGCATAAAAATGGACTAACACAGTAATTGCTACCAGTAGAGTAGGGCATTGCTGAAAAGATACCCAAAAATGTGAAGCGACGTTGGCACTGGGTAATAGGCAGAGGTTGGAAGAGTCTGGAGAGCTCAGAAGAAGACAGGAAAATGTGGGAAGTTTGGAACCTCCTAGAGACTTGTTGAACGGCTTTTACAAAAATGCTGATACTGATATGAACAATAAGGTCCATGCTGAGGTGGTCTCAGATGGAGATGAGGAACTTGTTGGGGACTGGAGCAAAGGTGACTCTTGCTATGTTTTAGCAAAGAGACTGATGGCATTTTGCCCCTGCCCTAGAGATTTGTGGAGCTTTGAACTTGAGAGAGATGATTTAAGGTATCTGGCAGAAGAAATTTCTAAGCAGCAAAGCATTCAAAAGGTGATTTGGGTGCTATTAAAAGCATTCCATTTTAAAGGGGAAACAGCATAAAAGTTCAGAAAATTTGCAGCCCAACAAGGCAGGAGAAAAGGAAAATTCATTTTCTGAGGAGAAATTCAAGCCAGCTGTAGAAATCTACATAAGTATAAAGAAGCCTAATGTTAAGGCCCAAGAGCATGGGGAAAATGTCTCTAGGGCATGTCAGAGCCCTTCAAGACAGCTAATCCCATCACAGGCCTGGAGGCCCAGGAGGAAAAAGCGGTTTCGTGGTCCGGGCCCAGGATCCCTGTGCTGTGTGCAGCCTAGGGACTTGGTGCCCTGTGTCCCAGCCTCTCCAGCCATGGCTGAAAGGGGCCAATGTAGAGCCTGGGCTGTGGCTTCAGAGGGTGGAAGCCCTAAACCTTGGCAGCTTCCACATGGTGTTGAGTCTGTGGGTGCACAGAATCAAGAATTGAGGTTTGGGAACCTTCACCTAGATTTCAGAAGATGTATGGAAATACCTGGATGCCCAGGCAAAACTGTGCTGCAGGGGTGGGGCCCTCATGGAGAACCTCTGCTAGGGCAGTGTGGAAGGGAATTGTGGGGTCAAAGCTCCCACACAAGGTCCCTACTGGGGCACTGCCTAGTGGGGCTGTGAGAAAAGGGCCACCATCCTCCAGACCCCAGAATGGTAGATCCACTGACAGTTTGCACTGTGTGCCTGGAAAACCCACACACTCAGTGCCAGCATGGGAAAGCAGCCGGGAGGGAGCCTGTACCCTGCAAAGTCATAGGGGTGGAGCTGCCTAAGACCATGGAAACCCACCTCTTGCATCAGCGTGACCAGGAAGTCAAAGGAGATCATTTTGGAGCTTTAAAATTTGACTGCCCCGCTGGATTTTTAACTTGCATGGGGCCTACAACCCCTTTCTCCCATTTGGAATGGCTGTATTTACCCAATTCCTAAACTCCCATTGTATCCAGGAAGTAACCAGCTTGCTTTTAATTTTACAGGCTCATAGGTGGAAGGGACTTGCCTTAGCTCAGATGAGACTTGGGACTGTGGACTTTTGGGTTAATGCTGAAATGAGTTAAGACTTTGGGGGATGTATCGGGGAGCCATGATTGGTTTTGAAATGTGAGGACATGAGATTTAGAGGGGCCAGGGATGAAATGAAATGGTTTGGCTGTGTCTCCACCCAAATCTCAACTCAAATTATATCTCCCAGAATTCCCATGTATTGTGGGAGGAATCCAGGGAGAGGTAATTGATTCATGGGGGCCAATCTTTCCTGTGCTATTCTCATGATAGTGAATAATTCTCACGAGATCTGATGGGTTTAGCAGGTGCTTCCACTTTTGCTTCTTCCTCATTTTCTCTTGACACCGCCATGTAAGAATGTCTTTCACCTCCCACCATGATTCTGAGGACTCTCCAGCCATGGAAACATAAGTCCAATTAAACCTCTTTTTCTTTCCAGTCTAGGGTATGTCTTTATCAGCATGAAAATGGACTAATACAGTATGGCAAATCATACTTTCAGAAACAAACCTTATATTGTACAGTATAAATATTAGCTTGAATATCAAAAGACCTAAGTTTTTGCTGGAGCTTTGCTAATAATAACTAGATATAAACTGCTGAATAAATCACTTAAGCTGCCTACACCTCAGTTTCCTCACCTGTAAAATAAAACATTGTACAATATGATCTCTAAGGTGTTTTACAGTGATATACACACACACACACACACACACACACACACACACACACACACACACACACAATGGAATACTACTCAGCCATAAAAAGGAATTAATTAATGGCATTTGCAGCAACCTGGATGGAACTGGAGACTATTATTCTAAGTGAAGTAACTCACTTATTCTAAGTGAAGTAACTCGGGAATGGAAAAAGCAAACATCGCATGTTCTCACTCATAAGTGGGAGCTAAGCTATAAGGATGCAAAGGCATAAGAATGATGAAATGGACTTTGGGGACTCGAGAAAATGGCGGGAAGAGGCTGAGGGATAAAAGACTATAAACTGGGGTCAGTGTATACTGCTCAGGAGATGGGTGCACCAAAGTCTCACAAATCATGTAAAGGACTTACTCATGTAACCAAATACCACCTGTTCCCCAAAAACCTACGGAAATAAAAATTTTAAAGAAAGGTATTTTAAAGTATATTTTGGACCTAAAAATCTATTCAAAAATGTAACGAGGAGCGTCATACTCTGTTTCTATTAATATTCAATACTTTGTGACTAGAAAGTATCAACCCTGTGATGTGTGTGTGTGTGTGTGTGTAAATGTTCATTCTGTTAGTTCAAAACTGGTGAATTCCACTAGATATAGAGAACTAGTCACTAGAAAAAGGGGAAGGAGTCCCTAAGTCTAAAGGGACAACTGTATTCCATCTAGCAAATATGCTTAAGAGAAAATAAGCTGGGAAGAAATAAACAGACAAATGATTAAAAAAACTACAAACAAATATCAAACTCTAGTTAATGACATGCATGCTCAAGTGTCAGGGTAATATGTATTGTTGTCTACAACTTATCATGAAATGTACCAACAAAAAGAATGAATTGATAGATGGATGAATGATAGATAAAGCAAATGTAGCAAACTGTTAACCATAGAATCTAGGCAGTAGTAATATGGGTGTTTGCTATGCGCTTCTTTCCATTTTTCTGTATGTTTGATTATATTCGGTGGGGTTTTTAAAAGGCAAATGATCTAAAAACCTTACCCAAACACAGTCACCCAAGAGTCATCGAGGTGATCTTCTGAAGTCAAAGAATCTCCTTGAGTATAAAAAGGATCCAACTGGGCAGGAGATAATGTCGTCTTTCGTGGCTGACCGATACTTGCTGGACTAAACATACTTTGGCCTGTATTAAGATATTTAGCAAGTTAGTTACCAGTATAAACACCTTGATTGATTCTAAATCAAAAATCTTAGTTTTAAATGATAAAGTCTAATAAAGTTGGCAATTACATAAATAGTTCAAAACATACAACTGTGGTCAAATAGCAATTTCATGCTACCACACAATTAGAGGAAGTAGTAATTGGGCATAGTTTATAATTTTGCAAATGTTTTATTATGTATGATAAATTATCTAAATGCTTTATTAAGCATGTCTGGTTAAGCCGGCACCAGAAGGATATCCCAGGCAATCTCAAAGACTTCTGCTGGTTTCATCTTCCAAACCTACCACTTTTATCACAGCACCTCTGTCTTAAGAACATGTAAAAATGTATTACCCACAGAACAAAATCTGAATGCCTCAGCCTTGGCTATACAGTTGCAATCTTACTTTGCCCGTATGCACTAAACAATATCTACCCTACCCCTTAAAATGTGAATGCAATTTCCTTTTATTCAGGTCATTTCTACTTAAAATGTCTTATCCTTTTATTTCTTATTCTTCAGTAACAGCCAGCAATTAATGAGTACTTCCATGTATCCAACATGCCATGCTAAACAAACACTTTACAAATTCATTTTATCTCAGAAGCACTGTCCAATTAAGGTTATACATTTGTGAGAAACAGAGACTATTTCCCTTTCATCTTCACAGTAGCAATCATGATTTATTCATTCAAAAAATATTTTGTCAGCACTTAAATATGCACCAAGCATCAACCTAGGTATTGAAGGTATAGCAGTAAACACATTAGACAAATAAAAACAAAAAATCCATCCCTACTGGAGCCTACATTCTAGAGAAAGAGAGACATATAAGTAAATACTTAGTGTGCTACAAAACTAAAAATACTATAGGGAAAAAAAAAATAAAGCAGAGAAGGGAGACAGGGCCAATTTGTGTGGATGGGTTAAATGAAAAAGGATTTCACTCAGGTGCGTTAAAGCAAAAACCTGAAGGACAAGGGAAGCAAAACAATATTTGAAGAAGTGAACATTCTGTGGAGAAAATAATAAAACCAAGGCCCTGAGGAAAGACATGACTGGTTTTAGATGAACACAAGAAGGCCACTATTTGCACAGTGAGTGGGGGGGATGTGAGATGAGAACAAGGATATGAAAGCAGAGAGGCAGCAATATGCCAGATCATGAAGAAAAACCTTATAAAGCCACTGTAAAAGCCAAAGCTCTAAGTGAGGTAGGAAACCAACAGAAAATTCTGAGCAAGCGTGACATAACGGGACTAAAACTTTGATAGTAAAAGGTAGCATTTTAAGGGCCAGGCCAGTGGCTCACGCCTGTCATCCCAACACTTTGGGAGGCCTAGGCGAGCAGATCATGACGTCAGGAGTTCGTGACTGGCTTGGTTAACATGGTAAAACCCCATCTCTAGTAAAAAATACAAAAATTAGCCAGGTGTGGTGGCACATGCCTGTAATCCCAGCTCCTCGCGAGGCTGAGGCAGGAGAATCGCTTGAACCCAGGAGGCGGAGGCTGCAGTGAGCTGAGATAGCGTCACTGTGTTCCAGTGGGTGTATGTATACCACATTTTCTTTATTCACTCACCCATTGATGGACCCTTAGTTGATTCCATATCAACTAAGTGATTCCATAACAACTGGGTGATAGAGAGACTCTGTCTCAAAAAAAAAAAAAAAAAAATAGGTAGCATTTTATTAAGTGATTATTATGCTTTACGAGTGTAATTACATTTAATCCTAACAATCCTATAAAATCGGTCCAATTAGTCCATTTAACAAATTAGGAAAATGATAATATTAAATAACAGTAGGGAAGTTGGAATTCCAATCCAGGCAATAGGAATCCAAAGCATGAGCTCTGAGGCAGTAATCTAGTTAACATGTTTATTTCTTATGGCGGTACTACAAGCGTGGTCTGGAGACCCTTGGCTCCCCCAAGACCCTCTCATGAGATCAGCCAACTCAAAATTATTTTCACAAAAACATGAAGTTTCATTTGTCTTTTTCTCAGTCTCTTATGAGTGTACAATGGAGTTTTCCAGAGGCAACTTCATGTGATTATGTGATTCAACGGACTCAGGTTGAACAGAGAAGCAGATTCATGAGAATTCAGAGGTATTTTATTAAGCCAGACACTAAAAAGATTTTTAAAACAAAAACAATGTCACTCTTTCCACAAAATTTTTTTATCTTTAGAAAATAGTTACTGTTCACTTCAAAAAGGGTTGTTTATATGAAATAACTTTATTATTTTTAAATCAGTTAATAGTTAAGTTTTAAAATTTTCTGTTTTAATTTTGAATGCAGTAAATATTGATAGCTATAAGCTATATAAACGAAAGCTCTTTAACTGTTAAGAGTATAAACAAGGTAAAAACTATAAAACTAAGACGTTTGAGAACCACTGTTCTACAGGTCAATGCACATGAGTCACGCTCCTTAACACATGGAGGCTACTTAACACATTCTAACTATTGTATATATCTCCTGGCTTGTCATTTATCCTTAATTCCCAAATGAGCTGAAAACCATCCTAACTCATTCCAAAGTGTTTACAGTCACCTGGATTTCTCAATGTTCTCAAGAAACCAAAAAGACTATCTATAGAAAGTGGGGGGAAAAGCTACTGTGATAAAAAGCTTGACTTTGCACCATGGCTCATGGCTGTAATCCCAGCGCTTTGGGAGGCCAAGGCAGGAGGATTGCTTGAGCTTAGGAGCTCGAGATCAGCTTGGGCAACATGGTGAAATCCTATCTCTACTAAAAATACAAAAAATTAGCTGGGCGTAGTGGTGTGCGCCTGTGGTCCCAGCTATTTGAGACGCTGAGATGGAAGGATCACTTGAGCCTGGGACATGGAGGTTGCAGTGAGCCAAAATTGCGCCACTGCACTCCAACCTAAATGACAGAGTAAGACCCCCCATCTCAAAAAAAATGTATATGTATATTTGATAAAAATAACTTATTAAAGAAGTGGGTAAAGAACATGAATAGACATTTTTCAAAAGACATACAAATGGCTAAGAGGTATATGAAAAAATGCTCAACATCACTAATCATCAGAGAAATGCAATTCAAAACTACATTATCATCTTACCCTAGTCAGAATGGCTATTGTCAAACAAAAAAAACAAAGAGATGCTGGCAAGGATGCAGAGAAAAAACTCATACACTGATAGTGAGAACAGAAATTAGTACAACCTCTATAGAAAGCCATATGGAGATTTCTCAAAGAACTAAAAATAGAACTACCATTCAATCCAACAATCTCTCTTATTGGGTATCTAACCAAAGGAAAAGAAATAATATACCAAAAAGACCGCTGGACTTGTAAGTTTATCACAGCACTATTCACAATAGCAAAGATATGGAATCAACTAAGGGTCCATCAATGGGTGAGTGAATAAAGAAAATGTGGTATACATACACAATGGAATATTATTCAGCCATTAAAAAGAAAGGAATCAATTTTGTAGCAACATGGATGGAATTGGAAGTCAGTATCTTAAGTGAAACAACACAGGCACAGAAAGACAAACATCACATATGCTCACTCATAAGCAAGTGCTTTAAAAAGTATTCACAAAAATCAGTAGCATTTATATACGGCAATAACATTCAAGCTGAGAACTAAATCAAAAATGTAATCCCATTTACAATAGCCACATACAAAAAAAAAATTAAAATACTTAGGAATACATCTACCCCAGGAGGTGAAAAATCTCTACAAGGAGAACTCCAAAGCACTGATGAAAGAAATCACAGATGACACAAATGGAACAACATTCCATGCTCATAGATTAGAAGAATCAATATCATTAAAATGACCATATTGCCCAAAGGAATTCAACACATTTTCAATCAAATAACCAACATCATTTTTCACAGAATTATAAAAAACTACTCTAAAATTCACAGAGAAGCAAGAAGAGCCCAAATAGCCAAAGCAATCCTAAGCAAAAAGAACAAAGCCAGCAGCATCATATTATCTGACTTCAAACTATGGGGCTACAGTAACCAAAACAGTATGGTACTGGTACAAAAATAGGCACAGAGACCAATGAAACAGAATGGAGAATCCAGAAACAAAGTCACACACCTACAAACAATGGATCTTCAACAAAGTTGGCAAAAATAAAGAATGGATAAAGGATGCCTTATTCAATAGATGGTGCAAGGAAAACTAGCTAGCCATATGCAGCCTGCCTCTCACCATATAAAAAAATTAACTCAAGATGAATTAAAGACTTAAATGTAAGACCTCAAAATAAAAGTTCTAAAAGAAAACCTTGAAAACCCTCTTCTGGACATTGGCCTAGGCAAAGACTTTATAACTAATGTTGCAAAAGCAAATACGACAAAAACAAAGATTGACAAGTTGGACCTCATTAAACTAATGACTTTCTGCACACAAAAGAAACTATCAAAAGAATAAACTAACAACCTACAGAATAGGAGAAAATATGTTCAAAGTATGCATCCAACAAAGGAATCTGTAAGGAACTTAAATTAACAAGAAAAAAACACATTAAAAAATGGGCAAAGGACATGAGCAGGCATTTCTCAGAAGAAGACATGCAGGTGACCAACAAACATGAAAAAATGTTCAATGTCACTAATCAGAGAGACTGCAAATCAAAACCACAATGTGATACTATCTCACACCAATCAAAATGGTTACTATTAAAAAGTCAAAAAATAGGCCAAGCGCAGTGGCTCACACCTGTAATCCTAGCACTTTGGGAGGCCAAGTCATTTGGATTGCCTGAGGTCAAGAGTTCGAGACAAGCCTGGCCAACATGGCGAAACCCCATCTCTACTAAAAACACAAAAACTAGCTGGGCATGGTGGCGGGCGCCTGTAGTCCCAGCTACTTGGGAAACTGAGACAAGAAAATCACTCGAACCCAGGGAGCAGAGGTTGCAGTGAGCCGAGATCGTGCCACTTCACTCCAGCCTGGGTGACAGTGAGATTCCATCTCAAAAAAAAAAAAAAAAAAAAAAATCAAAAAATAAGAACGTAGGCCGGGCATGGTGGCTCAAGCCTGTAATCCCAGCACTTTGGGAGGCTGAGACGGGCGGATCACAAGGTCAGGAGACCGAGACCATCCTGGCTAACACGGTGAAACCCCGTCTCTACTAAAAAATACAAAAAAAAAAACTAGCCGGGCGAGGTGGCGGGTGCCTGTAGTCCCAGCTACTCAGGAGGCTGAGGCAGGAGAATGGCGTGAACCTGAAAGGCGGAGCTTGCAGTGAGCTGAGATCCGGCCACCGCACGCCAGTTTGGGCGACAAAGCGAGACTCCGTCTCAAAAAAAAAAAAAAAAAAAAAAAAAGAATGTAAGAATGTTGGTGAGGCTGCAGAGGGAACCCTTATATGCTGTTGGTGGGAGTGTAAATTAGTGCAGCCCCAGCAGAAAGCGGTTTGGAGATTTGTAGAACTCAAAATAGCACTACTATTTGAACATCTTGTTGTCTAGTAAGGTATAGAATAACGTTCTGGATAAAATAGATTATTTAATAAGCTTAATAGATGTGAGGTGATCTGAAACATATTTTTCCTAGAGGAAAGTTTACATTAATAGGTTAAATTAGATTAGTTCTAGTTTCTAACTTTGAATTCAAAGCAGTCTAGGAACTCAAATTGTTTAGCAACCCTAAAGAGGTAAGATTTTTGAAACACTTTTTTTTTTTGAGACAGAGTCTTGCTCTGTTGCCCAGGCTGGAGTGTAGTGGTGCAATCATAGCCCACTACAACCTCCGCCTCCTGGGTTCAAGGGTTTCTCCTGTCTCTGCTTCTGGAGTAGCTGGGATTACAGGTGTGCGCCACCACAGCCAGTTAATTTTTGTATTTTTAGTAGAGACGAGGTTTCACCAGGTTGGCCAGGCTGGTCTCCAAACTCCTCACGTCAGGTGATCTGCCCGCCTTGGTCTCCCAAAGTGCTGGAATTACAAGCGTGAGCTACCATGCCCAGCAGACTTTTGAAATTCTTAAGTGATTATATTTTTTTCTCTTCAGTTAGAATGATATTATTGCATTATAGCTTTTACTTGACAACTCTTTTGATCCTGTCCAGGCTGTAGTTTTGTTTTGATATCATTTGGAGGCAAGACATGGACATCATTCCTAGAAGTCTTTTAGATTTGACTTTATAAATTAACATTTGTGCTGTAATTGAAGTTATATATTACTAACAACAGTTAACTTTTTTAAGT
The DNA here is from genome assembly GCF_043159975.1 of Macaca nemestrina. NCBI lineage: Eukaryota > Metazoa > Chordata > Mammalia > Primates > Cercopithecidae > Macaca > Macaca nemestrina. The sequence goes on along the minus strand of NC_092135.1, from coordinate 81,066,624 downwards.
TCTTGTCTATTGTCGCATTTTATTTTTGGAGTAACACCTAAGTCTTGTGTTACAGGTTCATTATAAACATAATAACTAAGTAATATTTGTTAAACCTTTTTAAAAATTTTCTTTCAGGTAATCTTCAACTATACGGGACAGTTTTTTTTTTTTATTTGTACAAATGTACGGGGTAGATGTGCAGGAATACTAAAGTACATCATCCTATAATACATTTAACAATTTATTTCCCTCATCGCCACAGAAGCATTTAATAGGTATAGGCTGAGTATCCAAAATCTGTAAATACAAAATCCAAAATGTTCCAAAACCTGTAACTTTTGGAGCACGAGCATAACACTCAAAGGAAATTTCAGATTTTCAATGCTCAACTGCTAAGTATAATGCAAATATTCCAAAATCTGAAACTCTTCTGGTCCAAAGCAGTTCTGATAAGGGATACTCAACCTATTCAATATATTTCTAGAATAAGGCTAATTTAAAATGAAACATCCCACTTTGACAAGAGATATATTTTTAAGAATCTGCTTATCAACTAAGTTACCAACTATTGCTTTACTAAGTAAGCAAAAGCATATATTTATACAAAAGATACTCTTAACTAATTTTAGTTACTACAAAGATTCCATTAACAAACCAAAGACAGTAAAAGGCATTTAATCTGAAGCCAATCCAAATTTTCTATGGTCTATATGTATTACCATTAAGATAAAATTTAGTTATGCTACATCATGTAATAACCTTCAAGCAAGAAATTAAATGAAGGTTCAAATTATGACAACCATTACAACCTTTAAAAATAAAATCAAAAATAAGTCTCAAACGAATAAGCAATCTAATTTTTGCCCTGTCAACTACTCTGAGTAACATAATTACTTATACATAATCTAAAACTATTTACATAACTTTAGCATAATTGCCCCCCACCTAGTTAATGTTTAATTGCTCCACTGATTTTACTTCCTTTCAATCAGACTTCTGGTGCCCACACGCCATGCTTTATAAGATGAAAATAAAGTGTGCCTATCAAACCACAACAAATCGGAGTGTAATGTGTCTCCCTGAGTAAATCACTATCCAAACATTCTTCCTAAAACTGGATTAAAGCAGAGGGCAAAAGACCTTATTGCCCTTTATGACAATGTCTTCAATTAAAGAAAGATTCAATTATTTCAAAATAGACCACTAACCTAAATGAAAACAAAAGAGATTAAAAGATAAGTAAATTTTAAACAGATATAAGCCAAATGAAACTTAGAAAAAAAGAGGTTTCTGGCAGTGTTAACTTCTTAGCACGAAACAAAGTAGCACAAAATGTACTAAGGGATTTGGTCTCTGCTCAATGAGAGGAGGAAGACTGGAGATTCAACTCAACCATTTGATTGATAATTCAGTCATGCCCACGTAATGAAACTCCAATAAAAACTGTGAACATAGACGCTCCAGTGAGCTTCCCTCGTTGGTAGTACTCCATGTATATTGCTATACATTGACAATGGGAGGATAACACATCTCCCTTCACATTTGGAACCCTTTCCAACTTCGCCCTATGTCTCTTCCTTTAGCTGGCTCTACTTTGTTTCTTTTTGCTGTAATAAAACTGTAACCATGAGTACAGCACTTTCAGTGGGGTTGTGAGTCTTTCTAGTAAACTACCAAACATTACAAGCAGCCTTGGGAATCTCTTACTTTATAGACAGTTGGTCTAAAGTGATCGTTTCAAACTTAACAGCTAGTATCTGAAGTAAGGATAATCTTACAAGGACTATTTAATCAGACTTTGTAGTATGGCACACACATTGTACCCAAAAAGCGTACTGAACAGTGGGTATAATTCAATCAAGCATAGTGAACTGAACCCTGTATTCACTTGTAATCCCTTGCAAACACCTAATGACAGACACTCTAAAAAAGTATCAGGTTTTGGGGACAATGATACTGTGGAAAACTCCTGGCTGAACTTAAGGAAAACTAGTGTAAAGTATATAATAAGGGCTTAGAGGCCAGGCCTCTCCTTATCCCAGGCAGCCAGATAACTGTCACTTTCCCAATCCACCCTCAAAGACCAAAGAGTTTGTCTCTGGAGAAAAGGAACCTAAACAGCTCAAAACTCAATGAGTCTGACAGCAGAAGACAACTGTAATGAGATTAAGTGAAAATCTGCACACTGAAAAGGAGACTTGCCCCTGCCTAGATTCAGAACACCAGCTTAGGCAATAAGGCTATTAAAAGATTCTTCTTTGTGAACACTTAAAGGTGAAGCCCAGTAAGATACAAAACAGCTTCTCTCCATCAATTCTACCCTGCTGCCAATACTGAACCCTATACACACAGTTATTCCAAGTAGCTTTCTAGTGCCTCATTTGATAAATATTTGCTCACCAGCAATGACAGAGGGGTTAAAAAAAAAAAAACCAATAACTAGAAGAGACGAGACAGTAAGAGCAGGAATAAAAAAGACTGCTATTAACCTCACTGCTAGGACATTTTACCTATGAAAGAACAGAATGCTGTATTTCTAAGTATATTCAAAGAATAACAACAAAAATGTTCCCGGAATTAAAATGACAGAGAAAATAAAAAACTGATTGAGATGGTGGGGCACGGTGGCTCACACCTGTAGTCCCAGCACTTTGGGAGGCTGATGAAGGTGGATCACTTGAGGTCAGGAGTTCGAGACCAGCCTGGCCAACATGGTGAAACCCTGTCTCTACTAAAAATAAAAAAATCAGCCCGGAATGGTGGCGCACCATCTGTAGTCCCAGCTACTTGGGAAGCTGAGGAGGAGAATCACTTGAACCTGGGAGGCAGGTTGCAGTGAGCAGAGATTGCATCACTGCACTCCAGCCTGGGCAACTCCATCTCAAAACAAAAAAAAAACGCCAAAACACACACACACACACACACACACACACACACACACACACACAACATTTGAGAAAATCTCTCAGAAAGTAGTATACAGATATAAATGATAACATAAAAGGGAAGAAATAATTAGAAATCTCTGCAGTAATGCAACACACAAACAGAAATAATTCCAAAAAAGGGAACACAGAAAGCAGAGAGAAAGCAATTGTCAAGCAAATAATACAGGGAAGTTTCTCAGAACTGAAGAATATAAGCTTCTTGATGCCAAGGATCCATCAATACCCCAGAAAAACAATTTAAAAAGCTCTACACCTAGTCACATTTGTGAAACTGAGAATACCAACCATAGAGATACCATAAATTTTGGAAAACAGGTCACACAGAAATACTCAGGAATCATCACCACAAATGGCTTCCACAGAACACTGGAAGGCAGAAGACAATGGAATGATGCCTCCAAAATTCCAACCTACCAACCTACGCTATCAGTCAAGTGTGAAGACTGAAAATAAAGCATTTCTGACATGAGGTCTTAGATTTTTACTTCCTAAGCAAGCTTTTTTAGAAAGCTACTCAAATATATTCTTCACCAAAACCAGGACATAAAGAGGAAGGGATGCTTTCTAGGAAAAAGAACTCGATGCTAGAAACTTGCAAGTCCTAGGACGACAGTCATACACCATGCCAAAACAAGAAATCAAGACAGAGGCTAAGAGAGAGAAATTCTCAGTTTAAAACAAAGAAAAATGTGCTTGAAAAATGAGTGTACTAAAATAGGTGTATACCATAGCAACAGAATGTTTGCTTAAAATAAAGGGAACAAATGGCACATAGAAAAAAAATACAATTATTAGCTATTGGAGAACCAAGAGTTTTACAGAAAGAACAATATTAATTGGTTCAGCACTGAGCAGTATTTACATAGTCACAATACAAACACTGACAAAGGAATAAAATTAGATATAACTATATTCAGATAATATGAGGGGAAAATACAGTATCTTCAATTACTTTAAGAGAAATACAGCAAAATTAAAAACTGAAAATTAAGAATTAGCAATATGATGATATGTGGCTGGCTAAATAATAACCCTCCAAAATAACAAAATCCTAATCCCTGAAATCTGCGAATGCTATCTATGTGGCAAAAAGGATCTTGCAGATGCGATTACAGATCCCAAGATGGGGAGATTATCCAGGTGGGCCCTATATGTAACCACAAGTATCCTTACAAGAGGGAAGTAGAAGGAGATTTTACTTCGGAGAAGATTATATGATTATGGAAGCAGGGATTGGAATGACATGCTTTGAAGATGGAGGAAAAAGGCATAAACAAGAATCCAACTAGATGCTTAAAAAAAACAAGGAAGCTGATTGTCCATAGAATCTCCAGAGGTAATCCTATCAACACCTTGACTTTAGCCCAGTGAAACTGATTTTGGATTTCTGACTTCCAAAACTCTAAGAGAATGAACATAAAGTGTTTTAAGTCACTACATTTGTGGTAATTTGTTATAACAGCAAGAGTAAACTAATCTAGCATCTCATTTGGACATGAAAGTAAATTCCAAAAAGAACAGCTCTAAGATCTGGACTGGCTAGTTCAAAATAAGGTTAAAGATTATTGCATTTTGTTATAAGTATTTAAGTTCTATTTAATTTTCTTTTTTTTTTTTTTTTTCTTTTTTTTGAGATAGAGTTTTGCTCTTGTTGCCCAGGCTGGAGTTCAGTGGTGCAATCTTGGTTCACTGCCACTTCCACCTCCCCAGTTCAAGCGATTCTCCTGCCTCAGCCTCCTGAGTGGCTGGGATTACAGGCACCCACCACCATGCCTGGCTAATTTTTTGTAGTTTTAGTAGAGATGGGGTTTCACCATGTTGGCCAAGCTGATCTTCAACTCCTGACCTCAGGTGATCCACCCACCTTGGCCTCCCAAAGTGCTGGGATTACAGTAAGCTCTATTTAATTTTCTAAAACTATCTGAATTTATTATTTTGACTAAAACATAAATATTGCCACCACCATAACTAGAAACCACTCAATGGTAGCCTAATCTGACATGAGAGTAAATAAAATTTTGGTGACTATCAAAAATAAGATTATCCTAGATTATCCAGAAAGGCCCAATATAACCAACAAGGTCTTAAAGAGGGAAGAGGAAAGGAAAAGAATGATGTAGAAACACTGCTGGCTCTGAAGATGGTAGGGGGACACAAGTCAAAGAATGTGGGCAGCCTCCAGAAGTTGGAAAAGAAAAAAAAAATTATCCTCTAGAGCCTCCAGAAAGGAATGCAGTCCTGCTAACATCTTGATTTTAGTCCACTGAGGCCTACTTCAGACTTCTGATCTCCCCAACTGTAACACAATACATTCGTGTTGTTTTAAGCCATTAATTTGTGATAATATGATTCAGCAGCAATAAGAACCTACATAGTCTAGAATAAGGATAGTGTTTATTTGGTATTATTAAAGAAAAATGCCTTGCCAAGTTGGATGCAAATACTCCAATCCTCTTATTTGGTAGTAGATACTGGTGTTGGAACGTCATTGTCTTGAAACAATATTTACATATATTAGTTACCTGTGGCTGCTGTAACAAATTACCACAAACTGGATAGATTAAAACAGAAATTTATTCTCTCACAAGTTCTGGAGGCCCGAAGTCCCAAATTATGTTGTTGGCAAGGTGGCATGCCTGCTGGAGACTCTAAGGAAGGATCCACTGCTTGCTTCCTCCATCTTCTGGTGACTTACGGCATGCTTTGGAAACAACACTCTAACCTCTGCCCCCTTATGAACATCACCTTCTCTCTCCTCTATGTTTCTCTTCCTCTTCTGTTTCAAATTTCTTTCCACCTCGTACCTACAAGGACCCTTGTGACTGGGTTTAGGAGCCATCCAGGCAATCCAGGATTCCCTCCCCTTCCCTCCCTAACTCTTTACACTCTCCTTCAGAGTCTCCCCTCTGAAAATCCTGAATGCAATCATATATAAGTTAACAGTCACAGGTTCCAGTGATTAGGATGTGGACATATTGTATGGAGGCCACCATTCGACTCTCTACAGCTTATATCCATCAATATATTCAGTCAACAAACATGTACAAAGGGCTGGGTATGGCATGGTGGCACACGCCTAAAATTCCAGTACTATGGGAGGTCAAGGTGGGAGGACTGCTTGAGCCTGGGAGTTAAAGGCTGCAGGGACCTATGATTGCACCACTGCACTCCAGCCTGGGTGACAGCGAGATCTTTTCTCAAAAAAAATAAAGAAATGCAAAAACATAACGTTAAGTAATGTTTTACATTTTAGCAGCTCTATTAGTTGACTGAAAAGCATACATTTTAATTTTCTTAATGATGTCAAGTGGAAAAGCACAGGATTAATGTTAGGCCCTTTGTACCCAGCTCTGAGATGGGTAAACACTGAAGACACAGGAAGTCTCTGTCCTGAAGGAGTTCATAATCAAGTAATAAAGACAGAAGAGAGCCAAGCAGAGAGAACTTTAAAAGGAGCACATGTTAGGAGTACCTAACCCAAACCAGAAAACAAAGAGTCACTTTTGGCCCCCACTTCCAGAAACACTATCAAAACTCTGAGGTCCTTCCATCAACAAAAGCAGCCATAAAATGCTATTATCACTTAATATCACACTTAACCCCTTAACAATATGCTAACACAAATAATGATTCTAGTTAATTAACTAGTGACCCACCATTTTGGAAGAGAGCTAATATATAAGTGAAAGAACTTCTCAAGAAAAAAATTAATAAAAAATATAAAGGAAGAAGAAAAGCAGAAGAAAACTTCAATAGCGGCAGAAAAAAAAATTGAGGGATGAGGATTGAGCAAGCAGAGCAAACACATTCAATGTTCTTTACCGGGGCAGTAATACACCATGACTAAGAGTTTCTTATATTCTTTTAATCCAGATTTCCTATTTTGACTTATGACCAATGTTTTCCTGCACCAGAAATAATATTCTAAAAAAGACCTTAACATCAGTTACAGAATGTTTAACAAAAAAAAATAAAAACCCACCAACCTCCTTATTGGATGCAAAAAAACCCTAAGCATAAAATGGCAGTCATGCCATTACATCCCATGACATCTCTTTATAAAAGTTGCCAATCTCAGAAGGCTAAGATTTACTAATCATCCAAAAAAACTGCACTTAACAGTAAATACAGGAGCTAAAAAAAAAAAAAAAAAAAAAAAAGCTCTAAATGAAAAATTCTAGGTTTTCCCCTCAATTTTCTTATCAATTCCCTTTTCCTATTTCTTGCCTATCATTGGCCATGGATGATAGGTCTCCACACCTTGTCATCTTTTCAAAAATATTCTTGTTAACTTATGTCCTATTAAGACTTTCTATATGCAAATTCCTTAAACTCAAAGTAGAAGCAGCAGTGGCTCCCAGTGGCCAATTCACGATAGCTATTTTTCCTATCACAGCTCTTGTATTTTCACATATAGTTTCCACAATTACAAAACCTCACAGAAGTCACTATATTAGAAAAAAAATAAGTTAACAAAAAGATATTAACATTAATCCTGTGCTTTTCCACTTGACAACAGTTAAGAAAATTAAAATGTACACTTTTCAGTCAACTAAGAGAGACGCTAAAATGTAAAACATTACTTAACATTATGTGTTTTTGCTTTTTTTTTTTTTTTTTTTTTGAAGTCTCACTGTCACCCAGGCTGGAGTGCAGTGGTGCAATCATAGCTGCCTGCAGCCTTAAACTCCCAGGGTCAAACAGTCTTCCCACCTTGACCTCCCATAGTACTGGAATTATAGGCATGTGCCATCATGCCACACCCAGCCCTGTTTTTGGATTTTCAATGTCCCTGGGATCACTTACTGACTCAATTATTTTATTTATTTGAAACAAGGTCTCACTCTTATCACCCTGGTTGGAATGCAGTGGTGTGATCACTGCTCACTACAGCCTCGACTTCCCAGGCTCAAGTGATCTTCTTAACCCCAGCCTCCGAGGTAGTTGGGACTACAGGTGTGTCCCAACTAGGGACTTATTTTTTAATTTTTTTGTACAGACAGGCATCTCACTATGTTGCCCGGGCTGGTCTCAAAACTCCTGGACTCAAGTGATCCGCTTGCCTCAGGATTACAGACGTGAACCAGTGGTACCTGGCATGACTCAAATAACTGAATAGTCACTATTTGTGTGTGTAACAAAGCATCATCATCCACCTATTTGTTACAGTTTGATCAGCTTAAGGCTGTTCAGAACTAATTTTCCTAGACATTCAACCTCAGTTATGTAGCTGAAAAGATTAAGGTGACATTCCAGATGTTTGATATCTGAAGATGGAAGATGGAGAGCCATGAGCCAAGGAGTGAGGGCAGCCTCTAGAAGTTAAGAACTTTAAGGTAACAGTCAGCAAGGAGAGGGACCTCATTCATTCCTATAACCACACGGAACTAAATTCTGCCAACAACCTGAAAGAGCCTGGAAACAGATTCACACCCAAAGCCTCCAGAGAGAAACACAGCCCTGTTGACACCTGAGCTCTAAGCAACGACCCAGATATCTGATCTCTAGAAACTAGAAGATAATACATGTGTTGTTTTAAACTACTAAGTTTGTAGTAACTTCTTATGGCAACTACAGCAAACTAGTACAGATTGTTGGGACAAGTCAGGTGCTGCTGTTAACACACAGCTAAAAATGTGGAAATGGATTTAGAAATCAGGCAGTCGGTAGAGGCTGGAAGAATTCTGAGCATCGTGATAGAAAATGACTAAGTTTCCTTGAACAACCTGTTACTAGAAATGTAGACTTTAAAGACATGGCCAATGAGTGCTCACAGACTGCCTGAAGAAATTCAGACTTGCAGGATTCAAAGGATCCAATTCGTATTGGGTGTTCCTTTGTTATTTATTCTGACAACATCTGCCTTAACCAGAGTGTTTAATACATTTTACATAATTGTTAATTTGGTTAGTTTTGCTTTTTTTTTTTTTTAATTTTATTTACTTTTTTTTTTAGATAGGGTCTTGCTCTGTCACCCAGGCTGGAGTGCAGTGACAAAATCAGCTCACTGCAACCTCGAATTCCTGGGCTCCAGCAATCCTCCTGCCTCAACCTTCTGAGTAGCTGGAACTACAGGCACATGCCTGATTTCTTAGTTTAAAATCTACTCTCTTGCTATTGTTTCTAATGTTCCATCTTTCTGTTACTGTATTCTTTTCCTTCTTGCCTGCCTTCTTTTTCTATCACTATCATCTCTCACCTAGATTGCTACAAGTAGCCTCCTAACTTGTCTCCTTGCTTCTAGGCTAATTTTTACTCCCAAACTAGTTGTATCCAGCAACAGTCTCATCCTTATTGTCTTCCACCTTTTCTGGGTAAAGACCAATTGTGACAATAACCTACAAGGCCCTGTAATACATCTGCCCCCATTACCTCTCCTCTCTGACCTCATTTTCTACTATTCTCCCCCTCACTTACTCCATTTCAGTCATACTGTCCCCTTATTCTTCCTTGAACACCCCAGACACACTCCCACCTCAGGACCCTTGTGTCTGCTGTTACCTCCATCTAGAATACTATTCCCTACTTCCCTCACTTACAGACTTTTGAGTAAAGTTTACTTGTCCCGTAACTATCAGTGGTAGGTGGAATAATCTGGGTAGGTCCCCAAATGATGTCCATGATCTAATCCCTGGAACCTGTGAATGTTACATTACATGGCAAAGGGGAATTAAGGTTGCAGGTGAAATTAAGGCTGCTAATCAACTGACCTTAAAATACGAAGATTATCCTACATTACCTAGAAGGGCCCAATGTATTCACAGGGGTCTTTAAAAGAGAGAGGATGATGTGACTACAGAAGAACGGTCAGAGTTACAAAGTTGCTGACTGTGAAGAGGGAGGAAGGGAACCACAAACAAGAAACATAAGCAGCCTCCAGAAATGGAAAAGGCAAGAAAATAGATTATTGCTGGCCAGATGCGGTGGCTCAGGCCTGTCATCCCAGCACTTTGGGAGGCCGAGGCGGGTGGATCACAAGGTCAGGAGTTCGAGACCAGCCTAGCCAATATGGTGAAACCCCATCTCTACTAAAAATAAAAAAAAATAAAAAATAAAAAAAAATTAGCGGGAACAGTGGTGGGTGCCTATAATCCCAGCTACTCAGGAAGCTGAGGCAGGAGAATCGCTTGAACCCAGGAGGCAGAGGTTGCAGTGAGCCGAGATCGTGCCACTGCACTCTAACCTGGGTGACAGAGCAAGACTCCATCTCAAAAAAAAAAAAAAAAAAAAAAAAAGATTATTGTCTAGAACCTCCATAAATGAACACAGCCCTACCAATGCCTAGATTTTAGCCCACCAAGACCCATTTCAAACTTCTGACCTCCAGAAATGAAAGATAATGAATTTGTATTGTTTAAGCCACTTTTATGTTTGCAGTAGTTTGTTATGGCAGCAATAGAAAACTAATACATTACCCTATTTAAATCTCTAAGTCTCCACCCCTTTCCCCACTTTGCTGCTTAATCTTTTTCCTCCACAAAATGCAATACCTTCTAACAAACTTTATAATTTATTTGTTTTGTTTATAAATGTAAATTCTGCAAAGAAATGTAAGTTCCATAAAGGCCGGGAGTATCTATTTCGTCTACTATTTCCCAGAGTACAGTTAGGTGCTCAAATATTTGCCGAATAAACATTTGATGGGATTATACACATATGACTACATATGAAGAACTGTGCTAAGGATAATGATGATGATTAAAAAGCCATTAATCTTAAAGAAAAACTAGGTATATAATCAGTGGTTGCTTTTATTCAACAGCATTTAGATTTATAACTATGCATTAACATCTCTCAAAACACCTTTATTATTCAGTGTCTTAACTATTCCTTTTCATCCCAATTGCAACGTCTTTTTTGTTGACAAATTTTAATAACTAAGGAGACACTTCAAACATCTATTAAGTAAACATTTTCTTAAAAAGACATTCTGAATATTCACCCATCATGCCTTTGGGGTGATTTGATTCAGAAAATAATCAATATACAAAGTATTTCCTTCCTGAAAGAAGTTATAGAGATTTCGGAAAATCCCCAGGTTTGAAATATAAAACAAAGAATTTTGGCAATTACCAACAAACATATCTTCATTCGACAAACAGAGAAATCTTTGGTGTTAGAGTTGTTTACTCCATGATTACACCACTGCACTCCAGCATGGGTAGCAGAGCCAGACCCTGTCTTTAAAAAAAAAAAAAAAAAAAGAAAGAAAGAAAGAAAGAAAGAAAAAATCACTTACCTGTTCCAGGGGTAGATGTAACTCCAACAAGAGGACTCTGCATTACTGAAATGTTTGGCTACGCAAAAACAGAAGAAAGTGTTATGGTAAAAATGCAAAACACAAATACAGTAAGCGTTAAAAGGCTTCATTCAACAGATAACTGAACTTTTACCAGGTGCTAGAGATGCCTCTAATTAGATCAAAGTACAAAGGCACTCTTTTTTTCCGTAAGTTAAACAGTATTAACCTAAAATATACTAGACCCCTTAGTATTTGTTAAAATAAGAAAAGTCATGTTTAAAAAAAAAAAAAAGACATTATCTTCTATAAAAGGTGACATGGTAACTATCTGTTTTTAGTTTCTAAAGTGCAATATTTGAAATAACAGAGATAATGGTAATTTTTAAAATGACCAAGTTCATACAGAAAAACAGAAGGATGACAGAATATGATTTTCAACAGATACTTAGAAACCATGAAATACTCTAGATTCAAATCAGTCTAAACAATAATAGACAGCATATCCCTACCACTACCGGTAGAACGTTCCAAAACTGGTAAATTATCCATTTTAGTCCCTTTAAATATAATTAAGGATTAAAACAGTTAAAAATCCTTCTAAAACAAAGACGATATTCAAACAATAAATGAGAACAGACTCTACCTAGAACTCAATATTTTTAAAAACAGATTCTAATTAAACTAAGGAAATCTCAAATAGCTTCATCTAGCAACCAGAACTAAATGCTGAGAGAATGTTGGGAGAGATATAAAATGTATTCTTCAATTATTAATGCCAATTCTTTCATGATTAGAAAAAGGTTGAGCAAATTCCAGGGGGCATAACTAATTTGGGCTCTAATCTAGCAATGATATTCTTACCAACTTTCAAATCAAAAACATTCTCTATAAATTATGACCCATGAGTCTTTCAAGCATTTTGAATACAGCAGTATCTGCAAGCCTTTGCCTATATCACCAGAGAAGTAACGAAAACTTGCACAAATTTAGAAGCCAGTGGTTCTTGTAACAAACAATTTTTAAATTTTTATTATTTTATTTATTTTTGAGACAGGGTCTCACTCTGTCACGCAGGTTGAGTGCAGTAACACAATCACAGCCCATTGTAGCCTGAGCTTCCCAGGCTCAAGTAATCATCCCACCTCAGCTTTCTGAGTAGCTGGGACTATAGGTACACACCACCACACCCAGTCAATTTTTTTTTTTTTTTTTTTTTTGTATGTTTAGTAGACACAGAGTTTCGCCATGTAGCCCAGGCTGATCTCAAACTCATGGGCTCAAGTGATCTGCCCAAAGCCCAGCACAGGGGCTCACACTTGTAATCCCAGCACTTTGGGAGGCCAAGGAAGGTGGATTACTTGAGCTCAGGAGTTCAAGACCAGCCTGGGCAACAGGACAAATCCCATCTCTACAAAAAATACAAAAATTAGCCAGGCATGGTGGTGCACGTGTGTAGTCCCTGCTACTAAGGAGCAGAGGTGGGAGGATCACTTGAGCCCAGGAGGTCAAGGCTACAGTGGGGCATGAGCATTCCACTGCAATCTAGTCTGGGTGATACAGCAAGACCCTGTCTCAAAAAATAATAATAATAAAAATGATAAAAATACATAAAAATCAAGCAATCCGCCCACCTCAGCCTCCCAAAGTGCTGGGATTACAGGTGTGCACCAACACGCCCAGCCTTCATACCAAACTAAACATAAGCTTTACTTACCAACCTTTAGAAAACCATCCCAGACCAGAATATCTGTCCATTAGGAACAACAAATGCCATACATGTAATTTTACCATTTCTAGTAGGTACATTTAAAAAGTACAAACAGGTGAAATTTAGTAATGGTTTATTTAGCCCAACACATCCAAAACATTCTCATTTCAATATGTAATCAACATAAAAAAATAAGATACCTTACATTCTTTCTAAGTCTTCAAACTCTGGTGTGTATTTTATACTTAAAGTATATCTCAAGTGAGACTAGTTATATCTCTAGTATCAATAGCCACACTTAGCTAGTGGCTCCTGTTAGACACGAAGGCAGGTCTAGAAGTGCTGGGAAGAAACAGTAATCTGTTTACCACAGTGAATGAATTTTGCTTTACTTGACAAGTAAGCCTAGTATGCCAGATATATCAAGCCTATAAATAGCACGAATCTACTGAAAAAAGCTTTCTAATATTCTTGAACTCTTAACTTCACTAAATACAATTTAGGGAAAAGCATAAAACATATATCTAAAGCAAACAGCAGACATATGTTTATATAAAGAACTTATCAACTTAACTGATAAACTTTGTTTATGATTGTCCTACTAAGCACAATAATAATAGGAAACAACACTTGTGTCTATGAAGCTACTAAATTTTCCACTTAAAAGAAAAGTTGGCCAGGCACAGTGGCTCACACTTATAATCTAGCGCTTTGAGAGGTCAAGGTGCAAGGATCACTTGAAGCCAGCAAGACCTCATCTCTACAAAAAATAACACAATTAGCCAGGCATAGCAGCACGTGCCTATATCCCAATAGGACAGTTGAGGCAGAAGGATTGTTTGAACCCAGGAGTTCAAGGCTGCAGAGTTATGACTGCATCACTGCACTCTAGCCTGGGCAACAGAGCAGGACCCTGTTGGGACCTTAAAAAACAGAAGAAAATAAAGAGAAGTCTATACTACTTCTCAGCTGACAAGTGCCCTAGATCTAGATGAAACTCTAAATTTTCATTTATTCTTTCACATAACTTTTAAATATTAAACTTCTTAAACAATCAGAAAGATTTAAACCATAATCACATTCTACATGTATATTAAGTAGATTGGAGGTATAAGCAGGTGGATAAGGCATACCTATAAAAACCTGAGAATTATCTATGAGAGAAAATCTAGAGTTCTACGCTGTTAAGTACAGTTCATCATCAACAATTTAAGTAGATTGTATGATAAATGTGTTTAATGCTTATTCTGTGCAACACAGTTACATTAAAATAGACCTCAGGGAAACATTTCAAAGTATTGACTCTCACTGAACAGTCACATAAAACCATGATGTTGTTCACTGTGGATCAAAATGGTATTTATATTACCTGTCTTCTTGAAGTTAAAGGTGTTGATCCAAGTCCTGGGCTAGAAATGTCATCATATATACTTCTAACTGGTGGAGCGCCACTTTTATCTTTATGAGCTGGTAAAACTGGTTGTGGTGGTGACCCACCTACAGTGTACAAAAAAAAAAAAAGGTGAGAAAAGAAAGGATTCTTCTATCTTTTTGGTAAGATTTTTAAAAATTTATATTTTTGAAATATTGACTTAAAATCTTGTCTCCTAGTTCTTTTCAAACTTTAATAAGCTGAAGAGTCACTTGGGGACCTTGTTAAAATTCAGACTCTGATTCAGAAGGTGTAGGGTGAAGCCTGAGATTATACAGTTCTAACAAGCTCCCAGGTGATGCCAATGCTGCTGATCCACAGACTGCACTTTGAACAAAAGGATTCAGAGTAAGTAGTTAATGAAAATCTTAGTTTTCAGAAAACACATGTAACTTTTGCTCTCTCTACAAAATGCTTAACATTTAAATACAAAACTTGATCCCATTTCTCACTTAAAAGTAGGTACTAAACAACTCCAGTCTGTAGATTCCTGAATAAATATAATTCCCTAATGTAGAGTCTGACTATCTAGATTAAGTACATCCCATTCATGTTTCTCACAGTAGAAATATATTTAAGTACATAATAAAGACGTAATAAAAGGAACAACTTCTGTGACATAAAGATGTCTTTTTCGATCAGAGAACATGCAATGCCAAAGAGTGATGCAGCCCAGGCCATTGGTAAGACTAATGTCTGAGCTTGGACAGTATAGCTTGAGCTATTTAGAGCACAGTCTATGGAATAAGACTAACCTGAGGTTTATAGCGCTCTCTCACTAGCAAGTGAGCTTCAGCAAATTATTTGTTGCATTTAGCCTCAGTTTCCTCTTTTTAAAAATGGGGATACTGTTACCTACCCTTTAAAATTGACAAAATAAGGATTAGCATACTGCCAGGCTCATAAGCAATCAATATATGTTGGCTACCATAATAAAACACATTTGAAATTTAATGTTTAATGTTAAATGAATTATTTCAAATATAATTTATAATTCTCCTGGATAAATCCTAAATAATAATAAATCATTTTAAAGCAAAAATACTTTAAAGGGCAATTAAGGTAAAAAGAGTTTTCATTTGAACAACTACTAAAGGATATTAGCTCACAATTAGAATTCAACCACTTCCGTAGCTAATTCTCACTACTCAGTTAAAACTTTGAAGTCATTTTTTTAAATATTTCTTTGCTAAAGGAGTTCTGCAATAAATACAGGCTGCATTTACAATACTTTGCCCTGACAATCACAAATTCTGTGTATAAAACCTCCCCCTAGTTTGCAAAGTCAGTCCTTTCCTCAAACATGCTATATGTGACAATCTCAATTCACTAAGACTAAAGGCAGAATTCACATCTACATCTTCAAGTTACATTTCTTTTGACCAATCATTTCCTATGCTTGTATCTTAAGATGAATTACTTTAAATTAATTCAGTTGAAGCTAAATGATGGTATTTCATCAACTCTATGAGGCACTCTCCCCTCACCACACTCTGACATCTCCAAAACAGAAATTTTACAAAAAATGGCATCTTAGCATTATGTCATATTTAGGGTTATTTTTGCTAGTGGTACTTAAAAGCCAATTCAATGGCATCTTAGAATGAATAAAACGTAGAATACATTTTAGTGGCTCTAGAAATTATAGCTTATACTGCTTACATCTCTATTCCAAGAGCCTTACAATAAAAGCTTTGCTTTATAATAGACACATTGCTTAATTTTTTTTTAATTAATGAACGTATTGACGAGGGTGAATGCTGCACCATTACACTTTTTAAAATTCTAGCATAAGCTTGTCCCACCCGTGGCTTGAATACCACATGAAGCCCAGGATGGCCTTGAATGTGGCCCAACACAAATTGCTAAACTTTCTTAAAACATTATGACTTTTTTTTTGCAATTTTTTTTTTTTTTTTTTGTAGCTCATCAGCTATTGTTAGAGTTACTGTATTTTATGTGTGGCCCAAGTCAATTCTTCTTCCCATGTGGTCCAGGGAAGCCAAAAGATTGGACATCCCTGTATGCAGCACGTCTATAAAATTATTTTAAGCAATTCACCTACCTGCAAGTAAAGGTGATCTCATTTCCATTACTCCTACCGAAGGGCCACTAATTGATCGAGGTTGGGGAGTCACCGGAGCTGGCAAATCCCCCATTAAAAATCCAGGTAAGAACTGGGCATTAACTCCTGGCTTTGGAGATGTGGGTGAACCCAGCATCATTGGTTCAGATCCTACATGAATCAAAACATAAATTAAAGACTTTTCTGTTACAATATCTGACAAATACATGCAAGAATCTACCATAATTTTGAAAGTTTAATCAAAACTTTTAGATATAATAGAACTATAGTTGAATTTATTATTTTAAAAGCCAACAAAAATTATTTCTAGAAATTTGTAAAGTTATCTTGTATTCACTTTTTTTTTTTTTTTTTTGAGAGTCAGACTCTCGCTCTGTCACCAGGCTGGACTGCAGTGGCGCAATCTCAGTTCACTGCAACCTCTACCTCCTAGACTCAAGCGATCCTCCCTCCTCAGCCTCTCAGTAGCTGAGTCTACAGGCCTGCACTACCACGCCCAGCTAATTTTTGTATTTTTTTTTGTAGAAATGGGGTTTCACCATGCTGCCCAGGCTGGTCTGGAGCTCCTGAGCTCAGGTGATCCACCAGCCTTGGCCTCCCAAAGTGCTGAGATTAAAAGCATGAAGCCACCATGCCTGGCAGCACAATATTAATCCGTGACAGCTATTTTTGTTTACATTATTTCAGGGATTTAAAAATCACACTAATAACTTCTTTCCATTTCCGAATCAGTTTGGACTATGTAACAACCGAAAACAAGGACAGGCTGCACTACTTAGACAAAGTCTTAGAATATCAAACACAACGCATTTAGCTTGCTAAATTGTTTCTTTTTCTTCCCCATAAAAAGTGCATCATTATTGTGATAAAACTGTAACCATGCATATATTAGAGCACTTACAAAATAACAGTGATAACTAGCACCCTAACTCAGAAACATGTTGAAAAGAATTGAAAACTTGTTTTTGTAACTTTTTTCTTAATAATTAGTTTAAGTCAAGAATAATCACAGCTGGGCGTGGTGACTCAAGCCTGAAATCCTAGCACTTTGGGAGGCCAAGGCAGGAGGATCACTTGAGCTCAGGAATTCAAGACCAGCCTGGGAAACACAGTGAGAGCTCATCCTTTTTATTTAAAAAAAAAAAAAAAAAAAAAAAATTAAAGAATCATCTCTAAATATTCCCCTAATATAAAGCCAACTTAGAGAACTGAAACCTCTCACAATTGTTGATACAAAATCCTCACAATCTATAGATATTATTTCCCTTATGAAGATGAGTGAGCTATATAATTCTATTTTCATAGCAAAATAGCAGAATAAGGAAAACGACGGGCTATGGAGTCAAAGATGTGCGTTCAAGGTCTTTCAGCAAAACGGAAACAGAGCTTTTGTTAGAATTATAGCAAGTACAGCTTGACCTGGTACCTGATACAAAGTTAAGTGCTCAGTAAATACGAATTATTATTTTCTACAAGTATTTCATAATAGCAAAAACTGAGTAGTGAAAGTATAAATGTAGAATTTGCAATCTCTGCTTATGAAAATAATTTTCAACTAGCTGACAAGCCTGAGTGTGACTCATGGCACCCAGAAGGGTCAAATGTTTGCTATGTTATTTGTATGTTTTTTATTAACTATTACTTAACTTCCAGACAGCCTTAAAAATCTGTTTCTTGATATCTAAAAGCTGCCAACTCTTTACTCTTCTTCTTATTTCCCATTACACTAGGCCTAGATATTAACAATACAAGTGTATAAAAGACAAAAAAAAAAAAAAAAATTCAATAAATGGATAAAGCAGATGCTAAAACAAGGTGTAAAAAACTCTAATTACATTGTAATTACTTTAAAAAGTGCTAGTTACTATGTTACATGGCACTACAGAAATATTTCCTAAGAATATCCACTAAAATCAAACCAAAAGTCTAAACAAAGGCATATTCCTAACAGATATTTAGAATACCATATTAAATGCAAAGTTTTTGGTAACATCCACTACATTCACTCCCCTCCCTAAAAGAAAAAAAAAATTATAGCAAAATAAAGTAAGAATTGGCTTAAGAAAAGTTGTGATATATCTGGATACATATAGACACAGTAGAAGCCTCAAGCCTGTAATCCCAGGATTTTGGGAGGCCGAGGGGGGCGGATCGCTTAAGCTCAGTTCCAGACCAGTCTGGACAAAAGGGCGAAACCTTGCCTCCACCAAAAATACAAAAAGTAGCTGGGAGTGGCGGCACACGCCACTGGGAGGCTGAGGTGGGAGGATTGTTTGAGCCCGGAGGCGGAGGCGGAAGTTGCAGTGGGCTGAGATTGCACAACTGCACTCCAGCCCAGCCCGGGGGACAGGGCGAGACCCTGTGTCAAAAAAGAGGAAGTGAGGGAGGGAGGAGGGAGAGAGGGAAGAAGGAACGAAAAGAAAAAAGAAAGCACCAGACAGCAAGGAGGGCACAAGGGGCTCTTAATCAGGACTGTCACTAACCACCCTTCAGACTAAATTTCACTTAAAGCAAACTTAAGGAAAAAATGCTGCATGTCCTCAATTCCATTTCATATTCTGTGCTCCTAAAAGATTCGTACTCAGCTAGTACAGTTTGTTGAAGTCAACCCTTAGTTTTACTACACCAGTGGGCACCTGGAATATCTGCAAAATGTGAACTTGCACATTAATACTGGCTAATGTCAGATTTCTGGCAAGGCAATATACAGGGATTGGTTTACTCACATTTGTAACCCCAATAAATATGCACTCCAAAATGTTTTTGTTCAATAGAAAAATTTGGAACTGGAAATGAAGAGCTTTCTGATCTCTAAAATATATTAAAAATAAATACCAAGACGACATTTGTACATAAATTTTAATGCAGATTATTGACATTATGCATTTAGTTTTTTTATGACATACTAAAGCAGTTCAAGTTACTCTATTCTCAAAAGGAACTTATTTTACACCAAACATGGCAAGCATTATATACCCTTCAAATCTAAAAAGACTCTTTCTACACGAGATATATATATATATATATATATATATATATATATATATATATATATATATATATCACTTGCTCTCTTTTCCAAGCTCAGAAAGTTATAACCTAACTTGCAGGTAAGTCTCTATGACAGTAAGACGGTTTATTTTCCGTTCTAAAATTTTCGACGGTTCTCACAAGTCGCAAAACTCAGCAGGAAAAAAAAAAGGAATCCGCGTGCTATTACATTGGTAGATTTTTTTCAAATACGACATATTTCAATGAAGCTCCGCAATAAATAATGGGAGTGAATCTTTAAAAAATTCAGATCGGGACCTATTAGAGAAAAATACCTCCTACAATACTTAAGAGTCACTTTCCCCAAATAAAGGCGGGAAATATCGTGCGAACTCCTAGCTTGCTATTAAGGCCAATATCTCAATGATTACCAACCACCTGGTTGATTAAACGTTGCACGATTCAAGCTTCCATTAATAACAAGATTCCTTTTGCAAAGCCCGGGAGAGAGGAGGAGTCAAAACAGGAACTAGAAGCACAGGTGATCAAGAAGCAGTGGACTGCACCCACACACTTCAGGGCACCGCCCACCCACGTGTACCGCGGTCAGTTCCTTCCAGGGAGGCTTCCGGGGAACCGGGGAATCCAGCAACTAGCAGCGCGTCTCGGGTATCAGAAGGAGGTTAAGGTATGGGCCAGTCTGGCGTAGCTGGCGTGTGGGGGCACAAACACAGCTCAGTCACCGTCCGACGGCCTTTCCTTCACCCTCCCAGGCCCACAGCTTCCCGGCGCCACCTCTGTAGCAGTATGGAGGCGATGCGTTGAGTAGGGGACTGACTAGGAACTTGGGGGCACCCAATGGTTCCCTCTCCGCGACTGAAACCAGCAGACGAGAGCCTGACGACTGCCCTTCAGTCTTGCCCGCCTCCAGGCCCAAAGCAGGGATGGCAGTGCCAACAAGGAAAAGCAGTATTTCACTCACCTAACGCGGGCCCCTGAGGTTCCACGGCAAAGGCTGCCATTGCGTCGGCAACTACACTTAAAACCAGGACCTTACCAATTTTCAAAAATGGCGGAAACGCTCCCTACGGGTGAGGGCGTGCTATCTCTTGGGGTTGCGTAACTTCCGGACCTGCGCTGTGCTTAAGTTGTGGGCGCCGGAGCCATTTTGGAATAGGGCAAAGTTTTTGCGCTAAGAATTTCCGAAAAAAGGGTTTTTCCACCGGGAAGGTGGCGAACCAGCGTGTGGTTCTGGGAATGCTTTTCGTCCCTCTGTGAGCCTCCTGATTTGTTGGCACTTGAGTTACATAGAAGCACAGATTATTTTACTCACGGTTTCATAATTAGCGTGAGTTGACCCAGTGCCCTATCACCGGTCAGCTTTTCCGAGTAATACCTGGGAAAGTCAGCTTGATGAAAACAATTGGTGCCTCTTTCCAATGTAAATTTCTGGACTTAGTGCATGACGCTTTTTTCTCAAAATATGTTTTCTACTATCTGTATGCCATTTCTTTTAAATTTTGTGTTATGTAGACAATTTTACATTAAAGCATAACTCATACGATGTTTTGTTGCATATTAATACATACAAAAATATAGCTAACGAACGCATAAGTACACATGTAGATAATGGAGGATAATTATACGCACCCACGAACCCTCCACACCGCGGAATCTTTCGTGCTGCTGCCTGTGCCATCCCTGCCATCCATCTCCCCTCACTTTGCTGCTTTTCTTTAGGGCATAGTCATACGTAGATCACATATACATATTCTGCATATGTGTGTGTAAAAATATGTTGTTTAGTTTTGCTCAGTTACTAACTTTATACAATAATGTGCTACATATGTATAACTGGGGTGTTCTCAGCTCCATACCATGAGGATTATTTCCAAAATATCCACCCATGCTCAGCTATTTCTTCTACGACTTCCAAAATCTCAAATCCAGTAAGAATTTTGTCTTTGGAATGAGGCAGTAACAATTCCAGAATTAAATGGTAGGTTCCCAGAAATCAAATTTTAAAACCACTCACAGATCGAATTGACTTTTCGAAAATGGGTGTGTGAATTGAATTGTGTCCCCCAAAAATTTATGTTCATGTCCTAACCCTCATACTTATGAATATGACCTTATTTGGAAATTGGGTCTTTGCAGATGTAATAAAGTTCAGATAAAGTCATATTGGAGTACCACAGGCTCGGTAACCTAAATCAGCACAAATGTATCTCTTATAATTCTGGAGGCCAGAAATCCAAAATGAGTATTATGGGGCTAAAATCAATAAGAAGGACTATTTTCTTCTGGAGGCTCCAGGGGAGAATCTATTACCTTGCTTTTTCAAGCTTCTAGAAGCTACTTATATTTCCTAGCTTTTGTCACCTTCCTGCCTTTTCAAAGCCAAAGATGAAGCATCTTTGGTCTGTCTGACACTGCTTTGTTCAGCTTCTGCCATCACATAGCCTTGTGATTACATTTAGGACTCACCCAGGTGATCCAGGATAATCTTACTATTTCAATATCCAGTAGAGGTGATTAAGTTAATAATCACATCTTCAAAATATCTTTTGCCATATAAGGTAACATTCACAGGTTCTAAAGCTTAGTGTATGGATATCTTTGGGGACTAGTTAGCCCACTACACGGAGCAATCCACTTTTTAGAATTAAGCTACCAAGAAAAGTTCATCAATGAAGAAATTTCTACACACATTGAGGCTAGATGTGGTGGCTCACACCTGCAATCCCAGCACTTTGGGAGGCTGAGGGGTGGATCACTTGAGCCCAGGAGTTTGAGACATAGTAAGAACCCACTTCGCTACAAAATAAAAAATAAATTTTTAAAAAAGAAATTTCTATAAAAATTATGATCTAGCCAAGCAAAAGAACACTATACACCGGCTAAAATAAATTAGATGGATTTGATATGAGTGTAAATATTAACCTAGAAAGATCTCTGTGATAGATACAATGAAAAAAAGTAATTTGAAAACATAAATATATATGCATACATATGTGGCACCATTTTATTTTTATTTAATAACAGGTTTATTTAGGAACAGATACAGAGAAAGAGAGAGAGAGAGAGAGAAAAGAGTGATGCTTCTTTAAATAAAGGAAGATGTTGAAAAAGATTTGCACTGGCCAGGCTCTGTGGCTCACACCTGTAATCCTAGCACTTTGGGAGGCCAAGACGGGCAGATCACAAGATCAGGAGTTCAAGACCAGCCTGGCCAACATGGTGAAACCCCATCTCTACTAAAAATACAAAAATTAGCCAGGCATGGTGATGCGTGCCTGTAATCCCAGCTGCTTGGGAGGCTGAAGCAGGAGAATCGCTTGAACCCAGGAGGTGGAGGTTGCAGTGAGCCAAGACCGTGCCACTGTACTCCAGCATGGCGACAGAGCAAGACTCTGTCTCAGAAAAAGAAAAAGATTTGCACCAAACTATTAACAGTAGAAATAAAGTAGTAAAAGGTTTGTAAATTGGAGGAATGGCCTTTAACTTATTTTATACAATTTTTGTGGTTGATTACAGGTGTTACTGCTATTTTGTTTATTTGTTTATTTATTTATTTATTTATTTATTTATTGAGATGTAGTCTTGCTCTGTCACCAGGCTGTAGTGCAGTGTTGCAATCTCAGCTCACTGCAACCTCCACCTCCTGGGTTCAAGCGATTCCCCTGCCTCAGCCTCCGGAGTAGCTGGGACTACAGGCGCCTGCCACCACACCCGACTAATTTTTTTTTTTTTTTTTTTTGGTAGAGACAGGGTTTCACCATGTTGTCCAGGATGGTCTCGATCTCCTGACCTCATGATCCACTCGCCTCACTCTCCCAAAGAGCTGGGATTACAGGCATGAGCCACTGTACCCGGCCCTATTTTCTTTATTTTTTTAATTAAAAACTTTTTTCCATTAATAAATTTATTTTCCTTTCTTTACCTGCATTTCAATATTTTACCCTTTCGATGGGCTCTTTTCCTTACCAAGCTATAAAGAAGCCCAGTATTGAAACCCTCCCTAGGCCGTGCTCTTCCACCTACCTACCATGTGCTAATTTCTCTCTCATTTCATTTTTTCATGATCTCAAAAGAAATGTCTATAGATTTTAGTAAATTATCTGTTTCCCTATCTTTACTATTTTGATTTTTAATTAATTACAGATTGGCTCCTGTGTAATGCTCTTCTGAAATAAAACTACTGACCCCAACTATTTTTTTTTTTTCTAATTGGCAAATTAGACCTGCCTCCTTGACATCTGCAGTATCCAACAGCTTTGACAATCTTTTCCTAAGTACAAGTGTTTTCTTTATTTTTGGTGATGCTACACTTCCTATTTCTCATAACTTTACTCCTTTTCTTGTTTTTCAATAATTGATCCCATTTTTTTCTAACCTGGGAATATTATTGTTGTTCAAGCCTTTGCTCTCTCCTTTCTTTTTCAACTCTTAGTGGTCTTCCTTGGAATCCTTATCATTGTCACCCTGTTCAAATAATTGTTAATAATCTATGCCCAACATCTCTAAAGTCAAATGCCACTTTTCCAGATGCTTGCTGGACAACCTACCCATACATCAAACCTCAAAAGCAAGCTCATCTTTTGTCCCTTTTTCTGTTCATCTCTTAGAAACTCAAAATTAAATTTATAGTGTGTTAGCGGAATTTAGAGTCAGACGGACCTCAATTCAGAGCCCAACTCTCTCACTAAAACCTATATACTTGGATTTGTATTTGATTTCTAGATTTTATTGTTTGTAAAATAGAAACAATACCTGCTTTGAAAGGTGGTTATTCTTAGTACAGTGCCTGCTCCACTTCGGTTTTTATGACATTCACTTTCTCTACCATCAAACATTCAGATATTCTTTCTGCCTCTTCAATTTCTATACAATTGCAGTCAACTCTTCACATCTCCCTGCCTTCAGTTTCTCCCACCTAACACACCAGTAGCCAAAACTTTCTTTTTGTTGTTGTTGTTTTTTGAGACGGAGTCTCATTCTGCCATCCAGGCTGGAGTGCAGTGAAGCGATCTCAGGTTACTGCAACATCTGCCTCCTATGTTCAAGCAATTCTCCTGCCTCAGGCTCCTGAGTAGCTGAGATTACAGGCGCACACCACCATGCCAGGCTAATTTTTGTATTTTTAATAGAGATAGGGTTTTGCCATGTTGGCGAGGCTGGTCTCAAACTCCTGACCTCAAGTGATCCTCCAGCTTTGGCCTCCCAAAGTGTTGGAATTACAGGCATGAGCCACTGCGCCTGGCCCAAAGATTTTTCTTCATACACATTACCCAGCTGTCTGAAAACACTCACTGAGTTCCTATTTTCTACAGAAGCCTCCTTTTCTTCAGCCTCCACAAGGCTCAGGTGTGCAGCACATGTCATCTAGTAACATCCTTTATTATACCATATACATTGTCACCTGGACAGCAAAGGAGGAAAAAATCAAAATATCTCATGGTGGGAGGGTAGAAGCATCTCTTTGAGAGACTTCCATAGGAACCCCTAAAGGCAATACACATTGTTACCCTACTTTCACCTTGGGATAACTGAGAACCTTGGTTTCAAAAGTAAAATCCCAGGGTGTGGTGGCATGTACCTTGTAGTCCCAGCTACTCAGGAGGCTGAGGCGGGAGGATCACTTGAGCCCAGGAGTTCCATGCTGCAGTGAGCCATGATCCTGCTACTGAACTCCAGCCTAGGCCACAGAGCAGGACCCTGTTCCCTGGCCCCCCCAAAAAAGAAAATTTCCTTCACCTCCTCATCCTAAAATTTGCTCCAATCAATTATCTCGTTATTCCCTGTTGGAAACCCTCATTCTCTTGTGAACAGCTCCTCACATTGTATGTCTTGCTCACATCAACCTTCAGACTAGCATCCCTTAGCTTTCCACCCCAATTTGCAAAGTCTTGTGTTTCTTTCAAGTAGCAGCTCGAGTCTCTTTCTGTCATGAAACCTGCCCCAACCATGCCAACTCTGAATCATCTTCTCTCTTCACCTCACTTTGCTGTAAGATACTTGTAAGTTTTCTTTTCAGCCCCACTAGATGGATTTTCTTGAGGCCAGGGACCATAACTTTTCCTATTTTGTATTTCCATTACTTTTCAATTAAATGTATCTTGAAAAATGAATGGTTACAGTATGTAGCTATTTAGGCATAAACAGAGCAAGAGAGGGTGACCCCTACCCCAACCGGGAATGTCAAGCGGTTGTTAAACTGTCTCTCTGAAATAATTGGTTGCAGCCAGTGCCAGGAAAAGGCAGTTTCCCAACAGATAGAAACACCTAAAACTGGTGATCAGCAGCTTCCGGATAAGATCTAAGGAGATGGGAGAGTGGGCTCAGGCATGCATATTAAGAGGCAAAATCGAGGAGTTTAACTGGTACATGACCTCCTAAGGACATTCAGCTGGTAAGGGAAGAACACCTCTGGTGAGCATGCGTACAACTCCAGTAAACACACTGCGCACGCTCACCTCCAAAGTGCTAACAGGCCTCCCTCTCCAAGGAAAGAATCAAGGGAAAAGGGACGCAAGATGCCGGAAGTATGCCACATGTAAAACCCTACGTCCAAGGTCAAATGGGGCACTTGTCCTCTAAGATGGCCACTTGGCCCTCTTCCAAGTGTACTTTACTTTCTTTTCATTCCTCCTCTAAAGTTTTTCAATAAACCTTCACTCCCACTCTAAAATTTGCCTTGATCTCTTCGTCTGCCTTACACCCCTTAGTCGGATTCTTTCCTGAGGACACAAGAATTGTTGTTGCAGACCCGTATTAGTCGGATTCTTTCCTGAGGACACAAGAATTGTTGTTGCAGACCCGTATGGATTTGCCGCTGATAACATATTCTGATGCTGTGTAACTCGGATTCCCACCACCGATAACAAAATGATTAAACATTAATTACAAGCTGTAAATAAACATTAAACAAAGGATAATTATCTGACATAACTTATTTAATGCAATTTTGCATGTTTGCCAATTTTAAAAATCGTAACTGCACATTAATTATATTAGTGCTTATTATAAAATAAAGACCTATTTATAGTTCTAATTACTCTTTTTTGTGTAAAATGAGATCTTCAAAATGTGGATTACCTTGAATGAGAAACATTTGTACATTTTTTTATTTCTTGTTAAACTGAAATTTTAGAAATATTGCAGGTTCACTATATTCCTCTGTACATGAATATTATCTTGATTACAATACTTGTTTCTCTACCTTCTATTCTGAACATATTATATAAACTGTCAAATGGAACCTGTTTCCTATTTCTGTTCTGAATTCCTCCCTCCCAGGGCATCAGATTTCATCAAAGTGCTATTTTTGTAGACCATTGATTATCAAACTTAGGTGGGGAGCCCTTTCTTCAACAAAGGATGGTGCAGATGCTTAATAAATACAACTGCCCAGTTGGGAGGGGAGGAACAGATAGAGTACAAGGGTTCTTGCCCCCTAAACTGCCAACTACCACAACTCCAAGTGACTCTTGAAACACTTGGTTTGGAGTACCTAGGGCTACAGAGAGCTCAACCTGAAAATTTGCTCTGGGCTGTATTTCAACTTTCTTCTAAACTCAAATTTTGAAAAAGTCAGAAATATGTAAAATCTCACATTAAAAAATTTTTTCGGCCGGGCGCGGTGGCTCAAGCCTGTAATCCCAGCACTTTGGGAGGCCGAGACGGGCGGATCACGAGGTCAGGAGATCGAGACTATCCTGGCTAACCCGGTGAAACCCCGTCTTTACTAAAAAATACAAAAAACTAGCCGGGCGAGGCGGCGGGCGCCTGTAGTCCCAGCTACTCGGGAGGCTGAGGCAGGAGAATGGCGTAAACCCGGGAGGCGGAGCTTGCAGTAAGCTGAGATCCTGCCACTGCACTCCCGCCTGGGCGACAAACTGAGACTCCGTCTCAAAAAAAAAAAAAAAAAAAAAAAAATTTCAATAAGTTTAATATATTCACACCCAAACTGCTTGTGTATCTATCATATACTGAATATTCATCAACCTACTTATAAATGTCTAACTATGCAGTATTTGTATATAAATATAAAATCAACTTCTTAATCTTAAAAGCCCACTCTCAGTCTATTCTATAAAACAAAAACAAATACTTTTTTAAATGAAGGGAAGAAAAAAGATTTCCACCTTTAGTAAGACTTCAGAAAAAAGATGGAGTTTGTCATCTTCAGAAAGAGCAAGGGGAGAGAACATCTTATCACTCATGCTGTCACCATCTCAGCCTTCAGCACCTGGTGTAGCATGGGCTACCATTCATTTAGTGATGTCATATAAAGCACACAGAGGAACCATGACTTCATGGGTACCAAGGACAAGTGATCTCCAAAGGCCCCTTGTGATGTTTACGATGTAGAGATCTGGCTGGGCATGGTGACTCATGCCTGTGATCCCAGCACTTTGGGAGGCTGAAGCAGGAGGATTGCTTGAGCTCAGGAGTTTAAACTCAATCTGGGCCACACAGTGAGAACTCATCTTCAAACAAATCACCTTTAAAAGAATCAGACATCATCTTTTAAAAAATACAAATTTGGCCGGGCACAGTGGCTCATGCCTGTAATCCCAGAAATTTGGGAGGCCGAAGTGGGTGGATCACCTGAGGTCAGGAGTTTGAGACCAGCCCAGACAACATGAAAGCCCGTTTCTACTAAAAAAGTACAAAAACTAGCTGGGTGGGGTGGCGGGCGCCTGTAATCCCAGCTACTGGGAGGCTGAGGCAAGAGAAACGCTTGAATCCAGCAGGTGGAGGTTGCAGTGAGCCAAGATCACGCAATTGTACTCCAGTCTGGGAAACAAGAGCGAAACTCTGTCTCAAAAAAAAAAAGTACAAATTCGCTCGTTGTTATTTGCGTTATCTGACCTCTATAAACAATCATGACCAAAGCCACGTCTTTATAAAGTTAAAAATAAAATGTTACATGTGAAAATATATGAAGTTTTTATGATCATTTTATTATAATAAACAACTGGCAGACAGGAAGTAGCTAAACTTCAAAAGAAACATCAGTGTACTTCATTCAACTGTTGTCGTTAAATCAATTAAATGATTCCTTTCACCTGTAGGAAGTGAAAAACTAAAACTTACATAACTTTCAGGTGTAATTTTATTTCCTGCTCTTCTATTTGAACTATCAGGTAGTTTGATCAGATGTTTAAAAGTAGAAATTTATAGCAGGCAAAATTGACAACTTTGAATAAAAAATGCTATAGATTTTAGGAAGAGCTATGTCTGGGATTTGCCTTGAAATAATTTGCTAGGGTAGGGAGGGCAGAAAGAGAGGAGGGATGATCGCTAGGGGTACATATTAAACCAGAAAAGCCATGAGCCTAAATTCTAGAGTGTTCAAAAGTCATTCATTCTGTCTCAGCTTATGTGAAAAATGAGAAGAAAAAAAAAAAAGAAAAACACTGGGCATGGTGGCCCCAGCCTGTAATCTTAGCCACTCAGAAGGCTGAGGCAAGAGGATCACTTCAGGCCAGGAGTTTGAGATCAGCCAGGGCAACTTAGGGCGACCCAAGAAATAAAAATTAAAAATTTTGCCAGGCATGGTGATGCATGCCTGTAGTCCCAGCTACTTGGGAGGCTAAGGTAGGAGGATAGCTTGAGCCCAGGAAGTTTGAGGCTGCAGTGAGCTATGATCACAGCACTGCACTCCATCCTGGGTGATTGAGTGAGACCCTATCTCTACAAAAAACAAAAAAAGGAAAACATGAATCTTTCCTTGCTTGATAATGCCGTTGTTTAGAGAATCAGCATGTTGTTGAGTACAGGTGCAAATCTTGACTTTAAATACTTAATAGTTATGTGACATGAACATCTCTAAGACTCAGTTTTAAAAATCCGAATAGTGTGAATAATTTTACCCACCTCATGTAATACATTGACTTATTTAACCAGTGACATATATATAATATATTCAACAACTGAATTTTAGCCTAATGGCCTTATCTGTCATCAGCATATGACATAGCCTTTGATAAACTAATTTGGCTTCTTCCCCCATTAATCTGCCAAACAAGTCTTTCCAAAGTCACCAAAGACCATCTGATATGTTTTGGATCTGTGTCCCCACCCAAATCTTATACTGAAATGTAATCCACGGTATTGGAGGTGGGGTCTGATGGGAAGTGATTGGATCGTGGGGATGGATTTCTCATGAATGGTTTAGCATTATCCCTCCAGGTACTGTCTTTGAGATAGTGAGTTCTCACGAGATATGGTTGTTTAAAAGTGTGTGGCATGTCCTGCCTCACTCTCTGGTTCCTGCTTTCACCATGTGAAGCACCTGTTCCTGTTCTGCCTTCCACTATGAGTAAAAAGCTTCCTGGGGCCTTCCCAGAAGCAAATATCACTATACTTCCTATACAGCCTGCAGAACTATGAGCCAATTAAACATCTTTTCTTATAAATTACCCAGTCTTCAGTATTTGTTTATAGCAAAGCAAGAACAGACTAATACAACCACCATGAGGCTAAATTCAATACATTTTCCGTTCTAACCTTTTGTAACTTCTCAGTATGAGTTCTTGAACACTCTCTTTGAAGCCTTCAGTTTCTCTGGCAATGTACTCTTGGGTTCCTGCTTACCCCTCTAATCATATGACCGTGTCTTTTCTTGACTCATCCTCCTCTACCTAGCCACTAAAAATTGTTCTCATAGCCAGGTGCAGTGACTCACACCTATAATTCTAACACTTTGGGAGGCTAAGGCAGGAAGATCGCTTGAACCCAGGAGTTTGAGACCAGCCTGGGCAACATAGCAAGACCCTGTCTCTATAAAAATAGGAATAATAATAATAAAATTGTCCCCCAAGGCTTTATCTTATGATCTGGTCTTGCCCTACACTCTTTCCTTATATGTTGTCATCCATGCACATTGCCTATAATGTCTCTCAATTCATACCGCCAGCACAGATCATTCTGTGTGGTACAAATTTATGTACCCAATTACCTATTTGACATATCTATTTGACTTGGATATCTCAAAGGTACTTCAAAATCAAATTTAAAAAGCCAAACCCATGGTCTTTTGTGTAAAACTTGAATGTTTATCTCAGGGAATGGCACTACCACCATCAAGACCATGGATGGTCTTGAAAACCTCTTTCCAACACCAATCCAATGCCAAGTCCTGTGAACTCTACCTCCTAAATACCATTTTAATGCATCCATTTTTTTTTTCAATTTTTGCTGCTTTAGCAAAATCCCGGTTTCCTCACTTGAGACCTGGACCCTAGTTTCCTTAATGAACTTGCTTTCCCTCCCTAATCCACTCTCCATAGTGCAGTCAGACTGATCTTTTCAAAGTAATATTCTGCACAAGTTTCTCTCCTGCTTAAAACTTCTCCATTTTGCTGGGTGCAGTGAGTCACACCTCTAATCCTAACACTTTGGGAGGCTCAGATGGGATTGCTACAGGTAGTCCCAGCTGCTTGGGTGGCTAAGGCAGGAGAGCCCGGGAAGTTGAGGCTGCAGTGAGTCCTGAGCATGCCACTGCACTCCAGCCTGGGCGACAGAGCGAGATCTTATCTCATAACTTCTCAGTTTCTTTCACTGTTTAAAAGGCCAAAATCCTAGAGCTGCCTACAATCCCCTGCTTGATTTAGCCTAACAGTCCAGCCTCATCTGACACCACCTTATTGCTTCTGGTTCACTGCTTCAGCCATTCAGCCCTCTTTCCATCACTCCAATGTGTCATGCTCCTTCCCAACCCTGGGTCTTAACGTATTCTCTTCCCTCAGTTCTGGAAGACCTGCAACAACCCACTCTCCCTCACTTAGTCAACGCCTATCTTTTATAACTGATGGTAAATGTCACTCAAAAGTCAGGAAAGCCTTCCCTCATAACTAGATGAGGTTACTGTTTGAGTTACACACTTCTGTACTTTAAAAAATAATCCGTATCTCCCCTCCCAACTAGATTATAAGCTCCATGAAGTCAAGGAATTGGGTTTTTTTCATTAAGCCTTTTAAAAACTTTAAAAATTTTTGAGATATTTATAGATTCACTAGCAGTTGTAAAAACTGATGCAGAGAAATCTCATGTGCACTTTACCCAGTTTCTCCTAATGTACATCTTGCACAACTAAAGTATAATGTCATAACCAGGATATTGAACAGTGATACATCAAGTTAAAGGACATTATTATTATCATGTGGCCCTTTCATAACCCCACCAACTTCCCTCTCCTGCCACGATCTCCTTAATTCCTGACAATCACTATTCTGTTCTCCATTTCTATAATTTTGTCATGTCAAGAATTTTATAGTAGTGGAAAATTACAGTATTGGGGATTGACTTTTTTACTCAGCATAATTCTTTGTAGATTCATCTGGCTTGATGCGCATATCATTAGTTTGTTCCTCTTTATTACTGAGTGGTATTTCATGGCATGGATGCATCACACTTTAGACAGCCATTCACCCATTGAAGAACATCTGCGTTGTTTCCAGTTCTGCCTATAACAAATAAAGTGTCTATAAACATTCATGTAAAAGTTTTTGTATTAATATACATAATCATTTCTCTGGGGAAAATGCCCAGGTGTATAGTTGCTGGGTCACACAGTAGTTGTGTATTTAGCTTTTTCAAAAACTGCCAAAATCTTTTCTAGAGTAGCTGTACCCTTTTACATTTCCACCAGTAACATATAAGTGATTCTATTTCTCTATTTCCTTGCCAACATTTGGTGGGTCATTATCTCTTAGCCATTCTGGTGGGTATGTAGTGATATCTCATTGTGGTTTTAACTTGCACTTTCCTGGTAGCTATGATGTTGAACATTTTATTATGTGCTTATTTGTCATCTGTGTATCCTCTTCAGTAAAGTGTCTCTTGATACATTTTGTCCATTTCCTAATTGGGTTGATTTTTTTTCTGACTGTTGAACTTTGAGAAATGTTTAAATATATTCTAGATGCTAATCTTTTGTCAAATACATGGTTCGCAAATATATTCTTCCATTTTTCATCTTCTTAACAAGGTCTTTCAAATAGCAAAGTTTTTAATTTTGATGAGATCCAATTTATAAATTTTTGCTTTTGTGGATCACAAGTTTGGTGTCAAGTCTAAGGACATTTTGACTAGCCCTGGAGCCCAATGATTTTCTTTGATTTTCTCCTAAAAGTTTTTTAGTTTTCCATTTAAGTCTATGCTCCATTTTTGAGTTAATTTTTGTTGAAGGTATGAGATTACATAGAATTTCTTTCTTTTTTCTTTTTTTTTGCCTATGGAAATACAGATGTCCAATTGCTCCAGCATCATTTGTTAAAAAGGCTATCTTTCCTTCATCAAATTGCTTTCGCACCTTAGTCAAAGATCACTTGAGCATATTTATGTGGGTCTACTTCTGGATTTTTTTGTTCTGTTCCATTGATCTAAGTGTCTATCTCTCTGCCAATACTACATAGTCTTGATTACTGTAGCTATGTAACCAGTCTTGAAATCGGATTACTTTATTCTTCTTTTTCAAAATTGTTGTAGCTATTTTTGTTTCTTGCCTTTCTGTATACATTTCAGAATAATCTTGTCTATATCTGTAAAAAGTCTTGCTGAGGTTTTCATAGGAATTTGATTAAACCTGTGTATCAATTTGGGGTCAACTGATATCTTTACTATGCTTAATTTTTTAATACATTAACAATTTTCTACATTTATTTAGATCTCTTTTTATTTCTTCATTAGCATGCTCTAGCTTTTGGCATATAAGTCCTGTACATGTTATATTAAATTTACACCTAAATATTTCTTCACTTTAAAAACTTTTTTTTGAGATGGAGTCTCACTCTGGCTGGAGTACAATGGCACAATCTTGGCTCACTGCAACCTCCGCTTCCCAGGTTCAAGCGATTCTCCTGCCTCAGCCATCCAAGTAGCTGGGATTACAGGCACCTACCACCATTCCTGGTTAATTTTTGTATTTTTAGTAGAAATGGGGTTTCACCATGTTGTCCAGGCTGGTCTCGAACTCCTGATCTCAGGTAATCTGCCTGCCTTGGCCTCCAAATGTGCTGAGATTGCAGGCCTGAGCCACTGCGCTCGGCCTCTTCACTTTTTTTTTTTTTGAGTGAATGTAAATCGTATTGTATTTTTAATCTCAGTGATCGTGTTTGTTGCTAGCATGTGGAAGTACAATTGTATTCAGTTTTTTTGTAAATTCTTTTGAATTTTTTATGTAAACAACCATGCAGTCTGCAAAAGGAACTCTTTTATTTCTTCCTATCTGATCTGTTGCCTTTTATTTCCTGGTTTTGATTTATTACACTGGCTAGGAGTTGCAGCAATATGTTGAAGAAGAGCGGTGAGAACACACATCCTTGCTTTGTTCCTGATCTTAGGAGAAAAGCATTTAGTCTTTCACCATTAAATATAATATTATATATAAGGTTTATTTTATTTTATTTTTTACTTTTATTTGTTTATTTTTTGAGACAGAGAATCACTCTGTTGCCCATGCTGGAGTGCAGTGGCGCAGTCTCGGCTCACTGCAACCTCCATTTCCTGGATTCAAGCAATTCTCCTGCCTCAGCCTCCCAAGTAGCTGGTATTACAGGCACCCACCACCACGCCTGGCTAATTTTTTGTATTTTTAGTAGAGACGGGGTTTCACCATTGTTGGCCAGGCTGTTCTCAAACTCCTGACCTCATGATCCACCTGCCTTGGCCTCCCAAATTGCTGGGATTACAGGCGTGAGCCACCGTGCCCGGCTGTTTTATTTTATTTTTTGAGACAGAATCCTGCTCTGTTACCCAGGTTGGAGTACAGTGGTGTGATCTTGGCTCACTGAAACCTCCAACTTCCGGGTTCAAGAGATTCTCCTGCCTCAGCCTCCCGAGTAGCTGGGACTACATGTGCATGCCACCTTGCCTGGCTAATTTTTGTATTTTCGGTAGAGACGTGGTTTCACCATTTTGGCCAGGCTGGTCTCAAACTCCTGACCTTAGGTGATCCGCCTGTCTCTACCTCCCAAAGTGCTGGGATTGTAGGCGTGAGCCACCATCCTCAGCTATAGAGGTTTCTTGTAAATGCTTTTTATCAAGTTGAGATAGTTTCCTCTCCAATTTTTCTGAGAGTGATGAATTGGTATTGAAGCTTGTCAAATGTTTTTTTGGTATTAATTTACATGATTATGTGATTTTTCTTATTTTCCGTGTTAATATGATTGATTATACTGATTGATTTTCAATAGTTGAGACAACCTTGCGTCTCTGACATAATCCACTTGGTCATGGTACGTCATTCTTTTTACAAATAGCTGAGTATTTTAAAAAGCTGTCTCCTACAGGAAGGAGGAGCTGAATTCTTTTTTCTAATATTCTGTTAAGGACTTCTGCATCTATATTCAAGAGTGATATTGGCTGTATTCTTTCTTTGCCTGTTTTGGGTATCAGGCTAACTTCATAAAACAAAATGGAAATTGTTTCCTCCTCTTCTGTTTTCTGTAAGGGATTGAGTAGATTGGGTGTTGTGCTAGGTTCTACACTATATATACATAACTGGTCACACTATACTACTGTTATTTTAACTATTTCAAATAAAATATGGAAACTTTTATGCCTCTTTATCCTTCCCCATTTGCAATATAATTGTTTTAGATATTTCCTCTACATACAGTTAAAAACACATCAGACTGTTACTATTATGGCTTAAACCTCAAACTTAATGCAGTAACTCAAGATGACATGGAAAGCTTATTTTATTTAGTCATATTTTGTTTGCCAAGTTATTCTTGTTCCAAGATTTTTTTTTCCTTTATCATTTTGTCTCTGTTTAGAGAACTTCTTTTAAGCTATTATTTTAGAATAGGTGTGCCAGCCACAGCTTTTCTTCATTTTCCTCATATAATAATGTCCTGAGGACAGGCACAGTAGCTCATAACTGTAATCCCACCACCTTGGGAGGCTGAGGCGGGCTGATCACTTGAGTCCAGGAGTTCGAGACTGGACTGGGTAACATGGTGAAACCCTGTCTCAACAACAACAACAAAATACAAAAAATTAGCTGGATGTGGTGGCACATACCTGTTGTCCCAGATACTAGGAGGCTGAGGCAGGAGGATTGCTTGAACCTGGGAGGCAGAGGTTGCAGCAAACTGAGATCATGCCACTGCACTCCAGCCTGGGCAACAGAAATCCTATCCGAAAAAAAAAAAAAAAAAAGCAAGAATGTCTTGATCGATTTCCCCTTAATTCCTGAAGAATATTTTGGCTGGTTGTAGGATAAACATTTGAAAAATATGATGCCACTTCCCTTTGGCCTCCATGTCTTCTGATGAGAAATCCACTGTCATTCAAATTGTTTTATACAGACAGGGCCAGGCGCAGTGCTCATGCCTGTAATCCCAGCACTTTGGGAGGCTGAGGAGGGTGGATCACCTGAGGTCAGGAGTTCAAGACTAGCCTGGCCAACATGGTGAAACCCCATCTCTACTGAAAATACAAAATTAGCTAGGCGTAATGGCACATGCCTGTAATCCCAGCTACTCAGGAGGCTGAGGCAGGGGAATCACTTGAACCCAGGAGGCAGAGGTTGCAGTGAGCCGAGATCACGCCATTGCACTCCAGCCTGGGCAACAAAAGCAAAACTCCGTCTCAAAAAAAAATTGTTTTATATAGACAGAATAGATAAGGTGTCATTTTCTTTGCTCCCTTCATGAATTTTTTTTGTCTTTCAGAGGTTCGAGTGTCCTGATGTGCATTCGTTTTGGATGGGTGGTTATCCAATTGGGGTCTGTTCTGCTTCTTTAATCTATCAATTTATTTCTCCGGCCAAATTTGTGGAGTTTTCAACAATTATTTCTTCAAGCACTTATTCATCCCTGACCTTTCACCCTGCTTTCCAGGACTCCACTGACAGGAGTATTCAACCTTTGGTTATAGTCCTACAAGTCTCTAAGCCTCTGTTCATTTTTTCAGTCTACTTCACTCTGTTCAGGTTGGATTCTTTCTATTCTATCTTCCAGTTCATTGGGACTTTTTTCTGTCACCTCCATTCTGCTGTTAAGTCCATCTTTGGAGATTTTTATTTTGGTTACTTTATTTTTCAAGTCTAAAATTTTCATAGGGTTTTTTCTTATTTTTCTATTTTTTTATGAGGCTTTCCTTTTTTTATTTGTTTCACACATTCATAATTGCTCATTAAAACATTTTTGTAATGACTGCTTTAAAATCTTTGTCATATGCTTAATGGTAACTAAATATTATCATCAAAATCATTAATTAGTTTTTGATAACCTTCAGAACTGAATCTCAAAATGTTGCCCATTACATAGATTTTTCTTATCACAAACAGCCATGCAAATTGTACCCTCTGCCTGCTAACATCACTGAAACATGCTGTAACCCTGTTCCTTATCAATGGCTTCTACTATCACCTGTACTTCTGGCTTAACTCCTAAACCTGTCTCTTATCCAACAGTTTCCCTATAGCTTCTATGTCTCCTATTTTTACATATAGTCTACAATTATATTGAACTGTTTCCAAAAAAATACGTACTTACAAACATGAAAACTCTTTTTAGGCCCAAGATGATCTGTTCTAGGCATTTAACAGTATTTGTATATGCAATACTAAGCATCATTCAATGATATTTAAAAAACACAATATTTATCAAGAGCATTTGTTAAGAACATTAGCTTCATGCCTATGTTGTTTTACATTATATTAGTTTCTATAAATTAAAAGAGAAATAAAAACTCTAACACTAATACAAAGAAATGTTTATTTTTGTTTGAAATACCTGGATATTCATTAACTAATGCATTATACAGTACAATTTAACATTGTATTATTTAAAATAAAGATAATTCAAGACACTAGCTGCGGACTAGTACACCCTGGACTATATAGTCTGGGGAAGGACTCGTACACCCTGTGCTATGGACTAAGGGAGGATTAACATATCATGTGCTGAGAACACACATTTTAAAAGCAGAGATTAAACTGAAGTTTCTAGAAAGTCTTTAATGACTAAAAGGTTTGTTCTGACCAATTCATCTGAGAAAGTAATAAAATTACTATGGCAGTTTACAGTTTTAAATGGCATATTTTCATGCCATCCAAGTTTAGAGCCGTTAATTAGGGTAGACGATATTAAGTCAACTGGTAAGAAAAGATAACAACTTGACTCCTAATTTGCTCCAAGTTTCTCTGACCAAAGTTTTGCACCAAGTAGGTCAATCATTAATTGGTCCAAGTTGAGAATAACCTCAGTGAGATCAAGAATCTGCAGTGTCAGCTGGGCGCAGCAGCTCAGACCTATAATCCCAGCACTTTGGGAGGCCGAGGTGGGTGGATCACCTGAGGTCAGGAGTTCAAGACCAGCCTGGCCAACATGGTGAAACCCCATCTCTACTAAATATACAAAAAATTACCTGGGTGTGGTGGCGGGCACCTGTAATCCCAATTACTTGGGAGGCTAAGACAGGAGAATCACTTGAACCTGGGAAGCAGAGGTTGCGGTGAGCTGAGATCGCATCATTGCACTCCAGCCTGGGTGACAAGAGTGAAACTCCATCTCAAAACAAAGAAAAAAAACAAAAGAGTCTGCAGTATCAAAGAGCCAAATACTTGTAGCATTGGGTCAGCTTGTGGTGGTGGACAAGGTATAGCTGTTCTTATTTGCTGAAAGAGAAAAGACCACAGAATTGAATACCAGTGATTTCCCATTTTCTTAACTCTACTGAAAAGGTAATTTACTTTTTTTAAGGAAAGCTTTTATGAATACTTCATTTTTCTATAATTAATGAGACTTGTAGTATATATTATTGCTTATTGAAAGAGAGTCTTTGTTATTATAAGAATATGGCTTATGTTGTGAGAAAATATCATTCCTGGGCTACCCATGATATAGAAATCTACTTCAACTTTAAAAAAAAAAAACCTGATTGCCTACAATTAAGCCACATTATCTCATTTAATCTTTAAAACTACTGTATGAAATATGTTTAAAAGTTAATTTGCCCAAGTAAGCAGTGAAGTCAAAATTTGAATTGACAATCTGACTTCAGACCTTAGACCCTTATTTCAGAAAATATTGCATTTCCTTTTATAAAAGCTGTATATGAACAAATCTCTTGTGGTAAGACATTAACTGTTTTGATTTACTCCTTACAGTCATAAAGCTGCATTAGCAATAATTATAACTACAGTTGACCCTTGAACAACATGGGATTGAACTGTGTGGGTCCACTTACATGCAGATTTTCTTCCACTTCTGCCACCCTGAGGCAGCAAGTCAGCTCCTCTGCTCCCTCCTTCTCCTCAGCCTACTCTCCAGAAAGATGATGCCCAAGAAGACCTTTATGATGATCCACTTCCACTTAATTAATGGTAAGTATATTTTCCCTTCCTTATGATTTTCTTCATTTGTTTTTGTCTTGTTTTTGCATTTTTGTTTGTTTTGAGGCAGGGTCTCACTCTGTCACCCAGGTTGGAGTGTAGTGGCATGATCATAGCTCACTGTACCCTCAACTTCCTGGGCTGTAGTGATCCGTCCACCTCATCCTCCCAAGTATCTGGAACCACAGGCATTTGCCACTATGCCTGGATAATTTTTTTTATTTTTAGTAGAGATGAGGCTTCACCATTTTGCCCAGGTTGGTCTCAAACTCCTGAGCTCAAGTAATCTTCCCACCTCAGGCTCCCAAACTGCTAGGATTACAGGCATGGGCCACCATGCCCAGCCTATGATTTTCTTAATAACATTTTTTCTCTATCTTACTTTATTGTAAGAATATGGAATACATATAACATACAAAATATATGTGTAATTTTTGTGTGTACCTGGTGGTATATACCTATAGTCCCAGCTTCTTGGAAGGCTGAGACAGGAGGACAGCTTGAGCCCTGGAGTTTGAGTCTAGCCTGGGCAACATAGCAAGACCCCATGCCCTGGAAGAAAAAAGTTATACATGGATTTCCTACTGTGGAGGGAAGGGTTGGCTCCTGCAATACCCACCTTGTTCAAGGGACAACTCTATTATTAAGTAAATTCGCACATTTAATAGAAGAACTGAATTGTGGAAAGAGGAGAATGAAACTTTAGAGAATGGAAGCAATTAAACAGACTTTCTATCCTACCAGAATGATATTCAAGTAGAATAATACTCAAGTGGAAAGAGCAAAGGCAAGTTGCATTATTGGTGTTCTTTACTTCTAACTTTGAAGGATTTATCACTGTGTAGATAACAAGCATCAACAAAATCAGATTTATATGCAGTATTCTTATATTAAACACCATTTGTATTGATAGTTAGATTCTCAATAAATATTTCTACAGTATTAATTGCTATAGCAAGATGGTGAAATAGAACTCTCCAGCAATCATCCCCGCTACAGAAACACCAAATTGAACAACTATCTACACAAGAAAGCACTTTATAAAAAACAAAAAACAGGTGTTCTATCAAAGTACCTAGTTTTAACATCATATCAGGGAAAGAGGCACTGGAAAGGGTACGAAAGACTTGAATTGCGGATACCACTTCTCCCCCATCCCTTGGCAGTGACTGTGTCACCTCTAGAGAGAATCTGTGTGCTTGGGAAAGAGAGAGCACAATGACTGTGGAACTTTGCATTGGAACTCAGTGCTGCTCTGTTACAGCAGAAAGCAACATAAGGCAGGATTCAGTTAGCGCCCACCAAGAGACACTTCCCATCTGGCTAGGGCTGGTCTGCCCAGTGGTCAGAATCTGAGTTTCAGCTAGCCCCACCACCATGGGCTAAAGTGCTAGGGGGTCCTAAATAAACTTGAAAGACAGTCTAGGGCATAAGGACTATGATTCCAGGGCAAGTCCTGGTGCTGTGCTGGGCTTGGAGCCAGTAGACTTAGGGTGGTGCTACCTAGTGAGACACCAGCTGGGGCTGTCAAGAGAGTACTTGCATCACCCATCCTTTAACCCTAAGCAGTGCAGATCATAGCTTCAAGAGATTCCTTCCTTCAGGACCTAGCTCCTAGACATTTCTAGACACACTCTGGGTCAGAAGGGAACCAACTTCCTTGAAAGGAAGAGCCCAGTTGTAGAAGGATTTATCACCTGCTGACTAACAAGCCCTTGGTCCTTGAATAAACATCAGTGGTACTCAGCCAGTAATCACCATGGGACTTGGGTAAAATCCAGGGCCATGCTGGCTTCAGGAATGACACAGCACATTCCCAGCTGCGGTGGCCATGGAGACAGACTCCTTCTGCTTAAGGAAAGAAGAGGAAAGCATAAAGGGGACTGTGTCTTGCAGCTTGGGTACCAGCATGGCCACAGTTGGGCAGAGTGCAAAGTGAACTCCTAAGGTTCCTGATTCCAGGCCTTGGCTCCTGGATAGCATTTCTGGGCCCACCCTGGGCCACAGGAGAGCACACTGCCCTAAAGGGAGAGACTCCGGCCTGGCAGCATTCACCACAAGCTGACTGAAGAGCCCCTGGGCTTTGAGTGAACATTGGCAATAGCCAGGCCGTACTCACTGTGGGCCTGGAGCAGTGGTGGCCATGAGGAGTGACTACTTCTGCATGAGCAAAGGAGAGGTAATAGTAGGAAGGTGATGATATGGTTTGGCTTTTTGTCACCACCCAAATCTCATCTTGAATTGTAATGCCATAATCCCCATGTGTCGCATGAAGGACCCAGTGGGAGGTAATTGAATAATAGGGGCAGTTTTCCCCCATACTGTTCTCATAATAGTGAGTGAGTTCTAGTGAGATCTGATGGTTTTATAAGGGGCTTCCCCCTTCGCTTGGCATTCATTCACTTCTCTCCTACCGTCATGTGAAGAGGTGCTTTCCACTATGATTTTAAGTTTTCTGAGGCTTTGCCAGCCATGCAGAACTGTGAGTCAATTAAACCTCTTTTCTTTAAAAAATTACCCAGTCTTGGGCAGTTCTTTATGGCAGCGTGAGAACAGACTAATACAGAAGAACTGTGTCCCGTGGATTGGCTGCCAGCTCAGCCACAGTAGAAACACCCTTAAAGACACTCATAGACCGAAAGTAGAGGAATGGAAAGATATTCCATGCAAATCAAAACCAAAAAAGAGCACGAGTAGTGGCTATATTTATATCCGACAAAATAGATTCCAAGACAAAATATATAAAAAGAGACAAAGTTACCATGTAATGATAAAGGAGTCAATTCAACAAGAGGATATTACAATCGTAAGTGTATATGTACCCAACACTGGAGCACCCAGATATATGAAACAATTATTACTAGAGGTAAAGAGGGAGATAAATCCCAATACAATAATAGCTGGAGACTTCAACACCTCACTTTCAGCTTTGGGCAGATAATCCAGACAGAAAATCAACAAAGAAACATTGGATTTAATCTGCACTGTAGACCAAATGGACCTAATAGGTATTTACAGGACATTTTAGCCAACAGCTGTAGAATCACATTCTTGTCCTCAGTACTTAGATCATTCTCAAGGATAAG
The DNA here is from genome assembly GCF_043159975.1 of Macaca nemestrina. Taxonomy (NCBI): domain Eukaryota; kingdom Metazoa; phylum Chordata; class Mammalia; order Primates; family Cercopithecidae; genus Macaca; species Macaca nemestrina. Next base: position 81,024,792 of record NC_092135.1, on the reverse strand, counting down.
CCATATGTTAGGCCACAAAACAAGTTTTTAAAAATTCAGAAAAACATTGAAATCATATCAAGTATTTTTTCTGACTAGGAATGCTATAAAACTGGAAATCAACGGCAAGAGGAACTTTGGAAACTACATGAACACCTGGAAGTTAAATAATGTGCTCCTGAATGACCAGTGAGCCAATGAATAAATTAAGAAGATAATTTAAAATTTTCTAGAAATAAAAGAAAATGGAAACACAACTTACTAAAACCTATGGGATACAGTGAAAGCAGTACTAAGAGGAAAGTTTATAGCAATCAGCACCTACAACAAAAAATTAGAAAAACTTCAAATAAAAAACCTAACCATGCATCTGTAAAAACTAGAAGAGCAAGAGCAAACCAAACAAAAAATTAGTAGAAGAAAATAAATACTAAATATTCGAGCAGAAATAAATGAAATGGAAATGGAAAAAATACAAAAGATCAATAAAATAAAAAGTTGTTCTTTGAAAAGATAAACAAAATTGACAGACTTTTAGTCAGACTAACATTCTGGGTCAGAGTTCCCTTCTGACGTAGAGTGTTTCTAGAATAAGAGAGAGAAGACTAAATAAACAAAATCACAGATAGAGGAGACATTACAACTGATACCCCAGATATTCAAAGGATCATTAGAGACTACTATGAGCAACTGTATGCCAATAATTGCAAAACCTAGAAAAAATGAAAAACATCCTAGAAACATACAACCTACTGAGACTAAACCATAAAAAAATCCAAAACCGGAATAGACCAATAACAAGGAATGAGATCAAAGCCATAATAAAAAGTCTGCCAGCAAAGAAAAGTCCAGGACCCAGTGGCTTTTCTCCTGAATTTTATAAAACATTTAAAGCAGGACTAAAATCAATCCTACTCACACTATTTTGAAAAACAGAGGAGGAAGCAATATTACCAAATGTATTCTATGAGGTTAGTATTACCCTGATACCAAAATCACACAAAGACTCACTAGAAAAAAGCTGGAAGCATTCCCTTTGAAAACCGGCACAAGACAAGGATGCCTTCTCACCACTCCTATTAAACACAGTATTGGAAGTTCTGGCCCGGGAAACCAGGGAAGGAAATAAAGGATATTCAAATAGGAAGAGAGGTAGACAAATTGTCTCTGTTTGCAGATGACATGAGGGTATAGTTAGAAAACCCCATCATCTCAGCCCAAAACCTCCTTAAGCTGATAAGCAACTTCAACAAAGGCTCAGGATACAAAATCAATGTGCAAAAATCACAAGCATTCCTATACACCAATAACAGACAAACAGAGAGCCAAATCATGAGTGAACTCCCATTCACAATTGCTACAAATAAAATAAAATAAAATAAAATAAAATAAAATAAAATAAAATGGAAATACCTAGGAATACAACTCACAAGGGATGTGAAGGACCTCTTTAAGGAGAACTACAAACCACTGCTCAAGGAAATAAGAGAGGACACAAACAAATGGAAAAACAGTCCATGCTCATGGATAAGAAGAATCAATATTGTGAAAATGGCCATACTGCCCAAAGTAATTTGCAGATTCAATGCTATTCCCAACAAGATACCACTGACTTTCTTCACAGAATTAGAAAAAAACTAATTTAAATTTCATATGGAAAAAAAACAAAGCTCATATAGCCAAGACAATTCTAAGCAAAAAGAACAAAGTGTAGGCATCACATTACCTGACTTCAAACTATATACTACAAGGCTACAGTAACCAAAACAGCATGGTACTAGTACCAAAACAGATATATAGACCAATGGAACAGAATAGAGGCCTCAGAAATAATGCCACACATCTACAACCATCTGATCTTAGACAAAGCTGACAAAAACAAGCAACGAGGAAAGGATTCCCTATTTAATAAATGGTGCTGGGAAAACTGGCTAGCCATATGCAGAAAACTGAAACTGGACCCCTTCCTCACACCTTATATAAAAATTAACTCAAGATGGATTAAAGACTTAAGCTTAAGACCTAAAACCATAAAAACCCTAGAAGAAAATCTAGGCAATACCATTCAGGGAATGGGCATGGGCAAAGACTTCATTACTAAAACACCAAAAGTAATTACAACAAAAGCCAAAATTGACCAATGGGATCTAATTAAACTAAAGAGCTTCTGCACAGCAAAAGAAACTATCATGAGAGAGAATAGGCAACCTACAGAATGGGAGAAAATTTTTGCAATCCAGCCATCTGACGAAGGGCTAATATACAGAATCTACAAGGAACTTCAACAAAAATATACAAAAAAAAAAAAAAAAAAAAAACCTCATCAAAAAGTGGGTGAAGGATATGAACAGACACTTCTCAAAAGAAGACATTTATGTGGCCAACAAACATATGAAAAAAACGCTCGTCATCACTGGTCTTTAGAGAAACGCAAATCAAAAGCACAATGAGATACCATCTCATGCCAGTTAGAATGGTGATCGTTAAAAAGTCAGGAAACAACAGATGCTGGAGAGGATGTGGAGAAATAGGAACGTGTTTACACTGTTGGTGGGAGTATAAATTAGTTCAACTATTGTGGAAGACAGTGGGGCAATTCCTCAAGGATCTAGAACCAGAAATACCATTTGACCCAGTAGTTCCAGTACTGGGTATATACACAAAGGATTATAAATCATTCTACTATAAAGACACATGCACACATATCATTATTGCCACACTCTTTACAACAGAAAAGACTTGGAACCAACCCAAATGCCCATCAATGATAGATTGGATAAAGAAAATGGCATATATACACCATGGAATACTATGCAGCCATAAAAAAGAATGAGTTCATGTCCTTTGCAGGGACATGGAAGAAGCTAGAAACCATCATTCTCAGCAAACTAACACAGAAACAGAAAACCAAACAACAAATGTTCTCACTCGTAAGAAGGAGTTGAACAATGAGAACATATGGACACAGGGAGGGGAATATCACACACTGGGGCCTGTCGAGGGGTGGGAGGTAAGGGGAGGGATAGCATTAGGAGATATACCTAACGCATGTGGAGCTTAAAACCTAGATGACAGGTTGAAGGGTGCAGCAAACCACCCTGGCACATGTGTACCTATGTAACAAACCCCCAAGTTCTGCACATGTATCCCAGAACTAAAAGTATAATAATAATAAAAAGGACACATGAAAAAAGAAAACTATTGACCCATATCCCTGATGAACGTTGATATATACCCAAAAGAAAGGAGATTAGTATATCAAAGAGATATTTGCATTCCCATGTTTATTGTGACACTATTCACAACAGCCAAGATTTGGAAGCAATCTAAGTGTCCATCAATAGATGAATGGATAAATAACATGTAGTACATATACATAATGGAGTAGTATTCAACCATAAAAAAGAATGAGATCTCGTCCTTTGGAAAAACATGTATAGAACTGGAGAACATTATGTTAAGTCAAATAAGGCTGGCACCGAAAGACAAACTTCACATGTTCTCCCTCCTTTGTGGGAGCTAAAAATTAAAACAATTGAATACGGGGAGATAGACAGCAGAATGATGGTCACCAGAAGCTGGAAAGAATATTGGGGACATGAAGGGGAGAAGTGTGATGGTTAATGGGTATTAAAATATAGCTACATTTAATAAGATCTAGTATTTGATAGCATAACAGGGTGACTACAGTCAACAATAATTTATTGTACATCTTAAAATAACTATTACTGAAATATTTGTAACACAAAGAAATTATAAATGCTTGAGATAATGGATACCCCATTTACCCTGATGTGATTATTATTTATTTATTTATTTATTTTTAAGACAGAGTCTCACTCTGTTGCCCAGGCTGGAGTCCAGTGGTGCAATCTTGGCTCACAGCAACCTCCGCCTCCCGGATTCAAGTGATTCTTCTGCCTCAGCCTTCTGAGTCGCTAGGAGTACAGACGCCCACCACCACGGCTGGCTAATTTTTGTATTTTGAGTAGAGATGGAGTTTTACCATCTTGGTCAGGCTGGTCTCTAAACCTAACCTCAAGCGATCTACCCTTGGCCTCCCAGGGTGCTGGGATTACAGGCGTGAGCCACTACGCCTGACCTCCTGACATGATTATTATGTATTGTATGTTTGTATCAAAGTATCTCATGTATTCCATAAATATATATGCTTACTATGTACCCATAAAAATTAAAAAGAAAATAATTGGTTATAAATTATAGGCTGAATCAGTCTGGATCCAATCTGGAGAGATAAATCACACAATAGTTTGATCAGAGAGAGTTTAATATAATGATTTATTAACTGTAATGGGACTGAAGTAATGAGGGATTGTCTAAAAACAAAGAAGTAAAAAGAATTCTAAATATAGGAATAGCAGCTATAAAAAGCAGCCACTCACTCCTAGGGCTAAGATAAAACATTCAAGGAAGAAAGGGGTAGAGCCTGACCAGTAAATGAAAAATAAATTAAAGATAATAATAAAGGGAGAGGGACTGCATGTCGAAATACCAGTCTTATTATTTAAGATTGTCCCCATCCCTAACACTTGGACAGAGTGAAGTCATGAGTCACTGGATTGCTGAGTTGTTGACCAACAGAACTTACTGAAACTGTACCTTCTAAGATGCCAAGTGTTGAAAATGGCTGTCTTGTGCATATAGTCTTTTTACCCCTGGCTGCCACATAATGGGCCTTGGGCCTGGAATACTTCCTAATGGAGAGAGAGTCTTCCTAGCCTGTACTGGGTTTATCGCCTTGCATGGGATTACATTTCCCTATTTTAGATACAATATGTACTCCTTTGTTCTGCTTAAGCACATTTATCACTGGCCCTCAGGCATGTCCCCAGATTTCTATATTTCACATCCCATTGGGGAGACGGTCAGGGTCTTTCTACTGCAGCAGAAAGTGAGGTGTATGCAGTTACACAACCCGTGTTGACTTAGAATGAATCCACTCTTCCTTTCTTCTTGCTGTAAATAAACACTGTACCACTTGAGCCTGGTGTAGCTATGGTCTGTTCTCCGTGGCCTCAAATCATGCATTGGTCTCTTCCCTGGGTAATGCTTACATGCCTTTTAACTTTGACCACACAGCTTGGCCACTCAGTGAACGGTGTAACACCAGGCAAAGCTGTTGACAGAGGGTGTTTCAACAGAGGTGCTCTGCTACAAAACTACCTCAGGGTGTTATCTGGAAAAGCTGCTAGCCGGGGTGGCAGTGGAGGGAGGGGGCGGTGCTGCAGATGCCAAGTGCTGGAGAAGCCACCTGCACAATAGGACCAAATGGTGAAGTTGTGAGTACTGTATGATCCTGACACTGGGAAAATCGTCTGTACTGAAAACTTGACAAGCAAGCACAACAGAACCAGGTAGAAAAACCCCTCCCCTTCAACACAGAATCTTCTACTGACAAAGTGTGACATCATTCCAGCTGTCAAAGGAAAAACGTTTCAAGGGCAAATCGCCACTTTTGCAGAGTGGCCAATAAAGAGTGGACTTGGAGGTGACAGACAATAAATTGATCATTAGCACATAAATAGTTGTTCTTTTATATCTAGAGTGAAGGCAAAATCCTATTATACTGGATACTCTTGCTGGTTATGTAATCAGCTTTTTAACTTTTAAATAATTTGATAGACTTTACCGTAGAAAAAGGGCACAGATATTTGCTGCTGTTTGGGGTTCTGTGTGGATCCTGTTTTAGACCTATCATTCCAAACTGCCATCTTCATGCACTGTCAGAACATGGCTACACACCGCACTGTGGGTCATCTGCCAGAGCTTCAACTGTCATCTTCAATAGGTAGCTTATTGTTGTAACAACATGTATCCTTTTTTTCCCTTCCTTCCTCCCTTCCTCCTAAAAAGCGATTTTTGAATTCCTGATATGATACACATGCATTTTTATATGCTTGCTGTAGATAAACAACATAGTTAGGGAAGGGGACAATTTTAAATAAAGTGGTCAGGGAAGGCTTTACTAAGTAGGTAACATTCAAACAGAGATCTGATATCTCTAGGGGAAAAGTGCTCCAGGTAGAGGGAACAGCAAGGGTGAAGGGAGACCTTGGTTATGTGTTTTCAAGGAACAGCAAAGAGGCCAAGGGGTTTGAAGCAGAGAGAGGAAGAAAGCAGTCAGCAATGAAGTCAAAGATATAACAGCCTGTTTGCATGAGCGTGGGAGGCACATGCTTCACTATGTACAAATAATCTCAATGCAGTAATGGTTAGAATGTAGGGTAATTTAATCTGACAGTAATTCAGCATCTTCTCTTAACTTAAATAAGGTGTTCTATTGAATTTTCATTGCCAATTTGTCCACAGTGATGCCAATTATAAACTCTTACTTTAGCTTTTCTTTTTTGTTTTTTGAGACAGTCTCACTCTGTCACCTAGGCTGGAGTGCAGTGGCGCAATCTCAGTTCACTGCAACCTCTGCCTCCCAGGTTCAAGCGATTCTCCTGCCTCAGCCTCCCAAGTAGCTGGGACTATAGGCATGTGCCACCATGCCCGGCTAATTTTTTTTTTTTTTTTTTTTGTATTTTTAGTAGAGACAGGGTTTCACCATATTGGCCAGGCTGCTCTTGAACTCCTGACCTCGTGATCCGCCTGCCTTGGCCTCCCAAAATGCTGAGATTACAGGTGTGACCACCCCACCCAGCCGGCTTTTCATTTCTTGAAGAGACTGGAACAACAAATCTTCATAGATCTAAACTAACTTACATTTTAAAATATAAAACTGTGTGTCTTGCCAACAGAATTTTTTTTTTTTTTTTTTTTTTTTTTTTTTTTGAGACAGAGTCTCACTCTGTCACCTAGAAGTGCAGTGGTGCTATCTCGGCTCACTGCAACCTCCGCCTCCTAGGGTCAAGCGATTCTCCTACCTCAGCCTCTGAGAAGCTGGGATTACAGGCACCCACCACCACGCCCGGGTAATTTTTGTATTTTTAGTAATGGGGTTTTGCCATGTTGGCCAGGCTGGTGTTGAACTCCTGGCCTCAAGTGATCTACCTCCTTGGCCTCCCAAAAAGTTGGGATTACAGGCATGAGCCACCGCGCCTGGCCACCAACAGATTTTTTAACCCAGAATTTGACAGTAAATAAGTGTTACATCTTTTAAAACAAACACCTTCAAAGAAATACATTAATGGAGAAATATTAAACATATCATTTTTATTAAAGTATATCAACACCTAGAAACAATAAAGGGTACATGATGAATATGTATAAAAATAAGTAACTCAAAGCTTTACTTGAAATAGAAAAGTCTAACTATAAGTTATTTTTTAAGTGTACATCAATGGAAACAAACCATAAATTTGCTGATTATAACGCCATTTTATGTATTGCAAGAATATACAGCTTCAAAGTCTTCTGGTTTAAATTCCTAAATAACTACAGGGTAACTAAATATGTTCAGGATCCTTCAGACACAAAAATCAACTATATAAAGTCACCTGGAACAAATAAATAAGTAATCATACCACATTTCTGTTGTTTTTAAATTTATCATGGTTTTGCTTATAAAGGTATTGACTCATTGGGTTAACTCTGTAAGGTTATAAGATGATATCTGATTTATACTTGCTATATTTATGACTACCTATATACATTTGAACAATCTGAGTTACAAATAATCATGCTGACAAATTCAGGTTTCCCCACTACCACTGAAATGATCAGAGTCTAAGCTGAAAAAAAAAATCCGTATTCATACATTTTAATCAAGGTTCAGTAGGGAAGAAGGGAAGAAAAAGTAAAACTGCAAACAAAATGTTAAATACTATACTCCATTTCCTCTGAAATATTTGTCTTTGAATTATTATGTTGGTCTAAATTTTGCCTCCAAAAATCTAAGAAAAATATTGTTTGGGTTTTCCAAAAATCTACATGCTTCTTGAGTTTTTTATTCAAATATTATGTAATCAGAAACCTATTTTAAAGCACAAAATTAGAAAAACATTAAAAAATTATTAACTTTAATCAATCTCAGATAAATAGAATTGTATTGTATGCTCCACTGCCTTTGTTCTACTCATCTTTTTCAGTTTGTTGTTTAAAGCCTCTATATTTGGTTTCAATGTTTAAAAAAGACATACTGTTTTCATTTTCCCTTTCCTTTAAAAAATGGCAGAATAATCTATTTAAAAACAAAGAGGCAAAAACTCCTTGAAATATTTTTCTTCTCATTTAAAACGGACCTATATTTGGTGTACATATCTTTTAAGTTTACAATATGTGAGAAAGAGGATCGTAATGATAAAGATCCTTTTTAAAAATAACCAGGAATGACAGAGCGATTTATCTCCATGGGAAGCGCAATAAACATATTGTATAGTATATACGACCTTATGTTTTACTTGGTGCCCCTAAAAGACTGAATTATATTCGTTGATCTATTTTAATACAGTGAACTACAATTTAAGATTAAAACAAACTTGAGGCTCAAAGCACTTCTGTAGAAGATACAAAAGACAAATGTTTGAATCTTACCCAGGTCACTACAAGCAACTATTAAGTACATAAACCACAGACATAAATAATACACAATCCAGGCCAGGTGCAGTGGCTCACACCGTAATCCCAGCACTTTGGGAGACCAAAGTGGGTGGATCACTTGCCGTCAGGAGCTCGAGACCAGCCTGACCAGCATGGTTAAACCCCATCTCTACCAAAAAAATACAAACTTAGCTGGGCATGGTGGCACATGCCTGTAATCCCGGCTACTTGGGAGGCTGATGCAGGAGAATCGCTTGAAGCTGGGAGGCAGAGGTTGCAGTGAGCCAAGATCACGCCACTGCACTCCAGCCTGGGCAGTAAGAGCAAAACTCTGTCTCAAATAATAATAATATCATTAAGAGCAAAACTCCATCTCAAATAATAATAATAATACACGATCCATTATTAACAAATTCTATCAAGGCTTCATGTGACATTTAATGGCTGAAAACTAAACAGGACTCAGCAAAATAAAATGTATTTAAATACATGCTTTCTTGTGAAAGAAGGCTCATCCAGTGATACTGACCATAGAGAGAAACTATACATCACTCTCATATTTAAGAGGGTTCTGCCTGCCTTGGTTGGCTTCAAACAGCTCACTGTCAGTTGATTATATTTAGACTGGTTCTCAGCAGAAGCAAAGAGTTCATAACATCACAAGTGATGGCATCTTGTCAGGGTGTAAGCAATCTCAAAACATAACTTGCATTTATCACTTCTACTTTTTGCTCATGACAGCACATGAAAGCCTGCCTTCTCAAATGCACAGATGTGCTCAATATGCACTTTCCATCTATGCTTGCTCTCTATAATGTGTATTTAAGAAGAGCTCAAGACTTTTAAAAATAAAATCTACATGGCAATGGTATCTTCTAAGTCATGAAAAACTATTTGGAAACTATCAGGCCAGGCACGGTGGTTGACGCCTGTAATCCTAGCACTTGGGAGGCTGAGGCGGGAGTTTGAGATCAGCCTGGGCAACATGGCAAGACTCCTGTCTCTACAAAAAAAAAAAAAAAAATTAGCCAGAGGTGGTGGCGCACAGCTGTAGTCTCAGTCACTCAGGAGACTGAGGTGGGAGGATTGCTTGAGCCCAGGAGGTAGAGGCTGCAGTGCATTGTGTTCATGCCACTCCACTCTAGCCTGGGTGACAGAGCAAGACCCTGTCTCGAAAAAAAAAAGAAAAGAAACGAAACTGTGCTAATTAATTAAGTATACCTTATTCTGAAGAAAAAATCAAAATCTTTAAGCAAATTTACAATGTACAGAGCTCAGTCCTGCAAATATGGAGACATTAAAGAAAAAAGAACCTATTCAAAGGCCAAAGATAAAACTGTAAATGACTGTGGGTTTCCTAAAAATATATTTAAAGTTTCTTACAAAACCATAACCCTTCTCCCCTAAAAAATATGTTCTCTGGTAGAATACTGAAGTAGAAAACAGACCACTGAACAATGATCTCGCAGTATCAAACATTTTCTCAAACAATTATGACACAGGATCAAAAAACAGAATGCTAGGCACCCAGGATAAAAAGCACAAAATGTAAGAGAATAGATCACCTATTCAAAGAACCAAAGCTCACAAGAATGTATGAGAGAACATCTATACATTAAAGAAAGAAAAGAAAGAAAAAGAAAGAAAGAAAGAAAGAAAGAAAGAAAGAAAGAAAGAAAGAAAGAAAGAAAGAAAGAAAGAAAGAAATGAATGCAGATAATAGAATTGAAAAAACCAAAATGAGGCTGGAGGCAGTGACTCACACCTGTAATCCCAGCATTTAGGAAGGCCAAGGTGGGTGGGTCACCTGAGGTCAGGAGTTCAAGACCAGCCTGGCCTACATGGTGAAACTCCGTTTCTATTAAAACTACAAAAATTAGCCAGGCATGGTGGCAGGCACCTATAATCCCAACTACTTGGGAGACTGAGGCAGGAGAATCGCTTGAACCCAGGAGGCAGAGGTTGCAGTGAGCCGAGATTGTGCCATTGCACGCCAGCCTGGGTGACAACAGCCAAATTATATCTCAAATAAAAAAAAAAAGAAGAAGAAGAAGAAGAAGAAAGAAGAGGAAGAAAAACAAAATGAAAAGTGTATATTTTTCATAAGAGAACACAGGAATTTTGTGAATAGTGTAGCCACTATATAAATATTGTATAAACCTTCAGATACTGGTTATCTCTTTTGGGAGATTTAAGGTATTCATTTTTAATCTTAAAAAGATTCTTTAAAAAGAAATTTACTTCCCTCTGAAATAGTAAGTTAAGTAGCACTTCAAGCTTTTCCTTAATAAAAACCGTTGCTGGAACAGAAAAATAGGCTTATTAATTAAATGATTCTCTCCATGCTCTAAATACACATTTTAAATGTACACCTTTTTCTTCTACAGAAAACAATGATTACTAATACTTTGTTGTTTTCCCTTAGCAATTTAAAAAAGCATTTAACCACACATTATAATAACAAAGAGAAAGTAATGACATTTGAAATTTACTTATACAGTAGGTCAGGACATTCAAATTGACCTCCATTTATGCATTAAAAAGGCAAGAGAAAAAAGGGAGTTTTGCTACTCTCCAAAGAAGGGAAAAGATGGCTATAGAAGCCAGTTCAGAAACTACAGTTGTCCATTGTCTGCTATAAGGCAACTCAAGAACTGTTCTCCTGTATTCTGTCACACTTATTGCTTTCTTTGCCCTCTTGATATGTACGAAGCTGCTCCATGAAGCCAGAATTTGGACATATGGAAGGTCTTGCATTTTTCACCAAAGAAAAAGCACTGGTAAATGAGGTTTGTTCAGAATTCATCAGGAAGCCTATTACAATTGCAGCAGCCCTGGAAACTCCTGCATTACAATGAACAAGAACCACTCCATCCTACAAAAAAAAAAAAAAACTTCATTATTCATTTGAGAAGATTATTAAATCAATTGCACATTCTTATACTACTTGAAATTATAAAGTAAATATTCAATTTTATCAATTTATTTGATTCAACTTATTTGATTACTGAAATAAAATTCATTACCCACAACAAATGGACACTCAATCAGTCAATCAATCAACCTATACCTCCCTTACCTACTAACCCATGATTGAAATGCTTTAATGATGTTTGGAATTCTGAAACAGTATCTTTCACTAAACTAAAGTAATCCAGTAAAGAACACATTAAAACCTAACAACTTAGTAGCCAAATGTATCAGTAAACACAAAAACCTAATAACTTAGTAGTCAAATGTATCAGTAAAGTACACATGAAAACCTAACAACTTAGTAGCCAAATGTTTCGGTAAAGTACACATAAAACCTAAGAACTTAGTAGACAAGTGTATATAAATAAGAAAAAAAACACAGGAAATATATGTGAAAACATAAAATAAAATCATAAGTATAAACTAAACAGAGAGCCAGAAATACTCCAGAGTATACTTAGTGTTCTCATAAATAAGCTAGTGTCGGTGGCTTGCAAATCTGTTTAAATAATCAGCAAGGAAAACATTTTCCACCCTTGGACATATTTTATTCTGGCAGGAAGTTACTTAAAAATATTTAAACTTATGAGGTAGTAAAATGTGATACAAATAGTTCATAACAATGTGAAGTGGAAAAGGTAATCAGACACCAGCATGAGGTCAATAAATGAAAAAACGTTTCAGGTAACTTGCAAATGATACTTTCCAAGTGAAAAGAGACACAGCGCAAGACCAATGCTGATGGGGGCAATATTGTATTAATAATGAATGTGATAGATCTGATGGGACAGCACTGATACAGCTTGGCCCATCTGAAGCCTTTAAAAAGTTAATGATCTAAATGAAACGTGGTGAACCGTGAGCATACCCTCCAGAATTAGACATTTTAGTTACTTCATTTCCTGATTCTTTATTTGGTACAACACAAAAAAAGATGAGAGCAGGAGGAAAAAAATATGCTACCAAAAACCCTCTACCCAGAGCACATATTAACAATACTACTGTTATGACTCATCAGATTATTTTACTTCTGCAAGGTAGTTTTCTGATTCATACATCTGTTGCAAAACTCCTTTCCTTGATCTGCTGTAACAAACTTGCAAGTGCATCTCTTTTCAAGAAAGTCAAATTTTTAATAACAAAATTAGTTAACATTTTGAAAATCCTCATATAAAAAAGGACAATATCAATTGCTTTCTTTTTTCACATCTTACATTACTGTGGGATATACTGTTTTCTATAGATATTTATGACTTCAAACTTCAGCAGTTTCTATATAAGAAAAGCAAAACACAAATATTCACTATACACCTTGGAAACTTTTTGTAGCAATAGCCCATTTTTACAAAACTTAAGATGTTTAAAAATTATATTAAGGTAACTGATGAAAATTATTAATGAACTTCATTTAGCATAAAACAAATTAATTAGATACTCCAAAGAAACTTGCAATCATAAGCTTAATAAGCATGAGATACCCTTCAATGTCACTTTTAATATTTCCTGCTTATATATTAGTCGGCTTTACTTTATGATCCATACATAGGCTTTTGAACATGAAACTAGTTTTATTTTCAGTCTTACACAATGTGCATCCAATTTTAGCTAATGTTTTAAAATGATATTATTTTCTTCTTCTTTCTACTTTATATAATAGCTATTTTTCTACAGCTTTTCAATTTACCTACTTTCTACCTTTTGATTATTCGTTAGGTATCATATTGTCCTTGAAAGTATTTCCAGAGAAATTATTGGCTTTGTATCCCTTTTTCAGAGCTCAAAACAGTAACAAACAATTTATAAAGCATTTTTTTTTCTTTGCATTTGCTGTTGTCTTATGCCTAGAAGACTTTTGCTCTTCTTGGTACAGCTAATTCTGACTTCTGTTCTAAGACTGCCTCTTTCCAAGTGAAATGAGGGCAGGAGGAATGTCTTGGCCATCTTTGTATGCCTAGTAGTTAGTGCAATTCTTGGCATACAGTAGGTATTCCGTAACTGTTTGCTAAGTGAATAAATTTGTTCTGCATTTCTGAAAGGAAAGTGTTCTTTCAAAAATTCAAAATCACCATTTTGCTATGGGCAAGTAGTAACTTATAGGCAGATAGTAATTATGCTATGTTATTTCCATTTCACAGAGTTGTCTTTGTTCTTGTGCCGTTACAGTTTTCAACTAGATTGCAAGCTCCTGGAGGGCAGCAATGTGTATCCCTCACATCTTCTCAGAATAAGTAATTAATATTCCTTAACAGTAACTGAGCCAAGCCCAGGTGTTTTTCCTTACATTTAACTTCCATTAAAACTTTAGCATCTCCAGGCACGGTGGCTCACACCTGTAATCCCAGCACTTTGGGAAGCTGAGGCAGGTGGATCACAGGTCAGGAGTTTGAGACCAGCCTGGCCAACATGGTGAAACCCCATCTCTACTAAAAATACAAAAATTAGCTGGGCATGGTGGTGGGTGCCTGTAATCCCAGCTATTTGGGAGGCTGATGCAGGAGAATCGCCTGAACTCAGGAGGCAGAGGTTGCAGTGAGCTGAGATCGTGCCACTGCACTCCAACCTGGTTGATGAGTGAGACTCTGTCTCAAAACAAACAAACAAACAAACAAACAAAAACTTGGGCATAAGCACTACTCATAATAGCAAAGACATGGAATCAACTCAATGCCGATCAATTATAGTCTGTATAATGAAAGTGTGGTACATATACCCCATGGAATACTATACAGCCATAAAAGGAATGAAATCATGTCCTTTGCAGGGACATAGATGGAGTTGGAAGCCATTATCCTTAGCAAACTAACACAGGAACAGAAAACCAAACACCACATGTCTCACTTATAGGTAGAAGCTGAACAATGTGAACACACAGACACATGGAAGGGAACAACACAAACTGGGGGCCTGTCAGGGTGGGGTGGGGTAGGAAGAGGGAGAGCATCAGGAAAAATAACTAATGCATGCTGGGCTTAATACCTAGGTGATGGGTTGATAGGTGCAGCAAATCCCCATGGCACACATTTACCAATGTAACAAACCTGCACATGCTGTACATGTGCCCCAGAACTTAAAAAACCTTGGGTATAATGTGATAGTCTGCAAGTGCCTGACAGTCACCTATGATGAAATAAGAATTCTGCAGTGGAATGAAAATCAATTGTCACTAAAAATATACTCCTTAGTTCAGCGTTTGGGTGGGGTGGGGGAGTAGCCAAAATCTCTCAAAGAACTAAGCAATGTCTTGGTTTATATTCAGGCACAACCTTCTTATCCTGCAGAGATCTGGTAGCAAACCGGACAACACTATGAGGAGCACAGGTCACAACAGTCCACTCATGACTATCCACAGTAGTAGAGGTGAATGTAAATATGACAAACACAAAAAAAGTGAGGGGTAGGCTGCTTTGAAACAAACTGGAAGAAGTAAGGCAAGAGAATAGGGTCTGGCAGCAGGGAACCTAAGGTTGTTTCACGCAGACTTCCTAGCACTAAATTAAAAGGAAAACCCTAACTTTCCACACCTAAGTAACAAAAGGACCAGAGGGCTACTGCCTTTGCAAAACCCCCCACTTTTTCTGCATGCAGATGGGAAATTTGCTGTCCACAACCAATCATATTGATTGCAGGCCAAGTCTTCCTTTGCATAGAAGTGTAACTTTGTAACTTCACCCTAGCCTCTCATTGGTTGCTTTTTGAAACCAATCAGATGTTTGCACAGGAGCCTGACCTTTGTAACTTCACTTAAGCCTCTGGTTGGCTGCTTTCTCTAACCAATCAGACTGACTGCAGGATACCACTTCCTTTACATGAGGTGAGCATGAAGTGGCCATTGGGAAACTTCTAGCGGATATTTGGGCTCAAGAAGTTTCTGTATCCTGTCCCTTGGGCCACTGCTTGGGCCTGCTCCCAAACTGTGGAGTGTGCTTTCGCTTTCAATAAATCCCTGCTTTCACTCTTTCGCTTCATTCTTTCTTTGCTTCGATGGGCGTTCTGTCCAATTCTTTGTTCAAAATGCCAAGAACCTGGACAACTTGCAGTCATGACCCTCTATTGGTAACAGAAGCATCTAAAAACTTAGTGAATTTAGGTACTTATTTAGACCCATGTTTCTCTAACGAACTTTTACTTATATTGAACAAAAAACTACAAACAGCTTACATGTCTCACAGTAGGAAATAAGATAAATTATAGAATCACCAACTACCATAATACTGTGCAAAAATTTAAAATGATTTGAATCATTAAGTATAAAAAGCAGGCTATACAGAGGGGACCAGGGCCGGAGATGGGACCAGGAAGGAACTGAGGACCAAGAAGTGCAAATATTAGTATCCAGGACCAGAGTGGCTGCCCGAAGGTCCAGATCTCACATGTGATGTCACCCTGTCAGCCCTCCCCTCCTGAGCAGGGATCCAAGAATGTGCCAAGAGTCCTGCTGGCTTCAGCCAGGTGGGCCTGTACATAGGGTCCATGTGCAATAGGGAGGGACATCTTCTATTTTTTGCTGCCCCCTCCCAGCCCACTGTCTGGGGCAGGGGGAGAAGGTATTTTCAAGATAAAGCACAGGTACCACAAATAAAAGTCATGAAGTTGCAAAAAAAAAAAAAAAAAAAAGGCAGGCTATAAAAGAATTTAAACTGTATGATACTATTTTTATAAAAATATATATACAGGTCTAGAAAAATATATCAAAATGCTAACAATCGTTATATCTAAGTGTGGAAGTATCTTAATTTTTTCCATTTTTTTCTACAAAGAACATGGACTACTTACATCATGTTTTTAAAATCGTATCTTATAAATAACAAACATGAAATATCAAATATACATTGTCATACTTTGCACCTTTTGCACGTAAAAAGAGGGGACAAATAAATTTAGTTTCTAAAAGGACTCTGGGCTATAGAAGTTACCATTACTGTTCCTCTCAGGTGTATTTCTGTCCCTTTAGGCATAAAGGAAGGACAGAGAAACCAAACAGAGTTTTGCAAGTATAGAGGGAAATGAGGAAAGACTTGGGAAATGGAAACCATTCCATTTGGCAATGGTATGTAAAAAGATAAAAACAACAAACTAGGCCTAGAAAGGTAGTTTTGAAACATGTAATTCACTGAGTAATTAAATTTAACAATATTTGAATATAAAATAGACAAAGGCATGAAGAGATCTTTTCTAAAACAAATGAAAAAAATTCAAGAATTCTATTGCTAAAACTAAATATATATTAGCCTTCCAGGCATGATGGCTCATGCCTATAATCCCAGCACTTTGGGAGGCTGAGGCAGGTGGATCAATTAACATCAGGCACGTGAGACTATCCTGGCCAACATGGCAAAACCCCGTCTCTACTAAAAATACAAAAATTAACCAGGCATGGTGGCACGCACCTGTAATCCCAGCTACTATGGAGGCTGAGGCAGGAGAATCACTTGAGCCCAGGAGGCGGAGTTGCAGCAAGCTGAGATTGTGTCAATGCACTGAGTTTTCAGGGCAGGCAAATACTGGCTGAGGTTAGGATCCCAGTATAAAACATAAGGCTTGAGAGGGTAGAACATATTGCTGAAATCTAATTCATCTTATCAGAAACATTTTCTGCAACTCCTCAGATTCTCGTGGTGCCGCCATCTCACAGACCCTCTCAGCACACTCCACCTCAGCTACCACCTCCATGACTGACTACTCTCCCCTTAGGTCCATTCACTTTTGCCTGTCAAAGAAGGAGCTCTTCTTCAATGGTGTCCACAGCATAGACAGGCGTACTCTGAGTCCTGGATTTTCTATTTTTCAACTTGGTTGAAAAGTTGTATTACAGGGTGTTAGATTTGGCTTTGAGATGGCCGCTGAAGGAGTGGAATGTTATAACCCAGAATTGTGGGGTTGGTTATATCCCCACTGGCAAACTTTGGCCAATGGGAAACAGAAGCTGACAGGAAGCCAGGCAGATAAATTCTCTCTCCTTCCTCCCTCCCAGGCTGGGTTGAGGTACAGTTTCTTGGTACTGCCTGTCCAGAGATATTTTGGGTGGTAGAGTAGCTATACCTGCTGAATAGCCAACAGTCAGCTCACTGTGCAATGAGCCCAGCAGGGTAAATGCATCACTTTGTATTCCTTCTCGTCCCACCTTGAATCACTTTCCTTTCTTGCCACTCTCACTGCCTACAGATTGTACCTCTCAAATTAAGCATCAGCTCTAAATCCTCATCTCAAGCTTTGTTTTTAGGAAACCCAAGCTAAAATCCACTCTAATTTACTGGCCCAAATTAAGGCAAACTTTATTTTTAAATTTATTTAAAATTCCACGCTTATTAGAATATTCAATCTCTTGCTTTTCTTTCTAGATAGTATTACCCTGTCTAATTTTTACTTGCAATATTTACATCTCTTCTAATGTTAATATGAATATGGATGACATCTACACTTTCCCATCTCTGGCATATTCTACATCTCCTTAGAGAAGGAGCTAATACAGAAATATCATTTTTATTTTTAAAACTATTAACTCACACACTGGAATGTTACAATCCAGAGCCTGTAAATTTTTTCACAAGAAAACAGAATGGCCAATATTACACTTTGAATTAGAAGACCTCTTCCTTGGCCATGTGCGTTGGCTCACGCCTGTAATCCTAGCACTTTGGGAGGCCCTGGCGGGCAGTCTGCCTGAGCTCAGGAGTTCGAGACCAGCCTGGGCAATACAGTGAAACCCCGTCTCTACTAAAATACAAAAAATTAGCCAGGTGTGGTGGTGTGCACCTGCAGTCCCAGCTACTTGACAGGCTGAGGCAGGAGAATCACTTGAACCCGGGAAGTGGAGGTTGCAGTGAGCTGGAGTTTGCAGTGTGCCGAGATCATGCCACCGTACTCCAGCCTCATGACAGAGCGAGACTCCGTCTCAAAAAAAAGAAAAACCACAAAAAACAAACAAACAAAAACCCTCTTCCTTTGCTTCCATTCAAATACAGTCATGCATCATTTAACAGTGGTGATGCATTCTGAGAAATGTGTTGTTAGGCAGTTTGTTTGTGCTGTAAACATCACAGAGTGGACTCACACAAACTAGAATGGTATGGCCTATTGCTCCAAGGCTACAGACCTGTTCAGCATGTTACTGTACTAACTTGTAGGCAACTGTAACACAATGGTATGTATTTGTGTATCTAAACATACCTAAACATAGAAAAGGTATGGTAAAAATACATTATTATAATCTTATGGAACCACCATCATATATGCAGTCCAAACGTCATTATGCAGCGCATGACTGTATCTGCTATTAAAGTTGATGAACAGTAGAATGGAATAGTTTTATATTTTCCAGGTAGTCTAGTGGAAAGGTAAGTAGAACAGTGCTAGGCACCTAAGGCATTCAATAAATATTACCAAATGAAAGGAAAGAAGGGAGAGAGGGAGAGAAAATGGGAAGGAGAGAAGGTAGAAGGGAGAGAAGGTAGGCCAGAGTTCAATTAAACCTGATTGTAATCTTGTCATTGTTAGGTGTTCCAGAAGAGTTATTTCTCTCTGTAAATGCTTCTACTTTCCCACCTACGTATCTTACGTAAAATCTGTGAGAATTATTTGCTGACTAAAAGTGACGCTATTTCAAGGAATAATTATTGATAACAGCCAACCTAGCAACTTTGCCTGTCAGAATGTTGACTTGAATCCAATAACAAGATTGAAGTACCATATGGCATTGGCCATTGGTCTTCTAACTTCAGAAAACCAACAGACAGCTTCTGATCAGCATTTTCATACAATCTAAGTAAAGCAATACACATTTAGTCCTTAGAGTGCCTTAAAATTTTACTGCTACAAATGCAGTTTCACAATAACTATCTCATTCATTAAAATGAAATGCATGTTCCTCATCATAAATACACTAACAAGTCTAGAGCAGTCTCTGTTTTATAGTCCCCCTGAATATCTTGCAGACTGGTCAGAGGTCAGGTGGCTATAAACACTCAAAGGAAATCTAGCTACATGTTTACAGACGAAAACTCAGTAAGTAGAGGATTTTTATTTCTGAACATTTCTCAGTAAGGCATAGGAAAACGAGAAACTGAATTAATGTTAAAACTAAGTATCTTATTGAAAAAAGAGCAATTAACCAAATAATTGTAGGAAATAATGAAACATTGTTAGAAGGGAAATTTCATAATGGTTTTTTAGAGATTCATTATAAAAACAATAAAGATTGGGTAATGGATCCATACTTTCAGATTTCTGCTTCTGAAGAACTATGGATCAAAACAAAACTCACCTTTCTTTTTGCTTCTTCAATAAATTCAAAACATTCTGGAAAATAAGACAGGATGTTGGTTTCAGGCAGATCCAATATAGAAATGCTCTTATATGTAAAGTCACTGAGGAAAGCATTTTCAACTCCATATGCAACATTAAGAATATGAGTCACCTTAAAGAGAAAGAAAAAAGATGATTTTTTAAAATCCCATGAATTAGGTTATCTAAAAAGAGACTGGGGTGTTGTGTTGACATCTATAACAAGAAAGGTAAAAAATTTAAATGCGACTCACTTGATTGATAATACTTCTTCAACCCACACCAGAAGTGCTCCTTCTACTATATGTTCTCTCTCTCTCCCCTCCACCCTTTTTTTTAACTTATTATTATCATCATGTAGAGACAGGGTCTCTTTCTGTCACCCAGGCTGGAGTGCAATGATGCAATCATAGGTCACTGCAATCTTGAACTCCTGGGCTCAGGTGATCCTCCCGCCTCAGCTGCCCAAGTAGCTGGGACTACAGGAGTGTACCACCACACCCAGCTAATTTTTTTTTTTTTCAGAGAGGGGTCTCGCTTTTTTTGCCCAGGCTGGTCTTGAACTCCTGGCCTCAAGTGACGTTCCCACTCCCGCCTCCCACAGTGCTGGGATTACAGGCGTGAGCCACCACACCTGGCCTATATATTCTCATAGCCCTGGACTTGCCCTATTACAGCTCATACCACTTAGAGATTGTTTGTCTCTTTCATTGCACTAGAAACTACATGAGGGTAGGGACCATGTTTAACTTAGTGTTATAAGCGAATGAGCAGTGAGTTTAGCAGAGAATGCTTAAAATCTTTGTTGAATTAATCTGTAAATATCCATATAAAAAACTTAAATAGGAGAAGTATATCAGTAGTACACAACTTCCCTTTCAAGAATTATTTCCCTATTTTCCTTCATATTCTTTACTTAATAAAATGGTTCTCCAGGATGACTGCACATTAGAGTCACCTGATGAACTCTTAAAAACTATCAATACCACAGGGTCTCATACCCAGAGATTCTGATGAACTAATCTGGCTGAAAAGTAAGGGGAGGGGTGGTTGTAAAAAATTTTCTTTCAGGTGGTACATTTGAGCAACCTCCTCCTCTTCCATCTATGTATTTGAGCCCCTTTTCTTAGAGGCCACCAAACATGTGGAAGAAAGCCATGTAGAAAGTCCATTAAGATAATCCAGAGGCTGAGAATCACTTGAACCCAGGAGGTGAAGGTTGCAATGAGCCACGGTCATGCAACTGTGCTCCAGCCTGAGCAACAGAGCGAGACTCCATCTCAAAAAAAAAAAAGAAAAAAGAAAAAAGAAAAAGGAAAAAAAAAACTAACAACTTTGTCCACATCTGTACTTCCCCTCTGCCTTCTGATTACAATGAAGGATGTGCTCATGCATCTTCAATAAGGCTCATTCCAGAATCTGTGCTTGGAGTCACAGTGCTTCCTACTTTCTTGGCATCTCCCTATAGTCATAATTCTTGCTTTTCTGTATCTTCAATTTCTTCTTCTACCATCAGCCTTAAAACATGCTGAAAGCTCTCCCATCCCCCCTCCTCACCTATAGCTCCTCTCTCTCTTTCTTTTCCCCTTCCCATCACTTCCTCACTTCTCAATCTTTTGCAATACGGCTTTGGCCTCCAATTCAAATGAAACTGTTTCCACCAAATGCACTAACAACCTCTCTGTCACCAAGTCCCATGAACATAATTTAGGCCTAATCGTACTTAAACTTTTGCAGTATCTGACATTGCTGACTCTCTCCTCCTTAAAACACTATTCTCTTTGGCTTCCACGACACCATCTTTTTGTTTTACCTTCTTTTGGCCTCTTTTGGATCCTCCTTTCCCACTGCAGACTCTTCTTCCTTTGATCATTCCATATAGGGTGATATTCCTCAATTTATCAGTTCTATGATAAGATTCTGTTATAGGCCCTCTTCTCTCTTACTTTATACTTTTCCCCAGGCAGCTTCATCTATTCTAATGATTTCAGTAACTATTTAAAAGCTGAAGATTCCTAAATCTGTATATTCACCTCTATTCTGAACTTCAGACCCTACATATCTACCCACCTAGATGATCCACATCACCCAAAATCTAACATGTTCAAAACTAAGCACACAGTTTTGCCTTCAAAGCCTGTTCCTTCTACGCTGTTTTCAATCTCATGGAACAATAATCTTACTTAGTTACCAAAGAAAGTGAGACATCAGCCTTGACTCCTCCTTCTCCCTTAGCCCCACTCCCTATCCTGCCTCGTAAGTAATCAAATTGTAAGAATTCTACCCCCTAAAATACCCCTCACAGCTATGTAATTCTATCTCCACTACATCTTAATCTCAGCCATTGTCATCTTTTCCTTAGATTACTGCAATAGCTTTATAACCAGTTTCCCTATCTCTAACTTGAGCAACCCTCCAATGGATTTTCCACACTGCTTCTAATGAGAAATCTTTCTAAATTGCAAATTTGATCCTGTTACATCTCTGGGTAACTTCTCAGTGGCTTTCCACAGTCTTTTGGATCAAGTCCAAACAACTAACTCTGGCTTACATGGCCTTTTGGGATCTGGCTCATGCTTACCTCTCTCTCTGGTCTTGTCTCTTAGTGCCCTTCTTTCTCACACTCTTTATTCCAGGGCCACTGAACTTTTCTGTCCCTGAAAGCATCAGCCTTTCTCTTGCTTCTTGGCCTTCACACATATCTTTTATTCTGTGTAAACACTTTTCTTCCCTTTTTTTTTTTTTTTTTTTTTTTGAGATAGAGTCTTGCTTTGTCACCCAGTCTGGAGTACAGTAGCAAAATCATAGCACACTGTAATCTTGAACTCCTGGGGTCAACCAATCCTCCTGCCTTGGTCTCCAAAAGCACTGGGATTACAGGCTGTCTACTCCTTTCCCACCCTCTTCAGAGAAATACTTCAATATCACTTCCTCCAGGAAGTCTCCCCTGACTCACCTATCCCCCAAAAAACAAACCAAACCAAACATGGGTTAAGAGCATCATCTCCTCTGCACTTCTATAGCACCCTGCACTTCCCCATCAAAGCACACAAATGCTGTTCTGTAGCTGCTTGTCTGTCTTCCCTGTCTGCCCCTTACGTCATAGGCTTCAAGTGAACAAGAATCTCTTGCACTCCTTCAACGACAGCAATTCCATGACCTGAAACAGTGCTCAACAAAATGGTAGAGGGCTAAAAATTCTTTTGAGTAAATATGTAATAAATCACATCAGTTGTATGGAGTAGAGTGGCTGGAAATGGCATTACAGAAGACGTGGTATGTGAGTTGGGACTTAAGGCCTGGGCAGTCTTGGACAAATAGAGATGAGGGAAAGCCTATCCCACACAGAGGAACTCCATAAACACAGGCAAGAAAGACATGCCTCCAAGGTCAGGCTCATGAGGGTACATGAAGGAGATCAAGAAGAATGTAAAACTGGAAAGATAGATTACAGATCCACATATTTGAATTATGCGCCAATTATTTTTCAACTCTATTAAAATGATAGCGAAAATGTTACCAAGTAAACTCCATAATGTACCAAAGATGCACCAATACAGTTTTTCCTAAATAAAACAACTAAAATATTCTGTGTATATGGTGCCAAACTTAAAGCATTTTTTTACCTTGTTCTTTTTCAGTGTATCCAAATCATGAGCAGCGTCCTGTGACCCTAGAAAAAATAAATGATACCACCTTGAACATAAATATAATCATCTTGACCTTTTATATAAATTTGTACAGCCATTCTGTTATTAAAAAAAAAAAAAAAGACGAACAACTTGGAAGGACCTTAGTCCAACTTTCTGAAGGCCAATTTGATAAGAGTCATCCTACATAAACTCTTGGACTCTGAAATCCTACTTCTAAAAATTTGTCCTAAAAGTTACAGATGTTGCAAAGATTAGCTGTAAGAATGTTCACCATAGTATTGTTTGTAATATAAACAAAACAAAAACAAAAGAACAGCAAAAGCCCAATAGCTGTTGCATTAAATAAAAAATGGTACAATTGCATAGTGAAATACATACAGCCATTACCACCATTAGAAATAAGAAACGTAAGCCTGAACAACATTGTGAGACTCTCTCTATAGAAAAAAAATTTTTTTTTTAATTAGCCAGGCGTGGTAGTGTGTGCCTGTATTCCCAGGTATTCAGAAGGCTAAGGCAGGAGGATCCCTTGAACCTAGGAATTTGGGGTTACAGTAAGCTATGGTTATGCCACTGCACTCCAGCCTGGGTGACACAGCAAGAAGAAGAAAGAAAAGGAAAAGGAAAAGAGAAGAAGGAGAAAGGGAGGGAGGGAGGAAGGGAGGGAAGGAGGAAGGAAGGAAGAAAAGGAAGGGAAGGAAAGCAAAGAAAGAGAGGGAGAGAGAGAAAGAAGAAATGTGGTAAAATATTTATAGCATGTAAACATGTTCTTGGCCAGGAGTGATGGCTCCTGCTTATAATCCCAGCACTTTGGGAGGCTCGGACAGATAGATCACTTGAGGTTAGGAATTCAAAACCAGCCTGGCCAACATGACAAAACCCCATCTCTACTAAAAATACAAAAATTAGCTGGGTGTGGTGGTGCACACCTGTAATCCCAGCTATTCAGGAGGCTGAGGCATGAGAATTGCTTGAACCTGGGAGGTGGAAGTTGCAGTGAGCCAAGATCGTGCCATGGCATTCCAGCCTGGATGACAGAGCAAGACTCCATCTCAGAAAAAAGAAAGAAAGAAAGAAAGAAAAATGTTATCAATGTATCTGGTGATAAAAGCAGGTTACAAAATACTATCATCCATTTTTGTAACAAAAAATATGTATGTGCTTAAAAAATGGACAGGAAGTATATATAGAACAAAATGTTAATAGTGGGGTTGCAGGTGATTTTTTTTCTTCTTTATGCTCATTCTGACTTTTTACAATAAACATCTCTTTATTTTGTAACTTAAAAAAGGATATTACAAAAACCATACACCCACAAGACGACTTCGTGCCAGTCGGTTTGGGAACACCCAGTAGCTTAGAGCAAATGTGTTGGCCTGCAGGATCCCACCCACACTCCATGTACCACTAGGGCTGTGCCCTTCTACAATCTTTCTGTCACAGCCGGCTTCCCAGATCTCCCACACTTGGAAACTGGCTCTAGTTAATAAGCAAGTTCATATGGAGAATAACTAGTTCAAATAAAGTGAGTTTCACAGTTTAAAGATTTCAAGCATTTTACTTTCCTGAATTAGGTTCTATTTCATAAACTTTTTTTTTAAGCTACGTATGTGGGAATTCAGCCAACTTTTTAAATGTGATTTTAGGTAGCAGAAAGGCCAGCAAGTATGCTGTTTGGCCAATATCCTCTTGATAATACCAAGCTTACAGATTCCTTACTGAACTCACATTCAGCTTTATTCTACTTAAAAGTTAGCCTATCAAAATATTAACATTTGTTAAAGCTGAATGGTGTATACATAATGGTCTATTCGTTTCTGTAATTTTCTACAAATTTGAAATACTTCATTTCTTTAAAAAATTCTGTTTTCTAATGTAGAAAGCCCTAATCAACTCCAGGGGAAAAAATAGGTTCAAATAATTGAAACTTGGTGATTTAGTCAGGCGCGGTGGCTCATGCCTATAATCCCAGAACTCTGGGAGGCCAATGCAGGCAGATTGCTCAAGCCCAGGAGTTCAAGACTAGCTTGGGCAACATGGTAAAATCACATCTCTACAAAAAGTACAAAAAAATTAGCCAGGCATGGTGGTGTGCACCTGTAGTCCCAGCTATTCAGAGGCTGAGGTGGGAGGATCGCTGGAGCCTGGAAGGTGGAGGTTGCAGTGAGCCAAGATTATGCTACTGCACTCCACTCTGGATTTATTTTGAGACCCTATCTCAAAATAAATAAATAAATAATAAATATCTATCTGTCTATAATATATAATTTTCAAAGCCTAGGACAAAAATGCTATCTAAAATCTTTCATCCATTCTTTAAATGGTTCAAGGGCCTATGTAATATTTTTTAAATGCAATCATTTTTTAGAGTTTATAAACTAAAAAAGATTACATATTTACAACTCTTTGTTTTCTTTATTCACTACCAAAACCAAAAGTTGTTTGGCATGCGATGCTGGGAAGAAGCTGTGTCGCTTCGAGGAGGTGAAGGAAGCTCTTAGAACCAACCTGCAAACAACCCCAGTCTCCCAGACATAAACTAAGTCTGGTCAGAAACAACTCTTTCAACATTCATGTAGAAGAACTGTAGGTGGAACCACCCACAGGTCCTTCAGGAATGAGGCACTTGTAATTAGGCAGAAAAAGGTGCGCTTTCAGAAGAGGGGAGGTTGTTCCTGATGAAAGTATTCCATTTCCTGGTCCAGTGAGAAGACCTTATTAGGGCTAGTTTCAGAAGTTCCTCCCAGGACTCTCCCACTATCCTGGGGAGGTTCCCAACCCCAATCTCAGAACACTACCTTGATTAATTCACTTTGGATAAGTCCACAAATAATAATAATACTAATAAGCAAAGTTCATGAAGACCCTAAATTGGTGAATGATATATGAAAATTCTACCATAATTATTCCAAGCCATGATTACTACAGTGGAAGCCAAAATAACTGAAAAATGTGCCGTGGCATATTTTCTTTCCTAGATATGGTGAGCAAGGCCTAGGTGAACTTTTCAGATTACCTAAATAACTCAATTTTTCACTGTAAATGTCACAAGAATATGGTATAATTTTTCACGGGGCTGCAGAAACTAGTTAGAGACATTTATTTGGTGAATTTAAAGATAGCCTATGTAACAATTCATATAATATTTAATAACATATGTATACTGCAATTGATTTGCATCAAAAACCTTTTACAACAACCACCACCTCAGGAGGATCCTATGACATAAGCAGATACTGTTACTTCATCTTTACAGATGGCTTTTTGGAGGACCAGAAAGGAAAAATGGCTTGCACCAGCTAATCTAGTAAATTAGAGGCAGAGCAGGACTGAAAACTTGGTCTATGTGAGGCAGCCTCGTATAACAATGGACAGCAGGAGTCCATCAGACTTGGGCTTGATGCCTAGCTCTGTTGCTTACTAGGTGTGTTACCTTGTGTAAATTATTTCACCAACTTTAAATCCTGGTTTCTATTTGTAAAACAAAGCTGATAATCCCTACTTCGCAGGATTCTGCAAAGGAATGAGACACTAGGTGAACAATACCTGGGCTATTTGTCAGTCTTCTCTCTATTCAAGAATGCCTTCGCAGCATAGTGACACGTCATTTAGTCTTCCCAAGTCTTAATTTCTCTATTCATAAACAGAAATAATTCAGACGTACTTGAAAACATTCTTGACTATTTTTTTAAGAACACCATACCATATTCTTGCCAAATTAACAAGTTTGTACTTTTATGACCTTGCTTCATTTGCTATTTGTGAACTATGCTTGTATAGGGACTCAGTATTTCCATAATGCGAAATAAACCACAAAATCTTCAGACTCATAGCTATAAAATAAAAGATCTCCTTCTCTTAAACACTCCAAAAACAGACACCATGAACAGACGTGGCCACAGGAGGCACGTATTCCGCACGGTTTGTAAGAGCTGCGCAGGCCAGCAAGCACAGGACTATTTCAAATATTAACTTTTCTATAACTTTAACCATTGTCACTTGTAGTTCTGCCTTATACATTCTTTTTTTTTTTTTTAAGTTGTATCTTTTATAATCCGAGAAAACACAACACCAATGTGTTATTATCCAGAGAAGTTAGAGAAACGGGAAGAAAGCTTTGCTAAAATTCAAACATGCGGTGCCAAGTGCTACTAGAATAGCATCTATGCTTCTTATGGGTACATTGTGAGGCAGAAACGGCTGTAGCTGGCTAATGGAAGTTCCGTATCCAAAAAAGGAAACAGTTCAGCTTTTCGGCAGGATAGCTGATAATACAGACTATTACGCATAAAGGGGGAAAATGAGAACGTAATCTGGCTAAAAGGACTCAATGATTTAGTGGCAAGTCGATGTACTCACCTAGGAGCAACCATGGCTTAATAACGCCAACCTGCAGGTCCGAGCTAAGGTCCTGCACATAACCACAACCACCCCCACTGCTCGGCTCTACTTCTTCCACAACATGAATTCTGGCATCTTTCCATGTTTCTATAATTTTCTTTCCAGTTAGCGTTGTCACCCTGGTGCATTGCTTCCTGAGATTATTCCGGGAGAATGCTTTAATTTCCTGGTTAAGGGAGTGCATTACATGAGCAGAGGCTGGGAACAAATACAAACAATCCAGCAGGCACAGAGAAGGGCTGAACTGCTAGTCCCTTATTGCCCAGGTAACAAAGAGCCTCAGAGGTGCTCGCCCATCCAGGTAACAGCAGCAGCCACAGGCCGAGAGACGGAGTCTCCCAGCTCCGTTTCTCCCAGCGATGCAATGTAAGGCGAAATTTGATTGGTCATTGAGACACAAGTGCCGATTGGATGCTGTTTCTTCTTCCTGTCAGCCAGAAATCTGCATTTTCCCGAAAAGCTCAAGGGATCCACTGGGGGAGATTTCTTATTGTTGCTGTTTACATTTAGCTTTATAATACACGCAGAATGGTAAAATATAAGACTTCGTTGGAGAAAGGGATGACGTCTCCTCGTTCTTTAAAGTCAGTGATTTTCTGATATATTCTGCTGGTGTCACTTACGGCAGCGACCATAGACGATCCGGGCTGACCTGTATATCGCTACCGCTTGAATGAGACCGGCGGAGTCACCTTGCAAATCACCCTATGTCCCAAAGCCTTTCCTGCCCGTCTGCTTTTAGGCTAGTCCAGGAGGGCTAGAGCGGACTTTGTTTCTCGCTTCCTGTATCCTTCACACATTCTCCTTTTGCTGTTAATGCAAGAGGAACGTTTACTAGATAAAGTTGTTTTGCATATTTGTGAGGCAACAATTTAAATAAACTGGGAAAAAAGATATCTTTTTAAAATTCATGCTCATATATGTAGATAGACAAGAGCTTAAAATTTATGTATTTTTTGACTTTCAGCCTACGTTTTCATTTCATACAGTAAATATACATCCTAAAGAAGAATTACAGCAAGTCCCTCCATGTGAAGAATTAAGAAAATCAGTTGTGTAAGCATCCAAATTTATAAAGCAGATAAATAAATTATAGAATGATGATTCTGATTACCAAAAAAAGTTTTGCAAAAGAAATCACAAGATTCCTTTAAAGAGAAAATTTTCAAACCCCTATTAAAGTAAATGTAATTTTAAATGAATTTCAACACAATGTATAAACACATATATAAAATGAAGAAGTTGCACTTATGAA
This sequence comes from Macaca nemestrina, assembly GCF_043159975.1. Classification (NCBI taxonomy): domain Eukaryota; kingdom Metazoa; phylum Chordata; class Mammalia; order Primates; family Cercopithecidae; genus Macaca; species Macaca nemestrina. The sequence goes on along the minus strand of NC_092135.1, from coordinate 80,995,746 downwards.
AACTTTTCTTCCAATACCACATATTAAAATTTGTGTTGTTGTTGAAACTTTCTGACATAAAATTCAACTATTATGGATTGACTATTTCTGTCCCTTCAAAATGCATATGTTAAAGATTTAAACCTCAAGGTGATGGTATTTAAATGGGACTTTTAGGATGTAATTTAGAATTAGACTAAGACCCTAGGGTAGACTCCTCATGATGGGTTTAGTGGCTTCAGGAGAACTGAAAGAGATCTTCCAGCTCCCCTGTATGGACCAAAGAAAGACAGTATGAGGACATAAGAAGAAGTTGGCTGTCTGCAGGCCAAGAAGAGAGCTCTCACCAGGAACTGAATAAGCCAGCACCTTGATCTTGGACTTCTCAGCCTCCAGAACTGTAAGAAAATTTATTTTGGTTGTTTAAGCAACATAGTTTATGGCATTTTGTTAGAGCAGCCTCAGCAGACCAAGATATAAACCAAATTTCTCCCTCTTGGAAAGAGAACAGGCCTGGTACAGTGGCTCATGTCTGTAATCTCAGCACTTTGGGAGGCCAAAATGGGTGGATTGCTTGAGCCCAGGAGTTTGAGACCAGCCTGGGCAACATGATGCAACCTCAACTCGACTAAAAAAAATACAAAAAAATTAGCCATGTTTGGTGGCACGTGCCTGTAGTCCCAGCTACCTGGGAGGCTGAGGTGGGAGGAACACCTGAGCTAAGGAGTTTGAGGCTGCAGTGAGCCATGATTATGCCACTGTACTCTGGCCTGGGCAACAGAGTAAGACCCTGTCTCAAAAAAAAAAAAAAGAAAAAGAAAAAAATATGTATAAGCTCAGGCTATCTGCAGGACATCCGAAAATGAAAAACTGAAGAAACTATTTGCATTTTTAAAACAACAATCACAGGCTCATCAAAAAACAACTCTAACCATAAATCAATCCATATATTTATCATAATAATGATCAAAAAAATAAGTACTATTAAGCATTTACTGCATGGTAGGCACTGTGCTTATAAACAATTTTAGATTCTTAGTATTATCACTTAGCTGTTTAACAATGCTTTACATGCATTATCCTATTTGACCTCACCCCTAACCTATTATGTACATACTATTATAATCATCTTCATTTTACAACTGGGAAAAACTCAGGTACAGAGAAAGCATATCACATAGTCTACATTTCACAGCTCATAAGTTTAGAATCACAAATAAAACCTATGTTTGTTTCCGTCCAGTGCCTTAATTCTTAGTTACTGTAGAATACTGCCCTGCTTCCAAAATAATTACAGTTAATGAATATTTATTGAGATTCAACTATGTGCCTGGCACTGTGACAGTCATTGGAAATATAGCAATGAATAAAAACAAAGTCCCTTATTTCATGGATCTTACATCCAAGTGGAGGAAGCAAGAAACAAATATACATATACCGATGTTGGGTCACAATTTAAATGCTAAAAAAAAAACATCAAGCAAAATAAGGGAACGGAGTGAGAGGGCAGTGTGTTATTTGCTTTAGGGTGGTAAGAGAAAGCACTTCTGATTCAGTGAAAATTGAATAGAGACTTGAATAAAGTGCAGAAGCCAGCCCTGTAGATATATGGGGGAATAGCTTCATAGCCAAGTGTCTAAATCTTCTGACAGATTTGGAATGTCTATGCCAAGTGCTGAAACAGGAGTGCACTAGTAGGAGATGGAGAGGTTCAAGAAACACCTGGGTAGCTAACTTGGCTTTAAGGGAGTGAATTAAGGGAAAGAGTTGGAGGAGATGTGGACAGAGAGAAAGGATAAGAACTTTGGCTTGTATTCTGAGTGATGGGAAGCCACAGGAAGGAACTAGGGAAAGGAGTCATATGATGGATCCTGTGTTGTGCTACCCCGATCCTTCTTCAATGAATACCTATTGTCTCCACTACCGGGTGTACTATTGGCTGACTGGTAGGTAACAATCCCTTCAGGGACTGCTGCAGCTGCAGAGGGCTGCTTTGCTGAGGTTGTGTCCCTTATGGAATAGACCATATCCATGGCTGATTGATGAGGGAGCATAAAGATCTGTGTGTTAGCCCAGTTTGGAACAATTCTGAGGAGCCATTCTAGCTCTGAAAAGCTAACATGTGGTTGGCTAAGCCTGTCATTGGATCTGTATAGCCACTTAACTTCTGTGTCTGCCCAATTCTGCTTTCTTCTTCCCTTCCACAAATGTTGATCCCAAGGGCACTCTTTGAAAAGTCTTACATGCTAAACTCTACCTCAGTCAGCTTCCAGGAAACTTAACCTATGACAAGTGACATGACATTGCTTATGCCATAGGAGGGTCTTCCTGGCTACTATAAGGAAAGGGAGCTCCCTTTCCTGCTTGTTGTTAGGAGACTACTACAGAGGTCCAGATGGAAGATGATAGTTGCTTGGGCTAGAATGGCAACAGAAGGAAGGTAAGAAGTAGTCAGATTCTAGGGACACATGAGAATCATGCCAAGAGAATCTGTTAGTAGATTGATGTGGAGTGATTCGGATAATTCCAAAGTTCTTAGCCTAAGCAACTGAAGAATAGATTTGCCAGTTACCAAGAAAGAGGTGATATGAATATGAGAAGTTTGTGACTTGTTAAGTTTAATACTCCTATTAGTCAGCCAAATGGAGATGTCAATTAGTCAGCCAAATGGAGACATCAAGTGGGCAGCTATACATATGAATCTGGACTTCATAAGAGAGGTATCTGCTGGAAATGCAACTTCTGGAGTAATCAGCTTAAAGATGCTATATAAAGCCATGGAGCTGAATGAGATGGCCTGGTAGTGAGGGTTGATAGAGAAGCCTCATCTATACCAAAGTGACTAACAAGGAGAGGTTAGGGAGTTGAATGAAAATGAATGAGAGAGAGAGAGTTCTGAGAGTACAAGTAAAGAAAATGTATTAAAGTGCAGAGTGTGATCAGCTGTTTCATATGCTGTTGATAGTGTTGGATAAGATGAAGACTGTGCACTATAATGGATTTAAAGACGCCTTCAACAAGAACAGATCTATGTCCCAGGAATATAAAAACAGTATCTGATTCAATCCCTATGATAACCTAATAAAATAGGTATCCATTCTCTTTTTATAAAGAAGGACATTTAACTTGGAACCTAAGGACACAGCCTTTGGTCACACAGTTCAGATCTGTTAGGTAACAGATCTGAGTAACAAGGTTGAACACAGTTCTATCTTACTCATGAGCCCATATTCTATACACCACATCATTCTGTAGAGGATGGGTAGAGTTGTTGGTTATATACTGATAGCTGCAGTCCCTGCTGGTAATACTAGAATATTAATGTCTGCAGTAACATTGGTTGTTAATATCCTGACACCTAGACGCTATCCAACTCATATCAACATTTTGCAGAAGAACCAAGGTGCAGAAAAGTAAACTGATTTGCCCAAGTTCACATCCCTTATAATCCCAGGTCCCTTGACTCAATATACAATGCTTGTTCCACTGCACTGTATGGCTTTCCAAAAAGTCCCTTAAGGGCAAAAATCCTTTACACAAAGCTAGCTTAGAGTGCTGGCAGGAGAGAAATAAGAGGCAAAATGTTATTAGACCCAGGCCAGAGGGAGAGGGCAGCATTCCACCCCTGGAGAAGGCATTGCCTATGCTGACACGTGAATGGTAAGAGATTGTCCTGCAAGAAAGGGCACATCCTTACAAGGGCTAAAGGGCCTTGGATCTGAGGAAAAGGGAAAAATGTGAAGTGAATACATCCTAGAATATGTTCCTGTGTTCTCCGTATAATTCTTGTCTCCTAACAGATTTAGAGTGTCTATGTGAAGTGCTATGCTAGACATTTTCTGAGCATTACCTCTAATCCTCACAAAATCCCACTTTTAGATAAAGTGGCTAAATTGCAATGAAGTAGTAAGCAGTGGATCTTGTATACTTAGTCTCAGGTCTGTTGAATTCTTTAATTTTTAAAATTTTTTTGAGACTGAGTCTTGCTCTGTCACCCAGACTGTAGTACAGTGGCTTGATCTCAGCTCACTGCAACCTCCACCTCTTGACTTCAAGCGATTCTCCTGCCTCCATCTCCTGAGTAGCTGGAATTACAGGCAAGTGACACCTTACCTGGCTAATTTTTGTATTTTTTTTTTTTAGTAGAGACAAAGTTTCTCCATGTTGGCCAGGCTGGTCTGGAACTCCTGACCTCAGGTGATCCACCCACCTTGGCCTCCCAAAGTGCTGGGATTACAGGCGTGAGACACCGCACCCGGCCACTGGTCTGTTGAATTCTAAGATCCACTTTTATCCCACTACATTACATGCTCTGACATGTTACGTAATAAAATCTGCCATGGGAATATGTAATCCTCATTAATTCGGATGTGACTTATATGGGTAAAAATCATTTATAAATAATCAAAAATCCTCCCCTTTGCATTACAATTTCTAGCCTGAGTTAGTAATCTCAATTCTGCACTTCACTAAGAACATGCAGACACAGCCTGAAATGAATATAGAGAAAAACAAAATTCAGCCAAGCACGTTGGCTCACCCCTGTAATCCCAGCACTTTGGGAGGCCGAGTCGGGCAGATCACTTGAGCTCAGGAGTTGCAGACCAGCCTGGACAACATGGTGAAACCCAGTCTCTACAAAAAATATAAAAGAAGTAGTTGGGCATGATGGCACGCACCTATCGTACTAGCTATTTAGGGGGCTAAGGTAGGAGGATTGCTGGAGCCCAGGAGGTCGAGACTGCAGTGAGCCAAAATCATACCACTGTACTACAGCCTGGGTGACAAAGAGAGAGAGACCCTGTCTCAAAACAAAACAAAACAAAACCCACAAAATTCCTCTCATGATTATGGCACCTGCTTCCTGTGTGATCCTTTAGAAGACTTTTTAAAAATTTCAATTAAAACAAGTTTGAATGTAAACTTTCTTCATGAATGTAATTCCTTATGTATAAATTTGTTATTAGAGTATTTTGATTACACAACATTTTTTGGTTATATATGTGTGATTTTGTATATGTGTGTGTGTGTGTGTGTGTGTGTGTGTGGAGAGAGAGAGAGAGAGAGAGAGAGAGAGAGAGAGAGAGAGAGAGAGAGAGAGAGATGGAGTCTTGCTCTGGCGCACAGGCTGGAGTGTAGTGGCGCAATCTTGGCCCACTGCAACCTCCACCTCCCAGGTTCAAGTGATTCTCCCACCTCAGCCTCCCAAGTAGCTGGGACTACAGGCAAGCACCACCATGCCCGGCTAATTTTTTGTATTTTTAGTAGAGATGGGGTTTCACCATGTTGGTCAGGCTGGTCTCCAACTCCTGGCCTCAGGTGATCCACCCGCCTCAGCCTCCCAAAGTGCTGGGATTATAGGTGTGAGCCACCAAGTCCAGCCTTAGTTATTTATATTATATTGATAATATAAGAAGTCAATCAAGAAGCAGCTTCTCCACTCCTTCTGGGAACTTCGCCTGGTTCAGCCTGCCTGCCTCCACTCCTGCCTCCACCATGTCCATCAGGGTGACCCAGAAGTCCTAAAAGGTGTCCACCTCTGGTCCCCTGGCCTTCAGCAGCCATTCCTACACGAGTGGGCCTGGTGCCTGCATCAGCTCCTTGAGCTCCCGAGTGGGCAGCAGCAGCTTCAGGGGTGGCCTGGGCAGAGGCTATGGTGGGGCCAGTGGCATGGGAGGCATCACCACTGTCACTGTCAACCAGAGCCTGCTGAGCCCCCTTAACCTGGAGGTGGACCCCAGCATCCAGGCAGTGCACACCCAGAAGAAGGAACAGATCAAGACCCTCAACAACAAGTTTGCCTCCTTCATAGATAAGGTATGGTTCCTGGAGTAGCAGAACAAGATGCTGGAGACCAAGTGGAGCCTCCTGCAGCAGCAGAAGACAGCTCAGAGCAACATGGACAACATGTTCCAGAGCTACATCAACAACCTTAGGCAGCAGCTGGAGACTGTGGACCAGGAGAAGCTGAAGCTGGAGGCGGAACTTGGCAACATTCAGGGGCTGGCGGAGGACTTCAAGAACAAGTATGAGGATGAGACCAATAAGTGTAGAGAGATGGAGAATGAATTTGTCCTCATCAAGAAGGATGTGGATGAAGCTTACATGAACAAGGTAGAGCTGGAGTCTCGCCTGGAAGGGCTGACTGACGAAATCAACTTCCTCAGGCAGCTGTATGAAGAGGATATCCCAGAGCTGCAGTCCCAGATCTCAGACACGCCTGTGGTGCTGTCCATGGACAACAGCAGCTCCCTGGACATGGACAGCATCATCGCTGAGGTCAAGACACAGTACGAGATCACCAACCGCAGCCGGTACCAGATCGAGTATGAGGAGCTGCAGACACTGAATGACCTGAGGCATACAAAGGCTGAGATCTCCGAGATGAACCGGAACATCAGCCAGCTCCAGGCTGAGATTGAGAGTCTCAAAGGCCAGAGGGTTTCCCTGGAGGCCGCCATTGCAGATGCCGAGCAGCGCGGGGAGTTGGCCATTAAGGATGCCAACCCCAAGGGGTCCCAGCTGTAGGCCGCACTGCAGCGGGCCAAGCAGGACATGGTGCGGCAGCTGCGTGAGTACCAGGAGCTGATGAATGCCAAGCTGGCCCTGGACATCGAGATCGCCACCTACAGGAAGCTGCTGGAGGGCGAGGAGAGCCGGCTGGAGTCTGGGATACGGAACATGAGCATCCATACAAAGACCACCAGCAGCTATGCAGGTGGTCTGAGCTCGGCCTATGGGGGTCTCACAAGTCCCAGCCTTAGCTATGACCTGGGCTCCAGCTTTGGCTCTGGCACAGGCTCCAGCTCCTTCAGCTGCACCAGCTACACTAGGGCCGTGGTTGTGAAGAAGATCGAGACCTGTGATGGGAAGCTGGTGTCCAAGTCCTCTGAGGTCCTATCCAAGTGAATAGCCACGGCAGCCCCTCCCAGCCTGCCCCTCCTGTGGCTGCACCAGAGCCCGTGAGGGAGCCTGCTGTGAAGGGCAGCACAGGGAATGGGAGACCCACCTGAGCCTCAGTCTTAGCCCTCAGCCCATCCGCCGAGGGGGGGAGTTTACTACCTGAGGACTCCCCTAGCCCGTGCCTCCAGCTACAATTCAATAGCTTTTTTTTTTTCCAAAATAAAACCTCAGCTAGCTCTGCGAAATATATATAGTAATACAAACAGAGATATAAAAACTTCCTTTTTTTTTTTTTTGAGATGGAGTCTCACTCTGTTGCTCAGGCTGGAGTGCAATGGTGTGATCTCGGCTCACTGCAGCCTCTGCCTCCTGGGTTCAAGCGATTCTCCTGCCTCAGCCTCCTGAGTAGCTGGGACTACAGGCACGCACCACCACGCCTGGCTAATTTTTTGTAGTTTTAGTAGAGACGCGGTTTCACCATGCTGACCAGGCTGGTCTTGAACTCCTGACCTTGTGATCCACCTGCCTCAGCCTCCCAAAGTGCTGGGATTACAGGCATGAGCCACCATGTCCAGTTGAGATATAGAGACTTTCTGCATTTCCTTTCAAATATCAATTCCTTGTATGTTTGTGCTAATATTTAAGAATCTCACATTTCCCAAAACCAGTGAGATATTTTTCAAGCTCAGTGAAATAGAGCATGGGATGCTCTCTATTTCTACTTTTTAAAAATTCCATATATCACAATGAATAGAATTCTAAATTTCTAAATCCAGAAATTTAGAATTCTATTCATTGTGATATATGATATTTTTAAAAAGCAGTCTCCACATACTGTCACAGGATCCTTAGGGTGTCGCTCTTCCAGCTGTAAACCTCTGTGGCTGGTGATGCCTTTGCCCAAGTTTTTCTCTGGCCTGCTGGACTCATTCTGCCCACTTGACCTGGCAGACTGCGCTCAGCTTGCACTACCAGACTGGATCCCATGCCTCGGAAGAGACTGGAGCCAGGCACACAGCAGTGAGGCATGCGTCCATGAGCAACCAGGGGGTCGGGCCACTGTGCACAGTCAGGCACATCAGTTGCTGCAGCAGGGTAGTCAGCTCCAGATGCCAGCACAGATTCTGGCTTCATGCAAGCCTGCGGCTGGATCAGATGCATCGCAAGCAGTTCCCACTGTGGGCACCTGAGTATGAAGGGAATGCGGTGGTGCCCAGAAGCTTGAAGATGCCAAAAACTGCAGAGCCCCAAACAGGGTGTCACAGCCCTGGTTTGGGGAGCCCCTAGGTCTGAACACCCCAAAGGGTGGCAAATCTTCTCGCCTTCTTGTCACCCACAACTTGGTGAGCAGGCAGTGGCAGGGGCGTGTAGTGTTTCTTCCCTATTTGTGTTACAGCTCTTTCAGTCCCACCATTTGGTAGGTCCTGAGTTCTTGTCCTGCGTCCAGGAAGAATGAGGTACATGGACAATTGAAAGGTGAGCAAGGCGAAGAGGTGCTTTATTGAGCAACATTAAGCTCTCAGGACACCTGAAGTGGGTAACTCCTTTCTGCAGCCTGGTTGTCCCATTGAATCTGCAGCCCTCGGCAGAGATGAGACCCAGAGTGGGTAGCTCCTTTGCGCAGACAGGTCATCCTGTCTCTGAGAGCCTGTCTCTGAGTCCTGGGGTTTTTATGAACTTCAGAAGGGAGGAAATGCATGCTGATTGGTCCATGGGCAGCCATGGGTGGGACCAGAAACGGCATCATAAGTTGTCACTCCAGGGTGCAGACTCTACCTGAAACTGACAGCCCAGCCCTCATGCTTCAAGGGATCCCTGGCTTGAAGGTGGAGTTTCACCAGGGACCTGCCCTTTTCCACACAGGAACCTGTCTGTCTCCCGCCATCAACATGCTGTCCACAGTGCCCAGGCTGTTATTGCCCAATGGTGCCTGTAGGCCCACGCCAAGCTTCCCTCAGCACCCCCGACCGCCCTCCCATTATTGTCTGTGCCCAAAGTCCCAAGAGAGCTGAGGTGGTAGGGGGCCGGCATGTCAGCACTGACCTGAACACATGCACACCTGGCTGGGTTGTGACAGCACCCAGGCTTGCACTAGAGTGGGCACCAGGAGCAGGCAGAGGCCAGACAGTGGGAGGCCAGACAGCAGGCACTTCTGAGGTTGTAAGAACCCTTTCTGGGTTCAGAGCCACAGCTGTGCAGCTGCAACTGTGCCTGGGAGTGCAGGGCTCCTGCCCTGCCAACTCAATAGAGGGCAGGTCTCATACCTGTTCCTGGCTTATGCTGCTCCGCAGAACACACAACACCAGCCACCACCCCCTATCCCTCCTGCAGCCAGCATCTTCACAGCTGTTGCTCCAGATGGGCCACTGCTGCCATCAATAATTATCTAATTATTTTTCTACTTCACTTCAGAAAACAAACCATTTTAAAATTTAATTTTGAAATTAGGTATATGCTAGACATGCAGGTTATCTTTATGGCAGCCACTTATGCTTCAAAACCATACAATCAACCAACAAACTTTTGGAGTGTCTGCAAAGAGCTAAATACTCCATTAAAGACTATCAAGATGCAAAAAAAAAAAAAAAAAAAAAGGCATTTCATTGAATTTAAAATGCCATTGATTATGGACACTATTATTTTATGTACCACGAAAAACATAAGTAAATAAATATTACCAATTGAACTGTATTAAAATGTTTAAGACATTACTGATTAAAAGATACACCCTCATTTTCAGGAAGTTAATAATGCAAGAAATGTGCATTTTAGAATTGATACAATTCAACAATTAAAACTAGATTTTGGCATTCAGATGTTTACAATTCCATTTGGAAGAGGAAAAAAATCAACCCAGAAAAAAAGAGTCACAGGTATTAGCAAATAATAGAAGTTAAAAGTAATACGTGTTTGTGGGGAAACATCTGAGCTTTAAGAAGGGTGTATGTTGGGAATAAAATTTACGCAGCATGGTGGATCTAGATTATGTAAGCTTCAAAAACCAGGTGGAGATTTTTGGGCTTATAGTGTTTTATAAACATTAAGAATAACATGATAAAAAACATTATACAAGCTGAAGAAAATAAGTCAGAGGACCAATCAGGAAACTAACATAGTAATGAAGGTACAAGGGATTTGACAACTTGAATCGTGTTGAAGCCCATAAGAATGATGACCTATAAAGTACTTTTAAATAATACCATTTTTAAAATTTTTTCACAGACAAAGTCTCACAGTGTTTCCCCTTGCTAATCTCTAACTCCTAGCCTCAAGTGATCCTCCTGCCTCAGGCTTCCAAAATGCTGGGATTACAGGCATGAGTCACCATGTCCAACCAAAAGCCAATTTTTAATAAAATAAATGAAAACTTATTTTTAAAAATTTATTTAGGGATTAAAGAAAGAGGGTCATCAAAAATGACTTGACAATTTCTAGCTAGGGAAATTTGGACACTAGTGTTAAAAGGACTATGAGCTGTGTTTTTCCAGGGTGCTGAGTAGCCCAACTTATCTATTTAGTGCTTGCCACATTGTAAGCATTCAATAAATATTTCATGGATGGATGAATGAGTGATGAAGCCAGGATATCTGAGTTGAGTTGAGGTCATTCACATAAAGGTGATGGCTGAATGAGAAGATATGAACTTCTCAAAGGAGCCAGTTTACAGAAAGCCCAGGAAGGGACGATGGTTTAGGGAACAAAATTTGGAGTTTTGAAAAGAAATGAAACATGAAAAAATAAATAAATAAAGAGAAGTTATGGAAACCAGTGAAAGCCTAAACCATGTATTCAAAAGTAAATAGAATTAAAAAAAAAAAAAAAGAAAGAAAGAAAAAGAAAAGTTGTTCAGTGGTGTAAAAAGTTACAGAGAAGTCAGAATACAGAGAATGAAGACAAGTTAAATTGACATGATACAATGAGATCAGCTGATGATTTTTCATAGAACGACTTAAATAGGGTGGTAGAAGAGCTGCCAAATTAAAGAGCTTGAAAAGATATGATGGCGTATAACTAGAGGCAGCTGGAGGTTGTGTCCGGAAAGTACTAGACTGTCCATGACGGAAAATTCACTTCCAGAGTGTCATTTTCAGATAATGTTGACCTCCCTACCTTCTTCTAGGAATCTATCCTCCTCCTTTAAAATGCTATTAATTATTAATAATACTTATTAATATAAAACATATGACTTAATTTAAAATAATAAAAAGCTGGGAAGAAATATGATCAAATTGTTTTAAAGAATCAGGAATAATATGGATAATGTGAACTAAATTAATAAAATCCTAGGATATTCAAAATAATAGGGAATGTATCTTGAAGTTTAAAAGAAGTACTTTTATGTCGACTAAAAGGATATGGTGTGTAATAAAGTTATTGAATGCACTGTCTTATGTACTGGTAGAGACAACAACAGAATAATATCCAAGAAGCTGAGAAAATGTTTGGATTAAACATCAACTGATCCAGTTGATTAAGGAAAGCATCCCTATTTCTGGATTTTTAATTGATGAATTAGAAAGCTATAGCACTTACCCTCAAAATTTATTGTGGTGTCAGTATTCTTTAGGATAATCAACTGGTCCAATGCAATATGACATGTCTCTATTTTAATCTTCAATCCTTTCTTTTTCAATTGAGTCAGGAGTCCCCTGTAACTTTTTTACTGGAAATATTCCTAAAAAACTGTATATTTTCCTGAAAGTATTTATGTAGATATTTCATAATGATGACTAGTTAAATGCTAGAAGCACTAGAGCTATACATAAAGGTGAAACGCCAGCTCTTTTCAAACAATGGTTATTTAAGGACATATTAATTAATCTAGATGAGGCTACGTAGAGTGAAAAGATATTTTTTCTGATTTCTGAGGGGTCTCTCATTCTACATTAAAAATCTTTTTTTTTTTTTTTTTTGAGACAGAGTCTTGCTCTGTCACCCGGGCTGGAGTGCAGTGGCCGGATCTCAGCTCACTGCAAGCTCCGCCTCCCGGGTTCACGCCATTCTCCTGCCTCAGCCTCCCAAGTAGCTGGGACTACAGGCGCCGCCACCACGCCCGGCTAGTTTTTGGTATTTTTTTTTAGTAGAGATGGGGTTTCATCGTGTTTGCCAGGATGGTCTCGATCTCCTGACTTCGTGATCCGCCCATCTCGGCCTCCCAAAGTGCTGGGATTACAGGCTTGAGCCACCACGCTCGGCCCATTAAAAATCTTTTACTTCCCAAGACAGATTTAAAAGATTAAGATTTTAAAACTTTATATTTATTTTTAAAGGCTTGGATCTACTTATTAATACATTGATAAATAATATTTCATTTGAAAATAAGCCATATTAGATGGACAAATTTAGGGGAAAAATTTCACAAGATATTCAGTACTGAAATTCTAGAAGGCAGTGTGATAAGAGTACTAAAATGAAAACAAATAAAGGTTATATAATCGGCTTTTTTGCTGACCTAGGTTTTGTATTTTGTGATTTTCTCTCTAAAACTAATGATGCTTAAGTTTGAAAATGGCAGCATATACTGAGAAATCATACATGACTTTTTTTTTTTTTTTTTTTTTGAGGCAGAGTCTCACTCTGTCACCCAGGCTGGAGTGCAGAGGTGCAGTCTTGGCTCACTGAAACTTCTGCCTCCCAGGTTCAAGTGATTCTCCCGTCTCAGCTTCCTGAGCTCCTGAGTAGCTGGGATTACAGGCGTGTGCCACCACACGTGGCTAATTTTTGTATTTTTATTACTGACAGGGCAGGGTTTCATCATGTTGGCCAGGATGGTCTCGAACTCCTGGCCTCAAGTGATCTGCCCACCTCAGCCTCCCAAAGCTCTGGGATTACAGGTGTGAGCCAACACACGCAGCCCATACATGGCTATTTTTAATGAAAAGATCGTAAAAAATGACTAGTTGTTTTATAGTTGTACTTTTTGTGTACTCTTTAGCTATTATAAGGTGTTTGTTTACTAATCAGATGTATTAAAATCGCTGTCTTAAAAAAAGCAGAAAACATTTATTTTGTTTTTTTATTTATTTTGTTTATTCTTGTGATTCTATAAAACAAGTCAAAGTACATGGCTTACTTTAAAGATATGCTTAAATACATTTGCAGTAATTAGTCTTGAAAAAATTAACTCTGGTGCATGAGAAAAGATTGCTTTTCACACAAGAAATAGATGAATGACGGCATGTAGCTTCAAAGCTAAATGTGGCTAAATCATTGGTGTATTTAATCACTTGCATGATGGAGAAAGCATTATTATTATTATTATTCTAGTTATTATTACTTACACTACTGAATTTAGTGCACCCGCATTGCACCCTATACACAATGAAGCCTTTGAAGTTTCCAGGGAAAATAGAAAAAAACTCCAAATTGTGGAGGAAAAAAGGTTTCTTATTGACGAGTTCAGTTATTCAAAAGAGTTGTTATTACAATGTTTTGCATTTGATTTAAAACAATGGGGGAAGGAGGGTTGTAAACCAAACAGAATTAGCCATATGTTGATAAGTATTGAAGCTGGGTGATGGGTACATGGAAAGGGGCTTAATTTTACTATCCTTTCATTTTTCGTTTGAAAATTTGAAAACATCCATTATAAAATGTAAAGAAAAAGGTAAAAATATTAAAGCAAATTAACTTTATCAGAATATATGCCTTTGTGATCTCTGCAAGTTATCACTGAAAGTAGCTAGTCTCTTGGGAATTTACACATGTGAAAACATTTATTTTTTTGCAGACTCACTCAGCATCCAGCGGGTGCTTTTTCTGTCTGCCAGTGAGCATTCCAGGGTGCTGTGACCATTTTGGCCTCTCTAGGGTGATGTAACTGCCTGGGGACACAGAGGGGCAAACATTCCTGAAGAAAAAGAAAAATCCAAGCAGAAAAGGGAAACAAGGCCAGGCGCGGTGGCTCACGCCTGTAATCCCAGCGCTTTGGGAGGCCAAGGTGGGTGGATCACGAGGTCAGGAGATCGAGACTATCCTGGCTAACACAGTGAAACCCTGTCTCTACTAAAAATACAAAAACAATATGGCGTGGTGGCGGGCGCCTATAGTCCCAGCTACTTGGGAGGCTGAGGCAGAAGAATTGCTTGAACCCGGGAGGCAGAGGTTGCAGTGAGCGGAGATCGCACCACTGCACTCCAGCCTGGGCGACAGAGTGAGACCCCGTTTCAATAAAAAAACAAAAAAGGGGAACGAATGAACGAATGAAAGAGAAGGAAAAAGGAAAGAAGAAAGAAAAAGAAAGAAAGAAGGAAGGAAGAAAGAGAAAGAAAGAAAGAAAGAAAGAAAGAAAGAAAGAAAGAAAGAAAGAAAGAAAGAAAGAAAGAAAGAAAGAAAGAAAGAGAAAGTACCTAACTAGCTAGAGAGGGAGAGAGAAATTAGGTAAATACCTATGCCCAATATTGAGTGCTTTGGGAAAAATAACTCAAGAACTTCTTGTAATATATTCTGAGTTTGTTTTTTACCTTTTGATTTTTATATTTCTACTTTAAGAAGCAGTGATGTCTAAGAAACATGTTCTCATTATTTATTTTACTTGTTAAGTATGTTGTTACTCTTTAAACTTGATTCAGACTACTTTATGATGTTTTTAAAAAGTGGTTTTTATATCATCATACAATATTACATTTTAAAATGTCTACAATTTGCAGACCCTTCCACCACCAAAGGTCAGCACTACATGGAATTTTATTATTATTTTACAAAAAGAGGAACAACATAACTTTATTGTGCATGTGTGCATGAGCTCTTGTGCATCTGTGTGTGTATATAGCTATTTATGTCTTAGTAGCATAGATGACTCTAACTTGCAAGCTGTAGAGTCATACAACGTGTGCTCATCTCCATGGTAACCATTTCTAAGATAAATGCACTTCTGAACAATGGTCCCAAAATAGCCTATTACCCATTTTTGTAGATTTCCACTGTGGCAACAAAAAACAATTTTGGAAAACCTTGATCCATTCTTTAACCAACAAAAATAGAGACAACAAACACATATTCAGATCTGCAGAGAAAATACGGTTAAGTGTAATGACATTTTCTACAACAAACTCAGGATTTCATGGATCTGATTTTTATTTTATGAATTATCTGTACTTAATGTTTCTCCTGCAACTTTTTGACTTCCTACATGTAGCTATTTATCCTTTCTGAGATTTCTTTTCTTTTTTTTCTGAGACAGGGTCTCACTGTTACCTAGGCTGCAGTGCAGTGGCAAGATCATAGGTTATTGCAACCTTGAACTCCCAGGCTCAAGGGATTCTCCTGACTCAGCCTCCTAAGTTAACTGGGACTATAGGTGCACACGACTGTGCCTGGCAAATTTCTTTCTTTTTTTTTTTTTTTTTTTAATTTTTAGAGATGGGGCATCTTACTGTGTTGCCCAGTCTGGTCTCCAACTCCTGGGCTTAAATGATTCTTTTATCTTGGCCTCCCAAAGCATTGAGATTATAGGTGTGAGCTACCATGTCAGGTCTGAGATTTCTTATCTATAAAATGAAGGGGAAGAAATTATCTCTGAGGCCTTTTTTAGGTCTAAACTTATGATTTTATGATTTCTCCACTCGAACTATTATGAGAAGGTAAGCAGGGGAAATAAAAACAACTGAAACTTAAGTTAGGCAATCTTAGCCCCTTGGTAGGTTAAATAAAAGAGACTTTTAAAACTATTTACTGGGCCGGGTAAATAGTAATCCCAGCACTTTGAGAGGCCGAGGTGGATGGATCGCCTGAGGCCAGGAGTTTGAGACCAGCCTGGCCAACATGGTGAAACCCCTCCCCCACGTCTCTACTAAAAATACAAAATTAGCTGGGCATGGTGGCACATGCCTGTAATCCCAGCTACTCAGGAGGCTGAGGCAGTGAAATCGCTTGAACCCGGGAGGTGGATGTTGCAGTGAGCCAATAGCGCTCCATTGCACTCCAGCCTGGGCGAAAAGAGTGGGACTTCATCTCAAAAAAAAAAAAAAAAAAAAAGCTATTTACCATCATAACTGGATTGCATTCCCATAAATTCCAAATAATTTAGTCTTTTTTTCCTATTAAAGTTGGCAGCATTTTCTTAAAGTTTAGAATATCTTAATTTTCCCAAAGGAGGATAGATTGAAAAGTGTTCTCAAGATGGGGGAACCCCTTTCTGTAATTTTAAAGATGCTCATCCATCACATACCCCTCCACATTGCCTCTGCTGGGGTTTCGATGTCAGACTCTAAGAGAGCAGGAAAGCCTTTGTGATCCTGAAGTGAACAGGGGCAGAATAGATGTCAATGAAGAGAATGGTAAAAAGCAGGGCTGATTCTACCTAGCCCTCTTCAGCTCCTGGGAAATGGAAAGCTAACTCCTTGGGTTTCATAGCTCTACCACTCCCCCTAACACTGCAACTCCCAGTGCCATTAAATTATCTATGTTCCAAGATTTAGAGGGATAGGGAGAACATAAGCCATTATTATTATTATTGTTATTATTATTATTATTTTGAGACAGAGTCCTGCTCTGTCTCCAGGCTGGAGTGCAGTGGTGCGATCTCGGCTCACTGCAATCTCCGCCTCCTGGATTCAAGCAATTCCCCTGCCTCAGCTTCCTGAGTAGCTGGGACTACAGGCGTGCACCACCACACCCGGCTAATTTCTTGTATTTTTAGTAAAGACAGGGTTTCACCATGTTGGCCAGGATGGTCTTGATCTCCTAACCTCGTGATCCGCCCACCAAAGTGCTGTGATTACACGCGTGAGCCACCACACCTGGCCGCTTTATTTTTATAAGGGTAAACGATTTTTTCGGAGCAGCCTTTGGCAGAATTGTGACACCATCTTTTTCCTTTGAGAGCAATCCTTATTGACCGCCCAACTCTGAGTACATTTCTTTGAAATGGTTTCCTGCCTTTGGAGTGCCACATCTTCTCTCATAGCATTCCTGAATGCTGATAAGTTCTCTCCTTCTGCTCTTCTTCAGGGAAGGAGAATGTTACTAGCGTCCGTATAAGAGACCACCTGAGCAGGCTTAGTGTGAGCAACAGGGCTGTTTATTAACTTGGGTGCCGGGGGGCTGAGTCTGAGAAAGGAGTCAGCGAAGGGTGGTGAGATTATCACTGGTTCTTATAGGTTTGGGATAGGCGGTGGAGTCAGGAGCAATTATTTGAGGGCAGGGGATGGATGTTACAAAGTACATTCTCAAGGGCAGGGAGGGTGTATTGTCACAAGGGCGGGGAGGAATGTTACAAAGTACATTCACAAGGATGGGGAATATCACAAAGTACATTATCACAAGGCCAGGGGAATGTCACGATGGCTTGGCCATGGTGTGGCCAGCTCAGAGGACCTTACAGAGAACTTCCTCCTTCTCTTATCAGGGCATAGAGAACTTTTTACAGCACATTCTGGCCAGACCAAGACTACCACTGTTATTCTTTTCCCAACTCCAGACCCACCAGACCCACCTGCAAACAGACTAACTCCTCTTATACCTTCCTCCTCAATACAAGGCTGCCTACTGACCTAATCCATGCTAACAAAGGGAAAGGGGGGTTTGGAGCATTTGCATCTACCTTTTGGACATAAGTACATTTAAAATGCCACCCTCTGCAGTCAGTGCCACTACATTTTTTGGCTGAAGCAAAGAATGTTGGGGATTTCAAAGGAGTAGAGCAGCACCATAGAATGCCTGTGAATGGGATGGTTTAGGCAATGGGCTCTTCAGTGCATGGTTTTCATTAAAGTGCCACAGAAGATATAAAACAGTTCAAGTGCAACTTCATTTTGGTTCCCATAAATTAGTCTGGATTTTGTACCTCAAAAGTCCAACTCAATCAGTCATTGTCCACAGGCCAAGTGGAACTTGAGATCACTATGCCTGTCTTGTCCTGATCCCTTGTCAGATCAAAAATGGATATACCTCTCAGAAGGCCCATTTGTCTGAATAACATAATCTTTTTGGTTATGACCCTAGAACACTTTAAAGAGGTAGGTATACATTACTTTTACTAAGACCTGCCTATCTACATTTTCTTTCATGGGCATACAATTATTTTGAAATTTCTTGGTGTAGATGTACTGTAACTCCTGTAACTCTTTCCTACTATGAGAATTTAGATTGTGTCTAATCTATGTTATTATTCAGAGCATTTCTGTAATCCCTGGGTGAATATTATTGTTGACAAGACAGACAGCACAAGTCCTGGTAGCTTCATGCCTGCCAGTTCTTAAAGAAGAGTGAATTACTTGGAAGAAAAATAAAAGTGATTCATTCAGTAAGTGGTTGATGGTTCTCTCTTTCAACATGGTGACTCAGCAAAATGAAAGCACTGGGTACGTTCTTCACTTACTTCTCTGAGAAACCAGGATTTAGGAAGCACTCCTCATATAATTATGATATCACATGCTGTTAGCTTAGGTTCAGTTTGATAGACATGTTTTACTCCTTGGTTTGGCTATTGCCAAGAGTGTCACTTTGATATTTATTCTTACCATCTCCTCTTTTTAAAATGTTGATTAAAATTACCATTAAGAAATGTGAAAATGTCTAGCTTGCCACATCTGTAGTCCTAACTATTTGGGAGGCTGAGGAGGGAGGACTGCTTGTGGCTAGGAATTTGAGGCTGCAGTGAGCCTGTGAATAGCCAGTGTATTCCAGAGTGGGCAACATAGCAAGGCCTTGTCCTAAAAAAAAAAAAAAAAAAAAAAAAAAAAAAAAAATGGCTGGGCACGGTGGCTCACACCTGTAATCCCAGCACTTTGGGAGACCGAGGTGGGCAGATCACAAGGTCAGGAGTTCGAGACCAGCATGACCAACATGGTGAAACCCCGTCTCTACTAAAAATACAAAAATTAGCTGGGCATGGTGGTGTGCACCTGTAATCCAGCTGCTCAGGAGGCTGAGGCAGGGGAATCACTTTAACCGGGAGGCAGAGGCTGCAGTGAGCCAAGATCACACCACTGCACTCCAGCCACTGCACCCCAGCCAGGGCGACAGAGCAAGACTTCATCTCAAAAACAAACAAGCAAGCAAGCAAGCAAGCAAACAAACAAACAAAAACTATTGCGCCAGGAGTGGTGGTGTGCGTTTGTAGTCCCAGCTACTCGGGAAGCAGAGGCACCAGAATCTCTTGAACCTGGCGGGTGGAGGTTGCAGTGAGCTGAGATCACACCACTGCACTCCAATTTGGGGGACAGAGCGAGATTCTGTCTCAAAAAAAAAAAAGAAAGAAAAACGAAAACAAAAAGTTTCTAACTATTACTTATATTAGTTTTTATTCTAATGTATTATTTTAGCATAAATAAGACTTCCGGTTTAGATTGTGGACAAACCTTTCACATTCCGGTTTGGAAAAATGTCATTAAGTGTCAAAGCTGGGTGATCATTACATGGGAAGTTAATATACTCTTCTATTTACTCTTTTCGTGTTTGAAATTCTCAGTAATAAACAGTTTTTTTGTTTTGTTTTGTTTTGTTTTGTTTTTTGAGATGGAGTCTCGCTCTGTCTCCCAGGCTGGAGTGCTGTGGCACGATCTCAGCTCACTGCAAGCTCCGCCTCTCGGGTTCACGCCATTCTCCTGCCTAAGCCTCCCGATAGCTGGGACTACAGGTGCCAGCCACCACGCCCGGCTAATTTTTTGTATTTTTAGTAGAGACGGGGTTTCACATAAAAAGTTTTTTAAAAGTTTTTAAAAGGCAGTGGCTCATGTCTGTAATCCCAGCACTTTGGGAGGCCAAGGCGGGCGGATCATCTGAGGTCGGGAGTTTGAGACTAGCTTCCGCGTCTCAAACCCGCCCCTACTAAAAATACAAAAATTAGCCAGACGGGGTGGTGCAGGTGCCTGTAGTCCCAGCTACCTGGGAAGCTGTGCCAGGAGAATTGTTTGAACCCAGGAGGTGGAGGTTGCAGTGAGCGGAGATTGCGCCACTGCGCACTCCAGCCCGGGAGACAGAGGGAGACTCCGTCTCAAAACAAAACAAAACAAAACAAAACAAAACAAAACAAAACAAGGCCGGCGCGGTGGCTCACGCCTGTAATCCCAGCACTTTGGGAGGCCGAGGTGGGTGGATCACGATGTCAGGAGATCGAGACCATCCTGGCTAACACGGTGAAACCCCGTCTCTACTAAAAAAAAAAAAAAAAAAAAAAAGCCTGGCGAGGTGGCGGGCACCGGTAGTCCCAGCTACTCGGGAGGCTGAGGCAGCAGAATGACGTGAACCCAAGAGGCGGAGCTTGCAGTGAGCCGAAATCGCGCCACTGCACTCCAGCCTGGGCGACAGAGCGAGACTCAGTCTCCAAAAAAGAAAAAATAATAAAAATAAATAAATAAATAAATAAACCCTTCACACTAAAGGTAGGAATACTTCTTGAAATGAAAAGGACATAAGAGAAAAAGAAACAATTTCACATGAATTAAGCTAATCTGTCTCCCAGGGAGAGAAGGAAAAAAAATTCCTTATTTCTAGTACAGTGTTTGATTATATTTTCACATGACCTCATTCCACAAAAAATCTGAGGCAGCTTGACTAACTCTGATAATTGTAGTCAAGTCCATTGCTTTGTGTCAAACTGATATTTAACATTAAATAATGACGGTGGTGGTGGTGGTGGTGGTGATATTTACCTTACATTAACTTTTTCCTCACAAAAACAAAAGCAGGATGAAATAGACGCCAGTTGTACATCTGTGGAATGGGAGTTTGCCAGCTAGCACTGAAATCAAGAGAAGAGGTATTATGCTAACGAGAGAATATTGTCAACATTCAAAGACATGAATGCCTAGGTATTTGAACGCTGAACCAATACCAAATATTTTTAGAACCTGTTGCTGCTTCTTCCGTTTTTGTGACCCTTTCACATATCTTATGCTTCTTCTTCATGTTAAGTTTTACTTCTTAGGAACAGGGTATGGTATGAAAAGGGTGTACCAGCAACAGATTTCCAAATGTGCTATTTTACACAGAGCAGTGTTGAAAGCTGAAAAGCTGGCTGGGCCTACATTAGCAGCCAGTTTCTGAGACTAAATTTACAATATTTCTGCAATCATTCTGAGGCAGACTAACTATGGCTTATGTAATGTGCAGAAGCCACAGGATTTCTTTAAAACACTGTACATTTCATTAAGAAACATCCAACCCTTTATTACTTACAACAATAAGAAAAAGGGACACGTAGACAAATGATAACTTGCAGACCATTAAAAGACTTTTTCTAATCAGCAGTTTCCATATCTTCTTTTACATGAAACTGTTTAGGCAAGGTGTTCAAATGAAAGCAAAACAAAACAATTTGAGCCTCATGTTTTCAGTTCTCCTTCCCACTTTCTGTTGGAGGTGCCAAAGGGCTTGGCAGCCAGAGGGAGGCAGATAAAGAGAGAACTTGAGTAATTGATCTACAGTGGGATATTTAGTTCTGATAAAATGTTGATAACGGAGGCTACCTTATTACTGTCAGGGAAGGATTGCCATAGGGTAATGCGTTGAACTCATCAGGAAAGAGGCCCTTTTACAGATCCAGATGACATTCTAAGAAGCTTTTTGCCTTTAAAAAATTTTTTTTATTTTTATTTTTAGTAAAGACAGGGTTTCACCATGTTGGCCAGGCTGGTCTCAAAATCCTGACCTCAGGTGATCCACCCGCCTCAGCGTCCCAAAGTGCTGGGATTACAGGCATGAGCCACCACCCCCAGTATAAAAAGTTTTCTTTTTAACATTTATGTCAGGTTAAACCTGGATGCTTAGCACATGATTACCAGGGTATACAATTGCTCCTATTATGTCATTTTTGGTAGACCCATTACAATGCAGAGTGTTTTCAAATCTAGGGTCTCTGGAGCTTTATATAGTCTTAATTAAACTATCAACTATTTAAAATTGTACTAAAATGTTTGTATATATTTCATGGATAGGATGCACAGCTTCAGTGGATTTATACAGGGCGATCCATTACTCAAAGCTAATTAGAGGCCGGGCGCAGTGGCTCACGCCTGTGATCCCGGCCCTTTGGGAGGCCGAGGCAGGTGGATCATGAGGTCAAGAGATTGAGACCATCCTGGCCAACATGGTGAAACGCTGTCTCTACTAAAAATACAAAAAATTAGCTGGGCGTGGTGGCACATGCCTATAGTCCCAGCTACTTGGGAGGCTGAGGCAGGCGAATCACTTGAATTCGGGAGGTGGAGATTGCAGTGAGCCGAGATAGCACCACTGCACTCCAGCCTGGTGACAGAGCAAGACTCTGTCAAAAAAAAAAAAAAAAGCTAATTAGAAAACTTGTAACCAAAAATTAAATGGCCAATACTAGCATAAAGAAAAAATGATTTCAACTTTGTTTTTATTTCTGCTTTGACTTCATGGGGAAAATGAATAAAGATGTGTGGCTCACTTCATTCCTTTCTTCCGACTCAATTAACGGGCTTTAAGTCTTTCACTGTCTTTTAAAACAGGAAGGTGCGCTAAGCTAATTCTGTTATTTCCAGAATTGCACAGCCAAAGTTCTCTTCTGATGTTTGGTAGTCCCATAGTCTGTAATGTAGTAGCAGGTGCATTTTTAGCTAATATAGTTTATAACAGAACTACTAGCACTTTTGGCTAATATATTAGGTAACATATTTTTATTTAAATCAACTTACAAATGTTTACTACTTAAGTAATATAACTATATAATTAAAATGTGACATAAGAAAGTATTTATAGATACATATTTAATGCTAAACTTTGCTTTAATGTGTTCCTAATATTTTACATGTAGAATCAACTATATAAATAAATAAATTGGACACTAGTTAGGAAATGTGGGTTTCCTCTCTTCACAAACTAAAAGTAAATTATTCATCCTTTCATTTCAAATATAGCACAAATGAAGACCATTGGGAAATAAGAAATGTAAAAAGTAGTTGTAGAAAATGTGAATAAATTCTGATTCTAAAGGTTTGTGCAAAGAGTAATGAGTTGAAGCAATTAAAAATAATCTATGAAATGGTAAAACTTTAATATGCAAACAGTCTAGGTGGGGCAGTGTATGTTCATAGTTTCAAAGCAGAAAAACATGATTTTATAGTAGCAGCTTAGTTTGTATGACTGTAGTTAAGCAACATTGGCTTTTTTTTTTTTTTTTTTGAGACAGGGTCTCACTTTGTCACCTAGGGTGAAGTGCAGTGGTGCGATCTCAGCTCACTGCAGTCTCTACCTCCTGGGATCAAGCTACTTTCCCACCTCAGCCTCCCAGGTAGCTGGGACCACGGGCACGTGCAACCATACCCAGCTAATTTTTTCTTTTGTATTTATTATAGAGACAAGGTTTCTCCATGTTGCCCAGGATGGTCTCAAACTTCTGAGCTCAGGCAATCTGCCCAATTCGACCTCCCGAAGTGCTGGCATTACAGGTGTGAGCCACTGTACCTGGCCTGAATTTTAATGTTTACAATTATTATTATTATTCTTTTTTAGAGAGGGAATCTTGTTATGTTGCCCAAGCTGGTCTCGAACCCCTGACCTCATGTGATCCTTCTGCCTCTGCCTCACAAAGAGTTGGGATTGCAGGTGTGAGCCACTGCACTTGGCCTGGATTTTAAGTTAAGTGGGACTGCAAAGTTAAATTGACACATCAGTGAACAACTGACTTATTGTAAACATTTAGATTTCAGCAGTGTCTTACTGGGGAAAATAATCTTACAATAAGTTTATAATACTGTAACATAATATATATTTTTATAATAAGAAAAAAATTAATGTCCTTAACATTTGCACACAATCAAGGCTTAGAAGTATAATGATTATGGTGTGTACTTAGTGTGAAAGTGAAAATGTCATTTCTGGAAGTTATTACGTTGAAATAGGAGTTTATCAAGCACAGCAATTTAATACATTTAGGTAGATTTTTAATTCTCTTTTTGTTGAATGCTAAAACACAATGTGTTGGCTATTTAAAGTAGGCTATTATTCTCTAGTCACTACTCTTATTTCTTTGTCACTCTCTCCCTCCATTACACTCATCTAAAAAAAGAAAAATCCATAACTTTCTATCTTCTTTGGGCCTGAAGCCATGTACCAACATAGAAAATCACAAAACTGGGCAGAATGGAGTGACAATAATAATAACAATAACTTTAAGAGTAGTAATAAAAAGCAACATTTATAGCTAGTATAACTGCACAAAAGAAAATGCTAAAAATGATCTCATATATTCCTCATGACAATCTAGTGAGGTAGGTACAATTATCCCCATTCATGATGAAAATCTGAGGATTAGAGAGCTTTATTCGTGTGTCCAAGGTCACACTACTGTAAGTAGCAAAGCCAGGTTTTCAACTCTGTTAATCTGACCCCAGACTCTAGGCTTTTTTCTGCTGACCACTTAAGTACATGACACCATGCACAAATGAACATTTAACATTTTCTGATGTATGACCTCCCTCTTAGGATTATGAAATATTTCTATTTCATTGGAGAAATAGAAGATATGAAAAATGGGAAATTCTCGTCTTCTCAAAACCAGTTCTACTGACCTACATCAGTATACTCCAGTGGTTAAGAGTGTGAGCTCTTCCCCTTACCAGCTGTGACCTTAGACACTCATCTGTTTGACAGGAATGATTATGGGTACCTACTTTGTTGGGAACAGCTCTCTCAAAATCTGGCCATAAACTGGCCCCAAAACTGGCCATAAACAAAATCTCTGCAGCACTATGATATGTACATGATGGCCATGACGCCCACACTGCAAGGTTGTGGGTTTACCAGAATGAGAGCAAGGAACACCTGGCCCACCTAGGGTGGAAAACTGCTTAAAGGCGTTCTTTTTTTGTTTTTTTCTTTTTCCTTTTTGAGTCAGAGTCTTGCCCTGTCGCCCAGGCTGGAGTGCAGTGGTGCGATCTCGGCTCACTGCAAGCTCTGCCTTCTGTGTTCAAGCCATTCTCCTGCCTCAACCTCCTGAGTAGCTGGGACTGTAGGCACCCGCCATCACACCCGGCTAATTTTTTTTTAAATGTATTTTTAGTAGAGATGGGGTTTCACTGTGTTAGCCAGGATGGTCTTGAACTCCTGACCTCGTGATCCACCTGCCTCGGCCTCCCAAAGTGCTGGGGTTACAGGTGTAAGCCACAGCGCCTGGCCTAAAGGTGTTCTTAAACCACAAACAATAGCATGAGCCATCTGTGCCTTAAGGACATGCTCTCGATGCAGATAACTAGCCAAATCCATTCTTTTATTTTGACCCATCCCTTTGTTTCCCATAAGGAATACTTTTAGTTAATCTGTAATCTATAAAAACAATGCTTATCACTGACTTGCTGTCAATAAATACGTGGGTAAATCTCTGTTCAAAGCTCTCAGCTCTGAAGGCTGTGAGACACCTGATTTCCCACTCCACACCTCTGTATTTCTGTGTGTGTGTCTTTAATTCCTCTAGCACCACTGCATTAGGGTCTCCCTGACCGAGCTGGTCTCAGCAAGTGGCGCCCATACATGAGGGCTCGAATCCAGGTCGAAGGGTTGCCGGAGCGACAGTTGGAGAAAGTGGAACTAGCTGGAGGACACCCGAGTACCCTTAAAGCAATCCCCATGGTGAGTAAGAAGGGGAGCTCAGAAGCATCAGGGTAACAATGGGATAAGTGTGGATTCTGGTTCATTCCACCTTGGAACCTTTTCACATTGATGATGAGGAGGAAGAGTATAATGAAGTAACAGAAGAAGTTACAGAGCAGGTTCGTTTGCCCGCTAAAGCTAAAGTGGCAATGGAGGGAGAGGTTCATCCCTACCCTTCTGCACCCCATCCTTATTTTGAAGAAAAAGAGTGGCCTGACCCTCCAGATCTTTCTTTTCTGGAGGAC
Source organism: Macaca nemestrina (assembly GCF_043159975.1). NCBI lineage: Eukaryota > Metazoa > Chordata > Mammalia > Primates > Cercopithecidae > Macaca > Macaca nemestrina. The sequence goes on along the minus strand of NC_092135.1, from coordinate 80,970,064 downwards.
ACTGGGTGAAAAGTAGTTGCCGCAGCGACTGTTTGAGCAGCGCCTCCAGCGACCACTCTCAGTTCTATTCAGGCAGGAATTCAGCAAGCTAGACAAGAGGGTGATTTAGAGGCTTGGCAGTTCCCCTGTTAGAATACACTCCCAAGATCACCAGGGAAATATTAGAGATACATTTGAGCCTTTTCCTTTTAAATTCAGGAAACGCCGTGAGGGGCCCATCCTGGGCCCCATTCCAAACCAGGGCATTTCCAGCTCAGGCCATTCCCTCACCCCTGTACAATGTCTGTCCCCCACCACAGCTGGTAGTGCCACAGTAGATTTATGCTGCACAAAAGCTTGAGCCTTGGGCCTGGGGAACCCTTGCAAAAGGTCCCAACAGGAGTCTGTGGACCCTTGCCCGCGGGGACCATAAGATTACTTCTAGGAAGGTCTAGTTTAAATTTAAAAGGGGTACAAATACAAACAGGAGTCATTAATTCAGATTACAATGGGGAAATTCAAATTGTTATATCTACTTCTGTTCCCTGGAAAGCAGAGCCAGGAGAGCATATAGCACAGCTCCTGATTGTGCCGTATGTGGAAATGGGGAAAAGTGAAATTAAACGAACAGGAGGATTTGGAAGCACAAATAAACAATTAAGGCAAAGCAAGCAAATAAGGCAAAGCAGCTTATTGGGTAAATCAAATTACTGATAAACATCGTACCTGTGAAATAACTATTCAGGGAAAGAAATTCAAGGGTTTGGTAGATACAGGAGCAGACATTTCAATCGTTTCTCTACAGCACTGGTCGTCCACGTGGCCCATTCAACTTGCTCAATTTAACATAGTTGGAGTTGGTAAAGCCCCTGAAGTATATCAAAGTAGTTATATTTTGCAATGTGAAGGGCCCGATGGACAACCTGGGACTATTCAACCAATTATAACTTCTGTACCCATAAATTTATGGGGAAGAGATTTATTACAACAATTGGGAGCACAAGTTCTAATTCCAGAGCAATTATCCCAGGAAGAGATTCCGGGAGAAATCCGAGGACCCCCCGGTTGCAGCCATGTCAAGGTTGTCACTGAGGAGGACCCAACTGTCACGAGCAACACCCGTCAATCACAGCTACCTACCTGGGGAGAGATCAAGAAGCTGTCACAGAAGGCGGAAGAAAACCTGAGGAAAGCAAGACAACCAGTCACAATGACTAATTGAATGGTAGCTATGATAGCAGTGATCACCATTGCCGTGAGCATTCCTTCAACAAGGGCTGACACAGAGAACAATTATACTTATTGGGCATATTTATCAATCTTGGCTGGTAATAATGCCTGGATGTAATCACTCTATGATGCAGTTACACATGCTTTCTGATCTCAGTATTTACCATAATAAATCTGCTCCTATAATTGAGACATACTGCCCTCAAAAACCTATTTGTAAACTAGTCAGAAGAAGTGAATGTACTTGTTTAGGAACATTGCATTGCAGAACAGGCAGAGGTGCCGCACAATGATTCTTACGGAATCATTATTGACTGGTCCCCTAAGGGGATGTTTAGCTTGAATTGCACCTCTCAGTCTGCGTGCCACGGTGACACCATGTTCAGCTGGTCTGAACAAAATGGTCAGATTGTAGAAATGATAAGAAGGATGGCAAGAGTTTGTATTATCTGAAATCATGGCGGTATAGTGGCATCTCAACCTCAAATGATATGGCCCGTTGTAGGAGCTAAACATAAAGATTTGTGGAAACTGTTAATAACTCTTAATAAGATCAAAAATTTGGGAAAGAACAAAAAGGGATCTAGAAGGACACTCTACAAACTTGTCTTTGCATATTGCAAAATTAAAAGAACAAATATTTAAAGCATCCCAGGCACACCTGGGATGCCAGGAACTGGAGTGCTTGAAGGAGCTGCAGACAGATTAGCAGCTAGTAATCCATTAACATGGATAAAAACTCTTAGAAGCTCTGTGATTTCAATGAATATTGTGCTTTTAATCTGTGTCATTTGTCTTTGTATAGTCTGCAGATGCAGATCCTGACTCCCGCAAGAAGTAGCTCACCGACAAAGCTGCCTTTGCTTTTATCACTTTGCAAATCAAAGAAGGGGAACAGGTTGGGAATAGGCCCCCCCAAAATCTGGTCATAAACTGGCCCCAAAACTGGCCGTAAACAAAATCTCTGCAGCACTGTGACATGTTCATGATGGCCATAACACCCATGCTGGAAGGTTGTGGGTTTACCCGAATGAGGGCAAGGAACACCTGGCCCACCCAGGGCAGAAAAACTACTTAAAGGCATTCTTAAAACACAAACAATAGCATGAGGGATCTGTGCCTTAAGGACATGCTCCTGCTGCAGATAACTAGCCAAACCTATTCTTTATTTTGGCCCATCCCTTTGTTTCCCATAAGAAATACTTTTAGTTAATCTACAATCTATAAAAACAATGCTTATCACTGACTTGCTGTCAATAAATGCGTGGGTAAATCTCTGTTCGAAGCTCTCAGCTCTGAAGGCTATGAGACCTCTGATTTCCCACTCCACACCTCTGTATTTCTGTGTGTGTGTCTTTAATTCCTCTAGCGCCGCTGGGTTAGGGTCGTCCCGACCAAGCTGGTCTCAGCACTACTTTAAGACTTTGATATGAAGATGAAACATATTAATACATGTAAGACACTTGGACAGGACATGACACATTGAAAGTGATCAATAAATGTTAGGTAATATCAAATCTTGTCTCCTCCCTGCACTTCTCCCTGCAACCAATCAAAAATCAGTCTAGACATATATTAGACATATATCATGTGCTTCCTATCCATCTCTCTTCTTTGTTCTGTCAAGGCCTCGGCTCCTTTGCTTATTCCTTCTTTTTCTATTGAAACATAAACCTCTCCCTCTCTACTGGATAATCTGGCAACTTTCATTGAAAATAAAAACCTTCCCTTAACCCTCTAGTTACTGCCCATTCTCTTGTTCCCTTCACAATCAAAAGTCTCAAAAAGTTTATCTACATATGCTATTTTCACATCCCTTTCTCCCATCCTATACTTAATTAACCTCTACCATTCTGCTGAAATTGTTCTTCTCAAAGTACCAAAAACTTACAGGTTGCCAAATTCAGTGAGTACTTTTCTGTTTAGTTTACTTCTTATTCCATTTCTCAGCACTAGTCAACTTGGTTGACCACATCATCTTGAAATACTTTCTTCCCCTGGCTCCTGACCTCCTGAGATGCCATTTGCTTATGATTTGCTTCTACCTCATGGGTTTCTTTCTTTCTTTTCTTTTCTTTCTTTCTTTCTTTCTTTCTTTCTTTCTTTCTTTCTTTCTTTCTTTCTTTCTTTCTCTTTCTTTCTTTTTCTTTCTTTCTTTCTTTTTCTTTCTCTCTTTCTTTTCTTTTCTTTCTTTCTTTCTTTCTTTCTTTCTTTCTTTCTTTCTTTCTTTCTTTCTTTCTTTCTTTCTTTCTTTCTTCCTTCCTTCCTTCCTTCCTTCCTTCCTTCCTTCCTTCCTTCCTATTACACACTATTTTCCTTTTTAAACAAATACTCTCCAAAAAGTATCTCAATTTATTCCCATGGCTACAAATAATATCCAAATTCTGATAACTTCAAATTTGTATGCCAGGCCTCTCCTTGGAGGTCCAGTTCAATAGATTCAATATCTTTTCAAATTTTTGAAAGAATATTCAAAAGTTTGATCTGGAGTAGATCAAATGTAAAAATGTAAATAGATTATTTTTGTTTGGCTGAAAGTTGGTATCATCAAAATGCTTACCCTCTATTCCAACTGGTTTTGTTCTACCATTGATATTGCCTATTTTCCATGTAGCATTTTAATGTTAAAAAATTATAAACCTAAAATGATCAACCAATATTTGTATTCACTGATACATATTCCATCATATACTATTAATGCATAAGTCTAGCCAAATAACATTTCTAAAACAAAAAGAAAAGCAAAAACAACAAAAAAGGAAAGCTAAATCTATAATTTTGTAGAGCAGGTGCAAATAAACATGTGTGAGTTATATTACCAAAGATTAGGCAGACTATAAGATGAATCTAATTGGATGTGAGTGGTCAAGATCAAGGCTGTAATTAATTCTTTATTTTATTTTATTTTTTTAACTTTTCAGATCAGCTGTATTTCTGGCATCTCTTCTACTGACTACTGGAGATATCTCATGTTTCCTTAGGCCGGTCTCAGTTACTCTTCTGCTCTACTGAGTTGCAATCTCTGGCTAAGTCTTAACTCCTTCCTTCATTTACCACAGATACTGGCATACTGTTGCTCGTCTTTTCCTCATTCTCTTTCTTAATATTTTTTTGGGGAATAAATGTCATACCTTGTGGTCTTTGCCAGGCAGAAGAACAGGACTTGAATTACTGTTAAACTACAGGGAAATATATTGTCCTTTTCCACTGTTGTTCAACCAGAGTTGGTTCCTCTGTCTGCATTATGGTCTCACCAAATGCAAGTTTTTAGAATGGCAATTCCTTGAAAAGCTCTATTAATTTGTTATTCATTTATGTCTGACTCTTTCCATAGCTTGAGCCCTTTTTCTTTCTGCATTCAATTTTGTCAGAAGGTAGCGGCTTCCCAAAGGAAGGGTTGAAGGACAGACAAAATTACTATGTCTACTTCTCAATTCCCAGGCTGTTTCAAAGAGAAATTTGTTCAGACATTTCTAGTCATACTTAGGTAGTAATACCTGGTTAGAAGTTCAATGGGAGGAAAAACATTATATTTGTCTTTAAGATCAAGTGGAACACTACCTTTGACGGCAGACCTCCTAATCGAAGGGCTTTATCCTAAGAATCCATAGAGATGTCCTTAATCAGTTTTTCTCACTTCTTGCCTTATATAGAGAAGCAACAGTGGGTTGGGTAAACTAAGTGATTTTAAAAAAAGAATCCATAAACATTCTTTATTATTAGCAAAAGGCATTATAGAAATAATTCTCATGCTAGTTTCTGGAGAAAGCACAGCTAAAGAAAGCCACTTAAAGGAGCTGGTGTATTGGTCAGGAAAATATATGGCAGCCTCTTAACTGTGAATTGAAGAAAGTTAAGTGAAGGAACTGTTTATAGAGGTTTAATCAGGGTTATAGGACTCTAGAGAAAACTACAGAATCAAGTTCACTGGATGCATGAAAAATGGAGTGCCATCCAACTGTCCTGTCACAGTAGTTACGAGCATGCATGAACTCTGGAGTCAGACTGATAAGGGATTCAATACCAGCTTTACCAGTTTCTATGGGCGTGATCTTTGGCAATTAAAAAAAAGATCTGCATTTCAGTTTTTTTCATCTGTAAAACTAAAGATGATAATATCTCTGAAGGTTTTTGAGAGAAGTAAATGAGAAAATGTAGCTCAAATGGTAACAACATCTGACACAGTGCAAAAACTGTAACTATTAAATCTAGTTATTATCCCCTATTTTATTCCTAGTAGAGATATTATAATGTTGGCCACAGAAACTTTTTATTGAGGATCACACTTGGCTGTAAGTAATAAAAAAAAAAAAAAAAACAAATAAAAAAGCTAAAAGTTTATTTCTCTTTCATACAAAACCAGGTATAGACAGGCCGAGTTTGATATGGCTGTTGTGTTCTAAGAAGTCCACATACACCTTCCATTTTTATGTTTTGTCACCCTTACTGAGTGGCTGTTGTCTTCCTGGTCCAAGATAGTGGTCATTGCATCCTTGTTAGGTGTGGCAGAATGAAGGAAGTGAGGAAGAACTGGCAAATGGAGAGCAGCAACAGTCTCTTCAGGAAGGTTCTTGACAGCTTATCTCTTACTGGCCAGAACATAAGCTGCAAGGGAGGCTGGATGATGGATGATGTAGTCTTTATTCTATTTCTTTTTTCTTTTCTTTTCTTTACTTTTCTTTTCTTTTCTTTTTTTTTTTTTTTTTTTGAGACAGAGTCTCACTCTGTCACCCAGGCTGGAGTGCAGTGGTGCAATCACAGCTCCCTGCAACCCCCTCCTCCCGGGTTCAAGTGATTCTCCTGCTTCAGCCTCCCAAGTAGCTGGGATTACAGGCATGCACCACCATGTCCGACTAATTTCTGTATTTTCAGTAGAGACGGGTTTCAACATGTTGGTCAGGCTGGTCTCAAACTCTTGACCTCATGTGATCCACCCGCCTTGGCTTCCCAAAGTGTTGGGATTACAGGCATGAGTCACAGCGCCTGGCCCCAATTCTTTTTTCTCTTCTCTTCTCTTCTTTCTCTTCTCTTCTCTTCTTTCTTTCTCTTTTTCTTTCTTTGTCTCATCGGTATTTCTTTCCTTCCTTCCTTCCTCCCTCCCTTCCTTCTTTCTTTCCCTCCCTCCCTGTCTCTCTTCTTTCTTTCTTTCTTTCTTTCTTTCTTTCTTTCTTTCTTTCTTTCTTTCTTTCTTTCTTTCTTTCTTTCTCTCTCTCTCTCTTTCTTTCTCTCTCTCTCTCTTTCTTTCTCTCTCTCTCTCTTTCTTTCTTTCTTTCTTTCTTTCTTTCTTTCTTTCTTTCTTTCTTTCTTTCTTTCTTTCTTTCCTTCTTTCTTTCTTTCTTTCTTTTTGAGACAGGCTCTTGCTCTGTCACTCTGGAGTACAGAGGTGTGATCACAGCTCATTGCAGCCTCTACCTTCTGGGCTCAAGTGATCATCCCACCTCAGCCTCCAGAGTAGTTGGGACCACAGGCACACCACCATCCCTGGCTAATTTTTAAAGTGTTGTAGATATGAGGGTCTCCTTATGTTGCCAAGTCTTGTCTTGAACTTTGGGCTTCAAACAATCCTCTTGCCTTGGCCTCTCAAAGTGTGAGGGGTTACACGTGTGATGGAGTTTGAGCCTAGGAGTTGAAGACCAGCCTGGACAACATAGGGAGACCCTGTCTCCACAAAAAAGTTAAAAAGTTAAAAAAAAAAAATACACATACACTTACTATCTTAATAACAAAATTCTTTTTAATGCAAAATATAGAGAAAGACAAAAATTGTAATTAATCTACATCTAATCTCTTTTACTCAAATAGATATGTTTCATTACAGTCTAGGGCCAGTATGTCTGTAAATTAGTGACAATAAATATTGAATAATGAGACTGCTATCTACAGCGTTCTCCTATTGGGTACTCTCTGAGTTACAAGCAGCTACTAGTATTCAAGTTCATATGGCAACATGATAGTTTTTCTTGGGGAGTAAGAGTTGTGTTCAAATTTATAATACAGTGTCATTTTCTTGTTCTCCCTACACAGCAGTTTTTAAAAACTAGAAAATGAGACAATCTTTTATTGGTCGCACTCTGTAATTCTGTGTCTAGAATTAGCTATTTGTAGTCTCCCTAAAAGAGGGCATATTTCCCCCAATGTTCAGCATCTTTAAATTTTCTTATCTGGCTACCCCAAACCCCTCCTTGAAGCCTCCCCTTCTCAGGTCTGCCCTTACTATTCCAGGCCCCGCAACCTTGCCTCCTCTAAATTAAAACGTTAACTATCAGGCTGAGAAGTAACCAGATAAATTAAATTCCCTGATCAGTTAATGACTAGTAATAGCTTGACAGATGATATCTATAAATTGTTTGTATTTTTAAGACTCTTTAGGTACAAAGCATCCATTCAAGGTACTGCAGCTTTGTATATAGAATTTCAGGCACACTGGCAGGTATGATTATGACTTTTTTTGGTGGGAACAGGACTCTTTTAAATGCTCCTTAGATTAAATCCATTCAGTCCACTCCCTCTTTCTTGTTGGAATATTAAAATGAAGACTTCTTACGAATAGTAAATAGTAAATATTTTTTAAAGCTATTCATTACAATTTCCTTTTCAGAAAGTGTTTTGATCAATCCAATGATGGCTTATTACTCTTAGAATGTCTTATTGAATGTGGCCGGACATTTTGTCACTCACTTAAAATTAATGAATATAATATAAAAGATTAACATATCGAGAGAAGGCAAAGCCAAAAATATCAGAGGCCTGAGTCCTCTTGGCTGAAGTTTCTCACCCCAATTACGTAAGTCCTCAATTAGTTCACTTTTGGAATCACGTCTAATACATTTGACAAGGGAGTAGCCTTGGAGTGCAGCTAAGAAGAAATTGATGAGAAAAAAAAAAATGAGATGGCAAAGAAGAGTGTTTCCAAGAAGTGGGGTTTAGGGTGGAGGCTGGAAAAAAATGGGAGCGATTCCTTTATGCATTACACAAACATTTATTTTTTGCCTTCCACATGCCAGGACCTATTGCCTCTCCTCCGGATGGGTGCTCCTCGCCGACAAAGTCTAGATTGTGGTTATCTCAAGAACTTGAGTTACGCTCACTTCCGACCTCCTCTCTCACAAACTGGCTCCAGGCGAGGAGACTGAGGATGGGCTGGGGAGGCTGGCAGAGGCGATCCCCGCCTCGCGGAGCACATCTGCTGTGTTCTGCGGGGAGCGCCTGTCAAGCAGTGGGAGGAAAAAGCGCTTGGAGCCACCGGCCCACTCTTAAGCGTAACTCGCCTGGAAAACACCCCACCTCCCAGCAGAGTTTCTGCTGGTTTCTTTAGGAGGGTGGTGCGGAAAAGCAACTTTTGGGAACTTGAAGGAGAGGGGTGTGGGGCGAAGTGAAAAGAGCGCAGAACGCGACCCCACTCCGTCCCCGCTTGGGACTCCCATTCCGGCATCAGGCGTAGTGGGCGGGGTCCGGGCCAGGGCCAGGGCCAGAGCGGCGGCGGCGAGGCCAGGCCGAGGGCCCGCAGGCCGCTGTTCCCCGTCCGGCCTCGCGGGGGCGCCGGCGCTGCCGATCAGGTGACCGAGCGCCCGTCCGGGGCTGCGGGAAGCGGCCTCGTTCTCAGCCGCCGGAGACGCCGCCGCCGCCGCCGCCGCCGCCACACCTAGTGGAGGAGCCGGGCAAGGCGGCTCGTTGGGGGCTGGGGCGGAGAGCGCCGGGGGTGGGGGCGGAAGGGCGGCGGGCGGAAGGGAGAAGGCTGCCGGGGCGCGGGCTGCTGCGGGAGAAGGGGCTCCGAGGCGTCCGCCGCGGCTCTCTCTGGTGCCGGCGCGGGATTGGGGCGCGAGGGCCATGGGCGCGCTCTCCTAAGGCGGAGGTCGCGGGCGGGAGGGGAGGAGGCCCGAGGGAGGCTGCTGCGGAGGCCGCGGGCCAGTGACTGGGCGCGAGGCGGCCGGCGGCGGCGGCGGCACCACCATGTCGCGCTCAGTGCTGCAGCCCAGTCAGCAGAAGCTGGCGGAGAAGCTCACCATCCTCAACGACCGGGGCGTCGGCATGCTCACCCGCCTCTACAACATCAAGAAGGTGCGCACGGGCCGGGGAGGCCGCGGCGGGGGCGGGCGGGCCCGGGAGGGATGAAGGGCACGGGAGGCCATGGGGTGGGGGCGGGGGGCGGCGGGCGGCTCCGGGTGCAGAAATCTCGGCCTCGCCGCCCCAGGCCCGGCCCGGGGTCGCCTGGATGCGCCGCGGCCTAATGCGGAGTCCCGGGCGCCTCTCCCGGTGGTTTGCCGGCCGGCCGAAGGCAGAGAAGCCATTTCCCGGCTCCCAGCGGCGGGATCCGGCGCTGGGCCCGGCATGGGGTGGAGGAGCCGCTGGGAGCCGGGAACTGTCCCCTCCTCGGCACCCCCGCCCCCAGGACGGGGCCCATAGGAAAGGGAGGATGGTGGGTGGGCGAAATTGTAGGTGGATAGGAAAACTTGAGCGTTCCATGTTCTGGCGGAGATGGCAGCAGTGAACAGGCATTACTCCCGACATCCCCATTTTTTGGTGTGGGAATGTGGATAGGGAAGGGCTGTTTGGATGAATCCGATATCCCCTCCACTTTGCCACTTTATTTCAGATTGCTAAATAAAAAGCCATTGAGAGTGTGTTGACGATTTGGGATTATTTCATTTTGAAGGTGGAGAGGAGGGGGAAGTGAGGGTGGAACCAGTTTTCTGAAATGCTTCTAGGCTGTGAGTCACTAGAACTGGAATAACAACCTTCTACTCTTTCCCCTGTACTCCTCCTCATGTTAGATTTTCCAATACCATTTCTTAAAGTTCGGTGTCTGTACAAAATAAAAACCGTAGAAATGTTGCAATTACTGCTGGTTTATAGCATAGTCTGATAATTTGAGCAACTATAGCTTATAAGCCCATGTAAAGGCTTTTACATGTCCTCAGTACAGTAAGGAGTGGAAGACCACTGGAAGTTTAGAAAAGTCCAACATGTAAGGATAGAACAGATGTTACATTCATTATCCTGGGACAAAACAACAAAATCTCTTTCCTCTTAAAGCAAGGTTGGTAAGTTTTAAACAATTTGATAAAGAGAAAAAGAGATATTTGGAAAGTTTAGATCCATTGAGTTTCCAATGTGTCTTTGATGTCATATCTTCATAACTATATTTGTTGGCTTTTTAATATGTCGTGAATGTTACCTTTTAATCATAGCCATAGATTGTAGGTTGAGAGGGCTTCTGAAGAAAGGTTTTTTTTTTTTTTTTTTTGGAAATTCATATCCAAGGATTTGAGTGTGAAATTGATTTATTTTTACAATTTGATGTAGACACTAATTCTAAAGAGTGTCCTGGTTTAATGATGATAAATTTTGGGTAAGGACAAAATCTGGTTGCTCACCTGATTGCAAGGATTGATTACTCTAAACCCAGTGCTATCTGGAGAGTAACTGCAACATGCTTATTCAGTTTGTTACTTTTTATGTGGCAGGAGCTCAGTGTCATGACAAAGAAGCCCCTCTGCATTTACAAAGGAGCCTAGGTTATACATTTATATAGGTTAGGAATAATTCAGTTTTAAATAGTATTACTTAGAGGTTGCATTGACCTGAACTGTTTGGGGAGACTATGCTGCTTAGAAAACTTGGAAATTGATTTCTATATGAATTTTGTCGAAAAAACGAGAAAGTCAAACATTATGAAAGTTACTAGACCTGTGGTATTGTGGTTTAGAGGAAATGGTTATGATGGTTTCTAAAAGAGGAAGTGAGAGTAACATCAAAAGTGATTTGGGTATTTGAGCAAAATACCTTTTCTAAGCATTCATTAAACATTTTTATAGGATAAATGCAATCAAGCTTTAATATCCCACCTTCATAAATAAGATTAAATGAAATTCTAGGCATTTGAACTCTTGTAATTCCAGTTCATTGCCTTTTCTCAAAAGCACTGTTTTTTCACTTCCTGTTTTGAGAAGCTTCAGGCTCTTGTATTATTGAACTTGTGAAAGTTAAAATGAGTTGAATGTGATCATTATTATATCCATGTCAAATATTTTGATTTATTGAAACGTTATATTTTAGCACTTACCTTATATTTTTAGTTTCTTAAGAAATACATTGCCTACCTTGCTTGAGAATTTTCTCTGGGCAGGGACAGTGTAATTTTTGAAATACTAGAGTATTTAGGGCCTTATCTGATACTGGAGGCCTTCAGTTAGGCCAGGTTGAAATGAATGAATTATTTCCCTCCTCTCTCTCGAAACCTGTGTGCTCTAGTTTTAATAATAATAGCTTTGGGTTTGCTCCCTTTGTGTAATTTTGCATGTAAATGAATCAGATAAGATTTTGGATCTTTCAGCCTATAGAATTGTCTGTGAGTCTGGCATATCTTCCCAGCTGGCTAGGGATTGAAACATTTGTTCAAATATCTTGCCAAAGAAGTGAGTAAGATCTGTTCACCATGTGTTTATTAGGTTCATGCTGTCTACATTCTTACTGCATTATAAACCACATAATCTTTTCACTCTCAACCTCCTTTAGTCCTAAAAAAAAAAAAACAAAAAAACTTCCACCTCATAATACATGTTTGCCAATCAATTATCACATTTTCGTTAATGCATGTGATTGTCTACCAGATCTTTTTACTCTATTTCAATTGGAAGTATACCGTGGAAATGTTTTAATGAACGTATACAGTGAAAAAGAGTTAAGTAAAATAACTTACTATTTTCAATAATATGCTTTGATGTTACTAGGGGAGTTGGAGCTTGATTACTGAAGAATGGTTTTTTAAAATTTCATCAGTCAAAAATTTTGAGAGCTTAATATTTACAATTTATGGGAATTTTAGGGAACTTGTAGTTTGATGGAGGATGTAAGAACACATAAAAGCGAATTTTAGGGAAAAGTCTTGAAGGTGATTGGTAGCTTTACATTTAAATTAACTTGTTGCTTAATTCCTTTTTTTTTTTTTTTTTTTTAAATATATGGCTTCCCTTTTTCAGACCTAATAATGTCCCTCACTTATGTAGAGACTTGTAACATTTTTAAAGGTTCTAGCATGGCAAGTTGTGTAATGGTGGGATTAAGAGCACTGGGCCAGAAGATGAGAGACTTGCATTCCAATCTTCTTTCTGTCACTGACAGTTCTCTAACTTTGGTTAGTAATTTGACTTTCTTGAGCTTCACTTTTCCTCATCTGTAACATGGGGAAAATTAATTGTAAAAGGAACACTAAAGTCTATTCCAGCTCTGTCTTTATGAGTTTATGGTGAAGTAGTAGAGCAGAAATTATGGTTCATTTTAAACAGTAACTGAACTCAGTTTAGTTTTCTGTAATATAGGGAGCATAATGTCTGCCCTACCTACTTCACAGAATTGCTTCTGAAGATAGAGGATGATAATATGTGAAAATGGTATTTAGGAATCTGAGCATCTTTTTTGGGCAACATTTGTTTTTCTGAAATTATATAGCTGTTTAACAAAACTGCCAAATACCAAATACCCAAAGAAAACATTTTGCTCGGTTAAATTTTTGTGTGTGTGGTTTACTCATTCTTTTTTTCCTTTTCCTTTCTTTTCCTCCACCATTACCAACATGAGATTGATCTCTGTATTAAGAACATCTCAGTTAATAACTTGTGTCTTTTCCTTCTGTTAAATTATTGCCTGGACTGTAAAGGACAGAAAAGGAGGAAGAAAAAAAAAAAAAAACATACAACTCTTACAAACTTTTTAAAATGGAATATTGTGGTGGTTTAAATGCAGTTTTACTTCTTTAAAAACATTGGAGGAATATTTTTCTTTTTTTTCCCCTATCCTTTTCTGATTTTGGATAAATTTATTTTCTAAGGAAAAATTTAACAGGAGTGGCATTGTAAAATTGAAGGTCTTTAGCTGGTATCTGCTTATTTAGTGGGGGAAGAAAAAATGTTTGTGAAGGGAGCAGTGCAGGGTAAAGGGAGGGGAACTGGTTTTAGTCTTACCTTTCAGCATTGTATTTGTTTCCACTTATGTCATTATTTTCTCTTTTAGTCAATCAGATGCAGAAGTATGTTCCAAAGATACTTAGGAAAAATAATTGTTTTTAATTTTTAAGTAGCAGTGATAAATAATCCATCTTTTGTTTCATTTATGGAATTGTTAAGTAGCTTTAAAATTCTTTAATGATTACCAGAGGAATATATGTTTATTGTCAAAAACTCAAACATAACATAAATGAGTGACTTCAAAAATTCACTGTCTGCCCATCTTTATAACTTTATAAGCTATTGAATTGTTAGTTTGTAAGTAGGGTTGTATATATGCCGGTTTCAAATGATTCTCCTATTTTAAGTAGAAGAACCTATACTGGAAAATACTTCGTTGTTGCATAGTTGATTATTTTAGGTAGTAATGAAATTGCATCTGTAAAACTGTTTTGTAAGCCATCATATGAGCTATTCTTTCAGTTACTCTCAAATATTGAGGTTTTCCCTTTTATGAGGTTTTCCCTTTTATTTATTCATTTACACTTCATTTATTGAATGTGTTCCCTGGCATGGGGGAAATAGAGGTAAATTAAGATGAAGTCTCTACTGCCAAGAAATTAGTATCTTAGTGGGGAGAGAGATGTATAGATATTTAACTAAAATGCAGTGGGTAAGTAGGATTGTGGAAGTGTTGAGAAGGGCGTTAAAGATTACAATCTGAGAGAGATGGTAAAGAGGAGAGTGACATTTGTACTTGGTTTTGAAGTATGACTAGAAACTTCAGGCAGGCATTGACAGAGACTAACTAGTTACTATTTCCGATTGCAGAGTTTTTATTCAGTAGAATATACAGAGGGTCCCCAACTTGTGATGGTTTGACTTAACGATTTGTTGACTTCTTGTTGGCACAAAAGCTATGGCATGCAGTAGGAAGTGGTATGATACTTTCTTGTGATCTGATACTCTGCAGTGTACTGTATTACCAGATGATTTACTCAACTGTAGTCTAATGTAAGTGTTTAAAGTAGGCTAGGCTAAACTATGAGTAGGTAGGTTAGGTGTGTTAAATGCATTTTCTTCTCTTTTTTTGGAGACAAGGTCTAGTTCTGTCATACAAGCTGGAGTACAGTGGCAGGATCTCAGCTCACTGCAGCCTCTGCCTCCTGGATCAGGCAATCCTCCCACGTCAGCCTTCCAAATAGCTGGGACTATAGGCACATGCCACCATGCCTGGCTAATTTTTGTATTTTTTTTGGTAGAGTTGGGGTTTCACCGTGTTGCCGAGGCTAGTCTCTATCTCCTGGGGTCAAGTGATCCACTCGCTTCAGCCTCCCAAAATACTCTTTGGGAGTACTTTCCTGGCTGATTTATGATATTTTCAATTAAAGATAGGTTTATTGGAGTGTAACCCTATTGTTAAGTTGAGGAGCATCTGTGTAAAGATAACAAAATACAGTCATACTGCATAATGATATTTCACATAACACCTAAATGGTGGACTGCATATACACAGTAGTCCCATAATACTGTGTTCTTACTGTATTTTTCCTATGTTTAGATACATTTAGATACAGAAATACATTATGTTACAATTGCCTACAGTATTCTCATTGTACAGGTTTGTAGCATGAAAACAGTAGGCTATATCCCATGTACCCTGGGTGTATAGTAGGCTATATACCATCTAGGTTTATGTAAGTACACTCTGATGTTCACACAATGACAGAATCTTCTGATGACATTAAGCAATGCATGACTGTGTAAGAGTATAAAATAGTAATGCTCTTCTTGCCAGCATATAACCTCTAAACTTCACTTATTTTCTAAACATTTTCCTTACTTGCAGAATATTCTGTGAGTTGAGAGAGCTAGATTCTAGATAATGCTCTGATACTTTTTTTTAGTTTGAACAAATTATTTAACCTTTCTGGGCTGTAGTTTACTTACAGAGTGAGGAGATCAGTGGTTCTTAGCCAGGTATACATAATAGAATCATCTTGGAAGGTTTTTACAAATTCCATACATCTAGATCCTGACCCAGACTTACTTGAACAGAAAAAAATCCCGGAAATAGTTCCGGTGTTAACTACTGAAATAAGTGAAATGTAAGTTTTTAAATACCTGTAATTTCTTTTCCTGCTAATTATTAACTGTAGGGATTTAATTTAGTTGTCTGAGTTATAACTAAATTTCTGGAAGGCTGCACATTGGCTCTCTACTAGCAAAACCAGCTCCATGGTACTTATTTGCTCTCAGCTTCTGTTATGCTTCAAGCTGTATTTTTTGGCTTTCTAAGCCATGCTCGTCTTACTGATTCTAATTCTTGTAATCTTAAATAGCTGTTCCAGTTATCCGATGTTTTTGGAATGCACTTTTATTAACCTCATAGGTTAAGAGGAGAATGAAATGAGTTGATCCATAGGAAGTATTAGTACAGTGCCTTGTAACAAGGGTAAGAGCTCAATAAATGGTGGCTGTTGTTACTAGTTCTATTTCTGGGGCTTAGAACATAGTGTACACTTAATAAATGTTCATTCCCCCCCACCCCCAGATTAAATTAAGCTCAACACTACCTTTTAGGAAACATTCCTAACTATTCTATTTTACTGCCTGATATAGTTTGATCTCTACTTACTGCTAAGACAAAATAACTATTTGTATTTCAGAAGTATGTGTTCCACAGCAGTCCTTTAAATAACAATTTCTTTTTAACAGCAAAGGTGTGACAATATATATACTTTAAAAAACTGCAGAAATACCTTTGCTTCATAAACTGAGATGATCCTGTATATTGGAAGCTAAAAACTGTTTAAAGGCAACAGTGACATATATATCTTCTTGTAAATGGAATGGTAATTAATAACTCATTTGAATCACTAAATTTTTTTCTTTTTTTTGAGTCACTAAAATTTTTAAAAAAGAATTTTGAAGTGTATACTGGGTTGAAGTTTTTCAAGTTCATGACTTTCTCAGAACTTGTGTCTAAAGGACAGTAACTGTGATTTCTGTATTTTTAGATCTTTATTATTGACTCCAATTAGGAGATAGTTATTGATAAATTACATTAATTTGAAAGCATTTCCAATAATTTCAGTATACTTTGTTATCAAGCCTCTTAATCCAAGTTATTAGCAGTAGATTGCTCTCTTTTCTTTTGACCTAGCTAAGATAGAGGGAAAGTGCTAACTTAAAGCAGATCGGTTGGCCAAAATATACATCATAACACAGGAGGAAAAAAATAATCGGAAAACTAACTACTGATGAATTTGAGTCTTATTTTGCTCTTGATAGGTTTTCCAGTACTTATGTACAATTTTCATACTGTAATATTTTCCTTATTAAAAAATTGGAACATAAAATAATGATAGGTATATATTACTTTTACATTCTGTAATTTCAGGTAATGTCTACTCTTCCTCTAGGTATTTTAATTTCAATTTGTTGAAAACTCAGGGAAGAATCTTTGTCCCTTTATTCCTTCAATTTTGCAAAATATGTGGTGTTTCTTAGTTATTAAGTCAAAGTTAAATTCCTCTTTCTA
The DNA here is from genome assembly GCF_043159975.1 of Macaca nemestrina. NCBI lineage: Eukaryota > Metazoa > Chordata > Mammalia > Primates > Cercopithecidae > Macaca > Macaca nemestrina. The sequence goes on along the minus strand of NC_092135.1, from coordinate 80,953,369 downwards.
GTATAAATTGGCCACATTTTGTGTTTTCCTCATCATCCTTGACATTATTCAGATGGAGCTGGCTTCTGTGCCCTCACAAATAGCATTCTCACTCTGACCCCTGAGATATTGTTCATATTTTTTCAGTTAATTCGTTGTACTAGAAAATCATTTTTTTCTTCCATATTTTGGCATTTTTTCCAGAATTGTACTAGAAAATAATTGTTCTTCCTTATTTTGGCAAAGAAATGTGTTTTATTCCTGAGTTAGAATAGGAATTAAAAAATAAAACTGAAGCTAGGCACAGTAATAGTGCATGCTTGTAATCCCAGGTACTTAGGAGGCTGAGGCAGAAGGATCTCTTGAGACCATGAGTTCAAGTCCAGCCTGGGCAATATAGCAAGATGCTGTCTCGGAAAAGTAAAACGGATTGAACTGATCAGATTTTTACTGTGATAGCAACTGCTTCCTGGGGTTAGCAGCTGAAGTTTTGAATAAGTGGAGCATGTTTTTAAACATTATTTTTGGGAGGGGACATATATTTTTAGATAAGCTTTTCTAGTGTTTTGGAATCAGGTACGAATTTCTCTGTAGGTCCTGTCAGTAGTTGTGAAATCTTGATCAAGTTACTTAATTTTTCAGAAGCTCCTTTCCTTTCTGTTGAGTAATAGTTTAGATAATTTCTAAAGTACAAGTGTTTTGCACAGTAAATGTTCTTTTTACTTCCAACACCTTTATCTTGATTATTTTGTTGTTGTTTTTCCTTCTCTTTCTCTCTCTCTCTCTCTCTCTCTCTCTCTCTCTTTTTTTTTTTTCCTCGAGTCAGGGTCTCACTCTTGCCCAGGCTGGAGTTTGCAGTGGTTGTGAAGAGGGCTCACTATAGACTCAACCTCCCTGGCTCAAGCAATCCTTCCATCTTAGTCTCCCCAGTCATTGGAACCACAGACATTTACCACCACGTTTGGCTAATTTTTAAATATTTTGTAGAGACAGGGTCTCAAACTTGTGTGCTCCAGCAATTCTCCCACCTTGGCCTCCCCAAGTGCTGGGATTGCAGGTGTGAGCTACTGAGCAGTCTGTTTTTTTGTGTCTTGATTGTTGCTTAATCTCTTATGAATAGATAGAGGAATTTTAAAAATCTCTCTCTATATTTTTTTGTCATCATGGTAAGTTCTTGGAAAAACAGTAACATTAACCACGTAAAGTTAAGCTGTGGTATGTAATCTTATGCTGTAACAGCTTGAGGAAAGGCCTCAGTACGGGGGTTTGTGGTAGAGTGGCAGAAAGATTTGTTTTAAAGTCATATTTTAAAATGGCATAGAGTCTAGGCTTGATGTTTCTAATCAAAGATGTTTGTTTTGTGGCCCAGATAATATATTGTATAGTTTTCTGAAACATCTTTGTCCTTTATTTTTACTAATAACATCAGATTTATGTTTTAAAAGGAACTTAGAGATACTGAATTGACTACTGACCTATAATTTTTTTTTTGTTTTTGAGATACAGTTTCACTCTTGTTGCCCAGGCTGGAGTGCAGTGGCGCGATCTTGGCTCACTGCAACCTCCGCCTTCTGGGTTCAAGCGATTCTGCCCTCAGCCTCCCGAGTAGCTGGGATTGCAGGCGCCAGACCATGCCTGGCTTTTTTTTTTTTTGTATTTTTAATAGACGGGGTTTCACCATGTTGGCTAGGCTGGTCTCGAACTCCTGACCTCGTGATCTGCCCGCCTTGGCCTCCCAAAGTGCTGGGATTACAGGCATGAGCCACTGAGCCCAGCCTAGAGTTGTTTTTATGGAAAATCTTGTTTCCGTAATTGAGAACTCTCTATGTATATACATGTATATAAAGAAGTTTTATTTAAAAAATTATTTAGAACTTATTTATTAACTACATGTGTGCCAGGTACCAAAATAAACAGTTTATGTGTATCTTATCTTTTAAATATCTTAACAGTGTACCCTATGCAGTAGGTAGTAATAATATCCTCAATTTATAGGTTAGTTAACTGAGGCTGAGAGGTTAGGCAACTTGCCTAAGGTCATATAGGCTATTATTCACTGGACCCAAGAGACAAGACTTTTAATTATTATGTTTAAGTGTATCCTTTAACATTACTATAATTTTATCTGCCACATTAAATAGTCCTAACTTTTAAAAGATTATAATTAGAATATTCATGAAGAATAAAGTTCCAATTCTGAGAACTGGAAATTTAACTATATAAATACTTACATTTATTTTAGATCTTCTGAAATTTGAAATTATAGTATTTTATGTTTTATGAAAATATGCTGACTCAAGATAAAGTAAAACAGGGTACTTGGGGAAGTTTTCATTTTTCAATTCTGTACTTTATACATAGTTTTCTTTCTGTGTAGTGAAATACCTCTTTTAATCAATTCTCTGAAAAAGTTTTTTATGGTAGGGCTATAAAATTCAGGGATTCAGACATCATTTTACATTGTATTCACCTTTCCTTTTTTTCTATTTTTGGGAGTATGGGGGAATAGAAATGCTCAGATGTTTAATTGAATTGGTAATATGTTAAATCTTTTGATTAAGTCTTTGTGGTAAGCCTTTCTGAAATATATTAGTCTAAAATGTTTTGATAACTAAATATAATAGCGTATTTAGTTTTTAAAAATTTGGTAGTTCAGAAGGCGATGACTTTGAGTTAAGGATTAATTTTGTGTAATGTTGTAGATGTAATAGGAAGATACATGGTTTCAAGTATACCAATAGCAGGCTGTTTTCTGAAACTGCAAGTTGTGATTTTTTTGTCCTCAAAATGAAAGTTTTTTGAGTTTGGGTGGGGAATAAGATGAATTTTTATAAACTATAACTTCTGGTTAGTTGGAATTTTGCTATACTGTTTTAGTATAGTAGGAAACCTTAAAATTTTTTAAAAAAATTTTTTTGTAGAGATAGGATCTTGCTGTGTTGCCCAGGCTTGTCTCTAGTTTCTGTCCTCAAGTGATCCTCCCACCTGAGCCTCCCAAAGTGCCAGGATTACAGTTGTGGGCCACCATGCCCAATCAGCCTTCTTACCTGAATTATTTGTTATGGTTCTTTGCCAGGATATATTTCTTCTAGCTGATAACTTTTAGTCATGTCAGTTTATTTTTTTCATATACTTCTTTTTTTGCCTAAGTATTCCCCATACAAGTGTCTCTCTTGTTATTAAGCAAATACATCAAGTAAGTGGATTTTAGAAAAAGATAAGATGGGGCCCAGTACTTCTGTATCTATTAACCTCTTATTTTTTTATTGGCATTTTTTGGGTGCTCTTGGTATGCCAAATACTCTTATAAAGTCTGCAGATACACTTTCATGTAGTGAACATAAAAACTTTTTAGCATAGGTTGTAATTATTATGCGTTTAACAGATGAAGAAACTGAGGCACAGATAGGGAGAATCACTTGCTCATGGGTACAGAGCTGTTAAGTGATGGAGCCGAGATTTTGAACATGGACAGCCTGTCTTGAAACTCAGGTTCTTAACAATTAGGTTAAACTCTGTACAGTTACAACAAATGTAGACTTTAGACTGTGTTTAGGCTATATTTAGATGTTTAGGCTTGAATTGAATAAAGGAAATATTTGATTGAGAGAGAGAATTGTGTTTAATAGTTGCATGAGAAAGTTAACACTAACTTGCTAGTTCTATATATATTATGATATAAAAACTGTTACTACTATGATTACTATTCATATTAGACTTGGATAATTATTATCATCATTATAGCTATTATTAAAAAGCAGCTAGCATTTTTAGAGCACTTATGTGCTTATCATTTTGCTAAATGCTTTACATGGATTCTTTATCTCCTAGTCCTTGTAATAACCCTGTGAGGTAAGTACTAATTTCCCCATTTTACAGGCGAAGAAACATAGATTAGGAGATATTTTGTAATATATTCTAGGTCCCATGGCTAGTAAGCCATGAAAATTGAAACTCAGCCAGTTTTATTCCAGAATATTTGTTTTTAACCTTTGAGGCATACTGCCTCCCAATTAAGTATGTTAGATAATGTCTACTGAGCAATGTGGAAAAGGTAAAAGGTAAATCAGTTCCAGGGAAAGCAGATTATATGGTCCTTTATTTATTTATTTTTTATTATTTTTTTAGTTTTAAGAGACAGAGCTTCACTCTGTGGCCCAGGCTGCGGTACAGTGGTGTGATTATAGCTCTGTAGCCTTGAACTCCTGAGCTCAAGTGATCTTCCTCCCTCAGCTTCCCAAGTAGCTAGGAGTATAGTTGTGCACCACCACGCCCTTATAATTTTTTTTTTCTCTTAAAGCCCTGAGCTTACTTCTCTACAACCTCATTTAAAACATTTTTTTTGTAGAGACAGGGTCATGCTATGTTGCCCAGACTAGTCTCCCAACTACTGGCTTAAGCCCCTTAGCCCCTAGTGCTTTAATTATAGGTGTGAGCCACTGGACTCGGACAAAATAAAATTCTGTTCTTTTTGTTTTCAGTGTAAGAAGGAAGAGCTGCTCATTTATATATGTATATGTGTGTATACACACACACGCACACACACGCTTGTTTGGTTATCAACCAAAGAAGTTGTTTATATGTTTACATTCTTAAACAGTAAAATTTGTGATTGTGGGAAATGGATATGGTGATCTGTCATTTTCATTGTATGTGGTAGTCCCTAATAGAGGAATGGATAGCTAAATTTTTCCATAGTTAGAATATGAAAGATAATACTTATGAAAAAACTGTACATAATTTGGAATCACTTTAGGATTTTGCACTACCTCAAGCATGTTTATGATACTTGATTTTTATTATGCGATTGATGTAAGGCAATGCTAATCTATAGCTATTTGTGTTTGGGCAAACTTTTAGTTATATGGTTATTATTCTTAGCTATTATATAATATTTGGGGGGAAGAATATAAATTGGAAGGTTTTAAGAATATTTTAAAGAAATGATAGTCTACTCAGGGAAAGTTGGATATATTTTAATATTTATGATGTTGAAATGGAATATACATAGTAGTAATGTCAATCTGGTTAAAGATTATGAAGTTTACATTTCTTAAGATTTTGTTTTATTTCATTATATTTGAGAATTAAGAGCTTTCTTACTGCATTCCTATTTCCATTTGGAAAATGTAGGAATGTTAACATTGATTTTTATACTTTGGCGTGGTAGGAAGTTAGGTGATGTTTGAAAAATAGTTTCAATTTGAGCTGAAATACAAAAGTCATCCAATAACGATTTATTTTTATTCTCGGCTACCGTTTCTTTTTAAGGTATGTAAAATTTCACTGATGGTTTTGCTCCTGTTTTTATAGCTGCATGTAGTCTTTATTTTCCTTCTTTCTAGTATTATTTTAAGTTGGTTTAGAAAGAGCACCAAGAAACTGACCTGATTGTACACGTACACAGTAGTATTTATATGAATAGTATAAACTCTATAAATTTATTTTATACTAAAACTCGCTACTTAGAATACCTTTAAAATTGTAGCACCATATAATTCTAATCTTGTTCTGTTTTTCATAGTCTGCAGTGCATAAGTTTTCTTCTGAAACGTGTATCATAGTTTGACAATCATTGTTTACACGTAATTTTCTCTCTTTTTATTACAATGCTTCCCCAGCAAGGACAAGTTTGGAAGGTTTGCAAAGCTTTTCACCTTCCCTCTGCCCGCTTGCCCGCTTTCAGATCAGTTTCATGTTTCATAACTTCTCTTTCTGCAATCCACAACATAGCCATAGTAAACAATGGAAAAATATAAAATTGCAGTAGTATATTTCCTCACACATAGCAGACAGATACAACTTTTCAAAGGACACATCCTTTTTAAAACGCAATAAAAAGAAGTTAAATAGAAATGTTACAATTTTAGTAATTCCCTAAGGAATAACATCTCACTAGGAAGCAGTTAATTAAATGTCACCTAATGAAACAAGAACAGTATTCAAGATTATATTCTGTATTGTAGTAGTTCAGGTAGAAAGTTCTTTCTAATAATAATACCTTACATTTGTATAGTGCCTTACGGTTTACTGCAGAGAATGCTGTGCTGCTGATATGGTCAAAATGTAAACATATCCATTTGTTCTGTGCTTATGATATATAGAACAGATGTAGATTCATTGTTTGAAGTGCTGCTGGTATGATGGAAAACAATGTTGTAACTCAGATACTCAGAGGATCAGGCAACACACCTTAGCACTATAAAGACAATTTTAGCAGCTTCCAGTTCTTTTGAACTAGGGCTCTTGTATTAAAATGTTTCAAGTGAATGAGGAAAACATTTTGGAAAAGACATTTAAACATAAGCTTTTATTTTATAACACTTAGAAAGAAACATGTCTAGTACTCTACTGAATATTTAATTTTGTAATATTTTATTAGCTTCAGATGAATACAATCCTACCTCAAACCAAGAATTTTTTTTTCTTTTTCTTTTTTTTAGGTTTGAGCTTTTTCCTTCACTGCTGTTCTGCGCTAACTGCTTTGAAACTTTCCATGCATTTTTTTTCAGTAGAAGAACATCTCTGTACTGTCTCCCATTGCATATTTCAGCTGTGACAATCCCTGCACTTTGCCTATTCATTTTATCACCTGCTCACCAAAAACAATAAATATCTCTTTAATTTCTAATTGCAGATTTGCTATTTTTGATTTTAGAAGAAGGGTGCATTTCACTTTTTTTATTACTGTTGTTTTATAGGCATGTGGGGACCCCAAGGCAAAACCATCCTACCTTATCGACAAAAACCTGGAATCTGCTGTGAAATTCATAGTCAGAAAATTCCCTGCTGTAGAAACCCGCAACAACAATGTAAGTTATCTAAATTTTTCTATTACTTGATTTTAACCATCTTTTAGATAAACAGTGGTCAACACAGTGCTTATAGTAGCTCTTCTTTACCTAATTGTTAACATTTTGATATACAGATTATATACCTTAAGAGTTTTTTTTGAGACAATATTCTTGTGTCTGAGACCAGAAAAAATAACTCTTATCGACATTGCCACTTTATTACAGAAAAGATAAGATCTTAGATTCCTATATATTTATTCCCTTTCAAATTGCAACAAGAGTAAGGTAATAGATATGTATATATTCCAAATTCTTGTGTGACTACTTGGGATGTTTTTGTTTCTTATAGTCATAAACTTCCTGTTGAAGTTAGTAAATGTCTTCATAGAGCTTCTGTTGTTTTAAGTAATTAGCTGTGTTTAGTTTTAAAATGTATTTGTTTTTCTGGTATTTTTGTAATTGACAATGATTTCTAAAGATTAAATAGTATAAGAAAATGATTGTGTTAGGGTCTTTATTATCCTCATATTACTTTTCATGTGGGAAAGTTTTTCTTAGTATACTGAAGAATGGTCATATTCAGAGTCTTTCTGATATGTTTACATATCTTTATAATAATTTCTATGAATAACTACTTTTGGGAAATTAGTTATTTTTCGCCTCAGTGTGGTATTTTCATATAAATTTTGACTCAGAATCTTTCTGCCTGTCTTCTCTTTTTATTTTTTTTCTCTGATATTTTCTTGTTACTATCTTTGCTGCCTCTTTTGCTTTACGTACAAATTTAGTTTAGAAATTTCCTCTCACATATGATCTTCGATTTTGAGAAGCTCTGTTGAAAAGATATATTGTCAGCTGGTCCAAAAATAGTGAGTTATCTCAATTGATTGTTCCCCATCAGTTACAGATCCAGCTCCTTGTTCTACTCTTTGGCCCCTTCTCACTACTGCACTTGACTAGTTTAAAAATAAAAAGATACATTGTCACCTTTTTGTTTTCTCAAATCATGTATGTTCATTGAAGATTTGTATTTAGCCTTTGACACTACTTTTACTTAAAAACTCTTTCATGTAGAAAGAAAATGCTAGTAAGAACCAATAAAAAGAAGTCAGATAAAGTGCTTTTTAAGGCATTTAAAAAAAAAATCAAGTCTGTTTTTGGGGAGTACAGGTTAGTAGAGGTTTCATAAAAGATTGTTTTTGTAGAGATGAGATCTCACTATGTTGTCCAGGCTGGTCTTGAACTTCTGGGCTCAAGGGATCCCCCTGCTTCGACCTCTTAAAGTGCTGGAATACAGGCATGAGCTGCTGTGCCCAGCCAGAAAGATTGTTTTATAATTATATCAATATATTAAAACATTATAATTAGTTCCTGATTACAAAATAGGTGATTCAAAACTTGCATTTCTTAACACTATTATTTGTGTGGAGAACTTTTTTTTAGTTACTGACATTAATTGGCTAACTCATCTGAGAGATTATGTACTCTAAAAGAGATTTTATTATGAAAATCTGTCTTATATTTATTTTATATACACTTCTTTTTCTTACAGCTCGTAAAATTTCTGACATGAGCTCTTCAGAGAATCTTTGAAGCTTAGTTTACATATGTGTTTGTGTGTAAACTTATATGTGAGAATGTGCATTGTTTCTTAATAGTAGGTCTTTCCTTAGAAAATTAGAAATATCTGGTGAAACAACAGTAAAATTGTCTGGTAAAAGACCAGTTAAGAGTCTGCTGTTCTTGATATACTGGGCAAACTGTTTATTATCATGCCTTTTTTTTTTTTTCTTTAATAGCTTTTCTTCTCTTTCTAACTGTTGCACAAAATCGATATTTTTAATAATAGTTTTATTGAGATATAATTCATATACCATATAATTCACCCATTCAAAGTGTACAATTCAGTGTTTTTTAGTACATTCACAGAGTTGTGCATCCAATACCACAGTTAATTTTAGAACATTTTCATCACCACCCAAAGAAACTTCGTGTCCATTAGCAGTCACTCCTGATTTCCTGCCAACACCCCTGCCCTAAGGCAACCACTGATATACTTTCTTTCTGTCTCTGTGCCTATTCTGAAGATTTCATCAGGAATAATATAATATGTGGTCTTCTGTGACTGGTTTTTGTCATTTAACATAATATTTTCAAGGTTTATCCAAGTTGTAGCATGTATCAGTACTTTTTTTGTTTTAAGAGACAGGATTTCACTCTGTCATCCAGGGTAGAATGCAGTGGTGGCCATCATAGCTTAACACTGAACTCCTAGACCAAAATGATCTTCTCCCCTTAGCCTCCTGAGTAACTAGGGCCACAGGTGCACACCACCATGCTCAGCTGTTTTTTAAACATTTAAAAAATTTTTTATCCAGATGTGGTCTGGCTATGTTGCCTAGGTGGGTCTCAGACTCCTGGGCTCAAGAAGTCCTCCCACTTTGACCTCCCAAAGCACTGAGATTACAACTGTGAGCTGCTGTGCCCAATCTTCATTTCTTTTTAATGCCAAATAATATTCCATTGTGTGGATATACCACATTTTATTAATTCATTCATGAGTTGATGGATGTTTGGATTGGTTCTACTTTTTTGCCTATTATGAATAATGTTGCTATAAACATGTGAAAATTTTTGTATGGATATGTTTTCATTTCTCTTGGCTTTATAAACCTATGAAAGAATTGCTGGGTGGTGTGGTAATTCTGTGCTTAACCTATGAAGTTGATTGTACAATGTTGTTGAATGTTATGACTTACTTGTAGTATTTACTTTGTTTTGTTTGCAAAGCCTGGGTTTTTTCATATTGCCTTTACAATTACTCTTTGTAATGCTACTCTGTTGTTTTTTTACCTGCTGAAGTACTATGTATTGGGTATATATAAAGTCTTGTGATCTCAGTTTTGATCTGGGTCTGCTAAAATTTTGGTGAGAAGTTCCTAGCCAGCTCGAATCAAGACATGAGAAGTGAGATTTCAGTTTTATTATTATTTTTTAACTTATTGAATTAGTTGATGGAGCTTAAAGACTGGAAAAGATAGTAGTGTCTAGGATTGATAGGAGGTTGCGGATTTCTGGCTACTAAGTGCACTGTAGAAGTGGTATTGATACCGCAGTCTTTTCTTTCTTCTTCTTGTGCTTTGGATTATTACATAAATAGGTGAAACAGAACATGCTTACTTTTTCTCAGGGACCTAGGTTAGTACTATTTCTACTCTGATTCAAGTCTTACAAGTAACGCATGTCCCCAATTTCAGAAAAGGTACTCAAAAAAACAGATTTCTGGTGAAAATACTTTTTTTTTTTTTGAGACACGGTCCTGCTTTGTCACCCAAGCTGAAGTGCAGTGGAGCGATCTCAGCTCACTACAACCTTCCACCTCCTGGTCTCAAGCAATCCTTCTGCCTCAGCCTCCCAGGTAGTTGGAACTACAGGGGCACAACCACCGCACCTGGCTAACTTTTTGTATATTTTGTAGACATGGGGTCTTGCTGTGTTGCCCAGGCTGGTCTCAAACTTCTGGGCTCAAGTGATCCTCCTGGATTGGCCTCCCAAAGTGCTGGGATTACAGGCTTGAGCCAGCGCGCCCAGCCTCAATATATATATATATATATTTTGAAGTTTCTAAAATGAATTCTTGCAAGATTCTGCTCTTATCTTGCAGCCAAAAAAATCGTTTATTTTTTATTTTTATTTTTCATTATTTATTTATTTTTTTTTAGTAACTGCCCTAATCTCCATACTTTTTAATCCCTTTAGAGTCCTTGAGCACATAGTTATTTGATATGCAACAAAGGAAGGCACTGCTGACAGGTAGCAGGATTGGTTCAGACATGGCTTCTACAGTGATGATGTTGAACTCTGTTGAGTCATTTTTACTTTCTTGGTAAGGGCCCTTTGTGACCAGTTGTAACAAGTTTTGTATTTCTAATTCTGTATTTAGGGAAAATCTGGGACCAAGGAATGAGGTTTTTTCCTTGGGTCATGATGTTGAACTAAATGCCCCATATGCTTCAAAGCAAGCTGATTAAATGAATTTCAAAATGAATAAAAACCATACCAGTTTTATAATTATAGCAACCACTTATTATCTGAATGTGTGCCAGGTTATGTGTATTAATAGAGTTCCTCATTTTATTTCAGATTAAGCAAAGTATTTTTGAGCTGAAAGATTATCTAATTTATCTATAATATAAATGCTTTCATTATTTTGAAAGTGTAACTCTCAAATAGAATTTGTTTCTCGTAGGTTTCTTAAGAGTATGTGGAGGAGAATCTCTTATTTTTCTGGATGAACAAAATAGTAGAAAGTCCTTTCTTATTTTATTAACACATAAAAATTATTTTGCCCAGGAAACCTAAAAGGCAATGTAAGCAAATGTTCAGGTGTATGTTAAAACTTTTCTAATTTTTTTTCCAATATTTTTTAAACTTTTTTTTTTGCCTCTTTCCTATATTGCATTATACCTAAAAGGGTAGTTTGTGTTTTTTAAAACAGTAAAAATATTATCTGGAACAATAGTGTTATCATGGAATTAGCCTATTACACATTTGAATGTGAAATTTTGGATTTGATTTCCAAATCAATGAGGAAATGATAAAAATTACTATCCTATATATGTTGAATTAGATCTTGAAGTCTTTAAGAATAGGGACATTGCTGGCGAGTAGAGTGTCACAAGAGTGATATAGGGATTCTAGACTAGGACACAGGCTGTTGTTGAAATAATTTGAAAATTATGTTTTCCTAAGTTAGAGGAATCTTTTATGTTATAGATATTATTTATCCCCTCTCCCAAAAAACATAGAATTATAAGATGTTAAGTAAAACATATTTTTTATTTAAGTGGCTTATAAAGTCACTCTAGGAAAGACAAAGTAACTCTAAGTGTAATAATCAGCAGTAAAATTGGTTCAGAGGCGTAGCAATAGAGCCTTTTAAAACTCTGTTTTATCCCTAGCGCCTGATACTTAAGAGGCACTCAATAAATGTCCCATTGGTGAATGGAGCTATTTAATACACTCCAACATAGCCAGCTTTCACTTGTATTCAAACATTGCCTTAGACTTATGTCAGGACCTGAACTTATCGACACTTTTTAAAAGTTATTGAGTTAATTTTAGCTAAAAAAAGGTTGTACTTTTTAGTAGAACTATTCAAATACATCTCATTAATGGTATTATTGAAAGTAACCCAGAAATAGAGCAAGAGTCTCAGCTCCTAAAAACATAAATGTGTTTTAGGGGTGGGGTGGTGGAATTGGTGTAGGGAGGCCCTTGACACATGCACGCACTGTGGTTTGGTAAGGACTTAGAAAGAAACGGTAGGCATATTTAACTCCTTCCTAACTTGTCTTTAAGAGGGCATTCCTTGTTTTGTCGCGATTCCTATTAAGATAGTAACATACTGGTTAAGAGGATGGACTCTGGATTCAGTAAAGCAGAATTTGAGTTCTGGTCTTTCCACTTACTAGCTGGCTGATTTTGGGCAAATTATTTAACATCTTAAGGTATTGTTCTTTTTGTTTGTTTTTTGTTTTTTTTGTTTTGCTTTGTTTTGTTTTGAGACGGAGTCTCACTCTGTTGTCCAGGCTGGAGTGCAATGACATGATCTTGGCTCACTGCAACCTCTGCCTCCTGGATTTGAGCGATTCTCCTGCCTCAGCTTCCCGAGTAGCTGGGATTACAGGTGCCTACCACCATGCCTGGCTGATTTTCTGTTTTAGTAGAGACAGGTTTCACCGTGCTGGCCAGGCTGGTCTCAAACTCCTGACCTCAGGCAGTCCGTCTGCCTCAGCCTCCCAAAGTGTTGGGATTATAGGCATGAGCATGAGCCACCGCACCCAGCCAGGTATCATTGTTCTTATTTTCAAAATGGTGATAATACCAATCTCAAGGAGTAGTTCGTTGCTTCCTAAAGCACGTAGTACAGTGTGTGACAAATTGCTTTTGAAGAATGGAAGCTGTTAACATTTACCTCTTTGACTTTTTGGTCTAGTTTGCTGGCTTTTCTTCTGGGTACCCTTTAAATGTGGGTATTTCTAAGTGACTTCTCCCACCTGTGGTGTATGTGTATGAAAGCACTTACCGCTGTGGCTTCAACTAAGTACATATACGATCTCCTATATTCTGTGCTCTAGATCAGGGTCCCCAACCCCCAGGCCACAGACAGGTACCAGTCTATGGCCTGTTAGGAACCCGGCTGCCCAGCAGGAGATGAGTGGTGGGTGAGTACACTAAGCTTCATCTGTATTTACAGCCACTCCCCATCACTCACATTACTGCCTGAGCTGTTTCTCCTGTCATATTAGCAGTGGCATTAGATTCTCATAGGAGCGTGAACACTGTTGTGAACTGTGAACGCGAGGGATCTAGGTTGCAAGCTCCTTAGGAGATAATCTAATGCCTGATGATCTGTCACTGTCTCCCATCACCCCCAGATGGGACCATCAAGTTGCAGGAAAGCAAGCTTAGGGCTTCCACAGATTCTACATTATGGTGAGTTGTGTAATTTCATTATATATTATAATGTAATAATAGAAATAAAGTGCCCAATAAATGTAATGTGCTTTAGTCACCCCAAACCACCCCGCCACCCCTCCACCCCAGTACATGGAAAAATTGTCTTCCATGAAACTGGTCCCTGGTGCTAAAAAGGTTAGGGACTGCTGCTCTGGAACTGAATTCTGGCTACCCCTTTGGACAGCTCCACAAGCTAAACAGAAAACTTTTTATCCAATATGGAACATGTGATTATCCTACCTTTTTTTTCTCTTTTGTGTTTCCCCCCTTGAGCTGTCACCCTCCACTTGGTTATCTAAACTAGAACCTTCAGAATCCCTTTTGACTTGTAAAAAATATCAAACTTGTCATATATGGCTCGTCCGGGTTCCCCACTATAATGTCACTTGAATTTATCCCCTTCAGGTCTACATTTCCTGCTGGGACAAATGCCATGTTAATCCAAACATTGATTTTTATGCCGTCCAATCTCTCTTACTTTCACCTTCCCTTCTTCTCTCCCTCCAACCTCCACCAGGAGAAGCAGAACAAAACAAAAAATCACTTTCTCTGTGATACCCGATGTCTGCATCTTCCTGGACCACACACTCGTCTTTGAATCCCTGTTGACTGGCATGTAGTAGGCCAACAAATAAGAGTTTGGTTTAGAAGGAATCATCTTACTGTAAAATAATATAACTGGGAGTTGTAACAACATACTTCATCATGAATAAATATATATACCCTAATGGAAAATCAAAGGAATATTTGGTCCTGAGCAATTAAACATTGCCAGAATTTAAGCAGTTTTGATACAATGAGAATTAACTGAAATGTCAATGTTCTTTTAAAAAGGTATCATCAGTATTGAGTTGTTAATGACTCTTTGACATACAAAAGTCTTTAATTCTATCTTGACAAAACCATAAATAAAAGAACTCCTCAGGAGATGCAAGTAAGCCTTGCTTTGATATATTTGGAAAGTAATTGAAATAGGTCAAATAGTGGCAGGGAATTGCATCAGCACTGGTGACCTACCTAAAGTGATTTAAATTTTTTGCTTTTTATTTTTGCCTAAAGAACGTGAATACATGATAATAAATAGTCCAGAAGAATTTAGGATGAAAAGTGAATATCTCCTACTTTACTTTTTCCTACCCCAGTCGTATTCCTCAGAGGGAACTTCTATTTTTAGTTATTTCTACAGGTTACTGCTAGAACTATAACAAATATGCTTATTCCCTTATAACTTCAGTTACCAACTTTAGACAGTCTCTCTTCTATGCAACAAAAGATGAGGATTTAGCTTGCTCAGTTTACTTCCCCTTACTTCCCCCCTCAAGCCTTTTTCCCAGTGATTTTTGTTAGTATTTTTGGATCATTGATTACTTCCTTTTTTAACTTCAATATAGTTTTTTTTTTTAATTTCCTCACCCTTGGTTATTTATCCATTTATCCTTTTATTTTCATGTCAAAATTGTTTATGCTTTTTTTTTGGTTTTGTAATTATACAGTGTTCTGATGCTATATTTATTATATGTTGGTTGAAAAAAAATGTATTAGTAAAGGCCTAAGTGCTTGGTTTGTGTTTCTTCATTCCGTTGTCACACTTTGGGCTGTAAGATGAATAATATATTTAGCATTAAAGAGAAAAGGAATCTCTCTTCCTAAATTCTATCATTTACTTAAAATTATTTTACAGTTTCATAGTTATACCATGACTTTCTGAAATTATAGTTATAAGCCTTTTTACTATCTTTAAATTTATTTGGCCTGATAATCATGTCATCTTTTTATAATTTTTTTTCCCCCTGGAACCTACTCTCCTCTAACTTTCTGTCTTCTAACATCAATCTAGATAGTTTATAAAAGCCTGCTGTGTAGCTTTCATTATGGGTTATATTTTTGTCTTCAATGTAATGATTTTACCTGCGGTTTTCCACTGAATTTTCATGAGTTTGAGAATCCCCTAAAAATGCATTTAGAATTTGTGTGTGTGTGAATGAATTTTTAAGCTTTTTTTTCATATTCTCAGGGGTGGTTCTTATGATCCCAAAATACATCTATTTTAAAACATCTCCTTTCTTATCCTTTTTATATAACTACCTGTGGTTTCAGAATATTATTTTGTGCATCTTATGTACTCTGTATTTTTGTCATACTAAACTATATTCATAACCTCTTCAACTGAAATGAGACTTTCTGCTTTCCTGGAAATGAGACTGCCAATAAGCATTACACTGGGGTTCCATAGCATAGCCTTCAAGTATATACCTTTCTGGCATCTGTAATCATTTTTCCATACTTTCAAATTTCCTGAAGTTATGTCTTGCCTCTAAGTGATAGTTTTTCAGCTTTCAGTCATTAGTCTGTTTGGCTGCAGTGGTGATTTTGATACCCTTCATGGTAGCAGAGGACATTATCACTACCTAATCACCTGTTGACCTTTAACTTTGGTTTCCTTGGTCATTTCTTTGGGGCCTTTAGCCACTTTTAACCTTGTGCCTTTAAAGTACCTTTAGCATGTTATCTTCTCATTGTTTCTTCATGGCAGATTCAGTACTACCTTTTGTCAGATCTAAAGTTAATTGCCAAGATCGAAAATAACACAATAAAAACTACAATGGAATAAATCATACATGTTGCAGAGTACTTACTTTCTTTTATTCTTCCTAGCACTCATCTTGGCTAAGAATATTTTCAATAGGTACATTAATGGTCCCTGGCCAAGAGTATGCAGGCTAGTATACTATGTTAATTCCAATTGTCTAGTGTAGGATAGAATGTAGAACCTAAGGAAAATATATTTGCTTGCTTTATTTTTTAAAGGAGTGTTGTATTTGGGAAAAGTATGTTTATACTTTCACTGAACAAATGGCCACGTTTCTTTTGCCTCTGGACTTTTGTTTGTGCAGTTTTTACTATCTGGAATAGTCTCTCTTTCCCATGTTCTTTCACTAGGCTAGCTTGTCTTTCAGGTCTGTGCTTAGATGTCACCATTCAGAGAAGCTTTCCCTGACCTTTCCAAATTAGTTTAAGTTCTGCATATGTATGTTTCTATCACATTCTCTAGTGATTATTCATTTATTTATTTAAGTCCTTTATTGAGTGCCTTCTATGAGCCAAGTTGTGTTCTGGAAGAGAAGGATCCAGCAGTGAACAAACAGAAGTCTATCCTTATAGAGCTTACTATGTTGAACAGAAATAAATAATGAACGAATAAGAATATAATACCAGGTAAAGAGTTCTAGGAAGAGCAAAGCAGGGTAAATGCATAACACTAATGCCTGGCAGATGCTAATTTACTTAGGGTGACCAGGAAAGGCCTTAATGAGAAGAAAGCATTAGGGCAGAGATTTGAAGATACAAGGGAATGAGTTTAGCTAGGGGAGGAGTGTTCTGTGCTGAAGGAACCTCAGCTCCAAAGGCTCAGGTGGATGCTTGCCTGGCATGTTCAGGAACAAGGAGGGCATTATGAGCAGAGTAGATGATTGAGGGGCACCGTAGTAGGACATGAAGTGCTAGTGGTTATAATGAATAGGCAGGTCATATAGGGCTTTCTGGACCATAGTAAGGACCTTAGCTAATTACCTTGAGTGTGTTGAGATGCCATAGGAGGGCAGTAGTAGAGGAATGAAGTGATATGACTGTGATCACTATGGCTACTTGGTAGAGAATAGTCTACAGGAGAGCAAAGGTAAAAATAGGGAGAATAGTTAGGAAATTTGCCATCATTGAGATGAGAGCTGATGGTGGCTTGGAATAGGGTGGTTGAGGTGAGAAGTGTTCAGATTCTGGATGTATTTTTGAAGACAGAACCTATAGTATTTGCTGAGGAATTGGGTGTTGGTTGTATGGACAGTGAGAAATAAGACTTTAAGGTTTTTGGCTTGAAAAAATGTCAAGCTATAATAGGGTGAGAGAACAGGAGAAATAGGTTTGGGGTAGTGCGGTGGGAGTAGTACAGTGAATGCAGTGGGGAAAGTACCCAGTAGCTCAATATTAGACATGTTAAGTTTGAGAGGCTTACTGGAAGTCTGAGTGGAGATATCAAATAGCCAATTGTTTATGTGAATCTAGATCTCAGGTTAGGTTTAAGCTGACTGTCAAGTTGAGGAAGATTATTGAGGGATTTGAGAGAGAGAAAAAGGAGTGGAATAATCATCTAGGAGAATAGGAAAATGAATTGACAGAAAAAATTGAGTAGTATTGCCACTCAGTTATGGTCAATGATCATGAAATCAGGTTGAGATCAAAGTCAGCATAAGTATATGCTTTTCTACTACTGTAGGTTTTATCAGACAGTTATGAACGAGGGAGGGAAGGACAAGGTAGTAATTATGATGAGCCATTTAAAATTAAGATGGATAAGAAAGTAGGGGGCCTGGGCACAGTGGCTCATGCCTGTAATCCCAGCACTTTGGGAGACTGAGGTGAGCAGATCACTTGAGGTCAGGAGTTCAAGACCTGCCTGGCCAACATGGTGAAACCCCGTCTCTACTAAAAAAATACAAAAAACTACCCGAGCATGGTGGCGGGCGCCTGTAGTCCCAGCTACATGGGAGGCTGAGGCAGGAGAATGGCGTAAACCTGGGAGGCGGAGCTTGCAGTGAGCTGAGATCCGGCCACTGCACTCCAGCCTGGGCGACAGAGTGAGACTCCATCTCAAAAAAAAAAAAAAAAAGTAGCCAGTTGAGGTGATGTGTGCATGTTGTCCCAGCTACTTGGGGAAGCTGAGGCACAAGAATCACTCGAACCTGGGGGGTGGAGGCTGCAGTAAGCCAAGATCATGCCACTACGCTCTGGGACAGAGTAAGATTCCATCTCAAAAAAAAAAAAAAAAAAAAAAAGGCATAAGAGGATGAGTGACAGTAAAAAGATGGTAGAGTGAGTGGGTAGGAGGCCTCTCTGTGTTGAGAGAATTTGTGGAGGCAGAGTATTAGAGATTTTAAGTGGGAACTATTCTCCCAGTGATGCCACCTCACTTTGTCTCCAAATCTCCCAAGAACAACAGATGTCCAAAAAGGCCAGACAGAAGCCAGGATAATTTAAACACCAACTTTATTCTGGTTTACAGCTTGAGAAAAGTTAACATCAGCTGTCATGCCCTCTGTCAGTATGTATTCATGTACCAAAAATCATTCCTGGGTACCTACTCAGTGCAGCCTCTCCTTTAACTTCCCTGTTTTGCTCCACATTTTCACCACTCTTAGAAGCTCTGACCTTTCTTATTGTGGTCTTTATCACACTAATGTATACATTTTGTTTTTGTTGTTACCCTTTTCATGTTATTGCCAGTTGGTGAGAACCTTTGTCTTTAAGGGAATATGGGAATAGTAGTTTTTCACCATCTTTCAACCTTGCACCTAGAAGTTAATCAGCTTCTAAAACTGGATAATCAGCTTCTAAAACTGGATATTTACCTTAAAAAGAACAAAAAAGCCAACAAAACCAAAAAACAAAAAACAATTGGGAGTTCCCTGTACACCTATATACCTATATACACATCCCTCACCAGACAATGAGCTGGTTTAGGGCAGGGTCAGTGCTTTATTCATATTTTTTCTCAGCTTCTCCCACAATGCCTGGTAATGTAATAGGTTAATATATTTGTTGTCTAAATGAATAAAATGTTATTACAGTAATTCTTCACTTATCTGTACTTTTCATGTCACTTGCCTCTCTGAATCACATCTCAGAGTTAGGAAGGAAGCAATTCCACTTCTGGGACTTATCCGAAGAGAAATGAAAATATGTCTACCCAAAGACATGTTCATAGCAGAATTTGTTATTCATGATAGCCCCGAACTGGAAACAGTTCAAATGCCTATTAACTGATGAATGAATAAACAAAATGTGGCGTGCACCTTTAACAGAATACTACTCACCAATTAAAAGGAACAAACTATGATAAACGCTGTAACAGAGTAAGTGAAGCCAGATGTGAAAAGCTGCATATTGTCTGATTCTCTTTTATAGGAAATGTCTAGAAAAGGAAAGTTTATTGAGACAGAGAGCAAATCAGTAGTTGCCTATGGCTTGGGAGTAACAGCAGGATTAACTGTTAATGGGCACAAGGGTTTAGGATGATGGAAATGTTCTAAAGCTGGATAGAGTGAATAGTTTCACAACTCTAATTTACTAAAATTATTTTTCACTTTTGATGGGTACATTTCATGGTAAGTAAACTGTACCCTAATAAAGCTGTAAAAAACCAAATGATTTTGAACAACTAGAAATGGTATTCTAGAATAAATGAAGTTTATTCAGAGAAAAGCATTTTGGTTCTCCTGTGACCAAGCTTGTTGAGTCAGTTAGGCAAAATTGTAACAAGTATATTTTCTAACACACTGTACATTAAAAGGAACTCTCATCAGGAGCAAATGATAATTGATAGAGAAATAAAAACTCTTAAGTATAGCAGGCAAGGACCATTTAATGTCAGATTATCTTGTACGTGTCAATAGCATCTGAGGCCACCTTGACATAAATAAATCTGTGTAATTATCAATTACAATGATGACATCTAATCAGTAAGAAAAGCTTGATTTATGCCTGGTGTACTGGTTTTGAAAGTAAGTTAATCACAGAAGGGGTTTAAAAAATTACTAAGATTGAATGTAGAGGAACTAACCTATTTATATTTCTATTTGTAATGGAAAATAGTGCCATTAAATGAGGTAAATTGTATTATTAATGCAGTGTGATACCTTTTATACAAAAATGTTACGGTTGACCAACCCCACTATACCACGGTATATAATTAGTGATTTTTGTAGCACTGATGATAAAATTAATTTCAAGTTTGCTTTAATTTGACCATCTATAGCCAGAATCTTAAATTTTTAAAAGTTTTAGCTGAGGCACATTAATGTGCTCAGGTGGTGAAATAGAAATTATTTTAATCTATATTGCTGAACTTGATGTTAATTGTTTCAGTAACCTATTGCTGCATAACAGATCACCTCTAAATTTCGTGGCTTAAAACGACAGCAGCTTTTTTCTTAGGATTCTGTGGGTTGACTGGGCATTTCCTCTGCTGGTCTCACTGGTTTTAGGTTGCCGCAGTGCATTCCACTGGTGCATTCTGGGGGATGGGACCAGCTGGAACAGCAGGGATGCTGAAGTGCCCTTTCTCTATGTGATATGAGATCTCAGGCTTCTTCATGTACAGCACTTCAGGACAGTGTTCCAAAAGAGCAAAATCAGAAGCTGTAAGACCTTGCCCTAGACTTAGAAGTGACTCATTGTTGTTTCTGCTGCTTTCTATTGCTCAAAGCAAGTCACAAGGCCAGCCAAGATGGGAAGGGTGGGAAAATAGACAACAGTGCTTAATGGGAGAGGCAGTAGAGTTCTATTGCAAGGAGGCATGGACACAAATTTTAATTTTTTTTCTTTGCCTTTCAGTTCTTTAATAGAAAACTCTTTGTGCATTCCAGAATTAATTTAATCAGAAGACTAGCAATATGAATTTAGAGAAACATAACATTAATTATAAAGTGAAAGGGTTGAATGAGATTTTTTAGAAGTTTAAGTCTGTGTAATTGATTATAATATAATTAAATACAAATGTTTTCTTTAGCTTGTCCCTACACTATTTTTATGTCATTGTAAAGCAACTTGAATGTTGAAGTGTATTGAAGAAGTGTTTCAAGTTTTGAAATCTCGTAGACCCGGATTGGCATCTTACCCTTTTCTGGTCTGTTTCTGTATCTTCAAAATGAGGATTAAAATGTGTTTTGATTGAGAAGATGAAAACCATCTGGAGATGGATGGTGCTGATGGTCGCACAGCAGTGCAGATGTGCTTAAAGCCACTGAACGGCACCCTTTGAAAAGGTTAAAATGGTAAATTTTATGTTATGTGTATTTTACCACAATAAAAAAAAGTAATGTACCTTGAAAAAGTATTAAGAGGATTCAGTTTGGTAATATATCTTAAACACTCAGTAATTCAGTAATGCACATTTTACTAGGCTAGTGTTAGGATAACCAACCTTCCTTCCTCCCACCCCTTCCCTCTTCTCTCCCCTTCCCTCTTCCCTCCCCCTTCCCCTTCCCCCTCCCCTTTCCCCTCCCCTCCCCTCTCCTCCCCTTCAATCCCCTCCACTCCCCTCCCATCCCCCATTCCCCTCCCCTTTTTGCCCAGGCTGGAGTACAATGGCACAATCTTGGCTCACTGCAGCCTCCACCTCCCAGGTTCAAGTGATTCTCTTACCTCAGCCTCCGGAGTAGCTGGGAACACAGGTGGCTAACCTGCCATGCCCGGTTAATTTTTGTATTTTTAGTAGAGATGGGTTTCACCATGTTGTCCAGGCTGGTCTTGAACTCCTGACCTCAGGTGATCTGCCCACCTTGGCCTCCCAAAGTGCTGGGATTACAGGCATGAGCCTCCGCACCTGGCCTGGATATATTTTCCTAACATGTATTTACTACCGTTTCCTCAGAAAAATGCATTTCTGAAATATTTACTGCCAGTAAAATCACTTTGTATATGAAAAAAGAAATGTACTACAAATAATTTTAAATAGGATCCTAAGGTTCTTTTAAAACATGACTATTCTTTGTGTTAATTAGAATTTTTTGGTAATCTTAAGAGATTTGCTTGTGTTTGATATGCATATGTCTTGTTAGTTGCCACTCATTTCTTTTATGCTTTCCTACTCTGAAAGGACATAATGTGAAGTATTTTACCCAACTTTGGGAATTTTATTCAAGGGATTAAATCAATTTAGAAACTCATTTGAGACATGAATTTATACCTACTATCAAGTTCATTTATGACTAGCAATGAAATTTTAAAATTGGTAGTATCTTCTCTCCCTCACCGAAGAGAAGAGAAGTGAGGTGAGGGAGTAAGCTACGCTAAGAAATGTTGAAGAGCACCCCAGACGTGAGAAAGAACAAGTGCAAAGGCTCTGCGGTGGGAACACACTTGGTGAATGCAAACACAGCTGAAAGACCAATATGGCAACTATACTGAGTGACGGTGGAGGAGCGTGAAAGAAGATGAGGTCTTAGAGATAGGCAAGGGCTTTGATTTAGACTTTATTCTGAGGCACTGGTAAATATTTTGTATTTTATTCTAATTGTGAGATGAAACTGTTGGAATTAAAAAATGAATTTTATATTGAAGTATTGTTAGACTTACAGAAAATTTGCAAAAACAGTATATAGAATTCCCCTATATTCTTCACGTGCTGTTAACATCTTGCATAACATCAGTGGAATCAGTTTTTTTAGGGTAGTGTGGTGCTTTAAAATGTTCACTGTGGCTGGGCATGGTGGCTCACGCCTGTAATCCCAGCACTTTGGGAGGCCTAGGAGGGCGGATCACCTGAGGTTGGGAGTTCAAGACCAGCCTGACCAACATGGAGAAACTCCGTCTCTACTAAAAATACAAAATTAGCTGGGCATGCTGGCACATGCCTGTAATCCCAGCTACTCGGCCCGAGGCTGAGGCAGGAGAATTGCTTGAACCTGGTAAACGGAGGTTGCGGTGAGCCAAGGTTGTGCCATTGAACTCCAGCCTGGGCAACAAGAGCCAAACTCCGTCTCAAAAAAAAAAAAAAAGAAAGAAAAAAACCAAATACATTCTCTGGGCTGCTGCTATGTGGAGAAGATTGAAGAGGCAGGAGCAGAAGTACAGAGACTAGTTAGGATGCTACTGTAGGGGTCCACATGAGAGTTGATGACTAGGGTGGTAGCTGGGACAGTTTAGGCAGAGATTTACCCAAATAGCATCTCAGTACACTCTTACTTTAAACAGCCTGGCCTTAGAATATCATACTAAGAGTTTGAGCAAGGCATTCCTTGAAACCAAACTTCTGAATTTGGTTGTTTTTTAAGAGGAACAAAATACTAGCAAAACTTACATTAAGAAAAATAATTTATGAATAAGCAATTTCAATAACAGTAGAAGGTAATAATTGAAATGAGCGAATAAAAACTATACCCACGTTCCTTTGTATTCAGTGGTTTAGCTCTGTGGGCACTAATTCCTTATAGTAATTTGCCATTGCTTTTTCTCTGGAAGAATGAAATACTTGAGGATTTAGAATAAATAATAAATTTCCATCAATTTTCTAGATACTTATATTTGTGTGGAAAATGCTTCTTAATTGAACAAAGATCAATTACCAGGACTTTTCAATTTAGAGATAGGTTCCTTGCCGTAAGCATGCCTGATGTTTATCCAGTTTATTTTCAGTTTTTACATATTTTTCTTGAATATTTAGAATAATGACCCATAGCTAAAAAGTTTAAGGAAAACATTATACAAATACTTTGCTAAAATATTTGCATGTATCACATGAATATGCTTTTATAAGTATTAGTGTATTGAGGCCGGGTACAGTGGCTCATGCTTGTAATTCCAGCACTTTGGGAGGCCAAGACGGGAGGATCACCTAAAATTAGGAGTTTGAGACCAGCCTGGCCAACATAGTGAAACCCCGTCTCTACTAAAATTACAAAGAAATTAGCTGGATATATGGTGTCTGCCTGTAGTCCCTGCTACTCGCGAGGGTGAGGCAGGAGAATTGCTTGAACTCAGGAGGCAGAGATTGCAGTGAGCCGACATAACACCACTACACTCCAGCCTGGGCAATAGAGCAAGACTCCATCCTCAAAATAAAGTATTAGTGTAGTGAATAGAATCAGTTTTTTCTCACAATAGTACTTTTCTAATGTTCTGTTGTATTACTTCGAACAATGTGTTACCTATGTTCTGAGGCCATTTTCTGCTTTTTATTTTCTATAAAACAATGAGATATTGAATTAAGAAAAGTTTGTTCCAGATACTAGTAATTTTTGGTAGTATCTACTCTCCCTCACTTTAGGAACTAAAATGTAGCGTTTTTTGTAGTTGAAGCAAGAGAGTTGTAGACACTTTTGTTCTTCATCGTTGTAGTTGACCTCTTTCACCCAGGCTTTATGGAATTTATTTTCATTGAAATGGGGAACGTGATTGCATAGAGATATTGAGAGGATTGTGTGAGAGACCTGTAAAATGTTTGGAACAATCGATGCCTGACACATAATGTATGCTCAGTAAATATCAGCTCTTATTAGAAATACTATGGCTAATATTGAGGAATATTAAAGTTTTATTGTACTTATTTTGAAGAAGTGATCTGCAAACTTCCTCTGTTATTCACTTAATATTTAATGTACAGCTTCTGGCTGCGAGGCATTGCTACATATTCTTATGTACATTATCTTGGTTAATTGTCCACATCAGCTTCCATTTTGGTGAGGAGGGTATTAGGCTGGAGATGTTGTCACTTAGCCATGGTTGCATAAGGTATGCTTTCTAGCATCACCTCCCAAAACATATCATCTGACACTGATAGTCTTTGAAGTTTGTCATTATAATCCCTTATCTGATAGATGTTTGCATTGGATACTTCCTGTGTCCGGAACTGTATGATATGGACTAGGGAAATTAAAACTTGAGTTTGGTACACTGTCTAATTGTGCTGGAGATAGCTATTATAGAAGATAGAAAGTGATAGCTACTGTTAGACATTATACATGTTTAGAGGAGGGAGATGTTAGCATTTCAGGGAGGGAGTTCAATCAGGTATGGTTTTCTGGAAATGGGATTAGCATTTAAACTAAGTGCTTTAGGAATAGTGGGGTTTGGACATGTTTAAATGGTGGGATTCTGACATTCCAGTAGAGGAAACAGTAAGAAAGCAGGAGATGTGTATAGAAGGTAGTGAATAGATTGTTTTGGCTACCATATGTAGTGTGTGAATACATGTAGGGGAAATGTAGATTGGAAAAGTAAGTTAGGGCCAGATTGTGGAGGGCCTTGAAAGCTTGACTGTTTTGAATTTAGGCATCTAGTAGTTGTTTGATAAATGTTTGTAGCTAAGTAGAGTCTGGTCATATATGACTTTGGGGGAAATAAAGTTGAATGAGAAATTTAGCCTGTGAGATTTTATTAAAAAGGGAAACGATGGGCATGTAGAATGGTAGAAAGAACACTTTCAGAAGTAAAGAGATGAGATTTCCAATCTTGGCTCTGTCATTAAGTAGTTGTAACTTTAAGAAGGTTGTTTTAAGGTCTGTAGTTCTTAGGTTCTTAATATGGAAAATGAGATTTGTATTTAAGACCATTTAAGGCTCATAGTAAGATGGTAACCGTATTATTTATTGTTCAGACTAGGACACAGAAGTTGGAAGGGAAGGGGACACAATTAATCAAATTACACTAGGGCAACTAAAATAAATTGGGATTATTAAGCCCAATGTAAACCAAATTATACCGTTCATATCTTATTATTATGAATGTACTTTCACCTATTGTATTTTGAAACTCAAGTTTAAAGTACTGAAAAGCAGGAAAAAGGACTAAGACGTCAATTCTAAATGTTTAATGTTGTCGAATAAGGTAGTAAGTAATTCACTTGATGTTTTTGGAGTAGTAAGGATTAAAATGTGCATATATAAACATGAAATTGTTCTGAAACAGATTATGTTGTGCAAAATAGAGTCAGCTACTCTCACAGATGAAGCTAAAAATAGTCACTACAAGTATATGTCTTAATTTGTCTGGTATTTAGGGGTAGTAATGAAATATTTCGTTTGTGAGTATTTTCTTTTTATTTTGAGATGGAGTCTCATCTCTGTCACGCAGGCTGGAGTGCAGTGGCTCAGTCTAGGATTACTGCAACCTCCTCCTCCCAGGTTCAAGCGATTCTGTCTCAGCCTCCTGAGTAGGTTGTATTACAGGCATGCGTCATCACGCCTAGCTAATTTTTGTATTTTTAGTAGAGACAGGGTTTCACCATGTTGGTCAGGCTGGTCTTGAACTGCTGACCTCAGGTGATCCATCCATCTTGGCCTTCCAAAGTGCTGGGATTACAGGCTTGAGTGTGAATATTTTCTAGATAGAATTACTTCTTTAAATGTCTTCAGGGAGTGCAATATTTAGGGTGGTTTACCCTTATAATAGTAGGGTCTAGCAGACTGCTGTGCTGTTTTAAATTGGCTTTTTGTAGTTTAAAAAACAATTCCTCTGATGTTTGTTAGGCTCACTGCTGTAAAATTTCTGACATATCACAGTGGTTCAGTACAATTATGTGTGGAGGCATCTTCACCCTAATGTTCCTAAGTGTAATTCAGAACCATATGAAGGCCTCAGCCTTGTATAGGCTTTGATAGCAAATCTGATATTTTGAGCCACTTATATTTTCCAGTTTTCTCATGTTCTGAATAAACTTCTTACACATTTAATGTATGTTTACAACACCTGGGTATCTTGTTAAAAGGCAGATTCAGATTCAGTAGATCTGAGGTAAGCCTGAGATTCTGCTTTTCTAACATGCTCCTAAATGGTGTGGGAGTGGCTATTCAGCAAACTGCACTCAAGAGTATCAAGGTTCTAGATCATTTATTGGAATGCTGAGAATCTTATAGGGCATTAAAGATAGCTAGATTCTTTTAGAAATTATATCATTGATTGATATAAGTTGATTTTAAAAGAAAATTGGGACTTTTGTAAATTTAGTTATATGGTTGATTAAAATACTATTTGTCTTTCACATTTCCCTCTTTCATGTCTTAACTCTAGTTTTGCTTCTTTCTCATTTCTTTTTTGTTGTTGTGGTTTTTGCTTTTGTTTAATATATTATTGTGTTTTGTGGATCTGGTCAGGGAACCGTTACCGTATTTTATGTTTGTATCTACATTTTATTTTGCATGCGTAACGTGGCTTTACCTGGATGTTCTTTTTGGTAAGTTCCAAATTTATATAGCATATTGTTTTTTTGTAGTGTAAGTTGTAATGTTTTTCACCTTCTTTTCTCCCATTTCTAGTAATGTGATCATGCTCATGACTTGTTTTTAATTTTTTAAGAGTTCATTTGATACTTTTTTCCTAACACTTTCAGATTTTCCTCAATAGTAGTGCACTTTGGTACTAATATGCTTTGATTTGTTTTATAGCCTCACACTGTCAGTTGCTGATCACTATTAGCAGTTGCTGTCTCGAGTACTTTGGTTTTTTAAAAAGCCTTAATCATCTAGAAGTATTATTCTAAAAGCTTGTGCTTCCATATAGCAGTCATAAAAGAAGATAGTTTGTAGTAAAATTAAATATTTTTGTTCTCTATGAGCAATGCATTCTAATTTTGTTTTAACAGCAACAGCTTGCACAACTACAGAAAGAAAAATCAGAGATTCTGAAAAATCTGGCATTATATTACTTCACATTTGTAGATGTTATGGAATTTAAGGTATGTATTTTAATATATAATATTTAACATTTCAGAAGTAGATTTAAATGTTTATTAATTGTGTAAATTGCTGTGTCACTTGTAAATAATAAAATAGAAATCTTCCAGAACTGAAATTTAAAACATACCTTATTTGTTTGTGTTTTCTGAATTTAAACGGATTTATACAGATAAAAGATTACAATAAGTATTTCTTTTCAGGACCATGTTTGTGAATTGCTGAATACTATTGACGTTTGCCAAGTCTTCTTTGATATTGTAAGTATCATTTTCAGAAAAATGTCCAATTCTGTTTCCAGAAGAGCTCAGGGACCAATTGCTTTTCTTTAGCTGGTTTATGTAACTAGCATATAAAGTTTTAGCATTATTAATTTGGCTTGTTTTATAGCTTTTTAAAAAAGTAAAGTGTATATTCTCTTTGTTTTGATTGTCACTGAGTTTAAGTCTTGTACGTATTGGGAAATACACATTAACTTTAGTATTTTATTTAATAGGCCCAATTTTCAAAAGTTAAGTGGATAATATTTTCTCTCTAAAAGGCATACTTGGACTCTTTCTTAGTATGATAATTTTTAGATACAAGAAGTCAAAGTGAAAATTGTCTCCATTTACTTAATGGTGAACTTTAAAAAGAATAATTTTTTTTCCTCTTTAGTGAGATTGGCACCAGTGTTCCTTATTATTCTGGCTTTTATCCTTTTGAACTGTTACCAGTTTGAATATAGTGATCACAAGCTCTTTTTCTTTCATCCATGAAATTGTGTCAAACACAAAACTGTTATCTGTAACTGCCAAGTTTTAGACATGCTTTTAGTGAAAGGAATTAGATAGCATTTTAGAATGGGGATAAAATAAATACAGAAAATTATTAGCTCTCAATAGCTTCTGTGAAGATTTTGTGTGTGTTTTAAATTTTAAGAAATAGGAAGTAGTTGAACTTGATTTTTTTTTCTCCTAGACTGTAAACTTTGATTTAACAAAGAACTACTTAGATTTAATTATAACCTATACAACACTAATGATACTGCTGTCTCGAATTGAAGAAAGGAAGGCAATCATTGGATTATACAACTATGCCCATGAAATGACTCATGGAGCAAGGTAGATTTGCATTATAAAAGTCTTTCTAAAATGCTCAATGTGATAGATTACAACTCATTGAAATTTGATATGTCTGTTTTAAGTGACAGAGAATACCCACGCCTTGGCCAGATGATTGTGGATTATGAAAACCCTTTAAAGAAGATGATGGAAGAATTTGTACCCCATAGCAAGGTAAGAGACAGTTGTTAGGCATATGAGAGAATAGGCATATAACATAGCGTGAGGATAGATAGTTGGATAAAGGGATAATCTTCTTTTTGAAAAATACTATAATGGGATATAAGTAATAGTTATGTGTGCTTTTATCTAATTATGGACAGGGAACTAATTAATGAGATTCAGAATAGTGTATAGAGACTCAAGAATATATTGATTGATTTCATTATAGTTTTTTAGATTTTAATACAGCACTAAACAATAGAATTTACCATGTGGTATTTGAGAGGGTCTGTTCTCACACTAATAGGTTTTAGTAGCAATTCTGCAAATTATAGTATAATATTTGTCAAGTTACTTAACCTCACAATACCTCAGTTTTCTTATCAGTAAAAATGGAATAATAATAGCACTTAATTTCATATGGTTCTTAGAAGAATTAAATGAATTGCTTCATTAAAAAGTACAGAGTATTTGATAAATTTTAACTATTATTATAGTCTCAATGAAAAAAATGACAGGGGTTTTATGAAAATAATTTGAAATGACTATCTTTTAAGAGATATTAAAAATAATGAAATAATTTTGTTTGTAAGTAGTCTTGTCATTATGGATTCTCTGCAGAAGGGCTGATTCACAGAATGGTAGTTTCTAAACACTTCAAGGAAATTTATAGGTATCTCATCCAATCTCATTATTTATAGCTAAGGATTAAGGGCTGCAGCAGTATCATGACAAGGTAAGTCATCTGGTAATAATGGTGGCAAAACCAGAACTGAAGCCCAGGATACTGTAATCTTGGTCTACATTGTTCTCTTTGAATCATGAAAGTTAATACCTTGTGTAAGTCTGTGCTTTTTTCTTTATTTGAGACAGCGTCTCGCTCTGTCGCCCCAGCCAGAATGCAGTGGTGCAATCTCAGCTCACTGCAGCTTCCGCCTCCTGGGCTCAAGTGATTCTCCTGCCTCTGCCTCGGGAGTAGCTGGGATTACAGGCCTGCACTACCACGCCTGGCTAATTTTTTGTAATTTTAGTAGTGACAGGGTTTAACCATATTTCCCAGGCTGGTCTCGAACTCCTGAGCTCAGGCAGTCCACCCACCTCAGCCTTCCGAAGTGCTAGGATTATAGGCATGAGCTACTGCACCTGGCCACTGTGCTTTTTTCTTGACATACAGTTAACACCAATAATTTTCTTTGAATTTTTTTACTCCCATGAAAATTCTGAAGAATTTTTTCCAGATTTGCGTAGCTACATTATACACAAATTTATATAGGTTTTCTGTCTGGGAATTGGTTGAATTATTAGTTTGCAAGAAGCTAGTAGATGGCATCAGTTTTGAAATTTAAAAAAATCAACATTTTAGATGGAAGTATCAGAATTCCTCAAAATGCTGCACATATCATGGTCATCTCCTGTCTCTAATATCAGTAGTGGTTTTTCCCCACCCGGAACTGTCTTTTCTATTCCTCTCCTCTTTTCTCTCTGGATCCATTTAGGATTTTTCCCTAATCATGTATGGTCTTGTTTTTATTTAACTATTTTAGATTTGGTTCTTTTTCTACTTAGGTGTTGAAAATTTCCTTGACAGCCTGTTGAAAATTCCAAGCTAGGCTCTTGGCTGTCTTTTTAAGTTCTATATAGTATCGTTAGCACATTAACATATTCAGTAGATAGTAGGTTATTGATAATTACATAGGATAATTCATTTGAATTAGACCAGTTATTTTCCAATCTTGATTTTTTTCTAATATTCCATGATACCTTAGAATTTTGATAAAACACTATTGTTTATTTGCCAGGGTTTGTTTTTCTGTTTCTTGTTTAGATTCATGGGGTACATGTGCAGGTTTGTTAAATGAGTATATTGTGTGATGCTGGGTTTGGACTTCTAATGATCCCGTTGCCAAAGTGTAGTGAACATGGTACCCAGTAGGTAGCTTTTCAGTTCTTGTCCCCCTCCTTCCCACTTTTGGAGTCCCCAGTGTCTATTGTTGCTTTGTGTCCATGTGTACCCAATGTTTAGCTTCCCCTTATAAGTGAGTACAGTAAGTATTTGGTTTTCTGTTTCTGCATTAGGTGTCTTACGATAATGGCCTCCAGTTCCATCCATGTTGCTGGAGAAAGACATGATTTTGTTCCTTTTCATGGCTGCATAGTGTTCCATGGTGCATATGTACCACACTCTTTTTATCCCATCCACTGTTGATGGGCACCTGGGTTGATTCCATGTCTTTGCTGTTGGGAATAGAGCTGCAGTGAACATACGAGTACAAGTGTGTTTTTGGTAGAACAGTTTATTTTCCTTTGAGCATCTACCCAGTAATGAAAATTGCTGGGTTGCATGGTAATTCTATTTTTGGTTCTTTCAGAAGTCAACAAACTGCTTTCCATAGGGTTTGAGTTAATTTGCATTCCCACCAACAGTGTATAAGCATTTCCTTTTCTCCAGTAGCCTTGCCAACATCTGTTATTTTTTTGACTTTTTAATAATTGCCATTCTGACTGGTGTAAGATGGTACCCATTTTACCAGTGGTTTTGATTTGCATCTCTCTGATGATTAGTGATGCCGAGCATTTTTTCATATGGTTGTTGGCTGGTTATATGTGTTCTTTTGAGAGGTGTTTATTCACGTTCTTTGCCCACATATTAATGGGGTGGTTTGATTTTTTTCTTGTTGGTTTAAGTTCCTTATAGATTCTGGATATTAGTCCTATGTTGGGTACATAGTTGCAATTATTTTCTCCCATTCTGTAAGTTGTCTCTTTACTTTGCCTTTGCTATTCAGGCTGGGTTTTGGTTCCATATATGTTTTAGAATAGATTTTTCTAATTCTGTGAAAAATGACAGTACTTTGATTGGAATAGTGTTGAATCTTTAAATTGCTTTGGGCATTATGGTACTTTTAATGATTTTGATTCCTCCAGCCTATGAGCATAGAATGCTTTTCCATTTCTTTGTGTTATCTGTGATTTCTTTCAGCACCGTTTTCTAGTTCTTCTCTTAGAGAGGTTTCACCTCCTTGGTTAGGTGTATTCCTAGTTATTTTATCTTTTTGTGGCTATTGTAAGTGGGATTGCTTGCTTGTTTGCTTGCTTGCCTGCCTGCCTGCCTTCCTTCCTTCCTTTCTTTTCTTTTCTTTCTTTCTCTCTTTCTCTTTCTTTCTCTTTCTTTTCTTTCTTTTTTTCCTTTCTTTCCTTCTTTCCTTTCCTTTCTTCCTCTCCTCTCCCCTCCCCTCCCCTCCCTTCCCCTCCCCTCTCCTCTCTCTCTCCCTCCCTTCCTTCCTTCCTTCTTTCCTTCCTTCTTTGTTGATGGAGTCTCACTCTGTCACCCAGGCTGGAGTACAGTGGTGCCATCTTGGCTCACTGCAATCCCCACCTCCCGGGTTCAAGCAATTCTCCTGCCTTTGCCTCCTCAGTAGCTGGGATTACAGATGCCTGCCACCACGCCCAGCTAATTTTTGTGTTTTTAGTAGAGATGGGGTTTCACTATGTTGGCCAGGCTTGTCTCAAACTCCAGACCTCAGGTGATCTGCCTGACTTGGCCTCTCAAAGTGCTGGGATTATAGGCATGAGCCACCGTGCCCAGCCAGGGTTTTGTTCTTGAGTCCTCAGCTTGAATGTTATTGGTGTGTAGAAATGCTGCTAATTTTTGTATGTTGATTTTTGTATCCTGAGACTGCTGAAGTCATTTAGTTTTCTAGGTATAGAATTATATTGTCAATGAACAGAGATAATTTGACTTCCTTTTTTTCTATTTGGATGCCTTGTATTTCTTTCTCTTGCTTGACTGCTCTGGTTAGGACTTTTCAGTACTGTGTTGAATAGAAGTGGTAGGAGTACAGACACCCTTGTCTTGTTCCAGTTCTTAGGGGAATGCTTCTAGCTTTTACCCATTCAGTATATTGGCTATGGGTTTGTCATAGATGGCACTGATTATTTTGAGGTATGTTCCTTCGATGCCTAGTTAGTTGAAAGTTTTGTCATGAAGGGATATTGGATTTTATCGAATGCTTTTTCTGCATGTATTGAGATGATCATATGGTGTTTTATAAAATTTTGTTTATGTAGTTAATCACATTTATTGATTTATTTGTTGAACCAACCTTGCATCCCAGGAATAAAGCCCACTTGATCATGGTGAATTAACTTTTTGATGTCCTGCTGGATTTGGTTTGCAAGTATTTTGTTGACAATTTTTGTGTCTATGTTCATCAGGAATATTGGTCTGTAGTTTTCTTTCTTTGTTGTTGTATTTTTACTAGATTTTAGTACCAGGATGATACTGCACTCATAGAATGATAAGGAGGAGCCCCTCCCCCTCAACTTTTTGAAATAATTTCAGTAGGATTGTATGTCTGGTAGAGTTCAGCTGTGAATCTGTGTGGCCCATGGCTTTTTCTGGTTGGTGGGTATTTTATTACTGATTCAATTTAATTACTCATTATTGGTCTGTTCAGGATTTCTGTTTATTCCTGGTTTCATAAAGCAAATCTCAATAAATTAAAATCATGCCAAGCATCTTCTCAGACCATACTGGAGTAAAAATAGAGGTCAGTACCAAGAGGAATTCTCAAATGCACACAAATACCTGGAAACTAAACAATTTGATCCTGAATGACTTGGGTAAATAATGAAATTAAGTCAGAAATAAAAAAATTCTTTGAAACAAATGAAAATAGTGACACAACATACTGAAACCTCTGGAATGTGGCAAAAGCAGTGTTAAGAGGAAAGTATATGGTACTAAAAAGATGATAAAAATAGCTCAAATTAATAACCTAACCTTGCACTTTAAAGGAACTAGAAAAAGAAGAATGAACTAAACCTAAAGCCTGCAGTGAAAATAAATAACCAAAATAACAGCAAAGCTAAATGAAATTGAGACCCCAAAGACCATACAAAGGATCAATGAAAACAAAAAGTTAGTTCTTTGAAAGGATTGTCAACAAGGTTGACAGACTCCTAGCTAGATTAACAAGGAAAAAAGAGAAGATGCAAATAAGCAGAATCAAATGAGAAAGGTAATATCACAACCAATCCCACAGAAATACTAAAGATTATCAGAGACTACTAGAAACATCTCTGTACACACAAACTAGAAAATCTAGAGGAAGCGGTAAATTCCCATAACATACAACCTCCCAAATTTCCCAGGATTTAAAAAAATTAACATAATTTTTAAGACATTCTTAGTTGGCTACGTCAGAATCACTTTGTGTAGCTTAATAAAATGATAGATTCTGGGGTTCTGTTTCCAGAGGTTCAGGTTCACTAAATTTCAGTTGGAGCCCTGTATTCTGTTTTCAGAACAAACTTCTGGCACTCTGTGTGAAGTCAGATTAAAGAATCATTCTTAAGGCCAGGCGCGGTGGCTCACACCTGTAATCCCAACACTTTGGGAGGCCGAGGCGGGCAGATCACGAGGTCAGGTGATTGAGACCATCCTGGCTAACACGGTGAAACCCCATCTCTATTAAAAATACAAAAATTAGCCGGGCGTGGTGGCGGGCGCCTGTAGTTCCAGCTACTCCGGAGGCTGAGGCATGAACCTGGGAGGCGGAGCTTGCAGTGAGCAGAGATCACGCCACTGCACTGCAGCTTGGGCGAAAGAGCGAGACTCCATCTCAAAAAAAAAAAAAAAAAAAAAGAATCACTCTTTACAGAATTTTTAGGAAGCAGGGATTAATAGCAAAAGACATTTATGAAAGCAAGAAAGAAACATTTGAGATGAAACATTAAATATCTTGATAATAAAGCTGTAATCAACAAACCAGTTGATAAAGAGAAGTAATTTATTAAGATGAGATACAGTGTATTATTTTTATAAGACATTCTTTAGAGAAATATAAAGCATGTTGAGTTTTATTAACACTTAGTCATATAACCCCAAAGTCTTTTTCTTTTAAAGCTATCAGAATGGAAACTTGTATTGACAGAAAGATGACAGTAGGCTCTCTGTTCCTTTTGGAATAAAGTTCCCAAGATTGCCACATATTTTAACCTTTAAGAAAATAACATGAGTTTCTGACCTAAGCTTTTGCTCAAAAATGCAGAATCTGTGTAGTTTTTATAACATTAGCAAAAAAAATTCTAGAGGAGAGGAGCCGCAACCCAACTCAGATATTATAAGGAGCATGGCTGTAATTAGGCTGTGTTGTTTTATAATGGTATAGTTAGAAACCCACAGCAATTATAGCTGGAATGTAAACAGAAAAGGAAAACAAAATTCTTCAGCTTTCTTTTTCGTATTTTAATTAGTCTCTTTCAGATGCACTAATTTCTCTTCAAATGGTATATCCTCGAAGGAATCTTTCAGCTGACCAGTGGAGAAATGCCCAGTTATTAAGCCTCATCAGTGCACCTAGTACAATGCTTAATCCAGCGCAGTCCGACACTGTATGGTTCTATTTTTCTCTTTTGAATGAAAATAAAGTGACTTTTAAAAAATAATAGTTCAGCAATGCTGTTGCAGTTTGTTTCTAATTAGCATTAGCTTATTAGTTGAAGTTCATTATAAAATGTTCATTACTTAAGTCATATTGTTCAGATTTTTTAGCTTTAGAGTCTTAATGAAAACTGGTGATAAATTAATATGGTAAATAGTATGAGTACTTTTTTCTTTAAAGTTAAAAAGTTTGTTTTGCTTTATCATGATAGAAAAATTTAAAGTATAAAGAAAAAACAAAAATCACCCCACATCTCACCAAGTAGAACCAAGTAGACAAAATCATTGTTATATTCCTTTGTATTCTTTTCCGTCTATTCTCTGTATTTATGAATATAGGTTTTCCACATATGGAGAATACACACGCATAGCTACTGATTTTGGTGAGACAGTGAGCATTCAGACACATAAATGTCTTTTATCTTGACTAAAATTTTATCTTTTGGAATATTGTAAACTTTGAAATAGGCTTGAGAAATTGATAAGTTGTCATTTACCAGATTAAAGATAATTAGCAACAATATTTTTTAAAGAGAAGTTTAAGGGTGTGCAGATGTGAAAGGGGCACACCTCTCATTGTTATTTATTGACTGCAAGTTTCAGTATAGGTAATAAAATTTTATCCAGCTCTTCAAATTTGTTGTGGTAGTGTTTGGGCGAAGAGTTGGGTAGTAAGTTATCAGGAGAAGGGGAGGAGAGTGACTCAATATGGAATATTTTTTAGAATTTCTTTTAACTGCAAATGTATATGTTCTCTTTTTAAGATGCCTTGTGAATACCTCTCTTTGGATGCAATGGAAAAGTGGATTATCTGTAAGTAAAATGGGTTAGTGTTATGATTATTCCCCAGGTTTTACGTTTCAGAGAAAAATAGCAGGTGACATGATTACTGCCTCTGTGCTTAGCATTGTGCTAACCCATCTATGTCCACTACCTCTTTCAGTCCTCATATTAATCCTATCAGAGTAGATAGTCTGTTTGTGTGTGTGTGTTGTTTTTTGTTTTTTTTTTTTTTTTTTTTTGAGATGAAGTCTTGCTTTGTCACCCAGGCTGGAGTGCAGTGGCACAATTTCAGCTCACTGCAACCTCCGCCTCCCGGGTTCAAGCAGTTGTTGTGTCTCAACCTCCTGAGTAGCTGGGACAACAGGCACACGCCACCACGCCCGGCTAATTTTTGTATTTTTAGTAGAGGTGGGGGGTTTCACCATATTGGTCAGGCTGGCCTCGAACTCCTGACCTCAGGTGATCTGCCCGCCTTGGCCTCCCACAGTGTTGGTATTATAGGTGTGAACCACTGCGCCTGGCCAGGTAATCTGTTTTAAAGTTGAGGAATCTAAAGCTTAGACCACACAGCTAATGAGTGACAAAGACAAGATTAAGAACCCAGCCTAACTCCAAGGCTCATGGGCTACGTTATATTGCCTTTCAACATAACCTTCAAAACTAAATTTTGGTTTTGCTTTTAATTATTATTTAAATGTCACATCTGTTCACTTAAAGTTTTTGGTTTTAATTTACTGCAGTTTATTTAATAAATTACTCATATGTTTGGCAGTTTTTTAGATGCATAGGAGATAAAAGTACTAGTTTCTGCTTCTGAGAAGCTTACAAACTATGAGAGAAATAGACACAAGTTTTTTTGTTTGCTTTTTTGTTTTCCGTCATTTTATTGTGAGCATCAAGAAAGTTGAAATAATTATAGAGTGAACACCCATAAATCTACCACCAAGTTTCTATGACTTCTAATAGCTTGTTGTATTTCCTTTTAAGCTGTTTGTTTGTTTGTTTATCAGCTTCAAAAGATATTTTATTTAAACTTTTAGGTTCATGGGTACATGTGCAGGTTTGTTATATAGGTAAATTGCGTGTCATGGGGGTTTGGTGTACAGATTATTTTGTCACCCGGGTAATAAGCATATTGCCTGATAGGTAATTTTTTTTTATC
This sequence comes from Macaca nemestrina, assembly GCF_043159975.1. Classification (NCBI taxonomy): domain Eukaryota; kingdom Metazoa; phylum Chordata; class Mammalia; order Primates; family Cercopithecidae; genus Macaca; species Macaca nemestrina. Next base: position 80,916,197 of record NC_092135.1, on the reverse strand, counting down.
CCAACCTTCAAGTAGGCCCTGGTGTCTTACATTGTTCCTTTCTTTGTGCCCATGTATACTCAGTGTTTAGCTCCCACTTATAAGTAAGAACATGTAGTATTTGGTTTTCTATTTCTGCCTTAGTTTCCTAAGGATAATAACCGCCATCCATGTTACTGAAAAGGATACGATTTCATTGTTTTTTATGGCTGTGTACTATTCCATGGAGACACATAGGTTTAATACAGAATGAGAGTTTCTGTAATATAGATAAATTCCTCCTACTCACCCCTAGGCTCACTGCCACAGGGGAATAATTTTGAAGTGTTTGTGTTTTTTCGTTTTTATTTTTGATTTATTAACCTTTAGAGAGTAGAGTTGGCCCTTTATATTCTGGAGTTTTGCATCCAGAGATTCAGTCAACAACCGATTAAAATACAGGAAAAAAATTCACAAAGGTCCAAAAAGCAAAACTTACTGCATAATGAGTACTACATTGAGTTCATGCAAATGAAGTGATATGTAGCTATTGTATTAGGTATTACAAGTAATGTGGAGGTGATTTAAAGTATGCGGGAGAAAGGGTGTAGGTTATATGTAAATACTACACCATTTTATATAAGGAACTTTAACATCCACAGATTTTGGTATCTGTCGATGGTCCTGGAACCAATCCCCTACACTGAGAGATGACTGTATTTGTTGACTTTTTATTACAGTGTTTCTCAAACTATGGTGAAGGACCAGTTTTCCTCCTTTAATGTTTTTTGGATTGATCCTTTAATAAAATAAAGAAAATGAATTGCTAGAATTCCCCAGAAAAATGAAGTAATAAGGACATAAAATACAAGCCCATAGTTTTTATTACTAGATTCAGTCTAACAGATTATTAGGTTTTTACTCCAAAGTCACTGTGAAATTTTTATGAAAATTTCTAAATACCCTGTTCCAATACTTAGTGTCATTATGGACTGATACTTTGAGTTGTTTTTAGTATGAAAGAGGAAGAATTTAACAATAGTATCTGGCCTTAGCTATTTTTATTAATTGTGTTATTTTTTACATTGACCAGGTTTGTGATATTTATATTTTCTTCTATAAAGATAAATGAGATTTTCATGCTTTGTCTCATAGTTTATTTAGAAAAACAGCTTTCAGAGTTTTGATCTTGCTCAGTTGTGTGGTAATTGTTAGTTGTTTCATGCTTATGGATGTGCAGCTGAATAATTGAGTTAATTAGTAGAGTTAGATGTCATAAGTGACCTCTGGAGTCACATAGGATTGCTCCCCCTAATCTTTATTTTAAATGGGAATGCTGATAGCGTGAGTTTGTGTAATGAGCCGGTAAGTTGATCAGGAAGCAGGCTACCCTAATGGGGTATATATGGGCATAGAGAAGTCAGATTTGAGATAACCACAGTTGCCAAAATAAGGAATGAGTTTTGCTTCTTTCGTGTTTTTGAACCCTGAGTAGAGCTAATATAGAGGTTAGGAGTTGTCTCAAATTCTGCACTTCTCTTTTTGGAACTACTACCCAGACTAGGATTTTTCTTCAATAGGTAGTCTACTCTCTTTGGAGCTTTGTTCTGGATTAGTTCAAAATGTGGTTCCTGGACCAGCAACATCACCAACACCTGGGGACTTCTTAGATATGCAGAATCTTGGTCCCTACCCAAGACCTACTAGACAGAAACTCTGTGGATGGGTCTTAACAATCTGTTTAATGTACTGTCTCAGTGATTCTGGTGCAAGCTAAAGTTTAAGAATCACTGCTCTAGATTATAGCCTGATGCTAAGAGTTGTTCAGGACCCAGAATATTGAGGACCCAGCACTTGGAGTACAGTTGTAAAATTAATTATCCTGATACGTGTTTTAGGGTTCATTTTTGGGTCTATTGATTAGACTTGGGAGACTCCTTAGGAAACTTTTTTTTTCTTTAACTCCAGAGTTTTGGATTACTAATTTCTGCCTTGTTTTTTATATTGATAGTCCAATTTTATCTGTTTTCTGCCTTCAAAGGTTTTCTTCAACTTCCTTGTCAAGACTTGGTCATCTGTTTTAAGAGCTACTTAGCTACTTTTAAACTTTTTAGTTTTATTTTTGTCCTTTCATCCTAACTTTGCTAAAGGAGATTGATGTGTAGTTTAATTAATAAGTCATCCCCCTAATCTTGGGCAATCTATTTTATTTTTTTGAGACTTCAGTCTTTTCTGTCGCCTAGACTGGAGTGCAGTGGCGTGATCTCGGCTCACTGCACCCTCCACCTCCCGAGTTCAAGCATTTCTCCTGCCTCACCCTCCCAAATAGCTGGTATTACAGGTGCCCACCACCATGCTCAGCTAATTTTTGTATCTTTAATAGAGATGGGTGTTTTCACCATGTTGGCCAGACTGGTCTCAAACTTCTGACCTCAAGTGATCTGTCCATCTTGGCCTCCCATAGTGTTGGGATTACAGGTGTGAGCCACCACGTCCAGCCTGGGCAATCTGTTTTAAACTCATTTGCCTTTTTTGTTCCAATTTAAACAAATAAATATACTTTAACTCATAACACGTATGTTAAAAACAAACACTTTTAACTTGTAAGTGATAAAAATTTTCAGAGAAACCTTATATTAGTAGTAGCAAGTATTTTGTAAATGTTAATGTACAAAGAGGTGTAAGACACTAAGTGAAATCTGATTTCACTTGATATTAGGGTGGAAAGTCGAGTACGTAAGAGGATAATGTTTTATAAAGAAAATTTCTCTTGAGGGCTCTTTAATCTTTCATACATGTATTCTGTTTCTTTGATTGTGTGCTGGATTGAATAATTGACTTGTTTTAGGGGCCCTGTTATATGAGAAATATTTTTGTATAGTTCCAAGTCAAAGAAGTTAAATATGTGTGTATGACTCTACAATATATGCCTGCTTACAGAGTTAGCTTGCTTCTATAGTGGCCCAAGAAGGAAGCCTGAGCTAAGAATCAAAAGATAAATGGCAAGTTTTATGTTAAAGTGTCAAGATAGCTGTACAGCTATAATAGGAGTTTAAACATGGGAGTGATTATTGAGAATCATAGGGAAATCTCAAACAAAATGGGATTGGTTTCTAACTGGCCCACTACAGAACCTTATATATAGTAGACACTGAGTAAATGTTCAGTGAATGAAAGATGAGGTCTTACGTCCTAGTATAGAAGACTAGAGAGGATATCAGTCAGCATGTATAAGATTATATTTTTTGTAGGATTTCCAGATTAGATAACAAAAGGTAAAGATATTTAGAATTCATATAATTGAGAGCAACTTAATATATTGAAAGTATTGGACTTTAAGGATGAATAATTGGGGCTAAGTCCTAGCTTTATTACTTTAATAGTATTTTAGTAAAGTCAATGACCCTTCACTTCTTCAACTGTAAGAATCATATGGACCAGGTGCAGTCACTCACACCTGTAATCCCAGTTCTTGGGGAGATTGAGGTAGAAGGATGGCCTGAGACCAGGAGATTGAGACTAGCCTGGTCAATGTGACAAGACCCCGTCTCTACCAAAAAGAGAAAAAAAAAGAAAGAATACCACCTGTCTTGTCTACTATACAGGATAATCATTTGAAATAATATATATGAGAAGGCTTAATGAACTATAAATTGCTATTAAAAATGTGAGATGCTATTAAAATGTGAGATGCTGTGATTTATTCTCATGATTAGGAAATATTCTGATGATTTATTTTCTGTATGTATGTATAATAATATTTATATGTATAAATTTATACATATAAATTATATATTATATATAAATTATATATAATATATGAACTATAGATTATATAAACTATAAATTATACATAATATAAATTATATATTATAAATATATACAATATATAAATTATATGTCTATAAATTATATACATATAAATTATATATAGTATGTAAATTGTATTCATATAAATTATATATTATATATAAATTATATTCATATAAACTATATAACAAATTATATACATATAAATTATATATTATATGTAAATCATATACATATAAATTATATATAATATGTAAATTATATACATATAAATTATATATATATGTATTTTGAGACAGAGTCTTGCTCTGTCGCCCAGGCTGGAGTGCAATGGCATGATCTCGGCCCACTGCAACTTATGCCTCCCAGGTTCAAGCGATTTTCCTGCCTCAGCCTCCTGAATAGCTGGGTGCACCACCACTCCTGGCTAATTTTTGTATTTGTAGTAGAGACGGGATTTCACCATGTTGGTCAGGCTGGTCTCGAACTCCTGACCTCATGATCCGCCTGCCTTGGCCTCCCAAAATGCTGGGATTACAGGCATGAGCCATTGCACTCGGCCATTTAAAAAAATTTTTTTTGAGACAGGGTCTGTCACCCAGGCTGGAGTGCAGTGGCGCAACCTCGGCTCATGCAACCTCTGCCTCCTGAGCTCAAGCAATCCTCCCACGTCAGCCTCCTGCAGTGCTGGGATTAAAGGCATGAGCCACAGCACCGGGCCCTGAGATAAGCTTTATTTTTAAGTTAGTATAACAATTGTAATGATTACTGCATTATATGTTAATTTGAAAGTTCTGATCTTTGGTTGAAAATATTTTATAAATGTTACTTTTATTAAAATGAGTTGGTTCATAACCCAGAAGTGACATTTTTCCTGTTTTGTCAGTGCAGGTTCAAATAACTGGTTTTGCAGAATACAGAAAATTATAATTGGGAAAGAAACATGTTGTTACCATGGCTTATACATAGGTATTGTTACTGTTACTCAGAAGCCTCAATCTAGTGATTGTGGTTACATTTCTGTATTTTCCAAAAGCTACACTGTTACCAAACTTTGGAATACTTTTACATTTACATTTATATTTGCTTTTCTTTTTATTTAAAGTTGGCTTTATTTTGTGCCATGGGATCCTAAATACTGATGCTACAGCACTGAACCTTTGGAAGCTAGCTCTTCAAAGTAGTTCTTGCCTCTCTCTCTTTCGGGATGAAGTTTTCCACATACACAAAGCTGCAGAAGACTTATTTGTAAACATACGAGGGTATGGCATTTTCATTTATTTTATCTTTTTTGGAGAAGGGTGGTGAGTGAGTTATCTTTACTGAAGTTTTGGGGATAAAGGAGTAGTCACACTCTGCAGGAAGATACAGCCTATACCATCTGACTTGGATCCCAGGAAGTTGTTTTTAACAGTCAGCCTGATAGGTAATAATCATATTTTTTACAGGTAACTTCACATATTAAAAAAAACTGAGGTTACTTGACGTTTCACAATATGTAATATAGGAGAAGGAAGATGTGTCTTCTTTTGCAAGTCATATATGATTTTCGATGCGAAAGTACCATATACATTTTAGAGGTTTAAAATTTTTGTAAGTGTTATTTTAGAATAGGGTGTACTTGTAAAAGTATATGAAGCAATAAAAAATAGTTAATTGGATTAATTATAACAATTACAGAAGTGATACCACTGCATGTAGGAAATCATGTTGTTTTTATTTAAATAATACAAAATATTCCACGTGATTTATTTTCATTTATTTCCAGTTCAGCAAATAATTATCTGAAATGTGTTTCTTAGAAATTTTTAATAACTTTATTTCTCTCCACTTGAGATTCTGCCGCCAATATATAAAAGCTAAGTTGAACTCAGACTTGGTGGCAGTTATGAAATATTTAAAAATACCTAGGATCCGCTGTACTTATGTTGGGCTTCCTAGCTTCAGATAACAATGAAATTTGCCTACATTTATTTCACATCCAGTTGAATAATGACCTAATGAAATTAAAATGAAATAAAACTTCTAGATATTTCAATGTATGTGTATATGTCTGACACTAAATTTAAGCCAATATATCTCACATTTTAGTGTACGTAAGAATTACCCTGAAATGCAAATTGAAATCCAGGTTCCTGAGCATTACCTTTAACCTCCTGTGTCTGTATCTTGGAGAGGTTAAAGGAATCTGCCCTTTTCTTCCCAAGTACTTTATTGAGATAAAATATACAAACAGAAAAATACGTACATCTTAGTTGTATAACTGATTGACTTTGCATATGAATACTCCTGCGTCATCACCACTTAAATCAAGATGTAAGAACATTTCCATCATCTCTGGAAAATTCTTTTGTGCTTCTTTCTGGTCAGTACTGCCATGCCTAGTCCCCTACTCCCCCTACTCCTTTCTCTAGTGAGTACTGCTCTGATTTCTGTCACCATACTGATATTCTTATGCCAGTGATCTGTCAGTCATATGATAAATAGTGCCTTATGTACTTTTCAGCTCTTAGTTTAGATGGTGGAATACCCTGAAATATTATATACAAGATGGGCTTTGTCATTTTCTAGTTGATTTAGATTGAAAATCATGAAACTTATATTAATATCATATACTAGCATACTGACAAACTCGTTGTGGAATCATATTTTAAAAATGTAAACATTTAAAACCAATTAGCCTCTGTGTATTGAGTGAACTTATGTATGGTGCAAGTAAATTTAATGGCACCGTGAAACCAGTTGTCTTTGTTATGCTTTATTAATGATAAATTTATCATTTGAGAATCTCTGTATTTAAAGTTGTGAGAAGTTTCCATTTTTAATTTAATTGTGAATGATCATCCAGTTTAAAATATGAATTATCATAGTCAAACCATAAGTATAAAATCTGATTAATTATAGACGGTGATGGTTACAGAATTATTATATTTTGGAAATTTGCCCAAAGAATACATAAATCTTAGAGCACTTAAATATAGAAGTTGGAGTTCATTTTAGTGTAAGAGATTTTTATTTATTTACTTTTTTAAAATTTATTTTTGAGATGGAGTTTCGCTCTGTCACCCAGGCTGAGTGCAGTGGTGCAATCTTGGCTCACTGCAGCCTCCTCCTCATGGGATCAAGCAGTTCTCCTGCCTCAGCCTCCTGAGTAATTAGGATTCCAGGTGCCCGCCACCACGCCCAACTAATTTTTGTATTTTTAGTAGAGACGGGGTTTCACCGTATTGGCCAGGCTGGTCTTGAACTCCTGCCCGCAAGTGATCCACCCACCTTGGCCTCCCAAAGTGCTGGGATTACAGGTGTGAGCCACCGTACCCGGCCATGGTGTAAGAGATTTTTAGAGAGGTTGTCAGGAAGATATTTTTTCTTTAACATTTTAGGAATTTTGAGTTTTTATATCTGTTATTCATGAAATTGTTTATTATTAGCATTTGTTTTTATGGTAGCATCTTTAAGCTGATGTTAATTAAATGTTTTTTTATTTGAAAAGTAAGTTTTTTAAAAAAAAATACATAGCTTAAAATATATAGTTCTCTTAAAATAAAGTCGGCAAATGCTTTTCTGCCTCAGTTTTCTCCATCACAAAACCTTTTTATCCAAACAGTCACTACTTTTGATCACTAATATATATCCTTTCAGAATTTTTTCATGCTTAAAGATAGACTTGATTAAAAAGTCACAAATGATAGCTTTGTCAGTACTTTAGATTTTTGGAAGTAACTTCTGATGTTAATTACATCAGAAGTATAATTTCAGTGTCTCCTTTGAGGCTTAAGGAAGCAATAACATTTAATTTAAAAAATCTACATTGTGAAGTTTAATTTTATTGTTGGATTTAATATAATGTGACTTTTTTTCTTTTAGGAAGGCTTGAATGGACATCTAAATGCTAGGAAAAAGTGTGGGTAGATTCTTCCATGCACTTCCAGTTTGAGGGCCAGGTTTTAAATTGAAAATGTCATTTTTAATTGACTTCTAGTATTAGACTTACTCATTTTGACAGTTATTGATCAAATTAAACTAACGTGCTAATTTGTTTTTGCACCTAGCTATAATAAACGTATTAATGACATAAGAGAATGCAAGGAGGCAGCCGTGTCACATGCGTAAGTAGTTTTATTTTATCTGTGGTAGTTTTAATCAAGAAAAAAATTCTTAAAAGCATCATTTTGTTGAAGTGAGTACAGATTAATAGTATGGAAGATATGGTAGTAGAGGGGGACTTTCAGTCAATGAAAAATATTAAGTATATAGCCTCAATATGTAAAACCTTGGAATTAGTGAAGTCAGATTTTAAATGTTTTTGAAGTGTTGATAAAATGCTATAAGGAAGTATCACACAAAGGACTCTTACTTTGGGTATAATCTCACTGCCACTATGCTCTGCATACCAATATGATTTTTGTACTACTGCATGAAAATTAATATATCCTTATAACTCTTCCAGATAATATTTCCTTTTTTTTTTTTTTTGGAGACAGTCTCTGATGCCATCTTGGCTCTCTGCAGTCTCCACCTCCCAGCTCAAGCAATTCTCCTGCCTCAGCCTCCTGCATTGTTGGGATTACAGGCACCCACTGTACAATCTCAGCTAATTTTTGTATTTTAGTGGAGACAGATTTTCACCATGTTGGCTAGGCTGGTCTTGAACTGCTGACCGCAGTGATCAGCCCGCCTCAGCCTCCCAAAGTGCTGGCATTACAGGCATGAGCCACCGTGCTCGGCAAGTATTTACTTTTAAAAGTACACCTCTTTCCCAATTTTAGTTTCTTATATTAGTAAATATATAGCTATCCTAAGTGAAAAATTAGTGTATTTTAAATCTTTGAACAGCTTTCCAGTTTTCTCAAATAATTCTAAATAATTTAATATTTTACTTTGTTACATATATGATATACTTAATGTAGAATATTTTCTGCAGTGAACTTAGGTACTATATACAGATAGTAGTATTTGATCTATCAGTATTTCTATATAAGGCAGAGAGAAGGCAAGCATCACTCCATAGAGAAAACTATGAAACCACGGGAAGTTTTAGAATTTCAGTTTAGGCTATAAGATAGATATTGGGAATTTAAACCATCTTTACTCATTGTATCTGTGCTATATCATTCCTCATGCATATTTTATTTACTTGAATGAAGTACATGTGCTTAATTTTTCAAAAATGATTCCTAGTGCAAATAACATACTTTGGAGTTCATTAGAATTCCTCTCTAGACTTGCAGAAATGCACATAATTATTATTTCTTCACGGGATAGACCCTACTATAGGCAGAAATATAGGCATAGCTATCTTTTATAAAGATCGTTTACAAGTAAGGTCTTTTTATTTTCCTCCTTCTGTTTATTAAATAAAATAATTATAAGTAGTAAGCAGTGCCAGGCCCAAGTACTTTATAGACATTTTCTCCCAATAAACATCACAGACTTCTCACAGTAATCCTGTGAAGTAAAATAATCAAAATAACATTTGTTCATTTTCTTCTTGGAAATGATACGATGACTTTATTATTGTCAGTAAAAAGAGCTTGTCATTGAAATTAAAGTAACATAGAAGCACTGTATATGAGGCATCATGAAAGATAGTGCATCTTTTGAGACAGGTGCCATCATACTTATTCTATAGACAAAAAACTGAAACTTAGAAAGTTGGAACCTAAGGTCATGCAGGGAGAGGATGGATTTTAATTTGAGTCCTCTGAAACTGACCTGCTGTGTCACAGCAAAATTACTAGTGTTGGGTTTTTGGCATAGACGTCATTCATACACACACACACACACACACACACACACACACACACACATATTTATGCACCTATCTAAATTCTAAAACTTTCTTGGAGCAGTGTGTATTTTGTGTAGTATGAGGAGTTTGAATACTTAGAACATTTTATGATTTTTTTCCTTCTGTTAATATGTGAGAATGTTTTCTAATCTTAATTTTAAAATACCTAGTATATGAATATTTATGATTATCCCTTCCTTTCCCCATCTTTCTATTTTTGAACAAGAGTGCCAAGTAGATCTCATCTCAATACCTTTATTGACTATAGCTCTTGTGTATTCAGTTTTGTATATTTAATAGGAATATAACTTAATAAGAATATAGATAACCAGATATTTATTAAGTTGTATTTGTTAATTTCTATATGGAAGTGACAAAAAAGTATACAGTTAGTCAGTTTTTGGCTTCAAGGATTTCTTTCTTTTTTTTTTTTTTGTTGAGGTGGAGTCTTGCTCTGTCATCCAGGCTGGAGTGCAGTGGCATGATCTTGGCTCACTGCAACCTCTGCCTCCTGGGCTCAAGTGATTCTCCTGCCTCAGCCTCCCAAGTAGCTGGGATTACAGGCACCCACCATACCTGGCTAATTTTCTGTATTTTTAGTAGAGACGGAGTTTTGCCATGTTGCCCAGGTTGGTCTCGAACTCCTGAGCTCAGGCATCCACCCAACTTGACCTCCCAAAGTGCTGGGATTATAAGCATGGGCCTGGTCACCGTCAAGAATTTCAGTCTGTAAAGTGCTTAAAGCTGTGTGGTACTAAAATTGGAGAAATTATTCGTCAATAAATAGCTGGATGTTGGGAAATGCTTCTTGAAGGACTGGTCTTGAAGGTTGGGTAGGATTTTGATAGATGGAGAATAACAGAAGAAACACAGTTTAAAAAGCAACACAAGAAAGGCAGGATAACTGTAAGATTAGAAACTCAATGACAAACACATAGAAGATTATTTTTATAGGAACTTTGGCTTCCTAAAAAAAGACTTTAGAAGTTGAACCTGTAATGCTAGTTACTTTAATTGCCAATAAAAATTTTAGTAGAAGCAGATAAACTATTATGGTGTCTTTCCCTGTAGCGGTTCAATGCACAGAGAAAGACGCAAGTTTTTAAGATCTGCACTGAAGGAATTGGCTACTGTCCTCTCTGATCAGCCTGGATTGCTAGGTCCCAAGGTAACTGATTTAATTATTATTTCAATAATTGTGCCATATTAAAATTTTAAAAAACATTTCTAAATGAAATTTTACTGAAATTTGAGTCAGGGACTACATAAAAGGATTTTTATATTTAGTGGAGCATGAATTTTCTGACTTGACATTCATACATCGTACCTCCCTGCATTCTTCTCCCTTGTATGCATGCTCTCTCTCTCCTACATACTTGTAAGTTCTCTTGTGCTCTCTCCTGTTAGTCTCCTCACTCTTTTGAATTGATATTATCACTTCTTGCCAATGACTTTTCACATAGAAAGAGATTACGAGTTTGTTTTTTGTCATTGAATAAGAATAAACACTTATTTTTTTTAAACAGGCACTTTTTGTTTTTATGGCGTTATCCTTTGCCCGTGATGAAATCATCTGGCTACTTCGTCATGCAGATAACATGCCAAAGAAGAGTGCAGACGACTTTATAGATAAGTACGTTAGCAACATTTAAAAAATTATTTTCTGTATATAGATGCTGCTTGATTTACAATGGGGTTATGTCCTGATAGACCCCATTGTAAGTTGAAAATATTGTTAAGTTGAAATGCATTTAGTACATCTCATCTACTGAACATTAGAGCTTAGCCTAGCCTACCTTAAATGTGCTCAGAACACTTTTATTAGCCTACAGTTGGGCAAAATTATCTGGCAACATAGTACACTGAAGAGTGTAAGTTGTTTATCTTTCTGATCACATAGTTGACTGGGAACTGCGGCAGCATCATGAGAGAGTATCATACTGCCTATTGCTAGCCTGGAAAAAAAAGTCAAAATTCAGAGTACAATTTGTACTAAATGTGTATTGCTTCTGCACCATTGTAAATTAGAAAGATAGTACATCCAAATCACTGTAAGGTGTGCACCATCTGTATTCTGATTTATGGGCTGGGGAATCTGGAGACTTATATTTGAAGCAAAATTATTTTGAAGAGCTTGGAATATTTGTGATATATCATTAGATGATATTAATTAGACTGCAAAGTCAACTTTAGTTTTAAATTAGGGCTTTTGTTTTCTCGTAGTATGCTTTGTGGTGATAAAGTTTTTGTTTTCTTGCTATGCTCAGTAATATTTCTTACAGAATTCATTTTTTAAAACTAGTTACTACACAAAACATTTAAATAAAAATCCTGTTTGTAGAGTTGCAACCCAGTGTGTCATTAAAATGTCTTTGTGTTGTTTTAGTTCAGTCTCTCAATAAGAGTTAGAAAAATGGAGCAGAGAAATAAGAGCATACAGGAAAATTTTATTTCTTGCTAATCCTCTTTTATTTGAGATTTTTTGATGATGTATTTATAACATGTCCTGTTTTTTTATTTTTTTAATTTAATTTTGTTTTGTTTTGTTTTGTTTTTTGAGACAGAGTTTTACTCTGTCACCTAGGCTAGAGTGCAGTGATGCCATCTTGGCTCATTGCAACCTCAACCTCCTGGGTTCAAGCGATTCTCCTGTCTCAGCCTCCCAAGTAGCTGGGTTTACAGGCACCCACCACCATGCCCAGCTAATTTTTGTATTTTTAGCAGAGATGGGATTTTACCTTGTTGGCCAGGCTGGTCTTGAACCCCTGACCTCAGGTGATCAGCCTACCTTGGCCTCCCGAAGTGCTGTAATTACAGTTGTGAGCCACTGTACCCGTGAACACTATTTTCAGTTTGGATTTTCTGCTATCAATTTTTAGCCTTAGCTTTTTTTCTTTTTTTCTTTGCTTTCCATGATTTCTTTATTTATGAAACAATTTAAAAAGGAAGTAATTGACATCAGGTATTAAACAGTGCCCTTTATAAGAAAAATACTTTTAGGAATGAGATCTAGGGCCTCTAATATATTCTTTAATAATGGTGAATTTATTATTTGAAATATTTTTCTTGAAATTTTAAAAAAGGCACATTGCTGAATTAATATTTTACATGGAAGAGCTTAGAGCACATGTGAGGAAATATGGACCTGTAATGCAGAGGTATTACGTGCAGTACCTTTCTGGCTTTGATGCTGTTGTCCTCAATGAACTCGTGCAGGTAAAAACTATCTTATACTATTTCCCTTTTGTTCCTTCCTTCCCACCTTTGATAGTATTTGATTTGTTTGTTCAACAAGCATTTATGAAATATCATGTGCCAAGCGATAAATCATGTTTATATTTTGTCGAGATCATTACCTAGAAGGGAAGAAACAGTTGTAGTCCAATGTGATAGGTATTGTGCGTAAACTGTATATAAAGCTCAGAGTGAACACAAGGAAAGACACGATTATTTATCCTGAAGATGAAGGTGTATACTCACCAAATTACAGAGGGCCTTGGGAAAGAGGAGGTTAGTCATAAATCAGATGTACTACTTAGAAAGATCACCCTGGTTCAGTGTGGATGATAGATTGCTGGGAACCAAGTAAGGAGGCAGAGAGACCAGAAGAAAAATGACAGCAGTAGGCTAAATGAGAGGTGATGAGAGCCTGAGCTTGGGCAGAAGCTATGGAGATTCAGAAGAGATGATAGAGACAATATAATTGATAATTAACTATTAGAAGGAAAGAATAAAAATCTTTTTGAAGAAGATTGTTAAAGGATGACCAGTAAATAAAGATTTCATATAGATATTCCCATTTAAATGTCCAATTTTTTTCCCTTAATTGGTTTTTAGCCTTTTTTTTTTTGCTTTCCATAATTTACTTAGTGTTTTTCATCTTTATTTAAATTAAAAAAAATTTTATTCCAAATAAACTGACCCTAAGAAAATAATATTTTATTTTCCTTCACTTTGTAGAATTACGTTTCAAATGACTGTAAGCTAATGTATAAAGAAAGAACAGTTAAGAATCCTCTTTATATAAAGACTACTCTAAAGCTGCTAGTTTTCCAGAGAAATAACCATACTTTGAAGTTCTCATTTTTTTCAAATCAACCTGAAAATATAATAAGGAAAAAAATTGTTCATGTAATTTTTTTTTACCTTGAATTATATACTGTTACAAGCTAGTATTCTAAACTCTATAGTTTATTTCTTCTTTTATCCACTAGATGGAGCTCAGATACTTCCTTTCTATGGTCATTTAAAAAGGGAACAGAAAACCTCGGGTATTATTGCCTTACTATAATTTTATTTGAATAGTTATTACTTACCAGATAAGCCAGAAGCTTTTGTTCTTATTTATTATTTATTCATACTAGCATACAGTTTAAAAAGTAAACCAGAATTCCTGAGTCACTTCATCTGTTTTTATATAAAGTGGAGTTTACTAATACTGAGAAAATTAATTCTTAGCATTTCTTCTGGATTATATGATAGTATAGTATCAGCAGCAATCATACTGATATTAGTAATTGCCAGATTTATTGACAGTGTCTCTTACCAAATCTGTAGAATACCTCTGTGAGAGTGGATATAGTTATCATTATTTGTTGAAGAAGAAATGCCTTATGTGATTTGCTCATTATCACACAGCTCATAAGTAATAGAGCCGGTAGTCAAACTCAAGTTTTAACTCCAAAGTCTGAGCATTTTACCACCCTCTTCTGTTGCAAAGTATATTCACAATGTTTTTCACCATTTGCTAGCATATAAATTTAGAACTAAGGTTGTAAACCTGTTAGCATAGTTGATTGCAATAGGCGTTAATATTTTATTGTGGTAAAATATGTTTAACAAAATTTACCATTTTCACGATTTTTAAGTGTACGGTTCACTCACATCATAAAGTTTTGAAATTGTGTTTTATTTATGCTGTTTGTAAGCTAAGCATCCACTTTTTAAAAGCAATTTTTTTTTTAGCATCCACTTTATATACAGTTTATCAAATATTCATTTTTAAAGCTAGGTTGAAAAGGGTTTTTAGGTCTTAGTTTTATTGAGGCCTAACATACGATAAAAATCACTCATTTTTAGTGCATGTTGTAAATTTCGGTAGCTGTGTACATTTGTGCAACTATTACCATCACCACATTCAAGACAGAACTTTTCCAACACCTTTAACAGTTTACTTATATACCCTTATGGTATACCTTCATCATTCTTCCATGAGCCCCTGACAGCAACTGGTGTTTGTCCATACAAAGCATACAAAGTATAGTATGAAAGTAAGTCATACTATACTTTCACCTTAAAAATACTTTTTCATATAAATTTTCCTACAAAGTGTATGAAAAAAGTACTTTTTTACACATAATCATTTATTTTTTATTTCTTTCACTTAACATAATGGTTTTGAGATTCGTATTACAGTGTGTGTTAAAATTTCATTTCTTTTTTATTACTGAAAAATATTCCATAGTATGGGTATACCAGTTTGTTTATCCATCCACTAATTGATAGACCTGAGTTGTTTCCCAACTAGATGTCTTTTTGTTTTTAAGAATCTTTCTGTTTGCCCTGAAGATGAATCAATCATCATGTCCTCTTTTGTGAACACTATGACTTCCCTAAGTGTAAAACAAGGTAAGAAGCCTTTTAAATAAAAGCATATTTTCTTCTAATTAGATTTTCAAATTTGATTATTTTTAAGGAGATAATTTACCAGTTAATTTGGCTAATGATCTATTATTTTTTGTCCTAATATTGTTCTCTGAAGCAAAGATTTCTAAAATGGGTTTGTGATGCTATTTACAAAAATAATAATTACAGTTTTATATTTCTAATTATTAAGCAGGAAGAAAAGCATTTTGTAACAAAAACAATAAAACATTTGTATTTTGTAGCAAATCATGTATTTGATCCAAGCATACCAATAACAATATTTAATGCCATTTATAAAATGTTTAGTCTGTGCCAGGCACTTTACATATATATTATCCCATTTACTCCACATTCTTTTTTCAACACTGTTATTACTTTTGACAGATTTGGAAACTCTGGGTTTTAGGGTTAACCTCTCAGTTTTTGAGCATAATTTGCCACGCTCTAATAGCTATTAAGCAGGAGTAGGAATTTGAGCTCAAATCTGTCAGTCTCAAAAATTGATGTCATATAATCACCTTGCCATTATTCGAACACTCCATTCTGGTGGAATGATTAGTGTGTTTTAGTTTTATAGTCTTTTAGTTTTTTAATAAAGGATATCAGAAACCTTGAAAACTTGTGAGTAATAAATATATAAACATTTTTCTTAGTTCAGCCTGTATTGCTACCACATCTAAGTAATGAAACTAAAATAATTTTTTCTGGTGATATTTGGTTTCTATAGAGTTATTTTGTGGAACTTCAGCATGCTGTCCAAAGTTTCTATTGGTAGGATCTCTCAAATTCTATTCAAACTCCTGTAAATTGACATGTAAGCACACTGAGAATCAGAGAGCTTAGGAGAGAAGCCTTTACTTCACTTAGCACAACTGTCTCCTTTATCATCATCTTTACAGGATTTGAGAATTGTTTCACTGTCTTCATTCTTAAATTTTAAAATGTTTTTATTTTTTAATTGTAAAATATACATAAAATTGACCATCTTAACCATTTTTGAGTGTATAGTTCAATAGTGTTAAGTATATTCATATTGTTGTGCAACCAATCTCCAAAACATTTTCATCTTGCAAAACAAGTTCTTTTAATGGTTATTGAACAACAATGCCCCATTTCCCTTTCCTGCTAGCCCCTGGCAACCTCTGTTCAACTTTCTGTTTCTGTGAGCATGACTACTATAGATACCTTGTATAAGTGGAATCACAGAGTATTTGTCTTTCTGTGACTGGCTAATTTCACTAGGCTTAATGTCCTCGAGTTCAGCCATAGTAGCATGTGTCAGAATTTCCTTTCTTTTTTAGGCAGAATAATAGTCCATGATATTTATTTATTTCATTTTTGAGACCCAGTCTCACTCTGTTGCCCAGGCTGGAGTGCTGTGGTACAATCTCAGCTCACTGCAACCTCTGCCTCCCAGGTTCAAGCAGTTGTCCCACCTTAGTCTCCCGAGTAGCTGAGACTACAGGCACACACTACCACACCCAGATAATTTTTGTATTTTTAGTAGAGATGGGGTTCCCACGTTAGTCAGGCTAGTCTCAAACTCCTGACCCTTAGGTGACCTACCCGCCTCGGTCTCCCAAAGTGCTGAGATTACAGGCATGACACACTGTGCTCAGCCTCCATTGTATTTAGATACTAGATTTTGTTTATTCATTCATTTATCAATGGAAATTTAAGTTGATTCTACCTTTGACTATTTTGAATAATTCTTCTGTGAACATGGGTGTACATACATCTTTTTAAGACCCTGGCTTTAATTCTTTTAGCTATACTCAGAAGTAGAATTGTCTTAGCTGTTAAAATTTAAAATGTGCTTATAGATTTCTGAAAACATTAATTTGCTTTGTAATCTTTTTTTTTCTGTTACTACAGTTGAAGATGGGGAAGTATTTGATTTCAGAGGAATGAGATTAGATTGGTTTAGATTACAGGTAAGAATAACCTTTTATTGTCATTCTGTTTTGTTATTTTATTTAACATGAAAAATTTTATAACAGAACTATAAAATATTCATTGTTATATACCTATTGAAAATATTTCTTTTGTATAATTAACCATAAAAGAAACATTTTGTACTCATTATTAAACTTGGATAAATATATTTTTAACTTAAGCCAATATGTAAGAGTTTTTGAATAGATTATTGTAATTTTAAAATATCTAAAAATTTAAATCCCAATCTCTCTCTCTTGATTATCCT
Source organism: Macaca nemestrina (assembly GCF_043159975.1). Lineage (NCBI taxonomy): Eukaryota > Metazoa > Chordata > Mammalia > Primates > Cercopithecidae > Macaca > Macaca nemestrina. The sequence goes on along the minus strand of NC_092135.1, from coordinate 80,898,789 downwards.
GATTCAAATATTTAATTCTAAAGTAAAAGCACAAAATCTTTTTTGAGACAATATTTAAAATCTACTGTGGGCATCAGCAAACTTTTTTTTAATAAAGAGACAGCTGATAATAATTTTCGGCTTGCAGCCATGTAGTCTCTGTCATCATGATTGCATTCTGCCATTGCAGTGTGAGAGCAGCTGTAGACAATACATAACTTAATGGGCATGGCTGTATTCCAGTAAAACTATTAATAAAAACCAGCAGGTAGCCCACAGGCTGTAGTTTACCACTACGATATGTACCAAAAACTTCCGTTTGCTGAAAAACAGAAATAAATATTATTAGAGTGTTCATTTAATATATGTCTCATATAAATAGTTCATAAAGGCATTAAAAATGCAAGCCTAACCCTTTGGTGTATACTGTAACCTTAATGATAAAAATTAGTTGCCCTGTAAATATTTTAAGTGATTATGGGAAAATGGCCCAGTGTTCTCAATAATCTGCATCTTTTAAAAATCCATATATTTGTAAATGATAATAGTCATTATATCATAATATAGTCATTTGACTCATTGTGAAGTCAAAACATTCAGTTTGCCCCATTCCCAGTTTCATTCTCCAGAAATACTCACTTTTAATAACTGGCCTATATTTTTTTAGATGTTCAAATGAGTAAATTAGATAGTACTATGTACTGTTTTGCTATTTATTTTATTTTTTTAATATTTACTTATTTATATTTTAGAGACAGAGTCTTGCCCTGTCACCCAGGCTAGAGTACAGTGGTATGATTATAACTCACTGTAACTTCCGGCTCCTAGGCTCAGGCAGTCCTCCCACGTCAGCCTCCTGAATAGCTGAGACTATAGGTGCAAGCCACCACACCCAGCTAATTAAAAAAAAATTTGTAGAGACTGAATCTTGCTGTATTGTCCAGGCTGATCTCAGACTCCTGGCCTCAGCGATCTTCTCACCTCAGCCTCCCAAAGTGCTGGGATTACAGGCATGAGCCACAGTGCCTGGCCTGTTTTGCTGTTACAAATAAATAAATAAAATTTCTATTTGTTTAATTAAAAAGAGAAAATATAAGTAGTATTTGTTTGTGGAAGCTATTTTTAGATGGAAACAGTCTCAAGAATGACTCTCAGGATGACTATGCTTTTCTGGCAGTCTGCTTAGTACTCTGAGGTGCTTTTACTTTTCTTAGGTTCTTTTCCTTTCAACCTCAAAATGCATGAGCACTTTTCTCCTTTTTGTTCTGTATTCTATAGGGAGCTTATTTTTAGAACTGAAGACTTTTATAAATAAAAGTATTAAATAACTTACCAGTTTGTGGAAGATCAGGGAAGTACACTTGAAATACCAACATCCTAAACTGTTAAATGTGTATATATTATATATTATTTTCTTATTACAAATGAAGTTTTAAAATTGACATCTCTTTGTTTTTAAAAAGGCAATGAAACAATACAGAAGTAGAACTTGTAATGTAAAAAAAGAAGTGGAATTTGCTTTGCCAAAGGATATACACGTTTCAGACTTAGAAAGTCATTGTCACAAAGCTTGAACTGCTTCAATTTTCTGTTCTCGGTTTATGGGAGTGCCTAAACCAATACTTGGACTCAGAGAATTTTAGAGATTTAGATGCATTTCAAATGCACCTTTACATTTGTGCATTTATGGGAGTGCCTAAACCAGTACTTGGACTCAGAGAATTTTAGAGATTTAGATGCATTTCAAATGCACCTTTACATTTGAAGTATTCATGTGAGAATTTTAGCCTTTTTCAATTACAGCAAAATAAAAAGCATTGAGTGAACATGAAGAATGTAGATTTGGTTATTCCTTTGTGTAGATTTTTTAAGTTTTTTTAAGATTTTTATAAGAGCATTACTAGCTAGCTATCTGATTTTTTTTTTTTCCCATGTAATCTGTACCTGCTTAAATTAGTTTCCTAGGGCTGCCATAACAAAATACCAACTAAATGGCTTAAACAATAGAAATGTATTATTTCATAGTTCTGAAGGCTGGCAGTCTGAAAGCAAGGTGTTGGCAGGGTTGGTTTATTTCAAGGACTGCAAGGGAGAACCTGTTCCATCTCTCTCTCCTAACTTCTGGTGATTTGCTGGTAATCTTTGTTGTTCCTTGCTTGTAGTTGCATCTAAAGGCATTCTCCGTGTGTTTCTTCACATCATTTTTCTTTGCATATTTCATGTTCAAATTTTCCGTTTTTATAGGGCTACCAGTTATATTTGATTAGGTCCCATTCAAATGACTTCATTTTTACATGCTTAGCTCTGTAAAGACCCTAATTCCAAATAAGGTCACATTCTGAGGTACTGGGGGTTAGGATTTAAGCACATCTTTTTTTCGGGGATGCAATTCAATGCATAACATCGCTGTTAACCATGTTTAGAACATGCAGTCACTCAGACCATTTCTACTGCATACAGATCCTCCTTTTTTTTTTTTTTTTTTTTAAATTGACAACAGGACAGTGTACACAAAGGAAGGAAGGAATGGGATGTACCACTAAGCCAGAGAAGTGTTCGCTAGAAGTAGAGAACAAAAGTGCAAAGTAGCAGGCAGGGTCCAGAATCTAAAAGGTTTACATAGGTGTTGAAGAGCAGCTCAGCAGCTTGAAAGTTCCAAGCCTACAAATTAGACTGTAGGATACAGAAGATAAAATACTGAGCAGTATTATGTAATCTATAGAAAAATAGCACATTCACCTTTTGAGGATTTTATAATCTAGCTATGGAGACAAAGCATAAAAAATGTAAAAAATAGCAGCTGAAAATCTGAAAGATTAAGAGATGTCATAGACAGGATATGTGTATCAGTTAATTTCAGTCTTAGAAGGGATAAAGCATTTTTCAAGTTGAAATTGCTTTGAATAGGAAAAAGAAAAGGACAAACAATGAGTAAAGAGCAAGTAAAGAGACTTTATATAAAGTATTACTGTAAGAAGGGGAAAATATTCACAAAAATTATGAATGATCTGACTTTGATCACTGACCTTTGGTTTCAGGTAGATGTACAAGAATTGTTAGGTGAAAGCATATGGCCAGAGAGTGGTGAAGAGTTCTATAGATAATCAGTAGTGGTTGAGTAGAGCAGACCAGAAGAATAAGCCTGTGGGAGAATTTTAGTAGTGTACTTTATGCCTTCACTGATGTCCTATTTAGTTTGGTTCTAAGGTTATTGCTTTTTTTATAGGTCACTTTCATCTTTCTCTATCCTTTTCCTACTCTTGAGAATTCTCTCTGTATTTTTGTCATTCTTTTCTACTTCCTAAGTGATTTCATTCTGTTGTGTATTTCATCAGTCCCTTAAGCATTTTTAGTTGCTCTTTCAAATATCTTTTCTCCTCTGTCTTCTGATTTATTCAAGTTGTTCATATTCTTTTACTTAAACCTATTCTTTTTTAGTAGTAGCGTGTTTCTCCCCGCATTATTGTCAAGCAGTTAAATCATTATCTTGTTTTGTTGCCAATCATTTCTTCTGAATCTGTTTTCAAAATGTTATTTAAATTCTGATGTAATTTTTTTAATTTAAAAATTTTATGAATACATAATAGTTGTACATATTTATGGGGTACATGTGATATTTTGATACAAGCATGCAGTGTATAATGAACAAATCTGGGTAGTGGGAATATTTCATCACCTCGCACTTATCATCATATTGGAAACATTCCAGATCTGCTCTTGTTATTTTGAAAGATGCAGTAAATTATTAACTATAGTTGCCCCATTGTGCTATACTAGTTCTTATTCCTCCTAACTCTTTTGTACCTATTAACCAATCCTTTATTCCCACTTCCCCCCTTCCCTACTCAGCCTCTTATGACCATCATGCTCCTCTCTGCCTCCACGAGATCAATTTTTTTAGCGTAGGAGTAAGAACATGTGACATTTGTTTTTCTGTGCCTGGCTTATTTCACTTAACATAATTTCCTCCAGTTCCATCTATGTTGTTGCAACAGACAGGATTTCATTCTTTTTTTTTATGGCATAATAATATTCCATTGTGTATATATTTACCATTTATCTATTGATAGACACTTGGGTTGGGTTTCATATCTTGACGATTGTGAATTTTGCTGCAATAAACATGGGAGTGCAAATACTTCTTCAGTATGTTGACTTCCTCTCTTTTGGATATATACCCAGCAGTGTGATTGATTGCTAGATCATATGGTAATTCTGTTTTTAAGTTTTTGAGGAACCTCAGACAGTACTGTTTTCAACAGGGGCTCTGCTAATTCACATTCCAACCTGCAGTATATGAGAGTTACCCTGTCTCCACATCCTCGTTAGCATTTATTTTCTGTTTTTTGATAATAGCCATTTTAACTGGGGTGAGACGATGTCTCATTGGGGTTTTAATTTGCATTTCTCTGATGGTGAGCACTTTAAAAATATATCTGTTGGCCACCTGTATGTCTTCTTTTGAGAAATGTCTGTTTAGAACTTTTGCCCATTTTTTCAATAAGATTTTTTTTTTTTTTTTTTTGCTATTGAGCTGTTTGAGTTCCTTATATATTCTGATTGTTAATGCCTTGTCTGTTGAATAGTTTGCAGATATTTTCTCTCATTCTATAGGTTGTCTCTTCACTGTGCTGATTGTTTCCTTCTTTGTTGTGCGGGAGTTTTTTTTAGCTTAATGTGATCCTATTTATCCATTTTTTGCTTTTGTTCCCTGTGGCTTTTGAGGTCTAACTCAAGAAATCTTTGACCAGACCAATATTCTGACATTTTTCACCAGTGTTTTCTTCTAGTAGTGTCATAGTTTCAGGTTTTAAATTTAAGTCTTTAATTCATTTTGATTTGATTTTTTTATATGATGAGAGATAGAGGTCTAGTTTCATTCTTTTACATGTGGATATCCAGTTTTCTCAGCACAATTTATTGAAGAGACTGTTCTTTCCCCAATGTATATTCTTGGCACTTTTGTTGGAAATGAGCTAATAGTAAATGCGTGGATTTATTTCTGGGTTCTGGGTTCCGTTTCATTGATATTTGTATCTGTTTTTATGCCAACACCATACTGTTTTGTTTACTATAGCTTTGTAGTAGATTTTGTGATGAGGTAATGTGATTCCTCCTGCTTTGTACTTTTTGGATTGTACTTTTTTTTTGGATTGACTCTTTTAGGTTTTTTTTGTTGTTTGTTCCATATGAATTTTAGGATTTATTTTTTCTGTTTCTGTAAAGAATGTCATTGGTATTTAGATAGGGATTTCATTGAATCTGTAGATCACTTTGGGTGGTATGTTTAGCAATATCAGTTCTTCCAATTCATGAACATGAGGTGTCTTTTATCTTGTTGTGTCTTCTTCAGTTTCCTTTTTCAATGTTTTATAGCTTTCATTGTAGAGATCTTTCACTTTTTGGTGAAGTTTATTGGTAGGCTTTTTTTTTTTTTTTTTTTTGGTAGCTACTGTAAATGAGATTTCTTGATTTCTTTTTCAGCATGTTTGCTATTGACACATGGAAATGCCTCTGATTTTTGTATGTTGAGTTTATGTCATGAAACTGAATTGGTTGATCAGTTTTAGTAGTGTTTTGGTAGAGTCTTTAGGTTTTTATAAATATAATATCATATTTTCTTCAGATAAGGACAATTTGATGACTTGTCTTCCAGTTCGGATGCTTTTAATTTATGTCTTTTGTCTGATTGCTTTGGCTAGGACTTCCAGTCCTGTGTTGAATAAAAGTGTTGAAAGCAGGCATCCTTGTATTGTTCCAAATCTCAGAGGAAATGCTTTCAGTTTTCCCCGATTCAGTGTGTTGCTAGCTGCGGGTTCATCATATATGGCCTTTATTGTTTTCTTCCATACCTAGTTTGTTAAGAGGTATTATGTTTTCTTCCATACCTTGTTTGTTAAGAGCTATGTTTTCTTCCATACCCAGTTTAAGAGTTTTTATTATGAAGAGATGTTGAATTTTATTGAATGCATTTTCAGCATATATTAAAATTATACAGTTTCGTCCTTATTCATGTGCATATGTTGAACCATCTTGTATTTATCTTACTGGATTATGATCTTTTTAGTGTGTTGTTGAATTCTGTGTGCTAGTATTTTGTTCATCATTTTTGCATCTATGTTCGTAAGTGTTGATGGCCTGTAGTTTCTTTTCCTGTAGTTTTGTGTCTTTGGTTTTGGTATCAGGATAATGCTGGCCTCGTAGAATGAGTATTTGAAAGTATTCTTTCCTTCCCAATTATTTGGAATAGTTTGAGTAGAATTGGTATTAGTTCTTTAAATATTTGCTGGAATTCAGCAGTGAAGCCATCAGGTCCTGGGCTTTTCTCTCACGGGAGACTTTTTATTACTGCTTCTATCTCATTACTTATTATTGGTCCTTTCAGGTTTTCTGTTTCTTCTTGGTAGGATGTATGTGTCTAGGAATTTATCCATTTCATATCGGTTCTCCAGTTCTTTGGCATATAGTTGCTCATAATCTCTAATCCTTGGAAGTTTTTGGTATCAGTTGTAATGTCTCCTTTTCCATTTCTGGTTTTTTTCTAGTGGGGGGGTCTTTCTTTTTTTCTTACTTAATTTAGCTAAAGGTTTGTCAATTTTGTTTAGTTTTCCAAAGAACTAACTTTTTATTTTGTTGATCTTTTGTATTATTTTTAGTCTCAATTTTCTTTATTTCTTCTCTGATCTTTATTACGTATTTCCTTCTGCTAACTTTGGGTTTGGTTTGTTCTTTTCTAGTTCTTTAAGTTACATTATTAGGTTATTTGGTCTTTCTACTTTATTAATATAAGTGCTTGTTGCTATAAATTTTCCTCTTACTACTGCTTTTGCTGTATCCCATAGGGTTTGGTATATCGTGTTTCTATTTTTATTTCTTTCAATAAATGTTTTATTTCCTTAATTTCTATATTGTTCAGGAGCATATTGTTTAATTTCCATATGTTAGTTTCCAAAGTTCCTCTTGTTGATTTCTAGTTTTATTACACTATGGTCAGAGAAGATACTTGATATGATTTCAGTTTTTTGAATTTGTTGAACTTTGTTTTGTGGCCTAACATATGGTCTCTCCTGGAGAATATCCCATGTTCTGATGAGAAGAATAAATTCTGCTTTTTGAAAATGTGGGGCAGTTAATGGAACTCTTTATTGAATTCATGGCCACAGCTATAGCTAATTCCTGTTTATACTCTAAAGCTGATAAATGGTAAGTAAAACTCCTTAGGCTTAGTTTGTGATAAATGTCAAGTATATTTTGTCATCAGAATATTGACATCATTCTTCCTCATTCCTCCTCCTTTTCTGGTAGACAAAAACCGCAAAATACAAAAGTCTCCTTTGTGATGTCACTGTCTCATTGAATAGTAACATCATCCACCTATTGGCCCCTTACCATGGTAGGGTTTGAGATTCAATTTTTATCCTACTTACAAGGTGACAATTTACTCTCTTACTATTTCATGGACGCTGGCAAGAAGATATGGAGCTCCTGGGTCAGCGACAAAAGACAAAAGACTTAATTCACTGCACAGAAAGCAGTATAGGCATCAGCATATATGCATTATTTCTGCTATTTCCCTAAGCTCTGCAGGTGTGGTACAGAGGAGCCAAAATGAATTCTGTGCATGCAGTCTGTTTGTGTTGCAGATAAGGAACACTTAAGTTTGAGGAACCTTCTATTTTATCATCAGCCATAAGCATACTTACTCTTTGTTCCAAGGGAGACATTACCTCATCCCTCAAATTTGATAGCTGCAAGTATAACCCTAAGAAATGGCCTAGATAATGAGTGGCTCAGGCCTTGCCTTCTTGACACACCCAGCAAGCTGTGTGGGAGCATGAGACCCATGCAGGAGTATCTCCCAATAGCCAAAATCCTGACCCTTATTTATAATTCTTCTATTTTCCACTACATCTAATTATTTCCTAGAGTAGACTCTTTTAAACTACCATTACTCAAAACCAGACCTGTCTTATTGCCACTACTGCCTTCTAATAGATTTCTGCTTCCTTTCCCTTCCCAGTCATGCTTCCCTGTTTTCTCCACTATACAGAGTAATCTTTCTAAAACAAAAACTGGCCACCACATAGAACCCTTAGTGCTTCACTAAAAAGTTTAAATTCTTTAATATGGCATACAGGCTGTTCCCAATCTGGTTGAATCTCATGTTTTAGTATTTCTCTTTTCTTCTTTGCACTCAAACTCTAGTCATAACAGTATTTATGCTGTAGGCACCCCTTCTATTCTTATTCACTGCCCTTCTGAAATGTCCCCTATCCATGGACATGATCTGCTTTTTGTGATTTGGTATCCCAATTATAGAATTTTTTCCCCCACAACCTATCTTAATGATTTTTGTTTAGTTCTTTTGCTTTTTTGGCCAAACTACACCAATTTTTACTATCTTCAGTACTCTTCTAGAATGTGTCAAATTAATGCAGTGTATTATATAATCCAGTTTTTAGTGAATCAGTATACTCTAAAACCTCATTGAGTCAACATGTACAGTACTTAGTTTTATCTGATTGCTTCCTGTGTGTGTTTTGTCTCTTAAATTAGATTGAAGATTTCTTTTGGTATGGTTAACATGACAGTTAATTGTTTTACACTTTTGATACTGTAATTTCAGTTCCTTTGAGGTTCAATATGAATGACTCATATATTAGACACTGTTTTATGGACATGAGTATTTCAGTTAACTAAATAAATTCTTGATAGGAATTTCAAGGTAGGCTCACTACAGACAACTAACACAATAGATGTTACTATCAGTGTCACAGTAAATAGTTTAAGTATCTTTCAATGATGCTTTTCCCCCCTATAAAATGACAAGTCCAAAGTCATTGATCTCTACCTAAACTACTTTTGTTTTTTCTGTATTTTATAGGCATATACTAGTGTCTCTAAGGCTTCACTTGGCCTTGCAGATCACAGAGAACTTGGAAAGATGATGAATACAATAATTTTTCATACAAAAATGGTAGATTCCTTGGTGGAAATGTTGGTGGAAACATCAGATCTCTCAATATTTTGGTATGTTGTAATTTTCTCTAAATCTGGATTTGAAAGTTTTAGTATGTGAGTATATGTTTCTTGATTGTTTTTGTGTTGGCATAGTCCTTAAGACAGTTCAGTAATAGACCCTTAAGAATAAAGGAAATAGTGAACTTTTATTAAAATGTGCCAACAAAAAGAAGTTTAACCAAGTTGGGATTTTATGTCTATTTTTAATTCTCTAAAAGAGCAACTTACTGATGTGACTTTTATTTCTTACATTTTTTTTGAGGAGTTGAAAACAGTCACTTCAAATTACCTTAAGGCCCTTCTTTGCATGATTAGACTGAAGGGAAAGAAATGTTGTAGATTAGGGTCAAATAGAGCAAGTGTTAGAAATTAAATGCCTGGTAGCTTCACTTCTATGATATTAAATTAAAAATTAATATTAAGATGATGTGGTGACCACTTCCTGCATTGTGCTTCATTCTCCTCTTTGTCTATTATAGTCTTTTTGTTATACTTAGTTTATTTTTCTTCCCTCTCTTTTTCCCAGAAAATGTGGTCCTTAATGGCTATAATTTGTTTTGTTAGTGTCTATCATAGTAGTTATTTAATAAATCTTTGAATGAATAAGTCAACTTGGTTGTGATCAGATTAATAAACAGTGGAGGGGCCAGGCATGCGGTGGCTCACGCCTATAATCCCAACACTTGGGAGGCCAAGGTGGGTGGATCATCTGAGGTCAGGAGTTTGAGACCAGCCTGGCCAACATAGTGAAACCCCATCTCTACTGAAAATACAAAAATTAGTCAGACGTGGTGGTGGGCGCCTGTAGTCCCAGCTACTTGGGTGGCTTGAAGCAGGAGAATCGCCTGAACCTGGGAGGCGGAGGTTGCAGTGAGCCGAGATCGCGCCACTGCACTCTAGCCTCGGTGACAGAGCGAGACTGTCTCAGAAATAAATAAATAAATAAATAAACAAATAAATAAATAACAGTGGGGCTAGGATTCAACCTCAAGTATTCTCGCTTCAGAGCTGTATAATATCAACTCTATTTTCTGCGTCTTGGACCTTTTTTTTCCTTTAGGGAAGAGGACTGGAATAACCTAGTATGTCTCTTGATTTCTAAAATGCTGTAATGATCTCAGTGGATAGTAATAGTCATTTCTATGTATTGTGTAGAGATCATCATGAAAAGCTTCTCATTGCATTGATTTTGGAAAATAATGTAATCTATGTTGATTTTGGCAGTTTGTTAGGAAGGCTTGAATTAGCAGTATTGCAGAAGAAATTCAAATTGCCAGGTAGAGAAAGCATGCCTCTTAAAGGAAATAATGAAGCACATTGGGAAATATACTTTTTAGATTTAGACACATCACAGGTCAAATTTGCAAGAATATTTAGGATTATTTGGAGCCAGGGACTACTGTCTATCTGACACAAAGTCTAACTTAGGTAGAACATGGAACATTATATGTTTAGATATTTTTAGCTATGCAAAGGATCCTATTACAAAAGAAAAATACAACAATTAGAAAATCCTATCCCCTTTCTTGGAACTAAAAGCACTTTGAATCATGTTTGAAATTTGTAATTTTCAGTCATACCTAGATTTTATTTATATTTTTTCAGTTACATTCTATTTTTGCCTGTCACATCTAAAATAAAGAAATGTTTACTACTTCTGTTTGTCTTATTACTCTAAGATATGCAGTGTTTTATTGACTCACATTCTTTTACATGTAGATTTAACATCTTAAATGTGGATGCAAATTAAAACTGATGTCAGACTGGGTGCCATGGCTCACGCCCGTAATTTCAGCACCATGAGAGGCCGAAATGGAGGATTGCTTGAGCCTGAGAGGTTAAGGATGCAGTGAACTATGATTGTGCCACTGCACTCCAGCCTGGGCAACAAAGTGTCCCCCGTTTAAAAAAAAAAAAATTGATGGCATGCGATTATTTAATTGGCAATGTTTTTTTCTTAGTGGTTCATAAAATAATATTTCTTTTTTTAAATTTATTTTTTAAAAATAGAGACAGGGTTTTGCCACATTGCCCAGGCTGGTCTCAAACTCCTGGGCTCCAGTGATCCACCTGCCTCGGCCTGCCAAAGAGCTAGGCATTATAGGCATGAGCCACCACACTTGGCCATAATAATGGTATTTTTTCCTATTTATAGTGACTTAGCTTTGATGAAATTTGATTACGTAAGGGGCCATAGATTATGGTTTATTGTTTTTTAAAATGTTGTTAATGTTATATAAATAATATTTTTATTACTCTGGGATAATTATTGGTGTGTAAAAGATACTTTGGGGGAAAAATATTCTCTTCTTAAATCAGTGCTACCAGTTATCATTCATTCACTTGAATCAAATTAACTATAAGGTACTATATCAGAAAACTTACTTTAACTGTAAAAATTGTGATTCTGATTTTTGTTTATATAGTTTTTATAGTCGTGCTTTTGAGAAGATGTTTCAACAGTGTTTGGAGTTACCCTCTCAATCAAGATACTCAATTGCATTTCCACTACTTTGCACTCATTTTATGAGTTGCACGCATGAACTATGTCCAGAAGAGGTAATTACAGTATACTACTGTGAGTTATATGGTATGCAAAGTAAACTAGTTCAAACCTGTAGCCAACCAACTATTTATAGTCGTAGTTACCTAACTTAGCTTCCCATCGAATACATCTCTATATAGAATCAGAAAAGTGCTTGAATAGATACATAGGTTTAATATGTATATAGATAAGTAAACATAAGTATAATATATCATAAAGTCACTTGGAATTACCTTTTTTAAAGATAAATGGTGGGTCAGGTATTAATATCTGTGGAAAAGATTTATATAGTAATTGATTTTGTATACTTAATTTTCCTCTTTAACTGTCATGGAAAGGACTCAAAAATTAAATTTATGGATTACTGAATAAACAAACAAGTCAGAGAGATTCACTAACTTGTTATTACTAAATTGTTAATAAATGTATTAAGCAAAATCCAGATTTGCTGTTATTTGTGGGATACATACATGCATGTGCACACACACACACAGTTGCAGGGTAATTGAACTGCTTGGTAGTTTTGCTGATGCCAAGTATCTGTGAAAAATGTACTCAGTGTTTCTTCTAATCTTTAAAGAAGAAATACTTTCTAAGTGTGATAAGAATATAAAGATTAAATAATGTATTTTTTTATTATAATTTAACTTAGTGTTTAGTCCCTTTACGTAAAATTGCAGAACTTGTAGAAAAGAAACTTAGAGATAGCAGGAACATGGTCGATTTCTTTAAGCATTAGACAACATCTGTTGCAGATTGTATGCCAGTACTCCAGGGTAAGCCAACTTTGAGACAGAAGTTAGCTTACAGGAAGTTTATTAGGGAATACTTTTAGAATTTATACCAATGAGGATATTAATACCACCAATTTTAATAGATTTATAAATTTTTTAGATTTAATAGATTTTTTCTCCCAAACTTGACACCTGAGATATATTATTAACTGTTTCCTCACCATCAAATTTCATTAAATTACCCATAAAAAGTCCTTCTAATTTTATTTATATGACATGTCTTGAATCCATCCTCTACTTTCCATTGCTGTTGTAATTATTACAGTTCAGATTTACGATACTCTTCATATGTACTCTAAATGGAGTTCATCTTTTGCCTGGATTATCTAAGTGGTCTCTTTGCTTCTGCTATTGTTCTCCTAAACTTTATTCTCAGCACTGTAGCCAAAGGCAAAGGTCAGATCATGAAGAGACTTGTAAGACATGTTAAACCTTAGTTTTTCTCCATCTCAGCATTTCTGAGCTATTGAAAGGGAGTAGTGAAGTCAGATTTGTATTTTAAATAAGTTAGTGTCTGTAAAGAACAAATTTGAGCAGTCTTAATTCAGTATTCTTTTTTCAGGGAAAATTAATAGCAGAAGATTTATGTCTTATCTTTCAGGAGTCAGAATTTGATTGAAAAAGCACTAAGTGTTTATTAATTGAAATCTTTCCTAAGGTGAACCAATATTTAATTGTATCAGGTTGTAAATTTTTTTTTTGGTTTTACTTTCTATTAAAGTTTTACAGGGCATTTTAAATAAAATATGTTAGATATCATAATAGATCTAGGAAAAATTATTTTGTATGCTCAAGTATTTTTATGTTATGTATTTTACATTTCATCATAGAAATACTCTATGTAAGCTCTACATATATGATTATGGAAGGTCAGGGCAGGAAAACTGTAAAAATTTTTTTTCTTTGTAAAGTATCACAAATGTATAGTGCAAAAATTTACAGTGTTTTATACTCAACATTCCAGTTACCATAGATAAGAAAAAAACCATCAAACAATTGCAACCCACTAAAACTAAAAAGAGAATCCTGTAGAGATGGATGCACGATCAGCTTTTTTGTTTTTTCTTCCTGGGAGCAATGGGGTTTGAGTTTAGAGATTTGAATGCTTTGGACTTTCTATTACCAAATTGATTTCTATTTAAATATTTGAGCTCTTCTTTCCTATTTACACAATTACAGAGTTGTGTCACAATTTATACATTTATGGAGACACAGATTTTAAATGAAATAAGATTGGAAACAGTACTCTAAATCTGTTTCCTTTCACATTATAAGTTTACTATTTTAACATTTAAGAACTGGATATAGGACTTTGTGGAATTTGAAAATTAAATATATAGTTTTTCATGTTAAGCAAAATACTGATTTTTTAAGACTCCTCCCAATTATACATTGCTTTCATAATCACCAAATACTTTGTCATTTATGTTCAAATACAGTATGGTGAGTTAGTTGTTACAAGAGCCAAAAGCAATTTTTGACATCTCCCACCCCTATTTCTTATTGCAAAATGTACCTTTAGCCTAATTTTCCATGTCTATTTAGAAGTCTTTTTAATTCAAAGTACTTTCTTTATAACTTGTATTATTATTATTCTGCCTTAACAGCGACATCATATTGGAGATCGCAGTCTTTCCTTGTGTAATATGTTCCTAGATGAAATGGCCAAACAAGCTCGAAATCTGATCACTGATATTTGCACAGAACAGTGTACTCTTAGTGACCAGGTAATAATTTAAATGTTTCCAACAGATAGGAAATTTTGTGTGTGAAGGCAAGAAAATATGCTTTTAGCCAGTTGTTTTACTTTCCATTCTTTAGTTCCCACAAATGTTAGTAAACCTCATACCTCTGCTGTGAAACTCCATTAACAGGTATAATTTCTTAAATGTAAACTTTTTGGCAAGACTCTATGTACTGTTTGTGTTCTTTAATCAGGAGACATGTATATTTTTTTTGTGTGTGTAGTGTTAGCACCTGATTCTGCTATTTCATTGAAAGTTGCAAAATAACTGGAATTAAGCATATTTGGTGATTTTCAATCCACTGTACTTATAATTCAGATTGAAGCTCAGATTGCCTTATCATTGGCTAGTAGGAGTCCTTATAGTCATTTGAGAGCTTTCTTGTTATCTGGTGTGACAAGATGTACCAGCCTTTCTAGTAGCTCTGTCTCTTATGAAGAGTGTTGTAAATATTCAACACTCTGGTCTCTTTAATATTCTTGAAGTTGCAAATGTCCTTAGAAATTTTCATTTTAGGAAGGAACTCCTTTGTCGCAATACAAATGCAATGTAATTTCTTATGCATTTTTTCCCCAAATACCAATCCCATGGCTTTAGTTACTATCTAGGTATAATGACTAAATAACTTTCCTTGGCCCAGCACTGTCCAGTGGAAATATTATGCAAACCACATATGTAATTTAAAATTTTGTAGTAGCCATACACAAAACTTAAAGAAACAGGTAAAACTAATTTTAAAAACATTGATTCAACCTGATATACCCCAAAATGTTATTTCAGCATGTAATCATATGAATGAAATATTATATAGTTTTTATACTAAATCTTTGAAATCTGGTGTTTATTTTACAACACAACTGAATTTGGACTGGGCACATTTCACATGTGGTTACTGTAATGTACAGTGAAGCTTTCCTTCTACCTAAAATGTTCTCATTTCTCATTTGCCTGCTTTGTTACCTGTCAAGTGAAATCAGTTATTTCTCACTTGTACCTGTGTGGTTTTTTTTTTTTTTTTTTTTTTAGTTATTGGTCTTAATGATGTGTTAGGTAGAAAGCTCCTGATGCTTGATTCCTGCTTTTCTCACATATCTGAGTTAGAGTACTTTCAATTTTATCTGAGAAGTCTGTCTCAGATCTGCCCATTAACTTTTTTTTATTACACTTGCCTATTTCTTACCCCTTTTTCATGCCTTGTCTGAACTATTTCTAGCAGCTCTGATACAGTTTTCCTTTTTCAGTGTTTTCTTCTGCCAGTATCAGAATTAGCCTTAGAAAACTCCTCATGGCCAGGCATGGTGGCTCACACTTGTAATCCCAGCGCTTTGGGAGGCCAAGGCGGGCGGATCGCCTGAGGTCAGGAGTTTGAGACCAGCCTGGCCAACATGGCGAAACCCCATCTCTACTAAAACTACAAAAATAAAATTAGCTGGGTGTGGTGGTGGGCGCCTGTAATTCCAGCTACTCAGGAGGCTGAGGCAGGACAACCCAGGAGGCAGAGGTTGCAGTGAGCCGAGATTGTGCCATTGCACTCCAGCCTGGGCAACAAGAGTGAAACTCCATCTCAAAAAAAAAATAATAATAACATCAAATATCTCCTATGCTGTGGCTGTTTTAAAAAATTGTTGGCCAGGCGCAGTGGCTCACTCCTGTAATCCCAGCACTTTGGGAGGCCGAGGCGGACAGATCACAAGGTCAGGAGATTGAGACCATCCTGACGAACACCGTGAAACCCCGTCTCTACTAAAAATACAAAAAAATTAGCCAGCTCCTAGCTTCTCGGGAGGCTGAGGCAGGAGAATGGGGAGAACCCGGGAGGCGACGGAGCTTACAGTGAGCGGTGATTGCGCCACTGCACTCCAGCCTGGGAGACAGAGTGAGACTCTGTCTCAAAAAAAAAAAAAAAAAAAATTGTTGCTGTCTTTTGGCCTGCAGTTTACAATCCAACTTCTAGCTTGGCGTTCAAGGCCCTTCCTAATAGTTGAAATCTCTGTACTTTACCTTATACGCCATGCTCCCCCACATAGTAGTTCTCACTACAGCTCTGAACCATCCTATCTTTACATAGTTTTTTTCCAAAGGCCATTTCATCCTTCCAATGAAATGTTCTTTTTCATTCCTTGCTTGTCTGGTATGCTTTTACTTGTCTTTTTAATAGTAATTTAAATAAGCCTCTCTGAATTTCCTCTATGATATGTTTCTTCACACAAGATTTACCCGTTTCTGTTTTCCACCAAGCTGTGTGCATTACCCAAGCTAGCTAAGCAAGCTCTATATCTCACTTATATTTCTGTCTTTTAATATTGTTGTGATATTTGCAACATAGCCTGGATTCAGCTAATGTTTGCTTGAATAGTTAGTATGCTTTCATAGTAATTGGTATAATGTAAGATTTCATTCTTCTCTAAATTTAGTTGCTGCCCAAGCATTGTGCCAAAACTATCAGTCAAGCAGTGAATAAGAAATCAAAAAAACAGACTGGTAAGAAAGGGGAACCTGAAAGGGAGAAACCAGGTGTTGAGAGCATGAGGAAAAACAGGCTGGTTGTGACCAAGTAAGTGTCCACTTACATTATACGTTTTTGTTCCAGGTAAAATATTTGTTTCATTTTTTTTATGACATTAGTCCTGAGGAAATGCTAATAATTGTATAGTCTTCATTTTCCAGCCATTTAAAAAAATCTTTCTGAGCTTGATTAACCTGTTAGTTGCTTATTTCATCTCAAAATACAGATTTTGGCCTTTAGAAGAAAATTTATGTAATAGGTGATATTTGTCTTTTTATACTATGTACTGAAGGCCAATTATATGTTTAAAAAAATTTGTGTGGTACATTATAAGCAATCTGTAATTTTTAATTTATTTAAAATCAGATAGCTGAGACTTTATTTTGGCATGTTTGTGATATATTAGAACATACCCAATGTCATTATTAGAAAACAGAATTAACAGACCAGGTAGCATTCAGGGATCTTTGCTTGCTTGCTTAATTATTTGGAGGGGAGGTGTAGGTGGGTAATAACTGGGTAAATATTTTTTGTTTAAAGTATAGTTCCTACTTTCTTGCTAAATTGAACAAGCCGTTGCCCTTTTATAGACAACTTTCCTTCTCTCATAACAAAAAGTACTGCAGGAATTGGAAGTGATTATGTTTGTGAGTGCAGAATAAGCTCTAACTATTGTACATTAAGTCAGTATAGTCATTACTACCTAAAGGTAGAAACAAATGATGCCATCTTTAGAATATTGCTCTTATATGTTATAACCTTAAAAATTTTGAACTTTCTCAGTTTAGTAGATCAAAAAATCAAATTCTGTAAGCATTATCTCCAAATAAGATTGATATATTTATAAAATTAATATTTTATTGCCTATGACGACATGTTGAACATTTTACTTAACTGTTTATTCATGTTTTTTTCAGCCTTGATAAATTGCACACTGCACTTTCTGAGTTATGCTTCTCTATAAATTATGTACCAAACATGGTGGTTTGGGAACATACCTTTACCCCACGAGAATATTTGACTTCTCATCTGGAAATACGCTTTACGAAGTAAGAAAGAATATTAACTGTTTTTGTTTGTTGACTCAGTAATGAGTTTGTTATTTAATTATTAATGACTATGTAGTGTTTTATAAGGAAAAGCATTAGTAGAACTGGATTAGTGTTAAGAATAATGAACCAGGCTGGGCGCGGTGGCTCATGCCTGTAATCCCAGACTTTGGGAGGCTGAGGTGGGCAGATCACGAGGTCAGGAGATCGAAACCATCCTGGCTAATACGGTGAAACCCCATCTCTACTAAAAATACAAAAAATTAGCTGAGCGTGGTGGCGGGTGCCTGTAGTCCCAGCTACTCAGGAGGCTGAGGTAGGAGAATGGCATGAACCCGGGAGGCAGAGCTTGCAGTGAGATCGCACCACTGCACTCCAGCCTGTGTGACAAAGCCAGACTCCATCTCAAAAAAGAAAAGAATAATGAACTGGGAAGTGCAAAGAATAGTGAACTGAAAATTACTTATGATACCCAGATTCTTTTCTCTTACCTATTAGTATTAACTAGGAACACCAGGCAAGCCAGTTAATATCTCTGAGTCATAGCTTCCTTATATACAAAGTGACAAGATTGTAGCAAATCAATGTATTTCAGCTTGCAGGTGGCAACCCAATAGGGTCATGAAATCAGTTTATTAGGTTGTAGTCAAAGTTTAGAGAAAGAAGCGGGAGGGAAAGAAAGGACAAGAGGAAGAAAATAATAGGAAAAAAAACCCAGTACACTGTATGTATTAAATATGTATATTGCTTCAGGAAATGTTTCAGTTACATATATGCATGTTCATACATATATGCATGAAATGTTCAGTTACATATATGCAGTGTTAAGATGCATGTCTTGCAGTAGGTCACAGTAGGATGTTTGAAAACCTAAGTTCTAGATGAACCCTTACATGTTTTCTGAATTCACATGTTGCTGTTAAATAAGCCAGTAGAATTCCAGATTCTTGAATTCTCAATTCTAATTAGAATTTCCTACGTTATATATGAATATATATTTATGTATGTATATGAAATAGTGCATTGATAAGTCAGAAACCTTTCAACTTTATAGATATTGTTTTAACCTTTTTCTAAAGTTACCTACTTATTTATTAATATTTATTCATGAAAATTTTTATTTATTTGAGAATTTTTTTCTTTGAAGCCTTGAAGCAATTTATAAAACAAAATTTTGTCAAAAGGTTTTCAAAGTTTCTGTAGTCATTAACAGGTGGTAGTTGTATTTGCACTATATACTTAACAATTGTGTTAAATACTCTAGGTAATAATGGGATAAAGATAGAACTGTAGCTGGTGAGATATGACTAAAAGAATTAGAGAATAGAATATGACAGTATATACATTGGCAGTAAGTTGAGTGTTAAATTATCAGTTGACTTGAGAAGAGTCTGGCGATGAACTGTCTTTTGTTCTCCTTAGTAAGTCAGGCAGCCTGACAGTAAAACCCGGAATGCCCTAGAACTTAGACCAAAGGGACATTGTGCCTTGTGGTGTTTATTATTCTCAAGTGGGTTAGAGGTGGGAGATTGGTGGGTGGAAGGTAGGGTTCAGTTTACAGCTCCCTTGTTTTCCTTATAAACAGTCTGCTTTGTTAATCCACAGAGAAGCAATTTCTTTTTTTTTTTTAACCAAACATCTACTTAGTGATTAGGATCAAGGCAAAGGGAGCAGCTTGTTTACCGAGGAAAGATATATTTATTTTATTTTATTTCATTTCATTTTATTTTATTTTTATTTTATTTATTTTGAGACGGAGTTTTGTTCTTTCGTCCAGGCTGGAGTGCAGTGGCACAATCTCAGCTCACTGCAACCTCTGCCTGCTGGGTTCGAGCAATTCTCCTGCCTCAGCCTCCCAAGTAGCCGGGATTACAGGTGTGCACCAGGCCCAGCTAGTTTTTGTATTTTTAGTGGAGACAAGGTTTCGCCATGTTGGCCAGGGTAGTCTCAAACTCCTGACTTCAAGTGATCTGCCCACCTCAGCCTCCCAAAATGCTGGGATTACAAGTGTGAGCCACCACGCCTGGCCTTCATTCTTTTTTCACACTGTTTCCTGGGAAGATAATGACAGTAATTTTATACTTTGTAATAAATTGTTTTTAAAGTTAATTTTATTGCTGCTTTAACATTAGATAACAGTAGGTTGAGTGGTTTATTTTACATGAATGGAAAAGTCAGAGGCTTTTCTTATTCTTCTACCTCTTCTCCCCAGGTCAATTGTTGGGATGACTATGTATAATCAAGCCACACAGGAAATTGCAAAACCTTCAGAACTTCTAACAAGTGTAAGAGCATACATGACTGTACTCCAGTCAATAGAAAACTATGTGCAGATTGATATTACAAGAGTATTTAATAATGTGCTGCTTCAACAAACACAACATTTAGACAGTCATGGAGAGCCAACCATTACAAGTCTATACACAAATTGGTAAGGAATGCATTTAGAAATTTGTAGTAACGGAAAGTTTGTAATGAACTACTTAGGAAAATTTATTTTTTGTGAATAAGTACTCATTCATATTATCAGTCAACTTAAAATTATATGCAGGAATGTATATCATAATACATTCTGAATTAAGCAGTTTCTTCCAGTTATAAGTTTACATTTCTCCTTAGGTATTTGGAAACTTTGTTACGACAAGTCAGCAATGGCCATATAGCATATTTTCCTGCAATGAAAGCATTTGTGAACTTACCTACAGAAAATGAATTAACATTCAATGCAGAGGAATATTCTGACATATCAGGTGAATAATACTATACCACAGTTTAGAGAATGAAGAAAACTTAATTCTTTTGCTAGTGTCTTGATTCTTTTGACTTTTGATTCTGTTGTGACTATTTCATTCAATTATATGCATAACTGCATATTGTATCTTAGAATTACCTTTGTATTTTTTATTCTTTCATTCTAGAGGCTTTTATCAGGATTTTATATTAGTTTTTATAATGAGATGTTTATTGTGTTAATGTTCATTTTCTTAAAGTATTTGTCAGAAGTATAAAATTAAGTACATTTTCTTTCAGAAATGAGGTCATTATCAGAACTACTAGGCCCATACGGTATGAAGTTTCTAAGTGAAAGCCTTATGTGGCATATTTCATCACAAGTTGCTGAACTTAAGGTAATATAGTCTTTATTAATTTTAGCTTTTAAATATTAATTCCTGAAAAACATTTCAGGGATATGAGCAGCAAGCCTACAATGTTAATTATTTTATTCCAACATGAAAGTAATAATATGAAAATGAAATTAAATAGCTAGCAGGGCCTTTTTATGGCATCTTACTTTAGTTTTCTCTGTTTTGCAGGTAAGAAAATGGAAAGCCAAAAGAGGTGAATTGACTTGGTAAAGGGGACAGAACCTCAGGGTCTTTGGCTTGTGGTCAAGCCTTCATAGTATTGTATCATGATGTTTTCTTTGAAATACCAGGTTCAAAATTCCAGCCAGAGTTAAAAATGTGTTCACATTTGGAGTTTGAATGTATTTGCTTTCCATAGATTATAATACAAACATTATTAGGCTTATTGTTTTTTCTTAAGTAATTATCTTATGCCCTCTAAGTTGGATGAAAAAATGCCTTTAGAATACTTAATGTTTCAGTAAATATGTAAAGGAACTGAAGCAACAGCATTTTAAATACCTTTTTTTAGCCTTTTAGAAATATCCTAGAGCTAAGGTGATTTATATTGAATGAATCTTTATATATAACTATGTAGTTTTTGAAAGAATTTGAACTTAGGCCACCAAAACTTTTGAACTTATGAGCAGAATAGAGAAGTCATGTTTTAAAATAAACATTTTTTTAATAAAAGCTTTTTGGTGGTTACTTGCATCTCGATTTTTTAGTTCTTTTTTTTTTTTTTTTTGAAATGGAATCTCACTCTGTTGCCCAGGCTGGAGTACAGTGGCATGATCTCATCTCACTGCAACTTCTACCTCCAAAGTAGCTGGGACTACAGGCACGCGCCACCAAGCCTGGCTTATTTTTGTATTTTTAGTAGAGACAGTGTTTCACCGTGTTGGTCAGGCTGGTCTTGAACTCCTGACCTCAAGTGATCTACCCACCTCAGCCTCCCAAAGTGTTTGGATTACAGGCACGAGCCACCATGCTTGGCCAGTTTTTAGTTTCTTAAAAAATGATGGACGGTACTGGTAAGTAGCCTACGGTTCAGATGTAGCACATAGAGTTCTAAATGTGATAATCTGATTTACTGAAAATGGAGCAAATATATAGAACAATTTCCACAAACAATAGTATTTTGTTGAGTGAGTAAATAGCAAGAGTCAATGTGACTAAAAGCTTAGTATAGTCAAAGATTTAAAAAGGAGAGGCAATATTACCCATTGGTTAAGAATTCAAGCTTTCGGCCAGGCACGGTGGCTCATGCCTGTAGTCCAGCACTATGGGAGACCGAGGTGGGCGGATTGCCTGAGGTTAGGAGTTCAAGACCAGCCTGGCCAACGTGGTGAAATCCCATCTCTACTGAAAATACAAAAATTAGCTGGATATGGTGGCAGGCACTTGTAATCCCAGCTACTAGGGAGGCTGAAGCAGGAGAATCACTTGAACCCAGGAGGCGGAGGTTGCAGTAAGCTGAGATCACACCACTGCTCTCAAGCCTGCATGACAGAGACTCTGAAAAAAAAAAAAAAAGAACTCAAGCTTTAAAGTTAGGCTTTCCTGAATTTCAGACCTATCAATCACTTACAAGCTTTGATTTCAGTCAAATGTTTAAGCTTTTACTTTAAGAGAATTTTATGAGATCATCATGCATGTCAAGCTTTTAGGTACTCAGCATAATGTCTCTTATTTTAGTATTGATCGTATCATTATCCTCTCATTATTTTTGAAGTTTTCTGCAATTGTTGTATAAAAGTCAACTTTTAGATGCCTTAAAATATGAAGTTTATAAACTTTATATGGTTGAAAATATACATACATTGAAATGCTAGTCTTGGTTCTTTACAAGCAGTATCATTCTTATTAGACTGATTCTCCTGTAAATACATAATTTTTTTTCTATCCTACTGTTCTCAAATAACCAATTCCTCATCTCCGATTTTTTTTCTTATGTTCCTTCAGTATGAGATAATAGAAGAATTATGGCTCCAAAATTTTACTTTAGCCATTTTTTATTTCAGACCGAATAAACTAGGCACTTCTAGAATTTTCTGTATTATTTTTTGCTTTTTTGTTATTTAATTTGATGGATACAGCATCATGGTACAGTAATAAAAATTAGCCTATTTTGAATCTCTCTGAATTCGTTTATATGAACAGTTCCTTAACAGTACTGCAAGGATCTGGCCTTCTGCTTTTCTTTCCTCCTTAACTCCCCCGGCCTGACTGGCCTGCTTGCTGTTGTGTCATTTCAGACTACCCTTCACTAAGACATGGTCATAACTTGCCTGTTCATGACGTTCATGTATTTTTCAAATGTCACTGTATCAGAATGTCCTACCTGACCAGACTTTCTAAAATAGCAAACAGTACTTTTTATTCTCTTCATTCAGCTGTATGTGTATCTTAATTGTGACCTCTCATGCCATGTATTTGTTTATGTCACTCTCATTAGTGTATAAACGCAGTTCTAAACTCTGTTAAAACCTTGTTGCAGACCTCACACATAGTAGGCACTTAGTAAATATTTGTTGAATGCAAAAATAAAAATAGCTAGCTTTGTTTATTTGTTTGAGACAGAGTCTTGCTGTGTCACCCAGGCTGGAGTGCAATGGTGTGATCATGACTCACTGCCAGCTCGGCTCCCCTGGGCTCAAACGATTCTGTCACCTCAGCCTCCTGAGTAGCTGGGACTATAGGCATGTGCCACCAAGTCTGGCTGATTTTTTGTAGAGACAGGGTTTCGCCTTATTCCCAAGCTGGTCTCTAACTCCTGGGCTCAAATGGTTCACCCACCTCAGCCTCAAAGTGCTGAGATTGCAGGCACAAGCCACTGTGCCTGGCCCCAGCTTTCTTAACTATTTTATTCCAGGACTTTTCTAAGATCTTCACCTATCTTATTAACTCCTTTACATTTTTAAAAGAGGTGTTTTCCTTATTTTACAAATTAGGAAAGTGAGGCCAAGAAGGATTAAATAACTTGTGCAAGCTCACATTGTAGTAAGTGACGAAACCGAAATTTGAACTCAGTCTGTCCAGCACCAGAGATTATGCTAGTACCATGCTACACTGCCTGTAGAACTGAGAGGGATCTCAGCAGTCATCTAACCTACTCTTATCTGATGAAGGAGCACATGTTGCATTTTTCTAGATGTATTATCTGGTCTTTTTGAAAATGAGGCCATCTTATCAGTTACTGTACATCTCTAGTTTATGTTGATTTCGTATCTAAGTAGTAATTTTTTATCGGTCCTCATTCTTACATCAAGAGGCAGAGATTGCCTTTGACAAGATCACCCTTCGCATATTTAAAAACTGCTTCCCTTCATGTGTCATCTTTCTCTTCCCCGTGTGGAATAGATTCATATTCAGTCTCTTTGCCATCTTTGTCACTCCTTCCTCTGTACACACTCTGGTTTTTTTGTGTCACTCTTAGAGAATAGTGCCCTGAACCAATAATGAGTTTCAGATAAGGTCTGGTAAGTGAGGGTACATTGATCTATTCTGGATACTGTACTTCCTCATACAATTTAAGATAGCATGAACACATTTGGTAGGCATACTGTTTTCACAATCAACTTGCAATCAGATGAATTTTCTCTTTTTTTCTCTTATGCTAACCTTAAACCATGGCGTTCCACATCTTATATTTTGTGAAATTTTTAGACCTGAGTGTATGCTTTGTAGTTTTTCTTAGTAAAGTTTATCTTGTTAGGTATTGTCCATTATTCTAGGGTCTTCTTTTGAGTACAGATTTTATCCTAGTCTTTTAACAATTATTTTATAAACTTAACTGTTTTAGCCTTGTCTCTAAGTATGAATGTTATCAAATACATTCTCGTTCTTGAGAAGAAATGGAAGGTGCTTATGTTTTAACATTTCTCTCTCATATGTTGGAGTGGCTGTATTCTCTCTTTCTCAGATATTATTAAAATTTAAAGTTAGGGGAATGTGGAACTACTGTAAACAATGTTGACTTTTTAAATATCCTTAACCAAGATGGTTAAGGATGTTAAAGCATTTTTTCTTGAAAACTTTTGATGTTAGCTTTCTGGTAATCTCCTGTGTGATTTTTTTCTTACTTGACTTTTCATTTTACCTTCATAATAACTTCCATATTTTATTAGATTTAATATTGTAGTAATTATGATTAGTTTTGGTATTTGTTTTTACTTTTTTGCTTCTCAAATACTAAATCCTGACTTATTTAAGGATTGTGTTTTTCAAAAGGCTTCCTATGAAATATTTGTATTTTTAATATTGTGCCTTCATCATTCAGTTCTTCAAAACAAGGTTAGTTGTAAGGATTCCATTTTCTGGAATTGTATAATGTTTTATAGTGATTTTGTTTGAGATCTCTCCTAATAACCTCAAGGTGTAATCCGGATTGTTTAGTATTCAACTGCTTGTGTATTATTAAGAACTTGAGAAGGTGTTTATTTGTGACTCTGTTTTCTCAGCCTCTGCGTACAGAGGCATACTTCATATGTATTCTTGTATTTTATTACATAAGAAATCCTACAGATCATAATGATGTTTCATATAGATAAATTCAGTATGTTGTATTGAAATCTCTAAAAGTTATTCTGTCAGTGATTATTTTAATTTCTTTAGTGTCCTATAAAATTTCCTTAGAATAACCTAATTTTTGAAATTATAGAAGCAAAAGAACTTACAGATTTTTGCTTCCAGTATTGGTAGTCTAGGTAATTCAGACCACCTTATTTTCAAAGAACAACTTAAAAAGCTGGAGATACATAGATATATCTATAAAAGAATCTTCTTTAAAGAAGAACTAAAAAGATAGTGAAGTATTTCTAGGCTAATGCCAGGGAGAACCTGGGAAATCAGAGACATAAGCCCAGCTTTAGAAGCCACTTTTCACCCAGGTACGTGTACTGAAGCAGAAGTAACATTTGGAAAACTAAGCTGAATTCTGGTGGCCTTTTGGGACAAGGGTGTCAGTAGTCAAAAACCTAGAGCAACTTTCTCAAAGGGTGTGAGAAGTCTGCATAATTTCTCCCCAACCCTCTTTATATAGACACTCCAAAGGGTTAGACCTTCAGGGTAAGGGTGAACTGGAAATGAGTCACCCCTCCCGGGAATTTGCAGCCTGTTTATGTTGTATGCTTTGTCTAAGGCATCTCAAGCCTTGGACCTGGATTAATGTGGTCCTAGGTTAGTAGTGCCCCAATGTACTTAGCAGAAGCTAATACAAATCTTCTCTGGAGAAAGGTATAGTCATCCTAGGCTTCAGAGGATTCCTGCAAATAATTCATCAAGCACAGGACCTTCAGCTGGAGAGTAGAAGTCTTTTGGAGATTAGTGCAGGGTGGAGATAGGAGGTTTTATATATCTGGCAGGGCCATGATTAAGTCATTGTCTTGTTTTCAGCCTCAAGCCTTCCTTTCTGTGCCATTGCCTTCAATTTCTGATTCCTTCCTCCCTCTTGAGGTGTGATTTAACTTGCTTCTACATTGTGTCTCCATTATAAGAACTTGCTAATCATATTTCTCACCTCTCCTTATTCTTTGCTCTAGTTTCCATCTTCCAGAAATGTGTTGACTTTTCTCGTTTGATCTTGTTTTTTCTGCTGTTTCCTTTTTTTTTTTTTTTTGATAGGTTTATGCCTTATTTTTTTACCTCTGACTTGAGTGGATTTCTGAAAGGAGCAGTTTTAGACATTTAAAATTCTCTACATTTAATCAACACTTCTACACAGTTTACATACTTGTTTGAGCGTTTTTTTTTTTCTTTCCAGCTTCTATTTTACATTCAGCGGGTGCATGTGCAGGTTTGTTACATGGGCGAATGACATGTCACAGGTTTGGCATACAGATTATTTTGTCACCTTTTTTTTTTTTTTTTGAGACAGAGTCTTATTCTATCGCCCAGGCTGGAGTGCAGTGGCACGATCTCGGCTCGCTGCAAGCTCTGCCTCCTGGGTTCATGCCATTCTCCTGCCTCAGCCTCCTGAGTAGCTGAGACTACAGGTACCCACCACCATGCCTGGCTAATATCTTGTATTTTTTAGTAGAGATGGGGTTTCACTGTGTTAGCCAGGATGGTCTCAATCTCCTGACCTTGTGATCCACCCACCTCAGCCTCCCAAAGTGCTGGGATTACAGGCGTGAGCCACTGTGCCGTCCATGTGTACTTGATATTTAGCTCCCACTTTTAAGTGAAAATGTGAGGTGTTTGGTTTTCTCTTCCTGTGTTAATTCCCTTAGGATAATGACCTTCAGCTCTATCCATGTTGCTGCAAAGGACATGATCTTGTTCTTTTTTATGACTGTGTAGTAGTTCATGATATATACACACACACACACACACACACACCCCCCCACCCACCCACACCCACCCATCCACCCACCCCACATTTTCTTTATTGAGCCTCTTGTCGATGGGCATTTAGGTTGATTCCTTGTCTTTTTTGTTGTTGTTGTGAATAGTGCTGCAGTGAACATACACATGCATGGGTCTTTATGTTAGAACGATTTATATTCCTTTGGGTATATACCCAGTAATGGGATTGCTGGGTTGAGTAGTAATTCTGTTTTAAGTTCTTTGAGAAATCTGCAAACTGCTTTTCACAGTGGCTAGACTAATTTACATTCCCATCAGCAGTGCATAAGCATTCTTTTTCTCTGCAACCTCAGCAGCATGTTTGAGCATTTGATAGGAAACGTTTCTAAAAGTGGATCAAAGAGTATGAACATTAATTTTTTTTGATATTACCAGATATCCCTGTGACTCTCCTCAGCAGAACTTTGTGATATCTCTAATAGCAGAGTTAGTATATACATTGTTTTGGGGGAAACTGTAATATTTTAAACGTTCTTAATTTCTTGGCTGGTTTTTTTTTTTCTTTCTTTTTTAAGAGACAGGTTCTTCCTGTCCCCTGGGCTGAAGTGCAGTTGCACGTTCATAGCTCACTGCAGCCTCGAACTTCTGGGCATACCTTCCTGAGTAGCTGAGAAATATAGGCATGTAACACTGTGCCTAATTTTTTTTAAGCTTTTTTTTTTTTTTGAGACAGAGTCTTGCTCTTGTCGCCCAGGCTGGAGTGCAATGGCACAATCTCAGCTCACTGCAACCTCTGCCTCCCAGGTTCAGGCGATTCTCCTGCCTCAGCCTCCCGAGTAGCTGGAATTACAGGCACCTGCCACCATGCCCTGGTACTTTTTGTATTTTTGGTAGAGATGGTGTTTCACCATGTTGGACAGGCTAATGTCGAACTCCTGACCTCAGGTGATCGGCCCACCTCGGCCTCCCAAAGCATGGGGATTACGGGTATGAGCCACTGTGCCCAGCCTTTTAAAGTTTTTTGTAGAGACGAAATATTGCTATGTTGCCCGGGCTGGTCTCAAACTCTTGGCTTCAGGTGATCCTCCCACCGTGGCCTCCCAGAGTGCTGGGATTACAGGTGTGAGTCACCATGCCTGGCCACTTCTTTGCTTTTATTTCCATTTTTAAAAGATTTAATCTAAACTGATAGAAACTAAATATCATTTGATTGTATCTTTTTCTTTTTATCTTAAAGGTGACCTTAATTATTTTAGTTCCTGTTTTAGCTGAGGACCTTTTTGTTTTATAGAGTAAATTTGTGTGCTAATTAAGTAGAGCTTTTTTATATTTGATGGTTGTGAATAAATTGTGTGTCAGACATAACACTATGTATGTGTACTCATGGTGAAACATGTTTTTTCCTTTCAGGAGAAGAAAGCAGCCATCTTTTTTTCTACTAAAACTCTTGGGTGTTTTATTTGGGGTTGTGCCCATTGAGTCCATTTCTCCTTCCAGTCGGCCAAAAGAATTGTTTTCATTTTACAGATCAGTTCTTCTAGTTCTTCATGGGATTCTAAAAGACATTTTTTCAAATGAAGGAGGAAATTTAAATATGAATTTTACCAAGAATTTTAACACTTTCTTTTTAACATAATATCAAGTAAATTAAATCAAACATTTTTTAAAATCTTGATTTATTTCACTCACTCTGTCTAAACTTATTCTAAACCATTGCATTGGTAATTCCTATCGTTACTGCCAGCTTTCAGTTTATTCATCAGTGAGATTAATTAATAACTTTATAGAGAGCAAAGAATAGAAAGCCAGCAAATAATTTAGGGTAATGGTTCACAAATTTTACTTCTCAGACCAGCAGAAGCAGCATTACTTTGGAGCTGGTTAAAAATGCAGGTTTTTGTTCTCTGTCTGAGACCTGCTAAGTCAGAAATTTTTGGGCTGGGACCCAGCAATGTGTGTTTTTAAGGAGTCCTCTAGAGAATTTTGATGCACACAAAAGATGGGGAACCATTTCTTTAGGGATTAAGAACATGGATTTTAAAATGAGACATACCTGAATTCAAATTCCAAATTAACTATTGAATATCATTGTAACTTTGGACAAGTTATCCAACTTCTCTGACCTTAGTTTCCTCAGCTGTAAACTTGGAATATTACCTCCCTTAATTGGATTATAGTAAATATGGTTATAAATTACCTTGTATAAGAGCTAATGGTTATAGTTGCTCTTATTATTAAACATATTAATATTTCTGAAATTGTATGTATCTTATAGTGTTAGTAGTTTTTTTTTTTTTCCTTTTAGTGATACATAGAATAAGGTGCATTTTAAATTCATGATGTTGATTCAGTAATACGTGATACTACGTTTAAAGTGCATGGTCACTGTCAGGCTTGGGCATAGAGTTTGAGTGTTTATTGAATCGAGTTTTAGGTTGGGAGAGTTTTGTTTTGGCCCAGAGTGA
This sequence comes from Macaca nemestrina, assembly GCF_043159975.1. Taxonomy (NCBI): domain Eukaryota; kingdom Metazoa; phylum Chordata; class Mammalia; order Primates; family Cercopithecidae; genus Macaca; species Macaca nemestrina. The sequence continues at coordinate 80,869,251 of NC_092135.1, read as the reverse complement.
GCAGGCAGTCTAATCAGAGACCATAGAAGTTAAACTCGGCAAATAAATGTGACTAGAGCTTAACTTCTTTTTAGCAGCATAATAAATAATCTGAAGTAGTAACATCAAGCAACCTAAACAAAACTTATACTAGTGTTTTTGAAAAAAATATTTTTATGGATTTTCTGCATAGTTTTTTCCCCTTAAATCAGATGTTACCAACCTTTCATTTGTAAAAAACCACCGTGGCATTTTATATGCTTGCTGCACCTTCCCAACCAGGTCTGCTGCATTGAAATAACCAGGAATGAAGCCTGGATATGTGTATTTGGAAAGAGCACCACAGGTGATTTTGATGTATACAAGGGCTGAGAACCATTATAGAGAACAAAAGTAAAGAAAATTCTGATTTATAAGAACTTTGCAGAGATATAGAGATCAGAAATTAAATTATAAACTTCACTTACATTGTGAAAGAACTGGGAAGTGTGATAGTGGTGAACTTACTGGTAAAAGCAGACCGCTTAGGTAACAGTGCAACAAAGAGCAGAATGTCTCTCTCACTTCTCCCTTCATTGTTTTAGAAACTCTGTTTATCGTTGTCAAGGCTTACCTCTGACAGAATGAAATTAATTCTCCATTTGTGTTATAATTTTTAAACTAAATTACTTTTTTAATGTTTCTTTTAAGGAGAGCATTCTTCAATGAGTTACACTTTTCTTGAATAGTTATCCTTCACACCCTTCCCTTCTTTATCTGTTCCTTCTTTTCTCTTCCCTTTTCTCAGGGGTCTGTGAAAGAGAAGTAGATAGTTTATACTTCCATTTTATAATTTTTGTTGGGAAACATTGCTATTTTGTAATCCCCATCAAGTGGTACCAGACCCTAACAAGTTATTCTCCCTCTGATTGTATGTATCCAGTAATAAACTCATTGTCTACAGGCATACTTTGGCCAGGTTTAACTTTAGCAAGTTCTTTTGTTTCAATTGGAATTTGTTGCTATGTCCATTTTAGTGTCTACTTTTTTTTATTGATGCTGTTCAGTGTCTAAGTATAAGGTGATTCTTTATCCTACCACTTATCTTTGTTGCTTTTCCTGAACTCCTTCCTTCTTAATTTGTAAACTGCAGGGAAACACTAAGCTATGTAAATAATTTTCAGATTCTTTTGAAACAGCAACAAAAATATATAGCATAGGGCATCTGGATTTCATGAATCGTGTTTCCTACTTGCCAGATTGTAATTTCCAAGCATGCTCTTATCTCATTAACACGAAGAGGTCTGTGCCTGACCTAGGATCTTTCTTTTTTTTAGAAACTTGTGGTGGAGAATGTTGATGTGTTAACACAAATGAGGACCAGCTTTGACAAACCAGACCAGATGGCTGCACTCTTTAAAAGATTATCATGTGGGTAACTCATGATACTTTTTATAAACATAAGAAGATGTTGATACTCAGTATTTAGCTTTGGCTCAACATTTGTAACAAATACAAGTAATAAATTATGAAAAGTACTCTTTAGCTTATGAAGAGAACTAGAACATTTTTGCAAAGGATCATATAAGCGTGTGTGTGACTTATCTGTTTCATAATTTTTCTTAACCATACTCTTAGTATACTATGTGTTGCTATTTCTTGAATATTACCGGTATCAATTTAGTTTTGAGCCCATTAAATTTAATACAATAAATCTACATTAATTTAGACTAAAAGGATTAGCTTCTGAGCCTGTTTTCTAAAAATCAACTATACGTATAAGTTACATACAATAAAATGTACCATTTAAGCCAACGATCTTATGGATTTTGACAAATGGATACATTCATATAACCATTGCCACAGTCTAGGTATGGAACAGTTCCATCACTTTGAAAAATTGTTTGCTATCGCTTGTAGTTGGTCTACCCCAGTCTCTGGCCCCAGGCCAGACAACCACTGATCTTATTTCTGTCACTATAGATTAAATTTGTGTCTGGCTTCTTTCACTTAGCATAATGTTTTTGAGATTCATTCATCCATGTTGTTAAGTGATCAGTAATTTGTTTCTTTTTGTTCTTAGCTAATATTCCATTGATGAAAACCTGAACCTACAACTTAAAAAAAAAAAAAAAGTGTGATGTCTTCTTGACATTGATTCTTTGTGGGAGGTATATTGTGAAATAACAGTGAATCTTAAGTATTAAAGTGTGTTCAGCAAGATAACTGTTTTAGATATATTTGATTTAATGTTATTTTCTTTTGCTTTTTTTACTTGAACTGTTAAAGTTATAATGAAAAATTATTTTAAAATTATACTTCTTGATTAATTTAAAAGCCTTCTCAACACTAAAAAAAAAAATGAAATCCCAGATAAAATATTCTTTGTATTTGAGAAAGCCAGAGAACAAGTTTATGTTCCTAAATAAAAAATAATCCAAAAGAAAAGTAAAGCCATGCAGTATTTAACATACTTCACATTTGACATTTTTCTCTTAAATGCTTTAGAGAATCACTTTATTAGGCTGTTTTATCCTGTAAAACTTATTTAATTCTTATTGAATAAGAATTAAAGATTACCTTATAGGACAGATCCGTGATTGCCAGGACTATAAAGGGAAAGCAGTGAGGGAGATTTTTAGGGTGATGAAACTGCTGCTCACCATAGTGGTGATACAAATCTATCATGTGTATCATACAATACATATCACTGTGTTACATAGTAGTAACACAAATCTATACATGTTAACATCTGGGGCTGGGTGCGGTGGCCCAGGCCTGTAATCCCAGCATATTGGGAGCCACGGCAGGCAGATCACTTGAGATCAGGAGTTCCAGACCAGCCTGGCCAATGTGTTGAAACCCTGTCTCTACTAAAAATACAAAAATTAGCCAGGCGTGGTGGCACATGCTTGTAATCCCAGCTACTTGAGGGGCTGAGGTAGGATAATCACTTGAACCGGGGAGACAGTGGTTGCAGTTAGCTGAGATAGCACCATTGCACTACAGCCTGGGCGACAAGAACAAAACTGTATTTCAAAGGGAAAAAAAATTGGAGCTGTACACCAAAAGGAAAAGAAAAGGTCATTTTTATTATATGATACTTTAAAAACAAAAAAATAGACTTGGTAGCATTATAGGGAGAAGGAGTATGAGTAAGTAGGAAATTACTTTTTAAACCTCTCCTGATCTTTCTTTTGTTACTGTACATTGGTTTACTAGCTACTTATATTTTCCACTCCTTTATTCTTATTATTTTTGTTTTCTTCATGTTTTCTCCCATTTTTAAATACTCATTTGACCGCTCCATTGACCTTAACCCTATTTACTTTCCTACTAACAATCTTTTGACTGTACCATCTAGTGAGAAGCAAATAATTCACTGCAGTGTTCAATACTTTATTTAACTCTCATTTGTGGAATTGAAACAATGGAATTTGTTAAAATTCCAAACAGAATTTGCAAGTTTTCAAAACAAAATTCATAGTCTTTTGTCAAGATTCTGCTTACTTGAATTTTGCATATAATAGTTAATGGTGACTGATGACCACTAACTCATTGACCATTTTGGAATTGGCCAAAGCCAAAATCTAAATTGTTGAATATTAATGAACCATATGTAACAAATTTGTCTTTAAGTATAATTTATTAAATCTTTTCTGTAATTTGGGAAAAGAAAAGATTTACTTGAGAGCGACTCATTTAGGAGAGTAGAGAGAACTATTTTTTCAGCAATTGAACTGTTTTCTAACACATTCTCTTTTTGTTTATTCTTTTGTGCTTCCTTCTCCCCATGTCCATATCCAGAGGTCAATGTGTTTTTGAAGGAGTTTTTCACAGTCAACAAGCACGTTATTTTAAAAAGATAAAGCATTATGATTTATTAAAAGCTGGTCTGAATTGGGAGGCAATCTAGAATTTATTTTATTTTCATTCTATTTTATCTAGTTTTATTTTTTAATTTTTTGAGACAGAGCCTTCCTCTGGCGCCCAGGCTGGAGTGTAATGACACAATCTCAGCTCACTGCAACCTCCACCTCCCAGTTCAACCAATTCTCCTGCATCAGCCTCCCAAGTAGCTAGGACTACAGGCATGCACCACCACACCTGGTTAATTTTTGTATTTTTAGTAAGATGGGGTTTCACCATGTTGTCCAGGCTGGTCTTGAACTGCTGACCTCAAGTGATCCACCCACCTTGACCTCCTAGAGTGCTGGGATTACAGGTGTGAGCCACCGTGCCTGGCCTTAGTATCAGTTTTAAGACTTCCTGTGTGATTTGAGCAAATCTATGTCTCTGTTTCATATTTTTTAATTCTCTGACATTCTGTTTCTTGGGACTAGGTTCATCACTTTACTGACTCCCTGATTCCAGACTAAAAATATTTCTAGTTTTCCTACAGCAATTTTTTTCTTTGAAAACTCATTCGATTCACTTATGCCTTTCTGCCATCATCTACAAACCCCAAAAGTTGCCTCTGTAGATCTTTACTTTAGCAGTACTTTGGATGTTATTATTTCCTGAAATTGTTCCACTAGTAAAAATCTTGAACTTTGAAATTCAACTCTCAGATCATAGCCATGCCTTCTAGCTCTCCTATTCCTTTGCACCTATTGAACTCCTTGTTCTACCTCATTGAAACTTTTATGCCTGTCTGCTTTCCTGATCACCTATTCCTAGCTTTATGTATTTTGTCCATTCTGGACTATGAAATTTGGTTAATGCATTCTCCCTTATGCTACATTCTCCCTTGCTACATTCCCCCTTATGCTACATTCTTCCTTGCTACATTCATTCCCACAAAGCAATTTTCCTGATCCCTAGACAGTCTTCTGCACCCTGAAAGCCAAGTACTGCTTGTGAAATAACACTTTTTAAGTCTGTTGTTAAACTGGCCTCTTTTTCATCTTACCGCCTGTCTTACTTAGAAACTTTTTGACTAGTTTGTATGCACTGTTTGATCGTCCCACCTGTCCACTCTTGGTATGTTGCAATATGTCCACTTTCCTGAAACCTTTCTGAAAGTTTGTTACTGACTACTCATTTGCAAGATTTGGTGCTTTTTCCTCAACTCTCATTCTGTTTATTTCTTTGTAGTGTTTATCTGTTTTATTCTCCTTTTTATTAAAGGTTTATTTTCTTTATTTGCCAATACTTTTACCTCTACTCTTCGTCATTTTTGCAGGTTCATCTTTTATGTAGTGTAGAGTAAGTGATATCTTACTCTTCCATTTTTACTCAGCAATCCTATCGGAAAAATGTTATCCAAAATTTTCTCTTCCCTTATCCAATATTTATCTTCAGCTTTAACTATCTTCTGTTGATCTCCAGATGTTTAATAAACCAAGTACTAGTTTGACCAGGGCTTCTCAAAGTATAACCCAGGGACAAGCAACGGCACTACCTGGGAATGTGTTAACTATGTAAATTACTGGGCCCCACTTCAGACATGCTGACTCAGAACTCTGGGCTTGAGGCCCAGCAGTCTGTGTTTTAACAAGTCCTCTGGGTCATTTGGAATCATACAAAAGTTTAGAAACATTGTGTTAAATATTTTCAGCTATATGACCCACAGGTTTTCCACAACATCCCTGGAATGGGAAGTATCTCTTCCATGGCAGGCATAAGTAGGTGAGGAGAAAAAACCTGTTGTTTTCTTTATTAACTATTTTGTTACCTCTCTCACCATCCATCCAGTGAGTCATACTGGAAAAACTGGATATCCTCTCTGATTCTTTCACTCCTCATATTCCATGTGCTGTAGCTGTGTCTTATAGATGAGAGTTTATAAATTGGTGTGTCACATTTGGTCCAAAGGTATACATTGTTTGGCCCTATGCTACATTAGATTTTTTTTTAAAAATTGTGTTATTATTTTTAAAATGGGAAGAGTCATTTCTAAACAGAATTCTTTTCATATAACTCTTTATATTTTGAAAACCCTGAACAACACACTCATTGCTTGAAGGATACAGTATAAACTCCTCAGCATGACGTTCGAAAGCTGCTATTTGGATTAATGAAATAATTGACCAGCATTGCCTCTCTTCCTGTCCCCCACTACTTATTTGTTTGCCTGGTCCAAGACCCACGTAGCCTCTGTTCTAGAGTTAGTTCCTTGGGAAGTTAGTGGACGTTATGTGGGGTGAAGGGAAGTGCCAGTGGCCAAATGGTTTGGCAAATAATCCATTAAACAATACGTTAAGCAGTGTTTCTTACTGTGAAGTATCTTAGAACTTTTAATGTGTCATTATTGTACACATTCAAGATGAGGTTGTAGGGTATAGTCTTTGAGAACTTGATTAAATTCTGGGTAACGTACTTTGGAAAATATATGGCTATATCACACTGAATCTTCTCTGATTCATTTTATTCTCTATCATTCCTTTTTCTGAATTTGTTACTGCTTTATTTTCTGAATTGGAAGGCTTTTTTCTTCTTAATCCCCCTTTATGCCCAACTTGGATAACATTTCTCAGAGAAATCTTTTCTTTCACCATCATTTCTTTCTCTGGGTAGTAGCAATTTCCTAGTCTCTTTTTTTTTTTCCTTTATTTTTGAGGTGGCATCTCACTCTGTCGCCCAGGCTGGAGTGCAGTGGGACAGTCTTGGCTCACTGCAACCTCCGCCTCCCGGGTTCAGGCGATTCTCCTGCCTCAGTCTCCCAAGTAGCCAGGACCACAAGCATGTATCACCATGCTTTTCTAATTTTTGTATGTTTAGTAGAGTCGGGGTTTCACATGTTGGCCAGGCTGGTCTTGAACTCCTGACCTCAAGTGATCCGCCCGCCTCAGCCACCCAACTGAGTCTCATCTTGATTATTACCATCTAATTGAATATCTACTAGTCATCTGGGTATCAGATACTATGCTGAGTGCTACAGGTAGATGAAAAGATGAAGAGTAGTTCCTGCTCACATGGAATTTTTAATTAATTTGTGCCTTATATAATTTTGTTAACATGACTATTTTAATTCACATTTCGCTTATATTAGGCCTATTTGTATGGTTTAATAAAAGATGCTGTGGTCAAAGTTTAAATAAGCTAAACAGAAGGTAGAAAGTTGAAAATAAAATACTTCTCTCTATTCCTACTCCTCAACTAGTTAACTTTAAATAGTTACTGTAGTATGCATCTCTTTCCAGAAATTTGTTATGTAAGTACAAATATAGGTCTGTATATATATCTTTTTTAGTTTACATAAATGGAATTATATTTCTTAGTTTTCATGACAGCCCATTTAGATTGTCTGCTGTTTGAGGTCTAGATCATTATGCTGTTTATATTTCTTCTTTTACTACATAGTATAAGGCTTTGTATATGGTGTGCAATAAATGTTTATTTTGGCTTTATAAAATGTGAAGGTATTGAACCATCATATTGACTCTTCCAATCCTATTTTGTTAACAGAGTTTTGTTTTTTTTAGAGATGGGGTCTTGCTCCTTTACCCAGGCCGATGTGCAGTGGTGTGATCATAGTTCACTGCAACCTCTAATTCCTGAACTCAAAGGATCCTCCTATCTTAGCCTCCCGAATACTAGGACCACAGGCTCATGCCACCACACCCGACTGATTTTTTTTATTTTTTGTGGAGACAGGGTCTTGCTATGTTGCCCAGGCTGTTCGTGAACTCCTGGGCTCAAGCAATCTTCCCGGCTCAGCCTCCTAAAATGCTAGGATTACAGATGTGAACTACCGTGCTCAGCCTTGAAAATCTATTAATAATTTTTAGAATAAAGCTCTCTAACCAATATGTAAGTGATCAAATCTGTTCATAGGCTTCAGCAAACTGGTCCTGCCAAAACTGCTTGTGTTCTCAACAGGCATTTTTTGTTTCTTAACTCAAGACCTTAACAATTTAAGAATTTAGCACTGCTGAGTTTCTGGGCTGCTTGAGGATTTAACTCCTGTTCACTCTGATCAGCTTCTTTCTCATCTAGTCTGTCTTCCCTTCTTCCTGCCCCTACCTTTTGTGAAATAGGGTTATATAGTTAGCTACTTGTGAACCGTCTAACCCTTTTAAAAGAATACAATATACTCCATTTGATGTGAACTATAGTTACTTAAAAGTTTAACCAGATTAAATATCAGCTATCAATATATTTCTCTCTTTAATCATTATTGTAATCAAATTACTGTTAATTGTGCCTGCTATCATGGGAATTTTATTACTTTAATAAATTTAGATTTTTTTCCAAGGTTAAGAAAGAATCCAGTTCGCACTTTTTTATTCTCTTCTCCTTCTGTTTCTTTGAATTTAGCTGTTGACAGTGTCTTGAAGAGGATGACAATAATTGGTGTAATTTTATCCTTCCGATCATTGGCACAAGAAGCACTTAGAGATGTAAGAAACCATTACAAGTATATACTGTGTATCCAAACAATCCCTTTTAATTTCTCAGAAGTTTAAACTTACTTTTCAGATTCATACTTGGCAATGATATAATTAAAATTCCAGTTTTAGTAGTTACAGAAAATAACATACATAACATTAGTTATTTAAGCTCATTTTTTGTTGTGGTACTGCTGCTTGGAGAATATAACTTGCATGGTTATTGCTCTTCATTATCAGTAGAGTATTTTCAATTTTGACTATACTTGCTTTAATATTGAATAATTTTGAATGCATTTCATTTTCATATGTCTTCGAATTTTTGAAAACTCACAAAGTAGATAAAGTAAAATAATTTTTATGAAACTAAAATTAATCAATTGGTAATATTTTGTAAGTTTAGGGTTTGCCATTGAAAAATAATTCTGTATTCGTTTTCCTGCCTAGGTCTTGTCCTACCACATTCCTTTTCTTGTAAGTTCAATTGAAGATTTTAAGGATCACATTCCAAGGGAAACTGATATGAAGGTAATAATATAATTTATGGTTGGGGTTTACAGTCTCTAAAGCAAAATATTTAAATTACATATGCAATAAAATGTAATAAATCCTAAACTACTATAAAGTTTCTATTTTAGAGTGGTTAGTTAACATGCTTGCCTTTGTAATGTAGTTAACATGCTTGCCTTTGTAATTGAATCTTTGAGAGCTCAGCACCAAAATACTACCTAGGCATTTTGAAATTCAATCTTCTTTGATCACCTATAGCAATGCAAAATTGACTAAAAATAGATTTTTTTTTCTAAAATGGATAGCTGTTTATACATGGGGATAAAGAAATTAAGAAAGATGAGGCGGCCGGGCACGGTGGTTCACACCTGTAATCCCAGCACTTTGGGAGGCCGAGGTGGGCAGATCATGAGGTCAGGAGTTCGAGACCATCCTGGCTAGCATGGTGAAACCCCGTCTTTACTAAAAATACACACACAAAAAACTAACCGGGCATGGTGGCGGGTGCCTGTAGTCCCAGCTACTCGGGAGGCTGAGGCAGGAGAATGGCGTTAACCTGGGAGGCAGAGCTTGCAGTGAGCCAAGATCATGCCACTGCACTCCAGCCTGGGCAGCAGAGTGAGACTCCATCTCAAAAAAAAAAAAAAAAAAGATGAGGCAATGAAATAATAGTTGTTTTAAATACAATGAAATTCATTAAGTTTAAAATTGATGTTAAGTCATTTCCTATAAAAGGATGTAATTGTAGGCTGTAATTTTAAAAATATTTTTAGTATTCGATTATATGTAATATATATAAAACAGCAGGTTGGCAGCCTTCTGTGAACTTACCGTTTTTGTTTTGGAAATCTATTGAGCCATGAAATCCAACTATTGATCTAAACGTAGCAATGATTGTCCAGTGGTTATACATCTAGTAAGTGATATATCAGGACTCATGTTTGTGTTTTCTAAACTGACACATTTCTTAGATTGTTTCTGTTTCACATATCTTGAAAAGCACTGACTGAAAAAAAAAAATGTCTAAACTCCTTTGTATGACACCAAGAATCTTCTAAAATTGGTGTCACTCAGGCCAGGCACAGTGGCTCAAGCCTGTAATCCCAGCACCCTGGGAGGTCGAGGTGGATTCTGTCACCTGAGGTCAGGAGTAAGAGACCAGCCCGACTAACATGGAGAAACTCCATCTCTACTAAAAATACAAAATTAGCTGAGTGTGGCGGTGCATGCCTGTAATCCCCGCTACTCGGGAGGTTGAGGCAGGAGAATCTCTTGAACCAGGGAGGCGGAGGTTGTGGTGAGCTGAGATTTTGCCATTGCACTCCAGCCTGGGCAACAGGAGCAAAACTCCGTCTCAAAAAAAAAAAAAAAAAAATTGGTGCCACTCAAACTTTTTGAGGCTTATCTTCTACCACTTCTTTCTTCCTTCTCCCACTCTCTTCTCTTTCTTACTCTGCCCCTCTTTTTATATGGTATTCTGTGAGCTAACTAGATCTTTCTGTTGCATTTATTATCAACTAATTATTATCAAGTAATTTATTCTACTTGAAAATACCACCCTTTTCTCTTTCTGCCTTTTGAAATCCTACCTGTATTTTAAGGCCTCATTCAATTGCCATTTTCTAAGAAACATTCCTAGATTCTCCACTGATAAAGAACTTCATTTTTCTTAGTGTTATCAGAGAACTTGTTTATCTCCTGTGGAGTTGAACATAATCTGCCTTGTATTATAATTATATTTTTCTACTTATATTTATACCAAATCATATATATCTTGAAGATCCAGACTTTTTGTTATTGTTGTTGTTGTTGTTGTTGCTGTTGTTTCTCTTACAGTGTGTTGTACAGAATAAACATTTGAGATCAGTGATTGTCTAGTGATTCTATGATTGAAAACTATGTGCAAATAGCTCAAAATGATTTCCTAAGTGGAAACACTACAGAAAAAATAAGGAGACAAAAACTAATCAGTTCTTGAGAAGACACTAATGTGCAGAATTATGAGAATTCTATATATATTCTGAGCAGCCATTCAGTTTTCACCTGACATAGTCATGTTTAGTTTCCAGCAAACTTTCAGTAGAACTTAACTGTTTAAAACAAACAAACAAACATGTTTTTTAACAGCTTTATTGAGTTATAAGTCACCTCAGAAAATTTACTCATTGAAAATGCACAATTCAGTGGTTTTTAGTGTAGTGCCAGAATTGTTCAACCATCACCACAGTCAACTTTAGAACATTTTCATCATCCCCAAAAAGAAGTCTTGTACCCGTTAGCAGTCACTCCCCATTCCACTTCTTGTCGCCCATCCCTAGCCCTAGGCAATGACTAATCTACTTTCTGTTTAAATTAGAATACTTTAGACACTTATATAAATCGTCATGTGTAGTCTTCTGATACTGGCTTCTTTCACTTAGCATATTTTCAGGATTCATACATATTACAGCATATAATGGCACTTTTTTTAATGATTGTTGAATAATGTTTCATTGTATGGATATACAACATTTTGTTTATTCACATCAATTGATGGACATCTGGGTTGTTTTCACTTCTTAGCTATTAGAAACACTGCTACTGTGAACATCGGTGTACAGGTTTTTATGTGAACGTGTATTACTTCTCTTGAGTATATATCAGGAGAGAATTGCTGGGTCATATGAAAACTGTAGCCTTTTGAGGAACTGCTAAACTGTTTTCAAATTGGGTGTGCCATTTTACATTCCTACCAGCATTGTATGAGGGTTTCACTTTTTCTGCATCTTCACGAATACTTGTAATTGTCTGTGTTCTTAATCACAGCCATCTAGTGAGTGTGAAGTGGCATCTCATTGTTTTGATTTGCATTTTCCTGATGGCAAATTATGTTGAACGTGTTTTCATATGTTTACTGGTTATTTCTATATCTTCTTTGGAGAAATAACTAACTTTGACATTTTAAATTGGGTTGTCTTTCTCTATTTGTGAGTTCTTCATATACTTTGGATACAAGTCCATTAACAGATTCATGATTTGCAAATCTTTTCTCTAATTCTATAGGTTGATGTTGTCTTTTAGTTTCAGTGAAGTTCATTTTATCGATTTTTGGGGGGGGTTTTGTTTGTGCTTTTGGTGTCAATCTAAGAAACCATTGCCTAATGCAATGTCATGATGATTTGTGCCTATGTATTCTTCTAAGCATTTTACAGTTTTAGCTCTTACATTTAGGTTTATGATTCATTTTGAGTTAATTTGTGTGTGTGAAGTGAGTAATAGATTACAAACATTTTAATCTAGAACTTAATCCCTGCCATGTTCCCAGTTTTTCTAAGCTATACTGTTTTACTTCATATTTTATACTAAGGTTTTTTTGTCACAATATCAGAGGTAACACCAGTTAGATAGATAGTTTTCTTCTGAGGTTATTAAGCAGTCAGAATATCTTGAATATTTGAAATCTATATGTGATACAGAAAAATTGCTTTCGTTATTAGAAACTCCCTAATCAGATTTTTAAATGAATACTCCTTTAAAAACCTATTGTAAGTAATTTGCCATATTTATAGATATGATATGATTGGACATTGAACCACTATAATTTTTCATTAAACTACTATGTAAACATAGGTCTAGTAATTGATTCACTTTGTTCATTTATTGATCTTTTCTGACTTGATATTTTATATTCATGCTTCCAAAAGAAATGATAACTTTAGAATGATCCTGTTGGAATGTGCCACAGAAAGTATACAAGTTTTGTTTGGCCTAGCAGTAGGAAATTAGAACCAGCACCACCTCACACTATTCAGCCTGCATTGAATCTGTTGTTCAATATACTTAGTTATGCTATAGTTTCTGCTTCAGCCAAGTTTCTGAAATTTTCTGGTGTTCTTCTAGGCAGACTCAAACAGTGAGCTTTTTCAGAAATTTGTTAGACTGTTTATTGCTCTGTAACTCTTATGTTTTTATCAGGTTGCAATGAATGTGTATGAATTATCGTCAGCTGCTGGATTACCTTGTGAGATTGATCCTGCGTTGGTCGTAGCTCTTTCTTCACAAAAATCGGGTAAAATGCATTAGTAAATATTAAATTCTCTTAGTTAAAGCTACCAGGGCAGCATAGGTATAGGTATGATATTTAATCATATATTCAAATGCCTGCTTTGTGTTCATCTTTTTAAATTTGTTATTGTTATTGCTGGTAGTTGGACTATATCAGTGCATAAAACACAAACATCCCCACCTTCTGGAATTTAAGATTGGATGAGATTACTGGGCCATTTAGTGTATATAGATGCAGCAGTGAAGAGGATCCAGGTCTGAGCCTTGAGCCATTCTAAGATTTAAGAGTTCAGGGAGAAAAGGAAAAACCACCGAAAAAGAAATTTAGAGAAATTGAGAAGATAGGACCAATGAAGTAGAAGAAAAACCAGAAAAGAGTAGCTTCCAGGAAGATAGAAAGGAAATGATCAGCTATGTAGAGTTAATTGGTGGTACTGACAAGATCAGTGTCAGTGAGGTTTTATGGGCAAAAGGCTGATTAGTGAGTAAGGGAGATTAAGGGAGAATAGGAAGAAAAGGATTTGAAGATAACCATAAGACAACTCTCTCAAAGGGTTCTATTGTAAAGGGGAGCAAAGAAATAAAATCTCAGCAGCTGGAGGCAAGAGCAAAGTCAAGAGAAGGATTTTTTTAAGATAGAGGAGAAGTATGCTGATGGGAGATGGTCCAGTAGATAGCATAAAATTGAGATCTAGAAATTTTTATTGGACTAGAGTTATTCACCATCAAGAGTTTGTACAGTGTTATATAAAACATTCAGAAATTTTTAAGACCAGCCCTTAGAAATAAAGTGCTTAGAATCCTGTAGATATTTCTTGATTTGTCTACAAAGTAAATACAGCATTTCATCTATTTCTACTACAAAAATGCCCTTTCTGCCCCCTTGAGGCAGCAGCCTGGTGTTTGAGGTAATCAGTTTTTTTTTTTTTTTTTTGCGTTTAACAATGCTTTTTGTTTCCTTATTCATACAGTATGTTACATTTAGTCACATGGATAATTATAATTTTTACTTGATTTTCTACAGCTGTATTTTTTGTAGTCACCAAATCTTTAAAACATATTTCGGCTTTTTTCTTATATTCAATTTTTAATTATATCTAATGGTGATTAGAGCCTAAATAACCCACAGTTTGAGTGCATATCACAATAATGTTTTAGAAAGGGTTGTGTCTTGAAAACTTCAGGGCAAGGCTAGGTATTTTTATTCATGACTAGTTTCTTCTGTCTTCTAAAATAGAGAGGTTGAAAACCCAGTCCACTTCCCACATTTATGTCTTTTAAATAGTAAATTTCAAATTATATTCATATCTATTTCAAAAAGTAATTAAGAATTTTTTGGTGATTTTGCAGAATAATTTATGAGATAAGTTTTCTAAATTGTAAATATAACTTTCTCATAAAGTAATAATTCCCCTTTAGTTTTCAATTAGGAAATTGTAGGATTGCAGTTATCCTAACTGTATTTTTTGTTCTATAATCTTACAATTAAGAGAAATAAAATGTTACCTTATTGTTTTATCACACGTCCTTGAAATATGCCTAAGTAGTTGATAATAGTCAATTGTAACATAAATTGTTTCTACTTTATTTTTTATAACAAAATTGTGACCAATTCTATAGAATGCTAGTAAAATACTTTACTATTTCTAAAAAAAAGTAAGCCATTTTAAAAATAAAAATCTGTTTAGTTTAGATTATCAAATCTTAACTAATCTTGAAGAAATACCTTGATTTTATTCTTAATTTTTGTCCCTTAGAAAACATTAGTCCAGAAGAGGAGTATAAAATTGCCTGCCTTCTCATGGTGTTTGTGGCAGTTTCTTTGCCAACACTGGCCAGTAATGTGATGTCCCAGTATAGCCCCGCTATAGAAGGTAATAGTGGTTTCAAATTGTTTTGGCAATGGAAAAATCATGGGTTTTGGTATTTTATAATAAAATATGAGTTAAGTTCTGCCACTAACTGGTAGTGGAACATGGGATAGTCTGTTTCTCTTTTCCTGAACTGCAATTTCCTGATATATGAAATGTGTGTAAGTAAGCTCATATGTGCCTGAATGTGCGTAGAGGTCGGTGAGGGCGTATCCAACTCATAGGATTATTTTAGGGATTGAATGATAAGATGTTGTAAAGCAGCTAAGCACTTCTTTTTTGTTTCCGAGGTACTATAAAACTGATATGTGATTTCTTTTAGATGTTTTCAGAAGTGTTTGCCTGTTTAACGTATACACGATCGTTTGTTACTCTCTTGCTACACTAGTTTTGAAAACATCAGTGTTCATGAAAGTCAAAGGAGAGCAAGTCCGGTCATGTCCCAACTCTCCTCTTAATTATGCCACTATTTTTGTAGATTGTGAAGTCATTAAAGATTTGCCTGCTATGTATTATTTGCTATTTTGGGGTCTACACAACCCTATTTGCATTTTCTCAGGGCATTGCAACAACATACATTGCTTGGCCAAAGCCATCAACCAGATTGCTGCAGCTTTGTTTACAATTCACAAAGGAAGCATTGAAGACCGTCTTAAAGAATTTCTGGCGGTATGTATAATCAAATAACAAAACTCATCACATTTTATAAAGAAAACTAAAAATCACAACTATGAGATATAAGAATAAATTCTCTTTAATTTTACATTTTATTTTGTGCCCTCTAATGGCATATTGTTTTCAAATTATTTTCTCAGGTATATGAATTTCAGTCTCCTTTTATTTTTATTTATTTATTTATTTTCTTTTTTTGGAGGGAGAAACAGGTAAAGGTGGGGCATTAAAATCGTGGAGCAGTCCATTATTTCCCTTAGACTCGGAAGTTTCTTTCCCAACTCTAGAGCTCTGCGGTATGACCTTTTCTCCCTAAGCTGATGTTTGGACTGCCTTAGAAATTTTCCTAGGGTTGAAAGAGAAAAAAGCAAAGGAAAATTGAGGCCAAGAGAGAGGCTGTTCCCTCTAAAAAGACGTATTTTGCTTATTTCCATTTCTTTGGAGAAAGACCATTAATGGTGATAAATTCATCATTAAAAATACTACACACTACCAAAAGAGAGGAGTGCTAAATGAAACATGGTTTCATTAGCCTCATGAAACATGGTTTTTAATTTCTGTATCAATGTAGTTCTTTATTTTCTTTATTAATATAACCTTTTCCATATTTTATTTAAAGGAAAGATGTACCATGGCATACTGAACTCTAGAACATTTACTTCTTTTTCGGTTGTAAATCCTGTCAGCTTTTTACAAAAATAATTTTTTAATTAAAAATGCATATACAGTACTAACTTGAGGAGAAAATAACTTCTATTTCAAGGAAAACACTATTAAAATCGTTAAGTGCTTCTTTCCATTTGCAGATAATTCCTTCACTCAGGGTTTAATGTCTTAGTCTTACAGTGTTTCTGTGAAGTCAGATCCAGTGTGAAACTGTCTTCTTCCTTGGGAACTAAGAAATATAGTCAGTATAGATGATGGGATAAGAGAAAATAATTTGAATCATTTTTAAAAGCAGACTTGTTCTGAAAAAAATCAGTTTTAAAGACCAACAAGAATATTTGATTACATTTATTATGTTAGTGTCTCTTTGTGCCTTAATTACTCTCTAAATTACTGCTTGAATGTAGGGTATCTAAGCTCGTTTTATTTGTTATTTAATTGCTCATTATTTTATATTTAGCACTGAATGATTGAAATGTGTTGGAAGCTGAAGCATACCTAAAATAAGTAACTGATGAACCTTTTATTAACTCACTTTATGTGTATGTATACTTTTAAGCTTGCATCCTCCAGTCTACTGAAAATTGGCCAGGAGACAGATAAAACTACAACAAGAAATAGAGAATCAGTTTATTTACTGCTAGATATGGTAAGTCTCATTTTAATTTTTACTAAAAATAAAAGAGTTCCAGTCATTCCTGAGAGTCTTTTCTTGGCATTTTAGTCATTTAATACTTTTTTTGATCCCTTTTGTTTACTTCACATAAGCCACACCTTTCTAAAATTTGCAGAGAAGACTGACATCACTCATATTTTATCATTTCAGTAATATCAGAAAATAACAAAATCTAAGGTTAGTATTAACTATGGGTATTCTTTTATGAACAATTTTTCAACCTGTTGGAAAACACTTAGGCCTTGTATTTTTCTAGTGTATTGGCGTCAGCTCTCTTCCAGTTTTCTGAGTTTTCTACATTCTGACTCTATTCTGCCCATTTCTTGTAATTTTCTGTGCCTAGTCACTTCCCTCTCTGCAGTGTCTATGAATCGGCTCTTGCTTGTTTCTACCACGTGGCTCTTTCCCCACTTAGAATCATTTTCCTTACCTGCAGAAATCGGATTTATCCTAATGATTCCTCAAATCTTTTTCCAGATAGTCTTTCCTGATTACTTTGGCCTGCGTTAATTTTTCTTCTGTTTTGAATTCCTATAGAATTTACAGCTTTCCATTTCATTATAGTTGGTTTTATGTTTGGTTTTGCTTCCCAGCTTAGTCTTGGACTGCCAGGTAGAGTTGGTGGTATGGACCATATTTTAAATATTTTTGTATTGTCTTTTATTTCTAGTATATCAGTGAGGAAAATGAAAGTGCTCAGTATATTCCTGTTGATTAAATATTATAATTGAAAAGTAGCCCTTTTTAAACTTTTTTTAAACTTTTTGATATATATTCACTGTGGCACATTTACATTTTAGATTAAGTAAAAGGAAAATAACATGTGTCTATTTCTAATAAGAACAATACAGAAATTCTGTCTTACTGGTTGTCAATAAATGTTCCCATTATAAATAACTTGAGTTTTGATGCATTTTTTGAATTTTTCAGATTGTACAAGAATCCCCATTCCTTACAATGGATCTTTTGGAATCTTGTTTTCCTTATGTCTTGCTGAGAAATGCATACCATGCTGTCTACAAACAAAGTGTTACATCTTCTGCATAAAATACCTACTTATTCAAGACAAGCACGCATTTTTGTTGCCTTGGTTTTACCTGTAGACTGTGGAACTATTTTACCTTAAGGCCTGAAAAAGTTTTGTGGATTATAAATTTCTTTCATACGGTTGTATTTTCTGATCATTGGTTTCTTAATATGGTTGTACTACAGTATACTTGGTTGATTTAGGTTGCACATTCACTGAATTCACTGAGATTATTCCTATAATTTTAGAGTATCATTTATTTGAACAACATACATTATCAACATGTTTTTGATATTTGATAATGAAAAAAATCTTTGCTTGTTTATTTCTGAAAAAGAATTGTATTTAGTGATTATTTTAGATAGTGATATTATAGCATTCATCTGTGTGTAAATTATTTCATATAGGGAAGAGTTCTGATCTGTACCTATGGTTCTTATTGAAAACAAAATTGGATGTGCATTTCTGTGATGTTATGAGTACATTTCTACTTTATTTTGAAACATTTGCCAAACTAAATACTATAACACTGTATAACATTTTAAAATGTTAAAGAACTGCTTAGTGTTAGAAGCAGATCATTTCCCAAAATTCTAAAAACAGCAGCATATGTTGTTGCTTGTATAAAGCCTAGGGATAATTTTTAGACTAACTTCCATGGTGCCCTGTTGGCATTAGCACTACCATTGTACCCTGCTGTATAATAAACAATCTTAGACATTTATCAACTGTTGATACAAATGTTAGTCCCTAACCACTTTTTATATATGTTTTAAATTTTTGAAATTCAAGTGTACCTGCCATAACATAAAATAAACACTAGACTGTATCACACTTTGAATGATTTCTTTAAGATCCTTGGATATTCATTCTGTAATAACAAAGTTTTTGTTTAAACTTAGTTTAAAATATAAAAAATAATAGTTTAGGAATGTCTTAAGTACAGCATTCGATACCAGGTCAGCTATTACATGATTTGTTTAAATGTTTTGAAAAACATTTTATTGAAAAAAATACCAAAATTAGAAAATAAAATTACACAGTACTTCTTAAAAATTAAGAACTTAAAGAAAACTTGTGTGCTGTCAACTTGCTCATTTAATCTGTAACCAAATAGAGTTATTTAAAAGAAAAGGGAAAAAAAATTGAGTGATCCTGCGACTAGTGAGAATGTTGAGAACTGCTATGTTCGTCAGTAATGAATGGGAAAGACATCAGGGGCCTATTGCTTAATAGTTGGCATGGAGGGCAAAGCAGCTCACTTAGTTTGAAAACTAACCAGATGTTTTGCTCTTTGACTGGCATTGTTGAGACTTTCTCAACAGCTTTGTATCTGAATATCATAAACAGCTTCTGTTGTTCACAGCTTCTTATGTATACACTGGTAACTTGTGTTAAGATAAAACAAAGCTGCTGTGAACTCAGTTATAATGTTTTTCTTTCTTCAAACATAGAGAGTAGAATGAAATTGAAGTACTACAAGATTATACTGTTGTTTTGTGTATGAGTTGTCCAGCCTGTATTTAAAGTAGGGAGTAGTTATCACTGTCTGTTGAAAAATTGTAGTTGTTCCATAAAGATTTTTTTAAAAGGGAAATTTTAAAAAGGCATAGTTCAGACCTGAAATAGTCTGATTTACACAGTGAACAGTCAAAACTAAGATTTAATGCTGTTTGTTTTGAAATATTAGGATCTTAGAGGGGTAATAACTTTGTTGGCAATGATATCTTGAGAGGTAAAGTAGGCATTTGGATATGTACACTTTGGAATCATATGTGAAAGAGCATAAGGATGAAAATAAGGCATTCTTTACCACAGCTAGGCTGAGAAAAAATATCACTCCTTTGTAGTCACCTGAAGTTGTTCTTGTCCACATTTTCTCTCATACAGCAAAGGTGGGGGAGGAGGCATGGCAGAGGTAACTTGGAGGAAAAAGTTAAAAGTAAATTGACAGCTACTATTTTTAATATCTTGTTTGTTTTATTTTCTTCTAAACTTATACAACAACATACTATTTTTGTTGTTTTCTCTACATTAATGTGATCATACCGTACATACTGGCCTGTAATCTGCTTATTTCACTCAATAATAGAAAAAATGTCTTTGATATTCTTTTTGATACCTCTATAGATACCATAACTAATTTAACAATATCATGGCCAGGCGTAATGGCACACTCCTATAATTTCAGCACTTTGGGAGGCCAAGGCGGATGGATCACTTGAGGCCAGGAGTTCGACACCAGCCTGGCCAACGTGGCAAAACCCCGACACTACTAAAAATACAAAAATTACCCAGGTATGATGGTGCACACCTATCATCCCAGCTACATGGGAGGCTGAGGTGGGAGAATTGTTTTGAACCCAGAAGGAGGAGGTTGCAGTGAGCTGAGATCATACCACTGTACTCCAGTCTGGGTGACAGAATGAGACTGTCTCAAAAAAAAAAAAAAGAAAGAAAGAAAATACTCATTTGGAGAGATTGGTTAGATAGACAATTTCTTTTCATTATTATAAATGTATATCTATATCTTGGTAAACTTGACGTGTATTTTTTTAGAATAATTTTTCAGAAGTAAAATTGCTTGCTTTCTACTGCTTTTTCATTCATTTTTTTAAGCAAGTATTTTTAGATTCCTGGATGTAATGGTGAGCGAAAAGGTGACCCTTTTATAGTTGAGCTTGGATTTTCATGATGGTATACAATAAACGAACCAGCTGCTTCCTTTTTTTTGAGACAGAGTTTCGCTCTTGTTGCCCAGGAAATGGGCAATGGCGTGATCTTGGCTCACTGCAACCTCCGCTTCCTGGGCTCAAGCAATTCTCCCATCTCAGCCTCCTGAGTAGCTGAGATTACAGGTGCCTGCCACTACGCCCGGCTAATTTTTGGTATTTTTAGTAGAGATGGGGTTATGTTGGCCAGGCTGGTCTCAAACTCCTGACCTCAGGTGATCCACCCACCTCGGCCTCCCAAAGTGATGGGATTACAGGCATGAGCCACCACCCCCAGCCATGAGCAAACTTCTGATAGTGACAGGAACATATACAGGATGATGTGGGGAGACAGTGGAGAAACTACTTTAGAAAGTGTCATCTGTGTAAGAGAACACATTTGAACTGGTACATGAAGGATTAGAAGGAACCACAAGTGGGCTGAGGGGAGGAATAGTAAAGGCAAAGACCCAGAAGGCAAGCACAAACTTGGCATGTTTGAGAAGTTAGAAGTGTGTCATCTGTGTCTCTGTCACGAGGAGTGCTCAGGGTCCCTCTAGGAGCTAGCTTCTGATCACTTGCTTGCTTGCTTTCTTCTTTGCTTATATAGCCAGAGTTCACAAATCAAATCTAATATAGGCTGGTTAATAAAGGAAATGAACATGAATTCACTGATAGGCTCTTGCATTAATGTGAAAATGTAAAGTCTATTGTATACCATCAGGCCTTCTAAATGAAGCCCAGATTCTATAAGGTAGGGAACTGTAACCTACTGATTAATTTAGTACATGATCCATGCCCATTCTTTTATAATGACTTGCCTTCCTGAGACTTCAGCTGTGTTATTCCTAAGACTTTTGTGACTAATCCTTAAAGTAGTGACTCCTTACACCTTTCTTTGATTTCTTCTTTGTAGTCACTTGAAATGACAGCATGAACCATCATTTCTTTTGAAGGCTTGAGCCTGAATTTTCAAATAGACAATGTGCTCTTTCTCTGAAGATTTGCCATGACCTCTGCCTTTGGGAAAAAGCATTTGAGATTTTAAATTTTTTATTCTTTAGTACAAAAATTATGTTTTCAGTTAATTGGTCCTGTGGAATTGGAAGGAAATTTAATATTTATTGACTCTACTTTGATATTATTTTCAGAGTAGAAAGTAACTTTAAGTGTATTAAAATTTCATTCATTTTTGCATGAACCAAACAACATACACATTGCTGTCCTTGACTGTCCAAAGTAAACCTTTCTAACTCTGGAATGTTTCATTTCCAATAAAAGTGTTCAGCCTGTCATTTTGGCCTAAGTAAAATGGGATAAATTAGCAATCTGAAGTCAGGATCCTAGCCACAGAGGTCCATGTCTCATTTCTGGTTTAAGTGCATTCCTCATCCCCAGCCCTTACCTTCTTTCTCTTAAGGATTGAGACAATCCTCTTGGTGCTCTTGGTGCAGGTGCATCTTGGTCACCTCTTACATGAGGGCCACAAACTTGGTAAATGGGTGGCCTGGAGATGGAGCTGTATTAGGTATGTGACCTTGGTGATTGCCTTGTCTCAGTTGTAGTATGTGACTGAGTCACATTCATAGTACACTTAAATACACATACTGACCAAATGCCTACGGCTAAGGCTTGAAATTATTTGGCTAAGACCTGAACTGAAGATTACCATCATAAAATAAGCTTCTAAAATCCATGAATAAGTAGGAAATCATATTTAAAAATTACTGTAATTTTATTAAAGCTCATTTTTTAAATTTAATGCAGTGCAGAATCAATTTCTCAGCATTATCAGGTGCTAAATTGCTCTCACTCATTAAACTACTAATTTAAGATAGTAGTTATTTTAAATTATAGAACAGGAAGCAACTTATGAGTTTGCAACCAAATTATATTTGTTTTTTCTCAATTAGTAACAAAGTATTTCTTCACCTCTCAGATTTGAAGATTTTGTGGTCAGTGGCGATATAATTTCACTGAAGCATACAGACTAAAACTCTGTGCACTATATTTTTGATATTTTTTTGCATGTGTTTACTGCATCACACAATTACTTAAGAAATTGTCCCTAACTTTTGTGCTGTGGTCTGAATGTTTGTGTCACCCTGGCCACAAAATTCATATATTGAAATCTGATCATCAGTGTGACAGGATGTGGGGCCTTTGGGAGGTGATTAGGTCATGAGAGTGGAGCCTTCATGAATGGGATTAATGCCCTCATAAAAGGGGCCCCAGACAGCCGACCTGCCCCAACCACCATGTGAGGACAAAGCAAGAAGCCACTATTTAAGAACCAGAAAGCAGACCCTCTGCAAACACCAAATATGCCAGCACACTGATTGGCTTCCCAGCCTCCGGAACTATAAGAAAGAAGTTTTTTTATAATAACAAATTTATTATTCACAGTTCTTGCTTATAAACTTTATAAACCACCCAGACTAAGGCATTTTGTTATAGCAGCTGACACGGGCTCATTTTGGTTCTAGAAATGTGACCCTGGAATGATGTAATTGGCTCTCAAGATGACAGTATTGCTTCTGAATGTCTATGTTCATATCGTCTTTAATTGCATGAACGCGAGTTTTAGCATCTTGAGTAGAAAGAGATTCGCTACAGCAAGTATTATGTAAGAAGTACTGGTGGCCCGGCACAGTGGTTCACGCCTGTAATCCCAAAACTTTGAGAGGCCGAGCAGGAGGAATCATTTGAGCCCAGAAGTTCGAGATCAGCCTGGGCAATATGTGTAAACCCCATCTCTACAAACAAAATACAAAAATGAAAAAGCTGGGTGTGATTGTATACAGCTGTAGTCCCAGCAACTTGAGAAGCTGAGGGGGCAGGATTGCTTGAGCCCAAGGGGAGGGTTGGGGGTGGGGGTTCAAGGCTGCGGTGAGCCATGATTATACCAGTGCGCTCCAGCCTAGGTGACAGAGCGAGAGCCATTCTCAATTAAGGCCAGGCGCAGTGGCTCACTTCTGTGATCCCAGCACTTTGGGAGGCCAAGGTGGGTGGATCACCTGAGGTCAGGAGATTGAGACCAGCCTGGCCAACATGATGAAACCCCGTCTCTACTAAAAATACAAAAATTAGGTGGGCTTCATGGCTCATGTCTGTAAGCCCAGCTACTCAGGATGCTGAGGCAGGAGAATTGGTTGAACCCAGGAGGTGGAGGTTACAGTGAGCCGAGATCATGCCACTGCACTCCAGCCTGGGCAACAAAACAAGACTCTGTCTCAAAAAATAATAATATATTTTTAAAAAAAGAATAAACACTTGCATTCTGATGGCATATTCACCCTTGAACTGATGGATAGCATTCAATGTATAAAACACATAGTTTCACTCCAAGTTATATATAGAATGCTTATTTGAGAGGAAATATCCAGTTAATAATCAGAATGCCATACTAATTAGGTATGACCATAAATTATGTAGTCACATGGTCATTGATTGCATGCAAATTCTGGCTGCCAGAAAGCACATTGAAGTAGGTAGTCATTTAACCATTTAACTGTTAGATCTTGCAAAGATTGAAGCTGAAGCTGAGGAGCAGGTAGTACACAACTTTACAGGTTGATGCTGAATGGCAGTTCATTCCGAATTCTTGCCTTCAGCCAAAATGTACAAGGGTCTTTGCGGTCTGAAGCAAGGCCCAGCTGGCAGAACTTGTGATGGCTAGGAGGGGAAAATTTGACCTTGACTGATAGTTGTGGTTTTATCAAGCCGAAAATGCTGACTGGAGTAATAATGAGAGCTAATGTTTATTGAAAGCCCATTGTGTACCAGATACTCTGTTAAGTTTTCTCTAATTCAAACCTCTAATATTGCTCATTTAGTCTTCACAGTAATCCTATATCATGGTGACCCCCATTTATTGATACGGAAACTGAAGCTCAGGAAAGACAAAGCAGTTTTCACAAACTCACACTACAAGGAAGTAGCAGAGGCCAACATTTAAATCTGGCCCCAGAGCTGTATTCTTATCATTAAACTGTGTCTCAACTCTCTCAAATGTGAGTGTGTACTTTTCTATCCAATGGCATTTTTTAGTTGCTTTTTAAAAATTTGAATAGCTTTTGGGGTACAGTAGGTTCTTGTTTACATAGACGAATCATATACTGGTGAAGTCTGAGGTTTTAGTGTACCTATCACCCAGGTAGTATGCATTGTACCCAGTACATAGTTTTTTTATCCCTAGACCCGCTCCCATCCTCCCACTTCTGAGTCTCCAAAGTCCTTGATATCACTCTGTACGCCTTTGCATACACATAGCTTAGCTCCGACTTATAAGTGAAAACAAAGTATTTGGTTTTCTGTTCCTGAGTTACTTTGCTTAGAATAATTGCCTCTAGCTCCATCAAAGTTGCTGCAAAAAGGCATTCTTTTTTATGGCTGAATAGTATTCCATGGTGTGTATATATACCACACTTTCTTTGTCCACTCATTGGTCAGTGGGCACTTAGGTTGGTTCCATATCTTTGCAATTACGAATTATGCTGCAATAAATATACACATGCAGATTTTTTAAAAAAATATATTGACTTCCTTTGAGTAGATACCCAGTAGTAGGATTGCTGGATCAAATTCTATCCAGTAGCATTTGAAACTGCTTTACATTAACAATGAGGGACAAAAAAATAACAGTGAGGGCTTACATTATGCTACTCTTGATGCTGGACATTTTCATATCCATTACTTCATTTAAACTCCACAACCAAATTACTCAGTGGGGATTGTTTTCTCAATTGTAAATGAATGTGGAAACCGGCTCATAAAACTTTAAATTCCTTGCCCCAGTGTCATAAACTTTTTGAGTTTGAGTGACAGTGCTGAGATTAAAACCTAAGGTTCTTGGATTTCTAGCCCATATTTTTTCTACTGTATCATGTTCTTTTCCAAAGCACTAAAAATCATTTCCTGGGTACATGACTGTGGGCTTGGGGACACGATGTCTACTTTCTGTCCTTCATGGTCCTAAGTTGCTTCTTTACTTTTTCTCTCTGATCCTGCTCAGATTAATCTCTAATAAATCAAATTTCTTTCCTAGTCTGTCTTATCCTACATATATAGTAGATAGTATGTCACATATTTGTGAATTTAAAAAATATTTTAGTTTTAAATCTCAAGATCACACAGTACTTACTCTCTATGTCAACAAAAATGGTTTTTACTATTTTCTGAAGATAACGCAGCTGTTGAAGTGAGATCCTACACTGGAACATATAACACTTGGTCTAATATTAAAGTTAGTTCCAAGAGCTCTCTAAATGTGATTAATTCTACCTTTATGAAAGATGAACTCATTTTCAAGATAATAGCTAATTCTTGAATGGGCAACCTATTATGTATCAATGATTGTAGTAACGGAGCATTTTAGTCATTAGTAGCTGGAAGAGCGTTTGAGATTATCTGGTTCAACCTACTCAAGAGTTAGATAATTTAACCAAATTAACATATGTGGTGATGTGTGGGGACTAGAAGGTTGACTGCTTGATTCTTGGCTCATATAGTGTTCCTTCTACGGTGCTATGTTGCCACATATATGCTGATCTTATATTTATGCAGTCATAGTTTTCATAATAATAAACAGCTACTGGTTCCTGGTAGGATTTTGGGGGTGGATATGAGTTGAAGTATGATGCCACGGCATCACACAAATCGGGTTTGAATCCCAGCTCTGTCACTTACAGACGAATTACTTAACTTCTCCAAGTTTGTTTCCCTAAGTGTAGAATGTGGATAATATCTACTTTAAAGGGTTATTATAAGCATTAAAATAAGATTGTGCATGTAAATTGATGGGGAAGAAGAGGCTGCCACAAAGTAGGCATTCAGTGTAAATGGTGGTAGTTTCTCCAGTATTGTTAGGCTATTTGGTTTCACTTATAAAATTGCCTTCAAAGAGTTTTTTCATGGTTTTTATAAGTATTATAATATCAGAGCTTCCATTCATGAAAATGTGACATTTTTGTGTTAGTTTATTTTCTAGCTCTGATCGGAGTCTTTATCTTAAATGGGAAAGATTATTTTCCTCTTCATGTAACTTTAACAGGCAACAATGCTAAAATTAATTTTAATAATGCTCTATACTATATGTATGTTATGCTATATTTGCATATACTATACACAAAAATGTATAAGATGTAAAGCTTGTATTTTCAAATGTTATTGCAGTATCCAGAACAATTGCGACAGTTGCTCTTGGAAGCTTCTGTGCTTTTCCACATGCTGTTTCCTATCTCTGGAATGGAATGTTCTCTTATTCTGGCTGGCAAACTCCTGATCGTAATGTAAACAGTAAGCTCAAACTTCACTTTCCCTTTCCTTACCACACCGTCCTGTTTCTTCTAAACCTTATAAATGCCTTTATTATAGTACCTATTGAATCATAATGTAATTATTATTATCTCTGTCTCCTTTGATTCTGGGACTGCCTTGAGGTCAAGGTCTAGGTTTATTTCATCTTTCTGTCTGTTTATTCAAATTTCCTACCCTGTGTAACTCTCAGAATCTTACTTTGAGGTTGGAAAGCCCAGTCGCTGGACAGATGCCGCAGACCTCCATTGGTACAGATGCCCTTAGCTTCATGTTGGGAACAAGTGGTTCTATTTCGTTTTGTTCCTGTGGAGAAGCATCAGAGATACGGGCAGCTGGGGATTTCTACACCTGTAATAGCAGCAACTCAATGATGACACAAAGACATGTTTCTTTCTTTCTTTTTTTTTTGACAGAAGGCGAAGGGGAAGCAAGGTACTTCTTACATGGCAGAGGGAGAGGGAGAAGGAGCAGAAGGGGGGAGACAGGGAGGAAGAGGAAACTGCCCCAAAAACATCGTTTCAAAGATTTCTCCCAGTGAGACAAATCACTTGTCTGGGATGTCAGGGGGAGAAGATGCAGAATCTGAGCCCCTTGTATATATAGACAAAAGGTGAAAGCATTGGCAATAGATCAAAAAGGCATTCCACATAGCAGAAAAATAATTTTTAATTATTTTTAAATGTAATGAAAATGTAAGTGAAAAAAAAGCCAAGAGCAAAGAAGAGAGGCCATCAGAGAAATTACAAAGTGACTACTCAGGTCATTGTCCTGAAATAAATGATCATTTTATTCTGGTGACTCACCCCTAGCTAGAGTCAGTACTTCATAGAAAAGACAGGAGCTGTGAGCCACTTAACTGTAATCTTACCTCTTTACAGAAATGCCTCCCATAGTCAAGCTGGTCTGATGATCTCATGTCATCATGCACAAAGATTAGCAAGCCTTGAAATTTTATCCTGTCAGTGTAACTCCTCATCTAGTCTCAAGATTGCACTGGCAATTCTTTGGCAGCTGATCATACAGGGAGGACCAATAAGGCTCACAGAACACCCTTGGAGAAGGAATACCTCTGCTGCTGGAGGTCACAGCACCCAGAAAGTGACTAGAGGGAGCAGCTGATGCCTGCTCTAGTGAGTTCTGCTGTTCCTGTCACATCCTTGCAGAGGTCCAAGGGTTGC
Source organism: Macaca nemestrina (assembly GCF_043159975.1). Lineage (NCBI taxonomy): Eukaryota > Metazoa > Chordata > Mammalia > Primates > Cercopithecidae > Macaca > Macaca nemestrina. The sequence continues at coordinate 80,841,287 of NC_092135.1, read as the reverse complement.
TGGTAAGTGAAGGAATATCATGCCTCTGGTTTGAAGGATAGACACTCAACTCTCAACTATTCTGTCTTCAGCTGTGAACCATACAACCTTTTTGAAAAGCAAAGTCTGAACATTTGCATTCTATACAGAATATTACAGTTGGGAAATAGGTGTGGTGTCTAGAGAAAAGCTTCTAAATGCTACAAGCCACCCTATGTGAAGCCTATTCTAGAAATCTGCTTTGCTTCAATTATTAACTTCATTGTACCTTTGGAAGCAGAAGTTTCTAAAAGTGTGTACAGAAGGTGAGTCCTCAGAATGAGTTTCACTGCCTGTCTGTGGGAGAGGAAGTGACCTTGAGAGCAGCTGTAGCCCTAGGGGGAACACCCAGGTAGAGGTGCTCACAACATGCTCTGACACCTGGTGTGGCTGCATTCCTAGCTTAAATGATCACATCTGCTCTTGGTTTTTTCACTGTTTACAAAATCTGATTTATTTAAAGGGAAGGGATGGAGAAGGTAGTCAATGCTCCTCTGAGCACCCAAACATCCCTCTACAAGAACAAAGAGAAAAAATCATTACTTGCTCCCAACATTACACAAAGTGCATCTCTACCAATGGAACTCTGCAGTGTCGGTCTAGCCATCAGGCTTTCCCACCTCTAAGCATATTTTCTGTGGGGATAATTTATTAGAGGGGAATTTGTTCCCTTGCTTTTTACTCTTCAAATTAGTAATAGAACCCCTTATGTCATTCTAAGTGACTTAAGTTTTAAAGGGAATCAGAAAAGGAGAGAATATGCTATTGTGGCACTTCTAAAATGCAGAGTGTCCTCAAAAATGGTTATAGTGGGCAATGGATTCCATATAAATTATATACTAGCGTATCTCCATTTCCTCTTTTAATTGTTTAAATTGGTTATTTTTAAAGCTTGATATGCTAAGAGTTAGTTTTCATTTTAAAACAATGCTTGAGTAGGAAAGTTAAAGAAATATAAATTGCCAGGTTTAAATCTATTCATCCTGGCAGAGGTATGTATTATATCTGTCCAGAGTCCAAAACACCAGCCTCTCCACTTGCCTTCCCCATTTCACATAAACTATAAAAGTTAGAAATAATATATTATGTTATATCCTAGCATCAGTTCAATGAATATAGTTTTAAAAATACCTACTATGTGCAAAATACTGAGGACAGAATGATAAAATACAAAACAAAGCTAACTAAAAACACAGTTTAACTAGTCTTGTCTACAATTACCTGCCCTACCTATAACTTCATTTAAGGGGAGATATTGCTAATGGGAGTTCCTTCTGTGACTGCACACTCTGATCCCAATATGACTTCTCCCTAGCTACAACTGATTAAATGAGGGAAGAAAACTGATCCAAGGGGAGTTAGTCCAATGGCTTGTAAATGGTGGATTCTTACCAGACTTTTCTCACTAAGTTAGAATCAAGAGGCTGAGAGTTGTGATGGCTACTTAAGCAGAAAGTTTCATGGAATATGGACTATGCACCATTGTGAAGTTTCCTGTATTTCCACAGGCTATGGGGACAGAGCATCAGAGAGTGCTGATCAGGAAAAAAGACTGGGGCAGATGCACACAGAGAAGCAAAGAAGCATGAGAGGATGAGAATTAAGAAACAGACTCTTTTTCATTTTAATTAATTTGACTAGATTATATTTCTTGCAATCAAAAGGGCCCTGTGCAGAGAAGGTCCTTGTCTTTGTTCATTTTCTGTTGCTATAGCTGAATGCCTGAGACTAGGTAATTTATAAAGAAAAGAAATTTATTGCTTACCATTTTAGATGCTGGGAAGTACAAGGTCAAGGGTTCTCATCTAGTGAGGGCCTTCTTGCTAGTGGGGTCTCTGTAGAGTCCTGAGGTAACATGGTGTGGGGGTGGGATTCACCAGAGAGAGCCAAACTGACTTTTATAACAGACTCACTTTTGTGGTAACTAACCCACTCCCTCCATAGCCCATCAATCCATTAATCTAGAAATAGATTCATTCACTCATGAGGGCAGAGCTCTTGTGAACCAATCACCTCCCAGAAGTCCCACCTCTCAACACTGCTGCACTGGGGACCAAATTTCCAACATATGAACTTTTGGGGGACACATTCAAGCCACAACAGTCCTCAATAAATATTTGTTGAATCAATGAATACACAGGACATAGTGTCCTAAATGCTTGGCATGTACATGAACCAGATTTGGTCCTTGATGTCACAGAGCTTATAATATAGTGGAGGAGACAGACTTTACACATTGGATCTTGACTGTAAAACTAGGGTCACTATTCATCATCTGAGGAAGGAGCCAGACAGTAAAACAAATAATGACTATTCAGCATGGTAATGTCAAAACTGAACAGAGGCTCAAGTGAAAGTTTCAATGATAGTAACCATGGTCAATGGATAGGTGAATGCATTGGAAAATTAGTATGATATCATTAGCAAAAAAACAAATTGCACTTACGTTCATCTGACCGAATTCCTTCCTTCCTTCCTTCCTTCCTTCCTTCCTTCCTTCCTTCCTTCCTTCCTCCCTCCCTCCCTCCCTCCCTCCCTCCCTCCCTCCCTCCCTCCTTCCTTCCTTCCTTCCTTCCTTCCTTCCTTCCTTCCTTCCTTCCTTCCTTCCTTCCTTCCTTCCTTCCTTCCTTCCTTCCTTCCTTCCTTCCTTCCTTCCTTCCTCTGTCTTTCTTTGGTTTTAAGATCTGGCTATAGTATTGTGCTAGTGCACATATTTTAATTTGGTGCAAGGCATGCATAACAAAGTAAGTGAAAAGCAATAAAGGTTAGAACATGTATTTATTTCAATGACTAAGGAGTAATACATCATTTTGTCAGGTTGTACTCTAACATTCAGATTCCATTTTTTTTATGGCTAACTAGCCAAGCATTTGTAATTCTGAACTCCACAGAATGGGGGAAAAGCTGTATTAACTTATAATAGATCATTGAGCTTGTTAAATGTACCTTTCATAATTCATACTTTTTCCCTTTAGCTAAGAAAAATGCCTTTCTGAATATATAATTTTTACAGGTCATTGGAAAGGAGTACCGCACAACAGGATTATTATAATGTGCTAAAAGATGGCACTTGTATCTCATTGCCACGTAGAGAGCTCATGTGAAAACTCTTTGATCTTTGCTGGCTTTTTAGCTGAAAGGATTTGGAAATCTTTTTGGCACTGGCAAAAACAGAACTGTGGTGACTGTTTATAGTTGGTTAATTTTTAGCAATGAGTAAGAAAGTCTTTGTTGAATCCAGTTTATTAATACGTAATGGGCAACATGTTGCCTTAAAGGCAAAAGCATATTTTTCTCATATCAAAAAGCTCCCTAAATTTTTGCCAACATCCAAAGATATTTTAAGATGGTCTTCATTTTCTTTTTCAGTCCTATGCTGAGAAAAAAAAATTACAACCCTCTGAACTTCAGCAGTTTTTTTGAGTAAAAGGAGTTTTTCATGATGTGATTGATATCATAACTACTCAGCTGGACATAAGCTTTCAAGGGCTAAGTCCATTTGCCAATTTGTTTGCATTTCCTACTTCAACTAAAAGAATTCAAAGACATGAAGTGTCTATTGTGGAAAATGCATGAATAATGCAAAAGTCATTCTCAAGTGACCTATCAGAAAGGCCTATCAGAGATGCAGTTACTGCTTTCTAATAAAATCATGAAAAACTTTTTTAAAAAAAGTATAACCATCTTGAATTTGTTGAGGCAATTATAAGAGAGTATATAAGGGCAAGTTTCTCCTAAAAACCGTTTTGTTTGTTTTGTTTTTTTAAATAATTACCATCAACAGCAATCTGTTTTCTCATTGTAGTAGTATAGGTGTTAACATAAAAGCTCAAACAGCTTGGGAGAACAAAAAGGATGTAGCAAACCTAACTGATGACTTTGCTAGCTTCAAATCAATATAATGGCCATTCATAAAAATATTTAACATTTGAAGTAACGGAATATTGACTTATGTTTTCATGGTTTAAGAGTTCATATTTCAAATTTTTTTCACATAGTGCGTTTATAACTATAAAAAACATGTGTTAGTTATATAAGTTAATAAAGTGACGAACTGATGGCCATTTTTTGGTCTTGTTTATATAGTATAGGCTGTCTTGTGAATTAACCCCCTTCCCATGTGTTTGAATTCTCCACTATGTAAGGCTTGGTGGTATTAGCATGATCTGAGGGTGGGGTTTTCAGCCCTCTGACATCAAAAGGTGAAGCAGGGGACACAAAAACCCTCACTGTGTCCTCCCTAGACTGGCCAGAACCACTCCATGGTCAGTGGACTCCCTTAACAGGAAGGAATGCTGGTCAGTTGTCAAAGAGCAAAAAGGGAGGGGTGGTCATGAGGTTGGTTGTAATCAGAGGTGCAACAGGTCTTTCCAAAGGGCTGGTTTCTGTTTAACTCTTAGGAAAGAACACCTAATGGCAGTTAGTGAGGAGGGGATATAATGAGATGTGCCCAACCTCCCATCCCATCATGGCCAGGAACTCAGTTTTTAAGGTTTCCCTTAAGTCCCCTTGGCCAGGAGAGGGTCTATTCAGTCAGATGGGGGGCTTAGGATTTTATTTTTATTTCCAAGTTATAATGTTGGACCATCAGAGCATGAATACAGGTTCAGTCTTTCCTCTCTAAATACTTAGCAATCACCTTCTCAGTAACTTTCTCTAAAGGTTGCTGACAAGCCAATGTTCTTGATGTCTGCCCACTTACCCCTCAAGATGAGGAGTGAAGAAATTAGATTACATTGCCAGAAATTTCCTAGAAAAAAAGGTTTTGAGGATGCATGACCTGTGAGGGTGCTGAGGACCCCTTTCCACCCAACATGGACTAACTTCAGGGTTGCTCTTTCACACCCATTGTCTCGTTCGATGTACACAGAAGCACAGAGCACAGCCGCAGCCCTCACAGCATCACCTGCCTGGGTTCTGAATCCTGAATGATCTCTCCTAGAGGCTCTCCTACAGCTGAGATTCCCCTTTGCAGGTCCAGTGGAGAAAAGCACTTTCTTTGCCAAGGAAGTGTAACTTCTTTGTTCCCAAGGCTCCAAGTGTTGTGGGCACATATGAGGATACATTAACATTCATGCCCAATGTATAATCACTGTTTTCCCCACATGTGTACTCAGACCTCCAAGCTTCTGAAAAATATTTCCTCTCATCCCTCAAAGAATTTTAGTACATTTGCCTGGATATAGAAACACAAATCATGCTGGCTTTCCTACTCAATCAAAAAACTGTAGCTTGAGTGGGGTGGCAAGGGTTGTCCCCCAGCAGGTTTATTTGGACCCCAAAATGATGTAGTTTACTAAGGCAGCTCTTTGAGTTTGAATTCAGAGCCCCTTTGGCTTCCAGGACATCTGCAGGCCTCCAATATAACAGAAGCTGAACCAGTTAAAGAGCCAGCTACCACAGCTTTGCAGAAACCACTGTTTCTCCTTAACTCCAGGGCTCAGCATTTGAACTCCTTAGAATAAAACTTTCTGTCGGCGACCCTATCATTTCCTTTTGTATTTTGGCCTTCACTGAATTCCTACCCCATCCATTCCAACAGACTTGGTTATACGTGTCTGAACACCAAATGTGACAGAATTTGTGGCTTTGGATCAGGAGGCTATTTGGCCCTTATCTAAACCAGTGGCTGAGAATGGACTCCAGGGAAGGGCTTTTCTTAGGGGTACCCAAGAAACTCATTTTGAACCTCAGCTCGAGTTGGGCATCCTGTTCTATTCTGAGAACTACAAATCAAATTCAGAATGGAGCACAGAAAATTCTCATTTCTAGTTGACTTATTTGTCTTTTGGTGTCCTGTGCCCTAAATATCTTCTCAAGGAAACCTTGGCTTTAAAAGTGATTTTTCACTTAAACAAATAAAACAACATACAAGAAAAGGCAGTAAATCCAAGCATCCATCAACAAATGAATCAATAAACAAATGAGATATATATGTACAGTGGCATATTATTCAGCCTTAAAAAGGAAAGAAATTTTGACACATGAGACAACATGGATAAACCTTGAAGACATTATGCTGAGTGAAATAAGCCAGCCACAAAAGAACGGATATTGTACAATTCCTCTTAGGTACCTAAAGTAGTGAAATTGATAGAAAGTAGAATGGTGGTTGCTAGGGGCTGGCAAGGAGAGGGAAATGAAGAGAAGGTATATGATAGGAACAGAGTTTCAGTTGGGGAAGATGAAAAATTTCTGAAAGTGGACAATGGTGGTTGTTGCACAGCAATATGAATGTACTTAATGCCACAGAACTGTATGCTTAAAAATGGCTAAAATGGTAAATTTTATATAATGTGTATTGAACCTATTTCCAGATCAAAACACAGAGATCTACTACATTCCTTTTGGTGGTGTCAAAATAAACCATTATCTTGAGATAGCCTAAATGTGTTATGTGTCCTATTGAACAGTCTGATTACATTCTTAAAATACGGTAGTGAACATCTAAATATATATATCTGGGCACTTGGATAAATATATATGCTTGAAAAAGTCTCAGAAATATGGTCTTTAGGTGAAAGAGTGTATGTTTTAATAATATGACATTGTTAAATAGCAGTTGTATCAGTTGACACTCCCATCTGCAATTTATGATCCCTGTATCCTCACGGTCCAGCAATGGATATTATCCAATTTTTTAAGCTCTGTCAATTGGATGGATGAAAAATATTCTCTAAGGTTGAACACCTTTTTTGTGTGTTTATTGACTTGTAAGAAGTCACATATTAACAAAAATGTACACATATTAATGAAATTGTTTTTGTCTGTCATATATTTGGCAAATGTTTTCTAAACTTATCATTTGCCTTTTTTAGCCATACAGAACTTTTAAATAGTTAGGTAGATGAACGGTATCCAGTTTTTCAAGATTAAAATTCCCCACGTTGGCCGGGTGTGGTGGTTCACGCCTGTAATCTCAGCACTTTGGGAGGCCGAGGCAGGTGGACCACAAGGTCAGGAGATCGAGACCATCCTGGCTATCATGGTGAAACCCCGTGTCTACTAAAAATACAAAAAATTAGCCGAGCGTGGTGGCGGGTGCCTGTAGTCCGAGCTACTCGGGAGGCTGAGGCAGGAGAATGGCATGAACCCAGGAGGCGGAGCTTGCAGTGAGCTGAGATGGCGCCACTGCACTCCAGCCTGGGCGACAGAGCGAGACTCCATCTCAAAACAAAACAAAACAAAAAATTCTCCATGTCAATTCAACTTTTATGGTTTTACTCTTTTTTTTTTTTTTTTCCTGAGAAAGGTTCTTTCTCTGTCCCCAGGCTGGAGTGCATGTCATGGTCTTGGCTCACTGCAGCCTTGACTTCTTGGGCTCAAGTGATCTTCCCCCCTCAACCCCCCAAGTAGGTCTTACTATAGGCATACACCACCAACAATTAATTTTTATTTTTTTATTTTTTATTTGTAGAGATGGGGTCTCGCCATGTTGCCTCATCTGGTCTTGTGCTCCTGGGTGCAAGTGATCTGCCCACCTGGGCCTCCCAAAGTGCTGGGATTACAGACATGAGCCACTGCACCAGGCCTAGGTCTTATATTTATATACATGTGTGCGTTTTCCTGGGGAAATAGTTTCTATTGTTTATCAGATTGTCAAATGGAAGAGAAAAGATTAAAAATAATTGCATTGCATGACGTGTAAAATATTTGTTGAATGAATGCTTGCAGGAGACTGTATTTCCTCTTTAAAGATTTCTTTCAATCTCTACATACCATCTCTTCTTGAAAGATTTTTCCATTAGTAACTTCCAATTAACAAAGATTAGAATCTGTTGTTCTATTGTCAGATGTGTGAACATTTTAAAAATTGTTTCTTAGAGCCTCCTGTTCCCTTTTTTTTTTTTTTTTTTTTTTTGAATCTTTCAAGTTTGAGAGACAAAAGTACTCCTCAAGGCTGGAGAAGCTACTTGGTTGGGTTGTGGCCTACTGTGGTGACATTGATTTCCCTAAACATTAAGTCCTTGCTGAGCATCAGCCAAAATCAACAGCTGTCATGTCTTCAATTACCTTGGGGCCGAGGCTGCCACGGGGAAACGGGTCACAATCAGCCTTGGTTGGCTCCTTAAGCAGCAGTACTATCTGCGACTAAGCAAGTGACTGGTGCGGTGTGGGAGGAGGGATGCAGTGGTGGAGCTGTGAAAACTTGCAAGTGTCATAACCAAACTTTTAATCAATCTAGAAGGAAGCTTCTTTTTTTTCTCCCTAAGAATTTGAAGTGCTCACTGGTGTCTTTGAGGTTGGGGAATTAACATAACTTCCTTCTCTCACAGTCTTGTCTTCCAGTCTCCCGGTGGGGTTTCTCTTTGAAATAAGAGTTGTGTGTGGAAAGGATTCAGAAACAAGGCTTGGAAGCCAAGAAGAAAGGCAACCGGCCTCCCTCTCCGAAGAGTAACCAAATACAGCTGTAACTTTAGACGGAGGTGCTTGGGAAAAGGATTTTTATTTTTATTTTTTTAAAGTAAGTGTACATTGCTGAGAAAAGAATCTAAAATGTAGCTTAGGAAATCTAGCTTTGATGCTATAGTTCAATATATTATGCAAAATTTAATAAGGTAGCTGATTTTTTTTCCTTGGGTAAAGAAAGCTCACAATTAACAACTGAAAAAAAAAAATCTGAAGGATACAATACCAACTTAGAAATACAAACCAGAGACTCCCAACCATCCAGAAGATACAATATAGCTACAAGCAAAAAGAAAAGAAAAAAACAAAAAAGCAAATTTTTTCAGGTCCAAGCATATTTTTGAAAACCTGTTTCCATTTCCTTCTATATTAGCTAAAGTCAGTTTGAGCAATTATTAAAGGAAGTTAAAATTCTCTTGTGTTTTGTCTACCTGTGGGGACTATAACCAGACCTCAGTGGAAACAGGAAATGTACAATAAATCCCCCCTTTATGACTGTAAGTGAATATATTTTATAGTGTTTGCAAGAGCCTCTTGTGGGAGAAACAAGTAAATTGAATTTTGTTACGTATTTCTAAATAGCCTCTGCTGAATAATAACCTGTTTTGTATATTTAGCACCTCTTCGTAAAAACAGCTTGTGTCTGCACTGTAGGTAGCAGTTAATCAAATGTGATATTGAAATGAAGAGAAAAGCAGCATTTGACACTGAGCATGTGAAAGGTTATATACAATGGGGTTTCCCATTGAGCAAAGTAGACAACAAAGATTTATCGTATTTTATTAGTTTGAAGAGAAAAAAATAGATGGCTCAAAAACTAGATCTTTCAAGAATATGTTTCATTAGCTGAACTTTTTTTTTTTTTTAAAGGCGTCTCTAATTTCTGAGGCTGGAGATTAGGGAGAGATACCCAATGCTCTGAATGATGTGTTTCTTTCAGCTAATTTAAGAGAAATTTGATAGAGTTATTCTTTAATCATTGTTACCAGAAAGCTAACTTTTAAATCAGAAAGCAAATAAGAAACAATCTATTTTTCCATGCCACAAACCAGATTCAAGAAAATTTAAAAATATGAATCTTCCCCTGTGAGAACTCTGCACTGAACCTTTTAGCATATGTATGTGTCTATTCCATGTGCTCTTTTCTAAAGAGACCCTACTGTAGCTTAAATAAGAACGGAAAGATACTAGTAATTGTTCATTTCTGTATTTTTTTGTGCACAACATCTAGGCCTTCTGTCATGTCTTAGGTTGAATACCAATCTTCTAAAGCCAAAAAAGAAAATTTCCGTATTTATGTCTTTAAAGCATTTTACTTAAGAGCCAGCATTCTACAGAGAGGATATTATACAAGAAATATTTGACTCTAAGGTGATATTCCCTGGTGGAGGTGACCACATTTCCTTCTTTGTTATTAAACTGGGGAGGGAGTCCCAGATGGATAAAACAAGAAGGAGGTGGATGCCAGAATAAATTTTCCTGTTCCTCGTGCTACCCCACTATTAGTACTTTGGCTAATAAATTGGATCCCATTTTGTTTGCTATATAAATGTTCAGTGTGGAATTACTTTCCTCTTTACTTTGAAAATCTGAATATAGTTCCCAAATGAATTTAGAGTACATTCAAGCAACCATTAAATGGCTTATCATGTTTCAGATGATGGGTAACCTAGTGACCTAGAATTTGTGTGAAAATTCAGCTACACCTCAAGAAGCCCTAGATCAAAGCTGCTGGTGCAGTTGTCTCTGAGTAATTTTGAGGCTGTGGCCTGGGATGGTGGCTGTGATGCACTTCCCATATCACCTGGCGATATGGCTCAGGAAAGACAGCTCCTTCCTGCAATAAAGACCTCAGGGCAAAAGTTGACATCTGTAGAATCTGACCTTGAAAAGTATGAGTACATAAAAATGTGCGTAATGATTTGCTTGTTTCTTTTCAAGTAAGTATGGTATAGTCTAGTAATTGGTTTATGTTATTTTTTCCTAGTGCCATTCACTTAAATGATTTTTTATGTTATAAAATAGTTCTTCAAAATATTTATTGAAGAAAACTTACATGTTTATTGAAGAAAATCCATGTTTATTCAGAAAAAATAGAGATAAGTAAAAAAAAGTAAAAATCACCCCAAATCTCATACCTTAGAAAGTCTTTATTAACATTTTAGCATCATATTTATATCTATATGTAAAAGTATGCAATATGGAATACTATGCATTAAACCATTGAAATCCATATGTGTATCTATATATGGGTATACATGCATACATATATATGTTCTAGAGCTATATGTATTTCTGTGGCTATATCTGCATCTGTATCTACAACTACATCTATCTTTATATATACATCTAGCTCTCTAATTTTCCTTCCTCTCTCAGTATTTATATTATATATACATTTACATGCCATCATGCCATACCCACTGTTTGATAACTTTTAAAAACTTGACATATCATGAATATTTTTCCATGCCATTTTCTTCTTCTATTGTACAGTCTACTAAATCATTCTTAAAGGTTTAGTGTACAGTATTCCACATAGCATAATTTTGTCAATACCCTATTATTTATTAGAATAAATTTGGAGAAGGAGAAGTAGAATTATGAGTCAAAAGGGTTCTGCCGTTCAGTGACACTTTGTCTTCCAGACAGTCTGTTCCTGTTTCTACTTCCACCCGTAGGATTTGACAGGGCCTGCTTTCTTGCCTCACACCAAACATTACTTAAGTTTTTCCAGGCAGCTTTTTTAATCTGACCGGCTCAAAGTGCCACACAGACATCCACTTAACAATGTTTTCTATATTAGGCAGGAGAGTGAAAAGGGTTGTTATGCTTGGTGTATTGTAAAATACTAAATATTTGGCTAAAGTAAGAAACTAAGATTGGGTCAAGCAAAGACCAAGAATTGATTCCTGGTCAGCTGACTTTCCAGTTATGTTTATTTTAGCTATATTGCCAAAACTTCCTTTAATTATATAATAAGACAAGTGTCATTTTAGTTAACAGTGGCCTGGTTAGTTTTGTCACGCTGCTCAGAAATTTCTTCAGTTCAGGGTTTCAAACAAATTCTAATCTACTAGAGTTCAGTGCTGCCCGGGCAATTTCCTGTCACCAGGAGAAAATAAGTTTTAAAAGAGACCTGCAAAAAGAAACTGAAATAAATTCCTTGATATCAAAATCTCCTTCAAAATGGAATTGGTAAGTAAAACATACATTAATTTGTAAAATATGGATTAAATTTTCTGATAATACTCATTGACTTCAAGGAATTGTACTGGTTGCAAAATGCATTCTGGTAAACGCAAAACATTGGGAAAAATGGCCTAAAGTTTCTGCCGAGTCTACAATATTCCAGAATTTACTCATCCCCAAGTTTTGCTACATTATCACATAATAATGTCGCTTAATAAAATTACATATTTGATATTTGACCCCAGTTCCTGACACAGAGCTCCTAAGTCACTTGGAAGTTCCTGAGTGATGGGGAGCATCTTTTGTTCTAATGAGGCAAGACTTGGTGGGCTCCTCCTGCACGTTCACCAGAAATACCAAGCCGAGATTAGAAGCTCGGAACTTTCAGCCCCGAGCCTCTGGGGAAGGAAGAGGGGCTCCAGATTGAGTTAATAACCATGCCTACATAAGGAAGCCTTCATAAAAGTCCCAAGGCCAGGCGTGGTGGCTCACACCTGTAATCCCAGCACTTTGGGAGGCTGAGGTGGGCGGATCACTTGAGGTCAGGAGTTAGAGACCAGCCTGGCCAATGTGGTGAAACCCCATCTCTACTAAAAATACCAAAAATTAGCCGGATGTAGTGGTGGGTGCCTGTAATCCCAGCTACTCAGGAGGCTGAGGCAGGAGAATCACTTGAACCCAGAAGGCAGAGGTTGCAGTGAGCTGAGATTGTGCCACTGCACTCCAGCCCTGGTGACAGAGTGAGACTCCATCTCAAAAAAAAAAAAAAAAGTCCCCAAACTATGGGGTTTGGAGAGTTTTCAACTCCACATCTGTGAGCCAGGAGGGCAGTGTACCCCAACTGCACAGGACAGAAGCTTTTAAAGTATAAGGTTTGGAGATTTTCCAACTCACATCCATGAGCCAGGAAGGTGGTGTACCCCAACTTCATGGGACAGAAGTTCCTGAGCCTGCATCCCTTCCAAATCTCTTCCTATGTATAATACTTCTCCACCTGGCTGCCCATCTGTATTCTTTATTGTATCCTTTATTATGTAATAAGGCAGTAAATGTGTTCCCCTGAGTTCTGTGAGCATACTGAATAGATTCAGTTCCCAAGAAGAAAAGTCTCAAAAAAAAAAAAAAAAAAAAAAAAAAAAAGGGCAGGCAATCTTTGTGAGATAGTATGGAAGGTTTAATCACTCACTCCAACATAGAAGGGGTGGAAGATGTGAAGATGTGATGACGGTCAGATGGAGAGACCGCTGTCTGCCCCAGCTGAGCCCACTGGCAGAGGGCCATTCTGGGAATGCCTCACGAAGGTTCAGTTCCCAGCAACCCAAATGCTGGAGACTTGCTGTTGGAGCAGGTAGTCTGGAAGGTGTGCCAGTGTACGCCTGTGTCTGCCTGTGCGAGTGTGTATGAGTGTGTGTCTATCTGCATAGGACGTGCACTTACACAGCAGCAGGAGGCCCTAGGTGTGCTGCAGAGGCAGGGCAGGTGGGGATTGGAGAGGAGGTGATGCTTTCCTTTTTTGTGTCTATCTGAGCCTAGCCTTTGAGCTTTGGATGCGCTTGGCATTTTAAATAATCTTGTAGGTATCTTACTCGCCTCGGGATCAAAATAGTTTAGGATATTTTATATGAAAGACAACATTTAGGCTGGTCGCAGTGGTTCACACCAGTAATCCCAGCACTTTGGGAGGCCAAGGTGGGTGAATCACCCGAAGTCAGGAGTTCGAGACCAGCCTGGCCAACATGGTGAAACCCTGTCTATACGAAAAATACAAAATTAGTCGGGTATGATGAGGATGCCTCTAATCCCAGCTACTCAGGAGGCTGAGGCAGGAGAATCACTTGAATCCAGGAGGCGGAGGGTGCAGTGAGCTGAGATCATGCCACTGCACTCCAGCCTGGGTGACAGAGTGAGATTCCATCTCAAAAAAAAAAAAAAAGAAAGAAAACATTTATATAATCCTTAGCACTCAAAAACCAACCTCCACCATCTGCAAAACCCGTGGCTTTGACTACTCTCCTATTCTGAAACCTATTCTGATTTTCTTGATGTTGTCTGACTACTAAAATCTCCTTGTATTTTACCTTCCTTGAAAGAAAAAACAAAATGACAGGTATTTCTAAATGTAATAAGCTGTAACCTATTAGTATTTGTTGAAGACCAGCATTTCTACCATGTAGTAAGGACAGCTCCACCCCTGCTGCCTAAATCCTACGTTAGCAGAGCTCATCAGTTCAGTTATTTAATACTAGAGCTAAGAAAGACTGATTCATTTAGAACTGGTTAGAAAAAAAGTAGATTGAGGGGGCAAATTATTAGGTGGTGTTAGTAAGATAGTAATAGAGTAATAAACAGTACTGAGGAGGAAAGTCAAGGAGAGAAGGTGGAAGGAAGGGAAGAAAGGAAGGAAGGAAGGAGAAAAAAAGATGGGGAAAAAGGAAGGGAGAGAGGTATGCTGTGTGGGAGAGACTAGGCCCTACTAAGGATTTATTCAATATTCACCGTTGAAGGAGTAGGGCCTGAAAATAGGGGGTGAATCACATATCCAGTAACTTTCTTTTTTTGAGACAGAGTCTCTGTCACCAGGCTAGAGTGCAGTGGCACCATCTCGGCTCACTGCAACCTCCACCTCTCAGGTTCAAGCAATTCCCCTGCCTCAGCCTCCCAAGTAGATGGGACTACAGATGCCCACCACCACGCCCGGCTAATTTTTTGTATTTTAGTAGATATGGGGTTTCACCATGTTGGCCAGGATGGTCTCGATCTCTTGACCTTGTGATCCGCCCACCTCAGCCTCCCAAAGTGCTAGGATTACAGGCGTGAACCACTGTGCCTGGCCATATCCAGTAAGTTTCTAATTATGGCATTGATTCATTGCATTCCAAGTACCACAGCATGATTCTCATGTGTGTTCTGTTCATTGCTATAAACTCAAGGCCTAGAACAGAGTAAATACTTTGTAAATATTTGTTGAACAAACAATTGTATTACTTTCACAAAGACGGGTCACATTATCTCTGTTGTCCATGTTTTAAAACAGATGCGGAACTCTCTTCATCTGTCATGGTAACATGTGACTGAAGGCCCACAGCAAGGGTAGAGCTGACCTGGCTTTTCAGGAATCTTGTACTGGGAAGGGTAGCTGAAAGCACCCAGAGCACGGCTCACAGGTCTGCCTACCCTTTGCAATTCAGGAGAAGCAAAGAGTAGACAGTCTTGGAGTGAGAATTTTCAATGTAGCTGTGCAAATTCCTCCACACACTCTTTGTAGAAACCAGGATGATGGTCTCCTTAGTTATGAATCATGCTGTTGGTCAGACTGTCTCATCCAAAGGCAGAAATAGCCTCATTGACAGTCACCAGAACTATTACTGTGTGAAAAAGATCTGTAGCTAGTTCCCTAGATTTCCAGTGGAGGATGGGCAACTACTAATTACCCATTTCCTTTGATGAGAAAATATAAATAATGAGCTCATATAAGAATGGGGCAGATGAGGGAAATATTGGGTTGTGTCTGGCTGGAGCAGAGGCCCTATACATTGGATGCTATGAAACCTGGCATGCTTGGACAGGCAGCGTACACCCATGTGACAAAGAGATGCAGTACTTTTCTTTAGGGTAGGAAGAGATCCTTGCCAGGACAAATAATAATAATGATAGCTAACACTTACCAGGCTTTACTATGTGCCAGGCACTGTTGTAAGCGTGTACATGTATTAACACATTTAATCTTCACAACAACCTCATGGGGTCTAGTAGAGTTATCACTGTCATTTTATAGGGAAAAAAACTGAGACTGAGAAAGGGTAGACACTTGCTCGAGTCACACACAGAGCTGGTAGCCCTCTCTACTGATGGGGAAGGGAAATGGAACCAATTTATTGAGTACCAGCACCAGAAAAAAAAATGGAGGTCTAAGATCCTAGCAGGCATCTGCTTCCATTCCAAAAGGAGTCAGAAGCTCACCCCTGGGAGTGTGACTTTGAGCAGTTTGCCAACTTTACAACCTCCCGTGTTGTCTATCCTTATCATTCTTCTCAATTTCCCTGTAAAAATGCTCTTTACCACATTTTAAGTGAAAAGAACTTGGGTGCTTATTTCTGGGGATAGTGAAGGGAATAGAACTTGGGACCAAGAAATAGGTCAGGGATGATGGCTGCGTCCCTAGGGTCCCACAGGGCACAGGTTTGGGTGTACATGGAGGTCTTGCAGATAAGCAGATAATTCCAGGAAAAGCAGACTATTTCAACTGTGGAACAGACCCTAGTCATTACTGAAGGAGGGTGTGGAACATTCTTTTCTGAAGATGTTCAGATTTTGGAAGCTCCTCGGCTACGTTTCCTAGATTTGTGTTTTTATGTTATCACTAAGAAGAAGGTGTGATTTCCTGTCTTGTGACCACAGCACCTCCAGGTCTCTGCCCACCCCTGCGGCCACTCCCAACCTGGGTAGTTTGGCCTAACAGAAGCAGCTGCTTCCCCTCAACTTGCTTCTGAAGTGTTGCTAAGTCTGGGTTTAATGAAAGATAATTTAATTTCTTCTATGATTTTTATGAATAAACATTAGTTGTGCAAAGCTATTGTCCGAAAACTGACAGAAAATAATTATAAAGATCAAAACCCTGCATTTTCTTCTGAAAATTATGGGTGAATTAGAGTGAGATAATTATCAAATAAGTCTGGTATATGTAATTAACTTGATGTAACTGTATGTCTGGTCTGCGCAGGGCTATAAAAACATAATGATCTTTCATTATATTTTCACTAGTCTTATGATGGTTTGAACACAGTGTTGCTTCAAAGCAAGATAATATGTAAGATTACAACCAGTTTGATATTCTATTTCCATTATATTATAATTAATTATATAATTATAACATAATTATGTAACATTATAATGTTAATTATATATTGCTGTGTATCTCCAGTCTAAGTCCGTTGGACCTGAGTTCTGCAAGCCAATATTTATGAGCCACCTTCACCACAGCTCACTTTTCTAGGAATCTATGTAATAAGTTCACTTGACAAAAATATAACAATGAAATGTGTATGAGAACCTATATAAAAGAGAAGTATAAAAATATATATCGTAAAATTCGTCCTTCAGAAATTTTACTATTACTATAAGAAGACAATAAAGGCAATAATAAAAATCTCATTTTAATGAACAAGCATGAAAAGTTGAAGGAGTAAACATAAATGAAATTAATGGAAATTTTATAGACTATTATGTGATAAAATGCTAAATAAGTCAGACAGACAATAAGTTCGTAAAGAAATTCAGGAATTGAGTTGACTTATCCTTAAAATTGTATTATTAAAATTACTTGTTTGACATTGTTAAGGCTAGAACTTACCTAAGGTTTGTACTGTTTTCATCTTACCATTTATCGTATTTTACCCTCAAAACAGCCTTTTGATGTAGAATGGGAAAGGACTATTACGTCTCTTTTACAGATGAGGACACCGAGGGTCAGAGATTTACCCAAGGTCAAGATGTTATATATTTGGTGGAGTTTTGAGTAACTTCTAATGTTGCTGTCCCTTTACGTTACAGTGAGTGAAGACTGTATTATGACCTAATTAATGAATGACTCAGCCATTCATTCATTAATTCTTGCAACATATATTTTTTGAATGCCTATAGGGTGCCTGGCTCTTTCATAGGCACAAGAACAAAATGGATATATCACTGTCTTCATTGGAATTTACATTCTAGGGGAAGAAAGTAGACAATAAAATAAATACACGAATTATGTAGAAGGTGATGAGAGTTATGGAGAAAAGTAAATCAGTGGAAGAGAAGGGATAAAGAGGGCCATGGGGACTGGACATTTACCTTTTCAAATAGGGTAGTCAGGGTCGGTTCCATTGAGAAGTTAACATTTAAGTGAAAACATTAAAGAGGTATAGGGATGAGTCACATGGACATATGGAGAAAGAGCACTGCAGACCGAGGGATCAGCAAGGGAAAAATCAATGACTCAGGAGCATTCTCCTTCCCAATGTGTTCAAAACACATTCAGCAACATATGTGCTAAGGTGGAATGAATGAGGGGACGGGTAGTGGGGGCGAAGTCAGAGAACAGAGTGAAGAGGTGGATCATGTAGAGTCTTGTGGGCCACTGTAGACTTTGATGTTTGCTTTAAGTGAAAGTAAAGGACATTGAAGGAGTCACATTGATCTAATTCATGTTTTTAAAGTATCAATCTATAAATTACAGATTAGTCTGTAAGGAGCTGAAAATGGAAGCAGGGAGACTAGTTAGAAGACTACTGCAATAATCTAGACTTGAACCACTGGGCTAACATGGAGTAATGAGAGATGGAGAGATGGCCAGATGGCCAGAATTTTACATATTTTGAAGGTAGAGTTAAAAGGAAGAATGACTCCAAGGATTTCAGCCTGAACAACTGAAAGGAAGGAGCTACTGTAACTGAGATTGGAAAGATTGTTAGTGGGCCAGTTTTTAAATTTTTAATTATTTTGTTTTGGGGTGGAAGTGGTGGTGAAAGATCAGGAGCACAATTTAGGGCATGTAAAATTTAAGATGTTTATTAGATATCCAAGTGGAAATGTGGAGTAGAGTTCAGGGGCAAAATCTGGGCAAGAGACATAAATCTGGACGTTAACAGTTTTTAGATACAATATAAAGCTGTGAGATTGGATGAAATCACCAAGGGAGTGAGTATAGAGAAAAGAAGTGTATCAAAGACTGAACTCTGAGGCCTTCCAACATTAAGAAATTATGAAGATGAGGCTCTTGAGGGTCATCTCCTAGGGTATCCAAATGGCCTGCCATCACCACCACCACCATCATCATCACCTCCATGACCACATGACTGTTATGTGATGTTGATTATGTGAACCGGATTTGTTGTAATTGTGTTTTGCAGAGAAAATTTATACTTGACCTCCTTCATATCTATGAGAGTGGTGAATTTTCTGGGTGGAGAAATTACTTAGCTGACTCTTCCGCATAACAAGGAGGCAACCTCTTGTTCTACAACTATCACATATTGTTTCAGAAAGTCTTTGCTCTGAATTTACATGCCTCAAATACAAAAGATACAGAAGGCAGTTCCAGAGGAAAAGAATATATTCTCATTTCGATTACAGATACGAATAATCTACTACGAGAACAACACACTGCAAAGAATAGTGGGACATAAAGAGTTAGGGTATGGCCCTCAACCTTGAAGCACCAGAAGTTAATATATGCATTTACATTAAGGGTTAATATGATTAAGTGACATAGCTGTGACAAGTGAGTTACTGCAGGATGCCAGGGTTGGGGAAGAGTTCATGAAGATCATGCTTATTTATCAGCTTGGCTAGAGCAGAGAATGTGTGTTGTTAAAAGAAAATCTTTAGACAAATTAAATTTAGCAGAGTTTTTTTGAGCAATGATTCATGAATTGGACAGCATTCAGAACCAGGACTGAACCATGAGGCCCTTTGACATTAAGAAATCCTGGGCCAGGAGCAGTGGCTCATGCCTGTAATCCCTGCACTTTGGGAGGCCGAGGCAGGCAGATCACCTGAGATGGGGAGTTCGAGACCAGGCTGACCAACATGGAGAAACCCCGTCTCTACTAAGAATACAAAATTAGCTGGGTGTGGTGGTACATGCCTGTAATCCCAGCTACTTGGAAAGCTGAGGCAGGAGAATTCCTTGAACCTGGGTGGTGGAGGTTGCAGTGAGCTGAGATCATTCTGTTGCACTCCAGCCTGGGCAACAAGAGCAAAACTCCATCCCCGCCCCCGCAAAAAAAAGTAGAAATCATGGAGATGAGGATTTCCAGGAGGTTCAGAGAGCTCTATCCAGCAATGTGGAACAACGTGGCAGGCAATATTTATAGCTAGAAAAGGGAAATAATGTACAGAAACAGCTTGATTGGTTACAGCTTGGCATTTGCCTTATTTGGGCATGGACTGATTAGTTGGCAGTAATTGGCTGAAGTTTGGCTACTATGATTTGCTAAGATTCAGCTACTTGCTACACAAGTGTTGGCCTGCATTTTGTTTATATGCTGTTATGTTGCAGTTTGCTACAGAGAAATAAAGTAAGGAGGCAGAAACAAAAGTAAGGAGGTGGCCTTGGCCAAATTTAGTTTAATTTAGCAGTATTGAGAAACAGCTGTGTGTTGGCTTGGAGAGAAGAATAGAATGGGTTCTATGGAAGGGGCATACAGTCCAAGAGCAGAAGGACCCTTGGTGTGGTGGTGGTGGTTGGGGAGCATGGGCTAAACAAGGGGAGAATGTTAGGGGTCTGCGGATCCTGAGTCAACTCTCTACAGGGCTTTGATTAAAACTTCAAAGGATAAGTCACAGTCCCATTTCTTATGCCTCTTTGAAGAAGCATGAGTTTGGGGAAGGCTAGACACCGAGACTCTGGGTACCTCCTAATGCTGGAGATTGGTTCTGAGCAGCCCCTCTGACCTTCTGGGTCCTCTCTGAAGCGCTATGAAGGGCACAGAGGGTGACTTCCAGGGGCTGCTTTATTTCTTCCCTTTACCTTGGATTTAACCTCACAAGGAAAATGTGTTGTGAAATTAAAATATATATATATTTTTTTATCTCAAAATATTCTGAAAGAACAAAAGTTACTAAACTTAAAAAAAAAAAGACACATGTTCTATTTTTTCATTCACTCACTAATTCTCATTCACATTACAATCTACACTTACTGAATATCCATAGTATTTAAGGTACCATACTGAAGAAACAAGACAGATGGAGCTCAGTCTCTCCTTTCTCTGGAGGTCCCTGACTTGTGCTCACATCATGTTATGTTATGGTTGGAACACTTCCTGGTATTACAGGATTCCTTCAGTGCCACTTCACCAGACAGAAATCTCTGCAGCTGCTGTGACCTCTGCTCAGGGCCTCACTCAGCCCCTGGGGCTCCCTCCACCCACTTGGCCCACAGGCTGTGCTCAGCTTGTGCCCCTGCCCAGATCCCACATCCAAACAGGGACTCTGCCCTCAACCCTTAGCTGGACCAGGTGTGCCATGTGTGGCTTTCCAATTGGGTGCCAGAGTCTAGATGAGGGGAATGTGGTGGCATCTGAAAACTCAGAGATGCCAGCAACTGCAGAGCCCCAGTGGGTGTCACACCTCTCGCTCAGGGAGTCTGAGGTCTGAGCCCCCAAGAAACGTGGTTTTGGTAGTTTGGCAAGCCAGCCAGGAGGGAATGGCGCCCAACTGCTTCGCTTCTTTATGCCTCAGCTAGGCAAACAGGGATTTGTTACAGCTCTCTCTGATGCCCACAGCTTGGCAGATGGGGGTGTGTTATAGCTCGTTTGTTCCTGCCACCCACTGCTTGGTGAACGGGGACGTGTGGTGCCCAGTGGTTTTTCCACTCCCTAGCTTGGGGAACAGGAATGCCTGTTACAGCTCTTTTTGCACCACTTACCATTTGGCAGTTCCAGGTTCTTGTCCCACAAACAAGAGGAATGAAGTGTGTGGACACCAGAGAGCGAGCAAGGCAGAGAAGAATTTTATTGAGCAACAGAAAAGCTCTTGACATGAGAGGGCACCTGAAGTGGGTAGCCCTCTGTGTGAGAGGAAACCTGAAAGCAGGTAGCCACCTGTGAGGCTGAGTCTAGGGTTTTTATGGGTTCAGAATGGGGGAGTGCGTGCTGATTGGTCCATGGGCAGGCCTGGAAAAAGACCATTCCACTGGCTAAAAGGCATGGAGGAAGTTCTCACTCTGGTGGTGGATGCCACCCGAAAGTGGCAGCTCAGTTTTTAGGCTTCAGGCTATCTTTAACTTGAATGTTAGATTTCACTGGGAACCTGTCCTTGCCTACCTAAGAATTTGTCTGTCTCCTGTCTCCTTCCTATCACTCATAGGAAAATAAAAATCATTAGGATATGTGTCCCATCACATTCATTTTTCATAACCTCAAAGAGTGGGTTCAGTTTTATACAGCTACTCTCTGCTCCTGTGTGCCTGAAAGGAGAAAGTAATGACCAAACACTTTGTTAAATACGCCAAATTGTTATTTATTTATTTATTTATTTTGAGACAGAGTCTTACTGTGTCACCCAGGCTGGAGTGCAGTGGCGTGATCTCGGCTCACTGCAACTTCCGCCCCCTGGGTTCAAGTGATTCTTCTGCCTCAGCTTCCTGAGTAGCTAGGATTATAGGCATCTGCCACTGTGCCAGGCTAATTTTTGTATTTTTAGTAGAGACAGGGTTTCACCATCTTGGCCAGCCTGGTCTTGAACTCCTGACCTTGTGATCCACCCTCCTCGGCCTCCCAAAGTGCTGGGATTACAGGCATGAGCCACCATGCCTGGCCCAAATTGTTCTTTTTATTGCAGTCAGTTACAGGGCTGAAACTGTCCATGTGCTCATCCTGAAGGATGATGATCTACAGAAAATCCTAGTGTTAAAGTTATTTAATTTTATTCCAATAACAAGTGATGTGTTCCACTGAGCAGGAAAGGAGCATAAGGCATTTGGTGGAATAGGTCGTTTTAAGACTCTTCTAGTCAAAGCATCTGATTTCATTATTAGCAGTGTTAGATTTTCTTCCAAAATCCTTTTTGTGGAAAGATTAAGTTGAACTTCACAACATATCTGAAGTGTCATAATTGCTCTCACAAAACAAAAGATAAACCCTATGACTATTTTCATAAATTTTAACATTCACTTCATGTCTTTGCCACCCAACAAAACTAAAAGGAAATGAATGAGCTCCAGAACTTCTGGTATAATTAATCTAAGTTTTTGTTTGTTTGCTTCCTGAATCTTCAGGGAGATAACCCCTACATTATCCCTTTAGGACTAGGCAAATTCAGCAATACTGACTTTGGCAAAAAGCTTATTTTTTCAGAGGTTGTAAATTCTGGAACATTTTCAAAACATTACACTAAATAACCTTTAATTGGTAGCAATCAGGTTTTACTTAAGTTTAGCCATTTGATATTTTATGTCTATGTGAAAAAAATCTGCATAATATGCATTGATGCATCCATCAAAGAGCATTCATTCCAAAAATATGCCATGTTAAACAAAACGGCAGTGTAGGAGAATTTTCAAGTCAACGTAATATGTAATGGGTTTTGGGGAAATACTTAATGTAAATAATTTATTACAGAATCTTAAATTTAGATTGGTAAATTAATCATACTGCAATGGGAAGTCTAAGTCTAAAGCTTTTCTTATTAATTTACTTTAAATCAATCAAATAGGTATAAAATTTGTTGCTGGATATCACAGAGTTTGAAGAGTTTTATAAATTAAACATTAAAATCTTTTTCTTTAGAATAGAATGTCTGTCTAAAGAGTTGCTTTGGTCATTTAATTCAATTTTAAGGCTCCTGTCTTCTCTTCCTATCAAGCTGTGCTTCATAAATAAAGGCTACAGGCAGATCTTAGCTATGGTTGATTGCATCATTCACAAGTATAGACTGACTTGCCTTTCCTAGAGGCCATAGTAATGAGACATGGAATCTAATCCTAACCTTATGACGATTAATTTGTCAAATCAGGACCATCTAATCAGAGTTAGAAAGAAGGAAGAAGGTAGTGTTGATAAATAGCTGATGAAACTGGCTGGGAAGGCTCTTTCCTTCTCCCTGTTTCTGCTGCAAACTAATTCCCAATCCCAGACAGTTTCTCTATGTCTCCATGACCTGCTTTTTTTCTCCTTCCTCTTTCAACCCTAAATTATCACCAGTGAAAAAATTAATATATACTTCTGATCAAATAGTGATTTAAGCTACAAAAATATCATCGAAAGTTGGTTTATCATTGAAAATAAATTTTTTAAATCCTGACACCATGTGCAAACAACCAGGTAGGTCAAAATTCAGTTATATTCAGCTTAGCTTTTTGTTAACTAGTCAAATTTCTTTATTAGTATATAGATTCAATCATAGAAATGGGTAAATTGTTTCTGTCTTTTAAGAACTTAAAGTGTAGATATAGTACTGATCTAAAAATAAGTAGAGACCATAGAAAGAACTGAGTATATAGATCTGTGTATATATATGTATGTATAGTGAGATAAAAAGAAGAAAGAGGAGAGAGAGAGAGAGAAACCTTAGGTTTGGTGAGCAAATGGGGTTCAAAGGTCACAAGGGTGGAGGGCTTTTGCAACCTCTGGAACATTTGCAAATGTAAATCATTTCCAGACCATGCCCACTCTCAAGAACAAAGATTCATTTTGAAGTTTTTAGTTTCAATTTTTCTCTACTCTTCTGGTATGTTCTCCTTTATTAGTTTAAGTTATGTGCTCTATTGTTTTTGTGGTGGCTACTTGAAACACATTTTGAAGGACATATTTCGCCTCACACAGTCTAATGTCAATAATTAGACAAGCAGATAATCCTTTCAAACAATGGAGGATTTTAGAATGCCTTAATGCTACTCACCACTCCCTTTGGGATTACATGATTATTGTTATCTAGTAAATACATATTTATGTGTGGACATGCTCTTAAAAAAAAAAGAAATTGGGAGAAATCAGTTAATGATTACCCAGATATAAATCTTCATAAACATTGTAAAATACTAATGAATAATGGAAGTATATAGATATTTTACCCCAAAACATAACGATTTTGTAACCATTTCATATCACCAGGGAACATATTTATGACTTAAGTCTTGGTTCATAGGCTCATGTGAACACTCTTGGAATTCATTACTTTTATCAGTGGGGAGTTGCAAATAAAACAAGCAGGAGAGTCTTGGTGACAGTATTACAAACCTGGAAGGACACATGTTGAATTACAAGCAGATTCACTGAAACGCTCAGCCGTTTTCATGGACCTTGCCTCAGGATCTTAGAATATTTTATGGCATTAACCACAGTACATATCAGGTTCCCGACAATACTCATATTATAAAAATGTGTAATACACCTTTGGCCTTATAAAAACATACAGTATGTCAAAAGCAACTTTAGTCCTGGATTTTCTGAGGGATGTAGGGAATGGGGGTTGTTCAGCGCACCATCTGTTCTATCTTATATGTATGTAGTACTTAATCTCGAGGGCATTTTTATTTATAGAAAAGCAAAGAACAGGTAATAGGAGAGGAAAATTGGTTGGGGAGGGGTCATGGCATACATGAGAGAAAAAAAAAATTGTGAGAGTTGAAGCCCTAGTAAACAGTATTTTATATTCTATTATTGTGTGACTTACTTGTTCTTTGTGATACTACTTATAAAAATAACCATTAGGGATCCAGCCATTCCACTTCTGGCCGTATATCCAAAGGAACTGAAATCAGTATGTCATAGACAAGTCTGAACTACCATGTTCATTGCAACATTATTCAGAACAGCCAAGATATGGAAACAACGGAAGTGCTCATCAACAGATGAATGGATTAAAAATGTGATATATATATATACACAATGAAATACTATTCAGCCTTTTAAAAAAACTGGAAATTCTGTCATTGGCAACAACATGTATGGGCCTACAGGAC
Organism: Macaca nemestrina; assembly: GCF_043159975.1. Taxonomy (NCBI): domain Eukaryota; kingdom Metazoa; phylum Chordata; class Mammalia; order Primates; family Cercopithecidae; genus Macaca; species Macaca nemestrina. The sequence continues at coordinate 80,816,221 of NC_092135.1, read as the reverse complement.
ATTATGTTGAGTGAAATAAGACAGGTACAGAGAGACGAATGCCACATGATCTCACTTATATGTGGAACCTAAAAATGTCGATCTCATCATAGTAGAGAGCCCAATGGTGGTTACCAGAGACTGGGGAGGCGGGCATAGATGGGAAAGGGGAGCACTTGGTCTAAGGGTACAAAGTTTAGTGAGACAAGAGAAATAGGTTTTCATCTATTTCACAGAATGTGACTATTTCGTCTGTTACACAACATGTGACTATTGTCAATAATAATGCGTTGTATATTTAAAAATTGCCGAAAGAATGCATTTGAAATGTTTTCACCACAAAGAAATGATAAGTATTTGAGGTGATGGATATATTAATTAGCCTGATTTGATCATTCCACAATGTATATCCATATCAAAACATCACATTTTACCCTAAATATATAAAATTATTTGTCAATTAAAAATAAAATTCAGGAAAAGTAACCAATATTACTGTAAAGAAAAGAATAGTATTTTAGGATCAAAGCGTCTCTTTGGAATTGTATCCGTTTTGGTGCTGTCTCCCTGAGAGGGTCTGCACAGAGGTCTCATTACCATCCACACTATAGAGGAACTAGACTCTAGGGGTATGCGCGATCCCTGAGGGCTACAGGATGAAATTAGACTCCTGGTAAATCTTGAAGGGGCCCAGTAAGCAAACACCTCTTTTACCAATCCAAATTAAAAACTAATTGAAACAAAAGTCACAGCAGATTAACTGACTGATGTTATTACTAATATAAAGGAGAATGTGACTTTAGATATGTGACTAACAGGTTTTGCTAATTTTTGATCCCAGGATTCGTAAGAATTAAGTACCCAGTCATGGGTGTGCTGGACTACTGCAGGGCTCCTCTGCAGGTTGAGCTACCCCTAGAAGTGACCACACAGGGCACCTGAAAAGTGGTGAAGAGTTCCAAAGGAGAGAGGAAAGCCCAGATGTCTTCCTTCGCTCAGATTTACAGGTCTGAAAACACCTCCATTCAGGTTCCTCCCATGTTGTTTTTAGTCCTGGGGAGAAGAGTGGATGTTTCCTCCTCTCTGTGGAAATACATTCTTGTTTCCTCATTAAAGTTAAACTCATCCCTAGCATCCTGCAATCTTGTTTTGCTACACTTCTTTTCATTTCCTTTGTTCTTTCCACATCTGTTTTTCTCTGTTTTGGGGGTTCGTACTGTATTGATCATGGGAAGCCATCACACATTTTTCTCTGCCTTTGTCTTAATTTATTTCAATCATACATAGTAACCACAGTGATATAATAGTAATATTGGTTACAACCACCTACCAGAGCAAAGAAAATATGTAATTTATATATTTTTAGATCTATATGTGAAATGAAACAAATCTTCATTCTCCGTATTCAGGAAAGAAAAAGTAAATTTGCATTTAGGTTGAAACATTGAATGTGTGAATACCTAAGGAACATTACATTTATTAAAAAGATAGAATAAATTCATTTATAAACAGAACCTAGAGCTAGTCAGAGCTAGATAGAAGCAATTGATTTGTAGTCTATTTGCACAATTTTTTCCTTTCTTCATGTGATCGAACTCTTTTCTGTGTAAAGCCATTTCTTGACTGCTTTTAGTTCCTTTGTCATAGTCTTACTGTGAATTAAGTGTTATAATTTTACAGCCTTCTGTTTGGTTCTTCTTAAATACTTGAGGGAAAATTTTAGCCTGTTGTTGGCTTTACCCCATTTTTCAGAGAAAAACAAGCTCGAAAACAAAATGCACAGCAGATGTAAAGCACTGTAGAGTTCCCCACTGAACCTTCCACCAGGAATGATGTTTTTAACACTAGGCAGCACCAGTTGTTGATGTGGCACCAAGTAACAGAGAGTTCCTTGAAGCCTATACAAACCTGGCAATAGTGGTTTTACAGTTACTTGTAGTTAAAAATTGTTTATACCTAGAAGAGGAAAATGCAATTTTCTGCAAAATGCGTGTTCATGGGTAATGTGAGATGAGAAATACAAATAAAATGAAAATATGGACCTATAACTTGGTGAAATGAAACATCAAATTTGTCACCTGCAGGACAAATAGTTATTTTAAATATACACATTTGGGCTCTTACTAAATGAAAAATGACGAAATAAATATATGCCAACCTTGACATACGTTGGTGAGAGGTAAGCAGTTTTTCAAAAGCAGTTTATAGGCACTATCAAAAATGCCCAATTAATCGTATTCCACCTGCCAGTTCTTTTAAAGCCCTGTCTCCCAACCTCCCTCCTTCCACATTAGGTTTATGGCCTTTCTGAAGAAAACTGATGTACATGGCCTCACTCGCAGGGTGGTGTCGTCTAAACCCTTTGAAGAGAAAAGTATTCTGTCATTCTACATAACTTAATTTTTGAAAAATCAAGTTCAGGAATTTACCAACCTCTACACTAGAACATTCTTCAAATCTGATGTAAATCTTCTCCACTATAACATAAACAACGTCGTAACTTAGTTTTCCCTCAGTTAAGATATAGGACCGACCTGTTTATAGTTCTTTCCATCTTGTAAAGTAAACTTATTAGAGTTTAAGTTTTATGATGGCCCAGACCCTGCTTTGTTTATTGAGTTATCTCAGCAACCTAAAATTGTCTGGTAATTAGAAGGTGAGCAATAAACGTTCAATGAATGAATTGGGTGAATTATCTTTTTCAGAATAACAATATTATTTTAAACCTTCCTCAGAGATTATATTCCACTTCCTTCCCCAAAGAGGCTTCATAGTTTCTTCTGTATCCTGTCCAGTTTGGTCCTACTGGACACAGTATTCTACACCTTAATAGCTGTATTTTCATTGTGTTAATCACTATGATTATCATCATCAGAAACATTAAAATTAAACAGTATAAATGGACTCCAGTGGACGTTCCACTCCAATGCCCTCTTGGGAGACCTTTGAATGTTTTCATTCAAAGCAGATTATATTTTACTTACAAATTAAATTTGTTCTAGTTTCAAATCTGGAATAAAGGAAATCTAAAAAAAGAGATGTGATTTCTTACTCTTGCAAAATATTTAAAGAATTCAAATTGGTTTTGTTTGGCAATTACTAATGATTTGTCAACATCGGAACTTCTATCAAGAGAGATGAAGAATTTATAGAAATTGTGTACTGCAGGCCGGGCGCGGTGGCTCATGCCTGTAATCCCAGCACTTTGGGAAGTGGAGAGAGTGGATCACTTGAGGTCAGGATTTTGAGATCAGCCTGGCCAACATGGTGAAACCCCATCTCTCCTAAAAATACAAAATCAGCTAGACGTGGTGGCATGCACCTGTAATCCCAGTTACTCGGGAGGCTAGGGCAGGAGAATCACTTGAACCTGGGAGGTGGAGGTTGCAGTGAGCCAAGATTGTACCACTGCATTGCAGCCTGGGCGACAAAGTGAGACTCCATCTCAAAAAAAGAAAAAGAGGAAAGGAAGGAAGAAAGGAAGGAAGGAAGAAAGGAAGGAAGGAAAGGAAGGAAGGAAGGAAGGAAGGAAGGAAGGAAGGAAGGAAGGAAGGAAGGAAGGAGGGAGGGAGGGAGGGAGGGAGGGAGGGAAGGAAGGAAGGAAGGAAGGAAGGAAGGAAGGAAGGAAGGAAGGAAGGAAGGAAGGAAAGAAATTGTGTATGGCCTTCAAAGTGCAAAAGAAATGCAAATCAAAAACACAATTAAATCCCACTTTATACCCACTAGGATGGCTATAATAAAAAAGACTGTCTAAATGTTGTATCTTTAAGTGTTGACAAGGATGTGGAGAAGTTGGAACTTTTATAAGTTGCTGGTAGGACTACAAAATGGCACAGTCACTTTGAAAAAATCTGTGTGGCCTTAACTTATCTTCATGTGGGTGTTATTTTCAAAGCTTTGCCAGGTTCTATCTTTATCAGGCCAAGAGAAAAGATGGCTGATATTCTGTCCCCATCTCTCTTTCCACCTCGGAGAGAATAATTGAGTGATGTCACTCCAGGTAACATTCTTTCCTGATCCTCTCTCTGAGAATCTCTCCCATTATGCTGCCTTTTACATGACATGTTACTGTAGGGGAAGGGGGAAGTTTCTCAGAAGGCCTATGTGCAAAGTCCTATCAAATTCTAAGCCTCATCAAGTCAATTAAAGAATTGTTGAGACTCTCACTTTTTCTTACTGTCTTTATTCTGTCAAACTCAACATTGTAATAATCAGACTGACAGCCAAGATTGAGGATCAAAACAAATATTTATTATAAATTATAGTCATGGATATAATTTTCTAGAGAGCCTTGGAAACTATCTCTTACGAAGGAAATAAGTAAAAGCAGATTTTTATTTAAAGATAGAAGATATAATCCTCCCCTAGATGTATTCCATAACATCATAATGTAGTAATTAAGCAGTTGGACCAGATGTTTTTCCTTTAGGCTCAAGAAATTATTTATTGTTCCATTCAGTTAATAATATTGTATTGATCTCATATCAGTCATATGTTCAAGGTAGAATTTGGGAACTACAACCTTCCTGTCTTTCCTTTCCTGAGAGATTGCTCAAGGGTGACAGGCTTTGCAAGATACATTTACTAAGATCAAACCAATCTTATTGTTAAGGTCTCTATGAAATATCTTCAGATTGAATTAAGATATCTAGGGAATTAATGGAATGAAATCGAAAGTCCAAAAATACGTTCAACTGATTTTTTTTTTTTTTTTTTTTTTCGAGACAGGGTCCCTCTCTGTCACCCAGGCTGGAGTGCAGTGGCATGATATTGGCTCATTGCAACCTGCACCTCCTGGGCTCAAGCAATCCTCCAACCTCAGACCTCTAAGTATCTGGGACCTCAGGCATGCATCACCATGCCTGGCTAATTTCTATGTAATTTTTGTAGAGACAGGGTTTCACCATGTTGCCTAGGCTGGTCTTGAACTCCTGGACTCAATTGATCGGCCTGCTTCAGCCTCCCAAAGTGCATGGATTACAGGTGTGAGCCACCATTCCTGGCTTGTAAACTGATTTTTGACAAGGGGGCCAAGACAATGAAATGAGGGAAACAAACAATATTTGAACAAGTAATTGCTGAGACAACTAGATAGTAGCATGTAAAAGAATGAAGTGCAACCACTTCCTTACATCATGCATAAAAACTCACCCAAAATGGATTATAGACCTAAAGATAAGAGATGAAACTATTAAAAATTCTTAGAAGAAAACAAAGGAGCCAATCTTTGTGACCTTGGCTTCTTAGATATGACACTAAAAGTACAAGAGACAAAATAAAAAAAGATAAATTGAACTTCATCAATATTAAAAACTTTTGTGCTTCAAAAGATACCATTAATAAAATGAAAAGACAATCTATAAAATGATAAAATATATTTTCTAATCACATATCTAATAAGGGACTTGTATGTGGAATATAAAAAGAACTCTTAAAACTCAAAAACAAGACAAGTAACTCAATTAAAAAGTGGCAAATGTATTAACAGTCACACAGACCAAAAAGAAAAAAAAAAGTGGCAAAGAATTTGAATAGCGATTTCCCCAAGGAAGTTGTACAAATAGCCAATGAGCATTTGAAAAGATATTCAGCATCATCAGTCATTAAGAAACTGCAAATCAAAAGCACAATGAAATGCCACTTTACACCCACTAGGATGACTATAATAAAAAAGACTATATAAATGTTGTATCTGTAAGTGTTGACAAGGATGTGGAGAAATTGGAACTTTTATATTTGCTAGTAGGACTACAAAATGGCACAGTCACCTTGAAAACAGTTTGAGAGTTCCTAAAAATGTTAAAATAGAGTCACCATGTGATCCAGCAATTTCACTCCTAGGTATATACCCAAGAGAAATGAAAGTATGTATGAATGCAAAAACTTGTACACAAGTGTTCATGCCAGCATTATTCATAATAGCCATAAAGGTAAAAACAATCCAAATGTGTATCAATTGATAAATGGATAAGCAAAATGAAATACATCCATTCAGTAGAATCTATTTAGCAGTAGAAAGAAATTAAGTTCTGATACACTCTACAATATAAATCAACCTAAAAGCACTATGTAAAGTGAAAGAAGCTATTTACAAAGACAACAAATTGTATGAGTCTCTTTATATAAATAGGCATATATATGTCCAGAAAGGCAAGTCCATAGAGATAGATTAATGGCTGTCTAGGGCTGGAGGTATGGGGGAGAAATTGGAGTGACTGCTAATGGGTATGAGGTTTCATTTTGGGGGGTGATAAAAATGTTCTGAAATTGTTTGTGGTGTTGATTACACAACTATGTGAATAAAAAAAGAACCACTGAATCATATACTTTAAAAGGGTAAACTTTATGGAAATCAAATTGTGTCTCAATGCAGCTGTTATAAAAAAAAGATATCTGAGGGATTGGCAGCAATTTAGTAGGTGAGGCATTTAAACTAAAACATGCCAGACTTTTTCTAGTGGGCACTGGGTTAAGACTGAAGGAGTAAATTTCCATGCAGAGGGAATGCAGTGCTGTGACGGGAAGCACAGAATCTGCAGCCGGATTGTCTGGATTTTAATCCTGACATGACCTCTTATTAAGTCATGGGATCTTGGGAAAATTATTCTGTGACCTAGTGTCCTCATTCACAAAGTGGGAATAATAATAATGGTACTATGTTTTAGAGTTGTGGTGATTAAATATAAGCTTTAACAGGGCCTGGTACATAAAAAATCATAGTAAATGCTATTAGGTTGGGGCAAAAGTAGTTGCGTTTTTGTTTTTTTTTTTCTTCATATTACTTTTACTGCAATTACTTTTGCACCAACCTAAATATATAAGTATTTGCTATTATTATACAGGCTACCAAATTCAAAGCATAACTTTCTGGAGCTGACTAAATTTCAACTCTGTTTCCAAATGAGTGAGTAATCATATGAAAAAAGGAGCCAAAATTTTAATAAGGAAAAATGGATTTCTAAGGAGTAGATTTGAAAGAGATAATAAAATACAGAGGAATAATAAAATATTTGTATTTGCCTTCTCATATAGCTACATTTTAAGAATAGTATCTTGTATCTGTGAAATGTGATTAAATATACCCCAAGAAAAAGGCAAGCAGTCTGCATTCACCTTTTGGGACTTATAATTAGGAAATTCTCTAGCTACTAAATTAACTATTGACTTACTAAGGTTGTTAGCATTGCGTGAATCCCACTCTTCTGGCCTGAGTTACGTTATAATAATTCAGTTCCTTGTGATGGAAGAATGGACAGAAATATTGAATGAGTATTAGCCAGAAGTAGAGTTATTACCCAGTGATGGGAAGAGTGAGATAGATAGCTGAGAGCCACCTTGAGGATCAGGGCCTCAATTAGAAAAGATCTTGGAGGAAAAATTTCACAGGATGGTTCATGTTCTTGGGTTAGCAAGAGGAGCAGCAGGTCAGGATTCCCAGGTGGGACCAATTTGTTGACTGGTGATACAGTGGTACTAAACCTATTCCCAGGGAATGTTCTGTGAGCACTAGGAGGATCCATCTTAAGATGTAGGTCCTTTACATTGGCAAATTTATTTTGAAATATCTCACTTTACCCCTAAAAACTTTCAATAGGCACTTCTGACATTCTGATTAGCATTTGTTCTTCAAAACTGAGGACAAAAGTTTAGATTTGAAAAAGTGCATTGGATGTAATGCTTTATGTGGTTACCAAGTTGGCAGGTTAGTTTTCTCATTATTTGTATATCAATGAAAGAGACCGATTCGCCTTCCATATTAAACATAAGGTGTATGACTCACATTTAACAAATCAGAGATGAATGAGGATTAACCTGGTTATTGCTTTTTTGTTTTTAGATGAAGGCTTGGTCTGTTGTCCCAGCTGGAGTGCAGCGGTGCAATCTCAGCTCACTGCAACCTCTGCCTCCTGGGTTCAAGTGATTCTCCTGCCTCAGTCTCCCAAGAAGCTGGGATAACAGGTGCATGCCACCACACCCAGCTAATTTTTCTATTTTTATGGAGACGGGGCTTCACCATGTTGGCCAGGCTGGTCTTGAACTCCTGATCTCAAGTAATCCGCCTGCCTTGGTCTCCCAAAGTGTTGGGATTACTGGCGTGAGCCACTGTGCCCAGCCCTTTTGAGTGTTCTGTTGGATTTATAGTCTTGTTAGGGATCATTTTAAGGCCAGTTTCTAATTTGGCCTTGGTCACAATGAATTATTTAGGTGTCTACATTATAGCTGAGGCATAAAACTCATGTTGGAATGACCTGTATGCTACTTGGTTGCTCCTCTGTTACCATAAGGAGAAATGAGCAATAAAATAAGGCTTTAAAAGATATAATACAAAAGATGTGGCAAAACATGTAGGTCTATTCTAGAGTAAGATGGTAGAAAGGGTGTTTTAGAAATTATCTGCAATTATATTTTGTTAAAGGGAGCTTAGAAAGAAATTCAGGATCATCTGGGTTTCAACTGACATGGGGAGAGCCTATAGTGTGGGCTCTTGGATGTGTTTCCAGACCCTGAAAACCTTTTAGATTGCTTGGAAAGTCTAGATTATTTTAAGGTATTACATAAACTGAATACCATTATGTTAATTATCAGATATATTTCTATAGTCATTTTCTGTTTCCAGGTGTATAAGAAAAACACACACTACCAATAGAGAAGGAGAATGGTGTAAGTAGATCAAACTAGCAAACACTCTTAACTGCTTTAGTCCGTTCTCACATGCTATGAAAAAATACCCAAAGCTGGGAAATTTTTATTTTCTTTTTCTTTTTGTTTTATATGAACTTCATTTTTTAGTAAACATTAAATAAAATGTAAGTTTTTTTTATTATACTTTAAGTTCTGGGATACATGTGCAGAACGTGCAGGTTTGTTACATAGATATACATGTGTCATAGTGGTTTGCTGCACCCATCAACCCGTCATCTACATTAGGTATTTCTCCTAATGCTATCCCTCCCCTAGCCCTCCACCTCCCTCAAAAGGCCCCAGTGTGTGATATTCCCCTCCGTGTCCATGTATTCCCATTGTTCAACTCCCACTTATGAGTGAGAACATGCGGTGTTTGGTTTTCTGATCCTGTGTTAGTTTGCTGAGAATAATGGTTTCCAGCTTTATCTACGTTCCTGCAAAGGACATGAAGTCATACTTTTTTATGGCTGCATAGTATTCCATGGCGTATATGTGCCACATTTTCTTTATCCAGTCTATCATTGATGGGCGTTTGTGTTGGTTCCAAGTCTTTGCTATTGTAAATAGTGCCTCAATAAACATATGTGTGCTTGTGTCTTCATAGTAGAATGATTTATAATCCTTTGGGTATATACCCAGTAATGGGACTACTGTGTCACATGGTATTTCTGGTTCTAGATCCTTGAGGAATTGCCACACTGTCTTCAACAATGGTTGAACTAATTTACACTCCCACCAACAGTGTAAAAGCATTCCTGTTTCTCCACATCCTCTGCAGCATCTGTTGTTTCCTGACTTTTTAATGATTGCCATTCTAACTGGCATGAGATGGTACCTCATTGTGGTTTTGATTTGCATTTCTCTAATGACCAGTGGTGATGAACTTTTCTTCATATGTTTTTTGGCCACATAAATGTCTTCTTTTGAGATGTGTCTGTTCATATTCTTCACCCACTTTTTGATGGAGTTGTTTTTTTCTTGTAAATTTGTTTAAGTTCTTTGTAGATTTGCATATTAGCCCTTTGTCAGATGGATAGATTGCAAAAATTTTCTCCCATTCTGTAGGTTGCTTGTTCACTCTGATGATAGTTTCTTTGGCTGTGCAGAAGTTCTTGAGTTTAATCAGATCCCATTAGTCAATTTTGGCTTCTGTTGCCATTGCTTTTGGTGTTTTAGTCATGAAGTCTTTGCCCATGCCTATGTCCTGGATGGTACTGCCTAGGTTTTCTTCTAGGGTTTTTATGGGTTTAGGTCTTAGGTTTAACTCTTTAATACATCTTGAGTTAATTTTTGTATAAGGTGTAAGGAAGGGGTCCAGTTCCAGTTTTCTGCATATGGCTAGTGAGTTTTCCCAACACCATTTATTAAAGAGGGAATCCTTTACGCATTCCTTGTTTTTGTCAGGTTTGTCAAATATCAGATGGTTGTAGATGTGTGGCATTATTTCTGAGGCCTCTTTTCTGTTCCATTGGTCTATATCTCTGTTTTGGTACCAGTACCATGTTGTTTTGGTTACTGGAGCCTTATAGTGTAGTTTGAAGTGAGGTAGCGTCATGCCTCCAGCTTTGTTCTTTTTCCTTAGGATTGTCTTAGCTATATGGGCTCTCTTTTGGTTCCATATGAAATTTAGAGTAGTTTTTCTAATTCTGTGAAGAAAGTCAATGGTAGCTTGATGGGGATAGCATTGAATCTATAAATAACTTTGGGCAGTATGGCCATTTTCACGATATTGATTCTTCCTATCCATAAGCATGGAATGTTTTTCCATTTGTTTGTGTCCTCTCTTTCTTCCTTGAGCAGTGGTTTGTAGTTCTCCTTGAAGAGGTCCTTCACATCCCTTATAAGTTGTATTCCTAGGAATTTTATTCTCTCGGTAGCAATTGTGAATGGGAGTTCACTCATGATTTGGCTCTCTGTCTATTATTGGTGTATAGGAATGTTTGTGATTTTGGCACATTAATTTTGTATCCTGAGATTTTGTTGACATTGCTTATAGCTTAAGGAGATTTGGGGCTGAAACGATGGGGTTTTCTAAATATACAATCATGTCATCTGCAAACAGGGACAATTTGACTTCCTCTCTGCCCTTGACACATGCGGGTTATGAAGATTACAATTCATGGTGAGATTTACTGGGGACAGAGGGGACACAGCCAAACCATATGAGTTGCCGTGTCATGCCAGAACCCTATTGACTTCAGTAAGAATGGTGCCAGGTTCAAGAAGCTGAAGAAGGGACCCAGAGGCAGCAAACGAGACATGGAGTTTATTGAGGGAACTTGCATACAGGGTAGTCCAGTGGCAGTGGGCTGGACAGGAGAACCACTACCATTTGTAGAAAGCACGCTGTTTATATAGAATTTTCACTTGGCACCCTCTCCTTAGGAACCCCTACCTGACAACCTTCATTTAACCCGAAACAAACAGCCTCAATCCCCAGTATGGCCCGCGTTCCATGGGATGGGCTGGGGGTTCATAGGTTCCTCATAAATAATGAATTAATCTCTGGATTGGTCACTTTTGAATTCCTTAGCTCACAACTCCGAACACACCTTGTTTTTAGACCATAGGGTCATTCTCAGGGCATGCTTAAGTTATTGCTGCTGGTAGGTATGTCTGCCATACATGCCATTAACTTCATGATTTTGGGTAAGTGATTTTATCTCGAGTCTTCTCTTCAAATTAAGGTATGGTGGGGAGGGCTAGGAGGTTGCAGAGGTGAAAGAGGTGGGTGGATTAGATTGCTGAGATTCATTCCACCACTAAGATATTAAGGTTCCTTCTGCAACTTCTTTGAAGCTGGATCTATCATTCTTCTTCTGCAATGGGGGTGGAGTGATGCTGTGACCCTTAGGACAGTACATGAAGGCCAGAGGGCCAGTTGATTGTAAGGCCAAGTCTCACTGGGGCTATTATTATGACCTTTGAGTGGTAGAGGTATCTAGACAAACTTTAGAGAGTCATTTAGCTATTAGGCTGCTTTATTAACATTTTGTTTCCAATTTTCCTATGAGAAAAGATAAAAAGAGATCAAATCATGAAATCTTTATAGCATGAAAAGCATTTACTCGGGGTAAATCAAAGCTTACTATCTAGTTCAAAAGAGTGATTTTAAAGTGTTGTTCCTGGACAGCAGTATTAGGATCACCTGATAACTTATTTGAAATGCAAATTCTTACCTTATCAGAAATTCTGGATGAAGCCCAGCAACCTATGTTTTCAGAAGCCTTCCAGGGGATTCTGCTGCATGATTCAGTTTGAGAATCATTGCCCTAAGGTTGCTGCATCGAACAGCTGGGAAGATTTTATTGGTTTGCGTGGAGATGGGAAAGGGTAAGATCTTCTTCCTAAGACAGAACTCAAGGAATTACTAGGTCTGCAGAATACTTCAGGTACAGGCTATGAGCAAGGAGGTCTCCCCATCTGAAATCCAAAGCTTCTCATTGGGCTTGACATCTTGACATCTTTCTATTCTTTTTTTTTTTTTTTTAAATGGGGTCTCTTTCTGTCACCCAGACTGGAGTACAGTGGCTTGATCTCTGCTCCCTAAAACCTCCACCTCTCGGGTTCAAGCAATTCTCCTGCCTCAGCCTCCTGAGTAGCTGGGATTACAGGCGCGCGCCACCATGCCCGGCTAATTTTTTTTTTTTTTTTTTTTTTTTTTTTAGTAGAGACGGGGTTTCAGCATGTTTTTGGTCAGGCTGGTCTTGAACTCCTGACCTCGTGATACACCTGTGTTGGCCTCCCAAAGTGCTGGGATTACAGGCGTGAGCCAGCGCACCCGGCCAACATCTTTCTATTCTTAAGAAGATAGAGCCAATATCTGACAGTTGATGTGGTCAGGGTACAGGCTGAGACCCAGGCTCACAGAGATCCCTGGTTTTTCCCTTTCCCTGGCTCTTTTCTGCGTATGAAGCAGATAATTTGAATTGTTAAAAGAGCATGGATTCAAATCTCACTCTGCCAGGCCCTTATCTATCTGTGATAACTTTGGGAAACTTCATCTTATGGAGCCTTATTTTCTTCATCTTTGGAACTAATACCTTGTGCAGTTTATGTGCTTAAAAAGTGGTTTATGTACCTCACATAAAATACTCGCAAGTACTCAATAAACACTAATTCCTTGCTCCTTGATACCCTGATAGTATAGAATGGGCCTGGCCACAGCCATTCTGACTCGCTGGTGTTCAACTGTACCAGTTGTTAACTATTTTACACATTAGCTCTGCTTGTGAAAATGTAAGAATATTTTCTTTTGCATTTTTTGCAAACACATTTTCTTATAGCAAAAATGTGGGTAGACTTATTAACACAAACCTAGGGTAGGTTTACAGTTTATTCAAACAGATGAAAAAATAATGTGAATATTTAAATTACTGACAAAAAAAGACATTGCAAAATTGTGGCAGGGAGGGGGAAATTGGCCAACTTTGAATTTTGGTAATATGGCCATATCAAAGTAATATACTCTAGCATGATGTTTTTCTTGACATTGCCACAGGAACACCTACCTGTCAGGAAGTTAAACCAAATGCCAGTGATCATGGTATCATCGCTCATCCTGAGAAGCTTGACTGGCCATCACTGGGTCTGGGCGCACTTCCTAAGCAGTGGTTGAGCCTAGAATTAACCCATAGTCCCAACTAGGTGCTAGGGGGCGCTATGCTGCAGCTCTCAGACAGCCAGGTGTCCTCACCTGGATATGCGTTGTGTGGAGCCCATAAAAAAGAATGAAATAATGTATTTTGCAGCAGTTTGGATGGAGCTGGAGGCCATTATACTAGGTGACATAACTCAGGAATGGAAAACGAAATACTGTATGTTCTCACTTATAAATGAGAACAAAGCTATGGGTACATGAAGGCATATCTTTGAGTGGTATAATAGACTTTGGAGACTCACAAGTGGAGAGCTTATGAGTCTACTAGGGAGACTGAGGCAGGAGAATCTCTTGAAGCCGGGAGGTGGAGGTTGCAGTGAGCCAATATAGCGCCACTGCGCTCCAGCCTGGACAACAAGAGCAAAACTCCATCTCAAAAAAAAAAAAAAAAAAAAAAAAAAAAAAAAAAAAAAAAAAGAATAATTTGTAAAAACAAACACTGTTCAAGGATAACTAACCAGAAAAATGAACACAACTAGACAAGGTACTCAAAAGGGCTTCCTCAAGACAGTAACATTTATTTTGGGCTTTTTAAAAAACAAATTTGGATTAAAGTTGTAAGGAGACCTATTAGACGAAGAGGATAGCTGACTTTTGTGCAGGGGAAGGGAAACAGACTTTGTTTCAAATAGTTGCAGAACCTTTCAAACTATTGGCACCTTTCTTCTTACACTGTAAGACTTTTAAGATGAACAGAAAAATGTATTTAGCAAACAATTTACTACATCTACTCCTGATGTTTTTTCTTCTAATTTAAGAAAATCTCAGCTCTATTTTTATGACACAGAATAGCCCCCGAATGTTCTAATGTTGACTGTCTTCTAAAGTTGTTTTTCCTCTAAATTTTACTTGGTAAATCATTTTAAATTCGTTTGTACAATTTTTGAATTTGTTCTCTTACATGACACTAGATAATTGCAGACCAGGCAAAGTTTGTATACTAACTGACTCCCTGTCTACCATCTGGTGTTTCTCGCCCCCGCCACCATAAGTGGAACAAACTTCCTTCCAAAAAAATTTACTGCAGTCACAAACTGCTGTTTATGGTCATTTTAGAGATAAAATTCCATAACTCAAGTTAGCGTTGACATTTTATAGGTGCTGTCAGGTCACTCTAGGGAATGGAAACGAGCATCTCACTACGTGCTCTGAAGTGGGGACATATTTTCTCTGCTTGTTATGGACGGTGAGAGATGGCTAAATTAAAGCAGAGAAATATTTCAGTGATGCAGAGCAAAGGTGACTTCCTGTTTTGCTTCAGGTTTTGTTTCCTTCTCCTCTCAATGAAGGCTGTGTTTTCTGACATTCGGCAATCCTTTTGCTCAGTGATTTCCCATTGAGAGGGCATAGTGTGAAGGCCTCTGCAGGTCATTCCATTTACAATATAAGCTGAAAGGGGAGGGTGGGGCGGGGGTGGGGGAAGGGGGGCTCATTAGTGGAAGGAGCAGACCAGGAGGGGATCTGTTTTCCATTTTCTCTTCCAGATTGAACTCATCTGGATGGAAAGGGTTTGATTGTTGTTATAATCATCATTATTACCTGCGTGATGTCGTTTTCCTACACGTTTTTTTTTTTTTTTAAAGTGTCGGGCAAAATTGTTGCTGAGAAGAGTTATTAACAGATAATATCTGCCATATTATTCGTGAGCAAAATCAGAAGAAAAAAAAAGTCCAAGTGCATTAGAGCTGTTAGTTTCCGTATTAATGCTTAAGGAGCAAAACTCAGAAGTTCTAATTCCACTGGGGGAAACAAATAGAAGAAAAAAAAACCCCTGTTCCTTGCTTCTGGTGGCCTATTTGTAATCATGCGCAGCATTTCTTTCCTTCTTTCTTTTTTGAAAGGCAATCCTCCTCCCGCCCCCCCCCCCCCTCCTTCCCCGCAGTTATTGAAAATGGAGAGCTCTGTAGTCACTAGCTCTGGGTTGATAAGGCTCCACCGCTGCTCGCAGGGGTCTGTCTTTTCCGCTACTTGGACAAAGTGACATTGCTTAAGCCTTTCCCCCCACCAGGTATGACTCTCTGCAGAGCCAGTGATTGCAAGGAAAAGCTGCAGTTTGCTTAAGGGAAATACCTCCAGGAAGGAGGGTTTCGGTTGGGATCCCAAGTGGGGAACTAGGGGGACTTTTCCGTAGGGAGTTGGGGTGGGCTCTTGAGTGAGGGGCTAGGGGCTCGTCTCTGGGGTCAAAGACGGGTTCCCTCGTGTGAGGGCGCGGATCGACTGGGCGCTGTCTTGGGGTCTCGCACTCTCACCGCTTCGCACGCCTTCGCGCCCCACCGCCTGCGACCCCCAGGCCTTCTCTCCCCCGGGCGCCTACTCCTTTCTTGGGAAGAGCAGCCGGTGCTGGAGGGCAGAGACTGCCCCACGGGGGGAGCTCCCTCTCGGGCCGGAGGTAGGAAAGTGCAGAGCTGCCGGGGCCGAGGCACAGACCTCCAGGCGAGGCTCCTCCCGAGCGTCCCTCTTGCCAGCCAGGGTCGCAGTCGCAGCGGCGGCCGCAGCTCTTAGCCCACAGGATTTGCAAACTCTTACTGCACCCTTCTCTCCCATTAGGAGCTTTTCCTCCCTCTTTCTCCCCAACCCCTCTGTCCTCCTCACTTTGGGGAATTTAATGCTTTCTTTAGCATCTTTTTGTGTGCTTGATCTAGGGGACGTGACACCCCAGAGTTCCAACTATCTCTCAGCTGAATTCTACTTTTGTTTTTATGTCTTCCTCGCCTCCTCTCGTGTCCCTCTTATCTGACTGATCTGCGAAGTCTGATGCTTCTGCCAGAGGGAGAGGAATAAATAGATGCTGCTGCCTCCGAAGGCTTAGAAGTTGGGAAAGAGCAGCCTGGGCGGCAGGGGCGGCGGCTGGAGCTCGGTAAAGCTCGTGGGACCTCATTGGGGGAATTTGATCCAAGGAAGCGGTGATTGCCGGGGGAGGAGAAACTCCCAGATCCTTGTGTCCACTTGCAGGGGGGGGAGGCGGAGACGGCGGAGCGGGCCTCTCGGCGTCCACTGCGCGGCTGCACCCTGCCCCATCCTGCCGGGATCATGGTCTGCGGCAGCCCGGGAGGGATGCTGCTGCTGAGGGCCGGGCTGCTTGCCCTGGCTGCTCTCTGCCTACTCCGGGTGCCCGGGGCTCGGGCTGCAGCCTGTGAGCCCGTCCGCATCCCCCTGTGCAAGTCCTTGCCCTGGAACATGACCAAGATGCCCAACCACCTGCACCACAGCACTCAGGCCAACGCCATCCTGGCCATCGAGCAGTTCGAAGGTCTGCTGGGCACCCACTGCAGCCCCGATCTGCTCTTCTTCCTCTGTGCCATGTACGCGCCCATCTGCACCATTGACTTCCAGCACGAGCCCATCAAGCCCTGTAAGTCTGTGTGCGAGCGGGCCCGGCAGGGCTGCGAGCCCATCCTCATCAAGTACCGCCACTCGTGGCCGGAGAGCCTGGCCTGCGAGGAGCTGCCGGTGTACGACCGGGGCGTGTGCATCTCTCCCGAGGCCATCGTTACTGCGGACGGAACTGGTGAGTTTTGACACGGCCCACCCTTCCCTTACCCTACAGCCTCCTCACTTCTTGGAGTCCTTGTTACTAGCCTTTACTCTAATTCTTTCCTCTTCGGATCACTTTTCTTAATCTCTCCCTTAACTGCTCCTCTATCAAACACCCTTCTTCTTCTTTCTTCTTTCTTTTTACAAAAACAAAAAAAGCCCTCACCTTATCACCTTCCACACTGATGCATTCTTGCACTCTGTTCCAATAGGTGATCTTTTTAAAACAATCCATGCATTCCAAACCCATCACACTTATACTCCACAGGAATCCTTCACTTCAACTCTTTACATGTGGAAGTAGCCACATTTTGTAAAGTGATGCTCGTTTTCTTTTAAAATTTGTTTATAATCATTGGGTTTTCTTTGCTGATTCTCAGGCAATCTCAGTCATCAGGTTTCTGTATCTTTAGTGTCTTAGATGCTTGTTAAGATTGTATGGAGGAAACAGAAAACTGAAGCCCCATTTTCTTCTAATTAAAAATGCCAAGATAATTTCAATAACCTTACTCTAACCGACAGATGTTAGGGGTATGTGTTTGCTCAAGATTCAATTTGAGCAATTACCTTCACCTTAAATTTCCCCCTCCTTTCAATGAGATAAATTGTTCTTCCATTCCAGAATGAAACAACTGTGAAACATTGCTATGCACTGTTAATTAGCTCCTGTGCTTGCCATAGAGCTGGCAGACTGAAATTACTGGGCTCTTTTCACATGCCCACACGCCTTCAAGTCATTTTATAAGTGGCACACAGATGAAAGGAATTACATTTAAGGTGTGTTATCATACACTCACGGAATGTTATTTTAAATCTCACCCCTTATTCCACTCTCATATTTGGGAAAAAAAATTGTCTTTAATACCTTATTTCATGCTCCTTTTCCATGTGTGCACCAACCACAGTCATTTCAGTCTTTCTCTACCATAAAACTTTATTGCAGCTCTAAATTTAATGGAGTCAATCACAAGTTGTTTTCTCACTAGTGTTTAGTCTAATTATGACATTTGTAACTTTAAGACTGCAACTAAACCTACTTCATTATGGTCCATTTAATTCTAACTCAGTATTACTTCTACCAACTAACCCAAACCTCAAATTTTTACCCTTCATATATTTTACAAAGAAGGCAATTTTTTTCACTAGCGGTCCTCTTTCATACCCCGCCCCAACAACTCTGTTCTTAGATGTGTTGACTTGGTTACTTGGTTGCCTCCATCTGTTTATTTCTTGGGCATCAACTTTCCTTCTTCTTTCAACTTGCACAGTCTAGGCACATGTCCCCAGTCCATTTCCAGGTAGTAATTCTTAGTTATCAGGGTATTGATTTGGAAAAAGTACTTTTTGTGCACATTGACTCGTTTAACAAAGTGAGAGAGAAGTAATTGTAAAAATAGCCAAAGGAAAAAAAGCGAACAGAAAAATTTCAAGAACTTTTTAATGGTGACCTCACTTAGTTTATCACTTTTTGAATATACCTATTGTCTTCTTGATTTTAATCAAGAACCAAAAGCTGGTTGTGTAAAATCATCACAGAAATGTATTCCTTATTAATCTTTGCTAAAAGAGCATGCTTGAGGCTTCGTACTCATTGAAGTCACAGACTGCAAAGTCTGTAAGTGCCCAGTGCAGTTGCCGCTCTGGTTTGCCAGGCACTTAGAATCAGTTAAATGCAAGTGCTCCTCTCAGGCCAAGGGCTAGGAATGAGGTGGCAGTGGTTCAGGCTGAAATGCATTCCTCCCCGTAAAGCACAAAACTTGCTCTTAAACCTCCCTTAGAGGTGGACCTAGAGTGAGTGAGGTTTGGCAAGGTTAATGGCTCTCAAAAAGCCATAGTCAATATGGATGGGAAGCAGTTTCATTAAGTGTCCCTGAGTTACCCATCATTGTGGAACAAACATAGAAACAGTTGCCTCACTGAAGCACTCAAATAGGACGTGCATGGAAACGATTTGTCAGTTCATGGGACCTGATTTCTAAGCTTCTTTAAAATGCCAGAATATTTGCTTTACTGACAGCATCCTTGCTAGAAAAATAGGTGGTAGTTGGAATCATAGTTAGTGATGGCGTTCCTGCTCCTTTCCATAAGCTTCAGTGTGAACCAGAGGCTGTGGTGGCAGGGGGAGCTGAAAGGTGTGGGGAGGTGGGAATTGAGAATGAAGTGGGTAGATTGTAGCCTGAAGGGTCTCCTGGCTTCCAGGGCCAGCTTGTTGAAAATTACATTCCCTATGCTGGGTCAAACTGTCAGACACCTGGAATTACTTAGGAACTACCACATGTGGCCAGTGTAATTTACGATGCAATATCCAATATACTCTTTGATTCAGTGGGAAGTGATAGTTCACAAAGCAAGGTTTTTTTCTTGTTCATTTGGGTATAAACAGAATCCCTGTGTCTTTTGACTAGTATCTGTCCAACTAGATACAAAAATGAGGTCTCCCTGAATAAAATAGGACAATATTTCAAATTCTTTCTATGCCAAGAGGATTTTCAAATCCTACCCATTCATGGGGATCTGTTCTCTCATAGTATATCATGACTCCACAAACAATAAAGCTTAGGACCTTTTCCAAAGCAGTCTTATTGAAATGGAGTAATGCTTGAAACTACTTTTTTCCTTTCAAAATACTAAGGGTAAACATAGTTTTGAAAAGAACGGGTTCCATCCTGGCCATTATTATTCATCTTACACATTTTATATTTGCTATAGTGTGACTACATGTACAACTGATTATCTGAAAACTCAGCTCAATTTAGTCATTCAGCAAGTTAGTGATGACATTCAGTCAAATCTTTAATATTGTATGGTGAGTAAAGAGGATAGGCTTGGAGTGGGGCAAACCAGGTGTTGAATGATTCTGCCCCCACATCAACTATTGTTTTAGGAAATTTATATGACCTCTGTAATTCAAAGTTTTCTTATCTGTAAAATCAGGACAAAACTATCTACATCCCAAGGGCATGGTAAAGATGAAATTAAAGCTGGCGCAGTGGCTCACTCCTGTAATCTCAGTACTTTGGGAGGCCAAGGCGTGTGGGTCACTTGAGGTCAGGAGTGGAGACAAGCCTGGCCAACATGGTGAAACCCTGTCTCTACTGAAAATACAAAAATTAGCCTGGGATGGTGGTGCACACCTATAGTCCCAGCTACTGCAGGAAGCTGAGGCAGGAGACTCACTTGAACTCGGGAGGCGGACATTGCAGTGACCTGAGATGGCGCCGCTGTACTCCAGATTGAGTGACAGAGCCAGACTCTGTTTCAAAGAAAAGAAAAGAAAAGAAATTAAACAGCATATAAAGCATTGCTTTAGTACCTAGTAAGCACTGAAAAAATTGCTGCTGCTGTTTTACTATTATCACTGTTATAACAAATTGACTAACATTTTCTATTTTGTTTTTGAAATGGTTATGTTGGTAAATGCAGATGCAGCCTAGAACTTTTATTAGTTCATCTCTGGGGAAGAACAAAACAAAAAAGCTTTACACTGGGACTTAACTGGAAAAACAAATCTTATTTCTTCTAAAAATATAAAGGTAGTATTTCATTTTACACAAATTGACCTAGACCTCAGGCTCAAGAGCAGATCCCTTTGGGAGCGACAGAAAAAAGAATGAGTCTGATGGATGAGTTAATTACAAATAATTTATCTCAGAAACCCAGGAATCAAGCAGTTAAGAAAATTTATGGTATGATATTTCACAGCTATTTCCACAACACCTACAGTTTGCCGTGCCAAGGGCTTCATAATCATTCCTCAGTCAGTGCTGGCTTCTGTGGCAGTGCTAACTTTTCTCCCCAGCTCTTGCTCAACGCGTTTCTGCAGGCCTTCTCTCTCCTGGCAGAGCCGTGCCAACTTTCATATGCAGGAGCTGCCATTTAATCATTTCTCCACTCCCAGAGAAACAGGCAGTCTTTTCTTTAGCCCTGGTCTACAAATATTTGAGGGGCCAAGTACCAAGAAGGAAGAATTATTTAGTGTGATATGAGGAGGAAAATGGAAAGGAGAAATGGAAATTTTAGATTAGAATGAAAGGGAAAACATGCTTCTCAGGATCCTTCATTGTGTAAAATTCTGAAAGGCACTCTGGATGGATTAGGGAAGGGTATCTCAGTGTTATACTAATAGTGTTTAATTTATTTAGAGCAACCCCCATTATCAGGAGTAATCTTATGTCATCTCCAAATCTTATTTTAATAATTTACTTTTTATCTCATTCCCACTAAACCTTCAGATAGTTGTTGCTACAAACTGTGAAACTGATTAGGTTATATTTGGCTCTTCTGGTTCTACTTTGAGTCTAGAATGAGGAGACCAAGAGCCAACAGATAGACATAGTTTTGAATAATTAAGAATTGGCTACATCTCCTCAATTTAGGAAAAACCACACTTTTAGAGTTACAGGCCCTTAGTTGGAATTCTAAATTTGCCATTAATTTTGTACATTGAACTAGTCACTTGACATTGACATTGATTGAGGACTGTGAAGAACAAAAGAAATATTAACATGAAATTACTGATAAACGGTAAAGCACAATATAAATGTTTAACAACATCATTGGGGAGAGGACCTGTCATCCTGAGGACAGGAACCATTAGCATCACAATAAAAGCAACCAACACTTACGTTCTAGGTGCTGTCATGAGTGCATTTTGCACATTCACTTAATTCTCATGACCACATGGTAGGGGCTATTATTCCCATTTTGGAGAAAAGGAAACCAAGGCATGTAGAGAAGCGAAGTGACTGTCCGAGTTAGCAGAGCTAGTAAGAAAAAGAGAATTCAAAGCAGAGCCTGTTCTACACTACACTTCCTCCCTTAAGAAATGTAATTCCTAACTTTCTAGAGAATCTGTTATTCTTTGCCTAGCAGATTGCAGTTAAAGGAACAAAGGTTTTCTCATTGTATTTTGAAGTCAGCTTATATACGGCTTAAGAGAATAAAAGGTGGTTTCTAGACAATGGATTCAAAGAGATAAGAGATTCTGACTTCACTGCAATTTTGAGATAGTAGAGATTATACATTCCAGATTCTCATGTCCCTATTCTCTCTGTCTTGGCATGCCCCAGAGTGAACTTATCATTTCCCCATCATCATACACTTGTTTCTTTCTAGCATTTTCTATATTGTTGAAAGGTACCACCATACCTCAGTAGTCCAGGCCTGGGAGGCAGTCTTTTTTTTTTTTTTTTTTTTTTTGAGGCAGAGTCTCACTCTGTCACCCAGGCTCGAGTGCAGTGGCATGATCTCGGCTCACTGCAACCTCTGCCTCCCAGGTTCAAGCAATTCTCCTGCCTCAGCCTCCTGAATAGCTGGGACTCCAGGGGCATGCCATCACGCCCAGCTAATTTTTGTATTTCTGTTAGAGATGGGTTTTCGCCATGTTGACCAGGCTAGTCTCGAACTCCTGACCTCAGGTGATCTGCCCACCTTGGCCTCACAGTGCTGAGATTACAGGTGTGAACCACTGCACCTGGCTGTGGGAAGCAGTCTTGATTCTACCTTTTTCCTCATTCCCCTCACTCAATAGATATCACATGCTGTTGGGTCTACTCTGACTCAAATTCCCTTCCCTCCCTCTCTAATGCTACTTTCTTAGTTTGGACCTCACCATTTCTCACTGGGATTATGGCCATAGGATGATAATGGTCTCTCTTATTTCCAGTGTTTCCCCTCCATATTCCAATAGATATTTTTTCTGAAATGCAAATCTCTTGCTTAAAATCCTTGGGTGTCTTCCTCTGGCCTGCGTGATTTCACCCTTCTGAGTCCTCTAGCTTGTTTCTCTCTGCTTAGACTGGTCTCATTTCAGCCACGTTTGCAGGCATCTCACCCCAGTACCTTTGCAATGCTATTCTCTATCTGGAAAGCTCTCCCTACATTTCCTAACTCCTTAGGACTCCTCTGGAAACCTCTGTGACCTCCACTAGAAATCCTGGGGCATAAAACTTACTAATAATATCTATTTTCATTTAAGGTAATTTGTTGTTAGAATTCCTAAGTTTAACTTTCTGATAATATTTTTTTGATCAATTATTAGAAACTTTTTGTTTTCTGTCTTTCAGTTCTAACAGTTGACTTCTAAGCATTTGTAAAAGTGTAGAAACATTTTCCTTTGAAGAATGAAAGAAGTAAAACAGTCTCCTTGGCTTAGCTATTTTGAAGTGATTCCCTTTTACCAAGCAAAGTTTTATTTTTCACTCTTATTTCTACCTTTGAATAATAAACATTTCAAATGTGGGCCAACATAATTTCTTCCTTTGTAAAGACATTATTTTTGTATGCATTTTATCACATGATTATTCAGAAATAGAAAAACCACTGGCATGTTACTGTAATACTTGGGTACATTTATCATAAATGAATGTTTGAATATAATGAAAGTATTAGTAATTAATAGTTTATGCCCAAGTTGAGGCAAATGTTTCAGAATTAGTGTTTGTTACCTGCTTATCTGTTTGTTTGCTGACTGCTATCTTTTCTTGGATGTTGCTTTTTAAATACTTGCGGATGATTACTAAACCTGGGAAAGTAATTCGTTAATTGTAATTGTGGGGGTTATTGTCCTAAAATAGTATTAACCCCTCATTTAATTTATTCCTGGTAGGACTTATAAACAAAAAGGACAAAGGAAGAATACTATTTTCTCTGAGAATAAACAGAGGCATTAAACTAGTTTAGCATAAAGTGTTACTACAAATGTAAAACTCATAAAAGTACTGAATTGGAGTGTCAATAAAGATATATTGCTAGGTCCAGCATCTCTCAGCATGGAGCTCTGCTGATGCACTAAGTGTTATTCATTAGAGGTTGTTTTCTTAATTAGAACACAGAAAACCTTTATCATTACCATTTTCTGGGATTATGGCATCACAGAAAGAATCAATAGCAATTTCTAATTATTGTCGCATCTATTAATTGCACTGGCTTGAAGAGTCCCTAAATAGTAGGTTTCTTTTTGACTGAAGAACTATTTAGCCTGCAGTTAAAGGACATGAGAATGATTTCTGAGTGTTTGTTTAGGAACTAAGGATTTAAATATATACCAGTTCAGTGTGATATGTCTATTTATTGAAGATGTGTTTGGTTCTTTTTGTCATCAAGTCATAAGTGTTGGATGAGTGCCTGATATTTGCATAGGTTTGATTGTGATAGGATGCTTATCGTTTGTAAATTTTGTGAAATTCAAATAAATTATTAATTCTAAAATTTTATGCACAGTTGATGAGTATTCAGAAGAGTATTTCCTTATAGCCACATGAAAAAGTAGATCTCATCCATACTCAAAGCCCACAAACGATAAGAATGCCAACCTCATTACTTCCTTCAGACAATTGGATTCTTACCCAAATCAAACTTGGGACTGAGTTAGATTTTTATCTTTAGGAATTCTTGAAATAAAACAAATATGTTATGGTTCTTTGTTCTGTCACTTCGTTTCAGATTTTCCTATGGATTCTAGTAACGGAAACTGTAGAGGGGCAAGCAGTGGTGAGTATATCATTATCTTCCTGGTTTTCATTTGTGGTCAGATTAGTCATTGATGTAATCTAGATACTCAAGTCATTCTTGGGGAAGCTTGCGCCCTATATTTTACAAGTAAACTTTTTGTAAATATAAACTTTTTAAAATTTCCTTATTTATATTAATTTTATTTTTAAAATTAGCATGTAGTAAAATTGACCTTTTCTACTGTTTTATTTTCTGTTTGTGCCCTCTCCTTTTTATTCACATTCCCTTCTTTCTTTTGGATGGAGTCTCTCTCTCTCTCTCTCACACACACACGCATGTATGACAGATACATATATATCCTCATGAGATAATTTTGTATTTTTTCTTTCAACCCTTACTTATCTTTTAAACAACTTGAGAACAGTAGCCTACTGTATTTATATGGATGTTTTAATTTCTATTATTCTTCCTTCTTTTCCAACATTCCATGCTTCCTTCTGGTATTCTTTCTCTTCTGTTCTTCAGACAGAAGTTCTGTCTGAAGAACTTTTCTTGAGTATTTTTTGTACTTGTTTTAAAGCAGTTCTGCTGGCAAAAACTTCTTTTTTCCTTTACCTGAAAATATCCTCATTTCACCTTCATTCCTAAAGGATATTTTCACTGCATACAGAATTCTAGGTTTACAGTACATTTAGCACATAAAAAATATTCCACTTCCTTCTGTCTTCAATGTTTTTCATGAGAAATTGGCAGTCTTGCAAATAATTGTTTCCCTGTAAGTAATACATCAGTTTTCTTTGGTTGCATTTGATATTTTTTTCTGTGTCTTTAGTTTTTAGCACTTTAATTATTACATGTGTGAGCATTGATTCCTTGAGTTTACCCTATTTAGGGTTAACTGAGCTTCTTGAATCCATAAATTTAAATGTTAGCCAAATTTGAGAAGTGCTTAGGAATTATTTCTTCAAATACTTGCTTTTTACACAATAGTCTCTTCTATGATGATATGAATGTTAGATCTTCTGATATTGTTCCACAGACTCTAGAGGCTCTGTTAACTTTTTCTTCTAATCTTTTTTCTCTCTTGTTTAGGTTAGGTAATTTCTACTGGCCTAGCTACAAGTTCATTGACTCTTTCATTGGTCATGTTCAATCTCCTACTGTCTGAAGCACATCCAGTTAGTTTTTTATTTGTTAGTAGCTTTTTCAAAGTTAAAAGTTCCATTTGATTCTTCATTATGCTTTGTATTTCTTTGGTAAGATTTTCTATCTTTCCATTTATTTCAAGGGTATTCACCCTTAATTTGTCAGGGATTTTAATGATAGCTACCGTAAAGTCATCTGTGTCAACTAATTGTCTTGTCCCACTCAAGTCAACTTTTTTTTCCCCCCTAATTCTTCATGTGTAGAATAATTTTGGATTGAATCCTGGACATTTTGAATATCATGCAATAGAGCTTTGGGTCTTGTTTACTTAAAGTTATATGGAAAATGTTGATTTTGTTGTTTTTTTTCAATTTTAGCAACAGGTAACCTAGTTATGATTAGGCTGCAAATTCTGACTAGTCTTCTGTGGATTATGATTTCAATGTCAGTTCCATTTCCAAAGCCTTTGAAGTACCTTCCATATCTATCCCATGTGTACACCACTCGGTGGCCAGTATGAGGTCAGAGCAATACTTTATCCCACAGTGCAGTTTTTGAATTCTGTGATATACTGTTTTATGTCAGAGTCACACATGCCCAGGGGTGAGTTCAGTAGTTCATAAACAGCTTTACAAAATCCTTTCCCAGGCTCCTTTCTCTCTCTGATCTCCCTGGCACTTTTCAGTTCCTTGGAATTCCCCTGTTTTGGTCCTTTGGCTAGAAAGCTGGAGCTTTATCCCACTCTGTGATTTGCTTCTTGTGACTGCTCCTTCGTATGGGGCCAAGTGGTGGGAGGACAGAGAGAGAGAGAGAGAGAGAGAGAGAGAGAGAGAGAAAGAGAGAAAGTAATTGGGCTTTGCCCCAGTCTTTTGGAACTACAAGTCCTCCAATCAGATAGTAAGGTTCTCTCCTTCATCAGAGTTTTGGGCTCCTGAGGGTCTCCCTTGTTGCAATTGTTGCTGTTACCACAGTCCCAGGATGCCTTGAGGAATGGAATGCAAGAGGCCAGAATGTTAGAGATCCTTTCCACTTCTTGAGCTAGAACTAGAGGGCTTCTCCTGGAGTGTACTCTGTCTGCACAATGCTCACCTCTAGGTTACAGGCTGTGTTGACACCAGACTGGTGGATACTGGAGGGAAAAAATGATGAGCCCACTATTAGTTTTATGGTGTTATTTTTCCCCCCAGTCTTCCTATTATGCTTGTATTTCCTTTTAGAGTTCTTATGTTGCTGCTTCATGCACTCTGTTCAGGTTTCAGATCTGCTTTCAGGGGGAGAAACAAGATGGAATCTACTTATTCCATCTTACCATAAAATAAACCATTAAAGTATAATGTGCATGCAGAAAAGTGCACAAATCATAAATGTGCATTTTCACAAAGTAAAATATCTCTGCAGCCAAGATATATAACATTACCAGCACTCCAGAAGCCTCCAAGTCACTACCCCCACCCTTCTTTTCAAAGGTAACTACTACCAGGAATTCTAGTACTATAGATTCATTTTGCCTGATCTTGAACTTTATATAAATGGAATTCTACACTATGTATTTTTGTGTATGCATGTGATTTCCTTTGCTTTTCATTAGGCTGTGTATAGCAGTAGTTTTTCACTTTAATTGCTATATTGAATTCTATCATTGAATGTGGTACACTTTATTCATTCTAATGTTCCTGGATATTTGAGTTGTTTTCAGTTTTTGTTATTATGACTAATGCTGCATTTGGTTCTACAATATGATAGCTGCAATGAGTACCATATATTCCATTCCACTTTCCTCTAGTATTTCCCACTGATTTTGGTCAGTAAGTCCAGCCTTATAAGGTGTCTTATCTGTGGAAATGAAACATTTAGTTTATTAAGTTGTAAATATGTTTGAAATATCAACTTTCATTACATTGGGACAGTTTTCTCTGTTGACTTCCACTGAATCTTACCAGGGTGGCGTGTTTGATCTGAGGGAATGTCTATCAAAAGTGTCCCAACAAATAATTATCCCATTAAAAACATAAGTAAATTAAAATTATTTTAGAATTGTTTTGTTGCTTTATGTAATTGGTAATGTTTTTCACTATCATCAAATCAGTTGGAAATCATTGGTGTCCAGTAATGTTGCTATTTGAAGGGTCACTCCTTCTATTGTGTTTTCTCAACCCAAACTGAAAAGCTCATTTGTATAAAAATGCAATTGGTGAGTCAAAATTTCTGGTCAAGGACGTGTATATGTTTCCAATTTGTTCCAAAGTTATGGTTAGAGTAATATAGCACTTCAATGTGTGAAAGAAAGGAAACACGTCAACAACACTATCAACAATATACAAAAAAACAGTTCAACATGTAAAACTACCTAGAACCAATGTGGTCTTCTCAGAGTCACTGTTTACTGTTCCTCTTTCAAAAATATTTTCCAGTTCTCTGTATAATGAGAGTGATGAAAACAAATAGGCAAAACCAAAGCTCATTCTGTTTGTGAAAAAAACACTAACATATTCACATGTTCTGAAAAGAAAATATAATTTGTTCACACTAAAAAATGTATGGTTTGGAGAAATATAACAGCTGAGGTTGATCATGATAAAACAGGAAATGAGGAAGGCAGGAAAACACTGTAACCCACATAAGGACCTCTTTCCAAAGTGTCAAGCTGTTTCTGTCTGGAATTTGGAAAAGAAATTCTTTCACTCTAGTTAATTTATTCTTTGCCTCAAAGCTTAACAATTTTTTCTTTTTCTTTTTTTTGAGATAATGACTCTGAACACCATCCAATTGTAGTTTTACTGTTGCAAATCCACTATTGTAATAAGGAATAGATGCTCTTTATTTCCATAGCATGGAATATGGAGGAAAACAATTTTTGTTCTATTTCACCTAGTCACTTGATTTATCAAATCAGCACACGGAAAATTAAGGCAGATATTCAAGTGGTCCAATGTAAAGGGTTTTTTTTTTTTAATTAACATAATTCCAAAAAGTAATTCTTCCGATTTTCTGCTTTGCGATGTGACCAATTTATGAACGTTTACGTTTGAAAAACACAAATTTCTCCAGAGTGGAGATAGAGTTGGTAAATTCTGACACTAAATATACAAGTGTGACCAAATTATATCTTGGGGCCTGTTTCCTAATATAAAATCAGATTGTATTGATCTCTGAGTTCCCTTCTGATTTATCTTAAATTAGGGAAAAATTAGTGTAAGTCAGATGCTCTCCCAGAGTTTTCACTAACCTCTTCTTGGCCGTGTTCCAAAGGTGCTCTGGAGAAGCTCCTCTGGGTAGCTGCCTGGTGGCCACTGAGCAACTGGAGATTCCTGGTGACTGCAGCTGCCAGGCCTGCCCAGCCACTCCCTCTTTTGCTGACATGATTTATGCTTAGCTTGGGTGGTATAGACCCATTCCCTCTCTTTCTTTCTCTTAAACTTCTTTCCTCCCTTTTGGCTTACTATCAATTTTGGGAAGGAATTCAGTTTTTTTCTTTGGTACAAATGTTTACTGACTGTAGAGCCAACTTCTACACCTTATTGGAAAAAAAAATATGATAGACAAATAGTATTTTTGTGATTATACAGTAGCTTAAAACTATAGGATTTTTTTCCCCATTACTTTTGCAACAACTGATACTTTTGACCAGTTCTCTTTCCTAAGTATTCCTCTCCTTGAGCTATTATCCCAATTGTCCTAGTTCTCCACCTGTCCCTCAGCTGTAGACAGTCACTGAGGCTCTGTGCTTGGCTTCTGTTCTTCTCTCCTCATAGGGATTCATCTGTTGGAGTTCATCAAGCTACATAGGCTGAATTGTCACTTTTATGACTCCAGTTGTGATTACTCTCTAGAACCACGTTTCCCTCCAGTAACACTTCTACCTGGGTACTCTTTGGGTACTTCAAAAATAATGTATTTAATTACTGAAGTAATTTTTTTTTTTTTTTTTGAGATGGAGTCTCGCTCTGTTGTTCAGGCTGGAGTGCAATAACACGATCTCAGCTCACTGCAACCTCTGCCTCCTGGGTTCAAGCAATTCTCCTGTCTTAGCCTCCCGAGTAGCTATGATTATAGGCACCTGCCACCACACCTGGCTAATTTTTGTACTTTTAGTGGAGACAGGGTTTCGCCATGTTGGCCAGGCTGGTCTCTAACTCCTGATCTCAGGTGACCCACCTGCCTCAGCCTCCCAGAGTGCTCCCAGGGATTACAGACAGGAGCCACTGCGCCTAGCCCTGAAGTAATCTTTTAATTAAAACTTTCTCTTTTGTAACTTTCTCATTTAAGTATGTGACATCATTGCTTTTCTAAGTCCCTAGTACTGAAACTTTATTTGGTTTTAGTCCATTGATCTCACCATTCATTAGAAATGTAATGACCAGTCCAGCTGAAAAGCTTCTGCACATCAAACAGAACAATTAACAAAGTGAAGAGACAATCCATAGAATGAGGGAAAATATTTGCAAACTATCTGGCAAGAGCTTAATAACCAGAATATATAAGCAACTCAGACAATTCAATAGCAAAAACAAAACAAAAAACAACAAATAATCTAAAAATGGGCAAAAGATCTGAGTAGACATTTCTCAAAAGAAGACATACAAATGACCAACAGGTATATGAAAAAATTTTCAACATCACTAATTAGATAAATGCAAATCAAAACCACAATGAGATATCTCACCCCAGTTTGAATGGCTTTTGTCAAAAAGATGGAATAATGGATGCTAGCGAGGATGTGGAAAAAGGGGAACTCTAGTATACTGTTGGTGGGAATGTAAATTAGTACAGCCACTATGGAAAACAATAGGGAGTTTTTCAAAATCTAAAAATAGAACTACCATATGATCTAGCAGTTTCATTACTGGGTATATATCCAAAACAAAGGGAATTAATACATTGAAGAATATCTGTACTCCAATGTTTACTGCCACGCTATTCACAATAGCCAAAATGTGGGATCAACCTAAGTGCTTATTAGTGGATGAATTAATAAAGAAAATGCGATATATATATATACACAATGACATATTATTCAGGTATAAAAAAAGTGAAATCCTGTCATTCGAAGGAAAATGGAACTGGAGGTCATTATGTTAAGTGAAATAAGCCAAGCCCAGAAAGACAAATATCACACATTCTCACTCGTATGTGGGAGCTAAAAAAGAAAAGTGAATCTCACGGAACTAGAGAGTAGATTTGTGGTTACCAGAGGCTGGGAAGGGTAACGTGGAGGAGGGAATGAAGAGAGGATGATTAATGAGGACAAATATACAGTTAGTTAGGAGGAAGACCTAGTGTTTGATAGATCAGTGTGGAGACTATAGTTAACAATAATCTATTTGTACATTTCAATATGTACAATAATTCACATGTTCATAACATAAAAAGGAATGTTTAATGTGGTGGATATTACCCTAACTTGATCTTTGCACATTATGTGAATGTACAAAAATATCAATGTACCTTGAAAATATGTCCATCTATTATGTTATAATAAAAAATGTAAGGGACACTTACTTGTATCAGGCACAATATGTGCCAAGGACATGGAATGAAAGAGCAAATAGGTGACTGGCACACCCTTTTCTTTCACCTCTTTTCAATGTACTTGGCATTGAGTGGACACATGATCTTCTAAAGGCTGTGAAGCCCCCTTTTCTTTTTGTTAATTGACTTCCTTAGAGTTTATCACAAAACAACACTTCAGAAGTCATGAGGGAAAACAAGCATAATTGTATTGATTCTTTCTATATTTGGATATTCTGAATAACTCTTGGATCCAGAAAACTTGTGAAAGGCAGTTTATTTGAAATTTTCCGAAGACAAAAAGGAATAAACTGAATTTCCTTTTCTTATTAATACAGTGTTAGTTCTGTTAGTCTTAAGCAATGTCTTTTACAAACTGAAATTACTATGAATTGAGTCCTTTATTACAATATTTGAGGTTTGTTTTTACAGCTAAGTTGAGCAAATGTTACTTTTACTTTTTAGAGCCTTATTATATCACCTAGGTTCACCAGTCAACTCCATCACATTTTCCATATACTGGTGTAATCCAAAATAAAATTTAATATGATATTCTTTGCCCTGTGTATAGGTTTAGGAAATAAATATTGTTTTAAATACGTAATGAATGGTTGCTAAGTCAAGACACATTTTTTTATAAAAAAATGAAAGAAATGTCTTATTTTTATGTTAATAGGACTTTATTAAGGAATAATTACAGTAAAATACTACAAATCTTCAGTGTATGCTGCATTTAAATTTTGACAAATGTATACACTTATGTAATCATCATCCAGATCAAGATAAAGAACATTTCTTTAAATTGCCTGGTGTCCAATCATCCATTCTGTCCTGAGGCAAGCACAGTTCTGATTTTCATTGCCATAGATGGGTGTTGTTATTCAGCTTCACGTGAATGGAAGCTTACTGTACACACTCGGGACTGGCCGCTTTGGCATACCATGGCATTTCTGAGACTTTGAGTTCTGTGCGTTATTTTATTTTATTTCTAATTGTGTAAAAGTACACCCTTGTATGAGCATAATACCCATATGACTTCTAAATTCAAACCTCCTTAATATGGTTCCTAGTTTAATATAGTTGATTTCTGAATCTGCAGGAGTTGTGTTGTTGTTGTTGTTGTTCATTTTTTTCCCTTTCATCATTGACATCAGGACTCTAGGGTTCTGGTGTTTTGTTTGTTTGTTAATGTCCTAGGAACAATGAGACCCAGTCGATTTTCCATTAAGTGTCCATTTGATGACTTGCAATTTTGAGAAGAGGGAATGTGTTTCATGGGGTGGAATCTAGGGATGTTTTACCATCGCCTTGTTTCTAGAAGGATAGTGGAATTGACCTTCTGAATGGCCAACTGGTATATTGCCCATCTTCTGTTTAAGGGCTATCTGAACAAGTTCCACAATGGCATCCATTCCTGCTGCTGTTTTGATAGCTGCCATGATAAGGCATATGATCCATCTAGTGCATTGATTTCTTCACTTTACTAACCTGCTTGTCTGTTCTACCCCAGCCACTCACTTCCATGAGCAGTTCTGGGCCTTGCAGTGCTGCTAGCAGCGGTGCTAGCATTGTAATATTAATTCTAATGCTGCAGGGGTGCTAGCATTGTAATATTAATTCTAAGAATCCCACTCTTTGCCTGCTGCCTCTTTTCATTCCAGATGATTTGTTGCAGTACCATCACTGCTGCCTTTCTCCCCCACCCCACCATGTTGAGATTACCTATCCATCAGCTGCCACTTACTATCTGCTAAGCCTCTGGCCTTCTTGTCTATGTCAGATATCATGGTCTACTGCAATACTGATACCCTTGAAAATACCCTCAACTTCTTTGCTTTCTCTTCCTCTTCCATACTCATCTGGCAAATCCCAGCTCCAGTTATTTGAGAAAATTACTCAACTGAGGTGATTGGTTTCACTTTAAGTTCAAGATAGAAAATTCAAATAGACAATCAAGATTGCCACGCATTCTTACCCACTATAAAAGTTTGCCTTTCTACTTGATGCAATAACTGCTTTATACTTTCTATACTTACATGCCCACATCCTGCTGTTCCTAGCCCCTCATTCCCCATAGCTGATGACTTCGCTTCATTCTTCAATGAGAAGGTAAAAGCCATTGGAAAGAACTCCCTCATTATTCCACCAACCAATTTATAAACTTGTCAATATCAGTACCTTTCTCTCCTTTTCCTTCTTGTGTAATGGATAAAGTCTTCTGGCTTTCAAAATCCTATTCTCTCTTTTGCTCAGGGTTCAGTCATCACCTTGCCAGTTGAATTTAGTGGAACCTTTTCTCTCTGAACTCATTTTGGCTCTGAGGGTCATTTGACACAGAGGACTACCCTGCTTTTATTTTGGAAGACCCTTTTTCAATTCCACACTCTCCTATATTTCCGTCCACATCACTGGACGCTCCTTCTCAGTCTTCCTTATGGACTTCATGTTCTCTATCTTATATATAAAGATGTAGTTCCTGCCTAGAGAACTACAATGCACCTTTCAGGTTTTAAGCTTTAAATATCATTTTCTAACAGTATATTGGAGACCAGACTAGTTTAGGTCATTAAGTTGCATGTTCTTGTTACACATACACATTGTGTTTTAGTTTCATATCATGTATCACATATGACAAATTATTTTGTGTATAATTTCTTTGCTCAATGTCTTTATCCTCTTCTGGATTGTCTGTAGTGCCCATCATGTGTCCTATGTGCCTATTATAGAGCCTGGAATGTAGCAGATGCCCAATATTTGCAGAATGAATGAATTCATATGTAAGTGACTGAAAGGGTTCAACAAATGTTAGTTCTCTTTCCCTTTCTCATCTCATATTTACAGAAGCATGGATATACCAGAGTTGTGGAGTCAGAGGATACTACTATCATTTCTATAGAAGACAGACAAATTCATGGTATTATGGATGTTACCAGATGTTAAAAATTATGGAACTGTTAAAAATTTTGGAACTGCTCATAGACACCTTGTACAGGCAGTTGGAAATATAGATCTAGAACTCAGCAAAAAAGTCATAGCTAAGGACCTGGATCTTCAAATTATAAAATTTTATGTTTTATATCTTTTAAAATGTGTTGTGTTTTGCCCCTATGTGTTTTAAAATGGAGGAAAAGAGGACAACTGGGTTTCAGGGGTCAAATGCCAGGATATGAGACATAGAGTGCATCTGGTAAAAATTAAAATGATTTAAAGTCTGATCTGATTAGAAAGGGTCAGTCTTGAAAAAGTTATAAAGGAAATTGTAACACAAATACGATTGTATTTTCTTCTCTCCTTCCCCATACTTTTTGACAATAAATCCTGAGCACAGATCTAAGGGTTTTTTCCCTAGAAAAAACAGAAAAATATCCACTCAAACATAGTAGTCCTCCAAAGTCATGGTACGTGAAAGGTTATGAGAGTTTGGGGATCTGATGAAGTTAATTATAGTCTTACAGCTCTGGATAAGACCCAGAAGCATTCAATTTCAAACAAAGGTCAGGGATAGTTAGAAAGTTTTATCACACTTAAGCTTGAACTCAAACAAGGTTGCATTGAACAGTGACGGTCCAGTGAGTATTATATTTCATAGCTGTATCAGGTACTTAGACTTCTTTAGCTCTTCTAAGATCATATCAAAAATACTAGTATCCTTATGTTTTTTTAAAAAATAAATGAGCATATTTGTATGAGCAAAACGGAATAAAGAAGGCTAAGATTCTTGTCTCCTCTGAACTATTTTGATTTTTATAAGAAGCCACAGTGAGGCCGCGAGGCTGTTCACTGCTTGGACACCATGTGTATCATGGGGCATTTCCCTTGCATTGCAGACCAAGTTCTGCAAAGTACTGGGAATGTTAACTTTGCAAACTCAGATTTCTATGAGAGTGATGAACTTACGTTTCTACTAGGTAATAAAAAGTCTCCAGGTTCATTAGCAGATATGTAGGAGATCATTAATATTAGGAGAGTCACTAGAAACATGAAGCAAGAGGAGTGGAGGGAATGTGAGGAAGAACTAAGCTGAAAACAGTTTTCTGTCCTTTCCATGGCTGCTCCTAAGATGTAGCACTGCACTCTGTCCCATAATTGAAGGTATTGTATTAATTCCAGGCTTTGAGGTAAATGAATTGCTAATGTTAAAACTGCCTGTGTTTGAAGATCTCTTTGTCACTTCTTAGCCTGTTTTGTCAAAATAAACTCCTTTAACTTTTAAAAAATTTCTTTCCTTAGATAAAGCACCAAGGCAGATTCTAATTCATTTATAAGCTTTTCTTCTCAACAGTGAAATACAGAAAAATCAGTATCTAATGGTTTTTGTGCAAAGCTCAGTAAATAATAGATTTCATTTTTTCATTCTAAAAGCCAAAACTTAAAAAGCTTGTGCCATTAGGTTTTGCCAAAGATTACTAGCAATTAAACTAGAAATGATGGTAATGCTACAGGCCCCCCAAAAAGAGTATCAAGATATCAACTATTGATAATTAAAATAAACGGTTACATCTGATTTACAGTAGCAGGTGCAAGAAAGGTGACAGCTAATGGATGCAACATACCTCTATGATTCTTCACAATTTCGCAGCTCTTGGGCTTGTGGGGATGTATATGTTGATGTGTGTAAACATAATTTAGATGAGGATTATGTTTCAGATCTATTGATCTAAGGTACACTTTTCATGAATAACCTAAGATATGAATGTTTGGGTTGAACAAACATAAATGAGAGGAGGTTCTTTCATATTTGAGCTTTGTGGATAGAAACTCAGCTTCTCCTTATTACTGTTATTTTTTCAAGCTACTTGAACTAGACAGATAATTTGCTTATGTCAAGACCTAGGGATTGGGACATATTATCCCATCTAAATATTTAAAATATATATTTAGTATGGCATTGTCACCTTGGAGACCAGCAGAAATAAGATGCATATTGCAGATGAGCAAAATTTAGTCCTGAGAATATTTGCTTAGCTCATTAGCTATTAGGTAATAGTCTAGCTATGTATATGTAGTTGTATGCATAGCTTTGTAAATGCCTACTTGAAATATTACTAAATCATTTTATAATACAATTTTTAAAAATCCCTGCCTGGAAAGTTTTATGGAATCCATTTGTTTATGCTCCAAGCAAAGATATGTAAGTAACAGCATCAAATTAGACTCAATTCAGTCACAGTTGCTATAGTTTTTGCCAATAATTTTTATTTTAACCTATGCATATTTCTGAAGAATTACAAATGTGTAATTTATTGACATGCATTATTTTTGGTGGATATTTATTTTTAATAGAAACATCACAAGTCTATATATAATATGGATGAAGATAATTTATAAACTAATACCATAGAATTTATGTCTTCAGAAATATTCTCATCTAAAGAATATCTCTTTAAAAATACATATAACATTTTAGTGCAGAATAAAATACTGTACAGAAAGCCAAAAACTGGGTAACTTTTTGTTCTCTTCTAAATGAGAATACAATGATTTTGCTAATAAAGTTATTTTTGGAATAGTTTTTGTCAGAATAGCAACAAGCACTAATGTTACTCATTGTTTATTGGCTGAGATGTTCACAGAAATTGTGTGCTAAAAATTATCAGGAGAACAAGGGAAGGAGCTGTGTGTGGTATTGAGGAATTCTCATTTCTGTCATGGGCAAGAGCAACAGTTGCTGTTGCTACCTCTCCCCAGTAAAGATACTTATTTCTCTGGCAGGAAAGGTGATACTCTTTTCGGGACTGCTACTTTAAAGTGTATTATCAACAAGTTCAACTGGAAATAAAATTAATTTTCTTTAGAAAATACCAGTGGTCAACAGAAGCTCCTACCTTTTATTGTTCCCCATGTTAACATAAAACAACTTTTTTTTTTTTTTTTTGAGACAGGGTCTCACTCTGTCATCCAGTCTGGAGTGCAATGGCGTGATCTTGGCTCACTGCAGCTTTGACTTCCAGGGCTCAAGTGATCCTCCCAGCTCAGTCTCCTGAATAGCTGAAACTACAGGCACGCACCACCACACCCGCTGATTTTTGCATTTTTTTTTGTAGAGACGGGGTTTTGCCACGTTGTCCAGACTGGTCTTGAACTCCTGGGCTCAAGAGATTTTTCTTTCCCCCAGCTACCGCCCCACCCTGCTGGTCTCCCAAAGTGAGTGCTGGGATTACAGGAGTGAGCCCTCGTGCCCAGCCATAAAATGCCTTTTAAGCGAAACTTTTTTTTGTTGATGTCCTTTCTCGAATTTATGTGTTCTTATTTCCTTTCTGTGTCAAAAGAGAAGCACATACCATTTAATTTTTAATAAAGCTTTCTCAGGGGCATTATTTAAAGAAATCTTCATATTTAATTAAATATTTTAAGATAATTGTGTATTATTTTCTACTTTTATATTGACATTAATTCCTGACAATTTGCCATGGTTATGACGTATATTTCTTAGCTAAGTAATCTTAACTGTGTTGCTCTTCTATAAAAGGCATAACAATCTACTCTCCAAGATGTCAAATGAATCCACCCTATAGATGAAACATTTTGAGATAATTAGAATTGTTATTATTATGATGGCCAAAACCACAACTACTTTTGTACCAACCTAATATATACATAAAATATGCATTCTGGTCACTACTCACCAAATATTTTTAAAACATGAAATTTCTCTTCTCAAAATACATGCATAGTTTCTTCCAACAAGCCCCAAAACACCATTGAGTTGAATGGTAGCTATTTTACCTATAGAAGAGGCTCACTGACCCTCTTAAGAACTTCACCAAGTTCACTGGGTTGTAATAACACTTGCTTATCTCTTTGAATTGCTTTCAGATCTAGGAACTAATAGTAGGAGGAGTGCTGTGTTGCCTGTTAAAAATATATGAACATTAGGTGGTAGTCCACAGGGTAAACCAGCTACCTGAGCATAGGCAGAAAATTGCCTGCCAGTTGGCATTCATAATACTAACATTTCCATAAGCACGAAGCATACCTCTTTCAGGATTAAGGGGTCATGCTCTTCTCATGCATGGGGGTGAATAGCATTTCCTCAGGATTTGGGTGGTTTGTTGAGAATGGAAACTCATTCTCATGAGCATACTGACATTGAATAAGAGGACGTATAGATAGAATAAACATGAATGTAGTTTCAGGAGAAAAAGGCCAGACACACAGAACTGACAAGAACTTTCTCACCACCAAATTGAGATCTAGTCTCAGCAAAAAATGTGAGTAAACAAAAGAAAGCTAATATTGGAAATGTGCTTATAACTAAAATGTGTTTTTCAGAGCGCTGTAAATGTAAGCCTATTAGAGCTACACAGAAGACTTATTTCCGGAACAATTACAACTATGGTAAGGAAAACTTCATGGTTGATGTATAAACTGCTGTGTTAAGAAAGGTGTGTGGGTGCATCCATGAGTATGTGCACACGTAAATGAGTGGAGCCATTTAAGAGTAAGGCTTAAAAACAGAAGGACAACTTTTAGGAGTGTAGTCCCTCCCTCTGCCCCAACCAATTAAAATGTCTCACATGGGCAAAATGTTTAACACTTGGTTGATGCTGAAGCATATCAGGCAGTATTGTCATCCTACAGCCATACACTTAAGTACACAGAGCTCAAGATAGACGGGACTCTTCCCTACCTGGAGGCTGAAGGAGGATTTGAGCTCAAGTTGGGTTGCATAGGCCATCAGTTGTGCTTCACTGGGTGAACAGCAGAGCACTTTGATATATAAGGAACTGTTAAAAGACTCAAACTTGATTTCTTCAGTCAGCCTATCCCATGAAAAACACTGACAAATTTGGAAAGTAACACTTGTAGAAGTTGTTGGTATTCAGCTAAGGAAATGTGTTGTTATCTAGCTTGACTTAAAATCCGACATTCTAATAAACTAAATATTAATTGAAGAGCCACCAATCCAAATGTAGCTGACAAACGTAACTGAAGGATTAAAAAGCCTGCCATTTTTGTGCCAGGGACTGTGCTAAGTGATTTCCATACATTATCTTTAATTTTCTCAGCTGCCCCATGAGCTATATTACCGTCCCGATTTTATCAATGATTATTGAACCTAAGTTGTCCCTTCTTGGCCGGGCGCGGTGGCTCAAGCCTGTAATCCCAGCACTTTGGGAGGCCGAGACGGGCGGATCACGAGGTCAGGAGATCGAGACCATCCTGGCTGACACGGTGAAACCCCGTCTCTACTAAAAAATACAAAAAACTAGCCGGGCGAGGTGGCGGGCGCCTGTAGTCCCAGCTACTTGGGAGGCTGAGGCAGGAGAATGGCGTGAACCCGGGAGGAGGAGCTTGCAGTGAGCTGAGATCTGGCCACTGCACTCCAGCCTGGGTGGCAGAGCGAGACTCCGTCTAAAAAAAAAAAAAAAAAAAAAAAAAATTGTCCCTTCTTTGATTGTTCACAATGTACTTTTGGATGCTGGTGTATATTTTAGAGTCATAAATTCATTTATATAGTCATTATATTTAGAAAGAGCTATTAACAGAGCTTTCCGGTTGATACATAAGGGACTGATATTTACTGTATTCCATAGGCATTTTGATTTTTTCTAATATCTATGGTATTAATAAAAGGTATGTTACTATCTCTGCATAAGACTATTGATGTTGAATCAATGAGTAAACATGGAGATTAAACAGAATTTTACAATGAATCTTATTAAAATAAGGGTTTTATTATTGCATTTATGTACACTATTTTTAAGTATATAGGATATATAGAGCAGATTTATTTTTTCTATACTTTTGGGAATTGAAAGGAGAGAAATGAATAACACTGTAAGAGTTCCCTTCAATATCTTTCAAAATGCAGTGTATTAAAAAATATAAAGTTGAAAATTTTTGGTTTAGTTAAATCTCTTTAAAACAAATCTACCTTGTTTCCCAAGTTTTTCTTCAATGGAATTAATTTTTATGTTTTGTTTGCTACTACTCTTAAGAGGAATGTAGCTTTTCTTAGTCAATGATGGATGCTCTTTCTCAGTTTGTAAGGTTATGTTTATGTAAGAAGTCAAATGCCTGGCTGCTTATCTAAGAACCTGCTTCTTTACAGATTGATGTGAAGAACCCTAGGGAAAAGGGAGGCCTTAATTTCTAGGAGATTAGCTTGTTAAGATTGAAAAACGCTATATGAACTTTTATATACTGTAACACTAAGAATAAAAACATATACATTTTATATCAGGGAAATGTAATTATTTATATTTATTTTGTGTATCCTATTATCAAGTTTTATTTTATCTAGCTTCTTTAGTGCTGCAATGGTTGTTGCTGTTATTTTTGTTAAAAGAGGAATGACAAGTCATGGAAAATGAAGAGCGTAGAGAAGGTAGCTGAATGAATATCATAAAATAAAATGGGATATGGATTATAATTAATGGAAAGGAGCAGATAATTTCTTTTTTGTAGCCAAGTAATAGCTAAGTTGATCATAGTTTCAGGATTGTCATTTGTCTGGGCTTTACTTACAGTTTCTTTGGGAAAGGGAGGTACTCAAATGATTAAATAGAAGGAAGACCTCTGAAAAGCAAGTATATTTTACTTCCAAAATATTTTTGTCTTCTGCATGCGTCCATTGAGAAAACAAGTCAAGGTGGGAGCAGTTGGAAATTCAGACAAAACCTCTATTTCATTTAGATTAATTCTGGGAAAAACTCCTTAAGTGTTAACAAAATTACTTGAGTGAAAAAGTAGGTCTTGTAGAAAGATATTTATTTTGGAATGGGTACATGTACTAAAAATTTCTAATGAAAATAGTAGACACTGGGTAAATAAATCATTAGTTTGAGAACATTTGCACAGTTCACTAATCTCTAATAGCTGATGGATGCTATGAAGCACGTTCACTTAAGCCAGGACACACAAAAATGCCTGCTAGCTGGGGTTGAGAATGTCTCATCTGATTCTCCCAAATGGCATTTCAAAAAGGGCAGTCTTATCTTTTGTTAAATACAGAATAGGGAGAACATGAATAGAAAGGGGCTCCACTTGCCAGTCAAACCAAGTGAGGACAGTTGGGTAGTTACAGTTTGTTTGCTACACGTTCTCATATTTGAGGCAACCAATTCTCTGAAGACTGAAATGTGCAGTTTTTGAATTCATTAGTAATTTAATTTCTGTTGTGTGTGTTGTACTGGTAGAATAAGTTTGTGTGATGAAATTGGAGTATTAATGGGGGGAATGGTTGATCAGCTGGTTTTATATTTTTCACAGATTACTTTCTTCTAATCCTTTATAGTCCAAAACCTCTAAAATATGTGGGAAGGTACTCAGATTAAAGTGGTTTGCAATTATGTGCCTAAGAAGTTTTTGAAACATTGACTCATTTGGATAAACCGTGTTTTCCTCTATATAATGTCCATGGATAGTGAACTGGAGCAATAAGGGCACTGGGAGAAATGCCATTGGCTTTTCACTAATTGACATTTTTACTTCTTTCTTCGTGTTTTAAAACTTCTCTTTTTAAAAGCTCATTTACTAGAAGCAGGAATCTCAAAAACTTGACTCTTTTAAAAGGGAGAGATACAGAAAAGAAGCAGATCTGTACTTTCTAGATTCTGAGTCATATACTTTAACTTTGCAACTGAAGGCAATTTGTTGTTACACTGATAAGTAAAACAACTCTTGTGAGATAAATTGGGTGCCAATATATCCATCAAGAGAGGTAGAATAGTGCTATTGACATTTGAGAATATATTCCATAGCACGTGAGGGAAAGGAATGTTGGAGTGCCTGACTTCAAAGTAGATGGAGGAAATAAGATCTAGTGGTGACAATTTTCATTCAAGAAGTAAATATAGCCCGCTTAGAGGAGAATATAAAAGATAATCTGTACTGAGCACAAAGGAAAAAAGGACCTAATATCTGAACAAAGAAGAAAATGTAGCCCACCTAAAGGAGAATATAAAAGATAATCTGTACTGACCACAAAGAAAGAAAGGAGCTAATATCTGAGCAGCGAGCCGAGATGAGGAAGGTGAAAAGATTGGAGAACCAGTTTGGGAACACTATTGAGCAGGACAATTTTATAACACTAAAGAGGCCACCACTTGAGAAAACCTGTTAATAAACCTGATAAAAGAATGTCAGCAAGGAATAAAGCGTATTTAAGTACTAGGTCTTTTCATACAGTAAAATTAACATAGTTTAAATTCCTGTTGGCAGGAATTGGAACAGCACATGCATATATACACATCCAAAATGGAATTTTAGAGAAAAATTATATCAGATTATTGACTCAATTTTTGATTCTCTAAATGAATTTCTCAAAAGCACATGCACACACATGCATAAATACATGTGAATATATACATAGCCACAAATTGGAAAGGGAGAAGGGCTGGGCATTAGGAGGTCAGGTGTGTTGTTTTATGTCACACACTACAGTCTAAGGCAAAAATATCTGGCTGACTTTTCTGTTCCATTCATTGAATATCAAGTGGATAAGAATTAACCAAAGAGAAGCCTACTTTGGCTTTTTTTGAATGGGGCACCTATTATGTGTCATATTATTATCAGTTTTTCTTGTCTTTTATCCCAGTCATTCGGGCTAAAGTTAAAGAGATAAAGACTAAGTGCCATGATGTGACTGCAGTAGTGGAAGTGAAGGAGATTCTAAAGTCTTCTCTGGTAAACATTCCACGGGATACTGTTAACCTCTATACCAGCTCTGGCTGCCTCTGCCCTCCACTTAATGTTAATGAGGAATATATCATCATGGGCTATGAAGATGAGGAACGTTCCAGGTAATTCACTCTTTAAGGATACAGAATAACTACTTTGCTCATCCCACCCTCATTGCATTTCTCTCTAGAGATCTTACCCTCGCATTTTTACACTGGGATCTGTCTACCTTCTTGGGGATTACAGATAAGTTTTACTTGGGTTTCTTGATTTCATATATGGAATGGGTGTATGTGTGTAGTTTATAGGTTTACATTTTTCTTGGGAGAGGGACCATGACTTCCTTTGTTTCTTAAAGGGGTCTGTGACTCACAAATGGTTAATAATTACTGTTCTAAATCTTAGCTGTCCTATTCAAGAATAAACATATAAGTCTTTCTTGGCACTGTTTTCTTGTACTTTTCAGTAACAGGTTTTAATTTTTCAAAAATGGTTGCTTCTTTTAAAAATCAGATTACTCTTGGTGGAAGGCTCTATAGCTGAGAAATGGAAGGATCGACTTGGTAAAAAAGTTAAGGTAAGCCTGTATTTTATATTTGAAGTAATACACAGAAAACAAAAGTAGAAAACCAGCCATCTGTCATTGAAGTGAAATAGCTGCCTTCAACCATAGGAGAAATATTAAAATTTAGTATGCATATATTTATATACTCCAAGAGCTGAATTTGTCTTTCATGTCTATTTTATTTAAGGAATGAGTTCCCTGTATGTGTATCAGAGATCTAACTACAGTTGCCCTAATGTCTCTTCACAAGGAGTCTAGCTGTAGTCCAGTCCTGGTCAGGTGGTTCCATGGTGTCAGGCTCCTTTCAGCTTATGGCTCTACCATTTTTAAAGGCATCGCTTTCATACTCATGTTCACCCGGAGGTCACAAGATGGCTGCTCTGCCTCTAATCTCATGTCTACATTTCAGGCAGGAAAAAGAGGAGGTAAAAGGGATTTCCAAGAGCCTCGTCAAGCAACTTTTACTTAGCTGCAAAACAGGCTAGGAAATGTAGTCCTTTTTAAACCTGGGGATATTGCTTCTTTGAACACACTGCAGTTTGTGAGAAGGGGAGAATAAATGATGGGAAGGAAAATAAACAATGATGTCCAATGAATAAACACCAATTCCTATGTACAAAGTGTAGCTACATTCATCTCTGTATAAAAGATCTGAACAAATTAGGTCCTTAGAGCAGTAATGTAGCCTTATTTTTAAGCCAATAACTCTTAGATTGTGGAGTTGATACATTTTTTAAAATCACATAGTACATTACTGTATTATAGAAGGTTTTGTTTCTTCTTACTGCACTAAGCAAATCTGTTTTAAAGAAAAGAATAGGGTGGGGGAATGCATAGGGGGACAAAAAAATCTCAAAGGCTGTGTGGGTGGGTGGGGGGATGGGAACTGTAGCACACGTAATACATCCTCTTCCTTCTGCAAGTCTGAAGGCTTGGGAAACATTTACATGGTAAGTTAAACACCCCTGGGCGGTTTATCTTCTACATCTGGCACTTGACACGGCAGACACGTTTGGGTTTAAGTGACCTACGAAAATGCAGAGGGCATTATTCTGTAAGGAGAAGCTACCCTCCAGTAAGTTCTTCCCCCCTTCAGTAGATTTGTCAAAAGTGAGATGCATTTCAAGTTCAGACTTGTGGGCATTCTCTCTGCATCTCTCTTCAATTAGTTTGGTGTTTATTAAAGAAAAAAGTGGCTCTTGTTCAGTATGTTGGAATCTCTTACTGTCTTTTTAATTTGGTTTTCTGCTTGCTAATGCAGAACAGGAATTTGTCCTAAATTCCTGTACCAGTTGGAAGAGCTTTCAGTATCCCTGCTGCAAAGCATGTAACAAGGCTTACTGCTCCTCTTTTGGTACCAAAACAATATCATTGGGTTGTCGACAGGATACATGGCTTGTTTGTCCTGTTTCCCATTGCTTTCTGCAATATTTCCCATTGTTTTCTGCAGGGGACT
This sequence comes from Macaca nemestrina, assembly GCF_043159975.1. Lineage (NCBI taxonomy): Eukaryota > Metazoa > Chordata > Mammalia > Primates > Cercopithecidae > Macaca > Macaca nemestrina. The sequence continues at coordinate 80,771,611 of NC_092135.1, read as the reverse complement.
TGCAGAGTTATTATTGTAAAGTCATTTATATTCTTAGTCTGGATTTAAATATTCTAAAGGAAAGAAACCAATGATTTGAACAATTTTAAATTCATATGCAGATATTGAGGGCTAAAGAGTTTGGGTAGAAAATCTCCTTTGGCCAGAATTATTGAGATTCCTATTTTAGTTTTCCAGTCGATTTGAAGATGTGTAAAAAGAGCTTTATGGAGGGTGTTATTTTTTCAGTCAAATCTGCTCTTTGCTGAGTTTTGCTCTCAGTGGATAATTCAAGAATAAGGTTTATGAGAAACCTTATTATTATGTTTTTTTCATGCAAATGGTTGTTTACCTAAGTCTCTTATAGCAGACTATTCAAGATGTTTGGACTTCCTTGGGAAGGTGAGAATCAGGCTGTTTTTAAAAAATGAAGACAAGATTGTGGAGTAAAGTATACTAAAATGAAGAATTACTTTCAATAATGGAAAAACAATAACAAATTTACTATGTGCTAAGCACTTTATATTTTTATCAATCTTCAGATGTATCTTCTACTTATAAGTAGATTCTATTATCAGTTCCAATATATACATGATGAAAATAAGGTCTAGTAAGTTCAAGAACTTCACACAGTAAGTGGTGGAGTTAGAATTTGAACTTGGGCCATCTGACCCAAGGATCTGATGGTCCTTGCTGTTTAAAGTGTAGTCCCAGGACCAGCAACATAGGTATCACCTGGGAGCTTGTTAGCAATGAAAATCTTGGGCCCTGTCTCAGACCTACTGAATGAAATTGCAATTTTAACAAATTCCCCATATGATATCTGTGTCTGAAGTTTGGGAAGCACAGCTATAGTTTGTATTCCCTACCTATCCTCATGTAATATAACTTCCATTTTACTTAAATTACATAAAAACATTATTGACATTAATATGAAATGTCACTAAACTTGATTGTGTTTATTAAAAGCATTGTTAATGCCTGCTTTGTAACACTTAGAATGAGGGCAAGACCTTGTCTGTTTTATTCGTTGTACTTGGTGGATATTACTTAGAAAAATATTTTTGAGACCTCCCCATCCCTCAAAAAAATTTCCATTGTTTTTCAGTGCTCAAATCACATAGATTTTAAAAGGCTATGTTCTTACATGTATTAAGAGAGGATGTTGAAAAATAGCCTTCCCTTCAAATTCTGTGTGTAAATCTCCCATTTGTTGAGGACCTGTGAAGCATCAGCCTCCTGGCTGTTACCTCAGAAAATACCCGGAGATATAGGGAGATATTTCTGTCATCATTTACAGACATGGACATTTTAAGTTTAAGGTTTGATAAGAAAGCATTACTAAATATATTATAGATGGGCAACTTTGCGCTCGTTAAAATAAGAGAATAATGTTCATATTGCATCAGTTTTCTTGTTACCCTGGGAGATAGATTTATACTTCTGGAAAACTAGCAAAATGTTTCAGAGATCTGACCTTCAGTCTGACCCAGTTGTTAGAATCGTGGCAATGATGACCCTGGTGATATGTGCTTGTGACTATTTTCTATTTTACATTTCACAGCGCTGGGATATGAAGCTTCGTCATCTTGGACTCAGTAAAAGTGATTCTAGCAATAGTGATTCCACTCAGAGTCAGAAGTCTGGCAGGAACTCGAACCCCCGGCAAGCACGCAACTAAATCCCGAAATACACAAAGTAACATCAGTGGACTTCCTATTAAGACTTACTTGCATTGCTGGACTAGCAAAGGAAAATTGCACTATTGCACATCATATTCTATTGTTTACTACAAAAATCATGTGGTAACTGATTATTACTTCTATTTCTCTTTTGGTTTCTGCTTTTCCCTTCCCCCAACCCCTTTGTAATGGTTTGGGGGCAGACTCTTAAATATATTGTGAGTTTTCTATTTCACTAATCATAAGAAAAACTGTTCTTTTGCAATAATAATAAATTAAACATGCTGATACCAGAGGCTCTTTGCTGGAGTCCCCAGATGTTAATTTACTTTCTGCACCCCACTTGGGAATGCAATATTGGATGCAAAGAGAGGTTTCTGATATACACAGAAAGCTAGATATGCCGTAAAACATACTCTGCCGATCTAATTACAGCCTTATTTTTGTATGCCTTTTGGCCATTCTCCTCCTGCTTAGGCTTCCAAATGTTTATCAAGGTAAAATGGCAGTTTGAAATCAAATGTGACACAGGCAAAGCAATCAAGCACCAGGAAGCGTTTATGAGGAAACAACACACACAAGATGAATTATTTTTGAGATTGGCAGGAAGCAAAATAAATAGGAGCTTAAGAAAGAACATTTTGCCTGATTGAGAAGCACAACTGAAACCAGTAGCCGCTGGGGTGTTAATGGTAGCATTCTTCTTTTGGCAATACATTTGACTTGTTCATGAATATATTAATCAGCATTAGGGAAACGAATTATAACTAGACATCTGCTGTTATCACCATAGTTTTGTTTAATTTGCTTCCTTTTAAATAAACCCATTGGTGAAAGTCTTTATTTTTTTCTCGTCTTTTAAAAGAAATCAGAATTGCCGTATTGACCGGGAAAAGATTACATACGCATATGCACCAGGGTGTTAGTTTTTAAAAGTACATAGCTCTATAAAATGCTGTAGATTTAGATGATGAAATGTGCAGGGTTTGGTTTTGTTTTTTTCTGGTGTGTGTGTGTCTGTATTTGTGTACATGTGTGTCCGTGCACTCACACCCAAGGTGGATTAAAATACAGGCCTGCAAACTGGCCTGCACGTTATCATTTGGATTTATGCTGCTTAATGCTCAGTGAAGAATGTCTAGTAAAATGAATTATGGTTGTCAGGAGAGAGGTTATTTGACTTTTGAACCAATTGCACATTTCCCATTACCCAAGCTGCAGTGAGATCCCAGGGGCCGTGGTGACCAAATGATGCTTTTATACATGGTCCCTAGCTTACAATGATTCAATTTACAATGCTTCAATTTAACAATTTTTTGACTTACAGTGGGTTCATCAGGATGTAACCCAATTTCAACTTACGATATTTTCAATTTAGAATGGGTTTATCCAGATGTAACCCCATCGTAAATGGAGGAGCATCTGTACTTCCTTCCTCCAGCAGAGTTCCTTAGAGCCTGGGCCAATTACTTGAAAGTCTCATTCTCTGCCATTTACATGTGTGTTATTAGTAGAACCAAATTTCTAAGCTGTGGTGTGCTGAAATTAAAATGCTTATGAGGCAAAAATAGTGCTATGTTTCCTTCGACAAGGATAATCGAGCAAGGATGAAATTCATTAGTGAACAAAAGTTTCCTAAAATGGTAAGTAATCATCTATCCAAATGTTCTCTTTTAAAAGTGTGAGCTGGGTGTGGTGGGTGCACCTGTAATCCCCCGACTTGGGAGGCTGAGGAAGGAAGATGGAGAGAGCCCATGAAGTTGAAGCTACAGTAAGCAACGATTGTGGCCACTGCACTCCAGCGTAGGTGATAGAGCATGACCCTGTCTCTGTAACAACAAAAATGTGAAAGTTGATTCTACAAATGAGTCATTCGTGTCATACGCAACTAAAATGGAGTTGGGAGGCCGTGGGGAAAGGCACCCAGGTCCTGTTCAGGGAACTGATTTTTCAGTACAACAGAAAATCCACGAAGACTTCACTCGAACCTTAAGATAAAGTTACCTAGTAGCTGCTGCCACTCACCAATCAGAACTTGCTAAATCCTACAAGACACTCCTGGCTCCAGTGAACTTTCATTCAAAACCATTTAGATCACCTTCCTCTCTTCCCCAATAAAACCCCAGCCTTTCTCTTCGTTCTTTGAACACACCTAGAGGCTACACTGGTTTGTGTGCCCAGAATTACAATTGTAATTCTTATATTCCCAAAAAAACCCTTTACTTGGAGATTGATCTCTCTACATTTAAAGGTGACAGAGTAAGGGAACATTCCTGCCTTCTGATTGACTCTCTTATGCCAACAATTTCCCCAGCCCCAGAAGAAAACATTCCCACCTTTGCCTATAGGACTGCATAGTCTTTTGAGCTTCCAAAAGACCACTTCCAAAGGGCTTGCCATCTGCTCGTTGTTGCTGTATTCTCAGATGGCAAGGACATCTCTTTTGAGGTGCTGATGTCATAGCCTTAAAAGGTGAGTTGGGTGTCACTGGGGAGTAATGAAGCACCACCGTGGAGGGACTGCCCCTGAGAATCTCTCTTCCTGGTATGTAAACCTCAACTTGAGCCCGAGGACAGAGGGGTAGAAAGCAGTGCTGGTGCCTCAGCCTGTTTTCCTCAGGCCTTCTCACGTTAACTCTGAAAAGAAGGACAAGAATTGACTACAGGAGAGGTTTAAAGAAACTGTTATCTCAAATCCACAACGTCAACTCTCTCAAAGCACAGTAAGCAATGTTAAGTAAGGAACTCTTTTGATGTATAAAAGCTGCAGATGTTTCCAGCGTCTGCAGTTTTTTTGTGGGGGTGAGGGTTGGGTAGAGGGGGTATGATCAGTTTCTGTGTAGGAATTTGACACACTTTATGCTTAATATAAACAAAAGATGGCCAGATTCTTAGATTTAGCAGTTTTGTTTTTTTTCTTAAACCACCTTCCATTTGGTGCCATTTTACAACCTACTGTTTTACCACTACCATCTATAGTGGCAATGTTTGATTTTGCTCATCTGTATGAGGCTTCTGTCAGCTGTTTAAACATTTCTAATGGTATAAAGTCCATGAATAAAGTACATTTGGTTTTTCAGTTTGATAGCTACAATATCTTCATTAATAAACTGTGCAGACCTCTTTTGGGAGGATGGCATGATTTATCATGATGGTCATGTTTCTCATCAGACTGCAAAACCATTTCTACTCTAGTTGCCATAGTACAAAGACATCTTGTTAATGCCTCTCTACAGGGTTTTCGTGCAGATACTAACTTTTAAAGCCACTAAAAATTTAATATACATGCATCCTTGTCAGGAACCTTGAGATTGATAAAATTTATATTTCTTTAGAAAATTGTATTCACCTTTGGGATTTTAATTTTCTTAGCCAAATAAAAGTCAGATGCATGCTGAATAAAGTAGCAAATATTTAAATAGCAGCAAACATGGATTCTCTTTTCATGGATACGTATTTTACTGTGTCACATACAATGTAATCTGATTCAGTGCCATATGTTGCACCCAGTGTTCAGGGGTGGGGTGAGACAAACTGTCTTTCCACATCTGTCATACATTAAGAAGGCAAATACAAAAGTTATAATCACTGTGCGCAAATCGTACTCCCTATTACCTTCTGCAAAAAATTATTTGCTATTACATTTCAACAAGTAAGATGACTAAAAGTATTTCAAGATCGATATTTAGCATGGAGTTTTAACATATTTTAATACACAAAAATTCAAGAAGGTGGTAAAAATAAAGCAGAGACTTCTAATATGGTGTTACTGAAATCCAGCCTATAAAATTTAAAAGTATGGTTCCCAGATGTATTAATATTAACAAAAACAGTATAGTCATACCTTTCATAATTATCTGTTTGGGGTAATAACATCTAACAGTGGCGAGAACGCTATACGAAACACTTGTGCATATGTTACCTCACTTAATCCTTGAAAGTTGTTGAAGTAGATGTTTTATTCCCATATAAGAGATTTTTTTTAAAAATGAGGATTTAGAACTTCAGAGTTCTGTAAGTAGCAGAGCTGGGCTTTAGATCCTCATAATCTTATTTCCCAAATTATGTGTTTTCCACCATTGCTATTTCTGATAAAAAGGTAAATGCATCCTAGCATTGTAAAAAAAAAGAAAAAGCATAGTGTTAGGCATATAGTGGTAGCTAATATTTCTTAAACTGAGGTCTACCAACTATGTCAGAAAACCTTTATAAGAGTCCCAACTCTAATCCAAGATACTGTCACTTCACCTCTTCAGGTTTCCTCCCTTATTAAATCAGAATTTCAGTAGAATTATTTCCATACAGGATGGGTAGGTGAATTAAGTAATTTTGGGGGCATTAATTGTTTAAAAATATGTGACTCTCAGTTTAAAAAGCATTCTTCAAAGTTTCTGTTTTCCCTTGAATTTGGAAAAAAGTAAACAGTTAATCTTATTTAACAACACCTGGAAGAAAGTTGAAATTAAAAGTTGATAATTATTACAAATAAAACCAGAATGACTACTGCCATTGGGAACTCTCATTTCTCCTTTTTAGATTATGCCCCCTATTTTTCCCACCACCAGAGTCCTCCATAATCTAGAAAAACTATTCTACCTGACCTAATTCCCCCTGCTTTTCATTCATAAATATTTTCACCATGACAGGAATTCAACATGTTAACGCAAGACAACTAAACATGTTTTTCTTTGGATGAAATGCAAACATTTGTCATGTTTTTACTTAGGTGGTTGTTGAGAACTTAAGGAGTTGTCCCATGAAGAAGGAAAGGTTGTGCTCAGGAAAGTTTCTCCAAAAAAAAAAAAAAAAAAAGGATTTCTGGACTGTTGAGGAAACTGACACAGAAATGAAAGAAAATGCAGAAAAGAATTTCCTACTAACCACAGGGATGTGGAGGGGAATGACCCCACTCATTACACAGTGGTACTGCGGCCACTCTGGCAAACAGCCACCACCTCCCTCCCCACACACTTAGCATCATGATGTGGGATTAATGTTATGATTGCAGCGTTGGACTTAGGATAGTCTGGGACCTCAGTGAGGGTGGGTCGGGTGATGTCTGAAATATAGGTTAGCTCTGAGATGTTAAGAAGTCAACGAAACAGGGAACAAAGGATTTCTTGTTTATACTGGGTGGTAAATCCAAAAAATAAAGCAAATCCAGTTCACTCTAATGTCTTTATTTCTACATTGTTTTGGTGATTCTGAGGGAATCATGGCTTCCCAGAGATGGTATCCCTGTCCTAGCACTGAAAAGCAGAATTTGAGTTGAACTCTGGGAAAACTTGGCAAAAGGAAAGATCAGTATGAACAGAATTCCTGTTGGAAAACTTTCTCTAGGACCTAAAACTCAAGTAATATGTCAAAGCTTTAAAAGATGCATGACGCTCCAGGTGAAGTCTTCTGCTAAAAAAACAACCAACATGTTTAAATTTGCCTTTTTCTTTCCTTCTCATTGATTACTGGAATTGCCATGAGTCCCTTGCTCTGTGAAGATTTCTCTTTCTTTGAAAAGTCAAGATATGGTGTTTTGTAAGTGATCTAACCAGCCAGCTCTTTCTAATAAAATGTGGCCTAAGAGAAGAAAAACAAAACAAACAAACCAAAAACAAAAAAACAAAAACAAAAAATAACCATGAAAATATTATACCCACAAATACTGAATTGTCCTGTCTGCTTACATTCATCTCTTTCCCTCCTGGCCATTCTCACCTATTCTGCTTTTCCTCATATTGCTTGGCTAATTAAATCAAACACATACCCACAGGAATATTTTCAGAATTGCTAGAAGATCAGGCATGATGCAAATAGAACTATCTGATATTCTTTAAATTCATTGATCAATATCCATGAAGCTCATTTCGATTTCTTTTAGGTCATCAGCTCAGGCCGTCTTGCCCTGAGGTTTTCTTGCCTACACGATACCTGGAACCACAGCTGCCCACCCTCCTTCTTCCTTAGGGACAACATTTGGAGACATTCAATCATTCAAAATGGCCCCCTCACCTTACCTCGAGAAGAGCTTTGGAGTTAGGGCACTAGGTTTCAAATTCTCACTTTGCAACTCATTGGCTGTTTAGCCTTACTTCCTCAAGATTAGGAGAGACGAGCTGGACCGATTCTCTTGGGCAGTGCCTGGAGCATGATAGGTGCTTAACAGGAATCAGAATCATTCCACCTTTTACTCCCGGATCCTCTCTATGAAGTACACACTTCTCTAACAGGGTTCTAGTGAGTGCTCACTAAGCCCAGAAGAAAAATGGCTTTCAAGAGATCACACTTCCTGCCTGTTCTCTCTTCTCCATCTTTAAGATGCCGGACTCAAAAATTCTCAAGTTTTCCTCAGATTGAAGATTCAAGTTCTTTTCCTTTCCCTCCAGTGAGGCAGGTTTGCTTAAAATGCAGCATGATCAAGAGACTGGACAAAAGATTCTGGAAAAACCATATAAGTACTCAAATCTACAAATATATCACTAATACAAATTTATGTTTCATTCCAAATATTATGATTTATTTTGGCAATCAAAGAGCCAAAAGACTTCTGCAACCATGTTTTTTTAATAATAATTATTTTTTAAGGCTAGTCAAGCAATGGGGGTGAAGAAGGAAGAAAAAAGTCTGTAACTTGTTGTGATCAATGATCTGAAAACACCAAGGCACTAGGACCAGCCTCCAACCATTTTTAAATATAGAGAATGGTCAGCCTATAGGAATTTTAATGTCTTCATGCTGGTTATTTCTATGGAGATGTTAACTTCCAGATTAATTCATTTATTCCTTGAACTTTCAAGTGGAATCACGTTTTTATACTTTACTATTCATTGTAAGTGATAGGTTACTTTATATAAAAGAGCAAAGTAAAGAAAAAAATTTTCTCTGAATGTTATTTATAAAAGTTTGGCTCCCCAAAAAGGTTATTATTCATAGTTTAGGTCAGCAAGGAGAGACCCCTTGGAAAGATATGTGTTCTCAATAAAAGCTGAATTTTTGTCAGAGGATCTTCTTGGTGTTTTTCATTTCCTAGGGAGTTCCAGAAGTACTAAAATTATATCGAGACAAAGTGTTTATGTTTCAAAAGTGCAGGCTCTGCATTCCAGGCTACACACTGAGGGTTCTCAAAACAGAGGCAGCTTTTACTGAAATTGGAAAGTAAGGACAACTCATAAAGGCCTTGGACTAGTCCATATTAGAAAAACAGACGATAACCAAAAACCCAGCTTCAAAAGGAAGAAACTAATCCAGGGATTGACCAACTTTTCTCTAAACGGTCCCATAGTAAATATTTAAGATTTTCCAGGCCATGTAGTTTCTGTTGCAGCTACTCAGCTCTGCCACTGAGGCTCAAAAACAGACATAGACCATATTATATATGTGAATGGGCATGGCTATGTTTCAATAAAACTTTATTCATAAAAGCAGGCAGAGGGCTGAATTTGGCTGTTGGGTTGTTGTTTGCCTACTCTTGTGTGTGCCTGATAAAATGCTTCCGAACTAGCTTGAATTATTTTATCATTCTTGGAACTTAATGAAATTGGTGGTTTGGTAGCAATAGAAACTTAACTACTAACAAAGGTTACCTGAAATCTTACTATTAAAGATTCAGTCTTTTGGATCAATCATTGTTGTCTTCATGAATCCACTTAAAATGCAAGGGCATATGAAATATATCAGTCCCTATTCCTTAGTAACAATTAGCTTATTAAGTAACTGGGGCTGAAAGGGGCTCTAAGAAGCTGCCCGAGAGAACAGAGTGCCCAGAGCAGGGAAATGGGGACTGAAAGGGGAGAAAGACGCATACGAGAGAGACTTTAGCCTTCCCCTGACCCTCCCAACTGAAACAATTATTCATAGGACCCAATGGGCTCCCAGTAATGTTATTTTGTTTCTGCAAAGGCTCATTCTTTAGGAATAAAGTCCTGCGTGAATGAGCGCTCACATCCAGGCAGAGAGTACCCACGTGGTTCTCGCACACCCATTCAACAAACACCTATTTTGCTGCAAGACTCAGTGCTAGGAATTGAAAGTAAGAAATAAAACAAGATAATCCAGCAGGGAAAAATCCGCTTGTAATACAGGATGGTGGAATCTACAAAAGAAAGAAGAACAAAGGGCCATTATTTTTAAAAAAATTCCTCAAACTGCTGGTCTCATTTCTGTCTTGCCCACCCTCCCATTCATTCTAGTATGATGTATTGAAATGTAGTCCTAGCGCTAATTATCGCATTTTTAAGGCTGGCGTGCCAGAGACAGTGAAAAATTATAAATATGGTTGGTAGATGTCATTTTTTGAAAACCTATTTACCCTTCGCTGTTTTCTTAAAAATTTTCATTTTAGTTGCTAAAACTAAAAAAGGTCTTAGGAAGTGTTGCTGTAGCACTAAAACCCTCTTGTATGTTTAACCTAGTCACCATAAGCTTGATTTACAACTGCTTTCTTTGCTTGATGAATCCCACATGCCTCATAATTTAAACATCTTAATGTGCCTCTCACTGAAGTGGCTTTTTTATTTGAATGCAAATTGATTCTGAAACTGCTTCCAATCAGAAGTTTGTGTTTGATATACTGTAGGTTGGAGTTAAATATTACCATACTAAGGTCAATATGCAAAGCATAGGATCGAGAGTCAGTTGCTACCATAATTAACCTAGCTTAGGTTCATTTAGCCATAAACTATACACTCTGACTGACTGTTTAATCTGTCCCAAATAAATGAACGGTATAGATCCTGAGCCACTCAATAAATGAAATGTGATTTTTCATATAAATACAAAAGAAACTTGAGTTCATTTACAAATGTGTTCATTTCTAAAGCTTTTTTATTTTCTTTTTTTTTTTTTTTTTTTTTTTTTTTTTTTTTTTGAGGATTTTAAGGGGTTTTCAGTGGAAGGCAAACAGGATTTTTGCAGCATTCGCGACCTGATACCTGACTAAGTCTTATCTAGTCCAAGTAAAAACAAATACAAACCATGTAAGATAGTGGCTTATTCATTCCACCCTGCCTCCTTTTTTTTTTTTTTTTTGAGGTAGAGTCTTGCTTTGTTGCCCAGGCTGGAGTTCTATAGCCTGGTCTCAGCTCACTGCAACCTCTACCTCCCAGGTTCAAGTGATTCTCCTGCCTCAGCTTCCTGAGTAGCTGGGACTACAGGTGCGTGCCACCATGCCTGGCTAATTTTTGTGTTTTTAGCAGAGGCAGGGTTCTGCTATGTTTGCCAGACTGATCTTGAACTCCTGGCCTCAAGTGGTCCGCCCACCTTGGCCCCCCAACGATCCCATTTTTTTAAAGCGCACTGGAAGATATTTAATAATCTCCATTTGTAGATAGTTCTAGAATTTAATAATTTCTACTATTGGCCATTTACAGTGCAGATTTTAGCACAAGATGTCAAATTATGTGAAATATTTAGCTACAATTATAGATGTTATAATTTTCCCCAAGTATTTGTTCAGCCCTTTAACTTAAAAAGCCAAGTTTGAAAGTACTTCACATTTAGATTGAATGTCATCCTAGCAAGCCTTAGTAAAATATCATCCCGGTTTTCTCCTTCAGGTTCGGGAAGAAAGGAATTAGCTTCAAATGACACCTCTATCTGTCTGTGTGCAGGTGTTAGCTCTCCTTGGGAGGTTAGACAAACTACAGACCCCTTGCCTGATCCGCTTTTCAGAGCCACAGCCCAGAAAGTGGGGAAACATCTTGCAGTGATGAGAAAAGGCTGACTAAAAAAATTCAGATAAGAGGGAACAGGTGCACTAATGTATCCGGAGAGGGTAGGCCTGAGCCCAGGAAGCGTCTTGGGCTCCGGGGACGGATGCTGGCACCCTAGCCGCAGTCTAGCGTCACCACGGCCAGAAGCCAGGTTGAAGCAGAGCTCTTCCTCTGAACACCGCGCATGGTGATTTTGACCAGGTAACTAGGCTGAACCCTCATGAACAACTGCTTGTTTGTCTCTGAAATTAGGTTGTGGCTTTAAAATTTCCTGAGCCTTCCTAGGAAGGGTATAACAATAGTTTCCCCTGCACCAGAAATTGTGTCACCCTGTCAGCTTCTTAACGTAGAAAGGGAAAGACAAAAAGCTGCTTTGAATGACATGACAACTTTAAAATGTTAGTTAATTGCATTTATCTAGCACAATTAATCTCAAAGGACACGTTGTTATTCATTCAATGACAAGTCTTAACTGAATGCTACTGTGTCAAATGCCAGCTATGGTGGTGGGTGGACTGGCAGTATCTACCCTGCTGCAATGTACACAAAGGCAGAGCCAAACAGCACACAGGTGACAAATGCAAGAGGCAGATGGCACACAGGTGACAAACTGTGAGAAGTGCTAAGAAAGATAAATATTAGGTTGGTGCAACAGCAATTGTGGTTTTTGCCATTATTTTTAATAAGATGCAATAAAGAATATCAGAGATAGAGGTGGGAGGAGGAGAAAACCTGCTTAATAAGGGTAGTTGCAGAGTAAGAATCATTGTAAAGTTCATGAGGTAAAGCTTAAGGGTCCTTCACTTGTACCGGTCTCTTGTAAGGCCCTGAGTATTTCCATGATCATGTGTTTTTGCAAAATGTGCACATTTAAGGCCTTTATTCATTATTTTTCTATAAAAATGTTTCCACCAAGTTGTATAGGCTTCAGGGTTCACAAAATCTGGATTCACACTTAGTAGCTGGGGAAGACTTCTAGGAGGAGGGAGATTTCAGCTGATTTTCACAGGATATGAAGGAGCCTGCCATGCTTGATGTGGGGGCAGCAGTTCAGGTGGGTTGAAGGACAATTTGAAAATTCTGAGGCTGGAAATTGCCTTGCCAATCAGAGGATTGAGCATGGAGTAGTTGGGGAATGGAGAGAGAGATAGGAGGTAAAGTTGTAGAAATTAGCGGGAACAAAAGTGGAGGGCCATGTAGCCATATTGGGGAGTTGGGTTGTAGCAAAGTGATATATAAAACCATTGGAGTGTTCTAAGCAAGAGAATGACATGCTCAGATTTATGTTATTAAAAGATTACTCAGGCTCCATAGGAAGAATTGATCTGGGGTTAAGGCATGATTAGAGAAAGGACGCTCTTGCAGTAAAGGTGAGAGAAGATGGTGGTTTGGATCAGGCTGGTGGCAGCGTGTTATAGAGCAAAGTGGACAGATTTAAGATACCTATTAGACTTTGAAATCATTGGACTAGCTGATGAGTTGGATGTAGGGAACTGGGAAAAGATTCAAAGATGACTTGAGCAACTTTTCAGACTTGAGCCACTGGGTTGATGGTAGTGCTACTATCATCTAGGGGGAGGAAAGCCTAGAAAAAGGGAAAAGTTGGGTCGGGAGTGGATAAGGAATTCCAGTTCAGTTGTGATACGTTTGAGATACTTGTTAGTTACTCAGCAGGAAAATGTTGAGTAGATATGAGTCTGTAACTTAGGGGAGAGCTATATGTAAAAATTTGAGAGTCACCAACATGTATTTGGTAAATGTAACATATTTTAAAACTATATAAAGTTCCTATTTCTGTTCTTATTACTGGTCTCCCATTCCGTAAGTTAATTGAGACAAGGCAAAGCCTTTAAATTGGATTAAGTAGAAATGCTAAATTGAAAAGTTACTTTCATGTGGAACTATAGGATTCTTAGTAAAAATATGTTGAGGACTGGGTAGAAGTGTCTCCAGGGGGTTGCAATCACCATAAAAAGTTCTATTAGGAATATTTAGGAGGGCATTTAATAATATAATGGATATGGCTTTATATATGTGTAAATATGTCAGTGTTGACCTCTGCTTGAAGGTGATATAAAAGCAAGATTATGGATTTAGCCATGATTCTGCATCACTTAATCCTGCTCAAGTGTGCTGGAATGAGTTAGGTATGTGAAATATGTATACCATCTTAATAAATCAGACTTTAACTTTGTTATCTGAGTTAGTTTACATTTCTCAGTGGCCTGGGAGAAATAATTAAATGACCACCACTGAATCGTTCTAATTGATGAAGACACCAGACTTTTAAAGCATATATGAAATATGGCCAACATTATGTTTGCCTGTGGATTCAGACCTTGACTTTAAGAGGTTTCAGTTAGGAGATGTTTTCCCAGAGTTAAAAATATATTTTTGCAAATAAGTAAGAGAAGTCTTGGCTAATCTGGTGTTTTCATTTCTTTCAAGTATACCAAATTTCTAAGTGTCAGCTATAATTAAGCATGATCTGGGGATATGGGAACCTGACAAATGCTTATGTGTGTATGGTGTAAGCATTAGAGACCATTTTGAAAAGCTGTGAAATAGAGATAACATACCATAAGAAAGAAGTCATTTGTTATGCTAATATTCCAAAAAAATTCTTGCCTTTTCCTAGGGAATATACCGATCACTATACATAATGAGTAAAGAAAAACACAGTAAAAATCATATTATTGTAAAACAAAGTTTTCATTAGGCTTTTAGAGAATACATGGTATTTAAATAATTTGGAATTAAGAAGGAGATCATGAGGCTGCAAAGCTTCTTAGGAGATGTCATCTGTCACTTTGCAACATGAGGAAGGCCTGTCATCTCAACATTCAACTCTATATGAAGTTTTCCATGAGTGGATGTTGTATAAATGAGTTTCCATCTTATTTCAGAACTCATTTCTTCTAATTCTCTGTTTTCTTTATGAGAGCTGCTAATCTAAATGTTTGGGGATCTCATCTTTGCGTGGGACTTCTGTCCTCTACCCCCTCATATGCAAAATTCCTGAAATGTTTATTTTGAAGTCTGGTAGCATTTGACTAGAAGTCTAATCCAGAAAAAAAGAAAAAAAAGGTGGGAGTGAGAAATGTACAGAAAATAATAAAAATATAAGCCCAACAGGCAAGCCAACTTAAGAAATTTTAGGGGTGAAAATAACAATTTTGGGTTGCTTAGCACTAGAATGCTAAACCCTAAAGAAGTACAAATTAATGGTAAGATAAAAACATTTTAAAGAAAGGTTGGAAAAGGGGCAAGGATGATGATGAAACTGCCTTTGCAAAAATTATAACTGAGAAAATTACGACAGTGAAAGAGATCTGACCTAACCAACTCCATTTTGCTTCTAACCTCCAAGCTGTCCTTGTTCACTCCTGGGCCTAGGCCGAACTAACTTTAGGAGGAACTTAGTTTATAGTTTAACTTTGAAACAAAGATTATAACAGTCCTTTTCCAAAACAACCCCCCTTTCTGCCTGGGGACTAGATTGCCTTGGAAGGACTAACAAATTAGCCACAAGATTAGAAATTATGGTTTAGGAGTCATGCAGCTAGAGGCTGCAAGCGTCTAAACTTCCCCAAATTGCTCCTGAGGATAATATCACTATTGTAAATATTAAGATCAGTGCTTGAGATATTTTGGATACCCTGTACTTGATGGATCAGCTGACACCACTTAGAGGGATAAACTGGCTCATCTGACCTTATGGTCCCCACCCAGGAATTGACTCATCACAAGAGGACAGCTTCAACTCCCTATGATTTCATCTCTGACCTGACCAATCAGCACTTCGCACTTTCCAACCCCCTACCCACCAAATTATTCTTTAAAACCCCAATCCCCAATTTTTCAGGGAGATTGATTTGAGTAATAATAAAACTCCATCTCCCATACAGCCAGCTCTGCATGATTTAAACTCTTTCTCTATTGCAATTCCCATGGTTTTTTTTTTTTTTTTTTTTTGGAGACGGAGTCTCGCTCTGTCCGCAGGCTGGAGTGCAGTGGCACGATCTCAGCTCACTGCAACCTCTGCCTTCCAGGTTCAAGCGATTCTCCTGCCTCCTGAGTAGCTGGGATTACAGGCGTACACCACCACGCCCAGCTAATTTTTGTATTTTTAGTATAGATGGGGTTTCACTATGTTGACCAGGATGGTCTCTATCTCTTGACCTTGTAATCCTCCCGCCTTGGCCTCCCAAAGTGCTGGGATTACAGGTGGGAGCCACCGTGCCCAGCTGCAATTCCCTTGTTTTAATAAATTGGCTCTGTCTAGGCAGCAGGCAAGGTGAACCTGTTAAAATGATTCAGGAAACCTTGCCAATAGTGCTACAATAGAAAAATAAAGCAATTTTCAAATTCTGCCTGTTTATAGAATTTTAGGCATGAAAATTGAATAGGTCAGGTAGATAGCCACCTCAAGCTATTTCCTTGTGAGGTTACATCCTTTATCATCTCTGCCTCCAACTCAGAATTTCTGTAGCCATCAGCCAAAGATGATGTCCAAAATCTAACCTAAGTTATTAAAAAGTAAGTGTTAGACCTGGTATGGTGGCTCATGCCTGTAATCTCAGCATTTTTGGAGGTGGAGATGAGAGGATTACTTGAGGCCAGGGGTTCAAGAACAGCCTGGGCAACATAGTGAGATCCCATTTCTACAAAAATCAAAACAAAACAAAACAAAACAGGCATGATGATGCATAACTGTAGTCCCAGCTACTCAGGAGGCTGAGGTGCAAGGATGGCTTGAACCTGGGAGGTCAGGGCTACAGTGAACTACTGATTGCATCATTGCACTCCAGCCTGGGTGACAGAGTGAGACCCTGTCTCAAAAAAATATATATATTAAGTGTTAGCACCTGAGAAGTCAACAGTGTTGAAAAGGGAATCAGGAGTGACTTCCCTCCCTACTTCTGGCTGGGACACATAAGGGTCTGGTCGTCATGCACACTGCTGTGGTCAGTCTCATGGCTGAACACCTGGAGAACCAGTAGTCACCTCAGAGCTCTAACACGTACCCCAGGAACCAGTGGCACGTGGCTCCAGAGTGAGCACAGCTGCACCAGCAGAACATGGAGCGCCTGCTTGAGAGCTGCCCCCAAATCACCCACAGAGTCAAATCTGACCCTAAGGAGCTTCTCCCATCTGACCCTTGAGTCCCTTCAGCTTACCTACATGTCACTGTACCATGGGTTGTCTCTCACCAATTACCTCTGAACTACCAGGAGAGACTAAATCATTCAGTATGCTTGTGGTTCCCCAAAATATCTTTGTTGACTGCATTATCCATAAAATACCCTTATATGAGCCTTATTCTGTTTGGCTTTCTTTGGTTAAGAAATACACTTTTAGGCTGGGCGCAGTGGTTCACACCTGTAATCCCAGCGTTTTGGGAGGCCAAGGCGGGCGGATGGCTTGAGGCCAGGAGTTCGAAACCAGCCTGGCCAACATTATGAAACCCTGTCTCTACCAAAAAATACACAAATTAACTGGGCCTGGTAGCATGCACCTGTAGTCCCAGCTACTGGGAAGGCTAGGACAGGAGAATTACTTGACCTGGGAGGCGGAGGTTGCAGTGAGCCGAGATTGTGCCACTGCACCCAGCCTGGGTGACAGAGTGAGACTCCATGTCAAAAACAAGTCACTTTTCACTAAAATAAAACTTCTCATGAATATGAGGTCTTTATCTCACTGTTGCCAAGTGTGGCTTTTATTAAAGCTTGAAGAGTGAGAAAACGAATAGCTTTTCATTGGCCACTAATGGAACAAAAATGCCTTACATGTGTGACTTTCCACAAGATTAATTTAAATTAGGGAGAACTGGCTAGATTTCTCCTATCTGTTGTGCTCTTTAGTAAATGCATAAGATAAATGCAGCACAGCTAATTTTGCCCCTCTATTAGTAAAATTAGTTTCTGTGCAGTCTGGTTGACCCTGCCTGCTACAGCACACAGCTGCTTTGGCATGCTAATTGAATTGTCAACAATAAACACTGGGAAGGAGGCACTTGAAGCTACCATTTTGGGCCACAAAACCTTTGCTTAAAGGCTGCCTGCTGTTTCTCCCAACTATGCTTGAAAAGCAATTAAGAAAAGTCTTGTATAACTGTAGTCTGCTAAATCAAGGATAAGCTGTATATTGGAACTAACAAAAGACACACAAAATGCTTGCAAATCTTCTCAGGACCAAACTGTGTGCACTTGTGCTTGTAAGAATGTGTGGCCCAATTAATGGAAAAACACTTAACTAAAAGTTAAATTGCCCTGTTACCTTTTGCCCTATTAATTGGTGTCTAGCCTTAAGCATGAGAACCCTAGCTGAATGCTTATTTTACCAAGGCAGAAACACAATAAACCAGATATGAACCAGTCTAATAATTTTACCAGTCCTGGGCCAACTATTAATGCTAAGAATTTATACAGAATGAATAGATACCTCTTTGTTATTTCTAATTGTCATGGTGAAAAGGTTACTAAATTCCCACACGTGATGGGACAAAAGACACTTTGCCTACACAACAGCTCCATTTGACACCCGTGGAAGGAAAGCCTGGAAGCATTTAGGCCGAGTTAAAAAAAAATAAAGGCTGCATTTGTTGACAGTTAGATGTGCCGTGCTAACATAAACTTAAGTCACTTGCTTTTAAAATTGTGTAGAGTTATTCTCTTGTTACTAATAGCTTACGATTTTGACATGTGCTTTGCCACTAAAAAAATTTATAAACTCTTCTAAGCTCCAAATGACATCTTGGTTCTAGATGTTATTGAAATAATTTGTGGGATAATATACCTATGGGACATCTTATACCCCAAAGCTGATCTCTGGTGGCATAGTGTGTGCAACAGTAATGGCTGTGTTAACCCAGGAAAGGCCATGGAAAATGGCCCATAGAAACTGGAGATGTATTTAAAGTTGCTGGTCAATGTTTTCTTAAAAGTAAGATTTTGAAAATACTGAAAGTAAAAACTTGAATGTTACTAAAAATAGAATAATTTAAAAAATTGTTCCCCAAGAAAAGACCTTTTAAGTCTACATCTTAAAATTCAAAATAATTTATAGTCATTCTTATGACGTTGTTAAAATGTATGCAAACTTTAAAATGTTGACCAAAGTTTTAAAATTAACATTGTACTGTAGAAAACAGAGCTTACAGGAAGTGTACATTATATATACACAGCTATTTATTAGAAGGGAAAACATTTTCTTCCAGGTGATTCCAATTGATCCTTAATTGTATTTTTAAGATTGGGATATGACATATTGTAGCTATTTAATTTTTTAAGGATTATTTTTGTTATTTCAAGTGTCAACCTTAAAGTGCTTTCACTGTAGACAGCAGCATTCTTTGTCCTGTCAAGTAAAACGCAGCTGTAATAAGATTCGATTCTTTGCTTCTGTGTTTCTATTTTTAGTCAAGGACAATCCTAGAAAATGCTTCTCTGGCCATTTTTCCTCCTTTTTCTAACAGTACTCAATGAAAACGAAACATCTTTAGGAAAATGAAAGTCTAAATCACACATATTGATTCAAATTTTGTGAACGGATTTTACATCTCTTTCAAATGTCAAAACTGTTGCAACTACATAGTGATATTCCTGCAGAATGGATAAACAAGATACTGATAAAGCTGCATATCACGTGATCACATACTCATAGAGCACTTCTGTGTTTAATCAATTGATTCGGGTAAAATGTGGTGATTGTCAGAGGTTGTAAACCTAAGTGGCAGGAAAAGTTTTTATTTCTCTTTGGCTCTTCTCTTTATTTCATCCTCGCTTATAAAAATCCTGTGGCAAGAATGACTGGTATTCAGAACATGTTCTCTAAAGTTACTGTTACTGCTTATCGATTTGAAACAGCTGTGAAATTGAGGGGATCAAGTGAGTTTCAAAACATTGCTGAGTAGAAATGTCTATGTTAGATCCTACATGTTTAGGAGGTTATTATTATTATTTTTTTTCATTCTTGGAACAAAGCTTGCTGGGCTCCTGGGTTTTCCCTGGGCCTCAATGAAAGCTATGTAACTCCTGTGAGTACTCCTGAAAATATTCAGATACAAAATGAAAGGTTAGCAAAGAAGAGAAAATCAGTCAGCACAAGACATCGCCCTTAAATGCTTGCAGTCAATTAAAGCCCTGTTCAAGGTTAGGCTGGAATTCCTCCAGCTGTGGTGTTCCATGTAAAATAAAATACTGCCAGCTGTGGTCAATTATTTGATTTCCTTGTGAAACTTGAGAAACGTGTAATCACTGTTAATATGGTAAAAAATTGATCAAGTGTGACATGCTATGTAATTTACTGATTGCAATAGCCTTTTAGGTACCAACTCTGAGAGTGGTATCTGCTGATTAGTTTCTAGACCTCAAGGGCTAAAGTAAGGTTAACTTTTATACTTAAATTTAGCTTCATATCACATGACAGGATTGGTTAAGTGATTTAGCCACTTGATAAAATAGCATCAACTAGCAAGTATTTTTGTGAAGAGTGTTTAAAGATGTAAAAAATGCCTACAGTAGAATAAAGGAGAACTCAAAGTTGTGTATATAATGATCACAATTGCATAAAAAATCTGAGGTCAAAAATGCTAAAACATGAAAATATCTTTTTTGCAACCAACTGTTTCAAAAAGTACATTTGATAGTCTGCATATGATTTGAGGATATAGAGGGAGAAAATGTATTAAAAGAATAAACAATGCCGAGCGCAGTGGCTCATACCTCTAATCCCAGCACTTTGAGAGGTAAAGTGGGCAGATTGCTCGAGCCCAGAAGTTCGAGAATGGCCTGGGCAATATGGTGAAACCCCATCTCTACAAAAAAAATTAGCCAAGTGTGGTGGCACACACCTGTAGTCACAGATAGCTGGGGAGGCTGAGGTGGGAGGATTGATTGCACCCAGGAGGACAAGGCTGCAGTGAGCTGTGCACTCCAGCCTGGGTGATGGAGTGAGTCCCTGCCTCAAAAATGAAAAAGAATCAAAACTTGTAAGAACCGAAAAACAAAAACCCAAATGAACAAACAACAAACAGTAAAAAAATAGAGGGATCTGAGAGCCCAGCATCCAATTTCACTACTTGTGCCAATAAATTAATTCTCACACTACATACATGAATATCCCATAAACATTCCTGGGGACCTAAATATGCTTATCTTTGGAAGGGGTAATAAAGATGGGGTGTATAATCACTTTATGGTGGGAGAGCAACCTCAGGTGCTAGTCATAAATCCAGCATCAAATATGTAAGATCTCAGCTTTCCCATCTTTAAGGGGGAGTCATTACCTGCCTAACCAGAACCACTACAGTCAAGTGAGAGCACTGAACACACCGCCTGGCCACTGGTAACAGTTCCATCAGTTTCCTGTTTGTGTGAGTTTTGCTATGCCTATACTTCGTATCTTTTAAGCTATCAACTACAATCCATAGGTTTTATTTTTATAATAAAATACATAACATTTCTAAGATCTTTTTGTGGGCACACAATATTTCTGATTGTGATAAAAATTCCAGGGCATTCTCTTTGGCTGCCCATCAGGGTCTAGCAATTCTGCCCTTTCTTAAACTGGCTGGTTTACATGTAACTTTTAAGATGGACTCAAGCATCGTCTCCTCTGGGTTCTGCTTTTTGCAGTTAAATTCCACTAAAATTGACATCATTTCCTTGTGAACCTTCATGTAATGTTTCTTTTTTCAATGTAATTTTTAAGCATAAAAAGTCTAGTTTTAACTTTGGCTTAATGTGTCTAATTCACAGACTAATCAGAAAATGGTAAAGGGCTGAGGCTAAAGTTCGTGTTTCACGTTCTAGGAGTGTTATCATCTGGCTTCCAGAGAGAATCTTTAAAAGCCCATTATATTTTAAACCTCAAATTTTACTACCTCGTGACTCCCCCAGTTGTAATTTCATTAGCGATACTGGCTCAAAAAGGGAGTAAGTGGGCATTAAATCTTTGAGTTTCCTATATACATTTGGTCCATTTGAGAAAACCAAACAAAATTATTGCTTAATAGAGACTCCTTTTAAAAGTCAATTAAGTAGCTCAAGCTCTCAGTTTGTCTATCAGAAGAATGTGCTTCCATCCCCCGGTTGTTTGCTCCAGTCCAAAGAGTCAGTCCAGGTGGCTCTGGACTCACCGCATGAGTAGGGTCCAAGGGGCACCTCCACAGGCTGGAATCACCTCAGAGGGCCCCTGCATGCCCACATCAGAGATAGGGTCCCAGCAGATACCCGGGAAGCTGTAAGTGCTCGCTTAGAGTTTGCAGGTCCTTTGGTTGTGCCTCAGAAGGTGGTCTAAGTGCTAAACATCCTGCATGGTTCTTACCAAGCCTAATGAATGCCCCTGCCCTAACTGTGGTGGTTCCTGCATGTGTGAGGGTTAAAAATATCCACCTTGGTACTATCCTAGCCAAGAAGCCTTCTCACAAAGTTGCATCTTTGGGCCAGGCCAGGGATTGGGATCTGCCCACCACCGTGGCCCAGACACCCCCTCTCCATTTGGTGAGCCTCTGAGGTGCAGAGGCCACGTTCCTCGCCCGGCTTTTCTACCACCACCGTGTGTGTTTTAATGTCAGGAGCTTTGTCCTTTCCTGCTCCTGGTCCTTCAGTCCAGTCCTCTTGGGTCCTCTGATGGGTGTTAATCACTTGAAAGCTCAGAAGGGGTTGGGATGTCCTCATGCAAATTTATCTCCCCAGCTGCCTTCAGACTCTGCACGTCAATAGTTTGTGAGAGAAAAGTCCAGGTTTCACCTCCTTGAGCACTCCACCACAGAATGTCTAATAACACAACTTAATGACACCTACACATTAGGAAATACAATAGTATGTGTCTGACTTGGACGAGTCCTCAAATTGTCTCTTGTATTTCCTTCAACTTTTATTTTGTCTGAATTTTGCAGATAACTTCAGACAAGATTCAAGATATTGTGGAATTCTTGGTAGTTTTTTACAGTGAGTAGTCATTCCCAGCACAGTTTAGAATATCGTGAGCAAAAGAACAGATGCACTGTTACTTGGAGGAGAACCACAGTGCCTGTCTTGTGTCTTTCCTTTATGCTCACTTACCATTCTGCAAGCACAGAATAGATATTCACATTTTATTGTTGCTGGGCATGGAGACAAGCTGGCACTCAAGTTTCTTATAAATACCACATGCTTTTGGTAATTTTTGCTGAACTGGAGCTTGGTGATTGTTCCTGTGGTAACCAGATAACACTGGATTTTTGGCTAATTTTATTGTTAGGAGAAAATCAAGGTAGTTCATGCAAACAAGATGGAAATATTGAAACTTGAATATATTGGTCAACCTTAATTTTCTTAAAAGAGGAAGGTTGTACTACTTAAAACCACATGCCGTATGATGAATTAAATTGAAAGAAAAATCCCTAAGTCAAATCAGCTGGTGGTAAATGGAGGCCGATTAAGCCAAAAAAGAGAGGTTTGTGTGATTGTGCATGTTATTTATATATAAACTTGACTATGAACCCCCAAAGCAGTGTCTCATTTCCATTTGGAAAATTGTAATTGGTGCATTTTCCATTGTCTATTTTGGTTCTTATGGAAAGAACATGGAAATGTGGCCTGATGAGGTGGTGGTGATGCTTAAATCCACACCCGGTCTCTAACTTTTCTCCCCTCAGGATTCAGTCTACAGAGTCTCTAACACTTGCTGCTATTAATAAAAGCTGAATAAAATGATGCCTTTGTCTGAAGACATTAGCAGAATTGTAGTCGTGTTCCAAAGGACTGGGGGCAGAGGGGAAGGTGTGAGAAGGCCGGTTGCCCAGGGCACCAGCCTAAAGGGTTGCTAAATTTGTGAAGGGTGGAAGGCATCCAGCCAGCCATCAGTGAACCACAGGTACCTAGTCGCCAATCTCGGTGTCCATGATGCTTGGAATAGTTCTGCTTACTTTAAGCAGTTCTACCACGTGTAGCTCCAAAACTCTAAAGACCATTTATATATTTTAATGAACCAAATTTTTAAAAATTGGACAGGCAGTCTTGCTTTATACTCAGGGTAATGACTATTTTAGAATTAAGGTTATAAAGATATCTAAATAATCCAACCCAGGAAAAGCAGGAAACCCGCACCATCTTCTACCCCTCTCCCTAACCCTCCACAATAGAGAAAATATTGGCTCTATTTAGCTCTTATTTAAGGATAATGCAGTGTTTCAGCACCCTGGCGGAACAGCAAAAGCACCTTGGAACACTGGACCCCAGCACAGTCCAATAGAAATGGAATCCCTGGGGTTAGGGCTCAAGAATCTGTAAGGCTAAATGCTCCTCCGGTGATTCTGATATACAGTGAAGGCTGAATGAGAACCACGTGGCAATGGTTACTATAATGGTTACTACTTCAGGATCACCTGAAGGGCTTGTGAAACCAGAGAGCTGGGCTCCACTCCTAGAGTTTCTGATTCAGGAGGTCTGGGGCGGGGCCCTAGAATTTCCACTGCTAAGTTCTCGTGCTTATGGATGCTGCTCTGGGACCACACTTCGAGAACCATTGCTATAATACGAATCCTGAGTCATTTGACACCACCTAAGGCATTTTCACTCCTAGAAAACTTCCAGAAGTGTTGTTGTTTATGGTTGAGATCTGGAGAAGGGGCATAGAGTCAGTGCCATGAGGGCAGGAAGTGGAGGAAAGGGACTTTAAGAAAAAAAGTTAACATGAGAATGTTATAAAGACTGAAGAGAGGAGGTTTTGAATTTTAAAAGTACAGGCTGGGCAGAGAAGTTGAAGGAGAGAAAACTAGGGGGCACTTCAAGAATGTAAGAGAATTTAAAGGAAATTTTAAAGAAGTATTGTTGCAGGTCTCTGTCTCCTTCAGTGTGTTAAACAAGTATAATTAAAAGATGGTTTGGGCCCAGTGTGGTACCTCATGCCTGTAATCTCAGCACTTTTGGAAACTGAGGTGGGAGGATTGCTTAACAGCCTGGGTAACACAGACCCAATCTCTACAAAAAAATTAGTCTGGTGTAATGGTTCCTGCCTGTAGTCCCTGCTACTTGGGAGGCTAGGTGAGAGGATTGCTTGAGCCTGGGAGTTCGAGGCTGCAGTGAAATAGGATTGCACCGCTGCACTCCAGCCTGGGTGACAGTGAGACCTGGTCTCTAAATGAATGAATGAACGAATGTAGTTTTTGGTTGTGTCACTCATTATCAGTGCCACACCTTTCTGGAATGAACCACAGGAATCATGCTTTTGTAAGCATTCCTCACTTTTTTTTCCCCTTCATTTTTCTCCTCCCTAGAAAAACCACAACAACCTAACTCGGAAAATTCACTAAGAAAAAAGAATTAGAGAAAAGTGGGATTTTGGCTGGGTGCGGTGGCTCATGCCTGAAATCCCAGCACTTTGGGAGGCCAAGGCAGGCAGATCACCTGAGGTCAGGAGTTGGAGACCAGCCTGGCCAATGTGGTGAAAGCCTATCCCTACTAAAAATACAAAAAATTAGGCATGGTGGTGGGTGCCTGTAATCCTAGCTACTTGGGAGGCTGAGGCAGAGAATTGCTTGAACCTGGGAGACAGAGATTGCAGTGAGCCGAAGTTGCGCCATCGCACTCCAGCCTGGGCAACAAGAGCAAAACTCCATCTTCCAAAAAAAAAAAAAAAAAAAAAAAAAAAATGGGGTTTCAAAGATTCAAAAGACTGAATTCTTGGGGTAGAGGAAAAAAAGAATTTGCCCGAGTTTAAGAGAGACTGAGTTCAGGGCTATGTTGAGGGTGGAGTGAAATGTGAAACATTCATCCAATGGCTCCCATCTCTCATTGGTCCAAAGGAATCCTAGGGTGTGGAAGCCTCCTGCACTTCAGTTGTATTGCAGGGCAGGGAGGGAGGATAGGAGTGAAGAGATGTCCAGCAGGGCCCCCCTTGGCAGGTGCATCAGGCAGAGGCACAGCAGGCTGCCCCTGCATGGAGCTGTAAGCAACCACACAGTGCTGGGACAGGACACAGTGGGCACTGAGGGGCTCTGAGGTGGTGCAGAGAGGAGTGTGATTCGGTCGAGGAGGAGGGGACATGGGTGCTGGTGGAGTGGCCAACAGTGTTTACTACAGAACTTTCAATTGCTCATGACAGGAATCTACTCTTAAAAAAAAAAAAACCCAAACAGCCACAAAATCCTATCTAAGCCACTTGTTTCAAAGTTGTCTCTGGTTATACCTTTTTACTAGCTCTGCAAATTAACCAAGTAGACCAAAGCAAACTTCCCCTTTGGTTATAGTGCCCATCCTCAGTGTAAGAGACTTTAATGAGCAATACAAAGACCCCAAAGCAAGATGGAAACATGGGTTCTGGTTATCAATGGCCACGATAGCTGTCTTTTGAATTAGGGAAAGTGGGTACAATTTAGACAGAGAAGAAGCTAGACTCAAACTTATTTTAGAAGAATCAAATGGGACTCCCTAATTTTTTTGGTCATCAGTCACTTTAAAAGGTCACCTCATGGATAGTTTGTCTAGCTTTATCCATGACTAGTGGTGTGTAGTCCAGCCATCCCTATTTTCTGAGCTGCAAATGTCCTCTTACAAAATGATTATCTCTAAGGTCAGATCTGACAAACATCCTAAGAAACAGAGGTGAAGAATCTGATGTTAGGTCCTAGTTAGGAACCTAGTTTTTGAAGCATAATACTGCCTATCTTCAACAAAGATTCAAATTGGGTAAAACTCAAATTTGTTTCCTTGGGTTTGGGGCTGAGGCCAAAATTAAGCTTAAAAAAGCACAAATAAATCAGTAGATCCTTGTCCTCAAGGTCTCAAGGTAGGAGTGTACAGGACAAATGTTATGACAGTTCAATTTTAGTAAACAAGAAATTTGGCAACAGCAGTGCAGCACTGCAATAGAGTTTAATGACTATTCCGTTGTTATTTTTTTCTTTTTTGGAGGTGGAGAGAGATTTACATTCCTCAAAGGACATGGATTAAAATATAGCCATGGATTAAAACTTAGCCTGGAATCTTTTTTATAACAAACAACAGATCTTATTTCTGTTTCTCCTTTCACCCTCTATTAGTTTTGATATTGACAAACCAGAACAACCTTTTTAAAAAATATATGCGATTCAGCCATTTATGCTATGTGAAAATTAAGCATATTTTTCCTTATTCTTTGCCTTATTTCTACCTGACCTTCAGAAGTAAAGTTTTATGGCAAAAGTGGAAAGTTGTTCTGAAAATTCTGATGGAACAATTACAAATTATAACCACGGAATAGTTATAATAACTGGGTTTTTAAGGATGCAGTCAAGAATATAAAATTGGATATAAACAGCCATTTTATATAATTTCATTATTAAACCAATTAATCAAATGATAGTATCAGAAATAATTTAAATCACCCTTGTAGATCATTTGTGGCTTATCAGTGGCATTCAGGCTTACTGAAACTAAATTTCCATTGAACTATCAATATGAAATTCATCTTCTACTAGTTCCTGATTCCATCTCCTACCCTCTCACAGAAGTTTCTCATTCTATTTGTCTTTCTCTTTTCTGTGTCTTAAAACCCTCCCCATTGGATTACTTCTGCCTCTAGGTATACATGTGCTCAAGATGTTTCCATCCTGAAAACAATTAGGTCCTCCTGCATGTTTGATAAAATTAGATACTGCTGTGTCTTTGTTTCCCTTTCTTTTCTTTCTTCCCTTTCTTTCTTCATCTCTCTTCTTTTTTTTCTTTCTCATCTCTCCTCTTCTTTTTCCCTCTACCTCACCACCCTCTCCCATTCATTCATTCGTTGGTCAAATATGTTGGGGACAGGAGTGCCCCCATCTATCCAGCACTTTACTGAGCTCAGGGAAACATGAAATACTGGAAAGATTGGGCTATGTCCTTGTGGAGATTATAATCTGGTAAAGACAGGCATTTGATAAATACACCATGGACTGTCATTCCGTCTTCTCTTACCTCCAATTTGTTGCAATTGGCCTTGAAGCTCTAGCCCAAGCCATCAGTGACCTCTCAGTTCCAAAAGCAATGAACCCTTTCATTTTTTTCCATATTTTAAAACTCCTTTTGGAGTTTATCACTTCATTCTTCTGGAAACTTCTTTCTCCTTGCTTTCTGTCTTCATTCTTCTTCACTGGTTTTCTTATTCCATTTTATTTCCCAGGCTCTTGTGGTTTCTTTTCCTATACCCATCAATTAAATGGGAAACATTTTGGCTGCGTGTGGTGGCTCATGCTTGTAATCCCAGCACTTTGGGAGGCTTAGGTGGGCGGATCACGAGGTCAGGGGTTCGAGACCAGACTGACAAACATGGTGAAAATACATGTTTGTATTTTCTACTAAATATACAAAAATTAACCGGGCACGGTGGCGTGGGCCTGTAATTCCAGCTACTCAGGAGGCTGAGGCAGGAGAATCGCTTGAACCCGGGAGGCAGAGGTTGTAGTGAGCCGAGATCGCGCTATGGCACTCCAGCCTGAGTAACAGAGTGAGACTCTGTCTCAAAAATAAAATAAAATAAAAAAATAAATAAAATAAATGGGCAACATTTCATAGTGTTCTATTCTCAGCTCTTTTATAATTTTTCACCTCTCATTTCCTGAGGCAAATCTAGCTATTTTCATGTATTCAGCTACTACCTGGGCACTGATAACTGCATATCCAACCATTTATCTTTCCTGGGGATCGGTTCCATCTATTCAGCTGCCTGGTGGGCATTCTATTTCCAACTCAAACAGGTCCTGAACTGAACATATTTTCTCCAACACTGGTTCTTCTTTGTGTGTTTGCTGTCTTATTTTTGAGAACCACCGTGCACATAATCACCTAAATGAGACTGTGGTAAATAAGAGCAGCAAGATTTTCAAGAACTGGCTTATATAGGGAAGATTTGAACTGAGATTTCAATGACAAGAAAGAGCCAATCACATATGTGACAGTATTTTTGGCAGACGGAACAGCAAGTACAAAGGCCCAGAGGTGAAGAGTGATTCTGAGTAGTCAACAGAAGAGAAAGACCAGAGTGGCTGGTGGTAGCAGGCGGAGAGGAGCAATCCCAGATGAGCCTGAGGAATCTGCAGGGGTTACATCATTAAGACTGCTGGCAATCATGGGGAAGGCTTCATGTTATTCTAAGTACAATGGGATGCCACTGAGGGACTGTTCATCTGGAGAGTGACATTGAATTTATACTTTATAAAGCTCACTTTTGCTCTGGAATAATTGTGGAAAAGGAAGTGTGCAACTATGGTGTCCAGCTAGGAGACTGTGCAGTAAAACAGGCAAGAGAGGGTGAGGGCTACAAAGAGGGTAGTGCTGGGGGAGCTGGAGGGAGGAGGAAAAGTCAGGATATATTTTGGAGGTGGCATCTATAGGACTTGCTGATGAGCTGGTTATGGAGGGTGAGGCAAATAAAGGTATCTGAGATTACTTTTAGGATTTTGACAAGAGCACTGTAAAGGCATATTACTGAGATACTGAAGACTGAGTGAATGTGGAAACAAGTGAATGTAGATAGAGAAGAGCAGAGAAAAAGAGAGATGACAATGGAGGCCTGGATTACTCTATTGTTTAGAGGTCAAACAGGAGAGACGCAAGCAGACTAGTCAGGCAGGCACAGTGAGGGGAAAACCAGGAGAGTATGTCCTTGAAGCTGGGAGAGCAGCTTCCTTTACTAGTGAATGATCAGTCTGGTGAGGGGTCAAGTGGCAGGCAGAACAAAGACCCTAGAATGGAGGTTATCGATGACCTGGAGGAGAGCAGCTTTAGAATGGACGTGGTCCAGGCTTTGAGGGTGAGCACTTCAACGTGGCCCTGACATACTTTGCTGCTTGTGTTATTGATACAATTCTTTATTATAGCTAATAATCGTCACTACTATTGAGGGCTTGTGAGAGAATAGTATGTACAAACGCATAGAGACATTTAAAAATGGCATGACCATTCAGAAACTGGCATTAGTTGAATATGGCCAAAATGTGTAGTATGAGAGGGAGAATGAGGGGGGGAGAAAATAGGAAAGAGTGGAAGTGAAGTTGCATGGGGGAGACGGGGCAGATCCAAAAACATCTTGTATACTAAACTATAAAGATTTTGCATTTTGTGCTGTAGACAAAGGGGAACCATCGAGAGCTTAAATGCAAATCATATTATTCCAGAAGCATAGTTTTGGCAGCATTAAGGAGGACAAATTAGCTAAGAATAAAGCTTTAGGAGAAAGATGAAAGAGCTTGAATAAAGACGATATCAGTGTGTCTAGAAGGGATAAGGATTGTGAGAGATTAAAGACTGAACTGAGAGATGAACTGAATGTGAAGGAAAAAAATTATTTGAGTATCCTTGAGTTAATCAGACTATCTCTCCTTGCTCCAACTCTTACTTTATAAAGGTCTCCCTAAATGTATTAATCTACTGTCCTACTTTATTAAGAACTATGCAGTATAGATAATCTAATTTCACATTAGATTTTTTTCAGTATCCCCATATTAATCTGATAATATATACTCATTTTGGAAAACTATGCAAGATTAATCTAAATTCATATACATCCCAGGATTAATACTATAAGTTAACTGTTGTTTAATACCCACAAACACAAATACTGCATTAGTATCAGCATAGTTTATCATTTAGTTTTCTAAAGTAAAGGTGAAGAGCAAGACCTTTCCAGTTAACTGAGAGCTTTGAGTGGGTTTGGGGCTTAGTCAAGATTTTATTTTATCTTACATAAATTGGAATATTTATTCTGAAATATATATTGCAGCTAAAGATTCAAGGAAGAATTTGTTATTCCTGTTAGGAAAACCTCTTTAAACTTCTTCCACTAGCAACCTCGGTTTTAGTTTGGAATTATTCACATCTGAATACAAGTTTTCTGAATGGCTTAATTTTTAAATCTCTAGTACTTTTAAGTGTAAGACATATAAATACATGATCAAATATGGCAGTCCCACAGTGTGGTTTTTCTATGACCAAATAGGACTAATCAAATGCAATTACTTAAAACTGTGCAGTTTTCATTACAATCATCATTGTATATGAAAATTGAGGGGTTAGATTGAGAACTGTAATTTCACTGTTTAGAAAATAATGTTTTGGATCTGTAATACTTCCCTCATCAATAAATGGATGAATGTTACGTGACACTGTTGAAGTGTTCTGGAAATGGCAGCTTGAAAGGAAATTTACTTTCCACCTTCTTTTCTTGGGGCTCTAGACTGGAACTGTCTTGGTGTGTGTTTCATTTAATGTGTTCCCCGTTGTCTATAGATCTAGCCATTCATGTGCTGATAACCGAAACATTGAGCTAGGGTGCTTTGAGAGAAGTGCCACCAAGATTGCCAATAGGAAACTTTCTTTCCACCTTTTTTTTTTTTTTTTTTGAGATGGAGTCTCCCTCTGTTGCCCAGGGTGGAGTGCAGTGGTCGGATCTCAGCTCACTGCAAGCTCCGCCTCCCGGGTTTACGCCATTCTCCTGCCTCAGCCTCCGGAGTAGCTGGGACTATAGGCGCCCGCCACCGCGCCCGGCTAGTTTTTTGTATTTTTTTAGTAGAGACGGGGTTTCACTGTGTTAGCCAGGATGGTCTCGATCTCCTGACCTCGTGATCCACCCGTCTCGGCCTCCCAAAGTGCTGGGATTACAGGCTTGAGCCACCACGCCCGGCCTCTTTCCACATTTTAAAGTGCTTCGCCCACAATTCAGAGATAATTCTCCTGGATAAATCATATTGCTAGCACTCTTGTATTTTACTACCCGTGAAAAATAAAACTGCCATTGTAAGTCAAGATCTCGGCCATGTTAAAATGGACATTTGCTAAGTAAACATTAAACAACTCACAAGTTCCATTAAGGGCAGTTTTTATATGGCAAGACAAAAGCAGAAATATAAAAGTGAACAGCACAATAGCGGATTAGCTAACACCTATTTAAGGATGTGCGCAATTAAAGAGTACTTTCTACATAATATTAATAATGTTGAATGAAGCCTCATGCTGACCGGAAATCTCACCCTCAAGAACACCTTAGAAAAATTTTTTCAAAACCCTTGATATACTTTCAATTACAGTTAGTCCCCTGTATTCATGGGTTTTGCATCCCCAGATTCAACCAACAATGGATCAAAAGTATTCAGAAAAAAACAATAACAATACAACAATAACAAATGACACATGGTGTAACAACTATTTATACACATTTTCATTGTATTAGGTATTATAAGTAATTTAGAGATGATTTTAAATATATGGGAGGATGCGAGTGGGTTATTTCAAATACTATGTCAATTTATATAACGGACTTGAGCATCTGTGGATTTTAGTATCTGTAAGAGGTCCTAGAACCATTTTTCCATTAATAATGAAGGATGCCTATGCTATCATATTTGAGATGGGACATTACCTAATTACTATCCTAGTTTTGTCTTTAACAAAGCTAAGTCACAACCAATATTAAAGCATGCAGTAGGTACTTAATGTTTGAATTAATGTGTGAATGACAAATGTCACTTAAAAATACCAATTTTTTAAAAGAACAAAATCATATCTTTTACAGCAACGTGGATGCAGCTGGAGGCTATTATCCTAAGATAATTAATGCAAGAACAGAAAACCAAATACCACATGTTCTTACTTATGAGTGGGAGCTCAACATTTGGTACTCATGTACATAAAGATGGTAACAATAGAAACTGGGGACTGCTAGAGGAGGGAGGGAGTGGAGAAAGGGTTGGAAAACTAACTGTTCGGTACTATGCTCAGTACCTGGGCGACAGAATCATTCATACCCCAAACCTCAGCATCACACAATACACCCAGGTAACAAACCTACACATGTCCCCACAAATATAAATAAAAGCTTAAAAGTAAATAAATAAAAAAAAATACCCATCTTTGAGAGCTAATCTTCAGTGAAAAAAATGGTTTTATGTTTGTTATTAAAAATCAATCTTTACATGAAATACATGACAAAATACAGTTGGGCCTCATTTGTGGCTTCATATTTATAAATTTGCCTACTCACTAAAATGTATTTCTAACCCCAAAATCAATACTCATGGTGCTTTCGTGGTCACTTATACATAGGTGCAGGGTGGGAAAAATTTGAGTGATCTAAAGTACACATTCCTAGCTGAGGTTGAGCAAAGTGGAACTCTGCTTTCTCAGTTCAGCCCTCAGACTGTAAACGAGTGTCTTTCTCATGGGCTATTTAGTGCTGTGTTTATCACATTTTTGTGTTTTTCATTGTTGGTAATTGTATTGTTTGCAGTGGCCCCCAAGCAAGTGCTAAAGTGCTGTCTAGGGTTTCTATACACAAGTCTGTGATTGCTTTACAGAGAAAATACACGTGTTAAATATGCTTCATTCAGGCATGAGTTATGGTGCTGTTGGCCATTAGTTCAATGTTAATAGCAACACATGTTGAATCAGGTGTCTAAACAGAAACACACATAAAACAAGATTATGTTTTGACCAGCTAACAAAAATGTGACCAGAGGCTTGTAGGACCTTCTTATTTCTCCTAGGAGGAGTGGTTTAGTATCTGCTTGACTTGTGTTTGTGATGACTCCATAGAATATAACTTCTGAGAATAATGACCATCAACTGTACTTACTGATGAAGTGATGTGATGGAGTTTGCTTAAAAATAATCCATGGAGGCCGGGTGCAGTGGCTCACGCCTGTAATCCCAGCACTTTGGGAGGCCAAGGTGGTTGGATCACAAGGTCAGGAGTTTGAGACCAGTCTGGCCAACATGGTGAAACCCTGTCTCTACTAAAAATACAAAAACTAGCTGGGCATGGTGGTGTGGCGCCTAATATCCCAGTTACTCAGGAGCCTGAGGCAGGGGAATCACTTAAACCTGGGAGGTGGAGGCTGCAGTGAGCCGAGATCACGCTATTGCACTCCAGCCTGGTGACAGAGCAAGACTCCATCTCAAAAATAAATAAATAAATAAGTAAATAAATAAAATAAAATCCATGGAGACATAGGGAATTTGGATCCGGCACAGATGAAACAAATGGGCAATGAGTTGAAAGTTGCTCAAGTTACATGATGGGTACCTGGGGTTCACGCAACTATTTTCTCTATTCCTGTATATGTTTGGCATTTTCTATGATAGAACATTTTTTTAAAAAATACCTTTATGAGTATTTAAAAACTTGAGTTCCAAAAATTTTCCTGAACTTTTGCTGCTCCCAGTGAATCTTAGTACTTGACTAGAAATTTTCCTATTTTTTCCCTTCCTTTATCTTGTTTTCTCCTACTTTACCCTGTTTTACCGTTATAGCTACAAGAAAATGAAAGGAAGTTAGAACAAAATCTGAGGGCTATAAGAAGTGAATTGAACTTTGCAAACCTAGAAAAAGTACATTATATCTTGTAAGATTCTGCCACCTCTCCAGTACCATCAAAATGCTAAATAAGTGAGCTGTTGCCGGAGAGTTAATCTACAAAACTCTCTTTCCTGCCTCAAGGATTCAGTGACATCCTGTGTTTGTTTGTTCTTCTGAGAATATATTCTATATGGGAATCCTCTTTGTAGGGTTAACTCTTACACACCAAGTCTAGTTTAATGGTAGAACATTTTCTTTTTAGTTTCATATTGATCTTTCAGTATGGAGAAGGATCTCAGGCCTGCCCTGGCTAGATGAGACACGTTTAAATTGACACATGAGGCTGGCTTACAGAGAGGGAGAAATAGGTCACCAGCTCTGTTTGTTTGTTTTTAATAAAAGAACAGCCAAACTGAAAAAGATAGGAGAAAAATACAGGGAAAACAACATAATTGTGCCTTGCGCTTTCCTAATGTTTTCTGCCTGTAGAGCTCAAAATATTCTCCAAACATGACCTCAAACAGCAGTTCCAAGATACAGACAGGACAAGCATTACTCTCATCTGAAAGATGAGGTCAAGCATGGCAGGGAGTTGACAGAGCCAAGATGAGGACTCAGAACTGGACTCCTATTCAGCAACCAGCAAAACTAACTCTAGGACCCCTACTCTTCCACTGCTGGGTGCTTTTCCTTCCTTCCTTTCCTTAGTATAACCCGTTCCCTCAGCACAGGCCTCTTGTGATAGCTCTTCTCTCATCAGTGAGATCTTCCCTGACCTTCGTATCGAAGCAGTATCCCTCCATCTCCATCCCACCTCTGCCATCACTCTTTTCCCTTCCCAGCTTTATAATTTTTTTTTTGCCCTTATCATCTGTCATGTTATTTCTGATATCTCTTCATCAGGATGACCCATGACTGAACACTATATTGTTAATTCCAATCCCTATTGAGCCCATAGTGGGTGCTGAGTAAACATTTGTTGACTAAATTTCCTCTTTTATAAAAACTTACTTTTAGTTAAGAATCCAATATCTCAAGGCTGAGAAGGCTCAATGCCAGACATTCTCTTTGGGCTACTTTCATTAGAATAGGAGAAACCTTGCTGTGATTTAAATCAAAGGAGTGAAGCTCTAATTCATAGCAACTCATATTTGGAGAAAGTATTTTTGCACAGCGAGGGATTCCTTTGATGATCTCTGACCTAACACCAAGGTCAGCCCTTCCAATAGCTATCGCTGGAGACAGGGAGTGAGAGAAGAAAAGTAGACGAGAAATAGACATTGTATAATGCACATCAGCAATGCTGCTTGAATTGTGGAGAAGTAAAACACAAAGTTTTATTTTAATTAAAGCATATTTAATATCAGAGTAAAACTTCTCAATGCTTTTTAAACAATATCCTTTTCTATTTTATATCTTTCCTGTGTCTTGCATCTGACTTTTATTTTATCTGAAATGCTTTCCAGACACACAAAAAAAGGAGGCATTGCCTTTGCCAAGTAATCGGATGCTTCCTTAGAGGCTCAGACCCTCATCTAACCGAAGATGAAGCACAGAAATGCCTTTCTTCCAGGCTTATCTTGTCAATTGATAAAGAGTTTCAGGTAGTTTCCCAGTGGCAATTTTCAAACAGCTATTTGGTATAAAGAGCTTTTCTCACAGAACTCATCATCAGAACAAATTATAATTGGGAGCAAATCAGCGCATGATCAGACTTCTAGTATCTTCTACAGATGCAAGTACCAGATTAAGGTCTAGCAAGATGATGGTCCATATTGTAGCTATTGTGTAAGTTTTTTTTTTTTAAATAAAAATCAGTATTTTCATTTGGTTACTCCTGATTTATTCTTGATTGCCACACATATTTTGGTATTTTTGTACTCCTTGCTTTTGTTTTCTCCCAGTCTTGTTCCAAGAACCATTTAAGGTGGCTTAATGTATATATATAACAAGAAAAAAGATTACATTAAAAATTGATGGGAGAGGAAAAGTGAGAGTAGGAAAGGTGAGATGAGGACAATAGTGCCTAAACATAGACAGTTTGCTACATGATCAGCACTGTTCTAAGCACTTTGTGTATATGAATTCATTCAGTCCTGACAACAGCTTCATGGGAACAATACTACAGACTGAGCATCCCTAATCTGGAAATCTGAGAAGCTTCAAAATCAAAAACCTTTGGAGCATGGACATGACACCATAAGTGAAAAATTCCACACATAAGTACTTAACATAAAATTTGTTTCATGTACAAAATTATTTAAAATGTTGTATAAAATTTCCTTCAGTCTCCATGTATTAGGTGTATATGAAACACAAATGAATTTCATGTTTAGACTTGGATCCCATCTCTAAGACATATCATTATATAAATATACACACACAACTATTTCATAATCAGAAAAACTCTAAAATCTGAAACAATTCTGGTCCCAAGCATTTTGGATAAGGGATACTAAACCTGTATTATCATCTCCATTTTACAGATGAGGTAACTGAAGCACAGGTACGTGATTAAAACCATACAAATAGTAAGTGGTAGAGCTCTGAGGTTCAAACCCAGCTAGGCCCTCTGCTCTATCATATGTTACTGACTCAACAATGAAGCTGGGAATAAGGTTAATACACAAAACAGAAATTATAAGGTCCTGTGGTTCTGCTAGAGATGAACCACAAATTTGCCTCTAAGATTTTTGGCCAAAAAAATTGAGAAGGAAAAATGATCAGTTAAATGATTCACAGTGTTCAGGAGATAAAAACAAGCTGGTTGCTTAAGAGTAGCAAAATTATTTCTGGTTGGGAGACCAGAAAGAAATTTCTCTTGTAAATCTCACAAAGAAGTCACTATGTGATGAAGTAGACACTATTCTCCAATAAGTCCAACAGATTTTCATAGGGCTGCTTCTTACAACATCCCTCACTGTGTCATAATGCATAACACACACCAAAGCCAAATTCAGTAAAAGGCAATTCAGGAGGGGTGGGGATTTCAGAAGATGTGGTCAGGTTTGTGGATCTCTGCTGGTCTGGCTTAATTTAGGAAAACATTTTAGGCTATTTAGAGGGAAGAATGAACTGTAGATCCTACAGGCCACCATCTGTAATTATTATTCCTCTCAATTGGGCTTTTGTAGAACTTAGAGTGGTAGTGAATTTGAGGTTGTTTCCAGGCCAGCACCTGGAGTGCAGCTCTTCTCTGGTGCTGTTTAAATGTGGAGCTTTAGCTTTAGTAGTCAACTGATGGGGGAAGGATGACATTCTTGTAAAAGCTGAGGAACTGCAAGGATGCTGTTTGAATAGAGGGCCACCCAGTCTGTATAGGGCCACACTGAGTGAAACCAAACCTGAGCCCTTGACTGCCTCCAAAATGTAGGAGCCAAAATGACTCTGTGGCTTTTTGTGATCAAAAAGTTCCCCATAGAGCACTCCATCCTGAATTCTAAAGCAGGTGCAACCTTGATGATTTTTTAAAAGTTTCAGTAAAGGACTCATAGAATTTTTAAACTTAAAGCCAAACTAATAAGCATATCAACATTATTTTAAAAATAAAGTAGCATAAACACACTAAACGAAAAAGCAATAATTCTTTGCACCGAACTTCTTCTCTCTTGTTTCACTCAGATGCCACCACTTACACATTTTTTGTTTTTACATTTTATGATATTCACCAGTTTTTAATATTTTGCCATATTTATATTACCATTTTCTCACTTTATGTACATATATAGAGACAGATATATATATATATGATTATTTTTTTGAATGTTTTGAATTAGTATTGAATTATAGTACAGAATTGAATTGCATACATCATGGCCCTTTACCGCTAAATACTTCAGTAACGTATTTCCTAAGCACAAGTTGAATATTCTTTTATATAATCTAAGTACAACTGTTAAATTCAGGAAACTAAACAGTTCAACATTTATCTAATCTGTAGTTTGTATTCCAATTATCTCAACGGACTCAGTCATGTCTGTTAGAGGATTTATTATCCTTTATTGCTAAATCCAGTTTAGGATTAAGTATTGCATGAACAGTCAGCCCCTATATCCAGTTTCCAAATTCAAGGATTCAAACAACTGCAGATCCACAATATTCAGAAAAGAAATGATAATTGTGTCTGTACTGAATATGTGCAATTTTTTTCCTTGTCATCATTCCCTAAAAAATATAGTACAATGACTATTTACATGGCATTTATATTAGGTGGTATAAGTACTCTAGAGATGATTTTAAATTATACTGGAGGATATGCATAAATTATATACACATGCTATGCCATTTTATATCAGGGGCCTGAACATCTGCAAATTTTGGTACCCGTTGTTGGGGGGAGGGTCCTGGAGCTGCATTTGTCACTCATTTTAATCTCCTTTATTCTGGAGTACTTTTTTAGACTTTTTCTGCCTTTCACAATATTAACACCCTAAAACACTCTCACTTTTAAACAAAGCTTTATTGAGATAAAATTATGACATGATAAATTGTACAGTAGCTAATTGCACAATTTGAAAAATTTTAATGTGTATATATCTGTGAAACAATCAGCATCATCAAGATAAGA
Source organism: Macaca nemestrina (assembly GCF_043159975.1). Lineage (NCBI taxonomy): Eukaryota > Metazoa > Chordata > Mammalia > Primates > Cercopithecidae > Macaca > Macaca nemestrina. The sequence continues at coordinate 80,733,387 of NC_092135.1, read as the reverse complement.
AACATACTCTTCACCACCAAATGTTTCCTTGTGTTCTTTTGTAACTTCTTCCAGCCACTCATTCTTTTCTCTTTTCTGAAGCAACCACTAATCTGCCTTCCATCACTGTTTTTAGAATTTTATATAAATGAAATGACAAAGTATGTAGTTTTTTGTTTCAGCATAACTATTTTGAGTTATTTATGTTGTTGCATGTATCAGTGTTTCATTTTTAAGTTTTATCTATTTTATGTTACTATTTTATTTATCAGAGATGGAGTCTCTCTCGGTTGCCAGCATGGAATGTAGTAGTGTGATCACAGCTCATCGCAGACTCAAACTCCTAGGCTCAAATGATTCTTTCGCCTCAGCTTCCAAAGTAGTTAGGACTACAGGTGCACACCATCACACCTGGCTAATTAAAACTTTTTGTTTTTTAGAGATGGGGTCTTGCTGTGTTGCCCAGGCTTGTCTCAAATTCCTGGACTCAAGGGATCCTCCCACCTTAGTTTCTCAGAGTGCTAGGATTATATGCATGAGCCACTGTGCTCAGCCTCATTCATTTTTATTGAGAAGTATTATTTTGTATGGTTATATCATGGATTGTTTATCTGTTCACCTGTTGGACATTTGGGTTATTTCCATGGCTGTTACATATGAAACCATGAATAGTTATCTGCAAGTCTTCGTATAGACTTACATACCTTCTAAGTAAATACCTATAAGGAAATGCCTGGATTATATGATAGGTGGTTGTTTAACTTATAGTGCTAAACTTGCAAAGTGGTTGTACAATTTTGTATTCCAATAGCATTATATGAGAGTTCCAGATCTTCCATTTTCTTTTTTTTTGAGACGGAGTTTCACTCTTGTTGCCCAGGCTAGAGTGCAGTGGCACAATCTTGGCTCACTGCAGCCTCCACCTCCCAGGTTCAAGTGATTCTCTTGCCTCAGCCTCCTGAGTAGCTGAGATTACAGGTGCCTGCCACCGCGCCCAGGTAATTTTTGTATTTTTAGTAGAGATGGGGTTTTGCCATGTTGGTCAGGCTGGTCTTGAACTCCTGACCTCAGGTGATCCACCCACCTTGGCCTCCCAAAGTCCTGGGATTACAGGCATGAGCCATTACACCTGGTCAGATCTTCCATTTTCTAGCCAATATTTACAATGGCCAATCTTTAATTATAATGATTCTAGCAGTTGTGTAGTAGTATCTTATTATGGTTCTAATTTGCATTTCCCTAATGACTAATTATCTTGAGCGTACTTTATGTGTTTATTAACTGTATTTTCTTTGGTGGTGTTTTTTCAAAGATGTTTTTGACATTGATATTCTTAAATGTTTTTCAATTTAGGGTTCTCTGATGTTCCCTCTTTATTAGATTCAGATTATACACACCCAGCTGGAATACCATAAGAGTAATATTTCCTTCTCAGGACATTATATCTGGAGATATACTTTATCTCTTTGTTCCCCATTGGTAATGCAATCACCTAGTTGAGGTGTAATCATCTTTCTGTAGTTACTCTTTTGCCCCTTGTAACTAATAAACAGTCTGTAGAGAGACACTTTGAGACCACAGAAATGCTTCCACTCCTTATTGAATTTCCCCAATTTAACATCCTATTTTGGGGGATTACTTTTTTCTGAGTCAATTTTCGCTAGTATCATCACAAAATGTTGATTTTTTTTTTAAATAACTCCAGCACTCCTTCATTTATCAGTTTACATGGTGCTATAAGGAAGAGCCTTTGTTTGGCTTCTGTCTTTCCTTCCCTCCTCTTTTATGCCCCCCTCCCTTTCTCATTCTATGATCAGTATGGCCTCAGGGATTCCTATTTTATTCAATGGGTTATAATTTATTACTGACCTTATATTGATGTCTGAGATTTGGACAGAGGACGTCCCTTCAAGCTGCCTTTTGTGTCCTTATGCTACAGGTGTTTTAGTTTTTCAGCGGATCCTTACTTTCTGTCATAAAAAGATGTTGAAGCCCCACCTGTACCTTTTCTGTGGCAATCCTGAAATTAGTAATTTTTCCAACCAAGGAATGAAATTTGGAAGCTAAGATCTGGACATTACACGTGCTTATTTCTGCTGAGGTGTAATCGCTTTTAGACCTTTTGAGCAGATAGAGCTACAAAACCTATCAATCCAGTGGTGAGTTGGAAAAGTTTAACAACTAGGTCTGGGGGAAGGGGCCAGGAAGACCTAATTTCTAGTATTTGCCAATTTCCATGGTGTAAGTACTGTCACTGTGGCTGGTTTCAAGCTACTAATGTGAGGTCACTAAATGCAGATTTGGGAAAAGATGCATAATTGTGTCTAATGAGCCAATAGGACTAAACTCCAACACACCCCTGTGTCTGCCCATTCATCCATACACACACCTACCTTCCCTGTTGGCTTACACCTCCAATTTCAATCCAACTGCACTTTATTGACTTCATTCATTCTGCATTTGAACTTCTTTTCCTCCATAATGAGAATCCCAGCTCTCAACAACATCAACATATTAACTCATTTGCTCAGTTCCATGGCATACAGGGAATAATTTAGGAATTGCTACACCCATATCATAATTAAAAAAAAAAACCTATGAAAAAGAGTTCAAGATTTATTTGCATTTTCCCTAGACTGCACACATACAGTCAAATTAGTTTTTCATAGTTCCATGAATGAGTTTCCCTTTTTCCTTCAGTTATGTTTCATTTGAAATAAAATTGTTCATTTCTATTTGTTTGCATTCAGTTTCACAGTTTTATTTACATTTTTGTTGACTTAATTTTATTTTTTGAGACGTAGAACATTACCGTAATTCCAATAGTACAAAAAGGTGTACTTGGAGGAGTGTTGCTCTTTCCTCTATCCTTTTTTTAAAAATACTTTAAGTTCTAGGGTACATGTGCACAACGTGCAGGTTTGTTACATATGTATACATGTGCCATGTTGGTGTGCTGCACCCATTAACTCATCATTTACATTAGGTATATCTCCTAATGCTATCCCTCCCTCCTCCCCACCCCACTCCACAACAGGTCCCAGTGTGTCATGTTCCCCTTCCTGTATCCAAGTGTTTTCATTGTTCAATTCCCACCTATGAGTGAGAACATGTGGTGTTTGGTTTTTTGTCCTTGCGATAGTTTGCTGAGAATGATGGTTTCCAGCTTCATCCATGTCCCTACAAAGGACATGAACTCATCCTTTTTACAGATGCATAGTATTCCATGGTGTATATGTGCCACATTTTCTTTATCCAGTCTATCATTGATGGACATTTGGGTTGGTTCCAAGTCTTTACTATTGTGAATAGTGCCGCAATAAACATATGTGTGCATGTGTCTTTATAGCAGCATGATTTATAATCCTTTGGGTATATACCCAGTAATGGGATTGCTGGGTCAAATGGTATTTCTAGTTCTAGATCCTTGAGGAATCACCACACTGTCTTCCACAATGGTTGAACTAGTTTACAGTCCCACCAACAGTGTAAAAGTGTTCCTATTTCTCCACATCCTCTCCAGCACCTGTTGTTTCCTGACTTTTTAATGATTGCCATTCTAACTGGTGTGAGATGGTATATCATTATGGTTCTGATTTGCATTTCTCTGATGGCCAGTGGTGATGAGCATTTTTTCATGTGTCTGTTGGCTGCATAAATGTCTTCTTTTGAGAAGTGTCTGTTCATATCCTTTGCCCACTTTTTGATGGGGTTGTTTTTTACTCTCTCCTCTATCCTTTTGCCCCATCCTACCATACTCTTGTAGTCTCCAGTTTTGTTAATTTCTCATTTATCCTTCATGTGTTTCTTTTACAAAAAGAGGTACCATACTAGATATTCTTTTGAAGTTTGTATTAACTTAATAACATATCCTAGAAATCACTCCATATCAGTTTATATAGATTTCTCTTAAAAAATGAAAAAATTCACACCCAGTATTCTATTGAGTATATGTACTATAATTTGTAAAACTCATCTCCTATTTATAAACATTTAGGTGGTTTATAGTATTTTTAAATTACAAATAATGCAACAATGAAGTTTTGTATATATGTATTTTCTAATTGTTGAGGTATATCTTCAGTGTAGGTTCTTAAAAATAGGATTGCTAGGCAAGGGATAAATGCAGAAGTAGTTTTGTTGTTTCCGGAGACAGCCATTTTTACTAATTTTTCATTTTTAGTATTTAAATAACATGTTTATAGTACTTTAAACATATATTAATTTAGCTATTGGCATTTGATTATGATACGTGAGGATTTAGCACACTTACACCTTTTTCTCTTCTTTCTTACCTCTTCCTTCCCAATATAGTTTTATCACTCTTCTCCAAGTGTTGGGGGAAGAATTTTAGTTCCCCAATTCTCCCTACCATCTTCCCCAATAAATGCAAATAATATCCTTGCAATGCCAACACAGCTTTAAAAAAATTCTCCTCACCTTGACTTTGGCTGGATGGCCCTTCCATACTGTAAAGCTGCTGCCGCTGCCAGTTTAACATCTGTACTGGTTAATTTCATACATTCAAACACCTTACTTATCCATCTGCTATCGCAGTGTCACAAACTGGAAACCCCAGGCTGGATATGGTATTGTTTGACCCTTGTATTTTTAAATGTTTTAAGTAGTTGTGAACATCTGAAATATTTTACATGAAAACCCAGATTGGGGTAAATTCTGGGTAAACTGGAATATCTGGGCCTCTTTCTTTATGACAATACTCTTTTGGAGCAGAGAAACTACTGCCTTTTTAAAATAGTGCATGCACTAACTACCGACATGTACTTTGCCTACCAAACACCCTTAACTATGTGAGTTTGCAATGCCTGACTACAGCCTCTCTTCACTCTGGAAGATAAGGACATTTGTGCTCCTACCCATCCTTAACCCGGGTCAGTGTATATGTCGTTAAGCTGAAAACTGGTGACAGTATTTGCATTTTTGTGACAAGTTTATTTCACTTCTATGGGTTATAAAAAAAATATAGCTCACTGCAAAGACAAACAGTAGAATCAAATCTAGAATGACATTTCTTACTCTATAAGTTTAATGTGGTCATCACACAAAGAGAATTTCTATCCTTCATCTATTGTTTCCTATGTAGTCAAATTTTTCTGAAGTCCACAAATACGGATCTGACCTACTGCCTCCTCCTTCCTCCTCAGAGACTTCTTTCCCAGGCTCTCTGCTCTCTCACCCCCATCTGCCCCTGGTCATGTTTAGGCCTCCTGCTTAGCTGCTATCCTGTGGATTTGTTCACTGCTCTCTTGGGTTGGAGTCATTGTTTCTTGGATCCCCATACATTTTTGTTTATGCTTTCATTTGGTAGAGGTGTTTCATCACCTAACCACCTAAAATTATATTTATCATCTGCCTGCTACTTGTTAGTCCGGGTAGATATGAATAGAATCCTAGATTAAAAATATTTTCCTCTCAGAATTTGGAAGGCTTTCCTCCAAAGTCTTCTAGAATATTTCGAGCTCCAATTACAATCTAATTGTTATTTTTTTGTAGGTAATATGTGTGTGTGTGTGTGTGTGTGTGTGTGTGTGTGTGTGTGTGTGGTGTGTTTCCTCTCCGGAAAGTTTTAGGATTACTAAATTAAATAAGCAAGAGGACCTTGGCCTGAGGCTCCAGACTTTGAGCTCCCATGTAATAAACAGTAACCTAACTTGGTACATAAATAAACTGAAACCTAAATTTAGGATTATATAGATATATTTTTGTAACAGATAGGTCACAGCCAATTGCATGCTGCCAACTTGCCTTATTTGGAGAAGACCATGTCCAAATAAGGCAAATGCCTATCTGTAACCAATCAAGCTACTTCTGTACTTAATTTTGTTTTGTGTCTATGAATGTTCACTGCATACCTTGCAAAGCAGAGCTCTCTGAATGTCTTCTGGTTCTGAGTGCTGCCTGATTCATGAATTGTTCTTTACCCAAATAAACTGTTAAATTTATTTTGCTGAAAGTTTTTCTTTTACCAGGATCTTCTTTTTGGTTTTGGAATTTCACAATTTCATTGAGTAAAAGTTGAAGTTCTTACAAAAGTTAAAGTCCTTACAATGATCTGCGAAGCCCTCTATAATGAGGCTCCCCACTTTCTCTCTCCCACTAACTTCATCTTCTCTCCTGCTAGCTTACTCCATTCCAGTCATGTGAGCCTGCCGCTGTTCCTCGAATCTGCTAAGCATGCCTTGGAGCCTGTCCTCTGGCCGTTTTCTCTGTTCATATGCTCTACCCTCAGCCCACTTAGTGGCTACATTTTTTCCACCTCCTTCAATGGCATCTTCTCCAGGAGACCAGGCCTGCCCACCCTATTTAATACCCCAACCCTCCTGCTGCTGTCCCCACACTCCTAATCCCTCATACCCTGTTCTACCTTTTTCTTTCACAGCACATCTTCTAACATACTTCTAATATACTTAACATTTACTTATATTGTTTATTGTCTATCTCCCTGCTGCGAGAATAGAATCTTCATGAGGTCAGTACATTTAATGCACTATCTTAAATGCACAGAACAAAGCCTAGCACATTGTAAGTACTGAAATAAATGTTTGCTGAGTGACATGGGGCTCATGTTGAGCTCATGTAACTAGCTCATAAATGATTTCTATTCAGGAAGGCCAAAGGAAAGATGACAAGGATGATTATGATGTTCCATTAGTGGAAGAGTTGAGTCTAACATCACACACTTCTCTTGCAGATAAACTGGTTTGAGGTTATAGGCCTCTAATTTATTAAGAAAGAAACTGGCATGCATTTAGATGGACTGCTTAAGTCAATAGGTCTATAATCTGCAGGGAGCAAAGAGTTTTCTTTCAAATAATGAGAGAGGTTAAACAATACATTTATCAGATGGGACTTTTGTGAACACTGAGGGACAAAACAGGAAGCTGAAAAGGAAACCAATTCTACCAGGGTTTATAACAGATGTAATGAAAAGTTTTGGGGAAGGAAAGACATTGGAATATATCTTCTTCATTATTTTTGTACCTCAAAATGTTATCCTGTTCCACAACCCTCAAAATCCCTCACAAAGATAACCAACTACTGTAACCCTCATTTAATAAACATAGACCTCAGCTAGTGCATTTAATTCTAATGAAACTTGTGCAAGATTATAGCATAGAGATTAAAAAATAATTGTTCACTGATGGTATGCAAACTTTTGGATTACTTATAAATTGACTTGAGCATCTTGTTTTTCTTTAATTTACTCTATGAACATGTATTGAGTGTCAAGATGATGGCATGAAAAGTGAAGATTGTGTCCTGGCTTTGAAAGTTCACGCACTCTAGGACAGGGAAACAGAGCAGTCAACAGGGCTGAACTTACAAGGTGTTTTAGGATCCAATTCTCTGATTCTCTAGATTATTGCATTGTTTAGAGTTAAATTTAAAATTTGTATCTTCAATATGTTGTAAAATGCAAAACACAATTTATAAACACTTTAAACATCCATTGTTGAAATGTAAGATGCAACTTAGATTTTTTAGCATCTATTTCCATATTGCAATTAAACGATAACTACTAACTGAAAATCTTATTACATATTAGAAATATGTGACTGAAATGACTAAACTCCTGTTTTTGAGGTGTCTTATCCACATTAGAGTGTTTTAAAATTTTGTATATAGTTTGTATGCCCAAATACTGGATTTATTAAACAGAAAATAAATGAGAAGAAGAATAAAGTAGTCATTGTTGGAGCCACGTTTCAGTTGTCAAGAAAGAGTTCAGAGGAGGCCAGTTTGAAGCGTATCTTGAAACTCATTAAACTGAAAAAGTTTTGACCAATATTTTGCTAACAACTATATAACCATTATGGACAGAGCTACTTTCCCCAGCATAGTTTCAGAAACACACATTCTAACTGGGCTGAGCTTTTAAAGTTTAAGATGTTTATATACTTTTACAATTTCATTTTACAGTAACTCATTTGATACTAATTTGGCCAGAACAGTATTCAAAAATATTGTGTATAAATGGCCACCTGAATACATCTCTCTCTTAATTTTTAACTTTTGAGGCTGGGTGAGTTTTTATGTTAAGGCTTATTCACATGATGGCATACTAGTTTTTGTTGCCAACTAGTTATGATTCAGGACTGAAAACTAAGCTCTAGAGTTACTTTAATTGGAGAATTACTGCTTGGATTTAAATTTTATGGCTTGATCTCATAATGAATGAATTGCCCTACTTCTGAGGGAACAGATTTCATGCAGGGTCAATCTGTGTGGGGGTATTTATCCACTGAATTTATGTAGTGAATATTTTGTCCCAAATGAAGAACTTTAAAAAATATTTACTTGAAAATAAGTCATAACATTTAAATACCAAAATAGTGAACAAAGAGAGAAAGAGCATAGACTCTTGAACAGGAGGGGAAAAGAGAATATGGTTACTTGGAAGAAATAAGAGAATAAAAAAAAGGAAAAGTTGGAAAAAAGCTTAGCAGGCAATGGAACTGATAAGTAAGGTTATTTGATTATAGTGTTGGAAGGCATAATTATTACTATTGTAATTTTTTTTTTTTTTTTGAGATAAGAGTTTCACTGTTGCTGCCTAGGCTGGAGTGCAGTGATGTGATCTCAGCTCACTGTAACCCCTGCCTCCCAGGTTCAAGCGATTTTCCTGTCTCAGACTCCCAAGTAGCTGGGATTACAGGCATGCACCACCATACCTGGCCATTTTTTTTTGTATTTTTAGTAGAGACGGTGCTTTACCATGTTGGCCAGGCTGGTCTCGAACTCTTGACTTCAAGTGATCCACCTGACTCCGCCTCCCAAAGCTCTGGGATTTCAGGTGTGAGCCACTGTGCCCAGCCATTGCTATTGAATTTTAGAAAAGGGAAAAGGTGCTTCATTAGATATTGGTTTTTATGTCTGACATTTTATATAGCAGATTTAAACACATTTAAGTATTGTTCAGTTCTGTAAGACCAAGGTATTCGATTTGCAGTTTTCTCAAGTTTCACATGCAGAAAGTCATGTAAATTAAATGAATAAGCTAGAAGCATTTGGCACCCAAAGCACTTCAGCAAATCTTGAAGTTTGTAAGTATAAAACAAATTTCTTCTGCTCTTGAAGACCTAACAATCTAGTTTGGAAGATAACATATGGAACAGTTAGAGAATAATATAGGGCTGAATAAAGGTTTTTCTTATAAACAAATACTAAGTTTTGTGGTAGTGAGGAAATTTTAGAAATTCAGAAATCAATGTGAAGTAAAGAAGTCAGCAAAGACTTTACAGTGGAAGTTGGATTTGGGATTTAAGTTAGATTTGGGGTTTATAGGATAAGGTGAAGGATGAAAAGGACATCTAAATGGGAAAGTAATACAAAGCACAGTATGAGAATGTAAAATAACTAACTTCCCACAAAGTGCTTTGTTATGGAAAAAGTAATAGACTCTGAAAGTACAAATCAACACTCCAATGGGATATGAACGCACACTCATTGGGATACCTACTATTTTAAAGAAGTGATTGTTGGTGAGGATGTGGAAAAACCAGAACTCTTGTGCACTATTGGTGGGAATGTAAAATGGTGCAGCTGCTATGAAAACCAGTATGGAGGTCCCCCCATATTAAAAACAGAATTACTATGATATAGACTTCTACTTCTAAGTATATAGCTGAAAGAATTGAAAGCAGGGTCTCTGAATTTGTACACCCACGTTTATAGCAGCGTTATTTACAATGGCCAAAGGGTGAAGGCAACCTATCAATGGACAAATAACAAAATGTAGAATGTATATATAATTGAATATTATTCAGCCTTAAAAAGGAAGAAAATTGGCTGGGTGTGGTGGCTCATGCCTGTAATCCTAACACTTTGGGAGACCAAGGCAGGTGGATCACCTGAGGTCAAGAGTTCGACACCAGCCTGGCCAACACAGTAAAATCTTGTCTCTATTAAACATACAAAAATAAGCTGGTGTGGTGGCACTTGCCTGCAGTCCCAGCTACTTGGGAGGCTGAGGCAGGAGAATCGCTTGAACCTGGGAGGTGGAGGTTGCAGTGAGCTGAGATCACACCACTGCACTCCAGCCTGGGGGACAGAGTGAGACTGTCTCAAAACAAGAAAATTATGACACATACTACAACATGGATGAGTCTCAAGGACTTATGCTAAGTAAAGTAAGCAATCACAAAAAGACAAATGGTGTATGATTTCACTTACATTAAATATCTATGATAGTCAAATCGATAAAAAGTAGGGTGATGGCTGTCAGGGTCTAGCAGCCTTGGTAAATAAAAAGGTTTTGCTTTATGGATAGAAAATTTCAGTTTTGCAAGATAAAGTCCTAGAGATTGGTTGAACAATGTGAAATTACTTAACATTATTGAGCTGTCTACTACTTAAAAATGATTAAGATAATGAATTTTGTTACATGTACTTTATCACAATTTTAAAAACTCTAAAAGGAATCAAGAGTTTTAAAAAAGACACAAAATGACCTTTAACTTGAAATCTCTCTTCCCCACAAAAATCTGTAGACATATTAAGTGATCATAAAGTCATAGAGCTTGAAGTCCATTTTAGAGAACTTCTGAATAGTCTACCCTTCCGTCTTCCCAGGAAGGAACTTCCCTGGATTTCCTCTGAGATAAATAGACGTTGCTTGTGTTGTGGAATAAGCTCACTTCCTTTTGTTCTCTGGGACTAAAGAACACAAATATGACCATCACTTACAGTCGGACTTATTGCTACAACCCATTGCTAACATTTTTCCTTTTTAGATAAGTATTTAAACTCTCCATCCTTATTTCCAATATATTTTTCAAATTTTAATATTTGTTATTTATATATTTTGCTTTTGCTCCTATTTTCTCCTATTTTTTGGTGGTTTTATAACTTATTTGATGATTAACAGTTCTCATCCACTTTGTTGATTTCTGCAAGTGGTAACAGGTACATAGGTAACCAAAGTATAGAGCTCGTTTGGTGAATCTTCATCCTCACTACATTTTCTGGACGATTGCTCATGGATAAGATATGGGATATCCTTTATTTGCTTGGCCCTGACAGCTTTGTGGAGGCTGGTATCAACGTGCATTTCCTTTGTGGCACAGTTCTGGATCTCTTTTGAGTGCTGAGGGGTATGCTTCTTGAATCCCACTCCAGAATGAGCTTGTGGACGCTGATGGAATATTCTCGGGTCACCACCTCATTGATGGCAGAACAGCCTTTCTTGCCACCCTTCTCTGTAGGAGCCACTCTATGAGGCTCAAATTGGAAAGGCCTCATTTATCTTAAAGAGTGGCTCTTCAAATATTTGTTAAACATATTTCTGGGAGTACAGTAAAAGAATATGCCTTAATTTTTCTATGTGAGTGTTACTTCAATTTGGAGACACCAAACTCCTAAAATCAGTCTTTGCCTTTTGTTTGTTTTTTTGAGACAGGGTCTCCCTCTATCTCCCAGGCTGGAGTGCAGTGGTGTGATCACGGCTCACTGCAGCCTCGATCTCCTGGGCTCAAGCAATCCTCCCACCTCAGCCTCCCAAGGAGTTGGGAATACAGGCATACCCTACCATGACTGGCTAACTTTTGAATTTTGTTGTAGAGAGGTTTTGCCAGGTTGTCCAGGCTGGTCTTGAAATCTTGGTCTCCAGGAATCCTTCTGCTTGGGCCTTCCAAAGTGCTGAGTTTACAGGTGTGAGCCACCACACCTGGCCTCTATGTCTCACTTTCATTCCCATACCTATTTTGACTAAATTAGATGTCTTTGATTTGTTCGATTGGTTAGAGGTTAAGACTGCTAACCAAGCATGTGAACTTTCAGTGGTAGTCTTGCAAAGATCTAAAATCTAAAGTATGTGGCTTTGGTAGGCAGTTCTGTCATGATAAATGAATGGTTTGGTAGTAGATTACGGGTTTGTATAAACTTCTTGAATAGCAGAGCTTATAAACTTTTCAGAATCAAAACACCAGGTAAACAGTAGGAAGAGACAGTAGGCCCACCCTATTTTCTTCCATAATTCCAGAGCCTTAAAGTAGAAGAAGCCACAATGACTAGCGGGTGATGTGCACCTTGCTGGAGTCTGAATCAGTATGGGGAGATTGTCAAGCCAGTATAGCTTCCAAAAGAAGCTTTAACGTCTGACTGTGGATCAGCTCCTCTGGCATTTACATGACCAGTGGAGCTGCAAATCTGATTTTTTTCAATATACTGTCTGTCCAGGCTGCTGTAACAAAATGAACTGGGTGGCTTAAAACAACACAGTTATTTCTCACAGTTCTGGAGGCTGGTAAGTCCACGATCAAGGTGCTGGCAGACTGAGTGCCTGGTGAGGGCCTTGTTTGTTGGGTTATAGATGGCTCACTCTCAGTGTTCTCCCATGGCAGAAGGGATGAGCAAGAGATGGGTCTCTTTATAAGGGTACTAATCTCAAAAAGGAGGTCTCTGCCCTCATGACTTTATCCCTTCCCAAAGGCCTCACGTCCCTAATACCGTCACCTTGGGGGTTAGGATTTCAACATAATTTTAGAGAGAGCAGGAGGGGATATAAACATTCGGACCATAGTAATAATCTCTAAAAATAGTTTTTCATAGATTGGTGTGTAATCTGATGTGTGCTGAGAAATCTGTTGAGAGGGAGAGAACTTGGCTTTGGCAAGAATGGGGTTTGAAGGACACAAGGGTGGAAGGCTATTCAAAGCTGTATAGTTGGCAAAAGCTAGGTGCTGCTGGTTGGTCACCTAGGTCTACTCCTTTGGGAACAGGAGGTCACACCTTAGGAAGATGGTGTACCCTGTGCCTTCAGGCAGGTTCAACTTTCCTTGAAGAAAGTGGTGAGACCTCATCAGTCTAGTTTAACTAGAAAATCTCTAGTCAATTATTTACATTTCAGAATTCAGTATTATGACCTCAGTGAAGGGAAGAGGATTACAATTTTCCAGTATATTGAGATGTTGAGGCTCAAAATGGTGAAATGATGCTCAGGTTCCAAGCTGAAAGGAAGTAATGAAAAGAAAATGAATTCTAACCATTCTCTTTGAAAGTGGTCCCACTTAGAACCAACCAATTCCATTTTTATCCTGTAACTATTCTACCTCTAACTGGTAAACTGCTTTCCTGGCAAACAGTTGATTAGACACTTGTCATTGGGGGTTCTGTATAAATTCCAATGTTATCTTAGTTGTAAAAACAATATTTTGCATTTTTGAAATTAGAACTTAGTTATTCAAACTGTATTATGGAACATTTTCCAGCAAAACAAATATATAATCAACCCATATCTATCCTCTATCAGCTTCAATACTTATGTTACAGACAATCTTGTTCCATTTAACAGCTACCCAAAGTCCCTGGATTATTATCTCCCCCTCTTTGGATTCTCTCTCATCCTGGTTACTGGATTATTTTAAAGCAAATCCCAAACATTTTCATTATTTAAAAAAAGTCATTAGAATACGTAACAACATAACAACCCCTGCAAACAATTCTTAGTTAATATCAAATTCAAATATTCTGATTTCCCCAACTGTTTTTTTTATATATATGAAATATATTCTACTCTCTCTCTAGCTCGCTCTCTCTCTGTATATATAATTGTTCAAATCAAGATGCCAATGTAGCCCACACACTGCATTTGGCTCATATGACTGAAAAGTCTTTTTCTTTTTCCTTTTAAGCTATATGATATCTTTCCCTTTTTCATTAAAGAAATCATATCATTTGTCCTACAAAATTTCCCACATTCCTGATTCTTGCCTGCACATTGATTTTTCTAAACACATTACCTCATCTTATCTATATGACTACTTAATGAAATATTTTTTCCACTTAACAAATGAGTTAATTAGGGTACAGAGACATGAAGTAAGCAATTTTTTGAAACTCATAGTAAGTACTTGACTACAGGGCAAGAATTCAGTAAACCCATTGCTTTGACAGAGACCTCTTTTTACCTGAAGACTGTGTCTCTTATTTCACAAATTAAAGGAGTACTAAAAACCCTAGAAAACCCTGAGACTTTTGAATTGAAAAAAAAAAAAGCTATTAGTCCAATTTTATGTTTTATTTATTAAAAGTGATCCATTTATACTGTTATACAGGCACCATTCTTCATGAATGGGAATCTGCTGAGCTCCAATACATGCATGTATCTTACATGTCTATAGTAGTGTGTGTGCAATAAATTTCTAAATTTATTGTCATACCGTTCATACACTTGTCTTATTTATTACACTACATCACAAACTTTTGGATGCAAAATAGTTTTAACTTTTTTGCAATTTCTCATAGTCAAAAATAAGTGACTGATAATTCAGGATATTTTTAGTGAAAAAACAAAGGCCAATTAGGCTGTGTGATTCTTGTCCAGTACTGAGGTAGAAATGGCATTTTATTGGAATAATGAACTGTGTCTGCTTATTTTTCACTGCCATCTACTGGTACCTGATGTTATTTCTGTTTAAAATCCTTCAGGGAAGTCTATCAGAGGGACTTACACAGAGCACCAAGAAATTATGAAGCCCTAAAAATCCTTTGAGAAAATCCCTTTCAAAAGAATAGGTGCTACTTTAATAGGTAAAGCTACCTTAAGTTTTACAAAAAAATTACTAACATCTAAAAAGATTACTATAATATCAACTACAATGCTTCTAAGCTATAAGGGCTACAAATTAAACTTATCATTATTTATAATTTTTCAGGCATAAAACAATGAATTTATAATTTCTAGTCAGAAATTCTTATCACAGTAGAACTCTGGCAAATTAATTTTAAACACAGTCAACAGCATACTACTCTGTTTGTCAATTTCAACATACACTGCTTCTATGGATCAACAATGTGCTAAGTTCTGCCAGCACTGCAGGGAATAAGACACACATGGCTGCTATCTTCAGAGATGACAATATGGCTGTGTGTGTGTGCGTGTGTAGGAGGTTTCTTAATTTTAAGTTTATATAAAATATCAACAATTTTTTTTTTTTTTTTAGACAGAGTCTCGCTCCATCACCCAGGCTGGAGGGCAGTGGTGTGATCTCTGCTCACTGCAACCTTAGCCTCCCAGGTTCATGCAATTCTCCTGTCTCAGCCTCCTGGGTAGATGATTACAGGTATGTACCTCCATGCCCAGCTAGTTTTTATATTTTTAGTAGAGTCGGGGTTTCACTATGTTGGCTAGGCCAGTCTTGAACTCCTGGCCTTAAGTGATCCTTCCACCTTGGCCTCCCAAAGTGCTGGGACTACAGGTGTGAGCCACCACACCCAGCCGACAAAATGAATTTTAAAGTTTACTTAATCCCTGTAGTGAAATAGGTTTTCATTTTGCCTCTTGAATTTATTACAAATTAACTTGATAGGATTAATTTACAATTAGTTAATTAATACAAGTTAACTTTCCAAAGTCTTAACATGATGATTGAGATTATAGGCCTTTTGATATATCACGTTATTCATTCTTGAGTTCTTTGGTGATTACTGACAGATGAATTGCTAAGATACTAAAAATAACAATATAGCTGATCTTCAAGTAATATCCCCAAGTTTTTATAGTAAAACATGAGATACTGCTGTTCCGAGTCTGAAAAATATATATAAACATGTTTAAAATCATTAAAAACCTTTTCACTCCTGTCACAAAATAGAAAGTATAGTTAAAATATAAAAGAAGAAAGCTAGGTTACAGACAATATAAATCTAAGGTTTCTCAAAAATAGAGGAAAAATGGTACAGACTTTACCTTACCTTCATAATTTTCATGATAACTGAAGAAAGGGAAGATGTCTTGTAAACAAATGATTTTTCCTAAATACACTAAAGCCAACAAATTGTTTCATTTTATTACTTTCAGTTGGCAGTGGCTACTGAAATATTTTATGTGTGTGTGTATATGTATTTTTTGCCTTAGTGCCATATACTTTATCTAATGACCTGAGAAAGATATTTCAATGCATAGGTGGGGCTTTTTGCTAGTTTATTGGCTTCAGAACGATGTTTTAGTTAGCCAATGTTTTACCATTTGGTAATATAAACAGCCACTTAGAATTCCAAGTTTTCTAAGTTTCCAATTTCATATTTTCCAAAAATCAACACTTATTCTTTTAAAGACATTTTACTTCCTCCAAACATTTGAAATAGCAGTTATGACAAAAACATGGTTATCTCAATAGATGCAGAAAAGGCCTTCGATAAAATTCAACACCCTTTCATGCTAAAAACACTCAAAAAACTAGATATTGATGGAACATATCTCAAAATAATAGATATTTATGACAAACCCACAGCCAATATCATACTGCATGGGCAAAAGCTGGAAGCATGCCTTTTGAAAACTGGCACAAGACAAGGATGCCCTCTCTCACCACTTCTTATGTATTGGAAGTTCTGGCCAGGGCAATCAGGCAAGAGAAAGAAAGAAAGGGTATTCATACAGGAAGAGAGGAAGTCAAAGTATCTCTCTTTGCAGATGACATGATTGTATATTTAGAAAACCCCATCATCTCAGCCCAAAAACTCCTTAAGCTGATAAGCAACTTCAGCAAAGTCTCAGGATACAAAATTAATGTGCAAAAATCACAAGCATTCCTATAAAGCAATAATAGACAGAGAGCCAAATCATGAGTGAACTCCCATTCACAATTGCTACAAAGAGAATAAAATACCTAGGAATACAACTTACAAGGGATGTGAAGGACCTCTTCAAGGAGAACTACACATCACTGCTCACAGAAATGAGAGAGGATAGAAACAAATGGAAAAACATCCCATGCTCATGGATAGGAAGAATCAAATATCGTGAAATGGCCATACTGCCCAAAGTAATTTATAGATTCAATGCTATTCCCATCAAGCTACCACTGACTTTCTTCACAGAATTAGAAAAAACTACTTAAATTTCATATGGAACCAAAAAAGAGCCCATATAGCCAAGACAATCCTAAGCAAAAAGAACGAACTATACTACAAGGCTACAGTAACCAAAACAGCATGGTAGTGGTACCAAAACGGATACATAGACCAATGGAACAGAACACAGGCCTCAGAAACAACACCACACATCTACAACCATGTGATCTTTGACAAACCTGACAAAAACAAGCAACGGGGAAATGATGCCCTATTTAATAAATGATGTTGGGAAAATAGGCTAGCCATACGTAGAAAACTGAAACTGGACCCCTTCCTTATCCCTTATACAAAAATTAACTCAAGATGGATTAAAGACTTAAATGTAAGATCTGAAACCATAAAAACCCTAGAAGAAAACCTAGGCAATACCATTCAGAACATAGGCATGGGCAAAGACTTCATGACTAAAACAACAAAAGCAATGGCAACAAAAGCCAAAATAGACAAATGTGATCTAATTAAACAAAAGAGCTTCTGCACAGCAAAAGAAACTATGGTCAGAGTGAACAGGCAACTTACAGAATGGGAGAAAATTTTTGCTATGTATCCATCTGACAAAAGGCTAATATCCAGAATCCACAAGGAACTTAAATATACAAGAAAAAAATCCCATTAAAAGTGGGCAAAGGATATGAACAGACACTTCTCAAAAGAAGACATTTAGGCGGCCAACAAAGATATGAAAGAAAGCTCATCATCACTGGTCATTAGAGAAATGCAAATCAAAAACACAATGAGATACCATCTCACATCAGTTAGAATGGCGATCATTAAAAAGTCAGGAAACAACAGATGCTGGAGAGGATGTGGAGAAACAGGAACGCTTTTACACTGTTAGTGGGAGTGTAAATTAGTTCAACCATTGTGGAAGACAGTGTGACAATTCCTCAAGGATCTAGAACTAGAAATACCATTTGACCCAGCAATCCCATTACTGGGTATATACCCAAAGCATTATAAATCATTTTACTATAAAGACACATGCACACGTATGTTTATTGGAGCACTATTCACAATAGGAAAGACTTGGAACCAACCCAAATGCCCATCAATGTTAGACTGGATAAAGAAACTGGCACACACACCATGGAATACTATGCAGCCATAAAAAGGATGACTTTAATGTCCTTTGCAGGGACATGGATGAAGCTGGAAAGCATCATTCTCAGCAAACTAACAGAGAAACAGAAAACCAAACACTGTATGTTGTCACTCCTAAGTGGGAGTTGAACAATGAGAACATATGGACACAGGGAGGGGAATATCACACACTGGGGCCTGTCGGCAGGGCAGGGGGCAAGGGGAAGGATAGCATTGGGAGAAATACCTAACGTAGACGACAGATTGATGGGTGCAGCAAACCACCATGGCACATGTATACCTATGTAACAAACCTGCACATTCTGCACATGTATCCCAGAACTTAAAAGTATTAAAAAAAAAAACAAAACAAAAAAGGAAATAGCAATTGTTTAATGAAGATTGTCTATCAGTAGTTAATTTACACCTTTTTGGGGATGATTACTAACTTTCAGGATCACAGGCCACTAGGTGATGCACTCAAATGACTACTTAATGCAATCAAGTGGTTGAAAGATGCATTTATGGAGTCCATATTGATGTAGACCAGTTTGGCATGAGACTTTGGCTATATTTATGGCTAGTTACTATTCACAAAATATACCTAGCTGTTCACAAAGGTACTCAGTGACAGTACAAGAATCTAAGTGTAAATTCAGTGTCAAATAGAAAAATGACTCAAGCCAGTGAAACACATTTTGTGTATGATTAGTGATTTATACTCAGCTTGGTCATTGGCCTAAATTTTGTAATTCTTACTTAAAAGAAACTGTATTAGTCTGTTTTGCGTTGCAATGAAGGAATACCTGGGACTGGTTACCTTATAAAGAAAAGGTTTATTTGACTTGCAGTTCTGCAGGCTATAAAAACATGGCACCAGCATCTGCTCAGCTTCTGGTGAGGTCTCAGGGAGCTTTTACTCATGGCAGAAGGCACAGGGGGAGTAAGCATGTCACACAGAGAGGGAGCGAGAAAGAGAGGAGGTGGTGGTGCCAGGTTCCTTTTAATAACCAGCTCTTGCAGGAACAAACACAGCAGGAACTCACTCAATACCACTGGGGAAGGCACAAAGCCATTTATGAGGGATCAGCCCCCATCACCCAAACACCTCCAATCAGACCCCACATCCAACATTGGGGATCGTATTTCAACATGAGATTTGGAGCGGACAAATACCCAAACCATATTACAAACTTCTTCACTAGAAGAATTTGGGTATATGTAAATTTTCAGTATATGTGTAAAGTAGAATATTATCAGAAAGGTTATTTACTTTTCATCTTCATTATCAATTTTTATTCTATAGGTATAAAAATTAAAAATGTATTTTGTTAATTTAATCTTTGTATTATTTCTTAACAGTCACAATGGAAGAAATGTCCCTAATTTAAGACATCTATCTGGTTTTGGCAGATTTAAGGACTAATACTAGATTAAATATTACACAAAAATTCTATTCAAATAACTTAAAAATGCTAAAAATTTTATTGTACTAAACATCTTTGAAATGTGTGTCCCATAGGAAACGTTTTTTTGATAACCGTACTTCTAAAAAAAATTCCCACGTTGAGCACTATCAGAAAACAAAGAGTAAATTTAAAGAAAATTTTAAGAATGTAAAATGTTATTAAATAACCATTTCATTTTACTTTTCCTTTATCTTAATCATATACCTTTAAAAAAAAAAAGCTATGAATGACCTAAATAAAATTTGAGAAATTAGAATGGACAAACATCATTAATGCCCAAAACACAATTTATTTGAGATGGCGTCTTGCTATGTTGCCCAGGCTGGATTCGAAATCCTGAGCCCAAGCAATTCCTCCTGCCTCGGCCTCTCAAGTAGATGGGACAACAGGTGTACACCACCATACCTGGCTGTAAGCCACATACTTTAAATGGACTGAATTTCCAAGGCTGGCTGTGTGATAGAATGTGCTTTGGTCAGCTAAAATTGATAACTTGTTACACAGGGTCAGCTGCACACAAAAATGGTGTTGCTCAGAGAAATGGCACATTATACCTGGTACTCCTTAGAGGTGCTCTATCTACTGCATCAATACAGCCATTAAAAGCTCAATCTGCCAGCTGTTTTTGAAAGACTCAATAATACTGTTATGACTGTATAAGATAACCTTGATGTATATCACTTTATGATACATGTTACTTAACATGACTACTAGGGGGCCCTGGCTTAGAGCTGATTCCAAAGGCACATAGGTCAAATTATAGGACACATAATATTTACTATTTTATTTACTGCCTAAAGTATTTCTCAACTAACAAGTGTAGGAAACATTTATAGGTAGTAATGTAAGTACCCTATGAGCTCAGTGACAAAACTGTGAATTACAGACAGTTGGGAGATGGGGACCATGTCTTAGATTCCTTTTGTACACTCCTCAGTGTCCAGGGTGGTGATATGCACATAACCAGTACATTTTAGTAAATATTCCAAGTAAGACTTCTTTAGGCATTCCATTTTGGGATTCCTGTAGAAACAAGCCAAATTTGTAGAACTTCTAGGCTTTAAACATTTGAGAATGAAAGGCTCTTGCCTTTACTGATCATAATTCAAAAAGCTGGTGTTAAGTGTGAGAAGTGGTGACTGTTCCATATATGCCCATAGGCATACAGCAGAATCCAGACAGAGTTGAGTATACAGTAGAGAAAAAGATGGGAGAATATGAAGAACAAAGTCTATTTTAATATTAATTATGGCTATAATAACCTTTATGAGGAAATACTGGTGAGCAGGATAAAGTGATATTGAAAAGAAAAAAAAGAAAACTCTTCCAAACACAATAAAGCATATTCTAACAGGTTTTTGAAAAAATTGCAAGCCTTTTAATTCATTGACCTCTTTTGATTGATTGGAATTTTTACCATTCTGTACACTCCGAATATAACTAAACAACTACATGTTACTGACAAATTTGTGATTCTCTGAGTCTAAACAACATAGAAACTAAAAGATCCCTTTCCTAGATTTATATACTTGATTTTCTTATAAAAATAACTTCAGTTATTATGTCAATATTTATCTGAAAAAGGCAGCCCTCTGGCAGTAAACTAGTAACTGGAATAACTACAGTATCATTATGAGCTACAGTAAAACAACCCTGTAAAGTAATTTTTCCTATTTGAATGATAAATAGACTGGACAGGAGTGAAAAACCAAAACTATGAAAGAAAAACCCAATGTAAATAAAGGATACAGGTCAAAACAAAGTTCAGAAGGCAAATATGTAAATATTAGATGCCTCAAAAATCAACTATCAGTGGGAAAATTTCTATGAAAGCAATTTCAGAAAATACATGAACACATATATCTTTAATATACAGAACTCTAAATACTTGATAACATATTTAGGATACTCTACAATGCCCAGTTAATTGCTATAATTTTTTTCCCTCAGGTTTTCCTGGATGATACAGCAATCTACAGAATTTGTGCACTTACTGTTGCTCAAATTTGTATACTTACTGTGTGCACATATACTGCTGCACTGTTTCTCAGCTGTGAAAAATTAAAAACATTTTTTCAACCTTTGAGAAGGAAAGAAAACAATGAAGAATCTCTTCATAATAATATAGCATAACAGGGTATGTTTACTGTGCCACATCATGAGTGTTTTTAAAACATAATATAAATATATAGTCAGGGATAGCATTTTTAGGAGAACAAGTGACCAAAAACCAAGTTACCTCTTTTCAGGCCAGCCAAAAAACGTGAAGGGAAAGTGCGCTTTATACAACTTAGACATTTATGTAGATAATAGCACAGCAGACTCATGTTCAAGCCAGCCACCTGAAACCTAAGTCCGTAGAGAGGGACAGCAATCTATCGTCCATGGACTGAATCTGGCCTACTTTTGTATGGCTCTGAGCTAAGAATGGTTTTTATATTTTTTAAAGAGTTGTTAAAAGCAAATAACAGAGAAGAATACATGATGACTCCATTCTTGTTCTCTTGTGTGAACCATATAGCCTGCAAAGTCTAAAATATTTATAATCCGGCCCTTTACAGAAAAAGTTTGCGGACCCTTCTTTTATACCAGTGCTGTAGATAATTCTGGCAGTACAACTGCAAGTCTAAGATAATGTTCATTCATTCCCATCATAAACGTAACATTCTAAATAGGTGTCTTCTGATGTCATCTGTCAGAATTTCTTTTAAATTTTTTCTTCATCTTCAACATTATCAAAGTTCATCCTATAATAATAATGTAAAGGCAATAGAGAAAGGAGAAAGTATGAGTTTGCAATGTTAAAAATAAGGTAAAACACCACAAACTAACCAACACTTTATTTTCAGAAATACTCAATATTCTTGTTTAATGGATCATGACATGAAATATACTTTGCCAAAACATAACAATAAAAAAGAAAAGAGTATCTCCTAGTTCTCACCTGCCCACAGCAGATATTACTAACTATATAGGTTTACATAATTTCAAGCATATTCAGTAAGCTCTTTAACTTAATTTCAGGTATGATATTCTAGATTATGACAATTTTTAAATTTCAAATATTTAACACGATAAAAGTTATACCTCTCAAAATAAAATATCTTGAGAAAATATGGTAAAACACTAGAAAAATATGTTTGTTCTGTGGAACCAAGAAAATACAGAATCATAACTCTTTCCTATTTCAGATTTGTACAAATTTCAGATTGGTAAAGAATATTCTTGAAGTAGGTTATTATAAGGCTTTGTCTATTGGGGTCTGCAGTTTGAACTGGATTACAGTAGAACCTATAGTCTAATATGGTGCTATAAAGCCAGACTTCTCTATCCCTTTCCAGAGGCTGAGCTATTTTGTCCTCCTTTCGCCTCACAGGGAAAGAATCCAAGATACCTCATGTGATTGTATTAAATTCCATTTTAAAAGCACTACAACATTCATAGACTCTTTGTTCTGTTTTTAAATATGACCTACAGTAACATGGATTTGAAAAAGGTAAAACTGAACTGCCTTCTGAAGAGTAACAGGAAAAAGGTTGTGCTGCTTCTTGACAGATTAAAGATTCAAAGAGGGGCCAGGAGAAATATGGGTTTCAATACATTCTGATTACACCAAGAACAAAAGAAAATTTGCTATCCAAAACGTGTTATGAGGCTCCAGTATATTTATTCCTAACAACTCAATGCTTTATTTACGTTTGAACAAAATTTAAATAATTTATGGTTATAGTCACTATTTTTTTTTACGCTTTGTTGAGATATATTTCACATACTATAAAATTCCCACATTTAAAGGAGTTTAGTGGTTTTTGGCATATTCAGAGTTGTCCAACTGTCACTGCAATCTAATTTTAAAATATTTTCCGTATTCCCAAAATAAACTCCTTACTACCCATTAGCAGTTACCCAATTTGCGCTCTTTTCTATTCCACTCCACTTCAGCCCCAAGCAATCATTAATCTACGTTCTGTCTCTACGGATTATTCTAGATATTTTACATCAATAGTATTATATAATATTTGGTCTTTGTGACTGGCTTCATTCACTAAATATTTTCCAAAGTTCATCCACGTTGTAGCATAGATCAGTACTTCATTCCTTTTATGGCTGAAAATATTCTATTGTATGGATACACCACATTTCGTTTATCTGTTAGTTGACAGACATTTGGTTTCGTTCTTTTTCGCTATTATGAATGATACCACTAAAATTTTTGTATACATGTTTTTGCATGGACCACAGTCACTATTTTTTGTTAAGTGGTTTTACTTGTCCAAATTTCTAAAAGCACTTCAGTGTCTAGGCTACATTTTGATTGTCCTATTTCCCAAAGTAGAATTTTTAGCTATCTTACTATTTTTTGATGCCTCATTTTGCTTGCCTCTGGATACATGTAATGTATAGGAAAAATAAATTTTGCTAACTTTTGCCAAAGTCAACTCTAGGCTTAGTCCATACCTTATTCCTCTTGCCTTGATTTTGAAGAGTTTCCAATTTTTCATTTATTAAGGCAGCGATTGCTTTTGCATCTCTGGTATTTATCTGCTCTTCTTGAAAATTTCTCTAAAATTAAAAACACTTGTTATCTTTTAAGTATTTAATCAAAACATAACAATTCCACCTAAAAAACTTGATTAAATATGCTTTCAAGTTCTTTTGTTCCAAAACTTGAAGTGTTTGAAATTCAAATTTCTTCTCTTCAAGGAAATAATGCTGCAAAAACAGTTAACCCATAATGTACCTAAAATAAATATTAATAATAGTGTCATGGAAACATGAAACTGTTCTTTGTTAAAAAAAAAAAAAATGCATCACTGACTCCAAAAGCCCCAAAACATCAAAACTGTGCAAGAACACATGTTCCTGGAGAAAGTGTGAGAGGGCATTCCAAGATGGCCAAGTAGGAACAGCTCTGGTCTGCAGCTCCCAGTGTGATTGATGCAGAAGACAGGTGATTTCTGCATTTCCAACTGAGGTACCTGGTTCATCTCACTGGGACTGGTTGGACAGTGGGTGAAGCCCATAGAGAGCGAGCTGAAGTGGGCTTGGGGTGGGGGGTGTTGTCTCACAAGGGAAGTGCAAGGGGTTGGGGGATTTCCCTTTCCTAGCCAAGGGAAGCCATGACAGACGACCTGGAAAAACGGGACCCTCCCGCCCAAATACTGCACTTTTCCCAAGGTCTTAGCAATAGGCAGACAAGGAGATTCTCTCCTGCACCTGGCTTGGCGGGTCCTGCGCCTAGCTTGGCGGGTCCCACGCCCATGAAGCCTTGCTCACTGCTAGCGCAGCAGTCTGAGATAGAACTGCGAGGCAGTAGCCTAGCTGAGGGAGGGGCATCCACCATTGCTGAGGCTTGAGTAGGTAAACAAAGCAGCCGGGGAAGCTCTAACTGGGCAGAGCCCACTGCAGCTCAACAAGGCCTATTGCATCTAGACTCCACCTCTGTGGTCAGGGCATAGCTGAACAAAAGGCAGCAGATAACTTCTGCAGACTTAAATGTCCCTGTCTGATAGCTCTGAAGAGAGCAGTGGTTCTCCCAGTACGGCGTTTGAGCTCTGAGAATGGACAGACTACCTCTTCAAGTGGGTCCCTGACCCCTGTGTAACCCAACTGGGAGATACCTCCCAGTAGGGGCCAACAGACACCTCACATAGGTGGCTGCCCCTCTGGGACAAAGCTTCTGGAGGAAGGAGCAGGCAGCAATATTTGCTGTTCTGCAGCCTCTGCTGGTGATACCCAGGCAAACAGGGTCTGGAGTGGACCTCCAGCAAACTCCAACAGACCTGCAGTTGAGGGACCTGACTTAGAAGGAAAACTAACAAAGAGAAAGGAATATCATCAACATCAACAAAAAGGTCATCTACACTAAAACCCCATCTGTAGGTCACCAACATCAAAGACCAAAGGTAGATAAAACCACAAAGATGGGGAGAAACCAGGGCAGAAAAGCTACACATTCTAAAAATCAGAGCGCCTCTTCTCCTTCAAAGGATCGCAGCTTCTTGCTGGCAACGGAACAAAGCTGGATGGAGAATGACTTTGATGAGTTGACAGAAGTAGGCTTTAGAAGGTCGGTAATAACAAACTTCTCTGAGCTAAAGGAGAATGTTTGAACCCATTGCAAGGAAGCTAAAAACCTTGAAAAAAGATTAGATGAACGGCTAACTAGAATAAACAGCATAGAGAAGAGCTTAAACGACTTGATGGAGTTGAAAATCATGGCACGAGAACTTCATAATGCATGCACAAGCTTCAACAGCCGATTCGAGCAAGTGGAAGAAAGGGTATCAGTGATTGAAGATCAAATTAATGAAATAAAGCAAAAAGACAAGGTTAGAGAAAAGAGAGTAAAAAGAAATGAACAAAGCCTCCAAGAAATATGGGACTATGTGAAAAGACCAAATCTACATTTGATTAGTGTACCTGAAAGTGATGGGGAGAATGGCACCAAGGTGGAAAACTCTCTTCAGGATATTATCCTCAACCTAGCAAGGCAGGCCAACATTCAAATTTGGGAAAAACAGAACACCACAAAGATACTCCTCAAGACGAGCAACCCCAAGACACGTAATTATCAGATCCACCAACGTTGAAATGAAGGAAAAAATGTTAAGGGCAGGCAGAGAGAAAAGTCAAGTTACCCTCAAAGGGAAGCCCATCAGACTAATAGCAGATCTCTCGGCAGAAACCCTACAAGCCAGAAGAGAGTGGGGACCAATATTTAACAATCTTAAAAGAATTTTCAACCCAGAATTTCATATCCAGCCAAACTAAGCTCCATAAGTGAAGGAGAAATAAAATCCTTTACAGACAAGCAAATGCTGATGTTGTCACCACCAGGTCTGCCTCACAAGAGCTCCTGAAGGAAGCACTAAACTTAGAAAGAAACAACTGGTACCAGTCACTGCAAAAACATGCCAAATGGTAAAGACCATCGATGTTATGAAGAAACTGCACCACTTAACAGGCAAAATAACCAGCTAATATCATAGTGACAGGATCAAATTCACACATAACAATATTAACCTTAAATGTAAATGGGCTAAACGGCCCAATTAAAAGACACAGGCTGGAAAATTGGATAAAGAGTCAGGACCCATCAGTTTGCTGTATTCAGGAGACCCATCTCACGTGCAAAGATGCACATAGGCTCAAAATAAAGGGATGGAGGAAGATCTACCAAGCAAATGGAAAGCCAAAACAAAACAAAACAAAACAAAACAAAAAAACAGGGTTGCAATCCTAGTCTCTGATAAAACATAGTTTAAACCAACAAAGATCAAAAGAGACAAGGTCATTACATAATGGTAAAGAGATCAAGTCCACAAGAAGAGATAATGATCCTAAATATATATGCACCAAAATTAATAAAGCAAGACCTTAGAGACCTACAAAGAGACTTAGACTCCCACACAATAATAAGGGGAAACTTTAACACCCCACTGTCAATATTAGATCAATGAGACAGAAGGTTAACAAGGATAACCAGGACTTGAACTCAACTCTGCAACAAGCAGACCTAATAGACATCTAGATAACTCACCTCCCCAAATCAACAGAATATACATTCTTCTCAGCACCACATTGCACTTATTCTAAAATTGACCATATAACTGGAAGTAAAGCACTCCTCAGCAAATGTAAAAGAACAGAGATCACAACAAATTGTCTCTCAGACCACAGTGCAATCAAATGAGAACTCAGGATTAAGAAACTCACTCAAAACTGCAATTACATGGAAACTGAACAACTTGCTCCTGAATGACTACTGGGTAAATAACGAAATCAAGGCAGGAATAAAGATGTTCTTTGAAACCAATGAGAACAAAGAAACAACGTACCAGAATCTCTGGGATGCAGCTAAAGCAGTGTTTAGAGGGACATTTATAGCACTAAATGCCCACAGGAGAAATGAGGAAAGATCTAAAATCGACACCCTAACATCACAATTAAAAGAACTAGAGAAGCAAGAGCAAACAAATTCAAAAGCTAGCAGAAGGCAAGAAATAACTAAGATCAGAGCAGAAATGAGAGAGATAGAGACACAAAAAACCCTTCAAAAACAAACAAAAAAAATCAATCCAGGAGCTGATTTTTTGAAAAGATCAACAAAATTGATAGGCCGCAAACAAGCCTAATAAACAAGAAAAGAGAGAAGAATCAAATAGACACAATAAAAAATGACAGAGGGGATATTACCACTGAACCCACAGAAATACAAACTACCATCAGAGAATACTATAAACAGCTCTATGCAAATAAACTTGAAAATCTAGAAGAAACGGAAAAATTTCTGGACACATACACCCTCCCAAAACTAAACCAGGAAGAAGCTGAATTTCTGAATAGACCAATAACAGGCTCTGAAATTGAGGCAATAATTAATAGCCTACCAATCAAAAAAAGTCCAAGACCAGAAGGATTCACAGCTAAATTCTACCAGAGGTACAAGGAGGAGCTGGTACCATTCCTTCTGAAACTATTCCAATCAACAGAAAAAGAGGGAATCCTCCCTAACTCATTTTGAGGCCAACATCATCCTGATACCAAAGGCTGGCAGAGACAAAACAAAAAAAGGGAATTTTATACCAATATCCCCGATGAACATCGATGCGAAAATTCTCTATAAAACACTGGCAAACCAAATCCAGCAGCACATCAAAAAGCTTATCCACTACAATCAAGTCAGCTTCATACCTGGGATGCAAGGCTGGTTCAACATACGCAAATCAATAAATGTAATCCATCATATAAACAAAACCAAAGACAAAAACCACATGATTATCTCAATAGATGCAGAAAAGGCCTTCAAAAAAATTCAACAGCCCTTCATGCTAAAAACTCTCAATAAACTAGGTATTGATGGGACGTATCTCAAAATAATAGATATTTATGACAAACCCACAAAAGCTGGAAGCATGCCTTTTGAAAACCGGCACAAGACAAGGATGCCCTCTTTCACCACTCCTTATGTACTGGAAGTTCTAGCCAGGGCAATCAGGCAAGAGAAAGAAATAAAGGGTATTCAATTAGGAAATGAGGAAATCAAATTGTCCCTGTTTGCAGATGACATGATTGTATATTTGGAAGACACCATTATCTCAGCCCAAAATCTCCTTAAGCTGATAAGCAACTTCAGCAAAGTCTCAGGATACAAAATCAATGTGCAAAAATCACAAGCATTCCTATACACCATTAACAAAAAAACACAGAGCCAAATCATGAGTGAACTCCCATTCACACTTGCTACAAAGAGAATAAAACACCTAGGAAACCAACTTACAAGGGATGGGAAGGACCTCTTCAAGGAGAACTACAAACCACTGCTCAACAAAATAAAAGAAATGAAATAAAAGAGGACACAAACAAATGGAAGAATATTCCATGCTCCTGGATAGGAAGAATCAATAGCATGAAAATGGTCATACTGCCCAAAGTAATTTATAGATTCAATGCCATCCCCATCAAGAAAATGACTTTCTTCACAGAATTGGAAAAAACTACTGTAAAGTTCATATGGAACCAAAAAAGAGTCCGCATTGCCGAGACAATCTCAAGCAAAAAGAACAAAGCTGGAGGCATCATGCTACCTTTCTTCAAACTATACTACAAGGCTACAGTAATCAAAACAGCATGGTACTGGTACCAAAACAGAGATATAGACCAATAGAACAGAACAGAGGCCTCAGAAATAACACCACACATCTACAACCATCTGATCTTTGACAAACCTGACAAAAACAAGCAATGGGGAAAGGATACCCTATTTAATAAATGGTGCTGGGAAAACTGGCTAGCCATACGCAGAAAGCTGAAACTGGATCCCTTCCTTACACCTTATACAAAAATTAATTCAAGATCGATTAAAGACTTAAACGTAAGACCTAAAACCATAAAAACCCTAGAAGAAAACCTAGGCAATACCATTCAGGACATAGGCATGGGAAAGGACTTCATGACTAAAACAACAAAAGCAAAGACAACAAAAGCCAAAATAGACAAATGGGATCTAATTAAACAAAAGAGCTTCTGCACGGCCAAAGAAACTATGATCAGAGTGAAGAGGCAACTTACAGAATAGGAGAAAATTTTTGCAATATACCCATTTGACAAAGCGCTAATATCCAGAATCTACAAAGAACTCAAATTTACAATTAAAAAAACTCCAACAAAAAGTGGGCAAAGGATATGAACAGACACTTCTCAAAAGAAGACATCTATACAGCCAACAGACACATGAAAAAATGCTCATCATCACTGGTCATCAGAGAAATGCAAATCAAAACCACAATGAGATACCATCTCACACCAGTTAGAATGGCAATCATTAAAAAGTCAGGAAACAACAGATGTTGGACAGGATGTGGAGAAATAGGAACGCTTTTACATTGTTGGTGGGAGTGTAAATTAGTTCAACCATTGTGGAAGACAGTGTGGTGATTCCTCAAGGATCTAGAACTAGAACTACCATCTGACCCAGCAATCCCATTACTGGGTATATACCCAAAGTATTATAAATCATGCTACTATAGATACATGCACACGTATGTTTACTGCAGCAGTATTCACAATAGCAAAGACTTGGAACCAACCCAAAAGTACATCAATGATAGACTGGATTAAGATAATGTGGCACACATACACCATGGAATACTACGCAGCCATAAATAAACGATGAGTTCATGTCCTTTACAGGGACGTGAATGTAGCTGGAAACCATCATTCTCAGCAAACTATCACAAGGACAGAAAACCAAACACTGCATGTTCTCACTCACAGGTGGGAATTGAACAATGAGATCACTTGGACACAGGGCAGGGAACATCATATACTGGGGCCTGTCGGGGGGCTGGAGGCTGGGGGCTGGGGGAGGGATAGCATTAGGAGAGATATCTAATGTAAATGATGAGTTGATGGGTGCAGCAAACCAACATGGCGCATGCATACCTATCAAACCTGCACATTGTGCAGATGTACCCTAGAACTTAAATTAAAACAAAAACAAACCAAAGATGTTCCCAGAGGACTGAACTCATTCCACTCTAATACAGTCATAAGCACTGCCAACCATGACCAACAATAATGGAAGGCAACATATATCTCCTAGTTTTCATCTGCGCACAGCAGGAAGGTGACTGAAAAGCAGGGAAGGAACAGGTCAATATAACCTGACCTGCTTATTTGCTTCTGGGGCCACCTGTTGTCTTAATCTTGGTGTGAACCCTAATCTCCAACTACATGCTAGGATTTTGTTTTGTGTGTCAACTGCCCACCTGGATTCTTAAACAACAGTTTCATTTGACACTCTACTCCAACCATTATTCTGCTTTGGTCTTCCTGTCTGGCCTCAATGGCTGAATGCCACCCTTGTCTTTCAATTTGGACAGGGATGTTTGGTTCCTAACTTTGTCCCCTAGACTTCTCTGGACACATGGCAACATCTTTTCAAACAGCTCTGTCTATGGTATGGTTAACTCTTGTGACTCATCATCAAATTGATGCTTCTCTGATATTATCTGAAGAAGACTCCTATTTATGTCACCCATCTCTCAGCTGTTTTGAAAACTGAGAAACAGAGCTGTTGATTCAAAGAAATGAAGACTCAGGCTCTGGTATAAGCTGCCTCTCACCTCCATCAAGTTCTGCTTGCTCTAGATTGTTCTAAAGACAGAGACAGATTATTGACAAATCAAAAACATTCACTGAAAAATCTAGATGTGTGGCAATTCTAGATTTCTGAAATTCATCATCCAATTTCTTAATTTAGCCCTACTCATCTTAAAATATCACTACCAATAAATAACATCAGATCTAAACCTAATTCTCCCTCAAAATGTGGGGGGGCGCACGGCAACATATTCAAACTTACGTACATGGCATTTGAGGTCGGGGCATGGAAAAACACTGGGGCACTGTGTGTATGTTATATGTGCATAAGAATGAAACTCCTTGACCCTGAAAACAGGACAGGGAGCGGAGGGTGTGGTGTGATAAGGAATGCTGAAAACAGCCTCCTGAGAACACAGTTTGAGCGCTTTTACAAGGTCACGGGTGTCTCACGACCGGACCTCAAAAAGGTCATCTAGTGGATGTTTGTGGTTTAACAAGCCCTTTCAATAAATACTTGGTGGATGGATGCTGGGGCGGGCTCCCCCTCGGCTGGAATTGTCTGATAACTCATTCTTGGTGTTCAGTGCAAGCTGTAAGCGCTGCATAAAAAGCATGAAAATATTTGAAATTATGTATTTTTAATGTTTTAACAGAAAACATGAGTGGATGGCAAATACTTTATCATTCTTTCCTCCCCACAAAGTAAGCTCATTACTTTGAAACTTACTCACTAAAAAGTATACTGAATAGAAATATAGTAAGGAAATATTATTCCAAGCAGCAGTGTGTATTATAGAGTATCCTTAGTGACCTCAACAGTCACCATAACCTTTCACAGGAAGTAGAAAATTACCTTGAATTCCAGCACCAAAGATAATAATAATACCTTTTTTGTCTCTTTCTAGTATTTTTTCTATTAATTAGTATAAAAATATTAAGGCAATTGAATCTGTATCAACCATGAGACAAAAAAACCTTTTAAGAACGCTTGGTATACACGTAAATTTTAAAAACTTGTATCAGTAATATGTAATAATATAAAAAAAATGACAGGAAGCAGAAAATAGAAAAAAACATTACTCAGACTAAAACACATCTTTTGAGCTTGGCCTACTAAGGGAAGGAAGAGAGGAAAGTCTGGACATACCTTTGCTCTTTCATAGAAATAAAATTTAACAGTTGGATAGGCTCTGATACCAGCTTTCTGGCATGTCTGAGCATAAGCCTGACAGTCTACTTTTCCGGCTTTCACTTTTCCTTTAATCATCTGAAAAAGAAAAATATGGTTTGTCATTTTGTTTGGCATAAACTATTTTGGCAACAAAAAAGCAATAGGATATAAAACATTTTGCATCTAAGAATTTATTTAAAAAACTTTAATTCTTCCAACTCAAGATTATTTCCACATTATCCCTTTAAGCCCCTATTCACCTAGCACCACCTCTCCAACAGCAAATAAACCCTCCTTTGCCTTATCAAGAAAACTGAGTGGCTTTATCCTGAAATGTCTCAACTTCCTGCCACCCACAACTGGCACATCATACCATAAATGTGTTTCTGTTTCTATCTTTTTCTCCTTTCACTGGGTGTGTGCTGTGGTAGGACTCTTTGGGGACTGTTTGTCTTGTGAAGGCTGACTACTCCATCTGTATTCTCCAGTCCCTCCCTGTCAGAATGCATATTCTCCAGTGAAGATGTATATAATCACGAAAGGATTCCTTCCTGGATTACAGCTCCTCTGCCATTGTGCTTCTCATGCTCTCTCTTTTTTTCCTGAGCAGCAGTCTACTCTTTCACTGCTTCCCCACTGTCTGCTTATTTGGCAACATTTTAGTCTGGCTTCTGTGCTTACTGCTCCCTCCACTGAAACTGCTGTAAGTTCACCAGTGACCGCTTGACCAAACTGGGCACTTTTTGATCTTATTGGGCAACTGATGTTTACTGCTGACCACTCTTTTTTTTTTTTTTTTTTTTAAACAACTGGTAATCAATTTATTAAAATAGTTGACTTAAGCATCTACAATGGTGACTTCCACCTCAACTCCTGGCTCAATACTGATGGAAGTAATCTGCTTAACAATCTCAGAAGGACTGTGCGAGGCTGACCACTCCTTTCTTTTCTTATTTCTTTTTTAGCATTTATCACTACTCTCTCTTGGCTTTCTTACCCCTCTGACTGTTCTTCCTTTTTCCAGCATGAGGATCTGCTTTACCTGCCCCTCAAGTTATTAGCGTTCCATCTTTGATCAACAATCTTTTCACTGTGAACAGTTGCCCAGGGTGGTTTTCCGTATCTATATGCTAATGTACCCCAATCACTCTCTTCGATTTCATAGCTAACTACAAACTGGCCTGCTTTGAGTGAATGCTGCATAAGCACCCAAACACAAGATGTCCCCTGAACCCACTCTTCTTCCTGTCCTATTCATTCACTTCAAGCCAGAAATTAGGCTTATCCAGACTCCTCTCTATCCTTCATCTATCACATTCAATACTATTTATTCTCATCTCTCTTTTGTATTTGTCCCCTTCTTTCTATCATCACTGCCCTAATCCTGGTTAAAGTTATCACCTCTCACTTTAGGACAATTAAAACATCTTTGCTGCCTCTAGTTTCGTCCCCAAGGCAGGGGTATACTAATATGCAGACTAACTTGTGTTAGGGCACAAGCATGTAGGCAGACACACACACACACACACATACTTGCATACTGAAAGTAAGAAAAATGTAGGAATGTTATTTTCGTAAGTTTCTATGTCATTTACAAAATGTTTGTGTATGTGCTTACTTGTATTTCCAATTACTTATGAGATGGCACCATACTGTTTTTGGTGCTCTAAACATATTTCTCTGGCATCACTGACACTCTTCTGCCCATGTTCCACCTTCATTCTAATTTTACTGTAGCAACTATCTTGTATTACTTATATTTATTTCCATTTTCTCTTTTCACTAGATTAAAATCTCCTTAAAGACATGGAATTTCTTCCTTTTCATCTTCCTTTTCTTTCATCTGGAGTTATATGGCCCTACTACTTAGCATAATTGCTTTTCACTTGGTACTTAAAATTTGTTGAATGAGTGGTCTTTTTCATGTTTAAATAATTTTCTACTAGATATAATACAGAGTTGCACTACAAAGTTTATAATTAAGTACAGTTTTTAGCACATGAGAAATGAAGTAAAACACAATTATTACAGAAGGAAGCATAAGAAGATTAGAAAAAATGGAAAGAATAAACCTCTTATCTGATGCACCAGCTAATAACAAAAATAATCTTTCATAGCTAGTAAGACCTTTAAAATCCCTCTGCTAAAAAATTCCCATGGTCTGGGATGCTAAGCTTTAGTGTGAACTGAACTGGTGGAACTGGCACTGACTTTCTCATTCTAGTTGAATGTTTTATACCAACACTAGTGGCAAGAGTTCCTTGAGTTATGGAGGCAAGAAAGCTATCAACCTGGATTAGGTCACTAATAAGACTGTTATGACAGAAAGAAACACTAAAAACTGACTACATTGAGGGTACATATTCAGTTTACTTTTATATAAGCATTTACTGAGTTAGGCCCTGGGGATATAAAAATAAATAAAACATGGACTTTGCCCTCAGGAAGAGACAGTCATTTTCAAAGGAAGATGGACAATGCTATATCGAAAAAAAAAACCAAACCAAAACCAACCAACCAACCAAAACCCAAAATTGCTACAACTAAATATTTCCATTAGTATTCAGCTCCTTTTATTTCCGGTCAAATTTAAAATCTTTCAAGTAATAATAAATAAATAATTAATATGCATTGTATCAGTACACTGATAACATATCCAGGTGACAATGATTAACTGAGAAGGGCAGAGAATAGAGCAGTGCCATCAGAGCTAAGTTTTGTAGGAAGAGGAGAAAAAATACAGATGACCAAGGTAAGGACAGAGCATTTTAGAGAGAGGGGGTGGCATGTAAATAAGGATACATGTTCGGAGAACCTGAAGTACTCTGTTATACTGGAATCTAAGGTGTGAGGTGGACAATAGAGATAGAGCTCATATCAGATACCTGAAGTCAATGTATGCATATTGAGAAACTTAGTGAGCCAGAGAGGGAAATATTTTAGAAGATCACCAGGGCAGCACTGACAAAGGTAGACTGACAGTCTTGAACAACAAAGGCTTGAACTGTGTTGAACTGCTTGAACTGGGAATTTTTTTCTTCTAAGCAATTGCAGATGGAAAATATAATATTCATAGGATGTGAAACCCTGCATACAACCCACTGTGAGGCCTGAGCATGAACAGATTTTGGTATGGAATGGGGGTTCCTGGAACCAATCCCCTGAGTATACCAAGGGAAGACTGTACTTAAAAGGCAAATATGGTTAAGTCTAGACAACAGATGATAAAGGGTTGAATAAACAGGTTAGCAGCAGAAATGAATAAGAAATGACATTTGAAAGACATTTAGGAGATAAAACTGACAGAATCTAGTGACTGCCTGGAAGGCAACAGAGTACTTGGGTGGGGAAGAGGAAATAGACAAGAGGGAGAAGAAAGAGAAGTTTCTGGCTTTTATGGTTAGTAGATGATGATGTCTACCAAGATAGAGAAGATGTTAGCTAAAAGCTTTAACAAAGAAAGAGGAAATCTACTACAATGATTATAATCATAGAAATATAATAGTTATTTTTAAATTCAGAGGAAACATTTAAGAAAAAAACCTAAAAATTATGTATTTACAATGTTTTATCTAATTACTAAACACGAACGTTGTTACAACTTATTTAAGACAGGTAAGACTCACCCTAGCCAAGAGCTCAAACTCTGGAGCAAAATTCTGGCAAGGTCCACACCAAGGAGCATAGAAATCAATCACCCAATGATTTTTCCCTTGTAGAACTTTTTCACTGAAAGTCTGAGGTGTTAGATCTGTGGATACTTGAGGTAAAAATCTGTGGCAAAGGATCAAAATCATTTTTCATTATATAAAACCAAAGCAAACATCTAAAATGTAGTAATATTGTAATACTTTCTAAGTTAAAAATGATGTCAGGGAATGGCAACGTAATAAAGTACAGTACCATCTTGGTTAATATAATCCTTTACTAAGTAATTTAAAAGGCTAGAACCTTAACCCATAGTAAATTTAACTATTGACATAAAAGGGGGGTAAATAGCTTTGAATCTATTTTATACAATGATATACATTTTAATTACTCACCCTAGACCCCAGATTCTCAGGGAATAAGCATCCCTATTCCAACCATTGTAACTGCTGAGAGAAGAAAAAATGTTAGTTGTAAATAGGATTATCTATTATTGGATGTATTCAGAAAACAATCTTATTGTAGCAATTTAAAAAACAAGTTATACTGATTGATTTCATCTGGCATCTCTCTTCTCAGATATTCCTAGCTACAAATTCTGTTTACAAGGCCTCACAAATGTATTTTTCTCTAGTCTTGGTATCTTTGTGTCCCAGACAGCCCAGAATGTCTAGCTACCTATTGGACATCTCCTGTAGACCTATGGGAACTGCAAAACTCAGAATGTCCACGGTTTTAGTTTCTGAATCTTTATTCAAGTTATTACTGTCTGTTAAATTCCTACCAATTTTTAAAGACACATGTCAAAAACTACCTACAAAATGCAGCCTTTCATAATTTCCTCATAGTTGAGATCCTTTCCTCCCTTGAAATCCATGGTTCAATTTTACTTGTTTAATAACATTCATCATATGTACCTTACATTTGCGTTTTCTACCTGAAATACCACATGGTGTTGTGGAAACAGCATGGGTGCTGAGACAGACTTGGGTTCAAACCCCAGCTTCAACTTAACAACTGTGTGACTTGGGGAAGTTATCTAAGCCTTAGATAACTTATAGACCTTGGATTCTAAGGGCTGAGAATCACAGTTTACTTCTCTGTAATAGTAGGAAGGGCAGTAATTCCTAGTTCACAAAGTATATGTGAGGATTATTGGAAATAAGGTGAGTAAAGTATCTAATATAGTACCTGAAACCAAATAAGGACTTAATAAATGTTAGCTCTTCCTTTCCTTATCTTTTTGTCTAGATTATAAGTTTTATGCACATTGAGACTGTTCAGTACTCTCTTTTCATCTTCTGAAGTGCTCATTAACACACTATCTTTACGTACTAGGCTCCCAATAAGTATTTGTTGGGTTAACTTTTATTTTGTTCAGGTAACTTAACTGTTAAGTGTATAATTAAATAATTATAATACATGCCTTCAAATATGAGAGAATACTTACTGATACTGATAAGCTTTATTTGATTTTGGGGGAAAAAATCTTATCTCAGGGTATCTTTGAACATTTTCCTGGGCACAAAAAGAATGGTACTGTTGGCAATCTATACTGCCCACATTGATCAGTCCAGTTAATGTCTATAAAAGAAGAAACGGATTACCTCCATCACTTTTTACATATGTTTACAATAAAGAAACAAGCATTATATTATTATAGTGAAATAGTTATTATGTATCAGTGACTTTCACCCAGTAAAAATGGATAAGGGTTTAACATAAAATAGACCACTTATAATAATGAATTTGTAATCTAATTTTGTAATTAAGCACTTACTAAAATTATTGCAGATTAAACAATTTACTTCATTTACCTGTTACATGAGAAAAAACTATGTACTTCTAAAATTCAAAGTGCCAGAAACTAATGAAAGTCTTTGCAATATTTCAAAGAATTACTCTTTCCAATGAAAACAAGCATTATAGGTATCTAATATGTTATACTGACTCACACCTGAACTTAAAAATTGTATTGAAAAGAGCACAAAAATATGTAATCCTAAATGTTAAGATACTAGAAATCACTTTAACTCAGATTTATTTTTTATCTTGTAAATAAATGTGAAGTAGTAATTGCATTTTCCATTCTGGTATTTAAGTAATTTGTTTCCAATCTTGTACAACTTAAAACATGGTGCCTATTTTCAGGAAATTTTCTAATACACATGCTGAAAGCTTTTTGTTTTCTTACTTTTAAGTCCTACAATATGTGAGGAAATGTTATCTTTAAGCTCTAAAAATAAAGCAGAAAAAAAATTAGAAAAAATTGAAACAAAAAATGAGGTAAAGTTTTGGGTTGTTTTTGGCAACAATTTAGTTAAAAGCACCGGATATACTGGGCACGGTGGCTCATGTTTGTAATCCCAGCACTTGGAAAGGCAGAGATAGGCAGACTACTTGAGGCCAGGAGTTCAGGACCAGCCTGGCCAATATGGCAAAACCCTGTTTCTACTAAAAATACAAAAATTAGCTAGACGTGGTAGCACATGCCTGTAATCCCAGCTACGAGGGTGGCTGAGGTTGCAGTGAGTCAAGATTGCGCGACTGCACTCCAGAGTGAGACTGTACCTCGCTGACCAAAAGAAAAAAAAAAATGTGTACCAGATGCTATACACACAAAAGGGTAGGCTATGCCATTCACGTACCAGACAGAAACAGAGCTGGAATCAAAGTGGTATGATCAGAACTGTTATAAAGTAATAATTTAATTGTGGGTTCACTCACATCAGTTTCAAAATAATTCTGTTAAATAAACAGTAAATGTTAAGATTAAAAATAAATGATTTTTACTATACCCGGGCCATTCTTTTCCATTCTGGCATTAAGACTTGACAAGGATGACACCACGGAGAATAGAAATCAACCATCCATACTTCGTTGTGTTTTCTTTGTGTAACTAGTTCATTGAAGGTGGTGGGTGTAAGGGAGACCACTGAAGGATTCATAAGATCCTGAAGAGAACATAGCTTCCATTATAACATGTATATAAAACACAGCTGTTCATATATTCCTGGAAAATCGTTGGTACAGGCTGAGTATCTCTTATCCAAAATACTTGGAAGTATTGTGAATTTTGAATTTTGGAATATTTGCATGTATCTTGGGGATGAAACCCAAGGCTAAACATGAAATTCAGACTTTGGAGCATTTCAGATTTAAGATTTTTGGATTAGGGGTGCTCAATCCGTGTATGTCCTTTAGAAAGTTCTCATTTTTGAGAAACTAAAAGGTACTTAAGGATAGCTAAAAGAAATCTAATGTGAATTAACTTAAAAAATGAAAATAAAACTAACTTAGATTTTTTAAGTTTGGATTTTGCTCATCAGTTTTGTAAAAAATCAAGGTCTATTTTTCCTTTATCTCTACATATCACTAAAATGACAGGCAGGGAAAAGAGGTGATTTTAAGTTTCCGCGTGGATAATACAAAAGTTTCAAGGGCTGCCTGGATGTCTACAGAGGCCATAAAGTTTTGTTCTAGAACCAAGAATGACTGGCTTGAAAATGATTCTTTAATTACTAATGGAAAGCCTACTATCTCATTTTTCTGACATTCTGACTGGTGATACTACACCGTTCTACAGATTCTTTGCTCCAAATGATATTTTAACAAAGCTTCAGCCTACAACAATCAGGTAATACTAATGAAGAGGGTAGCTTCACTGGGAAACCACCACAAAACATTACGTTAGAGAAGGAGGAACAGATGAGTAGGACAAGGTTGGAGGGTCATTAAATGGATAATAATAAACAAGAATTTTTCATTTTTTTCTAGGAGGCCCCTGTATTTCAGTCAATCAAGAGTGTTACTGAGAAGAAAAAAAAAAAAAAAGATGCTGTAGATGCCGGACACTCATTTTCAGAGAAAACAGCGCAAGGGGGTGACGAGGTGAAAGTATACTGCATATGTTCAATAAAGAATTGTGTCCATTGTTTATAAGGCACTGTACATACCAGGTAACAAGTAAAACACAGATTTACGTTGAGTTTAGTAACAGTAAAACATTAGAAAAATTCTTTAAAAATCATTTTGTCAGAAAATAGTTTGGGCATGGAAAGAAGAAATCCTATTAAACAATATGAAATATTCATACAGGGTGTAACATATAAAAAGACAAATTTCTAGCCACATAGTCTATAGTTTGAAATACCTCTATGAACTCCAAGATTTGTTCAGCAGAGTGATGTCCTTCATACTCATGAATGTTGGACTGGTTGAATACCACTGTTGTTGGATAAGCCTGAATGTTATACTGATAGGAAGGAGAATACAAATTAAAGATTTTATAGATTTCACCTATTTGTTACAAATTTATAACAAGTTTGCCTCTAACAGGATTTTAAAAACCCATTTCTAAATTGCTGGTGACAAAAATTTTAGTCTCACCAAATTTAGCAAAGCACTCATGGCAATGAATACTGCTAAATACTGATGAATACCTGATCCTTATTTATAGCTGCTCCATTAGCCATGAAAACCATAGACATTGAAACATTGAGAAATCGACATGGTAATTACACGAATGGTCCCTTTTTACTCTCCTGAACCAAGATAAGAAGAGGCTATAAAGAACAGGCTGTATCTCTAGCTTGAGTCTTTTTTTAAACCATAATAAATACTTTTTCTACAAATGATGATGATCAGGAAATAACATAGCAAGAATAAAGACACAAATAATTAGGGGGTACATGATTATATTTTAGGTTAAAGAATTATGAATCATGCCCTATGAATGTAATCACTTTGTATTCTTTCTTCAAGATAGCCTTTATAGTAGGAAATGCTTAATTTCCTTCTCAGAAGTAAAATGGGCACCAGCCTAGGAAGCATCTCTCTCAAGCTCTTATTTTTAAAGTTATAAAGAGATCCCTGTCTGTAGATTTGCTGTAGCTGAACTTTGTACTCTTAAAGTTTTAAGTACTCATTAGCAAATTGGAATCTTTGACCAGGATTCAAAATAATTTTTGAAAAAACAATGGAAACATTTATATTAGTCTTGAAAAATGTGTGCAAATTCAAATAATTCATTGATTAACAAAGCGATTACAGCTGAAATTTAATGTGTTTACTATGTGTTGAGCATTATTTTAGCATTTAACATGTAGTTTCTCATTTATTCTTCACAACAATTCTACTTAGTTGCTAAAATTATAAAACCCACTGTATAGATTAGGAAACTAAGCTACTGAGAGGCTAAGTAACTTGGTCAAGGTCAACCAATTAGTGAGTGGCAACTAATTGGTGAGTGTGAATTTTGGCCTCTATTCCAGGTACATCGGATATCAGTTTTAAACGCTTACACTGAACTCACATTTGTTTAACGAGCTAAGATGGAAAGTAGAAAAACTGAAGGAATTAAAATTAAGATAATTATTGTTTACCACATTAATTTTGTATTTTTGGCATTTCTTTCAAAGTTACAGA
Organism: Macaca nemestrina; assembly: GCF_043159975.1. NCBI lineage: Eukaryota > Metazoa > Chordata > Mammalia > Primates > Cercopithecidae > Macaca > Macaca nemestrina. The sequence continues at coordinate 80,692,125 of NC_092135.1, read as the reverse complement.
TAAAACATTCAAAACCAAAGGCCTTATTCATTTCCTTTTATAAAAATGTATTTTAAAGAAATTTCTACAGGCATGTGCCACTGCTGCTGGCTTAAACTTCTATGATGTTCTAAAAATGTATGGCTTTCTTTTGTTTTCCTTCCTCTTCCCATTTCTTTTTTCCCTTTATCTTTTCTCCATCTATTTTAACTTTTTTTATGAGTTATTTAAAACATTCACAAAAGTAGAGAGCAACAAACTCTCGCGTATTCATATAGCTACAATAATCACTGACTCACGGCTTTTTATTTCACTTATACTCCCTTTCTAGTCTACTCCTAAGATTATTTTAAAGCAAATTTCAGATGATCTGTAATTTCATCCACAAATATTTCAGTATATTTAAAATGTAAGGACTCCCCTCCATATAACCATAGTATCAGTTTTGTTGTCAAAAATTAACAATAATTACCTGAAATCATCAGATATCTTGTCAGTGTTCACATTTCCTCAATTATCTTTCTCTGCACTTGGTTTGTTTAAATTGCATCCAAACAAAGTCTAAATGTTGTATTTGACTGACAGTCTGTTAAGTCTCTTTAATCTCTCCTCCACTATATACAATGTATTTGACCAATAAACTGGGTGTTTGTCCTGTAAAGTTCTCCACATACTGGAAATTATAGATTTCATATCCATGGTGTCACTTAATATGCTCTCTTGTCATTCGATTTCCTATAGACTAATAGATCTGGAGATAGATCTACTATAGGATGGATTTTTTTTTTTTTTTTTTGCCAAGAGTATTTTATAGGTGATATTATGTACTTTCATTCTACGGTACATAATTTCTAGTTTTTCCTGCAACTGAGGAGTGAATATTTACCTGAGAAAATATTTTCATTTAGACAAAGATTTCAAAAGGCTTGTTCATTGTTTTAACTTCCTTCCAGCAAATATACTTAGAAGTATGAGGAAAGCCAAAGGAAAAAAATTATAAAATGTCAAAAATATTAAATAAATATAACAATCTTAAATAACTGGAAAATCATATAAGCATTTTATCAAGTTAATGAAAACAGCTGCCTGAATTTGATAAATAAGACCTTATTTACATTCAATCCACTGATTAGCTATTCATGGTTTAATCCAATCATATTTGATACCATTTTCTAAAAAAATTATTTGTTTAAATAATTTGTTACTACTCTAAATAGAAGATGTATTATTTCTAAGTTATTTTATTGTTTTAATAATAAACAGCCCAAAGGTCTCCATTTTATAAAATTAATTAGCATAATTTTTGATACTTTGCCTTACCATGTTACAGAGTCCCTCATGAACTGTACAATCTAGTGTACCAAACTTAAGCTGACCATAAAGAAGATTTGATGCTCTTCGTAACTCTGGTAGTAAAGCTCGACATGGTGGACACCACTAGGGAAGAAAAAATATTCATAAGCACCGAGCCAAATGACACAAACCGCACCCCCCCCATCATTTCTGCAACAAGTAATATGCTAAGTAACACATACTGTATTTAGTGGCAAACCTTCCCTGGAGGGGTAATTACATTAGCACTCATTTAGAAGCAATGTACATTAGTGGCCACAATGGATGACACAGTTCTAGTACTAATGATTCAAAGTTATCTAGAAAATGTCTTTTTGCCATAACAGGAGAAAATCTGACAATGTTAGAATTTGACAGACAAAAATAACTTACAGGGGCAAAGAAATCAACAAGCCATGGTTCTTTGTCATTGGCAGGAAAATTTTGAGGTCCAAGTGTGGTAACATGAGAATTCACACTTTCTTTGGCAAAAGCAAGTATATCATATAGAATCTTCTTTCCTTTCAAAGTGAATGAGAGAAATTAAAATCCAAATTCTGCTTTTTGTATGCACAGAAACATTTCAAAGTTTTTACACTCAAAATATTAAAGAAGATAAATTATGAACAAACTGATTTTGGTGAGGTTTTAGTGTTCTGTATACTATACAGGGCTTAGCTCTGATAGGAGTACCCTTTTCCTGCACACTCTTCTGTTTCCTGGACTAAAAATGTCAAAATTGGCCAGGCGCGCTGGCTCACGCCTGCAATCCCAGCACTTGGGAGGCCAAGGCAGACAGATCACAAGGTCACGAGATTGAGACCATCCTGGCTAACACAGTGAAACCCTGTCTCTACTAAAAATATAAAGAATTAGCCAGGCATGGTGGCGTGTGCCTGTAGTCCCAGCTACTCGGAAGGCTGAGGCAGGAGAATTACTTGAACCTGGGAGGTGGAGGTTGCAGTGAGCAGAGATCTCGCCACTGCACTCCAGCCTGGTGAGAGTGAGACCCCATCTCAAAAAAAAAAAAAAAAAAAAAAAAAGTCAAAATCTTTTTGAAATGTTCCCTCATCTTCAGAGGTAGAATAATGACTTTTTTATAGGGTTCTTTATTTACGCTTACTTCGGTGATTATTATGGCCTAACTCCTAAATCGTTTTCTACAACCTAGACTTCTCTTAGGAATTCAAAACCCGTGTTACCAACTTCCCAGTGAAAAATTTGTACTTGGATATCACGTAAACACATCAAACACAATACAGTCCTGAATAATGATATTTCAGGCAATGGTGGACCACCTATATGATGGGGTCCCATAAGATTATAATGGAGCTGAAAAATTCCTATGGCTCAGTGATGGTGTTGCTGTTGTAACTCTGCAGTGCAACACATTACCCCTTTTCTATATTTAGATACATTTAGACACACAAACTCTTACCACTGTTACAGTTGCTTATGATATTCAGTACACTGTAACACATTGTACAGATCTGTAGCCTAGGAGCAATAGGCTATACTGTATAGCCTAGATGTGTAGTGGATTATGCCATCTAGTGTTTTTAAAGTACGCTCTCTGATGTTTGCACAACCATGAAATCACCTAACCACACATTTCTCAGAAGACGTCTCTGTCGTTGACACATGGCCATATATTCAAATTAAGGCTGTGTTATTTTCCTCCAAACCTGCTCCTTTTCTCACCATCCTTATCTTGGCAATAACATAATTATCCACTAGCTGGCTAAATATAATTCCCCAGAGTAAGCCTTGACTTTTTTCTCTGCCCTGTATCATAGTAATTCTATCCATTCCATTCTTACCATTTCCAACCCATTGCTACTGCCTGAACTCAGTCTGGCCTACTGTAATAACCTGGCTAGTGTTTCTTCACTCAGCCTTCCTTAACTAATCCATTTTCTACATTGCTACCACAGTCCACTTACACTGAATAGTACAATCACTCAATTGCAATTTCGTCAAGACAGAAACATAGGTATTATCCTTGACTCTCTCTCTCTCGACCTCCCACACATCTCAACAGTCAACAAGTAATACTGATTTTGCATTCTTGGTCTTTTACAAATCTACTTCTCTTCATCTCTGTTACTATCAGAGAAGCTGGCTACCATATTGAGAGCAGCCCCACAAAGGACCACGATGAGGAACTGAGGCCTCTGCCAACAGCCAGTGAGGAACTTAGGCCTCCTGCCATATGAGGCCTCCTGACCATCGCAGGAGTAAGCTTGGAACCAGACCCTGTAGCTAGTCTAGCCTTCAGAGGACCAGAGCCCTTGTGTATTTTGAATGCAACCTCATGAGAAAATCCATGTCTGGAACTACCCAGCTAAACTGTTCTCAGATTCCTGACCACCAAAAACTGTGAATTAATACATGTTTGTTTTAAACCACTGAGTTTTGGGGTAATTTACTACTAAGCAATAGACAATAAATACTTCCCACTGCAAACATTTTTAAAAACCTGTCCATAAAAAAAAATTGTCCATTTATTTGTCTGTTTTCCCTAATAGCCCACAATGTTCTTTGTATTAGAGATTACTAATTATAGTTCACATTTTTTCCTATTCTTCAGTACTGTACCTGGTACATGTAGATGCTCAATAACTATTTTAATCTAAACAATGTAAGTTCTATTACAAAGTTTGTAAGACATAAAAGGAAGTGCTTGGAGATTCACAATGTATTTCCCAGGGAAGAAGCTGCTTTAAGTTTTGAAGGGCAATTTGGTGTTTGCTAAATATCCTGTGGAACAGGAAGGAGTGATTACAATGCAGGAGGAAAAATCATGTGTGAAGGCACCTAGAGGAGTGAAAGAATATGGCATTCACAAGGATCCAAAGGTAGCTGGAGCTAAGACTATCTGGAGGGGCAGCAGTGGGAATTAAGATTGGAAAAACTGGCGGAGCCAGACTGTAAACATATCCCATTCACTGAACAAACATTTCCTGAGTTCTTACTATGTGCCAGGCACCACTCTAGGTGCTGGAGATAGAGCAGTGAGCAAAACAGACACGATTATTGCTTCTATGCTAAGGAATCTGAAGCTTATGCTATAAGAAATCAGGAAAGTCAAGGCGGAAAAGTGACACAAGAATGGAATGGACAATAACTGCAAACAAAACAAAGAATCGATTGTAAGGAAGAGAGGCTAGGAGATAAGCAACCCTCCTAGAGGATATTATTATAATAGATGAAGGAGATAATGGGCCTAAAACAAAGCAGTAAGCACAGAGAAGAGGGATGTCTGATAACTATTTGAGAGATAAAAAATAATATAATTCTATTATTCAAACTTAGTCATTTCTAGCACTTTTAGTGCATGATGTATAGTTTAAACCTAGGTTTTGCAGTCAGTCAAATTTTGATTCAAAATCTACCATGGCTAGTTTCCAGTTGTCTGTCATAGGGCAAGTTACTTAACCTTTCTGAGTCTCCATTTTCTCCTTCACTGGGCTGTTGTAAAGATAAAAATGAATCACGTATGCGAGGCTTTTGGCAGAATGTCTGACTTGTAGAAAGCAGTGAATAAACAGTAGTTACTGTGAGGGTTATCTTACCCTAAACCTTTGCTCACAAAGTTCCTCCAGCCTAGAGGTCTCACTTCTTTTTCCCCTATAGTTGCTTGGGGAAAGTGAGTACTTTATGCTCAATTCAAATACCACTTCTTGACCTCTACTATGCAGAAGTCTATTTTATCTTGTTGTAGTTAATATATAATGACCATTAAGGTATTTTTTATGTTTTCTTATGGATCTCCCTCCTCCGTTCCCTACTACACTATTTTAAACTTCTTGAAGGAGTTCATGTCTTACAAATTTATATCCTCAACATTGAAAGCAGTGCTAGGTGCTAACGGGCATTTCATCGGTATGTGTTATTCACTTAACTGTATGATAGTTGGTAGTCTGTGTCTTTCTTTTGCTACATTTGACTTCTTTCAGGACAAGAACTCTGCTGTAGTCCGAACTCTTGGAGTTGAGACTGCACTCACATAAATGCAGAGCTAAAGTCCCAAATAAGCTGAAATAAAATTATAAATGCAAGAAAGATAACAAGGCAGTTAATCGGAAGTCTAGTGGGAGAAAAACCAAAAAGAATGTCTGGAAATTGCCTATAATGGCTGAGATGATACACATGGCAAGCTGGAATATAAACTGCAGGTGTTGCTTACTTTTGCCAACAAGCAGGACTTGAATTTCTCACTAGCTTGACTTATCACCAGAAACCCTGATCAAAATATTGAATAGAGAAAAGGCATTTATGTTAAAAAGAAGAGTAAAGAGAATAAAATGACTACATATAATTCAAAATATCTGTCCTCATATTTACTGAGAAAAGTTATTTACAATAAGCATGTCCATACAAAATAAATTTAAAAAGCACAATTAGAAAACCTCTATATGAAAATGAAGCTACATTTTTTATCATGTTTTCTATTCTTACCATGATGAATTTCATATTCTTTGGTTCCTTGTCCTTTAAATACTGCTAGAGATGGCTGAAAAACATACAGATTACTACAGATGTCTGGTGCAGAGGAACAGTCAAACCTGCCAACCTAAAGGAGAAAAAGAAGGTCAAATTTGATAAAAATAGTCTTACCCATTTGATTTGAAAATATTCATGATAATCCAAAAATGGCATTGCCCTAATGACACAGTTTTTAAACAGAAGCTAACAGGCTATGAAAATAAGAGACAGAAATAATTCATTTATATTTAATAATAAGACTCAATTTAGTTAAAAAATGCTTCCTAGAGAGTTAACAAAAACCTGAGGAAATTCCCAAGAAAATATGAAGTTATTCCAGAAACCTACTTTCTGAAGATGTAGAGAATGTTTATATAATCTTGAGATAGAGGAGAGATCATTTTCAGAAGCAGAAATAATGAAGAAAAAGGTTAATGTTTTCAAACTGTGTGAAAAAGAAGAACCTAAGCACAACAGCCAAATGATAAACCGGGAACAAATTCGTGGCATTTAAGACAGAAGATCCATTAAGAAACAAGATGGGCCAGGTGCGCTGGCTCATGCTTGTAATCCCAGCACTTTGGGAGGCTGAGGTGGGTGAATCGCCTGAGGTCAGGAGTTTGAGATCAGCCTGACCAACATGGTGAAACCATGTCTCTACTAAAAATACAAAAAGTAGCCAGGTGTGGTGGCTTGCGCCTGTATTCCCAGCTACTTGGGAGGCTGAGGCAGGAAAACTGCTTGAATCCGGGAGGCGGAGGTTGCAGGGAGCCTAGATCACACCAATGCACTCCAGCCTGGCTGACAGAGCAACACTACATCACATCAACAAAAAAAAACAAACAAAACTGGACAAACATCCCATCAGAAAAAAGAAAATAGGCCACAGATACAAAGAGAAAATTAACTGGAGAAAAATTATGATCTGTTAATAATCATGAAAAAGTATTTTTCCCCCAACCAGTAGAAAGCAACTAAATGAAAGTGAATATTGTTAACATATCACTTGTGGCCTATTGGAATTGTGAAGATTATGAAGAATGAGAGTACCATGGTGGGCACAGTATGGAGAAATGGCCACCCATGTGCTGTCAGTGAGATTATAAACTGATAAAACTTTCTGGAGGACTCTAGTAATGAGAATAAAAACCATTTAAGAAAACATAACCTTGAGTTGAAAATTTCCCATATGGCCAGGTGTGGTGGTTCATGTCTGTAATCCCAGCACTTTGGGAGGCTGAGGTGGGCGGATCACCTGAGATCAGGAATTCAAGACCAGCTTGGCTAACATGGAGAAACCCAGTCTCTACTAAAAGTACAAAAATTAGCCGGACTTGGTGGCATGCGCCTGTAGTCCCAGCTACTCAGGAGGGAATCACTGGAACCCGGAATCACTTGAACCGTGAGGCCGAGGTTGCAGTGAGTCAAGAGCATGCCACTGCACTCCAGCCTGGGTGACAGAATGACTCTGTCTCAAAATAAAAAAAAGAAAACAAAATTTCCCACACTAAAGATAAGATCTGCATAATTTGATATAAAAAATAAAGGAAACGACATAAAATCAGTAAGAGAAGATTTGCTAAACAATTATGGCATAGCCATATAGTAAGCCACTATGTAGCCTTTAGGGAATAATGAGGATATACATGTGTACACGGATATAGAGATTTTATATACATATAAATATATATGCATTTTTGCAAGTCTGTGAAAAAGTTTATGATATTGCTGAATGACAAAAGTTAACAAAAAAAGTATACAGTGAATTCATTTTGATTAAAACGCAGACATATACATTTGCATGTGTAGGTCTATTACAAAGGCCATTACAATATGTATGCATGTGCACACATATACATATGCCTACATACGCATATGGGCACTCACCAAATGTTTAAATGGTAATACAGTAAATACTTAGCAGGGTTATGAACAATGTTAAGAGTATGGGTGATGTTTTTAGATAATTACTTCATTTTTGTACTTATTTATTGTCCTGATTTTTAAACAATGACCGAGAATTACTTATATAAAGAAATAAGAATTTTTAAAAGGGAAAGATAACTTCCTATAGTATGCATTCCAGAAAAATTGTATGATACAGGTTTATCAAATGCTGAAATAAATGAAAATTAGCCACTTTCAGATTACATATAAACTTTTAATAAAAAAGAGGAAAAAGAAAGCACAAATCAAGACCAAAAGCACTTATAGGCTTCTTATAATTTCAAATAAGACTTTTTATGTAATTTAAAATTTAATTACTATATGTGTTAAATTTAAAGTACACCAGCAGAAGGCTAGGCAGAATACATTTTTCTTACTTGAATATGATCATTTTTAAGTAAAGTTTTTAGTTTTTTCAACTCATGATCATTTGAATTTTCATTTTTTCCAAAATGAAAAAATAACAGCCACCGATGATGAGCCAAACGATCCTAAAAGTGATAAAGAAAGGACATGTCAGAGATGGGAAATTCTAAAGGTTGTAATCTTCATTTCTATGACTTGAAGTTAGTTTTACCTCCCCTACCCATTATTTCAAAATACTGTCTAAAATTCGGACCCACTCATTCTCTTATTTTGTAGTTTACTTACAATAATGCTATGTAAAATAAACAAATATTCCAGAAGGGTTAGCCACTAAATTATAAAATCTTAAAGTAGATGACTGCCAAAAACAAATACATGATTTTAACAGCATATAGCTAAAAAGTTGGGTGGCAAAGTTGTCAGTTTTTCAGGCTTAACACGTAAGATCTGGTAGTGATACAGACTTCAAAAGATCCGTGGTTAGGAAGTATTTCATTTTGTGCAAAAGTAACTGTGGTTTTTGCCAGTACTTTTAAATGGCAAAAACTTCAATTACTTTTGCATCAACCTAATAGAAAAAAAATGATTCTACCACAAGCAATATTTCTCAGCATTCTATCCATAAACTGAATACTTCTTCTTAGTAATCAATATAATCTGTTCTGTAAGCAAGAACAAAAAGTTACGAATCAGATCCAAAGTTGCTGTGATTAAAATTCTGCCTTTTCTCATGCTCCTTTTGAAGGCCACCTTCAGGACTGGGTAGGTTTTCCATAACTACAGATCTATCCTGAATTAGCAACACCAGAACTCCAATTATAATTTAACCTACAAATGACTAATATATAATCCTTTGAAACTGCTACTTTCAATTCTCTCTAGAGATGAATAAAACAAATGCTGATTTTAAAATGTTAAGACTTGAAATGTTACCAACGTTCATTGCTATTTATCATTATTAATAAAAACATTACCTCTAGTGTGTTTGCCGAAAGTAGTTCAAAATCTGGAAGATTATGTATTACTTCCAAATATATTTCTTTAGCATCCAATGAGTTAAGAAACTAGAAAAAGAAAATCACATTGTAATCTTTTTGAATAAATATTCATTATATTTGATATCTTTCTTTTGTTTTTTCAATTTCCAATGTAGTATTTTTAGGAAAATGATTATAGAAGGTAAACAGTTTTTCAAACAATTCCAAATGTCTTTTTTCAAAAACAAAAAAGTGTATTTTGGCAATTATCAAAAATATTATATAATGAGGCTGTTTCTTGAATAGTGATATACAATAAATTCCATTATAAGGTGTTGCATTAACTGGAATTTTTAATTAATTATGCTGTGTATTCTATAAAAATCCTCAGAATAATCCTGAGTGACCTCTCAATCATCAAGAAAAACATTATGTTTAGCTTAATTTTAATGCTAACCATGTTTTACAGAATGCCAATGCTTTACACATTCACTTAAGAATTTTTATTACACTAGAAGAAGAAGAATAGATTATCGAAGACACTTCTTTCCCCAACGAATAATCAAGATTAATTAAGAGGAACTTAAAACTGGAAAATTGGAATGGATCTTATTGCTCATTATAGAGGTTTTCATCTAAAAACCAAACCACTTAGGAATTTTTAGAGTAAAATATAATGATACAGATCTTATCTTAAACTTGTTTTAGGCCTGAGTCTCTTATTTAAAACACAAATGAGTATAAAAGGCCCTTCTAACAAATCTCCTTTATTTCTGTCAATATTTTATCCTCAGCATACTTTTTTTTGTCATAGAACTCTCTCTCCCTGCTGGTCTGATTCTCTCAATGAAGCAGCTGTTATTATAAAGAATGCAGCAATGGTTATATCAAGAAAATGTATATGAAAGGTGACAAAACAGAGTTTAATAATAAGTCTTTAATGAACCATCTATGTTTAACAGTTTAAGTATTCCTTAAACTCATTAAAAACTTGTACGAACAATCATGGAATCCACAGCTTAATCATGCTAGGCATGAGAACAAACATATGGCTAAAAACAATAGGTACAACATAAGAATAAAAATTCAGGTTTTTTTCTAAGATTCTTTCCTTAAAACTTAAAAAAAAAAAATCTATAGCATAAACATTCTTAGAGGTCTATATGAAATAGCTCTGCTACCAAAGAGCTTAAAATGCCAAAACAAATCTTTCACGCCTCAGTTCTACAGCTTATTCACTTTAGTCCTATTCACTATGAAGATTTTACTAAAATGCCTATTACACAGCCTATATAAACTTGCAGTGATTAATCTACTAGAACCTCATTATAAACCTGTTTCTGTTAGAGGAGAATTTGATATTTATACCTATAAAGGACTGCTGTCTTATGTAGCCTCTGAATTCCACCAACCATATATATTTAGCTGGCATACTGTTTCATATTTCAAAACCTGAATGCTTTTGGAAGGGATAAGTAGTGTTTAATTCACCATTCCCTGTTATTACATTTCCAGAGTCATTCATTCCTGTTTCCTGTCTTTGACCTTGCAATTTTCTATCATGAAGCCCAGAGACTATAATACTGAAGGCAAGAGGCTCTATTGTTGGACAGGGTGTAGGCAATCCTTGGGGACTGATGGCACAGAATAAACTAGCACAACTTTTCTGGAGGGCAATCTGGCAATACCAATTGAGTTTAAAATGGCCACAGCACTCCCATTCTAAAAAGATAACTAAAAAAGTGCACAAGGATAAATACACAAGATTGCTCATTACAACATTGCTTATAATCTTAAGAAAGTAGAAACACACACCAAGAAGGAACTGATTAAACTAAGTATGTCACATGTAGTCAATGACTTACCACCCAGGTATCATTAATTACTTCAAGGATAATGTATACATATTCATTCATAAAATAATAAAGTATGCATATAAAATGTATATTTTTAAATAAGAAAGTATTTTCCTGATACACTGAGTGAAAAAAACTAGATTACAAAATAGAATCTACTATATTATCCCATTTATGAAAAATTACATATCTGTATCCATCCATCCATTTTACGCATATAAACACATTTTAAAGATAGAGCCATAGATTTTCTTGATGAATTCGTTATAAGGTATGAGAAAAAGAGAAATCAAGAATAACTCCAGGGCATTTGTCCTGAATAATAAAGGACAGTTTTCATCAACTAATATGGGAAAAATCTGGATGAAGCAGATTTATGGGGGGATATTGGGAATATGGTTATAGGCATTTAAATATGAGACACAGACTAATATCCCAAGGGAGATACTGAATGAGCAGTGATATATACGTATGTACATACATACATATAAATACAGAAGCGCACATGCACACATCCACACACATATATATAGGTGCATGTGTATAATATATCTGGAGCAGAAAACAGAGATTTCAGCCACAGATATAAACTAGAGAATTGCTGGCACAAAGTCATAATTGCGTATATATGTCAGTAGAGATCTGGATGGGTATTTACCAAGATTTGATGGTGGCTGTCTATTAGTGATTTGGTTTTAGGGAATTTTGCATCTTCTTTATACAGCTTTGTGCCATATGTGAATTTCTGAAAAGAGTATATGTTATCTTTATCAACATCTAAAAAAACAGAATTAAAATACAGAGGGAAAACTAAAGGAGATTTGTCTTATCAGAGTCCTTATTTTCTTTTGGGATTACACAGTGACCCATCCAATATCCCACTATTTATCTCAGTTCCTTGACAACTAGATTGAGCCTCAGTTTCCTCATTCAAACTTAGGGAGGTATGCCACATTAGTAGATGTGAAAACTGAGTTTACACCAGAATCCCATGGGGTACTTTAGAAAAATACTTAGGCCCCAGCCAAAACTACCACTGATCTATATTTTTAACATTAGAAAATAAACAATTAGGCTGGGAGTGGTGACTCACGCCTGTAATCCCAGCTCTCTGGGAGGCCAAGGTGGGCAGATCACCTGAGGTCAGGAGTTCAAGACCAGCCTGCCCAACATGGTGAAACCCTGTCTCTACTAAAAGTACAAAAATTAGCCAGGTGTGGTGGTGGGTGCCTGTAATCCCAGCTACTCAGGAGGGTGAGGCAGAAGAATCACTTGAACCTGGGAGGCAGAGGTTGCACTGAGCTGAGATTGTGTCACCGCACTACAGAGTGGGTGACAAGAGTGAGACTCCGTCTCAAAAAAGAGAAAATAAACAATTAAATCAAAAACAATGAAAACTCATGGTATAAATGCTCTTTCATATAACCTAGGAATGTACTCCATACTTTTGGGGTTTAAAAATATAATGGTTTTAAATGTAAGGTAATTTTAAACGTAAAGATGTAATGACTTTAAATGAAATGTAATCTTCAGCTTAAAAATAATCCTTAAATTTTATAATCTGAAGCATGTATTAAAAAGAATCTCAGAAATTAAATATCTGTTCTAAATAAGGGTTCCACAAGATAATATAAATTGTTCATTTCTTTGCTCACTGCTTACAAAAATAATATATTATTTTTGAGTGCATTTGTATATTATATGTAAAGGAATTAGTTTAAAGTGATTCATACCAAAATGCTGTTTTTCTCTCTGTTATTTAAAGTGGCTCCAGGAGGAAAATAAGCAGTAGTACTTGTTGTAATATCTAAGCTTTTACAAAGGTTATCCTGGGTGGCACAGTCCATCCATCCTACATTAACAAGACCATCCTAAAATGGAAAAGAAACAGAAAACAAACCATGTTGTAAATAGGAGGCAAAAAGTTAAAGGGATTTAGAGCTTTACTTAGCTAAAAACACAATTTTTCTACCACAAAATTAAAACTTCATGCCTTAGTTCTACAGCAAAGTTAAGTAGATTTCTAATATTATTAGAAATATTGGAAAGTAGATAATATTTCCAATATTATAAATTAATAAACTTAGAAATATTAAGTGCAAAAAATGGTACTTAGTAACTTGAGAAATGTTTTCTCCCTAATAGTGGAAATCTACTTTTTATAATTATTTCTACGAATCCACAAAAAACTACATTTACAATTTTTATAGAAAGTGAGCTGTCCAATAGTCTTTCAGGTTAAAGAAAATAAACCAAACTACTGTTTAAGACTTTTCATTATGGCTATCCTTTTAATAATTATACAGTTTATGAGACATTCTCTGTATGTGTCTATAATGTGCATTTAAATTAGTATCTTCCCAGTTTTCATTTACAGCGGCTAAGCTAATCCTTTAGTGAGCTCCAAAATCCTATATGAAAAGTACATTTCTCAGAACCTTAAGTTACTGAAAAAATTTTTTGGACTGGGCAAGTTAGTAAACAAATAGAGTTCTAACATACATTCAACTGGGATCTTGGAAAGATAAGGGAGAATAAGACAGAAACAAGTGAAATAACAGCTGACAGGTTTCCACAACTGATGAAAGATATTAACACAGCTATAGTGATAAAGAAGTCCAGTTAATCTCAATCAGTATAAATAAGAAACTCAGACCTATGTACATCATAACGAAACTTCAGAAAAATCACAAACAATTAAAAGCTAAGAAAGAATAGATCTTGATGTAGGTGGTATTACATGGGAGCATATATATGTAAAAATTAAGTTGTACACTTAAGATGTATTCACTTAACTGCATTTAAGATAGAACTTAGAAAAAGTATTTGATTAAAATATGTAACAGCAAAGTTTCAGCGGTAGTAAAATAATTTGTTTAGTACTCTTGCGTTAGGTAACAAATGAGTAAGTCAGGATACATGTACAAAATTTCTAGGGTACCCATTAAATGAACAATAAAAGAATGGGTAACTAAAGATCTAGTAGAGATGGGAAATGAAATTTTAAAAATCACTTGATTAATCCAAAAGAAGCAAAAAGGAAAAAGGACTAGAAAACAGGTAGGACAGATATAAAACTAACAAGATGGTAAGTATAAAGCCAACTATGTCAGGAATAATATTAAATATAAATGGACTAAAATAAAGAATGGCAACTAGATAAATACAAAACCTAATTACATTCTGATTGCAGGCTAATAAATATAAGGATACAGTAAGGCTGACAGTAAAAAATGGAAAAATGCCAACATTAAACAAAAGAAAGCTGGTGTAGCTATATTAGTATCAGTCAAGGTAGACTTGGAGGCAAAAGGCATGAAAGGAGATAAAGAGGGTTATTTCATCAGGTTAGAGATTCAAATCACCAAGAAAACATACAATTCTAAATTAATATCTACCTAATAACAAAGCATCAAAATGAATAAAAATTGACAGAAAACAAAGGAAATAGAAATATCCACAAAGTAGTAGAGGATATTAAGACACTTCTCTGTTATTGACAGAATAGGCAGACAATAAAATTATTAAGATCTAGAGGATTTGATCAACATAGCTAACAAATTGGACCCAACTGATTTTATAGAAACGTGCACCTGTGAATTACAGGATTCATTTTCAAATGCACATGAAACATTTTATAAAAATTTACCACATATTGGGCCATGAAAAAAGGCCTAACCACTTAAAAAAACTGAATCCATGTTCATTATCCACGGTAGAATTAAGCTAGCCAAAAAATAACAACAGTACTTTTAAAAATACCCTTTAATATTGGGAACAAAAAATACAGAATCTGTGATGCAAAGAGAAATAAAAATGGAAGATTAAAATATATTTTGAACTGCTAATCAAAATACTACATATATCAAAATAGAAGATGTACCTAAAGTTGTACTAATTTACAATCTAAATTCATATATTAGAAAGGAAAGCCTGAAGATGAATGAACTAATCATTCAAGAACAGCAAATTAAATCATAAAAAAGTTGAGGGAAGGAAATACAGTACTTAAGTCAATGAAATAAAGAAACGTGCAGTAAAAAAAAAAAATCAATAAAGCTAAAACTTGAGACTTTGAAAAGACTTATAAAGCTTAAAAAACCTCTCCTTGGACAGAATAAGAATAAAAACAGATGACACACACACAAAAAATATGATCAGAAAGTAAGAAAGAACATCACTATAGATACTACAGATATAAAAAAATAGGACATTATGTACAATTTTTATATCAATACATTTAGACATTTGGTAGAAAGAATGAAGTCTTAGAAAAACAGAATTTACCAAATAGAGGAAGTAGAAAATCAATCAATCAATCAATCAATCAAGAGAGATCGGAGAAAAGTCTATAAAAACAGATTCAAAGACAACTCCAGGCCCAGATGGTTTCCTGATAAATTCTACCAAAAAAAATTCTTTTTGAGAAAGAAAGAACACCAGTTGTACAGAAACTGTTTCCAAAGAAGAGAAAAAAAGAGAATACTTTCCAACACATTTAAAGGCCTGCCTAACTTTGATGCTAAAAGCGCACAGACTTTACTGAAAAGGAAAAATATAGGCCGATCACTCCGATCACCAAATATTAAAAAAAACAAAGATACTAATGCTCAGTCCTCACCCTCAAATATTTTGATTTAATTGATCTGAGGGACCTGGTTTTGTTTTTTTATTATTTTTAAAATCTCCTCAGGTGATTCTAATGTGTAGTGTTGAAAAACTAAAGGCCTAGGCATAGGGTGAAATAAGGAAAGGGAATGAAACAAAAGCATACTAAGTTAGTGATTTTATTATCAAATAAAACAGAATTTGTGTAAAAAAAATCCATAATGCACAAAGAGAAATAAATAGCTGCCAAAGGATATAATAATGTTCATACTGCTGCGAACAATATGTCAAAATATGTAAAGGAAGAACTGACAGAAATGTAAGAGAGAAATCAATGATTGAAAGAGATTTTAATACATCCCTTTTAGAAATTACAGATCATGCAGTCCAAAAATAAATAACATGATTAATAAATCTGATCTAATAAATACAATATTATACCTAACTTAGAAGATATTATTATATTCAAGCTCACAAAGAATTTCCACAATTTTCACAACTGACAAAGTGTCAAGCCACAAAGCCACAAAGGGTATTTCAATGGTGTTAAAAAATTAACATCACTCAGACTACTTCCAAGCCATTAACATGAGAGTAAAATAAATTTTAAAATGACTAAAAAAGAAAACAAAAAATAAAGTTTGGAAATGACAAAAACACTAACATGTAACTTTAGTTGAAGAGGAATTTATAAATTGCAGAATAATTAAAAAGTAAATGACACTTAGAATACGTCAAAATTTATTGAACGTAGCTAATTATTCAGAAAAAAACACATAGCTATGAATACAGTCATCAGAAAATAAGATTACAAATAGGTGAGTTAAATGTTCAAGAAACAAGGGAAGAAAACGTTTCAAATCAATTTCTAAACGTGTTTCTTTACATGGTGATATAATTTTACAAAATGATTGATGCTTACCAACATGCCACTAAGCCTGAGTCGTGTCTGTGAAGTCAAACAATCTGGGGACAAAAAAACCTTATGAGGCAGTTTTACCTTTATGAAGCCTAATGAAAATACTTGCATTTGCCTTTCCCCCAAATTACCACGTTCATTCGAAGGCAATTAATTGAGCTGGACCTCTATGAAAATCCTTCTACTTACACACACACACACACACACAAACACACACACATTCTCTCTCTCTCTCCCTCGCTCCCTCACTCTCTCTCTCACATTCTTTCATTCTCTCCCTTTAATTTCTAGGATTTCTAGCTACAGAGGAAAAGAGTAATTTTCTCTCTTTAGGATAATACTCTCAATCTCTCCTCCTATCAACAATCCCTTTTACCCAAGAGATCTCATAATTGGGGGAAAATAAAATGTAACAGATATTTGATAAAAGTATGTAAAGGATCCTCAAAATACAATAAAATCTTTAAATAGTGCCTTCACTATTTTTATGAAAGTTCTGTAAATATGAACACTAGAATACAATGAGAGAAGATTTAGAAGAAAGAGAGCTATAGCATCACAGAGCCTACAAAGACAGGGAAAAGCAATTTACCTGAGGTGAGAAGTAAAAGAATCTCAGGGAGTGTAAGAAGTTTTGTTCTTGATGAACAGAAATTTGGGCAATAGGCCAAAATGAGACAAAATCCCTTGGTGATTAGTTAAGTTTAAGGCTGATGTTCTGCTGCAAGGCAGTGTCTTCCTAGCATAGGACTTACAGGATGGGGTAATGGGTTGATTTTAGTTAAAAGGCAGTATCTTTTCGATATAGTAGCATGAAGGCTGAGAGATGAAATGTGGGGAAAAGACTCACGTTGGGATTAAATACATGCAAATACATTGAGTTACAATATTTTGTTATCTTGGACCAATTTTTAACCAACCACACTGTTTGAACACAGTTACAGTTTGTGGCTGGCTATGCAGAGTACTGAATTTTCAACATAATTTATTCAAGGAAAGGTTCCTAGAAGAAGCTGTCATCTTCAAATATATAATTGTATGAGGCAAATCTATGTATGTTTAAGAGATATATATATAAGCATGAAGCAAAGTCCGTATTTCCAAAAAATTATTATTTTGGGATGGGTTAGAGCTGTAAACAACTAGTTATTTTTGCAAATTGTCATATAACATCTGTGGCTACCTGAAGGTACAATTTATCATGAGTCTATTTAAGCTGAAAAACTGGTCCACTGAACATAAGAACATTCAAAAATGAATTACATTAAAAAATTGAATGTAAAATTACATTAAAAAATACATTAAAAAATGAATAATAACCTGTAAAATAATGAAAAAGGCAAATATTCATTAAGAAAAACAATTGCAATCTTGGGCATACACTGTAGTTTCAAGTACTTAATAATTAATTATAGTAGCATACTTAAAACTGTCACTGAAAATTTAAATGTCATGTTCTCTTCATTCCAGCAAAATTAAAAAATATTACCTCCTCCTTTTGAACAAAAAGTGATCAGCCAGCCAATACCAGCAGCAAAAGCAGTTTGTATGGAGTTAACAAAATTTCCTTAAAAAAAAAAAAAAGCAAATTCTGATCACCTATTACTCCTTTACTAATGGAAACAGTCTTCTAAGTAATTTTTCCTTTCTAATCCCACCCTCTTCTAATCCACTCTGAGTTTTACCAGTTATCTTTCCAAAGATACTCTTGAGTATGACAAATTCCTTCAATGGCTCTCCAATTTTTCATCATATAAAACCTAAATTCATTATTTCATTAAGAAAAAAACTCAAATTGGCAAGTTAGGCCCCTGTGACTTGAGCTTTGTCTACCTATTCAGCCAGCTATATTGTATTTCTCCATAGCACTTGACCCAATTATTCATCTTTTTGTCAGATTCATGAAGTATTGCCAGTTCCCCAAATACACAGTGATCTCCTAAGGTTTCCTATTCATTTTCATGACAGATTAGAAATGACTTCTTTCAAGAAGTATTTTCTAACTCTCTTTTCCCCAACTGGGTTGTTTTACATATGTTATGCTTCCTTAAGCTCTATAACAATAGTTACTATATTGCATTTTAATTGTTTACTAATGTTTTCCTCACTAATGAAGTCACTGATGGCAAGGATTATGTATTTTACTACTGCAGCCCTACTATTTAATAGTTTCTGACATGTAACTTTACTCAACGAATAAAATGAACATCTTGAGCCACGAATACTATTATTTCCTGGATAGCTTAATCTGCCTAAAGGCAGTTAATGAGTTAAAAGCCTAAGATTAGAAGCATTTTTAAACTTTAAACAGAATAGGTTTGAATTTACTGACTGAAAAGCATACTTAAAAAGGCAATGAAACACTTGTATCACAAAATATTTAGTTGCACTTTGAGAGAAGTCTTTTTACCCTAGCCCTATCTCATATCCATTTCCCATATCTCAATAGTTTCAGTTTCTGTACAAATCTAACTAGTTTGTTAAATTCAGCAGAGTTCAGAGTAAATGACACAATTCCCTTCTAAGAAACATGGAAAAGACACTTTAAAATTTCAATACTATGACCAAAATGTTAATATTGCCATTAAAAACAAAATACTAATTTCAAAATACCCTGAAAATCAAGCAAATTAAGAAAATAAAATTACCTGTCCAAAGTTCTGTCACTGTACTTCTAACATGCTGCATTGCAAAACTCACTAAACTCTCCTTTGATCTGTCTCCATGATATTTCACTGGGGCCTATTGGTTTTTGGAAGAAGAGAAACATCTTTTACTTTTTCTTTTAAAAACTCAATAAAAATAATACCAAAGAGTTTGATTTTTATATTTTCTTGAATAATGCAGCAAAGTTCTATTTCTCAATAGTAGAATGTATTTCCAAATGATATCCTGATGATCTTGACAGTACAGATTCTATGGAAGATATTTTAATAATACTATTTATAATGGTTTCAGTTTCATCACTGGAAACTAAGGAAAAAGATATCAGAGCTTTACATTCAATGAGACAATACTTGTAAAATACTTTGTAAACTAGCAAATACAATATACATATTGTATAAATTATGTTCCTTAAGACAGAAACTGAAATTGGCAAACATTTAATTTTACAATATAGCAAAGTCAATGGTGTTTGGCTGGGCACCATGGCTCACGCCTTTAAACCCAGCACTCTGGGAGGCTGAGGTGGGCATTATCACCTGAGGTCAGGAGTTCAAGACCAGCCTGGCCAACGTCTCTACTAAAAATACAAAAATTAGCCAGGCGTAGGAGCGGGTGCCTGTAGTCCCAGCTACTCGGGAGGCTGAGGCAGAACTGCCTGAACCCAGGAGGCAGAGGCTGCAGTGAGCCGAGATCACGCCCTTGCACTCCAGCCTGGGCAACAGAGTGAGACTCCGTCTCAAAACAAAAACAAAAACACAAAGAAATGGTGTCTAAAAATATTCAGGCCAGGCGCGGTGGCTCACGCCTGTAATCCCAGCACTTTGGAAGGCCGAGGCGGGCGGATCATGAAGTCAGGAGATAGAGACCGTCCTGGCTAACACAGTGAAACCCCATATCTACTAAAAATACAAAAAATTAGCCGGGCGAGGTGGTGGGCGCCTGTAGTCCCAGCTACTTGGGAGGCTGAGGCAGAAGAATGGCGTGAACATGGGAAGTGGAGCTTGCAGTGAGCCGAGATCGACCAGTGCACTCCAGCCTGGGTGACAGAGCGAGACTGTCTAAAAAAAAAAAAAAAAAATCATAATCCAAAATGTTTATCATTACAGAAGACCAGTGAGATGGCACCTAAAACAAGACTTAAAATGTTCTGCAAATTCCACATACTGTATTTTCTCTACTATTTAACTTGTCATAATGTTTCACAAATTTAAAAAAGGCTAACTTTATCCCTTACCATTCCAGACCGAAAAATGAAGAGACTGGGATAGCTGTTGACTCCTTTCATTCGGCAAAGCATTCTATCATCACCACAGTTAACAGCTCCAATTCGAAGTAACCCATCCACTTCTTTAGCAAAGTCTCTCCACTATGAGAGAAAAAGAAAACATATTTTTCTGATGAGACCACTTTTCTTCCCTTGAACACACTCCAAGCTATACATTTTTAAACCAGACGTTTGAAAGTATTTGATAATTATTTTTGATAACTACTATTCATAGAAAAAAAATTCTAACACATAAATTGCAGATTAGAAATAAAACTAGTAATGGGGATGTGAAAAATACGTACTGTGGGAGCTAAATCATGGCAGTGTGAACAGCCTGGGGAGTAAAAGTTTACAAACCACAGTTCTCCAGAATTAACAGCAGCATCTAAAAATAAATAAAATGGAAACAACTTAGAATTATTTATTAAAGGTTCATGCATGTTTTAGTTAACTTTTTGTGAAGATCAGAATTTAAAAAAAAAGTCATAAAATCTTCATATTGTCTTTCTCATTTTCTGTGCAATTTTCTTCTATATCTTCTACATAAACGACATTCTTAAAAAATTAAAAAAATTTTTTTCCACGAGAAACATTTTCAAATCTCAAACCAATGGTAACTTTTTAAGAAAACTCTCCTATGCCCATACTTGAAAAAGCAGCAGCCTCAAACTGCAAGATAAATATGGCCATAAAGTTCTAAAAAGTGACAGCACAAGAAACAGCAGCCAAACCTCACAGAAGAGTATGTGTGCACTAGAGAAATAAAGAAGACAAATAGAGTGACTGAGATTTAAGCTCTTCTATTATATGCAGCATAGGTTAAGTAGGTTTAGTCAATTCTGACAGCTACTTTAAACTCTGAAAGAATAAGAGACTTACATAATATAGTAAGGATTGTGGGGATTAAATTTAATCTAAGCCCTAAATAAGACATTACCGAGGCCGGGCGCAGTGGCTCACGCCTGTAATCCTAGCACTTTGGGAGGCTGAGGTGGGCGGATCACACGGTCAGGAGATCGAGACCATCCTGGCTAACACAGTGAAACCCCGTCTCTACTAAAAATACAAAAAAATTAGCCGGGCGTGGTGGCGGGCGCCTGTGGTCCCAGCTACTTGGGAGGCTGAGGCAGGAGAATGGCCTGGGCCCAGGAGGCGGAGCTTGCAGTGAGCCGAGATCGCAGCCACTGCACTCCAGCCTGGGCAACAGAGCAAGACTCCGTCTCAAAAAAAAAAAAAAAAAAAAAAAAAAGACATTACCTTGGAAAATCATTTTGTTTGAAAAGGTTGAGTTTTTTTTTTTTTTAAACAATTCAAAACATTAATACATATTTGCTAAAATTACAGATTTGAATGACGTATATCTAGCTAATAGTACATTTTACATTATTATCTGTAAAATGACCTGATGCAAGTTACAAATTTTACTCATTTAAAAAATTTAACATTGTAAAAATGTACTTTCACATTCAAGACAAAAAGGCGAGGATAATTTGCTTTGGGTTAAAGGATTGCCATATAATTTCATGTTAAAATTTGTTATTTTAAAATAAAAATTTCAGAAATTACAGTAAGACATTAAATCACACATGGTATTCTAAATATGTGCAACTAATTCAGGCTAATTAGAAATAGGTGCAGGACTCAGGGTTTACCTACATTTCAAGTATGAGACAGACCTGTGGGAAAACAGTTAATCTGTACATTACAGGCAAGGTGTATAATTCAGAACTATCGGCTGTTCTTTGGCAGTGTTTTCAAAGTCTGGCAAATGACCGTTCTATAGAGGTGGTGGAAAAAATTGCCATATTGGTTTAGACCATAAGCCAGTACAAATTTAAGTAAAAATAGTAACAGAATTAATGCAAACTTTAATGAAAGAAGGGATTATCTTATCAGCTATAAACAAGTAATGAGGTATTTTTATATAAAAATAGAAAGCAATAATTACACAAGGTATTACTGTTCATAAGTCTTAAATAAAAATATGCTGTAAAACAAATTTGAATGGTATTTGACATAAAACCTTGCTAGTAGTGAAAATGTCTCCTACCCTGCTAACAGGCATACCTCAGATATTGCAGGTTTGTTTCCAAATCACAACATAGCTGGTATCGCTATAAAGGAGTCACACACATTTTCTGGTTTTCCAGTGCATAAAAAAATTATATTTACACTATACTATAATCTATTTTGTAAGAGCATTATGTCTAACAACAACAACAACAACAAAATGTATATACCTTAATTAAAAAATAGGCTGGGCACAGTGGCTCATGCTTGTCATCCTAGCATTTTGGGAGGCTGAGGCAGAAGGATCATTTGAGCCCAGGAGTTTTGAGACCAGCCTGGGCAACACAGCACGAACCTGTCTCTACAAAAACAGCGGGGCATGGTGGCACGTGCCTGCAGTCTCAGCTAGTCGGGAGACTGAGGTGGCAGGATCGCTTCAGCCCAGGCATGAGTTCAAGGCTCTGGTGAGCTGTTATCCTGCTGCTGAACTCTCCAGCTGGGATGACAGAGTGAGACCTTATCTCTTAAAAAAAAAAAAAAAACTCAAACCAAGGAACAAAAAATAACTTTATTGGTAAAAAATGGTAACATTAACAGTCATTTGAGCCTTTCAGAAAGTCATGCATGTCATGATGTTGATGGGTGCTGACTGATCATGGTGGTGGTTAAGGTTGGGGTGGCTGTGGCAATTTCTCAAAATGAGATGACAAAGAAGTTTGCCACGTTGACTGACGTTTCCTTTCCTGAAAGATTTTCTCTGAAGCATGCAATGCTGTTTGATAGCATTTGACCCACAGAACTTCTTTCAAAATTGGAGTCAAAATTGGCCTCAAACACCCTGTTGCTGCTTTATCAACCAAGTTTATGTAATATTCTAAATCCTTTGTTGTCATATGAACATTGTTTACAGGACCTTCACCAGGAGTAAGTTCCATCTCAGGAAACCACTTTTTCTGCTCATCCGTAAGAGGCAACTCCTCACCGCCCCACGTTTTATAATGAGATTGCAGTAATTCAGTCACATAATCAGGCTCCAGTTCTCTTGCTATTTCTATCACATCTGCAGTTACTTCCTCCACTGAAGCCTTGAACCCCTCAAAGTCATCCATGAAGGTTGGAATGACTTTCCTCCCAACGCCTGTAACACTGATATTTTGACCTCCTTCCATGAATCACAGATGTTCTTAATGACACTAGAATGGCAACTCCTTTCTAGAAGGTTTCCAATTTACTTTGCCTGGATCCATCAGAGGAATCACCATCTATGGCAGGTAGAGTCTTGTGAAATGTATTTCTTAGAGAGTATGACTTGAAAGTCGAAATTACTCCTTGATCTATGGGCTGCAGAATGGATACTGTGTTAACAGGCATGGAAAAAAACATTATGCTCTTTGTCCATTTCCATCAGAGCTCTTGACAGGCGCACTGTCAATGAGCACTAATATTTTCAAAGAAATCTTTTTTTCTGTGTAGTATGTCTCAACAGAAAGCTTAAAATATTCATAAAATAATGTGCTGTCATCCAGGCTTTGTTGTTACATTTACAGAGCAGAGCTGATTTAGCCTAATTCTTGATGGTTTTTCGTAAAATGAGCACTGGTTTCAACTTAAGGTTACCAACTGCACTGGCCCCTAACAAGAGTCAGCCCATCCTTTGAAGCTTGGCATTGACTTCTCTCTAGCTATGAAAGTCCCAGATAGCATCTTCTTCCAATGGAAGGCTGTCCCATTTACACTTGAGAATTTGTTGTTTAGTATAGCCATCTTCATCAATGATCTTAGGTAGATCTTCTGGAAAACTTGCTGCAGCTTCTATGTCAGCACTTGCTGCTTCATCTTGTATTTTGATGTTATGGAGATGGCTACTTTCTTTAAACCTCATGAACCAACCTCTTCTAGTTTCAAACTTTTTTCTGCAGCTTCCTCATCTCTCTCAGCCTCTATAAAATTGGAAAGAATTAGGCCTTTCTTTGGTTAGGCTTTTGCTAAGGGGATGTTGTGGATGATCTCATCTACCCAGACCACTAAGACATTCTCCATGTTAGCAATATGGCTGTTTTGTGTTCTTATCATTAGTGTGTTCACTGGAGTAGCACGTTTACTTTCTACGTTGCATTTATAAATTTAACTAGCAAAAGAGGCCTTTTAGCCTATCTTGGGTTTTGATATGCCTCCCTCACTAAGCTTAATCATTTCTAGCTTCCGATTTAAAATGAGAGACATGCATCTCTTCCACTTGAACATTTAGAGGTCACTGTAGTTATTAATTGGCTTAATTTCAGTAATGTTTTATCTCAGGGAGTAGGGAGGCCCAAGAATAGGGAGAGAAAAGGGAGAAGGAAGAGGGAGCAGTCAGAATAGACACAAACATTAAGTCTGCCATCCTATGGGCACACTCCAAAACGATTACAATAGTAACATCAAAGATCACTGACTGCAGATCATCGTAACAGACAGAATAATAGTGAAAAAGTTTGGATACCAAAATGTAACACAGAGACATGAAGTGAGCACATGCTATTGGAAACATGTTGAGCTGACAGACTTGCTTGACATAGGGTTTTGCTAAAAACCTTCAATTTGTAAAAAAAAAAAAAAAGAAAGAAAAAGGCATTATCTGTGAAGTGCAATAAAGCAAAGTCTAATAAAATGAGGTACACTTGTATTTTGTCTTCATGGAGCACTTCTCATATTTGCCGAGGTCCCACTGATTGCTGAGTAATAAGAATAAAGTTAAAATATTTTTCATACTGTATCATCACAGCTCAACGGGATGTTGTGCATAACAGTGACCCAGAATAGAATTACTGCATTTCAAAATGCAACGTTCCACTTCTAAACTATACAACTAGAGGTATTGTCTGTTAAAATACATAAAACTATAGTTAATAGCTTCTGTTAGGAAAGTAAAGTGTAATTACTTTGCCTGTAACGTACAGATGAACTGTTTTCCCACAGGTCTATGTTATACTTGAAATGTAGGTGAACACTGAGTCCTGCACCTGTTTCTAATTAGTCTGAATTAATTGCACATATTTAGAATACCATGTATGATTTAATGTGTTACAGTAATTTCTGAAATTTTTATTTTAAAATAACTAATAACTAATTTTAACATGGAATTATATGGAAATCCTTTAACCCAAAGCAAATTATCCTCGCCTTTTTATCTTGAATGTGAAAGCTCATTTTTACAATGTTAAATTTTTTAAGTGAGTAAAATTTGTAACTTGCATCAGGTCATTTTACAGATAAAATATAAAATGTACTATTGGCTAGATACTACATGTTGTTCAAATCTATAATTTTAGCAAATATTTACTAATGTTTTGAATTGTTAAAAAAAAAAAATCTTTTCAAACAAAATGATTTTCCAAGGTAATGTCTTACTTAGGCCTTAGATGAAATTTAATCCCCACAATCCTTACTATATTATGTAGGTCTCTTATTTTATTCTTTCAGAGTTTAAAGTAGCTGTCAGAATTGACTTAACCTACTTAACCTATGCTAAATATAATAGAAGAGCTTAGAAGGCATTTGCTTGTTGACTTTCTAGAGAGTCAGAAATGATACCATTTGCTTAGCAGAAAAATGCCTGGGAAAGCTTCACTAGAGGGTCCTTCTCTATCACAACAATGCTCCTGCTCATTCCTCTCATCAAGCAAGGTTAATTATTTATGAATTATCTCTGAAGTTTTGTGGCTGCAATTTATCTTGAACTACCATTTAGAGTTCTATATGAACTATTAGCAGTTCTTAAGCTTTTCTGCATAGTGACACATCTGAAAAAGCATGAACCCATATACAATATAACTATCAGTGAAGTCTCATTCTAGGTAGACTCATGGATTAGTAAGTTTGCAAGTTTTGTTCAGTTCCTCTACCTGTAATTCCAGTGTTTTCTAACTCACTGGTTCACAAACCACTTACTGATGTGATGTATTGGGAGATGAGAGACAGTAAAAACCACAAAGGAACAGGTATAGGTTTATATAACTCACACAACAGATATGATTCTACCAGCCTGTGACATGAGCATTAATTCTATTAACAATCCAAATGAATCAAATTGTCTTACTTTATTTGCAGAATATAGGAAAGATATATTTTTCTATTCACTTAGAACATGTTCAAGTGTTTGTGTAGATGGCTTTTGACAAAGTAACACATTGAACAGCTATTTTGTATGTGGAGCTTACCAGCATGATGTAGAAATTAAGATTAAAATGCCACCCTTGGCCAGGCGTGGTGTCTCATGCCTATAATCCTGGCACTTTGGGAGGCCAAGGTGGGTGGATCGCCTGAAGTCAGGAGTTCGAGACCAGCCTGGCCAACATGGTGAAACCATGTCTCTACTAAAAATACAAAAATTAGGTGGGCATGGTAGCAGGCACCTGTAATCCCAGCTACTCAGGAGGCTGAGGCAGGAGAATCGCTTGAACCTGGGGGGCAGAGGTTGCAGTGAGCCAAGTTTGTGCCACTGCGCTCTAGTCTGGGCGACAAAGCAAGACTCCATCTCAAAAAAACAAACAAACAAACAAAAATAACAAAAAAAGCCACCCTTGCTTAGAAGGAACAAACTGTATATAATCAAGTAGCTGTAATAAATTTTTAACGATAATAATATATGAAAAACATTATATAGATTTATATGTATTTTTTGTGACTGGTAGGCTACTTTAGTTTTCTTTTTTTTTTTGTGGTGCCATCATGGCTCACGGCAACCTCCGACTCCCAGATTCACGCGATTCTTGTGCCTCAGCCTCCCGAGTAGCTGGGATTATAGGTGGGTGCCACCACGCCCAGCTAATTTTTGTATTTTTAGTAGAGATGGGTTTTCCCCATGTTGGGCAGGCTGGTTTCTAACTCCTGATCGCAAGTGATCCGCCCGCCTTGGCCTCCCAAAGTGCTGGGATTACAGGTGTAAGCCACTGCGCCCGTCCGTATTTTAGTTTTCCAAATTAAATGCAATTGTGATAGAGTAATATAAAATTGAAATTTGAAGTATAATTTATTGCTTTGAAGTATAAAAAATAAACCTATTATTACCGTACAAAGGGATGAAAGTATAAGAATCTATTCTGGTATACAATTTTCTTAAATGCAATGGAAAATGCAGAACTGTATTTTTATGGGCATTTCACACAAGTTGCCAATCAAATTAAATCTACTTCCAAAATAACTATACCTTTATCAAAAACTCTAAAATAAAAAAGCTCTAAGAAATTTTGCTGTAAGTTTGTAGCAAGCTCATTTGGCATCCAAACCTGATCTGAACTGATTTTTAAATTTCTTTTATTTAGTATACACTTACACATTTTGCTACAGAAATATTAATGTTTTTATTATGGTACACTTCCCCACATTCTGCTAGAAATATTTAATATACAGTATATTACATTATTACTGTTCGAAAATCCAAAAGATTTCTAAATTTCAAACATATATATCCCCAAGAGTTTCAGATGAGATCGAACTTGTATTAAGTTTCATAAAACCTTAAGCCCACAAACTTACCAAATTCTCTTCTTTCCAATGTTATGATTTCAGGATCATCATCATAAATACCTAATTTTAAAAGTATATAAAAATTATAAAATCAAAACTTCACTATATAAATTGCCACATAAAAAGAGATTACTCGTTTTAATCATCAAAAAAAATCAAACTACTATATTAAATCTCAAACTTAGAGAATATGCAACAACCTAAGTGGAAAAAAAGTAAATAATACTATCAATATATTTAGGGTGATCTAAAGATACTAGAATTTTGATACAGACTCTCATAGGTGTGTGTGTGGTAGTTCCTAATATTCACATAATTTCATCTCCATAGAAAATTTATATTATGGTTTTAAAAATAATTAGATTCAGGGAGGTGCAAAAATATAGACTCTTGTGTACTTTTTACTCACCTTCCTTTAATGGTGACATGTTAATTAGCTACAGTATAATATCAAAAACCAGGAAATTGAGAATGGTATACTGTTAACTAGACTACAGACCTCATTCAAGTTTCAGATTATATGGTTTTTAATACATGGTATCACGTTAGAATATGTTCTGCTAAAAAGTTTGGAGTATTTGCAGAGGCAGACACAAATACTTAGTAAATATAACTTTTTTAGGCTTTGTGGGATGTATGGCTTCTGTCACAACTTCTCAACTCTGCTCTCAAAGTGTGAAAGAAGTCATATATATTATGTAAACAAATGAATGTAATTGCATTCCAATAAAACTTTATTTATAAAAGCAAATGGCAAGCCAGATTTGGCCTATGAAACGCAGTCTGCTAACTCTTAATATAGACTATCAAGGTGTAGAGAATATACTTGAAAATACTATTTTGAAAAGAAAATTTATATTTACTAAAAGCAAATCCTCCAGATATAAATTTAAAATGCTGTGTGTTTACATTCTTTCTTCCTTGGTTCCTTTACTTTGTTTCCTCCTTCCACCTTATTTTTTCCTTCATGTTTAAGAAAAAGAACACCTTTCGTCCTTCTCATATGCAACCTTTATTGATAATGTTTCAAGGTATTGACCTTAATGTCAACCGAAGGCCAAAGCACCTTAAAACATCAATAAGGGTTCCATATGAGAAGGATGGCATTTCTATTGAAGAGATCATTATTAAACTTAAAGTTTAGCCTTTCTTGGAAAATATGATGCTCTAAAATATATTGAAAGAAATATTATTTGATACTAAAAAATACTGAAAGAAATATTTAACTACCCCTAATGCAAATATATAGTCATACATCACTTACTAACAGGGACATATTCTGAGAAATATGTGGTTAGGGAATTTTGTTGTTGCAAAAACATCACACAGTGTACTTACACAAACCTAGATAGCATATCTTACTACACACCTAGGCTACAAACCTGTACAGCATGTTACTGCTGAATACTGTAGGCAACTGTAACACAATGGTATCTTTGTATTTAAACATAGAAAAGCTACAGTAAAAATATGGTATTATAATTTCATGGGACCAATTTCCTACATACAGTCCATTGCTAAGTGAAATGTCATTATGCAGTCCATGAATGCATATTTTTTATTAAATAACAATCCTTATTTTAAAAGTATTTAACAAGATTTGACCAATACAACTTCGTATCTGTACAGATCATCTCTGTATACCCACTGACTTTCCTTTTAAATTTCACTCCCACAGCAAATTAAAAGAAGCTAATCAAAGTGACACAGATTAAATATATAACTTAAGTGGTGAAACAGAATTCACTTTTCTTTTACTCAGATAAAAAACATTTCATAAGTAATATTGTATCACCTTACCAAAATCATAACGATAATAGTTCCAGCTTTCATACTGGCCACCTTGATTATCCTCAAGTCCCTTTTCTCCATATTTGTCATACTTTTTCCGTAGATCTTCATCTTTGAGTACTTCATATGCTCTATTTATTTTTAAAAAATCACCATGTGCATTTGGGTTATTCTGTTAAAAAATATTAGATATAATACAATTATTTCAGATACACAATCCAAGTTTCCTTCAAAAAATATATGTAAGTTTAATTAATCTAGTGACTTCTGGGAGACCACATACCAACATGAGGAGGGGTAATACAACATGACATGAGTTACCATGGGTTGAAATGAAGTATTTTTTGAGAAACTATAATCTTCAATAAAAAAAAAAAGTAAGAAAAGTAATGAAATAATAATTGACTCTTCAAAAGGCTGACAGATGTTATCAGACCATGTAAGTTATTTTTCCTAAAAAATGCAGCTGAGTGAAACTAATAAGCCTGTTGAAACTCTTAATTTCATATTTATTACTCCTATAACAATTATAAATCAATACATTTATAGGTTATTTTTCTATTTAAGGCAAAATCAACTTATTAAAAAAGGATGTGCCCCAATCCATCAAATAATTACATAAAAGCCAATATCAGAAAACACCCCAAAACTGATTCCAGTACTTTGGGAGGCCGAGGAGGGTGGATCATTTGAGGTCAGGAGATCGAGACCAGCCTGGCCAACATGGTGAGATCCCCTTTCTACTAAAAACACAAAAACTAGCTGGGCAGTAGTGACGCACGACTGTAATCCCAGCTACCTGGGAGGGTGAAGCAGGGGAATCGCTTAAACCTGGGAGGCAGAAGTTGCAGTAAGCCGAGATGGCCTCACTGTACTCCAGTCTGGCCAAGAGAGTGAGAACCTGTCTCAAAAAAAAAAAAAAAAAAAAAAGAAAGAAAACAATCCAAAATTGGATTGGAAATGTTTCTTCCTTGTTACTGTGTTTCATAAAATTTGTCTCTGAAGGATGCTTTCATTTAAATAATACTTGGATGACAGAAGGTCTACTATCTTTTATATGGAAACTTAAAATCATTATTTGACATTTTAAAGAAATTTAAAAAAAAATCTTAAATGTGGATCTCAGGAAAAGATAATCAACTAAAGAAGAGTTTTAAAGAAATATTGTTTCTCTTGCTCAGCTTTATGCAATGAAATAAAATAATCCTATTTTAAAACTTCTACCTAGAAAAGAGATAATTATAACTGTATCTTCTCCTTGTTCATGATGGACGCTAAATCTCATTAAGACATAACCAACTAATTACAAAAACACCATAAAAATTCAAATGAATTTAGTTTTGAAAGATTTACGTTATTGGTACATAAATATTTATGACTGCCATTATATTCAGCTGCTCTCAAGTATTAATTTATAAAACTTTCTAACTGGTTTGTGGACTTGTGCATGGAAGAAAATAGTCAAAGTTAAAACATGCTATTATTAGCTATTACTTCTATTTTTAGCAAGTCATACCCTCTTGAGTTTTAAAAAAATATTTTTTGCAACTGTTCTAAAATACTTGATCTTAACCTACTTTAATAAGAAAACTACTTCAACTACTTCATGGATATTATCGTTTGTTTTGGGGTTAATGTCTTCAACAGAATTGTTGGAAATTCGTCCACAAATTAAGAGGGAACTGAATTTTTGGTACTGACATTCCTAAATAATCCAAAATAATCCATAACATTTCGGTGCTTTTGTTTCTAGCATACAAGTTGAATTATAATTTTGACGTGATTATTCTTAAGCATTTGATCATTTAAAGCGATTTAAATAAATATCAAAATGTACCAAAAATAAAATCAAATATTTTTAAAAACAAACGTTTACCTACCGGGTTTTTATCAGGATGTAACTTCAATGCCAATTTCTTGAAAGCCTGTCTTATTTCTCTGCTACTTGCAGTTTTGGATACTCCAAGTAAACTGTAAAAATCCTGATCGGTGCCCACTAAAATGGCCATATACACTATCAGAAAACAGAGAATGATCCTTTTCAAGTCTCTGATATAGTCATCTTTATTTAACCAGACTCCCATTCTCTTTCTTATGCAAGTTCTGATTTAAGTGAACATTAGGATTCACTGCTGGTTCCAGTTGATGTAATATGCAAATTTGAGAACTTCTGTCCACATTACTTCAAGGGTGAATCAAGCATCACAAATCTGTCCCCAAAAACATTAATCTAAGAAAGAAAAGCAGGCAGTTAAAATACATTTTGAACTAAACAATAACAGCACAATTTATTTATCAAAGAACATGGTCAGCAATACAATCTCCATTAAATGGCAAATCAGTGTGAATGCCCCACGTTCTTTCTACATTCATGTAGTTAGACTTGTGAAATCACTGAAGATAGCAGATAAAAGGTCATGAGTGGTAGTAACTAGCTAGAACACACACACTCAGCAATTTATACATGGAGAAAAGACCTCTGACGAGCACCAGAACACAAAGGTGGCAATAAGCTACATGTCCTTCCTCTTTCTACTCAGTTTTAGCTTTGCCTTTAATAGTTCTTCCTTTTAGCTACTTCTTTACCCCCTAAAGCTGTCTAATTTTCATTTTCAGCAGAATTCACTTGTAGGAAATGTCCTTGTAAGGGACTAGAAGGAAATACAGGGTTCTTTACTTTTCATATAACCCTACCAGAAATGGCAGTGAAGTACATTGTTATAATAGACAATCTACACAGCAGTCGATCTTTTTCCCGGAGTTTTCTCAGAAGGTGCTTATATTGAATTTAAGCAGAGGCCATTTTCTAAAAAGAGTAGAAAAATAATTTTAAGTTACCAGTGTAATTTTGTTGCAAAGTTCATGTTTGGTGTAAGTAAAAACAAAAAACAAAAAGAGAAGGGAATAGGTTAGACATACTCTCTGCAGGCAAATGATGGCAAAAACCATCATTACTTCTTCATATCACATTTCAACCACTATATTTTAGTTCCAAAGATCTCCTAATGCTTTGAAAAATCTAACTTTCCTTGCACTTCATTTCTGTTTTTCATCTAATCCTAAATGTCTATTTTTAAATTCTTCTCTTTACCTGTGAGTGATCTTCAGTTCATTTCTAATACTTCCTTTTCATTCCACAAAAATATACCTTTGAAAAATAATGATGTAGAGATTAACAAGTATCCAAACAAGAAAACAACCATCAGAAAAAGAGAGGTCATAGTCTCAATCAACCCTTTGGGATAAGATGTTTCTCGCCCAGGGGTTGTTCTTAGCGTCGGGGTGACCGAACTGCCCGTGGCCCGAGCTACTGGGCAGGTGGAAGCGCCAGGTAAATGCAAGGCTAAAGCTTTCGCGCTGCCATCACTGCGGAGTGGGACAGGGGAGACGGGAAAAGATGGAGACACGGGGGAACAGGGCTGTCAGGAGTCGCTGGTGTCTGAAGTCTCAGGTCGGACTCAGGCAGAAAGTGTAAGTAAGTGAGAGGGAACCACTGGGCAGAGGAAGGGTGGTGTGGATAACAGTGAGGAGGAAGGTGGGGAGCAAGAACACAACACCCAGGTCATAGGAGCGCAGAGGAAGGGGGGTTCAGGCGCTCAGCCATTCCGCCCCTCCCTGACCGGAGGGCCCTGGCCACCACCGGCTCCAGCAAAGCCCTGGCCCCGGGCCCATGCCCACCTTGCCATCGCGGGGTCGCTTCCTGCAGCTACTCCCCCATCCTGAAACCCTGGCGGCGGACCCCGCCTGGCCGAGCCCAAGCACCGCGTGCGGGAGAGAAGCACACGCACTCTCCGACGGCCCAGCCGCGGCGCACTGGACGGGGAAGGTCCAGCCACACCGGCCACTACTGGCGCGCGGCCGGCACCGGTCAGCTCCTCACGCGCCGGTGTCCAAGGCGAATCGGGGCGGGGCCTGGCGCGGAGCATTGTGGGAAAGGCGTGGAGGACGCTGCCTGGGAGACCCGCTGCGGGCCTAGCCGGCGCGGCGGCGGCGGTGGGGTGGAGAGGGCGGTGTAAGTTTAGGTTGACGTGGCCGTGTGCGCGGGATCCGGCTCCGGCTCCGGCTCCGGCTCCAACCCGGAGCTGAGGGAAGTGCCCTGGTCAAGCCGCCCGCGCCCTCTCACCAATGCGGCTGGCGCTTGCCTCGGGCGGGGAGGGTGGATGGTGAATCCCGCCTCTTCCTGCTTCCGTTGCCAGGGTGACGGGGAAACCCGGAGGGCGGGTTTTGGGGTTGACTTCCCTGAGACTCTTTTAAAGGGAAAACGGAGCTTTGCAGGATTTGGGTGATGGGTGAGTGAGGCCGAAAGGCGAAATTTGGCGGAGAAAGAAGAACTTGCTTGAAGTGACACTGATTGCAGTATCAGGCTAGCGGACTGAAGAAGCAGTACGAAACTTGAAGGAAATTAAAACATTTACAATTTTGTGTAAGCGTGTGTATCAACAAGCATTTGAGACTTCTACAATATTTTCTGGATTCTGAGTCATACAAGCTAGAAACTGGGGAGTTATCCGTGTTCTCCTCTCTTACCTTGACATCCTACTGCAATGGTACAGAAACTGCATTTTGTCCCACAGCAATATAACAACTGAAGTGGTTATATTTACTACATTTTCTATTTTTAAAAGAGAAAACCGAGCCTAGAGGATACCTGCTTATAACATCAACCCTAACATGAAATAAGTTGTGATTGGTAACAGTTTCAGGGGGAGTAAATCAAGCGTCAGCTTCTAGAAACTTGGAAGACCATACAGGATCTGTGGCTAAGCTAATATGTGGTAGGAAAAAAGAGGAAGTAGAATGAACAAAGGCAAAAGTGTTAGAAGCAGCCTGATGTAATAGTAGTTAATAAGTCTTAGGAACTTGTCTAAGCACACATGTAGTAACTCATCCAAATAATCTTACAAGATAGTGGCTATTGTACCTATTTCCCATTTGAGGAAACAGAGGCAAATATTTGAGAGCTGGGATTCACATCTAAGCAACCTGGCTTAGGGGACTATGATAAGCATTATGACACAGTGTGTAACCATTTTGTTACACACTGTAACAAAATCTTAAAGTAAATCGAAAAACAGAAAACTAGAAGATGAAGCAGGGACCAGATCACAGACAGGTTTTTATGCCAAGATGAAGATACAGATTTCTGCCTCTCAGGTGATGACGAAGCTTTTAAAAAAGAGACTGAGACTGTATTTTAGATCATCCTGGCAGCTACTGGAAAGAACAAGAGAATGTTAGACAAATAGGGTAAATGATGTAAGAGGTGGTGGGCCAGGTGTAGTGGCTCACGCTTGTAATCACAGAACTTTGGGAGGCCGAGGCGGGTAGATCACTCGAGGTCAAGAGGTCGAGACCAGCCTGGCCAACATGGTGAAACCCCATCTCTACTAAAAATACAAAAATAAGCCGGACATGGTGGCGCACCCCTGTAATCCCACATACTTGGGAGTCAAGAGAATCACTTGAACCTGGGAGGTGGAGGTTGCAGTGAGCCAAGATCACATCACTGTACTTCAGCCTGAGTGACAAGCAAGACTTTATCTTGAATTAAAAAAAAAAAAAAAAAAAAGGAAGAGATGGTGATTGGTTGGATATGGGAAATAAAGGAAAAATTTAAGGTTAACTTCTGATTTCACATTATTGAATACTACCCACTGAATGAAGATCTGCTTAGGGAAAAGATAAAAGGTTCTGACTTGGACATGCCTCCTTCAAGGTTCCTAGATCATATTTTAGTGAATATATCCTGCATGAAACTCATGGATAATGTCTAGATTGGAGAAAAATAATCAGATCACCCAAAGAAAGTGTGCAGAATAAGTAAAGTTGTGGACCAAGGATTAAAACCTTGGGGAATTTTAACATCAAGAATGAAAGTACACACGGGAAAAGATTTTAAGCTTCATGAAGGTGGATTGTTGTTCATTTTATTTACTGTTATGTTGTTTACTGTTATGTTTCCAGCTGCTCTTACTATATAGTAGTGTGTCCAAAATTGGTGGGTTCTTGGTCTTGCTGACTTAAAGAATGAACCTGCGGGCCCTCATGGTGAGTGTTACAGTTCTTAAACATGATGTGTCCAGAGTTTTTTCCTTCAGATGTTCAGATGTGTCTGGAGCATCTTCCTTCTGGTGGGTTTGTGGTCTTGCTGACAGGAGTGAAGCTGCAGACCTTTGTGGTGAGTTAAAGCTCATAAAGGCAGCATGGACCCAAAGAATGAGCAGCAGTAAGATTTAATCATAAAGAGCAAAGTAAATAAATAAATAAATAAAACTTCCACAATGTGGAAAGTTACCCTAGCAGGTTACCATTGCTGGCTTGGCAGCCTGCTTTTTATTCCCTTATCTGACCCCCACCTACATCCTGCTGATTGGTCCATTTTACAGAGAGCTGATTGGTCCATTTTACAGAGAGCTAATTGGTCCATTTTATAGAGAGCTGATTGGCCCATTTTGACAGAGTGCTGATTGTTGAATTTACAATCCCTGAGCTAGACATAGTGTGCTGATTGGTGCTGATTGGTGCGTTTACAATCCTTTAGCTAGACACAGAGTGCTAGACAGAAAAGTTCTCCAAGTCCCCACTAGGTTAGCTAGATACAGAGTACTGATTGGTGTATTTACAAACCTTGGGCTAGACACAGAGTGTTGACTGGTGTATTTACAAACCTTGAGCTAGACACAGAGTGCTGATTGGTGCGTTTACAATCCTTTAGCTAGACACAGAGTGCTAGATAGAAAAATTCTCCAAGTCCCCACTAGACCCCAGAGCCCAGCTGGCTTCACCTAGTGGATCCCGCACCAGGGCTGAAGGTGGAACTGCCCGCTAGTCGGGCGCCCAGCGCCCGCACTCCAAGCGCCCGCACTCCTCAGCCCTTGGGCGGTCGACGGGACAGGGCGCCTCGGTGCACGGGGTGGCGCTCCTAGGTAGGAGCCTACAGCCGATGAGGAGGAGGGAAGAGGCTCGGGCATGGTGGGCTGCAGGTCCTGAGCCCTGCCCGGTGGGGAGGCTACTGAGGCCTGGCAAGAATTCGAGCACAGCGCTGGCGGGCCAGCACTGCTGGGGGACCTGGCACACCCTCTGCAGCTGCTGGCCCCGGGTGCTAAGCCCCTTGCTGACCCTGGTCAGCGGAGCTGGCGACTGCCCGCCAATCTGAGTGCGGGGCCGGCAGAGCCCGCGCCCACCCGGAACTCCTGCTGGCCAGCGAGCGCCTTCTCAGCCTTGGTTCCCGCCTGTGCAGCTTTGGTTCCCGCCTGTGCAGCCTTGGTTCCCGCCTGCGCCTCTGCCCCCACACCGTCCCGCAAGCAGAGGGAGTCGGCTTCAGCCTCAGTCAGCCCAGAGAGGGGCTCTCACAGTGCAGCGGCGGGCTGAAGGGCTCCTCCAGCGCGGCCAGAGTGGGCGCTGAGGCCGAGGAGGTGCCCAGAGCCAGCGAGGGCTGCCAGCACGCTGTCACCTCTCAGTAGGTACTATATAACTATTTCTCGAATGAATAAACTTTAATTTGAGAAATAGGCTGAAGAAGAAGAAGAACCCATACAGGATGTAAAAACGAGATGATCAGAGATGGGCAAAAGGAACTAAACATCAAGGAAGTTAGAGTGAGTCAGATAAGATACTGACTACAACTTGCTAATTATGTCTGGCAATTAGGAGGTTATAGGGACCTTAGTAAGTACAATTTTGGTGGATGGTAAGGCTGGAAGTTAGACTGTAGTAGACTACAGATTGGGTAGGAGCTGAGGAAATGGACAATAGCAAGTACATATAGTCTGTTCAAAGTTTGGATGAAAAGAGGAGGAAGGAAACTTGTAACTAGAAGAGGATGTGGATTAAAAGAGGAAATGCTTTAGGCCTGGAAAGACTTGAGCAAGTTTATAAGCTGAGTGAAAGCCACAAAAGAGAGAGGCCACAGATACGAGAGGGATGGAGTCAGGAGCACAGATGGATTTATTAATCTTACACAGTTCATTTATTTATTATTGTTATTATTATTTTTTGAGATGGAGTTTCACTCTTATTGCCCAGGCTGGAGTGCAATGGTGTGATCTTGGCTCACCGCAACCTCTGCCTCCCGGGTTCAAGCGATTCTCCTGTCTCAGCCTTCTGAGTAGCTGGGATTACAGGTGCATGCCACCACACCCAAATAATTTTTGTATTTTTAGTAGAGATGGGGTTTCATATTGGTGAGGCTGGTCTCAAACTCCTGACCTCAGGTGATCTGCCCACCTCAGCCTACCAAAGTGCACATTTCATTTATTAATTAAAATAATCTACTGTTCTCTTGGCTAAGTCATTAGGGTTACTGTGGGGAGCAAGGACATAGCTCTACCCTCAATAAGTAGGATAATAGAGGACACATCAATTATTCAAACAAATCTGTAATTATGAAGGAAGAATACATAGTGTCGTGATGTTGTGATCTACTCTAGGGGCAAAGATTTGTCAAAAGTTTTACCAAAAATAAAAATAATAAAGAAGAAATTTAACATATATGGCAAAAAATTAGGGAATATTATAGGCAGATTAAACAGCAAGTGCATAGTTCCTATACTTCAAAAGAGCATGGGTAGGCTGGGCGCGGTGGCTCACGCCTGTAATCCCAGCACTTTGGGAGACCGAGACGGGCGGATCATGAGGTCAGGAGATCAAGACCATCTGGCTAACACGGTGAAACCCTGTCTCTACTAAAAAATACAAAAAAACTAGCCGGGTGAGGTGGCGGGCGCCTGTAGTCCCAGCTACTGGGGAGGCTGAGGCAGGAGAATGGCGTAAACCCGGGAGGTGGAGCTTGCAGTGAGCTGAGATCTGGCCACTGCACTCCAGCCCGGGGGACAGAGCGAGACTCTGTCTCAAAAAAAAAAAAAAAAAAAAAAGCATGGGTGTTGAAGGAACAAAAAGATCACCAGAATGTAGCAAGCCAAAAGGAGAGAGTCAACAAAATGGGAATGTAAAAATAGGGACAAGATGTAGTTTATTTTAAGGAATTTGGACCTTTTCCTACGAGGAATAGGAAGCCACAGAAGGGTTTAAACAATGGAATATCATTATAGTATTGAATTATTACTTTAATTTAAAAAAACTGGGCTGGGCGCGGTGGCTTATGCCTGTAATCCCAGCATTTTGGGAGGTCGAGGTGGGTGGGTCATGAGGTCAGGAGATCCAGACCATCCTGGCTAACACGGTGAAACCCTGTCTCTACTAAAAATACAAAAAATTAGCCTGGTGTGGTGGTGGGCACCTGTAGTCCCAGTTACTCAGGAGGCTGAGGCAGGAGAATGGCGTGAACCTGGGAGGTGGAGCTTGCAGTGAGCCGAGATCGCGCCACTCCAGCGTGGGCGACAGAGCAAGACTTCCTCTCAAAAAAAAAAAAAAAAAAAAAAGGAAAAGAATTTCAAAGTTACAAGAATGTTAAATGTACAGAACAAATAATTTTGTTTCCTCAACCACTTGAGAGTAAGTTGTTAACTTCTTGTCCTGTTATCTCCCAAAACTGGTTTATATTTTTTACAAACAAAGACATTCTCCTTCATAACCCAAACAGAATCATCAGAATCCAGAAATTAACATTAATGTCTTACTACCATCTAATCCTCGGACCCCGTTTAGGTCTTGCCAATTGTCCCAATAACATCTTTGCAGTACAAAGATCTACCTGGCAACTACTTGTTTCAATTTAGTGTGTTAATGTTTCAGTCTCCCTGGATTGGAAACAGTTCCTCAGTTTTTCCTTGACTTTTAAGACTTTGACACTTGTGAAGAATATAGGCCAATTATATTGTAGATGTCTTTCTGTGTCAGTTTGTCTGATGTTTCTTCATGATTAGATTTAGGCTGTGTATTTGGGAAGAATCTAACAGAATTGACCCTATGTTCTATCCATTGCAGGCCCCAAAGTTTGATTTGTCTCATTGTTGGTAGTTTTAACTTAGATGGCTTCATTATAGAGATGTCTGAGAGGCTTTTCTACTGCAAGGTTACATTTTTCCTTTTGTAATAAGTGATTTATAGGAGGTACTTTGAGACTCTATGAACATATTCTATTCCTCATCAAACTTCCAATTTATTCATTAATTTATATTATTATGGATTCATGGATTTTTATTCAATGGGTTAAAAATCCATTATTACAATTTATTTGGATGTTTAAGTAGTTCTAGATTTGACCAATGGGAATTCTTTCAAGCTGGCTTATGTGTCCTTTTGACAATCCCATCATTCTTTGGGTATGCTTATTTTAGTGCACAATAAGATGTTCCAGGCTCATCCAGGACTTTTCCTGGCTCAGCCATTATACTAGCCATTTCTCTAAGAAGCCTTGGTCCTTTGGAAGAATAGTATTTACATGGTAAGATCTAGGTGCTAGGCATGCATCATAATTTGGGGCTGCTGTTGCTTCCAGGTCTTCTCAGTGGACAAGGTAGAGTATATACACACACACACACACACACACACACACACACACACACACACACTTCCACATTTATATATGTATAAAACTGTGAGTTTACACCAATATTTCCAATTGCAATGTAATATCACAGGTGTCAGATTTATTTTAGTTTTTCCTTTCCATACATGTAGCTCTTCTCTCTGACAATAAGAAAACTGGTTCTCATTATCATTGAATGAGTATGTGTACATAACCAATCTTCCATTGCTGATGCTCCTGCTCCTCCCCTGCGTGATTGCCCCACTCATCACACTTGGGTTCCCATGCCTTATACTGGACTGCTCACCTGAGCAGATGTTCTGTTTACTCCACTCAGGTTCCAACCTATTCCAGGCTGTTCTCTGGCAGGGATACACATCTCATTCTCAACGGGTTCCAATACACAGTGACTCACTCTCTCCGCCTTATATGAACACTCTCCTCACACTGGTTGGGCTCTGACACTGCTCAGCCTCTCTTCTCATGGCTTTGGTCTTAACTATTTAATTGTTTTAGCTAAAGTTTGAAGAATATGTTGGAGGAGAGCAACAAAAGATAGAGGAAAACTGGCTAGGATACTACTGAAATAGCCCAGGTGAGAGACAATGGCTTGGGCTAGGGTAGAGTTAGCATAGATGTGGAGAAATAAACAGATTCAAGAAAAAAGTGGAACCCATGTTCATTGCAGCAACATTCACAAGAGCCAAGGTATGAAGACAACTTAAGTATCCATTGACAGATGAATAGATAAAGAAAATGTGGTATATATACCATGGAATATTATTCGGCCATAAAAAGAAGGAAACCCTGCCCATTGTAACAACATAGAGAAATATGGAAGACATTACATGCACGAAATGAAATAATCCAAATACAGAAAGGCAAACATTGTGTAATCTTACTTATCTGTAGAATCTAAAAAGTAAATCTCGTAGAAGCAGAGAGTAGAACAGTGCTTGCCAGGGGATGCGGTGGAGGGGAAATGGAGAGATGGTGGTCAAAAAGAACAAACTTTAAGTTGTAAGATGAATATATTCTGGGGATCTAATGTACAGCCTAGTGACTATAGTTAATAATATATTGTCTCCTATAATTTGGTAAGAGAGCAGATTTTAAGTGTCCTCACCACACACACACACACACACACACACACGTAACTGAGTGGTGATAGATGTGTTAATTCATTCAACTGTGGTAATCAGTATAGAATATATTTTCAATCATGTTGTATATGTTGAATACATACAGTTTTCATTTGTCAAGTAAATATTTTAAAATTTAAAAAGTGTAGAAGGTAATATGGGCCAGGCGTGGTGGCTCATGCCTGTAATCCCAGCACTTTGGGAGGCCAAGGTGGGTGGATCGTGAGGTCAGGAGATCGAGATCATCCTGGCCAAAATGGTGAAACCCCATCTCTACTAAAAATACAAAAATTAACTGGGCGTGGTGGCGTGTGCCTGTAATCCCAGCTACTCGGGAGTCTGAGGCAGGAGAATCGCTTGAACCAGGGAGCCGGAGGTTGTGGTGAGCCCAGATCGTACCACTGCACTCCAGCCTGGCAACAGAGTGAGACTCTGTCTCAAAAACAAAAACAAACAAACAAACAAACAAAAAGAAAGTAATATGTAGGATTTGGTGATAAACTGGTCATGATGGGGAAGAGAAAGATGTTTGAAGACACATCTCTACTTCAGGTAATTGATGTGAAGGATGTCCACTTGCTTGGGAAACCAAGGCCTTGCCAGTCTCAGTGTAATAAATCAAAGTTCAATACAAGAGCACCATCATATATGTATGAGATATGTTATTACAAAGAAACCATTTCATTTTTTTAGTTTCATCTGGAGAAATGCTACTTATCTTTCAAGATCTAGTTCATACTTCTTCTGAAAAATCATTTTGTAAGCTCCAGCTAAGCATATTTGATCACTCCATCCTTTACTATTGCATTTATCACAATATATTATAATTATGTTTCATTGGTTGGTCTACTATACTGAATTCTTTGAGATCAGGAATCCGGTTTTGTTTATCTTTCCTTCAATGCCTAGCTAGAACAGTGCTTGGCATGTATTCAATACATGCATTAGGATGAAATGAAGAATAAATGTTTATTATATACAAAGAAGTAAGGGTGGACCTTTGTTCCTAAAGTTGTTATGTCTGGCCCGGTGGGAGTAGGTGAAGAACAAACAATTGATATGTAAAAATATTTGTTAAATGCGTTATATGAACAATATTGTCCCAAAAGACTTAATTTGGGGCTGAAGTGCTTAGAGGAGAATTAGAGGAAAGTATGGGTGTTTCTAATTTTTTTTTTTTTTTAAAGAATTCCTTAAAAGATTTGGAATTTTAGAACCAGGTACAATCTTTGAGGTCATGAAGTATATTCCTTCAATTCATGGGGGAGGAAACTGAGGCTGAGGAGGATTGATGAGTGACTTGCCTAAAGACACTCAAATGTAAATAGATGACTTAGGGACATAGCCTGTGGTTCCTGTTTTTTTTGACCGGTATGAAGTAATGATCATCAAAATAACCAAAACTTACATCTGCTTTATAATTCTCAGATACTATTTTAAGCACTTTAGTTATAGTAATACATTTGATTGTCACAACAGCCCTATGAGGTAAATGCTGTTATTAAGTCAATTTTACTGATGAAGAAGCTGACACAAAGAGAGGTTTAGCCCCTCGCCAATGTCACACTGTTAGTAAGCGGTAGAATATGGATTCCAACATAGGCAGTAATACGGTTTGGCTCTGTGTCCCCACTCAAATCTCATCTTGAACTGTAAACCCCATGTGTTGAGGGAGGGACCTGGTAGGGGGTGATTGGATCATGGGGGTGGTTCCCCCATGCTGTTCTGTGATAGTGAGTTCTCAGAGATCTGATGGGCTTGTGAAGAAGGTGCTTGCTTCTGCGTCACCTTCCAGCCATGCAGAACTATGAGTCAATTAAACCTCCTTCCTATATAAATTATGCAGTCTCAGGGAAGTTCTTTAGAGCAGTGTGAAAACTAATACAGGCAGTGTAGATCTGGAGTCCACAAAGAATACCAAAATCAGTTAACTGAAATATTTGTGACAGCATTTACTTAAGTCAGCAGAGGCATTATTTTCATAGAATTTTTTCATAATAACGTAATAACCTATTGATATGGTTTGGCTGTGTCCACCCAAATCTCATCTTGAATCGTAGTTCCCAAAATTCCCACGTGTTGTAGGAGGGACCCGGTGGGAGGTAATTGAATCATGGGGGCAGATTGCAAAGCTAGTGGGGGCAGAACTGGAATTCGAATCTGGGGAGCCTAGTCTGAAATTGTGTATTTTTAATTAACATGTAATAATTGTACATATTTATGGGATACAGAGTAATATTTTGGTACATATATATAATATGTAATGATCAAATCAGGGTAAATAGCATATCCATCACCTTAAACATTTATTATTTCTTTGTGTTGGGAACATTCAAAATCTTCTCTTCCAGTTATTTGAAAATATACAATAAATGATTGTTAACTGTAGTCACTCTACAGTGCCATAGAACATTAGAAGTTAGTCGTCCTACCTAGCTGTAACTTTGCATCTCTTAACCAACCTCTCCTTATTCTCCCCTCCCTGCTACCCTTCCCAGCCTCTAATAACCACAATTTAATTGCTACTTCTACCTAGACTGTACTTTTGATATGGGGGTAATGCTGGCCTCATAAAATGAGTCAGGAAGTGTACTCTTCTCCTGTACTTGCAGAGAGAGATTTATTTTTCCCTTAAGTATTTGATAGAATCCATGGTGAATCCACCTGGAGTTTTCTTCATGAGAAGGTTTTTATATGACTTAAAAATTATATATGTAATTTCTGTGCTAGATATAGGGCCATTCAGATTTTCTATTTCTTTTTGAGTCAGTGTTAGTAATTTGTGTCTTTTAAGTAATTTGTCTATTTCATCTAAGTTGTCATAATTATTACTGTAAAATTGTTCACAGAGTTCCTTTATTATCCTTCAGCATCTGGGGATCTGCAGTGATGTTCCTGTTTCATTCTTGACATTGGTTGTTTCTGCTCTTTCTCATTTTTCTTAATCAAACTATTGACTGGTCCATTTTATAGATCTTTTCAAATGATGTGCTTTTGATTTAATTGATTTTTATTTTTCTGTTTTCTAGTTTATTGATTGTTTGCTTATCTTTATTTCCTTTTTCCTGCTTATGTTGAGTTTAATCTTTTTTAAAATTTTTTGCCTTTTAAGATGGAAATTAGAGTTATTGATTTTGGATATTCTTCTTTTCTGGTATAAACATTTAAAGTTCTAAATTTCTAAGTACGGTTTTAGTGGCATCCCATAAATCCTGATGCCTTGTGTTTTTATTCTGATTCAGTTCATAATATTTTCTAATTTCCCTTGTAATTCTTCTTTGGCCATGGGTTATTTAAATATAATGGGGAATAAACTAGTACCTCCCTCAAATAATCCTGTGGGG
Source organism: Macaca nemestrina (assembly GCF_043159975.1). Classification (NCBI taxonomy): domain Eukaryota; kingdom Metazoa; phylum Chordata; class Mammalia; order Primates; family Cercopithecidae; genus Macaca; species Macaca nemestrina. Next base: position 80,647,495 of record NC_092135.1, on the reverse strand, counting down.
CACAATGAACAATGGATTACTGTAGAAGTGAAGTGCTTTCAGAACAGTGCCTGACCATTACTGCCATGCATCAGCCATTGTTTTCACTGCCAATTTTACCTTTGGGTTTCTTTATTCTGCTTTAAAGAGAAAACAGAATTTTCTGTTACCTCTGCTGCTATAAACCCTGGAACATATTGAAGTTACTGCTTACTCTTTCATACTCCTTTGTTACTATCATTGTGAAATCAAAATGCCCAGGCTTTTTGCACGTTCCTAGCATGTAATTGGTCTCTTTGATTAATCAGACACTGTGGAACCATGATTTGTTTTTTGCAACTTCTGCTTGCTTTGGAAGCCATGTGCCTTTTCAGATTTTGTAGCCAGAACATGAAAACAAAGAAAGAACATGGGTTGGGTGTTAACAAAACAATGCAAGACAACTTGTTTCTGTGATTGTCTTTTTAAATCAGAAAAGTTTACTTTGGTCACCTTGAAATATATTACTCATTTCCACCATTTTCAAGTTATGTGATTCACTCCTTCTTGGTTAGCGTGTTTTAGACCTAAAAGAATTTTATTTGCAAAATGCTCTTTCCAGGGGCGTTTTTCTCCTCAACATGTTAAAACCTCACACAGAATTGAATGTGTCTTTGCCCAAATTAACATAATCAAAACTCAGATGAAATAAAAATTTTGAATTTCAACTTCAGGCTGATATGCTGAGAATCTTACTCAATGTTGAATGGAGATGCTAAATAAATAGGACAAGCATTCTCTGTCCCTAAAGGAGGGAATAGAATTTCAGAGAAGGGAGTAGGCGCTAAGAGGCTCTTTGAGGTTTAAAGACACTGAACCATTGTTCCCGTGTGTCTAGATCTAGGTACAAATGCCTGACCTGATGCCTGACCTTTTGGATTTGTTATACCTGATAGCCAACATCTCACATTTGACTATAGGCTTCTATTCTATTCTCCATTTAAAGGTTTTAATTTCTTTCTTTTTTTTTTTTTTCGAGACGGAGTCTCGCTCTGTCGCCCAGGCTGGAGTGCAGTGGCCAGATCTCAGCTCACTGCAAGCTCCGCCTCCCGGGTTCACGCCATTCTCCTGCCTCAGCCTCCCAAGTAGCTGGGACTACAGGCGCCCGCCACCTCGCCCAGCTAGTTTTTTGTACTTTTTTTTTTTTTTTTTTTGTGAGACGGAGTCTCGCTCTGTCACCCAGGCTGGAGTGCAGTGGCCAGATCTCAGCTCACTGCAAGCTCCGCCTCCCGGGTTCCCGCCATTCTCCTGCCTCAGCCTCCCGAGTAGCTGGGACCACAGGCGCCACCACCTCGCCCCGCTAATTTTTTGTGTTTTTTAGTAGAGACGGGGTTTCGCCGTGTTAGCCAGGATGGTCTCAATCTCCTGACCTAGTGATCCGCCTGTCTCGGCCTCCCAAAGTGCTGGGATTACAGGCTTGAGCCACCGCGCCCGGCCATAGGTTTTAATTTCTATAATAGTCAGATTTAGGTTTAACAGTTCTGTTGGCATAACTGACCACAAAATCTTGTATGTATCAGATTTTGGTACCACAGTAGATTGAATGTAGACACAGATATGAAAATCTAGTTGACCTTTATAAAGCCAAACATTAAGAGATTTGCAGAAAGGTAAAATGCTGCCATCTTACTCATTAATTTTGGGGAAAATTTTTCACAAATATATATGTTAGTATGTAATGGATTTATTATTTTTAAATAAGGTAATAAACATTTTAAATTTATGTTTTAATTTTTAATATGGTAAATATTAGTAGACACAGCACATATAAGCAAAGATTACAAAGAAAATGCTTACTTTGACCTTCCTCTCCCAATAATCGTATGTTTAAATTTTTGACTAACTTCCCAATACATTTTAACAACCTTAATTTCCATTTTTAGTTCATGGATCTAATTATGTCTTTTCCCCCTAGCCACAGATTCACTGCCAGATCAATTACCTTGAATTCTGAGTTTCACAGAGCCCTGAATAGCTGCAGCAACTTCGTGACTTGAGAGGCAAAACTACTGGAGAGGTATGAGTGAGGAGCTATGAGTAGGAACAGGGAGCTTTTAAAAAACTGAGTGTTTTTTTTTTTTTTTTTTTTCTTGGAGACAGAGTCTCTCTCTGTTGCTCAGACCATGATCTCGGCTCACTGCAACCTCTGCCTCCCGGATTCAAGCAATTCTCCTGCCTCAGCCTCCTGAGTAGCTGGGACTACAGGTGCCTGCCACCACGCCCGGATAATTTTTTTTCTTTTTTTTAAATTTTTAGTAGAGATAGGGTTTCACCATGTTTGCCAGGCTTGTCTTGAACTCCTAACCTAAGGTAATCTGCCTGCCTTGGCCTCCCAAAGTGCTGGGATTACAGACGTGAGCCATTGTGCCCAGCCAGAACTGAGTTTTTATAAATATTTATCCTATAATTTCACATTCCTGTAACCATGGCCACAAGAACTGACCGGAGCTGAAACCTTATTATTTATGGATGGTCTGGAATGTGCCTTACATTCTATTAGGTGCTTTATGTATTTTATTTTTAATCCTTGTGGCTTCTGTGAAATTGCAGAAGAAGAATCCATTTCATGGATGAGGAGACCTAGGTTCAGAAAAGTGAAATGATTTGTTCAGGACGACACAGCTAATTGGCAGAGTTGGAATTCCCAGCCTGGACTGATTAGATCCCAGGCTATGTGACGAGAAGGTGCCTTTCAATTCTCTTTACGACATTTTTCCTTCTTTAGATTTTGCCTTGGGTGGGTCAGGACTATAAAACATGTTTAACATCCTCCATTTTTGTAGAGTGGAGGCATAAATTTTACCCAACCCAGGAGCTGGGTCCTGCTTAGCTCTTTTAGGATTCTTTCCCCTTTCCCTTATACCGTTAAGCAACCTGATCAGAATTGGAATTTCTAACCATTGCCTACACTCATAACTGTATGCTCTACATTAGAATCAGAGCTCTTTTAGCATGGAGAATCACTGATCTTTCAACGCCTGTGAAAATTAATGAGTAAAGATAGGCCTGTTTCTTCTGGAATGTAAATAGAAATTAGTCTAACAGGAACTTCAAAATAAATTGCCACTAGAGATTGAAGAGTTGTTAGAAATAAAGATCAAATCACAAGTAGGATTTTTATGTAACATTAAATATATAACTTGACTACTTACCCATACCCGCTCCTGAAAGAAATTTTATCATGCTTTCAATAAGTTATCTAGACCAATTTGGTTGGTTGTGTTCCATTTTAACAATCAGTTTAAGTACATGAATAGGTTCATATCATTAACTTTCATCTCTATGTGCCATTATAACTTGAAGTCTTAAAAAGTAATGGTTATTCTTTCAGAAAGTACTTTGTGTGATTTTCCTATCTGAAAGATCACAAGAAAGACAGTGATAATTTGCACAAATCCAAACTGATATATTTTAACTGTAGCTTATTTATTCATTTCACTTCTAACAAAAAAGACTTGAACTTAACCCAATCATATCAATGTGAAAGGAGAAGCAACACTAGCCACGCTTCTAATAAAGAGTTTAGATTGACTCAGAGCAAAAATTATGAAGATGATATGTGATAAATTTATCAGAGTTCTAAATAGTTAGAAAATAGCTCTTAAACGTATTGCTCTGATTCAATATTCTTTATGTTTTCTATGCGAAATACCTTTTTTCATAACTTTTATACTTATGAAAAATAAGACAATGTGTCTTTCTGTGACTCCTTATATTAATTCATTGTGCATATTTTATGAAGTACATCACATAATAGCTTCTGTGTGCATTTCTCCTCTCCCTCACTAGAATGCACACTCCTGAGAGTAGAGAATCTGTTACTCATCTTTGTGTCCTTCACCAAAAGCAGCACCCTGCTTTGCATATTTTGTATCCAATAAATAGCCATGTGAATAGGCCAGGTGAGATCACACCTGTAATCTCAGCACTTTGGGAGACCGAGGTTGGTGGATCACTTTAGGTCAGGAGTTCGAGACCAGCCTGGCAACATGGTGAAACCCTGTCTCTAACCAAAATATAAAAAATTAGCCGGGTATGGTAGTGCATGCCTGTAATCCCAGCTACTTGGGAGGCTGAGGCAAGAGAATTGCTTGAACCCAGGAGGCGGAGGTTGCAGTGAGTCAAGATCCTACCACTGCACTCCAACCTGGGTGACAGAGCGAGACTCCACTCAAAAATAAATAAATAAATAAATAAGTAATATGAATAAATTATTACTGTTTATGCATGCTAAAGTTTTTCTCACAATTTTAATCTTAATTCTACAAATTAAATTCTATAAATTGGTTTCTTTAAGAGAAACCTAGAATCTAGAGCCCCAAATTTAGCTGAGTCTTCCTTAAATTTTGTTTATTTGTATTCTTTAAATGAGTGTGAACATAAAAGGCAGGGGGATATCTAAACAATGGTTAAAATTGATCTTGTTAGCAGTGTCTCAGTTAGTTTTGCTGGAATAAAAGCTCTGTGCTTTCATAATGGATCCTGGAGACCACAGCTCCTCTCTCCCATGTCTTTGAAGACTACCTAGAATCACGAGTATGACAGTGAATAGGTGGTTTGGGACAAATCTGGTACTTTAGTCATTTGGACACAGGTTTAAAAGTTAAGCAAGCCAGCCCGGACACAGTGACTCACACTTGTAATCCCAGCACTTTGGAAGGCCGAGGCAGGTGGATCTCTTGAGGCCGGGAGTTCAAGACCAGCCTGACCAACATGGTGAAACCCTGTCTCTACTAAAAAATACAAAAATTAGACTGGCGTGGTGGTGCGTGTCTGTAATCCCAGCTACTTGGGAGGCTGAGGCAGGAGAATCACTTCAACCCGGGAGGCGCAGGTTGCAATGAGCTGAGATGGCGCCACTGCACTCTAGCCTAGGCAACACAGCAAAACATCAACAACAACAACAAAAAGTTAAGCAAACCTTAACTTTTAGAATAGAAAATATTACTAAAACAGAAGGTCGGGAGGCGCGGTGGCTCTCGCCTGTAATCCCAGCACTTTGGGAGGCTGAGGCAGGCGGATCACAAGGTCAGGAGATTGAGACCATCCTGGCTAACGTGGTGAAAACCTGTCTCTACTAAAAATACAAAAAATTAGCCTGGCGTGGTGGCGGGCCTCTGTAATCCCAGCTACTTGGGAGGCTGAGGCAGGAATATGGCATGAACCTGGGACGCAATGCTTGCAGTGAGCAGAGATTGTGCCACTGCACTCCAGCCTGGGCAACAGAGGGAGACTCCATCTCAAAACAACAACAACAAAAATAGAAAGTCAGGAAGTAAACAGAATATTCATATTCATTCAGGAAAGTTTTTTTTTTTTTTGATGAAAACTGATTAGGACATGCATTTAATGAATTACTTTTTTTTTTTTTTTTTTTTTTGAGATATAATCTCCCTCTGTCGCTCAGGCTGGAGTGCAGTGGCATGGTCTCAGCTCCTTGCAACCTCCGCCTCCCGGGTTCAAGTGATTTTCTTGCCTCAGCCTCCCAAGTAGCTGGGATTACAGGTGCCTGCCAACACGCCCAGCTAATTTCTTTTTCTTTTTCTTTTCTTGCTTTTTGTTTTTGAGATGGAGTCTTGCTCTGTCGCCCAGGCTGGAGTGTAGTCACACAATCTCAGCTCACTGCAACCTCTGCCTCCCGGGTTCAAGCGATTCTCCTGCCTCAGCCTCCCGAATAGCTGGGATTACAGGTGCCCACCACCACAGCTGGCTAATTTTTGTATTAGTACAGATGGGGTTTCACCATGTTGGCCAGGATAGTCTCGATCTCCTGACCTCATGAGCCGCCCACCTCAGCCTCCCAAAGTGCTGGGATTACATGAGTGAACCACCACTTCCCACCAACACCCAGCTAATTTCTTTTGTATTTTTAGTAGAGATGAGTTTCGCCATGTTGGCCAGGCCAGTCTCGAACTCCTGACCTCAGGTGATCCACCCACCTCAGCCTCCCAAAGTGTTGGGTTTACAGGCGTGAGCCACCGCGCCCAGCCTACATATTTTTTTAAATGGGAAATTTAAGAACAAATTTGTTGTATGTTGTATTTTGGAAACAGTTAAGCCACTAGAGTAGGTGTTCTTACAATTCAGCCAGCATGAGAGTAAATCACTGGTTTTTATTCTTGGGAAATGTGACCTAGTATGAAAGCACTTGTGTTAATGTCAAGAAGAGTGGTACGATGACAGAGGCAATGAGAAAGTGGTTTTCCTCATTAGAATAGTTTTCATAGAGAAAGGAAAGCTGGAGAATAAAGTCTTGTCCATCTTTTTCCAAGAGAAGAGAAACAGGTTAGATGACAGTAGCACCGATAGCCAGCTGAGCCTCATGGTCAAGAGCAGGGATTATAGGAAAAAGAGGCAGGCCTGGTTGGAATCCTAGCTATGCCACTTTAACTCTGGACAAATTGGTTAACCTCTTGTCTCCTTCTTTGTAAAACAGCCATAGTAATTCTGTTTATCTCCCAAAATTGCTTTGAGAATTATTTTTAAAAAACTATGTTTTTAAAAAGCCTGGTACACGGTAAGCATTCAACAAATGGTGACGTCAAAGAAAAACGAATAAACAAACTTGTTCTTTATACAGAAATATTTTTACAGCTCAGAATGACATCTTATCATGCTCTTTTAGCGTGGTGGAAATATTTCTTAAGAGCCTGTAACTGTCATCTAAAATTCTACATACTCTAACTAGCCTCTTATAGTCTATTTTTTTGAAGAGGAATTAATTCAAATCCAATAACAAATATCTTACAGAAGAAAATAATAGATCTGCATTCTTACAAAATAAACTATTACTGTTTATGCATGCTAAAGTTTATTGTAAACTATGTTATTTGTATCAAAATTGTCAGTGCTTTATTCTTCAGTGAGCTGCTAAAATCAATTTTCATAAACCAAAAGGGAAGAAAAATTTGGTTCTGAAATTTGGTGTATTTACCAAAATGTGACACTTAGTGAACCTCAAACAATCGGCTGGTTGTACCCATTTCTTTACTGGGAAAAGCAGTAGAATGATTTGCTTTCTGAAGGTACGGATAGTCAGTTTATTAGTGCAGTGCTTCGCCTAGAAGCATTAGTTACTTTGATGAAAACAATTCCTACCCTGGTTTCCTTTATGGAGTGAGAATATTACCACCTATCCCTTTTTACCTTGAGTTATGATAAAAAGAGATCTGAGTTAAACAGGGATCAATACAGCATTTATTTTTACTGATAAAGGGCTACCTCAGGGATAGACATGAAATCTTTAATGCTTAAGAATAATAGTGTTACTGCCTGATCCTCATGTTAGTTGACAAATATTGCCCAGTGTCTGTAGCCATTCCTTGGGAACTAGAGGTCTCAGGGCCAAATGCACTGTGTTCTTATGTTCTCCCACAGGAGTGCATTTAGAGATGAAATCAGCTTGAAAAGAACATTAAGAACAGCCTTCAAGGGGGGAATGAAGTCATAGCCAGGCAGTTTTATCCCTTTGCCTTGGTGATGGAGTATGTTTTGTGCTCACTGCATGCAAATGTCTCTGGGCTTTAAAAAGAAATATTTTTCCATAAGAATAGGCAATATAAAAGAAGAGCAGAAAAAGGAAAAATAAATTCACCACGCTAATATAATTACTATGTGCACTTTTATGTCCATCATTCAGTTTTTACAAATCTGTAAGATAATGAAAAATTATTTTTTATTCTGCTTGTTCTATTCAAAATCATAACAAATATTTTCCATAATATAATCTTTATAAGCATGTTTAATAATGCTCTAGTATATAATATTTTACTGATGGAGTTAGCATAATTTATTTAACTACTCTTTAGTTATTTTTAGTTTTTAAAGTTGTTTCCAGGTTTTCCTTTGCTCATAGAAATAGTGCTGATGTAAATATCATTCTGCTGATATAATATCAGCCTTTGCTATTTCAGATTTCTTACCTTAATATACACTCCCAAGAGCTGATTTCAGGGTCCAAGAGCCTGAGATATATTCCTGCAGGATTTTTTTTAGTAGATGATAAAGAACCACTTTCTCCTAATACAATCCTAATCAGCTCTTTAAAATCTGGTGTTTGAAGGTTGGACTGAGGAGGAGCCGTATTTTAGGAATGGCAGCAGGACATGTCAGAACTGTATATGGGAGCTGGCATTCTGTTACTTACATTTGTTATCTTAGCAGCAGCACAACTAGGAGAAAATACTAACCTTCAATGCTGCTCTTCCAATGCCTGAGAGGAGTTTAACAGAAAATTGAACATATTTTCAACTTGATGAATTTCTCAAGAAGAGAGAGAGGAACTAACATTTATTGAGTGCCTATTTGGCTCCAGGCACATTGATTGTTATTTCAAATTTATTATTATTGGAATTACACAGTGGGATTTGTTGCCTGAATTGTAGCACTCATCTATTTTCCCCAACAGGGTTTTCCGGTCAATAGAGTATAGCTGCAGAGACCGGAGTCAAACAGGGCTCAATGTCTTAGCCGTACTGCTAGAGCTGGGTTGAGGTATGTGAAATACCTCCTAATTCCCTCCAAGCCTAGACTTTGGAATCCAAGTGTCACTGATTTATCTACTTGCCTACAGCAGAGTAGCTGGGGTTGACAAAGCAGGCCTCTCTTGGTCTGCTTCTCACATAAAAATAAAAAAACACAGATACTTACTGTGCAAGCAAGCAGGCCCGAGAGAATGAAAGAGAGACCATCACCTGTCCACCTGGCAACGTGGTGTTTTGCCTTCTGGTCAAGATAGTTCTATGGAGAGGGTCCTCTCTGTACATTCAATCAGGTCAGCCACTTCTCCTCCCCTGGCGAAGGACTAGGGCAGGGAAGCAGTGTCCTCATGGAAACTAAGGAAGGGATCTAGGATTCAGATCCCTCATTCCTCCAAATTATCACAAATAGTCTTTGAAAGAATACTGTGAGAACTAGAATCATATTTGTAGATAAGGAAGCTGAGATTCAGATATGTTAAGCAATTTCCTAAGGTCACACAGTTAAGTGGCAAGTGGCTGAGTCAACATTCAAACTTTGGTGTGTGAGACCCCAAGGTCCATGTTCTTTTCATTGTGCTGTTGAGTGCTCCTGCCTTCATGAGCCCCACCTCCCCCAAGTACATTTGTATTTTAGTACAGGCTCTCTGCAGACATAATCACTTAAAAGATGGGAATGACTCTCATGGTGGAAATTTCAGCTATCTTGGTATATCAGAGGGGTTGAGATTTGGGGCAGTTTGGCCTTTTGACATTTCTCAAACGATAAGCTTATATGTAACATTTAGAATTGATATAGTGATCAGTTCAAGCTCAAGACAGAAAAAACTGAGAGATAAAAATCAGTGCTTAGAATCTAAGACAAATTTTGTCCTGAGAAATACTTATGAGCCTTTTTATTGTTATGTAGTTATATGATTTAAACTTAAAACATTAGACTTTATGACCTAATGATCTATAACAAATTATATTGCTTCATGCTTTATACATTTCATAGGAAATTTTTGAAAATAGACTTTATTTTAAAGCAGTCTTAGGTTTATAGCAAAATGGAGTGGAAGGTACAGAGGTTTCCCATATTCCCCCTGTCCCCACACATGCACATCCTTCCTCATTGTCAACATCCCCTCCCAGAGTGGTAGATTTGTTACAATTGATGAACCTGCATTGACATATCATTACTATCCAAAGCCCATTAGGGTTCACCGTTGGTGGTGTACATTCTATAGGTTTGAACAAATGTATAATGACATGGGTCCACCATTATAGTATCATACAGAGTAGTTTCATTGTCCTAAACATCCTCTGTATGCTGCCTACTCATTCCTCCCTACTAATCTTTCCTTCATCCTAAACCCTGGGAACCACTGACCTTTCTACTATCTTCATAGTTTTGCCTTTTCAGAATGTCATGTAATTGGAGTCATACAGTATGTTGCCTTTATGGAATGCCTTCTTTCCCTTAGTAATGTACATTTAAGTTTCTTCAATGTCTTTTCATGGCTTGATAATTCATTTCCTTTAAGCAGTAAATAATATCCCATTGTCTGGATGTACTATAGTTTATTTCCCTATTCGTCTACTAAAGGACATTTTGGTTGCATCCACATTTTGGCAATTATGAATAAAGTTGCTGTAAATATCCATGTGTAGGTTTTTGTGTGGACATAAGTTTTCAACTCCTTTGAGTAAATACCAAGGAGTGCAATTGCTGGATCTTATGACAAGAGTATGTCTAGTTTTGTAAGAAACTGCCAAACTGTCTTCCAAAGTGGCTGTGTCATTTTGCATTCTCACTAGCAATGAAGGAGAGTTCCTGTTGTCCCACATACTTGTTAGCATTTGGTGTTGTCAGAGTTCTGGATTTTGGCCATTCTAATAGGTGTGTAGTAGTATCTTGTTTTAATTTGGATTTCCTTATTGACGTATGACATGGAATATCTTTTCATATGCTTATTTGCCATCTGTATATTTTCTTTGATGAGGTGTCTGTTAAGGTCTTTGGCCAATTTCTTAATTGTATATTTTGGATAGCAGTCCCCTATGAGATACATTGTTTGCAAATATTTTCTCCCAGTTGTGGCTTATCTTTTCATTCTCTTTTGCAGAGCAGAAATTTTAAATTTTAATGAGTTTTAAACTCTCAGACATGTCCACACTGAATCTCCTGCAATTTGCAATTATAGTTTAAGTTTTCCTACCTCCATGCTGGTTCCTATGAAAGGTTCTGCTGGATGTTTTCTGGTTTGGTACATTGTGACTCAATTTTGGGGGCAGTGGTTTGCCCTCTGACCTCTCTTCTCTTATGAATTTAAGAAGAGTTGTTGATTTTTCAGTTTTCTCAGCCTTTTACTTGTTGTTAGGATGCAGTGGTGACTTCCAAGCCCCTTACATGTCAGTCTAACCATGCTTGTCTTTTAAATCATGCGAGGAATAAAAATTTAAAATATGCCTTTCAAAGAAAACAATGGAAATACTCACCAATTATAGTTTCTAAATTCTTTAATTTTGTAATCTAAATGCTTTTCTGAATTAAAATAAATTTTATAGTGGTAACCATTTTTTAGATTATAAAAATAATATGTTACTTTCCAAAAAATGGGATAGAATGTTAAGTAGAAATAGCATCAATAATCCCATCATCATACGCAATCATTTTTATAATTTCTTTTGTATTTCTTGTCTTTTATTCTTTTAAAAAAAAAAAAAAAACAACTGTTGCCCCCCACTTTTTTTTCCTCTATGTAATATCAACAGTCTTTCAATTCTTCCACTGAAGCTCTGGGTTCCATAATCCATTTTCTCAGGAGTCTGCTTCCATCAATTACTCTTCTCCTGAATTTTTCTTCTTCCTGAGTTATTTTTTTTAAGCATATGAACATGCTGTGTTAGTCAAGGATATGTGCCTTTTTCTGTAAACATTTTTTCTAACACAGATCTGTTCTTTCCAACTCTAAGTAAAGACCCTTCCCCCTGTCAGAAGAGAGCTCTTCATGGATCTCTTTTATTCCTACGTGTCTTCTGTGTGTCAAATCTGACTGCCCTTTTACATGGGTCATTTCTCAGACCAGAGTAGACTTCATTACTGCTTGTGTAGATAGAGTGGATTCCCATGCTCAGTGTTTCTCAAGTGCAGTGCAAACTCACTGCATGCATAGAATCCATCCAAGCCCATTGCATCATCAAGACTCTGCACTTCTGGCATAAAAACAGACATATGTGTCAATATATCTCAATAGAACTAAGAGTCCAGAAACGAACCCATACATTTATGGTCAATTGATTTTCAACAAATAAGCCAAAAAAAATTTAGTGGGAAAGAAGTGTTTTCAACAAATGGTGCTAGGACAGCTGGATATCCACATGGTAAAGAATGAAGTTGGGTCTCTATTCACACCACATACAAAAATTAAGTTGGAGTGAATCGACGACATAAATATATCTATCTAAGAAGAAAATATAGGTGCACATCTTCATGATTTTGGATTAGGCAGCGGTCTCTTAGATATTTAGATATAATACCAAAGATAGAAACAACCAAAGAAGAAATAAATAAAACAGGCTTAATCAGAATTAAACAGCTTTGTTTTTATAAGAACACTGTCAAGAGGCCAGGTGCGGTGGCTCATGCCTGTAATCCCAGTACTTTGGGAAGCTGAGGTGGGTGGATCACTTGAGGTCAGGAGTTCGAGACCAGCCTGGCCAACATGGCAAAACCCTGTCTCTATTAAAAATACAAAAATCAGTTGGGTGTGGTGGTGGGTGCCTGTAATCCCAGCTGCTCCAGAGGCTGAGGCAGGAGAATCACTTGAACCTGGGAGGCGGAGGCTACAGTGAGCTGAGTTTGTACCGTTGCACTCCAACCTGGAAGACAGAGTGAGACTCCATCTGAAAAAGAAAAAGAAAAAAAAAAAAAAACAACACTATCAAGAAAGTGACCAGACAACACACTGAAAGGAAGAAAATACTTGAAAAACATGTCTGATAAGGGTCTAGTGTCCAGAATATATTTAAAAACTCTTACAGTTCAACAACAAAACAGCCAAGTAACCCAATTGTTAAAAATGGCCAAAGACATTTATGCAAAGAAGTTATGCAGATGACCTGCAAGCACATAAAAGGCTGCTCAACATTATTAGCTGCTAGGAAAATACAAATAATACAGTATTGTGGTTATGTTAAAAGAGATTCCTTATTAAATAAGGAATACAAATATTTATGATGAAATGATATGATATTTGTGATTTGCTTCTAAATGATATGGGATGGGGAGAATTGGGTAGAAGTTAAATGAATATAAGTGACCAAAATTGATACTTGTTGAAGTTGGGGAATATAGATAAATGGGAAATCACTATACTCTTTACTGATTTTATATATATTTGAAATTTGAAACAAAGGTTCATAGGATTCTTATCTTTATTTATTTATTTTTTTTTTGGAGACAGGGTCTCTCTCTGTCACCCAGGCTGGAGTACAGTTGCGTGATCATAGCTCACTGCAACCTCAAACTCGTGGGCTCAAGCCATCATGCCACCTAAGCCTCCCAAGTAGCTAGGACTACAGGTGCCAAATAATTGGGGCAATAAAAATGGAAACTAGATTTATTTTTAAAATCAATAAATTAGGTAACCGTTGATTAAGTAAAACATAATCACAGATATCTAGTGAAACATATAAATTATCTGAAATGACCCAAGAGGAGGCAGACATGTTTACACTGATTACTGTGTAAGAACTAGGAAAGGTTCTTAAAGATAACCCTAAAAAGTTTTCAAGTCCAGATTGTTTTATACCTGAATTCAACCTAACTTTCAAATATCATATAATTCCTCTATTACTTGCTATTTCAGACCAAAAATGGATTCAAAATGGCCACAACTAATTTTTTAAAGGCAACCTTAATTCTGAATACTAGTAAGAATAGTTCAAACAAAAAATACATGAATAGATATAAATATCTAAATAAAATATTAGCAAATTAAATTTAACAATGTATTACAAGAGAAATAAACCATAAACAAGTACTGTTTTGCATTTCAAGGTTGAAAGATAGTTTAACCCTAGGAAATCTATTCATATAAGTCATTACCATAGCAGATTAAAGAAGAAACATCATGTAATTATATTAATAAATTTTTTCATTTTTGTTATTGTTGTGTATATTTGGAAGGTGTATTTTAGTTCAGTTCTCTCCCTACTTTGCAGATGACTTTTGGAGTGATCAGAAAATTTTCCAGTCCATAAACTTGCCTATTGGAGGGGAAGGGAAAAAAGGGTACATAAAATATTTTTCAATTTTTCTAGAAGAGCAGGCCGTTAAGCCTGTTCAACTTGGTTCAAATCAAGCTTATTATGTGGTATGGAATCATTATATGATATATGATGATTAAGATTGCTCTAATGACTAGTAGAATAGATTTCATGTCTTACTAAAATGCAAATTATCTTGGCAGGGATAATGTATTCAGCTTCACTTGCCAATTAGCAGAGGAGACTTTTGTTAGGGAAGTGGAAAGAAATGGACACATAAGATGGGGAGGAAGGTGCATCATCAAAAAGCAAAAGCGCGTTGATTAATTTTGCTGATGTAACACTTTGGCTTAGGGTGAGCCTTGAATGTCTGTGCTCTAATCACAGAGGCCAGCAAGAAAGGGAATGGCACACTCAGACAGAGTGCAGACAGGAAAGGAGATTTAGCACTCAAGCAGTCCCTCCCATGGTCCTAGCTTTTGACAGGCATTTTAATGATAGCAAGCACTGATTGTTCACAATTTATAGATGAGGCGACTGAATTTTAGAGAGGTTAAATAACTTGCACAAAGTGACTCATCTATCAAAATGCTATGCCAAATTTTAATTCCAAGTTTGTATGACTCCAAAGTCAGTGTTGTTTCCACTGAAATAATTAAATAAAAGAATAGTCAACTATGCCACTTTTTCAATAATGAGAATATGAGTATTACATAAACATATTATACATAGCATACAAATACATCATTAGCTGATTTACTAAAAACTTCAGTGAGCTTTGAAAGCAGAGAATGTCCTTTTGTTAACTACAAAGACTAACAATAAGCAGTGGGGTTTATTTTCTTTAGTATATATAAGTTTAATTAGGCATTAAAAGCAGGCAAGCCATCTGTTTCTCTTCTGATAGTTGAGGTTTTACAAAGTTACTTTGTGGAGATATATCTATCTGTTCTCTCTCTCTCTCTCTCTCTCTGTGTGTATATATATATATATATATATATATATATATATATATTCGGAATAACCACAGTGCTGCTGCTGTTAAAATGTCAAAAGCTGAAACCACGCAGGGCACTTCTTAAATGCTAAATCTCTTCTTTCTGCCGTCTCTCTGAATCTACTCCTCCCTTTCTCATTGGGAATGTATGAATGTGTCATTTATATACGTATATATAAATGACACTAATATAACCTCTGTAGTACATCGTTTAAAAAATTAATAATTTTAACATTTATATGGTCAATTAAAAATTACATGTTTTTGAGGCAGGTAGATCACTTGAGATCAGGAGTTCGAGACCAGCCTGGACAACATGGCAAAATCCTGTCTCTACTAAAAATACAAAAAATAGCTGGGCATGGTGGCTCATGCCTGTAATCCCAGCTACTTGGGAGGCTGAGGCAGGAGAATCACTTGAATCTGGGAGGCGGAGGTTGCAGTGAGCTGAGATTGCACCACTGCACTGCAGCCTGGGTGACACAGCAAGACTCCATCTCAAAAAAAAAAAAAAAAAAAAAATTATATATTTTGCATCTTAAAAAACTTGTAGAATTTTCTTCTTCAGGAAAGTCTGTTTTTGATGTGATTACTTACATAAGGCTTGCAGTTTGGATTTGTAGTCTCTACTTCAAAGCAGAGTAAGAAATAAACTAGTGTGTTCTTTCTTGGTGAGAATTGTTTAGTTTAAATATTGATGTAGCTTATTTTTTCTCAGCTATTTAATTAGCACCTGTATTGGCTAGAAAATACAATAAAATGTATACTATATATAATACACAATGTACATATATTACATATAGGTATTGTCAAATACATTTTCTTAGTATTTTTGGCAGTTTATTTTAGGAATGAAGCTTTAGAAATAGTTTTGGTGTATCATTTTTATGTAATTTCTTTTAGGTATTACAAAATGATCCTCTGTTGAACCATTTTGCATTTCTTTATTTCTTTTTTTTTTTTTTTTTTGAGATAGAGTTTCGCTCCTGTTGCCCAGGCTGGAGTGCAATGGCGTGATCTCAGCTCAATGCAAACTCTGCCTCCCAGGTTCAAGCAATTCTCCCGCCTCAGCCTCGTGAGTAGCTGGGATTACAGGCATACAACGAGGCTGGTTCAAAAATGCTAAGCAGTGCATGATAAAGAAAAACTGTAAATATTGGGAAAAGTCTTGACATAGTAACATTTTCAGGGAAATGAGAAAATATGTGATATTGAAACCAGCCCAATTATTCCATAGGGCTGATATTTAGGGCTTCTTTGATTAAACATAGAAACTAACATAGAGCGAGACTCCATCTCAAAAAAACAAACAAACAAAAGTTGTTCCAATGCAATTCATATATTCCAATGCAATTCATATATGCTTGGTCGTAACACTAAATTTGCATTTTCTTATGCACAATTTTATGTTAGAAACATAAAACTCACGCAAAAAACTGTACCCAGCTTAACTGGGCTGCACTATGGAGGAGTATAACATGCATACACACACCCCTACACACACATAGTCCTCAGACATCTACCTCAGTTCACTGTGTATCTTATCTGATAAGGTTGTGTTTTGCTATTATTTTACACATTTGTAAACTTTTCTATGTTAAACAACAGCAACAGCAACAACAACAATACTCATTTAACTTCCCAAACGTGCCTAAGCAGGCTGATTAAAAAATGCTAAGCAGTGCATGATAAAGAAAAACTGTAAATACTGGGTAAATTCTTGACATAGTAAAAGTTTTGAGGGAATTGAGAAAATATGTGATATTGAAACCAGCCCAATTATTCCATAGGGCTGATATTTAAGGCTTCTTTGATTAAACATAGAAACAGCCTCCCAGTCTTAGAACTTGAGAAAGTTATAATTGTCTTATCTGAGTTCCTTTTTCAGGAAATGAACTCTCAGGAGTCCCAGATAGTATCAAGGAACTGAAACTTACTAGATCACTGCATCTGGAAAATAAGACACCAGACCCTTTATCCATCATGACTGCCTAACCAACTACCTCCTTCCTGTTGAGCAACATTTCTTCCTTACCCCTGCCTAATTACTGTTTTCCCACATATGTTTACATTTCTTCCTTGTTATATAAACCCGTACTTTTAGTTGGTCAGGAAGATAGATTTGAAACTGATCACCCATCTCCTCAGACACAGCTCCCAATTAAAGTCCTCTCTGGCAATGCTCATCTTAGTGATTGGCCTTCTGTGTGGCAAGCAATTGGACCTAGACCAAATGCCTGGTATTTCTGTAACAATCTCTCTCAGGTAAAAAGCATATGGAAGTTCACATTGTAGACAGAAACTCCACAAAATAAAAGAAACATCGTGGCTGGAACAAGTTCAAATGTTGTGAAGTCAATAAGAAGAGGTCTCAAGAAATAGAAGAAATGGAAAAATTGTGGAATATAGAATGAAGACCAAACTGTGTTGAGAACAGCCTTTCTTATAATCAAAGAGAAAGAGTAGGCTGGGTGCCGTGGCTCATGCCGGTAATCCCAGCTCTTTGGGAGTCTGAGGCAGGTGGATCACGAGGTCAGGAGATGAAGACCATCCTGGCTAACACAGTGAAACCCTGTCTCTACTAAAAATGCAAAAAATTCGCCGGGTGTGGTGGCGGGTGCCTGTAGTTTCAGCTATTCAGGAGGCTGAGGCAGGAGAATGGCGTGAACCTGGGAGGCGGAGCTTGCAGTGAGCTGAGATTGCGCCACTGCACTGCAGCCTGGGTGACAGAGCGAGACTCCATCTAAAAAAAAAAGAGGAAGAGTAATATGTATACAAAGACCTTAAGTAGATATTGACAAATCCTGAATAACTTTTTTTTTTTTTTTTTTTTTTTTAAGGTCCTGGTTTGGCAATTTTAAACATCACTATAGTTTTCAAAGTCTTCAGCTGTCAGGCTTTTTCTGTGTACAAAAGGCCACAAAAGAATTTCCAGATAGGTGTGGTGGCTCATGCCTATAATCCCAGCACTTTGGGAAGGTGAGGCAGGAGGATGGCTTGAGCCCTGGAGTTTGAGGGTTTTGAGGGTGCAGTTAACTCTGATTGCAGCATTGCACTCCTGCCTGGGCAACAGAGCAAGACTCTCTCTCTCTCTCTCTCTCTCTCAAATAAATAAATAATTAAAAAAGAATTTCTAGCAGTGAAACACATGTGAATGGAAGAGGTAGGCTATATATTGTATCAAACTACAGTTTTGAGGAAACAGCTGTTATTGAAAACGTATTTCTTGAAGAATCTACATCTCAAAGGCCAAAAAAAAAAAAAAAAAAAAACCCCAAAATAGGACCCAGTGAAGTAGGAGGTAGGACTTGACTCCAGATCAGATTGAAGACTGGCTGAAGAAAAGAAGAGGCACCAAAAGTACCTCTCCATAAGATATACCCACCAGCCCCATCACAGTTTATCATTGCCATAGCAACACCTGAAAGTTACTGCCCTTTTCCATGGCAGCAACCTGGAAGTTACCGCCCCTTTTCTAGAAATTTCTGAATAACCTGCTCATTAATTTACATATAATTGAAATATGTATAAATAAGACTGCAGAACTATCCCTGAGCTGTTAATCTCTGTGCACTGCCTATGGGGTAGCCCTGCCCTGCAGGAGCAGTCATGGAGCTGTAGTGCTGCTGCCTCAATAAGGCTGTTTTCTTCTACCACTGGTTCACACTTGAATTCTTTTCCTGGGTGAAGCCAAGAACCTTCCTGGGCTACACCCCAAGTTTGAGACTTGCCTTCCCTGCATCAAAAGGATTTAAAGCTGTGAAACATCACGAACTGTGAGAATCCTCCTTGTACCACTTCCTAGTAACTCACAAGCTGCAATCTTTCCTACATACACTTTCACAAGCAAACTTCAGGTCTTTTTTAAGATTAAGTGCCATTTAAAAAGTAGTATCTATGTATGTCTTAACTATTTAACATGTATAAAACTATGCTATGCTTTTTATTAAATTACCAGCTTAAAAACAAATGTCCCAGCCCGGGCAACGTGGTGAAACTCTGTAATTTTGTACAAAATTTAATTTTTGTAAATTTTGTACAAAAAAATAAAAATTATCCAGATGTGGTGCTGCATCCCTGTAGTCCCAGCTACTTGGGAAGCTGCGGTGGGAGGATTGCTTGAGCCCAGGTTGAGGCTGCAGTGAGCTGTAAGCATGCCACTGCACTCTAGCCTAGGTGACAGAGCAAGACCCTGTCTCAAAAAAAAAAAAAAAAAAAAAGTTGCTGTTGGAGTTTTTTAATGTTGACCCCTATATGCCCTGTGGGTTTTATTCTGTGATTCTACTTAATGGCGTAATTTGTAAGAATGGTTATTTGCCATTTTAGCAGAACTCACTGACTATATTTTATCTTGATTCAAAATGCTGCTTTTATGTTATGTTTCCATGTGTACTTTTTCTATTTCTGGACATTCAATTTTGTTTCACGGTCTGTCTGACTACTCATATGCCAGTGCCATATTACTTTAATTTTTGAGGCTTGATAATGTTTTAATATCTGGTAGAGGTAGTGCTGCTTCCTCCCATCTTCCCCCTACCCATTTCTATATTTCAGGGGTTTCCTGTCCTGTTTTGACTTCTCTGTTTTTCCATATGGACTTTAGAATCAATTTTATTAGCACTAGGACAAAAGTTGTTGATTATTTAAATAAAATCACATTAAATCTGTGAATTAACACAAAAAGAACTGACATCTTTGTGATACTGAGTCTGCTTCTTCATGAAATGGCTCCAGAAATTTGTTAAAGTCTATATTTGTTTGTTTTTTTTTTTTTAAGAAGGGTTTTAATGATCTTTTTCTCATGGAGGATTTTACATTTCCTTTTATAAAAAGTTTTATCTTATTTGTAATTGACATGTAATGTACATATTTATGGGTACAGTGTGATGTTTCAATACATGTATACAATGGGTAATGATCAAATTAGGGTAATTAGAGCTGGGTGTGGTGGCTCGTGCCTGTAATCTCAGCACTTTGGGACGCTGAGGCAGGTCGATCACCTGAGGTTAGGATTTTAAGACCAGCCTGGCCAACATGGTGAAACCCTGTTTCTACTAAAAATACAAAAATAATTTCCAGGCATGGTGGCATGTGCCTGTAGTCCCACCTACTCAGGAAACTGAGGCATGAGAATCACTTGAACCCAGGAGGTGGAGGTTGCAGTGAGCCGAGATCATACTGCTGCACTCCAGTCTAGGTGACAGAGTGAGACTCTGACTAAAAAAAAAAAAAAAAAAAAAAAAAAAAGGAACCAAAGTGAGGGTAATTAGCATATCCATCATCTCAGACATTCATCATTTCTTTGTGGTGACAACATGTAAAATTCTCTCTTTAGCTATTATGAAATATACAATATACTATTGTTAACTATAATTACCATACTGTGCAATGAAACACTAGAACGTAATCCACTTATTTAACTATAATTTTCTACTTGTTGACCAACCCTCGCCATTCCCCCTCTCCCTCCTCTTCGCAGCCTCTGGTTAACCACTAATCTCTACATGTATGAGATCAACTTTTTATTAAGTGTATCTTTAGCATTTTATATTTTTTGCTGTTATAGTAAACAATATCCTCGTTTCCATTATATCATTTAACTGGTGGTTGTTTTGATAAATTCTACGGATTTCTGTATATTAATTTTATATTCTGCTACCTTAATAATGTACCTGAAATCTTATTTGTAGTTGTTTTTCCCATTAAATTTTTGGCACATGCAGGTATACATCATACGATATGATTTTTATGTTATTAAGCAATAGAAAACAATTAGGACATTTTTCAATTCACATGCCCTAAATAGTTTCTCTTTCTTTTTTTTCTTTTTTCTTTTTTGAGACAGAGCCTTGCTCTTGTCACCCAGGCTGGAGTGCAATGGCATGATATCAGCTCACTGCAACCTCTGCCTCCCAGATTCAAGTGATTCTGCTGCCTCAGCCTCCCAAGTAGCTGGGATTACAGGCGGCCACCACCATGCCTGGCTAATTTTTGTATTTTTAGTAGAGACAGGGTTTTGCCATGTTGGTCAGGCTGGTCTCGAACTCCTGACTTCATGATCCCCCGCGCCTTGGCCTCCCAAAGTGCTGGGATTACAGGCGTGAGCCACTGTGCCCAGCCATATTTTCTCTTTCTTAATGGCATTACAACTAATACATACTATATAATCTGAAATAGTAGTTGTGATAGCAGTTTTCCTTTTCTCATACTTGCCTTTAAAAGGGGTACTTCTGGTATTTCCTTATTATATGCTCCTGGCTTTGGGGCTGCGATATATTAAGAAAGTTTCTATCTATTCCTATTTGATTATTTTCTTAGGAAGGAGTATAGAATTCCTGGGTTGAACTGAGATTATTTGATAAAATGGGCAGTCAGAGATGTACAGAAAAATTGATTTTTGTATATGTTGTAAGGAAGGGGTCCAGTTTCAGTCTTCTGCATGTGGCTAGCCAGTTATCCCAGCACCATTTATTGAATAGGGAGTCCTTTCCCCATTGCTTGTTTTTGTCCGCTTTGTCAAAGATCAGATTGTTGCAGGTGTGTGGCCATATTTATGAGCTCTCTATTCTGTTCCATTGGTCTATGTGTCTGTGTTTGTACCAGTACCATACTGTTTTGATTAATGTAGCCCTGTAGCATCATTTGAAGTCAGGTAGCGTGATGTCTTTGGCTTTCTTCTTTTTGTTTAGGATTGTCTTGGGTATTCCGGCTCCTTTTTGGTTCCATATGAATTTTGAGATAGTTTTTGTCTAGTTCTGTGAGGAATGTCATCAGTACTTTGATACAAATAGCATGGAATCATTTGAGCAGAATGGCCATTTTAATGATATTAATTCTTCTTATACATGAACATGGAATGTTTTTCCATTTGTTTGTGTCATATCTGATTTGTTTGAGCAGTGATTTGTAATTCTTATTGTAGAAATCTGTCACCTCCCTGGTTAGCTGTATTCCTGAGTATTTTATTCTTTTTATGGCAATCGTGAATGGGAATTGATTTGACTCTCATCTTGGCTGTTGGTGGTGTATAGGAATGTTAGTCATTTTTGTACATTGATTTTGTATCCTGAAACTTTGCTGACATTGTTTATCAGCTGCAGGAGCTTTTGGCCAAGACTGTGCGGTTTTCTTGATATCAAATCATATTGTCTGCAAACAGGCATAGTTTGACTTTCTGTCTTCCTATTTGGATACCCTTTAGTTCTTTCTCTTGCCAGATTGCGCTGGCCCAGACTTCCAATACTATGTTGAATAGGAGTGGTGAGAGAGCATCCTTGTCTTGTGCCAGTTTTTAAGGGGAATGTTTCCAGCTTTTTGCCCATTCAATATGATGTTGGCTGTGGTTCTGTCATATATGGCTCCTATTATTTTGAGGTGTGTTCCTTCTATACCTAATTTATTGAAAGTTTTTAACATGAATGGATGTTGAATTCTATTGAAAGCCTTTTCTGCATCTATTGAGATAATCATTTGGTTTTTGTCTTTAGGTCTCTTTCTGTGATGAATTACATTTATTGATTTGCGTATGTTGAACCAAACTTGCATCTTGGGGAAGAAGCCTGCTTGCTCATGGTGGATTAACTTTTTGATGTGCTGCTGGATTCAGCTGGCAAATATTTTATTGATGATTTTTATATCAATGTTCATTAATGATATTGGCCTGAAATTTTCGTTTTTTGTTGTGTCTTTTTCAGATTTTGGTATCAGTATGATGCTGGCCTCCCAATGAGTTGGGGAGGAGTCCTTCCTCCTCAATTTTTGGAAAAGTTTTAGTAGGAATGGTACGAGTTCTTTTTTGTACATCTGGTAGAATTTGGCAGTGAATCCATCTGGTACTGGCCTTTTTTCTGTTGTTGTTGTTGTTGGTAGGCTATTTATTACTGATTCAATTTTGAACTCGTTATTGATCTGTTCAGGGAATCAGTTTCTCCCTGGTTCAGTCTTTGGAGGGTGTATGTGTCCAGGAATATATCCATCTCTCCTAGGTTTTCTAATTTTTGTGTGTAGAGGTGTTTGTAGTAGTTTTTGTTGTTTATTTTTATTTCTGATGGGGTCAGTGGTAATGTCCCCTTTGTCATTTCTAATTGTGTTTATTTGGAGCTTCTCTTTTCTTCTTTACTAATCTTTTCAAAAATCCAACTTCTGTATTCATTTATCTTCTGAATTTTTTTTTTTGGTCTGAATTAAAGACTTAAATATAAAACCAAAAAGTATGAAAACCCTGGAAGACAACCTAGGCAATACCATCCTGAACATAGGAATGGGCACAGATTTCATAAGAAAGATGCCAAAAGCAATTGTGACAAAAGCAAAAATTGACAAATGGGATCTAATTAAACTAGCTTCTGCACAGCAAGAGAAATTTTCAACAGAGTATATGGAAAACCTACAGAATGGGAGAACATTTTTGCAAACTATGCATCTGACAAAGGTCTAATATCCAACATCTATGAGAAACTTAAACAAATTACAAGAGAAAAACAACCCCATTAAAAACTGGGCAAAAAACATGAACAGACACTTCTCAGAAGAACACATGCATGTGATCAACAAGTATATGAAAAAAAGCTCAACATCAGTTATCATTAGGGAAATGCAAATCAAAACCACAATGAGATACCATCTAATACAAGTCAGAATGGCTATTATTAAAAAGTCAAAAAATAACAGATGCTGGAGAAGTTGCAAAGAAAAGGGAAAACTTATACACTGTTAGTGGTAGTGTAAATTAGTTCAACCATTGTTGAAAGCAGTATGGCAATTCCTCAAAGACCTAAAGACAGAACTACCATTTGATCCAGCAATCTCATTATTGGTATATACCCAAAAGAATATAAATCATTCTACTACAAGACACATTCATGTGAATATTCATTGTAGCACTGTTCACAATAGGAAAGACATGGAATCAACCTAAATGCCCATCTATGACAGATTGGATAAAGAAAATGCGGTCCATATACACCATAGAATACTATGCAGCCATAAAAAACAATGAGATCATGTCTTTTGCAGGAACATGGATGGAGCTGGAGGCCATTATTCTTAGCAAACTAATGTAGGAACAGAAAACCAAATACTTCATGTTCTCACTTTTAAGTGGGAACCAAATAAGGAGAACTCATGAACACAAAGAAAGGAACAACAAACATTGGGTCCTACTTGAGGGTGGAGGGTGAGAGAAGGGAGAGGAGCAGAAAAAATAACTATTGGGTACTAGGCTTAGTAGCTGGGTGACGAAATAATCTGTACGACAAACACCCATGACACAAGTTTACCTATGTAACAAACCTGCACATGTACCTCTGAGCCTAAAATAAAAGTTAAAAATAAATAAATAAATAAATAGAAACACCAAAAATTTTTAAAAAAAGAAAATCAAATGGCCCATTAAATCATGGGGTTGCAGCCTAGGGAACTGATTAACATTGGTTGAATACATGTTGTGTGCTAGGATTATTAGGCATGTTAATAAAATCATTGAAACAAAAAACAAAACAAAAAAGATGTACAGAAGAAAATTAGGTAAGTAGAAAGTATTCCTCTTGAACTTCTTATAAACAGTCATGAAGATGGAACTTCTTCAGGCACATGCCTTTGAATCTACCATTGAATTTGTTTTCCGCCTCACTATGATCAGAGGTGGTAATTCTGATTGGTTTAAGAAGGAGTCTGTTCGTGGGACAGGAGTGGGTGGGGTGGTGGGGTATATATATATATGTATATATGAATAAGATTAATAAATGTGATTCAATGTATAATTTTATTTTGTCCTAGGCCCTGCATTCTAAGATTTCATGCTGGTAGGGATGATACTGGCTTTTTTTTTTTTTTTTTTTTTTTTGCCAGTTCTACATACACAGCTATCAGATTATTATAAATTTAAGGTAAGAACACAGATTAAATAAATAGCAATTTAATGAGATAATTGGGGGAAAGTTTACTGGAGGCTGGGACCCTGTTCCATTGTGTTTGTCTATGGTACTTAACAAAAGGCACTATGGGCACTTTACCAAATATCAGTGTATAGAAAGGACTGAATCATGAGGCAAGTTTGAAAGCAATGCAACTGCAGGTGTGTCACATAGTGGTTTAGTGTATAGTGTTTCAGTACATAGATTTTTGGTGCCAGATTTGAGTTCAGTTCCTGGCTATACTACTTACTAATTGTGATCATGGTCAAATCCTATACATTTTCTATTCCTTAGCTTCATCATCCATAAAAACAGGGATGTTAATTTCTACCTCAAAGTTTACCATCAGGCTTAAATCAATTCATATATATAAGAAGTTATATTACCTATGACATAATAAGTACTTGATAAGAATCACTATTTTTATTGGATGGTAAGTTCTCCCTAGTTTTATGGCTGAATGTTCCTGTTTATGAGCACTTTTTAGGGTGATCAGCCTAGAAAATACAGATGACCTGATTTACATAAGCAAGAAATTAGGGTGTTTTTCTTATACTTAAGGTTTCCTATTACAGTATTTTTGGCTTTTATTATGTCAGAGCATATATCTTAGAAATTTGGGTTGAATAAGCAACATATTTAAGGCAATTCTATTTAAAGGAGTCTGAGATAGTCATGTTTATACATGACTTTTAATTTATACAAAATTAAAACTAAATCTTAAATGGAATTAGATTACAATATATTCAAAAATTACTTATTTAAAATGTTTAATATTATATTGAAATGCTGCCCCATTATACTATATAAGTGACACATTTTCTGAAAAATAATTCTCTCATGATTTTTTATTGTTTAATTTTTCTTAGCATGCTATTGTCTACATCTAGATGTATTGAACTAAAAGGTAGACACCAGTAAAAAGAAGTGGAGTCATATTTCTTACCTCTTAGTACTTCGCTACCTCTTTGTGGTTCATAAGAGGTGCAGAAACACAAGAGATCCATGCAACATTGTCTTTCAACACTTACACCTTACGATAATATATTTATTTTGATTAATTTTCAATAACTCACACGTTCAAATGAAGACAATATCAAAACTTGAAATAATATATTTATTTTGATTAATTTTTAGTAACTCACATGTTCAAATGAAGACAATATCAAAACATGAAATTTTAAGCTCAGCCTAACATTGATTACAAAGTCATCAATCTGAAACAATCAGAATTATAGAAGTCACCATAGTGGCTTAGGCAATGATATGTCTAAAATGGGGTGTGGCTAATGATATAATGGCATATCTTCACTAATATTTGGTAGCAACTGGATTGCCACAAAAACATGTGAGGACCCTTTTTCTGTTATATTGCCATTGTTTTACACCGGAAAAATTACTCTGCTGTTTTCTCAGAGTCAATCCTGGAGTGACGTGAGTAGCAGAATGCCAAGTCCATGAGTCACTTGATAACTACTGGACATGTACATGAGAATATGATGAGGATGGTGCCTTAGAATGGGGATTCTCAATCTGAGGTAGGAAGACGTGATGAGCCACAAAATTCTTATTACAAATTAAAAGGAAGATCAAGAATTGCTGATAGAATTGAGAAGATCTGAAGGGGCATATGGTGTAAGTTTAGCCCAACTAAAGTGGAAATGTTAACAGAAGTACCTGGCAGGCATCAAACAGAGGCAGCTTATCATGAATGCTGCTCAGCTTACTTTCTCAGAGAATCCAGAATTCACTACAATAGTTGTTACTAATGGCTGGTCAACCTGCTCCAGGTTGTCTTTTTGATGGCTTCCAGCCAATCAGCTTACTCAAAGAAAAGTAAAACAAAATACACTGCTCTCAGATAGTCTATGTGTGTTTTTTCCTACCTCGTCTCTTTCTTTTATAAATTCTGTTTTTGTTATATTTGTTGACAACTGTTTAGTGACTGACTCTCTTTTCTGTGAGTAACCTTTTCTGTGAATACTCACTAAAGGTTTCTGAGTTATTTGTCAACAGTCCAAATCCATGATAACTTACACTTTTGTAATAATAGGTTGGTGAAAAGTAACTGTGGTTTTTGAATTAAAAGTAATGGTAAAGTAATGCTATTTTAAGGTGCATACATGCTGTTTTGTGAAGTACAATATGTTTGTATAAAAACATGAATACATTGATAGTAATTTTTCAATGTGTATTTTCTCAATCAATAGGTAACAATGGGAACAATTACCTTATAACTATTCAAATGTTCAACTAGCCAGTATTTTAAAAATACCTACTACATCCTCAGCATAGTCACTGAAGAAAACTAGGGATCCAAGAAAAACGTAAAATTTAAAAATAACTGGCAAGTATGCTATTTAGCATGAAAAATTAGAATGGACACTAAATGTTCTAGCAATTTAGAGGAGAGGTTTAGCGGGCAGAACCTGAGGTGTGGCTGGAGTAAGGGGAGTATTGCTGGGTATATGGTCACCAAGAAAGGAGAGGGCCTTTAGAAAGTCACGGCCGGGCGCGGTGGCTCAAGCCTGTAATCCCAGCACTTTGGGAGGCCGAGGCGGGTGGATCACGAGGTCAGGAGATCGAGACCATCCTGGCTAACATGGTGAAACCGTGTCTCTACTAAAAATACAAAAAATTAGCTGGGCGTGGTGGCGGGTACCTGTAGTCTCAGCTACTCTGGAGGCTGAGGTGGGAGAATGGCATGAACCCAGGAGGCGAAGCTTGCAGTGACCCGAGATCGTGCCACTGCACTCCAGCTTGGGCGACAGAGCGAGCCTGCATCTCAAAGAAAAAAAAAAAAAAGGAAGTCACAACCACCAGAGTGAAGCTGCAAATGATGCTTTTTGTACCTATCGGGAAAATGGGGTTTGTGTAGTTTGAGTGCTGACCACTCAAAAGTGTGATCCATAGACTAGCAGCATAACCATCACCTGGGAGCTTATTAGAAATAGTACGGCAGGGCACAGTGGCTGGACGCCTGTAATACAAGCACTTTGGGAGGCCGAGGTGGGCGGATCACTTGAGGTCAGGAATTCAAGACCAACCTGGCCAACATCATGAAACCCCATCTCTACTAAAAATACAAAAATTAGCTGGGCTTGGTGGTACATGCCTGTAATCCCAGCTACTCGGGAGGCTGAGGCAGGAAAATCATTTGAACCCAGGAGGGGAAGGTTGCAGTGAGCCGAGATCACGCCACTACACTTCAGCCAGGGCGACAGAGCAAGACTCCATCCACCACCCGCCTCCCCTCCAAAAGAAATGGTGAATCTCAGGTTTCACCGTAGTCCTACTGAATTAAAACCTCCACGTCAACAAGATTTCTCAGGTGGTTCTTATCTTTGTTAAAGCGTGAGAAACATTGGCAGGTGATTGGTTTCCCAAATACCGGTCACCACACCAGGACCATTTTGGCTAAATAAGAATGTCTGAAGAGCTTGTTAAAAAGAGGCTTCGGCACCCATCACTAGAGATTTTAATTCAATTGGTCTGAAATCCAGGAATAGTAACAAGATCCCCCAGGTGATTGTGATGCATCATTACCATATATGCCTAGGACCATCTATCCCAACTTTGACTTGATCTAGTTCTAGATAAATGATTCTCAGCCTTGACTGCACATGAGAATAGCTTGGAGAGCTTTTAAAAGCTATTGATAGCTGAGCCTCACTCTGAGAGATACTGATTTACTTGCCCTGTTGTAGAACTCAGGACTCTATATTAATTTTTCAAGCTTCCCAGGAGTCTTTAATGTGCAATCAAGGGTTGAGAAATACTAGTCCTTGTAAAACAGTAAAATGGTTTAGGTGGGAACAATTGAAGAAGACCTTGGAATTTTTTCTCTAAACAGATGTAGGGTAAACCCTCTGGGTACCTTTTGATTCAAGAAGCCGAAAAGAGACCCAGAGCCAGCAAACGAGACATGGGGTTGTACTGGGCACTTATATACAGGGGAGAGAGAGTCCAGTGGTGGTGGGCTGGACAAGATATCTGCATGGCCCTGTGGCAGTGAGCTGGCCAGGAAAACCATAACTGCTTGCAAACAGCATGTAGTTTATATAGCATTGTTACTTAATACCATCCCCTTAATGACCTGCACCTGGCAACCTTCATCATCCAAAACTCAGGACCTTGAGCCCATGTGTGGGCCATGTTCCCATGGGATGGTCCGAAGGCTCAGATGTTCCTAATAGATAAGGAATGACTCTCTGGGTTGGCCACTCCCGGATTCCCTAGCTCAGAGCACGCATGCAGGCGCATCTGCCATACTGGAGCATTCTCAGGGTATGCTTTTGTCATTGTTATCAGGGTGTCTACCATACACATGGTGTAAAAGGTGGATTCAAAGGAGAGAGTTAAGTGTGGGAACCACCTATGATAAGGCAGTCAAGAGCTGTGGGAATAGAATGTAAAATACAAGGGATTATAAACAGAATTAATGATGAAAATATGCCTGATGGGGAGTTCATTAAAAATCTTTAACCAAGAAGATGGGAAAGAAATAACATGCTTAATAGAAGGGAAAAATAGTCTAGTGAAGGTTGCTGTTTTAAAGAAGGGTGAGATCTTAGCAAAAGGTAAAGTCAGAGAAGAGACTGAAAATAGAAAAAAACTTCCAGCTTTTTAATGCGTTGAAACTATAGCAAAAATTCAACAAATTCTCCTTGACTGATGGGAATATTTGTTAAAAGATGGTTAAAAACCCACATCTGGGGACAGTCTTTGACTTTGTCAAAACATTAATTCCCATCACTTTAAGCAGCACCTGACCCTGCTGGGCCATTGTATTAAAAGTCACACCTAACAAATAAAATGGGCCAAAACAAGTAGTATCCTTTTGTTTTGAGGAATGATCTTTGGAGTCCTGTAAATAGTGCATCTGGGGTGAGTGGAGGATTAGTACGCTTAATATTGCCTTATTGAAGGTTATTTGGTCTCTTCAGTCTAGAATGGCTTCTTTGGGGGAAACAGTTAATTCAGAGTTCAACCTTCCTGAAAGGCTGTTTCTCTCTTCTATCAAAGGCCTCTTGTAAGGAAAATGGATGTGCTGTGGTCAAGAATAGGCCGAGGTAAACATCCAGTCTAGCATGACTCAGTGGGTTTGGAGCACAGGTTCACAATCCTATGCATTATGTAACCTGTTGTTAAGCTCATACTTGGCTCTTAGCCACTATTGTCTGAAGGAGTGTAACTGCCCTGCTGCCGCTGGCTCGCACAGGGCAGGAGAGAGAGAGAGTAAAGCTGCTGACTCTGTAAGAGCCAGAGCTGACCACCCTACAGGCGAACAGTGGGGAGCCAGGAAACGGCGAGTGCTCCAGGGAGTGCAGCTGCAGGTGTTGGGGCAGTAGGAGCCACAGAGCTGGCTGCTGAGAAGGGCTGTGGCGGGAGCAGGCAGCAGAGACGAAGGCTTGTGCCCAGAGAGAGAATAAAGCCATATTTCACTTGACTACAGCCCCCTGAGTGTTCTTTCAACTACCTACCACTCATCCACCAACTCCCCCTTGAACCTCAGTTTGGGCTCGAACCCAACACCTCTCTGCCCTTTCCTGCATTTCTAGAGACTGTCTAGGCGTGTGCATGTGTGTGTGTGTGTGTGTGGGTTACAGTTACTCTTGGTGGCCTCTCTTTTTTTTTTTTTTGCCTTTTTTTTGGTCTCATGCTAGTCTCCACTGAAGTGAAGTTGATTGGTCTGGTCTAGACTTGCAGAGCTGTGCTTGTAACACTCACGTGTAAGTGCCCTCTGCTTAAGTCCATGGTTCCTACCATTTGTCATTGTTGTGATGTGCCTGCCCCTATCTCCTGTCTTGACTGCAGATCCCTAGTTGTCCAGCATCCTTCTCAGCACCCCTACAAATTCCACGTCTCTGAGCCCTTGGGAACCATAAGTTAGCTGTGGAGAATTGGTGCTATGTCAGGCTACTCTTAAATACTCACTGCTCTCTGATCATGGACTAATACCTCTCAGCCATGCTACTCTGAGAAGGACAGAGCAGCCTCCCAGATAATTTTGGATTCCTTCTCCACCCATTCAGGAATCTCTTTTCCCTTTGACTGAAGTCCAGGGGTTGGGAGGGGTGTTGCATCTTCTTCAGCACCATCCCGCTTCCCTCCTCCAATCCTTTCCCTTAGCAGACTCTAATATCTCTAATGGGACTTCCTTGATATTATATCTCAAGTATTCTTTACACTATGGCTTTTAATAAAGCCCTATTTTCAGATCCCAAGGGTTTACTTTTTATTTGAAAGAAACAGATTTTGGAAATTATAAAGTCTCTCATTTTGGGTTGCAGTTTTGGAAGTTGAGCATTGACATTGTTCTGTCTTTTCCACATACAGCAATTCTAATCCCTCTGTGACAGAATCTCTTCTGTTTGGACTGTTGACTCACAAAGCCTAAAATATTTACAATCTGGTCCTTTACAGTAAATGTTTGTTGACTTCAGATGTACAGAAAAGAATCTAAAAGTTTAGGACTCTAAAGACTTCGAACAGGAATGATTTGTTACATGGGTACTGTGTCCCTCTACCCTCAACTGCATTGTCTGAGGAGACCCAGAAGATACTCCCTTGAAAGCAGTGAGAAACACATTAGTGAGGGGAACACCCACATTCTGAGGAGCACTGTGGTGGCTTTCATATGTAAGCCATATATGACGGTGGCAAATACCACCATTGTGATGGGTTGCCTGATTCCAGTAGGGGTGGTTCTGTCTTTTCCAGATATAGCAATTCTAATCCCTCTGTGACAGAATCTCTTCTGTTTGGACTGTTGACTTACAAAGTCTAAAATATTTACAATCTGGTCCTTTACAGAAAATGTTTGTTGACTTCAGATGTACAGAAAGGAATCTAAAAGTTTAGGATTCTAAAGTCTTTGAACAGGAATGATTTGTTAAAATCGTTTGCCCTGAAAGAGCAGAAGCCAATGGACAATACTTAACTGCCAAAGACAAAGCAGCCATATTTGTTATAAAGGCCAGCAGATTCTGATTACTGAAAAGGTAATCAGACTATTTTGACCTGCAGGAATTTTTGGTAGTGACTAATTCATGTCGTTACCAGAAATGAAAACGATGAGCAGCCTACTAAAACACTGCTTAATTTATAAAACAGCAACTGCAGGTCTGGTGGTTAAAAACCTGACTTGAGCCACCTAGTGGAGAATGATGGATTTCTACCTAGTTTTTAGACCTAAACCAGTTCAGAGTTAGAACCCCTTTATTGAAGGGGAGGCCGGGTTCTTTTGAAGAAGGATGCTACAGCAGAACCAAATATATAATGTAAAATTTCCCCTGATTCTTTCCCAAAGGGTGACTTACTAGCATGATTGTGCACTGGGAAAAAGGAGATACCTAGACCATGACTGTGCACTGGGAAAAAGGAAATACCCACACTTTTCAGGTATTCCTAGATACTTAACATGAACGGATGCTATTCCTGGGCACTCCAAACTCACTGTACTGTACCAGTCAAATGGGAGCTTATGGTGGCCAGGTGATAGATAGAGGCTTAGATAGAGGTAGAAGTTAGCTGGTGATTTCTTCCCTGGTTCCTGAATGTAGAGTTGGAATAGACATACTTGGCAATTGGCAAAATCTCTGTTTCTTGCTACCATGTCAAGCTTTACCCCTTTGAGTATGGTTTTTTTTTTTTTTTTTTTTTTTTTTTTTTTTTGAGACAGAGTTTTCCTCTTATTTCCCAGGCTGGAGTGCAATGGCATGATCTTGGCTCACTGTAACCTCCGCCTCCCAGGTTCAAGCGATTCTTCTGCCTCAGCCTCCCGAGTAGCTGGGATTACAGGTATGCGCTACCACGCCGGACTAATTTTGTAGTTTTAGTAGGGATGGGGTTTCACCATGTTGGTCAGGCTGGTCTCAAATTCCCGACCTCAGGTAATCCACCTGCCTTGGCCTCCCAAAGTGCTGGGATTAGAGACGTGAGCCACTGGGCCCAGCCCCTTGTCTATGATTTTTTAAAAAATGTAGGAATTTTTAATTCATTAAGCCAAATTTATGTGTGCTTATTAATTTAAGCATGTGCATTTTGGGGGGGATTTTTAAATTTAAATTTTAAGTTATGGGGTACATGTGCAGGGCGTGCAGGTTAGTTACTTAGGTAATCATGTGACGTGGTGGTTTGCTGCACCTATCAACTCATCACCTAGGAAATAAGCCTTGCATGCGTTAGCTATTTATCCTGATGCTCTCCTTCCCTGCCGACAGGCCTCAGTGTATGTTGTTCACCTCCCTGTGTCCATGCGTTCTTATTATTCAGCTCCCCCTTTATAAGTGAGAACATGGGTGTTTGTTTTTCTGTTCCTGTGTTAGTTTGCTGAGAATGATGACTTCCAGCTCCATCCATGTTGCTGCAAAAGACATGATTTCATTCCTTTTTATGGCTGCATAGTATTCTGTAGTATATATGTACCACATTTTCTTTATCCAGTCTATCATTAATGGGCGTTTGGGTTGATTCCATGTCTTTGCTATTGCAAATAGTGCTGCAATGAACATACGTGTGCATGTATCTTTATAATGGAGTTATTTATATTCCTTTGGATATATGCCCAGTAATTAAATTGCTGGGTCAAATGATATTTCTGGTTCTAGATCTTTGAGGAATCGTCACGTTGTCTTCCACAATGGTTGAACTAATTTACATTCCCACCAACGGTGTAAAAGTGTTCCTATTTCTCCACAGCCTCACAAGCATCTGTTGTTTTCTGACTTTTTAATAATTGCCATTCTGACTGGTGTGGGATGGTATCTCATTGTGGTTTTGATTTGCATTTCTCTAATGATCAGTGATGTTGAGTTTTTTTTCATATGGTTATTGGCAACATAAATGTCTTCTGAGAAGTGTCTGTTCATGTCTTTTGCCCACTTTTTGATGGGCTTGTTTGTCTTTTTCATGTAAATTTGTTTAAATTCCTTGTAGATTCTGAATATTAGGGCTTTGTCAGATTGCAAAAATTTTTTTCCATTCTGTAGGTTGCCTGTTCACTATGATGATAGTTTCTTTTGCTCTGCAGAAGCTCTTTAGTGTAATTAGATCCCATTTGTCAATTTTTGTTTTTGTAAGCATGTATATTTTTTATGACAAGAAAATTTATACTTCTGAATTCTTTTTTACTGAAAACTTAAAAGTGAAACTGAAAAAATCTAGTTTATTGTAGTATTTTATCAATTTTCTATATGTTTATAATTTTTCATAACAAAACCATTTGGAAAAAACAAATTAATGTTTGATTTGATCAAAATTTTTCAAGAAAATTCTTTATAAACTTTAAAAGAAGATGTTCTAACAACTACCCTTCACAACAACTATTTTGTATTTTGAGTTTACTTTTTATTGAGAAAAATAATTGTGCCACATGCCATTATTGTAATATGTATTGTTTTAAGCCCGAGAATGAAAAAGAGACATTGTTATTTGACTTATGTATCTCATTAGAATAATTTCAAAACAGAAATCACTCTGGCTAGCACTTTCTTGGTATTATGAAGGCTTTGATATTTTTGATCCAGAGCTTCCATGGATCCAAGTGCATTAATTAATTAGAACTCATTTTAGGGTAAGGATATTTCTTTTTGCCAGACACCTGGTTATTTAGATGGGCAGTGGTGTCTTTCTCTTAAACGTTAAACTCAATCAAATTCCTTCCTTCCTTCCTCTTCAAACCAAAGGAACCACTATTCTGTATTTGGTACTTATCATTTCATGCCAAATGCATGCCATTATTTTAACTACACTTGTATTCATCCCATAACAATATAGTGGAGTTTCAAAACTTCAAATAAATGTTAGTACTTTAGTTATCCTTCTGCCACTGTGAGGTTTTCCTATTTTAGTACATGTGGTTCTGTGTTATTCTTTTTATAGCCATGTGGTTTCCAAAGTATAAATATACCACAAATTACATACCTGTTCTGTCATTGATGGGCGTTTATGTTGTATCCAAATGTGTTACTCTTACAAGTAATGTTTGTATATGACTCCTTGGGCATATTTGGAAAAATTTCTTTAGCAGCAGAACTGCAAGTTATAGAATCTGTGCATCTTCAACTTTATCAGATATTCTCAAATTGTTCTCCAAAGTGACTTGCACCAAACTGCACATGGGTTTACTATTACTTGATTTTAAAATTTTTATTTATTGGATGGATGTGTAAAAAATCTCACTGTAGCTTTCATTAGTGTTTCCCTCATTACTAGTAAAGTCAAGTACTTTTTCCAATTTTTGCCCATTATTCTTTTGGACTGTTTTTCTTACCAAAGTTTTTTAAAAAAATATATTTGGGATATTAATCATTTGCTACATAAAAGAGTTTCAGATAAGTTTTCTTAGTCTATGTCTGGTCTTTTCACTTTTGAAAATGGGGACTCTTAATTTTCAAAAATTTTAAATTTTTATAAATTGCTTTCTTATGGTTTATTTTAGGAGATCTTATA
Source organism: Macaca nemestrina (assembly GCF_043159975.1). NCBI lineage: Eukaryota > Metazoa > Chordata > Mammalia > Primates > Cercopithecidae > Macaca > Macaca nemestrina. Next base: position 80,612,381 of record NC_092135.1, on the reverse strand, counting down.
GAGCTTTTTCCTTTTTTTAACTTTTAAGTTCAGGGGTACATGTGCAGGTTTGTTATAGGTAAACTCATGTCATGGGGGTTTATCGTACAGATCATTTTGTCATTCATGTACTAAACCTAGTACTGATTGGTTATTTTTCCTGATTCTCTCCCTCTTCCCACTTTCCTCTCTCCACTAGGCCCCAGTGTCTGTTGTTCCCTTCTATGTGTCCATGTGTTCTCAGCATTTAGCTCCCACTTGTAAGTGAGAACATGAGGTATTTGGTTTTCTGTTCCTGCATTAGTATGCTAAGGATAATGGCCTCCAGCTCCATGCATGTTCCTGCAAAGTACATGATCTAATTCATTTTTATAACTGCGTAGTATTCTATAGTATATATGTACCACATTTTCTTATCCAGTTTACCATAGATGGGCATTAAGGTTGTTTCCATGTCTTTGCTATTATTAATAGTGCTGCAGTGAACATATGCATGAATGTGTCATTACGATAGAAGTATTTATATTCCTTAGGGTATATACCCAGTAATGGAATTGCTGGGTTGAATAGTTTTTCTGTCTTTGAGCAATTGCCACACTGCTTTCAACAATTATTGAACTAAATTACACTCCTACCAACAGTGTGTAAGTGTTCCTTTTTCTCTGCAACCTGGCCAGTGTGTATTATTTTTTGACTTTTTAATAATAGCCATTCTAACTGGTGTTAGATGGCATTTCATTGTGGTTTTGATTTGCATTTCTCTATTGATCAGTAATGTTGACCTTTTTAAAATATGGTCATTGGCCGCATAAATGTCTTCATTTGAGAAGTGTTTGTCTTTTGCCCACTTTTTAATGGAGTTGTTTGTTTTTCTCTTGTCAATTTGTTTAAGTTCCTTGTAGATGCTGGACGTTAGACCTTTGTTGGATGCATAGGTTACAAAATTTTTCTCCCATTCTGTAGGTTGTCCGTTCATTTTGATGATAATTTATTTTGCTGTGCAGAAGCTCTTAAGTTTAATTAGATCCCATTTGTCAATTTTTGCTTTTGTTGCAATTGCTTTGGTATCTTCATCATGAAATCTTTGTTTCTATGTCCAGAATGATATTGCCTAGGTTGTCTTCCAGGGTTTTTAGAGTTTTACATTTAGGTCTTTAATCCATCTTGAGTTGATTTTTGCATATGGTGTAAGGAAGGGTCCGGTTTCAATCTCCTGCATATAGCTAGCCAGTTACTCCAGCACCATTTATCGAATAGGGAGTCCTTTCCCCACTGCTTGTTTTTGTCAACTTTGTCAAAAATCAGACGGTTGTAGATGTGCAGGCTTATTTCTGCGCTCTCTATTCTGTTTCATTGGTCTATGTATCTGTTTTTGTACCAGTACTGTGCTGTTTTGGTTACTGTAGCCCTGTAGAATAGTTTGAAGCAGGTTAGTGTGATGCCTCCAGCTTTGTTCCTTTTGCTTAGGATTGCTGTGGCTATTTGGGAAAAAGTTTTTTTTATTTTTTTAAATTTGTTTAAGCTCTTCTGTATAAAAATTTCCTTTTAATATGTAGGTTTTTAGTTATCTTGAGATAACTGGATAACCAGTTACTAACAAACTTTTTTTTTTTTTTTTGGATATTTCAGCTTTTCCTTATGGTGAAATATCAAGTTTCTCAAGACATACCTGTTTTATAATGTCTCATATATCCTTTGCTACATTTATTTCTAGGTACCTGACATTTTTGTTGCCATTATTACAAAGGATATTTCTTAAAATTATATTATACACCTCTTTATTCCTAGTTTAGGAATATTTTGGGTACATTACATCCAATTACTGTAATAATTTGTCTATAGTTTCTTGTAGGATTTTTATGTAGGTGGTCACATTGTCTGATAATAATGTCAATTTTTGTTTCCCTTATTTCCAACCCTTCCATATTTTTATTTTTTATTGTTTTGCTTCATGGTTAGGACAACCTCTAGTACCACGTCAAATAATGTAGTCATGGGGAGTACTTTGTATCTGCTTTTAATGGCAATGTTTCTAACAGTTCACCATTGACCATATCTTTGCTTGTAATCAATGGTTGGGAATTTGTCTTTGATTCCAGCACCTAACTTGATATCTGATACAGAGAAGGTGCCCACTGAATAATTGTTGATTTAAATTCTATTATTCTTTCTACTATATGGGCATATATTAGGTAAGAGCATTTCTGTCAGGCATAAAAATCTCAGAAAATTATACGCCTAAATGCAAAGCGATTAAAGCTTGCAATCTGGTGTAACTTCTTAAATTATCCTGAAGAGATGTCAACTTGAATATTTAAGAATCTTTTTAATCTCTGTGATAAACAGGAAGAAATTACTCTGCAACGGAGGAGAATTGATTTATGACAAAATTGCTGTTTTTAAACATCTGTTAATGTCAACTCACTAGGCATAAACATTTAAATGTCAAACATGTCATTCAGAAGCTATGTTTTTGTGTATGCCTTCTTCAAAAACAAAAGCCAATACTAGGCATTTGGAGAGGGAAGTCAGATTCCACAGTTCTGCTACTGTCTTAGCTTTCTATTGCTGTGTAACAAATTATTACAAAGTGAGAAGCTTAAAACACTGCTAATTTATTGTCCCAGGATTTCCAGGGTGAGGAGTCTGGGCACAGGTTAGCTGAATTCTCTGTTTGAGTCTTAAGGGCTGCAATCCCAGTGACAGCTGTGCTGTGGTTCTTATCTGGGTTTGGGGTCCTTTTACAAGCTCGTTCAGGTTGTTGACAGATTTTAATTTCTCACAGCTCCAGGACCGATGTCCATGTTTTCTTACTAGCTGTTGTCTGGGCACCTCACTAAGCAATTAAAGGCCATCCCTCTCTGTAGACAGCTTGCAACATGGCTACAGTATTTGCTTTCTTTCTCTTAAGCCAACCAGAGAAAATTCTTGCATTGAAGGGATCAACTGATTAGGTCAGAACAACTAAGGTAAACTACCTTTTGATTTACTCAGTTAACAGATTTGGGACCTTGATTATATCTGCAAAATCTCTTTTGTCATGCAATGTAACAATCACTGAATATAAGGAGAATCTTATATTCATAGGTTCTCCCCACACACAAGGGAATAGGGTTATACAGGATGAGGGGCAATGGGATCATTTTAGGATTCTGACTCTCACATCTCCTGCATATATGTAGAGTGTCACTCTCCTCTTTCTTCTACTCTCTCAGAGGAGCATTTTCTTTCTTGTTTCATGGCATCATCTGAAGGTGTCAAGGAATCTTTTTTTTTCCTGAATATTTGCATATACCTTAAACTGCCATATGCCTTACATTGATAGTTTGGTTTCAGCCTCATTTCTTAAGTAAGGCTGGGGACCATCTTTTTCATGTGCTCTTCAGTAGCTGGATAATTTATGAATTTTAATCCAAGAGCTTCTGAGTTTCACTGGTTTACAGCTGATGTTTCGGCTATATTCAAAGCCACATGTACACACACACATCCAGCCATGCCCATGATATATTTGGTAATTTATTGTAAAGTTTTACTAATGCCTTGCTGTTAGCGCAATAGTTTCTGGTATAATTTTATTCTTTTGCAGTTTGAATATGTTAGAGTGTTTACAAAGTTATGAGATCATTAGATAATCCTAAAGTGACAGAAAAAACATTTTTATAGTATTTTGTTTTACCTTTGGGAGATGTGGTTTTTATTATTAATACCTACATTTCTATTTATTAGTCATACCTACATTTACAGTTTACAAGGCATCATGCTACATATATATCTCATAATGCTTAGCAGCAGTTTTGTAAGTGAGGAAAGGAATACCAAAGTTGGTGATTCCTCAAATGATGCAGGTAGAATTGGGTAGAACTGGGAATTCAACCAGGGAATTTTGAGTTCAAGCTCTTTCATATAACCTTTTCATTGCCATGTGAGTAGAAAGAGTTTATAAATATAGCTCATATTTTCATAAAATAATAGAGACATAACTTTATAGAATTGGAGGGATATAATCTTATTTTGTGCAACTCTGAACTCATTTCAAAGAATGACTGTTTCATTTTCCTCTAGATTTATGTACAAGTCTTTATGAATTGATTTTATTTTCTATTATGTCCTATCATTTATAATTTGGCATATGCTTCTTGTCTGCTTCATATTTTCCTTGTAGTTTTATGAGGCAACAAATCTTATTTATAAAGGGAACAAATGTAAAACAGTCCAGTTAACAGATTTATTCAAGGATTTCTCAGCCTTTCACACTTAGACTATTCCTTAACAACACTTCATTGTCTAGAGACAAATTTTCTAAGAAAGAATGACAAAAATATCCAGAATAGAGATATTCATGAGCTTTGGAGATTGATGAAGACATTATTCTTGGCAAGAGGGTTTTTTAAGTAGATGGAACTTACAAATACAGAGAAAGATGGTAGAAGTGGATCGATATCAGGTAACTTTTAAAATTCAATTATTTTAAATAGGTAATATGGGCAGATGATAAATTAAAATAAGTAAAAAGAATGTAGTAAGAAATAAGTTTTTCTTTCAATTCTGTGTTCCAGTGCCTGTCAGTAGTATGATGGCTTGCAGTGAGAATTTGCAGAAATTTAGTCGTTTTTTCAAAATGGGAAAAAAGATTTGCTAGTGTTTGAAAGTGTAATAGAATTTAAGAAGGAGTGGGAAATGGCAGTAAAGTGTGTTTGTATGCATACCAAGAAAAACTTCTGGACATCTCATATCCAAAAGGATTTTGCCCTTGAACTGATACAATGTTGAATGACTGAGAGAACTTATACTATTTGTATACATGTTTGCTGTATTCAGCACAAAATGACAAACATTTCTCAATTATTGAGCTGCTTCTGCCATGTTCTTGTTCTACTTATTAATAGAGTACAACTCCTTCAATCATCTTTACTTAGGTTAGTCTCTTAGTTACACTGTGGAATCCACCTATGCTATGTCATTATAGAATCAGGATGCTGTGGGTAGAATTGTGTCACTTAAAAAGATATGTTGAAGTTCAAACCTCTGGAACTTATGAATGTGACCTTAGTTTCGAAACAGCATCTTTGTACCTATAATCAAATTAAGATGAGGTTAAGATTGGAGTAGGCTCTAAATACAATGACTAGTGTCCTTCTAATAAGGCCATATGAGGGCAAAGGTGCACACAGAAAAACACCATGTGGTGGCTGGGACAGAGATTGCAGCCATACAGTTGCAAGGCAAGGAATGTCAGGGACTGCCAGTGATCACCAGAATCTAGGAGAAAATCATGGAACAGATTCACCTGTAGAGCCTTCAGAGGAAACCAGCCTTGCTGATACTTTGACTTTGGACTTACTTCTAACCTCTAGAAATGTGAGAATATTTTTCTGATATTTTAAGCCACGTAGTTTGTGGTGCTTTGTTATGGCAGCCCTAGGAAACTAACACAGGAGGAAAGGCAGGAAGAAAACTTTTTTTTTTTTTTTTTTTTTTACTACTGAGAAGCTGTTTGTGTGCTAGGTACTATGGAATACACACATTATGCCATTACTGTTCTTCTCACAACTGCCTTACAGGGTAGATATTATTCCCATTTTATAGCTACAAAACCTCAGGCTCAGAAGTCTTGAATAAGTTTTCCAAAGTTACGCAGTAAATGGTCTCTATCTGATAAAGAAGGCATTATAGCACATTATTCCTGATGATCTCTCATTTACAAAGGGACAGCTGAACTTAGAGATGTTTTTAGCCACCTGAGGCTTCCCACATGGTTGATTTTAGGAGAATAAGAAGCAAAAAATATATCTCCTGCTAATGCCTAAAATTTCACTGTTTTTTATTATTAATATTTATTTTTATAATGTAAATATTCCTAGAAGAAATAACATATGCCCATGGAAACATAAATTTATTAGGTGTTTTTGTTTTTTTTTCTGATGCCACAGAAGCTCTACAGCTTAAGACCATTGGATACATGGTGAAAAGATGGGCACGGATTACTGAAAAAGTATAGAAAGAGAAGGTAGAGTATCAATATAAAATAAATCCTGCCCACTTTAAGATTTTGTTAAGGTCTCGCAAATATTTGTGTATTTGTTTATCCTTAATCACTTTTGTTGTTAGGGCTGAGATCATCTTCACTGGATATTTATATTTGTAATAGTGTTACATATAAGGACTAAGTTGGAATATTTGGTAGAGGTAGGATAACAGAATATATGCCTGACACATTACCTGGCTCAAGCAACTGTTCGATATTCTAAATGCAGTTGAAAAAATTTAATGTAATGTAGTTGTGTTGTTTGGGGTTTTTTTTTTTGAGACAGAGTCTCGATCTGTCACCAGGCTGGAGTGCAGTGGTGCAATCTCGGCTCACTGCAACCTCTGCCTCTTGGGTTCAAGTGATTCTCCTGCCTCAGTCGCCCAAGTAGCTGGGGCTACAGGCGCGCACCACCAAGCCCAGCTAATTGTTGCATTTTTAGAAGAGAGGGGGTTTCACCATGTTGACAAGGATGGTCTCGATTTCTTGACCTTGTGGTCCACCCACTTTGGCCTCCCAAAGTGCTGGGATTACAGGCGTGAGCCACCGTGCCTGGCCAGTTGTGTTTTATTCTGCATAGAGTACATTTTTACTGTAAGGAATTTAGAAAACATACATAAGAGAAAAGAAGAAAATGACTAATCACACCATCCTAAGTCTGGCAAAGCTGTATTTCAGTATGTGTTTTCAGGACATATTGTATGAATATTTAAAAATTAAATGGGATAATACCAGCATATATTTTTGAACTATTGGAAAGTTTTCAAATAAAATAAAAATAAATGAAGGAATACAAGTATGGTATGCCTAATACAGTTTAATGATTATTTGAATTTCTGCAAATAGGCTTTTCTTGTTTTAGGTACAGCTACTCATTGAACACTAAGTAAAAGGACATTTTAAAGATTTGTTTTCATTTTCTGCAGAACTTAAAATCTCATCCCAGGACTCAGAGTAGAGTCTGTCTTACTTTATTGGTCATCAGTCTATATTCCTGATACTGACCTCATCCAGTATAGCTAAGTGATGAAAGTGATGATTTTCTTTTGCTTTTCCCATCTTTCCATTTTTATAGTTTCAAAGTGAAATTATCATAGAATGTGCATTATAGCTAAATCACAAGTTGGCTGCTTGACAAAAGTAAGATAGAGTCAAACCACTTAGATTTTTAGAGGTTTTGATTGTAATGAATGTTATTTTCATTACTATCAAATATAGATCTGTACTTCATTTCTAAATCTGTACTTCCTGTGTCTCAGAGGTCTTTTGGAAGAAAACTGATGTGTTGGTGCTCAGTGGAATGGTGATAACTCCTGGGGTAATGTGGTATCATGATGGCTAAGAATCTTAACTGTAGTGTATCGCACTTGCAACAGGTAGAAGGTAAAATACTGGCAGCTACAGTAATAGAAGATGTGGGGGAAATAATAAGGACTGTATAATTGTCTGGCCTTTGCTAACTGCTTTAAACGGCTTGATGAAGGATAACCACAGGGTCAGGTCAGCCAACCATCAATCAGGACACTGTGAAACCCAGCAGGCCTTCAAGGCAGTTTTTGAAGTGATCTTTATCTCCTGCAGCCAAAGAATAGATTGGGACTGGAATTTAATTGTGAGGGTGGTCAAGATGCAAGGGAGATGGAGCGAGAAGCCTTGGCAGGTTTCCTAAATTAGATTCAGGGCTCAGATCATGGAAACTTGAGAACTGGAATGAAGACATTTGGTGGATGTGCCAGAGAATTTTGAACCCTTTATTCTCCTATGCTGGCAGAGGTGACCTCTACCTACTGGCTAGAGGCGAGTATCCTCTCCTTGCCTGGGGGGAAAGAAAACTTTGCATGAAAGACCTCAACACAGGCAATGATTCCTTCTCTCATTGTCTAGAGGCTAGAAAGAAATAAGGGTCAAATCTGAGCATTACTTGAGGAGAAAAGTCTGGGGGGAATAGTTTACTCCTTAAAGGATTGCAGGATCTGGATAGGCTGTACCAACAGGAACTAGGTAAACAGGTGTGGAAGTAGATCTTGTGGCCATTAGCCAGGGGCTTGGTGCGGAATATAAGGCTGGTAAGTGGAGAGTTTATTGACTTGGGTTCACCTTCCCATGACTCAAGATTTAACATCCTAGTGAAAACACCTGGAGTCCATCATAATGCCCTGCTAGGATGGCTCTTTGAGGCTAGTTAGAGAAGCCAGAATCTTTTGACAGAGTATTGAGGAATGGAGTTAGAAGCTCAGGGAAGTGGGAATGTTAGAATGGATTTATTATATGAGACTAGAAAACTCTCATTACTGCCTCTGTTCCTGGGGAGAGCCTTGATGACACTTCATTCACTAAAGCAATAAGTAATACACCTTGAGGCAGACATTGGCATCTTCGAGAAGCTGTGTAGTTACTATCCTCTTTACACTATGGTTGAGAGTTGGGGATTGGCATCTGTGGTTTCCTGGACAAAATGGGAATTGTAGGATTCCAGAATTTCTGAGGCCAAATGGTGGCACCTTAGACGTAATAAATGGGCAAAAAGGCCAGATGAATGCTCAGGAGGCCTTGTCCCACTGGGACCTGTGGCAAGGGTTCATACCGCATAGTGCTCCCGATAGAAGAGACATGGAAAGCCCATTAGGGTACAGCTTGTTAACATCAACAAATGGAAAAAAAAGAGTTGTGGACAGAAGACTGTCAGATGGGATATGGCCTATGAAAAATAGATTCCGGACTGAGCTAGAGAGATCTGAGCTAGTTCACAGACCCAGAGCCCATTCATTGAAGGGAAGGCTGGGTTCACTTGAGGAAGGACGCTGAGAGGTTACTTCATGGGTATGCCATAAATATGTCTCCATTCCTGCCCCAAAAGGACTTAAAGCCATATATCAGATTACATGTTGAAAAAAGGCCTTTCAAAGGACTTTGGATAAATGATCTGAGCTGGCACTTAAAATAAAATAGGGGACATTTTAAACAGGAATATTACTATGATCCCTAGTTAGAGTGACACCTTGTAAGAGCAGATGCTAAATAGAGTCCTGACCTAAATATATCTTACAGTGGGTCCAACTCCCCACACCAAGAAAAAGAATCCGAAGTGAAACTGCAACCTGGGAGAAATTGCAGAGGTTAGTGCTACTCCCAAAGACTTAAAGAATGCAGGGTTGCTTCCAACACATTATTTTCCAATTCACCTGTTTGACCCACGCAACAACGATAGGAATTTTGGTAGATGGTGGTGGACTACCACAAACTTAACCAAGTGGTGGGCACAATTGCAGTGGTGTCAGGCATTTTATTTCCAGTAGAATCAACTAATATAGCCTCTGGTACTTGGTATTGGTCTAATAACTGCATTGTTTTCAATCTCTATCAATCAAGAGTTTCATAATTAATTCACTTTTATGTTAGATGGACAGTAGTATACAGTCACTATTTTCCACATGGCATTATTAACACTCCTATTGTCTATGAAAATATAGTCTGCAGGGACTCTGATTATTTTAATATTTCACAGATCATTTCATTTGTCCACTACATTGATGCCATTGTGCCAACTGGTCCGTGTCTGGTGGCGATGATGGATCTGATGTGCAGGAAGAAGAGAGTTCCCTAGTTGCCCCAGTAAGGCACATTTGTGTCAGAAGCTGGGAGAAAGACCCTATAAAGTTTCAGAGTTTCAGAATAGCAATGATGGTGGAGGTGAAGACTTGTATCTGAGCTTAATAACGTGAAGGCCTACTCATCCCAGCTGATGGTGTTGTTGCTGGCTACTAGTGCTGTTGAATGCTGGGCCTTTCAGAAGCAGCGATCGATGATATGTTCCCATCTCTCAAGGAGATTAACTAATCACTCGATGTCAAATTGATTACATCAATCCCCTTCCATCCTGAAGATGAAAGTGATTCTTCAATTACTATCTTTTCTAGATATGGGTTTCCTTCCTTGATAACAGGGTTTCTGCAATACCTCATTCAAGCTCTTACAGAATGTATGATTTACAAAAGCAATATTGTAAACATCCTGTCAGATCAAGAGCCTAATTTCATAGAGAAAGAGGTGAGTAAGCAAGTGTGTGGGCAAATAGTCTTCTGGTCCTGCCACATACCACATCCCTCGAAAAAAACTAGATGATTAAAATTATGGAGTGGTTTAGTCAATGTCCTTCAGAATTGCCTTAAATCATTAGTAATATATAACGAGATGTCTCTCATGGCTAAAATATACAGATCCAGGAAGCAAGACATGGAAACAGAATTGGTTCCTCTCCCCATCATCCTGAGGTCCACCTCAGGATGGAATTCACATTTTCCCTTTTTAAACAAATTAGCTCTGCTATATTAGGAAATATTTGCCCTCAGCAATATGGTAAGTGCCCACTAAACCTACAATTGTGACTACTTCAAAAGGGTCAAAAGTGATTCCTATGTTATGGGCTCCTCATGCCAGTAGAATGGCAGCCAAAAAAGAAGTATATTCCTGGGGGAAATGAGCCCCATGATCCTGAAGAGCTAGAGTTGCTACTACACAGTAGAACTCATGAGATGCACTTGTGTGTCCATGTCTGGTGACGATGATGAACCAGCAATTACAGTGACCATAGCATGGTAAGAACAAAACAACTAAGAACTCAGAATCAGCTGAAGGTTTAGGTGACTCCATTAGGCAAACACCCTATATCAGCAAAAGAGGGACTGAGCAACCTGATGGACAAAAGGGAGAGAGAAATTATAAAGTGTAATAGAGAGGTGAAAAGATGAATATGAATTATGATTTGGGTACCAGTTGCAGCATTTGTAGTTTCTGCCTGTAACTGTTGTACATGAAGCTTTTTGAAGAGGTCACCACCTTGAACACTCAGTGATGAATTGCATTTAATGTAGGGTACAAGTGGGTCTCAAGGGTGCCAGGGGTGGACTGCATCAAGAGGATGTGCCCCACCTCACATGCTCTGAGCTATACCTTTGTATCTAGCTGTGGCTGGGGAGGATAGTTCCATGCATGTTTTGACTCATTTTGTACTGACAACATCTTGCCTCAGATCTCTGTTGTATGTCTTTGATCTCAGGCCTAGGGTTCCTCTGATGCTGAGGATGAAGGAGGTGTAAAATAGGCAGTTGAAATAGGGATCCAGATCGTAGGAGGTTGAGGTCGATCTGGTGAGGTAAGTGTGTTTCTTGACTGCAAAAGGAATCTAAAGACCTGAGAAGGAAAAATTTCTCTAGGGAGAATTGCAACAGTGAAATTAGGCAGTCATAGGGAAGAGTCCCAAAGAATATTTAAAACGCTTACAGTCAAGGGACAGGTAATACATATGTGAGGAGAAAACATTGGCAAAGAAGCTTGAAGAGCAGTCTGCAATAATACTGGGAGAATGCATCATGTTTTTATTCAAGGATGACCTCACTTGGCTGAACTCTCCATTTTATGTGAAAAACAGACAAAATACCTTATATGCATTGCTGTTTATGATTTATACAGCCATTCTATATGTTTTTACAATTGATATATTAAAAATATATAATAATCTCAGCTGTCAATATTATCCCATTTTAGATCTAAGTATGTTGGATCTCTGACTTTCTTGATAAATAGTGGAGTGCTAGATGTTAAAGCAAAGCCTATCCCTTGTTAAACTGCAGATTCCAAGTTTGCAGCTTTAGGCTTCACATATTCCCATTAGGCCTGCCATCACAGCCTTGTGATGATCTGTATGTCTTAAGCGGGGCAAAGACATTTCTAGCTATGCCTTTATTTTAATCAGTGTATGTTAATGCACCTGTGTGTAAAAGCATTTATCAGTTACCCAAATGCATTGTATAAATTTTAGGTAGAAGCCTCAAGTGTTAGATTAACAAATATTGTTTCCCTTTTGGTGACTTATGGACTGACTTATGGACTGAAATGAATGTATAAGGTTTAAAAAAGTGCACACAAAAGATGAAATAGTCATACTGATACTGGAATTCCTTTGAATAAATTTATATGTGTAGGACATAGAAAGTAGAATACGAATTAACGTATTTTCAATACAAATCTTTAATTTTTTTGTCTGTTCTAACTAGGTAGATAGATAGTGTTCAGATATTTCTCTTGGGAGGAAAAAAATCATACTAAATTTTGTAAAGACATACATTTTTGTAGCAGCAATAGTCAAATTTGTCACGTTTCTCAATTTCAATGACTGCAGCCAGAAATGAACAAAATATCTACCCTCCTAATTTGGCATTAAAAATGCAAGGCCAGGTGCAGTGGCTCATGCCTGTAATCCTCACTTTGGGAGGCCAAGGTGGGTGGACCACTTGAGATCAGGAGTTCAAGACCAGGCTGGCCAACATGGTGAAACCCCATCTCTACTAAAAATACAAAAATTAGCTGGGTGTGATGGCGGGCGCCTGTAATCCCAGCTACTCAGGAGTCTGAGGGAGGAGAATTGCCTGAATCTAGGAGGCAGAGGTTCAGTGAGTAAAGATCACACTATTGCGCTCCAGTCTGGGCAACAAGAGCGAAACTCCATCTGGGGACAAAAAAACAAAAACAAAAAGCAAAAACAAACAAAAAAACACCCAAAAAACAAAACACAAATAAGACTCTAGAGGGCACTCTACTACCATTGTTTTTCAAGAAGTGTTTTTAAATGTAACATGAAGGCAGATATTTAAAAGTCATTGTGAATACTGCCAAGAAGGTTAGAATTCTTATGCAAGATCTTGAATATCAGTTGTCAGCATGGAGCAGTGGGATTTTCATGTTATCTTTTAAGTGTTTTCAGTTGGGATGGTTTAAGTTTTTTAATGCCTAGGATACAATTAATTCTGCAAAAGAGTATACTTACATTTAAAAAGTTAGAGTTACAACATGTATAGGTATAATTGTTATCCCTACATTACTTTATGACATTTTACTTAATTACCTTGCATAATTGTTATTACTACTACTGTCATTATTATTATTGTAGACATGAAATCAGAATTTTGAGATGCTTTCTGGGGAATGAGATTGTCAAAGTGTTTTGATTCAAGTAACCTTGTTCTTCCCCTTTTCCATGCACATGAAACGTATATAGGAGGGCCTCATTCCTGGGTTATAGTAGGTGCTCACTGAATGTTCCTTAAGTCTGAATCTGAAGTTAAAAAAATAACTTTTAATATTATTGAATACATCACACTACATATTTGTATCTGTGCTGTCTTCTTTGGGCCATTCATGGTAAGAACCTGGTCTCCTGGGATTTAATTTAGCCCAGAGACCAGTTTTGCTTGTTAGTAATTTTTAAAAATCTGAGTTAGACTGCCTTTCAGTGATTGCATTCTAAATACTAAACAATATTTGCATTTTTCCATTTTCTGAGACCCTGTGCCCTTATACATTTCCTCATCTACCTGGCATCTAAAGCCATGTGTGTTTTAAACCTATGGATAGATCTAGGTTTTGCTGGCAGCAGATGTCTCTCTCTCTTTTTTTTGGAGAGAGAATCTCACTCTATCACCTAGGCTGGAGTATGATCACACCTAGGTATGATCACGGCTTACTGCAGCCTCAAACTCCTGGGCTCAAGTGATCCTCTTATCTCAGCCTTCTGAGTAGCTGGGACTATAGGCATGAGCTATCATGTCTGGTTAATTAAAAAAATTTTTTTTTGTAGGCCGGGTGCATTGACTCACACCTGTAATCCCAGAACTTTGGGAGGCTGAAGTGGGTGGATCATGAGGTCAGGGGTTCAAGACCAGCCTGGCCAAGATGGTGAAACTCTTTCTCTACTAAAAATACAAAAATTAGCTGGATGTGGTAGCACGCGCTTGTAATCCCAGTTACTTGGGAGGCTGAGGCGGAGAATTGCCTAAACCTGGGAGGTAGAGGTTGCAGTGAGCTGAGATTGCGCCCCTGCACTCAAGCCTGGGTAACAGAGTGAGACTCCATTTCAATTTTTTTTTTTTTTTTGGTATAGCGAGGGGTCTTGCTATGTTGCCCAGGCTGGTCTCGAACTGCTGGGCTCAAGAGACCCTCCCACGTTGGCCTCCCAAAGTGCCGGAATTACAATGGTGAGCCACTGCTCCTGGCCAGTAGATGTCTCTCTTGAACATCATTTCATGATTGAGTAAGGTTTACCTGCCCCCTGAAACAACCTGTAGCTTCCTGCATCTCTCTATGTTCTACAGCTGGGACTCTATTCCTGTTTGTAGGCTCAACTTTCCTTCATTTGACCAAGGGGAACTGAAATGTTAGGAATAGCTCATGTTGCTTTTCCTATTCTGATTTTGGTTTCAGTGCTGATAACTTATGTTGCACAAAGCTACTACCACATACCCTGTTGCCAGGCAGTGGGTACCAAGATTGTTTTTAATATGTCTGGAATCTTATCTTGGTAACCTCTCAGCTATCCAGTTTCTTCTCAACTAAAATCTCATTTTCTTATTCCTATGCCTGAAGATGATAGTCTCAGGTGAATTCTAGGCCACCAGAGTGGCCTGCTACCTGCTGCCACTTACACACACCTCACAATTTTTCCATTCTACATTCACATTGCAGTGTTTCCCCATCCACTTGTAGGGACACATCTCGTTTGTCCTGATACCAGCACTTGCTCTCGTATCCTTTACCTAGTAATAATAATTGCTCATATTTAGGTGGCACTTTCAAACACTAGCTCTGATAATAACATCTATAAGCTGGATATCATCACTTCTTTTGTATAGATGATAATAATGTGACTGAAAGAGTGGGATTTGCACCCATATTGCAGGTATTGGGATGCTTTGTTGTTGTTTATTTAAATTAATTGCAACTGGCTTTAACTGCCTTGTCTTGAATTTTTTTTTTTTTTTTTTTTTAAAGAGACAGGGTCTTGCTCTGCCACCCAGGCTGAGTGCAGTAGCATGATTATGGCTCACTGTAGCCTTGATCTCCTGGGATCAAGTGATCCTTCTGCCTCAGCCTCCCAAGCAGCTAGGACTCCAGGCATGCACCAGTGCACCACTGCATCCAGCTAATTTTTTAATTTTTTTTTTTTTTTTTTTTTTTTTTGTGGAGACAGGATCTTGCTTGCTCTGTTGTCCAGGCTGATCTGGTCTCAAACTCCTGGCTGCAAGGGATCCTCCAGCCTCAGCTTCCTAAATGCTGGGATTACAGGTGTGAGCCACTGTGCCCAGCCTGGACTTGTTATTACTGCATCTACTTAAGCTCTTGCCACAAACTGTGAGGCCTTAATGTTTTTGTTCTGCTCATCTGAATCAGAGCGCCTCTTCTGACTCCAACAACTGGACCATCTTATTAAGAATGAGGCTTACTACTCCCAGAGCTCAGAATGTCCCAACAAGCCCACAGAAACATCTTTTTAGCTACAGTGCTAGCTCAAACTTACCCGATGAGGATCACGTGAGGCACTTGTTATAGGCACAGATTGCCAGGTTACCAGGTTTCTTCTCTAATATACTGTGGTTTTGCCAATATACCATGGGTTAGTAGGCTGAGGCCTAAGAGTATTTTAAACAAGTGTTCTAGTCAGTTCTTATCTTCAAGCAAATTTGAAAATCAGCTTCCTAGAGAAAAGTCTCTCAGAAGGATGTGAGGTTAACCTGCCGATACTCACTTCCTTTCCTGGGCCTTTTTTTTCCTCAGTAAATTTGGGCATCTTTCTCTCCCTTTTTTGTCCTCCTCTGCCTAGCTCCTCCTGTCAATGACAGAATTTCATTTAATTGTTTATCAGCTGACTGTGTAATTTGGGTTTGGAAAGCCAATTGTTCTACAGAGGCTTCTTATGTTAAATTGAATTGGAGTAAATGATTCTGAAATTGTAGCCACCAAGATGATTTAGTCTTTACTGTAACATTGTATCTTTAAAAGACATACATTAATGAAAGGGTTTTGCAGCCAGATGGTATTCAACTTAAATCTTATCTGCTCAGGAAAACGGTGACATGTCTTTCCCTAAGTGACTCCATTTTATCCCTGCAGAAGTTGCTAGATTATCTCGATAGTCTGTCTCAATAACTATCTCAATAACTCTTAATAGACTACCTCAATAGCCCTTAAATTAAATTCCATGAGGCTCTTGGCTCATTATAAAAACAAAGCACATAAAGATACCATAGGAAAAATGACAAATTATATAATCGTTATTGTATTAAGTTGTTCTGGGAAGGTGTACACTCCAATCTAATCTAACTATGCTTTATTGGAAAGAGACCAGAAACAAATTCTCATCTTGAAAACTGCTGATCCATCCATTCAGTAATCTATCTTGTCAAGATCCCTCATCTGTGCAAGCATCACCCTAATAGAGCACATGGAAAGGTACAGGGGCACAGGTGAGCACACGCAGTGGTGTCCCCTGAGAGAAGAGACTTCCTGGGGTGAAGTCATTCTGGAGGATTTGCTGTGCTGAGGGGCTGGTCCTCAGCTGGACAGCCTTAAAAATCCTAATTTGGTGAGTTCCACAGGTGGGTTCAACATTGTTAAAAACAAATTAGAAACTTCCAACAAATTCTTAAAACTAATGCATAAAATCATCATGCCAACCTGTTACTTTACCATTATCTGTGTGATAAGAACTGGAATCCAGTTATCAGCATGGCCAGATCTACTTTGTCTCCATGCAGGCCTAGATGGAAACCAATTTACTACCAGAGAGCTTGATGGCTAAATTTACTGCTTTTTATTGACACCATCTGTGTAGGCACTGCCAATGTTTTTAAAAGTCTCCTATGATTTTTTAGCCGATCTGTCTTTCATTCTGCTTAATACATAATTTCTTCAGCAATATTACTACCTTTAATTGGGTTATACTTATGTTTCACTGACTTGGGAATTATTCTTTTTGGGTGACTTTGCTTAACTCTTTTTTTTTTTTTCCCCCTAGACAGAGTCTAGCTCTGTCGCCCAGGCTGGAGTGCAGTGGCGCGATCTCAGCTTACTACAACCTCTGCCTCCCGGGTTCAAGCAATTCTCCTGACTCAGCCTCCGAGTAGCTGGGATTACAGCCGCCCGCCACCACACCTACCTAATTTTTGTATTTTTAGTAGAGACGTGGTTTCACTGTGTTGGCCAGGCTGGTCTTGAACTCCTGACCTCGTGATCCACCCACCTTGGCCTCCTAAAGTACTGGGATTACAGGCGTAAGCCTCCGCACCTGGCTTTTTTTTTTTTTTTTGAACCTTAGCCTCCTGGGTTCAAATGATTCTCCTGCCTCAGCCTCCCGAGTAGCTGGGACTACAGGCATGCACCACCATGTCCGTTTTTTTAAAATGTATTTTTAGTAAAGACAGGGTTTCACCACGTTGGCCAGGCTGGTCTCAAACTCCTGATCTCAGGTGATCTACCTGCCTTGGCCTCTGAAAGTGCTGGGATTACAGGCGTGAGCCACCGTACCCTGCCGATTTTGCTTAATTCTTAATGTAATTAGCCATGACCAATCCAACCTATATTCTTATCCATCTAACTCTGTAGAAGAGTGGCTGAAGGTTTTTTTTTTCTTTTTTTTTTTTGACTATACTGTTTTAAAAATTTATCTTTTATATCCCCCATGTAGCCTATTGGAAGTTACTTTCAACCAAAATATGACATTTCCTTCCCCATATGGGGAACATACAAATCACTAATTCAGCATATTCAGAAAAAGAGAAAATATATTTTAGGCAAACTCTTTACTTTGGATGACATTTAACATGAATAATAATTTACCTTGTTGAGGAGGGAGATAATATTTAAAACATGGATTTTTCTTAACTATGGAACAAGAAGCTGGCATAACCTTCACTGTTTTACCTTTTCACAT
The DNA here is from genome assembly GCF_043159975.1 of Macaca nemestrina. NCBI lineage: Eukaryota > Metazoa > Chordata > Mammalia > Primates > Cercopithecidae > Macaca > Macaca nemestrina. The sequence continues at coordinate 80,594,616 of NC_092135.1, read as the reverse complement.
TAACGATAATGTTGTACCTGGATTTAGTATGTTTTGTTCTGTAGTGGCCATATATTAATTTTTTTCTTTTCATTAGAAATTGAAGACAAGATAATCTGCAAACATTTTTGGTTTTCGATTACTTTAGAAATCTTGAACTTTTTTCTGAGCATAATGATTTTGATAAACATGTTTCATTATTATCTGAATATCTGACAAGCTTTCCATTAACATTCCAAATAGTACAATAGCTGACTTCAATTTGACAAAAAAAGATAAATGTTCTCTGGTCGCCAATGTTATTGATGTGTTTTGAATAAGAAATGCCAACCATGCTTGAATGGCTTAGTAAAGATGAAGAAAATGTGAAAAAAGATAGATTGCTAGTGATGATTTTTTAAGTGACAATTTTATTAGAAAGAATGCCCTCAAAGAAGTATTTCATCAGGTAAAAAGGAATATTTACATTAAAACAAATATCCATAACAGAAAGTAACTGCAAAAATACAGAAGAGGGCCGGGTGCGGTGGCTCAAGCCTGTAATCTCGGCACTTTGGAAGGCCAAGGCGAGCGGATCACGCGGTCAGTATATGGAGACCATCCTGGCTAACATGGTGAAACCCTGTCTCTACTAAAAAATACAAAAAATTAACCGGGCTCAGTGGTGGGCCCCTGTAGTCCCAGCTACTCAGGAGGCTGAGACAGGAGAAGGGTGGGAACCTGGGAGGCGGGCCTTGCAGTGAGTCAAGATCGCATCACTGCACTCCAGCCTGGGCGACAGAGTGAGACTCAGTCTCACCAAACAAAAGCAAAAACAAAAAACAAACAAACAAAAAAACAGAAGACATGGGCATACTTGAGGAAGCAGAAATAATTTGTTTCATTTTAAATTACTATACTTTCCAACATTGAAATAATTTAATGCTGTTATCTATCTTTCAAATACATGTGTTTTTATTATGGTTTTTTTCTAGACTCTATTTATGTTCGAACATTTTGGTGAATTTCACTGATCCTGTTTAGGTCTTAAATAGAATTGGGAAAGAAGAAGGAACCATGTGCTAGTCACTCTGCCACTTATGCTACCTCCCTTGTCACAGTTTTTCATCACCACAGTCCTCTGAACAGGTTGTATCCTTCCCACTCATAGATGTGAAAATGAGGCTCAGAGAGATGATGTCATTGCCAAAGGTCACAGTATTAGTAACTTCAGCAAAATTGGTGTCAGAAGCTCAATCTTCTAGTTTAGTAACTCATTCCACACCATGGATTATACTTTTTAAACTATATAACAACATGCACTTGGAGAGTTATAATTATTACCTTCTACTATAGAATTTTTGCTAGAATCATTTTACTGTATTAGAAGAGCATTACAGTTTATTTCAAACCTGACAAATATTTGAACTTAACTATTTTTGATCCGTTAGTTCTAGAAACCACCATCCCAAACTCAATGGTTTGGATCTAATAACATCTTGGGGTTTCATACTTGGCTTTACATACACACACACATAAACACACACACGCATGCACGCACACACACACCCCCCACCCCCACAGAGTCTTGAGACTCTGACCTGGAGATACCGGAAGTAAAACCCCAGATTTAAGTTATTTTTGGTGGTTGGTAAATCCTCAGCTGTAGAAGCTCACTACAAGGCTCTGTGTGTGTGTGTGTGTGCGTGTGTGTGTGTGTAATCATTGATTAGAGAGAAGGTCTCTGACTTAATATAAATTAAATATGACAATTAGGTTATGAAGAGCATCAACTCAACTCACTTGAGGCAAACTGTAGTCTTCTGGGAATTAAAAAAAGGGAAAACTGAAAAGAGATTAATCATCAACATTTATGTATCATCCATCATAACCTAAACAAAGAATTTTGGTTGCATAAATCAATGGGACTTGGCTGAATTCCTGGCCTAATTAATAAGCCATCCACAAAAGCAGCTTAAATATGTTGCAAATAAATTAAAATATATTATTTTCTCATACTTTTCTTTTTCTAATTATACTTTAAGTTCTAGGGTGCATGTGCACAATGTGCAGGTTTGTTACATATGTATACATGTGCCATGTTGGTGTGCTGCACCCATTAACTCGTCATTTACATTAGGTATATCTCCTAATACTATCCCTCCCCACTCCCCTCACCCTATGACAGGCCCCGGTGTGTAATGTTCCCCTTCCTGTGTCCAAGTGTTCTCATTGTTCAATTCCCACGTATGAGTGAGAACATGTGGTGTTTGGTTTTTTTGTCCTTGCAATAGTTTGCTGAGAATGATGGTTTCCAGCTTCATCCATGTCCCTGCAAAGGACATGAACTCATCCTTTTTGATGGTTGCATAGCATTCCATGGTGTATATGTGCCACATTTTCTTAATCTAGTCTATCATTGATGGACATTTGGGTTGGTTCCAGGTCTTTGCTATTGTGAATAGTGCCACAATAAACATATGTGTGCATGTGTCTTTATAGCAGCATGATTTATAATCCTTTGGGTATATACCCAGTAATGGGATGGCTGGGTCAAATGGTATTTCTAGTTCTAGATCCTTGAGGAATCGCCACATTGTCTTCCACAATGGTTGAACTAGTTTACCGTGCCATCAACAGTGTAAAAGTGTTCCTATTTCTCCACATCCTCTCCAGAACCTGTTGTTTTCTGACTTTTTAATGATCACCATTCTAATTGGTGTGAGATGGTATCTCATTGTGGTTTTGGTTTGCATTTCTCTGATGGCCAGTGATGATGAGCATTTTTTCATGTGTTTGTTGGCTGCGTAAATGTCTTCTTTTGAGAAGTGTCTGTTCATATCCTTTGCCCACTTTTTGATGGGGTTGTTTTTTTTCTTGTAAATTTGTTTGCATTCTTTGTAGATTCTGGATATTAGCCCTTTGTCAGATGAGTAGATTGCAAAAATTTTCTCCCATTCTGTAGGTTGCCTGTTCACTCTGATGGTAGTTTCTTTTGCTGTGCAGAAGCTCTTTAGTTTGATTAGATCCCATTTGTCAATTTTGGCTTTTGTTGCCATTGCTTTTGGTGTTTTAGACATGAAGTCCTTGCCCATGCCTATGTCCTGAATGATATTGCCTAGGTTTTCTTCTAGGGTTTTTATGGTTTTAGGTCTAACATTTAAGTCTTTAACCCATCTTAAATTAATTTTTGTGTAAGGTGTAAGGAAGGGATCCAGTTTCAGCTTCCTGCATATGGCTAGCCAGTTTTCCCAGCACCATTTATTAAGTAGGGAATCCTTTCCCCATTTCTTGTTTTTGTCAGGTTTGTTAAAGATCAGATGGTTGTAGATGTGTGGTATTATTTCTGAGGGCTCTGTTCTGTTCCATTAGTCTATATCTCTGTTTTGATACCAGTACCATGCTGTTTTGGTTACTGTAGCCTTGTAGTATAGTTTGAAGTCAGGTGGCTGAGGCCTCCAGCTTTGTTCTTTTGGCTTAGGATTGTCTTGGCAATGTGGGCTCTTTTTTGGTTCCATATGAACTTTAAAGTAGTTTTTTCCAATTCTGTGAAGAAAGTCATTGGTAGCTTGATGGGGATGGCATTGAATCTATAAATTGCCTTGGGCAGTATGGCCATTTTCATGATATTGATCCTTCCTATCCATGAGCATGGGATGTTCTAGATGTGCCAAAGCAAATATCCTTCATATCAATTCTTTCATTTAAAGATCTGACACTGAGTCTCTCTCTCTTTTTGTTATTGTAGTGTCCCCCTGAACAGTAGCCATTGTTTCTGGACCGCCATTTTTAAACCTTTTCTTTCTCTTCCTAAAGATAAAGAGCAATGCTAATAGTTCTGGTGAGAGAGCTGTCTCTTTCATGACTCCTCTTGTCTACTTCTACATGCCTTCACTTCCTTCTTAGAACAATAACTCAAACAAAAAACATACCTCACTCCAAAAATAATACCATTTGTTGTAGAGCAAACATATTGGGAAGAAAGTTATGCAATGTATGACGGTTGGGCAGGAAGCTGAGATGAGAACGCAAGATGAGATAGGACAAGGTAAGACTGAGAGCAGTACCCAAGGCCAGGCATAAGATGAGCCAGACTCAGAGAGAACCTGGAAGCTGGATATAGGGAGAAAAACATGAGACCTAGGTGGAAGACCTGGCTCCCTGCTTACCTGTGACATGCCAGGCAATTAATTAACTTCTCAGCACTAGTTTTTAATCTGTATAAAATGACAACTATACCCTGCCTCAAAGGAGGTTTACAAGTATTTGAATGTACTTGGTAACTTGTAACTGTCTAATACGGAGCTGGAGGAGCAGCAGCAAGCAGCCAGGAATTGATCAGGACTCAGGCTCCTGAGGACCAGGACCCAGCAGTAGTTGTCTTTGGGTCTGAAGGTTAAGGCTGCCTAGCCTGGAGGGCTGCACCAGACAGGGAGTATTCTCTAAGACGAGGGTGTGGCTGAGAGAAATGACAGGCATTAGGTCTCCTTGTAACCTCTGATCTTCCATGCATGGGTATATGCCTGTCCCTGACACTCGGTTTAAGGGTGTCAGCTTGTGTTTGTTTCTGCCTACAGAAGGAAGGCATTTCTGGAGCCAATTAAAGGGAGTAAATGGATGTCACTGGGAAATCTAAAGTGTCACCGGAAGATCCAATTTTCAGGATTTAAGCCAGACAATGTTCCCTAAAGTAAACTTAGGGTTCTAAAATGTGATTATGGAAGGCTTCAAAGACATGCTTTTCAGAACTTTAAAGTTCATTCTACTAGGGTAGATATCTTAGCATCAGAGGGAAGTGAAAAAGAAAATGTATAGATAAACTTCTTCAGCATCTCTTCCCCGATTCCCTTTAAGAGATGGGAGCCATCTCTTCCCCAATTTCATAACAACTGGTGTGGCCTGGCTGCATATTTATGTTTCCTAATCCTCCATAGCACACCCTCCAGGCCTGACCAATCAGAGCGCTGCATCCCGCTGACCTCAATGATTGCTATGGGGATGAGTATGTAACTCACAGTGGGCAAATTCAGAGTCCTCAGGTTTGTGACATCTGTAATCCATATGGTCTTAGGGATACTTGCAGCCATTTTAAATCCTGTCTGATCTGAGGCAAAGCAGTGGAAAGCAGAACCAAAGTCAAGGAGGAAAGAGAACAGAGTCCTGATGATGATGTTTAAATTCCTGGATTTAACAGGAGATTTATCTTTTATGATCTTCTCACATTTTCTGTCACTTGCTGCTGAAAATGTTCTGGCTTATACAGTTTCCAAAGTGCTGAGCCCCAAATATTTCTTATTATATTACATAATTTATAATTTAGTGAAGCAAAAGTAAAAGAAATATTTTAGACTACAAATAACTTAATTTGCAGGATTCCATATCATGTGTAGACTCTGCTGAAGTATTTGCTTTAGAAATAACAGTTAAGTTTGTCCTATGAAACCTTTCCGTAAAAACTTTTCTCATAGGTCTTTGTCTTTATGATTAAATGCAATTGGTTAGGAAAGAAATAGTTTCTAGTGACATTAAATAATAGGCCTCAGACGATCTTAGGAGGTATGCCATAGTAAATTAGAAAAGTGTGCAGATAGCTTTTCTTGGATGCATCTTTTGACAATTGAAGATGGCTTAAATGTTGACTGTGAAGACATATATTGTCTCATGTACCTTGGAAAGCAGCTATACTGATGTGTCCAAATTTCCAAATGATTATCATGCCTAAGAATAGTAACAATAAATATGTTACAAAAACAATAAATTTTTTCTAACCTCAGAAAAACTTCGTAGAGGTCTTTAGTCATTATTCAGGGTTGTAAAATTAACTTATTATGTGAAGATGTGAAAGCACACTAATGTTCTCAGAACATGAAACCATAGTAAATTGTTAATTATAAATTAATGATCTTCTTTTTCATCATAATGATTAATTTTATAAATATGAGATGAATAAAAGTCCAAAAAACTCATTTGGATTAGTGGTTTGCTCTTAGTTAAAAAATTTCAATTTATAACTGCTTTCTTGAGAAAAAGGTTGAAATACCCAAAGTTTTGGACAAATATCTAATGATCACTCTTTGTATTAGTTATGAAATACGGGGAATAGCTTACCTATGACAACAGGTAAAAAATGGGCCTAGTTTTTAATGATTGAAAATATTTTTTGCATTATTTTATTTGATTTTCTCATTAGGTAATCCTAAACTAAAATAAAAAGAATGGTGAAAAAGTCTGTCTCATCTTCTTCCCTCATATGCTTAGTACTTTCCCTACATTCTTCTTCCCACTTCTCCTCTTATGTAGGCAACCATCTTTTTAGTTTTTTAATGTAAACTATATCCTTTCAGAGTTTCTTTATGCATATATAAAAATGTGTACCTAGAATCTTAATGTTCTTTCGTTTTTCACGTTTGAAAAGTTACTACATGGTTTGTTCTGTTGCTTTGTGTTCTTTGTATATTTTCTTTTTTTTTTTTCTTTGAGACTTAGTCTCGCTCTGTTGCCCAGGCTAGAGTGCAGTAGCATGATCTCGGCTCACTGCAACCTCCACCTCCCAGGTTCAAGCTCTTCTCCTGCCTCAGCCTCCCAAGTGGCTGGGATTACAGGTGTGTGCCACCACATCTGGCTAATTTTTGTATTTTTGGTAGAAACAGGGTTTCACTATGTTGACCAGTGTGGTCTTGAACTCTTGACCTCAAGTAATCTGCCTGCCTCGGCCTCACAAAGTACTGGGATTACAGGCATGAGCCACTGAACCCAGCCTGTATATTTTCTGATAATTAAGAATTATTTTTTTCCTTCTAGTGATTGCTTTCACAAATATAATTGTATATTATACCCTTTGTCTTACAGTATCGATCCTACTAAGAGAAATGATAAAATTAGCATTTTATCTTTTTCCATGCACCCTCCTTCTTCCACCATTTGATATTAGAAAATAAAATCATTTTAGTATTTACTCTTATATTCTTAAATGTACATATGTTTCTATTAATTGATTTGTCAACTTCAAATATTTTTATTCCCAGCTGTTACAGATAGGACAATCAGAGTATTTATTTATTTTCTACCTCTTTCCTTAATGCCCTCCTGTTTTGATGGGTTGTATCATTTCAGTAAGTTCAGAGCATATAATATTTCCATTCTGATTGTTCGCCCTTATCTCCACTTGTATTCAGTGTCAGTTCTAAGAGAAATATATTTCAGTGCTCATTTATGGTCTCTTTGTTGCAGTTTTCCTGACTTTGCTTGGGTAAAGTTTGTATTTTAATATTTTCCTCAAGAAGGCTTGTGGGACCAACATTCCTGAGTTCTTGTATACGCAACCTTCACATTTGAATAACAGCTTGGTGGAATATAAAATCCTTAGCCCATGCTTTGGTTTTTGTGAACCCTGTAAGTATTGCTTCACTGTCCTCTAGTATTATAAGACAATGAGGAGTTATATGAATACAGCCTGAATTATTTTCCCCAAGAAATTATTTAAAGTTCTTGCTAGACTTCACCATTTTTTTAACATCCTTTAAGCAGGGATAGACCATATTTTTGAGCATTCTGATTTAATTTTTTCTGAATAATGTGTTCTTTTATTATAATATATAGATGATCTCTGTATATGTAGAATAAATATATATTTATATAAATTATATATATGTTTCAGAGTTGTTTTATGGTTGATATCTTTATATATTGTTCTATTCCATTGTATTTGTTTTATTCTCTCAGGATTCCAGTTACATGTATGATGGGTCTCTTTTTCTTCTATATCTAATATTTTCTAATTCTTTTAAATTTTGTTTTCATTTCATGTTGCTTACTCTTCTTTTTGGCCTAAATATCTCAATATCTCTTACTATATTTTTCACAGGATTTCTTTTTCGATTTTATTTTCATTTCTATGATAGTTTTAAATTATTTTTCATTTTTCTAAGAGAGGATTTTACTCTGTCACGCAGGCTGGAGTGCAGTGGCATGATTTTGGCTCACTGCAACCTCTGCCTCTTGGGTTCAAGTGATGCTCCTGCCTCAGCCTCCCGAGCAGCTGTGATTACAGGTGCGTGCCACCCTGCCCAGCTAATTTTTGTATTTTTGAAAGAGACGGGTTTTTGCCATGTTGGCCAGGCTGATCTTGAACTCCTGGCCTCAAGAGATCTGCCTCGCCTGGCCTCCCGAAGTGCTGGGATTACAAGCAAATTTATTTTAATCCTCACTTTCTTTCCTGAGTTCTCTCAGGTCATGTTTCATCTTCTGTTTTCTTACTCTCTGCTTAGGTTTTCTTACCATTTCTCTTTTGCCTTCTTGTATTTTTGCTTTCCGATTTATATTTAGAGAGCAATTGCTTTATTAAGTTCTGAAATTCATGGCGAAATGTTTAATCCAAGTTTTTATGTACTTATGATGTATGTTCCTCTTTTGGTAAGTTTTCCTGCTCTTTCTTACTGTTTCTTATACTGAAATTTTGTATCAGCACTGTCAGATCTTTCAAAATGTCATGAGTTAGATTTCCTTGACCCTGCTGTTGAAAGGAGGTGTCTTCAGAGTCTGGGCTGACATTTTCTGAGTTCTCACCACTGAAATTATGAGTATCTTTGCTACACTTTCCTCACCACATGGCTTCTGTGTATTCATTCTCTATCTGGTTCCCTCCTGATCTGGAATCTCTTGTGTAGAAAGGTGATAGTTTTATCATCTCAGTGTGAGCCCCTAGCTTACCAGAAGCGCTAGGCTGGCTTGTCATTTACTTCTCTTTTTACTGCTTCTGTTGTAATCTTCCTGTGCAACTTTGTCACTTTGTCATGGTTTTAGCTGCTTTTGGTAAAATTTTTATGCAGATTATATCTAATGTTTTTCGCTGAAAATAACGGGCTTTTCCCCATTTACCCTGATACCTTTGTGTGACATTCAGGAGGAGAAGAGAAAGTCATTTTTTGTATGCCTGATTTTTTTTTTTTTTTTTGAGATGGAGTCCCACTCTGTCACCCAGGCTGGAGTGCAGGGGCGTGATCTCAGCTCACTGCAACCTCCGCCTCCTGGGTTCAAGTGATTCTCCTGCCTCAGTCTCCTGAGTAGCTGGGATTACAGGCACCCGCCACCATACCCGGCTAATTTTTGTTATTTTTAGTAGAGATGTTTACCATGTTGGCCAGGCTGGTCTTGAACTCCTGACCTCAGGTGATCCACTGCCTTGGCCTTCCAAAGTGCTGGGATTACAGGCGTGAGCCACTGCGCCCGGCTGTATGCCTGATTTTTATTTTAATTATTTAGCTTGAACTAATTTTAGACTTATAGAATAAATGCATGAAAAATCTGTCATCCTGTTTCCTCTATTTAACATCTTACACTCACAAAGGATAATTATCAAGAACAGAAAATTAATATTTGTACAATATTATTAAGAGACTCCATTAGAATTTCATAAATTTCCTCGCTAATGTTTCTTTTCTCTTTCAGAATTTATCCAGGATTTTTGCATTTAGTTTTTATTTCTCTATTTTATTCCAGTCTGTGATAGTTCCTTGGTCTTTTCCTTTTTTTTTATGACTTTGACTTTCTGTTTTTCTTTAAAGACAGAGTCTCGCTCTGTTGCCCAGGCTGGAGTGCAGTGGCATGATCTCGACTCACTGCAACCTCTGCCTCCTGGGATTCAAGTGATTCTCCTGCCTCAGCCTCCTGATAGCTAGGATTACAGGCACGCACCACCATGCCTAGCAGATTTTTGTAATTTTAGTAGAGACAGGGTTTCACCATGTTGGCAGCCTGGTCTTGAACTCTCAGCCTCAAGTGATCTGCCCACCTCAGCCTCCCAAAGTGTGGCACAGGTGTGAGCCACAGTGCCCGGCCTGACTTTGACATTTTGGAAGAGAACTGATTCTTTGGTAAGAAAATTCAGGCTCCTATGCTGACATTCTAACCTTCATAATTGGTATTTTCTTATATTAGCCACATTGATACAAGCTCTTTTCTTTAATTGGTCCTTCATATTTCCATTTTATTAGCTTCACTTTTTGACAACTTGAGGAATATTTAAAAATTCAGATTCTTATGCTTAAATTCTAATCTTTATAATATTTAGCATCTGTATGGATGAGCCACTAATCAACTTGGTTCTTCACAATTCAGTTCATCAACTTGTTCTGGTTTGCTATGGGATTTTCAGTCTGCCAAAGGGTAGAACTAGGAGGTTATATTAGCTAATCAATGGAGTGGTATGCCTTTGGTAAAATTTATTTTGCTATGTTTCAAATGCTGGATGTCTAGGAAGAAGAATGACCTCTTTTAAATTCTCATGCCCTAACACCAGACCTATGAAAATGTTACATGATAAAAGGAATTTTGCAGATGTGATTAATGTTACAGACATTAAAATAGGAAGATTATCCTGGGTTGTCCTGCTGGACCTAGCTCAAATTACATGAGCCTTTCAAATTAAAGAAATTTTTTCAGGTGGAGTTAGAGAAGTGTGGCAGAAAGACAAGTCAGAGATATTTTATTGCCAGAGGTATTCAACCTGCCATTGCTGGAGGGGGCTTATGAAAAGAATGAGAAGAATGTTTACAGCCTTTGGGAGCAAAGACCAGTTCCCTGCTGACACCCAGCAGGAAAATAGGGACGTTACTGCTACAAACACAAGAAACTGAACTTAGCCAGCAGCCTAACCGAGAAGGGAGGCATATTCTTCCCTAGAGTGTCCAGTAAGGAGCACAGCCTTATCGGCACCCTGTGAGATTCTAAGCAGGGTCTGACAGACTTCTCAACTATAGAACTGTGAGATAATCAATTTGTATGGTTTTACGCCTCTAAGAAGCAATCGTAAATTATTATAATACATGGGAGAAAGTTTGCTTTGCTGATTAGGGAATACATGTACTGATGAAAGTAAAGTAAGTTTGTTTGAAATAAAAATAGTGCTAAATGTTTTTTTTTTCTTATTGTGAAAATTACATGATGAAGGGAAACTGGGTGACTTCATCATCTTTTGGGTGATTTAAATAATCTTTTATCACTTGAAAGCAGTGTTTGTGAACTTCCCATGCAAACCTAACTATGGTAAATCAGGATTATACTGTTTTCCTTCTGGAAATTATCCAAAAGTTAAAGACAGAGTGAAAAAATAAAACAAAAAAAACCCCCACAAAGCCCAGTGAATTTCATTTTTGTTGGAACTAGGAGACCGCTATTAATCAGCAGGCCAAAAAAAAGGGACATGGATGCAGCTGGAAACCATCATTCTCAGCAAACTATCGCAAGGACAGAAAACCAAACACCACATGTTCTCACTCATAGGTGGGAATTGAACAATGAGAACACTTGGACACAGGAAGGGGAACATCACGCACTGGGGCCTGTCGTGGGGTGGAGGGAGGGGGGAGGGATAGCATTAGTAGATATACCTAATATAAATGATGAGTTAATGGGTGCAGCACACCAACATGGCACATGTATACATATGTAACAAACCTGCACGCTGTGCACATGTACCCTAGAGCTTAAAGTATAATAAAAAATAAATAAAAATAAATAAAAACAAAAAAATTACTTTAAGGCTAAAAAATACAGATGAGGTTGGGCAGAAGCTTTATTGAAGGAAGTAAAGAAAAGTAAGGACTCAGAGCAGTGAGAGAATTCAGTGGCAGCAGACCTCAGAAGACATTAATCAAAATTTACCTCCTTATACCTTAAATATATACAATTTTTATTTGTTAATTATACCTCAATAAAGCTGGAAAAAGAAAACTGAAAAATTTCACCTCCCATATGAAGGACACTCTTTGAAGTTAAAAAGAAGTTCTATATATATAAAGAGAGAGAGACAGAGAGAGAGATATACTTTTAAAACAAAGTGATCAATAAATGATTAAAATGAAAAGGTGGCCAACGGAAGATGTGGGAACAGCTGGTGATAAGCTGGACTGGTGACAGAAACTCTCCTAAACCTGTACAAGTCCATAGGATATACTGGTTAAATAAATTAAGGTGTTTCATACAATGAAATATTTTTCATTTGACAAAAGCATACAAGGAAGTATTCTGTGTACTAATTTTGAAAGATTTCTAAGATATATTAAATGAAAAAGTCCAGGAAACTATGATATACTACTATTAGCATAAATTGGAAACATCAATGTATAGTATTAATTATATATAAACAATTGTTACTGGGAAGGTGATAGTTGGGAACTGGGCAGATGGTAATTATTTTGGAAAGAGTCTTCACTGTATATCTTTTTGAACTTTGTAATTTTTGAGTCATGTGAATTATCTATTACATTAAATCAATTATATTGAAAGCAACATCAAAACATTCTAAAGAAAAAATACAGAAATTTAGCATTGATCAAATTCTTAAAAATCAGCTTTTTTTTCCCTTCCATTTACAATGTGGCTATGTACCCAATTCCCCTATTCCCGCAGATTATGAGAACACATTTTTTTATAATGAGTGGCATCCAATTGATTTATTGTCCTATAATTCTAAAATTCAGATTATGCTTTTGAGATCCATAAGCTGCATGACATTACTTATAGTAATTGCAACTGCAGTTTATTTCACAGCAAGTGACATTTTATACTACCTTTTATTTCGCACCTGTTTTCAATATTTCTGGAACAGGTTCCAATCGTTAGGATGAATGTGGTAATTAAGCTTTGACTAAAGATGAATCATCATCCATATATGCTGTGTGAATTTTGATCATTTTAATATTTGCCAGTGCAAATTGCTGTTAAAACAATTCATTTGCATTTCATCAGGTACTCTTGTAGACCTTTATTTTCTTTTCAGTCTTCACATTAGAAACTTGCTTTTTTCTCTAAAGTACCGCATAATGCTAACCAAGTGAAAGAAAGATTTTGCATTTCAAGGCGAGGGTAACATTATTCAGTGAATAATAGTGGCACCTGCAATCCTTAGTATCTCAGAAAAATGCTAATAGGACCAGCTTCATGTTCCAAAAACGATGGTTGCAAACCTCTTTCAGCAAAGCAGGACTCCCCTGCTATTGCTTGGTTTATTTCAACTGTCTGTGTGCTCTTTGGTCTGCCTTGTTCCTGGAGTTTTCATTTTCTCTACTTTTAATCTTCGTATTATACACATTTTGGAGATACAAAGCTGATTTCTCGTCCCATTAAAAAATAAAAATTGGAAATACTAGACTGCATTGTGTGTGGTTCACACTAGACATAATTCAAAACTCATCAACTGAGTCCCCATACTTGGAGAGATTTTGACGCTACATGAAAAAAACTAGAAAATGAATGTACATTTGTACATTTTAAATTCAGATGGATTGTTTAAAGGATGTGTAAAACTTTTTATTTTTGATTAGTTTATGACATAACCAGTGTTGATGTGTCAGATAAAAGGATTGCTACTGAACTTGAAGGGTTATCTTTTTTTTTTTTCTTTTTTTTTGAGACAGAGTCTTGCTCTGCCATCCATGCTAGAGTACAACGGTGTGATTTTTGTTCGCTGCAACTTCTCCCTCCTGGGTTTAAGGGACCCTCCTGCCTCAGCTTCCTCAGTAGCTGGGACTATAGGTGCGCACCACCACTCCTGGCTAATTTTTGTTTTTTGTTTTTGGTAGAGCAGGGTTTCACCATGTTGGCCAGGCTGGTCTTGAACTCCAGGACTTATGGGATCTGCCTGCCTTGGCCTCCCAAAGTGCTGGGATTACTGGCATGAGCTACTGCATCTGGCCTGGTTATCCTTTTAATCACTCAGTTTGGACCTACGTGTCGTGAGATATGTGGAGGTCTGTTTTTGGAAGAATGTAATGTTCTCTTAGGATGCAGGCCAAACGATTAGAAATATTTAATAGAATGTCTGAACTAGGGTCAGGATGAAATGAAGAGTGGGAACAAAGTGAGAAAACCGTGGGTCCAGAAGTCTCATGATTTCTATTTCTGCTAGAAGAAATCCATGACTCAGGTCACAGATTAACAACACTTCTCCTTCCCCCATGGTTTCCTTAAATAAGAGATCAGCCTTCCATGCCAATAGTAAGGATATTCCAAGTGCCAATACTTGGACAGCCATTTCTGTTTTGGTGTGAGTGAGTATTCAGGCTAGGTGTTAAGTGACTGAGACTAGTGGGGAGTCCGCAGATGATAACGTAGGTAGGAACAGGAAGAAAAGCACAAATACCGGTCTGGGGCAGAATGTGACAGGGCGGACCTTTTTATTCTAGCATGGCTTGAGGAAAATCTATTTGACGACACAGATAAAGTTGTTTTTGATTTTCAGATTGTCCATGCAATCGTTGTCATATTGTTGACCTGAGCAACTGAAAATCTTAATGTTGTGCTATTTACCCATTTTATGCTGACATGCTGTGACTCTGACATCTCCGTCCTAAATGTATCTGAGTAAATCCATTCTTCATGCCATTTTATCTTACTTTGTTTCGGTTGGAGCAAATGGAGCCAACATGAAATTCATCTTTATTTGTCATATAGCATGATTTGAAGGGAAGCCTCTAAGACCTAAATGTATACAGCATAATCTGTATGCTACCGGATTAGGTGCTTTGAGTTTACCATGAAGTCCTAAAATCGTTTTCCTTTTTCTTGGACTTTTGGGAAATAATTATGCTTTTTATTGAGTTAATTAAGAAACAGAGAAACCGAGCAGCATTGCCACCTTATAGTAGTCATTATTTGAGATTGTTCTGTAATATCTTGAACTTGAAACTTTTATTTAAAATTGTGGGGGCTAAGTAAACTTGTGTATTTATAAGAATAATAATCTTTTCAAAATATATTTTGAACTTCTATAAACAATTCCATGTGTAGTCTGTTTGTTTTCATTTATAGAGATGCTTAAAAATTATCTCTCATCTTTGTAAAAACTAGGACATTTTGATAAGTTTAGAACCCAGTGGGACATGGGAACAGTGGAGGTCTAAAGAAGAAGGTATGATTTTCAAGGTAGAAAGAGAGTATTTCTTCTTGTAGTATCTCATAGTGCTATCTTCTTGCTAGGGGAGAGAGAAGGCAACTGGAGGAGTAGGAGGCATACCTACAAAGAAAAAACAAACAAACAAATGAGAAGTAGTGTTATGCTGATCTTTGAATTCATTATCGAATGTTTAAAAAGGAAGATTTACATTTGCAGTTATTCTTTCATTTATTCAGGTGGATGCTAAATCTTACATAAGAGATCGTAAAACATCATCAATTTTATTTGATTGCTACGATAAAAGTGGTTAAAATATTCTCATTAAAATATACTGGTAACTTAAAATTTTATTTTTAATGGTGCTACAGTTAACGAAAGCATACTGTATTTTTGTTTGACTTTAAATCTGATGAAATATTTGTTTGGAAAAAATCTCTGTCTCTGTCACTCTCTCTCTGTCTCTCTGAGTGTGTGTTTATGTATCCTGAAGGTTTTCTTCCTTTTCCTCCCATCTCCAGACTAACCGTCTCTCACCCTCCATGTACTTCAGTCTGGAAGAGAATAAAACCCTTTGAAAGTTGTTTAAAATCGGTATGAAAAAGGGAAAAAGAAAGTAGTCACTATAATTTAGTATCAGTGTATCTGATTCAGCTGTTTCTCATTTCACTAATTTGATTAATAATGCTTTTTTATTTATGAGAATTTCTAAAACAAATGGTAATTATTGCTGTTTCAACTGGACTCTGAGTTCCACTTATGTGTTTGAGAATAGCAAGACGTAAATTTTGACAATTTCCTAGCATTATACTTGAAAGAAATGCAGAGGAATACTTCCATGTGAAAACCATGTCAGAGAGGAAGAAAAGTAAATTGTGATAAAAGTTTTTATTTGTCTAATATACAGTTAATTTTTAACTAAGTTAATGCCTGTTAAATACAAATTACAAAATATATAGTATCCCATCATATGAAAGTGCTTTGCAACTGTAGGAAGCTGTAATGGTTAATTTTATGTGTTAATTTGACTGGCTCATTGTGCCCAGATAGCTGGTGAAACATTGTTTCTGGGTGTACCCCTGTTAAGGTGTTTTCCTGAAGAGATTAACATTTGAATTGGTGAACTGAGTAAAGCAAATGACTTTCCCTAAAGTGGCATTGTACAATCCATTGACAGCCTGATTAGAACAAGAAGGCAAAGGTAGATTGGAGTCACCCTTCCTTTGCCTGAATGCTTGAACTGGGATATCGATCTTCTGCCGTTAGTACACCTGGTTCTAAGGGCTTCAGATTTGGACTAGAATGTATGCCATTGGCTCTCTGGCTGTCAGGTTTTTAAATTATACCACCAACTTTCTTGGGTCTCCAGCTTGCAGACAGCAGATTGTAGGACTTCTCAGTTTCCATAATTGTGTGAGCCAATACCTTATAATAAATATTTCTTTCTATATCTGTATATGTATACAACTTATATGTATATTAGATTAGTTCTGTTTTCCGGAGAACCATAATTAATACAGAACTCAAATTCTCATTAAGTTAATAAATATTAAATTGAAATAATAAAATGGAGGGGAAAGAAGGAAAAAATAAATTTTGTTGTGTTTATGATGTCTGTGTTCTAGTGAGCCCCTGGATCTTACCAGAGTACTAAAGGGAGAACTGATGCTGGATTCATCCCTATGTGGAAAACTATAGATTTGTATTGAAGAACATGAGATATAAATAAAGAGCTAGAATACATTTTTGGATGAAAAGACTAATAACATTATGAATCTTCTAAATGTTTATATAAAAATGAAATTCATTTTAAATTAGAACCATCAAACTGATGAAGTTTAAAAATTTTTATGAAGGAATAAATGGCTAAAATAAGGTAGGATTTTTTTTTTAAAGAGGATTAAAGAAAGGGAGCTTGCCTTCATATGAGAACATGCTGTAATTTATTGTATTTGAATCAATATGGCATTGGCATCAGAACAGATCAGTGGAAAAGAATCCAGAATCTGAAAATAGATACTGGTATGGATGAGGATTTAACATACAGCCAAGGTGATATTTTAACTCATTGGGAAAATTACGGTTTCTGCAACATATGGTGTTAGTCCAATTGGCTAATCCATCAGGAAGTAAATAAAATTGTATCACTGACTTACACAATATAGATAAATTTGGGATGAATTAAATGTTAAAGTTAGCAACATAACAAGAAAAACCTACAGGAAAATCTACAAGATTACAAGTATAAACTAGGGGGAAAAAGAGGACCATTTAAAAAAGTAAATAGAAAAAAATGATAGATTTGGAAAAAAAATGTTTGCATGCAGGACACAGAAGATTAATACTATAATAGACAGAGTTCTTACAAATGACGAGGAGACAATCCAATAGAAAAAGGGGCAAAAGAGAAAAATAGGCAAATCATAGAAGAGCTAATCCCCAAAAGATCAAACTTCTTATAGGCCAGCAAGTACAAATTAAACTAACATTTGTATACCTCACACACTGACCAAACCTAAAAAAAAGAAAAGCACCACTTTCTGCTGAAGAATGGATAGGCAATGGTAGTTTCAGGTATTTCTAACGAAAATGTAGTAACTTACATTTTAGCATCCTTTTTGGAAAGTAATCTTGTAACGTCTATTAGAAGAAATAAATGCATAGTATGCTTTGATCTAGCACTCTCACCCTTAGGAATCTAACTAGTAAAAATAACAGCACCAATGAGCATGTATACATAATGTTGATTATAAGAACTGGAAACAAAGTGAATGCCCATGATAGCATATTAATACCATGGGCTATTTTGTAGCCATCAAAAAGACTATATTAGAATAAAGATAGTAGGAAACCTGGAGGGATTTCCATGAGGTATGGCTGAGTGAGAAAAGCAGGATGCTGATAAATTGTGTAATATCCCAGTTTTGAAACATAAGTGAGATCCTCCCACTATAAGTGTATGTGTATTTTGTAAATACTTGTAATTTTATAATCAAAGGAACTTCATCACCTGTTATCTGGCTAGTGGTAGTGGTGGTGGTAGTAATGTGGATAGAGGGGAGGAAGAGAAAAGAGAAGGGGAATGTTCTTGTTTTCTCTTGTTGTGTAACAAATTAACACAAATTCGGAAGTTTAAAATGACATACACTTATTTTCTGTTTCCATGGGTTGAATCTGGGCACAGCTTAGCTGAATCCCCTGCTCAGGATCTTCTAAAGCTACAATCAAGGTGTTGGCAGGACTGAATTCCCTTCTGGAGCTCAGGTTCCTTTTCCAAGCTTTCATTGTTGTTGGAAGAATTAACTTCCTTGGGACTGCCTGCCTGATGGCCCTGGCTTCTTACTGGCTGTTAGCTGGAGGCCATCCTTGTGTCTCAGAGGCCACCTGCAATTCCTTGTCACATGGCCATCTCCATAGGCAGTTCTGGCATGTCTGTTTGCTTCTTCAGTGCCAGCAGGAGAGTATCCTGCTGCTAAATCAGCTAAGATGGAGTTTTACAAAATGAAATAGTCACAAGAGTGACATCCCATCCCATCACTTTTGCCATATTCTGTTGGCTAGAAGAAAGTTGCATGTCCCACTTATCCAAGGACTGGAGATGATTACGAGAACATGGATCACTGGGGGGTCAAGAGTAGGGTGTGTCTGTTACAGATGGCCAAGCAAACAATGAAAACAATATTTTAAAAAGACCAAAGCCAAATCAAAACCAGAAATGATTAATATGATCTTATTACATAAAATTACATCTATGTGTTGGATAATTAAAAAAAAAACAGACATTAAGAAAAGAAAATTACTTATATGCCTCAGACCATTAGTAATATGTATTTCCATAAGCTCTTCTGAGAGTACTAATACTATGCATTGATAAATATCATGTACTTCCTTGGGTTCTTAATAATGAACGTCCTCTTGGGTTTTGTTGTTTTTCTTCAGACTTTGCTTCCATTCTATATTTCATCCATTCTAACTTGATGTTAATTGTCAGAGGATTATTATTGTATGTACTACAATTAAAGGAAAAGAACTCTAGTTAAACTACACTTGCTTAGCAAATTAATTATGAGGTATATGCCAACTTAAGAAACGTTAAAATGTGAAAATATATTTGTCTTAGATTTGATGAAACTACTTGAATGTATTTTTCCCTCCAGAAGGCTCTCTAGTTTTCCTCTTGGAGGTTTTCAGATCCCATTGGGATACCTCCCTTTTCTCAGACATTGCTTACTTCACATCCTTCTATTTCTCTAAAATGAAAATTAGTAATAACAATAGTTGGATTCTGCCCAAGCAAGGATAAGCAAAGTCCTCTGAAGTCAGTCAGTGCTTCTATGTCACTAGGGTTCCATTTCCAGGTCAAAAAAGGCAAACTCTGTGTGTGTGTGTGTGTGTGTGTGTGCGTGCACATACACACTTTTTTTTTTTTTAAATAGAAGCACTGTAAGAGGTGAAAATGGCATTACAAATAATTTGAATTAATTTTTTCTTTCTTTTTTTTTTTTTTTTTGAGATGGAGTCTCACTCTTTTGCCCAGGCTGTAGTGCAGTGGCATGATCTTGGCTCACTGCAGCCTCTGCCTCCTGGGTTCAAGCGATTCTCCTGCCTCAGCCTTCCGAATAGCTGGAATTATAGGAGTGTACCACCACGCCTGGCTAATTTTTTTGTGTTTTGAGTAGAGACGGCGTCTCACCAGGTTGGCCAGCCTGGTCTCGAACTCCTGACTTAAGGTGATCCGCCCACCTCAGCCTCCCAAAGTGCTGGGATTACATCATGAGTCACTGCACCCAGCAATTTGAATTAATTTTTAACTTTCAGCTGCAGATGTCTGGAAATTTTTTTTAGGTAAGCAGAGCAAATAGACATAATTATAATATCATGTGTGAGCAATGTTTTTCCTTAGACAAAGTGAATGCTAATCAAACTTGAAAAGCTATCTTAAATAAGCTATTTGTTGGAGCAAGCTTGAATGCACTGAAAGTGACTCAATGATTTACTTGAAAGAGATTTTATATATATATATAAAAAAAATAAAACATTTGTCCTTTGGTCATTGTTTTTTCTCAAAGGCAATTGCATATTAGGAAACATTTTTTTTCTTATTGGATCTACAGTTTGTTGCTAAAAGTTTGTGTATTTATATAATGTTCTCTAGAATGAAGGCAATCATCATGGTGTTTTTTCATGCCAGTGTAAGGATTAATATCACAAACTCTAAAATTAGTTTAATATGTTCACCATGTGTTTGAAATAATTAGAATTTTCCAAAGCAATGGCCTTTAAAATAGCATTTTAAACAGATAACATTTTAAAATATATCCTTGGGCTTTTAAAAAAAAATTTTCAGGTGCCCTTTGCTTCCGTGAAATATTCTGTGGACTTTAAAATTTCTTACTAACCTTTCTCTGAAATTGAATTCAGATTCAATTGGGTGTTATTCTAGTTTTCACTGACAGAAAGCTTTAACTAGAACTCTCAAAATCTATTCACATTTGCTGTTTCAAAGTGAGCTGAAGATATAGCTATCTGGTGTTTAAGTTTGCTTTTTTTTTGGAAATTCATGGGAGCAAATCAGACATAGTGTCAAGCTACAGTCTCATTTTCAGTCACTTCCTGCACTTCCAACATGTGGAAGCCCTGCAGATTTCAAAGGCAGCAGGGAGCAGCAGGTGAGCAGGATCAGCTACCTGTTCCTGCTTTGTCAGCGTTACCATTCTAGGTGTTTTTTCCTCTCTCTCTGCCTTTGTCTTTGATTGTAGGCATTGCTTGAACTTTATCCTTGTAAATCTTTCTAATTCCCTGTCTTCTCTTTTGTTTTTCTCACACACGGGCAACAGTAGATGCCAGTGTTACGGCATGTGTTGCTGTACATGAGGAGGGATGTCTTTATTAGAAGACATCAAGGTTTGAGCTTCTTTTCCTTTGATCTAGAAGTATGTGATCATTTGGCCTTTCAGCCCTGTGCCCCTCAAAAGTACGTATTAGTTTTAGGATATCATATGATACTGACAACTTAAAAGCAATGTAAACTGAACTCAAATTTTCACATTTTTCTGTTAGTAAGTCTGTTCCCACATGAAACCTGAAACGAAATTTAGACTCTGTCAGCACCAGTGAGATGGTCCTGTATCCATCCATTCAGCCAAGAGTTATTTCCCTAACCTAGCATAAATTGGTACTACCTCTATCCCATTCCCTAAAGCAGAGAGCTTTCTTCGAGGTATGGTCTCTGCATGTAGGCGAGTGCCCTGAACTTAATATCAATTGTTAAGAGTCCAGAAGGGACAACAAATATTTGGAAGAAATAGTCAGAAAAAGTTAAATTAACTACCTAATTTTCCAATCTCTATACCTGTGTCTAGTCCGAGCACCAGAACGTCTTGTACTCCTGGGAGGACCATCTCACCTCACTGTCATTATATGGTGTTTTATAAGATTTTGTCTTTGCTCAGATTGCTATAACAAAATCTCATAGAATGGATGTTAAACAGCAATTCATTTCTCACAGTTTGGGTTACTGGAAAGTCCAGGCTACTGACATGGTCAGGATCTAGTGAGGGATCTCTTTCTCGCTTATAGACAGCCACCTTCTTGCAGTATCTTCACATGGCAGAGAGAAGCAGCTCTTGTGTCTCTTCTTCTAGTCTCATTACCAATCCCATCATGAGTGTTCTACCACTCTCACGATCTCATCCACATCTAATCACCTCCCAAAGGCTCCACTTTTTTATACCATTACACTGGGGATTAGGGCTTCAACATATGAAATTTCGGGGACACAAGCAGGGGGTTGCAAGGGTAACATTAAGATGGAATGGTAGGGGGCAGCTGAAGTATAGAAAGAATTGGGGTTAGCTAGGTTTGCTGGGCTCCCTGTGGACTGGCTAATTTGAATAGTTTCTCAATCTCTGGGGCATGGGACTGTTCTTGGTTGTCTGGTATCTGGCCCCAGGGCAATTAGGACAGGTGCATAGTAGCCCAGGTTCTGAAAGCCCAATAAGAAGAGAGGTTGAGGTATGGACTTAATAATCAGCTGCTCAAGAAGGGGACTGACAGGCCTCTAGCCAGGGCCTCAGAACTGGCTCAAGACAGAAATTTATAAAAAATAATATTGCTCATGGTTGCCAGGAATAGGTTTCATATGACCCAGCTTTCATTAGGGGTTGGTATAAGGGCTGGCCATAAAAGAAAGATTTCTGCATCTTTTAAAAAGTGCTATTGGAAATAGCGTTCATTGGTCCCCATGATATCAGTATAAAGACTTACCATATGAATTCCTCTTAGCATCCAGTGCTATTGACAAATGTTTCTGAATCCATTGGTATGAGAGCATCTGATTATTGGCTAACAAATGCGGTGGCTTCTGTTTCTCCTTTTGAGTACAGACCTTTTCAATAAGCAGCTGCAGCCAGGAGTAGAGGTGCCCACCTGTGCCTTGAGCATAGTAGCTAGCAGGAGACACAAGTTAAATGTCTTAAATTTAACTGATATTGAGCAGGCATTTATCTTTTTTGGATTTCAGCATAAAATGGGAATAAAACCTGTCTTATTATCTAGAGGGTTTGTAAAATGTTTAAGCAAGCTGATGGTTGAGAAGGCTTATGCCATGGTGTTTCATTAAATAATAATGTAATCCAAATAACCTAAGCTGTAGCCTGTGGGCAGAAATGAAGTCATTGATATTAACATCCAAATGAAGACAGTTTTTTTTGTAGTTACAGCCTGCTCATACAAGACCTGGCCTCCACTCCCAAGGCTCTCTCTCTCTATATCTACATGTCTTCCGAAGATGTCTTATAGGTGTTCAGGAGTGTTCAGGAGTCTCTGTGCTCCTTCACTAGTGCCCCTTCACTAATGGCTCTTCTGCTAATATCTGCTATGAGGGCACTCTCTTCTGTGCAATAGAAGTCAGGTTGCTGGTAACAACCCTGAGTCCCAGGCCATGACCCTAGTCTGTGGAAGAGCAAGTAAAATATCAACTGCTTTAATGTTTTTTTCTGTTTCTTGGACCCTGTGACTTCTTCTTGAGACTCCTTCTTGAGACTTCTTGAGACTGCCTGTGCCTGGAATGGAACACAGGCTCTCCTAGAGAAGTATACTATGTCTTTCTGCTTTTAAACTTCTCTCTCCGTGCAGTCTCTACACCAGTCCGTTGGCTGGGCAGAAAGGATGGTAATTGTGCTGTTACCTCCATCCTCATTTCTTTCCTCTCATTAGATTCCCAGCTTAGTGTATGCATATGCCTACCTATTCATATCTTTTCCTCCTTCTTGTCGGACTCCAAAGCATTTATGGATGTCAACTCATGCATGTAGATAATGGCAGAGTTGTAGTTCAGCCACTTGGGCAAACCGAAGCTCAGTATGGATCAAGTAAAACACCACATTTCAGTAATAATAATGTTGTTGAGTGCCATTTATTGTAAATTAAGCCATATCTTCTTTTGGGTGTTGTTGTTCTAACTGTGCTCCCTACCCATAGTCTCTGCTATTATAAAAATGCTTTCATCCACTGAAAATTGTTTTTTGAGACCCCATCTCTGAATATGTACCTGAATTTGTGTCTTTCTTGCTGTTGACTCTGTGCTTATTGTTCCAGTTTTCTTCTCATTTTGGACATATCCTTATGTTGTGTTTCACCAGGCTCTCAGAGTCCCTAATTTCTGGGACAGCCTTGGCTACTATCAAATCTAGCTCAGCCTTCTGAGATCTCTGCCCAGGTCAGTACCTTTACTTCCTACTCACCTGGGAATGGATAATCGGCCGCTTGGATGTAGGATAGTATGAACCGATTTGTAAAATTAATATACATTCATTTCTATCATTTCTATATAGACCCCATATAAAGGACATTTATTTTCCTTTATGGAAAAAAATTTGGAAGAAAGCTTGGAAGTCTACTTCCAAGACTTATGTAAGACTGCTTGGCTTGGTAAGAAATTGCTTCAGGATAGTTTATCTGACTCATATGAGAAACTATCACTGCACAGTTTTTCCTCTTGTGACCTAATGAGACAGCGCAGTGGTGCTCAGCACTGGTGGCACATTTTAAATTACTTTGAGTGGTTTTTAAAAATACACCCCACTCAATTCTGATAAATTAAATCAGTATTTCTGTAGATGGTTCCAGGACATGAACATTAAAAACAGTCTTTCCAGGTGTGTTTAATATGCAGCTAGGGTTTAGAACCACTTGGATTAGAAGAATGTCTCAAAACATTCATTTGCTATCTAATTTTAAATAGTGGTTCTATGTCACACTAAATAGCCTCATTTCTTTCCAGTCTATTCTCTTTATGAATAAAAGTATTTACAGCATACTTAACCCTCAATTCCTCTCTAAGATGGGGTATTTTGCACGTCTGGAAATGAGATAACCAGTCTATAATGCTCTGTAGTTTACAAATGAAGCCATTAATTAGATTTTCAAATCTTATTCTCCAAAGTCATGAAAATGTGTAATTCTCTCTTGAGGCTATTTCCATTATTAAGTAAATGCATTATAAATTGGCAGACCAAAGGAATATGCATGAACTGTAATTCACATCCTGTAAATTTCATACTAAATCAGAAACCTCATTTTTCATCAGGATGTAATGCTATATTCTTGTCTATCATCGTTCACTTAATTATATAGGAGTTAAACACTTTGAAACCATCAAGAATTGTATAAATGTTAGAATAAACATTCTGCTATATTCACAAAAATCAAGTTCTAAAAAATTTATTTTGGAAATCAAAAAGTATGACAACACATTCAAAGGGAGAGAAAAACAAGGAATTATTTGTATAATGATAACCAAAAAAAAATTTTTTTAAAGGTATTGTAAATTGTTGAAAAACTATTGATGTTATAGAACACAACAGACCTCAGTTTTAAGGATATTAACAGGTATTATTCCTCCTGATATTTCTCCTGAGGAGAGTGTGGTAGGTTGAAGAGTAAAAAGGATGGAGTCTCTGACTTTTGTGTTTCCAAAAGGCTCAGCCCCTGGGAGGAGATTCTGTTAGGTGCCCTTTGAAGCAAAAGCATTTGATAGAGAAAGTGATTCTTCCACTCTCAAAGCAAGATTAAGGGAGTGGGGAGTGTCAACTGCAGATAGCAAAAGATTCTCCTAATTATGAAGGAGCTTATGCAGATAGCAAAAGATTCTCCTGGTTATGAAGGTTTTTGAGTCACAGACAGAAGGATGAATAGCCCTGCTTCTAAAATATTACCTGGAGATGTGGAAACATATGAGAGGTTTGTAGAACCCAAGATAGAAAGAGATCTGCTCCCAATTCTCAGGCTTAGAGTCTTGGGATGTGGCGAAGCTTCAGAAAGGAGATGGCTGCTTTATGCATCTCGGCAGAAGGGCCACAGAGAACCTTACAGAGATAATTTCTGTGTCACTAGGAGTATATCCAGGGAGTAGATGAACTTCTGAACCTTAAAGGGCCATGTAGGCAGGAATGCAAATTGTCTCAGGAATGTCTTGTGTGGGCTGATAATTGGATGGGCTGGTGGACAGCGTACTGAATATCTGAAGAATCATATGCATTGAGGACAAAATGTGTTCTCCTTAATCCTCTGGCAGTATGTAGACACCCAGAATTTAGAGCCCCAGAAAAACTGGAGTTGTGAACTCAAATGAGCTAAGATGAAAGTTTGCCATCCTGGTGAAATGGTGCTTAAAATAGAAACAGAATTTCAGGAAAGAAAGAAAATTATATTTGTGTATATGTAACTTTGTGGAATTAAAGCCATAGCATTACATAAGACAATTGAAAAGGAACATGAAAAGCATAAGTCTTATTATTCTTGTTCTTCTAATGGCCTTAAAAAATCTTGTGGCTGAAAGAGGCTTGGATTCACAGCATTCTAGCCTCTATTTCCTGTTTTAAGAGCTTTAAAAAATGTATTTCCTCTTTTTCAAATCCTTGTTCTTACTCTTTATTCCAGTTCAGCATGACCCAATTTGGATGGGGGATAACAATAGAATACAATTTTGTTCTTAGAGGAAGGTGCCAACTTGTATTTTTGGCAGAATAATTCCACACATATATCTGGACAAATTTATAGATGCTGTAATCAAACTTGAAAAAGTGCATGGAATAATAGATTTCAATCAGATGTCTGAAAGCAATAAACAAAGATTGAATGACTATTTGTGAAATCATTTTAAGCTTTAAAAATCAAATGACTAAAATTCATATTAATATAGAAATGTGTTAATAGTTGTATTCCCAGAGATTCAAATTGACTCAATTAATTGCTATTTATTAAATAAATAAATAAATACATTTTAAAGTTAATAACTTCTTTATTTTATGAGATTCTATACTTGGCCTAATTTCCACCAAAAATCCCAGTAGACTATGTGTCATGGTTTGAATGTTCATTCCCTCCAAAACTCATGTTGACATGTAACTGCCATTGTAACAATATTGGGATGTGAGGCCTTTAAGAGGTGATTAGGCCATGATGATTCTACCCTCATGGATGGGTTTAATGCCTTAAAAAAAAACTTTTGGAAGTGAGTTCTCTCTTGCTCCCCAGTGTGTTCTCTTGCCCTTCTGCCTTCCGCCATGTGATGATGCAGCACAAAGGCCCTTGCAAGGTGCTGGTACCAAGCCCTAGGACTTTCCAGTCTTCAGAACTGTGAGCAATACATGCCTTTTCTTTGTAAATTACCCAGTCTGTGGTCTGTTATAGCAACACAAAACAGACTGACACCATGAAAACTCAGTGGTATGAAACTCCTGAACTTGCATGTCTAATAACACTTATGTGTTAGAAGAAGGAAATTTTGGTAAAGTAAAAAACTTGTCCTATTTAATAGGTAATTCAAAGTGATATAAAATCCTCCAGTGTCTTAGAATCTCAATGTTTCACAAAGAGTATTTCCCCATGTCAAAAACCTCTTTGAATAAGAAATATTTCCATGTAGGTAGCCACTCCATGAGTGGCTCTGACAAATTCTGCTGTATTTTGCTCTGCTGCCATGGTTTGCTCATGTTACTCTGCTCTTCTGGTCGTTTTGAGGCATGACTGGCTGCACAGCCCTCTGCTTGTGTGGGTCACACAATGTCTTCTCAGAGCTTGCTCTTTCCTCATCTTCTGAGGGATCTATAGCATTTTTCTGGGCATTCTCAGGTTTTAAAATTTCACACATCAGTAGTATTTCCCCTCAGTTTTGGGGAATTACTATAGTGTTGTAAATTTTCTATTTGGCCAAGTAAGCATATTAATAAAGCTAACCAATTATAATGCTAACTCCATTCTTATTACATTGAATACATGGATATTTTAATAAGATGTAAATGGGCAAACCATAATTGCAAGAATTAAGAATGTAGATTTAATTGAGCCTTAGGATGAACCTTGTTAGATTATCTTCCAACTGCCCCCCACCGACACCTATTTTTTTTTTTTGCAGAGGAGTCAATGACAACTTAATCACTGACTGGCACTGGACGAAGGACTGAAATTTGGGAGTAACTGCCATAGATTATGCCGTTTATTCTGGCCAGCTTTAATGCTGTCTATAATCCTAACGTGGTGTCAGAACAGAAACTTTCTTTGAGGTTTGTCTTCTCTTTGTAGGGCATTCATTTATTTAACAAACACAAGCCAGGCTTGTGCTCTGTGCCAGGAACATAAAGATAAAAGTCTCTGCCTCATGAAACTCACAATCTGTAAACAGATAATTTTTCAGTTGAAACTTGTTGTCGCTGACTCATGTTCCTG
Source organism: Macaca nemestrina (assembly GCF_043159975.1). Classification (NCBI taxonomy): domain Eukaryota; kingdom Metazoa; phylum Chordata; class Mammalia; order Primates; family Cercopithecidae; genus Macaca; species Macaca nemestrina. The sequence goes on along the minus strand of NC_092135.1, from coordinate 80,567,039 downwards.
GAAATAACCATGTATATCAAATGCCATCTTTTAAAGCAGTAAACCAATTGCCAGTGTGCAGATAAACCTGTCAATTCTATCTTTATTAAATTCTCATGTACACCTATTTTTTTTTTTTGCAAGCAGAATCAAAGTTCAATAATGATTCTTAGTGTAGATTTTTTGGCCCTATTGTTCTTTGACTGCCATTGTGTTGCTCACCTTCCTTGTCAAATTCTTTTATTTTCTCTACCTCCACTTTGAACCAAAAGATACTATAACAAGTTCATCCTAAGGCTAAATTAATTCTACATTCTTAATTCTTGCTATTATAATTTCTCTATTTATATCTTATTAAAATATCCACTTATTCAATGGGATAAGAATGGAGTATTATAATAGGTTAGCTTTATTAATATGCTTACTTGGACAAATGGAAAATTTATGACACTATAATAATTCTCCCAAATTGAGGGGAAATATTACTGATGTGTGAAATTTGCAGTCTTTTCTACTTCTTTCTGTCTAATTCTTTCTCTTAGTGGCATTTATTTTTGGTTTTCCAGTAATTTCTCACAAATAATAAAACTCAAACGTAACAACACAATGTCCATGACATTAGAACATTAAGCAGGCAGTACAGCAGTAAATGAGAAAGAAAACAGAATGAATGAAAATTGGAGTTTTTTTGCTGCTAAAATTGAACTTGGTCAAAGTCCTATCAAGGATGTATGAGAGTGAAAGGAAACAAAAATAACAAGCTTTAGGTATGAGAGTTACACTATGATAAGGTTATGTTAGAAATGAATGTAAGGTCCTAGGAGAACATAAAGGGCTAACATGTAATCCAGATGGGATGTGGAGGTTTCTGGGGGCAAGTGACACCTGAGAAAAGCACATTGAATGAGAAGGAGTGACTTGATGATGAAGATGAGTAAAGACATTCCAAGAACAGGAAGAAGCCAATGCAAAGGCATGGAGTTATCAAAGAGGATGCTGTGATGACTAAAATGGAGAATTATCCAGAATGGGAGTTGTTATGTTCTTCACAGAGGAAGCCACCTGCACTGGGTGAACTGAAGAGGTCATATGCAAAGTTCAGGGGATCCCTAAGGTCACCCTAATTTCTGACATAAACTGCAAATTCTGGGATCCCCAAGACCACTCTTAGGTTCAATAATTCACTAGAAATGCTCAGAGAACTGAGCAAAGCTGTTATACTCATGGTTACAGTTTATTACAACAAAAGTTATAGATTCAGATCAGCCAAAGGAAGAGGTCCATAGAACAGGGGCCAGGAGAAATCCAGGCATGAGCTTCCAGTTATCCTTCCCTGGTGGAGTCTTGTAGACAGTGCTAATATTTCCCTGAAATGATATGTGACAATATGTGTGGGGTGTTGACATAGGGAAGCTTACTCAAGCCTTGGCGTCCAGTTTTATTGAAGTGTGGCCATATAGACATGATTGACTACTCACATGGCTGATTTTAGACTGCAGCCCCTGCAGAGATCAAGTTGATATCACATATCTCAAGGCCCCAACTGTAAATCACATTGTTAGTATAGGATATTCGGCATGGTCCAAGATTCCCAGGTACACAAAAACAGTGTGATTAGGCAGGACCTTCCAAGGACATAGAGGTTACCTCCCAGGAATGGAAGGCAAAGGTCAAACCTCTGTTTGGGCAAGAATAATTCTTTGACACATACCACAGAACTTTTAAATTCCAGTCATATTTCCTTTGGAGGAAGTCTGGCATAAGGCATCACTCCTGAACCTGAGATCAGCTCTTGACTCAAAGACCTCCACTGAGATCTAATGGATCCCAACCTGGCTGCACATTAGGCTTACATAGGGATACTTAATGTTGCTGATGTTTTAGCCCACACCCGCTGTCCCCAGAAATTCCGATTTAATTAGTCTGAGGCAGGTCCAGGATTGGTATGTTTTAAAAGATCTGCAGGTAATTCTAATTTGTGGTCAAGATTGAGAACCACTTCATGAAGTAGCTGGGAAAACTCTGCCTAGTAAAGGTGCTCTCTGGAGTGTGATGTCCTCTCCTGGGGAGTCTGAATAAGACAAATAATTGGCTCCAGCAGTGGGTGTAGATAAAGATGTAGTCTCAGGAGAAGAAGCATAAACAAAGAAGCTGAATCAAGAAAGTGATTTTCTATTGGAGTTGCTGAGGTATCCAGACAGGCATGTTATGAGACTTTACTCAATTATTGCTAGGTTGATTTTCTGGACATACTGTATCCTTACAGTGGGTATCTTCCATCTGAAGTAACCTGTCCTTGTGGTATGCCACGTGAATGAGTTTACCTATTTCTCTGGCCTTTGCCTCTCACCTTCTGGAGAAGATTATATAATTCTTTGAGCCCTAGCTACCTCACTGGTAAAATGGGGATAATAGGAGATACCTCATAACTTGCTATAAGATTATATAAACTTTAGTGTTTAACTTTTGTTATAGACTCCAAAAGGGCCAGCAGTGTGATCCTCAGCATCTCACTGGGGTAGGTGATTGAAGCCTTATTCTAGCCACTGTGCCAAATTGCTGACCTTAACACATAAATGAACTTAATTCTTACAACATTCCTATGAAGTAACTGCCATTATAATTTTTTTTCATAGCTGAGAAGCTAAGAATTAAAAAATGTTAAATAATTTATTCAGTGTTGTTCATAGGTGCTATGGTTTGAATATGACCCTCGAAGTTAATGAGTTGGAAATTTCACCTCCAAGGCAACAGTGTTGAGAACTGAGACCTTTAAGAGGTGATGGGTCTTGAGGGCTCTGCCCTGATGAATGGGTTAATGCCGTTATCACGGGCCTGGGTTGGTTATCATGGGAATGGGTTTCTGATAAAAGGATGAGTTTGAGCCCATCTTCCTTCTCCCTCTCCTTCTGTCTCTTTCTCCTCGTCTAATGTGTGCACATGCATACTCTCTTGCCCTTCTACCTTCCACCATGGTATGATGCAGCCCCAAGCACCTCATCAGGTGTGGGACCCTTGATATTGAACTTCCCAACCTCCAGAACTTAAGAAATAAGTTCCTGTCCTTTATAAATTACCCAGTCTTAGGTATTCTGTTACAGGAACAAAAAATAGACAATAGCAATGGGTTATTTTGTTAGTAATGCTACTAATAACACATGTCGGGATAATTATATTTAATCTTAAGGAAATTGCTTATTTAGCATCTGGTGACATATGGTCTTATATTGTTTCTGGGTTTTTCCTAAGTGTTGCAGTTTTAGCTTCCCAATAATATTTTAATTGTGTTGTCTCAGTAAGATATAAATAACCAGCACTTCTGTTTTGTTTGTAACTCTTATTGCTTTTGGAGCAGGACTCATCTTGTCATTTTAGTTGGGTTTTACAGCTGAAAACTCAGCTTTGCAAAGGTATGCCATCATATACCAGGAGGAGTCAAATGATTCAAAATTACTCATTGGAGTCTGAACAGAACTGCAGCCTACTTTTATTCAGGAGGCTTTCACTGGACCTTACTCCCATGGAAGTAGGAATGAAATGAAATTTATGTAACAATTTCACACATTCTCAAATCATCTGTCATAGCTACATAGTCTTAGGAAATGGTGAAAATGGCATGCATTTGGATTCCATTACAAATGAATTTTCAGGAAAACAGAATATCCTAATTTATGAAATATTCTGATTAATGGAGTGTATAAGAATCATTTATTCTAAAAGTATCATCCATATTAAAACTATATAGGACATATTTTACTTTATGTTTGATAATTCATAAATCATTTTTGTTTCATGCTATGGTTTGGGATAAGAATTGTGAGCATCTCCTCAGGTATAATAATAATAATAGATAGGCTAGGCACAGTGGCTCACGTGTGTAATCCCAGCGCTTTGGGAGGCCGAGGCAGGTGGATGACCTGATGTCAGGAGTTCGAGACCAGCCTGGCCAACATGATGAAATCCTGTCTGTACTAAAAATACAAAATTGGCTGGGTGTGGTGGCACATGCCTGTAGTCCCAGCTACTCTGGAGGCTTAGACAGGAGAACTGCTTGAACCCAGGAGGCAAAGGCTACAGTGAGCCGAGATTGCACCACTGCATTCCAGCCTGGGTAAGACAGAGTGAGACTCTGTCTCAAAAAAAAAAAAAAAAAATACATAAAAAAATAAAAAAAAAAGATAAGCCAGGTTACTTTAAATATTATGTAATAAAGTGATAACTTACACAAATGTAGCAAAGAAAAATGTTTTCATATAATAATATGCAAAACTGAAAAGTCACTTGAAAAGATAAAGAATTAAAATTTATAGAGTTTATATGGTCAGGGCAGTTTTACATTCATTAGAAACTCTGACTCTCACCATAGCTCTATGAAATAGCTATTATGTTCATTTTACAGATAAAGAAAATGGCTCTCAGAGGGATAGTCCTAGGTTCCCAAACTTTTTCAGTGCACAATGTTCTTAGCATCTCGGTAATGTTTTCACACCACTCTGCCTAAAGGTATTCCTAAATGTTTCCTTGACTAAGTTATTAATTCTAAAACCCTAATAAGTACGTAGATTCTAACAACTTAGTAGCCATTGGAAAATAAAATGTACATAAATTGAAGCTAAGTTTATTTTTACTTCATTCTTAACCACAATTACTAACAGGATGTACGTGCCTTTTGGGCACTGCACAGCTTTGCAAACTTTACATCAGATGGGATACCTCCACCCCAGTTTGGTGTTTTACATTGAATTTGAGGTGGTACTGGCTTATCATACTAATTTCTGAAAACCCAGCTTGCAAAAATATGCCATCATTGAAAGGAGTGTGGCATGATCTAATGTTGACCCTGTTTGCACTGTATTGAAAAGATGTTGAGTATAACTGTGTTGCTCTTGAAAACTTAAACTATCCCATGGCACTCCTTGGAATATCTTGGCATACAGTTTGGGAAACTCATGGTTAAATAATTTCTCAAAATGAACAGCTAATACGTGTTGAAGTTAGGATTCAAAACCATAGTGTATTTATGCATTCAAAATATCTTAATGACTGAAGATAGTTGATCTTTTATTGACTAAGACTTTACCACCGTACCATTCAGTGGAACCCTATATAAAGACAGAGGATATGAAAACATTATATAATGATGTTTTCTCTATTTTAATATTTATTTATTTATTTATTTATTTATTTATTTTTGAGATGGAGTCTCGCTCTGTTGCCCAGGCTGGAGTGCAGTGGCGCGATCTCAGCTCACCGCAAGCTCTGCCTCCTGGGTTCACGCCATTCTCCTGCCTCAGCCTTGGAAGTAGCGGACAACAGGTGCTTGCCACCACGCCCGGCTAATTTTTTTGTATTTTTAGTAGAGACAGGATTTCACGGCGCTCGCCAGGATGGTCTCAATCTTCTGACCTCGTGATCCACCTGCCTCGGCCTCTCAAAGTTCTGTGATTACAGGCGTGAGCCACCATGGCTGGCCCCCTATTTAATGATGTTATTTGAGGTTATGTGTAGAAGAAATAATACACATAATTTCTTCACAGAAATCCTTGACAATTGTTCTTCAATAACATAATTTTAAAAACTCATGAAAACAATTTGACAAATATAAAAAATAGTATCATGCGTGGTATTTTCCCCTGATAACAGAGATAAAAATGCTTCAATCTTTTATATTACATTTAAATCAGGACTATCCAAGTTGCTACAAATTTTAAATGTTGAATTCTCCTGTAAAATTTGTATAACCACAAAGTTGTGCACTGAAAAATATTTCTTGTCCCGCAGATTCAGTGGGAGAATAAAAGCTCATAGTCAAAAAACTCATGAAAAGATAATAAAACTACAGAAATGAATAAGATTGGTGGCTTATGGAGGAGGCTGATCTTGCAAATGGTTATTCCTGTCTCCCCTAAATAGAGGTCCATGATTTATCTTAGAGGAAAATTTCATAAAATAATCTCATTTCTGTTCAATTTAATTTCTATGTAAATATTCATATTGGTCCTGCTTTATTTTTGTATAGGTCAGTTGACATTTTGACAAATATGAACAGAAAATATCATGTGCCTACTTTTTTGCTTTCCCCATCTTTATAGAAGCCCCAATGAAAATAAAAATAGTGTATAGTGAAAGCTATTTTCATTCTTGCCTTGCAAGATAATTAATTTACATATCGATTGGAGTGAAATACGTGAGGCCTTTACTATATGAGGTGTTTTTTGTTGTCATTGTTTTTTCCTGTTTTCATACTTGAATATCATTTGATTGCAGAAACAGAAGATTTCAGTGTCATAGCCTAGGGTGCTCAGACCCAAATAAATTTCTACTGATGCATTTGTGTAACGAGAACTTACATACTGGAAGAATAAACATGCTGGATGTATGAGAATTAGGTATTAGATAATGTTCATTTTAGACTCCAGTCTGTTTCAGAAGAATAGCCTTATGAAAAGTTATTTCAATCCATGAAATTCCTTCACTCGGACATTTGTCTTGAATACCTGTGAAACTGATGTCTCTGTCTAAGCAACCTGATTAGCTTTAATTAGTTCATTAAGAAAATAAAATTCCTATAAATGAAATTATTTTGACAGATTAATTTGTAGATTTTTCTGAATGTTAAAATATTGTATATATTTGTTTTGGATGAAATTAGTACTGGGCTGGAGTCCTTTGTAATGCAAAGCATATTTGAGTTGACACTTTGTCATTTGATTAGGGCATCTGGAAAAAATGGAGCTGTTGGTTTGACAGAGTTCAGTGTTGAGGTTGCGATTTTGTCAGCAGGGCACAGAAGGTGTTGAAGTAGCTGGCCTAGCTGTTCTTGTTTTGGGAAAAGTAGTTGTTTGACCAAACATCTTCATTTACTTATATTCAACTTTGTTATTTAAAGCCGGTCATCAGTTTCAAATATTATTGCTTTATTTGCTTATTTTTGTGCTTTGCAATTCTTTTGCTTTCAAACAGACATGATTTTTTTTTCTTTTGTCTTCATTCTTTCTTCAATATCTATTTCCTGGCAATACAAATTAAATGTTGAAATAATTACTAAAGGATGCTGTAAAAGGACCATCTTTGAAATCTTAACCAGTAAGACAGTTTTTCCGGGATTATTTTAGGTCATAAATTAAGGCAGAAGGTTAAAATTGCATAGTTTTCTAAGATACTACGAATCCCAGGGTTCTGAAATCTGCAACTTCAAGCAAAATGGAAGATGAGTTGAAGTTTACATTTACAGACTGTTGAAACTCGTTAAGAAGATTAGTTTGGTGAAAAGTATAGCAAAGAGGAAATACTGTGCCTTGGGATTATTTTGTTTATATTCATGCTACATTTTTGGCATATATATTTGAGATACATTTTGGGGAGGGGTGATTTCTTCTCTTTGAAATCACTTTTCTCTATTGCTATTTTGAAGTCCATTTTTCCTTGTTTCTCCTGTGCTCATCAAGTGGTAAAGAGTTTGGAGTTCTGTGTGGCACAGGTGCTGAGTGTTGCTGTGTTACCCAGCACCTCCAAATGGCAGTGCATGGAATTGGCAGTGGGCTGAATCACTCACTCACTTAAGTATTGTAGGTTTAGGGACTGGGAGGACCAGAGGTTCAGGGAGATACAGAAGAAACTGGGCCCTGTAAGGCAACAGCTCTGATTACCTGAGCTTCTGCTTTTCATCTAAAGAATTTACCTGGATATCCTTTCAAAGAACTTAAAATTTTTAGATGACAGGTGAGGAGTCAAAAAAGCAGAACCTCTGGACATATTCTGCACTTGGCTTGCATTTTGTGTTTTTTACATTTTGTTATGAAATACTTTGTAACCACTATTATATAATTTATTTTATTCTCTTAAAGTTTACAGCAATAATAGCTTATATTGTTAATAATTCAAGTTTATATTTGCCTTTTATTTTCTTGTTTTTAGGATACTTCATTTTCCTTTTATTTTTCAATTTTATTTTCTTCCTTCTCTCTTGAAAGTAAGTTTTATAAATTTGTTATAATTTAGTTTTATCCAACCCTATTACATTTTGAGCTATTGCTTTTGTCTGACATACTTTTTATTCTCTTACTTTTAGTTTTTATTTTACCTTAGCTTTTATTTTCTGACTTAAATCAAAGATTTTTCAATTGTTTTAATTTACTATTTTAAAGCAGTTTTAAAAATAATTCTACAATGTAATCCTTTAAAACATTGCTATGCTTTTTTTTTAATTTGACTTTAACCCACAGAAGATTTTCCAGGAAGGTTTCAGCTTGGTCAGTTTCAGCTTGGTCAGGTGCTTTAGGGGTGGCCTCAACCGCAGAGAGCACCACCTCCACAAGTCCAGCTGTAGGAGCTGAGGGAGGACTTTCCCTTTGCCCTCTGATAGTGCACTGAAAAATCAGCCCACAAAAGGCAGATTAATGGAGAAAAGGCATACAAATTGACTTAATGTGTACAAAAGAGCCTTCAGAAGGAAGACCCAAAGATATAGGGGAAATTGTCAACGTTTATACTTAGGTTTGACAAAGCATGGACAGCTGTGTAGAAATAGGATTGAAAAAAACAGTATGGTCTAATGCTAATAGGCTGAATGGGGAAACCCAGCAAGGCCCATCTGTCTAGACTCTTGTTGGCTCCTCTGAGCATGCATTTCTCTCTCTCTTTCTTTCTTTTTTTGAGATAGAATCTCACTCTGTCTCCCAAGCTGGTGTGCAGTGGCATAATCTTGGCTCACTGCAACTTCCGCCTCCTGGGTTCAAGTGATTCTCCTACCTCAGCCTCCCAAGTAGCTGGGAATACAGGCCCGTGCCACTACACCCAGCTAATTTTTGTATTTTCAGTAGAGATGGGGTTTCGTCATGTTGGCCAGGCTGGTCTCGAACTCCTGACCTCAGGTGATCCACCTGCCTCGGCCTCCCAAAGTGCTGGGATTACAGGTGTGAGCCACCGCACCCTGCCCATTTCTTTTTGCTGGGAATAGTGTGGGACCCACTCTGGAATGGGAGTCTGATGACCTATGGTCAAACAACGTAGGTAAGATAATTCCTTTATGGTAAGTTTCCCACAGAAAAGTGGCAGAAAAGCTATAGTAATATTTTTAGATTTTCAGGGAAAAGGGGTCCTGGTTTCTTATAACCCCACCGCCCCCACCCCTCTTGGAGAAGAGGGATTCTAGTTTCTATGGCTAGCTTCAGGGGAGAATGGGACTGAAAGACAGGAGGGCAGGAGAAGGTCAGAGGAAACTCTTGCTTCTGAGGCTATTTTTGAAGGCTTCTTTTGGGAGTATTGTTTTCTTAGCCCCAATACTCCCTTCCCAGGACTCAGCCCATGCTGAGTGACTGATAGAGGTGGAGGTATAAAGGCCTGGTCATTTTTGCCAAATGTACAATGACTCTGAAGGGTCTTTTTAGTCCCCATGGAGTCTGCAGAGGCTCTCTTTTGGCCTGAAATTCCAGTGTGACTTCTCCCTTTATTCAATCCCACTTAGTTCCTCCCCCTTCCACAGGTGCTGTTCCCAAAGTCACTTCCTAAGTAACATCATGTGCTGTAAAGTGCTTGTTAGAATCTGCTTCTATGAGAACTCATGCTGTAATATTAACCTTTTATTTTATTTAAAAAACATCAGCTTTATTTACATAAAGGTAAATTTACACACAGTTGACTCCTGAACTACATGGGTTTGAACTTCATGGGTCTTATACATAGGCGTTTTTCAACCAAACATGGATGGAAAATGCAGTATTGATGTGAAACTTCAGTATAGGGAGGGTTGACTATTCACATGTGTGTGAGTTCTGCAGTTCTGACCTTGGGCCTTGAGTTTGCATGAATTGTGATATATGCGGGGGTTCTGGAACCAATCCCCCACTATACTGAGAGACAACTGTATAATGAAATGCAGTCATTTTAAGTGTACTTAAAGTGCTATTCCTCGATCAATCCAGGCATAGTGTGGCTTTCCTGCCTTTGAAACCAGTCCAATTGTCCTATAAAACTGATATTTATGGTTTATTTTGAATAAACATAGAAATTGACCCTCCCAATCTTAAAACTTGAGAAAGTTACAATTATCTTATGTGAGTTGCTTTCTCAGAAAACCAACCATCAGGCCTCCCAAATAGTATCAAGGAACTGAAACTTACCAGATCACCACATCTGGACGATGAGACACTAGACCCAACACCCATCATAACTGCCTAACTAACCACCTGCTTCCGGTTGACCAATTCCTCTTTCTTGCTCATCCTTAAATCTGTTTTTTTTTTTTCCCACATATAGTTACATTCCTTCTCTGCCATTTAAAGCCTTAGTTCTAGACCATCAGGGAGATGGATTTGAGACTGATCTTCCGTCTCCTCAGCTGCAGCGCCTTCTTCTCTGGCAATACTTATTGTCTCAGTGACTGGCTTTCTGCACAGTGAGCAGCAGGACCTGGACTGAACCCCTGGCATTTTGGTGACACCTTTGTACTTGCTCTTCCTTTTTCCTGGAAATCTTCCCCTCTGCTGTCAGTATGTGTGGCCTTCCATTCCTTCAGTGCCATTTTCTCATGAATACTTGCCTTTTCCACTCTATTTAGAAATGCAAGACACCTTCACTCTGAAAACTTAGATATACAATTTTTGTTTTATTAGTTTCATGGTATTTATGACCTGCTGGTATGTTATATAATAAGCTTATTTGTTTATTTCCTGTCTTCTTTTTCTATGTTATCACCTCCACAGGGCATGGATTTTTGTCTGTTTTGTTCATTGGTGTATCCTCAGTAGCTATAAATATTTGTTAAATAATTGAATGAATGAAAAAAACTGGGTTTGAATTTTCATTATATAAATACCTTGAGGAGGCTGGGCACCGTGGCTCACGCCTGTAATCCCAGCACTTTGGGAGGCCAAGGTGGGCGGATCACGAGGTCAGGAATTCGAGACCAGCCTGGTCAACATGGTGAAACCCTGTCTATACTAAAGATACAAAAAATTAGCCTGGCATGGTGGCATGTACCTGTAATCCCAGCTTCTCTGGAGGTTGAGGCAGGAGAATCGCTTGACCCAGGAGGCGGAGACTGCAGTGAGCTGAGATTGCGCCATTGCATTCCAGTCTGGGTGACAGGGCGAGACTCCATCTCAAAAATAAATATGTACATACATACATACATACATGCATACATACCTTGGGGAGTAATTTGTTCTTTCTGTGACAGTGCTATAGAGTTATATTTCATACCTATCTTACACAGTCATTGTAATAAAGTCAAATGTCATTAAGTGACAGTAATGGCATGATATCCTATTGAACAGTAACGGCATGATATCCTATTGAGAAAGTCACAGGAGATAGGTCTGAAAATCAGATAGGCCTTGGAAGCATTAAAAAAATATGAGAGCTGGAAGATGTGACATCCTTGAGATGTTTTGGTATGTGTATGTGCAGGTGTGTTTAACTGGAATTTTGATTCTAAAATGTAATTCCCGTCACAAGTATAGTTCACATTAACGTTTAGTTCAAAGCTACCCCTTCCTCTGTTTTTACTCCACCCTTGGTGAGCAGCTCTGGATTTGTGGAATACTCAGGGACACAATTTGACTATGATACTTGGGTGAAATTTAAGAGGGGATAACAGAGAGGTTTGAAAGTTCTCCCTTTACTTTAGATCAATGGATTGATGACTTTTTGTACTTTATGTAGCTGGTGTGGTTATGTAGCCATCAGGATAGTGGAAACAGCAAACTTAAATGTCTTAATGACTTAACAGGTTTATTTCTTACCCATATTTCACGAGGCCATCCATTGGAGATGTGCTCCACATTGTCCTTACTCAAGGACTGAGGGAGAATCTATCCCTGTGTTTCCACAGTTAATGAAGGAATTTAGAAAAGGTTATGGAACTCATGCTTTAGCTTTTAAAGCCTCTGGCTGGAATGACACCTCTGCCTGGAATGACTTCTGTTCACGTCTCATATGCCACTACTAATCACAGGGTCACAACTAGCTGTGAGGGAACAGGTAGTGTAGGAAGAGGAAAGCACCAGAAATATTTGATTAGCAGCCCTGATGGGTAGTACCACAGGTAGGTTGGGCTTGAGGTCACCTTCTGCATTGGAGGGGCCTCTTGTCATTGGTAGGCCTAATTGGACCAGGGCAGGGCCCAGGGCAGGGCTCAGGGCAGAGATGGGCTTGAAATGAATTGTTAAGGTCAAATGCTCTCAGTTTTAGGTGAGTGGTTTTAAAATCTTAGTGAGGAAAAATATCCACCGAGGAACATGATTAAAAGAAAAATTGACTCCCCTCAGGCCCCCACCCAGTGACTCATGAAGTGATTCTGAAGCTGGCCATTAAATCACACTTTAAGAAATATTGAAAAAAAATATCTTTCTTTGGTTCACTTTTCTATTCTCTTCATTAGAGTGGAAAAAACTCTTTGAGACTATCTGACATACAATACTAAACCCTTGGTAAATCTTTTTTGAGTAAAAAAAAGAGCAACCATCATGAAACACTTAAAAAACCAATATAACCTGACTTTCAAAACTGTCTTGGGTTAAATTTCTTAGAATGCTGTGAATTCTTACCAGGAACGTCTATTTTATATATACGGCATGCATTTTCCTCATCAATTAGCAACAAATGCAGAAATTAAAATTAATCAGTAGTAGCATGCTTAGGATAATAATAAAATACCTATAGACTGTCTTTTAAAAACCTTGATTTCTGAAAACCTATAACTTCTTTCATTGATTGTCTTTTTCGATTAACTTTCCACTGTATTCCATATCCTTGGACTGAGCAAATGATACTTTTGTCATTTTAAGTAGTTCTTCATGGGAAGTACTTTTTTCGTTTTCTGTGAATATGACTGTCTTCTGTGATTATAATGATTGACAGCATATTTAAAATTAAGATCATTTGGTTAGTATTCTAAGCAATGTTCAAGAAATAGCAAATTCCCTCTTGAAATGTTTTGTGTAATGTAATAAATTTATATTGCTAGTTTAGGAATGGCTTAAAGTGCTGATAACTCTCAAATAATTAGACTGGTTACCTAAGCACTGCTCTATGTAAATGGAATATCTATTTTAGTCCACAGACACTACAAATTAACCAGAATTATTCCAAATGAAAAATTACAATAAAATTTTATTTACATGTCATTATAATTACTTTTAGATATAATTAAAATTCTTATTCTTTTGTATTCCGCTAAGATCTTCATAATTTGTAAATATTTCCTGTAGAGTTCTGGTCATGTATACTTTAGGAAAAGTGGATGAAATTTTTTTTTAAAACTAAATTTCTAGGAATAGTATATAATTTATTTTATAAAATATCACTTTTATAAAAGGGTTTACTTTTAGCCCAATGTAGTATTAGTAGGTTGAGGTATTTCAGAGTGAAAGAGGAATCTAAACGTCACTCTATGAAATTATAGGAGTTTAAATTGCTGCAATTTTAAAATTATTTATTAATATTCTGGCTTAAAATTATTTATTAATATTCTGGCTTTTTCTTGGTATAAAGTTTACATTTCTGGATAATGTTTCTTGTTGACCTGAATTCTTTTTTTTAAAAAAGGAATTTAACTTAATACCACATCTTGTTGAGCAAACTAAAATTTCAATGTAAACATCCAAAGAATTAACTTTCTATTTTGCTGCTCTCACAGTCTTCATTTTACTTGAGCTTCTTACCTGTATTCTGCAACTATTAATAAACTTCAACTCACTTTGGGAGGCTGAGGTGGGCGGATCACCTGAGGTCAGGAGTTCAAGACCAGCTTGGCCAACGTGGCGAAACCCTGTCTCTACTAAAAAATACCAAAATTATCTGGGACGTGGTCGTGGGAGCCTGTAATCCAAGCTGCTCAAGAAGCTGAGGCAGGGAGAACTGCTTGAACCTAGGAGGTGGAGGTTGCAGTGAACTAAGATGGCACCACTGCATTCCAGCCTGGGCGAAAGAATGAGACTCCATCTCCAAAAACAAAAACAAAAACCAAAAAACTTCAATGCACCTCTCCTGTGCTAACCTCCAGCAGTAATCAATGTGGTATCAGTTATATCATTTTTAGGGTGAATATCAGCAAAAGTAATGATAATTTCCTAAACAATTATTTAAAGACAGGAAAGGTGAGAGAATTTCTAGAAACAATAAAAGAACATACCTCAGTTATAGCCAGGAGTTTTATCATTCTATGAACTGGTTTAATCTTTAATTCTGGCCAAGTTGCCTTTCAAATTAATGTCAAAGATGACCTCATAGAGAGAGTATATATCAGCTTCCCCCACCAAGCTGGTATGTATGTGTTATATATTTTAGGGCAACCCAAGTGTCAGCTTCTTAGATGTTCCCTAGGTCAACTGAGTTCATATTGTATTCTTACATTTAGTGTAATTGGCTACAACCTCTAACCCAATGTCCCTTCTGATATCTTCAGTTTCATGAAAGTCACTTATTCTTAGTCTGATTTTCTAATGTTGTTTTATCCTCTTTGTCTATTGTACCATTTATCTTCTGCCTCTATGAATTCCTTTCCCATGCCTGTTCTCCCACTATTCTATCTTTAAATTACTGCCATTGCCCAATTTTATTCTGCTTCCAAATTACCACCAAACATGGGCTGATTGTCTAGAAAATTTTTATTGGATATGTGGGACAAAAAATGTAAGATTATATCATAGTACAGTATACAGTTTAAAATTGGATAATAGATATTTGCATCTGTTAGCTTTTGCTTCATGAGAAACCACCTGAGAAATTTAAGCTAACAATCATTTTATTATTGTTCCTGAGTCTGTGGGTTGACCAAGTAGTTCCATGTCCATCTGAGGGCTGATTATTCTATGGCTTTACTTTTAATTTGGCCAGTTGGTGTTGGATGTTGACTGGGGTGATAGGGATGACTGGTGGCAGCGGCCACTCCAGACAGCCCACTGCTGTCATCACGCTGGCTGCAGCAGAGAGACATGGCTGGGGCTGCATGCTCCATGGAGCCAGTGAGAGCCCTGCCCCTTCTGAGTTGGGGCAGAAGTTTCCCAGGTGTTGCTGCAGCTGCCCAAACTGTGGCTGCAGACTCACGCATCCTGCACTCTTGAGGGCCTGGGAAGGCCCCCCTGCCCTCACAGGCTTGGAAGTGCCTGCTCCCTCTGCCCAGATTCTCCCTGCTACCAGTGCCTGCTCCCATCTCAGAGCAAAGTTGAGGCTGAACCTGGGCACCATGAATGGCAGCAGGAGGCAGGCAGATTCCTGGGTGGAAGGGGGAAGTTCCCCAGTGAGACCCTACCTTCAGGCCAGGTAGGGCCTGCAGGCTGGGGGCTGGGCTGCCAGTCTCATGGAGTGGAGTGGGAACTTTTGGTGCTTTCTCTGGGCCCACCCATGGCTGCTCATGGACCAATTGGTGCAACATCATCCCCTCTGGGGCCCATAAAAGTCCCGGGCTCAGCCAGAGCTGAGCAGATGATGGAATGACCAGCAGCAGAGAGAAGCTTCCCACTCCAGGGTGTCTGCTCTGCTAAGAGCTGCAGAGAGGTTAGGATGAGCTACCAGCAGAGAGGAGCCACCCACCCCAGGGCCTCCTCCTCTCTGCTGAAGGCTGAACACTCGTTGGAACATCCTGGCTGCAGAAAGGAGCTAACCACAGCAGGTCTCTGAGTTATTCTACTGCTCAATAACGCTCCTCTTCATCTTGCTTACCCTCCATTTGTCTGTGTGCCTCATTCTTCCTGGTCACAGGACAAGAACTTGGGGCCCACCAAATGGCAAGTGTAGAAGAGCTGTAACACACACAGGGCAGAAACATATCCCTTGCTCACTACATTGCTGGTGAAGAGAAGAGCTGAGGCGCTTTGGGGAGCCTACACATGAGAGCTCCCTGATCCAGGCTGTGACTCCCTTTTTGAGGCCCTACGGGTTTTGGAATCTCTGAGCTTCTGTGCACTGCTGCATTCCCTGGTGCCAGCTAGGAAAGCTGCTTGCAGTATAGCTGGTCCAGCTGCAGCCTCGCAGAGAACTGGCACCTGTGCCAGCACCTGAAGCTGCCTGCCACACTGTAGGGGCATAATCAAGGAAAAGTATATAGGAAGAAGAATTATTGAGCCAACTTGCAAATAATCTACTACACATTGTTTAACATTTTATATATTTTTAAAAAGTGGTCATCTTTTCTTTTAGGGGACATGTATTTTAATGCAAGGCTGGGCTAACTTCTCTTCTTCTGAACTTTTTTCTTTTCACCCTGACTCAGTAACTCAATCATGCACAACCTCTGATTTTGTTTCTTCATTTTATGAGCACTTTTCTTTTAAAACTCTTCTTTGTCATCTAAATCCATCTCCCAAAGACCTGATTTTTGTAAACAAGTCTGAAGATATGTTTATGAGTAAAACAGCTCTCTCCATGAAGGAAATCCAGTAGACAACTCAATATTTTTCTTTCAGCTGCACAAATATGAAGATTAAAATGTGAATTCCCACAAAGCAGTAATAGTACTTTTATGTATTCAATGCATAAACAAGGCTTGGGATTTCTAAACAACTTACAATAATTTTGAGGCCTCTCTATGGGTCCTCTGTTGTTGAAAATTTTGTAGCAAGCAACCTGAAAAAAACCTTTCAGAAAATGGATATTCCACAACAGACTGGTACAGAAAGAGAAATGTGTTGATGATGACTGAAAAAGCAGGAGGATTTTGAAATAGTATTACTTATTTTTTAATAATCAGGTCTTATAAAACTACCAAATTTTATTTTCAAAACCTAAGAGAACTTTGCTGTATTCAAATCTAATTAATAGTGATGGAAACTCTAAAACGTGAAAATTTTAACTCAAGAATTTATTTTTATCCTGGGAGTAAAGTAGGATTGTGCTCCTAGACCAGGCTTCAAGGGACTTTCCTGTCATGTTGAAGTAGCAACCTGAAAATCTGGAGGTGGAATATGTGATTTTACTTTTATGATTGCAATGGAGCGAGTAGAGTCTAGAGATCTGGTACATGTAATTATTTAGCAATCTAATCAGATATTACATTTGGGTCAATAACTGGCATAATTGAACCTCTCTGATGCCTATAGCACAGGGATATGTGCTTGGGTAGGATTGTCTGATAAAAGATGGGTCATCCAGTTAAAATTAAGTTTCAGATAGACAACAAATAATTTTTTTTTAGTAGTAAAAGAATGTCCTATTCATCTGAAATTCAAATCTAGTGGGGACATTCTGTATTTTTATTTGCTATTTCTGAAAATTGTATCAGTTAAACAATATAAAGCTTAAAAGCCAGGACATACATAAGAAATAATAACACAGAGAAACATATTGTGGTGGATTTAAAACATATCCACAAGTTCTTTGGCACTCCATTGAGAGGTGGGATGTATGTCTCATCCTTTAAATCTGATTGGATTTAATGATTCACTTGTAACCAATAGATGCAGACGAAATGCCTGCGTAGCTATTGAGGCTAGGTCATAAAAGACATTGTAGCTTCTGTCTTGCTTTTGCAGATGAGCACCCAGGAAAGAAAAAGACTACTCTAAGGCCACCATGCTATAAGGGAGCCCAGGCCACATGGACAGGCTCAAGCAGCTGCTGTAGTTGACAGCCCCAGCTCAAGTCCCTCTGAGATGGCTGCTTAGAGCCACCATGACCACTAGTCATGGGAGCAGGCACCCATAGCGGGGAGAAGCCAGGCAGCGGGAGCAGGCACTTCTGAGCTTGTGAGGGCAGGGGGGCCTTCCCGAGCCCCCAAGGGTGCAGGATGCGTGAGTCTGCAGCCATGGTTTGGGTAGTTGCAGCGACACCTGGGGAGCTCCTGTCCCAACTCAGAAGGGGCAGGGCTCTCACTGGCTCCATGGAGCATGCAGCCCCGGCTGTGTCTCTCTGCAGCAGGCAGTGTGATGGCAGCGGTTGTGCTGTCTGTAGTGGCCGCTGCCGTCAGTTTTCCCTGCATAGCTATGGAGGCTTCAGCCTCCAAATCATGAGTAATTCCCAGCGGAAGGCCAGGCATTGTGGAGCACAGATAAGCTGTGTGCTATCTTAATTCTTGACTTCCAGAATCCAGGAGCATAGTAAAGTGGTTTTAGGGCACAAAGTTTTGTGGTTATTTGTTATACAGTAATAGTAACTGTAATACACATGCTCAGTATAAAGTGCATGGTTAAAATAATCAGTGGTGCAGGAGCTTAGTGGAAGAAGTAGTCACCAGAGGCTTTGGTAGGGCAAGGATTCCCCTGCTCTGCCCTGCCCCCACACTCAAAAGGCGGAGCTTTATAGGGAGTATAGAACATGGGAAATGAGAAAGGGAGAGGGTGAAAGCAGAATTAGTGGCAAAAATCCTTGTTTCGGTTTTTTTTTTTTTTTTTTTGAGACAGAGTCTCGCTCCATCACCCAGGCTGGAGTGCAGTGGTGCCATCTCAGCTCACTGCAACCTCACCTCCCAGATTCAAGCGATTCTCATTCCTCAGCCTCCCAAGTATCTGGGATTACAGGTGCCTGCCACCATGCCCAGCTAATTTTTGGATTTTTAGTAGAGACAGGGTTTCCACATGTTGGCCAGGCTGGTCTTGAACTCCCGGCCTTAGGTGATTTGTCTGCCTCGGCCTTCCAAAGTGCTGGGATTACAAGCGTGATCCATCACGTCTGGTTGATAACCTTGTTCTTTTTCCTTTACAATTTTCTTCTTAGGATAATTGTAATTTAAAGTAAATCAGCTTGCAAAGCACTGGAAAAAGATTAAGGGTTGAACAGAAGAAGGAATAAATTAAACTCCCACTTTAATTTCTGGGCTATGTTTCTGAGCATTTGAAGATGAAGCTGTTATGGCTGTGCATAGGACTTAACGGTCTTTAGGGAGCCTGATAAACTGAGAAACATTGCAGTAATTTTGCATTGGTGACCCACTAGGCTGACTTAGTCGTTTAAATTTCACATTTCTTTAACATGCTGAAACAAGGAAATTTTAAAGTGTTCTTCTAAAAGAACAGAAAAGTTTCATGGGGGAACAGAGCAATTTGGTGAAATGAGGATTTTCTTTATGCCTCAGTGCCTTCTAAGAAGTCTCCAAACTGCTGAATGACCAAAGATAAATGCAAAAGAAACTATGTTGTCTCTATTTGTGGAAGGATTGTTTCTGGGCGTCACCATGCGCAGTTGTTGTAGGGAAGATAATGAAGGTTGAGTCATTTTCCCTGGGGACTTGACAATGCCTGAGAAGTTTATAATTCAAAGCATGTCTTATATTACTCTAAATAAAGTTAACATCTAGGGATTTCTATTTACATGTGAAAAAGTACACTTCTTAATTTAGAAGTGGACTTTGGGCAAAATTATGGGTGGGTATTGTAGAAACAGTCTCTGTACCCCTGTATTCTTTACTTTCTTTACTCTCTTTCCCCCACACCTCTCAGCACCTTCCCAGGACCCCTCAGCTCTTATGCCCTGTCCTGGCCCACCAGTTCATCTCTTCCTCTGCAATAGCCTGCCAGCGCTGGTTTCTCTGTTTCCTCCAGTCTTGCCTTTTAACCTGTTGATGGCTCCTTCACAGGTACCATTCAGATGTATTCCCCTTAGTGAGGCATAGCAACCACATAGTCTGTATCTTCCGGAATAAGTCATACACCTATCCTGGTACATTCCATTGTCTCCATGAACTAAAATTCCTCAGCAATTCTAAGATTTTGATGTCAAACTCGTTTCTCGTAATTCCTCTTAAGTCTGAAACTCCAAATCATTTTTAGATAATGTGTTTAGATTCTTTTTAAATTTTTTTTAAAAAAAATTTTTGAGATGGGATCTCATTCTGTTGCCCAGGCTGGAATGCAGTGGCATGATCATGGCTCACCTCAGCCTTGACCTCCCCAGGCTCAGGTGATCTTCCCACCTCAGCCTCTTGAGCAGCTGGGACTGCAGGCATTCAATACTGTGCCCAACTCATTTTTGTATTTTTAGTAGAGATGGGGTTTTGCCATGTTGCCCAGGCTGGACTCAAATTCCTGGACTCTACAGATTCACCTGCCTCAGCCTCCCAAAGTGCTAGGATTACAGGTATGAGCCATTGCGCCTGCCAGTGTGTTTAGATTCTTCATATGAAACTTCTATTCCCCACACCTCATTGCTTCTGTTTTTGAAAAATCAGTTTTCTGGTTATTCTACAGCTTTCATTGTACTGTTGATTCTTGCCTTACTCTCTTTGTCCTTGCCCAAATTCTGGCATTTTTCCATTCATCCATCCATCCATCCATCCATCCATCCATCCATCCATCCATCCAGTTTATTATTCATGCAGACAGCTCATATTATACAGTAGCCTCATAGTTATGATGGCCCTCAACTTTGGTGGCCTTATTTGTTTTTCAATGGAGTTACCTGCACGTAGTGAATATTATGTTAAAGATATAAAAGTATTTAAAGTATAAACCAATTGTTGAAGAGTATCACCACTTTGGTAACAGGATCAATAGCTCAAATTTCACTGGCTTTCCTTCTCCCTTTGTGATATGGCTGGCACTTTTGAGACCCTGCAAATTCTCACCTAAGTCTTCAGACTCCCTGGGAGAAGGTATGTCTCATGTGTGCCTCAAAAGAGTCTGTGGGTACATTCCCTGAACACCGTCTTGATCCCTCTGTACTCTTCGGACTCCCCTTTGCCTGCAGGGCTGCTTGTCAGTGCTCTACCTGCAGCTGCTTGCTGCAAAACACCCATGCTCACTTCATGTGTTCACTCTCTTTGAACTTTCCCAATGTACCAAAGAATGTAACTTACTTGGTTAGACTTTGTTTTAGAGACTTAAGTAACACTCTTATGTCTGTCCTGTCTCAGATATTCCCTTATGAAACAAAGGTTGGTGGTGGTTGTTGTTGTTTTAGCTTTTGACTTTATTTGCTTGTAGTATAAGTTTATAGTAGTGTTTCTCACTTTGAATCACCCACTTTAAGTTACTCCTTTAAAAGTGCTGCTGCCTCAACCCCAAAGATTCTGGTTTAATCCATCTGGGATGGGCCCCAGCATCAGTTGATTCTACTGTGCTGTGAGGGTTGAGAACTTCTAGTTTATAAGCATTGACAGGAGGCCAACGTTATAGTCATCTCCTCACCTTCCTAATCTTTATTCTAGATGTCAAAATAGTAGTCCTCCTTCTTCAGATGAAAGCAGACGAATCACCCTCACCCCCCAGCAAGTCATATCAAGAGATCCACCTGATGGCCAGAGAAAGCTGAATTTTAGTTTGGTGCTTGAAGTGAGTCCATAGCAATTTGTATAAGGAAAGAATTTCAAACACAGACTTCAGAGGGAGAAAGAGATAGCATTATATGTGCTATAGAGTTCCCCATTCTAATCTATAAGAATAATCTTTGGCCAAGTTGAAAAGGATTGAGTAGGATTGGAAAATAAGTATATATTATCTCATTTTCAGCCTTGACTTATTTATCTTCCTGTTCACTATGTAAAAACACAGTTAATGTCACATGTAATATTAATTCTGGATTTTAATAAATTTCTAGTTTGCTAGGGCTAAAATTTATATTGGGGACAGGAGAATCTTTCAAAGAGTCAGTCAATTATGCAGTTTCTTTTGGACAATCAGCAGAGGAGGATTTAGTGATGATAACGAAGTTGGAGCTTTAGGTCCTCTGGGAGGAACTCTAGAAATGTGTTCATATAGTCCTTTTTTTTTTTGTAAAATTTGCATAAGAAATTTTTTTTTTCTTAAAAAGCATTTTCCTCCTCAATTGCAGAAGCTTCAGACCTTGCTTAATTTGATTATGTCTAATCCCTGAGAACACTGTGAAATAGAATAGTTACTCTCTTCCTCAAAGTGAAACAGCTCTTAGTTCAAGTGTCTTTATCTTCCATTTCTTTTCTATTAGAAAAGAAGTAACAAAAAGGCTTACCACAGGGCTTATTTTATATCAACATGTACCACTAACTATGCACAGTTGTTAAATTATTGCAAAATCTATCTGTTGATAAATAGTCATTGCCTCAAGCACCTGAGGGCCTCCTACTACCATTCCATCGAATCCCTGCAATTCACCCAGGCCTCCCATTATCCAGCAACTAATGAGGGGCATGAGGGAGCAGTTCAGGACCTGGTCCAGTGTTATGACCACCAGCCATTCTGAATGGTAGATCTCAGTGCTAAATGAGTTATTAAATAAGTTGGACTCCATGCCTGCTTAAAAACAACTTAAAAAAAATCCTCCTGTTACATATTATACGTCAGAACACTAAGCGCCTAATTAAATACGTTTATACAAGAAGTGGTCCTATAAAATGCCAATATATTTTATAAATCATTTTTGGACATTTGTTTTGTGTTCATTTAATATCTGATTTGTGTATGACAAAGAAAAGTTATGTCATGTTGAAACTAGATCTTAGATTAGTCAAAAAGAATTTGAGGAATACCTTAATAGGGCTTTAGTTTTAGGTTTCTTAAAATATATTGAAATAAGGAAGCCAGCTGCTAACACAAAGGAGTACTACTCAGTAGTCACTGTGTAGGAGTTGCTGTGAGGACTAGAAAGGAGACAGCACAGATCTTCAACAATTGCTTAAATCTTTACCAAGAAATACATTGTGCAAAGTGCCATACTTAGACTCTATCTAGAGATGATCCACATTTTAGAGAGTTGTAAGCTCATGGTATTATCTTCACATTTGGCAATCTAGAAATAAATAAATCATTTGGGTTATATTTAATGCACGTGAGTGTTAAAAGTAAATGAAAAATAAATTTAAGACTAGGTTGTTTAAAATATATAAGCTTACTATAGATCATAAACCATGATATAGTCTTTGAAAGGAATTAATCTCACCTTATTATTTCAGCGGGTCTTTTTATTTATAAAGTAAAAAGAATCTACAGTTATATTACATTTCTAGACTTCAGGGCCCTTTCATACGTTTAATTACTAATAAACAGATATAAGTAACAAAGGGAACAGATAAAAATTACTTCTGGATAGAAAAAGTGACTCCCATGTATTTTCAAGACAGTTTTATTTGAAGTTTCACAAATGGCCTGGAATCACACAAGGGAATACTCAAATTTGCAGATGCTATTAGTTTTTCTGCATAAAGACTTGCCTGCCTATTTTTTCAACACTCTAAAAACCTTTATTGGGTGTTCACTTTGTGTTACACTACAGAGACAAAAGAATGCAGATGACACAGTCCCTGTCCTGTAAGACGTGGTCCCAGTGGTAGAGACAAACAGGTAAACAGAAGACTTTACTTCATATAACATGTAAGGGGTCTGCAAAAGTAAATTAGTCACTCTACATAATTATATATCTTTTTAGTATAAGATGCTGCTTGGCAGAAACTCCAAAGGAGTTTTCAAATCCAACACAAATTCCCTCCCACGGGTCTGACTCATCAGAAGGGCTTATTCTGTACTTATGTTAAATGGAACCACATTATCCTATCTTGTAGTTTAGATTCCCTGAGTACTTAATTCATACAGCAGTGGATTGATGGGGCTTCTGTATGATCTCTGCCAATCTCTCCCGATTTTCTGATTCAATTGCAGTGCTCTTCTGTTAGTATTCTTGACAATGTCCGTTCTCTGATTCTTTAGTAATGAAAGGAAACTATAACTGGATTCAAGTACAGACTTGCCCAGTTTAATCCCTAGGTTTGATCCCAAATTCCACCAGCAGATGATGGGGAAGTCAAAAAGAGCTAACCTATTTGTGATTGTTTGGGGATGATACTGCAAGTACAGAAATGATTTTGACACTTCTGGGTAGATAACGACTTCTATGTTTATAACAACACTTGTGCCCAGTCTTTTTCCCTGGAAGACTCTCAGGGGCATAGAACTCTCACTATCTCCTAAGCAGTCAGTGTACATTAACGGTGTTGTGTGTAGATACGTTTAATTACTGGGTAGAATTTATTCCTGTTTCTCCCCAGAGGGTCAGCTGAACCTCCTTCTAGGTGGGCACCATCCTTGGCATTCACAGTTATTTTTAGGGGTAAGGCCTCTGGGTCACCTCATCCTTTTATGCTTTCAGTTTTTGACTGGGTGGATTAGCAGATTCAAGTACACTGTCCGGAGAGGCAGAACAGAACAGCGTGTGTGGAAGAGATATCTGCTTTGACAAATGTATCAACTACCCTCTTTCCTTTTTTGACTCGTTTTCTGATTCCCTCTTTCTTTTTCTTTCTGTGTCAGGCATAAAACCTCTGCCACCCTGAACAGGAGTATAATTATCCCAAACACCTCCATGTGACTGTGATTATTTCATTGGATTCACTTGATTTGCCCTGTACTTATTTTTTTTTTTTCCTGTATTTTGTATACAGAAAGCATCTCCAGAATATCCAGTCCTGGATGGGGAGTAGCTGTCTTTTGTCTGCATAATCACACTTTTACTCAAAATTGAAATAATCTAAAACCATCTCTCAATTTTCACTCATGGAAGCTGGTGTTGGGAAGATATATAATCGACTTCAAGTGTAAATGCAGCCCATGTGGGTATAGGATTCTAGAACCATTTAAATCTTAACACCCAAATATTTATATACTTGCAAAACTTTTGCCCATAATTCATTCTTTGAGCTGAGCACCTGCTATAATGAATATGCTTGTGCATGAGCAAAATCATTTTTGTTAGGTAAAATTCGGAGAGAAACTGTAAAGAATGCTACATCTCAGCTGTTCTTCCAGTAGGATTACAGCATGTATGCTTGTGTTGTTTAAGGTATTTGCATTATTGCTATCAGCTTTATCACTTTTTTCCTGAGAGTTTAGCCTTAAGCTTCCCGGTGGTTGCTTCTCTGAGGTGCTTGGGAGCACTACCAACCTGGCATCAAAATTAGAGAAAAAGTGTTCATTTGATTTGAAGTCAGAGGATGCTTAGTTAACATTTGAAATACTCTAATCAGGCATACACCCACCACAAGCAGTTAGTTAGCATTTGAAAGAATCTAATCAGGAATGCACTCTCCGGAGGCACCTGCTACTAGCACTCTCATATCTTGCTTTCTGATGAGCACTGTTAGGTGTCCTAATTATAACGTAAGCAATATTAGAAACGATTCTTCACTGGTGGAACGAGAATGCTCAAGATGTATGAATTGGTTAGAAGTGTTGTGTAGGCACAACTGACTTACTGTAAAAAGAGACTAAATTTCCAGTGAGCCAGGCAGCTTGACTAGTGGTTCTTGACTAGGGTGATTTTGCCTCTCAACCTTCTGTCCCAAAATATTTAGCAATGTCTGGAGACATTTTTGGATGTCACAACTTGGGGGAGAGGCTGCTACTGACATCTAGGGGGTAGATACCCAGGGTGTTTGTGGAAAACCCTACAATGTATGAAATCTCATCACTTAGCTCCAATGAAGAATTATACAGCCCAGAATATTGATAGTGCCAAGGTTGAGAAACCCTAGCCTACACCCATCAGGGTGGTATCCCAGGTCTAGGATCCTATTTGGTCCCATGTGTAGCCATTAACTGAGGATCCTGCCACCTGGTTCTGACTAGAAATTTAGTTGACTCCTTCTGCCAGAATACTGCTGCAGTTCTCTCAAGTGAATCTTTGATGGAATGTGATAGTTGGAGTTCCTAAGAGGTCAGTTAACTGGGACTTAACTGCTTTTGTGCCTGCTTGCTAATATATGTTTGAGTGTGTTATAGAATTCGATCTGAGACTTACACTTATTGTAACAGAACGCCTGGTAGACTAATAAATTTTGAGAATGAATACCTATGGCCCTTATCTACCTCTCATTATTAGAGAGTATTTATATTTATCAAAATATCCTAATGATTGTGCATGACTAATTTTTTTAGGTTAGTTCTAAAAAGAATAGGTCCAATTTCAACTTTTTAACACATTGATGACCCACCCAGTGTCTTAAGGAACTATTGGCATTCTTCAATATTTGTTTTGTATATTCAATAGGTTATATTGAGCATCTTCTATGTATGAGACATTGTTATAGTTCCTGTGGACATAATGGTGAGCAAAAATAGACACAGGGCTTGCTTGCTGTGGGTTATATTAGAAATATGTCTCAGATCCAATTGTGAACACAACTGAGTTGTTTTGCTGGTAGGCAAGTCATTTTCAGTGCAAATTAGTGGGTGCAAATAAATGGGACTGTGGGAGTCACATGCTTTTCTCAATTTTACGTAACAGATACATTTTCCTCTCAGAACCAGATTTTCCCTATATTTAATGGAAATCTTTGCATATCAAATATCTGGGGTAGTCATTCATGAGTTAGAACACCTATAAGTACAAATTCTGCAATCATTGCTTTTATTTTATGAGATAAAAATGATGAATGTTTGGTAAAATCTCTTGGTTATTTAAATTGTAGAACTGATCCCTCTCAACTGAGTTGCATGCAGAATTAAGTTCTCCCTCCACTTGCTTCAATTTCACTCCCACAAAGCACCATTATAGTGTTTTTCATACTATATCATGTCCAAACACATTTTTTTTTTGAGACAGGGTTTTGCTATGTTGTCCAGGCTGGAGTGCAGTGGCATAGTCATAGCTCACTGCAGCCCTGAACTCCTGGGTGGAAGAGATCCTTCCACCTTAGCCTACTGAGTAGCTGGGACTATGGGCGGGCACCACCATGCCTGGGTAACTTTTAAATTTTTGCAGAGATGGGGGTCTCACTTTGTTCTTCAGTCTAGTCTTGAACTCCTGGGCTCAAGCAATCCCCCGTGCCTCGGCCTCTTAAATTGCTGGGATTATGGGCATGAGCCACCATGCCTAACCATGTTTATACACATTTCTGTCTCCTCTGCCAGGTTGTAAGCTATATATCAAGGTGGGTATGCCACGTCTCCACTACTTATTAAAGATTCTAGCACACAGAGGGAGTTATGTATGATGGAAGAACATCCAGAAAGGACACATATAACTTGTCTTTATGGTTTGTACATATTGCATAATGTTGACAAGAAATGGGCAAGTTTTAGTTGTAGATATTTCAAATGGAGAGCACCAAAATCTCTCCATTGTTAGGATATCCACTGGAGGAAGCCTGGCTGATTATTATCCTAGTAAGTACGTGTAATCCTAAATCTGGTATAGTGACTCTAGGTGGGTATGTTAACCATTGGTATGAGGGACTTCCATTGACCAGGCTTGTGGGACTGATGCATGGGATAGAAATGTTAATATGTCAATGTTTAGGAGCATTATTAAATCAGAGTATTCTCAAATCAGAGTATTCTCGATTTGTGGACACATGCATCTGAAATCAGAATCAGAGCAGTGAGATTTAGACAGATACAAATTTCTTTAGCCTGATGTACTCATCTCCCTGACAGGAAGAGCATTTTTCATGGGATTGCATTACTCTAAGTACAGTTGGCTAAAATGCTTTTCATCCTGGATGAGACTTGGATGGGCACTTCCAGTTTTTTTCTCCTTGAATTTTCATTTTAGATGATTTTGTGACAGAATACCCGTCTTTTTCATATCTTCCACCAAGTTATAATGGACATCTTCTTTCTTTAAGGGCATATTATATTCATTCAGATTGGATTTGATCTTTTGGGCTAGGGAATCTCTACACTTGCACACTACTCATTGATTCTAAATCTCAGTGGAGATTGTCACACTGTAGTTTCTATGAATTTCCTTCCTTCCTTCCTTCCTTCCTTCCTTCCTTCCTTCCTTCCTTCCTTCCTTCCTTCCTTCCTTCCTTCCTGCCTCCCTCCCTCCCTCCCTTCCTTCCTTCCTTCGTTCCCTCCCTCCCTCCCTCCCTCCCTCCCTTCCCTTCCCTTCCCTTCCCTTTCCTTCCTTCCTTCCTTCCTTCCTTCCTTCCTTCCTTCCTTCTTTCCTTCCTTCCTTCCTTTCTTCTCTTTTTTCTTCTTTCTCTTTCTTTCCCTCTTTCTTTTCCTTCTTCCCTTCCTTCTCTGCTATCTTTCCTTCTGTTTTCTCTTTCAGGCCCAATCTTGCTAAGTTAAAAAAAATAACAGTATAATTGTGTCAAAAGATCATTAAAATTACTATTATTATTATTATTTTGAGACAGAGCCTCACTCTGTCACCCAGGTTGAAGTGCAATGGTACGATCTCGGCTAACTGCAACCTCCGCCTCCCAGGTTCATGCGATTCTCCCACTTCAGCCTCCCAAATAGCTGGGATTACAGGTACCCACCATCATGCCTGGCTAATTTTTGTGTTTTTGTAAAGATGGGGTTTCACTCTGTTGGCCAGGCTGGCCTTGAACTCCTGACCTCAGGTGATCCGCCCGCCTCGGCCTCCCAAAGTGCTGGGATTGCAGGTGTAAGCCGTAGCGCCTGGCTAAAAGTTATTATTTAAAATTATTACCTAATGATTACCTTTTGTTGAATACCTTTAAAAATTTAAATACTGTTAGGAAAAAAGAATTCAGTTCTAACCCTTCTTTAATAGGTTTTATAATCTTAATTAGACATTCAGATATGACCACTTAGAAACGATGAGATACTTTTTAAATAGTAGGTGACAGATAATATGAAGAAGGGTCATATGGTTGTTCATTTTTAAGAAACCTTCAGTGATATTTAAGTTTATTTTTGTTGAGAAAATTTAGACAGAAGTAATAAGAGTTTCAGGGGAAGGTTAATTTCTCCAGCACTTTAGAGTCTTTCTAAATATTCACAATTTAAAATGTAGGAGAATTTATGGAAATTTAAAACTCCAGGAACTTTTTGTTCACCTGTGAGAGAAAGATCAATGGAAAATAATCACTTTGAAATGTGCTAAAGATCAAAGGTAAAGACCCCTGAGCCACTTACTCCAGATGAAAAGATGAATCTTTACAAAACTGGAGAGAGAAAGGCTCAATTCTGGTTTTATTTTACCCAGTGCTCTCTTTTTCCCTGTTTTATGCGGTAGTGAACAGATGATGAGAAGGAAATGAATTCAAACTTACTTACTTGCAAATAGACGTATTCTACAAAGCTTTGGTTTGAGTAAGGATACTTAATTGCAAATCTATGCTGTCAATTTTTCATCCTTCACATTCCAAACTGATACTATCAAAACCACATTCTGTTAAAACACAGTCACTGCTTGGTTAAAAACATTCCCCCAGTATGTTGAGCATTTATTTGATTTTCTTCCTTGTGACTCAGATGTTATTCAAAGTCACATCAAGTTGTTTTCTCTCTCATGCTAAATGTCTTCTTTAGTTGTGTGGTATATTAAGCAAACATTGCCTGCATATTTAGTGTTCTTAATTCACACAAAGATTAAATCCATTGCTTATGTAATGAGTGTATTAGACACTTAATTTTTTAAAAAGTTGAGTTATTGTGGCTCAGAAATTCCCCAGTGAACTCTAGACAAATATAACTAGATATAACATCAAGATTAGGAAAGGGGAAGTCAGTAGAACTTGTCTAAACCAGATCAGCCATCAATTTGATTTTTTCTTAGTTTCATCTGTAAATGGCAATTAACTTTCCTTATATTCTTAAAGAACTAATTCTTAATTAGTTAGTGCACAGAGAAGTTGGTACCCCACTTAGTTATAACCACATGGAATAACATTAGAATTTAGTTATTTGTGCAATAGTGAAAAATGTCGAATCATTTTAGTTTAAATTGTATAGATAATTTCTCATTCTTCTATGGTTAGACCTGGAAGATTGATGGTCTCTGTATTGGACCTGTTAAAAGAGTGGATAAAGCTTGAAAAGAGTGCTGTGTTGGAGAAGTTCTAGGCTGTCATGGAAGTACCCAAGGACTGACGTATGTTAGAAGGACATTTATTTCAAGTTATAAGAGTCAGGGCATGGGACCCCAACTAGCATTGTCCTGAGGAGCAAGGTCATAGCTCATCATTATCTTCAGAATAAAGTCAAATGCCTTAATATGAAACACAAGACCTTGTGTGACCTGGTTCCTGCTTACTGTTCTCAGTGACCCAATAATGCTGACTTACAGGCATTTGCCTGCTTGGTCTCTTTCTCTGGAGCCCTCTGTGCCTTTTAAATTTTTCACTGAGCTAATTCCCACTCATCTTTCTAGTATATGCTTAAGTACCTTTCCCTTTGTGAAAAACTTTATACCCCTACCCCTGCCAAACTGGGTTATGTGCCCTTTCATTATGCTTCAGTAGTGCTTTGTTTTTATCTCTTTATATACTAAATTATAATTAACAGATTACTTGTCCACACTTATAACCAGACTTTAGGACAGGGCAACCACTGTATCTTTCTTACTATTGTTGTTCAGTATTTGACACATAATATGCATCTGATAAACATTTATTGAATGGATGAATGCATAAACAAATAAATGTCAGTGTAAAATAGTGATTTTCATCTAGGGGCCATTGATCTTGCCTACTCAGGAATATTCAGCAATGTCTGAAGACATTTTTGATTGACAAGATTTGAGAGGGGTGGTGGTGCCAGTATCTAGTCAGTAGAGACCACTGTAGGATGTAAACATCCTACAATGCATAACAAAGACTTGTCTGGTCCAAAATGTCAATAATGCTGAGATTGAGAAACCTAGCTACAAATAATACCATGTTCAGTGGAACATGTAACAGGCAGTGCAAAGTTGTCCTCAGAGGAAAGTAGTAGAAAAAACAGACAGTCAAAATAAATAATTAGGAGGTTTGGAAGCAGTTTAAGACAAGGAACAAGAAGCGTGATTCAGAAGCAAAGTCATGGAGAGCAAGAGGCGCCAATCTTCCCTTGATAGTGGTGGTCTGTATGGTGGGCTGAGTAGAGTAGTGCACAAGGTTCAGGCTGGGATGTGTTCTCTAAAATATTTATTGTCTTTTTCTTATCCTTTCTAGGTAATTGCTCTTTTACATTGCCTTGACTTCTCCTTAATGTCCATAAGATATTTCTGTCACTCAGTTTTGAAGCTTATAAAACTAATATTCTATTTGAATATTATAGATTATCTACTCAGGATGAATACTGAAAATGAATACCACATAATTTATAGGAGAAAGATGGGGGAGATAGAACCGAAAGTGCTTCTATTATGGGAAATGAGAAAACATTCAGTATTTTGACCTGTCTTAGAAATAAGTATACATTATTCTATATCATCTATATAATATCTCTTTTTGTTCACAGTTTATACATGGTCAAGCATGATAAGACCATTTTTTTCTACATGTACATATGAAATGCATCTAAATTTAAATCAAATCACCTTTCAATATCATGTTATTATAACAAATGGGAACAATTAGTAAACAAGAATATGTTTAAAATATTATATAAGGACAGATATTTAACTGGCTTTGTGATTTATGGTCTATTCTGATTACTAATCAGACTTACCGTATCTATGGGAACAAAGAGGAGAATTATTTTTGCCACCAACGAATATACAAAGATGAGAAATATTTTGCTTCTCTGAATAATCAGCACAGATATTGCCCTTCTTGTTAACCTTGTGTTATTATCTATTTTGCCAGGAGAAAAGCAAAGTCATGTGGGTGGGGAATAGAAAATGTAAGATTAAGAAAGTGGACTGAAAACCCACTTTCTTAAAGGTGGTTATAGACTATCAGTTTTTTGAGAGTTCTGAATCTCTTCCTGAATGAGGAAATAAAAGTGCTCAAACCTAGGTAGTTCTTAAGACAAATCTATTATTTGACTCATGAATATGATCACTTTCTGTGGCTCATGTACAAATTTTTATATGTAAATTTTAATGGATAAATCTCTGATTGAGGACACTGAAGAATAAAAATTTCCCAAATAGGAGTGAGACACCCAAAATAGACTTCATAAAAATAACATGCCATGAATTTTTGAATGAGATACTTTATGGGACACGTTGCTATCACAAATCTAATTTTCATCAGGATCTCTTGTGTGATGAAATTTCCTGGAAGATGTCAATTATTTCCAGGTGATTGTCGCCAAATATTAAAGACATTACAAATGGGATATATATGAGAGTTAGAGCTGAAATGCAATTCCTGCCACTTTATATCCAGTTCTTATTCTCCTACTGAAGTTAGAACATTACTATGTTCCTCTGTTTAGGTGTTAAAAGTTTTTGCTTTATAACATTTTTCAAAAAATCAAGAAGTTGAAGAATCCTCTTACTTTTTTTTTTTATGTCAGTTTTATTGTTCGATTTTGTTTTGTGTATTTTTGTTTTTGTAGAACCAGCTCAAAAACAAAGCTTTTCTCATATCGTCTTTCACAGTGGTTTGAGTCTGTTCTGTTTGTGGAGTTAATGATTGGGCTGGATTTTCCTCCTATGCTCAAGATAGCTTGAGGCACTTGCTCTTGGGTGAGGACAGAGGACAGCCAATGCCCTGGTGTAGCCAGGCTTTCTGCTGAGAGGTGAGCCTCAACCACAAGTGCTGGCAAGAGACTCCCATCACCCTAGGAGGGCAAAGTTCACTTTGGAGAAGTCTCTGACTCTTCCCTGGCACATCCTGTCAATTCCCTTTTAGATGGTGAGCATGGCACAGCTGTCTCAGACACTAGTGGCCTGAGGAGGTGACGACAGCCACCGTCTGCCTCACTTACACACATCATCTCACATATGACCTACAGCACCATGTCCAAGTGAGTATTATTATCTATTTAAAGACAAGGAATCTGAGTCTTTAAGTTAAGTAATTTGCCTATAAAGTCACAGAGATAGTCAGCAGTAGAGCTAGAATTCAAACTGAAGTCTCTCTAAGTCCAACACTGCTGTGTTTTCTCTCTGCAACTCCTTGTGGCTCCTTGCAAGATCTCTAGAGCTGCCTTTTTAACTAATAAGAGAAAGTAGCATTGGCCGGCTTTCCAAATGAGATCACATAGTATCTCTGATTTCTTATCAGGAAATCAGAGGTTGAAGGATTTAATAGTGTTACTGAATCTCTTGATAGGAATTGTGACCCAATTCTTGTTAACTTTGAGTTCCAAGTTTTAAACCATCCCAATTTCAACTTCTTCTGTGCAAAAATTTAATCAGCACAATATGCTTACCTCAGGCAGGACTTCTGTGGAACACTTAATAGGTGATTTTAAATTCATGTGAAACATTGTATAATGAAGGCAAAGACCTGTCACTGATTGGGAATACAGTATAGTAGAAATATGTGACTTTTTTTGATGTGAATAATGCAGAAAAATTGCACTGGAAAAAGTTAAACAGGCAAGGAAAGCTTTATTAAAGGTTATTTCAATAGAGGAGAGAGATTGAACTCAACTTCCCCAAAACAAAGGGCTGGAGAGTTTTTAAGAGCCTGGGTGAGGAGAATCATAGGTTGCCTGTGTTTGCTAATTGGACTTTCCCAAAGGAAAAGTAAACTTTCCATATTTTCATGACAGGAGGTGGGTTTACAACTTAGAGCAAGGCATCCATGGATGATGATGATTGCATTTTGGACGGATGGATCCCAGCTCCTTGAGAAAGACATTTTGCTCTTACGTTTGCAGTTGAAGAAAGAAAAGCCAGATGTTTCAGATAAATAGTGAAACAGATTTCTACAATATCTTTATAATAATTTTAAGTGGTCAGCTTATATATATTATTTTGATAATTTCCTCAATTATTGACTTTTCTTTGATTATAGATGGTTTGCCGCTCTCTTTCAATTCTTATTAAATGTGTTATAGCTGAATCATATAATGTCAGTTATTGAAAAAAGAACAGCCTCTCTTATTAAAAACAAAACCCAGAAACTCCATGGATTTTACCGCTGGAAGGAGATGATTTTTGAAGAGGAGGGCAGGTGAACAAGCAGTTTTTTCTTTGTTCTCCTGGATTTATCTTTGTCTTGGGGTTCTTCTGTTCTAATCACTCCCACCATCATCAAACCATTCTCTGGGGCTATGCTGTAGTTATTTTAAAGGTCTGATTCAAGCACAAAAAGGAACCCCATTTTCAGTTCTTTTTATTACAATTAATATAGCATGAAATATTCAAGTATCAGCCAAACACAGAATCACAAAAATAAGGATACAAGCACAGAAAAATATGGGAAACAAAAATGATCTGACTTAACACAGGGTGCATCTCTGATCCTGTGGTAACTGATGTTTTTCCAACTCTCATAGGCTCTGTCCGCTAGCTTAGTAGTAAGTTTCTTATAACTGGATCTCTCCCTTGAATCTCTTCTCAAGCTTTCTCCTGTGTGTTCTGTGATACAGACCTTAGCCCCACTAGGGCACTCTCTTCCCTGCAGACATCTGAGATTTTGCATTTGTACATCATTGTACAAACTGTTCCCCCTGGCCCGAGTGGCACTCTCCCATCTCTTTTGTCCGTATATCCTTACTGATTCTTGAGATCTCACATATTGATCAATTCTTAGTGTTTCAGACTTCCACAAAATTAATTGCTTTCCTGTTTCTGTAGCGTCTTTGATATTATTTAAAAATTTCAGTTATACTGTGTTATTTTAAAATCTGGTATCTATCCCCTTTGTTAGGCCTGGGTTCCTTGGAAGCAGAGACTACATCTTAATGACCATCTGCATGTAGCATAGCAACAAGCACATACCAGGCATTCAAAAGCTTTTTGCTAAATTACATTGATCAATTTTTACGCCCTTTTGGAGAAGATACCCACATTTTCATGCCAACTGACACAACTTTGAAGATTCTTGCCCAGTTCATTGCTTTATATTTCCAACTCCTTGGAAGTATCCATCTAAACAGACATTTTGATCTTTGACACCTTTGCATTTAAAGCCAGAAAGGCCTATAAAATGAAATCCTGAGGTGCAAGTGGATGGTTAGGGTGGACGGGGCTGTCAGGTAATTTGCTTAATTTTTAATATTAAGCTAAACATTTTAAAATTCTACTACATAAAATTGCATGCTTTGGTATGTAATTCAATATTTCCTTATTGTCATTTTTAGTTTTACCTGGAGCAGTTGGAGAGCTTGCTTTAGTATTGTATTTAAAAAATGCATAGGATTTCTATTTTTCTTAATATCTCAAACCAGATAAAACTATTCTGCCTCCCCCAGGTGATATAGAAGTGGAGTTAATATGGAAGCTGCCCTCGGCTGGATTGAGGTAAGCTTACATTCTGGTTGAGTCTCTAGTGAGCTCTGCAGTTGCTAGCCCTGTTTTTTCACTGCCCTAAGCTTCTGTTTCTTCAGCTGTTTCTGTCCAGATAAAATAATCTAAGGTTTTCCAAGTATAGGTTTTTCTTTTTGGGTGTCCTATACTAACTTGGTTCTGATTTCTCAATCTGATATTTTCTTTGATTTCTACGTAACAGGGAAGACTGACAGTTAACCAATGTGAGATATAAAGAATTATAACATAGAAATAATAGATCAATTTGATTTCTGACATGGGTGTAGGTCTCCCAATTATTACTTTAGGTAAAAATGAGAAGTATGCTGGAGGGCTCACACACAGGGGCATTTGTGTGCAAAGGCTCTTCATTGGAGGATGAGTTTGCTTAGCTGGTGCTATCTTTTGAATGCACAGAGCCTTTTTGCATGCTGAGCAAGTCTGCAGCTATTTTCTTTGGCGAGAGAGAGTCTACATGAGGCCATTTGAGGTTTGTACACAATTCTGTTCTTGTCTGAGTCTACACTTGGGAGTGTAGACTACTCCAGCAATCCTTAGTTTTTCTTTACCAGGTCTTTTGGGAAGATAGGGTACTCTTCACTGACTTTGTGCAACAATTATGAAAATGGGTATCTTCCAGGGACTAAAATTTGCTTTGGTATAATTAAAACTAGCTAGCAGGTACAGCTTTAAATCACTTGTTTTATTGCCATCAGACTCAACTTATGAAGAAAATGATGACTGCCTATGTGGTCAACAGCCATGGTTATCTTATTAGATGTTATCTGATATTGTCAGCAATACTGAAAGCTGTAGGATGGTAAGGTACTTCAGACTGGGAGAGTAAGAGTGACAAGATATAGAAAAGAGGCATATGTATTTTACAGCTGGGAGATCATTTTTTGCAAGGCATGTAACTTATATAGAGACAAGATATAGAAAAGAGGCATATGTATTTTACAGCTGGGAGATCATTTTTTGCAAGGCATGTAACTTATATAGAATAATGGGGAAAAAGGGACAAAAATTACTTATCTTCCCAAAAGATAAGTAATGAAGTTATATGACTCAGGCCATTGTTGAGCAGGTGTCAAGCAGAGGATGTTTACAAATGCTGTTATAAGGAAGTGCACCTTTATTAAATATCCCTTGGCTCTCAGCAATACATTTTAATTAAAAACCTACATTATTCCTGGTACTTACAGTGGCACTAAGGACATTGAAAATGGATTGACTGAAAGCCAGTCTTCCGTTTAAGTTATAGTAAAATCTTTCTCAACCTTGCTATGGGCTGAATTGTTTCCCCTGGCTCTCCACTCCCAAATTCAGTGCTGAAGTTCTAACCTACAGCACTTCAGATTGTGACTATATTTGGAAGTAAAGTCTTTAAAGAGATAAAATGAAGTGATCAGGTGGGCACTGATCTAGTATGACTGGTATCCCTATAAGAAGAGAAAATTTGGACACAGACAGGCACAGAAGGCAGACCATGTGAAGACTCAGGGAGAAGACAACTACCCATAAGCCAATGAAAGAAGCCTCAGATGAATCCAATCTGCATCTCAGATCTCTAGCCTTCAGAACTGTGAGGAAATAAATTTCTGTTGTTTAAACTTCCTACCTGGTCTGTGGTACTTTGTTATGGTACTCCCAGCAAACTACTAATTAATATAAAGTCACATTCTGCGGTACTGGGGGTTAGGACATCAATGTATCATTCTGGGCGACACAATTCAGCCATAAGAAATTCTCTGTGATATAGTGAATTCCTTGTTAAGCAGGGCAAATTTAGGAAATTCAAATGATTAATTTGTGTGTTTATTTTTAGTTATCAAAGGAGTAGTTATAGTTTGTTTTGAAGATGTTGTTAGCCTGAACGAAATGGAAACAGGGTCTGTGTATTTTTCTGCATTTAATGAAGTCACGTTGCTCATGATCAGCTATAGTGAAATATGTGCTGATAGCATTTTTGGGGACAAGAAGCGTTAGCTAGACCTTCTTTCACTGCTTGTTGTTCTCATGGAATTAATGCCTTCCATTCATGTTTCTTCTAGTCCTATAATTATCATTCTTTTGTCCAAATTATACAAGTGTATACCACTTTATTATAGTAATTTATATGGAAGTAATTTATATTTAAAATGCTCATTTCTCCTTTTTTTGGGCATACCATGTACTTGCTTCTAGGTATGATGGAAAACAGCTATCCCCTTCTTTCAAACGTGTTCTCGTTTCAGACTTATGCCAACAATGACAGTCAAAGGCTCTATATACTCATAGCCCTTGGCTGATCTTGAAGCTGCTGCAGACCATGCCACTTGGGGAGAACTAAAAATGATTCTGATCCCTTGAAGAAGAAATCTTCATTAGCTGTGTTTCTTGCTAATTTTTAGATATTTGTCTCCCTGCTTTGCTATGAGCTACTTAAGGGCAGGGACTGAACTCTCTAGCAGAGTGCTTAACTCGTAACATTTATTGTACATGTATTATATGCCTGCCACCTTGCTAAGGGAGTGACCTCCCACTTTGTAGATGAGCAAGTGGAGGCCAACAGAGAGAATAAATAAGGAGTCAGGTGCTACACAGCAAGTAAGTAGCAGACAGAATTTAAATCCAGGCAGTCTGACTCCGGAGCTGGGGTCAGCCCCATTCAGCAGCAGAGATGGCCAACTAATAAGTATTTCTTAAATCCATGGTAGCATGTTTATTTTGAGATACAGTAAGCTCACTGTTTTCCTCTTATAATCAAGTTAGAATTAAGTGACTCTGAGCTTTCAAAACTGTTTTCAGGTTATTTATTCACTTCACTCAAGGTGAAAGCATTTGTTTTTCCCTTCTGCGTGAATAGATAACTAAGTGCCTTTTAGGAAAAAGAAAGAGAAGCAATTCCGTTGCCTAAAACTTGACTTTATAAATTGTATTTGTTGAGAAGAACTTCAGAATTTTGTCTTTACTAGATTAAAAAATTATATAGTAGTACTTTGTTGTTGCAACAAGGTCATAATGTGAGATCTAAGAAGAGGCTGATAATATTCCCTTCAACCTTCCTTCAAGCCTAAAGTAACCCATGTTAGCACCTCACCGTCTACGGTTCCTTGCCCTTTCCTGAGCTCATAATAGGGCAAAACTATGCACACTGCTGCAACTTACTGTTTACATGGAGTGGAAATACCATTCTTTCAGGTTCATATAAAAAAGCTAGCTTCTTTTTTAAATACCAGTATAATTTACTGTTGCATAAATGTTCTTATTCAACCATTCCCTTACTGATGAGCTTTGGTTTGTTTCCAGGGCCCCTGTCCTCTTTGCTGTTAAATGATAAGCTTATGAAAACATGAATCTGTTGGTCAAAGTGCATGAATATTGTAAAATAGATGTTGCCAGATCACATTATTCAAAACTTTACTAATTTAAATCTTAATAATATAGACTTTCTTTTTGAAATAATAAAACATTGCCTTTTTGATGTTAGGAACTTTAAGTCTCTATTTTGTTTCCTATGTTCAGAATAAAATTTGTAAGAAACTCAGATGATAAGCTTAATAGATACATAAGATATAAAAGAGAACCCTTAAATTTGCTTCCTGCCAAAGAATAGAAGGGAGTTTAGAAGGAAAGAGATCCATGTTATGCTTTATTATAGAGGTTCCATGATTTAGGCTGGCTCATGACTTCGGACTTCTTCTAGACCAAAGCTCATGGTTCAGAAAATGGAAAAAGAAAAGCTTTCTTTATGGTCCCTGTGCAAAGACACTTTTTAATTTTTAAATTTTAATTAATTCTTCCTTGCTCTTTCTTTTCTTTTTTTTTCTTTCTTTTCTTTTCTTTTTTTTCTTTTGACGAAGTGCTGCTCTGTCGCCCAGGCTGGAGTGCAGTGGTGAGATCTCAGCTCACTGCAACCTCTGCCTCCCAGGTTCAAGCTATTCTCCTGCCTCAGCCTCCCGGGTAGCTGGGATTACAGGCTCAGGCCACCACAGCTATCTAATTTTTGTATTTTTAGTAGAGATGGGGTTTTGCTATGTTGACCAGGCTTGCTCTTATCTATTGAGAAGGTTCTACCAGCTCTCTTTGTCAATTCTATAAGTGCAGATTTATGAGTGTAATTCTATGAGTGCAATTTTAGAGATGATCTCACACATCAGACCTGCTGCCACATTCAGCATTCCCTGATTATCCTAATGTTTGACCCCTTCACCTCTTGCTTTAGTTATTCCAAACAGTGACATTCTGTCAGAAGTCTCGTGTGACTATTTGTCTTTTTCCTTTTCTAAGCAGTTCACATGTCAAAGTATACAATATCTAAGGCATTTGGCTGTCCAGGCCTTGCCATCTGGGGGAAAGAGTTTCTCTTAATCAAATTAATCAGACTCTATGTTTGTAGAACTGACAAATCTGCAAATTCAGGATGGGACAGAAAGTTTATTCTAATTAATTCTTCTTAATTTGATAACAATACAAATATTTAAATCAATACTGCAGCATGGTTTAGTAGAGATGTCAGATGGAACTGAATTTGAAACTCGGCTTCACCTCATAATGGTAGTGTAGACTTGGCCAAGTTAATTATATTCTAAGCTTCAGATTTTTTCTATATAAAATTGGGCTAACATATACATCTCTCAAAGTAATATGAAAAGTAAATCAAGTAGCAAACAAAAGAAAAAATGATCAATTAAACTACATTGAAATTAAAAACTGTGCATCAAATAATACCATCAATAGAGAAGGCAACCCATGGAATTGGAAAAAAATTTGCAAATCGTATATCTGATATGGTTAATATTCAGAATATAAAAATAACCTTTATAATGCAAGGGCAAAGAGCAAACAACCAAATAAAAATGGGCAAAAACTTGAGGAGACATTTTTCTAATTAAGATATATATAAAAAGATGCTTATAATCACTAATCATTACAGAAATGTCAATTAAAGTCATAAAAACCACTGATATCACCTCCTATCAACTGGTGATATCAGTGGTTTTAATGGCTTTAACTGGGATGGCTACTATAAAAACCACAAAACAAAATAACAAATTTTGTCAGGATTTAGAGAAATTGGAACCCTTGTGCACTGTTGGTCGGGATATAAAATGGTGTAGCCACTATGGAAAACAGTATGGTGATTCCTCAAAAAATTAAAATTAGAAGTACTATATGATCCAGCAATTCCACTTCTGGGTATATACACAAAAGAGTTGAAAGCAAGATCTTGAAGAAATATTTGTACACTAATTTCATAGCCACATTATTCACAATAGCCAAAAAGGTGGAGGCCACACAAGTGTTTGTTGGTAGATGAATGGACAAAAAAAATGTGGCCTATACATACAAAGGAATATTATTCAGTCTTAAAAAGAAATGAAAACTAACATATTCTACAACAAGGATGAATCTTGAGGACATTTTGCTAAGTGAAATAAACAGTCATAAAAAGACAAATACGGTGCCATTCTACTTATAAGAGATATCTACGGCAGTCAGATTCATAGAGACATAAAGTAGAAGGGTGGTTACTAGGTGTTTAGGGAAAAGAGGAATGGAGATTTTGGATTCATGGGTCTAGAGTTTCAGTTCTGCAAGATGAAAAGAGTTCTGTAGATGAATGGTGGTAATGATTATATGACAATGTGAATTTATTAAGGCCACTGAACTGTACACTTAAAAGTGGTTAAGATAAAAAAAATTGTTATATGCATTTTATCACAATTTTTAAAAAGCAAATCAGATAATATATATATATATATAGCACCTAGTGTGGTTCTTAATATATGGTAGGTGATAAATAGTTACTATTAACAATAATAATAATATCCAGTCTCACTGGGCTAATAGTTTTCTCTGGTCTGTTTTATCCTAAATTTAAAGCTATCTTTTAATTATGTAAATTTTCAAACAACAGAAAAGACAAAATAGCACAGTCAAAACCTGTATGTCCTTAGCCAAGATTCAACAAAGTTAAAGTTTGCCATATTGGATTATGATGGTTAATACTGAGTGTCAACTTGATTGGACTGAAGGATGTAAAGCATTGATCCTGGGTGTGTCTGTGAGAGTGTTGACAAAGGAGATTAACATTGGAGTCAGTGGGCTAGGGAAGGCAAACCCACCCTTAATCTGGATGGACACCTTTTAATCAGCTGCCAGTGGATATAAAGCAGGCAGAAAAATGTGAAAAGGAGAGACTGGCCTAGCCTCCCAGCCTACAGCTTTTTCCTATGCTGGATGCTTCCTGCCCTTTGAACACAGGGCTCCATGTTCTTCAGTTTTGGGACTCAGACTGGCTGTCTTTGCTCCTCAGTTTGCAGACAGCCTATTGTGGGACCTTGTGATGATGTAAGTTAATACTTTATAAATATATATTATATATATAGCTAATTATATATATATAGTTAATTTTATATATATATATATGGAATAATTGTTGTGTCTCCTGGTGGCAGCGTTCCTCCTCCTGGAACTAAGACCTCTAGACTAGCAGACCTTGGTATTGTTTCTCCCATAGCCAGGATTCATGGGTCCAGGAATCAAGGGGCAGAAGTGGAAGTGGCACCACTCACCATCACCCCCTAGCAAAATTTTTGCTTCCTGTTCCTGCGGCATTATGTTCTGCTGGCCTAGAGGTCTTAGTTCCAGAGGGAGTAATGTTGCCACCAGGAGACACAACAATTATTCCATTAAACTAGAAGTTAAGATTGCCACCTGGACATTTTGGGCTCTTCCTACCTTTAAGTCAACAGACTAAGAAGGGAGTTACAGTGTTGGCTGGGGTGACTGACCCGGACTATCAGTATGAAATCAGTCTACTACTCCACAATGGAGGTAAGGAAGAGAATGCATAGAATACAGGAGACCAATTAGGGTGTCTTTTAGTATTACCATACCCTGTGATAAAGGTCAGTGGGAAACTACAACAGCCCAATCCAGGCAGGACCACAGATGGCTCAGACCCCTCAAGAATGAAGGTTTGGATCATTCCACCAGGAAAAAAACTATGACGTGCTGAGGTGCTTGCTTAAAGCAAAGGGAATACAGAATGGGTAGTAGAAGAAAGTAGTCATCAATGCCAGCTACAACCACATGACCAGCTGCAGAAACAGAGACTGTAGGCCGGGTGCGGTGGTGGCTCAGGCCAGGCGCGGTGGCTTACACTTGTAATCCGAGCACTTTGGGAGGCCAAGGTGGGCAGATCATGAGGTTGGGAGTTCAAGACCAGCCTGGCCAACATAGTGAAAGCCCATCTCTACTAAAAAATACAAAAATTAGCCGGACATGGTGGTGTGCACCTGTAGTCCGAGCTACTTGGGAGGCTGAGGCAGGAGAATCACTTGAAACCGGAGGCAGAGCTTGCAGTGAGCCGAGATTGCACCAATGTACTCCAACCTGGGCAACAGAGTGAGACTCTGTCTCAAAAAACAAAACAAACAAACAAACCAGAGACTGTAATTGTCATGAGTATTTTCTCCTTCTTTTGCTAAAAACATGTTTGTGCGTGTATACACTTGTACTAAGAAAATATTTTATTTTTTTCTTTATCATTTGACATAAGATTTATCAACTTCATATCAGCATTTGAGTATTGTTAACTTCATGTAATAGTATTTGGGTTGGGATTGGTGCGTTTCTGGTTGTACAAAGGGTAGTTGTATTATGTTAGGTGTAATTGTGACCTTATTATTGTCTTTATTTGAAGATTATGTGTGATCTCAGGAGAGGAGTATGGGTTCAAGTTGACAAGGGTTGGACTTGTGATTGTTAATACTGAGTGTCAACTTGATTGGACTGAAGGATGTAAAGTATCGACCCTGAGTGTATCTGTGAGGGTGTTGCCAAAAGAGATTGACATTTGAGTCAGTGGGCTGGGGAAGGCAAACCCACCCTTAATCTGGATGGGCACCTTTTAATCAGCTGCCTGCGAATATAAAGCAGGCAGAAAAACATGAAAAGTAGAGACTGGCCTAGCCTCCCAGCCTCCATCTTTCTCCTATGCTGGATGCTTCCTGCTCTTGTACATCAGACTCCATATTCTTCAGCTTTGGGACTTGGATTGGCTCTCCTTGCTCCTCAGCTTGCAGACAGCCTATTGTGGGACCTTGTAAGTTAACACTTAATAAACTCCGTATATGTGTGTGTGTGTGTGTATGTATATATCCTATTCTGTCCCTTTAGAGAACCCTGATTGATATTACTAGAATTTTATACATTATACAAAAGTATATTTTTGCTGAATCATTTAAAATAAATTGCAGAGATCATCACGTTTTACCTAAATATTCTAGCACGTGTTTCCTAAGAACAAAATTATACATAGTTACAATTCTGTTATAATTAAGACATTACTAATGACTTGCTAATGCCATATATTCCTCACTAATATGTGAATATCATCATCTGTCCCCTAAATGTCTTTAATAGACAAATTTTTCAAACCAGGATCTATTAAGATTCCTGCATTGCATTTTGTTGTTGCATCCCTTTAGATTCTGTCCTAGTTTAGTCATAGCCCCTCTTTTTTTTCCCCTGTGAAATTAGCTTTTTGAAGAGACCAGTATAGCTGTCTTGAGAAATGTCCCACATTCTGTATTTTTTTAAAAAATGATTTCCTTATGGCGTGGTTCAGCTTGTTTCTCTCTGTCCTCTATTTCTGCCAATCTGGAAGTTAGTCCCAAAGCCTCAATGAGATTCAGATGAAATAGTTTTGACAGGATCAGTGATGCCTTTATATTTTACACCCAACAGTTACATGAAGGCAGGTTTTCCTCCCACAGTTTGCTAAGCTTGATCAGTGGGTTAAGAGAGGGTCAGTCAAGTCTCTACATTGTAAAGGGTATCAGGTATTTGCCAAGCAGTC
This sequence comes from Macaca nemestrina, assembly GCF_043159975.1. Classification (NCBI taxonomy): domain Eukaryota; kingdom Metazoa; phylum Chordata; class Mammalia; order Primates; family Cercopithecidae; genus Macaca; species Macaca nemestrina. The sequence continues at coordinate 80,523,259 of NC_092135.1, read as the reverse complement.
TATGGAATAATATGTGAGGCAGAGCCCATTTCTCACCAGCCTTACCCCAGATAGCTTTAGCATTCTTTGGTCTTTAATCAAATCATTGTTTCATTGGGGATTTAAAAACAGGAATGAATTAAATTCCTCTAAAAAGGCAAGTTAGATGTTGAATTCTTTCCTTTTAATTATCACTTTCTAGAGTAAAGATTGGGCACCGTTGTCTAGTGGTGGCAAATAAGATTTATCTTTCACTTTTAAAACACTGTAGGCCATATAAATGTTTAGCAAGAGGTTTTACAATGAAGTAGAAAATTTCCTAGCAAGTCCAGGGCTGATAGGAATTGTATAGTAATTATTGCTGTACTTTCCTAAACTGGTTTATAGTGATTGTGATTTAAGGTAACAAACTTTGAACCATGAGAAGAAAGAGGCAAGTTGCCTACTTGCCTTCCTCCTTTACCCATTTTCCTGCAGAGTTAGAAGAATGTTCCCCTAGATTGCCAGAAGAGGAGAGATTATTGTGTGAATTTTCCCCTCTTTAGTGAAAGCTTTTCTTTCCCTTGTCTTCTACCTCACCAGTTCATGCAAAATGGGCTTCATATAAGCACATAAAACACACTCCTAAGAAGACATTCTCCCAACTTCCATTCTTTCAATAACAAACAAATATTGAACATTTGCTCAGTGTCAGGCACAGTGTCAGTTCCTGGATCTACAGAGACGTGAAAACCACCCAATAAAAAGTCTCTGTCTCTCAGGTTCTCAGGTTCAGTTAGAAACCATCCTTCTAAGGGGAGTTAGCTGACACTTCAGTTCTAAGAGAAATAAGCTATGGGCTGTCATGAGGTCATCACAAAGATGACTTTGCCACATGGTTAGCCTTTCTTAGGAAGTGAACACAGAGTAAGGTCAATTTTTAAAAGGACCTTTTCTGAGTAATCAGACATGGTGGAGTGACTGCTGTGTTGTAGATTTAGAATTCTGCTGGCATAATGGATCATGATACCATTCTTGAAAAGTTGCTACTACACTAGAGACCTGAAAGTTACTAGAGCTTTTTTGCTACTCTCGGAAATCAGATTTACTGGCATTTAAAACATTTTCTATGGTTGACATTATTATTATTTTTATTATTTTAAAATATAAACTTATTGTTTAATTTAGTAGTTAGCATCCTATTTTGCTCTCACATAACAGGAAAGTGCCATTGAATATTATCTTTAATCCAGCAATAAGCAGTTGTTGCATTTTACCAATCTTTTAATTTTAACAATGATGTAGAGAGAGACATCAGCTTCCTTATAACTCACGACATTTGCCTTCACAGATCCATACTCACTTTAGACAAAGAATTGGAAAACGAGAGGCTTAATAAACCTCCAAAGTCTCAAAGTGGTAATCATTTTATGCTATTTTCTTGAAATTCTCTTTGTCCAGTCCTATCATCTCTTCTATGATTTGATTTGTAGAATAATAATGAAAATATTTACATTATTCTTTTCACATTCTCTTCCTCTTGGTGATATTTCAGTTACCCCTATTTTAAAAGAAAGCATATGAAAAACATGATTCTAAAATTTTGAATTACAATCTAAAAATTTCAGTTTCATCCATGAAAATTGCTCTTACCATTCTTCTCAGAATCAGGAAGCAGTCAAGTATAAATTGTGGGCACTCATTAAAATAAAACCCCCCAGTCAGCTTTCTAATCTTCATAAGAGTATTTCAACATTAGCATCTACTTAAAATGAATTAGCAACTTCTTTTATAGCAGTTGCTGTTGCCAGTTCTTGCTCCAAGAACCTTACTAATGATATTGTTATAATATGCATATCAACTCAATGAGCTAGGTACAATTATGAGTCTCATTTTACAGATGAAGAAATTAAAGCAAAGAGATGTCAAATGACTTACCCAGTGCTCCACAGGCAACAAGTGCCTTTATCTCTATCCTGTGCCATTTTCTCATACAACTTCGCGTGTCTAATTTATGGATACACAAACCCTTAAACTCTTCACTATCTGGCCCAGCTCAGAAGCAAGATCGAGAAAGCATTAGGTGTTAATGACTGAAGGACATATATTGCTCCAATTATTTTAGGTTGCCCTTTTACCCTATTTCAAACAATAAGAAAATGATCATATTGAACACTGACCCTTTCTAAAACAGACTTCATTACTGTATTTGATGCCAAGCCTTTCTTTTATTGGTGGATGCTCTGAGAAACAGCTTCATAGATCTGTCACTGTATTTGATATGAGAATGCTACTGAGGACTTTGTCTACTGTATTACTTTGTTTCACATTGTAAAGACCTGAGTGAAGAACTTCTTTTAAAATTTAGGGATAAGAAAGGGATTTGCTTTCACTGATAATCTCCCTGCCTTTTTCAGTAGTCATTTACAACTGTCCCTATTTCTCTTTTCACTTTGGTTACCAGGAATAACATATTTAGTTTAGTCAAATATGTGTCTTAGAGTCAAATATGTAGCTCAGTATTAAAAGTGTTTTAAAGTAGGTTCTTACAGTCTGCATTTTTATATTTTATACTCTCTACTTCTCTTCTCTTTTTGGCTTCCTATTTCAGTTTTTATTTTCCCTGCTCCAGATTTTTACTAACATTTTATCACCCCTTTTGTAAGTTTTACGTAAATCACCTCAAATCTCTTGTAGAATAAGATAGAGACAATTTTGTGTCCCCAAACACCAGGGATGCAAGAAAGCAAAAGGTATGGTCTCTGATTTTATGAGGCTCAGACATGATTGGGAATACAGCACAAGGATGCAGAAACAAATTCACCTTGTGAATATCACAAGTGGTATAGATGAAAAAAATGCCATAGGAGTTTTGCATGAGGTCTGGGACAGTTGGAAAAAACTTAAGAAGTAGAAACTACACTGGCCATTGAAGAAAGGCTAGAACTTCAGTAAGAGTAGTATGGAAAGGAGGAAGATTTTTAAGAAAGGAAAATGTATTGAACCAAGATATTAATGGGAATCTGGTTTATTCAAGTAACAATGGCAGAGGATTGTTAGTTGTCAGCTCCAATATCCATTCTCATCTCTCCCTCAATTGCTGAACTTCAGTTTCATTTCAGAGCAGCCATGTAATCAGATAAAAGACTATGTTTTCCATTTTTACTTTGAAACCAGGTTAATCAAAGTAATCTGTTTTCGCCAGTGAAATATAAGCACGAAGTGTTGTGTCACTCTGTGGGACTTTGAGAAAGTCTCATTAAAGAGAGGCAGTTTGCTCTTCTTTTCTCCTTCTACCATCCTACTGCTTGAAGCCCAAAAAGCTCAATGAGCATCTTACACCCTGAGGATAAGGAAGATACTCAGAATGATGGAGCAGAGAGCTCAGAGCAGACTGGCCATAGCTGAATGTAATGCCTCCCGTATAAAACCATTTAGCTAGAGTAGATAATTTATATAGAGCATAATGAAAAATTGTAGGTCAGAGCTAATGTTCAGCAAACAAGTATGAGCTTTATTTTATTAAAATAGGAAATATATGTGTGTCTATATATATGTGTTTTGTTTTTGTTTATGTTTTTGAGACAGGGTATCACTTTGTCACTCAGGCTGGAGTGTAGTGGCACAATCCCGGCTCACTGCAGTCTCAACCTCTTGGGCTCAAATGATCCTCCCACGTCAGCCCCCACAAGTACCTGGGACTGCAGGCATGTGCCACTACATCCGGTTAACTTTAAAATTTTTTTTAGAGATATGGTTTCGTCATGTTTCCCAGACTGGTCTTGAACTCCTGAGCTCAAGTGATCTACCCTTCTCGGCCTCCCAAAGGGCTGAAATTAGATTTTATTTCAAGCAAAAATGTAAAAAATATCAAGATGAATATTATTTTTTTCAATTTACAACTTTGCAAGATGAGATTTATGATTAGTCTCTTAACACATTACAGGCGTGAGCCACCGTGCGTGGCCTATAGGAAATAAATATATATGATCACATCTGTGATTTTTCAAGAAAAAGTTTCTAAGCCATTTTATTCAGCTAATTAAACTTGTATGAATTTTTTTAGTGCAATTACATGTTGTATACCAACTGAGCATATTTGCATTGATGATAAATACAGAAATATGTACATACTCTGTGTTTACTATTACTATGAAAACATTTTATAAAAGGAAAGAAGATAAATTTAAAATAATTTTTGTGTTCAACGTTTTAATAACAGCTAAGGAAATAAGAAATAGGAGTTCAATGAAAAATATTTTTTAAGTTTATAAATATAAACTTTAGTTTAATAACTCATTATTAAAGAACAGATTAAAAACCAAAAATTTTAACAATACCATTACATTTTAAATTTAAATTTAACTAAAGGAAACTCTACAAAAAAGGCTATAAGAAAAGGTGTTTAGAAAACTTAAACATTGCTGGGTGTGGTGGTTTGCACCTGTAATCCTAACACTTCGGGAGGCCGAGGCAGGTGAATCATGAGGTCAAGAGTTCAAGACTAGCCTGGCAAACATAGTGAAACCCCATCTCTACTAAAAATACAAAAAATTAGCTGGGCATGGTGGTGGGCGCCTGTAATACTAGCTACTCAGGAGGCTGAGGCAGAAGAATCACTTGAACCCGTGAGGCAGAGGTTGCAGTGAGCCAAAATCTCGCCACTGCACACCAGCCCTGGCGACAGTGCAAGACTCTGTCTCAAAAAGAAAAAGAAAAAAAAACCTTAAACATTAAAATAATTTATTCGTTATATAAAAGATATTAAAAACTCATTATCAGGGAAATTATATTTTATTTCAACCAAGAATGTAAAAAAATCAAAATGAATATCATTTTTTCAATTTGCAATATTACAAGCTGAAATTTATGATTAGTTGTTAAAACATTATTTTTGTTGAGCAATTAGAAATTACCGTGTATGATTTAGAAAACCTATTAAAGAGATTTTGTTTATTGTAAATGGAAAGAAGATGAGAAGACATGTATTTTTGAAGTGTCCCAATTTGGTGGTATTTCATGTCTAAATGTGTAAAGATTTTCCTTTTCATAACCTTTTGACTCTTCGTTTGAAAATCAGGTATATCATTCCAGATTTCTTCTGCAGGTGCCAGAAAAGTAAATGAATAGTACTTCTGCTATAAAATCATCTTCCCTTTCTGAAGAATTACCTTAGAGCATTAGGTCACCAGCTGGGAGAAGTATCAAGCACAAATATGCCAAGAAAATGAAGTTTCATAGTCATCCAATTGGAAGCAAACTTTTTGTGGGAATCAGGTACTTTTCTTGCTGATTTCCTAATTCTTGGTAATGTTCTGTCATGGTAATGTTATAGCACATTGTTACGAGATGGCATTACAGAGTGATTCAGAGTATCATACAGCTAAATTTGGTTATGGCAGCAAAAATGTTCTGTATTAGAAAAATGTTTTAATTATTAATAAATAAATTAATCCACCTAGACTTATCCAGGGCTTTTAACACTTCAGAACGTTCATTCTAAATTATAATTATATAAGAAACAAAATGTATAAGAGTATCATGGATTATCTCTATGTCGCGAAACAAGAGTAAACAGTAAACTAAATCTAGGTATTCACAGGAATAAATTTAAAAATTTGGATTGCTTGAAGATGTTATGCAAAGCTAAGTTAAAAAAAAAATATTTCCATAGCAGTGTTGCTATTTACAGAAGGTGAAAAATAAACTCACAACTGGTAGATGGTCTTAGACTGTTAAGAAAGGAAGGAAAGAAAACTTGGCAAATTCACTCTCACTAGGATTAGCTTCCTAGCTTTATAGAAGTTTAGACTCAAATATAAACTTCAGAACTTTAAAGACATATTATCAGATAAATAACTAACACTGAAGCCTTTTCCAGTTCCATGCTAGAAACCGTATCTTGAGAAACTAGAAAGAAATATTTAAAATCTAATATAATTTACTTATTTCCTGTTTCATACGAGGTATGATAAATATATTATATATTATATAATTTATATTATGCATAGCATATGTTATTAAAACAAATCATATATATTTGTAATGTAAAATTACTGAAATCTTCCCCTCCATTATTTCCTGTCTTCTTTCTTTTCTTTTTAATCTTCATTGTTAATTATTTTGAAATATTGATGACTAGGAAGTTTACCTGTTTTATATGAAATATAACTTAAAAATTACAGTATTAGAAGGTGTAGGGTCGAAAGTATGGCAGGTAGATAGATTCATTTCCCATATCTGTGGGAAATGAACTGATTTAAAACAGGAGAAGTTTAACCTAAGGTTCTGACCAAGGTTTGTTGTGGTTCAATGGAGGGAGAATATAGTTGTGACACATGAAGGAAGGCTTGTAGATGAGAGAGCATTAATGGCCTGTGTGAAAACAAGTAAGTGAATTAGAATAAGAATGTCAAGCAGAAGATCTGGAAACTACCTTGAACCACCCTTGAAATCTCTTGCATCTCACTGAAATCACTGAGCTCTGAGGCTCCCTGAACTCATAATTCCATACTGTATTGCGTGTCTACATATCTGATCCAAGTTACTCCCGCTCTCTTTCTTCTTTTTCTTAGTAATATTTACAGATGAGAGCTTATCAGTGTGGTGACGGTGATGGGGGGTGGTAACGGTGATGGTGGGCAGTGTCTGTGATAATTTCTACAAAGAGTGGATCAAGGAGCCGAGTTGTTTGACCTAGAGAAAAACTGAGGGCAAAGTAAATTTTCTGTGTTCAATCCCTGGAAGAACTTTTACTAGAAATTCAAGTGGATTGTTTCATGTTTCGGAGAGAATAACTAGAAAAAGTTTTGACTCTAATAAATAGCATGTGAGTATTAGATTCTTTTTTTTTTCTTCCAAAAAAGAAGTAGTCTCCCTTATAAACTGTGTTTCTTATCACCAGTGGTTCAACCAGACATATCGAAGGCAGATTGTAACAGACGGCTGCAAAGTAGGACCCTTTGATTCTGTGCTTTTCATGTACACATCACCAGTCAGGACAAGAATCCCTATCCCTTCTTCATCCACCCCTCTGCCACCAAGAAAATGTGTTTACTGCTTCTCTTTCCCCACATACTACCTTCCAGTCACTGGCCGCTCCCTACCCACACCAAGGGTAACCCTTATCCTGCCTCTTCCAAATATAGGTTAGCTTTGCCTGTTTTTAAAACATTTAAATGGATTCATTCAATAACATTCTTTTGTAACTGGCTTTTGCACGATGATACTTGTGTGATTCATCCTGTTTTGTTTAGTTGTAAATGATTCTATTTGCTGTACATATAGTGCTTCACTGTGTGAATATGATACACTTTATTGCACTGTTGAGCATTTGGGTAGTTTCCAGTTTGATGCTATTTGCATAATGCTGTAACAAGCATTCCATTAAGTATCTTGTTATTGAACATATGTATGCATTTCTACTGGAAATATATGTAGGAGTGAATTGCTGGGCCATGGGGTATACCTATGTTCAGCTTTAGTAGGCACCGTAAAGTAGTTTTCAAAGTGATTTTATCCATTTACATTTCTACAAGCAATGTCAGAGGATTCTGGTTGCTCTATTCCCTCGTCTACATTTACTATTGTCAGTATTTGTAATTTTAGCTGTGCTGATGGATGTTTTGTGGTCAGAGTGATGGTTTAAAATCATGATTATATCTTTTCTGTTTTAAAAACACTCTCCCATGGCTTCTAATTTAACCTAGAATAAAATCCAAGCTTCTTACTGTAGTTTACAGACCTCTGTATAATCTAGCCACTGCTTATTCCTGATTTCATTTTATATCAGTCTCCCTTGTTCTCCGGATTCCAGATCTGTAGCCTTTACTTCTTTTCAAAGTTAACTTTGGAAATTTTGCATTAGGTTTTTGTCTCAGCTTTTTACTTATTCAGCCTTTGATTTTTAATGTCACAATGGTTTTTTAAAAAACTGATCACTGGGCAAATATAAGGAGTCAAGATAAATTAAGGTGATATGATTTAAAAAGCTGTCTTTGGTTGAGGTATTCTCAAAGTTTGAGAACAGTAAGTCCTTTAAAATTACCATTTTGTTTTCCATTTGGATTTAGGCTTAGGCTTTGATATTAACAATGATCAAAGAATTTGTTTCCTGGCAAGGAGGAAAACAAAACGTTCCTCAACAGTCTTTTGGAATCACTGAGATTGAATAAATGTTGACATTGATTCAAGCTCACATTCTGATCTGCAGACATTTCTTTCCCAAACAGAGCCAGGAGGAAGAGTACATTTTCTTTTATGGAAGACTGCATGATTTGAGTACTGACAGTTTAAATACTGTACACTATGATTTATTGAGAAATGGAAAGCACATTTATTATTTTTGCAAATCCTTTCTCTTTGGCATGGCTTTTATAAATCTCTCTTGTCATGCAGTATGAAAGAACTATTAGCTGTTTCACTTTTACAGTTTCCATTGTCAGATGTTTTAAAATTGCAGTTGACTATATATTTGTTGAAAGGAAAAGAGTGACATAATCTTGTACCTTTCACTTCTTATAACAGTCCTGGTTTTACATAGATTAAAGGCAATTATGGCTGTAGCACATTATGCTAGAAGTAAAATAATGATTGTATAAGCTTTAATTTTGTGTTATTTTATATTATTACAAACTGTCAAAGAACTAAATAGAGATATAGAGTAGTCATTAATATGTATATTAAATGAGAATATTACATAAATTTGGGAAGATCAACTTAATTTTTGTGACAGTGTTAATAAATCTTAAATCTTAATGCCATAATATATATTAGATTATATCATAATTCAAATCTTTGTGGACTCTTTTGGTGTACTTGCCTTATTAAAAAAAAAAGAGTTGTCAAACTGTTGTAATGTTTCCTTGAGAATCCTGCACATCCAATGAGAATGAAATAACAGAAGGATGCCAAACTTATCTCCTCAAAATTTACAGGAAAGAAAATCCTACAAAATTATATACATCAGTAATAAATTATTTTCAACTCAAACTATTATAAGAATATGAAGAACTATGTTAGGAGAAGAATGGATTACCCCAAACACATTTTGTACTCACGAATTAAACTTTGAAATAACAGATTTTATAACAATTTATAAAGAGAAGTTCTTAAAGTTTTGTGGCCATGGCAGTTACAATTTCAAGAGAAAACTTATGATTGCTATAGCTGCCAGCCACTTTCAGTAGTTGATGATGAAAGATTTGTAAGATTTGTTCAAACTATGGATGTTTCATAAAATTATCTCTAGGAAATATGCTGCTAAAAGTTGTTTTCTGAATAATATTTTTCTGTGCACAGAGAAATTTGGAGACATTTTTATTTTATTTATTTATTTTTATTTTATTATTATTTTTTGAGATAGGGTCTTGCTCTGTTGCCTAGGCTGGAGTGCAGTGGCATGATTTTGGCTCACTGAAATATTTGCCTCCCGGGTTCTAGCCATCTCCCGACTTCAGCCTCCCAAGTAGCTGGGACTACCAGTGCATGACACCACACTTGGCTTAGTTTTGTAATTTTTGTATAGATGAGGTTTCACCATATTCCCCAGGCTGGTCTTGAACTCCTAGGCTCAAGCGATTTGCCCACCTAGGCCTCCCAAAGTGCTAAGATTACAGGTGTGAGCCACCGTGCCAGCCTAGAGACATTTTTAAATGGGCCACAATCTGTAAACAGTGATTGCTGAAATAATCTAGAGATGACAGTGCTGATAAATTATATTCAGACAATAATATAAAAATTTAGAAAAGCAAGCACTAGAATTTTTAATGATCTGAAATAAATATTTTTGATAACATTTAATTTATTCTTTTTGTTTGTTTGTTTGTTTGATACAGTCTCACTCTGTCACCCAGGCTGGAGTGCAGTGGTGCAATATTCACTCACCCCAACCTCCACCACTCGGGATCAAGTGGTTCTCCTGGCTAATTTTTGTAGTTTTAGTAGAGACAGGGTTTTGCCATGTTGTCCAGGCTCATCTTGAACTCCTGACCTCAAGTGATCCACCTGCCTCGGCCTCCCAAAGTGCTGGGATTACAGGCATGAGTCACCGTGCCCGGCCTTGTTTATTCTAATTCCAGGTGTTCTCTCCATGATGATAATACTTGGCTTTGGGTAAATATCAATTCTAGCATTCAGCTTTCAGTGAAAATGTGTATTCGCTGCATCACCAATGTTTATTAGTTAACAATATATATGTACTATAGTCCTAGTGATTAAGTACCAGGCTTACTATATGAAGTACCTAATATATTATAAAATAAACAGAGAAATAGAAATTGAAAAGGCTGAGATGAAGATGGCATGAACATATTTTAAAATGTCATCTTTCTAGTTATGGCTTCTTAAGTACACTAGATAATATTTTAAGAAATAAAATTAGGGCAGTGCATTCATCATAAATGAAAGTTCATGTAAATTTGTTTTATAGTCTCCATAATTTCAAAAAGTTTAAGGGCTGATTGGACACATTGCTTTCAAGTCCCAGTATGGCCATTGAGGAACATTTCCTAATAGGAGGGTTAGCTTCCTTAGTTTCTGATTGTTTTCTGGTGCTTGCATCATTATTATACTGTCCTTATTATTTAATTTATTTATAGGAGTATTTTTAAGACACTTGTGCCTTTTCTGAGAATAAGTTTAGTTAACACTATATAGAATAATTTGTAAACCAATTTAACTGCTTACAAGTAAGCTGAAAAGTCACGATATCCTAGCTGCCTGTGGCTCTCTTTTCCTCTCTCACCACCCCAACAGCCAAATTATCTTTCAGATCTCAGCCTCATTGCCATGTTTTCTTTGGTGGATCTTTGGTGGGAAATTTTAGGTCGTCTGAATAGTTCTTTCCAAAGGTTTTTTCTTGCTCCGTGTTTGTAGCTACCATCTCAAATAATTTCAATATGGTCAGTTCTGATTTTCTTTTGTCAGATCTTATGTACATCAATCCCTTCATTTTTTTGATTTTCTTCCAATGAGTTTTTTTGTTTCCCTCTTCAATTCACCAGTGCACACAGTTCTAATTATCCATCCAAGAGAGTAGATTATCTTAAGTCAAAATAATGCCACTCTTTTTTTTTTTTTTTTTTGAGATGGAGTTTCCCTCTTGTCTCCAGGCTGGCGTGCTGTGGCGACATCTCGGCTTATTGCGACCTCTGCCTCCTGGGTTCAAGCAATTCTCCTGTCTCAGCCTCCCGAGTAGCTGGGATTACAGGTGCCTGCCACCATACCCTGTTAATTTTTGTATTTTTAGTAGAGATGGGGGTTTCATCATGTTGGCCAGGCTGGTCTGGAACTCCTGACCTCAGGTGATTCACTTGCCTCGGCCTCCCAAAGTGCTGGTATTATAGGCGTGACCCACCACACCCAGCCAACAATGACATTCTTAAAGAATATTATCTTAAAATGTTCCTGATAACTAATAATGACATTTCAAACATTTTCTGAGAATATGTTCTGGGCAAAATTTTCTCAGTGCAAAATATATGCATTCTTAGTACATATTCTTAAATGGTGAAGAAAGGGTTATGAGATTTTTAAGATTGTTGACTTTTTTCACTGCACTATAACATAAAAGACATTTTAAAAAAGAATTGGTTAATTTACATGAAAAAAGAGGTTCATTTACATATATCAGAATTTACTAGTTATAGCAGGTGGCATCCACATAGATTAGAAGTTATTTTATTGTAGGTCCTGAAATCTTGATTCTGTTATCTTACTTCTATTATCAAATGCTCAGAGTATCTTGACAAAAACATTCACCGACAATGTGTTTGAATGATGTAATTAACTCATGTAGCATGGAAAGCTGTTGTGAATTTAAGAAAAGCTTCATAAAATCCTTTTTTGGTTAAGATTCTGTTTATTGTCTAGAATGCCTCTGTCAACAGAAAGCTCTGAAGTCAGGGAATTTTTACTGTGAGTGCTACTGTAATTAAATTTGCCATTTGAGTCATTGCCCAGGAGTGATGTCAGGTAACAGATTATGTTTGTTCACATCTCTTTAGTTTATATGAGTGTTATGAGACAGATATTACTGACAGGGCTTTATAGAGTCAATATTTCAACTATTTCTCTGTTTACCCTTTTGAAATGATGTCTTGAAATCCTGAGAAGATATCGATAAGACTGTGTAAATCCTTTTCAAAGAGTTTCCTCCAAATTTTATGGTGATTTACCACTAATGGAATACTGACTTTATTTTGCCAAATTATATTATGAAATCATATTTTTCTATGAACTGACAGAATGAAGAAATTTCTAAGGTAGCTATCCAACATTAGAAGATGAATGCCTTGGAAAGTAATAATAATAATGACATGACTAAAAATAATGATAACATTATGAAACATTTTTGAAGGCTGTTCATGTATTATTTTCTTTGTATAACTCTATGAGTTAAATAATATTATATTCATTTTACAGAGCATAAAACTTTGAGAAAAAAGTTAACTAACTCGCCAAAGTTCACAGTAGAAGTGATGAAATAGGAACTCAAATCTAAGTCTGCTTAATTTCAGAACCCACACCTTCACCACCTCACTAGATACTTCATTCCTGGAGATGATCAAGCCTGGTCCAGAAGATAGCTTGGCAAGGAGAGCTTAGAAAGGCTTCCAATATCAGATGGATAGTGAACCAAGTGAAGTAAAACTTTCAAGCCCTGAGAATCTGTGATTCTATGTTTATATCAGTAAGAAATGTATTTTTATGTACCTTTAGACTTCAGAAGGGGAATCGTGACTGGAGTTTCATCAAAGATGGATTTAAAATTAGTTTTAATTTAAAGCACTAAAATGGAATATGAAATAGTTTAGAAAATTTGGTTTCCAAACAAATGATCTCTTCGAATTGTAGGTTAAATTTAGTCAAAGGAAAATGGTGTGACTCCTTTGAGAGATGCCTTCCTTCAGGCCCTCGTGTCTCATCTAAGTATTATAGTCCTTTCTCTACTGGTCTACCTGCCTGGAGTTTTGTGCCTTGTAATAAACTCTCCACTATAAAGTTGAGTTATCTACTGAAATACAAACCTGATCCCATAACCCACCTACCTAAAACACTCTGTGATGATTTCCATTGTCAGTTTTTTACTTCAGTGCTCAAGGCTTTGGCCTCGACTGTCTAAAGTCTCCTGATACTTTTTAGCACGCACCCACCATTCTAGACACATGGGGATTCTTTATAGCCCCTAAATGTGTTATACAGATATACATAACTCTGTCATGCAGATGGCTCTGCACTTCTGTGTGCGCATTTGTACCTCTGACTGAATGCTTGTCTTCTCATTTTCCATCTAGAAAATGCCTTACTCATACTTTTAGTTCCAGTTTAAATGAAACCTCCTGTGAGAAGTCTCTCAATATCTCCCAGGCAAGTTAATCATTCTTTTTGCAATTCCTCCAGTGCATTTGGTATATGTTTTCGTTTTAACATCTTGAGCTGTAATCATATCTCCACATGCTCCCAACTATGAGTTAGTTCCTCAAGGAGAAAGACAACATTTTATTTAAAAAAATCTGTGTAGGCCAGGCGTGGTGGCTCATGCCTGTAATCCCAGCACTTTGGGAGGCCAAGGCAGGTGGATCACCTGAGGTCAGGAGCTCGAGACCAGCCCAGCCAACATGGTGAAACCCTGTGTCTACTAAAAATACAAATATCAGCCAGGTGTAGTGGTATGCACCTGTAATCCCAGCTACTTGGGAGGCTGAGGTAGGAGAATCACTTGAACCTGGGAGGCAGAGGTTGCAGTGAGCCGAGATCACGCCACCGCCCTCCAGCCTGGGTGACAGAGTGAGACTCTGTCTCAACAAAGCAAAACATCTTTGTATAGTTTTTGTTTTATAAACAATTGCCTAGTGCAGTTCCTGGTACAATGGCTGCTCACAATTCCTTGTTGAATAACTAGTGGAATGCTGTGTCAAGAAAGAGCATGTGAAGGAAGAGTTGAAAATTTGGGGAGTTGCTTGTGCTAACATGCTTTCTTTAGAATCTGTTTTTCTCCTTGTTTTTGAGAGTCCTGGAAAGATATGTTATAGGTTGGGAAAGACATTATATGTAAAAAACTGAAGTGATACTCAGGCCCAATATGACTTTTTGGAGAGGTAATAGGAATATTTGGGTTCATTATTTGATAAAAATGAAATGTTAAAACAAATAGCATATCTTTTAAAATACTTTTTAAAGGATTCAAATAATTCTATGTGATGGCTGGCTGGTAGTGATCATTGGAAGTCAAAAGGGGGCCACATTCTGGATCAAGACCACACACCCCTGTGACTTTTACCTTTTCATCCAGAGTAATCTCTAGCTTCTCTTGGTATAGAAACAGACACTGTACTTGGTATAAACTCACCCTTCTTAAAAGAGGTCCAGATTGAAGTCAAGCACTCAGTTTAAGAAAACCTAATCCTAAGACTTCTATCTACCTTTATTTTTTAGCAGGGGTCAAGAGTGAGTTGCCAATCCTCACTCCTTACTGTCCCGGACACTTGTAGACTTGCCACCATTTCAGTCTGACTCCACCAGGACAAATCTCAGTATGCCACCTATCTCTCCTCATACTGGTCACCATAGAAAGTTCCAGATTTCCTAAAATCCTGATATCATTGACATTCTTTCTATAAGAATGCTTTCTAGGGGGAACTGGTCTCTCACAAGAAGGCATTCCTTCTCTGCAGCCCTCTCAAGTGGTGGCTGCTTTTAATTCCACAGCTCTTACATAGCTGGACCTGAAGTTAGGAGTAGGCATTCTCTTTTCTCCTCATTGCTGCTTTCAGATCATTCTTTTTCTTTCCTGTAAAACTCCAAATTCCATGACCCCCACTGCTTTTCTCCATTACTGTTATCAGTTTACGGGACAGCCCCAAGCCCCCATTTCGCTATGATTTTAGCTTCTGGATCACCATCACTCTCTCCAACATTATCCCGTTATTGGCAAAGGTGATTTCTCCAATAATTGGCCTCTCATTCCTTTGATTGACTCTTTGACAGTGATCCATCCTCCACCCTGCCACAGCTACCTATAGCTGTTGTCAAAAGATACCTCTCCCTTTTACCTTACTCTGAGCTTTCTCTGCACCCCCCAATTGTACCTATTATTTTATAATAGATTACACAATTTATAATTTATTATGCCTATTTCTAATCATTTGTTTTCCCCAGATAGAACGTAAGTTCCTAAAGGTCAGAGAATATTTTTTTTTTTAATTTGCTGATTGTAGGAAATTTTGGCCTGTTATTCTCAGAATCTGTTTCATTTTTCCCTGGGTACACTGGTAGACTATATTTCCAGGCTCCCTTCCTGTTTGGTATATCCTTGTGATTTGTTTCTGGTTGAAGGAATGTGAACAGAACTTACATACCATTTCAAGGTCTTGCCTCTATGCTCCTTTTTCCCCCATTTGCCATATGGACACAAAAGATCCAACAGAAGACTCTGATGCTCTCTATAGGATAGTGGAACCACAAGGTGGAAACAATTCTGGATTCCTGAGTCAGCTCGTGATAGCTGCCCACCAGACACACTCATTGATCTTTTGCCTGGCACAGAGGTATAGAATCCTATTGTTAAGGCATGAAAACTATTGTATTGTCTGTGTTATAACAGTGAGGCCATCCTGAATAATACAGTAATGTGTCTCATGCACCTAGAACTGTGACTGGAGCATGGTAATCATTCATTAACATATTATTCTTTTTTTCCTTCAGTATAATGGAATTAACGGTCTTAAAATCACCAGTACTTGCTTAACCAGTATTTCAGAGCTGAGTAGTAGAATAAGGCTAACAGAGAGTCTGGCTTGGCTGGAATTGCCCTGAATTCTGATGATCTGTGCCAGAGAAGTATAATCGTTGCCCAGAGCATGATTTCACTGGAGAATGGGGTTTTATTACAGCTGTAATAACCAAATAGAAAGGCTAGCAAAGTGCCCTGTGAATTAATCTATTCCAGACTAAGTTTGAAACTAATTAATTATTTATTTCATCATATTTAACACCTTTGTTTAGAGTTCAGGAAATTCTTGCTGGACTGGGAAAAGACAAATTCAACTAGTTACATGTCATTCTCACAGTTCCTTTCTTTATTTGTAGGAGGAATTCTCTAGTAGGCTAATCAGAGGTAGAACCTGGATTCTAATGGTGGTCTTGATTATCTTGGATATCTGGGGTCAGAAATTTGCTACTTCTTTTCTAGGAATCTCCAAGACAAAAATGTTCCTCTTTTTCTTCGGTGATGGCTAGAAGAATCTAATAACTTTGAATGACTATGAATGAGAAAATAAAAATGTCTTAGGGAAAAGCTAAGCAAGATACAAAGATAATAACTAAATTGAGAATAACCAGATTTTCTGCTTGATTTCATTTGTATATCAATTTACCTTAACCAAATGTTACTATTTATAAAATGGAATTAAATAATACAGATAGTAAAATTATTTAATAACCCTGCCTATAAGTAATATAAACATATACACACACAAATATGTCCAAAAACACTATTTCATTGAAAGAACCCTAATAGCTTGGTGAACGAATGAAAAGAATATGTACTTAGAATAATGATGTTGCTTCTGTCTTCTGTATTATATGTCTATTTAAATTGGAAGAGAGTTCCTCAGTTTTGCCTTTACTTATAGTGAATGATTTGTAACAAAATATAATCTAGACAGAAAAAGGCATTTGTTTCCTATTTAAGTACACAATTTGCTCAAATCTGGAGACATTTTTCAGAGATCTGCAAATCATATTTTGATTTCCTAATTCACCCTTTCCCTCTTCAATATGCTATACATTCTATGCATAATACAATACTATATTGCTGATTATATTACCATTAACTCCTGATTTATGTGAAACTCATGACTTTTTAATTTCCTATGTTCTTTTAGAATTATTGGTTTTGTGCCTTTTTGCATAATCAATTCTTGTAATTTGAAAGAGACAAAATCTAAATCAATAGAAACATAATTCTGGTTAGTAAGTTAAAGTAGAATTTTATCTTCTGTGAAAACATGCAATAGAAATTGTGCTTGTTATTATTTTTTCAAGATTTTTTGGCTATTCAAATATATTTCAAAATTTTTTGAAAGATTTTCTCCGTAAAAGTGATGTTTTCAAGGGAAATGGAAACATTGATGATTGAGGGATTCAAAACTTCTATAATCCAAAGTGAATTATACTTGAGAACTGCAAGGTAGTTTATAAATATTAATTTCTGTTATGATGTATATATACTAATATGCATTTACCTTCACTGCATACTCTAAGCTTATTAACTGGGCTTAACATCTTAAACACATCTCTGCTTCCTGTTAGTCTTACAAATTGTGATTATCAAAAATACTTAATTGATTATCCACATGGAACATTCTTTAGGACTGGTCTGCACACATTTAGAGGACATGTAGTGGTTTTTCCATTGTGGAATTGCTGTTTGACCTTAGCATGACCTATCTGAGGGAATGCAGAACCATGAGTGGAATCTGGTTCCAAGTGGGGAAAATATACTAGTATTGCATGAACTAGGGGATTACCAAAGGGCCCTCACCTACCCCAGATAAAGATTTAGTCAATGGGAGAAAAAATCTCACCCACAGAGAAAGGTAGAAATCCATAATTTTGGGAAGTGCTCTAGCCCCCTTATTTAAAAAAGAAAAAAATTCTTAAAAATCTGTGGAAAAGCAGCATCTGTCTCCTTGGTCTGTGTGTGTTTTTGAATAAACTCCCAAATGTTTCTTTGACCTCGGCACAGTTTATTGAGAGCAGTTGTCAGGCACAGATTGGGATCCACATTCCCCTAATCTGCCTTCCAAATTCCTTCTTGCATTTTATTTGGTCGTATCCTGTGCGTTGCGACTTGGCATTTCAGCATTTGTCACTGATCCTATTTTAAAAATCAAGCTTGCCGTTGTTTTGGCTCAGGTACTTTAGAAACAAAAATTGAAAGTCAAGGAACTATTCAGGAGGTCTTGGGAAAAAAGGCAACACCAGCTGTTTTCTGTTAGTAACAACTGAATCTGGAACACGGGTTTCCTTAGGCGCTGATCTGCTGTCCACTATTTCACCTCTGGTGTCTGAGCAAATATTATATTCACTGACTCAAGATGAGAGTAAAAGCAAATCTTTTTCTGTCTTCCAGTTCCTTGGGAAAAAGCACAAACTTGGGAAAGGAGATGTTTATTTTAAACTTGTGATAGGAATTAAATGGTACCAAATTCCAGTCCCAGGAAAAATTGTGAGTTTATTTTAGTGTAAGCAATTCCCATATCTATACATCTCCCTCAGACCCTACTTCTCTGTTTCTCGATATTGTTGCAATAAAAATGGCTATTTAACTTTTTTCTTCAAAACTTCCTTGTCCTAGGTACTAACCTCTCAGAGAACCGGGAAATAATTACTTTATCAATTCATTCACACCATGCCATTAAGAGTAATAATTGATAAATATATTAGTATTTATTCTAGTCATAGAAATTTCTGGCTATTTCACAGGACATTTCTGAGAGATTTTTGGTCAGAGTGGGCCTTCTGGTAACTGCCAAATTACATTACAAAGGCATCAGCCTAGTCTGCCTGAGTGTAAATAAATCTAGATTTATTTTTTAAAGGATATTTGCCTATGCACACTTCCTATGCGATATGAAGAATGTGTCAAGTGTCTGCATAGCTTATGTGTTTTAATTAGTATTTACTGAGTACTGTTGGTTAACCTGGCCTGATTAATAAAAACAACTTAGATGAAATAAATTCTGATGTTGTTAATTAAGTAGTTCCTGTCTGGAGTCTTTTCATGGAGAAAATATCTTATGCTCATCATCAAAGGCAGGAAGGCGTAAGATGGAGGGTTAAAACACATCAACTTTGGTTGGTTTCCTAAGAATTCTCTTTGGTTCTCTTTTTTGTGGGGGTAGATTTATTTTAGGAGATGACAGTTCTGCTACACACATATGGACAGCAAAAGAGTGCTAGATCAGAAAGGGTAGGCTGGTCGTTTAGAACAGGAACCCAACAATGAGATGGAAACCCAGCACCCAAGATGTGCACATGCCTCCTTTTGTATTTTGCAAATACAATGATTAACTAGGGCTGTTAATGAAGGATCTTTTTGTTAAATCCTATTTTTAGATGTATTTACCCCGAATAATCACTAATATACTTTCAATTTTATTTAAAAAAAATTGTAAACTGAGTTTATCTACTGAAGGAGCACTAACTTCAGTTAGCTGCGAGTGCCTCTTAATCATTTTTTTTTTATTCCATAAAAAATAATGTGAAAGTCAATAGCAAAGACTTGGAACCAACCCAAATGTCCATCAATGATAGACTGGATTAAGAAAATGTGGCACATATTCACCACAGAATACTATGCAGCCATAAAAAAGGATGAGTTCATGTCCTTTGTAGGGACATGGATGAAGCTGGAAACCATCATTCTCAGGAAACTATCGCAAGGACAAAAAAGCAAACATCGCATATCCTCACTCATAGGTGGAAATTGAACAATGAGAACACTTGGACACAGGATGGGGAATATCACACACTGGGGCCTGTCGTGGGGTGGGGTGGGGAGGAGGGAGGGATAGCATTAGGAGATATACCTAATGTAAATGATGAGTTGATGGGTGCAGCACACCAACATGGCACATGTATACATATGTAACAAACCTGCACGTTGTGCACTGTACCCTACAACTTAAAGTATAATAATAATAAAAAAAAGAAAATAAAAGTTAAGCACAATAAAAAAAAAAGAACTAAAAAAAAATAATGTGAAAGTAACCATTTTGATGAAATATCAACTTGGAGGTAAAAACAGAAAATGAGTGAACTTTTTAATAACTTCTAATGTCCGTTAGGTGGTAGTTCTTTCAAGTTAACCATATCTTCCGCTCTGTAGTAGTAAGCTTCCTTAAGATTATTTCAGTTCAATTCTATAACACCCTGTCATTTAGAGCTAATAAAATGTTTCATTTAGGTGAATCCTTTCTTGTTCTCCATACTTGTTCCTCTGATAGTGGTTTGGCAAGGAAGAAGAGGGAATGACAGGATCTGCCCTTTGAGGAACCAACAACAGGGCAACGACACACAGCAAGTTGGCTGGAATCTCTTTGGTTGATTGTAACTCTTGTTCTTGGATGAGAACCACTCCTCATGGGTAGTGGTGAAGTTGCTGTTCCTTTGTGAGTGATCAATGCTTCGTTATCCATGTGGCTTTCAAGTGCTATCACCCTTCCCCAGTTGTTGCTTCCTCACAGGGCCTTATAGGGACCTTTTGATGCACAGCCCTCTGATAGGGGATATCCATCTTAGTCTCAGCTTTATCTTTACCTTCTTTCCTTCCACAGCAGATGGACCACCAAGAATGCCTTGCTCTTGGGGTACATCCATCCAGTGAGTGGTCTTTTGGAATGAATATAAGCAAAATGGCTTTAACTTTGCTACCTTCTCCATTGTCTAGCTGTGTATCAGACACCCTGGTGCATCCTAGCAATAGCACAATGGGAATGCAGGCTGGACTCTTGGCACTTTGTGCTCCTGATCTGCCCCTTCTCGCCTGCTGCTGCTTGTTATTTTGCTTATCAGGAGCTCAGCCACTTTCGGGCAAGAGATGATTATCAACAACAGTTGCTTCAGTAACGAGGGGAGACACTTTTGGTTGAAAGACCAGAGCTGGAGAACCGATTAAAATAACTTTCCTCAGCCACAGAGGGGATGAAGGGAGCAATGGGTTGTTCTCCACGAACTCTATAGTACTCGAAAAGGTCGCTTCCATCTTTCTTCTCTGTATGGTAAAAGTCCTCTTAAAACTCTGTATGATAGAAATCACTAAACAAGTTTGGCCTCTGTCACTTACTAATTACATTATGTAATTATACTAACAACTGGCATGAATAGATCTTGGAATAAGTATAACCGACTGCTGGTAAGAACATAAATTACGGTGTGGGAACAGAAGTATAAACTCCTGGAAAAAAGATCACAGATTTGGCCTTTCACTGTGCTGCGAAAGTCAGTCAGTATGTTTTACAGAGGAACAGAGAGTTTTAATATGACAAGTCTGTTCATAAGGTGAGTTAGAGAGCTTTCACTTTAAACTTTGAGCTCTGAGCCATAAAACAACGTTATGAACCCTAGCTTGAATGACCTGACCGGAACTTTCTAGCTACTTAGTAACAATTAAGACATGAAATCAGCCTTTCTCATCTCATGTGTTTTCCACTATAGTATTTGTATCCATCAGGGTTATTAAAAAAAGTAGAAACCACTCTGAATATTTCAACTGGAAGGAATTTGTTAGAGAGAATTTGTTACACTGGAAATGTAAGAAAGAAGACATTGAGCAGGGAAGAGGGCAACAACTCAGAGGACAGCAAGTGCAGGGAGCTGCTACTATTCCTAGCACTTGAGTGTGTCACTGGAGCCCATGGGGTGGGGGCTAAGACCAGGAAGGGGCTGCTTGGGAGAAACTGGGGTCACAGGGGATGGGATTGTCCAGTGGGATCCGGAGCCATGAAAAAGGTGCAGCCATTATCAGAGAAGTCAGTCACAGCAGAGACAGGGAGTAGTATCTGGGTTCTTCCTTCATCCTGTCTGCTATTCTTACACTTGTGTCTATCTTTCCTTTTTGAATTTTCCTAGTGAATACATGGCTATGAACTAAAAAAAACACATGGCACATCTAATAACTAAGCTCTAAAGGGGCATATTTAAAGGATAAAAAGAAGCACACTTCCAGTAAGACTGGTATTTAATTATTATAAAAATAATAATTACACAAATAGTAAATGATAAAATGAGACATGATTATCGCACTATTCATTCCTTTTCATCCTCATCACAACTTTTGCAGTAATTTTACCTCTTTGTTTCTTTCCACCACATGAAAAGGCGATAAAGAAAGAAGGAGATGAACCAGAAAGATGAGACAGGAAAAAAGGCGAAGGCAAGTGGAAGCATCAGTGAAGCCAATGTGGAAAGGATCAAGAAGAACAGACAAATTGAGGCAGAAAAGCAAGGCCAGTAACTGTAATGGTGAAGTTTTGAAATGATACTATGCATACTACATTTTAATGGGTATCCTCCCCATTCAAATGAGAGGAAGGAGGAGGAATTGGGAAGGTGAGTGGAAAAGAATATTTCAAACGAATTCTCCCTACATGACATCACTTTCCTTTAGGCTGACCTTGATTTCTTGTCACCAGAGCAGGTGCCACATGTTTAGCTCTCTGAGCTGGTGGTATGTCGCAAATCCCATGTTTTTATGAGTGTTTTACACAACTTTTTCCTTGTGACTTAAACTTGTCTAGACTCAAAAGTCTAAGTTTGGACAGCAGAAGGAAGCCAAAACAGCAAAAGAAAGCATGCTATAGAAAAGATACTAAATCTTGACCATAAACAGAGGAGGGAAACCAGACAGCTGTATTGTACTTCAGTTAGTTTTGTTTACCACTATCTGTCAGGGCTAGTCCTGCTGCTACTCTGAGCAAGTTGTCCTGCTTTAATTTCAGTAGTGTCTGTTTATCGCCCAGTCTTCGTTGCCAGTTATGCTCAGGTCATTAACTGCTTGGTTACCTCTTAACCTCATTTGGGAAAGTTTATATGTTGATAGTCCTGTAACTTGAACCAGCTCACTGATTTTTAAGAAAGTTAGGATTCTTTTTATCTTCTCCAACTCATCACTAAAAGAGGTTAATTGAAAAATACAGAGACCACTACTTAAGTAATTTTTTCACCAAAGACATTCAATATCATGACAGAATTCAGGATGTGGAGGGAGACTGGCAGGTGGGGAAGGAGAGACAGAGAAGAGTTGGCAGGACCCATGTGTATCATCTTCTCAGTTTAGAAGCCCATATGGTGCTTCATAATGCTCTGCTCAATTGCCATATAGTTTTAGTCTACATCCTATTAAAAATAAACCCTATTAAGAAGAGCATTTCAGTTAAATTATAAATCTCATAATTCACAAGAATTTTTGAGGAATATCTGGAGTGTAATATAGACTGACCTTGAAAGATAAATTGAGACATCTTTTTTTAATGAAAAACATTTCTAAAAGAAGTGTTCAATGTTTAATTTGTCAAGGACATAAAGATTACATGTCTTTGATTAAAATAAGGTTAAAGTTTGATTTTAATGTTCAAAATAAAATAAACCAAAATATAAAAATCAAAATCCACCAAAAACTGTTACCCATAACTGAGGCATCCCCTGTTCCTTTTATAGCTTGATGTACAAAGGTGTGAGTCCTAATTTTAAACCCTGGGTTGGACTACCCAAACCAATCACAGTCCCTGCCTTCAAGAATCTTGTAATTCGGTTTATTGAATGAAATATAGCTACAATAGCAAGTTGTAGTGGCTTATAACAATGGTCAGTGATTATTAGGGTTTCATCACACGATGAGTAGAATAGCTGGCTACTTAGAATTAATCCTACAAATCTGCATGTTTTATTTCATTTCCACAGCATTTTTGGGAAAACATTAATAAAAATACTTAAAAGAAAGTGGACTTTATTTTCCACAATCTTATGTATATTTCTATATCTGAGCTGTGTACACTATCAATATTTCATATATAGTGCAGTTACAAAGCGTAATTTGAGTGGTCTGTGTAAGAAGGTCGCCCTGTCCTCTGATGGCCACCCTTTCCAGTGCCCATTGCTTCCTGGATTTGTAACTTGAGGGAAATAGAGCAGCTGCCTTGAGCTGACTCACTCAGGATACACTCATAAAAACACAGCCTCTTAAAAAAGCGAAAGGAAAAACGAGATATGGAAGCAATGCACATCAATGATAATTCTTATAAATGTACATACACTCTAATTTCCTTTATCATTGCATTGTGAGTTCTGGCTTTTGGACATGAAGACATATGCTTATTTTCATTAACATGATTTCCCCCTAAGAGATAAATATATGATTTTGGCAGAGAAATAAAAACAAATGTGAATACTGAGAAACATCCAAGTTATTATCTTGACAATTGGCTTTTATACGCCAGTTGGACATCTTCAAGAACCAAAAATTTATCATTCATTGACGTAAACCTGTAGTGTAGAAATTCTAATGATATGTCATGGAATCAAGAGATTTCTATTCCCTAAATAGATATTGCTATTTTATTGCCTAATAAAATAATAGAACATGCTATGAAGGATAAAATGAGATTTATAAAAAATTTAAAAACTAGAAAAACAAATAAAATAATTCAAGACATTCAACACTTGGAATATATCAGATACTATATGTAATTTAATATATTCATTAAACTTATACAAATGTTTAATTCATACAGAATGCTAGATATTTTCATACATCTTCAGTGATGTTTTTAACCAAATTTATTTGGAAAATCTACTGGTTAGCAGTTCAGAAAATCTGGGCCCTTTCTCTAATGTTAAAAGTAATTTGGCCTTAAAGCACATACATAGAGATAGCTGTCAAATAAAATATCAAATACATCTTTTTGGAAATTGAACATAGTTTAGAAAACTCACAGAAAATATAACATATTTTGAAATATTTAAGGTTAGATTTTTAACTTAAAGTATATATTTTCTCTGAAATCACATAGGTATAGATGTATACAATAATAACTAATTTGAAAAGGCAATGCTTGATTTTGAAATAATCTAATAAAAGCCATGTATTTTATAATCACATAAAATTATTAAACTAGGTCAGTTAAGATATTTTCAGCAAATGTTTTTAAATTCCTGACATTAAATTCCCAGGTCGATTTTAATTTTCATGCTTTGGATTTGGAATTGGTAGGTTTATTAGTTGGAAAAGGGATTTTAATATTTGGGCCTGGCCTGAAGCCAGTCTTTCCTGCTCAAGTCACACATAAAGCTTCATTTACAATAGTTAATTTGGAATTTTTAAACTTAATATTTCCTTTTCTTACATGGAAAGGTAATTAAGTCACAAGCAGATTTGCCTGCAAACATTCATGACTAACACATTTTCAAATTTTGTATGTTCAGAGCATTAATACTCCATTATCAGTTAAATTAACTTAAATATGAACAAATATAGAACTAACGGTCAGTCCGTAATGGGTTTTAAAATAGTTACGTGTGTAATAGATTTTTATAAACTTTATTAGAGATTGAGCCTCACAAGAAAACTCTAAGGTTAGTAGGGCAGCTTTTCGTATAGCCCTTCAATAGCATAATGATACTTTGCATTTATTGAATGTTTCCTTCCACCAAGACCCATGGTCACCATGTTACATGTATTACCTCTCAGAAACTTCATGACAACTTAGTGAATAAAGTTCTGTGATTAGTCCTTTATGTCAGAGGAAACTAGAAATATTATGTAGTTTCTGCCAGATTACTGAGTTAGAAAGTGGTAAGACTGGGTATAGATCTAAGCTTATCTTAACCTCTTTTGGCTTTTTATTTATAGATGAAGAAACTGAAATGTATATAGAGAGCTCAAGTGTTTAGATCATTAGCAAGGAGTAAGACCAGAACCTGAATCCAGTTCCCGGGAATCCAAATCCAGCACTGATTCTACTCCATCACCATGGTGTGCCAAATTATTGTAAGGGTCTTTATAAATACAACTTTTTCATTTAAATCATGTGAGGTCAGTAGTGACTTTCAGTATGTTTAGATTATATATTGTTGTATATGTTTTGAACTCTGTCCTCTTACATATAAATATATATTGTTTCTTTGATTTACGATTTTATAGCCAATCAACCGTCCTTCCTTCCTTGGATCTTCCTTTCCTTCCAAGATAATTGCTGCAGTTATATTGGGGGTTTTAGCTAATGGTAATGGGGAAGGCATTTGGTTGTTTTTTTTTTTTTTTGCATGGAATAAGCATAAATATGCAATTAGGTAATGAATATTTAGTATTTTATGGAGCCTTTCAGTTGGGGGAGGTCCTATGCATGTATATTAACATACAGTACTGCAAGTACATAGTCATCTATTTGTGTCAATGTGAATTAAGAACAACATAAATAAATACATATTTATGTTCATTATATTTATTAAAACTACGTAAGTGAATGGAAAATTTTATACCAGTTTTTGACAAACTGTGTACATGCGAAGAAAGATAAAACTGTGTAAGTCAACACCATATATGATTTTGAATCTAAAAAATATGGCTTTACTTAAATCAAAAAAGAACAAACTGAAAAATTTTTAAATATAGAGAATTTGGTTAACTCAGACACTATTTGTTTTAAGAAGTAGTTATTCTACATCAATGTGGCCAGTTTAATAATTTGGCAAAGTTTTAAAGTAGGAGAGGTTAGTCCCTTGCAAAATAACTTCCCTTTTCTGTATCCCTTGTCTCCTTCTTCACGTACCAAAGTACTCATGACCTCTTCTGACTTTCTGCTGCTTCTTCTTCTTTGTTTTGTTTGTTTGTTTGTTTGTTTGTTTTTGAGACAGGGTATCCCTCTGTTACCCAGGCTGGAGTGCAGTGGTGCGATCTTGGCTCATTGCAATCTCTGCCTCCTGGGCTCAAGCAATTCTCCTGCCTCAGGCTCCCGAGTAGCTGGGGTTACAGATGCCAACCATCACCCCCAGCTAATTTTTGTATTTTTAGTAGAGTTGGGGTTTCACCATGTTGGCCAGGCTGGTTTTGAACTCCTGACCTCAAATGATCCGCCCGCCTTGGCCTCCTGAAGTGCTGGATTACAGGCGTGAGCCACTGCACCTGGCCATTTCCTACTTCTTTCAATAAATGATTTGATGTCAGTAATTTATGCCTTTGTGGAACTTTAGGTCAAGGTCTTCTTTCTCCAAGAGTTATTTGCATTTTGATATTTCTAAGTAATGCTACAATAAACAGCTTTCTCCTCAATATAATTTTAGTCATTATCAAGCAAATGGGAAACGTATTTGAAGGGAAAGAAATGACTTCTTGAGCATAGCTGAATGAACATTACTCCATATCTGCATAATACTGACAAGGAAATCAACAAATCATTTGATAGTTGTTTTTACAAGTATTTGTTAACAATGCATTTCATTGTCATTCAGTGTCCATTGCACTGAAACTACAGTTAGGCTATTCATACTGAACTATAAGATGAGCTTGGCACTAGCTAATCTATAACATGTACCGTAGTGGAGTAACACAACCTTTTTTTTCCTGGCAAAATGAAGACTTCTAGTATGGGACGTGATGTATATAACAAAATAAAATTGTAGCTTTTTCTAGCTAACAAACAATGAGCCAAATATTCCCATAGATAGCTTTAAGTTAGTATAGAAACTATTGGTTTTTATTCAATTGCTTTGAAAGCTAGTGGAGTTATGCTCACAAATGTTCCTTTTTGGGTTGATATTCAGAACTTTGGTTTATAATACCCGTGCTGTCTCTGAATGCTCACTCTTTGTTCTGGGGACGCAAAATGAAACTACTAATACAAGCCCACCACTTGGCCTAGCAGCTAGTGGGAGGACAGAGAAAATCTTGAAAGCTCCCAAGGATTTGTGATGGCTCAAAAGCCTCTTTTGCTTATAATCTTTTATGATATGAAGTTTACAGAATTTAAGTTTGATTCTGATAACTTGGAAATTTACTACAAGTAAAATAAACCATGTTTGTGAAACCCTACCTCTATGAAACCCTACCTGACTTTAAGTCAGGAAGGAATTTTGTGTGTTGAAGGAATGGATAAAAGGCCAGTGTGGCTAGACCAAATCAGTGGGAAAGAGAGTGCAGGGGAACATGTCATACAGAAAGGCACTATTAACAAATAAATCAGAGCTCAAAACCTTCAAGATCTTGCAAATGAGATCCTTTAACGATAGTGTGGATGTGCTGGCAATTTCTAACACAATACATTGATTTCGACATCATCTTAGGTATGGACCTGAGGCAGCAAAGGGTAGAGACATGAATGTTGGGTCGGGCTGTAATTCATTACTACTGTAGGCTCAATTCATATAATGTTGATGTTCGATTTTACTAAATGAGTACTTTTTACCACTTAAAATCAAAATGAGTTTTACAAAATCCGACACCATATGTATTTGATTCACCCAATTTTAACAAATGTCATGTAATACAGTAGAGGTGTACTAGACCTAAAATATTTCCAAAGATATTTAGATTTAAAAGTGTCTATGAATATTTATTAAAGTTTTTCTCTTGTTTAGAATCTATTCATAAGATAAATATTTAAATAATTTTATAATTAAAAGTGAGATGTGTATAGTCAAACAAATGAAGATATTTTCCTTGTAATGCATGAGGCAAATAAGAATATAGAGTCCAGCAAAAAAAGAAGCAAAAATAAAAAATTGGAGAAAAATAAAATATAAAATTCTCTAAATTAATGGTGCATGTCATTATCTTTTCATACCTTGTATTTCTTCCTCTCATAATGTCTACAGAAGATATTGTTGTTCATGCATTTATCTAGCAAATATTGGTGGAGCACTTACTTTATTTCAACCACTGTTCTACATTTCTGTGTATGTATCAAAAAGCAAGAGAGACACAGTCTCTCTCGCCATGGAGTTTATATTTGAGAAGGAGCAACACACCATAAACATGTAAAAACAGGGAAATGTGATTGGAAGTGTCACCTGATGTGGCCTGATATTTTAGGCTGGATAAACAGACCAAGGAATGTTTGGTTCAGCATCCATTTGAGGATATGAGGAGGCAGGTGCTGGCGGAGGGAACAGTAGTCTCAAAGACCTAAGTCTGGAAAGAGTTTTGTATGCTGAAGGAATAGAAAAAAGGTTGGTGTGGCTGGAGCAAATCAGTGGGAAAGAGAGCACAGGGGAAGAAGTCATACAGAAGGGTGCTTTTGACACATAAATCAGAGTTCAAAACCTTCAAGATCTTCAATCTTGAAGAGCTTCAATCTCTTGTTCAAAATCCTTCAAGAGCTTCCCATTACACCTGGAACAAAATCCCAGGACTTTTCAGGGACCTCCAAGGCTCTATATGACATGACTTTTCCCATCCACTCACCCACTTTTCTTCTGACTACTTCCTACCAGCAACACACCTTCTTGCTGATTGTCTACTATGCCAAGTATCTCCAGCCTCAGGATGTTTTTATTTGCTGCTCCTCTGCTTGAAACTCTCTTTCCATGGATATATACAGGCCTTCTTAAGTTTTCTTGTTCATTTTCATTTTTTTTATTATACTTTAAGTTCTGGGATATATGTGCATAATGTGCAGGTTTGTTACATAGGTATACATGTGCCATGGTGGTTTGCTGCACCCATCAACCCATCATCTACATTAGGTATTTCTCCTAATGCTATCCCTCCCTCTGCCCCCCATCCCCTGACAGGCCCCAGTGTATGATGTTCCCCTCCCTGTGTCTATATGTTATCGTTGTTCAACTCCCAGTTATGAGTGAGAACATGTGGTATTTGGTTTTCTGTTCCTGTGTTAGTTTTCTGGGAATGATGGTTTCCAGCTTCATCCATGTCCCTGCAAAGGACAGGAACTGATTCTTTTTTATGACTACATAATATTCCATGGTGTATATGTGCCACATTTTCTTTCTCTGCTCAAATTTTAAAAACTTAGAGAAGCCTACCTTCAATATCAAAGTAAAATCTAACCTTCTCCTATCTCTCAATATTCCTTTACCCTGCTCCTTCCAGTTGGTATGGCTGTGTGAGCAATTACACCAAAGCTTAGTTACTTAAAACAGCAATAACTATTATTTTTCACAGTTTCTGTGAGGTCAGGAATTTGAAAATGGTTCAACTAAGTGGTTCTGGCTCTGGGTATTTTATGATGTTGCATTCATATAGTGGCTGTGGCTGGGGTCGTCTCTTAGCCTTCACTTACATGGTTGGCACCTGGTCTGGGAAGACTAAAGAAACTGGGCACTAGAACACCTGGGTCTCCTTAGTCATCTTTCTTTATAGGGACTCTCCAGCATGGTGGCTTTAGGGTAATCAGAATTCTTACATGGTGGCTCAAGGCTCCAAAGGCAGATGTCCTCAGGAAGAGAGTTAGCCACGTAGAAGCCATATGACCATTTATGATCTAGTCTTGGAAAGTCAGTGAGTGTCACTTCTGCTGCATTCTCTTAGTTGAGGGAATTACAAAGGTTAACCCAGCTTCAAGGGAGGAGGGGAACGTGACATTGTAAGAAGAATATGTGTAATGGTATATATAAATATATTCTCCATGTTTGGAAAATATAATCTTCCACATTACTTTTTCTTTCTCCGGTGCAGACTTTGCTCTATTTTTTGTTTGTTTTCATCACTGTTTCATCACTAGAATATAAGCCCTATAAAGGCAAGGCTTTTATAGTCTTCTTTACTGCTGATCAATCAGGTTCTTCTACATAGATCAGTGATTGGCATATGGTAGGCACTCAACACTTTCTGCTGTTGAATGAATAGGTATTTCCTGAGTTAATGATCTACGAAGCAATAGAAGTATTATGAAAACTAGTGTTTTAGAGATGGAAAAAAGTTTTATAATATTCCATAAACTATTCCAGAAACACAATAAGAGGATAGAATATACTAAAATTTTCCTAAATGTGAATCGGTTTTTATGACATGTGCCTAAGTATAAAAAAGAAAGTACATGCTTAGTGTATAACATTTTGGAAAAACTATAGCTTTTCAACATCACACTTCCTGAGTTGTCAGTTGATACAAATCACAAAAGTTGAGAAGTGTGAGTTTAGATTGTAATCTGCTCATGTGCACAGATTGTAACTTTGTAAATAGTGTGTCAGTCACAGCCATGCAAATACCATAATGTAGCTCATGCTGTATCAGTGAAGATGAGCTGTGTGGTACAGTGACCCTACTCTCCATTTTGGACTGTTCACTTTACCATG
Source organism: Macaca nemestrina (assembly GCF_043159975.1). Lineage (NCBI taxonomy): Eukaryota > Metazoa > Chordata > Mammalia > Primates > Cercopithecidae > Macaca > Macaca nemestrina. Next base: position 80,492,485 of record NC_092135.1, on the reverse strand, counting down.
TTCAGTGCGCCTAAATTTCTGCTTCTTTTAAGGCAGACTGTAATCAGAAGGGAAGAAGTATCACTTGGATCTTCAATGAAAGAACGGAAATTTTCTAAAGCCAAGAAATGTTCATTTAAAACCCATTTTCCATAATGCACAGTGTAGTGTTTTGTGACACAAACATGGGGATATGCATTAAGGTTGCCCTCTTAATAATAGCCCTCAAGGACATGACAATCAGAGGAACAGAGAAATGGGTGATTTTTCATTCCAACTGAAAAGAATCTAAATATTCACAGTCAGTAGAATGGTTGAGAAATTAATTATATACCACCATCAAATGTACATACATTTAAAAAGACTTTGCAAAAGAGAAAGCAAAAGATCATTTTTCACAGCTGACAGCAGGATTACCTAACTAAAACTCCAAGATAATTAACTAAAAATAAAATTCAATAAGTTAATTGGATAGAAAATAATATAAAAATACCACTAGTTTTCTTATAAACAGCAATGATTAGAAGACATAATGGACAAAATAAGAAAACATAATAGCAATACAATATAAAATGCTTAGGACTGATGACAAGATATAATGGAATAAGTAAAAGACAAGAAAAGTATTTAAGAGTACAGGCTTTGGAATTAGACATGTCTGGGTTTAAATCCTGACTCTGTCTTGTACTAGACAGGAGGTTAATTTCCTTGAATTCACTATTCCTCATCTATAAAATGAATGTGATATTAATGTGAGATTAACAGATAATGTATGCCTGGAGAAAGCACTTCAAAATAGTATCTATTAAATGTAATTTAAAATGCATCAAAACCTTATTACTGAAACTGTAGGACTTACATAAAAATAGACTGATTGGGCAATAAAATAGTAGAGGTACTTCAAGGACAAATACAATACTTATATATAAAAAACTACTGTTTGATAAGGGCCACAATTCAAACCAAAGAAGGCAGCAGGAAAATTTTAGTAAATGGTTCTGGACCATCATTTAATCTTTGGAAAAAAATAGCTACACGTATGTTTTTTATTTAAACACACGTAAATTTCATGTAAACTAGAGCATTAAGTTGACAAAGCTGCATGTAAATTAGAATAAAATTTGGGTCAATATGTATTGGATATTGACTTTAGGAAAAATCTCTAAGGCAAAAGAGCAACAGCAGAAAAACAGAGAAGAATTCGACAGATTTGACTACATAAAAAGTTAGGTGTAACATCAAAAGTTCAATAGAAATTGAATTACAAATGATAAGAAAAAAGGTATTTGCATCATACATGATAGGCCAAAAATTAATATAATTAATTAATATAAAATAATCTTTACAAATTAATAATAAATATTGTGAACCCTAGAAAACAAAAAGATTAAAAATTGCAGCAGGTATTTTTTTTAAAGCTGTACAAAAATTCAAAAAAGAATACATTAATTCTCATTAGTAATAAATTTAAATTAAAGACTTTCTGGCTTATCAAACTGGTAAGTAATTTGAAAGAAAAAATTTAATATCCATTATTAGTTAGTGTCTCTTGAAACGTGAATGTTCAGACATTGCAGATTAGGAAATAAATTGGAGTAAATATTAAGGATCTTAGATTTATAACCTTTGACACAATGTTTTCTGTGCAAATCTGTTCTTAAGAAATAGAGATACAGAAAAGCACTGAGATGCAAAACTGTTCATTAGCGAATTCTTTATAATAAAGGAAGATTGGAAAAAAACAGGGGTTGGCTAAATCATGATACAACCAAATGATGGTATACTATGTAGCCATTAGATGTACAGTTTTGAAGAAAAGTTAAGGGAATAGGAAAATGTGCATAATACAATTTTTAAAAGGGTAAAGGAGTATATACTTTTATATGCCCCTACATCATAATCTAATTTGTAGTTGTTATTTCCTCTCGGGGTTATGAATGACTTTCATTTTTTACTTTGCATGTTTTTGATATTGTTTCAAATTCTGTACAATAATATGTATTTTATATTTAGAAAAAACATAAAATGTTGCCATTGATAAATGAGCAAAACCATGAAATACACATGCAGATGGTCTCAATTATGTAAATAAAGATATCTAGAAAAGTGCACACAAAGAAAGAGTTTTACCTCTTCAATTATTTTCATTTTTATTTAATCTGGTGATTCAATACATATCCATGAAGCTCAAATTTTGATACCTTGATCTATCAACATTGAACTTTATACAATGTCTCTATACCCTGAAAGACCAGAAATTTGTGGTCCTCTCCTCCTAATTTTTAAGTTGAATTATTAATTTTTGATATTCCATTGATAATGATTCTAATCTATTAAACTTCTATATCTTGATTTTTCATCTTCAAGTCTCTATATTTCAATTTTTCAGCTTTAGACTATCACTTAATTTTCCATAATATGAGCTGAGAATGTCAGTGATCATAAACTTCCCTCCATTTCTCATCTTCATTTTTCTCCCATTATCTGACAGCTATTCCATCACTTTTACTAAGATTCAGAAAATTATCAAACAGGAATTGAGAATATTGTGATTATGTAAAAGTTATTGATATATCAATAGAACATACTGCATATTTGAAATCCATTGGAAAAAAATGTAATTTTTTCTTCTTTGCTTTTTTTTTTTTTTTTTTTGAGAGAGGGTCTCGCTCTGTCACCCAGACTGGAGTGCAGTGGTGCGATCTTGGCTCACTGCACTCTCCACACCACTGGCTCAAGTGATCCTCCCACCACAGCCTGCCAGATGGCTGGAATTACAGGCATGCACCACCATGCCCAGCTAATTTGTGTATTTTAGTAGAGATGTGGTTTTGCCAGGTTGGCCAGGCTTGTCTCGAACTCCTGACCTCAAATGATCCTCCCACTTTGGCCTCCCAAAGTGCTGGGTTTACAGGCCTGAGCCGCGCCCTGTCCTCTTCTTTGCTTTTTAACAACTTCATTGAGGAATAATTTACATACTATAAAATTCATTGATTTTTAAGTATATAATTCGAAGCTTTTTAGTAAACATACCAGGTGATGCAATTATCATCACAATTCATTTTTAGAACATTTTCACATTTTCCTCACCCCAGTAAGATCCTTATGTCCACTTACAGTTAATCCCCTTCCCTACCCCCAGCCCCTGGAAACCACTAATCTATTTCGTGATTCTATAGATTTGCCTTTTCTGCATTTCATATAATTGGAATCATACAATATGTGATCTGTTGTGTCAGGCCTTTTATAATTTTAAAAAAGTTTTTAATAAAAAAATTTAAACATTCTTAAATTGACACAATGTACATATTTATGGGATACATAGTGATGTTGTGATACATAGAGCGTGTACTCTACATCGGTAATTAGCATATGCATTATGTCAAACATTGATCATTACTTTGTATTGGGTATATTTAATATCCTTCTTCTAGCTCTTTGAAACTGTGCAATATATTATTGTTGATTATAGTCATCCTATAGCGTGATAGAGCACTAGAATTTATTTCTTCTAAATATACATTAGTATCCTTTAAAAAAATTGTTTTTACCAAAATGGTGTTAAGATTTATACATGTAGTATACATCAGTATTCAATACCTTTTTACTGCTGAATAGTATTCCATTTTTGGACCCATCACATTTTGTTACTTATTCAACCAATTGATGGGCATTTGGGTCATTTCCAATTTTTGGCCATTATGAATAATTCTGCTACGAATATTTGTGTGTAGATCTTTGTGTAGATGTATGTTTTTATGTCTCTTAGGTAGATACTTAAAAAATTTATTTCTGTGTTTTTGAAATCAGTCTACTGAAAGGAAAATGTCTCAGTCAGCAAGGGTATCTGGAGTTTATTTTTCTTATATGATGTCTCTTACTTTAAATTATTCCGTATTTTGGTTTGGCTAATAATATAATCATGACTTTTTGTTCAGAGTTTTTTTTTTCTGAAACAAATTTTTAATTAAATATTTCATAAACACAAAAGGTATAATATTACCTGTGCACCTGCATATTCACACCCTGCTTAAGAAACACTTTCAAAACAGTTGAAATGCCTGACTTATTTCACTTCAATAGCATTTCTCTCTCTCTTTTTCAGATGTTACCATTATTTAGTTTGATGGTTATAATTTTTAAAATATTTAAATTTTGTAAATTTTTAAAATTTCTGCTAACTACATATATATTTTCTAATTAGTAAATAAATAAATGCCATTACACTGTTTAAATTTTTACTGGACTTGAATTTTATGCAAAATTATTTTCATAAGATTCATCATGTATATATACATGTGTATATATATGTGTGTATGCATATGTGTGTGTATATATATATATTTACTGCAGGTTATACAGTTTCACTGTCATATACTGTCCCATTTTTATGAATTCACCAGCATTTATCCATGTATCAGTTGATGGAAAGTTATGTAAGTGTGTGTGTGTGTGTTTTTTTTTTTCCTTCCTTCCTTCCTTCCTTCCTTCCTTCCTTCCTTCCTTCCTTCCTTCCTTCCTTCCTTCCTTCCTTCCTTTCTTCCTTCCTTCTCTTCTCTTTTCCTCTTCCTTTTCCCTTTCCTTTTCTCTTTTCTCTTTTCTTTTTTTCTTTTTTCCTATGGCAAACAATACTATAAGCACAAGTCCTCACTTAATGTCATTGGCACGTTATTGGAAAGTATGATTTTAATTGAAAGGACATAAGGAAACCAGTTTCAGCACAGGTGAATTGATATAAAAAGGAGTTTAGTTTCTATGGCACTCTTCTCATCATAAAAACATCATCAAACTTCTCAGTGAAGACCCCAAACACTTCCACTATGCAACACTGAAAAAGCAGTATAAGCTATACATACATTTAGGAAAATTTAATAAAAACAAGTAAGATAATGACTTACTTTAGTTTTGGTGAATCAGTGAGTGACAGGGTCTTGTGGTGATAGGTTTAATCAAGAAATAAGTGTTTGCAAAGCAAAAATTGTAAGGAGCACTTCCTATTACCACAAAATTAAAACACAAGCAGTAACAAATATGGTGGGTTTACTGAGTGCTTTCGTACCTTGTCATTTATTGTCATGCATTTGCATGATTATCATCTACTTTACACATTTTGATTTTACAATAATTTTGTATTCATCCACTCATTAGTTTTCCAATGAGCTTATTCCAGTTCAGGGTCCCAAGTTGCAGGACCCTACCCTGGCAGCTCAGGGGCAAGGCAGGAACCAGGCCTGGAGAGGATGCCCTTCCATTGCAGGAAGCACTCACTCACACACTCACTCACACAGGGACAATTTAGACACGCCAGTTTATCTAATATGCACATCTTTGTGGGAGAAAATTGGAGTAGCTGGATAAAACTCATGCAGACATGGGAAGAATGTGCAAACTGCACACAGACGGTGGACCTAACTGGGAATCGATTTTTTTCATCAGTGTCATAATGAAAGGAAGTTAAACAAAGTGTCATTATTTGAAGATCTGCTGTATTATTGTGTCTCATTTCCTCATGTAGGAAAATGTTTAGAGTATGCACATTTTCAATTTTTCTAGATATTGATAAATTGCTTTTTAAAATGATTTCATCACTACTAACAGGGAATAAGGCTTCTAGTCCCCTACATCCTTACAGTGTCTGGTACAGCCAAATTTTTCCCCAAAATTATTGGATATAAAAGGGTGTATCTAGGTATAGTCAGTCACCTTAAAATTCACTGAATACTAGTAATTTTGAACAACTTCCGTTATGCCTATTGTCCATTTCTATTTCTGCTTCAGTGGCTTTCTTTTTGAGACAGAGTCTCGCTCTGTTGCTCAGGCTGGAGTGCAGTGAAGGGATCTCAGCTCACTGCAACCTCCACCTCCCAGGTTCAAGCAATTCTCCTTGCCTCAGCCTCCCAAGTAGCTGGAATTACAGGCGCCCACTACCATGACTGGCTAGTTTTTTGTTTTTGTTTTTGTTTTGTATTTTTAGTAGAGATGGGGTTTCACTACATTGACCAAGCTGATCTCAAACTCCTGACCTTGTGATCCACCCACCTTGGCCTCCCAAAGTGCTGGGATTACAGGCATGAGCCACTGCGGCTGGCCAGTGAATTTCTTGTTCATAATTTTATCCATTTTCCTACTAATTTGTCTGTATTTATCTTATGCTTTTCTAGGAATTATTTACAGAATTTAGGTATGAAAACTTTGTGGGCTGTGTTATATGCGTTGCATATAAATTTCTTAATCCAGTTTTGGGGAATTTTAGTGTCTCCCTCTGAAGCAAATAACAGACATGCCGACTGTCTAGAATAGTAAAAATAATGTTTCCCTCTGGAGCAAAGGTCTGGGATGCCTACTGCCCATTATAAAAGATTCAGGTTCCCAAGCTCAAGATTTCTCTCCTGAAGCACAACTGGCTGGGTATGCAGGTATCACCTGGCTGATAGGTGTCACTAACACCTACTGGGGCTCAGAGAAATTGCACAAAAATGCTGATACTCTGGTTACTGCTTTTGCTGTGAGGAATAAATATTGTTCTTTATCTCTGACTCTAGAGTGTTTTCTACTAGTATCCAGAAAAATGTGGCAGGCTAACTTATAGCTTGTAAGAATTATGAAACCTCAGAACCATCACAGTTCTTACTATCTTATTGTATTTATTCATAAGATAAGGGATATTAATTTTATTAATCTTTTGATTTTTATTTCATTGATTATCTCTTGTTTTTCTGTTTTCTATTTTATTGATTTCTGCTCTGATATTTGTTTCCTTATTTTTATTTATTTTGTTTTAAATTTGGTTATCCTCTCTGAGTTTCTTAATGTGGATCCTGAGGTCATTGATATAATATCTTTATTTCTAATATGGATAGACAGTGCTATCAATTTCCTTATAGGTATTGCTTTAGCTACATCTCACAGGTTTTGATATGTTATGTTTTCATCTTCATTCAGTTCAAAATAATTCTTAATTTTTTTCTTGATTTCTTTTTGGATCCATGGATTATTTCAAAGGGTATTGTTTCCACGTATTTGGGAATTTTTCAAAGTTTTTTCTCTTAGTGACTTCTAATTTAATTTCACTGGGGTCAGATAATATACTTTGTATTATCTGTATCCTTTGAATTCAAAATAATTTATTGAGACTTGTTTTATGGATCAGAATATGGTTTCTTTTAGCAAATATCCATTGTGCACTTTAAAAGGTGTGTATTGCTGTTTTTGGGCAGAGGGAATAAAAGTTAATTAGTTTGAGTCTACTGATAGCATTGTTCAGATCTTTTATATCCTTACTGTTTTCCCTCTATTTGCCCTATTAGTTATAAAGTAATGCATATCAAATATTAGATTATGGTGGTTGGCTTCCAAGATGGCCGAATAGGAAGAGTTCCGGTCTGCAGCTCCCAGCGAGATCGACGCAGAAGATGGGTGATTTCTGCATTTCCAACTGAGGTACCTGGTTCATCTCACTGGAACCGGTTGGACAGTGGGTGCAGCCTATGGAGGGTGAGCTGAAGCAGGCAGGGCATGCCTCACCCAGGAAGTGCAAGAGGTTGGAGGATTTCCCTTTCCTAGCCAAGGGAAGCCATGACAAACTGTACCTGGAGAAGCGGTACACTCCTGACCAAATACTGCATTTTTCCCATGGTCTTAGCAACCGATAGACCAGGAGATACCCTCCCATACCTGGCTCAGTGGGTCCCACCCCCATGGAGCCTTGCTCACTGCTAGCACAGCAGTCTGAGATCAACCTGCGATGCTGCAGCTTGACAGGGGGAAGGGTGTCCACCATTGCTGAGGCTTGAGTAGCTCACAGTGTAAACAAAGTGGCTGAGAAGCTCAAACTAGGTGGAACCCACTGCAGCTCAGCAAGGCCTACTGCCTCTCTAGATTCCAACTCTGGGGTCAGGGCATAGCAGAACAAAATGCAACAGACAGCTTCTGCAGACTTAAACATCCCTGTCTGACAGCTCTGAAGAGAGCAGTGGTTCTCTTGCTATGGCATTCGAGTTCTGAGAACAGACAGACTGCCTCCTCAAGCAGGTCCCTGACCCCCATGTAGCCTGGCTTGGAGACACCTCCCAGTAGGGGCTGACAGACACCTCAAACAGGCAGGTGCCTCTCTGGGACAAAGTTTCCAAAGGAAGGATCAGGTAGCAATATTTGCTGTTCTGCAGCCTCTGTTAGTGATACCCAGGCAAACAGGGTCTGGAGTGGACCGCCAGAAAACTCCAACAGACTTGCAGCTGAAGGGCCTGTTAGAAGAAAAGCTAATGAACAAAGGAATAGCATCAACATCAACAAAAAGGACATCTACACCAAAACCGCATCTGTAGGTCACCAACGTCTAAGACCAAAGGTAGATAAAACCAGAAAGATGGGGAGAAACCAGAGCAGAAATGCTGAAAATTCCAAAAACCAGAGCACCTCTTCTCCTCCAAAGGATTGCAGCACCTTGCCAGCAAGGGAACAAAACTGGATGGAGAATGAGTTTGATGAATTGACAGAAGTAGGCTTCAGAAGGTCGGTAATAGCAAACTTCTCTGAGCTAAAGGAGCATGTTCTAACCCATCACAAGGAAGCTAAAAACCTCGAAAAAAGGTTAGACGAATGGCAACTAGAATAAACAGTGTAGAGAAGACCTTAAATGACCAGATGGAGCTGAAAGCCACAGTACAAGAACTTTATGATGCATGCACAAGCTTCAGTAGCCGATTCGATAAAGTGGGAGAAGGATATCAGTGATTGAAGATGAAATTAATGAAATAAAGTGAGAAGACAAGATTAGAGAAAAAAAGAGTGAAAAGAAATGAAAAAAGTCTACAAGAAATATGGGACTATGTGAAAAGACCAAATATGCATTTTATTGGTGTACCAATAAAAGTAACGGAAAAAGTGAGGGGGTGAATGGGACCAAGTTAGAAAACACTTTTCAGGATATTATCCAAGAGAACTTCCCTAACTTAGCAAGGCAGGCCAACATTCAAATTCAGGAAATACAGAGAACACCACAAATATACTCCTTGAGAAGAGCAACCTCAAGACACATAATTGTCAGATTCACCAAGGTTGAAGTGAAGGAAAAAATGTTAAGGGTAGCCAGACTGAAAAGTCAGGTAACCCACAAAAGGAAGCCCATCAGACTAATAGCAGATGTCTTGGCAGAAACCCTACAAGCCAGAAGAGAGTGGGGGCCAATATTCAACATTCTTAAAGAAAAGAATTTTCAACCCAGAATCTCATATCCAGCCAAACTAAGCTTCATAAGTGAAGGAGAAATAAAATCCTTTACAGAGAAGCAAATGCTGAGAGATTTTGTCACCACCAGGCCTGCCCTACAAGAGATCCTGAAGGAAGCACTAAACATGGAAAGGAACAACAGGTACCAGCCATTGCAAAAGCATGTCAAAATTAAAGACCATCGACACTATGAAGAAACTGCATCAATTAACGGGCAAAATAACCAGCTAACATCATAATGACAGGATCAAATTCAAACATAACAATGTTAACCTTAAATGTAAATGGGCTAAATGCCCCAATTAAAAGACACAGACTGACAAATTAATTGTATAAAGAGTCAAGACACATTGGTTAAGGGCTGTATGCGGGAGACTCATCTCATGTGCAAAGACACACATAGGCTCAAATAAAGGGATGGAGGAAGATCTACCAAGCAAATGAAAAAAAAAAAAAAAAAAAGCAGGGTTGCAATCCTAGTCTCTGACAAAAGAGACTTTAAACCAACAAAGATCAAAAGAGACAAAGCCACTAAATAATGGTAAAGGGATCAATTCAACAAGAAGAGCTAACTATCCTAAATATATATGCACCCAATACAGGAGCACGCAGATTCATAAAGCAAGTCCTTAGAGACCTAAAAAAAGACTTATACTCCCACACAAAAATAATGGGAGACTTTAACACCCCACTGTCAATATTGGACAGATCAGTGAGACAGAAGCTTAACAAGGATATCCAGGACTTGAACTCAGCTCTGGACCAAGCAGCCCTAATAGACATCTACAGAACTCTATGCCCCAAATCAACAGAATATACGTTCTTCTCAGCACCACATCATACTTACTCTAAAACTGACCACATAATTGGAAGTAAAACACTCCTCAGCAAATGTAAAAGAACAGAAATCGTAACAAACTGTCTCTCACCACAGTGCAATCAAATTAGAACTCAGGATTAAGAAATTCACTCAAAGCCACGCAAATACATGGAAACTGAACAACCTGCTCCTGAATGACTACTGGGTAAATGATGAAATGAAGGCAGAAATAGAGATGCTCTTTGAAACCAATGAGAACAAAGACACAATGTACCAGAATCTCTGGGGACACATTTAAAGCAGTGTGTAGAGGGAAATTTATAGCACTAAATGCCCACAAGAGAAAACAAGAAAGATCTAAAATCGACACCCTAACATCACAACCTGAAAGTACATCAATGATAGACTGGATTAAGAAAATGTGGCACATATATACCATGGAATACTATGCAGCCATAAAAGAGGATGAGTTCATGTCCTTTGCAGGGACATGGATGAAGCTGGAAACCATTATTCTCAGCAAACTATCACAAGGACAGAAAACCAAATGCTGCATGTTCTCACTCATACGTGGGAGTTGAACAATGTGAACACATGGACACAGGGCAGGGAACATTACACACTGGGGCCTGTTGGTGGATGGGGGTTTGGGGAACGGATAGTATTAGGAGAAATACCTAATGTAAGTGATGAATTGATGGGTGCAGCAAACCAACATGGCACATGTTTACCTATGTAACAAACCTGCACATGGTATACATGTACCCTAGAACTTAAAGTATAATAAAACACCCACAAATATTAGATTATATGACTATAATGTGAACTTGTTTCCTTCTCCTTGTAGAAGAAAATACATGAACAATACATGAAAATCTTGTAGAATACATGTAATCTCTTATGTATTATTTTTGCTTTATGTGTTTTGAAACTATTTTTATGTACATAAACATTTGGGATTTTTATATCTTCTTAATGAATTTTAACTCTTTATCATTAGGATATGCCCTTTTAAAATTTATTTTAATAATTTTTGCTTTAAAATCTACATTTTCTGATATTTCTATAATGACTCCAATGTTCATTTGGTTAGTATTTTTATGGTATTTTTTTTCCTACTTTTTTACTTTTAATCCATTTGAGATTTACATTTGAAGTGCTTTTCTTATAGACCAGCATTTAGATGATTTACATTTAATGTAATTATTGACATGTTAGGATTTCAGTCTTTCTTTTTTACTTTCTTTTTTTCTTCTGTTTTTTGTTTCTGTTTTCTTTTTCTTGTCTTCATATCAGTTACTTGAGCACTTTTTTTTAGAATTTTATTTTGACTCATCTATATCTATATTTTTAACTGTATTTGTTTAAATAGCTATTTTTAATAGTTCCTTTTGATATCATTATCCATGCATAGCTTATCACAATCTCCTGATATGTCATTATTTTATCAGAGAGAAGTATAGAAAGTATAGAACTCTCACCACATTTATATCTCTTTACTCTCTCCCATTTATAATAATTTTATATATTCTACTAAATACACTTAGAACCATATCAGATGATATAATTTTTGCTTCAACTTTTAAACAAAATTTATAAAACTCAAGAGGATGAAGAAAGGCTATGATATTATAAAACTCAAGAGGATAAAGAAAGGTATGCATTTTTGCTTACTGTGCTTTTTCTTTTTTCCTGATGTTCCAAGTTTCTTTTTATTATTTTCTTTCTGTTTGGAGAATTTCCTTTAGCTATTCTTTTTAATAGTGACAAATTCTTTTAGTTTTTCTTTATCTGTTATTGTCTTAGTTTCACCTTCATTTCTGAAGAATATTTTCACTGCATATAGATTTCAAGTTTGACAGATCTTTTCTTGTAGTACTTGAAAAAAGTTTTGCTACATCTTTCTGCCCTCTATGGTTTCTGATGAAAAATCCATTTTCACTCTAAATGTTTTTCTCCATAGTTAAGAATTTTTCTCTCACTGCTTTAAAGATTTTTCCCTTGTCTTTAGTTTTCAGAATCTTCACTGCGACATATCTTGGTGTGGATTTTTTGGGTTTACCCTGTTTGGGATCCACTCATCCTGAGTCTCTAGGTTTATGTCTCTTGCCAAATTTGGAAAGCTTTTATTTATTATTTCTTCGAATTTTTTTCCCCCCTGCTCTCTTTATTCTTTTCAGCTGGGGTCCCATTACCTTCACTGTGGTTTAAAATTTCTCTCAAAGGTGCTAATCTGGGGCAACTATACAGTTTATTCTGTTTGTCTCTCATCTCTTAAGGATACTGTCCTTGTTGCCTGATGGCTAATGGCTTGAAAACAATACATTTTGTCTGCTTTCTGGCTAATTTAGATGGTCCTAATTACTCAATTTTGTTTGGAAGCAGAAGCCTGAATTTCTTTTTAGTAAGAGTTTGCAATGTGTTTTGCTTCCTGAATTTGAATTTTCTTGTTTTCCACTGATTCTGGAATAGTCTTAATTGCTTCCTTTTCATATTTTTCTGCTTCTGTATTCAATCTATTTTACACTTCTGAAAATCCAAAGAGATTGTGTTAGTTCATTTTCATGCTATTGATAAAGACATACCGAGACTGGGTAATTTATGAAGAAAAAGAGATTTAATGGACTTACAGTTCCATATGGTTAGGGAGGCCTCACAATCATGGTGGAAATCAAGTCACATCTTATATGGTGGCAGACAAGAGAGAATGAGAGCCAAGTGAAAGGCTTATGAAACCATCAGATCTCTTGAGACTTATTCACTACCATGAAGACAGTATGGGGAAATCAGCTCCCATGATTCAATTATCTCCCACCGGTCCTCCCCACAACATGTGGGAATCATGGGAGCTACAATTCAAAATGAGATTTAGATGGAGACACAGCCAATCCATATCATTCCACCCCTGGCCCCCTCCAAAACCTCCTGGTCTCACTTTTCAAAACCAATCAAACCTTCTCAACAGTCCCCCAAAGTCTTAACTAATTTCAGCATTAACTCAAAAGTCCACAGTCCAAAGTCTCATCTGAGACAAGGCAAGTCCCTTCTGCCTATGAGTCTGTAAAATAAAATGCAAGCTAGTTACTTTCTAGATATGATGGGGGTATGGGCATTGGGTAAATATAGCTATTCCAAATAGGAGAAATTGACCAAAACAAAGGGGCTACAGGCCCAATCAAGTTTGAAATCCAGTGGGACAGTCAAATCTTAAAGCTCCAAAATGATCTCCTTTGACTCTATGTCTCACATACAGGTCATATTGATGCAAGAGGTGGGTTCCCATGGTCTTTGACAGCTCTGCCCCTGTGGCTCTGCAGGGTATAGCCTCCCTTCCGGCTGCTTTCATGCACTGGCATTGAAAGTCTGTGGTACCTATCCACATGCATGGTGCAAGCTGTTTGTAGATCTGCTATTCTGGGGTCTGGAGGATGGTGGCCCTCTTCTCACAGCTCCACTAGGTAGTATCCAAGTGGGGACTCTGTGTGGAAGCTTCAACCCCACATTTCCCTTCCACGCTGCCCAAGCAGAGGTTCTCCATGAGGGCCCCACCCCAGAAGCAAACTTCTGTCTGGACATCCAGATATTTCCATACATCCTCTGAAATCTAGGTGAAGGTTCCCAAACCTCAATTCTTGACTTCTGTGCACTTGCAGGGTCAACACCACCTGGAAGCTGCCAAAGTTTGGGGCTTGCACCCTCTGAAGCCATGGCCTGAGCTGTACCTTGACCTCTTTTAGCCATAGCTAGACTAGCTGGGATGCAGGGCACCAAGTCCCTAGGCTGTACATAGCAAGGGGTCAAACAATGGCCCACAAAATCATTTTTCCTCCTAGACCTCCAGGCTTGTGACGGGAGGGGCTGCCACAAAGGTTTCTGACATGCTCTGGAGGCATTTTTCCCATTGTCTTGGTGATTATCATTTGGCTCCTCATTACTTATGCAAATTTCTGTAGCTGGCTTGAGTTTCTCCTCAGAAAGTGGGCTTTTCCTTTCTGTTGCATCCTCAGGCTGCAAATTTTCCAAACTTTTATGCTCTGTTTCCCTTTTAAAACTGAATGCTTTTAACAGTACCCAAGTCACTTCTTGAATGCTTTGCTGCTTAGATATTTCTTCTGTTAAATACCCTACCTCATCTCCCTCAAGTTGTGAATTCCACAAATCTCTAGGGCAGGGGAAAAATGCCACCAGTCTCTTTGGTAAAACATAGCAAGAGTCACCTTTACTCCAGTTCCCAACAAGTTCCTCATCTCTATTTGAGACCACCTCAGCCTGGATTTCATTGTTCATATCACTGTCAGCATTTTGGTCAATGTCATTTATCTGTAGAAAGTTCCAAACTTTCCCATCTTTTCCTTTCTTCTTCTGAGCTCTCTAAAGTGTTCCAACCTTTGCCTGTTACCCAGTTCCAAAGTTGCTTTCACTTTTTTGGGTATCTTTACAGCAGTGCCCTATTCTACTGGTACCAATTTACTGTATTAGTCCATTTTCATGCTGCTGATAAAGACATACCTGAGACTGGGTAATTTATAAAGAAAAAGAGGTTTAATGGACTCACAGTTCCATATGGCTGAGGAGGCCTTACAATCATGGTGGAAGGCGAAAGTCACATCTTACATGGTGGCAGACGAAATAATGAAAGCCGAATGAAAGCCAAATGAAAGGCTTACAAAACCATCAGATCTCATGAGACTTACTCACTACAACAAGAACAGTGTAAGGGAAACCACCCCCATGATTCAATTCTCTCCCACTGGGTTCCTCCTACAACACATGGGAATTATGGGAGCTACAATTAAAAATGAGATTTGGATGGGAACACAGCCAAACAATATTAGACATGTACATTAGGAATTTTTTGTCTTTCTTGACTTCTAAGATATTCTTTCATAATCTCACTTCTGTGTCTATCTGTACATTTTGGGCAATTTCTTCAGATTTTTCTTTTCTTTTTTTCTTTTCTTGACATGGGTCTCTCTGTCACCCATGCTGGAGTGTAGTGGCATGAACAAGGCTCACTGCAGCCTACTATGCCTGGCTAATTTATATATATATATATATATACATTTTTTTTTGTAGAGACAGGGTTTCACAATATTGCCCAGGCTAGTCTTGAACTCCTGAGGCCTGCTTTGGCCTCCCAAAGTGCTGGGTTTACGGGCATGACCCACCACTCCCGGCCTCTTCATATTTTCTTATTAGCTAATTCTCTTTCTGCTCTTACCTTGTACATTGAATATATAATTTCAATGGTTCTTCTTTAATTTTAAAAATTTCGTTTTACTTACTTTCCCTGAATGGTCCTTTAAAAAAATAGAATTGCTTTTTTTTGGTCATGTTTTGAGTCTCTTTTTTCTATTTATTTAAAATTTGAACATTATTTTAACTTATTAGGTAATTACAATACCTAAGGTCCTTGAGGGTGTGGTTCTAATAGTTTTGTCTAGTGACTCTCATTAGTGATGACTTGATTAACTATATGTTTTATAATTTTGAATTGTAAGCTCATATTTGACTAGATTTATCTGTAAGATTTTTAAAAGGTGTGTTTGAGGATTCATTCCTCCAAACAAATTTGCTTTTCTTATTCTAGGTAACCTTGGATACCACTAACCCAAGATCACTTTAAGTTTTGCTGTTTCTCAGACAAAGCTGGTAGTTTAAGTTTAATCAAACTCATAGATGGCAGTCCCATTGTTAAAACCTATCAAAGAATGCTTTTATTGTGTTTTTCCTCTCCTAGAGACTAAACTGAGAGAGAAAATTTTTTCAGCTATCTCTTGGCCACACTTATGCTTTCTTGTCCACAAACTGACTACATGGGTAGCCTTTTATAGTTTCCATCTTTCTGGGGGAACCTTGGTTTCAAGTCTTCATACTGTACAGAGTCAAACCCTTATTTTGTGTTTCCTACATACTGATTATAATACAAGGCTGTAGATTACTATGTTTGATAACTGTCCTTACCGTTCTAATGTTTTTGTCCCTGTTCATTTTGGACTTCATTTTATATAAGTTCAACTATGCATTCAAAATAATATTTATTAGAATTTTTCCAATATTTGAAAATTATTTTTGGTCTGAAAGTTTTAAGAGTAACTTAGTCTGCCATATTGTTTGGAAATTAATATATTTTCTAAATTATTTTCTTGTCAATGAAAACATAATGTACTTTTATTATCAATAAAACAGTATTTTTAGTTTTTAAATATTCTTGATGAATTTAATCCACTTTTTTCTTTTTATTTTTTTATTTTTTTTTATTTTTTTGAGACAGAGTCTTGCTCTGTAGCCCGGGCTGGAGTGCAGTGGCCAGATCTCAGCTCACTGCAAGCTCCGCCTCCCGGGTTTACGCCATTCTCCTGCCTCAGCCTCCGGAGTAGCTGGGACTACAGGCGCCCGCCACCTCGCCCGGCTAGTTTTTTGTATTTTTAGTAGAGACGGGGTTTCACCGTGTTAGCCAGGATGGTCTCGATCTCCTGACCTCGTGATCCGCCAGTCTCGGCCTCCCAAAGTGCTGGGATTACAGGCTTGAGCCACCGCGCCCGGCCTAATCCACTTTTTTCTGAAGCCATCTTTTTGATCCCTGTGATTTCTTGTTCTCACTTGCACTGATTTCTTCCTAGCCCTTCTTAACAGATGCCAACTTGGGATTTTGTTGATGAATTTCTGTTGCTAGGTTAGGTATATGTTTCTGATTTTTCTCATTAATTAATTTTTTTTCTTTTTTCAGGTATATTAACTCATGTAATTATTTTTAAAGAGTATTTGAATGGTATGCTTTCTGAATTTGGCATTTCTGAATGTGTCATCATTTATCTTTGTCATTGAGTGATGGCTTACTGGCTAAAGAATTAAAGTTATTTTCTTTACCATTTATTACATGGTGCCAATGTATTAGTCATTCTTGCATTGCTATAAAGAAATACCTGAGACTGGGTAATTTATAAAGAAAAGAGGTTTAATCAGCTCGTGGTTCTGCAGGCTGTAAAGGAAGCATAGCTGCTTCTGGGGAAGCCTCAGGAAACTTTCAATCTTGGTGGAAAGTGAAGGGGAAGCATGCACATCTTACATGACTAGAGCAGGAGGATGGTGCTAAACCACTAGAAATCACCCCCTTGATCCAATCACCTCCTGCCAGGCCCTACCTCCAGAACTGGGGCTTACATTTTAACATGAGATTTGAGTGGGGACATAGGTCCAAACTATATCAGCCAATATAATCTTAATATGAAAACCAGTAAACCTAGTGACACAAATACTTAGAACGATTTTGCTTATAAATAAGGATGTAGTTTCTAAACAAAAGGAACACTAGTAATGCATTAAAACAATGATTACAAATGATTTGGGAAATAATTGTCACTAAAATCTATTGAATAATTACACTATAATGAAAAGGAAAAAAAATCATGTAATATCAATAATAATAAGAACTAATAACTATTAAGCAATTATTATGTGCCAGATACAGTTTTAATTTCTTTACCTGTATCAGCTCATTCAATACATGAACACTATGAGGAGATGTTATTATTATGCTCATTTTATACATGAAGAAATGAACAAAAATTGTAACTTGAAAAAATCACATAATTCTTTCAGTGAAAGAATAAAGATTCAAACCCAGGTAGTCTAGATTTAGAGTATATGTTATATTACATTTTGGCATTAGTAGATACTAAATTCATTCTATACATTTTTGTCACCATTCCTAATAAAATATTAGGTAATTAGGAAGGAAGGAACTACTTATTCTAATAGAAATAATTTACCTGACTGTAGAGTTAAAGCAAAATAAATGGAAAGTATGAGAGATGAGGGACATACAAGTTGGATCAATTTTTATTGTATTTTTATGACTGTTTTCTCAATTTTCCCTTGCAGAACTTATATCAATTTTTTTTATAAATTAACAAAGAAAAATGATTTGAATTCTCTATGTTAACAGAAGTAACTTTTTGATACTTCCTAAGGATGAACATTATCTTGTTTAAGGATTTAAATAATAAGCTATTTTATCTAGTTAATTATTCAAAATTTTATTTATTTATTTATTTATTTATTTATTTATTTATTTATTTTTTTGAGACAGAGTCTCACGCTGTTGCCCAGGCTGGAGTGCAGTGGCGCGATCTCGGCTCACTGCAAGCTCCGCCTCCTGGGTTCACGCCATTTTCCTGCCTCAGCCTCCTGAGTCGCTGGGACTACAGGCGCCCGCCACCGCGCCCGGCTAATTTTTTGTATTTTTTTTAGTAGAGACGGGGTTTCACTGTGGTCTCGATCTCCTGACCTTGTGATCCGCCCACCTCGGCCTCCCAAAGTGCTGGGATTACAGGCTTGAGCCACCGCGCCCGGCCTCAAAATTTTATTTTATGAAACATTTAATGAAATGATTACGGATTTTTTTCTAGTAAGTGACTGAATTAGTATACCTTGAGGTCTTAAATATCAATGTGTGATAGAAGTTACATAGTGAAAGCAAAGGGCAAATGAATTGTAGTGATGAAACAAGAGTCTTTGACATATACTTAAGTAGAATAGTTCTCATTCTTTAGTTTGCAATGTTATTGGTAAGCTGGTCAATGTGAGGACTTGATATTTCATGTCATATTTAGAAAATCATCTGTATAGCCTCAAGGACTTAGGTATCTTGATTCATAAAATAATAATGATAGAGTACTTGTTATCTATGGAGATTTTTGGCTGCAATATTTCTTTGAAAGCAGAATATAGATGTTTGTTGACTATTTCATTAAAGAAATATCAGGTAAGAGTTTATTACATGAATATAGCTAAGATTACAAATGAAGGCACAGTGAAGGTAAAATTGGTACTTTCAGAGCAAAGATTAACCTATTTCTGACAACTCTGGTAAATGCTTATAGGAATGAAGTTTTAATTTCACAATGCTGTCCGCTAGCTAAAGGCATTACATTCAGATTGAATTCTGGAAGTATCTTGTCTGAGAGAGGAAAACGGAAGCCTCACTTGATTTACCCTCTTATAATCTGCAAATCAGAAGGCATTTTCTATAATATTTTGTAAAGGTGCTTTTTACATACACATTATAACTGACTACTAGATATCATCAGTGTCATTTGCATAGACATAGTGATTTTATATTGGAAGACTAATTGTTAATAATAGTTCCAATTTTTAAGAATCAACTTTAACTCTGGAGAATGTCTCTGTTTCTCAGTTTTCTCAACTATTGGACAGGAGTATTGCCTATCTCACAGGCTTCTTGTAAGAATTTAAAAAGGTAATGTGTAATAGGTACTGAGAACATTGTCCAAAACATCAGAAATATTCAACAAATATTGGAGGTTATTACCTATCTTTGAATATCTCTACCTTAAAACTCATAGTAACAGGCAAGTTTTCTTGCAAGGAGAAATAAAACTACATCTGGGTTTTCAAACAAACAAGAAGAAATATTGCTTATAAGTATATTTTCTATAGCAGCTTGCAGATAGCAAGAGCTGTTATGGTGCTCATACTTAAGGTCTGTGCTTGTTTCAAAGAAAGCTCGCCATGTGTTAGGAGCTTGGCAGACGACTCAGTTCTGATTCCTTTTATGTCCACTCTCTCTCATTTTTCTTCTAAAATGCAGAAGCAGCAAAGCATCAATTTCTCTCTTTTCCCTCTCTCCCTCTCTCCTTCTCTCTCTCATAAACACACACACACACAAACCTATTCCCTTTTCCTTCAAAACACGCACGCACACACACACACACACACGCATTTACACTAGTTTCATTTTATTTATTTTTTAATTCCCAAAGGATTCTTGGAGCAGGCTGTGTGCAGCTGCCGTACTTTCCACTGGTTAAATTGGCAGTTACCTACTGTGTGGAGTTGCTAGGAGAAGGTGAATAAGCATGATTACAGCATCAGTTGATGTACATATTCTTGCGATAACAACCTGTGGAGCTGTGTTCTTCTGTATGGCTCTATATGTTATTTTCTCTTTGTTATCATTAATATTTGTTGCATTTATTGTTAGATCATGATACATTTTTAAGTGTTGGTTTCAGATCAATTTAGAGACAAAAACCTTGGCATTTAAACAGGCACTTTTTTTTCTCAGGGTGGTGCTGCTGATACTGGCTCCTACCATCTGTTTCCTTATTACATCCTGCCCTCGTTCTGTTGGTAGAGAGGAATTCAGCTTCTTCTGGAGCGCGAAAGTCATTCACGTTTCTCTTGTGCATAATAGAGCTCGTAAACTGTAGGAATTCTGATGTGCTTCAGTGCACAGAACAGTAACAAATGAGCTGCTTTTGGGGAGAGCTTGAGTACTCAGTCGGTCAGTAGTACAGTAGCAGGCTCACATGTACGGATTGTTCTTGTGAGGTCAGAGCATCTGTTTATACTGCTGTCTGCTTAGGGGGGTTGTGAGGTGGTGAGCAGTGGATATATGCCTGTCAAAGTCAATAGCAAATCTGGCAGAGTCTTCCCTCAGCTTTGTACATCAGCACTGTTTTGATAGATAAGAGAGGCTACTGTATAAGCGTGTAAGATTTGTAATGGACTGAGGAATGCTTGTTCTAGCTGCTGAAACTGACTGTAACTGTATTGTCTTAGGAGCATCATCATGGGGTCTAGTGCCACAGAAATTGAAGAATTGGAAAACACCACTTTTAAGTATCTTACAGGAGAACAGACTGAAAAAATGTGGCAGCGCCTGAAAGGAATGTGAGTATGCTCTTTGCTTTTTATTTCCCCCTGAAAGATTTGACTATTAACGTGACTAATTGTTGGTGCTATCCGCCTTTGTGGACTAGTTTCCTTTAGAAAGATTTTCTCTTGAAAAATAAAATGTGCCTATCTCAGCTAACAACTTGTTGAAGGACGAATAGTGTTTTGTACTTGCACATTTTATTAAAGTAAGGTAACTTCTGGAGAAGTCACTTTACTGTCATACTACATGGTTTCTTTTATGCATTCTGTATGTGCTGTTTAGATATGTGGTTCAGATATGCAGAAAGGTAACTAAGAAAGCCATTTGCCAGGATACTGACTCAAATAAAATTTCCCTCAGGTAAGCAGAGAGAGAAATAAGACTGGTACTTCTTTCTCTGTGATTAGATTTGGAAAAGCAATGAGAGGATTAACATGAAAACAAATAATTATACTTTATTGTGCTTATTCTTTTTGCTTAAATATTTCTGTAAGAAAAAATGCTTATGTGGTAAAAATATTAACAGCATATCAAACTTATTGGAGAGTTTTGGCTTTACATTAACCAGTTCACGGTTCACTTCTCCTGAGAGTACAGAATAGTCCATAGTACATAATAGCCCTTAGTAAAATGGGTCAAGAATTATGCATTTATGTCAAACATGGGATGTAATTACCTAAGTCAAACGTTAATTGCAATGCTATTCACCTTGATATTTACACCCTTACATTTTTTTTTAGCTGTGTATGCTACTAGTTCCTGTTTAGTGTTTCAGCACCACACTGTTTATATGCTTTATCTTAATTGTCATAATTTAAAAATCAGATTTAACATTTGACTAAAAATGAGAAATTATAATATGAACTTTACAGGCTATTGTAACTGCTTAGTATATTTGCAGATCTCAAATGAAAATATTAATATATTTGCTTTTCTATAATAACAGCTGAAAGAATCCTACACTATGCAAAATAGAGATTTTCTATGATTTATATCTCTAATGCTGTGTTTTCACACCATTTTTTAAAATTCAGTACCTGAGTAAATTTGATGTCCCTGTTTGATATTTTCTTAAAGAAAATTACATCAAACTTTGTTTAGAGGTAAAAATTCCTTCTACTTTCCTCCATTTGAATGTATTTAATGATGTTTATGTATTTAAATATTGTTCTTTGTATATTTTCTTACTTCTTGAAGTAATATATGGCTTTACAGTGCACTAGTATAAGAGCACAATAATGCAAAAAACATATAGCAGAGAATAACTTTTGGAAAGGAAGCCATCTTTACATTATTTGGATGAACTAGAAATCTGTTTCCAAGATCCATTGAAGATTTAGAAATTACAGCTTTTTGGTGAGGTTGTTCTCTAGGGGAACAAGTAATCCTATCAAAGCAAATAACAGCTCTCAAAATTAATTAGCATAGATGCAAATTAAACATTAGCAGTCATCAGATGATTTGTGTTTTAACCCAATGAGTGGATGAACATCAGTACCGGGAAAATTATGTCTCTCATTACAACCTATTTTAGATTTTCTTCTCCTTAGAAGGATGTTTTGCTTTTGTTTTGTTTGCATTTTTCTAGTTTCCTGTAGTTAATTGAATGTATGAAGATGTATGCTGGTGGATTTATGCATATGTCTTTAAGAAATGTGAAAAATGATGTTGTGTTTATTTAATACTTTAGGGCAAAGTTATTGACTCACTGTATCAGCTGATCTCAAAGATCAATCTGTCATTTTATTTCAGAAAAGGGTGATAGAGTCATTCAACGGTAGATCTTCATGAATTGATAGAAGGATATATTAAAATATGTACATGCAAAATTAATTTTGAGTTGTGTTTACTTAGAGCCACTAAATAATCATTAACCAAGTTTATTTCTTTCTTTTGAAAATCATTATCTAACTGACTAAAACGACTGCTTTTTCATTGAATAAAGAAGAAATTGCATTTTGTACTATCACTTCAACTTGTAGTTTGACTTAGCACATTTTCAGTGTTCAAGGCTTAGAATTGTCAAAGCGAGAAACTCTAAATCTAAAATCTACATGACTAATGACAACCAAATTGTTTAATTATGGTATTTTGTACAGTTTGCATTCAGAGTAGTGATGTGAGGGACTCCCTATTACATTGCTGAAATTGTCTTGTCTATTTAAAATGCAATATTGATTCAAACAGAATTTTGGCTTATCAAAATTGCTAGTCCTAGAATTCTACACTTAAGTTTTGGCAATTAAAAGCATGCTACTCATTAAACCTATCAAACAATTGTGCACCAGTTTTCTTATTTTTGCTAAAATAGACTCAAGACCTTTAGGTATTTGTTTAGAAAGTGATTTTTAAAATCTTTTACTTTACGAACACATTGACTCATTTTGGCATAATATATTGTTTTTAATCGAGCTTCCAGTATGTAAATTTTAAGGTTAAATAAACATAGAGACAAAGGTGAAAGTAAAATAATGTTTATTCAATTATACCTTAAATATAGAAATCAGGAACCATTACAGGTAGACATTTAGAGAAAATATCTTATAGGGATTGTTATATAACATAACATTTTAGAGAGTCTTTTGAGTCCATAGAAATAATTTTTAAATTTTGGAACACATGTGGAAAACTTTGGTAACTAAATTAAAATATTAATGCTTGTCTACCATTTTTGTTTTCTTTTATTGAGCTTCTTCTAAATTGTCTTCATATAATATTTGACACACCATATAAAGTTATGTGCCAAGAAATCTCTCTTTCTTTTGTGACAAGAAAGGTGAAACAGTTTCTTACTCCCATTCTGATGCAAACTTCTCTGCATTAGTCTATTAATTTTCTTCTTATATTTACAATCTTTTTATTTATCTTTTTCCGTATTCAACCACTAATTTGTTACTCAGTACAACAATTTAATTCTACACTATAAGTCATCATCTATGATGGTGGAAATATAAGCAAATAACTATGGCATTAGGTCTTTCATAAATTAGATTTAAAAATAATTATATGCTTGGCCATAAGTTATCAATTGTTTAGGGCTGGAAAACACTTCCTATTTCTTATGCCATCTCAACACCAAATGAAATTTCTGATTCAGAAGTTTCTTATGAATTTGAGACCTAGGCTTCTTCCTACATACTAAGAAAACATAGCTATCGATAGTCTTTCAAATATTGTTAATTTCATTGATTCCCACGTGGAAAGTTGGTTTGAAGATTTTACAGTATTTCACCTATGCATTGTGTTTCTTTTCCATTTAAAAGATAAATGCCTTTTTGTGTCATGTGCTGTTGCTTTTTTTTCTCTAAACATACAGAGTTCCACAACTGTGGATTTTATTTAAAAATTAAACATATTTAAAAAACACTGGTGTTTCTCTTTCCAGTTAGTGACATTGCTATAAGAATTCAATCTAAGAGGTGACAGCATTTTCAGAAAACTGAAAATTAGCATTTTTCAGGTAGAAAATTCAGTGAAAATGATATGAAGCTATAGGGAAAAATCTAAAACAAAGTATTATCTTACTCAGGCATTCAACAGAAGAGAAGAAAGTATGAACTGCCAGAAACCATAAACTACTGACAAAAATGTAATACTCACCACTTCATAGTACTTATTGCCCCAGTTCCTTCAGTTTTTATAAACATAGTACTAGAACCTATCACAATTTCAGTTAGAAGCTAACTTTATATCTGATCACTAATTTTACATGTCTGGACACATACCACCTTATCTCCCCCATGTTACAAATGTCCAGATATTAATTTTAAGACTTGGAATTGTGAATGCAATGCTTGAAAGACATTAAGTTAAGCTTTGTTGTTTTTTTTTTCTCTGTGATTGGTAGGGTAGTGAATATGACTATCAATAGTGAAGGACAAAATGTTTGGAAGCAAAAAGTGAAGAAGAGAAGAATTAGATGGTAATCCTTTAATTCTAAGCAACTGTTATTGTTGAAGAGGGCAGTATGTTGTGTAGTTCTCAGAGTTGTCCAGGCCCTTACCACTAAGAGGATGTAGCAGAAATATACATTTAGAATAAAAATTAGCCAAAAAAAAAAAAAAGAAAAAAAAGAAAAAAAAATAGAAGTGACAGGAGCTAATAGCATCATATTCCCAAATTGGAACCATACTTGAGGATGAAGTATTATAGATAAGACACAAATTTGATTCTTTTACTCTTCTGCTTAAACACCTTTAAATCTTTGCATCCTTCACAGGGTCACTGCCTACCAATTTGATCTTTGGATTCTCCTCTGATGCCTGTCCTTCCGTGTCACGCCTCCTATTCAGACCCAGGGTCACCCAAAAGAAATACTGCTTACCACTCCTCTGCCTTTGCTCATTTTGTTCTGTCTTCTGGAGACAATTATTCCTTCGTTTTCCTCTTTCAGCCAGAGTTGCTCTTGTTCTATACAAAGCTTTTGGAGTTATGTGGGGAAGTTTCTGGTGGTTGCAGTGATGGCAAGGTGTTTCTGTATTTAGTGGGCAGCAGGGTCCTGGTAAGGCTAAATATCCTACAGACCTCAGGGCATTTCCTTATCAGGAGGAGTTGTCCCACTCAAAATTCTGATTCATATCCTATTAAAAAATGCACAAAGATTGCTGCTTAAATTTCACTTGCAAAGGAAATTCTTCCTGACCTTCCAGACTAGATTAGTTTTTTATTTTCAGCTCATAAATAACCTGAATTTCTCTTCTCATAACAAAATCCACCTTTCATATTCAGCCACAGCTTTTGAGTGCAAGAGCTACGCTTACTTCATTGGATTTGCTTTTGGATTCCAGCACGTAGCACAGTACTTAGCACGTAGGAGACAGTGCAAATAATATTTTAAATCAATGAATGAATAAAATTCTGAATCTTATACTGGCTTTAACTAGAAAATTAGATCAGCCAGGCTGCCAAAATAGGGACTAAAACCAGGTGGGAGGATTGGAGATAGATTCACAGCTGGAATAAAGATGGAGAAGATGGAAGGATGTTTGCTTTATCATCTTTATCATCATATTGTTAGAAGTGTGCAGATATAACATGTTTGTATTCTTACTCCCCACCAGTGTTCTTAAAAACATAAGTATCTTAAGTAGTTATGCAGCTAGTATCTGATAGAACATGGGTTTAAACATAGATCTACCTAGCTCTGACATTGTAGTTATCTTGCTTCCAAAACAAAAAAGATGACAGTCTCAGAATGCTTACGCAAAAGACACCAGAAAAGGATCTACAGTGGTGCTCCTTAAAATTGAATTCCCAGGCTTGGGGTAGGCAGACTTATCACCCTCCAGAAATGTCCATGTCCTAATCCCCTGAACCAAAGGATATGTTACTTTATTTGAAAAGGAGAATTAAAGGAGCAGATGGAGTTAAAGTTGCTAATCATCTGACTTTAAAATAGGGATAGTAGCCTGGATTATCCAGGTGAGCCTACTGTAATCACAAAGATTCATTTCCTTCCTTCCTTTCTTTCCTTTCTTCCTTCCTTTCTTTCTTTCCTTCTTTTTTTTTTTTTTTTTTTTTTTTTTTTTTGAGACGGAGTCTCGCTCTGTCGCCCAGGCTGGAGTGCGGTGGCCAGATCTCAGCTCACTGCAAGCTCCGCCTCCCAGGTTCACGCCATTCTCCTGCCTCAGCCTCCCGAGTAGCTGAGACTACAGGCGCCCGCCACCTCGCCCGGCTAGCTTTTTGTATTTTTTAGTAGAGACGGGGTTTCACCCTGTTAGCCAGGATGGTCTCGATCTCCTGACCTCGTGATCCGCCCGTCTCGGCCTCCCAAAGTGCTGGGATCCTTCTTTCTTTCTCTTTCTCTCTTTCCTTCCTTTCTCTCTCTCTTCCTCCCTCTCTCCCTGTCTCTCTCTCCCTCCCTCCCTCCCTCTCTCTCTCTCTTTCTTTCTTTCTTTCTTTGCTTCTTTCTCTCTCTCTCTTTCTTTTTCTTTCTTTCTCCCTTTCTTCTTTCTTCCTTTCCTTCCTTCCTTCTTTCCTTCCTTCTCTCCCTCCTTCCCTCCTTCCCTCCTTCCCTCCTTCCCTCCTTCCCTCCTTCCCTCCTTCCCTCCTTCCCTCCTTCCCTCCTTCCCTCCTTCCCTCCTTCCTTCCTTCCTTCCTTCCTTCCTTCCTTCCTTCCTTCCTTCCTTCCTTCCTTCCTTCCTTCCTTCCTTCCATCTTTCTTTTTCAGACAGGATCTCACTCTGGTGCAGTGGAGTGATCTCTACTCACTGCAGTCTTGACCTCCCAGGCTCGGGTGATCCTCCCACTTCAGCCTCCCAGGTAGCAAGAACTACAGGCATGTGCCACCACACCTGACTAATTTTTTGTACTTCTAGTAGAGATGGGTTTTTGCCATGTTTCCCAGTCTGGTCTTGAATGCCTGGGCTCGAGTGGTCCACTGACCTCAATCTCCCAAAGTGCTAGGATTGCAGGCATGAGCCACCATGCCTGGCCAATCACAAAGGCTTGAAAAGTGGAAGAGAGAGGCAGAAGAGAAAGTAGGACTGAGTGACAAGGACTTAACTTGTCTGTGCTACTACTGAAGATTGTGAAAGTGGGCTATGAGCCAAGGACAACCTCTAGAAACCTGAAAAAATTTTAAAACAGATTCTGCCTAGAGATTCTGTAAAGAATGCAGTCCTGCTGATACTAGAACTCAGTGAAATTTGCGCCAGATTTCTGAGCTACAGAACTAAAGATAATTCATTTATTTCAAGCCACTGAGTTTGTGGTAAATTTGTTACAGTAGCAATAAAAATCTAATACATGCTTTCTCTACCAGAAGAACACATCAACATGACCATTCCTATCCGCTCCCAACACACACACACACACACACACACACGATCCCTAGTGGTGAAGCCCTGCCTTACTCTATGGCACATTGGATTCAGATATTCTTTATTCTTAGCCTTTAAACAACTCACTGTACCTCCATCTAACCCTGACTTGCATGCCCAAAACACCAGTTTCCTCACCAAACTCTGAGATGGAGGGTATTCACTGGATTCGTTTCAAATGTCAAAAGAGACTGCAATCTTTCTTGGAAATTGTTGATAAGTCTGTATGTTGTTCAGTATGTGACTGTTTTGATGGATTAATCAGGCAAATCAGTTTTTTAAAATCTGTCTTTTAATCATAATCATAATTTGTTCTGAAGAAAACTACTTCATCAAAACCCATTTTGATGTGTAGACATAGTCTTAATAGTCAGTCCTACATAACATTATGTTATAGTTCTCAGAATTAACATTATTAAGGTGGAATACCTTACAGATTAGGTGGCTTAGAAATTGAACTCTAGAGATAATCAGATATTTTCTAATACTACAATACTTCCTGCTTTTTAGCTAAGTGTCCATGGAAAAGTTATTAATTTATCTAAACTTCACTTTTCTTATTTGTAAAATCCATTAATTGAATTGATCATTCATTCACTCATTCAACAAATATACTCTGACTGTATACTCTGTCAGGTACAATGTTAGACACAGAAGCTTCTGTTCCTGTAGAGGAGACAAACAACAAAAAGTGAATTATAAAAAGCAAGTTAATATGGAGTAAGAAGTGACCAGAAGAAAATGCACCAGGTGATGTGATCAAGTTATTTGGGGAAGGTATTTTGGATACTCAGGGATGACTTCTTTTAGGTTATTTTTCAGCTGAGACATGGACAAAACTGATATCTGCCTCATAAGATGCTCGGGTGAGAGGAAGTGCTAATGAATGATACCCCTAATTCCTGCCCAAGTTCAGAATTAAGTGAGAGATAGGTTTAGGAGTCCCATAGATGAAAATCAAAATGTCAGCTTTATTGGAGATTAAATTTGCATGGAAGAACATGGTTTGGGTGTGCAGCTAAATCAGAATTCCTTTGAATCCATCTTAACCTTCAAAACTGCAGAACTATAGAACAAAATAAACTTTCTGTTGATTCTGTTGATAGTCTTTTTTGCTGTGAAGAAGCTCTTTAGTTTAATTAGGTTCCACTTGTCTATTTGTGTTTTTGTTGCAATTGCTTTTGGAGTCTTCCTCATGAAATCTTTGCAGGGTCTATTTCCAGAGTGGTATTTTCTAGGTTTTCTTCTAGGGATTTTATAGTTTAGGCTTTACATTTAACTCTTTAATCCATCTCAAGTTGATTTTTGTATATAGTGAAAAGAAGGGGTCCAGTTTAAATATTCTGCATATGACTAGCCAGTTATCTAAGCATCATTTATTGAATAGGGAGTGCTTTCCTCATTGTTTGTTATCATTGACTTTGTTGGAGATCAGATGGTTATAACTTTATTTTAGGGTTCTCTATTCTGTTCCATGGGTCTATGTGTCCGTTTTTGTACCAGTGCCATACTGTTTTGGTTATAGCTTTGTACTATAGTTTGAAGCTGGGTAGTGTGCTGCCTCTGGCTTTGTTCTTCCTGCTTAGGATTGCTTTGACTATTCATGCTCTTTTTTGATTCCATATAAATTTTAAAATAGTGTTTTCCAGTTATGTCAAAAATTTCATTGGTAGTTTGATAGAAATAACATTGAATCTGTAAATTGCTTTGAGCAGTATGGACATTTTAACAATGTTGATTCTTCCTACCCATGGGCATGGAATGTTTTTCCATTTATTTGTGTCATCTTTGATTTCTTTAAGCAGCATTTTGTAATTCTTGTTGTAGAGATCTTTTACTTCCCTGGTTAGTAGTATTTCTAGGTATTTTATTCTTTCTGTGGCTATTGTGAATGGGATTGCGTCTCTGATTTGGCTCTCAGCTTGGATGCTACTGGTGTATAGAAATGCTGTAGGGTGCTGCAGTCTTACACTATTATTGTGTGGTTATCTAAGTCTTTTGTAGGTCTCTAAGCACTTGTTTTATGAATCTGGATGCTCCAGTGTTGGGTGCATATCTTTAGAAAAGTTAAGTCTTCTTGTTGAATCAAAACATTTATCATTATGTAATGCCCTTCTTTGTCCTTTTTGATCATTGTTGGCTTAATTTCTGTGTTGTCTGAATTAGAAATAGCAATCTCTGCTCTTTTTTTGTTTTCTGTTTGCTTGATAGATCTTACTCCATCCCTTTACTTTGAACCTATGGTTATCATCACATGTGAGATGAGTCTCTTGAAGACAGCATATGGGTTGGGCCTTGATTCTTTATCCAACTTGCCACTTTGTGCTTTTTAAATAGGGTGTTTAGCCTGTGTACATCCAAGGTTAGCATTGATTTGTGCAGATTTGATCCTGACATGTTGTTAGCTGGTTGTTACATAGACTTGATTGTGTCAATCAAGTGTCAACTATGTGACGCTTTATAGTGTCAATGGTCTATGTATTTAAGTGTGGTTTTGTGGTGGCTGGTAACAGTTTTTTGTTTCTATGTGTAGCACTACCTTAAGGACCTCTTGTAAAGCAGGTATGGCGGTAACAAATTCCCTTAGCATTTGCTTGTCTGAAAAGGATTTTATTTTTCCTTGTTTTATGAAGCTTAGTTTGGCTGGATATGAAATTCTTGGTTGGAATTTTTTTCTGTAAGGATGCTGAATATAGGCCTCCAATCTCTTCTGGCTTGTAGGGTTTTTGCTGAAAAGTTTGCTATAAGCCTAAGGGAGTTCTTTTTGTAGGCAGCCTGCCCTTCTCTCTAGCTGCCTTTAATATTTTTTCTTTCACATTGATCTTTGAGAATCTGATGACTATGTGTCTTAGGGATGGTCATCTCGTATAGTATCTCACAGGGGTTTTCTGATTTCCTGAATTTGAATGTCAACCTCTCTAGTGAGGTTGGGAAAAATTTTGTGAGCAATATTGTCAAATATGTTTTCCAAATTGCTTGCTCTCTCTCCCTCTCTTTCAGGGATGCCATTGAGTTATGGGTTTGGTTTCTAAATAATCTCATATTTCTCAGAGATTTTGTTCATTTTAAAATTGTTTTTTCATTATTTTAGTTTCACTGAGTTGATTCAAGGAATCGGACTTTGAGCTGTGAGATTCTTTCCTCAGCCTGGTCTATTCTGTTATTAATATTTATGATAGTATTATTTTACTCTTGTAGTGAGTTTTTCAGCTCTATCAGAACAGTTTAGCTCTTTCTTGAAATGGCTATTGTGTCTCTCAGTTCTTGAATCATTTTAATAGATTTCTTAGATTCCTTGAATTGTGTTTCAAGTTCCTCTTGAATCTCAATAATTTTCCATGCCATCCAGATTGTGAACTCTGTGTGTGTCATTTTAACCATTTCGTCTGGTAAAAAAATGTTGCTGGGTAGTTTTTATGGTACTTTGGAGGCAAAAGACACTAGATTTGTGAGTTTCCGGAGTTCTTACATTGTTTTTTTCTTATCTGTGTAGGCTGTTGTTCCTTTAATCTTTGAAGTTGCAGTCCTTTGGATGGAGCTTTTTGCTTTTATATTCTTTTATGCACTTGAGGGTTTGACTGTGGTATAAGTTGGCTTGAGTTGACTGGCTTTGTTTTCGGATTATTTCAGGGGGCCAAGTCTCAACTCAGCACACCTGGGCTGCCTGCTCTAACACTGGGGCCTGAGACCAGGCCCATGACTTTGTTTTATGGCCTGTTGACGTTAAGCACCTGCTACACTGGAGGGGCTGAGGTGTTCCCAGTTCACTGGCAACAACACTTTGATAGGGAGAAAGGTGCTGGAAAAAGCACTTTATTGAAGTTGTAGCAGTGGGGTTTGCATGTGCACATGTGCAATAGTGGTGGTAGGGTAGTGGTGAGGTGGTGGGTTCTGTGTGCATATTCACTAGTGACAATGGGATGGCAGCAGCAGTGGTGGGATCTGCCTGTGCACTGGTGGTGGGCGGGCAGTGAGGTCCACGCATGTATATTTTGGCAGCTGCAGGCCACATTTGTGCACATGTGTTGGCAAGGTGGTAGGGGAAGCTGCAGGTAGGTGTGCACTGGTAGGGGCCCATCTGCAGAAGCTCTCTGATGGTCAGAGAGGGTCTGTTGGTGAAGGAACTGTGGTAGTGGCCACTGAGAAGCACCCCCGTTCAGTATCTGTGGTTGCACTGCAAATGGGTGTGTCCAGGCAGGGACTCTGGGGAGAGGCTGGCAAACAGGGGGGCTCCCAGATCAGATTGGCTCTGTCTCATGGGGAGAATAGCCATGTTCTGTCTAGATTTGAGTCAACACAAGCCAGAGCCTGCTAGCGGAGCATGGCAAGCCTTGGGAGATGGGCATCTCTGGCTTTACCCCACTGTAGCTGTTCCCACACTGAACCCTCTGGGCTCTGTGCAGGCTTAAGTTCCACTCCTACCAACTCTCCAAGAAGCTCTCCCTGCCAGCTCAAAAGTCAGTATGTGTCAAGGGGTCTCCTGCAGCTAGGATTCTGGAGGTCTGTGGTGAGAGTGGGTCACTCTACCCCCTATTTTACTCACCCTGTCCCCAGGAGCTGCTCTGGACCAGGAATGAATCCTGGTGCTTGGCAATCCCATGCAGCATTTGCAGCCTCCCTTCTCTTCAGCTCAGGGTCTGTTTCCTTTGTCCACTCTCAATGCCCTTCTGAAGATCTCCTTGGAGTGTGCTTATCTTTTTGATGGTTTGGTCTCTTGGTGAGAGAAGGTTTTCCTGGCTACATCTAGTTGACCATCTTGGCTCTTTCCCCCTTGATTGATTTTTCAATTCCTCAATTTTCTTATCTGTAAATGGAAATAATATCATTACCTATCTCATAGGCATTGAGAGAATTAATTAAATTAACACACAAATTATTTAGAAAAGTGTCCAGAATTCAAGAAATCCTAGCTTTTATCAATCGTTATTATTGCTGATATTAAATGCAAAAACAGAATTCTATAATTTTTCATGTACTTTTCTTATCAGAATCAATGCACAGAGTAGAGTTGTCAAGATGCAGAAAGAAGACTTTCTCTTAGCTCAATGGAAGTATTCTCACTCCCCATGTTTCTCTTCACCAGAATCACTATACATAAGGATTTGTGTTTCCCTGGAGCAGGAGCTAGGGTACATAAGGAGAGAGAGCTGAGAAGTGGGCTTTGAGAGTTTCACTGATAGAAGAATTGTCTTGATGGCATCTTTAAGTCAACATCTTGAGGTAGCCTTATGGTGGATTTTAGGTCTCTATAATCATGTATATCTCAGGGCTAGACTTATTTTCCTGAGTCACTCTGGCTTGAAAATTATTCTTTAGGCCTTTTCTTATTACAACCTGGGCCTGGTTCACAACAGACTTGACTTCTAGGTAATTGCTGTCATGTCCCATGTCCATCCCCTTGCTGATTCATTTTAGAAAATGCTGTATTTCCATTACATTACCAGATTTTGTCATTTAACATATTTCAATTAGCTAGTCAAATGTAATATGTGAGCAAGTTTGATTATCATCTGGTAAAGGACTATGCTATAGGCCTTTTGGATATGAAAGAAACTCTTAATTAACATTATTAAACAGATGATAGCGTTAAAGGCTCATGAAACTCTTAATTAACATTATTAAACAGATGATAGCGTTAAAGGCTCATGAGAATCATACTACTCCACATATCCAGTCTGAGCAAGTTTTAGGCATGAATGACTATAGTTAAGGAAGGCATAACAATGATAAAAGCTCATTAGAGGCATATATATGAAACATTATGACCCTTTTGGTTTCTCCTTTCAGCTACACTTTCTTGAAGCCTTTTAAAAAGATCAAATTTTATTTTATATATTATAAAATATTTAAAAGCATGGATTTGTACTAAATAGGCCCAGAAAAAGCTCAGTCGTGCAGATAATTTTTTGTAGGCAAATTTTTGAAATTTATAGTTATTCAAATAAGTTTATAATGAGTCATGCAAAAAAATAGTAAAATCTCTAAACATCAGAGTCTCCAGGAGAAGAAACCTGAGGTCAACATTAACTAAACTCTGCATAAGTATGGATGTTCAAGGGATTCTTGTAAAACACGTTGTAGATAATTTAAAAGAAAATAAAAATTAACTTATTAGAAAAACGATAATGTACTAATTCTGGTCCATTTAAAACTGGACTTTCTAAGAGTTGGTTCAAAATAAATTGTATTTGGACCAAGATAAGAAAAAGCTGAACAACTTTGATATCAACCACATTTCTGGTTACCTTAAATTATTTAAAAATCACCTCAAAATTGAATCATAGTAGTAATCATACTTTATAATTGTTTTCTGCCTGATACTTTCTGAAAGATTTTACTTTTATCTGTATGGATCAGCACAATTATCTCCAGTCTTTCTGATGAGAAAATTGAGCCTCCAAGATATTAAACCACTTGGCCACTATTTCACAGTTAGTAAGGGGAGGGCCAGATTCTGAGGCCCATACTTATTCCGTTGAACACTGACTTAGATAATTCTACTTGATACTCACGGCTCAGTATAAAACCTGACATTTCAGGAATTAAAAGCCGTTCTCTTGTTTTGATTTTTTCCACAGTCCTGCCATCTGTTTGTCTAGTTTTGCGTACTCAAAGCTGAATACCAAAGGGAGTTTTCATGTGGCATATGGTTTAGATGTCAGAAACTCCCCAATTTTGTTTCTATGCTCTACGACATGTGCTACCGTTACCTTTTAAATTAATTTATTTAAACAATGATTCTAGCTAATATCTATAAGAGAATTTGATGTCTTCTAAACTCTTTTACCTCCTTAGAGCTTGGACTTTTGCAAAATCACTGTAACTTGTTTGGCCTTTGGTACCCCCAACCAACCAAGAAAACCCTGCACAGTAATGTCTGGGTGCCCATTTCAGAAGATTTTTTTTTTAACCAATGAAAATAAATTCAATAATTCTAACCATCAAAACTAGGTATTTCATTTTTGCTTAAGCTACTACTCTATTCTTGTTTTAACAAAACTTAAGCACATAAGAGTGCTCTTCCCTGAAGTAAAATGAGTAGTCTTTCTTCTGTTTATTTCAGAAAAATCATCTTAATATACTTTATTCTGCCTTACTTCCCAAACAGAACTTAAACTACACAGTATTTTTCTCAAGCATTCTTAGATTGCACTTAGAGATGTCTAGTATATGGGTTAAGGGGTTCCTTTCTAACTTTTAGAACTTGAAAATTTTCCAGTACTTCCCACTGGTTGCAGTATGAACAAGCATCTTTATGTGTGGCCGTTTAATACTTCATTTCGTAGCAAATCTCTGCTTCAATATCTTGAGTTTTCCCAAGATATTATTTATTTATTTTCCAGAAATTCTGTCATGTTGTTGTTTACTGTTGCAGTAATGGCCCAATTTATTCATGACTTCCTGCATCCATTCTCTTGAATAATCTGTCTCATACTTACTCTTGGCCATACACCTTGTTTTAGCCAGTGGGGCCTTACCAAATGTGACACAATCAAAGGCTTAGAAAGGGCTTATGCACTGGAGTTTATGCTCTCTGGAACCCTCAAACTGGCATGTGGAGAAGGCTGGTGAGACCTATTGGAGGATGGGCATGTGGGGCAGATATAAACCACTCCAGCTGAGGCCCCTCTAAACCAAACAGTTAAACACCGGACATGTGAGTGAGGACTACCCAACTTTCTCAAAATTGTTAGAAAACAATACATGTTTATTGTTGTTGGCCACTAAGTTGTTGGTGTTTTGTTGCACAACAAAAGCTAGTTGATATGCACCCACAATCATCTCTTAGCCTCTGAATTTTTCACATCATTCTCTCTGGTTTCTGAAGTTTTTTCTTGTTTTTTGTTTTTTTTTCTGCCTATCACTCTGCTTACTACTTTCTCATCAACTCCTATCATTTATTTCTTTGAACTAATCACCAATTAGTAAATATTTTAGAGTTTATGAAAATAAACATTGAGGTCTCTCTTTTTAGAAAGACAGTCCAATAAAATTCATCTACATATTATTTTCACCAGCAAAGCTATCAATGACATGTGTCCATATACAATATTCCTTCCAGAACATGCTCCTTCAGCAGCTGTGTACTGAACTTGTATTGCTCTTCAATTTCTGTGAACAAATGTAATTTCCCACCAAATAGAAGAGAAGCATAGAGTAAAGCCGGGAAACTGCATAGTTGCGTGAAAGAAGATGGTTCATATCCTGTTACCCTGGCAACAGCACTGGAAAGGCCAGGGCTCCCCACACATCCTGTTGCCCTGACAACAGGTCATACAGGGCATGGGAAGGCCCAGTTCCCAGTCTTCTAGGCCTCTTCTTTGCAACCACAAAGACAAAGAAGAAAGTGGTGTTGCATTTTGTTCCTCCCCACCTACATATTTCGTCTGTTATCTAAACCATTCCAGTATAATATTATCTTTCCAGATGTAAGAGGGGGGCAGGAAATAATGACTTCAGTTTTTACATTAGTAAGTTCTGAAACATTTGCTAATTTTTGATTAGTTCAAAGGAATAAATGATAAGAAGAGAGAGAGAGAGACAGAGAGAGAAAGAGATTGAGAATCAAAGTAGTTATGAGAATAAATTGTGGAAACCAGAGAAGCATTAATATTATAAGAACAGTTTAGCGACTGAGAGCTGATTTGGGGTATGTGTCCATTAGCCACACTGGTTAGCCTTTAAAATTTTTAGGGAGTCATCACAAGGAGTCACATCTATAAAATGGCTGTTTATTTGGTTGCCTATGTTTTGCAAGCAGACAATGTATAACTAAACATTAGAAAATGGTGTTATGGTATACAAGTTTTCATTAACTGAATCCCCAATTCTATACAAAATTTTTCCTTTTTCATTCTTATTCAACCTTTTCTTTGGTCGTTAACCTTTTCTTTCCACGTAGAGTTCGTAAGAAAGCAATTTGATCAAATTCTTTTTTTCCTCTTCTCTTTGTTCCCTAGGCAATTGGTTTGATTATAAGGAAGAAATACCATTTGTCTTTATTACTTATATCTTATTTTAAAATAGTTGACTTGGCTGGGCTCAGTGACTCATACCTGTAATCCTAGCACATTGGGAGATTAAGGTGGGCAGATTGTTTGAGCTCGGGAGTTCGAGGCCAGCCTGGGGAACATGCCGAAAGTACAAAAATCAGCTGCATATGGTGGCGCAGGCCTGTAGTCCCAGCTAATCAGGAGGCCAAGGTGGGAGGATGGCTTGAGCCCAGGAGGTGGAGGTTGCAGTGAGCCAAGATTAAGCCACTGCACTCCAGCCTGGGTGACAGATCCAGACCCTGATTAAAAATTAAATAAATAAATAAAATAGTAGTAAGTTCAAAACTGACAAATACCATTAATTCTTCTCCTTCTAAGCTTCATTAATTTTTCTGTGAATTAAGATAATATTTTAGTTGACTTCTCTGGTTCAAAAGGTAGAGTAACAACTGTAAGTTCTGCACTAAACTAGAAGTCTTACTTAATGAAAATGGAAATGTTGGCAAAGTCTTCTCTTAGAAAACAGGGAAAGGGATTTATGAAAAAAATATTTTAAATTTAAATTGGAGATGAAAGAAGTATAGATGAGTGAAGAGAAAGTATCTTTGGGAGAATGTAATCATGTGAAAGTTGAATTTCTGAAATATCAAGTGGAAAAGTTGAGCCCTAATCCAAATATCATTAGGAGGCCGGGTGCAGTACCTCACACATGTAATCCCAGCACTCTGGGAAGCTGAGGTGGATGGATTGCTTGAGCCCAGAAGTTTGAGACCAGCTTGGGTAATTTGGCAGAACCCTGTCTCTTCAAAAATATTAAATATTAGCTGGGTGTGGTGGCACGTGCCTCTAGTCCCAGCTACTTAGGAGGCTCAGGTGGGAGGACAGCTCAAACCTGGGAGGTCGGGGCTTCAGTGAGTCATAATGGAGAGACTGCCCTCCAGCCTGGGTGACAGAGTGAGACCGTGTCTCAAAACAATAGCAATAACAACAAAACAGCAACAAAGAACCCAGAATATTATTAGGGTCATTAATGTCAGAGAAATACTCATGATTATCTGAGACTACATTAGGCAACCCTTCTAAGTACTCTAAGTGCATTTCATGTTTCACTGTTATTGTTCATTTAATTGTTCTGCTTTCTAGGTAACCCTTTATCATCCCTTTGAGGTAACAAGAGGGAAGAAGTAGAA
Organism: Macaca nemestrina; assembly: GCF_043159975.1. Taxonomy (NCBI): domain Eukaryota; kingdom Metazoa; phylum Chordata; class Mammalia; order Primates; family Cercopithecidae; genus Macaca; species Macaca nemestrina. The sequence continues at coordinate 80,454,770 of NC_092135.1, read as the reverse complement.
TCCTTCTGCTCATTAATGTATCCTCAGTGCTTAGCATAGCACATGGTATAAAGTACGAACTTCAAAATGGTGTACTATAACAAAGAATGGTAATCAGGCAGTGTGTCACAACATTACAATGGAATAATACAGCCAGTAAAAGCCGTAATTGTTCAACATCAGTGTTAGTTCAGGCTGGAAGGTCGTGAAGGTTTTATGGAGGATTTTTGAGCACTTTTGTAAAAAGGAAGACAGAAAAGAATTACCATAAAAACCTTACCAGTAGAAATTATTGGGGATGTTTTTCTATCACAGACAAAAACAAACAAAACACAACAAAAACGAAAACCAAACATTGTGTAATGGAACTTAAGAGTCTTCGGAGGATTGTTGTGAGGGATAAAGTAATACAATCAAAGTGCCCAGGTCCTATGTCTGGCTCAGAATAAGCATCTACAAATGAAAGTCGTTACTGTAAATTACTTTTTTGGTATATCTATGTGGGAAACAATGTGTTTATTTTTGCCCATTCCTCTGTCAAATTTAAGATTGAGGTAAAAGTTGACTCTAGGTAACTATATGGTGGGTAGGAGGCAGAAGAGATTTAAACACTGACTGAATTAACAAATTTCTTATACTCCAAGGTTCTAATTTTCTAAGTTCTCCACCACGCATATACCAGGAAAACTGAAATTCCTGTTTCAGGATGTAGCTGAATAATTAGGATTATGTTGACAGTATCTTTCAGTGATTAGCGAATGTTCTGGCCTCATGTGGCCTTGTAGCCTGGAAAATTCTTGGTGAGTGGAGACGGCTTTGTGTCCTGTGAGAGAAAATTGCCTGCTGAAGTTTCCCAGTTGTAGTGACTCAGACAGGGGGAGATAAGCTGACTGAATTTGAAGGCAATCAGGCTAAATACTTTAGAATTGGCTTCCAGGCTACAATGTGTTGTTCGCTACTGAGTTGAAGACTAAATAATCTTCTCTTCACATGGGTCCTTAAAAAGAAACTTATAAAGCAAGGTAATCTTGAAATTTTTCAATGTAATTGGACAATTTTAACATTTCTCAAGTTTTATTTTTACCAGACATTCAAGTCCAAGGTGTGTGATGAAGCTTGGACAATAGTCACCATTTTGAAGCTGTCGCTTAGTTTTTGTTCTCAGACTTTATCCTATCATGTGAACCAAATTTCAGTTAGGGATAAATACTCATAAAATGTTTATCAGAAGATGCCTCTCTCTAAAAGTTAACTCATCTATCCAAAAGGAGATCATATATGCTTAATCATATGTGCTTAATAACTGAGAGTGTTCCAAAATGAAATTCACAACCAAAATAATAATACCCAGTTTAAGAGATTAAAATATTCCCAGCATTAGTCCCTAAATGACTTTATTATACATACTTTCCAATTATTTTACATGAGGCAATAATTTTTTTTTTTTTTTTAGAGCCAGGATCTGATTTTAATTAATTAGCATATGCATGCAACAAATAACCAATTATTGGCTGAATCATGTAATTTATATCCCAGGGATACTGAATTGGGAAAAATGCAATCATGTAATCATGACCCATAGTATCATACAACCTCCAGTCCAGTAAAGCATTAATTATGATGAATTGGGATACTGGATACTGCCATCACATAGAACCAAGGATGTTAGTCTGTGGGCTCAAGGTTGGCTTTTTGGAAGAATTAACATTTAAGGCAGTTCCCGCAGGACAGGTGGAGGTAAGACAGGTGACAGTGGGGGAAGGGCTTTCCCAGGTAGGAAAGGAGAAAGTCCTGGAGTTGAGGAAGAAAGGGCATGACTTGGAATGGGCATGGTGCCTCACACCTGTAACCCCAGCACCTTGGGAGGCCGCGGCAGGCGGATCACTTGAGGTCAGGAGTTCAAGACCAGCCTGGCCAACATGGTGAGACTCTGTCTCTACTAAAAATACAAAAATCAGCCAGGCGTGGTGGAAAGCACCTGCAATCCCAGCCAGGCGGCTGAGGCAGGAGAATCACTTGAACTCAGGAGGTGGAGGTTGCATTGAGCTGAGATTGTGCCACCGTACTCCATCCTGGGTAATAGAATGAGAGAAAGAAAGAAAAGAAAGAAGGAAAGAAGGAAAGGAAAGAAAGAGAAAGAGAGAGAGAGAGAGAGAGAGAGAAAGAAAGAAGAAAGGAAAGGAAGAAAGAAAGGAAAAGAAAGGAAAGAAAAGAAAAGGAAGGAAAGAAAGAGAAAGACAAAGAAAGACGGAAAGACAGGAAGGAAGGAAAGCAAGAAAGAAGGAAAGAAGGAAAGAAAGCAAGAAAGCAAGAAAGCATGACTTGCTGGAGGATGGGCAGGGAGACTATAGCGAGAGAGGGTTTTGAGAATCAAGGATAAAAGATCAGCAAGAGCCAAAGGGCTTATCAGCCGCAGGACAGAGCTGGATGTCATGTGGCCCACATGGAAGGCCACTGAGTGTCCATCTGGGGAGAATACTGGAAAATAATAACTATGACCATGGCCCACTTGCCATGTCCTAGGTACCTCCAAACCAGTGCACAGACACTGATGTGTTGGCACGTGTCACCATACGACTGATCATCCAAATAAGGACACGTCTTTTTTTTCTTTGAGACAGAGTCTCATTCCATCACCCAGGCTGCAGTACAGCGGTCTGATCTTAACTCACTGCAGCCTCAGCCTTTCGGGTTCAAGCAATTCTCCTGCCTTCAGCCTCCTGAGTAGCTGGGATTACAGGCATGTGCCACCACATCCGGCCAACTTTTTTATTTCCAGCAGAGACGAGGCTTTGCCATGTGGGCCAGGCTGGTCTCGAACTCCCGACCCCAAGTAATCCGCCCGCCTCGGCCTCCCAAAGGGCTGAGAGTATAAGCATGAGCCACCGTGCCCAGCCAGGACAATTCTTATAAGATGGCATTATTAATAACTATACTGGGACACAAAGAAAAAACTGGGACTGTTCCAAGCAAGTATTGTCGACCCTAGGTTTGACCCCTGTAACAAACCCATGATGTAGGTACTGTTATTATCTCTATTTTGTAGATGAGGAAATGGAAGCTTAGGGCTGGTAAGTAGCTTACCCAAAGGCACAGTAAGCATGCATCTCTGAGAAGTGACATTTCAGATCGAGGCAATAATTTTTAAAACTCCTTACTGCAAATTGTATCTTTACTAAATCAAAAATGATAAAATACTAAAAATGATTTCTCGTTTATCTCCATTCTTATGTTTTTAAAATTCCCAATTCAATGCTAAATTTGTATAATATACACTTTCTGTAATTAGATAATTTGGTTGTATCTACCAATATTACCTGGGAAACAAGAAATCACATGGAATCAATTTAGAGCACCTTGGAATTAGAAACATATTGCTAAGTAATCTTAAATTCCTTAGAAAGAGAAATTAAGCTCACAATAAAAGCAAAGAATTAAAAGAAAAGGCTGCCCTTGATGAATTCAGGTTGTTTTGTTAAGTGTATGTCTTGTGGGTATAGCAGTAAACACTAATGTATACAGTGTGAGTCACACTATGGTAATCTTAGCCACTGAATAGAACTAGCTTAAGAATGAGAGTCATTCAGAAAAAAAAGAAAGCTATAGCCAAATCCATCAGACTATACTGATACTTTTAAAAACACTGAGATACTTTGGAAGGTAGGGCTAATATTCCTTTATCAACTCAACTCTGTTGACTTATTAATACAACTTAATTATTTGTTCATTCTACAAATATTCATTCACTTGCACATGGAGAGTTCCAGCATTACTCTAGGAACCAGGAATATAAAAATAAACAGTCCAGATACAATCCCTACCTTCCTGAAGTGTATATTTTGATGGTGGGGTTGTATAATAAACAGGCAAAAGAATATAATGTAATTTTAATAAAACAGGGTACAGCAACAAACTCCTGGGAGTTTCAAAAGTCTGTATTTTAGACCAGAGTGGTCAGGAAAGAGCTTCTCGTGATGGTGACTTGTGAAGAGAGACCTTAATGAAGTGAATAGTGAGTGACATCAAGGCCTGTAGCATTGGCCTTGGTGTGCAGAGGGAAGCAAGGGCACACACCCCAAGCAGGGTGCGCTTGGCCTATTTGAGGAAAACCGGTAAGAGCAGAAGGGCTGGAGCACAAGTTGGAGAAAGAGTGGAAGACCTGAATGTGGAGAGATGGGCAGAAGTCAGATGACCCAAGACCCAGCAAGCCTTGATAAGAAGTCAAGATTTTATTTTCTGAATGGTGGGAAGCCCTTTCAGCTTAGGAGCAGCAGGGTGGGTGGCAGATCTGATTTATGTTTTAAGAAGACTTTTCTGACCATTTTGTGGAAAATGAAGTGAAGAAGTGGAGAGGCAAGGAAGGACAAAATTAAAAATAGGAGGATGTGTCGCGAGGCTCTGGCCTCTGTCCAGGTGAAGGTTCTGTAGCTTTGGTGACATTGGTGCCTTTGGAGGTGGTAAGAAGTATGAAGATTTGGGATATATTTGAGATTAGAGCTGACAGAATGCACTGATGAAATGGATATGGGGTTAAAGGACGGAAAAGAATGAGGCACAATGCTGTGTGTGTGTGTGTGTGTGTGTGTGTGTGTGTGTAAAAGAGTGGGGTTGGGTGGGGGCGGGAGGGGGAGAGAGAGAGAGAGAGAGAGAGAGAGAGAGAGAGAGAACCTGAACAACTGGGTCTACAGTTCCTTATCTAAAACCTTTGGGCCCAGATGTGAACCAAATTCACAACTTTCCAAATATTAGAAAGGTAATAATGTGCCTGTTTCAAAAAATTATCACATATTCCCAGTGGGGTTTGGGGTAGCTCCATAAGCACAAATCTGCAACAAAACATCTAAGTATTCACTTAAAGATAATACATGCTCTCCTCTCAGTTCAGGTCAGGTTTTGCTGTCAAATGAGCTCAGGTCTGGCCAAGTTTTGCTGCCAAATGAAAAAAGTCTGATTTTTAGGGTTTTTGAATTTTCAGTGTGGAAAAGGGATTGTTAACCTGTATTATTTCCTGAAATGGTGAAGATGGCAGTGGAAATAAAAACCTCTTTTAAACCCATGCTTTTGGGATGCCCATTAGATGCTCAAGTGGCCTTAACAAATAAATACATAGCCGGACAGATGGGGAGTCAGGGCTGAACACATACATTTTGGAGTTGTCGATATATGGATGTATTTAAAATCATAGGACTCAATGAGAACATTCAGGGAGTGAAAGTTGGTAAAAGTGAGAAGAGGATTGAGGGCCCTCAGGCACTCCAACATTTACAGGTCTGTAGGGAGTGAAAAAAACAATGGAGACACAGATACAGATACACAGACACACAGACACACACACAAACACATACGAGAGAGAGTGGGTGAGCAGTAAAGAGATATGTTTTTACCTCTTTCAGCAGTCACTTAAGTCTAGGAGCAGGGTGGCTTATCTGTGATAGCAAAAGGGAAGACAGAATGTTTGGGAACATTTGCAGATAGATAAGTGAAAACTCTGGTTACTTTTATTTACTCAGCGAAATGAAAGAGGAGGCTATTTGCAGAGAATGAAGAGGGGAGTGGGTTGGCATTTGAGAAAGGAGGAGAAGATGGAGTCACCTGAGACGAGTGTGGCTGAGGACAGGAGGTGGACAGGGCAGGCATCCTGAGGGCCCGCCAGTGGTGTCGTATTTAGAGTCAGATCTGTCTCCCTTTTTTCCAGTTATATTCAGTTCAGCTGTTTCCATGGAGGCTCAGAGGCTCAGGGCAGATTCAGAACTAGGCTTACAGAACTCATATTTTGCCAGAAAACATAAGTGTGGTGGATGAAGAGAGGGAAAACTGAGGCTTGAGGGCCTCTTTAAAGGACAGGGTGTTAAACCTTGATTGACCATGAGATCTAAGTTGGGTAGGGAGAGAAATGAGGACATGTGAGGAAATATGGACAGGGAGGAAGTGGGTGAGGTCAATGAATTGGTGGTAGAGAAGAGGGTAATGAATTGCTAGAATAGGGCGCTAGAATCAGTGACCTTTTCTTCTTCTTAAAGGCACAAAATGATACAATAAACACATATTGGATTAGACAAGCATACACAAGAAATATAATTTGTGAAATGAATATATGGTAGGAGATTTTATTTTCCTCTGTAGAAGACCTCTGTGAGCACCTTTATATTTCATTAGGAGGCTTTCTCTTCAAAACAGAAGAGGCTGTTTGAAAGCATGGCTATTCCTGAAAAGAAAAGAAAGCAGTCAGATCTAATTTTTAGGATGCTTTTCCTTGACCACAGCTTTTAAAATATTGCCTATACAACAATAAAAGTTACACTTGAACAGTGTCATCGAAACTCATAACAGGGTTTTTCCTTCACCTTGCTTTAGTGACTGAGCTTTACTGTTTGTGGTATTGATGGTGGTGGATGGCAAATTTAACGTATGGATCAGTAGCAACAGGCCAAGCATGCATTGAAGAACTGCTGTGAAATATGTTATTAACCACAAGGATATGATGATTGTGTCACTATACAAGGGTCGTTGTGCCTCTATTTACAGTAATAGTAGTTTTGGTTGACTTAAATAATTCAGGCCTTCAAATTCCATCTGAAAAGCCAAATTGTTTTGTAAATTTGCACATGCTCAGCAAGCAATTAATTATTTCTTTTTCTGATGATTTTGTTACCAAGACTGAAGTTTGTTTTGGTTGAAATTTTATAACAAAATAGCTACACATATACATACACACATATACATATAAAATAATGATACAAAATTATATGCATTGGTGTAAATACAACTGCTGTTCACTAACTACAATACAGTGTTGATCAGGTGTGAGGAGAAGTGAAAGTCATTGTTTATTTTGATTTGTATCACAATTAGTGTCATTATATATAGAATTTGGTGGGTCACAATGTTAAACAGTTGTAAGACTGCCGTGTAGAGGTCACTGGATAGATTTTACATCTACTTTTGGCTCTTTGGAAATGGAATCTTCTGTTTTTATGCAATAAGCTAATTTGGGGATAATTATTTGTGAGTTATGTCAATATTTTAAAAAATCTTTTGCAGTTTTGGTTGAATTTCTTATTTGGCATTGGAGGGTGGCTCTTATTTGAAGTTTAGTGTCAGCTTGCTTATCCCAAAGAAATTCTTGCAATTCTTGGACCCTTAGTGAGATGTTCCCATCAGTAATACTTTGCATTTTTTGGTTGATAGATTAAACTTCCTTCTCAGCTCCTGGAGATCCTTTTTCTGCTTTTCTTTATTTTTAAATAATAATTTAATGTAGTTGTTTCTTTATTTATCTATTTTAAAGATTCTTTACTGATTTCATATAACATGGATGAAAATTGAGCATTTTTTAGGCCAAGCTCCTGCCACCCCCTCCTGACTGACCCTCCTCTCAATGTAGTTCTATGACCACTTCAGTCAATCAGTATTTGAAGTTTGTAGTCTTATGACTGAATTGGCTTCACTTCTGAGCCAAGTAGTAAAGTATGAATATGTTTCCTATAGAGTATAACTTCTTGTTTTTCCTGGAATTAATAAATATCTCATTTTAATTGTTAGTTTGTTGGACTCGATTACTGCAAACCTATCACTAATTCTTTCCAAGTTCACCAAAAGAACTGCAAAACCCTTCAGTATATTACCATCATGTGCTTCTTCTGTCCCACCCTTTTCCTGAGAGATATTTTGTTGTTGTTGTTTTTAATTGGCATTGTTTTTCAAATCTTTGTCTCCCAGCTCCAACTGGGACTTGCTAAAGCTTGAGACACAGCCATCCCCTGGAACTGCCCTTTGCTTTCTTTCTGGGTAATCCCTCCAACACCCTCATGAATTGGTTCTGCTGTTTCCTGGATCCCATCCTTTCTTGCTTACCCTATTTAGGGGATGAGCTTCTCCAATTGTTCCTGAGATAGGGCACTTGAGAAATACATGTGTAAAAGTGAATTCATATGTGAAGATATATTTATTTTGATATAGGTTAATTGGCTCAAACATAAGTAAAAGGTATTTTCTCTCAGAATTTTGCAGATATCAGTTCATTGCCTTTTAACTCTTGGTATTGCTATCAAGGAGCCTGATGCCTTTCAGTCTTCTTTTTGTGTGATGTTCTTCCCAACCCTCATAAGCCAGGAATTTTTCTTATTTCTGCTGTGCTGGAATTTCGTGATAATAACCTTAGCCCGGGTGCAGTGGCCCATGCCTGTAATCCCAGCACTTTGGGTGGCCAAGGTGGGTGGCTCACTTGAGGTCAGGAGTTTGAGACTAGCCTGGTCAGCATGGTAAAATCCTGTCTCTACTAAAAATACAAAAATGAGCCTGGCATGGTGGTGCATGCCTGTAATCCCAGCTGCTTGGAAGGCGGAGGCAGGAGAATTGCTTGAACCCAGGAGGTGGAGGTTGCAGTGAGCTGAGATTGCACCATTGCACTCCAGCCTGACTGACAGCGCAAGACTCCGTCTCAAAAAAACAAAACCCAAAAACCAATAAAAACCTTAGTAGTGTAATTTTTATACTGGGAAATTGACTGGTCCTTTCAGTCTGGAAATCCATGCCTTTCAGTATGGGGAATATTTCATTTTTTTAATTTAATTTTTAATTTTTTAATTAATTTTAATTTGATAACTTTTTCTTCTTAATTTTTTTCTTTCTGGGATTTTTTGTTTGTACCTCCTGGATCAAGCCTGAAATTTTCTTATATTTTTTCTCCTCTTGCCAATTTTTGCCTTTTTTTAAAAAAATCAAAACTTTAACATCTATCGCTCAGCCTTTCTAATACTTTTCTGAGACCTGATAACATTCTTATTTTGATTCTTGCTTGTAGCATCCCATTCTTTTGTTATGTATATAATAATAATTTTTATAGCCCTGAAGTTGTTTTAGTTGATTAACAATTCTTCTTCTATATGAATAGACTGTTTCTCTGCAGTTGCCACTTTCTTTGTGTTCACTACAGTGTATCTTTCATGTTAAAGGCTTTCCTCAGAAGTTTGGTGATTCTTGGCTGCTTTCTCACATTGCAAAGTGAGACATTGCAGAGCTCATTGACGCTCAGTGTGAATGGACAGTGGGCTTCATAACAGCGTGGTGGGTGCTCAGTCTTTTAATTGGGTGGTTACCAAATGCCAGTCCCTGTGCCCACAGGTATTTCTTTGGAGCTATGTATTTTCTATAGGGGAAAATAATCTAATATCCTGTCTAGTATGTTTAAGCCTTTTCGTGTCTATTCTAGAACTGATTGAGGAAAAACGTTGGGGCTATAACATTCATTATGTAGTTTTTACTTATTAAGAATAGAAGTTTAGGGCCGGGCGCGGTGGCTCAAGCCTGTAATCCCAGCACTTTGGGAGGCCGAGACGGGCGGATCACGAGCAGGAGATCGAGACCAGCCTGGCTAACACGGTGAAACTCCTTCTCTACTAAAAAATACAAAAAACTAGCCGGGCGAGGTGGAGGGCGCCTGTAGTCCCAGCTGCTCGGGAGGCTGAGGCAGGAGAATGGCGTAAAGCCGGGAGGCGGAGCTTGCAGTGAGCTGAGATCCGGCCACTGCACCACAGCCTGGGCGACAGAGCGAGACTCCGTCTCAAAAAATAAAAAAAATAAAAAATAAAAAATAAAAAAAAAAGAATAGAAGTTTAACCTGTCTTACCTCTGTGGTTTAATTTCACAAGAAAACAAACACCCTGTTTCCCAAAGCGACATGGGAACAATAGTTACCAGGTACTGAGGAGGAAATTAAGGACTTACCTTGTCTTTACATAGACTTTCAATCAAAACTCCACTTTCAGCACCACTCCGCTTCCCTGACTGCTACGATACCTGGTACCTTCAATTCCTGCATCTTTTCAGGGATCTTTAGGGTGAAACCCTTGTTTCTGCTGTCATCCTTTGCTAAGGTTTCTACCCCTCCACCTAGTTTCCATACTCCCCAAAATGAATTGATTTTCTTTGATTGTGTTACTTCTTTCCTATTCACACTGTCCTTTTGAGGAATTTATAACATGTTTTGTTTTTACTGTCATGTTAGTGGAGTTTTAGGAGATAACAATGATAAATACATGTTTTCAATTGGCCATGGTTTAAAGAGTTGCACTAAAGTTTTTCAATAATTTAAAACTAATTAAACTTTTTTTCACTTTAATTATCTGGAAAACTCTGTGAAGTAAGACCATATACTAACTCCATTTATCATATAAGGAAGCCAAAATAAGTAACCTTAAAGTAATTGTGTCATATAGGGTTCAGTGCAGGAAAGAAAACCCAATGGTATTTGAAGCAGAAAGGGATTCAATACAGGAATTAGATGCTTACAAAATCACAGGAATGCCTGTAGGAGCTGGAAATCAGGGCCACTACTGTATGAGCAAGTTAAAATCTTAGCTGTGATTCAGTCAGGAAGCTACTACTGCCTCTGGGCTGCCATCACTACTGCTATCGCCCCGCTGCCTCTAGATACCTATGGAGCCAGTGGCTGGACCTGCAAAGGCAAAATCCAGCCAATACAATTGTCTCATGACCTTGTTTGTCAGCCAAAATAGCAGCAGAAAGATGGCTCTTCCTCACTTTGCCTTCCAAATGCTTTGAGGCCCCTTTCAATTGGCAGTACCTAATTCATGTTAGAAGCCTAGCTAAAATGGCCCAGGGATATAGATTTTAGCTTTCAAATCTCTCCAAATAGAATGAGTCAACCTAAATTATCTATCATCATAACAGCTGGTTTGTGACAGAGCTATAACAAGATCCAAGTTTTTGTCACTTTCAGTATTTTTATTTCTACTGCTTCTTTTCATTAAGAAAATAATAATAAAAAAGATACATAACCACATTGCAATTTGTTGTCCAAATGGAATATCTAAAATACAATAACAATGTGATCAACATGTTTTCCTTTTAAGGCTTTTTTTCCTAGCAGTCTTTGGTAGTATTTAAATGCTGGACAATATTTTGTAGCCTAGTTTAATATTATCTCTTAAGTAATATCTCTGCAGTGAGTGTATGAACCTGTATTACATGTTCAATATTAAACTAGGTTACTTAAGAGATACAAAAATAAAAAACAGTCTTTCCTCTAATAGGGTAGATAAACAAATTCCTATTAATTGGGGGTGCATTATAAAATTTGGAAGATACGTGTTTTACTTTATGGTTGAGAGGACTTATATCTGTTGTATGTCAGCAACTTTATATTTTTTATCCCACTAAATCTCCATACAAGCCTTGTAAAGTAATATTGCCTTTGCCATTTTGAAGAACAGTGCATTGACACTCCAGATTAGATAACTTCACGAAATTATACTGACATTGGACTATAGAGTGGGATTTAAATATTTTTGCTTTTTCTTTTATATCAGGCTGTCTCTCAAGGAGATTTCAGATGAGCCTTAATGAAGGGTAGGATTTGGATGGAAAGAGGGATAGGACAGGTGTCTCAAACTCAGATTGTATCAGGGGCCATGCTTGAAGGAGTTGAGATGGGTGCTGACTGTAGCAGCTCAGAGACTACCTGTTGCCTCTTGGGGCAGGAGGCCAAGAGGCCTTTATATGAGGCCTTTACTTTCTCTTTTAGAGAAAAGTTAAAGGTCCATATGTTAAAAATGTATAATCCTTTGATTTAAAAATATTAGCAAACAAATCACAGCATTAAAAATCACTGATTGGGTCAACACTATGAAGACTAAATAAAACCCATGTGTTACAGCATGTTAAAATGGGATTGGTTCCATTTTAGCTCTGGGTGAGGCACTGAAGGCTAAGAAAATTTCAAAAGGTGCCAACCAATGCCAGATTCTACATGCTGGACCACCCATAGAGGATAGCTAAGTGAGTGCAAAGTGGGTTCTCTGGCATTAGAGACAGGCTTCCTCTGGTCTGTATTGGATGAGATACTGAAAAGGAGGATTTCAGGATTTATTTGAAGTGAACTCTGTCAGTGTGCGGGTACCCTTACCACCCCAAGGAAAAGGCTAAAGGCAAGAGACTGTGACTGGAGCTGCCTTTGGCAGCAAGGAGAAAGAAGATCCAGTGGGCTTGTACCAATGTCAGGGACATGCATCCTTCTGCTGGTCAAGGGCACTCTTAGAAAGAAGTCAACCTGGACCAATTCAAGAGATCCCGCCTAAGATGACTGCCTGGGAGTGCTGAGCAACCCCAACAGAGTGGACCACTGAAGCTAGGGATGAGAAAGGGAATCCTTAGTGGTCAGGTAGAGGATAGCATTACCTGCCTTAGAAATTGCAGTGAGAAGACCACAGAGGAAAGAGCTAAAAAAATCCAATAATCCTGTTGGGAGAAGGGAATCTCACAAGAGACAAATTCAGCATCTAGAAGGAACCAACACAAGGAACCAATTGCATCTGCTATATAAAACTGTGCCATTTCTCCTAATTCCTTTCCCCTCGAGCCTAGTAAGTTGGAGAGTTGAGAGGAAGAAAATTCCAACTGGAAGCAGGCCTGGGCTTGGGAGGGAGGGTAAGGCTTTTCAAATGCTTCACTTTGAAAAAAATATGGAATTCTGATTATTACATTGGATGTTGGGCATTTTGGCTTCTGAGATGAGAACCATCTTGTGACTAAAAGGAACCAGAATGTCTGTGGGAGGTGGATTTCATCCAGTGGTGGAAACAAAGAAATCCAGAGAGTGTGAAGGGACAATGGGAAGAAAACCGTAAAAGACACAATGCTGACGTCAGTATGTTTCTGAAACAGTTACTCGTGTCTGCAAGCCAGAACTGTGGGCTCGCCATTTGTATTCTGTGGGACAAGGGATGGTGGTTGGGCAAAGGGGCTGAGCACTGGGTGGGGAAAGTATAATCAATTATATTAAGTAACAGAAGGTGTAAGTCTTTCTGTGTAGTCCATAGTCTGTTTCTTTTTCTTTTCTTTTTTTTTGTAGAATCCAAATGATCGTGTAAGCTTACTACACATTTAGATGAGTGAATGAAAGTGACAGTTCTAAGGCTTTTAGATACGTAGATGATAAAAGGTTACCTTTGCTCGAGAGACATCCCAGTAAAGACCATTCAACCTTCTTCAAATGATAATACATGACTCAGTTGAAGACTCAGTTAATAATTTTGAATGCTCCTTTAAAGCCCACCTCTGTTGATTGTTTTGAATGTACATTTCTGAAGGACTTAACAAAGTCACCAAATTAAGGAACATTATCATTCTCTGTTTATATAATTGCTCACATGCCATCATCTGGAATGTCTTCAAATTGTGGTAAAGAATGCATTGCAAAATATAGTCCATGCCTGGGCTCAGTGGTTCACATATGTAATCCCAGCACTTTGGGAGGTTTAGGCAGGAGGATCACTTGAGACCAGGAATTCAAGACCAGCCTAACTAATATAGTAAGACATTGTCTTTCAAAAAAAAAAAAAAAAAAAAAAAAAAAAAGTTAATCCAGAAAATCCTCTTGCTGATTAAAATTTACGTCAGTTAAGGAGTGATTTAAAAACTATGTATAGCAAGGCATACTTTGACTAATTGTTAAGGTTTTTGTTTTGTAAGTTTCTGGTAGTGTTTTGTTGTTTGGGGCTCTCATAGCTGTTGTAATGACTAGGATGATGTAATCAAAGAGTAGATGTTATATGCAATAAAAGAAGTGTGGTTGAAAAGCCTGCTGGTCCCCTGCCCTTTTGTTGCCACCATAATTGTACATATGGGCATTACACTGATACTGATTCTAAGCCTGGAAATTGTGTAATTCCCCACACATTTTAGTATGTGAATAACAAAGGCAGTGCTAATGACTTTTTGGTATGCAGATATCTCCTGTCACAGAATCTCTCTAAGAATCAGACTTTACAAAAACATGTTTCACTGGATCAAAAAAATTTAGTAAGCCTTGTTTTAAAATATAACAATAAACAAAAGTTTATGGTTCACAAAAGCTCGTGACAGAAAAGTTGATTCTCCTCTAAGTGAAACTAATTCATAAGGTGAATATTTTACTCTTCATCCAGAGGTGTTTTAAGATCATATAGGCAAAAGTGATAATTTATAAGATGATTCTATAACCCTAAATAATTTTGATCAGTAGGTCAGAGTTAAGCTCAGAATTTCAGAAAGTTTGATAGACTCTTACTATTGTTAAAAATTTTATGTGAGGTTTAGATTTGAAATCCAAAAGTATAAACAGATCTTTATCCATTTATCATCCATCAGGTCACTCATTCACAAACTCACTCACCTATTCAAAATAAAATATTCTGAGCTTCTACTATATTTAGAGCTTGATGCTTGCTTTTTAGATGGATAAAAAGATAGTTGTAAACCTTAAAAGGTCAAGTACTTAAAAGCTAGTATTAGAGTTAGACTTTGACACAAATAATCACATAAATAATTAGATATTGTATACATAATTATAGTGTAGTTCAATCTAGTATGAACTAGGCATAGGAGAATAAGCCTGAGGTTTTGTAGTAAAGACTGGAAATTATCCCACTGGGCAAAAAATTCACATGTCTAAAGGGATTTCATCATGGGGCAACTGTATTGATATTGGCAATGCAAAGCAAGATGATAGAAAATGATCAGACTAGCCTCCAAAAGCAATAATCAAGCAGTGGAGCATCAGGTCATGGTAATAATGATAAAGGTTATAAGCGCATGGAGTTTAATGGACTGAACATATGCCAACTCTTATGCAAGGAATCTTTATTTTACTATTGGACATCTGAACGCACAATGTAGAATGAGATAAAAAGCCTGGGTGGTCCTCTGCAAGTGCATAGAGAAATGAGAAACAACTTGTTGGAAAAGTGGCATTTACCTGGTATCTTGAAAGATTTTATTAAGTAGCAATAAGGAAAATGATAGTCAAGGAGAAAGAAATAGTGTGAGAATATGCAAGGTAGTAGGAAAATATAAAGTGTTTGGGAAAAATAGCATTCTATCCCATAAAACCACAGCAGACAAGATCAGGTATACTGAGAGTGGTATGGCTGTAGATCATCTAGGGCTATTGTAAATACTAGGAAACAGCTTTCCCATATTTTGTCTTTCTTCTTAGGACAAATGTCCAGAAGCAAGTATGCTGGCTCAAATCTAAATTTCAAGTGACCAACTTTTCAATCACTGCCACGTGTTTTCCAGCCTAGTCCTTGTAGCACCTCAACTCCAGTAGTTTTTCTCCCCTACTGGGACCTCCAATTATTGTACCTTCACACTGCCTCTCTCATTCCTCTCTGCTCCTCCCATGTGCTCATGTCCCCCAACAAGGTTAAACACCACAGCCCATTATTATATCCCTCACTTGTGTGCTCACTAAACTCCATTGTTCCTCTCACGTATAGACTTCTAGAAAAATCTTACTCCTGGTTAAATTCCACTCTGATCATTTCATGCTTGCATTCATGCAGCTCATTGCTGTTGGAGGAAAACACACTATTATACTGATTGCTCTTACCCTAAACATATGACCACAAACTGCAAATGCACCCTATTTGTTGTCCACCAGTCTCTGCATTTCCTATTAGGTTGGTGCCAACATAATTGCGGTTTTAAAAGTAATTAAAATCATTAAAAGTAATGGCGAAAACTGCAATTACATTCACATCAACCTAAATATAACCAAGAATGATTATTTTAAGCCTTTTCCTGACTCCTCAAACCTCAGACACTTCCTTTCCTCCTACTTCCTACTTCGTTGAGCAAGTGAATCACTAAAAAGAGCCCTTCCCTACCATGTCTATAGCGCCACATATCTCTTTCTACACTTTGCCTTCTTTTCTGCTACGGTCAACGAACTGTCAGTGCTCCCGTCTAAGACCATCCCCTACTTGTATACTAAAGTATATTGTCATTCAAGGACATCACTCTTAAAATTGTGCCTGCTTTAGCTTGCATTATTTTCCCTCTCTAGCATATAATTCTGATCAGCCTATAAGTGTACCATAATGTTTTCAAGTTAAACAGATAAAAATCTTTTAACCTATGTCACCCTCCATGTAAGTCAAAGTTCTCCTTTACAGTAAAACTCCTTAAAAGTTGACTACTCATTGTTTTTACTTGCTCTCCTTCCATCTGATGTTGAATCCACTCTAATAACTTTTTTATATCTCCCTTTCCACACCAAAACTGCTGTTGTTAAAAGTCACTGATGGCCTCCATATTGCCAAATCAAATGTTTGCTTCCCATCTTTATCTCTCCTGGCCCATTAGCAACATTCAGCTTAAAGTTTTTTTGACACTTTCTTTACTGCTTCCAGAATAACACTTTCTTGTTTCTCCATCTATTTCATCGGCTACTCCTTCTCAGTTTTCTTTGATGATTTCCCCTTATTTTTACACATCTGAATTTTGGAATGTCCCAGGGCTCAGTTCTCAGATTGTCTTTATCTGTGCTTCTGCCCCATGTGATAACATCCAGTGTTATGGTGCTATATTCTATCAATCTATCACACTCTACTGATTAGTGCCACATTTATATCTGCAGCCTGGACCTCTGCAGATTTTAAAACCCATAGTTTATCCAATATCTCTTGTTGCTCAGACTGAACATTTCCAAAACCAAACTCAATTTTCCCCTTTTGTCCTTCTGGAAAACTGTCTCCTCTTGTAGACTTCCTCCTCTAGGTCAATGACAACTCCATTCTGTCATTTTCTTGTACCAGAAGCTTCTAAAAGCTTGAGAGACTTTCACTCACAGCCACATCCAATTCATCAGGAAATCTTGTGGAATCTACGTTCAAAATATATCTAGAATCCAGTCACTTCTTAACATGTCCAATGCAACCTCCCTGATCCAAACTGCTGTCATCTCTCACCTGGAATACTTCCACCTGCCATGGCTTGCTACGGTCTCCCTAATCCACTCTTCCATCTCTGCTCTTTTTCACACAGTGTCAGTGATCCTTTTAAAAAGGAAGCTAGATCATGTCACTTCTCTATTCGAGAACTTTCATTGGCTCTTTATCTCAGAGTAAAATCAAACATCCTTGTTCTTTATAATTCGGCCCTTCTCTTGCATCTTTCTAACTTCAGGTCCTACCACTCTTTTCTTTTCTCACACACTGGCTCCATCCACACTGGCTTTCTTGCTTCTCCTTCTAAACTTGAGGCATGCTCAGGCCCTAGGGCTTGTGAATCTGCCCTTTGCTCTTCCTGGTACACTCTTGTCTGAGATACATTCATAGTGCACCCTCTCACCTCCTTTAGGGCTCTACTCAAATGTCATCTCTCAGAAAAGCCCTCTTTGACCACCTTTTATAAAATAGCTCCCCCAATATCAGTCTGCACATTTTTATTCTATTTTAGTTTTGTCTATAAACTTTTCACCTTCTGACAGACTATTTATTTGCTTAATTGCTCATGCCCATTAAAAAGCAAACTTCATAAAAGCAGGCACCTTTACTTTGCTTTTGATCATGCTCTCTTTCCAAGGCCTGTATCGTTCCTGCAACACCTGGTTGACATCCACCATTTTTTGTTGAATGGACAAATGAATAACATCTATACATCAAATTGTTGAATCATATTATCAAATTGTATATTACATAATTTCTGTGAAGGCCAGTTTCATCGCACAAATATTGGATATTATTTGTAATTTTTGCTAATTTGGTGGACAAAATACAATAGGATATTTTCAATTACTTATATATTCTTCCTTCATCTTCACATTTCATGTATTTACAGTTTTCAAAACTGTTAATTTTGCATAAGGCTTCAGTAGATAGACATGTATTTATCATTGTTTTAGTAATAGTGTAGTGTTAATATGTGAATTAACACTATAGTACAATATCTAAACGGAAATAAGGCATAACAAAACACTTTGGAGTATCTAATTTGCCAAATACAGTGGATATCTGAACTTTTATTATATTATTTTCCTTTTCGTATATTGCCTCTTAGATATCATTATCTAGTTTATTTGTGATCCGTTATTTGCTTTTACCTTGAGTCAGTATATTCAGAGGGTTGCAGTTGTGAAGAATCTACTGTAGCCCTTGGTAAATTAAATTTTGACATAGAGTAAAAAACATATTCGAGTGCTATAGTCATCTTAACTGAACCAAACTGGTTAATCACATTTTAATATTGACAGATTACAAATTGTGAATTGTACCCTAGTTATAAGTTTCTGATTTATTAAAACATATTAATCTGATGGAACTGGTTTTGATAATTTTTCAGAAAAAAGGTTAGTAAAAACTGTGAAACTACACACATTATGTAAATCCAAAATTATAAGTGTTCTATTCAACTTATCCTTTTTTGTTCAATATCTTAAACCACTCTGATAAGATTTACTTATTATAAAAGAAAACTACAAATAGTGGTATATTCAGATCTTGACACATGCATTGAATAATTATTTGATAGTTTTTTTCTGACATTAATTTAATGAACCCCTTTTGACCATATTATGCATGAGTCTTTCTGCTATAGGATATCTTTCATTATAAACTTTCTTAGGAAGTCAGCTCCAAATAGAAGTTTTTGGCTTAGTAATGACAGTTTTAAACAGATTTATTAAGGCATGATTTACATATCATAAAATTTATCCTTTTAAATATATGATTCAGTGATTTTCAAACAATTTTTATTAGAGTTATGCAATCCTTAAAAGTTCCCTTGTGTCAGTGTGCAGTCATGGCCCACTCCTACCCATCCCTACACCCCAACACAGGTAAATGATCTATCAGGCAATATGCAGTTCTCAGTGTTTTTGTAGTGGATATCAGAACTTCATTCCTTTGAAGTTCCTTTTTGTATCCAGATAGTTTTCAATTTTACAGATGTCATATTTGATTATTAAATAACCAGTTGATTGACAGGTTTTGTTTATTACAAATAATGCTGCTGTGAACACCAGTTGACAAGATTGTGTAAATGTATGTTTTTAACTCTTTTGAGTAGATTCCTAAGAATGGAATCGTTAGATCCAAAAGTAAGCATAGGTTTAACCCATTCATAAGCTGCTAAACTTCCAGAGTGGCCATACAACTTTGTAGTCTCCCCAGCAGTGTATGAGCATTCCAACTTGTTCACTTTCTCACTGGCACCTGGTACGGCAGTTTTACAAAATGAGAATCCTTCTGGCGGGTGTGGAACTGTATTTCATTGTAGTTTTAAATTGCATTTCTCTAGTGACTGATGATGGTGAACATCTTTTCATGTGCTTATTTGTCCTTTGTACAGCCTCTTTGATAGAATATTTATTCAAATATTTTGCCAATTTTTAAGATGAATTAAATCCATGTTTTGCGTTTTAAGAGTCCTTTATCAATTCTGGTCACAAGTGCTTTGTCCAATAGATGGTTTACAAATATTTTTTCTCAGTTTATTGCTTGTCCTTCACTTTTTAAATGGCATCTTTTGAAGAATAAAGGTTTTTAATTTTGATGAAGTCAAAGTTATCATTTTCTCTTATGGATTATGCTTTTAGTGTCTTAACCTTTGCCTAATCCAAGGTCACAAAAATTCTCTCCTGTTTTCTACTAGAATTTTTTGTAATATTAGCTATTATATCTAGGTCTATAATCCTTTTTGAGTTAACCTTTGTGTGTGGTTTGGGTTAAGGGCCTAAAGTCATATTTTTGCATATGGAGAGCTAATTGACCTGGAAACATTTGTTGAAAAGATCATCCATTTCCCAATGGTAGCTTTGTTAAAAATCAATTGACCAAAAATCTAAGGATTTATTTCTGGTCTTTCAATTCTGTTCTGTTTGTCTGTATGTCAATTTATGCCAGTACCAACTGTCTTGATTACTGTAGCTTTATAGTAAGTTTGTAACTTCATAATGTAAATCCTCCAACTTTGTTCTTTTAAAAAATAGTTCTGGCTGTTCTAGATCCTTTGTAATTCCCTCTCAAGTTTAGAAGCGTGTTTCTAACTTCTACAAAAAAAGCCTCGTGGGGTTTTGATAGAAATATTATCGTTTCTGTAGATCGATTTTTGGGAATTTTCTTGTTAATCAATATTAAGTCTTCATGTTTATATTTATAAAATGTCCATCTACTGTCATATTCTTTAATTTCATATCTTTAATTTCTCTCAGTAATATTTTATTATTGTCAGTGTACAAATTTTACACTTCTTTTATTAATCCATTGCTAAGAATTGTATACTTTTTGATGATTTTTGAATAGAATTTCTTACTTTCATTTTTGAATTTTTAGTTGCTATTATGTAGAAATACATTTGAATTTTTTAATATTGATCATGAATTCTGCAAACTTGCTATGTTCATTTAATAGTATCTAGTATGTCTTCTTTTTATAGATTCTTTAGGTTTTTCTACCTACAGGATCATGTAGTCTGTGAATAAAGAGAGTTTTACTTCTTCCTTTCTAATTTGTATGCCTGTAATTGCTCTAATTTGTCTAATTGTACTGGGTGGACCTTCCAGTTTGATAATAAATAGTAGCGAAGCAGGCAGATGCCCTTGCCTTAGTTCTGTCTTAAGTGGAGGTTGTTCAATGTTTCTCTTAGATGCCCTTTAAGTTGATGAAGTTTCTTTCTATGCTTTGTTTGCTGAATTTTTTAAAGTCATGAATATGTATTAGATTTTGTCAAATAGTTTTTCTGCATCTATTAGGACAACGATATGCTTTTTTTGTCCTTTATTCTATTAATGTTTGTATTAATTAATTTTTATATTTTAAACTTGTCTTGCATTCCTGGGATAAATCCCACTTGGATGTGTTGTATAATTTATTTTATGTGTTGTTAGATTTGGTTTGCTACTATTTTGTTTTCTGCATCTTTCACAAAAAATGGTGTATTTATTTTACTGCTTTAACTTATACTTGATACTACAACTTTTTAAAAAAAACTTTTATTTTAGGTTTGGGGGTACATGTGAAAGTTCATTACATAGGTAAACTTGTGTCACGGGGGTTTGTTGTACAGATTATTTCATCACCCAGGTATTAAGCCCAGTACCCATTAATTATCTTTTCTGCTCCTCCCCCTCCTCACACCCATTGCCCTCAGGTAGATCCCAGTGTCTATTGTTTCTGTCTTTGTGTTCTTGAGTTTTTATCATTTAGCTCCTGCTTATAAGTGAGAACATGCGATATTTGGTTTTCTGTTCCTGTGTTAGTTTGCCAAGGATAATGGTCTCCAGCTGCATCCATGTTCCTGCAAAAGACATGATCTCATTCTTTTTGTGACTGCATAGTATGCCATGGTGTATATGTACCACATTTTCTTTATCCAGTCTGTCATTGATGGGCATTCAGGTTAATTCCATGTCTTTGCTATTATGAATAGTACTACAGTGAATATTTGCATGCCAGTGTCTTTATAGTAGAATGATTTATATTCCTCTGGGTTTATACCTAGTAATGTGATTGCTGGGTTGAATGGTAGTCCTGCTTTTAGTTCTTGGAGAGATCGCCACATTGTCTTTCACAATGGTTGAACTAATTTACATTCCCACAAGCAGTGTATAAACGTTCTCTTTTCTCCACAACCTCGCCAGCATGTTATTTATTGACATTTTAATAGTGTCCATTCTGACTTGTGTAAGATGGTATCTCATTGTGGTTTTGATTTGCATTCTGTAATAATCAGTGATTTTGAGCTTTTTTTTTCACATGCTTGTTGGCTGCATATATGTCTTCTTTTGGAAAGTATTTGTTCATGTCCTTTGCCCACTTTTTAATGGGGTTGTTTGTTTTTCTCTTGCAAATTAGTTTAAGTTCCTTATAGATGCTGGATATTAGACCTTTGTCAGATGCATAGTTTGCAAATATTTTCTTCCATTTTCTAAGTTGTCTGTTTACTCTGTCGATAGTTCCTTTGGCTGTGCAGAAGCTTTTCAATTTAATTAGATCCCACTTGTCAATTTTTGTTCTGTTGAGATTGCTTTTGGCATCTTTGTCATGAAGTCTTTGCCTGTTCCTGTATCCAGGATGGTATTGCCTACATTGTCTTCCAGAGTTTTTATAGTTTTGGATTTTACATTTATGTCTGTAATCCATCTTGAGTTGATTTTTATATATTGTTACTTTTTTATTAATGATTTTTTGGTATATGTTAATGAAAAATATTGTTTTATAATTTTCTTTTCTTGTGGTGTCTTTGGGTTTGAATTTATGCAAAGAGTTGGGAAGTGTTCCTCCACCTCCACTTGATGAAAAAGGTTGTGTAGGATTAGTATTATTTCCTTTCAAAAAATTTATAGTTCACTAGGGAAGACATCTGGACCTGAATTTTGCTTTGTGGAAAGATTTTTAATTACTAATTCAATTATTTACTTATTTGTCTATTCAGATTTTTGTTTATGAGTCTTTCGTAGTGATTTGGATATTTTAATGAGTTTGTCCATTTCATCTAAGTTGTCCAATTTTTTGGCATAGAGTTGTTCAAAATATTCTCTTATAGTTCTTTTAATTTCTGAAGTGTTCATAGTGATGTTTACCCTTTCATTCTTGAGTTTGACAATTGTGTCTTTTCTTGGTTAACATAGCTAAAAGTAAAATGATTTTGTTGATCTTTTCAATGAGCTAACTTTTGGTTTCATTGATTTTAAAACATATTGTTTTATGTTATCTATGTAATTGGTTTCTAGATCTTTATTTTTTCCTTCCTTTTGCTTGCTTAGGCTTTTCTTTTCTAGGCCCTTAAAGTAGAAGCTTGGATTATTTATTTGAATTTTTTTTTTGATATTTACATTGAAAGCTATATTTTCTTTAAAACACTACTTTAGGTATATCTCATACATTGATGAGTTGTGTTTTTATTAAGTTCAGAATGTATTCTAATTTCCATTATAGCTCCATTTATCTGTGAATTATTTAGAGTATGTTATTTGTTTTTTATATATTTGTGGAGTCCCTAAATTTCTTTCTGTTGTCAATTTCTAATTGATTATTGTTGTGGTTGTGGACAATACCTGAATGATTTCAATAATTTTAAATTTATCAAGATTTATTCTTTGGTTTAGCATATATTATGTGTGCATTTGGAAATAATGTGTATTTCACTGTTATTGGGTGGAGTGCTCTCTGAATGTCAGGTCTAGTTGATTGTGTTGTTCAAGTCTTCTATACCCCTGTATCTTTTCTGTCTAGTTTTTCTATCAAATATTGAGAGTACAGTATTAAAATATACAACTATAATTGGTTAATTGCCTATTTCGCTTTTAAATTCTGTCAGTTTTAGCTTTGGGTATTTTCTGTCTCTGTGTGTAAGTATATAGCTATAATTGCTATATTGTCCTGATGTATTGGCCCTCTGACCATTATGAATGATCCTCTTTGTCTCGTTACATTTATTGTCTCAAAGTATTTTTGTATGATATTAATACAGCCACATCAGCTCCCTTATGGTTATACAGTCTAGCTTTTTCCATCCTCTTATTTTCACCTGTTTATGTCTTTGTATCTAAAGTGTATCTCTTATAGACAGCATTTGGTTGTATCTGGTCTTTGTATGCAGTCTGATAATGTGCCTTTTGATTGTAGTGTTTAGTCCAATTACATCTAATTGACGTGGTTGGATTTACATCTGTCATGTTGCTATTTGCTTTCACTATCTCACATGCTTTCTGAGCTCCATGCTCTGTTCCAAATCAAGTCAGCTACCTCCAGCAATGAAGCTGCTGGTTTCAAGGCCAGTCCCACTATGGTAAAATGTCCATGTTGACCCAGCTAGGGCAGTGGATGGGGGTAGTAGCTTCAGGCCAGAATTCCGCAGACTCCCACTGTTAACTGGTATTCCGTAGTTTCTGGTGAATGCATGCTTCTCAATTTGCTGTTTGCCCGTGGTTGATTTCTAGAGCTTGGAATGATTACTCTGACAATGTGATCCAGTTGTATAGCTATTTTCATTTTTTTGTGTGGAGAATATTTGTGATTCTTTTACTCCTTCATGGCTGGAAGTCTCTAACATTTTGAATTTGATAAAATATTTTGATGAAACATATGGGCTTTCTTTTTCTGACAAATGAAAAATGGTAACTTAAAAACTCCATAATCATACTTTTTTCTTATACTTTAACTAGGCTTTAAAAATAAAGTTAAAGGTTTTTGGAACTATAAATTTTTCTCAATACCGATCAATTGTTTGTCTTACAGCAGTTTAAAAACTAGGCGATAACCTAAAAGTTATATAAATCTTATAAAATCTCAGTTTTTTTGAATCTATACTTTTTACTTCCTACATTTATTAATAGAGAGATTTTATTTTGTCATTGTGCTTAGTTAATCAATTTCATCAGACTCTAAATTTACCATGGAATTAAGGATATACAGACTGTTAATAAGAAAATAATGGCAATGTGTAAATTTCACTTTCTTGTGAATATGTAGTGAAGGGAAAGAAAAGACAGAGACTATATGTTAGAATCAGGGGATCTCAGAATGTAAAGGTATCGTATATCTCTAGTTCTGTAGCTGAGATAGGAATGTCTAATTGAACCTCTCTGTCATGGAACCTGTGCTTGAATACCTCCATTCTTGTAGAGCTCACTAGCATACTGATAAAGTCTAATCCATTTTTTTGAATAGCTCTAACATTTGACTATGAAGTCTGAAATGAAAAAACCTCCCAAATGCTGAAAATATTTCCTTCTAACTATAGAAAAAGGAAAGAATTTCCATTAACTCAAAATGGTAATGACTGATTTGATCATCATAGAGAAACATGAAGGAATTTATAGGTTGGAAGTTTCTGTTCTTGTGGAGGAAGGACCTGATTTAAAGCACAGTACAAAAATCCCAGATTGTGGAAATAGCTAGTGACTGAGGGTGTCCTGGAATGGAAGAAAAATGAATATGTGGGGGAAGGTACAGAAAAGCACCAATGTTGCCTTATAGTCCAATCTCCTCTCTTTTCTTTCAGATTTTGCCCCTGCAGAGCAGATGGCACATGACCCCAGTGCTCTATTAAGTTAGAGTAAATCAGAATAAGAAAGTCCCATACTAATAATAAGAGGCATCTACTAGTTGGATAAGAGCATTGACTTTAGAATCAGGTGAACTTGGGTTTGAATCAGCTCAATCAATCCCTTGGCAGCTGAGTGACCAAGAAAAGGTAGTTTTTCCCTGTTTTCATTTTCTCATCTTTAAGTGGGGCTGATGATAACAGGGGTTGTTATAAGGAATAAATAAAACAATATACATCAAGCTCTTAGGGCAGTACTTGACACTTAGTAGAACATTTGATAAATAATGGCTGATATATATTGACTGAGTTAATTCAACAGATATTTACTGAGTATCTACTGCATGTGAGATACTGCACTACATGCTGGGAATATAGCAGTAAACACATACATTTTGACTTTTATGGAGCTTATATTCTAGTGGAAAAGTCTAGGTAAAAAGTTAGGTACGCATATACATGTATACACTTGTTGAAGACCATGATAAATGCTATTGTATTTTAACAATAATGGATATGTAAGTGGTTTCTTGAGGCCTTAACATAAAACTGCTTTTTTACAATTGTCCCTAGTTATGTTATTACACTCCTCCTTTTCACACAAAGTAGTGCCCCCCTTTAAAAAAACCAGTCTTGTTTCAAAACTTTTCAATCCCTTTTGTTTATTAGTTTGATTCTTTTTGTTTCTTTAAAACTTCATCCAGTTTATTTTAAAGTATGAACCTTACATCCAGTGTAAAACTCTTCACATCCCTCTGCAAACCCGAAGTGCAAGAATGGAAGGAGCAGTCTTCTCTATTTTTGTCCCACCTTCCTTCCCAGCACCAGATCCTTGGAACCTGGAGAGAGGACAGAGGAGGTAAAGGTTTCCACAAGTAGCTACAAAGTACCCATTGTGACTCCAGCAGGGAGGCAAGAGAGGAAATATCCCTTCCATGAATGCAGCCTCCCTAAAGCATAGCCTCCTTCTTCTTCCTATCAATCATCTTTTTAGTAGGTGGGAGAGTGTTTGTGTATGTACATGCACATGTGTGGCAGTACAGTCATCCCTCACTATCATGGGGGATTGGTTTCAGGACCTCAGAAGATGCTCAAGTCCATTATATAAAGTGTCATAGTATTTGCATATAACCTACACACATCCTCCTGTATACTTTAAATCATGTCTAGTTACTCATAATATCCAATACAATGCCTACACATCACTTCATTTGCATGGATTAAGTGTAGTACTCCACAGGTGGCAAATTAAAATGTTGTTATTTGGAACCCTGTGGAACTTTTTCCCAAATATTTTCCATCCACAGTTGGTTGAATCCACAGATGCGGAACCCAGAGATACAGTAGGCTGACTGTATTTCTGGTTCTGTTAACTGACCATTTTTCAGAAAACCTTTTAAGGAGGTGGGTATCTCTAACAGGCGGGGCTCTCTGAACTTTAAATATGTTCTTTATGTATGATGTTTTTGCTTCCAACTCTAGGTTTTAATCACCATGTACAGTTTCTGACACTTGATACCACTGTGTTTTAGGTGTTAAATGAGTGTTATTTGACCTTATACGGGTTAGTAGTAGATTTTTGTAATTGGGAGAGAATATGATACAGTATTCTCTTTGGTAGGAAATTTTTGTTCTCGTCATAAACAAACTTTTATTTGCCTTAGCAGTCATACATGAAAACACTGTTGATCAAGATGGGAAAGCTTTTTTGTCCATTTGTTTGTTTTTGTGATTACTGTTCTTCAGCATAATGGTGCTGAATGTTTAATAGAAAAAGTCCTTTGTATTTGAGAGAGGAAAATAATTGGTACTATGATATTTTAGGAAGTTTTGTTCTCCATATGGAAACAGATATGATAGAATAATTTTCAACAGCTTATCACTGACAGAAGGATGGAATTCATACTTAGTCCTTTCTTCCTATGTACATAAAGAATCAAATGACTTCTGCAGGTTAAGTCTTTTACCAGGACCTTTGATGATAAAAGCGAGAAATTATAATGCAAGATATGTATTTATATAGTACAATAATTACTATTTCTATTATGTATGATTTATACTTTATTATGTGCTCAACAAATACTAAATATGTGCAGAATATGATAAAGACTGAAATGCTACATATATTTACCTTTTAATTTTTTTTACAGTCTTTAGTGTTGTCACAATCTGCACATTAACGCATTTTTATCATTTAGGACTAGATCAAAATCATGTGTCCTAAATCTGGCTGTCTTCCTTCCTGCCTGTCTTTCTTCTTCCCTTCCTTCTTGCTTGCCTGCATTTCTTCCCTATTTTTCCTTTTTATGAAGAAGAGGGTAAAATTATATCTGTGAGTTTGACATCAATGACTCTGTCAATGAAGGGTTAAATTAGAGCTTTCACAGTTCAACATAACTTGTAATGCCCAAATTTATCCAAGAATTGTTATGATTGCCAACGTGGTAAGCTGTCAACATAACTATCTTTTGGATGAACTTTCGAGTGGGAGTAAATGTAATGACAGGCATATTGCTTTTATGCATCCTTCCCATGCCTACAATTGCTGATTTTTGTAGAAGTTCACTTTTCCTGATTTGAGTTTGTCTAAGAAAATCCTAACACTTTCTATATAGACTACTCTATAAACATGATCTAAAAGGGTCATCCATTTGTAGGATTAGTATTCACATATATTTTCATTTGAGATACATAAGGCTTTTATCCTTTTTCCTCACTTCTAACTAAACAGGATTAATAGGAAGTAATATATATGCATGGTTTCAGTAGCTTCAGTTTAAAGGAAATGTCATCAATCATATCTATTGTGTTTTGAAGCAAGATGGTATATATAAAATAATACAACAGGACAGGAGTCATTTTTCAGACATTGTGCCATTATCATTTTAGTTTTGGGAAGAGAATGTTGTTATAGTCAAATCATCCAAGGCCAGATTAAGGGGTCTAGTAACCTTTTTAAAGTCATAAGCTAGATTTATAACCCCTTCATTTCTTGCATGATGAGAGATGTGAAGTGTTCACTCTATTAGCCTCCAAATGGGATCTGGGGCATGAAAAGTTATATAGAAAAATGTTAACTTTTACACACTAAGAAAAGAGTTTGTGCTAGCCAAGAAATTACACAAAATTTTGGAGGCAGCAGGACAAATGCATTGGCAGTGATATCCAGACATGATCAGTCCAGGTACTATGTTTGACTCTTGTGTTGTGATTTTTCCAATTAAAACCTTCTCTGGTCTGAACTGAAAGGTATAAATGCCATGAGAAAATACAGTAGGTATGGAAGTGCCCCTGAAATAAGAGTGGTATATATGTGGCTTCCATATGAAGTTTCCCCATTCTCAGCCCAGGTAAGATATTGTTCATCCATCGCAGCACCCTGTCCTGCTGAGGCTGGACATGGTCCTCAATGAAGTGCTCCAGGAATTCACTGCCAATCCAAGAGAATGAGAGAGCACTTTTTTTTGTTTTTCTGCGTAGCAGGAATAAACAGCTCAATATTTGACTCAGAAATACCTAATGGATATTTTATCATAAATGTATTGAAAAAGATGGTTGAAAATTTATAAAATTCCATTTGTGTTTTGGAGATTATAGCAAGAATCGAGACATAAAGAAATGCATCTTTAGAGTTATCTGTTATTTTCAAAATTCTACTTAAACACTCATGAAAGAAACAAAAAAAGTTTAGCAATGGATCATTTTCACGTTGTTGTATATTGATTTGAGTCGCTTCTTTTTGAGATGAGTTTCATCTCTGCCTGCAGTTACTCTCTCAGCTCTACTCCATGTTGACGTGCAGCTGTCCTTTGTCATGGCAAGAGTGTGAGTCAGGCTCCATGGCTTCCGCAATAAAACCCCACCTTTTCTTCCTACACACCTGGAATCTAGAGAATGAATATCCTCCAGTCCTCCACGAAAGAGACATGCATCCCCTGAATGATGTTTTTGTGATTAGATTGTGAACTATGCCATACAGCTTCTGTCAAAAGCATAAAAGGGCTTTGAGTTTTCAAACCCTGAGTGAGTCTTTGCACAGTTTACCCTAACTATGCAATCTTACGCATCTTTGGATTCACTTTTCTTGTCTGCAAAATGGAGGTCACTGTGATAATGCTCTCAATGTGTAGGGCTTGTTTTGTGGCATGAAATTAAATATGTGAAAATTTGTGTGCAGTTTCAAATGAATGCCAGTTAACCTTCAGCCCTCCCCACTGTTTTCTAGAACATGACACTTACCTTATGTGGAGGCAGGACAGCAGAGATGTTGAAAGCATTGTCCTTGAAGCCAAGCACACCAGATTCACATCTCAATTTCACCATTCACTTAATTACATAACTCAAGGCACTTTCCTTGACCCTTCTAAGCCTCAGTTTCTTTATTTGCCTTGATTGAAATGGACTGTTATAATTAAATTGTCAGGTGTTTAAAGCAGCTGGCATAGTCGCTTGTTCCCAGTAAATAGTTAATGGTGGCTTTATAATCAATAAATACTAGTTGATTTAATGAAAGTTATAATCCAAGACATGCTAACCAGCCTACATTTTTCTCTTTTACCCTCAACATGAGTCAGATAATCAGAAGGCTACATATATGAGTTATTTTGCATTATCCCACAGTACACTTACTGCTATAGGTTTTCAATATAGGATATATTGGCGTTTTATTGGTGTTCTTTTGAAGTGATGGAAATCCATGAATGCCTTTGACTTATGAATTACGCTGTTCATTTTGTTTTTTGATGTCATAACCCATATGACAAACTCTTAACCAAATTTAAATATTAGAAAAAATGTCTTTCTTTTGATTTACTGTTTTATCTTCTTTCATGAGGCAAAATGTGTCATGTATAATGCATAGCATTTCCCTCTTTGGCTGTCAGAAGCTCAGAGATATGTTTTTTGTTGTTGTTGTTGTTGTTTTTTACAAAACTTTAGCCATGTTAAAAATTGGAACCTTCATATATAATTGTTGCTTCCTGGTCACTTTTGTTATTGGTCTTTTATTCTTTCATTTTTATGTTACTGTATTCCAGTTCTGTATCTTCATTTTTATGGTAAACTTGCCCAAGCTCCTTTTTAAATAAATGGATCGCTGAAAATTAGAAAACTAGAAAAATAATGTTATTTAATTCTGATAAGCTTTGATTCTACTTTTGCTATCCTGCAGCATTCTGCATTAACTTTATTAAATCAGAATTAATTTTGAGACTCAAGTAAATATCCTAATCAGCAAAGTAGTGTACTGTCTATTAATCAAAATAATGTGTGCATTATGAAACAACATGCTAAGATGGGTAACACTACTTTTATTTATTTATTTATTTGAGACAGAGCCTCGCTTTATTGCCCAGGTTGGAGTGCAGTGGGGATCTCAGCTCACTGAAACCTCTGCTTCCCGGGTTCAAGTGATTCTCCCGCTAATTTTTGTATTTTTGGTAGAGACGGGGTTTTGTCATGTTGAATAAGCTGCTGTTGAACTCCTGACCTCAAGTGATCCACCCATCTCGGCCTCCCAAAGTGCTAGGATTACAAATGTGAACCACCCCATCCAGCCTTAATTTTAAAAATATAATTAATTCTAATAATAGTTAGTTAACCAACCTGAGGATACAGAACATACATGTTTATTGCTGTGATATTTCACCTGTAAAAGATAATTGGTCGCAATATAAAAATAACGCTTTTAAAATTAATATAATATTTCTTTTTGTGCTCATGTATAAAATTTCTTTTGGAGATAAAATTTAAAAACTTGTTCTTTTCTCATATAGCCTTAAGTTTACCTAGTTTTAATTTCTATCAACATCCTACCTCCTCAAAACTTTTACTTTGTTATCTTAAAAACAAAGTTAAAAACTATGTTATCTCAAAAACCAATGAAGAGAAATTCATTGTATAACATTTTGGTAAACAAGCAGTTAAGGATTTTGAAAGGGCTCCATTTGCATTCTAGTACTTTCTGCTAGTATATGGCCTAAGGAAACTGATAAAACAGTTTTAATAAGTGAAATAAAGTGAAGCTGTATATTAACCTCATTAAAGGCAAGAGAGTTGAGAAAAAGATCTGGTATGTTTGAGAAGTGTTTTGTGGTCCTTCATGTTGGAAGAAAGAATGAATAACCTGTGTTTGTTTCCTAAGAGATAATATCAGTCGCAAAAATATAACCCTAGCTCTCCCAGAATATATCAGGAATACAAACTATTAAAGTAATAATGAGAATGGTAAAGCTATAGTCTGGCTGTGGATTCCAGACCTTTCAAGCTGTTTGGATGACAAATCACTTCTCAGTTTGCAAATTCACTCCCCTTAGTGAGATACTGTATATAAAACACAATGCCTGATTTGAAAGGTTTGGGCAGAGGAATGGGGACACCCTCAATTACTTCACTTTTCTTTCCCTGTCTTGCCTCCATGAGTGGGGCTATCAACACTGTGTCACCTGATGGCCTCAGTCTGCACCTGTTGCTGCTGTCCCAGATGGCCCTGATCTTGGTCTTTTTTCCTGAGGTCTCATCTTGACAGCACAGATGTGGAAGTCATTCCATTCCTGAAGTCCATTGTTGCCATACTTGTTGAAGTAGTTGAAGGTTCTGTCGTCTTACTTGGCTCCTGAAAGTGTCTAAGCTTTTACTTTACCATTTCAAGAAGGTGTAGACAGGTCCTTGAGGGAGAAGCAGCTACCTAAAGAGAAACACAGAGAGCTACCTCTAAAAGTGCTGTGACAAGAGATAACCCAGAATGATGTCTAGCCACACTGAGTCTTTTCTCTCAGATATGATCCATTTCCCATTTAGAGAGAGACTGTGGCAGTGTTTATCTTCCCTTTTGTGAGGAGTCTTAATTTCTGTATGTCTGAGTCCAGTTTTCTACATAACTTTTATTTTTTTCTTGGAATTCTATGTTGTCTTCATGTAAGTAAGATTTTATAGCATCAACTTGGGCAGTTGAGTGTTCTTGGTCTTCTTCTCCTTACCCTTTTTTTTGAAGGAGTAAGCCAAGGAGTTTTATTAGGGTATATGTATATATAATTGTCTTCATATTCTATCTTTTTTATATTATTAAGGAAAAGCAGTAACCTGATAGAACATGTCTATATCATCAAGAGGACTAATGTAATAAGCATCTACTATGTGCTTTATAATAATCTCATTTAATTCTCACAAGATCCTTAAAAATTAGGAATGTACATTTTATAGGTAAAAAACACCAAGGTTCAGAGGAGTTATGTGACTTGATCAAGATTACATGCTAGTTATGAATGGAGTCCATGTTCAATTTTGGTGCATTTTGTTGGACCCCAAAGTGCATCCTCTACTTCCAGGGCAGCTTTTGGCTGCCTTAAGTAAATGACTTCTCCACTACTGAATAGTCTACTTTGCTGCTGCGCATGATGCCAGAGGCATTCCTATTAGTCCTTTCCTTTGATAAACATGTTTACAAATACATTTTTTTCTCACTCAGAGCCTTTCGTAGCTGAAGTGAAAGAGTAAAACTTTTGTCATAGTAAAATACCTAGACCCAAGTAAATATTGACTCTACATGGTTATCCATCACTTTACACAAAGTAGGTTCATAATATATACACACCAAACAAATGTTTATATTGAATTTAAAGAACGCTTATATACTGTTGGTGGGAGTGTGAATTAGTTCAACCATTGTGGAAGATATTGTGGTGGTACCTCAAAGACTTAAACGCAGAAATACCATTTGACCCAGCAGCCCCATTACTGGGTATATACCCAAAGGAATATAAATAATTCCACTATAAAGATACATGCATGTGTATGTTCACTGTAGCACTTTTCACAATAGCAGAGACATAGAATCAACCTAAATGCCCATGATGATAGACAGGATAAAGAAAATGTGGTACATGTACACCATGGAATACTATACACCCATGAAAAAGAAGAAGATCATGTTCTTTGCAGGAACATGGATGGAGCTGAAGGCCATTATCCTTAGCAAACTAATGCAGGAGCAGAAAACCAAATACCTGATGTTCTCACTTACAAGTGCGGCTAAATTATGAGAACACATGGACACATAGAGGGAAACAACACACACTGGGGCCTATCAGAGGGTGGAAGGTAGGAGGAGGGTGAGGATCAGGAAAAATAACTAATGATACTAGGCTTAATACCTGGGTGATGAAATAAAGGATACAACAAACCTCCATGACACACGTTTACCTATGTAACAAACCTGCACATGTATCCCTGAACTTATAATAAAAGAATAAAAAAAAAGTAAAAATTAATAAAATTTTAAAAAGCTCATGTATGGGTCTGGATACTAAAGGTAGCTTTTTATGTTAAAGAAGTTCTTCTCAGGTTCTAAATGTATTTATTTAAAAAAAGTTTTGTTTTTGTTTTTTGCCTAAAGAAAATCTTTATTGTGAGAAACGACAGATCAGATTTGGTTTAGAAGGTCTGTGAATTTAATAGCAGTTGTGCTAGAGTTGATTATGTGGAAATTAGCTTTTCTATTTGTATATATTCATGGGTGCAAGTGCAGTTTTGCTACATTGATATACTGCTCTGTCATGAAGTCGGTCTTCAGTGCATCCATAACTGGAGTAATGCACATTGTACCCACCAAGCAACCTCCCATCACTCACCCCTCCTCATCCCTCATACCCTTTCAAGTCTTCATTGTCCACCATTCCACACTCTGCTTCTATACGTACACATTATTTAGCTCCCACTTATGAGGAGAACGTGCAATATTCGTCTTTGTGTTTGGGTTGTTTCACTTAGGATTATGGCCTCCAGTTCCATCCATGTTGCTGCAAAAGACATGATTTTATTCTTTTTTTGTGGCTGAATAGTATTTCATTGTGTCTATATACCACATTTTCTTTATCCAGTTATACATTGGACACTTAGGTTGATTTCATATTTTGCTATTGTGAATAGTTCTGTGATAAATAGACAAGTACAGATATCTTTTTGATGTAATGATTTTTCTTTTCCTTTGGGTAGATACCAAGTAGTGAGACTGCTGAATCATATGGTCATTCCATCCTCAGTTCTTTGAGAAATCTCCATATCGTTTTCTGAAAAGGTGGTACTAATTTACATCCTCACTAACAGTGTATAAGTTCCTTTCTTTCCACATCCTCTCCAACATGTTAATTTTGTCTTTTTAATATTAGCCATTCTCATTAGTGTAAGATGGTATCTCATTGTGGTTTTAATTTGCATTCATCTGATTATTAGTGATGCTGAACATTTTTTCATATGCTTGTTGGACATTTGTCTTTTTTAAAAATATAGTCTATTCATCTCTTTAGCCCACTTTTAAATGGGATTGTTTGGGAACTTTTTTGTTGTTGTTGAGTTGTTTGAGTTCCTTATACATTGTGGATGTTAGTCTCCTGTTGGAAATATTTTCTCTTTCTAAATGGATTTTAAAATAAAAAAGTTGAGAGGAAGAGTGTCTCATGAAACTCTTTTAGCCATCATATTGCGAACCATTGACTTCCTTGTTGACATTCACTGAAGAGTTGGAACACCATTCCTATTCAAGAAAGTTTTCAACAAAAAAATTCTTAAAAAAGAAGGAAATGATGACGTAAAAATTCTCTTTCCAAAGTCCAGTGTAATAAAGTGGTGTGTAGTACATAGCATCTTAATGTGTAAAAGGAATTGAGTTGGTATATCTTGGAGACGAAACACTTAGAAAACTTTTACCTTATCTTCTATGCTACACTCAAAAACTAGTTTCATTTTAGTCAAAATTTGAGAAGCTATAATTCAAGAGACTTCTATATTTTGCTTTTTTTTAATTGGGCTTCTTGTGAGAACATCAATAATTGCACTGTGTATAAAAGGTTCTTCAGAACGTCTAATGATTGTGGGACTAGGTGAGGTCAGTTCTGTGGTAGGCATAGGGAAAGCTTCTTGCTCATACTTTTCATCTGCCTGACATATAATACCTTTGTGATATGTTATCCATTTCATTAAATAAACAGTTATTGAAATGTATCTCTTCTTTATAACTTCTAAGTGTTCTAAAGCCACATAACTATGGATTATAGCTGATGGCCTTAGAGAATATTTTTGCTCTAGATATAAATGTGTTGGTCTGTAGAGCAAGTTGACTTTCATGTTACCACCTAAAAAATTTAGTTCACTAAATTTTGAAGATTGTCATTTGCTTACTCTCTGTTTTTTAGATA
Organism: Macaca nemestrina; assembly: GCF_043159975.1. NCBI lineage: Eukaryota > Metazoa > Chordata > Mammalia > Primates > Cercopithecidae > Macaca > Macaca nemestrina. The sequence continues at coordinate 80,419,773 of NC_092135.1, read as the reverse complement.
AGTGTATATAATTTTAACTATTTGAAATGTTATTCCACCTACGTGCAGTAGTTAAGTACAAAAATCACTTAGAACACAGACAAGGTAATTCACGAAAAACAAATTGCTATATCAAAATAGTCATAGTATCTCTATAAAAATGTGAAGTCTAATATCATCTCCCACTGGATTGAGCCTAATGTTCCTTGTGCAAAACCTTTCTTCTAAGTGTTCTATAACAGAGTAGAGATTCTCTTCACTCCATGACTGTGTTCATATGTAGTACCTATTTGCTGTTCCATGAACAGTGCATACTGTCTCTTGCATCTACCCTCATTTCACAGGATGACTTCTTCCCATTCTTAATATCTCAATTTATAGAGACCTACTTTCAGAATAGATCCTGGATTGCAAGACAGTAGTGGAGACCCCTCCACTTTGAATATACAGATTCCTGTATGTATTTACTGACTTCACAGTGTTATCATGTCTTTATTGAAATTTCTTATTTCTCTCTCTTATGAAACTCTAAGTTCCTAGAGACGAAGAACTGTCTTCTTGTTTACTGTTAAGTAGCTATTTCTATAATAGCTTTTGCTAGAGATTTAGCTGCTCAAAATTAATATTTGGAGAATTGAATTAAACGGAACATTTAGAATGCTAGAAAGCATTGAGACTTACACCATTGAGTTTGATGTTATCTGTAGTTTTTCATAGCTGCACTTAATCAGGTTAAGGATATTCCTGCTAAGCTCTAGATTTCTTAGTTTTTATTATGAAATGTTGGTCTATTTTGTCAAATTCTTTCACTAAATTTACTGAGATGGTTGCATAAACACCTCATTTCATTACACTTTGCTTTACTGTAACTTCACAGATATTGTGCCTTTTATAAATTAAAAGTTTGTGGGAACCCTTTGTTGACCAAGTCCACCAGTGCCATTTTTCCAACAGCATGTTTTCACCTAATGCCTTTCTCACATTCTGATAATTCTTGCAACTATTTCATACTTTTTCATTACTGTAATATTTATTATGGTGATCTGTGATCAATGATCTTTGTTGTTACTGTTGTCATCGTTATGGGGTGCCAACCACATGCAAATAAGACAGAGAACTTAATAAATGTTATGTGTGTTCTGATTGCTCCCACTGACCAGCTGTTCCATCTCTCTCTTCCTCTCCTTAGCCTCCCTGTTCCCTGAAACAATATTGAAATTAGACCAATTAATAACCTTTCAATGGCCCCTATAGCCTCTAAGTGTTCAAGTGAAAGGAAGAGTTGCATGTTTCTCACTTTAAATCAAAAGCGAGAAATGATGAAGTTTAGTGAAGAAGGCACAATGAATGCCAAGATAGGCTGAAAGCTTGGCCTCTTGCACCAAACAGTAAGCCAAGTTGTAAACACAAAGGAAAAGTTGTTGATGGAAATTAAAAATGCTATCCTAGCGAACATATGAATTACAAGAAAGCCAAACAGCCTCATTGCTGATATGGAGAAAGTTTTAGTGGTCTGGATAGATGATCAAACCAGCCACAACATTACCTTTACTCAAAGCCTAATTTGGAGCAAGGCCCTAATCCTCTTCAATTCTATGAAGGCTGAGAGAGATGAGGAAGCTGGAGAAGAAAAGTCTGAAGCTAGCAGAGGCTGGTTCATGAGGTTTAAGGAAAGAAGCTGTCTTCCTAACATAAAAGTGCAAGATGAAGCAGCAAATACTGATGGAGAAGCTGCAGCAAGTTTTCCAGATTATTGATGAAGGTGGCTACACTAAAAAATGGATTTTCAGTGTAGATGACACAGATTTCTATTGAAAGAAGATGCCATCTAGGACTTTCATAGCTAGAGAAGAAAAGCCAGTGCCTGACTTCAAAGCTTCAAAGGCCTGGGTAACTCCCCTGTCAGGAGTTAATGACAGTGGCGACTTTAAGTTAGAGCCAGTGCTCATTTACCATTCTGAAAATCCCAGAGCACTGAAGAATTTGGGTAAATCTACTCTGCTTCTATTCTAGAAATGGAACAATGAAGCCTGGATAAGAGTACATCTGTTTACAGCAAGGTTTACTGAAAATTTTAAACCCACTATTAAGACCTACTGCTCAGAGAAAATGATTCATTTCAAAATATTACTGCTCATTAACAATGCATATAGTCACCCAGGAGCTCTGCTGGTGATGTAAATGGAGATTAATGCTGTTTTCATGCCTGCTCACACAACATCCATTCTGAAGCCATGGACCAAGGAGTAATTTTGACTTTCAAGTCTTATTATTTAAGAAATACATTTCATGAGGCTGTAGCTGCCACAAATAGTGATTCTTCTGATGGATCTGAGCAAAGTAAATTGAAAACCTTCTGGATAGGATTTGCTATTTCAAATCCCATTAAGAACATTCGTGTTTCATGGGAGGAGGCCAAAATATCAACATTAACATAAAGAGTTCAGAAGTTGACTCCAACCCTCATGGATGACTTTGAGGTGGTTCAAGACGTTAGTGAAGAAAGTGACTCCAGATTTGGTGAAAATAGCAAGAGAACTAGAAGTAAAAATAGAGCCTGAACATGTGGCCGAATTACTTCAATCTTGGAATAATATTTCAAAGGATGTGGAGTTGCTTTTTATGGATGAGCAAAGGAAATGGTTTATTGAGATGGAATCTACTTCTAGTGAAGGTGCTATGAACATTGTTGAAATAACAACGGATATAAACTTGTACATAAACTTAGTTGAGAAAGCAATGGTGGAGTTTGAGAGGATTGACTTCAATTTCAAAAGAAGTTCTACTGTCAGTCAAATGCTATCAAACAGCATTACATGCTACAGAGATATCTTTTGTGAAAAGAGGAGTCCATTGATGCAGCAAACTTCGTTCTTGTCTTATTTTATGAAATTGCCACAACCACCCCAACTTTCAGTAACCACAACCCTGATCACTCAGCAACAATCACACTGAAGTAAGATTCTCTATCAGGAAAAATATTATGATTCACTGAAGACTCAGATAATCGTTAGTATGTTTTAGCAATAAAGAAATTTTAAATTAAAGTATCTATGTTGTTTTTTAGGCATAATGGTATTTCACACGTAATAAATTACCATAGATTGTAAACATAACTTTCATACATAGTGCAAAACAAGAAAACTTATGTAACTCACTTTATTGGGACGTTAGCTTTATTGTGGTGGACTGAAACTGAACCTGCAATGTTTCTGAGGTATGTCTATGTATGGTTTTCTCTCTTTGTTCAAGTAATATGGCTAATTACATTGATTAATTTTTGGATATTAAATAAATCTTACATTCTCTTTGGTAATGATATATAATCCTTTTTACATAATGCTCAATTTGATTTGCTAATTTTTTTTACAGTTTTAATCTCTGTTTTCAAGTGATATTAGTCTGCAGTTCTCTTGGGTTATATTTGTTTGGCTTTGGAATCAGGATAATTCTGGCTTAATAACATAAATTGGGAATTTTTTTCTAATACTCTAGTCTCTGAAAGAGTTTGTGGATGATAGTTACTATTTTTCCCTTAAATGTTTAATATAATTCCCAATTGAAGCTATCTGGGTCCAATGTTTTCCTTTTGGGAAGGTTTTAATTACAAACTAAAATTTTTAAATTTAATATAAAACTGCTCAATTTTTAAAAATGTTCTTCATGTGATTTTTAGGAATTTCCCATTTCATTTAGGTGCAAAATTTATTGGCACAAAGTTGTTTGTAGTATCTTCTTCATATCCTGCAATTTCCTTATTTTCCTTTTAATGTCCATAGAATCTGTAGTGAGGTGGTCTCTTTCATTCCTGATATTGGTAATTTTCTTTCCTCTCTCCCTCTTTCCCTTCCTCCCCACTCCCTTGTTCTCTCCCTCCCTTCTTTCATTCCTCTTTTCTTCTTCCTTTTTTCTTTCCATCTTTCTTTCCTTCTTTTCTTTTCTTTTATCCCTTCCTTTTCTTTCTTTCTCCTTCACAAGATATAAGCTACGCATACACTTTAATCTCTAGTTGCCCTTTTAATCTAGTGAGCCTAGCAGCTCAAAAGACAAATCCTAAGAGCTCCTCTTACTTTCACCTGTATGGGAAGAGCAGAGTTGATTTTTCTCTAGGCTTCTATTCAGCAAAACCGTGTCCATGCCCTGTTGCCTTTTCAAAAATAAGGATTCCCATGAGAAGAAAGAAGGCACTAGTTAGGAAAAAGACTAGAACTTTGGTTTACTTCACAATTCTAACCAACAGTTCCGCCTCCCATATAATGATCCATTTGTGTGCTCTTTTTGGATGCTTCAGTCAAGAGCTCCCCTTCCTGAGAATGGAGTGGTGAATATGAGCAACACCCCTTCTTTGAAAATCTTACTGTTTATAGACCAGAGTACGTAGCTCTCTGTCTAGTATTCTAAGTCCTCTTCTTTCTGGTCTTCCCAAGTTTCCAATGTTCTGTTTCACTGTTTCCATCCTCACCTCTCCAGGTGAGATGGTTTACTATTTTGCCAACACACTTTGTGGATTTATGTTTCTATGGCTTCACATTTGTAGTACCATTCCACTCCTCAATGTCCCCAATTTCTAATTTCTCTACGTTTTCTAGAACTAAAGCCCAGAGAGGTGGCAGAAGTTGATCAATGAGAGAATGAGAAAAGAAGACAAATGTAGGGTTTTTCTTTCCTAGCTCTAAGAGTTTGATTTTAATCTGGTGAGAAATAGGATGCCTTTTAAGTTCCTGGGGAAGATAACTCTTAGGAAGAAAATGTGGTCTGGGAAAGATAAACTCAATAAAACTCAATGTCTTTAAATAGTAGGATAGAAGATGAAACTTGTGACAGGTACAAGAGCAAAGAGGATTGAGGTATTCAGGTTAGTTCAGAGGTTGTGGGACAAACAGAAACGTATGCATTTAAAGACATTATGAAGCAAACGAGTGCCAAACACATTCAAGACCTTAGGAATAAAGAACTGGCGGGTTACACACATACACACAAAAGTGTAGGCAACACCTTAAAATTGTTTATTTAGATTACCCTAAATTGTATCATATTGTTTGGTATAGTAATTATTTATGTAATTTTATGTATTTTTACAAATATTTTTTGAATACTATTCTTTTCTGGCATCACTCTAGACACTGGGGCCACAAAAGTAAACTGTTTATTTAATGAATTGACATGTTCTCATCATCAAAATGGATATGCCAAAATTTTATTAAGGCTTTTAGAAAAAATTGATTCTGCATAGTTATTTTTAAAAGATGAAGTAATAATCCTGATTTGGGGGATATTAAGAAATATCTTCCATGTTTGTCTGTGGATACCTAAATTCAGCAGACATGAAGTCAGTAAATATTTGTGTCTATTGGTCAAAAATTATTGCTTTAAACTACATCAAACATATTTTAAGATTAATATTTTATGGAGTAATTTAGATAGTGCTATTCTCAAACATTATACTTGCCAAAGGACAGAATAAAGAAAATAAATGCTTTCTGAATCAAAGAGTATCTTATTTTCTACTTAAAAAATTTTGTAATTCCTGTGGTTCATTAGGAATTATACAACTCCTAATTGAATGTGTCAATATAATTGATTGAATATATCAATTTTTTAAAAAAATTAAAAAATTTTTGAGACATTGCTCTGAATTGTTTTTTGAACCAAGTAAATGGAGGTTCTCAAATTCCAATTCTTTTGTATTCATGTTTGAAAAGGAAAATTGTAAAAATTATTAGGCATAGACATTTACAATATTATTGGATGAATGCAAAGCTAGTTATTCCACTGTGATTTGAAAAGTAAACTTTAGGTTAGATTTTAAATATTTGGTAGTTCAAAATTGTCATCTCCCATTAAATTATTATTACTCAGTCCTTATGAAATAAAGGCACTGTTCCTTTCACTAGCCATCACAGTTTATTTTTTATAATTGTAAAGGATTAAGTCATATTAAAAAAAATGAGGTAATATCAAGTTAACAAAACAGAGGTAGAAAAACATACTTTTAATATGGTTATATTTTAACATACAGTTAATATTTTTTAGTAGTGTTTAAGTCTCACTCTTTAATTAAATATTCATTCAAAAACATTGATTGAGTGTTCACTGTATATCAGTAATTCTGCTTAGCGTGAGGCATACAGCAATGAAAAAAGCTAAAGGGTCTATGCACAGCGGTGCTTTTGTTCTGGTGGTCTCAGCACCCTGGCCTGAGTTGAGCAAGATTCCTATTAGGTTGGTTTAGCCAGAATCCCTCCTTATTGCTGATGTTTTTATTCACTGACCACCCTGACCCTGATCCTTGGCTATGAATTCCCACTTGCCTCTGATGTATTCAGAATTGAGCCTGATTCTATATTGATGTTTCTTTTCTCCCTACTGCAGTTGTCATAAATTAAATCTGATATATATATATATATATATATATATATATATATATATATATATATATATGTTTACCATGTTAGCTACTATCCAGCTCTGGTTTTTCTTTGACAAAGAAAATAAATCAGCTATAGAATGGAAATAAGAGGTTGGTGCATAGTCTATTTTAGGTAGGGTGGCCAAAACTCCTGGTGAGAGGTATTTGTTCAGTTTAGGCAGAATTCTCCTTACCCCTAATATTTACTTTTTACTAATTTCCCATGTATTGACCTGCACTCGGCTTTTTGGCTATAAATTTTCACTCATCTCTGCTGTTTTTGGAGTTTGGAGTAGGATATTTGCCCTATACACCACTGCAAGACCCCGTTGCAATGGTCCCTATACCTGTCACAATGGTCCTAAATAAAGTCTTTCTTACCATGCTTTAACAAGTATCGTTGAATAATTTTTTCATTAACACTACTCAGAATTTCAGGTGAACAATTGTAGAATCTCCATGAGAGCCGTAGCCTAAAGTAAACATGGAAAATTTTGGGAATTCTAGATTCTTGGCATGGCTTGGTATAGGTGAACAGGTCAGGATAGGGGAGAGAGCTTTCAAAGAGTAGCATAGCCATCAGTGTGGCTCTGAATACCCATTCACTTATCTAACAGATAGAGTGAGAAGTGGGGCTGGCATAGAAGCAGTGCTTCCCTCGTCATTACCAGCTTCATATCCTTGCCAGAAATTTCTTTGCCAGGAGATAATTCTGTTACCATGGGCTCCTAGAAGTGTTCTTTGGCAGCCCTGGGTGAATCTGATTTCATGCTTATGCTTTTCCACAGCTTGTACTTGTCTATGATTTTGAAAATTAACTCTGAATTTGTAATAAGTGGTACATATTTTGCATATTATTTTAACCTTGCAAGGACTTGGACACCAATTATCTTTTATAGATTTGTTGATCAATATTAACAAAACATAAATTTTTTGCCTTGCAAAATGTACTTGTTCTTCCTCTTGTAGAGCCGTAGGTGAGTGGAAAGATCTTGAATTGTTCCTGCTATTCTTGACAGAAGAAAATAAAAGTATGTCTTCCACAACTCTTTTCTTATGGTAATCATTCTTATTTGAGGCTATCAAAATTGCAGCAGGTGATTTCTTTTCTAGTTGAAGTACAATGCAGCATAAATATTCTCTTCTTTCACACAAAGTAGTTTAAATCAGAGTGTGTTTGCTCTCTAAATCTAAGGGTTGAAGGCCAAGGGATAAGATCTGCATAGTATATTTGTTGTGCTGTGAATACTGTAGCATTCCAGGGGATTAGAGGCTAACTTCACAATAAATATTTGTTTTTTAAATGAACTAATATTTTTAGATACATTGAGACCCTTAGATTTTTTTTTTATTTTTATATTTTATTTTATTTTATTTTTTGAGCTGGAGACTTGCTCTGTCACCCAGGCTGGAGTGCAGTGGCGCACTCTCGGTTCACTGCAACCTCTGCCTCCTGGGTTCAAGGGAGCCTCCTGAGTATCTGGGATTTCAGGTGCGTACCACCATGCCTGGCTAATTGTTGTATTTTTAGCAGAGACAGGGTTTCTCCATGTTGGCCAGGCTCTTCTCGAACTCCTGGCCTCAAGTGATCCACCCGCTTTGGCCTCCCAAGGTGCTGGGATTACAGGTGTGAGCCACCGCACCCGGCCTACCCTTAGAATTGTAGTTATTTTGTTAATACAATGCAGAAAATTTATCATAAGAAAAATATAATTAGCATTTGATTTTAAAACTCATAAAACAGATCATGAATAACATCACCCCTTTTTTACTTTTATTTTAAAATTTCAAAAAATAAAAAAAATGTTTCAAGGTTTTGATATTTTTGAGTTTTTAAAAAATCAGTAGAGAAAAATAATCCTAGTATTTCTTGTTGGGGAGGGGACATATGTGTCCCCTCTCACTCCAGTACTGCCTCTAGGGCTCCCTGTTTAGCCCCTTTTTTTCCTTATCCTTCTCTTAAGGTGGAAGTATGCTAATCTGACTAGTCAATATCTTAAGAAAATTGCTGAGAACCACTGCATGCTAAAAGGCAAGGCCCGTGCCCTGTTCCTTCTTTTTCCCTTCTTCATGCACAGAATGAGTAGGTTAGCCTAAACATGGCTGTCCTTGTCACTTGTCCCTCTCCATAATCAAGCCTAAGCCTAACAGACTGTTAAATGCCAAGCGTTTGGTTTGAGGATACTAATCAGAACTCAGTCCTGCTTTTAAGATATTTACATGTTTTAAAGAGAATGAGCCCCCTTGGTTTAATCCAGCAAGCATTGTCTATCTTGCTGGATTAACAGATGAGCATGCAACACAATCAGAGCTATAAGACACAAGAGAAATTTTTCTGGGGCTTCTGGGAAAAACTAGTTTAGGTCTTTCTTCTACTGGATTTGTGAGTATGAAGAGGTGAGAATAACCTTTTTGCTGCCAAGGAGATCCACCATGAGGATGAGTCTTACTCACAGGGGAAAGGGCAGCTGAGATACACAGAGGAAAGAAATCTCGATGATATTATTTGAAACTCTGAATCAAACCACAGCTGAAGAAAGCACCAACACTGGAATCTTCATTTATAGGTCCTGCATATTTCCCATTTTTCTTTGAGTCAGGTTGAGTTCTATTTCTGTCACTTGCAACATACAGGACGCTGTTACAGGGGAATGTAGGAGGGTTAGATTGTGCACTCTATGGGTTATGAGATGGCTGGTGAGGGATTATTGGTTGCCGGCTCAACTAATAATGATGGGATATTTTGTTTCCCATTTGGTTATTATTCCCAAGTGTATCACTCTTGGATACCTTATATGGGAGAGAGATGGGAGAGTCAAAGTGAATAGCAGGGCAGATTCAACTTTCCTGGTTGTAAAGGTGTTTAGGTGCATCAGACATCCATGCTTTATCCTGAATAATATGGCCCAAGGTTTTTAAATTTTTTTGATGGAAAAACTTAGTTGACAATATTTAAATATTTCTTTTTATGGCTGTACAATATATTATTTCATGTAATGAAATCATATGTGCCAGAGTGGAAGTGGTTGAATTTTATTTTAGTTTTTCGTATTCCTTTCAGATTCCTATAGTTCTACACTGTAAAATAATATTTGCTAATGAATACACCTCAGAACTCCAGGCTCATAAACACTTCATGAGAAAAAGATTCCATGGCCAAAGAAGTCTGTGAAATGCTGCGTATGAGGTCACCTTCTGACCACTCATAGGGCACTTTAGTATATTAAAAACATTGGCAAATAGTAAAGAAGCTTATTTGCTTTTTTTTTTTCCTTAGTTCATTTGATCATGAATTCTCTTCCCTTTCAGCTCTCCACCTTTTTCTTTCCTTGTAATATCAAGTGGAGGAGAGTGGGTTAAATAAGAATGCTACTCTTAGGTTGGTACAAAAGTCATTGCAGTTTTTGCCATTAAAAACTACAATTACTTTTGCATCAACCTAATACAATGATAACATTCTCTCTCATTGAAAACCTGATATTTTCTAATTTGTAGTTATAGTTATTCAGGAGAATGGCTTATTCTTTTTGTTCAAATACAATTGAACATTAGAGGCTCTATTCTTTTTAGTTACTCTTATTTATGCATACTTAATCCAATTATATCCACCAACAATTCTACTTGAACTCTGGTTTCATACATGAAAGAAAAGTCATCTTTAGTAAAGCAAAGGAAACAAGGCAAATGCAATATTAAAGTTACATACAGGTTGCAATCAGGGTGTGGTGGTGCACAGCTGTAGTTACTCTCAGATACTTGGGAAGCTGAAGCAGGAGGATTCTTTGAGCACAGGAGTTAGAGGCAAGCCTGGGCAACATAGTAACACCTCATCTCTTAAAAATATATTACATATAGGTTTCAATATTCTATGGGATCAGAAGGCTTTTAATGTTCTTGAATGAAAGGTTGAGCTGGTGATGGAAAGTAACATTGGGGAAGAGAGGCTTGACCTATCTTGAGGGTTGAATGTGCACCTGTCACTGAAGATGCTGCTGGGAGTATTGAAAAAGAGAGGACCTGTGACTGAAGGCTTCAAGGTATAAGATATTCTCTTGCCTCTGAGGGACAAAGATAACAATAGTTGGATTGATGGATTTTATGCAGATTTATTTTTTAGGAAAGTCACTCTTGTGGTAGGTTGGAAGAGGGATTGGAATGAATGAGCAAGATGTTAAAAGAGGTAGTATCAATTGTGGCCATGGACTAAATAACAACAATGAGGAAGAAGGAAGAACAAAAGATGACTTGGCAGTTATCAGTGAATGGAGATTGAGGTGGCTAAGAAGTGGGTTCTTTGACTTTAAGGGTTTAAAGTGGAATAATATGATAAAAACAACTAAGTATTTATTGAGCTCCTGTTTGTACTAGGTGCTAAGCACCATGGGAAGATTACTATTCTCTAGAATCTTAGAGTTTTGAGAAAAAAAAAACAATGCTGAAATACTGTGAATGCTACAGTGGATATTCATTAGGGGTTTTTTGGCTGCTTACATTCCATCCCCTTTGTAGCCTTCCCCATTGAATGTTGGTAGTTATTCCTGTTATGGAAGCTAAAGGTGGCCGGATATTCGCTCTCCTTCTTCATTTCCTGGTAGCTAGAGTTCCTTTAGGGTCTTAGGCTTAGTCAACTGATGCTCTTGAGCAGATTCAGAATGTGAAGTTACTGATGGGAAGGCATTGAGTGGTTACAGATCATTTGTGGATTAAGAGTGCAACCACCCAGTATCATTTTAGTAAATTCCTTTTCTGACCAAGTTTCACCTGACAGATATAAACACAGGCGTTAATGAATACAAGGCAGAACATAAAACTTGATTTAGGAGAATAAGAAAGGGAGAACTTTAAAGCCTGCTGTTAGAATTGAAGGAAATTCTTATGGTTCAACTTCCTCACAATATCTACTGGAGGGACCCTTCTCAAGGGGCAGTCTTATAACATTCTCTCCTCTGGAAACTTAGATTATATAGGTTCTCTGAACTTCTCTCTTAAGATGTTAAGCATTTAGTGCTTTGTATTAGGACTTCTGTCTTTGACGTTGGTGCTTCAAAATTTCATTAACTAAATATTAACATTTTACGAGAACCCTCTGCCAGTTTGTTGAGATTAATTTAACAGCCACTAATAGGTATAGGTATTATTTATCTTAGAGATGAATAAAAATTGTGATAAACCAAATTATTATTAAAATCATAAAATACTTCATGAGTTCAGGCAACAGATTGCTATTGTGTTTATTATGTTAATGTGAAATGCTTTTACTATATTGTGTAAGAATAAAAAAAGAACAAGAGAAGATATTGATAAGCTTAAAGAGTCATCTTTAGAATATGATAGATGAAAATCTGGACCACAAATGGCTAGAAGAGTGGATTGGCACAGTTATCTGTGCAATTATCAGAGCACTTAGCAACATTTTAATTAGTGGGAATTTATGGTGGCTTAAATTGTTTTTGCTGTTCAGTGTTTTAAAAAAGTGGTTGGCTACAGCTTTGACCTCCCCCACATTTTGCTTTGTTAAGAAAAACTCTTCAAATAAGCCTATTTTCCCAATCAGAGGCAGGGTGATAAAATAAAATGAGTATAAGATTGAGCTGGGAATGCTGGGACTTAGTCTTGAGTCTGCTACTTCCTGTAATCATCTCTGAGCTTTAGTTTTCTCGATTACACTCAAATGGACCCTCTTTATTTGCTTTAGAGCATTATTGTTAATTAACACCAGTTATATCACTCTGGTCACTCTATATCCCCCTCACATAGCCTGTTAATTCCTATAGTTCTTATTGTACCTGACCTATTACTGAATTTTTCCCATCCTGAGTTAGAATGGAAGCTCCATGGACACAGGGACTTTACACATTTTGTTAACTTCTTTTTTTCAAAAGCACATGGCAGTGCCTGCCACAGACGATGCACTGAATATAATTTAGGTAATAAGCAATGAAAATGTTGCTTTGTTTGTTTTTTATTATGAATGCCTTTCTTGGGAGGCTTGTTACAGATTGGGGGTTAGTTCCAAAGTGTTGGATTTGAGGAAGCCTTCTCATATTCGATTGATGATCTTTGTTTGTTTGTTTCCCACTGCACCATGGTTATTCCACATTATCTCAAGACAAGACCAGTGGCAATCTCCTAAAATTTTCATTCAAGCTACTTGCTGTAACTACTGTTGTAAATATGTATCTCAATATCATGTATTTTTTATGTACATTTGCTAATATTGATGCTTTATAGAGGACTGTTTCCCTTATCAATAGAGGAACGTATAGCATAAATTTTACTTTGCCTAACACAAGTCATAAATAAAGCTACATCTTAAATAGAATCTAATGAATTGTTAAGGCTCGGTATTTATCCCCTCATTAAACCAAACCTATTTTTACTGTAACCATTTTAAATTTCTTCCCTTTACCATAGCTGTTATTTATCCAGTTATTGTATGTGGAGAAATGGTCCTTCATACAACATCAAAAACAATATACAAGTCTAAAGCACTTCCTAGAGTTATTTCTGCTGAGTACTGCTTGTCAGTACATGCTTTTTTGTAAGATAATTTACTTACATAAGAGTGAAGACTTTCTATTTTGAGGTTTGCCAGTCATCACTCTATTTTAATCATCATTACCAAAACCATACATCAGCACTAATCTACTTTGGCATTATACTGTCCAAAGGACCTTTCATAGAACTGTAGACTTTCAGAGTTGGAAGTTGACTTGAAGAATCTAGAATGCTTAATTACCATCTATAAACTTAATTCTTTTCCTGAGATTTTTATCTAGTCTTTTTTGTTTACACACAGATTTAATTGTTTGCAGGCAGATGGCTGAAGAAATCTTGCTTATTTACAGTTTTCTACCTGTTTAACTAAGTGCTTAATATAAACATATATGATAATTGAGGAAAATGGCCTACTATATTGTATGCAGGTAATTTCATGACAAGGTCAGTAAAATAAGAGGCCACCAGCTAATATTTAGGAATATTTTAGAGTATAAAAATTTTGCAAAAAGATTCCAGCAGGGCAGAAAATTCCTTGTATTGTCTGAATCAGTAAGCTTCTTTTCTGCCAAGAAAGTGGAATTGTTTCTTGAGATAGAGCACACCCGGCCCGGAAACATGTACGCATCCTAACAAGAAAGGGAACGTGTGCCAACCTGATCAGTCCACACTGACTGGTTTTCAGTGTTCTCAAAGGCATTCAAACTTACTGTTAGGAAATGTTTAAAAGTGCTGGGGGATGTTTTTATGCTTGTTCCAATGATTAACCACAGGCATTAAGATGTGAGATGCTATCCATCCTACAACATAAAACATTGTATCTTTCCTGCAAGAATTTTAAATTCCTCACCAGACATTTGTGTAGGAGAAAACCTGTTTATATTAATTGGAGCCTAGAGACTAATTTGATTTTACGTATAAACACACATGCACATTTTTTGGCAGTTGTAGTATACACTGATTTTCCAGGAATGCTGCTATTGTACATATTGATAAAAGATAGAGGATTGTATTTCTGTGTAGTTTAAAATTTCCCAGAGTTACTCAGTTGTATCACATCACTAATGTCATCATGATATTTGAGTCAGGAATCCTTCATTGCTCTCCTTATCTGCATGTGTAGCTGTAGTGCTCACGGTGACTGGTTTAATTGTTTGAATACTTCAGAATCTCTAAGTGTCATTATGCCTGAATGCTAATATAGAGAAATTAATATTATTTTATTATACTACTTTTATTTAGGCATTACATAGCTAAGGTATTATATTGATTCAAAAGTTTATATGGGTAGGTTATGTCATTTATAAAATTTAGGCTAATAAAGGGAGCACTATGAAATAGTTGTTATTTAAAAGGTCTTTGTGTCAATACAGTGACTTTGAAACTAGTGTGTATCAGAGTCTCTAGCAGGTTTTGTTAAGATCCATATTGCTGCCCCTAGAACCACCACCCCCAACAGTTTCTACTTCAGTAGGCTTGGGAAGTGGGGCCAATTGTTTGCATGGCTGATAAGTTCCCTGGTAATGTGGATGCTACTGATCCAGGGACCACACTCTGAAGGAACTAGTCTAATAGGTTAGAGAACCTGATTAGAGCTAGGCAACCCTGATGGCTAGTTGGGCAGCATTTTACATCCACATTGAGTTCACATCTATGTGGTTTCAAAGATATGAATTAGATCTGAATTTTCTTGAGTTAATTTGAATAAATGCATAGGTTTAATGGGTTGAAAATAACCTAAATATAATTTACTTTGAATAATCAGGACACACACATACTTGTTAGCAAATTCCTGTGTTAAAGTAATTCCCTGCACACAGATTCTTTTTTTTTTTTTTTTTTAATGAAGAAGTTCACAATTCTTTTGGAAAATAAGTAGACCAAATGGGCATCGTGTGTCCAATTTGGCTGTGGAGTTGTCTTGTTGACTTTTTCCAGAACTGAGAAAAAAAATGGTCTGCATCAAGAGGTATCCCAAAAAGCTTTTTGAGCTCTTTCATCACTGTATCAGCTTTGTAATGAATGACTAATAATGATAGTGCCAAAACAAAGGAATTACCCTAATGAGGAGTCTTGCTACCACCAAGCTTTGCTGAGGTGGACAATGAAAACTTGAGCAGAAACTATAATTTATCTGATCATTTTTAGATCATAAAAATACATAGAGTCACTTCTGGACACACAAAAAAATTAGTCTCAGTAATGATATGCCTAGTTGAATGAAATAAAGTGTCTGTCTTCATTTAAGGTGAAAGGTTTTCTAACTGGTCAACTTGGATCTGTTTGCGCGGACTGTCCATGGCAAAAAAAGAAGTAAAAGTGCAGTCACCATCTGTTCTTTTTTCTTGGCTAGTACCTATTTACAGGGCTGCTTCATGTTTGCTTGACTGGATGTGGGGGCGGGGGGCGGGTGGGGAGAAAAAGGTAAGGGTAGGAAAGTTATCCCTTGATTATTGTGGTTTTGCCGTGGTGATTACACACTGGCATTGCAGGGCTTTAGCAGACTTAAATGCAGCACGTTTGAAGGTTACTGGCTCTCGAACTCTTGCTCTGCAAGTCCTACTTTGATGGGCCTCCAGCTCACTGTGAAACATGAGGCAAGTTGTCACCTTTTTTGCTTGGGGGTTCAGTAGAAACTGAGATGGGAAATGCTTTAGTGCAACAGTCTGTTCCAGTAAAACCTAGTGGCCTTGTTCACTGAGCAGAGAAAAGATTTTGTAGATTAGTGGTGATCACAGAATCAAGGTGCTGGAAGTTAAACTGAACAAGTCCTGAACAACAAAGAAAACAAAACAGAGAAAACAAGAAAACAACAAAGAAAACAAGACCTATGCAAATGAGACAGGAATTTAATCTTTGTTAGGACAAGAAAAGGTGTCTGTCTTGTTTGCTGCTTTGGAACCAGTGCCCAGCAGAAGTTCTAGCCCATGGTTGACACTGAATGGTGAATGACAGAAAAAGGTAAAAAGGAAAGCAGAGGTGCTGGGAGGAAAGCAGTGCAGAGCAGAAGTAGTGAGAAAAACAAAGCCATGGAGGCAGCAGGAGAGAGGGGCAGCTCAGAGCTGCGTGGGCAGCGCTACTGCACAATTCTGAGCATCCTCAGGTTGCTTCTCTTTCGGTGTTCTTGGTGCCATCAAAAGTTTAAGCAACCGGAGTTAGGTTATGCAAATTCGCACTGACATGTGACCTCAGGTACCTGATTATGGCTTAAAAGAATAGCCAAATTCTTATTGGTAGAAGTATATCATACATTTCAGATTAATTTTTATAAAAAATGATTAACATTTTGAAAAAGGCTTAGTTACTTACACAGTTAAGTAAGGTACAGCATTTTCTGATGATGCCAGTTAATAGCAGAAATAGATCTGGGGAGTGTGCATAGTTTTGTCTTTTCATATATTCATATGCATAGTAATACTTTATGCATTTGTATATTTAAAATATTTTTAATAAAAAGAAAAATACCTTTCAAGCACGTATTTCCATAGCATTGGTCATCTAAACAAGACTTAGAACCCAACTTTCACTAACTTCAATGGGAATTACAGAATACAGGCTTAAGTTATTTGTAAATTAAATTTGTCAGAAGGAAAGGACTTGCATATGGTGATTCATGTACTTTTGATATGTTCTCTATTGTTTCAGAAACTGCTACAACAAACAGTGCCAGCTGTAGATAACTACTTTTTTCCCTTTTTATAGTCCATATACATTAATTTTTGCAAATGTGAGAAATTCTTTTTTTGTGTGTGTGTCTTTTTTATACGTAGTGAAAAGCTACCAGGTCATACAGTGATGTTCATATAACATCTCTCTGATGAAGAAATTGTAATTTCCAAAGCATGGTTCTTTGGAAATATGAAAAAGAGAACAATAGCTTTAAAAGGAACGAGCCTGATTTGATCTTAGCCAGTCTTGATTTAATCAAACTGCAGGGAATTTTCATTGCCCTAGTAATGTTGGTTTTTTCTTTTTAATGAAAGCATTTTTGAGGATTAGCTTGATGTCATTGGTATATTGTTTCCTACCATAAGCCAGTAAATTCACTTTCATGGGCAAATGCTTGCATTTTGGCCTCTGGGCTAACTGAGGCACATGACATGAGGTGGAGTCATAAATTGGCCAGCCCTGAATTCCATTCATGGAAGATTTCATAGCTTGTTTTTTCAGTTGGAAACTTTCTGGCTCGATGTGGCACTTTATGTCTCCATTTCTTCCATTCTTTTCCTTTTTCCATTCTCTCTTTCTCTCTGGTTAGTAAATATTGGTAGTGTCACAGTCTTTTGAAAATGTGATATGTGCTTGATGGTGCTTTTGTTTCCTTCGGTATTGAATAAAAGAGAAGGCAGTTGGCAGTAGGAGTAAATAAGATAATACCAGTGGTAATAATGACGATAATGATTAAAAAGCCAACATTTATTGAGTGCCACTTGCTGTGTGCCGTGTTCTATGCTCAGAAATTAATATATTTCTATTATTTTATTTAATCTTGACAACAACCTAAAAATAATTTTAGCTAGCACATTTTATGTTATAGTATTATAAATGCTTTACATGGATGATCCAACTTGGTGTAATTTAGTTTGGTATAATAGCCAAAGTCTAATCATTAAAAAAATTTAAATTTAAATGCTACATATACTATAGAGGGGTCAAAATTCACTCTGATTCTCTTCGGTTATTAGGGCAGCCCTATGTAGTAGTAATTATTCTCAAGCCTATTTTAGTAATACGAAATCGAGGCAGAGAGATTTCAGAAAATTATCTGGTGGTCAAATTGCTAGTTAAGTAATGTAACCAACATTCAAATATGGGTCTCTTTCACATCTGATTTTATGAATACTAGGACTTTATGATTCTGTAGAATCATAGAAATATAAATAGAAATAAAGGTAAAAATGTGAAAGAATGAATGTTTAGTGTCTCTCAGAGAATGTGGAAAATAAGCCTGTATGGCATAAAAATCAGACAGAGGCACTTTCTCCTTTCAACCTGAAATGCTGTTGACAATATTTGAACTACAAACATCCTCCTTTGGTGAAGGAGTATAGGGAGAGGTAATGAGGTGAGGGAGGTTATTCTTATAGCCTTTCCTCATTTTTTCACTATTCATGATACAGAATGAATTTTTCCATGGAGCTGTTATTATGTCTTTCTCTTTCTTTCTTTCTTTCTTTCTTTCTTTCTTTCTTTCTTTCTTTCTTTCTTTCTTTCTTTCTTTCTTTCTTTCTTTCTTTCTTTCCTTCCTTCCTTCCTTCCTTCCTTCCTTCCTTCCTTCCTTCCTTCTTTCTTTCTCTTTCTTTCTTTTTTTCTTTCTTTCTTTCTTTTTCCTTCCTTTCTTCCTTCCTTTTTCTTTTTTTCATTTTTGGTTAAGTTGAGTTAATTGTCTTTTCATTTGCTTTTTCTTTTTTTAGTATATTTTTTTCTGGGTCAGCCTAGATATTTGGCAAGGATACATCTACATTTAGATAAGCTATCATTTGGTGATGCCTTTTATTCACAGGCTTATTACAAGGTTTGATAAGACTATCCTAAGAAGATTTAGAAGGATTTCCTGGGTTGTGTGTGTGTATGTGTGTGTTTGTGTGTGTGATGTGATCCTGTAGGTAGTACAATTCTGTAATCTCCAATAGTAATTATTTTAAATTTAAACATATATCTTTAAATATAGAGAAGAATCAATTTTAAATTTGTGGGCTAGAGGAAAAAGATATTGCTTTAGTATGTCTTGTGGTCTCAGTTTCCCCAGAGGAAAATAGAATCTGAACCAAATAATCTCTAGAGTACCTTTCCACAGCAACACCATAACTTATGTTTGTATCTGCTAAAAACAGAACCACAGTAGATTAAGACAACTCTGTAGTGTTAGTTTTTAAATAAAAAAGATCATTTAGATTTTATCCATCAAACTGCACTAAATTAAATCAATTTGGAACTCTGCTGAAAGTGAATACCTTTGTTAGTAGATAAAAATTGGCTGGCATGCACAGTCATTAGCAGTGGGTGATAGTTTTTTTGGATGTAGTGTGGAAAGAACAGGGAGCTGTTTTGGAATGCCTTTGAAGTTT
The DNA here is from genome assembly GCF_043159975.1 of Macaca nemestrina. Taxonomy (NCBI): domain Eukaryota; kingdom Metazoa; phylum Chordata; class Mammalia; order Primates; family Cercopithecidae; genus Macaca; species Macaca nemestrina. The sequence continues at coordinate 80,400,819 of NC_092135.1, read as the reverse complement.
TTTCTTTCAGTTCTAAATTTCTGAGATTCTTTACAATTTTCACAGAAGAATGGTCCATAACCCAACGTTTCTGTTGGGTTGTAAAATGTCGCATATACTTTTCAATTGTGGAGTTTCGGGGTATGTGTAAACCAGACTTCAAAAAGGGAAACATAAGTTGAAAGAAGAATTCAAAGGTAATTCTAAACTATAAGTCTTTAAAATCTGCTTTCAACATGAGAACAAAAAAAAAATCTAAATGATAAGGCTAAGCAAATGATGTGATTTTATTTGTTTATTGATTAGAAACGTATGCTCCAAAATGGTTTAAAATAAAGAAGAAAGGAGTGAGATAGGAAGGAAGGGAGAATGGAAGAAATAAAATCAAGTTACTGAGCACACCCAATGTGCCAAGCATGAGTGTTAGAATCTTGAAATGTTAGGAAAACCAAAGATTTGCAAATTAAAAGAAGGTTCACTGAGCTTATACTGTAGCACTAAAATGTTAAAAATGCAGCTTGTCATCATAAGGCATGACTGGGATCTGGGAAAACAGCAGTAACGTCAGGGTTGTGAAGCAGTATCACATAGTTAAGGAGACAAAACTAGAGCTCCAAGAAGTTTGTGTTCTAGCCCCATAATGTCAAAAAGTTGACCAATGTTTGTGCTCATCAGAAACATCTATATGACAGATTATGGATGAAACTCTGAAGTGCAAGCCTGTTTAAATAGTTTAGGCACAGTTCAAAGGGAGACATTTCATATTAATTAATTAATTAATTCAGAAATCACTTATTATCTGTAATGCACAGAAGCCTAGTAGCGAAATGTGTCATGGACATAAGAAACTATAATACATAATAGAAAGTGAGTCATGCCATAAGAAAGTATAGATAGATTTGTGGTTGTTCAGAGGGAAAGAGCAGAGAGCACCAGTGAAAATAAGGTTGAAAATATAGCCTTTGAGATGGTCTTTACAGGGTAGGCATGCGTGCCTCATAGAAGGAATCCCTTAGTCTCCAGGCCTACAACAACATCATCCTTACTGAAAGTGTGAGGACCTTGACTTTTTGGTGGTCTACAACCTGTTTCTTCTATTCCTCTTTACTTGTGGCATACATTGTCATCAGCAAAAAGGGCTCCTCATGAACTAAACTGGTAATCAGGAAGGTCACTGGAAAGTGTCAGAATTTGGCAAGAATGGGAAGTAGAGGGTCAGGTGTGTTCACAGTCTGGAAAATCTCTCAGTTCATTCTCATATGGTCTTATGTGGCCATATCCCAGCTTCATCTGCTTGGAAATGATTGCTCATAGATGACATGAGATATTAGGACATCAAAACCAAGTGCAACATTATCTAGGAATAATGAGGAACACGAAAATTTATAAAGGGAAATATAATAAAGTGATATGTAAAATATGAATAGAGTATATGTGTTTGTGTGTGTGTGTGTGTGTGTGAGAGTGAAAAAAAGTTCTCAAAGTAAACATTTTCCCAGAGGCCGTCCTTTTGAACCTAACGAACTTGTAAGCGTAATTCTAGAGTTTAATGTATAGATTAAAATGACAAAACAAAAGATTTTGTGCAGGTTTACTATGTATCAGGCATTTGTCTATGTGATCTATATATATTATCTCACTTAAAAAACACAGAAATCCTATATAGTGGTCATGATTCTTTTCCCTTCTTTGAAGATGAGGAAATTTAACCTTAACTATTTGAAATAATTTTCTGGGGATCACATACCTTGTTAGATGAGGAGCTGGGATTCCAACCAAACCAGAGTTCATGCTCTTTATTCTCTATCAGAGAAGGCTGCTTAATCATTGAAAGGCACATAAACTTAATATTTAATCATTTGAACTAAACAGTCCACATGTGTAATGTAGGTAAGTTAATTAACCAAACGTCAATATTAGCAAATCTGTTAATTGTTTTTTCCTTCATTTCCATTTACAAAGCAAATTTTCAATCTAAATACATGCTCTTTGCTTCAAAGCAAATATATATCTGTCCTCAGTTCTTAAGTCTGACATTTTAGACAGAGAATACTTAGTCTCAGTCAAGGTATGTTGTAGTAATCACTCCTGACCAAAACAGGAGACTGCACTCAATTTAACAAATGTTTAATAGCAGTAAAATTTATCTCCATCCTCTGACCTGATTTAATTTGGGGTAAACAGCATGCCTTTATGATGCCAATGGCTAAGATAAGTTTATCTTTGTCCTATGTTAATTGAACCTTGACTTCACTGGTATGCTGTTCTAACAGAGCTGAGTGGTCTACAATCTCTTCTAGGCAGGAGATGTGGTAATTGTGCATGCTTTTCATCTAGCCAGCATTTTAAGATACTACAAAATAACCCTTGGAAACCATTGCTAACGACTTTGCTTTTTAATTAATATATTCTGGCTATTATATTTAAAATCTTAATATACTGATAAAAGCCAAGATGGTGAAAACACAATGCCATCCCTATAATTTTCAATGAATCCAAAAAAGTGTACTTGGCATTTTTATCTTGCACATTAGCATTTTAAGTAGTGATAAATACTGAATATTCATGGCTCAGCATGTTACCTCATTTCTATCATAACTAATTGCCTAATGAGGTCCTTGACAATATTTAAATACCATGAAAAATATTTTTAAATGTCATGATTGAGGGTTAAAGAAAATACTTTTAGGAAGCATGTGCAGTTTTATGCCAACACACTAATCTTTAAAACAGCCCAAGTATTTTTAAGCTTCAATAATGGAAAAAACAACAATATTTGGCGGGAATGAAACCGGAAATGTTTAAATTGGTATTGCCTTAGGCAGAAACTTATCCAAATAATAATATTAAAAGCTATATAGTATTTCAGCTCTTAACATTGCCTAAATCATTGAATTATATTCTTGTGTTATGTATTTTCCTCTTTTGTATAGCTTTCACATTGAAGCTAATTTAATTTTTATTGGCATAAAATATTTTCCTTTCAACTCCCAGATCAGCTGTCTAAAACAATATTTATCAGTTTCAACTCTCCTGAAGGAAATCACCGACATCCATGGAACCTAGAAAAAATAATCCTGTTTAGAAGCAAAACAATGTCGTTTGAGTCAATGTCAAATGGGAAAATGGAATGTTTATTTTGAGGTGATAGCTCAAGGCATAAACTATTTACTCTAAATGATTTGTTTTACTGTTGTTTTTCTATCAATAAAAAGCTGACTTTAGGCTTATATTAACCCTGTTGAGATCTTGATATCTATATTTAGAAGAAAGTTCCTTTATAATTCCTCATTGTCTTTTGGAAATATTTATATTTCTGTATTTTCAGTAAATGGTGTTAGGAAGTAAAACTTCTTTTCTTTTTGCCTGCATAAGGCTTAAATGCCGAGAAAAATATGATCAATCACTTTCCAGAAGATATAAACTCATTTAGTCACACTGAATGCTCGACCACATTATGCATTTCCAAACATAATTATAGTGTGGCTCAACATGATCTAAAATTCCATTTTCTACAGCCAATAAAAACAATTTCTGGCCCAGATCCAAAGTATGCCAAGTTTAACTTGTGTATCTCAGGACTGTTTTAGCATATGAAACCCCAGAGGATTAGCTATCTTTTCCACTCTTTTTCCTTGTTCTATTCAAAAAGAAGAATAAGAGTACTAAATTAAGTACTGAAATACATTGTTTTGGGAAACATAAGTTATTCAGCTACATATGCATGCAAGTGTGGATAGATGGAGATTTCTTTTTTAGTGGATAATGATATGTAGAAGCTAAGGTCTTGGTGCTAGGTATGCCCATGGCTACTGAGCTGTCATTATTTCTAAGCCTTCTCAGAGGTCTGAGCAAGAAAGAGAGAGAGAAAGAGATATATATCTATGTAGATATATAGATACATAGATTTCTCTTCAAACTCAAAATTCATAAGTAGCATTTTCCTCAAGTACAATATAGATATACATTTATTAATTGCCAAACTACTTTATACAAGATAGTATTAAAGAAAAGTGTGGAATACAAAAATGAGTTATTCCCTCAATACTGTACAAAATAAGACAGGAAAGTTATAGTTCATGATTAATGAAAAGAAGTTAAGTGCTATTGTAATCATGCTACAGATGATTTGAAACTGGAAGTAAACATACACAGCCACAAAGAAGGGACATCTGTCTCAGATTTGACTCTCAAGGAAGACTTCTAGAAGCAAGACATACCCATACTGAGGGTTAAACATTAAGCCAGAAATGGCTGGGGGAAGAATTTGAAGGAAGCATATTCTAGGCAAAGGAACTAAAACTTCTTGGAGGGAAAAATATAGTGATTTAGGTGAACTGAAAGTCATCCAATATTGCCAAAGCCTGGACTGTGTGTCTATTTAGTGAAGGAGTGGGTGGTGAGATTTTGAGAGACCTAGCCTATATTAGGCTGTTCTCACACTGCTGTGCATAACTACCTGAGACCAGTTAGAATGGCGATCATTAAAAAGTCAGGAAACAGCAGGTGCTGGAGAGGATGTGGAGAAATAGGAACACTTTTACACTGTTGGTGGGACTGTAAACTAGTTCAACCACCTTGGAAAATAGTGTGGCGATTCCTCAAGGATCTAGAACTAGAAATACCATTTGACCCAGCCATTCCATTACTGGGTATATGCCCAAAGGATTATAAATCATGCTGCTATAAAGACACATGCACGCGTATGTTTATTGCAGCACTATTCACAATAGCAAAGACTTGGAACCAACCCAAATGTTCATCAATGATAGACTGGATTAAGGAAATGTGGCACATACACGCCATGGAATACTATGTGGCTATAAAAAAGGATGAGTTCATGTCCTTTGTAGGGACATGGATGCAGCTGGAAACCCTAATTCTCAGCAAACTATCATAAGAACAGAAAACCAAACACCGCATATTCTCAGTCACAGGTGGGATTTGAACAATGAGAGCACTTGGACACAGGAAGGGGAACATCACACACCGGGGCCTGTTGTGGGGTGGGGAGGGGGAGGGATAGCATTAGGAGATATACCTAATGTAAATGACGAGTTAATGGGTGCGGAACACCAACATGGCACATGTATACATATGTAATGAACCTGCACATTGTGCACATGGACCGTAGAACATAAAGTATAATAAAAAAAAAAAAAAAGAAAAGGAAAAAAAAGAAAAAGAAAAAAGAAGTTTGGCCGGGTGCAGTGGCTCATGCCTGAAATCCCAGCATTTTGGGAGGCCAAGGCGGGCAGATCACCTGAGGTCAGGAGTTCAAGACCAGCCTGACCAACATGGAGAAACCTTGTCTCTACTAAAAATACAAAATTAGCCGGGCGTGGTGGCACATGCCTGTAATCCCAGCTACTTGGGAGGCTAAGGCAGGAGAATTGCTTGAATCCAGAAGGCGGGGGTTTGTGAGCCAAGATCACGCCATTAAACTCAAGCCTGGGCAACAAGAGTGAAACTCTGTCTCAAAAATAAAAAAAATTAAATAAAAAGAAAAAAGAAATAAAAGAAGTTTAATTGACTCACAGTTGCACAGGTTGTAGAGGAGGCATGACTGGGGAGGCCTTAAGAAACACAATCGTGGTGAAAGGTGAAGGGGAAGCAAGCACATCTTCGCATGTTGACAGGAGAGAGAGAAAGCAAAAGAGGAAGTGTCACACACTTTTAAACCATCATATATGAGAACTCACTCACTATTTCGAGACCAGCAAGGGGGAGATCTGCCCCCATGATCCAATAACCTCCCACCAGGAACCTCCTCCAGCAATGAGAATTACAATTCAACCTGAGATTTGAGTGGGGACACAGAGCCAAACCACATCATAGCCAAACTATATTTTATATATATATATGTGATTTATGAAGCTTAAATATAGTATATAATATTTTATGTAATGTAAATTAAACAGTTTGACCATCTTAAGGGCATCTGGCAGCCACCGAAAAATTTTTAAGCAAATAAGAGTTCTATGCTTAAGGAGTTCTTTTAGTTGATTCTCAAAGATAATGTGTGTATACGTAATTATTATCCAAGGTAGAAAGTTTTATATGTCCTAGGAAAATTAGAAAAACAATGGTATGTGAGTTGAGTTGTATGATTGATTCTACTTGAAGAATTCAGGTAAACCTTAGAAGGGGGATTTACCTGAACCCCCTTCAGGGTGAAGGGGGAAGATTTTGGTTGGGCTTAATACTCAACATATTCACTGATTACCCATCTTACTTATTATTGATTGTTTTGTTTTGTTTGTAAATCACTATAAATAGAGACAATACACAGATGTCATTCTCCCAAAGTTGTTAACCTTGCTTCCGAAATATGGCATCACAAAGTTTTGATGTAGCAAAATTTATTGTAAGATATAACATTTCAAGATAATGCTAAATTATACATTTCCTTTGACCTTTTAAAATCTATAATTTCCATATGATTTAAAAATTAAAGTTGCAACTAGTTTTTAAACAATTTTCAAATGTAATATAATTTTAAAGTTGCAAGAATAGTACAAGGAACTCCAGGAACAATTGTTTATGTTTTGCCCCATTTATCATTGTCTTTTATTCTCTTTATTCATGTATAATTAAACATGCATATAAATATGAAGTTTATTATATGACTAGAATCAAATTAAATATGTATTACATAATGCATATAATTTTTATCACACCTTTGCACATATAGAGCACAATTGAAATCAAAGAATTTAATACAGATAAAATGCTGTTTAATCTGCAGTTCTTTTTTAAGTTTTGTCTTTGTCCCAATAATCTTTTATATCTATGTAATTCCTAATGTATAAGCAAATCTAAGATGATACATTGCATTTAGTTGTCAGTTCTCTTGGGTCTTTTAATTTGGAATGGTTCTTCAACCTTTCCTTGTGTTTTTTGACCTTGACATTTTTAGAGTACAGGCCAATTATTTATAGACTTTCCCTCACTTTGGTTATGTTTGGTATTTCCACCAAAAGAATTAGACATTTTTATTTCTACTAAAATGAGTTGACTTGTTTTTGTGATATTGGGTCAGAAGGTACATAATTAATCCTAGTTTGTCCTAATAGTGATGCAATACCAGTAATATTCCCATTTTTAATTTTTTGAATTAATTAGAAATTATAGAATGACATTTTGAGACTGTATAAATATCCTGCTTCCTTCTCACCAAATTTTCACTCAATGGTTTTACTATTCACTGGTTTTCTAGCTCTATCATTCCTTTGGTATTTATCAGTTGGTGTTTTCCAATAGGAAGACCTTTATTCCTAATGTATTCATTCATTCATTTTTATCAGTAATGACTCATGGATTCTGATTTTATTCAGTGGGCAATAAGACATAAAACATTGCTATCATTATTTATTTAGATGCTCAAATTGTCCTAGATTTGATAAATGAAGTCTCTTCAAGCTCATTCGCATGTTCTTTTGATATGCTCCCATAATTCTTTGAACGCATCCTTACTTTCTAGTGTGATGTATTCCAGATTTATCTTGCACTTTCTCTCTCCTCAGCCCTGGATTCAGCCTGTTTTATAAAGAATCTTGATCACTTTTAGTAGCATATCATATATAGAAACTAACATGTGCTAAGTGTGCTAATTGCTACTGTTGTGTCGTTTCTTGCTCCTCTCACTGGACATAGCTAGGGTTGTATATATTATATTTATAAAACCTATGGTTTATACCAGTACCTCTAACTTCTAGCCAATGCCATAGTACCTATTTTAGTTCTTCCCCTTTCCATATGTGAAATTCCATCTCCAATTATGAGCCACCTGACTCCTATTATCCTCAATATTCTTTTGCTCAAATTAATAGATTTGTATATATACAATGATTATATATAAAAATAAATTTATGGAGAAGAATAAACATGCTGATATGGTTTGGCTTTGTCCCCACCCAAATCTCACCTTGAATTGTGATAATCCCCACGTGTCAAAGATGGGGCCAGGTGGAGGTAATTGAATCATGGGGTTGGTTTCGCCCATACAGTTCTCGTGTAGTGAATAAGTCCCATGAGAGCTGATGGGTTTTATAAATTGGAGTTCTACACAAGCCATTTTGCCTGCTGCCATGTAAGATGACCCTTGGCTCTTCCTTTGTCTTCTGCCATGATTATGACGACTCCCCAGCCATGTGGAACTGTGAGTCCATTAAACCTCTTTCCTTTATAAATCTCCCAGTCTAAGGTATGTCTTTATTAGTAGCACGAGAATGGACTAGTACACATACATTAATATCCAAAAAAGTTTTGTGGTAAGGGGAAAAATAAACTGAAGGAAGACTGTTATTATTCAATGTTTAGGCATACAAAAAGCTACAGTAATTAAACCAGTTTGGTGCTTGAGCAGAAAAATCAGCAGAAAAGAAGAGAAATAAAGCAAAAAATCCCCATGAAAATTAAATATACAATAAAAGTAACATTTTAACGTAGAAGAGAAAATAAAGAATATTTTAAACCCATAATATTGGTATAATACGCATTTTGGATAATTTGGAAAAATCCAATTTTAATATTGAAAATATGCCTTAAGTTTTATGTACTGTTAATTCATTTCTCAATAGAAAGGTATTTTATTTAGAATATATCTTGTTTTAATAATGCAGAAATATGTCAAGCATTTATTATTTCTTTTTCATAAATGAAAACACAATAGGCATTTACTGCAGTTGAGTGGAAGTATATGATGTCTGCGTATAGTCAGGAAGAATAGATAGCTATGTGGTATGATTTAAAGGCATGCCTATAACTAAATAGCATCCCATTGATCTGCCACAGTTACTTTCAGTTAGAGTTTTTGATAATTGTGTTCCAGAATGTAATAAGAAGAATTTGTCATCTCCTAATATATTAGCAGATTTCATTTCTTCCTCGGGTCTGCTGGCTCAGAGTACCATTTTGAGCCAATGAAACACAGAATACGCGAGTTTGTATAGAAATCAGAATGGGAAGAAAATATGTAGACTATTAACCCTAGATGATTGCTTCAGTTTGAGACTTGAACTTCCAGAAATTAAATGAGAGCACTGGGATTCTGGAAATGAATCCTGAAAGGAAGAGGAGGATATATGAGATAATCTGTGTTTGCTTAAATTATATGCTCTGGGACAACAGTGTCACCCTTTCTACATATACCATAACCAGAAAAGATTATACAAGTGAATTCCAACTGAGGAAGATACAATTAGGGCAACTTTTCTTTTGGTTTATATTTCTGTTGTGTTCCTATACATGTCCTCCCAAAAGAAGAAATATCCTCAGAAACTTTAAATCAAGGCATTAAAAGTAGAAAACAACAACTTCCTCAAAGTAAAATATTGTCATGTAAACAGATAGTCATATGTACTTTTTCTGTGACTTCAAATATTTGTACAGTTAGCCCATATCTTCCTTTCATATTTATTTCCATAGAAACAATTAACTGAAGTGCTTGTTTTGTGTGCCTAATCAGAAGAATTCTCCCAACCTTAAAGGTTTTCTTGGTTTCAGAACTTTTTGTCTTACTGAATATGGAATTGTTCCAGCACAGAAACTGCCTTAATTAAGGCCACCAGTGACTTCCATGCTGCCAACTTTACTGGAAATGTTTAGTGGACATGTTCCACGAATCTCTCTGACTGCTCTGCAGCTTTGGTACCAGTGACATCTTTCTTCCACTCAATGTCCTCTCCGCTTCTGTTGTAGGACAAACTTCTCCTCCTGACTCCCAATTCTCTCTGACATCTTTGCTGAATACTCTTCCCTGCCCATCTCCTCAATTGCCAGAGTTTTGTTCTTGGGACTTTTCTTTTGTAATCTAAATTTTCTCTCTGAGCAAGGCCATCCACATTCATAATTTTATATTTTATATAAAATTATATAAATTATATATAATATATTATTATATAAATTATATATATAATTTTATATAAATTATATAAAATTCCCCCACATTTTATCTCCATAATGGTCTTCTTTCCTCTTTCATCACACTACCCCCCTGCACCATTCAAATATCTAATTGCCTATTAAATATCTTCACTTGAACCATCTTTTGGCATCACAAACTCAGTATGTGTCACCAGTAAACTTACTACTATGCTTCTTTCTTCTTATTACCAACCTGGGTTTTCTTACACCATCCTCCCAGATAACAAACGAGAAATCTCATTATTATCTTAGAATCCTTTTTCTTTTTCATTCAGTACACCTTATTGTGTACTACATTAATATCTCTTGAATACACTCTTGTTTGCAATTAATGCCTTTGCCTTACTTCAGGCCACAGTCATCTTTCACCTAGACTACTATAACATGCTTTTTACTGATATCCCTGTACCCATACTTGTAATCCTCAAAAATATTTTCTATACTTTTCAGTGAGATCTTCCAAAACTGCAAAGTAGAAGGTATCATTTCTCTGATGGTAGCCCACTAGTGGCTCCCCATTGCCTATTGGATATAGTCTCAGCTCTTCAGTATAATTCAGTCTCTATAATTTTTCAGATTCATCTCCTGTAATTTCTCCTCATATTTTTACCTTTAAGTCACGCCAGGATACCTTCCTGAATACTATGGCATTTCATGCTTCTGCATTATTTTCTACCATTTTTTGACTGAACTTTCTTTCCCTACATTGTATTTCCAGTAAATAATTTTCCCTTGATGAACTTCCAAGCGCTGGCTAAACCTTGCTACAACAGCACAATTTCCTCTGTGAGTCTTCCTTTCTCTCCCTTCTTTGCCTCTTTTGTTCCTTTTGTTTTATGAATGCACTTCCTTATTGTACTAAAATTACTTTTAAAAATAGATTATCTTTCAAAATTTAAAAATTAAAACCAAAATTTACCTTTCAATATGCCTTAGAAGTGGCCCCATTGGAGACCAACAGAGGACTTCTTAGTAAGCTGAACACAGCCAGTTTTCCCTCCATTCTTGGAGCAGATTGTTGTTTTTTGATTGTGTATTGATAATAACAATCAATACTTGGTATAAGATAAATAACTTGGTATAAGAAGTCTCTATCTTTAAGTACAGGTAGTGTTCAACAAGATGAAATGCTCATATTATGAGAGGTCTTAAATTTGGAGATCAGGGGAACAGTAGATTTACTTTTACCAGCTCAGGGATACTTGAGAGGTAAGTGCTCTCTGAGAGGAAAAATAAGAGGAATTTTGTAATGGCTAGGAGGGTGAATAACTTGACCTTGAAAATCCCTTCAGATTCCAGAAGTCTGTGATTCTATTTATAACAAATAACTCATTACCTCAAGGTCAAAAAATTGATGTTCATGAACTATACTGAATGTGTACATTCAAAACAACAGCATTGTTCTGTATTTGCAGAACAACCAAGAGAAGTAAGTTCAGAATCTCCATAAACTTAAGGTAAGAATTAGTTAATAATATACTTGATGTTTATCACTGGAAAAGAAAATTATTTATGAAACAGAGCAAAAGAAAAGAATGAAGATAAAAATATAAAATGATTGTAAGAAACAGAAAGAATCAAAGTGAATCATATTAGATGGACCCAACCCTACAAGTAATTAAAGCACTAGTAATTAATTCTGTGGACTCTGGTGAAAAGCAGTCCCAGGTTCAAATCTTTGCTTTGTCAGTCCCAGCTGTACAATATTAGCTATCTCTAAAATTAGATACTAATATTGTCCCATATTGTCATCTGGGGAATTCAGTGTAATAGGTTCTGTAGAATCCTCGGTGGTGCCTGGTACATATGTGCTCTGTAATGGCAACAGCTCTTTTATTGGATATAGGGGCTAGGTAATCTCATAAGTAACTCTGAGCCTTACAAGTCTATGAATGGAGCCTGTCTAGCCTTTTCAGTGAAGGTGAAATATCTTATGAAGTGATTTAGAAAAAAAGTAGAGAATTTTTTTTTTTTTTTTTGAGAGGGAGTCTTGCTCTGTCGCCCAGGCTGGAGTGCTGTGGTGCAATCTCGGCTCACTGCAAGCTCTGGTTCCCGGGTTCACACCATTCTCCTGCCTCAGCCTCCCAAGAAACTGGGACTACAGGCGCCCGCTACCATGCCCAGCTAATTTTTTGTATTTTTTAGTAGAGACGGAATTTCACCATGTTAGCCAGGATGGGTTCTATCTCCTGACCTCGTGATCCACCCGCCTCGGCCTCCCAAAGTGCTGGGATTACAGGCGTGAGGCACTGTGCCCGGTCTAAAGGTAGAGAATTTTAACTAATCAATTAATTCTTTTTACAATTTGAATGGCTGCAAACATGATTTCAAAGAGATAATTACCTTACAGACATACCTTTGTGTTGGAGACCCATTCTGCATGTTGGGGATATATATCACAACTTCATTTGCAAATTTAGTAATGATTTTTTTCCCCAAGAGTTTCTCAGTGATGTTTTGACCAGAAATTTTGTTTATACACTTTTATTCGAGGAAGATTATACAGCAAACAAATGGCAAAATTTGAACTTTAAAGCCTCCAAATATTTAGTCTTCTGCTTTTCATGGTTCATTGATCCATCCACATGCAAGGCTTGTATTGTGAGATTCACCCAAACCAGATAAATGTGTCTCTGAAATCAAGTCTCAATTCCTGCTAGAATTCAACTTAATTTAAATCATCAGAGAATTATAATTTTAAAAATATGGTTGGCCAAGGTGCTTTTTTCTTTCAGGCTGCTATTAAAACTAACAATATGATCATGGAGAGGCAGTGCAATATGTTAGTCAGAACAAAGATGTCAGCATCAGAAAGACTGCATTCAAAACCTATTACTGTAATAGACCAACTATACAGTCTTTGGCAAATTATATAACTTTTCTAAAGTCTAGTTGTCTTGAGTGTGAAATGAAGATATGATATTCTACCTTTCAGGTGTGTTATGTAGAATTAACTGAAACAGGGCATATAAAGTATAGTACCTGACACATAGTAAATGACTGCCAAACACATCCCAACTTTCCTCCCTCCACATTTTCCATTGGGTCATGTAGAGAAAAGAGCAGATGAGGGAAAATTATTATTTTCTAGTACCATAGAGCAAGATGAAGGTTCATAGTGTTGAAAAAGATGCAGCATTTCTAAGATAGACTTGATTTCCAGTATTCTATTCTGGTATTAAGCCATGCAATGATGATGCAGTAAATAATGTGTCCAGTATGGGGCTTAGGAAAGCACTACTGACCAGTTTAAATCCTATATGGAATTTGAATTTTAAATTTAATAAAATAAAAGTATTAAAAAATGGTAACTATGGCATGTCGTAGAACAGTTAATGGTAATGATACATTGATATTCAAAAGAAGATAGTAATTCCAAAGATGAGATTGCCAAGGATAGATTATTACAGTGCACTTGGGGTGGAGGGAGTATTCTGTAGAAGCAAAGAGAAAAGCTGAAACTAGAATGAATTTTTTAGGGAGTGAGGGTACAAATACATGTGGTATTTATTAGGTAATAAGGGTTGTAACCTATATCTATACATTTGGGTTATTTACACAGAACCTTACCAAACACACTATTGGAAGTCTGGCAAAGTAAGTGGATGCTTCTACTCAGTCAGTATGAGTCATGATTAAATCTATTGCTGTCTAATTCTCAAAGCTTAGAGAAGTCAATAGGTTAGCATTTAGAAATTTTCCGTTACTGACATTGATTCAATTCATTTCTTGGTTGTAGCTCTGCACATTTATTCATAAGCATTACTGAAAGCTTAAGCAGACTTAAAAAATTACTAATCCAATTTAGCATCATATTGAAGCCAAACTTAAAATATGGAGGAAAGCAGGTAAGGACGACTCAATATTGAAGTTAGGTTGTTGATTTAGTGATGGACTTCATAGTTTCAGAGAAGCTAACCAAGTCTCAGTATGCAGCTACTTTTGAACAGCTTTCCACTGACTGAAGAATTGCAGATAAGAATATCTTTGGCATATTTGGGGAGTAAACCTCTGAATCACATGCTTTTAAACTTTGATATCACATGGATCACTTCCCTAATTACAGCCCCTCTTTTTATGTGATGGTGTGAGCTTCTGTAACTCTGTAGGTGAATGCCGCATGAGTGACACCACAGTTTCACCCACCATGTGCACTCGAAATCATGTATTATTGCATGACACTTAGGGCTTATGAAACACTCTGCTTGCTCTTCTTATCCTGCTTGTTGAATATCTATTCATCCCTCAAGCCCCTGTTCAGCCATCTCCTTTTTAGACCTCTGACTCAAGAGAATTTTATATTAAGGAGACTTGTTTTTGCAATGTTCCTTTAACTGCCTACTATACAAAAGCCATTTCCTTTAATAGTAGATTTATATATTGGTTGATTACACACTGAGCAATGGATGTTTGGCTATGAGAATCTGTTTTAAATTATTTCCTTTGTTGTTGTTGTTGTTGTTGTTGTCGATGTTTTCATAGAATGTTACACTACTTATAGGAAGGCTTTTGACGGGCAGCACTTAAGGCTGTCAGAACTGGTGGGAGTGCTAATTGGAGCCAATCAAACTTTAACTGATCTGCTTCTACACTTCAGTGACAAAGAGGAATTTCTTCTACTTTTGACGTAGAAATCCTTGTTTCTGATGGATTTAACTGACCAGAGAGTTAGCCAATTTGGGGAACAGCTTTTCTTTGTCATTAGAAACTATAAATATGAACTTTATTATTAATTAACCTAAGAAAATAATAATTCTGGTGTATTTTGTTATTGAATTTGTGGTCAATAAACTGAGTCTGATACACAAGTCAAGGGAATCTAGTATAAAGCTACTGAATGAATAGAAAATTTTCCCCTGAGATAGAAAACATTTCTGGTGAGGTTGAGAACCATTTTCAAAGTGATTGTCAGTTGTATTGTTAATTTTACAATTCTCTTTTGCTGTGGTTTGAATGTGTCCTCTCCAAAATTCAGGTGATTTCAGTGTGGTAGTAGACGTAGGGACTTTTTCGAGGGGATTAGGCCAGGAGGGCTGCTCCCCACTTAATGGGATTAAGGCCCTTTCAGGGAAAAAAAAAAAAAAAAAAAAAAAAGGCTTCATTTTCAATTAGCTTTCCTTTCTGCCTTCTGCCTATTTGAGGATGTAGCAAAAAGGCCCTCACTAAACCAGAGGCTGACACCTTGATATTGAACTTCCCAGCTTCTATAATTGTGAGGAAATGAATTTCTGTTCTTTATAAATGACCTAGTCTCAAGTATTCTGTTACAGCAGCACAACATGGACTAAGATGCCATTGTATTTGCTCTCATTTGTGTAAAGCTCCAGATTTGAAGAAGTGTAATGGCAAATATGAAACACGAATGTAAGTTTTACGAAATGTTTTGAAACATTGCAAGAGATCAGTGAGTCTATTTTTAGGGTCTTACAGTCACATATATGAGAAAAATATATTTTTGGTATAACTTGATTAGGTTTATTTTTATAGTAGTCAGGGTAAATTACATGTTCTGATATTTTCCTCAGTTATTGCATCCTGCAGAATGGATTTATTCATGCATTGAACAGATACATTTGTGAATAAAAAATTAAACAGATGATGATGCACACAGATTATGGTACTTGCTGAGGGAGGAAAAAAGTGCAGGTACAGGTACATGAAATTAAAATAGGGTTATCAGGAGTCACATCTCTGAAGAGGGACACTGCAATGATATCTGAGCAATGAGCAGGATGAAAAGCATTTCAAACACAAGGAACAGTATTTACAGAAGAGGCAGGATAAGAGCGTGAAGTGTTCAAGGCACAAAATGCCAGCACAGCTAGTGGGGAATGATCCAAAGGTCAGGGTTTTGACATGAGAGCTACAAGTACATGAGGACTGTATCAGGCAGAACGTGGATGTTGTGGTATGCTGTCCTCATTAAGCACCCAGTGAAATGAGTAAGAAAGCTTCATCATATATGGGGATAATATCTTTGTCTCTCTTCCATTTTGATGTGTATGACCAGAAGCACAGGTGTGGACCAGTTTTGAAAACCTAAATGGAAATTTTGAGCCCCTTTAAGACAATATTTCTGAAAGCCAGACTTTGTTCACACCAAAAATTATTTCTCAAATCCTTGAAGCTCTACCTGATATACATGATCAAGGCCTGTAGACTTGAACATTGGGTCTGTTATAGATGGATGAAAGGCATACAAGAGATAAATTAAGATATTTTCTCCCTCATAGGATAGGAAAAGCATCTCTTCTGCCCTGATGAATTATAGAAAAGGGAACCCCCAATGGAAGGTGTTTTGTGCAAATGGTCAAAGTATTTGGACTTCTTTCCTATAAGCTGAAATCCCAGAGGAGGAGCAGGTTTGGTTGAAAGTGAAAAGCTAAAGCAGAGTGGATTTTGCTGTGATTTAGTGAGTTAGCTATGACAGAGTAGAAATGGAGGTATGGTGTGGCCAATCCTAAGTCCTCAGTACCTGTGTGGGGTGGAGGCTCAGGAAGTTCTGTTAGCCCTGTGAGGATGTCAAAAGCTAGCTGAGATGGGGCAGTCTATCTGTCATGAGCCTGCTGTGACCACAGCAAGAGGCTAGGGGGTCCTAGACAGATGCCAAGGGTTTAATAGCCTCAATAGAGATCCAAGTGAAGGGTGTGGATGAGACTTAGAGGACATTGAAGCAGCAAGGAAGGCTGAGATTGACTCAATCCATGACAAAGGACCAAGGTTCCCAAACTAAGGCAATTGACCAGAGAAGCCATGAATTTTAGCTGTAGATGTGTGCAGGAAACCAAGTGACAAGACAGACAAGGGACATAGTTGCAGAGACCAGAGGACACAAAGGAGATCAGGGACCTGCAGGTTTGGGGCTGAGACCACCTCTTTCCTGCCACCACAAGGTCATAGAAACCCACTTCCTTATAAACTCAGGTGTCTCCTTGAAGAAAAACAATGGGCTGGAGGAAATATGAAAGATTACACATTTAACAGATATGACTGAGTTTTTAGAAAAGGAATATGTATTTATATAAAAAGATGATGAGATAGCATTAATGATCACTTTGTTCATGTATTCGTTCCCTTAACAAATAACCAGTGAGCGTGTTTTATATACCATGTACAGGGAATACAACAGACACTAATCCCTGACTTTCCAGAGCTTAGTGAGGGTAGTTCCGGATTGAAGCTACAAGGAAAACAACAACAACAAAAAGCAACAGCTCAATAAAAAAAAAAGATGCTGTAACTTATTTTCATGTTTGAGTAATGTGCTGTATTTTTAATCCTACGACAATGGAGATGAAAAGTATTCCAGTGGTATGCATGACCTTGTTGTGGTTAAGGAAAGTTAAAAATGACTATAGAGTTTATTCTTGCTTGGACACTAAATTTAAAGAACTTGACATTTTATCATAGGGTTAGTCAGAGAGTCACAGAATTTTAGAGCTGGAAAGGATCTTAGAGGTCATCTGGTCCAACCTCTTAGTTTGACTAGTGAAGAAACTGACTAGGGAGTTGAAGGGAAACTTGCCGCTAAAGCTGGGGTTTAAATATATGTTCTTTGACTTTAGTCTAGGGATCTTTATAATAGAACAGAACTTTCATTCATATCTTAGCAGGAGATAATCTATAAGCCTGTTCAATTCACCTTGGTATCAAGTGAATCAGGGCCCTTTGGAAGTGTTTCTAGGGCTGGTGTTTATAGGTATTGGGAACATAATTGGCGATGTTATGACACTTGAGTAGGGCAGGCGGTTAGAAGAAGAACAGAAACTCTCTAGAGTGGTTAGTTATTTCTTCTCCCAATAGAATGTTAAACACAGCCCAGAAAGATCCTGAGTGACCCCAGAGACAGAGTGCTTGCCAAGATGACAGTCTACTGTGAGGAGTAAAAGCTTGGGCTCAGGAATGAGACATCTTAGTTCAAATCCCAGCTCTATCATGTATCTACTACTTCTTAGTCAGTTGTAAAACTTGTAGCAAGAAATGTGTTATAAAGAATGAACAAAATGCTGAAAGTTGTGAATGACTTACCTTGGAAGGATAAGTCAGATTTAAGTTATTTCAAAAATGATTCTACTCTCACTCACTTATATGCAGTAGTTTTTCCTCTAGAGGTAAAGGGGTAGAGTTATGGTTAGTTTTTGAGGAAGAATTTACACCCTGCCATTTATCTCATGGTATAGTTGACCAAGTGGTGTTCCACTTTATTGACGTGATATTTCTAGTTATGACAAATGAAAACTATAGTAGTGTTTGCATTTAATGCCCATGTTTTGCTTTTCATGATTTTAGCAAGACCTTGGAACTTTTCTGGGAGAGGATCACATGTACACTTCATCTTTCATGTATGATATATCAAAAAAAGAGAAAAGATTGGCAACAACTAAACTGGAGTTTAGGTGTGTGAGGTACTCTAATCATACACAAGCCTAGCTTTAATTTTGGTGAATGGTAGAGAAGGAAGAGTAAAAGAAGCAGTGTTGTGTTTTTTTTAAATTAAGATAATATCATATATGTGTCATGATAAAACCTAAAATGCCATCTAATCCTTTCTTTCTTGCATTTTCTTTTCCCTCCTGCACTTAATTTAAAGCTCATTAAAATATATAACTTGTAACATTGTGTTGAATTAAATGTTGTTTAACAAAAAGAACACACATGTGGTCTCACGTGCTATTTGACTAGACTTACATGGTTAAACTGAGAACCTGCAGACCCATGCATTTTCCAGTGCTTGGGATGGCATAATATCAAATGACCTTTTTGCCATTGCATGCTTTGGCGCTTGTGTATTACAAACACAGTCAGACAATAACAATGAAGGAAATTAGGCAAAGAAAAGCTTACCTTTTGTCCATGATGCTTAATGGAAAATACCACGACACTCTTAGGGTCCTTTTGGTTGGAAAGGTTACATGGGTTAATCTATGCGTTTTGTCACACAAAATGAGTTGGTTAGATGGAATTCTTGGTGTGTTTCAGCTGAGTGTTTTAGCAAATTAACATATTTATTGAGCACCAGTTAGGACAGTTTCTAACAGCACTGAGTTGGGTAGGGTATGTGTGTGAATGTGTTAGACAAAGTCAGCCTGACTTTGTTTTTCCACAACAGGAAAAATAAAAACACCTTTTCTGACCCCCCCTCAGGAAAAAAACTATTCATAATAAATTATAGTCTATTGTATAAGAGACTTGGCCTTTTTATGTATGCATATATTTTAGTATTTTGCACACTACAGTTGTGTTATTGTAGGGAATATATTTTTGTAATTTAATTAATAATCATGCAATCTTTCTGTCTTATTGAATACTACATTAAAGTTGAATAAGTTGATAAAGTCAACTTCTTTCCAACGTTAAATTTAAATGTTCTTTGAGAAAAAGCTAATAAAAACATTTAAGAAATACATATTTTTCTTCGTGCCCAGTGAATATTTAATTTACTGGTGTCATCTGAATGCTCTATAGGATCTAAGATTGGTTTTAAATATAGTGCTTTCCATAAAGTGAATCTAAACTTTCTAACGTAATCACAGAAAAAAAAAATATATATATATATAAACCTAAGGTAATGAAGTATGTTATGGATTTCCCGTGATTAACAACTTTCAGATTCTTCAGCTGGTAATCAAGCCTTTGGGCTTCAAGTTATATTGCATACTTGCTTGCCATTTGAACTGTACCTTGGCTAGATGTTTATTAGTATTTGTCTTGAGTTCCCTCCATTGTGTTCATGTAGAAATTGTGTCACATTTCCAATTCAAAAGAAGACAAAATGAAAGTTGATTTTTAAAAGTTGATGGGCTAATTATTTTCTTGAATTGTCCCTCAGGAGGAATATTTATGCTATATTAATGGTAATATAGGTAAACCATGACTACAGAAATTGAATACTACCCACAAATGCAAAAACCCTTCCAGAAGACCTGTACAATGTGTTATTACTTATGTGCTTTTCTAAATACAAAGAAAGCCAAAGCATATGGTAATAATAAAGCATCTGCTTCAAAAGTCTGCATCTAAATTTGTTTATAGATGGTCTGTGTATTTAACTGCTATATAGCACACATGTGAATTTATCATTGGATACTTATTGATCATAAAGAGAACAGTGGCATAGATGTCATTATATAACTATGTAATATCTGTATAAATATGTTATATATAATATAAAATCATCTTTTTATTTATAGCTTCCTTATTTATTTATAATGGTACATAATAAGTGTAGCTTTTTAAGTATCAGGCGTCATAACTTCTATGACAGTTTCTTGGCAAGATGCAGACTAATCATATTTAGAAATAACATGATAGTACCATTAAAGCTGGAAGGAAATATAGAATTCAATTAATACTATAATTTCATTTTACAAAGAAGAAGATGGGCTCAGACAGGTCAAGAAATTTGCCTTCAATGGCCCGGCATATTTACAATAGAACTAGGACTAGAACCCATTTATTTTATTTTTAGTTTAATGCTCTCAGACTGATTACATTTCCTAGTTTGGATTAGAACGGCTCAATAAAATCCATGATTCCCTTATAACTCTCTTCTGCTTCCTTATCTCTCCTCAGGGAGGAAAATAGAAAGGTGATCTTTCTCCCTGTAAGTATTTGGAGAGTGCCAATAACTACAGATTGTATCCTCCTTCGTGACATTTGATCTTTATTTTTATGGATCATTCAACTGAAGGCATGCACGTTACTCATTTCCCCCTCTTATTACATGCATATATTTAAAACATTCTAATCATGCTTTGAAATGATTTAGTTTATTACAAATCTCTGATCTGGAATCTTATGACATTATTGACTGAACAGGAGCTTTGTCAGTGATTCAGATACAGGAAGGTCTCCAAAATAAGTTACATTAAAATACGAGCATTCCCTTTATCTGGAACTAGAATAAGAGTTCCACAGTGTAAATCTGTCTTCTAAAAGAAAACAATTTTTAATATCATTTATTTTCAGTTGTTCACAAATTCTTTTATACCTACTTTGCTTTCCTTTTACTTTTAGAAATCCAAATTTCATCATATAATATATAAACCATAGGCTCCCGGGCACTGTGGAGGGACTTTTTGTTAAAAAAGCATGTGGCTGTGTGTGTGTGTTTCCATCTCTTTTTTGCAAGAGATATTTCCTCTTAGTTGGAAAGCCACATTTGGGTACAGACATCTGGGTATAATGTCACCAGTAGAAATTAGCATTTTTTGTTTTTCTAACTTTTGAAGCTCTGGTCAGCTTCACATGGGCTTCTATCAGTTGATATGGCATCTTCAACTTCAGCCAAGAGGAGGCTATTAGATTACAAGTGCTAAAAATGATGAGTCGTCTCCACACTTCAGCCAGCATGAATGCAAGCAAGATTGTAAAATAATTATAATCTGAAGCAGAGCCAGCCATGCAACCCCAGCCTATCTTTCTTCATTAATTTGTATACAGTTCTTATTTCAAGAGAACAAACTTTCAGAGGGTACTCACATGGGGCTGCTGAACCAGCTGTACAACTTTTATTTTGAAGAAAAAAAGTTGAGCCTCAGAACAGTCTGTTTTAAAGACAGGGAGGGACTTAGCCTTTCGGAGCTTGACCAGCATGTGGAAGGAGAGCTCTCATGGCTGCAATAACTTAGGGCGTTTCTACCTGGATGACACTGGGGCAGGAAGTTTTCTGTTTGTTTTGTTCTGTTTCGGAGGGTCCCGTGCACTTCTCTTGCCTGGATCAACGTGACTCTTGGTGGTTTTTGCACACCCTGCTCTGTGGGGGAGTGCCCCAACGTGCCTGTCTTATGTGGCCTCTATGGACACACTGCTCAGCTGGCAGAGAGCAGGGAAGTTTTCTCCCAGCACCCAAAAAGAGAAAGAGGAAACTACTTTTTCTTTCTGGGCTCCTTGCAGCACAATAGATCAGAATAAGCTTCCACATTTCCTCTCTGGAGTTTCTGGAGTGGTTTCCAGGAAGAAGTTAAACCTTCACCTTTAAATGGATGACCATGTCACAATCAGGAAGAAACATCTCCAAAGACCCATCTTTAGGTAAGTAATGCTGCATCCCAGGTGGCTTTAGGGCTGTCAGGAAAAATAGTTTCTCCCTTCATCCTTAATTTGAGGTCTGCCACTAATCAAGAGCAATCAAGAGTGCTTAAAGTTTAACTTCAGGCATACCAAGGGAGCCTTTTGATTTTTCATTTTCTGAAACTTTGTGTACAAACTCTTATCAACTCCTGAAAATACATTTAAAAAACATCTTAACTATTCAAGCACATAAATGACATAGTACTGGAAAAACTTTGGAAACGTTATGCAATCTGTAGCTGTTTCTGTGGGCTGTTGCACAGCCCTCTAAATAGGAAACGTTGTGCTTAGTTCTTTCAACTGATTATAGGCAAGAGCAGTGTTTCAGTGCTGTGAATACTACACCTTTCAGGAGTTAAGTGTCAGGAGATAAATTTGAACTTGATAGCTACTTTACTAGAGTGCACATTTTACAACTTGTTCAGGAATATCAGACCAGCAGTTAAACAACAGGGTGATAGGAAAAAATTTACACTGTGGTGGAATCTATGACCAGGCGAAATGTAGATACAGTGTAATGGATTGAGCTAAAGTTTAATTTTGGAGGGAGGTACACCCTTTCTCTAAGAAAGCAGCTGTTTCTTCATTGACTCTTTAATTCTGGATTCTTTAGTTACCTATTATGTACTTTAGAATTTATAATAAAAAATTAGTCATTTAAAAGTATCTAGAAATTGAACACTATTTTTTGCACCTTAAAACAGAAGATTTTTAAGAAAGTCAGTTATATATCAGTTTTGTTCTTTCCACAAAATAATATTATAAATAAAGCAGAGATACTACATGTTAGCAATGTTAAAGTCAAGTTGCAACCACTGGTTTTGGTCTGGAATTAAATACAGGATGATAAAACGTATGAGCAAAATTTCTCTGTGGTTTCTACATAATGAATGAGTAGACCTCGAGGAATATAATTATATAAAATGTGGCCATTTTTATGTATTGATTAAACATTAGTACTGAATTATTAATAGCAGCATTATACTTTTGTAATGCTTAAAACAAGATGTTAGCTTGAATCTGTTTTAAAGTCTTCCTTTGAACATAAATTATATTTAAATTCACGTATATGGATTTAGTATTATAATCCCCATCTACTTAAATACGTTTTTGTAAGTCTTATGCAATGATGTTGGTAAATAACCAAAAATCTAAAATGACCCCCAAAATATATTCACCTACCATATTTCCTGAAAAGTTCTTCCAATTGTATGTAGTACCTATATTTTCCCAAGTGCACGTGCAACTTCAAAAAGGCATGATAGTTGCCCAGATGATTCTAAACTCAACACCAGTGAGGCACAACACCAGTGAGGGCACCTGCAGCAGTTTGGAAAGGCAAGGTTGTGTTGGGTAAAATCAGATTCACCTAGCCATCATCTTTATTGTATTACCCCTTTGGAGAGCTGTGGGGATTGAAGCAGTTGGTTTTCACCAGTGATTTATGCCAAATCCTCATTTCTTCCTGATTAGTTAATTATATGCTTAGGTGCTACGGGCAGGTGGATTGCAACTTAACTGCACGTCTGTGCTTATTTATGTAAAGAATAGAACTTTGTGGAAGCTGAGATTCTTTGCCCAGATAATTAGAATGAAATTTGTCAAATTCAAGTGATTTGCTTCATGATCCTGGTGCTCTCATACTTTCACCAGGGAATTTGTTACAAGTAAGTCTAGAAATGGGTCTTTGACAACAGATTTAAGCTATATGTGGGAGCAGGATTTACTGGTCATCTGGCACATTGACAGTTGGCATTGCTTTTACCAGGGTATTATTGTGATGAGGGAAAAGGGAGATGGAGAAATATCTTAAAAGATTCAAATAACTAGGCTTAATTGCACAAAGAAAGTTTGGAGCTGATTTCCATAACACAGACTTCCCAATAGCTAGTTGTACTTTTAGGGAAGCTGGCAGTGAGTTAAGCTTGCTTTTGATGCATTGCTTCTTATCTCATGCCTCTCTTCATTTTCTTTGTCAGCTTCCTTTCTTAGGCACCTTGTTCTCTGAGGCTTTCCCTGGGCTGTCTGGCCTCTCACATTGAGACGTCTTTCTCAAGACTGACTTTTCAGAGACCCATGTACCAGAACTTTCCTTCTCAATATGTACTTGTAACTGCACCCTACTTCCTAGAGGCCTTGCACACTAAATCTCAATCCACTTTGCAGGCAAATCTGTGCCAGTGTATTTTGTGTGTGCTAGTGCAGCCAGTTATAAGCTTAATGGACATTTTATGAAAATGGTATCTTGGCTGTTTAAAATTAATTCATTTAAAATTTCAGTCATTAAGAAATATTTGACCAGGTGCCATGGCCAAATATTCGTAATCATGCTTGTAATCCCAGCACTTTGGGAGGCCAAGGTGAGTGGATAGCCTGAGTTCAGGAGTTCCAGACCACCCTGGGTAACATGGTGAAACCCCGTCTCTACTAAAATACAAAAAATTAGCCAGGTGTGGTGGTGTGCACCTATAGTCCCAGCTACTTGGGAGACTGAGGCATGAGAATCGCTTGAGTCCTGGAGGCGGAGGTTGCAGTGAGCTGAGATTGCACCACTGCACTCCATATTGGGCTGTAGAGTGAGACCCCAACTTAAAAGAAAAGAAAAAAAGATTATTCCAGGATTTTTTTTTGAAATATTTGGCTCATCGATATAGTTTCAAATTTCTATATACAGGTTAATTTCTCCTATAATTGAAGCTCCAGCTTTAATTCTAGTCACCTGGCCTTCACTGATTGACTACCAGTGTCCACTTCTGAGTCCATGGTGCTTGAGAGTTCAGATATGGGGGAAAAAAACTTATGGGACCTCACATGATATATCATTGAGGATATACCTAGATAAATGTGATACAGGCAAGAGATGGATGCCATAAAGGAGGTGATAACATCCTGGGAGATTGAAATGGAAGTGACAGATTTCAGGAATGACTCATTCTAAACACCTAAGTGACTGGAAAGATATGAGAGCAAGAGTTTTTTTTTTTTTCCAATTTAATTTTCAAGATTTAATTAAAATCAGTTTTTCATCAGCACAGTCATCCTAAATTTCGGAAAGTAAGAGTCACCCATCAAGTGGAAAAAGTTACTGAGAGGTTTTGGAGTAGATGGTGAACATTGAAATTTTTTAGCTGGCTACGATATTAGGAGGCTTGGGAGGAATCTTGCATATCATTTAGATCCTGCCTTTAAGAATGTCTGGGGCTCCTACAGTAAAGATTCCAAATCATTTCCCATAGGTAGGTTATCAAATCTATTTTTTAAAAAATTTCCTTGGAAATTTTAGATATATATTTTCATATCATGTCAATGAGGCAAGGGACACAGGCTAAGTTTCTTTCATGGCCAAGGCAGGAGTTTATATTATCTCCTTTATGGCTATCATGTGGAAGTGTGGCATCAATGAGACTATCGAGCCCTGAGCATATGTGCATGGTGAGTGCCTTTTAGGCACACGGTGATTCTGCCTGCACAGGCTCTTCCAGCTCAGACTGGTGTTGAGAAAACACGATGCTCCTTTTCCTCAAGAGAAACACTTTGAGTTTTATGATTTTCTGGAAAGAAAACACAATCACAAAAGTATATTAATATGTTTTCAATCAATGCTGCTAAGTTCCTCAGCATGTAACAAATTACTGTACATATATTTTTAAAATCCAAGATGTGAATCAACACTTCATATATGAGACCTCACATAGATACATTCCTTTAGGCTTTTGAAAACCTTTGTTTCTATGTTCCCAGAGATCTTTATCTCTGGTAATTATAATAATTTATCTCTTTATATGACTATATTCATTAATTTGCATTTTAATATTAAATGATGTAACACATTCAAATGAAGGATCTTTATGTAACTTTGGTAAAATAATTGTTGAAGACATTTACACCTTATAGCATACTCATCTTGATTAGTAAACTTTCTATAGTCCCATGTGATAAATCAACCTTAGACTATGATACCAAAAAAAATCTGTTTCTTCTAATAAAATTGCACTAATAAAGTATTTGTCTGAATTTCACTGCCTCAAAGCATTTAAGCCTGGGCTTTTGTTATAATTATTTTCTCTTACTTAATATTTTGTTTTATCAAATTCTATTATATGCGCATTTTCCCCATTTGTTTCTCCAAATTCTTTCTAGAAGTAGGCAGTGAAACAATGAATTTAAAAAGTAAATTAAAATGATTCTTACATGTTAAACTTTAGTGTTATTTGGAGCCGACAACCTTTTGAAGCTCTTTCATGGTTCAGAAGTGGTTAGGTCACTTTTGTGGTAATTTTCCATTAGAAATAAAACTAAAAAGCCACAAACAAAATCATGCAGATAGTTCCTTATTAGGCCTGTAATTGAGAACAAGTCTATACATCCAGGATCAAAGATACTAAAGACAACAGGTTTCCAGACTAGTGAACATCATATTGGGATCCTCGTAGCATTTAGATCACACGGTTTCTTCTCTTTATGTCTTCTCAGAAGCTTTATTTTCACAAGTATCTGTTAGCAGAGGAATTCTGAGTGTGTATTTGGCAGGCATATTTTCTTCATATAATAATGGAGAAAGCAGTGGGATGAAATAAGAAAGCCTAGAAAAAGAAAAGCACATCCTAATTTCGTCTGTGGACCTAATGGCTATGGTTAATACCTATTGCTGTTAGTGACTTAACTGATTTTTGAAATGTATTCCAAAGATCAAAGCAAAAAAGATAAACATGTTTGAATGTAAGGCAGATAATGTTTACCATGAAAGAAAATTTCAGACATTACAGTGCCTTGTTATTTTTCCAGTTGTGATAAAAGTAGCTCTAATTTTTAAGTGGTCATCACTAATAGATAAACTATGATTTGTTATACATTTTAATAGCAGGCGGTAAATTTAATGCCAGGCATTTATTCCTGCTGGTATTATTTCACCCACAGTCAGCACAATTTAAATTATCTCCAATAAGCTAGCATCATAATTATCAGCAGCAGTAGCAAGTATTGATATTAACACCAAGAGAGAAAATTCATAGAAAACTTGGTGTATTTTTAGGCAAGCTATATGCATGTAATCTTTTGGATAACTCCATGAGGCAGTATTAAATCTACAATTAATAATTTTGGGTAGAGTCAGGAAAAGGGTATGATTGAAATGTGGGGAGGTGTCTCCCACTCTGGAGCTACCCAAATGTCATTTTCTCAGCTACAGCAGCTTGATGACATGTACATTTATCTTAGACATTGGTAAGATTTCGAAATGGCTTTTCAGAGATTTGGAATGAGCAAAATAAGGAAAATTAAGATTATGCGGGTAAAACAATTTACTGGGATTATTAATGATTTTATACCATCTGGAAAATTTTATGTTTATAGTAGTCAGCCTATTTCACATAGTGTTTAGGTAAAAAGCAATGAAAAAAAAACCAGTCATACTGGTGGATACTTGTTTAAAAGACGACCTGTAAGTATGTAGAGATGGAATAAATTTAAAGAAGTCTGTAGTATTTTTGAACCTAGTCTCCTCAGTTCTGTGACTGGACATAATGTAGTTTTGACAGTTAGTTCTCATGGGAAAGCTTCAGTTTATTTATGTATTTGATTATGGCCACTTGGACACGAGCTGTAATTGAGGATAATTCAACATTTCCTGAATTGGAGCTGCTGGAAGTGTACGGGGCAAGTTCCAGTGCATTTGAAGGAATAGATGATAATACTTCCAGATTTATTATCTTTGTAATAGCCAAGCCGGCTGCACTGAAGCCTTACTTTTTGTTATGTAGAAGCGTTAGTTCTGGGTCAAGCGGGCATCCACGTTTAGTGTTTTGGTGTCTCCAGCCTTTAGGATTTTAGAATATTATTTTTAGAAGAGTTTTTACATTAAACCAGAACAGATATTTAAATATTAATTGTATATGTATTAACCAGCTGCTTATAGGCTTGAAAAGTTATGTGCTTTTATTATGAAAACCATCACTTCAGCCTTAAAATATTAATATTTAATTTGACTTTTTTAAGGATCAGAGAGCTTGGAACAAATTGATTAGAAACCAATGGTAATGAAAAACAGTGGGGCTGTATCTTGGTCATATAAAAGTGGCAGTTATGTCGGTTCTAACTGAGGTAGGGAAAGAGAATCCCCACCTGGTCAAGTCACTTTTAAATTATATCATTAAATTAAATTTGGATGAAAATAGGGATATGTGATGATCTGGGCCCACCTGTTTGTTAGAGATCACTAACAAAGATGCCAACAGCTTATATCTATTCCAGTAGTGATGTCGGAAAAAAAACAAAACAAAAGAGAAAACAGAAAAAAAGAGACTCTTGCTAATTTTTGGACCCATTGGGCATTTACTGCTCAGTCCAGCTGCATCCAGTTATTATTTCTAACAGCGCAGTGACATTTTAGCAGCATGTCTTCTGCTGTGCATCTCGCTCATTCCATTATAATTAAGTAATTAATTAATATTAATTAATTCTAGTATAATTCTATTATAATTAATTAAGAGGATCAGCTCCCCTATGAAACTATAAGATCCCTGAGGCTAGAATCACTACTGAATTCATCTTTGTATTTCTCATAACTTTTAGTAGAATGTATTTTATAAGTAAGCATTCACCTAATTCTTCAACTCAAATACCTACAGGGACCACACTGGTATTGTAAATGTGTGAAATACGATATGGTGGGAACGTAGTAGTTGCAAAACAAAAGGCATTTAGTTTGACATTTTTAAAAACACTAAAACCCTAAACGGGATCTAGCTGTAGACTGCCAGCTGGTGCCCCTTGAACTGAATGAATGATAGAATGAAGTTTGTTTTGTTAGGTCCACACAGTGGTCTTCTCTCCATTGTTAGGGTGAACAAATGGCCAGTAGAGCTTAGATGAAAATTCTGGCAGTTACATGCAAGAGGTATACGAGGAGGATGAGTACTTTGTTCTTGTTTCTAATCCTTACTAAAGAATGAGAAAATCACATTAGCCGGGTCTGGTGGCAGGTACCCGTAGTCCCAGCTGCTAGGGAGGCTGAGGCAGGAGAATTGCTTGAATCTGGGAGGCGGAGGTTGCAGTGAGATCACGCCACTGCACTCTAGCCTGGGCGACAGAGTGAGACTCCATCTCAAAACAAAAACAAAAACAAAAACAAAAAAACCCTACAGCATAACTATACTGATAACTTCTATATAATTTTGTAGCATTAAAAGAATAGATGAAGTATATAATTCTTGAATGAATAAAATGCATTTGTGTTAGTACCACCTTGAATTATTCCAGTATCAGGAAATTCAGTGCCTATAGGCATTTCAAGTTTGAACTTAACTTGTTAGAAAATACCTTCTTAAATTGAAATCTGTCTTCCTATCAGTACAATGTTTTTTCTCTCTTTTAGTGGAACTGGAAGAAGAAGGATTTAAACTCTCTCTTCCATAGGTTAGCTCTTTAAACATTGAAGACAATTGTATCAGCAATTGCTGTTTGTAAATCTTCCCAAAGCTTAGTGGCTTAAAATGATGTGCGCCTGTGGGTCAGTTGAATGTTTCTGCTGATTTGTGCCAGACTTGGTTGATGTCAGTGGGGCTTTTCCACGCATCTGTGGCCAGATGGTGGGTTTTCTGTGGGCCAGCTTAAGAGGAAGAGGAAACACAAACTTTTTCAAGGTTCTGATTAAGTTTGATTGAGTTTTGTTACTGTCCCATTGAAAAAACAATAAAAAAGCCACATGGCCAAGCCCAGCGTTGGTGTGGGAGGGCATAACCAAAGGGTGTAGATATAAGGAAGCATTTACATTTGGTTCAGTTAATGCAATTATTCTGCTCTTAAAACTCATGCCTTTTTTGGTTCTTCTTTCCCTTACTCTATCTGCAGTCCATTCCGCCGTTGAAGAGAAAGCACATAGTATGATCTTTATTTCATGTTGTTAAGTGATGTAAGTGACTGGTGAGGTTAGGAAAAAGATATATATGAACAAAGCAGTGTAGTCCAGATGACTCTCATGTGACCCAAGGGTCAAACATGGCTCATTTGACTCTAGGGTTATAGCATGCCTGAGATTCCTGGTTTAAGAAGTTTTAAAAAGTTAAAAGGGAAAAACGTTCACCTAATTGCCTAAAACATGAGCTATTACACCCATAATGACTGCCCACATTTTCCCATTTCTTTTTCAATAATTGATTTTTACCAAGTGTCATGCTAGCCGACTTGATGAAATTAGTTATTTTAATAGAAGCTGAACATAATTAATTACATAATTTTGGGCAATTCCATTCCAAATACACTAAAACTATGACATGGAAAGGAGGCTTTGGAAATAGTAATAATAAAACAAAGCTTCCTTATGCATTTGAATCTAATTTGAGTTCTAGCCATAATGTATATTCTCTTGGGAGTTAAATTTATTATCTTAAAAATTTTTTATGGGATAGATTTATGATAACGTTTCTATCATTGAACCCTCCTAAACACCACTATAATAGGTAAATATTTTTGTAAAACCTGCAAATTATGTAACATTTATTTTGAAACAGTGATTCACAAAATGATTTTTTTTAATTGACATTAGACTTGCAGTTTACAAAACAAAAACAAAACACAACAAACTTTTGCATTTGTGACCAGAGATTTTGATTCAGTAGGTCTGGGGGTAGAAAAGTTTGATGTATTTCTACAAGCTCTCCAGTTTATGCTGATTCATTGCTAGATTTGGGACCCATTTCCTTAATGATATAATTTATATACACTAGGAATGGAAAGGTAAAATAATTTGTAAAATGTTTTGATAAGATCAACTTCATAATTGGAAATATAAGCCATTTTATTCTTTCATTTTTCATGAAAAATCTCTGTTGGGTACAGTGGACTTCTGAATATGAGGAGGGATAAATTTCTCCCCTAAAAAATCTTCAATGCTTTTTTTAGGATACAGAACAGAGACAAACTACTGTGAACTTCAAAGCAGTGGTTCTCAATATTGGCTGTGTCTTGCACTCATTGGGGAATTTTAAAAAATCCCAAAACTCAGGTGGTATTTCAGACCTACTATATCAAAATCACTGGGCGAGACCCAGCGATCAGTGTTTTTCTTAAATTCCCTAAGCCACACTTAAAAACCACAGACCTAAAGAGAAGCACACATAAAGTACAGTGACAGAAGAGGGGAAAACACTTGCAGGTGAACACTGAAGGGTCAATAGGATTCTGACAGGCAACTGGAAGAAGGAAAGAACATTAGCAAAGTGGTATAGCATCAGCTAAGGCATGGGAATCTAAAAGTGCATGAAGTGTTTGGGAAAGGTTCAGGAATAGGGAGAATTCTTCACTGGCCATCCAAGTGCTGAGCATCTACATGTGGAGGGATGCGTGGCTCAGTTTGGTTTGGGCTAGAGAGTCCAGGGCCATACAGTGTCTATTTTGTGACTGTGTATTGTCACCTATGTGGCATGATGTTGAAACTGACAAATCCGATGAACTGAACCCTTGAGCTCAGCATTTCCAAAATGCAATTTTGTCTTAGGACACCATTCCCCTGAGATACCCTGAACGAAAGCATCAGACAAGTTTGGGAATTACTTCCAGTCACACTCATTTCCCTCTCAGAGATTTACAAAGCATATTAGAAGTTTTGTAGTAAAACTCATTTACTCTAGTATTTTCCTAAACACTCTATTTATGTATAATGCTTATTAATATCCCCTAGAAAGTAGTGTTCCAAAGCGAGATATTTTAGTTTTCCTAAATTTCTCCAAAACATGCCGTCTTTATTTTTCTGAAACTCACTGTGCTTCAGCTAGTCTTTTCTCCTCCTTTAATTATTTCTTTTCTTATTTATGTTTTCTGGAAGATAGCCTGTCCTCAAGAAACTTCTCCGTAGTTAACATTTTTCATCTCCTCTTAGAGAAGTCAGGCAAAAAATGTTGCATAGTTGAGGGAATAGTTAATGTTTTATTACATAACTGTAATGATGTGAGTTTAAAAAAAGGAAGAAGAAATATTTTGAAAAGATTGGGAGAGGATGAACAATGTCACATTATTGAAACAGCTGAGCGTAAATTAAGAAATAACAGATGGAAGTTATGTGTGGATTATCACACCCAGGTGTCACTGTACACCCATTTGGCAGCATTTTACCTTGCCTTTGTGCCTTTTCCCTTGCTTCATCCTGAAGAGATTTTTAAAAAATCATTGTCCTGAAATTCACACTTAGTGAGAAATAGACAGTTCAAAATCTACAAATAACACCTTGTTGAATAATGATAGTTTGCAGGTGTGTAGAATCCCATATTTAGTTTATATTTTTAATTTTATACAGCTGTTATACTATTTGCTCACACATTTGCCCTGTAAAATGAAACTGTATAGCTCCCCATTTCAGAGATGAAGAAATTGAAGTTCAAATGGTCACAGGAAGTTGGAGAAAGAGACACAGGACACTGACATTAAGAACAAGCAGATTAAGTGTGGCTTGCCATTACAGATTTCATTTTTGTAACAAATATGTTAGGAGAACTTGGTGTGTATGTCAGGTCAGCTATATGGTTCTTCTTTGAGGTATAACCCATTCTCAGTAGCCAAGGAAGTGATTTGAATGTCCTTAAACATTGTTTTCAGCTACTTAGGGTTATTTAATACCCATGATTTCCATGCAAGTTTTCTTTTCTAGACATGGAGAGAGAAAAAAGTTGAGATAAGTAAATTATATGTTTTCTGTGTCATATGATTTACTGTGATGACTACACAAATATAGATTTGACATATCACATATGATGCACTTACTAGAAAATTTAGGACATAAAGAACTGTCTCTAGAAGAAGTAAAGACAGGAGGGAAAAAAAGAAAGTTCAGGCAGTTGCTTTGAAAGTGTTTCTAAACAGAAGAGATTTGTTGCTATCATAATATAAATAACATTTTCCTAGGCAGCAGAAAGATGCAGATCTTGAAGGATATGGCTTCTAGGTTGTACAAGACTAAAACTCTATTTCATTATGATTTCATTAATAGAAATGATTAAAATATATTTTGGCAGCCATCCTATTAATCTATATTTTCAGACATTGTTTTGCATCAGTTTCCTAGTATCCAAAATGCTAAAAATTCATTGTTTTAATTGTGTTTTATTTTAATGTATTTGAGACCATTCATAGGTGCTATGAAGCTTGCATGTTTTGTTATTTTAAAATATTTTACTTATTGTAATTTTCTGAAATATACCAAAAATTTATTTTCTAAAGAGAAAACATATTTCACAGTTGGCTAGGCAAACAATACAAAGCCCTCAGAAGGCTATTTTCTCTCTTTTAGGAATGAAATATTTAGAAAGTCTTTACTGAAGGCAGTATCTTTTATGTGGGACAGAGTGGTAAAGACAGATTTTTTTAAAAAATGCTTCCATCTCTAGGGTAGAACCATTATTTCATGATATTTACTTCAATAATAATCTATCCCAAATTGGTGCTTACTTAAAAAATGGAAAATACTTTCTGAGTCGTCTAAGGAGCTGAACAGTTGTACCAAAGGACCACTGAGCTAAACATTACATAAAATTTCTTTTCAATTATTCTGTTTCAACTTTTAGACAAATTGATGTAGAATTTGAGCTTCTAAAGTTGAAAAATTTTGATCCGTGTGTTTAATCTGGATAATTTGTTCTGCTTTATCCTTCTTCCTGCCTACCAACACATCATTTCCCACTCTCCCTATTAGCTCAGTTGGAATTTAGCTCACTCATCCATTTAATGGAAGCAATGTCAACACTGAGCTAATGAAGGACCTTCACTTGAATTTTTCTCTTTTTCCTCATTTAGATGCCTAGATAACAATATGATGCTGCCCCTTCCCACTACCCTCTCTTTTCTTTTATCCTTTCTCCCTTGACAGAAACCAGAATGCCTACTATTTTCTATGTGAGAACAACTTGCTACATATCCAGAAAACAAGTGGTTATGCCAAGTTACTATTTTATCCTGAGGAGTTTTACCTACCTCTGTAAACAAACATTAGGACATTGAAGGCCACCTTAGGTCTGTCAGTTTTATCTGAGCAGATAGTGACCTCCTAGGCAGATGTTGTTTCTGGGTTTTCCCTTAAAGAATGAGACCCCTGGGGTGTCTGGAATTCCACATTTAAGACTCAGGCTATAATGCTTAGGTGACATCTTCATAACTTATTGAGTTACTTGCAGATGTTCATTCTATCCATTCTAAAATAATTTCCTCTTATCTACTCCATCTAATTACAATTCAGTCTCCTCCTTCCATTCATTTATCTTCAAAATGTAGACCGGGAATCATCCTCTGCTTCCATGACTTCCCATTAACTTCTTCAGTCCTTTATGAATACACCTCTTCTCTTAATCTCAGTTGTCTTCTGTTAGGTGATCCTTAAATTTACATGTGCAGATCTCAACTCTATTCTGAGTGACAACTCACATTTCTTTACATTTCTTAAGCATGTCCACCTGATGACCTCCTGATACCCAATATTAATCTATCTGAAAGAGATTTATAATGCATGTATAATAACAATAATAATAAGTTCAGAAGCACATGTGTGACTATCTCTCCAAACCTTGTCCCTTGTAACACTAGTGTGCCATGAGATTTAATAGACTTATCACACACATGTATATGCATACAAACATAAACACACAGACACATACAGGCACAGGGTTACAAGAGGATTTCCCAGAACTTTATAATGTTTATGTTAAATGTAAATATTTAAGGCAAAGATATGATATTTAGTGTTTCCTAAATTGACAGTGGAACTTTCTTGGTGCCAAATATCTATAAACATATGAAAGTCTTCAGTAAATTGTTGTTTAAGAAATATTGCTTAGAGGAACAGCTTAGCCTAGCTACTTTCAGCCTCTTTGTTGATAGCTATTAAGGAAAACATAAAACACTTCCCTGTACTTTTAATCCTCTTGTCATTTAGATTTCAAATCTCTGTTATTTTTCATGCTTCTCTACTTCTTATCATTCATAACAAAACAATTATCAAGTCCTTTCATTTATGTCCTTAGAAAATTTCTTTCTCTACTCTTTTCTTCATTCTTCTCCACTTCAAAGCCCCCTAGTCTCCCATTTAAAATTTTATGATAATTTAAAAATTAATCTTCTAATCTTCAGCCCCTCTTCCGCAGTTCCTTGGTTCTCAAGTTAGCAGATTAGTCTTTAAACTTTGTCATGGTTATGTCACTCCTTTTTGTAATTTGCAGTGGCCCTTTATTTTCTACCAAGTGAAACATGGATTCTTCTGAGATTGCAAGCACTTTATACCTACTCTCCATCTATTCCATCTCTTTCCTCCTTTCACAACTCTTATGCTACAGTCATTCTGGGTGACTTATTGCTCCTAGGACCTGTCTTATGCTTCCCTTCCTGAACCTTTGTCTACTCTGCTTTGTCTGCTTTTATGCTTCTCTCTGTTTTGTCTGAACTGGTCTCTGTCCTTGGTGATGCTTCAAGTCCTAGTTCAAATGCCACTGTCTTTATGAAGGGCTCCCTGATTCTTCCAACCAGAATAAGCTTTTATGCCTTTGAACTTGTCATGGCAGTAGTACTTTAGTTGTAGCTCTGAATTTCTGAGTATATTTCTCAGAAATTTGTGTCATTATTTAATGCATGTCCTATTTCCCCTTCTTAGTGTAAACTTGATGGCTAAGACCTTGTCGTATCCATAGAATTATAGAATAATCAAGTTAGAAAGACCTTGTATCTAGTGTAACTGTCTTATTTCATAGATAAATGAAAAAGTCTAAGACATTAAATATTTTGACTAAGTCCTCACAGGTAGTTAGTGATAGAGTCAGGACTAGAACACACATCAACTCTCAATCCCATGCTGTTTCTAGTCTAATTTATTTGTGCCTCTTGTTCTTATAGCCCATGGCAGTAATAGCCATTGAGCATCTACTATGTGCCAGGGATCTTACCTACATTGTATCTAATTACAAGAGTAATACTGAAGTGTGGGCATTATATCCCCATATTATGGGTAAAGAAACTGAATTTCAGTGAGCTGAAATAAATTTGCTGGGTAGAAGAATTTGGAGTCAAAGCCAGGTCCACTTGATTTCAGCAACTATGCTCTAGAGTCAGATATTGAATGAATAAACAGAACTCTCTACTGTTTAGGGAGTAGTCATTTTGGGAAAGTAAAAATTTAGATAGCTGTCTAAGAAACAAGTCTCAGCTTTCAAAATGATTATATTTAGTTGTCAGGGAAGTGCAAATTGAAACCACAATGCAATACATTTATATGCCTGCTGAAATGGCTAAATATAGAAGTCAAAAATTTACCCAGGTTGGTGAGAGTTTAAAGCAGAATTTCTCGACTTCACTTTTTTTTTTTTTTTTTTTGAGATGGAGTCTCACTCCATTGCCCAGGTTGGAGTGCAATGGTGCAGTCTTGTTCCACTGCAATCTCCACCTCCCAGGTTCAAGCAATTCTCCTGCCTCAGCCTCCCAAGTAGCTGGGATTACAGGCACGTGCCACCACACCTTGGTAATTTTTGTATTTTTAGTAGAGATGAGGTTTCACTATGTTGGCCAAGCTTGTCTTGAACTCCTGACCTTGTGATCTGCCCGCCTCAGCTTCCCAAAATGCTGGGATTACAGGCGTGTTGTTGGGGCCGTTTTGTGCATTGTAAGATGTTGAGCAACATCACTGGTCTCTACCCACAAGATTCCAGTAGCATCCTTTTGGTTGTAAAGACCAAAAATGTCCCCAGGGATTGCCAAATGTTCCTGGACATTTGCAAAATTATGGCCTATTGAGAACCATGGATTTAGAGCAATTGGAACTCTCATACATGGCCAATGGGGCTGAAAGGAGGTACAACTTGAAAAACTGTTTGTAGTATCTCCTAGAGGTGAACATAGGTATATCCAGAAATTCCAAGCCAAAGAGAAGTAAATACCTACCCCATTGTCATCAAAGACCTGTACAAGCATGTTCTTAGAGGCACTATTTGTAATAACCTCAAACAAAAATACCACCCAAATGTTCATCAACAGTAGAATAGATAAGTAAATTGTGTGGAATACTATACATCAATGAGAAAGGAGGGACCAAAGATACATGAAACAGTGAGGGCAAATATTACAAACACAATATTGAATGGAAGGAGGCAGGCAAAAAATATATTGTGTGATTCCATTTCTTTAGGGTTCAGCAACAGACAACACTAATATAGTGAAAAGTGAAAGATTTGTATAATCTGAAGAAAAACCAGAGTACGCGACACTAATGTAGGACAGTGGTTATCCTTGGAACCACTTAAAATGAACATGAAAGGGACTTCTAGGGTGTGGGCAACAAACATTCTCTTTCTTCGATCTGGCTTCTACTTACATGGATGTGTTTAATTTATGAAAATTATTGTTTGTGTAGTTTTCAGTATGAATGTTACACCTTAGTAAAAAGTTAGGGAAAAAACTGGAGCAGATTCTGTTTGGGAGAAGGCACAAACTTCCCACATTAACCAATTACAAATGAAGCTCCCGGGAAAACCTTATGGTGGTGTTAGAGTGACATTGAGGAGACACTTTGTAAATGGCCTTAGTGTGGCATGGATAGGCACAAAGGGAATGGATGGAACTTCTTTTCTATGTCCTGTCAATGGAAATCTGTCAAAAAATAATAACTGTGAAAAACAATTAAAGTTTGTTGGGAAGACATTAATTTTTCAGTCTTCTATGTTTACCCAGATATCTTCCAAGTTTTATTATTCTACATTGCTAATGAAAGTAATTATATTATCTTCATGAGGTTGAGTTTGAGACAGAAATTCTTTGCACAGAATGACACTGATCATGTGAGCCCAGCTGTATTTTTCTATAACACAGCCATTTATTAATTGTACTGCAATTCTTATATATACATTAGAGACATTCTCACATTAAATATTTACATTGCTTATTATTGTAATAGTTGGAAAGAATTCATGCAATACGCATATTTACTTTAAAATAAGTCACACTCTAATAAATGTTCATTCATAGTTTCAAACCGTAGGTACATTTTCTTTTATTTATTTATTTATTTTGAGACAAGGTCTTACTCTGTTACCCAGCCTGGGGTGCAGCAGCATGATCATGACTTATTGCAACCTTGACTTCCTAGGCAAATTGATCCTCGTGCCTCAGCCTCTCAAGTAGCTGGGACTACAGGTGTGCACCACCATGCCTGGCTAATTTAAAAAATATATTTTTAATTGTAGAAACAGGGTCCCATTATGTTGCCCAAGCTGTTCTTGAACTCCTGGGCTTAAGTGATCCTCTCACCTCAGCCTCCCAAAGTGCTGGAATTACAAGCATGAGCCACCATGTCTGGCCTGTGGATGCATTTTAAAACAGTAAATTAGTTGAACTGTTCATTATACAATTTTTTTGAAAGTTTTAATACATTTTTCTATAAAGTATGCATTTATAAACCATTTTTAGAAGACATCTTATGAAATACCTACTCTGAAGATGGAAAAAAAGCAGTAGAACACATTTGATTTTGAGCTCTTTATATTAAAATTAGTATTCTTACTATTGATTATGAATTGGCTATATAAACTATGTGATATAAATGTCTTTATCATGAAAGAAGAAACATCACATTTAATTTATATTCGTACTTTTTACTAATAGACCATATGGTACATATAATTTTAATGTTTCTGACCACTGCACTTGAATGAGATCAATGAGACTGGAGGTTTATCAATAAAAAGACATTTTGACTTCCCTTATGCCTATGATATACCCAGTGATCCTCCCATTCATTCAGTTGCTATGAATGGAAGAGTAAGCAAACAGGCATCCACAGACCCATCAGGAAGTAAGAATGTGGTTATTTCATAGCACTTGTAACTTGTTTGAAGCCTTTTTTCATGGTTTTTAGCTATACATTTACTATTACAATCTGCATAGTGTCTGCCCTCTCCACTAGAATGTATGTTCTGTATGCACAGAATGGAGACTGGGTTTGTACATACTGTATCTCCAATAGTTTGCACAGTACCTCCTACCTAATAGGTGCTAGATAAATATTTGTCAAATAACAAATAACATTAAATTTCCTCAGGAGGCTTGGGCCTTATTTAATTGGCTAGCTAATTAAGTTTGTATCCAATATTTGAGATTAATCATTGAAGTCATTATTCCATTCAGGTAGAAATTTCTAGCAGGCTATTCACAGTCTAGGAGTGGAACTGAAGTGAGAATTAGGAGACATTGAGGAAGGTGCTAGTTGAAGGGGAAAAAAGGATTCAATTTTAAGGAAGAGCATGTAAAAGGAGAAGGGAAGAGGATTGAAAAATGAATCAAGGGAAATGCCCAGCATTATTAGGAGAGAGAGGAATTATAGGAGAATGAAGAAAGAATGGAGAGTTTCGGAGCAGCAAGTTACCAATAACGAAGCTGGAGCCCAAGGAGCTACTGTGGAGGCAGAAGACCTGTGGCTCTGGTCAGCCTTACTGGGTCCCTGCTCAGCCACTAGCTGGTGGAACAAATCGCTTCACCATACTGAGAATCAGTTTTCTCTCTGCAAAGTGAGTGGATTGGCTTCTAGCAGATCCTCCAATTTCCTCCTAGTGGATTTTGCAGTCCCTGAATTTTGTGAAAAGTTTCTGTGGGAGTGAGCAAAGGCCATGGTGTTGATGCTTTTGTTGGTAACATTTAAGCCCCACCTTTAAAAGAATGCAAGAAAATGAGCAGTTTATGAACACTGGATAGTGACAGAGAGAGCAATAGGTGTAGATCATTTATTTAAACAGTTTATGAGAAGCTAAGTTGGTAGTGCAGAAGACACTGCATGCTAATTTAACATGATCTTTTAGGGAAAAAATTAACGTCTTCATTTATTCCACCCTGTATCACAGGTAGTTACTGCCCAAGGGCCCTGAAATATTTAAGGGTCTATAGCAGGTGATAGATCAGGGCCATGGCTAAAGGATAATCATGATAGTAACCATTTAATAAGCACTTGATATGTGAAGGTGCTTTTCATTTGTTATATATGAAATGTATGTCATTCTAGTGAGTATTGCTCATATTTAAGAAATTAAAAGTGAAGCTCAGAGGTGTTAGCTAATTTGTTTAAGGTAATACAGCTAGAAAGTAGCAGAGCCAAGATTCAAAACTACATCTATCAAACTACAAAATCCATGGGTAGTCTAGGTATGTCTTATCATTTCCAAATAGCTTGGAGTAATAGTGTGGGAAAATAAAAGGTAGGCTTTAGGTAGCCACTGCTTTTTTTTGGCAGATACTTTTAAAAAATAATTTTGCATAAATTGATTGACTAAACTCCAGTGGCTTATACCAGTGATTAGCCATGTGTGGAGCAGTGGGGGAAGATCTCCCTGGTCTACTTTTTATTATCATCATGTGCCAGCAATTCTAAACAGCATCAGTGATAAAATACTCCTCAAAAGTTCTGTGTTTGTCTAACTCCTAAAGAATTGTTGTGGGTGCAGTTGAGTTTTAATTATCTACTTATCTATATTCATATAGAATATGTATGGATATATAGTGTATACATACATATATAACATATACATATACATACATATGACTTATTCTTTAAGAAACATTGTATTCTTCATGGGAGAAACTTTCAGGGCATTTTGAATTATTGGCTAGTCTCCCAACGTGTGAAGACTTAGCAACATACATTTGCTTCAAGAGTAAGTGGTTGGTCAAGTTCTGTTTTTTGGTCACTGTGGTAGCATTTGTTG
Organism: Macaca nemestrina; assembly: GCF_043159975.1. NCBI lineage: Eukaryota > Metazoa > Chordata > Mammalia > Primates > Cercopithecidae > Macaca > Macaca nemestrina. Next base: position 80,360,131 of record NC_092135.1, on the reverse strand, counting down.
CAAATACACTACTTAAAGTATGTTGGTGGGCACGGTGGCTCACATCTGTACTCCCAGCACTTTGGGAGGCCCAGGCTGTGGATCACTTGAGGCCAGGGATTCAAGACCAGCCTGGCCAACATGGTGAAACCCTGGCTCTACTAAAAATACAAAAATTAGCCAGGTGTGATGGTGGGCACCTGTAGTCCCAGCTACTGCAGAGGCTGAATCACTTGAACCTGGGAGGTGGAGGTTCCAGTGAGCTGAGATGGTACCAGTGTACTCCAGCCTCGGCAACAGAGTGAGACTCCATCTCAAAAAATAAAAATAAAAAAATAAATAATAAATAAAGTATGTTGAAGGAAAGAAAGCAAAAACTGTACTTAAAGCAAACTCAAATTATCCTGAATAATTATGAACTTTGGAAATGTTTACCAAGTATAATACACATATATGCTGACTATTTTGATGAAGATTTTTTAGTAGCATTTTTTTTCTTGTGACAGAAACATTTGAAAGCTGTTAGAATCAATCTGCAGAAACAAAGACATGAATGGCATTTAATTATGAAATGGGATTTCATAAATCTCTGCCAAACTTATATTTAAGACATTTCCTATCCACTTTTATGTCTATTGCTTCATATGAAGAAAACATTTTGAAAATAAATTGATTAAAACAAACTCTTTGAACTACTCTCAGGGAAAATAGATTGATAAATTTGACTATACTATCTACTGAACATGAATATTTAAAGAAGATCAATTTAGACAACATCACTGAAAAGTATGCAGGATTTACAGTTAAAAAACAGAAACTGAAACATTGATTACTGTGAATTACTGTGACAGAGCAACATGAAGGTATACCTTTTTGCTTTTGTATAAATAAAATAATTTATTAATATAATTTAAAAAGTCAATGCATTTTTTTCATTTCTTGTAGTATCTGTAGTTTAAAAAAATTATTTGTATTTTCAAACTAGTATACCAGCACAATTTCAACTAAAGAAAATGTTTATTGCCTCTTTTTCTTTTCTAGCTATTATTATCTCATTTCATGATTATTTCTGATAATAATTTTTTATACATATAAAAGGAATGTTAAAAAATGATCTACTCCAGTATTGAACATGATAACTATGCCAGTAGCTAAAACTAAGGGTTATTTCTGTAAATCTTGGATGATGATGGGAAATAGCTTCTTATTTCTTTGTGTCCACAAGAGTTCTGAGCACAGCAGTTAATAATATATACTTGTCGAATGAAAGAACAGATAACGAATGAAGAATAAGCACACGCCTAAAATGTATCATGCTTAGTCTGCTAGTATTACTGGAAATCTACATATTTTTTACTGTGAGCCAAAAAACCTAAAAAATAAATTGACTGCTAATCAGACCCACAAAACTACTCTGTTAGGTTTATGCTAAAGATGAGAATGACTAAATAAATATAGTAAATTTCAGAATGCTTAAGCCTTGGTCCCCTAAATATAATCCATAAAAATGTTTTGTAATTTTAGGCCTGGTTTGAACTTTTATTTCATCTGTTAAATGGAAAGAATAATAATAGAGCTATATATGATTGAAGTGAGAATAAAATGAAGTAATATATAGAAAGTGTTTAACAGCAGGCTCAAAATATTCTAAGCATTTGATAAATGATAGCCGTTGTTATCAAATAGGAAATTTAAATTTTTTTGGTAAAATTTCTTTGACCTAAGATGGATCCATAAAGCTTTCAAATTGAGGAGAAAATACTTGTAGAACAATATTTTATTCTTTTTATTAGTAATATTGTATTTTAAAAATTGTTTTTACTTTTAGTTGACAAATGATAATTGCATATATTTATGGGATACAATGTGATGTTGTGATATATGTACATAATGTGGAATGATTAAATTTATTTAATTAAGATATCCATCACCTCAAATATTTATTTTTTTGTGGTGAGACTATTTGAACTTTACTCTCAGAAATTTAGAAAAGCACCTTATTAACTACAGTTACTATGCTATGCAGTAGGTCTTAAAAAAATGTATTCCTTTTGTCTAACTGAAACTTTGTACCCTTTGACCAACATTTTTCCAGCAGCCCCCTCCACCCAATATTTTATTCTTAAAATTTTTAGGGCACAAGGATTTGGTGAGTGTAGTTTTTGACAGAATTAAATGAAAGCCAGAAATGATGAAAATTGAAGGAGTAAAAACCACAGTGGATAAAAGGAGCAAAATATCCTATGAGATGCATATTTGTAGTTTCCTGCAAGTGAAGTTTACAGGACCACTTGATAAAATCCTATTCAGAACTTAGCATTGTGAGCTACAGTTCACTGACCCTGGGGGCACCGTGGAGTATTAGATGGCCATAAGCCTCCTTTCGATCACAGCTGTGTCTTCTTGTTCTCCTTATATAAATGACACCAGAGAAAGTAGAAGAGTAACAATAAATTTAAATCTTTGATTTCCTTTGTATTCCTCATGTTATCCTTTGGAAGGGCTTTGCTACGGAGTCATATATGTACAATCACGTGCTATATAACATTTCAGTCAACCACGGATGGCATATACAATGATAGTGATCCCGTAATATTAAAATGGAACTGAAAAATCCTATTGCTTAGTAACATTGTAGCCATCACATGTGATAGCACAATGCATTACTCACGTGTTTAAACAACCTACTGCACTGCCAGTTGTATACAAGTAGAGCACATATAATTATGTACAGTACATAAAACTTGATAATAAATGACTATGATACTGATATATGTATTATTATACTATACTTTTTATTGTTATTTTACAGAGCATTCCTTTTACTTATATTTTTAGTAAGTTAACTGTAAAACAGCCTCATGAAGATCCTTCAGGAGGTATTTCAAAAGAATGCATTGTTAACAAAGGAGATGACAGCTCCGTGCGTGGTGTTGCCCCTGAAGAATCTCCATGGGGACAAGATATGGAGGAGGAAGACAGTGATATTATCCTGATCTTGTGTGGCCCTAGGGTAATGTGTGTGTTTGTATCTTAGTTTTTATGCAAAATATTTAAAAAGTAAAAACAAAATACAAGTTTTTAAAGTAGAGAACATCTTATAGAATAAGGACAGAAAGAAAGAAAATATTTTTGTACAACGGTACAATGTGTTTTTGCCAAGTGTTACTGCAAAAGAGTCAAAATTTTTTTTCATTTAAAAGTTTATAAAATAAAACAGTTATAGTAAGAAATATTTAATTTGTTTATTGAAGAAAGAAGCAATTACAAAACAAATTTAGTGTAGCCTAAGTATACAGGGTTTGTAAAGCATACAGTAGTGTACAATAATGTCCTAGGCCCTCTCTCACCACTTCTTTTCAACATAGAATGGGAAGTTCTGGCCAGGGCAATCAGGCAAGGGAAAGAAATAAAGGTATTCAAATAGGAAGAGAGGAAGTCAAATAGTCTCTCTTTCCAGATGACATGACTGCATATTTAGAAAACCTCATCATCTCAGCCCAAAATCTCCTTAAACTGATAAGCAACTTCAGCAAAGTCTCAGAATACAAAATCAATGTGCAAAAATCACAAGCATCCCTATACACCAACAATAGACAAGCAGAGAGCCAAATCATGAGTGAACTCCCATTCACAATTGCTACAGAGATAATAAAATACCTAGGAACACAACTTACAGGGGATGTGAAGGACCTCATCAAGGAGAACAACAAACCATTGCTCAAGGAAATAAGAGAGGACACAAACAAATGGAAAAAAATTCCATGCTCATGGATAGGAGGAATCAACATCGTGAAAATAGCCATACCACCCAAAGTAATTTATAGATTCAATGCTATTCCCATCAAGCTACTATTAACTTTCTTTGCAGAATTAGAAAATAATACTTTAAATTTCATATGGAACCAAAAAAGAGCCTGTATAACCAAGACAATCCTAAGCAAAAAGAACAAAGCTGGAGACATCACGCTACCTGACTTCAAACTCTCCTGCAAGGCTACAGTAACCCAAACAGCATGGTACTGGTAACAAAACAGATATATAGACCAATGGAACAGAACAGAGACCTCAGAAATAACATCAAATATCTACAACCATCTGATCTTTGACAAACCTGACAAAAACAAGCAATGGGGAAAGGATTCCTTATTTAATAAATGGTGTTGGGAAAACTGGCTAGCCATATGTAGAAAACTGACACTGGACCCCTTCCTTACACCTTATACAAAAATTAACTCAAGATGGATTAAAGACTTAAATGTAAAACTCCAAACCATAAAAACCCTGCAAGAAAACCTAGGCAATACCGTTCAGGACATAGACATGGGTGAAGACTTCATGACCAAAACATCAAAAGCAATGGCGACAAAAGCCAAAATTGACAAATGGGATCTAATTAAACTAAAGAGCTTCTGCACAGCAAAAGAAACTGTCAACAGAGTGAATAGACAACTACATATGGGAGAAAATTTTTTCAATCTACGCACCTGGCAAAGGTCTAATATCCAGAGTCTAGAAGGAACTTAAACAAATTTATAAGAAAAAAACAACCCCATCAAAAAATGGGCAGAGGATATGAACAGACACTTCTCAAAAGGGGACTTAGCTTATTTTCACAAATAGAGCTACAAGAAGTGGTGTGCTGGCAAACTGGATCTATAAAAAGATTTTGTAAAAGCCCTGATTTGTAGCATTTGCCAATTTCCATAGTGTAAATATTTCCATCATGGTCAATTTCAAGCTGTGATGTGTTGTCACCTGTCACTGGACTGGAGTTGGGAAGAGATGAACACAGTGAAATCTCAAGAGCTGACAGGAGCTGGCTAAAGCACACCACCAGAAAGCTTACCAGAGATACCTTGATCCTTCAAATCACAGGGAAGGAAACTGGAACCAAAGTGAAAGCTAATATACACTTTTTCCACCTATAGTAATTAATTTAGTGACTTACTATAAAATACCTCAGAGGTGGGGCAGAGCAATCAATCAGAAAGAGGAGGCAGTGGTAAGGAGCAGGCAGTAACTGTAAAGAGTCTATGGGAGATGAAATAAAGCTAACATAAGTTGATAGAAGCAAAATAGATCAATGAAAAGAGGAATGCTATTCCTACCCACAGGTATTACTCTGCAACCCAAACAGGTTTAGACTGACTTTTTTCAGCAATCAACTTAAAAATCATTGTGCATTAGACAGGAGAGATATCTGTAGCTTCAAAAAATTTGCTGCAATTCAAGTTTTATTTTTATTTTTCAGTCAATGGGAAAGTCACCGAGTAACTTCCTAGTTGTCCACTCAGATACTAGTCCAGAAATGTTTGGTTCAGAAGTTCACCTTCCTAGGACACGTAATGTATGAGGGAGTGTCTTCCATATTAGCCAGAATAATAAAGAATAATAATCAGATTTTTTCTCTGCATTTTCTCACTTTCTCTTTAAGTTCAATTTGTAATTTATATATTCTTTTAATTGTAGTGATTCATTTATTTTTTGGATTTAAACTAAACAGGAGTCATTGACTTTTATCTTCTAAATTTAAATCTCCAAAATTAATTAGATTAGCATTGTGTATGTCAAGTTTTTGTCTATATAAAAACAGGCGTGGAATGGGAAGCTCAAATAGGATTATAATTATATATCTACAAATAAGAATGAGTTGTTGAGTAACTGAACAGTATTTGCAGTTGTAGTGATGATCAGATTTTTAATCTTTTGGACTTTGAAAACAAATTAGATATTTAAACAGTTGTCCAAATACTATTTAAACCTCAATTATTTCAGTCTTAATTGAATAATTTTTGGGGGAGAGGGGAGTTAAATAGAATCTAAAAGAAGAATTGAAAAGGCAAATCTAAGATGGCATTTTTTTGTAGTGTATTCTAACACCTGACTGCTTGCCAGCTTCAATTCATTATGTAGATCATGTTGATTTACTGTAGCAAAGGACTTGTTGCCAGGCTCTTATATAATACCAAGGATAATAAACCTGAATTTTTATTTTTCTAAAGTTGCAGTGGTGGTTAAATTGAGATAAATTACAAGACACTAAACACCAGAATAGATGAACACCAAATGCTCAGTTTTCACATTTCAAGCTACAAATCAATTGCATAGAGAACATTTAAAAATTTGATTTTATAAATTGAGACAGATATTCTCTATCGACTAGTCTTCATGTACAAGTTAAACAATCTGGCTGTGAACTGTGAACACTTTCATAGTTTGTAATGCATGCTTTAATTTTATTTTCAGACATAGATTTACAGGTTTCAGAAAGGCTTTAGTTCTGTTTTATTTCTCTGACTAGTTTAACAACAAAAAAATACCATCATGCATCACTTAATGAAGGGGATATGTTCTAATAAATGTGTTATTAGGTGATTTGTTGTTGGGTGAACATTATAGAGTGCACTGATACAAACCTAGATGGTGTCGCCTACAACACAGCTAGGCTATATGAAATAGCCCATTGCTCCTAGGCTACAAACCTGTGCACTGTGTTACTCTATGAATATTGTAGGCAGTTGCAACACAATGATGAGTATTTGTGTGTCTAAACATTTCTAAACATGGAAAATACACAGTAAAATACAGTGTTATAGTCTTATAGGATCACTGTAGTATGTGTGGTAGGTTATTGACCCATATGTTATGTGGTGCATAACTATCCATAGAATCCAGGCACTACATGAAGAAACTATTCTCAAGTCAAATGAATATGCTATCTCCCAAGGTTAGTCTAAAACATACCTAAACCCTCAAACAATAATACAAGACAGCAAGACAAGAGACATCACAAATTAATAGGTTACTCTTTGGTAGTAAATGATACTGAAGGAATACTATGAATTTACTGAGATGAGGGATCAGTGACTCTGAATGGCAGAGTCTAGGAAGACTCTGCAAACAAGGCAGAAAATGATTTCCGCCATGAAGGAGGATGGGAGCTACATAGTTTTTAGGTGAGGAGAATAGCATGCGGATATGCTTAATCTATATTTGCACTCTTATTTCTGGATATAGGGACTTGAAAATTTGGCTATAAAGTGAATTGTTAGAAAAAATTTAGATTGCAATTGTCAGGTGACATAAAAAGTTGGTCTTCTGTTCTCTTTTTTGATGTAGAAGGGTCGTCCTGGGATATCATTTTGAGAGCCAAAGAATGAGTCATCTCTCTTAGAAGTTGGCCTATGGAATATAAAGAATTTCATCCATTTCCTATAGTGATTTCACCTTTGCTTGTCTCTGCTCTTTGGCTAATAGGCCAAGGATATCCAAGAGAGAAAAAGGCAAAGTTGTCAGATTTGGGGCTCATGAGTTTTCAGCCTATTTGAAGCACAGAATTTCTTCATGGCTTATTTCTTATTTACCAGGACCATTTCCAAAGCATATTTTTCCTCTTGAAGGATATGGCTTTTTTAAAAAAATTTGTTCCTATTGACATAAGTTATACCCCAAATTAAACTGACTTTTTATTTTATTTTATTTTTTATTATACTTTAAGTTCTGGGGTACATGTGTAAAATGTGCAGGTTTGTAACATAGGTATACATGTGCCATGGTGGTTTGCTGCACCCATCAACCCATGATCTACATTAGGTATTCATCCTAATGCTATCCCTTGCCTAGCTCCCCCACTCCCTGACAGGCCCTGGTGTGTGATGTTCCCCTCCCTGTTTCCATGTGTTCTCATATTCAGCTCTCACTTATGAGTGAGAACATGTGGTGTATGGTTTTCTGTTCTTGTGTTAGTTTGCTGAGAATGATGATTTCCAGCTTCACCCATGTCCCTGCAAAGGACATGAACTCATCCTTTTTTATGGCTGCATAGTATTCCATGATGTATATGTGCCACATTTGCTTTATCCAGTCTATCATTGATGGGAATTTGGGTTGGTTCTAAGCCTTTGTGATTGTAAACAGTGCCATAAACATATGTGTGCATGTGTCTTTGTAGCATAATGATTTATAATCCTTTGGGTGTATACCCTGTAATGGGATTGCTAGGTCAAATGGTATTTCTGGTTCTAGATTCTTGAGGAATCGCCACACTGTCTTCCACAATGGTTGAAATAATTTACACTCCCACCAACACTGTAAAAGCATTCCTATTTCTCCATATCCTCTCCAGCATATCTGTTGTTTCCTGACTTTTTAATGATTGCCATTCTAACTAGCATGAGATGGTATCTCATTGTGGTTTTGATTTGTATCTCTCTAATGACCAGTGATGATGAACTTTTTTTCATGTTTGTTGGCAGCATAAATGTCTTCTTTTGAGATGTGTCTGTTCATATCCTTCACCCACTTTTTGATGGGGTTGTTTTTTTGTATAAATTTGTTTTTGTAGTTTCTGGATATTAGCCCTTTGTCAGATGGATAGATTGCAAAAATTTTCTCCCATTCTGTAGGTTGCCTGTTCACTCTGATGATAGTTTCTTTTGCTGTGCAGAAGCTCTTTAGTTTAATTAGATCCTGTTTATCAATTTTGGCTTTTGTTGCAATTGCTTCTTGTGTTTTAGTCATGAAGCCTTTGCCCGTGTCTATGTCCTGGATGGTATTGCCTAGATTTTCTTCTAGGGTTTTTATGGTTTTGAGTTTTACATTTAAGCTTTAATCCATCTTGAGTTGATTTTTATATAAGGTGTAAGGAAGGGGTCCAGTGTCAGTTTTCTACATATGGCTAGCCAGTTTTCCCAACACCATTTATTAAATAGGGAATCATTTCCCTATTGCTTGTTTTTGTCAGGTTTGTCAAAGAACAGATGGTAGTAGATATGTGGTATTATTTCTGAGGCCTCTGTTCTGTTCCATTGGTCTATATATCTGTTTTGTTACCAGTACCAGGCTGTTTTGGTTACTGTAGCCTTGTAGTATAGTTTGAAGTCAGGTAGCATAATGCCTCCAGCTTTGTTCTTTTTGCTTAGGATTGTCTTGGCTATATGTTCTCTTTTTTGGTTCCATATGAAATTTAAAGTATTTTTTTTTCTAATTCTATGAACAAAGTCAATGGTAGCTGGATGGGGATAGCATTGAATCTATAAATTACTTTGGGCAGTATGGTTATTTTCACAATATTGATTCTTTCTATTCATGAGAATGGAATGTTTTTCCATTTGTTTGTGTCCTCTCTCATTTTCTTGAGCAGTGGTTTGTAGTTATCCTTGAAAAGGTCCTTTTCATGCCTTGTAAGTTGTAGGTATTTTATTCTCTTTGTAGCAATTGTGAATGGGAGTTCACTCATGGTTTGGCTCTCTGTTTGTCTATTATTGGTGTATAGGAATGCTTGTGATTTTTGCATATTGATTTTGTATTCTGAGACTTTGCTGAAGTTGCTTATCAGTTTAAGGAGATTTTGGGCTGAGACGATGAGGTTTTCTAAATATACAATCGTGTCATCTGCAAATAGAGACAATTTGACTTCCTCTCTTCCTCTTTGAATACCCGTTATTTCTTTCTCTTGCCTGATTGCCCTGGCCAGAACTTCCAACACTATGTTGAATAGGAGTGGTGAGAGAGGGCATCCTTGCTTGTCTTGTGCTGGTTTTCAAAGGGAATGCTTCCAGCTTTTGCCCATTCAGTATGATATTGGTGGTGGGTTTGTCATAAATAGCTGTTAACATTTTGAGATACATTCCATCAATACGTAGTTTATTGAGAGTTTTTAGCATGTAGGACTGTTGAATTTTATTGAAGGCCTTTTCTGCATCTATTGAGATAATTGTGTTTTTTGTCATTGGTTCTGTTTATGTGATGTATTATGTTTATTGATTTGCATATGTTGAACCAGCCTTGCATCCCAGGGATGAAGCCGACTTGTTCGTGGTGGATAAGCTTTTTGATGTGCTGCTGGATTCGGTTTGCCAGTATTTTATTGAGGATTTTTGCATCGATGTTCATCAGGGATATTGGCCAAATATTTTCGTTTTGTGTTGTGTCTCTGCTGGATTTTGGTATCAGGATGATGCTGGCCTCATAAAATGAGTTAGGGAGGAGTCTCTCTTTTTCTATTGTTTGGAATAGTTTCAGAAGGAAAGGAACCAGCTCCTCTTTGTACTTCTGGTAGAATTCAGCTGTGAATCTTTTATTTTCTTAAGTGGAGGAAACCTCAGAGTATATACAGGTTATTTAATGAATCAGAACTTTATGAAATAGAACTAGGGACTTATAACAAAAAGAGAACACCAATGGAATAATGAAAACTCCTGTCTGGTAGGAATCATTAATGCTTGGTAACTGGACTTGAAGATGAGAAATGCTCTGACATTTTGGCAAAGGTGGTATTCTCTACTAAAAGAAATCTCTGTGACAGGTTTAGAGCAGGAAATCAAGATAGTACCTGCCATTACTCACCCCAACAAGTGGTCCTTCTCTTGCCCTACCGTGCTTTGGCCTCGATTTCCTAATATTTTCCCCAGTCTCTCCTTCCTCCCACTGTATTAAACTCAAAAGATATCATTCCGCTTTCTCTTCGTGCCTTTAGAGAGTGGTTCCTTTGAATGAAAACATAGCTATGCTTGATCCCTTTGTTACTTAGTTGGAAAACTCCCCTAAGAGTGGCTCCTGAGAGCCTTCTGGAGGGCTAATTAGGGTTGCAGCATCTAAGGAGATATTGAGAGACTCTTTTGGGTAAAGACATAGGGAGGGAAGAGAAAACAAACACATGTGTTCTAAAAGCTCTTTCTGGGGTCATATACAAAGGCACATTATCTTGGAGAATTATCCACAAAGGATTTGTCTTGACATTATTACAGTGTAAATGGAGCAACTGTTTCTCATTTTACAGAAGTGTATTCTAATATGTGAAAGCATATTGCCACCGTGTCAGAAAGGTTGCTAGCTTGAGACAACACTTGGGAAAAGATAAAGGAAAAAATTAATTCAGTTTGCTCAGGATCTGCTCTGTGTCAAGTACATATAACCTTCTTTTATCATGGGAAAAGGAAAAATAGCCCAATAGAAATTCGTTTAGTGATATTGGCAAAGAATTTAGGGAAGAAAAAAATCAAATAGCCAATAAATATGTAAAAATCTTAATCTTCAATAGTAGTCAGTGGGAGGCAAATTAAAACAACATTTCATTTTTTACCTATAAAACTAATTTAAATTAAAAACTGATAGGATTCATTGTGGGCAAAGGAAAGAGTGTGAATTTTTATTCTTTCTTGAGGAAACAGCCTTATAATATTTATTAAAATTATAAACACATACCTTTAGACTAGCAATCCTGTTTTAGAAGTCTTTCATGCAGAAATAAAAACACCAGTATATAGGACTATCTCTTGATTTCAGCATTGTTTGTAACTGCCTAAATTAGAAACAATCTTAATGCTTGCCGTTACAGGAGACTGACTAAATTAATTATAGTTTAATGAAACTATGGAACACAGGTAGCTATTAAGAGGAATGAAATAGAGTTCTACATTAATCTAGAAATACTCTCCAAATATGTTAATATGGAAAAGTTAAGATGTAAACTCTATACTAGAATGGTTTCACTTAAAAAAATAGGAGTGAGACTCTATAAGTTTAGATACATTTGTAAATACTTGTATAAGTTGAACATTGAGAAAATTGTAAAAGGATACATATCCTACTATTACAATTGATAAGCTTAAAGGGATGATATTGGTAAAAGGAATGAGAAGACTAACTTTTAAACTTGTATACTAATATATACCATTTTAAAACTTTTAACAAGTATGTATTAATTTCATGATGTAAAATATATTAAATTGAGGGCATATCAGGAGTTTCCAGGGATTAGAAGTAGAGGGGGCAGGATTTAACTAAAAGCGGTCACATAAGGGAATAGTTTTGACTGATGGAACTGTTTTGTATTCTATTTTGATGGTGAGTAATGACACATTAATCTATTCATGTGTCAAAATTCATAGAATTTTATACCAAAAAAGCACATTATTTTGTAGCATATAAATTTTAAAGAAAGTATACTAGTGAAGGAAAAAAAGGGGTTTAAAAAATACTAGAAATGAGTAATAAACACAGTCCTCCAAAATATTCTAATTATAGGCTAAACTGAGACAAAAAAATTTAAAGAGAAAACTGGTCATAATTTTGAAAACTTTAGGGTTATTTTTCAGTTTCAGCCCACTTCATCCTTGACAGTCATCAAAATATCATTTAGTAGGCTAGTTCAATAGGTACTATTATTAATCCTGCTTTATAATTAACAAACTGAAGCTTAGGGGAATTTGGTAGTTTACCAAGAACTACATAGGTAAAATAACTTTGTGTTGAAATTCAAACCCATGTAACAAACCTGCACGTTCTCCACATGTATTCTGGAACTTAAAGTAAAATAAATTAAAAAAAAGAAATTTAAAATTTCTAAAAGTAAAATATCTACAGGATTCAAGCCATTTGTATGAATTAATTATAACAAGGCAAAAATGAAAAAACTGGTAAGATTTAAGATAGCGGTATACTCCTACATTGTAAGAGTAATCAAACAGACCTAATATATAAGTAGTCACTTGTGGTTGGTACTGATGCAAGCACCCCCGGAGATTCAGTGGACTGAGTGTTCTGTAATTATCACAATCATCTCTGTTTACAATTCAATTGAAGATGCTGAAAATCAGGTCATATATTTCTATAAGGAATCTTAATTCAACTGTGCAAAAGAACATGGCCTATACTCTTGTAAAAGAGCTTTTAATGAAATACTATTGGATAAAGAGTCAATGGTAAATGATTTAGTGTGAGTCATCATAGTACAAAAATTATAATAAATTTAAAATATATTTAGTAACCCTATATTCACATATATGACAATGTTGAACTATTTCCTATTTTCTTGTCAATAGGAGTCAAGTGGCATAGGAGATCAGTAGTTGCATATTTAACGTTGACAGTTTGCATTGTAATTCATGGATATGGCTATTTCCAGGATGAATATTAAATATCTGTCTGCCTCTTAAGTGATCATAATTCAAGACTGCACATTTTAAATAAAAACTGTTTTACAAGAGTAGAATAAGAATTTCCTCGCTGACTTCATCCAACTCATGCTTTTTTGATTTCTTACATTTTCTCTCTTTTTGTCATTTTTTTCAGTGTCCAATGATGTCTTTCATTTCTTGCCTCATCTAGCTAAATCATGTTCATCTGTTCTCAGCACAGTTGAAATACCATGTGTCTCATGTAAACATCTTTAGAAAGAATTCTTTGTATTTTCTGAAATACTACTATATGTAGAATAGAATAGTCACAGTCTTAGTTTTATGCAAGTTAATTTCATCTCCCTAAATAAATGGTAAGTGCAGAGACTGTTTCAAGCTCCTTTTACATTTTTCTAGCATCCATTCATTCAATCAGGTAGATATTGATCATTTTTCTGTATGAAGCCCTATGCTACCTGGTGAAGGAGACACACAGATGACCAAAAACTGGTCCCTGATCTTAAAGAACTTATCCAGTAAAAGAGATAAGAAGCTGTACATGTGACTCCAGTACTAAACATTATGTGACATAGCATAATAGAAAAAAACCAAAAAGACACTGTAGTGTTGCTGCAACAGGTAGAGGACATTTCTTCTAATGGATCTTTGAAATATTCAGTGAAACTATTCTCCTTATCGGTTTTCTTATTGCAGAATTTTTTCTTATATCTGACATTAACACCAATAATTCTTAAAATCATATATAACTTTTTTTTTTCTGGGAAAGGGTTAATTGAAAAATACCATTTTAAAATTCTGATTTACACATTTTTTTCCCACATTGTAATGTCTCTGAAATCATGTGTCATATAAATGGTGTTTTACTTTTAGGGATATGGCAATCATGACATATAGGATTAAACAATATGAAATTGCCAATATTGAACTGTTTTCGACCTACAAAAACAGAAATATTATATAACCATAGCCAGCCCATGTGTAAATTATATTATTTCTGTTCATCTTGCCATCACCTCAATTATGTTAGGCGCATTATTGTTACTACATATTTTGAGTTTGCTGCCTCTCAAAATGTCCTAAAAATATACTATATATATCATTGAAATGAAAGGTAATAGTGCATGCAGAAAGGCATGGGAACAGAGAAGTGAGGCCTATATTTGACATTGTAATGAATATTTCCTATGAGATAAATGACCTCAATTATCTATTTCTTGCACAGCCATAACCAAGACTTGAAGAAACCTTAAAAGGGAAATGCCCACAGGTAGATAAATCTGTGCTGTGTTGTTCCTTAGATGCATGAAAAAACACTGCTTTTCACTTCCCAGTCAATACAACCAGAGGTAAAAGCAGTTGCCAAATCACCTGGCAGTGAAGGAATACACTCAATATTAACCATTGTAAGTCCACCCTTTGTCAACATAAACCCATACACATCTCCTGATATCATACATAATCTTCAAATAAAGACAATAGTAAGGTCATAATTATGCCTAACATAATACAGCTATCCTTCGTACAACCGGAAGCATACTAATCCCTAAACTAAATGCTAGTACATAAAGATAACAACACTTAAATAATGATAAGAAGTCAATGAATCTTATGTTATATGATAAAGGAAAAAGAAAGGAAATAAAATGAAGATATTTTCTTAGTACAAGTGTATATATGCATGAACATGTTCTTAGCAAAATAAGGAGAAAATACTCATGACAATTACAGTTCTCATTTCTGCAACTGGTCTTGTAGTTGTAACTGGTATTAATGACTACCTTCTTCTACTACCCATCTGTAGTCTAATTTTCCAGTCATGCTTCTTCCAAGTCCCTGACCACCCAGCCAAACCATTGCCTATATCCCATGAAACAGTATATAGTTACACATCTGGCCATTTCTCCTTCCAAGCAAAGTGCACAACCAGGTGCACTGCTCGAAATTCTGCCCACTGGGAAAATTTCCCTTCACCATGGTCCTTCAGGGATATTCTAGGAAAGGACTATAGTGCTGCAGCTGTCCACTTTTGGGTGGTGCTGCATGTCATATCATACCCAATGCCTGTGCCCTCCTTGTATCTAGGCAGTAACTACCTTGCTTTTGATTTCACAGTCTCATAAGCAGAAGGGACTTGCCTTGCCACAGATGAGACTTTGGACTGTGAACTTTTGAGTTAATGCTGAAATGAGTTAAAACTTTGGGGGACTGTTGGGAAGGCATGATTAGTTTGGAAATGTGAGGACATGAGATTTGGGAGGAGTCAAGGGCAGAATGATATGGTTTGGCTGTGCCCACCGACATCTCATCTTGAATAGTAGCTCCCAAAATTCCTACGTGTTGTGGGAGGAACCTGGTAGGAGGTAATTGAATCATGGGGTTGGGTTTTTCCCATGCTGTTCTTGTGATAGTGAATAAGTCTCATGAGATCTGATGGTTTTATAAAGGGTAGTTCCCCTGCACATGCTCTCTGTCTTGCCTGGCACCATGTAAGAGGTGCTTTGTTCCTCTTTTGCCTTCTGCCATGATTGTGAGACCACTTCAGCCATATGATACTGTGAGTTCATTAAACCTCTTTTTTCTTTATAAATTGCCCAGTCTTGGGTACGACTTTATTAGCAGTGTGACAATGGACTGATACACCCTGGCAAAAGGCTGGACGTCTCCCTGGGGAAGGATGGGAGAAAGATTAACAGTATAAATTGTCAGTAGTGTTGTGGTGTTCTTCCTCAGCGGGACCTGACCTCCCCTTCATTAAAGGTGTTCTGGCTCTGTTACCTGGTTCAAGTCTGAAAATTGATTGAGGGGTCATGATTCTCTATTTTTATAATTGGAATTAGTTTTTTGTCCATTCAACCTGGAGGTTTTCTGCATATACAAATTATGTAGGAATATAGTAGGCCTCCTATCAATTTCACCTCCAGGAACAGTGTGACTAATTAGCCAATGCCAGAGCTCTACATGAGTCAGACTATTCTGATTGCTGCTTTGCCTCTGCTGTTCATTATGGTAACTACACCCACCTTGCCTTTGACTGTGGAGTGCTGCCACTTGGCCTCTGCCATCTCAGGATCCAGTTATTCCCATTGTGTTTAAGTTTTCCAGTTGAGTGATTGTGGTTCCCACTGTAATATTTGGCATACAGAGAAGAGCAATGACAGAGCTCTTCAAGGATGCAGGTGCTCCCCTCACAAATCTGTTTTGCAAGTTATTGGTGAAGGGTATGTCTTCTGGACCCTCCCGGCTGGGATGAGTAGGTCTAAAGTGACTAATCCACTCTAGTATTTCAATCTCCCTAAGCCTTTGGATCCCTTTCTCTACATTAAACCCAGGGAGATCAGGCATTTCCAGCTCACTCACAGTGGGCCATCTTTGGTCCATGTTTCAGTTAACCAAGCAAATAAACTATTAGAACCTTTTTTAACTCCCAGAGCTGCAACGTTAAATGCAGATATGGGCCCTCTAAGGAGGGCCTTCTAAGGAGGGCCAATATCAATATAACTCCCAGAGCTGCAACATTAAATGCAGATAGATGTTAAAAAAATTCAGCCTGATCCAACTTTATATTCTTTCCACCATTATCTCGCACCCTTAATATCCATTTTCATAGCTGTTCTCCAGATTTCTGCTTATACTAATTAGAAAACTCAAGCAGTTCTTTTGGGATTTTGTGCACCTCCTGTGAGACACACTCTGAACCTTACCTCTAGGGGTCTGCTGGCCCTTGATTCTAGTTGTAGATCAGAAGCAAACAGGACTGTTGTGGTGGGTCCTGAGGAGAATCAGCATTGTCTGGCATGGCAACTGCCTCAGGGGAGGCCATCACTGTTGCCTCAGGCAGTGCATGGTTGTTCTCCTCAGAGAAAGGTGAGAAGACTGATGGTAGTGTGGTTGGGGGTAGGGATGTTGTCACTACTGGACACAGTGGCCCCAGCCTTATCAGGGTCTTCCCACACATCCCCATTCTAAGTTGCAGGGACCCATTCTTTTCCAATCAATGCCCTCACTTGAACAGTAGACACCTGGCGAGGCTGAGCGTGCACCTTTCGTTGCAGGTCAGCCACTCACACGACAAGGGCTTGTGTCTGATTTTCCGCAATGTCAGCCCTTTGTCTATAGGAGATAAGACTTACTCAGGGCAATCTTAGATTTGAGGCTCAGTATATGCTTCTGGAGCTGGGAATTAGAATCCCTGAGCTCACTGTTTTCTTTCATCACTTTATCCAGTGAACTTAGGAGCAACCAAGCAACTTCATTATATTCCTTGGTTCTCCACATATGGTTGAAGGTATTATGTATACAGTCACTAAACTCCTTGCCCCTCAAGAGTGATGATTCAGGAGTATCAAATGCATTTATTTTGCATAACTCTCTAAACAGTTCATGCCAAGGACTGTCAGTGTTCTCCATACTATTAGAAGTGGAGTCCTTAGTATTTTGGGTTTTAATCAGATTAAGAAGCCAACTCCAGAAACTCCAAAACCAACTAATGAAATCCATCCTTAAATTCTGTTCCTTTAGAACCACTCCTGGTACCAAAATCTGTGTTAGTCTGGATTCTCTAGAGGGACAGAACTAGTGGGATAGATGTATATATGATGAAGAGTTTATTAAGGAGTACTGACTCACACGATCACAAGGTGAAATCACACAACAGGCCCTCTGCAAGCTCAGGAGCAAGAGAGCCAGTCTGAGTCCCAAAACCTCAAAAGTAGGGAAGCCAACAGTGCAGCCTTCAGTCTGTGGCTAATGGCCCAAGAACTCCTGGCAAATCGCTCGTGTAAGTCCAGGAGTCTAAAGGCTGAAGAACTTGGGGTCCTATGTTCAAGGGCAGGAAGCATCCAGCACAGAAGAAAGATGAAGGCTGGAAGACTCAGCAAGTCTGCTCTTTCCACCTTCTTTTGCCTGCCTTATTCTGGCTGCGCTGGCAGCTGATAAGATGGTGTTCACCCAGATTGAGGGTGGGTCTACCTCTCCCAGTGCACGACTCAAATGTTAATCTCTTTTGGCAACACCCTCACAGACACACCCAGGAACAATACTTTGGATCCTTCAATCCAATCAAGTTGACATTATTAACCATCACATTGTCTTTTGTCTTTTTGATAGTAGCTCTTCTAACAGCTGTAAGGTGTTATCTCATTGTGGTTTTACTTTGCATTTCCCTGATGATTACTGATGTTAAGTATTTTTTAAATATATCATTTGTAAGTCTTCTTTGAGAAATATATATTGATGCCTTTTGTCCATTTTTAATAGGGTTATTTGTATTCTTGCTGTTGTTTGTGTACCTGATATATTTTGAAAATATACACAACCTCATATATTCAAAACACCCTTTTCAGATGTATAGTTTGCAAGTATTTTCTCTCATTCTATAGGTTGTCTGTTCACTGTTGATAGTTTCCCGACTTTGCTTTGTTTCCTAATCTTAAAAATATCTGTATAGAGCACTCATTTTTCGTTAGTTAATAATGTAAAAAAGACTGCATTGACATAGTTAAATTCCCAAGACCCTCAGTTCTTTAGGGATGGACTTAATGCTTGGTATCATCACTTACAAAAGTATCTTCAGCTTGACTGAACTTATTTTGAGAACTAAAGTTTATAATTTTTATTTTTATCTTTTCATTTCATTTTTCCATGAATCTTTTGAAGTCCTCTTGTACAATTGTTCATAGTAGTCTCTCATGATGCATTGTATGTCTGCTTTATCAGTTGTAATGTCTCATTTAAAATTTTTTATTTGCATTTTCTCTCTTTTTTTCTTAGTCTAGCTATGGGTTTGTTGATATTAATCATCATTTCAGGAAATCAACTCTTAATTTTGTTAACTTTTCTTTTTTTTCTAGTCTTTGTTTCATTTATTTTTGTTCTGATCTATATTATTTCCATCCATATACTAACTTTAAGCTTAATTTGTCCTTGCTTTCCTCCTATCTTGAGGTGCAATCCTAGATTGTTTATTTGAGATGTTTCTTTTTTTGATGTGTGTATTTATTGCTGTAAACTTTCCTCTTATAACTGCTTTTGCTATATCCCATAGGTATGTTGTATTTTTATTTTCATTTGTCTCAAAACATTTTAAAATTTTTTTAAAATTTCTTCATTGATCATTGACTGTTTAGGTGCATATTAATTTCCATGTATTTATGAATCTTCTGAAAATCTTGCTGTTATTAATTTCTAGTTTTATACCATTGTGGTCAGAAAAGATAGATGATATAATTTTAATTTTCTTAAATTTATGAAGACTTATTTTGTGGCCTGACATATAATCAATCTTAGAGAATGTTTTATATGCAGTTGAGAAGAATGTGTATTTTGCAGTGGAGGGGGGTGAAATTTTCTGTATATGTCTGTTATGTCTAGATTGTAGTTTAACTCTGATCTTTCCTTCTTGATTTTCTGTCTGGATGATCTGTTCATTGCTGAAAGTGGAGTGTTGATATCCTCTACTATTATTGTATTGCAGTGGTCTGTCTCTTCAGATCTATTAATATTTCTCCTATATTTTTAAGTGCTACAATGTTGTATTCATATCAGTTTATAACTGTTATATTCTGTTGCTTAATTGACCCCTCCATCATTATATAATGATCTTCTTTGTCTCTTTTTATAGGTTTTACTTAAAGCCTATTTTGTCTGTATAGGTATAGTTACTCCTGCTCTTTTTTGGTTTCTATTTTCATGGAATATCTTTTTCTATCCCTTCACTTTGAATCTATGTGTTTCCTTACAGTTGAAGTATGTGGTAGGCAGCATATACTTGGGTCTTTTTTATCCATTCAACTATTCAGTGTCTTTCTACTGGAGAATTTAATACGTTTACATTCAAGGTAATTATTGATAGGTAAGGACTTACTACTGCCATTTCGTTTATTGTTTTCTAGTTGTTTTGTAGAGTGATTCTTTCTCCCCTCCCCTCCCCTTCCCTTTCCTTCCCTGATGGAGTTTTACTCTTGTCACCCAGGCTGGAGTGCAATGGTGTGATCTCAGCTCACTGCAACCTCCACCTCCCAGGTACACGCAATTCTCATGCCTCAGCCTCCCAAGTAGCTGGGATTACACGCTTGTACCACCACAGTTGGCCAATTTTGTATTTTTAGTAGAGGTGAAGTTTCACCACATTGGCCAGGCTGGTCTCGAACTCCTGACCTCAGGAGATCTGCCCACTTCAGCCTTCCAAAGTGCTGGTATTACAGGCATGAGCAACCACACCCAAACTCTCTCCTTCCTTCCTTCCTTCCCTCCCTCCCTCCCTCCCTTCTTTCTTTCTTTCTTTCTTTCTTTCTTTCTTTCTTTCTTTCTTTCTTTCTTTCTTTCTTTCTTTCTTTCTTTCTTTCTTTCTCTTTCTTTCTTTCTTTCTCTTTCTTTCTTTCTTTCTTTCTTTCTTTCTTTCTTTCTTTCTTTCTTTCTTTCTTTCTTTCTTTCTTTCTCTTTCTTTCTCTTTCTTTCTTTCTTTCTTTCTTTCTTTCTTTCTTTCTTTCTTTCTTTCTTTCTTTCTTTCTTTCTTTTCTCTTCAAAACATTTTTCTTTATTGGTATGTTTTGATTCCTTGCTTTTTATTTTTTTGTGTATCCACTATAGAATTTTGCTTTGTGATTAACATGAAGCTTGCAAAAAATCTAATAGCAGTTTCTTTTAAGCCAATAACAACTTAACTTTGATTTTTAAAAAACCCACAAAAAAACTATACCTTTATTCCATTCCTCCCCACACATTTTGACTTTTTGATGTCATAATTTTCATCTTTTTGTATTTCATATTTCTTTCTTTTTCTTTTTTTTTTTAAATTTATTTATTATTATTATACTTTAAGTTGTAGGGTACATGTGCATAACGTGCAGGTTTGTTACATATGTATACTTGTGCCATGTTGGTGTGCTGCACCCATCAACTCGTCATTTACATCAGGTATAACTCCCAATGCAATCCCTCCCCCCTCCCCCCTCCCCATGATAGGCCCCTGTGTGTGATGTTCCCCTTCCTGAGTCCAAGTGATCTCATTGTTCAGTTCCCACCTATGAGTGAGAACATGCGGTGTTTGGTTTTCTGTTCTTGTGATAGTTTGCTAAGAATGATGGTTTCCAGCTGCATCCATGTCCCTACAAAGGACACAAACTCATCCTTTTTGATGGCTGCATGGTATTCCATGGTGTATATGTGCCACATTTTCTTAATCCAATCTGTCACTCATGGACATTTGGGTTGATTCCAAGTCTTTGCTATTGTGAATAGTGCTGCAATAAACATACGTGTGCATGTGTCTTTATAGCAGCATAATTTATAATCCTTTGGGTATATACCCAGTAATGGGATGGCTGGGTCGTATGGTACATCTAGTTCTAGATCCTTGAGGAATCGCCATACTGTTTTCCATAATGGTTGAACTAGTTTACAATCCCACCAACAGTGTAAAAGTGTTCCTATTTCTCCGCATCCTCTCCAGCACCTGTTGTTTCCTGACTTTTTAATGATCGCCATTCTAACTGGTGTGAGATGGTATCTCATTGTGGTTTTGATTTGCATTTCTCTGATGGCCAGTGATGATGAGCATTTTTTCATGTGTCTGTTGGCTGTATGAATGTCTTCTTTTGAGAAATGTCTGTTCATATCCTTTGCCCATTTTTTGATGGGGTTGTTTGTTTTTTTCTTGTAAATTTGTTTGAGTTCTTTGTAGGTTCTGGATATTAGCCCTTTGTCAGATGAGTAGATTGCAAAAATTTTCTCCCATTCTGTAGGTTGCCTGTTCACTCTGATGGTAGTTTCTTTTGCTGTGCAGAAGCTCTTTAGTTTAATGAGATCCCATTTGTCATTTTTGGCTTTTGCTGCCGTTGCTTTTGGTGTTTTAGACATGAAGTCTTTGCCCATGCCTATGTCCTGAATGGTACTACCTAGGTTTTCCTCTAGGATTTTTATGGTATTAGGTCTAACATTTAAGTCTCTAATCCATCTTGAATTAATTTTCGTATAAGGAGTAAGGAAAGGATCCAGTTTCAGCTTTCTACTTATGGCTAGCCAATTTTCCCAGCACCATTTATTAAATAGGGAATCCTTTCCCCATTTCTTGTTTCTCTCAGGTTTGTCAAAGATCAGATGGCTGTAGATGTGTGGTATTATTTCTGAGGACTCTGTTCTGTTGCATTGGTCTATATCTCTGTTTTGGTACCAGTACCATGCTGTTTTGGTTACTGTAGCCTTGTAGTATAGTTTGAAGTCAGGTAGCGTGATGCCTCCAGCTTTGTTCTTTTGACTTAGGATTGTCTTGGAGATGTGGGCTCTTTTTTGGTTCCATATGAACTTTAAAGCAGTTTTTTCCAATTCTGTGAAGAAACTCATTGGTAGCTTGATGGGGATGGCATTGAATCTATAAATTACCTTGGGCAGTACGGCCATTTTCACGATATTGATTCTTCCTATCCATGAGCATGGTATGTTCTTCCATTTGTTTGTGTCCTCTTTTATTTCACTGAGCAGCGGTTTGTAGTTGTCCTTGAAGAGGTCCTTTACATCCCTTGTAAGTTGGATTCCTAGGTATTTTATTCTCTTTGAAGCAATTGTGAATGGAAGTTCATTCCTGATTTGGCTCTCTGTTTGTCTGTTACTGATGTATAAGAATGCTTGTGATTTTTGCACATTAATTTTGTATCCTGAGACTTTGCTGAAGTTGCTTATCAGCTTAAGGAGATTTTGAGCTGAGACAATGGGGTTTTCTAAATATACAATCATGTCATCTGCAAACAGGGACAGTTTGACTTCTTCTTTTCCTAACTGAATACCCTTGATTGCTTTCTCTTGCCTAATTGCCCTAGCCAGAACTTCCAGCACTATGTTGAATAGGAGTGGTGAGAGAGGGCATCCCTGTCTTGTGCCAGTTTTCAAAGGGAATTTTTCCAGTTTTTGCCCATTCAGTATGATATTGGCTGTGGGTTTGTCATAAATAGCTGTTATTATTTTGAGGTACGTTCCATCAATACCGTATTTCTTGAGCGTTTTTAGCATGAAGGGCTGTTGAATTTTGTCAAAAGCCTTTTCTGCATCTATTGAGATAATCATGTGGTTCTTGTCTTTGGTTCTGTTTATATGCTGGATTATGTTTATTGATTTGCGAATGTTGAACCAGCCTTGCATCCCAGGGATGAAGCCCACTTGATCATGGTGGATAAGCTTTTTGATGTGTTGCTGAATCCGGTTTGCCAGTATTTTATTGAGGATTTTTGCATCGATGTTCATCAGGGATATTGGTCTAAAATTCTCTTTTTTTGTTGTGTCTCTGCCAGGCTTTGGTATCAGGATGATGTTGGCCTCATAAAATGAGTTAGGGAGGATTCCCTCTTTTTCTATTGATTGGAATAGTTTCAGAAGGAATGGTACCAACTCCTCCTTGTACCTCTGGTAGAATTCAGCTGTGAATCCATCTGGTCCTGGACTTTTTTTGGTTGGTAGGCTATTAATTATTGCCTCAATTTCAGAGCCTACTATTGGTCTATTCAGGGATTCAACTTCTTCCTGGTTTAGTCTTGGAAGAGTGTAAGTGTCCAGGAAATTATCCATTTCTTCTAGATTTTCCAGTTTATTTGCGTAGAGGTGTTTATAGTATTCTCTGATGGTAGTTTGTATTTCTGTGGGGTCGGTGGTGATATCCCCTTTATCATTTTTAATTGCGTCGATTTGATTCTTCTCTCTTTTCTTCTTTATTAGTCTTGCTAGTGGTCTGTCAATTTTGTTGATCTTTTCAAAAAACCAACTCCTGGATTCATTGATTTTTTGGAGAGTTTTTTGTGTCTCTATCTCCTTCAGTTCTGCTCTGATCTTAGTTATTTCTTGCCTTCTGCTAGCTTTCGAATGTGTTTGCTCTTGCTTCTCTAGTTCTTTTAATTGCGATGTTAGAGTGTCAATTTTAGATCTTTCCTGCTTTCTCTTGTGGGCATTTAGTGCTATAAATTTCCCTCTACACTGCTTTAAATGTGTCCCAGAGATTCTGGTATGTTGTATCTTTGTTCTCATTGGTTTCAAAGAACATCTTTATTTCTGCCTTCATTTCGTTATGTACCCAGTAGTCATTCAGGAGCAGGTTGTTCAGTTTCCACGTAGTTGAGCGGTTTTGATTGAGTTTCTTAGTCCTGAGTTCTAGTTTGATTGCACTGTGGTCTGAGAGACAGTTTGTTATAATTTCTGTTCTTGTACATTTGCTGAGGAGTGCTTTACTTCCAATTACGTGGTCGATTTTGGAGTAAGTACGATGTGGTGCTGAGAAGAATGTATATTCTGTTGATTTGGGGTGGAGAGTTCTATAGATGTCTATTAGGTCTGCTTGCTGCAGAGATGAGTTCAATTCCTGGATATCCTTGTTAACTTTCTGTCTCGTTGATCTGTCTAATGTTGACAGTGGAGTGTTGAAGTCTCCCATTATTATTGTATGGGAGTCTAAGTCTCTTTGTAAGTCTCTAAGGACTTGCTTTATGAATCTGGGTGCTCCTGTATTGGGTGCATATATATTTAGGATAGTTAGCTCTTCCTGTTGAATTGATCCCTTTACCATTATGTAATGGCCTTCTTTGTCTCTTTTGATCTTTGATGGTTTAAAGTCTGTTTTATCAGAGACTAGTATTGCAATCCCCGCTTTTTTTTGTTCTCCATTTGCTTGGTAAATCTTCCTCCATCCCTTTATTTTGAGCCTATGTATGTCTCTGCATGTGAGATGGGTCTCCTGAATACAGCAGACTGATGGGTCTTGACTCTTTATCCAGTTTGCCAGTCTGTGTCTTTTAATTGGAGCATTTAGTCCATTTACATTTAAGGTTAAGATTGTTATGTGTGAACTTGATCCTGCCATTATGATATTAACTGGTTATTTTGCTCGTTAGTTGATGCAGTTTCTTCCTAGCCTCGATGGTCTTTACATTTTGGCATGTTTTTGCAATGGCTGGTACCGGTTGTTCCTTTCCATGTTTAGTGCTTCCTTCAGGGTCTCTTGTAAGGCAGGCCTAGTGGTGACAAAATCTCTAAGCATTTGCTTATCTGTAAAGGATTTTATTTCTCCTTCACTTATGAAACTTAGTTTGGCTGGATATGAAATTCTGGGTTTAAAATTCTTTTCTTTAAGAATGTTGAATATTGGCCCCCACTCTCTTCTGGCTTGGAGAGTTTCTGCTGAGAGATCTGCTGTTAGTCTGATGGGCTTCCCTTTGTGGGTAACCCGACCTTTCTCTCTGGCTGCCCTTAAGATTTTTTCCTTCATTTCAACTTTGGTGAATCTGGCAATTATGTGTCTTGGAGTTGCTCTTCTCGAGGAGTATCTTTGTGGCGTTCTCTGTATTTCCTGGATTTGAATGTTGGCCTGCCCTACTAGGTTGGGGAAGTTCTCCTGGATGATATCCTGAAGAGTGTTTTCCAACTTGGTTCCATTTTCCCCCTCACTTTCAGGCACCCCAATCAGACGTAGATTTGGTCTTTTTACATAATCCCATACTTCTTGCAGGCTTTGTTCATTTCTTTTTCTTCTTTTTTCTTTTGGTTTCTCTTCTCGCTTCATTTCATTCATTTGATCCTCAATCGCAGATACTCTTTCTTCCAGTTGATCGAGTCGGTTACTGAAGCTTGTGCATTTGTCACGTATTTCTCGTGTCATGGTTTTCATCTCTTTCATTTCGTTTATGACCTTCTCTGCATTAATTACTCTAGCCATCAATTCTTCCACTTTTTTTTCAAGATTTTTAGTTTCTTTGCGCTGGGTACGTAATTCCTCCTTTAGCTCTGAGAAATTTGATGGACTGAAGCCTTCTTCTCTCATCTCGTCAAAGTCATTCTCCGTCCAGCTTTGATCCGTTGCTGGCGATGAGCTGCGCTCCTTTGCCGGGGGAGATGCGCTCTTATTTTTTGAATTTCCAGCTTTTCTGCCCTGCTTTTTCCCCATCTTTGTGGTTTTATCTGCCTCTGGTCTTTGATGATGGTGATGTACTGATGGGGTTTTGGTGTAGGTGTCCTTCCTGTTTGATAGTTTTCCTTCTAACAGTCAGGACCCTCAGCTGTAGGTCTGTTGGAGATTGCTTGAGGTCCACTCCAGACCCTGTTTGCCTGAGTATCCCGCAGCAGAGGTTGCAGAAGATAGAATATTTCTGAACAGCGAGTGTACCTGTCTGATTCTTGCTTTGGAAGCTTCCTCTCAGGGGTGTACTCCACCCTGTGAGGTGTGGGGTGTCAGACTGCCTCTAGTGGGGGATGTCTCCCAGTTAGGCTACTCAGGGGTCAGGGACCCACTTGAGCAGGGAGTCTGTCCCTTCTCAGATCTCAACCTCCGTGTTGGGAGATCCACTGCTCTCTTCAAAGCTGTCAGACAGAGTCGTTTGCGTCTGCAGAGGTTTCGGCTGTGTTTGTTATTGCCCTGTCCCCAGAGGTGGAGTCTACAGAGACAGGCAGGTTTCCTTGAGCTGCTGTGAGCTCCACCCAGTTCGAGCTTCCCAGCAGCTTTGTTTACCTACTTAAGCCTCAGCAATGGTGGGCGCCCCTCCCCCAGCCTCGCTGCTGCCTTGCTGGTAGATCGCAGACTGCTGTGCTAGCAATGAGGAAGGCTCCGTGGGTGTGGGACCCTCCCGGCCAGGTGTGGGATATGATCTCCTGGTGTGCCTGTTTGCTTAAAGCGCAGTATTGGGGTGGGAGTTACCCGATTTTCCAGGTGTTGTGTGTCTCAGTTCCCCTGGCTAGGAAAAGGGATTCCCTTCCCCCTTGCGCTTCCCAGGTGAGGCAATGCCTCGCCCTGCTTCAGCTCTCGCTGGTCGGGCTGCAGCAGCTGACCAGCACCGATCGTCTGGCACTCCCCAGTGAGATGAACCCAGTACCTCAGTTGAAAATGCAGAAATCACCGGTCTTCTGTGTCGCTTGCGCTGGGAGTTGGAGACTGGAGCTGTTCCTATTCGGCCATCTTGCTCCGCCCCCTGTATTTCATATTTCTGAACAAATTATTGTTGCTATTATTTTTAATAGTTTTGACTTTTAACCTTCACACCAAAGTTATAAGTGATTTATCTATCACTACTATAGTATTAGAGCATGATGAATTTGTCTGTGTGATTAGCAATGAGATTTGTACTTTCATATGTCTTCTTGTTACACATTAGTATCCTTTTCTTTCAGCTTGAATAATTCCCTTTATTGTTTCTTGTAAGACAGGTCTGGTGGAGATGGATTCCCGCCACTTTTGTTTTTCTGGGAAAGTGCTTATCATGCCTTCATTTCTAAAGGTTTGTTGGGTACAGTATTATTGGTTGATAGTTTGTCCCTTTAGGATTTTGAATCTATCATTCTGTCCTCTCCTGGCCTGTATGACTCCTGTTGATAAGTGTGCTCCTAGCTGTACTGGAATCCTATTATATGCTATTTCCTTCTTTTCTCTTGCTGCTTTCAATCTTCTCCTTGTCTTTGATTTTTTGACAGTTTGACTATAATATGTACTGGAGTAGTCTTATTTGAATTGAATTTGTTTGGAGATATTTAACCTTTGTATATTTCAATATTTACATCTTTCTCCAGGTTTAGAAAATATTCTGCTACTATTTTATAAAATAAGCTTTCTATCCCTTTATCTTTCACTTTTTCTTTTTGAACTATTGTGACTGGAATATTTGCCCTTTTGATGCTGTTCCACAAATCCTGTAAGCTCACTTTATTTCTTTTTATTATTTTTTCCCTCTTCTGATTACATATTTTCAAATAACCTGTCTTGGAGTTCAGGTTATTTGTTTATTTGTATCTACTTGATTAATTCTAATGTCAATACTCTCTATAGCATTTTAAATTTTGTTCATTGTATTTTTCAGCTCCTGGATTTCTGCTTTATTATTATTATTATTTTGCTTTTTACTAAATTTTGCTTTTTGGTAATTTATTATTTTTCTGATTTTGTTGAATGATTTTTTCATATATCCTGAAGTTCGCTAAGCCTACTTAAATCGTTATTTTGAATTTCTTTTTTGTCAGGTGGTTTACATATTTCATTTTTTAGAGTCAGTCACTGGAACCTTATTTTGCCTGTTTGTTTGATGATGTTTCCTTAATTGTTCTTGATTCTTGTGGTCATGTGTCTATTTGTGCATATTTGAAGAAATAGATACTCATTTCAGTATTTGTAAACTGGGTTTGTCTGGGAAAGCCCTGTGGCAGGTATGACACTGGGGTGGGCCAGAAGCTCAGAGCCACTGAGGGCTTCCTGTCACTAAGGACTGTCTGGAGCATGGAGCTGCTGAAGTCAGCCTGCTGGCAATGTGGTCTAGAGATCAAGTCTACCACAGAAGCCTAAAGTCTGGGGCTGTGTGCTCCAGTCTGGCACCAAGGTATTTCTGCAGGCTCAGTCCAAAAGTACCATCACGGAGTATGGGACTGTAGAAGTCTTCCCAGTGCTGAGTTTTACTGTCGTGGGCCATGTAGTGGAGTCCAAGGCAAAGTCCTGTGCTCACTTCTCTCTGTTCCCTCCAAGCAAATGGCATCTCTCTCTATGCTGTACTGCCTGGGGTTGGGGGAGGAATGATGCGGGTAATGTAACATTGTCCTTCCCATCCTGTGTATTATATCTTTTCTCATTATTTTGCTACAACCAGTTACTGTGATCTCTCACCTGGTTTTCTTAGCTCTTGTGTAGGTATTTCCATGCATGAATGGTTTTCAAATTGATGATGTTGTCGAGGGATAACTACTGGAGGGCCATAGTCTGCCATCTTGCTCTGCCCACTTCTCTCCAGTCAGCATATTTTCTTGCATCCAACTAGATCTAAAACGTTATCTAATTCACTTTTCCTTTGCCTTGTATTATATATGTTTTAATTTTATTTTTAAATTTTCTTTCATATTTATAAATGTTCAGATAAACTGTCATGTACTGATTGTTTCCTGTATTTATGACATGATCTCTGTCCTTCATGAAACTACAATCGACATAGAGAGACAAGATCAGTTAATTAATGGCTCAAGATGATATTTGAGATGACGGAAATGCATAAAACAGAAAAGCAAAAACTCAGACAGATAAGAAGCACTTGGGAATTTGAAAAAAGATTTTCATAGCAAGAGAAGGTTGCAAGAACTTCAGGAAGGACTTTAACTATGTCTTGAAGTATGGGTGGAAATTGGATAGAAAGAGAAGAAAAGGGAGCCCAGGCAGTGAGGAATAGGTTACTAGAAAGATGGCATGAGAAATTCCCAAGCTATTTTCAGATTATGGGTACGCTTGGAGAATGGGATTAATTGCAGATGAGGCAAGGAGAAGACTTGGGACCAGAATGAGGGAGATATTTAATTGGGGTTTTAACGTAGTAGTGGTATGGTATAGTTAATGATTATCTTGGTCGATTTTACTTATTTTGCTATGGAAACTTTAAATTTATCAAGCACCATTTCTTACATTTAAATATGTTTTTCATACATGTTTTTCAGACTTTTAATTATTAACTTATACAAATGCTATAATTCATATTTTGGAAGATATCTATTTAAATCTTCTAGTACAGCCTATATGAGAGTATAAAAATGGAAAAAAAAATATGTTAAGTGAATAGTAGTGTGTTTCTGGAATATTTTGCCCCAAAATAAAATATCCTCAAAATTTAGTTTTTTTTTTTTTTTCTAAACAGTAAACTAAGCTGTGTGTCTCTTGATTTCAGATGCTATATTACTTTTCTTTGGTTAAGTAACAAGGTATTATAAACAGTAACTTATGACACCTATTTATTAGTGAAAAGTTCTGTGGGTTAGAAATTCAAGCATACTAGGCTGGAATTTATGTATGGAGTATCACAAGAATGAAATCAAGGTGTTAGCTAGGCTGGGCTCTTATCTGGAGGCTTTGGGAAAATCTCTGACCCCATGTGCAATATATTTTGGCAGAATTCATTTCTTTTCATAGCTGTGAGATTGAAGTTTTCATTTACTTTCTAGTTGTGAGTCAGGGGCTACCCTTTAACTTCTAGAGATGCTCTTCTTCCTTGTTCTTGAGCCCTTCCATCTTCAAACAATTTGTCAAAACTTTCTCTAGCTCTATATCTTTCTTATTTGCTCTTCTGCCTTCTTCTTGTATCACTGTTCAAGGAAAACTCTGCTTTTAAAGGACTCATGTGACTAGATTTGAACACTTGGATAATCTACTAATTTTAAGTCTAGCTTTACCATAAAACATAATCATGACAGAGTAATATTTTATCATAGTCACAGTTTCCACCTATACTCAAAGGAGAGCTTATAAAAAGGTAAGGGTTATTGGGTGTTATTCCTAGAAGTCTACCTACCAAAAATGTGTATTTGTTTATCGTCAAAACTTAATATTATACATAATATAAATACTGCAAATAATAATTGTTACAGAAATGGATAATAACTTAGGGATTAGTGAAAACGACATGAAACAATGACTATGTTTCAGCAAGAATAAAATAAAAATTAAAGCATATCTAAATGGTTACTCTTTGGGAACAAAATTGAACTCAGTTAATATAATTTTTTTGTTTGTTTTTGTTTTTCGAGACAGAGTCTCGCTCTGTTGCCCAGGCTGGAGTGCAGTGGCGTGATCTCGGCTCACTGCAACCTCCGCCTCCCAGGTTCAAGCGATTCTTCTGCCTCAGCCTCCTGAGTAGCTGGGATTACAGGCGTGCACCACCATGCCTGGCTAAGTTTTGTATTTTTAGTAGAGAGAGGGCTTCACCCTGTTGGCCAGGCTGGTCTTGAACTCCTGATCTTATGATTCTCTCGCCTTGGCCTCCCAAAGTGCTGGGATTATAGACGTGAGCCACCGTGCTTGGCCTAATATAACGTTTATAAGCAGCTTGTACTTTCTGTGCAACACATGACATTACACTGACACATTCAACAAAGGCCCTTTAAAGGGGCAATTTGCCTGCTTCCTATGAGCCTTATAATGTAACTCTTCACTGACTACTCTGGCAACTATTCCAAATCGCATTTTGGCCTAATTAGATATCCCAACAATGAATTCAGATGTTTCATGTCTGGGCTAGAAAGAGCATGATGATGAAGTGGGAGCTGATAGGAAGCTCCCCTTCCTCCCAGTATTCTAGATGAAAAATAACATAGTCTGTGTTAAAAATCTGTTACAACTTCAGTAGTTCTATTTCTTCTGATAAATGTAAGAAAAAAAAAAGTATACATTCATGAAGAAAGAGAAAACCAATCACAATCATATCAGAGTAATCGTATAATTTGACCATCTACATTCCCGTCCTGACCACTTCTAGATCCTAAGTGCCTGGAGCTCATTACTACTTCTCCATGCCCATCACTGCTCTGGCTCGAATACAACCATCACATCTGCCATGGCTAGTAATCTTGACTACGAAGTCAAAGGTTTTCTCCCAGATACACTATAGTATGCCCTGTGTCTGACTTCTCAATTCTAGGATACTGGTGCATTTTTTAGTGCTCTTCAGCATAGTAACGGGTCATGGCCCAGCTGAGGTTCATTCAGTGATATTTATAGCTTTATTCAATAACTTTTAGTCTGATTACCTTGTGAACTGGATTCTATTAGGCACTGCCCATGCCTAATAATTATCCTAAAGATACTAATCCTTATAATTATCTAATTATAACTATCCTAGAGATGAAGAAATAATTTTCCCAATTAAAAATTTACAAATATTTATTGAAAACAGACAGTTAAGGAAAAAAAAATATAAGATTACTTGCAACATAAATTTCAAAGTTTTGCAAAACAGCTCTTTCAAAAGATTCCATTTAAGGTAAATTTTAAATTGTTTTTATTTGTTATAAAATTAGCACATATACCATTCTTCTCAAAACGAACAAGAAAATGTATCACATTGCCGTGAGTGGGCGAAGAGCATGATCTATTCTACCTGTATAGAAGAGACAGAAAGTTAGGAACATTAAAGAGGAGCTGGGTCTTCTAAGATGACTTGGTGTTTAAGAGGAGAATCAGGGAGAAAATAGGTAAATGTAGAGAGGCGTGATAGAGAAAAGGACCACAGTAAGCATTAAGGAAAGGGTAGAGAAAAGAATATTAAAAGAAAATATGATTTTGATAGATCTTGTCTACCATGCTTAGAAGCGTATCATAAGGATGGTGGTCCAGAATTTCCAGCTTTGCCTGTGAATTGCTACCAAGTAAGGGGCTCATGCAAGTCCCTGGACCATCAAGGATGGAATAGAACAATAGAAAAGATCTTCATCCTCCCTGAAACCTCTCCTGCTGCTTTAGACAAAGCAAGATGATCCTGAAAAATACCCACTTTTGGAAAGAAAAATATTTCATAAATACATGCACTTCTTTATTTTAGATGGAATACTGAAGTGAGGACAATCCTGTTAACATTTTATGCTTAAATTATTTTATGTTGTATTACTATACATTTTGTTCCAGTTTACCTTTACAGGATGATGCATTTTTATTTCCTCCATTTACAGGAATATTTAGTCATTCAAAAACCTTGCCTTTGAGTACTGCTTTATTCCTGTTTGTGCTGTTAAAGTTCAGCCAGATGGAACTTGTCCAAGCCCTTATTTCTATCAGACGTTTGAACAGCTGGGATTCTGTAGTTTCTAAGTTTGAAGAAAAAAGATCTGCAGAGATCCTGTCAGCAAGGGCCGTGTGCTTTCATGATCTCTCCTAGAGGCTTGATATTCACACGGTTTCATTTGAAAGAAACTAACATTTGTAATTTATGCCAGGATAGAAAAGAGAGTGAGAAGGAATTGCATCTAATATCTGGCTTTTAACATTGCAGGACTTTTGTGATTGCTTTGCTAAATCCGTTTTACAACATTGTAATTATGTTGTTATTCTATCTTGTGAAGTATTTGGCATGAAGTATAGACTTAAGTAGTTCTAGGATGGAATTTTTTTACACTACTAAAAAAACGGAAGTTGTTATTTTAAATTGTGAAAGTAGGTATCAGTGGGATTTACACAAAACTATTTCATCCTTATTCTCATTTTTCAATTGCTTAACATAATCTTCATGAAAACTAACTTTAAAAGTTTTGTCAAAAATAAAATTCAACTTCTTTCATGTTGCCCTTGGGGACATGCTGAGAGTCCGAACAAATGCTATGTTTAGATTAGGACTATCTAGTTTTGATACAGATAAAGCTATGTTAAAATAAGAATGACCTTTAAAAATCCAAAAATACTGAATAATACAAAGATTTTGTAGTAAAACGCTGTAATAACAAAACAGCAGGATTTTCATGGTAATGTAGTTCTGACTGGAAGTAAAGTCAGAAGATTTGAGATTGACAGCTGTTGAACAATACAGTGCGTAATATGAGTCACATGTGGCAGCATTTCATTTGGATAGTTCATTAGTTGCATATTGAACTTCAGTTACATAGTGTTAAGCTTTAAGACAGTAACATGCAAATGGGTCTAAGTATAACTTACAGAGTTCCTTCAATAATTATTTTTATCACAGCTAATACTTGGAAAATTACTATGGTCATGACAAGAATATTAGAATAGAAAGGGACTCCTAGAAATCACTTGGTCACAATTTTTAATTAATTGAGGCATAATTTACATACAATACAGCACAGGTCTTAAGTACTTAGTTCAATAAAATGTGACAGTTGTTGACACAGTATGCAAACACATCACCAACTGAAACACTGAACATTTTTATCTTTCCAAAAAGTGTGTTCATGACCAAGTCAATATTGACACCCCACCTTCACCCAGAAGCAATCTTATTCTAATTTCTATTACAGTATCTTAGTTTTATCTGCCCTAGAACTTCATAACAATGAAATGACTCATTATGCACACTTTTGTGTTGGGCTTGTTTAGTTCAATATAATATTTTTGAGATCATTCATGTTGTTTTGTTATCAGTATTTGATTCTTTTCAAAAAATGTCTGAATTGCATTTTGCTGTATGAATACAACACAATTTGTTCATCACATTTCCATTTGTGGACATGTGGTTTATTTCCATGTTGGAACTGTTATGAATAAAGCTACTATGAGCATATTTGTATGAGTCTTTTTGTGGACACATATTTTCATTTCTCTTGAGTACATACCAAGGAGTGGAACTGCTGGGTCATAAAGAGATTGTATAATTAGCTTTATGAAAAACTGCCAAGCTAACTTTCAAAATGGTAATACAATTTTTCACTTCCACTAGTAATTTAGGAAAGTTCTACGTGCTTCATTTTCTTGTCAACACTTGACAATGTCTGTATTAATCTGTTCTTGTGTCACTATCAAGAAATACCTGAGACTGGGTAATTTATAGGAAAAGAGATTTAATTGGTTCATGGTTCTGCAGGCTGTACAGGAAGCATAGCTCTGACCTCTGCTTCGGAGGAGGCCTCAGGAATCTTTGACTCATGTCAGAAGGTAAAGTAGGAGCAGGCATATTATATGGTGAGAACAGGAGCAAGAGAAAGAGAAAGAGTCAGGGGGTGTAGGTGCTGCACACTTCTAAGCCACCAGATCTCATGAGAACTCACTATCACCAAGACAGCACCAAGCCATGAAGGATTCACCCTCATGGACCAAATACTTCCCACTAGGCCCCACTTCCAGCATTGGTGATTACAATTCAACATGAGATTTGGGCAGGGACAGATATCCAAAGTATATTAATATCATTTTCATAATTTTTTTTACCCAATCAAGTGGGTTAAAAGTTGATATGGTTTGGCTCTGTGTCCCCACCCAAATCTCATCTCGAATTGTACTCCCATAATTCCCATGTGTTGTGAGAGGGACCCAGTGGAAGATAATTTGAATCATGGGGGCAGTTTTCCCTATACTATTCTCATGGCAGTGAATAAGTCTCACGAGATCTGATGGTTTTAACAGGTGTTTCTGCTTTTGCATCCTCCTCATTCTCTCTTTGCCTGCTGCCATCCATATAAGATGTGACTTGCTCCTCCTTACCTTCTGCCATGATTGTGAGGCTTCCCCAGCCACGTGGAACTGTAAGTCCAGTTAAACCTCTTTCTTTTGTAAATTGCCCAGTCTTGGGTATGTCTTTATTGGCATTGTGAAAATGGACTAATAAAGTAAATTGGTACCAGTAGAGTTGGGAGTTGCTGAAAAGATACCTGAAAATGTGGAAGTGACTTTGAAACTGGGTAACAGGCAGAGGTTGGAACAGTTTGGAGGGCTCAGAAGAAGATAAGAAAATGTGGAAAAGTTTGGAACTCCCCAGAGACTTGTTAAATGGCTTTGACCAAAATGCTGATAACAATATGGACAATGAAATCCAGGCTCAGGTGGTCTCAGATGCTGAAATGAGGAACTTGTTGTGAACTGGAGCAAAGATGACTCTTTTTATGTGTTAGCAAAGAGACTGGCAGCATTTTGCCCCTTCCCTAAAGTTTTTTGGAACTTTGTACTTGAGAGAGATGATGTAGGGCATCTGGCAGAAGAAATTTCTAAGCAGCAAAGCATTCAAGAGGTGACTTGGGTGCTGTTAAAGACATTCAACTTTAAAAGGGAAGAAGAGTATAAAAGTTCAGAAAATTTGCAGCCTGACAATGCGATAGTAAAGAAAATTCCATTTTCTGGGGAGAAATTCAAGCCAGCTGCAGATATATGCTTAAGTAACAAGGAGCCAAATGTTAAACCCAAAGACAATGGGGAAAATGTCTTCAGGGCATGTCAGAGACCTTTGTGGCAGCCTCTCCCATCACAGACCTGTAGGTATAGGAGGAAAAAATGGTTTCATGGGCAGGGCTCAGGGTCCCCACACTGCTTGCAGCCTAGGGACTTGGTGCATTTTGTCCCAGTCACTCTAGCTTTGGCTGAGAGAGGCAAACATAGAGCTTAAGCCATGACTTCACTGGGTGTGAGCCCCAAGCCTTGGCAGCCTCCACATGGTGTTGAGCCTGAAGGTTCACAGAAGTCAAGAATTGGGGTTTGAGAACCTCCACCTAGATTTCAGAAGATGTATGGAAATGCCTGGATGCCCAGTCAGAAGTTTGCTGCAGGATGGGGCTCTCATGGAGAACCTCTGCTAAGGCAGTGTGGAAGGGAAATGTGGGGTTGGAGCCCCCACACAGAATCCCTACTGGGGTACCACCTAGTGGAGCTATGAGAAGAGGGCCACCATCCTCCAGACCCCAGAATGCACCTACAGCTTGCACTTTGTGCCTGGAAAAGCCACAGACACTCAATGCCAGCCTGTGAAAGCAGCTGGGAGGGAGACAGTATCCGGCAAAACCACAGGGATAGAGCTGCCCAAGGCCATGAAAGCCCACATCGCGCATCATTGTGACCTGGATGTAAGACCTGGAGTCAAAGGAGATCATTTTGGGGCTTTACAATTTGACTGTCCTGGAAGATTTCAGATTTTCATCAATTTCTCCCATTTGGAACAGCTCTATTTACCCAATAGCTGTACCCTCATTGTATCTAGAAACTAACTAGCTCGCTTTTGATTTTACAGGATCAAAGTTGGAAGGGACTTGCCTTGTCTCAGATGAGACTTTGGACTGTGGACTCTTGGGTTAATGCTGAAATGAGTTAAGAGTTTGGGGGACTGCTGAGAAGGCATGATGGTTTGAAATGTGAAGTCATAAGATTTGGAGGGGCCAGGGGCAGAATTATATGGTTTGGCTCTGTGTCCCCACCCAAATGTCATCTCAAATTGTGCTCCCATAATTCCCATGTGTTGTGTCAGGGACCTGGTGGAAGATAATTTGAGTCATGGGGGTGGTTTCCCCATACCGTTCTCGTGGTAGTGAATAAGTCTCATGAGATCTGATGGTTTTATGAGGGATTTCTACTTTTGCATCCTCCTCATTCTCTCTTTGCCTGCTGCCATCCATGTAAGATGAAACTTTCTCCTTGCCTTCCACCATGATTGTGAGGCTTCCCCAGCCGAATGGAACTGTAAGTTCAATTAACCGTCTTTCTTTTGTAAATTACCCAGTCTTGGGTGTGTCTTTATCAGCAGCATGAAAACAGACTAATTTGTATTTCCTTTTTGGCTATAGTGATATTGAACATCTTTTTATGTGCTTATTCACCACCTGTGTGTCTTATTTTGTGAAGTGTTTATTCTAGTATTATGTTCATTTTTATTCTATTGATTTGTAGAAGATTTTAATATGATCTGTATGTAAGACTTATGTCAGATATATGTCTGATGAATTTTTTCTTCTAATTGTTGCTTGAATTTTTATTTTCTTAATGGTATTTTTCAAACTGTCTCTTTTAAATAGCAGAAGTTTAATTGTGATGAAGTTAACTTTATCAATTTTCTTTTATGGTTAGTATTCTTGTGTCTCAAGAAATTTTTTTTTGTGCTGGAGTTACAAAGATTTTCCTATATTTTCTTCTATAAGCTTTATAATTTTATCATTTATGTGTAGGTTTTTGTTTCATCTTGAAATAATTCTTATCTATGGTGTGAGGTGGGGAATAAAGTTTATTCTTTCTGTATGAATATTCAAGTGTTCATGATGATATTTATCATAGAATGTACATATCAGTCTTTGAGAGTTGTCTGTTTCAATTTGACCCATGAATAAATGTACATATAAATTTTAAATGTCACATATGAAAAAATAATAAGTATATGTTGTAAAGAAATTTTGACTAATCATATATGTGGATTGACTAAATTTTTAATTTTTTAAATATTAGTACTTTATCTAATATTTCTCTCCACCATTCATCAAATAGTAAATATTTATTTATTAAATAATTGAATGACTGCTGTGGCAAAGCCATTATTATTTATTGGTTTCTGTCCTTTTCTATTTACTGTATATCTTTTTAGTCCCTTTACAACATTTGCACATGATTTGGCAACTCAATGAAGTCATCATGTGAAAATCTGATTTCTTTTCCTGTGATATTAGTAACATCTCCTCTTGTTTTCTTGTCATATATCTCCCCCAAGCATTTCTTGGTACATGTATTTTTAATCTGTCCCTGCCTTAACTCTTCCTTCTGCCTTTAAACGAGCTCATGCGAAAAAAAAAAAAAAAATTTTGTTTTTCATCCTTACTAGTCACCAACTTCTATCCTTTCTCCTTCTTCACTCCTTTACTTCGTTTCTCAGTTGAAGTGCTATAATACATTTCTAGCAATCTGTGACTTTTTCTATGAGAAACTGGAGTGTTTACTTTAAGGACATTTTATGAAATAGCCTTATTCTGTTTCAGCTATGTGAGAACTTTAAAACAATGATTTATTAGAGTTTTAGAACTGCTTTTAAATTTCTGTTTTTAAGCCCATAATGACTAAATCACTTAATGATTAATTTTTTCAAGTTCTTGAACATAAGATGTGTGGTTTTACTGACATTAATAGATTGTTGAAGAAGTAATTACACTTCCTTAGCTGACCCTTGTCACTTGGCTTTGCCTTCCACCATTTTATTAAAATTGGAAGTTGTTCTCCTGACAGTACCACAAGCAGCCCAGGCCACCCATGAGGCCATTCCAAAAGAGGCAGATTGGATAGTAATTAGTTCCCCTTCCACCTTTGTTACAATGCCGTGTTTGGTACTAAACCCCCAAATTCAGGATGCCTAACTCAAGTAAATCATTGAAGCCCCTGTGATGTGTTTTTCATTCTAATCTTCTTCACAGACAAACACAGGTAAGAACTGGCATTTTGTGAGGTCATGAAACTGCTCAGCCTCAACAATTTCTTCTTGTCACTACATAGTGTCCCAAGTGCAAGGGCTTGGGCTTTTGTCTTAGTCCCTTTTCCTAAGTCATGAGTGGATCCCTGGCCTGCACACTGTTCCTTAATCACTGTCCTTATGACATTTCTGTTTTCTGTGCTGCCTTGTTCTAGCCTGTCCCTCTGTACAGGAAATGGAATTTTGTCTTACGACTCATCTTGGTGTTTGCGCCTTTTCTCCTACGGGAACGCTCCCCAGTGCTAATTATTGGTCTGCCTCACTCCTGAGCATTCAGTCAGTTCCTGAATTTCTCGTTGTTCTGAATTGCCCCTCAGATGGTTCTCTAGTATGAATAACTTTGGAATTTGGGCCTGAGATTATGGCATAGCACCCTCTTAAACATTGTACCTTCTCACTCTTCAGGGTCAGACTAGGGGGTCGAATTTGTTTCTCCAGTCCCCATCCTGCCTAACTCTGAATTCTTCACTAGATTAGAAAGTTGTGCATCCTTTATACTTAAGGAACTGCTGTAATATCAGCATATAACACTGTTAACTGTTTAATTCTTTGTTGTCACTATTTTTACATCCTGGTCTGTGACATGTTTGAAGTTTTTCTTAAAAATGCGTTTTAAAAGTGAACACTGAAACTCATTCCCACTTAAATATAGATAGAATGATCACAATTATTTTATTTATCAAACAGTTATTGAATTTATGCTATACACCTAACATTTTAGTTAAGATAACTTCCGCATTTTTACCAACACTTCTTCCCTATGTAATGCCAAACATAATACCTTCTTCCTCATAGCAGTTATGCAGTAGATGAGTTGTGTAAATACAAGAGTTATTTAATAAAAGTAAAACCACAGTTTTGTGGTATCTTCGGAAAACTCACATTTCGGTATGCAAGTCAAGATATGCACACTTGAAAAAAATGATGCCAATTAACAGTAATATAAATATGTAAAATTTGGCTAGGCATGGTGGCCCATGCCAGCACTTTGGGAGGCCGAGGTGGGCGCATTGCTTGAGCTCAGAAGTTTGAGATCAGCTTGGACAACATGGCAAGACTTCATCTCTACTAAAATTACAAAAATAAAAATTAAAAAAGCCAAGGGTGGTGGTGCATGCCTGTGGTCCTAGCTACTCGGGAGGCTGAGGTCAGAGGATCCCTTGAGCCAAGGAAACGGAGGTTGCAGTGAGCCAAGATGGCACCACTGCACTCCAGCCTGGTGACAGAGTGAGACCCTGTCTCTAAATAAATAAATAAATGTTAATTCATTTTGTAGGTCGTTTTAACTTTTATCATAAAAGTAAGACAATCATGCATGATTTTTAATCAGGCAAGACATGACTATGTGTTAGGAACACCTAAACAAATGGTTATTACTATCACCTTTGAGAGGAGTCATTTTTATCCTAAAGAGCATCCATGACCTCCCAGATGTCCAGTATGGAAATTGTTAGGGGAAAACTCTAAAAATGTCTATTAGGGCAAAACTGTAAATGTGTCAATTCTTCTGCCTATCTGCTGAAATATTGTGGGGCAGTCTGCTTGTACTTTTATTGGGAGCTTTTCATTGCTTGTTGCAATCTTCTCCCTATGCTTAGCTCCTGAAGTCCTGTTAACAACAAACTTTTAACAGAATAAGTTTTCATCTCAGGAGACCTGATAGTCATTTTATAAAAATAATATTTCAATTAAAATATTGCTTGGGGAAGTTTCTTCTGGTTTTCTTCTGTTAATAAAACAAAATTTGGCAGGGCCTTGATCTTAAATAGAAACTAATGCCTGTAGGTATTAAAAGAATAATTTAATATGGAAGAAGTCTATATTTAAGAAATGTTTATAGTACATATTTTATAACTACTTTTTTTGTAGTCTGTTTTTGGAACTGTTGTTCTAATGTTTTTCAAAGATTTTAGAATCAGATGACATTAAGCTGTGATTCCATCCAGCTGCTGCTTTGAATGGGCTACGATTTTCTGCCTAGCCTATACCTCTGGGAAAACTTTTTCTTTGTATTTCTCAGACATGTTAATTGATTGCGTTTGAGTAGTCCTCCTTCTCTTTTGCTCTATCTTGTGGTAAGACTTTACAGCCTCTTTTCGCAGTTTTTCTTTCCTTTTTCTTTATTTCTGGGTCTTTGTTGGAAGGTTTCTGAAGGCTCTTGAAAGATTGTAACTTCAGCATGTTCAATGATAATTCTTTCAACAAACTCCTAATCTCCTACAATCCCATAACTTCTGTTTCAACAGCACACTTACATGGTCCTGTCTTTGAGATCTTGAACTTTAAAAGTCCACTTTTGTGTCCTTCTATAACACATACGATCTCATCATAATCTCTTCCTCCCAGTTTGTCACTCACTCTTGGCTTTCTTTCTCTTCCTACCCAGGCTGGAACTCATTTTAAATCTAACAGCAGTCTCACCAGTAACAGCAGTCTTGCCACATTCTCTGGGTTCTGAGTTCTTGTCAAATCTCAGCTCAATCATCTGCCCTCTCTGAGCTGCTCCTTGCCTGGGTGGTGCTTAAGAAAAATTGCCTGACATTGTTGCCAGTCATCCTTAAATAAAACTTCAGTCACAGACAGCTCTTCTTGATTCCCCATCAGTCTCTCACATTCTCTCACCAACTGTTTGAAATCTTTACAGGTTTCCTCAAACATTCAGCCTAACACTCAGCAAACTGTTATCATCCTTTCAAGGAACTAAAGTCCATCAGGCATGTGACCTATTAATTTAGTTCATCTCCATGTCAGAGTTTAACTAACTAATCAGCCACCCTTTCTTTCTATATTTTCTTATCTCACAGTTAAAAAGATGAACTTCCTTTCTTTTTTTTATTTTTTATTTTTTATTTTTGAGACAGTCTCACTCTGTCGCCCAGGCTGGAGTGCACTGGTGTGATCTCGGCTCACTGCAACCTCTGCCTCCCAGGTTCAAGGGATTCTGATGCCTCAGCCTCCTGAGTAGCGGGGATTACAGGCCACCACCACCACGCCCGGCTAATTTTTGTATTTTTTTTAGTAGAGACAGGGTTTCACCATATTGGCCAGGATGGTCTCGATCACCTGACCTCAGGTGATCCACCTGCCTCAGCCTCCCAAAGTGCTGGGATTACAGACGTGAGCCACCGCGCCCAGCCAATGAACCTCCTGTCTAAGGCTTCTTTTACACTTACCTTCATTTCAAGTAATGCGTTGATCTCTAATCTTTCATTTGCACTACACTTGGTTTTGATTTATTACTTCTAATTCCTGATTTCCAATTTATTTGTTATGACACTGCAATTTGGCTTTAGTTCTCACCATATCAATGGAACTTAAGGCATTGCCTGATGGCCAATTATTATTATTATTTTTTCTGAGTCTCTTTTTCTTCTCATCTTCCTTGACTTACGCTGCAGGATTTATCACTGCTGACCACTTCTTCAAAGTGTTCTACAATACGCTACTTTATTTATATGACACCCCGGAGACCTGAAATTCACTAGGGGTAATCTTGGTAAAGATAAAGCTACCATGAGACATCTCCCCCTTATTTCCAATAAATGCTTTGTCAATAAATGCTTATTTCCAATAAATGCTTTATTTCCAATAAACACTTTACTTATATTTGTATTGCAGCTGCCTTTTAAGCAATCAATTCTGTTTTAAATAGGCTACACATAATTATATTTTATGTCTCCTAAATAGATGTTAACAAAATGAAACAATAAACCTGTGCGATAAGAAGCTATTATATAAAAACAATGTATCAAGAAGATTAGCTTAATAAGAATGTACACTGCATGGGCTTGTGAAAAGAGGAAAGGGAGTCACTGAGTTAGGCATGCTTGTTAGGTGACTTTTGGGGATGTGATTAGAGACAGACAGATGCAGAAATAGAGAGGGATACTAAATATACTAATGAATCAGGCTTGCTGAGACAGATCAAATTTGAGACAGAAAGATGGGGAGGTAATCTAAGTTGATATATACAATGGTTCCTGCTTGATTTGATATTTAAAAATATTTAGTGACTATGTAACAATTTTTTATCCAAGTCTAATTCCCTACAACT
The DNA here is from genome assembly GCF_043159975.1 of Macaca nemestrina. Classification (NCBI taxonomy): domain Eukaryota; kingdom Metazoa; phylum Chordata; class Mammalia; order Primates; family Cercopithecidae; genus Macaca; species Macaca nemestrina. The sequence continues at coordinate 80,317,547 of NC_092135.1, read as the reverse complement.
ATGCCGGTTGAGTAACCAAAATATGCTACTACTTTAGATAAAAACTAACATTTTCCTTTCCAAAAGGATAGTTTATGAATCTTGAAATACTAAAGTGAAAGCAGCTACCATTTAATGAGTGTCCACTATGGGCAAGGAAGGGATTTTATATATTTACCTGTTAATCATCACTCCCAGTTCTGTAAGGAGAGTTTTATTATCCTTATTTTTCAGATGTGGAAAATGGGTCTCAGAGAGTTTAAATAACATGCCCAAGGTCCCTCAGCTGGAAAATAGAATGGGTTCCGATCCCAAGTTGCCAATCTGCAAACTTCTTGTTTTGCCTTTTCATGAGATTGCATAAAGCTCTAGATTCAACAACAGAGAGTGAGTTGCAGCCCTAAGTTTATTATTTACTTATGCAACAACAGATGAATAATTTAATCTCTGTCAGCTCCATGTAGTCTTCTGTTTAAAAAAAAAAAAAAAGGTGATGAGAAGTATAAGGAGAAAATCAGTGAAACCTGAAATGTAGACATTCTATAGGACAAGTGAGATCATTCCTTCAATAGATAAATGGTGTGAATAAAAAAGAGTGGGAAGGGGAAAAATGTTATATATTGAATATCAACCAAATGCAATGTCTGGCCTTTGGATGGGTGGGGCTGGGGTGTTCTGGACTTAAAAAACTGAAAAAATATGTATGAGAAAATAATAAAACTTGAATGTGAACTCCATATTTGATGATACTAAGGAATTATTGATAATGCCATAAAATGTGATAATGATATTAGAAAGTGTTATGGAAAAAGTGTCATCTGTTAATGATCTATACTGAGGCGTAAACTGGTGAGGTGATAGTGAATGTGAGATTTACTTTAAAATACTCTTACAAATATAAACAGGTAGAGATAGATGAGAAAAGATTGGCAAACTATTGATAATTGTTGACACAGAGTGGTGGATTTATGGTAATTCATTATACTAAACTCTCTCCTTTTGTATGTGTTTTAAATTTTCTGGAAGAAAAAGTAAAAGAAAGACAGAGAGTGGTGATGGTTTCATGGGTATATATTTATCTACCAAATAATCAAGTTGTATGCATTGAATATATACAGCTTTTTGTATGCCAATTATATCTCAATAAAAGTGGGTTTTTTTGAAGACAGATAATAAAAATAAAATAGATATTTCCAGGTTAATGTTTACATGTGACTTTAAAAATTATATATGAAGGCATCTGTGCATGGCAAAATATAATTTTATTTTTTCAGTTAATTTTTTAAAGTATTAGATACTAATCGGATTTTTAAAACTCACTGACTAACCCGTAAACCCTACTTGTCCCATCAAATGCAGTTTCACGCTTGAATTGGCTTTGCTACATTGTCACATTAATGTCAGGATTCTTCTATCAAGAAATTAACTACCCAAGTTGTAAGGAAGTTCTTTTGTTCCACTTGACATTTTATTAAGAGAACAAATTCCCACCACTGTATTTTAAAATTTATTAGTGTTTTTATTCTTATGTTTAACACAAGTTTTAAGTTTTTAATGCTGGTTTGAACTTGAAACACATACAAAAGGATTAAACAAACCATGTGAGCAATTTTACTGATTGTATCGTGTAATATGGATATCATGCTCTTGTAAACAAATGAACAAATTATTTTTACATCTGATTCTAGTGATTCTAGTCATAAGAGACTAAACAGTTGCAACAATTAACAATAATTCAATAAGAAATAGTTTTCCTAAAAGAGCCTTAATATTAAACTCAGCTGGCATTTAAAAAAAAATCTTTTCCATATGGTTTCTAAATCAAGGAATCAACAAAAACAAGCTTGTTCATTTTTCCAACTTGAAAATTTTATAAACCATTTAATATTTTTTACCAAAAGAAGCAGGCTATATTTTTGCCTGCATTAGTGATCACTACATTAGTGATCAATGTTAATTTGAAGAAAGATGGTCAACAAGTACTTGAAATCTCACTGGCTTTTTGTTTGTAACTTTTTTCAGATTTACGATTATCTTGTCATAGTAATAAAGCCCACAATGATTTCATCCAAGCTTGTGACGATGATGCTTTACTGTGTTTATTTCTGTACCACTCTGATTGCTCAAGGATCTGCTCTCATTGTTCCACATTAGCCATGACTGCCAAGCCCACTAGTCAAAACAATTTCACAATTGAACATTAATGGACTGAAGAACATTAGCAGAAGCAAATAGAAGCAGGATACCATAGTAACCCATGTAGTCTGAGGAAATGATGTTCTATTAAAGGGAAAGCTAATGTCCCAAAATAAAGCTTTACATAAACAGTCTGGCTTCTCATGCTTAAAATGTCTCTTCATGTGAAATGAGCTTTCAATTTCATATTGTCCATATTGCTCGTTTTAGTTATAGTACTTTTAAAATTTTATGAATATTTAATTCATTTTTCAAATTTTAAAACAATAGGTTATTAAATTAATGAGGATGGGGATATGATTATAGAGAGGTGGTTAGTTTAGGGTGTTTAAGGTTATGTGATGAACTTTAAGAGATCCAATAGGCAAATCATAATTGATAAATCAATGTGATTTTTGATCCAGCTGTAACAGAAATGTCACCTAGCCCATAAAGGTAGTTGGGAAACACATTTCTCGTTCTATCTCTTTTTTCTCATCTTTTTACTGATAGTGGTCAATCACCTGTTTATAAACATTTATTACAGTGGGTCTTATCCTTTTTTGAGGCAAACTCTTTAATACTGGAACTTTTGGAACCACCTTTGAGAGGACTAAAAAAGTCAAAACGGCACTAAACACATAAGGAATAATTAAATTTTTAAAATGACTCTAGAAGAGAAACTTCTCACAGTGCCTGTTCCTATAAAAGTAATCACAGTTTCTCACAAGTCACGTCATCACCTTTCAACAGTGTGTCACTAACTTTAACTGTTTATTGCCAGATGAACATCTCTTAGTACTCAGAAGGCAAATTTCTGCACGTTGCACTCCTTTTAGCATCTCTCAACAGTTGGCAGTACACCTCGGAGGGGTGCGGTACCTAGCAGAGGTGAGAACCATTGATTTATTGAGTGTTTATGGGGTACAAAGCCCTTTAATAAGTTTTAGTCACTTTTATCATCTGTAGTTTGATTTCAGTTGCATGGAGGGATACAACATGAGGGATAGATTTCTAATCAAGGAGGCTAACAAGTAGAGATTTTTAGCATATGTTCAATCAAAATAATTCCGGGATGGGTGAGAAACAAAATCAAGTCTAAACAATATTAATTCTATCATGGCAGGCCCAAGACACTGGTAGGAGAGAGAGAGGAATAAGGAGAAGGACACAGAATGAATAGAAATAAGGAAAGAGGGAACACATGATAAGCCTGCATTTACAACCAATAATTAACTTGGGGATGTGCATTGCTGTTAGTTTTATAATTTGTCCATTTTGTGACTGAGAAGTTGACTTAGTTTAATCTAATTCTCCTTGCTTTGTAATATGTATATAATATATTTATACTTTCTAAGTTAAATGTATAGGTTTCAAAATTATGCCAGCAGAGGAATCATCTAAAAAATGGAGCTGTGTTTAATTTCATGAAAACAGAAGAAAACAGCAATAGTAGAAATAATCAGTTATTTTAATTGTTAGTTTGCAAAAGAGGAATCACCTATATTCACTGTGACTTATGTGCAGGATGACTGCACCTGCACATTTGCCGGACATCATCTCAACTTACACCCTCTGTCCCTGTGTAATTACTAAGAGCATCCTATTTCATTCTTAAAGAGTTCTGTTTTGCATGATAAAGAATATGAATACCATACTCATAAATTGAAGTTATAGTTATATAGATTTTTACTCAAAATTAGGAAGAACCTTCTACAAATGGAAATTGCCCAGTAATGGAAGGCATTGCCTTAAGAACCAATGGAAAAACTAGCAGTCATCAATCATATGCTGAAAAACTATTAGCTATGAGTTTTTAGGAGGCCTAAACCAGACAATGGTTAGAGCAGCAGATGTATTAATTTGAATTATATGACAGTGCCAATATTTATCTGTTTTAGACATGTGAAAATGTCAGCTTATTAACTAAATACAATGTCTGTTTTAAACATACAAAAATGTCATTGTATTAACTGAATACAATGTCTACCAACATCTGGAAGTCTATTTTATATTTATTGTGTTGTAAAAACACATTCTGTGTTTGAAAAGTAACATGCTTTTTTTTTGGGAAACAAAAACAAAAACAAAAACAAAACTATGAAATCTTGAAAGTTCTCCATCAAGAAGTATAAAAATTAAACTCTATTTTTATTTGTTACAAATGTAAGGTATTAAAAAATAAGAGGAATAGCATTGAAAGTTGACAGAAAAGTTGGGTGTATTTTAATGCCATGCTGTCCTGAAATGTCAGAGCTATCTACTAGATTTTCCTGTAAGGGGTAAGATTCCTATCAAAGAATTCAGAGTAAGTGTTTTTTTTTTTTTTTTTTTTTTTTTTTTTTTTTTTTTTTTTTTTTTTTTTAACCAAAGTGTTCTAATATAGTCTCAGAATGCTGTGAAAGCCATATTGAATTAAACCAAAATTGATAGAGTTTAAAATTACTGAGAGGTGTTTTATTGAACCAAACAAAACACAACACACAGCAAGAAACAAAGGAGAAGATACGAAGTTAACACACATGGGATAGGGTGTAAGATGGGGGAAGGACTGCTGTACCTGAATCCTGTAATGCACTTGCTTATTATGCCCTGCCTGGCTCTTGGCCACGTCAACCTTTCTTACTGAAGATATGGTTGTAAAGACCAGAGTTACCTTGAAGAAGAGGACTCAGGGAAGGAAGGTACTTAGAGCCAACATATCCTTGTTCTATTGGAGATATTTAGGGCTAAGACCTGGGTAATTGCTGTAGCTTTCATATGACCTCCTAAATGAGTCACGTGTTTTCTCTGTATATGTGGAGGCAGAGCATAAATAGAACCAAAATGGAACCATGATGCATATTACAAATGGGTGGTTGACTTGGTGATGATATGCCTTTCAATCTGGAGGTGGCATGATCTGTACCATGGCTTGTTCTTTCTATCTGTTTTGATCTATAAGTGATATTCTTGCTTATGCCGTTCATTTAAGGAATTAAATGTTCCATTTATTCTCTCTATCCACAAGATAGATGTCCATGTCTTTCAAGTTACTAATTTGCTTTCCATCTATAATTAACATGTCTTATGAATTTTAGCTATATCTGACAAGAAATTGCTTGCTTACTGTCTATACTTAATGCTTGTGAGCTTTATCCATTCCACTTCTTTTTCTTGTTTTCTATATAGAAAAATTAAACGTTATTAAGTAATATGACAAATACACATTGCAGCCCCCATGAGAGGGAGGAAGGAGAGGAAATTAAGAGTGAAAGGCTGAGTATCTCCATTTTAGCTTTAACTTGAATATCAGTGATTTCTACTTTTACTATTTTGTATATTCTGTATGAGATCTTGTATGACAAAGGTCTTCCAGTGGTTCTAGTAAGAGGATCAGAGGCCGGGCATGGTGGCTTACACCTGTAATTCCACCACTTTGGGAGGCCAAGGTGGGCAGATCACCTGAGTTCAGGAGTTCAAGACTAACCTGGCCAACATAGTGAAACCCCATCCCTACTAAAAATATAAAAATTAGCCAGGTGTGATGGTGGATGCCTGTAATCCTAGTTACTCAGGAGGCTGAGCCAGGAGAATCGCTTGAACCTGGGATGCAGAGGGTGCAGTAAGTCAATATTGTGCCACTGCATTCCAGCCTGGGCAACAGAGCGAGACTTCATCTCAAAAAAAAAAAAAAAAAAAAAAAAAAAAGAAGAGAGAGAGAGAGAGGATCAGAAAGCCAATGCTGCATAAGTTTTTTACTTTATAGGTTTGATTAGGAATTCTATAATTCTAAATTAATTATGAAATGATTGATTGCAACACTGTTGGGGGTTGAAAAGAAGATGCTACAGAAATTGCAAAAATGACATAAGCCCATTATTTCAAACCATGTAACACAGGCACCTAACCCTGATGAAAATATTAGTGATGAAAATTTACTAAAATTCAAATTTTAAGTTTAAAGTGAATGATAGCAAAATAAAAACATCTTCTTACATGAAAAGTTATGGTTTAAATAAACAGAGTTCCCCAGGATCATATTCATTATTTCAATCATTCATCAAACTGTCCATTCATCCACCTTTCTAGCAGGTATTACCTAAATGTCAGATTCAGTTCTAAAAGTTAATGATACAAAGATGCACAAGTCTTAGCACCCATGGTGAAATAATTCAGCCTGCTGGGGAAGACAGAGAGGAAAAGTCTCAGTTAAAATCCAATGTAACTCTTTTAAAGGGGTCTGCTCTGGAGATGCAGAGTAGGAGTGGAGTGGGGAGGCACTGTAATGGAAAGCTTCATAGAGGAGCTGAAGAATGAGCAGGAATTCATAGACGTGGAGGAAGAATTGAGATGAGGGTAGGAAATATTGCAGTTAGACAAAATGGCATTATTGAGGGGATAAAAGAGAGAGTAGATGTAGATTCTACATGAAGAATCATCAGGAAATGAGCCCTAGACACATTAAATTATGAATGGTTTTTTTGTGCTCTGAAATGAAGATAATTAATCTGAGGTTGAAAGAGTATGCTTGAATAATTTTAAGTATGAGAATGTCATGGCCATGTTTGCAAGAGAGGAATGGAGAGGAGCAAGGCCAGGTTGATTAACAGGCAATGACAACAGTCCAAATAGGAAGGGGTTGGTACAAGGAATAGAGAGTGAGATTCTTAGGTTATTTAGGGAGTGATTGAGGATGACATCATGTCTCCCAATTTCTAAATAGCCCAGCATTTCTAGGTCTTCACACTACCATGTCACAGTCAAAATACTGGCTAATACCATACACACCCATAAAATACCTTTTGACTTAGATTTTAAATCTGTAAACTCTTTGTTGACTTTTTAGTCATTTCACTTGTTACATGAGAAACGTTTTCCCCAACCTTAGCCCCCATTATAAAATGCAAGACTGATGACGTTCACACATATTCAGGAAATGCAGCTAGTGTGTTTCATTAATATCACTGTTGCCTCTTATTAAGATAAAAGGCAAATTGTTAGCTAATATAAAATTATGTTATTCTTTTTTTTTTTTTTTTTCTTTTTGAGACAGAGTTTTGCTCTTCTTGCCCAGGCTGGAGTGCAATGGCGTGATCTCGGCTCACCGCAACCTCCGCCTCCTGGGTTCAAGCAATTCTCCTGCCTCAGCCTCCCGAGTAGCTGGGATTACAGGCATGTGTCACCACGCCCAGCTAATTTTGTATTTTTAATAGAGATGGGGTTTCTCCATGTTGGTCAGGCTGGTCTTGAACTCCCAACCTCAGGTGATCTGCCCGCCTCGACCTCCCAAAGTGCTGGGATCACAGGTGTGAGCCACCGTGCCTGGCTGATGTTACTCATTTTAACATGGAACAGTTATTTTCCAAAGTAATATATCTAGGCTCATTTTTAGACATAGTAGATACTTGTTCCATCTCTTCTATCTATAAAACTCATGATACGTATACATCATAAAGTTACTATACATACTCAACAGAGTTCTCAGCCTCTAAAATCTTATATGTGTAGTTTGCATTACACATCTTTTATTGATACTATTGCCTTGTTAATTTCTGATTCTAGAAACTTAACTCTAGAATGTAGAAGCATTACTTTCTCATCCCTCCTCATGAAACCACTCCATACTCAATGCTGTTGTTATTCAATGCCTTTAGCAGCCTAACCCTTTACCTACTCAGCACTGCATGATGCAGAAAATGGTATTGGAGAATTCAAATGCCCTTTCTAGCCTTTTTTCTTTTTACTCTGTCCCCAGCTGCAATACATTTTCACTCTTCCTCAAACAAATAGAGCTTGCTCACCACTTAGAATCTTGGCATGTGTTATTCCCTCTGCCTGGAACGCACTTTTCGCAGACATCCACATGGGTCATTCTTTTACCTCCCTCATGTCTAAATTCAAATTTCACCTTCTTAGAAAGGTCTTCTCTGATTGACTTACTTAAAGCTGCTACCCTGGATCAACTCTATTTCTCTCTTCTATTTTTTTTTCAATAACATTTGGAATCCTCTAATCTATTATATACTTCATTGTATTTATATTATCTCTTTTCTCCTCCTGTAGAATGTCATGTCTTTGAAGTAGGGATTTTTATCTTGCTTTATTTTCTCTATTTTGTATAGGAATATATATGCATGTTATTAATTACTAAAAGTTAACCACATTTTATTTTCTTAAAATTTAACTTTTGAGTTCAGGTTCAGGAGTACATGAGCAGGTTTGTTATATAGTAAACGTGTGTCATGGAGATTTGTTGTACAGATTATTTCGTCACCCAGGTATTAAGCCTAGTACCCATTAGTTATTTTTCCTGATCCTCTCCCTCCTCCTGCCCTCCATCCTCCAATAGGCCCCAGTGTGTGTTGTTTCCCTCTATGTATCCATGTGTTCTCATCATTTATCTCCCACTTGTAAGTGAGAACCTGTGGTATTTGGTTTTCTGTTTCTGTGTTAGTTTGCTAAGGATAATGATCTCCAGCTCCATCCATGTTCTTGCAAAGAACAGGATCACATCCCTTTTTATGGCTGCATGGTATTCCTTGGTGTATATGTATCACATTTTCTTTTCTTTTTTTTTTTTTTTTTTGAGACGGAGTCTCACGCTGTTGCCCAGGCTGGAGTGCAGTGGCGCGATCTCGGCTCACTGCAAGCTCTGCCTCCCGGGTTCCCGCCATTCTCCTGCCTCAGCCTCCTGAGTAGCTGGGACTACAGGCGCCCGCCACCGCGCCCGGCTAATTTTTTGTATTTTTAGTAGAGACGGGGTTTCACTGTGGTCTCGATCTCCTGACCTTGTGATCCGCCTGCCTCGGCCTCCCAAAGTGCTGGGATTACAGGCTTGAGCCACCGCGCCCAGCCATGTATCACATTTTCTTTATCCATTCTATCATTGATGGGCATTTAGGTTGATTCTGTGTCTTTGCTATTGTGAATAGTGCTGCAATGAACATGAGCAAGTATGTGTCTTTATGATATAACAATTTATATTCCTTTGGGTACAAACCCAGTAATGGGATTGCTGGGTTGAAGGATATTTCTGTTTTTAGGTCTTTGAGGAATCACTACATTGTCTTCCACAACAACAACCACATTTTCTATAGATAAGTTTGAATATAAAAGGAAGATAAAAAGGTAAATTAACAATTTAAAGAAAAACATATTAGGCATTTTGTGCCAGTTTGCATGGGAGTTTCTTGGTTTTAACATGAAACTCCTTTGTCCTGGGAACCCTCTCAATCCTGTGCAGGCCAGGACTGTTGGTCACTTTTTATTCTTGTAATAGTCTATTATTGTTTAAATTTTGTAATCACCTGTTCCTTTCTTAGTGTGAGATGGCTACTCTACATTATTTTATTTTATTTCTGTTCTATTTCTACTTTTTTCCTATGCTACTGCTGACACTACTATGGTTTCCAGTAATTTTAAATAAGATTACAAATGTTTATCTCACAAAAAGGCCTAGGGGACATCCTTGTTTAACTGATAAGTCTCTAAATGGTATAATTTCGTCGTTCTTCTGGATAGATTTGCATAATGAATACATGTTCTTCTTACTAATACTTTTCATGTTATTATGAAGAAAGTACCAGACTAGCAAACATCTGAATTCTAGCGCAAATTCTGCCACTAATCTCAACTCACCTCACCAACCTGGCCTTTGTTTCTTCTTTCATAAAATGAAAACCGATGCTAAAGCAGACTCTTCACACATCCAGCATTCCAGGATACTACGATTCTGTGGGGTTTCTTCTGACCTGCACTTGAAACTGTTCCTTTTGCTTGGTAGATGGCTTGGCCACTGCTATGTCCTCAACCAAAAATTTGGCAGTTGGGGAAAAGCAGGATCCTCCCTGAATCTAGAAAAGTCAAAGGAATTTTGGTTCCCTTATGTTTTCAGTGTCTGTACCTGACCTGCCTTTTCCCAACTAAGATTTCCTCATGATAAAAAGTGTGAAAAAGTATGATGTAGCTCTTAAACATTTTCCTATTAAAGTGGCTGTGTTCCCTGCTAAATTAATGTTTACGGGATTTGACTGTTTTGTGAGCAATTTAAAACATAATTTGATGATTTACTATCAATTTCCTCATAAAATGTACATGGTTATGACTAAAAAAAATACAGATATGAGGCTGAACTGTGTGTGTGTCAAAATTAAAGGAAACCTGGCCATTCATATTTTTTCCTTATCCTCTAAATATTTAGCTGTGTGCTATCCTTTCATAAATTTGAATAAAACTTAGTAGACAAACAAGTAGTTTCATCTAAATACAACTCTCATGTTTAGATTTAAAAATCCTTTGGGGGAAAAGTGTTAGCAAAAGCAAGTATCATCATTTGCAATTAAATACTTTATATTTAAATGATGCTTAGGTGTTTAGAGATCACATTTTTTGTCTATTAATCCTCACAGTATGCATACCCCAAATGCCTTAATTTGATCACTATGCATTACGTATATCTAACATTATTTCACATGTGCTATGTACCTATGTACAAATAATCATATTAATAACAGAATCCTCATAGTGATGTTAGAAAAAAGCAAGTGTTAAAATCAGATTGGGTTCCGATTTTTACACTATCACTCACTAATTGTAAGTACTTGGGGGAATCAGATCAGACCTCTGATCCTTAGTTTCGGCTGCTGTGTAATGGTGATTGCAGAGTCTGTCTCATTTACTCAACCCTTTTCCAAGTTGTTGGAGGACTAAATGAGGTAATGCTAATAATGTATAGAGAAGAGTGCCAGACAAATAAGCCTTTATTATTATCACTCCTGTTCACAGATAAATAAATTGAGGGTCAGGGAGGTTAAGTGATTTGTCCAATTGACATAAGTTGAAACTTGAGGACCCAGGACTTGTTTACAAGTAATATTTTAAAACTTGTCAAGAATCCATACAGCAGATCAGCTGAGTACAGGGCTGAATTATGACTTTTTGGGCCATGGGCATTTTTGCCTTCATGGGCCCCTTCCACCAAAGGGGTGGGGGGAAACTTCTAAAAATGCAGGTGGGATTGATTTGAATATATACATTACTATTATATTCACTTTGCCATCACATTTTAAAGGAAATGAAAATAAGAATAGTTTTGTGGGTCTCTACATGCATCATAGTCCCTGGGTACCATGCCCATTGTGCCTAATGGTTAAACCAATCTTAAGTTACGAAAAAAAAAAAAAACAAAAAAACCTGCCTCATATGGAGACAAACCTAACATGAATAAGGGATCCTTCTATCCCTATGTTTGGTCTTACAATTCAGAGTGTTCCAGTGAGGTCGCCCCGCCACCCCCACAGTGCCTTCCTAAGAATACTATAGTTAGCTCCTAAACTGAGTTAGATAAAACTGGGACACTTGCCAAATCCGATTGCCTCACTCTCTGTGAGTGATGGATGAGATTATACAAATTTAAAAGTCTGGGATAAAGAAGTTAATATTTAAAAACATGTGAAACACAACAATTCTTCCACGTCAGATAATGAAATCTAAGATTAATCACAAACAAATGTGTACTAGGAAATGTAGTAATTCATCACGTCTTCTCCAGAAGTCATATCTATGTTAAGTGTTCCAAAACAGTGTCAAAGTCTGTGTCTGGAGTTGGTGTAATCCGGAAAGAAAAGGAGCCCAGAGTTACGCATTTTAAATGTATAGTTTTCATAGAATAATCTTTGGGCGAAAGAGGAATACTACATTAAGACTTTTGTAGCATTTTCTTCCTGCTATTTGGGTTCCATTTTGAGGGCTCTATAGAATTTAGAAATGCCAGGTTTGAACTGTATAAAATCATTGGACCATCTTCAAGAAACAAAGCTAAATAAACATGTCATTCCTTGGCAATCTCAAGATAAGCCTGCCCTTCTTTGACGGGTAATGTTTGGTGTGGTGTGATCATCTGAGTTTCTTCAGACAGGAAAGTTTATGAATGCAGGGAACAGAAGCTCATGGGAAAATGCCTTCTGTAACCTTTTCCCTGTTACTTTTCTTGACCGCTGGGAGCTTTAGTCTCAGTGACATAAAGTGTGTCTATGACACACAATCCCATACAGATCTTAACTACTCGATTACTATATATATGGCTGCCAAACAAAAAAAATACTGTATTAGTATAACATCAATAATCTTTCTGATGCATGAAAATGATGTTTCAAACTGAGGGAAATGTATTAGTACAGTTGTATACTTAGACATCCAAATTCTTAGACCCAGAAACTAATTTCAAACTGAAAAAGTCATTTACGTAAATCACTGATGTGTCAGCTAAGAGCTTGTAAATTTGTCCTCTCTAAAAGCAGTTTTACTTTATAAAGTCACTCAATAAAACTTATCAAGAATAGGATGGAGGGGTTTATTGCTGTTATTTATTACAAGTTTTAACATGGTCATTTTAAGTTTGCTTTTTAAGAGACTATCCACTAAGTGAGTTAGTGTGCTCTGAAAGAGTGTACTTAAATTTTGCTTCAAATGGATTCTGGTTATTATCAATTTCAAACTAAGGAAGCAGAACTGTTTATGTAAAGTTAACTTAGATTTATTAAACTTTTAAAGAGTTTGCTTGGGAAGAAGCTGTGTCTACCTTTCCCAAAGACTTACACATGTTCAAACAATGTTAACTTTTTCAAAAAACATCCACAGCTACATGTTAGGAATTATAATAAGTATCGGAAAGTCAGAAAGGAAAGAAAGAAGAAAAGGGAGAAAATGAAGAAAGGCAGAAGGAAGGAAGGAAGGGAAGGAAAAAAGGAAATGGAAGGAAGGAAGATGAAAGGACAAGCAGTGTAGCAAATTAGTTAAATAACTAGGGTTATGGAGCCAGATGGCCTCAGTTCGAATGCCATCTCTTCTAACAACAAGAAACAAAACCTTGAGGAAATTACTTAACTTGCCTCTCCTTCAGTTTCCTCATCTGTAACACAGGGATAATAATAGTCTAACCTTCTAGGACTGTTATGAGAATCAAATAGATTTATGTATGTAAATTGCTTAGGATCCTGCCCGTCACTTAGTAAGCCTTCAAAAAATGTTAGCTATTAGCTGAATATTGTTATTACCAAAAACTCATAGTGTAATAGGAAAACAGCAAGATACAGATGCAACTATAATATAGCATGATATATATTGTGAAATAAATCTGAACAAAGTGCTAGAGGAGGCACAGAGATGATACAAATGGAAAAAAAACACAGTGGTGACTAGGAAAAGAAGATAATAGATAAGGGATGAAAAACATAAATACAGAACAGCACAAAGGAGGCGAGATTAATTCTGATTAGTTGGGTTAGACAAAACTTCAAAAAGGAAGTTTCCTGATGCATATAAAGATTTAGAAAGTATACAGTTGTAAGGGCATCAGCAAAGGCATGGGGGCATGAAAATAAAAGGTAAATTTAAGAAGCAGTGATTGGTTAAGTGAGCCTTGAGGGAGAGTGGCTGAGCAGAGGGAGATAAATCTGGAAAGGAAGATTAGAATCAGGCTACCATGGCTTTCCAGAACTCTAACATATGAGCACTATAAAGCCATTACAGGATTTATATGAAAAGGTGGTATAATTGGATTTGTCCCTAAAAAGGTAACTTTAAGTGAAGAAGAGTGTAATCATGTCCACCTAAAACACAAGCCTAGGAAATTCAAGCAATGAAGAGGAAAATGGAAATTAGCTAAGAAATGGTTTAGAGCCAACCAAGAGATAGCCAGCCATTCACTTAGAAGCAAGAACTGCAACATGGCTCATCACAAGGAATGGGGTTCTGACTTCCCTACCTTGATCCGCAGGCATCAGTGGAGCCACATGGTACCTCGGGACAAACTGCTTGTAGATCTAACATATATTTCATGATCTGCTGATAATAGTCCAATTATTTCTTTTCTTTTCTTTTCTTTTTTTGAGACGGAGCCTCGCTCTGTCACCCAGGCTGGAGTGCAGTGGCCGGATCTCAGCTCACTGCAAGCTCCTCCTCTTGGGTTCACGCCATTCTCCTGCCTCAGCCTCCCGAGTAACTGGGACTACAGGCGCCCGCCACCTCGCCCGGCTAGTTTTTTGTATTTTTTAGTAGAGACGGGGTTTCACCGTGTTAGCCAGGATGGTCTCGATCTCCTGACCTTGTGATCCGCCCGTCTCGGCCTCCCAAAGTGCTGGGATTACAGGCTTGAGCCACCGGGCCCGGCTAGTCCAATTATTTCTTTTAGGCATGTGCCTTAACTCGGTGGAGCTGCCTTTGAAAGGTATTATGGAGCTATTTAAGTTAAAATCAAGTCTGGAACCCAATATTATTCAGAATACAACAGAATTGGTGACAAAGTCACAATTTTGAAACTTTATCATTTTTAGATACAATTTCTCATAGTATTTTCACCAAGACATTATTAATGTTAATTATTCCTGCTGGGATTTGATATATGTGAAATAGTGATATTCTTATTTAAGTCATAATGATCCTAATAGCTAAAAATAAATAAATAAATAAACAAACAAACAAACAAACAAACACATTTTCTGCAATGCTCAAAATCTGTTGGCAGTATAATAACCTAGTACAGCTCAGTCTTGGAATATTGTAGGTTGACTTCCTCCTCTAAAGAAAGATCAGTGAATTTGTGATTAACCACATAATACTATTTTTTAAGCTTTTCCATATACATTAAGAAGATTTAAAGCAATGAACTGATTTCAGAGATGATTGACAATATTGATATCATCTACGTGATATCCTCTTCTCTCTCCCTTCTGGTTTTCCTTTACTCATTTCTCTGTGTTTTTTTTTTTTTTCTTCCTCCTTGCTCTCTCTCTCTCCCTCTCTCTGTAGTTCATTGAATCTTTATTTTTTAAGAATCACTTTTCTTTTTTTCTTCTAATTTTTTTTGAAGCAGTCTCTATTGTTCAGGCTGGAGTGCAGTGGCGCCATCTTGGCTCGCTGCAACCTCCACCTTCCAGGTTCAAGAGATTCTTCCACCTCAGCTTGCCACGTAGCTGAGACCACACCCCACTAATCTGTGTATTTTCTATAGAGATGGGCTTTCTCCATGTTGCCCAAGCTGGTTTTGAACTCCTGAGCTCCAGTGATCCTCCTGCCTCAGGCTCCCAAAATGCTGAGAACCACTTTTCATAAAAATTATTAGATCATAAGACAGCAATGAGAAATCACTATTTTAATATTAATACATTAGTAATTACTAATTGATATTAATGAAAATTTGTAATATATGATTTTACTCTTTAAAACTTAGATGCAAAAAGTTATGTAACATAGTATATAGACACAAGGTCATGTAATCTTTTGATTTTTTTTTCACTGACCAGACTTGTGCTACTAAAGTGTTCTCTAGTCACTACTAATGTCTTCTTTTTGAATTCCTGGTTTCAAGTGAGCCTCCTGCCTCAGCCTCACAAAGTGCTGGGATTATGCACATGAGTCACTGCACAGCGCTTAAAGTCTTCTTTCTTTTGAAATTTAGTAACATTGCAAAACATCTTTTTATTTTTGTATGTTTAATTGTGTTTTAATATCAACACTCAGCAGAATAGTTCAAAAGCTCTTGTTACAATCAAACTGACCTGTAGCTGCCTGAAAGTTGTGCAACATTTGCATGCTAGATATTATTATCCAACTTGGACTTTCCTATTCTAGAATATAAACAACTCAAAAATTATAGGCAAACTTAGTTTCTTTTCAGGTCCCTATAACTCAATGCAAATGAAAATATTTTAAACAAATTATTTTAAGTGAGAAAGTCATTTTAAATCAAAAGCCTAAAATTTCATTAAATGTGTTCTCAATTAGAATTGTTAACTTTTAATATTACATTGAAGGAACTAAACTGAAATTATGAGTTGTCATAGAAACAGCATTGCTGCCAAAGCTGTACCTTAATTAAAAGACTTTTTAAAAATTTTACCATGAAAAAAAAAAAAAATTTACCATGAAATTATTTTTAGGAAAAAAAAATGCTTTAGAAAATTTGAATTCAATAGCAATAATTTTTATATTAATGGATACATGTAAAATTCAGATGTGTCATGAGATATGGCATACTCTGGCTGTAGTAATGGCTACATAAAACATGTAGAGATAAAATCCGGTCATTTATAAATAAGATTGAAGTATTATCTTGAGTATTTCTTAGTGTTACACTTTATCTTCAACCTTAGGTTTATTTTATAAAATCAAAACAGCAGAATAAAATTTAAATATTTTAAAATTTAAAATTTTTAAATTATAATTATTTTGCCTAAGGTTTTACAAATATGAGTCATTTGAAAATATATTTATATACCTACACTTACTGTCTTCTTTATACTGTGAATATCAAGACAAATTCAGAAATGAATTTGTTTTTAACTGTTGATAGGGATATGTTGCTAAGTCTTAATTGTAAGAGTAGCCATATTTATTTTAGTATAATTCAGCAATTGATGTAACTGGCAATAGAATATTTACATATATACATTTCTTTTTTATTTAATTATGTTTTATTGTGTACATGAGAAAGATTGGCTAATGTTAAATATTAATGTCAGTTAAAATACAAAGTCTCAACTTATCTCTTATTTTATCAAGGGCGTTGTAAAGTGAAGTGCATTAACACTTCAAATACATGCTGGCTATGATAGTCATCACTAATTATGGATCAAAAGTTCTCTAGGAACCTTATTAAAAATACTTTAGTTCACTTTATAATGTTGGATAGGGTCCAGAAACCTATTATTAAAAAGTGCCCTTACCCTAAAGTCATACTGATACAGCTAATCAACAAACCTATAATTAGGAACCTCTGGTCTAAGGTTCCAGCATTCTTTTAAAAATGGTCTTTAAGGTAATAGTAGGTACTAATATTTGAATGTTATCTGACATATAACCTATTTATTAAATATCCACCTTTAAATATTTTTCTGTATTTAAAAACTACTTTAATTTTCCCCCCTTATCTGTCAAAAAACCTGAGCACATTATTTGTTCATGAATATATGGTCTTTTCTCAAGCACCTGTTACCATAGATGTTTTTCACTATGGAGTTTCTCTTAAAGTGGAGACAGTGCCCTTATCTGCCAAGTTGTTCTGAGACTTAGTGTGAAAAATCATGAATAGCTATAATCAACTTTTGATGATTGACTTGCATCCAGATGGTTGTCAGTAAAGACTGATTTGGAATGCAACCTTAAGGTAGAAAACGTGATTTTCCTGTGAATAAAATTGGCTTGTTATCTTCCTAATTGAAGGGGAAACTACATGCTTGATAGGATGTGCCCCTGTTCTTGCTTTCAAATATTTCAGATGGGTAGATTCTATAGTCGTGGAATGTCTACTAACAGTCACCAGTGTGACATTGCATATAGTACAAAATAGTTGGGCATTTGTTTCTGACGGGAATTATGGTATTCGGGATAGGGTTGATTATGCTGCAGTGACAAATAGCCTTAAAAGTTCACTGGACTAAAAACCATAATTTATTTCTTACTTAAACTGGTTGTCAATTATCAGTTGAAGATTGGCAGGGGGTTCTGCTCCATGTCATCTTTGTGTATCATGTTTACGTGAATATGTATTCAGGAGATCTCATTCGTGAAAGTGTGGTTGACAATTTGGTTATCAGACTAAAGTCTTACAATTGCAAAGTGATATATTTTCAAAGGTATACAGTACCTAGATTTACTGATATAAGCATAGCCACCCAAGAAGGGTTCCTAAAATGCAGGTTTCTATATACTACTTCTTGAAATCACCATATAATTAGATTTATTTAAATTAGATTAAGTTTAATAAGTTAAAATTAGATCCATTATTTAACCAGAGAATTTAGGTACTCAGAAATTCCAATTTTCAACCATTCTGATTAACTGACATCTTGATGTAGTGAGTGTTTTATTCTGTTTACCCTGTGCTCGATCTCACAAAAGTGAAACAGATAGGTTTTTGTATTACAAATATAAACTTTTATTTTAATTCCCATTCTAATTAAATTTAAAATTTTCATTGTTTCCTTTCAATATGTGTATTTGTGCATGCTGTAGACATGAATTTTGATCTATAAAATTATACATCTTAGAATTAGAAGGGAACTTATGAAATTACCTTATTTTTCTATCTGTCTTCCACAGATAACGCTATAACAAAACATCAAAACGTGTGAAATACCAAGCAAAGAAAAATTCCTAGGAAGTTAGTGAACTGTTTTTTGTTTATACCTCAGAATAGAAATGCAAGAGTTAGGACATATATAATATTCAGATTTAGAGCAAGCAATAAGTGAGCCTACATTTGCATTTTGTAAGTATATTTGTATTTGTTTTTTATAATATGCATTTCACACCAAATAATTCTGGATTTAGCAAATGCAGTAAAGCTGCTACCATTGATAAGTACTGATGGTCCAAATAATCAATTAACTGATTAATTTTTAGAAGACAGACAAAACAGAACATAATTTAACTTACTAGGACTGTCTACTTTGCCATTAGCAAGTGTCTGTTTTTTAGCTTGCAGCTGTAAAATCCACACATGACTTTTCCATATGTAATTGTGATAGCAGTTGTCAAGGTACATCTTTGCTTATCCAGATGTTTATATTTAACTAGCTCTGCTTTATAGTTATCTCATTGAACTCTTAGGCCCAGCCCAAATGAAATGAGATGTTAAAGTATTGAATTTTTATTTATGTCTCACATATTTGAGATACACTAGGTCAAATTGCTGATTTATTTTTTAAAAATGATTTTCAAGTTCTCAGTTTAGAAGCACAATTGGCTGATAGTTTCTTTGACTCAAGATGAAATGTATTCACTGCTTAATTAAATGCAGCAGTTGTGTTTTGTGTACAAAATCTTATCTAAAATAAATGTTTCTGCCACACATCAAGTTGGCTACTGTAGGCAACTCTTTTAGTCCAGCTAGCAAATGGGCAGAATGCCCACACAATTAAGAGGAAAATTAACTGGAAAAAAAAAAAAAAGCAGAGTGAGCATCACTTTACAGTAAATTGGATGTCCTTGTGTTGATGTCCATAGTTTCTTTTTCTTTCCTTTATTTATGGGTTTATTTCCCCTTTCTTTCCTTTCTTAGTTTCAGTTTTTAATATTTCATTTTTATTTTGTTTCAGTATTTTATATTTGAGCCCCATTTTTGTAGAATAGATTTAACCCTACTTGGAAACCAAGAAGTTAGCCTTTTAAGTTGTCATGGATGCTGGCAGAACACATAAGGCTCCTGGATTCAGAGGCAAAACTCTTCTTGTGCACAGCACTACAAGCAGCATGAGTATCAACATGTGCATTGATTCTTCTAGTCCTCAAGTCCCACAGGGGCAACGTGACATAGACTCAGGTGGACACTGCTCATGCAGTGGCTTTGCATCACAGTTGAGGAACACTGAGCTTGGGAACCCATTTTATACCATAAACAGTAGGCAAGCCTGCTCTTTGTCCCAATGGGAGACATTACCTTATCCCTCAAGGTGGCTTGAAGCAAACACAATGTGAGAAGTAGCCTGGGTAAAAAGTAGTTGTGGTTCCATAGTCTTGGCACACACAGTAGGACATGTAGGAGTGAACAGACCCATGAAGGTCTGTATCTCATAACATCTTTATGTATGAAAATTACAAATGTTTTGAAATGCATGACTCTATTTTAGGTGGGTATGTGTGCATATTTCTTATACATTTTTGGCATATGACTAACTGAATGTGTATATGGTAAACTATTAATATGCATCTACTATTTTCTTAATCCAGATAATGTCCTAGAACCTCAGCATCAAGTGAATTATTAACATTATGGTTCAGATTCATTGCCTTAAAAATAACCTTTTATGGCTCAGTAAAGTTTCTCTGCACAACAGAACAGGGATGATAGGGTTTTGGCTGTGATTTTACTTTCAGAAGTGAGTACAGATTGCTATGATTGATCACAAATGTCATGGTAAAGTGCCAAAGCTGACACTTGAAACACCTCAGATGAAATGATTGGTTTGTGACATGCATGGAAAAGTATTCCAAGTTTGTGATGAAAAATGACATTCTCTGATATCACCCTGTCGGAATATTTTCATCTCTTATTCAATGTTTTCTTCAGTGTTTGTATTCTAAATTGGTACTGATTTCTCCCCACTTCCAGCTTGATAATCAGGTCCTAAAAGATAGCTGCAAAATGTGTCCAATCAGCCTACAATTTTCATAGTTATCTTCTAAGAAATTGGATTTCATCAGTTTGAGACATTTGGATAAAAACAAATGACTAGAAACTACCCCTTACTTGTGCCCATTGTTAATGTACCAGAAGGTGTAAGCATTTATCCACATTTACATCTATTTTAAAAATGGAAATGTGGATGTCTACTTTGGGAAACACAGGTTAAGCTGTAGGAGCAGTGAACTAAGAGGACAAAATCAGCTGTAGTCCTCAAGTGCTGTTAGGCAAAGTTGGAGTTTAATGAAATTATTTCTGGAGTCCCTAGAAGACAGGGTCTGCTTATGTCAAATGCACTTTTCTTCAAATTATCCCAAGAAGAACACATTCTGTTGCTCGGTGTGCTTTCTGTTAATACTGCTGAAACAAGAACAAGCAAAAACGTCTTTTACCATAAGCCAACCTTGCATTTATCATAGTTGATAAAAACAAAAAGAAGCTATAAAAGTTACAGAGTGGTGACAACCAGAGCCTTTCTTTGGGATAAAGAGAATCAGGGAGCAGAATATTATAGGGCAGGGAGTAATGATAGGTGGGTGAGTCAGCGTGTGAGGGTGATATTGGTAGTAGCTAGGGTGGGGGCAGTACTGTCCCTACAACTGGGTTGTGGGGGCCTCTACCTTGGTCCCTCCTCTGGCACTACTCTGGCCATGCCCCACCTAAAGATGAGAAATCCATGGAGTTAACTGGAAATGTCCTCCTCGAGTCTGAACACACCACTCTTCTTGACTATGAGTGAGAAACCTGGAGCCTTTCTTTACTTAGAATGTAATGATATAGCAATTAAAAATCATCATGACAAGTCAAGAAAAACATCATGGAAGAAAGAAAAAAACTTTATACCTCGAACTGCACTTTTTTCCTGCTTTTTAAAAAGAGGCCTTGCATTTTTATTTTGCACTATACCCTGCACATTCTATAACTGGCCTTGTATGTAGCCATTCTTTGTGAGAAACTACTTCTGCTTATTCTCAAAGAAAGATACAATAGCTAGCACACAGGATATAAGCATCCCCAGCAATTCCACTCCAAGAGAAATATCTAATAGAAATGCATACATTCATCTAAAGCCATGTACAAGAATGTTCACAGAAGTTCCATCTCTCATAGCCCAATACTGAGAATCATCCAAATGCCCAATTAATTCTGGAACAGAGTACATCCACAAGCAACAATATACATTAATCTCCCAAAGATAATGCTGAATCAAAGAAACCAAATACAGAAGAGTACACATAGTATAATTTCATGTATATACATTTTAAAAATAGGCAGAACTAATCTATGGTGTTAGTTACTATGGTGTTAGAAGTCACAGTAATGGTTACACTAAGTGGGGGCAGGATAAGTACTGAAAGAGGACATATATGGAACTTTTAGGGTCCTGATAACATTTTCTTTCTTAATCTGGGAGCCAGTGTTAATTTGGAAAAGCTCATCAGGTTGTAACTTAAGATTTGTGCATTTTCTGTATATATGGTATATGTCAATAAAAAGTTGAAAAAAAATACAGTAGTATAAAAAAACCTTACATTCTTCTATTCACTGCTACTCATCTACTGCTACCCTCCAGAGGCTTAGGCTATCTTTTCTTTTAAATCTGTGTTTGCATGTGTCTTTATGTTTGTGTGGTTTTGTTTTTGTTTTTGTTCTGAGATGGAGTTTCACTCTGTCGCCAGGCTGGAGTGCAGTGGTGCAATCTTGGCTCACGGCAACCTCTGCCTCCCGGGTTCAAGTGATTCTCCTGCCTCAGCCTCCGATATTTGTGTTTTAATTTTCAGATCAAGTACCATGTCTAGAAGGCTATGGCTTTGGGAAGGAATGCGGTTTGACAAATCTTAATCTTTCTAATCAGAAGATTGATGGTTTACAGAGATTTCACGTGCCTTTCAGTGTCATAAACACTACTAAAAATTCCACCAATTTGGTCTCTGACCAAGAAAAATAAAAAACATGACAGAAAATCTAAACATAAATGCTTGTTACTGAAAAGCTTTTCCATTCAATTTGTTGTTGTAGTTAAGATCCCAAGAACTCAACAGCCATATTACTTTGGTGACCTATGCTGGCACAGTTAGAGGCCAGTATTTGATTTTGGCAAAGAGAAATGGAAAGTGTGTCTTTTTCAGACAGATTCTATGTTTATCCTGTTTATTTACGATATTTAAAAATTTTAATTGTTCACCCACGGAGGCTTCCCTTTTTCTCAGTGACCTCCATTTTGTAATCTTCAGTATATTGAAATACTTCTCCTGGCATCCACAGCAAAGAGCTTCTAACTAAATAAACTTAACAGTCAAAGGTCTGGTCTGTATGTACCCTTGAGTTATTTTCAATTCTCCTGAGACTGAAATCACTATAGCAATGACATTTTATTCTACCTAGGTCCTTATTGGAGATGCCTATTAATATAACATTTATCATAACAGATTAGTTTATTTTGGTGTTATAGTAACACTTTTTACAGAAATTCAAACTGTCGGACCTCCTTTACACAGCCTTTTCTGTCTTGAGTTCTTTCCTCTATCCAAAGACAAAACCATCTAGCTCAATCTGTTTTCATAGAGGAAAGTACAGAACAATTTGAACTGAAAATTTAGAATAAGGTTCAATTACCCTCTCAGACATCTAGTAGCCGAAAGCTCTGGCACAAGGTAAGGTTTTGGATCCAGGGATGCAACTGGGAGTGTAGCTAAACATAGAGCTAAGATGAACTGAGAACTACTTTATGAATCAAAGAAATGGAATGAAATGAAATGGACAGGATAGCATAGAGTCCAAATAATCAATTGGATAGATATAATCTATACAACTTAGTAAGATGTGCCAAGGACAGGAAAAATAGCTGGAACGTGTGAGAAGAACCAGGAGAAATTTCTTGAACCATGAGAGAATATGGGAGGAAATCTTTTCTAAGGAATTTATGGCCTTCCTGTTAGATGATCTGGGCTGATTCCTATAAGTAATGAATACCCCGAAAGTCAGAGATCACAGAATACCGAATTGTTCTATACATGTTCATTGGCCCCATTCACCTTCTCTATCTGCCACTTTTCTCTGAAGCCTGATTATTGCCTTTTACTGAAAGAGTCTGACAATCTGCCTAAGTTCCTGAAGATTCCTAGCAACACACATAAAATGGAGAAATGATTTCTACTTTTTGTTTACTTTCCGTTGCCCATACTGGCTTATTGAAGGCTATTAACATAAAGCAAGTCCTTAATTTAAGAGATACATTATTTTTCTTAAAGATTTGTGATTACAGCTAAGTAGTAGGTCCCAAATAAATGACAAAAATGATGGCTGGTTTTACATCAGCATAGTATGGGTGAGTTGAAGTGCAGTGGTCTTCTCAAATCTCTAGGAGGCTAATTGACTTAAATGTGTCACTTCATTTGTGGATAGCATTACAGTTCATTTTTCCGCAAACTACATGTTGCTCCTTTCAGAGAAAACTCTGTATTACCATCCTATTTTTTTCCTCTCATCAAGCATAAACCCTTTTTAATTTTCAGTTTTTATGCCCCTCCTTCATGAAGCTATTTCTGATGCTGTCTGTTAAAATGAAGACTCAAAACTTTGTGCTCACATGCTGCTTTGTTTATCTCTCTCCTATGGCTTTGCACTACAATTATTTATGTACATTCTTGTCTTTTCCAGCAGTTGGCAATGTCTTTGAAAATTGAGCATACACTCTATTCATTCTTATTGCACAACATCTAGCATGGCACTGTCTTAAATTAGGCAATTGATATGCATTGGAGAGTTTCAG
Source organism: Macaca nemestrina (assembly GCF_043159975.1). Lineage (NCBI taxonomy): Eukaryota > Metazoa > Chordata > Mammalia > Primates > Cercopithecidae > Macaca > Macaca nemestrina. Next base: position 80,293,458 of record NC_092135.1, on the reverse strand, counting down.
TACGTGGACAAAAAAAATAATGTTCCAAGGACAGAATTCATCCTACAGTTAACAAAGATTTCAATCCATGATTGTACCACAGGCAAAGAAAGTAATGTTATTAAAGGATTACAAGGGAAGGAAACATAACTTTAATAAATGAAATGGATACCCAAGTACATTAATATTGGGACTGAATATATGAGTTATACAGAAACATAGCACAAATGAACTATTATACTGAAGACTCTGAAGATTTTAGTATTAATTTTGGAGTTTACCACATTAAATTAGACTCATAGTTGAAGTTAGGAAAATTGCTTTCTTTGTAGCAGAGTCTGTGCATACTCCTTTCCCCTTGAGTTACTAGCATGGTACATCAATGTACTTATCAAAGAGAGATCTGGAGCTTTAAACAAAATTAAAATTAAAAAATTTCTGATCAGAATTTAAATCAACATTTTCTCACTAAATGGCTTTTACACATAGGCCAGAGGGAAAAGCAAAACTCAGCTTTTTGGTAACTTGTCTTTCTTTCTGACATGGGTAAGGACTTAACCATTTGACCATCAGGTCTGTCTTATAGACCTTTATCTCAGCTTTGGTTTCAAAATAATTTTCTGAAAAAGAATACAGGGTCTTAATAGTCTACTTCTTTACCAGCTGCCAAATGAAAGAAAAGTGCTTCTATGAAGGACAAGTAAATTTTCTTAGAAGTCCTGGGTGAAATACTTGAGAGTTTTTTCTTTGGTATGGGCTTACATGTAGACAGGTATGAGCTCAAATCCTGGCTCTGTTATTTATTCTCTGAGTGATCATGGGATTGTCATTTAAACCCTCTGAGTTGATTTTCTCATTATTGAAGTAGGGATCAATGATCATTTTTGTACAGATATGTAAATATGCACAGATATCTTCATTTGTATGTGCATAGATCATCCCTAATAGGTTACAGGAAAAATAGGTTGCAACTTTTCCCTCCAGGGAGAGGAACTGGGTGTGTTGCAGGTGTCAGAGATGGGAGAGAGACTTACTTTTTAGGGTATACTCTTTTATACCTTTAGAACTTTGTACCATTACATGTATTATTCTTTTAAAAGTAAACTGCTTGATTTTAAAAATAATGCAATAAAATATGAAATAAAATTTCTAACACAGTTCCTGACGTGGTACTCAGTAAATATTGTCTTCATCTTCTCTATTTTACCTTCAACTTACCCTCCCTGATCTGGTATCCATAAGAAAACATGTCTACTCTTTTATGGCAATTTTAGTTCTACTGTATTTTATCTTGATCTATCCTTGTGTTCCATTAAAGGACGTTTTGGGTTTTCCTTTTGCAATTGTTTTTAACCACAACATAAGCTAAAATTTAAGATTACTTTCAAAAACTGCTGAGTTTTTTGTTATTTACTTATTTATTTTGCCTCTTGTTGGTGGGGATAATATACCTTAAAAACTAAATGTTGCCGGGCGCTGTGACTCACGCCTGTAATCCCAGCACTTTGGGAGGCCGAGGCGGGCGGATCACGAGGTCAGGAGATTGAGACCATCCTGGCTAACACGGTGAAACCCCGTCTCTACTAAAAATACAAAAAATTAGCCAGGTGTGGTGGCGGGCGCCTGTAGTCCCAGCTACTCGGAGGCTGAGGCAGAAGAATGACGTGAACCCGGGAGGCAGAGCTTACAGTGAACCGAGATCGCGCCACTGCACTCCAGCCTGGGCGACAAAGCGAGACTCCGTCTCAAAAAAAAAAAAAAAAAAAAAAAAAAAAAAAAAAAAAAAAAAACCTAAATGTTTACATTAGTAACAACTAAAATAGATAAATGCTAAAGATATTTATGTTTCTAGAAAATCTAAACTTTAATAACATAGCTTGTCTGTTTTTGGTAAGATATACAGATCTAAAAGCGTGATGATAGCATATTCCTTTAAGAAACATTTATGTTGTCTTTTATATGTGTGTCTGATACCTACACTCTTGGGTTACTTCATTTGAATTAATCAGACAAATTTCCTTCTCCTTGCAGAGGTAACATTGCAGGAGACAGATAATAAAAACAATAAAGTAATAAATAAGTACATTCTTTAGTATGTTGGATGGTGGAGTATGCTGTGGAAATAACACAAAGGCAGTTGCGGGGAGGGGGCATGAGAGCACTGGCAGAATCTTCATCTTTAACTATATGGTGGTCAGAGTGGCCTTGATGAGAAAGAGACTGGAGCAAAGACTTGAAGTGGATGAGGGAACAAGCCACACAGAACCTGGGGGAAGAGGGTTCCTGGCAGAGGAAACAATCATTACAAAGACTCTCTAAGCAGGAGCATGCTGGCATGTTCAATGAATAGCAGGGGAGCCAGGGTAGCTGCAGAAAGTGTGATTAAGAGGAGGCATGGGAGGAGAGGAGGTCTGGTAATAACTGGGATAAGGCTGTGTAGAGTCTCTTAAGTCATATTCACAAGCTCCATTTTCACCTTGAGTGAGATAGGGAAACATGGATGGTTTTTGGCAGAGAATCTGACTGTTGTTCAGAATAGATGACAGAAAGCTAAGAGAGGAAGCAGGAAATAATATTTATTGGTGTACTATAGGCAAGAAACTGTGTCCTAGGTCCTGGATTTCTATGTGAGGTGAAGGAGAAAGGTAACACAAGAAAACTTAGAGGTGTGTGAGTTAGCACCTTGAAGAACATGCCACCATTCACCAAGATGGGGGGATGTTAGAAATGGAGGGTGAAACTCTGGCAGGTCATTTATCAGTAAATTCAGTGTGAGATGTCTATAAATTATCTAAGTGGAGATGGTGATGGGACAGAGAGCTTTAGGCTGAAGATACAAACGTGGGAGTCATTTATAAATAAAGTCTAAATAAATAACTAAATAAAGCCTAAATAAAGACTTGAAAATAGTCATCCCATTTTAGCTCCCAAAACAAGCCAGGATATCATGGTTGATTCTAAGAGAAGAGTGCAGACCTCATAGAAAACCAAGGAAAAGACAGTGCACTGAATCGGGGTGTTTTCTTTGAGGTCACTTCAGAATGAGGTGGCCACTTACAGATTATGGGTTCGGGACAAGCTCTTTTTTTCTGCAGGGGCTTCTATTAGGGAAGTCAAATAACTGGCACTTTGAACTTGAGGCCTGGATGAGATGCTTTCTTAAAATCTTTGAAATCTTTGTGTGAGTGTGTGAGCACACTATGTATGTGTGTGTGCGAGAGAGAGAGAGAAAGGAAAGAAAGAAGAAAATGAAGCAAAACAAACAAAAACCTAGTACACACAGACACTATTACTTTAAAGATGCAAACAGTTTTCCATCTTGCAAAGGCAAAGATGTGAATACAGCTTTGGTGCTGAATATTTCTTTGTTCAGAAAACAACCATGAGTGTTGACATAATGGTAAAGCAGAGGCCATGACTACAAGTGGAGGTGTTAAAAAAGCCGAGACAAGCTGAATGCTCTGCTCTGAGTGATTGTTTATAAAATAGTATGGAGTCTGGAGACAATTAAATTTTGTTATAATTAAGTGTAATAGCAAGGAAGATTGAAGCCAATTTGTAGTCATTAGTAAGAACAAATCAACATGCAATGTATTTGTGTGTACTTATAATCCTGAGTTTTCATTTTAAAATATTTATTCATATTTTCTTTGTAAACATTATATATATTTTATTGCATATTTATAAGATTCCCTATATTCATATATTTTATAGTATGATGCAAAAATATAAACAATATTTTCAGTTAAATTTCAATGATGACGTCAAAAATATTGATTAAGAAGGCCAGGCTTCATTTCTCATGCTTGTAATCACAGCACTTTGGGGGGCCAAGACAGGAGAATTACTTGAACCCTGGAGTTTGAGACCAGCTTGGGCAACATAATGAGACTTTGAATCTACAAAAAATACTGAAAATTAGCCAGGGATGGTGGCGTGTGCCTGTAGTCCCAGCTACTTGGGAAGCTGAGATAGGAGGAACAGCTGAACCCAGGGAGGTTGAGGCTGCAGTGAGCTGTGATCGTTCCACTGCACTCCATTACTATGCCTTTGGACATAGTAATGTGGTCTTTGGATATTCTTGCCAATGATAAAATATGGTCTATGGTCTTTGGATATTCTTGCCAAAGATAAAACATTTAATATCTTAATTACTAAAAATAAGAAATCATAAGTGGTAATATTCTAATTCTGGTACAACAATACCCAATTTAATTGTTATCACAATTAATTGATAAGTATATTGCAAAAGCACAATAATAGTCTAGAAGACATAGACCTGTATAAAATGCTAACCTTGTCAATTAGGCTGCAAAATTTTTTAAGTGTAAGAATTTTTAGAGGTTGGAGCAATTTTAATGACAAATTCTGTAGTTATTTTTTAGCTTAGAAGAAACATATTATACTAATGTAAAAATAAAATTCAAAGATCACCTAGTTAGGTTTGCTGCTTATGGCATCTGAAAACCTTCAGAATTATTTCGTATTTAAATTATATATGTACTATGAAGTGGTTAGTTGGTATAGCGTTGTATATCTATTAAATGTTAGCCAGGGAATAAGGTGATAACTATTAACTCTAATTTATAGTGAATACGCAGGAGTTAGACCTGCCTGCTTAATGTTAAATTTCCACCAAAATGCCCAAACAAAACAACCTTGAACTCTGACTATACCTGAATTGACTGTGTCCTTGCAGGTGGTGACATTGTAAATTGAATTATGCACACTCTAAGTGGATGAACTGATTCATACAGAACATTCAGGTGGTCAACCGATGAGTATTATGGGCCTATTTGTATATAAGACAATGAATCCACTCCATAGGCTAATTCTAAAACATAATCATAGTTGCATTTATTCTTCATATGCAGTTTGTGCATGTATTCACACACAAACATATGTGTACACATATATGTACATATACATATTGTATATTCACCTTATCCTGCATAAGAGTCTAAAGGACAGAGAAAGTGTCTTATTATTCTGGAGCCCTGAACCTCTCTTTAGTATAACATATTAGAATCTCTAAGTTATAGGTACGAAAGAGTCTATTGACTTTCTTGCAAAAGAGTTCCATATGAAATTATGTTACATAATATGGTTCCATATTAATGATTACTATTTGTATATTTTAAATAGAAAATTCAGTATAAATTAACGAGTTTTTTGTTTGTTTTGTTTTTCTTTTTCGAGACGGAGTCTTGTTCTATCGCCCAGGCTGGAGTGCAGTGGTGTGATCTCGGCTCACTGCAACCTCCACCTCCCGGGTTCAAGCAATTCTCCTGCCTCAGCTTCCTGAGTAGCTAGGACTACAGGCACATGTCACCACGCCTGGCTAATGTTTTGTATTTTTAGTAGAGACGAGGTTTCACCATGTCAGCCAGAATGGTCTCGATCTCCTGACCTCGTGATCCTCCCACCTTGGCCTCCCAAAGTGCTGGGATTACAGGTGTGAGCCACCATGCCTGGCCTATGGTTAGGTGATGTATTTTGCTTCGGAATCTTTGAAAAATCTGTCTTAGGACACATGCTTACCTATGTAACAAACCTGCAAATATACCCCTGAACTTAAAATTTAAAAACAAAAAATACTATATAAAAACAAACAACAACAACAACACTTTCTGACTTGGCTACCAAGTCTGGTCCAGGTATGGTACAAAGAAGTGAAATGTTCTCAGCCAAAACATAAAAGATTGTTTAATAGTTATAAAATGAACATTTGACACAAGATTTCTGGGAGCAAATATAAGCAAATTCTCCTAATATATAAAAGATAACTAAAGAAAAGGGCCAGGTGTGGTGGCTCATGCCTGTTAATCCCAATGCTTTGGGAGGCTGAGGTGAGAGAGTCACTTGAGGCTAGGAGTTCCAGATCAGCCTGGGCAACATAGTGAGGCCTGGTCTCTACAATAAATAACATTTTTTTAAAAAAGTAGCCGGGTGTGGTGGCATGTGTCTGTAGTCTTAGCTACTGGAGAGGCTGAGATGGGAGGATTGTTTAAGCCCAGAAGTTTAAGGTTGCAGTGAGCCATGATTACACCACTGCACTCCAAGCCTGTGTGACAGAGCAAGACCCTATCTCAAAAAAAGAGGATAAAGAAATTTTACCAAATTTATAGTTTGTTCAAACAAAGTGTCTCATGTGAACACAATAAAGCACCAGAGTAAGAACAGCTTTCTCTCTAGCAGTTGCTCACTCAGTGAAGTTACAAAGAAAATTTCACAAGTAAGAGCTTATGCTATATGTGGGTGATGGATAAGATAAAACTGCATGTCATACCTGTTTATCAACATACATGACCAGGCCAGGTTGGAGTTTCTGGGGCTGCTGAATCTTCAGGGAAGGGAACTATGAGGTAGATTGGAGTTCCCATATGAGTGCACCATAGGACTAAACAAAGATGATTAACAATGGGGACATCTTCAAAGATGCCATTAAAACAGTTATTGCCACAAATATTGCTGGATTTTAGTTAGAAATTTAGAAAAAATAGCCTTTATATGCAAGCACAACTCATAGAAATGACTTCATCAATAGTATGCTGTGGATGAGGAGTTAGAAAACTTGGCTTCTTGAGCCAGATTGGCTACTTCTTGGTCTTGTAATTTAGATAGGATCCCAAATCCCTTGAATTTTGCTTTTGTCCTTAATAAAATGAAAGGAATTATTCAAGTCATGTCCATGCTCTTCTCTATACATTGTGAGAATTGGGACTGAAAGTGTTGATGTTTATAAAAGCACTTTGAAGGAGTAACATACTATTGAAAACTTAGGTTTTATTATTAATGAACAGTCCAATTCCTGTATGCTCAGCACCATGTTAAACAATGCCAGAGCATGTTAGAAAAATACAAGATACAATTGCTGACCTAAAACAACAAAAACTTTGGAGGCTTCTAGGAGGAAATAATACTTTAAGTCAGAGTCCGAAGAATTGGAAGAGACCTTAGAAGTTAAATTACGTATCCAAACTCTACATTTTACAAATGAGAATTCTGAGACCTAGAAGATCCATTTGATTTATCCATGATTCCACAACTAGTAAGCCTGGCATAACCAGGCATCATGACTCCAAACGAGAGGTAAAAGAAATTCTTTATAGTATATCCATTTGATCTGTTAAAACGTTCATCATCATTAAATTATTTTTAATACCCAGATTTCGGTTAGCTTCCATCTGTTTTAACATCAGGGCTATAGAGAAGCTAGCTATTGTCCCTTACATTCTAGCTATTTAATTTATATGCAACATGGTCATGTCATACAATTTTCACAGAAAATGCTTTCTTAACCACTTTTCCTCCTACTTAAAAATCTGAAGGCGCTAGATCTAGTTAAGGGCTAGCTTCTTTTTTGTATTCTGTTTCTAATTTCAAACTTTCCATTTTCTGCAATTTTACAAGAGATATTTCATGAAGTGGGTTTTATGAGACAAGGTGCCCTTGGCTTAGTTTAATGGCCACATGAGAAAGGAGGTTTCAGAATCCAAAATAGCCTTTAGAAGCTTTGTTCTTCAGTATTCATTTCACTTGGAGGCTCTCTGAAAGTTTTGACAGCAAACTAGTCTTCAGTGATAAGAGCAGGCATTACCCATGCAGAAGTTATGGTGGTGCATTTTATTAGACATACTTTCTGAAGAATAACATTTAAATTGGATATAATTTGCCTGAAAGCAAATAGAAGAACAGTTGTATATATTACAAATGACCTTAAAAGCAGCCGTTTGCTTATTTTGAAACTCTTTTGACAATTTTATAAATCTACAGACTGCATATACTTCATTTTAACGTTTACCTTGGCCTTGTCATAATTCAACAATCCTCATAAATTGTTCTTTAATGAAAGTTGCATTTTACAGCATAATCTCAGCCATCTATGCCCAAACTATGCAGCAGGAGCTTGCTTTATCAGGATTATTTTGAGGCGTGTTTACATCTCTAGAATAAAGTAGCATATTGAATATATGATTATCATTCCCTCTGCCCTAAGTAAATTGGGTTTAGGACTTTAGAAAATGAAAACCCTTCTCCGTCTTTCACAAAACATAAGAATAATTGCAAAAGTTTCATGAAATCTACATGGTGTAGACCTGCTAAATCAAAATTTCATGGAGTGTTAATATTTTTAAAAAGCTCTACAAGAGATTATGAGTGGGCAGGTTTTGGAACCACTGCCATAGATGGAAGTAGAATATTTAATTTCCTCTGAAAGAGGGACCAGCCCTTGCCTTATGACTCCCAATTGTTCAAGATTTAGAAGTGCAGTAGGCTCTAGCTGGTTGAACAGGACTTGTAGAACTCGGGCCATTTTTATGTGAGCATTTTAACACAAAGAATTGAATTGAGTCACTTTTCAAAGCAATTATGTTCTGATGATTATTCGAGTTACATATTATTACAGTAATGAAAGCATCTTATTCAAATTAAGTAAGTTTAATTTTTGTTGAATCTAGATTGTGTTTGAATTTTATAGCTCTTCTAAAAAGCAGTTTTCAAGAATGAGATTTTTATTGCCATACTTTTATTTATAGAATGGAAATTCATGGATAAAAGCATCTAGTTTATACTGAACATTTTCTTAGGCAACTTGAGAAATAAAAAAGTAATTCGAAATGAGGCAAGGTAAAAAACGCACCTTTGAGAAATACAAATTTCAATGAAAGTCTTCACAATCTGTTAAACAAGTGGAAGAGGTTCTATTCATTGTGTCTCTTTTAGTTCTACTAAAGGACTCATAGTAACACACCCTGTAAAATTTTCTTTTATTCAGTGGTACATAGAAGAGGAAATATGCCTTGAAGTTAGGGCAAGGTTATCCTTTTGTAAACATATAGAAAAAACCAATATCTTCAGCACAAATCCATGAGGAAGAATTTAATTAAAATTCATATTCTTCAGAAACACACTGATAATCATCAAGTGAAAATAAGGCTAAGAGTTTCAAGGACCTCGTTAAATGCAGTCTAATTACCATTGAAATATTGGTTGCTACTATTGGGTGCAGTCAGGCAAAATAAAATAGATGATTTATTTGTCTGTCATCTCAGGCCCTTGCCTTCTGGTTAAAAATAAAACCAGCTGGACGCAGCGCGTCATACCTGTAATCTCAGCACTTTGGCAGACCGAGGAGGGTGGATCACGAGGTCAGGAGTTTGAGACCAGCCTGGCCAATATGGTGAAACCCTGTCTCTACTAAAAATACAAAAATTAGCCAGGTGTGGTGGCGGGTGCCTATGGTCCCAGCTACTTGGGAGGCTGAGGCAGGAGAAGGGCTGAAGCTGGGAGGCAGAGGTTGCAGTGAGCCAAGATCACGTCACTACACTCCAGCCTGGATGACAGAATGAAACACCATCTCAAAAACAAGCAAACAAACAAACAAAACCATGTGCTTAGTGGAAGGGTGGAATCAGTGATAGCTGATATTGTGATGAGTAAAGTGATTTTGATCACATAGGTGCTTATGCAAGTTAAAATTCTAAGTGCAGAACCACCAAGAAAGGAACTTTCATGTTAGACCAAGTAAGTGAACTAACGTTTACTAAAAGCATTTTACATGCTCATTTTATGAAGTCCCTGTGAAGTGAGTGATATTATGCCTATTTTACAGATGAGGAAGCTGAGGCCCAGAGATGGCTTACATAATTCCACATCAAATAGTTACTGGGTGGTAGAGTCAGGGTTCACATATAGGTGCTGCAAGCTCCAGCATCCTCACTTCTCTTTTGGCCCATTCAAGGCAGTAAGAGGATGAACTCAACGGATCCAAAGTGTCATGCATCTTTGAATGACTGTCTCTTCTCTGTAGACTTACCTCTGAAATTATGGCATTAGAATATTTTACTCCATTCAAACTGTGCTAATAGTGTGCAGATCTTGCTGAATGACATTTAAAACATGGAGGACCCAGTAGGAATGTACCTAAAGTCATATGATATAGACCTAATGGCTCTAGAACATGAAATGACAGGTAGCTCATTGAGGATGAAAATTGACAATGATAGTTTTGGTTTAGTGTCTAATAGTTTGACATAGACATTACTAATAACAGAGGGGTATCACACCTTGTTTTTTAAAAAAATCCTATATTTACCTTTAGTGCACTGAAAAGGATCATTTTGCTTTTTGTCCAAAAGGTAACAACATTAATTTAGTTCAATTTGACAGAACTTTATCCTGTGATACTTAGGTGATCTTTTTAGATCAGCTGTCGAAGGTTATTGACCATGGTGGGGAAAGGAAATGAAGTAGCTTTCTATTGAGCTTCTGTTTCTTCCCAAGTGCTCTGGCATCTGAAAGTACAAAAGGCCATTCTCCATATTATTTGGAAACTCTAGTGAAAAGCTAATTTCCAGATTCTAGGGGCTAATTGTTACAGTGGAAAAGATGAGATGACATGTTATTTACCAAAAGTTTTAGCTAATTAATAATTTTATGACTTTGAAAATGACAATTATTTACATTCTACTAAAGATTCCACACACACTCTACCATTTAGATGATAAATTGAACATAACTCGTATTATAATGTGGTTAACTAAGTATGTTTCATATAATGTTTACATGAAATTAACTGTGAAACTCTTAACATGTAGGATATTTTCTTTCTTTCCACTTGATGTTCTGCTTTATTTTTGTATGTATTCTTTCATGTGAAAGTCACAATCTTTCAATCTTTTCCCGTTCAACTCCTTTCACTACATTTGAGGTTTGCACTTTACACTGCACATGTAAGGCAAAGTGTATACATTAAATTCCAGATAAGGAAAATACATCCTAACGTGTATATTTACCATTTACTATGTACCAAGTATTTACCACTTACAATGTACTCTTCTAAATACTATTTTATATATGTATTTTATTTTAATTCTCACAGCCAATTTGTATCATAGGGACTTTTATTTTTATTCTTTATTTTTTCTAAAAAAAAAGAAAAAAAAAAAAGGGTACATGTGCAGAACCTGCAGGTTTTTTACCTAGGTCTATGTGTGCCGTGGTGGTTTGCTGCAGCTATTGATCCATCCTCTAAGTTCCCTCCCCTTGCACCCTACCCCCAACAGGCCCCGTTGTGTGTTGTTCCCCTCTCTGTGTCCATGTATTCTCATTGTTCAACTCTGATAGGGACTTTTTTTAAATATATATACTTTAAAGTTCTGGGGTACATGTGCAAAACATGCAGTTTTGTTTCATAGGTATACATGTGCCATGGTGGTTTGCTGCACCATCAACTCATCATCTACATTAGATATTTCTCCTAATGCTATCCCTCCCTTAGCCCCCTACCCCCTAACAGGCCCTGGTGTGTGATGTTCCCCTCCTTGTGTCCATGTGTTCTCATCGTTCAACTCCCACTTATGAGAGAACGTGTGGTGTTTGGTTTTCTGTACCTGTGTTAGTTTGCTGAGAATGATGGTTTCCAGCTTCATCCATGTCCCTGCAAAGGACATGAACTCATCCTTCTTTATGGCTGCACAGTATTCCATGGTGCATATGTGCCATATTTTCTTTATCCAGTCTAAAATTGATGGGCATTTGGGTTGCTTCCAAATCTTTGCTATTGTGAGGAGAGCTGCAATAAACCTACCTGTGCATGTGTCCTTAGAGTAGAATGATTTATAATCCTTTGGGTATATACCCAGTAATGGGATTGCTGGGTCAGATGGTATTTCTGGTTCTAGATCCTTGAGGAATCGCCACACTGTCTTCCACAATGGTTGAACTAATCTATGCTCCCACCAACAGTGTAAAAGTGTTCCTATTTCTCCACATTCTCTTCAGCATGTGTTTTTCCTGACTTTTAAATGATCATCATTCTAACTGGCATGAGATGGTATCTCATTGTGGTTTTGATTTACACTTCTCTAATGATCAGTGATGATGAGCTTTTTTTCATGTTTGTTGGCTGCATAAATGTCTACTTTTGAGAAGTGTCTGTTCATATCCTTTGCCCACTTTTTGATGGGGTTGTTTCTTTTTTTCTTGTAAATTTGTTTAAGTTCCTTGTAGATTCTGGATATTAGCCCATTGTCAGGTGGATAGATTGCAAAAATTTTCTCCCATTCTATAGGTTACCTGTTCACTCTGATAATAGTTTCTTTTGCTATGCAGCAGCTCTTTAATTTAATTATATTCCATTCGTCAATTTTGGCTTTTGTTGCCATTGCTTTTGATGTTTTACTCATGAAGTTTTTGCCCATGCCTATGTCCTGAATGGTATTGCTTAGGTTTTCTTCTAGGGTTTTTATGGTTTTAAGTCTTACATTTAAGTCTTTAATCCGTCTTGAGTTAACTTTTGTATAAGGTGTAAGCAAGGGGTCCAGTTTCAGTTTTCTGCATATGGCCAGCCAGTTTTCCCAACAACATTTATTAAATAGGGAATCCTTTCCCCATGCTTGTTTTTGTTAGGTTTGTCGAAGATCAGATGTTTGTAGATGTGTGGCATTATTTCTCAGGCCTCTCTTCTGTTTCATTGGTCTATAAATCTGTTTTGGTATCAGTACCATGCTGTTTTGGTTACTATAGCCTTATAGTGTAGGTTGAAGTCAGGTAGTGTGATGCCTCCAGCTTTGTTCTTTTTTGCTTAGGATTGTCTTGTCTACATGGGCTCCTTTTTGGTTCAATATGAAATGTAAAGTCGTTTTTTCTAATCCTGGGAAGAAAATCAATGGTAGCTTGATGGGGATAGCATTGAATTTATAAATTACCTTGGGCAGTATGACCATTTTCATGATATTGATTCTTCCTATCCATGAGCATGGAATGTTTTTCCATTTGTTTGTGCCCTCTCTTATTTTCTTGAGCAGTGGTTTGTAGTTCTTTTTGAAGAGGTCCTTCACATCCCTTATAAGCTGTATTCCTAGTTGTTTTATTCTCCTTGTAGCAATTGTGAATGAGATTTCACTCATGATTTGACTCTCTGTTTGTCTATTATGGTGTATAGGAATGCTTGTGATTTTTGCACATTGGTTTTGTATCCTGAGACTTTGCTGAAGTTGCTCATCAGCTTAAGGGGATTTTGGACTGAGATGATGGGGTTTTCTAAATATACAATCATGTCGTCTGCAAACAGAGATAATTTGACTTCCTCTCTTCCTATCTTAATACGCTTTATTTCTTTCTCTTGCCTGATTGCCCTGGCCAGAACTTCCAATACTATGTTGAATAGGAGTGATGAGAGAGGACTTCCTTTTGTTGTGCTGGTTTTCAAAGGGAATGCTTCCAGCTTTTGCCCATTCAGTATGATATTGGCTGTGGGTTTGTCATAAATAGCTCTTATTATTTTGAGATACATTCCATCAATACCTTGTTCATTGTGATTTTTCAGCATGAATGCATGTTGAATTTTATTGAAGGCCTTATCTTCATCTATTGAGGTAATCATATGGTTTTTGTCATTGGTTCTGTTTATGTGATGATTACATTTATTGATTTGCATACGTTGAACCAGCCTTGCATCCCAGGGATGAAGCCAACTTGTTAGTGTTGGATAAGCTTTTTGATGTGCAGATGGATTCAGTTTGCCAGTATTTTATTGAGGATTTTTGCATCAATATTCATCAGGCTTGAAATTTTCTTTTTTTTCTTTTTTTTTTTTTTTGTTTTTTTGTGTGTGTCTCTTCCAGGGTTTGGTATCAGGATTATGCTGGCCTCATAAAATGAGTTAGGGAGATGTCCTTCTTTTTCTATTGTTTGGAATAGTTTCAGAAGGAATGGTACCAGTTCCTCTTCATACTTCTGGTAGAATTCGGCTGTGAATCTGTCTGGTCCTGGGGTTTTTTTTGGTTGGTAGGCTATTACTGCCTCAATTTCAAAACTTGTTATTGGTCTATTCAGGTATTCAACTTCTTTCTGGTTTCATCTTGGGACGGTGTATGTGTCCAGGAATTTATTCATTTCTTCTAGATTTTCTAGTTTATTTGCATAGAGATGTTTATAGTATTCTCTGACGGTAGTTTTTATTTCTGTGGGATTAGTGGTGATATCCCCTTTATAATTTTTTATTGTGGCCATTTGATTCTTCTCTCATTTCTTCTTTATTAGTCTGTCTATTTTGTTAATCTTTTCAAAAGACCAGCTCCTGGATTCACTGATTTTTTGAAGGGTTTTTCATGTCTCTATCTTCTTCGGTTCTGCTCTGAATTTTGTTATTTCTTGTCTTCTGCTAGCTTTTGAATTTGTTTTCTCTAGCTTCTCTCCTTCTTTTATTTGTGATGTTAGGGTGTCGATTTTAGATCTTTCCACTTTCTCCTGTGGGCATCTAGTGCTATAAATTTCCCTCTAAACACTGCTTTACCCATGTCCCAGAGATCCTGGTACATTGTGTCTTTGTTCTTATTGGTTTCAAAGAACTTATTTATTTCTGTCTTAATTTTGTTATTTACCCAAGAGTCATTCAGGAGTAGGTTGTTCAGTTTCCATGTAGTTGTACAGTTTTAGGTGAATTTCTTAATTCTGAGTTCTAATTTGATTGCACTGTGGTCTGAGAGGCTGTTTGTTTTGGTTTCTGTCCTTTTATTTGCTGAGGAGTGTTTTAATTCCAATTATGTGGTCAATTTTAGAATAAGTGTGATGCAGTGTGGAGAAGAATATATATTCTGTTGATTTGGAGTGGAGAGTTCTGTAGATATCTATTAAGTCTGCTTGGTCCAGAGCTGAGTTGAAGTCCTGAATATCCTTGTTAATTTTCTCTCTCGTTGATCTGTCTAATATCGACAGTAGAGTGTTAAAGTCTCACACTATTATTGTGTGGGAGTCTACATCTCTTTATACGTCTCTAAGAACTTGCTTTATGAATCTGGGTGCTCCTGTATTGGTGCATATATATTTAAGATAGTTAGCTCTTCTTATTGCATTTATCTGTTTACCATTATGTAATGCCCTTCTTTGTCTTCGTTGATATTTATTGGCTTAAAGTCTGTTTTATCAGAGATTAGGATTGCAACCCTGCTTTTTTTTTTTTCTTGCTTTCCATTTCCCTGTTAAATATTTCTCCATCACTTTATTTTGAGTCTATGTGTGTGTTTCCACATGAGATGGTTCCTTTCCCCTGTGCCTCCTGACTCGGAGACACTTCCCAGCAGGGGTCAACAGACACCTCATACAGGAGAGCTCTGGCTGGCATCTGGTGGGTGCCCCTCTGGGAAAAAGCTTCCAGAGGAAGGAACAGGCAGCAATGTTAGCTGTTCTGCAGCCTCTGCTGGTGCTACCCAGTCAAACAGGGTCTGGAGTGGCTCCCCAGCAAACTCCAGCCAACCTGCAGCAGAGAGGCCTGACTGTTAGAAGGAAAATGAACAAATGAAAAGGAATGGCATCAACATCAACAAAAGGACATCCACACAAAAACCCCAGAAACCCCATGTGAATGTCACAAACATCAAAGACCAAAGGTAGATAAATCCATAAAGATGAGGAAAAACCAGCGCAAAAAGGCTGAGAATTCCAAAAAACCAGAATGCCTCTTCTCCTCCAAAGGATCACAACTCGTCGCCAGCAAGGGAACAAACCTGGACAGAGAATGAGTTTGACAAATTGACAGAAGTAGGCTTCAGAACGTGGGTAATAACAAACTCCTCTGAGCTAAAGGAGCATGTTCTAACCCAATGCAAGAAAGCTAAGAAGCTTGAAAAAAGGTTAGAGGAATTGCTAACTGGAATAACCAGTTTAGAGAAGAACATAAATGACCTGATGGAGCTGAAAAACACAGCATGAGAACTTTGCAAACCATACGCAAGTATCAATAGCCAAATAGATGAAGCAGAAGAAAGGATACCATAGATTGAAGATGAACTTAATGAAATAAAGTGTGAAGACAAGATTAGAGAAAAAAGTATGAAAAAGAACAAACAAATCCTCCAAGAAATATGGGGCTATGTGAAAAGACCAAACCTACGTTTGATTGATGTACCTGAAAGTGAGGGGGAGAATGGAACCAAGTTAGAAAACACTCTTCAGGATATTATTCAGGAGAACTTCCCCAACCTAGCAAGACAGACCAATATTCAAATTCAGGAAATACAGAGAACACCACAAAGATACTCCTTGAGAAGAGCAACCCCAAGACATATAATTGTCAGATTCACCAAGGTTGAAATGAAGGAAAAAATGTTAAGTGCAGCCAGAAAGAAAGGTTGGGTTACCCACAAAGGGAAAACCATCAGACTAACAGTGGATCTCTCAGCAGAAACCTTACACGCCAGAAGGGAGTGGGCACCAATACTCAACATTCTTAAAGAAAATAATTTTCAACCCAAAATTTCATATCCAGCCAAACTAAGCTTCATAAGTGAAGGAGAAATAAAATGTTTTACAGACAATCAAATGCTGGGAGATTTTGTCACCATCAGGTCTGCCTTACAAGAGCTCCTGAAGGAAGCACTAAATATGGAAAGGAAAAACTGGTACCAGTCACTGCAAAAACATACCAAATTGTAAAGACCACCGACACTATGAAGAAACTGCATCAACTAATGGGCAAAATAAGCAGCTATCTTCATAATGTCAGGATCAAATTCATGCATAACAATATTAACTTTAAATGTAAATGGGCTAAATGCCCCCATTTAAAAGACACAGACTGGCAAATTGGATAAAGAGTCAAGACTCATAGGGACTTTTTAAAAATCTCCATTTTAAGGAGATGAGTGAGCTAAGGCACAGAAACTTAAGTTATTTCCTCAGCATCAAGATGCAAGTCAGCATGATATTTCTAGTCATCCACTCCCTAACTGTGTGATCTCAGCTAAGTGACTAAGCCTCTCTATGCCTCCATCTGCTCATCTGTAAAGAAGGGCAGTGGGGATACAAAATATATAGATATGCTTCAAAGAGTTCATAGCCCCCTTGGTGGAGATGTTCAGTGAGCAGGTAAAAAAGTACCTCTGGAATTTAAGAGGCAAGGTGGAGCACAGTGTCTGGAAACTAGCTACTTACAGCTCCCAGTGGAAGCCCAGTGAGATCTCCAGGAAGAACATGTAAAGCAAGATTTCCCTATGGGGCCGGGGAAGGGAGAAATACTCAGAAATGAAAGGGATGCTGTAAAGGACCATGTGGGAGAGAGGTTCAAGAAACTGGAGCAGAACCAAGAGAGTGATGCTAGAGAAGCCAAGAAACTAGCCAGCAAGGCCAAAGATAACTTTTTATATTTTGAGGACTAAAATCAGACGACTGTGTTCGGCAATGAAGTCATCACTGACCTTTTGAGAGACCCTTTCTAGAGCTGCAGCAATGGCAGTGGGATTGCAGTGGGTTCAGAGGCAGAGAGGGCAGGAGGGCAGGAGGGCGACAGAGGGGACAGTAAGCAGTCTTGCAGAAAGAGATGGTTGCAGCCAGAGAGAAAACAGCTGAGAGAAGGGCTTGCACATAAGGGTCATTTATGTGTGTTTCTTAACATTTAAAGATCAGAGAAATAATGTGGAGATTGAGAAGGCTAGAGAGTGATAAAGTAAGATAGAGGTGAAAGAAGTGGGCTTATAACCCTTCTGAAAATATTTGCATTTTAATAAATTATTCAGTGCTGTAACCTAAGAAATAACTGATGGTATTTTTTTTTTTTTCCAGACTGAGTTTTGCCGTTGTCACCCAGGCTGGAGTGCAATGGCATGATCTTGGCTCACTGCAATCTCCACCTCCTGGGTCCAAGTGATTCTCCTGCATCAGTCTCCCTAGTAGCTGGGATTACAGGCTTGTGCCACCATGCCCAGCTATGTGTTGTATTTTTGGTAGAGATGGGGTTTCACCATGTTGGCCAGGCTGGTCTTGAACTCCTGACCTCAGGTGATCCACCTGCCTCGGCCTCCCAAAGTGGTGGGATTACAGACGTGAGCCACCATGCCCAACCGAGAAATAACTGATGGTAATTTGAGGTTCATTCAACAACTAATGTTTATTAAATATTAAATAGTCACTATTATATCAGACACCATTTTAAGTGCGGGGAATATAACAAGAGCAAAAACAAAACAGAAAACAACCCTGCTTTCATGGAACTTTCATTGTGGAGTCTATCTAAAATAAGCAATAAGCATGCAAATTAATGGTTAGAAAACATGTCCAGTGGAGATAATTAGTATGAAGAAAACTAAATTGGAATCTGAAAGTAGGAGTGGTCTCTGGAGTGGTGATGGTGCTTTGCAGATAGGAGGTAGAAACCTCTAGTTGGTAATGAGACAAGCCGGGTGCGGTGGCTCACGCCTGTAATCCCAGCACTTTGGGAGGCTGACGCGAGTGGATCACCCGATGTCAGGAGTTCAAGACCAGCCTGACCAACGTGGTGAAACCCCCTCTCTACTAAAAACATAAAAAAATTAGCTGGGGCTGGTGGCAGGCACCTGTAATCCCAGCTACTCAGGAGGCTGAGGCAGGAGAATCACTTGAACTTGAGAGGCAGAGGTTACAGTGAGTCGAAATTGCCCCATTGCACTCCACCGTGGGCAACTAGAATGAAGCTCCATCTCAGTAAAATAAAATATAAAATAAAATAAAATAAAATAAAATAATAAAGAGACATTTGAGTAGAAATCTCAAGGCAGCAAGAGGCTCAATTTTATGAGTATATAGATAGAAAAAGTTTCCGACAGAAGAACAATGAATGCAACAACCTGCAAGTGCAGAGATTTTGACGTATTCAAGGAACAACTATGATGCCACAATGACTGGAGTGAAATTTGAGAGCACAGGGAATAGGAGGTTGGCAATATAAATTTTACAGTCAAATATAGTCATCTACTATGCCTACTGGGAAAGACAGCCCTAGGAATTGATCACATGTGAATTATTGTTTTATTTTTATTATGTATAATTTTTTTGTGTCTGCTGGTAGTTGTTTATATTTGAAGTTATTAGTTAGACCAGTTTAAGAACCTATGAAAGCTGTAGATTCTTTCCCTAGAGAAAAGCACATATTTACACAAAGAAAAGAAGTTGCTTACAATTTTGTAGAGTTCTTAAACTCTAGAATCCTTTCCATAGACTTCAGGTTAAAAGCTCTTGCTATGGAGGATGAGTTGCTGTCCAACACCATTCTTCAATGTTACTTTGATTCTAAATAATGCAGAGGCCCTTACTCACCTGTTCTTGAAGAGTTTAGCATTGGTTTATTGTTACTTTCTCTAGAAGTATTTCATGGTGGTTCTCCGTGGAACTCTGGCCTTTCAGTTCCTTGATCTCCTCATTCTAGATTTACTCCCCACTCTCTTAACCACCTGCTCCCCTGGTCATCCTCTAGACCTAATAACTGTACCCCTTCCACAATCTCGGATTCTAGCATCTCAGTCTCCAGCCTTCAAGTTGCATCTCATCCTTCAAGTTAACTCCCTCTCGTATTCCAACTCCAAAAATTCTTGATCACAGTAGAACTTACAATCTGTTCATCTCACCACTTTTTTTTACTATGTTCCTTAACTATACCTTTATTTCTCTCCCCAGCTTATACTCAATAATCCATCATTGTGATAATGACTTTCCATGTACTCTCAATGCCCTCGTTCCATTACTTTCTATGTTATTCTTCTGGCAAAACCCAAATAATATTACATTGAACTTTTAAATGATTCACACCAGCACTTTGGCAGTGTCACTAAATAAAAACAAACTCATGCTTAATATTCTATGTTTAAATTCACCACCAACCTCAAATAATCCTTTAATGTTTCCTGGCAATCATTCCATGTTTTCCTACTGCTATAGGCTTAACTACTCTCTTAGAATCTATTTCACACTTTCTTTGTCTCTGCCCTGTCACTCTTGGATGTAGTCTTTGTGACTTTGCTTCTTACTTCACTGAGAGAATAAAAGCAATCAGAAGAGAACTTGAGACATTTCCTGCACATCCACCCACCTAATGGCACCTATATTCGCATATTCTACCTTCATTCCTATAAATGTAGAAGAGCTTCCCTGTTAAAGCCATGGCTTCTACTTAGGCACTAAATCGCATTCCTTCTCGCCTTTCACTTTACTCCAGACATCGCTCCCTCTCTTCACTCCATAAGTTTGTCCTATTGGTTTAGTGCTTTCAGCACAGAAACATGTTTTTATCTTTTCTACTTAGAAAAAGCCCTCCTCAACCCACATTTCTCCCCACTCTTCATCATCTATAAAAAAGGCCTAATGTGTTGTCTACAGTGCATTCTCTGCCTCCTCTTCCTCCATACTTCTCAAACCCACTGGAATCAGATTTTGTCCCTGTGTCTCCAGCCAGTCTTCAGTGGCCTTGTGTTGTTAAATCCAGTGGTCATAGCTCAGTCTGCTTATAAAAACTGTTAGCAGCATTAGAGGTGATGAAATACTCCCTCCTTTTTGAAATAATTTCTTCACTTGGTTCTACCCTCACCTCACTCATTGGCCACTCCATCTCAATGACTTCTGTTGATTTTTCCTCATCTCCTTACCATTAAAATTTAAAGTATTTTCAAAAACCTCTGTTCCAGCCATGCTGACCTCTTTACTTTTCCCTGAACACTCAAGCATATTCCTATCTGTGGGATTTAATTGATTTCTGAAAAGAAATGTTTCTCTGCCTGGAATGCTCTTCCTGGAGATATCCACATTGCCTACATTTTCTTTCACTCAATTCTCTACTCCAGTATCACATGATCACTTTTTCCAATACACTTCGACTTGCTCCTTCCAACCAGTCACTCCCTCTCTCCCTTACACGGATTAATTTTTCCATAGCATTGATCATCATCTAACATTACATATTTATTCATTTGCCTATTTTCTGTCTTCCTTCAAAGAAATGTCAGCTGTATTAAAACAGGAACTTTGTTTTATATACCACAGTGACCCCAGGACCTAGAATAATTTCTGGTCATGCTAGATATTCAATAATTATTTGTTGAATGAATGAGAGATAATGAACCAATTTAGCATCACAGGTATCTCTGTTGAGATAATGTTTACTCAAAATTATCTCTGCTTTTTGAGCAGAGATAATATCTTGTTTACATTACAAATAAATAAGAGCCTTAACATATGCTTTTAAATGTTGAATAATTGAAAGACTGAATCGCCAATATTCAGAGAAAGGTAATGTGTGTGTCTCCCTCCAGTCTCTGATCCTAATCCACATACGGACTTTTTTCTTCAGGGCTTCTAACTCACTCTTACCAAGTAACTGCCAGAATAGTCTTTTTAAAAAATTCTTATTGTGGGCCGGGCATGGTGGATTATGCCTGTAATCCCAACAATTTCGGAGGCTGAGGCAGGCGGATCACGAGGTCAAGAGATCGAGACCATCCTGACTAACACAGTGAAACCCCATCTCTACTAAAAATGCAAAAAATTAGCCGGGCGTGGTGGCGGGCGCCTGTAGTCCCAGGTACTTGGGAGACTGAGGCAGGAGAATGGCGTGAACCCGGGAGGCGGAGCTTGCGGTGAGCCAAGATTGCGCCACTGCACTCCAGTCTGGGCAACAGAGCGAGACTCCGCCTCAAAACAAAACAAAACAAAACAAAAATTATTATTGTGATAAAATACCATAAAATTCACCACCTTAAACATTAGTAAGCATACCATTCTAGTATTAATTACATTCACAATGTTGTACAACCATCACCCATCCATCTCCAGAACTGTTCCATCATTCCAAACAAACTCTGTACCCATTAAACAGTAATTCACCATTCTCTGAGAACCACTGTTTTCTGTTTCTGTGAATTTGACTATTCTAGGTTCCTCATGTATAATTCTAAGAATCATACAGTGTTCATCTTTTTTGCATTTAACTTATTTTACATAGCATAATATTTTCAAGGTTTATCCATGTTGTAACATGTACCAGAATTT
Source organism: Macaca nemestrina (assembly GCF_043159975.1). Taxonomy (NCBI): domain Eukaryota; kingdom Metazoa; phylum Chordata; class Mammalia; order Primates; family Cercopithecidae; genus Macaca; species Macaca nemestrina. Next base: position 80,271,684 of record NC_092135.1, on the reverse strand, counting down.
CTTTGCTTTTTAAGGGTGAATAATATTTCATTGTATGCGTATATCATACTTTGTTTCCCCACTGACTCATCAAAGGACATTTGAATTTTTCCCCATTTGGCTGTTATGAGTAATGGTACTATGAACATTAGTCTACAAATATCTCTTTTAGTCCCTGCATTCAATTCTTGTGGGTAGATATGGGTCCACCATTTTATATTCTCACCAGCAATGCACAAGAGTTCCAATTTCTCTGCATCTTTCCTAACACTTGTTTTCTGTTCTTTTTAAAATATATATATATATACACACACACTAGTCATCCTAATTGGTGTGAACTGATATCTCTTGTGGTTTTCATTTGCATTTTCCTAGTGATTAGTGATGCTAAGTGTCTTCTCATATGTTCATTTGCCATTTACATAGCTTTGGAGAAATGTGTATTCAAGTTCTTTGCCAATTTTTAAACTGGTTTGTTTGGTTGGGTTTTTTTTGTTGTTGTTGTGGTTTTTTGTTTTGTTTTTGTTTTGTTTTGAGATGGAGTCTTGCTCTGTCACCTAGGTTGGAGTGCATTGGCTTGATCTTGGCTCACTGCAACCTCTGCCTCCTGGGTTCAAGCAATTCTTCTTCCTCAGCTTCCCTAGTAGCTGAGACTACAGGCACACGCCACCATGCCCGGTTAATTTTTTGTATTTTAGTAGAGATGGGGTTTCACTGTGTTGCCCAGGCTGGTCGCAAACTCCTGAGCTCCGGCAATCCGCCTGCCTCGGCCTCCCAAACTGCTGGGATTACAGGCGTGAGGCAATGCGCCTGGCTGGGTTTTTATTTTGGTGTTGTTGAGTTGTAGGAGTTCTTTATGTATTCTGGATCTTAATCTCTTACTAGATATATGATTTACAAATATTTTCTCCAATTCTTTGAGTTGCTTTTTTACTCTGTTGATAGTCTTCTTTGATGTACAGGTTTTTAATTGTAATGAACTCAATATTTTTCCTTTTTTTTTTTTGTTTCATTACCTATGTTTCTGGTGTCATATCCAATAATTTTTTGCCAAATCTGATAATACAGAGCTTTTCCCTTATGTTTTCTTCTATGATTTTTTAGTTTTAGCTCTTATGTTAGATCTTTGATTCATTTTTACTTTTTGCGTATGTTGTATGTTAATGGCACATCAGCTTTTTAGTCACATTTAGTGTTATAGGTTGACAAAGTATCTATGTAACTTTAAATTAATTATTAACCAACAAGTCTATATTTTCCATTACTCTCATACTTAGGACTTTTATCTTTCTATTTCTAATTACTCAGCATGGCCTGAATTTATTACCATTTTTGTTCTTGTTGACTAGTCAAATGTACATTTGTACCCTGGAATTTTAGCCCAGATGTGTGTTAACAGGATAGGAAAAAGGGCAGTGAATTCAAAGTCAAAATCTTGGATTGAATCCCAGAAATAACTAGTTCCATGACCCCGAGCAAATCATTGAACCTTTCTGAGCTGCAGGAGTAATAGTATCTACCTCAGGATTTGTTGTGATAACCTTTGTGAAAGCAACTGGCACGTAATAAACACTTAAATGTTTCCTGAACTTATTGCTCAAGACTGAAGCACTGATTTTTTTTCTGAGTGACTAATTTCAGCTGACTTGGTTTTGCATTGAGGGCAGTCAACCGTACAGTGGATGGAGGATGGAGGGGACAAACGTCTATGCTGGGGGAACAAAAAAAGAACAAGTTTCAAGAGATATCACAAAGGAGTACAGATGTGGGATGAGCGTGTGCTACAAAATGTACCCAAAGAACAGTGATTTATTTTCTTGTAGGTTTGGGGCAAAATATGAAACCTCAAGCAAAAAGTAACATACCAGATTTGACCTCTAACATAGAGTATGCTTGGCATTAGGTAGAATGTCTAAGTATTTAAGATTACATTGAAGGTCTGTGATTTTCATCTGTTTTTAATTTTCTCATGTACAGGTAAATTATGACAACTAAGTTACTATGTTTTGGAATCCCCTAAACTTAGGCATTAAGATGATTTTATGCACATCATTTTCATAGTTAGCAGAATTAGAATTTTAAAATATGCCTAAAATTGTATACATTGATTATCTTGTATGCATGGTCCCAAAATGAAAATTTTAGTGGATTATATGATGAAGACAAGATTCTTGTGAGGGAATTATGGTTGAATAGATTCTCCTCCCTGTTCTCTAATCACTGAGATATAGAACCCTTAGGATTATTCCCTCCTCAACAAAACTGAAATAATACTTCTTTTCCTATCTCCCTCACAGTAATATATTGAGGTTCAAATGAAATGAAGCATATAAACTTGTAATGAATAATTTTTCCAGGCATCTTGCTAGGAAATAAACAGTAAAAATTAATAGCACCACCGATATATGTGGGTCTGTCTTTCACTCTCCTATGGTTCTTAAAGCAGAAATATCTTCCCTACTAGTGTAGCGAGTCTCTGATTGATTCCCTGGCCCACTGAGAAAATCTGTTCTATGCCTGTAAAGGCCTGCACAGCCCTACTGCAATGTCAGGCCCTACAGTTGTGCCCTGGATAGTGTGGCTACACACTGACATGCTGGCCTGCTGTACCAGGGTGTGGGGCTTCTGGTGGAAGTCCCCTGGAAGCTGGCACAGTCTCATGCCTCTGGCAGAAACAGGGTGCCTCAGAGCTCCTGAGATGTAACACTTGCGATACTATCCTCCTTGTGTTCCTGGGGGCTTCCTGCCCTGTTCGTTGACGATAGCCAGACCTGCCTCTCCGGACAAGGACCCTCCAAGCAGTGCTAATGCTGAAGATGGACTTTTTCAGCCCTCCTCCGACAGGCACTTAAATCTTCCAAAGAATTTCCCCTGCCTCAAAGAAGTTGAAAGAAACTTTTGACTCAACTGGTAAACATCAGGGCAGGGGTAGAGATGTTTCTCAAAAATTCATTTTTTTCTTGTCTGTCTCCAGCCTATGTTCAACTTCCTCATAGTCTTTCTCTTCCTTCTTAGAGAAAACATTCCTTTTTATAGTTATTACTTCTCTAATAAAGAACTTCTCTTTAGAACTTTTGTGACTGGGTCCCATTGATAGAAATAGCTAATCTCTTATTGGAGAGAAGAAATGGGAGTTTTTTGTTTGTCTGTTTTCATTTCCATAAATTTACAAAATACATTAAACAGCATTGACAATAAGCCACAATTATTAGTCACAAAGAAGAGATAAACTGGATGTTTTTCTGTCCTTCATATATATATAGTTGTTTTCCACTGCTTTAATTTGTTTACAAGTTCAAAGGCTTTTATAAAGCCATTTATTTTAGATTTATTTGTTCAAACTCATAAGGTTAAAATAACATTTGTTTTATTTTGTAATAAGTCAGCAGACAACTTTTTATGAGTCTTACAAGATGTAGAATAGTTATATTATGTATAACACTCAGAATATTCAGTATTCTAAAACATTCAGATAGAACTCATTTTGTAGAAACTAAGCATAGTTTAACAATCAACTAACATGTAATTATGGTATTTTCATGAAATATGGTCTCTGATTTTATTTCTGGGTCTACAACCTAGTTATTTATTTATTTTTGAGAAATCATTTAATGTATCTACTTTATCATTTCTTTTATAAAATAAAAAGAATATAGTTTCACCTATCTGTATCACTGGAGTGTTCTACAAATTCTTTTACTAAACTTTGTAAAAATGGTGAGGGTCTTAAGTAAAAAGGCCATCAAGATAAAAATAAAAACTATTGGTGAATCACGTAACTTTTTAATTGTGTAACAGAGCCTGCCTCATAAGAAGTGAATTCAGCTTCTGTATTAGTTTATTTTCATACAACTATGAAGAAATATCTGAGACTGGGTAATTTATAAAGAAAAAGAGGTTTAACGGACTCACAGTTCCACATGGCTTGGGATACCTCACAATCTTGGCAGAGGTGAAAGAGGAGCAAAGGCATGTCTTACATGGCAGCAGGCAAGAGGGCATGTGCAGGGGAACTGCCCTTTATAAAACCATCAGATCTCTTGAGACATATTCATTATCAGGAGAACAGTACAGGAAAAACCCACTTCCATGATTCAGTTACCTCCCACTGGGTCCCTCCCACAACATGTGGGGATTATGGAAGCTACAATTCAAGATGAGATTTGGATAGAGACAAAGCCAGACCATATCAGCTTCTAATAGTCTGGAATCTGTGAAGTCTCAAGTTGATTCTGTGGCTTACTATGTGCCCAACACCATATTAAGAAATTTTCATACAATATTGAATTCAATCCTGCTGATGTAGATTCTTCTCTTATCTCTTTTTATAAAAGAGAAGACAGAGATTTAGAAAGAAAATACAATTTGCCCAAGATCACACAGCTTGTAAGTAGGAGAGAAGTAATTCAAAGTGCAATGTGATTTTGGAGCACTTATTTCCAACGATTAGGGACAGAATAGCAGACTATCCTTCTAAAGGTAATTACCTTGAAAATTTAAATCCAGAGTAAAACATCATTTCCTAGAACCCTAGAATGGTGAAGCTGGAAGAGAAATTAAAATAATATCCAGCCTAGTGGTTTATAAATTGGTTCCTAGCCATGAAACTCTTCCCTTAAATAAAAATCTTACCTGGAAGCTTAAAGCTTAAACATGCAAATTTGGAGAGCTCTATGAGGAGAGAAGGGGCAATGGGAAGTTTTGTATAACTTTCAGCTTGAGGTACTTTCTAGATGAGTGTCAAAGAATCCTTCTAGATTCAAGTCCTAAAGGAATAATTTGCAAAACCACTCTGAAGGCCAAGATCTTTATTCCATTAATGAAAAAACAGGTGTTCAGCAATGTAGTTAAAATGAAAGGATCATTTACTCTTTGTCAAAGTAATAGACTCCCTTCTTTGTGGCTCCTCTCTCTCATCTTTGATCCATATAGTAAGAGGATACTGACCGTATTTTGTTCTTTTCATTAATTGTTGAAACTCATTATTAACAGTTCCTGATACTTCATAAAAACAAAAAAAGCTAATATTTTGGAAGGAAAGGTAATTTTTCATAGCTACATGTTGATTTGTAACTAATCATCAGACTTGTTCTAACATATATTGCCTTGGGGAGAACTTGTGAACTATTAAAAATGAAACACCATGTCCCTTCACAGAGAAATAAGCAAGAACTAGAGAAGTATGCCAGTTGAAACTACAGGAGAGCTCGAAAATTCTAGCTGTGATCTCATGAATTGGAATTCAGTCAGAAGCACCAGTAAATGTTCTTTCTGGAAAATGCCATTACTCCTGTTTTTAATGATCATCTTGGTTTTAGATTTCATGCAACATGCAAAACATCTATCTGCTTTAAATAAATAGTCACTCACAAGTCATTAGCAATTATTTGCCCTAAATGCTATTTTTTGCTTTTTGTTGATAGCAGATTATTTATGTTCTTTAAGCATTTTATTAGAACCTATTGCATGAGATTGAATGTATAAATAGATACATTAGTAAATAATTTAATTACTGATTACATATTATATACCTACTAGTGAAACAGGATAAAATATTTTGCAAAATATTTTATTTGCGTAATAACTTACATGTGGAATATTTTTGGTTTAGGGTATACCTTGGAAATCAGATCTCATGGAGACAAAGGAGCCACAAAATAAGTAACAGTGAATTTGCTATTATAAACCATCAAGATCTTCTGTCAAATGACATGTGTAAATTTATATTAATCATAGGTCTTTTGTAACTAGTCCATTGAAAATTATTCAACTGAAGTTAGCTAAGAACATTGGAAAAGTGATTTATTGCTAAAATTAATAGCTAACTTTTAAAAAGTTGGTTGTATTGAGTCCTGAAAAGAGCAGATTTTAAGCAAATACCTACTTATTGCTAATATCTACTTACAAACATAACAAAGATAAATTTTTTCAAAAATGTTTTTTCAGTTCCAGATAATATTGTTTCTTATTTTTACTTAGATTTATACTACAGTTTTTAAATTTTGTAAATTTAGAAAATATTATTTCTTGAGCCTATGTGAAGCTGTATTTTTCTCTCAAGTCTTCTTTGGCAAATTTCCTCTTGATCAGTGTGGCCTACACAAAGACAGAACCCTTGTATCCCAGCACCTTAGGATCCAGCAGGTTATAGCACCTGTCTGCTGAATGAGTACGTTCATGCTTTGGTACTTATCCTCCACTCAAATAACCAGCAAAACCAACCAGCCATGTTCTTGGGTCACAGGATAAAAGTAAATGGACAATATCTTCCTATATCGAGCTCATGTTGTCACTAATATTAGTGTCAATACCTAGCCTCATGCATTACTTAAAATATTCATTAAACAGTTACTTTATTTGTCCAGTCTTGACTATGAGCCAAGACAACTTGTGTAGCTTCCAGTTGGCCCTTATTTTATAGGTCCTGGTGAATGAAAAACACTGAATATAGGCAACATGGGCCTACCAGCCTTTAAATCCACCAGAGAATGCAGAACACTGACATAGTCTATGTTATTCTAAACAAGAATGAAATGTGAAAATGGAAAACTCCTTCTTGATTTATCATAGTCTTAGAATCCTGGAGAGACTGAATAAATATTCAGAATCTTACAGTCTAACTCTGAAGAAAATAATCCCATTACATACCAATTAAATAATGTGTATCATCTTTATTTACTTTGTCACTCCAATTTTTATGTTTCTGGATGAGTTACTGTGCTTGTCAGCAGGAGCTGAAGTCATTCTGGGCAGCTTCTAAACAACAGCTGTACAGATACAGATGAGCCAGCTAGGAAAAGTGCTTAAACATACTTCTTACTTCTATTATCCTTTTGAGACCTCAGAAAATATGTTTGGGGAAAATTATCTCTTAGATTGCCACAGGAGTAGATGAAGTCTACATAACATCACCCCATTAGTGCATATTATGCTAATTGTTCAAGCAAAGTAACTTCCATTTAGAAATATAAGAGTTAATAAAGATACACTTACAGCTAAATATGAATAGATTTAAGATAGAAAAGTAAGGCAAGACCACAATGAGCATCGTTTAGTTTTCAATTAACTTAAGTCCAGAAAACAAAAGGTTAAACTGGGAGTTAGATTTAAAAAAAAAATTAAAAAATCTCTTTTGTTCCCTATAAATTTTATCATCCATGTCAAAGTTAACAGTGTTGGTTTAATAACATCAATAAAGACCTGATAGAACATGTTTAGGTTATGTAAAGATAGGTGTTATTTGTTTTTCTCCTAACTCTGTATAATTCTGGTGAGAATTTGAGTTAGTAGATCCTCTTACAGAAATCAAAAAGAATCATTTTATCCTGAGATAAAAGGCATATTGCACAATTTCTTTTTTTGTCAAAAGCAAAAATTACCTAAGTGGGAAAATCAATACATGATGAGAAATCTTGCATTTTCAAAACATGAAGGCATGAAAGGTAAAATGAGAGAGGGGGTGATGAAAAGAAAATCTTCATTCTCCAAGGCAGTTCTCAACACATTTTTATAAACATAGGAAGAATGACTAAGAAAATAGGACAATGAGTAATTCATGCTGAGAATACTAAGACATATTGAAATAAACGTGGGCTGAACAAAGTCTTTTTAAAGGCTTTAACAAAAGAAAGGAATAAAGAAGAGCTCGTATCATATAGATTGCAGCTGAGGGTGACTCTAGTGAAAATTAGGACCACTAGTGTTCTGCACAATTTTAGAAGCCACAGAGAATTATCATGTTGCTGCAAAACTATTCCTTTCCTCCTGGAGTCTCCAAGGCATTGAAGTGAGCATTTGGCAGCAGCTGTGGTCTTGTGGGTGAAGTTCTTTTTATTCACATGATTGTCATATGGGCCTCAAGACGAAGAGCTCCAGGGAGAGTGTGAAACCAGCATGCTACTATTGCAGCATTTAATTTTCAGCAAAAGGGCCTTAGCACCTCCTAACAATGCTATCTGTGAAAGCTGTTTCTTGATCATATGAACTTATGTATATAACACTGTCGATCTTTCTAAATGAAAGATATTGAAAAATGACAAATGGCAGGAATCATTTCTCAATATGAAGCATTAGTGAGGCCAGAGAATAGCATGATGTGGGGCAGTGATTTTCAGTAGGGGACAAGTGGGGTCAGAGGTTGTGTGCAGGTTGAAAATGCATCATTGGCATTGCAGTTTTATAATTGGAAATAACAAATATAATTTGATTTGTGTTACAAACTATAGGGATTGAAATTCTTGGCTAGTGAGAATACAGATTGTAGTGATCTATATTGAGGGGACATATTAAATCAGCTAAAAGTGTGAGCCTGAAATTTTCATCTTTGTCAAAGTAGAGAAAGGTTTTAAATGTTTGAGAAACTGGTGTATTTAAAAGAAAATATGTATTATAGCCAGAGAATTCTGTATTTGAATATCAGCCTGGCTTGTTGTACAGCTGGGACACCTGATTTGTACTCCCTAAGTCTTATTTTATTGATGTACAAATTGGGAATAATCAAATTTGCACAGAGTTAGAAAATCATATTCATACATTAAGACATATAAATGCAATAGTATTTAAAGTGTCAGGCATATGAATTTACGAAAAAGTGATTTATTTTCTCCCCATATCTACCTATTCCTTTCTCCTTCTAACTCTTGCTCACGTTCTCTTTCTAACTTTCTCATGTCTATGTATTTTCCCACCCAGAATGTAAGCATACTCAAGAATCAATTAAAAACTAAAAGAGAGCCACCTCCATTGTTCCTGGGTCCCTGCCCCATTACCACACTGGCTGTCTCCTGGTAGTAAAACTTTCTGGTCCTACATTCATTATCTCTACTTTCTCATGGTGCAGGCAAGCCTCCACCCTTTGCAACTGGCTTTGATCTTCATCCGTCCCATTGAAGCTGGTCTCACTGAGGTCCCAATTTCCTTGGTTGCCAGATATAATCAGTAGTTTTCAGGATTTTCTCTCTGGATCTAATCTTGAGGATCACTGGTACTATAATTATTCTTATACATTCGTCCTTGACGTTCTCTCCCTCAGCTTCCTCTCTGCCTTTCCTTTTCTTAGTCTCCTCTTACAGAGCTCATCTTCTCCTGCCTGCCTTTTACATACTGTCATTTTTATGGTTCCATCTTTATCATTGTTTCCTTCTGTCTTTATTACATCTCCTGGAGATATTAGTCCACACCAATAGTTTTACCTACTATTTATTACTGCACATGTGGCTGTAAATAACCTGCTTCAGAATCACTTAGGGATACTTAAAAGACATGCATATTTGGGACTTGACCCCAGACCTTCCTCTGTCCTGCATTCTGATGAATTCCACGTCTATGTCATCATCTCAAATCTCTTTCCTGAGTGCCAGAACTAAGTGCCCTATTTCCTTTTGGGCAGGTTCTCTTGCGTGTTCCATAAGCACCACAAATTCAGGGTGCCCAGAACTGGATCCATCATTTCTCTCAGCCCAGCCTGCTCCTTCCTCTCCCATAATCACCATCATGGTGATGCTCACTAATCCCACACTTTCCTAAACCCAAGCATCTCTCTCTCTGTTACTGCCACATCCTGTTAGTCATCAAGTTCCGCTCTCCACCCTCCCTGCCTTCTCATGTTCCTCACTTGGATAACAAAATATCCTCCAAGTTTCCTGCCGTATTCCCATCCCTCTTAGATTTATCTTTCACAGTACTGAAAACTGCTGGAGTGCTACTGGAGGAGTGCTATTCCATGCTTTAAATCAGTCACTGGCTTTCCCACAGGCCTCTATATTAATTCCAAACTTCTTAATGGTGCCGATGGTCCCTGCCTGCTTTCCAGGATCATCAGCTGCCACAGGGTCCCTGGCCTCTAATAATTGGCAGTTTACTGAAGGTTTTCTGCTCTTGCGTGCTTCCAGGCTTTCAGACACATTGTTATGCATGCCTCTGTTTTTGCTTGTCACAGCACTCATCATCCTATATGATGATTGCCAGCGTACTTCCCTATCTGCATTTGTAGTCTGTAAAAATGAGAACTACATGTTTTATTTTAGAATTTGCCACGACATGCATAATAGTTGGTGCATAGTAGGTGTTCAACATCTATTTGTTAATGTAATGGCTGTAGTCCTTTAAGGTGGATGATGGTAGCATTGAGTGGAGAGAATGATACTATTCAGAATGTCCTAGCTCAATGAATCATAGTTTTATCAAATAGTACTCTTATTCTCAAAAAAAAAAAAAAAAAAGAAAGAAAAGAAAACCTTTGTGAGAAATGTTCCAAGTGCATCTGTTGTCTTAAGAAAATAAGCAAAAATACTTGAAACAACTCTGGAGCTACATATCACTCCAAGTGTCATAAGGTATAAATGCATGTGAGTGCTAACACCTGGTTTGCATGAGAATATACTTAAGTGTGTGTATTAAGATGCACTGAACAGGCCGGGTGCGGTGGCTCAAGCCTGTATACCAGCACTTTGGGAGGTCGAGACGGGCGGATCACGAGGTCAGGATATGGAGACCATCCTGGCTAACACAGTGAAACCCCGTCTCTACTAAAAAATACAAAAATCTAGCCGGGTGAGGTGGTGGGTGCCTGTAGTCCCAGCTACTCGGGAGGCTGAGGCAGGAGAATGGCGTAAACCCGGGAGACGGAGCTTGCAGTGAGCCGAGATCCAGCCATTGCACTCCAGCCTGGGCGAGAGAGCGAGACTCCGTCTCAAAAAAAAAAAAAAAAAAAAAAAAAAGCAAAAAACAAAAAAGATGCACTGCATAAGTAAACTTGTCTAAACTCCAAACCAGAAATATATTATTTGGATGCAAGATGAAACCAAAACACAAGCCTTTTAAACCTAATCATAGGCTGGTCAGAGGAAGAGCAATGAAAATATGATGGTCCTTAAAGTCTTACAAAAGGGTGTAAGTAACTTTTCACTCTTTTTAATGAGTGTGTCAATCCAACAGCAATTTGGCAGACTTTCTTTACTTAATACTAAGCCAACACATATCCAAATGAGACAAATGTCCGTGTTTTTACCTTTGATTTGCAAAAATTAGTAATATCCAAATTTATATAATTTTTAAAATGTTTTCATATGTTCAGAGTGTACAGTCTACATAACACTTATGGAAAGTAAAGTACAATATACAATATCTATTATCATGCAGTTTAAAAAAGATAATAAAAATTTAAAAATCAACTCCTCATTCTTGGTTCTCTGAATATCCTCTCTTCAATCCCAAACCAGAAGTGAAGACACCAACAATATTTTTCAAATGTTTTAGCTATTAACAAAACTGACATTGCAAATCCATTCTTAACAGTATGAGCTTAGTAGAATGTGAAGTACTTTAGATTAGAATTCAAAAGACCCACCCTTATCTGGGCCATTTACCAAACATACGGTCTTGGGCAAATTCCTTATTTCCTTTGAATCCCAGCTCACTATGCTGTAAAATAGTGATAATAATTCCTGTTTGCTTACTTAACATTTACTTAATCAAATGAGAAAAATATGTAGAAGATCTTTGTAAGAGTTTAAACGTATAATTTATTACATCAGTATAATGTACTGTAACTTTATAACACATTACACTCTATCAAAGTTTGACCACATAAATTACCTCATTTTTATGTTAAAGTCCTCTGTTACCCTACTGATAACATGATTGAGTTAGAATAATCTGATGTGCATCTTGCTCATTGAGAACCTGTGCAGTACATCTTCAACTCCTAGATGTACCTGCTTAGCAAGGTCCTCCAACCAGATTTAGAGACTTATTCAATTACTGCTCAGAGACACCAGGATGTCTCTTCTGAGTTCACAAACAACTTCCAGATTCTTCTGGTTTCTTATCTCTTGGTCAATTTTTATTGCTTGTAAAGCCACTTGTGAACAGAGCTTTGCCAGACACCTATCATCAATGTCCGCAGTGGAAATGGTGATGTGTTTGCCAGGAGATGCTCTTTCTTGATGCTGTTAACACGGCAAACCCTTTAAGGGCAAAATGTGTATTGAATTTCCCAGATCCTCTCTGCTGAAACCCCATAGTGGACTTTGAAACTGTGGGAAGAATATTTCTGTCTCCTACTTTGTGCTGGAAGTCTGGGCGGGCACTAAAGCATCCTACATGTGCCCCAGTATCCCAGAAAGTCCCTCATTAAAATAGATATTCAAGATACGTAATCTTTTTCTCTAATAGAGTCAGTTCTTGAAGTTGAGCATGGGGACCATTAGCTGAGACAGACACAACTTGTGCTTTTTGTCCTCATGATCCTAACTCCTCCTCACAAGGAGCCCAGAAGTAACTCTTCTTTATTCAACCAATACATGTAAAATAAACTGGTGTGACTTCCTTGAATGGATGATCAGACATTGCTTTCTTTTCTTTTCTGCTATAGAATTTAACTTTTAATTATATGCAGTTTGCTTTTAATTTATTTACTAATATTTGTCTCCTAGCTTTCTAGAAGTAAGTTCTGAGAGAGAAACTCTGTGTCAGTGTTGTCATTATCATAGCTTCAGGACTTGGCACATAGTAGGTGGTAAAAAAATAATTCTTGAAGAATGAATGGATAAATAAATGCTTGAAAAATATACTCAAAGTAATAATAGTTTCAAACTTATTAATGAAAATGATTGGAGAGACCACATGCATATAAAGGCATTTTAATTTTGGCCTTAAAAATCTTGATATCATTCCATTTTTTTCTGAAGGTGTATTAATAGTTTTATAATTTAAAGGGTAAAATTTTAATAATTAATCAAGGAGTATTAATCAGGATATTTTACTAAGCCATTCTATGATGATTTTTTAAAAGTTTAAAGTGTTCACGGAAAATTCAGGGTCTAGCTAAGAAAACATACCTTCCAGACCCCTACACCCTCACCTTTACACACAATTTTGTTTTCATATGCTTGTAACTGGGACAGTCTCAGAAGACATTCAGTTCTAAGACAAGTTAATCTAACTGAATAAATATTACAATTTTCCCCAAGGTTTCTTTTTAAATAACAGCTTTGTTGAGGCATAATTAACATATAATACATTGCATGCATAAAGTATACATTTTGATAAGCTTTGATATACATTCATCAAATTACTACTCCAATCAAGGTCACAAAAATAGACATTACCCCCAAAAGTTTCCATATGCTCCTTGAAAATTTCTCCCTTTGTTTTTTCCCTGGCCTCCTGGTCCCAGGCAACCACTTATCTGCTTTTAATCACTATCAATTCATTTCCATTTTCTAGAATTTTACATGAATGACATTCTTTTTGTCAAGTGGCTGTGGTGTCTTCTTCTGCTGCTGCTTTTTTCTTTGAGAAGGAGGATCTCATTATGTTGCCCAGGCTGAAGTGCAATGGCTATTCACAGATGCAATCCTACTACTAATCAGCACAGGAATTTTGACCTGCCCTGTTTCTGACCTGGTCCAGTTCATCTCTCCTGAGACAACCTGCTGGTCTCCCACTCCCAGGAGGCCACCCTATTGGCATAGTGCATCCCAGAATTCCTGGATTCAAGCAATCCCCCTGCCTCAGCCTTAAAGTAGCTGGGACTACAGGAATTGACTTTACGCAGCTTCTGGTTTCGTTTACTCAGTGTAATTATTTTGAGATTCATTCATGATGCTGTGTATATCAATTATTCATTCATTTTTATTCTCTGGAGTAGTATTCCAGAGTCCAGCAATGCCATTTCTTGATAGCTACCCAAAAGTAATGAACACAATATGTTTATACACAGATTTATACATTAACATTCATAAGAGCTTTATTCTTACTAGCCAAACAGACTAAAAGCAAACCCAAATTTTCATCAACCAATAAAAATATAAACAAATTATGATATATCCGGCCATAATTTACTTTTTAAAACTCCTAGAACTAATAAGTAAGTTTAGCAAGATAACAGGATATCTAATATTTACAATAGCAATAGATATTCTGAAAAATTTTAGAGTAAATCTGATAAATGATGTGCAAGATCTATGTACTAAAAATTTTAAAGCATTACAGAAAGAAATTAAAGAAGTCACAAATAAATAGAGAGATATACTATGTTTATGGTCAAGACTCAAGATGTCAGTTCACACTAAATTGTTCTATAGGTTCAATTTCAATGTAACCCCAGTAATAATCCCATCAGGTTTTCTTTTTTTGGTAAAACATAAAAAGTTTATTCTAAAATCCATATGAAAATGCCAAGAACCTGTAATAGCCAAAATAAATTTGTAAAAGAAGAACGAAGTTAGAAGACTGACACTACCTGATTTCAAGATTGATCAAAAGCTACTGTAATCAAGAGAGTGTGGCATCATTGGTATTTGGTAGATAATAGAAAAATGTAATAAAGTGGAGTCCACAAATTAACCCACATATATATGGACAATCTATTTTTTTACACAAAGGTACGAAGGCAATTCAGTGGAGAAATGATAGCTTTTTCAACAAATGGTGCTCTCAGTAATTGGATGTCTATATACAGAAATAAACTCCTAGCAGTATCTCACATCATATGTAAAATATTAACTCAAAATGAATGATAGACCTAAATGTAAAGCCTAAAACTCTAAAACATCCAGAAGAAATTATAAGAGAAAAGCCTTGTGATCTTGAGTTAGGCAAATATTGTTTAGATATAACACAAAACATATAATCTACAAAATTAAAAAAAGATGATGGACTTCATTAACTATTTAAAAACCAGAAAGATTTGCTCTTTGAAAAACATTGTACAGAGAATGAAAAGATGCCATGGACAGGGAAAAATATTTGCAAACCATATATCTGAAAAAGGACTTATATCAAGAATATATAAAGAACTCTCAAAATTCTATAAAAGGAAAAAAGAAAATAAAAATAATTCAACTAAAAATGGGAAAAAAATTTAAAAGACACTTCCATCAAAGAAGATACATGAATAGTAAGTAAACACATAAAAAGATAACTCATAGCAGCAGAAGCATTCGTCACTAGGGAAATGCAAATTAAAACCACAATGAGATACCACTACACATTTTTAGAATGACTAAATTTCTATTTCACTCTGATCATATTAAGCATTGGCAATAATGTGGAGGTACTAGAGCTTATATAATGCTGTTGGAAATACAAAATAGTACAGTCACTTTGGGGAAAAGTTTGGAAGCTTCTTAAAAAGTTAAACTTATACCTAATATGCAATCCAACCCTTCCACTCCTAGGTATTTATCCAAGAGAAATGAAACCATACAAGATACGTAGACTTACATGTGAATGCCCATCACCTGGGGAATGAATAAACAATTGTGGTTCATCCACTCAAAAAAACGTACTGGGCAATAAAAAGGAACCAACTTCGGATAGAGGCCATAACTTGAGCTATTCCTAAAAGCATTATGCTCAGGGAAAGAAGCCAGTCACAAAAGGCTACAGATGGTGTGCTTTCATTATATGACATTTTAGAAAAGCAAAACTATAGGACCAGAAGTAGGAAGGGAATTGATGGCAAAGGCAATGATGCAGCTTTTAGGGGTGATGGAAATATTCTGTGTCTTCAGTGTAGTGATGGTAACGTGACTATATATATTTGCTAAAACTTACTGATCTCTACACTTCGGAAAGATTATTTTTGTTACATAAATTATACATCAATAAAGCTGATTTAAAAAATATATTTATGCACATGAAACAGTAAACAGAACAGATTAATAGTAGAGAAAACCGGGACATGCTGAAGTGGTCAGGAAAGTTTTTCTGGAGTAGGTTCACTTGAGTTTGGTTAGAGAGTTTCTATCTAAATAGGTGAAAAGCAGAAGAGTGAAGTTATAATATGAGTTAGGAAAAACTTACTGCTATTCAATAATCCAACATTTTGGTGGCTTAACAGAGGAAAGATATACTTCTTGCCCCCATGGCAATTCACTTCAATATTCCGGAGGCATTCTTCCCACGGGTGAGGCAGGATCTCAAACCTAGAGAGTGTAGGTCCTTGGCATCATCCACTGTGTCTTCTATATCTGGCCTTGAGACGGGAAGAAAGATATGGAAGCAGAGTGCTTATGTGGCAGATTGAGTGGGAGATTTTGGAGCACAGGCATAGAAGTTGAGTATGTCATTCCTGTCTGCACTCTATTGGCCAGAACACAGTCATATGGCTTTGTTTATCTGCAAAAAGCACTGGGAGATACAGTTTGAGCTGGGTTCCTAGAAGAAGGAAATGAGTTTGATGAGCACATAACAATGTCTCTGCCACAGGTATGGCAATGTGAAAGTGAGATGTGCAGCCATGGAGCAGTGAGGAGTTCAGTGTGGCTGTAGGAAGCTGGTAAAATTTGTAAGAGAATGTGGCAGAAATTAAAGGAGGACATTAAATTATAAGCCAATTATACTGTCTTTGGGGGAATAAATTTGCGTTAAATACATGTTTGTAAACTAGGATAATATTTGCCTACCACTCAAAGATATACTGAGGATGGAATAGTATAATATAGTCAAGCTGTCTCTCTAGGTTTGTAAAGCACTAAATGAGTATATGACACATTTTGTATTAATCTGAAAAAAAGTTGCTACAATTGCAAAGCATTTCTTTCTTTTTCAATGATTTCCCTCCAAAGTTCAAAGTTTTTCCATAACTTTTGACCTTTGCTATTTCCTCCATAGCCCCCCGAAGGAATAGTTATTTCCTTTGACTATCTTGTTCCCCTCTAAAGAGAAGATATTAATAAGTTATTAACTATAAAGGAAAGGAAACCACAGGATTTCTTAGAACACTTCTTTGGATTCCTGCTGTTATAGCTAAGCATATAGTGTTACCATCTGTGCTAATAAAAATAACAATAATGTGTGCAATGTTGAAGTGAATGATAGACTCTTATTTCAAAAGATGAAATTAAGCCCCAGTTTTGTCTCTTCTTTCTGCAGATTTCATTTTTGCCTTATCCATATTTTCTGCTTATCTTTAGTATGTTCCTTTGTGTCTTGCCTCAATTACTCTGATAACTCTGTCTCTTCCCTTAGGGCTGTCTGCCAACTAGTCACTTCTAAAACCAATTTGATGTTTTTTATTGCATTGACATTCTCTCTCTCTCTCTTTTTAAATTACCTTCTTGGTGACTTTGAATCCTATTTTAACTATTTTATTGAGTTCCAAGTCAACTTTTCACCATAGTTGAGCTATTCACATCAATCACATGCAGTTTTTTCATTTCTCCATGGCTTTATGTCAGAAACATTTGTAAAATTGTGGTTTTGATATTTTCCATTAATTGTATTTCATGCATATTTTACCTGACTGCGTGTATCTGAAAAATAAGGTTTTCTTCATTTATTCATTCTTCTCACCCTTCAAACAACTGCACATGTGATTTTGACTGAAATTACTGATTTGATATGCAAATTGAATAGACTTACTCTTTCTCATCTTTGATATTTTTTGATCAGAGATCATGGATACAGTAAATGCTTTATAATCTTAGAAGGTAATTGTGACTTCATCAGTAGGAGGCTGGTCTTCTAAGTTTCTTCTAACACTCCGGGTACTTATTTGTTTTGTTTTATTTTATTTTTATTTTCTAGATGCCACATTTTATTGGCAGAAATGGAGATGCCTTAAGTTTTGGTTAGATGTAAGCGCAATGAAGTATATTTTTGTGTATGTGATTACCCATGATTGTGGAATTATAAGATGGTATGTTCAATGTTATTTTCTATTTTGTCACAATTTATTGTCTCAATATAAACACAACACACTGATTTTTCTTTACTTAAGGTTACAACTTTAGAAGGAAAAAACATGGTTCTGCAAAATAAAGGGATAGTTAATAAGTCTTGTCTCCTTTCAGAATTAATGCAATTGAGTCTCTTAAATAAACAAAGAATCATATCCAACTTTTTATATAAAAGGAAAACCTGAATTTCATGAAGCCCTTCTTAGGTTAATTTCCAAACTCTACTTTTTCCCTGTGTGAACTTCTTTGTCACTTATTTCTTTTTAAAGCAAGGCTCATGCTATTTTATAACCTTACTAATAGATATTTATGTGGCATTTAGGATAAGTTATAGAAATAAGGACATAGGTAAGATAAGAGCATAAATACGATTCCAATTTAAAAAAGAAAAATAAACATAGCAGATTTCTCGGCCCGTATATATACTTTGACTAAGCTGAATTTTAATCAATGTTAGAGATTTATAGGTTGCACGCTGCACTTTATAAGGAAAGAAACATATATATTTTGCCTTCAAGTAAATATAAAAAAATTTGGGTTTCTTCAAACACTTTCATACTTTATAACTCACATTGTATCTGTAAAAAAGATATAAAAACATACAATTGGATGAAAGTGAAAAATTTTTTACATCATTATTGTTTAAAGTTTAAAAAACTATGCTTGACCAAATATCACTTTTTATTACAATTTACTAATTTTTTCTGTAGCTATTTTTGCTAATTTCTAGATCATTTTATTTTATTTTATCCTTTAAAATATTCTGCCTGATTAAAAATGAAGGGGAAGAAAATATGATCCACATATGGATTTTGTTAATTTATAGTTGCTTATTATACCAAGATTTACTTTATACATTTTTCAATGACTTTAAATTACATTTTGGACTTTAAAAGAGATTTATAGCAATGTATTTTATTTGGCACTTCAATATTTAATAAAAGTGATGATTTGCACAAGCCACATCCATCTTTATTAAAGTTAAATAAAAGCAATTTCTCTTATGTTGTTTACATAATTGATTTCATTATAGCATTCCACTTGAAAGAACAACCTTTTTATGTTTCTTAGTTATTATATATGTTATGTGTAGTATTTCTTCCTGAGCACTCTAAGATGGATGTGATTTTGTTCTGACTTAGGCTATAATTGTTAAACTTGTGCAGAATAATGTTGTCAACAAGACCTGCCATATTAAAAGGAGTAATTTCTCCAGTGGACATTATTTTTCAAATTCAATTTTCATATAACTGTCAATGTCTTAATGCTAAATGTTAAAAAAACAATTATATTTAGTTTTCTTGAGGAACCTCTATATAGTTTTCCATAATGATTGTACTGATTTACAGTCCTACCAGCAATGTACAAGGGTTCTCTTTTCTCCACACCCTCACCAACTACTTGTCATCTTTCATCTCTTTTGTTATTTTAGTTTTTGTTTTTGTCTTGAGACAGTCTGTATCTGTTGTTCATGATGGAGTTCAGTGGCATAATCACGGCTCACTGTAGCCGTAGACTCTTAGTCTCAAGCCGTCCCCCCCCCTCAGTTTCCCAGGTAGCAAGGACTATAAATGTAAGCCATGATTCCCAGCAAAGCATTTTTTTTCCAGAGATGGGATCTTGCTATGTTGCCCAGGCTGTTTCCATATTTTTGATAGTAGCCATTCTGACAGGCTTGTGGTGATATCTCATTTTGGTTTTAACTTGCATTTTCCTAATGATTGGTGATACTCTTACTCTGTTTTGTGCTGCTATAACAGAATATCACAGACTGAGTAATTTATAATGAACAGAAATTCATTGACTCACAGCTTTGGAGGCTCAAAAGACAAAAATCAAGAGGCTGGGATCGGTCAAGGAACCTCTTGCTGCATCATCCCATGGTGGAAGGGCAAGAAAGGGTGTGAGTGAAAGCACATTCCACCTTTATAAGGAACT
Organism: Macaca nemestrina; assembly: GCF_043159975.1. Taxonomy (NCBI): domain Eukaryota; kingdom Metazoa; phylum Chordata; class Mammalia; order Primates; family Cercopithecidae; genus Macaca; species Macaca nemestrina. Next base: position 80,252,080 of record NC_092135.1, on the reverse strand, counting down.
CACTCCTACAACAAAAACCCATTCCTGTGAGAACAGCATGAATCCATTCGTGAAGGCAGAGCTCTCCTGGCCTAACCACCTTTTAAAGGTCCTGCCCTCTAATACTGTTATAATGATAATTACATTTCAAAATGAGTTTGGGAGGAGACAAACATTCAAACCATAGCAGCAATACTGAGCATTTTTTCATATATTTGTCGGTCATTTATATGTCTTCTTTTCAGAAATATCTATTCAGGCCCCTCGCCCATGTTTTAATCAGGTTATTTGTTTTCTTGCTATTGAGTTGTTTAATTTCCTTTTATATTATACATGTTAACCACTTAACAGATAATATGCTTGTAAATATTTTCTCCCAGTTCGTGGGTTCTCTCTTCATTCTGCTAATTGTAGCTTTGCTACGCAGAAACTTTTTAGTTTGATGTGATCCCATTTGTCTACTTTTGCTTTTGTTGTATGAGCTTTTGGGGTCATATCTAAATAATCCATACCCAGACCCATGTTATATAGTGTTACCCCTGTGTTTTCAGAGTAGTTTCACTGTTTTGGGTCATATACTTAAGTCTTTAATCCATTTTGAGTTTATTCTATAAAGAGTGAGATAAGGATCCAATGTCATTCTTTTTCTGCATGTTTTTCCATACTTTTTATTGAAGAGACTGTCTTCTTCCCATTGTATTCTTGCACTTTCATCAAAAATCAACTGACTGTAAATGTTTGAGTTCATTTCTTGGTTCTTTCTTCTATTCCATTGGCAAATGTGCCTATTTTTATGCCAGTCCCATGCTGTTTTAATTACTATAGATTTACATTATAGTTTGAAATCAGGTAGTATGGTGTCTTCAGCTTTGTTCTTTTTGCTCAGTATTGCCTTGGTTGTGTGCATGTGTGTGTGTGTGTGTTTCCATATGAATTTTAGGATTTTTTCCTTTTTCTGTGAAAAATGACATTGGAATAACAAAAAACTATTTGGAGATTCCTCAAAAAACTAAAAATAGAATTACCATAGAATCCAGCAATTCCACTTTCGTGTATGTATCCAAATAATTTGAAATCAGTATGTTGAAGAGATAACTGCACTCCCACGTTCACTGCAGCATTATTCACAATAGCTAAGTTATGGAATCAATCCAAGTGTACATTATTGTGTGGATGGATAATGAAAATGTACATATACACAGTGGCGTACTACACAGTCTTGAAAAGGAAGAAAATTCTGTCATTTGCGGCAGATAGATGAACCTGGAGAGCATTATGTTAAGTAAAATAAGCCAGGCAAGGAAAAACTAATACTACATGTTCTCACTTATGTATAGCATTTAAAACAATTGAACTCAAAGAAACAGATAGTAGAATGGTGGTTACCAGAGGCTGGGGTTGGAGGATATGAGGAGATGTTGTTTAGAGAATACAAAGTTTTAGTTAAATAAGAGAAATACGTTTTTTGAACTCTATTGTACAGTATGATGTCTATAGTTCAAAATGTTGTATTGTGTATTTTAAATTTGCTAAGAGAGTAAATTTCAGATGTTCTTATGACAAAAATAGTAAATGTTTGAGGTGATGGATATGTTAATTAGCTTGATTTAATCATTCCACTTTGTATACTTATATCATAACAACACTTTTACCTCATAAATATATACAATTATAATTTGTCAAATTACCATATAATAAAAATAATTATCTACTTTTAAGATAGTAAAAACAACAACAATAATAAATATATCACTTTTATCATTAGAGAATACATTTTGAAATTCTAATACTTAGCAACAATTTTAGATTGTTTGATTTTTATAAACTTCATAATCTCTTTATAGAGCTACTGATAATCTCTTGCAATTTGTAGGATTTCCAAAGTGTTGTCTGAATTCAGAGGCATACAGTACTGAATTTTAGACCATGAAAGAAACTTGGAATTAATTTAGAGCAATGATCAGCAAACTATAGTTCATGAGCTAAATCTGGTCAACAATGTCTTTTTATAAAGTTTTATTGGAACATAGGCTCATTTATTTATGTATTATCTGTAAGGGTAAAGCTGAAAGTATGCCTTACAAAGCCTGCATTTGGCCCTTTAAGGAAAAAAAAATGGCTAATTCAGGATGTAGAGGAAAAACTTACTTAACAAAGGGGGAAGTTGAGGTACCTGGAGATTAGTTGCTGTCTTATTTTGAATTTCCTAAAAAAATAGACTCTGAAAAAAAGATTTGAATTTAGTTTATTGTGGAAGTAATCCCAACAAACATCAATAGAAGATTGGAGAAGAGAGACAAGAAAGGAAGGAAGCCAATGATGTAAGTGTTATTCGGCAAGTGTTATTAATTCATGTGTTTTCTTGGTGGACAACTGAAACTCAATCCTACTGAGGGACTCTGGGGAAAAATGTAATGCATGTTCCTTAGAGTTATTTCATCTGAGGGACAATGGAGTTGGAGTCTTTATATACTACTTTTATTGAAGGTTTATGGCAACACTGCCTGCATCAAGCAAGTCTATCAGTGCCATTTTTTCTAATAGCATATCCTTATTTCATGTCTCTGTGTCATATTTTGGTAATTCTTGCAAACTATATTGTTATTATTGTATCTGTTATATTGTGTCTGTTATTATTGATGTTACTATTGTAATTGTTTTGGGGCACCACTAAATCATGCCATATAAGATAGTAAATTCAATTGATAAGTGTTGTGTACGTTCTGGCTGCTCCCCCAACCAGCCATTCCCGTGTTTTTCTCACTCTCTTTGGCCTTCCTATTCTTTGAGACACAATATTATTGCAATTAGGACAGCTGGTAACCCTAGAATGGCCTCTAGCTCTTCAAGTAAAAGGAAGTCACGTGTCCTCCACTTTAAATCATAAGCTAGAAATGATTAAGTTTAATGAGGAAGGCAAGTTGAAAGTCAAGACAGGACAAAAGCTACGTCTCTTATGCCAAACAGTTAGCCTAGTTGTGCATGCAAAGGAAAAGTTCTTGAAGGAAATTAACAGTGCTACTCTAGATGAAAACGTGAATGATAAGAAAGCAAAACAGCCTTATTGCTGATATGGAGAAAGTTTTAGTTGTCTGGATAGAAGATCAAACCAGTCACAATATGCCCTTAAGCCAAAGCCTAATCCAGGGCAAGGCCTTGACTCTCTTCAATTATAGGAAGACAGAGAGAGGTGAGAAAGCTGCAGAAGAAGAATTTTGAAGCTAGCAGAGGCTGGTTTATGAGGGTTAAGAAAAGAAGCCATCGACCGGGTGCAGTGTCTCACGCCTGTAATCCCAGCACTTTGGGAGGCTGAGGCAGGCGGATCACAATGTCAAGGGCCAACATGGTGAAATCGTGTCTCTACTAAAAATACAAAAATTAGCCAGTCGTGGTGACACATGCCTGTATTCCCAGCTACTGGGGAGGCTGAGACAGGAGAATCACCTGAATCCGGGCGGCAGAGGTTGCAGTGAGCAGAGATCTTGCCACTGCACTCCAGCCTGGTGACACAGAGAGACTCCATCTCAACAAACAAACAAACAGAAAAGAAGCCATCTCTATAACATAAATGTGCAAGATGAAGCAGCAAATACTGATGTAAAAGCTGCAGCAATTTATCCAGAAGATAGAGGTAAGATCATTGATGAGGTGGTTTCATTAAACAGCAGATTTTCAATGAAGATAAATCAGCCTAATAATGGAAAAGATACCATCTAGTACTTTCATTGCTAAATAGGAGAAGTCAATGCCAAGCTTTGAAGCCAGACATTGACTTCTCAAAGCCTCAAAGGACAGGCTGACTCTACTGTTACGGGCTAGTGTAGCTGGTGACTTTCACTTGGAGCCAATGCTCATTTGCCATTCTGAAAATCCCAGACCCCTTAAGAATAAAATAACAGAGCTATTCTGCCTGTGCTCTAGAAATGGAACGATCAAGCCTGGATGACAGCGCATCTATTTACAGCATGGTTTGTAAATATTGTAAGCACACTGTTGAGTCCCATTGCTTGGAAAAAAAGATTTCATTTCAGATGGCACTACTCATTGACAATGCACCTAGTCACCCAAGAGCTCTAATGGAGAAATATGAAGTTAATATTGTTTTCATGCCTCCTAACAAAACATCCATTCTGCAGCCCATGGATCAAGAAGTAATTTTGACTTTCAAGTCTTACTATCTAAGAAATATATCTTGTAAGGCTATCGCTGCCATAGATAGTGATCCCTTTGTTGGATCTGGGCAAAGTAAATTGAAAGCATCTGGAGAAGATTCACCATTCTAGATGACATTTATGATTCCTGAAAGGAGGTCAAAACATCAACATTAACAGAAATTGGAAGACATTGATTCCAACCCTCAGGGATGACTTTGAGGGGTTCATGACTTCAGTAAAGGAAGTCACTGCAGATGTTGTAGAAATAGTAAGAGAACTAGAATTAGAAGTAGAGCCTGAAGATGTAGCTGAATTGCTGCAATCTCATGTTAAAACTTAAGTGGGTAAAGAGTTGCTTCTTGTGCATGAGCAAAGAAAGTGGTTTCTTGAAACGGAATCTACTCCTGGTGAAGATGCTGTGAACATTGTTGAAATAACAGCAAAGAATTTAGAATATTACAAAAACTTAGTTGGCAAAAATATACTTAGTTGGTAAATCAGTGGCAGGGTTTAAGAGGACTGACTTCAATTTTGAAAGAAGTACTGTGGGTCAAATGCTATCAAACAGGGTTGCACGCTACAGATAAATCTTTTATGAAAGAAGGAATCAGTCCGTGTGACAAAATTGATTGTTGTCTTACGTTTAAGAAACTGGCACAGCCACTTCAGCCCTCAGCAACCACCACTCTGATCAGTCATCAGACATCAACACAGAGGCAGAACACTTTACCAGCAAAAAGATTACAACTTGCTGAAAGGCTCAGATGATTGTTAGCATTTTTTAGCAGTGAAGTGTTTTAAATTAAGTTATATACATTTTTATACATAATGCTGTTGCACACTTAAAAGACTACAGTGTAGTATAAACATAACTTTTATATGTACTGGGAAACTAAAAAATTTGTGTGACTCACTTTATTCCAACATTTGCACTATTGCAGTGGTCTGGAACTAAGCCCACGGTATCTCAGAGGCATGCCCATAATTGAGGGTTTCTCATAAGGGTATTAATTCTATTGCAGTCTGTCTTACCAAGTGCAAGGGCAGAAGAGGCTTCAACAGCCAGAGAAAAAAAGTCAGATAAAGAGACTCAAGAACTGCAGTTGAAAGTTGGGCTGGCATGTATTGAAATGTTAAGGGCTGTTATTATGGGTGTTTGCTATAATCTAACCTACCATTATTAATATCCACTGATGCCTCCATTAATTTCACCCCATCCTGCTACATATTCTTCTAGGTGGCAGGAGATTACAATTTCTTTTAAAAACCCAACAACTTAGTACCAGAGAGCTAATGGTGGATTTTGTAGTCCTTACTACTGCAATTAATCCTAAAACTATAATTGATAATCATCATGCACCTCCTGTGTCACTCATTCTAGATTCCTCTCATCCTTGGCCAGTATTTCTGTAGGTGTAGGCTTGTCCTGTGGGTAACAAAGACTTTCATCCTGAGGGGCTTGAGCCCCTGGTTCCTACGACCTTTTCAGACAGAGGTCGCAGTAATTGTTTGTCCACGGTTATCACTAGGCTTGGGGTCGCCAAGAGCTCCCCAGTGAGTCGCCTGAATTCTAAGACATATTACTCATTATCATTTTGCATCAGTACTTCTTTCTTGTCATTATGATTATGATTTATTATTTGTGTCAGCATACTCACTCTTTTATATTTTCCTTCTAATATATCAGGATCAGGATAACAAAATGATCAGGTGGCAGCCATAGTTTAGTAGAGCCCTTACTCTAACCTCCCTTGTAAAAGCACTCCTGCACCACTACCACACCTTGGAAATCAAGTGTGTCTTTTACAGCTGAGTTGAAAGTGCAACATGGGAAGCACACATCACCCAACTGGGTCGCCCGGACAGATAATAAAAGGGCACTTATAGTTTGACCTTTTGGTTCTCAGAGTCATGTATTCCACCTATTAGAGACACAACACCACATAGTAGCCATTGGCATTTAAAGGATAGTATCCAAATCGCACAGAGTAACAGTGCCATCCACAGACTGGTTTGTTTACTTGTGCCTTTAAGAAACGAATTCAACATTCTGTCAGGCCAGCAGATTTGGGGTAATGCAATATATTGTAAAATGAGTGATATTTCACAGTCATTTATATTTTGTCATCTTTCCTTTGCTGTAATATGGGTTCTTTAGTTCAAGGAGGTATCATACGCCATCTTGTGATGATAAATCTCCCATTTTCCAAGTCCTTGGATAATATTGCTAGATGAGACATTTAGACAGAAAAGTTAAACCCATATCTAAAATATTTATTGATCGCAATAGTGAAAAATTACTGCTCTTTCCAGGTAGGAAAAGGTCAGATATTATCAACTTGCAATCAAGTTGCAAGTTCGTCTCTGATTATGAGAAATCAGTCATTTGACAGAGGAAGTAGCTTGAACAACATTGTAAGAGAGAGCCCATGCATAGCGTACATCCATGTCACAGTAATTATTCATTTCATGGGCCATTACACAATAAGTGTAGTAGCCAAGAAAAACAAAAACAACTTGTTCTACTAGAAACGTAATTCTATCCATTTGTTTGTTCAGTGCATCTAATTCAGAGGACATTTATACAAGAGGCCAAGATCTACATATTTTGTGCCTGCTTCTATAATTATTTTCACTATTTCTTCTCTAGACATTGTAATCCTTAGTCCTCCAATCTTGCTTTTTCCAAAGCCACTTACCAAACATTCATTTGTAACTGCTCAGTAGTTCATATATATCCTCCTCTTGAATATATGTTCTCCCCCTGCACAATTGATGGCTAGATACACTGCTCAAAGCTGTGCCCAAGGGAGGGTTTGTCCATACTGTTGTCTTTCAGGGCTATCACAGAGCGAGGATCTATTACAGAATTTTCAACTCCCAACAATTTATCACAATGGCCTATCAAAGAACCAAGTCCAGGTTTTACTCTAGCTCCATCAGCCAGTCATATGGAACCTCCCATGAAGCCATAGGTATGAAAAAACGTGTCAGTGAAACATAGAAGTCTAGTCTACCTATTCTTGAAGCTTATTTACATTTTCTCAGTATACTTAGTATATTAGGCTTTATCTGTTTTTAACATCCAACTCACCTGATGAACAGATCAGTGAATAGTCTGAAATGGGCAGAACTGACTTGAAAATCTGAAGAGGCAATGTTAAGGGTCATGTTTCTTTCTTAGTGCTGGATGTGCAAAGTACAATAACTTGTTCTTTACCTTGGGGCATTTAGGACAGCGTGTCCCAGACAACTGGACTACTACAAACTTCACCAATGTGATACACCCCTGAATTAGGAAGATTTACCTCCCACTGTCTGTCTGAGATATGTCACAGTGTGGTTGTCCTTATTACTAGCTGCTGCTCAAGTTTAAGTAGCATGCTGTCATCAATATAATGCACCAGTGTGACTTTCTGAAGGATGTCCAAATGATGGAGATCTCTTCAGACTACATTGTTGGACAGCAAGAAAGTTAGCAGTCTTGGTGTATAATCAAGAACACATTGTTATGCAACCATGTGGATCTGAACTGCTACTGATCCTTCTTTCTGATGAGTGTGGAAAAAATATTTATCAATTCAGTAGTGGTACATTGTATATCAGAGGCTTTCTTGCTCTGCTGTAGAACAGGTAACACATCTAGCACAGAAACTGTAAATGGAGCTGTTGTTTCATTTAATTTGTAGTATTTGAGTGCCATGTGCCGTGTTGCAGGCTGTTTTTGCAGGTCCAGAATGGTGAATTAATTGGGGATATGATGGAGATGACCATGCTGCACCTTTAAGTCATTGGTGGTGGTACTAATCTCTGCCACTTCATCTAGGATGCCACATTGCATTTGAATTACATTCCTGGCCAGAGAGGAGGAAGTAGTATTAAGAACTTGTACTTGGTCTTTCCTACCATAATGGCTCTTACTGAAAAGATCAGGGAACCAACTGAAAGGTTCTGCTGGTTGCTAAGTATATAGATCCAGATTCTATATTCAAGAACTAGGGAAATAATCACCAGATGAGTTCGCGGACATATTAGGTCCACTGTGAGACACACTTGGGCCAGGCCTCCATTTATTACCTGGCACCTATATACCCTATAACAGTCAGGCCTTGATGGTATTCAGGGTCTCTTGATATCCAACACACCTTAAAATATGTATTTTTCCCCAGTGTACAGAGACCCTGGTATTTTGGGAGAAATACTGGGGAATTGATACTCTGTACATTTGCTGTGGTGTTGCAGGATTCTTCTACAAGGGGACCTAGCTTTCCTAGTTAATGGGTTTTGAATGTAACACTGTTTCTGCTTGGAACACTGGCTGAGAAATTGTAAATTTCCACTGTAGTCAAATATTAGCTTTTTCAGCTCCCCTGATCTTGATCTGTTTTTAAATGTGTGTGTGTATGTGTATATATTCAACCTTATATTCCATTACTTATATTTCAGTGCTTAAAGTCTAGAGTCCTCAAGACTTATTCTCAGGCATATTCTCTCAGCTTTTAATAATATATAATTTTGATATCCTATGGTTAATTTGGTTAATAATCACCTTCATCTTATAGAAGGGACTGTTTCTCCAGCTGGGTCATGCTGAGACTTAACCCTATTATTGATCTGGAAGTAATGAGGTAAAGTGGGGCAACATTAGCTTGTGAGCCATCTGCTTCAGGTGAGGTCTTTGCATAGTCTCCAGTAAAAGAAAGGCTGCTATCCTCTAACAACTGGGGGTGAGGCACTTCTGTTGGGGTTCTAAGAAATTAGAGGGCTCAGTGTTACCAAATGCATCCACCCGCATTGTCCCCATCCCACATATCATGGTCTTATTCTTTCTTCTCAAGGCCTTATTCACCATATAGGACTTACTGGTTCTGTATTTTAGCCTTTCCCACAATAAGGCAACATATTACTCCAGCTGGAGAAGACAGGTGTGTTTAAATACAGCCACAGAGACTTTTTGGTCTTCACACCTTGCCCTGAGTTTACAGAGAGCTCAACTGACACTGTCATTTTCTTGCTTTAAGCACTTCAGTGGCACTTATCAATAGCCGCCCAATTTCATAGGTCCTATAACTACCATTGCCTTTACAGCTCTCGGATGCTATGTGTAAGTATCTTCTTCCATCTGTATTTTATCCCAATTCTTCACAGATGAGATAACAATTGTGGTGCTGTAGTACTTCAGGGATTATCACCACTGCAGTTACAGCCAGCAATGGAATTCTTGTTGTCATATGGCTAGCAAGTTACCCAATTCTGCTAACACATCCTGAGTATCTGCTACTTAATATAAGACAATAATGTCTTTGCATATGATTCCTCAAAGCAGACCAGCTGCTGGTCAGGATCATTGGTAAGGAAGGGGGAAGTAATAGAGGAAATAATGTGTTACTTAGCAAGTTACCACTGGGCAGCTGGAGCTTGCTGGGAAACTCTAGGCAACAGTATGGAACACACACCTCAGAGTTATACCATAAAGGGAGTGAGAGGGTAGGGTATTCATGTACCAATCAAGGAGTGATTCTGGAAGCATAGGCACATGCATAGGCAGAGTGGGCTCTATTATACAGGGAAAGTTCCCAGGTAGAGATTTAGGTGCTGGATGTTGGAAATAGAGGAGACATGGAATGAAATGGTAAAGGCTGAACAGATATGGGCAAGGCACTGATAGCATCTTTTATAAGTGACATCTAATGTCTTAGTGTATGTGAAATAGAATGGAAACAAGAACCCAGGCTTTTTGATTTTTTTGGTAATCCTACATTAGACTGTTACTTTCACATTTGTCCTTAGGGAATGTTGTCTAGTTTTCACTTACTTAAAAGTGGCTTTATAAAAATGAGCCCCAATCCAATTTAATGATCAAACCTCCTCTTTGTGGCCAGCCCAAGGACAAAGATTGAAAAATAGCTTTTGTTTTTTTTTTCTCCTTTGAGCTCAGGAAATGGAGTTTAATAAGCAAATGGGTGGGAGGAGGAAGAGGAAAAGAAGGTTAGTAGGATTTTGTTTTCACTAATGGGAAAGATCAAAACCAAGAAAAGACAGTGGAAGCTTTGTGTAGTAAGTAACAGTTTTTATAACCCTGTAACTGCCAAAAGTTACTTTATAGTTAACCAATTCAGTGGCAGAATATAAATCATAATATATCATATTAGTCAGTGTTCTCCAAAGAACAGAACCAAGAGGATATATTTAGGAAGAGATTTACCATAAGGAATAGCTCACATGATTATGGAGGCTGAGAAGTCCCAAGATCTGCTTTCTGGAAGTTGGAGACCCAGGAAAGCAGGTGGTGTGATTCCAGTCCAGGTCTGAATGCCTGAGAACCAGAGAAGCCTATGGCATAAATCCTTGACCAATGGCAGAAGAAGACTGATGTTCCAGCTCAATTGGGAAAAGGGGTGAATTCCTTCTTTTTTCACCTTTTTGTTCTATTCAGGCCTTCAATGGATTGATGATGTCTACTCAACATGAGTGAGGGCAATCTATTTTACTGGGCCCATAAATTTAAATACTAATCTAATTGGGAAACACTCTCACAGCATACCCAGAAATAATGTTTCATCTGATCACTCTATGTCAAGTTGATATAAAATTAATCATCACACACATTCAGTGGCTGGTGGGATAGATTTTAGAGCCTCCAAAGGCAATTTTGCTAGATGTTCCTCACTTGAAGATCAGTGGCCTCTTTATTAGTTAGCCTTATTTTTCTTAGGTAATAGGTCATAGGCCACTCATTGCTATGCCCTTAGGGAAAGGTCTATATCTATATCTGTATCTATATCTATATCTGTATCTGTGTCTCTATATATCTATATCATCTATCTATGAGTAGGATTTCCCCAGTAGTAGCCACATGTACTCAGATATCCAAATATTTGCAAAACCAAAAGTGCTTTCTTTCTTCAGTTCACCCTAGTTGATAAGTAAGCAAATGTGTGCCTTGACTTCACATTTGAACATAGTTCTTGTTCGATAATGTTAAATCAAACATTTTTTTTTCTTTCTCTCTCAGTATATATATATTTTATTCAAAAATAGGGCTTTAGCTAATTTTACAAAGAGACAAATTTGGAAAGTTTTAAGTTATTTTAAAAGTAGAAAATTTAGCTATCAATCTGTATGATCACAGAGTAATGTCAGGGAACTCATTTAAAATTCTGAAATTAAGCCATTGTCATATCCCTGAAGACTATGAATCCATAGGTTCCAATCAGGGCCTGGAAATTGGTGTGTTGTAAAACTCTCCTAATAATTCTGACAACCTTTTAGATTTAAGAAAACATCTGTGAAGAAAACATTTATTTGACTTTAAGAGGTTTGCTTTCCATTACCAACGAAAACACTTTATGACCATCTGATAGTAGATAGGTGATTTCTATTCTTTTGAACTTCTGTTATTCGATTTACAAAGTAGGGATAAGATTACCTTTTATTTTGATTTTTTTTTGTTGTTGTTGCAATAAACAGAGACTTAACCAAGTTACCTAAAATTACTTGCAGAAAACCGGGACACTCAACTCTGGGCACTACCTATCCTTCTCTCTCTCATGGGCCAAAGGTTTCTCTTTCCTGGCATTTCTGTTTCCCTCTGTTCCCTTATAACTTTGATTTGTCATCACACCTTATGACCCTGATTGCCCCTCATGGCTCACCTCTGTAAACGCCCTTTCATCTTTACCTGCCACTATTAACTGCTTGATGATTACTCTTTCTCAATTCACATTTCTTAAAAGAGAGTCTATTGGTCCCAGCTTAACTTTTGTGCCAGGCTACATCATATAGTACTTGATATTCTATAAACTTCCCACCCTTGAATCAGTGTTCAACTTTGCCCAATTAGCTGATGCTAAAAGACACAGAGTAATGCAATATTAAATATGGCTGCCTATAGGGATCCTATAGAAGGGAGTTTGGACTTTCTCTTAAAAAAGAATATATGAGCAGCGTTGTCAATGTCTACCTAGCACATTTACCTCATATGTGTGTTTTCATGCTTACTTGAGATCTTGTATATGAAAGCAATCTGTGAATTATAAAACTCATATGAGTTATTAATGCCATTATTATTAAAAGCATAACAATGCCATGAAAATATTAGTGTTTCATTCAAATAAAAAGCTAAAATTAAGTGAAAAACATACTTTCTGTAAGTCAAAGTTATTTTGAAAACTTCTCATTAATGAACCCAGATTAATTGCTCTCTGATTAATTTACATTTATCACGTTTACTTATATTGTACAATAGTTCCCCCCTCATCCACAGTTTCACTTTCTGAGGTTTCAGTTAAGTGTGGTCAACTGCTTTCCAAAAATGCTAAATGGAAAATTCTAGAAATAAACAATTCATAGTTTTTATATTGTGTGTCATCCTGATTTGTGTGATGAAATCTTTTGTTGTTCCGTTTTGTCCTGCCAGAGACATAAATCATTTTTGTCCAGCGTACCTGTGCTATATATGCTACTTACCCATCAGTCATCAATATCATCTGCTCCTGACATCAAACCGTAGACATCATCATGGCTTGATGATCCAGGAACCCCAAAAGCAGGTGATCCTCCTTCTGAGTATTGTCAGAGGGTCATTAGTAGCCTAACACTACCTCATAATGCCTATGTCATTCACCTCACTTCACTCATCATGTAGGCATTTTATCATCTTGCATTATCATAAGAAGGATAAGCACAGTACAATAAGGCATTTTGAGAAGGAGAGATACCATTCACATAACTTCTATTACAGTTATATTGTTCTATTTTATTATTAATTATTGCTCTTAATCTCTTATGTCTCTAATTTATAAATTAAATGTCATCACACGTAGGCTGTGTATTTGGTACTTTCTGTAGTTTCAGGCATCCACTGGGAGTTTTGGAACACATTCCCCACGAATGAGGGGACACTATTGTATTATTCATACTACCATCATGTACATGGAAGTTGTATGTGATAATTAGCTCATTAAATGTTATAGGTGTTTTTTTTTTTCTTTAAATATGTGTTAGCAAATGCACAGTTTCAGTACCAGGTGAGAGGAAAAAAATATAGATCATTAATACTTAAGTAAAATGTTCAGAGTAATAATGTTGTTGCAGAATTGCTGTTCTCTGAAGTTTTTTTTTTAATCAAAGTGCTACTGTTTTTCCTAATTTATTTTCTTGAAGATAAGTTTTAATGATACAAGAGTTGTCACATTATTTGTTATCTGGAAATTCTATCCTTTTACTTTCAAATTTCTGAGGAAGAATTTGATGCAACTTTCTTTCTAGATGATCCAGTGTTCTCAAAGAACTGGATCCTCTTAAAGAATTCTTACAGAGGGTAACATATGACTGTCAGTTCTATGGTATACCTTTAAAATATCAGCTAACAAATGGAAAGATTCTAAATCTTGAAAAGGGTCCGTGTTTACACTGGTCTATACATTTGTTGAAATTCATTGAACTGTACACTCAAGATGTATCCATTTCACTGTAGGTAAATTATACCTCAATTTTAAAAATTAAAGGAGTTACATTTTTATGTATTATGTACGGAATTGGAAACCTCAGAATGATACACTGACAATTTTTTTAAATTTGCAAAATAGAATATACAATATGACTTCATTTTTGTAACAAAAAGCTATGCTATATATACAAATATTTGTATAGACGCATATTATTATAACCACTGGAAAAATGTGGAATGAGAAACATCAAACTTTTAATTTAAAAGGTAAGAAAGAGAGAGGAGAGAGAGAGTTTTACTACCTAATTTACTTTCTCCTGAAAGATGCTGCAATTGCATGTGTGGTTTTTACTTTCTTGTTTCTGTTTTCTGCATTATGATATTATAAAAAATAAAAATTGCAAATTTTGTACTATTATTCAGAAATACATAATTTTGATGAGAATAGATTCTGAATGTACTATAAGAATACACCTTGAATATTGAATAGTCTCACTATTGTGGAACATATATTTTAAAAAGAAATAATTATCAAATTCTGTGTCACAGATAACCTAAGCAGAAATTAGGGCTAAAACATGTTAAAGTGTTATTTTAATTAAAAATCATTTAAAATATGAAAACATGACAAATGGAGAAACTAGTAAAATAGTTTTTTGTTTATAAATGTCATAAAAGGTGTTAGATCTATAGACACTGGGTTCTTAGAAGCTTAATTGTTTAAAATTTAGGCATAAAATATAGATCAACACAAATAACCAAAAAATAAATTTCTCCAAAATATCTGCATTCTAATCAGATGATAGGATTATTAGAGAGAGAGATTCTAATCTTTCAGAAGCTTATAAAAAGAGCACTTGTGAAGCCCCTTATACATACAAAGCATATCCAATTATATGAACAGTTCAAAAAGAAGAACATCTCTTACCTTTATCATAGACATTTATTTCCAGTTTTATAGATCATACTATACTACTAGTCTTTTTTAAAACCAAGAAATATGTCATTTTGTAAACTACAAGTAACAATTATGCTTCCTGAGCATCTGTTTCACCTCCCAATGATGCAAACGGGTATTTAGGGGAGGGGAAACACAATGAATATATTTATTCTCCAAATTGCCTCCAAATATTGTTAAACAAAATTTTAAAAATTTTCTTTGAATGTCAGAATTTAAATCCTATGAAGAGGCAAATAGTTTTCTCCAAAATCCAGCAGTGCCCTTTCGGCAGACCCCCAGCACTGTCTTTATCCAGGACTTTGTCATTCTTCTGTGTTTGTACTGCAGCAACTTACTTCCTACTTGTTTCCTTGTCCCTATTTTCCACTCATTCTTCCACTTTATGCTCTAAACTGTTGCCGGATTATATTCCAAATTAAGCAAATTCTGTTTGTCTCTCATGTTCCCAGAGGGAATTGGCATATTTTTCTGCAGAAAACTTAAGGTGTCTAGCCACAGAGATAAATAGTTACAGCCAGAGCCTCAAAGAGTTGACAATCCAGAGGCAGTACAGTCATGTAAACACATAATCACACCAGAGTGGTAAATATAAAAAAGAGATATGCACTACGTGCAATACTGTTACCAAAAGGGGTGATTAACTCTGCATCAGTAGATCATGAAGGATCTCACAAAGAAGTAAACATTTGATCTAGTTCTTGAAGACTGACTAGCAGTTAGCAGAGTTTCCAGGTGTAGGTATGATGAGAAATTTCCTTTGGAAATCTCTGAAGGCAATAGGAAGCCTGAAGAGTTTAATCTTGGTTGAATGTGTGGTTTATGAAGATCAGTGGTAATGTACATGAAGGATTGCCTAGGCAGGGCAAGAGGTTTGGAGGGTCGAGAAGGAGGGTGGGCCAGTTAGTAGACTGAATTACTAGTTCAAGCAAGAGATGGTCAGGATCAGAGCTACCAGTGGCTGCAGGAAAGAAGAAGAAAGTTTAAATGGATGAGCTATGATGGAGAATCAGTGGCACTTAATGTATAACTGTACATGATGAGTTAGTGTGTGAAGTCAGATCACATGAAAACCACATTTCTAGCTTGCAGGACTGGGCTAATGCTGGTGCCATTTATATAAAATTCAGATTTGGGGGAAAGATCATGAGCTCCAACTGGGGTGGTGGAGGGTGAAGTTACTGGTTAAAGTTCTAAATAGAGAACTCAAGTAGGAGGTGCTGATAGGTGGCAGGAGAGTTTCAGGGGCATGTAGACTAAAATGAGAAGAGAATCAACAACAGAACGCTTGACAACACTATCATCTTAGCAGAAGAATGGGAAAGGAAACAGTAAAAGGCTCTGAAAAGGAGAGACTAGATTGGAGCAAAACAAGAAATCAGTGCAGTGACAGGCATACAAGCCATAGAAATACAGAGTTTCAAAGAAGGGACATGGGGAGGCCCCTTTAGCAAGCAGAGAGAGGCTGGATTCTTTATTCTTTGTATGTAGGGCACAGACTCATCTGTTATAGTGTTTTCGTGTTTTAAGATTAACCAAGGTTACCACTAGTTCTACCCTTGTTTTTTCATTTTATCCCTAGTTAGTATTGCTAGACAATAGCCATAAGGTTGAGAGAAATTAGTAAACACCTGAAGACTTTTAGTTTTTCCACCCAAAGATTTGGATATTACTAAATATTTATCTTATTTTATTTTATTTTGAAAAAAATGACTTACCCAGAAGATGCATACAAACATACTAATACATGCATACTCAATACTCAATATACTTTTCTTCCCAAGTTTTGACATTAATTAATTTTGGTAATTCCTGACCTTAATGGACAAAAAAAGGCTATAGAATACGTAAAATTGTCTTCAGAGCTAATTTTCTGATGATCTCAATTACTGAGTATATTGCTTTAGAGTAAAAGAGACTTTTTAATTTTTAATTTAAGTACACAATTGAGAGTTATTTACTTTTTATATTTTTCATGTTACTATGGCATGCATTTTTTTCCTAGCAAAATTGAACATTTTTATTAGGATAATTTAATGTAAACTTTAACAAATTTGTCTGGAAACCTACTATGGGGTTTATGTCAGTACAGAATATGTTTGATCCATACATAGCTGAGTCTGTCTCAAGATGAGATCACATTTCTAGTTATTTTTCTTTGAATATTTTTTATAATGTTTGAAAATCACTGATTTTATTTACATTGATTTAAAACACCAAAAAAGTAACTTGTAGTTAGGAGTAATAACAGAATCAAAAGAGAAGATGAGAATTTTAGAATTACATACATACATTTGCCATTAGTAGACAAAAGGCGATAATAAGTTTCAGGCCTGGAAATCCAATAAAGAAGTTGAACAATGGGAGGCTGAGGCAGGAGAATGGCATAAACCCGGGAGGCGGAGCTTGCAGTGAGCTGAGAACCGGCCACTGCACTCCAGCCTGGGCAACAGAGCAAGACTCTGTCTCAAAAAAAAAAAAAAAAAAAAAAAAAAAAGAAGTTGAACAAACTGCTACATTTGAGAAAATAACTGTAGAAAATGTCCTTCCTGTTAAAAGATAAAATGGCCCCTCTTGAAATCTGCCTTTTCTTGAACCAGAAGAGAAAACTAAACAAAGAAGAGTTTGTGATTAAAGGAGAGATACAATATTAAAACACAGGGAGTGATGTCTAGCCCTAGTTAAAATATTTATATCCACCTTATTTAACTCGTTCTGGCTGCTTTGTTACCACTGCTTCCCCGCTTCTGTGTCTTTTATGTGAAGCTGGGCTCTCCCTCAAGTGATGTGAGGGGCTCTAAAAAATGCCTGCCCATAATGTCTTTCTTCTTGCTCTGCTATATTACCACAAATCTTAGTAATTGCAATGGTGTGTTTTTAAATAAACAAAATTTTAGCTAGAAAGGGAAAGAAGTATTTCAATCTTTAGCCTCCATTAATATAGGCATTAGAATTAATTTATGTAATTTTCTAATATCTAAACAAACAGAAAGAGAACACTGAGAATAAAGGAAACAGAATAGGTAAATATTGGTGTTGTAATGGGAATGGGCGGGGATTCTAACTTCAGGAATTATGTAGGGAACTCCAAAGAATTATGAACAACCAGAAGCAGCAAGGTGAGGAAGAGTGGTATAGCAAAAGGAATGTGTGTCCAGGAGCAGGAGGCCTGGAGTTCTAGTCCTGACTGCTCTTAATGGCACATCTCTCTGAAATGATTTGATTCATTGTCAAAAGAAAAATCTTAAACCAGATTACAATTTTTAAAAGTCTTTCAAAGTCTGAAATTCTGAAACATATTGATTTCTTAACTTTTAATGTTGCACCATTTCTAATATTTGATTGTACTCAAGCAGGAATGGGCTGAGGGATTGACGAAGTGGCAAAGTCAGAGAGGGAAGCAAGCATAATCATCCACAGTAATTCCACAAGCAGGTTTGGCAGCTCCTTTCGGATAACACGTCTGAGGTTGATGCTACCTTGGTGATCTGTTTAAGAGTTCAAGTTTCCCCCATGCTAGTTGTACTTGCGTTTTCTGTGGTGTCTTCCACGGGCAGAAACTAATGTTATTGGTAATTCTTATTGCAAGTATTGAA
Source organism: Macaca nemestrina (assembly GCF_043159975.1). Classification (NCBI taxonomy): domain Eukaryota; kingdom Metazoa; phylum Chordata; class Mammalia; order Primates; family Cercopithecidae; genus Macaca; species Macaca nemestrina. The sequence continues at coordinate 80,233,942 of NC_092135.1, read as the reverse complement.
TTGCTGGCCACGAAGGTAATTCTGGGTAGATTTGCCAGAATCTACTATGCCTCACATCATCCAGGAGAACTGGATGATTATTATAGACTGAATTTAAAAGTATGCCTTATGAAAATGATAATATTCAAACTTAAGATAGAATGCCTGTTGATAGATGAACCTGTTAACTGCAGTTTCTTGTAGTCCAGGACATAAGAGATTGCACTGTGATTTGTAAATTGCATTTGCACTGTGTATGGTGGTTACCTTTGATAGCTTTCTAATTTGGGGAAAGTAATTTGACCTCTTTAGGCCTCACTTGCCTAAGTTCACACAGTTCTTGTAAAGTAAGCATGGATAGTGACTGGCATATCAAAAGTTCCCAGCAACTATTAACTGCTATGAATTTATTACTACAAACATTCTATTGGAAGGAAATAAAATAGAAATCTTCATTCCACATTTGTAAACTAAAATTGTACTAAAACACTTATCAAATATTAATAAATGTCTTTCATTGTTTTAAGTACCAATAATTTGACTTTCCTTGTAAAACTCTTTTTAATTTTTAATTTTAAATGCCATGTAATACACTGTTCTCCCTTTGAACTGAGATTTATCCATGTAAACAAGACACACAATTCAATTCATTAAATTAAAGAGGATATTTGTTCCAGGCTGAAAAATTAAGTGGTTTACTACACATAAAAATAAAATTTCCTTGAAAGGAAAAACACAGGTTCCTGCCTAAGTGAGAAAAAATGTATTGTCTACCATCATACCTTACATTCAAAGTCTCAGACTCAGTGGAAAGAGAAAAGGTTACAAGTAAATTGGTCAGCTAAGCAGTTCTTTAGGCATAATTTGACCAGTTGGTTTCTTAGTAAACCTGACTTTCAGCCACAGGTGTCTTTTGTAATGCTAATGTAAGAAACACACTTGTTTTGTCTTTTTCAGTTCAGTAGAGTTGGTTGGTGGGATGAAAATGTGCCTACCTTAGTGCACAGAAAGTTCAGCAAACTTTATTAGTGAGTCAAACTTTACTCAACGAGCCCTGTGCCAAACAGGGCTAGTATTCTAGGTAATAGAGTTCAGTGGGGAATAAAACACTCAAGGATCTCTGTCTGCATGTGGAGGCATAAATAGATAGGTAGATAGACTTGATAGATAGATGATGGACAGATGAAAAAAAAGTAAATAGCTACCTGACAGAAAGAAACCCACCAAATTCTCGTAAGTTGTATGTAGAACGTTAAAATACATCAATGTGGTAGAAAGTGACTGGGTAATTATTTTCGACTGGGTTGTCAGGGAGGGCTTTTCTGAAGAGGTGTCATTTAAAATGAAGTCTTAGTGGGAGGAAGATACCAGCTACGTGAAGGTTATGGAAGAGTGTTCTAGAAGGAAAGAAGAGCTGGTATAAAGATGCTAGGGGAAGAGTTTGTTTCAGATGGTCAAGGAATGGAAAGAAAATCCATGTGAGTAAACCATAGTGCATGATGAAGAGATTGGAATGAGACAAGTTCAGCAAGGTAAAGCAGGGGCAAGATTATGAAGTCAAGGTAAGGAGTTTGGGTTTTAGTCAATGCCCTACTGAAAGATATTGGAAATGTTGAACACAAGAGTGAGGTGATCCAATTTATGTTTAACAAACAAACAAAACTCTGGCTTCTTGTAGGAACTGAATTGTAAAAAGACTAGGCTGAAAGCATGGAGGCCACTGAGGGAACTGGGGCAATGTATGGCTAGTTGTTGGTCATATCTATGACCTCTTTTTCTTTGGCATACAGTCAGATTGCCTTTTCCAGCCTCCCTTAAAGTTAGATGTGATCATATGATAGATTTCTCCTCAATGTAATATGAGTGGAAGCTATGAGCGCTACTTCCAACTCTTAACCATAAAGCTTTCCACATACAACCATCCATGTTCTTTCCCTCTCTACTGGCTTAACATGAGTACAGGGACCATGGAAGAAGCCACGTATTGAAAATGGTGACACCATGTGATGGAAAGAGCTTAGGTCCAAAATCATTCACTAATCAGGAACTCACAACTAAGACTTCTTATGAGTGAGAAGCAAACTGATTAGGTAATGACTGGATTGAGGATTTTACCTCTTACAGTGTTTAGCCTTACCTTAACTAAAATAGGTATTGATGCAGTAAAATAAGTGATTTAGATAGTGGCTGTTATGATGAAGGAAAGGTGATGAATACATAACATATACAGGAGATAAAATAAAAAAAATCTTGATTGAAAATTGCAGAAAAGTGGTAAGGAAGAAGGTAGGAAGGACCCCTAAGTTGCTCGTTTGTGAGCTGTGTAAAAAAGGTTGTCATTTACAATGTTAGATATCAGAGAAAGAAATGTAATGAATTCATTATGACACCTGTTGATTTTGAGGTCTCGAAGTACCCTCCAAGAGCAGCTTTCTAGCATGATATTTGAGTCTGGAAATAAGGAAAACATTCTTTGCTTAAGTTAGCATTAATTGGGCTCATACTATGCCATTGTGTTAAGCACTTCACATATATTACTTCATTTAATTTTCTCTACAAATCAAGTAAAGCAAACTATTCATTTTCCAACTTTACGGATCAAAACACTAAGACTTACAGAGGATAAATAGCTTGCCCATATTAAAGTTTCATGATAAGTATTGCAGTTGAATCTGTACCTTTCCACTGATTTATAATAGTATTTGTTTGATTTATCATTAATGGGTCTGCAAATCTGCTCTTTCTCTGATGAACTCAGCTAAGATCAGCTGGGCCTGGCTCCAGGCTGCAGGTTAGACTCAAGTCTGCTCCACATATTTCCTCACTGTCGTCATCCACCTACTACTTGGGATATGTTCTTACTATGGTGGGTCACAGAAGCCTGAGATGCCAAGCCAACCTGCTGCATTTAATGCTGACACTTGTTTCAAGATGCTGACTTTCCATTGGCCAAAGTAACTCATACTGTCAAAATCAACATCTACATGGGAAATGGTTAGGAAAAGAAGGTTATACTCTACTCACTGAGTTTTTTCTCAATTTCCCTTCCTTCCCTCCCTCTACTAAGTGTCCTTAGGCATAAGGTGACCAGATCATTTCTTAGTAAATCTGACTTTTGGCCACTTGCTTCCTTTCCTCTGCTAAGTCCTTTTGATTAAATTAGTGGTTAGCAAATTTGGTACAAATAAGGGTTGGTTCATGCATTTTAAGTGTCCTCAGCAGATGGAGGGAAGAAAGGGAAATTGAGGGAAAAAACCAACTTTATTGCTCAAACAAAAATAAGATGATGCCAGAGAAAACAAAAAAGGAAAACACTCTAAAGAGTGTCCAGAAGTGAAAGATGCTGCAGAGCTTTGAGAAACATAAAAACCAAGGTGTATCCTTAGATATAGCTATGGAGAAGTCAGGATGGCAGAAGCAAGAGTGGCTGCAGTGCCACCTCTGGGGAGGGAATCAGAAGTGGCAAAACGATTATCTGCGTGCAAGTTTTCTATGAAGAGAAAGTACAAGAGTATAAGAACGCTGGCTTGAGGAAAGTGAAGATAGCTAAGCTAACTCATGCAGTGGTTAAGACTGCATGGCTAACTATCTAAGAAACTACCCACTAATTGTGTGACCTTAGGCAAGTTACTTAATCTCACGGTGTCTCAGATTCCTCATCATAAAATGAAGATAAATGTAAATTACTTCACAAAATCAATGTGAGATGAAAGAAATTATTATATGTAAAGTGCTTATGTTAGTTATTATTGTTTTATTTCCAGAATGGGAAAATATTCAACATGATCCTATATTGATGACAAAAGGATTGTATAAAGAAAAGATTAAAAATTTAGGGGGATTTTATATTATGTCCTTATTATTAAAAAATTACCACCCATCTATATTTTCTGTAGACTTAGGTAAATGGGAGAAATCTGATTATTTTCTTCTGAATCATTTAAGCCAACATGCCCCCTTTAAGCAAGATAAATTTGTTGTGTATCTGATAATTAATGATATTATATAAAATTTCAATTTATACTCATTTCCATCCAAAATATATTTATATGCATTTTAGCAAAGATAGTGAAAATAACAAATTAGCCAATGCTTCTCCAAATTTGTGAGTTTGCTCAATTTAATTTTATGTTCCAATTTTATATTTTAATTATCAGTCATCTTATTAAAATCTTGGTGATATATCAGTCAGTAAAAATCCTCTAATGCAGCTATTTATTTATAAGTATAAATGTTATTTTGCATTTAAGATTTGATTAGCCAAGAAGTAAGCTAAGTCAATTTACCAAAAACTGCTTTTATCTGACAATTTCTTAAAATCTTTCATGTATTGTAAGACACAGACTCCTCAAACTAGAATTTAAAATCATGGACAATGAAGCCTCAGGTTATATCCTTCTGTTCTTTCATATATGCCATTTCCGTTCCTTACTGCCACTTATTCTCTCAAACTGATTCTTGGCAATAGGCCAGGTTAGGGCTGCCTGGTCACTAGCCACTTGAAAGCTGGGACCTAATATGGCTGTACCCCAGAGAAAAAGAAGGTATGTACTTGATTTTTATAACTTTTACTGTTAAAAAACCACCTCCTAGAAATCCTAAGTGGCAATAGGCTTCATGTGTCATCAAAGTTTTTCACTATCCATAGAAAAAGATGTTAAAATGAAGTTTGATAATGGATAATCTTTTACAAGCCATGACGCTTTTCAGAGTCCTAGCTAACCACTAATTTAATCAAAAGCATCCTCCTTTGTACTTTCACTTCATAATCTTTACATCTTTGTCAAAATGTGTCAAGTTGTAGTGATGGTTCTTTGTCTTTTGTTTTCAGATAGAGACCCCAGTTCCTAAGCATGATTAATTTCCTTCTGGGTGAATGTATCTTTTGTTTCCTTCTAGGAAAACTTCAGGTTGTATCTTTGTAAAACTCACTATTTAACTCATATTTTTCTGAGCTAAAAGTTGAAAAGGTTTTTTTAAACTCATAACAGCTTCATAAATAAATAATATCAAAAATCCAGAGCCCTATATTGTTTTGTCATTTTCTCAAATCTAATAGTTTGTGTTATATAGCACTTAATGAAGGCTGCCACTGAGTCATAAAGTGTGTGTTTGTGTTTGTGTGTGTGTGTGTGTAACTCAGGTACCCTTTACACCAAAATCATGTTCTCATATTGATAAGGTAGACTATTCAAAGAGATATACCAGTTTAAGCAATTTGTTTTATTATTTTGGGAAAGATTTGGTAGTCAAAACATTGCATCAGAATCACTCAGTCATAACCTGTAAGTGACCATTTACTACTGTGTGTAAAACTTACCTGACCACACATATGTGGACACTCAACAAGTGTCCAGTGATTTTACTTTGCCATTACATTTCCTAGTCCTTAGGAACGATTACATTGAGTTGACAGTTTATACTTTAAGGATTTGAAAGAATTTCTTTCCCATTGCTTATTAATATTGATTAATACTTAAGGTATTTACTAAATGTACTACTCATAATCTTAGTGTTATTTCCATCTTTATATAGATGGAAATAGCATGGATTCTGAGAAAGTTCTACTTTTTTAAGACATGCCTCTTCTATGATTCAACAGTACGGCTATGCACAGGTTCTTTAAAATTTTAAGGCTCAGTGTCCACATTTTCCAATTGAGACTATTTCATGAGGGCTTTTGTGAAGATTAAGTAAGTTTTAATAGTTTATTGAATAAATTGGGCTCCAATTATAATTAAGGACTAAAAGATTTATTAAGACACAAAACATGCATATAGACTATATATTTATATATCAAGTCAATCATTTATAAATTGCAGAAAAATAAACAAATTAAATTATTGGTGTATGTAAGAAAATAATGCCAAGTTTTGGAAATATGTATAGATACACACACATAACTAGCACATATCTCCAATATTAGGATATGAAATATGATATGGATGTCTTCTTACATATAAATATTGGGATGTTTGAGTCTGTTGCATGCAATAGAGCTGCGAGTTGAAATTTGGTGAGAATGTATGCTTTGGTGCTGAGGTTTTCATAATCTTGAGTTAAGTAACAATGACACCTATAAACTTAATTAATTCAAAAGGATGAATTTTATTCACATAGAAAGTTTTTCTTAGGGAAGATATTTGATAGCTAAAATTACGGCAGGACATCAGAGGATCCAGGTCACTTATTTGAAAATCACATGTATATAAGGAGGCTACAGTGATTTTTCCTGACAGTGATCATCTCTTCTTGGAGCAGAGAGATAGCCAAGACCTACTTGAGCATGGATAGTGGAGAGAGGAAAGAGCTCAAGAGTGACAAAGTAGTGAGGATAAGCGAGTGGAATAGTAGTAGAAGAATAGGGTTATGGTTAAATATCTTCTGTGAGAGTTAGAGGTGAGTGAGTTGAGAAACCAGAGTTAACTAGATGGGCCTACTCCCATATCAAGATTAAACTGTCATCATCCTGTCTGTTAAAATAACATCATTGAGGGTAACATTGTTCCAGATGACAGAAAGGCACAGGTATTGAGTGAATGATTTGGGTGGTCAATAATAAGTGTACAAAATGGTATCAATAATATATTTGTTTCTTTTATCATTTTAGTCTCAGGTTTATTTTTCTAAAATTTCTTAACTATATTTAATATTAAACTCTAAGACATTTAGTGTTGGAAGCAAAATTGACCATTTGCTTGTTCACAGCATTAAAAGTATTTTTCCCTTCCAGTCAATATTCACTTGCTAAATCAGAGTAAGGGTAAAACAATCTAAGCAGCCATTGAGAAGGGTAATTTTTAAAAAATGAAATTTTCACAAACTGATTTCTTTGGACACACTGATATTTGTCACACTCCACTGACTGTAAAAGTATGTGGCGAATATGGTGTACATAGATCATGCATGGTTTTTTTTTGTTCTTAGCAGCAGTAGGAGGAACATCTTTTCAACAGCTGGCTCTTTCATGAAGCAGTTGATTACTGGAGTTTGGATTGAGTTTTCTGGTATAGGTAGTTAGCATTCAGATGGGTTTCTTGAGATTACTTAGCTATTTTACTGGCAGCATTTTAAAGTTGCATGACCATTTGTTCCACAGGCTTGTTTTAAGTAGTTTCTTTGAAAAGCAAGGTTCTTTTAGACATCACTAAGACAAAGCACTCATTATAACATTCTTTAGCATTTTTTTCCATTGGACATTTCAAAAGAAAATTGTAGTAGAAAACCAGCATCTGTGTTATACAACTTGACAGAATATCACACCTTCAAAGGAAAATGAAGTAACTGATGAAAACACAAAATTAATGCTAAAATTAAAACATGAAAATGACTCATGCATTTTAGAATGCACAGACTCCCTTAAGTTTCTAGATAAAACTTGATTCTCCCTACTATTTAAATGGACTTTCTGTTACAATTCTTTATTTTTTATTTCCTCAGTTATTCTTTCTGCCCCAGAAAAAACACAGAGATTATCTTCTATTTGTGAAAAACATCTCTATAACTTTTCCAATACCAAATAGGTAATGTCCATTTGCACCAGCCCTGTAACTTTCTTGTTTTTTCATTGTTAGTTTGTGCAGTTATTTAAGTACATCGTTAAAAAGAAGTTTTTACCTTTTTGCCACCTTATTAATATCATTTTGGCAATTTAGTCAGGCAGCAAGAAAATACAATTCTTACTTTTGAATAAGATGATGGATGGTCATATGTATTGATTTTCCTTCCAACTTGAAACCCCCTAAAATTGAAAATAAAAATTTATAAACCCACAAAATCAAAGAGGAAAAAAAGTGAAGGCATTAGAGAATAGGATATTTTAGCAAATTTTTGAAAAATGTAAACAGAAGAAATAGTGGTAACTGGCAGAGCAGAATCACTAAGCATAGGACTCCCCCAACAGAAGAAATGAAGAAAAGCTTTTAAATTTTGAGAGAAAATTCTTTTCAATCTAGAATATTCTGTCAGACTATCAATCAAGTGGGAAGAAAGAGCAAAACTTTTAGCATTCAGAAACTCAATGATTTATGTCACATACACACTTTCTTGGAAACTACTGGAGAATGTGCAAAACAGAAGAGAATTCAGAAGTGAGGTCATAGAATCCAGAAACAGGGGATCCTTCAGGGAATGTGGTAGAGGGCGGCCTCAAGATGACAGCTTTGTAAGATCTGGAGAGCAATTGATCTGAATGTGAGCCAGAGATAGAGGTCCAAGATAGGTTTCCAGCATAAAAGAGGAAGTGCTGATTGATATTTGGAAGACGTAAATGGGGCTTAGGGGGAAAATATGGATAGACATTCAGAACATAATGTTAGTAAAAAATGCAGTAATTCATTACTTTGCGTAACAACAACAACAACAACAACAACAACAACAACAAACCCAGGCATGGAAATGTAATCTTCATACACTATTCAGCTATGTAATGAACATTACATGTCTGATCATAAAAATGTAAACCTTGATTATTAAAAAGTTATGAGTATTATAAAACAGAATTTTTGGTAACTTAGGGTAAGGTAAAATGGGGCAGATATGTAAAAAACACCTAAGTCCTTATTCACCATAACAGGAGGTCAATAGGTAGTATCCAGTATCAGTAAACCAAGAGATAGCAGAATAAGCACACCATTTTAAAATGTACAGTAAAATTCCAGAAAAAAATCAAAGTATTTTTAAAGAGATGTCCCAGTGAGCAGAACATAGGATGGGACTAAGTAAATGAAGAAACTGCTAATTTTTATTTTTATTTTTTTATGTACTTTAAGTTCTAGGGTACATGTGCACAACATGCAGGTTTGTTACATATGTATACAGGTGCCATGTTGGTGTGCTGCACCCATTAGCTTGCCATTTACATTAGGTATATCTCCTAATGCTATCCCTCCCCTCTCCCTCCACCCCACAGCAGGCCCCGGTGTATCATGTTCTCCTTCCTGTGTCCAAGTGTTCTCATTGTTCATTTGCCACCTATGAGTGAGAATATGCGGTGTCTGCTAAGAATGATAGTTTCCAGCTTCATCCATGTCCCTACAAAGGACATGAACTCATCCCTTTTTATGGCTGCATAGTATTCCATGGTGTATATGTGCCACATTTTCTTGATCCAGTCTGTCACTGATGGACATTTGGGTTGGTTCCAAGTCTTTTCTATTGTGAATAGTGCTGCAATAAACATATGTGTGCATGTGTCTTTATAGCAACATGATTTATAATCCTTTGGGTATATACCCAGTAATGGGATGGGAGGGTCAAATGGTATTTCTAGTTCTAGATCCTTGAGGAATCACCACAATGTCTTCCACAATGGTTGAACTAATTTACAGTCCCACCAACAGTGTAAAACCGTTCCTATTTCTCCACATCTCTCCAACACCTGTTGTTTCCTGACTTTTTAATAATCGCCATTCTAACTGGTGTGAGATGGTAATTGTGGTTTTGATTTTCATTTCTCTGATGGCGAGTGATGATGAGCACTTTTTCATGTGTCTGTTGGCTGTATGAATGTCTTCTTTTGAGAAGTGTCTGTTCATATCCTTTGCCCACTTTTCGATGGTTTTTTTTTTGTAAATTTGTTTGAGTTCTTTGTAGATTTTGGATATTAGCCCTCTGTCAGATGAAAAGATTACAAAAATTTTCTCCCATTCTGTAGGTTGCCTGTTCACTCTGATGGTAGTTTATTTTGCTGTGCAGAAGCTCTTTAGTTTAATTAGATCCCATTTTTCAATTTTGACTTTTGTTGCCATTGCTTTTGGTGTTTTAGACATGAAGTCCGTACCCATGCCTATGTCCTGAATGGTATTGCCTAGGTTTTCTTCTAGGGTTTTTATGGTTTTAGGTCTAAAATTTAAGTCTTCATCCATCTTGAGTTAATTTTTGTATAAGGTGTAAGGAAGGGATCCAGTGGCTTAAAGTGGTTTTTTCCAATTCTGTGAAGAAAGTCATTGGTAGCTTGATGGGGATAGCATTGAATCTATAAATTACCTTGGGCAGTATGGCCATTTTCATATTGATTCTTCCTATACATGAGCATGGAATGTTCTTCCATTTGTTTGTGTCCTCTTTTATTTTATTGAGCAGCAGTTTGTAGTTCTCCTTGAAGAGGTCTTTCACATCCCTTGTAACTTGGATTCCTAGGTATTTTATTCTCTTTGAAGCAATTGTGAATGGGAGTTCACTCATGATTTGTCTCTCTGTTTGTCTGTTATTGGTGTATAAGAATGCTTGTGATTTTTCGCACATTGATTTTGTATCCTGAGACTTTGCTGAAATTGCTTATCAGCTTAAGGAGATTTTGGGCTGAGACGATGGGGTTTTCCAAATATACAATCATGTCATCTGCAAACAGGGATAATTTGACTTCCTCCTTTCCTAATTAAATACCCTTTATTTCTTTCTCCTGCCTGATTGCCCTAGCCAGAACTTCCAACACTATGTTGAATAGGAGTGGTGAGAGAGGGCATCCCTGTCTTATGCCAGTTTTCAAATGGAATGCTTTCAGTTTTTGCTCATTCAGTATGATATTGGCTGTGAGTTTGTCATAAATAGCTCTTATTATTTTGAGATACATCCCATCAATACCGAATTTATTGAGAGTTTTTAGCATGAAGGGCTGTTGATTTGTGTCAAAGGCCTTTTCTGCATCTATTGAGATAATCATGTGGTTTTTGTCTTTGGTTCTGTTTATATGCTGGATTACGTGTATTGATTTTCATATGTTGAACCAGCCTTGCATCTCAGGGATGAAGCCCACTTTATCATGGTGGATAAACTTTTTGATGTGCTGCTGGATCCAGTTTGCCAGTATTTTATTGAGGATTTTTGCATCGATGTTCATCAGGGATTTTGGTCTAAAATTCTCTTTTTTTGTTGTGTCTCTGCCAGACTTTGGTATCAGGATGATGCTGGCTTCATAAAATGAGTTAGGGAGGATTCTCTCTTTTTCTATTGATTGGAATAGTTTCAGAAGGAATGGTACCAACTCCTCCTTGTACCTCTGGAAGAATTCGGCTGTGATCCATCTGGTCCTGGACTTTTTTTGGTTAGTAGGCTATTAATTATTGCCTCAATTTCAGAGCCTGTTGTTGGTCTATTCAGAGATTCAACTTCTTCCTGGTTTAGTCTTGGGAGGGTGTATGTGTCCAGAAATTTATCAATTTCTTCTAGATTTTCTAGTTTATTTGTGTAGAGGTGTTTATAGTATTCTCTGATTGTAGTTTGTATTTCTGGGGGATTCATGGAGATATCCCCTTTATAATTTTTTATTGTGTCTATTTCATTCTTCTCTCTTTTCTTCTTTATTAGTCTTACTAGCAGTCTATGAATTTTGTTGATCTTTTCAAAAAATCAGCTCCTGGATTTATTGATTTTTTGAAGGGTTTTTTGTGTCTCTGTGTCCTTCAGTTCTGCTCTGATCTTAGTTATTTCTTGCCTTTTGCTAGCTTTTGAATGTGTTTGCTCTTGCTTCTCTAGTTCTTTTAATTGTGATGTTAGGGTGTCAATTTTAGATCTTTCCTGCCTTCTCTTGTGGGCATTTAGTGCTATAAATTTCCCTCTACACACTGCTTTAAATGTGTCCCAGAGATTCTGGTATGTTGTGTCTTTGTTCTCATTGGTTTCAAAGAGCATCTTTATTTCTGACTTCATTTCATTAAGTACCCAGTAGTCATTCAGGAGCAGGTTGTTCAGTTTCCATGTAGTTGAGTGATTTTGAGTGAGTTTCTTAATCCTGAGTTCTAGTTTGATTGCACTGTGGTCTGAGAGACAGTTTGTTATGATTTCTGTTCTTTTACATTTGATGAGGAGTGCTTTACTTCCAACTATGTGGTCAATTTTGGAATAAGTGTGATGTGGTGGTGAGAAGAATGTATATTCTTTGATTTGGGGTGGAGAGTTCTGTAGATGTCTATTAGGTCTGCTTGCTGCAGAGCTGAGTTTAATTCCTGGATATCCGTGTTAACTTTTGGTCTCATTGATCTGCCTAATGTTGACAGTGGGGTGTTAAAGTCTCCCATTATTATTGTGTGGGAGTCTAAGTCTCTTTGTAAGTCTCTAAGGACTTGCTTTATGAATGTGGCTGCTCCTGTATTAGGTGCATATATGTTTAGGATAGTTAGCCCTTCTTGTTGAATTGATCCCTTTACCATTATGTAAGGCCTTTTTTGTCACTTTTGATCTTTGTTGGTTTAAAGTCTGTTTTATCAGAGACTAGGATTGCAAACCCTGCCTTTTTTTGTTTTCCATTTGGTTGGTAGATCTTCCTCCATCCCTTTATTTTGAGCCTACGTGTGTCTCTGAACGTAAGATGGGTCTCCTGAATACAGCATACTGATGGGTCTTGACTCTTTATCCAATTTGCCAGTCTGTGTCTTTTAATTGGAGCATTTAGTCCATTTACATTTAAGGTTAACATTGTTATGTGTGAATTTGATTCTGTCATTATGATGTTAGCTGGTTATTTTGCTCATTAGTTGATGCAGTTTCTTTCTAGCATTGATGGTCTTTACATTTTGGCATGTTTTTGCAATGGCTGGTACTGGTTGTTCCTTTCCATGTTTAGTTCTTCCTTCAGGAGCTCTTGTAGGGCAAGCGTGGTGGTGACAAAATCTCTCAGCATTTGCTTGCCTGTAAAAAAATTTATTTCTCCTTCACTTTTGAAACCTAGTTTGGCTGGATATGAAATTCTGGGTTGGAAATTCTTTTCTTTAAGAGTGTTGAATATTGGCTCCCACTCTCTTCTGGCTTGTAGAGTTTCTGCTGAGAGATCCGCTGTTAGTCTGATGGACTTCCCTTTGTGGATAACCCGACCTTTCTCTCTGGCTGCCCTTAACATTTTTTCCTTCATTTCAACTTTGGTGAATCTGACAATTATGTGTCTTGGAATTGCTCTTCTCGAGGAATATCTTTGTGGCATTCTCTGTATTTCCTGAATTTGAATGTTGGCCTACCTTGCTAGGTTGGGTAAGTTCTCCTGGATAATATCCTGCAGAATGTTTTCCAACTTGGTTCCATTCTCACTGTCTCTTTCAGGTACACCAATCAGACATAGATTTGGTCTTTTCACATAATCCCATATTTCTTGGAGGCTTTATTCATTTCTTTTTACTCTTTTTTCTTTAAAGTTCTCTTCTTGCTTCATTTCATTAATTTGATCTTCAATCACTGATACCCTTTCTTCCAGTTGATCAAATCGGTTACTGAAGCTTGTGCATTCATCGTGTAGTTCTCATGCCATGGTTTTCAGCTCCATCAGGTCATTTAAGGACTTCTGTACACTGGTTATTCTAGTTAGCCATTCGTCTAATCTTTTTTCATGGATTTTAGCTTCTTTGTGATCCTCCTTTAGCTTGGAGAAGTTTGATCATCTGAAGTCTTCTTCTCTCAACTTGTCAAAGTCATCTCCATCCAGCTTTGTTTCATTGCTGGCAAGGAGCTGCATTCCTTTGGAGAGGGAGAGGCACTCTGATTTTTAGAATTTTCAGCTTTTCTGCTCTGTTTATTTCCCCAACTTTGTAGTTTTATCTACCTTTGGTCTTTGATGATGGTGACGTACAGATGGGGTTTTGGTGTGGATGTTCTTTCTGTTTGTTAGTTTTCCTTCTAACAGTCAGGACCCTCTGCTGCAGGTCTTTTGGAGTTTGCTGGAGGTCCACGCTAGACCCTGTTTGCCTGGGTATCAACAGCAGAGACTGCAGACCAGCAAGTATTGCTGAACAGCAAATGTTGCTGCCTGATCATTCCTCTGGAAGCTTCATCTCAGAGGGCCATGTGAGGTGTCAGTCTGCTCCTACTGGGGGGTGCCTCACAGTTAGGCTACTAGGGGGTCAGGGACCCACTTGAGGAGGCAGTCTGTCGGTTCTCAGATCTCAAACTCCATGCTGGGAGAACCACTACTCTCTTCAAAGCTGTCAGACAGGGACATTTAAATCTGCAGAGCTTTCTGCTGCCTTTTGTTTGGCCATGCCCTGCCCCCAGAGGTGGAGTCTTCAGAGGCAGGCAGGCCTCCTTGAACTGCGGTGGGCTCCACCTGGTTCGAGCTTCCCAGCAGCTTTGTTTACCTACTCAAGCCTCAGCAATGGCGGGCACCCCTCTCCCAGCCTCACTGCTGCCTTGCAGTTTGATCTCAGACTGCTTTGCTAGCAATGAAGATGGCTCCATGGGTGTTGGACCCTCTGAGCCAGGCACAGGATATAATCTCCTGGAGTACCATTTGCTAAGACCCTTGGAAAAGTGCGGTATTAGGGTGGGAGTGACCCGATTTTCCAGGTGCTGTCTGTCATGGCTTCCCTTGGCTAGGAAAGGGAATTCCCTGACCCCTCATGCTTCCTGGGTGAGGCGATGCTTCGCCCTGCTTTGGCTCTCACTCGGTGGGCTGCACGCACTGTCCTGCACCCACCGTCCAATACGCCCCAGTGAGATGAACCTGGTACCTCAGTTAGAAATGCAGAAATCACCCATCTTCTGCGTCGCTTATGCTGGGAGCTGTAGACTGGAGATGTTCCTAGTTGGACATCTTGGAACCCAGATATTGCTAAACTGCTAATTTTTATAAAAAGATTTCAGAGATAGGTAGCGAGAAAGAGAAATTAAATATATTTAATTTCACTTTAAAACTATATGTATTTGTAAATTAAATATGCCTGTTTATTTTTTTCCATAATTTACTCCAATAAAGTTGTTTTAAAAGTGAAGTTCAGAGGATGAGAAAGACAAAAGAAAACCTTAAAATTTAGACTTACAAAGATATTTTCCTTAAGATATGTAGACCCTATACCATTGAAGCCCTAAAGCCTATGGGATAGGTATTCAGGGTTGATATTCTTCGAAGCGTATTGACTGTGGAAAGAAAAAGAAAGTAGTATTTAAAAAATCTGGTCAATGAATATATATTCTACAAGGAAGGTTACTCTTATCAGTAATCAAAGCCATTCTGTTTTGATGGTCATTGGCTTCCCAGGGAACAAATCCTAAAGAAGACTGATGGGACTCCTCTATTTTCTTTTTTTTCTTTTTCTTTTTTTTTTTTGAGATGGAGTCTCGCGCTGTCACCCAGGCTGGAGTGCAGTGGCCGGATCTCAGCTCACTGCAAGCTCCGCCTCCCGGGTTCACGCCATTCTCCTGCCTCCGCCTCCCGAGTAGCTGGGACTACAGGCGTCCACCACCTCGGCCGGCTAGTTTTTTGTATTTTTTTACTAGAGACGGGGTTTCACCGTCTTAACCATCATGGTCTCGATCTCCTGACCTCGTGATCCGCCCGTCTCGGCCTCCCAAAGTGCTGGGATTACAGGCTTGAGCCACCGCGCCCGGCCGACTCCTCTATTTTCTATGGTGCTGGCATGCTTTGGGAGTTTCTGTACATTACAATAATTTAGGTTGTGCTTGCCTAAGAATTACAGAGTGACATTTTTTCTCCTACTACAGACTGTTGTTGAAAATCTGCTCATCTTCCAACTCTTGACAGCGAACATTCATTGCCTACATAAGATTAAAAACTAAACTAAAAAAATGATAATTTACTTTTTAAGAATCCTGCCTCTATGTCCTATTTTCATTATACCTTGGTTATTGTTTTGGTTTAGGATTTTGGTTATTGTTTAAAAGAACATAATTTATAAGAGTCTATTAGGAACTATAAATGTCTCTGTCATTTACCAACTTAAGGTATCTGAGTTGTAAAGAAATGAACTTAAACCTTGGAATTTAAACTTTAAGGTCTTACATTAATGCTTCTCTTCCTAATACTCTGTACAAATCTGTATAAACTATGTTTGGCTTACTTTAAAAAGTTAAAAATTTTAAAAAGAACTTCACATATTCTTGTTTCAGTCAATTCTACCAGATTATTCTTCCCCTCCAAATTAATCATTGCTGAGTTACTATAGAGAACAGGGTTGAACTTACTAGGGTGAAGGCTCTTTCTGGAATGTCAAACAGGTATTCACTTCTGAGGCCCCTCTTACATTTGGACCAACATGAATTACTGTTTCAGTGAGATTTTTAGTGTTGATAAATATCTATATAATTTTGAAGTCTAGTCCATAATATATAAACAATATCTCTATTTATCACTATACAGTAGATCAAAACTATGAATGAACTGCTAAACAATCAAAATGACTTATAAACCTCTCATATGATAGAAATGTAAATTTTACTGATGATACTTCCTTGAAGACTCTATTTTAATGCTAAACTTTCTCTGTATCTTAGTCTACCAAAACATAGAATTGAAGTCTTTCATTGTTTATGTTTAAATACTTGCAAAAATAATGTCAAAAGTTTATGCTCCAGCTCGTCTTCTCCTGCAGATTGATGATTGTTTGTGTTATATCCACTTTTTTGTGTGTTTCATCCACTAGAGACTTTGAAATTATAAGACTCAACTCAATTGTGTAAGCTTGTTAAATCATATCCTTAAATGTGATCCTTAAGTGTGAAAATGTGCCCATTTTCAGACCAGTCCTTGTCTTGATGTGAGTTGGAATTTTTGTAGGGACACAGGAAAGGGTTGAGAATTCAAGACTTACTAAGAAATTGTTCTGTTTAATCACTATATTAAATATGTTTTATGAAGAAATTTTGATCTTCCAAGAAGAAGTCATCAAAATCTCTTGGCCAGACTGCATATGGTAAATTTATCTGTCTGGTACTGTGAATTGATTGACATTGAATACACTGTAATGGAGGATGGTACTTGACAGTTATTCAGTGTAACCTCGTCATGGTAGGGACACAGTAGAGTAGGATAAGACCAATTGACATTGTGAGCCATTCTAGGTGAGGAGCTTTCTGACAGTGTTACGTACCACATTGTTTTTTCCACAGGTCAGTTTAATTCCATCTGAAACACCTGCTGAACCTCAGTGCATCTCAATATAGATGAAACTGCACTTACCTCAGTTGAATGAGAAAAACTTCACTTAAAAATCAGGTGTCTCTCTTGCACCCAGTAGCTCTCTAGCAAGGATCTAGACCACTAAGAATTCCTTGAAGACAACCTAGGACAATTTTTTGTTGTTGTTATTTAGTACATTATTTTATGTTTAAGATCAGAAATTCGTCTTGCTGAGTTACTTGCTTTGTTTGCCTCATTTAGGGGCAGATATGAACTTACAAGAGAAGCCCAACTAGGTGAAGAATTCTGTCATGCCTGTGCAGTGAGACTATGGTGGTCTCCTGGGAAATGCTTGGCTCTTGATCTTTATTTTTAAAAATCAAAAATTCAAATAGATGATGGCATTCCCAAATGAGTTACTTATCGGGGGAACCTGCCCCCAATATTTCAACGTAGGTTCTTTCTATTTTCTCTAAGTGTCAGCTGGTCTGAGAAATAAAGAGAAAGAGTACAAAGAGAGGAATTTTACAGCTGGTCCTCCAGGGGTGACATCACATATCGGTAGGACTGTGATGCCCACCTGACCCAAAAAAAACGCAAGTTTTGTTAAGGATTTCAAAAGGGGAGGGGGTGTACAAACAGGGAGTAGGTCACAAAGATCACATGCTTCAAAGGCCAAAAAAGGAGAACAAAGACCCCATGCTTCTGAGGAAACGGCAAGGACAAAAGCAAAGATCACAAGGCAAAGGGCAAAATTAGAATTACTCATGAGGGTCTATGTTCAGCTGTGCCTGTATTGTCTTGATAAACATCTTAAATAACAGAAAACAGGGTTCAAGAGAAGAGAACTGATCTGATCTCAAATTTACCAGGGTGGGATTTTTTTCCCCACCCTAATAAGCCTGAGGATACTTCCGGAGACCAGGACATATTTCAGTCCTTATCTCAACCGCATAAGACAGACACTCCCAGAGCGGCTGTTTATAGATCTCTCCCCAGGAATGCATTCCTTTTCCAGGGTCTTAATGATTAATATTCCTTGCTAGGAAAAGAATTCAGTGATATCTTCCCTGCTTGCATGTCTATTTATAGACTTTCTGGAAGAAGAAAAATATAGCTCTATTCTGCCCAGCCCCACAGGCAGTTAGACCTTATGGTTGTCTTCCCTTGTTCCCTAAAATCACTGTTATTCTGTTCTTTTTCAAGGTGCACTGATTTCATATTGTTCAAACACACATGTTTTACAATCAATTTGTACAATAGTGGTCCTGAGGTGACATACATCCTCAGCTTACAAAGATAACAGGATTAAGAGATTAAAGTAAGACAGGTGTAAGAAATTATAAGAGTATTATTTGGGAACTGATAAATGTCCATGAAATCTTCACAATTTATGTTCAGAGATTGAAATAAAGACAGGTGTAAGAAATTATAAAAGTATTAATTTGGGAAACTGATATATGTCCATATTAAAATGAAATCTTCACAATTTATGTTCCTCTGCTGCAGCTCCAGCCAGTTCCTCCATTCGGGGTCCCTGACTTCCTGCAACACTTGCTATTTGGAGCACAGCTTCTAAGACCAATTTTTGTTGATTTTTTGTCTACATTCTAGGAACTCATGAGAGCCATGTCTTTATTCGTTGTCTTGAAAAAAACCAGAAACAAATAAACAGAGAAAAGAGAGAAAATGGAAACAGGAAGGAAGGATGGGAGAAAGGAAGGAAGGAAGGAGAGAGGAAGAAAATGTTTTTTCTGGTCATTAATTGTATATCTCTTAGACTCCTCCTTCCTTTCTGGAGTTAGTAGCATTATTTATTATCCTATATGTTGAAGGCATTGAAATTAATTATAGCAAAATTTGTAATGCCTTGTTAATACATAATTTTCCAAAGGCAAAAGTATCACTCTCATGCAAATATAAATTGAGCATATGCCAATGTTTCTATTTAAATCATTAATAATGAGGGAATCAGTAAGAAGTTACGATTGAAACTTGAAAGAGCATTTAGAAAGTTAGATATATATGGGCAATGTTTCAATAAAATGATTGGGTTAGAAGAAAATCTAGTTGATGTCTAATGAGATTATGAATTTACAGGGTGTCTATACTGCCAAATAAAAATTATTTTTATTCACACCAGACAAAAATCTGCAAGTTAACAAAACAGTCTTGCTAAACCTTGGCCCTTTAATCAACATCAAATAGTAAAATGAACTAAATGCCTTATTCTATATACCTTTTGGTTGGCTTTGCCTTTATGTGACTGAAACAACATGCCACCCACCTTTCTGCCTTATTTGCAAATCTCAAGAGAAACTTTCTGACACCTTCTGGGTACTGTGTATTGTGGTTCTGGGCCTGCTAGTCTGTGATCTATTGCCTTATCCCTGCCCTGCCTTATCCCTGCCCTAAAGTGCTCTGTAAAATCATAGCTGAATTTTCCAGGTTCCTGTCAGCTGGCTTGTGCTTGGATCTGGCCAATGGCATATAAAGTCAGGATAGGTGAGGAGGAAGGTAAAAGCCAGGGTATTCCTCTACCTCTCTGTCTGCCTTGAGGAAGCCTCTCTTATATTAGTCGTGTCTCCTCTGTGGTTCGAGATTGCTGTGGGCAGTCCCCACTGGTGTTTCTCTTTTCTGCAGGAACTCCCAAAGCCACTGGGGTCTGGTGATACTGTCTCGCTCTTTTGACCCTCCAAAAGCTTCCTGCAGTTACTTATTTGGGGGATTCTCACTATTCCCTAGTTGTTTTCTCATCTCCCATCATCCAAGTAATCAATTGCAAGAATTAAACTAAGTTTTAAATGTTCAGAGTTGTTTTCCTAGTTAGACTTTAACTAATTTATTTAGTAGTGTTTTATTTTTTATTCTTATTGTTAAGCCTTGCTAAGCAACTCAGAAGTTTATAACAGTGATAATGCGTTCTCAAAACTACTTCTGTCAATGTCAATATAATGCTTCAAAGATATAAAGAAAGAATTATTTACAGTGATTCTGAGAGATTATGGCTATAAAAGCTACATTTCTACAGAAGCAAGGGAAATTCTGTAAAATCAAACATGAGTTTTTTGTCATTCAATTTTAGTTTTGTCTTGAAACTTAGGTATTAATACATACACAAAAGAAGGCAGGGAGGGAAAGAGAGAGAGAGAATCAATCAAATTAGAGTCTAAAATATTTTTATAATACATATAACAACCTTCACAATAAAAGTTATCTTCTCAATCAATTCTTTTGACCTTGATTTGATTGCTTTTTATGCCACAAATTGCATCTCCAAAAAGTTGGTCTTTCAAGAGACTTTTCTTATAAATGAACCAATTTTTCTATCACTGAGTATCAAGAGTAACAGAAGGACTTCTCTGCTCTCTGATAGTATCTGCCATGGAAATATTTCTGTTTTTAGATATTTTTGTGTTGTATGATCTATTGTAATTGGAAAAATATCATGTTGACTTTTCTTTCTGTGTTTTTTTTCCGTATGCATGTTTGTGTAAAAATCTATTTTTTAAAGTTTTCTTCTCTGCTAGTGCACTTTTGAAGTGTGTTGGTACATGGTACTGCATTAATTAAGAATAAATATCCCAAGCCATTTGATATATTTGTGTCATCCCAAAATTCATAGGTTCAAATTCTAACCCTTCCAAGGTGATAGTAGGAGGTTGGGCGTTTGGGAGGTGATTAGATCATGAGGACAGAGCTCTCGTGAATGGGATTAGTGTCTTCATAAAAGAGGCCCCAGAGAGCTGGTTTGCTCCTTCTACCATGTGAGGTTACAGTGAGAAGACAGCCATCTATGAACTGGGAAGAAGGCCTTCACCAGACATTGAATCTGCCAACACCTAGGTCATGGATTTCTGGCCTCCAGGACTGTGAGAAAGAAATTTATCTTGTTTATAAGCCACCCAGTATACGGTATTTTGTTATAGCAGCCTAATTGCTCTAATATACCACTTTTAACCATTTCTTTGTTATTTTTGGTGGAACTGGTGCTGAGATTGCTTTGCTCAGCCAATATAGTAATAGGTTTTACTGGTTTTCACCCCCTTAATGCTTCAGGGGCACCCAAATCTCAAAGTTCTTCACCCAGCCAACCTTTTATCTACTCACTTTCATTCTTTCTAAGCCACAATTTAATTTGATTTTTGTAAAAGTACTTAACACACTTTTTTCTTTCCTCTGATTTTGCAAAAAGAGAAAAGAAAAGATAAATTCAGCCATCATTGTTTCATCATATTTCTCTTTCTCTTTTCACTTAATATGTATTTTCTTCTGTATATCTACCTCAAACCTGAAATATGTGCCTGTTTTCAGTTAGTTAAGTACATAAGCATGATATATGTGACAAAAAGATATATATATATATATATATATATATATATATATATATATATATAAAATGTTAAATCTATTTTTTTTTACTCTTGGCTTTACCATATGCCTAAAAGAGCCTAGAACTCTATCTCAACATCAGTATCAACTTTGAATGCTTCATACCCTTTCAAAATCTTTTAAATTCAAGATGAATTGTGACATCTTGTTTTTCAGTCTTTTAAATTTGTCATGGTCAGTGATTCCAAAACTACCAAGTAAAGGACCTGACTTCTAAATTAAGTCACTTTCCTTGTGACTTGGACATTTAACTTAAATAGGGCACTACATCATTAAAATTATTTTTATTATTATCAAAAGAGATCAGTCAATTCCCCAGAAGTAAATAATCACAATGTTTTAGCTCTTTTAGTCCTTCCTTCTTTTGGAGGAAGATTTATATTTCCAAATTAAAATGCTGTACTCTTTTTGATTTATCAATTTCAGACTTTATGGACATCCACAATGATAATAGAGGAAATAACTCTTGTACATTAACTTCATCAACTTACTTACTCTAATCTTCTCAAAAGAGATATTGTTTCTTATTTTGTTTTAAACTTACTAGTGTTTATAGTAATATGACTTTGTATATGTTATTCATCTGTCAATCAGATAGTGAACTGTGACTGTTTCCTATCTCATACAACTTCTTTCTTACTCCTAGATTCATAATTATTGTATCTTTTCATACATATATTTTACAATTTTATAAATGTTTGATCTGTCAAAATGAATTTCCAAACATTCTATCAGTTCCATTGGTCATTAGTTCAATTTTTTCCTTTACAGGTTTCTATCACACGTCCTTTCCTCTGTACTCATACTTCAATTTGGACTAGTTAGTTTCTAGGATGGACGCATACCTCTTATTGTAAGACTTCCCTTCCCAACTTATCTGTCTTAGATTTTCTGTTGTGTTCGTGTACTGGTCAAATGCATCTCCCCAGTGGCTTCTTGAAAAAGAGTGTAGAAAATTCAAATTTTTGAAGTTGTTGAATATTTGAAAATGCCTTTATTCTTTCCTCAAACTAGATTGACAGTTTGGCTGAGTATAGAATTCTAGGTCAGACCCAGGATCATCTGCATAACATTCAGGACCCAGTGGAAAATGAAAAATGAAAATATGCACTTTCTTGCTCAAAATTATCAAGAATTTCAAGATAGCGGCAGCAGAGCACTAAGGAAAGTGTGGGGCCCTCCCAAGTGCAAGGCCCTGAGTGACTGCACAGGTTCATGCCCATGAAGCTAGCCTTGGTAGGTCCTTTCAGCATGGAGATTCTAAGTTCTGGGAAAGTGACTCTTCAATAATTTTTTCTAATTCTCTTCTGTATTCTTTATGTGTAGAACCCCAATTAGGTGGATATTAGATCTCCCAAACAGGCTCTCTAATTTTTTTCTTTATTATTCTAGTATCCATCTTGCTGTCTTTTTGTCCACTTCCTGGGATAGAAATTAGACTTTCTCTCTACCCCTTCTGCTGACATTTTCAAGTAAATTCTCTCTTTTTTTTTTTTCATTATTATACTTTAAGTTCTAGGGTACATGTGCACAACGTGCAGGTTTGTTACATATGTATACATGTGCCATGTTAGTGTGCTGCACCCATTAACTCATCATTTACATTAGGTATATCTCCTAATGCTATCCCTCCCCCCTCCCCACAATAGGACCTGGTGTGTGATGTTCGCCTTCCTGTGTCCAAGTGATCTCATTGTTCAATTCCCACCTATGAGTGAGAACATGTGATAACTGGTTTTCTGTTCTTGAGATAGTTTGCTGAGAATGATGGTTTCCATCTGCATCCATGTCCCTACAAAGGACACAAACTCATCCTTTTTTATAGCTGCATAGTACTCCATGGTATATATGTGCCACATTTTCTTAATCCAGTCTGTCACTGATGGACATTTGGGTTGATTCCAAGTCTTTGTTATTGTGAATGGTGCCACAATAAACATACATGTGCATGTGTCTTTATAGCAGTATGACTTATAATCCTTTGGGTATATCCCCAGTAATGGGATGGCTGGGTCAAATGGTGTTTCTAATTCTAGATCCTTGAGGAATCGCCACACTGTTTTCCACAATGGTTGAACTAATTTACAGTCCCACCAACAGTGTAAAAGTGTTCCTATTTCTCCACATCCTCTCCAGCACCTGTTGTTTCCTGATTTTTTAATGATTGCCATTCTAACTGGTGTGAGATGGTATCTCATTGTGGTTTTGATTTTCATTTCTCTGATGGCGAGTGATGATGAGCATTTTTTCATGTGTCTGTTGGCTGTATGAATGTCTTCTTTTGAGAAGTGTCTGTTCATATCCTTTGCCCACTTTTTGATGGGGTTGTTTGTTTTTTTCTTGTAAATTTGATTGAGTTCTTTATAGGTTCTGGATATTAGCCCTTTGTCAGTTGAGTAGATTGCAAAAATTTTCTCCCATTCTGTAGGTTGCCTGTTCACTCTGATGGTAGTTTCTTTTGCTGTGCAGAAGCTCTTTAGTTTAACGAGATCCCATTTGTCAATTTTGGCTTTTCTTGCCATTGCTTTTGGTGTTTTAGACATGAAGTCCTTGCCTATGCCTATGTCCTGAATGGTATTATGTAGGTTTTCTTCTAGGGTTTTTATGGTTTTAGGTCTAACATTTAAATCTCTAATCCATCTTGAATTAATTTTCATATAAGGAGTAAGTAAAGGATCCAGTTTCAGCTTTCTACGTATGGCTAGCCAATTTTCCCAGCACCATTTATTAAATAGGGAATCCTTTCCCCATTTCTTGTTTTTGTCAGGTTTGTCAACGATCAGATGGCTGTAGATGTGTGGTATTATTTCTGAGGGGTCTGTTTTGTTCCATTGGTCTATATCTCTGTTTTGGTACAAGTACCATGTTGTTTTGGTTACTGTAGCCTTGTAGTATAGTTTGAAGTCAGGTAGCGTGATGCCTCCAGCTTTGTTCTTGTGGCTTAGGATTGTCTTGGCAATGTGGGGTCTTTTTTGGTTCCATATGAACTTTAAAGCACTTTTTTCCAATTCTGTGAAGAAAGTCATTGGTAGCTTGATGGGGATGGCATTGAATCTATAACTTACCTTGGGCAGTATGGCCATTTTCACAGTATTGATTCTTCCTATCCATGAGCATGGTATGTTCTTCCATTTGTTTGTGTCCTCTTTTATTTCACTGAGCAGTGGTTTGTAGTTCTCCTTGAAGAGGTCCTTTACATCCCTTGTAAGTTGGATTCCTAGATATTTTTTATTCTCTTTGAAGCTATTGTGAATGGGAGTTCTTTCATGATTTGGCCCTCTGTTTGTCTGTTACTGGTGTATAAGAATGCTTGTGATTTTTGCACATTGATTTTATATCCTGAGACTTCGCTGAAGTTGCTTATCAGCTTAAGGAGATTTGGGGCTGAGACAATAGGGTTTTCCAAATATACCATCATGTCATCTGCAAACAGGGACAATTTGACTTCTTCTTTTCCTAACTGAATGCCCTTTATTTCTTTTTCTTGCCTGATTGCCCTAGCCAGTACTTCCAACACTATGTTGAATAGGAGTGTTGAGAGAGGGCATCCCTGTCTTGTGCCAGTTTTCAAAGGGAATGCTTCCAGTTTTTGCCCATTCAGTATGATATTGGCTGTGAGTTTGTCATAAATAGCTCTTATTATTTTGAGATACATTTCATCAATACCGAATTTATTGAGAGTTTTTAGCATGCAGGGCTGTTGAATTTTGTCAAAGGCCTTTTCTGCATTCATGTAAATTCCTACTGTTAATTTCCAAAAGCCCTTTCATCACTATTTGTTCCATTTAAAAAGTTGCATGTTTTTGCATCGTGGATCAATCTCTTTTCTCAAAGTTTTTGCTTGTTTCTTAATGGTTCTTTTCAATCTCTATTTCAATTTATTAAGTCATTAATGTTTCAGTGGTGAGCACCAGTAAAGACATTTTTTAATCTACCAGGATTTAATGCAAACCATAAATACTCTTTTGTCTATTTCTTTTCGAAAAATATAAAAATTATACCACAGTTAAATAATATAATATGAGTAAGTTATTTCAGATGGGTAACACTGACCAGAAACACTTGATTGGTTCCTTGTTTAGATTCAATATGATATTACTGTTTTCTCATCTTCAAGGAGAAACAAATTGATCTAGAAAACTAAGATCTTCTAACTCTTTGAATATTTACATCTCTGTACTGTACTTGTTGATGAGGAACTCTTCAACAAACTGGAAATTACATAACGTCCATTTTTGTAGAAAAGGTTAATACCTCTTGAAGTAAAGAAATAGTTTACCTAAATTGTGACTTTGGGGTAAGAGAGAGAATAGTTATAAATTCCTTTGTACTTAAAAGAGTTTTTTCAGTCACATATTCTCTGCCTCAATGGGATTATTTTGCTCCTTTACATGTAGACTGTAGACACATTTTTAAGAGTAATACTGTTTGCCATACTGTTTTTTCTTGTATATATTTAAGGTATGATGTTTTATATACCTATACAGTGAAATGATTTGTACACTCAAGCAAATTAACATATCCATCATTTCACCTAAGTAGCTTTTTTTTTTGGAGGTAAAAGTACCTACAGGTCTACTCTCTTAGCAAATTTCTAGTATACAGTGCAATATTATTAACTGTAGTCCTCATGCTGTACTTTATGCCATTGATCTCATTTGTTTTCATTTTGCTTAATTATAGAAATTGTTTGGGGAATTATTTACCCTATAAAATAAAGGTATCATGGAGCTTTA
Organism: Macaca nemestrina; assembly: GCF_043159975.1. Lineage (NCBI taxonomy): Eukaryota > Metazoa > Chordata > Mammalia > Primates > Cercopithecidae > Macaca > Macaca nemestrina. The sequence continues at coordinate 80,207,998 of NC_092135.1, read as the reverse complement.
CATTTCTATTTGCCTATATGAAAAAAATACTGGAAAAGTCTTTATGTCCATAAACCCTGCATTTTAGACTAAGTTTAGGGTTTAATTTCCTGAGCATCGACCTGCAGAATAAATGACTTCATGATTTAACAGATTTTATTATCAATTTTTTATTGTTTTAGAGTCAAGCAGGACTTAACTGAAAATGACACAGTAGCTTCTTGTTCTGATAGTTTCTATTTATGCTATTTCATGCACTTCTGCTTATGGCCAGATTTTAATGTTAATATTAATATATATTATAGGTATATAATTTCTTTTAACTTTACCTCTTCTGATTCTTAGTGTGGATTTCCTATGACCATATCTTTTTCACTTTTGTTTTTCAATTAGATTACAAATGGGAACATTTATAGTAATGTAATAATTATAAATTATTTTAATAAATTTTATTTATTTAATTATTATTTGTTATTCATGCTGTGTCACATGAGGGATATCCTGTGTATTTTGTATCCTAAAATTTAAAAAGGCATGCATAGACATGCAGGATTTCTCCATATGAGAACATTGTTAGTTATGTAGGTGGTCATTTTGCAAGATTCAGTTATGTAACAATAGCTTAGAAGGTATTCAGAGTACTTGGTTATAAAAACTGCATCATTTAACATTGAGTAACTTTTCATTTGGAATGTAGCAGTTCTATATTTGAATAAAAATACTCAATAATTTTCTACAACTCAGTACTCTTTGTTCAAAAGTAGAAGTTATTTGTCTTCTGCAATTGCTTGATTTAATCACAGAACCAATAAATTGCTTTCAAAGATGGTATTGCTATTTTTGTTTCCATCTTCTTTTAAGTGTCCTGATCATTAGAAGGTAAGGAAGTCCCTTTAAAAACTAAGAATATCAAAGTGTTCTCAGCACATTTTTTCAGGCTGATTTTTAAAGTCTTATGAATTATCAAAGATTTGTGTTATTCTCTTTGGGAAAAGATCATTAGGAACTTAATGATGCTTTGGATTTTTTTTCATGTCTTTGATAATATAACTTAGAAGTTGAAATATTTTAATAAAATTTATGAAAAAAGAAGGTATATATCAATAGCATCTATTTAGCCCATAGCCTTTTTCTTTCTTAAATTACTGATTATATCTTTTAGCTTGTGACTTGTTAGCTTGTTTTTATAATAACAGCCAACATTTTTGTCTACTAATTTTATCATCTCTGTCATATTGAGTTAATTTTAACTCATTTATTTTTATCCTCATCATGGGTGAATTTTCCTGCTTGTTTGCATGCCTGAAAATTTTTTATTTGACGAAAGATCAGTTGGGAAATACCACATAAAAAATTGAAATTATAATGAAAGTCAGAGAAATGCAAATGTTGTCAATGAGAAACAAATAAAATGTGGTTTAGTTTCTATGTAGAGAGCAATCACAATGAACAGGCATCTTCAAAGGACTTACGAGATAGGTAGCATCTCAGATATGCCTGGTAACCAAACATGATTTAGACAGTAACAGATGGTAGGAACATGGAGAAAGAGATTTCAGCAAGAGAGAAACACTTGAATCTAAGATGATGTAAGGGTTTTTGAGGAACAGTGACTACACCAGTTTGCTTAGGAATTAGGGTGTGCATAAAAGAAGCAATGGGAAATACTTGCAGTTTGACACTTGACCACATTGTTTGCACGTCATACAACCCTCAGAGATTGCAAATATCTTGAAGAAGGTATTGTGGTACACACACAGGTATCCACACATTATATATGCATATACATATATATCAGTGTGGTTTTATGTGTATCCTTATATATACACACTTACATATACATATATACTTATATATGTACTAATATCTATATATAAATATATATTCTTTTACACAGCTCCAGGTGCAGTAATAGATACCCAAATTATGTATCTAACTGCACTGGGTTTTTAATACCTTTTTAGCAATGTTGTCTATACTGGTTGATACAAGAGCAGTTTACTTGTTTTACTACCAAACACAGTAGCCGGTAGAGTCCTCATCCACAATTTTCTGGGTCAGAAACTGCTCAGATCAGAACATCAAGAACATGCCTTCACCCTAAGCTTTGGGAACCAGACCAATTATCTATGCCAGAAATTAAGAACATTGTTTTCTACTCAGCTTGCCCACACTGATTGTTGAAAGAAGAAAAATCATTATTAAAAAGAGTTTTTGCTAAATTAAAGGAACTTGTTTATTTTATGCTAAATTAAGGGAACTTGTTTATTTTCAACTCTGAGAATTTGCCTATTGGATGGCTTAAGAAGTAGGCAAATAGGATGTGATTGTCTTCTTAAAAATAAAAAAAAATTGTACAGATATATACAATAAAGCCTTAACACTTTGGAACCCACCAATACTGAACGTACGGTCATTTGAAAATTATTCATTAAGATGTTTGACCTTGTATTAACTAGGAAGAAAGTAAAATAATAGCTGAAATAATATTGTTGAGGATTATTGTATATATAATTTGATTACAAAAGCATATTTGCAATTAGGATAGTAATGATATAAATGATTACAATTAGGATAGTAATGATATAAATAATTCCATTAAGCTGGTGTTCTAGTTGTAAATAATATTTTTACAATAAAAGCTTTTCCTTTTTATGTAAATAGACATGTGCACTCATTAATGAAAATTTAGTGCAACAAGCAAAGAAAAAACAAGTCCTAGTCACCCCCCAATATATATTTCTATCCAGTCCTTTGGGGTTGGCATAGTGAATATAGGCGTGTGTGCGTGTGTGTATGTGTGTGTGTGTTTGTGTCTATGAGGAGATATATGAGTTTACTGAGTTATAACTATATGTAATTATGTTTTCTAGTTGGGTGGTAAAGCCTTACTGAAGTGTTTTTCCCCAGTGGAAGTTTTATATCCAGTTATAGGTTTATATAGCTAATTGTGAATTATCAAGATATAATTCATAATATTTTGTTTTTAAACCACATTGAGATCTCTGTGTGAAAGGGCATGTTCATTGTGCAAGCATTAGAGCCTCTTGATTATCACAAGTCTTATCAGTTATAGTTGCAGACGGGATGACTCCCCTAGGAACAACCACAAGCTGTTGTGAGTTAGGAAATGCACTTGTTGATGGTCTCCCAGGGTACTCATCGTCTCGTTTGATAATAAAGATTTATCCATTCTTGACTACCTTGTTTTGCTTCATTCTCTATTCATTTATCAGTGTGTTTTGGGTTCATCCGCATATAAAAGAAACCACAAAATAATTGTGGTTTAAATGCAATTTTTGTTGTTCTTGCATCAAAAACAAGTCCAGAGACAGGCGATTTCATTCAGGTGGATCTGAATAGCATGATATCCAGGCCACTTCCATTTTTCTTTTCTACCATTCTTAGTGTGTGGCTTTCTTTTGCCAGGTCATTTATGATCCCAGACGGCTGCTGGCCTTTAGAAAGTTCCACTGCATTCCAGGCCATAAGGCACAGGCAAGGGATGCAAGAGAACTCCTTCCAGTGCAGTTAGCTCTCTCCAAAGAACTGTTCTGAGAGTCTCACCAACAACCTCCATGCACATCTCTGACAAGAATTTAGTAATGTGACCATACTCTTCAAGAGAGTTTAGAAAATGTAGTGTTTTTAGTGGGAGAATCGCTAACAAATAAAAATAGAATACAGTTTTTCAGGGAAAAGGAAAGGCAACCCTTTGAAGTACTTATTATTTTTAAACCACATTGTACAACCAAGCTGAACTCAAGTACTTTTCACAAGAAAGACATATGATAGTATATTTCTAAGCCATTGCAGGACTATGGAAAAACAAAAACGAAACCTCTTTCTTTTCCTTTCGTAAATAAAGGACAGTGTGACTAAGAATAATGTTCCTGGGTCGTAAGCATTACAAAAATCCCAAAACCCTCTGCATCTTGATCCATTATCATCACATTCGGTGTTTCAGACAAGCCTCAAAGCCAGGCTTCATTTTTCCTTCCTAAGGAAACTGTTTTGCTTGTATTCTTGTTGTGCTTTGTTTTGCTTATTCTGTATTAATAGGACATATTTATTGATACATACAATTTATTTTTCAATGTTATTGCCTGCTGATATTTTATCATGCAAAAGTAAATGGCACAAAAAAGTAATTGTTTACAGCTTCCTGAATAAGAAGTTTTCATCTAGGTGTGTCTTTTTTTCCCATAGAGGAATGAACTATTTCTTTTGGGTGGAGAATTGTCAGATACATTTGCTGAAATTCTTAACTTGCCTTTGTATCTTCACCCTTGGCATTGAAAGTTATCCAAAATAAATTGCTAGGAAATCTGCTAAATTGTCTCTAAGGGAGTGCCTAAAAGTAGCCGCACTCTACTCTCTCTTTTGCAATACCTCTGAATAGAATGGAATTAAATTCTGTCTGATGACTTAGGAAAATAGACAAGTAGTCTTCATGTTGCTTATCTATAGTATGGAGAGAGTAAGGAATATCTTCCTTTTGTACTTGGTAAAGAGCAGTATCTTCAGAAACACACAGCTTACGATTTAATGCATAGAAGTTGCCAAAGCTATTACAAACTTGTTAAGGTAATTTGTATCACCTTACTTTGTCAGCTACCTATTGCTGTATAGCAATTATCCCAAGGTTTGGGGCTTAACACAATAACATGAATTATCTCATGGTTTCTGTAACCCAGGAATCTAGCTGAGTCCTATACTTTAAAATTCCTCAGAGCCTCGGGACACATCATCCTACGGACTCAAACACGAGAAAATATTTTCAAATTTTCCTCAAGTGGAAAACGAGTGCAGTAAATACACTAAGGATACATACATGTATTTTTTCTTGTCTCAAATTAACTTTTTACAGAACTTTTGCCTTTCGTCTTTGTCTTTATTGCTTCATACAGTGAATAATAGCTAATCTAGCAGTCAGAAGAGCATTCTTTATTTTTTTGTTTATTTTTTGAAGTCTTTTAATTTTATTTTTAAATTTTTTATTTAGTAGCTTTGTTGGGGGGTACAGGTGGTTTCTGGTTACACGGATAAGTTCTTTAGTGGTGATTTCTGGGATTTTTGTGCACCCATCACCTGAGCAGTGTACATTGTACCCAATATATAGTATTTTATCCCACATCCCCTCCCACTCTTCCTCTGTGAGTCCTCAAAGTCCATTATATTATTCTGATGCCTTTGCATTCTCACAGTTTAGCTCCCACTTACAAGTGAGAACATACGATATTTGGCTTTCCATTCCTGAGTTACTTCACTTAGAATAATGGCCTCCAGCTCCATCCAAGTTGCTGCAAAAGACACTATTTTATTCCTTTTTATGGCTAAGTAGTATTCCATGGTGTGTGTATGTATGTGTGTGTGTGTGTGTGTATGTATATATATATCATATTTTTTATATATATATATATATATATATATATATCACATTTTCTTTATCCACTCATTGGTCAATGGGCACTTAGGTTGGTTCCATACTTTTGCAATTGTGAATTAAGAAGAGCATCCTTTGAATATTCTCCTAGTGCCAACGCTGAAAAAACAGAAAGTCATAGAATAAATTATAGGAATATACTTTTCTGAAAGTGTCTATATTGTCTTGAATTTTCAGGAGGACTATCTCTGAAATATTGTACTTAAAGTAGCCTATACTCTTAATATTATTGAGAGCTATACTTCTAATATTATTGAGAGCTGAGGAGTATTACCTATACTCCTAATATTATTGAGAGCTGAATATAATACTTAATAATTCCTTAAATAATAAAGACTGGTCTTAATTATATCAAAAAAATCTCTGAAAAATGTTGCTATTTGTTGACCTAGAAACAACTTTGTTAAAAATCTTAACTTAGTGTACTTAATACTGTACTATTTGCCATATAGTTACCATAAATTTCTTGCTGTTTCTCTCTTTGGCTACTTTTTTGAAATAGATTAAGATGCTTAGTGAAGCAGCTGGAAAGAGGTGACGTTAACGTCGTTGACTTAAAGAAGAATATTGAATATGCGGCATCTGTGCTGGAAGCAGTTTATATCGATGAAACAAGGTAAGTTTTAGCCTTCCTCTCTTTTATCTTCTTTGACTCACTCCCCTTTTTTTCCTCTTTCTTGACCCTCCTTTATCTCAAACAGGAATTTAGCTTATCTTCATGTGAAACCAAAATCAAATCTTATTAAAATTTGAAAAGTTCTTCTTCATGTAGCTAATTAACTGGACTGTGATTCTCTAAAATTAATACACATTTTAATCCAAATGTTTGAATGTCATAAAATAGTCAAACACTAAAGTGAAAAAAAAAATCTCCTCTTCCCCCACCCTCACTCTCCTTGGGCTCAGACTTTTAAATGTCAGAGTTATGTGTAGGCTTATATTGGTTTTCACTGATGTCAGGATTTTCCCTATTATCTCAGATTTCAGAGTCCCTTTAGGAAAATGGTGTTACATGCCCACACATTGTCATGAGATGTGTCTATCAGGCCCTTTATGCAGGGATTGCTAAGGGGCATCCCAAATGTGTGTTTTTGATCATCCAAACCTAGCCTCATAATTAGCAGTGGTAAGGAGATTAGGAAAGGGGGACTTATTTGAAAAGGGTTGCCAGCTTAGTGCTGTGACCCTGAAAGAGGCCATTCACCCGCTGGAGGATATTTGGCAAGTCCAGGAGATGTGACCAGTGTCTCTTGGTGTTCAAAGATATCTGGTTCATAATTCTCCTTTCAAAAGGGATAAAAGTGACAGGCTAATCAGGGCTACCTGTGAATTCAGAGGTCAGAGGGAACCTGTGGGGAGAGAGGCATGCATTTCCAGCGTTTGACATGGAAAAGGTGCTACTTTTTTTCACAGCCATAAATCAGGTAGAATAGAAGTCTCTTAAAGTACCAAAGAGTACTTAAGTCAAATAGTGAAAAAGAGGCTACGAAGAGTAAGTGATGGTATAAGAGCCAGGGTAGGAATTATAAAAATTCAGATAAAATAGTAGAAAATGTATATTCAAAGTACTCTCTTGGTGTTAGCAAGTTGTCTCTGAAGGACCCACAAATGGTCCCCAGGAGAAAAAAATAGGCAGCATTTGGGCATTTGTCACATAGATGGCAGCAAAACCACCAGTCTGGCCAGACCCTTTGGTCCTATAATTTCCTGCCTCTTGCACCGCATTGCTAGACAACCAGAAGCAGCAGTGAGTGGGAATATGGAGGTGAGGACACCCAACAGGCCCCTTCCACTCTGCAGGTATCCGTGCCTGTGCCAGACCTAAGCTTGGGGAACATGAGCAATGTTAAACCAGATAGGCAACTAAATAACATTAATTTTTATTTACCTATGCGTACTGGACTTCACAGGCATGCAGATACTCACACACACACACACAAACACACACACACACACATTGTTTAATAAGTAAAAAATTCACATGATGAAATTCTTGCCTCTACCCTGGTCACAGCCTACTCTGTTTCTCATAAACTTCTTATATATCTTTCCAGTGATTTATTACATATTTTTATTTTGTATTTTCCCCTCATCCTTTCATGGAAGGTAGTATACTACATAAACAGTCTTTCATTCTGCTTTTTCTCACTGAAAAAGGAAACTTAAAAGTATCCTTTTATTGTATTCTGATTTTTAAAATATTTAACAATGAGAATTTTTACTAATAGCTGGCAGAAGAGGCCATATTGAGAGCTTTGTTGCACAAGTGATTCTTTCTTTGCCTACAGAATGAAACTCCTCTGCTAAAGCATAGCTTGGAGAAATTATTTGAGGAAAAGAAAACAGGCCGGGCACAGTGGCTCACACCTATAATCCTAGCATTTTGGGAGGCTGAAGTGGGAGGATCGCTTTTGAGCCCAGGAGTTCACAACCAGCCTGTACAACATAGCAAAACCTCATCTCTACAAGAAAACACAAAAATTAGCCAGGCATGGTGGAGTGTGTCTGTAGTCCCAGCTGTTTGGGAGGCTGAGGTGGGAGGATCACTTGAGCCAGGGAGGCTGAGGTTGTAGTGAGCTGAGATTGTGCCACTGCACTCCAGTCTGTGTGACAGAGTGAGATCATGTCAATAAATAAATGAATAAAAGAAGGAAAGAAGAAAGAAAAAAGGAAGAAAAGAAAGAGAAAGAAAGAAAGAGAAAGAAACAAAGAAAGAAAGACAGACAGACAGACAGAAAGAAAGAAAGAAAGAAAGAAAGAAGGAAAGAAAGAAGGAAAGAAAGAGAGAGAGAGAGAAAGAAAGAAAGGAAGGAAGGAAGGAAGGAAGGAAGGAAGGTAGGAAGGAAGAAAGGAAGGAAGATTATTTTCTTGGTGAATGTTCACTGAATGTGTATGAATGTACATGATTCTAAGTAAACAGAATCCAAGGTGCAAATTTTAAAAATACCTGATATTTTTCCCTTGCTCCCTCATTTTCATGTGGCTCTTATTGTTCACGAGATGACTGAATTTAACAGGTTTAAGATTTCTTCAATCTGTCCTTGAACAGATATTTTCTTTTCTATTTATCTATAAAACTTAAGAACCAAAGAACGATTTGAAGATTTCCATTATTCATCTTCTAATGGCATAATGCTAACCACCTGGTTTGCCTAAGTGTCCTGTCTGTCATTTGATAGATTATTATATGCTTTATTTATTCATTCATTTTTTCTGGTGCATTTCCGTTCCCTGAAAAGTATGACTCCATGAATATTTGCTAACTTAGTTCCTTATGATCCCTAACTTATTTAAATGTATGTTATACCTAAAGTATAGCTCTTTTTCATTTTAAAATTGCTCTTTTGAGGGGAAAAGAGGTTGAGCACAATGCTGCCCGGCTTTGTGGTAGAAATTCATTTATTTTTTTCCTTCTTATAACAAAACATTCCATCTCTTAACACCACATTATTCCTAATATTTATTCCAAATTTTTATTATTTTAATGTAATTCTTCCATGGCATCATGAGTTTTAAATTGGATTAATTATAATACCCCACATTTGTATCATCTTCAAAGAGCTCTTTGTTTCATTATCTCACATTAGTGTCACCACAATCCTATGTGATTGGCAGGACGATTATTACTTTCTGCATTTTACTAATGAGAGAATTAAAGCTCTTAGAAGGAAAATGGTTTGATACAGGTCATGGATGGGAGTGTTGGCAAAACTGAGACTAAAACCTAAACCATGACTTCTTATTTAGTACTCCTTCCTCTATACCTGGCTCTTCTCAGAGTGTTCCTATAAAACAGAAGGGTTTTTAATGACCTCTGAAAGATTTAGATGACAACATATAAAACATTGTGATAGCTGGAATTGTAAATCCTGTAGCTAACATGTATTAAGGGCCTAGTATATGCCAAAAAATCTTCTAAGCATTTTATATGTACCATTTTATTTAAACATCATAAAAGTCCTATGAGGTAGAAACTCTATTATTACCAGATTGTATATGAGAAGACTTAAATCACAGAAAAGTTGCATAGCTTACCAAAGGGAAGACAGGGAGTTGAAGAGTTGGATTAGGGCCTTGGCAGTCTGACTCTAATACTTGGGCCATGAAGTGCAAATCTCATCATCATCCCTTTTCTAACATTTGACGAAAAGGTGACTTCAGAGACACTGAATTTTGATGAAAGTGCACAGGTTGTCAGGATCATCAGCCCCAGTAGTATACTGATTGTGTGCCATCTCTTTCCAATTCTGCCTTCAGTAATTTCACGTGGCTAGCTTGAAAATGGTTACAGTGGGAGTATTCACACCCATGAAAAATAACATGCTACAAATCAGAATTTATTTTTTTCTGGAGAGTCTGTTGTTAAACATTTACCTTCATACCACAGGTCATACCTAAGATTACCTCTTATAAATCTCCTAAGAGCTGCGATTTTATGATCAAAATATCAGCTTAAGAATGTTTAGAACAATAATAATTTATGTGATTGATTTTCCATATACTTAGTAAGACACACAGCAGTAAACTGAGGATGTTTCTGTTGAGATGTCCATACAATTATTAAAGTACCATTTCCGTTAAAACTATCAGTAAAACAGAGATCATGGAAAAGGAGTCAGGTCCAAGAAGCATTTAGTTGCTTTTAAACTTTAAAAACCTTTTGACTTCTGAAATGTTTTCTGATGGAAAATTCTCTTTCTAGAAAAAAATGATTCCATGAGTATTCCAGAGAGGTATTGTTTGAAAGTTGGGCTGGACTAAAAGAAAAAAGTCAGCACAAAATAAAGCAGTATAAAACACAAATTATTAATTGGAGCCTTAATGACTGCAGAATTTCAGTTAAGAAAGCAATCAAAGCAAAAATCTCCCTTTAAAGATAATTTTGGTGAGAAAAATAAAAACAATTTCTGAATTCTGACTCTTAGTGGAGATTATAGCACAATACCCTAATGAATTTGACTGTTGGGTTTTTTAAAAGACATTTCCAAATGCAAATGCCAATCCTTTATGAGTCTTGTGTTTAGATGTGTCTCTAGAGGCTATTGTTTTTCAAACTTACAAAGTTTTAATCCAGAAACATGTGACCTCAAAAAATATGTTCAATTGTCCTTATTTGGATTGGGATACTGCCAAGCAAAGCAGCATCTTTGGCCTCATGAATAGCAGGGCAGGCAGCTGCCTAAGAGGTACACTTTCAAGATGGGAATTGTGCTTACTAATACCTCCTAAAAACACAATTTATAACTTTCTTTGGTTAACATGAACCAATCTGTCTCATAATTACCACGATTAGAGCATAGACTCTGGATTCAGAAAGACTAGGTTGTTCAAAGTCTGGATTCTCTACTTAATACTTTTTCTTTAAGGAAGTTACTTTACATCCCTGGCTTTATCATCTACAAAATGGGAATAAGGACAATATTTACTTCATAAAGTTGATATGAGAATTAAATGTATAACAATGCCTAACAGAGCAAAATTTAAATAATAACAAGATATTTCTATTTTAAATAAAATTATTATTTATTATGTATGAGCAAAATGCAAATAACTCTCAGATACATAACACATGAAGGTATATGATTAACATATTCTAATGAAGGTATTAAACACTTCCCTGAGAGCAGTTTTTAATCCTGAGAAAATGAAAACAGGTGGGCTCTGGTCACCAAGGAATGAGAGCATAAAATGATGGAAAAGAATGCCTTTCCCTTAATACAGAGGCATTATCTCTGTGTTAATGATGGAAAAGAGTGCCTTTCCCTTAATACAGAGTAATTGTCTCTGTAAAAACATCCTCAGTTGACTTTTGTGCCTTGCTAAATCTAAGGGTCCTTAATTTGCGGATAGATACTGCATTGATATCAATCGGTACTTTGAGAAGTTAGTCTGGTAGAAAGAAATTGAGTGACATTCAGGGTACGTTAGAGGCTAAGATCCTTGAAATCACTGAGTAGAGGGACTTTCCAGGGAATCTTCACTCATTTAACAAATACCTGCTGAGTACCTGAAATGAATACTAGACACACTGGTAATCAGAATAAGGAGCAAAATTGTGCAGGCAGTTGGTGGCTAGAAATGGGTCTAGAATTGTGAAGACAAACCTAGGCACAAGAACAAGTGCTCAAACAAGAAACAGAGAGATTTAGAGAGAGACCCAAGCAACAGTGATAGATTACAAGCAGGAAACACCAAGTATCAGCAGTAACTCATAACCAGAGGGAGTAACATGAGGTAAGAATTTATACAGTGTCAGACTTCCAAAACAGATATGTCTAGACTTCTAGACTTGCAGGTATTTTTGAGTGTTAATGAGTTTGTTCTCTGGCAAAGCTCTCCCTGCCTATTCTTAAAGACATGGTTTCTAACAAGAGGACTAAAGGTAAAATATGTCTGGAATATGCTAGATATATGTGCATGGAAGCCCAGAAATATAGCGCCAATTAGAGACGTGAATTATAACTCAAGGGTCTCATAATTTTTAAATACCTTTACTTTGATGCTAACCTTCAATAGTTGGAACTCCTTTGCTATTTGAATATATTCTCCATCCTAAAGTTCTTGAGAATGGCCAGTGAATGTTTACTTATTTCACAGTCTGTCCTGGCTATCACTTTCTGCAGCCAGCTCTCTGGCTCCAAACTGATGAATTGTTCCCTTGCATTTTTTTCTCTTACCTATTTTTTTTCCTCAAGTCCAGCTATCTATAGCCAGGCTCCCAAGCATGAGCTCAATCCCTTCCTCCTTCCTCCTGTTCTCCAAACTGAAGCTAACATCAGCTATAATTGCTGTAAGGCATTAGCGATAGATGCTTTCAAAATCTACAACTTAAGCCCTTTCATACAGGTCCCTTATCAAGCATCTTGCTGCATCCTCTAATGCCTGATGCCCATCTCACAGAGACTTTCCACTACAGAAGTCCTTTTGACATGTCTTGCTGTCCTGAGTTCAGGACCTCAAGTTCTATGACCAAAATAAAGACAGGGGGCAATCAAAATTAATGTCATTCATCTCTGAGGATTAACCCCTACATTAAAAGACTGTTCAGTCTAAATTCACATTTAGAAAAAAAATGACAATTTTCTAAAGGACACAGAACCCGAGAGTGATGCAGCTGTGCTCACGGTGAAGACAACCTTGTGCATTACTTTCTGGAGATGTTTAACCTCTCGGAATCCCATTGTCTCAGTCTAAATGCCAGAGGAGAGCCCTTACTTTGTTTTAGTGTAACTAAAAGAGCCATTCAAAATATTTTTTATGAAACAAAAGAGTTAGTCTGCACTGAAGGTAAAATAAAGCCTATCTGTATAGAATAAGCCAATTTTTTGACTTTTCAAATATCAAAGTTTTTTCACTTTCAACTATTAAGGTTTTAAAAACTCCTGGAATTCCATATCAAAATGGGCTACCATGTTATCCTAGTAATTGAAATCAAAGGAGGGGATAAAATTGGAGGTGTGGAACAGGAGGGTAGTTAAGGACAGACAGATAGTTAAGGAAAACGTGAGTATTTAAGGCAAGGCATGGAGCTACCAAAGAGGAGACTAGAAAGAATAGACACCAAAGCAACAGGCATATAGGACAAATATGAATTGCCAAATTAGCAGAAAGTAGGGTTACTGAAAAGAGTACATTAAATGCCACAGGGTGAACCACTGGATGAGTTGGGAAATTCCTAATGCCCTGAAGTAGAGTTTCAGCAAAGAGAAAAAGCTACCAGCCAGAAGATGATACTATGAAGAATTAATGTGGAATGGCTTCATGAAGAAATTAGTATAGACTATTTTTCCAGAATTAGCTAGAGTACAAAAAACAGAGATAGACCAATCTACTGCTCTGGACATATACTTGAGGAATCCGTTTTGTGTTTTTGTTCACACTGTTTTTGGGATGAAAGGCTGGTATCTGTAGCCCAGAAATGAAAAGTTTATAAAACATATTTAGCATAACAAGAAAAAAAAATGCTTCCTAGAAAGATTAGGCCAAGAAGTTATCCTTGGGAAGTTATCTAGGAAGAGAGAAATAGTCAAACATTGGTTGAAAATGTTGATGTGGCCAGGTGCGGTGGCTCATCCATGTAATCCCAGAGGTTGAGGTGGGTGGATCATGAGGTCACTGGATCACAAGGTCAGAAGTTCAAGACCAGCCTGGCCAACATGGTGAAACTCCCTCTCCACTAAAAATACAAAAATTAGCCAGGTGCGGTGGTGCACACCTGTAGTAGCAGCTAGTTGGGAGGCTGAGGCAGGAGAATTGCTTGAACTCAGGAGGCAGAGGTTGGAGTGAGCTGAGACCATGCCACTGCACTCCAGCCTTGCTGACAGGGCAAGATTCTGTCTCAAAAATAAAAGAAAAAGAAAAAGAAAAGAAAGCGTAGATGAACTTGGAACTAACCAGTGCACAGTCAAGGATCTTCAAGTAAGCAAAACATGAGTAGCATTGTAAAATCAGAAAGATTCACTGGCATTTCATTTTAAACTCAGCTGTTTAGCATGAGTAAATGTGCTGCAATAGTTATGGCTAAGGTATGAATAATGAGCTGCTGAACTTGGGGGATGATGTGCTGAACTTGGGGGATGATGTGGAGAGCAAACTCTTTATGTTTAATCACTACAACCTGCACATCATGATGGCACTCACTCATGTGTGCTCCTTTGGCATTTAGAGTCAGAATAAGAGAGAGGAAAAAGAGAAATGGATTGGGCTAATTAATGAACGGCTTTTATTAAATATTTCAATTGTAAGTGATAGGAAACTCAACCAAGCCAGTTTAAACAAATGATTAACTTACTGACTTTCATGGCCCAAAATACTGATGGCTAGTGGTGACTATAAACATAGGTTGAACTAGGGCACAAATGACATCAGCAGGTCCACCTCTGTTTTGCTAGCTCCGGAATGGCTCTTTTGATGCTTTATCTAGTAGCAAGATGGTGACAGTATTTCTAAGCTTCACATCCTCACACCATCAAATCAGGAATGAGAAAAGTTTTCTTTCCCAAATGATCCGATAAACATATCCTTATGTTTCATTGGCTCTAGTTAGGTAACATATTTATCCCTCAGCCAATCATTGTGTCCAGGGGAGCTGAATATACAAGGTCAGTGGTCAAGCATCCCATGAGCAAGATAGGTGGTCAACTCTATTTAAATCATATGCTTAAGAACTGAGAATGGAGGAGAGTGCTTTCTAAAACCACAACTGTGTTCTCTCTGCAGTGAAAACTAAAATGTCTCTGCTAGTGTCACAAGCAGGGAGACCTGGATCGGGGTTTGTGTGGGATGTCGTGGAAAGCCCTCGACTGGCAGTTCAGCAACTCCTTTCTTGGCTTTGCTCCTACTAATGATTACTACTCATTATTTTTTTTCACATGGAAGATAAAGTCTCCAGTCTCTTTTTGTTCTGGAATCGTGTGATTTTATCCATGGCTCCAAAGTCCCCCTGTAAAGACCTGCTTATGACGCAATTACCCTGAAAACCAGGAGGGTGACAGGAGGAAACTGCTTATCATTTGCTTAGCATTTATAAATATGGGCTCTTGTATTCTTCAAATTACTTCTATTTGGAAAAGTCCCCGAGGAAATCAGTTTGAGGAAAATGTGCTAAGACGTTGCTAGAGCTCAGTGAATCATTAAAAATCAAGTAATGATTTTTCTGAATTCCATTTTTATGGTGTGAGTTGTGGGGAGGGATGGCTGTTTGGAGTGTTGTGTTTGTAGGCTGTTCTCACCCTGTAGGTGGAGTGTGAAAATCACTTAGAAAAAGTTGCAATACTTTTTGGTTGGTTTTCCTATTTTCTGTCCATCTGTGATGTGTTACTTTCTACAAACTTTCAAAAACAGCCTCACTCGTGAAAAGGGGGAGAAAAGCCTGACCAGGTCTTTTGAGAAATGACTAATAAAAAAGCTCTATGTGTTGAATAAGATCTCACTATTTGTGATGTTTTGATTCAATGTAATATAAATTAATATTTCTTGAATTTTAAAAAGATGTCTTAAATGTTATTCTTGTCTAATAATGATAATAATAATAATGAAAGTCATTTGACAGTTAAATCCAAGGCAATGTATTATTCAATTTGCAAATATGATTCTATATAATTCTCAAAAATGCCTATAAATTAGATACTTATATTATTTCCACTATAAAGTTAAAAAATTTAAGGCATAAAGAAAGTAATTGACTAGCTTAGGATTATATAATTATTAAGCATCAGAGACAAGTTCAAATTTAAAAGGAATATATCAGATGTCTATTTTTCTCTTTTTTCCTAGCCAACAGAACCCATTTTTTTCCTAATTATTTTCTCCCTTTTTTAAGGCCAAGTGATTCAGGGGACACCAACATCAGCCCTAGGCTCAGGATGGATGACTCCTAATTGTTATAAACCAGTTATTATTCCCCAGTTCACTAATCAGTGAGTTTAGGCTTGGACATGTGATGCAATTCTTGCCAATGAGAATTGCATAAAGGGCAGAATGAAGACTGTGTTGGCAGAAGGGTTCCTCTTCATAGAAAGGGTATCTTATGCTTCTAGGTGATATATCCATATCTGATGCTTACCATGAATACAGCCATCTTGCTTCAAGCAGAAAGCTAAACCTAATACTAAATTTGTTCATGTAGAAAGATGAAGGAAACCTTAGTCCTTGGTGATATCGTTGACTTCCTGATTTTAAAAAATCCCTTACCGGAGTCACCTTACTTTTAACCTTTTTTTTTTTTTTTTTTTTTTTTTTTTAAAGGAAATCAGTCAATTTCTATATTATCTGAGCCACTTTCGTTTAGGTTTGATGTCACTTGTCATTGACAGCATTCTTACAGCCAGGTAGGTTGGACTTGCTCCAAATTCATATTCTTCATCTCTAATTCTTCCGAAGAGTCACTTTACCTTAACATTAAATCCTAATGAAAATGTTTGATTTCTAAGTTAGCCACTAATAATTCATAATCTATTTTCCCATGAAACAAGGTAATAGGTTAAGTTTCCAAGGTAACCCTCAAAACATTGATACCATCATAAAGTCGAACAACATAGGTGTTTCTTGAGCAAGTATCAAGTACTAGAAATAAGGGACTTACATTTTTCTACATACAAAGATGTTTGTACATTCTTTACTATATTTATATAGCCTACTTCCAAATATATTTTTCTTCTGTCTACTCTGCATCTCTTTTATCTCATTTCCATCCCCATCAGTCTAGCTGGAGTCACCATTATCTGTGAGACTGTCTCAGGCCTATCTGTCTAGACACACGTTAGTCAGTTCCACACAGGGACTTTGCCGTCCTGCAGGCTCCACCCAGGAGTAGGGGCTGGGAATAGGGATAGGGTGGGGCATTCAGCTGGCTTCTGCTCCAGGATCCTGGAAATTTATCTGGGGCATGCTCCCATCCTCCTCACAGTTTGTCCTGGATTAGAGGTCAGGCAGGATCCAGTGTTCCTTCTCAAGATCTCTCCTGCCTTCCTTTCTGACTACTCTTCATTAATCTGGCATATTTTTGGATAATCACAGGAATGGAAACTTTGCTCTGACTCATCACATATTCTTCTATTGTCTTTTCTTGGGTCTCTCTTCCTTCCATGGGACATGGATTTTTCCCTCCTTCAGGTTATTGTGTCATTTACAACTTGAGTCAGTGAGTGAATTCATGGCTGAGCATATATACAAAGAGTTACAGGATCACAGAAAATACTTTTTAAATTGTTTTTCTAAAATTTTTTACACATGAAAAATATCTTTTTCTACATTAAACAGGACGTAACTAAAAACATTGACATATACAACATATGCATCAAAATAAACAAATAAAAGTGACTATTCCTCATCTGGGCTAATACCTAACTAGTGCAAATACCTGAATATTTTAAAAATCCGTAAAACCAGGGACCCTATGCCTATGTTTTTTATACTTTTATTCATTTATTCAACAAATATTTATGAAGGACTCACTATATACACTGATACTTATTTCACTATTCTCTTTGGCTATTGTTACCTCCCAGTTGTCATCATCCCTAGTAGTTTGGCCTCATGGGTTTAGAAAGAAATATATTCCTTACCTCCCCTTACACTCTTGTCTTCCAAATATACCCCTGCTCTCCTGAGGACACATTTTCCACCCATGGTCTGTTGAAAATTGACTTTTTTAGTTCGCAATCAAATAACATACAGATAATTCCCATTTGTAACATCATTATAAAAGATTCATTAATTAAAATACTTTCATGGGGACTCTTCTGACTGTTCCTCCTGATATAATTCACCAACAAGCCTCATCACTGATGGTGAAATAATGTGCATAAGGAAATAAGCAGTGCCATTCAGTACATGTCAGAAAATAAGTAAATCGCATTTTCTTAGTATAGAGCTTCCATTAATTGGCAAGCTGTGAATGAAGGAGAACAGTGTTCTCAAACCTTAGTAGTCATTGAAATCACTGGAAGGGCTTGCTAAAATAGGGTGCTGGGCCTCACTCCCAGACTTTCTGATTCAATAGGTCTTAGAGCATGGGAAGTTTCATTTCTAACAAGTGCCCAGGTGATGCTAATTCTTCTGGTCTAGTGACCACAGTTTGAAACTACTCTACTAGATGATGTCACAATGAGACCACACACACACAAAAAGAGAAACAGAGAGACCATTAGAAATTTGATGGTTAGAAATTTAAGGTCTTATCAAGACTATGCCCCAAGTGTTGTTCCAAGTTGTAAATGAGATAACTTTGTGCTAAAATGTCCCCCCACTCCAACCTCCAGGAAATCTCATTAGGAAATAGGGGCAATAAGCAAGAGGTGCTGAATCGGAGATTAGCAGTGCCTCACAGCAACAAGTCTTGGGTTCTTTGGAGGCCAGGCCTGTCCTTTGGTCCGTGGTTTGGTCACCTCTCCCAGGTCTGGGAAACCATAGGCCCTTAGGCTTCATCTAGGAGCTGCAGCCCCACCCTTTTTCTCCAGGCTGCCCCTCTTAGTAATCCTTGGAAGGACACAGATGAAGCATGGAATGCCCTTCTCCTATGTCTTATTTCCCCAGTTAGAAGAGGCAACCTATCTATTCTCTGGAAAGTGGAGCAGGAAGAAGATCAATACTAGGAAACTATTGTTTTATTGTGAAAAGATATATATAACATAAAATTTACCATTTTAACTATTTTTCAGTGTAAAATTCAGTAGAATTAAGTAAATTTACAATGTTATGCAACCACCATCATCATCTGTTTCCAGAAGTTCTTGATCATCCAAAACAGAAACTCTGTAACCCTTGAACAATAACTCTCCATTTCCCACCGATAACTCTCAGACCCCGATAACTGCTCTTCTGCTTTCTGCCTCTATGAATTTGCCTACTCTACTAGGGAACATCCTAAAGTAAGTAAAAATTAATTTTGGAGATCTCTCCCACTGTCTCTTCACAACCCTTACTTTAGGAGAATCCTTACTTTATTCTTTGGCTCCCCAGAGTCCACTTTGACCAACTTCTTCCCACAATGTCTCCAACACTTCCATTCCCGTGAGGCCCTCCTTGTTCTACGTGTTAGAAAAAGGGAATCTGCTCAGACTAATTTATGCAGATGTGTAGGTAGTGGGAAGTTTACCAAGGGCTTGCTTTATAACAGATGAGCAGATGCTGTTCTAAGGGCTTTCTCTGCATTTATCCAGTTTATTCTCACAATGTCACCACTAGGCATACTATTAGTACCATCTGTTTTGTACTGACAAAGGAACTAAGTCTCACGCAGATGAAATACTTTTTCCAAAACTATATAGCCAATAGGTGATGAAGCCAGGAGTTTGACTCGAGGCAGTCTTTCTAACTACAGAGGATGCTTATTAATCAAAATTTGTTAATCAGTGGAGCATTAGGCTCTGTGCCTAATGGAATATTTTCAAAAATGTTTTTAAGCCAAGAGGATTTCCTGGTGGGAAGCCAAGAGTCATCAGCAAGGCCTTGGGCAGTTTTCTGCCTCACCCATTATCCCCAGTTCCATCCCCAAATGACTCCAAAAATACAATCTTGATCCCAGCTCTCCAAGCAATTTGACTCTTTCTCAGGCCCTTCCCCTCAACATTCTTTGAGTCCTTTCTGCCTCTCCTGGTGGACAGGACCTCTACTGCCTCCACCTTTGCTTCCTAGATTAGGTACAAAGGAGGCACCAAGCACTTTGTAGGCCTTACCTTGGAGAAAGCCACATCTAACTTCAATATTATCCTTAGTTGACCTCGTTTACGCCAAGATTTGCCTTTTGGGAATTGAGCTAATGTCGGCATGACTGACTTCTCCACCCAAAAGTTCAGTCTTCATAGTCACTCATATACAATGATCATCTTCTCACAGTTAAAAAAAAAAAAAGCTGGGTTGGGGAGAGGCTAACAATACCAGAGGAACATTGAACAAATCTATCAGGAAACTGTTTTTTTATAAAAAGTTATTGAGATAAATTTGTAAGCTTGCCATTTTAAATCCTCTTTGGAACAAAACAGGGAATAAATAAACATGCTTCAGTGGTGGCCTGAAAAATAATTCAAAAGTATTTAGCACTATAGTAAGTAGGTTACTGACAAGTAGATATGGCATTTCAAGTGTATTACCTATTTCCATCCTTACATTTATTTTACTTCAAAGTGTCCTGAAATTTTGTCATCCAGATATATTTCTCTATGAGAAAACAATTCAACATGCTAGCATTGTAAATTAAATTTAAGCTTCCTCCAACTAAAGATTTACTGATAGATCAAACTCCTTTAAGACTTTTTAAGTTCAATTATTTTTAACCCTAAGTTTCAAGGCAGAGATGAGATCTAGAAAATGATTACTGGCATTAGCGTTGACCAAATGTGAAGGCAGTCTGGGTACTCAGTAAGAAAAATATGCATTTAAAGTGGAGGATAACTTATCAGTTAGTAATTCAGACCCTGAAACCAGACATACATGACCAAAAAATGCGACATGGACACTCCTGGTTGAATGACTTTGCACAAATCACTCAAGACATCTGTGCCTCAGTCTATTTATCAGTAAAATAGAAGTAGCAATAATAATTAGATCTTCCTCGTGGTGGTATTATGAGGATTAAATAAGCTAAAGCTTGGTTTCTTGCCTGGTTCTTAGTAAGACAGCAACAAAGCAACTGGCATTATCATCCATTTCGGTCCTCAAACAGTTCTGAAGTCTGAGTGAAGGATTGGTTTTACCTTTAGAGTTTTGGTTTGTTTTTTGTTTTTTGCGGCAGTTAGAGGATAATGGTGGAGAAGGGCACAAGCAGCTCAGAACACAGACATAGGTTAATGGAAGAAATAATACTAATGGACTCTCCTAGGAGGAAACCACTTACTCCAAAAAGAGTATTTGTACTATGGAAAGATCAACCACCTTTAATTCCTCTGGCTGTATTTGTACTATGGAAAGATCAACCACCTTTAATTCCTCTGGCTGTCCTGGAAGATATTTGCAATGTATGAGTTCAGTATCAGCCTTAGCCCCAGGCCAGTGAAGCTGCTTCCCTGAGCACCATTCCCCACTTCAGGGAGGCTGACAAAGGTTCTCTTTGGTGTTCCCCTCACCATGGTGTGTCCCCACAAGACCAAGAAGAACCTGAAGCCCATGACCCTCTTCCCCCTCCAGGTACTATAGGACCCTGGAATTCCCTGCTTTTCCCAGTATGTTCCTTTACCATATTTAGGGCAGAAGACCCCGGATTTCTCTACCCAAAGGTCCCCAAGCCTGTCTCCTACATTTTACTGGGCTTTCTTATTAGGTCTTTCCTCCCAAGGAACCCAGGACACCATTGGTGTTTGTACCCTTTCAAACCAAGGAGTGGCCAAGAAGCAGCTCCTTTCAAAGCTAGGTAGGTTGATGGAGACTGTACTTCAGGGCTGAGGTTTCCACCTGTGGTGCAGAGTGGAGCTGCAGGTTGCTGGCCCAGTGTTGTCACACAAGGAGCTGAGAACTTTCAGTTCACCCAACTTGTTTGTCTTTTATGAAACTTATTAAAAGGTAGAAGGATAGAACATACAGCAGTTTATTCACCTGATATATAACTTTAAAATATTTAGTTAAATGGTATTTGGATGAAATATGATCCTACCCTGGCCCCATCCAATGTTAAGGGAAAGAACTGAATGAGTTTGTTGCTGCGTGAAACATGTCCTTTATAAGAATAGTAAAGCAGGAAAAGAACATTTCAAACTTGAGAAACCAGTATCTCCTAACCGCACCTAGCACTTGAATTTTAGCACTTAAAAGGTGTAATTGCAGGCACCAATTGCCCAGAAATAACCACATCAGTACATGAGTGTAGTCATTTTCCAAGAGTCCACTGTGGACAGAAATATTTTCACTGACATGTAATTGTAAGAGTCAAAATCCCATGACCTCTCCTTCCGTGGCCGCCTCCTTCTTTACTTCCCTTCCCTGCAAACTTTTTATTTCAAAATATAAGCCCTTTGGGAGTTATGTCATCTGATTTCAAGAGAAAATTACGATTATAAATAGCTCTGAAGGATTAGTTGAGTCACAGATTGGATGCAGGGTCAGTTTTCACAGTTCACCGGGCCCCATCTGCACCCAGGTCGTGTTTAGAAACCTTTGACTTTATGCTTTATT
Organism: Macaca nemestrina; assembly: GCF_043159975.1. Taxonomy (NCBI): domain Eukaryota; kingdom Metazoa; phylum Chordata; class Mammalia; order Primates; family Cercopithecidae; genus Macaca; species Macaca nemestrina. Next base: position 80,185,968 of record NC_092135.1, on the reverse strand, counting down.
GAGTCCACTGGGACTAAAACTCAAGTCATATCAAACACCAGTGGGAGCATTTTTCAGAGGTAAACAGTGATAACATTTTACACATATATTCCTTATCATTTCTTTTTCTGTATAGCACATTTTAAGAATTCCTTTTTTTTTTTTTTTTTTTTGACAGTCTTGCTCTTGTGGCCCAGGCTGGAGGGCAGTGGTGCCATCTTGGCTCACTGCAACCTCTATCTCCGGGTTCAAGTGATTCTCCTGTCTCAGCCTCCCCAGTAGCTGAGACTACAAGCGTACACCACCATGCCTGGCTACGTTTTTGTATTTTTAGTAGAGACGGTTTCACCATGTTGGCCAGGCTGGTCTTGACACATTTTAAGAATTCCTAAGGAAAATGTACCAGTCATCATTTTTCCATGTTGTATGTTTCTTAAACACAAAGTCTTCATTTTTAAAAAGCATTTAAAATGTAAATGATTATGCATACTTCTGCCCTTTAATATTAGAATAAAGAGCAATGAAGTCATTAGATGTTTGTAAAACAAAATTAGTTATGATAGTTGAGATCCTATTTTATCATCCTCCTTGCACAAATTTCTTTCAAAAATGAAATGAGGACAAAATGTAGTCATATATGTTTTACATGTGCCATAATCTTATACAAGTATTCAGATATTTTCATGTCTTAGATAAACATATAGGAGAATTCTTTATAATAATTCTCTGTCTATGAAAAGTCCGGGATGACGATGACTAGTCCATATTACATTATAGTTTTTGTTACTGCACTGTCTACCATGGTCAGATGAAACTTGAGGAGCTGCTCATGTTGCTCAGAAGGAAGAAGACACAGAGTACAAGGCGGGTATGAGGGAAAGGGAAAATGAATAAGTAAGAAGAGGTAAATGTAGGGGAATAGGGAGAAATATGTCTTTAGATTTATTAGTTTATTTTCAAAATTCATTCAAATTTAGGTTTGAACTACCTGTTTTTCAACTTTCTTCTCTCCAAATTGGAATAACTATCTTAATGAACCTGTGTACACTGACCTATGTCTTCATTAGAAGTTTCTTACTCTTCTATGAACCTGTGTACACTGACTTATGTCTTCTTTAGAAGTTTCTTACTCTTCTCTGTGTGATAAATAGCATAAAGGAGCTAATATTTGACAGAAATACTGAGTTTCTTGGCTAAAGGCATATAAACAACCCATACTTTTTTTAAGTTTTCTTTCCTGTGACTTTAAAATGCAATAAAAAATGTTTAGTTTTTTTCTCTACACCAAATATATATGTTTCCCCACAATTTGTTTCAATAATATGACGCATGATTATTCAGAAACAACTTAATCTAAAGGCAATGAAGGAGATGATTGGCAGCAGTGAATTTGCTTCCAAGATGTTGTTTCTGCATAAGCAGCAATAAATTTGATTATATCAATCAAATAGCACAGGATTATACGCTAAAACTTCTACCATTTCCATCCTTACTCCACTCATGAAGGTAATCAGTTACAATTAGTCTAATGTAAATATTTCTAGACATTTTATAGCCATTCAATGGATATATATTGGCCCCCTGCTCTGTGTCACACATGATTTTAGAAGCTGACGATACAGCAGTGTACAACAGAAGGCCAACTTTCTGCTCTCTAGGTCTTTGCAGCCCAGGCTGCTAGACTGTAAGTATAAAAAGAACAAACAAACCAGTGGACATATGGTATGGCATCTAGTAGTGGTCAGTGCTAAGAAGACTATAACAGGGTAAGGCTGGACCTGGAGGCTGACACCTGTATACAATCCCAGCACCTTGGGAGGCCAAGGCAGATGGATCACTTGAGGTTAAGAGTTTGAGACCAGCCTGGCCAACATGGTAAAACCCAACCCTGTCTCTACTAAAAATACAAAAAATTAGCTGGGCGTGGTGGCATGCCTGTAATCTCAGCAACTTGGAAGGCAGGGGCAGGGCAGGAGAATCGCTTGAACATGGGAGGCAGAGGCTGCAGTGACCCGAGATCACGTGACTGCACTACAGCCTGAGCGACAGAGCGAGACTCTGTCAGAAAGGAAGGAAGGGAGGAAGGAAGGAAGGAAGGAGAGAGAGAGAGAGACAGAGAGAGAGAGAGACACAGAGAGAGAGAGAGAGAGAGAGAGAGAGAGAGAGAGAGAGACAGAGAGAGAGAGAGAAAGAAAGAGAAAGAAAGAAAGAAAGAAAAGAAAGAAAGAAAGAAAGAAAGAAAGAAAGAAAGAAAGAAAGAAAGAAAGAAAGAAAGAAAGAAAGAAAGAAAGAAAGAAAGAAAGAAAGAAAGAAAGAAAAGAAAGGACGGAAGAAGACTACAGCAGAATAAAAAGGCAAAATAAAAACGAAGAATATTTACTACTGGGAGTGGGCACATGGATGCCCTCTCTACCTAAATGCAGTAAGGAAATGATTCACACAAATGATTCACACAAATATCTGAGTACAAGACTCTAAGTAGAGTGAATAGCAAGTACACAGGCCCTGAAGCAAAAGCAAGCTTGGCAGCTTTGCATTCAGCAAGAATAGTGTCACTGGAGCAAAATGAATATAGGGGAACTGGTTAAAAGGTGAGGTTAGAGACTTAGCTCGAGATGACTTATGTGGAGCTTTATGAATAAAGCATTGTGGTCTGACTTAAACTTTAAAAGAGGCATTCTGGCTATAGAGGGAAGAGGAGACTGACAGGGGTCAGGAGCAAGAGGGGGAGGCCAGTTAGCAGGCCGCACAGGAGGCCAGGCAAGAGATGATGGCAGCTTGGCCTCTGACTCATTCATTGCAGGTGGGAGTACAAAATGGTATAGCAAGACAGTTTGGCAGTTTTTGAAAAACTAAGCACTTATGATACCATCCAGCCATTGTGTTCCTTGGCATTTCCTCAAATGAATTGAAAAAAGCTGCACCTGTTTATAAGAGCTTTATTCATAATTGCCAAACCTTGGAGCAATCAAGATGTCCTTCAATAGTAGAATGCATAGACAAACTATCTATGCATACAATAGAATATTATTTAGCAATATAAAGAAATTAGCTATCAAGCCATGAAAAGACATGGAGAAAAATGCGTATTACCAAGTGGAATAAGCCAATACTAAAAAGTCTAGCCTTTTACTATATGATACTAAGTATCTGATGGTCTGGAAAAGGCCAAACTAAGGAGACAGCAAAAAGATAGTGGTTGCCAGGGACCAGAGGTGAGGGAGGGAAGGAAGGTTGAATAGACAAAGTATAGGAATTGTTTTAAGGGCAGTGGAACTACCCTGTATGATACTGTAATGGTAGATATATGTTATTATACATTTACCAAAACCCATAGAATGTACAACAGAAAGTGTGAGCCCTCATGTAAACTATGGATATTAATTAATAATTATGTATTGGCCGGGCACGGTGGCTCAAGCCTGTAATCCCAGCACTTTGGGAGGCCGAGACGGGCGGATCACGAGGTCAGGAGATCGAGACCATCCTGGCTAACACGGTGAAACCCCGTCTCTACTAAAAAATACAAAAAAAAAAACTAGCTGGGCGAGGTGGCGGGTGCCTGTAGTCCCAGCTACTCAGGAGGCTGAGGCAGGAGAATGGCATAAACCCGGGAGGCGGAGCTTGCAGTGAGCTGAGATCCAGCCACTGCACTCCAGCCCGGGCGACAGAGTGAGACTCCGTCTCAAAAAAAAAAAAAAAAAAAATTATGTATTAACATTGGCTCATCAACTGAAATAACTGTACCACAATAATACCAGATGTCAATAATAGGGGAACTGTAAAGGTGGGGGTGGAGATGAGATGAATGGGAATTCTCTGTACTATACACTCAATTTTTCTGTAAGCTTAAAAAATAAAGTCTAAATGATGAAGGTGCCTGAAATTGTGGCTCTCAGGCAGGGATAGCATAGGACAGAGTTCTCTAGGTAATCATGCTCATTCAAAAAGGAAAAATTAGAAACTTATTGAGTAGAATAAAAAGGTCAAGGTATGCCAGCTGGCTATGGAAGCTTCCCCCATTTCACACGCTGGAGTAGCAGAGATGTATGCACAGGCAGATGAAGATCTCAAAGGCCACTGTTGTAACTGTGCTGTAGCACAGAGAAAAATATTTGAGAAACAGACCTGCAGCTAGTATTTCTGTCAGCTGAAGAGAAAGTTAAGTCAGTTCTTGCACACAGGGACACACATCTGACCTCATACCCAGATTCACTTCTTTTCTGCTGTACACATTCTCCTGGTCCTTCTCTTCAACCTTCTGATTTGGAAAGAAGTTCTCTCATATAAGAATGAACAATTTTCAAAAAGAAACCAACACAGAATCCATACAAAAAAATACCACAAGAACAAAGGTGGAAAGGATAGGGAAAAACACATGTCAAAGAACTCATGCCAGAGGAACGCACACATCTGTGAGCTCATCCTGTGAACTCAAGAACTTCATGAAATCATCAATTCTGCAGAAAAAATAATACGATTAAAACAAAGAAAAAAGTTTCAAGAGGTAAATAATATGATAAGACAAGGAGGTGAAACGTGTACACACAACACAGTCAGCAAAAGGAGGAGGAAAATGAGGCTACCCTGTAGAGACAGCCAAGCCATAAGCCACAAAACTTAAAAGAGACATTACTGAAAACACAGTAGAGTGTTTTACAAATAAAACACTTTAAAGGTTAAAAAAAAAAGAAAGAAAAAGGTAAACAAAACAGGATAAGATCAAGACATTAGTTTTTCAAAAAAAGGTTTAGTGGAAAAATGATAGATATGGAAACTAGATAAAAGAGATCTCTGATATGCATAATCCATTTCCCTGAAGAAGAGAACAAAACAAATGGAACAGAAAAAAATGTATAGTCTGAGAAAACATTAATAATATACCATTAAGTCCGGGTGTGGTGGCTCACACCTGTAATCCCAGCACTTTGGGAGGCCAAGGCGGGCAGATACCTGAGGTCAGGAGTTCGAGACCAGCCTGACCAACATGGAGAAACCCCATCTCTGCTGAAAATACAAAATTAGCCAGGCATGGTGGCATGTGCCTGGGAGGCTGAGGCAGGAGAATCGCTTGAACCTGGGAGGCAGAGGTTGCGGTGAGCTGAGATCGCGCCATTGCACTCCAGGCTGGGCAACAAGAGCGAAACTCCATCTCAAAAATAATAATAATAATAAGTAAATAAAATAATATACCAGTAAGACTTTGAGCCATATGTTTACAGGAAAAAATGATGCCCAATTCCATACCAATTAGGGTCTTCAAAAAGTAGTGAACTTCCAAAATAAAAGACCATTTTTGCAATTGTGCTCAGTTAACTAAACTAACTAAACTCAAAACACTATTCTTACAACTTTTTTTATTCCTCCCACAGCATGCACATTGGTCTTTTAGATACATAAATCATATCACATCCTACTTGAAACAATTCAATGACCTGCCATTGCAAATATGACAGAATCCTTCCAAGGCCTGCTATTAGCTTACTTAGACCTATGTTTGCCTCCCAACTTGAGTCACTCTCTCACTCAGTATACTCCAGCCACATTTGGCCTCCTTTCTGTTCCTCAAACATGCCAATACCGATCATGCCTCGGGCCTTTGTACTTGCCCTTCTTTCTATCTGGAATAGATAGAACAGACTTCCCCCAGACTTTCCTATATCTAATACTTTCTCATTGTTCGGGTCTTAACTATCTGATCATCTTATCTAAAGTAGTGTTTCCTCTCATAATTAACCTATATCATAATCCTTATTTTATTTTTAGTCTTTCTTTTTTTTTTTTTGTAAGGTGTGCACCTTTATTCAACTGGTCTCAAGTCAGTGTACGGGTAAGCCCTGGCTGCCTCCACCCACTCCCAGGGAGACCAAAAGCCTTCAGACATCTCAAGTTGGGGGACAAAAAAGCGGGGACACGAAGGCTCCTCATTCAAAATAAAACAAAATAAACAAGTATTAAGGTGAAGATTAAAAAAATTTTGCATTACATAATTTACACGAAAGCAATGCTATCACCTCCCCTGTGTGGACTCGGGAGAGGACTGGGCCATTCGCCTTAGAGAGAAGTGGGGTGGCTTTTAGGAGGGCGAGGGACTTCCTGTAACAATGCATCTCATATTTGGAATGACTATTAAAAAAAGAACAATGTACAATCAAAGTCCTCGGCCACATTGTAGAACTTTGGGGGATGCTCGCTCCAACCGACTGCTGTCACCTTCACCGTTCCAGTTTTTAAATCCTGAGTCAAGCCAAAAACAAAACAAAACAAAACAAAACAAATAAAGCCATGCCAATCTCATCTTGTTTTCTGCGCAAGTTAGGTTTTGTCAAGAAAGGGTGTAATGCAACTAAGTCACAGTCCGCCTAGAAGCATTTGTGGTGGACGATGGAGGGGCCAGACTCCTCATACTCCTGCTTGCTGATCCACATCTGCTGGAAGGTGGACAGCGAGGCCAGGATGGAGCCGCAGATCCACACAGAGTACCTGCGCTCAGGAGGAGCAATGATCTTGATCTTCATCGTGCTGGGCGCCAGGGCAGTAATCTCCTTCTGCATCCTGTCAGCAATGCCAGGGTACACGGTGGTGCCACCAGACAGCACTGTGTTGGCCTACAGGTCTTTACGGATGTCCACGTCACACTTCATGATGGAGTTGAAGGTAGCTTCGTGGATGCCACAGGACTCCATGCCCAGGAAGGAAGGTTGGAACCTTCCTTCCAGGGCAGCGGAACCGCTCGTTGCCAATGGTGATGACCTGGCCATCGGGCAGCTTGTAGCTCTTCTCCAGGGAGGAGCTGGAAGCCGCCGTGGCCATCTCCTGCTCGAAGTCCAGGGCGACATAGCACAGCTTCTCCTTAATGTCACGCACGATTTCCCGCTCGGCCGTGGTGGTGAAGTTGTAGCCGTGCTCAGTGAGGATCTTCATGAGGTAGTCAGGTCCCGGCCAGCCAGGTCCAGACGCAGGATGGCGTGGGGGAGGGCATACCCCTTGTAGATGGGCAGTGTGGGTGACCCCGTCACCGGAGTCCATCACGATGCCAGTGGTACGGCCAGAGGCGTACAGGGACAGCACCGCCTCGATGGCCACGTACATGGCTGGGGTGTTGAAGGTCTCAAACATGATCTGGGTCATCTTCTCGCGGTGGGCCTTGGGGTTCAGGGGGGCCTTGGTCAGCAGCACGGGGTGCTCCTCAGGAGCCACATGCAGCTCATTGTAGAAGGTGTGGTGACAGACCTTCTCCATGTCGTCCCAGTTGTGGGACGTCCCATCGATGCCGTGCTCGATGGGGTACTTCAGGGTGAGGATGCCTCTCTTGCTCTGGGCCTTGTCGCCCACATACGAATCCTTCTGACCCATGCCCACCATCACGCCCTGGTGCCTGGGGCGCCCCACGATGGAGGGGAAGACGGCCTGGGAGGCATCGTCGCCCGCGAAGCCGGCCTTGCACACGCCGGAGCCGTTGTCGACAACGAGGGCGGCGATATCATCATCCATGGTGAGCTGGCGGCGGGTGTGAACCGGCGGCGGAGCGGCGAAGGCGAGGCTCTGTGCTCGCGGGGCGGACGCGGTCTCAGCCTCGTCTTTCTTTTAAAATATAAGTTCCACCTGAGAAGGGATCATTCTCATTTTTTCCATTTTTAATCACTTTATTTAGTTTGACAATAATTATGTAATGTTTAAACAGTATGGTGTTTAGATTTATAATTGCTAAAAAGGCATGTTAGTTCATTGCAAACAGGATTTTTACATGAGAAATAGGACTGGTATGTTCTATTAAATGAATGTTAATAGAGAACTCAGTCTTTATATTCTACTTCATTTATAACCTACACTGGTAGTTATCACACAGCATTCATAAATGATGGAAAGATTATTTCTTATCCAAACCAATAGGTACACAACATACACACACACACACACACACACACACACACACGAGATAGAGAGAAAGAGACAGAGGGAGAGGAGAGAGGAGAGAGGAGAGAGCGAGATATGTATTTTAAGGAAGAGGCTCATGTGATTATTGGTGCTGGCAAGTCTGAAATTTGCAAAGCAAACTGGCAGGCTGGAAACCCTGGCAGGAGTCGTTATTGCATTCTTGATTTCAAAGGCGTTCTGGAAGCTGAATTCCTTTCTCTTTGGGGGACCTTAATCTTTTTTCTTAAGGTTTTCAACTGATCAGATGAGGCTTACCCATAATTTAGAGGGTAATCTGCTTTACTCAAAGTCTACTGGTTTAAGTGTTAATCACATCTAAAAAATACTTTCACAGCAACATTTAAATTGGTGTTTGACCAAACAACTGGCCACCATAACCTACCTATGGTGACACATAAAATTAAACTTCATGGAGGTAGTTGTTGCCTTTTCAAGATTCCCTTTTCAAGTTACACAATAGCATATTCCATGCTCTTCCCTTAACACACTCTCATCCTTTATTTGTGTGTCCCTAATTAATCCATATCCATATCATTCTTTCTCCCTAAAATTATATTCACTTTCTTCTCAGTAAATGACCTCATGCATCATGACTAAGGATTTCCAGCCTCCTAAGTACCACTCTACTATGTGGAATATCACTTTCATACGCTGGTTTTGTTATGCTTGATGATCTTTCTTGGATCATTTATGAGAATAGGACATATAGCCCTAAAGTCATCAACATGAAATTTACTGTGGAGGAATTGGCACCATCAGTCAGGTTTCTGTCATTCTAAGGAGATTAGCTGACAAAACTAGGCTGCAGTGGAATGCTTGGAGCATGGTGACATCACAAGATTACACCACAATGATTCCTATTCTACCTGTCCCACCTGCCCTGTATTTGATCACTGCATAAGAGATAGTAGAAATGGCATAATCTTTAAAGTAGTGAAATTTTCAAGCCATGTAGTTTAGTGACTTGCTGAAATGGGCTAGGGAATCTAATTTCAAATGGGCAAAAAGAAAAACAAACTATTTTGCTTTAATTTTCTAGTTCAGTGTTTTAGGGGTAAATCAAAACCATCCAAATGTGAGATCAGAAAGAAAATTAAAAATCGAATAGAGTAAGTATTAATCAGTATTAACATTCAACTCTAAATCTTTTTAATCTTTATAGGTATACATGTATCTTTGTGACTCCAGAACTTATGTTTACTTTTTTCATAAGGTATTTCATAAATACATTCATGCTTATTTAATACCATGGAAAAGAAATATTGGCAAATGACTATTTTCTGCAGGTTTATGGGAAACAGCAGCATATACAGGAGGCCAATTAAAGGAACATGAAAAGTTCCTCTTCTGCATATTACCTTTTGAGCCTCTCTTTGGCCAGATTGAGTTCTTTGTGGAGACCTCCTGGTTTTTGTCCTTTGTTTTGTCCCTGCTTCTTGAGATGGCCTGTGCCTTGTTTCTGAGGCGTTGGCATGTACAACCATTTCTTGCCACCTTCCAACATCGGCTCATAAACCTTAGGCCTAGGTCTGTGCAAAGAGATTTTCAAAAGCAGATGAAACCCAAAGGTTAAAGCTAACATGTGCCAATGAGTTTTTAGATTGGTGCACAGATAAGGAAAGAACCGAGTCAAATGGCAGGCAGAGCAGCCTGTGTTCCTCCTGGAGACAAAGCACAACTGTTCTGTAAGCTGTTTCTGTATTTGGTGGGGAGCCTCTGGGATGTTGCTAGTTCAGACCTTTAGGAAGTTGTTGACTCCTGAAGTTGACTGGCCTTAAAATAGCGATGTTTCCTGAGTGTCCTCTTTAATGGCAGCTGTTATTACTCAGCAGTCCAGTCAATTTTATCTACCTGGAGCTTACACAGAGCGTGGTCATTGTTTCAGTTCCTGTTCACTACCTCACTCACTGGGTTGATTTCCTTGGCCAGCAGTTCTAAACCCATGAGATCTCCACCCACTGGTCACCTGAAATGTGCTTTAAACATAATCTATTTATTTTCATGTGTTTTCATTCTTTTTTTTTTTCACTTTTAAAATCTGTGATATTGATAGAATGGATATCGTTGAGAGCACTTAAGTTGTTATTTTCCTAAAATTTAGGGGTACTTATCCAATGAAATAGTATCTGTGAATGACTTTTATACATTGCAAAGCCTTATTCAAATATCATGTACTATATGTAAGACATACACTAGATTATTAAGTATATGACAGCTATTATGGATTCAATCCCCCTTTATTCTTTCCACTCCAGTTGCTTGTTTTAATAGCAGACATCTGTTTATGAATTCTCTTCCATATCTTTCCTTAGTTTTATTCATTATCAGAACAGCACACTAAAGATATTAACAGTCGGTACCTCCAGACTAGTGTATCATTGTGCTGAAATGTTTGGGAAGCAGCAAATGCAAAATCTATTAGTTGTTGCCTTCATATGATCAATTTGAGAAATTAAGAGCTTTCCAAATGTTAATGATTTTTTTTTCTTTTTTTTTTTAAATTTATTTATTGTTATTATACTTTAAGTTGTAGGGTACATGTGCATAACGTGCAGGTTTGTTACATATGTATACTTGTGCCATGTTGGTGTGCTGCACCCATCAACTTGTCATTTAAATCAGGTATAACTCCCAGTGCAATCCCTCCCCCGTCCCCCCTCCCCATGATAGGCCCCTGTGTGTGATGTTCCCCTTCCTGAGTCCAAGTGATCTCATTGTTCAGTTCCCACCTATGAGTGAGAACATGCGGTGTTTGGTTTTCTGTTCTTGTGATAGTTTGCTAAGAATGATGGTTTCCAGCTGCATCCATGTCCCTACAAAGGACACAAACTCATCCTTTTTGATGGCTGCATAGTATTCCATGGTGTATATGTGCCACATTTTCTTAATCCAATCTGTCACTGATGGACATTTGGGTTGATTCCAAGTCTTTGCTATTGTGAATAGTGCTGAAATAAACATACGTGTGCATGTGTCTTTATAGCAGCATAATTTATAATCCTTTGGGTATATCCCCAGTAATGGGATGGCTGGGTCATATGGTACATCTAGTTCTAGATCCTTGAGGAATCGCCATACTGTTTTCCATAATGGTTGAACTAGTTTACAATCCCACCAACAGTGTAAAAGTGTTCCTATTTCTCCACATCCTCTCCAGCACCTGTTGTTTCCTGACTTTTTAATGATCGCCATTCTAACTGGTGTGAGATGGTATCTCATTGTGGTTTTGATTTGCATTTCTCTGATGGCCAGTGAGGATGAGCATTTTTTCATGTGTCTGTTGGCTGTATGAATGTCTTCTTTTGAGAAATGTCTGTTCATATCCTTTGCCCACTTTTTGATGGGGTTGTTTGTTTTTTTCTTGTAAATTTGTTTGAGTTCTTTGTAGGTTCTGGATATTAGCCCTTTGTCAGATGAGTAGATTGCAAAAATGTTCTCCCGTTCTGTAGGTTGCCTGTTCACTCTGATGGTAGTTTCTTTTGCTGTGCAGAAGCTCTTTAGTTTAATGAGATCCCATTTGTCAATTTTGGCTTTTGCTGCCGTTGCTTTTGGTGTTTTAGACATGAAGTCTTTGCCCATGCCTATGTCCTGAATGGTACTACCTAGGTTTTCCTCTAGGATTTTTATGGTATTAGGTCTAACATTTAAGTCTCTAATCCATCTTGAATTAATTTTCGTATAGGGAGTAAGGAAATTATCCAGTTTCAGCTTTCTACTTATGGCTAGCCAATTTTCCCAGCACCATTTATTAAATAGGGAATCCTTTCCCCATTTCTTGTTTCTCTCAGGTTTGTCAAAGATCAGATGGCTGTAGATGTGTGGTATTATTTCTGAGGGCTCTGTTCTATTCCATTGGTCTATATCTCTGTTTTGGTACCAGTACCATGCTGTTTTGGTTACTGTAGCCTTGTAGTATAGTTTGAAGTCAGGTAGCGTGATGCCTCCAGCTTTGTTCTTTTGACTTAGGATTGTCTTGGAGATGCGGGCTCTTTTTTGGTTCCATATGAACTTTAAAGCAGTTTTTTCCAATTCTGTGAAGAAACTCATTGGTAGCTTGATGGGGATGGCATTGAATCTATAAATTACCTTGGGCAGTATGGCCATTTTCACGATATTGATTCTTCCCATCCATGAGCATGGTATGTTCTTCCATTTGTTTGTGTCCTCTTTTATTTCACTGAGCAGCGGTTTGTAGTTGTCCTTGAAGAGGTCCTTTACATCCCTTGTAAGTTGGATTCCTAGGTATTTTATTCTCTTTGAAGCAATTGTGAATGGAAGTTCATTCATGATTTGGCTGTCTGTCTGTCTGTTACTGGTGTATAAGAATGCTTGTGATTTTTGCACATTAATTTTGTATACTGAGACTTTGCTGAAGTTGCTTATCAGCTTAAGGAGATTCTGGGCTGAGACAATGGGGTTTTCTAAATATACAATCATGTCATCTGCAAACAGGGACAGTTTGACTTCTTCTTTTCCTAACTGAATACCCTTGATTGCTTTCTCTTGCCTAATTGCCCTAGCCAGAACTTCCAGCACTATGTTGAATAGGAGTGGTGAGAGAGGGCATCCTCGTCTTGTGCCAGTTTTCAAAGGGAATTTTTCCAGTTTTTGCCCATTCAGTATGATATTGGCTGTGGGTTTGTCATAAATAGCTGTTATTATTTTGAGGTATGTTCCATCAATACCGAATTTCTTGAGCGTTTTTAGCACGAAGGGCTGTTGAATTTTGTCAAAAGCCTTTTCTGCATCTATTGAGATAATCATGTGGTTCTTGTCTTTGGTTCTGTTTATATGCTGGATTATGTTTATTGATTTGTGAATGTTGAACCAGCCTTGCATCCCAGGGATGAAGCCCACTTGATCATGGTGGATAAGCTTTTTGATGTGTTGCTGAATCCGGTTTGCCAATATTTTATTGAGGATTTTTGCATCGATGTTCATCAGGGATATTGGTCTAAAATTCTCTTTTTTTGTTGTGTCTCTGCCAGGCTTTGGTATCAGGATGATGTTGGCCTCATAAAATGAGTTAGGGAGGATTCCCTCTTTTTCTATTGATTGGAATAGTTTCAGAAGGAATGGTACCAATTCCTCCTTGTACCTCTGGTAGAATTCAGCTGTGAATCCATCTGGTCCTGGACTTTTTTTGGTTGGTAGGCTATTAATTATTGCCTCAATTTCAGAGCCTACTATTGGTCTATTCAGGGATTCAACTTCTTCCTGGTTTAGTCTTGGAAGAGTGTAAGCGTCCAGGAAATTATCCATTTCTTCTAGATTTTCCAGTTTATTTTTGTAGAGGTGTTTATAGTATTCTCTGATGGTACTTTGTATTTCTGTGGGGTCGGTGGTGATATCCCCTTTATCATTTTTAATTGCGTCGATTTGATTCTTCTCTCTTTTCTTCTTTATTAGTCTTGCTAGTAGTCTGTCAATTTTGTTGATCTTTTCAAAAAACCAACTCCTGGATTCATTGATTTTTTGGAGAGTTTTTTGTTTCTCTATCTCCTTCAGTTCTGCTCTGATCTTAGTTATTTCTTGCCTTCTGCTAGCTTTCGAATGTGTTTGCTCTTGCTTCTCTAGTTCTTTTAATTGCGATGTTAGAGTGTCAATTTTAGATCTTTCCTGCTTTCTCTAGTGGGCATTTAGTGCTATAAATTTCCCTCTACACACTGCTTTAAATGTGTCCCAGAGATTCTGATATGTTGTATCTTTGTTCTCATTGGTTTCAAAGAACATCTTTATTTCTGCCTTCATTTCATTATGTACCCAGTAGTCATTCAGGAGCAGGTTGTTCAGTTTCCATGTAGTTGAGCGGTTTTGATTGAGTTTCTTAGTCCTGAGTTCTAGTTTGATTGCACTGTGGTCTGAGAGACAGTTTGTTATAATTTCTGTTCTTGTACATTTGCTGAGGAGTGCTTTACTACCAATTACGTGGTCAATTTTGGAGTAAGTACGATGTGGTGCTGAGAAGAATGTATATTCTGTTGATTTGGGGTGGAGAGTTCTATAGATGTCTATTAGGTCTGCTTGCTGCAGAGATGAGTTCAATTCCTGGATATCCTTGTTAACTTTCTGTCTCGTTGATCTGTCTAATGTTGACAGTGGAGTGTTGAAGTCTCCCATTATTATTGTATGGGAGTCTAAGTCTCTTTGTAAGTCTCTAAGGACTTGCTTTATGAATCTGGGTGCTCCTGTATTGGGTGCATATATATTTAGGATAGTTAGCTCTTCCTGTTGAATTGATCCCTTTACCATTATGTAATGGCCTTCTTTGTCTCTTTTGATCTTTGATGGTTTAAAGTCTGTTTTATCAGAGACTAGTATTGCAACCCCTGCTTTTTTTTGTTCTCCATTTGCTTGGTAAATCTTCCTCCATCCCTTTATTTTGAGCCTATGTATGTCTCTGCGTGTGAGATGGGTCTCCTGAATACAGCAGACTGATGGGTCTTGGCTCTTTATCCAGTTTGCCAGTCTGTGTCTTTTAATTGGAGCATTTAGTCCATTTACATTTAAGGTTAAGATTGTTATGTGTGAACTTGATCATGCCATTATGATAACTGGTTATTTTGCTCGTTAGTTGATGCAGTTTCTTCCTAGCCTCGATGGTCTTTACATTTTGGCATGTTTTTGCAATGGCTGGTACCGGTTGTTCCTTTCCATGTTTAGTGCTTCCTTCAGGGTCTCTTGTAAGGCAGGCCTAGTGGTGACAAAATCTCTAAGCATTTGCTTATCTGTAAAGGATTTTATTTCTCCTTCACTTATGAATCTTAGTTTGGCTGGATATGAAATTCTGGGTTTAAAATTCTTTTCTTTAAGAATGTTGAATATTGGCCCCCACTCTCTTCTGGCTTGGAGAGTTTCTGCCGAGAGATCTGCTGTTAGTCTGATGGGCTTCCCTTTGTGGGTAACCCGACCTTTCTCTCTGGCTGCCCTTAAGATTTTTTCCTTCATTTCAACTTTGGTGAATCTGGCAATTATGTGTCTTGGAGTTGCTCTTCTCGAGGAGTATCTTTGTGGCGTTCTCTGTATTTCCTGGATTTGAATGTTGGCCTGCCCTACTAGGTTGGGGAAGTTCTCCTGGATGATATCCTGAAGAGTGTTTTCCAACTTGGTTCCATTTTCCCCCTCACTTTCAGGCACCCCAATCAGACGTCGATTTGGTCTTTTTACATAATCCCATACTTCTTGCAGGCTTTGTTCATTTCTTTTTCTTCTTTTTTCTTTTGGTTTCTCTTCTCACTTCATTTCATTCATTTGATCCTCAATCGCAGATACTCTTTCTTCCAGTTGATCGAGTCGGTTACTGAAGCTTGTGCATTTGTCACGTATTTCTCGTGTCATGGTTTTCATCTCTTTCATTTCGTTTATGACCTTCTCTGCATTAATTACTCTAGCCATCAATTCTTCCACTTTTTTTTCAAGATTTTTAGTTTCTTTGCACTGGGTACGTAATTCCTCCTTTAGCTCTGAGAAATTTGATGGACTGAAGCCTTCTTCTCTCATCTCGTCAACAGTCATTCTCTGTCCAGCTTTGATCCATTGCTGGCGATGAGCTGCGCTCCTTTGTCGGGGGAGATGCGCTCTTATTTTTTGAATTTCCAGCTTTTCTGCCCTGCTTTTTCCCCATCTTTGTGGTTTTATCTGCCTCTGGTCTTGATGATGGTGATGTACTGATGGGGTTTTGGTGTAGGTGTCCTTCCTGTTTGATAGTTTTCCTTCTAACAGTCAGGACCCTCAGCTGTAGGTCTGTTGGAGATTGCTTGAGGTCCACTCCAGACCCTGTTTGCCTGGGTATCAGCAGCAGAGGCTGCAGAAGATAGAATATTTCTGAACAGCGAGTGTACCTGTCTGATTCTTGCTTTGGAAGCTTCCTCTCAGGGGTGTACTCCACCCTGTGAGGTGTGGGGTGTCAGACTGCCCCTAGTGGGGGATGTCTCCCAGTTAGGCTACTCAGGGGTCAGGGACCCACTTGAGCAGGGAGTCTGTCCCTTCTCAGATCTCAACCTCCGTGTTGGGAGATCCACTGCTCTCTTCAAAGCTGTCAGACAGAGTCGTTTGCGTCTGCAGAGATTTCGGCTGTGTTTGTTATTGCCCTGTCCCCAGAGGTGGAGTCTACAGAGACAGGCAGGTTTCCTTGAGCTGCTGTGAACTCCACCCAGTTCGAGCTTCCCAGCAGCTTTGTTTACCTACTTAAGCCTCAGCAATGGCGGGCGCCCCTCCCCCAGCCTCGCTGCTGCCTTGCCGGTAGATCACAGACTGCTGTGCTAGCAATGAGGGAGGCTCCGTGGGTGTGGGACCCTCCCGGCCAGGTGTGGGATATGATCTCCTGGTGTGCCTGTTTGCTTAAAGCGCAGTATTGGGGTGGGAGTTACCCGATTTTCCAGGTGTTGTGTGTCTCAGTTCCCCTGGCTAGGAAAAGGGATTCCCTTCCCCCTTGGGCTTCCCAGGTGAGGCAATGCCTCTCCCTGCTTCAGCTCTCGCTGGTCAGGCTGCAGCAGCTGACCAGCACCGATCGTCTGGCACTCCCCAGTGAGATGAACCCAGTACCTCAGTTGAAAATGCAGAAATCACCGGTCTTCTGTGTAGCTCGCGCTGGGAGTTGGAGACTGGAGCTGTTCCTATTCGGCCATCTTGCTCCACCCGGTTTTTTTTTTTTTTCTTTAGAGAGTACATATTAAGGAATAAACAGAGCGGTATTGGCTATATTTTAAATTCCATTGCAATCCTTATTTTCCTGTTATTAGTTTTTCCTCACTTTTTAAAAATGTTTAATCTGTATAAATTTTTGTAGAAGACTTCTGGATACTGAAGATGAGCTCAGTGACATTCAGACTGACTCAGTCCCATCTGAAGTCCGGGACTGGTTGGCTTCTACCTTTACACGGAAAATGGGGATGACAAAAAAGAAACCTGAGGAAAAACCAAAATTTCGGAGCATTGTGCATGCTGTTCAAGCTGGAATTTTTGTGGAAAGGTAAGTGAAATTGTTGGCATCTCAAGACAATAATATTTGAAAGGCAGCAGATACATTCATTTTATAAAAGGTATGAGCAGTCTATATTTCACTTATTGAGGAAAACTGTAATCATAATTATAACTAGAATGAACAAATTTGGGACTTTATGATGAACTTACCTATAACAAAAACACCTGGTCCCAGATGCATTCTTTTTATTTATTTTAAGTTGACATGAAGACTGAAAGCAAAGACTTTTGAATGACCTTTCTCCTCAAATGAACCTTTGTGAACAACTGTTTAAAAACAATTCTGACACATGTATATGTTACACAACTAATTTTACCTGAATAAAATGTAACATTTCATAAAATACATTCTACATTGGGTAGCAATCTACATGTCAAGATCACTCAGGCCTTCCTTTGCCCTAAAGATAAAAGCCCATTCACTTCCCATCTTTCCATAATGGAGGAAATCCCTCTCGTGCTCACTTTTGATAGTTTTTTTTTTCCCCCAACATTTCTGTCACTGAAGCAAGGGATATTTGATGGCCCCTAGAAACGCCTAGTTATATCATCAGAGTTTTCAACGTGAAACATATGTTAATATGACCCAATTTTATGTTCTTTCAGCCCTTAGGAATACGGCTTATTTTTTCCATCTAGGAAACAAGATATTTCCTAGAACTAAAACTACAAAAGACCCGAAATAGACATTTTATGTTTGACAAAATTGAAAAGTAGTTATCAGAAATCCCTTAGATTAAAAAATAATTATATGAAATTATATATAGAATGATTATTTGAATATTTTAGAAACTAGTAAAGTTGAGAAACAGAGAACATTTTGCCAATATGCTTAAAATTAAATTTTAGAGAAAATGCATTATTTCTCATCTTCTGATATCTCTAGGTATTACTGTTAATAAACATTACAAACTTTAATTTTCTTCTGCTAAAGGGACAATGGAAAGCACATTTGAATTTCTAAAAGTGCAAATGAGAATGCATGGCAAGAAATGTATTATAAAACTTAAAGATGGTTAAATACACTACGCAATTTAAAGAAGATGACTTTTCTCTAGCACCGAATTAAAAATATCTAAATAGTACATCAGAAAATCTGTGAGAGAATCACAGATGAAACATGAGAGTATGTTTGATTTGCTAAAGAAATGTATATTTTGTCTTCTTTGTTTAAAAAAAAATTGCAGAACTTGGCAAACTGGGAAAAAATGTAAACTGTGGAGGAAGATCAACCGAATTTCCATTTCGATTCAAGAGAAGGTTATAATACATAAAATATATGAATATGCTAAATTTCCATTTTTTCATATGTTTATTTAGTAGCCTATAAAAGTATAAAATTTTATTTAGTAGCCTATAAAAGTAAACTTTTTTAGTAGCCTATAAAAGTATAAAATTGTACTTCAGGTAACTAAATTAGTAAGCAGTCTTTAAGAAATCAGTGTGCTAAGAACATATGGAAAAAAGTCTTTTTTTAATCACTGTTGAATCCCCACTAGTAGGTGCATAAAAATAGTGGGACAAGTTTATTGGAACTTTTCAAAAGTAATCATCTTCAATCCTGACAGCTGAGTCTACTTGAAGTCTTGTTGCTTCTTCCTTTAAACACTTCCTCCCAAGATTCAATTCCCCGGCAAGCCCTGGCAATTACTTACCCAAATGCATTCTGAATCCACTCACTTCCTCATCTCCACTCCTGCAACCACAATCTAAGCCTCCACTATCTGCCTTCAGAAATATGACAGTAACTTTCTAACTGGGCTCCTCTCCTCCTCACTTGCTCACGCCAACCAAGCCATTCCACAGTGATGTTTTTAGAATACAAATTAGTTCCTGTCATTCTTCTTCTTTTCTTTTTTTTTGACGGAGTCTCGCTCTGTCACCCAGGCTGGAGTACAGTTGCACGATCTCGGCTTACTGCAAGCTCCGCCTCCCGGGTTCACGCCATTCTCCTGCCTCAACCTCCCGCGCAGCTGGGACTAGAGGCGCCCGCCACCTCGCCCGGCTAGTTTTTTGGGTTTTTTTTGGTAGAGACGGGGTTTCACCATGTTAGCCAGGATGGTCTCGATCTCCTGACCTCGTGATCCACCCGCCTAGGTCTCCCAAAGTGCCGGGATTACAGGCGTGAACCACCGCGCCCGGCCTAGTTCCTCTCATTCTTAAGCTTCAAACTACCAGAGGGTTTCCCAATTCACTTGAGCCTGGTTAGGTCCCATTTTGCTTTCTAGCCTCATCTACTGCAAACTTCATCCTTGACTGAACACCTATACCAGCCTGATTTCAATTTCAAGGACATTTCTAAGCTCTTTCCTGCCTTGGAGCCATTCATCCTGTTATTTTCTCTGTCAGAAGTGGTTCTCCCCACCCTTCAACATAGCGGGCTGGCCCTTTTACCGTTCCAGAGGTCTTCCCGGATCACTCTATTGCTGTTCCTCACTATTGCTGCCCCCAGCCAGTGGTTTACCTTCCAGCACTTATCCCTGTTTGTAATCATATATTGTCTCTTATATTTCATTTCTCCTCACCACTGGAATAAGCCCTGTGAAACAGCAGCAGTATTTTCCTTGCCTTCCACTGAATAAGTCTGCTGCCTCTCAGAGTGCCTAGTATAAAATAGTGTTGTTTTTTGTTTGTTTTGTTTTGTTTTTCTTTGAGACGGAGACTGGCTGTGTCACACAGGCTGGAGTGCAGTGGCGTGATCTCTACTTACTGCAACCTCCGCCTTCCGAGTTCAGGAGATTCTCCTGCTGGGATTACAGGCTCCTGCCACCCTGCCTGGCTAATTTTTTTGTATTTTTAGTAGAGACAGGGTTTCCCATGTTGGCCAGGCTAGTCTCGAACTCCTGACCTCAGGTGGTTCACCCGCCTTGGCCTCCCAAAGTTTTGGGATTACAGGCATGAGTCACTGCGCCTGGCCTTAAAATAGTATTTTTTAAAGGAGTTTTTGAATTATATCTTGTAACTATTATGGAAACTTCCAAAAATAATCCACTACATTTCCAGTTAGACTTTCACCACCTTTAGAGCCCAGGAAATTCATTGTCATTTTTCAGAAAGTTGTAATATATCACCTGTTTACTAAAGTGTGAGACAACTGGGTTAAGATATCTCTGATACTCATTCTAATTCAAGGACGAGTCATCTTAATTTTCCATCTTAGTTTACTATTTCTAATTTTCCATCCTAGAATTCTATTCCTGATTGTAGAATTAGAAAAGTATGATAATGGGAAAGTTTTGCTGTCTCTTTGGAAGGGTAATCCTCTTTGTCTTCCTTTACATTTCATGTAATGAGAAAGTATATTGGTATTCATTTCTCAACCTATCCCAGGTTTAAGAAACTCAGTAGCACCAGAGGTCCCATTGAGGCCAGAGAGCCCTAAAGATACAAGATTTCGAACCAATGATATTGGCTGCAAAGTAATGAGAACAGTTACAATAATAATAAAAATGACGACTTTCTTGTATTGAGAATCATTTACTCTTCACAAAAAGCTTATAATTATTCTCATTTTACAAATGAGTGACATTAGTTTCCAAAGGTCACACAGCAGTGAGTGGCTAACATGTGATTCAAAGCGTGTGTTCTCTTTGCCTTTCTGTGCCATAAAGTCAAGTTAATGTTAATTAACATTTTAAAATTTCTTAATCCTGAATGATTTTTATATTGATCCTTTTCCCTGTTCATCATCCTTCAATTTCCCCTGCACCTCCATTTTTTAGTATTAATGGTAATGACTAGAAACAGATGGAAAAGACTGTTTCCAAAAAAAAACCTAAGTATCATTGTCGATAGTAATTATTCTAGATCTTGTATAGTATGATTAGTAGTTTCCTTGCTCTGCAAGATTAGAATAATTATACTTATATCAATGAAGTAATTAATATAAGTATTCTTAGTTTTAACTGTTCTAAAATCTTTCAATAGAGATATAGGATAATTTCTTATTTTACCTAATCACCCACATCCAAAAATAATTTATGATTATTTAAAATAAAGTGGAAGCATGAAACCTTTGTGCTTAAGGTCTCTAGAATAAAATGGAGAGATACTTCATCAAGAAAACCTAGGCTAGAGATGTAATTAAACACAATATTTTCATTCTGAACTTCCAACTAGTCAAGACTTAACAGGAAAACATGATAAATTGCTTAGCTTTGATTATCTTTAACAAATGATGACTTTTACATAGAAACTGAGTAATATGTCCCATGCATTTTTAACATAAGGAACATTGAATCAAAAAATTTAGTATCTTCTATAGCGGTTTTATAAAAGACGCAGAATATTGTCCATGTGACCGTTTCTTACATCAAACATATTTATCATATTTAATTAAGCTATGGCATTCTCCAGGCCTTTTGTAGGGAGAATTTACAGATATAGCCTAGAAATTCAGCTTGTTGTGGACTAACTTGATATAAAAATTGAAGGACATGATTAATAATCAATTGAATTCTTTCTTCCCAGGTCTTGGAGGAGGAAACATGTTTCTTTCAGAGTCCCGAATGGAAGCACTATTGCTATATCACACACTAGGCTATCATATTGATTCTTTTCTCACATGAATTCATGGAGGGGGTTCTTATATTTGGTTTATGCTATTTGGGTTGCCCAGCAGAAGATAGAAAAAATCAAATCACTGATTATTAAAAACACTTTTGTTGGCTCGGTGTGGTGACTCACGCCTGTAATTCCAGCACATTGGGAGGCCGAGGTGGGCAGATCGTGAGGTTAGGAGTTTGAGACCAGCCTGACCAACATGGTGAAACCCTGTCTCTACTAAAAATACAAAAATTAGTTGGGCATGGTGGTACGTGCCTGTAATCCCAGCTACTAAGGAAGCTGAGGCAGGAGAATCGCTTGAACCCAGGAGGCGGAGCTTGCAGTGAGCGGAGATCACACCACTGCATTCCAGCCTCCACGACAGAGCAAGACTCCATCTCAAAAAAAAAAAAAAAAAAAAAAACAGAAACACAAAACAAAAACAAAAAAACACTTTTGTTATTGATACTATTATGGAAATGAAAATAACCTTGTTTTCTTTCTGAATAACCTTTCTTAATATTGAATGACAATTTGAACAAACTTAAATAAGTTTTGCTGATATTAATTTCCCAATATCATTAAATAAAAGAAGGGAGCTATGTAAATTCTGATGACACTACATCTCCCCCCCTATAATTTTAATATTAAAATATAAAGGAAATATTTTAATGACATTTAGCTTCCAGACTAAAAATTTTGTCATATAAATGGACACAAAACAGAATGTTCTGCTGTCAGGGATATGTTGGCATGTTAGAAAGTTGTTGCATATGCAAAGTGTAGTGCATCTTTCAATATGATAAAGTTCAGGGAAGGATATCTTTACATGGAAACTAAAGTCACATTAACTTTACAAGGTGATTGTGAATAGAGAATATATTACATTGTCAAATTGTAGATGTTTAGTAAAAGGTGACTATAGTTATCATTGTTGACACAAAGGGAGTCTGTAACTAATGATAAGAGGTGAACATGTCAAAAGTAATCTCTTCCCTTACGTTTCAGAAATAGTTGAAAACTTTGAATCAATGAGTTTTATATATACACTTATTTTTGTCTTTTTTAGGATGTACCGAAAAACATATCATATGGTTGGTTTGGCATATCCAGCAGCTGTCATCGTAACATTAAAGGTGAAATCATTTCATTATTTTCATGTTTAAAATGGTCATTTAAAAAATGTTCTTAAAAAGGCTAGGAGAAAACGAGA
The DNA here is from genome assembly GCF_043159975.1 of Macaca nemestrina. Taxonomy (NCBI): domain Eukaryota; kingdom Metazoa; phylum Chordata; class Mammalia; order Primates; family Cercopithecidae; genus Macaca; species Macaca nemestrina. The sequence continues at coordinate 80,163,311 of NC_092135.1, read as the reverse complement.
ATAGGTCTTTACTGCAGCCTACATCTTAGAACGTTAAAAAATTCAACATATTCTAACAATTTAACAAATGAACTGTGTTCCAAATCATGACTCATTGTAGATTTAAATGACTGATTTACACAAACTATATCAACGTATATATATGCATGTTTGTATGTATACATACGTGTGGTTTTTTTCTTAATTTTATTTATGGGGATCTTGAATTTGTTTTGAAATGGCACTAGTACTTGTCAAAATGTACATATTTTGTTATGAATGTATTATGGAAGAGTTAAATGCATGTTATAAAAAGATGTTTTAGTCAATTATGTTTAAATGACAAAACATATAGAAGGAAATTATTTAGGATTGTAGGTCTGAAAAATACAAAATGTAAGATAAAATTAAGAAAGAAAAAAAACCTTATCTCTCTTATCTTTGGCTTCTCCTGTGGCTACACTATTCTAAGGCCCAATTGCAGTGCTATATATGTTATAAATAATCAGAGTTGAAACTCTGAAGTGAGTAAAGTTGTTGGCTCACATACATGCCCCATTGTGTGTGTATGTTTATGTGTGTGTGTGTGTGTGTGTGTGTGTGTGTGGTGTTCATGTGCCTTGTTTCTAAATGTTATTTCTACAGAGGCATTTTGTAGGCTCATCCTTCTAAATTCCTTGTTTCTATTGCCTAATTTGGTTAAGGGAAATTAACATTGTCTCCTAAAACATCTTCATGTTGCTTTTTCTGCATTAACCAAGAATTTAAAGGATATTGGCAGCAGCGGATCTTGGGTTGATTTATTTCTGACTTATTGTACTCCTTTTTAATTTTAAATTTGTGTTTTCAAAATTTTTAAGCATCTTCTTCGCATTTGTTTTTTCTCTGCTGCATGTTAGATTTTAATCTCATTAATTTTAAAAGATAGCTCATTTTTCTTTGGTGCTTTTTTATATTTGTGTTTCTCTGCTTCCTGTCAGATCAGAGGGGACACTAGATTCTGATAGGAACGCAAACCCTACTGTGAACTGTGCATGTGAGGGTTGTGCACGGCTGATGAGGTGGAACAGTTTCATTCCAAAACCACCCAACCCCAACTCGACCTGTGGAAAAATTTTCTTCCACACAACTAGTTCCTGGTGCCCAAATATTGAGGACCACTGCATTAAAGGATATTAATCATTCCTCGGTTCTTGAGAGATTTTGCCTTCTCTATTATTTCCTTAACAGTGAGCAAGAAAATTACTCATTTTTATTTTATTTATTTTAAGAATCTTCCCTTAAAAACCAACTAACAAAATATTTTAGTATGAGAGAATGTAGTATTTTTTCTAACATGTCATATAGTAAAAAAGATATAAACTAACAGGTTGAGAAAGGGAATATCACCAAGTAAAGAATGTTTTAGTTAAATAACTCTTATTTTCTGAGAAGCCTCCTTGTCTTGTTCGTTCTCAATCTGATGACATAAAATCCAAGCATCTGCAGTAGTTTACAAATGTAAATCATCAGGGTTTATAAAAAAATTCTCAAGAAGTAAAGAATTAACCTTTTACTCAGTGGGAACACCCAAGTTGGAGCTGTAAATATAAATAGCAACCTTCTAAGAGTCTGGACTAACTCTTGTTTGTTAGCTTTGGAGTTTGATAAAAGATTTGTTGGCCTCCTTTGAGATTTACTGATGTAAAATGCCTTCTAACAGAACTTATAATAACTTTCAATATATAAAGAGATAAAGCAAGCATTTGGGGATCAAATAAGGGCCAAATGCAAGGAATTTAATAACGACATACAAGCAAACCAAAAACTATTTCATTGGTGCTTGTTTCCAAGTGATTAAAAATACCATTTGAAGCTCTTATTTTTTGAAGGAAGTATTTTTAAAAGAGACTGAATACTTTTTATCAGGTTTTTAATTTGGTTCTAGCATATTATAGCACATAGAGTTGGCCTCCAGAAAAAATGTGTTGAATGAAATTTGAAACATGCCTACTCAAATAGAAAATTAATGCATAGCTTTATGGTTGCCCACTTGCTGTTCAATACTAAACCTACTGTATGTGTGTAAACAGTAGGCCTTCTTGCTAGCAGTTTCTGATAACCATTAGAATGGACTACAGTGCTTCTATAGATTTTCAAAGCAAAATCATGAGGTAGTTGGAGTGGTTTATATCCCTGCTCACTGCCCTCTCTCTCTGTTATGGGGTACTTTCTAGTTTCCCTTCTGGCCTGCTTGCTTCCCTAGGGAATTGCATGAAATACGAGTATTACTATCCTCTTCCTCAATCAAAAGGCCCACTTCCTTTTTCTCACCACCTGTCCCTCGAGCAAATTATTAGTAAGTCAGCCAAAGATAGAGCAAATAATAATAGGTGAAAAGTAGTGTAAAAAAATACCTTTTAATAATTAAAGATAGTGTATACTCTATCTCTCTATGATATTTATATATTTTTCTTTCTTTCTTTCTTTTTGGAAATGGACTCTCACTCTGTCACCCAGGCTGGAGTGCAGTGGCGTGATCTTGGCTCACTGCAATCTCCGCCTCCTGGGTTCAAGCGATTCTCCTGCCTCAGGCTCCTGAATAGCTGGGATTACAGGTGTGCACCACCACACCTGGCTAACTTTTGTATTTTTTGTAGAGATGGGGTTTCACCATGTTGGTCAGGCTGGTCTCAAACTCCTGACTTCGTGATCAGGCCATTTTGGCCTCCCAAAGTGTTGGGATTACAGGTGTGAGCCACTGCACCAGGCCAATATTTACATCTTATAACAGGACGTAAATATCAAAACTTTATGCCAAACTGCAAACTCTTATGGTGAAATTTCAAGCAATGTAGCAAGTGAGTAAGAAAGAAAAACTGGCACTATTTCTTCTGTATTTCCCAATTGACATCACCTATGTAACTAGCAATTCTATGCTAAATTGAGGTCCACTCTGAGAAAATGATTTATGGCAGGAAGTTGGAGAGAGATTAAAGATAATGACAGTATTATGGTATTATCAAATGCATTAAATCAGTTTAGTAACTTTGGGATTAAAGAAAAGGTTTTGGTGCTTTATTCAGCATTATGGCCTCAATTTTCTGGACCCATGGATACTAAGTGGTCCTGTCCTATGAAACTCTGGTCAAAGTGTAGTTTGGCATGCTAAATTGAAAGATGACCTGCTAAATGTACAATGCCTTATCTTTTGAATAAATTCTCATAGAAACATTATTGTATTGGCACCTAAAGTACTTATTCTTTTTTCTACAGGATGTTGATAAATGGTCTTTTGATGTATTTGCCCTAAATGAAGCAAGTGGAGAGCATAGTCTGAAGTTTATGATTTATGAACTGTTTACCAGATATGATCTTATCAACCGTTTCAAGGTCAGAAACATGGATCACAAGTGAAATGCTCTTAGAATTGGTTATTTGAATAAGAATGAAAATGCAGAACATTTGAGTAATTAAGCAATTCATTTTAGGATGTCTTAGCAGGTCACAGAATTAAGGGGATGAGGTCTTTACATGATAGAACCATTCTTCACAACTCACTGACACATCTATATATGCACCTAGAGATCATGAGACCACTATAGCCTCATTCCAGCAAGATGCCAATATCCCCTGACTTATTCACAAAACACTCACATAAGGTTTGGCAGCTATGTCTTAAAGAAATATGACTACTCCAGCATTCTTAAAATACAAAATGAACCTTTACTGCCAGCTTTTCTTAAATTAGATTGAAGGGTCTTCTAATTAACTTCATTTAGAACCATCCAACCAATAGATTTGATACAGACTACTGAGCAGACTGTATCTTATTACTTTCATCATTTCCTATAGAATAATCACATTTTTAGAGCCGTAAAGTACTGGGAGATAATCTATTTTAACCTCTTTGTATTAAGATAGAAAAACTAGACTCCACTAATTGTAACTGGAAATATTTACCCTTTTAAGAACTAGCCTTCCTACTCTCTGGAAGATACTAAAATTTCAGTGTAATAGTATGAGTAAGTCTGTAATTTAATCTGTCCTAGTTAAATACTAGGGGGTTACAATCCTTCTTTTTGGGAATGAAAGCTAACATGTTCATGAAGTGGTTTTTCAGAACAATCGACATTTGACATAAAGAAACTGTTGTCCACATCTGACTCACTAGTATGTTCCACGACAAACTGTGCTCAAGTTGATTTAGTACCACTTTTTTGGTCAAAATATAATTATAATTATTACTTTCCACAGATTCCTGTTTCTTGCCTAATCACCTTTGCAGAAGCTTTAGAAGTTGGTTACAGCAAGTACAAAAATCCATATCACAATTTGATTCATGCAGCTGACGTCACTCAAACTGTGCATTACATAATGCTTCACACAGGTATCATGGTAAGAAAGTCTTTGTGACTGAGGTTTGTTCATTTGGAAGCATCAACTTCCATTCCTGTAAGTTCCTATTGTCTCTTTAATGCCCATAGAGGTATTCAAAGTAATAAGTTTTATAAATAATAATTGTTTGGATTTTTGAAGCTTCATGGGTTATAATATACATTTTTCAAAAAATACTTTAAGTCACTGCAAAAAAGATAACCAGAGGCAAATAAAAATATATGTTTCCCCAAATTTGGACTACCAAACATTTTTGTTTGTAAAATCATTTTTTCCATAGAAATCAACCAAAAAAAGTGACCTAGAGAAAAAGTCTTTAGAATAAAAGTTATAGCACTCTGTTCTCACTCATTATGTGCTCCTAACCTGACCTTAGTCGCTTTTGCTCTCTTAGTCACAGTCAAATTCTAATAGGATTTGGGGAAATTATTCATGTGAATTTTTCCAAATTTTCTTTCCTCTTCTTTGCATTTGATGAATCAATGAATGGGTGACTAAATGATTCAGCGAAGCAAAGCCTGAAATAACAGTGAGTGTATGACAGGAACTCTGAGAGAGCTGGGAATTTTTGTAATGTCTTAAAACTCACAGTGATTCCCAGAAGGTAAAAAGTGAGGAACTGACCTTCCTGTGAAGGTGCCAAACTGAGCTGGGTTCAAAAAAGGAGCAGGCCATGTGAGATTTCTAAATCCTAGCACCTGCTTTAATTGTGAAGTGTAGTGAGAAAATGCCATTTCAACCTAGGAGGCAACCAGAATTTTGTCATTTACAAAAAATATTCCTGCTTGAATGCATTTTTTTTTTTACATTTGCTACAAGTGTAAAGGGAGTCAAATAAAAGTCTCCTATATCACCTTCAGAACATCTGGTGTGAAGGTGACATTGAAGAGATGTGGGTGTCATATTAATTGGTAAACAGAGAAAATCAAATCTACAATGTGGTTTTACTCTCAGAATTATAAGGAAGACTGTTGTGGGACCTAATAGGCCATTCCAACTTCTCTGTAAGACTGGGGAATTTGGCCAAGCCTGGCATGACTCCTAGAAAGTTAAAGTTGTTAGCAAAGATCACATAGTCACTTTCTGAGAGCTATGACTTACCAAATATAAATGTAACTTTCTGATTGTATTCATCCTTTAGCAAAAATGTGTTACTGGGCTCTTTACTCATCCATTAATTTGGCCATTACAAAAATAGTCTGGTAGTAGACCTTTAGTGTTGTCCAGAATCAAGAAAATACATTTGAACTAAAGAGAATAATGAGAAATTCTACCATAGATGGAGAAAGGGAAGACAAAATGAGTTTATGAATGTATTGACTATTTTGTCAAAACTAGGTTACACTGTCAGCTTCACAATTTTTGGAAAGTTATTTTAACAAGTTTTGCCTACATTAAAAAGTAGTGATAGGTGACTATTACATTTCATGTATACGAATGTGTTGGTTCTTTGTAACAAAAAAGCTTTATAGAAATTTTCATTAGCAAAAACTCTTTAGTTCTTTCTCACCCCTCAGATTTGATATAAAGAAGACTGGGTCATCTACTCTAGTGTTTTGGTTGATGCCCTGCTATTTCAGGATGGCCCTATCAGTGTGACATTTATGAAGCACTCCGGTAGCAGCCCAGTACTGTCAGGAGACTAATGCATGTTGTCATCTGCAAGATGTTTTAAGGACCATTCCTGAAAGGGATTGCAATTAAGCCATCGTCCTTCTGTTTGTTAATGTCATAAGGGACGCCTTCAAGTCTGGGAGTAGACAATGCCGAGGAGAGTTGATGCTCATACACCTGCTTGTCCCCCTCACTCTCCTTTTGTCGCTTGATTCATTTGTAGTCCTGTGCCATGGTGACAGTGATGTGCAATAACTCAGTCCATTTGCTAAGAAACAAATGTTTTATAAAGTGCTGTCAAGCCACCTTCAAATGTCTCTTTGAATATGAAATTATCCAAGGGCCTTGGCCAGAAGACATTTGCATTAGAGGGTTCCTGGCATTGCGTTCTCTCTAATACTAAGAGTACAAGGAAGAGAGATGAATTTACATCAAGCTCCTTTGGAATTTTTAGTGCACTGACTACACAGAAACAGTCTTCCACACTTTGGAATGACTGCATTTTTCTCTGATTAGTCTACAGTACATTTAGCACTACATATTTCTACAAATTATGTGGAAATTCTGTTCTTATAAATGGCTTCCAATATGATAGTGTTTGGAAGAGGAAAGAGAGTGTGGACTCAGGAAGCACTCAGACATGAGTTTAAACCCATGCCCCACCACTTTCTAATTCGCTAGCTCTACATTGCTTCCCTTGTCACTAAAATGCAGTTAATAATACCAGCCACCTTATAGAATGGAAATGAGGAGTAAATAAAATCACATTTGTAAAGCACCTAACCTAGTGCCTAAAACATAATAGCTATTAACATACCTTCATTAATTAATTGTAATATGCCAATTTTCTATACTGGTAACTTACAGCAAACTTCTTCAGCCTATTCAAAGGAATAGAGAAAAATATTGTCAAATCTCATAAATTCTAGCTAAAAGAGTTGTTGATACTCAAGGAATCAAGAAATAAATGTGATTTTCTGACGTGAAATTCTCCCCACCCTTTATATAATACACATATATACTTTGTATAATACACGTATTTACTTTTTTTATCCCACAGGCGCACACACACACACATCCTGAGTAATTCAGATATGAAAATTACATTATAAGTCCTAAGTCAAAACTCTATTCGCCTCTACCCATTCATATAGTAAAATTAGCTAGAAATTCTCCTTTTGAAACCTTAGAAGAATATGTTCAGCATATTGCCTTCTTTATGTAATGAATGCTATCATGATCCGTGGAAGAAATAGAAACTTTGAAATCAGACAGATTTGGGTTTGCATTCCTGCTCTGCCACTAGATAGGTACGTGAACTTTGAAATGTTGATCCATTTCTCTAGGATTCAGCTTTGTTATCTGCAACATAGGTATAAAAATATTTACATATAACCATCTTATGAAGTGGTTATAAGAATTTAATGAGACCAGCTAACTAAAGTGTCCAGTTAATAATTCCCTTCCTTTGTTTCTGTTTTAATACATGTGGCTAATAGCAGTCAATACCTCTTTATAAGTTGATGACTGCCCATTCTAGAGTAAGCCAACCTGAGCATTTCTCCAGACAAAATACAACCTACAGGTCTGATGAAATACAGTGTCTGCATTGCTCATGACTTATCATCTTAACCCTTTATTTCTGCCTGTTAGGAATCAGAAGAAACTTGGATTTGTATTGACCACTGCTGTAGTTGGAAAGAGTGACAGGATTTAACCTCATTCTCTCTGGCTTGCCCTCAGGAGTCATTTATAAAATCTATGAATTTAAGCACCTGTTTTCTGAGTTAGAATTCTTTTTGATACTAGCACAAAATGAATCAGCAGCTAAGAAACTAACAATCAGTCCAGAATTCTACTTTTGCTAATACAAAGTAGATGTGTTTTTAAATTAAGTGTGAAAGTTCAATGTTTCTCTCTTCCTATGCTAGTTTGTAGTGGAACTTAATGATTTAGTCCATAGTGTGGAAATAAGTAAGGGGAATTTGTGGAGAAAGTACTATTTATGGGAGGCAGAAATGAACCAGAATAAAAACAGGAAATGTGTTTATAATAAATTTTCACAGCTAGCAAGATAATAATTTTAAATATTTACGAGTCAATCACTAATTAATTCCATCTCTGATTTTCTAATTTAATTTCTTTTTACTATTGACACTTTATATTCTGTATTATCATAGTAGATAATGAATGCTGCCTTTTAAAAACCACAGCTATATTTATAAATACATAATTTGAGCCCACCCCAAAATTTAAATAAGTGACTTTTTAAAAAGAAATCATTTTCTTTAATAAAACAGTGGGTTTCTAGGGTTCAAAACTAGTTTAACTTCAATTGCTATTCATTTCATGGTGTTTATAGTTCCATAGTTTCATTGGGAACATTGGCGGCTCAGTCCCAATTCAGACCTCTATAAGGTCACTTTCTTCCTTTTAATGACTCATAATTAAATGTGTCTATGAACACAGAACAGCTAGTTATATTAACTCCCTTTGGCTCTGAAAATTATTTCTGCTTCATCTGATTGTGAGGCGTTTGTACTTGAATTACAATCACTAATGATATTTTAACTATTATTTCCCAGATTTAATGCCTTAATCAATGCATTTAACATAGTAAGTTCCTAGCAAAATGCCATTTATTCTTTATTTTACCATATGACAAGACATGATAGGCACAGTGCATACATTAACTCAAAACTTCTTCTTAAACCCCATAGGGGAAAGGTTACTAATGCCATTCTCACCAGAACTGTAGCTGAGAGGGTAAATAACTCATTTTCCTGAGGATTAACAGAGATTTAAAACCAGGACTGATTCCATGGTCTCTTACCACTGTTACCTCTTTCTAATGCAAAACTAGCTAATTGCAATTTAACAAATACTAAGTTCCTAATATGTGCCAAATATCATGATAGGTTATGTGAAAGGAGCTAAGATTAATAAGATTATAGCTTTGGTATCTATGAGATTCAACAATTGTCACTGCCTTCATTTTTGACCCATGGACCTACAATGGCTTTCTTTTACCTTTTACACAAAATCTAAATTCATCAATTCTCATCAAATTAGTCCATTCACTCTTTCCATACTCTCCATATTCTTCAATTTCACTTCACTTGATTCTCCAACACAATTGTACTAATGACAATTCTATTTTAATACAGACCTTATAGTATGATTCTACATTTGCTCTTTCTATTTAAAATTCTTCTGTCTCTATCCTTGCACTTAACTATCAATCTTTTTCCATCCTTTTCCCAAGATCCACTGCCACCAATTAGCCTTTCTGTCTATGCTCTTAAATTGCATCTTTATTCTGCAAACTTTTATCAAGTGTGCACAAAGTTTACATGATCTCTTTCTGTTGTTTTTTGCAAGGTCTTTTATTGTTTTAAGTGTATAGAATAAGACCACTCCGAGTGAGCTTCATAGCATTTTGGATTCCGCATTTCTACCATCAAGTGCCATCTATTTATAGCGTTCTCTAGTAGAACTTGCTGTGATGATGGAAATGGTTTGTGTCTTTGCTGTACTATATGGTAACCAGTTGTCACATGTGACCAATAGGCATATGGAATATGGCTAGTGTAACTGGGAAAGTGAATTTAATTTTAATTAATTTTCTTTATTTTTAATTTAAATAGTCACATGTGGTTACCATATTGGGCAGTGCAGTATAAGGGTTTTACAACATGTGAGTGATGAATAAACTATTGAATTATTTCTAAATGAACTAATAATAGCAGAGAACTTTTGTTAAAGCATCTAGCTAGTAACTGAAAGGTAAATGTATGTAAAGTGGATAGTCATGGATTTTACATGAAAGGATTTATTCTTTTAGCATTATTTGAAGTTAATTGCACAGCCATTTTTATGTGTTATGAATAGAAAATTTTGTGAATTTCAGAAACTTTTCTAAATCTCTAAACATAAAAATGAAGTGTACTTTCTCTAGTAAGGAAGTGAATATTTTTAAGTTTTAGATGAACATTTTTTTTCATAGTAGATTGTTCAACAACACTTGGGCTAAAAGACACTTTAATGTTGCGTGAGCTATATGTTAAAAATCACCAAACTGTAATTGATTTCAGAAGAACCCAAACATGTATGGCTGTAAATTCAAAATCCAGTTAGGGTTCACTTTTTAAATAATAGGAAACTGCTCCTTTTTCAATTAGCAAGGACAATTATATTCTGAATTTTGAACTTATAGGCCATGAAACCATCATTGACCTTATGAAGCATCCATCATGCACAATTAGTGGAGGTAAAAATAGGGAAAAAATTAAAAGAAATAAAAAATAATTTTATATGATTACATAAACAGGGTGCGCTGAAAGTCCTTTTCAGAGAAAGGAAAGATGGTATTTATTTCTTGAATATAATAGATTCTTTCTGTGATTTACTAGCACTGGCTCACTGAACTGGAAATTTTAGCAATGGTCTTTGCTGCTGCCATTCATGATTATGAGCATACAGGGACAACAAACAACTTTCACATTCAGACAAGGTAAGTTTGAAAAAGTATTAACTTTCATTAGTTAAAATTTGAAATTTATTTTTCTGCATATTACTTAAGATAATTTTTAAAAAATAATAAAGATTCTAATAAGAACAGGTTTAATGAATTTTTAGCAAAATTTCTTAAGCTGCTAACACTTGAATCAGTCGACTACTATTTTTCCAGAATGTTGTGTATAGTATTTTGTGGCATATCTAGCAATTTAAAGAACATGAAAATGTTTAAGGCAATCTGTCCCTGCCCAGAACTTACACTGTGAACTACCACACAAGTCAGACATCTATTCACTGATGCAAATCTTGCAACATAATGCTTAAGGTACTGGTTTCATGTCATTATGTATTTGAAAGTAATAAAATTGTACTTCTGAAAATAAAATCCAAAAATTAAATCTAATTTTCAGGCCAGCATGAAGTATTAAATTAAAAATAACTAGAAAATGAAATTATTTAATGATGGTTACAATGGAAGTTATTTAAATCAAAATACCAGAGTGAAAGTATGTTAGTCTGTTAGGGATGCCATAACAAAATACCACAGAATGGGTGGCTTAAACAACATGAATTTATTTTTTCACAATTATGGATGCTGGGAGTACAGGATCACAGTGTCAGCTGGTTCGGTTTCCTCTGAGGTTGCTCATCTTGACTTACAGACAACACCCTCCCTGCTGTTTTTTCACATGGTCTTTTCTCTGAGCACATGCACCCCAGTGTCTCTTCCTCTTCTTATATGAACACCAGTCATATTGGACTTGGGCCTCGCTCTTGTTACTTCATTAACATTAATTACACCCTTAATAGCCCTATCTCCAATACAGACACACTGAGGGTTAGGGCTTCAACATATGAATTTTAGGGCAGACACAATTCAGTCTATAACAGAGAGTTAGCCTAAACTCTTTTTAGTTAGGCAGAGAAGTCAGTATCTGAGAAGCAAGATTTGGTCTAGGCCCCATCAGGATCCAGCTTACTTTATATGTGTGGGATCCTGAAATTTCTTAAGGATGCTTAATAAGGAGATATATGTTCAGAGCTGATGTGTCTCTTGAACCACTGCATAAATCTCCATTCTTATTGAGGAAAGATTAAATCTGATTTTTTTTCTAATTAATAGACTTTGTTTCTTAGAGCAGTTTTAGATTCACAGAAAGACTGAACAGGAAGTACAGAGTTCTATGAGTTCCGTATGCTTCCTCCTGCTACCCTAAAGTTTCCTTGTTATTAACATCTTACACTGGTGTGAGATATTTGTTACAATTGATTAACCAATATCGATAACTTGTTATTAACTAAGGTCCATTGTTTGTATGAGGGTTCACTGTTTGCATTATGGGTTCTATGGGTTTTGACAAATGTATAATGTCCTGTACCATTGCAGTATCACAGGCAATAGTTCCACTGCCCTGAAAGTCTCCTGTTCTTCATCTATCATTTCTCTCTTCCTGCCCCTTTACCTCTGGCAACCACTGGTCTCTTTAATGACTCTTTAGTTTTGCCTTTTCCAAAATGTCATATAGCTGAAATAATACAGTATACAGTTCTTTCAGACTGGGTTATTTCGTTTAGAAGAATGTGTTTAATGTTCCTCCATGTCTTTTCATGGTTGGCAGCTTATTTCTTATCACTGAATATTATTCCATTGCATGGACATACCATATTTTGTTTATGTATTCACCTATTAAAGCAAATCTTGGTTGTTTCCAAATTTGGGCACTTATGAATAACACTGATATAAGCATACATGTGCAGGCTCTTGTGTGGTCAGTTCATTTGGTTTTTAAATATATATATTTTTAACAACTGATTTTCCAGATGTGGGAGTTATTGTTTGATGTGGGGAATATAGAAACAGTTTATTAAAATATTAGACAGTTTAGAACTTAAAGGACCATAAGATGAGTGAGATCCACAGTATAGATCATCTGGTCTGATTTCCATCATCTAAAAATAGAAAATGAAGATCTCGAGAGGTGAAGTGACCTGTCTATATGCACCTGGTCAGGTGATGGCAGTGGCAGAATTGAGGAGTGAGAAGAGGGACACTCACTGTCAATCCAGTTTCCTATACAAGTGTGCTCCCATGGCCAGAGACAGACACATGATAATTCTAACCTGTTAAAGCCTGAAATGGGGTGGGCTTACACATGTAACCCTTTAATGGAGACACAGGAAGAGTTACAATTCAAACAGTGAAGTGTTGGGGAGGGCATTCTGTCTGTCCCTGGAATGGAGGAAACCCCAGGGTCTCCTAGATTGACACAGGTTGAAGGGAAAAGGAAAACTTCAGAGTCTGGTTATGTAGCAGGAATGTTATTTTTCTACCCATATTTGCAGAGTATAGGGAGATTTTTGCTTTTATTTGTGTTTAATGTCAAAGGAAAACAGGACTATGCAGATCATTTTGCTTACCAAAGGGTCTCTACGTCCACTGGATCCACAACATGGAGGATTTTAATTAAAGATTGCTCATCACTGAGCTAGGCTTTGTACAGGAAAACAGTTCTAGGGGTTTGAGAAGAAAGCAAGTGATTTGTTATCAGTGAATACCAGTTGCCCTTTCGACTTTGAAAAGTAAAGGCCAGTGGGCTGGCCTCTTCCAGCAGCAGTGTTAGATCATCACTCTGGCTTTCTCCTTTTACTATTTATCTGCGACTGGATGAAGAGTTCTGATTTACTTATGCATTTGGCTGTGGAGAGGGAGGAGGAGGAGGTGGAGGAAAGGAGGGGGATGACAAGGAAGAGGAGGACAAGGAAGGGCAGATGGGGGCAGAGAAGGAGAAAGAAGAATCCTATTTTTTTCAATTTATATTTTAAAACTCTGTATAAAAATGGGAAAAAAATTGCCTGACAGAGTAAACTATTTAATGAATGAATTCGACATGAACTTGAAAATTCTGTGAACCAAAATGTTGTAATGACCAAAATGCAACAATATAACATGATTTTTAGCTCTCAATATTGCCTTCATCCAAGAAGATATAAGGTCATATGTCATTTATATCAGTAATTATATTTTATTTTATATTATTCATTGTTACTTGGATTTGAGAGTGTTTTTTCCAATCTGGAAACTAATTTACTACAGAATACAAAATGGCTAAAATGCGATTTGGAACATAGGGCAAGGCTAGATTTGAGTTCAATGCAGATATTATAATGCATGAAATCCTTGAAAGTGTAAATAAATGGAAATAATTTCCTCTTTGTGAAAAGAAATTGCCAGGCTACATGTTGCCATGGATACTGGATGTTGCTCAGAGTCTGTTCTTTTCTTAGCAGTCAAAGACCATCTCAAGCATTAGACCATGCCGCATTCTCAGCATCCTTGTTAGCTTTATGAGACAAAATCATGCACACTTTCCTACAATTAAATCTGGTTTAAAAACACATTTTAGCTGGTCTCTGAACAAGTAAATGGTGATACTTGGAGCCATATCATGTATTAACCCTGACAAATCTGCTATGGCTAGATTTGGTGCCATATAGTGCAAATGTTACTGGAAAATCACAGCTTTCCCCATGATCTCAGCAAACTTCTAGAAATGCACACAGTGTTTTGCTTGGGAAACATCTAGTTGATTATCTCTTCAATGAGGATTATACATATGCTTTGCCAGTTCACATTTCTGTATATTGAGGTATAATTATTGATTAAGTCCTTTTTAGGCCTTAACTAAGATTGTTAAATGGAAATCTATTTTAGAAACATGTGCTATTAAAGACATATGTTATTTCACCTTTATGATAGTGCTAGAAACAAAAAAGAAAGTAACAGTGCCTGGTAGGTCATTTATCATATGTTGGATGAATAATAAAGCTTGGTATATCTGGCAGACTATCAGACACAGATTTTAAACAGGCTGCTTGTATAAAATGTCAGATTTCTTTAGTTTTTGTTTTCTTTGTTGTTTTTAAATAATTTTTATTGTGCACATTTATGGTATATAACATGATATTATAAAATATAGATAGATAGTAAAAAGATTATTATACAGAAGCAAATTAATATATCCATGATCTCACATAGCTACCCATGTGTGGTAGTGGTGGTGTTTTAGTAGGAACTTTCGTTTTTTATTTTGTCCTTGTCTACTCTATCATAAATACTCAGTGGGAGGGCCAGTTTTTACCCACTGAAAAGCCTGAAACACTAAGTCTGAGTGAGGAGTTTTAAGTCTAAGTATCTACCAGGAGATAGGAGAGTGAGAGAAGCCTTGGTGTTGGGTAAGTGGTAGCAAACTTGCTACAAGTTTTAACTTGACTTTCTTTTTTGCTCTATTTGTTGCCAACTTTCAACTTGCCAACTTATATGAATGAGTTCACCATTTTAAGAGATTGAACATAGTGATTTTGCTTCCATTCCACACTTGCATAATGATCTGGCAACCTAGGAGATAGAGGAAGCAGAAGCCCAGGTTCCATTATACAGATCTGAGAATGCTTGAAATATTTCAGACTTAGAGTTAGAACACCAAATTCATCAATGCAACTTGAAGTATACCAATTTATTTGATAATCAAATTATATTAAAATACAGACAGGTGAGAAATAAAAGCCTTCCCTTGATGTATTCATCATTTTAAAAAATAAAATGTTCCTTTTAAATGAGTGATGAAGCATACATTTTAAGTGTTCTTTAAAAATGATTTTTCCATCTTAATTTTAAAGCAAAAGGATCTATAACATTAAAAATTTAATCACAACATTATAAGTGAGTAAAAAACTAGAATCATAAATGGATCAAATGATTTTCTTCATCCCCTTCCTGCTACCCAAAGTAATTTTAGTTTAAAGGAACAGGGATGATATCAACACTCTTGAATGGGTACAAAGGGGTTTGTTCATTCACTGATTGAATAAGACGTTAGGTAATTTTATTCTCTTTGATATAGCTAGAGTATTTTGCAGGTGTCTGGATTACAAATCAGAAGGAAAAGGCATAAGCACATTTAAACTAAAATAATGATAATTAAAAGAAAACTAAGCACCAAAACTAAGTGGGGTTTATCCCAGGTATGCAGGTCTGGCTCAACATTCGTAATTCAATTAATATAATCTATCACATCAACAGGGTACAGAAAAAAAAATCATGTGATCTTGTCAATAAATGCAGAAAAAGCATTTTACAAAACACTCCAACCCACATTTATGATATAAACTCTAACTAGGAATAGAGAGGACCTTCCTTAACTTGATAAAGAATATCTATACTAGAGTAGAATTGTGGTTATGAGGGACTCGGGTGGAGATAAAAGATAGGAAGTTGTTGGCCAAAGGATACATAATTTCAGTTAGATGGGAGAAATAAATTCAAGAGATCTATTGTACAATGTGTCAACTAGAGTTGATAACAATGTGTTGTATTCTAAAAGATTGCCAAGAGTAGATTTAAGTGTTCTCACCTCAAAAAATGGTAAGTTGTAAAGTAGTACATATGTTAATTAGCCTGAGTTAGCCATTCCACTATGTGTGTATGTATATATAAATGTGTATAGATAGATAGACAGACAGATAGATAGATAGATAGATAGATAGATAGATAGATAGATAGATGATAGATAGATAGATAGATAGATATACATGTTTCAAGACATCATCTCATACATGATAATTATATATATAATTTTAATTGTCAATTAAAAAGTAAATAATTAGAAGAAAGGAATTTATTAAAAACCTACAACTAACATCATACTTAATGGTGAAAGACTTGAAGCTTTCCCACTAAGATTGTGAACAAGACAAGATGTCCTCTTTCACAACTAATTTTTGTATCATACTGGAAGTCCTAGCTAATGCAATACAACTAGAAAAGGAATTAAAAGGCATGCATCTTGGGAAGAGAGAAATAAAATTATTTTTGTTTGCAAATAATATGATTGTCCATGTAGAAAATCTGAAAGAATTGACCAAAAAACTCCTGAAACTAATAAGTGATTATAGCAGGGTTGCAAAATACAAGGTTAATACACAAAACTCAATGGCTTTCCTATATGCCAGCAATAAGCAAATGTAATTTGAAATTGAAAACACAAATACCATTTGCATTAGCACCACCCAAAATTAAATATTTAGGTATAAATGGAACAAAACATATACAAGACCTTTATAAGAAAAACTGTAAAACTTTGATGAAATAAATAATACAGGGACAGATATTTCATGTTCATGGATAGACTCAAAATTGTCAGAATGTCAGTTCTTCCCAACTTCATCTATAGATTTAATGCAATCCCAATGAAAATACCAGCAAGTTATTTTGTGATTCTGACAAAGTGATTCTAAAGTTTGGATGAAGAGGCAAAAGACTCATAATAGCTAGCACAGTTTTAAAGGAGAAGCACAAAGTTGGAGGACTGACATTACCTAACTTTAAGACTTGCTACAAAACCACAGTAATCAAGACAGTGTAGCATTGGTAAAAGGACAGACAAATAGATCAATGAAAACAGAATAGAAAGCCCAGTAATGAACCTACAAAAAATATAGTCAACTGATCTTTGACAAAGGAATAAAATCAATATAATCTTTTCAATAAATGGTGCTAAAACGAATGGACATCTACATGCAAAAGCAAAAAGAAAAGAAGAATCTAGACACAGACTGCTATGGTTTGATTGTGTTCCCCAGAATTCATATGTTGCAAACATAACCCCCAATGTGACAGGGTTGGGAGGTGGGGCCTAATGGAAGGTATTGAGGTCATGAGTGTTCTATCTTTGTAAATAAATTAATGCCATTATAAAATGGGACTTGCCAGAGAGGGTTTGCTCTCTTGCACTCTCTGCCTTTCTACTATGTGATGCTTTACACTATTTGGTGATACAGCAAGAAAGCCCTCCTAAGACGAAGGCATGTTGATCTTCGACTTTCCAGTTAAGAATTGTGAGAAATAAGTTTCTTTTTTTTAAATAAATTACCCAGCATCAGGTGTTCTGTCACGTCAGCATAAAACACACTAAGACACAGGCCTGATACCCTTTACAAAATAAACTCAAAATGGATCACAGACCTAAATTTAAAACAAAAATCTATAAAATTCCTAGAAGATTACATAGGAGAAAAATCTAGATGACCTTAGATTTGGTGATGACTTTTAAAATATAATATCAAAGGCACAATATATGAAACAATAAATTGATAAGTTGGATTTCATTAAAATTAAAAATTTATGCTCTACCAAACACACTATCAAGAGACTAAAAAGACAAGCCACAAACTGGAAGAAAATATTTGCAAAGAACATCTGATAACGCAGTTATGCAAAATATACAAAGAATGCTTAAAGCTCAACAATAAGAAAAACTAACAACCTAATTTAAAAATGAGCCAAAAACTTTACCAGACACTTTAGCTAGGAAGATATACAAATGGCAAATAGGCATATGAAAATATATTCCATATCATTCATCAGAGAAATCCAAATTGAAACAGTGAGATGCCAAATAGATCAACAGGCAATACATGTCTATTAGAATGGCCAAAATCCAGAACACTAACACCACCAAAAGCTGGTGAGAATGGAGCAGCAGGAACTCTCATTCATTGCTGGTAGGCATGAAAACTGGTATAGCCACTTCTGAAGACAGTTTACCAATTTATTACAAAATTGAAACTACTCTTACCATATGATCCATGAATTGCATTCCTTGGTATTTGCTCAAAAAAATTGCAAATACATTCACACAAAAACTTATGGCACAGATAATTATAGCAGCTTTATTAATAATTGCCAAAACTTGGAAGCAAGCAAGATGTCCTTCAGTAGGTGACTGGATAAACAAACTGTGGTATATGCAGATAAGAAAACTTTAGTGCTGCAAGGAAAGTAGCTATCAATCGGTGAAAAGGCATGAAAGAAACATTAATGCATATTACTAAGTGAAAGGAACCAATTTGAGAAGGCAATTGTATTAGTTTGTTCTCATACTGCTATAAAAAGCTAGCAGAGAATGGATAACTTGTAAAGAAAAGAGGTTCAATTGACTCACAGTCCCACATGCCATGCAGAAGACATGGCTGGGGAGGCTGGGAGGCCTCAGTAAACTTACAATCATGGCAGAAGGGTGAACGGGAAGCAAGCATGTTATCACGTGGTGGCAGGAGAGGGAGTGAAGGGGGAAGTGCTGCACACTTCTCAGCAACCAGATCTCATGAGAACTCACTCACTATAATGAGAACAGCAAGGGGGATACCCACCCCATGATCCAATCACCTCCTACCAGATCCCTCTACCAATACTGGGGATTACAATTCAATATGAGATTTGGGCAGGGGACACAGATCCAAACCATATCAAATAATATGCTTGGCTCTGTGTCCCCCACCCAAATCTCATGTTGAGTTGTAATCAACCTTTGGCTCATAATATGGTTTGGCTCTGTGTCTCGCATCCAAATCTCATGTTGAATTGTAATCCCATAATTCCCCTGTGTTGTGGGAGAGACCCAGTGAGAGATAATCGAATCTTGGGGGCGGTTTTCCCCATACTGTTCTCATGTTAGTTAATAAGTCTCACAAGATCTAATGGTTTGATAGGGGAAACCTGTTTCACTTAGTTCTCATTCTGTCTCTTGCTGCCACCACGTGAGACTTGCCTTTCACCTTCCACTGTGATTGGGAGGCCTCACCCCAGCCATGTGGAACTGTAAGTCCAATAAACCTCTTTCTTTTGTAAATTGCCCAGTCTCGGGTATGTCTTTATCAGCAGTGTGAAAATGGAGTAATACATTATTCCACTTCTGGCCCCTCCTGAATCGCATGTCCTTCTTATATTTCAAAAAACCAATCATGCCTTCCCAACAGTCCCCAAAAATCTTAACTCACTCCAGCATTAACTCAAAAGTCCAACTCCAAAGTCTCATGTGAGGCGAGTCCCTTCTGCCTATAAGCCTGTAAAATCAAAAACAAGTTAGTTACTTCCAAGATACAATGGGGTTACAGGCATTGGGTAATGCTCCCATTCCAAAAGGGAGAAATTGGCCCAAACAAAGGGACTATAGGCCCCATGCAAATCCGAATCCCAGCAGGGCAGCTATTTAATCTTAAAGCCCCAAATAATCTTTTTGACTCCATGTCTCATATCCAGGGTATGCTGATGCAAGGGTGTGCTCCTACAGCCTTGAGCACTTCACCCCTGTGGCTCTGCAGGGTACAGCCCCCATGGCTGCTTTCACTGACTGGTGTCAAGTGCCCCTGCCTTTTCCAGGTGCACAGTGCAAGCTTTCGGTGGATTTACTATTCTGGGGTCTGAAAGACAGTGGCTGATATGGTTTGGTTCTGTGTCCACCAAATCCCATCTCAGATTGTAATCTCCATGTGTTGAGGGAGGGACCTGTTGGGAGGTAACTGGCTCATGGGGACAGCTTCTCCCATGCTGTTTTCATGATAGTGAGGGAGTTCTCATGAGATCTGATGGTTTAAAAGTGGCAGTTTTCTCCCTGCACTTTCTCTCCTGCTGCCATTTAAGATGTGCCTTGCTTCCCCTTTGCCTTCCATCATGATTGTAGGTTTCCTGAGGCCCTCTGAACCATGCAGAACTGTGAGTCAATTAAACCTCTTTCCTTTATAAATTATCCAGTCTCAGGTGCTATCTTTATAGCATTGTGAAAATGGACTAATACAGTAACCCTCTTCTCACAGCTCCGCTAGGCAGTGCCCCAGTGGGGACTTTCTATGGGGGCTCCAAGCCCACATTTCCCCTCCACACTGCTCTACTAGAGGTTCTCCATGAGGCTTCTGCCCCTGCAGCAGACTTCTTCCTGGACATTCAGGCATTTCCATACATCTTCTGAAGCCTAGGCAAAGGCTCCCAAGCCTCAATTACTGTTGTCTGCAAACCTACAGGCCCGATACCATGTAGACGCCACCAAGGCTTGGGGCTTTCACCCTCTGAAGCAATGGCCAGAGCTGTACCTTGTCCTTTTTCAGCCACGACTGGAGCTGGAGCAGCTGGGATGCAAGGCACAATGTCCAGGGTGCAGGCACAGAGCAGTGGGGGCCCTAGGCCTGGCCCATGAATCCATTTTTCCCTCCTAGGCCTTCAGGCTTGTGATGGGAGGGGCTGCTATGAAAGTCTCTGAAACGTCCTGGAGACACTTTTCCCATTGTCTGGGCTATTAAAATTACATTTCTCTTTATATATACAAAGTTTTGCAGCCTTGAATTCCTCCCCAGAAAATGGGTTTTTCTTTTCTACCATATGGTGAGGCTGCAAATATTTTAAACTTTTATGCTCTGCTTCTCTTTTAAATATAAGTTCCAGTTTCAGGTCATTTCTTTCTTCATGCAAATGAGCATAGACTTTTAGAAACAGCCAAGCCATATCTTGAACCTTTGCTGCTTAGACATTGCTTTCACCAGATACCCTAAATTATCTCTCTCAAGTTCAAAATTCCACAGATTTCTACAGCAGGGGCACAATGCCATCAGTCTTTTTGCTAAACGTAGCAGGAGTGACTTTTACTCCAGTTCCAAATAAGTTCCTCATCTCTATCTAAGACCTCCTTATCTCTGTCTAAGACCTCCTCAACCTAGACTTCACTGTCTATATCACTATCAGTATTTTGGCCACAACCATTCAACAAGTCTCTGTGAAGTTCCAAACTTTCCCATATCTTCCTCTTTTTCTGAGCCCTCCAAACTGTTCCAACCTCTGCCCATTACCCAGTTCCAAAGTTGCTTCCACATTTTTAGGTATCTTTATAGCAATACCCCATGCTCAGTACCAATTTTCTGTATTAGTCCATTCTCACACTGCTATAAAGAACTACCTGAGACTCAGTAACATATAAAGAAAAGAGGTTCCGCAGTTCCACAGGCCATCCAGGAGCCATGGCTGGGAGTCCTCAGGAAACTTACAATTACCCAATCATGGAAGGGTGAAGAGGAAGTAAGCACATCTTCACGTGGTGGCAGGAGAGAGTGCAAAGAAGAAAGCACTACACACTTTTAAACAACCGCATCTCATGAGAACTCACTCACTATCACAAGAATAGAATGGGGGAAGTCTGCCCCCAAGATCCAATCACCTCCCTCACCTAACACTGGAGATTACAATTCAACATAAGTTTTGGGTAGGGACACAGAGCCAAACCATATCAGCAACAAACTACATGATTCCATCTATATAACATTTTGAAGAAGGCAAAGCTATGGAGGCAGTGAAAAAAATCAGTGGTTGCCAGGGTTAGGGGAGAGAAAGGGACAAAGAGGTGGAACTCAGAGGGATTTTTGGGCAGAGAAACTACTCTGTATGGTACTATAATATTAGATACATGTCATTATTCACTTGTCTAAACTCATAGAATGTATACCACCATGAATGAACCCTAATCTAAACTGTGGACATTGGATGATAATGATATGTGTGTGTAGGTTCATCAATTGTAACCAAAATGCCACTCTTGTTGGGGATGTTGACAATGGGGGAGGTTATGCATGTGTGGAAGAAGAAAGTATATGGGAAATTTTGTACCATCTTCAATTTTGCTGTGAGCCTAAAACTTCTCTAATAAATAAAGTTTATATAAAATTTTAAAATATTATACAGTAAAAAATAAAAGAAACTAAGTCCTTCCATAATTCTCACTGTTCAATTATAGGATGTTTACTGGTCAGATGACCTGATACTTGAGTAAGTCTTATTAGACATTCATGATGTCTAAAGAAATCCTCTGTTGGGCATTTTGTTTTTAATTCTTAGGTCAGATGTTGCCATTTTGTATAATGATCGCTCTGTCCTTGAGAATCACCATGTGAGTGCAGCTTATCGACTTATGCAAGAAGAAGAAATGAATATCTTGGTAAATTTATCCAAAGATGACTGGAGGTGAGTTTCAGAGAAAACCTAGGGGAAATTTAATTTCAGGAAAGGAATAAATTATGTGATTTAAAGTCAAGAAAAAAGGTGAAAGTTGATGCATTCCCCATATTACAAACGTAATTACTGTTGACTGGATGACTCTGAGAAGGATTAGTACTTAGGGACTTTGTTCAGAGCCAGACTCTGTTAAAGGGAGCTGAAGTATTTCCAGGTCAACTCAACATCTGTATGTCTGAATAAGACCACACACAACACAATAAATACTTTTACATACATAATTATACACTCTCTGGAATGGAGCTCTGCTCAATGTTTATCAATATGGGGTATCTTTATAGGGGTGTTACATAAATTCAACATTTTGACATTATATTCATTCTTTCATATATTATTTTTTAAAAGATGTGGAGTTAAGGGTTTTTTAAAAACAAAAAATTAAACATGTGGGAAAAAATTCCAATATACTAAAATGACCCAAGTGCAGAGGAAATCTTACATGTTTCTCCAAAGCATCTGTTTGCTTAAAAAAAATTACATGGTATGTTGATACTTATTGCTATGTAGGGAAATATGAGATGTACCCCTATCCCTCTGTATAACCTTTCTTCTCTTTTTCTTGATCCTTTGGTCATTATCATCTCCTTCAATTGACAATAGGGTTGCTGGACTTCACAAATAAAAGTAAAGGACAATCAATTGAATATGAACTTCAGTAATCATAGAATCTTCTTCGCCTATGTCGCTAATATTCTATGGGACTCACTTATAATAAGAAAAGAAAAAGACCTATATTTATCTTTAACAAAAATCGTACTAAAAGTCATTTAATTGACTAGAAAAGGTTTCCACTTGAATGTAAATATCAAAGCCTTTTGCTTTCATTTTTGTTTTTTAAATCAAGGTAAAAAGAAATATCAAAAAGGAAAGTGACAATAAAAATATTAAAAAACGTAAAAGATAAAAATCAGAGTTTAAAATAAGCCTAAATCTCCTGTGAGTACTTTTTCAAATTTTCAAAGTTTCCTGGTTCTTCAAGGCCATTTCTAGAAATATGGGCTCATTTTTGCAACTCTAGAAAATGCTGTCAGATAGAGGGAAGGTGGAACTTTCTCTTGGAGACACAGTTCAGTCCTTTCATTTTACAGTTGACACTTGAACAACACAGGGGTTAGGGGTACCCCCATTCAGCTAAAAACCCATGTATACCTTTTGACATTTTAAAAACTTAACTACTAATAGCTCACTCTGGATAGGAAGCCTTACCAATAATATAAAAGTTGATAAATACATAATTTGTATGTTATGTGTATTACATACAATATTATTAAAATAAAATAACTAGAGAGAAGAAAATGTTATTAAAAAAATCATAAAGAGGAGAAAATATATTTGCTATTTATTAAGTGGAAGTGGGTCATCAAAAAGGCCTTCATCCTCTGTCTTTATGTTGAGTGGGCTGAAGAGGAGAATGGAAGAGAAGGGACTGGTTTTGCTTCTCAGGTGTGACGGAGGGGGAAAAAATATGTATATAAGTGGTCCCACACAGTTCAAACTTATGCTGTTCAAGGGTTAACTGTATTCTGTAGGAAATAGTAGCCCTAGAGGATTTACAGTCTAGAAATGCCAGGATCTAACTGTGAAAGAATTTTAAAGAGACCACTGTTGGGCTATGTAGCGATTAGATGGTCAAAGGTAGGAACAAGCAGACAAGTTATGAGATATTTCCTAAAGCCTAAGAGATTATTTACATCTAGGGTATTAGTTTATTTTCTTAATCAGTGATTACCATTCCCATAGATAATTTTTATAATATTAATTTTTGTTGTTATTCGAAGAAATAAATCTTTTTTCCTCAAAGTTGACTTTGTTGCTATTTCAGTGCAATTTTATTTCCCATTATCTTTTGTTATTTACCATTCTAACTATTTTATTCTAATAGTTTACTGCTGTAATTGTCTAAGTTTCTGTTTGGTAACTTCAGAGTCATTTTAATTGAATGTTTTTAAAGAATTGTTTTAACAAATAGTGTACATATTATATACATTTTAGAATTTAATAGATTCAACACTTTCTAAAAATCTATAAAATACATATTTGATACTATACCTTTAATAACATTTTACTAAGAATCAAAATATGGATATCTTCTTAAAGACTCATGTTTTCTGTTTACATATCTGTTTATTTCTTAAAGTACTTTTAGTAAAAATAAATGCATTAATTTAAAAGTTTTAACAAGAAAATTTTATAAATTAAGTAACGTTTTCTTATTTTGCCTAATTTAGTGACATATAATTAGTTGATTATTGATAACATCTGGCATTTACCGATATTTATATGCAAAGTACAATACATTTATTAGATTCTATTTATTTCCTTAAACTCTAGTCTCATTTTCCTTAGCTAACATAAATGTTTTTATTCAGTTGCTTTTCAAATATGGGTCTTGTCATATTTTCAGAGAAAAAAATGTAATTGAGAATAATTTTATTAATAGCTTCCTTTCCCTTACTACTTGAATAAAAGTAAGCAAGCTATCCAATATCATAAACAGTAAGCAGAGTATTGATTCTCATGGCTTCCATCTAAAAATTCAGTAGAAATGTTGAGTGCTCATGATTTTCAGCAAGAACTATCAATATGTAGTTTTCTAAAAAACAAATCATCGAATAGATTATATCATCTTTAAGTAAAATATCTTTGTGCAAGATCATAATTCAAGTTTCCTTCACATTTTTGGTTCAGCTTATCCTACTGGCCACACCACACAATGAAAATGAAATATATTTTCTAGTACAAGTGATTTTATTTAACTTATCTGTATAGAGCAAGCAGGGAATTGTGGAACATGCAAGCCTTTGCTGGGGTGCCTTATTTTCTACTAAGTGTGAGGCTTTGTGACATGGTTATTGTATTTACAGTGTCTTGGTTAAAATAGTAATACCAATGGCTCTGTCTATGTTATGTAGGGTCAGATCCCAAAAGCTTAGACAATCACTACTCACTTTAGCATCTTGGTTTCTCTGGGGTTCTTATGATGGGAGCTCGGCACAGTGGAGTGGTCCACGTGTCTGCTTTGGAAGTGGGAACTTTTGGGTTGAATCTTATCTGAGCCACGCATTAGCTGTGTGACTGGGTGATTCAGTCTCCTCTGCTGGGAAATATTAATGCTCCCTCAGGGATTGTTAGGAGGATTAAATGTCTTTATGTACATACAAAGCAACTAGTTTCTGAAGTATTCTAATATCCATATGTGTTATGTGAAGACACTTAATCCTTACAGTTCAGTGCCTTGCTGAATAAATATTGAATGAATAGCGCTGGTTTTATTAATAGTAGTAGTTTTGTTTAAAAATGCAAAATGAAGAAGGATCAGAGAGGGTCTTGAAAACTCATGCCCTTTTTATCCCTGTCTGTTTTCTGAGACATCAAACCTTTTAGTTTGGTTGACCATATGGATTTAGAATAGTCTCAGGCCCTACTGGACTACTTTTTTCCCCCCAAAGCATTGAAATACTATATAATATTGTATTTGGAATAGTTTTTCTTTAAAATGGCTAAAGTTCCTTTCAGATTAAAAATAATAATATTTAGGAATTATGACTGCAGAAGAGTTGTGGGAGTGAGAAGGGAAAGCACTAGCTCTTCAGGGAGGTGTGAACATCATTGCCATTCACGCTGCTGGCAACTTCTTAGATCCATGACAGTTAAAAGGTAAAATAATGTCAAACTTGTGTGTGGACTTGCACATTTAAAAGGTAGCATCTTTTGTGTTCATATCCATTAAGAACAATAAAACATGGTGAGTGATTATTTATAGAAATGTTCCAATGAAGGACTGAATGAACCTTTTGGTGACTCTACAGGGACCTTCGGAACCTAGTGATTGAAATGGTTTTATCTACAGACATGTCAGGTCACTTCCAGCAAATTAAAAATATAAGAAGCAATTTGCAGCAGCCTGAAGGGTAGGTTTTGTTTGTTTGTTTGTTTGTTTGTCATGTTAAAATTCTAGGGGCTTGGCCTCAGGAAAGACTGTAATTGGTTCCTTTGTTTTGAATAATATAAACATGTCCTTGGTTTGACAGGATTGACAGAGCCAAAACCATGTCCCTGATTCTCCATGCAGCAGACATCAGCCACCCAGCCAAATCCTGGAAGCTGCACTATCGGTGGACCATGGCCCTAATGGAGGAGTTTTTCCTGCAGGTGCCTCTTTCACATTCTGTGCAAATGTTTTTGGAAATAGTGACTGTGCAAATTAGTGTACACCTTTTCTGTATGTAATCCAGGGCTTGTGACTTACTATTATCAATTGGCCACCACACATTCTTGGGGGTTTCAACAAATTTTATTAATCTTTCAGAAAAAATGTATTAAGTCTATGTAGTGCGATACATGTTTTAAAGAGATTCAAATTTTGGATCTCAGATGCTACTCTCAGGAAAGAAAAACAGAAACAGCTAAGAATTGTTATCTGCTGTTAAGACGTAAGTACCACAGCAGAGACAGCAAATAGCTTTCATAATAAAAAGAGTAGATGAGGATGTATAACAGTTCTGCATAAATCTTGTTGGCCAGAATTTTAATGGAGGCCGAGAAATATTGCTTTAGCTGGGTGGACACATGCCTAACTGAAATAGGCAACAATAACAGCAACAAAAATCTAATGTTACGTCAGAAACAAGCCTGGATAAGGACTGTAACTGGTGTTCTCTGCCATAAGTACACATCTTTTCTTTATACACGTGCCTGTTTTGCAACCCCCACAATCCAAGCTGGAGTACTACAATACAAATGTGATGCTAACCACTAAGAGTTAGCATCAAATTGCACAAATTAAGGGCTCAGTCTTCCACAAGATTGGCTCCACTTAAGATGCCAGCTGTAAGTGGGGCCGTGGGACACCGGCACTTCTGACCAGCCAGTTACAAGTTCAGTGGTTCCCACAACCCTCTCTAGATTCAATAACTTGCTAGAATGACTCACAAAACTTCGAAAGTGCTATCCTTACAATTACAATTTTATTATAAAGAATACAATCCAGGAAGAGCCAAATGAAAAGGCCCATAAGAAAAGGTCTGGGAGGGTCTTGGATGCAGAGCTTTCGTGCTATCTCCAATGGAGTTAGCCAGTGCCACCATCCTGCCTTGTCAATGTTTTCACCAACCAGGAGGTGCTACTGAGCTTTCCTGTCCAGAGTATTTATCAGAGTTTTATTACATATGCATGGTTGATTAAACCACTGGACATGTGATTGAACTCAATCTCCAGCCTCGCTTCCTTCCCAGATATCCCCTGACTAGCTTAAAGTTCCAAATTTCTAATCATGTGGTTGGTTTCTGGTGACCAGGCCCTATCCTGAAACTATCTAGGGGATAGGCCAAGAGTTGCCTCATTAGCATAGACTCTCCTATCACTCAGGAAATTCCACAGGTTTTTGAAGCTCCGTGCCAGGAACTGGGAATGAATATCAGATACATTTTTTTTTGTTTTATTTTATCACAGTCCCATTTAGAGAAGTTCTTTCATTTCTGTATTTTCAGATTATTTCATTTCTCAGTATTGTTCTTTGTTGTGAATGTTTGTTCATTGATTTTATACCTGTTCTGAAGATATAAACACCAAATAGATTACTATGTTTGGATGACTCAGGTTTCTGTCTCCCATTGTTGATGGATATAATGTGTGGTTTTATTTTTACATTGCAATTCATATTCCTAGAGAAAGTTACTGAGTAGCATCTTCTAAATTCAAATATTTTGATCATAAAAATAGTATTGGAAAAATGTTTTAATAATTTACTTTGTGCTAAACAAAATACACTAAGTGTAAAAACCTACCAAATTCTAAAGGTTAACTGCTTATTATGGTCAATTAAAAATTATAACAATATACTCAACCAATCAACCAGAAAATGATAATTGTATAGAGACCTTAGAGATCTTTCCGAATAGCCCTGTGATATTAGAGATGCAAAAACAGAAACATAAAGAGATACAAAGGTTTTTTAGGTTATGAAAACTTTTAAAAATATCTTAAGTTGAATGATTTTGAAAACATAGTATTTGAAAATTGTTGGATGCAACTGAAGCAGTGCTTAGGGGAAATTTTATAGCTTTACATACTTATATTAGAAAAAAACAAACGTGTAATAAAGTAACTTATATCTGTTTCACCTTAAGAAGCTAGAAGTTAAGAAAACTGAATCGAAATAAGTTGATGGAAGGATATAATGAATATAAAAGTCAAAAACAGTAAAACAGAACAAAGACAAACAATAACAAAAGTTAATAAAGATAACAGTTGGCTCTCTGAAAAAGTAATGAAATTACTTGCAGGATCAAAAAGAGAAAAAACTATAAATGAAAGAGAGAATATCATTATAGAGCCTATATTCATCAAAAGGATGAGGAATATTATGCACAATTTATGCCAATTGAAAACTTAGATGAAATTGTCAAAATTTTTAACAGATATAAATTACCAAAACAGACACAAGAAAAAATCATGTAGTCTGAATATTCATATATCTGTTTTCAAAAGTTGAATTTGTACTTTAATTCTTCTTATGAAGAAAACTCCAGGCTTAGATGACTTTAATTCTATTTCTGATTTCAATTCTCAATATTCAATTCAATTGAGAGATGGAGAATTCTCTCAAACATTTCAGGAAGAAATAATGCCAGTTTTATACAAATTCTTTTATGACATAGAGGAAGAGGAAAATTTGACAGCATAATTCTTGACAATACCTGACAAAGACTTTTCAAGTAAAGAAAATTACACATCCACATCTGTCATAAAACTAAAGGGGAAATTTTTTTTAATTTTTAAAGTTTTTAGCAAATCGAATCCAGCAATTTATGAAGAAAGTGCATATCATATCATAATGAGTCAGTTTAATATTTAAAAATTAAGGTAATTCACCATATTAAAGGAAATAAAGGAAAAAATATATTATCAACCCTATAGATGTGCAAAATGCATTTGACAATATTCAACAGACATTAATTATAAAAACTGTTAGTAAACTTGAAGCAGAAGACTTTTCTCAACCTCATAAAAGTTTTATAGCTAATGTGATATTTCATGATGAAATATTGAACATTTTTATTCTAAGATCATTATAGGTACTCTTACCTCTTCTATTCAACGTTGCATTTGAAGTTCTAGACAATGCAGGAAGGTAATGAAAAACAAAGTATAGTTTGAATAAAAATAAATAAAACTTTTTTAAAAATTCTAATACATTCTAATAAAATAAAAATATTTTATCTATTAGTACATTTTAAAATAAATTACTGTAATTATTTATGAACTACAACTTAGGGAATTAATAAGAGAAAAAGAGGAAATTCAATAAATCGATCTATTTTTATTCTTCTATCACTTCTGATATTAGCTAGCATTTCATCTTCAACATATACTGCTTTTGCTGAACTATACTTCAGTATAAGGGATATTTTTAATTATGATTTTACTCTACAGCTTACTATAAATAATACTTTTTTTGTCTTTTTTATTTTTTTGTTATACTTTAAGTTCTAGGGTACATGTGCACAACATGTGGGTTTGTTACATATGTATACAAGTGCCATGTTGCTGTGCTGCATGCATTAACTCGTTATTTACGTAAGGTATATCTCCTAATTCTGTCCTTCCTCCCTCCCCCGACCCCACAACAGGCTCCAGTGTGTGATGTTCCCCTTCCTGTGTCCAAGTGTTCTCATTGTTCAATTCCCACCTATGAGTGAGAACATGAGGTATTTGGTTTTCTGTCCTTGTGATAGTTTGCTGAGAATGATGGTTTCCTGCTTCATCCATGTCCCTACAAAGGACATGAACTCATCCTTTTTTATGGCTGCAGAGTATTCCATGGTGTATATGTTCCACATTTTCTTAATCCACTCTATCATTGATGGACATTTCTAAGTCTTTGCTGTTGTGAATAGTACCACAATAAAAATACGTGTGCATGTGTCTTTATGGCAGCATGATTTATGATCCTTTGGGTATATGCCCAGTAATGGGATGACTGGGTCAAATGGTATTTCTAGATCTTTGAGGAATCGCCACACTGTCTTCCACAATGGTTGAACTAGTTTACAGCCCATCAGCAGCATAAAAGTATTCCTATTTCTCCATATCCTCTCCAGTACCTGTTGTTTCCTGACTTTTTAATGATCACCGTTCTAACTGGTGTGAGATGGTATCTCATTATGGTTCTGATTTGCATTTCTCTGATGGCCAGTGATGATGAGCATTTCTTCATGTGTCTGTTGGCTGCATAAATGTGTTCTTTTGAGAAGTGTCTGTTCATATTCTTTGCCAACTTTTTGGTGAGGTTGTTTGATTTTTTCTTGTAAATTTGTTTAAGTTATTTGTAGATTGTGGATTTTAGCCCTTTGTCAGATCAGTAGATTGTAAAAATTTTCTCCCATTCTATAGGTTGCCTGTTCACTCTGATGGTAGTTTCTTTTGCTGTGCAGAAGCTGTTTAGTTTAATTAGATCCCATTTGTCAATTTTGGCTTTTGTTGCCATTGCTTTTGGTGTTTTTGTCATGAAGGCTTTGCCCATGCCTATGGCCTGAATGGTATTGCCTAGGTCTTCTTCTAGGGTTTTTATGGTTTTAGGTCTAACATTTAAGTCTTTAATCCATCTTGAATTAATTTTTGTATACGGTGTAAGGAAGGGATCCAGCCATATGCAGAAAGCCATATGCTTTCTGCATATGGCTAGCCAGTTTTCCCAGAACCATTTATTAAATAGGGAATCCTTTCCCCATTTCTTGTTTTTGTCAGGTTTGTCAAAGATCAGATGGTTGTAGATGTATGGTATTATTTCTGAGGGCTCTATTCTGTTCCGTTAGTTTATATCTCTGTTTTGGTACCAGTACCATGCATTTTGGTTACTGTAGCCTTGTAGTATAGTTTGAAGTTGGGTAGCGTGATGCCTCTAGCTTTGTTCTTTTGGCTTAGGATTGTCTTGGCAATATGGGTTCTTTTTTGATTCCATATGAACTTTAAAGTGGTTTTTTCCAATTCTGTGAAGAAAGTCATTGGTAGCTTGATGGGGATGGCACTGAATCTATAAATAACCTTGGGCAGTATGGCCATTTTCATATTGATTCTTCCTGTCCATGAGCATGGAATGTTCTTCCATTTGTTTGTGTCCTCTTTTATTTCATTGAGCAGTGGTTTGTAGTTCTCCTTGAAGAGGTCCTTCACATCCCTTGTAAGTTGGATTCCTAGGTATTTTATTCTCTTTAAAGCAATTGTGAATGGGAGTTCACTCATGATTTGGCTCTCTGTCTGTTATTGGTGTATAGGAATGCTTGTGATTTTTGCACATTTATTTTGTATCCTGAGACGTTGCTGAAGTTGCTTATCAGCTTAAGGAGCTTTTGGGATGACACGATGGGGTTTTCTAAATGTACAATCATGCCATCTGCAAACAGAGACAATTTGACTTTCCCTTTCCTAATTGAATACCCTTTATTTCTTTCTCTTGCCTGAATGCCCTGGACAGAACTTCCAACCCTATGTTGAATAGGAGTGGTGAGAGAAGGCATCCCTGTCTTGTGCCAGTTTTCAAAGGGAATGCTTCCAGTTTTTGCCCATTCAGTATGATATTGGCTGTGGGTTTGTGCGTCTCTGCACATGAGATGGGTCTCCTGAATACAGCACACTCATGGGTCTTGACTCTTTATCGAATATGCCAGTCTGTGTCTTTTAGTTGGAGCATTTAGCCCATTTACATTTAAGGTTAATATTGTTATGTGTGAATTTGATCCTGTCATTATGATGTTAGCTGGTTATTTTGCTCGTTAGTTGAAGCAGTTTCTTCCTTGCATTGATGGTCTTTATAATGTGGCATGTTTTTGTAGTGGCTGGTACTGGTTGTTCCTTTCCATGTTTAGTGCTTCCTTCAGGAGTTCTTTTAAGGCAGGCCTGGTGGTGACAAAATCTCTCAGCGTTTGTTTGTCTGTAAAGGATTTTATTTCTCCTTCACTTATGAAGCTTAGTTTGACTGGATGTGAAATTCTGGGTTGAAAATTCTTTTCTTTAAGAATGTTGAACATTGACCCCCACTCTCTTCTGGCTTGTAGTTTCTGCTGAGAGATCCACTGTTAGTCTGATGGGCTTCCCTTTGTGGGTAACCCAACTTTCTCTCTGGCTGCCCTTAACATTTTTTCCTTCATTTTGACTTTGGTGAATCTGATAATTATGTGTTTTAGAGTTGCTCTTCTCGAGGAGTATCTTTGTTGTGTTCTCTGTGTTTCCTAAATTTGAATGTTGGCCTGCCTCACTAGGTTGCAGAAGTTCTTCTGGATAATAACTTGAAGAGTGTTTTTCAACTTGGTTCCATTCTCCCCATCACTTTCAGGTACACCAATCAGAAGTAGATTTCGTCTTTTCACATAGTCCCATAATTCTTGGAGCCTTTGTTCATTTCTTTTTACTCTTTTTTCTTTAAACTTCTCTTCTCACTTCATTTCATTCATTTGATCTTCAATCATGGATACCCTTTCTTCCACTTGATCAAACCGGCTACTGAAGCTTGTGCATGTGTCACGTAGTTCTCCTGCCATGGTTTTCGGCTCTATCCAGTCATTTAAGGACTTCTCTACACTGTTTATTCTAGTTAGCCATTTGTCTAATCTTTTTTCAAGGTTTTTAGCTTCTTTGAAATGTATTTGAACAACCTCCTTTAGCTCAGAGAAGTTTGTTATTACTGATCGTCTGAAGTCTTCTTCTCTCAACTTGTCAAAGTCATTCTCCATCCAGCTTTGTTCTGTTGCTGGCAAGGAGCTGAATTCCTTTGCAGGAGAAGAGACACTCTGATCTTTAGAATTTTCAGCTTTTCTGCTCTGGTTTCTCCCCATCTTTGTCATTTTATCTACCTTTGGTCTTTGATGATGGTGACATACAGATGGGGTTTTGGTGTGGATGTCCTTTCTGTTTGTTAGTTTTCCTTCTAACAGTCAGGACTGTTAGCTGCAGGTCTGTTGTAGTTTGCTAGAGGTCTACTCCAGACCCTGTTTGCCTGGATATCACCAGTGGAGGCTGCAGAACAGCAAATATTGCAGAATGGCAAATGTGCTGTCTGATGCTTCCTCTGGAAGCTTCATCTCAGAAGGGCACCTGACTGTATGCTGTGTCAGTCGGTCCCTCCTGGGAGGTCTCTCCCAGTTAGGCTACTTGGGGTTCAGGGACCCACTTGAGGAGACTGTCTGTCTGTTCTCAGATCTCAGACTCCGTGCTGGGAGAAGCACTACTCTCTTCAAAACTCAGTTGGAAATGCAGAAATCACCCATCTTCTGTGTCACTCACACTGGGAGCTGCAGACTGGAGCTGTTCCTATTCAGCCATTTTGGAACCTCCCCTAAAACTGTTAGTTGCAGAAACATGATCATCTACATAAAAAACCTCAAGAGATCTACAAAAGGCTACTAGAATTAATAAATGAGTTTATTAGTTGTAAAACCAATTGTGTTTCTGTATACAAGCTGCAAACATTTTGAAAATAAAATTTGAAAACAGTATACTTTGTAACAGCATAAAATCATAAAATATTCGGGGATATCTTTAATTAAATGTATATGAAACCTCCACACTGCAAACTACAAAATATTGTTGAGAGAAGTTTTAAGACCTATATAAATGGAGAGATATATTATGTTAATGACTGAAAGACTCAATATTTCTAAGATGTCAGTTCTTCCAAAATTTTAATAAATTTAGCATAATCTTTATCAAAAATGTTAACAGGCTTATTTGTAGAAGTTGAAAGGCTGATTCTAA
Source organism: Macaca nemestrina (assembly GCF_043159975.1). Taxonomy (NCBI): domain Eukaryota; kingdom Metazoa; phylum Chordata; class Mammalia; order Primates; family Cercopithecidae; genus Macaca; species Macaca nemestrina. The sequence goes on along the minus strand of NC_092135.1, from coordinate 80,129,182 downwards.
AATCTGTGTAGAAATATAAGAGTCTAAGGCAGCCAAAACAATTTTGAAAAAGATTAAAGAAGTTCGAGGACTTACACTTCCTCCTTACATGAGTTAGTATAAAGCTACAGTGATCACGGCACTGTTATTGGCATAAAGCATAGGGATAGGCAAATAGATCATTAAAATAGAGGAGTGATTTCAGAAACAGGCTCACATATGTAAAGTCATTTGATCTTCTACAAAGGCAACAAAACAACTACATGGGGAAAGGAAAATCTTTCCACAAAAGGAAATGGAACAGCAATTATTGAATATATTGGAAGAAAAGGAAACTGGTCCCCTACGTACACCTTACATAAAAACTAATTGAAAATTAAGGAGTTTAACACAAAACCTAAAACTATAAAGCTCTTAGAGGAAAACACAAGAGAAGATCTCTCTAATCTTGGGGGTAAATATTTCTTAGAGAAGACACATAAAATATTACTCATACAAGAAAAAAAAATGAAGTGGAAGAAAGCAAAATTCAAAATTCTGTTTTTCCAAAGGCACTATTAAGAAAATGCAAACCATAGACAGAGAGAAAATATTTGTATTACAAATGTCTGTCCAAGAACTTGTGTCCACTTTTGTACAGAACTCCAACAAATCAATAGTAAAAAGAAAATCAGGCCAATTTGAACAGATATTTTATAAAAGCAAATCTACAAGTAGGTAATACATACATACAAGTATGCTCGTTGTCTTTACTTATCAAAGAATTGTAAATTAAACCATAATGAAATATCATATAGCCCCATGAGAATGACTAAAATTAAAATAATTGACAATATAAAGTGTTGCCAAAAATGAGGAACAACTGGAGGTATCATGCATACATCACAGGTGGGAGGATAAATTATTACAAACACTCTGGAAAACTACTGGATATCATCTACTGAAGTTAATATGAAGGGATACTTAATATCCCTTAGTACCCAACACTTTTACCCCGAGATAAATTAGTGTTTATGCCCACTAAATGTCTTATATAGGAGTAGTCATCACAATACTATTTACAAAATCTCAATGCTAGAAACAGTCCAAATATTCATCAAAAATAGAAATGGATAAAAAATAAAACATGGTATAGTCATACAATGGAATATCATGCAACAATAAAAAATAGACTAATGATACAAATGACAATAAATCTCAAAAGAGTACATACTATAAATAAATTTATGTGAAGTTCAAAAATTGGCAAAATTAATATATGGTGATAGAAATCAGAACAGTAGGTACCTATATGGGTTAGGATTCCTTGGACGAGGTTAAGGCAACTTTCTGGGGGTAATGGAAATGCTCTACATCTTAACTGAGTGTTATACAAGTGTTCCTGTTTATACGCTTCAGATTGGCACACAAATTTCCCTTTATTTTTTTTTAAAGAGTATATCATAATGAAGGTAGCTCATCTCTGACTTAAAGAAGATCCTAAAATAATTACTGTGGAAAAAAACAAAACTAAAATCCCAGAGACTCTTGAAGATTACCATTAGATCTCCAAATAATATCATGATTTGTATTATCCTTTTGTTTTACTGATTTCAAAACAAAGAATACCTGACAGGATCATGAGATTAATGAATTCAATGAAATTGATTTCAGATCTTTTGAAAGTTCACCAATTTCTGGATTTAAAAAAAAAAATGACTTTCAAATCCCCTTCAGAAACATATGCAGTAAAACAGAAAAATGTGGAGTTAAAGGTCAAAATAAGTAAGTTTGTACTGCCAACAAATTTGTCTTTCAAGCTAAACAAGGTTTTCTTTATGAAACTTATGCTGAAATATGATATTGATTCCAACAGGTAAAATGTTTTCTTGCATTGAACTAAATAAATCCCATAGTATTCTTACTTATTCTTAGTCATACTACATAATGTACACCTTTGGAGGTAAATAAGCAATGAACCTGAAATTCCTTGGTGTATGTATTGCTCTGATTTGACGTAAGATATTGAACTGTGTCTATATATCTATGCAGATGTCCTAGAAATTAGCAGGACTGCAGTGGTTCTCATATGTTTTATTTTTGTTCATCCTCACATAGCCATCTGTAAAACTATCACTTTGTCAGACCCACAATACTGATGCCATTCTGCTATGCATTTAGCCAAGGCGACTGGGTTTTTCATCTCATACAGTGAAAACAGCACTTTTAGAAAGCAATTTGCAAATACGTGTCTTCATTCCTTTGGAAGGTACTAAGAATCTAAATACTGTGTCTTAAATTCCACCGGCTGTGCTAGAGATTTTGAGGTAAATCAAAGGAGGTCTGTCCAGAACTCATCATGGCCCTCAGTTACAGTTTAAATGTAAACATCTTGTGTTTCTTGTTAAAGACTGTGTTTTATGTACATTGGTTAAACATAAGAAGCCTAATAATGTGAATTAGAGAGATCATTGGACTTGACTTTAGAAAACTCAAGGGTAAGCCCTAGCTTTTCATTCTTCCAGGAGTGGGAGAGATGAGTCTTCCCCTTCCTGTCTCCATATACCTTCTTACGTTTTCACATCCTGCCTACTTCCCAGGATGACTGTGAAGAACAAAGTGATAGAATAAATGTAAGAGGGCTTCAAATGTGAGGAATTGGTGGTATTTGTTATCGTGCTAGTCTATTTTAAGCTTTATAGTTTTCCAAGGCAAAGTATCAGTATACTACACCATTGCTTATGAAGTATTTTGTTGTTTGATAGTTACTTAATGCTGAATTTCTAAAGATCTGGGTGCAATTTAAAAGCACATTTCCAACACAATCATCAAGTTTAAAAAGTAGCCAATTCAGAGAAGCATTTTCCTTTTTGCTCTGCAGAATGTAATGCTAGACTTGCAATTCCTTCTATTGGTTTTGAACAAAATTAGAGCCTGGATAGAAATTCAAAAAATCAGAAAAGTAGCAAAGGAAAGAGCTGATTTTTAGAATTTTCCAAGAGCAACCTTTCAAGAAAGGTTCGTGTGTGTGTGTGTATGTGTGTGTGTGTGTGAATATTTCAGAAAAATGCAGATAAATTTTGTGATGTGTTAACTTCTAAATAATTTTTTTATTAGTTTGTCTACCAAACTCATTTTATTTAACAAATGGATTCAAAGAGACACTAAGAAACTTTTAAATGCTGTGTATTTCTGGAAGACAAGCTATTTATATTATTCTTAAAAATCCTATCAGCATTATCTCATTCTTTAGTGGTACTACTTTAGTTTCACCCTCTAAAGCCATGGGAAACTAGCCAGAGATCAGAATTGTATCCAGAATTTGCAGTCATGAGAAACACTGATTTCTGACTCTTGAATAAGCCACTAATGGTAAAAGGCAGTAGAGCAGGTTCTCATTTCCAAGGCATTTTTGCAACAAGCCTGTGATATTTATCAATATGATTAATGTCTCCTCGAGTTTTCACGCAGATCAACACGGTTGCCTCTACTGACAGTAATGGGTAGATTTGGAGGATGCTGCATTTATTTTAACTATGACTGATATAAGAGAGAGATCAGAGATGAACATACCAGCCAAAAAAAAAATCATTAGTAACAGAAGACAGGTTTTTGCTTTTTATTCTCCTCTTGAACACACATGTCAGGTTGGCAAGATAAGAAGTCAATGCAGTTAATTTTTTTACAAAAATAGTCGCTTCCATCAAAATATGTTTGTATTTTAAACTAAATAACAATGACTACCTGAATTTTTCCCTTCCACTAGTTGTTTTGTGACACATGAAAAAAATATATATTTGAACAAAATCTGCATTTATTAATCATTATTACCTTGTTAGCCAAGAAGAAAAAAATAATTGGAAATGCAAGTTATTTGGAAGGAAAGGTCAAAATGTTTATTTTACCTTGAATTGTATACAGTCAGGTCTCTCTATTTTTAAATGTTGCTAGAAGTAGTATAAAGTGTTATTTCAAAATAAATTTCATTTTCCATAGTAATACAAATGTATTTAGTTAGTCCATTCTCAGCCAAGAATCTGGTTTTTTTAAAAAATCATAAACATAACCCCTAAAATTGCAGAAATGAAAAGAACTGTAGCTATGAGCCAAGATAACTTTAAATGTAAAAAAGGTTTTAGTTTCAAAAGCCATAAAAGTACTATAAACACCGGTTACACCAGGGGTTCTAATATTCCATAAAATATGTATAACACTCACAGAAATACAGTTATATCAGATCAATATTTTACTGAAATTGAATTTATTAGTTGCTGTAATTATTAAACGCTTAAATGTTTTTTGTGATGTTCTTCGAATTTAGAAAGGCCCATTTATAGAAGAAGTAAAGAAGGGTATAGGGCCTAAATTCCTGAAGTTTTCCAAATAAGGCTAAATTAGTGCATCCTTCTCTCCCAATCAAATTCTTCTATAGAACAAGAGGTCTCTCAAATCTCACCCTCAGCTATAGAATGTCTCCGAAGGCTGTCCTTAGGAAGAGTGTCTCCTAAGCCCCTGTCCCTGTGGTGAGGGGCTTCCTGCATATTTGTTATTGATGTTGCTTGTTTCTCTAATACTGAAGTTTCAATGAAGAGTTTTCTCAAGATTTCTGTACTTTACCCTGTCTTTTCTTCTTCATTAAAACAAAACAAAACAAGACTAGCCAGGCGCAGTGGCTCATGCCTGTAATCCCAGCACTTTGGGAGGCTGAGGCGGATGGATCACAAGGTCAGGAGTTCAAGACCAACCTGGCCAATATGGTGAAACCCTGTCTCTACTAAAAATACAAAAATTAGCCGGGTGTAGTGGCAGGTGCCTGTAGTCCCATCTACTCGGGAGGCTGAGGCAGGAGAATCGCTTGAACCTGGGAGGCAGAGGTTGCAGTGAGCCGAGATCATGCCACTGTACTTCAGCCTGGGTGACAGAGTGAGACTTCTCTCAAGAAAAAAACAAAACTATAGAAATTTTTTTGGTTTCAGAGAAATGCAAACAACAACAACAACAACAAAAAGGTGCTGTTATGTCATTGGATTTCATACCTTATTAATGGCTGTCAGAGCACTTTACAACGGTAGGAAAGCATTTAAAAACAATTACTAGTTCTCTGTTATAGACTTTCAGAGAAGAAACCTGAAGGATCTCCAGGGAATTGTAAAGACAGGTACAAGTTGTGGGGCCTGAGAACCTCAGGCTGCCTTGAGTTTCCATTTCGATGGGGCCACTTTTTCTACTTCCTCCTCCTTTTTAAAAGTGTATTTTGGCCCCCTGAAGGCAGCGTCCTCAAATGACAGCAAAACCTCCAAGAAAAATATAAACTCTTCTTTCACAATGCTTATTGCGATGACCTCTGCTTTTACCTTGATGGAAAATAAATATTCCCTATCCTGGGACAGAATGAGGAAATTATAAAGGTGGCCAAATCTATACTCAGAGATTCTAACATTCTCTTTATACAGAGTTCTAGTTCCTTCATAGTTTACCTACAGGGCCCCCTACTAATCTTGCACTCTTGGCCTTTATTCACCCTAAAGAGTAAATAACACTTTGAAATATTTATAAATAAATTAAATAATTGATGTACTTTAGCATTCAATGTGATTTGACAGTGAAAATTTAATATTCTAAATTAATTGTGGGGTACAGGAAGCAAATAGAATATAAAATCTCTTGCTCCATCTATAGGAATGTCATCCCTGCATGTAACTGTCCTAAGCCCTATAGGAAAAATGTTGCCATTCAACATTCTATAAAATTTAACTCAAGAAAGTGGCCGGGCACAGTGGCTCACACCAGTAATCCCATCACTCTAGGAGGCCGAGGCAGGTGGATTACTTGAGGTCAGGAGTTCGAGACTACCCTGGCCAACATGGTGAAACCCCATTTCTGCTAAAAATACAAAAAATTAGCTCAGCATGGTGGCAGGCGCCTGTAATCCCAGCTACTCGGGAGGCTAAGGTAGGAGAATTGCTTGAACCTGGGAGGCAGAGGTTACAGTGAACCAAGGTTGCGCCATTGCACTCCAACCTAGGCAACAAGAGTGAAACTCTGTCTCAAAAAAATAAGAAAATAAAAATAAAAGAAAGTAAATTATCATAATGCCTTTCTCAGGCCAAAGTTACCATTTGGGGGCCAAAGAGCTTGTACCACAGAGTATAAAAATACATCTATTACATTTGTGTCCTTAAAACACCAGATAGCAGCATCTTAACTGAAGAAAAAACAACAACAAAAAACAAACAAACAAACAAAAGTTAAATGTAGCTTAGCTGCATTTAATAGATACAGTCTTATAATATTTAGGGTTGTGCAAAAGTAATTGTGGTTTTTGCAATTTTAATTGCCAAAGATACAGCTGACTGTATCTTCTGACTCTAAGACTACTATTTTAACTGCAAAAACCACAATTACTTTTGCACCAACCTAACAAATACACACAAGAATAAAATGCAGTTGTATCTGCATATATTATATAAGCATCTCCAATATCAGGTTCCCAAGAGCCTATCAGTAGCTTTATTTCTATTTTATTTCATCAATAGTAATATTAGTATTAATATTTTAACATAAATGATTGATGACATTATTCTTGCACCTTATCCTCAACATGTCAGAAACCAAATCCATAATAGTATTAAATCTTTCCCCCACCCAGATGATCTGGTTTCCATTAGTGGCACCAACAGACCCCTCCCTCCTTTCCATTCACACTGGAAGCCAAGGAGTCATCCTTAACTCACCCCAAGTCATGTCTCATACTGCAGACAAACCAATCTTTCAAAAGTGGAAATCCTTTCTTGTCAATTCTTTGCTAGAAAAAAAGAGGGCGAAAAAGCTGATGCCTCTTTATTACATGCTAAATTAAGCACACTTCAATTTCCTGTGTTTTAAAACTGTTCAATATATTAGACATTATTAGACATCATAGTATATTAGACATAAATACCTTTAATTTGTACATATTGCATTCATATTGTTCCTATTATAAATTATGGGGTTTTTTTTTTTGGTTTTGTTTTTTTTTTTTTTTGAGTTGGAGTCTTGCTCTGTCACCCAGGCTGGAGTGCAGTGGTGCGATCTTGGCTTACTGCAACCTCCACTTCCTGGGTTCAAGCGATTCTCCTGCCTCAGCCTCCTGAGTAGCTGGGACTACAAGCACAGGCCACCACACCCAGGTAATTTTTGTATTTTTAGTAGAGACAGTGTTTCACCATGTTGGCCAGGATGGTCTCAATCTCTTGACTTTGTGTTCCACCTGCCTTGGCTTCCCAAAGTGCTGAGATTACAGGTGTGAGCCACCACGCCTGACCTAAGTTATGTTTCTTATTAGCTAAACTTAATGACTACTAAGTGGCAGGCACTGTCTTTATGCTTCATATAAATAGTCTTAAATAACCTCAGGATAGATACTATTATATCTATTATATTTTATCCCTAAAACAAGTAAATCAAGATCACAAAATTAGGTAACAGATAAGGAGAATTCATTTCAGCAAAGGTTGTGCTATGTCTGAAGTAACAGCAATAACCCCTAGAACAGCAGGGACTCAGCTGACTGTATCTTCTGACTCTAAGACTAGTGGCATTAATAATTCCCTTCCATCTGTCCTTTAACCTGAGTATAAATAACAATTTCACATGGAATTAGTGTTATTATTATCCAGAGGAATTAGGGGAGTTACTAGCAGAGGTCACAGAAATTCTTATTCCTTATATTTTCTCTGAGTTATGACATAGTGAAATGTTCCTGTTTGTAACTAATTTTCCTATTTCTTTGATGGTCATATCTGGATTTTCCCCAACAATTCTGATTCCAGACTTTCTGCCTATAACTCTCATAATCAAAGGCATGGTTTAGGGGGACTGCTCTAGAAGATATTCTCAAAAAATTGTAAAGCTACATGTTGACATGACATTGTAAAGATTAGGATAGAAAGATGTTAATGGAAACAGAGTGAAAGGAAACCGTGGGTCCTTAGGTATTTTATCCTAAGTTATGGACTTACGATGCAAGGCTGGTGTTGCTCATGAAGGTATACAGCCAATAAATTAGGAGAAAATAGAACCTAAAACATTCTTTCAAATGGCCAGGCAATTGCAATGAACAAGAACAAGGAAGGATCCTCTCCTCTTTCTTTCATAAGCACATCTCCTTTAATGCAAAAGGAAAGAACCAAAGTTTAATAAACCTTGTGATATTAAAGGTTTGACCAGAACAGCAACCTTTGTTTTAGAAGATGAAAATTTAATTACTTCTCTTGAAGTAAAACCCAAATATAAATGGAATTCTTTAACATATGTGCTCAATTAATCTATTTTAGATGAGATCAAATAATAAAAAAATTGATATTTCAATTTTCTCTGAGGAGAAAATATTAAAATAAGTTTACGCACACTGAATGTAAGAATGTTGAAGAAATTCCTCATTATATGTTGTGGAAGATTTAATGCAACTTGGTTAATGAATAGAAAGGTGTTTCAAATCATATACTTTTAATTTTGAAAAACAGTTCTGTCACAAAATTTTGATACTTAAGGTCTGTTGATATACTTGGCATAAATAAATTAACTTGGATGGTTAATTAAATGTCAGGTAACACACTAAGATGGCTAGCTATTTTATGGTGACTTTGGAAAATTCCAAAAGCAAACGTTTGTCTCTTAAAAGTCAAGGGATTGTAATGCCAAAGCAAGGTCTCCAGGTCCTGAAAACATTCATCATTTTTCTCCTTGCAAAATGTCCCCAAAAGGAGACCATCCAAGAAAAATTACATAAACTTGGACTATAGCTTTTGTTTTTATAAATAAGACTAAAGTATTCCTAATTAAGAAATGAAAGATATGAATTTTCTAGGCTTTATATCTTAGGTTGCTCATTATTTTAGCTTCTCCAACCCAAGTCTATATTAATGTGCTTTTCTTTCTCCAGGGAGATAAAGAAGCTGAATTAGGGCTTCCCTTTTCCCCACTTTGTGATCGGAAGTCAACCATGGTGGCCCAGTCACAAATAGGTAATACTGATGATTTGTGGTGGCGGAAAGTGAGTGTGTGCTTGTCAGTTTTGAAATGTGTAAACCATGTTGTTTAAAGGGGTAACTTCCATGAAAACCTCACTCCATGTTCATGACACATTTGATTTTTAAATGGATCTCTATGGTGCTGAATAAGAATTATTGAAGCATTTTCACAAAATGAATTCAATAAAGTAACAGTAAATGTAATTGTTATCATGGTTCTAACCCTTTTACAAAATATAACATTGTCTTGTGTGGGAGACTATTTTATGTTATTTTATTGCTGATTACTGTTTTCTGTAATTTAATTCTTTAGATAGAGGTCAACTCAATGAAAATATTAGTGCACTTGTTCTATCACTAAGTTTCCATGGTATGCTTAATATAGTAGTGCACATTTCATTTGGAAAAAATTTCTCTCAGGACGTGAATAGATTAACCAACAACAGGAAATTTGCAAAATGATAATGCCCCCAACCACATTCATTCTTATCATCTGTATTTGGGTTGGGGACTTCAAGTCCAGTTCATTATTAAAACATATTATTGCTGTGTTGCATGACTCAAATACTTGTAATAATTATTCGCTGAACCAGCATTTTTGTTACTGAACAATATGATCAATAAACACAAGGATCACTTCTTACCTGTGTAGTTAGGCTGTGGCACCACCCATCACAAAGCTTTGGGGCAGTCAGCTGTGGGAAAGGTGCGTGCTCCGACCTCTTCCCCTTCCCATCCATGTTTCAACAGCTGTTTTTCTAGAGACCATAACACAGGTGCCTATTCTTGCTTAGTAAGTGTAAATGTGGCAGGCTAAGGACCTGATGTGGCAAGCTACGAATGGAAGTTTCTGAGGCTTGTTGCTGTAATATAAATTGCAGCCATGTTAGTAAAGGTGATGCCCCAGTTGACAGTCTACACATCTCAGGCATTTAAGAACATAGACAGAACTGGCCGGACGCGGTGGCTCACACCTGTATTCCCAGAACTTTGGGAGGCCGAGGCGGGCAGATCACGAGTCAGGAAATCGAGACCATCCTGACTAACATGGTGAAACCCCATCTCTACTAAAAAATACAAAAGATTAGCCAGGCGTGGTGGCGGGCACCTGTAATCCCAGCTACTCGGGAGGCTGAGGCAAGAGAATCACTTGAACCCAGGAGGCGGAAGTTGCAGTGAGCCGAGATCGCGCCACTGCACTCCAGCCTGGGCGACAGAGTGAGACTCCTTCTCACACACACAAAAAAAAAGAACATAGAACTTAAAATAGTACCCTGGGTGGTCAGTTAACACTGATTTAACATGAAGGCATCCATTAAAACTATTGAAGTTTTATTAAATTAAAAATGTGTCTTATTATACATTAAAAGTAATGCAGTTACTTGAAATGTGAATTACTTTTATCCAAGCATTGGATGGACAATCTTTAAATGTGCATACTTTACAGGACATTATCACTTAAAAAGCCCCCCTCCAGCTATTCTTCTTTATTCTGGTGGTAGTCCATTGCTCTCAGATGTGTTTCCAACAACAAATTCTTGACTTGAGGCACCCACAGCTGTCCTGGGATCTGGGATATTGCCATGTACACAGACCTTAGAATAGGTTGTTGTCTCCTCCTCTGCCTAAACACGGGGTGGAAAATGCTTCCAGAGGACAATGCCCTTTTCTGTGTGTGTCATTTTCTATCTTGACGAGTACTTTAAATGTAAAAGTCTTCATTCAGTACTGACATCTCAAAGTGGTGGGATTAATGCTGTCTCCCAGAGATGTTACTTTTCTCTTCACTGATTTGACAGAACACACCCACATGCTGTGAACTAACACTTTACATCCAGAGAACAATAAACAGCCATTTGAAATATTAACACACTGGCAGAAAGCTCTGACTGATATAGTAAGAAACAAAAAGCAATTGTCATCCTGTTACCTGAGAAAAACCTTCAATTACTTAATTTCTTTGGAGCTTAGATATGATTTCTTGTTAGTAAATAATGAAATCCAAAATGTACATTATGTGCTTTCAAAAAGGATAATGATCCCTGTTGTTGAGAGAAAACTATAGTCACTATCATTGGATCTAAATTTATTGTTAGCAATAGTGTATTATTTAAGGCTGAATAGTAAATAGAAAAGTCAATATATTTGAGTTAACAAGCTTAAATTGCGTCACTTCCATGGCTTCAAGTACTATTTTATAGAGCAGTTGAACCATCTCTAAAGATTGTTATTAGATTAAAACAATACAAAGGGTAAGCAGAACCAGTATTTTAGTTGATACTCGCTATCCCAGGATTGTGAGAGGCTCTTCATTATTTCTGATTTCAGAATTCAGGAAATTGTAACACTTGAATTTCTCTCTCTCTCTCTCTCTCTCTCTCTCTCTCTCTCTCTCTCTTCATTTTGGCTTTTGTAGGTTTCATCGATTTCATAGTAGAGCCAACATTTTCTCTTCTGACAGACTCAACAGAGAAAATTGTTATTCCTCTTATAGAGGAAGCCTCAAAAGCCGAAACTACTTCTTCCTATGTGGCAAGCGGGTATGATATTTTCTTTTTTGCATCATTTTTCATCTTTGTGATGTTTAGTAACCTTTTCCTTAATGATTATCTATATTTCTCACATCTAGGCAGAGAATTCTCACAAGAATTATTAGGGAGTATTGCCACCTAGTGGCTTTATATTATATTGCATCTGCCTTTGAGAACTGAAGTTTAATACACAAAATATGAAATACTAAGGTTTGTACTAAGGAGAATCCAGTGTGGGGTGGGAGAGAAAAGAGGTGAGCAGCTGCCACGTGCTCAGAACTTGTACTGACCATCTACTACCCTGCTTTTCTAGTCGGTTTTGTAAAGTTTTTCAGGTTTTCCTCGTTCACCCCATATCCTGATGGTGTTCTTTGGTTTGTTTGGTTGTTACTGTTAGCTCAACCACCATTGTGGGGTTACACATTGCTGATGCACTAAGACGACCAAATGCAAAAGGTTCCATGAGCGATGGGTCCTATTCCTCAGACTACTCCCTTGCAGCAGTGGACCTGAAGAGCTTCAAGAACAACCTGGTGGACATCATTCAGCAGAACAAAGAGAGGTGGAAAGAGTTAGCTGCACAAGGTAGTGTTGTTTATGAGGCTTTACTGCCATCTCGCTCTGTCTTCACTTCTCCTCTAAGAGTTTGAATTATTTCTTCTAGATTTCTTCTTCTATAGAATGTGTAAGCCCTTGATGGCATTTGGAATTTGGCTACTCTTTGATTATTCATGAGAAAGTTGGCTCATTTATTAGATAAAAAGAGGTTCTGGTTTGTTTGTGCCACATGGGCTGCAGATATGTGCATCAGTGGGTGGTGGCAAACTAGATACTGAAAGATGAGATAATGAAATGGTGACAAAACTTTGTGGTACAATATAGACTCCTGTGCTTTCGTAGAGGTGCTTTCCAGCCTGGATTTTACTTGGCAAGTAGCTTTTGTGTTGCATTAAAGGTGTTATCACTTCATGTCAGAGACTTGGGTGTGTTTTTTTCTGTTTCACTAAGTTGCTTTTTTGACTCAGAATTTTGACAAGAATTGGGGAAATCATTAGTAATCAACCACCACAGAAATCGAATGGGAAGGTAGCTATAGTTATTTCTGACATATTAGCTGCTTCAAATTAATTAGTCCATTTAGTAGGTTTGTGAGTCGGTATCCAAACAGTTATTATCTTTCGTGCAGGAATTAGCTTTTATATCCAGATCTGGCCTCTGCCTCTTCTCACACTCATTCCCACAGCTCTGCCTCCCTCATACACTACACTCCCTGCACAATGGCCTCTTGGAAGTTTAAAATACTCCAGGGTCTTTGTAGTTATTTTTTCAACCAGAAATTTTTTTCCTTGTGCTTTTTGCAGCTTTAGTATACTCAGGAATAAACTTATTTTTCTTAAAATGCATAATATAACATCAAAATAGAGTGTTAAATCATATTTATAGTCACAGGAACACAATATTGAAAAGTTTTCAATTATCCCAAAAGTCAACCATAAATATAACATGTTTCCAGTGAAAATTCCAATATATTTTTCATAGAATTTAACAAATTGATCCTAAAATCTATATAGTATTGCAAATAGCTAAGAATAGTCAAGACAATCCCGAAGGATAATAAAAGAGGAAAAGAGGAGCACTTGCCGTATATCAGAATTTACTCTTATACTGAAGTAATAAAGTCAGTGTGACTGTGATGCAGAGATAATAAGATGGGCCTCAGGAATAGATCAGAGAGCCAGAAATAACACATTAATTCCTGCAGAACTTGACCGATGACAGACACACACATTCATATATTCAATCTTTTATATGTTCTCACATATTTGCCATTATGATGTTCTTCATTTCTTCCTGTGTCTGAGCTACTATTTGGTGTCATTTCTCTTCACACTGGAGTATTTCCTTAAGTATTTTCTTATAACACAGTTATGCTGACAATTAGATTTTCTTAATCTGGGAATGTCTGTATCTTACTTTTATTTATGAATAATTTTACTTGATTTAGAATTGTTGAATGATTTTTTTTTTCTGTTAGCACTTTCAATGTGTCATTCTATTGCCTCTGGCTTCCGTAGTTTCTGATACAGTGTTGACCAAAAATAAATTGTATTGTTGCTGTACTGAGTCTTATTTTTTTCTTTCTGTTTTCTAGACTTTATTTTGACTTTCAGCAATTTGATGATGATATATCTAGGGTTTTTTTTTCAATATTCTACTTAGTGTTCATTGAGCTTCTTAAATGCATACATTAATAATTTGCATCAAATTTGGGAAGCTTTCTGCCATTTTGTTCAATGTTTTTCTTCTGCCTCTTTTTCTCTGTTCTCTCGTTCTGAAGATCCTGTTATGCATAACTTAGGATTCTGGAAATTGTCCCGGATGCTCTGGATCTCTCTCAATTTCTTTAATTGTCCTTCCTTCTTTCCTTCCTTCCTTCCTTCCTTCTTCATTCATTTTTGATTGGCTGTTTTCTAATGATTTATCTTCAAGTTTACTGTTTCTTTCTCTGCCACCTCAATCCTACTGTTGATTTCACTGAATTAACTTTTTATCTCAGCTACTTTTTTTCAATTTTATTATTTCCATTTGCTTATTTTTTATAATGTCTATTTCTCTGTTGATATTTTATATTTTCATTCATTGTTAGCATATTTTCCTTTAATTCTTCAAAATTATTTTCTTTAATTTTAAAAACATATTTTAAAAACTTGTCTTGAATTTTTTTAGATCAATTTTAAAACTGACTATATAAATGGCCTCTCTATGGCTCTCTAATTTCTAGGATTTTTCTATGAAATCCTGCTGGTCTACCATTTACCCCAACTTGCACCCCAACCTTAGCCTGGCAAAGCTTGGGACTTTTCCCATCTAGTCTAAGCAGATTCACCATTTTATGTTCAAGTAACCAGAATTACTTGCTTCTTTCCCATTCCAAGTTGATTCTATCACATCCAGCAGGAAGGTTGGCTTTTGCTTCCATTCCCAGGTCAGAGTTGGAGAGGAAGATGGAGGAATGGGAGTAACTTCAGGCAAGGAGGTCACAGGCTCCTGCAATTTTTACCTGAATGTCCAAGAATTTTTCAAGAATAAATGTTTCTCAAATTATTATGTCCCTTTGATTTATTTCCAGAGTCATTGAACAGTTGTTTTTATTAATGCTGTCTAGTTTTACACTCTTTATTTAAGAAGAGAAAATACTCGACTTCTTTACATCACTATAGCAGGAAGTCTTCCTCTTCACCATGGGTCTTAAGAGAATTAAATGAATTTATTAATATAATTTGCTTAGAAGTGTCTAGAGTACTAAGTGCTATATGAGTTTGCTGTTATCACTATAACTATTATTTATTATGTTTCTGCCATGTGTTCTAGAAATAAGGGTTATAGGGCTATTATATAGTAACTAGGGGTATCCCTAATGCTGAATTCTAAATCCAGCAAAACTATTCAGAAATAAAGAAAATTAAAGACATTACCAGATTAAGAAAATCAAATTACTATGGAAATTGGGGATACTTTCTCTATAATAAGCCAGTAAGGAAAAGCTTCACTGAGGAAGAAATAATTTAAATAAATACACAACGGAGGTTAGAAAGAGAACCATGGAGAGGTCTGGGAGGGTGGGGGGTAACAAATTTTTAAACAAAGGGATTGGCTAGCACATTATGTAGGAGACCGAGCTTGCCTGACATGCCAGAAACAATAAGAAGGGCAGTGAAGCAGGAAGAAATTGAACAAGTAGGAATAATGTAGGCGATGTGATGGGTGGGCAATGTGGTGCCTGACCTTTGGTTTTGGCTCAAGAAAGACAGAAAACCAAATGTAGAGTTTTGAGGAAAAAAAGTTGATTGATATGAACTGAGGTTTCAAAAGGATTACTCTGCTACAGAATGGAAAATATTCTTTCGTTTGGGTAGTAAAAATAGAAACAAGGAGATCAGAAAGAAGGCTGTTGTTCATAACCCAAGAGAAGTATGGGAACTTAGACCAGGTAGTAATGGTTGAGAGGGTGTATAATTTCTAGATACATAAAGACTGTGGCTTAAACCAGTATGCATGAGTAGAAGGAGGGTAAGCAAAAAGAGATTGGATTCTGGATATCCAGGTATTTTGAAAGCTGAACTGATAGGATTTGTTATCAGATTAGATGTAGGAAACAAAGTGAAGAGAAGAATCAAGAATGATGCCAGGTTTTTTGGTTTTCTTACACATTACTTGTATATAGGTAAAATTATATAATCATTTCATGGAACAATTTGGCACTCTGTAGGAAATTTAAAGATGCATGTGCCATACTTCTTGACAATTTTACCTCTATATTTTTACCCCAGAGAGACTTTTGCGCATATGCATCAAAGACATGTCTAAAATATTCATAGCAGCATTGTTCACGAGTGCAAAATAAAGTGGAAAAAACAGTAAAATTGATTTATATACTATAGTATGTACATATTATGGAACAGCATAAAACTGTTAAAATTTAACTAATCACCAACAGGAATGAAAGACACAGTGTTGTGCAAAATAAGCAAACTGCTGGACTTTAGTAGGTGGTTTTCCTCTGACAGTGCGAAGGAGTCTGGGAGGTTTGGACTAAGCAAAATTCACCACAACGCAGCAAAGCGGTTGTGCCCAGCCTGCTTCTCTAGGTTCCTCCTCACTGGGCAGGGCATCTCTGCAGGAAATCCAGCAGCTCCAGTCAGGGGCTTACAGACAGGACTCTCAACTCCCTGGGACAGAGCACCTAAGGGGAGAGGAGGCTGCAGTTGCAGGTTCCATGGATTTAATCTTTCCTGTCTGCCGGCTCTGAAGAGAGCAGCTGACCCTAACAAGGGCGACTGTCTCAGCACAGTGCACCAGCTCTGCTAAGGGACAGACTGCTTCCTCAATCAGGTTCCAGACCTTGTGCCTCTTGACTGGGAGAGACCTCCCAACAGGGGTCAACAGACACCTCATCCAGGAGAGCTGAAGCTTCCAGAGGAAGGAGCAGACAGCAATCTTTGATGTTCTGCAACCTCCATTGGTGACAGGGTCTGAAGTGGACTCCCATCAAACTGCAGCAGACCTGCAGAAGAGGGATCTAACTGTTAGAAGAAAAACTAACAAACAGAAAGCAACAATAACAAAAGCATCAACAAAAATGACCTCCCACAAAACCCCATCCAAAGGTTATCAGCCTCAAAGATCAAAGGTAGATAAATCCAGTCATGAAGATGACCTGGAAGATGAGGAAGAAACAGTGCAAAAACGCTGAAAATTCCAAAGGCCAGAATGCCTCTTCTCCTCCAAATGATTGTGACACCGCTCCAGCAAGGACACAGAACTGGTCAGAGAATGAGATGGGTTAATTGACAGAAGTAGGCTTCAGAAGATGGGTAATAACAAACTCTGCTGAGCTAAAGGAGCATGTTCTAACCCAATGCAAAGAAGCTAAGAACCTTGATAAAAGGTTACAGGAGCTGCTAACTAGAATAACCAGTTTAGAGAAGAACATAAATGACCTGATGGAGATGAAAAACACAGCACAAGAACATTGTGAAGCATATACAATTATCAATAGCTGAATAAATCAAGCAGAAGAAAAGATATCAGAGTTTGAAGATCATCTTGCTGAAATAAGGCATGCAGACAAGATTAGAGAAAAACTAATGAAAAGCAATGAACAAAACCTCTGAGAAATGTGGGACTGGGTGAAGAGACTGAAGCTGTGATTAATTGGAGTACCTGAAAGAGACTGGGAGAATGGAATCAAGTTGGAAAACACACTTCAGGATATTATCCAGGAGAACTTCCCCAACCTAGCAAGACAGGCCAACATTCAAATTCAGGAAATACAGAGAACACCACTAAGATACTCCATGAGAAGATCAACGCCAGGGCACGTAATTATCAGATTCTCCAAGGTTGAAACATAGGAAAAAATGTTAAGGGCAGCCAGAGAAAAAGGTCAGGTCACCTATAAAAGGAAGCTCATCAGACTAACAGCAGATCTCTCAGCAGAAATCCTACAAGTCAGAAGAAAGTGGGAGCAATATACAATATTCAATATTCAGCAGTCTTAAAGATAAGAATTTTTCAACCCAGAATTTCATATCCAGTCAAATGAAGATTCACAGGAGAAGGAAAAATAAAATCCTTTGCAGACAAGCAAATACTAACGGATTTCACCACCACCAGGCCTCCCTTGAAAGAGCTCCTGAAGGAAGCACTAAATATAGAAAGGAAAAACCAGTATCAGTCACCGCAAAAACACACCAAAATATAAAGACCAACGACAGTAGGAAGAAACTACATCAACTAGTGTGCAAAATAACCAGCTAGTATCATGGCGACAGAATCAAATTCACATACAACAATATCAACCTTAAATGTAAATGGGCCAAATGCCCCAATTAAAAGACACAGACTGTCAAATTGGATACAGAATCAAGACCCAATGGTGTGCTGTATTCAGGAGATCCATCTCATGTGCAAAGACACACATAACCTCAAAATAAAGGAATGGAGGAAAATTCACCAAGCAAAAGAAAGCAGGGGTTGCAATTCTAGTCTCTGATAAAACAGACTTGAGGGCCAGCGCAGTGGCTCACATCTGTAATCCCAGCACTTTGGGAGGCTGAGGCAGGTGGGTCACGAGGTCAGGAGATGGAGACCATCCTGGTCAACATGGTGAAACCCCAACTCTACTAAAAATACAAAAATTAGCTGGGCATGGTGGCGTGTGCCTGTAATCCCAGCTACTCAGGAGGTTGAGGCAGGAGAATCACTTGAACCTGGGAGGCGGAGCTTGCAATGAGCCAAGATTGAGGCTGCACTCCAGCCTGGTGACAGAGCAAGACTCCAACTCAAGAAAGAAAATAAAAAAATGGAAAACAGACTTGAAACCAACAAAGATCATAAAAGACAAAGAAGGCCGTTACATAATGGTAAAGGGATCAATTCAACAAGAAGAGCTAACTATCCTAAATATATGTGAACCCAATACAGGAGCACCCAGATCACAAAACAAGTTCTTAGAGACCTATAAAGACACTTAGATTCCCACACAATAATAGTGGGAGACTTTAACAGCCCACTGTCAATATTAGACAGTTCAACGAGACAAAATTAACAAGGATATTCAGGACTTGAACTCAGCTCTGGATCAAGTGGACATAATAGACATCTACCAAACTTTCCACCACAAATCAACAGAATATACATTCTTCTCAGTATTCTAAAATTGACCACACAATTGGAAGTAAAACACTTCTCAGCAAATGCAAAAGAACTTAAATAATAACAAACAGTCTCTCGGACCACAGTGGTATCAAATTAGAACTCAGGATTAAGAAACTCACACAAAACCACACAACTACATGGAAATTGAACAACCTGCTCCTGAATGACTCCTGGGTAAATAATGAAATTAAGGCAGAAATCAAGAAGTTCTTTGAAACCAATGAGAATAAAGAAACAATGTACCAGAATCTCTGGGACACAGCTAAAACCGTATTAAGAGGGAAATTTATAGCACTAAATGCCCACATCAGAAAGCTAGAAAGATCTCAAATCAACACCCTAACATCACAATTAAAAGAACTAGGAAAGCAAGAGCAATCAATTCAAAAGCTAGCAGAAGTCAATAAATAACTAAGATCAGAGCAGAACTGAAGGAGATAGAACATGAAAAGCCCATCAAAAACACAATGAATCCAGGAGCTGCTTTTTCAAAAAAATTAAGAAAATAGGTAGACTGCTGGCTAGACTAATAAAGAAGAAAAGAGAGAAAAACAACATAGACATGATAAAAGATGATAAAGGGATATAACCACTGATCCCACAGAAATACAAACTACCATCAGAGAACACTCTAAACACGTCTGTGCAAACAAACTAGAAGAAATTGATAAATTTCCGGACACATATACTCTCCCAAGACTTAACCAGGAAGACTCGAAATCCTTGAACAGACCAAAAACAAGTTTTGAAATTGAGGCAGTAATTAATAGCCTACCAACCAGAAAAATCCCAGGACCAGATGGATTCACAGCCAAATTCTACCAAGGATACAAAGAGGAGCAGGTACCATTCCTTCTGAAACTATTCCAAACAAATGAAAAGCAGGGAATCCTCCCTAACTCATCTTATGAGGCCAGCATCATCCTATTACTAAAACCTGGCAGAGACACAACAAAAAAAAGAAAATTTCAGACGAATATTCCTGATGAACATCAATGCAAAAATCCTCAATAAAATACTGGCAAACTGAATCCAGCAGCACTTCAAAGAGCTTATCCACCATGATCAAGTCAGCTTTATCCCTGGGATGCAATAAACATAATCCATCACATAAACCGAACCAATGACAAAAACCACATGATTATCTCAATAGATGCAGAAAGGCATTTTATAAAATTCAACATCCCTTCATGTTTAAAAACTCTCAATAAATTAGGTATTGGTAGAATATATTTCAAAATAATAAGAGCTATGTATGACAAACCCACAGCCAATATCATATTGAAGGGGCAAAAGCTGGAACCGTTCCCTTTGAAAACTGGCACAAGACAAGGATGCCCTCTCTCACCACTCCTATTCAACGTAGTCCTGGAAGTTCTGGCCAGGGCAATCAGGCAAGAGAAAGAAATAAAGTCTATTCAAATAGGAAGAGAGGAAGTCAAATTGTCTCTGTTTGCAGATGACATGATTCTATATTTGGAAAACCCCATCACCTCAGCCCCAAAACTCTTTAAGCTGATAAGCAACTTCAATATAGTCTCGATATACAAAATAAATGTGTAAAAATTGCAAGCATTTATATACCCCAACAATAGATGAGGAGAGAGCCAAATCATGAATGAATGAACTCCCATTCACAATTGCTACAAAGAGAATAAAATGCCTAAAAATACAGCTAACGAGGGATGTGAAGGACCTGTTCAAGGAGAACTACAAACCATTCTTCAAGGAAAAAAGAGGACACAAACAAATGGAAAATCATACCATACTCATGGATAAGAAGAACCAATATCATGAAAATGGCCATACTGCCCAAAGGAATTTATAGATTCAATGCTATTTCCATCAAACTACCATTGACATTCTTCGCAGAATTAGAAAAAACTACTTTAAATTTCATACAGAACCAAAAAGGAGTCCATATAGCTAAGACAATCCTGAGCAAAAAGAACAAAGCTGGAGGCATCACATTACCTGACTTCAAACTATACTACAAGGCTACGGTAACCAAAACAGCATGGTACTAGTACCAAAACAAATATACAGACCAATGGAACAGAACAGAGACCTCAGAAATAACACCACACATCTACAACCATCTGATCGTCAACAATCCTTACAAAAACAAGCAATGGGAAAAGGATTTCCTATTTAATAAATGGTGCTGGGAAAACTGGCTAGCCATATACAGAAAACTGAAACTGAACTCTTTCCTTACACCTTATACAAAAATTAACTCAAGATGGATTAAGGACTTAAATGTAAAACCCAAAACCATAAAAATCCTGAAAGAAAACCTAGGCAATACCATTCAGGACATAGGCATGGGCAAAGACTTCATGACAAAAACACCAAAAGCAATTGCAACAAAAGCCAAAATTGACAAATGGGATGTAACTAAACTAAGGAGCTTCTGCATTGCGAAAGAAACTATCATCAGAGTGAATAGGCAACCTACAGAATGGGAGAAAATATTTGCAATCTACCCATCTAGCAAAGACATGGAATCAACCAAAATGCCCATCAATTATAGATTGGTTAAAGAAAACGTGGTACATATACACCATAGAATACTATGAAGCCATAAAAAAGAATGAGATCATATCTTTTGCAGGGACATGGATGAAGCTGGGAGCCATCATCCTCATCAAACTAACACAGGAACAGAAAATTAAACAACACATGTTCTCACTCATAGTGGGAATTGAACAGTGAGAACACATGGACACAGGGAGAGGAATAACACACACCAGGGCTTGTCAGGAGTGGGGGGCAGGGAGAGGGAGAACATTAGGACAAATACCTGATGCATGCAGGGCTTAAAACCTAGATGATGGGTTGATAGGTGCAGCAAATCACCATGGCACATGTATACCTACGTAACCTGCACATTCTGCATATATATCCCAGAACTTAAAGTAAAATTTTAAAAAGTAAGCAAACTGCTGAAATATAGCAAGATTCCATTTGTAGAAAGTTTAAAAACTAAAGAATAGGTTTTAGAATATGTATATGATAAAACTAAAGGACTTTTTTGAAATATTCAGAATGGTTCTAGGGAGTAGGATGAGTTTTTTATTTAGAAATAAGTAGAATTTTACTTCCTAGATTGGGCACTAGATACATAAAAGTTCATTTTATCGTTATGATTATGTCTAACACATGTGCTTTATATATGCATATCTAATTCATTTATATACATGAAATATTGCATAAAAATTTTAAAATGATAAGCTATTAAAGTACATCTACTGAAATAGTCATCAATTTTAAAGTCAGTGAGTATCAGATATTACCATTTTAATTTTCCAGTACCTACCACTTCTAGTCTTATATGCTGAAAATGAAAGTTTCTTTATTACAATTGCATTGAGATGAAAATAAGCAGGTCATATGATGTTTAGAGCTTTGGAATATTAATTAAGCATCCGGGCTTTGAAGAGAATTCCAGATGTTTGGTCATCATCTTTTTAACTCTTAAGCTATATTTCACAGATATCACAGAAACATCTCCCTAGTCCTAGAGCAGTGAGAGATTGTAGATGCTTAGGCTCCAAGGTATGAGGCTCCTGGGTCATCAATATACCAAAACTTTTTTAAAGAAGAATTTTATTCAGTAACTCTTCTATTAAGGAGCTTGGAAGATCTGTCTAAGAATGTTGTATGTAGACACATTTTTGACAAGGGGCTTTTCAAAAAGTAAAACAATGCTTTTCATCATCCCCCAACTGTTTCCTTTTTTGCTTAATTTTATCCACTTACGGTGAGGAAAATATTTTCATCAGTTCAGCATTTCTCAGCATCTTAAGTCTGCACCCTTTTCTGCACTGCTGAAGAGCTAACAGGAGATTTTAAGCGGGTGCATGGCTATTCTTCTAGTGAGGCAGGTGGAGGGCAATAATGAGAATTGTCCCTCCCTTCTATTTCCACCCATAAAGTCCCAGGCAAATCATGTAAGCTTTCTTGGCCTCAACATATGTAATTATGGAGATAATAACATTGGCCATAATGAAAGTTCACTACTCAAGGAAGCAGACACTCTCATGAATCCTTGACCATATTCTTGAAGATCTAAGAAGTTTGCTCCAGATTCTTGAAGATCTAAGAAGCAGCTTTGAGAGGAAGATACCTATGGAATTGAGGGAAAAATCAGAGCACTTTTGCTTATACTGGACCAGTAGGATGATAAATACCCCCTAATAACAAAGGAAATCATATACAGAAAAACAATGTCTAAATTTTATAGGGTCACATAAATGTAGCTCATTTTCATTAGTGGCCTGTATATATATATATATGTGTGTGTGTGTGTGTGTGTGTGTGTGTGTGTGTGTGTGTGCATACACACAAAACATTCATATATGCAAGTTTATTATATATTTTACTGATAAAAAGAATGTATAACATATAATTTACAATAATAATAATAAAATATACCATACCCTTTATTGTAAATTTTATATAGCTGATTCTCAAAGAATGCTTTTTGTTGACTTTTGCCAAATTATTTTGTCCATAGTCATTTATGATTGCTACTGAAAAATGAGTATAGTTTAGAAATGAATGTTGGTTGATATTTCATTTATGCCAGAAGTATAGAACCAGGTGTGGTGGTGCCTACCTGCAATCCCAGTGACTACAGAGGCCAAGGCAGGAGGATCACTTGAGCCCAGGAGTTCCAAGATGCAATGAGCCATGATTGCACCACTGTATTCCAGCCTAGGCAACAGAGTGAGATCCCGTCCCTGGAAAAAAAATGTTAAAGGCCAGGCACAGTTATCCATGCTTACAATCCTAGTGCTTTGGGAGGCTAAGGCCAGAAGTTCAAGACCAGTCTGAGCACCACAGAGATACCCTGTCTCTAAAAATATGATGAAAGCATAGAAGACATAGGTCAGAACTTGACTTGTTCATCAAAAATGGAAACAGCTTCTTGGTCATTTGATTTGATACTGGTTTTGAATACTAGAAAAACTTTCTCACATCATATGTTATTTATAATGTAATAGCTAAAGATACGATACATGTTTAAATTTAATCTCTATTTTAAACATTATCTCCATCATTTTAAACAATAATAAAACAATAAGTTAAGACTTGATCCATAACTTTTGATGATATCCATGGTGTAAACACTCCCATTGTGACCAGTTTCAAGCTATCAATATGATGTGTCTGAGCGTGGAGCTGGGAAAAGATGTGCACATCATATATTTCCATCATACAGATATGGCAGACATATCAGGACATGTCTTAACCTCAAGACATAGATAACAGTACCATGCCTCAAAATAATTAGGCAATAGTGAGTTTTACTGATAAACATTTATTATCTTTCTTTTAAATATAATTTAATTCTAAACTTATGTAATTTAATTTTTTTTTTTTTTTTTTTTTTGAGACGGAGTCTCGCTCTGTCGCCCAGGCTGGAGTGCAGTGGCGCAATCTCGGCTCACTGCAAGCTCCGCCTCCCGGGTTCACGCCATTCTCCGGCCTCAGCTTCCCGAGTAGCTGGGACTACAGGCGCCCGCCACTGCGCCCGGCTAATTTTTTTTCTATTTTTAGTAGAGACGGGGTTTCACCATGGTCTCGATCTACTGACCTTGTGATCCGCCCGCCTCGGCCTTCCAAAGTGCTGGGATTACAGGCGTGAGCCACCGCGGTTAATTTTTAATAATGAATGTCTTTAACAACCACCTTGCAAACATTCCTGAAAAGTAACAGTCCGATCTGATGAGCCTGTAGGGGCCAGCTGCACCACACTGCTGTCCACAAGGCCCTGTATGAGCCATGTCTGTCTCCAACTCCTTATCTGGCTTATTCAATTTCCCGTTTATCCTCCCCTCGCTGGCTTTTGTATCTACCCCAGCCACGTTAACCTCCACACTGTTTCCTTCTTGTCTTTCTTTCAACACATCAGGTATTTCCTGCTGTAGGAGTTTTTTACAGCATTTCTCTGTCAGAAACATTTTACCCCCAAATACTATGAGGCTGCTTCCCTGTCCTCCTTCAAGTCTAGCTTACATTGTAACCTTGTCAGCAAGGCTGGCAAAAAATTTCAAATTCCACCCACAGCCCTCCCTTGCCCTTCTGATTTCCTCCTCAAGTACTTTCCCATGGCATTTATTCCTGTCTAGCTTACAAATAGTTGACCTATTATGCTTCATTTTTATCATCTGTTTCACCCCCTTAAAAATAAGTTTCATTTAAAAAAGGATGTTTGTTTCTATCTCTGATGTATCCCAAGCTCTTTGAACAGAGACTGGCACGAAGTAAGAATTCAAATGATTATCTGCAGTAGGTGGGGAAGAAAGAGAGAGAAAGAGCAAGAGGGAGGCAGGGAGAGAGAGAGGAGGGGGTGGAGAAAGGAGGAGAAGGGAAGAAGGAAGGAGAGAGGTAGAAAATCTACCATCTAGACCCCAAAATACGAAATGCATGATCTTGCCATGCCCTTGGAGTCCTCTTGATGCCTTCTCTAATCATTTATTTCTATCTCTTCCACCCATGAGCTGATTACTATTTTGAATTTTGTGATAATCATTCTTTTTTTAAGCTGTTATCCCTCTTTGTATAATTTTAAACAATGTATAGTTTAGTTTTGTCTGTTTTAAAACAGTATAAATGGAACTGTGCCATATATATTCCTTTATGAATTGCTTTCCACTCAACAAGATGCTTTTTAAAATTTATCCGTGACAACACAAATGTTGTTCTGTTTCAGCAGGAATTTTTTGGATTTTGCAGAAAACATGAGACAGGAAAAAAATCCAAATACTGCGCAAACATTTTTAAAATATTAGTATTTTGTTTAAGTCTGTACGTATCATATCCTTAGGCCACAAATCAGGTGCATAAATAATATACCTTTCATTATTTCTCTATGACCAAACATAGTTTCTAGCTATGTCCCCATGCTACCTGTTTGAAGAAAATAAAAGCTTATCATTTAAGTGTTTTGACTGAATCAGAGTAAGCCTGGTCAATCCAGTGTTTCTGAGCTCTCTTTCCTCCTTCTTTAGATGGTGTTGCAGTCCCTGGGGACTAGTGCCGTGGTATTAATGGATTTCGGATGAGCATCAGGTCCTTGCTTGACCTCTGGCCTCTCTCTCATCTTTCCAGACAGACAGCCCCCATTGGTTTTTGGCTTGTATTACCTTCTGACTCTGACCCCTTGCTTCCCCAGTGCAGGTCCCCACATCTTTGATTTCCACAGCTTGCTTGCTCTCTATTATTCTCCTTCTCATTGTACTTCTCAGGGCTGAAGGACAGGCTGCTCTTCACATCACAGAGTCACTGGGGTTGACTGAATACTGCAGGCACTCTCTCAGGCTCTCCTGCCCTGACATTCTACACAGCCGCCCCTCCTCTATTCCTTGCATGCTGAGAACACCCACCTTGTTCAGAATGCTGGATAAGGGAACATGACAAAGATCTTCTCTAACCCCTGGACCCCTGACTTTTTCTCAGAATTCTTTCTTGCTTTCCTCTTGGAAATAACTCAAAAAGCACAGGGATGGCCAAATTCAGAGAGCAGGTCCCGTCTCAGAGACTATAACTGTCTAAGTCTCTTGAATCTTCCAACTCTTTTCTCCCTTATACTTTACTTTTGGTTTCATAGGGGGTGAAAAAAAATGTCACTGGAAGGGTAAGGAGTTAAACTTTTCCCTCCTCCAATTTGAATGGCACCTTCATACCCCTTTTTGCTTCTCTTGGGGAAAACCTAGATCCATGTCCAGGGAGTGAGAAACCTGGATCCCCTCTGCAAGTATGGGTGGGAAGGTAGAACTTGATTAAGTATTTTCCAAAAACCTTTTAGCCATGCATGGATGTGGCTTTTGAATTTGAAGACAAAGGATAGATGCCTTTGTTTCTGGGGTAGCTTGGTAACAACCCCTGTGTCTCCTTGTCTAAATAGGCATGAGCCTGTGATAACAAACAAGTAGAAACAAAACCAGATCAGCTAATAATTCACAGTATCAGCTCATCAAGACACACAATAAGCTTTTGCAGTTGTTTCAGGAGAGAAGTGAAAAACAATGTGTGATTACTAAATTAAGTGTATTTAAAATACTATTATTCAAAGAACATTTATCAAGTATGTTTCATCACTTTACAGAAAAATGATTAGAAGCTTATTT
Organism: Macaca nemestrina; assembly: GCF_043159975.1. Classification (NCBI taxonomy): domain Eukaryota; kingdom Metazoa; phylum Chordata; class Mammalia; order Primates; family Cercopithecidae; genus Macaca; species Macaca nemestrina. The sequence goes on along the minus strand of NC_092135.1, from coordinate 80,102,323 downwards.
TTTCTTTTATAATTTCTTTTAATTTATTATAATTTCTATAAATTATTATAATTTAATTATATAATTTTAATTATAATTAATTATAATTTCTTATAATTTCTTTTAATTAAGTGATTCAATGTGATGGAACTGAATCATGTGATACAAATTAAATGCATAATTTTATATCCATTGAGGTTTATAATGTCAAAGACATATTTCAGGAGGAAACTGAGCAACAAAAGAGACATTTTTTATCACGGGGAAATCCGAATAAAAGAACAAAGCTGGAGGCATCATGCTACCTGACTTCAAACTATACTACAAGGCTACAATAATCACAACAGCATGAAACTGGTACCAAAACAGATATATAGACCAATGGAACAGCACAGAGGCCTCAGAAATAACGCCACACACCTACAAACATCTGATCTTTGACAACCCTCACAAAAGCAATAGGGAAAGGATTCCTTATTTAATAAATGGTGTTGGGAAAACTGGCTAGTCATATGCAGAAAACTGAAACTGGACCCCTTCCTTACACTTTATACAAAACTAAAGAGCTTCTGCATAGCAAAAGAAACTATCATCAAAAGAAACTACCATCAGAGTGAAGAGACAACCTACAGAATGGGAGAAAATTTTTGCAATCTATCCATCTGACAAAGGGTTAATATCCAGAATCTATAAAGAACTTAAACAAATTTACAAACAAACAAACAAACAGCCCCATCAAAAAGTGGGTGAAGGATACGAACAGACACTTTTCAAAGGAAGACATTTATGTGGCCAACAAACAGATGAAAAAAAGCTCATCGTCACTGGTCGTTAGAGAAACACAAACCAAAACCACAATGAGATACCATCTCACACCAGTTAGAATGGTGATCATTAAAAAATCAGGAAACAACAGATACTAGAGAGGATGTGGAGAAATAGGAATGCTTTTACACTGTTGGTGGGAGTGTAAATTAGTTCAATCATTGTGGAAGACAGTGTGGTGATTCCTCAAGGATCTAGAACTAGAAACACCATTTGACCCAGCATTCCCATTACTGGGTATGTATCCAAAGGGTTATAAATCATTCTACTATAAAGACACATGCATATGTATGTTTATTATATCACTGTTCACAATAGCAAAGACTTGGAACCAACCCAAATGCCCATCAATGATAAACTGGATAAAGAAAATGTGGCACATATACTCAATGGAATACTATGCAGCCATTAAAAAGGTTGAGTTCATGTCCTTTGCAGGGACTTAGATGAAGCTGGAGACCATCATTCTCAGCAAACTAACACAGGAACAGAAAACCAAATACAGCATGTTATCACTCATAAGTGGGAGTTGAACAATGAGAACACATGGATACAGGGAAGGGAACATCATACACCAGGGCCTGTCAGAGGGTGGTGGGCTAGGGGAGGGATAGCATTAAGAGAAATACCTAATGTAGATGACAGGTTGATGGGTGCAGCAAATCACCATGGCAAGTGTATACTTCTATAACAAACCTACACATTCTGCACATGTATCCCAGAACTTAAAGTATAATAAAAATAAAATAAATATAAAACAAATGAGACAACCTGTTCTGTTTTATGCAACGTGTAGAACAATCTTAAGGTGTTAATTGAATTATGTAAACTATTTCTTCCAAGAAAATACTTAAAGGATTATAAAAGCCAGCTTAAAAACTTGAGGATTGTAACAGAGTATAAATAGTGAATTTGCCCTTCTTTTTGTACAGTGTGTAATGTAGAGAACTTTTAAAATAAATGCAAGAAACAGTTGTCTTACCCTCCCCTAATTGACTCAGAGTTTCTCTTGCTCCTTCTGAAAAGTATCACAGTTTGAATCAGGCCGAGTCTTCCTTTTGCTTTCAGTGCATGTGAAAAAGTTGTTATTGGAATAATAAATAAGTAATCAATCTGAGTACCGCCTTTATATTCCTCCTTTGCTTCTCTGTGAAAAACTTAGGTCTGTGTCCATGGACGTCATCAGGAAATAAGGCTGAATGGCTTCTGGCTCCATTCCCAAGCTCTGATTCTGTGGACACTTAGAGAGGCTTTTTCAGTGAATATTTTCTAATCACGTTTAGTACTGCTAGATAACAAGCTGCTCAGGGAGAATGAATAGCAGTGTTAGACTTGGCACCCCACCCAAACCAGTTACAGAGCAGTGACTCTCAAAGACCTACATTCCCCTGTGGTATTTATCTGTAGTTTTTATCTCATGTGTCTCTGTGAGCTTTCTGAGCACATTTTTTTTTTCTATTTGCCAGCAATGCCTATTAGTACTCACCAGTGGGCCTCACTCTTCCACATCTGTTGCTTAGAGAAAGTAAAAATTGATTTTTTGAAAGTAACGAAAACATGTCAATGTTGCTTTATATTGAATTACTTTAAAAAGTTGTGTTTATAAGGCATGTGTTCATAAAATATTTGCTATTCCTTTCCACTATCTTTTTAATTCAATCAAAACCCTTCATGTAAAGCCTACTTCGCTTTACATTATAACTTCTAAGTTCCCAGGACTGAATCCTAAGCAATTCTGAGAGAATATACGTGTACATTTTAGATTTCAAAAGGGACAAATAATCAAACAGAGGAAAACAAAGTCTTTCAGAAATAAAAACTAGAGCTTGCTATCATTCTCTAATTATGGTTCAAAATGTAATTAGAAGTTTAAATGAGATCATGTTAGTAATTTTATATTTTTTAAATTATTAGTAAATTAAATGAATTATTATATTATACATTTCCTTTATTGTTCCTATTTCCAATTTAACTTCTTCAGCTTCATCTTCAGATCATGTTCTACATCATGTTAGCAGTACAATAGAGCAGGAGTATGCATTTGATAGAGTGGAACTTTCAGAAGATAAGAATCATGAAGTTCTAAGAAGCGATATTCAGTCACTTAACCCTAGAAGAGCTTAAATAATTGTTTGAATGGTGAGTGTGTGCTTGTGTGTTATCCATTCATTCACTCATTCTTTTATTACAAAGGTATAACTAAATAGTTTTCAACCTGGGCAGCCTATCAGCATCATCTGGACTACTGTTTTTTAAAGTTCAACATGACCTTTCTCCAGTTCACAGAGGAAGGTCCAGGTAGAACACTTTTGTGCATTTAAATCAGTGCAACAGGACGTGTAGGGGAACAGCAGGAAATATCAGCTCATGGTCAGGACAAGCCAAGTACAGATCTAAATCTGAGCCAGCTTCACCTTGGCAGGATGAAGTCAGGAAATGGCAATGGGAACCTTTGTAGTTATATCCATCTAGGGATAGGACAGTTCCATTGTATCTATCCTGCATGATATCTATATCTTGGTTCATACTGCTGTACCCTGGAATGTTTGCTCTCTACTCCTGGGAAGACCAGTGGACAAGGTCATGACTGGTCCTGGAACATAAGGTTACTCTTCACACAACTTGAAGTCTAGCTACGCCTATGTTTTCCTATGTCTCTACCTTTGGTTTTGTTCTTCCCTCCTCATAGAATGCTCTTCCTGGGCCCCCTCCTCCATTCTGCTTATTAAAATCCTACCTGTTTTCCAAGATTCAATTAAAATGCCATCTTCTCCAAGAAGCCTATCACTTAGTTTTATAAACATAGCTATCTCTTTCATACTGTAGTGTAGTTAGACTGCTTATCATATTCTACCTTGCATTCTCAAAATAAGAAGTGAGAAATGCATTTGCAGGAGGCCTACCCAAATTAGAGTTCTAGTAAGAGAGTGGAGCTGGACAGGACATTTAACTACACATGGCTTATCGAGGTTCTGGCATTCTGCTTTGGGTGCATGCACCATTTCTCTATGCAATGAGAGCCACTGTGTATTATGAGATATGATTGGAGTATGTTTCAAATGTAAAAACTATGGATTTTGACAAAAGGTTGAGAACCACTAATCAAGTCATTACAAAAATATTTATAGAGACCCCCTATGTACCAGTGCAAACAAATGCCTATCACCTTTTTTTCTTGAGAGCAGAAGTCAAGAGGTGCTCAGCATCAGATTTCTGGTGCCTCCTACTCAGGGCTAGGTGAGAGCTCTGTCAATGTTGATTAGAGGAAAGTTGGTTCCACTTAGTGGAAGTCTGATGTTAATGGTGAGTCCACATAAATGAAATAGTCCACACGAAATGAAATATTACCCACTATTTAGTACTATGTTTTTGTTTGTTAGCTAAATGACCTTAAAAATCTAATAAATCACAAAAGGGCAGACTGAATGTAAGGGTTGTTCCCCAAAAGTTTCTGCTCATGTTTTATGTCTGCATTTGCTATGTTTTCTGATACCTCAAACCTAGTCACTTGCTCTAATTGTACTTTGCAATATAAGTAATGCACGCAAGAGTGCATGGGAGTTTTGTGGCTTCTGAAAACTCTGGGACAAGAAGTACGGAAATTTGGGAAGTAGAGGTAATAATGGGGAAGGGAGTATTGGGTTGGATGTTGCACTGTCGAACAGAGATGATAGGGCAGAGTAAGCTAAAGTCTTTGGGTACAAGGTATGGAACAGCTCTCAGAGACAGTTCTCTCATTCTGGTGCCGCTCTCATCTAATAGGAGTTTGATGTGTGACCAGAATTTGACTGGGTTCATGTGTAATGTTCACACCAAGGACAGGCTCAAGACTTTGTCATATATCCCCAATAACTGGCCCAGCTCCAAGTACTAAAAGTACTTCCAAATTATTGAAAGCTCTGTTGTCTTAACCTTACACCTTGAAGAACAGAAATCCCTTCTTTTGTCACCACTCTTCTCTTCTCTCTCCAAAACCTATAGGTTTCTGTTCCTCTTGATTTCAGGTCTCTGTCCATCTCTCTTCTCATTCTGCTTCTAAAATACTCCCAATTTTTCAGAACAATTTAATTCTGGTCTAAAGATTAATCAATTCAACAAAGCAAAAGCCTGATGGTTTCCCTAAAATGACATCTATAATTCTTCAAACAAAAATCATGTACCCTACATAATATGCAATGCTGCATATTGTCTGGGTTGATCATGATTTGTCTGTTATTTTCAACTTCATTAGAATTTCTAAAAATATTAATTTCCTCATTACCCTCAGGACATTTTTCAAAATCTTAATCACTGTACCTATGACCTACATTTGTAATTAGAAAATATCACATGAGTTATTGAGTTAGATGGTTGCTTATTTTTTTAACATTTTATGGTTTATTTAAATTATGTTTTTGCTAGAAAAGCTCATAAATTTTCTCAGTAGGAAACAAAAAAATGGGAATAGGTTTTATATCACTGGTTAAAAAATTTAAAATCAAAACTAGGAGTGTTTTTCACTAGAAGTAAAAGAAACATTTAAAATTGATGGGAAAGTATTAACATTATTAAAAGATCAAATTTGCCTTATGATTAGCATAGTATTTTAATATATTATGATAGTTCACCAATTAAACTTTATATATTGTTTATATTCTTAAAATGCAATATTGTGTATTATGTATTGTAAATGATCTTTGTAATTATGTTGGTGTTAATGCCAAGTCAAATGTAGATTCATATTATACTAACTACATGTTTATGTTCCAGGAAATATACTGAGTTTTATTACAGTCACTATCCCGTTTAGTCAGACAAATAACCCCACAATTTAGATATTATCATATCTAAATCCAAGGTGAGAACTGAGGTCTAAGGCAGTGAAGTAAGTCTCCATCACAGGTGTATACAAGTATTACAAATGAATCTAACTTTCTCATTTCTTTTCACGGTTTCATATAGCACACAGAAAATTCTATGGTATAGCTACATGGTAGGAGTAAAGACAGAAAGAGGAAAGAATTTCCTGTGAAGCCTTACCCAAAGACTAGCATAATTGCTTCATCAAATCTACTTCTGTTTAATCTTAGCACAATTTATCCAATGGGCTTACACACGTGCTCATAAGATTAGTTATATCTCACAGATATTTTTATTTTTAAAAGTTGAAAATTATGAAATTGGGAGTGAAATTTTATATCATTTATTTATTCACCCATTGGTCATCTATACAAAAAAAAATTACAGCTAACTGTACAAGAAAAGAATTTTAGTCTGACAAAAGTGAAGCTCACTCAGAGAACCTAAATTATTTGCCTAACATCACAAAATTAATTTTTGAAAAGGTGAGGCTTTTCATCTATTTTGCTCAAATTCAAAAACAGTAACCTGTATCATGTTCTATAAGTTAATTATGATGGGTTGGTTTAGTTAAATTCTCTAAACTTCCCTCCAGAGCAAAAAGTGTGCTCCGAATCTACTGATGGAAGGATTCTGACAGCAGCAGAACTTAAGGATATTTTAAGTGATATTGTGTGTGTGAGTCTATGTGTGTGTATGAAAAAGAGAGAGAGGGAGAATGTGTGTGTCTGTGTGTGTGTGTGTGTGTGTGTGTGTGTGTGTGCGCCCCATCCACTGTATTTGCATGGATGACAAAAGTAAGAAAGAAGGTAGAAGGAGCATGCCTGCATTCCCATAGAGATTATTAGCTGGCTTGGTGATGATAAAATGTTTTCCCAAGAGTGGCAGGACTAGGACAAGAAAGGATCTGGGTTGGCAGGAAGATGAGTTATCAGATGATGTACTCTATACTAAATTTATGAGTAGGGGTGGTCTGTGAAGCTCAACTGTCTTGAAGTAACTCTGAGATGTTTGCTCATAGTTAGATATAGTCAGGATATTAGAAGTTAATTCCAGAAGATTCCACTAATCCTTTTCATCCAAGGTATGCATTTTGTCCCTCCCATTTGTTTAACGGGAACCCGAGCAGATGGTCCTTATTGAGTATTATAGATTTTTTTCTTTCTCTGTGTCATATCTCATTGTTATGATTAACAATTTTAGCCAATACTGTCTTTACTATTATTTTACTTGTATCACTCAGAGCTTATGACATTTGTTGTGTTGATGCACAAAATCTATGCCACATTTGTGTGCAAATAAATAAATATAATTCTTATGGTGTAACTTTCAGCATTTATGTTTCAGTATGCTTTTTTCAATGTACAATATTCTTTCCTTAAAAGTGTATTTCCCTAACTCTACTAAACTGGAAATGGAATCAATATAAAGTCTGGTAAATAGTAAAGAGAAGAAACCTAATTTCAATGAGTTTAGGATTGTTCTAAAACCCACATGTAGCCAAAATTGTCCTTCTATAGCTCATCTTAATGCTTATGAGTTTACCAAATCCTTATGAGTTAAAGAAATTATTTATGATTTTTATATTAAATTACAAAAAATTAAGATTATATTGGGAATGATTATAACTTGTCAGATACACACACATACACATATATACATACACACAAGACTTAATAATTTTCTTGATGCCTTTTCAGGAGATTAAGGAATGATAGAGCACAATTCCACCTGAAAATCATGTTATAACCTATGTGACAGCATTAGCCCTTCCAGGTCTGTAATTCAATCAGAAACTTTATTGTTGTTAGCATATTTCAACATTTTTTTAATAGGAGAAATATATTTTCTGTGGATAAAGGAAAAAGAAACATGATTTTATTCTATTTTATTTTGAAAATAAATCACAGATAGAATATCATTTCTTTACATAATAAAATTCTACATCCAAGTATTTGCATACTATTTGTTAGCAGACAATATTAATAGGTTTCAAGATAATCTCTCATTAGATTCTGAGAGTGTCTGCTCTAGTTGATGATAACTAGAGTTGGACTCTATAGGAATCCAGGCAATAATTCAAGTAGAGTAAAAAAGTAAGTTGAATTATAAAAAAATGAATCATCTTAAGATCACCACTGATGGAATAAAAGTTTCAATAGCAAAAGCAAAGTATATTAAAAATTAAGGAAAATATGTCAACTATGTTTCTCTTCATAATTTTACCACAGTAATTTTTTACAATCATGGCTGATTATAAATGGGTATTACATTTTTTCACAACTTCTTTACAGCATTTTCTCTAAATTATTAAAATAAGTACCCTTTTTTTTTTCAGAAGCAAGAACCAGTTCACAGAAGTGTGAGTTTATCCATCAGTAAACACCTTTAAGTAAAACCTCATGCAAAAGGTGGCAGCTCTAATTTGACCAAAAGGCTTGGCGATTTTGATATGCTTGCTGGAAATCTACCTTGCCCTGTGTGAGAAAGGGAATCCATTTTTGCAGATTGCTCAATAAGCATCATGAGCCATATAAATAACAGCTGTAAACTCCTTAATTCACCGGGCTCAACCACTATCGAACAGATTCATCTAGTGGCTACATCAGCACCTTGTGCTTTCAAATATCTGTTTCAATGGGATTTTGTGGCATTTGTCTTTACCGAGTGCCAATAAATTTTCTTTGAGCAACTAACTGCTAATTCTGTCATTTCTACAATAAAGCCTAGTCCACCTGTTTTCACTTTAGATTGTCCCTTTTCTAAACCGTCAGAAAGGTAGTGCAAATTTTTAAAAAATTATCTTTTACGTTAATTCTACCATTTGTCCTAAGGGATAGATATCTTTGAAAACATATTTATATTTATAGTGAGAGTGAATGGCAGGGATGAAATGTATCATCCAAAAACCCACCAGGTTGGCCAAATAGTAGAAAGGTGAGTTTTACTGGCAATATCAGTTTGCAAATTGGGAAGAGACAGTCTCCGGTATGTACCAAAGATGCTCTCTCTTCTAAGAGGGAAAGGGTAGTTGCCTCACAGAGTCTGTATTACACAATAGAGGCATACATATTTAGCAGGTTTGGGAAAAAAGCTATACATATTTATTAGCAGAGTCAAGCACATGCCCAATAGGTAAACATATATGTAATGTACATCCCATGTTTATTCTGGGGTGAGGATTTAGCATTAAAGTGAGGAGGAATTTGGCTCTTTCTGTTAAAGAAATATAGGATACAAAGACAGTTTATGGACAGTCTCTGCAAGCTGGCCAAAACTGGCTTGAGATCTTCAGTTACTTCTCAGGAAAGAATGTAAGATTGGCCCTCAGTCTTCTCAAAGTTGTAGTGGTGTGGACTATAAATCAGTTAGGAAGGGTCTGACAATTTTTCTGATATCTCTTATTGTTAGGGAGCTTAGCAAGAGTGTGGTTTTTCTTGTAGCCATAGGAATTTAGGAAGTTTCCATGATAGTCAAGCTCCCAACACTCAACCTGAAAGTAACTTTTGTTTCCTTAACCTTAGGGTTCATCTTAGTTAATAAGTGGGCATTTATTTTGGTCTCTCAGAACATATACGGTTTATTGTACTGTTTTGGTTGGATTTGAAATTGACTTGTTTCCTACATAATTCAGCTTAAGGTTAGCTAAGTTATTTCTTCCTGGAAAAAGTCTGGTTTTTAAGAGCTGCTTTCCTACATCTTCTTTTACTGTTATCAGTTTACTTAATAGTTAACTAAGCTAGACTAGTAGGAGCACTCCAATAATTAATTAGCTAAGAATGGCTGATGTCCAGTACTGAATAATGCATTTCACAAATAAGTGTATTTATTTATTCTATCTGTCCTTGCCTTCTCATGGGAGGTGGAAAACTTGTCTATAAAATATCATCAGATTAGTCAAGGTTCTCCAGAGGGACAGAAACAATAAGGAATACATGTGGAATGAAATGTATTAGGGAGAATTGCCTCATGCAGTCACAAAGGCAAAGTCCCATGATGGGCCATCTGCAAGCTGGAGAGCCAGAAAAGCTGGTGGCTTGACTCAGTCCAAATTCAAAAGCCTAGAAACCAGGAAAGTGAACAGTGGAGCCCCAGCCTGAGGCTGAAGGCCTTAGACCACCCCGCTCCCAGGAGGCTGTTTGTACAAGTCTCAGGGTCCAAAGGCTGAAGAACCTGGAGCTGAATGTCCAAGGGAAGGAGGATAAACAGCACCTTCTGTGATGGAAGTTTCCTACTCAGAAAGGGAGAGAGAGAAAGCCAGAGCAAGCTGAGTGTCTCCCTTTTTCTACCTGCTTTGTCCCAGCTGCTCCCCCAGCTGATTGGATGGTGCCCGCCCACATTCAGGGTAGGTCTTCTCTCTCAGTCCACTGACTCATGGGTTAATCTTCTCTGGAAACAGTCACCTAGGCACACCGCAAAACAATGCTTCACTAGCCATCTAGGCATCCCTCAATCCAGTCAAGTTGGTACGCAAAATTACCCATCACAAGTCTATCCCTTGCCAGCTTGGCACCCATTATGCACCTCTTTAAACCACACCTAATCTCCAAATGAAGACTATAAAAAGGTCATAATTCTGTCCAACATGGTAAAACTATCCTGTTTACAAGTCAACATGTACTAATCCCATCCTCAGAAGAAAAGATAAAGTTCATGAGTGTTGTTTACTCTTCTGATCTCCTGCAACTCAAATCTGATATAAAATTATAAAATTAACAATATTCAAAGGCTGATATTGTCAATAAATCTTATGTTATGTGATAAAGGAGAAAGACAAAAGAAAACAAAGATACTTGCTTAAGACATGTTAATATACATACAAATGTGTTCTTAACAAAATAGGAAATACTTATGAAAATTACAGTCCTCATTTCTGTATCTGGCCACATGGCTGTATATGGTATTTATACATGTCTTCTACTACCCATTCTGTATTCCCTTTGCCTTCAGTAAGCACCTCAGCTGGTCATGGTTCTTTGCCTGGCAGGGTGACCCAAACCTTCATTCCTGAAGAGTCTGGGCAATTCACAGTCCAGGCTATATTGAGTGGTTGTAGTTTCCCATTGACCTTCATCACAGGACAGGGTAATAGTAATAGCTTCTCTAAGGAATCTTCTGTATTCCAGAAATACTATTCTTTATCTCCACTGTGGAGCAATAGGCCAATTTCCCCTTAGTAGCCTAGATCAATCACCCTAGCCAGCACCCTAACTCCCTTTTTAGCCTGTTGACTCAAGAATCATGAGGAACTCAAAGCAGCTGAGTCACAGTTTTAATTCCCAGTTCAATGGAATCATTTTTGTGTCTCCTAGTAGAAGCATTCCTCCCTCTGGAACCAAGTTCCCTTCATAACTAGGTCAGAAGAACATAATATTGCAGGAACAGTGAGAAAAAATTTTGCTAGTGGGTCACTAGGGGTGATGGTAAGTAGTTCTACTTCCATTTCTACCCATTGATTCCCAGACCTATGACTCCTGGCTATGGGAGAAACAGTACCATATATTTGATGTTGATTCAGAACATATACAGCCTTCTGGAAAAATCTGTCTCAGCCCTGTAAAATATTGTCACCTAACTGGTACTGTAGAAGCCAGCTTCTTCAGCATAATGGGAAACATGTTAAGACCAGTGAATTCTATGAGAATGAGCTGATTGCTGCACTTTTTCCTTGTGAAGTGAGTTCCTTGGTCAGAAACAATGCTGTGTGGAATAGGATGGCGGTGAATAAGCCATTACATAAGTCTACAGATGGTAGTTTTGGCAATAGCATTGTATGCAGGGAAGACAAATCCATATCCATAGTAAGTGTTTATGCCAGTAAAGACAAAATGCTGCCCCTTCTGTGATGGAAATAGTCTGATGGAATCAATCTTCCCTGGGGGTTGATGCCATATTAGGGCTCACTGTTAGTCTCTGAGTGCTCACTGTTGGTCTGTGAGTGCTCAGTCTATGGTGAGGCAATAGCCAGATCAGTCTCGGTGAATGGAAGCCCATGTTGCTGAGCCCATGAATCACCTCGATCCCTACCACCATGGTCACTTTGTTCATGAGCTCATTGGGCAATGCCAATGGTAACTGAGGAGGAGGCTGACTGGTATCCACAGAATGAGTCATCCTATTCACTTGATTATTAACACCCTCCTGTGCTGAGGTCACCTTTTGGTGAGTATTCATATGGAACACAAATATTTTTGCATTTTTTGCCCACTCAGAGAGGTCTATACATATAACTCTTCCCCAAATTTCTGTATTATCAATATTCCAATTATGTTCCTTCCAAGTCCTTGACCATTCAGCCAAACCACTGGACCAGGTATTCTCATCCTCTGTCAACTGATTGTGGGGAACTCCCCATGAAGGCATTGTACAAACTGGGAGAGAGCAGGCAATGTAGAAGGAGTGAGGACTATGGGCATTTGGGCTGCTTCATGTAACTTACCATTGTGCCTTCAGGACCTGCTTCAGCCCAATCATGTGTATACCAGTACCATCTGACGATAGAATACTGCTGTGTCTCCCCAACTATATGGCTTAATGGGCCAAATAACACCCAGTTAATGGTAGGCAGTTCAGGTCACATGGTAATTTGCTGGTCCAAGGCCAAGCATTCAGCTTTTACTAAGGCCTAGTAGCAGGTCAAGAGCTATCTCTCAAAAGGAGAGTAGTTATCTGCAGATGATGCCAGGCCTCATTCCAGAATCCTAAAGACCTCTATTGTGATTCACCCGTAGGGCCCTGCCAAAGGCTCCAAACAGCATACCTATCTGCCACTGATACAGCAAGGACCATTGGAGCTCTTGGGTCACATGGCCCAAGTGGCAGAGTAGCTTGCATAGCAGCCTGGACCTGTTGCAAAGTCTTTTCCTATTCTGTGCCCCACTCATAACTAGCAGGGTTTTGTGTTACCCAGTAAATGGGCTAGGGTAACACACCCAAATATGTTGCCTTTATAATCCAAATAGGTCCACTAGGCATTGTGCTTCTTTCCCAGTTGTAGGAGGGGCCAGATGCCAACAACTCATCGTTTACTTTAGACGGGCTATCTTTACAGGCCCTACACCATGGGACCCTTAGAAATTTCATGGAGATAGAAGGCCCTGAAGTTTAGTTGGATTTATTTCCAGGTCCCTGACAATGCACATGTCTTGCCAATAAATCCATAGCGGTTGTTACTTCTTGCTCACTAGGTCCAATTAACATAATGCCATCAATGAAGTGAACAGGGTGATATCTTGTGGAAGGGAAAAGCAATCAAGATCCCTGTAAAACAGATTATGACATAAGGCTGAAGAGTTGGTATACCCCTGAGGTAGGAAGGCAAAGGTGTATTGCTGGCCTTGCCAGTGAATCAAACTGCTTCTGATGGGCCTTATGGACAGGTATGGAGAAAAAGCATTTACCAGAACAATAGCTGCATAACAGGCACCAGATGTGTTAATGTGTTCAAGAATGAAACTACATTGGATATAGCAGTTGCAATTAGAGTCACCACTTGGTTAAGCTTACAATAAGTCATTGCCATTCTCCAGGATCCACCTGTCTTCTGTACAAGCCAAATAGAAGAGTTGAATGGGAATATGGTGAAAATCACCACCTCTGCATCTTTCAAGTCCTTGATGGTTGCACTAGTCTCTGAAAACCATTCAAGAATGCTACCTTATTTTCTATTTACTATTGTCTTAGGTACAGGCAGTTCTAATAGCTTCCATTTGGCCTTCCCTATCATAATAATCCTCACCCCCTAGTTAGGGAACCAATGTGGGGATTCTGCCTGCTGCTAAGTCTGTCTATTCCAATAATGCATTTTGAACTGGGGAAATAACTACATTATGGGTTTGGGGACCACTGGACCTGAGCTAAAGCTGCATTAATCACCTGACTCCCCTAAACCTCTACTACAACTGGAGGGCCACAGTGACGTTTTCAGTCTCTTGGAATCAATGTCAGTTCAGAGCCAGTGGCCAGTCATCCCTGAAAAGTCTGATTATTTTCCTTTCCCTGATACAAGGCCAGAGGTCCCTTTGGGGGAAGTATAGGAGAAAGACTAACAGTATAAATTTTATGTAGTGCACCAGGGCTTTTCCTCAACGGGATCTGGTCTCCCCTTCACTTAAAGGGCTCTGGGTCTATAAACTGGCTCAAGTCTAGAAATTGATTGAGGGGCAGTGATTCCCTGTTGTCATGATTCGAGTTAGAATTTTGTTCACTTGACCCAGAAATTTTGTGCTTCTACAGTTCAAGAAAGAGCACAGTAAGCTTCCCATCTATTTTACTTCTAGGAACATCATGATTAATTAGTCAGTGCTGGAGGTCTACACAAGTCAGATTATTCTGATTGTTGCTTTGCCTCTGCTGTTAATTCCAGTAACTACGCCCACCTTGCCTTTGGCATTTGAGTGCCATCACTTGGTCCCTGCCACCCAATGATCCAATTATTCCCATTGCATTTGTTTTCTAATTGAGTGATTGTAGTTCCCACCGTAAGTTCTGGAATGCAGAGAAGAGCAGTCACAGAAATCTTTAAGGATGCTGGTGCTCCCCTCACAAATTTATTTCTTAAAATATTAGTGAAAGGTATATCTTCTGGACCCTTCCAGTGTGGGTGAGTAGGTTTTATGTGACAAGTTCACTGTAGCATTCCAATTTCCTTAAGCCTTTTAATTCCCTCCTCTAAATGAGACCAAGGTAGATCAGGCCTCCCCAGCTCACTCATGGGGTGGGCTATTTTTTTATCCATGTTTCAGCCAGTCAACCAAATAAACTTATAGTGCCTTTTTTCACTCCTTGAGCTGCAATATTAAATGCAGAATATATGCTTAGTGGGCTCATATCAATAAATTTGGCCTCATCCTTTATGTTTCTCCCACCACAATCCCACATCCTTAATGTCCATTCCCACACAGGCTTCCTGGATGTCTGCCGGTATCAATTAGAACATTCAAGTAGTTCTTTTGGAACTATAGTGCACCTCCTTGTGGGTCATACTCTGAACCTCGCCTCTGGGATTTGAGTCTATTTATAGGTTTAGAAGCAAAGAGGGGTGGTGGGGGTGGGTCTTGAGGAGAACCAGCATTGTCTTGCCTGGCAACTGCTGCAGGGGAGACCATTACTCTTTTTTGTGGCAATGCAGTTAATCTCAGAGAGGGGCGGAAAGGAGATACCACTGTGGGTGGGGGTGCTGCTGCCTCTGGGGGTGGAGAGGATACTCACCCTGGCAAAAATTACTCATCAGAATTTAGGAGCTCAATGCCCCCAGCTCCCCAAGGTCATCCCTCATATCCCCATCCCCATTTAGATAATTCCATTTTTTTTTCCCAACTAATGTCCTCACTTTAACAGTAGACAACAGTAGAGGCCGAGAGTTCACCTTTCTTTGTAATTCAGCCAATGGCATGCTGAAGGCTTGTGTTTGATTTTCAGCAGTTTAAGTCCTATGGCTACAGAAGAGGAGATTCTCCTTCAGGACACACTTAGAAAGTTTTAGGGTATGTATGTGCATCTGGATCTGGGAATTGGAATCCCTGATCTCATCTTTTTCTTTCCTCACTTCATCCAGTGATATTAAGACCACTCAACTAACTTCATTATCATTCACTGGTTTCCCACAAGAGTTTGAAGGTATGCATAGAGTCACTAAACTTACCTCCTGAAAGTGGTGAATTAGGAGCATCAAGTGCATTTATTTTGTGTATCTCTATAAACAGTTCACACCAAAGACTATTTAGGTTTAATCAGATTATAGAGTCAGTTCCAGAAATCCCAAAACCCATTAATGAAATTCATTTTAAAAATACTGTTTCTCTAGAACCATTCCTGGCATCAGTGTCTGTATTAGTCAGGGTTCTCCAGGAGGACAGAACCAATAGGATATATATGAAAGGGAATTTATTAGGGAAAATTGGCTCACATTGTCACAAAGGCAAAGTCTCACCACCGTAGGCTGTCTGCAAGATGAAGAAACAGTTGGTAGCATGACTTTAAGGGAAGCTGGTAGTGTGACCACTGAGTCTGAAAGCCTCAAAACCAAGGAGGCCAAGAATGCAGCCCCAGTCTGAAGCCAATGGCCTTAGAGTGTCCCAGGAGGCAGCTACTGCAAGTCTCAGAGTTTAAGGGCCAAAGAACCTGGAGTCTGGTATCCAAGGACAAAGGATAAAAAGGTGTCCTACTCAAGAAGAGAGATAGAGAGGTCAAAAGAGAAAGCTGAGCAAGACAAACATCCCTCTTCTCCTGCCTGCATTGCTCTACCCACATCCCTAACTGATTGGATGGTGCATGCCCACATCGAGGATGGCCAAGTTCACTGACTCATGGTTCAATCTCTTCTGGACACACCCTCACAGCCATACCCCAAATCAATATTTCACCAACCCTTGATCGAGTCAAACTGACACCTAAAATTAATCATCACACTAAGAAAAGCCAAAAACATAAGAGGCAGTACATTACACCCAGGGAGGGAGCACAATATACGGTTAGGATCTAGGACTCCAGAACTAGACCGTCTTGTTCAATTCTGGTTCCTTACTTTTTAGTTATGTAATCTTGGACAATTTGTTTAATCTTTTTTGTGTTTCAGTTTGCTCATTTTTAAAGTGAAGATCACAAAAATAGTCTCTGTCTCAAGAGCTATTAGGAGGATTAAATGAGTCAATATATATAAAGTGTTTAGAACTTAGCATTTTCTACAATAATTCTTTTTTTTTTTTTTAATTTGAGACAGGGTTTCGCTGTGTCACCCAGCCTGAAGTGCAATGGCATAATCATAGCTCACTGCAGCCTCAAACTCCCGGGCTCAAGACATCCTCCTGCCTCAGTCTCCTGAATAGTTAGGACTACAGACACACACTACCATGCCTGGCTAAATTTTTACTTTTGTAGAGATGTGGTCTCACTGTACTCCACAGGCTGGTCTTGAACTCCTGGACTCAAGTAATCCTCTCTCCTCAGCCTCCCAAAGGGCTTGGATTATAGGCATGAGCCAATGCACTCAGCCTACATTAACTCTTATTATCCTGGGCTCACATATGCTCCTTGAGACTGAATGGATATTTTATAGAAAGCTTCCTTAAAGAAGTGTACTACAGAAAAATATTACTTGCTCATGATGATTTTGATATATGTAAGATTATGCTTAACTCATGACAAAACATGCAACGGCGCAGTCCATCAATCAATCGAGTGAACTGCTGTATGATGAATTACCTTGATAGGTGATTTTTATCACCTTTCCATTCTTAATTAACCTATCAAGATAGTCTATAAAGTTTATCCCCAAATATCTTTAAAATCCCTCCAGTTTTCTGTATGAGTAAATCAAGCAATGGAATTAGCTTGTTCTGAATGGCTACTAGAGCTGCTCACTCTATATAGTTATAAATGAACCATCTTTATCTAAATACTTTCTATTAAGGCTTCTGCCACTTCATATATCTGTCACAGAACCCTTTGGGGGAAAAAAGGATTCTAAAAAAGAATGTTCTGTAAACCTAAATTTTCTTTAAAAAGGGCACTTTAATTAATCCAGTGAACTTGGTTTATGACAATTCAATTTTTTCCTGAAGGGATTTTTACCATTTAAATTTTTATCTCTTAAAGTATGCCTAGATTTAGACTGTATACAGCCCAAACTCTTCAGCTTCCCTAATTTTACTTCTTCTAGGACTGCTATTTATACTTTGGCTAATATAATTTTCTCTTGTTAGTGATAGGAATCTAGGAAATTCCCAGTAATCATGCAAAAAATATGTAACTAAATTATTTGATCTCTGTCATATGTATCTAATTTCTGTATTGTGTTCTTTCTCCAAAGAAAAAAATTATACAAAGTGAAAAGGAAAGGAAAAGTGATCTAGAAGATCTCTTCAGGTAGGATTCAGTATGTCTTCTCGGGAAGATGGTGAAAACCTACAAGAATCTGATGCTCAACGTTTATTACAGTGTCATCTTCAAAACACAACCAAGGCCCATTCTTTAGCAAGATAACTGGGTAGTGAGTGATCTTGGAAGCCATGCACTAATTTTGATTCATGTCAGGAAATTTTTGTAGAGTTAGCAATAGAAATTCAGTCTAAGTTAATATCAACTCAAAGATATTAACTCATCACTCTGGACGTGGGATTCATTCAGAAGACTCCTGTGTTCCCACATTACCCTTCGATCTGAGATGAGGCTTCTATAAAATATGAAGGCATGTCTGTCGATTCAGAGAAGCTCAGAAACATCAGTAAGAAACAAAAACTTCATCAAATAAAGGCAGTACAACAACAGTAAGAGAATAGTTTCGATGTTATTTTGATGTAGAGATAATACCCACAACTTATTTTAAATAAGTTTGCCTCCATCAGGACAGTTAATTTGTTACATGAGTCTTTAAAGATTAGAGATTCTACAACTTCCCATAATTCTGACTGAAAGTTGTAGATCAGTAAAGTACTTTGTGACTAATTGCTTAAAGTGCTTTTTATTTTAAAGCATGAATTTACAAGTTTACTTTAATAGGAGCAACTTGCATATACACCCAAGGGAGACAATTTCTTCCACTACTACATTCACAAACTGTAAGTAGATGAAGCTAGCTCTCTCCACATATCCCGTCAAATAATCCCCCATCATAGCCAGCCAAAGTTAGGTATCGACATGTACACAGCAGAGAAAGAAATAACATGGAAAGACTTTTGTAAGAACCCAAGAGCCTTTCTCACCCCAGGTTAAAGGATAGCTGAATATGTGGAATTGATTTCTATCTTGGCTGATTCTTAGGCCCAATCAACATAGCTACTACCAACTCTCTAAAGCCTTTTAGAGTTAAGATTAGGTGGCTTCAAGCTAAAAGATGAGATGAAAAACATTTATTTCTGGGGGCATTTGGTAGCTCCAGTTCAACTCAGTTTACAAATTTGTTAAACATTGTTTACAAAATACCATCAGAGATATCTTTAGACTCCTAGAATTTTGGATTATGCATACCACCAGCCTCTGATGACTTGTTCTTCCATAACAGATATTTACATGGTGAATATTATTTAGGTTGGTAAAGATTGCAAGTGGATTTAGTTTCCATGAAAAAAATGAAGAGAAAAAAAATCAAAGGAAACTTACTTTCCTGACTCTTCTCTCATCCTCCCCAGAAGGAAACTCACACAAAAAAGTGCCCTCTCCATTGAAAAGTTTGTTGATTATAAACACTTAAATTGGGTCTTAGAGTCTATAGAAACTTGTGATATTTGCAGTCTCTAGGTTAGAAACAGTTCATAGCTCTTGTTACGTTTGAATATGCAAAGTGTGCACAATTTGAGATCTTTAAGATCTACAATGGATGCTTAGCCATGGTGTTGCAGGATGGAAAGTCACAATTCATCAAAATAGGCCTGGCGCGGTGGCTCACACCTATAATCCCAGCACTTCGGAAGGCCAAGGCAGGCAGATCACCTGAGGTCAGGAGTTTGAGACCAGCCTGGCCAACATGGTGAAACCCTGTCTCTACTAAAAATACAAAAATTAGCCAGACTTGGTGGCTTGTGCCTGTAATCCCAGCTACTGGGAAAGCTGAGCCGGGAGAATCGCTTGAACCCAGGAGCTGGAGGTTGCAGTGAGCCGAGATTGCACCATTGCACTCCAGCCTGGGTGACAGAGCAAGACTCCGTCTCAAAAAAATAAAAAAAATTAAAAAAAAAATAAAATAAATTCATCAAAACAAAAATGATAACAGGGTTTGTGCTCCTCTACATCTTTTGATTTTTTAAGCATAGATACTTCCGTTATATATTTATCCTGGATTTTAAATAAAATAACTTCTCATTATTCTTGGAGTCCCAATGTCTATTATTTCTCCTTTATGGTATTAGCAGCCCTTTATTTGAAATCCCCACGGGTATAGGACTTGTGCAGGCCTTGCTACTGGATTCTTTTTAGCTTATCTTCTAGCTGGGTTTATCGCAGATAATAGTAGTAAAAAGAGAATCTTATTTCTTACAAGTGCTGCTCACACTTTTTACTACCACAGTACCCAGCCACCCTTGAAGAACTGAATTTCAAATCCTAGCAGCTTGTCAGAGAAGGAAGATGAAAAATGTCATGTTTACTCCATGTTTCCCAACTGGAAACTTCACTGCTGTACTTTTCCAGATGACTAAGAATGCTACTGCCCTTTCCAATCAGTAGTACTTTCCCCTTTGAGTCAAGGCCTTAGCACTGCGTTACCAAACTCTTCAACTTAGTAATAAAATTCATAGCTCTGGGGTTGAAAGCCCAGCTCTGTCACTTAGATGATATATGACCTTGGGTAAAAAAAAATGTTGAAAGGATAAGATGATAAAATATGTGAAGCACTAAGGACAGTGCTTGGTACATGGTAAACATTTTCTGAATGTTTACTATTGTTTTTACTGTTGCTACTAATATTTTTCTTAATAATTATAAACTTAAGTTATTCCTCCTTACTAAGTTATGTTCTTATGCAATTTCCTGTACAGATAACTTAGGGTAAAATAATTTGAGCTATAGTAACACTTTATGCTAAAATACATATAGACAGATTATTGATATGGCTGTTGAGGCCTCACAATCATGGCAAAGTCATGGCTTACATGGCGGCAGGCAAGAGGGCTTGTGCAGGTGAGCTCCCGTTTATAAAACCATCAGATCTCATGAGACTTATTCACCACCACGAGAACAGCATGGGAGAAACTGTAACCATGATTCAATTATCTTCACCTGGTCCCGCACTTGACACGTGGGGATGATTACTATTATTATTATTGAGATGGAGTTTCTCTCTTTTTGCCCAGGCTGGAGTGCAATGGCGTGATCTTGGCTCACCGGCAACATCTGCCTCCCGGGTTCAAGCAATTCTCCTGCCTCAGAATTGATCCCCGAGTAACTGGTATTACAGGCATGTGCCACGATGCCCAGCTAATTTTCTATATTTTTAGTAGAGATGCGGTTTCTCCATGTTGGTCAGGCTGGTCTCGAACTCCCGGCCTCAGGTGATCCACCCACCTCAGCCCCACAAAGTGCTGGGATTACAGGCGTGAGCCACTGCACCCGACTGAAGTGGGGATTATTATAGTTCAAGGTGAGATATAGGTGGGAACACAGCCAAACCATATCAATTTCCTACAGCCATTCATGATAAAGATGAATGATACATGCTTATCCTACATGTATATATCTAGTCCATATTTAGTAAAATACAAGAATTTAAAATATAAATGTGGTTGTGTATTGCATCATTTTAAGGTTATTGCATAAAGAGCCAGAATTTCCCAGCTGGACATGGTGGCTCATGCCTGTAATCCCAACACTTTTGGAGGCTGAGGTGAGCAGATTGCTTGAGTCCAGGAGTTCAAGACCAGCCTGGGCAACATGACGAAACCCCATCTCCACAAAAAGTATAAAACAGTACCTGGGCATGGTGGCGTGCTTGTGTGGTTCCAGCTACTTGGGAGTCTGAAGTTGGGAGGATCACCTGAGCCCAGGAGGTGGAGGCTGCAGTTGAGCCATGATAGCACCACTGCATTCTAGCCTGGGTGACCAGAATGAGACCCTGTCTAAAAAACAAAAAACAAACAAACAAACAAATCACAGAATTTAAAATTTGACATATTTTTTATATTCATGTTTGGGCCCATTTAAAAAAAAAAGAGCTCAGAACAATGAAAAATTATAGGTGAGTGATTTCGGATAAGTGGTAAAATTACATAATATGAATGCCTTATTTTTTTTTCTGACATTCTTAAAGCTGAGCAACTTGAAAAATAATTTGTCAGTAATAGTATTATGTTATAAAATTCCACATTGAAAGTAGATCCTTCAATTAATTTTTTAACTTGTAAATTGATAATGGTAACAAACCAGAAAATTTAAGAATTGATTTTTAAATGATTTCTGTAGTAATCTGTTCTCACACTGCTAATAAAGACGTACTTGAGACTGGGTAATTTATAAAAGAAAGAGGTTTAATGGACTCACAGCTCCACATGGCTGAGGAGGCATCACAATCACCGTGGAAGGCAAAGGAGAAGCAAAGGCGTGGCTTACATGGCGGCAGGCAAGAGAGGCAAGAGGCACGGGAACTCCCATTTATTAAACCATCAGATCTCGCGTGACTTATTCACTACCATGAGAACAGTATGG
This sequence comes from Macaca nemestrina, assembly GCF_043159975.1. Classification (NCBI taxonomy): domain Eukaryota; kingdom Metazoa; phylum Chordata; class Mammalia; order Primates; family Cercopithecidae; genus Macaca; species Macaca nemestrina. Next base: position 80,080,546 of record NC_092135.1, on the reverse strand, counting down.
GGAAACTGCCCCCATGATTCAATTACCTTCACCTGGCCCTGCCCTTGACACGTGGTGATTATTAAGTTCAAGGTGAGATATGGGTAGGGACACAGCCAAACCATATCAGCTTCCCAGATCCTTTCAAGATAAAGATGAATGATACATATTTGACAGGTATATATCTAGTGCACATGTATAGGAGAGAATTAATGGTTTATGTTTAGAACAATGCACCTCAGGATTTTTTGTTTTTGTTTTTACATGATTGTCATCATCAAAACAAATTCAATCATATTCAGCATTCTCCATTCAGGCACAGAAATGGATTTATGTATTGACAGTTTTACTAAAGACAATTGAGGTTTGTTTTTTGTTGTTGTTGTTATTGTTTGTTTGTTTTCTTCATCCAGCTTTACAAAGAAAACTCAATCAACCAGAATAGTTTATTCAGAGTACTTAAAGGAAAGCCAAAATGTTTTCATCATTTTACAAATTATTTTTTCCAAGTTCTAGCTTTTGAAACTCACTTAGGTAGATAGTTAAAATCAATATTCTATAATTAATTTGTCCTATTTATAGAGATAAAGAATATGTGAATTTTTGGCACATCTCTCACACTCAAGTACAGCCATCACCCTAATAGTGTACATTGTACCTTTTATGTAATTTCTCATCCCTTACCTGCCTCTGAATCTCCTACCCTTCAGTATCTCCAACATCAGACTCAATTTTCATCCCATTTTTCATCCTAATTGAGAAATTAGAGCAGCCCCATGTTGCCTTCCACATCAGCTTGCCTCTAAGAGCCAAATCTGAGCATTTCCATGGCTGATTCCTGCCACTCTTTACAAGAGATAAAGTGTGATTTGAATGGTCTTAACTTCACCACTCCAGAGCTGCTCTCTCCATTGCCACCACCATCTTCTCTACCTTCAATTAATGCCCGTACATTCTTATCGTCTCCCTGCTCTTCAGACCCTGCTTTCTTTTAAGAAGATCTGCAATTCAGTCACAAAGTTCCCTTCTAGGAATAATAACATTTTAATAGCTATCTGAGTCTTCCTCTAAAAGAATGACACTCCGATGGAGAAATAATTGCTTTAACCAGTGGGTAGGAGCTCACAGTAGTTTTCTCAATTGGACTTCATTCCTTTCCCGGCATATATCATTTTTCTTTTCAACCTCCTGCCTTTGCTCAGACTCCACTATACCTCCTCATCCCTTCACTAAGAGCATACTCCTACCTGTGTGCCAACAAAACATATACAACCTTTAGACCCAATATTAGACAACTCTTTCAAGGAGCCAATTCAACTACCTCCTACATTGTTAAACTCTTTCAGTGTAACTTAAGCATTAAGATTTCTGGCTATTTGATAAGGTATCAGCTGCCCCAAGTTGAGTATAATTTCACTGATTTGCAGATGAATATACATATAAAATTTTCATTTTCCATAGATCACCTGTAAAACTCTCTACATATCAAGATGCCTAGCACATATGCATTGGGTATAAGTCTAAAGCTTGCTAAAGTAAATTGCTGTATTTTCCTCAAAATCAGATGTTTTTGTTTTTCTTTAGTGAACCAATACATAATTTACCTATTTCTTGATTTGTATCTTATGTAACACTTTAAGGTATTACTTTCTCTAATTTTACAGGATTGGAGCTAGCATATTTGGGAATTAAGTGGAATTTTGTTTTCACAGTCTTCTTTTTCTTCTACCTAGTGTGCGGTCCTCTCTTATCTTACTGTTGCCTTCATGCATACTGCGAAGTAAAAGAACACATACAACTGCTTTTTCTGCATTAAAATTAAGAGGAAAAAAATAGGGAAAGTATTTCCCCTGGAATTAAAACAGATTTCTTTTTCCCAGCATGTAAGGCAAACTACATTATATGGGTGCCAGAACACCAATTAAAATCAGAATATCTGATTTATCCTACATTACATTTCTCCAATGACTGTAACTTTAATCTTTGATCACCAATTTATTCTAGTTATCTGCAACATAAACTATATAAATGGTCTAAAAGTAAAACTGAAGCAACTTAGAGACGTGTCTGCTTAAGGAAATACTGTTATACATAGCAAAGATAATATTCTTCTCATGAAGAAATAAGAATGCAGTGTTACTCAGAGCTAGTATTTCTGTTGAAAAGACTGCACAAACCAAATCTGTGGTAAGTATATTTCAAACACCATTTACTATTGCTGTAAATTGAAAAAATTAACCAGGGCATTGCTCTGAGGAATAGCTTGTGATTCTGTCTCCCAAATTCACCTAGGCTATGGTGCCTTGGAAGAGTCAGTTACCCCTCTAATCATGACTTTCTCATCCCTAAAATGAAAATCATAACAATGATTTTCCTACTCACATGCAGGGATTGTTGGGCTAGGTAAGTCAAAAATAGGGAGTGCAAAATAAGCTATTAAATCATTTTGTTTTTTATATCTACATGAGAAATGATCTTTTAATTATGGATTTGAGGTATTAGAAAAATACAAAAAGAACAAAAAATTTATTTCTGTGGTAGGAAAATTACTATTGAGAACAAAACTAATTTTTTAAAAGAGTGAATTTAAAGTCTATTTAAAGAAAAATATTAGGTAAGTGAGAGGATAGGTGGCATATGAATATGGCAGAAATGGTGAGGGTAGGTTACTCATGATTGTAGCTTGGGAAACAGTCAAACTAGAGGCCAATATTCTGGTTGTCCTTTTTCAGAGGGATCCAGCCGCTTGCTGGCTTTAAGACTTTGGGCAGATAGATTTCAAGCTATGTCTCAGCTTCCACAATTGTTTAACCTTACTTTATACGGTTGCTGTGAGGGAGGCCAGGTGTGGTGGCTCACACATGTAATTCCAGCACTTTGGGAGGCCAAGGCAGGTGGATCACCTGAAGGTCAGGGTTCAGGGCCAGCTTGGCCAACACGTGAAACTCATCTCTATGAAAAATACAAAAAAACAAAAAACAAAAAACAAAAAAAAATTAGCTGAGCGTGGTGGTGGATACCTATAGTCCCAGCTACTTGGGAGGCTGAAGCAGGAGAATTGCTTGAACCCAGGAGACTGAGGTTGCAGTGGGCCGAGATCACACCATTGCACTCCAGCCTGGACAACAACAGCAAAATTTCGTCTCAAATAATAATAATAATAATAATAATAATAATAATAATAAATTTGCAGAGAGGATTCAGGGAAGTGAGGTGAGTGAAGCACTTAGAATAGTGTCTGCCACCTAGTAGGTATTCACAAAGTATTGATTATTATTGTCATATTTTCAATTGTATAATAATTTATCCTAACAGGTTATTTCTCAGATAGTGAGACCGTGACTGGAGAACAAAAGTCTCTAATATCCACTTGATAGTGTGTTTGTTGTAATTCCCTGCAAGTGTTATTTACAGCACCACGAGTCTAACACATTATGATTCTAATATGGGAAAAGCGAGCTCAAATTGCAATCTAAAAGCCTAGATTAGCTAAATTTAGAGGATTTCTGTTGGTTTTGGTAAGCGTCTCTCCTATAACAACTATCCCCTCGCTGCTCCTTGAAGAATTGAGACTCTATTTACAAAGCAAACTCATAATATTTCTTATCATTTTACAAATTACTTTTGTTAGACTTGAACTTTTGAAACTGGTTGAGATGAACACCTAAAACTCTTTGAAATGAATAGAATTATTGATGTTCCTTTATTTTCACTCTTTTTCCTGGCTGACAAACAAGTTTATATGCAATTTCTTTGAGCAGGCCACTTGCATTCATTCCTAATAAGCAGCTTTCTATATATATGACCTTGCAAACCCTTCCAGTAAAATGAAATTCAAAGGTCACATTACTGGTCTTCTTGAAGTATCAGTGAATTAAAAGCCAGTCGTTTTGACTTCAGGTTATCTATTTATAATCTGCATTGTAGAAAGTCAGCTGATTATTCTGGGCCTATTTCTTGCCTGAAAAATGAACTTAGACTAGATCAAGTTTTAATGCAGGGTTATATAGGGAGGGTCGGAATACCTAGAGAGGGATTTCTTTTTTTTTTTTTAATTTATTTATTATTATTATACTTTTAAGTTGTAGGGTACATGTGCATAACGTGCAGGTTTGTTACATATGTATACTTGTGCCATGTTGGTGTGCTGCACCCATCAACTCGTCATTTACATCAGGTATAACTCCCAGTGCAATCCCTCCCCCCGGCCTCCTCCCCATGATAGGCCCCGGTGTGTGATGTTCCCCTTTCTGAGTCCAAGTGATCTCATTGTTCAGTTCCCACCTATGAGTGAGAACATGCGGTGTTTGGTTTTCTGTTCTTGTGATAGTTTGCTAAGAATGATGGTTTCCAGCTGCATCCATGTCTCTACAAAGGACACAAACTCATCCTTTTTTATGGCTGCATAGTATTCCATGGTGTATATGTGCCACATTTTCTTAATCCAATCTGTCACTGATGGACATTTGGGTCGATTCCAAGTCTTTGCTATTGTGAATAGTGCTGAAATAAACATACGTGTGCATGTGTCTTTATAGCAGCATAATTTATAATCCTTTGGGTATATACCCAGTAATGGGATGGCTGGGTCGTATGGTACATCTAGTTCTAGATCCTTGAGGAATCGCCATACTGTTTTCCATAATGGTTGAACTAGTTTACAATCCCACCAACAGTGTAAAAGTGTTCCTATTTCTCCACATCCTCTCTAGCACCTGTTGTTTCCTGACTTTTTAATGATCGCCATTCTAACTGGTGTGAGATGGTATCTCATTGTGGTTTTGATTTGCATTTCTCTGATGGCCAGTGATGATGAGCATTTTTTCATGTGTCTGTTGGCTGTATGAATGTCTTCTTTTGAGAAATGTCTGTTCATATCCTTTGCCCACTTTTTGATGGGGTGGTTTGTTTTTTTCTTGTAAATTTGTTTGAGTTCTTTGCAGGTTCTGGATATTAGCCCTTTGTCAGATGAGTAGATTGCAAAAATTTTCTCCCATTCTGTAGGTTGCCTGTTCACTCTGATGGTAGTTTCTTTTGCTGTGCAGAAGCTCTTTAGTTTAATGAGATCCCATTTGTCAATTTTGGCTTTTGCTGCCGTTGCTTTTGGTGTTTTAGACATGAAGTCTTTGCCCATGCCTATGTCCTGAATGGTACTACCTAGGTTTTCCTCTAGGATTTTTATGGTATTAGGTCTAACATTTAAGTCTCTAATCCATCTTGAATTAATTTTCGTATAAGGAGTAAGGAAAGGATCCAGTTTCAGCTTTCTACTTATGGCTAGCCAATTTTCCCAGCACCATTTATTAAATAGGGAATCCTTTCCCCATTTCTTGTTTCTCTCAGGTTTGTCAAAGATCAGATGGCTGTAGATGTGTGGTATTATTTCTGAGGACTCTGTTCTGTTCCATTGGTCTATATCTCTGTTTTGGTACCAGTACCATGCTGTTTTGGTTACTGTAGCCTTGTAGTATAGTTTGAAGTCAGGTAGCGTGATGCCTCCAGCTTTGTTCTTTTGACTTAGGATTGTCTTGGAGATGCGGGCCCTTTTTTGGTTCCATATGAACTTTAAAGCAGTTTTTTCCAATTCTGTGAAGAAACTCATTGGTAGCTTGATGGGGATGGCATTGAATCTATAAATTACCTTGGGCAGTATGGCCATTTTCACTATATTGATTCTTCCTATCCATGAGCATGGTATGTTCTTCCATTTGTTTGTGTCCTCTTTTATTTCACTGAGCAGTGGTTTGTAGTTCTCCTTGAAGAGGTCCTTTACATCCCTTGTAAGTTGGATTCCTAGGTATTTTATTCTCTTTGAAGCAATTGTGAATGGAAGTTCATTCCTGATTTGGCTCTCTGTTTGTCTGTTACTGGTGTATAAGAATGCTTGTGATTTTTGCACATTAATTTTGTATCCTGAGACTTTGCTGAAGTTGCTTATCAGCTTAAGGAGATTCTGGGCTGAGACAATGGGGTTTTCTAAATATACAATCATGTCATCTGCAAACAGGGACAGTTTGACTTCTTCTTTTCCTAACTGAATACCCTTGATTGCTTTCTCTTGCCTAATTGCCCTAGCCAGAACTTCCAACACTATGTTGAATAGGAGTGGTGAGAGAGGGCATCCCTGTCTTGTGCCAGTTTTCAAAGGGAATTTTTCCAGTTTTTGTCCATTCAGTATGATATTGGCTGTGGGTTTGTCATAAATAGCTCTTATTATTTTGAGGTACGTTCCATCAATACCGAATTTATTGAGCGTTTTTAGCATGAAGGGCTGTTGAATTTTGTCAAAAGCCTTTTCTGCATCTATTGAGATAATCATGTGGTTCTTGTCTTTGGTTCTGTTTATATGGATTATGTTTATTGATTTGCGAATGTTGAACGAGCCTTGCATCCCAGGGGTGAAGCCCACTTGATCATGGTGGATAAGCTTTTTGATGTGTTGCTGAATCCGGTTTGCCAGTATTTTATTGAGGATTTTTACATCGATGTTCATCAGGGATATTGGTCTAAAATTCTCTTTTTTTGTTGTGTCTCTGCCAGGCTTTGGTATCAGGATGATGTTGGCCTCATAAAATGAGTTAGGGAGGATTCCCTCTTTTTCTATTGATTGGAATAGTTTCAGAAGGAATGGTACCAGCTCCTCCTTGTACCTCTGGTAGAATTCAGCTGTGAATCCATCTGGTCCTGGACTTTTTTTGGTTGGTAGGCTATTAATTATTGCCTCAATTTCAGAGCCTACTATTGGTCTATTCAGGGATTCAACTTCTTCCTGGTTTAGTCTTGGAAGAGTGTAAGTGTCCAGGAAATTATCCATTTCTTCTAGATTTTCCAGTTTATTTGCGTAGAGGTGTTTATAGTATTCTCTGATGGTAGTTTGTATTTCTGTGGGGTCGGTGGTGATATCCCCTTTATCATTTTTAATTGCATCGATTTGATTCTTCTCTCTTTTCTTCTTTATTAGTCTTGCTAGTGGTCTGTCAATTTTGTTGATCTTTTCAAAAAACCAACTCCTGGATTCATTGATTTTTTGGAGAGTTTTTTGTGTCTCTATCTCCTTCAGTTCTGCTCTGATCTTAGTTATTTCTTGCCTTCTGCTAGCTTTCGAATGTGTTTGCTCTTGCTTCTCTAGTTCTTTTAATTGCGATGTTAGAGTGTCAATTTTAGATCTTTCCTGCTTTCTCTTGTGGGCATTTAGTGCTATAAATTTCCCTCTACACACTGCTTTAAATGTGTCCCAGAGATTCTGGTATGTTGTATCTTTGTTCTCATTGGTTTCAAAGAACATCTTTATTTCTGCCTTCATTTCGTTATGTACCCAGTAGTCATTCAGGAGCAGGTTGTTCAGTTTCCATGTAGTTGAGCGGTTTTGATTGAGTTTCTTAGTCCTGAGTTCTAGTTTGATTGCACTGTGGTCTGAGAGACAGTTTGTTATAATTTCTGTTCTTGTACATTTGCTGAGGAGTGCTTTACTTCCAATTACGTGGTCAATTTTGGAGTAAGTATGATGTGGTGCTGAGAAGAATGTATATTCTGTTGATTTGGGGTGGAGAGTTCTATAGATGTCTATTAGGTCTGCTTGCTGCAGAGATGAGTTCAATTCCTGGATATCCTTGTTAACTTTCTGTCTCGTTGATCTGTCTAATGTTGACAGTGGAGTGTTGAAGTCTCCCATTATTATTGTATGGGAGTCTAAGTCTCTTTGTAAGTCTCTAAGGACTTGCTTTATGAATCTGGGTGCTCCTGTATTGGGTGCATATATATTTAGGATAGTTAGCTCTTCCTGTTGAATTGATCCCTTTACCATTATGTAATGGCCTTCTTTGTCTCTTTTGATCTTTGATGGTTTAAAGTCTGTTTTATCAGAGACTAGTATTGCAATCCCCGCTTTTTTTTGTTCTCCATTTGCTTGGTAAATCTTCCTCCATCCCTTTATTTTGAGCCTATGTATGTCTCTGCGTGTGAGATGGGTCTCCTGAATACAGCAGACTGATGGGTCTTGACTCTTTATCCAGTTTGCCAGTCTGTGTCTTTTAATTGGAGCATTTAGTCCATTTACATTTAAGGTTAAGATTGTTATGTGTGAACTTGATCCTGCCATTATGATATTAACTGGTTATTTTGCTCGTTAGTTGATGCAGTTTCTTCCTAGCCTCGATGGTCTTTACATTTTGGCATGTTTTTGCAATGGCTGGTACCGGTTGTTCCTTTCCATGTTTAGTGCTTCCTTCAGGGTCTCTTGTAAGGCAGGCCTAGTGGTGACAAAATCTCTAAGCATTTGCTTATCTGTAAAGGATTTTATTTCTCCTTCACTTATGAAACTTAGTTTGGCTGGATATGAAATTCTGGGTTTAAAATTCTTTTCTTTAAGAATGTTGAATATTGGCCCCCACTCTCTTCTGGCTTGGAGAGTTTCTGCCGAGAGATCTGCTGTTAGTCTGATGGGCTTCCCTTTGTGGGTAACCCGACCTTTCTCTCTGGCTGCCCTTAAGATTTTTTCCTTCATTTCAACTTTGGTGAATCTGGCAATTATGTGTCTTGGAGTTGCTCTTCTTGAGGAGTATCTTTGTGGCTTTCTCTGTATTTCCTGGATTTGAATGTTGGCCTGCCCTACTAGGTTGGGGAAGTTCTCCTGGATGATATCCTGAAGAGTGTTTTCCAACTTGGTTCCATTTTCCCCCTCACTTTCAGGCACCCCAATCAGACGTAGATTTGGTCTTTTTACATAATCCCATACTTCTTGCAGGCTTTGTTCATTTCTTTTTCTTCTTTTTTCTTTTGGTTTCTCTTCTCGCTTCATTTCATTCATTTGATCCTCAATCGCAGATACTCTTTCTTCCAGTTGATCGAGCGGTTACTGAAGCTTGTGCATTTGTCACGTATTTCTCGTGTCATGGTTTTCATCTCTTTTATTTCATTTATGACCTTCTCTGCATTAATTACTCTAGCCATCAATTCTTCCACTTTTTTTTCAAGATTTTTAGTTTCTTTGTGCTGGGTACGTAATTCCTCCTTTAGCTCTGAGAAATTTGATGGACTGAAGCCTTCTTCTCTCATCTCATCAAAGTCATTCTCCGTCCAGCTTTGATCCGTTGCTGGCGATGAGCTGCGCTCCTTTGCCGGGGGAGATGCGCTCTTATTTTTTGAATTTCCAGCTTTTCTGCCCTGCTTTTTCCCCATCTTTGTGGTTTTATCTGCCTCTGGTCTTTGATGATGGTGATGTACTGATGGGGTTTTGGTGTAGGTGTCCTTCCTGTTTGATAGTTTTCCTTCTAACAGTCAGGACCCTCAGCTGTAGGTCTGTTGGAGATTGCTTGAGGTCCACTCCAGACCCTGTTTGCCTGAGTATCCCGCAGCAGAGGTTGCAGAAGATAGAATATTTCTGAACAGCGAGTGTACCTGTCTGATTCTTGCTTTGGAAGCTTCCTCTCAGGGGTGTACTCCACCCTGTGAGGTGTGGGGTGTCAGACTGCCCCTAGTGGGGGATGTCTCCCAGTTAGGCTACTCAGGGGTCAGGGACCCACTTGAGCAGGGAGTCTGTCCCTTCTCAGATCTCAACCTCCGTGTTGGGAGATCCACTGCTCTCTTCAAAGCTGTCAGACAGAGTCGTTTGCGTCTGCAGAGGTTTCGGCTGTGTTTGTTATTGCCCTGTCCCCAGAGGTGGAGTCTACAGAGACAGGCAGGTTTCCTTGAGCTGCTGTGAGCTCCACCCAGTTCGAGCTTCCCAGCAGCTTTGTTTACCTACTTAAGCCTCAGCAATGGCGGGCGCCCCTCCCCCAGCCTCGCTGCTGCCTTGCCGGTAGATCACAGACTGCTGTGCTAGCAATGAGGGAGGCTCCGTGGGTGTGGGACCCTCCCGGCCAGGTGTGGGATATGATCTCCTGGTGTGCCTGTTTGCTTAAAGCGCAGTATTGGGGTGGGAGTTACCCGATTTTCCAGGTGTTGTGTGTCTCAGTTCCCCTGGCTAGGAAAAAGGATTCCCTTCCCCCTTGCGCTTCCCAGGTGAGGCAATGCCTCGCCCTGCTTCAGCTCTCGCTGGTCGGGCTGCAGCAGCTGACCAGCACCTATCATCCGGCACTCCCTAGTGAGATGAACCCAGTACCACAGTTGAAAATGCAGAAATCACCGGTCTTCTGTGTAGCTCGCGCTGGGAGTTGGAGACTGGAGCTGTTCCTATTCGGCCATCTTGCTCCGCCCCCGGGATTTCTTTTTACTAGTCTTTAACTGAAATTTATCATTTCCTTCATTTGTAGGAAAGAATATACATCAACATTTATGATATTTTTGTCATCAATAGAACTATATATCTATTTATTTATTATATACTTATTATACACTTACATTTAGTGTAGCAACCTTGAAGTATCATTTGATATCATTATTTCAAAACAGATAGTAGACCTTCAATTAGATCTTTTAATTTAAAGCATTAATAAAGAAGCATATATAATACTATAGCACATCACTAGGTTTACGTAAATATGTTGATAACTGTATTTTGATTAGAATTCGTAGTAATCATATATATTTTATTTTATTTATAAATTTTACATTGAAAAGCTGGCCATAGGTTTCACCAGACTACAAGAGGGACCTACGATTCAAAACCGTTTGGAGCCTTGGTATATGGATGTTTCTCAAAGCCTTTATATGGTATACTCTTGGGCCATAAAGGTCATCTTAGGTGATATTTAATGGATTGAAAATCCAAATTATTTCCTCTTTGTGGGAAAATGATATGTCAGAATAATATGACTTCCTTTTTTATGACATACTAAGGGTCACTAACAAGTATTATTGCCCAAGTTAATTGTAAAGGCTTCTACAGCTAAAGATTTATCAACTAGAAGTAATGTAATTTGGATTTGCTGAGGACTCTACTATCTGGCTGTCATGAAATTCCTTAGCAATTGTGTGTCTATCCCTGAAAAGAGCTGGAATTTTAGTTTTCAAGGAAGACCCTTCTTCAGTGCTACAAAACTGTTATCATGAGTTCATCATAGTTTTTAATTGTTGCTAATCACATGTACAGAATTATTATTGGGTATAATATGTGTATCATTTAGGGATTTGTTATTTTTTATAATTGCTGCCTTGTTACCATTTGATTACTTTCTTCGTTTTTCTTTTACTCATTTATTACTGCTGATTTCTTTATCCACTAGAAATAAGATAAATACTTTGGTAGTGGATGGCCTTAGTGTCCTTTATCCATTGTAAAAAGTTCTCTAAAAAATTTTGAGAACCAGTGACTTAGTTGATTACTTCTATTCCTTTCTCGTAATTCAGTCTGTTCTTTTTACTATGTTCTGTTCTATTCTAGACTGTTTTGTTCTGTTCTAATCTAGTCTTAAGTAACAGAACATTAAATCCAAAGTTTAAGCCAAGACTCTAACATGATAAATGTCAGAAAAAAACCTGATTTTTGAGACAAGAATTTCAAAGAAGATTCATAACTCAGTAATAAGATGCATAAAACCCTTTCCCAATTCAAACAAATGAAAGGGTCAGGTTATTGAGCTCGAAAAAAAAAAAGATTTATGAAGAGGATTTCTTTAAAAACTTATCTGCTATTGGGAAAAGTGTAGAAATGCTTCCTTCTTCACCTCAAATCAAGGGAGGAGAACTTCACCAAGACCCTTGGGGAGATTGAAGTTAAGAAGATATTGTGAATGGAATCTAGTTCCTACCTGAGAGATCTAAAGAGTTAAGTGTTGGCAGGTGAGCCAAAAGAGAGACAGCTGTGTAGGTTTCAGCTTTTCTTCCAGTCATTCATGGAAACAAATGCCTCAAGAGTGTGTCATGTGAACCAAATGTACCCACCCACATTTGGAAGGATGATGGGACCTCAGCAGACAGAAGCCGGAAATGTACCAACAAATTTCCAGGAGCTGTGGACATTGTAAAGAAGCCAGAGATTCATGGGTCTTACCAACCTGGTAAAAAGCCATGGTCCTTGACAAGAAGTCTGTTAAGAGCCCATGAGTGTGCTTCTTATAAGAAAATAAAGGCAGCTGTAAATGCCTGCCAAGTCTAGTGAGTGCAAAGCCATCCTACAACACTGCTGCTCCTCTTAGCCTTCTTCTCTCCCCTGCTCAGGAGTCCAAAGTAGCCAGTAGAGAGAGAGCAAAGAAGAAATGAGAGAAACATCAACCATACACACCCCACCCCGCTCCACACACATGCACCATTTTTGGGTTCTGTAACAAACCCAAGGTGGGAAAGGAGTCTTGTTTTTGTTTGACGATGTGTATTACATGAGACCAGACCTTCTATTGTCTGATTTGAGACTTTGGCAACTTAATGTGATCACAGGATGTTTTTAGTTCTCTAAGAATGATCAGGAAAGTAATGAGACTACCTGACATTTTGATCTTGGCTGAGAAGATAAGTCCCCACCCTGCATACTTTCAAGACAAAATTGCTTTGTAATAGCACCTGATAAATTCTGTATGTCCACTAGTTGCATAACCTCAACAAAAATCTGCTGCAACTGAGTTGATACAATCCTACAATACATGTTAAAGGAATTATAACAAAGTTAATTGGTGCAAAGTTTAATTGTTAGAATATCTACTCAAACTTCAGACAGAAAGAACTTTCCATTGTATATGGCTATTTCCTGAACTATCAAGATATTTCAAGTAACTGACTCAAAAATTAATTTGTTTGTTTTGTTTACTTAGTTACTTATGTAATAAGACTCTTTTATCTAAACATTTTGCTTTATACTTCTATTTTCATAGATTCTCTACAACCTCTCCAGATATGTTGAAAGATTTTTCCATGCTAATATTTTATTTTTCTTCAAAGTTTATATGGAAACTGAGTGATTCCAAGATTAGTTTGTCTTGACAGATTGTATCTTAAACACTACTATCCTTTCATACTCATTTTTAAAAATTCATAGCAACTAAGCAATGTGTGGTAAAAGACATTGATCATTAGAAGGTTTAGTTAAAGGAATTTGTTCCAATTAAAAAATATTCAGAAAAAAACATGATTTTTTACATGAGATTTAATAGATGTTTAAACATGTTTCATCTATTTTATTTCTGTATTCTCAGATTAAATCACAGCTTGAGAAAGTTATGTAACCAACAGAAGACAGCTTGTTATACTATGTAGATCCACAGGCTGAAAGGAAAGTGTTTGGTATCTTTGAAAACCTGTGCCACAAAATCCATTGTAAAATTCAGTCTTCAACATTTTACAAAGTTCTTCAGTCTCCTAATCTGACTAGTTTTTTCCAAAGCTTTATTTTGTTTTGTTTTGGTTTTGTTTCCTTATGTTTTTAGGTGAACCTGATCTTCATAAGAACTCAGAAGACCTAGTAAATGCTGAAGAAAAACATGAGACACATTCATAGGCCTGAAACACCTTAAAGACTTCTGTCATTTTAAACATGAGAGGTAACTTTATTTTATAGACAAGAAACTTAACTTCTAAAATAAATGGTTTGCAGAATACCGTTAGAGATGAAATTATCTTATTTAAATGCCTTCCTAGATATATTTTTTAAATCTCTATTAATCCTTTGAGACAAAATCTTAACAGGTAAACTTTAAATATTTACCTTTTCAAAGAGTTCTTAATTTGTTAATCAACAAAAATTATATTTACTGAGACTGAAATTTTCATTCTTTAAAAATAATTTTAAAAATGGCCGGGCACAGTGACTCACACTTGTGATCCCAGCACTTTTCGAGGCCAAGGCAGGCGAACCACAAGGTCAGGAGTTTGAGACCAGCCTGGCCAACATAGTGAAATCCTGTCTCTACTAAAAATACAAAAAAATTAGCTGGGTGTGGTGGCAGGCACCTGTAATCCCAGCTACTTGGGAAACTGAGGCAGGAGAATCGCTTGAACCTGGGAGGCAGAGGTTGCAGTGAACTGAGATCAGGCCACTATACTCCAGCCAGGGTGACGGTGCAAGACTCCATCTCAAAATAATAATAATAAATAAGTTCATGGGAATGTTTAATCCTCATTGCTTTTTCCATGTCATGTAGGAAATATAAATGTTTTAGACTGATTTCTTGTTTTATTATATGTAAAAATATGTTTATATCCAGTAATTAAAACAAAGCAAGTACATATTATAAAGCAAATATCATATTCATTAAAATCTGTGAACATGTGCATTTATGGTTCTCTTTTTAAAAATTCAGCTTCTAGGGCTTGTTTTCAGTCTATCAAATTATTAACTCTGGGAGTGATGCCTTGAAAATTTGAATTTTTGATAAGTCAGTCTGTTGATATTTCTGTCCACTAAAATTGAGAACTCATTTGTCTTGAACCGATGGCGGAGATATGGGCAGTTAGATAGGAGGGATGTGTATTTACAATGGAGATGTCTTAATATCTACTAAAAATAAGAAGAAGTAAAGAACAAAATCCAAGTGTTGTAACACATCCTGTTGTTGGGGTGGTGGGTTGGGGCAAGAGAAAATGCTGTGGGTACCATTCCAAACCATAGAGATTTTGCTATTAGTTCCACAGCTGTTACTTTAGATGTGAAAGTGCTAAAACGTGATTCGCTTTTAAAATAATTTCTTCCTCAATATTCTTGAGTTACAAAGACAGTTAGTTGTAAAACTGTCTTTTATTCATAAGAATAGTTTCATTAATAGCAACAATAAAGTGTCAGGCACTGTGGTGGACATCTTGTATATATTATCTCACTGAATCTTCTCAACAATTCCAGAGTTAGTGAGTGTGATCCCTATTTTGTATATAAAGCTTGGAAAGAAATCAAGTTCAAAGTGACTATTCAGCAAAGAAAACCCCTCTCTATCTTTAACAAATATATTGTTTTATATGCTACATCAGTTCCTCCCCCTACTGTCTATCCAGACTATAAATTTATTACCTCGAGAGCCCGTGATCATCTTAGAAGACTCCTTATGTCCTCATGATACACAGTGAAGCCCCGGAGGTATATTTTAGGGAAAACTCATTCAGCGGAATATTTATAGATGTTTTAAGTCACAAAGGGTTTTGTTGGCAAATGTGTATCTTTATAAAACCAAGTAAAACAAAATTAAGAATTTTTCCTACAGGTCATATTCAAGCCAGTATACATCACATAGCATCAAAACAAAACTTTAGGATCAGCATTTCCTAGACATTTATGATAACGGATCTTAAATATTTATGAAAATTTTCCAAAAATTGTGTGTAGATAACAGGTTACCAATACATTTGTGAAAATAACTGTTCATTGTATGAAAATACCTAAGGCAATTTATATGCATACATATGTATATCTATATGTGTGTGTGTGTGTATATATAAATGTATATCTGTAAGTGAGAGTCTGGCATTTCATCAGAAAAGGTTTTGATGAGATTCAGTTAGCAGTTAAGTATCTTTTTGCATTTTTCTTTTTCCTTCTTTTTTTTTTTTTTTTTGGAGACCGAGTCTCGCTCTGTTGCCCAGGCTGGAGTGCCGTTGCGCGTTCTCAGCTCACTGCAACCTCTCTGCCTCCCAGGTTCAAGCAATTCTCCTGCCTCAGTCCCGCAAGAAGCTGGGACTACAGGCGCACGCCGCCACTCCTGGCTCATTTTTTTGTGCTTTAGTAGAGATGGGGTTTCACCGTGTTGCCCAGGCTGGTCTCAAACTCCTGAGCTCAGGCAATCTGCCTGCCTCGGCCTCCCAAAGTGCTAGGATTACAGGCGTGAGCCTGAGCCACTGCACCCGGCCCCTTTTTACATTTTTCAACTAAAAAACCCCCAAAGCTAGAACAGTTTGAGGCCTCCTCAAACTAAATATAATATTTAAGCCCGAGTAGACGATTTGGCAATTTCTTTTTCTGTGAAGTCCAATTAAATTATTTAGCTTCCTTCTCAGTTTGAGAAAGCCCTGCCTTTGGTGCACAGTTTTCCAGGAAATGTGGTCTTCAGTAGCACCTTATAAATTTTGTATGTTCACTAATTATGTAGCCTCAATAGAATTCTGCTGCAACTGAGTTGATACAGTCCTACAATATATGTTAAAGGAATTATCTCAAAGTTAATTGGTGCAAAGTTTAATTGTTGGAATATCTTTACTCAAACTTCAGACAGAAATTCACATAGCTTCAAAAACAAATAGGTCTTTTAAATGAGGGAGATGGGCAAGGTCTAAAAACAACAGGAGTGGTGACAATTGGCAACTGTGACTCAGGCATGGTGTCTGGGAGACAGCAGGCAGTGATCAGTCCTGGAAACAGAGAGGACACAGCACCCCCAATCTGAAGGCTACAGTCAGCTTCTCTCTGGCTCTGACAGATTTTTACTCTGAAAGAGCAAGGGCCCAGTGTTGCCAGCTGTTTCTAGTGGTTAAGAAAGATTCTTAATGTAAACTCTTCCAATTTTTCCTGTTGGCTCAAAGTTTTTTGAAATGCTTTGTGGACAAGAAAAAATATGTCTGAGGGTCAGAATTGGCTTGCAGGGTTTCTGTTGCAAATTTAGCACACCTTCTTTGTGACTGATAGCTAATTCTTTGCTGGCTGCCATCACAGAAAGTATAGATGTTATAGCAGCCTGGCCATGTCTCTGAAAGCCATTGCCTGCTTTGCTCTCAATGTGTAGGTGCCACTGTGAGGCACTTTCCCAGAAAATATTGAGCTCTAATTAAATCTGTGCCGTGTTGAGATTTCATAAATCAATGTGCAACACTACACTTAGGACAAGAAAAAAGCCCTTGAAATCTACTTTTCACATTGTTGTAAAATTTTGCCATCATTTCTAAGAGATTTTAGTCCATGAAAGTGTTTTGTTTTGCTTAAATTTTTCTTTTATGTTTTTGTTTATTAAAGGAAATAAAATAGAATGGTTGGATGTATAATCCCAGGCTGCTTTGTTATTTAAAAAGCTAATAGCATATCATTTATCACATGATCTTTCTTGAAAGATATGTCAGGAAATTCTGGCATTTCAAAAGCAAGCCACTGTCAGACCTGTTATGCACTGGGAGGATAGCGTTCCCTATCGTGACCATTGCCTACTCTTTAACATTGTGTGCTATACAATAAGACATCAAAAATTGATGATTTGTGGGCTGTATTTAGTCAGTAGACTTGCCTGGGCTTTCACACTGATTTAAAATATCTTTTGGAATGTCTTTAGGCAGGGCTTATGTTCTTTAGTTGACTATGGTCCCTGTGAGTCTAGTTGTTTTACACTCACACTGGCCCACTTAACTCATTTACACTGCCTGCCAGGCCCATATGCCTATCTGATCTAGAGAACCAGTTTTTGCTGGAATTGAACACACACATATACAAACACACGCACACACACCCAGAGCAGAAATAGGAAGAGAAATTCCAACTGATATAAAACCACTCTCATTAGAAAGATAGTAGATAAAGAAAGCAGGCCGGGCACGGTGGCTCATGCCTGTAATCCCAGCACTTTGGGAGGCCAAGGCGGGCAGATCACAAGGTCAGGAGATTGGGACCATCCTGGCTAACATGGTGAAATCCTGTCTCTACTGAAAATACAAAAAATTAGCCGGGCGTGGTGTCAGGTGCCTGTAGTCTCAGCTGCTTGGGAGGCTGAGGCAGGAGAGTATCATGAACCAGGGAGGCAGAGCTTGCAGTGAGCTGAGATGGCGCTACTGCACTCCAGCCTGGGCGACAGACCCAGACTCTGTCTCACAAAAAAAAGAAAAAAAAAAAAATCCCTTATTTTTGACAAGGTATATAAAGTGCAATGTGAATTGCCACACAGTAATTGATACCTGTGTGTGACTAAGTGATGACCTTCAGTTTCTATGTTTTCTTTTCTTTTTATTTATTTATTTTTAAATTCACAAATAAAAATGGTGTGAACATGTTTTTTTGAAATTGTGGAATGGCTAAATCAAGCTGATTAACATATGATTAACATATGTGATTAACATTACTTCACATGCTCATCTGTTTTTGTGGGGAGAACATTTAAAATCTCTCTTAGCAGCAGTTTTCAAGAATATGATGCATTGGTTTTTAACTACGGTAACCATGTTTTACAGTAGACCTCTTGAACTGATTCCTCCTATCTAACTGAAATTGTGTACTCTTTGACGAGCATGTGCCCAACCACTCCCCACTCTTCCTTCTCTGATCTACATTTTCATTTGGATTTTATTTCAGGACAATGAAAACAGCATGAAAACATCCTGAATTCTCAACTTTCCACAAAGCTATAGCTCCTCTTTCAACGTAGAATTGGATTGGGCCATTTTAATTGACTCCTATACAAGGAATTAAGAAGAACATAAATTTTGAGCTAGCAACTCTGGTCAAATAAATACACTCAAGTTTTTATCAGAGTTTTTGGCCAGTGCTTGTGCCATTTTTTTCCCTCCACAATTTGGCCTTCTTCAATCAAGCCAGAGGAATTTTTGAAACAAAAGTCAGACAGTTTTTAATTTTTCTTGCTTTTACTCTGTCATAATGACTGTGCAATGCATGTGCAGAAGATGAGATATTTCAAAATTTACTTCCTTGCACTGTCTTACACAGAGTGCTATAACTATAAATTTTTCAAGGTCTTAAATAAAAGGAAGCAAAAACAACATTATGGAAAAAATTTTTTTGCTGTGCTGGGGAATAGACTATTTAGATTGTCCTTCTTATTTTAAATGCATGGGAATGGAATGACAGGCGGGATGCTGAGGAGCTGGTTGAAGCATCAGAGCAATGCTACAATCCAACAGTGGAGCATTAGATCCCCAGCTAGGTGGCCTGATGAACACTGCGTTTGTAAACTCTCATGCTGGGAAATGGCAGCGAAACCTTCTTCTGAACCCGTGTACAAGCCTGCGTCCAGCCCCATGGTTTCAAAGCACGAATGCATTACCTCCATGGGTGTGGTTACAAGTAAGTCACATGCTATCTACAGTTCATGATAACAAGACCACCAGCCATTGGTGGAGACAGACACTAGAATGGAAAATGAAATTTGCCAGTGGGATGTTTATCCCATCAGGATGTAACAAAATATTTTACCAGCCAAGAGATAAGAGACAAGAATGTGTGTGTGTGTGTGTGTGTGCTCAAAAATGTCTATGAAAATGAAAACCCACACTTTTCTGTACAGATAACATTATTTGACGTGACTTTTATATTTTACTACACAGAAACAAACTGCAGCCCTCAGAGGCCCTGCTTCCTTGTCATGTTTTGCCTGAGCATGTGCAAACCCTTTCCTTTGCTCAAAGCTGAAAAACTACCTTTATGTGTTGTTATCTGACAAGAAAAGTCAAGCACAATTAGATGTTGTAACTTTTCACTGTACAAGCATTGCAATGATTGTGAGCTTCAGTGAATTCATCTTTGTGAAAGGTAAAAATTGGCTGGAAAGAATCAAGAGTAGCCATCAGTTAAATAATGTGAAGGAGGATCCATCCATCCTAACGAGTTTTCTGCTGCACCTGCTTCCTTCCTGGGTTCCACTATGTTAAGCAATATTTTAGAAAAGGGTACAATCGGAAGCTTTTAAGCCTAAGTGGTGAGATTTTATAACTCACAACTTAGATCTCTTTTAATGTGTAAGCCATATTCTATATGCATAGTTAGTATGCATCATTGTAATTTAAGATATATTTGGATGTAGGCTGTATAAAATGCTTTTAATTGTTCTGTGAATAGATCCTTGGCTTTAGTGTCACCTGAATCTTGTGCAAAACACAGCTAAATAATTGAATTGTATCATAAACATTACAATGTAATTGATATTTTAAATGTAAGCAGTAAGATTGATCTATAATAATGTGCTGGGAAAAACATTTATAGATATGTACATCATGGTTACTTTTTGTCCTTTCAAATGGACTTTTTATTTCTATTTATGGAGAGACTGTAACTACTGCTTTTATTGTCTTTTTAAAGCAAACTATTTACCAGCTAGAAAATATTGTGCATTTAAAATAGAATCTATCTGGGGAGTGTAATTACTGTTGTTCCTATTTGAGCCAGTTGTCTGTCAGTAAAGCTATAGAATCTCTCGAAGAAGTAAATAGAAATACTATTTCTTAAATGTCATAGGAGGCATATCCACTTTGTTTCTATCAATATTTAAGATCTATAAGACCTTATTACTAAAAAGTAGAGGAATATAAAGAATTCATCAATTTCTGTATATGGGCTTTAACCTAATTTCCCAGGTTATGCGACTTACAAAGCACTGTGACCAAACTTCCAGAGAGAGTGCAAAAAAAAAAAAAAAAAAAAAAAAAAAAGTTTTACTCCTTCAGAAGATTTGTCATGCTGCTGCTGTACTTATTTTCCTAATCTCTCTCTTTCTATCTGCTACACTCCCTCCTTCTCTTTTTTTTTCTTTTAAGCTTTTATATTTCTTCCTTTGTTTTCCTCTCTGTAAGACAGCTACTACTTAGCACTAATTAGTAGAAGGTCAGAGTGGAGGTTATCTGTGCCTGTCCTTTCTGCAAACATTACTGTTGAGCCCATCTGAAGAGAGGGATTGATAGGTTAGGCTGCTGCGCCTTGAATGTACTGCTTTGCATTTTTAACCTCAGCTTCCCAACACATATATCTTGGAGTTTATATGCCTTTTCATTTAACCGAAACCTCTTTTATTTAATTTTTAACATGACAACCTACAATTCTTGTGTTTTTATTATGCTGTATTTTTCTGTATTTCTTATTACATGTGATTGCTAAATAAATCATGTTTGACGGAAAACTTTGTGAAACATTTGGCGTTTTATGTAGTTCAATTTAGTGGGGCATTGAAAAGTTGGAGAAATTGGGGGAAACCCAAAGGAGACCAACTTAAAAATTGATAGGAGTTTTGTAAGAAAGTGCTTTTTGCTCCTTTAAAGAAATACTGATTGAATTGCTTATTATTATACCTATTATTCATAAGCTCCTGGCTGGAAGCATGGTGCACATATGAATATGGAAACCTTTCCTCTAGAAATTTCAAGTCGTATAAAGGAGATAATCTACACAGACTATAATTTATACATAATAACTAAAATGCCGCATAAAAATGTAACGAGTTGCAAATAAAATGCACCTATGTATATTTGAGGAGGTAAAAAACTGCTTCTGTCTTCAGAGCTTTCAAGACTAAGTGGTGCATCAGTTGGCATTTAACAAATAAAAACAAAAGTTTATAAACATTGCCTATTTTCCATGTGTGCCCTCCATGCAAATGCTTAACAATATTATCTCAAATCCTCACAATAATACAGTAAAGTGGTGTTGGTATGAACAAAGGAAACCAAGTCTCAGAGAAAACGCTTTGTCCAAGGCCATACAGGTCTCCATTGGCAGACTCCACACTGGATTTGCTTCTATGTTTCTCCAGCACCTTGTTTTCTTTCTACAACATCCACATGGGGCTGGGCAGAAGCACAGCAGAAGGAAAAGCTCTGTGAAGAAGAGCAACGTGAATACGGCAACACCAGAGAAGAATAAAGAAGCAAAGAGTGTTGAGTCAAGGTGAAGACCCAGTGAGTCTCAATTAATTGAAATAAGAGTAACTGGCATGATATGTGTGAAACCTTAGGCTGTGTCTCTATGAAGCCAATGAATTCCAGAACAAGATGTAAAAACTTAACTGGTCATCAAATATGTGACACTTAGCTGAATTTTTTACTTTAAGTATGATTACATGATACATTTCCACCTAATATCAAAAGTTTTCAAAGGCTATATTTTAAATATAAAAGTCTGTATTTATATTTAGAAATATAATTTAGATATAAAACACATATTTCCTTTGGAAGCTACAATATATTAAGCCTTCTGTCCTCTGTTTACATGTTTTTCTAAATACAGCAAAGCTTATCTGCCATTTAGTACAAGTCCTAGACAATAAAGACAATGTATATTTTAGAGTCAAAAAAGCAAACACCTAATAATGTCCTGCATTATTACATTATTCTTTTAACTTCTTTGGAGGTAATTGTAAATATTTAAGATACATTTTCTATATACGAGCCAACATTATGTTTAAAGCTCTAGTTGGGGCTTTTTATCCCTTAATGACATTAATTAATTTCTACGTAATTTGCTTAATATGTGCAAAGGTTGGAGAGTTTCCTTTGCATCTCAGTTGATATATTTTATCTCTGACAATTAAAGAGTATAATTATGTAGTTTTCATTTATTGTAGTGATACTAGTGCATTATATTATTTTCTTGCATTATCTCTTTTACTTCCTACAACTACTCTGTAAGACATTAGTATTCCTTATTATAGGTAAGGAAATGTGGCAGAGGAAGGTAAAATAATTTGTGTAAGGTCAAGCAGCTAGTAAGTAGAGGAACCCAGATTTGAAGTCTAAGGGAGTCTGACTCAAAACCGCTAGGCTAGGTTGCCTCTGGCCACTAAAGTAGGATCTGTCATGTTTTTTCTACTTATGATATTCATTACCTTCCTTTTTTACTCTTTGTTCCGTTTTGCAGGCTCTTGTCCCTGAAAACTACCACTTTGAGAAGGCAGAATTTTCAGTGACCAACAGCAGGATTGTGTGTGCTTTGGTGACCAATTTAACCATGTATTACTGTAGACAAGCTGTCTTTTATTTTTGTGGATGGGAGAAGCCATATTCCATGCTTAATATATAACTGTAAAATGTCCTTTTCAAAAGTAACCACTGGTCCTCACTCTAGATTCTTGTTGCTTAAAATATGGTCCACACCTGTGAACTTCTTAAAAATAATCTCAGGTTTCTCTTAAACTGGAATTGGCATTTTACAAAGGTAACTATGCAGTTTCTATACAAATCACGGTTCTAGATAGTCATTACATACTATGGAGATAATTCTAAGTACCTACTAGCCACTTAAATACAAGGTTGTTTTTCTTCACAGTAGAGGTTTTTAATAAGTGGCTTTGACTCCTATACCCTTCCTCAGGTCTGTCAGCAAACATCATGGAACAAAGGCCAAAGGTTCAGGCTCTTGTGTCATTTAATGAGGTGTATATATCTGTATTGATGAAATGTAGTTCCTTACGTGAATAATTAGAGGAGGACTTGGAAGAAAGACATTAAATGTGTGAGCATGACCGGCTTTTAGAGCAAAAAAATCTTTGAAAGCAAAATTATTAATAAGAGGCATTAACATAGTTGATTGATCCTGTTTTCATTGGCCTATCAAATATTGTATTTGAATTATACAGCATACGAAGGTCAACTTTACCTTGCACAAGTGATAAATACATAACTGTTAGCCTAAAAACGTAGTTTGAGGTGTTTCACTCTTATCTGTCAGCTTTTTTAAAAACCTTAAAGTATAGAAAAAGTTATGGAGAATATGCTTGAAATGTATGGGATAGGATGAGGGAGAGGACATTAAACATTAGAGCTAATTGACAAGTCTAGAGTGGAAGGAAAAGAGTTTGTGTTCAGTTTGGAAGCAGCAAGCCATCTGAATTCAGAAACAATACACAAGGGAAAAAAAAAAGAAAACAGGGAGCTGAGATTGGTTTATAGAAGGAAAGGGAGCTGGGTGTATTTTCACAACGACATAAGCCCAGAGAGTGTGCAGGATGGGTAGCTGGGAGACCTCATTCCATCTGAAACTGTGGGGTGAACCACACAGTGAGAAAAAGGTTCATATTAGGCAGTAGGAATGAGGGAGAACTGAAAGGGCAAAAAGATGGGCAGTGTGTGAGATGACATTTGTTCTCTGGTTTACTGAAGAAGCATTGGCTTTGGGCAACTGAATTTGGTTGGGCAAATTTTTCTGCATATGGTACAACTTTCTGTCTTTTTGAGTCCTGTATTTGCCTCCCATCATAAGCCAATCAACAGTGTAATTGTTTCTTCTGTGGGTGTCTTTTTTCTGCTTGGGATTTGCACATTGAAAAAGGCTGAAGCATGCATAGGATTCTCAGGAGCCTCCCCTGACCACGAGGACTTTTAAATTAAATAAATACAAAACTCACAACATTTAGCTTTTCTCTAGGCAAAACCAGGCTCAGAAAGCCCCACTAATGTGGCAACATCATGCCTTCAGGTGTTTCTTGCTTTCAGAACACAGAGTTAGACAGGCACCAACCTATTCAGAAGTCAGATGCTCCCAAGGTAATGGGAACTAAGCATGTGAGGAGGTACAAAACCAAGGAGCGGTAGTATTAATCCATGTGCTGTAATTTTAAATTTTAAAATAACAGAGAGACCCAAGGCACGTTTAATAAACTTCCAGAAGGTAAATAACAATAGCCACTAAATGATGTTATATCTTGAAATACACAGCTGAGGTGTATACACATACACACACACACACACATATAAAATCATCCTGATCTCATACATTTGGAAGAAAAAATTAATATTATGAAGATCTGTAGTGAGCAAGAGTTTATACGAAGAGCAGGAATCTATTTTTTTCCAAGTCAAACTTTTTTCTGTCGATACGATCCTATAAATTATCTTTTAGAGACCACACACCCCCTAAAAAAAAACTTTTTTTTTTCAAAATCCTTAACTTCGGATGTTGATGAAGTGTTTACTTTTACCCTCGACTTCATTGGCATTCCATCTTGCCATTTCTAAATTGTTACCTAAATATAGATATAAAATATGTCCTTTTTAATGTGCTCATCCCAAAAGTTATTAAAGTGCACTAGAATTCATTACTGAAAATTGATTTTCTGATGAATATCATACATGCATATGAACAAGTGAACATAAAAATATATATTTATAATTAAGAATATTCGTGTGCATCAAGCATGAATTTTACCTTAGTATGTGTGTGTGTTTGTGTAAATATTAAATTAGAGATTTCAGACGGGCGCAGTGCCTCACACCTGTAATCCCAGCACTTTGAGGGGCTGAGGCAGGCGGATCATGAGGTCAGGAGTTTGAGACCAGCCTGGCCAAGATGGTGAAACCTTGTCTCTACTAAAAATACAAAATCAGCCGGGCTTAGCGGTGTTTGCCTGTAGTCCCAGCTACTCGGGAGGCTGAGGCAGGATAATCGTTTGAACCCAGGAGGTGGAGCTTGCAGTGAGAGGAGATAGCATCATTGCACTCCAGCCTGGGCGACAGGGCGAGACTCCATCTCAAAAAACAAAACAAAACAAAACACATAAAATAAATTAGAGATTTCAAGTCTAAACTCCTTGTTTTCTAACTCCCGCTCCACTCATTGAAATCACAATCTTCCCACTGAGAAACAGGAGCAAATGACAGCTACAGTACCTTTTAAGTGACAGTTTGTCACTTAATTTGTCTCAGATTACAAAAGTAACATGCATTTAATCTCTTGTTTGTAAACAAACTCCATTTTGTTGTTGTTACAGATAGCATCTACATGGCATTCTTCACTTAGTCTGCAAGGTAGACTAGACATTCCATGGGGTCAGGGGTTTGTTTTGTTACTTTGTTTTCCCATAGCCTAACGTGGCTTGCACACGGCATAGCCTGACTGCTTTTGATTGAATTCGTTAGGTTGAAGTCAGCTATATATTCCTGAAGCCTTTCGGGGTTTACCTCTTAAGGTTGTTGTGATTAAGTATATTGATAGAGGTAAGGAACTTAGAGCCTATTGACTCATATACTTCAGTGTTAGCTATTGTTTGTTCATTTATATTGGCATTTGTTCCTGGCTATGCGAGGCAAACCTATTAGGTTGGTGCAAAAGTAATTACAGTTTTTATATCTGAACATGCAATCACTAAAATTCATTGAGTGCTTACATAAGTCTGCTAAGTTCTAAGTTTCGTGTCTCTACCAACTTGTTTCTCACAGCAATCCTAAGAGATAAATATTACTGTTATATCCATTTTATAGAGAGGAGGACTGAGACAAAGCTAGGAGAAGCAATGCATTCATGGTCTTCCATCCCAGAAGATGCAGGCTTGGGATTCTGATTTCAGAGGTCATGCCCTCAGCATCGTTTTACTCTTTCAAAATGAAACCAAACTTCAAAAGATTGCTGAACTTGACAAAGTCTATGGTTTCTTCGGCTGTTGAGAGCCTGCCATGGCATTGTGCTTAGGTCAATTTAAACTTAAAGTATATAATTTCTCTAAGGCTTATAGACTCATTTCTTCTTTCTAATCAAAGAGTATTGCATTGCTCAAGTCTACCACTTTACCTGTTTTGAACATTTGGCTTCTCTTTCTAGCTCTTTTTACTTTGTCTTTTCTGTATACTGTTATTATGCTAAATCTCCCTAATGAATTCTTTGGACCTATTGCTCGTCTTCTTAAAAATAATTTCTCCTTGTCTACATCAGAGGTCAGCAAAATTTTTCTGTAAAGGGTCAGACAGTAAATATTTTAGGCTTTGCAAGACACATACCATTATACCACTCTCATCCTGCTGCTCCTCCTCCCCCTCTTCTCCTTTCCTTTCTCCTCCTTCTCCTTCACGATTTTCTTCTCCTCCTCCTCCTTCTGTTTCTTCCGATCCTTCTACTTTCTCTTCCTTTTCTCCTTCACAACCCTTTAAAAGTGTAAACCATTCTTAGCTGGTGAGGAGAGAACATGCTAAGACCAGCTACATGGCAAGTTTGGCCCACAGGCCTGCTCTGCACAGCACTACTATTTCAGGTCAGAGAACTTGGTGCCCTAGGAAAAAGAATGAGGCTGCTTCTGCCAGGGACAGTCAGCCCAGGAGCTCCAGCTTCCCCAGGCCCTGCTAGCCACCCTGAGGACTGCAAAGGTCACTATCTATCTCCAGCACACCTGCCACTCATTCCCAGTACACACATCTGTTTGGAAGGCCTGGCTACAGCACTGGTTCTCAACCCTTAGCATGCACCAGCACAGCCTTGAGGTTTGTTAAACTACAGAAGTCTAAGCCCCATCCCCAGAGATTCTGATTCAGTAGGTCTGGGATGGGGCCTGAAGCAAAGCGAATGCTAGTAGACTGGAGATCTCACTTTGAGAGCCACTGGCCGGCAGGTAAAGCTTAAACTCCTTAGCACAATGTTCAAAGCCCCTCGCAGACTAATCCAGCCCATTTTCAGTTATAGCCTTCATTACAGTATTCACTGTTCCTGATGCCTTTGCACTGAGTGCCTCTTCTGCCTGAGTCTTGCTGCTCCCTTTGCCATCTTTACCTGTCACAGTCCCTCCTTCCTCTAAGAGTCTATGCATTTGTCCACTGCTCGCAAAGCCTCTTCTCATTCTTCTAACCAGAACTCCATCTCCTCTTTGGATGAACGCTGATCTGCTATCCCTCTGTGCGAGAGAATTGTAGCTCTCTATCATATACTTGCTGCTGGGTTTTTAGGGAAGAAAGCACTGAGTTTTACACACATTAAGTGTTCAGTAAATATGTGTTGAATAAACGGATGTGAATAACTGAATGAAGGCAGGGAAGAAAAGTGTATTATTATTTGTCCTGCTTGGTATGTGATTGAGTCAGTCCTTTTCAGATAACATCTCCAGTTAATTAAGTCAAAATAAGACCCACTTTTCAAGCACTTTAGATCTGTAAAATCCCAAAAGCCATTTATGTTTTTTTTTTTCTCAGAGCAGACAAATGAGGAGTGCATTAATTCTTAACAGCATACTAAAAACAAACCTGAATTATGTGAGAGAAATAATAAGATCTCTTTGTCTCTCTCTTGTCTGTATGCTTGGGGAGATGGGCCTCCTGGTGTAGAGACATGCAACAGTAAATCCTAGACTTTGCTAAGGAGAAAAGCCCACATTTCCTAGTCGATTTCCTACAGCCTTGACGATTAATAATGGAACCATACAGGACTTAGAACAATAATGAATCTAATTCTTAGTCATTGGTGGTTGGTAGCTGCTAACCTTAACATTTCCTAATCTGAAGACATTTCTTAACCATTAATACTTCGATAGAATGGTAAAATAATGACAAAGAATATTTAAAGGGTTCAAACAGTACCTGACCCATTGTTGCCCCTTGATGAACAGAAAATAATATTATTTTGTATTTATCCAGATACCATTAAATTTGTTAAATTTTATGTGGAAGACCTGAGGCAAGAAATATCTCACCCAAGATATTTCATGAAATTTGGCCTTCAGTTCAATTTTGGACTTAACTTTGTCATTTACCAGTGCTATGGTCTTGGACAAGCTTACAATTTTTCATCTATAAAATGGAAATAATAAGAGGGCCTATCTAATAGGTACTTTTGGAATTATTAAATGAAATGTTCTATATAAGGTTCTGAGAATATCACCTGACACATGGAAACACAGAAATAATATGAGCTATACAAATAAAAACTTACCTAGAGCTTCATCCCTTTCTTTTAAAATTAATTAATATTTACAGTTTCAAGAGCTTAGCATGGCTTTAACTTCAGTAGCAATATCTTAAAAGTGCACATGATGGAGAGGTTGCTCCATGCAGAATAGACCAGCCATTCTATAGTAAAGATTATATTATCATTAATTTACCACTTATGTCCTTGCTTGAGAGGAAAGGCTAAATTATACATATATATTAATTAGATACAGAAAGAGATTAATATATAGATTTACATATGTATGTGTAGGTAGATATGTTTATTTGTTGGTTGGTTGCTTTATCATGCAGCTATTCTATTTGGGGGAACAATTTTAATGCAAATATTAAAGAGAAAAATATCAACATAAAGATAAAATAACAGTAACCTTTATATTTCCTAGACTGTACATTAAATTAAAAAAATCATCAGACATCCAAGTGCACTGAGAAGCAACAATAGCAGTTTCTCAAAGAGGAAAACTATGTACACATACACACACACACCCATACACACACACAGAACAGCAAACTCCCCCGATTTCACGGACTTTTCATTAGCAAAACAAGCTTTCTGC
Source organism: Macaca nemestrina (assembly GCF_043159975.1). Classification (NCBI taxonomy): domain Eukaryota; kingdom Metazoa; phylum Chordata; class Mammalia; order Primates; family Cercopithecidae; genus Macaca; species Macaca nemestrina. Next base: position 80,051,822 of record NC_092135.1, on the reverse strand, counting down.
AGAGGAAATGAAAAAGGAGAGGACTTTTCATAATGTGGAAACTGTCCATGTGAGAGGAACAGATGCATTCGACAAGGATGGTAAGTCAGATGCAGTCTAAAAGTCGAGTGAGTCAACATTGAAATAATCATCAAACCTTTCCTCAGATAGAAATGGGGGCAAAAGGAAAATAGCCATGGTGCAAAAGACATATTCATGTGGCGATGACTTAGCAGCAGTGGACAGGAAGCTGCTAAGAATAAGTTGTGTAGCCAGAGACGGAGAGGGAAGGAGCTGGCCTTGCCCTCCCTCAGGTCCTCTCCCTCTGGCCATCTTTCTCTTTCACCAGAGGCGCCCTTTGTGAGGACCTCCTCACCTCTCTTACTGTGTCCAGTTTACTCTGGATGTCCTCCTCTGTTCTCACCTGGCTTCTTCCTAACAGACGAGAATGCAGAAATTATAACTTTTTGAGGTATTTATTTAGTAAAGTGGGTTTTTTTTTTTGTTTGTTTGTTTGTTTGTTTGTTTTTGAGACGGAGTCTCGCTCTGTCACCCAGGCTGGAGTGCAGTGGCACGATATTGGCTCACTGCAACTTCCAACTCCCCAGTTGAAACAATTCTCCTGCCTCAGCCTCCTGAGTAGCTGGGGCTACAGGCATGTGCTGCCATGCCCGGCTAATTTTTGTGTTTTTAGTAGAGCCAGGGTTTCACCATGTTGGTCAGGCTATTGTCAAACACCTGACCTCAAGTGATCTGCCAGCCTTGGCCTCCCAAAGTGCTGGGATTACAGGCTTGAGCCGCCGCACCCAGCCCTTTAGTGAAGTTTTATTCTCTGTGCTTAATTTAATAAAAATCAGGTTAAATTTCTTCTCTATCTTTCTTTTAAAAAGCTTCTTTTTTATTTCTGTATAGCAAAGCATTTTATGTATATACATATAGATATATTTAGTGTACATTTTTATATATGTGAATATATACATATTTTGCATACACATACCTGTGTATACAGAGATGTATACAAACACATATGTAAATTGTAGACACACACACACACACATTGCTCAATAGAAAAAAATTTTAACTCCACATTGCACAATGAAAGAAAACAAGGTGATTAATTTTGGCAACTATATTTTCCCCAAAATATTGCATTAAATTATCTTTTACAGATACAGGTTTGGGTGTTTATGATGACAATGTCTAATTTTTAACACTGTTCTGCCAATACTACAAGAAAAATTACTTTGAATAATCTTATTTAGGTACTAAGCAGTTGTAATTAACTCTTTCCTATATATTCCATTTATTCTGACAACGAAAATGTGTAGCTCAAGCTTGTTATCATATGCAAGTCCAGGATTTAGTAGTATAATTCCTGTCTTAGAATTGACCTTCATGTCATTTTAATTTTTAGACTATTTGGTGTTCTCAAAAGCAAATAAAGGACCAATGTAATATTTAAAACACTTGACAAATGTAACAAACAGGTGACAAATTCAAAATAGAAAAATCTATGTTTCATTAGGGCAAAAGAAGAGAGCAACATACGGTAATATAATTAGTCTGCTTAGGAAAACACATCCACAGAATATATGCTGCTGGAGAAATGTAACAGGAGACTCACTCGTCTACTGCAAGGCCTTGAAAAATGTAGGTCTCTGTAAACAATAAAGAAAGAAAAAATATTCTTCTCTAATTATTAAAGAGATGTTCAACCATCTGCAAACTATTTTTTAAGTTCTTGTTGTTCCCTTCCTTTGATTCCTATCAAGCCATGTTGTACCTTTGCTACTTTTGAGAATAGCGGGACTTTGAAGTCAATTAAACTCATTCCTCAGCTTGAAGGGAACAGCAGGTAGAATGTTGTCTTTGGCTCCTCATTAAGTAGTATATTGTTCCTTTCAATGATCTAATATCTGCAGCATAATCCACAATTCCGCATGTAGGTCTGGGTGATTATGCTTTTTCATATTATTTTTATTATTTTGGCAATACGAAGTCTAGGAGTAGGAACTAAAAGTTCCTACTTAAATCCTGGGGCAAGTAGGGAGGATACTGATAATGAACAATTTGTGAAATTATTTTTATTTTTGTTTTGCAACTTATGAGAAATCAAGAAAGGGAAACAAATTAAAGATCAATGCCTTGTTCTTTTAGAAAAGATTATATCTAAGATTGTCATAAGCTCAGCAATTCTCTCATTTTACGTCATAAAGGTTATTTTTAAAATATAGATTTAGACACAGGAAACATTTTTAGATGAACCAAATGCTTTTTTTAAAGTTTCAAATTTACTTCTTTTATTTCTTTCTTTTACTTCTTTACTTTCTTTATTATTTATTTATTATTTACTTATTTACTTCTTTATTTACTTTCTTTTATTTCTTATAGGCCATCTCAGTTTGAAGTAGAACTCAGAGTTTTCTTCCCACCTTAGCCTCGTTAGCAAAAGTATCTGCCTATGCTTTATGTCTGAATTGCAGGAAGTTTCGCTCTAAGTCAATATATAAGACAGTATAAGAAAGAATAAAAGTCTATGGCTCCTAAGGAGAATGGGCTTTTCTATCCTAAAATCTATCACAACTCAAACAGGTCAGAAGCTAGTTAGTGGAAGGGTTTGTTGGATTATTGGTTCATTTGGGGCCACTTATTTTCTTTGGACTCTAGTTTTCTTATCTATTACACAAATCCTACCTGTCATACATATTTAATGTGATTATTAACAGAGAAACATAGGTGAAGCTACTTAATTAATTATAAATAATTGAACAAATCTTTACTAGCAGGATGGCAATGACAATAAAATAGCCTTTTCATTTTTAGAAGTCTGCTGTTTAATTTAGTAGTTGGCAGGTAGTAGACTATCAATAAAATTTGTGGAACTAAATTAAATCAAGACCAATGGAATTTGAAAAAGAAACAAAGCAACAAGTAAACACAGTGGAATTTGAAAAAGAAACAACAAAAAATGTGTTTGAAAGACTTCCTCTTGTAAGAGAAGGCTCGGATTCCAGAATTAGAAAAACTAAAAATGAATCACTTAAAATTTACCTAAACTCAAGATTCCTTTTTTAGTAGTAGAGAGAAATAAACTAAAACCACAGGGAAGAACTTGGCAAATGGTGTAATATAAATTATTAGAAAAAAAGCGATTAAGTGAAGAAACAGCTTCCGAAAAACATGTCAATACTTATGTATAAAATATCTAAAGTGCTTCAGGAGGTAATCCAGTAGGAAGCAATGTGGCATCATGATGGAATTGGAGGTGATGTTTGTTTTGTGTTGGGATTTTTCCAAGCTCAAGTAGAAGCACAGCACTAACAAGTCAACTTCTGGTTGTTATCAATTCATTTTGCACCTGGAGGAGAAAAAGAAAATACTTCAGAACACAGTGGAAACTTTCCAGAGGATTTAATACCATGTCATGTAAATCTCTGTAAAGGGAAAAATCTGGTATGCAGCACTTAGTAGCAACAAAGCTTGTGTGCTAGGATAGAGTCAATTATCCAGTTAGTGATTTGTTAGAAGAAAGTTTTCCTGGAAGAACTTCTAAATTTTAAAAACAAACAACAAGCAAAAAACTAATCATCACTATTTAGATCATTTTCTAAAGGGAAATTTTAAAAGACAGAAATCAACTGGTTACAATGCTCATTTTATTACATACATACATACATACATACATATGCATGTGTGTGTTCGTGCATTTCTAACTCAAGCAATTTTATTCTGTTGGCTGTCCTACAAGCACACAGATATCTTTTCTCTTCTGAGCCCATATTCTCACAATACTGCTGCTTTCCAATCTCTTCTTTTCTCCTTTACGACTTGCCTGCAGTTCTTGAAAGAAAATTAGAAAGGAGATCTTAGAGTCAGAGGGGCCCTGACAAGATTATCTGATCTTCTATTGTATAATTCTCCATGTTTTACTGAGCAGAAAACTCAGTTCTAGACTGGTTAAAGGACTTGCCCAATGTCACACAGTTTTGATAAAAAGGAGACACTACCTTTTGCAATATTACCTTGTTTTATTTCCTTCCAGAAATTTATCATTATCAGAAGTGATTTCATTACTTTATTAGTTTACATGCATTTGACTGTGTTCAAACACTAAAATATACACCCATGAGTTTAAGGACTCTGACTATCTTATTAATACCTAGAATCCCCAGCACTTAAACAATGTTTAGCATGTCATAGGTATTCATATATATTTATTGAATAATGAACCTGAATTTTGGTCTTGTGTTTGTAAACGATGCCTTTTAAAACTTTACCAAATAATCTTGTGAAAAACAGCATAGAATAGTTAATAATATCTGACTGGTTCTATCCAGCCCACATCACCTAATATATGCATTTTTAATTAGCAAAAGGCCTATAGAATGTTAATATTTTTAACTCCTTAACAAATATGAATAGTCTGTGGTTCATTTAAATGCCTTAAGGAGGAAGAAAATCCCAAAACTCTGTTCACTTGGGAATCAGATAGTGCTTAACGTTCAACAAATACCTATGCTCACTTTCACAATGAGAACCCTAATTTAGCTGGGATGTGGCAAGGCACCTGGTTAAAAATATTTACTTTCTCCAACACCGTTACATCAAGGGATAGTCCGGTGACACAGTTCTGGCCCATGAGACAGTAGTTGAAGGTTTCTGAAAAAGTTTTGCTTCTTTGCTATTGGTTCCTCCCCCTTTTCTTCCCACTGTTCTTTCTACTTGGACCGACCAGATGCCTGGAGCAGCAGCTTGGTTGAGATGTGAGTTTATAACTCTGAGAATGTTAAGGAAAATGAAAATTGCCTGTTGCTTGTTGGTGTCTTGATTCACTGTTCCAGTTCTAGACATTTTATGTCTTGACATAAATATACCTCTACACCATTGTTGGCTGTTTTTTTTCTTTTATTTGCTGCCAAATAATTTTCTACATAACACGATTTTGAACTTTCTAAGTGTAAATTTGAAGAAAAATTCTCTAGGCCTCACTTTCTCTACCTGTAAAATGAAGAGCATAGACTAGAACTCTGACTCATTTTCCAGCTCAGAAAATGCTAGCGCCTCTAGACTGCTCTCACCTCTTGAAAACAAAGTCATGGTAATGTGCTCCACAAACCTTACGAGTTTATGTCAATAAACTTCAGCTGGACTTCTGGTAACTGTCTGCCTTGTAAGTTAACACTTGTTCAGAAGAATTATGTGCTGAATATACTCTAATATTCTGTTACTTTTAGGATGCTAATATAGTAGTAATTTTATATACTGCTGGGATTCTCTCTATGTTCATTCCTTCAAGTTAGCTTCATTGTTACTGAAATTCTGAGAAAAGGGAAAACCCTGTTAAGTCATGTTTGTAGAGTAAGAAATTAAAAACAAAGATGAATCCATTATCATTTTAATTTACTTCATCAATAATTTTTCCCTTGTCTGCAAGTTACAAATTCCCTCCTTTGCCTACTTTTCTCTCTAATCCATTCTCTTGTTCATCTTCCCTCTATAGCCCAAGTCTCCATTGCCTGCATGAAATATATTATTATACTCAGTAGGGGAAGTGACTGCACCCCTACACACAATGTCTGTGTCCACAAAATAAATGTCAAGGAAAGACCTACAGTTGAGTGGTAGCCTCTTTACAAGATGTCATCAGGCACCTATCATTCATGTAGATTATTTCACAATTTACAGGACAATGCTGCATTGCTGTATGAATTATGTTAGATGTTTACTACTTAAAATGTCATTTAAAATCGAACATTCCCCCCAGCATTTTTATAAAGCTCTTCTCTGATATAGTTCTTCAAAAAGTTATGATGTTATAAAATCTAACGATTTTGTTGACATAGACAAAATAGACATTTCAGCGACATAGACATTTGTTATTTAATTAATGCAACTAATGGAGCTTTGAGGACTGGTTTTTGGAATCACTGACTTAGAAAATAAGTAAGGGCATTTCTTCTACATTCTGTTTACTCAGAGAAAGCAACTACTAAAAATTGTATATGTATATAAACACTTTAATGTGAGTAGACATGCTTTTTCTATTATTCATTTTGCAATTAAACTGCTTTTTGATAGTAGCTGAAAAAAACATATAAAGACTTTAAAAAATACAACATACATGATTTATTTATGAATGCATAAATCTATATCACAGTTAAATGAACTCTGTGATACTTACACTTAAGTTGTTTGCTATGACAATATTTTAAAAAAGTACTTCCCTAAATGACCACAATAGAAAGTTGGAAAGATCTAAAATTGACACCCTAACATCACAATTAAAAGAAGTAGAGAAGCAAGAGCAAACACATTCAAAAGCTTGCAGAAACCAAGAAATAACTAATAGCAGAGCAGAAGTGAACGAGATAGAGACACGAAAACCCCTTCAAAAAATTAATGAATCCAGGAGCTGGTTCTTTGGAAAGATTAATGAAATAGATAGACTGCTAGCCAGACTAATAAAAGAGAGAAGAATCAAATAGACACAATAAAAAATTATAAAGGGGATATCACCACTGATCCCACAGAACTATAAACTACCATCAGAGAATATTATAAACACCTCTACACAAATAAACTAGAAAATCTAGAATAAATGGATAAATTCCAGGACATATGCACTCTCCCAAGACTAAACTAGGAAGAAATCAAATCCCTGAATAGACCAATAACAAGTTCTGAAATTGAGGTAGTGATTAATAGCCTACCAACCAAAAAGCCCAGGACCAGATGGATTCACAGCCAAATTCTACCAGAGATACAAAGATGAGCTGGTACCTTTCCTTCTAAAACTATTCCAAACACAGAAAAAGAGGGACTCTTCCCTAACTCATTTTATGAGGCTAGCATCATCATGATACCAAAACCTGGCAGAGACACAACAAAAAAAGAAAATTTCAGGCCAATATACCTGATGAACATCGATGCGAAAACCCTCAATAGAATACTGCCAAACCGAATCCAGCAGCACATCAAAAAGCTTATCTAGTATGATCAAGTCAGCTTCATCCCTAGGATGCAAGGCTGGTTCAACATACACAAATCAAAAAACATCATCTACCACATAAACAGAACCAATGACAAAAACCACATGATTATCTCAATAGATGTAGAAAAGTCTTTTGTTAAAATTCAACACTCCTTCATGCTAAAAACACTCAATAAACTATGTATTGACGCAACTTATCTCAAAATAATAAGAGGTATTTATGAGAAACCCACAGCCAATATCATACTGAATGGGCAAAATTCTACCATTCCCTTTGAAAACCTTGTCTTGTGCAGCAAGACAAGGATGCTCTCTCTCACCACTTCTATTCAACATAGTATTGGAAGATTTGGCCAGGGCACTCAGGCAAGAGAAAGACAAAGGTATTAAAATAGGAAGAGAGGAAGTCAAATTATCTCTGTTTGCAGATGACACAATTATATATTTAGAAAACCTCATCATCTCAGTCCAAAAACTCCTTAAGCTGATAAGCAACTTCAGTGAAGTCTCAGGATACAAAATCAATTTGCAAAAATCAGAAGCATTCCTATACACCAATAATAGACAGAGAGCAAAAATATAAGTGAAATCTCATTCACAATTGCTACAAAGAGAATAAAATACCTAGGAATGCAACTTAACAAGGGATATGAAGGGCCACTCCAAGGAGAGCTGCAAACCACTGCTCAAGGAAATAAGAGAGGACACAAACAAATGGAAAAACATTCCATCCTCATGGATAGGAAGAATCAATATCATGAAAATGGCCATACTGCTCAAAGTAACTTATAGATTCAATGCTATTCCCATCAAGCTCCCATTGACTTTCTTCACAGAATTAGAAAAAACCTACTTTAAACTTCATATGGAACCAAAAAAAGAGCCCTTATAGCCAAGACAATCCTAACAAAAAGAACAAAGCTGGAGGCGTCACACTACCTGACTTCAAACTGTATTACAAGGCTACAGTAACCAAAACAGCATGGTAGTGGTTCCAAAACAGATATATAGACCAATGGAACAGAACAGAGGCCTCAGAAATAATGCCACACATCTACAACTATCTGATCGTTGACAATCCTGACAAAAACAAGCAATGCGGAAAGCATTCTCTATTTAATAAATGGTGCTGGGGAAAACTGGCTAGCCATATGCAGAAAACTGAAACTGGATCCCTTCCTTACACATTATACAAAAATTAACTCAAGATGGATTAAAGGTTTAAGTGTACAACCTAAAATCCTAAAATTCCCTAGAAGAAAACCTAGGCAATACCATTCAGGACATAGCGATGGGCAAAGTTTTCATGACTAAAACACCAAAAGCGATGGTAACAAAAGCCAAACTTGACAAATGGGATCTAATTAAACAAAAGAGCTTTTGCATGGCAAAAGAAACTACCATCAAAGTGAACAGGCAACCTACAGAATGGGAGAAAATTTTTGCAATCTATCCATTTGATAAAGGGCTAATACCCGGAATCTACAAGGAACTTAAACAAATTTACAAGAAAAAAACAAAAACCCCATCAAAAAGTGGGTGAAGGATACAAACAGACACTTTTCAAAAGAAGATATTTATGTGGTCAACAAACATATGATAAAAAAAAAACTCATCATCACATGTCACTAGAGAAATGCAAATCAAAACCACAATGAGATACCGTCCCACGCCAGTTAAAATGGTGATCATTAAAAAGTCAGGAAACAACAGACGCTGGAGAGGATGTGAAGACATAGGAACGCTTTTACATTGTTGGTGAGAGGGTAAACTAGTGCAACCATTGTGGAAGGCAGTGTGGTGATTTCTCAAGGATCTAGAACTAGAAATACCATTTGACCCGGCAATCCCATTCCTGGGTACATACCTAAAGGATTATGAATCATTCTACTATAAAGACACATGCACATGTATTTTTTTGCCACACTATTCACAAAAGCAAAGACTTGGAACCAACACAAATGTCCATCAATGATAGACTGAATAAAGAAAATACGGCACATATATACTATGGAATACTATGCAGCCTTAAAAAGAATGAGTTCATGTCCTTTGCAGGGACATGGATGAAGCTAGAAACCATCATTCTGAGCAAACTAACACAGGAACAAAAAATAAAACACCGCATGTTCTCACTCATAAGTGGAAGTTAGACAATGAGAACATATGGGCACAGGGAGGGGAACATCACACACGGGGGCCTGTCAAGGGGTGGGGGGCTAGGGGAGGGATAGCATTAGGAGAAATACCTAATGTAGATGACAGGTTGATGGGTGTAGCAAACCACCATGGCATGTGTATACCTATGTAACAAACCTGCACATTCTGCACAGGTATCTCAGAACTTAAAGTATAGTAATAAACTAAAAAAAAAAAAAAAAAAAAAAAAAAAAAAAGAAAGAAATACTGCCAGGAAAAAACAGAGACAAATCCAGAATATAGGACATCTCACAGTACCACTGACCTAGTTTCTTAAACATTTCAACTACTTGATTTATCTAACAATATTTTGTTATTTTTCTTTCTTGCTTTATGTCTGTTTTGGCTTACGTATTTAAAAGTAAATCTCACACATCATATCATTTTATCCTTTCATATTTAAATATGCGTCTGTTAAAATGGGTGCATTGTCCCTACATAACCAAAGTGGTTATCAATCCCAATAAAATTATCATTTCCTCAAAAACAAAAACAAAAACAAAAAACAAAACAAAAACTAGTGCTTGCAAACTTTCATTCAATTATATATTACTTTTGTGATTTGGAGGTACCACTTCTACTATATTTTTCTTTAAATAAACCTAAAATATACTCACACTTTAAACTTGCCTCATCCTAAGCAATAATAGGTATGGATCCATGGATTTGGGGGTTGCTGGATACGTATTTCTTCTAATACATATTATAATCATATTTATAACTACAAAAATAAAAAGAATTTGTTCCTGGCCAGCCTAAAATTATATTGTTCTCCATAATGTATAAAACATTGGCATATATTAAATTAACACTGAAAGTGAATGGTAAAAAAATTAGTCTGAGTATTTTTTTTATAAATACCCTTACCTTGGATAACTCTGGGAAGAATAAAGGGTTACAAAATTATCGTCCAATAGAAATAACTCTAGTCAAGAATCCTGCCTGACTCTGCCACATTCTGCCTGTTTCTCATGTATAAGAGGATAGAAAAATAACTCCTAACTTATTCACCTGACAGAGCCTTTCTTAGAGTCAGTGTAAACAACTAAACAGGATCCGAAAGTGAGTGGCTAGAAGGATAAGAGAAGTTTGGGAGGAATTGATGACATTTTATCAAAGAAATGACATCAGAATGTTCTTTAATATCTGGAGTTTTCAAAGATGAATCAAAGAAGCAGGAAAGGTGTAGAAGGGGAGAGTTTAACATGCGGAAGAACAATCGGAGCTCTTTGATTGACTTGGAACTAGAGTTATTCAAGAATAACTAGGGTAGGCCGGGCACAGTGGCTCATGCCTGTAATCCCAGCACTTTAGGAGGCTGAGGCGGGCGGATCACGAGGTCAGGATATTGAGACCATCCTGGACAATATGGTGAAACCCCATCTCTAGTAAAATACAAAAAAAAAAAAAAATCAGCTGGGCGTGGTGGTGGGCACCTGTAGTCCCAGCTACTTGGGAGGCTGAGGCAGGGCAATCGCTTGAACTGGGGAGGTGGAGGTTGCAGTGAGCCAAGATGGTGCCACTGCACTCCAGTCTGGTGACAGAGCGAGACTCCATCTCTAAATAAATAAATAAATAAATAAATAAATAAATAAATAAAATAAAAATAAAAATAAATAAGTGGGGTGATTAATCACTTGTTCATAATGTTGAAGAGGATCATGAAGTAGATAAAGTTAAGATAGAAGGCCTCTGAAGTCCTTTCTAACTCTAATAATAATATACACCAATTATTAAATGCTCACTAAGCTTGGCTAAGTATTTTATAGGTCTTATCTCATTTAAGCCTCACAATAACCCAGTAGGTTAGGTATGATTGTACCCACTTTACAAATGAAGAAACTGAGTCTGAAATCTGGTAGAGCCTGTAGTTGAATCCAAGTCAGAATGACTCGAAGCCCAGCTACTAGCAATTATATTACAAATGTGATCTGGAAAACACAGTTTCTGTTTTGTTTTGCTTTTGTCAGTTTCTTTGCCCATTCTGCCAAACTGAAGCCAAGTTGCCTCCTAGAAAAAAAAATTTTGTAAACTGTAATTGTGTGAAAAGTAAAGTGAAAAGCCATTATCTCAACTGGTTTCCTTCAAATTTCTGAGAAAGTCAACATATTTCCCAAGGAAAACTTAAGCTTTTAATTGTGATCTCTTTGTGTTTTGAGAGTGGAGAACAGAATGGAAGAAAACAACATTTCCCAAAGAAAACTTATGCTCTTAATGCTGATTTCTTTGTGTTTTTAGGAATGGAGAACAGAACAGAAAAATCCAGAAGCTATCCTGTATATTACCCTAAATGATGTTACAAAATCAGCAAAAGCTTTGGTTTCTTTTTGTTTGCCTGAGTCCTTTTGAAAAAGCATTTTAAAAGCATCTGTTCAAGGAAAGGGAAGGGCAATGCTATGTTTTAGCACCTCAAGGTGTCTCAAATACTCTCAAGGGGCATTAAGATGTTTTCCAAACACAAATAATTCAAAATCACTTAAAATAAGGGGCTTAATCAGGTTTTAAGTAGAGAGAAACTTGGGAAATAAACAGAGTCATAGCAGGTGGTATAGAAAATCCAGAAAGTTTTGGCTTAACAAAGAAAAAGTCGAGGGAGTGGTGCAGAAAGGCAGAGAAGGAGAGGGAGAAGGGGAGAGAGGGAGAGAGAAAAGGAAGAAAGAAAGGAAGGGAAGGAGGGAGGGAGAAAGCCAGAAGAAAGGAAAGAAGAAAGGAGAGAGAGAGATTAAACTAGAATAGTCATTTATACTTGTAGTATGCTTATCAATGAGTTTCACACTTATTTTCTTGGAAAAAAATACTATGGCAAATGTCAACCCACTGCATTCTCTGACAGCTCCATCAAACTCTCTTAACTTCTACATTACAGAACTCATATTCCAAATTAAAAGCAATCATTTTACATATTTGAATCTTGATATTAAGATCCCACAGTGGATTACATATTTGATTTTTTCTTCCTGCCTTCATTTTTCCTTTACCAAGTTTGGAGAAATCTTTCCATTTTTTTTATCCATGATACATTTGAATTTCATTAATATTACTAATAAAGGAACCAAGTTGGGTATTCTTCCATTCCCCCTAAATTTTGTAGTTTAGATACTTGCTTTCACAAATAATGTATAATTAAAATTGTTCAAAATGCCCAGAACTTAAATTATTCAATAAATATATACTGTCATATAAAATCTTGCTTTATGCTAATGCTGTAATCTTTTCTGCCAGTTCTATAGGGGTAAAAGTATGTTTCTTTTATTTTCATAATTCCCAGAAGAGTACCTTCCTAGGGATAAGCTCATAAAAGATATTTATTTAATTGATGAATAAATTATTATATGCATGAATTAATGGAATTTCTTATTTTTTGATATGGAAGATTTATAAACTGCTAATTATTTATCAAAATGCAATAGGAAATAGATGACCCAAATTTAAAGTAATAGCTAAAAAAGGGGGTAGGAAGATTTGGCATAGATTTTTAGATTTATCATTTGTCTTTCTTAATAACTAGAGAAAATGCTGGGAAATATATATCTCGCAGCTTAGAAAATGAAGAGAGTTCTGTAGTTTTATAATCAACCATTAATGTGTTGTTGGTGGGAAAAAGATGTTTAGTATCTAATACTGTGGTGTATTGAATCAAGAAAACTGGCATTTCTTCATAATTTAAAAATAAACATTATGTTGTGTTCTGGATACAGAAATTTGATCAATGCAAAACTTAAGCTAAAAGTTTTATTAGATATTTCTCTTTAAGTTAAACCCACACACACATACACACATACACACACACTCATGTCTAAATGTATTTACTATTTATTTTTTACTCTTAAAGTGATGTTATTTACATGTGTTGTTAGAATGCAAACCTTATCAGTAGGACATCAAGGATTAAGCTCTGGCAGTATTAAAGTTAGAACAGTCACATGTCTGCAAATTTTTACATAGTTAAAAAGAAGAATCACTGTAAAATAAATGCTTATTCTTTAATTGTAAGTGATGTGGAACAATGTGTACTTAGTTCTAAAGTTCAGTTAAGGAGACTTCCAGGAGGTGCATAGCTACTGTATGAGTGCGGGTGCAGAGATGGAGGATGCTTCCGGAAATCAAGCGGTGGAATTCCATGGTATATTCAGAAAAGTTAATAGTTCAGTTATTTCCAAGAAGCCTTCTTGCTGCAGACCAGTAATTAGTGGTCCTGCTGCTCCTCTCTTTCACTGGTGCCTTCTTCTTCTTCAGGGAATGCTGATTCATTCTGGCCTTTCAGATGCTTAACCCCTGAAATTATAAAAATTATGCAAAATTTAAATGATTTTCATTTCTGGAATATTAACCGCTTTGCTGCAAGAGATATAAAAGAGTGGAAAGTTTTCATTTGGTGTTTATATGTTTTTCTCCAAGAATCTTAACAATGTAATCCTATAAAAACCTTTTAATTCACTGAGCAATAAAAACATACCCAGATGAATTTCCATTAGAGGCAGGCTATCTTTCATCATTAAAGCTTCTCCATTAGGGATTGCATCACAGCCTATTAAAAACCTGTTAACTAAAAATCTGCTCACAGATTCTTATTATAATTCTATAATTCTAATGTATCACTTAGTTCAAATATTGCTTTTGGCATCCCTCAATTCTATTACAACAAGAACTATTGAAACCCCTAGGAACAAAAGGGTGTGCGTGCCATTTCTGTATCTTATAAACAACAAAACAATCACAATATTGTGAATCTTCTCTCAGAACCTAAACATACCAATGTGATTACGGAACTTCTTTATTCAAAATTCTTCAATAACTTCCCCCACAACCTACACAGTGGGAAAAACATTGGCATACATTTGCCTGCTATACAAGGCTCTTGTAATCTGGGCTCTCTACCATTTCTCACCAGCCTTTCTTGCTTTCAGGGTAATTTACACTTAACAACACTAACCTACTTTTCCCCCTGGCCACTCCAGGCTCCCTCAGGCTTTCACACTTTTCTTGTTCTATTCTCATTGCCAGACATCTTCATCCTACACACACCTGATAATCTCCCACTCATCCTTCTGGTGTCAGCTTGCCTCCTCTCTGATGGCTACCTCAATTCCCCATGTAGATAGAGACTTTCTCATATTCCCCCTGCTCTTGGAACATTTATTGTTGATTACCTTATAGAACTGTATTTGTTCACATATCTTTCTCCATTAGAGAAAACTCCTTGATGCTGAGAAATATGTAATTTCATTTTGGAGTCCCAGGCACAGTGCCTAGCAAACAGTAGGTACTCATTAATATTTATTGTCTAAATGATTGATTGAATTAATAAAGTAACAATTTGGTATGTGCCTTTGGCAGTTCCACAATAATCTATCTTTAGACTTTTTTCAAAATTATTTCAAATTTACGGCATAAATCAGAAGACAATTACAACAACCACACTCAATCTACAAAATTATCTTTCATTTCCCTCAAGTCTATTCTGTTAAGACATCAGAAGAGCTGAAACTTTATGCATCTAGTGATGGTTAATGTGCGAAATTTTACACTTTTTTATATCTTATAAAATTAGTTTATGAGATTATTTTAAGTATTACTAAAAAAAAACCACTCCAGTAAGAATTGATAAATGAAATGAAGTCACTATTCATGCTTGCTATAAAACAAAGAGTCTCAAGAAATGTGTAAGTTTGCATGTACGGCTGTCAGCAAGCCTCAGAGGGCTATTTGGCAAACAGTGACATCCTTGGACTTCACGGATTGCAAAATATTTTATCACTTGTAATAATATCTAAATATGTAATTTCATCTGAAAACATACATTATTCACAATTCTTCTTGATCTAACACTGTAGGGAGAAATTTGTTACTAAGACATGGAATTCATTTCATACTACCATAAATTACCTGAAAAAGAGGTCTCAGTGCTCAGGGAAAGGGAAGAGGGTTTATTGAGTGTCCAACTGCTCACTCTGCTGGAGTCTTATATACATGAGTCACTAAACCTCACAACTCCTTGTGGTAAACACCTGTCTAGTAAAATTTAGACTTAGAGAAGATAAATGATTTGTACAAGGTTATAAGGGTATTGTGATGCTAAGAGAAGTTCTGACACATAATAGTCCCTCAATACATACTGAATGAATTAATGAGGGTATGAATGAATAACTCATAAAGTTCCATTATTAAGAGACACTGATTCATTTTCACCTTTATCTTTCTGGCTGCTGACCCAAACTTTCCATCATTCTCTAAGATTTATCATAGGTTTGGAGTACCAATTGACCTGGCACCAAGGTCTTGGGGTTCCCTCTGAAATATTAAGGCACAGTAATCATTCAGCCGCCTGCCACTCCTCTTCCTGAGCTGAAGTTGACTATATCTTGCCAGGTTTGCAAAGGTTCTAATGACTCCAGAGCTCATCTTTTTCAAGGTAACTACAGAGTAATAAATCTGTGTTTGAGATAATGTTCTTTAAATAAGAGGTAATAATTTAATGTCCACATTGATTTGTCTAAATGAGGGGATTAAATATAAAGGAAAAAATCAATAATTAAGATGTTTAACTCATTAATCAATTAATCACCCACTTTCCACACTTGAGAATAGGTCTGCTTGTTTATCCTGATCCCCATTTAATTATTTTATAATAATAATGATCACAAAATTATATGAAAAAGCCAAACATTTTGCAAAGTAAAATCACTCACTTGGACAAATGTTAGAAGGTCTTCCTTAGCCCTATACAATTGTGACACAACTATTTCCAGGTGAAACATTTTGATGAGGCAGGAGCAGGTGACATGTTACCAAAGAGCTGTTCAGCAGAATATCTACAACAAATTCTTTGATTCCCAAAGCAGTTTACTCTAATACCGTCTTTCAATTGGATAATAAACGATTGGTTGATGTGTGCTTTGAAGCAACCTTCAAGGCAATCTCTCTCTTTTCCCATCATCAATATTCATCTGATTATAGATGCAATAATGCTGAGATTAAAGTGAAAAGTCTGCTGAGGACTATGTAATAATTTCTTTCTCCCTACACCTCTCCTGCATCCCAAAACAGACGTATGATTTGTGTTTTAATTTTCTTTAAATCTCCATTTGATGTTTGAGGAGGGTTACATTTGATGTAATTCTAGAGATGGATGAAAATGAATTGGTCTGGGGGTGCTGTTGAAATACTCAGAGCTTCCTCCTCTGCCAGATGCTAATGAGCATCAGGAAAATCCCTCCCCTGCACAGGGTTTGAGGCTTGGTACATGGCAAACAACCTCAGGAGCAAGTGCAGACTCAGCCAGAGCTGCATATGGGCAGAAGGCCAAGGAATCCCAAAAAACACATTGGAGGTTCTTTTCTTCAAAGCAAAATGAGCACACAGTAAAAGGGACCATGTAGAAGACAAGGATATGCGATATGAAAATATGAAGGAATGAAGAAAAGAAAGCAGACAATAAAAGAAAAGGAAAAGAAAGAAATTTTGACCCCAAGCAGAACACAATACTTACTGTCTTCTCTATTCTGTAGATCAAATGGTTAAATGTGCATTCAACAAAGCTGTGAAGTAACTGAGTGAAGAATTTTGAATACTGAATCCATAGAGGGAGTTTTACATTTGGCAAACCGCAGGTCAATATTTTTAATCAATTAATTTGAAGCCAAAGACAGGAGGCTCATTACATTTGTAGATAACACAAAATTTGGAAGAAAAGATGACATGAATGACAAAGTGAGTAAAGGTTTCCAAGAGCTGGAATGATGGCCTAAGCAATTAAGGTAGAGTTCAACAGAATTTTTGTTTTCAGAAAGGTTAATTTAGTTCTTAAAAAAAAACCAAAATAGAGTATAAGGGCAACCTTAATTAATTACAGTTAGGGATTTTAGGTGACTACAATTTCACTTGACCTGGTGTATCCAGGCACAGAGCTTGTGGCAGTGTTGGTGGTATTCCTAGTAGTGAAGTTGGCAGTATAAGAAAGGGAACTGCTCTCTAACCACGTGTTGGTCAGACTTTTCCTGCAACATGCTGCCTAGTTCTCATCTGCATTTTAAGAGGACTGTTTAAGAAGGGAATTGAGATAAAAGGTAGTTTTATGACATCACTTTTCTGGAGGAATTATAGATGAAACTGGAATATTTAGCATAGAGGAAATTAATAGAGGACAATAGAGGCTGACTTCGATTTCCTAAAATACTGGAAAAGGAAATAAAATTAATCTATGTAGCTGCTAAGAGCAGAAATAGGGTCAATGGCTGACATTTGTGTGTATAGGCAGATTATAGCTCAATATAAAAAAGAAAATTCCCAAATTCTTTATGTTTGGCCAGAAATAAACAAATGAATGAGTTCCTCATCACTGTACATGTTCAAGTCAAAGCTATAGTTTCATCTCTGAGGCAGGTGATAGATGATTCCTGCATTGAGTAGCAGGGTGAACATGTAACCTTGCAGATCCTAGGATGCTATTAATCCACAAAGGAAATATTCGGCACTATTGAAAAATTAGCTCTGTTTTGAGTACTATAAGTTACAAAAAAGTAATAAAACGTCAAATGACATAATGGCCCAAATACACATTTTAAAACTAATTCACATAGGGAGTAGCACATGTAAATAGATTTATTTTGTTTTTTCAACTACATATTTTAGACCATGTAAATCATTCTAAAGTCCTCTAGGGAATCTATGGGTGGATTTTAAAGAGCTTCTGACCCTCTTGGAATTCTATTTATAGAGTATTTGTGCTTCTTCAGGGAAGGAGGTCAACAGTTTTCAGCAGAATCTCAGAGGGGTCTCTGATCTGCAAGTAATTATGAATTTGAATTCTAATCTCTTTAAAGATGAAGAGACAGTTTCAGATGACAAAATGACTTGCTTAAATTCCCACAGTGGTTGCTGGCTGAGCTGGGACACAAACTGTGGCCCTTAACTCCTACTGGGGACTCTTTACCTGGGTCACTAGGACCTCATCTTCCACTGTTACTGATTTTTTAGAAAGTTAGAATCTGAGGAAATGATGGTGACTCAGGATCACGAGGCTGTTTTCATTATCAGAGGATTTTACATCGCAGGTAGATTTTGGTATAACTTTTCAATCTTTTTATTGTTGTTGTCATTATTTTCAACAGAATTTGGAGTCAGAAAGATAATAGAATTTAGCTTGGCCCAGGAACACTCCCAGAATAAAACCAAGTTAGAACTAGCATATAGATCAGTTTCCAAACCTGGGACTGAACTCTGGGAAACACAGAAAAAAATATTGTCTCATCTGTAGAGATAAGACATAGTCATCAAGCAGTATATGTTAAATATAATAAAGTCCCTACTGTGTGCTGAGCATGAAAGAGAAATAGCTACAAATCAAATGGGAATGTTGGCCAAAAGGTGATGGTGTGCATATAATGAGGCTAAGTCAGTGAAGAAGTGCTATGGATCAGTAAAACAAATGATGCATTAGGAAAATTCTAATAAGGAAGAGAAGAGCTCCAAGTCGATGGATAGTAATTTGGACAGTCATTTATTGAGCAATATTAGATTATGGGAAACAGCAAACCTGGTGCCTATTGCAAAAACTATTTGCAAAATAGATTTAACAGGCATTGGTTTTCTGAAATCCTGCTATATACAAAGGAGTGATTTCAGTGGCCTTAGAAAGATGGCTTGCTAATAGTTCCTTGAGTATTGACACCCTAAGGTTTATCACAAAAATAATGCTAGGAATATAATTTATATATAATTATATGTGTAGTTATAATTATATATTTATAATTTTATGACTCAATATAATTTAATCTATAATATAAAACAGAAAGGCCCCTCAGTAAAGGTCCACCATCTCTCAGATTTCAGGTTTCTCAAAATGCTTTTATATTTATTGTAATTGTTCAATCCTCTTGTCATTCATTTACAATAAAGAACTATACATTAATACCCTGAGGGTCACAGACAACAAGGGACATATAGATTTTATTTCAAAACTAAAAGCATATTATTTCCTGAACTCACCATAAATGTGTCCCTTTCTATTTTATTTGATGTAAACTATATGTAGACAGCACAGTTGATCTCTATTCTAATATGATGACTGGCCAATTAACATAAGCTGCAAATCAACACATGATCATTTAACTCCCCATTACTTAAGGAATCATTTCTTTGCAGAAGAATAAACATGC
This sequence comes from Macaca nemestrina, assembly GCF_043159975.1. Taxonomy (NCBI): domain Eukaryota; kingdom Metazoa; phylum Chordata; class Mammalia; order Primates; family Cercopithecidae; genus Macaca; species Macaca nemestrina. The sequence continues at coordinate 80,032,496 of NC_092135.1, read as the reverse complement.
AATATGATTTTCTCTTCATCATCCATGGAAATAGGGACAACATGTTTATGTGATATTCATAAGTATGTTTTGTATATTTTTACCGATCATATATTTTACCAAAGCTGTTACCCAATAGCAAAGCTGAGATAAAAGGTTTAGCAGTAAATACTAAGAAGGTAGGGAAGAAGGTACTGTTACATATTAATGTTAGAAATATGAATTCAAACAATATCTTTGGAAAGTAATATGGTATCACTTATCAAAATGTAAAGAGCCCATATCTTTATCATCTCTCTCTCTCTTTTTAAAAATGTCGCAAGGATTCTGCTGCTTGGCCTAGGATGAGAATCACTTTAATAGACTGATTGCTGCTTTGGCCCTCCACAGTCAAGTGCCCCTCTAGTACCCATTTTTCTTCTGAAGCTAATGCATTCCCCATGAATTTAGAAGTAGAGTTAAATTTTTAAGCCTACACATAATGGAGCTCAACAATGTTTAGGCAATTTCACTTTGGAAAGAGACAGAACGGCTCCCTCGCCTGCAAGACTTGACTACAATTGATTGAACACAATAGCATATCTAAAATAAAGAATGCATCGATCGGCAGGAGTCAGTGGTTAGCCTTGAAAGCATTAAAAATAAAATAACAAAAGGAGAGTTGCATTTACAGCCACAGCAGCAAATGTTGTATGTGTTTCTTTTACCATGTCCAGAGAAGAACATCCTGTGCTGGCATTTTAAAGGCTCTGTCCTCCGGGCAGGGTACTTCCCTACTGAAGCAATGGTTACCACAGGCTACCATGGACTGATGCCAGTGTAGGCCCCAGTCACATAATTCAATCACCCAGCTCTGACTCTGAGCTCACCAAGGAAAACCTCTGACAGTAACAGAGCTAGCTTATAAGGAGAGAAGGCTCTGACTAGAATAATATTGTCTTCACCTGACAGTAGTTATTTTGAATTGATAAATTAACATTCTGATTTTATATGTCAGTTTTTAAAGTTATATTTTATTTTTAATTAACACATCAAAATGTATTATTTATTTTAATAATAAACCTTATTACTAAATTTTATTTTTTATTAATTTTAATATAAATATGGAGTACAGAGTGATATTTTGATACACACAAATATTTTGAAATGATCACATCAGAGTAGTTAGTATATCCATTACCTCAAATATTTATCAACTATTTATTTGTGGTAAAAACATTTAAAATCCTGTCTTTTAGCTGTCTTGAAATATACTCTGTATTATTATCAATTGTAGTAAACTTGCTGGGCAATAGAACACCAGCTTGCTTACTAGGAGAGAAGGCACTGACTAGGCTAGTCTTATTTTCACCTAGCGATCATATTTCTTGTTTTGAATTAATAAATTTGCATTCTAGTTATATATGTCAGTCCTGATATGCTTTTTATTGAGTACAAATATTACAACTTCAACTGACTCTGAGTCATCATCAAGGAGATAATTTGTGAACATGCCCAGTGGAGGCTGAATCTGGCCAGCAGCTAAAGTGGGAACTTGCAGGGACCTCTGGAGGTGGGGAACTGATGCTACTTTAGTTTAAGACTTACTATAAAACTACAGTAATCAAGACAGTGAGTGGTGAAAAAACAGACAAAGAGAACAATGGAACAGCCTAGAGAGTCCAGAAACTGACCCATGTAAATGTAGTCAACTAACCTTTGACAAAGGAGAAAAGGGAATGCAATGGAAGACAGTCTTTCCAACAAATGGTAACTTGAAGAACTGGATATACACATGCAAAAAAATATAATAATCTAGATTCAGACACTACACTCTCCTCAAAAAAAAAAAATTGATCTAGACCTCAGTGTAAAACATACATTTATGATACTCCTAGAAAACAACATAGGAGAATACCCGGATAGCCTTAAATTTGGGGATGGCTTTTTAGGTTCAACACCAAAGACATAATCCACGAAAGAAAAAAAAAAACTGGTAAGCTATTCTTCATTAAAATTAAAATATCTGCTCTGTGAAAAGCAATGTAAAGAAGGAGAATACAAGCCATAGACTGAGAGAAAATGTTTTTATAAGACACACCTGATAAAAGAGTTACTATCCAAAACATACAAAGGATTCTTAAAACTCAACAGTAAGAAAACAAACAATCCAATTAAAAATGGGAAAAAAAAGGTCTGAACAGCCAAGGAGATACATAGATGGCAAGTAAGCATATGAAAATATGTTCAACATCATCTTTCATTAAGAACTGCAAATTAAAACAATGAGATACCACTGCACACCTATGAGAATGGCTGAAATCCAAAACACTGACAACACCTGACAAAACACTGAGAAATGCTGGCAAAGACTCGGAGCAACAGGAATGAGAAATGGTCCAGCCACTTTGGGAGAGAGTTTGGCAATTTCTTACAAAACTAAACATACTATACAATCCAGAAATCACTTCTTTGTATTTACCCAAATGAATAGAAAATTGATGTCCACACAAAAACCTGCACTTAGATATGTATAGCAGCTTTGTTAATAATTGCAAAACCTTGAAAGACAGAATCAATAGTATTTGCTGGAAAACTGGATATGGATTATAAGAAAAAGAGGAGAGTCAAGTATGTCACCAAAGTTTTTGGCCAAGGTAACTGAAAAAATGGAATCATCATTAACTAAGATGGGGAAGATTTAGATAAAGAAAGCTTTACGTAGAAGATCTGGGTTCAGTCTGATGGCAAACATAGTAAATTTGATATTTACAATGTATACCCAAATTAATGTACGGTTATTATGTGTCTGAAATTCAGGAGAGAATCCTGAGCTCAGGTATTAATGTGGAAATCATCATTATTTAGACAATATTTCAAACCATTCAACAGTTGAAGATCACTGAGAAAGGGAACAAGTAAAGAAGAAAACATGTTCAAAAGCTGAGCCCTGGAGTACTCCAACATTAAGAGTGAAAAGAGAACAGGATGACACAGAAAAGAAGACTGTCCAGGAGCATTTTACGAATAGGAGAAAACCCTGGAGTGTAGAAGCATGCAAATGAATAAATAAAGAGTATACTTACAGGTGATATGACCTTACTGTGTCAAAACCTGCTGAGATGCCAAATAAAATGATGACTGAAAATAGGCCCTTGGATTTAACAATAATCAAGTCCTTTGTGACCTAGACAAAAGCAGTGTTGGTGGAGTGATAGGGTGTGAAAGCCCAGCTGGAAGGAGGTTAAAGAATGAAAAGAGAAGAGATGAAAGCAGTGAATGTACCCAACTATTCAAAGGAGTTTTGCTGCAAGAGAGAGCTAAGAAATACTGTATTAGCTGTAGGAACAGAGAGGTCAAATAGAATTTTTTTTCTATTTTATTGAGGTATATTTGAAGTACAATAAACTGCACATATTCAAGGTGTACAATTGTATCAGTTTTGACAGATGATAGCATCTGTGACACCATTACTACAATCAAGATAACAAACATTTCCATCCATAGAGGAATTTTTTAACCTAGGAAACAATAGAGGATACTTGTGTGCTGATGGGTGTGATCCCATAGGGAGGAGGAAAATTATGACATAGAAACTAGATGGAAGAATTTCTAGAGCAATGTTTCAGAATACAGGTGGGGATAGCTATACTGCACAATTGAAGGAGTTGCTGTTAGAGAAAAGCACAAAACGTTCACCTATAATAGCAGGCAGAAAGTCAGGCTATGAAAAGGAACAGATACGGTAGGCGGGAAGACCTCATGGTAGGAGTCTGTGAAAGTTCTCTTCTCATGGCTTTGGTTTTCTCAAAGTAGGAAGCAAGTTCGTTAGATAAGAGTGAGAAAGAGGAGGATGTGTTGGAGGTTTGCAGAGAAAGGATACACTGTAATAATGTCTAAGAGAGTAGAAGACAGAAGGAACTCAGGAAATGTAGTGTGCTTCTCAGGAAGTACTAAGTGCCCACCAGAGGTTCTGTAGTCATGAGTTCAAAATAAGACCAGTCAATAAAGCTGTGTCCATTTACATAAGAGAAGGTGAGGAGTAGGCCAACACTACGTCTCACCACTTGTAAAACCTTGCTCATTTGTGTTTCATTCTGTCTTGACAATGTTTTGTGTTTTTCAAAGTGTTTTTATAAACATTTTTCTCATATCCATGACATCTCCAGGAAAATAAGGCAGGAATGACTCTCAGACAAGAATGTCTGAATTTTAAAGAATGGCAAGGATGGGGACAATGTTTAATCTGAAAGAACTGATTAATTTTAAGCATTCTAAACCCTAAGTTAGAACAATTCTGGGCAAAAACACTTCATTGGAATCATGCAAATTCTGTCGTCTCTTTTAAAAGTCAATTTTTGCTCAGACCATGACATACTGAAAGATTGCAAATTTTTAAAATTAATAAAGATTACCAAAAATTTCCGGCAAGTTCATTTTCCCCTGGCAACGTATTACCATTGGAAGAATTTAAGGAAAGCCCACTGTTATAGATTGAATTGTGTGCCCCAAAAAGATGTTGAATTCATAGCCCTCAGTATCTGTAAATGTGACTTTATTTGAAAATAGAGTCTTAACAGTTCCTCAAGTTAAAGTGAGGTCATTAGATTGGGCTGTAATCCAAAATGATTGTGAAATGGGAGGAGTTTTTCCTTATCCTCCATGCAGTGGGGGATGCAGTGGGGGTGTGGCTTGCTTCTTCTGGTGTCCCCGCTGCTCAAACCTCTATGGGGAGCATGCAGACCAGCAAGTTGTGGGGCTCCACGGCAGGGTCTAGGGTTGAGTGTTTACAGCTCCTGAAGCCCTAGTGGGTGCGTATTACAGTGTGCTTTTTTAGTTTTGCTGTCTGCAGGTGGCTTGTGTTAATCAGCTCAATTAGGCCCCATGCCTTATGGCACAGACAGAGCTTCTATATCCCGGGGTTCTTGCCATAGTGTACCAAAAAAAAATTGGATCACATGTGGGCTTGGAGAATGGGTTTAAGGTTTTATTGAGTGGTGGAGGTAGCTCTCAGCAGATGGATGGGGAGCCAGAAGGGGGATGGAGTGGGAAGGTGGTCTTCTCCTGGAGTCAAGTCACTCAGTGGCTGGGCTCTCTTCTGACCACCCTCAGTCAAATTCCCCTCGGTGTCCAAATCATCGATGTCCTGACAGCATCTGTTGGTGCTTGTCTGTGCGTGCTTTTGCTCCTCTGCTCCTATCAACGTCTAGCTGCTTGTATGTATGCCTCCTAGGGTCTTGGGATTTTTACAGGCACAAGATGAGGGGTGTGGCAGGCAAGAGTGGTCTTGGAAAATGCAACATTGGGGCTTGAAAGCAGGAGTGCCTGTCCTCACTTAAGTCCCTGGGCACAGACCCAGGGGTGGAGTCCTTGCTGGGGACACTGCCCTTCTCTACCCAGCACTTCCCTGCCCCAGTCCTGTATTAATTGTATCCTTATAAAAGGGAGAAATTTGAACACAGAGACAGTTGTGTACAGAAGGAAAATGATGTGAAAACACACAGAGAACACCATCTATAAGCCAAGGAACATCTGAGGCTACTAGACACTAGGAGAAAGGCATGGCACAGACTCTCCTTCAGCCCTCAGAGAAAACAAACTCTGAGGACGCCTTTGTCTCAGGCTTCTGGTCTCCAAAACTGTGAGAAAATACATTTCTGTTGCTTCAACCACCCAGTTGTGGTGATGGCACATTGTGATGGCAACCCTAGCAAACTAATACATCCATAGCGTTGAATTTGTATGGGAAATCTCCATCCTCACCACTACCATTGTGATACACCCTTAGTTGGATTTAAAACACAGTCACTGAGTTTCTCCTGCTGCCAATGAAACAATCAGTTTCTTGGAAGCACCTGCTAGCAGACTATATCAAATCTTCCTTTCCTTTATGTAGTCATCTACCAACCTCATGATCATATCAAATTCTTTGGAGATTATAGCACCTCTCTAAATTTCTTTATACCAGTACTCCTAAAATAATTCTTGAAGACTTCAGTCTCCACCAAGGTGACCCACTCCCTCTCCTGTCACTATAAAGCTTCCTTACCTAGACTCCCACAACTTTCCCCTTCTCCTGTGGTACTCATCTGACAAAACTACAATTGTGATAAAAATCCACCTCTCTGTAATGATAGAATGCCTGAAGCCCAATGGAGAAGCACAACTGACAAAAGCCTAAAACTATGCTGACTGATGTCACATAAAATTTTTGACCACTATTTTTAAATGGGCTTCAACGTTTCCCGAAAAATATACTCTATTTCCCTCTTTAAATCATTCTTAAATTTTCTCAGAATGCTATTCACTCCTCAAATCTTCAACATCCCCATACCTTCCTCAAACTCAGCTGATTTTACATAGTAGAGCAAAACAATCATTAAAGAAATGACATCAGCCTGGCCAAATCTACCAATATATTTGAATCTGTCCTATATTATATCTGCCTTATCTTCTAAGATTCAATCTTCATTTTTTTCCACCCCTCATTATTTTTTTTTTACAATATCTCTTCCCCTTTCAAAGAATACTCCTAAAATTGTAACCACTCTCTTTTGCATTGTCAATTTCTTCCATTCTGCTAAAATATTTCTAATGCCACAAAAACATGTTTTAAGATCTCCCATTTCAGGAAACCCTCTTGACTCTTATGTTCCTCTCCAGACACTGTTCCCTGCCCCTTCTCCCTTTCATAGCAAACCTCCTTATAGTGTACTAAATAGATTGTCACTTTGAAACCTTTTCTTAACCCAACCCAGTTAGACTTCTATGCCTATTACTCCATTAAAATAGCTCTTGTTAAATTTTCCAACACAATGCATCTAAGGAAATCCACTGGTCAGTTTCACATCCATTTCTCGGCAGTTACATCACAATTGAACACTTCTCTTTCTTGAAACACTAACTTTAAGATGACCAAACAATCCTGTTTATCCACCTACATCATTGGCTACACATTCTGTCTCTTCTCCTAATTTTAATCATTCTTTTTTGTTTTCTGTTTTTTGTTTGTTTGTTTGTCTGTTTGTGATGGAGTCTCGCTCTGTCACCCAGGCTGGAGTGCAGTGGTGTGATCTGGGCTCACTGCAAGCTCCGCCTCCTGGGTTTATGCCATTCTCCTGCCTCAGCTTCCCGAGTAGCTGGGACTATAGGCACTGCCACTACTCCTGGCTATTTTTTTTTTTTTTTTGTATTTTTTAGTAGAGACGGTTTCACCGTGTTAGCCAGGATGGTCTCCATCTCCTGACCTCCTGATCGCCCGCCTCGGCTTCCCAAAGTGCTGGGATTACAGCCATGAGCCACCGCTCCTGGCCTGATAATTTTAATCATTCTTACTCTTTCATGTCAAACATTCCCAGGGCTTGGTTACTGGATGTATTATCTATTTACACTAACCCCCTATGTGATCTGATCCAGTATCATTGCTTTAAATATAATTTATAATTTTTCCAGCTTTTTTGAGGCATAATTTGCATTGTCCTGATGATTAGTGATGCTGAGTACCTTTTCAGATACCTGTTAGCCATTTTGTATGTCTTCTCTGAAAAAAATTTGCTCATTTTTCAATGAGGTTATTTGGTTGTTTTTGCTATTGAGTTGTATGGGTTTCTTCCTTATTTTAGATGTTAACTCCTTATTAGATATATAGTTTGAAAATATTTTTTCCATTTTGTAGGTTGCCTTTTCATTTTGTTGATTATTTTCTTTGCTCTGCAGAAGCTTTTTAGTTTGATGTAATCCTATTTATTTAATATGTGTTTTTGTTGCCTTTGCTTTCAGTGTTGAATCCAAAAAAAAAAAAAAAAAAAAAAAGTCATTGCCAAGGCCAATGTCAAGGAGATCTTTTCCTCTGTAGTTTTCTATAAATTTTACTGTTCTAGGTCTTACACTTGAGTCTTTCATCCATTTCAAAGTAATTTTTATACAAGGTATAAGATAAGGGTTCAGTCTCATTCTTTTGCAGGTGAATATCCGGTTTTCCCAAGATCATTTATTGACAAAACTATCCTTTCCCCATTGTGTATTCTTGGTGCCCTTGTCAAATATTAGTTGACCATGTATACATGGGTTTTTTTCTGGGCTCTTTATTCTCTTCTATTTGTCTATGTGTCTGTTTTCATGCCAGCACCATAGTGTTTTCTTTAACTTTGTAATGTATGTTGAAATAGGAAGTGTAATGCCTCAAGTTTTGTTCTTCTTTCTCAAGTTTGCTTTGACTATTCACGGTCATTTGTGGTTCCAAGCAAATTTTAGGATTGTATTTTCTATTTCTGTAAAAATTGTCATTGGAATTTTGATAGAGTCTGATTGAATCTCTAGATAACTTTGGGTAGTATGAACATTTTAACAATTTTAATTCTTCCAATCCTTGACCATGGCATATCTTTCCATTTATTTGTGCTTTTTTCGATTTTTTAAATCAATTTGTCTTATAGTTTTCAATGTACAGATATTGTACTTCCTTGAATAAATTTATTCCCAAGTATTTTATTTTATATATTACTGTTAGAGATTATTTTCTTAATTTGTTTTTCAGATAGTTTGCTATTAGTAAATAGAAATACAACTAATTTTTATATGTTGATTTTGTACCTGCAACTTTGCCAAATTCATTTATTAGTTCTAGCAATTTTTTGGTGGAGTCTTTAGAATTTTTTATATATAAGATCATGTTGTCTGCAAACAAGGGTAATTGAACTTCTTCCTTTCCAATCTGTGTGACTTGTATTGCTTTTTCTTGCCTACTTGCTCTATCTAGGACTTCCAATACTATGTTGAATAGAAGAGGTGACAGTGGGAACCCTTGTCTTGTTCCTGGTCTTCCATTGAGTATGATGTTAGCTTTGGGGTTGTCATACATACATGGCCTTTATTAGGTTGAGGTATACTCCTTTTATACCTAATTTGTTAAGTGGTTTTGTCATCCATTTCTTATGAAATGATGTTGAATTTTGTCAAATACTTTTTCTGCACCTATTGAGGTGATCATATGATTTTTATTCTGTATTCAGTTAATGTGGTGTAGCACACTTACTGATTTGTATATGTTGAGCCATCTTTGCATCCCAGGCATAAATCCCACTTGACCATAATGTGTGATCCTTTTAATGTGCTATTGAATTTGATTTACTAGTATTTAGGTAAGGATTTTGCATCTATGTTCATCAGGGATACTGGTTTGTAAGTTTCCTGTGACATCCTTTTGTGGCTTTGGTATAAGGTTAATGTTGGCCTCTTAAAATGAATTTAGAAGTGTTCCCTCATCTTCAGTATTTTGAAAGACTTTGTTAAAGTTTGGTATTCGTTCTTTAAATGTTTGGTAGAATTCAGCCGTGAAGCCATCATGTCCTGGGCTTTTCTTTGAAGGCAGACTTTTTATTACTGACTCAATTGCCTTACTTGTTATTGATCTGTTCAGATTTTCTATTTCTTTATGATTCAGTCTTGGTGGGCTTCTAGAAATTTATCAATTTCTTCTAGTTAAGCAATTATATGCCAACTTGTTTTTTTCTTTTTACTTAATGTAGGCATTTATTGCTATAAATTTCTCTTTTAAAACTGCTTTTTCTGCATCCCATTAGTTTGGCATATTGTGTTTTCATTTCTGTTTGTCCCAAGATACACTTTTATTTCTTTTTTGATTTCTTCTTTAATCCACTGGTTGTTAAGGAATGTGTTGTTTAATTTCCACATATTTGTGAATTTCCAAAATTCCTCCTGCTATTGATTTCTAGTTTCATACCACTGGGATCAGAAAAGATACTTGATATCATTTCAATATTTTAAACTTTGTTGAGACTCATTTTGTGACCCAATATATGATCTATCCTGGAGAATGTTCTATGTGCACTTGAGAAGAGTATATATTCTGCTATTATTAGATGGAATGCTTTCTATATATCTGTTAGATCCTTTTGATTGACAACGTGATTCAAATCTGCTATTTCAATATTTATTTTCTCTCTGGATTATCTTGTTAAAAATGGGGTATAAAAGTCCCATACTATATTGTATTGCTGTCTATTTTCTCCGTCAGTTCTGTTAATATTTGTTTTATATATTTCAGTGCTCTAATGTTGGGAACTTACATATCTACAATTGTTATATAGACTCCTGATTAAATCACCCCTTTCCTTTATTGTTGTATAGTAATCATTTTCTCTTGTGACAGATTTTGCCTGAAAGCCTATGTTGTATGATGAAAGTATAGCTACTTCTGCTGTCTTTTTCACGTTTGCATGGAATATCTTTTTTATCCCTTTACATTCAGCCTATGTGTATCCATAGGTTAACGTGAGTTTCTTGTAAGCAGTACATTCTTAGATCTTGTTTTTTAATCTATTCTGCCACTCTGTGTTTTCATTGAAGAATTTAATCCATTTACATTTAAAGTAATTATTGATAGATAACTTGCTGTCGCCTATAACCTATAAAGCAGTGACTTCCAGTTGTATAGCATCAGTCCCAGTCCTTCATCCAGACTCAGATTCGTGTGTTCAGTAGCCAAACTGTATTCTGATAGCTAGATGTCTAATAGGTATCCCAAACTTAGTGTATCCAAAATATGATTTTGATTCTGCCCCCTCTCCAAAAAAAAAAAATAATAATAGTAATGAACAAACAAAACAAGCGCCTGCCCGTTACTAACCTACTCTTCTCCAAAATTTATCAGGCCCAATATATGTCCTCTTTGCATTTCATACTTCTCTTCCAATTCATGACCAAATTTTGAAGCTTCTACATTCAAAATGATATCCTAAATCTAAAATTTTTCATTAATTCCAGCATTATCACCTGAGTTCAATGCACCACTAATCTCCACCTAGAGAAACTCAATAGCCTTTTAGCTGGTGTTCCACTTTCCTACCCAAAGACAATTCCACAATCTACAGAATAATCTTTTTAAAAATAAATCAAGTTACATTAATCCCCTGATGAGAACCTTTGATAACTTCTCATTGTCCGAAGAATGAGATTCAAACTCCTTATCATAGATTTTAAGATTCTTTATGATTTGTTCTGTCTCCTGATCTTATGTCCTCTCAAATCTCCTCTCACTTGCCTAGCCACATTGATCTTTTACCTGAAGCTGTCTTTCAGTCACAGAGCCTTGTCCTCTTATATGCTCTTTACCGGGTTTCTCCTCCTCTAAGGGACCCATGTGGCTTCCTTCACCTTATTCAACCAGTCAGGTCTCAGCTCAAGTGTTACCATTTCAGAGAGGCTTCCCTTGACCATTCCATCTAAAACATCCTGTGCTTCTTTCCCTTACTCCCTATCCCCTTATTATGATCTGTTTCATTTTTTCCCTTTCTTCAGAGCATTTGTCACTCTCCGTTGCTATATTTATTATGTTTATGTTATTATACTTATTTGGGGACTCGTGGCACGTGTGCACACCCCTACCCTGAATGTTTGCACCATGAAATCAGAGCCAATATATTGTTTTATTCGGTGACCAATCAGCAGAGGCTAGAATAATACCTGAACCCCATAGATGCTCAAGGTATTTTAATTGAACTAAGAACTGACTTCAGTCTCACTTCCATTAAAGCTATCCCTGATTCAGAGTAGGAATAATTTTCAACCTGGTAAAACCTTTTTCAGATGAGGGAACTTTTGCCCAATCAATGTAGGTCATACTAAAATTGCATTTGCAAAAATTGTAACAGTGAAAGAATAATGACCGTGAAAGAGATCTGACTTAACTGACTCCATTTTGCTTCTAGCCTGCAAGCTATCCTTGTTTATTATTGGACATAGGCCAAACTAACTTTGAGAGGATCTTATGTTATAGACTGATTTGAAACAATGATGGTAATAGTCCTTTCCTAAAACAAACTCCTTCTTAGCTGGGTAACAGACTGCCTTGCAGGGCTAACAAATTAACCACAAGATTATAAATTATGCTTTAAGAGTCATGCAGTTAGGGGACACAGGGTTATAAACCTTCCCAATTGCTCTTAAGGATAGCATCACAATTGTCAAACCTAAGTTTGGTGCTCAATATATTTTTCAGATCCTGCATTTGATGGATTGGCTGGTGCTACCCAGATCAATAAACTGGCTCATCTGGTCTTGTGGTCTTCCAACCTAAGAACTGACTCAGTGCAAGAGGACAGCTTCAACTCCTTATGATTTCATCCCAACCTTACCAATCAGCACTCCTTACTACCTGGCCCCCTACCCACAAAATTATCCCTAAAAACTTTATTCTCCAAAATTTTAGCAAGACTGATTTGAATAATAATAAATCTCCAGTCTCCTGTTCAGCTGGCTCCACATGAATTAAATCCTTTATTGCATTTCCTCTACCTTGATAAATTAGCTGTATCTTGGCAGTGGGCAAAATGAGCCCACTGAGTGTTTACAATATTTCGATGATAAATAGAAAAGGGTTAGAGTGTTTTGGTCTAGAGTTAGTTTGTTAATCTTGGTATCCTATACTATTTTAATTTACCAGGCTCTACTTGCATAGCAATTATGATTCTCAAATTTTACCTAGTGGCAAAAAAAGCACAGTAAATCTTAAAAATGGAAATAAGGAATGGTGCTTTCCCTGGTATACAATGTTGTCTGATCACCAAACGCACTTAATTAATCCCATCAGGTCCATGGCTTTTACAAGTAAGTGATGACAATAGAATTGATTAAGTATTTTGATCCCCTCGGTGATTCTCGTTACTGAAAATTTTCTTTTATTGAAAGTGTGAATCCTGATGAGTTTATAGTCTCAAAATCTGCTCCATTCCCTCCATATCCTGAGGCTGTTTTCTTCTACTTTCTCTGTGGAAGGCCTCCACTCAGTTTGTTTCTCATTACTCAGCTTGCTGGCCGCCAGAAACTTTCTTGAATGAGGAGATTGTTCTGCTTTTCATCCTCTGCTTGACCTGAGGACATGCAGTTTACACTCTGAGCTTTGCAACTGTGTTGCTCTGACCCTGCTTTTCCGTCAGATTTACCATTGTTCACTTAAGCATTCTTGTTCACAGGCAGTTTTACTCTCTAACCATCCTTTTAAATAATAGCAATTTATTGTATCTCCAGGGGGCTTGCTGACCTACTTTCTTCTTTGATTTGCTGCCCTACAGTTGGTCTGTTTTAGTTGTCTTCCACATGTAAAATCACAGCCTCTCTTCTTTTTACATAGATTTTAACAAACTCCATAGATAAGCTAATACCATTTCTTTCATTCTTCCTATTTACAAAATTTTCTGAAGAATACTTAAAGCAAAGGAGCAATGTATTGCTCAACTTTTATAAGCAGTAGCAATTTCATACAGATTACATGAAGGAGAAAAAATATTAACCAAAATTCTTGCTTAAAATGATAACTTTTTGTTATTTCCACCCTATTCAAATTTAATAACTGGGGAAAAAAGTGTTTAATTTACTTAGTTTCTCAACACAAGTATCACCAACTTGAGTTTTTTTTTTTTTTTTTTTTTTTTAAATAACAAAATCAGAACCTCCCCCAAACCTTTAGACATTATAAATGAATTACTTTAAGATCATGGCTTGGCCTGAAGTGGGGCTCACACCTGTAATCCCAGTAATTTGGGAGGCCAAGGTAGGTGGATTGCTTGAGCCCAGGAGTTTGAGACCAGCCTGGGGAACATGGTGAAACTCCGTCTGTACAGAAAAATAAATTAGCCAGGCATGGTGGTGTGCACCTGTAGTCCCAGCTGCTTGAGAGGCTGAGGCGAGAAGATCACTTGAGCCCAGGAGTGCAGTGAGCTGTAATTGCACACCACTGCACTCCAGTCTAGGCAACATAGCAAGACCATGCCTCAAAAATAAGAAAATTAATAAAATACCATTACTTCTAAATTTTCAAATGCTCTTCTAGATAGGGAAAACAACCTTACTTTCAGCATACATATATTACATTACATTTACAAAAACATAATCATCTTTGTATTACAAAATTTTAAAAATATTGATAAAATTGACATATTTTCAAAAACTCATATTGAATTTCATTTAAATCCATAATTTGCGAGGAATAATTATTCTGAACTTGTGTCCGTGACCTATCACACTGCATATGATTTGTAATCATTTCAATTTTTTTCCCAAACTAATTGTCTAGCTAGTCATCTTTATTTGGATATTATTCTTTTATTTCTTCCTCAAATGATAGAAACTACTCTGGGGAAAAAATAGAATTGATAAGATAACCAATCACATGATTAGGGGAAATGAGATCATTGAGAACGTGCAGCACTGTTATTTCTGGTTTGATACTCTAACTAGAAATAGTCTACAACTTCACTAACATGAGGGAACAGAGCATCTCACAAAAGTTGCTAGAAGGACCCTTTGACTAGGGCTTCATACAAAAGTGGCCATAAATTAGGTCTTTGATGCTATCTCCAGGTGAGTTCATATATACAACAACAGACATATTTATTGACAATATTTTTTACATGTCTCTCATAAAACTTCACACATACACCCAATTACTGGACTACTTTAGATTGTACCATAAATCATTTTTATATATTATAATTAATTCTTAGTAGCTCAATTATATCATATTATAATTTCTAAATGAAAATATTCATAATTCCATAATTTTTACAATCCTATTTTGTCATTCCTTCATTTACTAATGCAGGGAACCTCAAAAAAGGAGAGTGGCGAGAACCCTCCTTTGGCTTTACTAGGGAGGCCTTCATACAGATCACAGACACTGAAGGAGCGCAGCCTGTTTTCCTGCGCTATTCTCTTCCAGTCTCCTCCCCACCCCATTACTGGCCCAGAGAGTAGCCTTCCTTTCAGCAGTAACAGGGCTATGAGAAAGTGCTTTTCTCAGCACAGAAGCATGACTTTTTAGGGTGGAAAGAACTTTAAAAGGTAGTCCTGAATTTAAAAGGCAGTCCAACTGGCTCCCAGCACACATACATGCACACGTACACACACCAACACTGTATTACAGATGTGAAAACCAAGGCCTGTTTTCTGAAGTCACAGAGCAAGAAGCAGTTACTCAATCTAGAACACAGGTTGTCAGCCTTTTATTCCATATTCTCTGCATCAGAAAGCAACACAGAAAGCAAATAAACTGCTGCTTCCTGGGAGTCCCAGCAGAGTTCCCTTTCATGCTTTATCCGCCCAACCATGACCTGATGCAGTAAAAAGAAATTACGACTAGGAGGTAAAATGTGTTTCATGGTACTCAGAAGCTGGACTCTTGAGAAAGATTCTCTTATGGATATTTGGTGACATTGAAATGGACTGTTAGTATAATGATTTAGGCATATTAAGGATTCAGCTCCTATAAACTGGCCTAAAAGCACAAACACCATTGGTAGCATTGTTTCCATGTATTCTCAGATCCAAACTCCTTTTTGGAACACAATTCTTTTCTACAATTGGAGGCTGCCTGCTCTGGAAATTCACCAATGGTACTACCAGAACATAATTTGAAGTAAGCAGAAATAAGGGGTATACTTTTCTAAGTTTCTAAGGAAGACTTGTTTATTTCTCACCAAGTAACATTATCCCCTAGATATTCCTAATTTGTACTTTATGATGGGAATTTACTGTTTAGTTCTTTCAGCAGTGCTCTCCACCTTCCCTTTCTTATAGTGATTGACTTTCCCCACTCCCCTTCCTTCAGGAACCACTCTCCTCATGACCCCAAACATGAGAAAACAATCAGCCCTGCCTGCTTCTTATGTAACCTTGTCCTCTGACCATTGGGACAATCACGATCCTTCCTCCATGATCTTGCTGTCTAGAACCAAGTCATCATTACAGCGTTTTTGAATTGTAAATGGTATAAGATATTGTTTGCTCTTGATGACAGTATTTCCTACTTAAGGTGGCAGCAGCTGGTGTGGAGGCTGAAGTAGACAGGCAAACAAAGGGAACAAAGGGAATGGGAAAGAGGCAGCCTTTACTTCCTGAGGTTCAGCTGCCTCCTTCCTTTCCTGGAAGTTGGTTTTCCCTTAATAATGGAAGTGACCAAGTAATCTTTCAATAAATTTCCCTTTTGCCTAAGCCAATTGTACTAGATTTTTGACATGTCCAAGTGTCCTAACTTTTGCACTCTCCCTTTTTTTTTTTTTTTTTTTTTTTTAAGATGGAGTCTCATTCTGTTGCTAGTGGGGAGTGCAGTGGCGAGATCTCGGCTCACTGCAACCTCCACCTCCCAGGTTCAAGTGATTCTCCTGCCTCAGGCTCCCGAGTAGCTGGGACTACAGGCACGCACCACCACGCTCAGCTAATTTTTGTATTTTTAGTAGAGACAGGGTTTCATCATGTTGGCCAGGATGGTCTCAATCTCTTGACCTCGTGATCCACCCGCCTCAGCCTCCCAAAGTGCTGGGACTACAGAGGTGAGCCACTATGCCCAGCCTCTCCCTGTCTTACATCTTCCCTGGAATTTCCTTTTGAGCTGGAAGACAGGAAAGGGGAAATGAAAGGCCGCTGAAGTACTTTTTTCTTCTGTACCCTTACCTCTGAATGACACTTATGATGAAATGAGAAAAAGAGATGGGAAATGTTTCATTGTATCTCAGGAGTATCTTTGAAGTTACATCTAAACATTAGACTTGGTACAGCAACTGAGGTAATAAAGTTTGGGACCTTTTTTTTTTAAGTCACTAATTGTCTCCCTGTGGACAAGGCACCCTTTGAGGAATATATATCATAGACTTGCAGGTCAGAGGTCAAAATCTTCACAGCTGATTTCATACTTTCCTTGGTTTCTGAGGCGATAATATTAATACTACAAAGCCCTAAGCAATTATGGTCAGCTTTCATTGTGCCACTGTTACTCCTTCAGTAAATTATGGATATGGCTGCATCAGATACTGACATGCATGATAGCACAAGACTTTAAAAGCAATCTCCTAAAGTCTCTAGAAGAACGTAGCAAAGAAAAATTGTTTAAATCATGCAATAAATTAGTCTTTGAGCTTTTTCCTTATCTAACACATTATTTCAGTTTGGCTTTGAAAATGTAAGTAACCAGGATCCATTCCTCTAAAATTCTTGATGCCATACATATTTTTATTGTTATTGTTTATCTGTATTCTTCCACTTGCCTCCTTGCATTATGATCACAGCCAATTCTAGGTAAGAGTGAGGTTTGGTTTAAGCCTGACTTACCTCAGCCTCCCCATGAGACAGCTAACCTGTCTTGTGGGGGCAGGGGGGATAACTTTGGAAATTTCATCCTCTTTCTTTCCTTTGCACCTTCATTCTATATTGTCAATATTTATGATTAGCATTAGCCAACCCAACGTCGATTCCCTTCTGCTTCCCCTATTAGTTTCCTGATCCTAAAGCACTTTTCAATTTTTCAAGGCAAAAATCAAACTGGGAAGTACTACTGCCACTAACTCCAGTCCAAAACTTGAGAAATTGTGGCTGCTGAAGATTAAATGAGTTGCCCATGATCTCTGGGCAAGTCAACATCACAGCTAGCACTGAAACTCAAAGTTCCTGAGTTCGAATCTAGTTTTCCCCCACTCCATGGTATGATTTCTCATTCTGCCAGGATCTTAATTCTTCTAGTCACAAGTTATTACTAATTTGGTGACCTTCCCCATTACCCTGCAATAAAAAATGATAAACATTTTAACAATATTTTTCTGAAGAATACAGATTACTTTCTCATACCTGAGAAGAAAGGTTCAAGTAATGGCAACTTTAGTTCAGGCATCAAGAAAGACCATGATAATTAGAGATAATGCAAGGCATGGGACTTTGTACTGTACCTTAGACCATAATACTTAGATAGCTTCCTATTTTCTATTTGTAGGGCTTACTTTGGAATAAAGCAGACGTTTTTCAAAGACAGTACTAATTTCAAGTGTTCTGAAGTACTTTTCCCATACATTATGGAAATGTCCCAGGAATTCCAACATCAGAACTACTTCTTGCACTAAGATTATTACAAAATTACAAATATTCTTAGTTCTGATTTTTTCTAGAAAATATGATCACCAGAAGAATGTAGGGAGACAAATTACATCTGTTGAAGAAGTAGATTATTAGAATCACATTTTTCATTTTTTTCAACAAAATTATTTTAGAAAGCTTGTGGTGATGTCTTAATTATTTTAGATATTTGTTCTTAAGTTAATACTCTTTACATAAATAACTTTAGATTAGTGTGTGTTGAAACAGAACGGCTTGTGCCTTTTTGTTATATATGAAATATCATCATAAGAAACCACATTCATCATATTTGAAGAAAATCCAAAGTTAATGACCATTTTTTCTGTTTCCATTACTCAAGAAATTCCCAAATTAAAATGAGTTTCTGCTTCAAAAATACATGTGGTATAGAGAACTCAATCTATATTTCTACAAATACAAATGCAATAATGTGAGGATTTTTTTTTCTAGGCTGCTGATATACAAATCTTCCAGAAGGAAAGACCTACATTTGCTGTTTCAATAAACTTGTTCAGGGTGGAGGCCAGGAGTTGGGGGTGTCTGTTATCAATTGGCATCTAGGATATGGAGACAATGGTAGTATTATTACATGTGTGAAAGAAAAGACACACTTTTTCTTTTGGAAGAGAAGAAGAGAGGGACTAAACAGAAGCTGAGCAGTGTCTGGGGGAAGAAAAGAGGAAGAAAAAAGCATCTGTTTGATCACATGGGAGGTAAAAGAGACCTGAAAGAAGAGAGATGTCTCAAGATGATTTTAGAAGAGTTTGCCTTGGAGTATTTGATATGAAACCCTCTCCAGTTTATTCTGTAAAATGATCAGTATATTATAAATTGCTCACATACCCCTGTGTGCAATGATTAATTGAGAGAGCAGGAAGAGAAGAAGTGGAGAAACATAATCTAGGTTTTATGAGAGTCATTCTGCGAAGACTGAAATAGCTACTTAACACATAAAGATACAGAAATGCACAACCAACTGATCCATTTCAAGCCAAATTAAGACAGGCCTTGTTTCTGTAACAAAATACATTCCAAGTTAAATGGGAGGTGCCAGAAACAATTTCTTTAAATCTCATCAGTTTCATGGAAAGACCAAAGGGGTGAACCAATGATTCTTAGTCCCCATCCCAGTAGTAAACTAAGTTTTTATTCCTCTGTCAATTCACTTAGAACTGGTGTGTATGTGGTTGTTGGTGGTGGGGCTAGCAGTGGGAGGATTCTCACTCATTTGTTCTATACAGGAGTGATTCCCAATTGTTATGTTTTCTATAACTTACTTGAAGACACATCAGAAGAGAGAATGTGTGACATGTGAGTGTATGTGTTCAGGAGTGAGTCTGTGTTTTAACCTAGCACATTAGGGCTGGTAGGTAAATATTTCAAGTACATTAATAAGAACTACCACTCGAGGACTAGTTGGTGAACATTTAAAGGACTCTAATGAAAAACCTCCTCCAGAAGAGCAATATTTGTAACTCCAATAAAGACCAGAAAGTTTATTAATTAGCATATAGTATGCTAGAAATCATTTTTCTTTGGAGAAATGAGTGATATCAGAGATATGTCTGTTAACTGGACATATCAAATGGGTACCCTTGTGTTTGCATAAATGGGTTTAAAAGTCTAGTAATAGTGTATGTTCTTTAGAGTACAACCCAGTTTTAGGATTCCAATCTGTTTTGTAGCAGTCCTTGTCACCCGATTCTGACTAAAAGTTTAAATTAATCCTGCCACCAAGAAATTGTCAGCTTTTTCTTGAGCAAGCTTTTCACGGAAGTTAGAAGAACTTGAAAGGACAGAAGGCTGAGTTGCATTGGAATTTCAGAACAACTTACATGACTTTGACAGAAGGAGCTACTTGATAACAAATGTGTGTGGGGGTGGCAAAATTAGGGCAGGAATCAGAGTTTTGTGGAAAGAGAACTATGGCCTTCACTCTCACTGTTGGGAGATAATAAAGGAACAAGCCGTGTTAATCCTCTGGAGGAAGGGAATCCCAGTAAAGTGAACTAAAAATATAAAGTCTGAAAGCTGCTTGGCCTATTTAAGAACAAGAAAAAGGACCACTGAAGACAGAAAATAGGAGTGCATTTAAATTCAGGTGTAGATTTGTGAAGGGAGGTCACAGGAGTCGGAGCCACCAGATCATGTAGAGCCTGATTAGCTAAGCTAAGAAGTTTAATCTATTTCTAAGGGCATTGGAAAGCCGTGTAGGGACTCAGAACACAAAACCCCAAAAGTAGGCACCTTAACCAATAAGAAACCCACAGAAGCAAGGTCACTCAGACTTTCTCCTGCCTTTGACCCCTGAAACATGGTCATAAAGAAATTCTCTGACCTCCCTGCCTGAAAGTAGGGTCATATGATCCTCAATCCAGAGAAGTCCCACCCTATACCCAGAAACCGAAAAGAATCTGAACAAACAAGCCTTGCTAAATTCCCCCCAGTTTTTACCATTAAATTATACCCCTTTTTGTCCAGTTACGTTTCCCCACAACTACCTGCTTCTTTCATCAGCATAAAAACACACAGTTTTCTCTAGAATTTTGGGTTTTCATTTCTGAAGGCTTGTAAAGCTTTGTTTAAATAAATTTATTATGCTTTTGTCTTTTTAATCTGTCTTTCCTTATGGGGTATCAGCTACTACCTTTTTTTTTCTTTTTCTTTTTTTAAGAGTTTTTTGGTGTATGTCTGAGACAGAGTCCTGCTCTGTCACCCAGGCTGGAGTGCAGTGGCGCGATCTTGGCTCACCGTAATCTCCACCTCCTGGATTCAAGTGATTCTCCTGCCTCAGCTTCCTGAGTAGCTAGGACTATAAGCACAGGCCACCACACCCAACTAACTTTCATATTTTTACTAGAGACGGGCCTTTATTATGTTGGCCAGGCTGGTCTCAAACTCCTGACTTCAAGTGATCCTTTTGCCTCGGCCTCCCAAGGTACTAGGATTACAGGCATGAGCCACTGCTCCTGGCCAGCTACTACCCTTTTGATGGGTGAGGAAAATATACTACTTTTTCTTCTTTACAGCCCCATTGGAAGACAACTTATTTATAAATTGAAAACTACCAATATTATGGATTATAGACACTACCACATAAAGAGGCCAGGCCAAGGAAGTGACAGAAGTGATAAAGAAGCCACACTAAAAGACAATAGTGCAAGCTTAATAATAAAAGACAACTGATATTAAACTTAGGGTTTAGGGATACAATAATGAATGGTGGGAACTTTGTAAATGATGATGATATGGCTACATCTTCTTACTTTCCGAGAGAAGTCAAACATCTAAAATGTCATGTTAAATTCAATGTTTAATGATAGAAGCTAATTTTTAAAAGATTATATAGGATAAGTAAACCATGTCACTCCTTTTTTCTTTTTCTTTTTTTGAGATGGAGTCTTGCTCTATCACCCAGGCTGGAATGCAGTGGCACGATCTTGGCTCACTGCAATCTTTGCCTCTGGGGTTCAAGCAATTCTCCCACCTCAGCCTCCACAGCAGCTGGGACTATAGGTGTGCGCCACCACACCCAGCTGTTTTTGTTTTGTTTTGTTTTGTTTTGTTGTATTTTTAGTAGAGATGGGGTTTCACCATGTTGGCCAGGCTGGTCTTGAACTCCTGACCTCATGATCCACCTTCCTCAGCCTCCCAACGTGCTTGGATTACAGGCATGAACAACTGCTCCTGGCCAACATGCCGCTTCTTAAATCAGGCTCATGAACTTCCACGAATGGCCTTTGATCTATACATAGATGCTCCTTGGGTTACAATGGGGATACATTATGATAAACCCATAGTAAGTTGAAATGTCACTAGTCAACAATGCATTTAATATACCTAGCGTACTAAAGATCAGAGCTTAGCCTAGCCTACCTTAATCCATTTATGCCTACTGTTCCATTATTGGAACGCTAAGCATGTGGGAGTTATATATATCCTACTGCTCAAGGTCATTGCAAGGTCTGATTTTTTACACGTCTGCAATTCAAAAAAGTGCAACCTCCAGCATAAACACTTATATTAGCCTACAGTTGGGCAAAATTGTATCACTCTAGACTGCCGGTTGTCTGCCCTCCGGACCATATGGCTGACCCAGAGCTGCAGCTCACTGCCACTGCCCAGCATAGCAAGAGACTATCGTACTTCCTGTCATTAGCCTGGGAAGAGATCACAATTCAAAATTTAAAGTACTTTTTCTACTGAATTCATATAGCTTTCCCACCATGCTAAAGTTGAAAAATTGTCATATTGGGAACCAGTCTGTACTGAATGTTTAACTTTCAGCATGTTTGAAAACTCTCTGATATGGTATGTCTCTGTGTCCCCACCCAAATCTCATCTTGTATCTCCCATAATTCCCATGTGTTGTGGGAGGGACCTGGTAGGAGATGGTTGGATCATGGGGGTGGGTCTTTCCCATGCTATTCTTGTAATAGTACATGGGTCTCTGATGGTTTTAAAAACGGGAGTTTCTCTGCACAAGCTCTTTTTTTGCCTGCCACCATCCACAGAAGATGTGACTTGCTCCTCCTTGCCTTCCACCAAGATTGTGGGGCCTCTCCAGCCATGTGGAACTGTAAGTCCAATAATGACTAGCCTACTAAAGATCATGACTTTCTGTTGTAAATTGCCCAGTCTCTGGTATGTCTTTATCAGCAATGTGAAAATGGACTAATACAATAAATTGGTATGAGTAGAGTGGTGCACTGCTAAACAGGTACCAGAAAATGTGGAAGAGACTTTGGAACTGGGTAACAGGCAGGCATTGGAACAGTTTGAAGGGCTCAGAAAAAGACAGGAAAATGTGGAAAAGTTTGAAACTTCCTAGAGACTTGTTGAATGGCTTTGACCAAAATGCTGAAAGTGATATGTTTAATAATGTCCAGGCTGAGGTGGTCTCAGATGGAAATGAAGAACTTCTTAGAAATTGGAGCAAAGGTGCCTCTTATTATGTTTTAGCAAAGATATTGGTGGCATTTTGCTTTTGCCCTAGAGATTTGTGGAACTTTGACCATGAAAGAGTTGATTTAGGGTATCTGGCAGAAGAAATTTCTAAGCAGCAAAGCATTTAAGAGGTGACTCAGGTGCTGTTTAAGGCATTCAGTTTTATAAGAGTAGCAGAGCATAAACGTTTGGAAAATTTGCAGCCTGATAATGGAATAGAAAAGAAAATCTCATTTTCTGAACAGAAATTCAAACTAGCTGGGGAAATTTGCATACGTGGCGAGGAGCTGAATATTAATCCCCAATACAATGGGGAAAATGTCTCCAGGACATGTCAGAGGTCTTCTCAGCAGCCTTTCCCATCACAGGCCTGGAGCCCTATGAGGAAAAAGTGGTTTTATGGGCCAGGTCCAGAGTTTCCATGCTGTGTGCAGCCTAGGGACATGGTGCCCTGGGTCACAGATACTCCAGCTGTGGCTGAAAGGGGCCAACATAGAACTCAGGCTGTGACTTCAGAGGGTGCAAGCCTCAAGCCTTGGAAGCTTCAGCGTGGTGTTGAGCCTGATAGTGTACAGAAGTCAAGAATTGTGGTTTGGGAACCTCCACTTCGAGCTGTGAGAAGAGGCCCACCATCCTTGAGACCCCAGAATGGTAGATCCACTGACAGCTTGCATTGTGCGCCTGGAAAAGCTGCAGACACTCAATGCCAGCGTGTGAAAGCAGCCAGGAGGGAGGCTGTACCCTGCAAAGCCACAGGGATGGAGCTGCCCAAGACTATGGGAACCTATCTCTTGCATCAGTGTGACCTGGATGTGAGACATGGAGTCAAAGATCACTTTGGAGCTTTAAGATTTGATTATCCTGCTGGATTTTGGACTTGCATTGGGCCTGTAGCACCTTTGTTTTGGCCAATTACTCCCATTTGGAATGGCTGTATTTTCCCAATGCCTGTACCCCCATTGGATCTTGGAAGCATACAACTTCCTTTTTATTTTACAGGCTTATAGGTGGAAGAGACTTGCTGAATGATATGATTTGGCTCTGTGTCCCCACCCAAATCTCATCTTGTATCTCCCATAATTCCCATGTGTTGCGGGAGAGACCCGGTAAGAGATGTTTGAATCATAGGAGCGGGTCTCTCCCATGCTGTTCTAATGATTATGAGTGGGTCTCACAGATGCTATGGTTTTAAAAATGGGAGTTTCTCTGCACGAGTTCTCTTTCTGTCTGCTGCTACCCATGTAGGATGTGGCTTGCTTCTCCTTGCCTTCCACCATGATTCTGAGGCTTCCCCAGCCATGTGGAACTGTAAATCTAATAAACCTCTTTCTTTTGTAAATTGTCTGGTCTCAGGTATGTCTTTATCAGCAGCATGAAAACTGACTAATACGCTCTCTTTAGCCCTCCTTCCATGCAGCTTAATTATTCCTACTTTGTAGGTAAAAAATGCAGACTTTCAGACTCATCCCTACATTTTTTAAAATTCTACAATCCAATATGTTTTTATTCAACACGTAATTATTGAGTGTCACTATGTTCTAGGTGCTTAAAATATATGAAAGAACAAGAGACAAAGATCTGTGAACTTTATAAAGCCCTGGGAAGACAGGTGCATTTAAGGGTTAAGTGGAAATGGTGGGAAATAAGAATATCCCAAAGGAGATTGAGGGTGGAAAGGTAAGGGAGAGAAAGAATAATTGGAACAAATAGGTGAGGTATATAGCACTATTGAAGGTAATCAGTGTTACAGAGAAAAGAAAAACAAGCAGGACATGGGGGCATTGGAAGTGCTGATGGTGCCAGGTAGGATGTCCATACACATCCTAACTCCAATCTACTCAGGGTTTTGTAGAACTTCTTTGTATTCTCTCTACTCCCTTCTTCCCTTCAGTTTACAAAACATAACTAAGTATCTTCTATCCTAGAAACAAGCAAACAAACAAAAACACCCATTAACCCTGTGCATTCCTCTTGCTAGTGTATTTACCGTTTTTTTTTTGTTGTTGTTGTTTCTTTATTTGTTTGTTTTTTAAAGAAAAACCACTGTCTTTGCAGTTGGCCCCACTTTCTCACCTCCTGTTCACTCATCCACCTATCCAGTGTGATTTATACTCCAATCTCTTTACTGAAATTGTTGATAGATAGACTTTGATTGACTTAACCCAACCAGTGTTTCTTAGATTTTAATATTTCATCATAATTCAGTCTTTGCCACTGTTAAGTATTCACTTTTTCCTGAATATGTGACTTCCCTTGGCTTCTGAGATATAATTCTTCTGGGTGCAGGACAGTCTCCCTGCTACTTTTAATTAATTATCCTCCTCAGTCTCCTTTGTGCTCTGTTTTTCTGCTTTACCTACTTAGATTTAAGTGAAAGTATTTGCTCAAGGTAATTTGTTACTTCTTTAAGGTTGAAGAAAAGTCCTTCACCAATACAGGCACTAAAAACTCGACATGTCCAAAAGTGTTAGCTCATTTATTCTTTTTTAATCCTGGTCTTGGTTAACAGTTTTGATTACTTGTTTCTGGGAAAGGAAGGTAGGACTTATGGACAATTCCACTTGCCCTAGGAAGTAGGTTATCTATTTTTATTCTCAAACTTCAAAGTTTTTATGTTTTTAAGTAATGGTTTATATTCTCATTCAATTGTGAAGACCGTACATGTGTAAATTGAGAGTTTGGTTTCTTTTCTTTTTTTGAAAAAACTTTTTAAAAGTGTTTGTTTGAAACTAGATGTTTTGGAAAGCTTACTAGTTATCATCTGAAAGCACTTGACATTCAAAACCTGGAATATTGTCTGACTTTATTCTCAGAGAAATTGCTGGAATGTCATTGCTGGAAGATTGCATCTGGAATGTTTTATTTATTTATCCTAGACTAACTTTTCAAATAAGATGTGGCTTAAATATTAAGCACAGCATTTAAAGAAAATGAACTCATCTAGTCATCAAAGGTTTTAAATGCTCTGTTCAGAAAGTTGTCGCAGAAAGAAATTCTTGTCTGGTTTTTACCTATTATAAACAGAAAATGTCACCTAATTTACTACTTGTTTAAATGGGGAAAACATTCTTTACCAATTACCTCCCCACAGCCTTATTTTAAGAAAGCATATCAAACTACATAGCTTCATCTCTTTCTGTCTCTCTCTCAGTTTTTCTCTCTATCTTGCTCTCTGTCTCTCTCTGACACACAGACACATACACACACACACAATTTATAGTTCAAGAGAATTGTTTAACTGTAGTTTGACATAACATCAGGTAATAAAATGAATTTTGGCTTTGGTTCCAAACTGCTGCCCAATCAGAATTAGCATTCATTTGTATACAGAGTATTTTTGTAGGATAGGTTTGTTAGTTCTACATAGATAGGAATGAACAAATCAAATGTAAATCACATACACTGAAGGAAAATGAATCTATTTCTTGAGAGACTAAATATTTATATTTGAAACCATTTGCTTTTGGTTAGGCTTTCAGGTGAAAATCAAATTCACATATATTACTTATGAATATGTGAGCATTAAAAGATAATATAAGCATTTAAACATTGAATATATTTAAATATATTGAAATTGCTTTAAAATATTTGTGCCATTAGAAGATAATGATGAGTACAGAGTAAAACTTATGAGGATTATTTACCTGGAGAACAAAATTATAAAACCTAATTTGTAGAAATTGATATGTACTGTTATTTATCTTATTAGTAACAAAGCATATGACTGAGACAAAATACAGTCAGACTAATTAACAGTGTAGTAATGATCATTATGAATAAAGGAAACTATCCTCTAATTATCTACCATGTTACCCTTTGAATATTGTTGTTTTAAATAATACTTGTTTTGTGCTGTGTAATGAAAATGAGACTTTAGCTATGGAAATGTCTATACCTGCTTGCATTTATAAAAAGATAAAGAAGTTACGTATGAGACAAAATACACAATCCATAAACAATTATGATTACTGAAGATATACATGAAACATTTAACTCAAAGTTAGAAAAATCTGAAGATTTCCCAGAAAAGGGCTAGCTTTTCCAACTTTGAAATATGCACGTCTAAGCATGCTCATGCTTGGAACAATTTTAGATACCAAATGGATTGTGGTAGCTGGGCCAGTTAAAACCACAAATAAGAATTAATCTCTTCCTTTTACTACACTTTCCAAGCTGCTGCTAAGTAGGGGTGGTCTTTAGGGATATGGCATTCTAGCTACCTACAACTTCAAACGAGAATTTACTACTGATAGTGCTTTCAGGCTTTCAGTGGCAGTATTTAGTTATTCTTGGGTTCAGATAATCCAAACAGCTGGGATCTATTTCAGAATTGTCTGGCTCCAGCTGGACATGCCTTTCAAAAAAAAATTCTTGAACAGAGCTGGATTTCCACTGTAATCACAGGATTTAGTTTACAAAACCAAGAAATAAATGGTGGTCCTGCACAGGGCTGGTTTGACCTGGCTGTCTACATAAAAGAAGGTCCAAATTTCTATTTATTCTTTCTCTCTAGCATTTGAGATTATCTGACTCTGTTTAAAAGGCCTAGAGTTCCAGTTCCTATTGGGATTTTTTTATGATAGAGTAAATGAATTTGAACAAGGAATGTTGCATGCACCAGGGAGTGATTGTGATTCTTTTAGGCTAAGCATATTTATAGCATGCTTGCTACTAGTAATCCTATTAGCAAATTTGTTTGTATTAATCTTAATTACATTAAACCAAACACATAAGACTAAGGGAAGAACACATTACTAAGAAGTGGAGAAAAAGAAATCGTCAATGTAGTTGGAATACCGATGCAACTTTCCAGGGCAAAACATATCAAGTGATAAGAAAACTGCCAAACCCCCCGTTAGCCTTGCCTCACTGCCAAACTCTTACTAGTCATGGAAGTCACTGACATGTATTCCTTGGCTACAGTCTCATTCTATGACCCCATCACCTTGACTGCTACCCACAAACTCTGATAACCAAGGATAAAAATAAACTCCACATTTAGGGAGGCTTAGATGAGCATCAACAACCTTCTTCCCAAATTTATCCAACAACGGTCACTAGTTTAGTGATGGTTCAGGCTCTTGAAATTTAAGCATTGACTAGATTTTCACAGCAAGAGGTCCAAGAACATGTTACAAGTATTTGCTTTTAATAGCCGAAAGTATTGAGCTCAAAATCTACTGATAGTAAAGTCCCTGAGTAAGAAATGGAGAATTGTCATAAGATTTGCTTGCATCTTCACTGGTTATCCCAGCAAACCACAGAGGGAAAAATTCAAGGCAATTACCTAAGAGATCTACCTGTAAAGCTTTAAATACCATGCAGTATCTGTCTGCAAGTGGGAAATGTATGTAGGCTTTACATTTTTCAAAATAAAAAGCCGGGGGGAAACTTCCACAGAAGTTTAAAAAAAAAATCTGCTGAGAACTGTCAAAAATAATCTTATTACTTAAAAGAAAGCCAGCAAGAGATCCCTCTTCTTCTGGAAGATGGTGATAGCATTTGGATGAGGGTATTTTCATTGCATCATCTGCAGCACTAGAATGCCATCGCTCCACTTCCTAGCCTATGTTTATGCCCTGTAAGAGCTCATTAAATATTATGCATTACCTTTGTGTAGCTTATAAAGCTTCGTAAGGATTTCCAATTCTGAGCAACAAAGAAAAATACATGATATTATAAACTATAGACTATGACCAAAAGTTGTGTCATGATTGAACAACCCACTTCTAATTCTTCTTCATTTATTCAGTGCCAAGTGCTAAATAGTGTGCTGGGATCTGGGGATCTGTTAATGACCAAAAGAGACATGGACACTTTTTCAAGGATCTTATAGTCACAGTCACTCAGAGTCCATTCATTCACTCAATAGATATTTCCTGAGTATCTAGTATGTGCCAGGCATTCTTTGGTATACTGAAATATGCACACAAAAAAAGACAAAAATTCTTGACCTTACAGAGTTTATTTTTAGTGGGAAAGTCCAGATAATAAGCATCAAACGTGATTCATAAGTAAATGATAAAAATTGTTAAAAAGATGAAAGTAGCATGGGAAAATATAGAGCAGAGGAAGGGAATTCAGGAGTTGTGCAAAGACCCTAAAGGCAAGTGGGTGACTGGCATTTTTAAGGAACAACAAAGAATCCAGGCGCTTCAGGCAGAGCAAGCTAGTGGGAGAGTGGCAGGCAAAGAGGTCAGACGGGTCACAGGCTACAGCTCCTGGGCTTTGTAGGCATTACGAGAACTATAAAGAATCACTCTGATGTATTAAGAATAAACTGCAGCATACAAAGGGGTACACTACACGCCCATTTAGAGGTTACTGCGGTAGTCCAGGTGAAAACTATCGACAGCTGAAACAACAATGACAACATCTGACTTCGTGAGAAGTGATTGGATATTTTTTGAGGGTAGAGCCAATGGGATTTCTTGGTAGCTTGGATGTGAAATGTGAGAGTTAAAAAGAAATATAAAAAAGACTAAAGTGTCAAGCCTATGCAACTAGAAGGATGAAGAGGCCATTAACTGAGAGAAAGAAGTGTTTCTGGTTTTTTTGGTATTTTCTCCCCTGTAGTGAAGAAACTGGTAGGTGACAGAAGAAAATCTGGGTTTCTGTCAGGGACGTGTTAAGTCTAAGATCTCTGTCAGACCAATCACATAGCAGGTCTTACATAGGTAGTTACTGTGTTAATCAATGAATTTATATGTTTCATATCATGGATACATATATGTATTCATTAATATAGTGTACATATATACAGTCTTATTGTTTTAATCCTTTAGTTCCCATCTTGGTGAAAAACAGTCTCTCATACTGCTAACTATTGCACATATTTGCTGTATTTTCTTCCATTTTCTCTACAAAATTGAGATCATACAGCAGATAATACAAATATACAGGTAATTATGAATCCAGCTTTTTTCACTTAAGGTTTTAGGGTATGCAATTTCCTCACATCACATTTATAACAGATTCATAAATGCAGAATCCTATAACAAGAGGTCATACATTTTTCTGTTTCTTGAAAAAGTGGTATCGATTTCCATTTAGGTAACAATGTATGAGAGGATCTTTTCCTATACTCTTACAAAGTTTGAGTATGAGCCTTTTACAGAAAAATTCTAAATTGGTAGATTGCTTTGTTTTATATTTTTTCAATTATAAATGATATTTAACTTTTTTTATTTTTAGAACTGAATCATTTTTCTATAAATTGCCTGTTTACAACTTTTATTCATCTTTCCTTTAAAGTGTTAGTATTTTTTTCCTTAACTTATGACAGCTCTTGATATAATGATGATAACATTTTTTTCTACTTCTTTTCTAGTCTATCCTTTATCTTTCAATAATGTTTTAGCTATTGGAATATTTTTCTCTTGGTATCTATAATCCTGTTTCTCATGTTTTTTTTTTCTTTATAAACTCTTAACTTTGCATTATATTTTAAATACATTTTGCAAATGTATTTATATTTCCAGATCTAATATCTTATTAGTATCCATATTTCTTCCATGTTATTTTGTGATATCATTTAAAATTTTTTACTTTATGATCCATCTATGGGTTTTCTTATGGATTTATCAACACACTTTCATTTGACCAGAAAACTAAGATATTCTGGAGGGCAAAGTAGAACAAACATGTGTGTTATGTGTTCAGCTTTCCTATCTGTTCCCTGCTTCCCCTGCCCTGTTTTAAAAGTTTCCGCCTATGGCATGTTGCAGTGTCATTTATTCATTGAAAATAAACTACAAATATTTGAACTCTAACAAATATAACTAGGGTCGATTCTGTCATACAGCCAGAGCAGATGGTTGCCTTAGGCAGCAAAAACATTACTTGCAGCAAATTCTTTAGGGTTTGTTTTTAGTGTGAAAAGCTAGAGGCAACAAAAGACAAGACATTTCCCATTTTGTCTAAAGTAAATTGAACCAGAATTTAATTATCTTCTAGAAGTACCACCTTTGGCACCCATATTCATGTTTATACTTGAATGGGGGCTGAAGGGTAAAGCTACTTACACTTTTGATAAACATTTTAGAAAAAAATTGGTAACTACACATTTTCTACAATTAAAGGATGAATATTCATAACATTTACTTTTTTAGAGAGTAGTATGTGTGTTTATGTGTATACAAATTGATGTACAGAGGAAAAACTTGTAAAGTAAAATAGATAAGAAACAAATAAGTTTTACCTTCAGGAAGTCCTAGCCAGAGAAATTAGACAAGAGAAAGAAATAAAGAGCATTCAAATTGAAAAAGAGGAAGTCAAACAATCTCTGTTTGCTAATGATATAATAATATACCCAGAAAACCCTAAAGATCCATCCAAAAGACTCCTAGATTTGATATATGAATTCAGCAAAATCTCAGGTTACAAACAATGTACACAAATCAGTAGCACCATATGGTGCAATGTACATAAATCAGTAGCACACCAACAATGACCAAGCTGAGAATTAAATCAAGAATTTAATGTCTAACAATAGCTGCCAAAAAATAAAATAAAATATCTAGGAATATACTTAACCAAGGAGGTAAAAGATCTCTACAAGAACTATAAAATACTGTTGAAAAAAATCACAGGTGACATAAACAAATGGAAATACATCTCATGCTCATGAATTAGAAGAATCAATATTGTGAAATTACCATACTACCCAAAGCAATCTATAGACTCAAGCAATTCCTATCAAAACATCATTTTTTCACAGAATTAAGAAAAATTAATCCTTAAATTAATCCTGAATTTAATAATCCTTGAATTAATAAGAACAAAAATGAATGGCCAAAGTAACTCTGTGTAAAATGAACAAATCTGGAGGCATCACATTAGCCAACTTCAAATTATACTGTGGGCTATAGTAACCAAAACAGCATGGTATTGGCATAAAAGTAGATACATAGACCAATAAAACAGAATAGATAACCCAGAAATAAAGCCAAATACAACCAACTGATCTTAAAGCATACAAAAACATAAAATGGGGAAAGGACACCCTGTTTAATAAATGGTTCTGAGAAAACTGGATAGCGATATGCAGAAGAAGGAAACAGGTTCCTTCTCTCTCACCACGTACAAAAATCAACTCAAGTTGGATTAAAGACTTAAATCTAACAATTGAAATCATAAAAATCTTAAAATAAAACCTAGGAAAAACTCTTCTGGACTTTGGCCTAGGCAAAGAATTTGTGACTAAGACACTAAAAGCAAATGCAACAAAAACAAAAATAAATAAATGGGACCTAATTCAACTAAAAAGCTTCTGCACAGAAAAAGAAATAATTATCAGAGTAAACAGACAACCCACAGAATGAGAGAAAATACTTGCAAACTATGCTTCCAACAAAGGACTAGTAACAAGACTCTGAAAGAATTCAAACAAATAAAAAAAAAAAAACCCCACAAATAATCCCATTAAAAATTGGGCAAATGACATGAATAGATAGCTCTCAATAGAAGATATACATAAATGACAAACAAACATTTTAAAATGTTCAACATCCTAATAATCAGGGAAATGCAGATTAAAACCACAATGAAATACCACCTTACCCCAGCCAGAATGGTAATTATTAAAAAGTTAAAAAGCATGGATGCCAATGTGGATGTGGTGAAAGAGAACGCTTATACACTGCTGGTGGAAATTTTAATTAGTACAACCTCTATGGAAAACAGTATGGAGATTTCTCAAAGAACTAATAGTATATCTATCATTTGATCTAGCAATCTCGCTGCTGGGTATCTACCCAAAGGAAAAGAAGTCATTATAGCAAAAAGACACCTGTATACATGTGTTTATCACAGCACAAAATTCACAATTGCAAATATATGGAACCAAACTAAGTGCCCATCAATCAATGATTGGATAAAGAAAATGTGGTATATATACACCATGGAATACTACTCAGGCATTAAAAAAGAAAAAAATGTCTTGCAGCAACTTGGATGTAGTTGGAGGCCATTATTCTAAGTGAAGTGACTCAGGAATGGGAAATCAAATACCATATATTCTTGATTACAAGAGGGAGCTAAGCTATAGGTACTCAAAGGTATACATTATGGCACAGAGTGGTGTAACAGACATTGGAGACTCAGAGATGGGGAGGATAAGAGAGGGGAGAGAGATAGAAAACTACATATTGTTTACGATATACAGCACTTATATGATGGCGGCGTTAAAATTTCAGACGTCACCGCTATACAATTCATCCATGTAACCAAAAACCACCTGTACCCCTAAAGCTACTGAAATAAAAATAAATATATATGAAAAAACTCACTTTAAACCTAATTATTCAACTCTTTGTTTTAAAGACTCAAACCAAAAACTTACACACAATTGAAAGTGTGACAATAATCTAATCTTTCTTTTGTAACTTGACTTCTAGACTTTAGCAGCCTGAAGAATTTATGAGATTGTAATATCACAAATACCTCAAACCTCTTTTTGACTCTAGGACTCACCTAAGGCCCCTTTAAAAATCTATTACGCTCTGGTCGTGTCCCAAGGCTTTTCAGAGTATACATATGTAACAGTGTTCCCAAATACCTGTATTCCACTTGGGCTGTGTTGATTCCATCCCACCGGGTACCGTGGTCTCCCGCTGGGTGTTATTAGACTCCACCAAGTGTTGCAGCTTTCTAGCAAGTACCTTTTTGCTCCGTAAAGCGTTGTCAACTGGAATTCTTCTGTGACCAAGTCAAAGGGTGGTCTGGGGCAACACAGGAAAGGATGTCCTTTCTGCCTGTATGTTATAGTTGATCAGAGAGGTCCTCTAGTAATATTACTTAGGCCTTCAATGTTTAACAGTGCTTTTATTAAAATATATCAATCTTGAAATTCTTATATGTCTATTGCTGGAGTAATCAACATATATTCAGCACTTTTTGAGTCTATGTTCTTCCGCGACTCAGATGCAGAGCCAGCGAAGGCAGGGCAGTAAAAAAATGTGAGTGACAGAATTGACCCTGTCTTCAGAATCAGGCCTTCTCCATGACCAAGGCTGTCTTACCAGGCCAAGCAGAAACTTAGAAAACCTTGTCTGTTTGGCCTTCAGGGTAACTTTCCAACCTTGATTTTACACCAGACACATGCACACATGCTTTAGAGATGATGTCCCATGTTTGTCAAACATAATTTGAAACCTGCTTGAAAACCAGGTGAGATATTTTCTTTTGAGACCTTTGAGAACTTTGAGTCCTGAAAGAAAATATTATCCTAACTGCATCCCCTCTGATCACCTAAGTTATATCACTTTAAATGCAAATGACTTCCAATTTCACATGCATGCATTCATCTGTTGCTTTATGAGTTTGTTTCTATTCTTTGCATGGCTGAAGTGAGAATTCCTAACTAGCTTACAAGATTACATGCAAAAAATGTCTTTGTGTCCCCTTATGGAAAACAGAGTGGTAGATAAAGGGAAATACATAATCCTGCTCAAATCTCATTATGTTGGTGTCTGCTTTGTCAAAGTAATAGCTTTTGTTTATTTCTTAAAGCTTCAGGAATAAAAAAGACTTTAAAAAAAAAAAGAATAGGCATAGGGAGATACGTAGTCAGAACTTGGTATTTGCTTTCCCATTAACTACAAAGTTTCTGCACATGAAGCTTTTCTCCCTGATATTTATGACTTTATATGTGGACATAAGGAATTGGTAATATGCAGGATAAACTAATCTGTATCCATAGTGAAATGGGCACAGCCTTTTATGCAGGCAGGATATGAGGTGTACATGACGAGTGGTTGAAGCGGCTTTTCAACCACACACATTAGACATAGTCAATGTAATTCCTGCTAAGTGCAGGAGTTTTTATTATGACATATTTCAATACGACACAATACTTTTTTTTTTTTACAAAAGGCATCCAGAAGTTACCAAAGTTCACTTCTAAGTTAACTCTGCTAGCTGTACTTTAGAATTAAGATTCTCTCATTTGCTTTACTAAATGATCACTTTTATCTGATCAATGCTCTTCAGAATCATCACTCAATAGGTGCTGAATATGTGTTGACTAATCTAGCAAAAGAAATATAAGGATTTCAAATTTTCTATCACAATTTTATACTCTTCTCTGTTTAGCTACTTCCTATAACTTCTGCAACTGCAATGTATTGAATCTTCTCTTTGAAAGAAGACTGAAAGAGGTTAAGGCACTCATTTGTATTCATCTGGAAGCTGAAACTTGAAAAAAAATTATATAATACTGATAGCCACTATTTGTTGAATGTTTACTGTGTGCTCTTTCTTGTTCCCTTTAACCCTCTTTTGTATAAATATGGACACTAGTTGGCACTATGCTCAAAAAGAGTATACTACTTACCTCTCCATTTGCCCAATAGCAGCTAAAGATGTAGACACCAAATTCTTCCCAACCACTGTGCACACTGAGCGCAAACTGCACTCCCTTGTTAAAATGCAATCAAACCTGGAAATACGCTTTAAATGAAGTTAATCATCAAATGAAGCAGCAAACAAATAAGTCCAAGAGTTTTAAAGAGTTTACGTCAATATGATGCTAAAATTATATGTAATAACTAGTATTTATTAACCATGGATGAGGGGCATAGTACCATGCTGAAGTATTTTACATACAGTTTTTTATTTCATTTTTATGAAAACCTTATGAGTAGGTTTCTTTATGATTAGATAATTTAAATAACTTTCTCAAGGTCATATTTTACCAATAAGAAAACTGAAGCCAGAGCTATAAAATGGCTGAACATAATCAATGCATATTAAAATGGCTTTATTTAAATTTTGTGGGTTAGAAGCAGTTAATATTTTCCTTTTTTTCCCTTTAAACCTTCTCCTTTTCTACAGTGAGTCAGCTTGCATGCAGAGCCACTAAATAAGGCCAACTTACTCTATATTGTATTTCATATTTCTCATTGTCATTAAAGAGACATATAGTCTGAATTAAAGGAAATATAGTTCTGTTTCTGTCTGAAATATGTGTGTATTTGTATGTACACGATGTACTGTGTTACGGTATTATTCTGTTTTTCATCTGGGTGAATGTTAAAGAGAGCCTGACCTGGAAAAGGGGAAGTGAGAATGTGACAAGTGAACCTCTCTCAAGATCCACTCTACAGGACCAAAAGATTACTACTCAGTTATGGCAACAAAGAAGATGAAGTCATTGTAAATGATGTCGAGGCTTTGAATCTGAGCAAATGGGGGATAGTGATACCATTTACAGGAATTGGGGGATCCTCTGGTTTTCGTTCGGGGATGAACATAAAAACAGTTTTAGATGGCTGAAGTTAAAGATAGAGCAGGCTACTGGGGGATGTGCTATCGAGAAAATATGCAATGGGACATCTGTAACTTAGGTGAAACTGAAAATGGCTTGAACTATACATGGAATTTTAGAAGTCACCTTAACTAAAACTTCTGCAACAGGCATTGTTCTAGTGCCTTAGGTACAGCAACCTATTTAATCCTCAAAACAACCCAGCGACGTATGTACTGGGTTGAATGGTGTCCTCCAAAAATTCATGTCCACTTGGAAAATCAGAATGTGACCTTATTTGAAAATAAGGCTTTGCAGATGTAGTTAAAATGAGGCCTGACAGGATGAAATAGCCAATACTCTACATCCAGTAACTGATGTCCTTATAAGAAAAGGAAACAACACAGAGAGACACAGAACAGCAGGCCACGTGAAGAGTGAGATAGAAACGAGTTCCGCTCCCAGGACTTGCTGAAGAACCTGAGGACTTGCTGAAGAACACCTGGGGCCACCAGAAACTGGAAGAGGCAAGGAAGGAATCTTCCCCACAGCCTTCAGTGGCAGCATGGCCATACTGATACCTTGGTTTTTAGATGCCTAGCTTCACCAACTGTGAGAGGAAAGATTTCTTTTGTGTTAAGTGTCAAGGTTGTGGGAATCTGTTAAGGCAGTCCCTGAAAACCGATACAAAGTGCACACTTTTATTACCTCCATTTTAGAAGTGAAGAAAATGAAGCGCAGATGAGGCATCCAACCCACTCTCTCAAGGTCAGACAGTTAAATGGAACTCGAATTCAAACTCAGATTGTCAGGCTTCAGATTTTTGCATTTAGCCACTACTTATACTCCCTCTATTATTTTTTATTACCTAATAATAAAGAATGACCTAACCTGTGTATATGGAATGAGACACAGCACAGCATTACCTGAAGGCAAACTCTTGTTCAGAATATCTAAGACATTAGGCTCAAACCACTTTCCCTTATCTAGTTATTAGATTATAAAACCATTGTTTACTGTCTTTTCAAAACCTAATATACTAAAATAAACACATTTGCTATGTAAGTAGCAATAGAGAGCTATCAGAGACATGAATTTATTTGTAATAATCTATGACAATATGTACAACTCATTATCTAAATCCTCTTCATCAGAATATAGTGTTTACATAGCTTCTTTTATAGCCTGATTTAATGATTTCTGGAACCTACAATTCTGTAGTCAACTATATTTCTGATCTTGTCTCTATATCAAAAAATAAATAGAATTTGATTATAGATTGTGTAACTATGGAAAAGTCACATCACATTAACTTCTTTAAATAAAACTCTGTATTTTATATGATTGACTGTATGTTGCCTGGCCATACTTTCAGAATGTTTGGAAGGGAAATGATTTCCCTTTGACATTCTCTGGGTCATTCTCTCGGTTGGGCAGAAACCCAGATTTCTCAGGAGTTGTGTTTACAATTGAAACACATCTGCTACATATTGGGCACTATACATATATTACTTTATTTTGCACTCACAACGGACCCTCTGAGATTATCTTCAAATTATAGATGTGAACAAGAAAAAGTATAAACGTTAAATAACTGGAAGTAGACTACACAGATTTGAATTGTCAGAGCTGGGATTCAAGCCCATGTTTCTCCTACTCCAGTTCTCCTTCTTTCTGTTATTTTTGCCTGTACCAAATGAAGGTGGTTATCAATACCAGAAAGATGAGATGCACAGGATTTTAACTGGTCAGTCTGAAGAAGACGTTCATTTCTTTACATCTTTCATTCGCCACCCCTTTATATGGAGTAAAGGTACCTTAAGGACCCCTGTGAATAATAATCTGCTTTATGAAGGAACAGAGCTGTTAATGTGGGGCTGATAGACTCATGAAGCTCACTTTGGTTAGGGTTGTCCTGAAAAAAATATCTGCCTACTCTATGTAGAGTCTGCTTTTTACTGTGAAAAACAAGACATGACAGGAATACACAATGCTTGGATGATTAAAGGCAGATGGTGAGTAAGGTGGCTCACAATTTAATAATCATAAAAATAAGACTTTCTGTTGCTTATTCCTTTAGTTTAACCCCATTTCATACCAAAAATGACACATTTTTTTCTCCTAAGGGGCTCTGGTTCTTTTCGCCCAGGCTGGAGTGCAGTGGCACCGTCTCGGCTCACTGCAACCTCTGCCACACGGGTTCAAGCGATTCTCCTGCCTCAGGCTCTGGACAGGCGTGCGTCACAAGCCCGACTAATTTTTTTGCATACTTTTTTTGCATTTTCAAGTAGAGATAGGGGTTTTACCATGTTAGGCAGGGTGGTCTCGAACTCCTGACCTCAGGCTGTCCGCCTCGTCCTCCCAAAGTGTTGGGATTATAGGTGGGAGCCACCACGCCCGGCCGGGGTTCCACTTCTTAAACATTATTTTCTACTTGTACTTTTTAAACTTTGTGGACCAGCAGAGGGAGCTGTAGGGTCACAAGCACTGTGTTCTTTCTAAAATGATCTAATAAGCACTGGATATGAAGCGCTTCTGGTTTCATTGCCAATGAAGAAAATACTGAGTCAACCCTCCTTGCCTATGTAGTGTTTATTTAAGGGATAAAAACACTCCTAGGAGGCTCTACTGGCCAATTATCAGAGGTAGAACAGCACATTATTTATACAGCACACACTGCAGTGGCTCCATGGGATCTGCTCTGGTCTATTGAGTAATTATATAATTACGGGAAAAAATATATTTATCTCAGAGATCAGAAGGGATTAAAACGCCTGTCTGAAAAGCTAAGAATGCTGATATAGATGCAAAGAATTCTTTGGTTTGGCCTTACAAGTAAAACATGGTACATGTGGTAATTCGACAATTAATTAATCTTAATAAAATGAAATAAAGCTTTGACATTGCCAATGAGGCCCTGTGATATTTACTTTTTGGACAATTTTCATAGCTAATTTCAAAACATTTATATGTTAATTAAAATTGATTCACATAAAAAATTAAGACTATCAGGTGTTTCTCCTTTTTATCATGGTTCAGTTCTCACAAAATGTACCTTAATCCAAAAAAAAGTAAGTTTATGACATTTTATGTTAATCAAGAACAAACAGCTTAATGTAGCAATATGTTTAAATATCTGTAACTTGAAACCCATTTTGCCATTCTTTGAGGTTCTTTGAGGTCATAAAAGAGACTTCATTTTCATTTATTCAAATGAGTATTCACGTAGTACTTTTCTAAAAATTTGAAGGTAGACTAGAAGTTTTCATTATGTCTAGGACACATTAGTATGCCCAAGTAATTGTAAAAAAAAATCAATTAAAAATAATGAAATGACACTGCCTACCATCTTCTAAGAAAGGCTCAAAGAAAAAGTAATTCCATTATTATTTTTACTAAGTTTAGGATGAGTAAGACTGGTACAAAGGAGTATACAACATCAGATAGGCTAAAAATCTTTGGCAAATAACACTTTTCCATATTTCTTCATGGTAGAATTTACAGATGTGTTATTTAAAATCCAATTAAGTTTGTTAGTAGTAGAAAAAAGCATAAGCAAGATACTACAGGCATACATAACTAAGAAAGATTAATAGAAAAGTATTTTGAAGAAAATTATTGTAAAAGTACTAATTAACTTATTGCACAAAGAGGGAATTACAACGAATAATGGTAGAGTTAGGAGGTTTGTTGGGGGGGGTTGCTGATTGACTTCGTTAACCATCAGGACTTAAAGCATAAACGAGTGCAGTGTACAAAATCACAGATCCTATGCTCTCTTCCTCCATTCCTCTGATTTTTACATATATTATTTCCTCAATAACATCAAAGACAGAAACAACTACTTCTTGCTTGCATTTTTAAAAAAGATGAACAGATGGAAGGAGAGAATTTCTCTTTCGGTCCCTTTTTTCTATTATAGAAGTTCAAAATCCTTGATTTATAGATAACTTTAGAGATATTAAGAACTGTTCTAAAAGATCCAGACTAATTCCCACAATCACAGAGTAAATTTCTTCAAGGCAAAAATCGACATAATAAGCTGTGGGACTAAATGTAAAACCTAAAGATAAAATAGTACATTATAAGTATATACTAAAAAATAAAATACATTTAAACTACTTTAAATTTTTTTATTTTTGCCATACAAAAATATGTTTTGAGACCTATTTTTACATAATGTGAGCATTATTATCCAGTGACAATTTTTGATACATAAAATACATTTTTCACAGAAGTACTGTAAGTTGAGGCAAAGCTTATCATCTCAAGATTGTCAATTGAAGCCCAAAAGGAAACTCCAAAGTTTGAAGTAGGATGCTCAGACTTCAAAGTTTAACCTGAAATGGACATAGA
Organism: Macaca nemestrina; assembly: GCF_043159975.1. NCBI lineage: Eukaryota > Metazoa > Chordata > Mammalia > Primates > Cercopithecidae > Macaca > Macaca nemestrina. The sequence continues at coordinate 79,992,073 of NC_092135.1, read as the reverse complement.
GTAGTGCATAGAGTTAATAGTCAACAAGAATTTTAAAACCCTTTTGAAAAGTGGGATTCAAACCACTTTCCTGCCTTTTAAAATATGCATCACAATAGAAATAGTGCAATTATTTTCTTAATGACTGAATCATTGTTTTGATCATCTTTGCCCTACACAGTGATGATGTGTAAATTTCATGTGTTTCTGCCTCTGCTCATCAGGCAGCCAGCTCTCATATCTCCTGCAGCCATCTTATACTTTACTTCTACTTCCTACTTCCTTTTCATTTGTTCTTGGACTGCCATGGTGTAAGAGGACCAACTGGCTTTTAAGAAGTAAGTATTTAGTAGTAAGTAAGTAGTAAGTAAGTAGTATTTGACTAATGGCCTCAGATTCAGAAGGCAAATGATAGCCATTTCAAGCTTTCAGAGGCTCTATCACAATTCTAGCTTCAGCTGTATTTGGAACTGAATTGCCTTGTGCGTATTATATGAATGAAAGCATGGGAGAATCTTTCCCTAAGATAGACTGTTGGAAGTCAATTAAAATAATTTTAAGTTTGGTTTTGAAAATAAGATGTGACAAATTTATATATAAAAAAGAATAAAATGATAGCTTTGGTATACCTACCAAGGATAATAAAAGTAGAACATAGCTTCCATTGGTAATTATACCGGAAAGGATGCAATGTAGAATACAGCTCATAAATTCAATGCTTATCACATAATTTTTATATTGTACACATAGCAATTTCCTGAAACTGCAACCTTTGAACATTCTTATCCTACTTGGTATTTTTTCTTTTAGTGAAAAATCCAAAACTGTAAACCTTTCTCAAAATTTGACCTAGGGTGTTTAGAATTTGGTAGTTAATTTGTTTAAAGTAACACAGATCTCAGAATGTTGCACAGAGTACAAGTTTAATAAATATTTGTATATTGTTTGACAGTATTGCTGGTATCTTTTACTGTCCCACAGAAAACACTCAACAGAAAGAGTGCAGCTAGTTCTGCCACAACTGAGGTGTTGGGTATTTTGTCACGACAACCTATTGAGAAAGGAATTAATAAAACTGTTCTTAAAATTATCTTGCAGATCAGGCTTCTTTTTGAAGTTCAGGCAAGAATATAAAGTTTTAGGAGGGAAAATGTTTAGACAAGTTTTATAGACCAGGACAAGTTTGTGAAGAATGTAATATTATCTTCAGTTTGCCCCACTAAGAATCAATTTCTCAATTTATCTTGACATTTTTATATTTTAACACATTTTACAGGGATTTCAACGGATCTATTTTGGACGATAATGTGATGAGTATTTTGGCATCTCAAAGTCATAGCTTCTACTTAGAAAGTCTAAATGCATGAAAGAAAAAGAAAGGTTGGTGCTAGAAGTTGTCCATTCTTGTAGAAATAAGAGCAGTGGAAACAAACAGATAAACTGAGGCAAATACAACCTATTATAGAAGAATTTTTAAAAACCAAGTCTGAATCAACTATTTTGTCCTTTAGCCCTGGCCCCAAATCTTCAAAACACTTACAAGAAATATGGCAACAGATCAAGCAATCTTCAAAATTATCCAAAAGTGCTCTGTTGTCTTGGGATATAATCCCAACTTTTGTGCACAGGACACAGGAGACCTTTGACAAGTCCCCTGCATCTGTTCAGTGTTTTCTCCTCCACAGGTCCTGTCCCCAGTCCACAGTGTTCAAAGTTCATGTGCCCATTCACATTCTGTGCCTTCAGGTCTGCCAAATCCTCTTTCTGGAATCCACCCCTGACACTTCTCTAGCAAAAATCTCACTCATCCCTCAACTTACAGATGCAGTTCATTTCTTCTGTACAGGAAGTGCCAGCCATTTCCTTCTCTGTGTTCTAATATCACTGTCCATATCAATCTCAGGGAACTTACAAGTATTTTTTACATAACTTTCTTTTTCATTTGACAACATTTTTCTTATAAACGGGGACTGTATTAGCTTATCCTAAACTAAAAGAGCCTAATAAATGACCTGGAAGACAGACAGTAAGCATTTTATTAGAGTCTAGAATGAAGGTGTGAGTCAGTGAAAGAATTTATAATTTTGTTCAATGTGGCTAAAACTAAGCCAAGATATGCTTATTTTTAAATCAGAAAGATTATTTACTCACTGACTCACCACTGACTAGGAGCCTTCTAAAATTCAAATAGAAGACAAATCAGAACGTTCCTGGAAGACAAATAGGACATGGGCCCTGCCCTCAAGGGCTCCGCAGTCTAGCTAGAAGGAATTACAGATATCACATATATAGGTATATAAAATGCATTCTCAGTCTCAAAGAAGCACAGCTAAAAGGATTTAGAACTGGGAGGAAGGCGTACAAAGAAACACCTCTATATAAATAACACTGCAGGACAAAAGTATAGAGGCCAGAAACCACTTATTATTTTCAAAGAACTGAATGCAGCTCAGCATTGCTGCAGCATGGATAAAAGGAGGCTGTGGCCAGAGGCGAGGCTGGACAGGAGTGAAAAGGCAAGGTCATAAAGAGCCCTGTACATCATTTCCAGGGACTTACTCTAAAGGAATTAGCGAACACTTGAAGGAATCTAAAACAAAAGAGTCAGATTTGTGTGGTCAGCTGCCTGGGAGAGGGGGAGGAACTGGAGAGAGACAAGATTAAAGGCAAGTATGGTTTGAGTACAAAATTGTTATTACATAAGGATCAATAACATGAGTTTAAAATACAAAAATTATTAAAAACAAAGGTACTAAGCATTTTGTAAAAACATTGGTATAAAAAGATCTTGTAAAAATTTTCCATCAAGTTATAAGGTTGCATGGACTCTGTATTTTAGTTAGGGCAAACAGGATAAATAGGCAAATGGAAAAAATGAGGCCTGTTGCTATTCTAACAAAACTTCACAGTACACCCTAAAAAAAGGCTCAGGTCATGATTTAGTTTTGTAAAAGGGAAGGACACTTAACACAGGGACCCTGCTCCTCTGTAATCCATACTTTCCTCCAAAATAAACTATCTTAGTTACCTTTCATAGTTTTCTATAAAAGCTAAATAATTATACAAAAGAACATTGTATATGTTGAAGCACTACACAACTATAAGGTATTATAAACATATTTTTAAAGATCTTTAAGTAAAGCAAATAGTTAAGCGTCAAGAAGGCTACCAATCTATTATTAATTCCACATTTATAAAGGGATAATACAAATCTCATCTCAGAAAACATCAGGGAACGCTCCATTAGGCATAAAACGAAGGAGAGCAAGTCCATAAAAATGGCATCTGCTTATTCTAGTAAGGAGGAATTGTTTTTACTTCCTGAAACTCCTATTAGCATTAGTATGAGTGGAGTGTGTACACTTTAGCAGACTGATAGCTCCTACATTAATGGACATGGTGTACACACATTTTTGCAAGGAGACAGATTTCTCCATTTTTAGCAACCACATGCTTATTCAAACATACATTTCGTAGAATACTGACTCAAATAGGAATTAAAATTATATTTGAGGGCTCCTTGGAGAAAAGGCAGATTCTAGGACTGGGACAAGAAAGCCTAGAGAATCTTGTAGTCCCAGAAAGTAAGGATATGCAAAAACAAACCAACACCTTGACATTCATGGAGTATGTCAATGGAACAGGAGTCAATGGAAAAAGTTCCCAATGGCCAAAACAGGAACTATTTCAGCAACAAAATAAGTAATATAGTATTGAGTTATAATCCAAAGTATAAAATAAATATCCACGTGTCTGTAATGATGAAAATAAATGAACAAATAAATCAATGGAGGAGGAGAAACAAATCTGTGCAGAAGAATTTCAAATGACTTATGTGTGTACAGGACACTTCTTTCAAGGAAGTAGAGTGCAGCTTCCCACTCTTTAAATGTGTACTACACACAGCGATTTCCTTCCAAAGAGTACAGTATGGAAAGGGAGTGAAAAAGGATAATTTTACAGTGAGGAATCTCCAAAACTACTACCTCAGCCAGGTGATCAAGGTCAAAATTAACAGCGATAAACCATATTGATAGTATGTGCCCCTCGTACCATGGGATGCAATGTTACTTTATCTTTGTCATCTTTCTTCCAAAAACCCACTACCCCAGTCTAATCATGACAAAAACATCAGACAATCCCGGTACAGGGATATTCTAGAAAATACCTAACCAGTATTCCTCAAAACGTTTAAGGTCATCAGAAACAAGGGACGTCTGAGAAATTGTCACAGCCCAGAGGAGCCTAAGGAGACACAAAACCACACATAATGTGGTATGCTGGATAGATTCCTGGAACAGAAAAAAAGACATTAGGAAAAAACTAGATAGATACAAAGAAAATATGGCCTTTAGTTAATAACAACGCATACACGTTGATAAGATGTGGGTCTGTGTCCCTATCTAAATCTCACGTTCAATTGTAATCCCCAGTGTGGAGGTGGGGCTTGGTGGGAGGTGATTGGATCATAGGGGTGGATCCTTCATGAATGGGTTAGCGCCACCCCTCAGTGCTATTCTCTTGATAGTGAGTGAGTGAGTTATTGTGAGATCTGGTTGTTTAAAAGTGTGTAGCGCCTTCCCCTCCCTCTCTTCCTCCTACTCCAGCCATGGAAAGTGTTGGCTCCCACTTCACCTTCTGCCATACTGCAAGTTTTCCGAGGCCTCCCCAGAAGCCGAGCAGGTGCTAGCAAAAAGCTTCCTGTACAGCCTGTGAAACTATAAGCCAATTAAACCTCTTTTCTTTATAAATTACCCAGTCTCAGGTATTTATAGCAAAACAAGAACTGTCTTATACAACTATTGATTTACCAATTTTAACTGTGCCATACTAATATGAGACATAAATAATAGGTAAAACTGGATATGGGGTATATGAAAACTCTCTGTACTATCTTCAAAACTTTTCTATAAATCCAAACCTGTTCTAAAATATAAAATCTAACTTTAAAACATGTGATTTCAGTTGGGAATTATTCTGTTTTAAAGGTAATATTATTAAGAAGAAAGACAAAGACGTGAAGCAGAAATTTTAAAATGGAATCAAATGAACGAAGACTTAAAATGCTTTGGAAAGTGATATTATCTGCATAGTCCCACTAATGAGACCTATTTAGTCTTTGCATGGCAGCAAAAGTCTTTGTGATGGTCCATGCAGAATTCAACTGTCCACATTACAGCATCATCATCAATGCTTCACAAGTTTGCATGAGCAGGAGGAATGAGCATGGTATAAGCCATGTATTCCACTTTTCCAAGACCTAGTCCATTTTACTCTCCAGACTTAGGTGTAAATATGACTGTCCCTTCTGTGATCTGAAAGTGGCCTTACCCTCCTGTCCAGTAAGCCTATGGCAAATTTCCTCCCATCCCCAGATGTCTTTGTCTAAATTCCCATTAAAGGACTTACCATGTTATGCTCTATCCACTTGTATGTTGCTTCCTCCAGACTGGTTTCCCACAGGGCCAGGGCTCTGCTTTTCACCTCTGTATCCACACCACTTTAATGCAGTGTTTCATACATGGCAAAGGCTCATATGTGATTGTGGCCGTGTGTTACTACTACTTACACAATTGAACGTTGCTATTTGCTTATTTGGGAAATATTTAAAGAAACTGATTCTTGATTCAGTTATTCAAACCAAATGCAAAAGTTTATCTTTTTCCCTGCTTCTCAAATAGAAAGCAATTTTAAAAGCTGTTATGTTAATTATACAGAGAAATATAAATTTAAAAGATTAATTAATTTTAAAATAGGTACATATGTAGAGACAAATGAATGGAACCATATTGACAAATGGTGCTCTCCTTTTCAAATGTTTAAGTCACATCACATGAGATTAATTAAGTTACTGGACTCGATTATAAATTTGCAATTTGATTTATCTCAAAATCTTTTAGACCTTTTAATCTAATAATCCACGACAATGTCATAAAAGATGAAGTTCACTTATACTTGCTGGTATTTTCCTCTTCCTTCATTCTCTCTCAATGTTGACCTCCAAAAAAAAGACATCTTAGTGACTTGCAAGAAAGGTACATTCTCAAACTGCTTCTCTAACTTGACTCCACCCTCCACATCCAAAGATATGAGGAAAGATGAGCATAAAACTCAGTGGAAGAAATTAAAGAGAAGCAAAGGAAGTGGGTCTGGAAATAGGAGCTTACTTAGGTTAAAAAAAAAAAAAAAGAAAGCAAGACTTGTATATATTTAGAATGTTCCTTGTTATCTAGAAATCTGTCAAAATGTTTCTTGAGCTGCATACATAAGCCCCACCCTACACAGTAAGCAGACTGAGCCTGCACAAACAAACAAGCCAAGATTTAGAAAGGCAAATGTGATGAATACCTGAAGAACACCCACAGAGGGACAGGAGTGTTTATAAAAGGAACGTAGTGTGGTGGAGACGCCTGATGAGAAGCTAAGAGATCTTGCTGCCTTTTCTTCCTGCCTTCAATTTTCAATGTGCAACGGGTAATGAGAACAGGATATTACAGCTGGTCTATTCCTTTTGAGAGTTTTTTGAGTCATAATTATAAGGAGGTTTGAAATCAGGAAGAGTGAATTGGTCACATTCCAATATAGTCATGGTTAATTTACCTACGTTGCCTAAGTGTAGGCTGCATTTATATGGTGGGATGATTTCCTTCCATCCCTCTGGCAAGAAATATTTATTGCATAACCTGCTATAGCAACCCAAAATTCACCACCAGCTATCATTTTGTTTTTCAGCTTTTTTGAAATAAAAGATTTATTAATTTAAATATCAGTATCTCTTACAGGAATGTTATAATAGTCGGAAAATAAGGGGCATGGTGTCGGAGGACCGGAGCTAAGTGACATAAAGGAAAAGCCACATTTGTTTAAAAGAAAGCAAAATATTGAAGATAAACCTCACACACCTACCTGAGGCTTGGTGCTAAATAAAAGTGGAATGAATATTGCAAGTGTGGTAATCCACATGGATTTTATATCTAGGCATCTTAAACCTGACTTTTCAATTCCCACTGGGATGAGAACAAAGCTATTTCATTCTCCTGGAAGTCCTTCCACCTCTCCTCTGTCTCTCTCAAAATCATTCCTTCATGCTGCAGGGTGAAGCAGAGACAGAGGAGGAGTATTCACCACTCTCAATTCAGGGCTCAAATCATTATTCAGAGTAGTTCCACATATTGTGTGCCTGATCTAAGCATTTTCTTTACACGTTATGTTTCATTCAGTCCCTACAGCAATCCTGTGTGGTAAGCAACACTTTCATTTTCCCCATGAGAGAAGCGAGACAGGCTAACCCTGTGAAAGTTGCAGATACTATGATGAAATCACTTTTTTGTCAGGCCCAAACACACTAAAGCAAAAAGCCAAAAGGAGGAGTTCATGCTGGCAAGGCTGAGATAAAGACTGCCTCAAGGACTTGCTAAAAGAACCCCACAAGAAATTCTTTCTTTAGGACTACTGCAATTCAGATAAGATGTTCTCAAAATAACACCGGTTCAGTAATGGCCTCTGCAGCCGTTACTGGACAGGTATGTCCGGCAATGTAATTAAATTGTCATTTAATTATAGTGGCAATTAATTGATGCCAAATCTGGCTCTGAGTGTCCGAAACCAATAAACTCTGTTTCCAAGCAGCTTACATGAACTTGCCCCTGTGCCAGTAAAACTTCCCTTTACACTTCCTGCTGCAGATGTATATGTGGCTTGCCTTAACTGTGTGGCTTGGGTCATTATCTTCATTTCTACTTCCCAGATACATCCAACATATTTGAATGTATTTTCTTTGTTGTTGTTTTCCGGGGTGAACAACCCATTGATTTTCTGAAGGTTGCACAGCTAATAAGTGGTGGCATTGAGGTTGAAACCATGATAGCTTGTCCACCAAAGTCCATGTCTTTTCATATTGAGTTCCAGGAAATCACCATGATCAACAGTTTTCCCTGATTGGAAGATCATGCTTCAGCTGGTGATCTGAAGTATGTCTTAACCTTGCTATTCTTGCCACTTTCATCTTCCACCCTCCAAAATCAAAGTTAGGCTTCTTATTGGGCCAGGTTGATTTGCTCTCTGATTTATTCTGTATTTGTATTTATTGCTTTATTATGAGAAGAGGTTGAAAAAAAAATCACAATCATAGCCATCCTTGGAGGAAAAAAAAAAAAAAAAAGCTTAGGTGTTAAAATTCTGTGAGCATTCAAAGGTATTTTTGACATATCAGAAGTCTTTTTGACATAGAAGAAAACTGTCTAGACACTGAAGTCTTTACAAGAAATTATGAAGAATGGGAGGAAAAAGATGTTTTACAGAAATAAATGAAAAATCTGACTGGCTATGCATTAAGAATGGTAATGCAATACTAATAGGCCCTGCTGTACAAAGTCATTTTTAAGTCAGCTGCTTTGTTTAATGTTCAAATTTCCATTTAAATCAATAGCACTTTGCTTTCTTCAGTAGAAGGCATTTGCATTCCAGTAAAACACACACACACACACACACACACACACACACACACACACAATGGGGATAGAAATGAGTCAGCCACTTCCTATCTAACATTCAAATCCACTTTTCTGAAAACATAATTCAAGCAGTCCAACAATAATTTAATTGGCTGTTCTGTAAATTACAGGGCTGACCACCGTATAAACACCAGAGAAATGTACATGGGTATTAGTCATTAGCTGTCATTTTTCTGATAATCTGAACTTTCCATGTGTATAATCATGAAACACTATATTACACAAGGTAATGAAAAAGTCTGTTTTCTATGCAAACTTCAACTTCTGTCATTTTTATGCACAATATATATCGTAAGTTTATGACTCATGGTTAGCACAAGGTATCTGAAATACAACAAGGTATCTAATAGGAGTGCTGATGATAACCTCTGATGAAGGGATGGAACCCTGATATAATAAGTCTATTTGATAAACGGTTAAATGGTGGCAACAAGGGGATCAATATGAATTAGAGGGGGATATGTGGACTGCTGCAGGGCTCTCTTTTAGCTGTGTTTTGTTTCATATGTTTGTTATGGATCAGATAAAAATAACAAAATAGGTTTATCTTATCTGTGATGGCACACAATTGAGATAGTTGAAAATAGAATGAATAACAGAATCAGGATACAAAATATAACATGCCGATGTAACAGTCTGTCTCCAACAATAGGCAATTCAGTTGGGATGACAGTACTGTATTGTTTTTGATATAAACTAATTTAAGACATCAATATGGGGAATACATGGTGAATAATATGGAAAGCTGTACCTGTAAAATACTTGGACATTTTGATTTTAGAGTCATCTCACTGTTTGCCAACAATGTGTAATGCTGCCACAAAAAGCTGCTAAGATTTTTGGTTGCATTAATAGAATTAAAGTATCTGGGTTGAAGGAGGTTTCAGGCATAATTGAAGTCTCCACAAGTTTCTGATCAGAACACATCTTAACCATTAGGTTCATTTTGAATAATGGACTTCTAGAATGATATAGGCAAAATGGAGCTTATTAGAAGATCAAGAATGAAGGCAAAATAACTAAATAACAGGTATAATTGACATCAAGATATTTCAACCTGGAAAAAGAAAATTTAGTATGAGACAAAGACCTAATAGATATCTTGAAATATTTAGATATCGGTCAGTTAAAAATTCACAAATGGCAACAAGATGTAGAAGAAGAATCTATGAGTACAAATTCCTTTTTTTGTTTTAGAAATTTTTTTAGAGACTGGGTCTCACTATGTTGCCCAGGCTGGCATGCAGTGGCTATTCACAGGCATGATCATAGTGCACTATAGCCTCCAACTCCTGGGCTCAAGCCATCCTCCTACCTCAGCCTCCCAAGTAGCTGAGACTACAGGCATGTACTACTATGCCCTCAGTAAATCTTTTTACTCTCAATAATTGCATGTTCCCTTCCACTGAAATTTGAAGAATTATACGTTTCAGAGCAATTGTATCATTATATTTAAGATCTTCAAAACATTTCCTTTGCTCATTCATCTTTCTTATAACCGAAGCCTTTTAAAATGCTCAAAACATGCCATATGTTACTACTGCTTCATGTTGTCTTAAAATACTTATTTTAGCTCTTAGGGACCAGTAAACCAAATAAAATATGTGCATTTAGCTTTCTCTTTTCTTTTATCATAAGCAGGGCCTTCCAAAGGTATTTACTGGTTATAAATGAGAACCTACATGACTTGTGATAATACCCTGATATCCTCTTGAAACAATTACTGTGCTTTCTCAAGGCATTAACTTATGACCACAAATGATTATCATTAAATGAGTATCTTGGGGGGACTTGACAATATAAGGCTTTATGCAAAAATGTGTAATAGGACTAACTTCCCTAAATGTCAGGATCCCACATTCTTTTGATATTTGAAATTAAATATAATGAACATCATGGGCCCTTGAGACTTTCAGTTTAAGATTTTCCTTTAAAAATAATACTATTATTCTCTGAGGACATGAGAATGGTATTACTTTATTTAGTTTAAGCGAACCTAAAATAGAGCAGAGGAAATCATTAAATGAGTGAACATATATTTTTCCTTGTTGCCCATTCATGCCAAAACTTATGTGTCTTGAAAGTACAAAATCACTTACAATGGGGAAAATATCTTTAAAGTGATTAAACTTATCTTCAGAGAGAAATGCCTAGTAGTCTCAATAATTACCCTGGAATAAACTACAATGCTGATGATTGTATTCTGTACTGCAGTCTTATGAACAAGCAAACACGGTGTTTTATAGCTGCATGAGGAAGGAAGTTTACTGAAAGTAGCTATTAATGTGTCCATTTATATCCTGCCTCCCTGAATAGGCTCCAAATCTAGAGCAAATACAGAGTGGGAAATTTCACTCCCAATTTAGCCCTCTCTCCAAACTCCAGAGGAAGCTGCTCAGCTGGCCTCTCATGCAGTTGAAACTGAGCTGGATAAAGTGAGCATGATCAACCACTGGGCCCACAGCCCAAGCACCAGACTGGAAAAAACATGAGAGAGTAGACTGGACAGACTCTACCTCAAATCAGGGCCATTTCAGTGTGAGAAATAAGAGATGCTTTCCCTGGAACCGATATTGGTCAAGATACTGATGGGTCTTCTTTTACTAGTTCCAATTCCGGGGAAAATTCCAGAATCTGAACTAGATCCTTAGTTGTTGTTTCAGTAGGAGTGACATGTACAGTGAATAGCTGTTTGATTGAGATTCTCAGAGCTGCTCCTGACACAAGACAATGAGGCAACGCTTCATACTCAGTCTCCCTGAAATTCAAGTTATTCTGCTTTGCTTTAGCCAAGAGGAAAATGGTAATCATCTGCCAACACTGGCAAGAGTAATTAGGGCTGCTGGAAAAATCTCTTTAAGGAAGTATGCGAATAAGGGTAAAAAAAAAAATCTTTGTCATTATTTTGGAAACTCTGAATTTCTAGACTGAAATTCTGAGATCCCTAGTTATTTCTTATTCAACCCCATATTTTACTCTTGATGAAACTAAGTTTTAAGTAGATAAGGTATCTTACTGAACATCACACTGCTAAGTTGCAGAGCTGAGACTAGATCTAGCTTATCATCAAATGTGTGGTCTTAGAGAACAGATGGCCAACCAGCCATGATTCAGCACTCATGACAACCTGAAACAGTACCTGAACAGTACCTTTTATGATGGGTGGTGTGTACACACTCTGCTTCCTTTGCTTAGGGGATGCATTCTGAGACTGTGGAGAAAGAGAAAAAAGTAAAAGCCTTAGATTTGCATACAAAATACGATGCCATCAGACCTGTGAGGGAAATAAATACTGTGCCATGTTACGAAAAGCTTTCTGATTTCTCCCTGTCATGAAATAGAATCTAATTAATGAGAAATTATATACAGGTTAGTGATATCACAGACTTAAGATATATATTAAGTCTACTTAATCATAAGATTCCTCATTCACGGCAGCCTTGAAATCATTTTACTTTCCTACCTAATAACATTAATTTATTTTTAAAAAGAAAGAGAAAAAGAGACACCAATCCTTTTCATTTGAGAGAAAAACAGTCTGAGTTCTATGATAAAGTATATTCCAACACAGGGAATAATAGTATCTGTTCGTGGGGTTACTGAGTGATTCAAGGGGGACAATGAGGATCCTTGGAAAGTAAGAGCAGTCTATAGCCATCTTGAATTGACGTGTTCAACTATTACCTCCAGTTACTTGAAATTATAACGTTGAGGTAACATTCTTCATATGTTTAAAAGATAAGTCCTTTCCTAAGAAAACTGCTATGTGACGCTCTTACCTAAGCATTATCGGATCGGGATAAAGTTATTGAAGAAGAGATTCTGCATTTCAAAATGACAAAAATAAGAACTTATTTCAGGATCAAAATGCAGATAAGGATACAGAGCTCTATATAATGGATATACATATTATTCATTTAATAAATTATATGGTCTAACCCCCAATTGGAAAATGCCAAAGACTCCATTTTAATAGCATGTTGATTTATGTTTTAATGTGGCAAGGGTACAGGTCTTAATCAATGAGTTTTCGCATCTGGGGCAATTACTTTTGCTTTGAAAAGCTCAAGTGTAAATAGTTACAACACACTTTTTGAAGATTGTTCCAGGCTTGCTATGCACATTAGGAAGAACATAATGTACAAGGTTTGAAAGAAACTAGAAACTGTTTTACAAAGTTGTAAACAGAGCTTGAGGCATCTTTCCTTGTGCCTACTAAAGATTAACTGCCCTCAAAGGTATCATCAAGATGTTGTTTATCTGATGCAGAAGCAATCAACTGAAAACTAAAACTTTCAACAAAACAGTTACCAAATCCATATCAGATGAGCAAATAGTATGAGCAAATTTCTCCAGAATAGAGTTTTGTGATACCCACATACTATGCACAAGTATAGACAGGGTGACTCTACATTAATGTTAAATGTGTGGATGATTGACATTTCTGGGGCACTTATACTGTTTCAGTCACATCTGGCTGGTTTTGAGAAGCAATCACTTCAGGAATTTTTAATGTTTACTTCCACACACATATTTAAAGATCAAATAGAAAATCAACTCTACAGAAATTTTTTGTTGTTGTTGTTTAGTAACACAGTGTAAACTTACTAATAAAAACTACTTTGTATTTATGTAAGAGTTTAGTTTTCAAAGCATTTCCACTTTCACTATCTCACAAAATTTTCAGAAAAGTCTTGTGTACATTATTTGATATTTTGCCCATTCTACATTTTTCTCTTTAAGTATTGCTGTATGCCTACTCCTGCGATCAAGGGAATTGATTAGTAACTCTGTACAGCATCCTATTCAATATTCATTTCATTTCTGGGAACTAGTTTATTCACTTTGTGTTTCATACATTCTCTGTTATATACTCTCCTAACCTCTCCTGGTTCCTATTTTCTATATAAACTCCTACACATGTACGTGGGGGGAATAGTGAGTGACAGTGTTCAGACAGCCTGCTGAATTTAAATCTGAGTACATTTCTAGGTGAACCCCTTGGATCTGGTTACTCAGGCTTTTGAGGACTTCAGTCCCCCTAGACTCTGGCCTCAGACTTTTGGTTCCACATACCAGAAGACCCTTTAAGAGGTGTCATCCCTCCACCCTCATCTCCTTGCTCTGGGATTCCAACATCACGTGGCTTAGCCTGTGGTATGTGTATATAATCACTCAATAAATTGAAGTTGTCAATACCATATTTTGCCATTAAAAGTGATGTTTTATTTTAAAAGTTTTTTCAGGGGTTAGCATTACATAGGTAGAGAATAAAGGTAACCGAGAGGCAGAGATTTTAATGACACTGTATTACTGTTTATTCAGTCAGAAGGAGCAATCTAAAGTTTTATTACAGTTGTATCATATTATTTATATCACATCAAATCGAGCAAATTTTTGCATTTTAATTGATTTGAACACATTTATACAAAAATATTTTTAAAAACTTACTTCCCCTTGTGTGTTGGGCACCCTCTTGTCATCTATTTCTGTAAGAGAAATAGGTATAATGTATTAGGCATGTAATATTCTTTCTTGTAATGCATATATTAACATTTTCAACAACACAGATAAAAATGTTTTAATAATTGCCTTATACAGAAACTATAGCTTACAGCTAGGAAGGAGAGGAGGACAGAGGTGAGTGGTTTCCTTCTGATATAACCTTCTCCCAAAGGTTTCAAAAAGGTATAGAAAAAGCTTTCTTCTTGACATCCCAGATTTCTCACCTTTCAGCAGTTCAGAAAGGGGGCCAGGGAAGTGACTCTTGGAACAAAGTTAGGTGTCATCAGCCTTACACTTAAGGTGTCAGCAACCTCCTCTCCTCATTGATTGTGCTGCTGCTGCTGCTGCTATCCATTAATGAGAGTCTTTGTCAAATTTCCTCAAGTTTGTCACTACCCAAATCAAATCTCCTTTTCCACTCAGTCCAATCACTATGACTACAAGGAAGGCAGTACCCTCTCTAGATATGTATCTGGAAAGAACTAATTGCTCCATCAAATATTTCTTATGACAGTGCTTGGGTGGCTTCTTATGATTGTGCTGTGTATGAAGGGTTGTGCGGAGTGGTGAGGTGGAGGAAGAGATGCTTACACATGCCCCTTCCACAGCAGGAAGATGTTCTGGGCTGGGTTTCTTTTTCACTTTGTCACCTACATTGTATGGCATCTGCCTCTTGACCTAGTTCCCCTTTCCTGATCCTTATGCTAGGCCCAAGGCTCAAAGACTAACCCCATGATCCAAAAACTGAATGAGAAGTTCATCAAAGAATATCTGCTTAAAGACAATGATGTAGATCTGTAGTGACATAAAAATATATGCCATGTAAGTGAAAAATATTTCAAAACTAAATGAATGGTATTTTTATTTAATAAAGGATAGATATATGTAGATAGAGTGATACATATATGCATAGAAGACTACTCAATATGTTAACTGTAGTTATCCTGAGGTGACTGAATAACATATTCTGTTTTATCCCTAACTGTACTGCTTTTCTTTTTATAATGAGCATGTATTACTTTTATAACAAAAAGCAGTATATATGTATATATGTGGATATATATACACACAAATATATACATATATGTAGTATAATTTCTCTATAAATCCAACCATGCATGAAGTTGGTATTTCATATAGTAAGAGAACAAACTGACTAAACAGCTAGAATGGGAATAGTATATGGAACCATTGTTTATTCTAATCTGATATCTTGGTTACTAAATGTTAAAAAGTTATGGAAACTTCTGATAAATTGTACTTTCTTTATATAAGGGAGGACAGACAGTTTAGTGTGGCAATCACAAGTGTCTGATGCAATAACTGTAAGTATGTGGGGCATTTTCAGGCAGCTATGAATATATTAAATTGAACAATCCTGTCTGCAACATTTTTTTGCTATCACAAAATATCAAATATGATCCACTGTAACAATGTGGTACTGTGATCCACTGGATTATTAAATACCAGTGGGGTTTCTTAATATTTTGCTTTTGATTAGGAATTTACAAAATCCAACCCAGGACCTATAACTTTATGTTTTAGAAACACAATGGGATCTGATCATTCAGATTTTTACTTTTCCTACTGTCTCACTACAACACCCACTAAACCAGTGTTTTCCCAAGGCAACTATGAGGGCTTCACTTATTAAATATTTCAATGAAAAAACGTTTGTTCTGTTGTTGCTGTTGAGTTATGCTTATTAAATTATCTATGTTGCGAAGGCAAGGATTAAAAAAATCAGTCTTATATTCTTGTCTTGAAATTGAAAAGTGAAAATTAAATAACTCACTTTTCAGGTAACATTGACTCAGACAAAAGTACAAGGGAAGCCAACAACAGATCATAGTTTTCTTGAGATTCACTGATTTAAATGTATTTCTATTTTTCTTAATAGATTGTTACTAAATTGGGGAGGTTAATGTTTTCTGCTTCCCAAGAAGCTCATATAGACACACATGCATGCACACACACACCGTGCACATCAGCACATGCAATGGGACCACAGACCACCACAAATACAGTTTCTCTCTAATTTGTACCAAGAAGGTTATAACCAAAGGAGAAGACTCCCAAAATATATGCAAGTCTTGCCAGCTCTTTACATAAAAACATAAAAATGTCCTCAATAATATCTCCTTTCTTTTTCCTCAGGGCCTCAAATTCTGACCCCATTGGCAGTCTCAGAAGTCTTTAGGAAACTGGATAGCACATGAAACATAAGAATATACCCCTGTCTTCAAATATTGTTTAGCTCTCTCATCAAACCAGAAAAAAAAATACTATTTTGGAGTAGGGTTGAACAAAATCAGTTTGTTAGCAGATTATCCATTATCAAAAAATATAAATTTTCTGAAAGAGGCTTTTGTAGCTACTCCAGCCATATCTTGTCTATATTTCTCCATTTCTCAAGGACCACTTAGTCTGAAAGAAGAAATTTCTTGGTTTGGAAGGAAAATGTAAAACTCATTTAAGTAAAACATTTTAAGAAATGTTGTCATCATTAAAGATGAAGATAGAAACAGAAATTTCTGTTTTGAGTATTGATTAGTTAGAATACTCTTAGGATATTTAAATTCATGAAAGGAACAGGACAATGAGAATGCATGTGGATACACACATAAACTATAAACACCCAGCATCTCCTTGTCTTAGTCAATGATATCTCATTCAATTTTGGAAAACTAGTTGTAATAAAAAATTAAGTGCCTACAAAAATGAAGTGTAAGAGCAAAGGAAACACGAAGAACATTGTCAAAAAAACAAGGAAAAGTCAACTATAATAGAATGAGAACTGTAAGTACTAAGAAATGGGCAGAATGCACAGACAGAACACTAAGGAAAACCTAAAGAGCCATGGTTGAGGCTGGCAGAAAAATCTGTCTTGGAGAAAGCACTGGAGAGCATACATGATATCTAATACTGTTTCTTCCATTTGTCTGTCATGACCACACTTAAGCCAAGTAAAATTCCTAAAATACAGAGTTTTCCTCATGTGTGAAATGGAAAAGAGGAGGAATAATAATTCTGACTCTGCCTCCCTCGTTTTCTCATAGTTTGTTTTGAGGAATAAAAAAATGAAAAAATGAGAGCACAATTTCCCACTCCTTAAGTACAGACTATAACTTCCTTCCAAAGAGTGCAGTATGGAAAAGGAGCAGGAGGAAATGAGTCTCTTTATGGTGGGGAAACTTAATTCTGCCAGGTGACCAAGGTCAACACAAGTCATAATTTGTGTTGATCCCTTGATACGATGCTATGAAGGTGGGACTTTATATCAATGATCCTCCTCCTCAAACCACTTAAGCCCAGTCTAGTCATGAGAAAAGCATCAGATAAATTCCAAGACAAGGGCATTGTACAAGATTGCTGACCAGTACTCTTCAAAACTGTCAAGGTCATGAAAAACAAGAAAAGTCTGAGAAATTGTCATAGCCAAGAGGAGCCTAAGGAGACATGATAATTACATGTAATGAGGTACCCTAGATGGGATTCTGGAACAGAAAAAAGGGCATTATAAAATTATCTCAATAAACTATGGATTTCAATTAATAAAAAATACATCATTATTGGGTTATTAATTGTAACAAATAGTAATGACTTAGAATATTAAGAATAGGAAAACTATGTGTGAGGAAGGTGCTACATGGGACTCAATGTGCCCTCTGTTTAATTTTTCTGTAAATCTAAAACTCTTTAAAAATTAAGCCCATTAATAAAAACATGAAAAATAAAAAAATCACTAAATACAAATAAGTAACCCTAAGAGTACATTTTTTTCTTACTGTCAGAATTCTGTGTGTATTTTGAAGAGCAACAGAGAGTGATGATTAGAAAGTAGGCAATGTAACTAAAAACAAGGTCATGAAAATATCATTTTAAATTATTACATAGGGCCAATTAAACAGATACAAGGAAAGGCAAGAGTGAGCTTACAAAGAGAATATTTCAAAGTTTAGTTGAAGTTGTTGAAAGCTGATGCAAGTAAAAATGTGTTAGAGGAAAAAATGAGGAGTTAAACAATTTTCAAATAAGTCCATAATAATGGGAGCACTTTTCCTTGATTTATTTACTGACTGAATGTGGGGAGATAATGGAACAAAGTATAAAATAAAATACCACTAGTATCTGTTTGATTATACATATCCCCCAGCTTGCTGCTTCTGTGCATTTATCCCCCATATCCAGAAAACTCCTGCCTTCATACCAAATACTACTATCCCTCAGAGTTCTGTTCAAATGGCATTTCCTCTGAGAAATCTTTCCCAATTCATGTCTCCCCTATGCTCAACTGGAACTCATCTCTTCCCCAACCAACACCCACAGCACTTCCTTTACTCCTGTCTCATAGAACTCATCACCATATACCCTATATCATGTCCATTAGTGTTTTTATCTCCCCAGGCAACCTGTAAAAGAATGAGGATTATCCTCCATGTTTGACTTTTCCACACCTCTAAGCACAATAGCAAAGCTGGCACACAATAACAACCTGTCAAATAAATTTATCTTAACGCCTGTGTTTCATAAAACCAGACCATCTGTTTGCTGTTTCTCTGTATTCCAAATTACAATAGTAGTGCAATTATTTGCTCACAGTAGGTGCTAAATAAATACTTTTAACAATTTTTAAGTGTTCAGTTTGCAAACTTTTTAAGGCAGAATCCATCACTTCCATTTTTAAAAATCATTTTACTAGGTTCAAATGCTACAGACACTCAAATTCTTATAAATATTGCCTAAGTAGCTCAAAGGGAATCTTAGAGGAAAAATAAGGATGTATGAAATCCCTCTGTTGGTTTCTAGAGATTGGGAAGATATCTATTTCAAGGACAATATGTATAAGACAAATTAAAAATAAGTGGTAGGCAAGGTCAAATCAGATATATAATTTTATAGAAACTAGCCTTAGACAATAACTAAAACCATGGAAATGAATAATTTATTCAGGATATTGGCTGCTAAAGAGCACTGACCCATATATAGAATGCTTTGGTAAGAAGAGACTCAGTTTCTTAGACTAAACTCCAAAGATACAGACTTTTGATGAATTTAGATAACAGAGGGTCACTTGAGTCTTCATTTTAGGCAGCTAGTTTGGAAATGTGAGGGAAAAAGTCAGTTTAGTGGAAATTGGAGGACTTCCAATAGAAACAGTCTTGTAAGTTCATGCTTTGAAGACTCTTCTGCTCAAAAGCAATAGCAATGGCAGATTAAATACAAAAAGAGATGACTAAAAAGATAAAGCCACAGTTGAAAATTAGTTAAACATCTCCAAGGACCATAAATACAAGAAAAGCAAAATGCAATAAGCAGGTTGGAAACCATGGGCCTGAAAGTCTTTAGATCCAGAAGTTGACCAAGGCAACTAGAACTTCTAATCTCTCAGCTGAACTGACTTTGTGTGAAAGAAGTGACAAAGGCCAGACTTGCTGCCTGGAAGTGGAAGCAGGGATCTCTCACCTGTGTTGAGAAAAGGTACTGATCTGTGTATTCAGTGAGATGGGAGAAAGTGGACATCTTAGAACAAGCCACCACAAGCTAGGTAATTGCCTCTGCTTTACTTCTAGTATCATCATAAAACAGGAGTCCTTGATGTCCCACTTACGATCTCATTCCAGATGAAAAGTATATATAGTACTGAATACAGAAAGACTCAAGAACATTAACAAGGAAGAATGAGCATAAAGGAGAGAAAATTTCCACTCACAAGGAGTTGAAAATTAAAATTTCGAGACATAAGAAGAAAAGGAAAATTATTTTTTAGGAATACTGCTTAAAAAGCAAGAGGAATATGAATTCTTCCAGGTGAAATGAAAACATCAGAGCAATCTGAAAACATCAGGGCAGTTTTAAAATGTCTCTAAAATGTATATATTTTGGACTTACAAAGAGATGAAGAAGAAAGCATAATTTCTCATGAGAAATCATGAAGCCAGAAGGAAGCAACACAACAGTTTCCAAGTACTGAACAAAATGAATTATCAACTGTAGAATTCTACATTCAGTAAAATCATCCTTTAGCAATGAAAGAGAAATAAAGTTTTTCTTTACCCACCATCAGACAAAGGAAACCAAGAGAATTTGTCACTAGCAGATATACCCTCACTAGCAGATGTACCCTAAATGAATGGCAAAGGAAATCCTCTACAACCAGAAGAAAAATGATTGAAAAAAGGAGTCTTAGAACAACAGGAAGAAAAGAAGAATAATGAAAAAAGCAAAAATGTGAGCAAATATCATAGATTTTGCTACCTCTCTTGAGTTGTTTACATTATGTTTGACAAGTAGATAAAAAATTATGGTTCTCAACCTATATAGAGGGAATATTTAAGATAATCATATAAGTAAGAGATGGTAAAGAGACTTAGAGGGAAGTAAAGACACTTAGAGGGGAGTTTCTGTACTTTACTCTGATAAAAGTTGGCACCAGCAAACTGTGATAAGTATGTATGCATAATAGCACAATTGCTAAAAATCCATACAAAGAGATAAACTAAAAAATGTTATAGATACATCAAAACGGAATTATAAAACTGTTCAAGTAACCTAGTGAGGATAAAAAATATATATAAAGGAGAAACAAAAAACAAAGTGACAACTGGAAAACTAAAGTGGTAGATGTAAGTCCTACCATATCAGTAATTATATTAAATATAAATGGCCCAAATAAACCAATTAAAAAACACACTGGGCCAGGTGTGGTGGCTCATGCCTGTAATCCCAGCACTTTGGGAGGCCAGGGCAGGCCAATCGCCTGAGGTCAGGAGTTCAAGACCAGCCTAGCCAACATGGTGAAACCCTGTCTTTACTAAAAATACGAAAATTAGCCAGGTGTGGTGGCATGCACCTATAATTCCAGCTACTGAGGAGGCTGAAGCAGGATGGTCACTTGAATCCAGGAAGCAGAAGTTGCAGTGAGCCGAGATCATACCACTGCACTCCAGCCTGGGTGACAGCAAAACTCTGTTTCAAAAAGAAAAACAAACACACACACACACATACACACACACACACATTGGTACAGTGGATAAAAATCAAAATAACCTAACTATACACAAGGGCATTATGTTGAGTGAAAAAAAAAAGCCAATTTCAAAAGGTCACATACTGTGTAATTCAATTCATATAACATTTTTGAATGACATTTGGTTATTCAAGATGGAGAAGAGATTAGTGGTTGCCAGGGAACAAGAATAGTGAGATGAGGAAGGAGTGGGTATAACTGTAAAGTAGTAGCAAGAGGGAGATCTTTGTGGTGATGGAATAATTCCATTTGATTGCCATAGTAGGTATGCAAATCTACGCAAGTGATAAAATGCCATCAAACTATAAGCACACATGTACTCACTCATGTCAATTTTATGGTTTTGTTATTGTACTGTAAATGTTACCATTAGAGAAAACTCAGTGAAAGGAACCAGGAACCTCTCCAGGCTATGTTTAAAACTTTCTGTGAATCTTTTATTATTTCCAAATTAAAAGTTAAAAGAAACAAATTATGTCAACAAAAATTTGAGATTGGAAATAATTTAAGAAAAAATTAATAAATCAAAAATATTACTGAGAAATTTACCCAAATCCAATACCAAAAGATAAAGATATAAAATACATGAAACAATGGTTAACAGACATAAGGAAGAGATTAAGAATCTGGCCAGGCGCGGTGGCTCATGCCTGTAATCCCAGCACTAATCCCAGAGGAAAATACAAAATTAGCCAGGCATGATGGCAGGCACCTGCAGTCCCAGCTACTCAGGAGGCTGAGGCAGGAGAATCGCTTGAACCCGGGGGCGGAGGTTGTGGAGAGCCGAGATCACGCCATTGCACTCCAGCCTAGGCAACAAGAGCAAAACTCCATCTCAAATAAATAAATAAATAAATAAAATAAAAAGTAAATAAATAAATAAAAATCTGCAAAAAACATATAAAAGAGCAGATTTAGAATGAGAGGCTAAAAGAAATGTTAGAAAATGTTTTATAAGTGAAGAGATACATAAATATTATAAATAAAACAGATGCCAAGAAAGTTAATGAAAATAACCCTACACCCAGACCATAGAAGTAAAAGTTTATAACATCACATTTAAAAAGAAATCTTGAGGGTAACAAGAGCTAGAAAGGACAATTATTAACTGTGGGAAAATCTCACCTGCAATAACAAATGGCAAAGGCAAAGCCATGGAAGTAAACAAAACTATTTTTTTCTACCCACTAAGTTGTATTCAAAAAGGATACAGCCATTTTCAGACAATTGAAAAAGATCAATCATTACAATGACTTTTATTTTATCAATGAATAAAATCGATGTATATTTATACATTCCAGAGTGTTTAAAAATAAAAGATCAACTATTCATTCAAAGTGAATAAAACAAATATTTGTACATTTTATAAATCCTTTAGCTGAAAACATTTTTCACTGCAACTAGATTATACATCTCCAAACAGAATGGAAGAGGGAGGAAACTGTAGACAATTGTTTCCAAACCTAATTTTATCCTACTCTAAGAGCAGAATTGGTTTATTTTTCTTACTAATATCTTTCTTGAACAGATGAAATTATCAAGATAAAAGTCCTTTCTTTTAAAAACATACACTTTTGTGCAATAAGCTTGTTTTTCTTGGTTCCAAAATAACTTCAAAATAATTTCCTCCTTATTCTGAATTTTTGGAGAGTATCAAAAAAGAGAAAATTTCTTTTTAAAAGGGAAACATATTACTACATTTTATTTAGAATTCAAACATATGATTTTTTTTTTTCTTGGCTCACTCATTTGGGAGCTACTCTAATGAGCTGACAGGAAGTCAGTCTATTTTAGTCATCAGTCAATAAATTATGATATTATTTTATTAAGAACATGTTAATAAAAATTGTATGTTTTGTGATTTCAATTAATTTTATGACAAGAGGTTAAAACACAAATACTAATCCTAAGATTAAGTGGATAATATCTTTTTCTTAATTTACAACAGGGCAGGTTGAGCAGCAAAGTGGCAGCCTGCTATGTTGGGGCGATGGCCTCATTTTCGTCATATTAATGCGAGATACATAAGCAGGTGAGTGTCAGAGGAGAAGGTAGGATTGCGGGCAATCCTAAACCAGTTAGTTAGGTAGAATTCACTGAAATTGAATTAAATTTCTCAAAACCACCATCGCTGTGTGGGATGATATGATACACAAAAGAAATAAACTTGATTATTTCACTTATCAAAGCATTCCTTTGGCATTGTCTAAAAATAACTATTAGCTGATAGAGCCAAGCATCCCTGCTCTAATAGGAGAAAGGAAATTGAGATTTCCCAATATTCTTTTCCTTCCATGGCAGAGACTAGGGTTGTGTTCAATGATACATGTTTTTCTCACCATTTCATTGACACTTTTTTAATCTGATGATTTACTTTTATTCCATCCCTTAAAACTAATCCTAGGAAAGAGCTTAGAGAAATTTCCTGAATTACCTGGAGCAACAAAGAAAGACTAAAAGGTAAGTTTTTAGTTATATTGCTAGCATTTTTGTTAGACACAATGGTATTTGATACCTTTTAACTTCTATCAAATTTATTATTTAAAAATCATCAATCTACAATTGATGCTTAATAATTTTGTCAAAAATATAAGAAAAATATTCAGTATTAATCACTATATTATCGCGGTTTTTTTTTTTTTTTTTTTTTTTTTTTTTTTTTTTTTTTTTGAGACAGAGTCTCACTCTGTCGCCCAGGGGCTGGAGTGCAACGGCACGATCTCAGTGGCTCACTGCAACCTCCACCTCCTGGTTCAAGCAATTCTCCTGCCTCAGCCTCCTAAGAAGCTGGGATTACAGACGTGTGCCAGTATTATCACAGTTTAAAAAAGGGTTTTGTAAAATATTAACTCTCAATCGCCACTAAATCTAAAACATCTCATATATACTTTAATATCAAATAAAAGAAAACAAATGGTTTAACTGTATTTAAAGAGTGGGAATAAATATAGAGAGGTCATTATGTCAATGTTACAATTCACTCTTATGTGTGAGTAAAATTTATGATTAAGAAGTGTTGTATAATTGTTTTCTAAGGCAGTGGGCGTCACCTAGCACAGCTGTGGAAATTCCACATCTTTTCACACGTACGTTTAAATTGAAAAATAGAGGCCATGTAAGTTTATGAAGTATGGTGATAAAGTAAATTTATGACTGTTTTTTTTTTTAAATGTCTATCAATGGAAATCCCATAACTGATGTGGTGATAATATTTAGTTGCCAGAAAAAACCATGGCTAAGCCTTAAGAATATTCCCACTTCTCCCTGTATAGGCCTGAACTGGAAAAGTCATTCATTAAACTATAGTTTTACACCGGTCATGGTAAGTATTACTGAAGGCTGATTCTTTATCTCTCCATCTCCTTTAATCTGTAACAAGAGAGTGATCGCTACAGTTCCACAGACTTTAAACACTGGTCAGCATTTAAGTTTTTCTTCCATCTTTCAGGAGGCACTAAGAATATATTTTGCACAGAAAACACTAATAAGATTGCAGAATAAAAGTCTCAATCATGCATATATTCTTTCCCCACTTCTTTTACTCTTCTGTTGAGTTAGTGCTTAAAACAAATACTGCATCTTTCTCCATCAATTTCTTCCATGAAATTCAAAGTATTCAGGTGGGGATAGGTTATTTTCACATCCAGCCTGTGTGTCTCGCTGGATTATGAGAGGCTCAACTGCTGTCGTTTTGTTTTTCTCTGAAAGCAGGATGTGTTTGATTCCCTTCTTTTTAAAGTTACTCAAGAGAAAATGTTGACTGCTGTGACAAAATCTGGATGAAATTGTAGTTCAATGTGTTCTAAGACTCATACTCTAGGAAATGTATGCAGAGTACACTGAGATTAATAAATGAAGTGGAAAAATCTTCTATATTAAAATGTTTTTCTTTTGAAATTTCTTGTCAGTTTTGCATGTGTTTTATACTCTGTTTTTTGCCAAAGTTTAAGTATTGGCTTGTGGATGACAGGTGAACAGATATGATTGAGGTAATATTAGTGTTTAATTTGGCTAGGGTCTGGAAGAATCAAACAAATAGGCAAGGCTGTGAGATCAATGGATGACTTATTGCCAGAGTGTGACACTATGATCAGAGAACCAGGTAAGGCTGGCATCTGAGGAGGTAGTCCTGACACTCTGTTCAGAATTAACACATGAACAGAACACACAAGCAGAGGCTTGCAGGGTGGAGAGTGGGCTGCAGAGGCAGCACTTTTGTATACAAAGGACCAAATTGAAATAAAGTCAGCAGATGGAGTGGAGTTCTGAGAGATAATTTAGTCCTAAAGACCAAAATTAGGCTTTTTAAAGAACAGTACAAGATAGCAAGGTGGTATAAATAGATGGTGAAGATAAACTTCTACGAAATCAAGCATTAGCATCAGAGACACAGCCACTGAAAGCCTGGCTGTGAGAGGAGAATAGTTACTAGAAAACTGAGTAGGAACTATAGGGGATAATCACAAAACTAGGAAAGTAAACAAACAAAAAACTTGCCTTGATATTAAATTTTGAAGTTTTGCTTGAAGTAGTATGGATCAGTTTACAGCAGGTCAATGATATTGCTTAACAGAACTAGAAAAACAGGATAAATTATAAAAGACAGCAAGACCTGACGAAGCAAGAAAACTACAGAGAGCAGAGACATTCAGAGCTCGAGGCTCACAATTCAAATTTGGCCTCTGGCAGAGCACCACTATAGGAGAACAGAAAATCCAGAAGATATTTTGGCAATTGTGTAATACTAGAGTGATAAAATTGAAGACTTCAGGGAATTAAAACATGTAATTTGTCTCTGCCTTAAGATATTTGAGAGTTTCTGAAGCTATACTGGGTGAGTGAATAAATAATATGGAAATCTCTTGAAAATAGAATGTAAATTTTAAAAATACAAAGACCGCAGACGATTAGTTGGAAGGACTAGAAAAGATACAAATCAGAGGTAAACTGAATCGTATTAAAACTAAAATCGGGACTTTCCTAGTACAATTTATTATTGGAATACATGATCAGTTTCCTATTCTGCCTCGCAGAGGAAAAGGTAAACCCCTGTATATTTCGGGGCCTGAAAGAATGCTTAGCATCTCTCTAAGTTTAGTGTTCCACCCCTCTGTGTAATAAGTTGAATAGTATCCCAGTTTGCAGCCAAAAGATTATATTCAGCCAAGGCTGCAAACTGGGACACTATTAAAAACCTTAGTATATTTTCATTAGCTTTTGTTTATAATCTTTTCCTGCACTATTTTGTGGGAAAAAAAATAATTCTGTAGAGAAGTAGCAACAGAGAAAAACAATTTATGGTCCTCCTTTTGAGGTGCCCTTGAAAGTTTTTTTGTTTGTTGGTTTTTTTTTCTTTGGTTTTGTTTTTTTTGAGATGGAGTCTCATTCTGTTACCCAGCCTGGAGTGCAATGGCATGATCTTGGCTCACGGCAACCTCCGCTTCCCAGGCTCAGTTGATTCTCCTGCCTCTGCCTCCTGAATAGCTGGGACTACAGACGCCCACCACCACATCCAGCTCACTTTTGTATTAGTAGAGATGGGGTTTCACCATGTTGGCCAGGCTGGTCTCGAACTCATGACCTCAGGTGATCCGCCTGCCTCCACCTCCTAAAGTTCTGGGATTACAGGCGGGAGCCTCCACGCCCGGCCTGCCCCAGAGATTTAATCATAAGGACATCAGTGCTATCTTTGACAGTCTCCGAAGGAATTTACCATCATGTATCTGAAAACAACAGTGAAATCTCAATTATCACATTTCAGTAGATTCTCCATTTTTGTATCCAGCATGTTTCCCATCCAGCTACTCACCAGGCCCAACCCTGCTTAGCTTCCAAGATCAAATGAGATGGGGCGCTTTCAGGATGGTATGGCGGTAGACCGTATCTAACATGTTTGAAGGTAAAATCTCTTTCTTCACAGTGACCTTTGGATTACAACTATTGACTAGGTAATCTACAGTTGAACAATATAAGGAGGGGACAAAAACAAAAATTCCATAGAAGGCTTTAGATCTACTAATTCAAAACAATCATTGACCCATGAGCCTTCAGAATTGAATGGAAATAAATCAAAGAGAAATGAAATTGTTATGCACAGCTCAATTTCATTTTGCATGTATAGTTGTCGTTTCCTTGTGTTATTAGCATTCTAGCATAGAATCAATCTGTTCAACGTGCCACAGAAATCTATCATGTATTTCTTACCTACAGTAGAGGATTAGAATTATAATTTCTTTTTAGTAGGGCTAAATGCAGTAGGGCTATGAAAAATCTCCTAAGCCAGCTATTGTGAAGCTTGTCTTCCTGACTTATCAAACTCTCCTTTCAAAAATGAGCTCTGTTTATAAGCCCTTTGCTGGGCTGTGTTGAAGGCCTATCATTTGGGGCTTCACGTTAAGCCACTAGGCAGTGGTTTCAGTTGTGTTTTTCTTTGAGTTCTCAGAGTTAGTCAAAACTGGGCTCCAAACTGAAACCACCAGAACAATAAAGTTATATGCACTGGAAAGGGGAATGTGAGGAAAAGAAGAAAATTGGAAGAATAGTTTTACCCTGTTGTGCCAAGATTCACACAGCTGTATTTTTCTTTCAATATTATTTATAGCTTTCCATTTTAAATGATGAAAGTGGGAACATACCTCATTACTTAATATATTTTTATCTCTCTGAACCCCCTAAAATGGCTCATTTTAGGGGATACCAATAAGAACCTGGTATAAGATATTCTCTGTGGAAATAGTGGTGGAAATTACAAAGAAAACACAAGATAGATTATGCTGATTTATTCAAAAAGAACTCTCAACCAGGAATTGTCCCATCTTTCAGGCTGGAAATCTTCCAAACTACCTTTCTGTTTATATTTCTTAATTTCTGCTGCCACTTCCAAGCACAGTAAAAGAAGAGCAGAAAAAGTAGATTATTTGAAACCTCAAGAGTCTGCTTTTCATTAGTATTCTCAAGTTTTAGGAACTCAGTTTCTCTTATAAGACATATTTTATCCTACCACACAACCATTTTATATGAGAACCAAAGAACTATTGCATCATCTTATCAGTTGTGATTTTCAATCACTGGTACATTTTTTTCTGCCTTCTTGGAGTTTGAATTTGCCACGTTTGCTCCAGAAAAATAAGTTGATTCGTTTAATGGATGGGTTTTCTTTGGGGATGACATCAGTTTAAACAGCAATACTTATTCCAGTAATTCTAGTTTTTTTAAAAAAAATCTATCTTCTTTTGAGAGAATTACCTAGAGAACTGATTGTAAACATACTTTTAACATAACTTTTACAGATTAGAAATAATTATTAGATATTTGAGGCAATGTTGGAAAACTAATGAAGTAATTATTTAACGTGCATTTAATCCCTTCCCAATAATATATTTTTATGTCATTTTGATCTATAGATTCCTTTAAATAGGATTTGAATAATTTAGGTATTAATCATTTTAAAACACTAATATTTCATTTTTCTACCTAAGATATCACAAAAGTATTCTCATCAGAGTCCCCAAATAAAGTCTTATGACCAATTTCTTTACAAGTAAAAGTAGGGGAAATAATTGATGTGAGCATGAGAAAATTATTCAAAGATTAACAATTTGAACGATGATGACAGGAAATTTTGAGAGGATTCACTTTAAACATGGTTCTGAGAGGCAGTGGAATAAGAATAGAATTAGCTGCTTACCACTATTTGAAATATTTAGTTCTCTTTTTACTTCACAGAAATGTTTTCTCTTTTTTTTTTCACGGAGGTCGCTAACATTGACAGTGACTTACTAAATCTGCTTTGTAACTTGCATTAGTCAGCCAGAGCACTTGTAATAGATTTTCATTTCTAGAGAAGATATTGGAATGTAAAGGTAAACTTGTAAAATATTTCTTTATATCTTGTAAATTTAATTACTTGCCATGATTGTCCAACTTAAAATTATTATCAACGTATTTCTTTTTTTTTTTTTTTTTTTTTGAGACGGAGTCTCGCTCTGTTGCCAGGCTGGAATGCAGTGGTGCAATCTAGGCTCACTGCAACCTCCACCTCCTGGGTTCAAACGATTCTCCTGCCTCAGCCTCCCGAGTATCTGGGATCACAGGCAGACACCACCACGTCCAGCTACTTTTAGTTATTATTATTTTTTTTTTTTAGTAGAGACAGCGTTTCACCATGTTGGCCAGGATGGTCTCGATCTCTTGACCTTGTGATCCACCTGCCTCAGCCTCCCAAAGTGCTGGGATTACAGGCGTGAACCACCGCGCCTTTGAATTGCTAGGTAATAATTTTCTATGACTAATTTGGGGATTATCATTCATGCATACAAACTGAAGCAAAGCTATGTTTAATATTGGGTTTCACAGAGAGTAGAACAGTGGTTACTAGGGACAGGGTAAGGGCAGGGGGAATGGGAAGATATAGGTCAAAGTACAAAGTTGCATTATGTATGATAAATAAGTCTAGAGAACTAATGTACAACAGAAGGTCTAGAGTTAATAATGTATTCACACTGGTACTTTGCTAAGAGAGCAGATTTTAGCTACTCTTACCATGAAATAAAGGAGGAAAGGAAGGAAGAAGGTAGGAAGGAAGGAAGGAAGGAAACATGGGAGGGGAGAGAAATAAAAAAGTAATGATATGAGATATTTGGTTTGTTAATTTGCTTGACTGTAGTAAACATTTCACTATGTATATGTATGTTAAGGTAAGTATGTCAAAACATCATGTTGTATTTTTAAATATATATACAGTAAAA
This sequence comes from Macaca nemestrina, assembly GCF_043159975.1. Taxonomy (NCBI): domain Eukaryota; kingdom Metazoa; phylum Chordata; class Mammalia; order Primates; family Cercopithecidae; genus Macaca; species Macaca nemestrina. Next base: position 79,962,299 of record NC_092135.1, on the reverse strand, counting down.
GATAAAATAAAATTAGGTTTCAGTGTATCCTTATAAAGCTAAATATGATTGGACATTTGATAATTTTGAAGCTTTTTTACTTTGATCAAATTGCCAAATCACAGAATTGCTCATTTAAGTCATATTCTTATTTATAGTTATGCTATTTTATATCTTCCATGGATGAGTAATTTATTTTTTCCAAACCCTTTTGCATTTTGAACTGTGTAGATATAACCATTGCAAATTTCAAAATAATTGTATCTGAGTATCACTATTATAAGTATACACTATTATAATTATTAAAATAACATAAAATAAAGCAACATTCTCTTTAACTAGAATTCTGTATAACAAGAGGCAAACTTTTATTTTTTAGTTATAGATGGAAAATTTATTCTTAAAATCACAAGATGTTACTGTACACATTAAACACATATGGATGATCTGTTTATAAACAAAGTGGTAATCTTTTCATGGCTTAATCAACTGAAGGCATCCTATCATCAATGAAAGACTTTTTTTTTGTTACTAACCGAGAGGTCAATGGAACAATATTCTTAAAATCCTATTTCACGTTCTATAACTTTTTATCAACTTGAAAAATACAGAAGTTAGTTTCTGTCACTTGATCATCTGAAACAAACATTCACTTCTCATCCTAAATAACATGCCTCAAAAAAACCAATGCTTCATTTATTGAGTTTTAAAGATTTATGGATTAAATATCTGTGTAATTGGATTCTGTTTTCAGCTCTTGGGGTTTTTACCTATCCTGACAATCTTAACCTTCATGTAGTTTCTCAATTTTCTTGTCTCAAATGTAATTTACTTGAGGGTTGCACAGTGTGTTCTAAAATGCAGTGATTATTTCTAGTAGCTATATGGAAGAACTGTGAAAGGACAGACCTGTAACAAGTACCAGCTCAATATGTTTGGCACCAAGTTCAGACAGGAAAATGGAATATACATATATCTATAGCTAGAGAGACAGAAAGATGAAGGAAAAGGAGTTTTATCTTTGTATAAGTCTTAAACTAAACCATTTTTTTCTTATAATGGTGACATAAGAGAAAAATAGAATAAAAACACATTTAAATGCAGTTTGTAGATTAACGCCTATGGTAGTCTGTGTCTTATATGTAAGATTGTTTGTCACCATGGATCAAAATGTGTCCAACATTTTAACAATAATTTATTGCACATATACTCAGTGCTATGCATCCTTTTAGGAACTGAGGTCCAACCCTCCTGGGGAGTTTAAACTCTATCGAAAAAGACAGATGATTAAAAAGCAACCACAGTACAGTATGATAAATAAGGGCTGCAACAGAGGAAGCACAGAGTGTGGGGGAAGTATATATCAGGGGCGTCTATCTTATCATTTTTTTCCTTAAAGGAAATAAATATTTATAAGCTTGCTGCTGAGATGGCCAGCAAAGGTGAGTGGGCAAGGAAGATGGGTAGGGTAAGACTGGAGATGAGAAAAGATCTTCATCAGATGAAACAGCTTGTGGGAATGTCCCTGAGCTGTGAGAGAGCACGACGTTTTTAAGAAATTAGAAAAAGCTCAAATATTTGGACTATAGAATGCCAGGGTTGAGTTCAGAGAAAGGGTTGAAGATTTAGTAAGACTAGATGATTCAGGGATTTGAAACTGTATGAAGAAGTTTGTAGTTTATTCCAAAAGTGATGGAAAACCAATGTAGGGTTTTAAACAGAAAGAGGCATGATCAGATTTCTTTCATAGAATGATCATTCTGACAGTTATGTGTAGAATGAATTGGAGGAGTCCATCCTGGATACAGGTAGCTCAGTTAGGGAGACATTGCAGTTATTCAGGTGATGGATGATGAAGGTTGAAACAGGTGAGAGAGATACTTAAGAGAAAGAATGGACTTGACTTGCACACTGACTCGACGTGGATGAGGGTGGGGAAATGGGTGACAGGAAAAGTGAGTCAAACATTATATCCAGTTTCTGGTGTAGATTTTAAGTTCATGGAATTGTTCATATTGTTGTACTTACTGATTATCCAAGTATGTAGAATTCAGTTACAGTCACTCTCAGGAGTGAAAGCAGAGCTGAAGACACAGATTTGGGAGTCTTCAGCATCTAGGTTGTCAATAAAGCCATGAGAGAGGATGACAATGCCCAGGAAGAGGGTGGAGGACTAGAGAAGTAGAGGGCCAAGGTAGCAACTCTAAGTAATAGCAACAGATAAGGAATAGACTGCAGGGAAGAGGCCTGTAAAAAGATACAAGAGAAGCCAAGGATTCGAGGGGAAACCTCATGGTAACCTATACAACTTACATCAGCGTCATTCTTCAGGGTATGCTTGAAGTTGTCCTGGATCAGCTACTCCACATTTGCATGAGTGGCACATGTGTAAACTGCTTACACATGGTGTGCTGTTTAGGTAGATTATTTGTATCATACCGTGTCTGGGCACATATGTGGTAAAAAAAAAAAAAAAAAAAAAAAAAAAAGAAACTTTATAGAGTTTTCTCCTATTTTTTTTTTCACGTTTTATGCTCGATTTCAACATGAATGACATTATGGCAGATCAATCAGATATTCTTTTGCTTGTAATTTTGCTTATTAAAGTTTTTAAAGCAGTATTTTGAGTTCAGTATATAATAACCATATTTCAGACCTTTTGAGGAGGTTTGGCAGGAGGTTGAGGATATCACAAGACTCTCTGGAAATCTGTTCTTGTAAAATAAAATTTTGGTGGTTTAAGAAAATAATTCAGGAACAGATGGATCAAATTTACTCCCACATACATGAATTTGAATACGAAGTGGTTGACCAAATGCATTTTGCATTCATCTAAATATAATTCTGTGAGTACTGACCTGGCAAAAAATGCTGAGTTGTGTGTTCTTTTGCTTTTCTAATATTTGGCCATTATGTTGTAATAGTCAATTTTAAAAAAAATTTTCTGGCAGCTCATTGTCTTCAGTTGCTTACATATTTTTAAGGTTAAGGACAACGTTATTAAACAAATATTGTTGTTCAAGTTTCTTAAGAATTCTTATTGTAGCAGATGTTTCAGATGCCTTGTGTCCAGAAAGGTCCACAATCATCTCTGGTTGACTGAACCTATCTCATTTTCTGTCGTTCTCCTAAAGCTAATACCTCCAGCTTCCCTGGTACCTTTTAATGTGACTTGGTTTCAGTACCACGTTTTCCTGTTTGTCTCATGACTTGATGCCACCTCTTAAAAGCTGGTGCACAGAACTGAACACAACATTCCAGACCAAGGGATAAGGCATTACAATTCTGCTATTGTAGCAGAGGACTAATATGATCTTGTTTACTTCATTCCACCTCAACTTCATGCCACATGCATGTTCCCTCTTTCTACCTAGGGCATTCTCTGACTCTAGGAGAATCAAATGCAGGTGAAGTTAATGCTCTTGGGGGACAGTTCACAACCAATAGAGGACTGATGGCCGTGAGTGAAAACTTCAGCCTCCTGTTCTTCAGGTGGGCAGCCGCAGCAAGGCAGGCTAGATACCTCTTAGGAGGTCCCAACATAGTCAAGCCTTCATTTCACAGCAATGACCTTGATAATGAGTCTTTTATTTCCTCCTTCTCTCACTTATTCTTGCTTTCTGAAACTCTATCCCAGATAAAGTACTTCCATCCAAAGCCTTTTCACAGTCTCTGCATTCCAGAGACTCTAAGTCATTCATTTTTCATATTTATCTGTGACATGAAATAATACATCCTTGAACTTCACTGAACAAAGATCAAGAAGTATTTATTCTTCTTTTATGTTAATTGAAATTTTACCAAATTAGTAGGGTAAAAAAAGGAGTCATACTTTCTATTCTATTCCAGGAAATCTCCTTCAGTGAATACAACTACATAATTCAATTATTACAATTCAACATGAATAAGATGTGTTAAATACAACATATACTGACAAGTAAGTGGAAGAGAAGGAGTTACGTACATAGAAAAGGAAAAAGTATGACTGACCCTGATTACAAGAAGTTCAAAAAATAGTTGGAAAAATGGGATACAAACACATGTATGAAATAACCACATATTAGATCAAAGGAATGTAGATAAATACATTATAAATTAAACTTTAAGCACTATAAAGCTGCCAAAAGCAGAATAAACAGTCAAAGGTTATCAATTTGGGGAAGGAAGCAAACATGACAAAATTTTGTTGCTGGATAAAGGGCAACTATATGAACGCATGAAGGAATATATGGACATATGTTATATGATCCCTTTGGTCTACTATGATAATTTTTTTGTTTTTCTTTTCTTATTTTTAACCTTTTATGATTGTATTTTCTTAGTGCATACAGTTTATATACCAAAAGTGGCTACATTTGGGACAATTTTTTTTTTTTTTTTTGAGACGGAGTCTTGCTGTTGTTGACCTGGGCTGGAGTCAATGGTGTGACCTCAGTTCACTGTAACCTCCGCCTCCCAGTTCCAGCAATTCTCCTGCCTCAGCCTCCCAAGTAGCTGGGATTACAGGAGCCTGCCACCATGCCTGGCTAATTTTTGTATTTTTAGTAGAGACGGAGTTTCACCATGTTGGCCAGGCTGGTCTCAAACTCCTGACCTCAGGTGATCCACCCACTTCGGCCTCCCAAAATGCTGGGATTACAGGTGTGAGCTACTGCACCTGGCCTGGAACAATTTTTAGTAAGAGAAGTGCTTCATATAAAATTCATATCTAATGTCAATGACATATTCCATTTTTTAAAATTGTGAAGAAACTTAGATTAAAACACATCCAATGCAATTTCTATAAAAATATCAACATTATTTTTCACAGAATTAGAAAACAACAACCCTAAAATTCATATGGAACCAAAAAGGAGCTTGAAGAGCCAAAACAATCCTACACAAAATGAACAAATCTGGACGTATCGCATTACTGGAATTCAAATTATTCTACAAGGCTATAGTTACCAAAACAACATCTTACTGGTATAGAAGTAGATACCCAGACCAATGGAAGAGAATAGAGAACCCAGAAAGCCAGTTACAACCAAATGATCTTTGACAAAGCATACAAAAACATAAACTAGGGACAAGACACCCTATTCAATAAATGGTGCTGGGAAAACTGGCAAGCCACATGTAGAGAAATAAAACTGGGTCCCTATCTCTCACCATATATAAAAATCAAGCCAAGATGGATCAGAGTCTTAAATCTAAGACCTGAAGCCATACAAATTCTAGAAGATAACGTAGGAAAAATTCTGTAAGACATTAGCCTAGGCAAAGAATTCATGACTAAGACCCCAAAAGGAAATGCAACAAAAACAAAAATACATAAATGGGATATATTTAAACTAAAAAGCTTCTACACAGCAAAAGAAATAATCATCGGAGTAAACAGAAAACCCATGGAATGGGAGAAAATATTTGCAAACTATGCATCCAACAAACGACCAATATCCAGAATCTCCAACAAACGACCAATATCCAGAATCTACAAGGAACTCAAACAAATCAGCAAGAAAATAAATAAATAATCCCATTAAAAAGTGGGCAAATGACATGAATAGGCAGCTCTCAAAAGAAGACATACCAATGGCCAATAAATGTATGAAAAAAATGCTCAATATCACTAATCATCAGGGAAATGCAAATTGAAACCACAATTAGATACACCTTACTCCTGCAAGAATGACCACTATCAAAAAGTCAAAAAACAATAAATGTTGGTATGGATGTGGTGAAAACGGAATGCTTAAAAGCTGCTAGTGGGGATGTAAACTAGTGCAAACTCTATGGAAAACAGTATGGAGTATTTTCAAAGGACTAAAAGTAGATTTACCACTTGATCTAGCAATCTTACTACTGGGTATCTACCCAAAGGAAAATAAGTGAATATATCAAAAAGCACCCACATGCATATGTTTATTGTTGCACAATTCACAATTGCAAAGATATGGTACCAACCTAAGTGCCCATCAACTAATGAGGAGATAAAGAAAATGTGGTATACATACACCATGGAATACTACTCAGCTGTAAAAAGAATGAAATAATGTCTTTTGCAGCAACTTGGATGGAGCTAGAGGTCATTATTCTGAATGAAGTAACTCAGGAATGGATAAAACAAATATTGTACATTTTCCTTTACAAGTGGAGGTAAGCTATGGATACACAAAGGCATACAGAGTGATATAATGGACTTTGGAGACTCAGAATTGGGAGAGCATGAGGGGGGTGAGGGTTTAAAAACTACATATTGGGTACAATGTACACTACTCAGATGTCAAATGCACTAAAATCTCAGATTTCACCACTATACAATTCATCTATGTAACCAAAAACCCCTTGTGCCAGGAGTGGTGGCTCACACCTGTAATCTCAGCACTTTGGGAGGCCAAGGTGGGTGGATCACTTAAGCCTGGGAGTTCAAGACTTGTCTGGGCAACGTAATGAGATCTTAGCTCTACAAATACACAAAAAAATTAGCTGGGCATCGTGGCACATGCCTATAGTCCCAGCTGCTTAGGAAACTGAGGTTGGAGAATTACCTGAGTTGGGAAGGTCGAGGCTGCAGTAAGCCGTGAACATACCACTGCATTCTAGCCTAGGAGACAGAGTGAGATCTGTCTCAAAAAACAAAACAACAACAACCCAAAACCCACTTGTCCTCCAAAAGCTACAAAATGAGACTTCTCTAACACGAAGCTGGTTTGAGCAATACCATTTGCAGATTACCTCTATGACACTTTCAATCAAAATTATGTGGAACAATCCAAGATGACAACATAGGAAAGGAATTCAAAATAGGCCAATAACAAGTTCATACTTCTCATCCCAGTGGAAATACTTATTCTGCTTAATAACAACAATAGAAAAGGAGATCAATACTTATATAAATTGAAAAGTAAATATTGCAATATTATGGACAAATAAAGAGTATACAAGTTTAGAATTGTGTGGAAGAACATAAAGGACATCTACTCCAAACTCGTATTCAAAGCAAGGATCCTTTCTGTGTGTCTTAACAGACTGTCTTTCAAAACAACTTACACAGTTTAAATAAAAGGGAATGAATTAAGGACTTTTGAGACAATCTCTTATAAAAAATGAAATAAAGTAACCATTAGAAAATTATCTTCTGTTCTGAGCTAAAATCTACCTCCCTGGAGCTTCTGCCCACATCCTTGTTACTTATGGCAGTTGATGATTCTTAAAAGCTGATTCTTAGAACTGAGCACTACATTCCTGATGAGGGTATGTCACAGCTCTCTTAATGTCACAAAGGACTGCATCAGCTGCCAAACACATTAGGCACACACAGCCTACTGCCTTTTTACATCCATGGATTTGATTCACAAAAACCCTTTTCTTTCTTCTGTATGCAGTCAACTTTAATTAGTTAAATACAGGATCTTACATTCTTCCCTGATAGAGTTAATCTTGAAGGGTTTCAACCTATCTAAATGGCTTGTCAGGATCTCTTCAGCTTTTATCCAGCCATTCAATGCCTACATATATCTTTTCAGTTTGGGGGCATTAACAAGACTTCACTTAAAGTCATCAATAAAAAATATCAAACAAATATAAGGATGCAAATAACGAGACAGAAGAAGCAATCCACTAAGAGAGTTTACTCCAGGTGCCCGTATAGGTATAGTTAGTTTAAAAATTATGAATCAGACTGGGTGCAGTGGCTCGTGCCTATAATTTCAGCACTTTAGGAGGCCAAGGCGGGCAGATTGCTTGAGCTCAGAAGTTCAAGACCAGCCTGGCCAACATGGCAAAACCTCATCTCTACAAAAACCACAAAAAATTAGCTGGTCGTGGTGGTGTGTGCCTGTAGTCCCAGCTACTCAGGAGACTGAGGTGGAAGGATGGATTGAGCCCAGGAGGTGGAGGCTGCAGTGAGCCATGATCAGGCCACTGCACTCTAGCCTGGGCAACAGAGTGAGACCTTATCTCAAAAACTAACTAACTAACTAACTAACTAACTAACTAAATAAATAAATATATATATATATATATAAATTGCCTGAATGTATTAATATTATAACCCAATTATTCTCCACAGTAAATATAAAGATATCAGGAGATATTTTCCAAATATCTTACTGATATATATGTGGTTTCAGCATGACTTTGACCAATTAGTAGCATAATCTAATAAAAGTGTAGAAATAAAGTTGTGAGGAAGTGATTTGCTTTTAATGAACTTACTCTTGTTTCTAGGAAATGACATTTGAGATAACTGTGATGTCTGTAATAGATTTTGCTTCAAATTCAGGTGAAATTAGTGGTTCACAGTTTCCAAACTCTGATATTTTCTTGTTCATAAACATCACAATTACCTGCAGCTCATTTATTTCACCTGTATCTTTATATGTTGCCATCAATTGCTTGTTCATTATAATTGCTATTCTTTAATTGCTTGTTGTTACATGTTATTTTTTGTTTTTTGTTTTGAGATGAAGTCACGCTTTGCCACCAGGCTGCAGTGCAGTGGCCCGACCTCAGCTCACTGCAACTTCCGCCTCCCAGATTCAAGCGATTCTCATGCCTCAGCCTCCCAAGTACCTGGAACTACAGGCGTGCACCACCACACCCAGCTAATTTTTGTATTTTTAGTAGAGACGGGGTTTCACCATGTTGGCCAGGATGGTCTCGATCTCTTGACCTCTTGATCCACCAGCCTCAGCCTCCCAAAGTGCTTCCTGAGCCTAGAAAGCTAAATAACAAGCTCTCCTATTTTATTACTGAACTTAGATTCAAGTCTTCTTTAACAATATTTATATTTCATCCTCACTTGGAGGAGAATTTGTCTTGTAGAAAAACTATGAAAGAAATATGAGTCAACGACCTCTGCCTTTTTTGTTTGTTTTTATTTTTCATCTAATATTCTGGCATTGTAACAAAGCAACTGGGAATGCCCTGCTTCTTTTTGCTCCTAGAGAACCTAAAAGCTATTTTATGTACATGTTTAATGGTATGTTATTTTCAAGCCTCAACCCGTTCTGGTATTTAGCCTGTCTAATACAATTCCTACAAATCCACTGTCTCTTTGAAATTCACATGTTGTTATGTGTTCCTTTTTTCACCTTTGTGTTGTTTCTAAAAAATGAACATCTAAGGTCTTATCTTTATTGAAACATGCTAATATAACAGAAGGGTAACACAAAAATCCAGGCTTCTAGTGAGTTCACCTTGAAAATGAAACTTATAAGTATAACTTACAAATGTGTCATTTAATAGTACTTGTATTATACATACACACACACACATATTAGGCTGGTGCAAAAGTAATTGTGGTATTTGCCATTACATTTTATACATATATATATATATATATATATAGAGAGAGAGAGAGAGAGAGAGAGAGTGTATATATCAGATTAAATTGTAATAATAACATTGTTTCTATTCTCAATAAATCTAGAATTACAAAATGTTGAGAGTAGAATATAGAGATACCTTAGAGATCACCTAGATAAATATATTTTAGTTATTTTAATTATCTAAATACTAAAAATTATGCAGAAAAGCAGAATTAAGTATCAGTATACCTGTGTAGTAATTTCATGTTTAAAATGTTTGTGCATTTCAGTTATGCATATGAAATAAGCAGCAAATAATAATAGTAATAATCCAGTAACTACTATTTAATAACTACTTAGTATCAGGACTGTGCTAAGAATTTTAATATGTTATATTCTATTTAATCTCAACAAAACTATTGGGTGGTTATTATCAGCCTCCATTTACAGGCAATGAAAGAAGCAAGTCACATAGTTAATGGAGAAATCAGGATTTGAAACCAGTTCAAAGCAGACCAATTGAGTCCTCAAGAGGAGAAACTATCTAGATAGATTATTCCTTCTTACAGAGATTGTAAGAAGGAAAAGGGCCTTTTGTGCTACCAAATAAAATGAAATCAAATTCAGGTTGAATTTGTAGTTTCAGCCTTCTAACTCACTTTCTTTAAAGTGCTTGTTTTGGAGAGTCCATTTTTTCTTCTGCTGCTCAGTCAAAATTCCTGTATGTGAAAAAGCAAATGTGTGTGTGTGTGTGTGTGTGTGTGTGTGTATAAATGCATAATGAAATGAGGGAGTATAGCATGCATAGCGTGAGTCTATATTAAAATCATTCTGGGATTAGTCAGAAACAATTAAGCTTTTTCGAGTTGGCAGCAAGAATATCATATTAGTCTGTTCTCACACTGCTATAAAGCACTACCTGATACTGGACAATTTATAAAGAAGAGAGGTTTAATTGACTCACAGTTTCCATGCGCTGCACAGGAGGCATGGCTGAGGAGGCCTCGGGAAACTTACAATCATGGCAGAAGGCAAAGGGGAAGCAAGTGCATCTTCACTTGGCCAGCAGGAGAGAGAGAGCGAAGGGGGAAGTGATATACACTTTCAAACAACCAGATCTCATGAGAACTTTATCATGAGATAGCACTTGAGGGATGGTGCTAAAACATCAGAAACCACCCCCATCATTCAATCACCTCCCACCAGGCCTCACCTCAAACACTCTGGATCACAACTTAACATGAGATTTGGGTGAGGACACAGAGCCAAACTATATCAAATGCCAAGAAGTAAACTCTATGAAGAAACAAATTATGCATAATTCCTCATGGCAATTTCTTTTAAGTATGGCACTTACATGATTCGTTAGAGGCTTACAGTTGAAAAATTGAGAATTAAACAGTTACTAAAGCTGATGAAATATTGTGAAAAAAATTTTAGGCATTTGAATCTAAAACCAGCTTTGTATAATAACAACCATTTTGCCATTCATTCATGCTATAAACTTTCACTGTGAATTGGACACTCTATTCAATGATGGGGATGGGAGGAAGCAAGGTGATGTGGCGATGAAGAGCCCAGATTCATGGTCAGACTACAGAACTATTGAACAGATGTGCACATGAGCATATAGTCACTTCTCATTCCCTCACAAAGTATTTATTGAGCAACAAAGAGGTGCCAGGCACTGGGCTAGGTATTGGGAATAAAAAGTGCAATCAGATACAGTCTTTCTTTCAAAAAGAGACAGACCCCAAATAATCACAATGTAGCATATTAAAGGTGCGTTAAAGGTGTGTAAGGAGCCACAGGAGTACAGTTCAATCCATAAAACCTTCATTGCATTCCTAATATGTGCCTAGGACCATGATAAAAGATGTGAACATTTGCTGATTTTGGTAGCCTACCCTCCTATTTTCTTTCCAACAGCAACCTAATAACTTCGGAGGAATTACATTTTTCCTCTGTGGATAATTTTGATGAGACTGCCTTTTAGATACCTGGGTCTACTTGAGGACTGCTCATTTACTGACATTTCCACATTTCTGATTACATCCTTCCAATTTAAGCCTTCTACTTAAACTGATCAGAATTAATTCAAATAGGTCCAAGTAATTAAAACATCAGTCAAACCAGTCCTGCCCTTAAAAGTTTATAGTCTATTTGTGGAGAAACAGTTTTAATATCAAAAGATAAATGTGTCATGTCATGCTGATTTTTCTGCCACATCTCTGCTATCCAGTCTCAATGACCTTCTTTTAGTTCCTCAAACACATTCTTCTTCTTCCCACCTCAGGGCTTTTGTACATACTTTTCCTTCTAATTAAAAAACATACATTCAATCTCTTCCCTATTTTGCATTGCAAATATTAATTCCATGACTAAGCCCTCTTTGACCACCTAGACTAAGCTACTTCTGTCTTGTTATATACTCTGATGCCACCTTTTAATCCAATTCATAGTTAAAAAGGCTTCTTGATTCTAAATATGAATCTTGGCAAAGGAGGAATTAGCCACTGAAAGATCAGAAGAGTTCTGCAGGAACAGAGAACATCAAGAATACAAGGATACATTTCTACAACTTTTCTGGGTCCTGGTACCTAGAAGCAGTTCAAAGCGATTTAGAGTAGGGATGAGATTGAAAAGGTAAATAGGAAACATCGTAGTGGGCCTTTAATATCACACAAATGAGCTTGGACCTTTTCTGCACTTCTTAGAAAATTTGTGAAGGGCTTTATAAATAGAGAAATAATGTGGTCAGTTGTGCATTTTAAGAATATGACTGTTGGAAAAGAGAAGGGTAATAGCAAAGTTGGCACAATGAGTGAGACAACGTTATTGTAAAAGAATGGAGATGATAAGGACCTGAGTTAAGTAGTGGTCATAAGGGAGATGTGGGCCACATTTGAGAAATATTTTAGAGATAAAATGGGCAAAAATTGAAGATTAGTTGGGTGTTAAAGAATACATAACAGGGAGCAAGTTTGGAAAGTTAAAGGAAGTAATAAATTCACTTTTAAACATGTTAAGCTGATGTGCCTCTGGGATGCCCAGAGTTAAACATCCAGATGATTTTTAAACATGGACATCTAAAGATCAGGTAATATTTTTGGCTCAAGACACTGATTTGAAAGTTATCAGTATATGACTGACAGTTTTAGACTATGAGAGTAAATAAAATTAAGAGAGTAAGTAAAGGTGTCATGAGGAGAATAGGTATTACAAGCTCTAGAAAGATCAGTGTTTGTGTTGTAGGAAACTTAGGAACTGAGCAAGATGTGGCAAGGAAAGGAGGACACCACAAAAATCAAGGAAGAAAAGAATTGCAAGAAAGTTAACATAGCTAACAATGTTAAGTAGTAGAGAGGGATCAAGCACTTCAAAAATGATCACTGAGTCCTCCTTGTGGTGTCCTTGTGGTGTCCTCCTTTCCTTGCCACATCTTGCTCAGTTCCTAAACTATGCAGCCATAAAAAAGGATGAGTTTGTGTCCTTTGTAGGGACATGGATGCAGCTGGAAACCATCATTCTCAGCAAACTATCACAAGAACAGAAAACCAAACACCGCATGTTCTCACTCATAGGTGGGAACTGAACAATGAGATCACTTGGACTCGGGAAGGGGAACATCACACACCGGGGCCTATCATGGGGAGCGGGGAGGGGGGAAGGATTGCATTGGGAGTTATACCTGATGTAAATGACGAGTTGATGGGTGCTGACGAGTTGATGGGTGCAGCACACCAACATGGCACAAGTATACATATGTAACAAACCTGCACGTTATGCACATGTACCCTAGAACTTAAAGTATAATAATAATAAATAAAAATTTAAAAAAAAGATCACTGGATTTGACAATTATTTAATAATTATTAACAGTAACTTTTAACAAAGCAACTGAAGTGGAGTGAATTTGGGAGTAAAGTCGGACTCCAACAGGCTAAAAAGAAATAACAGAGAGAATTTGCAACAACTCTCTCAAGAAGTTTGTCTCTGAAGGGCAGAAGATGAGGTAATGCCCAGAGAGCTCAAGAGAAGTTTTGTTTTTCAAATAAGAGGATTAAATATATTGATAACTTAAGGAGAAAGCATTAATATTTATCGAGCACTTAGTATGTTGGGCATTATTCAACCCATCATTCTATTGTAATACTCAGAATAGGTAGTGGAAGTATTAGCATTTTTATAGATGAGAAAATTAAAGCTCTGGCATTGTATAATCCAGTGCAGCTCACACAGCTTGTAAGCAGTGGAACTAGAACCTGGACCCAAGCAGTCTAACTTTGAGCCCACACTGCTAACTATACTGCCTTTCAGAAGGAATGGAGACACTGAACATAATGGAAATAAATTCATCAAAAATAAGTATGTGGTGGGGCCAACTATGTATCAGAAAGTGCTCTAGGCTCCTGGAATATACCAGTGAACAAAAACCTGACAAAGATCTTTTCCCCTTAGTAATGGAGACATAAAATAAACAATAAACACAATAAATAAGTTAATTATATGGTATGTTGGATGGTAACAAGTATTATGGAAAAACGAACCAGTAGAGCAGAGTAATCGGTTGGCAAATTAAATATGGTAGTCAGGGTAGGTCTCATTGAGAGACTGACATTAGAGCAAGGTTTGAAATAGGTGAAAAAGTTAACCATGTCTAGAAACAAATGCAATAGTTGATGTTCAGTTCTTCTTTAGATTGGATTAGCTCAGTTGACAGGGATGGCCCCCTTGAGTTTTGGCTGAACTGTGAACATTTCAGAAGGCCAGTTTCCATGTTTATCTGCTATGATTTGTTGGTGTATTACATCACTGTAACCACAAATTTAAATGTTTAAGAAAGAACAATTTACCTTCTACCAATGCAAAAATAAATAGTAAACTTTAAACTGATACCCAAGGGACTTTCCCAGGAAAGGACACCAAAATTTCTCTCTCCAACAATCTCCCCGGTTTAAGATTGGGCTATGATCTGGAATGTGGAAAATATAAGATATGGTACAATTTCTTTATCATACATACATGTTTCCTAAGTGAATATCAATCTTTTTTTTTCTTTTAACAACATTTTCTAGGTACGTTTGGTTAAGTAGTAGAATTACTCATAGTAGAATATATAAACTATAAATTATAGAATTTATAAATTGTGAAGTTTCCAGTAAAACATTTCACCAGCTGTTGATCTTGGGAAAACAATGTGTGTGGTCAAAGAGCTGTATCAGTGTTTATATTGCAATGGGACTAAAATGATATTTGATAAGAAAATAAGAAGTGAGGCTACTGTAATACAAATCATGCCTAAGTAATTACAGCAAGGCTTTTGATTTCTCCTTTAACATATTGTCGAATTCTTTTAAAAAATGTATTTGAAGAAATGATGATATCCTAAGTCATACATACAAATTCTCCAGGCTATAACTAAACTAAGTAAATGATTTAAATTTTTTTACTTTATTTTTTCCTCCAAACATTTTTATCTGAATGTTTAGCAACTTAACGACTTTTTTCTTCACATAAAAATAATGTCCACTTCTTAAAATTCAAGCAAAACAGTCCACTATAGTGAAGAAAGTCAAGCACTATTACTATCCAAATGTAATCATCATAATCAGGTGAATCTTATGCCAGATAATTCTTGTTACATAGACGAATATAGAAGAATAGAGTAATTTTTTAATTTAATGGATTTCTACTATTCACGATATTGCTAGGTTTTTTTCTTTTTTTTTTTTTTTAAGACATATTCTCACTCTGCTGCCCGGGCTGGATAATCCAGGGCAGCTCACACAGCTTGTAAGTAGTGGAACTAGAACCTGATCGTGATCTCATCTCACTGCAACCTCTGCCTCCCGGTTCAAGCAATTCTCCTGCCTCAACTGAGCTGGGACTACAGGTGCATGCTGCCATGCCTGGCTAATTTTTTGTATTTTTGTATAGACAAGGTTTCACCATGTTGCCCAGGCTGGTCTTGATCTCCTGAGCTCAGGAAATCTGCCCGCCTCAGCCTCCCAAGATATTGCTAGTTTTTAAAGGTTCTATAATACTTCTTCAACTTAATGAACAAAAAGATAGTGATGTAAATTTCTAGAAGTTAGTAAATGTCAAATAAGTATTTCTTCACCAAGAGGTAACAGCTCTTCAAAGATAATTTTAACATTATTAAAAAAAAGACATTATTTTAACAATATTTCAAGTGTAGTTGTAATCAATTGACTGTGGTCTGAAATATTTTAAAAATTAGTACTTTCATCTTTCCTCAAACTGTTTTCATAACCCTTTCATTTTTTGGTTCTAATTATTATATTTTGGGATTTATAATGTTTACATTCTCTTCCAAAACATAGTTATTTAATCTTAATTCTAAGGATAGATATATACTCACAAATACTGTTTGTATCACAGCTTCTTCATCCTGAGTCCTTTTTAACTTGTTTAGATTTAGCTGAATTTCATCATTATTTTTTAGAAGGCCTCATAGAAAACTCTTTTTAATTCTTACATGCTTGAGAATATCTGTACCTTGAAATACAAAAATAATTTGACTGGTTTAAATAAACGTTGGGTTACACTTTCCTTTAGAATCATATGGATATTGCTGCTATCATATTCTGTAATTTAGTGCTATTATAAGAAGGGGAAATTTGCTTTTTATGCCTGTACATCTGAATAATTATTTATTATTAAATTTCAGGCAGGGAACAGTGACTCATTACCTGTAACCACAGTACTTTGAGAGGCAAAGGTGGGAGGATTGCTTGAGCACAGGAGTTCAAGACCAGCCTGGTAACATAGTGGGACCTGGTTTCTACAAAAAAAAAGAAATTAAAAATAATAAATTAAACATTAGCCAGGCATGATGGTGCATGCCTCTAGTCCCAGCTATGTGAGAAGTTGAGGTGAGAGGATTGCTTTAACCCAGGAGATCAAGGCTACAGTGAGTTATGGTTGTGCCACTGCACTCCAGCCTGAGGAACCAGAGGAAAATCCTGTCTCAAAACAAAAAATCAGTAATTTAATAATAATATTTTATCTTAAGCACACTAGGCAAGTTGTTATTGGATCATCAATGTCCTTTTGTCTCCAGTATTATAATTTAAAATTTGCTACTATATGGTTTGTTTTGTTGTTTTCTTTTGGTGGGTGGGGGCGGGGGGGGCGGTCAAGGGTGAGACCAATTGTCCTTATGTTGGATTATCTTTGCCCTCACTCTTTTTGTCAAGTTGTTTCCATGTCTTTTCCCTTCACATGAACTCAAGCTTTTCTTCCAGATCAGTAATTTCACTTTAGCTTGCCTATTATGTTTTCCTTTTAATTTGTAATATATTCATCAATTCAGTAGTGGTACCATTTTGGTATATTCTCTCCATTTTATTTCACTGTTTCTTCTTATCATCTGAAGTTTTAGCTGTGGGATCGTGAGATTCATGTTGTTACTCAGTATTTCTGCATCATTGAGCATTGATGAGTAAATTTTTTCCTGTTTCTTGCATGATATGTTTTTCCGTATTGCTTACTTAATCTGTCTGTAGCAAGCTACATTGTGGTTTTTTACATTTGTCTCTATGTGTTGTATTTACAAAGTTGCTATTCCATTTCTTTATATTTTGATATGATAAACTATAGATCATTCTTGATATTATTTCCACTTTAATTTAATATCTTCTTGCCACAAGTTACAAGTGAGAATTGGGTATTTCTACGTCCACTTTTGCATAATCTAAGCATATGTCTAAGGAGGAGTGGGGAAGGAGGGCATCGCTGGCCTTGGCTCTGATATTTCTTCAACATATTGTTAAATTTCTTGCATTAGGGTTCACTCCACCTGTTAGCAACATTCATTATTTATAAGGGAGATACACTTATTCTTCTCATTAATAATGGAAGCCTGGCTATGATGATTTCTAATGGTCTCTCAAGCTTCTACTAAGATCCTGAGATTCTACAGTAGTGGTTAATAGTTCCTACTCTTCAGGGTTTTTTGTCTCCTGTAAGATTTGGAAATTTGTATAGAAATCACCTTTAATCAAAGTCTTTTCAAACTGGACGTTTTAAATACAAATACACAAGATTATTCTGTGCTATGTATGTGTGTGGGGGATGGAGTAGGAGTAAACAGTCACTCTGAGTTGGGATAGAGACTTTATTTCTTTCCCTCACTGCCACATTTTAAAGTTCATGGCATGGAGATTTACTGGTTGGTCTCTTTTGGTGCTGCTAGCTTTTCTCTTATTATTTTCCTACAGGTTTTACTTTTTTAATTTCACAAAGAATGAAGGCAACTTTGTTAAATTGTCTACACCCAGATTTATGAATTTTGTTTTATCTCTGATTCCCCCCAGAGCCTTGCAAAGTGGTTAGCCTACGCTCACTAAATATTTTTTAATTTAATTGAAAATGTAAATTGAATTCAGGTGAAGATGGTGTTAACCAAAAAATTTTCATCAATTTATGTCTTACAGTATGTAGTGGTTTCTTTAATTAAATTATTTGTTTAATTTAAACAATAGCACAAATTAAGTAAACACTAGATACTAATTCAGTTAGACATTTCTTAAGAAAACATACAATTTAGATCATGACTGAAAGAAATATCTTCGCTTAAGTGGTTCATTGCCAACGCATTTTAGAATCTTTCTTATGTTTTAACTCTGATTGTAGCCCTATTGGCTTAGAGCTTTTCTACTGGGGTCTCTCTCCTCCCCCTGCTATTTCTGGCTGCCTCACAGATAATTATCGAGCTAATCAGGTGATTAGCTCTAATGTCTAAAGTGTTACTTCATTTCTTTACAATGACCACTTTCTGTTTTGTGTAGGAAAACATAAATATATCCTGATACTTTCTAGACTATATTAACTGCTCCTTTACCTGCCTTCTTTTCAGCTCTTTAGCTCTTTTCTGTCTGATACTTTTTCTTTTCAGGAGCAGTTTTTAAAAGGCAGAGAGAAATTACCATTATCTTCTTTCTTATATTAGGGAATCTAAAATCTTAAGAAAATAACCATTTTTGGCTGGGCATGGTGGCTCACGCCTGTATGGGAGGCCAAGGTGGGAGGATCATGAGGTCAAGAGATAAAGACCATCCTGGCCAACATGGGGAAACCCTGTGTCTACCAAAAATACAAAAATTAGCCGGGCATGGTAGTCCCAGCTACTCGCGCCTGTGGTCCCAGCTATTTGGGAGGCTGAAGCAGGAGAATTGTGTGAACTTGGGGGGGGCGGAGGTTGCAGTGAGCTGAGATTGTGCCACTGCACTCCAGGCCTGGTGACAGAGTGAGACTCCATTTAAAAAGAGAGAGGGAGAGAATAACCATAAAATTTGATGACTTTGGCTGTATGATTCTTATACCTTGAAGAAACTTCACAAGGGTCTGCTCCTCACTTCTTCCTAAACAATGAAGGACTCTTTCTACCACATGCAGGAGAGACAACCATCTAGGTTCTGCCTGAGTTACAGAAGATTCATTTACACTCCAGCCCATTCTTTCCCATGATGGCGAGTAGGAGGGACAGGGGCTACCAGCCAACAATATTGAGAAAGAGAAGTCACCCAGGCTATTAAAGAAAAAGAGGGTGTGGGATCATGACAAAAAAAAAGGGTAGAGAGAATTTCAAGAAGAAAACTGTCAGCATTTTCAAAAGAAGCTTAGATATCAAGACAGATAAGCACAGACAAGTGTATTTGGATACAGTGACCTTCCAGAGAGGAGATTTAGAGAAAGCCAAATTGAAGTGGGTTCAGTGACTAATGGGAATCCAAAAACAAAGTCAGACTAACCTTTGGAAAGCTGACTCATAACAGCCAGAAAGAAATCAAACAGCATATAGAAAAGGTTGGGGAAGGTCAGAACGAAAGAGTTTTTTCTTTTTCTTCCTCTTAAGATATGGGTTCCTACTCACTTTAAAAAGCAGAAGAAAGGAAGACAGAGGGGAAAGAGAGGATCAGGATACCAGAAAGGATAGGAATTTAAAACCCTTATGGAAAGAGAAGAGAAAAAGAATCAAAGAACATCAGAAGAAACTTCACGTTGAGAAGAGTTGTGGTTTCTTCTGAGGCTGTCAGGAAAACAGATGCAAAATAGTGTTCAAAGTGTGAGGGGCCTCTAGGGAATCACTTATTCTACTCCAGGCTTCTGCAAACATTTACCTTTACCCTTAGGTCCTTCATGCTCAAAGAGAATCCTCATGTGGCTCTCAAAAAGAAAAAGGGAGAGGAAAGTACAAGTTGCACAGTCCTTCTCATTCTCTAACCCCCAATTCCAGAATTCATGAACATGTCTAATAACATATTTTATCTAAGATATTATTCTTCTTTCATCTAATTCTATGCAGTTATAATGTGGGAATTATATAATCTGTTTCTCAGGAATCACAGTATGAATATTTTTAAATATAGTAAAATAACTTACCAAATCAAAATGATGCTACTTTAATTTAAATACACATAGGGCACTCTAGTCCTTTAAATCTTTACAGTCATTCGCAATCTCATGCTGTTCTGAAAACTAATTATGTCTAATGAGGCTTCAATATTAAATGTCAGACAAATAGCTAACTGGTTTAAACCAGTTTCAAATGGTTGTAGTTTCGGGAAACTGATTTCTTAAGCATCTCATTTATTTGGTATATCTGATGTTCTCAAGCCGCTGTTACAGAAATGGATCTATATGCCACTGCTTACTCTGAAGAACACTTTATCAAATTAGTTGCTAAGCTTGGCTTCAGCTCAGGAATTTCTATTTAATATGTTTTGCTGATTTGATAAACGTCTGGATCTGATCCCTGGAGCTTACTTCAATGCTGTCTTATGAAACTGGATGTCTTTCATAAAAATGTTGTGTTTAAGAACACTGGATTTGTGATCAGATCTCTGAGTTCAAACTCTAGCTCTGCTGCTGATTCGTTATACAGTATCAGGCTCATTACCTAACCTCCCTGAACTCATTTTCTCTTCAAAAATGGGGAAAAGAGCTGTAAGTAAAAACAGAATGAGACACTTACCCATTCTCTGTAATAGACTTGCCCTATGTATTTTGGGATCCTTCTAAAGGGTTAATAAAAAGAATAATCATTTTTGAACAAACAGCATAGTACCATTGTATCACCAGCAGGCTCAGAGCTGAGGGTGGCCACAAACTAAGAAAATATGTGCCTTCTGCTTGAAAAGACTCGAAGTTGTAACAGCTGTGCCCAGTAGAGCTGTAAAAATCATGGGAAATTGTACACATGTGATACTCTACCCAAGTGATGCTAAAAATATTTGATGAGAGAAAGTATTTTGCATGGGGCTGGAGGGCCCACATTAGCAGATAATGGCTACCATGCAAAGAAACATCAGGAATTACTGTAAATAAGATCACATCTAGCTCCACAGATTGACAAGACTTAGGTAACTTCAAGCTGTATCTATAATGATATAAACCTTTACTCTTTCAAAGAATCTCTATATTTGGTTTTATTTTTGAAGTTGAGTTGTTGTGTATAAGCATTTTTTCATGGCATAAATATACTTATAATAACATCTCAGTAATGTAATGTTACATTCACTGTGTTTAATATGTTATAATATAGGTATATATTCACTATACTTTTGTAAATGACTAACTTCATTTTCACCACAAAAATATTTTCCTTTTCCAAGTTGCTAACTCCCCAATTATCCATACTTAAGAGTCCTGCTTGACTCTCTCAGCATCCTCATTTTATACTCATTAGCCAATCAATGATTCAAGTTATCAGTTGATTCATTTTTCTCAATGCCTCAGAAATTAGTCTTTTTCAATCGATTGCTTTCCCATCCCCAGTCAGATCCTTATTATTCATTCCTACACTATTCCACTGGTCTCCTAACTGACTTTCATGCCACTTCATATTTCACATTGCATGCTACAAGACTGAACCTCATTTAATCCACTTGTGTTCTAGCTGATAGAATGACAATAATTTTTATTTTGCAAGAGAAATTCAGAACTATTCATCCTGACCCCTCTGGTCCCCATACACCTAAATTCTCACTGATCTGTGTTAACCATCTGCTCTAGTCTAACTGGCCTGAACAATCTAAACTTTGTAAGGTCTCCCTCTGTGATTTTCCACAAGCTATGCCTGGAATGTAACTCCAACTCTTCCATGAAGTCAATTCTAAAAACATCAATCTTCTTAGAGTTCTTACTCCTCCAAACACTTATAGCATTTACTGTTGACATCATCCATTAAATAATGAAGCATCTACTTATTGCAACTCCTTTATATTGTTTCTCATTTCTGTTAGCTGTTCTAATTTCCTTGTCTTGTTTCCTTACACTAGTTTGTAAGCTCGCTAATCAGAGATCTAGTTTATCCTAACATATCCAGCATAGAAACTAGACTTAGGAATTATACTCAATATTTTTATTTGGTCTTAATTTAGGTAGATCGTTATAGCTGAAAGCTTTATAATATAAAGTCTCTTTTTCACATTGCTGTCCATTTTTTGCTTTAAATATTTAAGAAGACAAGATCACAAAGATAAAATTGGAAGGAAATCAATAGAAATAACTATCATTGTTTAGTCTGAATGTTTAATACATAAAGTCTCAAAAACTTCAACTATAACTTAAATGATAACCATATTTTTTATCTGACATTAATTTAGAATAGTGATCATTTCTCAATATAAACAGCACATTGTTTTCAATTGCAAAACAGAAAAGTATGATTTTCCTTTTGTTGACTTATCCCAGAAATCTAGAACTTTTTCATCATACATCTCTTTTGAGACTAACAATGGATATACAGTATGACAGTTCTATGATAACAACATTTTCTGCAGGAAACTCCTATTAAATACATGGAAGTAAATGAATGTATTTTGCCAAATATAGCACTATACATTTTAATTTATTTCTCTTGCTGACAAAACACAAACTCACAGAATAAGTTGTTTTCTTCATCACAGCATCTCCAGTGCCTAGAACATGTAGTTAGTGCTTAATAGTTACTATTGATAATAACTATTTATCAGTAGTTATTATTGTACCTAGAACATGTAGTTAGTGCTTAACAGTTATTATTCATAACTATTTATCAATATCAAATATTTGTTGATGATAACTATTCAATCAATAGTAATTGAATAAGTGAAAAATTATTTCAATTCACTCCTATATTCTTTAAAATTTAACATGCTACTATGCAATTGTACTGCTAGCCTCTTACTTAACTCTAAAATCACTCATTTTTTGTTTATGTACAAACCTCAAGTCATATAAGCAAAAACAATGAGCAAGGAGAAAAAAGTATAAATCTTGAAGTAAGTTCTATAAAAATTAGAGTGAATTTAAAAAATTCTGATGGCGATTTTAGCAATTTGAAAAGGTAGCTGGATAGTGGTTATAGGGTTAAAATATGGACTTAAACCAGTCCCCAAATATAAATTTTTTTTTTTTTTTTTTTTTTTTTTTTGAGACTGAGTCTGGCTCTGTCGCCCAGGCTGGAGTGCAGTGGCCGGATCTCAGCTCACTGCAAGCTCCGCCTCCCGGGTTTATGCCATTCTCCTGCCTCAACCTCCTGAGTAGCTGGGACCACAGGCGCCCGCCACCTCGCCCGGCTAGTTTTTTGTATTTTTTAGTAGAGACGGGGTTTCACCATGTTAGCCAGGATGGTCTCGATCTCCTGACCTTGTGATCCGCCCGTCTCAGCCTCCCAAAGTGCTGGGATTACAGGCTTGAGCCACCGTGCCCGGCTTAAATTATTAACTCTAAAACGTGTTGATAAATTTTTATTATATATACATACATATGTATGTTTCCAGAAATGTAATTTTTTAAAATCAGTAAACTTATTGCTACATGTATACTAAATATACATATACATATACATATAGTTGATCAAGTTAGAATGTCTAGTGTTAGTAGAAACTTATAAAGCCTGTTGGCCTACCAAGTATTTGGCAAAGACTTCAAAGATGGCTCAACCTCTTCAAAGATGAGTAAACTATATACTATCATGAATTTTTGATGACAAGGAAAAATTCCTTTTGGATTATGGATAAAAATAAGATTAAAACTTTACTTCTGTAATTGGAAATTTGGCTATGAATCACACAAATTAGATACTTTAGGGCCTACCATATAAAAATGACATAAAACTTAAACAGATGTCTAGCCACTTTTAAGTTGCTAATAGAAGGATAAGTACAATTGACCATAAAATCAGGAACTCAGACTCACAGTTTGTTATCAGAAGCAAGGACAAAGTTAGATGTGTATTCTGACTAAATGGTTCCTGTGTTTTATAGAAGCTGTAGTATTATCATGTTTCAGCTAGAAAAGACTAGAAATCAGTTTCTCTTTCAAACATATATATAACTACTTGTATAAAAATACCAGTTCAATGGACTTTCTTGTTTAAAATGGACGGAAAAAGAAAACTTTTATTAGACAACTAGCATGTGCCAATAACTGTATTATTTCATTTAATCTTCATATTAATATTTATATAAAGTGAATAATACTACACTACATTCCAGATAAAGAAATTGCATTTCAAGAGGAAGCAGAGCAAGATGGTCAAATAGAAGCCTCTAGCAGTCATCCCCTCCCCACATGTAGGAATACCAACTTGAACAACTATCCACACAAGAAAGCAACTTCATAAGAAAGAACCAAAAGTCAAGTGAGCACTCACAGTCTCTGGTTTAATGTCATATCACTGAAAGAGGCATGGAAGAAGGTAGAAAAGACAGTCCTGAATTGCTGATGCCACCCCTCCCCCATTCTCCAGCAGTGACCACATGGTGGGGAGAGAGAATCTGTGTGCTTGTGGGAGAGAGAGTTCAGAGATTGTGGGTCTTTGCATTGGAACTTGGGGCTGTCCTGTCACAACAGAAGGCAACACAAAGCAAAAGTCAGCTGATGTCCATGGAGGGAGCATTTAGACCAGCCCTAGCCAGAGGTGAAGCATTTATCCTAGCGGTTGGAACCCTGAGACTCAGCTAGCCCCACCATTACAGGCTAAAGCACTCTGGGGTCCTAAATATGTTTGAAAGGCAATCTAGGCCACAAAGACTGCAATTCCTGGGCAAGTCCTGGTGCTGTGCTGGGCTCAGAGCCAGTACACATAGGGTGCAAATGACCTAGTGAGATACCAGCTGGGGCAGCCAAAGGAGTGCTTGAGTCACCCATCCCTTAACCACAGGTAGTGAAGCTCGCAGCTCTGGAAGAGACCCCTTTACTCTGCTTGAGAAGAAGGGAGGATAGAATAAAGAGGACTTTGTTTGCAACTTAGATCCAGCTCAGCCACAGTGGAACAGGGCACCAAGCAGAGCCCTAAGGCCCCCATTCCAGGCCCTAGCTCCTGGATGACATTTCTAGACATACCCTGGGCCAGAAAGGAACCCACTGCCTTGAAGCGAAGGAACCAGTACTAGGAAGATTCATCACCTGCTGACTGAAGTTTTCTTGGGCATTGAATAAACATCAGCTGTAGCCAGCAGTATTCACCATGGGCCTTAGGTGAGACCCAGTGTTGTGTCAGCTTCAAGTGTGACCCAACATCATCCCAGCTGCAGTGCCCATGGGGAGAGACTCTGTATTAGTCCGTTTGCACACTGCTGATAAAAACATAGCAGAGACTGGGTAATTATAAAGGAAAGAGGTTTAATTCACCCACAGTTCCACATGGCTGGGGAGGCCTCACAATTATGGCAGAAGGCAAGAAGGAGCAAGTCACATCTTACATGGCAGCAGGGAAGAGAGAATGAGAACCTTATAAAACCATCACATCTCATGAAACTTATTCACTACCACGAGAAGAGTATGGGGGAAACTGCCCCCATGATTCAATTATCTCCCACCGGGTCCCTCCTACAACACATGGGAATTATGGAAGCTACAATTCAAGATGAGATTTGTGTGCGGATACAGCCAAACCATATCAGACTCCTTCTGCTAGAAGAAAGGAGAGGGAAGAGTAAAGGGGACTTTGTCTTGCAGCTTGTGTACCAGTTCAGTCACAATGTGGTAGAGCACCAAGAGGACTTCTAGGGTCCCTGATTGTAGCCACAGCTTCTGGATAGCATTTCTGCACCCTCCCTGAGCAAGATGGGAGCCCACATTGCCCTGAAAGGAGAGACCAAGGCCTGGCAGCATTCACTACAAACTGACTAAAGAGTCCTTGGGCCTTGAGTGAACATTGGTGGTAGCCAGGCAGTACTCACCATGGGTCTAGGGAACTGGTAGCCACGAAGAGAGTCTCCTTCTGCTTGAGGAAAGGAGATGGAAGAGTGGGAAGGACTTTGTGTTGCAGCTAGGGTGCTAGCTCAGCCACAGTAGAAAGGAGCACCAACTAGGTAACTAAGGTTCCCCTTTCTAGGCTCTGGCTCCCAGACAACATTTCTAGATCTACCCTAGGGTGGGGTAGGGTTTGCCGCCATGAAGGGAAGGACATCAGCCTGGCTGGATTTGCCACTTACTGACTGAAGGGCCCTTGGGTCTTGAGTGACAATTGGCAGTAGCCAGGCAGTGGTTGCCACGGGCCTTGGGCAAGACTCGGTGCTGTGCTGGCTTGAGTCTGAACCAGTGCAGTCCCAGTGGTGGCCACAGGATGCCTGTGTCACTTCTCCCAGGGTTCTGCATAGCTCAGCACAGAGAGAGAGAGACTCTGTTTGTTTGGGGGAAAGTAATGAAAGATAACAAGAGCTTATGCTTGGTAATCTAGGAAATTCCCTCAGATTTGAACAAGACTCCCAAGGCAGTACCTCTATGAGTCTCGAAGAATCACAGAATTGCTGGGCTTTGGGTGCCTCCTAATGCAGATACAGCTACAGTGACCAGATAGATAACAACACTCAATGCCCTTTGAACACTTGGAAAGCCTTCTCAAGAAGAACAGGTACAAACAAGGTTAGACTACAAAGACCACAATCAATACCTGATTCTTCAGTGCCCAAAAATCGAAGAATATGTACAAACATCAAGACCATACAGGAAAACTTGACCTTGACAACTAACTAAATATGGTACTAGGGACCAACCAGGAGTGACAGAGATATGTAAACTTTTGGACAGAGGATTCAAAATAGTTGTTTTGAGCAAGCTCAACAAAATTCAAGATAACACAGAAAAGGAATTCAGAATCCTATCAGATAAATTTAACAAGAGATTGAAATAATTTTTAAAAATTAAGCAGAAATTCTAGAACTGAAAAATTCTATTGATATACTGAAAAATGTATCTGAGTCTCTTAACAGCAGAACTGATCAAGCAGCAGAAACAAATGGTGAGCTTCAAGATAGGCTATTTGAAAATACACAATCAGGGGAGACAAAAGAAAAAGAATAGATAAGAATTAAGCATGCCTACAAGATCTAGAAAATAGCCTCAAAAGGGCAAATCTAAGAGTTGATGACCTCAAAGAGGAGGTGATGAAAGAGATAGGTATAGAAAATTTATTCAAAGTAATATTAACAGAAAACTTCCCAGACTTAGAGAAAGATATCAATATTCAATTATAGGGAGGGTATAGAACACCAAGCAGATTTAACCCAGAGAAGACTATCTCAAGACAATAAACTCTCAAAGATCAAGGATAAAGAAAGGATCCTAAAAGCAGCAAGAGAAAATTAAAAATAATAATAATAACATACAGCAGAGCTACAATATATCTGGCAGCAGACTTCTCAGTGGAAACCTTACAGGCCAGGAGAGAGTGTCATGACATATTTAAAGTGCTGAAGGAGGAAAAAACACAAAACTTTTACCCTAGAATAGTATATACAGTGAAAACGTCCTTCAAGCATGAAGGAGAAATAAAGACTTTCCCCAACAAACAAAAGTTGAGAGTTCTCATCAGCACCAAATCTGTCCTATATGAAATGCTAATGGAAGTTCTTCAATCTGAAAGAAAAGAACATTAATGAGCAATAAGAAATCATCTGAAGGTACAAAACTTACTGCAAATAGTAAGTACACAGACAAATGCAGAATATTATGACACTGTAACTGTGGTGTGCAAACTATTCATATCTTGAGTAATAAGACTAAATGATGCACCCATCAAAAATTGTAACTACAAAAATTTTTAAAGACATAGAAAGTACAATAGCTCATAAATAGAAACAATAAAAAGCTAAAAAGCGGTGGGGGTGTATGAAGTTATAATCTACAGTTTTCATTAGTTTTCTCTCTGTCTGTTTCTTAGTTGTTTGTTTTGGCAATCAGTGTGAAGTTGTCATCAGTTTAAAATAATGTCTTATAAGATGTTATTGGCAAGCCTCATGATAACCTCAAATCACAAAACATACAAAAGACACACAAAAAATAAAAAGCAAGAATTAACACATACTACCAGAGAAAAATCACCTTCATTGAAAGGAAGCCAAAGACTGAAGGAAGACCACAAAACAACCAAAAAACAAACAGTGAAATGGCCGTAGCAAGTCTTTACTTGCCAATAATAACACTAAATGTAAATGGACTAAACTCCCCAATCAAAGAGATAGAGTGGCTAAAAGGATTTTTTTAAAAGACCCAACAATGTTGCCTACAAGAAACACACTTCACTTATAAAGACACACATAGACTGAACATAAAGGGATCAAAAAAGATATTCCATTCCAACAAAAACCAGAAATGACATACAATATAGGCTACACTTATATCAGACAAAACAAACTTTGAGAGAAAAACTATAAGAAGAAACAAAGAGGGTCATTATACAATGATGAAGGGGTCAGTTTAGCAAGAGGATTTAACAATTGTAAACATATATGCATCCAACCACAAAGCACACAGCTATAGAAAGGAAATATTATTAAAGATAGATATAATCACAATACAGTAACAGCTGGAGACATCAACATCCACTTTCAGCATTGGACAGATCATCCATACAGAAAATTGACAAAGAAACATAATGCTTAATTTACACTATAGATGAAATGGACCTAATAGATATTTACAGGTTATCCAATGACCACAAAATACACATTCTTCTTCTCAGCAGATAGATCATTATCAAGGATAGACCATATGTTAGGCCACAAAACAAGTCTTAACAAATTCAAAGAAAATGAAATCATTTCAAATATTTATCTAACCACAGTGGAATAAAAAAAATTAATAAGAAGAGAAACTTTGGAAACTATACACATACACATCAAAATTAAATAATATGCTCCTGAATGACCAATGAGTCAATGAAGAAACTAAGAAGGAAGTTGAAGAATTTCTTGAAACAAATTAAAATAGAAACACAACATACCAAAACCTATGGGATACAGCAAAAGCAGTACTAAGTGGAAAGTTTTATAGCAATAAGTGCCTACATACAAAGTAGAAAAACTTCAAATAACCAACTTTACAATGCATCTTAAAGAACTAGAAAAGCAAGAGCTAACAAAACCTAAAATTAGTACAGGGAAATAAACCGTAAAGAACAAAGCAGTAGTAAGTGGAATTGAAACAAATAAATAAATTAATTAAAGATCAATGAAATGAAAAGTTGGGTTTTTGAAAAGATAAACAGAATCAACAAAGTTTTAGTCAAATGAAGAAAAAAAGAAGACTCAAATAAATAAAATTAGAGACAGAAATGGAGACATCATAACCAATACTGCAGAAATTCAAAGGATCATTAGAGACTACTGTGAATGGCTATATGCCAATAAATTTGAAAACCTTGAAGAAATGGATAAATTCCTAGACATATGCAACCTACCAAGATAGAGCCCTGAAGAAATCCAAAACCTGAATAGAGCAATAACAAGTAATGAGATTGAAGCCATTATAAAAAGTCTCCCAACTAAGAAAAGCCTGGCACCCAATAGCTTCACTGCTGAATTTTACCAGTCATTTAAATAACTAACACTGATCCTACTCAAACTATTCTGAAAAACAACAGAGGAGGGAATGCTTCCAAACTCATCCTATGAGGCCAGAAGGAACATGATACCAAAACCAGACAAAGACACATCAAAGTAAACTACAGGCCAATATCCCTGAATATTGATGCAAAAATTCTCAACAAAATACTAGTAAACTGAATTCAATAACACATTAAAAAGAGTATTCATCATGACTAAGTGGGATTTATCCCAGGGATGTAAGAATGGTTCAACATACACAAATCAAACAATGTGATACATTATAGCAATAAAATAAAGGACTAACACCATATGATCATTGCAATTGATGATGAAAAAGCATTTGATAAAATTTGATATCCCTGTATGATAAAAACTCTCAGAAATTGGGAATAGAGGATGCATACCTCCACACAGGAGAGCCATATATGACAAATCCACAGCTAGTATCATACTGAATGGGGAACTACTGAAAGACTTTCCTCTTAGACCTAAAACACAACAAGGCCGAGCACTTTCACCATTGTTATTTAACATAGTACTAGAAATCCTAGCTAGAGAAATTAGATAAGAAAAAGAAATAAAGTATCTCCAAATTGAAAAAGAACCTGCTAAATTACCCTTGTTTGTAGGTGATATGATCTTATATTTGGAAAAACCTAAAGACTCCACCAAAAAACTAATATAACTGGTAAACTAATTCAGTAAAGTTGCAGGATACAATATTAACATACAAATATCAGTAGCATTTCTATATGACAACAGTGAACAATCTGTAAAAGGAATCAGGGAAGTAATTACCTTTACAATAGCTACAAATAAAATAAAATACCAGGGAATAAACTTAATTAAATAAGTAAAAGATTTCTACAATGAAAACTATAAAATTTTGATGAAAGAAAATGAAGAGGACACAAAAAATGCAAAAATATTTCATGTTCATGAATTGGAAGAATCAATATTGTTAAAATGTCCATGGTATCCAAAACAGTCTACAAATTCAATGTAATCCCCATAAGAATACCAATGCCACTTTTCACAGAAATAGAAAAAACTATCCTAATATTTATAGAAATCACAAAAGACTTAGAATAGCCAAAGCAATCCTGAGCAAAAACAACAAAACGGGAGGAATCACATTACCTGAATTTATACTACAGAGCTATAGTAACCAAAACAGCATGATCCAAGCATAAAACCAGACACATAGACCAATGGAACAGAATTGAGAACCCAGGAACAAATCCACACACCTACAGTGAATTCATTTTTGGCCAAAGTGAAAAGAATGTACAACAAGGGAAGGACAGTCTCTTCAATAAATTAGTTCTGGAAAAACTGGATATCTGTATACAGAAGAATGAAACTAGGCCCCTATCTCTCACCATAAACAAAAATCCAATCAAAATAGATTAAAGATTTAAATCTAAGACCTCAAATTATGAAAAGAGGAAACATTGGGAAAACTCTCCAGGATTTGGTCTTAGCAAATATTTCTTGAATAATACCTCACAAGCACAGGCAACTAAAGCAAAAATGGACATATAGAATCATATCCAGTTAGAAAGCTTCTGCACAGCAAAGGATACAACCCACAAAGTGAATAGACACCCCCACAGAATGGGAGAAAATATTTGCAAATTACTCATATGACAAAGGGATAATAACCAGAACATGTAAGGAACTCAAGCAACAGTATAGGCAAAAACCCTAATAATCTGATTTTAAAATGGGTGAAAGATCTGAATAGACATTTCTGGAAATAAGAATACAAATGGCAAATAGGTATATGAAAAGGTGCTCAAAGTCATTGATCATCAGAGATATGCAAATCAAAACTACCATGAGCTATCATCTCATGCCAGTTAAAGTGGCTTTTATCCAAAAGATAGGCAATAACAAATGCTAGTGAGGATGTGGAGAAAAGGAAACCCTCATACACTCTTGGTGGAAATGTAAATTAATACAGCCACTTTGGAGAACAGTATGGAGGTTCCTGAAAAAAACTAAAAATAGAATTACCATATGACCCCGTAATCCCAGTGATAATTTGTACCAAAAGAAAAGAAATCAGTGTACTGAAGAGATATCTGTACTCTCATATTTATTGTAGTATTATTCATAATAGCCAAGATTTGGAAGCAATAAAAGTGTCCATCAACAGATGAACGGATAAAAAAAAGTGGAACATAAACACAATAGAGTACTCTTCAGCCATAAAAAAGAATAAGGTCCTGTCATTTGTAACAACATGGATAGAACTGGAGGTCATTATGTTAAGTGAAATAAACGCAGAAAGACAAGCTTCACATGTTCCTGCTTATTTGCAGAAGTTAAAAATTAAGACAAACACATGGTGATGGAGAGTAGAATGATGGTTACCAGAGACCAGGAATGTTAGTGGGGACGAAACGGAGGAATTTGGCTGGTTAATGGGTATAAAAATATAGTTCTATACAATGAATAAGAGCTAGTATTTGATAGCACAACAGGGTGATAACAGTCAACAATAATTTATTGTGCATTTTAAAATAAGTTAAATGGTATAATGAGAATATTTGTAACACAAAGAAATGATAAATGCTTGAGGTGATGGATACCTTATTAACCCTGATGTGATTACTACACATTGTATGCTTGTATCAAAATATCCCATGTACCCCATAAATATATACACCTATTATATGCCCATAAAAATTAAAAATTTCTAAAAAGAAACTACATTTCATGAAAATCATCTCACTTTTGTACGATCCTTTGATTGCTAAGTGGTAAAACTGAGATATAAACCCATGTCTCTCTCACATCAAAACCTTCTTGCTTTACACTACTACCTTCAAAGTAAAGTTATCACAAAAGTCCATTTTCTGTTTTTTTAACTGTAAGCCATCAAGAATGATAATAAAAGCATTATTTTAAAACAGTGAATATAATGATGAAGTGTTAAAGATGGGAGTGTTCTTTGAAAGTATTGAGTCTGTCCCTCTCTACCAATTCGCCTTAACCAAAGGCATTGGCAGTGAACTTGAGGGGTCTGTCCCATATTATATCAAGCATAATACAATTCACTTATACCTCACACTAAATGTAATCTGTTTATAACTACATTATTTAAGCTGCAAATAATTGACTGATGTTATATTTTATAAACATTTATGCAAAGGCATTGATTTATATTTTGATACATTTTTACATATACTGAATGCACTGAAAATTTTCAGGCCTTATATTTTTTGATAGGTCCAGATAAAACTCCTAGTCTCCAGGCACTTTGCCTCTGTTGCCTAATAGGGAAAACATGGCCTGGGAAAATAAAGACAAATTGCCTTACTAAGGTTACTTGGTTAGTGGAAGTCAGGACAAAATCCACTACTATCTAGTTCTCTTTTATTCCACCACCATATGCCTTAATTTGGTGTTATTCTCAAAAGCATAGAATTCCAAATAAGGCACTATGTACAAGACAGATTGGGGATTGACATTCAAGTGGTGTCTGCTATGAAATGTTAGGTTTAGAATGGAATTTCAATTGGATATTAAACATAATTTAAAGGTAGAATAAAATGTAACTATAGAATTAGTGGCATGTTAGTATTGTTATTGATATTGTCTAAAGGAAACAAGCCATCATATGCAACCACAGAATGATGAAACATCATGAGAAATCAGTTATGTGGTATGTTAGTATATATGTGGATAGATCTGTGTGTATGTGTGTGTGTGTGTGTCCAACAATAATTAAAATTGTTAAATTTCAACACAAGGATCAAGAATGTCATCTCATCAAACCTCTTAATTTCATAGATTCAGAAAATGAAACTCTAAAGACATGAGGCAATTAGCCCTTTATATAACTAGATCATGGCAGACTTGAAATTAAAATCTAGATTAGTTATTATTGTTTTAGTTTTTTAAGTATTCCCTTATGTCCTCTGCATAAATAAACAAAAACCAATACACAATTTTTATAGGTGAAACATGAGAATGTATACAATAACCTAACCAGTTATACAAGGAAATACCTACTACATCTTCATTTTGAAGACCAACATGATGAATACTATGAAAGCTATCAACAAGCAGTAAGAAGGAAAATTAACCAGCTGAAATCCTAACATTACAATGTTCATGGTTGTCACTTTGATCATTGCTCAAGACTTTAGGATTCTTGCTGTTTGGAATAACTCAAACCCTTCAATAATGGCTCATGTGCAGGGTTGTGTTTCAACTTCTTTGTGTTATACTCCTAATGGCACCTGGCTTCATACACATGTTTCAACACATCTGCCTTACAAGAAGAAACTACTTAAAACTCAAGACCATTGTTAAAAAGGAACAGATCAGCCAGAAAACATGTCTAGAGATTTTTCAATTGGTCTGTGTGATTTTGCTAAAAATCGTAACCACATTCAGCAGTAACACTTATCCTTCGGGCCTGAGAACCAATGTGTGTCACCAGAAATTATGGACAAACTGGCTAAAGTATCACTTGTTTTTCACCTTAGGAAATCTTGTTTCGTCAATGCTGTATACCATATATGCAGATCCGATTAACTTTAAATCCATGTTTAGTCTCTCTCATCTAATCCTTATTTTCTGACTAAGAAATAAAAAGGCAATATTTTTAAGAGTCTTCAAAGGTTCTAGTGAAGATCAAAGTGTATGTCTTTGATCTTTTATAACCAAAGCCTCACTTCCATATATCATCAAGTCTTTATTTAGTAAGATCATAGATAATAATATAAAAGTAACCCAAATTCTCTTTCGTTGACTTTTAAGTTACTAGTTCTTTAATTTCAACTACTGGTCTTTGGGGACCCTACATCCTCCAATTCATAAAATCACCATCAAACATAACTAACGATGCAATGATGAGACTGGCAGAACCTCCAGCTGAGGAAAGAAAAAAGAATATTCTTTTTGTTTCAACAACGTCCAAACTATTCATGTTTTATTTACTGTGACTACTTTTGGCTCTAATACTGTGATGCCATAACTCCAAACATTTTATTATTTTCATCTTTTAAACTACCCTATGAAGTAGGCATTATTAGTTACATTTTACATATGAGTAAACTGAAGCTCCTAAGATTGGGTAGCTTGCTTAAAGTGACAGACCTAGTAAATGACATTCAAACCTAGGTCTTTTTGGTTCCAACCTTAACCTCTTCTGTTATACCACACTACCTGGCAAGCAATGTAATTTTTCTAAGATTGGCACTGAAGAGAATAAGAGAATGGTTAGTGTAGTAAGAATATATTTGAGACTTGAAAATAGTGGTATAAATAACACAAATGATACAAAATATGCGTTTATGTTGTATATAAGAGATGCCTCTAGTTACAGATTGAAACAATTTGCTACTTCTAACTTACAAATCTTCAAAATTCCAAAACCATATTTAGATAACTTGTTCAGCCACACAAGCTCACTTTCCTAAAAATTGAAAATGAAAGTATAAAACTCATCGAAGAAGAATGAAAAATGTTGTTCCCATTAGACTTTGAATATGAATGGATATATTTAACTGAGGCTGTACATTTTAAGATTAGCTATTCCTTAGAACCCATATATGTGGAGCAGTTGTCAGAGCAGGGATGATACCCCATGCTCCAGATTGTCTGGCAGCATGTTAGTGACTCAGCAGATCAGGATATGTGAGTAACTAATCTAAATTGCTTAGCTAATGATGTACATGTCTAATTGAATTTATTTTAATGATTAAGAGCAGTAATTGTGTT
Organism: Macaca nemestrina; assembly: GCF_043159975.1. Taxonomy (NCBI): domain Eukaryota; kingdom Metazoa; phylum Chordata; class Mammalia; order Primates; family Cercopithecidae; genus Macaca; species Macaca nemestrina. The sequence goes on along the minus strand of NC_092135.1, from coordinate 79,927,441 downwards.
TCAGATAGTTGTATTGAGCCTATAGTATATATATTGCCAACATTATTGAAGTAATAATTACTAGGTAAACATTTCTGTTTTTAATAAGCACATTGTGCTTACTCTAAAAACATCTAGTAAATTAGTTTATAATACTAGCAGCTCCATTATTGAGCCATTACTTCCAGGAATGTTATGAATATTGCATATGAGATTAGAATGAGGGCTATTTTATCTACCACGTCGAGAGTAATGGGTTTCATTCTGAATTCATTACCATCCTCACTCTTCCAAATGGCTTCTCTCTTGTTAGAAAAGGTCCCAGCATCTATAGCTTTAATTCAGTACTCTTTCTTATCACCTCCAACTTTGCCATCCAATAAATCATCAAGTTCACCAAATCTCTATGCACTCAGGTTTCTTTATCTGCAGCCACAGGGAACTTCTTAAAATAAAAAATGAGCATGTGAGCCCTCCTGCTGAAAACCATCTTTCGGTTCCTAATCCTAACTCTTTAGAGATGTTTACAATGTCTGCCAACACGGCACCTGCCAAATCTCCACCCTCCAGCTAATGGCACACCATGCCACACATAACAGGCTATATTCATGGCACTGAATCTCCAATGCCTTGTCATGTTTCTGGGCTTTTGCCTCTACTTTTCTTTGTGTCTTGGATAGTCTTCCCTGCCTTTACCCTAAGATTTCAGCATACTCTTCCTTACCCTCCCTATCATTGACTGGGCTATGTGTTCCTACTGTGTGCTTTTAAACCATCCTATATTTCTGCCATCACAAACTCCATCACCTTTCATTGTGAATCCTCACACTTAGCACATTACCTGGTCTCAGTAACTATCTGTTAAATGAATGAAATTTTGGTGCTATACTGAAAATCTGTGTATTGCTGGGGAGCAGAATAATGAGACATCTAAAAATATTTCATAATTGTGAAGTTAAACATACCTGCAAATTTTAGATAAGAGAGGACTGAGACCAAATGAGATGTCTGCCCCTAAACACATTAAGGGTTTTCAACTGGAAGAAGTATTATGCTTTTTCTGAGATCTTTTAAAAGAACTGACCAAGACTAACAGGAGAAAGCTTCAGGAAAGATATTTTAACTAGGTATATGGCATGCCTTTCTAACAATTAGAGTTCTCCATTCAGAGCTGTGAAGCTTTAAAACCAGACAAAATCCTAACCCCTGGAAATAGTCAAGTGGAATCTGACAATCAGTTGAAATTCCTGGATAACATAATCCAGCATAGAGTTGAGATCAAAACTGGGTTATGTGTTCCTACTCAAGCTTTTATCAATTTTACTGTACACCTGATTTGTTTATGAAACAATCTATTTCTAAGTTAATGAAAGGGGATGGTTTTAGTGGGAGCTGGGGAGGCTATTAAGCATTCTTTTAATAAAGTAATTAAATTTCTACAAAGTCCAAATGGTAGTGTCTATTTTACACATACACACACTACACACACACACACACACATTCAACAAAAATCATAGAGGCTGACTATTGAGTTGATTAGCTTAGAGATGTTGCAAGACTGATTTATGTCCAGTTTTGGTAGAATGTAGGAAATTCAGAAATATAAACTGTTACCTAACTGTACTCTACTTAGTGATACTTTTTCAGCTCTGAGCTACAAGAAAACATATTTCTTGTATGTCCATGTCCAAAAATGAATGAAACAAAATGGAATCTGAGTATCTTAAAAAATGCAAATATTTAGTAAAATAGGTACTGGTGAAGGCATTCTAAGTAGAAAAAAAATCTATCAAAAATTTAAGGTAGAAATGGTTAGAAGACAATTAGCCAGTCTGGTCAGAGATGCAGGACCAGGCCTAAGAGCAAAGTAAAGTAGATTTACAGGTTTTGTATTTCTTCAGGTTAAGAAATCTAAGCATTATAGTTGTAGGAGCAAAAGGTGAGCAAAGGTAGTGAAATAAAAGACTACTGTCTGGAAAAGATGAGGCAAGATTATACAGAGCAGACCTCAAATGTAAGTACAAATTGCAGATATCTTTATCAGAGTAGTTTAGAAATTGACAATTTATGTGACTCCTTTATAATTCAGTGGGCCCATTTCCCCTACATGTTGATAGTTGCGCAGAATGTTGTTAACCTCCATTGCTGAAGGAAACTCCCTGATGTTTGCTTGACTATGGGAAAGAAGACGGGTCAATTCTCTCCCAATATAATAATTGATGTCAGTTTTGGGGGGTTTCAGGTTTTGTTTTTGGGTTTTTATGGCATCACTCTTGGTGATATGATTCTACCAGTTATGGAAGATGAAGATGAGAATGACTATGTACAGATACTAAGGGGTGATCTTATAAACACAAACTTCAAATGTATCTTTCTGCTCTCAAATGTTTGATGGCATTTCAAGAGGGTTTAAAGTATTTACATTTGGAGATTTTAAAGCATGTAAATCAGTCTAGATCATGAAGCATATTAATAAATAATGTCATGAAAAGCCTCTAATATTTTGTTTTTCAGTTCTTTGAAATATCATTTTAGTGCATTAGTCTTAGCCATTTTTTAATTTATCAGACATTTAACCAAGGTTATTAATAAAGAGCCGGGATTCAAATATTCTACTTTGAGCCCAAGGAATCTTGCTCATTATTACATAATAATTTTTATTGATAAATTTCTGTGGAATTTCTGTGGAAACAAAATCTGAGCCCAAGCCAAGCCATCACATCCCCTGTGACTTGCACGTACCTACGCCCAGATGGCCTGAAGTAACTGAAGAATCACAAAAGAAGTGAAAAGGCTCTGCCCCGCCTTAACTGATGACATTCCACCACAAAAGAAGTGAAAATGGCCGGTCCTTGCCTTAAGCTATGACATTACCTTGTGAAATTCCTTTTCCTGGCTCATCCTGGCTCAAAAATCTCCCCTACTGAGCACCTTGTGACCCCCACTCCTGCCCGCCAGAGAACAACCCCCCTTTGACTGTAATTTTCCTTTACCTACCCAAATCCTATAAAACGGCCCCACCCTTATCTCCCTTCACTGACTCTCTTTTTGGACTTAGCCTGCTTGCACCCAGGTGATTAAAAAGCTTTATCGCTCACACAAAGCCTGTTTGGTGGTCTCTTCACATGGACGTGCATGACACTAGGGGGTGATCTTATAAACACAAATTTCAAATATATCTTTCTGCTCTCAAATGTTTGATGGCATTTCAAGAGGGTATTAAAGTATTTAAATTTGGAGATTTTAAAGCATGTAAATCAGTCTAGATCATGAAGCATATTAATAAACAATGTCATCAAAAGCCTCTAATATTTTGTTTTTCAGTCCTTTGAAATATCATTTTAGTGCATTAGTCTTAGCCATTTTTTCATTTATCAGACATTTAACCAAGATTATTAATAAAGAGCTGTGATTCAAATATTCTACTTTAAGCCCAAGGAATCTTGCTCATTATTACATAATTGTTTTTATTAATAAAAATATAAATCCCATAACTTCTGTGGAAACAAAGTTTTGTTTTTTGTTGTTATTATTTGGTATTATTTTGTTTCCGTTTATATATATTTCTTAGAGTACAAAATTTGGAGCAGGTAATCATTTTTTATTCCTTCTCAATTTATTTTATGTCAGCTTCAAGTTTATATCATATTTTAAAAAGTTATTTTCTCATAAGGAATATCATACTAAAGTTTTTCAGATTTTTTAATGGAGTGATAGGTAGACCTTCAGTCCTAAAAACAATGAGACAATTCCAAACTCTAGCTGCTACACAGAACAATTTTAATACTGAAAAGAAAAAAAAATACCTTGATGGAAAGAGGGTTGTGGTATGTCAGGAAAAAATGCTAAGAAGAATATCAACATTCTAAGATGGAAATGAGGAAAGGGAGCTGGTGCCTGCTATAAGTTCATTGTTATGCAATATAACAGCAATATGTCCACAATGATATACATGTTAATAAGCACCCAGATAACAGAAATACGTAGAATATAATCTTACCTGACTCAGTCAGAAAATAACATAGCGGCTGAAATGTTGTAATGTGAAGCTATATATATATGACTGCAAATGATTCAGTAGGGTAAAAGTAAGTTGTTTCTATAGATTCCTTGTGTATAAAGTGAGGAAAAGGAAGGATATAGTACAAAGTCCACTCTAAAATGATTTCTCGTAAAATCATTAAGTTCTGTTTACATAGAAATCTTACCAGAAAACACATCAAATGGATTTTGGGGTGAAGTTGTATAATTTTAAATGCATCTGATATGTAATGAACTGTTTGATTTTCAGTACTGACTGTAGGGTTGCTAACTATTCCCTGATAGCTTACGGCTAACAAAGGAAATAGTTTAAGGACAGTAGGCCGGGCGCGGTGGCTCAAGCCTGTAATCCCAGCACTTTGGGAGGCCGAGACGGGCGGATCACAAGGTCAGGAGATCGAGACCATCCTGGCTAACATGGTGAAACCCCGTCTCTACTAAAAATACAAAAAACTAGCCGGGCGAGGTGGCGGGCGCCTGTAGTCCCAGCTACTCGGGAGGCTGAGGCAGGAGAATGGCGTAAACCCGGGAGGCGGAGCTTGCAGTAAGCTGAGATCCGGCCACTGCACTCCAGCCTGGGCGACAGAGCGAGACTCCATCTCAAAAAAAAAAAAAAAAAAAAAAGGACAGTTACTGGATAAAATGTTTATTTTACAACTCAAAGGAAGTGAAAATAAAACCTAGCCCCTATTTATCTGGGCACATACCAAGTTAACAAAGAAGGAAAGTATATGTCTATCCAGTAGGACAAAGATGGTTACTATTTGATGGCATTGAATTGAACTCTTGAACGCCTATATTCTTATAAGAAAGCAGCCAAATTGATTGCGTATTCAGTTTTTCCAGCATTACTATTTTATTGACACTTTAAAATCAGAGGTGAATAATTTAAAGAGAGCAAAAGAATAAAATTGGTCATTAAACAAAACATGCTCAGTCTTTCAATTGTCCTCTGAAACTCAAGAAGTCCCAAAATCATTATTATGCAAAATTGTCTATGCATCTGCAGTCACTAATTACCCGTGATGCCTACCTCAAAGCAAGTCTATACCAAGACAGTGAAACAACCAGCTCAAGTCTTCTGCTAAAATTCATTCTTGTTTAGATGATTCCAAAACTTTGTTCGGCCTGTGTTTTGTGCTTCAAAGTCCTCTTTAAATTATGCCCATAAATATTTTATGTAGGAGCTCATAATAATCCAATGGGTTATGCATCTGCAAGTGTAAGTACCTGTGAACTGAGAGGACAAGAATAAACCTTGTGGAACACTCAGGTTAGTTTTAATGACCTCTATTTTCCTTCCACAGTGAGGGTTGCTCCATCCTCAGAGCCTTATTTGCAGCCATCCTATCCAGAGAGGAATTATAAGGCCTCATATACATGGATCTTTCTTCTTTCCATCCACATTAAATTTTATTAATTCCAAGATCTATTCCTTCAGGACATTATCAGGTGACAGAAAGGCATTGGGCAATCAACTGAAGCAAATGTATTAATGGATCCAATCATTGAAACCGAGGGCTAACCTGATTAAGCCCACCAAGCTTAACCTGCCTTGTTCGCTTTTAATTGCTTACTTCTAGTTGGTCTTAAAACCTAGATAGCTAAAAGTCACATAACCAAATAATACATAACTAAACTTTCATTAGCTTCCTTATAGATAATATCTCTGATGTGTAGGTCTCTATGGTAACTGTTGCTAAAAGTTGTTTTTCAGGAGCAAGGGGGCAAACTCCTGTCCAGTTCAAATTAGTCGAGATTACCGATCCTCCAACTTGGCCTGCCTGGTTGCCCAAAACGTGACCTTTTGATGTCAGGAAGCTGACAACACCACCTTCAGATCATGCTAATGCCACTGTTTTTGGAACATCCATCCTATGAAGAGCCATGTAGATTGATTACACTTGGACAGAATTCTGATTATCTCACCTTTCCTACCCACCAATCACCTTTCCCCACACTATAGACCAACCCTGTTTCTATCCCATAAATACTACCAAGCCCTGATTTCAGGGAGATGAGTTTGAGATTTGTTCTCCCATTTACTCTCCCAGCAGCCTTGTGAATAAAATCTTTTCTCTTTTGCAAAGGCCACCATCACAATGATTGGCTTACAGCTAGCTGGCATCATGGTGTCATGATGTATTACGCTTACTGGTGCAAAACATTCTAGCTGGAGTAGTCCATAAAGGTTTCATGAAGGAAGGGGGATTTGATGCACAAAGGTTTCATGAAGGAAGGAACATAAATGTTTCATGAAGGAAGGGGGATTGTATGTGCACAAATCGGTCATGTTTTGAGTTAACTAGAATCCAGATGTCCCTCAGCCTTGCAATTAATGATGGTTTAAATAAAGACAATGATTTATTTTAATAAATGGATATACATATATATATATATGTAAGAAAACACAGAGATGAATAAATAACAGGGTTCAACTCGAAAGAGGGAATAATGGATGATATTTATTATTTTTTTCTATTTGGTTATCTGATTTTTTTTTTATTTTAGCTTGTAGAATAAAATATCTAGTATTAACAATGCTAAAACAGTCTTCTTAACTAATCAATACAAAAGAAAAGAAAAAGTATAGAACTACCACTTCAAAACCAACTCACTTTGGAATAAAGATGAAATGCATATTGGGATATATTATATCAAACAGAATCTCACATGGCCAAGCTACAAAGAGGAGCTTGTTTATACTTTATTCCATGAAAAAAACAAATAAAATAGAAAGAGTGTTGTGTTACTTATTTACAGAAATAAAGATGTTATTAATGTAGTAGGAAGTACATTGACCTTGGTTACACAACCTATGTGTACATTACAGACCTACTTACTGAAATAGCTCTTTTGACCTTGAACAGTTCACCCATCACCCTCTCTCTGTAAAATGGAGTTTAAAATATTCATTTGATAGAGTTTGTAAGGACATATATTATAGAACAAATGGATTTGCAAACTATAAATCTACCAAAAGTAAGATACATTTCTATAACCCCCTTTAAGTTTGCTTTTGGTATGTTTTTCTTTTTAAATTATTTGACTTGTAGCTTAGAGGCATTTTTTTTTCTCTTTTCTGTCCTAAACATGTTTCAAAATATATTTTGAATATGTTGCTTATTCTGTAACTGTCTAAATGAAAAGTACAGCTGGTGTTTGTCTTGATTCCAACGATGGCTGTGTACTATAGATCTAGAAAGTGCGAAAATATTTGCAGACATCTCCAGACCCTTAAGTAAAAAATTGTCCTTTATTGGCTAAGTGAAGCAGGAACTCTGGGCTATTCACCAAGTAAAATGACCTGTGGTGGAAATTGAGATAGCCCATTTTAGCCCAATCATTCATGCTGTTTTGCTTCACTGAAATGTGATGGTGAGTGGGTCTCTGGCATTCTTTCTTGAAAACCTTTTAACCATTGGAGGCAGGTGAGAAGTGCTTAACATTCATGAAGAAAGAGTGGATATTCTTAAAAGTGTTTTGGGAAGCAAATCCAGCTTAAGCCTGTTCCTAGTTGATCGAAAATCTTTACACATTTTGAAACATTATTTTCAATAGGAAGTTCTCTATGGCAAATAAACAAGGTTCTTGTGTTCTGCTTTATGAGCCCTCCACAAAAATAAAGGAGGAAGTTAAGTGGTAACATTAACCATAATCTAACAATCATCTTCCTTTCTTCTGTTTGTTTCCTTTTAATCAAGTCTCAGCTTTAGTGCAGTTGTCAACAATTTGTGTAATAAGATTCTATAGACTGTGGAGGAAATGGCTGACTTATTCAAAAGAAGGAATGAGAATGATGTGTAGATTATGATGAAATAGATGAGCGAGTCATGAGAAGACTCCAGGTGCCTTATCTTAACTAATTAAAAGCTAGGGCAGGTAAATTACAGGATACAAATTAGAGCTTATGACAAATCAATTATGAAAGTAAAGCTGCCATAGTCGATCACATATCATATAATTATGTCTGCCAAAAGCCTCTCACACAAACCAGAATGGGCAAAGACCGAGCCTAGCATCAATAGTGTTGCCAACATGCATGATCTCACTTGATTCCAGCAACACAACCAATGCCAGTGTTACTAGGATCCCTGCTTCCTGGAGGAGGAAACTAAGACTCAGACATTTACTCATGCCATAAGTGAAACCCATGTTCACTGATTCTAAGGTTAGGGTTCTTAGTCCTACACAAAACGGCCTCCCAGTGTTAAAGTGAAAGCAAACTAGTCTGAAAGTTACTGTGTGAGTTCAGAATAAAGCACTATGTGTCATAGACACAGCAGAAACAATAAAAACACATAGGACAGGTTCAACCTGTAGAATAGAGTTAACAGAAAAGACACTGATATATTTAAGGCATGAAGGAGAGAGAGAGAAGCCAGAGATGATCCTAACGTTGTTTGGTTTAGTGATTAGAAGAATGGGGATAAAACTAACTGAAATGCTGAAGTCAATAGTTGAAAAATTGTCTTCAAATGTGGATGATGCCTTTTAGTTAGACATTGACTTTCAGGTGGTAGCTGGAAGAGCTCAATTTCTACATCTAACTATAATACTTCTGTCCATAAATCATAAAAATGCACATGTTAAACCTACTCAAATGAGAATATAATCTTAAAGTATTATTAATATTCAATACATGAAACTTATTCTTTAAAATACTCTTTTTTACTTTTTAAAAACTAATTTAATAAATCTCATTACTTGAATCCATGCCAATAATTTCAATGCTTTTTATTCAAGGTTGGATTTTAAAATAATACAATTTGCTTTTAATCTATTGGTTTTTAAATTCAAGATGTTAGAAACATAAAAAATTATTATTAGCTTATTCCATTTAAAACCTGAATTTTCAAAGCTTTTCAAGACACTTTGGCAGGTTTAGGCCTCTTTTGTAAGTCAGATTACTTAGTGGATATGGATTTATTACTTGGCTAAGTAGTCCATGTGGTGTCTTTTTTTACATACAGTTGGTTATCTACCTTTGTGTGCATCATGTGTATGTGTGTTCATGCATGTAAATATTTGTGTATATGTCTTCTAATACTCTGTTATTTATCATCAGACAGGGGAAAAAGCATGAAATGATTTTGCATCATTGAGGTAAAGTATTCTAAAAATTGGATTCCAAAATAACTTCTCATTCTTCTATGTTGTGCATCCAGTTCTATTTTCACAAGCAAGTCAATATGTATTTATATGTAAGGAGGGTAATTCTGAAAATTGTTTTCCGTAATGATGGAAAATTGCTGCTAGAGAATGAAAAAAATATGAAAGATTATAAATTCCCTAGCTTTTTAGTTTGCACAGTCCTTTTTTTCCTCAGCATTATTTCCAGGGTCAAATTATAATTGTGTTCTAATCAGATTGTCAATATATATCTTTCATGATGTGGATTTTGGCAACTTATTTCACAAATGGCTTTGTTAAACACTAATTTTTACTATATCAAATTATTCTAAATGACATAAAGTCATTGAGCTAAATTCAAAGATAGTATTCTACTCAAGCCCAGAGAAGACTCACAGATACACGTGTAATATTTTCCAACATGTGCTGGGAACCCCTGAAGTATTAGGGAAGATCTGAAGGGGCCCGAATGAGCATGGAGAGGGCAGAGACAGCACACAGACTGGTAGGCAGACGGTGAATTCTGAGCCTCCTGATTGTCACAGCTGGGACATTTGTTTTAGGACATGCCTTTCCCTCTACCTCTGGCTTTCACAGGTCCTTCCTGATCCCCAGATAGGCAATTTTTCTAAGGTGTCAAGGACAATGTGTTATATCTTCAGAGTACTTGCGTTTTAGAAGTTACAGCAACAACTGCAAAAGGTAAGATTTCAGGTAGTATGGAAACTAATTTAGGGAGATACTTTCCAGTATCTCTACAATCTTACCACTTAGGTGTTCCAACCTGTTATAGTGCTTTCTCAATGTCCTTTGCGGTTTTATCTGTTTAATTTGAAAGCCTTGGATGGAGCTTGTATTATCCAAGTAGACTACAGTCCCCATCACAGCCTACTGTACTTCTCAGGGCCCAGGCTCTCATCCATGTCACCTGCCCAGGTCCCGGGGCATTTCTGCTTAAGCCCCTGGTAAATTCTGTCTGGAATTGTGTCTGGAATTGTGGAAACTGTGTCAGATAACTACTTAGTGGAAGTGATGCCTAGAAAATGATGAGAGAAAAGACAGAAAAATCCCAAGGCTCAAGGGCTTGCTCTTGAACAATTCCAAAAAAAAAAAAAGAAATTTAGAAATAACATTTTTCTATCAAGCACACAGCTTAGCTAGATTTATTGTTAGAGGTCCACTAATTTATGATCTTGTGGAATGTGACTATCAACTAGAAGCAATTAGAAATAACTGTTAGTAATTTTTTCTATCAAATTTGAAACTGAACAACTGTTAAGTTACTCAGAACAACTGACAATTATGTCATCTGTGTTTACTACTATGCAGACACAAAAATGGGCATCTATTTATTCAATGGACTCAGACTAGCGTTCTTTGAAACGGATGTATTCTATATTTAGTGAAACGTAGCGGTGTGGGAAAACACATGCATTTTGGTGACACATGAGCCCAACTACCTCATGTGATTTCTTGGGCCTTAGGAGGATGAGCTATTTTTCTGAGGAAACTCAGGCAGTAAACAGCCATCTAAGATTTATATCCAGACATGAGTGATTCCAAGGCCTCTACTCTTAAGTATTACACGTCTGCCTCCCCAAAATAATCATTGTCATTTATCAGGCATCTAGTCTGTGTATTGTACAACATTTTAATCTAATCTTGAAAAACCCCGTGATAGACACTTCTTTACTGAATGAAATATATTTTGTATTTTTGGCATATACTACTGGTTTTACTATAAAAATGCATGTGTCAGATTGTAAATATGTCTTAGATAAGTTTCTCCATATGGGTAGGTTGATAATTTACCTGTTTTATCCCTAGAAGAGTAACATTGTGCCTTAATCCGAGCTGGTGCCAAAAAAGTTTGAAGGATTGACTTTGAATAGTTCACAGGCATTTAACATCTACTCTACTAGTAAGTTGGAATAAATAGTAAAATTTTAGTTCTAACCTCAATCCTTAATAGCGTAAAGCCCAAAGATCAAAATAAGTCATGCAAATGCTTTATAGACCAGGAAGCATAATAAATAAGTGCCTCTATGCCTTGGCCAGAATTAGCTTTACTGTGGTTTCAGCAACCGGGATTTCTGTTATTACAATTGTATCATGGTACATCCAGACATAATATTCCCTGTTACCTATACCACATGTTCCCAGAGGATTTAGAATAAGGACTCGATAAATCGAATTGGATGTATAAACCAATAAATAGCTTTAAGAGTAGAAGCTAAGAGAAGAATATTAGACTAACATAACCAGACAATGGGTCAAATTATTCAGGGAAATCTTTTGCAATTTAAGTGAGTCTTGTGCTGAAATTTATTTAAATTGAGAAGTTTGTGAAAAAGACAGACTGATTTATGCAAGTGAGTCAATCTAGACTAAGTCTTAAGAGTCAGCATAAGAGAACTGCTTCAATAAATAAAGGTTAGACAGAACATAGAACAGAGATGATGTATGAAAAGAAGTGAATAAAAATGGAGTGGAGTCAAAATTGAGCAACAAGAGTATTTGATAGATATCTCTAAAAGATTTTTATACTCAATCCTCAAAATTTTTTTTCTTTCTACATACTGTTGGAATATGAATTTCATTTTCAGTCAAACACAAATTTGCCACAAATATGTCAATTATGTGCAATAATGTTTTCATAACCTTAGGAAAAACCTAAGCATCAGTAGCATGATTATTTTAAAAAAATCTTAGGAACTCATATTTTACGAAAATTATATTGACAAACAGGGCATGCTCAGTTAAACCAACACTACAATATAGGATACATAATACTTCCACAATTGTATATTCCTCTCCTGATGAATTAGGGGGTATTATAGATCTTTTTTTTTTTTCTTACCCACTACTACTGTTTTTTGGGAAAACTATTTGCCAATCACTAACACCATATGGATTAGAAAAAGCTGGGCCATTTTTGAATGAGAAATGCAGGTCCCTTTCATTTTTGTTTTTCATTTAATTTGAAGATTGAACTAGTTACTTTAACACTTACAATGTAGCAAGCCTTGTCACTATCAAGAATCGGAACCTCATCTTTGGCTCACAATTATTCCAACTGATTGGGCTATTTGGCTGCACATACTGAAGAGTTACGGGAAAATAAGTCAATTAATTGTACAGCACATGAATCGCTGAAAGCCACATGTGTAACTTTTTAAAACATAATTCAGCATTCAATAACTCATAAAAATAAATGCTGAGGGAAATAGGCTTTTTTGACAATTTCTTAAAAATTAATACTAGCTAACACTTCAATGATCTTCAAACACTGGACCATTTTTTTGTATTATATTGTCATTAACACAGACAAGGCAAAATAAATGCTGAGCAATCAGCAATGATTGTGGATTCAAATGAATTACAACCACATTCAAATGAGACCATTTAAAATGCAACATAACTATGTGGACAATGGGCCAGTATACCATTTATTTGAATACATTTAATTGGAGGTCCCTGGGGGTGGCTGGTACCTCAAGATCTGGGCCTGACAATGTCTTACTCATGTTTAAGAGTCCCCAGAAACTTCTCAGTATGATCCCTGGAGCCCAATTTTCTCTTGACAACACAATCATTCATTTTACAAAATAGAGGGACTCCATGAAAAGAGATTTTGTGCATGTGATGTCTTAATACTGAAATAAATTTCTACTTTCATTCTGTTGACCCTGAAAAACTTCCTGTTATTTTTGGATTAAAAAATCATCACCAGAAAGTTCTGGAGTCACCTTGTGTTTTGAACAATTCAACCTTAGTCCAGCATTATTTTTTAGCTATCATCCAATGTCTCAGGAATCCAATCTAGAGGCTTCAAAATCTCAGTATTTTTTAACTTAGTTTCAGAATCCTGAAATGCATTTAGAAAGTAATATGCTACATACAGTATAAACTGTGGCTTCTTTTTCAGTTTGTGGAGCTGAATAGCCAAAGCAATTGGACATCTCAGTTCTCTCTAATGACCAGGCCTGCTATCAAATTTGAAAGGAGATAGTATGATATTTAGTATCATATATCTCTTATGTCTCCTATTAACTAACTTTTGGGAACCTGAGGCATGTGAGAACAACCTTTGTTTTTATTCTTGATTTCAAAGGATATTTGACGCTAAACGGGTCAAAGATAAAGTCGATTTCCCTAAAATTTGGCTGTGATAGGAAGTTCAATAATTATACTCAAAAAACTATTTTACCTTATGTTTCAGATTCCACTTTTTAGACATACAACGAGCTTTTAAATGACGTCAAAACTCCTGGGTACTTACCCAAATCTGCACTTAGCTTCAGGCCTCATATAGCTCACTCATGTTTAATAGGCATCAGGCCCATTAAATATAATTGTAACCATATTGTCTCTGCTTAATGCTAAATGGAAAACAATGGATGCCACAAACTTTAATATTCAGAAGACTTGGTCTAGGCTGGCTTTTTACCGGAAGACTGTGTCCAGCTCTGGGCTTCAAAGGCAGAGCAATAGGGAGAATTCGGATAGAGTTTATTAAAGCCCTTAGGGAGATTGGGAATAAAAGAAAATAATCATTCATTCATATTTTTTTAAAGGTGAGAAAATGACTTTTTATTGCAGAGAACAAGTGAAGAGTTATTTTAGAATAAAGTGGGGAATTTATGTTTAAGTTTCATACAAGAAACTATTTTCTAACATCTGAAATAATCAGAGCTGGAGTTGAAAACCCCGGGTAATCATGGATTCTTCTCTGAGGTATATAAAATGGAGCGAGTCTCAGGGACTTGGGTTGGTTTATATACGTCTGTCATGAAGATGTGTGGTTAAAGTAGGTATTTTCTGAAATTATTGTCTAACTCCAGATTTCAAACGCTAGTAGCAGTCTATAGATGTCATGGAGTAAATTACAGAAAGTGTCTTTGCCGTTTATTTCCCTATAGAGAGGATTTACACATAAGCAGGTCTCTAGATAAAAAAAATATATAGGAACCAAACCAGTTCACTGCAGATTATACAAAAGTAAAAGCAAACAGCACACAGTATAAGAATAGATAACAATGCTCTCCTGTATAACTTCAGAGAGCTTATCATAAAGAGGACCTTAATCAGAAGAGGAACTGAAATAGAGAGAGGCAATTTGCTACAAAGGTCACTTACATTGGTAGCCGCAGAAAACATTTGAAAAAGACGAAATATAAGGATCTTTGGCGATTCCTTACATCCTCTATCTCAGTTTTTCAGTATCTTTTTGCTGCCACCTGACTGTTGAGAGTTATTCCTAGAAGCAAATACATTGTTTCTGCTTTTTCTACCCTAAAGCAACACCTTTGCTATTAAACTTTCCCAGACCTCATGCCGTCAATTTAAAAATTTCAGTTTCATTTCCCACTATTTTGAGTTAAACTGATGTACTAACCCATGTCAGAGGGTGATATATCCTTAACAGGTTAAGTATCTGTTTACATAGTGCTTCTACTGCTGAGAGTTCTAGGTTATTTGTTAGAAAGGGACTGATGGGACATTGTGCTGCTCCTAGAATACAGTTAATCAGGTGCCTGTCTCATCTATGTGTTTAGACCAGCATAGATGAACTAGCAAACAAAAATCTGAATATACATGCTGAAATATCTTTCTATTTTTCCTCTACAAAATATAAACAGAATATATATAATCATTCTTTCAAATAATCCTATAATTTACTCTTCCTGCAAACACTTCAAAAGATTTTTTTAAAAGCAAGCTATGTCTAATTCACTTAACAGTGATTGCAGTACACTGATCTTGTCATATGAACTGGAATGGTTTATTAATTATGTTTCTATAATGAATAATTTAATTTTCTTTGCTTTATTAATTGACAATAAAGAAAGATTTGCAGGGTTTTGAATTTTAAACAGCATTAATGACAGGTGAGTCCAAGAACAGCCAATTATTCCCTGGCCAATTTCAGTGAATTGAAGAGATTTGTTTAGTTTTACCAGGATTTAAAGCTACACCCAGTTTTTGTTTTTCAAAGATCATACTGCTTTTGGGGGACAGGAGAAACAGTTGCTTAAAAATGGTCATTTAACACTTATGAGGGTTTTTGTTGTTACTTGTTTTGTTGTTTGATAGAGAGTGTTCAGATAATGTTTGGAAAAGAAACTGTTGGATAGTCCAGAAATATTTAGAACAGATGAGATTATGAAGATTCTGTTTTTCTTGTTATATCTTCATTCTTAAATATCACATGCAAATATTACATTCCCAAACACATCAGTTAATGATACCTAATCTGTGTTGCACTTTGCAATTTTTAAGGCATGTTCATGTTAACTCTTTTGATCATTACAACAACCCTGTGAGGTTGAAAGAAAGAACATTATGATCACTATTTTATAGATGAGAAAATAAAGCTTGGAGGCCGGGCACGGTGGCTCACGCCTGTAATCCCAGCACTTTGGGAGGCCGAGGCGGGCTGATCATGAAGTCAGGAGATCGAGACCATCCTGGCTAACATGGTGAAACCCCGTCTCTACTAAAAAAAAAAAAAAAAAAATTCTCCGGGTGTGGTGGCGGGCAACTGTAGTCCCAGCTACTCGGGAGGCTGAGGCAGGAGAATGGCGTGAATCCAGGAGACGGAGCTTGCAGTGAGCCCAGATCGTGCCACTGCACTCCAGCCTGGGTGACAGAGTGAGACTCCGTCGCTAAAAAAAAAAAAAAAAAAAAAAAAAAAAAAAAGCTTGGAGATATCCCTTTCCCAAGATCACATCACATGGCTGGTTAAGACCAGTATCCGAGTTTGATTTGGTTTAGTGTTCTTTTTTTGCTGTTTGTTTCTTTGTTGTTGTTGTTGTTGTTGTTTTATCTTTAGAGTTATTTCCCCAGTAAGCTTGGTGCTAGATCATTTTTATTTGGAAAACTATAAGCTTTCAAGGGCTTTGCTACAAAGATCCATCACTAGTCCAAAATCTCTAGTTGCCATGCACACTTATCCAAGTCCTATACACAGCCAAAAGCTTATTAATTCTTTGTAGACTATTCTAGTTTCCATAAAGGGGGAAGAAGATGCAGACAGGTGATTTACTAGAATACAGTAGTTCTCTGTGAGATGCTATTTGCATCTAATTTGTCTCCAATGGTGCTTAAAAAACAGAGAAGGATGAGGTCAATTACAGAAAAGGGACAATGCCATCTAGTAATTGGGAGATCTGACAAGAAAAAGGTTTCTAGAGAAAAACTGAATCTCATTCCTAGGGATATTTAAGTACAATCCCTAATCTACTAAGATAAGTGGTACAGACAATGGATTTATTTTGTTTGGTTTTCCTTGTTTACAGGGCCTGAATGACTAGTCACATTATAAAGCCTTCACTATGCAGTGCAAACTGATATTTTCAAAGCCAGTGCCAGTGGAAATGTATGGGCTTCAGTATCAGAATTACCTGCATTTGTCTCTGGAATCCATCACTTCTAGTGGAATAGCCACAAAAATCACTTCACCTCTCTGATAAACACTTTCCTCATCCAAATGGCACATATTTGGCACTCAAGAAAATGTAGGTGCTATTTTGGGAGTTCAAATGAGAGGATGAAGGTCACTTACATGACTTCACTATGTTCAAACAGCAACAATGCCTGTAGACCTCTGAAAACTGCTTTCCGAGCGATAGAACACCTAGAAATCAAGTTGTGCAGTACACCTCATGGCAGGCATGGGGAGGAAAGTTTCAGGACATTGCAGAAGTGTCTGCTACTGTGAGCAAGGCAGTGATGGAAAATTGCTATAAAATTACCCCCGCAAATCGAGAAGACTTCATTGTCTTCATACTTGTATTTATTTTTAAACTATAATTACATATCATTTGCACCTCTTATCTAACCAAATATAAGTAAGATAACATTTATTGAGATAATATATTTGAAAATAATTTTAAATGCAATGGTACTCTAAAGTTATAGGATCAAGTTATAATTGTTTGTTTTCAACAGAAAAAAATTAGCTTACTTATTTTCCATCACCTGAAAATGTTCTTGGATTTGGGCTCAAGGATGAACAGTCTGTTAGTTGACTTTCTTTTTATACGTTTGTCTAATTAGAAAAGAGTCTGAAAAAGTCAAGGACTATTTCACCCTGGTATTCTTAGATCACTCACTACAGTCTATTATTAGACATATGATGTTTCCACTGTTTAAACTCCTTTTGTCCACCCATTATTGTTTATACCTGCAGAAAATCCAACACCAAGTTCTGCCTGGTTACAAATTAATGCCATCACCATTCCTATCCTACTTGTATATCCAGAATCAGCACTTCAATGGGAGACTAAAAATCACCCCGCTCAATAAGTAAATAATGTTTGTGGATTACAGATCATAGTCTTTTATCAGGAATAATAATGCAGTTTTCATTTTTACAGGAAATGGAAAATAAAACCTCAACAAATGGATTTAGCCATTCAGAATGGCTCTCAAATAGGCAGTGCTGAAAATTGATCTGGTTACTTGTCAATTGCATTATTCAGAGATGACATCAGCAGCAAAGCTGAAGCCAACTCTGGGTCATTGCCCACCCCATGTTAACCTTTTCCATATAAAAACCTTACTCTGTAAAGAGATAAGCATCTCTAGGGCTGTAATTTAAGCTTTGAAACCAAATTGAACAGCTTTCCTCCAGCCTCATTAATAAGCTGTGATCCAGGTTCCATACAAACACCTGAACATATGACAGCCAGTGCTAACAAAACATTTCATAGCATATCATCACTCGTGACATTCTAGAGGAAATACAGGCTGTTGCTTGAGATGATTCCTGTAATATTTATTTCTGATTCTGTTTATGATCCATTTTATAGATTAGTTTTCTAGAGCATTGCTAACTGAAATCCTAAATTGAAACTTTTCAGTAACGACATGTACTTTGATGTTCTTCAAACAATTCCATTCTGTTCCATCAGTGTGAAACACATCATGCTTCTTTACCTGGGGGGTTATGCTCATTGAGAATCACAAGTGATGCTGGTGTAGGTCTTCTTTTCCTGATCTGTGAATGACAAAAGGTGAGCTAATATCAATGAGTATTAGACGCTGCTCCAGGTTACTCTGCAGCTTGCAAAGATGTCTCATCCTCATCTTTTCCCCACATGCAAAAGCAAACTTCTGGAGGACACATGGAAGGTGCTCACCAATTTTATTTTGAAATAATAGAAAGCCACAGAATTGAACTGTCTGATAGAAGTATCACCCACCCTCTTTGACCAAAAAGCTACATTTCCACAGAAAAAAAAATAATTCTATACAATTGAATGATACAACAGAAAATTAATTTACAGTGAAGGTACAGAGTTGACCTGATAATGTTAGTGGCTCACTTAGAGCCTCATAACATTGGTGATGCTTTCAAGATTCGTTACCCTTATTTTTAAACAGGATAGGGAAGAGCTTGGAAACCTATTTCTAGCAGGTACCAGAGTTAAATTAGCAGCATAAGCTTTGAATTTCAATTGATTTTGTTAACTTTTTATTTTCTAGTATAATATTTAGAACATATAAACAAATGAAGAATAAATATGGATCTTATGAGCATATGTAACTTATTACAAACTCTAAAGTTTATTTTTCATTTTAAGAGTTACAGGAGCATAGTATTATCAGAATCCCTCGAATATAATATCCTTTATTTGTTTATTATATTCATTTATGGGTAAATTCCCAAAGTAAATGTCAGTAGGATAGAGAATAAAGTTTATCAATGATATCCTGTCCAAGATAGAAGCAACATCCCATTCAGCATAGATAAACACATGTTCAAGGTTACATTTATCTGGCCTGAGTCTAGGTGCATCTACTTCAGATTGTCAAAACATCCTGAAACACTATGAGTCACGGATTAAATAATTATTTTTAAGACTTTATTTCAAATACTTGGAACAGGATTCAAAAATAATTTAGGTTTTAAGAAATTAATGGATTAGGTTGATGTCCTCATAAATTTCTTTGCTTTTGCCTCCTCACAGTTGCAGTTCTACGAGATGCCATTGCATCAAGAGTCGAGGTAAATCTGAATATGAAAGGTGATACAGATGTAAACCAATATTAGACACGGACAAAGAATCTAGGAAATGTTAAAATACTGTTTGTAATGTCTGAACAAAACAATTTTAAAATTGTACCAAAAGCTACAAATCCTCGCTGTAATATATTATATAAACTTACAATCGTGGTTTTGGGTCCACAATAAAAAACATATGAAAATAAAGTATTCGACCTATAGTCTGAAACTATCTCAGGATTTAATTTTATTGCTAAATCAATCATTTTATTTTATAAAAAATTAAATAAAATGTTGCTCATTTTGATAATTTTTTTAAAAGTTGCTCTAAATGTTGAAACTGTTATTTTAATGAGCAAAAATGAACAGATTTATGAATCCATACCTGAATTGCTTACAGAGCCATTTTCCCCTCAGAGGTGCTCATTTTGTATCATATGAAGTGCTACAATTTAGACAATAGTTCTCCCAATGCAATTTAAATGCAAGTATGTATAAAAACCAACTTATTTCTTGTTTACATATCTTGAAAGTCACAGCAAAATCAAGCAGTAAAGAACATTTCAATTAATAACAAGAATGCATGTTCATATTACCTTATGTACAGGAATTGTACCCCATGCAATTTCACTTACCTGCTCTGCTGCTTCAGGTGCAATCTGACTCTGGAATAAAGGCACAGCAAATTGTATCTTTTTGGGACTGTTGGGCTCCATGATAATGAAGATAATTAGTCAGAGATGTGAAGAGCTCAGAAAGACTAACCCTAAGTGGTGTCCGGATGTGTTTCCTCAGACACACTCCACTAAGCCACACAGAGTGCTTCGTAATAAATAGCTGTAATTCCAGAGCGAGCAAGTGAAGATGCCGAGGTTTGAGTAACCCCCTTCTTCAATATCCACGGTGATGCCTGGCTTGCCTGTTCCCCCACCAATCCCTTGGATCCTCTCAGCACAATACAGAAAGGAACAACACGCTAATTGTGTGCCTCTTCACTAATACCATGCCAAGCATTCACTCAGCAGCTAATTGAAAATGCAATGCTAGCCTTGAAGGACCCACTGCCCTGGGATTTGAAAGAATGGCTCTATCCACTGTACATTACTAACCGGCTGCTCAAAAGTGCAATGTAAGCTCCCTCTGAGTATTGCAGGGATGGGCCATTCATTATTGATGAACATCAAGCAGGAAGTTTTTAGAGTTGGGGGCAGGGTTTGGGTATAGAATCATTTCTCTCGGCAACTCATAAGTCAGACACCTTTGCTATTTCACACTCAGCTACGAAACAGTTGAATGGCCGTGGAGGGTAAGCCACAACCAATAATATTAGCTATATTTATGCTATCACATCTGATTAGTTTAGACTCATCCTAGGAGGCAGAGTATCTGTGGTGTAGTGAGGGCAGCATTACTACAGGGCTGAGCGGATCTTACTTGGAGTTCCATCTTCATAATTAACAAGATCTGTGGCCTGCAGAAAATTACTGGCTATGTCTAGGCCTCCACACTTCCATCAGAAAAATGAGGGGGTGGGACTCAATGACCTTTAAAGTCCCATTCTGTTCCAACATTCTAAAATTGTAGTTCACAGTTTTCATTAGAGTGGAAAGTATTGTACTGCTAAATTTAGCAAACAGCTTGGAAGCCACTGCCGCTTCAATGACCTCTATTTTATTTCCTGGTGGAGCCCAGTTACATTCTCTGACTTGGAAGAATACAGAAATGACTAGAAAACATTAGTAGAAACCTAATGGTAGTCAACATTGTGACTTGTTTTCAATAGTAGAGATGTACGCAAAGATAAGGATTTGAGAAAAGCATGAAGTGGGTAATGTTCAGAGGGTAGATACTGGCTAGTGGTCAGGAAACGGTGGGACATTAGCCTGATTGCCACATTAGTTAATGTCAAAGGGGAGGTAGTAACATAGCCAGATGGCCTTCATGCATACGAATACTTTTGTGAAGGAAGCATGAAAATGAAACTGTTTTAATGGAAAAGATAACTTGAGATCTCTGCTTTCTTGAGAGGCATTATGTGATGAAAACTAGGTTTTTAAATATGTTTTTGGATTTACTTAATATATTTAGACATCGACTATGATTCCAGGTATTTACAATTAAAGTCTTTATTTTTTTAATTCTGATTTTGTACCAGGAATCCATCTTAATGATTTAAATAGGCAACATTCTCTTGAAGGAATATAGAAAGGAATATGCATTATTGAAGTAGTTTTCTATATTCACTAGGGGATAAAGCAAAGATGTGGATGTGAAAGCACTTTTAGTGGAGAACAGTGCTGACTAGCAAGAAATCTTGTGATGA
Organism: Macaca nemestrina; assembly: GCF_043159975.1. Lineage (NCBI taxonomy): Eukaryota > Metazoa > Chordata > Mammalia > Primates > Cercopithecidae > Macaca > Macaca nemestrina. The sequence continues at coordinate 79,905,953 of NC_092135.1, read as the reverse complement.
GTTCATCCGTGTAGTGTCGAAGGGAAATTTATAAATTACATTTTATGTAACAGTTTACAAAAGTCTCCAGAAATAAAATCTAAACTAATATCATTAATGAAGTTATTTCTTTGAATGTCTCTTCAAATTATATAAAAGGAAAACAAGACAAGACAGTATTTTTAGTGAGGAGTTAATCCAAAACTTCACATAATGTAGTAATGAAGAACATGCACTTGGCAACCTTGAGTTCAAGCTCTAGCTCTGCTACTTACCACGTTTATCAATTTGGGCAGTAAGAGAACTTTCTTCTTGTGAGGTTTATCTTACTCAGTTCCTGAAAAGAGCTCATTACAAGACCAGCACGGAATCACTCAATAAAAGATAGCTATTATTTTTCTTTCAGCCAGATTTTTCAAAAGGCTTAAGGATACACATTTTCAACCAGAATCACTAAGAATATCTACCTACTTGGAATAATTTGATTCCATTTAGAATAATAGGTGATAAAGTGAAATTTCATATATATGCTTGGTATAAATACCAATAAAATGATTCTCATTAACTAATTGCCCTATTTTGAATAATTTGATCAGAGGCCATATTGTAAATGGGCTATCTAGACCCTTTAAGCTTCTTGTTTTGTATGAGGCCAACTCCTGTGTATCCATTAAGATTCAGTTGAGTATCATTGCTTCTAGGAAGCCTTTGTAGATTTACTGTTTTCCACATTGGGTTTAAACTCACCTCTCTGTATTCTCAAAGAACCAAGCATAACTCTATTTACCATAATAACTATCTACCTGTCCTTTGACTGTTTAGTATTTTGCAACTTAATTTACTCACATAGCAAATATTTGTTGAGTAGATACCATAGTCTACTCTGCACCAGGCCTTTTGCTATGGCACTAGAGAAGAGATTGTGTTAAAAGGTATTTGAAGTCCTTTTAAAGCTAAATTATTACTCCAATAAATACATAAACTGCAACTTAAATGTAAAATAATCTAAAAACTGTTACTATAGAGTTTGCATGGGGGGTATAATTTTCCTATTAGGTGCACTTCTTTTATCCCTATCAGAGAGAACAGTAATAACCTTTATATGATACCATGTACCAGGAATTATTCTAAGTGCTTTATCTGCATTAATTTATTCCAACAACTCTTTGAGGTAGATATTATTGCTAGCCTCAATTTAAAATTAGGTAATTGGGAGTCAGAGGGTTTAGGTAATTTGTCCAGTGTTATCCAGCATGTGTGTGTATATATATATGTGTGTGTGTGTGTGTGTATATATATACACATATATATATATAGCAAAGGCCGGTTTCAAACCTGGGCAATTTTGCATAGGGCTTGGGCTTTTAATCACAACAGCATCATGATGGCCACTATAATATAAGGACTATAGAGAAGTCAGTGGAAGTCAACAGAATCTCCACAGTGGTTAGAGGTTCTGACGACATCAGTTCCATGGTAAAAGATCTTAAGATGACATGGCATATGAAGGAAAGAGAAGCAAGTAGCATGACTAGGATACTATTAATCAAGATACTCAATCATTGCAAATTAGATATCAACATAGAATGGAGAGCCTAGAGTTGGATATTATACCACCAAACTGACTGAAAAAGGAATCCTTTCTCTTGCTCTTTAAAAGTAATGGGTTCAATCATTAAAGATTAAAGAGACCTCTAGAACAAGCAATAACTATAGTCTCTCTTTAATGTAAGTGATACTGTGAGTAAAGATGGTTAAACATTAGGCAAATAGGCCATTAGACCTTCCTAATTTTCACTATAATATCTATCTTGCCCTACTTTGCATGATTTCTCAAGACCCCCATAAAGGCTGCAGTTCACCTTACCACCGTCTTTCTGTGGCCTCCCCTACCTCCCTGGAAGCCATCCTGCCTCCTCCCTCCCTTTTTTAACCCAAATTATATTCATCCTCTAATTCCACCTCCTTAGAAAGAGACCTTCATATTCTTCACACAAGAAGAATCACTCGGTTTGTTTCCTCTCCTTATATTTAGTTAGATATAGTTTTATGTTATTCTATAATAATTTCCTATGTGTTTCTTTTGCCTCTTCTCCTAGACTGCAAATCCCATCCTATCTTAAACATAAACATAACAAGCAAGATGCCGGTCATCTAGTAGTTACTAAATAAGACCAATTAGGCTTTATCTAATATTATCAAGAAACATAAGGTGTTCCAATAAACTGAATTTTCCCAAAGACTACGGCTCACCCTTTCAAGCCCTACACCTTGCTATTAGTATTTCTTGCTATAGTAACTGCCTTCAAATACCATGTATACATGGTTCTTATGACTGTTTTTAGAGTTGTTTTTCTTTACCTGATAACTGCCAATACTTGTTTTACAATTATTACCTGATACTAACAAGTGCTTTCTTTGAGGGAAGAGAAGGGAAAGTAAGGGGAAGAGAGGAGAGAGGTGGAGAGGGAAAAGCAAATTCTTAAACTTTTAAATGTGTTTTCTATTCAAGGCTTTGTTTTAAATGTCTTGAATTCATGAATCTTGAAAGATATGCAGATACACGAGACATGACTTTGTTTAACAGTTAGTTGGCTAACTAAATGCCATCAAAAATAAAAGGAAATATTTATTAAGCATGACTACATTAAATGCTGGAAGTACAATAATGAACAAAAGCAGAAAAAATACGATACCATCTAGATACAAGTCTATTGAAAAGATTTCTAGCCCTAATGCAATGATTTTCTGTCTCATCTGTTTAACACCTAAATGCTAGCAGTCACATTTCAGATGCACTCCCTTGCATGTCCTCCTTCGATTCTAGCTGTAGCTTTCTTTATTTCCTCCATCAAAGAAAACAGATGCAAGGGAGAGTGACAATATTATTGGGCTTTCATAGAATTATCTCAATGATATTCAATGTAACCTATTGGATAATAGGTTATTAATTTATTATTAATATTAGTATTAAATTATTAGTGAACCATTGATACCTAAGACAAAGAGGCCTGTCTATAAAATGTGGTTGAACCCCAGTAATTTAAGTGAAATGGACCACTCTATTCAAGTACTCATTTAAATTAAATTTTCCCCACGGAAATTATTAGCCATATTTTAACTCTTTCAGAATGTCTTATAAGTTCAACCATGCAATTTTAAATATTATACTTTTTCAGATCAACAGCTACAAGAAGCCTTACCAGACTAAGCTCACTATATTGCAATCTCTATTAAAATGTGAATTCCCACAGCACTTAAGTATAAAAATACTTGCAATCTCTATCATGCTTAAAGGCAAACATCACTGATTCATTCATTCCACATTTATTTAGTGCCTACTGTGTTCTTTAAAACTTTTTCTTAATTGTTTTGTGATTGCATGTTCTCATCTTCACTAACTCTAACAATTTTGACTTACTCTAGAATCCTCATATCAATCAGTGGAGTGTGTATGAGTGCTGAATTGAACTGAAGAATTATTCGTGTGTTACATAAATACTCAGTGCCTTTTTCTTCTCTAACCATGCAGACACTATTTTTTTAATGTATAATTTTCCTGAGTAGTCACTCAATTATGTTTAATCTTTATTCTTGTTGAGGCAGTTTCACTAAAGAAAGCCATAAACCCATGAAGAGTTTGTAGCAAGTCCATATTAGCCATGATGCTATAGCAGTGAGTTGACATCAGAGAGAGGGAACTACAGAGATTTGTAGAGCTGAAGCATGGTAGGTCTTTACTGATGTCACCCTTGGGGAAACAGCTCAATGGACAGCCCAGGAATAGGAGTGCCATGGGGACACAGTCAAACACAGCCCAATGTGGACAAGGAGTCTTAGAAATTTTAGACCATGCAGATTTTTAAAAAGACTTTAGCTCAGGTCCAGTAAAGGCACAGGAATAACATGAGGAAGACTTGGAATTCGCTCTCACCCCTTGTCTATCTATTTCCCTTTTCCTTTGTTTTGGTAACTTTCACTTTTATGGATTTCCATAGCTTAATGTTAGCCTCTCCCTGCTTTTTGTTTTGGATAGATAATTATTAAATGAAATTGGACTTGTAATTACTGAGTCTACCTAGAAATATATTCATTTCTAAAATGCTTTCATAAATATTATTTATTCATCCAACAAATATTTATTATCTGATTCTATGATAGACACAGTGATATAAACACAAATACAATAAGATCCCAACCTCTAAAGAACATACAGTTGAGAGAAGAAGGCAGAATCCTATCAAAATAAGCACCATAGAGCTGGTGACGCCATGATCAAAAGGAGTTATAGGAAGTGGAAAGGGGACCTGGGTAGGAGGGTGATGTCTGACTGTGAGCCACAGACATTCTTTTATTTGCCTACAGGTGTTGTTGTTGTTGCTGTTTTTAATTGCTACCACATTTAAAAACACACAAAAATAAGATATTCAGTTTCTCAATAAAATAGAAAGTCTCGCAAAGCTGGGCCTTCATATCCACAAGGTCACAGAGCTGCCCTCAACTGAGCCTGACCTGTGAGTCATTCTTGCCCCGGTGCCAGCCATGTGAGTTAAGAAGCTTCCAAATCATTCTAATCCCTAGCTATTCAAGTCATCTCCAGCTGTTTGAGTCTTCTGATCTGATGTTCCAGACATCATGGTGCAAAAAAAAAAAAAAACACTTTGGCATTGCTCCATCTGCCTACTCTCCAAATGTTCTGTCATGAGGCACTTTCAGAACCCAGGAGGTATGCAGTGAAAAGCCCAAGTCACATGCAGAGGTGATATGGTTTGGCTGTATCCCCACCAAATCTCACCCTGAATTGTGATAATCCCCATGTGTTAAGGGCAGGGCCAGGTGGAGATAATTGAATCATGGGGATGGTTCCCCCATACTGTTCTTGTGGTAGTGAATAAGTCTCATAAGATCTGATGGTTTTAGAACTGGGAGTTCCCCTGCACAAGCCCCATTGCCTGCCACCATGTAAGACATCCCTTTGTTCTTTCTTTGTCTTCCACCGTGATCGTGAGACCTCCCCAGCCATGTGGAACTGTGAGTCCATTCAACTTCTTTCCTTTATAAACCACCCAGTTTCAGGTATGTCTTTATTAGCAGCATGAGAACAGACTAATACAAGAGGTCACATGCTGATTCCTGTCAATAGCCCCAGTGGAGCCCAGACTTTGAGTCATCACGGCTACCCCATGAGACATGTGAGTGAAGAAGCCTCCGGGTAATTCCAGTTCCCGGCCATGTGAGTCAGCTCCAGTTGTGAGAGTTCCAACTGAGGCCCTCAACATAGTGAAGCAGAGACAAGTCATCTTCACTTTGCCTTATCTGGATTCTTGACCTACAGAAACTATGGCCATGAAAAATGGTTGCCGGCCTCCCAAAGTGCTGGGATTACAAGCATGAGCCACCACACTTTTTAAAGTGTCCTGTTAGGCACTTTTAAAATCGTTAGTATTATTCTTACAGTTTTCTATTTTATAACACAGAAGAGTGGTCTGTCTTGAAGGTATACACATAATATATGAGTCATTGTCAAATAAGCCTTGAAAGACATGGGGATAGATAAATTAATCCAAGCAATTTGTGGAATGCAAAGATAAGGAAAAAGTATAGATTCTGATAAACCCAAATGTTAAGGGGGAAAAGAGAGGACAAAATGGAAACAAACACACACAAAAAATAGTCAGGGAGTAAGAAGACCAGGAAAGAATAACAACACGGAAATAAAGATTGAAGAGAGTTTCTTTAGGAAACAAGCAATCAGCATGTCAAAACTACAGAGGATGTAATTATGAACATCTAAAAGTTATCCATTGGATTTTAGTAGTTATATTGAGGGAAAGAGTGGGAAATAGATAGACGAAAAAAAAAATTAGCCTAGTTCTTTCTTTTTTTTTTTTTTTTTTTAAGATAATTCTCACTCTGTTGCCCACGCTGGAGTGCAATGGCAAGAGCTCAGCTCACTGCAACCTCCACCTGGGTTCAAGTGATTCTCATGCCTCAGCCTCCAGGTAGCTGGGATTACAGGCCTGTGCCACCAAGCCCGGCTAATTTTTGTATTTTTAGTAGAGACAGGGTCTCGCTATGTTGCCCAGGCTGGTCTTGAACTCCTGGCCTCAAGTGATCCGCCTGCCTTAGCATCCCAAAGTGCTGGGATTACAGGCATGAGTCATTGTGCCTGGCCCGTAATTTAGGCTAGTTCTTTAAAAAACACCTTGGCAGTTAAAAGAAAGCCTCCCTCAAACATGAGACCTTATAGTAGAGAGCAAGAGCAAGAGTGGAGTGGAGCTTTTTAGATTTGTTTTATAGATGAGCCAGACTTGAATATGTCCTGGGCTGCAAGGAGGTAGCCAGTGGAGAAAGAGGTTTAAAATACTCAAGAGACAGAGAAGAGTGAGGAATGGATAGATACAGATATAGATATAGATATAGATATAGATATAGATATAGATATAGATATAGAGATAGAGATAAAATGTATGTTAAGGTGAGGAGAATTACTCAGGATTCCTGAACGGTAGGCCAGTAGCCTTTGTAGGAGATTATAGGTATGCTTCTCTTACTCAACAATATAAATAAATAAATGAATAAAAAACCCATTTGTAAAATTCTTCACATTTTAAATAGTTTGATAATACAATGGAATAAAATAACGTTATAATAAGATTTTATTAGGTTTGGATTCAGAGTAACTTCTAGAACCCTGTTGTTGGTAGAGTTTTCAAATAATTTTCAAAAATTTCACACAATGTTTAAATACTATAGCTGTATCTAGTACAATTTCATTGTAGATTTGCATCCATATATACACACATGTGCTCATGCATTAAACACCTACTGATATATACATACACGCTTACTTATACTTTTGTGTGTGATGTGTGAAAAATGTTTGGAAGAATATATTCTGAGATGTTAATGGTGTTGTCTCCGGATGGTGAGTTTATAGTTCATATATTTTCTCTTTATGATTTTCTGTTATACAATGAGCGCATTTGAATTTTTAATAAAAAGTTAACTGCCAGAATAACAAAGATAATTTTAAATAATATTTTTTAAAGTTCTTTTGCATTTTGATGCAGAAAAAGATTTTTCACACTCTCTTAAATCAGAGAAATTAAAATAGAGTACTATTTCAAAAAAAAAAACATGCTTTGTCTTTTAATGAAGGACAAGCTACTTTGAATGAGATCATTATTTCCAAAATCATATTGAATTTATCTCCCTTACTTAATGCAAAAGAACACTGTTGCTAACATTCTCACATTTACCTATAAGAGCAATATTATAGGTACACAAAGGGCCTTTCAATATGCATTGTACTCGACATATGTAATACATTGGAAATGAACTACAATAATAATTTAGAAAGGATCAGGAGAGTAAGTGTTTTCTTATAGCTTCTTGTTAAATAGCTATTACTTTCTTGGTAATTCTTCCTTTGTTAATTCTTTCTTTAAGCTATGGATAACAAGTGCAACATATTCTTATTTTTTTACGTAGTTAAAACAGAATAAATGAGTGTGTTGTCTGAGAGAGAAAAAAAGAGAGAGAATAAACACGGTTGAAGATGAAGCTCCATAAATTTGAATGAACTTCACATCATCTACTCAGAGGAAATGTTCGAAATATAAATAGTATTATGCACCATCACTGATGTAGGCAAAGCATGAACTATATTCTAGCAATAGTTGTCAATCAGGGAAGACTTGAAAGAACAAATTCTGTCAAAGTCTTGCCCAGTCTTACCTTTTTAGATGTCTTTCAAAAGAGAATCTTGAACAGAGAAAACATTCTAAAAAAATAAATAAATAGGCAACAAATAACTCCCCGGCTGATGTACTATCTCTAGTTTAGTTCTTCAAAACATTTCATCAGGAGCATTGATCTAAATTACCCTCAAGATTTTAGATTATAATTTTTCAAAGCAGGGTTTTAAGAGTCCGTGAAGTCAGTGCCTTGTAACCCCATATGATTGATGTCTGACACAATCTTGACAGTCATCAAAATTTTAGTGGACTCCTTTCATTTATTTTGCAGGTATTAGGAAAAGCATTTGGGGTACTGTCTTTATTGAGAGACATTACAAATGATTGAAGACAGGAAAGACTGCACTCCTGATAATGATGAAGCACTTTAAAATATGTATAACCTTTTAAAGTATGTTCAGGTATAGCTAGTGGAAAACCAGGTAGTTCCAGGCAGCTACTGCTGCCTAACTACTCTCACTTTCTCTGGAAACCAGTGAGATTTCTGATTTATAGTTCTCAGGCAAAGGGTGTTCTTCCAACCCAAAGTGACTGTCTTCTCCATTTCATCCCTTTACACCTGAACATTCTCAAATTGTTTCTAAAAATCACATAGCACAATTGGAAAATCTGAGTTCCTCAATTCCAGGAAGGACCCACGGTATATAAGGTTGACATGGAGATGCTTCAGATTCATATTAATTCTAGAAGAATCCAGTCTCAGAGTGGATACCACATCTTTGTGCAAGGGAGTATGATCACAGTCTTTTCCAATTACAATTTGTGATAAGACTAGAATATGTGTTCTGTGATAATATTAAAATGCAGTCAAGATACTTTCATTGAATTTCTGGTTGTTCTGTGAAATGTTTTAACAGCATTTTCTGTTCAACTCATTTGCACCTGCAAATATACTCTATGGAATCCAATTTGGAATTTATATAACACAAATAAATATCAAGTAAGAAATATTCTCAGAGTATAATCTTCTGTATGTTATTTTAATTAATATTCACAACCATCTCTTGGATTCCTGCAGGAAAGAGTGACAAACAGCAAATACATGATTTAAATCAACTCTAGATATTGGTTTCATTTCTCTTTCCTTAATGATTTTTTTTTTACCTAAATTTTTTTTTTACCTTAAAGTCTCTACCCACCCATATATAAAGCTTTATAAATACTCCAAGGTAGCATAATTGACTGATATAAATTTCAACTCTTATCTCTCAATCTTGGTAAAATGCTACTATTTAACATAATGTTTAAAAGGCAAGATGCAAGGAAAAAACAAGTCATCAAATGTCTGCATAACCCACAAACTAATTAGTCAATCCCCAGAAATAAAAAGTTGGTACTAACAGTGATTGATTAGACAACCTTTTCAAAATATTTTTTTAAAAAGAAAACAGGGATGTAAATTTCAATTAAATATAAATATAATTTGAAAATTTCATAGAACGTAGATGTCAGTGGGGCCATATATTACATGCTGTATTCATCCTGAGTATGCCTTTACGTTTTCAAGAAATGTATTTGATTAGAACATCTCTGCAAAAGGCAGCCAATTGTTTTTTGTACTAACAGTGTTAGGGAAAGATCTGCTTTGCCAAAAGTCCCTTTTCTTCTGCCTTTAAGCTTCAACAAATGATCAGCTCTCAGTTGACACTTAAACATTCATTGTTTTGCCTTTTTTATTATCACTATAAAACTTGACAAACAGCTTTCTCCTGTCTTGCTTCTTCTGCTTACCTCCCTATTTGCTATGTAAATGGTATATACACATTTAGTACTTTGTATATGTTCTCTGAGTTCTAACATCTATTTAAACAAAAATAAGTCCTTTATAAATGATTGCAAGTTTTTGGCCTTACGTTGCTGCAGTTTAGCAATCTTCTGGCTCTGAGTAAACGCTGCAAAAGAGCTGTTCTTGAGTGCTTGCTATGTTTCCATGCAGAATGTAGGCTTATTCATATCTACAAATAACAGAGCATTAAAAATAAAATAATTTCCTGATTAGGATGAGTCACTTCCAGTAAAAGCAAATGTCTTGGTAAGAACATGAAACCTATATTGAATGTCTGAGAGCATTTGCTTCTGTGTCTTGGTCATGGTGGTCTGGAGTGGGTCTGGTGTGGCCTATGAGTCAAAGTTACTTACTGATAATATTTATGCCACAGCAACCTGTTTTGGTGATCACCAGTGCCATCCCATAGTCTCTGCTTCTTGAGATTTTGAACTGTTATGCATCTTTTCTTATGATTTCCTAACGACCTAGTTTTAAAAAGTGTAACATATGACTCATTATACTGCTTGTGTAATATATGCATAATGAGTTTGGAAGCAAACAGATAATTCTTAATTCAGAAAGAACATGAAATTTCTAGCAGGTTGTAATGTGCTAAGCTTTATTTTCCAGTACAAATAATGAGTCATGGAACAAAATGAATGATAGGAGTAGGTAATTATGACAATATGATAAGGAAATCAATTTAGCTCATCATCTGGCACTTTATAGAAAATAGAAATTAAAACTTTATTTTCTAGGTGCACCTCAGGCCATGCACTCCATAATCACCACTCAACTTACTCTTTCTTGAATAACCCAAGTCCTTTTACTTTGTACACATGGTCACTTGTAGTAACTCGGAGCACCCTTCCACCTTACCTTTGCTACTTAGCAAACATCTCTACTTCTAGGACCAAGTTCAAATGCCCCCTCTGCTGAAATGTCCTCCAAGTGCTTTGTCACTCTGTCTTCTGGACTTTGTTGATACATTGGTTTTTTTGCCCTATTAAAAAGTAATCACACTAATAATTTATATAAGAGATGAATACACATGTATTGTCCACATACACCTCCAAAGAAATAAGATGCTCAGCATGACCTTTTCAACAGGCTTCACTCATCTGCCACAGTGAAATCATCTCTTATTTTTTGCCATTTTTCCTACATCACATATTTTGTCTTGGATATATTCTCTGACTTACTGAAGTATATTCTTTAGTGAGCTTTATAGAAATGATTCATAGGTATTAAACTTTCCAAGACTTCGAATATCTAAAAATTACTTTCTTCCCCTTCCCACATTAGTGAATTTGGCTGAGTAAAGAACTCCAGGTTGAGAGAGGACAGAGAACAATAGCCAAATAAAAGTCTCTACCAATTGTCCCCCTGGCAGAAACACCAAATTAAATAACTATTCACACAAAAGTCCTTCATGAGAACCAAAAATCATGTGAGCAATCACAGTACCTGGTTTTAAGTTTATATCACTGGAAGAGGCACTGAAGAAGGTAGTAAAGATACTCTTGAATTGCAGAGACCATCCCTTCTCCATCCCTCAGCAGTGGCCATGTGGTGCAGCAAGAGACTGTGCACTTGAGGAAGGGAGAGCAAAGGATTGTGGGACTGCATTGGAACTCAGTACTGCCCAGCACAACAGAAAGCAACATCAGGCAGAACTCAGCCGGCACCCGTACAGGGAGCATTTACATGAGCCCTAGGCAGAAAGGAATCATCCATCCCAGCAGTCAGAACCTGAGTTCTACCAAGCCTCAAGACCATGGCCTACAGCACTCTGGGGCCCTAAATAAACCTGAAAGGCAATCTATGCTGCAAGGACTGCAATTCTTTGGCAAGGTCTGGTGCTGTGCTAAGTGTGGAGCGAGGAGACTTGCAGGGAACGTGACCTAGTGAGACACCAGCTGGGGTGGCCAAGGGAGTGCTTGTGCCAATTTCCCAACTCCAGCCAGCACAGCTTGTAGCACCAAAAGAGACTCCTTTTGTTTGAGGAGAGTAGAGGGGAGATTAAAGAGGACTTTGTCTTCCAACTTGGATACCAGTTCAGCCACAGTAGAACAGGGCCACAGGCAGAATCCTGAGGCCCCCATTCTAGGACCTAGCGCATGGACAACATTTCTAGACACACCCTCAATGAAAAGGAAACCCGCTGACTTGAAGGGATGGATCCAGTCCTGGCAGGATTTGCCAAGTGCTGATTAAAGAACCCTTGGGCATGAATAATCAGCAGTGATAGGCAGTACTCGCTGTGGGCCTTGGGTGTAACTCAGAGACGTGCTGGTTTCAGGTGTGACTAGCACATTCCCAGTGGTGGTGGCTGTGGTGACAGACTCATTCTGCTTGAGAAATGGAAACAGAAGAGTAAAGGAGACTTTGTCTTGTGGCATGGAAACAGCCTGGTTACAATGGGGTAGAGCACCAGGTGGGCTCTTTGGGCTCCTGATTCCAGGCCTTGGCTCCTGGATAGCATTTCTGGACCTGTCCTGAAATAGAGGGGAGCCCACTGGCCTGAAAGGAGAGCCCAGGCCTGGCAGCATTCACCACAAGCAGACTGAACAGCCCTTGAGCCTTGAATGAACATCAGTGGTAGCCAGTCAGTACTCTCCATGAACTAGGGCAGCAGTGGCCACAGAAGGAGGCCCCTCTGCTTGTGGAAAGGAGATGGAAGAGTAGGAAGCACTTTGTCTTGTGGCTTGGGTGCCAACTCATTTGCAGTTGAATAGAATATTAGGTAGATTCCTAAGATTCCTGACTCCAGGCCCTGGCTAATGGACAGCATCTCTGGACCCACCCATGGCCAGGGAGAAATTGCCACCTGAAGAAAAAGACATAAGCCTGGCTGGCTCTGCCACCTGCTGATTGTAGAGACCTAGGCCCTTGAGCAAACATAGGTGAGAGCCAAGCAGTGGTTATCACCGACCTTGGTGAAGATCCACAGCTGTGCTGGCTTTGCACAGCTCAGCACAGAGAGAAAGACTCTGTTTGAGGAAATGTAAGAGAAGAGAAGAAGAGTCTCTGTCTGGTAATCCAGAGAATTCTTCAGGATCTTATCCAAGACTACCAAGGTGGTACCTCTATGAGTGTGGAAGATTCACAGCATTACTGGGCTTGGAATGCCCCCTAATGCAGATATGGCTGCAATGACAAATATCTTAGATCACAACATGCAAGTCCCTTCAAATACCCTGAAAGCCTTCTCAAGAAGGATGGGTACAAATAAGCACAGACTGCAAAGACTACAGTAAATACCCAATTCTTCAATGCCCAGACAGCAATAAACAGCCACATGCATCAAGACCATCCAGGAAAATATGACCTCAAAGGAAAGAAAAAAAAAAAAAAAAACTAAATAAGGCACAAGACACCATGGGCCAATCCTGGAGACAGAAGGATATGTGATATGTGACCTTTCAAGACAAAGAATTCAAAATAGCTGTTTTGAGCAACTTCAATGAAATTCAAGATAACACAGAGAAGGAATTCAGAATCTTATCAGATAAATTTAACAAAGGGATTGGAATAATTAAACAGAATCAAACAGAAATTCTGGATTTGAAAAATACAACTGACATAATGAAGAATGCATCGGAGTCTCAATAGCAGAATTGATCAGGCAGAAGAAAGAACTGATAAACTTGAAGACAGGCTGTTTGAAAACACATGGTCAGAGGAGACAAAGGAAAAAGAATAAAAAACAATGAAACATGCCTACAAGATCTAGAAAATAGCCTCAAAATAGTAAATCTAAGAGTTATTGGCTGTAAGGCAAGGTAGAGAGAGAGAGACAGGGGTAGAAATTTATTCAAAGAAATAACAGAGAATTTCTCAAACCTAGAAAAAGATATCAAGATACCAGTACAAGAGGGTTATGCAATACCAAGCAGATTTAACTTACATAAGACTACCTCAAGATATTTAATAATCAGACTCCCAAAGGTCAAGGATAAAGAAAGGATTCCAAAAGTAGCAAGAGGGAAAAAGAAAACAACAAATTACAAACAAGGAACTTTCAATATATCTGGCAGTAGACTTCTCAATGGAAATCATACAGGCATACAGGCCAGGAGAGAGTGGTGTGAGATATATAAAGTGCTAAAAGAAAAAAATATGTATCTTAGGATAGTATATCCAAGAAAATATCCTTCAAGTATGAAGGAGAAATAAACACTTTCCCAAACAAAAGCTGAACGATTTCATCAACACTAACCCTGTCCTACAAGAAATGCTAAAGGGAGTTCTCCAGTATGAAATAAAAAGACATTAATAGCAATAAGAAAGTATCTGAAGGTATAAAACTCACTGGTAGTAGTACACAGAAAAACATAGAATATTATGATACTGCAATTGTGGTGTGTAAACTACTCATATATTGAGTAGAAAGACTAAACAATAAACCTATCAAAAATAATAATTACAACAAAGTAGGAAGGATAAGAAGTACAATAAGACACAAATAGAAACAACAGAAAGTTAAAGAGCATGGGGATATCAAGTAAAATCTACAGAATTCATTAGTTTTCTCTTTGCTTGTTTGCTTGTTTTTATAATTATGAATTCATCACTTTAAAATAATGTGTTGTAAGATGTTATTTACAAGCCTCAAGTAGCCTCAAATCAAAAAACATACAACACATACACAAAAATGAAAAGCAATAAATTAAAGAAAATTTAATTTAAAACCAGAGAAAATCACCTTCACTAAAAGGAAAGAAGAAAGAGGAGAAGACCACAAAACAACCAGAAAACAAATCATAAAATGGCAGTAGTGAGTCCTTATTTATCAATAATAACATTGAATATAAAAGGACTAAATCCAATCAAAAGCCATAGAGTGGCTGAATGGATCACAAAACAAGACCCAATTATCTGTTCCCCATAGGAAACACACTTCACCTATAAAAATACACATAGACAGAAAATAAAGGGATGGGAAAAGACATTCCATGTAAATGGAAACCAAAATAGAACAGGAGTAACTATACTTATATTAGACTAAATAGACAAAAACTATAAAAAGGACAAAAAGGTCACTGTATAATGAAAAAGGATCCATTTTAGCAAGATGATATAACAACTATAAATATATATACCCAGATATGAAAGCAAATATTATTAGCGTTAAAGAGAGAGATGGACGCTAATACAATAATAGCTGGAGACTTCAACACCCCACTGTAGCACTGGATAGATCATCTAAACAGAAAATCGACAAAGAAACTTTGGACTTAATCTATGCTATTGACCAAATGGTCTCAATAAATATTTACAAAACATTTCATCCAACAACTAAAGAATACATATTCTTCTCCTCAGCACCTGAATCATTCTCAAAATCAGACAATATGTTAGGCCACAAAACAAGTTTTAATACTTTAAAAAAAAACTGGAATCATATCAAATATTTTCTCTGATCACAATGTAGTAAAACTAGAAATCGATAACAGGCCGGGCACAGTGGCTCATGCCTGCAATCCCAGCACTTTGGGAGGCCGAGGTGGGTGGATCACCTGAGATTGTGAGTTTGAGACCAGCCTGACCAACATGAAGAAACCCTACTAAAAATACAAAATTAGCCGGGCATGGTGGCACATGCCTGTAATCCAAGCTACTCTGGAGGCTGAGGCAGGAGAATTGCTTGAACCTGGAAGGTGGAGGTTGCAGTGAGCCAAGACCGTGCCATTGCACTCAAGCCTGGGCAGCAAGAGCGAAACTTCATCTCAGAAAAAAGGAAGAGAGAAAGAAGGAAGGAAGGAAGGAAAGAAGGAAGGAAGGAAGGAAGGAAGGAAGGAAGGAAGGAAGGAAGGAAGGAAGGAAGGAAGGAAGGAAGGAAGGACGGAAGGAAGGAAGGAGAAAGAAAATCAATAACAACAGAAACAGAAACTTTGGGACTTTACAGACACAAGGAAATTAAATAATATGCTCCTGAATGACCAGTGGGTCAATGAAAAAATTAAGAAGGAAGTTGAAGAATTTCTTGAAACAAATGAAAATGGAAACACAATGTACCAAAACCTGTAGGATGCAGCAAAAACAGTACTAAGAGAAAAGTTTATAGCAATAAGCACCTACATCAACAAAGGGGAAAATCTTCACATGACCAACCTTATAATGCCTGTTAAAGAAGTAGAAAATAAAGAGCAAACCAAACCCAAAATTAGTACAAGAAAAACAAAACAATAAACATAGATATCAAGCAAAAATAAATGAAATTGAAACCAAAAACATAAGAGATTAATAAAGGGAAAATCTGGTTTTTTGAAAAGATAAAACGAACAAACTTTTAGCCATAGTTACTAACAAAAAAAGAGAGAAGACTCAAATAAACAAAATCAGAGACAAAAAAGAAGACATCACAGCAAATAACACGGAAATTCAAAGGATGATTAGAGACCACTATGAGCAGCTATATGCCAATAAATTGGAAAACCTAGAAAAAATGGATAAATTCCTAGACACTTACAACCTACCAAGATTGAAGAAGTTCAAAACCCCAAAAGACCAATAATAAGTAACAAGATCAATGCTATAATAAAAAGTCTCCCAGCAAGGAAAAGCCAAGCACCCCCCATGGCTTCACTGCTAAATTTTAACAAATAATTAAAGAAGGACTAATACCAATCCTACTCAAACTATTCTGAAAAATAGAGGAGAAAGAAATACTTCCAAACTTATTCTATGAGGCAAGTGTTATTACCCTGAAATCAAAACTAGACAGACACATCAAATAAAGAAAATCATAGGTCAATATCTCTGAACATTGATGCAAAAATCCTTAACAAAATACTAGCAAACTGAATTCAATAACACATTAAAAAGATCATTCATCGTGACCAACTGATACTTTTTACAGGGATACAAGTATGGTTCAACATACAGAAATCAATCAGTGTGATACATCATATTAGCAGAATGAAGGACAAAAGCCATATCATCATTGCAATTGATGCTAAAAATGCATTTGATAAAATTCAATATCCTTTTAAGATTAAAAAAAACACTCAAAAAACTCGGTATAGAAGACACATATCTCAATGCAATAAAAGCCATATATGACATACCCACAGCTGGTATCATACTGAATGGGGAAAAATTGAAAGACTTTCCTCTAAGATTTGGAACATGATCATGATGTCCACTTTCACCATTGTTATTCAACATGGTACTGGAAGTACAAGGGACAAATCAGACAAGAAAAATAAATAAAGTGCCTCCAAATTGGAAAGGGAGAAGTCAAATTATCCTTCTTAGCAGATGACATAATCTTAGATTTGTAAAAACCCTAAAGCCTCCACCAAAAACCTATTAGAACTCATAAACAAATTCAGAAAAGCTGTAGAATACAAAATTAACACATAAAAATTAGTAGCGTTTCTATATGCCAACAGTGAACAATCTGAAAAGGAAATAAAAAAATAATTACCTTTACAATTGCTACAAGCAAAATAAAATAAAATACCTGGGAATAAACTTAACCAAAGAAGTGAAGTATTTACAATGAAAACTATAAAACACTAATGAAATAAAATAAAGAGGAAACAAAAGAATGCAAAAATATTTCACGTTCATGGATTGGAAGAATTAATGTTGTTAAAATGTCCATACTCCCTAAAGCAATCTACAGATTCAGTGCAAGCCCTATCCAAATACCAATGACATTCTTCATGGAAATAGAAAAAACTATCCCAAAATTTATTTGTAACCAAAGATCCAGAATAGCCAAAGCTATCCTGAGCAAAAAGAACAAAACTGAAGGCATCACATTATCTGACTTCAATTTATACTTTAAAGCTGTAGTAACCAAAGCAGCATGGTACCGGCATAAAAACAGACATAAACCAATGGAACCAAATTGAGAACCCAGAAACAAATATACACATCTACAGTGAACTCATTTTCAACAAAGGTGTCAAGAACATACATTGAGGAAAAGACAGTTTCTTCAATAAATGGTGCCAGGAAAACTGAATATTTATATGCAGAAGAACGAAACTAGACTCCTATCTCTTGTCATGTACAAAAATCAAATCAAAATGGATTAAAGACTTAAATCAAACACCCCAAACTATGAAACCATTAAAAGAAAACATTGATGAAATCCTTCAGGACATTGGAGTGGGCAAAGATTTCTTGAGTAATATCTGACAAGCGCAGGCAACTAAAGCAAAAATGGATAAATAGGATCACATCAAGTTAAAAAGATTCTGGCCGGGCTCGGTGGCTCACGCCTGTAATCCCAGCACTTTGGGAGGCCGAGGCGCGTAGATCACGACATCAGGAGATCGAGACCATCCTGACTAACACGGTGAAACCCCGTCTCTACGAAAAATACAAAAAATTAGCCGGCCTTGGTGGCGGGTGCCTGTAATCCCAGCTACTCGGGAGGCTGAGGCAGGAGAATGGCGTGAACCCGGGAGGCGGAGCTTGCAGTGAGCTGAGATCCGGCCACTGCACTCCAGCCTGGGCGACAGAGCGAGACTCCGTCTCAAAAAAAAAAAAAAAAAAAGATTCTGCATAGTAAAGGAAACAATCAATAAAGTGAAGAGACAACCCATAAAATGGCAGAAAATATTTGCAAACTGTTCTTATGACAAGGGATTAATAACAAAAATATATGGAGCTCAAACAACTCTATAGGAAAAAAAATCTAATAATCCAATTTAAAAGTGGAAAGAAGATCTGAATACAGATTTCTCAAAAGAAGATAAATAAATGGCAAACAGGTATATGAAAAGGCACTCAACATCATTGATCATCGGAGGTATGCATACTAAACTCTAATGAGATGTTGGGCTGAGTGCGATGACTCACACCTGTAATCCCAGCATTTTGGGAGGCCAAGGTGGGTGGATCACCTGAGGTCAGGAGTTTGAGAACAACCTGATCAACATGGTGAAGACCTGTCTCTACTAAAAACATAAAAATTTGCCAGGTGTGGTGGCGGGCTTTTGTAATCCCAGCTATTCTGCAGGCTGAGGCAGGAGACTCTCTTGAACCTGGGAGGCGGATGTTGCAGTGAGCTGAGATTGCACCACTGCATTTCAGCCTGGGTAACAGGGCAAGATTCTGTTTCAAATAATAAATAAATAAATAAATAAATAAATAAATAAATAAATAAATAAAACTGCAATGAGACATCATCTCGCCCCAGTTAAAATGGCTTTTTTCCCAAAAGACAGATAATAACAAATCCTACTGAGGATGTAGCGAAAAAGGAACATTTGTACCCCATTGGTGGGAATGTAAATTAGTAGAGCCTCTATGGAGAATAGTATGGAGGTTCCTTAAAAAACTAAAAAATAGATTGCATTGGGAGTTATAACTGATGTAAATGGCAAGTTGATGGGTGCTGATGAGTTGATGGGTGCAGCACACCAACATGGCACAAGTATACATCTGTAACAAACCTGCATGTTATGCACATGTACCCTAGAACTTAAAGTATAATAATAATAAAATAAAATAAAATAAAAAAACAAAAAAGAAAAGAAATTTTAAGCACAAAAAAACCCCTGAAAAAACCACAACAACAACAAAAAACCTTAAAAAATAGAGCTACCATATGATCCAGTAATTCCACTGCTTAGTGTATATCCAAAAGAAAGGAAATCGGTAAATTGAACAGATATATGCTCCCTCATGTTTATTGCAGCACTATTCATAATAGTCAAGATTTAGAAGCAACCTAAGTGTCCATCAACATACCAATGGATAAAGAAATTGTGGTGCATATTTTCTTTGGAACACTATTCAGCAATGAAAAAGAATGAAATCTTGTCATTTGCAACAGCATGGATGGAACTGGAAGTCATTATGTTAATTAAGTGAAATAAGCCAAGCACAGAAAGACAAACTTTGCACGTTCTCCATTTTTTATGGGATCTAAAAATTAAAACAATTGAACTCATGGCAATAGAGAGCAGAATGATGGTTACAAGAAGCTGGGAAGTGCACTTGTGGAGTGAGGGAGTAGGGTTGGTTAATGGGTACAAAAACATAGTTATATAGAATAAATGAGATCTAGTATTTGATAGCACAACAGGGTGAATACAGTCAACAATAATTCATTATACATTTAAAATGACTAAGAGTTATAATTGAATTTTTTCTAACACAAGGAAAGGATACATGTTTGAGGTGATGGATACCCATTTACTCCTAGTTGATTATTATGCATTGTATGCCTGTATCAAAATATCTTATGTACCTCATAAATACATACACCTACTGTGCACTCATGACAATTTTTTTTTAATTAAAATTTTTTTAAAAAGCAAAAAAGAACTCTAGGTTAATATTTTTTTTCTTTCACAACTTCAATATTATTCCTTCACTTTCAACATGGGAACTCTATCATTAGCAATCTGATTTTTTTTCTCTTGAAAAATTTTTGGATTTGTTTCTTTGTTTGTGTGTTTGTTTGTTTGTTTGTTGAGACAGTTTCGCTCTGTAGCCCAGACTGTAGTGCAGTGGCCCAATCTTGGCTCACTGCAACCTCTGCCTCCCGGGTCCTGGTTCAAGCAATTCTCCTGCCTCAGCCTCCTAAGTAGCAGGGATTACAGGAACGTGCCACCATGCCAGGCTAATTTTTGTATTTTTAGGAGAGAGAGGGTTTCACCATGTTGGCCAGGCTGGTCTTGAACTCCTGACCTCATGGTCTGCCCACCTCGGTCTCCCAAAGTGCTGGGATTACAGGCATGAGCCATTGCACCCAGCCAACTTTTTGGATTTTATATTTATCCTTGGCATTCTGAAATTATATTAGGGTATGTTTAAATGTGGATAGTGTTTTTTCTATTCATGCTACTCAGAAACATTTTGGATCTTTTAAATATTTTTAATGATTTGCTTTTATCCTAAATTTATTTAGCACGTTTATGGTTTGGGGTTGCTATTTATAATTATCTTTATCAAACAGAATTGTTAGATAATGTCTGTATTGTATTTCATCAGATCAAATGAGAGCCTCTTTTATTGTCGCTGAATATAAGTTCTGAATATAGAAACTTGCCTTGAATGTTTGAGAGGAGGCCAGACTGAGAAACCTCCACTGTGTACAAATAACTTTTATTTCGAGTCTTGGAGGATCCCCAGCCTTGCTGTGTGTTGTATATTACCTTCTATACTGCCCACCCTGGGAGTATCTTGTGTCTAAACTCTTACTTCAGAGTTCCCCCCTCTCAAATGTGTCCTACAGACAAAGGGAATCAGTGATTCTCCTTCCTTCCCCTGTCTTTATGTGGATGTGAAGGTCCCTAGTTAGCTCAGGCTCTGCTTTCCTTTATCTCCAGCCACAGCCTCATACAAGCGACTCTTCTACGAAAATTCACTGCATATCAAACAAACACCCCTCTAGACTTCATTCTGAAGTAAACACTGCTGGGGTAAACAGCTGCTTATAGAGGATAGAGGGTGAGACCCAGATTACTCAAATAAAGTCTTTAATTTATTGCTCTGATGCCTGGCCCAGGGGCCCCTCCCACTCTTTGCTTTGTTCGATCTGAGCTTGATGTTTCTCTGCAGCTTCCTTAGAAAACTGCTATGATGGGTCGTCGGCAAAGCCTGAGACCTGCCCTCTCACTCTCCTCCCGGACAGCATGAGCTTCACCACTTGCTCCATCTTCTCCACCAAATACCAGTTCCCAGGCTCTGTCCAGGTGCCCAACTATGGCACCTGGCCGGTCAGCAGCATGGTCAGCGTCTATGCAGGCGCCAGGGGCTCTGGTTCCTGGATCTCTATGTCCCACTCCACCAGCTTCCGGGGCGGCATGGGGTCCGGGGGCATGGCCGCAGGGATGGCCAGGGGTCTGGCAGGAATGGGAGATCCAGAATGAGAAGGAGACAATATAAAGCCTGAATGACCGTCTGGCCTCCTACCTGGACAGAGTGAGGAGCCTGGAGACCAAGATCTGGTAGCTAGAGAGCAAAATCCGAGAGCACCTGGAGAAGAAGGGACTCCAGGTCAGAGACTGGAGATATTACTTCAAGACAATCAAGGACCTGAGGGCTCAGATCTTTGAAAATACTGTGGGCAATGCCCGTATCGTTCTACAGATCGACAATGCCTGTCTTGCTGCTGATGACTTTAGAGTCAAGTATGAGACAGAGCTGGCCATGCACCAGTCTGTGGAGAGTGACATCCATGGGCTCTGCAAGGTGACTGATGACCAGTGTCACTTAGCTGCAGCTGGAGACAGAGATGGAGGCTCTCAAGGAGGAGTTGCTTTTCATGAAGAAGAAGCACAAAGAGGAAGTAAAAGGCCTACAAGCCCAGATTGCCAGCTCTGAATTGACCGTGGAGGTAGATGCCTCAAATCTCAGGACCTTGCCAAGATCATGGCAGACATCCGGACCCAATATGATGAGCTGACTCGAAAGAACCGAGAGGAGCTGGACAAGTACTGGTCTCAGCAGATTGAGGAGAGCACCACAGTGGTCACCATACAGTCCGCCGAGGTTGGAGATGCTGAGTTGATGCTCACAGAGCTGAGACGTACAGTCCAGTCCATAAAGATGGACCTGAACTCCATGAGAAATCTGAAGGCCAGCTTGGAGAACAGTCTGAGGGAGGTGGAGGCCCACTACACCCTGCAGATGGAGCAGCTCAATGGGATTCTGCTGCACCTGGAGTCAGAGATGGCACAGAGCCGGGCAGAGGGACAGCAACAGGCCCAGGAGTAGGAGGCCCTGCTGAACATCAAGGTCAAGCTGGAGGCTGAGAGCGCCACCTACCACTGCCTGCTTGAAGACGATGAGGACTCAATCTTGGTGATGCCCTGGACAGCAGCAACTCCATGCAAACCATCCAAAGACCACCAGCCACCGGACAATGGATAGCAAAAGGGTGTCTGAGACCAATGACACCAAAGTTCTAAGACATCAAGCCAGCAGAAGCAGGATACCCTTTGGGGAACAGGAAGTCAATAAAAAGTTCAGAGGTGAAAGGAAGGAAGGAAGGAAAGAAGGAAGGAAGGAAGGAAGGAAGGAAGGAAGGAAGGAAGGAAGGAAGGAAGGAAGGAAGGAAGGAAGGAAGGAAGGAAGGAAGGCAGGCAGGCAAGAAAACTGCTATGATGATGTGACACATGCTCCTGTTACAGCCTTTATTTTTCAGTTGTCCCTCTTCTGATTTCTGCAGCAAGGTGATTCTATCCGCCCTTTAGCTTCCAACAATCACTCAAAATTTATGGTCTGAGTCCATCTTTTAAAATCAGCGTGTATTACGGAATTGTCTACTAAAATGTTTGCTATCATTTCAATGCATTTCAATGCAATTTCTGTAATTTGAACAGGCATAGAAGGGGAGCTAGAGCATGTTTTGTTTCATAATTTTCATGAGTTGATTACACTGTACTTTAGAGCAAGTGTTCTTTGTTTACATGAGTGAACCCCATAAGAAAGTGATTCCCAGATGGCAGCATCAACATTTTTGCTGTCCCCACTGCCTGACACAGTTGCAGTGGAGAGATTGCATAAACAAGGACACAAACATCGAAAAACACAAGGGCCCATGGCAGAGAGAATTCTGAGTTTTGTGTTAATGGAAAACACTAATGGAAACTGTTGAAGAGAAGGGGAGAGAGAGGTGTTTGGAGAAATTGGTGGAAATGGAGGATGGAGAACGTTTTATGTGACATTGAGGTTGTTCTTCACTCTTTGCTGAGCTCCGGTTCTCCTATTTGGATGAAAGAACAGAAACTACAAAATTGCCAAGATTCTTTCTCTTCTACTCACTGCATGCTTCTATGAATTTGATACTGGAAATCAACAGACATTACCAGACCATTGATCTCACAGTGCCTCCAGATAGAAGTCATATGGTTTGTGCTCATCCTAAAATAAGCAGAGGCAGGCTTTGGAAAAATTGTGAAAACTTATTATTTTTAAAATTTTTGTTGCTCTCTGTAATTTATGAGCAGATCTTCTTTCCCTCCAGACAGTTCTCCACTATAATTTTTGGCTTTTCTTTCTTTCAACCACCACATCTTAATGACTTACTCTGTAGCTAACTCTACAAATCTCTGATAAGGCATTAATTTATAAAGCAGGTGTTAGCTGATAAGGATTGAGGGCACATACTTTATACAGGTATCCACAATTTTTGAGGCAATATTTACCTTTTATTTTGTAAGACTTTTTTAGTTATAAGGAGAAAAATTAACACAAAAATCACATGGTAGAACAAATTTGCCATCTAATAAAAGCCTAATTTTTTTTTTAGATCATTGGAGCCCCCTACAATGGCTTCTTATTTTTCAGCCTGGCTACTACCTAAGTTAAAAACATTATTAACTGGATACTGCAGAGTCCTAAAACACTTAAAAAGATAAAATCATACTAGTAAAATGATATATAGTGATAATGATATTGGAGGACAGGCATACTGCTCAAATCTTTCTCTAATTACAGTCCATGCATGGACAGACAGCCACCTCTCTCTCACCTGCTATCAGGTTTCAGTCTACACAAAATTACAACTTTTAAAAATAGTCTTATACACGTAAAATGTGGCTTTTTTTTCAGCTGACACTAAAATGACTCATTTCCTATATGTATATATACACAGATGTCAAAATATTCCCACATATTTTGCTGGAGTGCCTTAATTTTAAATTGGAGCTAGGAAGTTCTGGGCTAAAGACTAGCCAACCTAAAATGTCTTTTAAAGATATGTATTGATTAGTTGATGGGTTACGTAGCATTAAACTTTGTTCTATATAAAGCGAATTTAAATAGACACAACCCTTTATTTCTAGCAATACACAATGTAAGAGACATCTTGTTGATTCAGATCCAAATGCTTAAAAATAAAAAACGTTTATCAGTTGAGTAAATAAATAATAATATTTAGCCGTTATCATATGCGTGGGGAGAGTAGTTATTTACTAATATTGGCATTTCTCAAAATGAGGTTGCTAATATCAAGAGAAGTTTCTACAAAATTCCTAATCGTGGGTTTTCAATTTACTGACAGTTTAAAAAACAAGCTGCACATTTAGAATGACTAAAATTTACAGTCTGAGGCTCCCAAATATTGCAGAGAATGTAGAGTAACTGAAATTCACATATACTGCTAGAGGGAGTTAAAATGCTATAATCACTTTGGGAAACTACATGGCAGTATCTATTATACTAAAGCTTAACGTATGTGTAGTCTATGTAATCAACTCTACTCTTAGGTATTTACATATTTCTTGCAGAAATGCAAACATTTATGCCTCAAAATACACTTTAAAGAAATTTATAACACCATTACTCATAATAGCCCCAAAATGGAAATGGCCCAAACTCCCATCGGCAGTAGAATAAATAGTGAAACAGTTATATAACTGAATCCTCCACAGCAATGAAAAAGAATGAACAACCTCTAGATGCTACAATGTGGATGCATCTCTCAATAAGTCAAATATAAAAGACAGACAGAGAAGAGTACATAGCGTATGCTTTATTTACATAAGGCTACAAAGCAAGCAAAACTAAGTATAATCAGAGTACTGATTACCTTTTCGAGGGGTCTATTGATGGGAGGTGAGTACAAGAAAGGCTTCTGGGGTACTTATATTATTCTATATCTTGATCTGGTGCTTTAATTACCTTCAGGAAGAAGGACCCACTGCCCAAGTCACGGCTGCATGGATATTGTTCATCCACTCTGTTCCCTCTCAAGTTCACACCATTACAGTGCATACAGATGGTGCTTCATCCACATCCCTATGATTCCTATGCCCATCCCCAGCTTTTGTATTTGCACTTCTGACAGCTCACAATCTCGATCTTCAGGAGACCGTCCTTGGTTTACTACAGCCTTTTTGGCCGTACTTACCAGCAGGAAGTGCCAGGGAGTTTATGGCCACCACAGGGCAAGCTATGGCAAATGATTCCCTTTCCTCAAGCCAGGACAAACTCAGAAATGTAATTTCCTTTACACAACTCCCTGCAGGATGAGGCTGAGAAAGGGAGTTGACCTGAAATTAGTCCATGCTTAGCTACTTCCACTTCCCTGTTCTGCTTCCCTTAAGCCCCTACTGATTTTTCTTGAGAGCACTTCCTTAGCTTATCTCCTGCTCAAATGTTCTTGCATCAAAGTCAGCCTCTGAGACTCAGACTGAAAACAGCTATATTGGAAACCCAATTATCACATGGGTATAGCTTTCTTTCCTTCACTACCCTTCAAAATACTTCAGTCTACTTTCATTATTGCTCAGTCCCTCTTAGGAATTAAGCCTTCGAAGCCTTCCATTAATTAAATGAGTACACAATCTGGGAGGCATGACTCATGAATCATTTACCAGTTATTTGCACTTCAGCGAAATGCAATGGCAAGATTAGCAATGCAGTCATCCAACAAGACCCTCAGCCACCAGAAGAATCAACATTGGCTGATGAGTATGGGGTAAGGTGTGGTGTTCAGAAAAGTCCAAAGTACAAGCCTTGCCAGGAAAGAGGAGCTGAGTGGGGCATGGGAGACAGATTCCTAAGGCATGCAATGGGCATTATCAGAATTTGATTACTTGGGCATAAGAAGAAAAAAAAGAATACTCACAACAGAAACAGTTTTGAGCAGAGGACAACCTAACTTCACAAATTTTATCTAGGACTACCCATTAACTAATATTTAGTAATTTTATGTATAAACAATGGAACGAATGTCTGTTATGATTCAGTAAGTTAAAGGGACTTACAATATTTCTAAATGGTTGAGAATGGGTAAATTACTACCTGTCCCAGAAGAAACTGAGATGGCTTCATGAATTGAATGGAATTTCAAGGGCTTGTTTGATAAGAGCAGTTTTTTTTTCTTTTTTTGAGACAGAGTCTCACTCTGTCACCCAGGTTGAAGTGCAGTGGCACTACCTCGGCTCACCGCAACCTCCACCTCCTGGGTTCAAGCAATTCTGCCTCAGCCTCCCAAGTAGCTGGGATTACAGGTGTGTACCACCATGCCTGGCTAATTTTGTATTTTTGGTAGAGACAGGGCTTCATCATTTTGACCAGGCTGTTCTCGAACTCCTGACCTCAGATAATCCACCCACCTCAGCCTCCCAGAGTGGTGGGATTACAGGCATGAGCCACTGCGCCCAGCCTGAGTTAGCACAATTATCCAGTGGCAAAGCACATGCATACTTATTTAAATTAAAACAGCTGATGAAATTTTTCTTCCTCAAATCAATTTTAAAGTTTAACAGCGTGAACAGCTCATGGTATGAGCTTTAGAATTAATTACAGAGTGACTCAACAAACATAAAATTACGTAACATTTCAGATGGAAATTTCAAAATAATGTATTTTAAATCTATACTTCACAATTTCAATTTACTTACAGTATCTAAAATAAATTTAAACTGCCATTTTTTAAACACATGCAAAAGTATGTTAAATATTACATGACTGACTTAATTGGAGCGAATGGTAATCAAAATTACCAAAAGAAACTGTAACATGAAGGATATGAACAGATACTTTTCAAAAGAAGTCATTTATGTGGCCAAAAAAAATATGAAAAAATGCTCATCATCACTGGTCATCAGAGAAATGCAAATCAAAACCACAATGAGATACCATCTCACGCCAGTTAGAATGGTGATCATTAAAAAGTCAGGAAAAACAAATGCTGGAGAGGATGTGAAGAAATAGAAATAGTTTTACACTGTTGGTGGGAGTGTAAATTAGTTCAACCATTGTGGAAGACAGTGTGGCAATTCCTCAAGGATCTAGAACCAGACATACCATTTGACCCAGCAATCCCATTACTGGGTATATACCTAAAGGATTATAAATCATTCTACTATAAAGACATATGCACATGTATGTTTATTGCAACACTGTTCACAATAGCAAAGACTTGGAACCAACCCAAATGCCCATCATGATAGACTGGATAAAGAAAATGTGGCACATATACACCAGGGAATACTATGCAGCCATAAAAAGAATGAGTTCATGTCGTTTGCAGGGACATGGATGAAGCTGGAAACCATCATTCTCAGCAAACTAACACAAGAACAGAAAATCAAACACCGCATGTTCTCACTCTTAAGCGGGAGTTGAACAGTGAGAACATATGGGCACAGGGAGGGGAACTTCACATACCAAGCCTATCAGCAAGGGTGGTAGAGGGGAGGTGGGAAGGAGATAGGGAAGGGATAGCATTAGGAGAAATACCTAATGTAAATGACGGGTTGATGGGTGCAGCAAACCACCATGGCATGTGTATACCTATGTAACAAACCTGCACAACTTAATAAAAAAAGAAACTGTAACACAAAATGAGATCAATAAAAATTAAAACAGTATATAATATTAAAACATACATAGACAAAAGACTAGACCAAAGCACACTAGCATTTCAATGGCGCTTATCTCTGCGTTCTAGAATTGAAGATCATTTTATTTACTTCTTAATAATCAAGAAAAGTGTTCGTTATGAAAAAGATAGTGTATAAGGTCCTCCCACTAATTTAAATTTTCTCCAAAAAAGGGCTTAGTAGACAAATGTTACTTTAGAATAGACAAGTTTTGAAAGTGTATTATTATCAAGGCTTGTATGAATTGAGGTGGAGACATTTACTTTGATCTCTTTGAATTACCACATATTGCCTAGAAAACATTCTGAAATAGAAAGCCTCCCGGACTCTAATGGAACATTTTTTGTTGGTAGTGATGAGATAAAACAATCAGACATTTCAGTAACATCTATTTCCTTGATTGACAAAAATCAAAAGGGAAATGATAATTACATTTAAACACACGCACATGGTCTTTACCTGGTGGAAAAAAATTGTATTTGTGTCTGTCTCCCTTAAGTAATTGTTCAATGGTCCCCTTTCAAGTTATAAATGCCAACCAATTTGAAAGCATGGTAAACAGGAAAGAAATATGGAAACAAATTTCATAGGAAAGGTACAGCTGATGAAAACAGGAATCTGTTTTCAACGGAGTTTTCAAATATCAAGTTTCCATCACATTGAAAGGTATTAGTTGTGACTCAGAAGGATGATTTATTTCAGATTTGGCATTTCCTGTGAGTCACACCTTTTATCCGAGCATCTTAGAATATTTTATAAACACGAACCTCAAGAACATCTGTATTATTCTCTTTGTTTTATAAATGGACTAATAAGTCATCAAAGAGCTTATAAAGTTGACAGAGGTCACCTAGGATGAGACTGATTTTTCTATCAGCACCTTTCCCCGTGACAGCCCTCAATTAGGATTTGAGAACTCCACAGCTCCTGTCCTAGCCATTTTGAAACATGAAACCCATGTCTTTAACTTTTTCAAATATGCATGTATGGAGACATGCCTAGGGAAAAAAAAAAAATCTCTCTTTAAACACACACATACTGCTACATATCATCTATCTATTCATATAGATTGGAAGATATCATACAAAGGGTTCATAACCAGTAAATGGCAATAAAATGATAACTGCCACAGCCCAGCTCCTGATCACAGATGTCTGCTTCTGTTTAGGCAGCGAAAAATATAATGGGGAAGTCTATAGGAAATAAATAGAAATGTTTGGAATTTTTTCCTAACCTTTTGTCAGTTGTGATGATTCTGACGTCTCTTAACTCTTGATCAGATATCAGAGGTTTCTGAAGTTTCTTGTTTCGTGGCTCTCTTAGGTCTCGGTACATTTTTCACTGTGTCCTTAGGCCAAAAGGAGTACCTAGCCGTCCAAAGTGTAAAGTAACAGTTAAATCCCAACTTACCAAGAGTAATTGGCATGATGTCCGACAGATGGCGCTATGCTTCCCCTCGAAAATTTAAATTATTCAGCGGTGCTCCTAGACTTCACTGCTGGAGGGGGTCGGGGAATGTATGTGGAGGTCGAGGTGGTGGAGGGGTGTGTGTGTGTGTGTGTGTGTGTGTGTGTGTGTGTGTGTGTGTGTGTGTGTGTGTGTGTGTGTGTGTGTGTGTGTGTGTGTGTGTGTGTGTGTGTGTGGTGGGGCAGTATGTGCGTGCGTGTGTGTGTGTGTGTGTGTGTGTGTGTGTGTGTGTGTGGCGGGGGGCGGTTAGTCGGTGGGAGGGCGCGAGGGAAGGGGTCCCTGCCTGGCCACCTGAATTCAGTTTGTAAACCACAGCTGTAGATCATACATAAATTAGGTGAAGTTGGCGGAAGAACTGGTCTTGGTAGAAAGAATTTGAAAACAGATGAAAGAGATTCCATGGAGGTGCCTTTCTCTTGTTTGAGAAACACCAGAAAGTTATCTGGTTCTAATAAAAAGGTCTATTGGTGTCCTTTAACTCTAATTACTATGGAGCTTGCCCCAATGAAGAGGGAAAGGAGCTGTCTCTTCTACTTGTCACACGTGGGAAGCCTTTGCCAAGCTTTAGCTATCTCCCTTCAGACAAAAGCCTCCAAAATTACAAAAGCACTAAGTTGTTTTGTTTGACTTAATCTTTTACTGTTTCGTTGTCTATAAATCCTTCTCCAATACACATAGTCTTAAAGATAACAATATGAATAAAATTAATTTCTGCTTGCATCTGAATCACACCAAAAGAAATACACAGATTTTTGTACATAAAGTAACTTTGGGACAGTCAGACTTAGAAGAATAAATGAAATTTGTTTTCTGGAACATTGAAGAGATACCCAGAAGAAATAGGCAGCCTTCTGACCAACTGGTATTAAACTTTGATAACAAATCTGTGTGCTAGTCAGTTGGATGAGAGCAGCTGCATGTATTAGGATGCCCTGGACAGAAGAAATAGTGACTTTAAATGAATCTGCTGGTGAGAATTTGTAAGAGTAGAATCCTTATTTTTGTTGGTTTGAAGTTAGAAGAGTAGAATCCTTGTTTTTGTGTGTTTGTTTGTATTTGAGAGAAGGTTTCACCCTGTCACCTATCCTGGAGTGCAGTGGTGTGATCACTGCTTACTTCAGCCCTGACCTCCCAGGCTCAAGCAATCCCTCAAGCAATCCTCATGCTTCAGCCACCTGAGTAGCCGGGACTACAGGTGGGCAACACCATGCCAGGATAAATTTTTAATTCTTTTGTAAAGACAGGGTCTTGCTATATTGACCAAGATGGTTTCAAATTCCTGGCCCCAAGCAATCCTCCTACCCCAGCCTCCCACGGTGCTGGGATTACAAGCATGAGCCATCACACCCGGCAAGAGTAGAATCCTTTAAATTGCAGGTCTTGATTTGCTGTGGAACTGTTTCTCCTGCAGGCAACTCCATGAGGCATGTATTTGGGAGAAGAACAGCAGGAATTTGTCATTTATTTATTTATTTATTATCAATGATTAGTCTCCTAAGCCGTACCAGGAATGCCAGAGAGTTTCTGATGAGAGTAAAATACTTTATTCAGAGATAAAAGCTTTTTTCCAGAACTGTAAGTGGAGTGTCTGCTAAGTGCCAGTCACTGTCTAGGTTAAGGAGAAGATTGGGGCCATGATAGGGGATGAACTAGGATGACTCTTGCTGTCACTGAACTTAGCCTAGTGGTTAAGAACAACAGGAGATTTTTACATCTCAGAGGAAACAAAGATATCAAGGAAATTCACTTTACTCTCTTACCTTAATTTACTCTTTTTAAATGAGAGGTCTGGAATACATGATCTCTAAGCCCTAATGCTCTGATTCTAGCACCATACAAAGTTCACTTCAAAGTCAGTGAAAGAGCTGCAGCAACATAAATAGACCTCAGGGTATAAACACTATGTAATCCAAAGGGAAAATAAAGATGACAGACTTCATGTTTTAAAATAAACTCACTGTGGTTTTTAATTCTCATTTCCAACCTTGAGTTTTATGAGTATTGATTTCCTAAGAAAAGAAAGCCTACAACTGCTGCCTTCCTTAAGTACCTTTATATTCATTTTAAATAAGGCCATTAAAAATTTTCAGGCCTAGTACATATAATTTTCAGTTTAAATGTTCTCTTACCCTCACTTAAAGGACCTTTCTATGTAACTAAAATGAAAGGCTTAATTTTGGACACATACAAAATTAAGTTTGACATCTACTGAGCATTTATAAGAATACCTTGCTTTGCTTAAAAAAAAATCTTCCCAGTGAAGTACTTCAAACAGTGATATAACATGTCACTAACAACACAATGGGGAGGGCAAACTGAGGGACAGAGACATGACATTTGTAATTTGCTTAAGGTCACATAGTTACTTTATAATTCTGTATCATATTCATCTTATTTTATTTATCCCCCACTGTGGTACTATGGGGTAATTTTTCTACTCTACAGACAAGGAAATTGAGTTTCAGAAACAGTATGTTCTTATAGTAGTAATGGATTCAAAATTAGGTACACCTCTCTAAAAAATGCTTGCAGTTTTCCCCTGTACCAAGTGAGATGTTAGCACATAATCTCTACTTTCCAAATCATATGAAAAGGGTATCTTCATTTTTTTCTCAAAGAATAAGAAAGAGGCCGTTGCAGAAGAGGGAGTAAGGTAAAAAGTAAAGAATTACTATTCTATTGCCCCACAATGTTTCCAGAATTATCTTTCCCTAACCCTTCCTAGATCTTATACGTATCCAAATTAGACTATCACAGTTTGTAGACTACACCCTATCCAGCCTCAGTTTCTTAGTTTAGTCACTTCTGTCCTAGAATTATTTTCCTCTCATCTCTGTTTGCTAAAAACTTATTCATCCTGAAAGTCCATTTCATGAACCATTCCCCTTGCATGAACATCCTTGTTTCCCCAAATTAGATAAAATATTGCCCACTTTGAATTCTCAAGTTCTTTGTTGGTGCTCGAGGTTCAGTGCAGCATACAGGAAGGGAACAACTGATTGGCTGAAACATTCATGTTTCATAGCCTTGTTCTTCTGACTGTTGGTTGTGGGACCTTAGGAAACTTACTTAAACTCTGTGAGCCTCAGTTTCCTTAATTACAGAAGGAAGAAAATAATTCCTACTGAGATAACATCTACCCTGCAGAGATGTTAATATGATTATATGATACCTCCATCAGTGATAAAATGTGAAAAGAAAATGAATGTATTATTTCTCACTATTAAAGATAAAACTATAGATAAAGTCCATAGTTGGTGTATGCATTCTTAGGTAATGTTTTGGCATTAAACATACCAGCTACTCTAATAATACCCAAGCTAGAGTTCAGTTCAGTAAAGAAATAGAATATCTAAACTCTTATTCAGTGTCAAGCTTTCCTCATTCCCAGAATGGAGGTTTAAGGTGGGGTGGGGATGTGGCTGGTTTCTTAAGAAGTTCCTAACTCTATCTCCTCCCACACTGTGTAAGCCATGGCTCTGGCTTCTCCAAAGTCAGACTAAGCAAAGAGGGACCAGAGGAAGGAGCTGGGTTATGCAGCTGATAAAATGTGGCTTTGGTGCTCTCTGGACAGCAGATGCATTACTGACTCTTTCTTGGTTGGACACTTTTGTTGCTTCTTCAGAGCTTCTCACTAAAGATCTGCAATGCAGTTTCTTTGACCTTGGCAATGCCTTCTTCTAGATAGCTCCATTTTGAGTAACCAGTAACATACTATTTTTTCATGTATACAACAAATGACTGAAATAGTCATTTAAGAGTTTCTGTTTTAAGATAACCCCAGGTCAACTCTCTTTTGCAGGGTTAGGGGAGGAGAGTGTCTCTCTCTCTTTTTTTTTTTTTTTTTTTTCAGGAGCCAATTTGAGTGGAAGTGCAGCCTACTCCCAGTACCCCAGTGGATTCCTTTTATATCTCTTGACTTTAGACTTTTCAGACTTAAGTTAAACACTATTGACTATGTTCATTAATCTCCAGGATACAGATATCAAAATCTCCTCACAGTCCTCTTGAAGCCCCACTCATTGGCTTGAGCTGAAATAAAACATCCTGCTATTTCCATGAGGAGGGGCAGAGGAGACCATTCAAAGTTCACACACAAACCTCTGTTCTCCAAGTTTTCCCTCTTATACTAGCTGGGGTACATGACCTTGCTGACAGAAACATCTTGTTATACCTTAGCAAATCATGCACAGGCAGTCTAGCACCCCACTTTAGCTTCTGAGGCATTGGGTAGAGAGAGATAATTATTCCTTGGATCTATTACATTGTTCTTTATCTTTGTGCCTCATTTGAAAAACCTGTTGCACAGATAATGGGCCAAGGTGCAGCTGAACCATGAATGTGAAAGTCATCAGGAACCAAGGATACTTTTCTTTGTCTTTCCCTCTTTGGGGCCAAATACTACCTTAACTCTGCTCACAATCCTTCCTGTTTCTCTTGAACATATGAAAAATGGCCACCCCAAGCTTCTAGTGTTCTATTTTGGAATATATCTGATCTGCTCCCACAGACCAGCAGAAACTGACTAGTTTGAATACCACCTCAAAATTTCTAGAGATGGTATTTTTAAAATACAGTGAAAAAAATCATAGAGAAGACAATTGGCTTAATCTGGACCAAATAACTATTCTTAATCCAATCAACTTCATCAAACAAACAAGCTATAATAAGTCCATTCTCTGGTAAGGGAAACTCTCAAAGAATGGTAGTAATAGGCTGGGCAGACACCCTGAACCATTTCAGAAACACGTATGTAGAATCTTTAGCACATATGCTGGTCCCTGACACAAAGGTCATATGACATGGTTTGCATATGTGTCACCACCCAAATCTCATGTTGAATTTTATCTCAAATGTTGGAGGTGGGGCCTGGTGGCAGGTGATTGGATCATGGGGGCCAATTTCTCATGAATGGTTTAGCACCATCCCCCGTGATACTGTCCTTGCACTAAACAGTGAGTTCTCCTGAGATCTAATCCTTTAAAAATGTGTAGCACCTCCCCACTCGCTCTCTTGCTCCTGCTCCTGCCGTGTAAGACATGCCTGCTCCCCATTCACCTTCTGCCATGACTGTAAGCTTCTTCCTCCGTAGATGTGTTTCTCCACATTGTTATGAGAGTTGACACAACTATTTTGTGACTACAAAGTAGAGCCAGCTTCAGAAGAAGCTGACCCTGCCAGAGGCAGAGAGGAGATAAAAGGAAACTGTTGAGTAGCTGACTCAAGCCAACCCTGGAGCCAACTTACATGTCAGCTTCCAATTATGGGCCAATAAATCCCTCTGTCATTTAACCAGCTTGAGTTGGATTCCAGAAATTCCTAATTTGCATATTCACCCAAAATTCTAACATGTCAGGACAAAATGTCAGTGGGTATATTTGAAAAAGATTCTGATGGTCCCCAAGAAGAAGTTGTAAATGGACTCCAGAGGAAAAAAAGAATCAAAAATTAAAACTCCAAAAAGAAGATGGTAAAGGCAATACCAATGCCTCTCAGAGAATATGCCAGGTATCTACAAAACTCCAGTAGCCAGGTTCAGTTGCTTACACCTATAATCCCAACACTTTGGGAGGCCAAGGAGGGAGGGTCACTTGAGTCCAGCAGTTCAAAATCAGCCTGCTCAAAATGGTGAGACTCCATCTCTATTAAAAAACAAAACAAAAAGCAAACAAATAAAAAAAGTAGACAAGCACAGTGGTGCACCTGTAGTCCCAGTTACTTCAGAGGCTGAGGCTGGATGATCCTTTGAACCCAGGAGTTCAAGGCTGCAATGAGCTAGAGAACATGTCAAAAAAAAAAAAAAAGAAAGAAAAGAAAGAAAGGAAGAAGAAAGAGAGAAAGAGAGAAAGAGAGAAAGAGAGAAAGAAAGAAAGAAAGAAAGAAAGGAAAGAAAGAAAGAAAGAAAGAAAGAAAGAAAGAAAGAAAGAAAGAAAGAAAGAAAGAAAGAAAGAAAGAAAGAAAGGAAGGAAGGAAGGAAGGAAGGAAGGAAGGAAGGAAGGAAGGAAGGAAGGAAGGAAGGAAGGAAGGAAGGAAGGAAATAAAACTCTGGGAAAGGAACATCAAGATGTTTCATTTGAAACATAGGAAACTGGTTGATTTTGCAGTACAAGGTGATACTTTGAGGTGACTCAATCAAATACCATATGACTTGTCCTCTGACTTTGCCTGTGAGGAATATTATTCTAATTTCTCAAGAAATTAAAAAGGATACAAAATGCTTATGACACATGGGATTATTAATAGAATCTGAGAAAATGAAAAAAGACTGCTCTACACAGAAACCACACACACACACAAAATACTGCTGGGAAGTATTATTTGCTAGAAGAGCCCAAGCACACCCTGGGACTAAGAGAGATGGAGGGATCCCAGCAAACCCCAAAATGACACTCCAAGGTATGACACAGAAGACGGAAGACAGGCAGCAATCCAGAGACCAGTGGAGTGAGGGGGAGCAAATGCACACTAGCTATAAGGAATCCATGCCAGAAACTCTGCCAAGGAAGAAAACGACTTCAACATCTGAGTTCTGGCAGTTCCATGGACAAGGAAAAGAGAGAAAAGTGGCTTAGAACTCAATACTGCTATTTTAAAACAATTGTTTGTGGTTACCTAATTCTCTTTTTTTTTTTATGTGTGGGTAGAAAATCTTGTATTCTATTTGTGTAGTGAGGTAATACTTTTGAATACATTACTATGCTTTTCTTTTTGGCACTTCCTCGTATCTTTTTAAAATCTTATGCCTATTCAGTTAGAGATATTCATTACTTCCGGGAAGAATAAGATTATTATAGTTAGAATAGATAAAGTTTTTAGAGTTTGGCTTTTTGCTTTCAAAAACAGATCCCTCAAATTAGTTTCAGCAAGAACAGTCTGAAATTTATTTTTAATTCAAGAGGCAGGCAAGAGATAGAGATACACAGTTTGTTTTGTTTTGTTTTTTTGTTTTACAAATTCTATAATTTTTCCTTTCAATATCAAGAAACAAAGCCTGGAAGGCTGAGAAAATTATTTTACTAAAAATCTTTAAATATAAATGACACAGGAAATGACATGAGAACAGTCTTCCAGCCCAAAGAAAGAAAACAAAAACTAACAAACCTTCTTAGGTATGAAAAGAATCTTGAAAGTGAGCAGAGCAGGTAAGTGAGTCATAGGTGAGTTTACAGAGAGGCCCCTGCCCTGCTTCCACCTCAGGTAGGAAGAAGGGTAGGTTGGACAGTAAGCTGCATGACAAAAGTGCCCGAATAGCTCTGAACTGTGGGCAGAAACAACTTTTCTTCACTCTGGGCCTGGAATTCTAATTGGAAGCAGCCTCAAAGTATACTAGACTAGGATGTGCACCATATAATGGAGATAGCATAGGGCTTATTTAAATACAGAAGACCTATCACAGTGCTTGTGTTCCAGTAACCCTTATTTTACTTAATAATGGCTCCAAAGTGCAAGAGTAGTGATGCTGGCTATTGGATATGCCAAAGAGGAGCCATAAAGTGCATCCTTTAAGTGAAAAGGTGAAAGTTCTTGACTTTAAAAAAAGGTACAAATTATATGCTGAAGTTGCTAAGATCTACATTAAAAATGAATTTTCTGTCCATGTAAGTGGGAAGGAAAAAGAAATTTTGCGCTCATTTTGCTGTCTCACTTCAAATTGTGAAAGTTGTTACCACAGTGTGTGATAAGTGTTTAGCTAAAAGACATGAAATGTGTGTGCAGAAGACATGAACAGAAATGTGTTCTGACTGACAGCAATCAGGTTCCTACCTATTCACAATTTTAGGCATCTACTAGGAGTCTTGGAATATATCCCCTGAGGATAAATGGGAACTACTGTATTAGGAAGAAAATCTTTAACGTAGCCGGAGTTGAAGGGTAGGCAGTGGAACTGGCATTATTTATGTCTTATGTCACTACATCTTGAGACGTTCCTAGAGAGTAGTTACACCACTTCAAAACCTTACATGAAACAATGGTGTCCTCATTTAGAAAGCATCTCTTTTACACCTCTACAATATTCAAATTGGAGTTAGAGGTCACACTCTTCTGACTAAAGTCAAAAAGCGTTTTTCAGCATCGGAACAATTTACACAAAAGTAACCTTGTCACTTCACCACATCATCATTCACAGATTTTGTTTTCTTTTGTAATTTAAAATTGAATAATGTTATTTCTTATGATTAAACTTTTAGTACTTTTAGAGTATTTGATTTAATACTTTGTTTTTCTAAATTTTTTGTTGGTTTATAATAAAATGATAGTGTTTGGCATTTACATATTTATAAATTATGATTTAAATTATATTTTGTAATATATTAATACACTTGGTATTTAAAATTCATTAAGCCTTTAGTTTCATTAACCATTTTATTTTAAGACTTCTGAATGCACTTAAAATTTTTTAAAATCAATACTGGTTCACAGTTTTGCACGAAATAAATGCCAAAATAATTGATATTACAATGTACCGCCTTATTGGAATCATAAATCAGAAGAAACTACCCTGTACTTCCCAGTTTGAGAGAAAATATAATTAATTACATCAGCACATTAAAAGGGAAAATCCCAAAGTTGAAAACAGACAACAGGTTGATTCTTCAAGAGCATATAGCTTTGTTTCAACTTACTGTTTTCTGTTAATTAAAGTATATTACAATTCTAAAAAAGGAAATGTTAATTTGTAGAAAGCTGACAGAAATTCAAATAATTTTTGTTCAATAACATTTCAAATTAATTTTGCTCTGTAGAGATATAAGTAAGTTCTTTCTGATAGAAAAGAGTAAAACCCAAAATTTTAAATTTTAAGGTAATGATCTTATTTCAGTATTTTTTCCGAGTACTATAATATTTCTGCTTGACCTGTGCATTTTGCAATTAGCTTTATTATCCCTCTAGTTTCCTTGGTTATTAATTCAGTCTTCTACATTTGTTGATTTTATATTTGAGTCATGTTTTTAATTTTTTGAAATTTATACTTTGATAAGCACCAAATACAAATGGACATGATAAGCAAGTTCAGTTTGAGGGAAATAAAAAAATTCCGTTTCTGCATATTCAATTCACATTGAATGAATTAAATACCCATCTCATTTGTGTTGTAGGATCAGTCAAACAGCATAGGATCAACAGATTTTCACCAGATGAGAGTCCCTCTTTGTGTACTATTCCTTGGGCTTTTCCCCAAAGAGTGTCTAAACACTGGGCACAGTTTCACTACCTGATCCCCGAGAAAAGTACTGTAGCCCACCCCTGACCTCTCATCCATGATTTTGTTTTTTGCAATTTGAGTTACCTGTGGTAAATGGTGATTCACAACTATTAAATGGAAAATTCCAGAAATAATTAATGGTGATTCACAACTATTAAATGGAAAATTCCAGAAATAATTAACAAGTTTTAAATTGTGTGCCATTCTGAGGAGCATGGGGAAATCTCAAGATGTCTCTCTCTGTCCTGCCCGCCATGTGAACCACCCCTTTACACAGAGTATCCACGCTGGACATGCTGCCTGCCCGTTAGTCATTGACATTATCTGCTCCTGACATCCAACCATCAACATTGTCATGGCTCCATGATGCAAGATCACCCAAAAGCAGATGATCCAAATGTAGCCTACCTCTACGTCAGAGTGCCTACATCATTCATCTCATTTCATCTCATCATGTAGCCATTTGTCATCTCACGTCATCACAAGAATGGTGAGTACAGTAAGATATTTGGGAGAGAGATCCTATTCACATAATTTTTACTGCAGTGTATTGGTACAATTGTTCTATTTTATTATTGGTTATCATTGTTAACCTCTTCCTTACCTAATTTGTAAACTAAACTTTAACATAGGTATCTAAGTACAGGAGAAAGCATAGCACATAGGGGGTTCAGTACTATCTGGGATTTCAGGCATCTTCAAAACCTCTTGGATCATATGCCCCATGCATAAAGGGGAGGATGCTGTGCACAGATCTTTTTCAATGTATGTTTATCACTAATGATCATTTTAGGAAAGCAGATGGACATTAAAAACCAAACAATCATGGAAAAACTACACATTTAAGAAATCCCCTAAATTCTTTTGGCCCTTGTCTTTTGTCTAAAGTCCCTAACTTCCTTCTAATCCAGTGACAGGAAGTTCTATTAGATTGTTTACTTTTAAATGAACTTTGAGGTTCACAAAAGTTCGTCCCTTCATCTCCCTGAGAACTATCTTATACAAAGGGTGTGTGGTCTTCTCTCTACAGGAAGTTCTTTTTCTCTAAGAGTAATCTGAGTTGAACAGCGAGTGTCTCATCTGAGAATACCCAGCCTGTACCATACTTGGTTCTCCAGGGACCCTGCCATATAAAGGTTGTTGTTGCTGCCTGGTGGTGCTGGTGGCGGTGGTTTTTCTCAACTAACAGTCAAAAGACAAAGGTCAGAGTGGAGTACTGTGGAGCGCCTAGTTTAGAACAGCAGCCTATTTTCCTTTGGTATTAGGAAATCAGTCCTGCATCACAACCCTGAGGCAAGCGATTTTAAGGCTTGGCCTTTGTATTCTAAATAGAGTGAGCAAAATACTAGGAAAACAAACATAAATTAATATGAAAAAAGTTATCCTGCTATAGTAAATCAGAAATAAAGACCTGATGTTCACTCTGTTATTCGGTACAAAAATTGACTAATTAAATGATAAGGAACTAAAAAGTTAGATTCCACCATCAATCAACATTAGGTCTTTAGTTAATAATTGGAGCAAATTGGGTTTGTTTCTTTGTAAGTAAATAACTTCGAATCCAGCAAAACGGACTGGTTGTTCAAACAGTAGAAAGCCACTTGTATAGAACATCCATAGAATTGTTAACTCACAGTGACAAATTCCATGTATGTCCCTATGAAGCTTGGGAAACACAAACAAGGAAAGCTCATTCACATTTTTAGGTTTTCATAAACAAAGATGACAAAGAAAAAGATGGGCTGCTGATGTTTTTCCATTTCATCTTGTGAACACTTCACTCTGGAAATTATCAGCAGGGCTAAGGTCTTTGGGTTTGCCATAATAAGATTGTTTCATGAGGAATGTAGTTCAACTGGTACTTAGTTACTCTTGACACTGCAAATGCATACTGAACAGGGAGAGACATACTTCACACAAGGTCCGAAACAATTCCAAATATGTACCTGCTGCAACACCATCTTCCAGTCCCCAAATGTCAAATGCAAAAGGAAATGTTCCAGATGTATTTAGGCTCCACTTCACCTCCTCAAACTCAACATCATTGAAGTGAATAATAGAAAACACAGAATAATCCTTCATCACTATTCAAACAGGATTCTGCCAATATTTACTGTTTCTACCAACCACATTTGGTAAGATATGTGCTTCCTAC
This sequence comes from Macaca nemestrina, assembly GCF_043159975.1. Classification (NCBI taxonomy): domain Eukaryota; kingdom Metazoa; phylum Chordata; class Mammalia; order Primates; family Cercopithecidae; genus Macaca; species Macaca nemestrina. The sequence continues at coordinate 79,865,305 of NC_092135.1, read as the reverse complement.
TTTATTTGCCATAATCTTTGAACTGTTCCTAATCTAAGCAGTTAAAACGGTTACCTCCTTGTTCTGAGATTTATGGCCAAAGATACTTATGTAATCTTCCAACTATACCATATTTAGCAAAACAATATAATCTATATATAAACAATATAGTTTTCATGATCATCAAAAAGAGTACTACTGTGGTAAAGAAACATAATATTGTTCTTTTCTGGCAAAAGCAGCATACATCTGTTCTGAGGCATTAGATGTAGTCCTGGCCGACGCATTTTAAGAAATACAAAATAAAGCCAGAAAATAGATACAAGGGAATCATAAACTGTAAAGGGGTTGGAAGAGACCTCATTCTGAAAGAAAAACAAAGTCTAGTGTTTTTCAATCTGAGTCAGAGTGACAGTTTATTTGAAGCCCTTAAAACCTACTAAAGTGATGGATTGGAAACAACATCTTGTTCTTCAAATCCCAGTCATATTAGAAATAAGAAATGCCCTTTGAAGACAGAAACATGAAGATTTAAGACACATAGAGGAGAATGATTTACCTCAGCATGGCAATGCATAATCTGATGCTACAAAACAGTAGTGTGAGATGGCCTGCTTCCAAACTCTAAACATTTGAAGATCCAAAGCCCTCTTTGTTTTATATTGTTTCCTCTACCTTTAGCTCAAGTTAATAAATTCTTTAAAAATCCTTGTAGATTTCTGTGTATTAATTGATAATCAACTCCATTAGACAAAAACCAAATTTGCAAAGCTCTTCAAGATAAGCCCTTATCTATTTGTGGTTTTCTTGAGACTGTTATGGGAATATATCCTTAGGAGTCTGGCGCTCTTGAGCACCCAGTTATTTAACAGAGAGGAGGTGGCCAGACAGGCCTTAAGATCCACAAAAGTACCTTTTTCTGTTTGAAATGTTTTGTGAGCCACTCTCTTAAATCTTTCTTAAGTATTGACAAAGAATCTTATGGATCCACACTTGATTTTATCTTTTCCAGAGCCATTTTTAATTTGGTAATTCTTTTTAGAGGATCTGGGTATAAAACACAATTTTATTTCAAACCTGGCAAATTCTGACTCTTTTACATTTAAAAGCTATTTTTAGCTCATCTCTCTTGTCTCACATTTTATCATAGGTGATTAAAAAAAATCAGGTGGCATTTTGAATATTCTGCCTGGAAATCTTAACTAGATAATTGAGTTTAGCAGGTTTATTTCCTCTTTGACACATTACCACAGATGATTATGTTGGCAAACTCTGTGCCATCACCCAACAAGGATTCCCATTCTTTTACCTCCCAATACCATTGTCCTCACTTTCCTTTAAACCTTCACTGAGAACCTCCTCAAGGTCTTTCAGGTTTCCACTAACACTCTACTTGAAAGCCTTTGGTTTTCACTAGGCATCTCTTCAAAGCCCTTCCAGTTGCTTCCCACAGTCCAGGCCCAAAGCCTATGCCAAATATAGGGTTTTGTTATGGCAGCATCCTACTTCTAGATACTAAAATTTGTAACAGATATCTCTGGGGACATAAAGTATCCTGAAAGTTTAGTGTCTTGAAGCAACAGCAATCATTCATTTTGTTCATGAATCCACAATTCAGGCAGGGCTTAACAGTGAAAACTTGTTTCAACTCAACATGATATCACCTGGGGTGGCTTGATTAGGGCTGGAGAATCCACGTTCATCATAACTTTCTCAAGTGATTGGCGATTTGGTGCTGTCTGTTGGCTGGGAGTTCCCCCAGGGCCAAAGGCCAGAAGCTTCTGTCTGCCTCCATTTAGGCCTCTTCCCAAGCTTCTTGGTCTTCCTGACAGTATGGTTGCTGGGTTACAAGAGCAAAAATTCAGAGAATCAGATAAAAGTGCATGGCATTTTTCATGTTCTAACCTTGAAAGTCACAGGTCATTACCTTCACCACACTCTATTTTTCATATTGTTCAAAAGCAGTCACAGAGACCAACCAGTTGCAAGAGGAGGAAAAATATAGACTACAGTTCTTAATGAGGAAATTGCAAAGTTTAGAAGAGTATTTGGGATAGGAGATATTTTTGGACCTATCTTTAAAAAATATAATCTGCCACATTGAGTAAACAAAGACTTGCATAGAGACATTAATAATTCAGAGGATATATTTTTTATCACTGATGTCAAAATTATGGAAAAGAATTAAACACTCCATAATATAGCTCTTCTTCTTCTCTGACAGTAAACAAAATATATCTAAATGGATTATAGGTCTGACTGAGTTTGGAAATCCTTATGTTCATAAAGTGAACATATTCTTGTAAACCATTATCATACTAAAATTTAAATAATTATATATCTCAATCAAAATAATCTGTTGTTTTTAATAATGGGGCAAAAGCCAATATTTTCCATCTAGTTCAACTCCATTTAACAAATATTTATAGAACACTTACTACATGCCAAACTCTGGGCTGGGTATATGATAGTAAGTAAGACATGTTTCTCTCTTATTATAATTGGGAAAACTAAATGATGAATTGCAATATAGTATAATAAATGAAAAAAATTAAAAGACATGTACATGAAATAAAATAGAATTTTATTTCTATTGAAAATATTGAAAACATTCTATTGAAATTATTTCACATGAAAATAAATAGAATTGGACCACTAACTGACACCATGTACAAAAAGTAACTCAAAAGGAATAAAATACATATATTTAAGAGCTAAAATTACAAAATTCTTAGACAATAACTAAGAGTAAATCTTTATGACCTGGGCTAATCAATGGTTTCTCAGATATGACACCAAAATGCAGATGCAACAAAAGACAGAAATAGATCAATTAAATTTTATCCAAACTAAAAACTTTCAAGCTTCAGAGCACACCATCAAGAAGGTGAAAAGACAACCCATAAAATAGGAGAAAAATGTTGCAAATCCTATATCTAAGGAACTTGCACCTAGGAAACTTAAAGATTTCACATAACTCAATAATAGGAAGACAAATAACTCACTTTATAAACAATGGTTAAAGGATGTAAGCAGACATTTCTCCAAAGAAGATATATAAATGCCCAATAAGTACACAAAAAGATGCTCAACATCATTCAGGGAAATGCACATGAAAATCACAGCGAGCTACCACTTCACACCTACTAGGATGGCTAGAATAAAAAAAGACTGATCATTACAAGTTTAGTAAGGATGTGGGAAAAATTGCAACCCCCATACACTACTGGTGGATGTAGAGTTGTTCAGTCACCTTAGAAGACAATCCTCAGCCGGGTGCGGTGGCTCATACCTGTAATCCCAGCATTTTGGGAGGCCAAGGCGGGTGGATCATGAGGTCAGGAGATCAAGACCATCCTGGCCAACATGGTGAAATCCCATCTCTACTGAAAATACAAAAATTAGCTGGGCTTGGTGGCATGTCCCTATAGTCCTAGCTACTCGGGAGGCTGAGGCAGAAGAATCACTTGAACCCGGGAGATGGAGATTGCAGTGAGCCAATATTGTGCCACTGTACTCCAGCCTGGGTGACAGAGCAAGACTCCATTTCAAAAAAAAAAAGAGACAATCCTCAAAATGTTAAACATAGAGTCACCATATGACTCAGCGAATCCACTCCTAGCTGTCTACACAAAAGGAATGAAAACACATGTCCTTAGAAAAACTTGCACATAAATGTTCAAAGCATCATTATTTATAATAAACGAAGAATGGAAAGGACCCAAATGTTTATCAGCTGATAAATAGGTAAACAAACCGAGGGCATATCCATATAATGTGGGCATATCCATATAAGGGAATCTTATTTGGCAACAAAAAAGAACAAAGTACTGAGGTATGCTACAACATGATAAACCTTGCAAACATTATTCTAAGTGAGGAAGCCAGCCAGAAAAAGTCACACATGGTATGATTTCGTTTCTATGAAATGTCCAGAATAGGCAAGTCTATAGAGACACAAAGCAGATTAGTAGCTACCTAGAGCTATGGTGGGTGTAGGTTGAGGAGAAATCAGGAGTGATTGCTAGTGGGTACTGAGAGTTTTAGGGGGTAATGAAAATGGTTTAAAATTAATTGTGATGATGGTTGCAGAACTCTGTAAACATACTAAAGCCCATTGATTTGTATGTATTATTAAATGAGTGAATTTTGTGAATATTTCAATAAAGCTAATATGCATCTTCACACACACGTATGTTCACACACACATTTAAATGTATGTTCTAGGTACATTGGAAACACATAAAAAGTGGTGATTTCTGTTTGGTGGGTCACAAAGGGCTTCATGGAGAAATAGATGTTTGACGCATGGGTGGCATTGGAGAAAAAGGAAAGGACTTCCAAGCAGAGAGGGCAAAACTTGCAAATACAGGGAAGCATGGAGCAGCATGGTTACTCAACCGTGCTTCAAGTATGACTGAAGCACAGTTGCATATTGAGGGCTTTGAGAAATGAGGATTGGAGAAAGGACAGGATGCATTTGGTTGGGCACGGTGGCTCACACCTGTAATCCCAGCGCTTTGGGAGGCTGAGACGGGCAGATTGCTTGAGCCCAGGAGCTTGAGATCAGCCTGGGCAACATAGTAAGACCCTATCTCAACAAAATTACAAAAATTAGCTGGGTGTGTTGACATGTGCCTGTAGTCTCAGCTACCTGGGAGGCTGAGATGGATGGATCATCTGAGTCTGGGAGCTTGAGGCTTCAGTGAGCTGTGATTGCACCACTGCACTCCAGCCTGGAAACAGTGAGGCCCCATCTCAAAAAGAAAAAGAAAGGGATGCATTTGGACTTCAACTCAAAACAATGAGACATCCATGGATAACTCTTAGCAATAGGAGTGAGGAGGTGACAGGATCATATTTGCATTTAGAACAATCACTCTAACAAAATTGAAAAACATGGACTACAGGCAAACTCTGGTAGGCAGAAAGGCCCAGGTGGGAAATAGTGCCATAATTCAAGAAGTAAGAGGGTGGAAAGTAAGACATTAACAGTCGGGACAATTGGATATGAAGGAGTTATTATAGAATCTCGGAGCTTGGTGAAAAGAAGCCAATTACCTGGCGTACAATAGATGAAATATATTTGCTAAGTGTAATTGGACCTTAGTGGAACTTTTACTTAGCTATTTCAACAAGGGGAAAATGTAAAAAGTAATCTAAAATGGCTAATGCTTCAGATGGCATGATCTTTGTGTATAATATCCCCTTGACGGGAAAGACATTATGTACAGTATAATCTATAAATGTACTTTTATAAAGCCAAATATACAGTTTAGTAACAAAATAACCACGAAACCAGGGGCTTTTTACAGATGTTGTGAAGCTCTCTTTATAGTTGTGTTTATAGATCAGCACCATCAATTAAAAGCCTCTTAACTTTTAGGGAGATAGCTATGAAGTTTCTCACCAGCAACCATAAAAATAGATGGGCTGAGAAGAAGCACTTGCTGCATACAGAATGTTTTTCTAGCATTGTACCAGAATATTTTGGAGATGCCTAAATGTTCCTTGTTTGAATAAGAAACAAAAAGTTGGCAGCGGCCGTCACTTCCCCTAAGTGCCTCTTCTTTTTCTTGCTTGTAATGAAACGGCAAGGTCACAAAATACTGATGTCCACACTTCCTGATTCTCGGTCTCTTAAGATACACAAGTCATAGTGAAGTAAGTGTTCCTCTCTCAGCAACCAGCTGACCCAGAGCTGTACGTTTTTCCCTCTAGCAGGAAGATGCTGCCTGTTCCACAGTAGTGTTTTAAAAATTGTTGTCCAATTTTTCTGCAATATCTAGCCATTGAATATTTATTCAACTTTAGATTGTATGTCTTTCAGAATTAAATCAAGTTGAAAATCACTTGGCTATCAAACATCCATTAGAATTCTAATATTCTGAAGAGCAGAATCTTTCAAAAGTAAATATTACAATGAACTCTGGATAGAGTATATTTTATTTGTGATGTTTCTATGTTGATAACAAATCAAACCATTTAATTCTGAGTGCTAGCAAGTATAAATGGCTTAATTTGTTAGAAAGTTTGTTCTCAACTTTTAAAAAACCCATATTCACCAGCTCAGGAAATTTTAAAAGACTCTTTTCTATAGTTTGTATTTCAAAAGAATATTTTCCAAACAAAAAAAATCACAAAACTGAATAAAAATGACATGCCTGTACATATGTGTGTACATTCACACATGCAAATATACACACACAACACATACTCTGATAACTACCGTTGCCCCGCTGAGAATCACTATGCTAGAAGGCTTTTAAAAGCTCTGTTCAGTTGTTCATCAATTAAAAAAATTAAAAATAGAGAAGAGAAACAGGATAATCCTAAGAGAATATTAGTATCAAGGCATTCTTATAAAAAAAAATACTAAAGGGCTACAAATAACCATACTAAAAATGCCAGTTTTCTGAGGCCCCAAATCTAAGTAAATGATACAGGGTGATGCATTTTATCATTGGCAACTATCTAATTAGTGATCCCAATTAATGGTGCCAATTATGTGGATTCTTCAAAATAGTTGGAGAGACTTCTGAAAAATGTACCCCACATTGAACTTTCCCTGAATTAAATAAAGATTAGGCAGGACAAATTACATAATTTTTACATTTAATGGTTTAACATAAAGTTGAAATAAAATCAACTGTATTTTCTCTCATGTTTGACTCAGATAACCAATGCAGTGTATCATCTTGATATTTTAATATACTGCTATATATTTTATATTTTTCTTCTACTGTTATCACCTCTTGCTAATAGCTAATATTTATGGAGCTCTTACCACATACTAGGCAGCTAACTAAATATCCTTGTGCTATTACACTTGTTAATCTCCCCAGTAAACCAAAGAGATAGGTACAATTGTTACTTCTCATTTTACAGGAAGGTGAGACTTAGGTATGAAAGTGGTAATGCTAGGTCTGGGATTGAGGTCTATCTGCCTCTAAATTGGACTCCTCGATGTTTACATTTTTCTACTCCCTTCAGTTATGTATATTTTCAGCACTATTTGCTTTGAAAAAGAAGTGAATACAGATGTCTTTGGTGTTTAGCAGGCTCCGTACACAGACTCAAACCTACAGGTCTGATCCCATCAAGAACTAACTTGTTTTACACAACCTGAAATCTCAAGGGAATTTTTTGAAGGGCAAGAAGGAAAGAGCAGAACGGTAATGCTGAAATTGAGAACACATTATTTAAAAAATACATATTGCTCTGAGAGTACCAGTGGTTAGAATTTTTTCATCGTAGAAGAATTTTTCTCATGAAAAGGTCTAAATTTAGTCTATTAGTAATTCTCCCAACTGCCTCTTCCTCTTTTCCCTTTCCTTTTGTTATTAACTGGAAAGTATAAAGTATTTTAGAGAAACTTGTTTTGCAGCCAGCTTTGCCATGATGCAGCTAATCCATTAACCAAGAAATAATATAAATGGACTGTTAGACACAAATTCAAAACCTGTGGGAGGTTAACCCTGTTTGGGAAAAATGGTCCTAAAATCCTGAGTAATGATTACAACTGTACACTATAATCCATGTACATGTCTGATGATGAGTTAAGTTTCCTTCAATGTTTCTATGCCCCTCTAAAAATAATTTCTGCCATAATATGTATCCAGAATCCAGAGAATCATGGGCCATTTCATTCATTTCTCTTTCCCATTATAGAGCAGAATGGACCAACCAAAGACTTCTAGAGAATTAATAATCTACTCTAAAAAATGGTTTAGGAATATACCTGATGAAATCATGATGTTATTTGCATTCTGCTTTCAGCTTTTTCATGCAACAATTAAAAAATGAATAAGTTGTATCAAAATAAAAATTCACTTTTGTGAATTTTGAAAGACTTGACTCAAATGCTAGTAAAATTAGTAAATTAGTAAATGGTATAATCAGGTCATTAAAAATTGTTGTTAGCTCCTTATACTCAATAGTTGTTTATTAATGTTGGTCGAATGAAACTAATTGTGGTAAGATTTCAGAATAGAAAAATTAGAATATGAATGCTCAATATTTTTCATTAAAATGCATGTCTGGTTCTGAAAGTAGGAGGGGACAGTTTGGTCCCACACTGTGTTCCTACTATGATTCAGCCAAGGTAAATTTGAATGAGTTGATTTAAATGGGGGCATTTTAGCAGAGAGCAAGAGAACTTTCCAGTGTTAGAGGAGAAAAGAAGATAGGAAGGATAGCAAAATGTCTGCCTTAAGTTCTTTTACCCATGGCCAAGTCCCATAGAGATGTGTCTGAAAGCAGAAATGATCAAAGATTCTTTCACAAGGGATTCATGTGAGAAAGCTGGGTTATAAGCAATGCTGCTATGCTGCCAAGGTAGTAAGAGATAATTCAGCAAGAGAAGCACTCCCTCCACTTCCATACAGTATGTTATCATCATAACCTTTGCCAATTGAGGTCCCCAGCAGAAGGGCAGGGGAGCACTGGATCCCTCAACAGAGAGAGCAAGGGAAGAGGAAAGCACTTAGAATTGACCTATTAGGACTGTCATAAAGATGTATGAATAACTCTCAGGGAGCCCCAATATTAATGGATGAGATTTAGGAGAGGAACATATCTTTCAATACATGATGGAAAAAGAGAAAAATATATCTGTCATCATTAATGCATTTCCATTTGTCATCACAGACTAAAGAAGACTGGGTAAACACATCATTTTGTTGAAATGTCTATATTGTACAGATATGAATAGGTTAGGGGAACATCACACACTGGGGCCTGTCGTAGGGTGGGAGGAGGGGGGAGGGAAAGCATTAGGAGATATACCTAATGTAAATGGTGAGTTAATGGGTGCAGCACAGCAACATGGCATATGTATACATATGTAACAAACCTGCACGGTGTGCACATGTACCCTATAACTTAAAGTATAATAATAATAATAATAATAATAATAATAATAAAATAATAACAATGCAAGTCCTTTTTGACTAAACATAAATCAAGATATTCACAACTGAGATTTAACTGATGACCCTGGTGATTCTATCAAGAGCAGTCTCTGCCCAGGCACAGAGTTCTAATAGATATTTGTGAATCTACTCCTCAGATATCTGCTTTATAATACTTCAGGGGCTTTTTTTTCTTTTTTATCTTGGACTGCTGAAATAATAAAATTATTTGAGATGTACTGAAACAAAACCATGAATCATCAGTACATGGATTTACTAAACAACTCAGGAACACGAATAACAAATTAGTGTGCTCTGCAGAGGTGAACTATCATGAATCTCTCTGAAAGGAATGATAAGCTCCTTCAAACTCCAATGGCTATAATAAATGGCTATAAATAAATTCCATATCCCAGATCCGATCTCTTTCTGCAACATCTCTAGACTAAGTCTTTATTGGGTCTCATTCTGGTTCTTGACTGGTTGACTCTAGAAGCACTCAGATGGTCTTTGCATTTTCTCAACATCCAGTCTACACAATATAAGGACTTACTACTCATTGCCATCAACAGCAATTGGCAATTTTTTTTTTTTTTTTTTTTTTTTTTTTTTTTTTTTTTACTGTGATCATTGCTGTCACACAGCCTTCCTTGGCCATTGTACAATTCCACAATGCCTTGGGTGGGCCCTCCTGTGGTCTCCTTTCTATGTGTTTTGCTTACATTTGTTTTTCATTTTGAACTTTGGCTATAATGAAAAGTTTCTTGAAGGAGCCTCTAAGATGACATCCCCTTGGAGATTAAAATCCTTTTCCTACTTAACAAATTCCTTCCTTTGAAGCATCTAGCAGACAGGTAGTGAAGACCTACTATCCTAAGTCCTTGCTACTAAAGTGCAGTTCATGGCAGCACCATCAACCTCACCTGGGAGCTTTTTGAAATGCAGAAATTCAATCCCAGAAGGTAGGACCCAGACCTCAATCAGAATTTTCATTTTTACAAATTCTCAGGTAATTTGATTTGTATGAATAAAGTTTGAGAAGCACTGTCCTAAATGGTATTCCATGACCAGTTTTTTGGTTTCAAAGAACAAAATTTCTTGAAAATTTAAAATCAGTAATTAATGTTCGCCCTTTATATCACAGAAGCATCAGCAGTCTGTTACCAGTCCCTAGTTCAATTGCTTGAAAGAACACAACAAAGTTGAAAAGGTCAGTCCTAGATCTGTAAGTTCATATTCTGTCCTTCCCATTTAATGCTTCGACTTGCTAAAATCTTTTACCTGTCAACTATCTTTATCCATCTTTACTATCACCATAACAGTTAACTTACTGAGCTGTGCCAAACGCTGTGCTAAGTTCCTTTACATTCTTCTCTAACAACTGTGAAATAGGCACTAATACTACCATCATGGAGTGAGCAAATAAGCTCGTTATTCACAAAAATTTAAGTCTTTCTCCTTTGGGTGTGCAAAAAGACCCTTGTGAGAAAAATGGACTCTGATATTTGTCTGATATGCATTATCTTTTAATGTATTTGTAACTCCCTGCTGAGCACTGACATTCTGTATGCAAGTTATTACTTATGATTTGTGACAGTATTATTTATTATACTGACACTGTATGTAAACTGTTATTTACTCAATATGAGTAATAGAACATCAGTTGTGGAAATAAGAACAAAAACTAAAAGGCCTCATGCAATAGCAATAAGTAGAAGAAACTGAAACTGTATAGGATAGGAACTGTTCATTAGATACGACATTTTAACTTTATACATTTAGAATGCAATTAGAATAAGTGCTAATTAAATGTTTTCAATATTCACAAGTAACTCTAAGTCATGCTTAAAAGCGTAGAACCTCAGCTTCAGTTAAAAGGTGATAGGATGTTTCCTCTTCCTACTTCCTAGAAGTGCTATAATTTCCTTCTTTCCAAGAGAGGAAAAATTCTAGAAGAACATACACTTCATTTTGCTTAATTCCTTCCCTAAGACCACACTCCCATTTGTACAGGTGAAGAACATGGGCAACAGAGCATTTCTCCAGAAACTGCCCAGACTTACTTTCTCTTTACATTCTTTTATATACACTTTACTGCATTCTCATTTTCCTCCGAAAAGGTTGAAGATGGCCAGCTGAGCAAATATTCTACTTTTAAATGTATGAAATTCAACTGAATATATTTAGAGGAAAGAAGTATACTTCAAATCTGAGAATTTTTCAAATGTACTTCAAATCTGAAATGTACTTCAAAATCTGCCTGTTTTTCTCATGGTGTATCATTCACAGCAACTCCAAACATCAAAATCACCATTTGAAGATTCTTCCTCTTCTATGCTTTGTGCAAGTTCTTAGCACAATACGCACAAACTATGAACTTGGCATTTTAAAAAAAATTGCTTTCATCATCATGTACATGGTATTTCAAACTCAATCTATGTATTCTTGGTAATTTTTGCTAATGTTCTTGATTACTTTAAAGACTTTACTCAAATCGCATCTCGTTGGTAGGCTTCTCTGACCACCCCAGGCTATAGTCTCTCAAATTATTTTAGTTATTTGTTGACACTTCTAAATGTATCCATAAATTAAAAGATGCCTGGACTTTGTCTTTTTTTCAGGCCCTTTCATTTTTCATTTCCACATAACAGCTAGCACGGTGGCTTGAACATGATAGCTTTCAAATGTTTAGTACACAATAAAATGGAGAGAAGGAACATAAAACTCTGATAGTTGTGAGACTCCTCTTATTTCATTCATACTATGTAGGTAATTTGCTCATTGTCTCAGCCTATTATTGCAACTGTTATATTTCTAATTTTGATTATCAAAATCTGGGTATCTTGTATTGTCAAAAATTAACTAAAAGGGACTTCAAAACGAAATAGTTAAAATTGCTTACTATACTTCTATTAATATGGGGCATTTGGTTGATAGGTGTTATTACTGCTGTTATTGAACAAAGAGTTAAATAGTATTTTAATATCTATTCTTTGTAGTTTAATAGCATAGTTTTAAAAAGTTTTATGTGTCCTCGGATGGTAATTACTATGACCACAGAACTAGATGAGCCAAAGAGGCCTCAATCATGCCCTCTCTCCAGGGTGGTCTAGTGTTAAACAGCATTTTTTAAAGCATTGTCTTCTTAGAGCATCACAGACACTTCCCTAGGAAAAGAGAGTATCACCCTATTGGGTTACATGCTGCAATTCTTTTGGACCTCATTTGTTACCTATCAAATCTAATTCAAAATCTTCATGGTGCAGTTTAAGAAACCACTAAAAACATTTTAGGCAAAATAAATACTTTATTGTTTTAATATACATATTTTTTAGAAATCAGCCTTTGTGTGATATTTCAAACATTTATAAGCCTTTCAGAAATTCTTTCAAAGAACACTGTTAACAACTCAACCACTTTTGATTAAAATATCACACACAAAGAAACACAATAGGAGTTGAAAAAAGTATAAATGCTAGAAGAATAATTCTAATAACATTTGGTGGTTACTTTACACATTTATTTAACACATATAAAACCAAATAGGAAACCGTTTTCCTTTTTTTCATAAAAACAAAGTTTTCACTGGTTAAAACTGAACTAAAATCATTTTATGTATGAGGAGAACAAATCTAAATTACTTCCATTTTGAAAAAACACCAGCTTATTCATTTCTATTCATTCAAGTCATAGGCCCCATTATTTGGATGATACTCTATTTAGTTTAAAAGACAGAAAAAGAAACATCTTCATCTAATAAAGAAGTCTGGACAATGCAGAAAGTAAAAGTACATAGTGTTTAACATAAGGCACATTTCCAAAAGAAAACTACTACATAAGCAATGATAAAATTACATTTGTCTTGGGTAAAGCAACAAGGCTTACAGTGTAAGAACATTAAGTAGTTGTAGGTAACCTCATATAATTCTATCCTACTGCTATTAGTAACCTCTCAAGAATTAAGAGCAACTATATTTTTTACAACAGAACAGTTTTTCTTCTTGGAAGTGACATTAATTAACAGCAGTGGAGGGAAAAATCATTGGTTGCTTCAAGCTCTCAAAAAATGAATCAGTTATTATTGCACAGTAAATACCTCATAGAGGTCAGTGTTTTAAGAAGCTAGTCTGAAGAAATATGTTATTTATAAGTTGGATAAGTCTGGAAGTTTTCAAGTTTTATAATTAATTCTAATAGGGAATCAAATGAAAAATATTGACATACAAATAAATATTAGGCTTTTCAAACTGCTAGAGTTTTTGATAGTTTAGAAAAGAAATAGCAAAGTGCCTAAGATTCTATGTACGTTTTTAAAAAAAATATACGGCTGAAGAAATACACATTGTACACTGTATACAGTAGCCCAGCTCAGCAGCAAGTATCTTCTAAAGCACAAGAAACACCTCCACCAGTGCATATCATTGATAATTCCAGTATTACACAGCTAATAGGATCCATGCCAACCTTAAAAAAGAAAGAGAAGTCAGTTTTAAACCTCTTTCAAATACTATTATTAAAAGCTTCTTTAAAGGGGGATGAGAATTTTATGCAAATATATATACCTAGAAACATGATTATCCTGTAATCACTATACATCTTCCTGAGAGTTAATTCTTTTATCCGTGGCTTTAAAAAGATAATTCCTATTAATTGCTTTGTGACCTAATTTATTAAAATATTTTCCAATTTCCTACATCTGAAATTGTATATTATACTTTTCAAATTACATTTGTTTCTCATGTTTTATTCAATGAATATTTTTAGTTCTATTCTATTCAACTGTATAATTTCCTTTTGCATTCACCAAAAAGTATTATTAATATATATTATATAAAATGAAATTAGGGCTAAAGCAGGACGATCGCTTGAGACGAGGAGTTTAAGACTAGCATGGGCATGGGCAACACAGCAAGACCCCATCTCTACAAAAAATTTTTTTAATATAATTAGAGCTATGAGATAAAGTGAAAGTAATTCGTTTTACTGAGACAGACACATACAACAGTTTTTTTAAATAAATTATGATTAGAAATGAATCTACAGGATATGTTTCTTTAAAAGATAAAAATAATTAGGAAAGATACTTAGAAGTCGTGATTAATTCACAAAATCTTGTTCTTTAAAAATATACATCTGAAATACCATTATAATCAAAGTAAGATTCAGGTTTGAAGGTCCAATTCCAGGATTTATTACTATAATGAAATTTCAGTAAAATGACCCAATAGAAGTAATTCCTTGGAGATTCATATTATGGGATTTGACTTACGCTTCAAATAGGCTTGTGTGAAATTTTCACACTGTAAAATAACATATTACATACATACATACATTCTAAAACTCAAAATTTAACTAGAGGACCAACTGTGTACCAACCTGTGTACTAACAAAACAAAGAATAAAATGCCAATTACTATTTACATTTAGCTCAACAAAGAAATTCAGAAAAATTTACCTATAATTTCCGTTTAATGATTATCTTGCTTAGAATTAGATGCTTTACTTGAAGATACTGCTGCCAAAAGTCCACTTACAATTTCCCGTCTGATTTCCCCAACAATAGACTCTTTAATCTACATTGGAAAAACAGTAAAACAAAAATTTACCAATATGAATGTAATCTATTTTTTTCCTGTTTTGGGGAAAAAAAAAAACAAATAGAGATTCAATTTCTTAATTTCACCTTCATGTGAATCCCCCTGCAATAGAGAGGGAGTGGGGAATCGAGTCCATCTATCATCCAACCCAGATCAGACTCCGAGGACTGGTCTAGAATCATTCAGCTAACTAGATTACAAATATCACAATTCATAAAGTGAGGACATTAGAAAATGTTATTTCATCAATTAAAAAACTTCTAGTAAATACTTCACCTCAGGTCAAAAAAATAATCTGGAAGGACTTCTTAAATGTTTTTAGTATTATCTAACTTTGTAAGGTAATCAGCAGAGACATAAGTGCTCTCATTGCTGGAAAAATCCTTTAGAGGCAAAATAATATACAATTATATTGCCTGTTTATGCCAACTGACAGCAAGGTATCTAAAGACATATTGTTCTAACATAACACACACATTTTAAATGGGAAGAAGAAATTATCATTTAGTACAATTTATTTTAAAACATAAAAAACATCCTCAAAACCACCATAAACTCTAAAAAAAAACCTTTTCCTTTAGTTTCATGGTATCATTGCCACCCGTCTAAGCTTTTGTTTCCCATATACATACAGGGTATGAGGATATACATTTCATTTTATTGTTGGAAAAGGCAACTAGACCTGAGGCAATGACAATTCCATCAGGACTTTCTTCTCCAGATGTCCAAACACATTTACCTATCTCCACCTTTTCTCTCTAATGATACAGCATCACTTTTAAATAGCCCTTTATGAAAGCTATAAATGTGTATTTCCTGAAATAAAGTGATAATGTGTTCCCAAATAAGCACTCGAGATACTCTCGACAAGCTTTTAAAAATTCTACGTTTCCAGTTTCCTGTCAGCCAAATTGATTTATTTCCTAAAATGTTCCTAAGTACATCTCAAACACATCTTAACTGTTATCTTTCCAAAAATGGCCCTGTATTAGTCTATCATGCAAAACTGGTACACAATACATAGATTTATACATAGCTATTTAAAGAAACAAAACACTCCTTAGCTACCAACCATCTGTACTGGAATATATTTAAATACAGTAAGCTTTTCACTTTACCTTTTATCAATATTTCTAAACTTTAAACATCATCAAAAGATTCTGAAGCACATAGCACTTCAGATTTACTTTTCAAACAAGTATGTGTTGGATACAAATATTATAAAAACCAGAATCTCTTAGTCACAGTACATAAATAGAAATACAATATACTGAATTACAACCACTGCAAATCTATATTCACAAAACAATGAATATAGTCTTTCCAGTCCTGCTATCAATGCAATATGGCCATTTTATTATATCTCATTATTCTTTATCACTCAAAAAACAAACTAGCCAAACTATATTCTTGACAAACCAGAAATGTGTGTCAAACTTTTTTGGGAGTACAGGCATGACTGGAGTAAAGTATAAAAGAATCTCTACCATCAAGCACGATATAATCTCAATGGACACAAAATGAACACTGTTTCATGAAATATCTTTCTTATTTTTGAGATAGAGTCTTGCTGTGTCACCCAGACCGGAGTGTAGTGGTGCAATCTCGGCTTACTGCAACCTCTGCCTCCCAGGTTCAAGTAATTCTCCTGCCTCAGCCTCCCGAGTAGCTGGGATTACCACCACACCTGGCTAATTTTTGTATTTTTAGTAAAGATGGGGTTTCGTCATGTTGGCCAGGCTGGTCTTGAACTCATGACCTCAGGTGATCCGCTCACCTTGGCCTCCCAAAGTGCTGGGATTACAGGCGTGAGCCACCACACCTGTTCAGTTTCATAAAATACTAAAGGAAAAATAATTTATTAATTCATTAATGACATAACAGAAAAAAATCTGGTAAATGAGAGACTAGTGTGGGCTAGAATTCTCAGAGAATGGCAGCTTTTACATGGTATACCACAACAAAGAAAGAACAATTGCAGATGACAGTGGAGATAGAAAACTCTGTAGCAAGATGGTCTCAAATGAGAGGGGATTATAATGGAGTCTGACTGCCAAGACAGTTCCCTCTAGAGAGCAGAAGGGAATCAGAATAGGAAGGGTGAGGTCAGATGGAAGGTGTACTGTGAGCTCCTTCAGCCAGCAGGTCAGGTCTCATTTATCAGTGTATCTCAGCATACAGTAAGAACTCAGTTAAGTGTCTGAATGAATGAATCAAAGAGAGAGTGAGAAAGCTCAAGGGCAAGAGACAGTATCAGATACAGAAAGGAAGACAAAGCAGAAAAACAAGCAAACTATAAATAAAATGGCCCTGAAAATGACACAATGTCTTTAATAATTTATTGAAGGAATAAATGTATGGACAAATAATTTAGTTCTAAAGTCTCCCATGCTATGGAGAGGTTAGAAAGATTAGAATTGAGGAAAATCCCCTGGGATGGATCGTAAAATTACCTTTACGAGCACAATTTCCAAAAAAATGCAGGCTAAATACAGACTACCTGAGATTGAGAAAGGCATGCTTATTGACAATACAAAAAGACTGATTTCAAGTCTTAAGTATGGGGGAATGCATTCACTTATTATGCATCTATTGAGTGCCTACTAAGTGGCAGCTATTACAACAAGTGATCACTAAAAGAAATTTCCATAAGAACACATGAGCAAGCTGTGTATTTATCAAAATACATGGGTAAAACATGTCAGATGTGCTCTAATAAAGATCCCAAAAGGCATGAACCAAGTCTATGAACTCTAATTAACAAAGAACTATCTAAACACAAAGCAATCTATGTTTACTCTTTGACATTTAATTTTGCTGAATTGGCTTCAGTGGGCATGTATTCATTCATCCTATTAAGTAATCTTTTTATTTACACACATTTATACATTTTTAAAGTAACTGCAAACAGTTTCAGGCCACTGATCACATACATCACGGATGACTTGGGCAAATTTTAAGACAGTGTGTACTTTTTTCCTACTATAACGCACATGCAGAAAAGACGTATCTTTAACATGACAAAAGTTTAGCTATGTAATGAATGTATTAAATATTTGTCTGCAAAGACTTTCAATGCTGTCCTTCAAAAAAAAGAATTCTACTGTATTAACACATTATAAATGATGAAAATGCTCTTTTTAAAAACTCACTTAATGGTACAATGAAAGAAACAAAGGCCTGACAGATACCATTGTTTTCATGCATCCATGAATGCAGTAAGAAAACTTTCCTGAAAGTGCCTGCCAAACATGCTTAATCCTCACCTGCAAAACTGTTCAACCCAAGATTAAATCTTGCCTTCCTGAATGGTGGCTTTGTTAATGGGATTAGGGGCTCAGATCTGCTAGGAAGACAGAATCTAATTTAATTTTCTTGGTAGCTGTACACCAAGATTAAAAAAAAATTGGAATTTAGTAGAATATTTTTTAGGTAAAAAGTTTACCAATTTGAATGACTGGAATAAAAACCAACCTAAATTTTAAATACTTTATAAACAAACAGAAAACTATTGTAACTAAGAGAATATTAACATAAATTATTTTTTAAATTATAACTGGCATTAAACTAATTTATCTATTAAATGTGCTTTTAAAGTACTTCAAAATAATTTGTTTTCTTAAGTACAACAATACTCCTCTTACACCTTGTTTGATCTATATATATTTTGCTGGGTAGGTCCTTTGTAGGGAGTAAAAGAATAAACGTTAAAACCAACTTCCTCAAGACAATGCCAAATTTAGAACTAAGTAGTTTCTAATTAATGGTTTAAATAAATTCTGAAAAATTCTTTGAACATTTGCCTTGCATGTCAGTTTAAGTGTCTGCAAATTATAAAATCTTCCATATTTAATGAGAGGTTCTTTTAAATGATTAATTCTCTAGGACCAAGGCAGCCTAATGGGAATAACTAAATCTTCTCTATGCTATGTCTTATAAGCCAAAGAATCAATGTTCTAGTCTGAAATGAATACTTTATTCTTAGGAAATCACCTACAGGACGTATCACACCATCAAAATTCTAAAAATGAGGATTCAAGTGTGCATTGAATGGAGTATTTGTGCTAAAAGAGCAATATAAAGTTTTCAAAGAAAACTTTCATACCAAAGCAAGCTAAGGGGAACAAAGACATCACATTTCTAGAAAAAAAAAAGTTACCTTAAAACCCGCTTCCTCAGTTAGCAAATATAGTGTGGAGAAGAATAATTACATAATTTCACTCAAAAACTGATCTTTGATATAAAACATGTAAACAGGAATGGATTATTAATCATAGACACACCTGACTGAGTAGGGTGAATGCTGAGTTTGCTAAACGTTAGGCAGCCACAACCAACTTACAAAAATAATTACATTTGTAGGAAAAATAAATTTATAGAATTAAGACCTTTTAAACATTTAGTTGGTAGAGTCATATCATGAAAATAAATTACAGACATGAAGTCTTCTGCTATAATGCTTGTTTTGAAATGTGATTTGTTTCAACATAAATGAAATATTAGAAAACTATATATATGGCAAATTTCACATTTGCTTATGTACAATTTAGTCCACAGAATACTACAGGTAAACAGAGATAATTGCATTGAGCTGTTTAAACGATCTATTCTATTCCTTCCTATTACCTGATCTCAGTGCAAAAAACATTTATTTTACTAATTTTCTCAACCTTTGAACTTTGACTACTAATCATATGTAATTTTCTTTTGCAGTTCTTTTGGTCATCCATAACTATGGTAATTCTTCAAGTTCTTAAGCTGCTATCACTTAGGGCAAACCCTCTTCTCTTAATATATTTTGATTTTTGAACAAAAAACACCAAACCAAATCAATCTATTTATACTTACTAAAATCACAAAATCATTTTCTCCTATCAATTGAAATTATAAAATACAGTTTCTTTTTTTTTTTTTTTTAAAACATGGAGTCTCGCTCTGTTGCCCAGGCTGGAGTGCAATGGCATGATCTTGGCTCACTGCAGCCTCCACCTCCCAGGTTCAAGAGATTCTCCTGCCCTAGACTCCCAAGTAGCTGGGACTACAGGCACATGCCACCATGCCCGGCTATAAAATGCAGCTTTTAATCTTCGAAGAGATCTAAACTGTAATTCCTCATTTTGTAGATGTGGAAACAAGAGGTCCAAAGAGTATGTTGTATGTTTGAATCCTTCACACATCTTTTTCACCAAAGTGAACACGGAGAACTGTCATTATTTCACATCACAGTACGAAATTTGCAGAAATGCCATTACAAATATATCTTAATTGACATAAACTTGATCAATAGGACAGCTAATTTAAAAGCTCTGTGAAAATTATTGAATACAGTGAATCAAAAGAACATCCTGTAAATAATTAATATTCAAACAAAATTCTAACACATACCTCCAAATAAATGAATTAAACACAGATTTTACCCACCTCCCGTATGACTTGCTGCAACTCATCTTGCTCCACATTTTTATGCATTTCCTCAGCAGCTGGCATTAATGGGAGTTTTCCATGCCTTTCTTCCACTTCAGATTTAGGTCCTACAACTTCTGGGGCTTCTTCAGCTGCATCAACTTCCTCAGAACTTTCCAAATCTGGAGGTGTCTGCACAGAGCCTGTTCTAGAAGGAGCTGTTGGCGTTAGGGCCACCGATGCTCGGAATACTTTCTTCCTTGCCACTAATGGGGTTTTGGGTTTGCCCACTGAGGCAGCAGAAGGTACTCCAGTTCTTCTATTAGCATGAGAGGGACCAGAACATACAGAAGATGATTCTGATGTTGCTTGGGAAAAAACAGATTCTGAGCTTTCTCCAGGAGGAATTTCAAATCCCATTTCTCCAAGTCCCAGGCCCAATTCAGACTTCAGGTATGACTGCTCCTGCATCAGTTCAGTGACCTGGAGATCATAAAAAAATGTTATTCTTCTCTCTTGGAATTAAGATTGGTAGCTTAAAAGGTTAAAGTCCTGGTTGTTGTTATTGCCTAAAATCATGTAATTTGTAAAGACATAAATCTATTCCATTAATTTAGTAACTACTCAACTTTATTTGCAAAAATGGTAAGTAAAATGTAAATTCCTATTGAGATGAAGCAACAAAACAGGGAAACAGAATACATAGTGGGATGAAATTTTACTTGTTACCACCAAGGTGTCCAAATCACTTGTAAGGAAGAGTAACTAGTGAAAAATAGTTACTCATAGTGCTTTTGCCCCCAAATGAACCAATCTGTCTAACACAATAAAGTCAGATTTCTGTTAAAAATGTGGTCATGTTACAGCTCTAACTACCTAAAGAACCCAGAATGATACTGTGAAAGCACATTTCTCCTGAAGTGTAAATTAAAAATCAATTTTTTTTTTTTTTTGAGATGAAGTCTCACTGTCACCCAGGTTGGAGTGTAATGGCTTGATCTCAGCTCACTGCAACCTCCACCTCCTAGGTTCAAGCGAGTCTCCTGCCTCAGCCTCCCAAGTAGCTGGGATTACAGATACCTGCCACCATGCCCAGCTAATTGTTGCATTTTTAGTAGAGATGACCACCATGTTGGTCAGGCTGGTCTTAAACTCCTGCACTCAGTTGATCCACCTGCCTCAGCCTCCCAAAGTGCTGGGATTACAGGCATGAGCCACCATACCTGGCCTATTATTTTTTAACGACAGGGTCTTGCTGTGTCACTCAGGCTGGAGTGCAGTGGCACAATCATAGCTCACTGTAGCCTTGAGCTCCTGGCCTCAAGCGATCCTCCCACCTCAGCCTCCTGAGTACCTGGGACTACAGGCACATATCACCATGCCTGGCTAATTTTTAAATTTTCTGTAGAGAAAGGGTCTTATTTTGTTGACTAGGCTGGTCTCAAACTCCTGGCTTGAAGCAATCCTCCCAACTCAGCCACTTAAATAAAGTGCTGGGATTACAGGCATGAGCCACTGTACATACTTTTTATGGTGCATTACCTCCTTTAGTCAGAAAGATAAATCACTATTGCAATTAAGGTGGCTTTCTAGTGGCTTCAGACAGCAATGGACTTTCAAAGGTGAAAGTCACTTCCAATCAACTATAATTTATCAAATTATGTATTTAAAACAAACATATATTTCATCTAAACTAGGGAAACTATGTGTCTGTGAAATGTTATATCATTCCCTTCCCCAGTGATTTAAGAGGAAAGAAGCTTACTGGTTCCATTACATTCAATGGAGAAGGGCATGACAAGTTATCAGCGCTTCTACTGCCACACATTCCCTGAAAAGGTAAGAACAATATATATATATATATATATGTGTATGTGTATATATATACACATGCATATATAATTATAATGTACATATATATATTTTCAAATTGCAAGACTTTCAAAATAAAATTAATTGGCTAATTAGTGCCTGGAAGCATCCCTTTATGTCACAAAGGTTACCCTCAAGTGTCACAGATCCCATAAAATGCATTATTGTGAGTTAAAACTGATGCAATATGCAAAGAGGATGTTCTAGTTCTCCCCTGTCACCAACACACACTTCTCAGAATGATAAATCAAAATCATGTTGAAAAGTACATTCATTAGCAATATAGAACATTCTTAGTCTATACTATACATATATGTGAGCTTATACACAAATGTTTATTCTACTTCATTTGTAGTATATACACACATAAGTATATGTGTGTATATTCAGGCCATTTTTTAACAAAATCAAATACATTGTTAAGGTAAAGAATAATAATTCACTACTTCAACATTTCAAAGCAACATATTCTACAACTTCAAAGATATTTGCAAAAATAAGAATACAACTGTTGAAGTTCAAATGTCATGGAAAGAAACATAAGAAGTATGAAAAGTGGTACAAAAAGATAGTCTTCTTTTTATTCTCTTGGATATACATCTATATATTTAGGAAAAAATATATATATATATAAAATATACAGGTACCATTTGATTCCTTTAAAAACAAATGGAAAAGAATCCAAAATAAAGAAAAAGTTTAAAGGGAACGCTTTTTATTTAAAGGCAAGAGAGAAAAAAAAACTGAGCAAAATACATATCTGTGTTCTCCACAGTTACATGCAACAATTAAAATTTACATTAGTCATATGTTAATTCACTATCATTTTTCCTTTAAAAACACTCAACTTTCATATTAACCCTTATTCTTTCCTATTATTAAAATTTATCATTAAAATGTTTCAACATATTTCTAAATATACTATTTATGACAATTATTACAAACTGTACATTCAACTGGTTTGTGGGAAAGCTCCTTAAACAGTATGCATGCTTTTAATACCATTAAAATAAATAACTTGAAATGAAGGCACAAGTCCTAAATTATTAGAACATTATAAATAAATCTTTGGTGAAAACTCCAACCACC
The DNA here is from genome assembly GCF_043159975.1 of Macaca nemestrina. Taxonomy (NCBI): domain Eukaryota; kingdom Metazoa; phylum Chordata; class Mammalia; order Primates; family Cercopithecidae; genus Macaca; species Macaca nemestrina. The sequence goes on along the minus strand of NC_092135.1, from coordinate 79,842,453 downwards.
CTCCAGGTAGCATACCATGAGTGCAGAAGAGCGGAAGGGTGAAGGCATGCGCACAGCACGAAGCTGCTCCTCCAGGCCCAGGAGGCGCTCCTCTAGCTGCAGTTCCAGGTCCTGAAGTTCCATTCGGACTGAATTTCTCAAACTCTGGAGCTGATCAACTTCAAACCTATTGGTATGGTGAAGGGCACAAAGTTTGAAAAATGCAGTTTGGAGATTCCTAATCACAAATCTTTCAACAACTACTATATGCTAACAGAAGGTACAGAAATCTCAGGTTCTATAATAATTAGTACAATATCAACTACAATAGGTATATCCACAAGGATATTGGTCTTTCTTCCCCCATCCTCTCACAAATATCTCAAACACTGGAAAACTGGTTACAACCACCCTTAGGATACTGAAGGCACACAAGTTTACTTAGTAAAACACTATCTATGACTATTTTATCTACACTGGTTCACAAAACGGATATAAGGTACATAGCAGTAAAATCAAAACCTAATTTTTAAAAATATAAGTTGAAAAGACTTTGAATAAAAAGCTTTTTCAGGAGTGCTAAGACAAAATGAACTTTTACCTTTCCTCCTCAGTCATATGATGATAAACCATGGTTTGCTGACGCAGCATTGCCAATTCTAAATCCATCATTTGTGTTCTAAACAAATTCAGGCTCCGCCTCATTACCTGGAGCTCCTGAAAAGTATTCTAGAATGCAATAAAACAAAATTACACTTCTAAATTCTACAAATTATTTTGAAACACAAAGATGTAAGTAAGAACTTACTTCATAAAGAGGTAGAACAGATGATTTCTGAGTACTATATGGAGCAGCAGCAAGATCAGGTCCTCTCATCATAGGGTACTTCAAAAAGTAAAAGTAGGATTAAAATCAATGTTAAAGTGAATACTTCCAAATCACTTAAAGGGTTAAAAGGCAGAATGTGGGGCCTACATATTTTTCTCGTTAAGACAAAAGGATCTAAAAAACCTTCATATTGTAAGCAGGAAAAAAGAAATCAGTTCCCAATGACATCTATTACTGCTAGCTGTTCCGGGTATAAGTCAATCTATGAAGGAGGAGGAGGCGAAGGAACATACATAGTTCACATCTATTTCTTTTTTTTTTTGAGACGGAGTCTCACGCTATTGCCCAGGCTGGAGTGTAGTGGCACGATCTCGGCTCACTGCAAGCTCCGCCTCCTGGGTTCACGCCATTCTCCTGCCTCAGCCTCCTGAGTAGCTGGGACTACAGGCGCCCGCCACCGCGCCCGGCTAATTTTTTGTATTTTTAGTAGAGACGGGGTTTCACTGTGGTCTCGATCTCCTGACCTTGTGATCCGCCCACCTCGGCCTCCCAAAGTGCTGGGATTACACATCTATTTCTTTCAGGACTTTCCTCTGGCCTTGCAAAAGTGAAAAAAAAAAAAAAAAAACAAAATCAAAATGCAAAAATGTAGAAGTCATTGCAAATATCATCATGAGAGTATAGCGATTATTACACTCTCTGGAGAGAGTAGCAAGCAATCGTCGTCGTCTTTCTTAGACATCTGAGCATTTCCCATATGCCACTATTTTAGGCAGTGAGATAACATAAAAGGTATTCCCAGCCTTCAGGTGTTCTCACAGTGTAAGGAAAAATAAACAAAATGTTGTAAAAATTATAATACTGTGGAAGGAGTGCTATGATGGACACACAAAAATTCATACTACATGAACTTTCTCAAAAGTGGTGACACTACTTGAACTGAGCCTTAACAGTAAGTAGGGCTTGATTATGCAAAGAAAGGCAAAGGCTGGGTGATCTAGGTTAAAAAAAAAAGTGGCTTGCAGTCCCAGCACTTTGGGAGGCCACAGCAGGAAGATTACTTAAGCCCAGGAGTTCAAGGCTGCAGGGAGCCGTGATCACACCACTGTCTCCAGAACTCCATGTGGGCGACAAACAGAAACTTCATCTTTTTATTAAAAAACAAAACAAAAAAAAAACAAAAAAAAACAGCATGTGCAGATATCTAAGAACACACAACTGTTTAGAGCCCTGTGCATAGTCCTCCAGGATGGCTGAAACACACAGCTAAGGAATGAGGCTGGAGAGATAGTCAGAGACCCCATCATAGAAAGCATCTGTCCACTAGTTGGGGTGGGGTTGGCATGGGGAGATTTATTAGCTGAGTTATTGCTGGGACATCCAGGAGAGAGAGACCACAGCTGGAGCAGAAGAACAAGGTGGCCTAGAAAGAAAGATGCACCACGGTACTGGTGGACAGGCCCCTGGAAATCCCCAGCTTGACATAATTACAGCTGCAAAGTTAAACATCTCCATCACAGACAGAACTATATTTTGTAAGGAAGAACAAGAAACACCCACATTCTGAAACTGTCCCCATTCAGAAAACAGGGGACAACTGTCATGAGGATAAAACTTAGTTAGGAGACGGTATATCTTATTATAACTTGAGAAGTTACACTTTTGATTTTTACTTTCCAAGTGGCTCCCTGTCTATTATGTCACGATAAGAGATTTATTAGATTCATTGTAGGCCTCCTGACTCCTTGTTGAATGCTCTCATGACTATATTACATTGTCATTTTCTTCAATTCTTCAATTGTCTAAACATGATTTGTTCAGAATGTTCACGAAAACGTAAAAGGCAAAACTGAAGACAACTTACTTATTTTCAAAGCTTTTTTGGGAAAATTATTTCCAGTCCACTAACAAATCTGAGAATGACTTTAAAAGTAACAAGACGGCTGGGCGCAGTGGCTCACACCTGTAATCCCAGCACTTTGGGAGGCCGAGATGGGTGGATCACAAGCTCAGGAGATCGAGACCACCCTGGCTAACACAGTGAAACCCCGTCTCTACTGAAAATACAAAAATTAGCCGGGCGTGGTGGTGGGTACCTGTAGTCCCAGCTACATGGGAGGCTGAGGCAGGAGAATGGCGTAAACCCGGGAGGCGGAGCTTGCAGTGAGTGGAGATCACACCACTGCACTCCAGCCTGGGCGACAAAGTGAGACTCCGTCTCCAAAAAAAAAAAAAAAAAAAGTGACAAGACATACAGAGCATTTTAAATCAAATTCACACTTTACCTGATTTGTTATTTTCTGGTCTGGAGTAGTTCCAGTCTCTGAGTCCAGTGGAAGTAGACTAACTCTGTGCACAGCATCGAGGGTCAGGAGGTGAAGGGGAAAGCTTAGTCAGAGAGCTACGAGCAGAACCAGGAGAACGTGGTGCCACAGAAGCCAACAGGGAGAAAACTTGGAAAAGGAAAAGGTAGTCAACATGTTCAAATGGCAGAGAAAAGGAGAGAAAGAACTTTGAGAGGGAAGATTTTTTAATAATAGAAATGGCTTGACAAAGATTCTAGCCTAAAACAAAGACAATGGATGGTAGACTAAAAATGGGAGGATACTTCATGAGCAAAATCTCTCCTCTCAGAAAGGAGACAGAATTATGAGCAGAGAAATCGACTTTGATCAGGATTAGTTACAGCTTCTCCCTTGAAACAGGAGGGAAGATAGAAAAGGAAGGCAGATGCAGATAAGTTTAGACATGTTAGAAAATAAAGCAGAGGTAGTTCATATTTGATGTGTCTTAGCTTCTCTGTGAATTAAAAAGTGCTCAGAGCAGTAAAAGAAAAAAGCTAATAAAGATAACTTTTTCTCATACCTGTGAAAGATTCTGCAGTGAGTTTCTAATATCGTGTAATACTCTTCGCAACTGCATTTCTATGGCTGAAGGAGGATTCACAGAGCACGCTCGGTAAGGGTAGGTGGCATGTCTATGTGAGTAAGGACACCCGAAAGGGGAAGCAAAAGCGCTACAGGTAGCCCCTGATATGTTGGGAACACTGTGAGTGCTCAGAGTTCTTGTGTGCTCACACAGGGGCCTTTCTTGCCACTCAGAGTGGACGGAGTGAAGGGAGCAGGTAGACTGAGACATTGGTGGTGGAGCAAGCCGGGAACAGGTAGGAGTCCTTCCATGGTGGCACTCCTCCACCCGCGGCGCCTCACTCGGGGGGGCTTCTTCTTTCTTCACAGATGATGGAGAAATGAAAATGGTCGATTTCACTAAAGACTGACCATCATGTTCCATCACCCCCTTTTCCAATTCCTGCTCCTCTTCGGGTGTGTACTTATAGGTGAAGGAAGGTGGGCTGCATCTGGTCTCTTTTCCTGGAGATAGTCGAACATTGACAGAGGACACAACCCTTACTGGGCTCAGTAAGGTGGTTGGTAAAGACTGAGACCTTCTTAGAGGATAGCCAGCTTTTGCAAATAAGTACCTTTGTTTTAACAAATCTTTTGATTTTAGCAGGCTACGCCCTATCCTTTGATTAGACAGAGTGCAAACCTTCATTTGAGCTCTTTGCAAAGCTGTATTAACTCTGTCCACGGAAGAGGGAGGCCCAGCTGTATTTTCAGAGCTCGTATCACTGCATTTAGCTTCAATAGAAGCCAATGATTTCAGAATATGGTGTGTGGTATACTGAGTAAATTCACATTCACTGCTTTTATCCACATCACTATCACCACTTGCTTCCCTCAGTAGCTCTACCGTCTCTGCTGGAAACAAATCCTCTTCCACTTCAGTAACTTCAGTAACATGATCCCCTGAACTACAGGTGGACTGTTTAGTTCCTGGATTCTCAATGGTCTTGCACTGAGGGAAATCCTGGCTACCTGATTTTCTTTTGTCTGCAACTGCTGCTGCTTTCTCTAGTCCCTTCTGAAGAGGGATGAGAGACTCCTCCTCTGATTCATTAAAATAAGGCTGGTCTTGTGCTGTTGGTGTGGCAAGGTCTTCACCAAGTGACGTAACTGTTGTCTCACTGTCACAACTATCAGCACTACTCCCCATAGCCTGCAAGGACTCCTGAACCTGTGAAAAGAAAACAGGTGGAAAGATGAAGAATATATGTAAGAAGAGTCATTAACAAAATACCAAACCAACACAGTGCTTCTAAAATTTCACTGTCTCCACTGCAGTTATGGCCCTGCTGTTGCTCAAAATTGTTTTATTGCCCCTGAGCAGCAACCACATCCCTCCTTCCTTTCACTTTCTCACAAAGACTATTTCAGAACTTCACTGTTTTCCTAAAATTCCCTTTCCAACAACCTCCCCCTTTCCTTTCAATACCACACACTGACTCATAGAGAAAATGGACAAACATTTCCTAATGTTCTTCCCCAACATCTATAAACTTCCTTGTATCTTTCCCCATCATTCCCTCCTTCTCTCCTTTCTGAAAGGAAACTCAAAGCGAATCCCTCCAATCTGGGTTCCTGATCAATATCCTCTCCAAGAGCAGGGTATCTCTCCACTTTCATCTCGGATTTTTCTGAATCAATTCTTCTCTTACAGTTCTTTCCCTAAGCTGAATACCTTCCCCAAGTCATTCCCTGTTATTATAAAAAGACAAAAAGACCCCTCACTCTTAAGCTATCATTCATATTTGAAAAACAGTCAACATTCCTATCTTTTCTTCCATACCTTCTGAAAGTTTCTCCTCCATCTCCCAGTGTTTCTGTTCACTTATTCTTTCTCAGTGACCTTAGATATGCCTCTTGTCTGTTTACCCCTTAAATGCTATGCTATGTTCCTAAACGCTCTTTGGGAGTTTTCTCATCCCGATTTTCTTTAGCATTTGCTTAAAAATGTTTCAAATGCTTCTTGCGTGCATTCTGTGTACTCTACACATAGACTATACGTTTCTTGAGGATAAAGATGTGCCTGTTCTCTGGGTTATCTCACACAGCCTAGTGTAAAAATCAGTATAACACTCAGCAAGCTATAGGTTCACAATTAATGTCAGTTATTAAATAGGCAAAACAATTACTGTAAAATACTGAAATACAATGATGGTTAAAAAAATAAGAAAAACAACAGACAAAACAAATTAATGATCACAATAATCTCTGTTTACTGGTGGTCCAAAAATTAAGGGTAAGATAGATATTTTAAAAAAATATTCAGAGAGAAGAATTAATGAAATCTAAAATTTATAGTCAAATGCTTAGATAACATCTCCATGCCAGGAGTTTTGTTCTGTCACTTGAAAAATAAAGATGACACAGACTCAATATTAAAATATATAGTAACAGAAAAATTACCTTAAAATGAGGAAGTTAATCATAGTGCCTATTAGAACAGAAAATTTTACCTGAAGATGATTAAGGGATAGGCAGTCTGTAGAATCTTCAGCAAAACCACTGCTATCGGAATGCTGACTTGCAGTACGTAATAGATGATCTATGAATAAAAAAAGTGGCTATAAAAAAAACTGCCAAATAAGACTTTACAGAGAGCAATATTACTACAGATATGATTCCCAGCAGATATAAGACACACAATATTTGAATGCTTCTTAGAAAAGTATGCATTACTTATGCAAAATTATGGCTTCAAAGTATAGGAGGTAACTCAAATTCAAACAAAAATTGTATCAGATCTTCTATCAGAATCTCTCAGTATTCGCTCATTATTTAAGCTCTAATTATAATCTATTTTGGTAAATCCAATCAATGTCTTATCCTTGAAGGAAAACTGGATGAAGTAAAAGATGGCTCTAATAAAAACAGAAGTCCCAAAGTAAATTATTTCCATTATGTAAATATGTAAAGATATTTAGGAGGTAAATTTAGAAGTTCAAATAGAGAGTATAGTGTGTAAAGATTTCTATTATCTTCTCTATTTAAAAAATACAATTAGGGCTGGGCATGGTGGCTCACGCCTGTAAGCCCAGCACTTTGCCAGGCCGAGGCGGATGGATCACGCTCAGGAGATCGAGACCATCCTGGCTAACATAGTGAAACCCCATCTCTACTAAAAACACAAAAAATTAGCCGGGCATGGTGGCGGGCGCCTGTAGTCTCAGCTACTCGGGAGGCTGAGGCAGGAGAAGGGTGTGAACCTGGGAGGCGGAGCTTGCAGTCAGCCAAGATTGCGCCACTGTACTCCGGCCTGTACGGCAGAGCAAGACTCCGTCTCACAAAAAAAAAAAAAAAAAAAAAAAAACACAATAAAGGCTAGTACATTAAATAATCTGAAATGCAAGCACGCTTAAATGTCTCTGGTGTTTTATGATGTTTTAAATGATGCAAATGTGTAAGGTATGAAACAATTATTTCATAACAATTACATAAAACTCAACCAAATAGGTTCAACTACAACACAATATTGTTAACCTTATAAAATCTTTCTGCTTATTTTTCTGCCTCGAAATTCTAATTCCTCGTTGGTGTGACCTATAAATAATGTTTTACACACGTAAAAAGGCCAACTAAGCATAGTAAGTATGTTCACATTCCACCCACACTACAACTACCACAATGGGAGAGACTGTACAGTTCTTCATTCATCAAGGCAGAAGCTTCAAGAGACAGCAAAGTTCTGCAGAACTTCAAAAGCAAAGGGCTAAAGTGTATTTGCCAAAACCATATTAATTTAAGATATGAATCACATAGAAAAAGAGCCAGATAATATCATTAAATAAAATTTAAAATCTATTAAAGTCAACTTGGTTTGAAAAACACCCCACTGTAGACTCAGTTTCCATGGAATAATATTTTCTCATTAAAAATTTAGAACAATTCTGTAATATCATTTTGATAGTAACAAGACTGCAAAATGAAATATAAAGAATTATTCCATATCCTTGATAAGCCTAGGTAATTGGAATACTTGTGAAACTAAACTGCAATAAGCTGTTACCGCCAGTACTGATAAGGCAATATATTACTTGGTAAAATGATTAACATCTTATGCTATAGCAGTTATCACTATAATTATGTATTTTCATGTCTTTAGATTGTGGGCCTTCTGAAGGCAGAAACTATTCTTCTTTGTATCCCAGTACCTAGAATAAGCTGACAATAAATGTTTGCTGAGTCAATCAATGATACCTATTTTCTTAAAGCAACAAAAGAATAATGCAGTCATTTAAATGATTTAGAAGTGAAACTGTCTATCTGGCTGGGCAGGGTCAGGTGTCTGAGAGCACAGGGAAATATTCAGAGAGAAAGCAGCCAGAGTGAGCAGCTCTGACTGGTTCTCTCGGCTAAGGTCTGTTTTATCTGCAAGAGAGTACAGTCTGTGCCAAGTTCATCTCACAGTTGTTAAGCCCTAAGTACACACAGTTTAAGGTCATAAAGTATGTAGACTGCTTAGACTTCAGAGCAGTTTTGGGGCAATGGGTAAAACAAGGAGGCCTGGGTTCAAGTTCTTGCTGTGTTCCTCATCATAAGCAATAGCTTTTCTCCTCTGTAAAATGAGATAATTATAATTCTTCTATCTATCTCACAGGGCTACTTCAGAAACTAAGTAGAATGTAGGGGAAACTATTTTGTAAACCATAAATCACAATCTAGGTTCTTCAGTCAGGCATTTCTGTTTCCAAAAACACAGTTCTTAACAGAAAAATGTGGAACTAAAAAAAAAAGGATTAGATCTCTGTCCTGAAGATACAATATATGATTTCTAATTAAAAACTAGGAAGTTAGAGGAAACATTAAAGTGAGAAAAAAATCTGGAAACTTTGTCTAGTATCATCATAAAGACACCGAACAACTGTCTATCTACTATCTGCTAGACTAAAGAAAATATTGTATGTCCTCTTTAATAAGAAAAATGGTTGAACTTTTCCCAACCTATCTACCGAATGCTAACTTGTAACGTACATTAAGTCATTAAACCTCTCTGGGCTTCAGTATATAAATCTTGGACTGGATTTGAGATTAAGATAATTTTAATTTCAAAAGTCCTATTACCAAACTGCTATATGCATTTGTACTAAACTTTTGAAGCAAATATATTACCACTGTTTCTAACTCTGCAGTTATGATCTAAGATACTTACATGGGATATAGGCTACTTTTCAAAATGATGAAAACACTATGTTGTTCTCTCTTCTCTCTCACACACACAAACACACAGAACCATTTTACTGTTAATTTATAAAAATCTGACTGAGAAAAGGAAAAAACCCAGATACGAATATAACCCACATCCAATCATCCCTACCACAGGGATCTTGCTCTTAAAACATCTTAAAGTAATTTTATTGTTTTCTTATCCTCCTTTTAATGCATGGCAAGCTGCTTTTTCCAATGTATCCCCTGTGTACCCATCGAAAGCAAAGACTTCTTGATGACCATGAACTCAGTTCAGAAACACGTACATAAATTTGCGAACTTACAAGGGGAAGAAAATTAAATAGTAAAGTTCATTTTGAGTCTAACCAGATCTGCAGTGACCTAGTGAGAGTGCAGTTCTTGTTTCTTAATACCATATTGCAATAAAAGAAAAAAAAAATTATGCAAATTGTCTCCTGTGAAGTAATTTCAGAGATCAGGAGACAACAAACATGTAATTTCCTATTCTAGGAACATACATACGAATCTTTGTTTAAAAAAAAACAGGGTGGTTCAGCATGTGTAAAGTTTCAAAAATAAACAGTCCTACCTTCAGTAGTCATTTTCACCTCTTCCTCTTTCCCTTTCTCTAAAGCTCAAAAGCTTTGTAAATCCAAAGATCAGACATTTTTTTTTTTACTGTTGTTGCAAGTCAGAAGTGAAAGGAACGGATTCAAAGGTTCTTTGGTCAATAATTAATAATTTAAGAGAGGAACAGTATCTACAACCACTCACCTTCAACCCATAGTTTGAATTTAACTAGCTTTAACTATTGCTAAAAAATTGGTGGTTTTTGCTAGAGGAATATTCATGTGTTATACCTAGGAATATATTTATTTATATTTATAAATATGTCACTATATTTATATAGTGAAACACCAAAGATAGATAATACCAGTATATTTTTCAGTCATAACAATGTAAAAGGTACTCCTAATCCATTGCTCTATCACTTCCCAACTGGCTCTTATGCAAAAGTGTAAAATACTTAGAGCACACAAAATTGTGAAATGAGGTCATTCCAGAATAAGCAAACAAATTAGCAAACTAATTTTTTAAAAGTCTTTAAAAAAACACAGAAAAAGTTCTACAACCAAAGAGTAATGAATCATGCCTACCTGTGTTCTTTACCTTTTTACACTCATAAATACTACAGACACTGATACATAAAACCCCTTTTTCCAAATCAACTAATATTTGATAATGTGCTCAGAACTAGTGGGTACTGGTCCACTTACCCCTTTTTGACTTCGTAAGACCTAGCTGGTAAGTGGCTGGAATGTGAGGAGCTTCTCCCTCCGTACTTTGAACCTAAAGAAGAGTTTTAAGTAGTTAAGACCACATGAATCTAAGGCAAACAAGTATAGCTTCTTGAATAACCATCCATTAAACAAATCAACCTAACTCAAGTGCACTAAAACATTATGTATATTCAAACTTTAAGAAATCTGACCTCAAAATTATTAGAACGCTCCACAACTAAATTTTCTGATCTATTTTCCAATTAACAATAGCACTCAAGTTTGTAGCAAAGAAAAATAACTGATGGAAATCAGTGCATCAGACGTGCACTAGCTTCCATCATTTTACCCTGTAATAGTTAGTTCTTAAATAGTAAAGAACATCCTAGTCAAGTGTGCAAACTAGCCCAACATATGGGTTTTCAACCTTGAATAAATTTTAATAACTACTTCATTCAAAAAAAAAATGTTGCTATTACATGAAAAACAGATCCATAAGGAAAAATTCTCTAAACGTTCAACTTCAAAGTAGGGTAAATCCCAGGAGAAATACTAATACACTCACTACAGCACATCATGACCAACACACAGTTGAGGTAATTATAAGTCTTGCATCTTTGAGAATGGAACACAGTGCTACCACTGCAGAATTTCTAAATTTCCCCAAACTTTCAGATATCAAAAATTGCTCATGTGTAAGACTGTTTTGTCCTGAAATTCTTTCAAGACATAACTTGGGATCTGTACGTGGAAAAGCAGGTTTCATTACAGAACTAAAATAATGAAAGATATTAACCATAAATCTTCCTTGAAAACACTGTTCAAAAGAACGTATCAAACCCAGTTGTCATTTTGTGCTTTATTTTTCTATCTGCACTAGTACATACTTTAGAAATTTTCAGATTCCTAAATCACCACCTCCAACCCACAAACACTATCTATTCTGACATAATTAACTCTATGTCAACATTAAATACATGGGGAATGGGGAAGATGCACAATCATTTCTGTCACTTTACTCTGTAATGATTTGTTCTTAAATCATAAAGAACATCCTAGTAAAACGTGGTAACTAGCTGAACATGTGGGTTTTCAACCTTGAAAACAAAAATTAGAGCACTAACAGTTAACACATTTTAGTGAAAACTCTGGTAGTTTTTAGTTATGAAGCTATTCAAGAATAAGAAATATTCCAAAGGAATAAGAGTGAAATAACCAACATTTTTTTAAAGCCCAAAGGTTAAAGATAGTATTACCCAATTTAAAATTTGCTCTAATTTGTGCTATCTTTGCTCTATATAGCTTCATGAATGCAAGTTTATAAATCTTTTGAAACTGAAAGCACACTGCTCATGCAAAACCATCACCTGTAAATCAGATACATAAAATAGATTCTACTATTCTTTATTATTATGTTAAAATTAGAATAATTCTTCAAAGGAGCAGACACATGTTCAACAGGAAAACCATTGTCTTATATGCAAGGGAACAATTGCATTTTCTTTTTATATTCAACAAAAGGTCTATTATTAGCTTCTATTCAGGCTCGATCTACTTCAAGTAACTTTCTGTAAAGTAAATATCAACCAGATCAAAAAATTATAATAGAATTCCAATGCCTCTTCATTTATGTTGTAGGAATACTGGCTTAGGCACGGCATTAATATACCAAATCTCTCACTGTTATTTTTTTAAAAATTTAATCTATTTATTTATTTTGAGACCAGGTTATGAGACTGGATAATCTGTGTATTTTTGGTAGAGCTGGGGTTTCACCATGTTGCCCAGGCTGGGGTCTCAACTCCTGGGCTCAAGTGATCCACCTGCACAGACTGCCAAGTGCTGGGATTACAGGCGTGAGCCATGGCACCCGGCTGCTCACCTATAAACACAGAATTATCATGCATTCTATTTCCTTAGACTTATGAAATTAATCACAAAATAACATGACTTTAATAAACACATATCATCAGTGTACTATTCTTCAAGATGCTACTCTATGGCAAAAACAAATCTACTCTCTCCTTTTACTACAAACTCCATAATTAATTGCAAGAAAGGAGCACTTAAAAAAGCTGAGAGGGTCATATTTTACTAATAAAACTACTAAAGTTGGGATTCTTCTGTTTACTCAGCAAAATCAGAGTACTCACTTGCTGAAGAGAGAAATAGACATGTTAGTGATAACCGGTAAATTTCTTATTTTATTATCGGTCACAATTGTGCAAAAGGAGGCAGTCAAATTTGAGATGGGGTATACCCCAGAGAATTATGAAGCAAATATAGAACATAGACTTTAGATTTACGTGACAAGATTTTCCCTATTCAATGGTTTCAAATGATCCGTAGAATTCTGGTCATTTGCTATAAGCAGCCTTTCATAATTAACAAGAATAGCCAAATAAAACTGAATTAGAATGATGGATAATGGGTGTTCATGATACTATTTTCTCTAATCTTCAGTTAAGTTTGAAACTTTTCATAATAAAAGTTTCATAATTAAAAAAAAAAAAAAAAAAAAACACTAAACCAAAGTGATAAAATTGCTTGGTCTCAATGTTTTGGGATTTAAAGATGTATGAAAAACAGCTTCAGAATAACCCACACATTTGGGTTACTTCATTTAAAAAAGTTTTCATGAAACAATGACTGTATCTTTCTTAATCAATGTTCTGCTAAAATGACAGGCACTCACTTTGGTTTCTTTCTCTTTTTTAAAAAATGTACTTTTTGTTTCAGTGAACCACTTTGGCTTCTTTACAGCTGTCATGTTTACCTTGACTAAGAGGGATCTTCTAAGCACAATACTACTGTATTGTATTCCACAGAACAGCAATACATGGATGTTCTAAATCAAATAACCCTTCCTCTAAAGTTTAAAAAGAGACTGTATAGCTGTTGTCATTGTATAAACATTGTATATCAAAATGGTTTTCAAAGAAAATCAAAACTAGAGCTTTAGAAATTACAATTCTAATTTTTAATGACAGCTCAAAAAATGTCAGAGGAAATCGTTCTTTTTCCAAAGTAGTAGCATGGTGCTGTGCAGCAGATGATGAGTTCTTGTACAACACCTGACCATACCAACATATCCGACCTTTAGCAAGTTGTATATATAGTCAAAAATAAGTCAAATTCAAGTCTCCTCCTCTACCATCCTCCACTGACACCCGCTGTGTTCCTTCCCCCTGTGAAGCACTGATATCAAAGGGAATATTATAGCCCTCAGAAAGATGGTGAAGAACCACTGCTATAAAACAATATCAAATGAGGGAGGGGATGCTTCCTCATTTGTAAAGGGAAGAAACTAGAAAATGAATTAAAATATCTCTTTCCGTACTAGTTTATGATTCTATAAATTACTCGCAAATGTTTATCTTAAACAAATACTCACGAGTTTTACACATACACACAAAAATATCATTTATTTTTACTGTCAGGTAAATTATTTTTTAATAAAAATTAACTTAGGTCTTTTAGGCAAATACCAAATAACAAAACAGTGGTTGATTGGGCTTTAGAGTAGCAGACATCTGTGCGGGTCATGTGTTAGAATTCATATTCTAGGGCGGATTTATCTTCAAAACATATACAGTTAAATTTAAAAGGCCAAAGGAACAATTTAATTATCTGTCAAATATCTGATTGAAGTGGGATTATTTTAACTCAGTCCAATAAACAAAGAAAAATCCTAAAACAGCTAAAAATGAGTAGTGAGGTACATTAGTTAAATCAATAATTAGTATGAAGACAGGATTAGAAACAGTTACTAACACATCAGTAGCTTAAAAAGATTATGTGTATATCCAATAATGGCTATATTTAAATAAAAATTCATTTATAGGCCAAGACCACCACACAATCAACTGCTTACAGAAACGCTGAGTTAAAAGTTCTCCTTCTTAAGTTTTTCCCTTACACTTAAAAGATGAACATCTGCTTGAGAAGGATCATTTTGGTTTAACATGTGAATCATTCACACTACTAATCTATGGCTTCAGAGAGTTACGATGACGTATTCAAAATAAGCCATTCAAAAAGAACACAAGAATTAATGAAGCAAGTCATCTGGAAGAATTAGAAATTCAACAATAGGGTTTAATAACTTTTTAAAAATAGTTACAGGCTGGGTGTGGTGGCTCACACCTGTAATCCCAGCACTTTGGGAGGCCAAGGTGCTCAGATCATGAGGTCAGGAGTTTGAGACCAGCCTGGCCAACATAGTGAAACTCCGTCTCTACTAAAAACACAAAAAATTAGCTGGGTATGGTGGTGTGTGCCTGTAATCCCAGCTACTCAGGAGGCTGAGGCAGGAGAATCACGTGAACCCAGCCGGCAGAGGTTGCAGTGAGCCAAGATCGCGCCACTGCACTCCAGCCTGGGCAACAGAGCGAGACTCCGTCTAAAAAAAAAAAAAAGAAATATCATTCTAAACATTCACAACTATTTTAAATAGTCTACGAGACACCTTATAAGGCAAGGTGACTTTTGTAGTCAGAAAGTAGTCTCTGGCCTTTACTTTTTCTAACATAAGAAATAGACACTTTCATTGTACCAGGCCAGGATCAGTCTCATCATCTATTTAGCTCTCTTTACATTTAAGTATTTTGTCTCTTTGCTTCTGGTGACTGTGGGATCTTACCTCCTGTCTCAAGAGGGATTAGACAGCTTCATGCAGTCAACATGTCAGCAACATTTTCTCCTTCCTAGGTTCCCAAAGCAGCTCATGCTCAGATAATCTTTCTGAGAACTGATTTACTGAGAGAGAGAGAAAGCTCTAACCTACATTTACTCATTGTTTTCACAAGAATAAAATTTCCGTCAAGAATCAAACCTCATGGAAAGAGGTCCAAAAGAAAAATAGTAACAAACTACACTGAATGGGATCTGAAAGTCAGCTTCACTAAGATTGTTCTCTTCATCTGTCAATATGATTCAAATGCTTGGGAGAAGAGGAAATTAAAGTAACACATTATTTCCTTTCTTTATCCATTGTTCTACCAGCTCTCTTTAATGTCCCCTAAGGGATGAAAACACAATTCCAGGAGGTTTTTATCCATATTTTAAATATATCTGAAGATACATTATTTTCTTTAAAATTCCCCATATTTACAATGTAGCTGTGGTCGAGCATAAATACTTTTTTTGAAAAAAAAAATAATAATCTTCCATATTCTTCCACCAATGCATGTAATCTTGTACTTCAAAAAAATGTTCAAGTCAATGCCACAATACTTTCTTCATTAACCTTTTTTGCCAGTAGAGGGGGCAAAAAACCCCAGACTATCATTAAAGGTTAACTTGTCAAAAAAGTACATCTAGCACTTTCTAAGTGTTTTAAAGACCTTTTGTGTATGGTATCATAAAAAATTTTAAAAACAAACTATAGCTTAGAATTCAGGAATTTTATAAATTAAAAATAAACTTCCTTGACTTCTTTGAAGAGTGACTTACTTGAAAATATGAGTGTTGTTCATTCGGAGTCACCAGCATGAGATTTGCAATTACCTAACATAATTTGTTTAGATCTTTATGCTCTGCTATTGTATTAAACAAGGAAATTAACTGTCATATCTAATTGTCATAGAAGAAGGGCTCTAATGGTAGGCAAAAATTTACACTTTAATTATGAGTGCTGGAACAAGTTTAAGTTTAGACCAAAACAAAGTCAAAAAGGAATCAGAGTGAAATAGAACAAACAAAGATTTTAATGTGTCATCATAGTCATCTTCCACACTCATTATGATGATAAATAAATTATACTAGGAGGTAAGGAGATAGAAGAAATATAAATATATACAAAGAAATAAAAGAAAAACAGCTCAAAAGAAAATGTAAAATATTCCAAGGTGCTGCTCCTACTCCCCTTTTTATTTCACTATTCAGTTGTAATTAAAGTATTAACAGACCACAAAAAAGGCAAAAATCTGTATCAGCAACTGAAATTTCACAATAAATGAAAAATCTTCACTAAAGTGAGGGAAGGAGGGAAGAAGGGAGGGGGAGAGAGAGAAAGAGAGACTCACCTAAGAGGAGATTTATGAGCTGAATCAACTATCTCATTTTCTAATTCCCTAAAATAATGGTGTGTGATGTTAAAACCACTGTGAACTATTACTAAAACTAATCTAATGTAATAAATTACAAAAGACAAATTGTGCATTATATAATTTATAGCCACAACTCTTCATCAGCACACACATGCCTCAGTTTCCTCATGTATAAAATGAGACCACTACTATGTGCCTCATAGACTGCAATGAACAGAGCCAAGAACAGTGCCCAGCACAGGGTAGATGTGCTTGGTAAACATCAGTTTTCCTGCCCCAAGCTATATAATTCCAACACAAAAGTATTCAGCTCCTACTATTCAGAAGCAGTTTTAGCTAAACCTCATTCAAAATAAGTATCTTTAACTTTTCCAACTAAAAATTTATGTTAACTAGCAGGTATATTACTGGACACAAATAAAAAGTAACCAAACATTGGTCTTCTGGGCTTGCAGAAACCCTATTCAGTGGCCTTTCAAACCTTCTTCTTCGAGGGTCCCTATCCTTCCCATGCAGGTACATAGTATCTTCATGTTCTTTCCAGTCATATACCAAGACCTATCCCCAAAGCCTTCTTCACATATCCTTACTGCTGAGATATGTCAAGAAAAGCTTGCCCAAAGGCATACAGTCATTCAGTGGCAGACAGAACTCAAACCCCTGTTTGATTTCAAAGCCTGTGTTTCCAACTATTATGCAATATTGCTTTGAATTTAAATATACTCTCTCAGGGCTTTCTTGAGCATCAAAATCTTACTCTTGAGAGAAAAAACAGGCTTAAGGTTCAGATATCAACAAGTGGATGAACATCTGGAGGAGCTAGTGAACTGTCCCATTACCTCAAAATCACATAATCCTGAGACCAATTCTTGGTTTGTGAAACATAAACCTGGAAAGTCAAAATTAGGATAAATTTTTCTAGTATAAATCTATTAGCTACCTCTCATTTTATAAACATTTTTGGTACTTTTTTTCCTAGTTTGCAACTTGAAACCAGTCTCAGTAATTTTTTACTTACCTCTTCCATTTCGAAGGAGTCTTTCTGCTGTGTCATTATATTTCTTATGGATGGTATTGTCAGTGGTGCACATGGCTCTTTTTCAGGTGTGGATATATGGACACTTTTCAGCTCACTGCTATTTTCTAGCTCACTGTGGCTGGATATGTTGAAATCACTATCTAATTTGGATTCTATAATACCAGATTCCTCACCCAGTTGACGCTCATGACTTTGAGTTTCTTTACTTTGTTCATTTTTGGTTTCTTGGTTAAAATTACTATTTGCTTCATCAGAAATTCTATCACTATCAGTGTTCTCTGTAACAGTTACTGAACTACCAGACACTTCTTCTTTAACTGTAGCCAACATAGAAGATGACTCTTTCTTCTTTATAATTTTTTGAGACTTTTGATCGTTTTTATTGCCACTTTCTTCCATCACTGAAACATTTAGAATCTTTCCTTTTTCAACTGATGGAGAAGGACTACTACATTCTCCTTTCTCTGTTTTATCGACACATAAATTCAGTTTTGAGAGTGTTTTCATTAAACGATTTGCAGTGTTACTTCGAGTTAAAGGTGGAGGTGAGTCTGTCTCCTTGTTAGAGGTCACTGAGGACATACTTCCAATTCTCTGCAGGGGAGTCCCAGAGACTTGGGAATATAAAGAAGAAAATGCATTCGCCACAGTAGTAAGCACTTCAATTTGACGAAAACGGCCTACCAAAAGAAAAAATATTAATTATATGTTTATATTTAATATATACACATACACATATATTAAATGTATATTATTGTTTAGAATTCCAAAAACTACCCTTAGATCACAAAGATTATAAAACTCTCTTTTTTTACTTATCTAACACTTAAACCTTCTCTACATTCACTGGGTGGGAAGAAGGAGCAAGATTTTTACTCTAAGCACTAGAATTTGTATTTTTAAAAAATCAGAAATAAACACAAAGCATAATGGCAACACTGAATAAAACAGAAAGAACTAGCTATTGGATCTACAGCTGTGATTCTATTCTTAAGTCTTGAACTCTATTAAGACTCTTTCAAAATTCTTCTAAGAAAATGCATGTAAATATATATTTTATACCTAATTTGCGGGGGGGGATTTATTAATCTCTTAAAACTGATCCATGAACAATGCAGGGAATCCTATTTTTGGAATCTTTGGCTAACAGAAAGAAAATAAGCAAAGATATGAGTGAAACTGATCAAATCAGCCAGACTAGTTCCTGAAATTAACTGACTTCATTTAAGATTAACAAGACTCCTTCCCTACTTCTTTTCTTCTTGAACAAAAGCGATCTGTAGATAAGAATAAGGTTCTGCAAGTAAGTTATGGTAACACTTGAGTCAAGAATTGGGGAGGAGGGAAAAAATAGGCAAATTAACCACTATAAAGAGTAATAAAATAGCTTAATTTTAACATGTAAAAATGGCTTTTGTGTTGATCAATCTCTTTACTTTCCAGTGCTATTCCTGAAAATTATTAAGGCTTTAAAATAAGACCATCTTGCTGTAGATGCTATAATTTAAGAAAATAATATGC
This sequence comes from Macaca nemestrina, assembly GCF_043159975.1. NCBI lineage: Eukaryota > Metazoa > Chordata > Mammalia > Primates > Cercopithecidae > Macaca > Macaca nemestrina. Next base: position 79,823,686 of record NC_092135.1, on the reverse strand, counting down.
CTAACACTTAAAAACCTTACTTGTTAAAGCATAATTTGGGTTTTCTACTTCCATCCGTTGCATCTGAGCACTCAAAAATACTTTAATATCTATCCCTTTGGCAAAGGATGATGAATTAAAAAATCTGGAAGGAATTTTAGAAGCAATATCTGGTTCATCACGTCCAAATCCAAGATTATAAAGAATTTCTTCAGGATCTTCCTCATAAAGTTCCAACAATTCTGAAACACTACAAAAAAAGGGGGTAAAAAAGGAAACATGAAAATATAAAATAAACTGATAGTCCATATCACATTATAAATGAATACATATTATTGATTTCCTGTGATAAAATCTTTTTTCTCAGCTTCTCCTCTGTAAACCATTATTTATTTTACCATGTTTACACCTGTGTACTAAGGAATAAATAGCCCTTATAAAGGGTTCATTGTCTCAAGTTGCTAGAGTTGCAGAAAAGAGCTAACCCCAAAGAACACATTCAGAGATTCCCTACGTGATTCCTCACCTTATTTTTTTTGTCATTTTAAGAGATTCCCTGTAAAGCAGCTAAAACAAGTAGAGGACAGATGACCAAGAATAAGGAATAAACAGATTAAAGAAGAAATGAAAAGGAACTGAGGGAACTGAGGGACATTTTGTGAAACTTGAGCTTTTCTGCTATCCTTGTCCTAGGAGTGGCAACTGTCCTCGGAGAGACAATAAAGATAACAAGCTGATTTCAGAGAATTGAGGGAGGAGCTTACTTTCAACTTCTCTCCAACCACTTCCACTTAGGAAGTAGGAGGAGTAAGGTTCACAGAGTGTGGATTACACAAAGGTAACTACTCTAATTCTATTGGGAATTAAATATTTAGTATCCCTTCTCTCTCATACCAGTGATAATCTAAGCTTTCTAAGAGTCACTGAAGAAAACAGGAAAGTTAAGAGATGGAACTTCAACAGAGAGACATTTCAATTTGTTTCAGAGAAAATGCTCAGATTCTAATATTATAATTTGGATAATAGTTTAAACTGGATTCCATAGGCACATAGACTGATGTATTTTAATATACTCTGTGGGGGGGGGGTGTTGCTGTTTTTTGTTTTTTTTTGAGACAGCATCTCACTCTGTCACCCAAGTTGAAATGGACTGGCACAATTATAGCTCATGCAGCCTCAACCTCCTGGGTCCCATTTCAGTCTTCCAAGTGGCTGTGACTACAGGTGGCCCCCACCATACCCAGCTAATTTTTGCATTTTTTGTAAAAACAGGGTTTTGCCGTTTCACCATATTGCTCAGGCTGGTCTTGAATTCCTGAGCTCAAGCAATCCACCCACCTTGACATTCCAAAGCACTGGGATTACAGGTGTGAGCCACTGTGCCTGACTATACTATATATTTGAAAGATCTTTGGTTTAATATGTTGAAAAAAAATTATGCTTACATATCAAGCTGTAACTTAGAAAAATTTATTCTGATTTTTGTGTCAGAGTTAACTCAAGTCCTTAACAGAATGAATTTTGGTTCTCCACAATTACAAGTTACTCCATTATGGAGTTCCTCTTTCAGGTTGTTGAGGGGGCTCCAAATACTCATTTATGGATTCCGGCAGCATTATAAACCTACTTGTTGCTTTTTATTTAATCTCAAAATAAAGCAAAACAAAACAAAAGCTCCTATCAGTTGTGCTGGTTCAGGAAACACTCTTTTTGTGTTCTTTCTGATTTCATACCATCAAGGTAAAATTCAAGATTGAAAAAATGATAAGAGTAGGTCATCTATAACACAATGTAATTCCAACACAATTTCAGAATATGTTACCTTGAGACTGTCCCACTACTTTTCCCAGATCCAGTGGAATTCATACTTCTCCCTTTCTGATGAAACTGTAATCTTCTCTCTTTGGCCAAGATATTATTGCTATAAACAAAATCAGATTCTATAAAACTTTATTTTCATTAATGGTCTTCATTTTTTAAAAGAAATAGAGCAAAACAGCTACATACCAGTTTTCAATTTGAGCATCACTTTCATGGAGGTGGTTGGCTATAGGTAAAAACAATAAATGTAGAGCACAATTGTTAGTAGGACTATAACTACTATGATACAATTATCAAGAAATCAAATTACCTACAATATTAGAATTAAATGCCTAATATATTAAACACTTATCTTGGTCCATTAAATCTGCATCATTAAAAGTAATATACAGATAGATAAGAACAGGGCCAGGAGCTTTTAAAGGGTGTTTTTGTGTTCTGGTAACATAAAACTAACTACTCTCATTTGAGTGCTTAAAATAAAAAAAAGTATAGGGAACCAATTAAATTTCTTTAGCAAGTTAGAAATAAGTAATGAGGAAGATATGTACCATATATGTGGTACTAATTATTAAATTTAAAAGCTATTAATGAATAATATCTTAAGAGGAAAATATGATTTAACATGAAGTGTGGCAATAGTATACGTCAATTTCTAATGTAGATTTTTTAAAGGTTATAACTGACTTTTCACACATATAACTTGAAAACTTCTACTTATTTCAACATAAATTTTCTTTTAAAAATTGCCTTTCAACTTTATAATACAACTTTAGCTTAAAGTTCTAAACAGATACGTGTTGTTAATGTTTAGAGTTAACTTTTGTTCACTTAACTTTTATAGACAAATATAAAGAATAAAATTAATTATAAACATATCTATTTCAGCACACATGAACTGCTTTTCATTTCTGATCTGCAAAGTCATGACAATTCTGTGTTTCTTTGTACATCCACCAGAAAGGTGCCTAACTCACAGCACTCAGTAATTATTTACTTAATGACTGGAAATAGCCTTGAAATAATTTTCAGTAAAACAACGTAATAGCTTTACTCTTTCATGAGATTCCTTTTTAGGTTCTGGTTTCCAATAAAATCATTCAATATTATCAAACTACCAAGGCAAATATCAAAAGTGCAAAGTGCATTTTAATAAGGGATTGACAACATGTTCAATTGTACTGACTGGGAAGCAGTAAGTTTAAGCTTTTTATAGAGCCTGAAAACATATGAACAGAAATAATAAAAACGAATATATTCACATATTCCAGAGTTTTAAATGTTAGAAGGTTCTAAATAGTAATTTACCTTACAGATGCATTTAAAACAGCAAAAAATCAAGGATATTAAATTAAGTGTATAAATTCACTATTCATCAATTGTAAGCTTTAAAGATTTTTTTTAAATTCTTGTTTTTTTAAAAAAGTACATATTAATAACTGAGCTATACAGCTATGAATAATCTATTCAATATGATCAATGAGCTATAAAATAGCTTTTAAAATACCAGTAAAATAATTTAAAATTCTTAATTTTTTGTGTGAGAAACCTTTATTATAAATCTACTGGAAAACATTACATAACCTGTAAAAATTTTTAAATAGCACAACACATTTTTTAAAATCTAATGCTTTCTGGAATAAACACCAGCATGATTTCTAATAAAATTCTATTAGCTCTGCTATTTTGTCTTTCCCCTTTAATCCTCTAAAAATCAGGAAAACGGGGAAAAGACAGGAGACACTTAAGTACAAAGAGAAAGACAAGCTGCAGCTGTAAGTATGACATAAGTCTATTTTGCGCTAAAAATAAGCTTCAATTTCATTTTCCCATGTATAAATATTTAAGCGTCCTTCCTTTTTCAGGACATTTCTTCCCTCAGTTATATTACCACGGTTTGTTACAAACTGTTCCTTTAAGCATTTAGTACAAGAAAGACAGATGGACACTTCAAATGGTTCTTCAGAGTCATCCCTACATATATCCTACAGACTATGACTAGATTATTAACATAGAAAGGTAATGTGAAATGTACCTGAGCCATTTTCAAGACCCTTAAATTTAGGTTGAGGATCATAAACCTGAGCTTTCTCATTTTTTTTAAATTTGAAAACTAAACAAAAATACAGTTCTTCCAAACAAACATACCTTCAGCTCCCAATGACAAATCATCTTCAAAACTTCCTCCATTTCTCACAAGCACACCTGAAAGAAACATCTGAAAACTCATCCTGGTGTTTTGTTCCTCCCTACCCTCATATAAAATCATTATTTTAGTTAAAATAAATTCACCCAGCAAAATATCTTATACAGTAAAATGTTTCAGACTTGAACGTACTCAGACATTATTCTGATTATGTAACTTCAAGAAGCAGGTATACGCTTTTACTTTAACGTAAAGAAACCACTTTTCCAGCAACATAAAGTTATCAGAAGCCAACCTACAGGCTGTTTTAAACTTATATTTTTGAAGATGTTCAATTAGATTACATACCAATAGTTTCATGGAAAACCAGATTCTGGAGCAAATATTCTTCTTATCCATCTTATATTAAGTCAGGAGCTGGATTTTCCTGACACTGTAAATATATTTTTATATGCCTTGCCACTACCTGCACATGCTTGTTGTACTTTGAACTTTAGAATTCTGTCTTGAACAGGTGGTAAAATTTTAGGTGTGGCAATTTCAGTTAATGTAAGCAAAGAAATGCTGCACTAAAGTTGACTCAACTTTTGTTCACTCAAGTATTTTCCTTATATTTGCATATATTTATATTTAATTAGTCTTTATAATATCTAACTGGACAATAAAGATGTAAGTTTCATGCTGTGAAAAGGCTAGGCAATTTGCTTAAACTCCCTACTGTTTTACAGTTTACAACAAAGTTTTTCCATTTTGCTTCTAGCTCAGAACAGCATTATAAACATGAATATCACTTTTATCAGTCACATATACACTTTTACCCAGAGGACAAAGAAGTAGAGCTGTCATAAAGAACAGATTTAGAAAGGCAACCTTCTCTTACCCTTGAGTGTACTACTGCTTTGTTCATCCAGTGAGGCTCCCAAAGGTGTACTGAAACCATATAAACATATTAGCCTTAGTCTTGTGAAAGGCTATTTGGAAAGTTGTCATTACATGGCCTTACTTAAAGAGTTATAGCTCAATAAGCTTCTAATCACAGTTAAACTCTCCTCCAAAAACACACAAGGAATGCAAGTAAATTACATAAGTAATATTCAGTAACTAAGTAAATACCTATCATCAAGTCAGTTCAGCAGGAATGATTTAATCACATCTGATGTGCCAACAATTAGGGGCAAAAATGGCAATGACAAATCATATGAATTGGCATTTTTCTTTGCAAAAAAGAGAGAATGACTGACAATAAGCATTAAGAAAATGTCTGTTCCTCTCAATCCTTCCATCAAAAAAGAAAATTAGAAGAAAACAAATCTTCAGTCATAGGTAACTTAACCTTAATAAAATTAAAAAGTGAAGAGTAGTTGGAAATGAGGCCCAACAGTTTCCTTAAACCTCATCTGTTAATCTATCACTAGCATTTCAAAGCATCACATAGTGCCTCCCCCTTGCCCCAACTTTTTCTTTATTTAAATGTAGAAGCTTGAGATTTGCTTTCTGTTTTTAGCTAAAAAACACATATATTTTTCATTTAACTTGGAAAATTACTAAAAAGTTGACTTGAGAATCAACATTAAGATTAGCCATTGCTAAAATTTTTTCATTCTTGTAGTTCAAATACAGATGAGAGAAATATCTGTTTTTCAAATACAGAAACAAACACTTTTAATTCTCTCAAACCAAGTTATAGTAAGCAACACATTGTTTTATATTGGAGAGTCTGTTTTGTGATACAAACCTTTCTTCAGTAACAATTTATACCTGTTAAAAACTCACATGAGACATGGGATCAATTATGAAAATACCAGTTTCAAGGAAATGCCAATTAAAGGTTAAAACTTTCTACAAGTATACTAACAATGGCAGCTCTTTAAAAAACTAGTACTTTTGAAATGTAAAAGAATCACAGGCAATTACTATAAATATACTCATAAAAGCTTTAATCCATTTTTTGCATATATTTTAATAAAATTCTAATGTATGTCTTTAAAAAGCCATCCTTCCCTGATGGCTACTTTCTTGGATGTAAATACTGCATTACTCTGTCCACAGATGTCTCTACTGGTCTACGCACTAACAGAAAATGGTAGATAAGCAGAATAACAGGAATCCTCCTTCGAAAACAAATATCTTCCTTTTATAGTTGCTCCCTTCCAAATTCTATCAAAATCTCTATCACTTCTTCAATGTTAATTCAAGCAGTTTTTACTTAGTTCCCCCACAAATGGTTATCAAAATAAAGACTCCCTTTAAGGAAAGAAAACACGGTATAATTATTCAGGATATGGACGGCACTAAAAAACAAAGACTATTTGAGAACTTATCAAGTGGCTAAAATGCTGTCTTAAGGTCATTTGTACATAATAAACAACATACAGAATGTCCAACTCTGGGAAGGAACTTGAGTTGTTATTTAAAACAAAAATACAGATGCAACATATCCTAAGTCGAACCTGTGATAATATAGCCAAGATTAAAAGACTACTTGTTCTAGCTTTCCTGGATACAAATGAATGCCATTCTTGCGTAGAATAGGTGCCAACTGTAGGAACAAGAAGGAAATCCATGAGGGAAGGAGCAGCAAACTACAGAATCTTCCCACATAAATCAGTATTGGCAACAAAACTTCTGAAATTGTCAGGGATTGACTGTGTCCTGGTGAATGTCAACATTTGCCTACTGCACTTGTCTCAAAAAAGATGCACTTATTTACTGTCTAATTGATATGATCTCTTATACAATCTTAAATCCTATAGGTCATTAAAACATAGTGTGATTCTTCTCTTGTTCTTAATTTTTTAAATTCTTTTTAATATGCACTTGAACTTAAACAATAAAACATTATAAACGTATTTGTAATGCTAAGCCTATTTTAAGAAACCTAAAGTAAGCCACTACTGTACTGAGGACTGTAGGTAAATAGTCAGATTGGAGGCTTTAAAAGACCTAAGTAAAAGTAACAAAACAACTGCTCAGATACATTTCTAAGAGGAAACGAAAGATACTAGTTTCATCAGATCTCACCCAAAAGGCCTGAACATGTATATTCAAAATTTCAAGCTTTTAAATTATAGACTGTTTTGGAATTTAACAATTAAATGAACTAGTAGCACAGTAATACAATTTCTTGATCCATACTTTGAGTGAAGTATCTAATATCTAAGGCTTATCTGAAAACCGGGAGATTGATTTACAGCTAGATTGTAAATCTGGGGTCCAAGGACTTCAAGCAGTGTAGTTGCCTCTGTGCATCTTTAAAGAGAAGTTATTCCATATATTTCATCATATTTCAGAAGGGTCTACGACACTTCCAATAAAGGATACGAGTTCTGTCATAAAGAGTGCTCAATAAGGTTCCAGTCGATTCATCAAAACAGGGCATTAATATCATGGTAGCCAATATTCTGTCTTTAGAGGAGGCAAACTGGCATATGAATCACTTGCCACAACAAAACAAAACAAACTACCCCAACTCTAATATTTGAACGAAATATTAAGAAAGCCTAAATTGAGAAGGCAAAAATATGCTCAAAAGCAAACACCAACAAAAGTTTAAATGCTATATTCTTGATTTTACAACTAGCAATTAAAGTGGAAAAAATAGGAAACAAGCACATTTCGCTGTAGTCAGATTTACTTGCAGTATGATTCATCTCCTCTGTATTTTATCAAACATTTTTGTAACACTTGCCAAAGCATGTAATTAAACAGATTTATGCAGTCTGAATGCTTTTAAAAGTTCTATTCCCTGAGAATTCCAGCGTCATCTGACAATTCCATGTTCAAGAAGTAAACTATAAGTACAAAGTTAGCTAGTTTTAATAGCTCCCCAAACAGAAATAAAATTAAAGCTCATTTAGTGTAGTTAGGTAAATTAAACTCGTCTTAAAACACATTGGAGAGGAAAATGATTCCGTGCCAGTTGTACAGATGCCAAAACTAAAGCAAAATAAAATATCCTATGAAATGTGAGAATTCTTTCAAATAAAAACAGAACAAACATAATACGGCACGATAATCTGTTTTGGATTTCTGATCTCTGATGCTAACACCATGCGCGAGCAGCTGAAGTCCTAACTGTAAAGTCAACACGGTCACCAAATAATCAGCGGTCACAGCACTTCCATTTCTAATCGCTTAGAGGAGGAAGCTATCCGCCGGCTCACTTTCCGGTTTGTAGCTTACAACGGTCGCGGGACCCACAGGGACGCGGCCCGAGTGGCTCTGCTCCAGCGTCCCGTCCGCATGGATCTCCTCCAGGACGCGGGCGGCCCAGGGAGCACTCACCGGCAGTCCTTGAGCCATATCGCGATCTTCTCGTTGGGCACGTTTCCTGGGGGGTAGAGCAAGGGGACAGCGCGTTACCACACAGAAGCACTCCGACAGCAGGGTCACCCAGGACCCTCCCAAGCAGGAAAATCCACCACGGCAAATGCAGCCTAAGCGACACGTCTCAGTGTCCCTTGGCAGGGAAATCGGATGGCACCCAGTAGTCTGTGTTGACGCTGGGGGCGCCTCGTCCAGCGCGCGCCTTTGAAGGTCGGAAGTGTCCCCTCTCCCCTCGGCCTACGGTTCCCAAGACTCTACCAGAACTCGTGGCAGGCGCCCAGGGCGCACGAGACTCCCCCCAGCCCGCCAGCCTCCCCCCGCAGCCCAGCCGGGCGCACCGACCTCTTCCCCCCGCTGCCGGCAGCTGCGCGCCGGGGAGGTCCTCCTCCTCGTCCTCCTCCTCGTCCTGCGTCGTCGCTTCTGTGGACAGATCCTCCGTCTCTGAAGCTTGCCAGGAGCTGCGGCACTTGGCCCAGGCCTTCCTCCTGCGACTCGCCACTTGCCACTCCAGTTCCTCCTCCGCCTCCGCCGACGACGCCAAGGGTCGGTCCATGGCCGCACTGGGGGCTCCGTTACCCCAGCCGGACTCTGTGCGAGACACGGCGGCGGCGGGGACCCCCGCCCTCGCTGTCAGCGCCCGGCCGGGCAGGGGGCCCCGGGGAGCTGAAGCGGGCGCCGCAGGAGGAGGAGGAGGAGGAGGGGACAGGGAGGGAGGGAGGGAGGGAGGGAGGGAAGGAAGGGGAGGGAAGGGGCGGAGGGCCGGCGCTTCACATGAAGCCGGCCGGGCGCGGCGCGGGAGCGCTAGTGGCCCGAGGGAGCGCGGCTGGGAGCCGAGCGCCCGCCCGGCCCCTGCTCCCCACCCCCAGCCTGACGCGCCCCGGGCAGGCCGGCCGCTGCGCGTCTGCGCGCCTTCCCTCGGCGGCGGCCCACGCCCCCTTCCGGCCGGGGGCGCGCGGGGCGTGGTGCGGAGCAGGCCAGCCCTCCTCTGCTGCCCGCGGAATGGGCGAGATTAGTTTGCTTGTTAATAATCTTTCCTTCTCTTCTCCTCCTCCTCCCTCGCCCAAAAATAGAAAGAAAGTGGGGAGGCCAAGTCTCACAAATCGCCCCCGCGAGAAAACGAGTGTCTGCTTAGGCACCCTGAAACGTACACTTCAAAGAGTCGCCTGAATGTAGACTATTTAGTGTCCAAGGAATTGGGGTAAGGACGGAAAGAGAGGTGCTTGATTAGTGTAGCCAAAAATGTTAAAACTGCAAAAGACCAAGCTTTCTGGAGTGCTACTTTCATACTTAAAGTTATTTATCGTGGTTATGTTATGAATGAAAATGAATTGTGAAAGGATATTTAATCTGGAAATTTCATATTGAAGTTGGATTTAGGGAAGGGAGAATAGAGCAAACAATAATTGGGACAATGTGGAGATAGTTGCTTGGATTTTGGTGAGACAGCATGCTACAAGAAACAAATGATGTCAGGGTTCAAAACTGTTTCTAAAGCCAGCTTCAGCATTCCCTTTTGTTATGTTTAAATCCTCATTAGCAAAAAGGCTCAAATTCTATCCAAAACCAGACACAATGTGACAGACCTATCAAGCAACATTGTTCCCCTAAATGTTACATCTAAACTATACATATAAGTAAGGCTTCCAATATTTTATTGTACTCTACTCTGAAGAACAAGTAAGAACACTTTTTAAAATCTTAACCTGATTGAAAAGAGTATTTTGCATAGAGATAATATTTTAAGGAAGGAATTACTTTTCATTTGAAATTAAAGTCAAGAGCATAGTAAAAGTCCTAATGGAAGCATTCAAATTCCAAGGTAATTAAGTGCATTGTCATTGATAGCTACAGGAAACCATAACTTTTGAAGAATTTGGAATGAAGAATGCTCTGGAGATGAAATAGTGCCTAGTTTTTGTCCAGGCATTTACACGTAAGTCATGGACTACTAAAACAGCACACTGATTTTCCTGCCTTCATTCTTTCCTATCTCCATTCTAGCGCATTGCTCTAGATTTACAATTCTAGGACATCTTCTGATGGTTTACTAATATCCCCAAGATCAAATCCAAAATCCAGGCTATCTTTCCAAAACCATCATAATATTCCCCTCATATATGTACTGCCAAATGTCAGGGGAGTTAGAACCGTGATATTAGTATCTCTATGGCTTGAAATTTCACTACTAGAAAATCTTTTCTTTGAACTTATAAGACATTCTCAGCCTTCAAGGGTCCTGTAGTAGGATGCAGCTAACAGTTTAATGGCTCTCCAAAACAGGCCAGAGTCTCACTGCCCGTGTGGAAGATGAAAAAGAGAATGAATAAAGAAGGTACCTAAGAAGAGGCATGGAAAGGGCTGGTCAAGTGCCACAAAATATGCTGCCTTCAACGTTTTATCCAGGGTTCTTATGTATGCCACCCTGTTCCTCTGCTGCTCCCAGCTTCAATTCTATCATATCGAAGTGCTGTTGCCTACTCTGTCTTTGCTTCTTAATTCATTCCTGTTCTTTCTATCCACTATCTTCATGACTTTCAAAATCTAGCTAAACCAGAACTTTTTGACTCCACTATTCCACCACTCCTGATCACACCACTCCCACAGGGATCTGATATACAACAACATGTCTACGTCATTTATTTGGGGACTGAATTGTACAGTAAATAATATGACTAGCCCTGGAAGGTATGTTTGGCTTACTAGCCAGATTGTAAATTGTGAGAGATGATAGAACATTCTTCAGTATTCTTGTACCTCCTACACTTTTAAATGCTGATCCCACAAGGGATAATGCGTCTTCTTGAGGTAGTTTCTTTTTTTGTGTGTTCTTCAAAGAGACACCTAAATTGATTATTTAAAAATTTGCTTCATGTTATTTCTATAATGCTTATATTTTATTTAGGTTTGCAGTTGTTTAAATATGCTTTCAGATGACAACAACAAAGAATTCTTGTGAAAGGCAATAATGAGCCATAGTTTTAAAAAAATCAAACAACCAGAGTCAAGTAATAAGGGGGAAAAAATACCAGCAGGTAACAAAATAGAGTATATACATTTTCAGTTTCCAGTAACACAAATGTATGTTTTCTTCTACATGGCATTTTTTAGTGACATATGTTGAGGGTATAGAAGTAATAGAGAAGAAAACCCTTGAAGTAGTATGCTATTGCCTTGAAATGTAAGGTTTTTTCATTGTATTCTCAACTTTTACAGATGTTTTAAAATGCCCAGAGTATTTCATTTATTCCATAATGAATACTACACATGAAGAAAGTCTACATGTTTGCTTCTTTGAGGATTTTTTCCCAAACAAGTACTATATTGTACACCAACTGCAAGTATACATTGCAAAGCTCTACATAAAGAGTATTATCTGGGCCAGGCATGGTGGCTCACACCTGTAATCCCAGCACTTTGGGAGGCTGAAGCGGGGCGGATCACCTGAGGTCAGGAGTTTGAGACCAGCCTGACCAACAGGGAGAAACCCCGTCTCTACTAAAAATACAAAATTAGCCATGCATGGTGGCAAATGCCTGTAATTCCAGCGATTCGGGAGGCTGAGGCAGGAGAATAGCTTGAACCCGGGAGGCAGAGGTTGTGGTGAGCTGAGATTGTGCCATTGCACTCCAGCCTGGGCAAAAAGAGTGAAACTATGTGTCAAAACAAAACAAGAATATTGTCTGAATCAATGATGCTTGCAAGGTGGAAAAAGAAACAAATGTATATTAAGTGTGGATAATTCCATCCACCATTACATAGTGGAAGCAACTTGGTCTTTGGTGTTAGACTGAAGTTTGAAATGTTTCCCTCTTTTCCTAGCTGTATGGTATAAGGCAAGACAGCTAATATTCCTGGGCCATGACTTTTCTCATCTTTGAAATAGTAATCATGATAACTACCTTCCCAAATTGATGTGACTCTCACATGAAATAATGTAGGGGCTCAGTATAGCTATTAGAATGATTATATTGCAGAAAGCAAAAGTCAATCAATTTCATATAGGGGAATAATTCTCATATTAGCAAATGGCATCTATCATCATGCTTATGCAGCTGTATTTTAAAATTGGCATAAGTTCAGGCAAGGATAGAAAACATATACTTTGGTTAAATCAGGCAGTTTTATATGGGAAAGTGTAAATCATAAGGGAAACATTGTTCTTGGTTTAATTAGATATTTAAAATTACAAAACAAGATTTACTATTGAGTAGGCTAAGCCATTTTGGTTTTAGTTATAGTATTGTTTCTTTAATAATATTTATATACTCAAAAATTGTATTTTGTGCATCACAATCTTAATTATTTAGAATCTGATTAGAGAGTGGTAGAGTTGCAGTTATTTCTTCAAATTCTCACCGTTCATTAAGACAAAAGGGGGCTGAGAGGTATAAGGTAAGTAGAATATCAGGTTAAATGAACAGAGTAGCATTTTATATTTTGATAGTATTGCCTGGAGGAAAAAATTCTATATGAAATAAGAATGGAAAACACTGCATATTATATCCCCTCCTCTTCCTCCACCCCAGCACAGTCACAATGAATGTTAAAGACTTGAGAAGTCTTCAAAACTTGTTTTTTAAAACTGTTTAATTTTTTAAACCCAATAGTTCTAAAATTCATTTCAACAGGAAATCTTTTTGGCCCCTCAATGCATCCATTAACATTTCCAGGGATACCAGTGAGATAATTTGCAATAGCATAAAAGAGAATAAAAGAAAAAATATTAACAAATAAGAGTAAACACTTCAAAAATTTTCAGAGATTTATTTACAAATCATGTAATTGAACTATGAGAAATTGAATTTCTGCAACACATATGAGGAACGCTGGTTAGTCTGACTTCAATTGGGTTATTGATATATTCCTCTATTATTGAAACCATTATTAATTATTAAAATATTTCTGATTTTAGTATTTCCAGTTATTGTATATATGTTAAAGCAATAAAATTGCATGTTTAAAGCCTGTAAACCTTTTGATCTTAGAGTTCTTCCACATTAGCAAAAATTCAAGGATTTTTATATTAGTTGCTTTTCCTCATAAGGAGGCATTAATATGTAGAATAGTCCATTATTTTGATTTATCTTATTTTCCCAAGTACAGATAAGAAGGAGAAGCAGGTGTTAATACCACTAGAATTTTGCCTTGCAAATTATACAATCTGGGTAAATTATCAGTTTACATACTTTCTGATTTTGTGCATGTTAAAGATTTGTCAGTTTTATCACTCATTCTCAGATCACAATTTATTCAGTTTGACACATGATGCTAAATTTACTCTTTTCTCAGTGAAACTTTGTGGCCAGTTTGTTTTCTTTTCAGTGGCTCAATCCTCTGGTGTTTCTGAGCAACAGGTAAGAATGGCTCATCTATTCTTAATCAACAATAAAGTGAAGCAAGATTATGTAACAGAATAGACTATTTGGTCTGTTTCACAAATTCATAAAACAACTCAAAGGAGGTTTTGAAATCCTTTTTACTGAACATAGTTACACATGAATTACAAACATTTTTGCTTTCTATCTGTGAAGCCTAATTCTCAAGTTAGGATCAATCCTTTTACTTTTTCTTCTCAGCCCTGCCCTAAAATGTTGCTTTTAAAGGTCTCTGACGTTTTGAATCATAAAACCTTTTAAAAAAGTATATCTGTCCATATGAAATGCACAGTCTATACCCATGCAAGATGATATTTAAGAATTTTTCTGCAACACATAACCGAACAGGAGGATGTCATTATTGAGTTTCCCAGTGTTGGCACTGTCTTATTATATAGTTAATTTCTCTTCCATATTTAAGATTGTATTCTGGCTCTTTTGTTTATGTATATGATTACTTTCTCTTCGGAGCCATTTAGAACTTTAAAAAAATTATAGCTCACTATGCATATATTTGAAATTATATATTTTCATGTAAATTTCTCTGTGTTTTATGAAGAGCAGGAAAAGGAAGGTTCGTGACTAGATGAACCATACATCTCTCTAACACTGCTGTATCTTGAAGAGCTTTAAATGGTACACACCTTATAACGGTTCTTTAGCATACACACACACACACACACGTCTTTGAAAAAAATAATAAATGTGGTATGTGCCTGAACCTGAATAAATATAAACTGCACTGGCCTCTCCCAGCACGTTTCCCTTCTCTAATCTCCCTTCTGCAGCTCCTTTATGCCCATCTCAGAACAAATACAATCTGCATTCAGAACAGGACCGTTTACAAGTTGAATGGAGTTATTTTGGGTGAGTCATTGAAAACACAGTACAAAACCTTTCCTCACTCACCAGAAATGCATTTTAAAAATAAAGCCAAAGCGAACAAGGCTTGGCAAGTTTGAGGGTGGACAAAATGGGGAGAGAACAGGTTTTCTGCCAGACTCAGACAGGATTCTGGTAAACCAGTTTGGCTATTTCTTTATATTCAACTCCATCGAATCCCATCACCAACTAAAAAGTACTAGGTTGAGCAAGCAGGACTTCAAAACGAAGACACTTCATTTAACACTGTGATGATGAGCAGATATACAAGAGCTTAGCAACAGTTTAAGTCCCCCTTTTTGTCTCTAATTCAGAAGCTATGAAACATACACACTTGGCCGGGCGTGGTGGCTCAGGCCTGTAATCCCAGCACTTTGGGAGGCCGAGGCAGGCAGATCACAAGGTCAGGAGATTGAGACCATCCTGGCTAACAAGGTGTAAACCTTGTCTCTACTAAAAATACAAAAAATTAGCTGGGCATGGTGGTGGGCACCTGTAGTCCCAGCTACTCTGGAGGCTGAGGCAGGAGAATGGCGTGAACCTGGGAGATGGAGCTTGCAGTGAGCCGAGATCGCGCCATTGCACTCCAACCTGGGTGGCAGAGTGAGACACTGTCTCAGAAAAAAAAAAAAAAAAAAAAAAAAAAAAATATATATATATATATATATATATATATATATACGCACACACACACACACACATTTAATAACGCAATTCTTTTGATTAAATGGGTATTTGACAAATAGTGACTATGGGCAATTAGAAAATGTTATATAAATGCAATATGCAATCCTTTCAAATTGCTTTTAAAACAAGTCTCATGAGAGTTAATCAAATAATAAAATATTAAAGGAGATAGAGCTATGGAGATTGAAAATAATAAGCTACTTTTTAAGAAACTTTAAAAATTGAATTATTATAATTAAAACAAGTCTATACCATGGCTTTTTCAATTTTAGATATTTAATATGCAAATATTACAGATTTATATATCCATGTAGATTCTTATTGGTCTATGGAACATGAGACTTATCCTGTATCCTGTGCATAACTTTCTCCCAGAAATATAGTGATTACTTTTCCACAACCTGCTACAGATCAGTTGAGGCTCACATCTCATGAATGGAAAGAAACCTGGAATCATTAAGAAGAAATTCTTAAACACATAATGGTAACATAGAACACTTGCCATAAAATTTGAGAGTCCTCAAATAATCTTTAGCACAAGTTGACCCCGCAGATTATTGTGAGCCAATTAACAGGTGCTATAGAGGGTCCTACACTTTGTAGTGTTGCCTGTTCACAAATGGTCCATCCTCAAGTTGTGGGAACAAGCCAGTTACTACTGATTTAATTATGCAGGTAATCTCCTTGAACTCCCTTGCAAATGATTAGTTTCCACAAGGCAGGCTTTACCTTTGTTGGTAAAGGGAATGAAAACTGTTTAAAAGTTAATGTGACTATGGAAGTACAAGGTCATAATAAACACACAGATATTTCCTGCTATGATTAACAGCAAAGCAAGTATTCTGGTTTCCTACATTTTG
Source organism: Macaca nemestrina (assembly GCF_043159975.1). Taxonomy (NCBI): domain Eukaryota; kingdom Metazoa; phylum Chordata; class Mammalia; order Primates; family Cercopithecidae; genus Macaca; species Macaca nemestrina. Next base: position 79,807,610 of record NC_092135.1, on the reverse strand, counting down.
GGGACTTTTTTTTCCTTCCCCTTTCTTTTATGGTTAAGTAATTGTTTTAAAATTATAAAATAACATACAGCCTTCAAAAATTCTCTCACCAATCTACGAATGACTTTATCTCATTTATTTTTATTTAAATTTTATCTACATATAATCAAAAACTAAGGAGACTTAATATTTATTGATAGGAACTCAAAATTAAGAGCTTCTCCATAATCTTCTTTCAAAACAAACTGAAAAGTGAGGCGAATTTTCATCAAAATTTCTTTGGGACAAGAAAGTCTATTACAGCTGTTAGGTAGCATATTGGCTTGGATTACATTTGTATTAAAGAACTAAAGCTGTGTTTATTAATAGACTGTTATTAAATAAAAGAACCACAGGGTAAAGGTCAGCATGCAGGTTGTTTTGCTTAATTGTTAAAGATCCCTTGAGCCCATGTCTTTCCAATTATTTTTAAGCAAGTCAGCCCAAGTTGGCACCTTAAAATCCTTTAAGTACTGTAATTACAATAGTACTGATAATCAGTTTGGAGAAGTACTACTAAAAGAGCTGTTATTTCAGTGGAGCCAAGGAAATAACAGTGTTAAAAATGGATGCTTTTGACTGAGCACTTCTATTGTGTCAGACACAGTATTTTGGGCTGGATTTACACTGTCTCATTTAATACAAAAACTATTAGTGTTTGTATTATTCTCACTTTATAGATAGGGAAACTGAGCCTCTGAAAGGTTAATACTTGTCCCCAGGCTACCTACTAGAAAGTGGCAGAGAAGAACCAGGACTTACTCTACACCTAAAACCCATGCTCTTACCTGCCATATGCGATGGTCTCATAGTATTTCAGCCCCACTGTTAGAGAAACATTAGCAGTCACTTAGTCTCATCATACTGAAAGGATTCTTCACTTATAGCTGATGAGCACAGGGTCAGTGTGACCCTTAAGTGAATGGAATCCTGGGGAGGGAATTGCCTCCTACAGCTCCATTTTACAGGGAAGGAAAACTGAGCTTGAAACTTTTAAGTAGCCTGCCTGAGGTCAGCCAACTAGTTAGTGAGAATTAGTTAGGAGCAAGAATCCATATCATCAGTTCAGTGTGCTTCCCACTCCACCACACAATACTTTCATCAGGAAGGCGTGGGCAGCAATTAGGGTCATATGGCACATAACAACGTTTTGGTCAATGATGGACCACTGAAATATATAATGGTGGTCCCTAATATTATAATACGGAAGTTTCACTGTACCTTTTCAATGTTTACATATACAAATACTTGCTTCTGTGTTACTATTGCCTACAGTATTCAGTAGAGTAACACACTGTACAGGTTTGTAGCCTCAGAGCAATAGATTGTATCACCTACGTATGTATAAGAACCCCCTATGATTTTCACACAAAGACAAAATCGCCTAAGGATCTTCAGAATATATCCTAGTCACTAAGTGATGCATGACTGTATAAGAATGTTAACACTTTAACGTTAACATACTAGTGTATATCATAAACATTTCTCATGTATATACTTTAGAGAAATGATACGAGTGAAGACGTTGCAGATAAAATGAATACATTTTAAAAGCATTAATCAACAAATAAATGATATTATAAACCAAAATCATTTATACTGAGAATATGAAGCACATATTCTCAGCATATTTGCAACAATCACTCAAAAGCCTTTTTGGGAGACTTGGGAACATCTGTTGGATTGTGATCAGGGAAGTTCTGGTTAAACGCAGGCAGGACATGTCTCTACTGCCTCTTTGACAATTTAAAAGAAATTAGGAACCTAGTATACGCATGGGTCCAAATCTAGCTTATGAACTGATGGGATACCATCAGGCACATAGTTCTGCTCACTGGATATATGCCATTTATATTTTTCATTTTTCACTCATTCATTCAACAAATGTTTATTGAATATGCCAGCTACTGTAAAGTCTCTTGTCCTGCCATTCCATCCTATAATGGAAGACTTTCTGGGTGATCATCTCATCCCTCCTCCTCTTCTTCCTCCTCCTCTTCCTTCCTTCTTTTTTCTTTCCTGTTACTTTCTTATTTTGCTTTTCCTCTTCCTAATATGGTACAGCTAGTTCGTGCTTTTTGTATTACCATAAATTATGCTACAGTCTTTACCATGTGCCTCATAGAGTAGAAGGAAAAAAACTGAGTAAAAATATTCGTTCAAGTCTTATTTATGTAGGAAAATCAAAATAATAAATAATAAGAGAAGGTGTAGTTACATTATGATATAGCTGCTCTATAAAATATTTTATAGCCAATTTGAAATAAATTTTACAGACAATCTAGCAGTATAGTATGATATGTCAACTTTTCAATATCGTTTGAAAGATGCCGTCCTACTGTACTCTTTCCAGGCCCGTGGTAAGGACTGAACTACACTAGTTCAGTCACATGGGATGGCCTTTGGAGCAGCTATGACCAGAGTTTAAACTAGAGGAAACATCATTTTCTGCTAGACCTCACATGGCCATTTTAAAGATGGTAGGGGTGAGGAGTGGCATGGTGTAGCTGTGATTAAGGGAGGAGTGAACTAACTCTGATGTAGCCTATTATGCTGGTGCCCATAGTGGAGATGTGGGTAAAATTTACCGCAGATTTTCCACACAGTAATATGCAATACCACAAGCCTTAATTCATAAGTTGGTTCTTTGATAAATCTTCCACTTCATATAGAGATATCATATTTAATAGTCAAGTAGTCATCCTGTTCCCCCTCTGGGAATCTCTGGAAAGGACTGCACTAGACCTGCACCATTCCTGTCAGATGATTACATCTGCCTTGAGATATGTACAGTGTTGTTTAAATATCTTTAAAATGTCATCATGTATCTGAAGTTATATGCATTTCAGCAGAGAAAATGAATGTGTAAGATAAATCATATCTAGGTTGTAGTCAGAAAGATTTTCTTTTCATATGAACAAGGTATCTGAACAGCCCTAAAAACAAAGCCAAGTATTTTTTAAACTGTTTTTATCTTAACAAATCTTCTCAAATGCTCAGAAAATGGAAAAATAAAGATTTTAATATCCAGCTTTCTTACCAGCATACATTATTAACATTCCTCAGTGAAGTTCATAGTTCAGGTCCAAAATTTACAGCTCTAGCCACATTTCTGGAGAAGACTCAAGACTGGCGACAGCAACCTCTATGAACCTATGTTATTCAACTTATGTTTTAGTCCTCTTAGGATAACATCCTATTCTCCACAAGAGACAAAAGTCTAAGACTGTAACATCTCTGTCCAGCCACATTCTCAGAAGACTTCCTCAAAGGGAACCATGTTCATAATCAGAAAGTGAGGATTTTTGCTTCTCAACCTAAACTCTGGCCTTCCAAGGAAGCATCAACTGTCAGATATAAAATCTAGAGTTTTGAGATTTCATGTAGGAAATATTAAAACCATTTAAAGTTGTATCTTAAAGAAAAGCAATATTCAGAAAGTTTTTCTAAAGGATAACAATTCAGCTACTACTGTAACTTTAAGAGATGAGTGCCTTAATAATATCAAATGCTTTTCCAAATATCAAATGTTTTTCCAAAAGATGGTTTTTACAAAAATCATTCTGTGATTTGTGCAATGGTACTTGCCTGTTCTGATTATCAACATGAGCAAAGACATGAAATAAGAACATACTATCTCTAAGAAGGAATCTATCTCCTTGAATGTTGATAATATGTCTCCCTGTATTCTCTTTAGAAGGATCTCAAGAGAAATTTCTTTTGAAAATATTTGTTCCAAGAATGATCAAAATTACCAGGACATTTTTTTACATCACATGGATACTGGGAATTGGATAACAGACAAATTTCTGTTTTCACATTGACTGCTGGAGAAATTGAGAACCAAATGTGGCGCTCACCTATGAGAGATGAGTAGGTCATCATGTTATACATCTTAAACCTTATTCATAGATCTTTTTTGTCCCCATCCTTATTTTATTCTTTCTTCTTCCATTTTCTCAAAATCATATTTTGTTACTTTTGATGTTCCTTTTTTGCAACATGACCAGGAATAGCCAAATAAAATATATGAGAAAATTATGCAAAAATTTATATTTACTATACAGATGTGTACATCCATAGAGGAATATTAAGAGAGAAATGAGCAAATATGTTCTGTTAAAGTGGCAGCATTATGGCTGGCTTTTTTTTCTTTTCCAAACTCTTTGAAATTGTATTTGCAATTTAGGGACAAAAAAAGTTATTTGAATTTTGAAAGCTCTAGTTACTTATTCCAAAAGCAGGAAGAATGTGCAGAAGTATGTGCATAACCCCATGCAATGTTTGATTATACCAGGACAAAAGGGGAACTGTCATAAATTGTGTGAAAAATCTGTAGTAAATTTTACCCATATCTGCACTGTGGGCACCAGCATAATATGCTACATCAGAGTTAGTGCAGTCTTCCCTTTACCACACCTTGCCACGCCTTTCCCCTACCATCTTTAAAATGGCTACGTGAGGTCTAGCAGAAAGTGATGTTTCCTCTGGTCATAGCTGCTCCAAAAGCTGTCATCACACGTGATTGAACTAGTGTAGTCAGGGGCCTGGAAAGAATACAGTAGAAATGAAGTGAATCAAATAATATTGACAACATGACATATCATACTATATTGCTAGAATGTACAGAAGTGTGAGCATAACTCCATGCAATGTTTGATCATACTAAGACAAGAGGGGAACTGTCAAAAATTGAAGTTGGAATGGTAGGTGAGAACCAGCTTCTAAGGTCTTAGTGCACTATTCTAAGGGATTGTCTTATTGCCGGTAGGAAGCAGAAAGCAGCCTTCAGTTTGTAACTAAAGTGTTTATAGACAGATAACTAGCAACTGAATAACTGAAGGAGTAGGACATAGGAAGTCCTCAATCAAGAGAACTAGTTAGGAAGCTTATTAGGGGGAAGGAGGTAGGTTGATAAAGACTCAGTGGAGACAGAAGTACAGTCAGATTTGACAGATTAGAAATGGGTGAGGAGGAAGAACTACAATGACCCCTAAGATTTGTTTTCTACTTTAGATCAATGGGTAGGTATTCTTGGTCAGCCCTATTCCTATTTTCCAAGTAAGCTATTACAAACCTACTGAGGCAATAATCATCAGTGACCTCTAAAACACCAAATCCAGTGGATACTTTTCAGCTCTCATTTTATAGTATTCTCATAGCTTTTCGTAGGATTGACTCCTCATCTACTTCCTTTCTTGACCTTACATTTTCTGGTTCTCCTACTTCTCAGTCTCCTTCATTGGCTTTTATTCTTCTACCAGCTTTACCGTTCTGAGAAGAGCTCTCTCTTAAGTTCATACACTCTTCTAGGTGAGGAGAGTGGTAGGAAGTAAGCAAGGCAGAGGAGAACCACTTGAAAGAACAGAGATTATTTGGGATGTTTAGCAGAGGGATGACATGGGCTGACTTACATTTTAAAAGACTAAATACTATGTGTAAAATAGACTAATGAGGTTGAGATAGAGGTAGAAAAAAAAACAAGAGGATTATGAAATAATCTAGGATTGTACCAGAGTGGGAGCTATGGAAATGATGATAACTGGTGAGGATTATGAATATGAAGTCAATAGGATTTGTTTATCCATGTGAGGTGGTATGTCAAACAAAGGAATACATAAAGAATTTTTTTTTTTTTGAGATGAGTGATTAGAAGACTGGAGTAAGAAGACTGAGACGGTTAAGACTTCCAGTGGAGCAGTTTTCAGGGAAACAAAAGTTTGTTGACTATGTTAAGTTTGAAAAGCCTGTTAGGCATTCAAGTAGTGATACTGAATAAGCACTTGGATACAGATACAGAGTTACGAGGACAATTTTGGACTGGAATATAAATTAAGGAGTTATAAGCATATAGATGGTATCTAGAGCTGAAAACTAGTTGGGGCCACCAGGGAGGGGTTGGTGAAGAATGAAAAGAGGAGATGTCCAAGGATAGTGTCTTGGGTATTCCACAATTTAGAGGCAGATAAATGAGAAGATCCCAGCAAAGGAGGCTGAGAAAAATCAACTAGTAATGAAGAGAAAGTGGTGTCCAGAAGGTGACTGTAAGAAAAGGTTTTAGAGAGAAGGAAATAATCAATTCCACCATCTTCCTGAGAAGTTAAAATGAACACTGAGAATTAACCTCTGCATTTGGCAATATAGATGTTTATTGCTGACTTTGACAATAATTGTGGTGAAATCATGAAGAAGGACACCTTGATTAGAGTGGGAATCTGTGGGCTGGTTCCTTTTAAGAGAGAGAAATAGGAAATAGCAGGGGTGTTCAAAATGAAACAATTAATTGGCTAACATAGAACAAAAGAGCAGGAAAGTCATTATACAAATATATGGCTATTCAAAATCACAGATGTCTATACTTGGCTAATCCTGAGAAAAAGCAAAATTCTGAAGTTTTGACCCTTCTGAGTTAACTACCAGTTAATTGTAGTGTTAGACCTTCTTATAATTTCTCATTAATGCAGTAATGAGGGAGGTAAGGTAGAAACAGTAAATGTAGACATGCATATGTATAATATATGTGTGTGTATGTGTATACACACATACATACGCAAACACATATATACACATATATGCATGATAAAAGGAAGGATGGAAATAGGAAAATAGCTAAAAGAAATGTATGATTGAAAAAGGATTTATTCTTTTTTATCAGGGATACATGGAAATAACACGTTTATTAGCTAAAGACAGGAACAAATAAAGAAGAAAGGTTAGATATTTGAAAAGACCTTGAGAAGAGAAAAATTAATTTTAGAAGGTCATTTTTTAGATGGAAAGGAGATATAAATGCACCAATGTACTTAAATTTTCAGGGGGAGATAATTTAAAGGCATTCACACCTAATGTCCCATACGTATTCTGTGAACTAGGCCAGATAATCTGCTGAAGTGATGGAGCCTGAGCTGTTTGGATAATTTAAAATGGTAAAGATTTTGAATAGCTATTATTCAAAATGGAAATAAAACTACAAGGGAGCAGTAAAATGTTCATTTATTCAACAGTTAAGCACCTTGTAAAGATTAACTCGTTTGCTCATAGTAACATACCTGTGAGATATGTTCAATTATTATTCTCTTTTTGCAGAAGGAGAAAATCAGGCGCAAAGTGGTCATGCCATTTTCCCAAAGGCACCCAGCTAGTAAACGGAGGAGCCAGGAACTGAGCTTCATGCTCTGAATCACTTTGCAATGCTGCCTCCTAATTGTTCATAATTCTAAAAGGACCACATGGCAAAGATATGACTTTATTTAGCAGGTTTAGGTATATAGGTGTTGAATTTCAACGGACCAGTGTTTTAAGATTCATCCAGGATAGGAATTCAGAGGTTGAATGTGATAGAAGTTTGAGATATGGAGGAAAATGAAGGCTTAGTTGTTGAGATAATACATAGAGTGCAGACTAGTTGGAAGAGAAAAGGCAGGAGTGAAGCAAGTGGGCTTGTAGAGGGGCTCAAATATTTGATTCTTTGCTGTTTTCCTAAGGTTTTAAATTCCTTATGATGTCAGTGGACTAGCCTGATAGAAGTAAGGGGCAGTAAGATAGTTGAAAGGGGCAGGAGCTTAGATTGCAACACATGATTTTGAAGTGTAATTGTGGGAGGTGAAGAATTACTGGGTGACTAGGTAGCACTGGGGTGTGGCACTGGGAGAACACTGAAGTCCAAAGGCATTAAAAGCCTCTGTAGAAGAGGAGGTCAAGAAATTATGAGTCTAGGGTGCTGGGTGGGGCATCCCTATAAATACTGAAGTCACATATGAATCACTCAGGATGAGACAGGAAGGGGTGGAGAAAAGGACTTCAGAGACCAGTGGATTGCAATGTGAGTCTGATGAGAGAATACTCTAAGTAAGTTAAGAGACCAGACAGCCATGATGAACAAACTGCAGACAGCATTCACACAGACCACTCTTTCTTTTAGCCACCTACCTGTCTGAGCATGATGGGGAAGCCAAAAGTGCTGTGCCACTAAGGTGCCCAAACTGGCAGCATTCCTGAAGAGCTTTTTAACAGGGTTGAACTTTCGAAATGATAAAAGGCTTAAATTACCCCAGAGGTCCAACACATTAGCAAAGTAAATATTAACACGGTAATATTAATATAGTAATATTAACACAGATTAGTTTATCTAGCCCATTTAAAATCATTATCACTTAAGTATAAATAGGGGCTTGAAGATAAAGACACATTTTAAAAGGAGGATTAGCAGAAGGAGGAAGGGAACATGGAAAATTAAGATGGAATTTGGCTAAGGATAATGTGAACAACGAACATATAAGGGAGGAGAAAAGAATGGTGAACATGGAGAACTACTTACTACGTGCCCCGGGAATATTGTGGAAAAGGGGAAACTGCAAATGAGCCGTTTCCTTCCCTCATTTCAGTCTCAATAAAAATCATTTCAGATTCAGTGATAGGGGATTTCCCAGCTCTAACAAAGAGTCTCAAAACAAAATACACATTTTCACAGAAGAAAAATAAGGGCCAGGACCGGGCGCGGTGGCTCACGCCTGTAATCCCAGAACTTTGGGAGGCCTAGGCAGGCGGATCACGAGGTCAGGAGATAGAGACCATCCTGGCTGACACGGTGAAACCCCGTCTCTACTAAAAATAAAAAAAAATTAGCCGGGCTTGGTGGAGGGCTCCTGCAGCCCCAGCTACTCAGTAGGCTAAGGCAGGAGAATGGCGTGAACCCGGGAGGCGGAGCTTGCAGTGAACCAAGATCACACCACTGCACTCCAGCGTGGGCGACACAGCGAGACTCCATCTCAACAACAACAACAACAACAACAACAAAATAAGGGCCAGAAACTTCTACATAAATATGACAGTCGATAACTTTCTGTCCTTAAATCAGAAGGCAAGGTAAATTACATCCTGTTACAGAACTAAGTATTTAATATTGGCAGAAACTATGTTTTAATCAATAAAAAATCAGATTTGCCTTGGTGATTTGTATTGTTGGTTAGCTATCAAACCACCATTCTTCCACCTTCTTCTTTACCAAAAGAATCACTTTTATGCCAGTGGATATTTGCATCTTCACATAACACTAAGACCTATGGCAGCCATCTCGTGGCCATGAGAGAGGCTAGCCTAAGAAGGTAAACCAATATGCTGACAAGGTCCCCACATTTGGAAAACCGAAATGCAGGGCATCCAGTTAAATACCAGTTTTAGATAACAAATAGTATTGCATGGGATGTACCTTAAAAATTATGCATTGTTTTTCCAAAATTCAGATTTCAGTGATGTATGTATTTAATCTGGCAATTCTAGTTGGTGTGGATGAAAAAAGAGAAAGAAAGATTCTGGCTCAATGAAGAAGTAATTGAGCTGCTGTATGAGCCAAATCTGGAACTGTCCTAATTCAAAACATTTTAATTAATATTGGGCAAATTTTCTTTGCTGTTAAGCCAGTTCTCTCTGCATTTTCTGTTACTTACAGCCCAAAGTGTACTAACTGATAGAGTTTTATCATTTCTCTCATTGAGCAGTATGATAACATATTGTCCATCCCTAAGTGTCAACTTAGAAATTCTAATTTGTATTTTCAAAAAATCTCTGTGAAGACTCTTCAATATAAAATGCCTCTGTGTTTTCAGAATTCATAATTTATGTCTTTGTGTAGCACCTCATAAAGATTATTTTTGCAAAATTCATAACATGTTAATGCATTCATCTGTATGGTTTGGCTGGATTGGATGATTTCTATGATCTATTGTAGTTCAGAAAATTTTATTGTTACTATAGGACAAATGAGGATATGATATAAAAGATGTAAAGGTGGGGCAGATACTTTCTTAATTGTCAAAGCACTTAACAATTTTAGCCATACCACAGAGATTATCCAATATTAAAATTAATGATATAAAAGGCTTTTTTGACAGTAGTCACTTGTTTTAAGAATTAAAAGGGCTATATTTATAACACCACCATCATGAAAAGCAGTAATTCAGTAACTTCTACCTGGTGTTTCTTGAGTTATGAGTAAAAGTTAGAATGTAATCTTTTATCCATGTAAGTTTATAGTTTTGCCTCTTAGTATCCCAAAAGAACAAAGTAATCTCAGGCAAAAGAAAATAAGATAAACAATGGAAAATTTTTAGATGATTTTACAGGCTATGTGGCCCTGGAAGCAATAGAAGTTGACATTTTCTATTCACTTCCAAAGATTTACCAGAAGCCCAAACCAGGTTTGTGAATACTCTTAAAATTCTACGATCAGTATAACCACAGTGATTTTAGAAAAGAGGAAGTTTTACACGAAGTGACTTCTCATGGTCAGTGGGGAAAATGGCTTAAGCTTACAGGCTTATACAAGTGTCTGTCACAAATGGTGATATACATTTGTGTGCATGTATGCATATCTGTGAGTATGTGTGCACATTTATGCTTGTGAGTGGCCCAGAGGTGGATGTTCCCCCAACACAAGAAGCCCCTCTCTGCTCTTTCCTCCATGCCCATCATTAAGGCAGATCCAGATTCACAAAACCAGAGCAAGTAAAATCAGTTTTACTAAACGTTTCCAGGGGTGGGAAATGGAAGGAGGGAACACCAAGAAGTTTACAGTACACATAGTCACCTGACATAGCAGTACCCTTCAAATTCTGCTCTGATCTCTAGCCACCTCATCACTCTTCTCCTCTCTCTTTCCTAACACAATCTTACTTAAATACAATTCAGCTTTTCTTCCAAGTTTTCTTATCTAAGAAAAACAGAAACACTGCAGTTATATTATAAAAAGCATTCATGTTAAAATACTGTCCAATTACCACTATTCTCACTTAAACACACTTCTTGACAGACATCTCTTATATACCCCCCAAAAAACATATTTTAGTGTTCATTCAGCAAAACCAGGTGAGTCCCCAAAAAGAAAAAAAAATTGCTCCTTAGAAAAAATTAATATTCTCTGTATCAGAATGTAGAAACAAAAAAAAATGGCACATACATGCATGCAGACACACATACCCCAAAATAAGAACAGTGAACTTGAGAGAAGAAAAAGGAAGGAGGAACAGAAACATTTAACATTTTAATTAGGTGTTCTAAAAACATTGACAATTGAAGAAATATATTTAGAAGATATATCTTTTTGTAGGATGCTTTTTGTTTGGAATTCATTTTAACCTATGTATCAAGATGTTACTTTTTTAAAAATATTGATTTGCTCTCCCTTACAAATTAATAATCACACAATAAACTCTAAGAGTCATTCATTGAATTTACCTTGGAAAGATATTTTCAGTCCAAGGATTCCCGCTTTTTATTATTTATTCATACAAGGTAAAATTTTTTCTCTACATCTTGCATAACAATAACAACAACAAAAACCAGAAATAAAACCGATAAATGGAAAAGAACATTTCTCTATCATCTTTTAATTCAAATCTTTGGTAATATCCAGTGTTTTTCTAATATAGTCAAATAGTATTTCTATACTACCCTAAGAAAGATTGTTTTACTTCAAATATTTCTCAAACTAATAGAGCTTACCATAAGCAAAATACCTTAATGTATATGCACTGTTGCATTTCAGCCTGGGAGACACAGTGATACTCTATCTCAGACCAAAAAAAAAAAAAAAAATAGAATGATAAAAACAAAGTCCTTCTTCAATATGACCCCATTTACCAATTGAAGCCTATCCACTTACAGATACACTTTTCTCCATTTGAATCTATCATTTTTCTCTTTAGTGAACACGACCCCTGCCCCTCCACCACTTCATCCTTGTTGTTTCTGTCCACCAAGAATGTCATCTCCTTTATCTTCCTCTCTTGCTTGAGCCTCTCAACATTTACCTTTTCCAGAAAGCTCTTTATAAGTTTTCCAGTCCATGTGGTGTTCTACTCTCAGTATGAGTTCAGCATTCTGTTGTTCTGACTACTAACTAACTAGTTTATTCTTAATGCTCTCCTATAACCTCCATCTGCACTTGCATTCAGAAACTTACTAGAAATTTCTCTACCAAAGTTTGTTTATTCATTGTTCAAATCTGTGAATTCAAATTTCCAGAAACCCTAAAGTCAACAACCAGAGAAAAAGAAAGAAAACAAACAAATTTTTACTTGTTTTAAAAAAGTACATGCAGGACTCCTTTCCTCTTATTCTGGAGTGCAATTTCTAGGCATTTCTCATGCGAGTTACCAATAGTGACATCATTTCAGATTTAATTCTCCATGATAGTCTCTCTTTTTTTTTTTTCCATGGTGCATGTGGTAATACTATGGTTTTAAAAATTGCTTTTTACAAGGATTTCTTTTTCTCAAACTCATTCTTACCCAAAATCTCAAACATGTGGAAGAGATGCCAATGCAGAGACTTTTGTTAAAGAGAGTGCAGTGTGAGGCGAGAGGTGAGGAACTGCCTGCTTGATCCTTCCACAGGTAGCTCCTGTGGCTCCTCCAGGAATTCAAGAGACACTTTGTAGAAACAGCAGAAACCTTGGTCTTGGCTCTGCCACTCTCTCTCTGTACGGGCTTGAGCAAATCTCTTTCCTTTACCTTAAAAACAATGAACTTGGCTGTCAGAGGTCATACACAGAGGCTAAAAAGCTTCATAATGCAAGCATCAGTCAAGACAAAAAAAAAAAAAAAAAGATTCATGCCTATGCTATTTCAATGTCCTGTAGTTATATTAGATCAATATTTTTTCTTAGGTTTCCTTAGAAAAAAATGTTTTATAGGGTTCCAAGATGGTCAAATAGGAACAGCTCCAGCCTCCAGCACCCAGAAGACGGGTGATTTCTGCATTTTCAACTGAAGTACCAGGTTCATCTCACTGGGGCATGCCAGACAGTGGGTGCAGGACAGTGGGTACAGCCCAGTGAGGGACAGCGGAAGCAAGGCGAGGCATCACCTCATGTGGGAAGTGCAAGGGAAAGGGAATTCCCTTTCCTAGCCAAGGGAAACCGTGACACGCAACACGTGGAAAATCAGGTCACTCCCACCCTAATACTGTGCTTTACCAAGGGTCTTATAAAACGGCACAGCAAGAGATTATATCCCGCGCCTGGCTCGGAGGGTCCCAAGCCCACAGAGCCTCCCTCATTGCTAACACAGCAGTCTGAGTTCTAACTGCAAGGCTGCAGCGAGGCTGGGGGAGGGGCGCCTGCCATTGCTGAGGCTTGAGTAGGTAAACAAAGCAGCCTGAAAGCTCAAACTGGGTGGAGCCCACCACAGCTCAAGGAGGCCTGCCTGCCTCTGTAGACTCCACCTCTGGGGACAAGACATAGCCAAACAAAAGGCAGCAGAAACCTCTGCAGATTTAAATGTCCCTGTCTGACAGCTTTGAAGAGATTTAGTGGTTTTCCCAGCATGGAGTTTGAGATCTGAGAACTGACAGACTGCCTGCTCAAGTGGGTCCCTGACCCCCGACTAGCCTAACTGGGGGACATTCCCCACTAGGGGCAGACTGACACCTCACACAGCCAAGTACCCCTCTGAAACGAGGCTTCCAGAGGAACGATCAGGCAGCAACATTTGCTGTTCAGCAATATTCACTCTTCTGCAGCCTCCTCTGCTGATACCCAGGCAAACAGGGTCTGGAGTGGACCTCCAGCAAACTCCAAAGACCTGCAGCTGAGGGTCCTGATTGTTAGAAGGAAAACTAAGAAACAGAAAGGACAACCATACCAAAACCCCATCTGTACATCACCATCATCAAAGACCAAAGGTAGATAAAACCACGAAGATGGGGAAAAAAACAGAGCAGAAAAGCTGAAAACTCTAAAAATCAGAGCATCTTTCCCCCTCCAAAGGAATGCAGCTCCTCGCCAGCAATGGAACAAAGCTGGATGGAGAATGACTTTGACGAGTTGAGAGAAGAAGGATTCAGACAATCAAACTTCTCCAACATAAAGGAGGAAGTTCAAACCCATTGCAAAGAAGCTAAAAACCTTGAAAAAAGACTTGATGAATGGCTAACTAGAATAACCAATGTAGAGAAGTCCTTAAATGGCCTGATAGAGCTGAAAACCATGGCACAAGAACTACGTGACAAATGCACCAGCTTTAGTAACCAATTCAATCAACTGGAAGAAAGGGTATCAGTGATTGAAGATCAAATGAATGAAATGAAGCGAGAAGAGTTGAGAGAAAAAAGAGTAAAAAGAAACTAACAAAGCCTTCGAGAAATATGGCACTATGTGAAAAGACCAAATCTACGTCTGATTGGTATACCTGAAAGTGACGGGGAGAATGGACCCAAGTTGGAAAACACCCTGCAGGATATTATCTGGAGAACTTCCAGATAATTCTGGGAGAACTTCCCCAACCTAGCAAGGCAGGCCAACTTTCAAATTCAGGAAATACAGAGAATGCCACAAAGATACTCCACGAGAAGAGCAACTCCAAGACACATAATTGTCAGATTCACCAAAGTCGAAATGAAGGAAAAAATGTTAAGGGCAGCCAGAGAGAAAGGTCGGGTTATCCACAAAGGGAAGCCCATCAGAATAACAGCGGAACTCTTGGCAGAAACTCTACAAGCCAGAAAGCGGGGGTGGGGTGGGGGGGGCAGGGGGCAGTGTTCCACATTCTTAAAGAAAAGCATTTTCAACCCAGAATCTCATATCTAGCCAAACTAAGTTTCATAAGTAAAGGAGAAATAAAATCCTTTAGAGACAAGCAAATGCTGAGAGATGTTTTCACCACCAGGCCTGCCCTACAAGAGCTCCTGAAGGAAGCACTAAACATGGAAAGGAACAACTGGTACCAGCCACTGCAAAAACATGCCAAAATGTAAAGACCACCAATGCTAGGAAGAAACTGCATCAACTAACGAGCAAAATAACCAGCTAACATCATAATGACAGGATCAATTTCACACATGACAATATTAACCTTAAATGTAAATGGGCTAAATGCTCCAATTAAAAGATACAGACTGGCAAATTGGATAAAGAGTCAAGACCCATCAGTGTGCTGTATTCAGGAGACCCATCTCACGTGCAGAGACATGCATAGGCTCTAAATAAAGGGATGGAGGGAGATCTACCAAGCAAATGGAAAACAAAAAAAGGCAGGGGTTGCAATCCTAGTCTCCGACAAAACAGACTTTAAACCAACAAAGATCAAAAGAGACAAAGAAGGTCATTACATAATGGTAAAGGGATCAATTCAACAAGAAGAGCTAATATGCTAAATATATATACAGCCAATACAGGAGCACCCAGATTCATAAAGCAAGTCCTTAGAGACTTACAAAGACACTTAGACTCCCACACAATAATAATGGGAGACTTTAACACCCCACTGTCAACATTAGACAGATCAATGAGATGGAAAGTTAACAAGGATATCCAGGAATTGAACTCAGCTCTGCACCAAGCAGACCTAATAGACATCTATAGAACTCTCCACCCCAAATCAACAGAATATACATTCTTCTCAGCACCACATCGCATATATTCCAAAATTGACCACATAGTTGGAAGTAAAGCACTCCTCAGCACATGTAAAAGAACAGAAATTATAACAAACTGTCTCTCAGACCACAGTGCAATCAAACTAGAACTCAGGATTAAGAAACTCAATTAAAACCGCTCAACTACATGGAAACTGAACAACCTGCTCCTGATTGACTACTGGGTACATAATGAAATGAAGGCAGAAATAAAGATGTTCTCTGAAACCAATGAGAACAAAGACACAACATACTAGAATCTCTGGGATACATTTAAAGCAGTGTGTAGAGGGAAATTTATAGCACTAAATGCCCACAAGAGAAAGCAGGAAAGATCTAAAATTGACACCCTAACATCACAATTAAAAGAACTAGAGAGACAAGAGCAAACACATTCAAAAGCTAGCAGAAGGCAAGAAATAACTAAGATCAGAGCAGAACTGAAGGAGATGGAGACACCAAAAAAACCTTCAAAAAAATCAGTGAATACAAGAGCTGGTTTTTTGAAAAGATCAACAAAATTGATAGACTGCTAGCAAGACTAATAAAGAAGACAAGAGAGAAGAATCAAATAGATGCAATAAAAAAATGATAAAGGGGATATCACCATTGACCCCACAGAAATACAAACTACCATCAGAGAATGCTATAAACACTTCTATGCAAATAAACTAGAAAACCTAGAAGAAATGGATAAATTCCTTGACACATACACTCTCCCAAGACTAAACCAGGAAGAAGTTGAATCCCTGAATAGACCAATAACAGACTCTGGCATTGATGCAATAATTAATAGCCTACCAACCAAAAAAAGTCCAGGACCAGACAGATTCACAGCCTAATTCTACCAGAGGTACAAGGAGGAGCTGGTACCATTCCTTTTGAAACTATTCCAATCAATAGAAAGACAGGGAATCCTGCCTAACTCATTTTATGAGGCCAAGATCATCCTGATACCAAAGCAGGGACACAACAACAACAAAAAAGAGAATTTTAGACCAATATCCCTGATGAACATTGATGCAAAAATCCTCAATAAAATACTGGCAAACCAAATCCAGCAGCATGTCAAAAAGCTTATCCACCATGATCAAGTGGGCTTCATCCCTGGGATGCAAGGCTGGTTCAATATATGCAAATCAATAAACATAATACAGCCTATAAACAGAACCAAATACAAAAACCACATGAGTATCTCAATAGGTGCAGAAAAGGCGTTTGACAAAATTCAACAGCCGAAGGGTTGTTAAAAACTCTCAATAAATTTGGTATTGATGGAACATATCTCAAAATAATAAGAGCTCTTTATGACAAAGCCACAGCCAATATCACACTGAATGGGCAAAAACTGGAAGCATTCCCTTTGAAAACTGGCACAAGACAGAAATGCCCTCTCTCACCACTCCTATTCAAGATAGTGTTGGAAGTTCTGGCCAGGGCAATCAGGAAGGAGAAAGAAATAAAGGGTATTCAATCAGGAAAAGAGGAAGTCAAATTGTCCCTGTTTGCAGATGACATGATTGTATATTTAGAAAACCCCATCATCTCAGCCCTAAATCTCCTTAAGCCGATAAGCAACTTCAGCAAAGTCTCAGGATACAAAATCGATGTGCAAAAATCACAAGCATTCTTACACACCAATAACAGACAAACAGAGAGCCAAATCATGAATGAACTCCCATTCACAATTCACAATTGCTTCAAATAGAATAAAATACCTAGGAATCCAACTTACGAGGGATGTGAAGGACCTCTTCAAGGAGAACTACAAACCACTGCTCAGTGAAATAAAAGAGGACACAAACAAATGGAAGAACATACCATGCTCATGGATAGGAAGAATCAATATCATGAAAATGGCCATACTGCTCAAGGTAATTTATAGATTCAATGCCATCCCCATCAAGCTACCAATGAGTTTCTTCACAGAATTGGAAAAAACTACTTTAAAGTTCATATGGAACCAAAAAAGAGCCTGCATTGCCAAGACAATCCTAAGCAAAAAGAACAAAACTGGAGGCATCATGCTACCTTTCTTCAAACTATACTACAAGGCTAAGGTAACCAAAACAGCATGGTACTGGTACCAAAACAGAGATATAGACCAATGGAACAGAACAGAGCCCTCAGAAATAATACCACACATCTACAACCATCTGATCTTTGACAAACCTGACAAAAACAAGAAATAGGGAAAGGATTCCCTATTTAATAAATAGTGCTGGGAAAACTGGCTAGCCATAAGTAGAAAGCTGAAACTGGATCCCTTCCTTAAACCTTATAAAAAATTAATTCAAGATGGATTAGAGACTTAAATGTTAGGCCTAAAACCATAAAAACCATAGAAGAAATCCTAGGCAATATCATTCAGGACACAGACGTGGTCAAGGACTTCATGTCTAAAACACCAAAAGCAATGGCAACAAAAGCCAAAATTGACAAATGTAATCTAATTGAACTAAAGAGCTTCTGCAGAGCAAAAGAAAGTACCATCAGAGTGAACAGGCAACCTAAAGAATGGGAGAACAGTTTTGCAATCTACTCATCTGACAAAGGGCTAAGATCCAGAACCTACAAAGAACTCAAACAAATTTACAAGAAAAAAACAACCCCATCAAAAAGTGGGCAAAGGATATGAACAGACACTTCTCAAAAGAAGACATTTATGCAGCCAGCAGACACATGAAAAAATGCTCATCATCACTTGCCATCAGAGAAATGAAAATCAAAACCACAATGAGATACATCTCACATGAGTTAGAAGATGATCATTAAAAAGTCAGGAAACAACAGGTGCTGGAGAGAATGTTGAGAAATAGGAACACTTTTACACTGTTGGTGGGACTGTAAACTAGTTCAACCATTGTGGAAGACATTGTGGTGATTCCTCAAGGATCTAGAACTAGAAATATCATTTGACCCAGCCATCCCATTACTGGGTATATACCCAAAGAATTACAAATCATACTGCTATAAAGACACATGCAAATGTATGTTTATTGTGGCACTATTCACAATAGCAAAGACTTGGAACCAACCCAAATGTCCATCAATGATAGACTGGATTAAGAAAATGTGGCACATAAACACCATGGAATATTATGCAGTCATAAAAAAGGATGAGTTCATGTCCTTTGTAGGGACATGGAAACCATCATTCTCAGCAAACTATTGCAAGAACAGAAAACCAAATGCTGCATGTTCTCACTCATAGGTGGGAACTGAACAATGAGAACACTTGGATACAGAAAGGGGAACATCACACACCGGGGCCTGTTGTGGGGTTGGGGGAGGGAGGAGGGATAGCATTAGGAGATAAACCTAATGTAAATGATGAGTTAATGGGTGCAGCACACCAACATGGCACATGTATGCATATGTAACAAACCTGCACGTTGTGCACATGTACCCTAGAACATAAAGTATAATAAAAAAATAAAATAAAATAAAATAAATAAATAAAGAAAAATGTTTTATAATGTTTTATAAAAATAAGAATCTAGGATTGATTAACAATATGAACAATTGTGTTTCATTTGTATTCTGGTTTGTGGATTACCTTTTATCAGTAAATTTCAGTTTTGAAAATTCTACTTTGAGGTAGCATTTTTTAAGTAACCAAAGTTTGTATTCAATATTCACAACTTCTAAACTTCTGTATTACTTCAAGGATGAAAGCAGTGTAACATAGTGTTCCTACATAGAAACAATCTGGTATAAATATCATTCAGATATTTGCTTTGGCATGTGTTCACTTAACAGAATGTGTGAAGAAATACACAAACCCAGTGTCAGGCATATACCACTAAAAAGTACTACCACTCCAGTTAATAAAATATATTGGTGAATTTGGGACATTTCAGTTTGGCTATATTTAAAAACTATTTCTATGGTGCACTGGTTCATTTGTAAATGGAAAAAAAAAGGCAGGCAAAAACAGTAAGCTCCACTTGATTCAGGCAATCTGTTAAATAAACTGTTGCTGCTTTTAACTGCAGCATACTTTAATGTGACTGCCAACATCTATAAATTTTTTTGAATGCCTGGTTTTCTCATCAGATCAACTTGACTCAGCTATCAATGAAAAAGTGCCATATTCGGCTTGATCACAACAACTGTTGATACTGCTGCTAGTTTTTTGACCAAATATTCCAGTTTACAAAATTGATTTATAACGTGGAAATCTCAATAGAAAAGCCAATTCATCTATGTGTGTGTATTTGTATATATGTGTATATGCATATATATAATTTTATAAATATTTATTGTTAAAGTCATTTCTAATGAATTAAACTTTAGAAATAAATTGTACATATAACTTACAAAATTTAGTGAAATTTAACACAGTGCCCTTATTATTGAAGTTATATAAATAACTTAAATATGCTTAAATTGAGAATATTCAGAATTTCATCTTTTTTTTTAATGTTCTTAACTCAAATAAATGATTCATGTTTGAAATAACAAATATGCTAATTACTCTGATTTGATCATTACACATTGTACACATGTATTGAAATATCACACTTAGCCCATAAATATGTAGAATTTTGTGTCAATTATAAACAATAATTAAAAATATTCAGTCCATGTACATTTTTCCCATTCATTAAAGTGTTGTGTTACCTTTCATACAAGATGATTTACCTAACTTAATAGGAATTGAGTACTAAGATTTGATATCCAGAAACTTGCACACTAATAAGGACCATAATAAGGAACTGCAGTATAAGCCAATTATCATCTTAGTGATATAGGCATTGCTTTAAAATCACGTTCTTGAATGTGAAAAAGCATTTGAGATCTGAGGTGAATCAAAGGAAAACTTTTTTGCCTGGAAAAGCAATGAGGAATTCCTGATCACATTTACTCTCCCTCCTCCCATACATACATCAACTAGCTTTAAAAGCACCGTAATAAAAAATTAAAAACAAAACAAAACAAAACAAAAAACAGGTTTGACAGGAAGGATGATTTTGATTAGGGAAAGTCTGAAGGTGAGGAGAAGGGTAAAGAAGTTAATAAGAAAGAAAGGGAGCTATTGGGCTTTTCTGTCTATTATGAAAGTTTGCTTATTCTTAGAGGAAACTAGCTATAAAACTACTGAATCCATTGAGGTATAAGCAGGAGTGCATCTAGGACAAACAGGATGTAATGCTTTTATTTTGGCTTCATTCAACTCTGTCTCAATTGACCATTCCTTGAGAAAAGAGTACCTAGCATCAAATAATGGAGAATGTCGAGTAAGATTTTCTCTCAAACTCTATCAGTGCCTTGGATTTAGTAGCTCATCAATGTTTTGTTTGGCTTAATTAGTCTGAAAGTTATAAGAAAAAAATGAATAAATGAAAGGTGATGCTCAGAAGATACTACAGGTGCAAATTTCTGGAATAGATGCCACCCGTAAACACTTGAATATAATAGATATTGATAAGGCCCACAAGAATAGAAAGGCCATGAAAAGAAAGTGGAAAATTGGTTGTGTATTCCTTTTTAGAAGGAAGTTGACTTTGTGCCTTTAAGGAAAAGAACCCAGTATTTTTAAATAATTCAAATACATCAAAATAAAAACCAAAAGAAAAGCATCCTGGTGGTTAAAATGTTGCAGTTTCATTTTTTGAAAATCTAACTTTACATTTGTGTATCATTTATCTATCACAGTTCTTTCTTTTATGCTCCAAATCAAATTTTCCTCAAATTTCTAGTAATAATAAAGAAAAGTCTGTTTTTTTCCAATTTTTTCCAAAGTTAAGTATTTTAAGGGGAGAAAGGCAAGAGGCAAACCTTGCCATTTGAAATTATTATGTGTCCCTACTAGAAAATATAAATTTAGTTCATTTTATGTTCAACTGGTGAGAATTTATTATCCTTGGTACAATTTTATATATCATAGAAGTGTAGCACATCTAGTCTGAACATGCTGTTTCTAAAGAAAGAGCCAGACATTTGCGTTCAAGTTTAAAACCTCCTGAAATGAAAAAGATGCCCAAAAGTAAGATTAAATTAGCCTTACTGCATATTCTAAGGTTACAGGAACTGTTTGGTAATTGTTTCTATGAAGAACAAGCATAGCGCAAGCTAATCTAAAGTATCAATATGAATGGAATTGCAAGCCATACTAAATTAGAACAGTATTAGTTTCACTATAAAATGAGACTTTTTTGGAGTACTTCATGCTAGTCATATCATTATCAACGAACCAAAATTCTTCTAATTATTTTGTTAACATGTTTTTTTTTGATATGCCTTTATTGTAAAATATCAACATCAAATGCTATGTAATTCTATTTCATCTCTTGCAGTATGCAGATTCCTCATAGAAAATATACATATACCATGGTACATTATATTTTGACATCATAAAGTGAGAAAAATAATTTTAAATTGGTTTCTTAAAATACAATTCTTTAGCACAAATTTCTGTATAATAAGGTCAGAAACTTTTTTTTCATAAGAGGTCAGGTAGCAATTTTTTTTGTTTTGTTTTGTTTTGTTTTGAGACGGAGTCTCGCTCTGTCACCCAGGCTGGAGTGCAGTGGCGGGATCTCGATTCACTGCAAGCTCCGCCTCCCGGGTTCACGCCATTCTCCTGCCTCATCCTACTGAGTAGGCGCCCTCCACCAAGCCCAGCTAATTTTTTTTTTTTTTAATTTTTAGTAGAGACGGGGTTTCACCGTGTCAGCCAGGATGGTCTTGATCTCCTGACCTCGTGATCCGCCCTCCTCAGCCTCCCAAAATGCTGGGATTACAGGCGTGTGCCACTGCGCCCAGCCCAGGTAGCAATTTTGTAAATATACATACACCATGGTTATAGACTTAGTAGACTTCTTGGCCTTATAGTCGTAGTCTTGTAGTCTTAATAGATTTTGTGGCCTTAGTAGACTTTGTGGGCCTAGGAGTCTCAATTACAACTACTTAATTCTGCCATTATAGCACAAAAGCAGCCAAATGCAATATGTAAATGAATGAACATGCTGTCTTCTAATAAAACTTTATTTTCAAAAACAGGTAGTAGATTAGATTTGGCGTTCAGGCTATAGTTTGCTGACTACTGTTGTAAAAATACCACCTTTTTCTATTTTCTCTGATTAGCAAAGATGATTGAAAAACACTTCTCACTCTCCAGAGTTATTGTGAGGATTATGAGGCTCAAGCAAATACAAAGCACTTTAAAATCTGGAAGCATTTTCATCTATAAGTGAACTGTGGTATGATGACAAACATGAAATAGTCAAACATTTATATGTAAAATGGGTATTACTTACCATCAAATATATCAGGATGCCTTTTTAAATATTGTAATAGATGAAAATTATTTCATGTTTCTAACATTTGGGGAGGCCTGGAAATATTATGACTCTCTATTCTGGTTAGTTCTATCATAACTAGGAAATTTGTTTAAAATTAATTTGATACATTTCAACATGGTATGTTTAAATACATGGACCTGGCACTATTTCTTTTCTACAACATGAAAAATAGGCAGATACTTGTTTTTAAAATGAAACACATATCCCATATTCAATAATCCTTCTGATTGACTTTAAAATCAGCATTCCTGCCATATGATTTTTGGAGATGAGAAACTTGGGAAAGAAGGAAACAAGTTGAAGAAGTAATGCTTACTTTGTTTGGAACAGCCAGAAGAAATTAACAGCTTCATTGACGATGGAAACTGATGTCAACTTTACATGGAAAAGTCAAGGAGATACTAAACATGGACTTCTCTGTGTACATGAGGAAATAAAAGATCTCATCCAAGCTAGCTATATACATTAAATATTGTTCAGATTAAAAATCATGCTTTACCCATCATAAATTAAAGAATTCAGATTACAACAGCTCACAGATTAATTAAAACTTTCCTGCTTTAAAGGCAACAACAAAAAAATTTCTTCACATTTTTAGAGAAATGTGTTTTGTAACTGAAACTGCAGAAAGCAAAATAAAAATAAAAAAGAGAAAATATGTTTTGTAGCTTTCAGTCTCAGAGGAATCTTATTTTATATAAATTATGATATCCACATTCAGTGTTCTTAGGAACACTATCACATGTTAGCTAGTGAGATGACTTTAAAAAATATTTTATGATATGTTACATAATCTAAGGAAACATTTCCAATTAAGCAGGTGCACATTACAATATTTGCATTTTTAAAGCACTTATAAGGGAGACCAGAGTGTTTTGAAAGATAAGGGAACTAACAATTCCAGTAACACTATCACTTATTTGAATTACGATCAAAACCTAGACAAGTTAATGCTAATCAGATGTTTTTCTGACCTACATAAAATGATTCAACCCTCCCACATCTAGTCATTGGAGAAAAAAACACCAAACTGCCTAATTATCATCTTTTTTCTCAGGTTTGGGATGCCCTCTCTTGATTATCAAGTCTGATATGAGTTTGATGCATATTTCTATTTTTGTACTAACTATGTTACATCATGAATATTTCTGTTTTTATCCATATAAAATAAGTTCTTTGTAGGGACAACTATATATTACTCACAGTATCCCTAGTACCTGGCCCTTAGCACACACTTTATTGGTTAACAATATCACAAGAAGTTGCACTGAATCTAAGACTAGTATTGTTAATATATACGGTTTCTCAACATGCTGGCACCATACAAATAACTTTATCACAAACTATACAGGGAGGCATTAGATGGACTACTTTTTCTATGTACAAGGTTGTCTTTCATAGTTAAGAAAGTACTATGTTGAAATTTCCTGAGGTGCCCAACTCGTTTTATATTTTAATTACTTCTTGATAAATGTTTTCAATAGTAAACTTGCACTGACTAGTGAAACCCACATTTTTAAACTTTTATTTTAGGTTTGGGGGTACATATGAAGATTTGTTACATAGGTACAAACGTGTCATGGGGGTTTGTCATACATATTATTTCATCACCCAGGTATTAAGCCCAGTTATCAAGTTATCTTTTCTGCTCCTCTCCCTCCTCTCACCCTCCCCCATCAAGGAGACCGCAATGTCTGTTGTTTCCTTCTTTGCGTTCATAAGTTCTTATCATTTAGTTCCCACTTTTAAGTGAGAAGATATGGTCTTTGGTTTTCTGTACTTGTGTTAGTTTGCTAAGGATTATAGCCTCCAGCTTCATAAATGTTCCTGCAAAAGACATGATCTTGCTCTTTTCTTTGGCTGCATAGTATTCTATGGTGTATATGTATCACATTTTCTTTATCCATTCTGTCATTGATGGGCATTTAGGTTGATTCCATGTCTTTGTTATTGCGAATAGAGGTGCAGTGAACATTCACGTGCATGTGTCTTTGTGGGAGAATAATTTATACTATTCTGGGTATATGCCCAGTAATGGGATTGCTGGGTCAAATGGTAGTTTTACTTTTAGCTCAGTCACCATACTGCTTTCCAAAATGGTTGAAACCCCACTGTTAATACATCTTGAGATAATATATCTTTAGGAGTAGATCCTTAACTCAACACTTCTTCTCTGTAGCCCATCTATGGGCACTGACTTGGTTACTAGGTGTAACTTGGTTGATCTATTGCCATGATAAAGGTTAGAGTAAAACACTACCAATTATATTTTTCACACAAGTCAGAAAGATGCTTTTCTATTAGAAACACAGGAATTTGAACATATAATTCTAATGTAGATAAGTTTCTTTAGGAAAAGATACCTAGAAGCAGGAAGTAGGGAACAGTTCTCTCAGTTGCTAATGAGGTTATTTTTCCTGTGAAGTATATATTACCTACAGACACATTTGACTTCCTCAAGCATGTGGCATACATTATATTTAAAAGGATTTTAGCCTATGCCTCAATGTCTATGAGCACCCACCTATACATCTAAGGATACTGATTATTTGGCTCCAGGGTATACATCATTGTGTACATGCATTTGTACTCCTCCTCCTTGACGTATATTTCCATGGTTGGTGAAAGAGAACTTCTTTAACCTTATCCCTTTAAAATCAGTCCTCAACCCTATGCTAAATTCCATATTCCAGTCTCAGGAGCTATTGCAAATACTACTGTCCCATGTCTTCTCACAGCCTTTGTCCCTTTGCATGTACAGAATTCTCTCCACTCCTTTGCCTGACATTTCTTCTGCTTAGGATACTTTCTATCCCACCCAAACCCATGACCTAATTCCTACCCACATTTCAAGACCTAGTTTACCTACAAACCTCTACATAAGCCATCCCGAGCCCTTCAACACTGGGTTAAATGCCCCATTACCAGTGCTCCCAGAACACCTACATAGAATTGTCCATTCACTTCTTGTTTTTTGTTTTTGTTTTTTTTCTATTTAAAGTGTTATCCTTGAAGGCAGGGCCTGTGTCTTATCCATTATTATATCTCCAGCAATACAAAAACAATGAGGCTATGTGGGAAAAGAGCAAAGATTTTGGAGTTGTGGAGGCTGAGCACTTAGCAGTAGTATTATCTTGGGCAACTCTCAATCTCTTCATGGCTTGTTTCCTATCTGTAAAATAAGTAGAACACTGCTTACTTTGTAGGATTGTTAATACATACTCAAATATGTACTTGGTGCCTTTTCTAAGCACCTTGCATGCATGATCTCATTTATTGTTCGGCAAAACTTTATGAAGTATGTAGTGTTATTACCAATATTTTATAGTTCAGGAAACTGAAACACAGAAAGATTAAGTACCTTGTCCATGGATACACAGCTAATAAGGACATAACTAGGATCTGAAATCTGACAATCTAACCCCAGAGCACTCATAAGTTCTATACTGCATTTCACTTTGTTGCACAACTTTAGAGTGTGGTTCAAATAATTGGATTGAGCTACCAGTTCTACTGGATAACATAAAGATGTTATATTTGAGGATCTTTATTTTCATGTATTTTCAGCTTTCAGAAAATCTTATGAAGCAGTACTTTTGCTCTTTCTATTGAGCAAGTTGTATAGATTCAAAAAGGATCTCATTAAGTACAATTCCTTCTTAAAATATGTTTTAAGGTATTTCATTCCGAATTAAGGAAAAATACCAAACATCTAGAATAATTATAATTTTCTTACTTAAGCCCATAAGTCTTTCTCATAGGCCTCAATATATAAACACATTAAATTCTTGCTTCACTTTTAGCCTAACTTTGATACTAAATGTTCTCATTCAATATATTACTTCTGTAAGCTTCTAAAGCATGCTGGTGATATCTAGGAGGTCCCCAAGTTCACTTAGACAGGAATCCTAGATCCCTCTGCTTTCTGCATTCTTGTTCCCTTTGTCAATTTATTTGCTTAAAAAATATATTTTCACAGTTATTTTTATTTCAGATAGGAAATTAAGCAAACAAACAAACTACACTAAAAATCAAAACTCCCCTTACATTAAGTTCTCAGTTATGAACAATCTCTCTCATTTTTCTAAATATACCAGTTAAACTTTTCTTGATGAGATTAGATAATTTGTGGTAGGTTCTTGAAAGTGAGGGATTTAGACTTTATTCTGCAGTCATTGGAGAGCTACTAATGGTAATGAGTTGGGTAAAATGCTTTACAGAGATTCAACTGGAGGGTTTCAGTAAGGATTTAGAAGGGAGCTATGGAATTTAGACTGCAGCTAAAAGACTGTTGCAATATTGCAGATACAAGGTGTGAGAACATTGACTTGGGTTGGGGCAGAAGGGAATACAAAGGGTGCTTTTGAAAGATAATATGAAGCAGGAATGTATAGAATTCAATGTCTGACAAGATACTGGAGCATGAGGAAGAGGGAAAGGGAAGAACCATGGGTTTGATTAACATTTTAAGGTTGGGTGACCACAGTAATGATGATTATCATAAACAGAGATGAGGAATGCTGACTTGGGCCACAGGTGTGGAAAGAAGGGTACTGGAGAATAAGAGGAGGAATAATTTGACTACAGTCATGTTTCAAATAATGGCAGTATATCAGCATCTTATATTTTATAAACAAGAGCAACATTTCTTTGAAATAGAAATTAATATATTCTAAAACCCCAAAAGTCTTATTCTTGAATTCTCTTTCCTCTTAATAACTTCTAAATCATAAAAGATCATGAGTTACTGACTTTCTAAAAATAGTGGGGCCAGGCACAGTGGTCATACTTGTAATCTCAGCACTTTTGGAGGCTGAGATGGGAGGATTGCTTGAGCACAGGAGTTTGAGACTAGCCTGGACCACAAAGTGGGACCCTGTCTCTACAAAAAAAAAAAAAAAAAAAAAAAAAATTAGCCAGGTATGGTGGCACACACCTGTATTCCCAGGTACTTGGGAGGCTGAGGTGGGAGGATCACTTGAGCCTGGGAGGTTGAGGCTACAAGGAGCCATGATCATACCACCATACTCCAGCCTGGGTGGCAGAGTGAGACCCTGTTTCAAAAAAGTAAAAATAAAAATAGGATATCTAATTTAGTCCTATTCAAAATTGTGAATGCCTTCTAAGCACTCAGCAAGAATTGACACACATCGTACACCACTTCTTTCTTGAAAGGACATATTAAGAAAACATTCCTCAAATACCTCATTGTACCTAAAATAATCCTTTCATAATATATCTCCTGTCTAGTGAATAAATGAATTAATAAGAATTTAGCCAGTGAACAGTTAGTTTTAAACTATATAAAAGCGATCAAAGATAAAGATGTAAATTGTGGAGCTATCCACATATCAGTGACAATTGCAGTTGAGAAAATGCTAAGGGAGCAAGATCCAATGCAGAAGACCAAAAGATTAAGGAATATGTCTTGTAGTATGACTAAATCTAAGATATGGAAGGAGAGCAGAGGTAGAAGGTTGTGTGATGTCATAGAAACAAGAAAGTGCAAACAATAAGTGTGGACTACGGTGGCACATTCAATGGAAGATCTAGGAGAGAGAACCAGAAAATGTTGCTGCGTCTGTGTGCATTCTAGTGGAAAAGCCAAATGAGTAGGAGAGTAGTGAAATTGTTGGGTTTTGGCATTCGTCTCATCCCCACAATTTACAGCATTTATTTGGTTCACAAATGCAAGTTAACTGCAAATCCGCCCTCACCTTCATTCTGCACCCTGACTATGTGTATAGTTTGCCTAAATTCTCAGTGCAGCTGACCATGTATCATTGTGCCAGTCACAATTCAGAAACCTTTTTTTGTTTGCCAGGTATTGTTTGAGTGTGAAAAAATAAAACGCACTGACGCAAGTAGGCTTTCTGTGGCCGTATTGTTTGCTGAAGCTATGATTGGATAAAGTCCAGTAAAACCTTTAAGATAGGCTCAGATATAAATAAATAAGCAATGTGTATTTTGAAAGAAACTTCTGGAAGAGTCACATGATTCCATAGCTTTAATGGACTTTAGATATCAAAGCTCAGCCCCTCATTTACAAAGAAAAATTGTAAGGCCAATAGGGATTAAATGACCTGCTCAAGCTCACTAAACTAGTTATTGACAAAGCTAATAGAACCAGAAGCCAGTGGAATTCTTATTCCCACTCTATTGCTCATTTTATATGTCATTCCATCTTCAAATGAATTCACAAAACTCCCAGATGCCAACAGTTTTA
Organism: Macaca nemestrina; assembly: GCF_043159975.1. Lineage (NCBI taxonomy): Eukaryota > Metazoa > Chordata > Mammalia > Primates > Cercopithecidae > Macaca > Macaca nemestrina. Next base: position 79,778,645 of record NC_092135.1, on the reverse strand, counting down.
GCTCAGACATCAGACATACCCAATATAGTGGGTACCCAATCTTTAGACCAATCTAGTGACAACATAAAAGTACCTTTACTCTGAGACATTCTGAAATCAACATTCACTACAATTCCAAACTGAGTTTTGAGAAGTAACATTTTAATCAAATATTTAATATCAGCTGTTAAGCAAATTAGTTCAGTTGAAGAACTTCCCAGATTTTATCTAGCTGTTGTTTAGTTTCTAGGTTAGAAATGAGAAAACACTTTGATAATCTTTCCTATTAGGACTTTGAAAAGGTTTTTATGATAATAAAATTCACATTTAAGAACAGAAAGTTTTTTTGAAGACACATCATTTTACAGTGAAACAGTCTAGATAACACTAGCTCAGTTATTGTTAGGTAAGGCCAATTAACATTTTCTCTCTTTTTCTTTCCCTCTCTTCCTCTGTCTCTGCCCTTGGTGAGTAAAACAATCCCCTAAAGGCATTAAAATATGTAATGATATTATTAACCATTTTAAACCCTGGTGGTCACTCTGTCATCCTGTGTAAAGATACTTGTTGCTTACGGTAGGAATAGCATATGATGTGAGTTTATTTGGTTTGATCAGTATTTACAGTTAATACATCATTGTGTTTTTTCAAGACAATTTTGTTTCAGCGTAACTAACATTAGCAGCACCTTAGAAAACAACCCAAAGTAACCCAAATCACACACATACAAACACATTCCAGTCCTTTTGCAACTGCCAGGTACCTGCAGATAAACAAATATGGTCACCAGATACTCACTACATCCTTAAAGATTCATCTTTCAGGCCTATATGAACAGAGAAAAGACCATATAAGTACTATAATATGGTAACAGATAATATAGTTTAGAATAAGAGCTAGTTTATTTATCATTTTTTTTTAAGAACTGCTAAGGTTTTCTGCAGTTCATTTCTTAGGTGGTTATGAGGTTACCCAGACTAAGAGAAAATGCATAGGAGTCTGACTAGCCAGGTAGGAGGTTCTAGCAGTCACTGACTTAGAGAGCCTTAGGAAGGCTAAGGGAGGTAGAGACAAGGCTGGGAGGGGCACAAAGTTGTTATACTTCAGGCTGGAGTCCAGGGAAGTCAGGTAAGGCCAACCACGAGCTTTCAAGGACCATTGTTCTGAGTAACCAAAGCCCAGAGTCCAGGAAGGCAGCGAGTTGAAAAGAAAGGTTCAGGAGAGCAAATGACACCAAAGGGCAGAAGCCATTTGATTTCTGCCCTACTTTGTTCTTCCCACCAAGTGGGGACATCATAGGCCCTTGACCACTAATTACTACCAGAAAGAGGTCAAAAGTCTGCTTGGGAATTCTGCTCTCACTGAGACAGAGTAACTGGGACCACTTAGGGCAAAGAGTTCTGTGATTTTACATCCCAGATTCCTGACTTCCCTATTTTAAACCAAGAGTCCAACTTTGAAAGGAAGTGACTGGCTATATACACCTGTTATACTCTAGATGTGCCAATAACAAGAGTTATTTTATTATTTTCATTCACATAATATTTGATTATTATATTAATAGATTAAATCAAGATTAATATTTGATCACTTATGATATTTATAGGTGTGTCCATTTCACAAGCTGTGTTATCTTGGGAAAGTTACATAACCTCATTGAACCTCATTTTCTTCATCTATACCAGAAGATTTAATGCCATACAGTATAGAAAATACTAATCAACCTAACACTATCCTACTAAAATACTATTCCTCAGACCAGAGCTGGCACTTGATATAAATTATTTCCATTAGTTATATTATTCTTATTATTTCTATTATTCTTTTGTTAGCCAACAAATACTTACTGAGAACCCTACTATATATAAACTGTTCTAGGTTTCTAGAAATACGGTGGTGAGCAAACAGGACATCCTTATCCTCAGGGAGCTTGCACTCTTGCTTACTTGCTGTGTTTATTTATATATGCCAATTAACCACTTTCTTCTTCACAGAGTAATAAAATGTTTGAGAACATGGTGAGGCAATAAGGAAGCCCAAAGATGTAATGATCATAATCCAGGATGTGGATCACTTAAAATATTAGCAAAATACCTTGTCTCATTGCAAATTCTGGCAAATCAGATCACAACAGATTAAATTCACTCTTTCAAGTTATCTGACTATTAAATATAGCATTATAGAAGAATAGTTCACATATATGTATTTGTAACATTTGCTCAGACATCTGCTGCCATTTTTATTAAGAATTACTTTACTACATTTTATATAACCTGATAGCTTCTCCTATGTCCCACACTCGTCTTTGACTTCTGCACTCCTGAAATATAGACCCTAGCTAAAATGTTAACTCTTTAAAAAATTCACATTCACACATAATAAAGTAATTGTTTCATGTTCATATGCTCCATTTTTTCTAATTATCTTCTCTCTATATCAACCTATCACAAAAGTAAATATAGTTAAGGCTTCAATATTTTTTATTCAAAAGACTGAAGATCGAGCTTCAATTCTCTCCTTTGCCAAAGGTAGTTGGTGTTAAGAACTTTTAAGAAAGCCCCTTCCAGCATACATACCAGAAGAGCATGTATAGGGAATGCATGTATAGCATACAAGAAGGACGCTCAGAGGATGTGAAGCCACCAGTGAGACAAGAGAAACCTAGCTGAAGTGGGCATCATCAAGTCAGCTTTTTTGCTAGTGCAGGCAGTGCAGTGCAGTCCAGCAAGGAGCAAGACTGATCCTTCAGTGTATGAATTAGGGAAACTTGGTAGCTTTCCAAGCTTTTCTGAGAGGGGCTTCAGTCTTTTTTTTTTTTTTTTAAACAAAACAAAATATTTCTATATCTACAATCAACTAATCATTGTAGTATATACCCAGTCATAAATGCATTGTATTACTCACTCTTTTGGATCATTTATAACATTATAGCTCTCCTTTAGATAAGATAATCAATACATGATTATACGGGACTTGGCATTGCTAATATACATATGTGTGTTCACATACACTACAGAGTATGACTCTTTATCCCAGGCAAGAGGGTCTCTGTTCTGGGCCTTATGCTTCAGAGAATCTCTCTCTGTCCTTCCTCTGGCTACAGTTATTTGACCAGGATAAAGAATTTTGGAATCAAAGGATTGTACCCACCCATAGCTTAAGACATAACCTCTTCTTTGCCTTCTGTGGTTACTTGAAATCCCTGAATTTCATTCCTCACACCCAAATGGCCAAGTATCTGCTTCAGCTTCTTCCACAGGCCTGTTCCCAGGAATGGACTATCCCATGGGTCTGAAAACTTCTAGACCTGAGGAATGCCCAAGTGGCAGTTGTTTGCAGGGTGTCTGGATAGAACTTGGATATGTGGGCAGAAGTGGCTTCATGCATACTCTTGAGATCTCTCATCTTGCAAGGAAGAGCTGGTTGTGGGAGCTGGTGATGGGAGCAGGTGCAGTGAGGGGCCTGGGCTATGTGCTTTAAATCAGGATCTTCCAGCATCTCTACTTCTTCAACATGAAGCTACAAGGAATCAAAGAATTTTTAATTGAACTTGCCTTTCGGTATATTTTCTAAGGTAGGAGGATAGAGTCCACTTTATTGAAGATATTTAGGAGGATTTAGAATTCAGCATATTGTATGTGGGCCACTACTTGTACTCTTTCTGGTCCCACAAATGTTAGGGAAAGGCTTGTATGTATATATTGAATCAAGAGTTCATTTCCCTAGCATTACTGCTATATAATTTTATAAGAGGATGGCAAAAGTTCTCTACATTTTATAAGGTGAGTTTCAGACTGTGATTTCATACTGAGTCCATATCACATTGGATTGCTTTCCCTAACATGTCTCAGCAAAATATTATACAACCTGATTAAACAAAACCTCATTCCCACACAGCTCCACCTTCCTTACTTGGCAAAGCTTAAATCTGGTAACACCCTTTAAAGACGGTCACTTCAGCCACATTTAAAGGAAATAGCAATTAGGACTCACAATGTTTTTTTTTAAAGTTAAAATCTATTTCTGATTACAAGGCAGGTAAAACAAGAAAAAATATTACTAAAGAAATAACACACTTTCAACTTTTCTTCCCACTCATCTTCTATTTAATAAATAAATAAATAAAACCAAATCTTACTAAACAAACAAAACCAAAAACTGAAATAGAAACAAAGTTGAACCCGATGGGATCATTGTGCCATTTATCTCCCTAATACTTCTAAGCATAGTAATAACAAATTAGTAAATACTTTTTGAGAACCCTCTACAGGCAGAATATGAATATGCTTCTAGGTCATGACAGTCAAAGGACACATATACAATTTAATGTGGAAAATAGAACATAAGAAATGTCAGTCAAGAGAAAATAGTCTTAATGTGAAGTCAGGGTCAAGAAGGATTATTTTACCAACAGCAGTAGATAAGAATTGGATATATTTGGTATAAAGGCAAGAGGGCATTCCATAATTGCATTTTAATTTTTAATTTAATTTTTTTTGCTGTGTATGTGTCTCAATCATAGACCAACTTGCAGTGGTACCCCTTGGAAACATTGAAACTAAGGGATGTTTGCTTTATCTGCCAAAATACAGAGAGCAAGTCTAAGTGCACCTAAGGTCATCTAGTAAATGTGAAGATTTTGGGAAAACTTAGAATATTCGAGTCTAAATAGGGAAGGTATTATATCATCTTACTTTCACATATCTAGGCCACAGAAGATTAGCCAGCTGCCCTAGGTAATCTGAAATAGAGATCACAAACAGGGGCAAGGATGAACAGAGAAAGGTGGGGCATGGATTTTCAGGGTATTGTTCCTGAAAAGTAATGACTATTGAAGACAGTAATGACTGTAAAATGCACTGAACTTTTTTGTAGCAAGTAGATTTTTTCTTTGGATATTAATATTCAGTGGGAACATAGTACATAGGTAACAACGTCTAATTTCCAACATAAGCTCCAGTGAGTCATTGAATCACCAGAACCATATATGGCATAAGTGATGAACTGATCCCACTGTACACACCCAGTGTGTCGTAACTGATGGCGCTCAAGGTAGGCTGTTTATAAACCATCCAGATTTCTCAACATATAACTCCCTGGAATTAAGTCATTCCAATGACAATGTTGACTACATTCTGCATTCTCAAAATATAAATCTAGTTATCATAAATTACTAAGTCCTAACTAACTTTTCCTAACTACCTAAACCATTGTCAAGTCTCTAGTGGAAGTTCTAAACCACAAATATGATCCACAGATTATGACTTGGGAAATATCGCCATAGACACTCAATAAAGTTTGTTGAATTGGATTGAAGTTACAATATCATAAATAGTGCTTCTGCAAGGATGGGAAATGTACTATAGTAAAATGTTTTGTTAGTTGTTTTAGTTTGTAAATGTGTTGAATTTTGAAACATTATCTAAACAAATCGTCTTAGGTATGATACAATGTATAATCCATTATGGCTAAATCCTTTTTGAAAAGAAACTGTGGTAAATGGAGTTAGTACAGAAATTATGCCATTTGTGTTAGAAATGGAAGAAAGGGAAAAGTTAAGCTGAACCAAGCACACTCAATCTCAGATCTCAGCACTTGGTGTTCCCACTGTATGAAACACTCTTTATTAGTATATCTGCTTTACTAATAAATAGTTATAAATAGTTGTCTATTTATATAAATAGATTACTATGCTATTATATAGACAACTGTACTATTTATAGTATAGCAGATTTATATAAATAGAGGCTATACTATAAAGAGTTCCCTGAAGTCTTCCATTTCTGCCTGTTACCTTCACCGAAGAGATCCTCTCCGGCCACTCTGTATAAACTGGTAACCCCTTTCTGTATCACTCTGTATCCTCTTACTCTTTCATTTTCTTTATAACACATATTGATACCTGACCTATTATATATCTATTTTCATACATTTTTCACCTCTTCTTTCTAGAAACTGTTCTTTGAGGACAGGGACTGTGTTTTGTTCATTACTATATCCTCAATATTGAATACCCGGCACATAGTATTTCCTCAATAAGTGTTTGTGAAGGGAATAAATGGATGAATTGCTAAGTTCTGTGTAGGTCAAGATTAAATTACTTTTGAAAATTATCATCCATTTTCACCTTAAATATAGTAAATAATTTTTTGGAGGTAATAAATACATCCAAACATCTGAGATATTTAAAAGAACAATACCAACACAATATTCAAAACTAAAAACAGTGTACAATGTGTACTAATTTACAGAACAAATATTGATACATAAAGCCCCTCAGAGTTGAATTTGCTTGCTAGGATACTCAGTAACAGATAACTAACATAACCACTAAAGTTATAGCTTCCTTGTTAGTGGTTTAAAACCACAGTTAACTTCGAAATACGGTACTAGGACAACTGAATATGTGCAAAAGAATTAAAGTAGACCCCTCCCTCACAATCTATACAAAAATCAATTCAAAATGGATCATAGAATTAAGGTAAAAGTTAAAATTATAAAACTCTTAGAAGAAAACATGTGTAAAGATGACATTGGCTTAGGCAATGATTTCTTGGATATGACTCCAAAAATATAAGCAACAAAACATAGATAAATTGGACTTCTTTAATATTAGAAAGTTTAATGTTTCAAAAGACAACAAGAAGAAAGGAAAGACAGCCCACAGAATGGGAAACAATATTTGCAAGTCATGTATTTGACAAGGGACTTGTATTTAGAATATATAAAGAACTCATAACTGGATAATTTTTTAGAAAATAAAAACTGGAAAAGGATTTTAATAGGCATTTCTCCAAAAAAGATGTACAAATGGCCAAAAACACATGAAAATATGATCAACCTTATTAGTTATTAGGGACATGCAAATCAAAACTATAATGAGGTACCACTTTAAACCCACTAGGATAGCAATAAAAGAGGTAGTTAGGATGCAGAGAAATTGGAACCCTCATACATGGCTGATGGGAATGTAAACTGGTGTAGCCACTTCGAAAACAATTTGGCAATTCCTCAAAACGTTAAACGTAGAATTACCATATGACCTAGCAATTCCACAACTAGGTATATATACAAGAGAATTGAAAACATGTCCACATAAAAACTTGTATATCAATATTCATAGCAGCATTAGTCATAGTAGCTACAAAGTGGAAACAACCCAAATGTCCAGTAACTGATAATGAATAAACAATTGTGGCATATTCTTATAATAAAATATTATTTGGCAGTAAAAAGGAATGAAGTGTTAATACATACTACAATATGGATGAACCTTGAAAACATTATGCTAGATGAAAGAAGCCAGTCACAAAAGAAAGATTACATATTGTATTATTCTATTTATATGAAAAATCCAGAGTGGGGAAATCTGTAGAGCCAGAAAATAGACTATTTGTTACCCAGTGCTGGGCTGGGGTAATGGAAGCAGAAATAGAGAATGACTGCTAATGAGAGTACAGGGCTTCTTTTGGGGACGATGAGAATATTTGAGAAAAAAAAAAAAGAACATTAGATAGTAGTGATGGTTGCACAAGTCTGTCAATATACAAAAAATTATTGAAACGTACATTTTAAATGGGTGAATTTTAGGGCATGTAAATTATACCTCAATAAAGCCAGTTAAAAAATATGGTCAATTCAAGTAGAAATCACAGATGGTTAGCAAAATATCACTGTGGTCACTGAAGTTGTCCTACATAATAAGGCCATATAGAGGTGCATGAACTCTTCTTCTAGAGGGGCTCAGATTATACAAAGGCAATAGAATTCTTCCCTCCAGGACCAGTTCTATTCATAGGCAGCGCAAAAAGCCTATCATTTAAAAGGTGCTCAAAAGCCCGTTGCTCAAAGTTTCTCTTCAGCGTTTTGCTTCAGGGTCTGAAATGCCTTTTATAGTCACCCTGTGGAGTAAGTCATGAAGGGCCTTGGTGAAATAGAAACACTGCATGTGGAAATTCATAGTACATTAACTTATTAACACTCATAAGAATAAGCTTATGAACTTAGCCAGGCATTTCGGTAAGGCCCTGAAGGAATGAAGTGCTAATTAAAATTTAAGGAAAGAGAAAAAGATTTAATACCTGGCATATAGCCCAAAGCAGTGATTTTCAGAAGTAAAATCAGAAACGATACAAATGTGGGATGGCACTAAAGACTAACTTTTGTATATCATAATTGATCCACCTTGCCTTACCTTTCCTGCCACGTAAATCAACTTTAGCCAACTAGGCTAGGTTTATACAATTTTAGCCTTTTGTTCTTTAAGGTTTATTAGGCAAGTTGGTAAATCTAGGATTATAAATCATGATCCTTGGCAGTGAAAAGCCACTGAAGTGTTTTTAAGAAGGGGAGTGCCATGATCAGGTGTTTTAGAAATGTCACTCTGGCTGTAATGTGGAGAACAGATTTGTGGGGAATAAGACTGGAAGTAGGGACATAGTATAGGGACCAACAACCCACCAAAATGGTATGAAGATTTATTCCAGGTGAAAACACCTGAGCTCTAACAGATGCAGAAAAAAGTCTTATCTGAACTTTCCTTATCTGAAAAAAGTAGAGTCAGCTGCCACAAATCATACATTCTGGGTAGTCTCCATAAAAGAGGCACTTGAGCCTTGAGCACTGGGACATTAAAAAAAAAAAAAAAAAGTATAAACAATCCTAATTAAAACCTCTGTTATTCGAAACCCTGAACTCCCCCTTTATTAAGCTTGTATATAAACCCTTACCCCTAGCTGTTTATAGAGCCACTTCTTATGGGGTACTCTCTCATGCATGTGAAAATAAACTTTTCTCCATTTAATCTGTCATTGTCAATTAATTTTCAGCCTCTCCCACCCCTCCCAACCACTACCAACCAACAAAGTTAGTAGAGGAAAAGTTTTTTTTCTCCCAAAAATAGGTTGGGAGGCTGTTGCACTAATCCTAGTGAAAAGATAATGGTGGCTTGGACTAGGGTAACAGCAAAGGGTAGTGAAGTGTTTCAAGTACTATAGAATCAACAGGGCTTGGGGTTGGCTATGATCGGAAAGGAATGGGGAGAAATGAGAATGAATCCCAGGTCTCTTCCAAGTGTCCTTCAAAGCCTAAATTTTTGCTGGCTGAATGGCTTTCAACGGGTAGAATGTGCTATAAAACCTTGTGTTGGGATCTGTGTGGGTGTGGTGATAGACAGGAGGGGGCAGATAGGTTAAAAGCAGGTGAAAGAATTTCTCATGGAAAAAATTTCCCAGTTTAGCAAAAACACCTTGGTGAGCCGTCTTTGGTTCTGCATTTGCAAGTTGTCTAAAATAAGCTAGCAATACGAGAAATTAAATTATATTGCTTGTATAATAAAGTAAGAAGAATGTTTTGCTTCAGTTAGAGATAGATGAGTCAAGTGTTCCAAGACTAGGGAAAGCAGTGGGAGAAAACAGAAGGTAAGGAAGATGGCCCAGCAAGACATCCAGAGCCAGGTCCTGAGAAAATGGGCTGGCTGGTGTCCAGTCCTGCTAAAGAACAGGGATGTTTGATACTTAGGTTAATGCTGTGGGCCATGCTGTGCTGTGAATATAATGTCCTTGTATTCCAAGACTCACAACAAATCTTTAATCCCACTGCCTTGTGTGAATGTGTTTTATGGAAATAAATGAAAACACATGCATTTCACATCTGGGTCCATGCAGAATGGATAGAAGGGGATAGCAATAAGAAGTGAAATGGGAGGTAGGGATGGCAGCAGAGGTTAAAAAGAAAATGATGTTTCACACTATTCGTGAGACCCAAAGTAGGGACAAAAGTGGGGTCATTTTTATTCAGCTATCATAGGGCTATAAAACTCAGAGCAAGTTGGATGATTAGAGCCACCCAGATAGCCAATACATGGGTAAACATCTAACAGAATCTTTTCAATTATCTTTCTTAAGAATTCTAACCTATAAATTTCCTCATTCTTCACTTCTGTATAAAAATGAAAGTACTCCTCTATTTGTGAATGTAGATTATCTGGGACAAATATCTAATGGTTCAGAGTATTAAAAGAGCTATGATCGCCCGGGCATGGTGGCTCATGCCTGTAATCCCAGCACTTTGGGAGGCCAAGGCGAGTGGATCACGAGGTCAAGAGATCAAGACCATCCTGGCCAACATGGTAAAACCCATCTCTACTAAAAATACAAAAATTAGTTGGGTGTGGTGGTGTGCACCTGTAGTCCCGGCTACTTGGGAGGCTGAGACAGGAGAATCACTTGAACCCTGGAGGCGGAGGTTGCAGTGAGCCGAGATCATACCACTGCACTCCAGCCTGGTGACAGAGCAAGACTTCGTCTGAAAAAAAAAAAAAAAAAAAGCTATGATCTGTATCATATATGAAAGGTACCAGTTAAATGATGGAAGAGCTGAGTGTTGGAACACAAAATAATATTGTCTGGAGTAGAGATAATACTGGAAAATAGTTAATCGTAATGAATCTCTTCTTAGTGCTTCAGCAATATGTAGAGTTTTGTTAATTAAGACTTCTGAATTAGTGAAAATATCTAAATTCCAGTAAAAAGCTAGTGCCTTTATATCTGGAATATGTACTGAGCTTGTGAAATAGATTATTTCAGAAAAATATATTAAAACATTTTATCTAATTTTTTAAAGTTTGTTTTCTTATTGTTTAAATGATTCTCCAATGAGGTCTCCTTGATGTAGGGCAGTGAAAATAAATGACGTATTTGGACATTATCCTCATGGGTTAATCTTTTATACAGCCATGTTCTTCATTCTGCTTTTCACAGGCCCATAGAGACATAGCTATATTTACCAAGTTACTGGCTCTCTCTGTGGTTACCACAGGAACTCTAATGAAAAATTAGATTATTTTCTCCCCCTGTTGAGATCAATTAAATCTGTAGGCTACTCTTGATTTTCAAATAAGATTTAATACAATGTACCTTGAAAATAAACTGGAAAATGAGGGTTTTTTAAAGTTAAAAGCCATAGGTGCTTGGTTTGGAGTCTCCTCTGTATTTGGATATTCTTCCATTAAAATGAATAAAACTATTTACATTATTTTGATTCTATAATATGGATTTATTTTTAACTTTACATGAATTAGGTTTTATAGATTCTGTGGAAATGTTAAAATTAAATTCATTTCCTTTTTTCAGTAGTGACAGAAAAATACATACATTAGCATTGTAATTGGTCACTGGGTCTTGTTACATCTGCTATGTGGTGTTTACAATTATTTGCAATTAATAACAGTAGTCAATGGTATCACTAAAATACCTTCACCAGCCTGATATATTAAGCAGGTGGCCTTTAAAATGAAGAATGGTTTTTGTCTTTGAAAGATTATTTAACTTGTCACTAAGACTGGTTCATAACATCATCTAATAGAAAAGATATGCTTTCAGTTTCAGACCACCCTGGGCAACATGGCAAGATCCAAGATCCTATCTCTAAGAACAAAAAAACAAGATATACTCATTGATCTTTCATGTTAAACCATGTCTACAGTGACACTTTGGCATAAATTTAGTAGGCTTTCCACTTACAACTTTTTAGTAAAATGCACTATCTCTAACATTTGTGATGGCAGGAAATTTTTGCAATAGCTTTACAAAATGGGAAGTGGATAAAACATTTCTGTTTTTAGACATAAAAATTCAGGAAATGAAACATAACTAGCTCCTTTTCCTCTACCCAGTCTGTTAATTACACTGTCTGACTGAAATTGTTTAGTTTACAATTATCAGATCTTTCAAATAGTTTTTTCATAGCCATAGTTCTCTCTGGATATATCCATCATTTGAGGAAATTTCAAAAAGAGCAATAGGAAATTCATCAATAAATTTTTCTCCTTCTCTTCCCCCACTAAAAGCTAATGATAAGGAGCCAGATTATAAGAAAAAAAAACTATTTGTGTGCATGGAATAAGTACACCTTTAGCAATATTTTATTACTAGAATGTGAGTATTTTGAACTTTTTTTGGAGAGTTTCAACATAGGAGTGCTAAAAGAGAAATATAAGCCATTTACAGGAGTAAGCACATTTATCACAAATTTGGGTGGAAAAGATGAAAAATTATATTTTATTAATAAGAAGGAATAATAACTTCAGTTAGCTGTTATTTCCTGAGAAACTAATACATATGTTATTCAATGGTCTATTCTAGAATGACAGGTTTCAAGCCTTAAAATTGGTCAATGAGATACCATCTCACACCAGTTAGAATGGCGATCATTAAAAGGTCAGGAAACAACAGGTGCTGGAGAGGATGTGGAGAAATAGGAACACTTTTACACTGTTGGTGGGATTGTAAACTAGTTCAACCATTATGGAAAACAGTATGGCAATTCCTCAAGGATCTAGAACTAGATGTACCATATGACCCAGCCATCCCATTACTGGGGATATACCCAAAGGATTATAAATCATGCTGCTATAAAGACACATGCACACGTATGTTTATTGCGGCACTATTCACAATAGCAAAGACTTGGAATCAACCCAAATGTCCATCAGTGACAGACTGGATTAAGAAAATGTGGCACATATACACCATGGAATACTATGCAGCCATAAAAAAGGATGAGTTTGTGTCCTTTGTAGGGACATGGATGCAGCTGGAAACCATCATTCTTAGCAAACTATCACAAGAACAGAAAACCAAACACTGCATGTTCTCACTCATAGGTGGGAACTGAACAATGAGATCACTTGGACTTGGGAAGGGGAACATTACACACCGGGGCCTATTATGGGGAGGGGGGAGGGGGGAGGAATTGCATTGGGAGTTATACCTGATGTAAATGACGAGTTGATGGGTGCTGACGAGTTGATGGGTGCAGCACAGCAACATGGCACAAGTATACATATGTAACAAACCTGCACGTTATGCACATGTACCCTAGAACTTAAAGTATAATAATAATAAAAAATAAAAATAAAAATAAAAAATAAAAAAAAATTGGTCACAAATTTAAAAAAAATTAAAAGACTACAGCTTAGAATCTCTCTCCCCTTCAGCTTCAAATACATAAGTTTTGCATGAAACTTCATCCAAATAATTAACATAACTAATAAAATGTGGGTTCACCAACTTGAGCCCTTTGCAGCAGCAGTTGTGTGAGTGGGAGCAATGAGAGAAAATTCCTAACGTGTCTCCCTCCCACTGTCCTTTCTTCCTGATAAAGGTCACAGAATTGTTTTAGTTTAGCTTTATGATAGACTGGGGTATAGCTTGTCAGAGCTCAAAGAGATTCTTCTAGTTATCTAGATTCATTCTCTTACTTTATACAGAAGGAGAAACTGAGATCCAGAGAATTTAAATGACTTGCCCAAGGCCACAAAGCTAAAAATAGTGGGATAGGAGCTAGAAATTAAGAGCAGGGAAAGTTTTCTCTGTTAAATATTTGTTGTTGTTAGTTTAAATATGTCAGCCCTATAAGAGATTAATTCAGGTAAGCCAGCTAAAAATACTTGTACTTGTTGTTTCTCAATATAATAAGGATAGAAAAAAATCTAGAGCATAGGAATGAAAAGAGAACTAGCCCACAGATCAGAGGGACATATCATATGTGCTTTGCTTTTTAAGCCTTTGGGCCAAAATCACACTTACTATGATCTTGGTAACTAAAAAGAATCTTGTTCCTGGAGTGCTTGTAGAGACCTGAATTAGTCATAAGATTCTTAGGAAAGAATTCATCTTTTGTTTGATATTGTAATGATTCTTGATCAGAAAGGCAAGAAAGCCTCTTTTATTGTTATAGTCCTAGTTACATTGCAATTGCAGTTGTAACAAATCCTTTGGAAACCTTTGACTCAGTTTTGAATGATTTTGGTATGAGTTAGATGATCTAATGAGGTCCCTCCTGGGTCTTTCTTTCCCTGTGCCTACTGGTGCCAGCACAATGAACTTCACATGTATGTTTAAGGGAATTGCAGTAGCCAGGAATTATAGAATTTCGAATTGTAGATGTACTCAACTTCAGAAATAACCATAGGAAGTTTATTCCAAAGTATTACCAAAATCTTTCTTCTAAAAGATTTAAATGAAGAACACTCAAAAGGCAGTATCAGGACAGAACAATGCAGTTGATGTTGGACCAAATATCTGAGTGAGAGGTCTAGCTTCTAGTTTCCCTTTGACTCAGTTCTTTTTCCTACCACACATAAATCTGTATTGCCTGTAGCCAGAGGATAAAAATTCTAATCCGCTTTCATAGGTAGGAGATTGAGCAAAGCCTCCATTTAGTCTTTGAAGTTTTCCATTTTGCTAAAAGATAAGAAAAAAGTACTCTACCTTTATTTCTGAATTCTCTAGGAACAAATTTAGCTTGATATTATATTAAAACACAACATTTAAAATAATGGCATCTTCTTGACATTCCAGAGACATACTTGAAATAAGTGATGCCAAAAGGAGCTAAAAATGGTGAAGGAAATTACAGAAGTGTTTGACTATCATCCAAAAGATTCTAACAGTTCATTCAGAGGAAAATTTCCCTCCACCCCGCAAGCATCTTAAGCCTCTGTAACAAAGAATGCTAAAGATTTTAATTGACTGACAAAATACAAAGCAAGTGGCAAAATACTTTTGACTTGATAGCTATACTTTTTTTATTTACATACTTGACCATTTTATCAGGAAAATACTAGGTTGAATATTTAAAAATCAGAAATAATTTATATATTATAGAATTTATTCTATTTGGACATAGCAAAGTTCATCAGTTTTTTTTATAGCAAATAGAACTGTGAATAATACTTTATGCTCCTTCTTATGAATCAACATGAAATTTGACAACACTTTCCTTTCTTCATTTTGGATATGAGTCACTGCTCTCAATGTAACCTCCAAAGACCAAGAACCCCTGCTTTAAAGCAAGGAAACAAAAGGAAATGCATCTTTAATTCAAACTGGTTTACCCAGAGAATTCTAGTAGTTATTATTCACTGACTTCTTAAGTATGCATTATAAAGCGGAGTGCCTTAAGTGTCCTCTCTTCAACTTTCCTTGGGGAAATCAATGTAGAAAAGCTGCAGAAGAAAGCGGACTGATAAGTTCTGGACTTGAAGTTTATCAGCAGTTCTACTTACCCATCTATTATCTCTAGTATGCTATTAGATGTTAGCTTTGAGAGGATTTTATTTTATTTTCAAGATTTTGGATCATCTTCCCTCCAAACCCCTCTGACTTTGCATAGAAAAAGTAATAGATCTGAGCTAGTTCTCAAAAGCCTTTCTAATTTAAAACCTGACTCTTTTTCTGCTGTTTGATAACCACTAACCCCACCCCCAGTCTCTCTCAGACATACAAAGTGCTGCAGAGATCAATTCAATACACAAATCTTAAAATCATCTAGAAAGGCCTGTGGTCTTTCAAACAATATTAAAATAAAAAGGAAAAAAGAATATGGCATTCTAAGTAAAACTCCACTTACCCTCACTGGAAAATAAGAAAAAATAAATATAAAGCTGAGGCCCCTTTACTTTTTCAAATCCTAGAAACATCTAGTCCCAAGAGAAACTGCTTCTTGGTTTAGAAGAGTTGAAGTTAAACAATGATCCTTTTTCCATTTCAGAAAAAAAAAAAAAAAGGCCAGCAGAGGCAAATGCTCTGTTGGACAAATTGTTTCAGCAGATGTTCATTGTCCCAGGGAGAAAACAGCCCCTACTTTGCAGCTTAGCAATTGCACATTTAGAAGCTTAAATGTTTTTAACTTGAAATGATCCATTTGGTATGAATGAGATGTAAATATTAAAATCATTTATATGAGCAAGTGGCTACATTTTACTGTTAAAGTCCCCAGAATGCTGGTGACTGTTGTTTGGGCTTCATGTTATAATATGGTGATACAACAATTGTAGCCCATCTAAGCTTTTCAGCTACAGAAGCTGGGCTACAATCTAAGGGGTTTTAAAAAGTCATTTACAATGGCACCCCCGAATAATATTAATAATTGAAGTAATATTTATAGAGTACTTATGATATGGTAGGCAGTTACAATTATTCTTGAGGTAAGGACTATTGTTATGCTCATTTTAAAATGTGGAAATTGAGGCTTAGAAAAGTTAAGTAACTTGACTAAATCACACAGCCAAGAAATGTTGACACTGGCATTTGAAAGCAGGCAGTCTGACTTTAGGGCAGGGGTTAGCCAACCTTTGCTGTAAAGGCTGAGGCGGTAAATATTTTAGGCTTATAAACCATAAAACCTCTATCTTAACTATTTAACTCTGTCTCTGGAGCACAAAAGCAGACTTAGACAATATGTAAATGCAGGTGTATGGCTATGTTCCAATAAAACTTTATTTATGGACACAGAAATTTAAATTTCATATAATTTCCATGTGTCGCAAAGTATTGTCCTTCTTTTGATTTTTTTTCCAACTGTCTAAAAATGTAAAAACAATTCTTACTGCACAGGCTATACAAAAACAGGTAGTGGACTGGATTTGGCCCATAGACTGCGGTTCGTTAACCTCTGCTCCAAGCTCTTATTGATTATACTCTCTCTCCCTAGTAGTGTCTTTTTATAATGTTTTTAAACATCTAATAGAACTATATCTATAACCTTATCAAGTCATGCCAGTCTTTTGTAATATAGAATTATTTGCTGAAATAGGATTGGCTATGTTATATTGACTGGGTTGACTCATATGAAATTTGTCAATATTGGGCTGTTTTGGCCTACAGGAGTAGCAATTTCATAGGTTTCAACAAAATATTTATAAATGTCTGTAGCCTTAAGAGGTAACGCTTTTTATTTTATTAAAGCTAATAAAGTATAAGCCAGTTACCAGGGGAACATTAAGCTATGCAAGCATCACGTGTGGTATACTAGATGATCTTTAAGGTTCCTTTAGAGTCTTTTCTGTGAACGAATTGTGAGAGCCTAGGCCTAAAGTTATGAAAAAAGGGGAACTTCATATAATTACATAATTTCTCTGTGACAAGTACCAAACTGGATCTGTACATGTAGTTTCCATAATGACCCTATGAGATAACTATTTTTATCCAGTTCACAGTAGAAGAAATCTAGGTTCATAAAGACTAAGTAACTTGCCCACATTTGGAGAGCTAATAAATGGCAAAGCCTGGACTTCAAAGAACAAATGACTCCTCTTTGTTTTGCTTGCATAACAAAGGCAATTTCATTGCAATCTGTTAGTTACCACTAAGGCTTTTAAGATAAGATTAATTTTTTTTTCAAAATCATCACTAGAAAATTATAAGGCAAAGTATTTGAATATCTCTCATTTTCAATAAACTCCAAAAATATACTCACACCATTTTTAAACATTTTCTATAGCTATTATTTATATTGTTTCGTTGGAATTTTGTATGCCAATAAACTCCTAGTGAGCAAAATTCAATTTCTAATTTGAAGAGAAGAGGAATCATCTTTTGGTAAATAAAATTGTAGTAAGTTAAATGATTACTTAAAATTTGTAGCTTTACAAAGTCACAATTTTAGAGCATCAAATTTTTCTTCATATTTTAACACAGTAGAACATTTAACAGGAAGATGCGTGTATTTCTGCATATATCACGTAAACAAGATTGGTCGAGGTGGCTCACACCTGTAATCCCAACACTTTGGAAGGCAAAGCAAGAGGATTACTTGAGTCCAGGAGTTTAAGACCAGCCTACGCAATATGGCGAAATCCCGTCTCTACAAAAAATACAAAAATGGTGGTGGTATGTGCCTATAGTCCCAGCTACTTGGGAGGCTGAAGTGGGAGGCCTGGAGGCAGAGGTTGCAGTAAACTGAGATTATGCCACCGCACTCTAGGAATGAGCCCATGTCTCAAAAACAAACAAACAAAAGCATTAAGGAAGGAAGTGAAGAAAATACAAAATAAGATGAAATAGCAATATTAGAATATTAAAATTACAATATTCTGCTTCACTTATGCTTCTCATTCCCTTCCTAAAAATGAAACTAATAGCTTCACTCCAGACCATTGCATAATAAAATATAAAATAAGTAAGGAATTTTAAAGAACTCAGTAGAGACAGATATTCACCAGAGGAAAAGAATTACTCTGAGTTATGGTTGCACTGGAAAGATACATTACTGCTCTTTATCTTTTCCTCTATTTTGTTTCATTTTTCCATTTCATTTCATTTTTTCATTTTTTTCTTGTCCTTTTCTTTTTATAGGTGCTCAATAAATATCCACAGAATTAGCAATTGATTATTCTATAGAATGAAATATCTGTAGAATGAGCAAATGACTATTGAAAAATGATTTGGGCATGGAAATCCAGGAGTACAGTGATTCAACAGATGATTATTGTCTTGCTTTAATGAATCCTTCTTTATCCATTGCTTTTAGAAGCAATGAGGGAAATAATCCACAAGTCATTCAGACAAAGCACTATTTAGTTATATGCACAGCTTAAAGATAATGTGACCATTGTCATTTTAGTACTGGTAATAATCAAGGAAGGGAAAACTGGATAATCCAGTCAGATCATGATTCCTAGACTTTAAATAGGCAGATTCCAGAAAGTTCAATTAACAAATAGGTATGATCGTATAGGCCAATATTATAAATAAAAGGAATAAAGTTACATGGGACTTGAAGACATTCTCAAAACAAAAATTCTGACCCATAATTATGTGTTTAGCCGCAATCAGATATGTGAGACCTGTAAAGCAGGATTTCTTATTGACATTTGGAATTGAACAGTTCTTTGTTGTGGGGGAATGTCCATGTATTGTATGATGTTTAGCAGCCTGCCTGCCCTCTACCTATGAGATACCAGGAGTACTCTGACCCCTCTGTTATGACAACCAAAAAAACATCTTCACACATTGCCAAACTGAGAACTACCCAAAAGGAAGAGAAAGAGAGAGCAAGGACTCTCAAGTATTAGAAAAGTCTACAGAAAATATGAAAATAGGAACATATGAGAAATAACACCACATCAGTTGAGGAAAGGGTTAAAATTTCAGCATAACAAAAATTTTAAGGCAAAAAGAAAGGAATGTGTCCCTATGGTTATCAGAACAAGATTGAAGGTTGGTACTAACTGTGTTTATATAAACAATAGAACAATTAAAATTACTGGAATATTTTGCATATATCTATCTCCTTCATTTAGGTGAATGATCTCCTAATATTATAAAGAGAACATTTTTAGGAAAATAGATAATAAGAAACCACTTTATTAATATATATATTATTCTGAATTTCTAAACTTAGGTAAATTTCATACCAAAGACTATGAGGGAAATTAGCAATCAAAGGCACAATAATGTTTTCAGAAATCTTTGAAACGATGTTCAAAAGATGTACCATATGTTGCGCACAGTGGCACATGCCTATAATTGAACACTTTGGGAGACCCAGGCAGAATTGCTTGAGGCCAGGGGTTTAAGACCAGCCTGGGCTACATATCAAGAACCTGTTAAAAAAAAAAAAAAAAAAAAAAATTGTACCATAAGATAAATAACACAATTAAAAAAAAAAAAAGTAGGTACAGTTTTTAAAAATTGACAAACTACTTAGTAAGGATCCCTGAAATAATTCTAAATTCTAGAACAATGAAAGAAATGCTGAGTGCCTGCAATAGGAGAACTGGTTATCAAAAAGCATCTTGAGTTCACTATAAATGAGATATGTCGTTAACCTCATACTTGACTGGATTTCTTGAATGGTTGATCAGAGTAATGCTATAAAGCAAATCCAGTGTAGTCTATTGTCATGAAAAGTTTGCCAAAGCCTCTTACACTATCTGTGTTCTTGCAGAAAAATTTAAAAACCATGGACTAGTTGAAATATGGGTTATTTACTCTACACCAAGAGCTAACCATTCCCCCCTCTTCTACACATCCATCCTTGTTATAATGCTTTTGTGAATAAGGCTCCTCAAAATAAAGTTTTAAAGCCATTAGATTCAATAAGCAATAAACGCCCTTATGATTTTATGGAATATCAATCACTATGTTCTACAAACTACCAATGAATGCAATTCAGTCTCTCCTTAATTAAGGATGAACAAAAATTTTATAGCCTAATTTCCCTCCCAACTTAGATGGACATTTTTCTTTTTACAAAATTTTAATCCACAGAGAAGCAAATTAGTATCAGTTAATATTTATTAAACAAAAGATTTTTACAGATGAAATCAAGGTTTTTTGTTGCCCTACCAAATATTTCCTATGTAGGTATTTTATTAATGTCACAACCACTCTGCTATACTGACAAAGAAGAAACAGTGTGCTAGATATGGAAAGAAATCTACTTATAAGATACCATCTCAGGCTGATTTTCACACCACTCTCCCCACCTCACACAATCACACGTCACCTTGCTCTAGCAGTGGCCAAAAAAAAAAAAGGACTAAGTAAAAATTTTTACCAGCATAGATATTTTAAGCAGCATAGTACCAATAATATCAAGAGTACATTTTCAGGACAAAGAGCACTCTTTGGCCAGAAAAAAAGTGAAGAAAAGAATGTAAACTACAACAGAATTGTTTAATTACATCTTGCTTGGAAAGAAATGCACAATCCCAACAGAACTAAAAGTGGTAGTGTCACACCAAGTATACATAACCACAAACCATGCTTTTATTTAAATGAGCTACTTCAATTTTACTATTACATGAATTAAAAATGCAGTTTAATGAATTTGTGACAGCCGGTGGTACTGTGATTCTTTATTTTAATTAAAACGTAAATAGTAATTCAAGAAAGGAGACTCCAGTATGAAGAGTTAAAAATAAATGAATGGATTGCATGTTCATATTCAATTATCACTTCATTGACTTTATTTCACATAAGAGTTTCCTTACCAAAGTGTTGGTTCACATGTGGAAAATCATATTATCAGACAAAGGCACGCTGCAATCATTTCTTTCCAACATTAACTAGGTTTCATATTACACAGGTCATATTTATACTTAGGTGGCTTCAAACCCTGAACAAATGGAAACTTACCTAATGACACAACAAATATTTAACCTGACTTATATCCATTTTGATGATCTTCCTTTTAAAGGAAATATGTTCCTAAAGAAACGCAGAAGTATACAAGACAGGAGGTAAAATCTTTGCAAGAAAGGATCAGTAACTACTTTCAACTAGGTTCATCTGCAAAGTTGGCAAGACCTGTTTTCAACATGCAATCAATGTTGCATGATGCTAAGTATAAGTTCACAAGCTTGCAGAGTTCAACCTAAACCTATGAAAGCATGAATTCAAGAATAGGATGATGCTTTGACCCAACGAACTTAACTCACGGAGTCCTTTTCAACCCTTCCCCTACATTACACACAGTGAGCACTGCATTTGTGAGCCTGGAAGCTACTAACTTTGAATGAAGAAATGCTGTTTTTCTTTTAATTCAAATGATTCATAGTAAAAGAGAGAGAAAAGGAAAGGAAATGCTGTTTTTCTTCCTGAGGATGACAAATGGCATTTTTTTGTTTGTATCATACCTATTAGTACAATCCATTAAGTGCAAGGACCCTGATTTTACCTTCATTGTTAAAGGAAAATCATCAAGAAAATAGTCAACAGAAAAGAAAAAAAGATGATGAAAATATATACAGGTGTGTTTTTTTAAGATCCCGAAGTAACCAAGTTATACTTAGATACAAGATCAACTAATCTTTTTGAAGTTAACAAGCTATAAAGCCCATTTTGTAGTTGGAACCAAACAAGATTTGAAATCTTTCCTTTAAATAGAAATAATGATATTTGCTTCCAAAGCCATAATATCAATATTTCAACCCTAAGCACACTCACAACCTCTTGATTTACATATATTTACTACTCTGAAACCAACAACAAGCTCTAGAACCAGTCTCACAGACACCTATTATTATCTCTACCTCTTTTTCTCTTTTTTCTCAGAATCTTCAACTGGAAGAATATCAATTTGGCATGATCTTACATGAAACTATGTCAAGTAGTATCATTATTTTAGATCTACTCATTCACTCAACATAAAAGCATTTAGGTGATTTAGGAAAAGTTAAGCACAAGAAAGAAGGTAGCACTTTCAAATCCAAATCCTACCTGGTAAATTGAAATAGAACAACACTCCCAAAAGCCTTCTTGATTTGCTCTCCTATCCTCAAAGGACAACTAAATCACAGCAGCCTATATTCTTAAACCCTAAAAGAAAAATCAGGAAGCTTGATCTGTGCACATAATGGCCTGCATAATGTAAGAAAGCACTGTTTCTTGGCAACTAGAAAACAATCCTTTTCAATTAACTCACAGCAATTGGCCCACATTTGTTGTTAAACACAGAGTAAAGAAAATGTTTTAAGTGATAAAAGGAACCTGGTAATAACTCATCAAGAAAGTCAGATCAATTTGTTCATTTTGGAAAGTATTTTTAATTAATAGACTGCTGACTCCAATTGCCTAACTCTTTGCTAAGAACATCTATTGACATAACCTTCTCATTTCCTTGTAGCATATTCTTTACTTAAAAACCCAATCCCAAATAGTTTCATCTGTTGCTGCAGAAACACACTGGAAAAGTAAAAGGTAGTTCTAGCAAACCAGTGGTGTGTGATATTATCTTGAGTATTTTGATATATTTTACTTTCTAAAATATCAGCTTAAATGTAGCTCTAGGTGCTCGTTAGGATACAAAATTCAAAACAGTTGTATGTTATATTATCTTAGCTGTTAAAGACCGCTTCCAGAAGGCACTAATTTTGGATGATATGTAAGAAGTTCAGCTGTGCTAGGTTGATTCCGTGCTATCTTGACAGTTTTAAAAGAGTTACATACGCATGAGAATTTAATGAATTTGGACAATCTTCTTAGGGTGCTGTGTATTCTCACATACATACTTGAAATTTCACGTATCAATAGGGATTCTTATGTGGACCCTTGTTTAAGAATCTCTGCTCAAGGAGGCAAGTCTCAGGAGAATATATTATACCCAGATAATTTTTGCTATTAATTAAACTTAACAATTGCAAATAGTAAAGCTTTACCTATTTATTATGGTTATACCTCCCAAATGAGAAGACAACTTAAGATGTACAATTTCCATATCCAATCAAAACCAAATTAGATGAATTTTATCTTCATTACCCCTCCACTTTGCCAGGATTGAAGAAAAGTATATACTGTGATGCTTTACTTCCAACAGCTCTTTTGTTTTTTCTCTCTTTTATCATCCAAATCTCCCTAAAATGTGTCCTCCTTGTCTTGGTATCATTAATGAGAAATTCTTCTTAGGTAATATTTAAAACACGTATCCTTTCTAGGCAATATCTTAGCACAAAGCACTTTCTTTATTGGTGGGAATTTGAAGCAGTGTTGTAAACTGCTGAAGGTGCTGTGTTTGGATAGACCTTCTGGCATCTTCAAATCATGCTCTCTACAGCTGTGTACACTTTCCCTGGACAGAACTGGCTGGGATAATTTTACAAGTGTTTCTTCAATCTTAATACTGACTCTTCCACTTGTTAGCTCTATGACCTCAGGCAGATTTTTTAAACAGTCTGTGTCTCAGTTCCTTTATCATAATGTTAAATTCAGTTAATAATATTTACATCATAGGGTTGTTGTGAGGATTGACTAAGATTACATATGTAAAGCTTCTTTTAAAAATTTGCAGCAGATGATAAGTGCTCAAAATTTAGCTATATTGTTAACATCACTGTTGTTATCATTAGTAGTTCTGAACTTGATAAATTTCAAGGTTCATTTCAAATTTAGGATTTCCAAAATCTTATATAATCCCTATGTAAAAATCTTAAAGTAATGTAAATAAAGACTTTTGGTGTATATACTATAAAATTATTTTCTCTTCCTTTTTTACATGTTATTCCTTATTTATTCATCTATACTTCTAGCATCTGGAGGTTTTATAAGCCCTTTTGCTAATAAAAGAAAATGCACAATTATTTTGAAAAGTGGAATTTTTTTTTCTCTTTTTAAAAAATGCATTCATGTTAAACACGTTGACTTAAATAATGTAACCAGAGGCATAGAGGAGCAGAAATTCTGTAAGAGTCTTTTCTTATGAGACGTTTTATCTCATGCAATGTAATTAGTAAAAGATTCATCAGCCTTTTCCTTACATTCTTAAAATGTATGGACCATTTGCTTTTGGTGTATTTTTGGTGTATACCTTTTTGGATGTATTTTTAACCAACAGCTGCAAATCCTAACGGTTGAAAGGAAATATATGCTTTTGTGTGTTCACTATAAACACAGTTCAGCCAAAGTGGAACATAAAGACTCCCTCATCTGATCCTTTCCAGCTTAGAAGGCTGGTTTAATTTAAATCTCAGCCCAATCCATTACACAGCTCTTGCAATTAATATACCACACCCGTTCTGTGCCAGGAAATAATTCAACATTATTAATAAGAGACCAATAGAACCAATCTTCTTTGATGGGACTGCATTTAGCTACTCAGCTAGATATTTATTATCTGCTTGGCACATGACTTTACCTCTGCCTTGTTCTTTATTTATGACAACCTTGATTTGCCCTAATATCTTGAAATAATTTCTGGTGCAGGGAAATCAACCTATGAAATCTGAAGAAAATGAAAGGACAATATTTGTTTAAAAGTGCTAAACTCTGGAAATTGTAACAGAAACTCTGGAAAATATCAATCTAGTGTCTGTCTTCCAGAAGATTAGGTGTAATGTGAAAGCAGTGCTGCATACACTTTTGGGAAACATAGATACCTCATCTCAAATTCTATAACAATCTAAGTCTCAGACTCATTTCCCCTCTAGGACTCAGAGAAAAGCATAAAAGCATAGCACTTATTAGTAATTTTTGAATGACTTTACTTGTAATACAAGTAAAATGTTGAAATATAATTTACCATAGAAACATTAGCATGCAAATAAAATAAAATCAGTACTGTTATACAAAAATATATGGAATAATCTGTCATGGGATTAGACTTAGTAAAAAACATGAAAGTCACAAGCTTTTCACAGTTTATAAAATTTTAAGCCAGACATTGAATCTCATGTTACACAAATTGATGAGAAATGTGCAAAATGATTCTTATGGATAGTACTTAATGATTAAATACTGGGCTGGGCGCAGTGTCTCACACCTGTAATTCCAGCACTTTGGGAGGCCGAGGT
The DNA here is from genome assembly GCF_043159975.1 of Macaca nemestrina. Taxonomy (NCBI): domain Eukaryota; kingdom Metazoa; phylum Chordata; class Mammalia; order Primates; family Cercopithecidae; genus Macaca; species Macaca nemestrina. The sequence continues at coordinate 79,753,591 of NC_092135.1, read as the reverse complement.
GGGTGGATCACTTGAGGTCAGGAGTTCAAGGCCAGCCTGGCTAATATGGTGAAACCCCATCTCTACTAAAAATACAAAAAATTAGCCAGGTATGGTGGTGCATGCCTGTAATCCCAGTTACTCTGGAGGCTGAGGCAGGAGAATAGCTTGAACCCAGGAGGCAGAGGTTGCAGTGAGCTGAGATCATGCCACTGCATTTCAATCTGGGCAAGAGAGTGAGACTCTGCCTCAAAAAATTTTTTGGAAAAAAAAATAATTATGAAATACATCACAAAATGAAATATTTTATAGGCATTGAATAAACTAGAAATAAAAGCCTAGCAGATTATACTCAGTCAAAATAGAGCAGAGTCAAACAAATTATTTTTAAGTTCTCCTTTTTGGAGATAAGAAAAAAATTAGGTTTAAGAAATGGCTTGGATGCCCATCAGGAGGGTGTTGTTTCTCTAATCTAGGATTCTAATTTTCAGACTTTACAAGAAAGAAATGCCCTGGGAAAATTTTTGAACATGCAGATTCTCAAGCCCCAGTTGTAGAAATACTGATTGAATATGCATTGAGGGAGGCTGACTAATCTTCATTTTAACAAGTTTCTGGGACTGACACAGGTGGGCTTATGACCACTGTTGAGAGCTACTGATCCAGGGAAACAGGTAGCTTGGCGTATCTGCTTCTCTAACAGACGGAACCTTTGGATAATTCAAAGAGGAGGAAGGTGGCCAAAAGGAAGAATTATGATTGGTCATAAGGGAAAATAGCTTCCCTGGGCCAGATAACAGAATGGAGGAGGGTGGAGATGTACAGAAGATGTAGACAGACCTATAATGGCCTCCCACCTCTACCTGAAATGCCATTTAATGTAATGGCATAGAAGCCAAAGTCGTCACAATAGACTACCAAGCTGACCTCCTCTTACTTTCCATTTCTCGCACTCTCCCCTGGCTGACTGCACTCGGTCCACCGACTGTTCCTTAAAACACAGCATCCTACTTCATTTCCCTCACATCTTCCCTTAACTGTCATCTTCTCAAAAGCCCTTCCCTAACCACCTCCTCTAAAACTGCAGCCCCCACCCACCCCACTGACACTCCCCATTCTCTTCCTACCTTATTTTTTCTTTCATTCTATGCTTATTGCCACATTCTATACTTACTTATATTGTTCATTTTCTGTCTCCCCCATTAGACTGTAAGCTCCAGATAGCAGGGGTTTTGATCTGTCCTGTTTACTGGTATATCCCCTGCATCTATAATATTACCTGGCATATTGTAACTGCTATTACAGAGGATTAAAATAGTCCCCATTAAAAAATATTACATGGTTAAAATTTAGGGATAAAAATGATATATTCAGCACTAGAAGTGGATAAAACATTTATTTAAAAGTATTGTTCTTTTTCTTCCAATTCTTCTGTGCTCTTCTAGGAAAAAGAAAAACAAGAAAGAGTCAAAGTATGGGAACCTTTTCAACTGTTACAGGGCTTCAGTTATATTTGTTTTCCGTACTTTCACAAAAGTAAGCATGGGTAGTTATTGTTTAACCCTATCGAAAGCTAATAATTGTGTCACCTTAGCCTTGGGGAATGAAAAACAGGAAACATTTGATCAAGGTGCATAGATTCATAAGTAATATTTTAAAAGGTTGTGTGAAGGGTGTTAAAAGCATTGTTTTTGAATAGAACAACATTTAAAGGGAATAAAAATCTATTTTAGTGAAAGCATTTTTTAAAATCTAGAAATTTGCCCTCTATACTCTATTTCTTTACATGCGTGTCTAAATCTTATTTTTTTGAACAGAATCATTATAGAAACAAGCCTTAGCAATGGAAATGATTATCCTAATTGATAATGGCAAGATTACAGCATTATATTGTGGATGTCTTTCTTCCAAATTGCCTAACATATAAGAATTAAGAGCAAGGATGACCTTACCAGTTCATTTCAAAAAGGAAGAAAGGGCTAGGCAACCTCTAAATCTCTCTTCCACTCCTTCACCAGTCTTCTTTCTCAGGAAAGTTCCCTTTTATTTGTATATAATACTGAACTTTCCGCCAATAATTAAATGAAAATACCTTTAAGTTGATTACTGTGACAAGTAATGGCCTGGTGGCTTTCCAACTTTTTCATCTAGTAGACAGCTGAGCTTACTGAGACGTGAGAAATGCTTTGGGCTTTCTACTTTGCACTAGGTACAAGAGTCAAGTGACTCTCTTAAAATGATGTATATCATTGTAAGTCTCTTGACATTGTATTCTTGTTCGGTTCCAACATTTTCAAAATTCAAAATCTCATCATCAGTATATTAAAAACTGACCATGATATCCCTATTGTCTTCAATAGTATCCTCTATGTATGTACTCCTCCCAAAATATTCTCATTCTTTCTCTCTTACACACACACACCATACACAGACACACACACACACACACACCACAACCTATTGAAATTGTGTGCTCATTCTTACCCAAATTGTTAACTGTGCATCTACCCTCTACTAAGCACTGATATTCCATGTTATAAGTGAGGAAAATGAGCCACAGAGAGGTTATTCCTAAAGTCACAGTTATTTACTAGAGGGGCTGAAACCCAATCTAACTCTAAAACCCAGACTAACTCTAAAATATATGCTTTTAACCACCACACTATATTGCCTCTCCTCAACCTCTTGTCATGTCCAATAAACATTTGTACTTGAAAATTCCCACTACTTTTGTGTGTCAAATAAAAACATAAATGAGAATGACTGATAAATCTGCATATGAATGGATTTATTTAGTCCAATTAATATTTTTTGGCTATTTCTAAAATAACAGCAAGTAATTTTACGGACAAAAGAAGCAAACATTTTCATGCACAGTCTTACCTAATGATGTGCAATTTAGACCTAATCCCTTTGGCCCAGATATGGAAAACTGACACTCTAAACGAATCTTATTGTGTTCTTTTGTGCTGCCAGGTTTTTAAAGGATGAAATTCTGACTGGCAGATGGACTTCTTGGCATCGCTAGACATGCATCACAGAAATTGTTTTGTTTCAAAAGCTTCAAACAAGATGCCTGACATTTCTCAGTAGATATTTCCATTTATGAGCATGATAACTTGTTGCTTGGGAGTGTTAAGGGACAATAACAAAGCTTTTTAAGGCTTTTGTCCTGTTTATAACTTTTTATGATGTATAAAAAGCACATTTACTGAAACTTATCCTAGCTTGGAGTCTAGGTATTCGGTCTTGGCATGTAATCTTCCCATAGCTCCTCTCCTCCACATGAAGAATTTTCCTATATCCAGTAACACAAGAAAATTAAGACACTCTGTGATACTCAGACTTAGAACAGAAAAAGACATTCAGTTGTATACTGTGTGGCCAAAGTTGCTCCCTGGAACAGAGGACTTGAAGAGCATCCCTACTTCTTCCAGATCACTTGTTTGCCATATGTTACTTGAGGTTGCTACCAGATTATCATTAACTCCACATCTTCTTGGAGTATGGAAATCTGACTCCTTTTCAAAAATTCAAGTAAAAGATTTGGCAATTGATATGGTTTGGTCTGTGTTCTTGCCCAAATCTCATCTTGAAATTTAATCCCCATGTGTTGTATGAGGAGCCTGGTGAAAGATGATTGGATCATGGGGAGAGATTTCTCCATTCCTGTTCTCTTGATAATGAGTTCTCACTAGAGCTGATGGTTTTAAAGTAAAGTGTGGCACTCCCCCCTCCCCCATGCTTTCTTTCTCTCTCCTACCACCATGTAAGATGTGCCTTGCTTCCCCTTTGCCTTCCACCATGATTGTAAAATTCCTGAGGCTTCCTCAGCCATGCAGAACTGCGAGTCAATTAAACCTTTCTTGTTTATAAAATATCCAGTCTCAGGTCTTTATAGCATAATGAAAACAGACTAATACAGCAATCTAGGAGTCTCAATTAGGTGTAGAATGGTAAAAAAATAAAAAATAAAAAAATAAAAAAATAAATAAAAAAACACACAAGAGAAAAACACCAGTCAGTCTTTTACCTTTAAACAGGTCATTGCATCATACAAGGGAGGCAAAAGTAGTGTCTCTTCTCTTCTTGAAGGATCAAGAGAAAGATATCTCACATGGTGCCTTATTAGTTTCAGTATCACTCACAGAATTCCTTTTCTTTCCCTACCAAAATTCATGACTTTGACAAATGCTTATAGAACATCCCTTATCTGTCTGGTACTATCACATGGCTGGTAATGCACGAGAAAGCCTAACAGCAAGGCACCCTGTGGTGGGCTTTTAAAAGTGGCAGCAAAATTTTAGACATTTCTGAAACTGAGATGTGAATATGCATTCCCTTACTTTAAATCTGAGTGTGTTTAACTCATAGAATTCCCTCACTTTAAATCTGAGCATGTTTAACTAATAGAATTCGGGACAAATGATGATATATAATTTCTAAAGCTAGATCATAAAAGATGATATGGCTTCCACTTTGTTCATGAGAACGCTCATATGTGGGTTCTGAGTTGCCATTTAAGAAGTCCACCTACCGAAGCTGCCATTACATGAGGAAGCCAATCTATACATAGAGGCCGCCCCTATGGGCACTCCAGTTGGCAGCTAATGTCAACTGCTGGCCGTGAAAGCGAGTCGTAGACGTCCAGCCCAGTCAAGCCTTCAGATGATTACAGCCCTAACCAACATTTGACTAAAACCGCAAGAGAGGCTTGAGGCAGGATCTGCCAGCAGAGGCCTTCCCAAAATTTGTTAAACAAAATCATGAGCAAGACAAAATAAATGTTGTGTTACACAACTAGGTTTTGGGTAGATTTTCTATGTAGCAAGAGTAACAGATTATTATTTCTTGGAAGTAAAGTGTTTCCAAGACCAGTGAGCCTCAAAGAGGGTGTCAGTGAAGGCTTAAAGAAGAGTGAGTGAAATGTTATTTGAGCCTGGAAGATAGGAGCCCTTGGATATGTAGTGGTGGGAAGTTTAGGAAATCTGTCACCTGAAAAAATAGAAATGTACCTAATGAATTAATTGATCTGGCCAAGGATATTTCTAGGCTAAGTGTTGAAAATGACAAGTAATTTATTTAAGCTGAATATCATAAAATGAAGGTAAAGGAATATAAGCTAAAGAAGAAATTACTCATTTTTTGAGCAGAATGAAAACAAATATAAGTGGGTCAGAATTTACTGAGTTCAGAAATAAAACTGTTTTTCATCTCTAGTCTCTCCCAGAAGACAACCCTCAAAAATAAGAAAGAACCCTGGGGCAAAGATCAAATCCAGAAAACATGATAAATATGAATTCAAATGTGTGGCTGTAAAACCTTTTCTTAAGACATTAGAAGGATTTAAGGTAATATCTCACAAACTCTTTCAAAAGGCCTTCTGTGGATTTTCAGGATGTGCCTCAACGACTCTCAATGTTAAATATTATCTTTCTAAAAATCCTAAAGAATAATTTTATAGCAGACTCCTAGGGAACCCAAGGTAGATATCTACTCAGAGATCAACTGTGCCATTCATTTTCACACATGGACACGCTGTTCATTATTGAATATTTTAAGCTAAACGAGGTATCATACCATTACATGACCCCCAAAAACGCCAAGTTGCAAATGAGGGTCTTTTTTAGAAGTTTACCTCAGCATACTCTAAAATACAACATACCTGATCAAAGATTGCTACCTAGATGCATTTGTTGAGAGTCCCTCTGATCCCGGGGACTCTCAATAGACCAGATCCTGATGTATTGAATCAGTTATCAGGTTAAGCATTGCAGCCTCAGGAAAACTGCCTGTTGACCATTAGCTAAACACATTTTCAGGCACTCCAGTTCAGGGAACAGATAGAAGGATTTTGAGTTTGAAGAGAGCATCCTGTGTTGCAGTAATGGTAGGTTTCAGAAGCAGGAGTGTGAAGGAGATTAAAAGAAAGTTTATAGGGCCTGGCATTAGGAGGTACACATGATCTCAGTCCTGCCAGGGCTTCACTTCATTGACGAAATCCTTGACAACATCAAAAAGCATACTTGATACTGTGAAGAGTTGCTGGAACTCGTAAATCCACTTGCCCACCATGTACCAACAGGAAAGAGAAAAGCTCCCTGGATGTGTGTTGATACTAGAATATTTTGCAATAAGCCATATGACAAAGTGCTATTGAACAGTTTGGAAAATCAGGTTCAGCTGAAGCATGTTATTACAAGAGCAATGTACAGTAAGGCATTATAAGAGAAGCTTAAAAACTCATGGGATAGCTAAATTCTCCTTGTTAGCAAATCTTTATGCAAGAAAAGAAAAGGATGACCGATGTCTTTATGCAACCAAACCAAATGGCAAAGTTGAACTGAAGGTTTCAGTTGAGACTTGGAAATTGATGATGATGACGCTGGTTTAACAGCCTTCCCAGTCAATTAACTTCCCTGCAAGTAGGGTCCCAGGAAATTTTCTCCAACCTCTTCTCTGCCCTGAAACCCAGAAAAAGTGGGGAGTCTTAGGGAGAGACTAGGTTCATTAATTTACTTTTAGTTTATGATATCTGACTGCAGAGAGAACACCTGTGACCATTCAAGTACAAATCACCTTTAACAGGTGGTTCCCATTTGTGTGGTGCACATTCAAGAAAATTTATAGAGCTGCCAGGTGAAATGAAAGTGTCTTCCCTTCCCCTTTTCAAATTTGGTTATAGAAAATATCAGTATTTTCTAGGAAATGATCCTTGCTATGGGAGACTTTCCATAGCTAACCGGAAATTGAAGTAAAAAACAAGGAGGAACCAAGTAGATAGGTTATCCTTGCAAGCAAAATGCCCCATAGATTTTCTGGATCCTTTTTGTAGGAGGCAGAGATCATGCAGTTAGGGGCTGAGAAGAACAGAGGCTGATGCACCTTCCCTGTATGTAGGTGTCATTAACCTAGAAGTAAGCCTTGATTCTGAGAGTAGAAGATGGTAGAATATACTGAAGAGAATTGTATTTTTTCAGGCCCCACATTTTCTACTACTATGATCTTTAGGAACAATTGTATAGCCCCCCCCCCCCCGGCAATTCACATATCATGAGATATCTTACTAATGTAAAGATATGCCTCCTGATTAGGCTGATGCAGTGACAGTACTGGTATGAGGACAAGCACTGTGCAGATAAGGAGGAGAAACCTTCCCAGTATCCAAGTGATAGAGCAGAGCCAGAAATCAATACCTCAAGGGCTAGTCCAAACCAAAGAGAAAAGGGACTTATTTGGGCTCAGAGGTGGAGGTCGAGGCTTGGGTGCCACAGGTACATTCCATGTTTTCTTTCCCCCCATGCCTCAAGAAGAGGATTTTCATGAAACACGACCAGTGTCTGTGTTTTTCCCAGTCAGGGATGCTATATTTAACACTGTCATGTGCCACCCAGATCCCCTTTTAGAATCAAGGTATTCACTATCCTAGTTGACTGGAATTTTGGAGGCTGAGGTCTCACAGCTGTGTCCTATTTGAGGACTTGCCCTTAGGTGAAAGAAGCTGTCTCACCGAAGGCTATCTGCTCTCCCTGGCACACAGAGCACATCCAATGCCTAGGCATTGCAGAGAACAAAAGTCTGTCCCTCAAGCCTTGATTCAAGACACCTCTAAATGGCCACTGCACCTGCAGAAAACCCTGTAGGATAGACAGAGTCTATTCTTGTAACTACAGCATGAGTCAGCTTCTCTTCTCCTGTGTCCTGGGTTAACAGTAATTCCTTTAACACATTAACTGGTTCTAACTGGATGTAAAGACACTTTGTAAGATGTGACAAAAATCAAAACTGTGACCTGGTCTCCGACTTCAAGGAGATTTTTAACTGACAGGACATATAAATGACTCCAAAATATAATACAAGGCTCTGTGTCCCAAGTGTAAGGTGCTAAGACATTTATTCATCCAACTTTATACACCTGCTGTGTGCTTTGTGCAGCCATATAAAGATAGTAAGATGTGAGCTCTACCATTAAAGATTTCAGGGCGTTCAGAGGAGGGAAGATCTATTTTTGACAGGAGTCTCTTCATGGAGACTCAAGCTATTAATGTCTCACTTCCTGAAAGATTTGAGTTGGATCGTAAAAAGTAAGTATTTTATGGAGGGTTGGGGGTGATGGAATAGGAGGGAAATTCCAGGTGGAAGTAATAACATAAAGGCAGTAAATGGACATCCTTTTAGATTATGAGAAATACTTTCTCTTAATAGTTGCTAATGGGATCTTTCCAAGTGGAGCAGGAGGAGAATATTTAACAAGCAAATGGAGTTCATGGTAGGGGGAGGCCTGAAGATAAAGGTACTCAGGTGATCTGTTGGGGGAGGAGGGCTCTTGGTATTCCCCTGACCAATTTTGGTGGTAAATGGACACATGCAGAAGTTAATCCTGAGAAGGGCACAGCAACTAGGGGCTCAGACCCCCTCAGGGAGAAGGGTCTGGGTCATCCCACCAGGTACGCAACCAAGATGAACAGATAAGATAGTTAAGGGTGAAGTGAATCTAGTAGATGGGGTTAATAGATGAGAGAGACTATAAACATCAGGTGCAATCTAGAGAATACCTGGAGGGGTAGAGGTGGGGGTAGGTTAATGGCAAGGGGTTGGGAGGAAGGAGGGGGACAGGGGAAGGGCTGACATTGTAGCTTATCCCGCTAAATTTCCTCTTAAAAACTTCCAAAATTGTAAGTAGGAGACAAATTAAAATTTTGGGAGGGTTGTTCCCTTGTGGGGAGAACATACTATATGAGGCTAGTGGAATGGAGTAGCATGGGCTGGATTGTAGTGGATACATTTGAATACCTCCCAGATCACCCTTCATGATCAGGGCACACACCAGATGCCTGGGGTATTGGCTCTGACAACTAGCAGCTGTGTCCAACTCTGGAAATTGCTCTCAGCTGAAGGAAGCTGTCTTGCCCAAATCTACGCTCCAATTCCTTGGGGCAGCCTATATCCAATGATTGATTCCATAATGAAGGACACTTTTCGACCTTGCAAGATCTCTGTGGCATTGGGTAAGGCAAATGTTTCAACCATACTTCATTTCACTTCTGCTTCTGCCCTGTGTTGTTTTTCTTGCACCTTCACAGATACAGCTTTCAAAAGCACTTCTAGTAAACTCCTGCATGCAAAACCCTAGGAAGTTTTATCTGCGCCAATAGGGTATATTTATAAAGCTGAATCTCTAAAAAGGAAAGATCCTGATGCCTCCTTTACTTATCTTTTTAGAAACAGGGTCTTGCTTTGTGGCCCAGGCTGGAGTGCAGTGGTGCAATCATAACTCCATTTAATTTTTTTTTGTAGAAATGGGGGTCTCACTATGTTGCCCAGGCTGATCTCAAACTCCTGGCCTCTAGTGATCCTCTTGCCTCAGTCTCTCAAAGGTTCTCAAAGGATTACGGTGGTGAGCCACCGTGTCTGGACTGCCTCCTTTATTCTGATAACCTCCTTAAGGGATTGTCTATATAATACTGAGTGTAGGAGATATATATTTTGCCTAAAATAAGCGAAAGAATTTGGAACTCACAGGAAGCAATTTCATAGGAAGGGAAGGAAGATCACAAGAGGGAACGAAAATGAGTTAAGAAAAACTGATAAACGTGTAAGGAGGGGTGGAGCGTGGGGAGGATGTACGGTAAATGCACCTGATAGCAGTAGTAACTTAAGCATACCCTTAGAATGAACCCGTAGGACAGTCATATTTGAATGTGTTTTCTGAGCTCAGGAATCCAGGAGTGGCCAACTCAGACATTCGTTTTTTATGATAAACATCTGAGCCCTGGCCCATCCTGTGGAACACAGGCTGTACAGGGGATCAAGGCCCTGAGTTCTGAATTAAATGAAGGTTGCCAGGTGGAGGTCATCAGGTGGGGGGTGTTAAGTGAAAATGCTGTATCAACGGCATGCTGTTTGCAAGTGGTTGCTGTTTTCCTGACCAGCCCGCTACCACTGGGCTGTGCATTTATGTTGTCCATCCGGCTGCCACTGAACTGTAAGTAAGGCAGATGTCTTGTCTAGATCACTGCCACTGGAACATTTCTGTATGTAAGGAGGTTCTCCTGTCCAGGCTGCCACCACTGGACTCTTTCCTGAGCCTCTGATAAAGCCCTATGTCTCCTTTGCTGGCTTTGGGTTTCTTCTTAGGCCTCTTGAACCTGGTGCCTTCCCTACTGAGGTTAATAGGGCTTTAGCATAACAGGAGAGGAGATTTCTTGTTGAAACCGTGAAGGGACTGAGTTTTTTATCCAGACTGAGGTGGAGAAGAAGAGTTGGGCATATGTCAATATGGGAATCATATACAGTATCTAATCCCTCCTCCACCTCCTTGGGAATTATCATGAAAAGCCTTGAACTCCTACAGGTCATTGAAATTTGAACTTTGAGGTGTAGAAAAATTCATACCAAATATCTAGATTACAAAATATATTTGGTGTATCAAGTGGTTTTCCTCTTTTAGAGCTAAATTTGTTTTTATACCAGTATCCCTTCCTAAATAATTATTTTAACTATTTGTTGTGATCATTGTGATTTATCATCACCTCTACTGTAAACTCTGGGGTCATCTTTGGCTTTTCCTTCAATGGCTATACCTAATATGTCTGGAAATCTCATAGGGTCTGCATTTAAAATTTTAAATTTAGGAAGTTCTTCAATCGAAAGGAATATTAGACCAACCATAAACCTGGATCTATATAAAAAAATGAAGAGTGCTGAAAGTTAAATAAATCAAAGTAATAGAAAATTTTCTTTAATTTGCTCTAAAAAATAATTGATTATCTAAAGCAAAAACAGTAGTAATGTATTACATGTTTATCGCAGATGTAAAAGTAAAACGTGGCCAGGCGTGGTGGGTCACACCTGGAATCCCAGCATTTTGGGAGGCCGAGGCAGACGGATCACAGGGTTAGGAGTTTGAGACCAGCCTGGCCAATATGGTGAAACCCTGCCTCTACTAAAAATACAAAAAATTAGCCAGGTGTGGTGGTGGGCACCTGTGATTCCAGCTACTCAGGTGGCTGAGGCAGGAGAATTGCTTGAACCCGGGAGGCGGAGGTTGCAGTGAGCAGAGATCACGGCATTGCACTCCAGCCTGGGCACAAGAGTGAGACACTTGTCTCAAAAAAAAAAAAAAAAAAAATTGCACCAAAGTTGGGAAGAAAGAATTGGATATATACTGTTTTAAAGTTCTTATACTACATATGAAGTAGCATTATTTTAATGTATATCCTGATTAAACACATATATTTTAAAACATACAGAAATAACTAAAATATTTATAGAAAGGTATATCTAATATGCCCATGGTAGGAATAAAACAGAATTTTAAAAAAATCCAAAAGAAGGTGAAACTAAAAACAGAAAAGAAACTAAGAACAGGTGGGATATTAGGAAAAGCTAGTAAGATGGTAGTTGAATCAAATCATAAATAATTAAATGTAAACAATGTAAACACATCAATTTCAGATACATATTGTCAAATTAGATTTTTTAAAGCAAGACCCAACTGTACATTATCTACAGGAAATTTATTTTAAATATAAGACAAAAGTACAAAGTAAAGAGATAGAAAAAGATGCACCAGTAAAATGAATCAAAAGAAAACGAGAGTAGCTATATTAATAACTGAAGTACACTCAATGAAAGTTACCAGGGATAAAGAGGGATATTACATAATGATAAATGGATCCGTTCTCCAAGAAAACATTATTGTTCTCCATGTGGAGGCATTTAGCAAGAGGACTTAAAACTACATGAGGAAAAATTTGATAAAAATAAGGCAAATCCACAATTATGGTTGGAGATTTCAACACTATTCTTGCAGGAATTGATCGGACAAAAAGAAAGAAAATCATTAAGGATATAGAAGATCTAACAACATTATCTATCAATTTGAGCTTATATAGAGAGAATACTTCACCAATTGTCGAGTACACATTTTTTTTCAACTTAATATGGAACATTTATTAAGAATGATCATCTTCTGGGTCATACAACAAATCTTAATACATTAATACACTTAATTGAAATAATATACAATGTTTGAGACCTCTCAAAAAGACATCTAGAAAATCTCCAAATATTAGAAAATAAAACTAATTATTTATAAATCATCCATTTGTCAAAAGAGGAAATTACAAGGGAAATTAGAAATTGTTTTGAGTTGAATGAAATTAAAGCATAACAAATCAATTTGTGGGAAGCAGCTAAAGCAGTGCATAGAGAGAAACATACAGCAGTAAAACCTTTTATAACAAAATATATGCAGAATTCAACTACTTAATACTACTTATGATCTATCACTCTTCCTCACCTAGATTATTAAAAAGCCTCCTAACTGATGTCATAGCTTCTACCCTTGCCTGCTACGGTCTTCTTAATACAGCAGCTAGAGTGATTCATTTAAATCCTATGTCAGATTATGCCACTCTGCTCAAAATCTACATTGATTTTTCATTTTTCTCAGTGTAAACATCCAAGACCTTATGAGGCTACCTTGATCCTGTATGTTCTGCTCCGCCCCTTACCTCTGTGACCTCATCTCCTTGCTCTACCTCTTCACTCACTCCATGTGGCTCCACAGCCTCCACACTGTGCCTGAAACACATCAAGCACCCTCCTGCTTTGGTCTCAGACACTGGCTGTGCCCTCTGTCTAGAACAGTGTTCTCTCCAAAAGTCACAGGGTTAACGCCTTCAAATCTTTGCCTAAATATGCCCTTCTCAATGATGCTATTCTGGACCATCCTCTTTTAAATTGCAACCTGTCATTCTTCTAGCCCTAATTTGCCTAATTTTTTCCCCATAGCATTTATCGCTCTCTAACATAATACATATTTTCTTTTGTAGATTTATTTTTATCATTTGTCTTCCCACTAAAATATAAACTCCAGGAAGACAGTGATTTTCTATCCCTCTGTTTTTCCTTTTTTCTTTTTGCTGGTATATCACAAACACTCAGAAGAGTGCCTGCTGTGTTCGGCTCTAAATACTTGAGGATTCCAAGCATCAAGGAGACAAGGGGGTTGTATAGGATTACAGAAGAAGGGGAAAGGAATAAGGGAAGAAGAAACCTTATGTAATTTAACTCTGTGAATACTTTAGGAAAGATTTGTAGGTGTTTGAAGTATTGGTGCAGCAAATTCCATGTGTGAACATGCAACTACTCTCAAATTCAGTGCCCCTGAATTTTCCTCTTAATATTTATTCTGTGGTGAGGCCTTCAGAAATCTTTTTATTGTAATATTCATATTTCTTTTCATTTCTCAACATAATTTTGTAGATTTTCTGCCTTCTTAAGGCTGGTATTTATATGAATAACATGGGGTTCATAATGGGAGGGGTGGCAGTATGTGTGTCCATATACCTGGAAATTACATGTCAACATACAAATGTATACTTAGTCTTAGGGAGGGAACTATAGCTTTGTTATATTCTTAAACAGGCCTACATCTCAAAAAAATTTAAAATATTCATTGACTGTATTTATAAGATAATTTAGATTTAAGAATGCATACCTTGTCATGTTTATAATCAACTGATCTTTGACAAAGTCAAGAAGAACATACACTGGGGAAAGAATGCCCTCTTCAATAAATGGTGCTGAGAAAATTAGATAGCCACATGCAGAAAAATGACACTGGACCCCTACCTTACCATATACAAAAATGAACTCAAGATGGATTAAAGACTTAAATGTAAAACCCAAAACTACAAAATTAGGAGAAGAAAACCTACAGAAAACTCTTCTGGACACTGGTCTAGGCAAAGAATTTATGACTAAGACCTTAAAAGCATAGACAACAGAAAAAAAATAAGCAAATGGGACTTAAGCTTTTGCACAGAAAAAGAAATAACAGAGTAAAGAGACTACCTGTTGAATGGGAGAAAATATTTGCACACATCCAGCAGGGGACTAATATCCAGCATATACAAGGAACTCAACAACAACAACAACAATAACCAATTTCATTAAAAAGTGGGCAAAGAACATGAATAGATATTTTTCAAAAGAGGACATACAAAAGGCCAACAGGTATATGCAAAAATACTTGAAATCACTAACCATCAGGAAAACCCAAATCGAAACCACAATGAGATACCATCTTACCTCAGTTGGAATGAGTATTATTAAAAAGTCAAAAAATAACACATGTTAATGAGGATGCGGATAAAATGAACTGTTAAATTACTAATGGGAATGTAAATTAGTATAGCCTCTATGGAAAATAGTATGGAGATTTCTCAAAGAACTAAAATAAATAAAATAGAACTACCATTTGATCTAGCAATCCCACTACTGAGTATCTTTCTAAAGGAAAAAGAAGTAAATATATAAAAAAGATACCTGCAGTTGTAGCACTATTCACAATAGAAGAGACATGGAATCAACCTAAATGTCTATTGCCAGATGAAGAGATAGAGAAAATGTGGTGTACGTATATATGTAATGGAGGACAGGCATGGTGACTAATGCCTGTAATCCCAGTACTTTGTGAGGCCAAGGTGGAAGATTGCTTGTGACCAGGAATTCGACACCAGCCTGGGGAATATGGTGAGAACCTCTCTCTTGAAAAAAATAAAAAAAAAAAAATTAGCTGGGCATAGTGTCATGCACCTGTGGTCCTGGCTACTCAATAGGATTGCTTGAGCCAACGAAGTCAAGGCTGCAGTGAGCCATGTTTGTGCCACTGCATTCCAGCCTGGATGACAGATTGAGATTCTCAAAAATATACGTGTGTGTGTGTGTGTGTGCATATCTGTGTGATGTATAGATACACACATACATATCTTGGAATTGAACTACTCTGAATATAACCCCTTTCTCTGTCCCTTACTAGTTGTGCAATTTTCAGTGTATGCTTTAACAATCTGAGTGTCTGTTTCCTGTGTAAAGTATGTGTATATGTATGTGTGTATAGACCACACACATACACACAGTGGAATACTATTCAGTCGTAAAAAGTGAAATCATGTCTTTGTAGCAGCAAAGATGGAACTGAAGGTTATTATCTTAAGTAAAACAAATCAGGCACAGAAAGACAAATGTCACATGTTCTCAAAAATAGGTACTAAAAAGTATTCATGTGGACATAGAGTAGAATTATAGATAATGAAGACTCACAATGGTGAGAGGCTTGAAGGGAAGATGGCAAGAAACTGGTTATTGGCTACAATGTACATCATGTAAGTGATAGATAACCCGAGCCCTGGCTTAATCAC
Source organism: Macaca nemestrina (assembly GCF_043159975.1). NCBI lineage: Eukaryota > Metazoa > Chordata > Mammalia > Primates > Cercopithecidae > Macaca > Macaca nemestrina. The sequence goes on along the minus strand of NC_092135.1, from coordinate 79,738,400 downwards.
TATGCAATCTGTACATGTAACAAAATTACACATATATCCCATAAATTAGTACAACTTTTTTTTTTTTTTTTGAGACCGAGTCTCGCTCTGTCGCCCAGGCTGGAGTGCAGTGGCCGGATCTCAGCTCACTGCAAGCTCCGCCTCCCGGGTTTACACCATTCTCCTGCCTCAGCCTCCTGAGTAGCTGGGAGTACAACCTTTTTAAAAGATGATGTGACTTGGAGTCAGACTGCTCTGAATGTAACCCTTGCTCTGTCCCTTACTAGCTGTGCAATTTTTAGCATATGCTTTAGCAATCTGAGGCTGTTTCCTGTGTAAAAGGGGGATGCTTATACTGACCTCATTGGTTTTCTTTCTGTGAACACAAAAAGATATGATACATGTACAAGACTCAGCAGAGTATATGAGACTTGGTAAGCACTCAAGTGAAAGTTATGAGTATTACTAGTGTTTGTAAAATCCTGCTTTTAAGTCACTGATTTAAAACTCAAAATAGTGTACCTTTGTAGTGTTATCCATATAACACTCCTAGACAATATAGCATGTAGAAAGTCAATAAAAATATTTGTTACATTCTACATGTATGTATATGGACTGACTTATAAATTTATCCTAATAGATAAACTAGGATACAATTGGATGGGCTATATAAACTTATCCTAATAGAAAAGAACTTCCATGGGGGAAAAAAATCTCCATTCATTCTCTTACTCACTGAACTAATAATTACTCAGTGTCTTTGTTTCACAGAGTACTATGAATATAGCAGCAGTAATTTCCTTCAGGAAAATATTCTGTTATGAAATCTCACACAGAAGCTTTAAGCGAGAAACCAAGACACTTCCCTTCCTACCCAGTACCCACCGACTAACCTATCAGTAGCTGTGTAGATGATCTCAGCTCCAGCTCCTGCCATTGGAAATAGTTCTGTGGCCTTGGCAAGGCCTATTCCCAGGGTATTTCTAAGATTCGAGCTGGTTTCCCCAACTTGTTTTCTAATAGCAATGTTCTCACTGCCACCAACCTTCTCCCTATCTCCATCTTGAGTGGCATAACTCGACCTCTATTTTGCCCCAAAGTTAAATGCCCTCAAAGGAAGCTCCATATCACTATCATTAATATCATGTGACTATGTTATTATTTATTTTATTTTGAAATAGTGTCTTGCTCTGCCACCCAGCCTGGAGTGTAGTGGCATGGTGATAGCTCACTGCAGCCTCAGCTTCCTGAGCTCAAGTGATCCTCCCACCTCAGCTTTCCCAGTAGCTAGGAGTATAGGTATGCAGCATCTTGCTCCCAGCTTAATTTTTATTGTTAAATTTTTTGTAGAGGGGGGTTCTCCTTATGTTGCCCAGGCTGGTCTCAAACTCAAGGGCTCAAGCAATTCTCCCGCTTTTCAGCCTTCTGAAGTGCTGGGATTACAGAGGTAAGCCACTGCATCCAGCCTGACCATGTGATTTTCCTAGCAGCAATGGGGTGAGATGGAAGGGTCAATGATAACAAGAGAAGGCTAAAATCCCAAATTCCCCCTCCTCTCAAACTCAAAAGTAAGTTATACAGGTATAAAGAAATCTAGGTCCTGAAGTTTGCAGTTCTTTCTTGATTTTTAACCATAGCTGCTTTTTTTTTTCTTGAAACTTCTCCATAGTGCAAATGACAATTTCCATGCCTTAAGGTTTGCCCACAAAGTTATTTCATTATTATACCTATCAAAAAAAAATGATTGACAGCAACAAGTTTAGGTTTGATTTCTTTAAATGGACCAAACTGGCAAGTTATCCACTAACATCTCTTTCCAGACAATAATAAACCAAAATACTATTTAAGTCTGCCTCAAAGAGTGGAATACCATCTACAGGTGTGTGTTTATCAGTGTGGGAAGGGACCTTGCTTTTTCTGACAGTTTGGATCCGTGGAAACTTCACTAGAATGCTACCGTAACACCTGACAGTATCTCACATTTTCCCAATCACCCTGTGGCTTTCTGTCTAGAGCATATTATACTTTCTTCTTTCAGACTTTGAAAGTTCAATTCAGAATCATGTCACTGGCTCTGTGAAGAAGTTTAACAAGGCTATATTCAGCCTCTCATTATCTTCCAATTAATTATGTTCCTCAAAACACAACAGGCTTAAGAATTTAAACCATCAACTTTAACTTCTGAGATGTTTTCCTTTCACAAATTAGTGTTTCTCAAAAGTATAATGTAAAAATAGTGACACTGACATTCTAGAAAAACAAAGCAGCTACCTTTCAACAGTTCTCTTTGGGCTAGGAGATATAATTTTACATCTGTTTTTACATCTGTATTTACCTCGCAAACTATTTCAAAACACTGCTTTAAAGAGAGCTGGTATTCTTTGTCCTAAAGATAATGAAACATAGAATCAGTTGTTGAGGAACATATATTTTGAGAATGATAGTGGGCCCTAATTAAAAACAAACAAAAAAAGCACAGAAATTTGACTGATGGCCATATATAAATGATGAATCTTTAGCAGTTCTTAAAATTTTTCCCTTACCATCAGGGCACGGTGGCTCATGCCTGTAATTCTAGCCCTTTGGGAGGCTGAGGCGGGTGGATCACCTGAGGTCAGGAGTTCGAGACCAGCCTGGCCAACATGGTGAAAACCCATTTCCAATAAAAATACAAAAATTAGCTAGGTGTGGTTGTACATGTCTGTAATCCCAGCTATTTGGGAGCCTAAGGCAGGAGAAACGCGTGAACCCTACAGAGGAATGTTGCAGTGAGCTGAGGTGGCAGTGCTATACCCCAGCTTAGGTGACACAGTGAGACTCCATCTCAATAAATAAATAAATAAATTTGCCTTTACCATTCAAAGCACTTTCTGGAAATGGAAGCCACAGCCTGCTGACCCATTTATCTAGTCCCACAGATAATAAAAATTATCTGTGCCCACCACTATCATTACATAGCATGTGACTAGAGATTTATTTCCATATAGCAACTGGCAAAATAAGCAGATCATATTCACACACTAGATGTTTATTGACTCTTTATGAGTGAATATCTCTATGATGTATCTTGTAAGAGTAGAAAATATGAGTCATGGCTTCTGTCCTCAAGGAGTTTGTAGGTAAATAAGGGAAGTGACACTGGCATAAATAACTATGTTATAAGAGAGAAAGGTCCCTTTAAACATCTGTTTTATTTCAGTGTAGAAAACAAAAGCACATTCCTAGATGAGGTTTAAGGGAATCATATAAGAAAGGTACCCTTTGGTCTTCTTCATAGCCATTTCACTGTATTTGGTCCCTTTTCTATTTCCTGCACTCTCTGCCCCTCCCCCGCACCCTGCAACAAATAAATACAAGAACCAATCCTGAAGATTTACTTTTCTAATGGCAGATGCATCAGAATTCCACACATGTACCTTGTCTGAGGCTCTTCCCATGCTAAGCACAAAATAAAGTGTACTACTAACTCAGATACAAATCTCATGCCTTATTCCTCTAAAAGTGTTGTATATCTTTAATCTTAACACAGGACATCAGTAGAGATTGTTTATTAAAAGAGGAAATCAAAACACACAGAGGCCGTTAGCCCACGTTTTAGATATCCCATTAATTATGAGGCTGACATTAGAATCTTTTTTTCCAAAAGGAATTAGGCTGTGTTCCTAGTCCTGGGGTAGCTAGGAATTACTATTACTAATTACCCCATCAGGGTACTGAAAAAAAAAAAAAAAAAGCGATCAAAGAGTTTAGGGATATACAGTATCAGGACACAGTCCCTGCTTTATCTCCTCAGAGTTCAAGCTACCCCAAGGTGAAGAAGTAAGGATCAGAATCCCTCAGGGCTCTTCCCTGCCATGAGCTGGGAACACATAGCTGATACTGGAGAAGCCAATGATGTGTACAATTTGGATCCAAAGCCCCTGTTTCCAGTTCTACTTCTCTGATATACTTTTCCCCCTTTAGTACTACAGATTTCTTAAATCAGAGATTATACCACCTTCCTCGAAAGTATACTTTTGCTTCTAACTCAGAGCCCCACCTTCATTTCAGATCTTTCTTTTCTCTTTTCCCCTGGTCGGAGGGCCTCATTATTCCTTCCTCCTGAATCTTCACCATACTATAGGCCTTCATAAAAAAGCTGTGGGGAAGTGTGGTGCCCAGAGACAGGAAGAATTTAAAGCGATACAGTATAAGCTGCCCTTTCAGGCTTTATTTACTTTTCACATCCTATGTTCACTTCTGACAGTGAAGGGCAACCATTTCCTTAGTATATCAATCAACCAAAAACAATACATCAAAGCTCTAACTATGTTCCAGGAACTGTCTAGCACATTATCTTCTAATGTCTAGAGAAAATACCTACTGAACCTCTTCCCACACTTTATATGGTCATTCTTCTCCCTTGTTATGGCACTCTGATATTTTTAGTCTTACACTTTTCAATATAGAAAATTCTACTTAATAAAATGGAAAAAAATAATTTCAATGAAGCTTGTATATTCATAAAATAACAGGATTCATAAAAGTATTCATAAAACATCTGGGATATTAGCTCTGTTAATACCATCCATGGTTTCATATAACAATATTTTCTTCAAAGTTATCCTAAAGAACAATAGTGAACAAGATCCTAAATCCTCAAGTAAGCACTAAATGAATACACATATTCAAAACAAGAACTGGTGAAAGGGCATTTGTTTTCACAGAATTTCAAATCCTAGTCAATTATGTTAATAATACCAAAGCTTTTGTAAGGAAGAAATTCTTATTCAACATCTCTTTTCACCAGGAAAAAACCCAGCTAATGAAAACCATAAGCAATAGCATTATGCTTTATTTACCGCCAAAGAAATTGTAAGTGACTCTCTTTAAGCCAGTAAGTTATTTCCAAGTGAAGTCTGTTCTTTATAGACTTCACTACACAAGATAATTCTTCACTGTACTGAATCCAAAGGTTATCAAAAATTCTACATTAAACAGTAAAACAACAGGTCAGAACTGAGAGGAGCCAGCCCTGGTTCCTATAATTATTTCTTCATGATTCAAGCTAATGGGGTTTTTTTAAATTAACTGTTGATTTTTCTATATGTCCATTTTGGCAATGACTTCTCTGAGGGAAAAATAAAGCTGCTATTTGAAGTATTAGGAGTGGGTCTAAATTCCCTAAATTCTTTAGTTCTTATTCTTTTGAAATATTCCTTCTCACCAGTTGGATTCACTTTGAAAACTCTGGTCCTGTTGTAATGTACATATCACTGGCAATTACCTGCAAAATTTTTCCAAGAGGAGAGTTGACCTTCAATCCTTAAAGCGGTATCTCTTCAAGATCCAGAAAGGCTAAATGCAGGATTTCCCACATCCTGAGATGTGATTCTTTAACTATCTCCTAGATATAGCTTGCTAAACTTTCTACCGAGATTTACCCAGAAAGTTTGAGAAGAAATAAGAACTTAGAGAAGAGAAGGCTGAGGAACAAGGACAGAGTAACTGAAAGCAGAGTATTACAGCACAGGCCACTCATTTCCAGTCATCTTACAAAGAATGTGCTAATGATATTCCCATTATCAGTGTTTCCTTAGTATATCTGGTTACGATACTATAATCATCTACAGGGCAAAAATAGGCCTTATAGGGTTCTATTAATTCAGTCCTTAATACCATGCCAAAATTGTTATATAATAGATGCTTTCAGGTAATGCTTGCTGCAACCTAATGGAGCCAAACACATCACAAATTAGGAGAGTAACAAACAAATTCCATTTAATTTGTTTTTATAAATATAGGAATTGAATGACGGAGTTTTGTGAGTCATGGCCACACACAAACTCCAAGTCTCCCTTCTAAGATGTCCCCAGCTGAAAGCCAAATTGTGCTGGAAACTGTTTTGCCTCAACTTTTGGTAACTGCTCCCACACAACCCCTCTATGGGCAGAGCGCACATTGCTGTTCCTTTCTTTGACCACTCTTCTTTCTCCTCTTTAATTTTTCATTACCGTTTCCAAAGAAAGCTGTCAATAATCCTGACTTAAGAATGTCTCCCTTCTTTGAAGTCTTATATTCTTGTCCAAAGTCAATAGTCTTGTCAATATGCATAGTTTTATCTATACCACATAATATAATTACATATAGTGTTCTGCCTAGGTTGTGTGGGCTTAATTTCCCCAGCTAGACTAGAAGTACTTTAAAAGCAGAGTCTACCTCTTATTTTCATCCTTCGAGTGGTTTCCCCGTTGTGGACACAGAAGGAAATAAATAAAGCCTTCTAAGTTCCCATACATTGCCAAACTCTAGACCTCCTAATATCATGTCCTCCTGTGTTCTGCCCAGGTACAGCTCTCACTCCAGACACTCTTCCCTTACTCCCTGTTTTCTCCCTGCACAATAAAATTTTCATGTTCTTGGAGGTTTAGTTGATAAGTAGTTCTTCTAATAGTAATCATCCTTGACTATGATGTTTTAACAGTGACCAGCTAAAGACAAAGCCCCTATCTATCTAAATTGATAATGACCAAAGATCATTGCAAATCAATGTTCCAAAGATCTGGAGACATGGGGGTTTTGAAATCCCTAAACTTACATAAAGTAGGTGGTCATGTACACCAGATGGGTATAAGCCAAGATTTAGGCCCCACATCCTGATCATTCAGCATATTGCCTCTTCTAGTTACTTCCTTTTGCATGAAACAGGTCATTCTGATTTTTCAAAAGTATAACTTATAGAGAAAAAGACAAGGTGAAACATTATTTTTAAAAGATAGAACTACTATGTTTGACAGGCTTGCAGATAGAAAACAGAACTCTGAAAATAGCATAGGACACACATCAGGAAAAAAGTCCCCAGTGTTTTAAAACAGCTGATGTAGTGAATCAGAAAGAGAAATAACAAAATGAGTTGGTGATAATAGAGAAAACTTTGAATTTTTTAGAAACACTGTCCCTCAAACATTGGTCACACTACACATTGATTTTAACCTTCCCACAATTGAAAACATGATATTCAAATGTGTGAGTAGTGAGGCAGGGAGAGGTGGAGAGAGGGAAATGAGAAAATTTATAAAAGTTTATTATCTTCATATTATATATTTTTTAAAAATGTTACATCCTACCCAAGAGCATACAGTTAGAATGAGGCTGTTGGTGAGTGGCTTACTGAAGGGGTAGGACTGATTTAACCAGTCTTTAGTTGCTTTGTGCCAAATACTCTTCTAAGTTCTTTATGTTTATTTACTGATTTCTTAACCAAAATCCATTGCCAAGAACTGTGAAGAGTCTGAGATTTTACTATACTTGTAAGCTAACATGCTAGCTTATCACAAATGCATGGATCCTGACAAAAGATACGAGACTTCTGGGTCAGAGACAGAGGACTTCATTACAGATGAAGTATCTCTTATCTTGGGACAAGAGGTGTTTCAGGTTTGGGATTTTTCAGATTTTGGAATATTTGGATGTATGAAAGGAGATATCTTGAGAATGGCACCAAAGTCTAAACACTAAATTCATTTATGTTTCATGTATACCTTATACACATCACCTGAAGGTAATTGGTAATTTTATAAAATATTTTCTAAAATATTTGTGCATGAAACAAAAGTTCTTACTGCGTTTTGACTGTGGCTCATCACAGGAGGTCAGGTGTGCAATTTCCCAGATGTGGTGGTATGTCGGTACTCCAAACATTTCAGATTTTGGAGCATTTTGGATTTTGAATTTTGGGATTAGGGATGCTCAACTTGTATTCCCATCAAGAATAATAGAGTACCACCATTTGTACCAGTTCTCTGAGGGCCAGATGACACCTACATTTGGAGATGGTACTCTTACAGGACAGAAATCCTGAGATTAGGGAACCCAAATATTTCAAAACGGCAGGAAGTATGCTCACCTTTGCTCCAGAGGGAGATATTGTCTTTATCATGCTAGAAAGTCAGCATACCTGCCCTTTGCTCTGGAGAAAAATGTATCTTTCAAGGCAGTTTGCTACACTAACATCTTTAAAAATATAGTCTGAAACAAGAATTGTCAGTGTTTCTGCACTCAAGACAGGCAGAAATGTGAGAAACCTGTGGAGAATTATCTCCCAACATCTGTGAGTAGATACTATCATTAACTTATTTTATAGGTGCAAAAACTAAGAAAATGAGAGGTTAAGTAATTTGCCCAAGGTCAAACCCAGATAGTCAATTCCAAGAGCTGAGGATATTAACCAATGTGATTAACTTATTTTCTCTTGAATGTAAACTTTATTATTTAAATATACAGCAACATGCAAAAGTTCTTAGTGTCATCATTCCAGCATCTTATGTTTCTCATCTAGAAAGTAGGCAAGGGGCCAGTGGGACGAGGGCTTGAGTTAGAGGCTGTCTTTGAGATCCTTTCAGATTTAGCACGCCTTGATTCTAAGATTTGTCTATTAGAATGAAGAGACAGTGTGTGTAAGTGGATGTCATGCAGACTGGAAACAGAAAAATAAGAGCATCTATTTCATTGTCAGTGTATATTTAAAAACTTTTATCAGGACCTTTGCATTCCTTATTTTATATGAGATTCTTGAGAAAAGTGAGTGTTAAATTACCACTTAAGGTATTTTTGGTCTTTCTAATTATAGTTCATGGCTAGGGTAAGCATATGCTTTATTTTCCAACTACCCCTATCATAAAACTTCCTTTTTCTATAATATGAGTGAGAATATTATGTAAGAATAAACTGAGAGCAGTCTTTAAGCTGTTTATGCCTGGAATGTTGCCAGGCCAGCATGTGCTGGATGGAGCATTACCAAAGAAGGGAAAGAAAAGCAAAGAAACTGCTGAAACATTAGTGACATAGTCAGACTATGACTCCTCTTCATTTCCACAGGACATCAAGAAATGTTTTTCTCAAGTTGGAATCTACTTTTAGAACTACCAGTAGATATTGACTGGCACTCTAACCCCATGCATAATATCAGACACTTCGTCTTATCAGCAGTTAGATCGTGGTCACATGCTGCCTGTTGTTATGAAGACCTTTTGAAATCTCAGGGCCAGAGAAACACAAGAGCAGCCCTCCTGCTGCTTTATATGTTGATGTTCCTTAGGAAACTGTCCTTGACCCGCTTCTTCTCTCATTCTGCCTACTCTCTTCAGGGTGTCTCATCTACTCCCTGAGCTTCAAAGGCCACTTATACCCTAATGACTCCCCAGTCTCTAAATGTGGTTCACCATGCCCTCCTGAGCCCTTGGCCCATACAATCAACTTTCTGTTGGAAATCTTCACTTGAATATGTTGAGGACATTTCACATTCAACTGTTTAAGATGGGTATCACCACCTTCTAAACCCACTTCTTCTCCTTATATATTCTCCACGTCATTTAGCAACATCACCGTCTACTCAGGAATCACCATGTCCTGCTAATATTCCTTACTAAATTTCTCCATTTCCAGTGACAACATCTTTGCAGAAATTGCTATTAATTTTGATCTTGACCATTATGTCATTGTCTAATTGATCTTCTGAAGCCAGAATTCTCTCTATAAAATGCACACATGATCATGTCAACCTTCTTCATAAAATCGCTCAATGTTTAGAAACACCCCAGCTATCAATAGGGTAAACCCTGAACTCCTAATATGACTTCAAAGCTTCTATAATTGGGCCCTTGCTTGACTCTTTAGCCTCCTGGTGACTGAGTGACCTCATTCTAGCCATACTTGTCTAATTTCAGATCCTCACACCAACCTCTCTCTTTTTTCCCCTCCCTTACAGATTGTCCTTCCTGCGCTGGGTACCATTTCTATTACAAAATGACCAATTCCTGCTCATCTCACTCAGCTGGAAAAAGATCCATATTCAGAGAGCCTTCCCTGACCCATAGACTACTATGGGCTCTCATAGTGTCTTGAAGTTCCTCTATCATTAGTCTTGATCCCGTTTTCTAGTAATTCTTTCCAGCAATGCCAACTGCTTCACTGGATTATAAGCCTGGAAATGGCATGACCATGCTTGAATCTCCAGCATTTGGCCTGGAACATGGCACTTAGTAGGCGCATAATAAATTCCTGTTAAATTAATGAATGAATGAACCAATAAAGGATCTGCCCAGGTTCACTTTTGTGAGTAGGAGAGTGGCCAGGTGAAGCAGCATCCAGCCTTTTAGCTTGACTTTTTCTAGACTTCTTTCCTAAAATGTAAATGGTAAGGCCCAGACAATTTCTTGGATTGAGGCTCAAAGTGCCTCCTTTGGATTTCTTAGAACAGTCAGAATTTAACAGCAAAAGTTAAGACAGTTCAGGATCAATCTTCAAAATAAAGAGATAATGCCAGATTTTTAATGTATCTCTTTTATACATTGTATTTCTCTTTTCCCGTGTTTAAAAATTAGAATTTTACAAAGTGTTTAAAATGATAATATTTCTTCTTTTTCGCCTCCATTTTTTAAAAGTTTCTTTAGGAGAATGGCAGGACTCTTTGTGCCATATAAAATAGGAATTTAAATTAGGAGGTATAACAATATTCCACTGCCTCTGAATTTAGTCATTGATTTGCACGCCATCGAGTATATCATAAAAGTATATCCTAGATTACACAACAACAGGAAAGAGGAAATACTTTCCAGATCATGAACTTAAATTATGGAATTGAAAAGCAAACTTTTATGACAAGTCTCCTCCCTACCTTCAGCCCACCAACTCCAGGGACATTTCTCTGATGTCTGAGCTAAGTGGTATTTTTGTGAGTTCTAAGCATTGCGGTTGCTGTTCAGGCAAGAGGGAGATTTCATTTTTTTTTTTTTTTTTTTTTTTTTCAGTTTAGGGGAAAAAGTGAGATTTAGGTTTTTTCCAGTTTAGAGGAAAAAGAAAACTGGGCCATCCACATTCCTTTGTCTACCCTATCACTTATCACAGACTATTTTGTATACATGATCTAATGACAACCATTAAGTATCTGAGAGAAACCTAGAGAAAAGTTATGTGATTGCAAATTTATGATCTCAAGAAATAAGGACTTCCGACTCCTACCTTTAACCCCATCAATAGAGCAGCATGATTATAATTAGAATGACCATACCTTCAGATTTGCTCAGGACAGCGCTTGTTTGATCTGTTGTTCTGAGCTAATTTTTATTTTTATTTTTATTTTTTTGAGACAGGGTATCGCTGTCTCACCCAGGCTGTAGTGCAGGGTTTTGATCTCAGCTCACTGCAACCTCTGCCTCTCGGGCTCCAGTGGATCCTCCCACCTCAGCGCCCCCAGTAGCTGGGACTACAGGGCTGTGCCACCACACTTTTTGTAGAGATGAGGTTTTGCTATATTCCCCAGACTAGTCTCAAACTCCTGAGCTCAAGCGATCTGCCTACCTCGGCCTTCCAAAGTGCTGGGATTACAGGCAGGAGCCACTGCACCCAGCCCTGAGCTAATTATTAATAGTGATCCTTTTATTCTCAAAAACATCTTTGGGATGTAAATTACATAGTCATTTTAAATATAATAGTTATTTAGCATAACACCAACTCACTAGGTTTCTTTTTTCATTCCTCGTTTTCTTCTTCGAGAGCTTACTATGTGCCAGACATTGAGATGGTTCTTTTTCACTTGTACTCTAATTAATTTTTTATAACAAATTCACTATGTTGATAATGTCACTGTCTTAAACAACAGGAAACTGTGATTCAGAAATGTTAAGGCATTACCCAAGGCCACACAACAGTACATGATAGCCAACGTTTAGATGTGTTTCTGGGCAACTGGAAAACAGTTCTCTTTCAATTATATTATGTGCGGGTTCAAAATGGAGCCTTAAAACACACCTCCCCTAACCCTTCTCCTCCCTCCTCCAACCCTAGTTCTCCCTCCTCCTGCCCACATGAATAAATAAAACAGACAGAAGCAGCAAGCAACCCAGAGTGGCTTGGTGCAAGACAGAGGCTAGCTGGCTCCTGGTGATGGTACATGATGGACTTAGCCAGATACTGGAGTAAATCATGAATTTTAACAGCTCAATTGTCCTGAATATGTTTCAGATCACTCTGTGTGTCTCTAGGGCTCCCATGAAAGAGAAAAAGCTTCTCTGGAGAACTTCCACTATGTGCTTCTCACTCTCTTTGTGGCCCTGGAAACAGAACGGAACTCCTCCCTAACCTGCTGCCCACTGCTACCAGTCTTTCCCACACCCCAGATATTAAGAAAGATAATCAGGCCTTCAAACAGAAGTTTCCCGATTATGAGTCATGGCTTACTCAGCCTTTGTTACAGAGAACCTGGAAGCCTTTGAAATACGCTGTTGATTTTGGCAGTCTTAACTCCCTGTGCTGTTATCAAGACACAAGTTACACGACTAATTTGCTTGAGAAATTACCTCTGTAATGAGTGTACTGAGAAGAGCCTATGTTAAAGGGCCTGGTGTTTAATATACAGTGTTTAATGTTAGTATATATGAATATCTACTCATTTCCTTGCAAAATACTTCATAGCTAATAGTTCCCCAACAAATAGCTGTTACATTGAATTAAATAAAAATATCAATAAAAGCTAATGTTATTATAGGGTACTTTCTATGAGCCAGGCATTATAGTAAGAGATTTTTTTTTTCTCTCTGTAAACACACACACACACACATATTGTATATATGTAAAATAAACATGTAAGTGTATTATGTGTGTTTTATACATAATATATAATATACATAATAAATACTAAGTATAGACATTTAAATTTAATTAAACTAGATATGAAAACAACATACATCAGCATAACTTCCTTAAGATTAGTTATTTTTATTTTATTTTATTTTATTTATTTTTTTTGAGACGTAGTCTCGCTCTGTCGCTCAGGCTGGAGTGCAGTGGCACGATCTCAGCTCACTGCAGCCTCTGCCTCCTGGGTTCACGCCATTCTCCTGCCTCAGCCTCCCGAGTATCTGAGACTACAGGCGCCTGCCTCCACGCCCGGCTAATTTTTTTGTATTTTTTAGTAGAGACGGAGTTTCACCGTGTTACCCAGGAAGGTCTCAATCTCCTGACCCCGTCAGCCTCAGCCTCCCATAGTGCTGGGATTACAGGCATGAGCCACCGTGCCCAGCCCAAGATTAGTTATTTTTTAATATGTACTTCATAGAGAGAATTTCTGAAACAATTATGTATTATACCAGGGTGGACATTATATAGTTTCAAGAAAAATAAATTGTTATATTAATTTAAGTTAAATTAGATATGTACTATTATAGTATAGATGCCTTATAGTCCTTATCTGCAAAACATAGATAATAATATGACCAAATTATTAAGGTTGGCAAGCAGATAAAATTGATCAGTGCAGTGAAGTGTGGCTCCCAGTATTTTGTAAGCACTCTATAAATCGATGACCTCTTCATAACTACAGTGAGACTTTGGATATAGATAGGTATTTAGGAGAAAAATCTTGTTCAGTAGTTTGTGTAAAGGCACTGTTTAAATACATGCATTTGTTCTATAATTGTAAATATTGTCATATTGTTATTAATATGTAAACTTAAAGTATTAGCTTTAAAGTTGACTTGGGAAGGTAAAATTTTATAGTCTATAGTTTTTCAAAGATAGATTCTGAAGATTTTGCCTGAAAAAAGAAATGCTTCTTTAAAAAATGTGCTTTGAACCTAAACAGTAGAAAGGAAGGTTAAATAGAAAAGTTCTCTTTTTTCATCTAAGCCTAAGCCAATCAGCAAGCAGAGCTCTCCTGCCCATTAGAATTTGTTCAACAACAGAGAGGTGATCTAATGTAGGTCAAGACCCAAAGAAATGTTCAAAGTCATTGATAAAGGAATTTCCTTGTTCTTACAAAAATTGCTGAAATAACTGGTTTCTCCTTTGTTGCATATCTTTGTGCATAGATTCAAGGCTTAAAACTGCTGCAGTCATCTTGCTACAGTTTGACGATTAGGAAGATACACAGAGGAGATAATAGCTAAGAGAGATGCAGAGGAATAGAGCTGTAGAATTGTATTAAGCCAGGCTAAGGCAGAAATCTTGACTAAGGTCAGTGAGTTTTCTCAAAGCATAGTCCTAGACCAGAAGCATCAGCCTCACCTGGGAATCTATTCAAATACAAAATCTAAAACCCTATCCCAGAAATGTGGAATCAGAAACTCAGGGAGGAGCTAGCTGAGCAATCCATGCTTTAAGATGCCCTTCAGGGGATTCCGATGCAGACTAAAGTTTGAGAATCACTGGTTTAAGCCAGTTTGAATCACATTTTCTTGTTACTTGCTCTCAAAAGTATATTAAATGTAACACCTAGTGAAAATATACTCAAATTGACTAATGATTAACTAACATAAAAAATTCCAGAAAGGGAAATCATGATATAATATGCCTGGAAGAGTGTCCTGTTATAGTATAGTAGCTATACTCAAAGGCTTTGGACCCAGACTGCCTGGGTTCATGTCCCAGTTCCACTACTCATTAACTGTGTGACCTGGAGAAAACTAGTTTAGTTTCTTCCTCTGTAACCTATAAGTAATCTTACGGCTTTTCTGAATATTAAATTAGTTAATAAATGGAGAGCGATTAGAAATTTTCCTGATGGCTAATGTATTCTGAGCACTCGGTACGTGTTAGCAATTATTATTACCATCAACACATAAAATATTCATCACATCAGAGGAGTCCTAAAGAACAAACCACACCAGACTAAACTGACCACATTAATATTATTTTAATAATGTGATATTGTTGGTGCCAAATTACTCTCATGATGGCATTTGGATTCAAAGTAAATAATTTTATTATGAAATGTGTATCTCATTATGGGGACAGCACTGTAATTGTTTATTTAAAAATTCCTCTGAAAAAAAGGTCAGAATCTAATGTTAATTTTTCATTTACTCAACAAGTATTTACTAAGGACAAATTAATAAGGTGCAAATACTTCTTAATGTAAACACATACATACACACACTTCTTTCTAATAAAACTTGAAAAAAAAAGACTGAATGTTAATAGACTGTTAGTGTTGATCTTTGGGCAATGGAACTATGGTTTATAGTTTTCTTTTTATATAGTCTGTATTTTTAAAAAGTATCTTGTTACTATTTAATAAAAGTACATTTCTAAAAAGCAAATAAAAATTACTTTTCTTTGAAGGAAAACAGAGGTCCAAATAATCTCAGGGCATCCAGATATCATTTTTCACTTGTGATATAGTAGCCAATCAATTCTGCATTGCATAGCACTCAGTTCCTAGACTGGTTATTGTTCCTACAAGAAGATTCAAGCCAGACAGAATTCACTTCCTGCGTTCAGGACCAGCTCATGTCTAACCCCCAGACTTCAAGAGTAGGAATCAGTTATGGATGCTTTAGGACAGAGCATAGGCACTCAAACCCACAGCCAGTGGAAAGCTGCTTCATGAACCAGTCCATTCTGCCTAAGTATCCTTTGGGTTTCGACTGGGGATGCACAGTAAGGAAGCTGGCCAAATGTTTGAGGTTACAAATCTCAGGAAGAATCTTAATCCAGAAACCAGCCTAAGATCTCTCTCACACACACTTGGGTTCATCAAAGGACAGATTCTCCTGGCCAGATTTAGCAATGTTAGGTAATTATGTACTCATGAACCATGGTAGCAAGCATTCACGACCCACAATGCTAGCAAATTGCAATTTACAGTGAATAAGTAGACAGTACACACATTCTAATTATTCTCTCTTTACTGAGTTGATTTGTAACTATTCATTTTCTTCCTATGCTCCTGTTCTATTCCCATCACAAACTAAATGGGACAGGGAAAGAATGGTAGCCAATATGTAGCACAATTAAGAGCTTGACTCTGTAATAGGCAGTCATAGGTTTCCATCCCATTCTAAAAAATGGGATAAAGGTAAGTTTGATGGGTCATGCATACAAAACTGTGTGACCTATCAGACTCCCAACCTCTCAAACCGATGTCTTTGAGCTGTTTTGAGGGCTAACTAAAATAATCCATGTGCAATGGTTAACTCAATGTCTGGTGCAGAGGAAGCACTCAGTAAAGATTAATTTTTTTTTTTAACTCTTAAGTTCAGGAGTACATGTGAAGGCTTGTTATATAGGTAAACCCACATCATGGGTGTTTGTTATACAAATTATTTTGTCACCCACATATTAGGCCTAGTACCCATGATTTTTCTTAGTCTTCTCCCTCCTCTCACCTTCCACACTCCAGTAAGCCCCAGTGTGTATTGTTCACCTCTATGTGTCCACGTGTTCTCATCACTTAGCTTCCACTTATAAGTGAGAACATGTGGTATTTGGTTTTCTGTTCCTGTGTTAGTTTGCTAAGAATAATGGTCTTTAGCTCCAGCCATGTTCTTGAAAAGGACATGATCTCATTCTCTTTTATGGCTGCATAGTATTCCATGGTGTATATGTACCACATTTTCTTTATCTAGTCTGTCACTGATGGGCATTTAGGTTGATTCTATGTCTTTGCCATTGTGAAAGTACTGCAGTGAACAAACATATGCATGTGTCTTTATGATAGAACAATTTATATTCCTTGGGGTATATACCCAGTAATGGGATTGCTGGGTTCTGTTTTTAGCTCTTTGAGGAATTGTCACACTGCTTTCCACAATGGTTGAACTAATTTACACACCCACCAGTAGTGTATAAGCATTTCTTTTTCTCTGCAAGGGCTAATTTTTAATAATGTTGTTCATTTTGGTGGTGGTGGGGAGCTTGCTTCTTCTATCTATATTCTCTGCTATTATCACTACATAATGGGGTATAAGCAACAAATGCCATGGAGGTAAAACTCTCCTAATATATGCACTTTCCTATCCCTGTAATGAAGAGAGAAGCAAAAATAAATGTGTGTGTGATGGTTTCCACACAGTGAAGTTTTAGTGATTTCAGAAATGCTGGGCTTCTAGAGAACAAATAACCAAAAGGAAATTAGTATATTTGGCAAATTGTTACTTAGCAGCCTGTGGCTCAGGCCTTCCTTGGGCAAGTTGGCGGTAGGGGAAAGAGTACTCAGACTGATCGTCAAGCAAAAGGGCAGTGAGCTTGGCAGCTACCTGTTGGTAATAATGAAGTGCCTAAGAGCTACAAAATCCTTGCCTTTCCCTGTCAACTTCAGACCCTCCTTGCTGCATCCATGAAGTCTATGTCTAAAGCAAGTAGAGGCCAGCCTCCTCCTGGGCCTAGAATAAAATGGATCTCCTGAGGTCCCTCCAAACTTGGGGCAGCCAGTGTCACACCAGGCTTCATGTGCTGCTCTTACCAGGTCTTACTGTCCCATTCCCTTTAACTCTCAGTCTTGTAGTTGTGCAAAAACTAGGAAAGAGGAAGTTCCAGGCCACATAATCAGATATCGTCTTATTTCACACAGCCACCCTTATTTGTAACCTACAAAGGAAGATATGGCATCGATGGACAATGCTTTAGCATACATTATTGAAAGAAAAAGCTTAAGTACTAAATTGCATTTTATGGGAAGGGAAACAGAGGAAGCTTGCAAACAACAAATGACTTTCAACAATGCAGTTATGTTTCTACTTTACTAGGCTCATTTGGAGGATAAAATAAATAAGACCTTGAAGCCAGTTTTGGAAATATATCAAATCACAGAACTGAAATGATATAAACAAATGATGTATCTGTTAAAAAAA
Source organism: Macaca nemestrina (assembly GCF_043159975.1). Lineage (NCBI taxonomy): Eukaryota > Metazoa > Chordata > Mammalia > Primates > Cercopithecidae > Macaca > Macaca nemestrina. The sequence goes on along the minus strand of NC_092135.1, from coordinate 79,720,815 downwards.
CCTCATGGGATCCAAAAGGATAATACTTTAAAGGTTAACAAGGTTACTTTGCTCATTAGGGTCTTCTCTCTTCTGCCAGAATATCTTGTCATAAAACCTCAACTATGCCAAATGTCTAAGGCTTAGAATTATCACTGCATCTGTTATGTGCTCTAGAGAATATCAAGGTTCTCAGACTTTCTCTCAGTGAAGTAAAATAAGAATTCTGGGTTTGTTGTGAAGTTTATAAAAATAAAAAGTATGATTCACTTCCTATTCAGACTCTAGTTTCTTTAAAAAGTAACAGTTGAACGCTTTTGCCCAGCCCATACTTCTTCTTTATTGTATGTTACATTCTATTGTTAATTAACAATAAGCATGTTCACAATGGGAAACCTTTGATGGATTCATTTTTAGAATCAAGTTAACACGGAACTATTAAAACTTAGTATAGAATCAGAGATCTGGAGTCCACTAGATGTATTAGCCACCCTAGAACTTCTAATTCAATGCAGAATTAATTCTGAAATGCTCTCTGTCTTACACCAAACAACTAAAATTATTATTTCTCCTCAAGTTTTAAGAAATGCAGAGTTTCAGCAAGAACCAAAACATCAGGGGAAAAAAAAGTAAGAGAATCCCTTTCTACATAGTTTACTGATCTTAAAATCACCATATGCCCCATTGCTTCTAATTGACTGCTCCTCAAGCAATTTTACCAAGTTAGAGGGAAAATCAGGATACAGAATTATTCAGGATGCATTTTGGAAGTACACTAAGGAAATGATAGTCTCATTGAAGTAAGATGATAAACATTTTGATAAACAAATGAGTTATTTCTAAAGAGAAAATTTACCTTTTGAAAATACGTACAATTGAGACACATTCCAAGATGGCTGAATAGGAACAGATCTGATCTGCAGCTCCCAGTGTGATAGACACAGAAGACGGGTGATTTCTGCATTTTGCATTTCCAACTGAGGTACCTGGTTCATCACATTGGGACCAATTGGTCAGTGAGTACAGCCCACAGAGGGTGTGCTGAAGCAGGGTAGGGCGTCTCTTCACCCAGGAAGTGCAAGGGTTCAGGGGATTTCCCTTTCCTAGCCAAGGGAAGCAGTGGCATACAGTACCTGGAAAAATGGGACACTCCCACCCAAATACTGTGCTTTTCCCTAGGTCTTAGCAACCAGCAGACAAGGAGATTCTCTCTCGTGCCTGACTTGGCAGGTCCCATGCCCACAGAGCCTTGCTCACTGCTAGCACAGCAGTCTGAGATCAGACTGTGAGGCAGCAGCCTGGCTGGGGGAGGGGCATCCACCATTGCTGAGGCTTGAATAAGTGAACAAAGCGACTGGGAAGATCGAACTGGGCAGAGCCCACCGCAGCTCAGCAAGGCCTACTGCTGCTAGATTCCACCTCTGTGGGCAGGGCATAGCTGAAAAAAGGCAGCAGACAACTTTGTCAGACTTAAACGTTCCTGTTTGACAGCTCTGAAGGGAGCAGTGGTTCTCCCAACATGGTGTTTGAGCTCTGAGAACAGACAGACTGCTTCCTCAAGTGGGTCTGACCCTCGTGTAGCCTAACTGGGAGACACCTCCCAGTAGAGGCAGACAGACACTTCATATAGGTGGGTGCCCCTCTGGAACGAAGCTTCCGGAGGAAGGATCAGGCAGCAATATTTGCTGTTCTGCAATATTTGCTGTTCTGCAGCCTCCACTGGTGATACCCAGGCAAACAGGGTCTGGAGTGGACCTCCAGCAAACTCCAATAGACCTGCAGCTGAGAGACCTGACTGTCAGAAGGAAAACAAACAAACAGAAAGAACATCAATATCAACAAAAAGGACATCTACACCAAAACCCCATTGTAGGTCACCAACATCAAAGACAAAAGTTAAATAAAACCACAAAGATGGGGAGAAACTAGAGCAGAAAAGCTGAAAATTCTGAAAACCAGAGCACCTCTTTTCCTCCAAAGGATTGCAGCTCCTCGCCAGCAACAGAATGAAGCTGGCCGGAGAATGACTTTGATGAGTTGACAGAAGTAGGCTTCAGAAGGTCAGTAATAACAAACGTCTCTGAGCTAAAGGGGCATGTCTGAGCCCATCACAAGGAAGCTAAAAACCTTGAAAAAAGGTTAGACAAATGGCTAACTAGAATAAACAGTGTAGAGAAGACTTCAAATTACCTGATGGAGCTGACACCATGCACGAGAAGTTGGTGGCACATGCACAAGCTTTAATAGCCGATTCGATCAAGTGGAAGAAAGGGTATCAGTGATTGAAGATCAAATTAATGAAATAAAGTGAGAAGACAAGGTTAGAGAAAAAGGAGTAAAAAGAAATGAGCAAAGCTTCCAAGAAATATGGGACTATGTGAAAAGACCAAATCTACATTTGATTGGTACACCACAAAGTGATGGGGAGAATGGAACCAAGTTTGAAAATACCCTTCAGGATATTATCCAGGAGAACCTCCCTAATCTAGCAAGCAGGCCAACATTCAGGAGCAAGTTGTTCAGTTTCCATGTAGTTGTGCAGTTTTTTTTTTTGTTTGTTTGTTTGTTTTTTTTTTGCACAGCTACAAGAACATCATAAAGATATTCCTCGGCCGGGCGCGGTGGCTCACGCCTGTAATCCCAGCACTTTGGGAGGCCGAGGCGGGCGGATCACAAGGTCAGGAGATCGAGACCACGGTGAAACCCCGTCTCTACTAAAAATACAAAAAATTAGCCGGGCGCGGTTGTGGGCGCCTGTAGTCCCAGCTACTCGGGAGGCTGAGGCAGGAGAATGGCGTGAACCCGGGAGGCGGAGCTTGCAGTGAGCCGAGATCGCGCCACTGCACTCCAGCCTGGGCGACAGAGCGAGACTCCGTCTCAAAAAAAAAAAAAAAAAAAAAAAAAAGATATTCCTCAAGAGGAGCAATCCCAAGACACATAATTGTCAGAATCACCAAGGTTGAAATGAAGGAAAAAATGTTGAGGGCAACCAGAGAGAAAGGTTGAGTTACCCACAAAGGGAAACCCATCAGACTAACAGCAGATCTCTCTGTAGAAACTCTACAAGCCAGAAGAGAGTGGGGACCAATATTCAACATTTTTAAAGAAAAGAATTTTCAACCCAGAATTTCATATCCAGCCAAACTAGGCTTCATAAGTGAAGGAGAAATAAAAATTCTTACAGACAAGCAAATGCTGAGAGATTTTGTCACCACCACACCTGCCTTGTAAGAGCTCCTGAAGGAAGCACTAAACATAGAAAGGAACAACCAGTACTAGCCACTGCCAAAACATGCCAAATTGTAAAGACCATGGATGCCATGAAGAAAATGCATCAAAATAACCAGCTAACATCATAATGACAGGATCAAATTTACACATAACAATTAACCTTAAATGTAAGTGGGCTAAATGCCCCAATTAAAAGACACAGACTGGCAAATTGGATGAAGAGTCAAGACCCATCAGTGTGCGGTATTCAGGAGATCTGTCTCATGTGCAAAGACACACATAGGCTCAAAATAAAGGGATGGAGGAAGATCTAACAAGCAAATGGAAAGCAAAAGAAAGCAGGGGTTGCAATCCTAGTCTCTGATAAAACAGACTTTAAATCAACAAAGATCAAAAGACACAAAGAAGGCCATTACATAATGGTAAAGGAATCAATTCAACAAGAAGAGCTAACTATCCTACATATATATGGACCCAATACAGGATCATCCAGATTCATAAAGCAAGTCCTTAGAAGCCTACAAGGAGACTTAGACTCCCACACAATAATAATGGGAGACTTTAACATCCCACTGTCAATATTAGATCAACAAGACAGAAGATTAACAAGGATATCCAGGACTGGAACTCAGCTCTGCACCAGGCAGACCTAATAGACATCTACAGAACTCTCCATCCCAAATCAACAGAATATACATTCTTCTCAGCACCACATTACACTTATTCCAAAATTGACCACATAGGTGGAAGTAAAGCCCTCCTCAGCAAATGTAAAAAAACAGAAATCACAACAAACTGTCTCTCAGACCACAGTGCAATCAAATTAGAACTCAGGATTAAGAAACTAATTCAAAACTGCACAACTACATGGAAACTGAACAACTTGCTCCTGAATGACTACTGGGTAAATAATGAAATGAAGACAGAAATAAAAATGATCTTTGAAACCAATGAGAACAAAGACACAACGTACCAGAATCTCTTGGACGCATTTAGAGCAGTGTGTAGAAGGAAATTTATAGCACTAAATGCCCACAAGAGAAAGCAGGAAAGAGCTAAAATCGACACCCTAACATCACAATTAAAAGAACTAGAGAAGCAAGAGCAAACAAATTCAAAAGCTTGCAGAAGACAAGAAGTAACTAAGATCAGAGCAGAACTGAAAGAGATAGAGACACAAAAAAACCTTCAAAAAATCAATGAATCCAGGAGCTGGTTTCTAGAAAAGATCAACAAAATTGATAGACCACTAGCAAGACTAATAAAGAAGAAAAGAGAAGGATCAAACAGATGCAATAAAAAATGATAAGGGGGATATCACCACCTATCCCACAGAAATACAAACTACCATCAGAGAATACTGTAAACACCTCTACACAAATAAACTAGAAAACCTTGAAGAAATGGATAAATTCCTGGACACATACCCCCTCTCAAGCCTAAACCAGGAAGCAGCTGAATCTCTGAATAGACCAATAACAGGCTTTGAAATTGAGGCAATAATTAATAGCCTACCAACCAAAAAAAGTCCAGGACCGGAGGGATTCACAGCTGAATTCTACCAGAGGTACAAAGAGGAGCTGGCACCATTCCTTCTGAAACTATTCCAATCAATAGAAAAAGAGGGAATTCTCCCTAACTCATTTTATGAGGTCAGGATCATCCTGATACTAAAGCGTGGCAGAGACACAACAACAAAAAAGAATTTTAGACCAATATCCCTGATGAACACTGATGCGAAGATCCTCAATAAAATACTGGCAAACCAAATCCAGCAGCACATCAAAAAGCTTACCCACCACAAACAGGTCAGCTTCATCCCTGGCATACAAAGCTGATTCAACATGCACAAATTAATAAACATAATCCATCACATAAACAGAACCAATGACAAAAACCACGATTATCTCAATAGATGCAGAAAAGGCCTTCTACAAAATTCAACAGCCCTTCATGCTAAAAACTCTCAATAAACTGGGTATAGATGGAACATATCTCAAAATAGTAAGAGCTATTTATGACAAGCCCACAGCCAGTATCATAATGGGCAAAAACTGGAAGCATTCCCTTTGAAAACTGGCGCAAGACAAGAATGCCCTCTCTCATCACTGCTATTCAACATAGTGTTGGAAGTTCTGGCCAGGGAAATCAGGCAAGAGAAAGAAAGGGTATTCAATTAGGAAAAGAGGAAGTCAAATTATCCCTGTTTGCAGATGACATGATTGTTTATTTAGAAAACCCCATTGTCTCAGCCCAAAATCTCCTTAAGCTGATAAGCAACTTCAGCAAAGTCTCAGGATACAAAATCAATGTGCAAAAATCACAAACATTCCTACACACGAATAACAGACAGAGAGCCAAATCATGAGTGAACTCCCGTTCACAATTGCTTCAAATAGAATAAAATACCTAAGAATCCAACTTACAAGGGATGTGAAGGACCTCTTCAAGGAGAACTACAAACCACTGCTCGATGAAATAAAAGAGGACACAAACAAATGAAAACATTCCATGCTCATGGAAAGGAAGAATCTCTATTGTGAAAATGGCCATACTGCCCAAAGTAATTTATCAATTCATACTGCCCAAGGTAATTTATAGATTCAATGCCATTTCCATCAATCTACCAATGACTTTCTTCACAGAATTGGAAAAAAACTAAAGTTCATATGGAACCAAAAAAGCCCGCATTGCTAAGACAATCCTAAGCAAAAAGAATAAAGCTGGAGGCATCACACTACCTGATGTCAAACTATACTACAAGACTACAGTAACCAAAACAGAATGGTACTGGTACCAAAACAAACATATAGACCAGTGGAACAGAACGGAGGCCTCAGAAATGACACCACACATCTACAACCATCTGATCTTTGACAAACCCGACAAAAACAAGAAATGGGGAAAGGATTCCCTATTTAATAAATGGTGCTGGGAAAACTGGCTAGCCATGTGTAGAAACCTGAAACTGGATCCCTTCCTTACACCTTATACAAAAATTAATTCAAGATGGATTAAAGACTTAAATGTTAGACCTAAAATCATAAAAACCCTAGGAGAAAACCTAAGCAATTTCATTCAGGACATAGGCATGGACAAAGACTTCTTGACTAAAACACCAAAAGCAATGGCAACAAAAGCCAAAATTGACAAATGGTATCTAATTAAACCAAAGAACTTCTACACAGCAAAAGAAACTACCATCAGAGTGAACAGGCACCTACAGAATGGGAGAAAATTTTTGCAATTTACCCATCTGACAAAGGGCTAATATCCAGAATGTACAAAAGAACTCAAACAAATTTACAAGAAAAAATCAACCCCATCAAAAAGTGGGCGAAGGATATGACAGACACTTCTCAAAAGAAGACATCTATGCAACCAAAAGACACACGAAAAAATGCTTATCATCACTGGTCATCAAAGAAATGCAAATCAATACCACAATGAGGTACCATCTCACACCAGTTAGAATGGCAATCATTAAAAAGTCAGGAAACAACAAGATGCTGGAGAGGATGTGGAGAAATAGGAATGCTTTTACACTGTTGGTGGGAGTGTAAATTAGTTCAATCATTGTGGAAGACAGTGTGGCAGTTCCTCAAGGATCTAGAACTAGAAATACCATTTGACCCAGCCATCCCATTACTAGGTATATACCCAAAGGATTATAAATCATGCTGCTATAAAGACACATGCACATGTATGTTTACTGTAGCACTATTCACAATAGCAAAGACTTGGAACCAACCCAAATGTCTATCAGTGATAGACTGGATAAAGAAAATGTGGCACATATACACCATGGAATACTATGCAGCTATAAAAAAGGATGAGTTCATGTCCTTTGCAGGGACATGGATGAAACTGGAGACCATCATTTTCAGCAAATCATCACAAGGACAGAAAACCAAACACCGCATGTTCTCACTCATAGGTGGGAATTGAACAATGAGATTACTTGGACACAGTGTGGGGAACATCACACACTGGGGCCTGTTGGGGGTTGGGGGGCTTGGGGAGGAATAGCATTAGGAGAAATACCTAATGTAAATGATGAGTTGATGGGTGCAGCTAACCAACGTAGCACATGTATACCTATGTATCAAACCTGCACGTTGTGCACATGTACCCTAGAACTTGAAATATTTTTTTTTAAAAATCCTGCTACTTATACAATTTGAAAATCAGAAAGGGAAGAACAGAAAGACTTTATATTCCTTTCCACCAGAAATAACTGCTTTTAATACCTTTGTGTATTTCTATCTGCAGGTATATTTTGAATTCAAAGGAAAATGGATCACACATGTTAAAGTTTTTGTTATGCAAATATTTCATATTATTTTAACATAAATATTGTAATTTTACCTATAAAAAATGTACAATTATATCCAGTCCAAATTCATGCCCTTGTTATAATTTCAACATGTCCTGGCCAGAACACTGGTTTAACTATTTCACAGATCAAAAAGGAAAGGCTTCTCGCACAGAGACCTATCAACTCAAAGAATTGCTCTCTTCAGAATAATTGCCAAGGGTCTGTATATAGTTTAATGTTCTTATGAGTTGAACTCTGTAAAAATTCACACACCGGAGTTCTAACCCCCAGTACCTCAGAATGTGGTCTTATTTGGAAACAGCATTGTTGAGGATACAGTTAAGATGAAGTTATAATGGAGTACTGTGGGCCCCTTAACCATTATGACTCATGCCTTTATATAAAGGGGAAATTTGGACACAAAGACATGCACAAAGACAGGAATATCATGTGAAGATTGGAATTATACTGCCATAAGCCAACGAGCTCTCAGAAGCTAGGAGAGGGGCCTGGAAAAGAACCTTCCCTAATGCCCTTGAAAGGAGCATGGCCTTGTCAACATCTTGATTTCAGACTTCTGGCCTCCAGAATTTTGAGATAATACATTTCTGTTGTTCTAATCCGCCAAGTTTGCGGTACTCTGTTATGGCAGCCCCAGAAAACTCACAGCTGTCAGACTTAAAAAAAAAAAAAAACGAAATTTAACACCCCTTTCACACATGATACAAGCTATCAAAGCAAAGAAAGACTCATGAAACAGAGGCATGACCACGTACCCTTCTCATTCATTCACCTCCCTTACCCTCCTGTCACCTATGTACCCAGACCCCATGCCATCGTAGAGGTGATTTCACAAGGCAACCGACTTGCTGATTTTCTTAGCCCATGCTCTCTATAAAGGGAAAGCACAGCCAGCCTTTCATGTGGGCCCCATTGGCTACCTGGCTATAAGAAGCTCACCCTTCATTGTAAATTTTCTTGTCTGACTTCGTTGGGAAGTTAATGTGTCATTTTACATGGACATGGGTCCCTTACCCTAGCAAATTCCCTTTCCTTTGCCCAAAAGAACTGAAATTCTCTCTACAAAGCCAATAAGAGCCTTTCATTTATGTTGGCCTGTGAAAGAAATTACTCCCTCCTGACATGCACACCCAGTCACACTCACACACAAACACACACACACTCACACTATAGAAAAACGTTCCTGTGGCATTAGTGTGTGCTCAGTGGTCTGGTAAGATGTTGAGAAAGTGATGTGAGAGCAGACTAGCACAAGCTACTGAAGAATAGTGTATTTGAAAGACTGACAGAGTATATGCAGAAATAAAAGAAAGAGAATGATGGAAAGTAAAAGAATTGTGTTGTGTTACGAACTCGACACTCTATTGCTTGTTATTAAGAAAACTGAAACTGCAGGATATTTAGTATGTGTGCCCTCTAGTTTAGGTTTGCTGGAATTTGACCAGTACTGTGTTTATAGATTGGCCCAACTTTTGTAAAATCCTCTTTGTTTCCCTTGCTCTCAAACATGTTATAAATTCATTAAATGGCCTAAGACTTTGCTGCTAATTTTCTCCTGTAAAAGATTATAAAAGGAGTATCTGAGGCCGAGGCCTCCAAGCAGGATTCAGTTGTGGAAAGAAATGGTACTGATGATTCATCAGCCTTTAAGTTGCTAAAGTATCATATTGGAAACCGGCAACCTGATGACCAGATCATACTTGAAGTCAGCATCAGTTCTGAGCACAAAGTTAAGTGGATCTTTAAGGATGTCTTATAAACCCAAGGCCATGAGCAAGTGTGACTTGGTCAGACTGAAGAAAGGACAGGAGATTCTGAACCATGCACAATCTACTTGCAGGACTGCTTTCTGCTAACAATCTCAATTCTGGGCATCTGAAATATGCTCAGAGATGGCCAAGTAATAGTGCATTAAGTGGGAAAAATAGCATACAAAAATCAAATCTTCAGATAATTCAAGAAGCCTATTTTGGATAATAGTTTTGATGCTTTGTACTTTTTCTTTTTGCCCTGTAAAAATAATCTCTTTCCATCTAATGAGAGACTGGTAGAGAGGATAATGAGGAAAGATAAAGAAATGCAGAATTTACACACTCAATGGTCTGTCTTTGAACAATTGAATGTGCTGAGAATGTATCATTTCAGAAAGATTTTAGCATGGAAAATCCTAAAGATTCTATGTTTAGTATAGTAAAGTGCTGCATAGCACCGTTTCAGTTAGTGATGAACCACATGTGTAATGGTTGTCCCATAAGATTATGATACTGATTTTTTAATGTACCTTTTCTATGTTTAGATATGTTTAGATACACAAATGCCATTGTGTCACAATTGAATACAGTATTCAGTACAGTAACATGCTATATAGGTTTGCAACCTAGAAGCAATAGGCTGTACAATATAGCCTAGGTGTATAGTAGGCTGCACCATCTAGGGTTGTGTAAGTGCACTCTGTAATGCTTGCAAGGACAAAATTGCCTAATGATGCATTTCTCAGAGTATATGTCCATCATTAAGTGATACATAATTGTATTTCCCAATTTAGAAAACATCAAGATTTTTCCTCTTTCAACTCATCCCTGGTTACAAACTGGTCATCCATGGAACTGGAAACCTGAAGAAATGTAAGGTGGGTATTAAAACAAATTATTTTTGTGATATTAATATCCTCCAAGATTAAAGTAAAAGTGTTTCCCACTTCATTCCATCTTAAAATACAGTAGTGCATACCTGTTGAAACAATTTCCATCCCTCTACCTCTAAAACAATTATTTAAAAATTACTTTGAAACTATTGGCAAGATCAAAATGGCCAGCCCTGTGATTCAGGGCATTGTGGGGCACCTAATATCATTATTTGTCCTGCAAACATGTGAAACTCAGCACCCCAATATGAACCTCTTCCCCAAAGACATTTTTTAAGTAAACTTTTCTTGTTTTGAAAAAAATTGGGAAGATAGTACAGAGAGTTTCCATATACACAACACCCAGTTTCCTTTTTTATTAATATCTTACATTAGTATGATACACCTTCTACAATTAATGAACCAATATTGACACATTATTAACTAAAATGCATACTTTAATCAGGTTTCTTTCATTTTTACCTAATGTTCATTTTCTGTGTCAGGATCCCATCCAAGATACCATATTGTATGTAGTCATTACGTCTCTGCAGACTCTTCTTAGCTATGTCAGTTTCTCAAATTTACCTTGTTTTTTGGTTTTGTCTTTTTTTGTTTTTGAGACAGGGTCTCAGTTTGTTACCCAGGCTGGAGTGCACTGGCATAATCATGGCTCATTGCAGCCTCAATCTTCTGGGCTCAAGTGATCCTCCTGCCTTAGCCTCCTTAGTAGCTGGAACTACAGGCATGCACCACCACACCCAGCCAATTTTTCTTAAATTTTTGTAGGGATGAGGTCTCACTATCCCAAACAACTGGGTTCAAGTGATCCTCCTGCCTTGGCCTCCCAAAGTGCTGGGATTACAGGCATGAGTCATATATCTGGCTCATACCTGGTTTTTGATAACATTTAGTTTTGAGAAGTACTGGTCCGATAGTTTATAAAATATCCCTCAGTTGGGATTTTGTATGTAGTCATTACATCTCTGCAGACTCTTCTTAGCTATGTCAGTTTCTCAAATTTACCTTGTTTAACAATTAAACTGAGATTATGTGTTTTTGGGAGAAAGATCAAAGAGTTAAAATGCCATTTTCATCACGTCTATCAAGGGTATATTGCCTTCAGTACAGTGATATATTGATATCACTGTTGGTGTTGATCACCTGGCTGAGATGTGTTTATCAGGTGTCTCCACTAGGGAAGTTATTCTCCTCAACCCTTTCTATCATGTACTCCGTTGGTAGGGAGTCCCTATGCACAGCCCCCAGTTAAGGACCGGGGAATTATGCTGTACCTCCTTGAGGACTATCTACCTAAATTATTTGAAATATTTCTGCAAGGGAGGTGGTCTCTTCTCCTTCTATTTATTTAATTATTCAATCACCTGTTTATGTCAGTATGGATTCATGAATATTTTATACTTTGGATTATAATCCGATGCTACTTTATTTATTTTGGTTGAATAATTTTTATACTTTGGATTATAATCCAGTGCTACTTGAATATTTATTTTATACTTTAGATTATAATCCAATGCTACTTAAATATTTATTTTATACTTTGGATTATAATCCAGTGCTACTTTATTTATTTTGGTTGCTCAAATTGTTCCAACTTCTACTAGTGGGAGCTCTTTCAGCGAGATCTTGTGTCCCTTTGATGTACCACTATCATTGTGTTTTGTTTGTTTGTTGGCTTTTTCTGAGTACTTCCTTTTTTGTGGTACTACAAATATGCAAATCTTATCTTGTCTATTTCTTGTTCCAGTCTTAGAATCACACATTTCCCCCAAGAAGCCCTCATTCCTTTTATTGCAGATTGGTATGGGAACCCAAGAACTGGATGCTTGGTGTCCATGCTACTAAAGTGTCATTGCTCCTTGGCCCTCTCAGCTGACAGATCAGCGAGATATCTGTGTGAGTACTAGCCTATACACAGGCACATATCTCTAAATATTTCCATGTGTAACCATCTTTTAGCTATATGAAGCTAAACATGAATTCATACATAGCCTCTGACTAATCCGTTACCACATGGGTTATTCTGGCCTCATCCCCTTGTTTATTTGGAACCTCTCTTTCCAAGAGTGAGATACTTGACATCTAACACTCATCATCCATTTACTTAAGTGTTCAATTTCAGTATATATGTATAATAGTATTAAAACTTTTATCCTTGTGGGAAACAACTCCATCAATGAGTGTATAGTGCTTATGTATAATTTCTTTAGCCATCTTTTTTAGTCATACAGACCTCACTCATTTCCAGTTACTTAGGTCAGTAACCTTCCCCTACAGGACCTACAGTGAGGTTGTTTCACACATTTGTAATACAGTTACAATCTTTGTCACATTGGACATTTCATCCTGGGATTCTTCCAACCTCATAAATGATTTTTCTTTAATTTGTATACATTAAGCTCTACTCTCTGTACTGTACATTTCTATGGATTTTGACAAATATATAGTGACACACATCCACAATTTTACCATACAGAATAGTTTCATCACTCTAAAACTTCTCCTGTGCTGCACTTTTTCCGTGCTCCCCTTCTCCCACACCAAACCTCTGGCAATCACTAATTGCTTCCATCTCTGTAGTTTTGTCTTTTCCAGAATGTCATATAATTGGAATCATACTGCATATAGCCTTTCAGACAGACTTCTTTGACATAGCAATATGCATTTAAAATTCATCCATGTCTTTTCATTGCTTGATGGCTCATTTCTTTTTATTGCTGAATAGTATTCCATTGTATGGATGTACCGTAGTTTTGTTTTGCTTTTTCATTCATTTACTTGGTGAAGAACATCTTGGTTGCTTCCAGTTTGGGACAATTATGAATGAAGCTGCTCTAAACATTTGCATGGCGTTTTGGGGGCAGACATAAGTTTTCGATTCATTTGGGTAAACACCTAGGAGAACAATTGCTAGATCATATGTTAGGACTATGTTTGGCTTCCTGCAAACTGCCAAACTGCTTTCCAAAATGGCTAGACTATTTTGCATTTCTGCCAGCAATCAATGAGAGTTCTTTTTACCACATCCTCACCAGCAATTGGTATTAATCTCTGTTTTTGGAATTTTAGCCACTCTAATAGGTGTGTAGTATAATCTCATTGTTGTTTTAATTTTTGATTTCCCAGTCACAAATGATGTTGAACACCTTTTCATATACTTGTTTGCCATCTGTACATCTTCTTTGGTCTTCCAGTCCATTTAAAAGTATTTAGATAATTTATTGATTATTAAAGCTATATTTCAAGTTTGTGTCACTTTCTTATCAACTATTCTTTCTCAAGAAAAATTTCTAAAATTTGCCACAAATTTGGGTTACATGGACAAAACCCTCCATACACTATCAATTGTGACATTACTGGTAGAAGGAATCTCTTTTAAATGAGTATAATGTATGTTTAGCAAATTATTTTATTGGTAGTCTACCTATAATCTTAAATACTATTAGAAACTTCCTCTTTTCACATCCAAGTATGAAGACAGTGCCCACTATACTTTAGCATACATTACCTAACAATGAAGAAGAGGACATACATATGTCTTAGTAATAACATTGTCTTGCTTTATGTCCTTGAACAAGTAACTTTGCCATGTGAGGCCTAAGTTTCTTCATCTGTTGTATCATGAGGTGAGTGCAGATAACCTAGAGTTCCTTTGACCACTATCATTTTATTTTTTACTCTTTTCTATCATCTCAGTCACTGACCAGAGGCTCATTAACACAGGATTCTTTTCTTTGGTTACCTTTCCTCCTACCATGACCACACTGAATTTTCCTCGTTTAGTTGTTGGTTCTCTTTCCAGACCACTCCTTAAGTTCAGTATGTACTTTCTCTCACTTTTATTATCTAGAGATCAGTTTCCCTTGTTAATATGCTGTTTTAATTTTTTCATATCACATCTAATTAGAATTTGTTTTGCTTGAGAGTAACTAAATTTTATGACACCAAATTAAATACAAGTTGATGGCTTTATGGTTTATCTGCAAATCACCCCAGACTGCTTACTAGAACCTAAATTAAAGTTGTTTCCATCCTCCACTAGGACTCCTTCATGAACAGGGTATGTTTCTTGATGAATTTCAGCTTTTGGGCCACTCTTTTTTCTTTTTCTAAAGGATAGATCTGAGAAGCCAAGAAATTGAGGCTGAAAAACAACCAGCCACCAAAGGGTCTTACTCAGGATATATTTGATAAACTCCTTTTTCCTTGTTGTTAAATGTATCCTGTTGCCTTGAAAGAAAGGAGTACGCCTACCTATACGGTGAGCAATTTTCTCTCCAGGGAGTACTTTACTCATTCAAGTTCACCATAGGTCAGGCTAAAAGCAGTCCTGATGTGATTCGTATTTCTCACCACAGTCATCCTTAACTGCTTCAGGATGTATGACTAATTAGAAGAAATATACACAGCAGGCACAGTATATGACACAGAGTAACCACCTGCATAGGTTGCCATTGTGTTTAAGTTGCACAGATGGCCCCGTGAGTCATTAACTTTTATAAAACAACTTCAAAATCAAGGTACTGACAAAGAATGTATAGGAGTGTGCCTTCAAAAAGTTCAGGTAAGTCAAATGGTAGACAACTGGAAAGCAGTATCTCCCCCTTAGAAAGAGTGATTTACAAATCTAAGGATTATATCTTCAAAACCAGAAAAACAAAACTATCTCTAACAGGCAACTCTTCTGTTTTTCTTTTTTAGTCTCACACAGAACTCAAAGCACAGGTCTTAGTTCAGGGGCTCGAAGGTGTTCACAGCTTCCCTGACCACACTTTTCATTTAGTTTGCATATGACGTTTACCTGGCTGTGACTGGCCAGACACATATTCCTGGCCTTGTCAATATCTAAAATTTGATAAATGTTTATGACAGAATTGGAACAAAGAAGAGTGAAAGGGCTTTGAATAAGGGCTGAAGGGGCCTCATCTTTGAGTAACATCCGTGACTGATACCAAGGCATGCCCCAGCAAACAACTGAAAGTAGCTTCCTGTGGGGCGACGTGCTTATCTGATCTGCCCACTCTGGGTGGGCCCACAGACTTTAACAGCTAAAGTAGATGCATATACTCTCAGGTGTCATAATACCTGGAAGCGTTTTAGGTTGGAACCTTATGAAGATGACAAATTTAAAACTAAGGAATAACCTGTGTATGCAGATTACTATAGAGTTAACCCACATATGAAATCAACCACAAAAAAAGTCTTCAAGTGTACTATAAGTGTCCCTATCTACTAAGGAATATGTTCTCTGCAATTTGTTTCCCTTCAAAAACCTTCCTACCTGGCTGATTTTTGCTGTTGAGTTAATTGACTTCCTGCTTGTTGAGGATTTGTTTTTAATAGTCTTTTTTTCCCTTTGCCTTATTTTCTACATTGGTGTATTTCTTAATGCTAAATATTCTTTGGTGATTTGGGGGTCTAAATTTCTAAGTTTCTAATGGTTCTACATATTTTTCAGCTGTCCAGTTTCCATTGTTGCTGTTTTGTGGGTCCAAGTTGGTTTTTTCCAAAAAAAAAAAATAATAAAAGATAACTTTTCTTAAGGACTTTCCACATTCGCCGAACTCTTCTAAATCCTTTATGTGTATTTCAGCTCATGTTATTTCCTTCTATCATGGACCTTATTACTATTTTTCAGGACATTCTCTATCTCTGAGTCCACAGCTGCTCAGTGTTAGACCTTAAAAGCTGTCTTATCAGTTTCGAAAGTGCTGATATGGCTTTCCTTCAGTGCCCTCTACTGAATGTGGGTGTGGAGTTAGTGACTCTGGGAATGACTGCTCTGTCTGTGTGGCTTTGAAACCGTTGCCTTTCTCTCCCTGCGTCCCACTTGCTGATTGTAGGAGTGAACTTCCGGCACATAACATCTAGAATAGTACCAAGTTGGAAAAGTTTTATCCATTGTACATGAGCATGGATAATATGATTTTCTCTGTGAAAGATCAATAATAATAGTGCTACATGAGAAGAATCATGATTACTCTTGTAGGTAACTACAACAAAAATCTACTATTGGCAATTACTCATCTACTATTTTGGACCCATCACTTGTACAAGGTATACATGTACTGTCTGATGCCTAATTTAGCTGCATTGATTCATTTTTGACTTCTCATCTCTTAAATATATTTTGCATAGATGGCATTCTGGATAACAAAGAGTTTGTACATGTCTCTTAGGGTAAATGACATTATTGGTGTACAGCTTATTCCACGTAGAAGGATTCTACACTTGACAATGGAGATCTCATTTTACAATCTGTGTATCTCCTTTAGCAAGCACCCAGTTCAGAAATAATACAATTACTAATTTAAAATGATTAATATTTGAGTCCTTGCTGTGCTACATACTTCATATTTTTTATCCCCCTTAATCTTCACAGCCTTCCCATGAGATAGGTCCTATCCTCAATCCAATTTGACGTACGATCAAAGTCTGAATTGAACTGATGATGTGAAACAACTCAACTGTTAAGAGTTGAAAACAGGTCTGCTGATTGTAGAATTTGGTTTTTACCATTATAGCTGTATATTACAGATAGCATTTATGCTAATGAAACAAAATGATTCATTTGTTAGATGAAGGAAGATCCTAACATTCTTTCTCCCTGTTCATGTAAAATGACTAAGGAAAATGAAGAAAAACAAAAGAAATCCTTGGTCTTCAGCAGTAGCAGAGCTCTTACAGGTCTTCCAGGCTGTGTATAAATGCAGCTGAGCAGTAACATTGAAAATGTTGCTTTGAGCCAAGGGGATAGTTTGAATTTCACCACCTATCATACTAGCTTGTACTTAGAAGACACTCAATAAAACATACTAAACTGAATGCAAATATGTTCACCAGAAAAGCTAGCCTCCGTAAGGAAGGGAAAGGTAACAGAATTATCTAACCTTTGGATCATTGTATGGTTTGCAACCTGCTTTTGAAAACCACATGTGTAACAGTACTGGGCTTGAGCTGTTCCTGCTTGATGGTATTACTGGTGCTACTGTGTTACTACTGCACTACATCCTTTTTTCTTTCAGGCTTCACAGTGGTGCATGATACAGACAGGACAGATATTATTCATTTTAGTAATAAATGCTAATGTCTTTGGTAGGACACATATTTAATTATGTATAGTGGATATTTGATTCCAATAATTTCGAAGATTGAAAACTGACAAGCCAAGAGGAGTAGTGGGCAGTTTATACTTCATTTTGCTCTGGGAGAATTGACTTTGGTGAGCTTTTAAAATCTTGAAGATACAGATATAGGTAGAAACCCATATTTTCAGGAATCTCTGGATTGTAAAAATTTAACCCAAGTGCTGCTGCTTCAGACAGATATATTCAGTTCCATTTAATTCCATAATTGAAACTATTAGCAGACTTTGCCCCTGGAGATTTAGAGAATTCTTCTCTGCCCCAGTCTTAATTTAGACTGCCTTATGATTAAAAAAAAAAAAAAAAATCTTGTTATTGGAAGGTTTGTGTCTCTTATTTTGTTTTGAGATGGAATCTCACTCTGTTGCCTAGGCTGGAGTTCAGTGGCCCATCCCAGCTCACTGCAACCTCCACCTCCCAGGTTCAAGCAATTCTCATGCCTCAGTCCCCGAGTAGCTAGGACTACAAGTGCATACCACCACATCCGGCTAATTTCTGTGTTTTTAGTAGAGACAATGTTTCACCATGTTGCCCAGCTGGTCACAAACTCCTGGGCTCGAGTGATTCACCTGACTCAGCCTCCCAAAATGTTAGGATTACGGGCATGAGCCACCGTGCCCAGCTAGTTTGTCTTTTTTAATCCAGATAGTTGTTCACAGGACTTTAGGAATTGAGACTAGGCTGTGACAGGAGGGACCTACCAATCTCATTGTTCTCCCACCTCCCATTGCAGGTGAGGCTGTGACAGGAAATTGGTGTTGGGTTTGTGCTCTGCTGCCTGGACCAAACTGTTAGTAGCTCAGATGTGTGCTGTTTAAAATAAAAGAATCAGGATTTTGATAAACAAGGGGAACAACTGTGATGATCTCTCCCAGGCCACTGTTGTAATATTACACACAAGTAGAGGCTGAGGGGGAAGTGGCATCTCATCTGAAGGAAACAGATTGTGCCACTGTCAATCAATGAAACAAGTATGACCTCATTTAAAACAATAGGAACCACAATAAGCAGGCCTAGACTAGAGTTCGGAGGTGTCTGGAGACTCCCATTTGTGGGTTTGAGCTGATCTTCATGATCCCAGAAGCTGTGGGAGTGAGTAAGGAACTCTGCAGTCCAGTTGGGTCTGTGAGTCCTAAGTAACCACCACTGATAACAGCTGTTGGTTACTTTGTATTAGACTTCTGTTATTTCCAGGTCTTCAAGGAGATCTTCTCAAACTCACAGACTGGTGTCACCTGTGCTAAGAGGAATTCAAGCCCTCCCTAGTGCTGAAGAGGTATCAGTGGTGATCACTTCACCTCGGACAGGCCTACCCCAACATCCACAGGCCTGGGCGGGAGCACAAAGGAGACTTGCACACCTATGTCCAAATATTTAAATGTTATAAATCAAGCTACCTAATTTCCTGGAATATGTCTCATCCTCCTACCTTGACAAATCTCTCTTCATAATGACTTGAAGGACAGTTGAACTTTAGAATTCTCCACCCCCTCCTCTCTCTCCTGCCTGACACCCACAGCCTTCTTTTTCCGTGCTCACTCTCTCTGTCTCACATGGGGAAGGGCCTTGCTCACCATGTGTGGATATCCCAGGTCATGCTTCCAAGCTCCACACACCCTCCCACAGAAAACAGTCACCTTTTGCTGCACTTTGAGCCTCCAGAGTTGTACACTGGCATGTGTTAGCCTCAGAATGAAGGGCCAGAGAAGAAGCCTAAAGTCCTTCTAAGCAGAAGAGTCTTGAGTCCTGGGTACCCAGAGCATGGTCTAGAAAAGGGGAAGTAAGCCCAATGGATTCCACACCCCATGGAGAGCAGCATGGCTGGAGGAAGGTTGAAGCAAGCACCCTTGCCCAGTTCTAAGAGCAGGAATGCCTGCAGAGTACCATTTTCCCAAATGATTACCTCAAAAGTGTGAGCAACAACAGAATCAGCAGTTAAATGGAAAAAAGAGATCAGAAGAAACTGTAAGGATTCTATCAGAGATCACAAGATCCCTGAGGAACTCTCAGAAATAGCTGGGGTAACACTTTGAGAGGAGCTTATTTCAAACAAATAGACCATTGGAAGGTTCACTCTAAAATTACAATTTGAAAATTAAGGGTTGCACCTTTGGAATATGGATGACCTAGGAGCAGCTTACGTTGCATCATTATTTCCTTACAATGCATTCTCTAGGTAGGAGAAAACAGGCTTCAAGGTGATAAGAGACTCATCTACAATCACATTTCCACAGCACAGCAGAGTGAGCATTCCGATTTCTAGTGCAGTGCTCTTCTGTGTGAAAAATGTACTGAGAAAAGCAGCCAGAGGAGGTCAAGAAAGTTTAGGGCAGGTCTATTAATGAGAACTTGGCACAGCACCTTGCTCATGCCTGGACGCACAAAAAAAATTATCATTCCATTAATTTCCCTTCACAAACCTTCCTACCTGGCTGATTTTTGCTGTTGAGTTAATTGACTTCCTGCTTGTTGAGGATTTTTAAAAAATAGTCTTTTTTCCCTTTGCCTTATTTTCTACATTGGTGTATTTCTTAATGCTAACTATAATGGAGTTCTACTTTGAATTAACATCATTATCCCACGTCCCCAGTATGCAGTTAACTGACCTTATTGAGAAACTCCTTGCCTCAATCTCATGACTTGGAAATTTTTCTGGCCATTTTTAATGCTTCTTTCTCATACTGTGTGACTAATCTTATACCCCTAGACATCTACTACACATATACTTTGCACTTTCAATGAAATTTTAAAAGGAGTCAAGAACATATATAACCTATTGAGCACCTAAATTGTGCTAGACACCTTTATCTTCATAGCAATCCTCCATGATAAAAACAACAAAGCAGAGATAGCATTCTACCTGGACAGGGGAGGAAACTGGCAGAACTGCTTAAGGCCAGTAATGGCGAAGCTAGGATTTCAGCCTCAGTCTGACTCATTCCATGTCCTTTTTATTAGGTTAGGCTCCTCCTGTGTTTTGTAATACAGTAATTTATTGAGCATGTTTTTTTTCTGGAAGAAATAAATCATTCTTTATAGTTATTACTCTCTGACCCATAAAGTGTGGTTGTCCCGAAAATGTTAGAGCTAAAAAGAATATTAGAAGGAATGTCTAGTCTGATACACTTATTTTATGATCCAGGAAACAGGAGCTTAGAGACATTGAATGATTTGCTGAAGATCTTACAGTCAGTTGTATATAACCTTAGACCCTTGTTCTCTGAACTCTTATTCCAGTTTGTTTGTTGGTTTCCATAAACATTTTTAGAGGCCTATATGAACCTAATTTGCCAATCCTGAAAATTTAAATGTATAATGTTCTCTGTATCACCATTTTTTAACCTTCCCATTTCAATAATAAAACCCAATATTCTCTAAGTATCAATTTTATAACTTTGAATTACAAGTCCACAATTAAAATTCAGAAACTGAAAAAGTATATACAGATAGAGTGTTACCTTTCAAAATGTAAATGAAAAGCTATTAATATTGTGTTATCAGAAGACTGATAAAGTCTGCCGGGCGCGGTGGCTCAAGCCTGTAATCCCAGCACTTTGGGAGGCCGAGATGGGCAGATCACGAGGTCAGGAGATCAAGACCATCCTGGCTAACACAGTGAAACCCCGTCTCTACTAAAAAAATACAAAAAACTAGCCGGGCGAGGTGGCGGGCGCCTGTAGTCCCAGCTACTCAGAGGCTGAAGCAGGAGAATGGTGTGAGCCCGGGAGGCGGAGCTTGCAGTGAGCTGAGATCCGGCCACTGCACTCCAGCCTGGGCGACAGAGCAAGACTCTGTCTCGAAAAAAAAAAAAAAAAAAAAAAAAAAGACTGATAAAGTCTAGGATATTTTTAAAGGTACAGTACTTGGGTTTTAAAAGAAAACCTTTACTCCATTACTATTCCATTAATAACTATATAATTGCCCTATGCATAAATTACTGAAATGAATTATGGTAACTGCTGTAATTTATAAAACAAGAGATAAAGTGTGGCAAAATTTACCTAACTTCAATGATGTAAAGTAATTCCCAGTAATACACTCAAATAGAATACCTTCCTCCCAGTAATACACTCAAATAGAACAGCTTATGAACCATAGATCAGAAGGCTAACATGTACAGGATCAAAATGAAAGTACTAGGTTAAAGTAGTGAATTGACGTTCATTGGTAGTTAAATCTTGATTCTCAAGCATGCTTCCGTTTCTACCACATCATTATTAGACAATAATTGTCATGTCAAAGAAAATGGGCGGGGTGGGAGGGTTGCGAGGGAAAAGGCTCTATTCTTGCCATTCTTGGGGGTGATTATGCCATAAGGAATTTCATAATGAACTAAAAGGATTAAGGTTAAAAGAAAAACAGCTCATCCAAAAAAAAAAAAATATATGTGTGGGACCACACACATTTTCAAAGCAGTATCTGGCTTATTATTCAGTGTTGCTCAGGCATAATGTTAGAATTCTTACATGCCAGGAGCCAGAAAACTCAAAGGTTAAATCAACAGCCAGCTGCTATATTCAGCTTATCATGTGCCTGGTAACAGGAGCAGTAGGATAGATGTTAAGGAGTTTTGCTACATACCCACCTACCTAATCACTTACTGTGTATCTATCATTGTACTTGCTTTAAACTATGTGTAAATGTATGAACAGCCCCACATTCCAATATTTACTCAGTTTGCTTTGGGGATAATCATAAAACAATTATGCTATTATAAGACTGCTTACATTTTTAAAAATTTGGTTAAGTCAACAAGGAAATCCTCAAAACAATTCTTTTCATGAATATACCTTTTTTTTTTTTCCTTTTTGAAAACATAATTTTTCTCTCTTGGGAAGGTAGCAAAACATTTCATTCTGTGGATATGTGTGAGATTTTATGGTGATGTTAATCACCAAATATAATTGTAGAACTCTTTATTTTATAAGAATAGCATAGCGCCCTGACACAATATACCTAGTTATATGGCCTAAAGTTTTAGAGAAGTCATTACCCTAATATATCACTGATTTGAATTAATTATAGGCAGAGAAGGGAATCTCAGCATAAAGTAGTGTACAATATGAACTTGCAGAAAATAAATGTATAGCCTTTAAATATTCTGGGAAAATATACATATTAGATGATAACATAGCCTTGGCCTCCCATCAAAAAAAGATCTGTGACCTGCTTGCCCACAGCTACTCTCGCCTGTCTTGAACTTCCCTGCTGTCACGGTGGAGGAAAGGTTCCCCCTTCCTATGTAAGTCCAAATTCCTCCACGTGTCTTGTGAATCCCATCTATGAACCCCTTCTTCTATATAGATTTTGCACTATTATCTCTACTCTCCCCTCACTGTATCCTCAAACTCATTTCCTCTCATTAATTCTTCCCCTTAACCTTCCCTTTCAAAAGCATTTAAACTTGCCTAAGTCTTTTTCATCTTCACACACACACATACACACACACACACAGTCTCCTGTCCTGCTCTCCTTCACAGCCAAACTTTGCAAGCCTTGCTATCTTGAATTTCTTTCTTCCTTTTACAAAATGTATTAAAATATTTCAAATATGTATATACTTCTCAACCTACTTCATTCTGAATACCAGTCTGACTAAACTACTCTTGCTTAAGTCACCAGTGACCTTTGTGTTGCTAACACCAATGGCCAGTTTCAATCTGGATCTTATCTGACATCATCTCAGCATTCAACACGGGGAATGTTCTCTTCTTGAAATAGCCCCCTTCCCTGGCTGATATGCCACTTCCTTTCCTGGCTTTTCTCTGTCTTCTCTATTTTTCCCTCCCAGTCTCCTTTAGTATCTCTTTCTCCTCTACTCCATGTTTGAATGATGCGACTCCTTGGGGAACTGTTTGAAGTGCTCCTCTTTTCTCTTTCACACCACTCACTTCCTAGGCAATCTTAACCACTTCTGTGTTTCATGTACCATTTGTAAGCCTACAAATTTCAACATATATACCCAGCCCAAACCTGGACTCTGAAATCCATAATGGTATACCTGATTGACACTTCAACATCTCCACTTAGATAGGGCACAGACAACTGAAACTCAACATGTCTAATTCTGAAATCCATTTTGCATCCAAACCTCCTATCTGCTAGTGTTTCCTAATGAAAAGTGCGTGACTTATTCCCTATTGCACTTGCCAGAAACCAGAGAACAGGGTTGGACCAAAACTCAGACAATAGCAAACCATTTGTTCAACATTTATTTAGTGGGTGTATTAGTTTCCCAGGGCTGCCATAACAAATTATCACAGACTTGTTGTCTTAAAACAACAGAAATTTATTCTCTCATGGTTCTGGAGGCCAGAATACTGAAATCAAGGTGTCAGCAGGGTGAGTTCCCTTTGAAGTCTGTAAGGAAGAAAGGTTCCTTGACCTTTCCAGCACAGGAGGTGGCCCCAGGCCTTCCTAGGCTTGCAGCTGCATAACTCTAATCTCTGCCTCAGTCTTCACACCGCATTCCTCCCTGTGTCTCTCTTTCCTTTACTCTTCTTATAAGGACACCAGTCATTGGACTTAGGGCCCACCCTAAACCTAGGATGATTCTATCTTGACATCTTTAACTAGTTACCTCTGCAAAGTCTCTTTCTAAATAAGGTCATATTTTAAAGTTCCAAGTGACATAAATTTTGGGGAGGGCACTATTCAGCTTATTACAGTGGGAGTAGAAAGGAAAAATTTCGTAAGTGAAAAAATATAGATAGAAACATCCTCACTTCCAGTGGTCAAAGCAAGAAAATATTCTGGGGGGGAAATGACAAAATGCATTTATTTCACAGTTTCCACAGTGTTTGTTATCTCAAATTGTATTTTTTTTTCTTTTGCTCCAAACTTAATAATTTACTGTTCAGTATACAGAAGGATTTTAGAGTAGCACTTTCCAGTTGAAAGTCTTAAATCTCACTTTAAAGTACAACATAAGAACACTTACATTGACAGATCTCTGTCAATGTGTAAGTGCTTGCAGAAAACTTTGATTTTTCTCCTCTTGATTGTATGCTACATATATGTTTATTATATAATTTGTCAAATATGTGTTTATCAGCCCTTATTTGAATTAAGTCCCAAATTGGCAGAACTCAAAGTTTTATTCCACATACAGAAAAAAAAGTGCATCCCTTGTACAGTTTGATGTACAACAGGTAACCCATTCATCTTGGTTTGCCCAGGATTTTCCATTTTAGCACTAAAAGTTCAATATCCTGAGGACCCCCTCAGTTAGTTAATCACCCCACTGTACAATTAATTTGCCTTGATGTGCAACATCTCATTATCTCCACCTGCAGGAGAAGTCCTTTCTATCCCTCATCCAGAGCTCCCATTCCTTCCTGATTGCATATCCAGGGATTCACTAATGCTTAGGGAAGTGTTGGAGTCCAGGAAAAGGGAATATTGTCTACCTTGGTCTCTGTCAAAGCCCTGATAACAGGGAATGATACTAGTGGCTTAAGAACATGGCCTTGGAAACTTGTGAATAAAGGATACAAGCCGATAGCAAACCCCAGCTTCTGTAGCAACCACAGGAACCAAGGTAGCATCCTACTCTATGGAAGCAAATATTCAGGGTGGGGAAGTGCTTCCCATCTTCAGTGATATGTGGGCACATCCTGGTGGATTCCTCCCACAGAGTGGCCATGCCTTGTGAGTTACAGCTCTTTCAAGTTTTGGCCAACTCATTGGTGTTTAACAGTGTAAATTCAGGTTGTATTGTACTTATCTTGCTGGGCACCGCTTTGTTGCTCATTAGCCATGAGAGGTCTTTATGAATGCTAGGTCTAGGGATCTCACTGGGGAGGAGGCAGGGAATGAGCAGGCTTAAGAAAGGGGAAGTGCTGCCTATGCCCTAAAGGTTGCCTCAGAACCCCGCACAGGCAAGGCCCACTGTTCCAATGGCTACCACTAGGACTACAGAAGAGGCCTGCCACAGAGGCTCCTAGGGGAAAGGCACCCCCAACCCCGCCACCACCAACAGTGTCATACTAAGTCATGGGTTTTTATTCCCTGCCTGGCGAGAACCCAAGGGATTTATAGCCCTGGTGCTCAGCCTTCTCACAGCTCACAAACAGCCACCTGCTAGGTACTCACTACCTCCTCATGGACCCCAGATCACCATCTTTCTAACTCCTTCCCTCTTCCCAACTTCTTCCCTCTCCTGGGTGGCAACTCCTCTTCAAAAATCGAGCTTTCTTTCCTTATATCTGTCATTTCAAGGGAAGCCACCTTGGTGACGGGCTGGTGATTTCCTGTCTCCATTCATATTGTGACTTATTGCTAAATCATCTCCTAAAGGAAGGAAAGCAAACCTTCAGTTTAATATCTAGCTTTGTATGCCTTCTTTATTATATCTTAGTAAATGATTGATAGAAAGATTAGAGTCATGGCTACAAGGAAAACATCAAGATGAGTTCCAGGCGTCTATAATGGAAGAAATGGTATGGTAGTTCTTCCACGTTTCTATAACAGAAGAAATGGTTCTGTAGTAATGGTATTTTTGTAGTGAAGACAGGATTCTTTTACCCCTTCTGAATAAAAGGGCAAAACACCCTTGATTGGGGTCCAAGAACTGATTTCCTTTATACTAAAATACTTTACCGGGATTGAGTAGAGTCCAAGGCTATGGGGTCATTTACTTGAACAGTACTACTCCATTGTCTTAGTTTCTTGCCATTTTGTCAGAGCTCAGCAGCAGTTAATCTGATGCTAATGTGGCTGCTGTTTGCTTGTTTTTTCTATCCACAGCTTGAGCCATCCATTTGTTTATTTTGGTTCTTTTTAAAAGGCCCTCTTTGTGGTCTTAGCACTGTAAGTAGATGGAGTGGAACAAGGAGTTAATGTGTAAAGTTTTTCATCTTCAGAGAGTTTCATTTCAAACTAATTCTGGGTCACATGTGCACTGAGTTCAGTTTTTGTTTGGATACAATGCTGCAGCTTGGAGAGAAAGAACAGGAAGTGGGACATTCCAGCCCCCAGGCAGCAGCTTCTGCTTGTCAAAGCTTTTCTTGACAATAAGGTCACAGACATTTAGTAAAGGCCGCTCTGGAAAGTAATTTACAAATTATGCTAGAAGCAACAACAAAAAAGGTTTATTATTAAGCTAGGAATGATACATGCACATTAGCAGAAATCAGGTTTTAAAATAAGTTTACCTCCAATCCATGTATCAGGAGACTGCCAGTTACAGAGTGAGACACTTTAGGTGGGAGGGAAACCAAGGCCAGAAGTAGAATCATGCTCCCTGCAAATCATCTGCGTGTGCAGAGGACATTAAGGAGGATAAGTAAAACACTATACCCGGGTTGTCAAGGCTGGTAACTAGAAAACTGAGCAAAGAGCTGCTCTTAGGGACACAATGAAATCCATTCAAGTTTCAGCCATGAAGCAACCTTGGAGGGCAAGAACAGCCATCATCCCTTGGTTGGTGCTTTCTGAATAAGGAAGCCAACAAGAAGACACAAAGCATGGCTGCAGCTCCTACAGATATAACGTGACAAAACATGCATTCAGATCAAAGTAAATGATTGATCACCTTCTGGTCTTGCCTGAAGTCTGGGGTTGACAAGTTCTTGGCATTAAGTAACTGTTTCCTGTTTCTTTCATTCCATCTCTGGGAAGGTCCCAGCATACATTCTATATCATTCCACCCACTGACAAGGAGACCCTGTGTGGACCTGGATGAACCAGAAATGAGCTCTGACATCTTTCCTGAATTCAGAAGAGGCAGTGCTGTCTTTGGGGAGGAGACTCAAATACCATCTAGTGTCACGATGATGGGTTTGTGGTTAACTTAACATAGCCCAATTTCTCAGTTATGCTAATGGTCAAATTATGGTCAGACTGTCAATATCTTCAAAGAGAAAAGATGGCAGATAATGTACTTTCTCATTGTAAGCATACTTTATCATTCTAATGTTCCACAAAGAATCTGCGTGTACCTGAATCAAACATTCTAACCAGGCCAAAAAATCATTCACGGAGTCAAAAATGGAAATTGTCAAGTTCATTACAAAGCACAGCTGCTTGCGAAATTAATGAACTCTTATTGATGTCTTTTTTTTTTTTTTTAAGCAAGAAGGGATAATCTGTCAAATGAAATTGTTTATGGATTCAAAATTACCCAGGTCACCAGTTAGTTATTATGCTCAAGATGGTAGCCTATTCTTAAAGGGACACAATATCCTGCTAGTCTCCCAGCACATTGTGTTATTAGTAATGCCATTTGTGTTTGAGCTAGGAGTAAATCCAATGTCAAATGAAAAGGGTTTCTCCTTTTCATGAATTAGCCTTTCTTTAGCCACGCCATCAAAAAAGTGAGGACACTGCTAATTTCCCAAATCTTTTCCAGGCTGGCAAAGAATGGATTCAAGTAAATCACTGAATGCCTTTATCTCTGAGTGACTCATGCTGTTGAGAGCCAGCTTTATGGGTTTGAAACCCAGCTAAGCTCTCACTGCCTCCTTTGTCTTTTTACATAGCACAGCTAGGTTTAAGTGAACTCAGAAGTTGTATTTGAACTGTACAACTTGTTAATAGCTATCCCATAAAATTGTGTCTGTCAGTTCATTGGATCTAACTATTATGCTGATAAAATCTTTTCTTTGCAATTTAAAATATAACGTTGACATGCTTCTGGGAAACTATGACTCTATGGTATAAGTTTATAATATGGTATGTCCACATAACAATTAACATCTGTTTTATTTTTAAAGGAAAGGTGAAGATATAAGCCCGTTTCTCATCTTCTCTAACTTAATTTTTAAAGATGACAGTATGCAGGAAAGTGCAATTAACCACATTTTACGTTTTAATCTAACATCAGGAAATAGAATCTCATCTAGCCAAGATAAACTTGAGAAAACAGCAAAGAAGGAATTAACTAAATGTTTTTATTAAAATAAAATGACTAAATCAAAATATTTTTTCAAATAAGATAAAATCAGCCCTGCCCTTATTAGAGAAGAAACAAAAGATTCAATTTCATATTAAGGGTGTATATCTCCTCTCCTTAGGAAGATTTCAAGGATTTGGAAACTTCATGCTGGAGTTCCTAATTATTAATGATTTGTCTCGTAACTCAAGAATTGCTTCTGAGTGAGTTTCTGAAGATGTAAGTTTCCTGCAGACTATGAAAAAGTACAGAACTTCAAATGGCCTTAAAGGCCAGTGTTAGCATTTCTTTAAATAATTTTTCTCATGTTTGATAAACTCATATTTCATAAGTGTATAAGTAATGTGAAGTTAGTACTTCCAATCCTTCCATTTCAATAGATCAAAATCAAGTTCAACTAAAGAGTAATAAAGATAAGCACTATCAATTTGCTAAGCTGTCATCACAAACACAGGGACTGATTAGCCCAAACAGGTTATATGACCCATGAAAGCAAGAGATATGTCGTATCCTTCCTTGTGAATAAAAGTGCTTACCACCGTCATTTGTATTTTAAAATACATAGCAAATGCTAACACTTAATTATGACAAACATTTGTCAAATTCTTGCATTTGAGACTGATAGTAATAAACATACCCTTCCCTCAAGAATTTGAAATGAAATATTCAATACTTTTGATGTATAATTAATTAAAGATAAAAATATCCAGAAGTACTGTAAGAGTAAAACTGAGCTGTATTTTAGCAAAAAGAAAAAGGAGTTTTAGAATACTTAAACTGAGACAAAAACTGACTTATACTTTCATCTCAGTTCAGGTACTTACCAACCATATAACCTTAAGCAAAGTTCCTTTTCCCTCTGAGCTTTGGTTTGCACCTGTTAAAATTGGATATTATTTCAGAATATTATTGTATAGATTAATCAAGAGAACATGTACAGCAAGTACTGCATGCTTGAAACAGTACACACTCAACTAGTAGAACTCTTTTTTTATAGAAAGCAAATACTATGTGGTTTTTTTTTTTAATAAGAAAGGTTAACTTTGTTTTATTTTACTTTATTTTTCAGACAGGGACTCCCTCTGTCACCCAGGCTTGAGTGTAGTGGTGTGATCATGGTTTACTGTAGCCTCAAACTCCTTGGCTAAAATGATCCTCCCACCTCAGCCTCCCTAATAGCTGGGACTACAGGTATGTACCAACATGCCCGAATAATGTTTTAATTTTTTGTAAAGATGAGGTCTCCCTATGTTGCCCAGGCTGGTCTGGAACTCCTGGGCTCAAGTGATCCACCCACCTTGGCTTCCCAAATTGAGGGGATTACAAGCATGAGCCACAGTGCCTGACCTCAAGTATTGTTATTAATGAAAACTTGCTTCTATACTGCTTGATATTCTCAAACTATGTATTTTTCTAAAATACAACTATATCGTTTCCGGTAATGCCATGGGTCTGATAGGTGAGCTAAGGCAAAGTCATCAGGATTGGCATTATAACATTCGAGGATCTTCAGGAGCTGGAAGATGGGGCTTGTGAGACCCAGAACTGTCTCGTGCACTACTATTACCACTCAGGACTGTGAAGTAAGGAATTCGCTCAAACTGTCCTGCTTTTCTTTTGCTCCAGCTTCTTTGGATCAGCTGGATTTTAGTTATCTAAGTCAACCATGTAGTATCAGGGGCAGTATGAGATTAAACAGATGCACTAATGAGAAAAAAATAATGTGAGATGACAACACTTTAGTTATTGAGGTTCTGCACAACAGGATGTTCTTTCCACACCACCTCTTCCTCTCATTCACTGGGGATGACAAGTCACAGTGCTTTGGTGCTTGGCAACTTACTCCAAAAGGAACTTGGCATATCAATGAGTTAGAAATGTGTGTTGAAGTTGCTTTCCTTTTTTACAGGGGTTTCCAGAGAAACCTGTCGCTGTTGGCAGAGAACATATAACTTTTTTATAAAAATATAAATTAAAGCCTCTGAAGGAGTTAGCTATCTGAGCAGTTAAAACTTAAAAGAACTATTATTATAAAATTTCTGCAAAAGAAATATAGTTGTTGAGAAATCTTAACACTTAGGAAGAAACCATAAGACATGAAAGATCTAGCAATCATAAATAAACAGATACTGGTACCCAAGAGTATTAGGTAAGGCACATACCAATATTTAATCAACACTTAACCATTGTGCAGTCATCCAACATTCACTGAGTGCCTATTGTATGCAATGTACTATGGAAGCCATTTGGAATAAGCTAATATGAAACTGTCCGACTTCAGAGTCTATAGTTTAATGGCAGAGGTAAATTTAAAATTTATAATTTTTAATGTTACACAGCACCATACCATTTGTGAATACAGTGTTATAGAATCACTAAGGGAGGTAATATTACTTGGAAGATTTCGGAGAATTCTTGGCAGATGTAATACCAGATCTAAGCCTTAAAGCATGAGTAGGAGTTAGCTGCTGGTAAATTAGAAAGGAAGAACCATTCCAACGATATGAGACCAGATTTAAAAAAAAAAAAAAAAAAAAAAAAAGGCCTTACAGTTAAGAAACAGCATTTCCAGAGAACAATAAGCAAGTTAATGTGGAAGCTTAGCGTACAACAGACAATGGCAAGAAAGAACAGTGATATGCACTTTGTGAATTTTCTTTTCTTTTTTTTGAGACGGAGTCTCACTCTGTCACCAGGCTGGAGTGCAGTGGTGTGATCTCGGTTCGCTGCAACCTCCACTTCCTGGGTTCAAGCGATTCTCCTGCCTCAGCCTCCCTAGTAGCTGGGACTACAGGAGCATGCTGCCACACCCAGCTAATTTTGTATTTTTTGTAGAGATAGGGTTTCACCATGTTGACCAGGCTTGTCTCAAACTCCTGATCTGCCCGCCTTGGCCTCCCAAAGTGCTGGGATTACAGGCGTGAGCCACTGTGCCCAGCTGAGAAGCCTATTTTCATATAAAGAATTTTAACTGCTATGTAGAGGATCCATAAGACAGTACAGACGATGAATAGCTGTTGAAGACATTTAAACAAGGGAGCAAAATGGGTCAAATTTGTATTTTCATTAGAGCTTTCAGATAGTCTTGTGGAGGATACATTTGAGTAGAAAGGCTAGAGGAGCAAGAACAGTTAGAAAATTTGCATTAATCTAAGCAAGAGATGACAAAGATCAGAACTAAGGTTGTGGTAGTAGGAATGGAGGAAAGGAATTCACTCAAGATGGATTTGGAGACAAATCTATCCAGGCAAGACAACTGATAGGGTAAGCAGTGTAAAATGAACTTCTGGATTTTTCATTTGGGTAACTGAAAGTTTAGTGCAGTCAACAAAGGAAAGAGAATGCAGTAGTTCCCCCTTATCCACAGTTTTGCTTTCTGTGGTTTCAGTTACCTGTAGTCAACTGTGGTCTGAAAAATTAAATGGAATATTCCAGAAATAAACAATTCATAAGTTTTAAATTGCATGCCATTCTGAGTAGTATGATGAAATCTCATACCATCCCACTCCACCCCACCCGTGACATGAATCATCCCTTTGTCCTTCATATCCACACTGTAGATGCTATGCATCCTAGTAGCTGTCTTGCATATCAGATCAGCCATAGCAATTTGCAGCGATTGTGCCCAAGTCACTCTTATTTTACTTAATAGTGGCCCCAAAGCACAAGAGTAAGTGATGCTTGCAACATGGAAATGCCAAAGAGAAACTATAAAGTACTTCCTTTAACTAAAAGAGTAAAAGTTCTCCACTTAATAAGGAAAGAAAAAAGAACATATGCTGAGGTTGCCATGATGTACAGTAAAAGTGAGTCTTCTACCTATGAGATTTTGAAGCAAGAAAAAGAAATGTGTGCTAGTTTTGCTGTCACACCTCGAACTGCAAAAGTCACAGCCAAAGTGCATGATAAGTACCTAGTTATGATAGAAAAGCATTAAATTTGTGGGTGGAAGGCATGAGGAAAAACATGTTCTAAATGAGGACAGTGGGGCTTGGTTCTACCAGAGGATTTTGGTATCTACTGGGGGTCTTGGAATGCATCCCCCACAGATAAAGGGGGACTACTATACTCTAAGAGGAGCCAATGGAAGAGGAAAGATGAAATTCAACACAGTTCCACTTGAGAGGCCAGTGAGCTATCTAGGTGACAATGACCAGTAGAAAATGGATGTAAAAATTTAAAACTTGAAGAAGAGTTGAGACTGGGACCTCTTTGGGACCTCTTATAAAGGCACTAATTCCATTCATGAGGAAGGATCCTTCTTGATGTAATCATCTCCCAAAGGCCCTGCCTTCTAATACCATCACATTGGAGATTAGGTGTCAACACATGAACTTGGGGAGAACACAAACATTCAGACCATAACAATTTTACTCAGATGAAGCATCTGGAACAAGAAGAGCAGTATATGGAGGATGTAACCCAAGAGTATGGCAACATTTATATTATGGGTAGAAGAAGAGGTTTCTGGAAAAGAATGGTCAGAATGATACAAGAATAGCTGGAGGCCTGCAGTTTAGCAAATATTAAGAGAATAGAAAGCTTCAAAAAATAAAGAATGATCCATAGCACCAAATGCAGCAGAGGCCCAGCAAGATAAGGACTGAAAGCATCCATTGGATTTAGCAAGTAGTAAAGCATTTAGTGACCCTGGGGAGAATTATGTTATCAGAGTGATAGAAGAGGAAGTCAAATGTGAGGGCAGAGAAGCAAATGGGCAGAAAGCAAGTAGCAAAACTCTTCTTTGGAGAAGTGTAAATCTGTGACAATACTCTGGGGAAAGAGGGTATTTGCTAACTGATTGTAAAAAATGGGATTTACTTGCACACATTTATAGTTAAGAAGAACACAAAAAGGTACTTTTCTTTTTTGCTTAATCCAAGATATTATGGATCTGAAAACTTACTTAAAATTCATTTAAAACCATATTTCATTTCCCACCAAATCGTTCATGTACATGCCTAATGTCCTTCAATTTGAACTGATTGTGCTTTTCCTGACAGCTTCAGCTAACATTTCTGCTGGCAGCACCAATAAGCTATGAATACAGTAACATAATGGAGAGGGAAATAGGAGAGGGAAGACCAGATCCTGAAAGATTCAGCCCGGATAATCACTTTCTCAAGAGGTCCAGGTTAGCTGGTTCAGGTTAGTCAGGTTAACTTGGTTAGCCAAGTTGGCTGTGTTCCTTTGAAATGTATCCAAACTGCAATCTCAAATGGTAAACAATGCAGAGCCATGAAAAGTTATATGTTATAAAGTATGGGCTTGGTTCAGTTTCAGAGTTATTATTTTTCCCAAAGATAGACCATGGTATCCGTAAGTGGTGGTTTGAAATGAAGGCAATTACTTAATTATCTTATTTCCCAGCAGAAGGTGCCACCTAACAATTACTGTTTGGCTGCATTCCTCTTAGTGTCATCCCTCCTCTATGAACACCCAAGGGTGATGAAAGCAAGAGCGTTCTGACAACACTCCTGGGCGTATGGTACTGACTTTGGCTATCCCAGAAGCTCTGCCCAGTTTCAGGTGGCAGACTCTTCTTAGTTATTACTGTGATGATAAGACCAGGGAAAATCACATGAAGTAAAATTTATTTTTGCTGCTTACCTGTTACTTCTGGTTGTTTCATGTTTGCCATAATTATTTAAAAGTAAATCTTAAGGACTTCTTGCATTTGAAACATGAGCCTTGAAGTTACAAAAAGAATTATTGGATATACTTTTATAAGCTCCCTTAAATTCTTTTGGGAAGGAGATGGAATAGCCATAAACTTGTAAAAAAAAAAAACCAGTAATGTTCAGATGGGGATACAGAAATCAGTTCAAGACAAATTCAGTGACAAATCAGAATGCAACTAGCAAACTGAAGAGAATACATAAGGCTAGAAATGTATTTTCCTGGTGGTTTCTAGAAATAAGGTGGTAGCACTTAGACCTCTCCTTTGATTTTGAAGGATACATTCACCCATTACCCATCCTAGACAGATAGTGGAAGATGAATTTAAACTGAATATAAAGACCCATCCTAAATGTATAGCTATGAGCATTAACACATCAACAAGTAACCTCCATGTACTTTCCTCACCTTCTGAACTTCTATCGAGTGATGATAGGCATTGCACTCTGCATCCCTGTCTCCCTCCTAGTACTTCCTGCCAAGAGGCTGTTCAGCTACTGTCCAGACATCCTAATAGAGCTTGGAATTAGCCATGATTTCTAGAAAATTATGATTTATGTTTAAATCAGCAAGCTGTCTTCACTGAGAACCCTCAAGGCAACTGAGAAAACCCTTCATGTTAACCTGCTGAGAAACATTTGAGTTGCTTCCTAGACTCTGGAAAATACCGCTAAGTTGAGATAAATGATACATCTCTCTTGGGTCTCTGAGCTGCCAGTTTCACAGCTGTCAATGGCAGCTGAGGTCCAGAATAGCTCCGTGAAATAGAGAACACTGGTAAAGTTTTCAAGAACTCATTCCTGAGGATTTAACAAGTTTGCTGTTCCCAAGTTCTGGCGAGATGCTGCAGCTTCTTCTGTTTAGTATTGGAGCTACTTTGTTAAAAACCACAGGAAATAAAACACTAATGTCACAATAAGCCACATTCATTTTTGTTCATGGCCCAGAAAGAAAAAAGAATCAATAAATAATAGCTGACTAAGAAGAGATAATTAGGTACAAAAAGTATAGTTGTTATTGACAAAACAAGAAGCAGGATCACTGGATTCTCATCTATCCCTTTTCTAGAAAGATAATGTCTGTCCAGATAACAAAAGATTTGGATCTAAAATTTACAATGCAAGCTTAAATTTTAAATATGCTCTAGAATATAGAAAACAAACTATTTTCCAGTACTAAGATGGTAAGTTTTGGGAAATCAGAGGACAGTGTTCTCTGTGTTTCAGTGTAAATATACATTGATTGGTACATAATAGGTGCTAAATTAAGGCATTTTTAAATTTCAAAATTGAACTTTAAATGTTCTTACCTAAAGTTAGAGAGGACTAGAAAACAAAGGACCAATATTCTGAGAAGTTTTCTTTTTGATAATCCTTTCTCAAGAATGGAGGGGAAAAAAGCCTTTGACTGCCTACCTAGAAAAGAAAACTTTACATTTAAAACAATTCTAAGTTGGATTTCCTAACATTTACTAAGGGCCTATAGTATTCTAAATGCTTTGCCAGTACCACTGTACTAGTGCCTACAGCCTACACACTAAAGAATTAATAGGGTATGTAATACAATACACATAGACACAGACACACAGGCACAGCTAGCTACAGCATGTTATAGACTTGCCATTATTCTAATCAATTATCTGCCTCCACTCTAATAAATACCCTTGCTTCTTCTCTTCCAAGCTACTAGCCCAATCCTTATTTCTCCACAAGTGCAATCACACTTTTCCTTACCCACAAAGTCCTCAAATCCAAGTCAGGAATCTAATACCCCTGATCAAAAGATTGGGCTAGTATAGGAGAGAGTATATAATTGACTGAATATGCTTTTTAAAAAGAAAGAAAAAAAAAATCAGAGCAAATTGAATAACACATAACAGAAAAAAAAAAACAAAAAAAAAAACTCTGATCTTTGTTCACGCTATTGTTCCCAAAAATGTGAAATTTTACTATAGTGCCAAACCATACAATGACTAACCAGAGAAGCCAATAAAACATGACAGATCTTGTGGGATTAGGTAACAATGAAAGCCTAAAGGCCTTGTTAGGTATGTGCCTGAAGGCCTCTTGCCATCAACCACCTATGCCAGTTATTAAAGACCAGCATAGACACTCACAATGTTGAAGGAGGTCTTATTTATTTGAGAAATACTGCATTATTCCATAATGAAAATTAAAAGGAGCTAGCTGTGAGAGTAAAAAACCAAGACCATCAATAGCTCTTCTCAATACTCCAATTATTTATTTGTATAAAACAATTTTAAATACAAGCAAGCCTGGATGCCTTGAGAATGCCTGCAACAATCTTGTAATTGTTCATTTAAAACTGAGAAGTTTAGATTTTGAGCACAAAAACTTCACTATATCTGAAAGACAACCTAACGGTTTCAGAAACATAGAAAGATATTTTTATGTTGCTGCCTAGAAAGCATTTGTAGAAGGGACGCTTTAGACTACAGCATTCTGATAATGACACTCTAATTTATACCCTTCTCATAAAGTTATCTTACTTTATTAGCCCTTAACTACCTCATCCTCTATCTAGAGATGTGTACGTCTTCTCCCTCTGCTATACTGCTGAGAGATCAGTTAGGTAACCAATTGAAAAGGTGTCATGATGTATCTTTTACGGACATAAAGCCTGTGGCCCATTTCTAAGAGGCTTTTACCCTTTCCTTCTCCAGAATGGGCCTGGCTTCCTTGAAAACCTCAAAGAGAGGAGTAAGTTGAATACTGAAGACACATAAAAGCACCTCCATCCCTACCTCTCCCATGATTCTCCAAGAGTAGGATAGTGGCTTCATCTGGAAGTTCAATGTCACATGCAGATTGCTCCGTTAGGTAGCAGATCTAGTCTGTTAGACAACATAAATGTATAAAGCATATAATTACAGCACTCTTTGTGACAAACCAAAAGGGGCAGCAAGGTATTCACACAAAGCCTGATGGCATTAGCTATGATCAGAAGAGAAAATTATTGCTGGTTTTAAATGTCATTTCCTGGTAATTCCAAGCTCTTTTTAGGATGGTTGGGGGTGGGGGGGTGGTTAGGGGCAGAAAAAAGAAAAAGTTGAGTTTAAGGGAAAAGCTTACCAAGTCCTCACCCTATGTTACTCTTTGGCAGGGGAAAATTTTTCATCGTCATTACGCTTAAATACATAGATCTGGATGCATTCAACTCTTAACACCCACCCCAAACCCCTCCATCTACCCCTCAATGGCTCTTCTTCTTTCTTCCGTTTCCTCATCTCTAAAGTGAGATAATAATAATGGCACCTGACCTAAGAGTCGTTGTTGTGAGAAATGAGAGAATTAAACACTTTGCCCATTAATCATGGGCAGTAATAAAATCAGTAATGGAGGCAATTTCATTTTATGTTTGTGGTGTCCTGTTAGTTATTGCAGGTAACAGAGAATGGATTTGTTGTTTAGAAGTATATGCTTGTAAGCTAAAGTGGAGTAAGGCTGGCAGGAGGAACTATAAAGGAACATATTAAGAAATGACAAAGTAAGACTCCTTCATTTTTCCTCAACTATTTTTATTGTTGCATATGAATTAAAGTCTTAAATAAAAACAACTTCCTTCATATCAGAAATTTGACTTTGGATAAGGAGTTTCCAACTGGAGGGTGACTACTGATAAAAGGGATTGGGGAATACATTTGTTAAAGTAATTAAGAGCTTTATGATGAGCATAAAGCTCTTTTCTTTTTTTTTTTCTTTTTTCTTTTTTGAGATGGAGTCTCATTCTGTCACCCAGGCTGGAGTGCAACGGCGTGATCTCAGCTCACTGCCACCTCTGCCTCCCGGGTTCAGGTGATTCTCTTGCCTCAGCCTCCCAAGTAGCTGGAACTGCAGGCACATGGCGCCATGCCCGACTAATTTTTTTGTATTTTAGTAGAGACAAGGTTTCACCGTGTGGCCCAGGCTGGTCTCAAACTCCTGAGCTCAAGCAATCCACCTGCCTAGGCCTTCCAAAGTGCTAGGATTATAGGCGTGAGCCACGTATCCAGCCTATGATGAGCATAAGCTCTTGATGATGCGCAGCTCTTTCTTAGGAATCTGGTTGGGGGGACACCCCTGACAATATGCATAGAAATAGATATATGGTAGTCTTATTTCCATGTTTTCAATACACACAGAATTGCATGCCCTTTATTAGTTCGTAGGCATTGGTTTGGCAACTGGGGCCTCAATGACAGAGGAGAAAGTTCAGTGTTTACCAAGTGTGGCTGGTCAAAAGCAAGGCCTGCACATTGTAACAAAAGAATGGCAGCATTATCCCCTCCAGCAGGTGGAACAAAGACTAATGAGAGGGCCAAGCCCTTTGAAAGCTACTAAACATTAGTCTTTGACAAGCAAGCTCCTTTCAATAGTGACTTCTATTGTTTCCCAGGACTAGCTGACCGGCTTTCTGGTTACAGTTTGCTCCAGTCCACACAGCATAGATACTAAGGCTGCTGGGCTCTGCTTGAAAACCTGCACAAAACCAGGTCTGATGCTCTTGTCACATGAGACACAGGTCCTGGGCTGGTGTTCCCAGCCCCCATGTGGGAGGAGAGGACTAAGATAGGCCTCTTTGAATCCTTTATCTTTCTTAGTTATTTATTTGGCTCCAAATTGCTGTGAAAAGGGGCCACTGTGGAATTGCTCGCAGGCACACTCATTCTGGGGCTAGTAGAGAAGAGGGCAGATTTGGGGGATCCTAGATGCTACAGCCAGGAGCTGTTACAGGCAAGGCCTTTAATTCCTTCTGCAAAGGACAGACGGAGTTTTCTCTGCAACAGACAGATAAGGCACGTCACCTGGCTGACAGTGTTTTGATGCAGTGTAGGAAATCACATAAGAAGTCTGGCATGCAGGTGTGGCAGCAAATGATTCATCAAAATATTCTAGAAGTCAAGGTCTGGGTGGGATTTTAACCTAGCACACATTAATTGGAATAGAATTAAGAGTAATTAGCCAGGCACAGTGGCTCACGCCTGTAAGCCCAGCACTTTGGGAGGCCGAGGTGGGTGGATCATTTGAGGTCAGGAGTTTGAGACCAGCCTGGCCAACAGGGTGAAACACCATCTCTACTAAAAATACAAAAATTAGCCAGGTGTGGTGGTGGACGTCTGTAATCCCAGCTACTTGGGAGGCTGAGGCAGGAGAATCTCTTGAACCCGGGAAGTTGGAGGTTGCAGTGAGCCAACGTCGGGCCGCTGCACAATAAAATGGTGCTTTAACATGGTGAACTGAAGAAGAAGTTTCAAGGTCTCTCTGACCTTCCCCCACCCCTCTCTCAATCTTCTGTCTCTTTCAAAGCACAGGATGAAGTTATTCCCTAAAGTTCTTTTATCTGCCTAAAGTTGGGACACACCAAAAAAGAAAGCAATTACCTCTGGTCCCTTCCCTGAGTTTTCACAAACTGAAATCATATCACAGGAAGAAAGACTGAAGTCCGTCAACAACACCTGGATGATCTTTTGTCACAAGCTATTGTCTTCTCTGCAGGCCCAGTCTACTTTGTCCCAGGCCATTGCATACAATGTTCTTCAAGCCCATTGAATTCCCCTAAAAATCATTTACTACTCCCCTAATATCATCCACACTTCCTTATCTCCTCTTTCCCTGTAAAGAAGGGTGCGTAACCATCTGTATCCCACTGCGTGGTTGATTTTACACTCGGATTCTCTCCTGTACAGATTAATAAATTTGTATGACTTTTCTTTTAATCTACCTACTGTCAGTTGATTTTCAGAGAACCTTCGAAGAGCAAAGGGAAATTTTTCTTTGGCCCCTACAGTTATAGTAATATTGCCCAGTGGAAAGTATTATGAAAGCAAAGTAAAAGAAGGTTAGGGTTACCCTTAATTTAACCATCAGCATTAAAGACCACAGTGAAGATAATTTCAAATGCTGTTTCTTTTCAAATGCGTTATTGACTTTGAAGACTAACAGGCTTATGTAGGTGAGATTCATGTTATTTTCCCAGATATGTGCACTCTCACCAGTGTGGAATGAGGAGGACAACCACTTGAGAGGTTACGCCCCACCCCCTCATTTTCAATGATCTCTAGATTAGAATAAGATACAGACAAGTGTACGGGTTGAGAAAGTGAGGAGAATTAATTTACCTGATCATGAAAGCTTCCGAGATTCCTTGAGACCATGACTCAATGGATACCTTTCTTAAGGATTTTTTTTTGTCGGTTTTCAATCTTATTTTTCTTTTTGCATCTTTGTAATGCCTTTTTGCTGGCATCAATACACTTCACATCCAAGGCGAGAAGACATTATAAAAGAGTACAGTACCAAGTTAAAGTCTTGCTTGCCCAGAAGGGCTTATAATCCATTTCATGATCATCATCTGAAGGGCCCCACTGGAACCCAAACCCCTGTGAGGCCCTCAATACTATATCCTTCATCATTCAGCCCACTTGGAGTAGACCCATCTTGGAGAACACAAACGAAAATAGAGAAAGGGGGTACAATTGCCCCACCTAAGTGTAGGCAAATAGGATATTTTGTTGTAGCATTTTTTTCTTTATTTCTTGATCATTTGCATAATTGCAGTACTCTTTTGATTCCCTTTGCCAGTGGGGAATTGGCTCCTAGCCCTGTAAACTGCTTTTATAAAAAGTTGGAAGTCAAGAAGTAAACCATGTTGCTCCAATTAGCCTCAAACCCGACCTAATTCGCTGTTGGACTAAAAGAGAACTTTGTAGAGAAAAATTAAATCAGTGCCTATCACTTTAGTATCCGAGCCCTAAAAAAAAGGGTGGTTTCTGTCCTCCTTCTAGCTGAGAGAACTGAAGCCTTAACATTCTTATTCAAGGTCATTGCCTATGCTGTCCTCTTGTGATAGTTGCACAATAGGACTGGAGATGAGGGGAGATGGTGAAAGATGAAAGGAATAAGATTTCATTACTGTTACCCTGTCAGCCCCTGCGCACCAACTGGAGGGTGGAGAGTGCAGAGAAGCAAAACTCACCTCCACCAGAGAAAGGACGGAGGTGGCAGAGAGGTTCTTCGTAACAGAGAAGCGTGTAAATTGGCTGAGGAACACGAATTCTGTTTATATGTTACTGATTGCTTAATTTGTTTACATGGTAACTCATTTATGCTGCGGTTCTTTGTTCTTTAGTAAAGACAGACGATCTAACAGAGCTAATCTTTGTTTCTAATGAGCTCATCTGCTCCTGCAGTCTGTGCCACACCTGTAATTATAATTAGGACCCACTGCTTAGGATGCTGTAATCCTTTCTAGTGAAACCAATTGTGAGTTCACAAACTGAGTTATTAGCAGAGACTGCCTGAATTGATAGAATCAGCTTCATTAGCCCCTTTCATTGGTTATTGTGACTGCACTTAACCTTCTGTTAAGATGTGGCCGGGTATGGTGACTCTTGCCTGTAATCTCAGCATTTTGAGTGACTTGAGGCAGGAGGATTGAAGCCAGGAGTACATGACCATCTTGGGCAACAAAGCAAGACCTCTGTCTCTACTAAATAAATAAATAGCGGTGTTGTGTGCCTATAGTCCCAGCTACTAGGGAGGGTGAGGGCAGGAGGATTGCTTGAACCTAGGAGTTTGAGACTGCCCTGAGCTGTGATCATGCAATTGCACTCCAGCCTGGGCAACAGAGTGAGACCTTGTCTCTTAAAAAAAAATGTAGATGGCTGACTTTTCTTATTAACGTGGAGGCATCCTCACATTTTCAAGGGAGTTGTGACATTAATATATTGCAACTGATTGTGACTGGGACACTCTGGTCAAACATAATGAGGTGAATCTTTCTGAAAAAGACACTGATACCAAGAATCCAGAGTATTGCTGAAGTCACGCCTCATGGATGAAGGAAAGAGAATCTATGTAGAATCACAGGGAGAAAACTCCTAGGAAATGGTCTTAATTAATTATGACATGTTGACTGTTCATTTTGATCACATCTTTTTTACGAGATGGGTATGTTTCAGCACTAACAGACTCTATGCTGTGAAGATAATTTAGCAGTCTGAATAGTCTGGCATCAAGAAAGAGCAGCCTGACAGTTTTACACATTCACTGTCTTTAAATGAAAAAACTTAACACAGAACTTTTTTGTTTCAATTATACTGAGACTTAGGGACACGCAGGCCTTGTTCTAACGTTAACAGAGTTCCTTTTTTCTGAAGAGGGATTGTTTCTCTTTGATATAATGTTCCTTCTTAGAGACTTGATAAGAAAAAAATGTGTGATTGCTGGGTTTGTATGCAGTTTGCAGCTATAACCTCTTTCTTTTTCCAGAATCAAAATAGGAGGAGTGGGTTTTTTAATCCACTTGAAGCAGATAAGACTCCACCCTTGACAAGGTTTCATTTCTAAAATCTGAGCCCAAGTATTACAGCCTTCAATTGGCCTATTGTATTTCAGTCTGACAAAGGGTTTTCAGTCCACTGCAGTGGCATTTCAGTCTTTTAATCCTGCTGCAAATGACTGGATGTACCATGAAATTTTTCTCTGGCATGTCAAATAAAATTCAGTTTTGGAAAACAGAAGAAACAAAATTGAAACAAATAAGAATGACCTAGGACAACAATAATTAATTCCATTTACCAGTAGGCCCATGTTCATCTTATAAAAAAGGCTTTTGGGTGGAATGAGTGTGTTCTACAAGAATATAGATTCATGAAAGTAAAACTGCTTTTTAAGCAAGGCCTGAATGTCCCTAAGGAAGAATCCTAGAACTTCACAATTAGCAATCAACATTGCTTCAAACAGTCGTTCTCCAAGTGTAGTCCCTGGACACTCAGCATCAGTATCACTTAGCAACTTGATAGAAATGCACACTCTTAGGCCACACTGAAGACCTACTGACCCAGAAACTGGGGCTAGAGCCCTGCAATCTGTGTTGTCAGAAGCTCTTTAGGTGATTTTGTTGCTCACTCAAGTTTAAAAGATACTGGCTTAGAAAAGTACCCCAGCCTCCTAAACAACCTACTTGTCTCCAGGTTTGCATCCACAAATTTTTCTTCACACTGTCTCCACAATGCCCTTTAAAAATATTGATGTGCATTCTATTATAAAGACACATGCACATGTATGTTCATTGCAGCACTATTCACAATAACAAAAAAAAAAAGCATGAATTCAACCCACATGCCCATCAATGATAGACTGGATAAAGAAAATGTGGTACATATACACCATGGAATACTATGCAGCCATAGAAAGGAATGAGATCATGTCCTTTGCAGGGACATGGATGGAGCTGGAAGCCGTTATCCTCAGTAAATGAATGCAGGAACAGAAAACCAAACACCACATGTTCCCACTTATAAGTGGGAGCTGAACAATGAGAACACAGGGACAGAGGAAAGGGAGCAACACACACTGGCGCCTGTCGAGGGTGGAGGCAATGAGAGCATCAGGAAGAAGAGCTAATGCATCCTGGGCTTAATACCTAGGTAAATCTGTGCAGCAAACCACCATGGCACACATCTGTCTATGTAACAAATCTGCATATCCTGCACATGTACTCCAGAACTTAAAACTTGAAGAAAAATAAAATAATATTGATTTAATTATGCCACCCCCTTCCTTAAAACTCAGAATTTAGAACTTTAGAAGTGTCCCATTGTAGTTGGGTCAGGATATTCATGGTATTTAAGGCTCTTCACCCTCCGGTCCCTGATTAGCTCTGCAGCTCCCTCTTTCCCCACTTCTTCTGATCACTCCACCCTCCCTTGCCCGCCAGCCCACATGCACGCACAGGTACACACTCACAATTCACACATCCACAGAGCTCCAGTCATTCTGAGCTTCTTGAAGTTCTGCAGATACACTACTCACCCCTAAGCCCTGTACATTGTTC
The DNA here is from genome assembly GCF_043159975.1 of Macaca nemestrina. Taxonomy (NCBI): domain Eukaryota; kingdom Metazoa; phylum Chordata; class Mammalia; order Primates; family Cercopithecidae; genus Macaca; species Macaca nemestrina. Next base: position 79,677,067 of record NC_092135.1, on the reverse strand, counting down.
CCTCCTCCTGAAGCGCCCTTTCTTTTTCCTTCCCACTCATTCCTTAGAGCCTCTCAACCTGGATGACTTGTTTTCCTCCTTCCAGGATTGTCCATTCTCACTTATCTTCTGTAAGAAGCTTTGCCCTGAGCACCTCTGCCCACAACTAGGCCAAGTTCCTTTACTAGGTGTTGTCACAGAACAGTCTGTATATTTCCATCGTTGCACTCACCACTCAGAATTACAATTACTTACCTGTCTTATCCCCTCCTCCAAACTATAAGCTTCTAAGTGAGAGTGACTATCCCTTGCAGTCTTGATATCCCAACCTCTAGCTTAGGGTTTGGTTTATGGTAAGCATTTAATAACAAGTCAATGTTTACTAAACAAATGGACACATCCCTTGGTACTACAATTACAGATGAACAGAACTGGGTCCTGACAAATCTATTTTGTGGGAATTAACACCTTGATCCCCTTGTTGCTCAGTCCAGTGTTGTTACCATTAAATCATACTGTGTTTAGACCTAAGGAATAATTCACGCAACCTGTTTTGTGTGTCAGCTGTTCTGCTCTAGAGAGAAAATGGGGACTAGCTGATCCCCTGGGTTCAATTTATAACACTTTTAACCAATCTGATTCTGATTTTGTGATGTATCCTAGGAAAGGTGACATCCCTGTACCAAGACAGACTGACATACACTTTGTATATTACCTCCCACACTCTCTAAATATGTGGTTCTTCTATCCACTGCATGGTGCAGGTTCCCTTAGATCTTGGCTAGATGCCAGTGATCTATCGGCCTCAAACAGCTAATGAGGTGGCTACAATGGGGTCCTAAAATGGGAAGGTCACTTCACATAGTGGGTGAGAATGTGGACTCTGGTGTCAGACTGATGGTTCAAATCTCAGCCCTGCTTTATGCTAACTGTGACATGTAAGTCTCCCTTCTTCCTTATGCATAATAATGTTTCTTAGCTCAAGGCACTGGTGTAGGGACTAAAGAAAGTTGATCTATCAAAAGAATTTAGCACATGGCATGTATAAAATTCTTCCTAAACAGCAAAAATAAAGCTTAATAAGATACTGAGTAATTTGGCCAGGTATAGTAGCTCATGCCTATGATCCAAGCACTTTAAGAGGCTGAGGTGGGAGGATCTCTTGAGGCCAGAAGTTTGAGGATGCTATGAGTTGTGATCACACCATTGCACTCAAGCCTGAGCAGCAGAACTAGGTTATCATCCCATCTCATTGAAGAACTCACACTGAATTTAAGGGAGTACTGTTACCATCATGGATTGAACACTCGCAGGACTCTTTTTTTTTTTTTTTTTTTTTTTTTTTTCAGACGGAGTCTCACTCTGTTGCTCAGGCTGGAGTGCAGTGGTGCAATCTCTGCTGACTGCAAGCTCCACCCCCTGGATTCACACTATTCTCCCGGCTCAGCCTCCTGAGTAGCTGGGACTACAGGTGCCCACCACCACGCCCAGCTAATATTTTGTATTTTTAGTAGAGACAGGGTTTCATCATGTTCGCCAGGATGGTCTCAATCTCCTGACCTTGTGATTTGCCGGCCTCAGCCTCCCAAAGTCCTGGGATTACAGGCATGAGCCACCGTGCCTGGCCCACTTGCAGGACTCTTTTAGTGCATAAGTGCTATGCACAGGTTCGAGTGTGAGAGAATATGGCAGACATTTCCAAGAAAATCTAAACAATTTTCTGCACCCTTTGGAATGATCCAATCATTAAGCTTTCCTTAAATTCAATGGGAGTACTACGCCCAGAGAGGTTTCACAGAGCAGAGTGAGAAAAGTGACAGTCCTATAATGAAGAATGAAGTTGAATTTTCAATTGTCCTTAGATTATTACATTAGGCATATTATAAAAAGGAGGGATTCAATAAACTAGGCCTATTAGTATGGAGCTCAATTGGCCCTTTTATACAGAGGCCTGTACTAGAGATGACATTCTACTTTTTTATTCTCTAATGACTTCTAAAAGAGAGCTTGTACTCTGCTCAGGAAGGGTTAGGAAATCCACTGGTTTTATTAACGTGTTAATATGTTAATAGGCACAAGATCACTGAGTAATTAAAAAATTCAAACATCTTGAAAATAACAGATTACCAATTTGATTACAAAATTGTCAAACATTTGTTGGCTGTATCTTAACTCTTAATGCTTTTGTAGAGCCTAGACTGAAATCAAATATATACTCTTTATTGAGCTTATATTTTAAGATACAAAAATCTAATTCCAACCCTTACTAGCTCAGAGATGTTATTTTGCCTCTGTAAGCCTCAGTTTCCTGATGTGTAGAATGAAGCTCTGTGAAATTGTAAGTCTTACTTAGGGTCTGTGGATTAAATGAGCTAATCTCTGTGAAGAGAGAAGCACAGAATCTGGCTCATGGGCTCAGTAAATATTAGTTATGGTAATCCAAAGCCAGGGTACCAAATATATCATTGAAGGATGTTTCACTGGAGATCCCGATTGATCACATTCCATTGTATGGCCCTCAAATAGTTGAGAAAATATGGATACACGCACACACATATCCTCACCTGTCCTTATGAAAACCCCAGTGGCAGTTCAGAGCAACAGACTGCTGTGATGGGTAGTTGGCTGTCGTTTTCTTCATCCAGAAAGTTCCTCGACACATTCTAGAAACAAATATATCTGAACTCAGCTAAGACGGAGCAGCAGTTAACACGCTGAAGCACGTTCTGCCCTTAAGAGAAGAATGATTAAAAATGTCAGTGTTTTCTCTCTTCTATCATTCACAACCTGTAAGAACACCACATGGTCCTGCATCTCTCCATTTTCCTTATTTTTGACTTCCTGGCTCTTTCTTTCTCTACTGTACACCCCATCTTGCTAGCCACACTCTCTCTATGTCTGTGTTCTTGATCTTCTCCCACCTAGATTTCCAAGTCCCTCCTTCCTCTCTCCATCTCATGTTTTACCTTCCATTTCCTTATTCCACTGTCAGCAGCCTCTTCTATAAAATCTTTGAAGACAGCTAAGTTATACATATTTTGTGTGTTGCATCCATTGAACTGATTTGGCCAATGAAACTGTCATGGGTGCAGTGCTCTGAGCTGATGCAGAGCAAGACAGGAGCTGAAGGAGTAGAGAGTCTTCAGGAGTACTGTGCAGAGCAAAAAATGAACCTCAAGATGAGATTATTGAAGTATCTGAAATAATAAAGAAAAAAAAACAGATTGAAAATAGACTAATCATTCTACCCTGGGATTTGAGATTCAGAGTCTTCCTTGGTGCCTGAATTGGGGGGTGGGCAGGGTAGTCTCAATAAAACTAAAAGAGGCATAATATTGTAAATTTATGCAACAAGTTCTCCCGCAGGGTTTTACAAACTGGAAATGAAAATCATTTAAGAAAGGATTGGATATGCCATGACTTGTGGATCATATTAAGTTAACTTTCTTTGACTGACTTCCATGCTGTTCTCAGGGTCAAGTTATAAATTACCTTTCCTTCACAGCCATATTATCAATTCTACTAATACAGGAAGCCCTAAATTTTTCATATCATGCATCTCTCTATAAAGGTAAACACTGTGAGTTTAGAGTTATAAAGAGTGAAAATGTTACTTCAGATAGGATAGTGGAAAAAAAGGGAATAAATGCTGTGGTATGTAATCTATGTTTTTGCCATCTTTACTCTGCAGAAGTTATTTAACCTGTCTCATCATGCCAGAGTACTGCATGCTTCACTTTCTACCTCTGGAAGTCATGACTGATATGTTGTTTGGCCACATTCTGTCAAGAAAAGTCTTCATTCTATAATATATGAATGACTACAAAATGACAGTGTACACCAAGGTAACATACCCAAGGCATAACCTCTGGTCTGCCGGGAATCATAAGTGACAGCAGTTTTTCATATTGGACATACCCACAGGCAACTCCGTCTTTACATGTGGTCTGTGGTGAATTTTCTTCTCTGCTGTATGCATCCATTCAACACCCCAGGCCAGAGGAGGATCACACAGTGCCTTGTATTTTCAATCACCACTTTCAAAATCATCACTTTATACATATAGGCTTAAAGAAAAACATGGAGATCAGCATTTGGGAAGTGAGGTGAGGTCCTCATCTTTTGCTCCTATTTCCTTCTCCATACCCAGTTAAACCAGACAAATATATCCATGGATACACGGAAAGGCAGAATTAGGACTAGATTACTGAAATTGGTTGCTATTTTAAATGACATGTGCGTCTATTAGACTTGAAAAATTTCCATATATGAGTTGTAATTTCCCCCTTTGGAGGTACTCAGTTTGACATGTATATTTTCAACCACAAATATCTTATTTCAGTGTCTGCCTTTTTCCCCCTAGAATAAATTTACTATAGTTTGGGGGACTTGCAGGGGCGGGTATAAGGGAGTTGATTTGTAAGTGCAGAACAGACAGGAAGTCAGAAACACTGAAAGCTCCTTTATAAAGGATAAAATGGACATGATAAGGAAATTCAAACTTTATTGGATTTATTTAGTGGCTTTCCCCCAAGAGCTAAGATAAAGTTGTGACTATGTTTATTTGAAAAAAACAAAATCATGACTTAAATAGATCATCTTATCTTTTCAGAATCATAGAGTTAGATGTGCTTTCTTTCTCCTTACGTGTATTTAACTGAGATTACTATAAAATTCCTTTGTAAAAAGATTTCAAGAAAATTGCAAAGTAGAACAGGAAAAAAACAAGATTTACGACTTGTGCCCAGGAAAAAGGACTGTCCCTCCCTTCTCAGGAAAAAACAATCCTTTCAAATGAAACATGAGCTATGCCATGGTCAACAGATTAGGGCTATATCTAGCAAGATAATGGGCTCTGTATGGAAACACCCCATTTCTGCTTTCACACAGTTCCTCCCTTGGAAGCCTATGCAACAGTGTAAATGCATGTTAACGCTTCAGAGAGTTCTAGCCAGCAACCAAGGTCACAGGTTTACAAAAGGAACTCAGCATTTTAATTCAGAGTCACTGTGTACAGCCCACTTCTGTCTATGGCTTGCAAATTTGATCAATGTTTTTGAGTAAAAGTAAAGAGAGATAGGAGAAAATAATGTACCAATGATAGTTGTAATTTTGGTAGATGTTCCAAAAGCTTGATGGGAGCCTAAATTCTGAATTTTAACATTTGTCTTCCAAATGCTTGGGGCAATGGAACCAACAAAAGGCATTCTCAGAAAACATAATGAGGCTAATCTTCCTACAGTTACTCAACACCAGCATACCAAGGAGCTCATATGGCTTCCCCTTAAAACTTGTGGGACATGGATGCCATTTCAGCAGCAACACAAAGAAGCCAATGTCAGCAACTTCTCTGAGCCCCTACAACCCGGTGTAGAGATTGTGCTGTTTCTCTTCTGATTCTTTCCTCCAAACTATTATTGGGTTGATTCAATTGCCTGCAATCACTTTCTAGGTTTCTTTCCCAGAAGCTGTGTTTTCACCTGCTCCCAGACCTCCGCACATCTGGGATTCTATTTGTGGGTGACACTTCTTTCTACTTCAAAGTTGCATTTTCAGTGTTAGTGCTACCCTAAAAATAAGTGGAACAAGTTTCTAAGCACTGGAAAAAGCAAATATTACCTTATTTATTTCATATACTCTCCCCTGATTTCCAAGATGATGACTAGTGGTTCCAATAAATTACAGACAAAACTAAAACCAAGCCAAACCAAACAAAAATAAGAACAAAACCAATATATTGGTATGTATTCATTGTTAATAGGTTTAGTGGAACAGGGCTGGTCCTGATGGCTTTTCTTTTCTACTGACATGAGATCCTCTTGTGGGAACATTTGGAAACTATGTCTTGATCCATAGAAATGTCTCAAAGGATGGAAATTTTACACCCCTGAAGGAGGCATTTTGAAAAAGGTGGTCTCCATATATAAACATTTAGATAGCTCTGTATCCACCCACAATTAGAGCCAGTGTCTGATATTTCACAAAAGCAATATGAACCACAGGAAAAATTTCTGAACAAAGATTTGATAAAGTCACACTGTGACCAATTTTTCAAAAAGATTAAGACTAAAATGTACCTCTGAAGTTTCATAGAATTTTCATTCCCTATTCAGTTTCTGAAGGTAGTCTTGTCTGCAAGTTTTATATCCATCTTACCCTTGTAGAGTTGCACAGGAAACAAATTCATTCCACTGCATCAAAAACAGCTACCTATACTTTCAGGGCTGTTTCACTCCTGTAATACCAATACGTACATTTGAATCTTACTGGCCTACCAAGATTGAGAACAATTAGTTCTCAGATAATTTTTTCTGTTGTAACACATCATTAAATAGAAAGTATCAGTAATTTATCTTTGTTTTTGTATCAACTCCTTTTCAACCCCTATCCTCAAGGAGAAATAAAGTGCAGTGTATAGTAGCCATGCTGAACTTAAGAACATAATATTTGAGATTTTCTTCACATCCTATGAAGCATGGGCTTTGAGAATTCTCAGCCCACATACTGTACAAATTCTCTAAACAAAATGGATCTTGACCCTGTACAGTTTCTTACAATGCTTCCACTGATAACCTAAGATGTCAACTACCAAAGCAAATGTGATGATGTCACTGCTGATAGTATTCCACCAAATCACTTGCTTAATGAGACAAAAGAAACCTAAATTGCAACACTCTGGTCAAAGAATACATTGCAGCAGTGATAAGATCAGAGAAAGTATTTAGATGCCAACCTCTAATCAGGAAGAGACACAGAAAACTACGCAGACTACATAAGCAGGCTTCAAAGATAAAGAATATTGTGGCTGAATCTTTTGGAGAAGAGAGTGTTGCTCTTTTAAGGCAGAAATGCCATGGAATGAAGCTTTAAGTTCTACCATGTGACTTAGCAGAAGAAAAAAAGCTATTCTATTCATTCTACGATGCCCATGGCTTGAACTTGGGACATTCTCATCTTCATTATCAATAATATATATGTGCACATAGCCCATGAAAGTTTCTGTAATAAAGGAATGGGGCTTCCATTCTACATACCATGCCTAAAATAGGTTTCAAAAGCAGACGGGTAGGTAGATTTCCAGAAGCACAGTCATCTCTGAATACAAGAATTTCTTCCTATTTTAACCCTTAAATTCCTGAGCACAGTGTGGGGCAGTCTATGATCATTTGACCAGAAGTTGAAAGGAAACACCAAAAGTTATAAGGAGTGACAATTTTCTGATGTTCCAGTGAGACCAGCACTGCAAGGGGACAACTCCCAAGAACAATAAGAATTCAGGGCCCCCGGCTCTAGGAGCTCCCCTCCTCTCCCTTCCCCTCCCCTCCCCTCCCCTCCCCTTCCCTCCCCTCCCTTTCCTTCCCTTCCCTTCCCTTTCCTTCCCTTCCCTTTCTCTTTTTTTTTTTTTTTTTTTGACAGAGTCTTGCTCTGTTGCCCAGGCTGGAGTGCAATGGCATGGTCTCAGCTCACTGAAACCTTCGCCTCCTGGGTTCAAGTGATTCTCCTGCCTCAGCCTCCCAAGTAGCTGGGATTACAGGCGGCTGCCACCACGCCAAGCTAATTTTATATTTTTAGTAGAGATGGAATTTCGCCATGTTGGCCAGGCTGGTTTCGAGCTCCTGACTTAGGTGATCCAGCTGCCTCAGTCTCCTAAAGTGCTGGGATCACAGGCATGAGTCACACCCTGCCCTAAGATATTTCTTCTTAACTCTACTGAAGGCAGTCATTACAGTGATACCCGAGGTGTATAACAAATCCACAAATTTTACCATTGATCTAACAAATATTAACTAGATGTGCATAGTACCGTGATAAAGGATACAGTCTTTGCCCTGAAGGTGCTAATTCACAGCTAGGGAGACATACAAGTAGACAGGCAGTTGCAGCATAGGTAGAGCAAGGACTAATAAAGGGGTCACAGAGCCACGGAGAATGGACACCTCCTTTAGTAATGGCTTCCTGAAGGACAGGAGGCTTAACCCAGTGCTGAACAATGAGTTCACGTTAGTCGTGGGAAGGATGAAGAGGACAGAAACGCAGAGGAGAAACAGTCTGTACAAAGGTATGGAAGCAATGAAACACTGCAGTTGGGAGAAATGAAAGCAATTCAGAGTAGTAGGCATGTGGGAAGCTCCAGTGGAGTAGCAAGAGAAACAGGCTGGAAATGTAGGCAGGAGTCAATCTTCAAAGGCTTCTTTTCCCACTTTCTTTTGATCCTATATAGACCTTGAAAGAACTGAATGTCTCAAAAATCAGGCTTTCTTTTGGTTTGCATGGTTTACTTCCTTTAGGGAAGCCCAAGGGGCCGGGGAACTCCCTCCCCTAGCCAAGGGAAGCCCTGAGGGACTGTGCCATGAGGAACAGTGCATTCCGGCACAGATACTATGCTTTTCCCAAGGTCTCTGCAACCCACAGACCAGGAGATTCCCTTGGGTGTCTATACCACCAGGGCCCTGGGTTTCAAGCACAAAACTGGGCGGCTGTTTGGGCGGACACCAAGCTAGCTGCAGGAGTGTTTTTTCATACCCCAGTGGCGCCTGGAATGCCAGCAGGACACAACCCATTCACTGCCCTGGAAAGGGGGCTGACCAGGGAGCCAAGTAGTCCAGCTCAGCGGATCCCACCTCCACAAAGCCCAGCAAGCTAAGATCCATGATTTGAAATTCTCACTGCCAGCACAGCAGTCTGAAGTTGACCTGGGACCCTGGAGCTTGGTTGGGGGAGAAGCATCTGGCATTACTGAGGCTGGAGTAGGCAGATTTCCCCTCACAGTGTAAACAAAGCTGCTGGGAAGTTCAAACTGGGCAGAGCCCACCGCAGTGCCAAAAAGCTGCTGTAGCCAGACTACCTCTCTAGATTCCTCCTCTCTGGGCAGGGCATCTCTGAAAGAAAGGCAGCAGCCCCAGTCAGGGGCTTATAGATCAAACTCCCATCGCCCTGGGACAGAGCACCTGGGGGAAAGGGTGGCTGTGGGCACAGCTTCAACAGACTTAAACGTTCCTGCCTGCTGGCTCTGAAGAGAGCATCGGATCTCCCAGCACAGCACTCAAGCTCTGCTAAGAGACAAACTGTCTGCTCAAGTGGGTCCATAACCCCTGTGCCTCCTGACTGGGAGACACTTCCCAGCAGGGATTGACAGACACCTCATACAGGAGAGCTCCAGCTGGCATCTGGCAGGTGCTCCTCTGGGACGAACAGGCAGAGGAAGGAACAGGCAGCAATCTTTGCTGTTCTGCAGTCTTTGCTGCTTATATGCAGGTAAACAGGGTCAGGAGTGGACCTCCAGCAAACTCCAGCAGACCTGCAGCAAAGGAGCCTGACGGTTAGAAGGAAAACTAACAAACAAAGGAATATCATCAACATCAACCAACAGGACATCCACACAAAAACCCCATCTGAAGGTCACCAACATCAAAGACCAACGGTAGATAAATCCAGGAAGATGAAGAAAAACCAGTGCAAAAAGACTGAAAATTCCAAAAACCGGAATGCCTCTTCTCCTCCAAAGGATCACAACTCCTTCCCAGCATGGGAACAAACCTGGACATAGAATGAGTTTGACGAATTGACAGAAGTAGGCTTCAGAAGGTGAGTAAAAAAACTCCTCCAAGCTAAAGGAGCATGTTCTAACCTAATGCAATGAAGTTAAGAACCTTGATAAAAGGTTAGAGGGACTTCTAACTAGAATAACCAGTGTAGAGAAGACCTTAAATGACCTGATGGAGCTGAAAAACACAGCATGAGAACTTTGTGAAGAGTGCACAAGTATCAATAGCGGAATCAATCAAGTGGAAGAAAGGATATCAGAGATTGAAAATCAACTTAATGAAATAAAGTCTGAAGACAAGATTAGAGAAAAAAGAATGAACAAAGCCCCCATTAAATATGGAACTATGTGAAAAGACCAAACCTACATTTGATTGGTGTACCTGAAAGTGACGGGGAGAATGGAACCAAGTTGGAAAACATTCTTCAGGATATTATCCAGGAGAATTTCCCCAACCCAGCAAGACAGGACAACATTCAAATTCAGGAAATACAGAGAACATCACAAAGATACTCCTCGAGAAGAGCAACCCCAAGATACGTAATTGACAGATTCACCAAGATTTAAATGAAGGAAAAAATGTTAAGGGCAATCTGAAAGAAAGGTCAGGTTACTCACAAAGAGAAGCCCATCAGACTAACAGCGATCTCTCTGCAGAAACCTTACAAGCCAGAAGTGACGGGGACAATATTCAACATTCTAAAAGAAAAGAATTTTCAACCCAGAATTTCATATCCAGCCAAACTCAGCTTCATAAGCAAAGTAGAAATAAAATCCTTTACAGACAAGCAAATGCTGAGAGATTTTGTCACCACCAGGACTGCCTTACAAGAGCTCCTGAAGGCAGCACTAAATATGGAAAGGAAAAAATGGTACCAGCCACTGCAAAAACATACCAAATTGTAAAGACCATCGACACTATGAAGAAACTGCATCAACTAACGGGCAAAATAACCAGCTAGCATCATAATGACAGGATCAAATTCACACACAACAATATTAACCTTAAATGTAAATGTGCTAAATGCCCCAATTAAAAGACACAGACTGGCAAATTGGATAAAGAGTCAATACCCAACGGTGTGCTGTATTCAGGAGACCCATCTCATGTGCAAAGACACATATAGGCTCAAAATAAAGGAATGGAGGAAGATTTACCAAACAAATGGAAAGCGAAAAAAGCAGAGGTTGCAATCTTAGTCTCTGATAAAACAGATGATCAAAAGAGACAAAGAAGGGCATTACATAACGGTAAAGGGATCAATGCAACAAAAAGAACTAACTATCCTAAATATATATGCACACAATACAGGAGCACCCAGGTTCATGAAGCAAATTCCTAGAGACTTACAAAGAAATTTAGACTCCCACACAATAATAGTGGGAGACTTTAATACCCAACTGTCAATATTAGACAGATCAATGAGACAGAAAATTAACAAGGATATTCAGGACTTGAACTAAACTGTGGACCAAGTGGACCTAATAGACATCTACAGAACACTCCACCCAAATCAACAGAATATACATTCTTCTCAGCACCACATTACACTTATTCTAAAATTGACCACATAATTGGAAGTAAAACACTCCTCAGCAAATGCAAAAGAACAGAAATCATAAACAGTCTCTCAGACAACAGTGCAATCAAATTAGAACTCAGAATTAAGAAACTCACTCAAAACCACACAACTACATGAAAACTGAACAAGCTGCTCCTGAGTGACTACTGGGTAAATAACGAAATTAAGGCAGAAATAAGTAAGTTATTTGAAACTAATGAGAATAAAGACACAATGTACCAGAATCTTTGGGACACAGCTAAAGTAGTGTTTAGAGGGAAGTTTATAGCACTAAATGCCCACAGGAGAAAGGAAAGATCTAAAGTCAATACCCTAACATCACAATTAAAAGAACTAGAGAAGCAAGAGCAAACAAATTCAAAAGCTAGCAGAAGACAAGATATAACTAAGATCACAGCAGAAAAGAAGGAGATAGGGACACGAAAAACCCTTTAAAAATTCAACATGGGAGCTGGGGTTTTTTTGAAACAATTAATAAAATAGACTGTCAGTCAGACTAATAAACAAGAAAAAAGAGAAGAATCAAATTAGACACAATAAAAAATGATAAAGGGGATATCACCACCAATCCCACAGAAATACAAACTACCATCAGAGAATGCTACGAACACCTCTACACAAACTAGAAAAAGTAGAAGAAATGGATAAATTCCTAGACACATACACCCTCCAAAGATTAAACCTGGAAGAAGTGGAATCCCTGAATAGACCAATAACAAGGTCTGAAATTGAAGCAATAATTAATAGCCTAACGACCAAAAAAAGCCCAGGACCAGATGGATTCACAGTCGAATTCTACCAGAGGTACAAAGAGGAGCTGGTACCCTTCCTTCTGAAACTATTCCAATCAATAGAAAAAGAGGGAATCCTCCCTAACTCATTTTTTGAGGCCAGCATCATCCTGATACCAAAACCTGGCAGAGACACAACAAAAAAAGAGAATTTTAGACCAATATCCCTGATGAACATTGATGCGAAAATTCTCAATAAAATACTGGCAAACCGAATCCAGCAGCACATCAAAAAGCTTATCCACCATGATCAAGTCAGATTCATCCCTGGGATTCAAGGCTGGTTCAACATATGCAAATCAATACACACAATCCATCACATAAACAGAATCAACAACAAAAACCACATAATTATCTCAATAGATGCAGAAAAGACCTTCAATAAAATTCAACACCCCTTCATGCTAAGAACTCTCAATAAATTAGGTATGGATGGAACATATCTCAAAATAATAAGAGCAATTTATTACAAACCCACGGCCAATATCATACTGAATGGGCAAAAACTGGAAACATTCCCTTTGAAAACTGCCACAAGACAAAGATGCCCTCTCCCACCACTCCTATTCAACATAGTATTGGAAGTTCTGGCCAGGGCAATCAGGCAAGAGAAAGAAATAAAGCATATTCAAATAGGAGGAGAGGAAGTCAAATTGTCTCGGTTTGCAGATGACGTGATTGTGTATTTAGAAAACCCCATTGTCTCAGCCCAAAATCTCCTTAAGCTGTTAAGCATCTTCAGCAAAGACCCAGGTTACAAAATCAATGTGCAAAAATCACAAGCATTCCTATACACCAATAACAGACAGAGAGCGAAGTCATGAGTAAACTCCCATTCACAATTGCTACAAAGAGAATTAAATACCTAGGAATGTAACTTACAAGGGATGAAGGATCTCTTCAAGGAGAACTACAAACGACTGATCAAGGAAAGAAGATAGGACACAAACAAATGGAAAAACATTCCATGGTCATGAATAGGAAGAATCAATATTGTGAAAATGGCTGTACTACTGAAAGTAATTTATAGAATCAATGCTATCCCCATCGAGCTACCATTGACTTTCTTCACAGAATTAGAAAAAACTACTTTAAATTTAATATGGAACCAAAAAAGAGCCTGTATAGCCAAGACAATCCTAAGCAAAAAGAACAAAGCTGGAGGCATCATGCTACACTACCTGACTTCAAATTATACTACAAGTCTACAGTAACAAAAACAGAATGGTACTGGTACCAAAACAGATATATAGACCAATGGAACAGAACAGAGGCCTCAGAAATAACACCACACATCTACAACCATCAGATCTTTGACAAACCTGACAAAAACAAGCAATGGGGAATGGATTCCCTATTTAATAAATGGTGTTGGGAAAACTGACTAGCCATATGCAGAAAACTGAAACTGGACCCCTTTCTTATACATTATACAAAAATTAACTCAAAATGGATTAAAGACTTAAATTTAAGACCTAAAACCATAAAAATCCTAGAAGAAAACCTAGGCAATACCGTTCAGGACATAGGCATGGGCAAAGACTTCATGACTAAAATACAAAAAGCAATGACAACAAAAGCCAAAACTGACAAATGGGATCTAATTAAACTAAAGAGCTTCTGCACAGCAAAAGAAACTATCATCAGAGTGAACAGGCAACCTACAGAATGGGAGAAAATTTTTGCAATCTATCCTTGTGACAAAGGGCTAGTATCTAGAATCTACAAAGAACTTTAACAGATTTACAAGAAAAAAACAACTCCATCAAAAAGTGGGCAGAGGATATGAACAGACACTTCTCCAAAGAAGACATTTATGCGGCCAACAAACATGAAAAAAAAGCTCATCATCACTGGTCGTTAGAGAAATGCAAATCGGCCTGGTGCGGTGGCTCAAGCCTGTAATCCCAGCACTTTGGGAGGCCGAGTTGGGCGGATCACGAGGTCAGGAGACCGAGACCATCCTGGCTAACCCGGTGAAACCCCGTCTCTACTAAAAAATATAAAAAACTAGCCGGGCGAGGTGGCGGGCGCCTGTAGTCCCAGCTGCTCAGGAGGCTGAGGCAGGAGAATGGCGTGAGCCCGGGGAGGCGGAGCTTGCAGTGAGCTGAGATCCGGCCACTGCACTCCAGCCTGGGCCACAGAGCTAGACTCCGTCTCAAAAAAAAAAAAAAAAGAGAAATGCAAATCAAAACCACAATGAGATACCATCTCATGCCAGTTAGAATGGCAATCATTAAAAAGTCAGGAAACAACTAGATGTTGGAGAGGATGTAGAGAAATAGGAAAACCTTTACACTGTTGGTCAGAGTGTAATGTTCAACCATTGTGGAAGACAGTGTGGTGATTCCTCAAGGATCTAGAACTAGAAATACCATTTGACCCAGCTATCCCATTACTGGGTATATACCCAAAGGATTATCAATCATTCTACTATAAAGACACATGCACATGTATGTTTATTGCATCACTATTCACAATAGCAAAGACTTGGAACCAACCCAAATGCTCATCAATGATAGACTGGATAAAGAAAATGTGGCACATATACACCATGAAATACTATGCAGCCATCAAAAAGGATGTGTTCATGTCCTTTGCAGGGACATGGATGAAGCTGGAAGCCTTCGTTCTCAGCAAACTAACACAGGAACAGAAAACCAAACACCACATGTTGTCACTCACAAGTGGGAGGTGAACAATGAGAACACATGGACACAGGGAGGGGAACATCACACACTGGCCTGTCAGTGGGTGGGAGGCTAGGGGAGGGATCGCATTAGGAGAAACACTTAATATAGATGACGGGTTGATGGGTGCAGCAAACCACCATGGCACGTGTATACCTATGTAACAAACTTGCATGTTCTGCACATGTATCCCAGAAATTAAAATATAATTGGAAAAAAAAAAAAGAACAATTTTGCTGAGACTGGGAATCAAGGTTATTGGTCCAGGTATAATGACTTGAAGTGAGCTACCTGGGAGATGGCTTTTGACAACACTAACCTCTCGATGCAAATCATTACACACTTCTATTATCCCTATCCTTAGGCAAATTTACTTACTCAACAAGAATCTTAATTTCATAACTCCAATGCCTCATTCTTCACTTCCTATAAAAACAAAAACCATATATGCCTTTGAAATAGTTCCAGCCATCCTACCTGATTAAAGTGTGGCCACATTTTAACCTCAATGTCTTTTTAAAAAAGTGTAATCTTAGTAGGCACAAACCCCAGGATACAAACATAATTTGCCAACTGAGTTAGTTAGCAAGAAATAATATATTTATGTTTTTTTTAATTTAAAATAGATAAGCAAATATATCACCTCAGTGAAAGCTATCCAAAGTAGTTTCAGAACTCTCCAAATTGTGAAGGAAATAAACAGCCAAGGGAACGAATTTTCAAACTCAGTTCCAGTACATATTAGAACTTAAAAAAAAAAAAAAAAATTAGATGTTGAGTGTTCTTCAGGGACACACTTAAATTTGTGATATGAAAAAGAAATGAATTCATTTGTCAGTAAGGCACCTGTGAGGGGAAAATATGAAAAGAAACAAATCTATCTTGATTTTTAATGAACATGAATTTAATAAACTTAATGTTTATTAAAAAAACAAATCTTTTTATTAAAAAAAGTCAGATAAAAACAGTGCATACAAATAATTTCATTTTTGCAAGGTTGAAGAACAAGGATAAGTAATGTGTGGCATTAGAAATCAGGATGTTAATGCTTGGGGGGGGTAGTGACTAGAAGAAGGCACAAGGAGTTTCTGGGGTACTTGATTTTTGGTCTGGGTGTTGGTTACAGAGGCATGTCCACTTTGCAGAAATTTATTGAACTGCATAATTATGATTGTGCACTTTTCTGTATGCATCTGTTAAAAAAGTGGAAATGAAGAATTGGACTTGCATGCACCAGCACCCATTAGAAAACGCTTTCCTTACAACAATATACCATTTATACTCTATGTCATATACACAAATTAACTCAAAATAGGTCAAATACCTAAATGTAAGAGCTCAAACTATAAAAGTCTTGAAAGAAAACAGGGAAACATCTTCATGACATCATTACAATGATTTTCTGAATAGTTCCAAAAGCCTCGTCAATAATTAAAATTTAAAACTTTTGCACATCAGAGGACACTATCAAGAGAGTGAAAAACAACCCACACAATGGGACAAAATATTTGCATATCAGGTATCTGACAAGGGATTAATTTCCAGAATATATAAAGCTCAACAACAAAAACAAATCCAAACAACCCAATTTAAAAAATGAGCAGAGTGCTAAATATCCATGTCTCCAAGAAAGATATACAAATGGGCCATAAGCATATGAAAAGATGGGCAACATCATTAGTCATTGGGGAAGTGCAAATCAAAACCACGATGAATACCACATCACATCCATTAGGGTAGCTATTATTTTTTAAAAAAGGAAAATAATAACTGTTGACGAAGATGTGGAGGAATTGGAACACACGTATTGCTGATGGGAGTCTAAAATAGTTCAGCTACTGTGGGAAACAGTATGGTGGTTCTCTAAAAAGTTAAACATGTAATTACTGTATAATCCAGCAATTTCACTTCTATGTATAAATCCAGATGAATTGAAAGCAGGAATGCAAAAAGGTACTTGCATACTAATGTTCATGGCAGTATTATTTACAATAACCAAATGATAAAAATAACCCAAATATTCATCAGTTGATGAATGGATAAATGAAAGGTGGTATATACATACAATGGATTATTATTCAGCTTTAAAAGAGAATAAAATTTAGATAACATGCTACAACATAGCCAGATGCAAAAGCACAAATATTGTATTCCACTTAAATGAGACAACCAGAATAGGCACATTTGAGGGGTTATAATGAGGTGGAGCAATGGGAAGTTACTGTTTAACTATACAGAGTTTCTGTTGTGGAAATGGATAGTGGTGATGTTTATTCACCATTGTGAAGGTACTTAATGTCACTGACTTATATACTTAAAAACAGTTAAAATTGTAAAGTTTATGGTGTGTTTATCACCATAAAAAGATACCATTTAGAATGGAAATAAAAATTATAAAAAACCTAAGAGTAAAAGAAAAGATGAGAAAATTATCAAATTAGTTGAAGATCATTAAATAATAGTTATACAGAAAGATATACCATATCCATGATTAGAGGGACTCAATGTTATACAAATGTCAATTATTCACAAATTAATCTGAAGATCTAATGCAAATCCAATTAAAATTCAAACAATTTTTTTTGTTGTTTGTTTTGTTTTTCTTGTAAAACTAGACAAATTGATTCTGAAACTTAAATAAGAAAGTAAATGGTCAAGAACAGCCAAAGCTCAAACTGAAAAAGACATAAAGACTGAAGCTAGACATTATGATTTATTATTATACCCTAAAAATTAAGACTGCAGGGCTCAAACAAGAATGGACATTATGCTAATAGCTAATGGGATGTCATTGGTGTAATGGCTATTGATACAGCTCACTCCCTTACTTCACCTCCTTCAGGTCTCATCTCAAAGGCCTTCTTAGGAGTGAGGAGTGAGTAATATGTAAAATAACAATGTCTGCTCCTCCCACCCACACCACAGTCCTTATTCCCTGTTTCCATTTTAGTTTCTCCATAGCAATTTATAACCCTTGAACATTCTCTATCTTTTACTTCTATATCTCTTTATCATATCTCACTATAGGATAAACTACACAAAGGCAGGAATTTCTTCTTGTTGTTCACTGCTGTGTCCTCAGGGTTTGGAACACTACCTGATTAAGTATTCATTTTCTTAAGTAAATGAATACAACAGTTTAGAATACTCAAACACAGACCTGCTCATATAAGGATGTCAAATATATGACCAAGCTGGCATTACAAGTCAGAGGAGAAAGGATGAATTATTCAAGAAAGGCACTTTTTTCTTTATCCAGTTTTCAGCTCCACTTTATTCCTAAATTTGCCTAACATTGAAAGAACTTAATTTCTACAAATAAGATTTATTTTAGTCTCTCACCCTATAGATTGTTGCTTTAATATGAAAAAGACACAAAGTTGCAGGACAAAGTGACACAATTTTCCATATAGATTTTAAAAAATCTACTCCTTACATCATACCTAGAAATTGATTTCAAATGGATTAGTCTTAGAGGTGAAAATGTGAAAATGAAAATTTTAGAACTAGAAAAAAAGAATTTTTTTCAAACTTCCAGATAGGGAAGAATTTCTTAAACAAGGTGGAAAAAAAAAAAAAAAAGCACATTATAAAGGAACTGATGGATAATAATGTAATTTGGATGTGTGTCCTCTCTAAATCTCATGCTGAAATGTGATTCTCAGTGTTGGAGGTGTGGCCTGTTGGGAGGTAACTGGATCATGGGGACAATCATCCCTCATGAATGGTTTAGCACCATCTCCTTGGTGGTGAGTTCTTACTCGGTTAGATCACGTGAGATCTGGTTGCTTAAAAGTCGAGGACCTCCCCTAACCTCACTCTCTTGTTCCTGCTCTCACCATGTGACATGCTGCCTCCCCGTTTGCTTCCTGCCATGACTGTAAGTTTCATGAAGCCTCACAAGAAGTAGATGTCACGCTTCCCATAAAGCCTGCAGAATTATGAGCCAATTAAATCTCTCTTTATAAATTACCCAGTTTCAAGTATTATTTATAGCAATGCAAGAATGGTCTAATACAGATAATTTTTACTACATTAAAATTAAGAGCATCTATTTATTATGTGTACTATTTTTTAAAAAGTTAAAATACAAGTCACAAACTGGCAAAAGATATTTATAAGAGCATAACCAGTGGAGGATTACAATCCAAAATATTTAAAGAAAACCTACAATAGGAAAAGATGAATAATGTAGTAGGAAAGTGGGCAATAAACATAAACATGTAATCTTGTTAGAAATTAAAGACATGCAAATTAGAACCACAGTGAAATACCAATTTTTTACTCTTCCATTTGGCCACAATTTTTTAAAGTTGGAAAATTTCAAGTCTTGCCTGGGTTGGAGCAATAGAGCTCTTATCTGTTGCTTGTGGGTGGGTAATTGGTACAACTACTTTGGAAAAAATATCCTGTGGCTTAGCAAATTTATTCTTAGGTATGCAGCTTAGAAAAACTGTTAGACATGTGCATCTGGAGTCAAGTCCAAGAATGTTAGGGAAGTTCTACCTACAGCAACAAAATGCTGGAAACAACTCCAATATACATTAACTACAGAATGGATAATTGAATGTTACTAGTCATACAATAGAAAACTATATAACAATGCAAGAAGATGACTCATAGAAAGCATTTGTCAACATGGAAGAACCTGGAAACATAATGCTGAGTGAAGGAAGCAAATCACAAAAGAGAACATATGAATCTATTTATATAAAGTTGGAATCTAGGCAAATTTAAAGTCATTTCTTTAGAGATTCAGTAAAGTGATCAAGAAAAGCAATGAATTGTTGAAAGAAAAACTGAATAAATGGACACAACAGTTGGTATAATTGTTTCCTCTCACTGAGAAAAGTAGTATGGCCATCAAGAAAAACTTTTATGTACATATTTTGCCAAAAGCAGACATTCTTGTCATTTAGAGATTTTTCAAAAAGAAAAGGAAAAATAAAAATCTTAAATCGGGAACCCGGGAGGCGGAGCTTGCAGTGAGCCGAGATCTGGCCACTGCACTCCAGCCTGGGCGACAGAGCGAGACTCCGCCTCAAAAAAAAAAAAAAAAAATCTTAAATTCTCTTTCCTTGGCAAATTTTTTCCTGCCAATCGAATAAACAACAACAAAAGAAATAAAATATCTGTGGTTTAATTTCTCTGAGTTTTTTTGTGAGACATCTTTCACAATGTGGCATACACCACGTTCTTCACAATTAAATTTTCCAAACAGGGTAGAAGTTACTGTTCCTTCCTGGTGGAGGGGCTCAATTAACTCCTGGTCCTGGTGTTCAGACTCTAAAATGACTTTGCTCCCTCTCCAAGTTATAATTGTGTAACAATTGCCGATGAAGGAAATTGATGTGATCATGTCTGGCTAGCAGGAAACTCCGCAGATAAGTGGTCAGACCATTACATGGCAGCCTTAATGGACCAGAAGCTCAGTCTGTCTCCGCCTGTCCTGAAACCCCATTTTGCTCTACAGAGTCTGGATTTTGTCATAGTATGATTTTACTATCATCATCGTAGTTTAATTATTCTTAAATATTAGAAATATTAAAATAATTATTAAAAATACCTTACTAAAGAAATGAAAAGTTTTATAAAACTTGACATGTGAATTTGTAAACTTTTATTGGTTGAAAGGTACTAAATAACTAGAACAACTTTCAAACAACAGCAGCAACAACCAAAAGCACTTTTAAAAAACTGTATTAGAAATAATAAATCTGTTAACACAAAACAAATTTATGGTCACTATTTCCTGTAGAAGGATATGTTTTTCCCTCTTACTTTATTTGAAAAGGGAAAATTTTCAGTCCACAAACGCATTAGTCATTATTAAAGCTTCATAAAACACAAGGAAAACAATTTTCATATCTTTAAGTCATATAAAATTTCACTGAGTAGTTCCTATTGAGATGCACGTTAACACAAACATAAATCATTATTACATTCTATTGTACCATCCCTCAGGTTAAAAAAATCTATCTCAGTATACACTTACTATATATAAGTTTGGGGAATTAAAATTCTTATTTTGGGCGGTCTTTGGAAAAGAGTATTTTACAATGGAGTGAACTCTTAAAAAGTGTAAATCAAGGCTGGGCAAAGGTGGCTCACGCCTGTAATCCCAGCACTTTGGAGGCCAAGGTGGGCGGATCACATGAGACCAGGAGTTCAAAATCAGCCTGGCCAACATGGTGAAACCCCGTCTCTACTAAAAATACAAAAATTAGCTGGGTGTGGTGGTGCACATCTCTAATTCCAGCTACTCAGGAGGTTGAGGCACGAGAATCACTTGAACCCAGGAGGTGGAGGTTGCAGAGAGCCAGGATCGCGACACTGCACTCCAGCCTGGGTGACAGAGCAAGACCCTGTCTCAAAAATAAATGAAATGAAACAAAATGAAATGAAATAAAATACTGGTAATCAACTTCTCTTTGCCACTGTCTAACTATGAGATCTTGAATAAGTGGTGTTACTTTTCTGGAACTCAGTTTTCTAGTCTAGATTTTCTCTTATGGTTGATTCTATTCTAATAAATTTGGCTAGATTCCATATTTTGACTTTACTGTTAACTAAAAGACATGCTATTTAACCATGTAACACAAGTATCTGGGGCAGGTTTGCAGTATTATAAATCATTAGAGGGGTCACCTTGGCTATAATAACTTCCCTAGTATCCCTAATGCCCAACCTGTTACATGGAGTAGATGCTGCACACTATGTTTTTGAATAAAGGAGTGAATGAATGAATAGCTTTAGCTCAGGGAGTTACTAATGCTCATAATTTTACTGAAAATCTGTAACTTTTACCTCATTAAAATATTATAGTAGGCCGAGTGCAATGGTTCACACCTGTAATCCCAGGTGTTTGGGAGGCCAAGCGGGGTGGATCACCTGAGGTCAAGAGTTCGAGACCAGCCTGGCCAACATGGCGAAACCCCATCTCTACTAAAAATACAAAACATTAGCCAGGCATGGTGGCGGGCGCCTGTAATTCCAGCTACTCGGGAGGCTGAGGCAGGAGAATTGCTTGAACACAGGAGGTGGAAGTTGTAGTGAGCCAAGGTCGCACCGTTGCACTCCAGCCTGGGCAACAAGAGTGAGACTCCATCTCAAAAAATAATTAATAAAAAAATACACACACACACACACATATATATATGAAAGTAAATTTTGTATGTGAGTTTTAAATTATCTGATTTTCCTTCGGGGATTTTTTTTCTTTTTACCTCTTACCTCTGCAATCCTCTGCCCTGCTCACAGACCAGCATTCTGAAGAGATTGAGTTTTGAAACAGTTGAAAGAAATTGATTAGAGAGCAAGAGTGTATTTTTTACTTAGCATTCAATGGCCAATTAACATGCCTTCTACCCACTCTCTAAACAATCTTGGGCATGTTAATTCTCCATCGTGGGTCTCTCTGGTTCTTTAAAAAATGAGGATAACAACATCGACTTGTTTTGAAGAGGAAACAGCTAACAGCCATAAAGATTACAGTTCATCAGTGAGCCTGTGGAAGGCTAATCTCTAATATCAGTCAGTGTGCGATATTCACCTGGTTGCTTCCTTTGGGGAAAACTTCTGGAAACAAAATAGTACCCATTAAGAAATACAGCTTTTTCCCTTCCACAGTTGCCAAAGTTTGTTTATTTTGGGGGTTGTTTGTTATACTTATTTTTTTTCCTTTTCTAATTAAGGTGTTCTGGAAATAAGATCATTATCCTCGTGGATATCTGCTGGGTAGAGTACCCTTGAAGGTCAAGATTTTTGCATGATTCATCAAAGGAAATAATGAGGCAGTAAGTAAATTTAAAGTCCAGACTCAGATTCTTTGTGGGGAAAAAAAAATGGCAACTACACACTTGCTCTCTAATCAGTTTCTTTCAGTTGTTTCAAAACTCAGCCTCTCCAGAATGCTGGTCTGTGAGAAGGGCAGAGGGTTGCAGAGGTAAGAGGTAGAAAGAAAAAAAAATCAGTTGAAAGAGAATATTTCTGGAAAATTATTACTAACTTTAAGATTGGACCCTTTTTAAAGGCATCGTTACAAAGTTATACAAATATATCAAAAAATCTGATTATTATAAATATCATATCCAGTTTTGACAAAAATGAGTCATAAAATGAGAACGTTTCCCTTTCCCTACAGGTTTGACTGGTCGTGGTAATTAATTTTAACATCTGTTAAGGTCATTTGCTCTGTAAAATGATAAATTATCAAATAGCAGGGCATAAAAGAAAAGTGACAATTGCATGTACATTGTGCACCATATGGCCCAATTCAGTACCAATATAGGGAACAACACAGGCTTGGTAAACAATAGGGATAATATGGCCTGTGTTAACAAGAGTAGATTTCTATCAAGTAGTGAAAGTACAAAGTCATATGGTAAATTTTGGCCTCACAAAGATGAGACAAATATCATTAGCCATTTATTGCAAAGGAACGAAATTTTTTCAAATTAAACTCATGATGGATTTTAATAACTTGGTTAATGTTAGCAAATGATTATGCCTCAAGCCATTACAATAATGATCATTATTAGCAAGAGTCTGTTTTCACAATGTTTATAATGCTTAAAATTAATCCAGAAGTCAAGAGTCATTAAATCATTTCACCTGCAGCAGAATTTAAAAGACGCACGTATTTCACATAATTGCAATTTAAAAACAAAAGCTATGAAGGCAGTGGAAAAATACACAAGAAAATCAAGCTGTTAACTACAGTGCCACCAAGCGACCATCCTCAAAATTCCACATATAATCAAAAGGGCAAATATAAAGGAAAATAATTACATGCAGAAAAGAGACCACAGCAAGAACCTCAGATGGATGCTGATTATGGACCTCGTTGAATCTCAAAACTCTAAAAGGTCAACTTTTAACTATCTAGAATTAATCATTTTCATCTAGGAAACTTCAGGGATCATCAGTGGATTGCCAGAGAGCTTGCAGATTGCTGAGTTTGAAACACAGATGGAGATAAGTCCTTTAAAACAGTAGCTAGGTTTTCAAATGTAAGGGGAAAAAAACGTGTTTGAGTGGTATGAAAGAGTTGACCATTCCAGATGACATGGTATGGTCTTCAGATACAAAGAATAAAGTGTGAATAAAAGAGAAAATTATAACAGAAAACATTTAATTATATCCCCTAGAATCTTTTCTAGGTGTCAGGTTTAAAGTCTATAAAATGTTGGAATCAGACCAGATGATTTCTAAAGTCACTTACCAGGCCAGAAATCCTATGGCAAAGATCATTCAAGTCATGTGGCTCCACAAATTTTATGCAAAACATGGACATATATGCTTGTACAGTATGAGATTGTACTCTAATAGTTGAACTGATAACACACCTCAGTTGAACTAAAAACTAAAAGGTGTTAAAGAAAAATAGAAAAAAAACCTTATAAATCCAGATAAAAGATAATTTGGAAATAACTCTTAGCAGTAATGTTTGACTCATTTATTTTTTCATTTATTCATCAAGTATATCTTGAGTTCTAACTATGTGCCAGGCATATGGGCTAAGTTCTAGGGATAACAACATACCATGGGAACTGTTTTCCAAGATGGGAAGATATCATTAATAAAAAGAACTCAGAACTAATCACATGAGGCTAAAAAAAATATGGGTTGAAAAAGGGTAAGAAGTTAGCCCAGCTTCCAAGGTATATATAGATTCATTATAGTCTATAGATGAAAATATCTGACCCCACCCTTATGAGTTATCCCTGGAAATGCTGTCTTTATTCTCAGGTCAAGCAGCATAAAACTGACAACCAATCAACCAACAAAAAATGACTAAGGGAGTGACGAGTCTGAATGACTAATGGGAGAAACTTAGGGGCTAAATATAAACCATTTTACTATATAGACTGACCAAACCAGGTCTAAAAATAGAAAACTAATGTGGGGATTGATATTGTTTTCCAGTGCACAAGGAGATAACCATGGGAGTGGACAGTAAGATAGAGTTTGGAAGAGGAAACTTCAGATAATTTCAGAAAAAAATACATCCTGTCCGAGAAAATTATCCCATTAATGCAATCACTAAAGAGCAATGTTAGAAATTACATTTGTTGATGGGTTGGGAACCCACTAACTGAAGCTTTAGGGCATGTGTTATTATCTGAGGAGCAGAATGGGCCGCTGGTGCCTCTCAGTCTCTGATTTACACTCTGCAAATGCTCAGGGCAGAAGTGGAAAATCATTAAGGAAAAGCAAGTGCATTCTCTGTGGAATATGGAAATGGATTATGGCATGTTTCAAAGTTACAAACTATTCAATTAAGTCATTTCCCCCTTCACTTGTTGCTTCTTTCCTATTGGTTCCAGTGAAGGAGCCAAACAGACCCAACACTCTACTTTTCCAGAGAACTGGAGTCCAGTCTGAATGCCACCGACTAAAAGAATATGATAATTTTTTTTTCCTAAAGATTGTCCACATTTGCCATGCAAAACAGTTCAAATTTCTGGTTCTCTTTCTCCTGTCCTGAAATCAACAAACATGCAAAAATGTCACCTGGGCAAGGTGAGTTAGTCCAAGAGTGTCCAGTGTGTCTGATTGCTGCTGACTTGTCTACACCCTCACAGTCCCTTACAATGACCTCTAGGAAATAAGAACGTGTCCTGATTTTGTTGGACAGGTGCAACACTCAACCAGCTCATACTTGGCTCTAGTCTGACCATGCCAGAGAGGGCCAGCCATTATCTTCTGTTGTATTTTTAAAGTGCAGAAAACAAAAAGCAACTACCTTTTTGGGTCTGTGACTAGGCACCTCTGCTCAGCTTCTATCCCCAGTTTGGAGTTTGGAGCTCAGTGGTGTTCTTCTCATAACTTCTACCTGGTGGTTTGGACCTTGGCTCTTTGAGTTAAATATATGACTTCTGATTTTAACCATCTGCTGTATTTCTAGACTGAACTGGCTGCACTTATTGTTTGTTTGTTTCCTGATGTATTTTTACCCTCTCTTAGACCTAAGCTATGAACCCAATGCTGATTCATAAAACTTTGCAGTAATCTTTCCTTTGATCTATAAGGAAATGTTTAAAAATTGATTAAATGTTTCAGGATTCATCTTCTCAGCTTTGCTGGTACAGAAACTTTTTCATTTTTAGACCTATGCCTGTTTGTCATCTTAAAAAAAAAAACCATTCTTTTGGTCATTCCAGGTATAAATGAACAATTATAATAACAGTGATATCTCTGCTAAAGTAATAAATTATAGTTTAAGGTATCATTTAAGCTATAAATTATTAGTTATTAGTAGTCACTTTTATAGGTAGTTTTTTTGTGATCTGTGCCTTTCTTTGCATGTGTAAAAAATCCATGTAGTGGGAATTTGTTTTATTTTAATATGAGTGGTTAGAAATATAGGTTCTAGAATAATGATATAACTGATATATCCAATTAGTTTACCAAAGCATTATCTATCATAGCTTAGTGTATGCACTCTATAATTTTCTTGCATAAGTAAATTATTATTATTTCTTTTAAGTACAACTGGCATTCACATTTTTCCTCAGTCTATAATTTAGAAATTTTGATAATAGACAGGTAAATAGATGGTCTTTCTTGATGAGTTATAATTAAGGCATCAAACACTTACTTAATGTTAGGAAATAAATTGCCTTAAAATACACTTATGCAAATACCTCAAATGGACCCACATGACTTCAGTAGCTGAAAGTAATTATAATAGAAATTTTCAATTCTAGTCCATGGGAGAGTACAAATACTAAAGCTCCCATACTTGTAAGAAATATGCCAGAATTTGCAAAAAAAATTTTATTTACAGAAATGTCCATTTATTCTCACACTTGTTTTCAGCTGCTTCGAGAGAACAAGTTGACATGGACAACATCAGTTGCCTGAATTCTCCTTGGTAATTGACTTTAATTGTCAGAGCATAAGACTGGGGAATGGAAGATATACTACATGAGTTCTCTGTTCATATATCTCCCTTCTTTCCATCCTCCCCCACCTTTAGTTTGTGAGATGTACTTCCCAGTCATGTGGGTTTTGGAATTCTATCTAATCAAGGAGTTTACACCCAAGGCATAGACCACAGATAGGAGGTAATCCTAATCATTTGAAACGGCATGGAACCAAAAAGAAGAATTCTAACTTCTACATTATCACGTTATTTTTTTGCTGTAAAACAATAAATAATTCTTAGAAATCAAAAAAATTCTTAGAAATTATGATTTGATGTTTATGAAATCATAAACATTAGATCCTAAATCTGATTCTTAGAATCTTACGCATGTTAGGAATTGGGATTAAATTATACATAACTTTGTTAATAATAGGTTAGATCACATGAAATTACCATTTTTAACTGACAAATAATTGTGTATATTTATGTAGTATAATGTGATGGTTTGATGTATATATATATAGACAGTATAGATTCAGTCAAGCTAATTAACATACCCATCATCTGACATCTTTTTTTTTGTGGTGAGAACATTAAAAATCTATTCTTCGAGCGATTTTGAAATAAACGTTATTAACTGTGTTAGTCCATCCTTGTTTTACTATCAAGAAATACCTGAGATTGGGTAATTTATAAAGAAAAGAGGATTATTTGGCTTATGGTTCTGCAAGTTGTACAGGAAGCATGGCAGCATCTGCTTCTGGGTGGAGGCCTCAGGGATCTTTCAATCATGGCAGAAGGCAAAAGAGGAGTGAGACGTCACACAAGGCTAGAGCAGGAGGAAGAGAGAGAGGGGAGAAGTGCTACAGACTTTTAAACAACCAGATCTCATGATAACTATTACAAGAACATCACCGAGGAGATGGTGCTAATCTACTTGTGAGAACCCCACCCCTTTGATCCAATCACCTCCCACCCAGGCCCACCTCCAACATTGGGGATTACAGGTGAACATGAGATTTGGGTGGGGACACAGATCCAAACCATATCATTAACTATGTTCAAAATGCAGTGCAATAGATCACTAAAGCTTATTCCTGCGATCTAACTGGAACTTTGTAAAAATGATGGTTAGATTCCACAAGGTGGTAATGCCTGAACTATATATATGCTATTAGGCCCAAAGGCCCGATAGGGGAGTCTTAACCTGTTCTCCTTTCATGAAACACTGAAATTACAATTTTTGTACGTTAAAAAGATCAAATGTTGGCAGCTTCATAAGGTTTAACTACATAAAATCAGAGTATAATAGGAAATTTTATTAAACAGAGCTATGTGCTAGGTATTCTATTAGTTACATGTTTATTATATTAGACTTTTACAAAACGTTGCCGGGTTGATATTATTATTATTCCCATTTATAGAGGAGAAAATGATGTAGTTTGACAAAGTTGGCATGGCTATTAGCTTCTGGTGTAAACCTATGTCTCTCTTTTTTTTTTTTTTTTTTTTTTAAAGATGGTGAATTGGAGAGGTTGTTAGTATGCCTCTCCCACTTGGAAAGACAAAATAGTGTGGAGAGATTCATGCTGTGAACTTTTTTCCAAGAAGCAATACAGGAACTTAACAGGAAAACTGAAGAAACCACAGACCCCTTGAAAGAAGCAGCAGGCTGCAGCCTACACCATGAGCCAGGCAGATAACTGTGAGTCCCCTTAGTGTGCAGGGGGAGAAACTGCCTCTGGGATATACACTCCCACTGGGGAACCTGGCAATCCAGTCCCCAGAGGAAACCCTCAACCCTACCCAGAGCTGGAACTGATTTAGTGAGCATCGGGGAGTATATGAGAAGGAGTGGCATTGGGACATGCTTTGGCTCCCAGATGCCAGTGGGGACAAAGGGAAGCCATTTCTGATCCTACCTCACCGTGGACCTCATGGAAGTTGGCCAGTTAACTCAGGCGGTGGTCACAGGTGGAGAGAAGCTCCCAACTGAGATTCGTGATATAATCTCAACTAGGAACGAACGCCCTAGACCACGGGCAGAAAGTGTGCTGTAGCCACAGGTGCAGAAGCTGGATGCCCCTGCTTCGGGGCCAGACTGGGAGAGGCATGACCTGAAAGCTGTGGTTTCTTTCTCAGTGGGGAAGGTTTACCGCCTGGGGCAGTTGTGGGTTCTGAGCACAGGCTGTCTGGAACGTAGCTAGCTGCTGCTAGTGGAACAATGTGGTGCAAGACCTGCTTTGCTAAGTGCATGGGAGCTGTGTGGGGCTTACTGCCACCTGCTATTCGCCACTCCCTGTGTGGATTCTTATGTGCAGCAGAGGCAGTTGGACTCTTCCCTGGAGTACCACCCCGGAAGCCAGAGAACTTCCCTCTGATCCCCACTGGGGCTGTTGCTTGTGCGCACACATGGGGAGCCAGAGCACAGACTTGCCTGATCCAGCCCCCACCTGGCTTTGCCCCTCCACCTGCCCTCATAGCTTAACATAAAGAATGGGGACTTTGGGGAGCTCTATGGCCCTTCGCATTGACTGAGACATTAGAGTACCTCCCTTGGATAACATAAAGCCAGCACAAATCCCACCGCTACCGCCATAGCTGATGCTGTTTTGCAAGTGTCACCTCCTTGCTGAAGGCCAACTGACACAATCCATTACAGCATCTCCTGGTAGAATAACACAGCACCAGGGAAGAATAAAATGTATGAGTGACTTCAGCTATCACAATTGCCTGCAACATCCTGCCTAACCAGGAGGTTGTGATTGTGCTCATGTGACCAGTTTATTACTACTACAATGGACGTTTGTGAAAGCCAATAGTAAGGCTATTTATAACAAAGGAAATCTCTCAGCATCTATGTTATTCCCCTGCCACCTCCATCAGAGCTGGTGCTGGTACCTGCGGCTGGTTAGATCACATCACTGGATCCCTTTCAGACATTCCCCAGCACCAGCCTGGAGTGTGGCAGCCCCACTGGGTTGCTAGACCCAGAGGAGCACTAGGATTCACAGTAGTCTGGCCCTCAGGGACTCCTACTCCTAGAGGAAGCGGGAGTGCACCACATCAAGGGAGCACCCTGTGGGACAAAAGAATCCAGATGGCAGGCCTTGAGTCACAGAAATATCTGCTTGTGGGAAGTGTCTTTCAACAGAGGTACAGATGCAGTGCTGGGCTCAGCAGGGAAAGTCTGCTACTCTACCCTAATATCAAGCAGCCCTGGTGCTCATTAAGGGTCACGGAGAAGGGGACTTCTACCCCTTGCCCACCACCGCAGACACACTTAGGGCTTCTCCCATGGGAGCTTGGTGTGGGTGCACCTGTACATAGCCTTTGTGGGACATTTCAGGGTTTCTACATCCACACAGGAGGAGTGCCCTTGAACAAGGGGTAAAGTCACAATCCCTCTCTACATGGAATATCAGAATTACAGCGAATGAAAAGAGGTGCCTATCTGATCTCAATACCTAGAACACTCAGTCGGGAGTGTGACTGGGAGATGGATCGCTTTCCTGCTGGCCTTGTAGGGGACTTGGGGTGGCTCCCTCCCTTCTCCCTGAAAAGACCTCAAAGTGTTTCACTTAGAGCTCCCCCAGCCACCACTGCCAAGGCTAGGACCTCTGCCCACCATTGGGTATTGCATTTACCCACCTGCTTTAGCCACAACTGGCTTTTACCCGTGAGCATCTCCTGGCCTGAAACCTGAACTGCTCAAACCAATGAATAAAATACTGGGGAAAAAATAAATGAAAAGGACACCACTGGAGAATGGGATAAGCATCATGAGACCTCTGCCATCCCAACCCCACAGTATACAGTAAACCTGCTTACACACTCAGCACATCGTTAATACAACCAGCATCTGAGAAAGTCATCAAAGACTTCCTATAACCAAGGAAATCATACAGCACCTTCACCACTGAAGGCACTCAGAGCCAAATAAGGTTACAGTAAACTATAACCTTTGAAGTTACATCCTTGAGGGGGAAAAAAAGAAAAGAAAAACACAGAATTTACTCTCCTTCTATATGTGATTTACTGCATACCTATCTGGAAACATCCGACACTGCTTCACTCTTCACATCCTGTTTTCTGTCTTTATTTATATATATATATAATATATATATATACACACACACACACACACACACACACACACATATACTTTAAGTTCTAGGGTACATGTGCACAATCTGCAGGTTTGTTACATGTGTATACATGTGCCATGTTGGTTTGCTGCACCCATTAACTCGTCAGTTACATTAGGTATTTCTCCTAATACTATGCCTCCCCCTGCCCCCCACCTCATGACAGGCCCTGGTGTGTGATGTTCCCCGCGCTGTGTCCAAGTGTTCTCATTGCTCAATTCCCACCTATGAGTGAGAACACGTGGTGTTTGGTTTTCTGTCCTTGTGATAGTTTGCTGAGAATGATGGTTTCCAACTGCATCCATGCCCTTGCAAAGGACATGAACTCATCCTCTTTTATGGCTTCATAGTATTCCATGGTGTATATGTGCCACATTTTCTTTATCCAATCCATCATAGATGGACATTTGGGTTGGTTCCAAGTCTTTGCTATTGTGAATAGTGCCGCAATAAACATACGTGTGCATGTGTCTTTATAGTAGAATGATTTATAATCCTTTGGATATATACCCAGTAATGGGATCACTGGGTCAAATGGTATTTCTAGTTCAGTCCCTGAGGAAACGCCACACTGTCTTCCACAATGGTTGAAATAGTTTACACTTCCTATTTCTCCACATCCTCTCCAGCATCTGTTGTTTCCTGACTTTTTAATGATTGCCATTCTAACTGGTATGAGATGGTATCTCGTTGTTTTGATTTGCATTTCTCTGATGGCCAGTGATGATGAGCATTTTTTCCTGTGTCTGTTGGATGCTTGAATGTCTTCTTTTGAGAAGTGTCTGTTAATATCCTTTGCCCACTTTTGATGGGGTTGTTTTTTTCTTGTAAATGTGTTTAAGTTCTTCGTAGATTCTGGATTTTAGCTCTTTGTCAGATGGGTAGATTGCAAAACATTTCTCCCATTCTGTAGGTTGCCTGTTCACTCTGATGGTAGTTTCTTTTGCTATGCAGAAGTTCTTTAGTTTAATTAGATACCATTTGTCAATTTTGACTTTTGTTGCCATTACTTTTGGTGTTTTAGTTATGAAGTCTTTGCCCATGCCTATGTCCTGAATGGTATTGCCTAGGTTTTCTTCTGGGGTTTTTATGGTTTTAGGTCTAACATTTAAGTCTTTAAACATCTCAAATTAATTTCTGTATAAGGTGTAAGTAAGGGATCCAGTCTCAGCTTTCTGTATATGGCTAGCCAGTTTTCCCAGCACCATTTATTAAATAGGTAATCTTTTCCCCATTGCTTGTTTTGGTCAGGTTTGTCAAATATCAGATGGTTGTATATGTTTGGTGTTATTGTGCCCATAATTGGTGGATTCTTGGTCTTGCTGACTTCAAGAATGAAGCCGCGGACTGTTGCAGTGAGTGTTACAGCTCATAAAAGTGGCATAGACCCAAAGAGTGAGCAGCAGCAAGATTTATTGCGAAGAGCAAAAGACCAAATCTACCACAGCATGGAAAGGGACCCAAGCGGGTTGCCACTGCTGGTTCCAGTGACCTGCTTTTATTCCCTTATCTGGCCCAACCCACATCCTGCTGATTGGTCCATTTTACAGAGAGATGATTGGTCCATTTTGACAGAGTGCTGATTGGTGCGTTTACAAACCTTTAGCTAGACACAGAGTGCTGATTGATACCTTTACAATCCTTTAGCTAGACACAAAAGTTCTCCAAGTCCCCACCCCATTAGCTAGAAACAGAGTGCTGATTGGTGTGTTTACAAACCTTTAGCTAGACAGAAAAGTTCTCCAAGTCCCCACCCAATTAGCTAGACACAGAGTGCTGATTGTGCGTTTATAAATCTTTAGCTAGACACAGAGTGCTGATTGGTGCATTTACAATCCTTTAGCTAGACAAGAAAAGTTCTCCAAGTCCCCACCCATCCCAGAAGCCCAGCAGGCTTCACTTGTTACTGGCACTCGTCCCCGGGACTTTGCGGTGCCTAACCTGGGCACTCTGGCAGCCCAGAGGGAGCTCATCCCAGACAACCAAGAAGAAAAGAGGGGAAGGAGAAATAGATGGAGACCCGCCATTGTGGCCAACAACCCCGTGAAGAGGGAATGGCAGTTCACGCACAGGAGCCAGCCTCTGATCAAGCCCAGCAGGTGCCAGCCAGCCATGCCAAGTGTGGGGCCTGCCAAGCCCATGCCCAACCAGAACCCGGGCCAGCCTGCAAGGGCCACGCCTCTCTCTCCACACTTCCCCTCGAGCAGAGGGAGCTGGCTCCAGCCTCGGCCAGCCCCAGAGAGGGGCCACCACAGCGCAGCAGCAGTCTGCAGGGCTCCTTGAGCATGGCCACAGTGGACACCAAGGCCGAGGAGGTGCTGGGAGTGAGTGAGGGCTGCTAGCATGTTATCACTTCTGATTATTTCTAAGGACTCTGTTCTGTTCCATTGGTCTATATCTCTGTTTTGGTACTAGTACCATGCTGTTTTGGTTACTGTAGTCTTGCACTATAGTTTGAAGTCAGGTAACATGCCTCCAGCTTTGTTCTTTTTGCTTAGGATTGTCTTGGCAATGTGGGCTCTTTTTTGGCTCCATATGAACTTTAAAGTCGTTTTTTCCAGTTCTGTGAAGAAAGTCATTGGTAGCTTGATGGGGATGGCATTGAATCTATAAATTACCTTAGGCAGTATTGCCATTTTCACGATATTGATTCTTCCTATCCATGACCATGGAATGTTCTACCATTTGTTTGTGTCCTCTTTTATTTCATTGAGCAGTGGTTTGTAGTTCTCTTTGAAGAGGTCCTTCACATCCCTTGTAAGTTGGATTCCTAGGTATTTTATTCTCTTTGTAGCAATTGTGAATGGGAATTCACTCATGACTTGGCTCTCTGTTTGTCTGTTACTGGTGTATATGAATGCTTGTGATTTTTGCACATTGATTTTGTATCCTGAGACTTTGCTGAAGTTGCTTATCAGCTTAAGGAGATTTTGGGCTGAGACAATGGGGTTTTCTAAATATACAATCATGTCATCTGCAAACAGGGACAATTTGACTTCCTCTTTTCCTAATCGAATACCCTTTGTTTCTGTCTCTTGCCTGATTGCCCTGGCCAGAACTTCCAACACTACCTTGAATAGGAGTTGTGAGAGAAGGCATCCCTGTCTTGTGTTGGTTTTCAAATGGAATGCTTCCAGTTTTTGCCCATTCAGTGTGATATTGGCTGTGGGTTTGTCATAAAGAGCTCTTATTATTTTGAGATATGTTCCATCCATACCTAATTTATTGAGAGTTCTTAGCATGAAAGGCTGTTGAATTTTGTTGAAGGCCTTTTCTGTATCTATTGAGATAATCATGTGGTTTTTGTTGTTGGTTCTGTTTATGTGATGGATTGTGTGTATTGATTTGCATATGTTGAACCAGCCTTGAATCCCAGGGGTAGCCGACTTGATGGTGGTGGATAAGCTTTTTGATGTGCTGCTGGATTTGGTTTGCCAGTATTTTATTGAGAATTTTCGCATCAATGTTCATCAGTGATATTGGTCTAAAATTCTCTTTTTTTGTTGTGTCTCTGCCAGGCTTTGGTATCAGGATGATGCTGGCCTCATAAAATGAGTTAGGGAGGATTCCCTCTTTTTCTATTGATTGCAATAGTTTCAGAAGGAATGGTACCAGCTCCTCTTTGTACCTCTGGTAGAATTCGGCTGTGAATCTGTCTGGTCCTGGACTTTTTTTGGTTGGTAGGCTATTAATTATTACCTCAATTTCAGAGCCTATTATTGGTCTATTCAGAGATTCAGTTTCTTCCTGGTTTAGTCTTGGGAGGGTGTATGTGTCCAGGAATTTATC
Organism: Macaca nemestrina; assembly: GCF_043159975.1. Classification (NCBI taxonomy): domain Eukaryota; kingdom Metazoa; phylum Chordata; class Mammalia; order Primates; family Cercopithecidae; genus Macaca; species Macaca nemestrina. The sequence continues at coordinate 79,642,671 of NC_092135.1, read as the reverse complement.
CATTTCTTCTAGATTTTCTACTTTATTTGCATAGAGGTGTTTATAGTATTCTCTGATGGTAGTTTGTATTTCTGTGGGATCGGTGGTGATATCCCCTTTATCATTTTTTATTGTGTCTATTTGATTCTTCTCTCTTTTCTTCTTTATTAGTCTTGCTAGCAGTCTACAAATTTTGTTGATCCTTTCAAAAACTAGCTCCTGGGTCCATTGATGGTTTGAAGAGTTTTTTGGGTCTCTATCTCCTTCCGTTCTGCTCTGATCTTAGTTATTTCTTGCCTTTTGCTAGCTTTTGAATTTGTTTGCCCTTGCTTTTCTAGTTCTTTTAATTGTGATATTAGGTGTTAATTTTAGATCTTTCTTTCTTTCTCTTGTGGGCATTTAGTGCTATAAATTTCCCTCTACACACTGCTTTAAATGTGTCCCAGAGATTCTGGTATGTTGTATTTTTGTTCTCTTTGGTTTCAAAGAACATCTTTATTTCTGCCTTCATTTTGTTATTTACCCAGTAGTCTTTCAGGAGCAGGTTGTTCAGTTTCCATGTAGTTTTGCGGTTTTGAGTGAGTTTCTTATATCCTGAGTTCTAATTTGATTGCACTGTTGTCTGAGAGAGTTTGTTGTGATTTCTGTTTTTTTACATTTGCTGAGGAGTGCTTTACTTCCAATTATGTGGTCAATTTTGGAATAAGTGCCATGTAGTGCTGAGAAGAATGTATATTCTGTTGATTTGAGGTGGAGAGTTCTGTAGATGTCTATTAGGTCTGCTTGGTGCAGAGCAGAGTTCAAGTCCTGGATATCCTTTTTAACCTTCTATCTCGTTGATCTGTCTAATATTGACAGTGGGGTGTTATGGTCTCCCATTATTGTTGTGTGGGAGTCTAAGTCTCTTTGTAGGTCTCTAAGGACTTGTTTTATGAATCTGGGTACTCATGTATTGGGTGCATATATATTTAGGATAGTTAGCGCTTGTTGTTGCATTGATCCCTTTACTATTATGTAATGGCCTTCTTTGTCTCTTTTGATCTTTATTGGCTTAAAGTCTGTTTTATCAGAGACTAGGATTGTAACACCTGCTTTTTTTTTTGCTTTCCATTTCCTTGGTAGATCTTCCTCCCTCCCTTTATTTTGAGCCTATGTGTGTCTCTGCACGTGAGATGGGTCTCCTGAATACAGCAAACTGATGGGTCTTGACTCTTTATCCAATTTGCCACTCTTTTAATTGGGTCATTTAGCCCATTTACATTTTAGGTTAATATTGTTATGTGTGAATTTGATCCTGTCATTTTGATGTTAGCTGGTTATTTTGCCTGTTAGTTGATGCAGTTTCTTCGTAGCATTGATGGTCTTTACAATTTAACATGTTTTGCAGTGGCTGGTACCAGTTATTCCTTTCCATGTTTAGTGCTTCCTCCAGGAGCTCTTATAAGGCAGGCTTGGCCGGGCGCGGTGGCTCAAGCCTGTAATCCCAGCACTTTGGGAGGCCGAGGCGGGTGGATCACGAGGTCAGGAGATCGAGACCATCCTGGCTAACACAGTGAAACCCTGTCTCTACTTAAAAAATAGAAAAAACTAGCCGGGCGTGGTGGCGGCGCCTGTAGTCCCAGCTACTCGGGAGGCTGAGGCAGGAGAATGGCGGGAACCCGGGAGGTGGAGCTTGCAGTGAGCTGAGATCTGGCCACTGCACTCCAGCCCGGGTGACAGAGCGAGACTCCGTCTCAAAAAAAAAAAAAAAAGGCAGGCCTGGTGGTGACAAAATCTCTCAGCATTTGCTTGTCTGCAAAGGATTTTATTTCTCCTTCACTTATGAGGCTTACTTTGGCTGCATATGAAATTCTGGGTTGAAAATTCTTTTCTTTAAGAACGTTGTATATTGGTCCCCACTTTCTTCTGGCTTGTAGACTTTCTGCCAAGAGATCCACTGTTAGTCTGATGAGCTTCCCTTTGTGGGTAACCTGACCTTTCTCTCTGGCTGCCCTTAACATTTTTTCCTTCACTTCAACCTTGGTGAATCTGACAATTCTGAGTCCTGGGGTTGCTCTTCTAGAGGAGTATCTTTGTGGCATTCTCTGTATTTCCTGAATTTGAACCTTGGCCTGCCTTGCTAGGTTGGGGAAATTCTCCTGGATAATATCCCGAAGAATGTTTTCCAACTTCCATTTTCCCTGTCACTTTCAGGTACACCAATGAAACATACATTTGGTCTTTCCACAGAGTCCCATATTTCTTGGGTGCTTTGTTCATTTCTTTTTACTCTTTTTTTCTCTAAACTTCTCTTCTCATTTTATTTCATTAATTTGATCTTCAGTCACTGATACCCTTTCTTCCACTTGATTGAATCAGCTATTGAAGCTTGTATATGAGTCATGTAGTTCTCGTGGAATGGTTTTAACTCCATCAGGTCATTTAAGGTCTTCTCTAAACTGTTTATTCTAGTTAGCTATTCATCTAATCTTTTTTCGAAGTTTTTAGCTTCCTTGCAATGGGTTTGAACATCCTCCTTTAGCTTGGAGAAGTTTGTTATTACCGACCTTCTGAAGCCTACTTCTGTCAACTTGTCAAAGCCATTCTCCATCCAGCTTTGTTCCATTGCTGGAGAGGAGCTGCAATCCTTTGAAGGAGAAGAGGTGCCCTGGTCTTTAGAATTTTTAGCTTTTATGCTCTGGTTTCTCCCCATCTTTGTGGTTTTATCTACCTTTGGTCTTTGATGTTGGTGACCTACAGATGGGGTTTTGGTTTGGATGTGCTTTTTGTTGATGTTGATGCTATTCCTTTCTGTTTGTCAGTTTTCCTTCTAACAGTCAAGTCCCTCAGTTGCAGGTCTGTTGGAGTTTGCTGGAGGTTCACCTATGACCCTGATTGACTGGGTGTCACCAGCAGAGGCTGCAGAACAGCAAATATTGCTGCACGATGCTTCCTCTGGAAGCTTCATGCCAGAGGGGCACCTGCCTGTATGAGGTGTCAGTCAGCCCCTACTGGGAGGTGTCTCCCAGTTAGGCTACATGGGGGTCAGGGATCCACTTGAGGAGGGAATCGTTCTCAGATCTCAAAATCTGTGCTGGGAGAACCACTACTGTCCATTCTTTGAGCTCAAACACCATGCTGGGAGAACCACTGCTCTCTTCAGAGCTGTTAGCCAGGGCCATTTAAGTCTGCAGAAGTTTCTGCCACCTTTTGTTCAGCTATGCCTTGCCCCCAGAGGTGGAGTCTACAGAGGCAACCAGCCTTGCTGAGCTGCAGTGGGGTCCACCCAGTTTGAGCTTCCCCAGCTGCTTTGTTTACCTACTTAAGCCTCAGCAATGGTGGATGCCCCTCCCCCTGACAGGCTGCTGCCTCACAGGTCAATCTCAGACTGCTGTCCTAGCAGTGAGCAAAGCTTTTTGGGCATGGGACCTGTCAAGCCAGACACGGGATATAATCTCCTGGTGTGCCATTTGCTAAGACCATTGGAAAAGTGCAGTATTTGGGCAAGAGTGACCCATTTTTCCAGATACTATCTGTCACGACTTCCCTTGGCTAGGAAAGGGAAATCCCCCAACCCCTTGCACTTCCCGGGTGAGACGATGCCCTGCCTGCTTCAGCTCACCCTCCGTGGGCTGCACCCACTGTCCAACCAGTCCCAGTGAGATAAATCAGGTACCTCAGTTGGAAATGCAGAAATCACCCATTTTCTGCATTGATCACGCTGGGAGCTGCAGACCAGAGCTGTTCCTGTTCGGCCATCTTGAAAAGGAATCTTTATCTGTCTTAAGTAATGTTTTCTCTCATATTTTACATTCTCCCATGGGGAAAATATAGATGAATAACTAGTTTGACATATCTAACCCAGAAATCTGAACAATTAAGCACATAATGCATGCTTACAATGAGAATTGTGGCAAGTTGTATTGAGGTAAAAATGTTGCTACTCCCTGCCAAATCTTTCCCTTAGAGCCTTTCTCAATGATAAGATTGTAATTATTGCCCAAAGATATCAGAATTTGTCATATGACTTGATTCTCCAATTATTTTTGAGCAGAAGTGACCTATGTCACTTCTTTTTTTTTTTTTTTTTTTTTTTTTTTTTTTTTTTGAGACGGAGTCTGGCTCTGTCGCCCGGGCTGGAGTGCAGTGGCCGGATCTCAGCTCACGACCTATGTCACTTCTGAACAAAAGATTTAAAAGCCATTGTGGGGCCCACCATTATTCTTTTTCTCCCCCCATTTTTTTGAGATGGAATCTTGCTATGTTGCCCAGGTTGGTCTTGAACTCCTGCGTTCAAGCAGTCCTCCCACTTCAGCCTCCTGAGGAGCTGAGATTACAGATGTGTGCCACTATGCCTGACTCTTTCCCCCTTTTGCCACAGGAAAGTCGGTGTTTCAATAAAGAGGTTCTCCTTCACCTTAAATACCCAGTAGAGAGAATCCATAGCAGATATGTAGTTTTAGAAATAACCCTTTGCTTTTACAAAGAGATTTTGGACTTGATTGTTCCTAAAGCATATAGAAAATGTTGATCATTCACTTATGACTTATGGTTTGTTGTGTAATAAAAAGCATGGCAATGGTGTTGCTTTACTAACTGTAAATGATTTCAGCTTCCTGCTTTTCTGGGTGGAAATAGAGTAGGAAACAATTAGTGAGAAAGATATTCATGCAAGCAAGGATTGGGCTTGTATACATCTATTTTCTTTTAATTTAGAATAAACACAAATGTGGATGCAAATAAGATATATTCCTGAATACTGTCAAGTTTGGCACCTTGGAATAAGATATGTATTTGTTCTGTTTATTGATTAGAATATATAATTCTTGTTTCTAAGGCCTTGAATACATGTAAAATAAGAGACTAAGAAAAGAAAATGCATAACTTATATGCTACAGCATGAGAAATATCTATTTGAAAAGGTTTTTCCAGGCTCATTTCATAGTTAGGGCATATGGTGTAGAGAGGCCCTGGACTGCAGGACCCATATGGTGTAGGACCAAAATTTGACTGAAAATGGACAGTGACTGCATTACAGACACATTTGGGGGTACATCTGAGAAACAGTGGAGAGGAAAAAATCTTCCCATTGGGCACAGCTAAGAGCAGTGTACCTGATTATTCTTTTGATATGCAAGGAGAAGTGGTTCAAGGTGAGAATATATAAAGATTCCTAGACAGTGGCCAATTGGTAGGGGCTTGGAAGAAAAAGGACTAGAAAATAAGATGCAAGAAGTTGTCAGGAGAGGCATGTGGGACATGTGGGAGTTGCACAAAATGTGTTTTTGTATTACATGTTAACAGCCACCAGAAAGCATCTACCATTGAAGAAGTATTGAACAACAAAGTCCACAAAATGACTTTCCTGGTTGATGTTAGCTATTCTTTCTCATTGGCCACTCCAGCAACAGCCTGTGAGTACAAAGGCTGTGTACAAGTCCATCAGCATAGACTCCTATTTACAAGATCAACGTAATTATCTCTGCCTCTGAATTTTAATACTGAGCCCCTGACATGGTACTATATTTGATAAGACCAAACAGCTACTCCATGGCAAATTGGCTACACTGGACTCCATCCATTCTAGAGAGGTCATTGGTTCATCACCACAGGAAAAGATACCCATTTCAAGTATAGATTTGCCTTTGCTGCTTACAGAGCCTTAGCCAGCTCTGCTATCTGGGGACTTATGAACTTCCTTGATCCACAGGCATGAATCCTGTGCAGCATAGAGTCCAACCAGGGTTACCACTTCAAAACAAAGCAAGTACAGGACTGGATACACTGGATAGGATACACTGATCTTATCATATACCACCCAACTCAGAATGCTAGATCCATGACAAGACCGTCGCATCCACTGATCTTATATACCACACATGTGTAAGCAGCCAGCCTTAGAGAGTACTTGGATAACCTTTTAAGACATAGATGAAGCTTCAGCTCAGAGGCAATTCTCTGAAAAGATAGGGTACCATTCTTCAGGATACAGTAGGCGCATTAAATCAGAAACTTCTATACAGTGCTGTGTTCCTAATAGGAAAACTACATGGATCTGGGAACCAAGGAGTAGAAGCAGGATTGGTCCCATTTACCATCCTTCCCAGTGATACAGTAGAGGGGGTGGTTCTCATACTTCCCACAGTTATGAACTCTGCAAGCTTAGAAGTACTGGTCTGCAAAGAGAGAACTCTCATTTCAGGAGCTACAGAAATGTTACCGTTAAACTATAAGCTCTGGCTGCTACCAGGGCACTTTGGATTCCTTGTGTCCATAGACCAGCAGACCAGTAAAAGAATAACCTTTCTGGCAGAGTAATTTACCGTGATCAGTGGGAGGAGGTAGGGCTGCTTTTAACCAATAGGGCTGGGAAGGAGTATGTGTACAACTGAGGTGATCCAATTGGGCACCTCCTGATACATCTTTGGCGCACTATAGTGGTTAACAAACACATAGAGCAATCTGGTCTGAGAAATATATTGTTTTCAGAAACCCAGACACCTTAGAAATAAAGATTCAGATGATACCACCAGGTAAGGCAATTACACATGCCAAGGTGGTAGCTGAGAGTAGTAGCTGAGAATTTAGAATTCATAATAGAGGAGGAAGGGGATGAATACCAATTATAGCCCTGAGACCAACTGCAATGACAGGGACCATAATGTGTTCCACTAACTTCCCTCTAAGATCCTCTCATGAAGGGAGGCTGATGGGAGCCATGGAGAAATTCTCCCCCAAACCTGAATGGAGAAGTAGATGCTCGCAGTGCAAGCGCCGACTGTGGCAGATCTGCTGTGGGGAGCATAGTTGACTGATGGCCCCAATTCCTGCTCCTCTACATCCCTTACTGTGTTCACTCTGAGGCCACATCTTCCCCATGGAGCTGCCATCCAAAGACTGAGTGGAATGAGGGTAGTATTCCCAACCCATTCCCACTAGACACAGAATTCCTGTGACTGGCCATTTTGATTTGAGAACTCCCCAGCTTCTCAAGCCTGGCCAAAACTTTCTTAAAACTCCATTGAACCTGAGACCCTTTCTACCTGACTCTTCTGTTTCCCCTCTCTGTCACAAGTGTAAGACCTGCACCATAGTCTGAGCGCTTTCGCTACCTTCTCCCCCTCCTTCCCTGCTATCCTTCATAAGTTTTTCACCAAACATATCTCTTGCCGGTCTAGTCTCATCTTGGTGACTACTTCACAGAAGACCTGAATGAACACAGGAACCAAATCTATTGGAACATTCCTCACTGTTGTCTCTGGCCAGAAGTGGTCAAATCACAATTTTTTTCAACAATACTAGTACCCTGGCTCTTTCCATTAATGATAGGAATCGGAATATCCTCCAAAGAGAACCAAAACCCATTTTCCAATCTTTCCTTATAATTCTAATAATTATAAGGCTGGATCCGTGACAAGACCATCGCATCCACTGATCTTATATACTACACAGGCATATATCCTGCTAGTCTAAGGCAGCTGAAGGTGGGGGATGGAAAATAGAATTAAATTGTTAAAAATTTTAACCTAAGTTTTAGGCCTAGCTAAGTTCTTCCATGTCCACAATCTGTATCAGCAATGCCTTCCTTGTCTATCATCCTGTCTGCAGGTCTTCGACAAATATTTCTTAAGTAAATCATTGTATTGCTTCCCATATCACCAATTAAGGACTTCAAAACACTTGAGGTCATATATACCTGACTGCTTCACGTTCCTTCATGTTCTCACATAGGAGAATTCCATCAACTAAATCCAACACTGTGCTCCGGCCATTTCCTTCCATTCTATCCCCTCACTTGGGACCCTCTCCTGAGGCACGCTACATGCTTTTCCTGGCTTGTTCTTTTCTGCGTGTAAAGCATACAGTGTACAGAAGTAGAGCAATTGCTCAAGTTCTCCTTCTGAAACTTATTCTGAAAATGTGGGCCAACCATTTAACCTGAGCCTCAGTGTCCTCACTCATAAATGGAAGCAATGCTATCTCCCTCAGGTGGCTGCTAAAAGTATTAAATAAAATTACAGTTATAAATTTTAAGAGGGCACTCAAATGTTAGTTATTATTTATTACTTTTCTCCCCCATTGAAATGGCTCCTAAGCCACAAACTTTTCCTTCACAAACTTTTTTCAGTTTGATAAGATGGAGACCACTTTCCTCTATTTTGAACACGAATAAAACAATACTGCATACTTATCTGGAAACATTCAACGCTGCTTCACTCTTCTCATCCTGTTTTCTATCTGTCTTAAGTGATGTTTTCTCTCATATTTTACATTCTCCCATGGGGAAAATATAGATGAATAACTATTTTGACACATGTAACCCATAAATCTGAACAATTAAGCACACAATGCATGCTTAAAATGAGAATTGTGGCAAGTTGTATTGAGGTAAAAATATTGCCACTCCCTGCCAAATCTTTCCCTTAGAGCCTGTCCCAATGATAAGATTGTAATTACTGCCCAAAGATATCAGTGTTGGTCGTATGACTTGATTTGTCGAATCATTTTAGAGCAGAAGTGACATAGGTTACTTCTGAACAGAAGATTTAAGAGCCATTGTGAGGTCCACCATTATTCTTTTTCTCCCCCTCTTTTTTTGAGATGGAATCTTGCTATGTTGCCCAGGTTGGTCTTGAACTCCTGGGTTCAAGCAACCCTCCCACCTCAGCCTTCTGAAGAGCTGGGATTACAGATGTGTGCCACTATGCCTGGCTCTTTCCTCATGTTGTCACAGGAAAGTCAGTGTTTCAATAAAGAGGTTCTCCTTCAACTTAAATATCCAGTAGAGAGAATCCATAGCAGACAGGTAGTGTTATAAATAACCCTTTGCTTTTACAAAGAGACTTTGAACTTGATTGTTGCTAAGCTAACTGATACAGTCATGATAGCATAACCTCGTCATACACTATTCAATTTTAGTGTATCTGCCCATAAACTTAGAAGTGCAAGAAAAAATGCATGTCTTTATTTTTCCTTATATTAACTGGACTCTTTTCTTTGAGGCTTAAATTGTGGAAACCAAATTTAGGGTGATTTATAGCTATTTGTGCCCTTCACTCTGATATGTACCTCCTCTCTAGTAGAACCACAGAAACTACTGCTGGAGTTAATACAGAAAAGAGAGGTAAACTTGAAAATATAAGGGTTAAAGCAAATGAAAATCTCAAATCATTATTTAGGCATATTATTAAAACATGGAGTAATATAAAGTGAGAAAGAAATACAGAGCATACTGAAATCAGATCAGTGTGATTTTTTAAAATTATAAACAATTCTTCTTTCATTAAAGCCCTAGGAATTCTTAGTTTACTACTGCAGACATACTGAAAAGAAATGTAAAAATAGTATTACTACATTTTGCTTGATTTTTGGTTTTATAAACTAAAATATGCTTGTAATTTCCAGTAGTCTACAGTTTTCTACAAAATGAAAGTAGAATGAAACATATGGATGAATAAAGAAAGTTTTATTTGTTGCCAAATATCTTCTTTACATAACATCTGGATACTTAGAACATCTGCATGACTGACAGTTTTTCAACTTTTCATCTGGATGTTTGGCAAATATGGAGGAAATGTTTCCTGTCTAAATCTAATTATTATTCTCATCCAGTACTATTCTAATAGCATATTTGTTAATATTCCTATCATCCTACCATTTTATCAAATAAAATATGGATACAGTTTTGGAGCAAAACAATAAATTGTTTAATTTTATGGTGCATGCTACGATACAAGCTCTGAGTGTTAAAAAGGAAAATTTTGGGTGAATTACTTCTCCACAACAATCACTCTATTTCAAGAGAGATTAACAATAGAATATATCAAAGCACTTGCTCCACATTCAGTGGTCTCTATTGTATATGCCTTTTATGTGAGACAAGAGAATTATATTCTTTGGCCAGATGCTGATACAGTCCTATAGCATCTGCATGGATGTCTGTTTGGCACTTGGAGTAAAGGAGGATATTTGATTGTACTCTTGAGGTTATGAAACATGGAGACAAGCGTCATAATCCTTTGCAAAAACTCTGAGGGGCTTAGTTACATGCTTTCCCCTTGTCAACATCTGTCAAGAACTACATGTCAATTACTACTCCATCTTTTCTCAGGTAATAAAGAAATAGAGAAGTCCCAAAAGAGCAGTTTTTATCTTTCCAACAATATGCCCACAGGCCTTTGCTTTTGGATCTAACCCTCATAAATGTTTGTCATTATCTGCTTACAGGGATCTTGGCAAAGAAGGAGGTTTGAATGGAAAAAAAGGTGTTACTTCTAGTACAGCAAACCATATGTGAATGCATGGTTTTGGATGTCTAGTGCAAAGAAAGATAAGGTAAATTTAACCAAGCTGTTTTGCTTTCACAAGGGGCATCCCTGTGTTTTACTGAAAAGATTACCCAGTTGCTGATTCCTATTCAGCCTCATAGTTTTATACTTGTACAACTTTATCATCTTTTATTATTTATTTATTGGCTTGTACATGTGTGTGTGTATGCCTTACCTAGAAAAAAATCCCTTATAAAGTAGTGAACAATTAAGGGCTGATGCCATACTCTGTAGTCAAGAGTATCATGCCTAGGGTGAGCCCTTTTAGCCATCTGTGCTTGAAAATAGATCATGTGAGAGCCAACAAATTTTTTTATGTGTGCCCTAATCAATTTTGTTTTCTTCTAATAGACAGCCAACAAAAAAGGACATCATTTTAGCAGAATCTTTTCATGGCATTGTTAGTTCATTGTGCAATGTGAAATTATCACTTGCCCCAAATTCCAAATGTACCATTTTTTTGTGATTTTCACATGCAAATCAGTAGACAGGCTCCATATTTCAGCTCAGACAAGTAGGTGATCAGTGAGCATCTAAGAGTAGGTGTGCACAGAAGCAGAGAACCCATAAAGGGATGTAGGTGCATTTCCACAGTTTCTCTGGAAAGAAAATGATGGGAAGGATTTATTTAACAAATTCCACAGGCGAAAAGCCTAAGATGTCCTGAGGGTCTCTGTTCTGTTGTGAGTGTTCTAGCTGCTTTTTCTCCCACTGAAATTTAATCGATTATGGTTTTTCTACTTTTAATTTATCAAAATTTTTTAGATCCATTGTGTGCAGAAGAGCATATTTCTAGCTGTTAAGAACCAATTGAAACATCAAGAAGATCCAGATGTTCCCTTCAGGAGTTTAGTTGGATGACAGTGTCAGATGTTCCTACAAAGAATGGCATGTGGTAGATTAAAGGATGGCCATAAATTCTTTGCTGCTTCTTCCACTGAGCAGTGAAGCCTCTTCCCCACTCTTTTAATCTGAGCTAGCCTCATGACCCTGTTGACCAATAGAATGTGGCAGAAGTGATGCTGAGCCAGTTCTGGGCCTCGCCCTAAAGAGGACTGGGAGCCTCTATTTTCTTGCTGTTGGAAGACAGCCTCCATGCTGTAAGGAATTCCAGACTATTCTATTAAAATAGTGCATGTGGAGAGGTTCTGGAAGAGGAAAAGCTATGAGGAGAGACTCCACATGAAGGAGAATTTAGGTATCACAGCCGATAACACAAGGGCCTCAGGCATGTGAGAGGGACTTTCTTGGACCCTCCAGCCAGCCCAGCCAGCCACCAGTTGGATGTAGCTTCATATGTGACTCCAGCCAATCCCAAGTGAAAGAGAAAAACCATCCAGTGAACTGCAGAATCTTGAGAAATAACGTCATTCTTGCTTTAAAGCTCGGTACTTTAAGAGTGTTTGTTACACAGTAATAATTGACCAATACAGCTTAGAAATCAACAAACATACCAAAATTTGCAGAGACATATAGGAGCAACAGATGGGTATACACAAGGATTTCTGAATAGAGGAATGATTAGAAGTTACAAGAAGCAGTAGAGTCTGATGGCTTTGGGAGCCAAACCTGCGTTTGCATTTCTATTCCACTTCTTTTTTTTTTTTTTGAGATAAAGTCTCACTCAGTTGCCAGGTTAGAGTGCAGTTGCCCCATCTCAGCTCACTGCAGCCTCTGCCTCCCGAGTTCAAGCAATTCTCCTGCCTTAGTCTCCCGAGTAGCTGGGAATACAGGAGCGTGCCGCCACACCTGCCTAATTTTTTTTGTATTTTTAGTAGAGATGGGGTTTCACCATGTGGCCAGGATGGTCTCGATCTCCTGACCTGGTGATCTGCCTGCCTCAGCCTCCCAAAGTGCTGGGATTACAGGCATGAGCCACCGTGCCTGGCCTCTATTCCACCTCTTACTGTCTCTATGATCTTGGACAAGTCAGCACATTTCTTGGATGTTGTCTTTCTTGGGATTCAGTATAAAATAGAAATTCAGTATATAAAATAGAAGTAATAACTCCTACTTCATTGAGGTATAGCAACGGTAAGTAAATTAGATGAATGTGTAAAGCTCTTAGCACAGTGCCTCATCCAGATTAAGAATTAACTGCTAGTTTTTGTTCTTGTAATCATGAAAGAGCTTTCCAAAGAAATTGAATTTTGATTTGCATAAAAATTAATTCATAGATCTTTATTCTGTAGTCATGAGATATATTGAGTTCAATCGTCCCTGAATCTCCAGATACAATTCAGTTTTCTCTTGTTCCTAGTTAGATTACAAATTTGTGTTATGGTCCCTATTTTAAAAGGCAATATAGTAACTTTATTCAAAAGTCTCTGGGGCAGAGGCTAGGATATATTTCAAAACTCATGTCTTTTCCTCTTGGGCACACAATTAGACGTTGTAAGGTCATAGATTCTGACTAGTGGAATGCGGGTTAAAATGATAAGTGGCACTGCCAGGCCTGGACTATTAAAAAAAACCTCCTGCCTGCAGTATTCCATGTGATGTCCTCTTCCAGTTGGTTGGAATGGAAGTCCTCAAAGAGTGACTTATGGGATCTACATGTGGAAGATGATGGATCTACAAGATGGCAGGAGATCCTGAAATGCAATGTAGGAAGAGAGTTACCTTACCAGGAACTGCTCTACTGGGCTCTGACAGAATTAGAAAATACTGTTGTGTTGAGCCACTGATATTTCAGCATTTGTGTATTATAGCAGCCAGCATTATCATAACTAATACAATTTTAATGCCATTCTTGCAATAGCCCACAATTAAGTATCTTATTATTTTTCTACCCCAACTATCCAACCTTTTTCTTCAAAAGTAATCCTCCTTACCTTTCATTTCCTTCATTATCCATCTCCTCACCTTTGTGAATTCTTGTCTTTCTTGTTTCCATTAAGACCACCATATTATATATCTTCTCTCCTTAAGAGCTGTGAAGATTCTTCCCCAGTGAGCTTTCTCTAACTAAATGGAAATAGAAACCTGCTCCATGCCTCCTTCTTAACTGCCATTTCCACTCATTTTCAGACATATGACCTAACATGCATGGCAGGAACTCTGGATATAGGTGATGTTTAAGTCTCTGTAAAATGGTAGATCATTTTTAAATGCTTAAAAATAATGATAATTTACAACTATTAATAGGTATTATTTATTGACTAATTATGCCCAAGGCACCATATATTTGACGTCAATTAAACTGTATAGTCATCATAATAAATCTATGCAGTAGGAATCATTTTTGCCTCCATTGTACAGATAAGAAAACCAAGACTCAGAGTCTTTAGCAATTTGGCAAAATTAGACATCTGGTTCATGGAAGAGCTGGACAATGTGAAGCCAGAGGCTGTACTCTTACCATGCCCTCCATGGGTTCTCAACATGTGGTCATAGACATTATGTCTTTTTAACGTATATCACATGAATGTATACAGGAAATATATAGGTTATGAAAAAAGAATATATTAAAATGCTTGTTCGTGAGATAGACCAAATGTCACTGGCGTATCCAATTGCATACTAGGTATTAGCCTAGGCCATTAGTTGCATTAGTTCCCATGTTCTCTTTGACAGGAATTTTTGTTCAGTCATAATGTAACATCCTCTTGTCCGTAGGGTCAGATGCTCTGCTTCCATGTAGTTGATCAGTGCTGGTGATCAGTTTGCCTTTTCACTGTGACTGATTACCTTGATTCTGACTCCAGTGGTGACAGCATTCTATGCCTTTTCAGCTGAGACCCTTTTTGCAATGCTAGCTATTTCACAGTCATGATTTTAATTATGACTTGGAAAAAACACTCAGAAAACCTCATCATCATGAAGGCTAGCATGCATCAAGCATTTATAATGTGCCAGGCATTATGCTAATTACTTTACATTTATTTCATTTAATCCTCTCAGCAACCCAATATAATTGGAATCATTTTACCATACTTTCAAAAGAGAGAAAATTGAGACGAAGATATTAAGTAATTTACCGAGTTCACGTGGCAGAGAGGTGACGTAGCTGAGCTTTGAACCCATAGTCTGCCTTTCTAACCAATAGTATGTCTCAAAGCACAATCTCCAGGAACTTGATCTGCAGATGGCACCTGGACTGGTGGATACTGATCCAGAGAACATTTTGCATCAAACTCTGAATACGTCTTAGCCTCTGCTGTTTGTCACTGGGCAGCATTCCTGAGTTATACTGGCAGTGTGAAGCCCTAAATTTGGTGGCAGGAAGTTAAAAGTATGTAACTGAAATTAATGCACATACATTTTAAGGGATATTAATAGTATTGTAGTTTTCTTCAAAAGACAAATACCTTACGGGCACTAAACTGAGTTGGGTACATATGAATTGATCTTTATACTTCCTCCCTACAAACATACACCTAGGAAACAACTTCTTCCAAAATATTAATACCACTTGTTAGCAAACTTCTTTGATCTGAGATACTAGCACTCAAACTCCTGAGAATGAACAGGATGCTTTTTCTACATATATTCTAAGAAACAGCATTATATTTGGCCAAAGAGGAGGCCCCCTAAATGGGGGAGAAATGTGTTATATTTTTCAGGCTTTTTTTTTTTTTTTTTTTTTTTTGAGACAGAGTCTCTGTCACCCAGGCTGGAGTACAACGGTGTAATCAAGGCTCCCCATAGCCTCCGCCTCCCGGTTCAAGTGATTCTCCTGCCTCAGCCTCCTGAGTAGCTGGGATTACAGGCGCCTGCTACCACACCCAACTAATTTTTGTAATTTTAGTAGAGACGGGGTTTCACCATGTTGGTCAGGCTGATCTGACCTTGTGATCCACCCACCTTGTCCCCTTAAAGTGCAGGAATTACAGGAGTGAGCCACTGTGCCTGGCCATTCTTTAGGCTTTTTAGGACATAAAAAGAACATGTACCAAAATCTCAAAAAAAAAAAAAAAAGATGTATGTATACAAATATACTTAAATTGTATATATATATGTATATACATATATACACTTATATATACTTAAATTTTATGTATAAATTTATGTAGGTCAGTATGCATTTATTTCTTTCTAATAGAGACATGGAACTTTGTCTTTGGCCTAAGTATTCAGCCAACATCTATGCTTTCATTTGTCTTTGGTCCAGGATTTTGGAAGACCGTGAATAACCAACTTCACTGTCATTTCTGGCATCCCAGGACTTGTATATGACCAGTGAGATTATTGGGAAATTACCATCATATCAAATTGGCTTATCAAAACCAATAACATAAACAAAGCATATAATTTGGAACCGTTCATATCCGAATATTCACTTTCAAATGTAGGTAATCATTCTAAACGCAATCTGGAGTCTAGACCTCCTTATGGTTTTTTGTTATTGTTTTTGTTGCTATCTTCTCATTCAATTAAAAAATTGATGTACAGTTGTTTTGCCTTAATGCAACAAATGTATTTCTTTAAAAAGAAGTGAACTCAAGTCTACAAGATTATACACTAAAAATAATAGAGGCAAAATAGTATCAGGGTGAAGTCACTCTAATTGTATGCAATTCCACTCAAAACATACAAACTTTATAATTAATGTGCTAACAGACATGATAATATTCCTAGTAAAAATGCCAGCACAGCTTTTGAAAAGTTAAATGACTATTAAATAAAGAAATACTACTGTATAAATAGGACTTTGCAAACAATAACAACAAAACCCTAAAACTAACCTGCGGAAGAGAATATGATGAAGGATTGGGGCTGCTGAGTTATGGAGATGAGGGCAAAGGACACAAAGATCAGGGAGAACCATGCCATAAGTACCTCCAGGAAAGAGCATGTTGCCAGAAAGCCAAGAGGAGGATGGTGAATGAATGGGCACCGTGCAACGCAGCTCAAGACATTCAGCTGGGTTAGTGCACTTTGCATTCAGATGCCATTACACACTGGTACAAAACATTAATATGCTGGAAAATATCCCATGTAAACCAATGTGATCTCCAAGATAACACCATCCTCTGATCCCAGTGCACATGAGCTGATTCACAGTGCAGAAACACATATTGTAGTAGAACAAACTAGGCGTAAAATATGGCAATAATGATGATTCTGAAAGCTATTAATTATGTACAAAAACAATTATTAAAGACTTTCAAATTGTTACAGTGGAAACTAGATTATAATTAATATGGCTTTTAAGAGAGAATGTAAAGCTAGTAAACAGTTAAAATTGTAAAGTACGCTATATGTAGATCTTGAGTCAACAAATATTTATAGAAATTTGTATAATAATATGAGATATAATTAGTGACATTGTGAAGAAAAGATTATAAAGAAAAATCCTGTATCTCAAAATATCTTTCTCCTCCATCAACAGTAATGAATCCAAAGTGATCATTTACTTAGAATCATCAATATGCAGTAGAGCGGCTGAGATATTATTGCTCCTACACTATTACATCAAACTTTAGAAATTTGACTACTAAAATTGTTATCATAGATTTTATAATAAATGTAGATAAGATTTCATATTTATTCCCTTGTCCCAAAGTTTCTATTAGAATAGTGATATTTGGTTGTGACCTCAGCTCAATTTCCTTTTAATGTTGTTAAAAGCAGCTTAAGACTGGTTGCGGTGGTTCATGCCTGTAATCCCAGCACTTTGGGAGGTCAATGCCAAGGGATCACTTGAGTCTAGGAGTTCGAGATCAGCCTGGGCAATGCAGTGATACCTCGTCTCTACAAATAATAATAAGAAAAAAAATTAGCCAGATGTGATGATGCCCACGTGTGGTCTCAACTACTCAGGAGGCTTAGGTGGAAGGATCACTTGAGCCCAAGTGGTTGAGGCTGCAGTGAACTGTGATTGAGCCACTGCACTCCAGCCTGGGCAATAGAGTGAGATGCCATCTCAAAAAAAAAAAAAAAAAAAAAGTCAGCTTAATATTGATTTTAACACTCAGTAATATAACTTATTTACCTCTATCCTTTATTTTAAAAATTATTAAGATGACTTGTGAATAATGAAACATAGTTTTAAATACTCTAAAGCTGCACTAATATGGTAGCCACTAGCCACATGTGAATTAAATTAACTGAAATTAAATAAAAGTAAAAATGCAGTTCCTCAGCCACACCTACCACATTCATGGGCTCAAGTTACTTGTGACTTGGGGCTACTATACTGTACAGTGAAGATATAGAATATTTCTATTATCACAGAAAGTTGAACCGTTAAACAGTAGTTCTACTGACCTACAGCTCTGCCTCATTTCTGAAAAAGCACAATGATTCATGAGTCAAAGTTGCCACTAGACAGCATTAGCATACATTTAAGAACCACCAATCCACACATCTTTTTATTTCCTGCCCCTACAGTGTTGTTGAAAAATTCTTCTCTCCAAGTTTTGCCTTGGGTGCTAGGGAGAGATGGAGCCCACCCAGGCACATGTGGACGAATGGGCCAACCTTTGCAGATGCTGTCAGCACCCTGCCCAGTCCCTGGCTCTTTTGACTTCAGTGTGCACCAGCCCCTTTCCAACTGCCAGTATCTCCATGTCTTTGACCAAGGCCCTTTTCAGAAGCTGCTGTGAGATACACTCTGCCCGGACACCTGGCAGGCCAAAAGTGCCTGGGAGTTGATACCCAGTAAAAGAAGCCTTCTATTATTGATGAATGGAAATTGGTATAAAAATACTCTAGACCCCGCTACCTCAAGTAGAAAATCTCTGAGTTGTGTGTTTTGCAGTGTTTTCCAGAGTGGCATGTCATGGTAGTAGACTTAACGGTGCACCCTATATTGGCGATCTTGCCTTTCCTATGTCACTTTTTCTCACCTCGTCTGTTTATTTGCGTCTCCAAAAAACCCCTTGTGTGCAGGTCCTTGCCTAAGGGTCTGCTTTTGAGAAAACCTAAACTAAGACAAAATCCAAATTAAGGGGATGGGGGAGAATTAGAAAGGGGAGGGTCTTACAAGAATAAAAATAATAACATTTACAGTGTGTATCATTAGATTGCAAACTTCTTCAGAGGAAGAACTGTGTCTTAATTTTCTATTCCTAATGTGTAGTACACACAAGTGAGTATTAAAGCTTACAGTGTTTCACATATGTGATTTCTCTGATACCCCAACAATCCTATTTGGTGGCTATTACAGCCATTTTTCAGCTGAGTAATTTAAATGAATTGCCCAGAGTCATAGTCAGTGACAGTGTTCAGCCTGGAACCAGCATTTCAGAGTCTAAGCCCTATGCTTGTCCCTGTTGCTGGTGCCACCCACGTGCTGGTCATCCCAATGACCTGCCTGTGGGCCTCTTAGCTGTCCTCAGCTACCCCTACTTCAGGGGACCATTGCAGCACCACACTCTATGTACCCACCTCTGCTTGAATGAACGGAGTGAAATATGTCATTTATTTCTGTTTCTGCTCAGTGTTGTTAAGTTTGTGTTGTCAACATTATTTTCAGAGACCATGGCTCTTTATCTCTAGGCTTGATCCTAAAAACATTGTGAAGAGGGCAACAGTAAATTCCTGGATTCCTCTAGGCTCGTCTCTGGCAGTGCCAATCTCTCCCAGACTCACCCTCTGAAGTCTCAAGGACCTGTGTTGTCATATGTGGCCCAAGCAGTTCCAAGATTCTGGAACCATTAAAAAGAACTTCTACACTTCAGAGGATCATTCCGGGTTCTGCCCTCTGCCCTCAGTTCCAAATCTTTTGCTCTCTGAGTGTTCTACCTGAATTATTGGCTTGATTCTTGATTGGAGCTTTATGTCAGGTCTGTTCCATAAGGATATTTTCCATTTAAGAGGTAATATGAGGTTTCTATCAAGCTTGTCGGGTTTAGAGGGAGAATGCCTGAGTTAGAATTCATTTCCTTAAGTTTACTTTAAAGGAGAGTGTGAGACCTTGGGCAAATTATTTCAGATTCTCTGTTTTTGTTTCCTGATCTGTAAAATACAGATATTAAAAACACTCATTCATTTAAAAAGTGCCCATAGGTTGTTATGAGGATTACATGAAATAACCCATGTAAAGCACCTGGTCTGCTGTAAACATGTAATTACTCTAAGATACTATACCTTCTGTATATTCCCTCTTTCTGCCCACCTGTCATAAGCCCTGTTCAGACTCTAGGAAACCCAAACCCATCATTGATGGGGCGGCCCAACCTCAATTTATATAGAAATGGAATTTAGATTAACATGTTACCTCTTTCAGGATTGAAAGGAACTCTGGAATTTAAGATTCCTCAACCCAAGGCATACATTCTAATGAAAAAAGTTTAGAAAGAAAGCCCATTTGTGAGTGAATGCTGCAAGATGGTAGAAAGCATTTGCCTCTATGTAAAAGCCAAGCAGTTAACCACCCAGTTATTCAGCGAGGTCATGCCAAATGCTCAGTGTAGGTTAAACACCGCATCCAGTGCAGAAAGGTGGCAGATACATTATGACAAACACATGTATGGGTGTGTGTCTTTATAGCCCAACTCTGCACAAAGAAAAGGTAGAGCTTATTCAAATAGAATAATTAAAAGCTAGAGGACTTGAAAAATAAAAGTCATCTAGTAAGCTCTGTTTGTCTTTCTTATGTGGTCAGCTATGGTTCTACTATTGATTTCTTATTAACAACCTTTTATTTTTAAAGTGGAGACTGTATAAATCTATAAGACTGCCTTCCCTGAAGCAAAACCTTGGGTACAAAATCTGACAAATGTTTTTCCACCCTACTTTTTATATTCATGCATTTGTAAAGCATTGTGAATGCTTATAAGTTAAATTCCACTTGACCACATATTTAATGAAGCACCTAGTAAAGAACAGAACATAAATATGTAAAATCGGAAAATCTCCAGAGAATCTGAATACCAAGCCAAAAACCTGAAGGGACGGTGCTTTCATTTCTTGTTTGTCTCCTCTACAGCAAAAGCTCATTTTCCAGCTCACAGACACTTTCAAATTGGAAGGATTTTGAAGAAAAATCTGCTACCATCTTTTCTATATCCTGTGATAAACTACAGTTCTCA
Organism: Macaca nemestrina; assembly: GCF_043159975.1. Taxonomy (NCBI): domain Eukaryota; kingdom Metazoa; phylum Chordata; class Mammalia; order Primates; family Cercopithecidae; genus Macaca; species Macaca nemestrina. Next base: position 79,622,405 of record NC_092135.1, on the reverse strand, counting down.
TGAAGACAAAGAATTTGGTCACACAATTGGACCTGGCAGAAACATTTTTTTCAGTTCCTTATTACCAAACAAGATGGAGTCAGTCTCGCTGGATATAGAGAAGTGTTGTGTCCTGAGAAACTTGCCTTTCAGTCTGGTTGGTTTATACGTTTTTAACAAACTGTCCTGAAGATGGCGCCACGTGCTTAGCTATGTTTTCTACCTGTATCATTTGGTGATTTCTGAAATCACTGTCTAAGGAATAGATACACAGACTTGGAAGATCTGTAGGAAATGCCACCTTGAAATGATATTCCTGTGTTAAGTATAAATGTAAAACTAAGTCACCCAAGGAACAATATGATTCAGTTATCTCTAAATTTTCAGTTAGGAGATGGAATTACAGAAAAAAAAAAAAATACAGTCAATGCTATTTTGAGTTAGATCAGTGGCGTTTTCTGAAAGCCAAATTCCATCTCTAATCTTGTTATTTCTCCTTTGTTCCCTATTTGTAGTCAATGGCACCAGCCATCCATCAAGCGATCCAAGCCAGAAACTTGAATGATGTCTTTGATCCTTCTTTCTATTTTAACCTTCTGTACCAGTAACTCCGCATCCCAATCAATCACCCAGTCCTATCTATTCTAATCCCTAAATGTCTCAAATATGTCCATGTCTCTCCATTCCCACTGCTACCAGTAAAGTCCAACAGCACCGTTACCTCCTCCCTGCAGTACTGCACAAGTGGGTTAACTGTTTCCCCTTTCACACAGCTTGCTCCTCTCAATCTGCTCTCTTCATCTAGAGTGATCTTTCAGAAAGATAGACCTGAACATGTCATGCACCCCCCATCCATTTACAATATTCTATGGCTCCCTAGTGCTTTCAGGTAAAATCCACACTCTTTTGTAGCCTACAAGGCTTTTTTAGAATCTAGCTGTCCCCCACTTCTAGAGCTTCATCTTGCAATAACTACTATCCCACTTGTTGTTTAACCTCGGTCATAAGATTTCTTTCCAGTTCCTAGTATGTTCACATCAGGATTGTTTATTTTTCCTGATCCTGCTTGTGCTCCAGCAGCAGTTGCAATTTGCTCTTCTTCCGTAGGCCCAGTCACCACACCTCCATCTATCTAACTCTGGTTCACGCCATAGATCTCAGTGAGAACATTATTTCTTAATAGAAGGAGTTCCCTAGAGCACATTAGTACCCAGCACTCTATGACTCCATAGCATCATGTACTTTCCTAATTTTAATAGGCATCTCATCTTATCATTATTGTTTATTTTCTCCCCTACTCTATTATAAACTCTGTGAAGGCAGGGACGATGTTCTTACACTACACTCTTACAATGTCCTATAAGGTCTTTGTATTAGTCTGTTCTCACACTACTAATAAAGACATACCAGAGACTGGGTAATTTATAAAGAAAAAGAGGTTTAATGGACTCACAGTTCCACATGGCTGGGGAGGCATCACGATCATGGCAGAAGGCGAAGGAGGAGTAAAGACATATCCAATATGGCAACAGGCAAGGGAGCTTGTGTAGGGGAAATCCCCTTTATAAAACCATCAGATCTCGAGAGATTTATGCACTATCACTAGAACAGCATGGGAAAGGCCTGCCCCCATGATTCAATTACCTCCCACAGGGTCCCTCTGATGACATGTGGGAATTATGGGAGCTATAATTCAAGACGAGATTTGGGTGGGGACACAATCAAACCATATCAGCCTTATATCAGCTGCCTCCCTCACCTTGCCTTTCTGAAAATGAGGCAGATGCAAAAGTGGAAACCCTTGATAAACCATAAGATTTTGTGAGACTTATTCACTACCACAAGAGCAGTATGGGGGAAACTGCCCCCAGGATTCAAATTATCTCCCACCGAGTCCCTCCCCTCCCACAACACATTGGAATTATGGGAGTACAATTCAAGATGAGATTTGGGTGGTGACACAGAGCCAAACCATATCAATACACTTTCATAGTTTATTGTCTGTCTCCCTCCACTAAAGTATATGCTCCATGAGGGGAGGTATTTTTGTCTCTGATCTGTGTACCTGGAGTAGCACAAAGTAGTCAGTGGAATTATTCATCCTAGCTCTGTCCTAGTGCTTTCATGGACTCATTCTTTTCATCTTTCTTGGTACTAAATCATTCTAGTTTATGAGGGGCGGGGGAGAATTTTATCTTCACCTGAAAAGTCTTCCCTCCCTCTGATTACTTTAGTTTCCTATTTCTAGAACAAGAATGTGTTTTTGGAGGGTGGTAGTGGGGCAGAAAAATCAGAACTAAAAATAAACTTTCCCATGAAAATATAAAAGCAGAAATTTACTGAGGCCCTGTAAGTTTTAGCTGCTTCCAAATAATAAATTTCCTGAAAACTAACTGAACATGTGGCATGAGGCCAGAGCTGCCAATCTTATTTTAAAAAGTCTCCACCTGGATAGTTCCAAGGGTCCCTTATTTTTCTGCTATTTGATGAGCTATTCAGAGAAACTAATTCCCTCAAGTCACTGGGGCACCTCCTGTACTGAAAGAAATGTGTTTGCCTGGCTGTATGACCAGCTTGATCATTTGTATAGAAATGCGAGCTTTCTAAACACAAACCAGCTATGCATTTAGATGTAGCCCAATTTCCTAACGAGGAAATGGCAAAGAAAAATCAGCTTAAATGACAGCAATATAGGTATGTAGTCATTTTGAAAAATTCCAGCACCCTACAGTGATCTAGGGAAAAACAACATTCAGTCTTACCATATGTAAGACTGATTCATGGATAATGATTTATCACACATGTTTGATTCAGCTTCCACTTTCAGAGTTATAAGGTAAGCAAACAGATGTTTAACACCCTTAATTTCAAGGAAATATCATATTGGAACTGCAGTTAAACACAGTTCTATTGAATATGTGAAATACTGTTACAGAGAGATCTGAGAACAATCATTTATAATACAAAATAAAAATAAAAGTAAAAGTAAGTATCTTTATATACCAAAATTTGAATTTTTGATAGAAGATAAATATTTTAGTTAATTAAAGTCAAAAGGAAAAATCTAATGCTATGTTTGACTGGGTGTATGAGTACAAGATTTGAAAGATCAACTCGTGCCTTTTCATCTTTACATCTTTTTGTTGCAAGACTTAACAACAAAAAGAAGGTCATGGGATTACAATTTTAAAAGGAGGTTGAAAAGTCTGCTATTTAGAGACATTCTAACAATTATGAAGATATGGGTGACAATTAAGCTGTAAATGATCAAGATAAAGCTTGAGCCATAATTTATCATATCATTTAAAAATAGTTAAAGGAAAAGAATTGGAATGTTCCCAACATACAGAAAAGATAAATGTTACAGGTGATGGATATCTCAATTACCCTGATTTAGTCATTACACATTGTATGCATGCATCAAAATATCACATGCACCCCGCAAATATGTGCAAATATTATGAATCAATTAAAGAAAGATAAAGTTTGAGGAAAGGAACAAGAGAACAGCAGCCATCAGTTGCTGGAGTGAATTCAACAGATAAGAAAATGCAAGTCTACATGGTAATCTAATTAAAATAGCACCCAGGCCCACAAAAATGGAGGAGAAAGAGAGGGAGGTGGAAACACAAAGAATGACTTCCAGAAGAATTCTCCACAGTCAGAAGAGGTCAGGATGAAAGGGTAGAGAGGTATGATCAAGGTTCAGGAGAAAGATGAAAAACGTGGCCAAGGGATGAATGAAATCATATAACTAAGATGTGTAATTATCTTCTTTACTCTAAAGGAATGCTCTCTGGAATTGGTTAAAGGAGTTATATTTTTGGAGATTCTTCATATTAGGAGAAAGGTAAAGGCCAGGCAGAATGAAACAGAGTTTCTGTAACAGGGGTGTTACTTAAAATTCCAGTGGAGATTCCACTCAATAGAAGCCTAAATGATAAAACTAGAATTGTAATCAATGACAGAAAATTCTGCAATCATTTTTATTTGGTCTTGTAAGTGATTATCTTATATATTGATTGGAAAACAAAAAGCATATATGAGATCCACACTTGGTTCAAAGACAAACTGGGAAGAGTATAAATCCTGGAAAAAATTGCCTGTCTGGTCCCGTGTTTGAAAAACTCTCCCTTATATTAATAACATTTTTAAAAAATGAAAAATAAAACATGGAGGAACCTAAAGTCAAAAACCCTGACCCACTTCCACTGTGTGAAGTCCAAAACTGTAAACAAATGGAAATTGGCTTTCTCAAAATATGTTCCACTGAATGTTGTTGTCTAGTCAAACATACTGGGAATTTCTGGATTAAATAACAGTAAGTACGTTTTGTTACTGTTAGGAGAAGAAATCTCGTATGGTTCCAGAGCACCCCTGTATATTCTTGCCAGCTATGGCACCATTGTAAGACCCTGATCACTCTTTTCCTAGCACATGTATCATGGATGTATTGGCAGTGGGTAACCATTACAGTGAATAATGAGGTAAAATCTCTCTCTGGGATAAAAGCGGGCTTGGTAAAAAAGAGTTGGATTCCCCAAGCTTAAAGGTGAATTCCCTGGCTGCAACATAAACCCATTGCATGAACAGCATCCAGTGGGTCCCCTCTATACCTCCTTGTGGGTCTTAGAAGGCAAGGAGAATCAAGATAAGCATGATGCTCATGCTACATGCTGTGCCATCATCATGTTCTTTATTTCTGACCCAGGAATCTCGTGTCTTCTGCCAGCATCCATGAAAAGGTGACAGACTATCTTGTTAGTTTGGAAGTGAAGTAAATTCCCTAACCCTAACAGTTACTACAGGATTTCTTAGGACCTTTGCTTTGTCCTTGTGACCCTCCAAGGGGACAGCATGGCACCAAGCATTTTTAAAAAATTATCCTTTAAGTTCTAGGGTACATGTGCACAACATGCAGGTTTGTTACATATGTATACATGTGCCATGTTGGTGTGCTGCACCTATTAACTCGTCATTTACATTAGGTATATCTCCTAAGGCTATCCGTACCTCCTCCCCACTCCCCACAATAGGCCTTGGTGTGTGATGTTCCCCTTCCTGTGTCCAAGTGATCTCTTTGTTCAATTCCCACCTATGGGTGAGAACATGCAGTGTTTGGTTTTCTGTTCTTGCGATAGTTTGTGGAGAATGATGGTTTCTAGCTGCATCCATGTCCCTACAAAGGACACGAACATAAAATGCTTGGTGCCTAGTATCACATATACACCATGGAATACTAGGCACCAAGCATTTTATTGATCATGCAAATTCATTCTCCTATACAGCAATTCCAAGTACTAATATTTTGCAACACATACCTTAGGAAGCCCTATTCTAAGAACACTGGTGTGGGTCCAGGTGGAACATGTAAAAAATTTGGAAAGATCTACTTTCCCAAATGTATCTTTCTATGGCTTGTTATACTACCCCAAATTCCCACCATTTGAATGACTCCTTTGGTAAAATGCATTATTTCCAGAAGGCCCTTATTTTAACGCAAACATGTTGCCTGGAGGTGTAGTACAGGAATATACATAGATTACATAAGAAGAGATTGAGCAAAAGTGAGAGGTGGGCTCTGATAGAATGTGGAAAGTAGGTTCTAGGTTAGGAAATGTCCTGGAATTAAATTTGTGTCTGGGTAGAAAAGGACAAACTAAAGCACTACAAGGATGGATCCTCTTTTTTTCTCTTCTCCAAATACAATACTTACAGCCAGGATTTATGTTCAAAATGAATTGCAAAATGTTTTTCTTACCCCTTTATTTTCTCTTTATTAATTACATCTTTCTGGGTTTTTTGTTTTGTTTTCAGAGGTAAGGTCTCTGTTGCCCAGGCTGGAGTGCAGTGGCATAATCATAACTCCCTGCAGGCTTGAACTCCTGGGCTCAAGTGATCCTCCCGCCTCAGTCTCCCAAGTAGCTGGGTCCACAGGTGAGCACCACCATGCCCAGTTAATATTTTAATTTTTCATAGAGATGGGGTTTCCCTATATTGCCCAGGCTGGTCTCAAACTCCTGGCCTCAAGCAATCTTTCACCTTGGCCTCCCCAAATACTGGGATTACAGGCATGAACCACCATGCAACACCCCCCAACACCACCACAATCCACCCACCAACCCCCCCGCTCCAGCCAAGTCTTCTCTTTCTGTTTGAACTGGAATGTAAATTAGTCCTTAATCCCAAGTGAGTAGTTAACAATTTGAATATTAGCTTTGTTTCAAAAGGAGACTTGAATCATCATCGTTTGGGAGAGCAGGAGGAGGAACAGATAGGCCGTATGGCAGATATTTTCAAAACAAACTTCTCATTCCCTTAAGGACACATTTGGAGGTGTCAAAACAGGACAAGTAAGGTGCTGAACTTAAGTCTTATATTTCCTGACTCTGCCTAAGCTAGCCATATGATGTTTTTATTTACATTTGTTTTATTGCATTTTGGCTTAGGCTTTTTTATTAAAGCAGGAAACTTAGAGATTTATAATAGATATGGCTCAATAATACATTCAATTATGACAATTTCTGCTTGGAAACAATGCGTATTCTAATGTTCTTACTTGAATCACAACTTTTTTGAAGCTGTTTATCACAGTTACTTAACTTGTGCATGATTTTGCTATGTTCTCATCACCATTTGGGAAAAGTTATTCAGAGAGAATGTACTAAGAGATTTTGTATTTTCTCTCTAAAAAAATGTTGTGTGTACTCAGCATGCAGGGCGTTGTGCTACAAGGAACTAAGATTTCCCCATTAAAAAAGAAGTCTCTCTCTTAGGTGTTTACAGTGTGTTCTACACACATCCGGCATTAGATCAAAGCCAGGACCACCACCATGTTATCCTACAATGGTGTTTCAAACATCACCCTGCAATATAAGCAATCACAAGAAATGTGTGAGATGTTTCAGAATAACCAATTAAATTTCTTGGGCTTTTGTAGCCAGTTATAACATAATATAATCTCCTTCAAATAAAGTGTACATGGATCAACCAACTTTCAGTTCTTTTGCAATGGTCAGGTTTGGCTGCATTCATGGGAAGCCTCCAAAATGTCAGCAGAAAAGCCTGACCTTGGGGATAGACAGCTTATCAAATACTGGGTCATTTGAGTCTGATGTATTCTAAATCATCAGGGCACATCAGCCGTCCTTTAGCATAAGCCTCTTTTGGATTCCCACATGGCAAAATTTCAAACTCATTGAGAAGTATGACTACATATAGGTTATCAAGTTATTAAAAACAAACTCCACAAGCAAACTGTGAAAATCAGACTGCCAGCAACATATTTTCATCTCTGATTACAGATGTGGCCCTCCTTCATTTCCATATAATTCACATCACAATATACTAGCCCTTTCAGGAATTTAACAGCATTTTCTGGCATACAAATGTCAGACAAAAGATTCTAGTTCATCAAGGTATTGGCATTGAACCTAAGATAAGTCACTCACTAACGAATTATAAAAATAGGAGTACTTTCATTTTATCTTCCAAAATCTTGAAAGAATTTGTATTGAGAATGTTCCTTCCACTAAAATAGATGGAGCAATTTTTTCCTGGTTCGGGCTTGGGAGGGTGTACATGTCCAGGAATGTATTTATTTCTTCTAGATTTTCTAGTTTATTTGCAGAGAAGTGTTCATAATATTCTCTGATGGTTATTTGTATTACTGTGTGGTGAGTACTAATACCACCCTTCTTGTTTCTGATTGTATTTATTTGGACCTTCTCTCTTTTCTTCTTTATTAGTCTAGCTAGCAGTCTATATGTTTTATTAATATTTTCAAAAAAACAGATCCTGGATTCATTGATCTTTTCTTTTTTTAATTAATTTTTTATTTTATTTTATTTTTTTATTATACTTTAAGTTCTAGGGTACATGTGCACAACGTGCAGGTTTGTTACATATGTATACTTGTGCCATGTTGGTGTGCTGCACCCATCAACTCGTCATTTACATCAGGTATAACTCCCAATGCCATCCCTCCCCCCTACCCACTCCCCATAATAGGTCCTGGTGTATAATGTTCCCCTTCCAGAGTCCAAGTGATCTCATTGTTCAATTCCCACCTATGAGTGAGAACATGTGGTATTTGGTTTTCTGTTCTTGTGATAGTTTGCTGAGAATGATGGTTTCCAGCTGCATCCATGTCCCTACAAAGGACATGAACTCATCCTTTTTTATGGCTGCATAGTATTCCATGGTGTATATGTGCCACATTTTCTTAATCCAGTCTGTCACTGATGGACATTTGGGTTGATTCCAAGTCTTTGCTATTGTGAATAGTGCTGTAATAAACATACGTGTGCATGTGTCTTTATAGCAGCATGATTTATAATCCTTTGGGTATATACCCAGTAACGGGATGGCTAGGTCACATGGTATTTCTAGTTCTAGATCCTTGAGGAATGGCCATACTGTTTTCCACAATCATTGAACCAGTTTACAATCCCACCAACAGTGTAAAAGTGTTCCTATGTCTCCACATCCTCTCCAGCACCTGTTGTTTCCTGACTTTTTTTTTTTTTTTTTTTTTGAGACGGAGTCTCGCTCTGTCGCCCAGGCTGGAGTGCAGTGGCCGCATCTCAGCTCACTGCAAGCTCCGCCTCCCGGGTTCCCGCCATTCTCCTGCCTCAGACTCCCGAGTAGCTGGGACTACAGGCGCCCGCCACCTCACCCGGCTAGTTTTTTGTATTTTTTAGTAGAGACGGGGTTTCAGCGTATTAGCCAGGCTGGTCTCGATCTCCTGACCTTGTGATCCGCCCGTCTCGGCCTCCCAAAGTGCTGGGATTACAGGCTTGAGCCACTGCGCCCGGCCTGTTTCCTGACTTTTTAATGATCGCCATTCTAACTGGTGTGAGATGGTACCTCATTGTGGTTTTGATTTGCATTTCTCTGATGGCCAGTGATGACGAGCATTTTTTCATGTATCTGTTGGCTGTATGAATGTCTTCTTTGGAGAAATGTCTGTTCATATCCTTTGCCCACTTTTTGATGGGGTTGTTTGTTTTTTTCTTGTAAATTTGTTTGAGTTCTTTGTAGTTTCTGGATATTAGCCCTTTGTCAGATGAGTAGATTGCAAAAATTTTCTCCCATGCTGTAGGTTGCCTGTTCACTCTGATGGTAGTTTCTTTTGCTGTGCAGAAGCTCTTTAGTTTAATTAGATCCCATTTGTCAATTTTGGCTTTTGTTGTCATTGCTTTTGGTGTTTTAGACATGAAGTCCTTGCCCATGCCTATGTCCTGAATGATATTACCTAGGTTTTCTTCTAGGGTTTCTATGGTTTTAGGTCTAACATTTAAGTCTCTAATCCATCTTGAATTAATTTTCGTATAAGGAGTAAGGAAAGGATCCAGTTTCAGCTTTCTACTTATGGCTAGCCAATTTTCCCAGCACCATTTATTAAATAGGGAATCCTTTCCCCATTTCTTGTTTTTCTCAGGTTTGTCAAAGATCAGATGGCTGTAGATGTGTGGTATTATTTCTGAGGGCTCTGTTTTGTTCCATTGGTCTATATCTCTGTTTTGCTACCAGTATCATGCTGTTCTGGTTACTGTAGTCTTGTAGTATAGTTTGAAGTCAGGTAGCATGATGCCTCCAGCTTTGTTCTTTTGACTTAGGATTGTGTTGGCAATGCGGGCTCTTTTTTGGTTCCATATGAACTTTAAAGCAGTTTTTTCCAATTCTGTGAAGAAAGTCATTGGTAGCTTGATGGGAATGGTATCAAATCTATAAATTACCTTGGGCAGTATGACCATTTTCACAATATTGATTCTTCCTATCCATGGGCATGGTATGTTCTGCCATTTGTTTATGTCCTCTTTTATTTCACTGAGCAGTGGTTTCTAGTTCTCCTTGAAGAGGTCCTTTACATCCCTTGTAAGTTGGATTCCTAGGTATTTTATTCTCTTTGAAGCAATTGTGAATGGAAGTTCATTCATGATTTGGCTCTTTGTCTGTTACTGGTGTATAAGAATGCTTGTGATTTTTGCATATTAATTTTGTATTAATTTGTATTAATTTTGTATCCTGAGACTTTGCTGAAGTTGCTGATCAGCTTAAGGAGATTTTGGGCTGAGATGAAGGGGTTTTCTAAATATACAATCATGTCATCTGCAAACAGGGACAATTTGACTTCTTCTTTTCCTAACTGAATACCCTTGATTTCTTTCTCTTGCCTGATTGCCCTAGCCAGAACTTCCAACATTATGTTGAATAGGAGTGGTGAGAGAGGGCATCCCTGTCTTGTGCCAGTTTTCAAAGGGAATGCTTCCAGTTTTTGCCCATTCAGTATGATATTGGCTGTGGGTTTGTCATAAATAGCTCTTATTATTTTGAGATACATTCCATCCATACCGAATTTATTGAAAGTTTTTAGCATGAAGGGCTGTTGAATTTTGTCAAAGCCCTTTTCTGCATCTATTGAGATAATCATGTGGTTTTTGTCTTTGGTTCTGTTTATATGCTGGATTACGTTTACTGATTTGCATATGTTGAACCAGCCTTGCATCCCAAGGATGAAGCCCACTTGATCATGGTGGATAAGCTTTTTGATGTGCTGCTGGATTCGGTTTGCCAGTATTTTATTGAGGATTTTTGCTTCAATGTTCATCAGGGATATTGGTCTAAAATTCTCTTTTTTTGTTGTGTCTCTGCCAGGCTTTGGTATCAGGATGATGTTGGCCTCATAAAATGAGTTAGGGAGGATTCCCTCTTTTTCTATTGATTGGAATAGTTTCAGAAGGAATAGTACCAGCTCCTCTGGTAGAATTCGACTGTGAATCCGTCTGGTCCTGGACTTTTTTTGGGTGGTAGGCTATTAATTATTGCCTCAATTTCAGAGCCTCCTATTGGTCTATTCAGGGATTCAACTTCTTCCTGGTTTAGTCTTGGGAGAGTGTAAGTGTCCAGGAAATTAATTAATACCCTGGGAAAGGCACTGACTGACTCCAATTTCACTGACTGATAGAAATTGGTCTATACAGGTCAGGTCTCTCATACTCATTTCACATGATTGTAAGTTTCCTGAGGCCTTCCCAGCCATGCGGAACTGTAAGTCAATTAAACCTCTTTCTTTATAAATTATGCAGTCTCGGGCATTTCCTTATAGCAGTGTGAAAACGGGCTAATACATACACCATGGAATACTATGCAGCCATGAAAAAAAAAAGATCATGCCCTTTGTAGGAACATGGATGAAGCTGGAGGCCATTATCCTTAGCAAACTAACATAGAAACAGAAAACCAAATACCACATGTTCTCACTTACAAGTGGGAGCTAAATGATGAGAACACATGGACACAAAGAAGGGAACAACACACACTGGGGCCTATTGGAGGGTGAAGATTGGAAGGTGGGAGGAGTGAGGGGATCAGGAAAAATAACTAATAGATACTAGGCTTAATACCTGGGTGATGAAATAATCTGTACAACAAATCCCCATGACACAATTTTACCTATGAAACAAACCTGCTCATGTACACCTGAACTTAAAATGAAAGTTAAATTTTTAAAAAGTACAAAACAACTACAAGAAGAAAAACAAGATGGAGTGAAATATTTTAGCAGTGGACAGAGGTTTTGGTTGCTTTGTTTCATTTTCTCTCAAGGACTGTTCTTTTTTAAGATGGGAAAATGTAGTTTTAGTCTACTGAGAATTAAGAGTTAGTAGTAAAAGCGGGAATTACTTTTCAAATGCCACCAAAGTTGCAGTTTTGTAGCATAGTGTTCCTTAGGTCTCTTCTTGCTGATACCCAAGATGGCTGGAATAATCTGAGTCACTGTAAACACCTTGTTACCCAGGATGATCTCAATCTCCTGCCCTTGTGATCTGCCCATCTCGGCCTCTGTGCTGGGATTATAGGCATGAGCCACTGTACCCAGCCATCTTAACCATTTTTAAGTGTGCAGTTCACTAATATTAAAAACATTCACATTGTTGTACAATCATCACCACCATTCATTTTCAGAACGCTTTTCATCTTGCAAAACTGAAACTCTCTACCAGTTAAACAATAATTCCTTTTTCTTCCCCCTATCCCTGGCAACCACTATTCTACTTTCTGTCTCTCTGATTTTGACTATTCTAGGTACCTCATATAAGTGGGATCAAATGGTATTTGTCTTTCTGTGATTAGCTTATTTCAGTTAGCATGTATCAGAATTTCCTTCACTTTTAAGGCTTGAATGGTACCCTATTGTATGTATGTATCATATTTTGTTTACCCACTCATCTATCTGTGGATACTTGGCTAGCTTTCATGTTTTAGATATTGTAAATAATGTTGTTATGAACATGGGTGTACAAATATCTCTTTGATCCTTCTTTCAATTCTTCTGGGTATCTATCCAGAAGTGGAATTGCTGGATTATGTGGTAATTCTATTTTTAATTTTTTGAGGAAGTGTCATACTGCCTTTTACAGTGACTGCAACATTTTATGTTACTAACAACAGTGCACAAGGGTTTCGGTTTCTTCACATCCTCACCCACCAATGCTTGTTCTGTTCTGTTTTGTTGTTGTTGTTGTTGTTTGATAGTAGCCATCTTATGGGTGTGAGACACCAGACATTGATTATCTTCTAAACTTTTTCCATACTGTAGTCAGAATTACATTCAGCAAACATATCATAATCACGTAACCTTCAGTTACATGTTTAAATCCTTCAGTGGCTTCTCATTAACTTCAGGATAGTCTGACCTCCTTTAACATGTTTCATAAAAACTCCTTCATGATTTTCTCCCTGGCTAACTTTTCTAGCCTTGCTTCTCAACTGCTCCCTATTCCACCTCTTCCCCTATAGCTCATCGTCCACTTCCTATATACACATATACACTCTATGCATCAGTCACTCTGAAATTTATTCAGGTCTGTGAAAATGCTATACTTCCCCTCATCCCCAACACTATTCCTTCTGATAGATGCTCTTTCTCCCTCATCACCTGGCCAGCTCCTGCTTATCCTTGAGGTCTCAAGATAGCATTTTCTCCAGGAAAATGTCCTTAATAAATTCCCTCCACCAAGCTTCATTAGTATCTTTACTGTGTGTTCCCAGAGCACTCAATCTTTGCCCTAATGCAGTACTCTGTGTCAATCACACTCTGTAATTGTCTGCTTACTTATCACCTTTCCTCTAATCCCATGCTGGCCTATGTGGCTCTTGGACATTAAATTGTAACTAGTATGACTGAGGAACTGAATTCTTAACTTCAATTTTTACAAATTGTAAATTAACGCCGATATCTGAATCAGTTATAGTAAGACTTTTAAGATGTTTGGAACCAACTTGGGTATGTGAGTCTACTTTTTCAACTGTAAGTTTATGAGATCTAAATACAGATGAGAATTAAGCATCTGAATTGAGATGTGCTGTAAGTATAAAATATATTGAATTTTGAAGACTTAGTACAAAATAAGGAATATAACTTTTTAGATAGGTTACATGTAGAAATAATATTTTTGACATAGCAGTTTACATAAACTATTTAAATCAATCTTATTTATAATTCAGTCACTTTTTAGTATAGCCACTAGAAATTTTTAATTACATATGTGGCTTACCTTATATTTCTATTAGACAGCACTGACCTAGACTATAAATTCTGTAGACACAGGAATCACAACTGTCTTATTTACTTACTTTTAAAATTTTTATAGCGTTCACCATGTGTTGGGTGTTAATCTATGCATTAACTAGGAATTGCAAACATTAACTATCTTGATCCTTATAACAACCTTTTGAGCTAAGTAGTATCATTAACCACATTATACATATGAAGAAATTTACATGAAAAGATTCACTTAACTAGCTCTAGGTCACAGAGTTGACCCTATGGAGTTAGACTGTAGAGGGGATACATAAATTATACTCCCAATAACTTTCTTATACTGTTTCTTGTTTGTTCTCTTATTACAGATGTCCAGAGAAACATTTACTACCCAACTTTTTAAATTAACAGCCATCATCATTCAATTACTCTTTTAAAATTAATCAATCTGTTCATTCCATAAGTATGAATTGAACTCTTAGTGCCAGGTGCTGTGCTGGGTAATAAGGACTCTAAGTTGAATGAAACAAATGCTTTATTTATAAAGAAACTCTATCTGATAGTGGTGACAATCATATAATGAAATAATAATACAATATTATACTGTACAACACAAATATACATGAAGGATCACAAATATACATGAAGCCTGGAGAAGAGGAACAGGAGGGAAAAAGTGACAGAACATCTTGAACAATGAGTAGGAGTAAACCAAAAGTGGATGAGTGTAAGGGGAGAGGTAGCTGAAGCAGGGGAGAAAGTGAGCAGAGCTAAGAAATAGCCTGGTGATGGCCGGGCGCGGTGGCTCATGCCAGTAATCCCAGCACTTTGGGAGGCCGAGGTGGGCGGATCACAAGTTCAGGAGATTGAGACCATCCTGGCTAACATGGTGAAACCCGATCTCTACTAACAATACGAAAAATTAGCCAGGCATGTTGGCGGGCACCTGTAGTCCCAGCTACTCGGGAGGCTGAGGCAGGAGAATCGCTTGAACCCAGGAGGTGGAGGTTGTAGTGAGCCGAGATCGCACCACTGCACTCCAGCCTGGACGACAGAGCGAGTTTCCACCAAAAAAAAAACAAAAAAACAAAAAAACAAAAAAAAAAGGCAAATTTTATGTCATGTGTATTTTCACAAATCTTTTAAAAAACAAAAACAATGACTGGGCATCAAGTTAAAAAGGTTATTGCTGAGATGCAGGCAAAAGAAAGATGGCAGCTGAAATGAGATGAGAAATATTGATGAAGAGAAAATAGGTTGAATTAAAAAATATTAGGGGTGCAACTAACAAGAGTTTATTGGTGATTAATTTTAGTCTTGGGTGAGGGAGAGTAAGGAGTTAAGTTATTTCTTAGATTTCTAGTGTGAGCAACTAAAGTGGATAGTGATGACATGCACTGAGATAGAGAACAAAGAGGAGATATAGACTTGGCTGGGGTTGAGGGTGGAGGACATAAGAGGTTCACCTTCAAACCATTGATTTTGAGGTATTTGCAGGGAATCCAAGGGGAGTTGTCTTGTTAGGGAACATAGTTCATAATTTCTAGACAGATCTTGGAGCCTTTCTCATGTGGAGGTTAATTAAAGGTACAGGACAAAGGGTAGTTCATGCATGTTTATAGTCTGTCTGCCAGCACATTCTCCTTAATGTTTTTGAGTATTTTGCATTTCTTCACCAATAATCTGTGATTTGGATGGGGCTCCACCGAAATTTGTCCCCAAGGATAGAATATGAAACACACCTGGCCACAGTGATTGGGGTGTAAGATTGGTAGCCTCAACTAGTAAAGTAAGTGTCAGTCTAAGGATGTGTGCAGGAGTTGCTGATTTAAAAATGAAAGTCTACTCCACTCAATCCCATTAGACTAGGAACTAATGAAAAATATGAACCAAAAACCAGGTTTTCCTAGGAAACAGGAAAAATATGAAATTAGAGTTGTTGAAGCCACCTTGCCACCATGAGGATGAGTGCAACTGCAGGCCATCACATTCAGCCTGAGAAGGAATCTAATATATAAGTTTGAGATGAAGGGTAATTGAGTTATTTTTATGTCATTTCAATTCTAAATCCAGCCATGCCTGAAGCAAAACCAAACACTAGACATTTCAAATATGTGAGCCAATGAAGTGCCTGCTTTTCTTACACCAGTTTGAGTTGTATCCTAATGAATATAGGCAGTCCTAGCTCTGCATAGTAGTGTAGAACCATAAAAAATGACTTTACCACCAGGTGCGGTGGCTCATGCCTGTAATTCCAGCACTTTGGGAGGGTGAGGCAGTGGATCACTTGAGGTCAGGAGTTCGAGACCAGCCTGGCCAAGATGGCAAAACACTGTCTCTACTAAAAATACAAAAATTAACTGGGTGTAGTGGCACATGCCTGTAGTTCCAGCTACTCGGGAACTGAGGTGGGAGAATTGCTTGAACCCAGGAGGTGGAAGTTGCAGTGAGTCGAGAACATGCCACTGCACTCCAGTCTGGGTGAGAGTGAGACTCTGTCTTAAAAATAAATAAATAAATAAATAAATAAATAAATAAAAATGACTTTACAAGCTGAAACTCTGAAGAGTTATCTTAATCAATGGGAAAAAATACAATTGGTCCAAGACCTTTAGATATTTTTGTTAAAATATTAAAAAGACTCATTTTTATAAACTAAACAATTACAAAACTGATATTTATTTAGTATACTAAAATTTAAAATATTAGATAATTAGGCATTCAGGTGTTTTATTTCTTTGTAAAAATGTATCAAAAGTAGTTTGGACAAGCACTTTTTTCTGTCTTAGTGAATTATTATACTCCTTTATACGTTTGGATCACCTTCCAACATTTTCCTTTTGCCCTTTCAATGCTGTAAAATATCTCTGAGATTTCCTTTAATTTGAAGGGTTTTTGTCTGTTTTTCTGTTGCTTTTTAAAATTACACACATATATTTAACAGTACAGTTTTACATAGAATGCTAAGAGCACTTTTCTTCATATTTTACAAAAAGGCTTGAAACATATGGACTTTCTGTTAGTAATCATACAATAGCACATCCAAATCTAATTCCTCAATGGATGATGCATTATAATTTGTTTAGAATTCAAAGGATTAATGACAATAATCCGGGGAGGAAAAAGAGTAAGTTTATTTTACATAACTGACCAAAAAATAAATACAAGAAATAGTAAATAGAATTTAATATGGCCTCGTGTGCCCTGAAGGAGGTGGTGCTCGATGTGGAGGGATAATTGCTATGTCCAAGTAACCTATCTGGAACTTCTGTGAGTGCAGTGTCATGGAATCATCAGTCCCCTTTCTGCCAGACATGGTGCTGCCAACCTCCTTGACTCGATAGCCAGGTCTTTCAACATCTGTAAAAACGATTGCAAAATTGAAGTGAGTGCCCTTCTTTCTAGCTTCTGGGTAGACTTCTTTTACTAAGTTTGTCAGTTCTTTCAAGGTTGCATCCATCCAAGCGTAGATCTACAACTCTCTGGGCGGTACGTTTCCCTGGAGAAGTCGTCCGTTCGGTGGTGGTGGCCATTATTGGTGGTGAAGATGCTCAGCAGCCGCAGGCATGTTTTCTCACGGTCGATAGACTTCTCTGGCTCCTTCTTAATTTCCTCCTGGGTAGTGCGCGACTCCACCGCCATCTTCCTCCAATGGCCTGCCTGGTTTTCTTTACTGTGGTTACTTCCTCTGGAATATTGTCATCCTTTTTGTCACAACCACTTTCCTCTTTTAAGTCTATGCATTTGCCTTCATGAAGTTCCTGTGGCTGCAAGCCTACAGTCTTTTGAATAGCAAGTGTCAACATTCCCAGTCAGCTATTTCTTCTAAAGCCCCATTAATGTTCAATTCAAATACTGTGAAGTCATGCCAGTTTCTAAAACACTAAAATCTGCCTTCACTGGCAAGGAAATATTTATCTTCAGTCTCCTTGTAATTACTGATTCCTTTCAATGCAGCACCTGACTTCAGAGTTTGGCCTACATGGTAGTCGTTAAGCTGATTGGGTTTTTGTTTTCATTACACTGTTCAATCCTAAGCAGAAGTAAATGCTCCATTTCTACCTTAAGCAGCTTTCTGTTCTGAGTGCAACTTAAACAATTTTGAGGCTACATTACCTTGTTTTTGAATGATCTGACTTCCTCAACATCATTTGTTCACTAGCTTCAGGCAGGCCTAGGTCTCATCCTGTCTTTACTTTGCTGTCTCCATTTTCAAATCTCCTCATCACATTCAATTTAACTACCAGCATTATTGTTTTTATTTGTTGCACTTTAATTGCTGTTGCTCACTTTTCTCTAATACTCACTTCTTTAATGTCATATGGGCTTACTACTAGGAAAGAAGGAGGCAACCCAACTAAGGCTTTGCTCTCTATGCATGAACTGAACAACAGATGGGCAGTGACCAATCACTAACAGAATTTGAAACAACTGGTGCGATTGGTCACTGATCGTGATACATGTCTGTTATTTACATAGAGATTCATGCACCAAAGAGCTAGCAGTGAAGCTTATACTTTAAGCAGTTACTCACAATATACACTGTGTAACTGAAATTTAAACCATGTTACTGGGGTCTAGCATCATTTAACTGAACAGTAGTAAATTTGTGCATATGAAAATTGTTCAAAGCATTGACTGCCTTACTAACGAATGCAGAGATTGTGTAAGAAGAAAACAAGAAAGCCTAGGAGACAACCCTGAGAAAAACCAAAGATTTAAGGGATGAACAAAAGAGAAATCTGCACGGTAACTTATAAAGAGTGGTCAAAGAGGTAAAGAGGAAAACCAGAGCATATGGTGTCATACGAGGTAAGAGAAGACGTATTGCAATTGCATTTCTCACTCATATTTTTTTTAAAATAAACCCTAATTAACATTTCATAAAACTCACCATTTTGAAGTATACAATTCAGTGGTTTTTAGTATACTCACAGAGTTGAGCAGCCATTACCATTATCTAATTCCAGAATATTTTCATCATCCCCCCACCCCACCCCAGAAAGAAACCCATTACCAACTAGCTATTTACTCTCCATTCTTCCTGCCTTCCAGTCCCTGGAAATCACTAATCTGCATTCTGTGTCTATGATTGTAACTACTCTGGGTACCTCATATAAGTAGAATAATACAGTATTTGTGCTTTCGTGATTGGCTTATTTCACTTAGCGTAGTGTCTCTGGTGATTGTTTTTGTTGTAATATTTATTACTTTTTATGGCTGAATAATATTCTATTGTATGAATATACCAAATTTGTTATCCATTTATCAGATGATAGATACTTGGCTTGTTTCTACTTTTGAGCTATTATAAATAATGTTGCTACGAACATTTGTGTACAAGTTTTTATGATAATATGTTTTCTAGTTTCTTAGGGATATTTCTTCCCTATTCTTAGGGATATACCTAGGAGTAAAATTGCTGGGTCATATGTTAACTCCCACATTTTGAGAAACCGTGTGAATGTTTCTACAGTGGCCATACCAGTTTACATTACCATGGGAAATTTGTGAAGATTCTTTTTCAAAAACTTTACAATATAAATATTTTTACTCATTTTATTCTTCTAGTTTCTCATTTTATTTAACTATGCACATTTCTTCCTTGCATCTTTCACTTCCTTATTTCACATTTTTAAAGTTATAGCCTAACTATCTATACAATAAATTTTCTTCACACTGCAAATCATTTGTGGCTTTCCTATCCCACACTGTATAGAATTTATTCAAACTATGAACAGCACTAGGTCTCTCATATTTCAAGCCATTTATCCAGGCTGTTTATAACCGCCAAAAAAAATCAAAAGTTAATTAGATGTGGATAAGAACAGTGACTTTATTTAGCTTCCTTTCTCTTCAATTACATTAATTTAATCTAATTTAATGGTTTTTGGAGGAAACCTCTGCAAAATATATTCGTCATAGATGGTGCAAAGTGAAGTAAATTGCTTCTTATTTTGGAAGAACCTCAGTTTGCCTCATTTCATTGGATCCCCAGTATCTTCACTGAGGTAGCAGGACCCTAAATTTTCCTTGGATTTACTCCTCACTCTGTGTCAATCATGCGCCTTTCTGATGCAGTTAGGGTGTCTGCCACTTCTTATATTACAAGGAGTGAAAGAGTTGGTATACCTGAAATAGAATGTCTCAAAGCAAAACTACTTCTTGTGCTCTTTACTTACTATGATTTTTCAAAAAGTTTTTAGTTTGACATTATGGCTCAAGCCTGTAATGCCAGCTACTCAGGGCAGGAGGATTGCTTAAGGCCAGGAGTTCAAGACAGCCTGGGCAACAGAGTGAGACCCTTTTCCTCTTATAAAAAAAATTGCCAGAACAAACGCTGAATGTCATGTGTCAGGATTTTGTTGATTTACTCAACTAAAAGATATCATGTGGAATAGCACCTGCTTTAAAAATCACCACTTGATTGGGAGGCCGGGGTGTGCAGATCACTTGAGGTCAGCAGTTCAAAACCAGCCTGGCCAACATGGTGAAATCCCATCTCTACTAAAAATAAAAAATAAAAATAAAATAGCTGGGCATGGTGTTGGGCGCCTGTAATTCCAGCTACTCTGAAGACTGAGGAAGGAGAATCTCATGAACCCAGGAGGTGGGGGTTGCAGTGGGCCAAGAATAAGTTTACAGTAATTCTACTGACATTCTCCAAGACTCTCATCTGCACAAGGCAAGGAAAGGGGTTCTATAATGGAGATGTGACAGGGGTCACTACCTATGTTTGCTAGCATATGAATTCAGTTGCTGGAGAGAGATTCACAATGATACAGGCATAAACAAAATAAAAATTTATTTCTCATTCAAATGAAAGTCCTTGTGTAAGCAGACTAGATCTAGTATGGTTATGCTATCAATGACCCAATTCCTTCTATCTTATTGCCACATTGTCTCTATGGTGGTGCCTTGGGTCTGCATTTCAGCCAACACAAAGGAGAAAGAAGAAGGGATAGACACATCACTTTATTTGAATGACAAGATCCAGCAATTGTTCTCATCACTGTCACTCACATACATTGGCCAAAACTTAGTCACATGGTCATATGCAGCTGCAATATGACAGGAAATAGAGTCCTTTTTCAGAATGGCTTTTACCCTAGGTAAAATTTGGAGATATTATTTCTGTGAGAGAAAAAGAGAATACAGATACTAGGGGACAACTAGTGGCTACTGTCATATCACGTCATGTCTTTCAAATCTTTGATGCTGACGAATCTCTGCAATTGCCCCAGTGTGCAGTTGTACTTTTGGTAAGAAGAGGAAGCTCACGATTTGACTCTTTCTCCCATAATGACCCTATTTTGGGGGTCAGAAAGGAAGCATGGACATTCACTCATCTCTATATGAAGGAAATGTGGAAACAATCACAGGATGCTTTTACAGACCTGTAAGTGCCATTGTGACAGAATTAGGCCCGCAAATCCAATTGTCACCTAAACTGCATGTGTCCCAGATTCTGCCAGATACATCACAGTGACATTCTGCATTGTGTTCATTTATGTTCAGGAGCCAATACTCCCTGAAAGATCTGGCTATTTCCCATCTCCCACTACAGTTACCATGGTAAATGACCAAAGACACTTCCAGAGAAGGCTGGGAGAAAGATTTACAGGAAGTACTTGTGATGATATCACAAGGTCCTTCTTCAGGTTACCTGGCTTCCTCTATATTCAATGTTTGGAAATAAACTGAAGTTTCAGAATTGAGTGAGCAGCTATCATGACATCATGGTAATTCACGACGGCCTTGATCAGGTTTTATCATCCCACATATTATTGTTGTTATGATTCAGACTTCATACAATTATATGAATCCCATGAAAGGTTAAGACACTGCCATAGGTTTTCCTGTGTTAGATCATCCCAATCACTGTGGGTTATAGTAAAAATCCCACTTTGTCTCTAACTCTTATGTGTGCCCCCTGGACCATCATCCCAGAAACCAATTATCCCAATTTCTATCAGGGGTCCCATTCAACAGTAACATTGTCCACCTTCCTTCCCGGCCTGAAGGGGATTTTTCAAAGATACTGTCCCTCCCAAGTAAATGCACATGTGTTGGGGATAGTTAGGAGGTAAGTGAGAAGTTTGCCCATAATGAATTCACTCTAACCTTTTCTGTCTAAAACTTTGGGTTGCTTTTTCTACATCATATTGAGAAATTTTGGGTATTTAAGCTTCATGCAATGTAAGTCAGCTTCGAATGTATATTTCATTCAACCTTCTGAGCAGACAATGAAAATTATACCGAGAGGTTCCAGCAGCACTTGGAATCCAGAATTAACAACAATTACAACAGTATTCAGAAATTCAGCCTGATCTAAAGTAATGTTCTATCCCCCCTAGGCTGGCATCTGCAAAATCTATACTCACACATTTGCCCCCACATTTAGCACAATAAAAATGAACAAAACCTTGCAATTACTTATTAGCCTTCTTCTAGGTACAAAATTGTTCTTGTCCTACCTGAGCCCTATTAGTCATAGGTTGGAAGCAATGGCAAGGGGAAGTAATGGGGTATAAAGAGGGTTTATATCCTCTTGCTACTTGAGTACGCCAGAGGAACCTTCAAGCAAACCAAGATCAGCCTCATTTGATATGGCAGGAGGGAGTGCTTACGTTGTAAAAGAAGGCTTTCAGTAGAACTTGAGTATTCAGAGTAGCTGGAGCTATTTAAATCTTCCCAAATGTTGTCATTATAATTCTCAGTTTTTGCTCCTTGATATAAGAGATCAGAAGGTAGGTGTGGTGTGTTATTGAGAACCATTAGGAGTTTTCAAACTTTAGTGTGCCTCATCACCTGGAGAGCTTTACAAGAAATGTGTTAGGAGGCTTGAAGAAACAGACTCTAGCCTGAGATTCCAGGAATAGTGTCAAAAACCATACCACAAAACTAGGCTAAGAAAGCTTCTACCTTTGCTTGAGTCCTGATCAGAAAGCTGTTACCACACTTGCTGGCTTTAATACCTTGCACTAGAATTCGTGTCAGACAAATAAATCTTCTGTCTCCTGGCTCTCTCAGGTAACTGGTTCTGAATAAAAGTCTAATGCATCCAATTAGCAGAATGTATACCACAACTAGGACACATACGAAACTTTTAATTAATTTATTTGTTTTAATTTGCCAAACTGTTTACTCTAAAAAGGCATGCGAGAAGGGAGTGAGATTGGGTATTGAGTACTCCTGCACTGTTTGAAGTCGGGTAGGTACATACTTACTTGTGAGTAAACCTTGTTAAAGTCCATCTCTCCCACTAGAAAGAAAGCATCAAGAAAGCTGAATCTAATGTCTATTTACTCCTGTGCCCCAGCACCTAGCAGCACAATGCCTGGTACGTAATGGCACTCAATATAGATGTGCCAATATGCTTATTGTCCAATGAATCAGCAGTTTCTTAAAGGAGGGGAAGGAGGAGACAAGCTCTCTGAAGAAAACCTGAAGCAGTTTTATAGCCTTTGCTTGTGCTCAGCCCTGGTGCTCTCCATAGTGTCTACCACTCTAGCCTTGTGGATGAATATAAAAATTTAGGACTGTTATTTTTGTTTTGTTTTTTGTCTGTTTGTTTTTCGTGAGAGACTATTAATCTAGTCCATGTGATTCCAGAAGAAGCAGGATCCAGGGTAAATTCAAAGGAGAAAGAGTATATTTGACTTAGCTGCTTTAATTTTTATGTTCTTTCCTGACTTTGGGGTTAACTTCTTTAAAAAACTGCCAGGCTGGGCGCAGTGGCTCATGCCTGTAATCCCAGCACTTTGGGAGGCTGAGGTGGGTGGATCACCCAAAGTCAGGAGTTTGAGACCAGCCTGACTAACATGGAGAAACCCCGTCTCTACTAAAAATACAAAAATTAGCCAGGTGTGGTGGCGCATGCTTGTAATCCCAGCTACTCGGGAGGCTGAGGCAGGAGAATCGCTTGAACCCAGGAGGCAGAGATTGTGGTGAGCCGAGATCGTGCCATTGCACTCCAGCCTGGGCAACAAGAGTGAGACTCCTTCTCAAAAAAAATAAAAATTAAAAATTAAATAAATAATTGCCCACATCAAAGACAAATAAATGAAAACATCACAAATTAATGACCTCTTCCTTTCACCACCTAAGTTTGAAAGGGTTAGTAAATGATGTCTAGAGAGAGAGAGAGCCTCCCTAGAGGCTGCACAATCCCCAGCCGTCACATACCCACCTGCCTCAGGACAAGTCATGAAGGAAGATGGAGGCTGCCACCTGCGTAGCACAAACTGAACAGAACGTCATGCCCCAGCCTCCATCAGAAATATACCTCTCTCAGCATTTATTAATCTCTGAATGTCAATATTAAGTGTTTAATTTTTTTTTCTTTGTACCATGTGATTCTGCAACCTCTCCAGGTATACAGGTGTCAGATTCAGCATCATTCTCAACCTCTTAAGATGCAAAAATTCCCAGGTTCCTTGCGACAAGCAGCAGGTATAGATTGGCAGGTAACAGAAAGAACATAAAGGTGCTGAGAGCACCTGAGGGGTCTCGGAAATGCGTCACTAGTGATTAGAAAACAAGGGCATGTAAAGGGTTAAGAGAGCACAGAAAACACCTGGGCTTAATTCATTATCTTGGCAAGATTGGTTGTAATCTGCTTTATCAAATTAAATACTTTTCGAGAGGAAGAAGTTGTGTAAAAGTTTGTGTAGTGAACAATGGGAAAGGAAGAATTTGCCTCACATCACTCAACTGTGGGTGTCTGGCCTCACAGCTTCTCATCGGATGCTAGGATGGCTGGGGTGCCCAATTCCCTCTGGGAGGGATCTTAACATTCATATTCCTCTCCTTGATGCTTTTGTGGCTCTTTTCCTTCCAGAACTAGCTTGCCTGCCTGGGGAGTGGGTAAAGTCAATGAGTGTGAGTTATGTGAGAGTCTCAAAATATCAGACCATCTCACAAATGAGCAAAGATGTTACAGGAGGAAAATAGGCTGAGGTATTTATTGATAACTTGGGAAGTTGTTTTTAAACATCTAGTCCCATTACAAGTAAATTATCTGTTATTACATCATTGTCTGCAAAATGTGTCTAAAGCTTAGGCACATTTGTGTCACATATGCATGTATGTGTTTAACTATGTGTTTATTATTAGGCCTAACCTCATAATCAAATTGTTCTGTTGGAGCCCCTAAAGTGGCTTATCACTGAGTGAAAGTAATTTCCCATGGCAGGTGCTCCCAGCAGGTGGCTGCTCACAGTACCTGCATCCGAAAGGTAGATTTAGTCAGAGATTTTATTTTAATAAGAAATCCGTATTGCAGCCGAGCCACCACTGGGTGATGTGCCAAAATTCATGTCTGCAGCATGATTTATTATGTGAAAATACCACAGAACTAATCAGTGGAGTTACTAATTAATACAAATCTGCATTTTTTGCATAAGCAATTAGTGCAAGGAGAGAGCAGTGAAAGAGGAAGTTTGACTCCTTTAATCTCAGTGCCTACTCAAGCGGAAAGACCCACCAAGGCCAAACTCCGAGATCTACGTTTGGAATTTTCCCCCCTTTGATTAGTTAAAGACATAAAAGGTCAAATTATCAATATTTAATTTGAGAGAAATGCATTTGTTATAAAGGAAAAAAAATTTTATTTAAAGAAGGTGAGACTCCAGGAATGAATTCTTTAATCAAAAATGATTATATTTCTCATTACAGTGAAGTGTGAATAATACTTGATGAGGATTTTGTTTATTACTAATAATGATGTTTTGAAAATTATATCAATAAGTGTGTGTGGTGGGGAGGGGGATATGGTATATATTTCTCAGATGTTCAAATTGCCAAAGGAGCTTTCTCTTCTCAGTTATGTCTTTGCTAGATGTTTCCAGTATATGTTGGATAAGTTATGAGTACTCAATATGTAATATTTTAGATCTGGCATGATTTAGCTAATTGTGTGGCTCACTGAATCTGAGTGAATAATACCATTTGACTTCTGTTGGCTTGTTTTTTCATTAATTTATCAGAGATTGTTTACAGTATGAAATAACTGAAGTGTTGATAAAGTGATGGTGAAAAAGATTTTAGATTTTCAATAAAATTTATACTCCATAAAACACAAGCAAAATCAAAAATATTTTGAGAGATATTTTATTATTTCTGTGGAGAGTAAACAAGAAATTCATTTTGGTTTTGAAGCTGTGTGGCAAATAAGTACAAATATTTGAATAATGACTATCTTTTTGAAAGCTATTCAATTTATGATTTCTGTCTTTGTTTCAGACTAGCCAGCTCAAATTATAGTTTAAGCTCTTTCCTTACCCCTAAATCTGGCTATCTAGTTTTCCAGGAAACTTACTGTGAATATTTGGCTAATTAGATGCAGACTTACAGGACTCTTTAAAAAGCTCAGTCATGGTGCCCAGTGTTTTTTGTTTGTTTTTGTTTTTGTTTTTGAAACAAAGCAAACAGGGAAGAGCGGAAAGGAGGAAGGGAAAGAAAGGAGGAAGAAGGGGAGGGAGGAAAGGAGGGAAATGAGGAGGAAGGGGACGGAGGAAAGGAAGGGAGGAAAGGAGGAAGGGTCGGAGGAAAGGAGGAAGGAAGGGAGGAAGAGAGAGATTTTGCTGAATCTGGTAGGCCGAAGGTCAGGGCCTTTGGAGTGGGAATTGTCCACGGTGCTGATAGGTTGCGGAAGTAGTTCCTTCTACAAGTCGCCTGGGGCCCTAAACCTGGTTTGCCCGCGTTCCTCCCGTGCCTTTAGGAACTTGTACGGGTCTCCTCTCCCAACCCACTGCAGCAGCCATTGTTATTGGGACGCTCCGGCGCCGTCGGTGTGTCTCGGCTCTCCACTCCCGAAGTTACACACAGCTACCGAGGATTTTTGTTTGCTTGCTTCTTTCTATTAAGGCAAAGGTTGGCAAATAGCGTGTGCTTGTCAGTTCCCTGGCCCTGCGATCCCCTTTGGACAGCAAGCTGTTCTTCGATCCCCGGGAAACAGGTGTGCGCCCTCTGCTCATGCTCCTCTCCCGAGAGCAGGTGCGACCGTGGACATACACTCACGGACACTCGCACACCCATCCACTTATGCCCACACTCACATACACATTCACATTCATTGACACACACCTGCACACACTCATATGTTCACATACACACTAACAATCATTTATATGCACACACGATTTGCACACACATTCACATAATCTTGCACACACACGGATTCACACACGTATATTCAAGTGGAATCACACACTTTTGCACACACAGGGCATCGGACGCACGAGGCCTTCAGCAATTGTGCCCGTGACCCACGCCTGCCAAGATGTTCCTACTGAGTTGATTTTACGTTGTTGGTTCTGCGTGTTAGATGGTTTCAGGAAAGCCTCTCGATCCTGACAGGTAATCAGAGACAAGTCCTCCCAAGGTCTGTGGGAGCCGAGAAAGGAGCCACCAAGGCCCCGTCGGGACCGGGAGGGCATAAATAATAAATAAAAAGGTCCAGGCAGGCCGAGCTGGGGAAGCCCGGCACTAAATCACTCCCCAAATCACAGTCGCGTCGTGCTCCATCCAATAGCTCTAAGCAATTTGTGGGGTTGGGGGTTGAAATCAATTTTTTCCGTTCTCGCAGGTGCAATATGAATCAATTATCTTAATTAAGATTATGCCGCAAGCCCTGGAGATTTGGGGAGGATGGGTTTTGCGCTCGGGGCGACGGCGAGGCATTTTAATAGCGTCTCTCGTTGCTCTTGACTCTCCCGGGTCGCCTGCCTGTCGAGCCTGGGCAGCTCCAGCCTCAGGCCAGGACCTGGGAGCCCAACTGCCTCCCCCGGGGCGCAGGCGCCGCGTCGGCGGTCTGTTCAGAACCCGCATCAACCCCCCTCCATCCCCCCGAAGCTCTCAAGAGCCTCCAAGCTACCCGGCCTATGTAGGACCTGCAGCTCTCAGTCCTCCGTTCCTGCGGCCCCTGTGCCCCACGGTCTCGCGGGCCCCTCGGCCACCTGGCCCCCTCACCCCTCTCTCCCGCCCCTGGAACGCGCCCAGGCCCCGACATCCCCCTCCTAGTTAGGGCGGGAAGAGGACGCGGGAACCTCTCGAGGTCGGCCGGGCTGCCCTGGCCACACTTGATCCTTTCATTGAACGCAAACCTCCCTTTGCAAGAGCTAGCATCTGTTTCCCTGAGAAACAGGTCACCGCCAGGGACGCCGGCCCGGCCCCTGTTCTTTATCTTGGCCCTGTGAATGCTTCGCCCCCCACCTCCCGCCCCCCGCTTTCGCCTCCAGCCACAGGCTTCCCACCCCCTACGTCCGGGCCACACGCCTCCATCCCTTCCCCACCCCCATCCCTCCACACCCCTCCCCCTTCCCCTCCGCCCGGCCCACTCCCCTCTCCCCACCCCCGGCCACGCGCCTCCTCCCGCCCCCCTTCCCGCAGGCGCTCCGGCTGCCGCTGTAACGGCCGGGACGCCCGGCCCTCGCCGCGCGCTCAGAGCGGGGACCCGGGAGGCGGCAGATTTGGGGCATTGCTCGAGGGCAGTGAGTCATGAAAGCGGCTTTTGTTGTCCGCGCGTGCGGTTCGCGTGCCGCTGGGTAGCCTGCAGCGCCCAGTAGGGACGGGAGCTGGGGAAGTACGGCTAACTGGCAGCGAGGGGAGAGAGAAAAAACTTAGGGAATCAGGAGGGGGAAAAGTGTGCAACCGTCCAAACAAGTCCAAAGAGAAGAAAATAAGGAGGCGGGGCGGGGCAGCGGAGACGGTCCTCAGCACTAAGCCCCGCCGCGCCTTCAGCTCTGTCCTCTCCCGGCGTCCGGCTGACTCTTCTCTCGCCCCAATTTCTCGCGCCTTCAACCCCAAACAAAACGCACCTCAATCCAGGCCGTGGTCCGGGCTCCTCGCTTTAGGGTCTTACTACCCTGCATCTCCCGGGAGCCTCGCGGGCACTGGCTGAGAGTCGCGATGCCGGCGCTCTGGGTCGAAATTATCCGCGCGGAGGAGGGTCACATCGGAGCCCTGCAGGTTGGAAAGCCCAGTGACAGCCACCGTGAGACCCAACCTCAGCCCGGTCTCTGAAACATCTTGGAGTGGCCTTTCCTTTGTAAAAATCCCCAGTCCTGAGCGAACAACGCGCAGTGGGCTTAGAAATGAATTTATCAAGGGGAGAGGAGGAAACAGACTAGTAATTCCCGCACTTTAAGCATTTGAGTCTGCTTCTGGCAAAATACTCGGGCGTCCCTCTTGCCCAAGAACATCTGACTCCACCATAATTCTCCTGTATTGCACAGGATGTCGCGAACTGGAGAAGTTTCTGCTTTCTGGGGGTGAGGACAAGAATTTAGCAGAGGGACCACTAGACTATCACTGACCTCGAGGTTAGATGGAGTCCTTTCTCCTACTCCATCCCCAGATCTCCTCCGGAGCTCCCCAAAGTTGGAAAAATGAGAGCCTAGGCACGAGTTCCATATGCCTGCAGCACGGTGTGCTGCCAGTCGGGGCAGCTGCTGGGCGAGGGGCAGCACTTAACCTGGCCCTGCCGCAAATGTCCTCAGACCTCAGGCTGTGTACTACCTTCTAAGGGCTAGTACTCTGACGCCCTCGAGTTTTAGCCCAACACTGAAGATACATAGAGTACAGGGGTAAATCCTAGGACCAGGCCCCTGGATGACTTATTTTATCCTCCCCTATGTGCTTTGTCAGCCGAGTGAATGTAGAAAAGCAAGCAAAACTCCGGAACCCCACAACGATTCACACCACGCTTCGGTGGCACAACTCCTTTCTTCCCCTTTTAGATTTGTACTGTGCAGGGAAGGCTGCACCTGCCACCTTCAGACACCGGCGATCTGGCTAGGACCCTCTTCCTCTATCCCCACTCTCTCCTCCTGTCCCCACCCTCTTCCAGATGCACCCCAGTCCAGCCGCTCAATCCTGACACTGTTTGCAAACTCGAGGGATATTTAGTGTAATTGCCTTTAAATAAGCAATTCACGTAAGAGGTATTTATTGCAGAGGGCTTCAGGTCTGGGAGGGGGTTAGGAGTTAGTTAATGAAGGATTAGGGGCAAAGCTGGGAAAGAACGAGTAGATAGGCCAGTTTCTTTCTTTTTTTAAAAAATCTATTCTGGAAAACGCTTATTCGAAAAGAGTAAAGAATTGCTATTTAGGCAACAGTGTGGCTCCTTCGGAACTGATCGGGAATTTCTGTGGTCTTTGCTTGACCTACAAGGTGGGAGTTTCAAATCAGAGGCTTTGAAGTCTGGAGGAGTTCGCAGCCATTAATCCTTCCCGGGGTTGTGCTAAAGGCATTTCTAGAAAGAAATCAATCGGAAAGACCCGTTCAACACAGGCCCATTGCATCTTCTCTTTGAAAAGGCTTGTCTGAATCAAGTATCTTATACAGACCCGAGATTGAGGGGAGCAAGAGCGCAGGTCCGGCTGTGGCGAGGTGTCCACCACCGTACTCATGGTCAATGCCTGGACTAGAGAGCTGAGGCCATGCAGGGCGGGCTGGCCAGGTAACTGGAAGCGTCCCTGGACTGGCTGAGAGGAGGTGCCTTTTGCAGCAACCCAGTGGCCATGGCTAAAAGGCAGAATCCAACCGTCAAAGAAGCCCCCAGCTCCCACATAAGAAAGCGCAAAGGCCAATGGAGCCAAGGCCTCCTCGAGAGAACTAGCTCGCTTTGAGGACAAGATCCTGGGGATGGAGGTAGGGACTGGAGTGAGAGGGTCTGGAGGGACAGTGGTAGCTGAGAGTCAGGACACGAAGGATTGAACGTATGGTAGGGATAGAATGGCAAGTACAAATTTTCTGTACTTAAGGAACTGGGAGAGGACGATCCGGTTAGAGAGGATGGGGAACTAATCTCAACGCTGCGTTTACAGAAGAAGCCGCTTTTATATGGCGTATATGTTTGCTTAGAGGGGCCGAAGGAGATTCGGAGAAGCCATCCTTTGGCGCCAATGATCAAAGCGTCTGCCAAGGAGAAGAAGCCAAGGGATGGGCCTTTCAGACAGGGCAGGGAGTCATGCTGCTCTGGATGCCAGTGCCAGGACAAGAAATCGAAAGGAGCGAGGACTCTTCACTGCATGCCTCAGTCTCCCCGCTTCTGCCTCTTTCACCTCTGCCCTACTTCCGGCGTGAAAGCAGGCCACTCTCTCTGATGTAGACCAACTCAACATTAGCTTTTCCCTTCCTTCCCTCAAATCCCCTCCCCCCTCTATCCCCTGTCCCTTCTGCCGCCTGAAAGGGTTAATCTCTCCTGCGGGTAAAAACAGGTCCGCGGAGTCTCTAACTGGCGACAGATGGGCCACTTTCTTCTGGCCACAAAGGGGCCGGAATGGAGCGCTCCGCGGCATACAAATGGGCAGGTCACGTGGTTCCAGGCTCTTGGCTGGACCGGGAAGACCATATGGCGCATGCCGGGGAGGAAGGAGAAGGGGCGGGAGTAGGGGTGGAGGGTGAGGGGAGCGGTTGTCAGAGGAGGGCGGGAGACAAGCAAGGCGTGGGGAGAAGTGGGGAGGAGGGGAGAACCGGGAGCGCACAGCCTGGACGCGTGCGCAGGCGGCAGGCGCAGAGACCTGCTAGCTCCTCAGCTAGCAGCCCCGCCCGCGCTTAGCATCACTAACTGGGCTATATAACCTGAGCGCCCGCGCGGCCAGGACACGAGGAATTCGCCCACGCAGGAGGCACGGCGTCCGGAGGCCCCAGGGTTATGAGACTTTCACTGCTCAGGACCTACTAACAACAAAGGTAATTACAATTCTTTCATTTTTTTGCCCTAGAATAGAAGCAATAACTGAAGACTGATGCACCTACATATTCTGTACGTGTGCGTTTGCGAGCGTGTGTATGTGTGTTGAGACCAGCATCCCTCTCCATAATTGCCCATAAGTACTCACACATAATGAGTCGTGTCACTCAAGTACCCCCTGCAGGCTTTCTAATTTAAATTTTAAGAATTTGGGTTTCTTTTGTGGATAGCATAGGAGCTTGGATTTTTTAAAAGAATACACAGTAATTATGATTATCTGCTAGTGCTGATTTTAAAGTCCCAAAAGCAATAATGACTTCATTTTCTCACTTCTTGCAATAAGAAAAAAAAAAAGCTGTGTTATCAATATATATTTTGTGTGCATGTATTTTACGCATATTAGGAGTGTCAAGCTGTGTTTTCAGTGAATGAAAGCGACATAGATACCTTGAGTATTCACACCAAGGAAAATAAATCAGGTTCAGAGATAGTTTAGTTGAGAGGGGGGAAAGTGAAGAAAGGGAGAGGGACTCACTCCTGCTACCTGTTACCGCTCCAGAGGCGGCCAAGTCCCCAGCAGCCACTACTGGAGCCAGAAATGCAGTTGTTTTACTAACGGCTTTTTATTTTCCTTATTAGAAGCAGCAACTTCGCGGTTGCCAATCGCTGACCATTATAATTACTCAGTTTTTTAAAGGGAGGTTTGAGGCGAACTTTGAAAAGCCTCAATAAAGAGCGGGCGGCCCTTTCAATGGGCTGTTTATTAGAGAGGAGCCTTCCGCACCTGATCCCCGGCGCGTGGGAGAGCGCTCTGCGCCGCGCCCCCAGCCCTCGCCCTGCAGCTAGCGCTTTTGTACAAGGTGGAAATTCAGCGGCGGGCCAGAGATGGAAGGCAAGAAAAGAAAGGCGAGGGAGGGGTGGAAGACCCTGTCCACTTTTGTTGCCAAATGTTACATTGATGGTGGAACAATTTGGCGGAAACTATTTTTCCTCCTTTCTGCATTTGCTCTTCAGTATCCCGTCTGTGTAATCTTCTTAAAAATCGCTGCCAGTATTAGTAAATTGCGCAATGGCTCTTCAACTTAAATCGCTAAGTACCTAGAAGCCAGGACAAAAATGGAAGCAGAATGTGTGATTTTTCAGCTCATTTGTGTGTGTGTGTGTGTGTAGTTGTGAGTGACTTTGAACACATTTGGATAAACATGAAGTCACTGAAATGTACAGTCATTTCCACACACATTATCTTGTCGGGCAACCACCATAAACACATTTAAGTTAATCACTAGGATACAAACACATATGCGTGAGTGGTGTACACATATACATATTCACTGCCTTCCCCCAGTCCTGTCCTCACTCCTACGTACCAGCGGGGCACACGCACGCGCCATTATAAAACACTGCATTTAACTTTTTCTCGGAGGCATTCATTTTGTAATGGGCAGGTACTTTTCTCAAGCATTTGTAGAGATTGAGGGAGTGGAAGCTGAAGGCGTATCTGGCTTTTGAATATAGCGTTTTTCTCCTTTTCTTTCTGTTTGCCTCTACCCTGTTGAATGTAGGAAATCAAACATGACCAAATCGTACAGCGAGAGTGGGCTGATGGGCGAACCTCAGCCCCAAGGTCCTCCAAGCTGGACAGACGAGTGTCTCAGTTCTCAGGACGAGGAGCACGAGGCAGACAAGAAGGAGGACGACCTCGAAGCCATGAACGCAGAGGAGGACTCACTGAGGAATGGGGGAGAGGAGGAGGACGAAGACGAGGACCTGGAAGAGGAGGAAGAAGAGGAAGAGGAGGATGACGATCAAAAGCCCAAGAGACGCGGCCCCAAAAAGAAGAAGATGACCAAGGCTCGCCTGGAGCGTTTTAAATTGAGACGCATGAAGGCTAACGCCCGGGAGCGCAACCGCATGCACGGACTGAACGCGGCCCTAGACAACCTGCGCAAGGTGGTGCCCTGCTATTCTAAGACGCAGAAGCTGTCCAAAATCGAGACTCTGCGCTTGGCCAAGAACTACATCTGGGCTCTGTCGGAGATCCTGCGCTCAGGCAAAAGCCCAGACCTGGTCTCCTTCGTTCAGACCCTTTGCAAGGGCTTATCCCAACCCACCACCAACCTGGTTGCAGGCTGCCTGCAACTCAATCCTCGGACTTTTCTGCCTGAACAGAACCAGGACATGCCCCCGCACCTGCCGACGGCCAGCGCTTCCTTCCCTGTACACCCCTACTCCTACCAGTCGCCTGGGCTGCCCAGTCCGCCTTACGGCACCATGGACAGCTCCCATGTCTTCCACGTCAAGCCGCCGCCGCACGCCTACAGCGCAGCGCTGGAGCCCTTCTTTGAAAGCCCTCTGACTGATTGCACCAGCCCTTCCTTTGATGGACCCCTCAGCCCGCCGCTCAGCATCAATGGCAACTTCTCTTTCAAACACGAACCGTCCGCCGAGTTTGAGAAAAATTATGCCTTTACCATGCACTATCCTGCAGCGACTCTGGCAGGGGCCCAAAGCCACGGATCAATCTTCTCGGGCACCGCTGCCCCTCGCTGCGAGATCCCCATAGACAATATTATGCCCTTCGATAGCCATTCACATCATGAGCGAGTCATGAGTGCCCAGCTCAATGCCATCTTTCATGATTAGAGGCACGCCAGTTTCACCATTTCCGGGAAACGAACCCACTGTGCTTACAGTGACTGTCGTGTTTACAAAAGGCAGCCCTTTGGGTACTACTGCTGCAAAGTGCAAATACTCCAAGCTTCAAGTGATATATGTATTTATTGTCATTACTGCCTTTGGAAGAAACAGGGGATCAAAGTTCCTGTTCACCTTATGTATTATTTTCTATAGCTCTTCTATTTTAAAAAAAAATACAGTAAAGTTAAAGAAATGCACCACGAATTTGGTGTAGCTGTATTCAGATCGTATTAATTATCTGATCGGGATAACAAAATCACAAGCAATAATTAGGAACTATGCAATTTTTAAACTAGTAATGGGCCAATTAAAATATATATAAATATATATTTTTCAACCAGCATTTTACTACTTGTTACCTTTCCCATGCTGAATTATTTTGTTGTGATTTTGTACAGAATTTTTAATGACTTTTTATAATGTGAATTTCCTATTTTAAAACCATGCAGCTTCATCAATTTTTATACATATCAGAAAAGTAGAATTATATCTAATTTATACAAAATAATTTAACTAATTTAAACCAGCAGAAAAGTGCTTAGAAAGTTATTGTGTTGCCTTAGCACTTCTTTCCTCTCTAATTGTAAAAAAAAAAAAAAATTGCACAATTTGAGCAATTCATTTCACTTTAAAGTCTTTCCCTCTCCCTAAAATATAAACCAGAATCATAATTTTCAAGAGAATAAAAAATTAAGAGATGCATTCCCTATCAAAACATATCAATTCAACACATTAGTTGCACAAGCTTGTATATACATATTATAAATAAATGCCAACATACCCTTCTTTAAATCAAAAGCTGCTTGACTATCACATACAATTTGCACTGTTACTTTTTAGTCTTTTACTCCTTTGCATTCCATGATTTTACAGAGAATCTGAAGCTATTGATGTTTCCAGAAAATATAAATGCATGATTTTATACATAGTCACAAAAATGGTGGTTTGTCATATATTCATGTAATAAATCTGAGCCTAAATCTAATCAGGTTGTTAATGTTGGGATTTATATCTATTGTAGTCAATTAGTACAGTAGCTTAAATAAAGTCAAACCATTTAATTCATAATTAGAACAATAGCTATTGCATGTAAAATGCAGTCCAGAATAAGTGCTGTTTGAGATGTGATGCTGGTACCACTGGAATCGAGCTGTACTGTAATTTTGTTTGTAATCCTGTATATTATGGTGTAATGCACAATTTAGAAAACATTCATCCAGTTGCAATAAAATAGTATTGAAAGTGAGAGCAATTGTTGCATTTCTTCTTAAAGGGATTTTGTTTTCATTTCTGGGGAAAATAGTCGCTTTTTTGCTGAGTTAAAAAATACTAAACACTTCATGTAGAATAAAAGAAAAGAAGAAAGGTTTATATTGGCATATGTTCTTGTCTGTTTATCTTGCACAGGGAATCACCAGCTCTTTGTAGATAATGAAAAGACCTAATTGATATTTCATTATTTGGAATATGGGACTGGACAGAGGTACAAACAGTGTGTTTTTTCTCTGTTTTAGGTAGCTTAGCCTTTAGGCTTTTTATTTCCATTTTTAAAAATGATTGTTACATGTTTTCTTCTATTTCTTTCTTTAAAAAGGTGGATTTTATTAATTATTAACAAACAAGACATAAACAAGTATCCCAGCATAGTTTGTCTATACATTTAAGACATATAAAACATTACTATTTTCTTGGTGTTCTGTTATCTGCACATTTTTCTGAACTAAACAGTTTTATCTCGCAAATAGTACTGTCCCAGAGAAATTTATATACTTTTGGAAAGTACCAAAGGGAAATGAGTTAAATAAGCCAAGAGAAGTAACATTTTATAATTGTTCTATAAACATCTTGTGATGATTTCCATCATTTTTCCATGAAAAAGCATAATGGATTATTTGTACTGAAGAACACACTATTTGTACCGTATTTTAGGAAGGTGTAATTATTTCCTCCCCCCTCCCCCCACCCTTTGGGGCACTATTCTGTTGTTTCATGAACACAACTCACTGGAAAAACTTATGGAAGATTCTGTCTATTGTTACGTCCACTTCAAAAAAAAAAAAAAAAGTTTGGCATTTCTTTTCCTCTGGATGTACTGACTGACAGTCATGATTCCTAGGGAATATCATTTTGGCACTTGTGCCCTGGCTCTACCGTGGTGCTCTGATTACTGTCATTAGTAACTCCATTGTTTCTACTCTGATTCGGGTGCCACATTGGATGACTACCCCCCTTCCCAAGCTTGTTCCTTTAATCTCCTTCTCATTGGTGATTTAGGGGTTCCAGAAAGCTGACCTCATTTAGCAAGCTGCTCCAGAAAAATGTGAGTAATGTAATGGACAGGAACAATTAGCCATACTAATAACATTGCCAATGAGGCTGCGTCAAGCTGTGACAGTAGCAGTAAGGAATACTTCGACGTTAAAAAAATGTTTGAGAGCAATTTAAAATATATTATTTTAACATGTTTTCTATCTGCCTTCATCACATGACAGAAATACTTTTAAGTTAGTCCCAACTTTATCTAAAATGCAGCAATCTCATTCCAACTGAATCAGAGTTGTTATTTTGGAATCAAGCTGTTGCTTCTATATCCTGGATTGTTCTCACTGTTCTTACTTTAAGAGACATAATACTGATATGATAGTTGAATACTACCAGTCTTCCAGCATAGGAGGTAATGAAGTGAACATTCAGATCTGATCTAATCTATTAAGTAGCTCAATTTCACCTGCAGTTAAAATTAGACATCTTCATGCAAACTAAAATCTGTTACTGTAGTGAAGAGAAGAAATAAAAGAATGACATTTTAGGAATTCCAGCTTTCAAAATAGCAAACAGGAACATCTAGACTGTGATCTTTTGTAAGGTAGAAACGAACACTGAAAGTTAGGTTTTTGTTTTGTTTTGTTTTGTTTTTCCATTTTGCCAATAGAACTTCATTCTAAAACATAGGGATTCTTTCAGTCAGTCAAGGAGTAACTCACATGCCACCATCTTTTATTCAAAGGCAGGCACAGATGTTCCTTCTGCAGGGGAGGATTTAATTTATGAAAATGATATTGTTTATGCATGAATGAACTGCATGCACTCTGCATAACACATAGCACTTCCATCTGATCAGAGAAATGCCACAGAACCAGTGCCAATGTCAGAAACATATTCTACAAATTTACTCACTTAAATGTTTAATGAATATTTGGAAGGCACTTTCAAACCATAAGAAACATTTTAAATTATCTTCTTTTATGAATTCCTACCCATATTTAAAAAAGACTCTTACAGTTTTTGTAACTGGCTAATGATTATACCCAGTTTGTAAGAAAAGAACATATTTTACTAAATGAAAACCAACCAACCAAAAAAAAAAAATGCTGGCAAGTTTGGCTTCACTGGAAAACATATTTCTTTTACTTTTGCTGTTTAATGCTTGTCATGAATAATATTTGGGATTCTATGTGTTTCTTCATCTTGAGCCACGACTATTCCTATCAAATAAGATGCTTAGGTACACTTGTTTAATGTGAAAATCCTATGAATAGTTATTTCTAGAAAAATCTGGTATGTAAAATCAAGGGGAAATTTCATAGTCTAAGATGAAATTGAGCTAAATAGTGTAACTGGTGCATAATTACTATTGAATAGGAACACTTCACATAACATATTTTATTTTACATAACCAATTGCAGCTATATAGTATGATCTATATACTTTTAATACTTAATTATAAATAAATTAAAATGAAAGATTATAATGCCTTAAGAATGTTCTACTAATCTTAGGTTTATAATATGTTATAGTAAAATAACATCTGAAATACATTTTGTGTTCTAATTTATTAATCTTAAAATCCCTGTTTTTACATTTGAAAGTCCTTACATTCTTACAAAATTAATACATTTTCTGAAAGAAGCTAGCAATTACTAAAATGATATAAGGATCATTAGCTAACAGTTTGAACCAAGCTGTTTTAGTTCTATAATTATACAAGAAATTTAAAGTGAAAATATCTATTAAGCAATTAATAAAACTAGGTTTCAAAATATTGGCTGATTTTCTCCTAATGGAAAATGTAAAACAGCAAAACTGTTTCTTAAACTACACAAAAACCTCCTCACTTCTCTTTTTCTCTCCCTCTAACACCACTTATTTATTGAAAATCACCTAAATAAAACCTTTAATTCCAGGGTCTGATGAAGAATAAAAGAGCCAAAGCAACATCTTGTAGAACACCAGGACTGAGAACTCTTGTTGTTACCATTGCAAAGAGGCATTCTGGCGTCAGATGCACAGTGATTTGTATGGTGGCATAATCATTGGCTGCTGGCCAGGCATTATGTTTCAGAGGACACTATTGTCAAGAACCATTCAACCAGAAATCTGCACTGTATGCACTCAAAAGTTGAGATCATCTGCCTTCCTATGACAGGAAGAATTCTGTGCTGGCAATTGACTCATGGACTCTCTTCACACACACTAAGGCTTGGTCCAATGGCTCTGATGGAATTAACTGTGCAGCCAAACTAGTGGCATTGACAAGACAAGGCCACAGTCTCTGGGGACTTCTGGTTAAATTGCTAATTTTAAAATGCGGAGTATTATGTTAATGCTGGATTAAATCTTCAGATACATTAAATGTGGATTTGGCCATCTAAGCATTATTATGTTATTTGCCCAGTTAATTTAGAGGTAGATGGACAGTGACAATAACTATCTCTACAGATCCACAATTCTAGGAGATGGATCCAATTGTGAAATGACATGGAGAGATAAAGAGTAAGTTCAATCTAGCATATATGAAATAACTTGGTAACTGACTTTTCTGTTAACAAGATGAAAAGCTAACCTGGTTTACACTTTCACATCTAAGGACAGACAACCAGAGAGGTGGCTTCACACACTAGGCCAGTGCTAACTAAGTGCTTTTCATTCACTTGCGTATTTCATCATCAAAGCAGCCTCCTGCCTTGTTTATAGATGGGGAAACTAGGAAGTTGAGATACCTAGATATTTGCATTTCTGTCTTCCTTTCTTCATTCAGGTTTTTCTTTCATTGCCACTTCCTCAAAGCAGCTTTTACTGATTCCCATTTAAAATAACAACTGACTTCAACTCCACCAAATCACTATAGTGTCCCTCCCTCTTTCCAGAGCATTTGCCTGTCAAATGTTATCTTATGTATTTACTTGTTTAGCTTATTTTTAAACTATTTGTTTATTTTTAAACTATCTATCTCTAGGTCTTCTAAGCACCTGAGAAACAGAGACAAAGTTGTCTCTTCTGTGTGTTGCTGTTCCTCTGGTGCTTGGAAGACCTAGAGGATCCTAAAAAAATATTAACTTTCCAAGGGAATTGAAGAACACTAGGCCGGGCGCGGTGGCACATGCCTGTAATCCCAGCACTTTGGGAGGCCGAGGCGGGTGGATCACGAGGTCAGGAGATCGAGACAATCCTGGCTAACACAGTGAAATCCTGTCTCTACTAAAAATATAAAAAAATTAGCCGGGCGTGGTGGCGGGTGCCTGTAGTCTCAGCGACTCGGGAGGCTGAGGCAGGAGAATGGTGAACCCAGGAGGCGGAGGCTGCAGTGAACCGAGATCATGCCACTGCACTCCAGCCTGGGTGACAGAGCAAGACTCCGTCTTAAAAAAAAAAAAAAACAGAAAAAGAAGAACACTAATGTAATGCTAAAGCCTATGCTATAAGTCAAGTCAGTTGAGAATGGAGAGGACCACAGATTATTTTCAGTCCAGCAAATGTTATAAACATTAATTCTACGACAAGAAAACAATTGAAACTAATTTCTATCATACTGCATGGCACCAAACTCCCCCCACTTCCTTTTTGAGGATCATAAGTTGTCAGTTATTGTTTCTTTTATTGATATCAATTGGTTAAATATAATCTAGAATCGGAATAAAAACAATTATAGGCTTTTTCCAGACCATGTATTTCAACGCATGTTCTTTTTTCCTTTCTGTTCATTATTCTTTCAGTAATTGTTTTTGTTCTATTTTTAGTGTTATGTAAAATTACTCTAGCTCATAATTTCTATTTTAAAGTGTTCAGTGCATAAACTTAGCACATCAATACTATCTTTTTAGTGTTCGCTCTCAATGATGTCAGTTAAGAGATCATCATCACTTTTGGTGACGTCAATGAAGGGGTATTACAACCTTAAGAGAACTGTTAATCCCTTTCCACTGGTGTCACTAATTGTAGTGCTTGTTTACTCATAGCAAGTACGTGACTAAGTAATGTTAACATCAAAGCAGAAAGAGGATAATAAAGTGTTCTAAAAAGAAAATTTGGTGGCTGGGTGCAGTGGCTCACACCTGTAATGCCAGCACTTTTGAGAGGCCGATGCAGGTGGATTGTTTGAGCCTAGGAGTTTGAGACCAGTCTGGGCAACATGGTGAAACCTCGTGTCTACAAAAAATACAAAAATTAGTGGTGCATGATGGCGTGCATCTATAGTCCCAGCTACTCGGGGGCTCAGATGGGAGGATCACCTGAGCCTGGGGAGGTCAAGGCTGCAGTGAGATGTGATTGCACCACTGTACTACAACCTAGGTGACAAAGTGAGACCCTGTCTCAAAAAAAAAAGAAGATGATGATTTGAGATAACGTCACTTGTTACTCTTAACAGTTAACTGAATAATCTTTATTCTAGTCAGTGCCTAAATACATAATAAATGATAGTACAAATGCATAGAAATTATAACTAAACCTAAGTAGTGATATTTATCACAATATTTCTTTACTAGAAGAATTTCTTTGTTAATAGAGGCAAGGCTACTTGTTTAGATATCTTAAAATATCAACATAAGATTTTTGGATAAATAAATTAATGAATCCTTGACTCTGGCATATTAAAAATATTAAGCAAAGAGATCTTTGCTTCCCAAGGTTTTATTTTTGCCTAATTAACTACTGGTGCATTTATATTAAAACATATTGTCATATATATATATATGATACGTGTGTGTGTGTATATATATATGCTATACTTGGCTGAGTAGTATCCCCTTCCCTTGCCCACCTCTCTCCCAAATGTATGCCCATCCAAAACCTCAAAATGTGGCCTCATTTGAAATACTGTCTTTCCAGATTTAATTAAGATATAAGATGTAAATTGATATGAGTTCATGCTGGATTAGGGTGGGCCCTAAATCCAATCACTGATGTCCTGATAAGAAGCAGACAGAACACACAGACACACAGCATACAGGAAGGATGGCGTGTGAAGGTAAAGGCAGAGACTGGAGCGATGTGTCTACAAACCAAGGGGCCCCAAGGATTTGGGGCAAACATCAGAAGCTGGGAAACAGACAGGAATTCTCAGCTTCTCCTTCTGAATCCCTAAGAAGGAGTCAACCCTGCTGACACCGTGATTTTAAACTTCTTGTCTCCAGAACTGTAATACAATACATTTTTGTTGTCTTAAGCTACGCAGTTTCTGGTGATTTGTTATGGCAGCCCTAGGAAACTGATAGGTATACTAAAATCTCTAATGAATTGATGTTAAATATATATAAGTATAGGAGAGTTCATTTAAATTCTTCTGAAAATGTCTTCTTAAACTTTTAATGATACAATATATAACAACCAGTATACTTAGTTGGTATCAGGTGTGACATTTAAACAAGCTGACAAAAAACAGCTATTTAATAAACATTTGAATTATATAAAAGTTGTATTGTTTATTGTTCACGGGAATGACTTAAACTGACATCGACATTTAGTGAAGTGCGAATGGGCCTAGCCAATAAACTATGGGTAATTTTTTTAAAGTCTCATTTTTGAATTGACAAAGAAAGTACCAAATATCAGCTATTATGTATTCTTCATGTGAAGAAAATGTCATATTTATTTGATTTGTGGAGCAGCATTATATTAATAGAGCTTCTGAAAGAACAAATGTAGCATTTTCCTGATTTTGCAGACACTCATTTAACACACAATTTCATATTTTAAAGTACATAATTTTTTTAAAAAATAATTCTAGTCCAAATGAATTTAAGTGCCATGACTTCTAAAAATTCTGTCTCTATTTTTGGGTTTTATAGGACCTTGAGCCAGTACTGTTCTGGTGAGCTTAAGAGGCTAAGACTTCAACTTTAGTTACATGGGGCTTTCATCTGGTTGTCTATTTTGATTGCTCTAAATACAAGTAAGTGTTTATTTCATCTGAATGTATTTAAAGTTTTGGTTTTACGTAGATCTGGGGTTCTGTCTTGTTTTTAATCTTTATTGGTCTGTTTGTTTGGGGATAGTTGGTACTTTCATCTCTTATGCTTGTTTCTTTTTCATTTTGTGCCCACCCTTAGTCAGGTGAACATCAGTGAGGAATAAAATTTTATTGTTTTAAACGTCTGAAAAAATTCAAAAACCACATCATAATTCTGCCTCTGCCAACTGATAAAGATGCTAACTTATTAAGACAAAATGTTATGCAAGAAGACTTTATTGGAATAGAGAAACTTCCTTTTTTATGTAAAAAATACCAACAGAGACACGTGCCTTTCTTGTGACAAGTGTGATATGTGTGTGGATTAGAGGTCTGGAATGTGGCAGCATTTGGGTACTTGGAGGAGAGATTTTGAGTCGGGTAGAAAGATAGACAGGGAGCAGAGGATGATTCTCACCCAATAGAAAGCAGAGTGAAGAAAGAAAGGGGAATTGTTTTTTGCATTATATTATTTGAGCTGTGGGATCAAGTCTTTCCATAAGCCATCCTTACACCTCTAAGTACGTTTTATTATTCTAAGCTGGTTTGACATGGATTTTATGGCATTTAGACAACAGAAGTGAAAGCACTGGTAAGAAAGAAGTAAGAAACACCATGGGGCTCAGAAAAGCAAAGTTGATCCATCTGGTACATGGGCAAGGATGTTCCTGAACAATTCTGCAGTAAGTTGGAAGATAGGAAAAATACCTAATGAACTTGTAGATCTGGGTAAGGAGATTTTTGGTAGAATATCGTAAGGCTAATTGGCTTCTCTTAACTATATGAGATAGGGTTTTGCAAGGGAGAGAGAGAAGCAAGCATAATTTAGAAGAACTATAGGGGGTCCCAGGCAGACTCTTTGGCTGGAAAATTACTCTGATAGCAAGAAATTAGCCCCAAAGCAAAGATGAAAAGTAGGGTGCTTCCAATTAAACATGTGATAAGGTCAAACCTCAATCAAGAGTGTGGCTAGAAGGCACAGCTCACCTGGACAAAGATGCTTGTAAGAATATTAGGAGCATATACCACAACAACCTGACTTGGACCCAAAGTTGAGAGAGGCCAGTCTCAAAAAAATTTGTGGGAATGGCTTTTGCATAATATGATACTTATATACATATATGTTACATATCATATATATCATATTAAAAACAAAAAAAACCCTGTTTTTTATTCTGTTCTTTCATATAACACTTCTGACAACAAATGTGTAGTTCTTCCCACACCAAGCAATTCTCTAGTTCTTGGTGGACATCTCCTGGAT
The DNA here is from genome assembly GCF_043159975.1 of Macaca nemestrina. NCBI lineage: Eukaryota > Metazoa > Chordata > Mammalia > Primates > Cercopithecidae > Macaca > Macaca nemestrina. The sequence goes on along the minus strand of NC_092135.1, from coordinate 79,578,988 downwards.
GTCCTACAATTCAACTCAATTCTGACACAACTGCTCAGAGTCAGTGCAGACCCACAGAATAAAAGCTCAGTCCCAAAAGACTATCCCCCACTTCAGATGTCAATCACAAGTCTCGACTTCCTTTATTTCTGACTTACTAGCTATAAATTGGAGGAAACCCCTCTTTCATTCAATAATTTGCTAGAATGACTCACAAAACTCTGGGAAACATTTACTTATGGCTACCAATGGATATAACTCAGAAACAGCCAAATGGAATAGATACACAGGGTGAAAAACGGGGGAGAGACCGCAGCACAACTCTCTCCGCATCTCCATGTGTTCACCAACCCAGAAGCTCTCAGAACTCCTTCCTTTAGGGCTCTTATGGAGCTTTATCAAGTAGGAATGATTCATGAAATACTGGCCCTGGTGATTAACTCAACCTCCAACCCCTTTCCCCTCCCTCAACACAGGGGGTGAGGCTAAAAGTTCCAACTCTGTAATCACAGGGTGAGCTTCCCTGGCAACTAGTCCTCTTGTCCTTAGGGGGCTTCTGAAAGTCACCTTATTAACATAAATTCAGGTGTGGTTGAAAGGGTATTGTTTTGAATAACAAAAGATGTGCCTTTTTCCTTTATCTCTCTGAGTTGTTTCAGGAGCTAGGGACAAAAGCCTAATACTATAACAACAACAACAAAAATTTAACTTTTGCTTTTATCTCTCGGAAATCACAGGGATTTTAGGACCTCTGTCCAGAAGCCAGCGATGAAGATCAAACTACATATTTCTTATTATATCACAATTTCACACATGTACATGATATCTGTAAGATAAGTGAACTACATAAAGTAAGTTCACAAAGTTTCTGTAGGAGTTTTGTCCATTACAGATTGTAAGCTAAAAGTATCTGTGACAAGGCTCAATGAATTTAGAAGTTCATTTTTCCAATGTTAAGGACATGCCTGTGACACAGCCTCAGAAGGTCCTGATGGCATGTGCCCAAGGTGATCAGGCTACAACTTGGTTTTATACATTTAGGGAGACATAAGACATCAATCAATACATGTAAGATGACTATTAGTTCAGTCCAGAAAAGCAGGACTACTGAAAGTGGGGGCTTCCAGGTCATAAGCAGATTCAAAGGTTTTCTGATTGGCAATTGGTTGAGTTATTATCTAAAGACCTAGAATTAATAAAAGGGAATTTATCATGCAGATGAAGCTTTAGGTAGCAGGCTTCAGAGAGATGAGATTGTAAAGGTTTCTTATCAGACTTAAAAGAGTCTGTTCTACTAGAATTAAGGTCTCAGTGTTGATGTTAATGCTGGTCAGCTGTGCCTGAATTCCAAAAGGGAGGGGGGTATAATGAGGCATGTCTGAGTACCCTTTCCCATCATGGCATGAACTAGTTTTTCAGGTTAACTTTGGAATGTCCTTGGCTGAGAGGAGGGTCCATTGAGATGGCTGGGCAGCTTGGAATTTTATTTTTGGTTAACAAGTTCAACATTAAAAACCTCTGTACCTCCAACTTTGTATGGATAAAAAGAAGGCTGAAAAAGCTACTTGGCTGTAATCATGGGCCATTTCATTTTTATAATCTGAAAAGAAGGATAAAATGGAGGGCAGAACCAAAAGCCCAGCAGCTGGAGCCAAGAGCTGCTGAGAATGATGAATTAGCGAACCACTCTCAGAGAGCAGATCTGGTTGTGAGATAGGAACATTCTCTATCTTAGGGTCTATGAAACTGGCAACACATGCCTCCTGAATTTCAGAATTGCTATGGACCATTTACTGTGATGTGCTTTCTATATTTTTCCCTTTTTGATGGGAGCATCTATCATGATTATCCTCTCCCTGTCTCATTATTGTATGTTAGATTTGTGTGGGAAGATAACATGTGTTTTTAGTTCCTAGGTTCCCAGAATAAGAGGAGCACACTCAAAGAGCCACATTCATGAGATACTGGATTTTTCACTTGATATCATAATTGGATGAGACTTAAAAGAAAGTGAGCATATTTTGCAAATGGGAGGGATGTTAACCACTGACAACCACACCCATAGGGTCCATTGTATTAGCCCGTCTGCAAAGATGGCTGCCAACAATTCCTTCTGTCCATACATATATTCCCCTTTTTAATGTGACTATTTCACCTGCCAGCTACTGAAGGGCTTTATTTCCATTTCCCCTTGTGACTTGTTTGACTAACAGCAAGAAGCAAAAGTAATGCTATTCCAATTCTAGACCTGGGCCTTAAGAGGCATGACAGCTTCTGCTTTCACTCTCTTGAAACTTAATGTCATTTTTTTAAAGCTTAGGCTAGACTACTCATCATGAGGGACCACATGAAAAGGGATAGGCCCAGCTAGTTTCCACCCATTCCAGCCACTCCAGATGAGATGCCAGACATGCAAATGAAGCCATCTTGGATATATCAGCTCCAGCTGAGCTTCCAGCTAAATGCAAGTACATTCAGTTGATACCTCATAGAGCAGAACCACTGAGCTGACTTCACGCAAGTCACAGAATTGTAAGAAATAACAAGTCATTGTTGATTTAAGTCAATACATTTAAGGGGTTTTTTTGTTATCCAGTTGTAGATGAATTATACAGCCTGGGGGAAAAAGAAGATAGCACACTGTTAGTTGCCTCATCGATATTTATCCCCAACTTCTTTTTCCTTGTTAGTAGGTCTCATATTCCACCTGGAAGATGAAAACACCTTTCCCAGACTCTCTGGAAGCTACAGCACAGGCATGTTGCCCAATTCTAAACAATAGGACATGAGAGGAAGTCTGCTGGGTGGAATATTTGGAAACAATTTTTTTTCTCGTTAAGAAAAAAGAAATGCCCAAGGAAAACCTTGAAATGCCCCTTCCATTCTTGCTTTTGGACATTTTTTGGGAGAGGATATGATGCTTAGCACTCCTGCAGCCACCTTGGGGCCAACAATAGAATCCTTGTTGCTACCTGGTGACAGTGAAGTAGAAAGCTACAAAATTCTTGATTTCTAATGACATCATATGGGATGAACCAACCCAGGAACAGTCTGACTCTGGACCTCTTTTAATGTTAGAAATAAAATCTTATTTGTAAACCACTGTTAGTTGTACAGGTTGTTGACATAGGCACTGAAGTGTCCCCAAATGGTGATGAATAATGAAACAAAAGTCAAAGACAGCAAGTCTAGTGCCAAATTTTTTGATGCCTATGGGTAAGAAGCTGAACACAGTGAGCTTTTTTTTCTTTTTTATTTTTGTGGGTTATATATAGATGTATATATTAGTCTGCTATTTTCAATAGTGAGAAGGGATGTTGCCACTTAGTATAATGCCTTTTTCACAGCTATCGTAGAAACTGTATATACATGTAGTACAGAAAATGAGGATAGATTTCTGACTTAAACTGCCTATTTCATTTGTGTGCCTGGTTACACCTAATTTAAGACTCTACAATACAGCATTGCTAGCAGTTACTGTGAAAATATTTCAAGCTCCCTATTTGGTGGAAATACATTTTTTTGTTCCAAGTTTATGAATATTAGAACCTACCTAAAAAGGAGCTTTTAAAAATTTGAGGAAAGGAAAAGGGAGGGCCTACTCTTCTTGCCTGTGTTACTTCTTGTTACTGCTGATTGAGATGCTAGAGATCACATTGGGTGAGATGTGTCTTAGAATACAGCTGAGCAATTCACTTTTAACAGTTTCCATCTGAGTACAAAAAACTGGCCTGTGCAGAAAATTTGATATTCTGACTTGGTGGGATTCTAGGATTTGTTCTATTTTTTTATTTCTGTAATTGTTGTAAGGACATATGGCCCTGTACCTTTTGGGCAGCAGGAGCCAGAATAGCGGGAACATTCTGACAAAATTCTCACTCAGCATGAGGGGGAAGCAGTTCCCTGACACACTGATGAAGTGCCCATTTAGCATTACAAGTGTTTGAGAGGTGGACACACAACTAAAACTCACCTCACTCAAAATATATATTGACACAGAAAAAGTAAATACAATCCGCTGTCATTAACCTTCCTTCTCACCAATGACACATGTTAAATATCTGAAATTCATAAAGGAATTAAATTTAAAAAGTTTACTCATTCATGCATTTAACACATTTATTGAGCATCTGTTATATAAATGCACTGTTTTAGGCACAAGAGATAGAGCCATAAACAAGCAGATTCAATCACTGTTCTCAACTGAGGTACTACTCTGATATAAGAGAGGAGACAGAAATAAGTAAACATTATAAATCAACTACATACTTTTACACAGTATAAAGTGCAATTAAGAAAATATTATTGAATAGAGGTCAATTTTGGAATGGTTGGGCAGGGAAGACCTTTGGAAGTGACATGAAGTTGGTCTGGGCACCATGCGAAGCTATGCCATGGTGAAAAGTGTTCCAGACAGAGTAGACAGCAACAGCAGAGGCCCTGAATGAGAATGAACTTGGCTTATCTGAAGAGTAGAATGAAGGCCAGAGTGGTAGGATACATACTAATAATAGAAGAAAAATGATAGAAAAGAGAGGGTTTGAGTAGGTGGGCAGGAATTGGACAACATGGTGTCTCATATGTCATAATAGAAGTTTGGATTTTATTCTACCTGCAGTGAGAAGTTGTTAATAAAAAAAAAATCTATATACTGGAGTTTGAGAAAGAACTATGTCGATGATAGCATAAACCCTCAATCATTTGTCACATAAACTCCAAACTTCAGCAGAGACTTAGGGAGATCAAAGGGACTACCATAGGATTACCCACTGGCTAAAATTCAGATCCATGGCAGTTGGTCCTGACTGGAATTAGACTTCCTTATCTGTTGCCCTCATTGCAGTGGGTCTGAATGTGTCTGTCGACTGTGAATTCGTCTCCCTCTATCTGTGGCATTGAGAAGGTGGCCCAGACTTCTGGAGTCTGTCCCATTGGCCTATTACCTGGGGATTAGCTGCCTTTCTTCTGGAAGTTTGGGTATTTGTTTTCAGGACATATTTAAAGGCCTCCTGAAAGCAATGTTAACAATAGCAGAATGTTTTTTATGGTCTTCTACTCAGACTTGGATTTCTAAGAACCAGGGATGGAGACTGTGTTTCCAGATCTAGTCAAATCCCTTCCAAACATAAAGCAACAAAGTGCCTTTTAAACTAGGACTTGTACTGTTTAATGCTCTGGAAACAAATACCCAAGCTTCAGCCAAAGGAGGGAAAGCAATGTTCAGGAAGCTTCCTGAAAGTTTTTTGAAAGCAATTTTCATGCATTAGTATTTTACACACACACACACACACACACACACACACACACACACACAGCTAATGAGACAATTGATCTTCAGGAACTAACATGAAATAATTGGGGTCTCTTGGTATTATTGTTATAGATAAATATTGAAGAAGTTCATTCATTCTTTCAGATATTAATTGAGCACTTACTGTGTACTAGGAACTGTGATAGATACTGGGAATTTAATGGTGAACAAGATAAATTCTCTGCCATCAAGGAGCTTATATTCTAACAAACTTTAAATTTACTGAGTGTTCTCTGTATTTCAGCAATGTTACTAACTGCACTAACTCAGTGGGGAAGCTAGACAATAAACAAAGAAGCATGTAATAAGAATTAATAGTAAGTGCTGTAAAGAATACTAAAGCAGGTTATGGTAGAGAGATTAATAGCAGCCTGAAGATGTCCATGTTTCAATCCCCAGAACCTGTGAATATGTTACCTTACAAAGCAAAAGAGGCTTTGTGAACATAATTAAGGGTTATCTGGGCAGGCCCAATGTAATCATAAGAGTCGTCATAAGACGAAGGGACAAAGGTCAAAGACATAGAAAAAGAGAAGATTTAAGGATAGAAACAAAGAGGAGAGATGTTACACTGCTGGCTTTGAAGATGGAAAAAGTGAACATGAGCCAAAACAAATAAAACATAGAACAAAACAAAATCCACAGGTGACCTCTAGAACAGGGGTCCCCAATCTCTGGGCCATGGACCCGTACCTGTCTGTGGCCTGTTAGGAACCAGGCCGCCCAGCAGGAGATGAGTGGTGAGTGGCCCACAGGCAAGCATTACCACCTGTGCCCGTCTCCTGTCAGGTCGGTGGCAGCATCAGATTCTCACAGGAGCCTGAATCCTACTGTGAACTGCATATGCAAGGGATCTAGTTTGTGCCCCTTATGAGAAACTAATGCCTCCAAAAGGCTCACCCCACCAAACTGCCCCCATCTGTGGAAAAACTGTCTTCCACAAAACCGGTCCCTGGTGCCAAAAAGGTTGGGGACCGCTGCTCTAGGAGCTGGAAAAGAGGAGACATATTTTCCCCTAGAGCCTACAGAAGGAATACAGGCCTGCTGGCACCTTGATTTTAGTCCTGTGAAACTGATTTTGGATTTCTGACCTCCAGAAATATAAAACAATGCATTTGTTTTGTTTCAAGTCACTAAATTTGTGGTAATTAGATACAGCAGTAGTAAGAAATAAATACACAGGTTTACAGGATGGTGAATTACGGAGGGTGCTCAGGAGTGGCCTCTTTGAGGTGCTGGCCTTCAAACAGAAAAATGAGCAAAGTGAAGGAATGGACCATCTGGTGGGGAGAAAAGCGTTCCAGCCAGAGGGAACAGCAAAAGCAAATGCTCTGAGAAGGGATTCCTCTCAATGTGTTTGACGACTAGCAAGAAGGCTTTGTGTGAGTGAGCAAGAGGAAAAAGTTGGTAGGTGATCTCAGAGACATAGCCAGGGTCCAGATTAGGGAGGACCTTTCGACTTGCTAAGCATTTGGACTTTATTCCAAGAATAATGGGAAGTTATTGGAAGGTGGTGAGCCGAGTTATACACTCTTGTTATTTTTAAAAGGCACAATGTAACTACAAAGTGGAAAATCGGCTCTGGGCTGTAGATATCAGCACAGGCGAAAGGGAAAGCAGAGAGATGGGTTGGGAGAGCTGAGACTGAAGTTATCCAGCTGAGGGGTGCAGAAGTGCGGACTGCAATGACAGCAGGCAGAAAGGACTATCTGTTCTAGACAGAATGGACAGGAATTTGCTGGTAGATTGGATTGAAGGTATGAGACAAAGGAGACATGGATGATATCAAGGATTTTGATACTATAGATTTGAAACATTCTGAGAGGGACAGGTTTGTGATGGAAAATCATGAGTCTGGTTTTAGAAGCTTATTGGACAGCCAAGTAGAGATGTCAGGTAGGCAGTTGGACATAATACCTGAAGTTCAGGAGAGTGGTTGAAGCTGGTGTCATCATTTGCAGAACCCTGGATAGTACATAAAGCATGGGACAGCGTGTGTGGATAGATCCTAAAGACAGAGCCCTAGGGCATTCCAGCTTTTACAGTCCTGGAAAAAGGCAGCTTATCAAAGGAAAAAAAGATAGAAAGAAGGTAACACAACTCTCATTACTTCCACCTTCAGGACAATTCAAAGCCACTGTTTTTGACTTCCTAGCTTGAGTGAAGCTTGAAAAATGGCAACTTGCACCTTTGCAAAACTCCTAATGAGTAGCCATTGGCTTGGTCTGTTTGCCCTGGCTCTGGGTGAGCTTTTAAAATGCCAGTGAGCTCTAATTGTGTTGATTGCCTAACAGCTGTGAATACAAGCTGCTGACTCCAGAACTGCAACTCATTTTGCGAAGGGCACCATCCTTTTCCCACTAATGACTGCTGAGCAGAGCCACCTGAAGCCTGCATGGGGTTTAGCAGCAGCTGCACTTCTGCTCTAAGAAATAGCTCACTGCAGTCAGATCAAACTGAAGCTCTTCCTTGCTTTTCCTCGAAGTTTGGGTACTTATTGCCGGAGCATTAAACAGTAAGAGTCCTAGCTTAACTGATGCACAGTGCTTTATGTTTGATAGGGATTTGGTTAGGCCTACAAACCATCTGAACTAAGAACCTTGAGAAACTCCTGCTATAGTTAGCTCTTTCTGTGACTTTGCAGTGTGACCAGGAATGAGGACAGAATAAGAATTTGCTGCCTCTATGATAGAACTGTTTAGGCACTAGAACACTGGAACTAGATCTACAACCCATGCATTTAATTTCCTTTTCAACTCCCCTACTCCTTTTTTCAATATGATGGTAATGACCTTGTTTAAAAAAAAAAAAAAAAAAAAGCCTTCTGCTTTACTTCCCACTCTGCTCCTCTTCCCAGGGACTCGCTTTCTTCCTGACTGCTCTCGCATTATAAATACTCAGCTCCCTGTGTTATCACTCTGCTTAGAGCAGCCATTATCAGCCTTGGCTAAACATTGGAATTACCTGGGAACTTTTAAAAATCCGGAAGTCTGGGTCTCGCCTCCAGAGATTCCAGCTTAATTGTCTTGAGTGTGGCCTGGATATTTGGGTTTTCAAAAGTTCCCCATGTAATTTTAATGTGCAACCACTATTGAGTATCACTATCCTCCAGACTCTCTTGTGTTTTCCAAATTAACGAGCAGCTGATATTAGAAATCTCACTTACCAGGAGAAAAGGGTGAACACCCCCCCAGCCCCCCCGGGGTCGTCTCCTTTTCCAGGTGACACTTCTTTATAGCAGTGCGTGAAAGAGAAGCCCTGCTGCTTGAAATCTCCCTCAAGGCAGTGTAAGATCCAGGCAAAGACAAGATTGCAGAGGAGATACCTTGGGGGAAAGTAGGATCCTAAATACTTACACCTGGAGGCACTTACCTTTAATACTGAATTTGTCAGATGCAAATTTGTCTATGCAAACCAGGGCCTTATCTGTAGCTTCCCCTCAGGGGTTTTGGGAAGTGCGCTAGTACTCCGTAACAGGTTTGTAAAGCACCACCTCTGCTCGCCAGGGAACCCTCTGGAAAGGTGGTGGAAAAAGAGGCTTCCACCCTTGCAACTCAAAGTGTGTTCCTTGGCCAGCGGGATCCATTACCTAGTATTTTCTTAGATATGTGGTATTTGGGGGCCAGTCCCACACCTGTTCAATAAGAATCTCTATTTGAAGACGCCCAAAGGATGATATGCAAGTTTGAGGAGGGCTGGTTTAACTTGAGGGTAACGAAAAGTGCGAAACCGTACTTTGCAGGAGAAGCTAGGCGGAGGGAGCCACTTATTCTTCCTCTTGCAGCTGGGTCTTTTTGTAGTGAGTGGCGAAGCGGGAGGCTGGCAGGCCAGGGTGCTGGACTGGGTCAGGCGCGGCCCCGCCTCCCTCCTGGGTCCTTGCCCTGCGCGCGGTTGCTGTGGCAGCGCAGGACGCGGCTAGAGCTGGGGCTGCCGCGCCCTCCACCTCCTCCTCCAAAGGCCTCCCCGTACCCCTGGCTCGGGCCCAGCCTGCGGCTCCGCCATGCCCTGGAGGAGGCGCAGGAACCGGGTGAGTGCCCTGGAGGGCGGCCGGGAGGAAGAGGCGCCCCCGAAGGCTGCCGCTGTGCCTTCGGCGCTGTTAACGTCCCCGCAGCAGACGGAGGCGGCGGCCGAGCGGATTCTGCTCCGGGGCATCTTCGAGATCGGGAGGGACAGCTGTGACGTGGTACTGAGCGAGCGAGCACTGCGGTGGCGGCCCATTCAGCCAGAGCGCCCGGCGGGTGAGTGTCAGGCCCCAAGCGTCTTCGCCTCCCTCCGCGCCTCCTCCCTCTCCCCGGCCCAAGGCCTGCCACCCGCGCGCTTTCGCTCCACCCTCTCCTTCTCTCTCCTCCCCTCCCCGGGCTCTCCTCACAGCCCGGACTCTCCTCACAGCCTGGACAGGTTACCGAGTCCCCAAGTCGCCGCCGCCTCCTTCCCAACCGGGAACTCACGCCCCTCGCCCCACCCCAGAACCCCCAGGGATTCATTTCGCTACCTAGCCTTCTCCCGCCTCCGGGACCTTCCCCGGACAAACGTCACACTCAGCTTTTGTTCAGCGTCTCAGCAGAAAGTCTTGAGCCACAAAGGGGAGGTAATTTACAAATGTGAGAAGGTCACCTACTCCGCCCCTCCAAGTTGAAAAAGTTTTAATCCATCATTTTGATGGTACATTGAAACTATAAACATTTTACAGATTATGCATACACAAGAGTTCTGAATCCAACTTTCATTTTGCTGACTTGAAAATGTAACCCCAGAGCTTTGGGAGCGTTTCTGGATTTTTTTCTGCCCCTCACCTCCCTTGCCATTGTCAAGAATTAAGACTTCTTCAGGCTCAGTCTAGAAACTTTTAATTTTTAATATTGACCCTAGAATATTGGATCACAGTTTTGCGATACTTAGTTACGTCAAGCGGTTTGCTCACGTTTGCCTTTTATTGACTTAAAATTTTAGCTACCTAAAAAAGTTAGAATGCTGTAGTTTACAACAGACATACTTGGAGTCTATTTTCACGTCTTAGTCAAATGGCTTTATAAACTTACAGATAACTTATAAAGACCATTTTACAAGTCTTGTAGACTTTCATATAGTCTTATTTCTAAGTCCAAACTCGAGAAATACTCCCCATTGTTGAATTAGCTCAGCTGTGAGTGGTGAAAGAGATGAAATGGGGGAGGAACTACATCAAGGTTACTCGCTAGGAGATGACTTGTGGGAAACGGAATTTGGTATTCAACCTCTTTTAGCTAAATACAAACTTATGAAATTAAAAAAATTTGCCTTCCCCTGTTGGAAAACAAGACACAGTGTGCTATTTATGTTACAGAATAGAAAGACTCATTGTCTTCAAGTTTCTTGCTCAAAAGTCTAACGAAATGAAACCAACTAGCCAGGGTCTCAGCACTGGTTGCGATTGTGAATTCTGCCTGTGCTGCATGTGCCATGGTCGCTCACTTCATGAAAACAGTCTTTGACCTTAAAGTGTTTTCAGGTGTTCTAAAAGCCAAGGTGTAGTATTTTCTTGAACCTTTTAAGTTAAAAGCTAGGGATATAGCTATAGAATTATTTGTAAGTCTTTCAGGCAATTCGAGTTATGCAATATAGAAGTTTATAATTAGAGTTTGGATTAGCCCAAAGAGTCAATTTAACCTACAACGCAGCTGAAATACTATAGAATTAAAATGAGACATTGTGCAATGAGAGGTCATACAAACCAATGTTGCAGTATTTGTGTACAAAAAAAGCAAACAATGACATGAGAAAAATGCTGTTTTTTATTGAGTGGTGATTAAGGAAAAATAGGTTTAATTAGCGCACCCCTGGCAGTAGAGTTCTAAAATACATCTTGATAGATTTGTAACTTTAAAGGTTGTAAGTACTGATTCTTTGTTTAATTATGCCCTAAAATCATTTGATTGTCTCTTTCCTTCAAACAGGTGTACCCTTTTTTCTTTGTAATTAAGAGCTGGTATTCAAACTACTTTGGGCCTCTAAAATTGGGGACACAGAAGCCTAGAGCCTTAGTAAGTACTTCTATTTATGGAAAAAAACAAGAGATGTTTTGTTTAGGTAAAATATAGCCAGACATGGTGGTGCGTGCCTGTAATCCTAGCTACTTGGGAGGCTGAGTCAGGTGAATCGCTTGAACCTGGGTGGTGGAGGTTGCTGTAAACCGAAATCATGCCACTGCACTGCAGACTGGGCAACAAGAGTGAAATTCCATCTCAAACACAACAAACAAAAACAAACACTGGGAAACAAAAAGGAGATATTAAGAGATGATATATTTAAATATTAGAAGTACTCTCTGTTGTTGAATAAGCTTAGATGTGAGTGGTAAAAGATTAAATGGAAGAGGAGCTACATCAAAGTTACTGTACTTGGGAGGACGTGATATGGTAGGATGTGGTGGGGAGAGAGCACGTCCATTGCTGGTTGGCAAGTGACTGGCTGCCTCAGAAAAGGATGAGGGTGGGTAGAGGTCACTGGAGATTATTTTAACATACCTATGTTTTCAAGACTGCTTAGTTTTTAAACCTCATAGTACCTTAATTGTTTTCACTGAAATAAAATACTATGTGATCTTTTTCTAATTTTCCATCTTGAGTGATGAGCAAAGACATTAATGTATTTTATGAAGACTTTGACTGCCAAAATTGGGACAAATTGATGGTCTTGTTGGCAGGGTAAATGAGCATAACTGTAGTAATTGTAGTTCTTTTTATTGGGTTCAGGGGTGACCTGGAATAATGGATGTGTTACCCTTCCCTGTAGAAGTGAGGCTTTCAAAAAGAGGCTATAAGTCAAGTTGGGAGGTGCAAAAGTATCAGCACTTTTTGGGGATCTTTTTCAGGTAGAAAAATATTTTAAATCAAACGTGTGATGTTATGCATGTGCTTCTTAAGCACGTTAACTCAACCAGATCCAACAGCTGGTCTAATAACTTTTTAATTGTTTAAAAAAATTTTAATTGACACATTGTAATTGTACATATTTATGAGATACTATTTGACGTTTTGATATTTATGTTGTGCAGTTATCCAATCAAAGTAGTGTTTCCTTCATCTCACACGTTCATCATTTCCTCACACGTTCATCATTTCCTTGTGGGTTAGAACATTCAAAAGACTCTGTTCTAGTTATTTTGTAATATACAGTATTTTACTGTTAACCATAGTCACTGTACTATGCAACAAAACCCCAGAATTTATTCCTCCTACCTAGTTACAACTTTGTGTCTGTTGACTAACCTCTCTCCATCCTTCCTTCTCCCCTCCCCTTCCCAGTCTCTAGTAACCACTATTCTAATCTCTGCCTTATCTGTATCAACCTTTTATAATAGAAAAAGATTCTACATGTGAGTGACATCATGTGGTGTTTGTCTTTCTGTGTCTGGGTTACTGCACTTAACATGATGTCCTTCAGGCTTATCCATTCACAATTGACAGGACTTTATTTTTTTATGGCTGACTAGTATTCCATTATGTTTATGTATCACATTTTCTTTATTCATCTATGGTTGTATGCTTAAGTTGATTCTATATCTTGGCCATTGTGAATAGTGCTGCAATAAACAACGGGAGTGCAGATCTCTTCAACATACTGATTTTATTTCCTTTGGATGCATATCCAGTAGTGGGATTGCTGGATCATATGATACTTCTATTTTTGATTGTTTTAGGAACTTCCATGCTGTTTTCCATAATGACTGTACTAGTTTACAATCATACCAACAGTGTGTGTTCCCTTTTCTCCATATCTGTGTCAATACTTATTTTCTTTTGTCTTTTTGGCAATAGCCATTCTAACTGGAGTGAAGTGCATCTTCTTGTGATTTTGATTTGCATTTCCCTGATGATTAGTGATGTTAAGTATCTTTTAAATGTACCTGTTGGTCATTTGTGTGTCTTCTTTCGAGACCTGTCAAAATCTTTTGCCCATTTAAAAAATCAAGCTGGCCAGGTGCACTGGCTCACACCTGTAATCCCAGCACTTTTGGAGTCCAAGGCAGGCAGATCACGAGGTCAGGAGATCGAGACCATCCTGGCCAACATGGTGAAACCCCTTCTCTACTAAAAATACAAAAATTAGCTAGGTGTGGTGGTGCATGCCTGTAGTCCCAGTTACTTGGGAGGCTGAGGCAGGAGAATCGCTTGAACCCGAGAGGTGGAAATTGCAGTGAGCTGAGATGGTGCCACTGCACTCCAGCCTGGCGACAGAGGGAGACTTCATTTAAAAAAAAAAAAAAATCGTTATTATTTTTTCTGTTGAATTAAATTTCTTATATATTTTGGATTTTATCCCTTTGTCACATGTATAGATTGCAAATATTTTTCTCCCATTCTGCAGCTGTTTTCACTTTGTTAAGAGTTTTCTTTAAGGTGCAAAGGATTTTAGTTTGATTTAATCTTATTTTGTCTGTGCTTTTGAGGTCTTATTTTTAAAATCCTTGCTCAGCTCAGTGTTGAGAATAATTTCCCTTTTTTCTTCTAGTAATTTCATAGTTTCAAGTTCTACATTTTAAATCTTTAATCTATTTTGATTTTTGTATATGGTGAGAGGGAGGGGTCTAATCTCATTCTTCTGCATGTGAATATCTAATTTTCCTAGTACCACTTGTTGAAGAGACTGTCTTTTTCCCAGTGTATGTTCTTAACATCTTAAAAAAATCAGTTGGCTATTGTAGGTGCAAAAATGTATTTCTAGGTTTTCCGTTTTATTTCATTGGTCTGTCTGGTTTTATGCTAGTTCCATGCTGTGTTAATGTAGTTTTATCGTATATTTTGAAGTCAGGTAGTATGGTGCTTCCAGTTTGGTGCTTTTTGCTCAGGATTGCTTTGGCTATTTTTTTTTTTTTGTGGTTCTATATGAATTTTCAGATTGTTTTATTTCTGTAAAGAATGGTGTTGTTCTGATAGAGATTGCATTAAATCCGTAGATCACTTTGGGTAATATGGCCATTTTAACAATATTAATTATTTCAATCCATGAACATGGACTATCTTCCCATTTATTGATGTGGGAAGATAATTTCTTTCATCAAAATTTTATACTTTTCACTGTAGAGATTCTTTCACTTCCTTGGTTGTTTATTTCTAGGTATCTTTTTTAAAAAGTAACTACTATAAATGGAATTGTTTTCTTGATTTTTTCACATAGTATAATATTAGTGTATAGAAATGCTACTGATTTTTATATGTTGATTTTGTGTTCTTCAACTTTACTAAATTTATTCTAACAGTTCTTTTGTGGAGCATTTTGGATTTTCTATCTATAAGATAGTATCTTCTGCAAACAGGGACAGTTTGACGTGCTTCTTTCCAATTTGGATGCTTGTTATTTCTTTCTTCTGCCCAATTTATCTGGCTAGAACTTGCAGTAGTATGTTGAATAGAAATTGTGAAAGTGGGCATCCTTCTCGTTATTGATCTTAGGATTGATCTTATTATTGATCTTTTCCCATTCAGTATGACGTTAGCTGTGGACTTGTCATATGTGGCCTTCCTTGTGTTGAAGTGTATACCTTCCATACCTAATTTGTTGAGTTTTTAATCATGAAATGATGACAAATTTTGTCAAAGGCTTTTTCTGCATCTATTAAAATGATCTTATGGTTTTTGTCTTTCTGTTAATATGATGTATCACATTTACTGCTTTGTGTGTGTTAAACCATTTTTGCATCCCTCTGATCCCTCTGATGAATCGCACTTGAACGTAGCAAGTTATCTTTCTAATGTGCTGTTGGATTTGGATTGCTAATATCTTGAGAATTTTTTGCACCTATGTTCATCAGGGATATTGTACTATAGTTTTCTGTGTTGTATTGTTATCTGATTTTGGAATTAGGGTAATGCTTGCCTCATGAAATGAGTTTGGAAGTATACCCTCTGTTTCAGTTTTCTGAAATATTTTGAAATGAATTGATACTAGTTTGTTAAATGTTTGGTTGAGTTCAGCAATGAAGCCATTCGTTTCTGGGCTTTTCTTTGATGAAAGAGTTTATTACTGATTCAATTTCTTCACTTATTATTGGTCTGGTCAGATTTTATATGTCTTCCTAATTTAATCTTGGTAGGTTGTAAGTGTCTGGGAATTCATTTTTTCTGTGTTATCAAATTTGATGAAATTTGTTGAAAACTAACTAAATTTTGTTCATCTTTTGAAATTATTTTTAGTCTCTATTTCATTTATTTCTCCTCTGAATTGAATTATTTCCTTACTTCTACCAACTTTGGGATTAGTTTATTCTTTTCTTTTTTCTCTTTTTTTAAGATGGAGTTTCGTTCTTGTTGCCCAGGCTAGAGCGCAATGGCGCGATCTAGGCTCACTGCAACCTCTGCCTCCTGGGTTCAAGCAATTCTACTGCCTCAGCCTTCTTGAGTAGCTGGAATTACAGGCATGTGCCACCATACCTAGCTAATTTTGTATTTTCAGTAGAGACAGGGTTTCTCCATGTTGATCAGGCTGGTCTCGAACTCCCGACCTCAGGTGATCCGGCCACCTCGGCCTCCCAAAGTGCTGGGATTACAGGTGTCAGCCACCGTGCCTGGCTGATTAGTTTGTTCTTGATTTTGTAGTATCTTGAGGTGCATCATTAGGCTGTCAGAAATCTGTTGTCTTTTTTGATAGAGGCATTTATTGCTATAAGCTTACCTCTTAAAACTGCTTGTGCTATGTTTCACTATGATGTATTTTCATTCTCACTTGTCTCAAGAAAAATTTTTTTTTCCTTTTTAATTTCTTCATTGACCCATTGGTTGTTTAGGAGCATGTCGTTTCCATGATTTGTGAAGTCGTCAGTTTTTCTCGTTGTTGATTTCTAGTTTAGTTCTTTCCTTTTCTTTCTTTCTGAGACAAGGTGTTGCTTTATCTCCCAGGCCCAAGTGCAGAGGCACAATCTTGGCTTAGTGCAACCTCTGCCTCCTGGGCTTAAGTAATCCTCTTACCTCAGCCTCCCAAGTAGCTGGGACTACAGTTGTGTGCCACCGTGCCTGGTTAAATTTTGTTGTTGTTGTTGTTGTTGTTTTGTTTTGTTTTGTATTTTTAGTAGAGAGGGCTTTCACCGTTTCACTGTGTCGCCCAGGCTGTTCTCAAACTGCTGGGCTCAAGCAACCTGCATACCTTGGCTTCCCAAAGTGGTGGGATTACAGCCGTGAGCCACCACACCTGGTCTGATTTCTGGTTTTATAACGCTGTGGTCAGTAAAGATACTTGATATTATCTTAATCTTTGACAATTTGTTAAGACTTGTTTTGTGGCCTAACATGTGATCTGTCCTCAAGAATGTTCCATGTGCATTTAAGAAGAATGTGTATCTGCAGCTGTTGGATGGAATGTTCTGTAAGTGTCTGCTAGGTGCATTTGGTCTATGGTGCAGCTTAAGTCCAGTATTTCCTGATTTCTCTGTGTGTGTTTGTGTATGTATGTATGTCTATATAATTTATTCATTATTGAAAGTGAGCTGTTAAATTGTCTTACTATTATTGTATTGGAGTTTATCTCGTTAGATTGAATATTTACTCTATATATCTGGGTACTTAGGTATTAGGTACATGAATGTTTATAATTGTTATATCCTGTTGTTGAAATGATCCCTTTATCATTATATTATGACCTTCTTTGTCTCTTTTTACGGTTTTTGAATTAAAGTATATTTTGTGTGATATGAATATTGCTACTCCTGCTCACTTTTGGATTCTGATTGCATGGAATATCTTTTTCCATTTCTTCACTTTCAGTCTGTCTTTAATGGTGAGGTAAGCCTCTTTTAGGCAGCATGTAGTTGAGTTTTTTTGTTTTGTTTTGTTTTGTTTTCCAGTCATGCAGCTACTTTATATCTTTTAATTAGATAATTTATTTACATTCAAGATTTTTATTGATAAGAACTCATATCTGCCATTTTGTTGTTTTCTGGTTGTCTTGTAGATTCTCAGTTCTTCTTTCTTTCTTGTTTACCTCTGTGGTTTGGTCATTTTCTGTGGTCCTAAGCTTTGTTTCCTTCTATCTCTTGTTTATCTCTTGTAATTGCTTTCTTTGTGAATACCATGGGGCTAACATAAAGAGCCTTGTAGTTATAATAAACTGTTTTAAGCTGATAACAAGTTAACTTTGGTCACATAAAAATACTCGACTTTTTTCCCCCCATCCCTAATTTATATTTTTGTTGCCTTTATTTCTTTAGCATGTGTTCCTTAGCCATTGTAGCTGTTGTTGTTTTTGACCAGTTTTACTTTAAACCTTCATCTAGAGGATTGAGAGATTTACATCGTAACATGATATCACTGGGACATTCTGAGTTGGATTTATAAATTTACCTCTATTGGTGAGGTTTATACTCTCACATGTGTTCATGATAGTTACAATGTTTTCATTTGCAGCTGTAGCACTCCTGTAAGCATTTCTTGTAAGGCTGGTGTAGGGGTGATGAATTCCCTCAGCTTTTGCTTGTCTGGGAAGGCCTTTAGTCTCCTCCAGGATAGTTTTGCTGGATATAGTATCCTTTATCCTTGGCTGAGAGTTTTTTTTGTTTGTTTTTCTTTTAGCACCTTGAATAAATTATCCCTTTCTCTCCTGGCATAAATCAGTAATTTAAGGTTACTGATGAGAAATCTACTGATAGTCTAATGAGGATTCCCTTACATGTAAATTGATGCTTTTCTCTTGCAGATTTTAGAATTCTCTGTCTTCAACTTTTGACAGTTTGTCTATAATGTGCCACAGAGAGAATCTGTTTGGGTTGAATCTAATTGGGAATCTTTGTGGTTCCTTAATCTGGATGTCTGTATTCCCCAATATTTGGGAAGTTTTTAGCTATTATTTCATTAAATAGGTTTTCTGTGCCTTTCTTCAACTTTTCTTCATCCACTAGTTCTATAATGCAAAAATTTGTTTACTCCTTTTTTAAATCTTTGTGTTATTTCACAAAACGTATTCTCGGATTTTGAAATTCTTTCTTCTGCTTGATCTGGTCTATTCTGGAAGCTCTCAATTGTGTCTTTTATTCTTTTTTTTTTTTTGAGACTGAGTCTGGCTCTGTCGCCCAGGCTGGAGTGCAGTGGCCGGATCTCAGCTCACTGCAAGCCCCGCCTCCCGGGTTTACGCCATCTCCTGCCTCAGCCTCCCGAGTAGCTGGGACCACAGGCGCCCGCCACTTCGCCCGGCTAGTTTTTTGTATTTTTTAGTAGAGATGGGGTTTCACCGTGTTAGCCAGGATGGTCTCGATCTCCTGACCTCGTGATCCGCCCGTCTCGGCCTCCCAAAGTGCTGGGATTACAGGCTTGAGCCACCGCGCCCGGCAATTGTGTCTTTTATTCACTGCATTCTTCAGACTTCTGTGTTTTAAATGATAGATCTTGTTTTAATTTCTCATTTTATAACTTTCCTGATTTCTTTGGGTTGTTTGTATTCTCTTGTATCTTGCTGAATTTCTTTAAGATCATTATTTTTAATTTTATAAACACCCTTTTCTTTGGGGTCTGTTACTAGAGACTTACTGTGTTCCTTTGGCGGTGTCTCGTGTCCTTGCTTTTTCATGTTTCTTGTGACATCTGCACATCTAGTGGAATAGTCACATTTTCCGGTTGTATGCAGTAGCTTTCATAGGGAGAGACTTTTCTTGTAGGTGGGTCCTACAGTGTTGGTTGGATATGGTACATTGGCTTTGGTTTGGGGTGGATTCAGTAGCATGGTCTCTGTGTAGTTTCTTCAGCTGTAATCTTCATCAGCAATGTCTGTGATTGCCTCAGTGGCCTAGGCTGCAGGAGTTTTTGATGGTGGTATAGTTTTGGTCGGGACAGGCGTGTCATGATAGTTGTCAGGCTGGACACTTGCAGGCTGGGAGGGGTGACAGGCTGTCTTTTGGGCTCCCAGGGAGGAGAAAGTATGATTTTCCAGCTTTTTTTCTATGTTTACTTAAAACTTTGTTGTCTGGCTCACAGTGTTCGCTATCTAAAGTCTGGCCAGTGGTGGTGGTCATATTGCAATCATTACAACTTCAGATTTTCTAGACCTTTTCCATTTTAGTGACTTTCAGCCTTCATTCGCTTCCATTCATGACCACAGAATAGATGTCATCTCTATTGAAGGCAAACTCATCCCATCCCTTCAGCTTCATCTAGAAATTCGTTTCATCTGTTACACTTTCTTTCTTCAGTTTTTAGCCTTCACTTCTACCAGCTTTTTCACTTAAGCACAGAGATATGTTCAGGACTCTCCCATTCTAACAGTCTCTGCCTTGATCCTACAAGATTCTGTCTCTAGCTGCTACCTTGCTTTTTATTTTTATTTTTTTCTTACTTGCTCTGATAAGCTGCTAGAAAAATTGGCTTACTCTCACCACCTCCATTAGTTTACCTCTTAATTATTCTTCAACCATCTGAGACCTGGCTTTGTTCTTTCTCTGCTGAAACTCTTTAGGCAAAGATTAGCAGAAGTCTTCTAATTGCTCAATCAAGTGGGAACTTTCAGTCCTTATCTTTCTGTATTTCTCCTTCATTTGACTTTGACTTAACTCTCTTGGTTTTTGTAATACCACCAGCACCTAGTTTATCAATCTCCCATGGGGACTTCATTCTATCTGCCTGCCAAATGGTGGAGTCCCAAGGAGTGTGGTCTCATCTGCTGTTCCTCATTACATGCTTTCTGGTCAGCATTGCCCACTGTGGTTCTCATCTACCATCATCCACCTCCAGAAGTGCCATAAATTTAGTAAATACACAAGAGAAGCATTTTTTTATTGCTCCATAGACTAACTCTGATCTTTTGTTCCCTATCATGGTTATGGAACTCACTACTCAGCATCAGCTGTCAAACTATTTAACTTTGCTATTTAGGTTTGTGTAAGTTATGGGACAATAATTAGGATAACTAGAATTAGCTTGTAGCTTATATAGGATACATCATAGAATTGCATATGTAAATAGTGAATATTTTGGCTTAATATGTGAAGGAGTATTTAGGAAGCTATCTGGAATGTTATCTAAGCCAGGATTCTGAAGGTAACTCCAGCTTCACTGTCCATTACTCACTATTTCTAAACACCCACCAATCCTGCCTACTTTATTTACTTAGTATTTCTCCAATCTACCATCCTTCTCTGTTTGACCAATCACTGCCCTAACTCAGGCCTTTATAATCTCTCATTTGACCTACTCCTTCACCTCCTTTGAACCTGTGCACAAATATTAGCTTCTTAGGCTTTCTCTGATCACCTGTATAAAATTCCCATCTGCTACATACATTCTGGTTCCCTGTACTGCCTTATATTCCTCAGTGGCATTTATCATCTTGTATATTATATAATTTCTAATTTCTGTCCTTTATATCACCACCCCACTTCAAGATGGCAAGAATTTATCTGTTATATTAGTGACTGTCCTAATAGGAAAAAAAAATGGCACATTTATATTAGGGTAACTTGAGAAGAATTTTTAAAAGTCAGTATTTATAAAGGTGTAGATATAGAGATAGTGAAGTACTCTTGGGACTAGTAATAATTGGGCAGTTGATACCATTTTTAAGCCCAAAAGGGCATAGTGAAGGAGCAGGTGCCTGAACCTGGATTCAGAGAGACTATGTAGAGGAGGCCACTAGGCAGGAGCTGTGGCCTTTGCCTCAGCTTGGCTGATTACCTCCTTAATCCTCACTAATCCTAAATTACCCAAGTTCCTTCTTTTCTGGCCCATTTCACAGTCCAAACCCAACTTTAAGCCAGAGGACAAGGGGAGCACTTGATGTAGTCCATGCAGTACGGCCTCCCAGTGCATAGGGCAGGTGGAGGGTGGAAACTAAATCTACATAGAGGAGAGGGAAGGTATTCAGAATATCTTTTTTCTTTACTGTCAGCACCTTGAAGAGTGCCTGGCATATAGATAATATTTGTTGAATGAAAGAATTTGTTACTGCTTTACTGGCCGCATGAACTTTAGTTTTGTCTATTCTATTATAACTTGATGGCTGCATTCCTACATACTTGATATCAACTCCTCATCAGCTACAAAAGCAGTATTCCCCTCTCCCCCTTTTTAAACATCAAAACTCTTTTAAAAAAACATTCATAAATGCATCCCCAATATATAACAGATAAAAGTATAGTAAACAATCCCAAGTCTGTCTGCTTGGGTTCCCTCTTTGCCTATCAGGAATGTGACTGTCTTGTTTGAAGCCCACTGAAGTAGAAAACGGGATGAGAGACACATTCTTCAATGTGGCATAAGATTTCCATGCTTGGCTCCTGCCTATCTCTGCATCCTTATTTCTCAGTAGTTTCCTTATGTTTTACTATCCTGTAATTGAAAGAATTACAAAACTAGTTCTCTATACACGCTTTCTTTCTGTTCCAGCTGCTGGGAATTAGCTTCCTTTGTGCTTTTTTTTTATTTGAATGATAACATGTTTACATTCATTAAAATTAATAAAGATTCATTACAGTTGTTTTCTCTTTAGGCATAATTGGATCTCCTATACTGAGACATTGAATGAAACTTTGTTTTTTCCCCATTATATATTAAGCTCCTTGAGGTTCTTTTCAACTTTGCATTATTTCAGGATTTCTATTGTTAAGAGTTAAGGTTGGCCCACTTCTCTGATGTGAGGTTCATGGCAGGAAGGTTCCATGTCGCTCAGCTGCAGAGTAGAAAATACTGAGCAGGGCATACATTGGGATGCTGTCATTATAATATAAACTGTGTTTATAAAAGGACATCATCAATTCAGAAAATACCTTTTTCATTGACTGCAATGGTGCCTGGTGATCTTTCTATTACAATGCTAAATTATGGTCATTTAAATTATAGAATCATACATGCGTTTATGTTAAAGTAATTATCAAGCTAGCTGTGACCTATGAGAAAAATCCTGAAGAAATGACAAAGGGATCAGGTGAGTGTTTTTGAAGTCAAGTGTGAAAAGTCAGACCACTCCGGGTCATGGGACCCTGCCAAGGCAGAGCAGGTCAAGTGCTGTGCCCAGTGGGACCAGCCCCCAGTATGGTGCCAGGGACTGGGTGTGAGAAGCCAAAAATTGAGAATACACCTCAGAAAGGGGACATGGACAGATACCACAGACTAATTTGCATATCTCATGATTTAGCCCTAAGGTTGTGCTGATAATGGATCAGATATTTTCAGAGTTCAGTATTTTCAAAACCATCACTGATCACCTGTTGGCATTGTTTTACATCTCAACCAAGGACACACTTTTGGGACATTTGTTTAACAAGTGGTAAGCTTTTATTTGAAATGTTCGATTAAAGCAGAAGAGTCAGGCATTTTTTGTGCCTCCCCAAAGAAAGGTTTGTTTACTGTCCTTTGTGAATAAATATAATGTTATTATTTCCCATAAAGGAAAAGCTGATAGGGAGAGTAATGGGTAAGGTTAGGCAATGTTAAGCTCGTATATTAGTATGTTTAAGAGTGATCAGTTTAGGGATCTCTGTGACAGAGATGCCAACGCTCACAGTACTGTCTCATGTTGGAAACGTGTCTCCTCCACTTTTCCTCAGTCCTCTGAAATGATGGCCCTTTAGGAATTGACAGATACTATGCATATTTCTGTGCTGCTATGTGATTTGTCTAAAACAAAAGTTTCACAAAACAATTCTTACCATTGCCATTTAAGAGTCACTCTGATATGTTCTGTTTTCATTACAAACAAATGCTCATTATGATTTGTGAAATTAACTTCATAATTTCCTAATGGATAACACCTTGAAGTATGAAAAGTGCTACAGGATCTTTTATAGCTTTCCTCCTCCAGCTCTCTGTAATCTGCTACCATCTGTGGTGTAGGAAAGATTTCAGCAGTGACCACTGAAGGCCCTAAGATCTTGTCTCAACAAATAGCAAGGTATGTAACGGACTTTGGACAGGTTGTTTAACATCTCTGAGTTACAGATTATTCACCGGCAAAATGAGGGGCTTATATGAT
The DNA here is from genome assembly GCF_043159975.1 of Macaca nemestrina. Classification (NCBI taxonomy): domain Eukaryota; kingdom Metazoa; phylum Chordata; class Mammalia; order Primates; family Cercopithecidae; genus Macaca; species Macaca nemestrina. Next base: position 79,555,776 of record NC_092135.1, on the reverse strand, counting down.
ATTGTCTCTAAGTACTATCAGTTCTGACCACCTGTGAACTTTCATTTTAAAGAAAATACCTATTTCTATGGCCTTTAGACATTAGGGAATTTTGTCAAATTAAATAAATCTCAGTCAGGTTTGATGGTCAGTGGGGCCCACTGTCTGGTGTGTGTGGAAGGGTGTTGTATTTTACATCAGGAACTTCACAGCCCCTGGGAAATATAGGTCAAAGCCCTTTGCTCCCCTTACTCAGCTTTAGGGCGCAGTGACTAGAGGTGGGCAATTGCTATGGGGTAGGTATTGTCATTGGAAAGGAAGAAACCATTTTCTGCAAGAAAACAATTGGTTGAGGCTAGCTTTAAGCAGCTGTTTCATAATGGACAAAATGACTAGCTCATCCATTCTTCGTTTATTTCTCTGTATCCTCTATCAAATTTCTGAGTAAAGATTTTACACTATGCTTGATTAACATTCAAATATTATGTTTCAAATATTTTTAAAAAATAAAACTAGGCTTTCAAATAATAATTATGGCTTATAACTCTCTATTTTTCATATACTTACTATGTCAAGTTACCAATTTCATGTTATGTTTTTTCAAAAGAGTATTCCTGCCACAACTCAGAGCTCAGCTGAATCAGAGCAGTGACTAGAAAATCTGAGAAAGCTGAGCTTCAAAATAAGGTCTGGAAAGTGTTTCTTATTGTTACAAGAGAATCAAAATGATTTTCCTGAGCTTTAAGTCTATATAAGTATTTACTTGAAACTTAGCAGTGTAAAAGATAATGTGCAAAAATGTGAAAATGAGAAAAAACAGTTTCAAAACAAGAGTTAGTGATTATGTGAGACTTAGCAGAACAGAATATAGTCTAAGTATTAATCTGTCTAAGCTGTTTGGGAACAGATGTATGTGAAACAGATACCCGGTGTTCTGTTGTGTACACCCCAAGTGAGACATCTGTTGGTAGACCGTGTGGTCAGAAATAATGGAAGCAGGGGTTAAACCCCAATATGACCTATTACTCATGTGAATTATTGAAGGACTAATTACTCAGTAAAACATGATGCTTTGATTCATCAGTCTACACATTAAGAAAGAATCCTCTTTAGAAAAAAATTAATTCTGTTCCTAAGCTGTCAAATTTGAGGAAATTTTTAAAAGATGGATGCAAAGACTCAAATTTCCATAGTAACTGCAAATACTATCTGCTTATAAAGTTTTAAAATGTTTTCACAGGTCTACTACTTTATCATAAAAATAGCCTCAAAGGTTTTAGCTTTTTGTTAAGGTAGGTTGGGTCTCACAGAAAACAAATGTAGAGTGAATTTTCTAAAGCAGGGCTGTCCAGTTAGACTTCATGAAATGATGGGAGTGCACTGTATCTGAACTGTTCAATACAGTTGCCACCAGCTACATGTGGCTATTGAACAGAAGCATGGCTAGTGTGACTGAGAAACTGAATTTTTAATTATATTTAATTTTCATTCAATAACTGCATGTGGCAAGTGGCAACTGCATTGGACAACACAGCTCTGACACATGAAGAGTTGAAAATGTTTACTTTACTCCCAAGCTTTCATTTTAGTCTTTGTTTCTACATAGAAAGGAAGATACAGCTTTCAAAAAACGAACCTGAATGTAGAACTGGTGTGTTATGCAATTTGAGCTGCCTTTTTAAAGATAAAGCAACTGAGTTGAGAGATTTCAAAGTGGCAGAGTCCTTTAACATATTTCGTGGGCTGGGCATAGTAGCTCATACCTGTAATCCTAGCACTTTGGGAGGCTGAGGTGGGAGGATTGCTTGAGCCCAGGAGTTCGAGACCAGCCTGAGCAACATAGCAAGACCCCATCTCAGGGAAAAAATGTGTGTATATATATGCATACATATATATACATACATACATATATACACACACACACATATATATAAACATATTTGTGTACAAAATATTTTATGTGTAGATTAGTTGGTTACTAGTAAAGTTGAAGTCTTGTCTATAGAAATCATTGTATTTTTCATGGTCATTGTGCTACATTGTTTGAACTGAAATTTGGCAAATTCAATCTGTTTCTTACTGCAAGAATAGTACATAGATTTGAAATGGCACGTCTCTTAGTCTGTGTACTCTGACCCTGTGAACATCTGGAAACTAATGTTATTCCTAAATATACTGTGACCACATGGCACCATCTGAAGGCAAACACTTTTTAAAACTGATCTACTTTTGTGGACCTGTCCTCTCTCTCTTTCCTGCACCCCCCATGGGGCCCTTTGGGGCTGGAACTGGCACAGACCTATTTCCCTAGGAGTGGATTCATTGAAGCCAAGGGACATGCAAATTGAGAATCAGATAGACTGGACCAAGGTCATTAAACCAGAGAGGTCAATCCAGATGGGGTTGTCCAAAGTAGGAAGTTCTGAAGTGAATTGCAGGGATCTAAACACGGTAAAGCTAAAGGAATAGAGAACCAGGGCAATGGATATAGAGAACAGAGCAATTGAGTATGCAGGAAGATGCTATTGCTTAGACTGGACGTTTTTGTACCCTCTAATTTGAGAAAATGGACCATCCTTGGCTGGGCACGGTGGCTCATGCCTGTAATCCCAGCACTTTGGGAGGCCGAGGTGGGTGGATCACGAGGTCAGGAGATCGAGACTATCCTGGCTAACACGGTGAAACCCCATCTCTACTAAAAAAAAAAAAAAAAAAAAAAAAAAAAAAAATTAGCCAGGTGTGGTGGCGGGTGCCTGTAGTCCCAGCTCCTTGGGAGGCTGAGGCAGGAGAATGGCCTGAACCTGGGAGGCGGAGCTTGCAGTGAGCCAAGATGGCACCACTGCACTTCAGCCTGGGTGACAGAGCAAGACTCCATCTCAAAAAAAAAAAAAAAAAAGAAAAAAAAAAAGAAAATGGACCATCCTTGTTGAAATGGTCAGGGATGTAGTAGATATAATTCATTACAGTTGTGTAATCTCAGCACTATGCATAACCATATCGCTTGTTATCCCACCTAGCCTGCCACTTGATTGGGTTATTAGATTACATTTCAGACATTGACAAATCTACAAGCATCATTAAAATCCTAAACACAGGCTTCTTCAAAGCCTTCTGACTGTATTCCTGCCCAAGTTTTAGAAGTACTATGCCAATGATGGTGGTAGTATATGCTGAGCAACTGAGTTTTGATTGTATGTGTTTGCATGTGTATGTGGGTGTGGTGAGCACCAGGAATGAACTCTCAGCCATGGCTCTAAATGCTCTTGTGTTGGCCAAAATCGGTATGAGCTAGGAGGAGAAAAACAAAGGAGAGAGAAGCATGAAGTTGAAGGACATTAAACCATTTGCCAACTTTTGACATGCAAACCAGAATTTGAGGAACCTTAGTGTAATGGATGACTGAATTCAGAGGTAGGCAGGCAAGCAGGAAGGTATAGTTACCAAAAATATTTACCATTGGTGAGCATCTTTGTCATTGGCATGGTGTTATGAACTTATATTAAGCCTAAGGGTAAGTCTAAAATGATGAACCAGCTGGCATCAGGGAATTCCCGTGTCCATTCCTAGATTTTCATTAGAAACAGTGTTCTGGAAACTAACACTGCTGCTACACAGCAGTGCCCAGTGCTTGACTGAAAATAGTGAACACTTATATTTGTTTACTCTGCTAGGTTCTGTGCTAAGTATCTTACCTTGTTTAATCTTAGCAAAGAAACTATGTAGTCTAGATAGGATTTTTATCCCTAGGGTGCAGAGGTATTAAATAACTTGCCCAAGATCATAGTACTAATGCAATTGCTGGGGTTCAAAGCTAGGCAGTCTGACTCCAGAGCCTGCACTGTCCCCATTAGGTTATGTTGCTTCCCAAGTCAAGCAAGCAAGAATTCCCCCTAATGCCATCAGGAGTCCGTCTGACATCTGAGTTGGTGGTAGTAAAGCATCATGGTCTGAACCAAAATAATAAAAACCTTTGAAACAACATTATCTGACTTCTTTCAGGCTTTTAAGACAGTTCTGTCATCAACAGCTTATTCCATTTCTCTGGCCACTTCCAATTTCTGAACAAATGAAGAAAATGGGAGTGATAAATTGGAGTTTTTAACAAGTTTTTTAATCCAATATCTTTTCATGGAAACCACCAAACATACCCAAATGTAGAAATAATTATGTAATAAGCCTTCACGTTCAACCCTAAGAGGGGTGAGGCTCTATGTGACCCATTACTGAGTTTAAACAGTTTTCAATTTATGGCCAGTCTTATTTCATCTATACTCTACCCACATCCCTTCCTCCCCTGGAATGATTGAAGTAATTCCTAGGCATCATATAATTTCATCTATAAGCATCTCAGCATGTATCTCTAGGAGATAAAGATTTTCTAAAAAATCATATTACTACTCTTCAAATTTAAAATCATCTTTATAGTTTTACATATCCAGTTAGTGTCCAGATTTTCCTGATATTTTCTCTTTTAATATGTCAGTGTTGAAATGAGGTCCATATTATAGTTGATGGCTATGCCTTTTACATTTTCTCATCCACAGATTCTTCTTTCTTTTTTATTCCATTCAATTTATGTTTTGAACAAACTAGCTTGGCCTGTAGTTTCTCATGGGCAAGAATAACCTTCGGACTGGGATGCCCATCACGCTGATACCTGTAAAGGGGATGAGGCAGGCTGGGGAAGGGAGAGCCTCAGAGCATGATCAGATATCACAAGGTCTTTGCTTACCTAGGGTGAGGACTTGGGAAAAAAATTGCCCATTAGGAGTCCTGCCTTGGGCGAAAGTGGCCAAACTTCAGCTGTGCTGTCACAGGCTGTGGGCTGCCTTGGAAATGTAGGACCTCAGCTCCTCTGAAGTTGAGGTGGAGCTTGAGGGTACCAATCCCTGGTGGCCATTACAATGATAACTACACTCATTGCCATGGCATGGCAAGTTTCTCCTCAAAGGTGGATCCTAGCATCCACCATGACCAGTGAGGGTTTTTTTTTTATTGTTATGATCACTATAAACTCAAGGATTTAAACCTATTAAATATTTTTCAATTCACAGCAATGCATATTTTTACTGATCTTCAAATTGTCACAATTTTGGATTTTTAGACCAATGGGAGCCCCTTCATCTTGACTTCTGAGTTCTTTTGACATTACCTCAGCTGTCTGATAGCTTCCCTGCTTTCTCGAATGGCAAGATAATCCAGGTTCATCTTGAACATTTCATGCTTGAGATACGGAATCGAGCTCATTATCAGAGGGGCCTGCTTGCTTTTACTGGGTAGTGGTATTAGAGACCACAATTTGAGAACTAAGCAACATCATTGCTAAAACTTCCCCTATGTGTACCTTGTTACTTAGGTTTCTCAAAGAACAGAGCTAGAAAATATGTTGGGCTTTTTTGTTTTGTTTTTAAAGAAAAAATGTATCTTTAAAAAATGTTTTTAAAGAAAAAATTTAAAGAAAAAAATGGATTATGCTGATACTTCCAATTCAAGTGCAAGCCTAAGCTTTTCACATTGTCTCTTTTCTCCTACCCTTAAAGTCCTGATTCCTAACTGTAACAACATCATTACTCATTTGCTTTCTTTATATTATATAGGCACAGTAGAGTAACAACACCAGAACTGCCAATCAAAAGTATAATTACTGAAACCCACTTAAGATAGTTCTACAATTTTTTTTTTTGTTCATAGAGTGTACACTACTAGGGAGGTGTAGTCAAATTAGTATGTTTTAAAGACACTTGGAATAATTCATATCTGTGAAGTTATACCCCCAACTTATTTGTTTTTTCTACTGTTTCATTTTGCTTTTGATGTTTAGGCTTTTCTTTTTAAAAAACAATTTTATAATTACGTGAAATACTTATATGGTTCCAAAGTCAAATCTACTAAACAAACTATATTCTGGGAAGTATAGCTTTTATCTGTCTCCCTTCTATGCTTTTCCTCCTTCCTGTAGGGAGGAAAGCTTATTTGTTCCTCAAAGCTCTGGCTTGTTCTTTTATTTTATATAAGTGAACATGTGCATATATTCTTTTCGTCACCCCCACAGTACCCACCTACTTAAACACATGTACCATGTATGTGTTTTTCCACGTTGACTTCTTTCTTACTTAACGATATGCCCAGAAGATCACTCTGTAGCGCTTTACATCGGCGCCAAAATCCATTATGTACTATTGTTTATTGAACTCTCTGTTGGAGAAGCTTGGATTGTTTCTAGTCATTTTTGTTATCACAAATAGTGGTTTAATAAAGAACTTTTATTAAAAGTTCTTTCTGTTTTTTTCAATATGCTTTTAGGATAGATGCCTAGAAGTGAGATTGCTGAGTCAAAGAACAAATGTGTTAATAATTTTGCCCAATATTATTAAATTCTTTCAAAAGACTTGTGCAGCTTTGCTTTTTAAAATCATTATTGTAGAAGGGCATCTATCTCCTGAAAATTTCTCCAGGAGAGTTTCTTGCCAAAGTTTTAAAAAACAACCTGATACATAATAAATGGTATCTCAGCATAGTTTAAATTTGTGTTTTTCTTATTAAATCATTCATGTTTTTAGCCTATTCCTCCTGACATTTAGGGGGCACCAATTATGGGGTCTCTGGAAGGTTCCAAGATGCTGTAATCAATTTGACATGATTTCCGTCTTAAGATATTCACAATCTTCAGGAAGATATATTGACAAAAGAATAACTACATGATCTGTTTTGTGTGCAACTTAGGTAGTACTTACAGAGCATTATAAATGCACATGGAGAAATAGGTAAAGGAGAAAATCATTCTGTTGGGTGGGCCAAGGGGGAAGTCAGGAAAAGCTACAGAGAGGTTCGAGAGTAAACTTGAATGTGGGCCTTGAAGTATGATTAGGAGTTAGCAAGACGAAGGAGCAAGGAACCCATTCTAGAAAAAGAAAATTTTGAAAAATCTCAAAAAAAAAAAAAAAAAAAGATGCTTTGTCCTATTTGGAAAATAAGAACATTGTCTTGTTTATGGGGGAGATGACAGTGCTTTGTTTTTAGTCAGTAGTTTATACAGCATTTTGAATAGCGTGCCAGGAAATTGGCGTCTCAAACTGAGAGTTGGGGAAGGTGTGACAAAGGCTGGGCATTAGGTGAGATCAAGTATTTGTTTTTTTTTTTTTTGGTAAAGTAGGTAGCAGGATAGATTACAAATGGGCTCCACACTGAGGAGTCCAGTGTGATGGCTGATCCAGCAGATCAGGAGGCAGTGGCTGCAAAGCAGGGAGAATGGTGAGGTAAGCCTAGATGCAAGGGATATTGTCAAAGACAGAATTTGGAGGATGTGAGGCTTAAAAAGGAAATAAATAATAGTGATGCTGAGATTTCTAGCTTGAGCAGTGGGATAGTAGACACTGTGCAAATTAATTTTTAAATCAGCACAATGTGAAGCATCTTATTTAAAATATATTCGACCAAATCTTAGCATCAGATGTGCCAGTGACTTGCAAAATGTGTGAACAGAAGAGAAGTAGCTTCAAAAGTGCACAAACTGGAGAAATTGCTCCTGAAGGACTGTAAGTTGAACCCTTTTAAGCCTATGATCTGTGTTTTGTGAGCCCTAGGCTCTTTCCTTCTGTATCCTGTTTCTTATTAGAGTAGAGGCTACTTAAAAATAATCATAGTTTAAAGCTTTCTATTTTCAGAAAATATTATTCATTAGATGTTAGTAAATAATGTAATCTTTGTACATTCATAATTCTGTATTATTGGAGTGTAAAAAGTCAGTGGAATAGTAATTTGTAAATATGTCAATTTTTATCTGTGGAAAATAACTGCTCATACCATTTTAAGCTTAAAAGTTCATTTACTTCTTAAAATATCCATGTTGATATTATTTTGTCTAGTACAAATAATTAATATTTACCCCAAATTAAGCTTTTAAGTTTACTAAATGTTACAAACATAATTCAAAGCACTGTTTAGTGTCCATCTGTGCAGGAAAAATAAGATCAATACAATTGAGCAGCTGTTAGCATGTATTGGTTTCCTTATATTTTAAGTATGTTTTCATGTTTTGAAGGTGTAAAGGGATGACAGTATGTTTTGTTGTGGTTTTCATCATACAGATAAAAATTTACTACAGTTGAAATCTTGGTGAACATAATACATTTTAAAAGTTCCATTCCTCGCCCATTTATCTGGATATTTAAACACAGTAAAATAAATAACATGGATACATTTTTGTCATGTGATTTGATTTATGTTTTTTAAAAAGTAGAAATAAATTTCTAAAAGTTATTTTTATTTTTTTAAATTTAGCATTTTTCATAGTTGAGGAACAAACACTATGTCTTGGTACCCTAGCTTCTGTACTAAAAACACATCTGTCATGTTACAGGTTGTTTTAATGTTTTTCATTGGGATCAGACCTACTCTGGAAATATCTCATGGGTGAGCTTTATTTTTATGAAATGTTCTTGGCACTTGAAGACCTTCTTAGGTACGTGCTTGACTCATCTTGCATCCAGTTCTTCTGCATGGAAAATATGTGCATTGAGATTCTAAGTGCCTTTTCAAATTTGACCTTCTTAGATAATAATATGAGTCTCAACAATTAGGAAAACTATGGAATGCCTTTTGGCTTTGACTTTTCAAAAGATTTTTAGTCAGTAATATTTAATTAGTATTCTCTGTGTACGTTGTACATTTTTGTGTGATATGACTAGTTCCAAAGGAATATTCTAGAAGATCTCAGCCTTCTGCTTTTGAAGGTGATAATGTACTACTAAGTTATGCATTGCTTTACATTAAAATAATGTTACAGCCGTTACTTATTGCTTAACTAGTGGGTATAGGACATCAGGTTGAAATAATTGATTTTGAAGTGAAGAATTCTTGTTTATATCTTAAACTAACCAAGTATGTTCCTTAACTTTGAGAATAACAATGATCTTTTTCATTATTCTTGAGTAGACTGGATAAATCAGAAAACTCATGTTAGAGGTCCCTGTAAAAACTTCAGTCTTATTTGGTAAGTGTTCTTCCTTTATAAGAGTATCAATAAAATCAGGTAAATTTAAACTCTGAAAATTCTACATACTGTCTATCACGTTCAATTTACTGTTAATACTATGCACTGGAAAATTTTTTTTCACCTTAATGAAACCGCTGGTCATTACTGCTGCTACTGATGCTCTTTTGTCTGCACATACTGTTGCAACATAATGTGTTGTGCATTTGATACGGATATTATCATATTGCCATAAGGAGCTGCTATTATTTTAGACACCAACTGATTCCATGATAGTGTCAGATTTCTTTAACATATGCTTATGTTTTTGTACAAATGACCCCAAGAAACATCTGCTAGTTTTGTGGTGGTATCTACTGTTTCTTTTTTAGAATTTGACCTGTCAGTCACTTTTTAACGTGAATCTACAATATTAGAGTTGTATTCCTTTCTAGTTTTTATGCTATTGATATTAACAAAATCGAGTCAATTTTATGGCATAATGCAAAGAGAAACTGAAGCTGTCTATGGATGTTATTTTAAAAATACCCTTTTCATGATTGTGCCTTTAAAATTTTATCATTGGTTGACACTTTAAAATTGAAAAGTGCCCTTTTAATGGATCTTTTAGGTTCCAAAATCTTAAGTCGAAAACTTCTGTCTATTGGTCCTGAAATTACTCTCTGAATTTGATAAGTATGTAGTACTTGTGGTATATCCTTGGTCAGTTTATATCCTGTGCTAATTACTAATCTTACTTAGTTTCTTCGATGGGTGTGTGAGGACAGGCAAAGAAAAAGGAAGTGTAATTTCTATAAAACTGAAATCTTCATGGAGATTAGAGAATTTCCTAAATAAAAGAAGCCACTCATTCTGTTGTAGTTAGGATCCCTTCTTTTACTTGCTTTTTGTGATCTTGACTGAGAAGCAACAATCGAGATTTCCATTGCCTGACACTTTCTCTTCTGCTTTTCTTTTTGTTTCTCTTACATTTTTAAAGATAGCTGTTTATTCAAAAACAATGTGAACTTTTATTTATTGGACTTAAACCTGGAACATCAACAAAACAAAGAACAAACAAAACTATCTTTCCAACTTTATTTTATTAGAGGATGCTATCAATACAATTTTGTATTACATTCACACTTGATACCAAACCTAAACCCAAGAAAGTGTGTCCTGTGTTGCAGCATATCCCTCTGTTTAAGATAATAACTAGAACAATTTACTTTTATTTTCTACTCATCTGCTCTCTGTGCATCAGCTGTTGTCCTCCCTCAGCCTCGAAGCATGTCATCATTTTCATCTCCATGCTCATTCAGTCATCCTTGCTGCTCTTAGTCCCCTTTTTGTCCCTTGGGTGACTTATGTCATTAGGACAACCTTCTGTCCCCACTTGGCTGAAACTGAGCTGAGGCCCTTGCCAGTTGCATTAGGTGTGGCACCTTTCATGGCTCAGTTTGGGTCTCTGTGATATCTGTGTGCCTTCTACTCCAAAACTCCATTCTGCCAGAGGTGGCAGGGTGACTGGAAGCTTTAGTTTCGGTGATAAAACCCAACCGTGGCTATGCTGAGTGTCTAAGTAGCTTTCATTTAGGCCTTAGATGAAATAGGAGAGTCAGGTGCCTCTGTGACCCTTGAGAAAGAGAGATTTCCCGCGGCTCTCTGGGCCCAGCACTCAACCATTGAAGTGAGCTGGTTAGTATAATTTCCCTAAATTGTGGTTTAGTTTCCCTATGTGTAGGACTGGAGTAGGACAAAGTAAGGGGAGTCCCTAGTGACCTTTCTGCCTCCTGAGGAGCAGGCCATTTACTTTCAGTTGTAGCTTCCCATCTGTCTGTCCCTACTACGCTATCCAAGGCCCTGGAGGAGCCACAGGATAAGGGAGGAGATTCATGGAAAAGGGCCTTCAGGTACTAGGTATATCTGGAGTAACATTTAAAGTTTGAAAGACTCTTTAACAATTTTCCTCTGACACTTATTACTGCCTATACTGGTTTAGTTTTAGTACAGTAAATTTTGTCTATCATGGGGGTGAAGAAAATAGAAATATTCACATTAACTTTGTATGGTGCTTGGTATGATACTCTGAACAGGTGCACCCATAATTGTTTACTTGATGTTCTTTTTAATAAGTCAATTATATCATGGGAAATTGAAGAATAGCAAAGTTAATTTGTTTAATCATTCTATGGGAAATCTTGCGTGCTCGTTTACTAGAGGAACATTGGGTTTCTTCCTTAAAGGACAAGGCTTTTTTTTTTTTTTTTTTTTTTTCTTAGTTCGTGTCTTTTATTAACTCATACAGTTACTTGTCTTCTGGCTTGTTGAAACAGTAAGTCAGACAACATTTGCCACAATAATGTCTGTCAAAGTGGCTTGCCATAAACACCCCAGCACCACATTCATCAGATGGGCACTCTCGACGAAGGCGACTAATTTTGCCATTCTCATCCACCTTATAATATTTCAGGACAGCCAGCTTAACCTTCTTTCTCTTGTGCTTATTCTTCTTGGGAGTGGTGTAAGACTTCTTCCTTTTCTTAGCACCACCACGAAGTCTCAACACAAGATGAAGAGTAGACTCCTTTTGAATATTGTAGTCAGACAAAGTACGTCCATCTTCCAGTTGCTTGCCAGCAAAGATCAGTCTTTGCTGATCAGGAGGAATTCCTTCCTTATCCTGGATCTTGGCCTTTACATTTTCTATCATATCCGAGGGTTCAACCTCGAGGGTGATGGTCTTCCCCGTAAGGGTTTTCACGAAAATCTGCATTTTTGTGGCGGCTCCACCGCAGATGGCGGATCGAAAAGCAAGGACAAGGCTTTGTTTTGTTTTTAATAAGACACACTCTTTATAATTAAAACAAAATCCCAGTGTTAAGGGATTACTGTTTTAAATAATTGGATTTCTTTCCTTTGTTTCTCTGATCCCTATATATGAGAAAAAAATCTAATGGTGTCTTAGGATAATAAATATTTCTAGATTAAAAAGTTCTCTTAACCACTGATAGTTAATAATACTTCTCAAAGTTTATGGATGATACAGAATGTAATGTAAGGTTGAGAATTTTAGATTTGGAAAAGGCAGGGATACAAAAACTAGTGAAAAACAACAAACTGGAAACACTTTTAAAATAGTGATGTATTTATCTTTGCAATAAATTATTCAGAAATATAAATAAACTCACTATTTACATAGTTTTATTTAAATTTGTCCTCAGAATACTAAATTTAGTACTATACATTTTCTTCTTTCAGATCAATGCTTTCCTGAAAATGGTATTTTAATATCTGCAGATGGTTTAGTTTAACAGTGGTTGGGGTAAAAATGACATAGGGAAGCACAATGTGACAGCCCAGCACTGTTACCTTTAGAGAAACTCTCAGAATAAACTCTATTCCCCTTTCCTTCTCTTTCCCCTTTCCATACTCAAGAGCCCTTTTCTGAGTCTCTTAAGTCATGTGTGGACCTTGGAGAGGATAAATAGCAGGGTGAGTGCTAAGAGGGGACAGTGCTTTGCTTGAGGCAAAGTTTTCCTCCATATGGGACCTTCCTCAAGCCCTCCCTTCAAACCCCTTAAATGAGAGCAAGAACTCCTAGGACAGAGGTCATGTGGAAAGCGGCATTAGCACGGAGGAGGGTGGTGTGGAGGGATGAAAGATGCAAAAAGCAGCATTAGCATGGGGGAAGGTGGGGTGGAGGGGTGTAAACGGAATGAGAAGTGAAGTGGTTGAAGGGCCATTTTTCTAGTTGACCTCTGGGCTTTGATGAACCTTTTCCAATGGACCTGTTTCTCCACTTAGCCCTGGGCTAATCTTGACTCTTAACTTTCCAGGTATATGGTTATGCTGATTTCTCCTGGGTTTGGAAGCTCTGAGGAGCGCTGGTTCTAGTTCAATCACAAGACTTAAAGAACAAGAAAAATAAAACAATTTTTAAAAATAATTAAAAAGATACTTTTAAAGAACCAGTGAAAACTTGGGAGTAAAAATATCGAAGACTTGAGAAATTTTCATCTTTACCCTTTGAGTGGGCAGCATGAAAAATTATTGTAAATGGTGCTTTCAAATCTTACACAAGGTTCTCAGTTACCTTCATCTGTATTCCCTAGACCGTATTGCATCCCTTGCTATCTTGACTAATTCCCACCTACAATAATTCAATGGTCTCCCAATATAATCTGGTATTCTAATTAATAAGCTAAGAAATTATTTGTTTTTTCTCTCATTGGCGTTAAATATTCTTCAGTGCCCACATTTGGAAATATTGGAACACAGAAATGAAAAAAGATATGATCAGTTTCTCTGCTTGCCACGTTTTCCTTGATATGGCAATATGACAACAGGTCACTCTTTGAAGAAAATTCAGAGATGCTAAAATAGAAGTTAAAACTGAAGACAAGTCAAGGCAGGATAGTGTAGCAGTCTGCTAGGGCTGCCATAGCAAAATACTACAGCCTGGGAGGCTTGAACAGAAATTTATCTTCTCACAGTTCTTGAGGCTGGAAGTCAAAGATCAAGGTGCCATTGGGGTTGGCTTCTGAAGAGAGTTCTCTTCCTGGCTTTCAGGTGGATACCTTCATACAGCATCCTCATGTGGACTTTTCTCTTTGCCTGCATGGGTAGAGATCTCTGGTGTCTTCCTTGTAAGAACACCAGTCCTATTGGATTAGGACCCTACACTATGACCTCGTTTAACCTAATTACCTAATTTAAGGCCCTATCTCCAAATACAGTCACATTGGGGGTTAGGGCTTCAACATATTTTAGAGGAACACAAGTCAGTCCATAACAGGTGGATTTGCTATAGTTCTTCTTTACCTAAATCTTTCTTTTCCAACCTTGAGAGTGGGTTTTCGCCAGGTGTGGTGGCTCACACCTGTAATTCCAGCACTTTGGGAGACCAGGGAAGGTAGATTGCTTAAGCCCAGAAGTTCAAGATCAGCCTGGGCAACATGACAAAACCCCATCTCTGCGGGGCGGGGTGGTGGGGGACGGGGAAATTAGCTGGGCTTGGTGGTGCTCACCTGTAGTCCCACCTACTCAAGACGCTGAGGCTGGAGGATCGCTACAGCCCAGGAGGCAGAGGTCACAGTGAGCAGAGATCGCACCACTGCACTCCAGCCTGGGTTACAGAGTGAGAACTTGTCTCAAAAAAAAAAAAAAAAAAAAAAAAAAAAGTGGGTTTTATTCTTCCCTTAAATTCCTATTAATAGTGAGGTGAGGCTTTTTGTGTTTTTTTCAATACAATGGTTAATGTATGATTACTTAAAAATGATATATAACACCAAGAAATAAAGAATTGTTAGCCAAGTGAGAAGGAACATAAAGGAACATATTAAAATGGCTTGGAAAGATGGTAAATTTTTGCATTTTAAGTAGGTTTTCTCAACTCCAACTCTGCGGAACTTGGTCAATCTAATCAGTCTAAATGTAGCATAAATAATAATCTTAGTTACATGGACAGGAGAAATAGCAGTAGTAGCTCTCAAAGATAGTGAAATACATCTGAATATCACTAACAATGTCATGAATTTGCTTGTCCTAAAGTTTTCTGAAAGTATGAATTCATAACTGAGATTTTTTTTTGTCTGTGACTACTGATGTTTGAGGAGAGAGTAGTGTCAGCCCCCCCATTTATTACGTTTATTTCGTATTTTGATACTGAAATCAGTGTTCATTTTGTGTCTTCCTGATAAATCTTGCCTATAAGTAATTACCAAACATATTGAAAAGTTCTTAGGATTATCAGGTTGCTGGGCACAACCTTAAAAGGCCATGCAGAAAAGTGACTTCGGTGGCTATTACCCTGCTTTATTTAAGTCTGAGCATTTAGTTTCCTAGTACAATCAGAAATACTGACCTACATTTAAAAGTGCAACACTGCCCTATCTGTTATCTAAATCCATTGTTTTCCTGAGAGGAAATACCAGAAAAGAGGGCACCAATATTATTTTTCTGCTGTTCTTGATCATAAGTGATTACCTTTTTTTTGGTTAGGCATTCTGCTTCTGAAAGATAACTGAGGTTGAAGTTGGTAGAACTAAGATTCTTATATAAAATCATAGGAAAGATAATTTTCAGGATTATTGAATCATATTAAAAAATGATATGACCATGTGAAACGATGATAAGGACTAAAATGAGTTAATTCAATTTGGAAATAGTTATATTAGAATTTGCTTCTGTTTTTGACGAATACTGCTTTTTGAAAATTCTGAGTATTTAAGCTTTTACTACAGTCATTCTCCCTAAAGTAGACATAGAAGCGTGTTCTTATCTTGATTTGGTAAGGCTCTGAAAATGCAAAGCAACAGATGTTGTACCCAGCATAATTATATGTATCCTGGAAACACATCTTTATTGAGTGGGATTTGTTCTTGGGGAAACAAAAATTTGGCAAACAAAGGGCATTAACTTGCTGATCTCAGCAGTAATTACTTGGGTTAGATTATAATAATCTTGTGTAGGTGGTAACTGCATGCATGTATTAAAAAATAATATAATTCTAAAATACGTACATTAAAAGGAAAATGAACTTGTGTAAACTTTAGCTCATTTATCCCCTTGAAGAGCAGAAAATATCTCAATTTCATTATCTGAAAGTTCTTTGAACAGCTTTTTGGAAGAGGTTTCCAGGATTCCAAATCCTAATATGTATATTGATACTAAGGTTTTGGACTAATCCTTTGGGGGTTACTGCCTTTTTTTTTTATGCCCACTGAAAATAGAGCATTTCAAACAAATGAACTGATGTCTGATCTTTAAGCATGCCAGTAACTCTGAAACAAATCCATAGTTATTTTTACCAATGACTGTATTAAAGCAGTACTTTCTGTATTCTCTCTTCCATTCCAAGGCCATTTTAAAACACCCTCTTTCTTCTCTCCCAATAGGTAAAGTAAAGCA
Source organism: Macaca nemestrina (assembly GCF_043159975.1). NCBI lineage: Eukaryota > Metazoa > Chordata > Mammalia > Primates > Cercopithecidae > Macaca > Macaca nemestrina. Next base: position 79,539,914 of record NC_092135.1, on the reverse strand, counting down.
GAGCTGCTTAGGTCTGGGTTATGGAGGAATTATCTGGAGGTCAGTTTGAGAACCACTGTGTAAACCATTTCTTAAACAAGTAGCTACAAAGTTGTGAAGGCCTCACAAAAATTTCTGAAGTTGGTGGTGGTGGTTTTTGGAGTCTGAAGCTTAAATAAGAGTTTGTCAGTAGTCCTGGTCTAAATAGCTGGTTGCTACCAAGGCCATCTAATATTTTTTAAAACAAATATTCTGAACACAAATGAAACCTTCAGGACAAGACATTTATGTTTTGAGAATATTCTTAAATGATTCCTGTCATGTATCTTATTTTATATATCTTAATGATGAGCATGTATTTTTTATTTTTTATTTTTTATTTTTTTTTTGAGACAGAGTCTCGCTCTGTCTCCCAGGCTGGAGTGCGGTGGGGAGATCTCCGCTCACTGCAAGCTCCGCCTCGCGGGTTCACGCCATTCTCCTGCCTCAGCCTCCCGTGTGGCTGGGACTACAGGCGCCCGCCACCGCGTCCAGCTAATTTTTGTATTTTTAGTAGAGATGGGGTTTCACCGTGTTAGCCAGGATGGTCTCGATCTCCTGACCTCGTGATCCGCCCATCTCGGCCTCCCAAAGTGCTGGGATTACAGGCGTGAGCCACCGCGCCCGGCGAGCATGTATTTTTTATTGTTGATGATGATCTTATAAATGAGCTATCACCTAGTTTCTAATTCCGAACAGCTCCTTCATCAGTAGAATATTGCTGTAGCAGTTTTCCCATCTGTTAAGAAAAAATGATGACTAATAAAGAGTAGCACATTTCAGGGCTGGTGTGCTATTGCAACATCTAGTGTTTTAGTACTGAGGACAGTGATGTATGCAGTGTTCCTTACAGTCATGGAGTGTGGGAATGTTTTCCTCTTCGGCAAAGTCTGTGTATTTCCACAGCTGAACTCAGGATCCAAAGGAAAACCATAAGATGATGAAACCAGATGGTTGTGTTCAAATTTCTATTCCCCACTACATGATCATTAGTTTTCGTCAAAAGAAATACTCATCTTATCCTGGGTTGGAATTGGTAAAGAAGTTTGCATTATGACTAGGACACATAAAACTTTTTAGGACGAGTACAAATGGAATTTGGTTAGATTTCCCCAAAATGTTTGGGAACAGATTTATTCCTCCCTAGGAACAGCAAGAGTAGCAGCATCACATGAGGCAACTCCTAGTAATTTTTTCTGCTTGCTCTTATTTCAATTATACCTTTTCATTATTTTCTGTATCTCTCAATTTCTGTTTCTCCTCTTAATGTATCCTGTAAATTTCTTAGTAGAACCTTTTTACCAATTAGGATTTCCTAGTTCACTTCAGGAGGCACTCAGGATGCCCCCTTTTGTAAGGTAGTAAGTTGGAAGTAAGAATTTGGTGAAGGTCCACATGACAGTTTGTTTCCATTCTCCATTGTACCAAACTGCTACAGGGAAAGAACCATATTTAATCAACCTCAAATCCTCAATATTTAGGTCAGAAAACACTTGGCATGGAAGAGACACTCAAATTTTGCAGCTACATAGATTACTGATAGAAAATATGTTTCTCGCCTTTACAAGCAGTATGAAACCAGTGTTATCTCTAAATATCTTCAGACTACTAGGGGCAAATACTGTATTATAAGAATAATTCTTCAAAAAGGAAAATCCAGCTACTCTTATATCACTACTCTATGTTGAAAGCTAGGGAAGATAAACTGGCTTCCAGCCAATGCGAGTCCATGTGGACCTAGTGCTGCCTGGAGATCCCTGGTCCAAAGGCAAGAGCCAGATACTGGTTGTCTGCTGAAAATGAGAAGATGACCTCTCTGGTAGTAAGGCCAAGTGACTCATCCCTGCATCTTTTCTCCTCTTCTGGTTTCTATAAGGATCTCACCTTTTTCCCCAGTACCTCCTCTCAAGAACTGCTTTCCCTTTTAACATGATCATACCAAAAAGTATCAAACGGTACCTTGATTTCCTTTCTGAGGTATTTAGGGAGCATATTTACTTTGTCAGACTCATTAGAAGTTTAGCTTCTTGGTAAGGTTGTTAAATGAACAACATGTTTGGGTGATTTGGGAGAGAATAGGAGAAGCCAGTCTCCTCTGATAGAGCAAACCTGGGGAGCTGTAGTTGACCCACCTGCCAACTGTCCTTTACAGTTAGGCGTGTGGCATCAGTGGGTGACTGACCAGAGTCACCATCTCAAGGGCGGCTGTTCTTTCCTTCCTGTGCCTTCTCAGACCTTTTTTTTGTTCTTGTTACTCCATTATATTGGTTTCTCTTGAGTTTTTTTCAAACGAGTATCACTGTCACTTCTACTGCAGTTCCTCTTTTATCGTTCTCTTTTTCTCTTAGTCTTCATTGTTTTCCATTTTGAACATTCAGAGGTCCATCAAAAAACAACAAAAAGCAAAATAACAGAAAGGGAGAGGTAAACACCAGTCAAATGAAGTATTATCGTAGTATGTTACTATACTCTTTAAAGTGATCGAAGGGTGGTTTTTTGGAGCCAGAATATGTTAGAATTTGGAATTTGCCACTCTTGAGACTGGGGCAAGCTATTTAAACACGAAGCTTATCTGTGTCTCCTCACAATCTGTAAAATGGATCGTAATAATAGCACCCAGTTTATGGTGTAGTGAGCATTCAGTGACACAATGAATCTAAACTTATTTGCACTACATAGAACAGAATTTTTGTCTATTAAACAATATAGCATTTTAGGCATGAAAGAAACTTTAGATTACATTGAATATTTATCATTTTTCTTACCAGAGGGTAAGTTTCTGTTTTGTTTGTCCGTTCCTCTAACTCCTAGAATAGTTTCCAGCACATAGAAATTCAACAAATATTTGTCGAATGAATGAATGCATCTATTCTAATCCTCATATTTTAGGAATGACCTGTCAGGCTAAAAAATGAAAGCATTTTCCTCAAGATTGGTGACAGAGTTTGGGACTAAATCTAGGACTTTCTCTTCCTACACCAGTGTCCTTTCTGGGAACACGATGCCATTTTCTCAATATTTGTTTATTTATATGGTGAATTGATGGGAAGCTGTGTTGTAGTATAAGAGGATAAACTTTGATAATGAGGTATACTTATCAGATTCTAAATTCTCATTAAAAAAATGGCACACCATTTATCTTCTACATTTTCATATGTAAAGTGAGGTGATTTCTACCTTATAGAACTATTGTGAGGATTAACTGAGATAATCTTTGTAGAGCACCTGGTCCCCCCCACCTTTTTTTTTTTTTGGCTCACCCCACCCCCCAACTTTCTAGCTAGACGACTTATACATTCACTTTATTTTTCATTCCTTCTTGAATCTCCTGTGGTCAGACTTTGACCCCTGTCACTCCACAGCTCACTCATCAAGGTCAGTCGTCATCTGATTTGACCTGTTAAGAGTCTGACAGGTAGTCACACGATGCTCCTTGATACAATTTTCTTCACCTGCCTTCTTGGATGTCATTCTTTTGGTTCTCCTCCTATCCCACTGGACTTCTTTTTCCCGGTCTCCATACTTGGGTATTCTCATTTTCCCATGTCTGTCCTCTGACTTTTTTGGTCTCTATTTCTGTTCTTTTTCTGGTTAGACCTTCTCTAGTTTCTGGCTTCAAATACTATCTAAATGCTCATGTCTTTCAAATTTATATCTCTAGACCTCGCCTCAGAATTCCAGTTTTATAAATCTTCTACTTAAATATTAGAGGTCTAATAAACTTCTCAAACTTATGTTCTACAACAAACTCCACATTTTCTCCTGTACTCTCTAAATATGTACCTCCTATAGATTTTCCCATTTCAGTGAGTGGGAACTTCATTATTCTGATTGTCCAAACCAAAAACACTTGGAGACCTGCTACATTCCACTCTTTGTCTTTCATTCTACATCCAACTCATCAACAAATCCTGTTGCCTCTTCCTTTGAAATATATCCATGTTTGAGCAGCATCATTGTCACCACCTTGGTGTTATATGTTCTCATTTCTCACCTGGAGTATTGTATTTCTCATCTGGAGTAGTGTCTGTCCTCCATGTAGCAACTTTGTTTTTGTTTGTTTTAAGATCGGGTCTTACTTTTGCCTTGGCTGGAATGCAGTGGTGATCATAGCTCACTGTAGCCTTTAATTTCTGGGCTCAAGTGATCCTCCTGCCTTAGCTTCTCCAGTAGTTGGGACTACAGGCACACAACCGCACTTGACTAATTTTTTTTTTTTTAACTTTTACTAGAGATGGGGTCTCTCTTTGCTGCCCAGGCTAGTCTCGAACTCCTGGCCTGAAGTAATCCTTCTGCGTCAGCCTCCCAAAGTGTTGGGATTATAGGCATGAACCACCATGCCTGGCCCAGATGTTAATTTAAAAGTGTACATTAGAGCACATCATTCTTCTGCATGTTCAGCTTAAAATCCAATGTCCTTAATGTAAGTTTATATCACCCCACATGGGCTACTTGTGCCTGACCCCTCTACTCTTATGTCTTATCCTCCGGCTTTCTTACTAGCACCAGCCACATCTTACTGTTCCTTGAACACACCAAGTATGCATTTGCCACAGGACCTTGATGCTTACTGTTCCCTTTGCCCAGAAACTCTTGGAACCAGCTATGTGTTAAAATTCAGATATTTACTGATTTTAGAGAGCTAAAATGGGGTATATATATTACATAACACTCACAGCTGGTTTGTGGTAGTGTTTCATAATTAAACAATGTTTCTGAATGAAACATTAAGAATGCCCATGCTAAGAGGGATGAGTAAAGACTCAAATCTCATTGTCAGTTCGGCTGCAGAATGAGGTCAGCTCAGGATTTGCTGCCAAATGACTTAAGAAAAAAATGTTTTTGGAGCTTTGGGGATTTCAGAATTGCAGATGAGAGATTCTAGACCCGTACCTACACAGCATGCTCCCTTATTTTGTTCCAATCTTTGTTCAACGATTATTGGGTAGTCAAGGAAGATCTCTGTCTAAAAGGCTTCTCTGCGTAGAACGAGACTGGCATGTGGAAGGTTTCCAATTAACAATATTAAAAGAGTGAAGCTCAAGTCATTTTTCACTCAAATACATACTATTTAGACCAAGACAATGGCCAGTTTAAGAATAGTTAATCATTATTGGAAACAAAGTACTATTTGATTAGGGATAGTTAACACAAACACTTATTAGTTTTAGGGATATGTGAAATACTTAATGGATGAGTCATCTGCTGACATAAAACCCATTATCCATTTTAGTTCCTGGTAGCCTACCTGGTTGAACCTTGTTTTATTGATCTGTTATTGATTTGGCCTGTAACTTCAAGTTACATTTTAATGTAATTTCATCCTTTTCTGATCGCCCTGTGTCTTCAAGCATTTTTAAACAGTTGATAGATAGTTGAAAGATGTTATCACTATTTCAATCTAAAAGATATTATCACTATTTCAATCTACTTAAAAATTTTAATACATTCATTTTAAGTATCACTTATGGAACTAATCAAAAACACAAGATAGTGAAAAACTTTTGTGAAGATCACCTGAAATTTTAACATTCGTTTATTTTCCTTACATAAAGGAACTTAGTCTCTCTGAAGAATTATGAGTAAAAAAGTATCATAATGATATTTGTCTAGTTTTGGTTGAGTACACTCCACAGGAGAAAGTTAGGCATGAGCAGGAATGATTGTAGTCCCACATTCTCAACAGTGCTCTAGTAAGAAAGATTTTATGTATTTCCAGAAATCATTTTCCTCCTCTTTAGAGCTTCGGGACCATAATTGTATTTAAATTGCTAATCTGTTTTAAGGAATCATAATAAATTGTTTAACACTTATATTCAATCAACTTTGTAATTTGTGTAATTTTTTTCAGGGCAACATTTGGAAAGTTTTTAAGAAAATGGGAAATATAGAAGTATTCTTAGTTTTACTATATTTTTTAAAAATGACATCTGATCTGACTGAAATACTTCAATCATTTTTGTTTTTCTCCCCAAGATTAGCTAGAATGGATGTGATTTTATTTTTTAATTTGCATTATGCAGAGTACTTTTTGGGGGGTTTTATGAAAAAGACTTCATTTATTTTGTTAGTGATGCTTCAGTTGCATAAGAAAATGTTCTTTTAAATATAAGTGGTCATTTACGTGCAGCCTTAAAGTTAGCAAACATGCCTATGAGTAGTCACTATTTTTGAAGGTCTATTTATATCTGACTGCAATGGCTTATATTCAATAGTACTCCTACTAAATGAAATAAAAATGGATGCCTCTTCTGCCACAGAGGCACAGGTGGACATCTTGGTAGCAAGCCCCATGCGGTGTGACACATGGCACAGCCCAACATGGGGGCAAAGAGCATGCGGCTTGAGCTAGGAGTCGTTTTATGGCTACTTTACTGTAGATTTGTGTTTTTCTGTGGAACAGCCATTATTGAAGACATTTATATAGTATGATGTTTGTTTTTCATTAAATGCTTATTATGATTTCTTAAAAATAGTCAAGACTTGATTAGCAGAACCTATTTAGAAGCCAGAGTTCCCCTGCTCCACCCCTCGCTATCTATATAAATGATATTTTTGACTCTGTCCTTTATAATGTTGGCACCCTGTGCATATTAGATGTAATCAGGGCTGAAAGGAAACTTGAATCCATCTGGAAGCAATAAACTTTTCTAAAAGACTGCACAGTGTTATTTAATCCTGTGACTTCTTACTGTGAGTGAAATTAAGGTTTGATGCAGTTGTGTCACATCGTATTGATATCAAATTTATCTTTCTAAAAAAAACCTGACAGTATTACAGCACAGAGAAGATGGCTTGCTGTAATCCTATAAGCTGTTTTACATTGATTACATGCTACATAGTGTACCTAAATATATAAAATACTTGATCTAGAATTTTTTCTCTAAAATTTTCTCATCAGGTAATACTTTCTCAACTTCACCTTTAATTTTGGCTTCTTATCATAGTACTAACTATGCGGTAGTAATTGTGTTATGATGAAAGGCATGGAGAAGAAATTATTATTTTAAAACTATTATAAAATGGAAACACACTTGTATAATTACCATCTATGTAGAATGCCAAGGTATAAACATTTAGCTTATTTTAGTATCAGACTGTTTGAATCAATTTTCAATAAAATTGGCTTCCTCTAATTTCTACTCCAAAATGGTTTTTAAAATTTTGTTTTACTTCAAATATGTTGGTAGCGTATCATATTTCATGTGACTAGGAGCCTAAATTATATCAGCTGACTGGCATAATTTGTGAAGTATATGTGTGTTTATTAAAATTCAAAGTTTTTATTAAGACTTAAAATTTTATGAAGACTTAAATTTTTTCCTTATAGTTTGAGTAAGTCCAACTGAAAATAACTTATAGACTTAGGAAATTTGACTACATTTTATAAGTCATTTCTTTGTAATTTTTCTTTCTTGTGAAATCAACTCTATCTTTCTTCAATGGCAAAAACGAAAACCAAATATATTTGTCAACTATATTCTTTTAATTGGAAATGAAAGGTTCGTATCCCCCATTTGCCTAGCATATTAAAAATAAACATGACCTTTGTCTTGAATGTTGTTAAGTTGGATTTTAGAAATCAAACCATGATAAGCTATATTAAAATTGCTTATCACCTTCCCTTTGTCTCCAGTAAGTCTAGGCCTAAAAATACTCATCATATGAATAACGTTTTACAAATACTTTTTAGAACATCTTGAATTATATGTGTGATTGAAGCTTACTTTTGGATGTTCAGTCAACAAGGCTTCTGACAGTTTCTTTTTATCTTCCCTTTCTTCCCTGCCACTGTGTACTCCAAAGTGATCCCTGACCACAGTGGTCCCATTGCTGGCATCAGGAAGGTGGACCGAGGAGTTCAGGTGTCCTAGACGCTGTTATCTGAATCTCTTCCACCTCTTTCCTGGTTCTAGGACCAGTCTTCAAGTAAAAATAACAATTACTTTAATCTCTCAGGTAAAGGTTCTTCTCCTTTTCAGCAACACAGATCTGCCTGTGCCGAGTTCAAATACTCTGAACTTTGAACAGTTGTTCTGAATACATTGTCATCTTATGATCAAGTAATGAGAGCATTGAGGGGAGAACCGAATGGGCATGGTATAAAAGTCAGACTTTAGTGTTTCTAAGTAGCAGAACCCTTTGGATAATTTAGAGGGCTGTGCGATATCCTCACCATGACTGCTGGGAAGTAATGGGATCTGACCTGCAGTGGTACTACATTGGCTGACAGTAATGACAGAGGTGAGAGCAAAGTACATATGACTATCCTTGAGGTTCCCAGGAAAAAGAGTATTAGTGAGTTGAACTGTGGGATGTAAGGGCCTTTACCAATAAGGAGTCCCATGACCAGACATAATCCTTAGACCCTGGCAATAGAAGCCATCATTGTGCTTTAGATCTCATTCTGTTCCTGCAGTCTAGCAAGTTCAGGACACAAAAGGTTTAAGCACTTTTTCCTTTGTTCTCATAGAAACAGTTGCCCATGGAGGTTTAGTTACACTAATATTAACATTTTAATATACACAAAGAAGTGCCTGGAATGCAGTAGGTATTCAAACTTGTTAAATTTAGACTTACCTTGAACTACTACAGTTTTATTCTTTCTCTAACCCCTCCCACTACCACCATCTTAAAACCACCATTTAATTAGTATTTTATAACAAGTTATTAAAGGCTTTCAAAGACCTTTGAACCTTCACTCTCTGGTAAGTTAATAACTTCTGATATGCGATTAAATGTTAACTGAGTAGTAGTGGGCCTTAAGAGTTCACAGGAACTGAGAAATGAAGGTTATTATTTAGAAGAGTGGCTCAGTGTGCTTTGACAGTTGGTTAATATTTGAAAAGACTGGAGTCAAGAAGGCCTTCCATGTGCTAGGAAATGAAGGAGCAAAGGTCCAGAGGTGGAAATGCATACAGTGTGATTAAGGGATCTTCTGATTGACAGTAAATACAGTCAATAACAAACTTTTATTGGAAGCCTAGCCTGTGTTTGAAGCATTAAGCTAGGTGCTGGGATACAGAGATTAGAGATGAGGATAATGATGAAGATATTGTTGAAGTGAATTGCTGAGACACTAGAGAAAGGACCAATTACCATAATCTGAGGCTCAGGAGGAATTGGTGCAAAGATCATCTGGTATGGTGTATATGAACTGTATATACAAACTGATATGTGTAGCTGAACTGATAATGCCAAAAAAAAGACTAGGTTTTTTATTAAGATGAATCCATTAAGGTCATATTTTCTGTTGGTGCCATTCTTGGAGACCTTCCCCAACCCTGTACATTTATCAGTGTTTTTCTTGAGGGACTGAGATGGAAGTGGACATATAAAAGAAAGATCTGGGCAAATACATAAGTAGCTAGTAAAATCAAGGAATAAATGATCTCAACAAAAGTGCCCTTCTTGAATGAAAATGGTGAAAGCCAATCACATTGATGAACTTGGGGTATAGAATATTAAATATTTCAAATTGCTTTATTTCATGATTCAGATGTAATAGGAACTTATTGCATAGAAAGTGTAAAAATAATCCAGTAATAAAATCTTAGGTATTTAATACAAGGTGATCAAAGATGCAATGCATAAGTCATGCCATTTTAGGCTTAATTTTCATAATGGTATGCCTGTCTTTATAAGACTGTATACCAGGAGTTCTCAAGTTTTTTGGTCTTGGAACCCCTTTATACTCTTAAATGATTGAAAACCACAAAGACCATTTATTTAAGTTATAACCATTTATATTTGTTATATTAGAAATTAAATAGACATTAAAAATATTTACTATTTTAAAGTAACAGAAAAGATTAGCATGGTGGCCCACACCTGTAATCTTAACACTATGCAAGGCAGAGGTGGGTGGATCACTTGAGGTCAAGAGTTCAAGACCAGCCAATATGGTGAAACCCTGTCTTTACTAAGAACACAAAAATTAGCAAGGCGTGCTAGCGGGCACCTGTAATCCCAGTTACTCGGGAGGCTAAGGCATGAGAATTGCTTGAACCCAGGGAGGTGGAGGTTGCAGTGAGCCAAGATTGTGCCACTGGATTCCAGCCTGGGCAACAGAGTGAGACTCTGTCTCAACAAAATAAAAATAAAATAAAAATAACAGTAAATAAGTTCATTGCATATTAACATAAATATTTGTATTAAAAATAACTATTTTCCAAAACAATAAAAAAAGCAGTACCATCCTTCTATTTTAAATTTTTTCACATCTCCCTTTTCTAAAAAAAATATTGTGTAAGTTTAAGGGGTGCAAGTGCAATTTTGTTGCACAGACATATTGCTTAGTGGTGAAGTCTGAGAATTTAGTGTATCATCACCCAAAAAACATATGTTGTACCCATTAAATAATTTTTCAACACCCACCCCCCCTCACCCTCTTGAGTCTCCTTTTTCTATCATTCCACACTCTGTTCCTATGTATACATTATTTTGCACCCACATAAAGTGAGAACATGTGGTATTTGACTTTGAGTTTTTTCAAGTCTAGCTTAATAGAAGACAGCTGAAATCTCAGAATGCTTCTTCATTCAGTCTGTTGTGAATATGTTGCTTTGATTGAAGTATGTAAGGAAAAATCCAGTTTAACACAGATGTGCAGCTGAAAAGGAAATGTCTTTTAATATGTTCAGATATTGTGGATATTCTCCTTTGATACTATAGCAAAACTTGTCAAGTGCTAATTCTTTAAAGGCTGGTTATAATTTGAAATCTGAAAACATATCAATTTAATTGTAGTCTGCTATTTGAAAATGTATTGGTCTATCTTGTACTTTGTTTTTTTTTTTTTTTTTTTTTTTTTTGAGACGGAGTCTCGCTCTGTCGCCCGGGCTGGAGTGCAGTGGCGGGATCTCAGCTCACTGCAAGCTCCGCCTCCCGGGTTTACGCCCTTCTCCTGCCTCAGCCTCCCGAATAGCTGGGACTACAGGCGCCTGCCACCTCGCCAGGCTAGTTTTTTGTATTTTTTTAGTAGAGACGGGGTTTCACCGTGTTAGCCAGGATGGTCTCGATGTCCTGACCTCGTGATCCGCCCGCCTCGGCCTCCCAGAGTGCTGGGATTACAGGCTTGAGCCACCGCGCCCAGCCTGTCTTGTACTTTGAATGGATATTTTGCACATGTATGATTTTGTAACGTTCTGTATTGGCCTTTTGGAAAATTTGGTTTACTAAATGTTGACAAATTTTATTATAGAATATTTTAAAAAGTCTAATATCACTGCCAGTCTCATCAGAAAATTAAAGATTAGAAAGCTGTTAAGATCATCATCACGCTTACAAGTTTTACAAAATTCTAATTTTACTCAAAACCTTATATTTTATCAATGACAAAGTTCTCAGTTGCTTTCCTTTAGTTACTGCCTCACTTTGTTCATTTTCCAGAAAATGTTTACCAAATGCTGCTGCCTGAATACCAGAGTCTGTATTGTCAGTTGATCTTTCAAGTAAAAAGTGGTGCTCTATGAAAAACAGCTGGTTCAGCTGCAACTGAAATGGTATAAGTGTTTCTCCTGGAGCAAACCACCATTTCCATTTGTGGCAGAAATGCTGTATATATACTTTCCATTGTTATTACCCATAACATTAAAAAAAAATGTACTCAAAGGTAGAGATTTTAAAAAAATAAGTGTTATTGCTTCATCAAGAACAGTTGATTTTTTAAACTGAGTTTTTAAACTGAGATTTTTAAAACTGGATTTTTTAAACTGAATTTGAGTTAGTGAAGAATGCAGCCATTAGTAAAATTTGGTGCCCCACCTTGCTTCACACTGACACTCCAGGAGTTTTACCCACTATTTCTTTTGCACCTTTAGTGCAAATGTTAATATGGTAGGAAAGGTAAATGGCATCTTTAGTATTATTATAAAAATCGTTTTTACCCTGTATACGCTCTGAGGCTACACACTGAGGATTGCTGATGAAGGTGTTTTAGTTTATCATAAGCATTGAAAAAATTTACTTAATTCACCAATTTCTCCTGAATGTTTATATAAAACAAAACTATACATATAGACCTACCCTTTTGCTAATGGTAGAGATCTAGGAAAATTAATTTCTAAGAACTAGCCAGGATATTTGGAATGTGAAAAATATATATCAAGAAAAAAGCTTTAGAAAATTGTGATTGAAAGTCAAACAGTTCTCATTTTCTATTATAGTGTTCTTTTTCAAAGAATTTACCAATTTTATGTGGTATTTATGATTAAACATAGACCATGTAATGTAACATTGTTAATGTCACTTTGTACATCATAGGTATTAAATGTTTCGAATAAAGATTAGCATTTTTATTGTGTATATTTTAAAGCTCAAAGAATAACATTTAGGCCGGGCATGGTGGCTCATGCCTGTAATCCCAGCACTTTGGAGGCCGAGGCGGGCAGATCACGATGTCAGGAGATCAAGACCATTCTGGCTAACACAGTGAAACCTTGTCTCTACTAAAAATACAAAAATTAGCCGGGCCTGGTGGCGGGCGCCTGTAGTCCCAGCTACTCAGGAGGCTGAGACAGGACAATGGCGTGAACCTGGGAGGCGGAGCTTGCAGTGAGCCGAGATGGCGCCACTGCACTCCAGCCTGGGCAAGAGAGTGAGACTCCATCTCAAAAAAAAAAAAAAAAAAAAAGAATATAGATTTTGACTGTTTCATTAATTCATTTTAGACTTCATGTGAAAATATCTGTATATCCTCAAATGCTTACATTCTTAAGTATCTCAGCCGTTTACACATGAAAGAAATAAGTACATGGAAAAAAGATGGAAATTCAGTATTTTTTATTTGATCTGATAAAAATGTGACATTTGCGTATTGGACCTGAATTTTCTGTCTTTCTCTCTGAAAATAAGTTGAAAAATTTCTCTCTAATTCTTTTACTAGATAAGAAGCCTACTTTGTTGTAACTCTTGATACATGTATGTGTTTAGGAACTTACGCTTTTCTGCTAACAAATGTTTTGTCATAATTCTTGAGGATAGTAGTATATTGTGATGAGTTTTCAGTAAACTACAGGAGCAGCCCTATTTGTTTAAACCCTAGTTTAACCTGATTATTAACAATTAAATTGTGTTTTCTTCTAACAATTAAAGTGTATTTAAATTTATTGGTCCCTTGCTTCACAGATTTATCTCAGTATGTGGTGTATTCAAACAGAATTTTGTATTTTTAATTAGGGGATTAGATAACTAATTCTGAAGAGCCAAAAAAAAAAATTGTTAGACATCACATTGCTTAACCATCTAATATACCATAAGTGTGTATATACACTATGTTGTGGGAGCCATCTATCAGGCAGGCCTGTTTTTCAGGCAGTATTTTAAAAAGTGGACATGTGCAGAAACTGTGAGCACAATTAGCGCCAAGCAGATAAATCCAGCTCTAATCCTGTTTACGGTCTACATCAGACAGATGTGCCAAGATTGATTTAGACAAGCCCAAGGCTTACAGTAATATTTTTAAAAGTGCCATTCACTGTTCTATTTTTGTTAAACCTTTGCTAAATATTCTTAAGTCTTGTTGGTTTTGCTCTTCTTATTAACCACCGTAAACTACTTTAAGCAGGTCCCGCTTTGCTCTCATGGTGACAAGGTAACCTGCCAGGAGAGGTTATCTTTATTCCCTGTAATTAAGTTGACTTTTCCCCCCAAGAAAATACAACAATAGGAAGTGGGTGCTGAATTAAATAAATAGCATGATACCCGGTAGATATATACTTAAATCCCTTGCAAGAACAGATGGTCCCCAGTATCTCTGTAAGTAATGTGAGAGGACAGTTAATGTTCTGAAACAACTAGCTATAACCAGTATGATACTAATGAACCAGTAGATTTCAAATAATAAACCACATGCCGCCAAGCAAAATTATATATCATTCATAAGGATTTAATTATCATAACTTGCAAAAAAGTGTCAATACATGATTTTTATATTTTTATCTACCGATGTCAAATATCAATTTATGAATAGAGTTTTACTTCATATTTTTTTACCAATAAAGGTATGTTTTAACATTAAAGTAGAATTAAAGTTATATTTAAAATACATGCCCCAAAGTATGTGGTGATTTTTTTTTTTAACTCCTCTTTTACTATACGTCTGTATGTATTGGGCTGTATATGGAAATGTAGCTTTTACATACAATTAGGAAAACAGTTGCTTTTATTTCTGGCAGAAACTTGTACTATAACAGAAGTGGCCAGCGTGGGAGTCAGAATAGTTATCTTCTAGATGAAAACTGGAGCACACATAAAAAATGTAATATTTTTTCAGCTCTTAAAAATTTATAAATAAAATTTTATAAACAAAAAGCAGTATTTTTCTGATTCATATAGAAAATAAAATGAGTCTGAGTCATTCTTAAGGTGATACAGCAAAGGTGTATAAGCAGTCTATTTTTAAATATACCCGAAAAAACAGTTTTTTCTCTCAATATGGTTTGTTTTCCCTTTTTCTTCTTTAATCATGTTTCCCATAAGTATTTGTATATTCTAAGAATGTCCAAAGAGTAAGTGTTTTGGAGTGGGGGTTGAGGAGAAAGACCTTTTTAGATTTCAGCTGATCCTATCAGATGATCTCTAGAACCTTGAACCTTCAACCTTCACTGAGGTTACCTGGAGGGCTTTTCACCTGGAAACCTGAGAAACCTTAGAAACCACCTGCTCTAACTCTCTCAAGTCTAGGAAGCCAGTGGCTTGCGGCCCCACAGAGCCAGCTGGTCCACTCCTCATATAAGAACTTCAGTAACAATACAAAGACATAGCAAAGCGCCATCTGATCTGATAACTGATTAAACAATATTTAGATGGCTCTTTTATAGGATACTAACAAGTTTTATTCTCAAAAACTATATTCAGAGTGAGAAAACAATTTTCCTTAAAACTAATACACATGTTCATATATGTTAGGAACTAGTTATATGCAAAATCAAATGAATCCTGTGATTGGAACTGGTCAGATTTACTCATGTAATATAAATGGTTAATGTTGCCAAAATGAGTAATAGATCAGATTTTCTATGTGAGATATTGACACCTAAGAGATTTACAGTGTTTCACTGTTGTGAAAAATGGAGCGCTGAAGAACATTTGTCTATTGTTATACATTTGTAAAAGAATTCATAAATTACTAATTTCAAATAATAATTAAAGATTTCTTCTAAGCCTGTAGTTTTTTTTTTTTAATTTCTTCTTGTAACATTAGTAAAAAGACCATTCATGTGAAAACCTCAGATTTTGATCTGTACACAAATGCAGGAATAGAGATTAGAAGCTTGAGCCGGAAAAGCAGGAAATACTGCTCAGATCCTTACAAGGATTTTTAGAATTTTCACTTCTGGGTCCTGCTGGTTGCTGTAATCCAACCTCCCATCTCCTTGAAGGCAGCCTCAGTTTCTGATGAAATACTAATCAGTTAATTTATACATATGCTGTCTTGCTGTTTTCCTAAGGACTACAGGAAGAACTGTGATTCATCTACTGTTTTAAGTTTGGCTAGATTTAAAAACAGATTATCTCACTTATATGTAGAATCTAAAAAAGTCAAACTTATAGAAGCAGAGAGTACAATTGCAGTTGCCAAGAGCTGGAGGGGAGGGGGAGACAAGGGGATGATGGTTAAAGGTACAAAATTTCAGTTAGAATGAATAAGTTCTGAATCTATTGGATAGCATTGTGACTATGGCTAATAATGTATACTTGAAAATTGCTAATACCTCAAAATCACTGAGAGACTACATCTTTTTATTTTTTTGAGACGGAGTCTCGCTCTGTCGCCCAGGCTGGAGTGCAGTGGCCAGATCTCAGCTCACTGCAAGCTCCGCCTCCCGGGTTCACGCCATTCTCCTGCCTCAGCCTCCTGAGTAGCTGGGACTACAGGCGCCCGCCACCTCGCCTGGCTAGTTTTTTGTATCTTTTAGTAGAGACGGGGTTTCACCGTGTTAGCCAGGATGGTCTCGATCTCCTGACCTCGTGATCCGCCCGTCTCAGCCTCCCAAAGTGCTGGGATTACAGGCTTGAGCCGCCGCGCACGGCCGGAGACTACATCTTAAATGTTCTCACCACACACCAGAAAAAGGTGTGAGGTAATGAATATGTTAATTGGCTTGATTTAATCATTTCACATTTTAAATATGTATCAGTACCTCACGTTGTACAGCGTAGATACCATTTTTAGTGGTCAATTATATTGTAATCTATACATAAATATATGATTTTTATTAGTCAATTATACTGTAATAAAACTGCCAGATATAAAGTTGTAATTTAAAAAATTGGAAGAAAAAATTAGCAAGTTATTGGAGATTGAGAAAGATGGGACCAATAAGTCCTCCAAAGAGAGGCATACATTAGTTTTTTTTTCAACTCCATTATTAATCTTATAATTTTTAATATGTATAATTTCTTGACACTTATTAATCCAATTAAGTATGAGAACACTGTGGATAAATCTCAAAACCTTAAAGTTGAGTAAAATAAACCAGATACAAAGAAGCACATACTTTATGGTTACATTTATGTGAAGTTCTAGAAAAGGCAAAACTTAGCTATAGTAAAAATCAAAATCATGGTCCTGAAGGAAAAACTAGAGAGTGGCATGAGGGAACTTTCTAGAATAGTGGGAAAATTCTTTATCTTTATTGGGATAGTGATTATGTGAGTGCATATACTTAATAAAACTCATGGCATTGTGCCCTTACAAATATGTAATTTTTTTTTGGTATTTTATACCTTAATAAACAAAACAGATGAGAGGGTTAGTGATTGTTTCCTTGAAGAAGGTCTTTACATGGGTCTATTGTTAACAATTTGCAGTAAAAGCCATCCAAAATGCTTATATTCACAGCTTGGATCTGTTCTACCAGATGTATGACCATAGACAAGCTACTTACATTCCGTCTTCAGTTTCTTCTCTTTTAGGAAAAAGCATCTACTTTTTGTTGTAGAGATTAAATTAGATAACACAAACGAAGTGCAGAGGGCAGTGTATGGTGCGCAGCACATGTTCATTAAGTATTAGCTACCCTTATTTTTTAGGGAATGGAAATTTTTAAATTAAAACTAATCAAACTATTTTAGGATAAGCGAGTGAAACAATCTTTTTTCAATCGATCACAGAAATATTTTCACTGAAGACAAATTAGACATTTATGTAAGCAAACTACAGTCTCATTACCATTCAAATTTTCATATGCATATTCATACTTACATGCATATGAAAGCATTACACATATGTATTCCATAAATATATACAAAACAGTAATGGAAATGTGCTGTACTACTTTGAACATCTTTCTAGTCAGCTCTACATCTTATTTACTTTTGAGACAGGGTCTCACTCTGTTGCCCAGGCTTGAGTGCAGTAGTGCGATTTCAGCTCACTGGAGACTGGATGTCCCGGGCTAAATGAATCCTCCTACCTCAGCCTCCTGAGTAGCTGGGACCACAGGAAAGCACCACCATGCCCAGCTTATTTTTATTTATTTATTTTATTTATTTTTATTTTTTATTTTTTTTGTAGAAATGAGGTCTCACTATGTTGCCCAAGCTGGTCTCAAACTCCTGGGCTCAAGTGATCCTCCTGCCTCAGCCTCCCAAGACACTGAGATCACAGGCATTAGCCACTGCACTGACCTCTACATTTTAATAGCTGAGTAGCCTTCTGTTATATGAATATACTTTTATTTTTTTTTTTTAACAGAACCAATACTCTATTGTTGTACATTTAGGTTGTTTCCAAGTTTCATTCAAATAATGCTTGGGTAAGTGTTTTCATTTATTATTATTTTTTTGAGATGGAGTTTCACTCTGTTGCCCAAGCTGGAGTGCAGTGGTATGATCTTGGCTCACTGCAACCTCTGCCTCTTGGGTTCAAGCAGTTCTCTGGCCTCAACTGCCTGAGTAGCTGGAATTACAGGTGCACACTATCACACCTGGCTCATTTTTGTATTTTTAGTACAGATGGGGTTTCAACATGCTGGTCAGGCTGGTCTCAAACTCTTGACCTTGTGATCCGCCCACCTCAGCCTCCCAAAGTGCTGGGATTACAGGCTGTGAGCCACCGTTCCTGGCCTGGATAAGTATTATTTTAGCTAAATTGTGCATATTTATTCCCTTAGAGTAAATTCCTGGAAGTAAATTGCTGGATCTAAACCAGGTATACTTTAAAGAATTTTCCTTTTCTACATTAAAAATAATTATAATTCTGATTACAGGAAAGGAAAATTATGGAGCTTCATAAGAAAAAATTAGTCTCATATTTCATACCTCATATTGCATATTTAATAGGTAACCAGTGTTAAATTTGTTGTGTGTTTTCCACTGGGATTTCTTTCTATCTCCTTTAATAAAAGCAGGATCAGATCCCTCAGATTACTTCCTAACTTGCTTTTATTCTACTTTTTCATACCTCTTAGCATGAATGTCTTTCCAGACCAGAATACAGAGATTTCACTTACTCATTTATGAACTGCAGAAGATGACTATGATTTATTCAACCACTCTCTTATTGAAGAACATGAATATTGCTTCAGATATTTTTGTTGTTATAAATATTACTGCAATTAACATTTTAAAGTCTTTTGATACATATTCCCAACTTGTTCTCCAGCAATTACCATTTTTCATTCCCACCAGCACTGGGGCTACTTCCCTTTAGTTGCACCATCATTTAGCATTATTTTTGATCTTGTGCCAATCTAAAAGGCAAAAAGTGGTATCTTGTTGTTTTAATTTGCATTTCTTTGATTACTAATTAGATTGAACTTTTTCATGTGTTCATTGGTCAATTTGCATTTCTTCTTTTGTGAAATGCCTGCTTGAGTCTTTTATGTACTTTACTATTAAAGTGTTTTTCTTGATTAAATAGATTATGTAACTGTCATGTTGCAAATATTTCTGTCCATTTGGCCTTTGCTTATGACTTTTTATGAGTCTTTAGGACTTTATAGGTCTTTATTAGGTATTAAATAATTTTAACGTTAAATATATCGATCTCTGTCTTCCTTTGTGTCTTAGGGCTTTTCTGTTTATGGTTATTAAATTTCTAATCTACAAATATTGGTGTATATTATGAAATAGGGCCCTATTTTTCTTTACAAAAGATTAGTCAGTTCTAAATCATCCTTTGCTGTTTCTAGCTGAGCTTAGATGCCAACATTATCACATCAGTGAATTTTTAAATGTGTAATTGTTTCCTGATCTATTCATTTCTCTATTCCTAGATATTTTTATTGTAATAGCTTTACCAAATGTATCTGATAGGGCATGTACTCCCCCTCATTACTTTATTTATTTATTTATTTATTTATTTAGAGATGGAGTCTCACTTAGTCACCCAGGCTGGAGTGCAGTGGCACGATCTTGGTTCACTGAAACCTCCACCTCCTGGGTTCAAGGGATTCTCCTGCCTCAGCCTCTTGAGTACCTGGGACTACAGGTGCGTGCCACCACACCTGGCTTTTTTTTTTTTTTCGGTAGAGACACGGTTTTGCCATGGTGGCCAGGCTGGTCTCGAACTTCTGGTCTCAGGTGGTCTGCCCTTCTTGGCCTCCCAAAGTGCTGGTATTACAGGTGTGAGCCACTGCACCTGGCCCCCTCACTGCTTTTAAAACATTTTCTTACTGTAATAATTACAAGAGAATTTTCAAATAATTTCATGAGATTCCTTATCTATTCCTTACATCAAAAAATACCACTGAGATTTTGATCGAAGGTCTATTATAAGTAGTCATTAATAAAGAGAATACTGGCATGGAAAATATGTAATCTTGGAATTTGTTGTATGTCCACTTATTCAGTCCTTTGTCTCTCAGTAGATTTTGAATGGCTCTTTATCCCACACGAGTCTAGAATCATTTTGCTAGGTTTATTCCTAGACATAATATGCTAATTGATATGGGAATTTTTTTTCTCTCCATTATACCTTGTTCTTGGGTGTAGACATATTTGCAGCCAGCTTCCTCACTGCATGTTTTTATTAAGTCTAATGGCATTAAGTTTATTTTGAATTTTACAAAAAAAAATTATAACACCTTTAAATAGTTACAGTTTCCACTCCTCCTTTCCCCTTAACTCCATCATTCACTGTCTTTTGTTTCACTTTCCTTATGTATTGACTAGAATGCCTACAATAATTGAATGGTATGAGTAATAATAGGTATTCTTGTCCTGTTTTTGGAAATCCTTCTGGATTTCAGTAAGCGTGATGTTGGCTCTTGGTTTAGTATCTTTAAATTTGCAATTTGCAAGATACTTTATACTGAAATAGTCATTGAACTGTTAAGTAAAGCACAAACATGTTAAATTCAGACCGAAGCACAGGACTTCAATGAAAACTGGAAAGAGTTTATTTCATTGCTTTCATTTTTTTCTTTCCCTCAGTGGCTATTTGTCTCCACCCCCAATCCCAGCTTCCTTCCTTTGTGCTCTTATTGTTCTAGGTTTGACTACATAAAAGGAGACTCTAAATTTATATGTGATACAAGAGCATAACTAGTATTATAAAATTAGCCTAGCAGAAATTATTTGCAACGTATATAATAAGGGACTAAATTCAAGATTATTTGAAGGACTTTAAAATTTGGTAAGAATAAAATAGACAACCATTTAGAATAAGGCAAAGAATGTGTAGAGGCAACTCTTTAAAAAAAAAAAAAAGTGAGCTGGGTGTGATGATGCACACCTGTAGTCCCAGTTACTAGGGAGGCTGAGGTAGGAGGATCACTTGAGCTCAGGAGTTCAGGGCTGTAAGTGCACCACAATCACATCTGTCAATAACTACTCCACTCTAGGCTGGGCAAACATAAGAAGACTGTGTCTTAAAGAAAAAGAAATGAAAAGATATTCAGTTTTGTCGTTTGACTAGCTGATTTTTGGAAAATACCCACAAATATAACCAAGCCCACAAGTTTCTTTAGGTGGGTAAGAGATACATGTTATCTATATGCATTCACCCTTGTGAAGCAGACACCCAGTAACACCCCTGTGTAGAAGACAAGCTTCCTTCAACTTCATAGGACAGTATTTTCCATGTAGTCCATCATTGGGTGAGGATTTTTCAGGACCTTTGGTAAGCCTGCCTGCTTTCATTCTTGAGGGTAGAGGAAGGGTGCAAGACTTCCCTGGTCTCTCCCAAGCGTTCTGGGGACCCTGACCATAAACTTACTTTCTCAACAGGTGCAAATGACCAGTAATATGCTGACCAGATGCAAGTGTACCACCGATGATTTCTGTGACTGAGTTTGGTTTCCTTTGCATATAATACCATACTCTCCAGCTTTTCATTTCTAATATATTCTTCCTTAAAGGAACCAGGACTTCTTGGAGAATCCAGATGAGCTTGAAACACTGTTTTTATAAGAGAAAGGCTGTTTTCAAAGACATCTATAGTTCATAACAAAGGAGTTAGATTGAAGGGACTCTCACAGTTCAGTCCGTGACAAGCATGAATATTAAAATAGAGACAAGAATTTTAGTTAATTGGAATGTTGAATATGTAAAAGGCTATAACTTCATAATATGATCAAGAGGAACAAGCAGTGTAAAATGTGTTAAAGTAGCATTTTCAAAGTGCAGTCCAGGGGCTCTCAGGGTTGGTGAGGTCACAACTGTTTTTATAATATTGCTAAGAATGTCTTTCACTCGCCTTCTCTCCAAGGATACGGTGGAGTTTTCCAGAGGCTATGGGATATGTGGGGATAGCCTTGCCCTAATGGAGTGTGTGCTTTGTGCTTTGCATTTTTGTCCTTTAAAAAAAACAAAACAAAACAAAACAAAAAAACAAAAAAAACCCCTTGGTTTTAATTTTGAATACAGTAAGAATAGATAGATATAACTTACATAAACCAAAGTTATTTGTGGCCCTCAGTCTTTAAGGGTGCACAGAAGGGCCTGAGACTAAAGAGTTTGGAAACTGCTGTTCTAGAGAAAAGTCAGTCTTACTGATGGGGGGAAATCAATTAGTATTTACTGACCGGGACCAGGCAAATCATTCATTTTATAAAGACACACAGAGCATTTCACTAAAATACTTTTACTCCACTGTTGAGTTTTAGGTCACTAGGTGACTCTAGAAATGGACCAGGAGAAGAACTGAAACTTGAGCCTTCTAAGAAACAAAAGACCTAAAAAATATTTAGTGTTACCCTATCCCACAACCACAATAATTGAGAAAAGGTCTTTCCATTGCCTCTTCCCTCCTCCTCCCCACTCCTCTCTCTCCTCTCCCTCCCCCCTCCTCTCTCTCCTCTCCCTCCCTCCTCTCTCCTCTCCCTCCCTCCTCTCTCCTCTCCCTCCCTCCTCTCTCTTCTCCCTCCCTCCTCTCTCCTCTCCCTCCCTCCTCTCTCCTCTCTCCTCTCCCTCCCCCCTCCTCTCTCTCCTCTCCCTCCCCCCTCCTCTCCCTCCCCCCCCTCCCTCCCCCTCCTCTCTCTCCTCTCCCTCCCCCCTCCTCTCCCTCCCCCTCCTCTCTCTCCTCCTCCTCTCTCTCCTCTCCCTCTCTCTCCTCTCCCTCTCTCTCCTCTCCCTCCCCCTCCTCTCCCTCCTCTCCCTCCCACCTGCTCTCCCTTCTCCCCCTCACCCGGACCGTCCCTCTCCCTCTCTGTTCCCCTCCCCTTCCCTCCCTGTCTTCCTTCCTCCCTGTCTTCCTTCCTCCCTGTCTTCCTCCCTCCTCTCTTCCTCCCTTCCTCCTTCCCTCCCTCCCTTCCTCCCTTTTCTTCCTTCCTTCCTTTTCTTCCTGTTTTTCTTTTCCTTTCTTTCCCTCTTGCCTTCCTGTCTCCTCTTCTCTCTGTGTGTCCCCTTCTCTCTGTCTTGCCTTTCCTTATGTCTTTTTCTCTTCTGCTCTTTCTTTCTCACTCTTCCTTTATTTTGATTTGCTCTTACTTGCCTTCTGTCTTCTTTCATTCCTTCCGTTCTTTCTTTGTTTTAGTGGTGTGTATGCTTCGTGAGCAATCAGACTATAGCTTGCAGAATAGTTGGGAGAGGCCAGAAATGCCCCTGAGAATGCAGACAAGGAACTTCCTAGTGAGCATATGAACATCCTCACTCCAATCGGAGGATAACATTGTTTGTACTTCAAGGGCTAAAAAGCTGAGAGAGGTTCTCTGCTTTCTGTTACTTTTAGACTCGAGTCATTTCTGCATGTGTTTCTATTGATTACTTTTTCTCCTATTTTGCTTCATATGTTTGCTGCTGCTTTGCATGTCTAGTGATTTTGGATTAGATGAGTGATACTGTGAATTTTACCGTGCAGAATTGCTGATTTTTATTTTTTTATTTCTGTAAATATTTTTTTGGCATTGTTCTAGGATGTAGTTACCTGGAAAAAGTGACATCCTTTTGAGAGGCTTGCTTTTAAGCTTTTTTAGGTGGAATCACAGCAGTCTTTAGTCAGCTCACTAAGGACCAATACTCTTCTAAATACTTACCATAACATCATATGAATTTCCATGTTTTTCCACTTTGGCTGGTAGGAACACCTGTGTCATCTCTAAGCATTGTTCTGTTAATTCTTCTAGTAGTTCTTACCTGGCTTCGCACATCTGCTGATCAATACTTTCAGCTAAAGTCTCAAGGGGACCTCTGCAAATCTAGTGTTCAAGGTTCAGGCTTCTCTTCTGTAGTAAATTGCACAGTGAACTCTAATTCCCTTAGTCTTCCTGAACCCCCAATTCTCCTTAACTCAGGGAGACCACCAGGCCCCCAGGATTCCTGTATCTGCCCTGTGACCTGGAGACTCTCTGCAGGCAATAGGTTGGGGCAGTCATAGGGTTCACTTTGTTTTCCTCCTCTTTGGCTTCACTGCCCTGTGTTACCTGATGTCCAGTGTCTGAAAACTACTGTTTCACATATCTTGTGTGCTTTTGTAGTTTTAGGTGAAAGGTAAAACTAGTTTCTTATTACCCCATGTTGGCCAAGGCAGAAGTTTTGGAAGTCTTTTTAATGTCTAAGACACTTCTACCTTGAGAGTCAATTGAAATAGTCTTTTCCACAATAATTATTTTCTGACCTATGGTTTAAAGATACGTCATGAAAATTTTATGCCACTATTTTTTTAAAGTCTGATTACAGATAAATTCGGGGGGCTATCTCCTCCTTGATTGACAGAGTTTATAATGTTTCCTACTCGCAAGTACTTCTGCTTCCTCTTTGTATGTGTTACTATAATGGGAATGTATATTTCCTTTTCATTAAGGATGCCTTCAGCAATTTGTCATAAAGTCACTTCTATTAGTGAATTCTATTTTTCTGTTACTTTACTTTATCCTTAGTACCAAAGAGCTCCTTGTGTGAAACCAATTTGTTCCTAAAATGTCGCTTTGTTTATGTTCTTGGAATTCTTCATACATTGACTATCCTCGGATGTTGAATGTTGTAGGCCTGTGTGGCAGGGTCTCTCTTCCATTCTATTTTTAATCCGATTATTGACAAAATAAACCCCAGTTTTGTTTTCATCCCCTTTCCTTCTCATGTAGAGACTGGCATAAAGGGCAATCCATAAAATTACAAATGAAAAGTTTTTTTGGTTTTAACTATTATTTAGATACAGGCACAATTTTTTTTTTCTTTCAAAATAAAATGAATATTCAAAATAAAATGAATAAAAATTCATTTTAGTTTTTAACTTTTAGGTTCAGGGGTACATATGCAGGTTTGTTATATAGGTACATTTGTGTCATGAGGGTTTGTTGTACAGATTATTTCATCACCCAGGTATTAAGCCTAGCACCCATTATTTATTTTTCTTGATCCTCTCCCTTCACCCACTTTCTACCTTCCGGTAAGCCCCAGTGTCTGTTGTTCCTCTCTATGAGACACAATGGTTTTAACTGGAAATTTTAATTTTTTTTTCAGGTGATTCTCAGTATGACTTGCTATGTAAAGAAGAATTTATTGAACTCAAAGACATATTCTCTGTGAAACTGAAACGGCGTTGGTCTGTTAAACAGCAGAGAAGTGGTACTTTATTAGGTATCACACTCTTCATCTGCTTGAAAAAGGAACAAAATAAACTAAAGAATTCTACACTTGATCTTATTAATTTAAGTGAAGACCACTGTGACATATGGTTTAGGCAGTTCAAGAAAATATTGGCAGGTAAGTACTTCTTATGAGAATTTTTTTAATCAGCCCAGTTTCCTTGATATAGATGATTAATCTAGACATGTTTTGAATAAAAACAACTTTTAGTGATGTTGAGGTAGTTTCCTTCTGTTCCTAGTTTTGTGTGTTTTTGTCATGAGAAAGTGTTGAAATTTGTCAAATACTTTTTCTACATTAATTGAGATAATCATATTTTCCCCTACATCCTGTTAATATGGTATCTTACATTAGTTGATTTTCATATGTTTAACCATCCTTGCATTACAGGAATAACTCCCCCATGGCCATGGTGTATAATCTTTTAAAGATGCTATTGAATTTGGTTTGTTAATATTTTGTTGAGGATGTTTGCATCAATATTCATAAAACATATTGTTCTGTAGTTTTTCTACGCTGTTTGACTTTGGCATCAGGGTAATACTGGCTTCATAGAATGAATTAGGGAGTAACTCTTGAATGACTGTTTTCATGAAGAAGCTTCAATAATCTGAAATAAAATACTTAATTTAGTTCACCTAAGAGTTGTTTTTAAAAGCATATCTATTTTTCTATTAATGTCTCTTTTAAACTATATAAGAATGTATTCTCCTTCCACTCATACATTGATGGCAAGTGTGTATATGTACTCTGTGGCCTGAAAATAAGAATTTTTTGAATAATCTTAAGAGGCCATGCTTTATACTCTGGTAATTGAGAATTACCTGTTTCACAGTAGCTTTTACTAAAGGTTAATTTCCAGAGAAAAGAGAACATGTTTATTAGGATATATGTCTTAATGAATTCAGTGTATATGTAATTTCTAAATGACATTTTCATATTTTGCATACTAAATAAAATTCATAAGTACAAATATAATGTAATTCCTAAGTACAAATATAATGCAATTTGGATTTCTAAAAGTTATCTAGTTAAAATATGATCTTAGGATTGATTTTTTTTGGTCTGAGATTTATGAGTCTTGCTTGTTTTTCTGTTAACTCATTTCTTCTTGTTTGCCACATCTATCAGATCAGAGTAGAGGCAACTTGTATAGTTGATGGCACAGTTTAGGGTTAGATGGCACAGGATAGAAATGGATACTAGACAAAGAGCAGTCACAGAGTGATGTTAGAAATTTCCAGTTCCAGCATCATTGATCAAGAAAACCATGAGAACCCAAGTTGATCAAAGGCAACCAGCCAATAAAGTTCTGCTCATGGGAGATGAGGTGAAGTGACATTACATTAAAATTGGAAGACCCTCTTACTGAGTGGCTCATGCTTCCCTGCTACCCGCTTTGGGACTTCCAAGAAGACTTGATTATTTCAAGAAGGCAAGAACCCACAGAGGCTGTAGTTGAGTTGATCTCTCTGGAAACATAGAAAATATGTATAATTAAATAAAAACACTTTAATAGTGAATCCTTTACAGTGTTATTTCAAATTTATGTCAAGTGATTTAAAAAGTAAAAATAAAAATGAAAATAATTTCAGTGGAAGTAAATTTATTAACATGACCAGATATACATAAAACTTGCATGGTCTTGTCTATAAAATAAGAATATGTCATTTTATTAGAGAGTCAAAGCTCTTTCTTGCACTTAAGGTCTGAGGAACTCTTCTCCCATGGGGCTTATGAAGGGCTAGGCTGAGGTAACCTCCTCAATATATCTTAGTCATAAAACCAAGAGAAAGTAAGAAGCAGAGGACATCACAACAAAGCTCAATTCAGTAAAAGCAATTTTATAGGAGTAGAGGGACTTGTCAAAAACAACAACAACAAAGAACACTGTCCAAATATTTATTCAGCTTAATGAGTGATGTTTTGGTTTGATCTAGGGTTAAAATCTAGACAAATTAAGAGATGAATAAACTACATATCCTTTAGTCTACCATCCTCTGAAAATGTTACTTTTCGAAACTTTGATTTTCATAAGAGCTGGAGGCCCTTAGGGAGTCATTCTCTGGCATGATCTTGGAGTACAGAGTGATTTTGCTGATTAAAAGCAAATAGATTGACTTTTAAAATCAACTCATACAAACTGTTAAAATCCTCTAATGAGAGTGAAGAAACCTAACCAAGACTGATTGATACATTACTGCTCCATCTCTATACCAAAATGGACTCAGGGAGGCCTATAGGAGATGCCAACTCCTTATCCTACTCCCCACAAAGACAGTTCTTGGCTATCTTCATCAGACACAAATGAATGGTTGAGGCTCCAAAGCTCTCTACCAATTCTTGTGTTACACTGGCACTTTTTAAACTGTTTAAAAAATTTTTAATTTTTTTTTGAGACGGAGTCTCACTCTGTCACCCTGGCTTGAGGGCAGTGGCATGATCTTGGCTCACTGAAACCTCCGCCTCCTGGGTTTGAGCAATTCTGTCTGCCTCAGCCTCCTGAGTAGCTAGGATTACAGGCACCTGCCACTACACCTGGCTGATTTTTGTATTTGGTAAAGATGGGGCTTCGCCATGTTGGCCACGAGGGTCTTGAACTCCTGAGCTCAGACAATCTGCCCACCTCGGCCTTCCAAAGTGCTGGTATTACAGGCATTAGCTACCGCACCTGGCTGGCACTTCTCTTTTAAAATTAATATCTCAAGAAGTTTTTTCTTTAAGAATCTTCTTTCAATTACAGGTCCATGTAGTTCTGGTATTCATTAAAGTGCCTATCCCAGGGGTTTTGGTATGTTGTGTTTCAATTTTCATGTTTCAATTTTTTTTGATTTATGCATTAATTTTGTTTATTCAAAATTTAGGTGCAAGTTGTTTAGTTTACATGTATCTGTGTAGTTTTGAGAATTCGTCTTGTTCTTCATTTCTAATTTTATTATGACCTCAGAAGATGCTTGATATGATTTTGATTTTTTTTGTCTTATTGAGACATGACTTACGACTATGTGGTCAATTTTAGAGGATGTTCCATGTACAGATGTGAAAAATGTATATTCTGTGTTGTTGGGTGGAATATTCTGCAGATGTCTGTCAGGTCCATTTGGTCAAGAGCCTGATTTAAGTCCAGAGTATACCTTTGTTAGTTTTCTGCTGTGGTGATCTGTCTAGTGCTGTCAGTGGGGTGTTGAAGTCCCCCACTATTCTTGTATTGCTATCTTTTTCTGTAGGTCTAGTAGTATTTGTTTTATGAACCTGGGTGCTCCAACATTGAGTGCATATTTATGTAGGATAGTTACATTTTCTGGTTGAATTGAACCCTTTATCGTTATATAATGTCCTCCTTTGTTTTTGATGTTGTTGGTTTAATGTCTGTTTCTTCTCATACAAGTGTAGCAACATCTGTTCTGTTTAAATTTTCTATTTGCATGCTAGATCTTTCTCCATCCCTTCACTTTGAGCCTGTGGTTGTCATTACATGTGAGATGAGTCTCTTGAATTCAGCAGAAGGTTGGGTCATTTTAAAAATCTAATTTGCCTCTCTGGGTCCTTTAAGTGGAGCATATAGGCCATTTATGTTCTAGGTTAATATTGATATTTGAGGTTTTGTTCCTATACATTTGATATTTGAGTATTGTTAGGTAGTTGCTTTCTAGTCTCAATTGCATAATTGCTCTCTATAAGATATCTGAACTTTGTATTTTTGTGTGCTTATATGGTAGCAAGTATTGTTTTTTGGTTTCCATGTTTAGAACTCGTTTGAGTATTTCTTGTATGGCAGGTGTGGTGGTGACAAATTCTCTTAGTGTTTGCTTGCCTGGGAAAGACTTTATTTCTCCTTCACTGATGGAGCTTAGTTTGGCAGATTATGAAATTCTTGGCTGGCTTTTTTTTTTTCTTTAAGGAGGCTAAAAATAGGCCCCTCATCTCTCTTGCTTATAAGGTTTCTGCTGAGAACTCATCTATTAGTCTGATGGGATTTGCTTTGTAGGTAATTTGGCCCTTTTCTTTAGATGCCTTTCAGATTTTTTCTTTGGTGTTGACCTTGCATAGTCTGATGGCCTATATTCCTTGGGGATGGTCATCTTGTATCTTGCAGGTGTTTTCTGAATTTCTTGCATCTGGATGTCAACCTCTCTAGCAAGATTAGGGAAGTTTTCTTGAATTATTGCCTCAAATATGTTTTCCAATTTTCTTACTTCTTCCTCTTCTCCATCAAGAATACCAATAAGTCATAGGT
The DNA here is from genome assembly GCF_043159975.1 of Macaca nemestrina. Lineage (NCBI taxonomy): Eukaryota > Metazoa > Chordata > Mammalia > Primates > Cercopithecidae > Macaca > Macaca nemestrina. The sequence continues at coordinate 79,510,684 of NC_092135.1, read as the reverse complement.
TTGGTTGCTTTACATAATCTCGTATTTCTCAAAGGCTTTGCTCATTTTTCAGATTCTTTCTTTTTGTCTAACTGGGTTAATTTAAAAGGCTGGTATTCGAGCTCTGAAATCTTGTCTTCTGCTTGGTGTAGTTTATTATTAAAGCTTCCAAATGTTGTAGTTTTTTGTCTTTGTTTTGTTTTTTTTTTTTGAGATGGAGTCTCACTCTGTTGCCCAGGCTGGAGTGCAGTGGCATGATCTCGACTCACTGCAATCTCTGCTTCCTGGGTTCAAGTGATTCTCCTGCCTCACCTTCTGGAGTAGCTGGGATTACAGGTGCATGCCACCACATTTGGCTAATTTTTGTATTTTTAGTAGAGACAAGGTTTTGCCATGTCATCTGGGCTCGTCTCGAACTCCTGAACTCAGGTGATTCACCCACCTTGGCCTCCCAAAGTGCTGTGATTAAAGCTGTGAGCCACCATGCCTGGCCTGCTTCCAAGTGTATTTTGATGTTCCCTTTAGTGAGTTTTTCAATTCTAAAAGTTCTATTTGGTTTTATATTAATATTGCTATCTCATGTTTCATATCCTGCACTGTTTTCTGGTTTATTTGAGATGGATTTTAAATTTCTCTTGGATCTCACTGAGTTTCCTTGCAGTACATATTTTGTTTTTTTAATCTGTCATTTCGAACTTTTCAATTGGTTAGGGTCCATTGCTATAGAGCTAGTGTAATTCTTTAGAGGTATGAAGACACTTTTTTTGTAGTGTTGGAGTTCTTGGGCTGATTCCTTCTTATCTAAGGGAGCTGTTGCTTCTTATTTTTGAATTTCCTATTGGTTGGACAGGACTTAAACGTTTTTTTTTTTCCCTTAAGAGTATGACTATGGTGTATGTTGTGTGTGATCATTCGACTTTGTTTCTGGGTGCTTTCAGGGGGCCAAGGCTCTTTATGGATTCCGTGGGTGTGGTAGCTTTCTTAGATGCTGCTTGTTGTAGCAATGTATTGGATATATGAGCTGACACACATATCCAATATCCCATAGCCCCATGTGGGGCTGAGGGTGCAGAAGTCTCAGGAAGCTTATTTTGTGGAGTAGCACTAAGCCTTTCTGGTAGTGGGCTTTTTATTTGATAGTACAGTTCAGGCTGCAATACAGTAGGTGGCACTTAAAAAATAAGAGCCAGCTTGCCCTCAGTTAGGCTGATGTCCAGTAGAAGCACCTGTCCTGACAGGGGAGTGGCAGGAAGAGATTGTGCTGAGGCCTTTGGGGTCACTGGTTGGGGGGCAGGGGGAGGTGCACTAGCTCCTTATCCAGTGCTGGCAGGAATGCGATCTGCTTTTCTATCATACCCCATCACAGGGCTCATGATCAGTTCATAAAGATTTTATCCTTTGGTTCCTAGCTGTAGCGTGGCTGTAGGTTATGCATATGCCCCTCTGAAGACAACCACCAAAATGATCTTGGGGCAGAGCCTCTTCCCCCAGTCTAGGGCAGGCAACTCCATGACTCGTATGTCCTCCATTGCTGGGACGCTGCTGCTCTGTGTAGGGATGGGGAGTTGGGCCCCACCCTTTATGTAAGCCTAAGTAGCATTGGCTCACTTTCAGCAGGGGTGGAGCCATCTTGAAAAACATGAAAAACTCTTTCTTCAAGTACCTGTGCTGGCCCCCAATGGGAAGAACCACTGCTGCATCTTCAACAGTGTATGGGGTGGGAGGGTATTGCCAGAGATGACCCCTTCTCCGTATCCATTCCTTGACATGGTGTTGCCCCCTTTAGCGATTGGCACTGTGCCCACCTTTCCTTTGTCCCAAAGAGGTTTTGGCAAGTTGTGCCCCTCTCCCTTATAGGTGACCTACACTGGGGGTTAGATCTTTAGAGGTTCCACAGCACCCTGGGAACTTGCACCCTGGGCTTTCCAAAGTCAGAACAGGTTATGGGGTTTGTTTGCAGGGGATCTGGTGCTACAGAGATTCAAGGGTGGAGAATCCCTGGGCATAGCAGAGGCCCACGACTGGTGCACAAGCAATATGGTGACCACCATCTCAGTTTGGGTCTGAGGGGAGTATGGGAACACCTGCAGGAGCTGGCCACCCAGTTCTCTATCCCTGGGAAATTCCCAAATTGCCACCAATAACATTGCCCTGGGTCATAAGGGTGGGGCCCTGAGTTCTTTGGGGGTTGATCTCTGCCAGACTCTAGCTGCTTTTCCTTTCTGCACCCCAGCTTCTTCCCGTGGGCACTCCAGAAGGTCCTGGCTCTCTTTCCCCAGTTTTCCATTAGAAACTTGTCCATTTGACAGTAACTTTGATCTTCTTTCTAAGAAGAATTGGCATCCAAGGTCTGTGGTCAGCCATGTTAGAAAAAAGAAAAAGAAAAAAACTAGTTTGTATTAAATTCTGAAAAACTAGTGACACTGTTTAACTCTTCAAAGGATTGTTAAGAACAGAAAATCTTTTTAAACCAAACTCCTAATTTTATCAAAATTGTAACTGAAAATATAAATGTATGAAAACATAGTTATTATGTAAAATTTGCTTAATAAAAGAATAGGAAAAACTACTATTTATCTTGGACCGAGAGCATGTTAGTTTGACCTTTGAACCCTTTCTACTCTTGTAAGTAGTGGTGGGAAAAATTCATTGTAGGAGTCTGCAGACATAACAAACTATCATTAGACTGCCAAGACCTCCACATAATAAAGCAAGCAGAGAATGTCACATAAGTATGTTAAAAATGATCAAAAAAAGAGAAATTGAAAACATAAATAGGGTGCTATCAAAAAAGGATAGCATTTATGTTATGACATATGTACACATGAATATCACTTCTTAGAATTTCATCCTTCTTAGGACTTATTCCTGAGTCTGAGGATTGAGAGGTTCTGATAAAACAGGTCTGAGTGGGTTCCAGGCACGGGCTTTCTTTAAAAGTCTCTCCAGGGATTCTAATATGTTGCCAGGACCAAGAACCATGGATAGCCAAGATCTCAGCAGTGCAGTTTGATTGAATGAACTTATGTAGAACCCTGAATGCCACACTTAACCAAAGAAAGCTTTCCAGGGATTAATTATAGGTGACAGAACATGCTATATTCTTATTAAATATTGTTAAAAGTTAACCAATACCCATTCCTGATTCATGTAAAGTTCTCACTTATTTTCCAAGAGTTTTACTGTATGACTGGTTTATGGGATCCTTGGAAAATGTTGACAGACATGGCAAAGGTTCCTGCAGTGTTTCTCTTTGTCCATCAATAGCCCTAGCTCATAACCTCTACCCTTTCAGCTGAAAGCAATTAGCTCTTCAGAAATGATTCTTTCTATTTATACTTGGGATAAGTAACATCAGACAGTCTTCCCCAGGGCTTCTCACGGGCCCTGGTGGCATTTTTATTCTAAGGGAGGGATACATTTTTATATGTAATTGGTCATAATTATACTAAAAACAAGTAATTGGTGTCTTATATAATAAAAGTGTATTTCTGCTTTAGTCATTGACAGAGTATCCTGAGAACAGGAGTTATGAAGTACATTCATTGTTATCTTATTTCTATTTCAAATTCTTTTGCTAGGAAGAAGCCCTTTTCACTGTACTTTGTATAACAAAACTTCTTTGGGAATACAATTTAAATAAACTTTGTCAGATCTTATTATGTGATTATATTCAAAATGCTAATTGAAGATTCTCTAAATATTTTCAGTAAAATGTTGAATTAAGTTTTCATGCTGTTAAATAAGTTAACATTTCTTCCTTTACTGAAGTCATTATTATAAAATTTAAATCCTAATGATAATAGCTGACGTTTATTAAGCATTTAGTATGTACCCTTTTTTTGCTAGCAACTTTTATGAATTATCTCATTAAATCTTCATTATAATAGCATCAAGAACTACACATATGTTTTCATGTAAGAAGGGAAACAAAATTATGAGTTTTGCTGTGAGGTTTGAAGAATGAAAACAACGCATGACTTAGAAAATAGTATAATTAAGTGAATTTTATTATTATCAAAAATCATCTCTTAGTTTATAAATGAAAAAACTAAGGCTTAAATAATGTAAAAATCAGTTAACAAGGTTAAACAACTGGTAGGTGGTAGAGGGAGCTGGGAACAAATCTGTACCTGTCTGAATCTGGAGCAGGAACCCTTAACTGATGTGTCATTCCAGCAGGTCATTAGTTACTCTACAATACCTATTAAGTATACTTTATTTACCATATTTAGATTTATAGTAGATTTAGACTCTACTGTAAAAACAAGGACTTCAGACACCTATTAGAAAGTATCCATATCATCTTGTTTGAAAATTGTCCCTCTCTAGTGTTCTTTTCTAAACATAATGATTCAGAACTCCAAACTCTTGAAGTAGGCAACCTTTAGGGTCAGCGTTAATAATTTCTCAATATTTAAAAAAGTTTCCTCATGACTGTCACTATTATTGAGATTTCTCAAATGCCTGGGCCTGAATTGGGTGTGCACTATGAAAAAAAAAAAAGGCAGACATTTCTTTTTGTTAACCTAAAGGAATTTTAAAAACACATATAAATACACTGATTTGTGACAGATTACCAGACTTTATGTTTAGCAGGATTTCCTAAGCAGAACACAAATTCTGTAAATCTACAGAATTAGATAAAACATTGACTCAATCCTTAGATGAGAGTATAATGGATTGTCACTTAATAACTTTTTTCACTGAAAATAAATGGTATAAAAAGTAATGAAGTTCTACTCTCACAGTATGAATAAATAGGAAATACATAATATTTTAAATTAGGCAACAAATCGTTAAGCCCCTTAGCATTCATTAGACTATCATTAATGATAATAAAATTGTGTGGTATTTATACAGATATTATATGTAACTCCAGGAATTTTATTATAGTTGTGTATGAATATATTTGTTGTTTGAGGCAGGTAGTTGGATATTTGCAGTGGCTGTATGCTCAAGCATTCTGGTAATAGTTTTCAAATCAACCATTTCTTTCTCCTTGTCTATCATCTTTAAAGCAAAGGCACCTTTTTTTTAAACTATATTTTTTGAAAAAATACATTTGGTGTAAAATATATTTTGAAAAATGTTCATTTTCTGTTTTTACTAGTTTCACACCTTTGTTATTTTTTCAATGGAAAGAGCAGAAATAGGCAAAAGTGAAGCCTGTGTGTGTGGTCAGGTTCCTGGGCCCTTCATAGTATCTAATGCCAAGCTGTGTTCTCTTGTATGTCAGTGCCTTCTCACTTGCTAATTAAGTGACAGAGCTAGGGACTTCCCTCTGTCTAGAATGCCCCTCATCTCTTGTTTGCCCAGCGAAACCTAGTTTGAAGTTCAAGGTCTGATACAAACCAGGTGATCCTCTGCAAAACTAACTGTACCTGAGCAAACCAGGCACTTACTCTTTTATATGTTCCTGGCACTGCTGATACTCTGATAGAAAATATCATCACTTAATGCTAATTGTGGGCTCACAAAGGGTATACTTTTACTGTAAGAAGACTGTAACTCTTCTTAGCACAGAGATTATTAAGTACTTGAAACAGAGTTTCACATATAAGTGTTCAATACTTTTTTTTTTTTAATTTCTAACACTTGGCACAGTGCCTAGCTCAGTAAATGTTGGTGAAGTGAACTGAGTATACTGCTTATCTGTTATGTGGTAGGGATTATTCTAGTTGCTTCTGTTATAAACCAACTCATTTAGTCCTTATCACAACACTTTTTTTGTGGTCAATATTTTTTAATCCTCACAGATGGCTAAGGAATCAGAACTCTGAGAGATTGGTTGAGTTGCTTTGGGTCGAGTGCTTAGAAAGCGGTAGAACAAGATTCCTATCCAGGTATTCTAATTCTAAAACACACACTGGTGTGTGTGGTTTTTTTTTTTGTTTGTTTGTTTGTTTTTTGTTAGAGTAGTGTTTTCTTGAAAGGCAGGGTATAACTGACTATGCTGTATATTTGGGACTAAGTATATTATTGTCAAGTATATTAAAAATGTCATAACACTGGAAAGGAGTCCATCAATGGGCTATGCAGGTTGAAGGATTTGTAGATGAGAAACTGATAAATTTGGTTAGCAAGGAAAGCCATCTAGTTGTGAACCCTTGATATCGGCAAAAGAGAGGGTCCTTTGAAACCTAAGGGAACAGAACTTTCCTATTCTCAAAGTTCGGAGCAGAATAGGTAGGCTCCAGACAGTCTAATGCCCAACTTTTACCAGTGGTGTTTTAGTTTTTTTTTTTTTCCAAAAGGAAATAATGTAATTCTTTATATACTTCTGAATTGTCTATCTTATCAAAAATAAATTTCATTTTGTAGTACATACAGAATCAAAAGACTTTCACGTCCTAACTCCACAAATGTTTATTTTGAAGCTCTTTAAACTGTTTACCACAGATATTAGTAAATCTGTCAGAAGTGAGGTGACTTACTTATCCTTGTCCCACCAGATAGGTGGGAAGGATGATCACACTAGATAGCATGGATGGGTCCTCTATTTATCTCCTTATACTTGAATGGAAAATACATCATTCAGATTAATCAATTTGTCATTGTGACTGATAGAATTTTTATATGGATAAGCTGAGTTTGGTTCCTGGCTTTACCACTTACTTGGGATCTTTATGTCTTCTATGGTCTCCTATCTGTAAAGTGAAGTTGATAATGCCAATGTTGCTTAAATATGTAATGTATGCAAAGCAGCAGGTACTCAATAAAGGGTAACTCTTACTATTATTGTATAGCTCTCCAGCTATGTGTTGAGCTTCTATAGAATCCATAGCCCCAAACTCTTTAGCCTTTTGAGACCAAGATTAAGCATTGTCTTTCCAGAGGAGAGGGTGAGAGAGAGTGGCATTATACTAATAGAATTCATCATTATCACCATCATCATCATGATTTCTTGGTGTGTCATGGAATGTGCTGTGTTTCACATTACCAACAGATGTTAATTTTCACAACATCCCTGAGACAAGAAACTATTATTACATTTTACAGATAAGGTCGCGCAGCTATGAAGTTGTGGAATTGGGATTCAAACCCAGGCAGTCTGTCCCCACTGTCCATGTTCTTAACCCACCATGCTCTCCTGACACTTGAAAAGTTAGGAGGCATACTCAATAGCTTGTAGTGTTGCTGCAAAGAGAATCTAATTTTAAATCCAGTGAAGTTTATTAGTTGCTGTCTTTGATATGCCATTCAGATTGTGCTATCCTTATGACGCCTACCTTGGTTGTATATGTAACTAGGCATCAAATATATAAACACTCAAAAAGTGATAGGTGCCAATAAAATATTTTACAGTTAATACTTATGTAATCTGTGTTCTATATGTTTGAGGGCTGCTTCCAAAATATTCTATATTTGGCTTTTAGTTAAAACAATATGCTTTGCTCATATTAATTATACAGTTGATACCATTCTCATGTTGGTAACATGTCTGTAAGTAACAGTTGAAATTGATCTGGCAATTTTAGAGTTGTCAGACCCAGGAGATGAGAGAAAGATTTAAAATGTTTATAACATTAAATCAGCTAAGTCAAGAGAGAGAAAGATAAAGATGATTCAAATTTCTTGTACTGGTGGATGTAAGTGCTTGGAACTGAAATAAAGGAGAAGGTGTAGGGAGGGAGAAAGATAAGTCTTCCCTTTACGCAAGTTGAAATTGAGTTTCCTTTGAGGTATAGAGGTGAAACATTTTAAGAAGCTCCTTAAAACTCTCTAATGTGGTTTTTCAACCTGTTTCCATCAATTTGGCAACATTTCCTCACTTTTTGGCACAAGAGAATATTCTAGGTTTATCTCACACCTTCTTTGTTCCGGCCCAGGAATCAGCCATTTCTCTAAGAAACTCTGGTTCCTTTTGGTGGGAAACAGTACTGGGAAACCAAGATCTGGGAGCTGAATATACTCCTAGTGATTAGGAGGTCATAACTTGTAGACTCTTGCAGCCGACGGAGTTAGGACATATTTATTAGAAATCATGAGTTTATATTGATCTTGCTAGTATCTGTCCAATCCTACAAGGTTCTTCCCTGAGTCCCTCCTTTCTCTTTGTGTATCCTTTCTTCCATATTAAGAACTGGGGCTCCCAACAAGGCATCTGCCCATTTGCCCAATCGTATGATGTATAAAAACTAGTTTCAGAAAAGTGGCAGCCAAACCACTAAGAAAAATAAACTTGCTGAAATGAGTTCAAGATTTATTGGCAGCTCTTCTTTTGGCCCCCTAGACTGAAAGTATGTATTTCAAGTATTGTGCTCAAAAGTTACTTGGGTTAGCTTTTTCCACCTTTCGTAATAGTAATATTTACTTGAAATACAGTTGGCTTAGTTTCCATATTCAGTTTGTTTTTTTCTATTTCATTAATTTCATTATATATATTTAATATGTAGGACATTAACATGTCCCCAAAAGAAGAAAACATTCCTTCCTGTGTCATTTCCACCTCATCTCTCTTACCCCTTATAGGTAACCAATTGCACTGGTTTCTGGTTTATCTTATACTCCTTTTTGAAAAGTTACCATATATATGTATGTTTTTAAAATTTTTATTTTTTTACACAAAAGGTAACATGCAGTATATACTTTGCCACTTTCCTTTTAAACTTAACAGTGTATACTGGAAATCACTCCATATCATGTTACAGAGAGCTTCCTTATATTTTTAAATAGCTGTATAAGACTTCATTGTGTTGTCTGTACCGTATTTTATTTACTCCCCCATGTGTGGACATTTTGACTGTTTCTAGTATCTGCAATTACTAATAATGCTGCAGAAAACTGTGCGTATTGTATCTTGGTAAATTTCTAGATGAGGATTTCTGGGTTAAAGGTTAAGCACATGGGTAGTTTTGTTAGATATTGATAAATTCCTTTCCATGGGGTTTATAACTTTTTTTTAATATTTACCAGCAATGTATAAAAGTGTCCATTTCTTCAAAGCCTCACCAACAGATTGTATGTTTTATGTACTTTTATGTTTTAGAATTTTTCCAATGTGATGGGTAAACAATGGTATATCAATGTAGTTTTAATTTACATTAAAGTTGAGCATCTTTTTCATGTTCAGCTAGTCTTAGGGCTATTCTTAATATCTTGTGAGTTGTCTTTCATATTATTTTCCCATATTCCATAATACTTCTGGTCTTTTTCCTCCTCAATTCTTACAAGTTCTTTGTATTTCAGGAATATTAGCTGTTTTATTTGATATGTCACACATATTTTTCTCCCAATATATAATTTTTCCCTTATAACGATTTTTTTTTATGCAAAGTTTTTAATTAAAACCTTTTATGGGCCCAGGTGCAGTGGCTCACACCTGTAATTCCAGCACTTTGAAAAGCTGAGGTGGGCAGATCATTTAAGGCCAGGAGTTCGAGACTAGCTTGACCAACACAGTGAAACCCTGTCTCTACTAAAAATAGAAAAAAATTAGCTGGGCTTGGTGGCACATGCTTGTAATCCCAGCTACTCAGGAGGCTGAGGCATGAGAATCACTTGACCCCAGCGGGTGGAGGTTGCAATGAGTCAAGATCATGCCACTACACTCCAGAGTGGGCAACAGAGTGAGACTCTGTCTCAAAATTCAATAAATATATAAACAAAACCATTATGGGCCAGGTGCAGTGGCTCATCCCTATAATCTCAGCACTTTGGGAGGTCGAGGTGGGTGGATCATTTGAGCCAAGGAACTGGAGACCAGCCTGGGCAACATGGGAAAACCCCATCTCTAAAAAAAACCCCCCAAAATTAGTGGGTGTGGTTAGCATACACCAGTAGTCCCAGTTGCTCAGGCGGGTCATATGAGCCTGGGGAGGTCAAGGCTGCAATGAGCAGTGATGGTGCCATTGCACTCCAGCCTAGGCAACAGAGTGAGACCATTTCTCTAAATACATACATACCTTTTATGGAGTTAAATTTACACACTTTTTCATTATTGCCTCTGGCTTTTGCATTTTAGTAAGGCTTTCTTTACACTCAACTTGTAGATAAATTCACCCATGTTTTCTTCTAGTACTTGTATAGTTGAATTTTAGATCTCTAGTCCATTTGGAGTTTATTTTGTGTGTGGCAAAAGGTATTGATCCTATCTTTTTCCAAATAGTTGTTATCCAGTTGTTCAAAAAAAAGTTACTAAAAAGTCCATCTTTGTCCCAGATAGACTGGAACAAAATGAATTAAAGACTTAAATATAAATATTTCTATTTGTGTATTCCTTCCTCCTAGAAAGAGAACACAGGTGGAAAGCTTCATGCCATTGAATACCTCAAGCCATTGGTCTGGCAATATATGAAAAGTGGAAAAAGCTAACCCAAGTAACTTTTGAACACAATACTTGACATATATACTTTCGGGCAGGGCGCGGTGGCTCAAGCCTGTAATCCCAGTACTTTGGGAGGCTGAGACGGGCGGATCACGAGGTCAGGAGATCGAGACCACCCTGGCTAACATGGTGAAACCCCGTCTCCACTAAAAAATACAAAAAACTAGCTGGGTGAGGTGGTGGGCGCCTGTAGTCCCAGCTTCTCGGGAGGCTGAGGCAGGAGAATGGCGTAAACCCGGGAGGCGGAGCTTGCAGTGAGCGGAGATCCGGCCACTGCACTCCAGCCTGGGTGACAGAGCGAGACTCCGTCTCAAAAAAAAAAAAAAAAAAAAAAAAAAAAAAAAAAAAAAAAAAAAAAAAAGAAACGACAAAGAAATATATACGTTCAGTCTAGGGGGCCAAGAAAAGAGTGGCCAATAAATCTTGAACTCATTTCAGCAAGTTTATTTTTCTTAGTTGTCTGGCTGCCACTTTTCTGAAACATCATACGATTGGGCAAATGGGCAGATGCCTTGTTGTTGGGAGCCCCAGTTCTTAACATGGAAGAAAGGATACACAAATAGAAATATTTACATTTAAATCTGGCAATCATTTTTAAGATGTGAACTTAAAAGAACAGGCAACAAAAGCAAAAATAGGTACGTCGGATTTCATCAAACCCAAAAGTTCTGCACAGCAAAGGAAACAGCTGAGTGAAGAGGCAACCTATGGAATGGGAGAAATTACTTCTAAGTCACACATCTGACAGACGGTTAATATCCAAGGTATATAAAGAACTGCAACAGCTCAATAGCAAGAAAACTAATATGAATAAAAAATGAGCGAAGGGTCTGAATAGACATTTCTCTAAAGAAGACATACCAATGGACAACATGGAAAAATGCTCAACATCACTAACCCTCAGGGAAATGCAAATTAAAACCACAATGGGATGTCACCTCACACTTGTTAGAATGGCTGTTATCAGAAAGACAAAAGATAAGTATTGGTGGGGTGTGGAGAAAAAGAACTCTAGCACACTGTTAGTGACAGTGTAAATTAGTATAGCCATGATGGAAAAGAGAATGGAGGTTCCTGAAACAGTTAAAAGTAGAACTACCATATGATCCAGCAATTCTACTACTGGGAATATATCCAAAGGAAATGAAATCAGTATATTGAAGAGATCTGTATTTTAATGATTATTGCAGCATTGTTCCCAATAGCCAAGATAAGGAATCAATCTAAGTATATATCAGTGGACAAGTGATAAAGAAAATGTGGTGTGTATTCACAATGGGATACCATTCAGCCTTTGAAGAGAAGGAAATCCTGTCATTTGCCACAACACAGTTGAACCTGGAGGTTGTTAGCTGAGTGTAATAAGCCAGGCACCAAAAGAAAAATAACACATGATTTTTCTTATATGTGGAATTTTAAAAAGTTGAACTAATGGAAATAGAATAGAATGGTAGTGACCAGGGGTATGTGATAGGCTGAGGGATCAAGGAGATGTTGGTCACAGGATACAAGATTTCAGTTAGATAGGAGGAAGAAATTCAAGAGATCTATTGTATACCATGGTGACTTTAGTTAAAGTATACTTGAAAATTGTTAAGAGTAGATTTTCTGTTCATACCACAAAATGATAAGTATGTGAGATAATGCATATGTACATTGGCTCAATTTAGCCATTTCACAAGGTATATATATTTTAAAACAACATGATGTACATGATAAATATATAGTTTATTTTCAATTAAAAATTTTAAACTCTCTAATTGGTCTTCAACATATAGTACACCAGTCTTTTCACTACTCTTTATGGTGGAACATATGTTCTTAGAATGCTAAAATGTATTTTTTTTTGGAGGCCCTGCAAATAACTAAAAATTTTTCTAAAAAGCCATACCTAATTACTTACATTTGATCCAGAAAGGATATTTTGAAAAAGCTTTTTAACTGATAAAATCATTAAGTTAAAACATATTCGTAAAAGTATTCTCTAATATTTTTATAATTTTCTAGTTCATGAAGGATTAAATGTACAATTATCTCACTTGAACTGGATTTTCTATGAGGTTAATTGTATTTAAATGCTAATTATTTTAACCAATTTTGTGGTCGACTTCTATGTAGAATAGGGAAAATAAATTCCTAAAGTCAGTTACATTTATCTCTTTTCAGTCTGGATTTTTAATTAGGAAAAGTGATATAGTTAAGTAGCTCTACTCTATAGCATCTTCTAAAATGAGTAAAAATTCATTATATCAGGATAAAAAATGATAAAGATATATGGATGACACGTTTGGCTGAATTTTTCGCTGTTCTCTTACTGTCTATTTAAATAGCCTTAGCTCTTTTATCATTTAAATTCTGAAGTATTGAGGTGATTATTCCGGCAGCAGGTGATTCTTTCTACTAATTACTGTTCAATCAGTTTTAGCTATTAGAAATAGAGATATGTTTACATTGCTGGGCTGCATGTAAATTTAGAAGTTACATGGCTTTGTTTTTACTTTGATTTACAGCATTAAAATTATTTTCATCTGTATATGTAAAGATCTGCATCTATAAGCTTTTGTGGATAATAAGGTGAAATTGATGCATTTTAATATAAATTGCCAATATAAAATATCTCTAACTCAGACCTCTACTGGAAAGTTGTCAAATCTTATGTAGGAAAGGCTTTTACCATCACTGTTACACATTAACTGGGCATAGTTTAATATTAATAGCTCCTGAGACTTGTGGTTAACTGAGGTTTCTATTTCCTGTGTTTGGGTTTTATCTTTGCAACAACTTGGTTGCTTTTCTGTATAAAATAGTGGTGAATATACACAAGAGTATGACAAGGTTCTGGGCTCTTAACTTTGATGAACACCATGCCATTCCCATCGTGCTGCACTCAAAACAGCACAGATGTGAGTCTGGGAGTGGCGTCCCTGCCGCTCTCAGGAGCCTTTGTTTGGAGAACACCCTGATTAACCCCCACCCTTCATGGTTCATTGACTCACTGATAGATCAAGTTTAAACTAGTATATATTAGCACATTTGTTACCAACAGAGGAACAGTTGGCCATTCTGTTTTACGGTGCTGGTTCATTGCAAACTGGCGTGCTAAAAAGGTCTATACTCTAGAGTATGAATTGCGAAGTTACCAAAGGACTGAGAACCAAGTCAGTTGCATATTAATGTTGAATTATACCTGTATTTTAATCTTGGATTATCTACTTGTGGGATGCTTACACTTTTGTCAAGTTATGAATAAATGATAATTACCACTTTGAAATTCATCTTTTTTTTTTTTCAAGGAGTTTAGGGGATTTAGGTGTCTCAATATAGCTTTCATATTAAACAGTTTGTCATAATTGAGAGCAGAGCAAGATCCTGACTGCCTGATGCCTTGTTTTGGAGCATTTAAAAAATGTTTTCCAGAGAGTTTTTTGTACCTAGTGACTTTACATAAGTCCTTACATTATACTATATTTCTAGGTCACCTAAAAATGTTAATCGTTTAGTCAAGAGGGTTAGGATGTGCATCTATTTTCTCATGAAAAAAAAATTAAGCTGTTCCCTTTTTATCAGTTTTCTTACAATCTAAAGTTTTTTATTTTTCTTCTTCTTACCTTCCTAACCTAGTTACTAAAGTCTTCTTATTGTTATAGTTCCTTTCATGGGAGATAGGTTTACTGCATCATTTGGCAGTTTCAGAGGATGGATTTTGTCTTGGCTTCATCTTTCCTTACTGGTTGCCATCCCCTGGGCCACCTGCTTTTTTGCGTTTTCCTTTCTCTTGTGACATGATGAAGCTCCATATCCCGATGGGGCTGAGGGACAGCACCCTGAGTCCAAGCCTAGGATAAGGCAAAGGACTTGCTTTTCAAAACAAACTAGTGTCATACAGGCTGCTGCTTTCAGGTCCACTCTCTGATTTTTATTTTAATTGATGATTTGTTTTTGGAAGGCAAACTGATTTAAGTTCTGAGCAAAAGGGTCAGTATTTATTTTCAATGCTGCTATTAATTTAGGGTTTTAATTTAGAAAAGATTTTTACCAACTCTCAAATATGATTTTTCTAGTGACTTTAAGTTTGTAGATATAAGGAGTAGGTATGAGATAGGGATTGAATTACTTTTTTGTTTTTAAAACTTAACTTGGCAGTAGTAAGACGACGTTGCTTGTTTTATTCATGCTAAATATTTTTTTCTAAAGGGATCTAGATATCTATTAGAAAACTTACTATTGATAACTGGTTCTTTTTTAAGTATTTACCTTAGCCTTTTTGTCTTGTAGGAATTAATAGAAATAGTTGTAATTTTAGACTTACTTTATAAAACAATTTAAAGAGAAGTTTTTTGCTTGAAAGATTGTTTTGCAGTGTTGCACTTTTGTTTTCTTTAGTGCAATTGAAATTGCAGTTTTGTAATTTATTTTTTAGTTTGGGGTTTTTAAAAGAATATATATGTGTATTTATTGGGCATCTACTGAGTGCCAGACACTATTCCAGGAACCAGTAAACATAGCAGAGAGCAGAATCACGAAGTTCTTGACCTCAAGGAGTTTAAATCCTAGTGGTAGAGGGGGAATTCAAAACAATGAAATAAATACATTTCTATTATGTCAAGTGATGGTATGTACTACCAGGCAATGAGATGAAAATATTTCCTCTTCTATACAGAGTGGGCAAGGAAGGCTTCATTGACGGTGGAGTTTTTGAAGAAAGCTGGAAGTAATGGGGAAAGACAGCCATATAGATATATGAAGGAAAACATGGTCCAGGCAGAGGGATCAAAAAGTGCAAAGAATTGAGCAAGAAAGTCATGTTCAAGTGAAGTCAGCAGGGGAAGAGTAGGTCACAAATGCGGCTGAGGGGGGTCATGAAGGGCCTTACTAGCTTTGTATGAGTTTTTACTTTTATTCTGCAAAACAAAACAAAACAACAACAACAACAAAAACAAAACAAACAAAAAAAAAAAAAACAGGAACTATTTGGGGATTTTAAGGGAAACGTAACATAACTTCCTTTTAAAATGGATATGTGGCCACTCAGTGTAGAGAGTGTTCTATATGAGTGGATGGAATAATTGAAACAGGAAAGCAGGAGACAGGTTAAATGGAAAATGGATTAATCCAGACAAAAGATGGTGACTTAAATTAGGTTGGGAGTGGGAGAGATGGTGAGACATGCTTTGGATTCATTTTTTCCAGGTAGAGCTGGCTGGCAGAAACATGTCATTTATTGGCATAGATGTGGTAGATATTTTTTTTTTTTTTTTTTTGAGACGGAGTCTCGCTCTGTTGCCCAGGCCGGAGTGTAGTGGCCGGATCTCAGCTCACTGCAAGCTCCGCCTCCCGGGTTCACGCCATTCTCCTGCCTCAGCCTCCCGAGTAGCTGGGACTACAGGTGCCTGCCACCTTGCCCGGCTAGTTTTTTGTATTTTTTAGTAGAGATGGGGTTTACACCGTGTTAGCCAGGATGGTCTCGATCTCCTGACCTCGTGATCCGCCCGTCTCGGCCTCCCAAAGTGCTGGGATTACAGGCTTGAGCTACCGCGCCCGGCCAGAGTTTTTTTTTTCTTAGGCTGGGTCTTGCTCTCTTGTCCAGGCTGGGGTGCAATGGAGTGACTATAGCTCATGGCAGCCTCAGACTGTTGATATCAAGTGATCCTCCCACCTCAGCCTCCCTAGTAGTTGAGATTATAGGCATGTGCCACTGTATCCAGCTAACCAAATTTTTATTTTTGTAGAGATAGTATCTCTCTGTGTTGCCTAGGGTAGCCTTGAACTCCTGGCCTCAAGCAATCCTCCTACCTCAGCCTCTCAAAGTGTTGGGATTATAGGAGTGAGTCACCATGCCTGGCCAATATAGGGGTTATTAAGAGGATAAGTCAAGGATGACATTAATATTCTGTTATGAAAAGTGTCAAACATATAGAAAATATAAACAGTGTTCCAATGGGCCCTCATATTTTTATCGCCTTGATTCTACAGGTCTTAACATTTTTCTATATCCACTTCAAACATTTTATTCTGTTAACGTATTCTAAAGTAAATTGTAGACATTGTGATAGTTCTCTCCAACATGCTTCAGCATGTAGCTCTAAAAATAGGTATTTTTCAGATAACCAAGTATCGGTATCCTGCCAAATAAATGAATAATTGCTTATTAACATTTAATACCTGGTCCTTAGTCAAATTCTCCATATTTTCCACAATGTCTTTTACAGTTAACTTTTACCAACTAGTGTGTAATCGAGAATCATTCATTTAATTACATTTAAACTGTAACATTACAACACGTTTTCTCGTATGTTTTATTCTCTCTGACACTGACTTATGGAAGAGACTAGATTATTTGTCTGGTAGACATTTTATTGTACATTAAGAGTCACTAGGAGAGCTTACATAACTAGTCCCCACTCTCAGAAATTTTGATTCAGTGGATCTGAGATGGCTGTTTCCAAAGAACTGCTGGTGATGTTGGGCTTTCATTCTGAAGCCCATACTTTGAGCACTACTGCTGTACCACTATCTCATGACTGCTTTGTGATGTCATTTAACTTGCTGTTCTGTTGCCTGTATTTCCTATAAACTGAATTTTCAATCTCAAGGCTTACTGAGATTTATGTTTGATACTTTGGGCAAGAATACTTCATAAGTTGTAGTGCTTAATGTTAGGTAGCACTTAATTCTGACTATCTCACTATTCATGAGGCTAAGCTAAGGAGGAAACAGCCTGATCCCTCTACTGTAATGTTTCCATTTGAAACTACTAGATAATTTGTTGAGTAGAAGATAGAGACCAGGGGGGATATCAAGTTTTCAATAAATATTTCACCTAATGGTTTTAACACACATTGATCATCCTTGCCTGAACTAATTATTTAATTAGGGATGCCAACATGGGGACTTTCTAATTCAATCTTTTTTTTTTTTTCTAAATGAATGGCATTCTTTTTATTTTTAAATGGATGTTATTTTGCAACTGGGGTTGATTACCCAGAAATATAGTGCATATTAAAAAGGTAGGATTAATGCTTAATTAAACAATTTTTAATTACCAATTTTCAGAGTAAGGCACTAAAGTTTCTGACCTGAGCAAAGATAAAGTAGAAAGATAAAGTGGTCATTTAGTGAGATGGGCAAGACTGTGGATAGATAGACTAGGTTTGATGGGAAAATTAGAATATCAGTTTTGAATATGTTAAGTTTGAGATGTCTGTTAGAAACACATGTTGACAAGGCTGGGTACGATGGCTCATGCCTGTAATCTCAGTACTTTGGGAGGCTGAGGCGGGCAGATCACCTGAGGTCAGGAGTTCAAGACCAGCCTGGCCAACATGTGAAACCCTGTGTTTACTAAAAATACAAAAATTAGCTGGGTGTGGTGGCATGTGCCTGTAATCCCAGGTACTTGGGAGGCTGAGGTAGGAGAATCACTTGAACCCAGGAGGCAGAGGTTCCACTGAGCCAAGATCCCTCTAGCCACTGCACTTCAGCCTGGGCAACAGAGTGAGACTCCATCTCAAAAAAAAAAAATATATATATATATAGAAAATTTTTCAGTTGAATAAAATAAAATATTCTAGCTATTTTAGGTAGAATGGCATTTTATACAGATACTACTACTAAAGGGTAAGAGGATATGACTGTAGTACATTAAGTATATTGATGGCCTACAACTGTTGCTGTGTTGCTTTTTCCTCTTCACCACACATATGCAGTCTCACGAAACATTTTCTATGACCAGCACACTGAAGGAAATAAAAGGAATCTAGTTTAGAGACGGTTCTGCTTGATACAACAAAAATGAGCTTACTAAATCATTACAATCCTACTTAAGGGTATTCCCCACCTCAAAGAGTAGGGAAGGTCTTTCTGGTAGACAGAACTTTAATCAGTTGATACTAATTGTCAAGGTGTGATGGCCAAGGGATTGATGTTTATCAGTGTATGGACAATGGTTCAGAGTTTGGTGAAATAGTCAAGTTGGAGGAGAAAGATTGGTGACAAAGATGTATGAGGTGGAAAGTATACTTTCACAGAAGAAGAACAGGAAATGAGATTTATATTTTTTTGTAAATGTTCAACAAACTTTGTTCAGAGGAAGAAATATATGGCAAGATGCCCCATCCTACAGATAGTAGTCAGCATCACTGCAAAGCAACTCCAGGGCTTATGTGGTGGGCACTTAAAGTATCACTGGTGCAGGGATGGGAGAAATAAGAGGATTTAATAAGCACTACTGCTTACCAAGGTTGATTGAATTGCCACTATTGCCAAGTGTTCTACCTGCAAACAGATCAACCTTGAGCCCTGGATATGGCACCATGTCCCAGAGCAACCAGCCAGCCAGCTGGTGGCAGGTTAATTACATTGGATTTGTTCTGTTATGGAAGGTCAGTGGTTTGTCACTACTGCGATGAATGCTTACTGTACGTATGGATTTGCATTCCCTGCCCCTCATGTTTCTGCCAGCAGTAATATCTATGGCCTTATTAAAAGCCTTATTCAATAACATGGCATCCTATACAATATTGCTTTTGATTAAGAGACTCATTCACATCAAAATAAGTGAGGCAATTGATTGACAACTACAGGATTCATTTGTCTTACCATGTTCCTGTTGTAACGTATTGTATTCTACCTGGAAGATAAAACCTTGTGACGTTAAAGTAGTTTTTAGTTCCATAAACAGAATACAGGGGTCTATGAATCAAGAAGTGGAGGTAGAAGTGTCATCTTTTACTTCACATCTAATCACCTGTTCAAAATACTTTTTCATCTTGCCTCTGCAACTTTGAACTTTGCTGATACACAGAAGTTTTAGTGTGAGGAAACAATACTTTCACATAAGAACATGGTAGTTGTTCAATTGAACTGGACATTTAGAATAACCTGGCCACATTGCTGAACTGTATAACTGAAATAACAGATGAAAAAAATGAAATACTATGCTGGAAAAAATGATTAATTTTGATTATTGGGAGAAATAGTGTTGCTACTGTTAGGAGGAAGACTATATATACAGAAACAAGGAGGAAACCTGGGTTGCCTCCTTGTAGTAGGGTAAAATGACTGAGTACATTGTCTAAGAAAGGGAACATGGCCAAACTGAACCCAGAAGACATAGGAAATCTAAACAGATCAATTAGCACCAAAGAAACAGGAATTTTTTGGTACTTCTAAAAAACTACCAGACTGATATTTTCATGGAGATGTCTATTATACCCTTAAGGAACAGGAAACTTCAATACTATTTAAACTATTTTAGAGGATAGAGAAGAAAATTCCAGATTTTATTTATAGAACTTGCATGAAATTGATATCAAATTCTGACAATGCAAGTTCAAAAAGGAAAACTAGAGATCAGTGTTACTTATAAATGTCAAACAGCTCTTGATAAAATCATAGATGGATATGGTTATCAAAATGATAAATATGTTTATCACATTTTAGAGCCTACATGGAGAAACATTTGAGGTTTTCTTATTCTAGAACTGGCAGGAATGTCCTCTATTATGAGCACTAGTCATATTTTTCTGGTGGGACTAATGTAAGTAGATACAGAAGAAAATGAATGGTATGAACATTGGAAAGGGGAAATTCAATGATTATTATTTTCAGATAAAATAATTAACCTGGAAAATCCAAGAGAATAAAGGGAAAGCCTACAATTAAGGAGTTAAGGAAAGGGCTAGGTATAGACATCAATAGTTTTGATATACGCAGTCTATAGCCAGTTAGGAGATGAGTTAGGGGAAAAAACATGTTGACAGCAGCAACAGAAAAGCAGATAAACCTAGAATTGTTCACCACTTATCTTAAAATATTTAACATGGTACTGAGGGACACAGGAGATTATTTACATGGAAAAACATACCATGTTTCTATACAGAAAGATTGAACATCACAAAAGTATTATTTGGTCTTAAGATAATTTATATTTAATGTAATCTCAATGAAATACCAGGAGAATGTTTTTAATGTAGACAAACTTATTTCAAAGATCATATGTAAAAATAAGCAAAAATAGATGTGAAAAAGTCTTTAATAAGGAGAGACCAGTCTTATTGACTATTAAGTCATTATAAAACTGTAATATTTAAAACATGGTACTGACATATGAATAGATCAGTGGATCTCAGATGGGCAGTTCAGAAAGAGATCCAAACACATTAAAAAATTTAGTACCTCTAGAGGTGGCTTTAAAATGTGTGGGGAAAGATGGATTTTCCAATGAATAATGTTGGGATAGGTAGATAGCCATCTGGAAAAAATGAAAGTCAAATCCCAACTTTTTACCCTTTATCAAAATGAACTTCAGATACAATTAAAAATATAAAATTGAGACCATAAAAGTATTAGAAGAAAAAAGCAGTTTTTAAGTCTCAAAAGGGGACTCAAATATGATACGAAGTCCGGAGGCCATAAAAGAAATGATTGATAAATTAAAATATAGGTCCATATAAACAAAAACTTTCAGTATGGAGAAAACACCATAAATTATAAAGGCAAATGACACAACTAGGAGAAGCATTTGTAACCCATAACACACAAGCCTAGTTTTCTTACTGTATAAAGAATTGCCATCATTAATGACAAAGAAAATATGAAGAATTGGCAAGTGACATACACAGAAAGTTCATGGAAAAATAACTCTTAAACATTTGCAAAATTTTATAACTTCCCTCATAAAAAGAGAAATGGAAATTGAAATTAGAGTCACATATAATATTTTACTTTTCATTTGTCAAAGATGAAAAAGTTTGAAAATACTGTAGGTTTATGTTTATAAGGATGTAAGAAAACAGGCAATCTAAATTCCTTGTAGGGTGTAAATTGGTGGTAATAAGAGAAAAATTTACTGAATACTTTGTGCCGGGTGCTTTTCTAAGCACCTTACATTTAGTTATCACAATTAACTTAACCAGAAAGTACTATTATTTCTGTATTACACATGAGGAATTTGAAGAAATGTTAGACAAGTAATTCAAAGTCACACAGTAAATGACAGAGTGAAGATTCGAGACCATTTACTCAATTGTGCACTTTTGGTTGCAACTCTGTTGTTTCTGTAGTGAGTGATTTTAACAATATATGATAAAACCTTAAAAGTATATACTCTTTGATTCAATGATTCTACTTCCAGAAGTGTGTCCATTTTGCATCAAATAGTTGGAGAACAGCATTCATTGCACTGTTATTTGCAGTAATGGAAGATTGGAAACAACCTAAATATTTATCCTCAAGGACTCATCCATACAAAAGAATTGAAGTAAATTCATCCAGATGAATATGAGGCAGTTTTAAATAGAGTGAGATGGTATTCTATGTAGTGATATGGAGTCATCTTTAAAAATACGGTAAAGCCGGGCACGGTGGCTCACACCTGTAATCCCAGCACTTTGGGAGGCCTAGGCAGGCGGATCACGAGGTCAGGAGATCAAGACCATCCTGGCTAACACGGTGAAACCCCGTCTCTACTAAAAATACAAAAAAAAAAAAAAAAAAAAAAAAAGCCGGGCGTGGTGGCGGGCGCCTGTAGTCCCAGCTTCTCGGGAGGCTGAGGCAGGAGAATGGCATGAACCCGGGAGGCAGAGCTTGCAGTGAGCCGAGATAGTGCCACTGCACTCCAGCCTGGGTGACAGAGCGAGACTCCGTCTCAAACAAAAAAATAAAAATAAAAATACGGTAAAAGGAAAAAGCAAGATACAGAACAGCATGTAGGGAAGCTGCTGTCTATGTGAAAAGCTGTAGAATATACATGCATTTTTGTATATGCATATAATATTTCTAGACGAGGCCAAAAATGGTGACTCATGCCTGTAATCCCAGCACTTTGGGAGGCTGAGGCGGGTGGTTCACTTGGTTCCAAGAGTTCAGGATGAGCCTGGCCAATATGGCAAAACCCCATCTCTAGAAAAAATATAAAAATTAGCTGGGCCTGGTGGTGCATGCCTGTGGTCCCAGCTACTTGGGAGGCTGAGGCAAGAGGATTGCTGGAGCCTGGGAAGCAAAGGTTGTAGTGAGCCAAGGTCATGCCACTGCACCCCAGCTTGGGTTACAGAGCAAGACACCATTCATCTCTCTCTCTGTCTCTCTCTCTCTCTCTCTCTCTCTCTCTCTCTCTCTCTCTATATATATATATATATATATATATACACACACACACACACACACACAAATATATGTATAAATATATATCTAAATATGTGTATAAATATAAATATATATATAAATATTTCTAGAAGGATTCTCAAAGTGATACCAGTGATTGTTTTGCAAGAGGGAAACTAGATATCAGTGAATTAGCTATTTAAGGCGATTTTTGAATTCTGTAGCATATGTATGATTTACCTGTACAGAAACCAGTCAAGCGTGTGTTTATCAAATGTAGAATGTTGGCAGTGAGGTCACTTGGTGAAAAGTATGGCTATGTCAGACAGATGTAAGTTCAGATTCCAGGACTTCCAGGACTGCTGAAAGGGAAAGGGGCTTTGGAGCTCCTTCAGCTCCAGTTAGCATTGCTCCTTTCCCAGCTTTGACATTAGCTGGAGGGAAGACAAGTTCTTAGAGCTCTATGTGCTTGGGGCAAGACCCCTTCCCCCCACTGCCTTACTCTCCAACCATAACTGCTGCAAACAATTCTTACCTCTTCCACCCCATGTCACTTCCTAAAAACCTTCATCACCTGGACTCCCATGCCTCTAAGTCTCTGTACATCCCCTAGCCTGACACTGTCCCCAACCCTCCTCAACTCCAGACACCATTTCACTCTACCCTCTGGAATTGAATAGTCCATTATTAGCAAAATCTCCTAATTTTCAACCTCCTTTCTAAATATTTTCCCCATGTTCTTGCTGTAGTAGTGACCCAGCTTTACCACTTTTGCAGTCCTCTAAAGTGGTAACTGGTTTCTCTGCCATACATTTCATACCACTGGTCCTGGAGATATTGTCAATGTCTTAATGTCTTCCTTCCATCTCACTTAAATTTTAAGACCATAATCCCTTTTTCCTCTCTTAAAAATTCTCAGCGTTGAAGCTCAATCCATTAGATACCTCTAGCTGGCACTACTAGTTGCAGTCCTGTGCAGACTACTGAGTCATTTTCTTTACTCCTTGAAGACTTAAAGTCTATCTTACTCTCACTCTCTCTGACACTACTCCTATTAAAATATTATGTTTCTTTAACTATTTTTTCAGTTTTTGGTCTCCTCCCCTTCAATGAGGATGATTTCTAGAATGTTGGTTCTCAAAATGTGGTCCCTTTGCAAACATCATTAGCACCTGGGAACCTGTTATAAATATGAATTCCCAGACCACACCCCAGACTACTAAGCCCAAAACTCTGGGGGCTGGAGCCCAGAATCTATGTTTTAAGAAGCACTTCAGGTGATTCTGATGAAGATGTCAGTTCCTTAGATGTTGTTATTGTCATTACCGACAATTTTCTCTGAGACCACAATTTGAGTCTCTGATTTTTCATTAGTTCTCAACCCATTTTAAGTCCTTACTTTCCCCTTGCCAGCCAGACATTTGAATATTCCTTAACTCTTCTCTTTCACATACCGTATCCAAAGAGTCAACAAATGCTGTCAGCTATACCTTCAAAATACTTATAGAATCTAACTTTTAACCTCCACTGCAGTCATTCCAGTCCAAGCACAATCATTTCCCACCTGGAGTGTTGCAATTGTTCTTATTTGGTGGCCCTTGGCCCTACTTTATCTACTTTCCACAAAGCAGCCAGAGTGTTTCTTTAAACACCTAAGGTCATATGGCTTCATTGATTGAAATTCACCATGCGTCACCTCTTTCTCTACGAAAGCCAAAGTCCTTGTAAATGCCTGCAAGGCTCTAGGGTGACCTGACCTTCCCTGGCCAGGAAGTCATGTCCACCTTTGCCCTCCCTCCCTCCCTCCCACTACTAGTGATCTTCATTTTTATTTTTAGAAGGTATTACATTACCACGTGACATACTCTTGTTCCTTTCTGTCTTGTGCCATTAGAGTGGAAGCTTCACAAGGGCAGAAGCTTTTCTTGTTCACTGACAGAGCCTCCGTTTCTGGAACTCTGCCTTGTACTGAGCAGACATGCAGTTATTTGTAAATAAATGAATATAGGAAGATAAATTAAATTTGTGTGTGTGTGTGTGTGATAACACTGTCCTTATTGGGACTACCCCTGCTTGAGAAGTAAAGCCGGGCATTCCAATAAGTTTACTAGGTAAAGTAAACTTAATCAGGACACTTAACCTGACACTTGGCCTCTGGTCTTTAAGCAAGTTTCTTTTCCTGTCGCGTTTCATATAAGTAAGCTCTAGGTTACTTTTAGTAAGCTAAAAGTAAGCTTAGTCCTTCATGGTTAAAGGACAGCAATATTGTCCTTTATGGCATTTTAAAAACCCAATCCAGAATCACACATTGCATTTAATTTTCATGCCTTTAGTCTCCATTACAGATGTTGCCCTTTGTATTAATAATTAGAGTGATGAGGGACAGAGTTTAAGAATATATAAATATTTTGTCCCCAACTGACTGTCACTGGATGGCTTTAGCACCCATTGGTGATTCTTGCCTGAATCAATAATTATTGCGATGACCGAAAATAGTGATTTTTCTCTTTATAATTCTTCTATATTTATTAATTACCCTAATATTATTCTATAGAACAGAATGTTCTCTTCTCATCTTTTGTTTGTTTAGTGTCAGTATTACTCATGAAGTTGGGTGTTTTGAAAATTCAATTGTTGTATAATCTATTACTGTTATTATTCCGTTTTGTATTGTCTCAGTTTGGATCTTTCATCTGAGTCCTCTCATGTAAGTAGTATAAAGATCAGTAATAGAGGAACATAGAGTAAAGTGTGAGCAGAGAAGCCTTACTCTGAGACAAACTTCAGAGAGGTGAACTGTGTTGCTGATTAAGAAAAGCTTCACTGAGGAAGTGTTGTTTGAAGTGAGCTTTGAAAAGTCATAAAATTTTGACAAAAGTGGGGATGGGGTAGAGCATAAAGGAAAAACTGTGTGAACAAAGGAAGGTCCGGCAGACTAGGAATTTGGCAATAATACAATGATTCTGGACCTTGATGAGGAAGTTGAAATGGAACATAAAAACCCTCCGCATTTCACTTCATTTATTTGCTCAGGCAGCTCTCATTGCCTAAAATTTTCACCCCTGCTGTTTTGCTAAAGGGTGGGATAAGGGGTAATGAGGGAGGAAATTTTAGGGGGTGAAAACAGCACAAGCCAAAAGCCCCACTCAGATACTCACTTCTCTTGAAGCCTTTTCCAGATCCCTAATAAGAACTAACCACCCTCTCTGACACACTCTGTTGTACTTTGTGGTACTTTGTGCTTCTCTGTTAACATGCCTCTGTGTTTTGTGCTGTCTGTATTTGTGGATGCATCTTCCTCCTTTAAAGTACAAATCATATCTTAATCCCTTGGCCCTTCTACCCAGTACTTAGCACAAATGCTCAGTAAATGTTTCTTTTTTTTTTTTTTTTGGAGACAGAGTCTTGCTCTGTCGCCCAGGCTGGAGTGCAGTGGCCGGATCTCAGCTCACTGCAAGCTCCGCCTCCCGGGTTTACGCCATTCTCCTGCCTCAGCCTCCCCAGTAAATGTTTCTTTAACACATGTGACAGAGAAAGGAGAGGAGAGTGATTGGGATTGGGAGCAGGAGGGTTCTGAATGTCATTTTAAGGGGTTTGGGCTCGCTCTTGGCAGCAATGAGCCATAGCCGCCTTTGAACTGTGCAGCACTTATCAGAGCTGTGATGCCAAAGGATGCAGTGGAAGGGGAGGACAGCCAGCATGCCTGGGCACGGTCCCCAAGTCAGAGGACATCAGTGGGAGAAGGCATGGAAGCAAGTAGCTACCATCTTATGAATCTGAGCACCCATTCAAATGTGGCAAGGAAAAAGGAAGGCATTGAGCATGGTTTTGAGGTTTCCAGCCTGGGTGATTGGAGGCTGATGCAGGCTTCTTACCAAAAAGGGCCCTAGGCAGTTTCACCAGGAATGTTTAAGGAGTTTATCATGACCCTATCTCTTCCTCATCTAAAAGTCTTCCTAAAATCAAAACAGTATGTCCTGTGGAAATATTTCATTGTATCAAATATAATGAGAAGTAAAATATTCTCTCTACTTGACGTATGATACACTGACTCCTTGTAGTGGACAATTTTCACTTGTCTTTTTAGTAATGGATTTTATTAAAAATAGATGTTAATAACTGCTTCTTTAATCTTTAAACGTGGCCCTCTGAGAGCAGCTTACCGTAAAAGAAACGGTTGTCAGCTTTCTTTTAGCTCCTCAGTCCCTCCTGCCCCTTCATAACAACAGAAAATTTGCTTTGCACCTGCTCCAACTGGGTTCGAAGAGATAAGCATCTTGCAAGCCCAGAAAATTGTAGTATCAAATCTCAGCCCCAACTGTGAGGCAGCACTGTCATCGAATCCCTGCTGAGAGGCGTTGCTTTCCCAATTCCCAAAAGAGTTCTTTCTCCCCGGCCCCTTTTCAGGCTTGAACTCTGACCGAAACCCTCTTTTTAACTCCCAGCATGCACTGCACTTGGTACTGACACTGACCCATCCCTGCTTCCTCTATTCTGCACTGGACTCATCAGTAGGTCAGGCGTTGGTAGCCCCGGGGTCACTGGGGTGCCCAATTCCAATAATGAGCACATTTAGCCAAGGAGAGGAAATGTACCCTTCTATTTGTTACAGTCCATTGCTTTTTTCCAGAAACAAATGCTAAAAGAACATTTGATATATTGTGGTTTGGTAAATACACATATGCACTGCCTAATATTCACAAAGTTGCCTCTCTTTTTTGCATCTTCATAAAATAAATGTATTGTTCTAACTCATGATTTATTTTAAGAGGGATATACCTATTTCACAGCTAGGAAAAATGTAAGTGTTTTAAAATAAAGTTATATTCAGAATTCTCTTGCAATAATTTCAAATAAAAATAGCAAATACTATTTAAATGCATATCACATTCTAACAGACTTGTGTGTCATTTTAAAGGGAAAGAAAAAAATGCTGACAAGGACTTTACAACGTTGTCTTTAAAATTTCTTCTTAGGCTTTCCAAACAGACCGAAGTCATTAAAAATACTCCTTAACCCCCAAAGTCACAAAAAAGAAGCTACCCAGGTTTATTATCAGAAGGTTGAACCTCTGTTGAAGCTTGCAGGAATAAAAACTGATGTAACAGGTAAGTAATTTTCAGAATATAATTTCACCATTTACAAAAATGTACAAAAGCAAGATAACCCGAATTTGTTCTTAATGCAAACTTGGGAAACTACTTGTAATATCTACAGCATTTTTATGTCTTCATAACCTACTGGAGCCAGCTTGAGGGTTACAATTTAATTATTTTTATTAGAATGTTAATATTTTCTCTTTAGAATTTAGAACTTTTCAGATTTTTTTTTCAGACATAAACAATTGTTAGATATAATTCTAAAGGAAGCTGTATACTTGTTTACATCTTCATTGAGATGTTTGCTATTTACATGTTAATTTTGCAGTTAGGCAAGCAATTGATTTTTTGCTCGTTTATATAGTTGATGTCATTCCATAGAATTCTTCCTCGGGTTGTTTTCGTTCTGATTCTGACCCCTGCTGGTTAGGTCAAAACTAAGCACTGAACTGCTGGTTTTATTAATAGATGAATTTAGAGAGGCTAGAAGTTTAAATTTGTTGTCTAAACTAAGAAGTGTACTTAGGTTTGTGCCAAGGAAAATAGAAACTTGTTAATGCTAAAATTATTACATGATTAGTAATATCCTTTTTGATTTTTTGAATTTGGTGGCCACATTTCTTTATTTCTTTAAGACTTATTTTTGTATGGTGGGGAACTGAGTAGAAGAGTCGATGCTATGGAGAATCACAACTTTCCTAACTTTATTTCTATGTGGCTTCACTAACAGTGGAAATTTGCAATAAATTTTAATTAATAAAAAATATTATAAAATAAGCCTACTCAGGGGACAAGCCCAGAGTGCAATTGGAATTTCCTAGTCCCAGTTATAAATTCCTAAGGAAGGGATTCACAGTGATGTGGCCTTACTCAGGTGTAAACAAAGGAGATAGGTTTCAAGACGTAAATAATGTCATTGAAGGCTACACCTAGTGATTTGGTGGATTGAGGTAGAAGAAAGTTCCAAAAAAAAAAAAAAAAAGCAAGTTTTGTAGGAAGTTCAGCCCCCATGAAGTGTGCTTACAGTTATAGAGGTTCAAGAGAAACTACCATGAAAACTCAAGGGGAATTTTTGAATTAAAATAAAGTTATAGTGAAGAAATTAACTTTCATGTTTGTGACCTTTGGCTTATTTAGAGGTGATTTACAAGTAAAAGAGAAAATTCAGATTTATGTTTTCTTTCTTTTGAAGATTTCCAAAGATGGGCTGAAGGAAAAGTTTGAGATTTGTATTAGGGTGAGACAATTAAAAGTTGAATAAACATGTTGGCATACTAAATGACTATTTTGTGTCGTTGCTTTTACTTGTGAATACTACAAAGCAAGCTTGACATGGATATTGCTATATAGCATTCACTTCAGGAATCTCATTGTATGCTTGCTCTGTGTTCAGCGTTGTGCAGGATGCAAGATCAATAAGATATCATACTTGCAATTGGATGACTTTCTATGTTATTAGGGATTCAAAGAGATACTTAAAATCATTATAGCTGGGGTATACATAAAATAACTTTAATGTCTCAGAGGTGATATTTTGATCGGAAGGTTCAAGAAAAGCATTTGAACTAGGCAGTTTTTAAGAGGGAGACAAAAAATGAGGGAAGGAAATCAGGCTAACAGGCATGTACTGTAAAAGTGGGGCGGGGGAGAGAGAGAGAGTCTGTGTGTGTTACACCCACACGTCTTGAGAGTTTGTGCCATAACTTTGCTCTACTTTCCTCAGTTTTGACATTATCTGAAATCTTATCCTATCATCATAAAATAGCTGCCAGTGGATTTGATCCTTTCTTATTAATATCCAGTGGGATGGGGAGAGGTGTGCATATGTGTGCGAGAGAGACCCAACATGCTTTAATCCTGAAGATGAATTAAAATTTCCTTTTTTCAGTTTGGGTACAGATACTGTATTACTGCAGTCAATCTGGAATAATCATTTATTTAACCATCAAGACTCTTCCCAGGGGCTGAGGGCAGATCCCCTTTTCCTGATGGCTGAAATGCCTCAATTGAATCTGGATTCTGTTAGGGATAAGAAAGGGCAAAATGACTTCTAGGAAAGCTCTCAACAATGTATACTACAGGAGATGTAATTCCAGGTTATGAATGAATCCTAATGTTGCACTCAGCAGTTTACTCATCATGTATTGATCCACAGTTGGTGTAAAATTTTTTTTTATCATAGTGTTGCAATCTGATTTGGCAAGATGACTCCACCAGCAGAATTAAAATTTAAAAGGAAGAGAAAAAGAGATTGGAGACAAGAAAACTGGTATACAAAGCCTGAACTAAGGCAGAGGAAATCATCTAAATGTGCTTTCCTTCTTTCTTGTATTGGAGACAAAAATATTATGTCTAGAATTTTGTTCTCTAAATTTGTAAATATTACTAAGTACCATATTTAAAAATAAAACAATAGAATATTCCATAAAGCAAATTTAGAATTTACTTACATTTATGCCGAATGACTAATTATTAGCTGCCTAACACTCCTCCTACAGGCAAATTTATAAAATTACATCCTTCACTTATAAAACCATTTTAGTATGCATATTGGCTCAGTATTTATGAAAAAATATTTCTTGAATAAACCTGAATATTTGAAAAGTTTTAGTCTTTCTGCCTATCTTACAGTGTTATTTTTGTGGTTGAAATAATATATTTGAAACTTTGTATATTATACTACAGAAAGATGGTCATAATACTGTTTCAGTTTCAAAAATTATGTCATAGTAAGATTGAATTTGTATTTTATTTGGAAAAAAAAAAGCATATGGAAGAGTAAAGCAGAAAGAGGACATATCTTCTACATGTCCAGTGGGACATTGTTGTAATGTATCCTTGTGTGCATGGGTGAATCCAAATGGAATTGGAATTACAAAATAAACCCTATATGATGAGTTCATTAGGAAATAGTGCTATATAAATATGAAGTATAATATGAACAATTATAGCTAGATATATACACAATAAGGTATTGTAATTTTTTCATAAATTTATTTTAAAAATGGATCTTACCACATTAATAAAAATATACTTCTTTCAGCTTGGGTTGTGCCAGAATCCTAACTACTTCTGAATATAGATCAGCATGTTTCAAAATACTTGTGCTAAAGTTGCATCCCCACTCTGCTACAACCACCAATGTAGCATCTTACCTAATGGCATCAGAAAAACTTCTGGGAGAACCTGGGAAGAATTATTTTTTCCCAATTACCTATTCATACACAAATCAAAGAAGAGTATGAACTATAAGCCCTCGCTGGCATATGATATCATTTCTCTTGCTTCTAAAACAAAGCAGGTTTTAGAGATTGTACCATTAAAGGTGTGAGAGATATTTTGAGGATCAGAGATCCATAGGATAATGCATAGAACAATAGAGTGAAAAAGTTAAGGCAGCAGAGAAATCAGACTGATAAGAACTTTTGAGGCCATATGGTTCAATTTTTTCCTTGTGGGTGGAGCACAGATGTGTGGCGCTCAACTTTGGCTTGGCCACCTACACTAGAGGCAGAGTATGTTGTTACTGGACAGTACTGTTTGATATTCTTTTTTTTAAATTATACTTTATGTTCTAGGGTACATGCGCACAACATACAGGTTTGTTACATATGTATACATGTGCCGTGTTGGTGTGCTGCACCCATTAACTCGTCATTTATGAATGTTCAGAGTTACTGTACCTTTGGGCAGATTAGAAAAGGCACTTCCTCTGTGCTAACTTACAAAAAGTTGCCCTTTCTTCCAGGCTAATTCATCCTTTGCTTATAAAACCATTTTAGTATGCATAATGCATTTAGTATGCATATAGTACGCATAGTATGAAAGTATTTCATACTTTCAAAATATTCATATTTCAAAAATATTCAGCCCAAGGTCACTAGATTCAGCCTAGGGTCATTTGTTAGATTGCAAATTCATCATTCCTGTTGGCCAAGTACCTTCGTGCTAGGCATAAACTGTACAAAGTGAGAACTTGTGAGCTGACATTTGCCTCTTTGTAATTTTTGTCTACTAGAGTTAATGTTATCTTTTGTAGTAATATGAAATCAATGTGCCCCATCTATTGTATAAGAGTCACTGAGATATTTGAAGACAGATACCCTGTCTGTCCCTCATCTCTTGTTCATGATAGGTACTTTCATCGCCTTCAGTTACTTTTTTGCATTAACAGAGCTGTTAGACTTTATCATGGTCATTATCATTATCATAGTCAAAGACATTTATCTGAAGGAAACCTTGATCTGTGCCAACTCAGGGCTCTTGGGAGTGCCTAGTCACCAGATAATTTTACCTCCTGGGCAGAGGTGTCAAGAAAGTGGTGTTTGTTATCATTTTCCTCTTCCTTCTCCTAAAATCATGCTTCTAACATGACTGTTAACAAGTCTCTTTGTAGTGTTTCTGTGGCTGCTTTTGGCTCTACTTGAAGCCTTCCATTTCTTGGAAATGCCTCTTGCCATTCTAAATCTCAACCAGCAGAAAGCTAGGCCATCTAATGAAACTGTGTCACAAAAGATTCCAGTAGCCTGAGACATCACTCCTTCCAATTTTACCTGCATTTTAATGAAAAATCTGAAAAGTAAATGTTCTTGCATCATATCTAGCTAGAGAGAAAGATAATTCTGTGTAAAAGATTCTTTGTATTACCTCTTAAATAATTATGGGTATATATGGCCAATCCTGTTCCCAACATTCAGATGTGAGTTAGGAAGTTGGAACTTTATACCTGGGGACAATGAAGACTCATTAATGGAGTATATACAAAAAAGTGATATAATTAAATATGTGTCTGAAAATGGTTATTCTGGCTAGAGTTGGGGAGAGGTTTGAGGGAGATAGGATAAAAGGCTATTGTAGTACAGGTGGAGTATCTCTTATCTGAAAGGCATGGGACCAGAACTGTTTCAGATTTAGGATGTTTTTAGTTTTTGGAATATTTGCATTATACTTAACCAGTTCAGCATCCCTAATTTGAAAATCTGAAATTGAAAATGCTCCAGTGAGCCTTTACTTTGAATGTCATGTCAGTGCTCCAAAAGTTTTAGATGTTGAAGCGTTTTGGATTTTAGATTTTCCAGTTACAGATACTTAACTTGTCTACACATGAAAGATATTTAGTGATCAGATCTAGGGAATTAGCTGGGAGAAATGGAGGAATGCTGTGGCATAATTTAAAGACAGAAACAACTGTCCTTGGTCATGGAGTGGTTCTGGAGAGTGGAGGAAAGGGACAATATAGAAAGAAGTCATTTTCCTGTCTTGGAGTAGATGATGGAACACAAAAAGAACAATATATTTGAGAGAGAATATATTTGAAGGTTTACATAATGGATTTTCTTTTGAGCTTATTAAGTTTGAAGTACCTACAGGACAGGAAATGACATTTCAGTATCATATTCTGCACTAGAATTTTATCACCAAACCAAGAAATATTTATGTCCAAATCAAATCTCACCTGATTTTATTTCAGCTGATTTTCTCATCAACATTCAGTATCAACCTTAAGACTTTCTCTTGTGTTCCTGAAGTTACATTTGCACCGAAAAGGGGAGGGGGACATTCCCAGCAGTGAGAACTGTGTCCAAAAACCTGTAAACTGTGAAGATTTCTCATCTCCTATTTAGAGAGAGCACAGGTTGGCAATCTCATAGGAAAAGGCAAATAGATTGAAGAAGAGGCTAGGTTACATTTTTTGAAATTACATTTGTCTGGTAATCCTCTCCTTATGTTTGTTTGGAGGGGGATGATTTGAATCTGGCTGTCACTGATTCCAGGGCCCACAATAGCCTGTCTAAATACATATTTGGTCCTTTCTACTATATCTAAATAGCAATCCAGATCACTCTTTATCCTTTTGCCTAACATTGTTTTTTATAACCACCTATTACTTCATATTACAATTCATCATTTAATTAGCGTATATTGTCTATCTCCAGAATGCAAATTCCTGAGGCCAAAGACTATTCATTTTGTTCATTTTGCTAATATAGTTTATAAATGTGGATAGTCAGGTTCTTTTCATTTTGTTTCTCTGTTCCAGATCTTTGATTTTATTGAACTTTTACAATGTTACTTAAAACATTGCTGTTTTCAGACAGGTTGCATTAGTGTATAATCAAATTCCATCCACAATATCAAAACACTATCATAAATTTAAAAAAGTAAAAATAGCATTTAATAATAACATAGTTCTAAAGCTCATTATTGGATTTGGAAAACTTTACCAGTGTAAGCTTTTGTATAAAAGTAAGGCTTGGTAAACTGATTCTTAGCATAAATATTTTTTCATAATATTCTTAATTATTTTTAATGTGTATATGTGAGATGTTTTATTTTGCATTTTAAGGTTGTAACTACTTGCTGTAGTTATAAATGAATGATCAGCACACATCTTCTATGATAACCTTTCAACTTTATTAATATTAATATTTTTATGTAGTTTTATTATGGCTTTCTTCTGATTAGAATTTAATATAGAGAGGTTTTATTCATGTGAGTGTTAATGACATTTTGAATAAGCTATGGGAGAATTACAATGTAACACTGCTGGATACAGAATGATTCTTTGAGACACCAAGACTAATAATTTTTAACAATATCTAAAAACATTGTAGGAAAAGCTTGAACCATGCTGGCACCAGGGACAGACAGGCATGAAAGATTAATGTAATCTTGCATATAATGACACACATTCTTACACAAAAAATCCATCTGCAATGTCATGTCAGTCAGCAGAAATCTTTGATGGGTGGATACAGCTGGGCTGTCTCTTCTGGCAGAGCTGCCCTGGAAAATGCTAAATGTGGTTGTGATGCTTGGTGCCATCTGCAGTGTGCCCGTTTATCCTGTCTTCACTGGCATTTACAATACTGCATAGGGCATCAGTGACTGTGGAGACAGAGATATGGAGTGACAGATTCATTTCCCCGGAGGGTCTGAGCTCTGGTGGGCCAGTGTGCCACCCTCCTTCTTGGGTCTGGGTCTCCTATAATTGGTGTTGGCTTTACTTTGTATTTTCACATCCAACTCTTCCTCTTTTTAGTCTAACAGTTCCAGTACACATTCTTCTGGTTTGTAAGTCTTACACTAACCTTTCAACTAATTTATTCATGTAAGGTTGCCAAACTGATTTAACATTGACTGTTTGATGCCAGCTAATATACTTTATTTTCAAAATACTGCTCCTCCTAAGCCTCTGATTTAAGGTACATGTGTCTTATTTAGAGAATACTAAACAGGCACCAGGATAAATTCTGTAACCACTATGCGTGGGATATTCCCAAATGACTTATGTAATTGAAACAAATATATGACCTTCTTTTACATAAAGCTATAAAACACATCAGGCCACTAACACTTAGTCCTCTTGCCCATGATTAAAATATAAATATTCAAGAATAAATGTTGTTTTATGACTCGACCATATGTTTATTATATTATTTTACCAGAACAAGTTAAAAAGTGTAGATCATTGTTTAAAACTTTCACTTTGTCTGTGTGTGTGTGTTTTTTTTAATAGTAATGGAATATGAAGGGCACGCTCTGTCACTGCTTAAGGAATGTGAACTCCAGGGATTTGATGGGTAGGTTATATTATTAATATATATCATGTCATTTATGTATTAAATGCCTTCAGTAGTTTTAGCCACGTATTTGGAACTAACATTTAAAAATATTTGTAATGTATGTACTCTGGCTTTATCTTGTTCATAATAATTAATGATAATATGTCATCTCTCAGAATCTGGCATAGGAAAGCAAAGAGAGGAATCTAATTATAAATACTGGGAAATGACAGTGTACTACCCTATACTTATTAATGTGGGTCCATTTGCATCTCTAATTATTGGCTTTTACCATGTATCTAGAAAAGTACTGATGGAAGATGTTATACTGGTCACATGGCATAACTATATGATGATCCTCTTTTACAAATTAGTTGATAGGTTTAATAGCTACCCATTGGTTAATTTGTGATAGATTGAAGGAAGATATTTCATAAATACAAATAAATAAATACATTATTTTCAGAAAGAATAAGAAAGAATTTTAATTATCTCGGCCGGGCGCGGTGGCTTAAGCCTGTAATCCCAGCACTTTGGGAGGCCGAGACGGGCGGATCACGAGGTCAGGAGATCGAGACCATCCTGGCTAACATGGTGAAACCCCGTCTCTACTAAAAATACAAGAAAATTAGCCGGGCGAGGTGGCGGGCGCCTGTAGTCCCAGCTACTCGGGAGGCTGAGGCAGGAGAATGGCGTGAACCCGGGGGGGCGGAGCTTGCAGTGAGCTGAGATCTCGCCACTGTACTCCAGCCTGGGGCACAGAGCAAGACTCCGTCTCAAAAAAAAAAAAAAAAAAAAAAGATTTTTAATTATCTCATAATGTAGTGACTACAATAGAGGTATGTTATTCACAGTGGGCATTGGAAACCATTGTTTGCAATACATTGAAGTGTATAGAGATTGTTCACTGGCATGCAAACATTAGAACCAAGGCAAGTGATATAAATTGCGATTTTTAAAAATTAGGTTTTTAAAATTTGCTAAAGTGTTGGATTGATGTGTAAGACTAAAACGTATTCTTTTAGGGAAGATTTTTTTACATGAATAGATATTTGAGAATTTAAAAAGTTGACAAGTGTGTGAATTATTTGTGTTACATGGTGACGGGCAGCGGGCAGGGGCAAAGACCCATAAGGTCAGGAAAGGGAGTTAGATCTGTCCTTTCACCAAAGTGAAAGGCATTAACTTTCCCAAAGAATGATTTGAATGTGTTGGGGAGGGAAGCAATGCAATCAAAATCAAGTATTGGCAGGGCTGTTTTTCAGAAATGCTTATTTATTTATTTTTTGGATGAGGAGAAAACAATAGCTGTTGAGAAAGAAAATGTGGTAAAACATGATTTTTCCAAAAGGAATCTAATTGAGGGAAGTAAATCTAGATAGCAATACTGTATAAGCATTGGGAATGAAAAATATGGGGTAAGAGATTACTTCAGAACTTTATACTTAGAGGTAAACAAAAACATTAATAGGCGTCATTTAGAACATTGTCTTACAAGTATACAATTTAAGAAAAGTCCTTGGGGGAATCATGCCCACCAACTACCTATTTGAATATGCTGCATAGTCCCTCACTAGGCCTCATGAGTACATGAAGGTAGCGGCATTGCAAATGAGTCCCTGCTTTCAAACTTGATTAGATCAAGAATGAGAATGAAGATATCACAGATATTAAACTTGGTCTTACACAGCAGCATTACAAAATGTTCTGCTGAATGCAGTATCTATCAATATGTTTTACTGGTATTTGTACTGGTTAAAGGGATGAAAATAACTTTTCAGAATGAAGAAAGACTATTGCTGAAGTGTAGTATAGTAATATTTTTCTCTTTACCTGAACATATTTAGTCCTTATTTATTTTTCATGGCAAGTGTTGTTATTTTTCAGTGTAGAGCTAAAAGATATATAGATTTTTCAGTTATTACTTACGTCTTACAAACCAAATAGTTTGGCCTAACCGTTATTTGAATTATGTAAGTGTTTCTAAACTCTAGGGCATGCTGATTTATTTCAGACTTACAATAATTTAAAATTTCTACTGAAAGTCATCTTCTGTGTCCTAAGATTCTTTAGATCAGGGGTCCCCAACTCCCAGGCTACAGACCAATATCAGGCAGTGGCCTTTTAGGAACTGGGAGGCACAGCAGGAGGAGTGGCAGAAGAGGGACCGTTTCCACCTGAGCTCCGCCTCCTGTCAGGTCAGCAGGAGCATTGGATTCCCGTAGGAGTGAGAGCCCTATTGTGAAATGGGCATGCAAGGGATATAACTGGGAATGCGAGGGATCTAGGTTGCATGCTTTTGATAAGAATCTAATGCTTGGTGATCTGAGGTGGAACAGTTTCATCCTGCAACCAAACCACTCCCACCCCACCCCACCCCCCAGTCCATGGAAAAACTATCTTCCCACAAAAAAAGGTCCTTGGTGCTGAAAAGGTTGGGGACCACTTTCAATAGCTTATTTATTTTTGTGGGTTCAGTTTTCCCAGTAGAAGCTGATATGGTAGTTGGAGTAATTGTCTTAATAAAATGGCAATTGTAAGTCACTGTACTTAGAATTATATAGACAGATATATGAGGAGAATAATAGAAACAGTTTCTTCAGTTACTTCAAAGGAACAATTCTCTTGCAAGTAAAATTGTTTGAAAATAGAATATTCTACATTGGTGAGTTTTCTGTTCCTGAACCTGTTCTAAAGAGTGGCTAAAGGAAAATTTTGGGGGAAATTTATAGAAGAGGTACAGAGATGAGAGAAGGTTAACCTCAAAATGCTATGACATTTTGATGAGAGACAGATTCACATTCCTTTAAGAACTTTAGCCTGAAGTACCTCCGTCTCACACTAGTGGAGCTATTCATAGGGAGTGATTAGGAAATCACCTAGCAGTTTGGTTTCTAGATACAGGCTGAGGAAGTTAAGAGCCAAAAAAGATTCTATGTATAGTATTTAGTAAAGCAAAATGATTTGGTAAGTAATGTTTCAGAAATGCTATTTGCTAAGATTTTGGAGTTTTATTTTTTTTAATGAGTTCCATATGTTTCTATGAGACATCTTGTGACATTTCTAAACCCAACAGAACAGTGTATCAGCACTTACCATAGCTGGTTCTCCACTGCAGTGTGTCCTAGGAAACACTCTCAGATCCACCGTTAAACCTTGTAAGAGCTTAAGATTCTATATCGCTCCCTATTTTACCAGGCAGGAGTAGGAAGTTTTATGAAGGAAAATAAAAGAATACCAGTTACATAGACTTGAAGCAGTAATACTTGCATTTGTAAGTGTGAGGATAGTTTTAAAAATCTGTAGATTTTATGCAATTGTAAATATATGAATTCCTTGCTATTATTTGTTTCACAATTTTTAAAAAAATTGTTGAGTTATTTTTTCTCTTGTTCATTTCACCATTAATTAGACCCATAATGATCTAGACATTATTTGGATTATATTGACTTTTTATCAGATTGAACATATCTGTATTACTTAGTAAGGTAAAAAACAAAAACAAAAAAAAAACCCTTTTCCAGAAAGAAAAAAACTGTGAATCAAAACTACAATAATATATTGAACATTTCATAGATGATGGGTTCATAGATAAGTATAAAAACATTCATTAAAAAAATCTTTATCACTCTTTAAAAAAGGATATATTATCACCCAGTGGTTCTTTTCTAGACAGAATCATTCTGTTTGGAGTCCATGCAAGGAGTTTACTTATTTTAAAAACAAGATTTGTCACATGTAAAAACAAGATTTGTCACGTGCAAAGTATGAGTTACTTGAAGGTTTAGGTTTTAGAGTGGCACAAGTGTGATTAACTCACATAAATGATTGAATATTTTGCTTTTTGCCTTTCTTGTAGTATTTAGACTCTTGTGGTATTTTTGTAAGAAGCTGTTGATGAAAAAAGCCAAACTGTAAAGTATTTAAAGAGGTTTATTTTGAGTCAAATATGAGTGACCACGGCCTATGACAGCCCCAGGGGGTCCTGAGAACATGTGCCCACAGTAGTTGGGTTACAACTTGGTTTTATACATTTTAGGGATACAGAAGTTATAGCCAAAGACATAAATCAATAAATGTAGGGTGGTATACATTGATTTGGCCCAGAGAGGTGGACATCATGGAGCTGATGGTGAAGGGCAGCTCACAGGTGAATTCAATGATTTTCTGATTGTCAGTTGGTTGATAAGTTTTGCTGAAAGATTAGAAGTCATCAGAAAGAAATTCTTGAGTTAAGATAAACAGGGTGGTGTAGGCTGGGCGCAATGGCTCACACCTGTAATCCTAGCGCTTTAGGAGGCCGAAGAGGGGCGATCACCTGAGGTCAGGAGTTTGAGATCAGTCTGGCCAACATGGCAAAACCCTGTTTCTACTAAAAATACGAAAATTAGCCGGGTGTGATGGCATGTGCCTGTAGTCTCAGCTACTCAGGAGGCTGAAGCAGGAGGATCACTTGAACCCAGGAGGCAGAGGTAGCAGTGAGCTGAGATTACACCATTGTTCTCCATCCTGGGCAACAGAGTGAGACTCCATGTCAAAATAAATAAATAAAATAAGAAATTATAAAAATAAAGATAAACGGAATTGTGGAATCACAGGTTCTTATTATATAGATGAAGCCTCCAGATATCAGGCTTCAGAGATAATAGATGGTCAATATCTCTTATCAGACCTTAAAGGGTATCAAACTCTTAGTTAAATCTCTCATGGATCAGGAAAAGACCTGGAAAGGGAAGGAGATTCTCTATAGAATGCAAATTTCTCCTGCAAATTATGGCTTTGCAGGGCCATTTCAAAATATGTCAATAAAATACATTTTGGGGTAAAATGCTTTGATTTCCTCTAGGGCCTGCTATTTGTTATTTAATGCTATACCAGAGTCAGGTTGGAGTTGGGGATCTTATTGCTACAAAGTCTGTTTTGTCAGTCTTACGATCTCCTTTTTTTTTTTTTTTGAGATGAAGTCTCACCCTGTAACCCAGGCTGGAGTGCAGTGGTGCAATCTCGGCTCAGTGCAACCTCTGTCTCCCAGGTTCAGGCGATTCTCCTGCCCTAGCCTCCTGAGTAGCTGGGATTACAAGCATGCACCACCATGCTCAGCCAATTTTTTCTATCTTTAGTAGAGACGGGGTTTCACCGTGTTGGCCAGGATGATCTTGAACTCTGACCTGGTGGTCCGCCCTCCTCGGCCTCCCAAAGTGCTGGGCTTACATGCGTGAGCCATCACATCTGGCCTATGATCTACATCTTAATGTCAGTGCTGGTCAGTTGCACCTAAACTCCAAAAGACAAGAGGGTATAAGGAGGCATATCTAACCTCCCTTCCTATTATGACCTGAACTAGTTTTTCAGATTTTCTTTGGGATCTTTGTGGTCAAGAGGGGAGGGTCCATTCAGTTAGTTAGAGGGCTTAGAATTTTATTTTTGTTTTACAAAACTTATTTCCTAGGTTGAGACACTGTACGTGAACATGATCTTAATGACTGAATAGTTGTTAACGTAAATAAATATATTTTTTTCTAACTCACTTAATTTCACATTGGTTCTACTGGTAAACTGTTTTTCAAAATAAAATTCTCATAAGGCTATTTTTATTAGGTTTAATATATACAAAAGGTATCTAATATATTGAATAATATTTCAGTTTCTAAGGCCAAATTGTCTTATTTCAAATCCCTGTTCTCTTACTTACTAGTGGTACAATCTTGAAAAAGTTTACTTAATCTTTCCATGTCTTAGTTTCCTAATCT
This sequence comes from Macaca nemestrina, assembly GCF_043159975.1. Lineage (NCBI taxonomy): Eukaryota > Metazoa > Chordata > Mammalia > Primates > Cercopithecidae > Macaca > Macaca nemestrina. The sequence continues at coordinate 79,469,859 of NC_092135.1, read as the reverse complement.
GTAAATTGAGAGCAATAGTACCTATTGCTTAGTTATTTTTCCACTTAAATGAATTAATACATGGAGAATGCTAAGGAAAATGTCTGATATATATATTATAGTAATTATTCACTAAATATTTCTTTATTGTTATAATTGTCATTTGTATTAGTTTCAAAAGATTTAACATAGAATGTATTAGGGCAAAATTTCAGGTGTTTCAGAACATGCTCACAGGGAGGCCACCTCTAATAACTCTAGTAATATGTTAACATATGCTTGATGCTATAACTGTATGCAGGATTCTAGGAGTTAAGTGTTCACATCCTATGTATATAAGGATCGAGTTCTTTGGTGCTAAATTAGATTTTTTGGGGTATGACTTCACATAGTCTTTGTGGTCATACCCATATGTCAACATTTAGACAGCCAGGGATCAAGTGTTACATTTAAGTTCATAGATTAGAAATCTCATAGAGATTTTCAAAATCAGGTAAATTTCAAATAAAAGCTTGGTTTTTTCATTTATAAAGATGAGGCTGTTGCCTATTTTGCAGACTTCTGAGGATATAATAGAAATTAGTAAACATATTACCTGATATATAGTTTGTCCTTAGTAAATATCCTTTTTCTCTGACTAGGTGGTCGCATTGCAAACCTCTGGAATCAGTTTAGACGTAAGAATAAAACAGACCTAATCAAAAATGACATGGATCATATCTTGAGTCTTCTAACCAGAGTGGACTTGGATTGCCCAGGCTATGTGGAGCTAGTGGGATGCGGAAGATGGGGACTAGAGGGAATAGATGGCTGAGAGGAAGATGGTGGGAACAGACTGAAAAGACACTTTCAGCCTCCTGTTGCCACCCTCCAGAGCTTCCTAAACTTAGAGAACCAATAACTACTGCTGACTGTGGCCCATAGGCAGTTTCATCTGAAATACAATGTTTTTAAATGTATTGAATGCTAGGTGCTAGTATTTACAAATTAGGAGACGCAGCCTTAAATCAGAATCTCCGGCTTCTCTAGAAAAACCAGATCTGGTTCCATTAGGCCTCCTGCATGATGTGAGTGGGCCACAGTGAAGAAGAGGCTGCACCTTTGGATTGAGCCTACTCTTCCATTCCTGCTGGGCCCTTGTAGTGCTTGAGTTGTGACATGTGCTTTCACTGAGGCAAAAATCCACTTTCCATTGTGTAAATTGGCGACATTTTGATACATAAAAGTATTTTGCATCCTTTGAACACAAATGATTATGAAACGAATTTCTAGTATCTTATGTGTTACTTTCATGGATTCCACTCCCATAGTCTACTTAACATAAAGATTTAAAAAATATACTAGTAGTACTATCTAGGATCAAAGACTAATAATATTAAATCTAGAAGTACCATATAGCACTAATATCAAGGAGATGAAATTCAGGTCAGGCTTGTAATTACTACATCCATATACTAATGATAATTAGCATTTTCTTAAAGCTTCATATTCTACATGATTTTTATTGCTATCTGTCTTTTCAGAGCTTTATTGAGAATTAGCAGGATTTTATGACTTTAGCTGGTGTTAGTTAAATGAATTGCAGATGACAGTATTATTAACAAAAAATGAGAATGATATGCTTTTGGATGTTAACAGAGCAAAACGCTGGTCAGATGTGAGTTAACATGTTCAAATGTTTTCATACCTCTTAACACACTTAAAGCTATTTTGTCTATGGGGAATTATCCAGCTATTATATTTGTGAAGTAAACTTAACTGTGTAGCATTTGTGTCTTACCCATTGACACATATTAACATGTTTGAAGGTACATGTGAGCAGTCATGCACATAGACTACAAATTAGTAAACTATTTTGAAGTCTAGATTTCATGAATTATTACCAATCATATTGAAGCGTTGCCTTCTTTGCTTAATTTATATTTTTCTAGTGTTGTCTGTGTTGGTGGAGATGGATCTGCTAGCGAAGTAGCCCATGCTTTGCTTCTGAGAGCCCAGAAGAATGCTGGGATGGAAACAGACCGAATCCTGATTCCTGTCAGAGCACAGCTTCCACTTGGCTTAATACCAGCAGGCAAGGGAGTGGCTACAGATTCATTAAACTGACCCTTCTCCCTCTTTTCCTTTCTTATTTGCTAACCTAGACAGCACAACACAGAATTAATGAACGGACTTTGAAAGATCCAGACTTCTGGCGTCCCCACTCGCAAATGTGAGACTTTTTACAAGTCATTTAATCTCTTTGAGCCTTATTTTTCTACTCTATAGAATAGGGATCACAGATATATTACTCACTTTATTACAAGGTTATTGCAGTACTAACCTTTGGATTAAAAAGGGGTTTAATATAGATAAACCATCAGTATATGGAATGGTTATTATTCTCCCTTCCCATAAAAAGATCTAATGATTACACAGTACGAAGCAGGAAGTTTCAAAACAGGGCCCCTCCAGTCTAGCTTCTTATAATTCCATATGAGGTGAATATGGTAACTTGCATAACTGAAGTATAACCAGATAACCTTGAGAATGCCAAAATTACTTGTGACTGGAAGGAGGATAAGGTTTGGAAGGGTGAGATTCTTAATGGCAAGGCTTTTTAATCTTTCTACTCACTGCCATTTTTCAGCATCTAGAATAGACTATGCCACAGTGATGCTCAGTGGAGTCTATTAAGTGAATACATGTAAAGAAGACTTTATATAGTAAATGATACTTGGATTAGGCCTTAAAATGGGTTGGAGCTGGCCTGAAAAGGTAAGAAGGAGTTATCTTCTTGGCTGCAGAAGTAATAAAGCAAAGGCAAAACCCAGGAGTGTTTGAGGAATAGTGAAAAGGCCATTCAATGGAAGATAATGGTATCAAAATAGGCCCAACCATGGAGGCTCCTGCATGCCACAGTAAGGGCTCTGAATTGTATTTCATCAGCAGTAGGGAATAATGGGATGTTTCAGAGCAAGGGGGCAACCTGATTGGAGCTTGTTCAAGGATTCATTTTGCCTCACTGTGTGGAATGATTAGAGGATGGGGGCAGGAGAAAGTAGAGGTCAGAGACAGGGAGAACCGTTAGAGCAACACTGTGATCCAGAAAAGACGAAAACATCATTCAAAAACTGATTGTATTACACAGTCACTCATTCCAAATAATTTAAATAAATGATAGTGAAGGAAATTATTCATTTTAAAAAGTCATACATTATCACTAAAAAAAAGCAGAATATTTTCCACTCTGATTATAGAAAATAATGCACATGGTTGAAAAATTCATATTTTGATAACTTTATTCATTTAGTGTGGATTTTAGTATACTTAGTATTGTTGATAAGTTGACAGAGCATAAGATATTCAAATGCCCTTTTAGAGTGTAAAGTCTTTCAGAAAAGTCAGAATTTAAAAGAAGAGAGAGATTCAGAGATAATCTGATAATTCTAGAGTATATAGGAAAACCTAAAATGGTTTCTAAGTAGAAGACAACAAGAAAATTTTGACTCAGAGAGAAAAATGATGCATTTTGGGCCATCTTTTCATGACATTTTATTTCTTGACCTTTTTATTTTACTTTAGTAGTTCTGACTATAATGGTGGAAACTTTCCACCATTTCCCTCCATGCAAAGTGGATGTGCTTAGGACACTTCATTAGTACTTAAATTCCTGAGGTCATTCATTGACTGCCATACATCAGAAATAGAAAGATGGGTGTCCCTACAGGTATGCATTTGACATAAATTTGGTGGTTGGCTATAAAACTGGTGGTTATTCTTATGTTTTTAGTATGTAATTCAGATTTTATAAAGGAATAGCATTGAGTTTTATCACTATTGTAATTTTTAAGAGTATTTCTGATTTGGGGAGCATTTTATGTATTCTTTGGATATTTGTAGTAATGCCATTTTAACATGTCTTATTTAGAAGACACAGTATGCTGCCAAAACTCTGGTCATTGTATAGGAGTTCTAGCATTCTAATTCTGTTTAATAGGAGGGGAAAGTCATGTATGGGATATGTTTAATATGAGGACTCTATGCCTAGTCAGGGCTTTTGATAGAGAATGGGAACAAGAACAAGGCAGGAAATTTTCAAGCTGAACATGAGGAGACAGTGTGCCTTTGAAGCCATTTGCCTCCTGGAGAGAGACACCCAGAGGGAGAGTGTTTAGTAAATTAATCCACTGAGCCAGCAGACTAAGCCACTGAATTATGGTCAGACTCAAATGGATCAGATGTGGGGAAGCCTGTATTTGAACTGCTGGCCATTAGGAATGGTGTTTGTTGCTATGGGAACTGGTACTAAGGAACTATACTGAGAGAATCTGATTAAAGGGGGAGGGGGAATGGAGAAAAAAGCCTGAGAGGACATAAAAATAAAAAAGCAATCCAGTTGTTGTAAAACAAGGCTCAATCCACATACTGATGGCTGTGAACCATATATTCCTATAGAGTTTGCATAAATAAATTCATGCTTTCCAATTAATTTGAGGAGAATAAAATATTGCCAAGGGACTGTTAATTTCTATGATATTTCAGGCAAAGAACCAAAGTGTAGGTGCCGTTTTCATGAGAATTTTAGATATGCTTGACTAGGAAGTCATTACATCACATTTATCTGTTTGGATGTGGGAGACATTAACAGCCTTATGAATATTCATGGTGTCTGGTTAATTAAGTTAATTGTTCTGCAGAAGTGCTTGCACTTCCAAGGACAATTTTTTTTTTTTTCGCCTCCGTAGTTTCTCTCTGGTATTTCATCAGTAATTCTTTACATGAACTGCTACTTCTGTCCTTACTTTTTGTATTTGGAACATTTTAGCAGCTCTCGGGAGGGAGTGGTGGGCAAAGTTTCTGGTAGTGTTAAGAAAAATAACTTTCAGGCTAATTAAAATGTTTACCTTGAGGTAGAACATTTATAGCTTTTGTGAGAACATTAAACTTACACCATTGTTATTTATGTGAGCAGCATGTTCTTTTGGCATGTAGACATCTTTTCAAATAGAGTACAGTTTCCTGAAACAAAATGTAATCCATCTTTCAGATTATCCCAACAAAATATGTAACAAGCTATCATTTTGCAATCTTACACATACTTTCTCATAAACTTTCCTTTTTTCTTCAGAGTGTCAAAAACCACATTTAAAGATTGAGGTTCAGATTAATGAGTAGTCAATGACTAAAATAATTTTCTGACTTCTAGTCATGTCCGTTATCACTGCCAGCTTCTACAGAATTTAGAGGAAAGTTGCAAAACCTGAGAAGACATGAACAATTTTTAAAGCCATCTCTAGCATTCTAAAGAAAATTTGTACTTGGGCATACTCAGCATACTTCAAACTCACAGAGAATAAATGGTCTATATTTTCTTAAGTCATGATATGTGTCATTCTCTATTGCACGTGACATTACATTATGTTTTTTAATAGCCTTTCTAGAGGAATGCTTTTATGGTCTACTCCTAATTAACCATGGTAATGGAGGAAATGTGTTTCATGGAGTACTATGATCCATCGATAATCCTAAATATCTCACTCTAATTATGTGGACTCCTCCAAAACCTTTACCACAAATCTGATTGGGAAGCACAATGGATTGACTTGTTTCCTCCTTTTCTCTCAATCCATTCCAGATTTATTAGCAATTAGATGGTCAAAGGGCAGGCTGTAGAGGGCCACAAGATCATTGGAAAGGCCTGGATAAAGATCCACTGAGTAACAGGTTTCTATACTACTTGTTTTCAAAACTTAGGGTCCATAGACTCACCTTGTGAACTTGCTAAAACAGATATCTGGGTCCTCTCTCCTCCAAACACATTCTGATTCCATGAGTTGGAGGTAGAACCCAGGAATGTACGTTTTTAACAAGCTCCCAGGTAATGATGCTGCTTGGACCATGCATTCCAGAGAAGTTTCTCACCAAGTCACTGTGCATACAAACCACCTGGGGATCTAATAAATTGCAGACTCTGATTCAGTGTGTCTCGAATGGGGCCTGAGAGGCAACATTTTAAAAATATTTGTTTACTTTCATTCATACTTCTATTACTGTTTTAATACCCATTATCCTTATTTTTAAATGGACAAAAATTATATATATTTATTATGTACAATGTGATGTTTTGAAACATGTATACATTGTGAAATGGCTAAATAAAGATAAACATGCATAAAATTGATATAATGATCACATACTGATTTTACATTGAGAACACTTAAAATCTCTCTTAGAAATTTCCAAGTATATAATACATTGTTACTTAACTATTGTTTTAGCCTGTTCTCATGCTGCTATAAGGAGATACCCAAGACTGGGTAATTTGTAAAGGAAAGAGGTTTAATTGACTCACAGTTCAGCATGACTGGGGAGGCCACAGGAAACTTACAACCATGGCGGAAGGCAAAGGAAGAATCAAGGCACATTCTTCACAAGGTGGCAGAAAGGAGAAATGCTGAGTGAAGTGGGGAAGAGTCCCTTATAAAACCATCAGATCTCATGAGAACTCACTATTACAAGAACAGCATGGGGGAAACCGCCCCCATGATTCAGTTACTCCTACCTGGTCTCTCCCTTGACATGTGGGGATTATAATTCAAGATGAGATTTGGGTAGGGACACAAAGCCTAACCGTATCAACTATAGTCACCAAGTTGTATAACAGATCTCTTGAATTTATTCCTTTTAACTGAAAGTTTATATCCTTGACCAGTATCTCCCCAATCCTTCCCACCCATTAGCCCCAGTAACCACCATTTCACTGTTTGCTTTTATGAGTTTAAGTTTTTCAGATTCTACATAAAAGTAAGATCATGTGGTATTTGTCTTTCTGTGTTTGTCTCATTTCATAATGCCCTCAGGTTCATCTGTGTGTTGTAAATGACAGGACCTCTTTAATGCCAAATAGTATTCCATTGTGTATATAAACAAGCTGATTGTCCCTAATCTGAAGGCCTAAAATCCAAAATGCTACAACATTAGAAATTTTTGAGTGCCAGTATGATGCCACAACTGGAAAATTCCACACCTCATGTGATGGGTAGCAGTCAAAGTACAGTCAAACCTTTGTTTCATATAGAAAAATATTTTAAATATTATGTAAAATTATCTTCAAGCTATGTGTATAAGATGTATAAAACTTTTATGTTTAGACTTGGGTTCCACCCCCCAGATATCTCATTACACCAACAGTGTAAAAGTCTTCCTATTTCTCCACAGCCTTGCCAGCATCTATTGTTTCCTGACTTTTTAATAATCACCATTCTGACTGGTGTGAGATGGTCATTGTGGTTTTGATTTGCATTTCTCTGATGGTCAGTGATATTTAGCTTTTTTAAAAATATATATATATATGTTTATTGGCCACGTAAATGTCTTCTTTTGAAAAGTGTTCATATCCTTTGCCCACTTTTTGATGGAATTTTTTTCTTGTAAATATGTTTAAGTTCCTTATAGATTCTGGATGTTAGACCTTTGTCAGATGGGTACATTGCACAATTTTTCTCCCATTCTGTAGGTTGCCTGTTTACTCTGATGATAGTTTCTTTTGCTGTGCAGAGATAGTTTTCTTGATTTCTTTTTCAGATAGTTGTAAGTGTACAGAAATGCTACTGATTTTTGTATGTTGATTTTGTGTCCTGCAACTTAACTGAGTTTGTTTATTAGCTCTGACCATTCATGGAGCCTTTAGGGTTTCCTAAATAAATGAGATCGTGCCTACAAACAAAGGCAATTTAGCTTCCGTCTTTATGATTTGGAAGCCTTTTATTTCTTTCTCTTGCCTAATTGCTCTGGCTAGAACTTCTACTACTATTTTTATGAGAGTGGTGAGAATGGGCATTATTGTCTTCTTGAGGTACAAGACATTGTTTCTCAACTCATGCAAGTCATTTTAATAAGCACTCAAGTATTGTCATTCCTGCTTGACAGTAGGCCATATTTTGAGTAACAAGGGTCACAGCATAACTTGCCTTTTGGTGAATCAGTTGGAACCAGTTTGCCAGTTCATTACAATAAACTTTTCTTTGCATTGGTATTACTAAAAGTAATTGTGCTTATTTATTATTAATAATTAAATGTTTATTCTTAGATAGTTACCTAAAAAATTATGATTTTAATGACCTCTTGGTTGATAATGGCTAAGCTGCCTCAGCTTCTCCAATTTAGTAACCCAAGTACATATCAGTTCGAAGTAACACAAATGGAAGCAATTATGTATGATCACATAGAAATGCTTCTGATTAGCAAAATCCAGAGGACTGGTCTTTGCCTTGATAACCGGAACACACCACATCCATGCTTTCACAGCTCTTGGCTTTTACTGGGCTTGTTATATTTTTTAATTCAAGAAAAATTGTAGCTTCATTCATTCTGTTCTTAATAATTTTAAATTCTCTTTAGCCTCCTGGGAATGGGAGGGGCTAGCTGGTATTGTCCCCTGTATCTCAGATTTCAGTCACACATAAACATTAAAGGGGCCTGACTTGGGGAGCTCTTTGCCTCTGTGGACTGGTGGGGAAAACCCAGGTGTGTCTTAAATTCTAATAATCACGAAAATCAGAAATCATAATGTTTCAAATACAAATCTTCATACATGGAAAATACAATGGAATTAAACATTTTCTTCAAGGTAGGAGACATTTGTGAGATAACAGGGGATTCTCATTTGGCTAAGAGCTTACCTCTAAGACTCATTAAATGTATTTAGAGCATATTTTTTGTAGCTTGTAGTTATTTTATTTTTCTGAGTTATTATTTGGATTATTTTCTCTTTTATTTATGTATGCATTTGTCTCTGCTCCCCAGAGGCATCCTTTTGCTGTTGATCCTCATTTTGGCATTGAAGCTAAAAACCCATTCATTAAGGTTGGATGGAGTGGGCTTTGATATAGCTAGCATTTGGGAGGTAGAAAATAGACATTCGTGATCAAAGAAGCTGTAAGCGGTTACTATAAACTATTTTTAAATTCCTAAGTAAATATTCAAATAATTGTGTAGACATTTGATGTGCATCTATAGTGTGAATAAGAACTTCTAATATTCACATTAACTTTTCTGATTTTATAAATTCTTATTTATTTTTCATCTGAACATTGCAGAATGACATCTATATAAAGTAAGAGCAAATGTTAATTGAACACATTCTACCCTGATAGTGCATGTTTTAAAATTGCTTTGGCAGGATCTACCAATGTACTGGCACATTCTCTTCATGGAGTTCCTCATGTGATAACTGCAACGTTGCACATTATAATGGGTAAGAATTCTTCCAAAGCAGTTCACATTTTATAAGGAAATTTTGATTTATATAAGGAAGGCTATCTTATTTCCATCAGACTTTAAAGAAAGGCAGGTTCTTTGTCTCTCAAAGTAGAGAAATGTTTGACTAAAAGATAAAAAAGTAGTGCTTCACTATGTGGACTGCCTGTCTTTTCAAAATACTTGCTTTGTAAAGAGCAGTAAACTAAGTTTTACTATAATCTCTATAGAAAAAGAATGTAGTGTGTTCAAAATAATTTTATAACCAGATGAAGAAAATTAATGCATACTCCTTAAGTATATCCAACACTGTTGTAGGACTGTACCAAGGCTCTAGGACTAGGATTATGTTATTAATGAAAAAACATACCAGAAAAAAAATTTCAGCCAGTGTATGTCTATAGATATTTTATTATCCCAATTAGTAGAAAGCATATAAGCTCAGGTGTATGTAATACCAAACTACTGCTAAATCTAAGTTTACCTTGCCCATCTACTTTTCTTTGACCATGTTTCATAGAAATAGCAATAAGCTGAAAAATTTAGTACTCTGTGTTTCTTCACTAGCACCTGAACAAGTTAAAAAGGGTAATTGTTGTAGTTACAGATAAAGGGAACTGAAGAGAAAGTAAGGATGTTCATGGTCTACTGTACCTTGAGATAGTCTCCTATAAGCCAATAAATATGCTCTCTTATATTTGCTGTTTTGATACAAGTCCTATACTCACTGACTAATATTTAATATAATATTCAAGGGCACGTAGAGCTGGTCGATGTCTGCACCTTCAGCACCGCTGGCAAGCTTCTTCGCTTTGGGTTCTCAGCCATGTTTGGCTTTGGTGGAAGAACTTTGGCTCTGGCAGAAAAATATCGATGGATGTCCCCTAACCAACGGAGAGATTTTGCTGTTGTTAAGGCACTGGCAAAACTTAAGTAAGTCTTTTTCTTAAACCAATAATTTTGTATCCCAGGTTCAATGACTGTTAATAACAAATTTCATTATATTTTAGGGCAGAAGACTGTGAAATATCATTTTTACCATTTAACAGCTCTGATGATGTGCAAGAAAGGTAGGTAAAAACTCAATGTAATACAGATAACCTGTATCTTTCTTTAAAGCATAAAACATTCTGACAAACAATTGATCAGACGTACGATCTTTGGTTATTTTTCTAACACGGTAGTAAAGAATATAGAATCACAGACTCTTACAGATCTTAGTAAGCAAACAACCACTTGCTCAGCCTTTTTCTCTTCTTCCTTCTTTCTTTCCTCCCTTCCTTCCCGCTCTGTCCCTCCCTCCCTCCCTCCTTCCCTTCTCTTTTTCCCTTCCTTTCCCTTTTCTTTCCCTTTTCTTTATTTTTTTCCTTTTTCATTTCCTTCTTTTCCTTTTTCCCTTTCTTTCCTTTTCCCTTTTCTTTTGCTATTTATTGAGTGCCTATTATATGCCAGGCACTTTGAATACAACAATGCATCAAAAAATGAACAAAACACACAGTTTTGTCCCTCATGATAATTTTGGTCTAGTGTGTAATATAAATATTAAAGCCATACTAAAGAAGGGTTATAGTCTTTAAAGAAATAGTAAATTATTGTTCCTTATAATACTAGTTTATCTTTAAATGAATCAACACATTATGTTGGCAGCAATAAAATTGTACACGTTTTTACTTACTATCTAATCAAAGAAAGTAACATATGTAATGATGAGTTCACTAATTTTCTCATATTTAATCGATTTGTGTGTGCATGTGTGTGTGTGCGCGCGCGCGCGCATTACCTGTTTTATAGCTTTGTTTTTTCTTTCCTTTAGGAGGGCACAGGGATCTCCCAAATCTGGTGAGTACAAAAGTATCTCCTTGAGAACTGTGCCAGGTTCTGTTGACATTTTGCTCTGGTGAGGGAAAATAACCAATCACTCTCATTACCTTTAGACTGTAATGATCAATGGCAAATGATCCAGGGTCAGTTCTTGAATGTCAGCATTATGGCAATTCCTTGCCTGTGTTCAGTGGCACCTAGAGGCTTGGCACCTAATACCAGGTTAGTAAGCATTTTTATTGAATTGTTGATACATTTCTTATAGACCATTTTTTTCCAGGATATCCAATTAACTGTTGGTTAGCTAGAAACTTAACTGGTAGTTTATCTTTGTATATTAGAGAGTCTAAGGGATTTGTCATCACAGTAGGTTGGGAACAATTGTTGAACTAGAATAATTATCAGATAATCATTGACTATTTAAGGTCACTGAGGCTAAAATATTTCCTAAGTTTCATTGATATAATTTTATGCCTACTTTGCTTGATTTATTCATTTAGTTGTGGAGAACATTATATTAAATGCTGATATTTCTTGTGAATGTCTTTGCTTTCCAACTTTAATGCAAACATAAACATCCTTAGCATGAAAAATCACATATATGTATATTTGATACTGTATTAGTCTGTTTTCATGCTTCTGATAAAGACATACCTGAGACTAGGTAATTTACAAAAGAAAGAGGTTTGATGGGCTTACAGTTCCACGTTGCTGGGGAGGCCCCACAATCATGGTGGAAGATGAAAGGCACATCTCACATGGCAGCAGACAAGAGAGCTTGTGCAGGGAAATTCCTATTTTTAAAACCATCAGATCTCATGAGACTTATTCATTACCATGAGAACAGCACAGGAAAGACCCACCCCTTGATTCAATTATCTCCCACCACGTCCCTCCCACAACACATGGGAATTATGGGAGCTACAAGATGAGATTTGGGTGGGAACACAGAGCCAAACCATATCAGATACCTTTAGTCAAAAGAAACATTTCAGTTCTATTTAATGTGAATAGTAGTGCATATCAATCTCCTGCCCACATTTTCAATGGAATGAAATGTGAGACATCTTATATATATCTTTTTATCCATAGGATATAGACATTCCTTCTCTTGCACATTCTTCTTAAGCAGCTGTCCATTATGGGGCTGAAAATATTTCTTTCCTAAATCCAATCCTGTAGAGCGTAGGAGAAAGGATCACGTGTGCTGTGAAATATAGCCAATAAACAGGGAAATATTCAAAGTTAGAGAAGAAAACAGAAAAACTGCAAACTTGGATATTGAAAACCCAGATGGCAAGGTCCTCATTAATTACATCTAGTGCTAAAACTTGAAAGGAGTATTTTGAACCTTGTGTGATTTAGAAATTGAGCCTGGTGGTTTTCCCCCACACCCTCAGAAATCCTAGATAGCTGTGTGCTTTTGTAATGTAGTTTCCCTGACTAAACTTGAAGACGTGGCTAGCTGACCAAGGAGCTATGTTTGGCAGGACTTGAGACAATGTTTATCTAACCCTGCTTGTTCAAGGACCTTCTTGGGAGGGTAGACCTCTTCTGGGAGCAGTTGATTCATAGCTCCTTCAAAGCCACTCCGTAAATGTTCAGCTTGACTAGGATTCCACTGCTGACTTTCCAGGCTTAATCAGTATTGATGAATTTTTCAGAGAAGAATGACTAATTAGAGATTTCTTCTGTGGTTTATACTCACAACATGCCATCTTTGCAAAGGCCTTTCGATCAAGACTCACTTGACCAGAGATTTTTTCAGAAATGTAGCTTCTGATGATTCAGGATGATTGAACAGGAGATTTCACTTTCTGCTTTTCCCCCCACCATGATAAATAATAATTTATGTTAAAGTATCTCAGTGCCAATTGCCAATAGGAACTAATATTCTTGTATTCTAAGTATTCTAAGAGTAAATATGTTCATAGATGTGAGACATTTAAAGCAGTGTCAGCCAGTATGTTGTGTTTCTATTTCAAGTAAAGATTGCAAAGCAGGCATAGGATAATGCTTTTAATGTTTACAAAATTACGCAATTAAAAAAAAAAGATGCACAGTAACACTACCATGAATGTTTTGGTGCTGTTTATTTTTAATTGGGAAGAAGCAGCATGATGGAAAGAGTGCTGAGCACCTGGGGTATTGGTGCTGATGACCATTTTTTCTCCGTGTGCCTTTGAACAAATCACTTAAACTTGGAGTTGTCTTTTTTTCTTCTATGTGAAATGAGTGAATGATGAGATAATCTCTAAGGTCCCTTATAGCTCTGACCTGAGCTTCCATAAGATACTAAGAGCTCTTTTTTTTATTTTGTTGTTAGATTAACTTCATGTTTGCACTGAAATCAAGCTAGAAGTCATTTGTATGTATTTCTGCAAACTGCCTTCTATAGCTTGATGCATTTGCAAGTGGCTGTTTTGGCACTAAATCACACCTCTGAATTTTCAGTCTCATATATTGGATGGAACAGTTATGCAAGATTAAAATGTTCAGTCATTTAACTGAACATGTGTGGCAGCATTTGTTCACTCCATTTCATCCATCCAAAGGCCACTTTGATTTATTTCATTTCCTATGTCACTTAGACCTTCTGTCCATAAATAAATATTTAAATCACACTTTAGATTTTAGAAAATGTTGAGCTATTTGTTACACCACTTGTGCATATTAACTATTGTATAATACATCTTTTAACAACATAGTTTCACATTTAGAGTTTCTAATTACATTGTATTTTAAATTATGTCTTGATATGTGAGTAGGAAGCTTGATGGTTTGTTTGTAAAATGCTCTAATGTAAGAGCTTATTGAGAAGGAAGCCAATGATTTAATAAAACTCATTTGAAAGCCTGCATCATTTAAAAAATAATAGCAAGATACGGTTTATGAATTTTAGGTAAATGTAACATGGTGATTTATCTGTCTTGTCCAATACTTTCAATAAACAGTATACTTGTTATAAGGAACAGTGTGTCATAATTTTTGGTATAATCTCTCAGTAAACTTCTTAATGTCTAATAGAAATATTTAATTTCAGATTAAATAATGGAAGTATGGCTCTTATAATTGCCCGAAACACTTCTCGGCCAGAATTTATAAAACACCTGAAAAGATATGCCAGTGTAAAAAATCAGGTATACTAAATTCTTTTTGTTACTTATTTGTAAAGCTATTAATCATGTAGAAGAAGATGCTACAAGAGTTGACATCGAGTCCTGCCTCATAAGAAGGTTTTATTTTCTTCTGAATATATTAAACTTTTTTTCCAATCTGTTTCATCCAAATTTTGAAAAGCATCCACCAGTATTAATATAGATTGGCCTTTTTTGAATGATGAATTAGTGGTTATGTATATATAACCACAAAGATAAAATAAGAAATGTAGTGTTATCTTGCAATGTGAAGTAAATTAAAGATAAAATTACATACTCAGGCTGTTCTTCAGAATGAAAAGAAGTGAAACTTGAGAGTGTAGCCTTCTTGATATTATGGCAGCAGACTTTCTAAAGTTATGATCTTTAGATCTTCCTGACATTTGTTTGCATATCTGCGTATGCTCATTGATTGAAATAGATCTGTAGATATGTATTTAAAAATATGAGACTTTTATATAAATATTCATTCAAAATGAGGATGTGTGAAGATATATATTTCCACTTAAGTCATTTGCTTTAAAAAGAAACAGTATTACAAACCATATTATTTTGGCAGATATTTTGACCTGATTATTAGGAAAATGATCCTAGAAATATGTGAATTTCTGAAATTGTGAGTCTTTCAAGTACATAGGTATGGTTGTAAAACCCTATAGTTTCACACTTTTTGTTTTTTTTTTGAGATAGAGCCTCACTGTGTTGCCCAGGCTGGAGTGCCATGGCGTGATCTTGGCTCACTGCAACCTCCAGCTCCTGGGTTCGAGTGATTCTCCTGCCTCAGCCTCCTGAGTAGCTGGGATTACAGGCTCACGCCACCACGCCCAGCTAATTTTTATATTTTTAGTAGAGACAGGGTTTCACCATGTTGGTCAGGTTGGTCTTGAAAGTCCTGACCTCGTGATCTGCCCACCTCGGCCTCCCAAAGTGCTGGGATTACAGGCGTGAGCCACCACGCCCGGCCCACACATTCTTGAAGTTATAAAATGGTGCTTGGATATAGTTGGGAGAGCACAGATGGGAGGAGGAGGAGGAGAGTAAACCCAGCCAATGACTGGCAGCTGAACCTTGCTTATGTACCATAGCCATTGCAAGTCTCTCTATTTTTGCCTCATTATATTTTCAGACTTTCTTAGGTCATCTTCATGAAGTTTGATCTTCTGTCTATAACATTATTTGATCCTCATGTATTGAACAACTAAGTGGGCTGCTTAGGAATGTAAATCATAAAAAAATTAGATACAGTCCCACTTCCTTATATGTCAAAGTAGATCAGCAGAGATAATGTAGGTTGTGAGCCTGTGTAACAACTTTATATATGTGTTTGGGTGGAATATGGAGACTTACTGATTTTTCAAAGGAATGTATGCATTTTCACATTTTACTAAATTTCTAAACGTTAAAATCAATTTTTAAAAAACCCAAAGCACTATATATTCATTGCTGTTTTTAAGTCAGAAAATAGAAACAAGAAAATGATTTTAAGCACTCAAAATTCCATGTTCCTCAGGATAAGTATCGTTACATTGGTAGAAGTTTTTCCAAATCCTTTTTTATTACATAAATGAGAAGTTAAGTGACTATTAACCTCATTCATGTACCCCTATTTGAGAACTTAAATCGTCTTAACCTATTAATGTAACCCTGAGAAGTTCTGTACTTATTTTGGGGAGGTGTATGTTGCACAAACTGCTTATGGAAGATCTCTTTTGAAATTGCCCATGGGGCAAATCTCTTAGGCAAGTTTTGTAAACTTTTTTTTTTTTAATCAATATACCTTTCTTCTGATTTTAAAAGCAGTGGTTGCCTTACACATAAAGACAGACATACAGAAAATAATACAAATCTGTGTCGATAGGAAGATGCCTTCTAAAAGAGATAATATTATGCAGGATTTATCATATTTTCTCATGTACTCTACCAGGCATATCTTGCTTTTGACACAAGAAACAGTTGCCAGTGTGTGATTCACTGGCCTTAACTCTGATTTATTTATCAACTTTCAAAAATTAAAATCCATGCTATTTTTTTTTTTTTGCAAATAATTCTAAAATATTTTGTATAGTATATATAGTAAGAATAATTAGATTGATTCCCAGGGTGACTGCTTTCAAGCAATGTTAATTTGATCTGTTAATTATCTACACAGGTGTGTGTATTTAGGCTCTTTCCTTCATGGTGACATTAAAAATGTGAATTTATATAAATTTTGTAAGATTATGAAAATCAGATCTATGTAAAAATCATATCTACTGCATAATTCGTAGCAGTGCTGGTATTCAGGAAGGAAAATATGACAATTCAGTTTAAGGAGAGTAACATCTGCTTCTCTGAACCATGTTTACCAGGTTGAATAAGCGAGCGTTACTGTATAACACTGTAAAACAGATTGAAACCACCATGTGCAGAGTGGCTCCTGTTCCTTCCCCATCTCTATGTAAAATTAGATAGAGGGACTTCAAAGGACTTCAAAGTCCTTGCAGCTCCATCCTATTGCTTTGCCCCCCTTCTCACTGTCCACACTTTTCTCTTTCATTGTGACCATTTTTGGTAGGGAGTTTATAACCTTAAATGTGAGTGCTTCCCCCAGGATTCGTTTACAGCGCTCTCGTCTTCTTAGGATGCCCTCTCCTGGATGGCCTCATTGCCCCTCACTTTTGAACTATCTGAACATCATACACTCCCAAGGGTTCTGTCATCTCATCTTATCTGCAGAACCTCTGTCTTCTTGTATGCCACAGAGGTTCTGAAACTCACCGGCATCTGGAGGCCAACATGTCTACAGCTGACCTTATCATTTCCCCTAAAGTTGTTCCTTCTGTGTTGCTCTGTGCGGGTCAATGGCACCACTTTCTACCCATCCAAGTTACCCTGGATTGTTCCTTCTTCCTCATTCCTCACTACCAGTTCCCTAACTTGTTCTGTTGGTCTCCTCTTAAATTGTTTCTAAAATTTCTCCCTTACCTTAATTCAAACTTTAATCCTTTCTTGCTTACAGTAGCCTCCTTTTGACCTTTAAGTTCTCTGGTCTTGTCTTCCATACGTCCTTTTAGAGAAACTTTTTTTCTAAGACACACATTTGATATCTCTCCTGCTTAATTCTTCAGTGCCTTACTCTTGTTGTCAGAATAATATGGAATTTCCTCAGTCTGGAATACGCGGCCTTTGTATCCAGGTCCCTGCCTGTGTTGCAACCCTATCTCTTATTTACACCCTCCACCACATTCCCAGTGTTTTGGCATTTTATTCATTGACTAAGGTTGCCATAACAAATACCATAGAAAAGATGGCTTAAACAAACCAACGTATTTCTTTCATGGTTCTAGAAGCTAGAGCTGCAAGACGATGTCAGCAGGTTTGGTTTGTCCCGAGTCTTCCCTCTCTGGTTGGCACACGGCTGCTGTCTCACTGAACCCACAAGTGAGTGGTCTTTCCTCTGTTCATCCCCAATGCCTTTTCCTATGTCCAATTTCCTCCTCTTATAAGGACACCAATCGTATTGGATGAGGGCCTGAAGACATCATTTTAGCTTAATCACCTCTTTAAAGATCTTATCTCCAAATACAGTTACATTCTGAGGTATAGAGGGCGAGAATTTCAATACAGGAATGTGAGGTCCAATGGGCATGATTGAGCACCTAGGAATCACACTGAATTCTGTGTAGTTGCTTGACCATCGTTTGCCTCTAGTTTTGTAAATGCTTCCTCTCTCCAGACTTTCTTCTCCAGGCTAAATATTCTGTGTTCTTTAAGGCTCAATTCAAATGGGAAGCTTTCCCAACATCCATAGACTGTTTGCCTCCTCTTGTTTCCTGCATTGAACTCCACGCTTGCACCATCATGGCACTTTTGTGTATCACAATTGTAACTGCTCACTTCTCCTCCCCATGCCCCAAACATACCCTCACACAGGATACTAAGCTCTTGGCTCCCTAAAGTCCCACTTTAACAATGTCTGTGGCTTCACAGTTAAAGCATTTGAAGGATGGCTAGATCTTCATTTTGTGAGGTGTGCACATGATAACTGCTGATTTAAGATAATAGACTTACTGGTGGTGGCTGTCAATTCTTGGCATTCCTTGGCTTACAGCTGCATCACTCCAGTCTCTGACTCTGCCATCCTTGGCATTCTTCTCTCATAAAGACATCAAGCATATTGGATTAGGGCTCACCCTAATGACCTCATCTTAAGTTGATTCTACCTGCAAAGACCCTACTTCTAAACAGGTGACATTCACAGGCACCATGGGTTAGGACTTGAACATAGTTGGGATGGGGGAGGGAAATGTAATTTAGCCCATAATAGGCAGTTGTTGATAATTCATTTAACACACACGAACATGATTGATTATGTAGATAATTCTACAAGGATGAGGCATGTAGCCAAGGCTTTATACCCAAGGTGGGAGATCTAATGCAGTTACTGTCAAACAGTTTTGCTTGGGGCCCTCTAGTTCTGAACCTCAGTCACAGCAGCTGATGCCATATCATGTACTGTTTAACTGTGTTTATAGTATAAACCAGAAAGTCAGCTGGACTTTGGTATCTACATATGTAAAATATGGGTGTTGGGGAAAATATTAGTTTTCTGTCAACTTTTAAAACTATGTGTTGCATTGAGGTTTATATGTGGAAAAGAGGAAAAACTATGTAGATGGTGTTTAATTAGGAATATATCTCATCATTTATCTGAAAACTGAAATGAGTAGTTTTGCATTCCTGCTAAAGTTACTTGGCTATATTTTCTTAATTATTTCAGAAAATACATAGTGCTTTTTCAGTATAGTTTCCTTAGGCAAACAAGAAAAAAACGCAAGTAGAAGTTTACCTTGCACCATTCTATAGTGGTAAGTAAACAGTGATCTTGCAGCTCATGTCCATTGTTAAAGTGGGAATGGGGCAAGCAAACACCTGTTAAAATCCATATTTAATTGGCTTCCTCTTTTAAAAGAAGACATACATCCCATTTTATCTTCAGAGGTTTAGACCTGAGTTCTTCCAAATTACATTCCAAGTGTGAAACTTGCACTAGTTTGCTTTATGTCAGCTAAACTAATTGACAAGTTGATAAACTCAATGGATTATATGTCTTCTGTATCTACAGGCCAGCATTAAATATTATCTTTAATTGAAAAATCTACAGTATCATTATTGTATGCAACTTCTCACAGATATGTACTATTTGTCATAAAACAATATTTCTAGGTGCTAGATCTAAACCCAGAAGGCTTTGGATAAGAGATTCCTTCTTCCAAAAAAAAATTGGAGATCCCTGCTCATAGTCTCAAAGCTATTAAAATGTCAGCATACATGTTGATATTTACTTGTGAGAGAGGGCACAGTGAACTTTGTGTTAGTAGCTAGAGATAAACCAAGTATAATGATTATTTGTATTTATTTTTAGTTCAATTTTCCATTTGTTGAGACTTACACTGTTGAGGAAGTAAAAGTTCATCCAAGGAATAATACTGGTGTATATGATCCAGAGGAGGAAGAGGATGAAACTGCTTCAGAAAATTGTTTCCCTTGGAATGTAGATGGTGATTTAATGGAAGTTGCATCAGAGGTCCATATTAGGTAAGTCTTAATTATTTCACCGCTTTATATGTCAACCAGTAAACGTAAATCTAATGGTACAATGAAAGCTCTCTTCTCTGAATTATCAAAGCAGGCAGTCGGTTAGTTTTTAAAAAATCAGTAAATCAGGGAAGCATGAAGAGACATGCAGAAATTTCAACAAAAAAAAAGTAACCTTACAGTTATTCACCAACTGTTTCGTAGAGCGTGGTTATGCATGTCTACATTGCCTGTCTAATTTATTGTTGTGCAGAAACTACAGATAATGTCTACAACTTCCATTTTGGATTTTTAAAAATGGATCAAGATCTTAAACCTTTTAGTGGAGCCATCTGAGTAGTCAAGTGTTAGATTTTAATCTTTCCATCTTAGTTTCCTCTCACTCATAATTACTGTAACACGTTTTGTTCAGCAATTTGCTTTTATTAGGCCTTTACAAAGCATTCAACTTCCCTTCGGAACAATTTTACATAGCAACTGGTAGAAACAGGTTTAGGAACCTACAAACTCATCCTTGGTAGGCATTGTGACACTCAGTGGTTAGAAGCAGCATGCAGGGGTGCCCACTAGACATGGGTGTTCTAGAGGCATGACTATTTTAAAAAGGCAATGGAGAACATTAGACACTCAAGGAAGTCAGTTATTACTGTTGTTGATGATTTTTCAGACCTCAGTTTTCTAGATTATAGCTGTGTTTTCTACATGACAGCTCTTGTGAATGCTATGTTATGAATTTGTATTTGGCATTGTGTACCATACTTATTAGGTGTATGTGTGAAAAATAACAAAATATGTTGATGAAATAACGAATTATACATGTGTTTTCTTTATAGATTGCATCCAAGACTTATCAGTCTTTATGGAGGAAGCATGGAAGAAATAAATGATTCCAAAGTAACAAGTAATTGTTTCTAAAAGAAATGTACAAACTAGAATTTTAATATAAAGAAATATGGCCATGCTTTAAACCTGTGGTCCCCACCCTTTTGGGGACCAGTTTCATGGAAGACAATTTTTCCATAGATGGGGGAATGGTTTCAGGATGAAACCGTTCCAACTCAGATCATCAGGCATTAGAGTCTCATAAGGAATATGGCACCCTAAATCCCTCACATACCAGTTCACAATAGGGTTCGTACTTCTGTGAGAATCTAATGCTGCTGCTGATCTGAGAGGAGGAGAAACTCAGTAATGCTCCATTGCGTTAACTTTCCACTGTGTGGCCAGTTGGGGATGCCTGTTTTTTAAACAGATATTCTAATATAAATTGCTATTTTTGATGTTACTAACAATTAGTCTCTAGGGCTTTAAAAGTCAAGATGAAATACCGATTCAAATTCTGGTTTTTACAATGTGTTTGTTGGACACACAGAAAACTTTGCAACCATCATAATACATCAATATTTAACCTAAATAATTTGGATTCTTTTATTTTTCAGGATTATGTTAAATTTCCTATATTCTGGTATAAACATAAAACAGATTTCATAAGTCTACCTTGATTTTACTGCTCCCTAATACAGAGCAGTTAAATTTCAAAATCACATAGTTTGCCAAAAAAGAATAACCCATCCCTGTCTTCTTAAAGTGGTAGGGTTTTAAAATTCATCGTACAGGTAACAAAGTTGATAACAAATATTATTTTGAACTGGGCAAAATCTAGCCCCATATGTAATTGTGTTCCTCTTGTATCTGAGAGGCCTGTGTTGGACAATCATAGTACTCTGCTTTTACTGTGCTCAAATAACCTGAAATATATAGTTGTTTCTGAGTAGGAAAGAACCAAATTTAAATTTCCTTAGCGACCATCCTGGAGAAGACACTTCTAAATCGGGGCTTACATTTTTCATCTATGATCCTAGATAGTCTTCTGAAAGAACGACTAGACTTTTTATAACGATACAAAGTTTTTTAAAAATACATAAAAGTAGGCCGGGCGGATCACGAGGTCAGGAGATCGAGACCATCCTGGCTAACACGGTGAAACCCCGTCTCTACTAAAAAGTACAAAAAACTAGCCGGGCGAGGTGGCAGGCGCCTGTAGTCCCAGCTACTCGGGAGGCTGAGGCAGGAGAATGGCGTAAACCCGGGAGGCGGAGCTTGCAGTGAGCTGAGATCCGGCCACTGCACTCCAGCCTGGGCGGCAGAGCGAGACTCCGTCTCAAAAAAAAAAAAAAAAAACATAAAAATTTATTCCTGTGTATACACACTCTGGGTTCAGGAGGTTTTGTGCTTGTGTTTCACTACTCAAATGCCTTTACAAATCTCAGAACATTCCTCACCATCACTGCAGGCCTGTGAACAGATAACTTTCATCAATTAGGATGACTGGCTAGTGGCAGGGACTTCATATAAAGAAATCTTTTCCAGAATTGTTTTTCCAAATTGCCCTCTAATTTGATCACTTCCTGTAATGGATGTTCAAAATTCAGCCATAGCTCTCTTATGAAGACAGAATCGGGTAAAATTATATTCTGCAATTATCTATCATAAGCATAAAATAAATATTACAAAAATGATTGTATTTGCAAATAAAAAGGTATTTAAAGATATTAAAGTCCAGAAAGTTATTTCATTTAAAATAGAACCTCATATAATATGAACAAACTATAAAAATATTTTAGCTGTCACTTAACATTTCATGAAAATTTTATATTCACTGTATACAAACTGAATCAGTATCTTTCAGCTAAATTTATGAATTTTGTTTCTTCATTTCCATGCAAAGGAACACTTACATTTGTAAAGATTAACAAAGAATTGCATCCAAGCAAATATTTGTGTGATAGTCAATATTTACATAGTACATGATACATATGAAGTATAGGCCCCCTAGTCTTTGCACAGCTTTGATTTTAAAGTTATTAGTGAGGTATGGTTTCCATATTTTTAAAATCAGTGTATATGAGCTAAAGTGCAACACTCACATGATCTTTTGTTTCAGAATATAAATTCGAATATTTTATAACAAAAGATTTGAAGATGGTTCTTAACTATTTACTCCTGGGTATGCTTGATAAAGGTGTGTAAATATATACCTAAACACATGTATATATACAGAAAGATGGGGAAATCCATAGCTGTATAAAAATAATTATCCAGAAGTCATTTCATTAAGCTCAAACCAGTGTACATGTTCAGTCTGAAGTTTGCCCATTAGGCCTATAATATTCATAGTCTGCTAAAAAAACAAAACCCATAGGAAATGTATTATAAATAAAGGGCTTTAAAGTGATAATGGTCCACTTCCACTCATTAGAAAATTTGGGAATAGCTCTCTAAAAAATTATATTTTTAAAGAACATATTTTGAACAAGTCTCAAAGATGTATTTGAAATGAACCTCTGCCTACCCAGCGGGGTTCGTTTTACCGAGGCAAGCACATATGGTAAGTAGTATTTCAAGTCTAAGACTTCTCCAGTATGATTTAACTCAGTTATACTTTCATTTCAAGATATTTTCAAGGATTTACTTTTCTTGAATAAATTGAATGCTTTAGTGTTTCTCTACCCATTTAAAAGCTGAGAGATTATCTTCGGCTGTATTATTACCTTTGCAGTTCTTCTTTCTCAAAGAGTAATCACTGCTGAGGTTTTCTCTTTGCATGAAGACATAATATGTCACGAGATCATGAGTAAAAGAAGTCCGAACAAAATTCATTTTTTCTTGTAAACAGTGTCTTAAATTTCTTTACTACAACCTGAGTCTGTTTTCCATTCTCTCAATTTGAAAGAAGTCCTTAATCATCATTGCTTTTACTGTTGATGTAACTCCAACTGTCTCTTCTGTTTTCTTCTTGTAGGATAGATTTGTATTGTCTTTTAAAGAAGCCGGCCTGAAAATAGCATTACAAAATCACTAGTGTATAGTTATAAACACTCTTATCTACTATACTCATTTCTAATAACTAAGCAGTTAACACCAATATTTCTTAAACTGCATCCTTTGTAACATCAATCATAAAGGTTTAACAGAGGTAATCAGTAAAAATTAGTGGGGACATACTGGGTTAAAGAAACATTTTTGTTTTTAATGCAGAAATTCTCAGTGAGACATGCCACATTCTCTTCAAAATTGACATTCAGTATAATTTGCAATCTTTTCCAAATGATTTTTTAAAAGGAACATCTTTCAAAACAAATTAAGAAGGCATATTTTTCTAGAAGGACTTTGGTGTTAAGAGAAATGTGAGATCAGTACTGAGCAACATAAAAAGTTAACATTAAAATAGTGAAATATTTAAATCTAAATAACTTGGAAGTCAAATAGGCTTTGAGAAAATGTCATTTTGAGTAGTTTAATGTTGGTAATTGTTAGTAGGTTAATGTTGGTAATTGTTAAATGCTTACCTTCCACATAACATATGAGATCAACAGAAGTACAATAAGTCCAAGTAGCAAGCTACTTGAAATAATCACTATGGTGAAATAACGTTTGGGTCTTTGATGATGTAGTCCTTCCAGGAGAACCTATGTGAATTAAGAAAAGTAAAACCCAAAAAGCAAAAAAGAAAAAAAGAAACAGTTTAAAAAGTTGCTTATATTTCCTTTAAAGCCCTGCCATAATCCCCAATAGTATTTAGAAGTACCCACCCTGTTTTCTTGCTGGTTCTAATATAATTGCAGGAAACACTGGTAACTGTTTAGCAGAAACAGTGAGTGTAATGGGCTCTATCCATGACTTTTCCTCCAATCTATCCAATTCTCACTGCTGCCCAATTCACCTCTCTAAAAGAACTGCTGTGTTGTTCCCTCCTGCCAGTTGTGGAAAATGCCAACTCTCAACCAAGTATTGAGGACCCTCTATGAGCTGGTCACACTCTACTTTCCCAACTCAGTTACTCAAAAGGAAGTAATTATAGACACCCTTGAAATGTGTTTTCCTATAATTTTAATGCAGCAGTTAAGAAGGTAATCTTACATGTGCAACATTCTCATCCTTGTTTAGTTCAATAACTCTTGAATTTGGCTCTGGAAAACTTGTTGCTCTTATTTCAAATTTGAGTGCTGAAGTCTCATCCTGTGTAATAAAAGAAAGATCACCATAGCCTGGTTTGTTTCCTGAAGACATATTAATAGAAATAATTTGTCAGGATCTTTACCTTCTATCTAGAGGTTTCCACAATTTACCTTCCCCAATTTACTTCACCACTTAAAATTAACTGCAGTGCTTCCTTTGGTTCCCAAAGTGTGGTCTTGGTATTAATGTATATAGTATAATCTTACTGAAATCCTTTGATTAGACTACAGCAAGAGGTAAGTTACCATTTACCAATGTTCTCCACCCTGCCACCGCATATTGCATCTATCTTATTTGGGCTTTTTATTTTTTTCTAAATTATAGAATTCAAATATAAAATCAGTGGATGAACTCAGAACTTTATTATCTAAAGCAGGGATTTTATAATGCAGAATCCATGAAGCCTGGGGACGTGTAGATGGGCTTTACGAGTTCTAAGAATCTTTAGGAGATGTGGGCATTTGCTGAGGGAGATGAGAATATATTTAGTCAGATTCTTAAAGAGGGATATGACCTTTAAAACTACTGTGTAAATGTTATTTAACATTTTAGAGCCAAAAATGACAAGCTTCATACAGATCTAGAGCAGTGGTTCTCAGCAGGGAGGTGATGAAATCCTAAGGGACAGTCAGGAATGTCTGAAGAAATTGTTAAGTGTCAGAACGTGGGAGGTGGTACTACCAGCAGTGAGTGTGTAGAGGCTGAGGATGCTACTAAATATCCTACAGTGCACAGGACAGCCCCCAAAAACATCTGGTTCAAAATGCCAATTATGGCTGCTGATGGGAAACCTAGACCTAGAGGAAAAGAGAAGGCAAACTGCAAAAGGTTAAATGACTTGCTGATGGTCCAATGACTTTGCTTTTTGCACAGTTGAAACTAAAATGGATATTTCTTCTTTGCCTGTCTACTGTATCTTAAGCACTGTTTGACAATTTCAAAAATTCCACTTGAACAAAACAGCTGCCATTTCCTTTGGCTTCCTATGTTCCATGAACTAAGTGCTTATAAAAATAATCTCATTTATCCATATTGAACAGATGAGAAAGCTGAAAAACAGAACTCCACATAAAACTAGTTTCATCTCAAACTACTCATAAATATACATGTTCCTTTGTAGGAAGAAGTCCAAAATATATTTAAGTATGTTTTTGTTGATGTTTTTATTTGATTTTATGAAAGCCTTAGTTTTTCTTCTTAGCTATATTTTAAAAATAAAAGGCCTTCAATAAAATTCATCATCCCTTCATGCTAAAAACCCTCAATAAACTAGGTGTTGATGGAACATCTCCATAAGAACTACTTACGACAAACCCATAGCCAATATCATACTGAATAGGCAAAAACTGGAAGCATTCCCTTCAAAAACCGGCACAACACAAGGATGCCTTCACACCATTCCTATTCAACATAGTATTGGAAGTTCTGGCCAGGGCAATAAGGCAAGAGAAAGCACAAAAGGCCGGGTGCGGTGGCTCACGCCTGTAATCCCAGCACTTTGGGAGGCCGAGACGGGCGGATCACAAGGTCAGGAGTTCGAGACCACGGTGAAACCCCGTCTCTACTAAAAATACAAAAAATTAGCTGGGCACGGTGGCGGGCACCTGTAGTCCCAGCTACTTGGGAGGCTGAGGCAGGAGAATGGCAGGAACACGGGAGGCGGAGCTTGCAGTGAGCCGAGATCGCGCCACTGCACTCCAGCCAGGGGGACAGAGCGAGACTCCATCTCAGAAAAGAAACAAAAAAAGAAAGCACAAAGGGTATTCAAATAGAGAGGAAGTCAAATTGTTTGCAGGTGATATGATTGTATATCTAGAAAACTCCATGGTCTCAGCCCAAAAACTACTTAAGCTGAAAAGCAACTTTGGCAAAGTCTTAGGATACAAAAATCAATGTGCAAAAATCACAAGCATTTCTATATGCCAACAATAGACAAGCAGACAGCCAAATCATGAGTGAATTCCCATTTGCTACAAAGAGAATAAAATACCTAGGAATCCAACTTTCAAGGGATGTGAAGGACCTCTTCAAGGAGCACTACAAACCACTGCTGAAGGAAATAGGACACAAACCAATGGAAAAAATATTCTATGCTCATGGATAGGAAGAATCAATATCATGAAAATGGCCATACTGCCCAAAGTAATTTATAGATTCAAGGCTACTCCCATCAAGCTACCACTGACTTTCTTTACGGAATTAGAAAAAACTACTTTAAATTTCATAAGGAACCATAAAAGAACCCATATAGCCAAGACAATCCTAAGCAAAAAGAAAGCTGGAGGCATCATGCTACCTGACTTCAAACTATACTACAAGGCTAACCAAAACAGATATACAGACCAATGGAACAGAACAGAGACCCCAGAAATAACACCACACATCTACCTAGGAATACAACTGGTCTTGAACTCGTAGCCTCCAGTGATCCTCCTGCCTTGGCCTCCCAAAGTGCTGGAATTACAGGATTGAGCCACTATGCCTGGCCTATTTTAGCCTTTATTACCTGTTAATTTCTAAAGCCATTTCACTTAGTTGAAGTGACAGAAATATAGTTTTAGAGTTTTACTCTAAAATTTTATTTGTTGAATGCCTTCATACTATCCTGCCTATATGACTGAATTTATAGATTGTATGTAAACTTAGCCACCAAGTTGTCAATATGTTTTAGACTTACCATTTCTTTTTTTTTTTTTTTTGAGACGGAGTCTTGCTCTGTGCCCCAGGCTGGAGTGCAGTGGCGTGATCTCGGCTCACTGCAAGCTCCGCCTCCTGGGCTCACACCATTCTCCTGCCTCAGCCTCCCGAGTAGCTGGGACTACAGGCGCCCGCCACCCTGCCCGGCTAATTTTCTTGTATTTTTAGTAGAGACGGGGTTTCACCGTGTTAGCCAGGATGGTCTCGATCTCCTGACCTCGTGATCCGCCCGTCTCGGCCTCCCAAAGTGCTGGGATTACAGGCTTGAGCCACCGTGCCCGGCCTAGACTTACCATTTCTAAAATGGATGGTCGGCCTTCCAACTGGATATGAACACTGGCTTCTTTTCCACTTTCCATTTTCCCGAAATTACATAGGAAATTTAAACAATGTGGATCAGCTTTTATGCAGTACTTGAAAGGAATATAAAAGTGATACATTAAAATTTTCAACACTGGAAAATATTTTAAAAATATTTTATATATAATTTAATATATACTCTAATGGCATTTTGAAAATCATCTTTCCATAAATATGAAATTTAACATCTGCTTTCCTCAGTGGCATTTAAATTATCTTTAAACAAGACATGAATACTTATTTTCTAAATTATAATAAAGTATTTAAAGTAGAGCATATGTTCCTATTTGTATTAACAATCTTCTGGGACAGAATTTTTTTAAAAAATGTTCTAATCAGAGTCTTGCTAAGTTACATATTCTATGTTTGTTGTAAAACGTGGATCATTTCAAGGTGATGGCTTCTCCAGTTTCTTTTCATACATTCACTAAGCTGAAAAGAATGAAAATTAACCCATGCCACAAAGGCTGCCCAGGTGAAGACAACATCCTGGTGTCCTGAAGGGTTTGGAACAATGTTTTGTTGGTAAATAGTGGACATTTGTTAGATAAAAAAATGAAACTGTATAACTTTTTTTTTTCTTTTTGACATGGAGTCTTGCTCTGTCGCCCAGGCTGGAGTGCAGTGGCATGATCTTGGCTCACTGCAACCTCCACCTCCCGGATTCAAGCAATTCTCCTGCCTCAGCCTCCCACGTAGCTGGGATTACAGGCACCTGCCACCACACCTGGCTGATTTTTGTATTTTTAGTAGAGACGGGGTTTCACTCTGTTGTCCAGGCTGGTCTCAAACTCCTGACCTTGTGATCTGCTCACCTTGGCCTCCCAAAGTGCTTACAGGCATGAGCCACCATGCCCAGCTAACATATTTATATATGGGATAGACCCTAGGTCTTTCTCAACTCTCCAACCGTGCTTGTTCCTTCCATGCAAGAATACTACCTAAACTTGGCTTCTCTTTTATTGAAGTGACAGCTCAAACCCATTGACTTGATTTTAAGTGTTTCACTTCTCTGTTGGAAAGCAGCAACTACAACCTGAAAAATGGAAACTTACCAATAGCCTCTTATCAGTCTTGGACAAGAACTGGAACATGCCTTTCAAGGTGTGCATTGCACTCTTTTGCTGCTCTAATGCACATACTCTTTGATAATTTTCAAAGTGGCATTCTCCAGTAGTAGTCTATGAAGATAGAAAGGAAGAGAAATCTTATCTTTCATCATTGGAAAAAACAGCAAAAAGCAACATGGTTTTAAAAGTTCCAGTAGCTTATCTTTGCTAAAATATATCAAGTACCTTTGAAATTGTAGAATTTTTTTTTTTTGACAGATTTGGGAGTGACTAAATGTCTGTGGCAGAAACACAAAAACCCAGCTGAATTATAGAAGGTTGGATATAGGTTCTAAGCTGATAACATGGCCTTAAACCTTGCAGAAATGTAAAAATTGATATTGGAACATTAGCATAAATATTAAATATTTCTTTTCCTTTATAGGGGAAACAATATAACACCATACTCTTCTCTCTGAATCCGGAATTTAAGTAGGATTTTAAAATCAGACCTCAAACGTATTTAGATTTGTTGACTTCTGTCTTCAACCTGGCAAGCTCAAAACAATTCTGATGGAACCATCAATGAAAGAATATTGGTTCTTAAGAAGTGGTTTGAATAGTGCTTCCTTCAAAAAAGGCTATAATCCTCATATTTGCACAGTAGTTTCAAGTGCTATGAAGAAGTCTACCAATCAAGTTACTTCCGTAGGTCCATATCACACAAAAATGTATCTTAAAATAATTATTCAATGGAGATGGTAGAATATGGTTCTGTTATTTAAATCGAATGTAAAAGTTGCACTGTAAATCTATAGCTGTAATGAAATATATAATATTGAAAGCATAACTCAATAAATGCATGGTGAATTCATAGCTTACAGTGTGACTGAAAACAGTTATCCATTTTCGCATTATTACTTGAATAAAGGATTGGTTTGCATTTATTTTAGTATTTAAGACACACAATAAAGGTCAGGTGGAAGAAATACATTTTTACCTGGACATCCAAAATGTTGAACAGCTTATCAGTTTGGGGGCTGAAAGAATTTGGTACCATTATTTCCACACTAACATTAGGAGCCATGCTATTGCCAGTGTTGATAACCTGGTAAGAAGGAAAAATTTTTAACAAATGTTTTCTATAAATGTAAGTGCAGATATCAATGAACTTTGAGGTGATCCCATATATTCCATGCAACATTTATAGTGGTGGAGGTTTATAGTTGGCAGCTGCACAAAAAAGGGAGACAAGATATCCATAGTCAGAATTTTTAAAGTTTGCTAATTTTGAATGAGTCATTATATCTAACCTTCTAGTTTTGGTATTGTTGAAAACAAAAAGTACAGGCTGATGGTTTATTGGAGAAACAGTCTTAGGAGACAAACAATATATATTTGTATGTTACATTACATATTTTAAAAATATTTGGTTCTCATGAGGTGGGCCAACATTCTGGTATTCACCAGCTAAGGGAAATGCTAACAGATGTTCTTAGAGTTCCCAAGACAAAAGTTAAAAAATGACAAGAGTTATGACCAAAACTCAGATATTGTAATTCTAAATCCTGTGATGTTATTGCAAAAGCATTCTGTGCTGAGAGGATAATCAGCAGGAGAAAGTGAATAAAAATGTATTTTTATTCAGGATCTATATGCTGATGCATTCAGAAAAAAGTATGTTGTTGTGTTTTGAGAAAGCACAACAGGTTTTTAACAATACTTGTCAAAAAATGCATAACAGGATGATAAATCTGGGGATTGAAGATTCCTGAAAAGGGAAATGGGGCCAAAATATAGCCTACCGAACTGGCAGCTTAACTATAAAACCAATACAGTAAGTCAGAAAGAGATGCATCCCAACACCTCGATTAAAAAATGACCTGCAGACCTGCAGTCATTTTATGAACACGTGACAAAGATGAAGAAAGTGTCTCCAGATTGGGAACAGGTGGTAATTGCTAATCCATAAAAGAACAGGGCAGTTGCAGAAGGAAATGTCAGCAACAGATACCTAGCAGTGCCCAGTACTACAGACAAGGTCTTCTCGATGCCATTAAATATCAATCTAAATCACAAACATCTCTGTTTGCCTAACAACAATTAAACCTCTAAGAATATCTACATAGTTGGCTAGACACAGAAATCCTATATACCACAAGTTTCTCTAGTCCCAGTCACTACATTATAAATTTAGTAGCAAATACTTAACTATTAATTGTAAATTAATAAATCATCTAGAGTACAGTTTGGTTTCTGTTTTAGTTTATCAAAGCACAAACTCCCATTGGGTTTTAAAGAGCATTTCATAGGACTTCAAAGTGGAGGAGGACTAAAATTTTTCAACATTAGTATCAACTAGTATAACAAAAATTGGAATATACATAGAGTCAACAGGATTTCAAGGTCATTCTTTTTCCACAGATCTGGGGCAGGGCCCAGGAATTTGCATTTTGGATAGGTACCCCAAATGATTCTAATACACATTTTGAAAAGCATTGTCTTACAAAATATTATACCTAATCCAAGATTTACTCGCATATATAGATTATAAGAATGCTTGGACAGTGCTTTTGGTTCAAAGAATTCTTTTTTGGAAATTACTAATCACCAATATCTTTGATACAACAAAAATATCAGTTTGACAGCAAAAATGTTTTTAACTTAGGTTTACATCAGTCTCCGAATACTTCTGAATTATGATAGTACTCTTTACTTTAAAAGGTTACTTAATAATTGATAAAGCGCTTGTCACAGGTCGTAAACTTATGGCTTGAAAGGCCGACCAATGTGATCTTAAATGGAGATGGGAGGTAAAAGCCTCCTTTACTTTGTAGTGTTGAGGTTTTTATAAGCTTGAACCAAGAAGAAATTTCACTGATTTGCACCCAAAGATGCCTTCCCTTGGCCTGTCCTGCTTTCTGTGTGCGTCTCTAGCAAATTCATCTCACCCCATAACTTTGCCTGTTTCAAGGCATTCTCTCTGTTCCTGCATGCTGTTTCTCACCTGTCCTGTAAGGAGACATGGGCTTGAATACCAGAGACAAGACAAGTGGAAGGAAAGCAGTAGGGGTCTGAGAGGCAGGAGTACCACTGCTGCAGCCCCATTCCAGCCAGCCGTGGTCTACAGAGGCTGAGGGATATCACAGGTGTACAATGTCGCTTGGAGCAATGCGTCAGTGATAGCCTTTTAGGTTGTTACAAATATCAACACAATTAACTTTTCTTACATGGAAAGTTAAGTTCATTTTCTCCACCATGCACATTTCAGGCTCATTTTCATCATTTGATCCATACACAAATGAAGTTGGGTTTACAAACCTGGTAGAAACAAATTCAAATTTAATTAACTATCTTATTTGATAACATATTATAAAGAGTCTTTCTATAGACTGGATTATAGCATATTTAAAAGTCACCATGGAATACTTTTGGTTTTGTGGTCATATATACATTTTATTTAAAAAGAAATTAAATTGTGGCCGGGCATGGTCGCTCATGACTGTAATCCCAGCACTTTGGGATGCCAAGGTGGGCTCATCACCTGAGGTCAGGAGTTTGGGGGCAGTCTGGCCAACATGACGAAACCCCATCTCTACTAAAAATACAAAAAAACTTAGCTGGGCGTGGTGGTGCATGCCTGTAGTCCCAGCTACTCGGGAGGCTGAGGCAGCAGAATCGCTTGAACCCGAGAAGCGGAGGTTGCAGTGAGCTGAGGTCACACCACTGCCCTTCAGCATGGGCAATAGAGTGAGACTCTATCTCAAAAAAAAAAAAAAAGAAAGAAAAAGAAAAAGAAGGCCATGTTCTCTGACCTAGGTGACAGTATCTGTCCTCACTGATATTCTTTTCTTGCTTTCCACAACACTACACCTTGCTCATTCTACTGACCATTCCTGCTCTTTCAGCCCTTAAGTGGTTTATGTAAATTTGGCAAATGTGGGATAACTTCTTAGCTTTTTCCTAAGGTTCTCATACCTCAATTTCTGTTACCCATTTTTGAGTTATTTCTTCCCATCTCATGATCCCTGCTGGCTACTTATAATGAACCCCAAATCTGGGGAACAAGTCTAACATTATTAAGTATGATAAATTTTTTGTTACAATACAAGGCTGTCACTCTCTTTTAAAGGCCTGTGATTCAACATTTTTATCTGCAATAAACTTTAAGAAATATGTTTCTAGGGAGACCTCTACTCCATAAGGTGCTCACATTTGGCAGCTAATATTAGGTAATCCCAAATTAGAAACCCATGAAACAGGAAAGGAATCAGCATAGATTTAGGCAGTTTAACAGGTGAACATTCCTTATTCAAAATAATGAGATGTGAATAACAGAAAAATAGGAAGACACTCATCATGAGCCAGGAGGAGTGACAAGATCAACACTGAAAACCAGGAAACATGCAGTGAACTTTTTATTTGCTTACTCGTGATTCTCTAGGTCTTACTCTGCTGTGAATGGCCTTTTTTCGCCTGTTTGCTTTATCTCAAACTTGATACTCAATTCCATCAGACACTGACATTTTACATTTACATGACTGTATATCACCTTTCTAAATGGATAAAATGATTGGGGGACAGTTTAGATTTAGAGCAACAGGAAAGGCTCATCTGTCTATTTGTTCTGTAACTCATGTCTTCTGTATAAAAATGTAGTTCTAAGGACTAACAGCATGAATAAGTTCCAGTATAATTACTGAAGGTTTCCGTAAGCCCCCTTTAATTCTTTCTCTACACATCTCCTTCTTGGATGAGAGGGGGGTCCATTCAATCATTAAAATCACGAGGAAGCAATGAATTCTGGTACTTGGGCTGTAGTTGAGGAATCTGGTGATCCCATAGGTATAAAAAGTGGACAAGGGACACCTTGCAACCAGATCTCTCACATCGCAATCCATTTGCCACATGTGTAGATACGGGTCTGCAAAATAGTGATTTGGCTAAGTTCACACTTCTCTGAACTTCACATTTGACATGGGCATTGAGTATGATTATGCAAACTGCACACTTTCTAATTCCTGATTAGGATTACACAGTGCACAACTGAAAGGGTCAGTGTGGCCTTGCTAGCTTATTGGGGCTCTCCCAGTAAGAAATCTCCTCCAACAGGGTACTAGTTTGATGTAGTATCAGTGATGATTATAGAGTGCATTATTATAATGGACAGCTAAGTAAGGGACTATAAAAACGAGGTAATTATTAAAAGAGTATAGTACCGTTTTTATTTTTAAAAAATTCTAGAGTACAGTTTTTTTCATTACTGTAAGAAGGGAACTGTAAATCAGCTCTGAATTTGAAAGGAGGCCTTTGTGTCTACTTACCCATGAACAGTCAGCTTAACCTCATATTTTAAAGGTATTGCTACAGTCACTCTGCTGTGCTTTAGATTGTCCATTTCCCCTTCATTTTCACTACACAAATAGAAGACACCCTGTTAGAATTCATCAAGCAGAAAAATCTTCAGAGAGAACTAATTACATACCCTGTATACCTAATATACTCAGAGGTTTGCTTAGATGCTTTTTGACGAGTGGGGATAAAAGCAGATATGGCAGTAAAAATTTTTTAGGACAAGGTTGGCAGAAAATTTCTCTCATTAAACTGTTATCATTTGCTTCTAATGCTAGAGGAGTTTTTTTTTTTTAACAAATAGTTACATTTATTAGATTAAAAGTTGTTTTTTTAAAACATTTATGTTCTAGGTAGTACAAAAACCAAAATAAATAGGTAGTTTAGAAACAAATTTATTACTCTCTTTAGATTGAAGAAGTATTTTTGCAAGACTTAATTCAATGATCAAAGAAAGCACATCAATCATAAAAGTTTTTAAACCGTATAGCAAGTGTCGTACTGCCTTAACCTATCTTTATAATCAATTTTACTTATAGAGATTTTGAGGATGAGAGGGTGACCAAGTTGTTGTGTTAGGTAAAATGAAGTCCATCTTGATGTTTACTCTGAATTTTTAAAAATATGTTGAAACTTCACTCACGAAATAGTCATTAACGATTTCCTATTTACTCTAGGAGATATATCTATGTCAGTCATTGCCCTCACTTTTAAATCTTGTAGACTTATTACTGTTTATTCTGTTTTTGATTTCAAATACACAGAGTGATTCGTGACACATCATGTCCACTCTAATCTAATCTAATAAATACTTAACATAGCTCAAAAGCTAAAACATTACCAGTCACTCCCATTTAACTATGTTGTTTGTTTTTTTTTAAAGCAGACCATGTAAGGGAAGTTTTCTCTTACAATTAATGGAACACAGTTTTATGGTTTTCCTAATCCCCCCCTCAAAATATGGGGGTACATTTCTAGTTCATTTTTTTAACAATAACTTATACCAGGTAGCATGCACTGTGATATTGAGGTCCTCTTCCGCTCTGCTGAGTGAGCTCACATCCAGGAGAAAGCTAATATCTATCTGTAAAACACAGAGCAGGAAAGCCCATTAAAAAAAAAAAATCTTAAGTACATTTTTTATAATCTGAATTTTCTTCTTAAAAGTTTATGTTCTATGGAATGTAGAATTGAACCTATTCTAAAGGCATCAGCTACTCCTCCCTTGGCAGTAAGATTCAGGGAAGTTGTTGGGGTTGTGACAATTTTAAAGCACACACATTTACACAAGTAACATTCAGAGACAAAGGCGTCTCTGAATGTGAACGCAGGCAAGTCCAGACTGACAAAATTAGAAATGCTTTCACAACTTGAGTGAAGACTCTTGCCAAAAACACCTTTTTGTGTAGCAGAGGTAACATGCCTGGTAGACAGGACCACCTGGGGTGGGGGTGGCGGGGTGGGGAGTGTTGGGGAAGGGTGTGTAGGGGGAGCAAAATTCTGATTGACACATGCACATGTCCATTTCGATGTAAACATGCCACCCCCTTTAAAACAGCAAACATTGCCAAGAATATAAACACAAAGCTCAAAGATTTCAAGAACCAGTTTTATTTCATCATTCAGCTACCTACCCTAAGCTAAAATATTTATAACATTTTATATGCAACAGAAAGATAGGGAAGAATAGAAAAATATTCATGATAGTGAACAAAAGGCATAAATGCAAAACACTTACCCTTGAGAGATGATCTACATATATATAGCCAATACTGCAGTCAAGTTGTACCATGCCAGAGTTATCTGTGACTTCACAGTTTATTTGCTTCTCTTCCTAATGGGAAAAATGAAACAACTGTTTTGGACAGGAAGGAAATAAAAAGTTTGTAACATATGTTTAAGGATGGTTATGGAAAGGAATATCCCAGAAGTATTTGCTTTCCTAGGAAAACTATTTTCTATTTGTTTATGTTTGAGATACATAGAAATATAAATAAATGATATAAATATGTGTATATGTGTGTATATATGTGTATATGTGTGTGTGTATAATATATATACAGACACATATATACGTATACACACATATATGTACGTATATATACACATGTATATATACACACACATATATATGTATAGATGTATACCCTAATATTCAAACAGATTCTCCACAAAAAAAATGTCTGGACTTGTAGCTTTCATTCATCTTGGTATAGTCCCTATTTAATCCAGGGTCTGAATTCCTTGAAAAATCATGAGGCAAGGAATCCATAAGGTTCATATTTTAATGGCCCTCTTCTGTCTGGTATGTGAGAATGTGTTTAAGGTATTTAATCAAAATAGCTATAATCTCAATAGGTGTAATGAGGTTATAATTGCAATAAGTATAAAATGCTTTAAAAATACAGTCTGAATATCTGAGTTTCCACGGTTACTTTTGCTAGTATTGCAAACACTAGAGAAAGAAGGTAATAGATATTCGTGAGAGGTCAAAGGTCACTCCTGGTGTGAAGGTGTGGTCCCTTCACACCAGGACAGAGAATTTGATAAAGGACAGAGAAAATTCCATTAATTGTCTGAGTGTCACCTTAAAATAAAGAACAGTAACTCTGGAGTCCAGGATGGAGGATCAATGTTACTTGTGCAAGGACCTCAATCAAGGGGCATACTATTTCAACATCAGACGTGTGCTGGCTACGGCAGTGAGAATGTAAAGGCACCCAAACAGCTTCCTCCTACTCCTAGCACTGGAAAACAGGAGGCTGATGCCTTTGGACTTTAGACCCAAGAACTTGCCATTCTGAGCAGGGGCACGGAAGAAGTCTGCAAATAACTAAGAGCCTAAATATTAAGACTTATACCCCAAATCAGTGAAGTGAATTCTACCATTTACTTTTAAAAAATTAAGTAAAATACTAAGTAGTATCATGCTATTGTGGTTTACAGTACTTACCAGCTCTAAAATCTTAATGAAGTAAAGACCCATGGGTAGTTTGACATGTAGAGTCGTTTCATATGCATCATCTCCAGCATTAAACAAGGACACATTCAACATTAATGTCTTCATACTCCCAACAGCAAGGTAGGTTTTATTTTCATGGGGCCTAAAAATTAAGTAATATTATTTGGTTCTTGTTTAGGTAATAAAAATCCCTCTCTCTCTCTCTCTGTATATAGGCATACAAGGATATATGTATGTAATTTATGCTGAACATAAAATACTAATTTTCTTGGAAAAACAATCATAGGATTGACCCTATGCAAGCAGATATAAACCCATATTAAAAAGAACTCTTTCTCATGTTTTTGGTAAATTCAGTCACCTATTACCCAAGGAAAGTTTAATGAGCTATAATTAAAACGGCATCTTTTCTCATTTCTTTTCTGCGTAACCTCTCACTTCTATAATTTTAACATTTTCCTGATTTTTTCATAACGTTTTCTAAAGGCAAAGCAGTTTTTCTTTTCTTTCTTGCAAGCCTAAAATAGACATTGAACTAACTGCTGCCTGAATCAAGGGAGGAAAATGGAAGGAACTGGTAGAAAGGAGAAGACTAAAAGGAATGCTTGGTAGAAGTGAGCAAGGCAATGAGGAAGAACTACTATGTCCACCCACAAGTGCGTGGCACTAAAATCTGTGGGACTAGAATTAAAGTGTGAAGCAGCTGGTCACCCCCACCAGTAACTAGGCCAAATTTAAAAACAGAACTGGAGAAATGCTTCATCCTCCTGTGTATTGCAAAGTATAGATTGCTGCAAATCCACACATATGCATGAGTTCAAGTCCTGGCACTGCCAGCAGTTCTTTCCAGTGGGGAAGTAATTTAGCATTTTTAAGCCTCAGTCATCCTATTCCATACCACCTACCATTCAGTGAAGATCTGGGTCATGTATACTGTATGAAGTCCTTAGAATATTTTAAATATGAAGTATTTGAGACATAAGGAACTTATTAAAAGGCCATAGCTAGAATGTTCTAAAGTTCTGAAACAATTGCGAATTTCTACACAGTTCATTCTTTTTTCCCAGTGAGAGGGTTAGAACTGCTAGGTGCTAAGGAAAACTTTCTGTTACAGCATGTCATTTTATAAACTTTCCCCAAAGACAGAAGTTCTTAGATCTCTAGTAATTTAAAAATTGGAAAAATTAGTTCAAAGTCAAGAAGCATGTTACCCAAAGCAAAATATCTGGTGAGGATAGATAAAAAAGATAAATATCCACTTAGCAGTGCAGAATTTAGAAAGTTTCTTCAATAATGTTTAAATTGTGTCCTTTGAATCAACATTTGTAGAGAAGATTCGTGTTTGAAGAAACTTTTCATGGAAAGAGTAAAGATACAGTAGGAATTTAGTAGTTTTTGTGAATTGATTAAAGACAGAGTATGTAAGCACAGAGTTTAAGAACATGTTTCAAAATTTCTGCTTTTAAGTATTACTTGAAGATTCATGAATGAATATAATTGAAAGTTTCCATACAATAAATCAGGCACTAAGTTCATTGTTCCCAAATACCAACACACTTCACTCCTTCCTAGAGCTAATAAAGGAGAGATGTGTAAATAAATGTAAAAAATAATACACAGATGAGCAAGAGTTATGAAGAGAGCTCTGAGAAACCACTTTTTGCCTGAGATAGTAAAGACATGATTTTTTTTCTTTCTCTACTACTATGGTTAAATTGGCTGCTCAAGAAACATTTTTTAAGTCTGAAAATGTCATGATTGAACCTAAATTCACTTGGATTGAGTTTCTAATTGATTTATCTGTCTCAAGTCATTCTCCTCTCCTTTAATCCAATCTTCACACTACCAGAGGGTCATTTTCAAGAAAGCAAACTAGATAATGTGTCTGTTAAGAACCTTACGTTGCTTTCGAGATAAGAGTTCTGACTCCTTAGCATGACACAGAGGCCCTCCAGAGTTGGCCCCTGCTTCATCACTTTCACTGCACAATTCATTCTTTTGTCTCACAATTTTCTACAAACAGGTGTCTAATACATCAAGATGTTTTGTGTCTTCCTTCAAACTAGCACTCTGACGTCAACATCTCCTCTTCATGCATCTGACTTGTACTTATTCTTCAAGATTTAGCTTGGATGTCAATAATTCTTAGTTGTTCTTCCAGCTAAAACTCACTGTTAACCACCTTCACCTTGCACTGCTCTCCCCTAACAGCATAAGGTGGCAGCTTCTCACCTCTCCCAAAGTATACTGGGCACCTCTATAATAATGCGGTATTTTCACAATGTCAAGTCTCTGTCTGATTCCTCTCACCACTAGACTAATTTATCTTGGGGAGAAGATGCTGGATCGTGATTAACATGCTTTCTCAAAGCCTAAGAACATAGTATTACAAAAATATAAGCAGGTATGTACATGTCTGCATTAAACATAAAGAAGGGTTTGGTGGAGTCCAAGCAACATGTCAGAAAAAAAGGGAAATTATTGGATAAGTTATTGACTGTTAGAAGGTTATAAAAGTATCAGCATAAATACTGTCACGTTATAGCCTTAAGCCATGTTTATCTGTTCTATGATGGTATACAAATTCCAAATGCCTCACTAAGTAAGTAAATATCTAGTGTTACCACATTGTGATCTGTACCCCATCCAGAAAACCTAATGTTTTAGTGGTGATAAACCTACTGACATGACTTATAAATTAATGACATCATATGACCATGGCAAAATCAAAACTGCAAATGTGGTATGGTTTTTGAGAATTATTCTTATGAACCTCGGAATACGCAAATAAAATAACTTAGACATTTTTCCCTACTATTATAACTCTAATTTAACTTCTAAGAAAACAGGCACTTCACTTAATGCTTGAAAGTTTTTCTATTTTAAACTTATCAGAGTATAATACATGCATAGAAAAATGCGCATAACCTAATTATACAGCTCAATATTTTTTATAAGATGAATACATGTGTTAAGCACACAGATCAAGGAAAAAAATATTAGCATCCCTACTGTAAAACCCTCTGGGATTTTTTTCTTCCAGTTATTGGCCCCACCCTCCTTGATTTTTAATAAGTTGGCTTTGCTCAATTTTGTACTTTATATAAATGTAATCTTTGAGTATCTGAGTATGTAATCTTTGAGTATCTGTTCTTTTGCATGGCTTTTATTCAAAATTTTGTGAGATTAACATATTGGTACACGTAGTTGTAAAACGTTTATCATTGGTGTATATAGTCCATTTTATGAATATGCCACATCTTATCCTTTCAATTATCCATGGGGCTTTTGACAATTTCCAATTTTGGAACTAATATAGTTTTTTGTTCGACATATACATGTAATTCTGTAGGCTAGATATATATTTATATCTATCTTTATGTTCCTATCTAGGAGAGATTCTTATAATTTTTTAACCCAGGATTAATTTCTTTAAAATATTTGAATCTTGGCTTATTTTGGCAACCAGCCTAAGTTATACTGACAAACTACGTTTATAAAACAAAATATACTATCAGGAACTTTTAATAAAAATATATATACTTTAGAATTTCCATGTAAAAAGCAAGCATATCATAGAGTAGAGGTCTGTAAACTACTGCCTGAAGGCCAAATTCATATGTCTGCCTACTTTAGTAAATAAAGTTCTATGAGAACACAGCCATGCTTTTGCACTACAGTGACAGAGTCGAGTACAGAGTCGAGTAGTTGGGACAGAGATCTCTGTCCCACAAAAACTCAAATATGTACTATCTGTCCCTTCACAGATAAAAGATGCAGGCACTTGCTTCAGAGCAATCCGATTGATGAGTAAATTAATTACAAAATAAACATATAACATATTGCTATATTTAATTGAAATCTATTTGTACTATTCTGACTATAATAGAAACTTCATTGTTTCAGATGGCATAGGATGCAGTTCTTTACCCCAATAAGCCATACAGAATTAGAGAAAATGATCCCCCACTCCTCATAACTCCTCCAGACATGGAGAAGAAAGGAAAGAATGCTACTTCCATATGCATCATCTCTACGTTGGGATCCTTGATGTGAGCAGTTGGATATGCTGGAAGAATGTGTAATAACAAACAAAGCAGTAATTCTAAACCCTGGGCACTACTGCAGGGTGGAGGAGTCTGAGTGACAGTGTGCTACCACAACATTTTAGGGAATGGCTGTGATTTACTCATGCCTGTGTTGTAAAGCTTGGGGTTAAGTAGTATGCATCTGCTTGGTGTCACTGTTAAATGGGAGAGAGGAAATGTGTGGGAATATGGCTGTCCCACATCCCCCCCTCACCACCCCAACTCTATAATCATGTTAGGACTAAAGCAACCTAAGAGGTTCTAAAAGTAAACTTCAGCTTGACATTAAAGTTTAATTAAGACTTGTAGAAGAGCTGCCCAGAAATAGACATTTATAAAATATTCTGGCTTGTAACCAAAGCATTAGTCACTGAACACCTTTGGGAAAGAAGTTGGCACTTAGACAAGCAACAGAAGGTGAAAGCACTGCATAAACAGCTAGATTCCAAGACAACAGCAAATTAAAGAGAAACACAATGGTCACATTTCAGCAGCTAGATTCCTGGTTTATTTTCCATTTTTAAGCTATTTTGCCACATTACCATAATTACAATTCTACTTTTTTTCCCCCAAATATACATCTTACTGTAAATTGATTCATTAACAAGATGCTCTCAGAAAGATACCTACCAGCTTCCTCTGTGAGACATAATAAAGAACCAGGTGCACATCTGGAAGTGCGACAAGACTGAATCAGAGCTGTCCCCGGGACTCATAGTTCATTCTTCATTAAAACATGCATAATGCAGACTTGAAATTTACAAAGCAGCCTAGAATCCATGTAACTTAAACAAATCAAGGTACTGTGTACGTACAGAATCATAACTTAATAAGTGACAGAGGAAAAACAGAAAAATGATGTACTGCAGCACCAGGCTCTATGTTTTTTTCTGAGTGAATAATAGAGCTTTATTTTGCAAGAAATGCTCCCCAAGTCTTAGTATAATGAATTCATCTTGTCTGCCTAATATGAATTAGGGCTTGATAGCTAACTTGTTTTTAATCAAGATGCTAGAATAAAATATAATGTAAACTGATACCACACTTCACTATGTCAAGACACACGACTCATTTATTTGACAAAAGAGTAACCTGCAGCAAGTAGCCTACAGGCCTAAGTAAAATTTTTATCTTTTTTTCCTTTACTACTGACTTCAGGGAAAAAGACAACACTGAAAAATTCTTGCCCATTGGAATAGACAGATTACCTGACATTTAGGAATATTTTATTAAAGACAGGCAAACTCACTGAGGTTAAGGGGAGAAGAGCAGAAAAACCTAAATTGAAAGATTGAACCAGTAATTAACATGTCTTAGTTTATAAAGCATATAATTCATTCCCCCACAACTTTATGCGGTCAGTGAGGCAAATATTCCTACTATTTCCATTTTAAAAATGGACAATTTCATCAGACTAGCTCTTTGGGGGATTAACAGTATAGTGGCAGATGTTGCTCATTGCTCATTGTCTAGCCAACAGTGATTTCCCTTCTTAGCTGCCAACAGAGCCCTGGATTATGCAGGTGACAGGCAGCATTCCCTTAATATTTCAGAAGACAGACCTCTAGGTTCAACTCCAGAGAATGTATCACAATAACAAAATAATTGAATCAGGATCAATTTACTGTGATCATGATGACTCCATTCTCCTTCAACCATGACGGAATCAGGGATAAACAGGTGACACAGGTCTGGTTAATCAGAATACATCTAATGAGGCACTGCCCTTCCTGGAAGGGCAACTTAAAGGGGACAAAGCACTTTTGCTCTTTTCCCTTCTCTCCTGCTTGATGCTGCCCAGCTGTACTGTGATCATGAGGAAAAGCTGAGAGAGCTGGAAAGATAACCATCAATGTCCTGTCTTTGATAGCTGTTCACCAAACCTGTGAACATCCTTCCTCAAGACTGCTTATTATGCAAAATAATATCTTTATTGTCGAAGTCACTATTATTTAATACTCTAAAACTTGCAATTAGAAGTATTCCTAACAGATACAGAAGCAATTGTTCAGGGAAAGCTTACATCACTCATTCTGGAAGCACAACTGAGGTGCAGAAATGTATTGCGGTGTCATTTACATGAGTAATCTGTATCGAGGATTTGATTTTAAACTTCCTATGTGGTGGCTAATACCTTCTATTATATTTGCAATCTTGAAGTCATGTTGGTTCATCTTTACTTTGCACTGGAAGTCCTTTTAAATGTAGTTTATTGTCCTAAGCATTTAGACATACAGGAGGAAGCCTCAACTTAATGAAGAGATGAGAGAGAGTGGATAAGCACTGCTTAGTGTACTATTGACAGTTTATTATTGTGGTCTTCAGAAACTCATGTTCTTTACTGAGTAAATACATTTACCTAAAACAGGTTCATAGCTCTGGGGTGCATAAATACCATTAGTGCCAGCAGAGTTATAGCTGGGAGAATGCATGGAACATATGGTCACAATTCTACTGTTTCTGAGAAAGGGGAGAGGACACCTCTGTGGGAGAGACATATTTTTGTCTGATAGAGTATAATTTACTAGAACACAAAGCACTTTGTCAGAACCTTTCACTGTGAGTCTAAGAAATTAATTAGAAGCGCTCTCATCTGAAAGTTCCTCAAATAAATTATCATTTATCTAACAGAAATACATAGCCTGTAACTTTCTTAGTTGATTAAAAAAACATGGTGCCTACTACTTTATATGGACATTCATGCCACTTCAAACCTTGTAAGACTGCAACTACTGAGTCAGTCACAGCCAGCTATATTTTCAGGATATAAAGTTTATATGCAGAATTATGTATAGAATTGGCAATGTTTCATTTTATCGCCAAACTAAAAAATCTTATCTATAGAAATTCCAACCACAATATATCAAAAATAGTAATGACTTTTATTGAGCCTTCGTGTAAATCAGGCTTTGCACTAGGCACTTGGTCTGCATTATTACCCTTTAAGACAACCTTAAAAAGTTGGTACTATTTTTATCCACTTAGCAATGAGGAAAGAGGTCTAGAGAGGTTAAAAGTCTTCTCTGAAAAGGTCACTAGTAATACAGTAGATATGGGATTTGAACCAGGTCAGCTTGACTTCAAATCTGGAAGCTCTTCACCACCACCACATTGGTTCTTAGGTTTCAGTGTGATAAGAACTTGGAGCTCTATTAATTGTGAAGATCTGTGGCCTGGTCCCCTTTAGTTCTGACTTGGATGGTCTGGGGCCTAGGAACCTGCATTTC
Source organism: Macaca nemestrina (assembly GCF_043159975.1). NCBI lineage: Eukaryota > Metazoa > Chordata > Mammalia > Primates > Cercopithecidae > Macaca > Macaca nemestrina. The sequence continues at coordinate 79,425,330 of NC_092135.1, read as the reverse complement.
TTTCAAGCATCCAGGTGATTCTCATAAAGGTGGCTTAGAGACAACACCTCAAGAAACACAGCCTTACACTCCATTTAAAATCATTATGCCATTTAAAATCATAATGGGTTTGATAGGCTACAAGAAATATTATCGCTCTCAATTAAAAGTGCAAAGTAGGTATTTTGTTGTGAAAAAACATGTAACAAAGAAAAAGAATTCATTAAGATGAATTTTCATTCTTCAGGAAAGAAGCATAGTTAGTAATATTTTCTTATAAACGTCAATGTCTCATTTTCTCGTAGGCCAGAGACTGCAATGAAAGGTGATAGCACAAGCGTCTGATTTAAGAAAATGAAAGCACTCCTTTACTTGCAGCTTAGAAAAGATTTCCCCCACACAACTCGTCTTCTTATCAAAGACCCGTGAGGGTAAAAACACCAAGACAATTAGGCAGTTTAGGAAGAAAATAAATACAGAAATGGGAAGATTATAAGTTATTCAACTAAGAAATCAACAAAGGCACCGCCCTACATGCTGGGATACAAAGTAGTCAGTAGTCACTGTTTTTGGATTATCTGAGCAGTTAATCTCGGTAACTTAAGTATAAAGTCCAATCATCAATCAAATAGGTCAAGGCTTTTTGGCCCTGCACTATGGACTCTCAGGCTAAACTGACATTACCTAAGTAAAAATAATTGATTCTCGGCCGTATGTGATCCTACCACAGTAGGGTACTGAACCCTATTTGTCAACTTTTTTACTTATTCCTAGTTGACTCCCTGTCCTTTATCATAATAGCTATTTTGATTTTTTTTCCATTCCTTTCAAGTTCCCAAACATATCTTCAATGCCTTCAATTACCATATATAAACTTGCTTTTTATCCTAGCCATCCATGAGTTCTCTGTATTTCCCTTCCTTCCACACTGAAATTTCTTAATGTCAAGCACCCTTTCATAGCTTGTTAGCTTAAGATAAAGAGATTCTTAACTAAGGCTAATTCCTCTACCTATGAATCTGATCCCTTTTGGGATCCTGTTCCATTCTCAGCAAACCTCTCCAGTCACCTGCAGCACTTCAGGCACTGTTAGGCATTGGGAGCACAAAGATGAAAGGACAGGACCCTGCTTTGCAGCAGCTTCCAGGACAGTGTGGAGACAGACTCTCAATAATCGTGAGCAGAGTGCCATAGGACCAAGGGCACAACAGAACTTAAGTTTAAGTAGCTGAACAACAGGGGGCTTCCCCTAGGAAACAGCTGAGATTTAAAAGATAAATAAAAGTGAATCAGGTAGATAGGCAGAAGAAGTGAGAAGATACAGAGGTTCAGGAGAGCATGGCACAGCCAAACAACCGTAAGTATTCAGACATTGATGGAAAAACTCCCGGGGAATTGGTGAAAAATACCATCCAGGAGTTTAGATTTTAAGTCTAAAATGAGCCACTGAAGCACTGTTATCACATGTGTATGTTAATGCAAAATCAAAGGCCAGTATCCTGGAAAGCAGGAGAACTTAGTGACTAGGTAGTATAGTGAGTGCCTAGTTTGGAGTAATAGTGCTGTAGAGATATCAAAGCATGATGGATAAGAAAGACATCTAGGTGGTATCGTTGTAGAACTTAATAGTTCTGGATATCAAGAACAAGAAAGAGAAAAGAATGCAGATTGAGCCCTAGGTTTCTGGCTTTGGTAACTTTCTAACAGCCTTGTCATTCCTGGATAGTGCCTGGGCAGATTGAAACTATAGGGCACCCAAAAGGACATGTCTAATAGGGAATTTGATATGTGGGTGGGTGTGAAACTCAAGAGACACTGGTTTAGGCTCATTTGGCTACTTCTGCACTAAGAGTTCTATCTTGGCATTTGCCAGTGATGCCCATTTTTTTTTGCCACCAGTCACATTTTATTAATAACTGCTGACTTCCATGACCTTTCTTTAGACATTATGCTATCTGATCTTTTTACAAATTTTACAATATTGTCTCCCTTTTTATATTCTCCATTGGCTATTTCACCAGGGACTTGGTTCTCTTTAATTCCTAGAAGATGCCTTCTCAGTCTCCTACAGGGACTCCCCATTTTTAATCTCCTTGAATAAAACTGTTCCCTAAGATTTGATCCATAATTTTTTCCTCTATAAAATTCACATTTCTATCCCTTGGGCCATCTCACAAGTCACTAATGGATAGAGGAACTTCCAAACATAATCCTGAACTAGATTTTCAAGCGGAATGCCACATATAAAAGTCCCTCCAAATTCAACATGCCCCAGATTAAAGCTGCTCCATTTATATCCCAATCTCCCAAAAATAGTTCTCTGTTTTCCTGCCCTGTCACTGATGCATCTGCTTCCCCTCTTTCACTTGTCTTCTATGATCAATCCTCAACCTGAAGTGTTCATTCTGTCTCTCTCTCTGGTCCTTGTTTTCACATCATCTCTTTGATATGCAAAATGATTTGAATATAGGGGATCCAGATATGATACAAAATTGCAGTGGTTTATTTGCCATCATAAAATAATGACAGCAACCAACAATTATCCAGTCTTTGCTTTGTGCTGGATGCTATTCTAAAGCACATCACATCTATTTCCTTTTTCTCTGTTTCCCCTTCTATGAATTTAGAAGAGCAAGATGGTTTAATCCTTTTTAAATTTGTCATACTTGGATTATATATCAGTCTGAGTGATATAAACAATTTTCTGGGCAATAAAAAAACTAACCATTGTGTTGCTAATTCTTTAAATGCTGTTAATTTTCAAGGGTTAGCTCTTATTCCTTTTCTTTTGGGAATGCAAATGCACACACTCATTACCCCCCCTTGATGAATAACAGAGACTATACCACATATACTTACTTGAAAAACCCAAACTTTGCAGAAACCTGTAAATCAGCAGAACAATTTTCATGGGCACAAAACCTTGCAAAGCTTATCTGGAAATAAAATGACAATGTTTTTTATTTTGATTTAATCAGCAAGTATATATATATATATATTTTAAAGAAGATGACATCTGTAATGCATGAGAAAAATAAAATTGATACATCAAATTGACAATTCTTTATCTCTTTTAAAAAGTTCAATGTAAGAATTAGTAGGGTTCAAATGACAATTACTTGCAGGGCTAAAGGAGCTAAGTTCTAAATAGGTAAAATTTAAAGCCCCAATTTTATAAGTGAAATAGATTTGGAAAAAAAGTTAAAGGCATTGAAGGAGCCTATTAGCTACCAAGATTTTTTTTTCATTGGGTTCCTCTCAATTTTCTGGTGCTGCAGTTTGATCCCATTTATTACACGTAAGTAATGGCACTTAATTTTGGCAGATGTTGTGACAGTGATTTTATATTCACTGAAATTAGCTACATGGAGATACTTAGAAATTTTACGTAGAGGAAACATTGAACAAAATTAAATAAGGGTTCCAGAATTTAACTAACTCTGAACTTTTTAATAAGATCAATAAATACTACAAAGGACCTAGGAAGACCCAAGGCATAAGCTGGACAAAAGGAAAAAATGGAGAGAGATAAAAGGGAAGATAATGGGAATAGGTAAAGAGAGACAGATGCAGAAAGCAAAGAGAGATCTAGAAAGTCAGAAGGAGCCAGGCTCATTAAGTGTGAAGTGACTAGAGTACTGTCAAATAGCGTGCCTACAGTTGGGGGAGAAGTGTAAATATCTCTCTAAATAAATATGATTTTTTTCCTCTCATTTCTATTGGTAAAGCAGGTTGTTCTAAGAATCAAAATATAAATTAATATAACTACAAATTGCTAAGGTTTTGGCTTGTGTACTTGCAATATTGATTTTCACTATTAGAGACATTTACAAAGAGCTGATGTTGAAGACTGAAGTTTAACAGAACAGTAAAACAGCCCCTGACTTCCGTAAATATTTTCATATGAGGGTATAGGGAAAAATATGCTCTTCAGTTATCTTCATTTGATGCTGTATTCTAGACTAGACTAATGGTGATTGTAAGCTCAATTATCTTAAAGTGACTATGGGGCAATTTTGTCTGGACAGGATATGAACTAGACCTTTAAATGTCCCTTTCATCTTTTACATTCTGTGTGTCATTAGTGAACATTTTAATGAAGGCTTTTTACAATGCCCAGACACATCCTGTTTTTGGACAAACACTATGTCTTTGTGTTGGCAGACAGTAAAGGTCTGAACAACAGGACTCCTGAGAATAAATACATTGTCAGTGAAACTTAAATATTTTGGGATAATTTAGAAAACGGTTCACTGGTTAGAATGTAGGATCCATCTCAAATGCAACTGATCCCGGGATGTGGCTGAAAAATGGATTTTTTAAAAGAAATTATTGTATTTAACATAAACACATGTGTCTGTAAATGGATAAAACTAAGCAAGGAAATTTGATTATGAAGACTTGAGTGAATCTGTGAGTAGGATGAAAGCAAGGGAGACAGAGAATGAGAAGAGGAAGATAAACTGAGGACACATGATGACACTGAATAACTAACTTATAAATACAACCTTCTCCCATTATGATTTCTCTCTAGTAATACCTCTCTTCACTGGCAAGCCATCAAAAATAGAACAGTAGCATTTTATATGATAATCTACTGTTGTGATTAAATGCATATTTTAAAATGTTCAGTTCAATATCCTAAAGGGAATATAAACAATTTAAAGAAATGAAAAACAAGGCACATCATAAATCTATTTTTATGTTTTTAAAAATTCATAAAATTAAAAAAAATTCTGACATATAGTTCACTTCTTCAGGATGATGCCATATTTTAAAAATTTAGTTAAATGCCACATAATAATTTGGATAAAGGAAAATATTCCTACTGTTTTTTTAATTATGTCTTTTTCTTTCTTCTGCTGAAGAATTGGCTGAAGTGGTGGGAATTCCTCTGTGCTTCGTTTACTGATGACGTGAGGACCAAGGTGGTAAGCAGCTTCAATCTGAATTGGGGTAAGGATGTCCCGCACATCTTTCTAAGGAAAATAACAACCATATGAATTAATAACAAAAACAAGCATGTAGATTAAAAAAATATAAAACTTCTCTCCTGAATAAGGCCAAACACTGTACATGGAAGACAAAGCAAATACTTATCTTTCATCTAAACTGTTAAAAAAATGAAGATGTATATTTCTTCATATCACACAAAAGCATTTATGTTTCTTATGAAAAACACAAAAAGAATAAAAATGAAAAATAATACCATCCAATAATAGTTATAAAGGTCTATACTTGGGAGTATTTTCTTCTGTGCTATTTTCTATGCATTTAAAAGATAACTTGGTATTATACGCATTTTTCATGATAAACTTTTTATAAATCATTTCAAAGTGCTTTTTATCCCATTTAACATTACCCTATATGTTTTCTATCTCTCAATAACGTTTCAATTAAATTTGATTCATTTGACTCCAGATATTATAAAACATCCTTTTTAGTTATTCCCTTTTTTTTTCTTCTTTTTTTTTTCTTTTCTTTTCTTCTTCTTCTTCTTTTTTTTTTTTTTTTTAAGAGATGGGATCTCCCTCTATCAGCAGACTGGAATGAAGTATAGCTCACCACAGTTCTGAACTCCTGGGCTCAAGCGATCCTTCTTCTTCAGCTTCAGAGTAGCTAGGACTACAGGTGTGCACCACCATGCCCAGCCAATTTTTTCATATTTATAGAGGCAGGGTCTTGCAATGTTTCCAGACTGGTCTTGAACTCCTGGGCTCAAGGGCTTCTCCAGTCTTGGCCTCCCAAAGAACTGGGATTACAGGTGTGAGCCACCATACCCAGCCCTTTTCTTTCTTTATGGAACTCTTCTATCATATTTTCTAACAGATATTGAATGGTATATAGGCAAAGTATTCGTTTTGTACATCTAATTGTATATACTGGTCACTTTACTGATTTTCTTATTAGTTGTTAAAGTTTTGTTTTTTTTTTTTTTTCGGTTTTGAGTCAGAGTCTTGCTCTGTCACCCAGGCTTGAGGGCAGTGGCGTGATCTCAGCTCACTACAATCTCCCTCTCCTGGGTTCAAATGATCCTCCCACTTCAGTCATCTGAGTAGCTGGAATTACAGACATGCACAACCACACCCAGATAATTTTTGTATTTTTAGTAAAGACCAGTTTTCACCAGGTTGGTCAGGCTGGTCTCAAATTCCTGACCTCAAGTGATCCGCCCCCATCGGCCTCCCAAAGTGCTGGGATTACAGGCTTGACCCACTGCAACTGGTTATTTTTTTTTTTTAAGTTTATTGTGCTTTTGTACTTCACAAAGAATTCTTGAATTTATTTACCAATTACACAGAAATTGTAACCCATTCACAATCCATTCTGCCCTGTATAACATTCTTCTACACTTAATATCTTAACTAATGTCTACACAGCATTTCTTACTCCTATTCTTCTTGATATGTGGTCACAAGCTTTTTTTTATAATCAGATTTTTAAAATTCATTGTCTTCTGTCTCCAAAGAAACAACTCGAGTTTATTACAAGTGATTGTCAATTCTTATATTTTAACCTTTATTTGTATATGCAGACATTATTTTCTTTTAAAAATATTTTCTATCAACTTACAAATGATTTTTTCATTTGATTATTTGCTAGCATCACTAAGAAATTCCATATTTTCAAAATTGTTTTCTTACACACAGTGAAATAATCAACAAGAAAATATCTTTGAAAGCATTTGTCATTCGATTATGTAAGCACTTCACTAGATAGTAAAAGTGTCCTAGACTCTCAAGTCTATGAAAACAGAGAGTCAGCCCTCTGTACCCATCAGTTCCACATCTGTGGGTTCAGCCACCTTGGATCAAAAATAGTTGGCAAATAATGGATAGTTGCATCAGTGCTGAACATGTACAGATTTTTTTCTTGTCATTATTCCCTAACCAATAGAGTATAACAAGTATTTACATAACATTTACATTGTATTACATATTATAAATAATTTAGAGATGATTTAAAGTATATGAGAGGATTTACAAAGGTTAAGTGCAAATATGGCACAATTTTATATAAGGGACTTGAGGATCCTTGGATTTTTGTATCCAAGTGGGGTCCTGGAATAGTATCCTGGAACCAATCCCCCATGGATACTACAGGATAAGTGTATATGAAAATCAAATAACATATAAAACAATGTCTCTTAGAAAGCACCTGTTCAAGCAGTCCACAGTCAGAAATGTGATTTTCAAAGGGCACTCAACAAAACAAACTTCTCCTTTTCTAAAAGAGTAAGCTAAAAAGATTTTACTACTAAAGTAACCTAAGAGGATTTATAACAGAATTCAAATGAGAAATTACATAAAGCCATGTCGATGAGAAATCTATAAAATAAGATTTTAGACACTGCAAAAATTAAAAGTAGAAATGATCTCAGGATATGAGAGAGCAGTTCACATCACCACATATAGCCCACCTACACAGAAACTAGTGGAGAAAATCTATGCAGTTTTTGTTTTTCTTGGTATTAGAATTGTTGCTATACTCAGGAGATAATTTGAAGAATTAGTCACAGACTGTGATGTCTTTCATACTAATAATTTAAGGCTCAATTTTTACTCTACTTTTCATATGGCCATTTCAATCTATAGGTTCTTCTCATTTTAAAAAATAGATTCAACAAATTCCCTCTTGACCATTAAAGAGTCAAGTGTTTTCACCCAGGCTAGACATATTAACTTAAACCATAACTGAGGTTTATATTATGCCCGTTGAGTTCCTCAGGGTAGACCCATGACACTGCAATTGACAGACCTCCTACTGAGTAATGTCAGTGGACCAGGTTTCTATTTATCTATAGACATTTCAAGATTGCAATATGGCTTAAACATTACTGCCCCAAGGCAGGTAAGGAATAGATTATTTTCAAAGCTCATCAATTAATAATCCTTAAGGAATAGGGAAAAAAATTCCTATCACACAGATTATTGCTGTATTGCTATATTATTTATATAGTAACTTTTGATAAAAATCAATGAAGTAATTTAACAAAGATGATACACATCACATAAAAGACTATTCTATATCTTTGTGTAATTATAAACAAAAAAGATGTAATTTTTTTTCTTTTCATTTACAACATTATCAATTTATGTGTTAAAAGCAATAGTGGTCTAAAGGTGAAGCACTGGTGTTCAAATCTAGGGTCCACCAGTTATTATCTATGTAACATTGGGCAAGTTTCTTAATTTGTCTATGGCTTAGTTATCTTATCTGAAAATTGGAATAATAACAATTATGGTGGTTATACCTATACCTTATTGTTGTGATGATTAAATGACATAGTGTCCATAAGGCAGACATGACAAAATTTGTATGTTGCTTCAAAATGCAGGCATATAAGCCAACTAAGGAATTACTAAATTTCAGTTTCCTAGAATAAGAGATTCTGGTGAACATTTGGAAGGAATAAGAAAACTGAACTACTGCCAACCAATCAACATTAAATAGAAAATTAGTTACAGAACAAGGAGTAGACTTCTATTTATTAAATGGTATTTAGAACATTTGGAGCCTGAATCAGAGTACTCAAGATCCCTGATTACTTTTCCATTCTTATACAGAGATGCTTTTATTAAATTACTTGGTAAGGGATCATCTCAACATGAAACCTTGACCATATAGGAATGCTGCGAATCAAGGCCAAATCCCAAGTTATCGACTTGTGAAAACCGAACAGCTTGAAGCCCTGAGTATTACAATAGCAAACTTGATTAAATTATTCCCTAGGTGTAGGAGCTAGACGGCCACTGATTGTCCCTCCACATGTCCACTGTTTTAATTCTTCTCAACAAGCTTGCTTTGACCAAATCACATGTTATCAAATTCATACTAATTTTCCACAAGGTCTTCTCTACATCTGGTGTATATTACTTTCATTATCCTAATTAGCTATTAATTACACTTTTCTTGCAATATATAAAATGTACATGCACTCTTGCAAAAACTGTATTTGACGGATATACACACTAACTTTAGCAGCTCCACCTAAGGACAAAATCTGTAATATCAAAAATGTCTTAAAGTGATTAAATATTTGGGAGTAAAAAAGTAGATTTGTTTAAATTTTTAAATTTGGATGGGCAAGTGCTATGTATATTAAAAATAATGAAGATTCCATGCCACATTTTTATGGACAATTACATAAAATAGGGTGCCCACAAGCATGCAAATTAGCACATGCCTGAAATTATATAACGTCTGTCTTCTTGCTTGACTTTCATGGAAATCTGTATTTCTGGCCAGCTTGAGAGCTGAGCAACAGGCCCATGTCCTGTTAATTTATTTAAAGGGTGGGCCAAAAAATTTTATATCACTAAACAATAATGTCAGGAATAAATATCTGAAGCTATCTATTCATGGGTCTACTGTGTCCAAGGCAGCTCTAGGGATACAAAACTGAAAGTCAGTGCCTGTCCCAATCTATGTTCCACAAATCCACATAGACAGTGTGGGGGATGAATATTCTGATACAGACATGCCCAAATACAGAAGAAGTAGGGCCACCTAATCGACACATAAAAGGGGTTGGGGAGGCTCTTACATAGGAAGATTTTAAGCAAGGAATATGACTAGATTTTTGAAATACCTCTCTGGTGCTTATGTAGGGCTTGGGAAGGAAAAGCTGAGACCAAGACATAGGTTGGCACCTGAACCATCACCATCCTGTAAAATTGCAGTCCCTTTATGTAGTAAGCTTGTCTCAAGTGGTAGAGAACTGTTAAACATCTGGCACTACAATTTCCTGAGAAAAGACAGCACCCCCAAGACAAATGCCCTAACCATGATACCAATAGAACATTCTCAGATTTTTCTTATAGAATTTTTTAAATAGCACCAAGAACATAGCATCCATAAATGTGTTAAATATTTATTTTCTGCCTTATGTAATGGATTGTGCTAGCTCTAAGAATACAAATATGCAAAAGATAATATCCTGCCTCAAAGATCTTGCAACCTAACAAAAAACTAAAATGTTATAATAATCAATTCACTTCTAGAATACCATAATATTGGTACAATTATATAGTTTGCTCACACTTAGATTTTCAGCAGAAATGTCTGCATATATGAATCAGTCCATAGTGTGCTATCATTAAAAAATTTCTTCTTTGGAGTAAATGACATTTCATTAAGCTATGTGCATGTATCACTCAATAATATAAGCAAATGAAATTTAAAAACACACAAAAAAATTTACTAATCAAATATACATTTGTTTTCCTGAAATTACTATGGAAAAAAGATGAGTTTTAGAAGTCACCTAAAGATTTACATAGCAAAATAAACTCCCTGTATTTCAGAAATCTAAAATTCAGGAATTTGAGAAATCAAAGAAAGAAAAGAATTAACTAATCTACACAGGTAGGTTGATATCATGATTTTAATAAAACACGCTAAGGCCACTGAATTCACTGGCTCTCAGAATATCTCTGGGGACAGGCATTCTTTGTTCAGCAACTAAGCCAATAGTTCTAGCTTTATCGGAAATGCAGACAAACAGGCAATCTTTTGCTTCTTTTGTTATCCCAATGTAGCACCCTTCTTCTCTTCTCAAATATCAGGGGATATTTTGATGCAGAGATTCCATCAAGATCAACCAAGAGATATCATCCGTCAACATTTCAAGTGAAGTTTCGCTACCATGGCTGCTCTAACATGTCTAAAAACTGTTTCGAGTTACAGTTTGGATTTCTCTAAATCAAAACTGCATCAAAATTATCCCTTGTCCTAAGAAATTGCTAAAATTTGATGAAGTTGTATATTTAAATAAAGCAAAAACAAAGATTTTCATATACTTACATAAATGGGGAAACATCTTTTCCATAGAGGAAAAAGCAATGTCTAATAGAAGAGGATTTCAATAGATAAAACACTAAATGGTATAAATGAAATTAACCATTTCCCTTATATTTCAGAAATATCATTATGAACTCTTTAGCAAAAGCTAATAATTGTATGGCTCTGATGGCAAAAATTAAAGCTTGGCCTAATTATAATCAACTAAAATACAAAGGTTTTTTTTTTTTAAATTAAAAAATAAAGACAATTTCTTCCTTATTTTTTGAGGAACAAATTTTGACCAGTCAAGCAAAGTAATCCTGTGTGATACTATTTTAATTATGATTAGACTTAAGAAAACTGATTCCCCTACAAACCAGATAAATGAACACATAGCCTCAGAAAAATAACATGCCAGAACAAAAATCTACATGACAGTGATATAGATCCTTATTAGACTATTAAAAATGCACCTCTAGTCCAAGAAGATCTAGCATAAAACTAAAGAATTGTGATTAAGAGAGAATAAGTTTTTAAACATAAATTTTATATAAACTTAAGATCTGGAGTCTTTTTGACAGCCGAATTCCCCACCATCAAAGAACACAATGGATTTTGTAATAAAGTTTAAAGGCTTTCATTTGCATAAGGTAATCAAAGAATTGTCAGCAAAAATAAAAGCAAAATTCAATCTTTTCCTCACTTTTAGGTCTCCAAGGCTTTTACATTTTATATCTGTGCCATCTTTGCAGCTCAATCCCTTTAATAGTCAATTCCAACAATTTGCTGATTGTACTGGGATCTCCGATTGAAATTTCTTTCCTGGTCCTTCACCCTCTTGGTGTGACCCCTCCCCTCCTTAGCCTGCTTCAACTTTGCAACCAAAAATATAACCATTCCCTTGTATATTCCCTCCTGCTGCATGCTCCTTGCTTGCTTCACTCTCTTGATCAAACCACAACCCTGGTTAATTGTAACTCTTCATCTACTCCTGCCTGTAAGGTTGAATGTGACTGGGGGGGAAAAACACACACACACACACACACACAAACACACAGGCTACACTCAGTTTATGACAATGAGTGCAAGTGGTCCCAGACACCATCTGACAACCACCCTGTATTTTGTTACTCTCACATTCTCCTGGAAGACTATTTCACATCTTCCCAAACTCCAAATACCACTTCCTTCATCCATACTCTGGTTGATGAGTTTGCTTCTTAGTTCACTGAGATTATTAAAGCAATCAGACAAGAACTTCCATAGTCCCCATCACATCTACTCAGCACCTGTAAGCACATACTCAGATGAACCATGCACATACCTATCTAGAACCAACCCTTTCACTTGTACATTTAATCCTTCCCTTTTTGCCTTCAAGAATTTAGTTCCAGCTCTTCTCCCCTGTTACATATATCCCAAGTTTTTCACTCTATTGCAGCATGCCTATCAGCATAAAAACATGCTAATGCTTCTCCCGTCTTAAAAGACAAAAACCCAGAGAACTCTTCACTCCACTTCAGCTACTGACCCCCAATTCCATTTCTTTGGTCACCTTTGAGGCAAAACTTTTGAAAGAATAACCTATAACGCTTCCAATTCCTTTCTTTCCCCCACCCCCTCCACTACTGTCTGAAATGCTTTTGTCACCACCACCAACAGCCTCCACATTATAAATCCAATGGCGAGTTTTCAGCCCTCGTCTTATTCGATCAAGCTGCCGTATAGAAAACATCATCATGCTTTCCCCTTTGGCTTTATTCACTTCACTTCCAGGATGCCAAACACTGTTGATTTTCTTCCTTTCTTACTGATTGGACCTTCTTATCTCCCTTGTGGGCCTCTTCTTGCCAACCTCTTCATGTTGTAGGGGCCCAGAGTGCAGACACTGACCCTCTTCTGATCTCAGCCATCTTAATATGATTTTAAATACCATCCATATGCCAAAGATAAGTTACCTTTCCTGTTCTCTGCCTGTCCTCAACTCAAGATGAGTATATACAAAGGCTTAGTTGATATTTACACTTAAAATAGGTCTCTCTAGCTAGCAGGCCCATGACTGAACTCTAGAATTTTCCACTCAAAAGGTGTTCTCCTGAAATATTGTCTCAATTGATGAAAACTACATTCTCCAAGTGGCTCAGGCTAAAGACCCTGGAGTCATCATAGAGCCTCTTTCTCAGATGCCAGACATCCAGTCTGTCAGCAAATTGTAAATTGGATGTCAGCAAATTGACTTCGACTACTTCTCACCATATCCACTGCCACCACTTTTGTTGGAACCATCTCTCACCTGTGTTACCACAGTAGCCTCTTCTCCATGTGTCAACTCTTTATCTCCTACTCTATTCACAACACAGCAGCTAGAGTGTTCCTTTGTATACCTATGTTAGATCATGTGACTTCTCTGACAAAATGCTGTTATAGATCCACCTTTCTCTCAGAGAAAAAGCCACAGGTTTTGCATAATCTCTCCTTCCACCATTCTTCCCTTTGCTTACATTTCTAGCCATCCTTGCCTCCCTATTGTTCTTTAAAATAACCAGGTACATTCTTCAGGCCTTTGACTCAGCTTTTCTCACTGGAATACTCTTCTTCTGAACCAGGTGTTCTCAAAGGATGGGTCCCCTGGGAACTTTGCAGAAATGCAAATTCTCAGGCCTTTCTGCAGACCTACTAAATCAGGGATTCTAGATGCGGCCAGCAATTTGTGTTTTCAGAAGCCCTACAGGTGTTGCTATTACACCCTAAAACTAAGAACAACTGCCCTAGATATCTACATGGGCAACTTCCTTACTTCCTTCACGTCTTTGCTCAGCTGTCACTTTCTGAATGAAGCCTACTCTGAGTATCCTGTTTAAAATTGTACATTTCACTCCTTCTCCAGCACTGCACATTTCTATACTCTGCCCTCCTTTTTTCATCACCCGTATCTTCCAAAATACTATAAAATGTATATTTTTATCTTTTTTTTGTCTCACCCCAGTAGACTATAAGTTCCATGAGGGTAATAATCTTTATATGTCCCATTCACTGGTATATACAGAATTTGACACAATGTAAGTACTCAATAAATATCAAATTAATTGAGTGAATGGCCAGTAGGGACAACTATACGAGTAAAGCATGTCCAACCAACAGGCAGGCAGGGAGTCCTCTGACAAGTGGGGATTGTGGGCGGAGTATATAATTAACAAATGTCACTTCATTTCATTGTAAGGAATGCAGAGACAAAATAGATACATATGTTAACACTCCCACTCCTGGTACCATGGTACCAGATGTGTTTTATGGAACACAGGAACAACTCAGGCATCCCAACCGCTATGCATCTTCTTTTCTAGTATTAGGAAGATGGAAGAATTCAGATTGCTGTCTTATGCTTTCAGACTGTAGAAACTTAAGAGTGTTAATGTTTCCTAATTCCTTGGGCTATCACCCTGGTGGAGGTGGGAAATACACTCATTACATTCCTACACCTTCTTAAGTAACAGCTACAGCTCCTTGACAGAACTCAAGTTCAGGGTAGCTGCAACTATGGTTCTTATCTTCTGTGTGGGTTTGTTACAAAGGAGAGGGTTGGAGTAACTTTTTGCCTTTCTATATGAGTTTTAAAAGTGTTCCAAACACAAGCAAGGTAATTTAGGAAGAGAAAAAGATACTGAAGGAAATGATCATTTTTAAAAAGTCAGCCTTGGCAACAGACCAAGACTCCATCTTAAAAAAAAAAAAAAATGGCTTTCTAAAATTTCATTATAGACCTCTATCTTTCTTGTAACACAGAACATGTACTGGTTAAGAATACTGGCTCTAGAGTTAGAGCTCTGTTATTAGTTGTGTTTGCCATGTACAATCCCAGCAGTAAGTGCTATCATTTAATATTTACAATATGGTACAAAGGCAATAGCTGAATCCTGCATCAAAACCATGGTAACACTACAATTATACATGCAACAAAACACTTACCTTTGCTAATCATTTCTGCTACAAATTTGCTCCAAAAAAGGTGTACAATTTTGATGATCCCTTATTTATAGGAACGATGCCAAGAAACACAGGACTAAATAAACCAGATCACTTTTGCAAATTTTTAACACAACGTGTTTCTTTGTGAACATCTAATGTTGGCCCTTTTATTGCCTTTAAAACGATCTCAATATTTGTCTCTACAATTGACTAAGGTAAGTAAAACGACATCTATGAAGCATGAAAAAAAGAACCTCTTTAGTTCCTACCATATAAATGATAGTTACATTAATATTCTATACTTTTGGCTCTGAACCATCTAATAGCTTTATTCTAGCACAACAATAAAAACTGTTAAGGGAAATGAGGAAATAGCATGGGGATTATTGCTCTTAGCATTTAATAGTGTATTGAAGTCTTGATGATGCTTGCTTACATTTGCTTGGAATAAGTATCTAAGGGAAAATTAAGCCCTAAGCTGAAGCTACTATTTGAAATCCCAGAAAGGGCTCCTGGGAATAGTTTGGCTTTTTGTGACAATAGATTTTCTGATGAAGTACACTGTTCCCTAATGAAAAAGACCTGGCACGGCTTCATATGATAAAATTTGACCAATGTGAGGAGTGCGATGATCAGTTTGGGAATGAGTGTTTTAATAAAAGAAACATGAAATCGACTGTGCTTTGGCAGGACATACCCCAAACCATCATGAGAGCTGTCGTCCTGGCCCACAGATGATCCCCACCATGCTACAACTGCGCGAGTTCCCACTGACATCACTGACAAAGCTGGCACGGAGACAAAGACATAATCCAAAAGCAGCCATGTTGTATTCTGCTTCACTGGAGTCCTATGAAAAACAAACTAACTTCCCCGCCTCCCCTGACCCACCCCAAAAAACGTACCATGGAAAAGATTTGAGGTTCAGTTGAGCTACTGAAGATGTGTATTTCTAGGCAAGTAGATAAAAGGGATAGGAAAAATGAAATTTTAGAAAGGAAAAGGCAAGTGTTTTCAAATGATGAGGTCAAATGTGATAAACGTGAAAAAGGATGATACAATAAGAGGACTCTGAATTACTTGGGTTGAGACTGTCTAATACTTTAACTGGAGCAACAAGGTCATAGTTTAGGAGGGGTAACAGTTGCTTTTATCTACGTTTTATAAAAAGACACCAATACGATAAGTTGCTCTCTATCAACAACATTGAAGTTCACATATTCATTAATAAAAAATAGCTTACATTACCCGCATAAATGCTTGATGTGTTCTACAGTTAGCTACTCCGCTGGACACCTGTATGCTTCCTGTAATCACGTCAGAAGTTCCATTAGAAGAAAAATAGAATCTTGGTGGAGACTCTGTCTTTCTGTTCACATCCAAACTCATGTTATAAAACAAAACTGCAAAAATATAGAGAATCGCAGTTAATCTATTTACTGAAATACATCTATTGTTATTTTTGAAGTGCTAATAGTCAAAGTTATATAGATTACTGGAAATAATATCTGGAATTCTCTTTATTAAACAGCTTTTTAAAGACTAACCTGAAATATGAAAGAGGGAACAATTAAAAATACAAATTTTACAAATTGCTTTTATAAATAAAGATTTATGAACTTTCCTCTAGATTTCTATTAACACTAAAATCTTTAGTTATTTGCTCAAACCTCCTATATATAAAAATGTAAACATTGTTGCTAATAAAAGTCTTGCATAATGGTTCAGATTCCTTTGGAGTCATTTTTTCCTCAGAACATTGACTAAGAAAGTATAGACACAGCGCTTTGCTCAAATGTTACTTGGAAAAATTCTATCTTATGTGGTTATATGACTAATTTTATATATGACTTTTTTTAAATTTTAGATTTGTTTGATCTGAAGGCTTTTTATTTTTTATACACGAAGTGAACACATGATTAAGTCAAATCTATGTATACGGTTTTCTTAAAAATGTCATCTTTCCAGTCTTATGCCCTGATTATCTGTCCTTCCTCTACATGTTATTGGTTTCTAGTTTGACCTTCCAGTGTTAATTTGTGCAATTTTTAAAAAAATTCTCTCAATAAATATTCTAGCGGTTTGGCAGGGTTTATTTCAAATCTGACATAGTAAATATTCATCTGCTCATGAAGATCTCCAAATTATTAAAAAAAAAAAAAAGAAAAGAAGAGAAAGAACTGTTAAAAGCAAACAAAAACTTCCCAGCCAGATCTTACCAAGAAAGTGAGACCCATTTCACGAATCTAAATGGGTTCTTTGCCATGCAAGCTAAATATAATATTCTTCTGAGGTGTCACTCATTATATAGAAGCAATAATTCATATGTGATAGTTTAAAGAATTTATGTAATTCTTGACATGTTCATTTATATTTTAGGAGTAACTTACACTTCTAGAAGAATTTTACCTACTTATTTCAAGGAAACAAGCATAAAATCTATATTATTCTTTATACATTTCAAATAAATCCTTCAGTCATCTTTTTAGTTGGAAAATAATGAAGTCCAAGTCAATTGGATTTCAAAATTATAACTGAGATTCAATACCTCAGAGAAATAGCACTGCAACTGAAATAGCTATCTACAAGTTCATTGTCCTCAGTTAAGAAAAAGAGTAAATGAAAATGAGGTGAAAAATAATCCACTACTAGTAAGAGTCAAAATGTCCTGGTTTTATTAAACATGCTTGCCATGTGAATTATTTCTCCTGGGAGTCATTTTGTGATAATTCTAAGATATGTTTCTCTAATAATGTGATGATTATTTATGTGTTTCATATGTTTGTCTTCAACTATTTTTAAAAATATCTGGTCACAATGGAATTGTTAGTAGAGAAAACACTGGTTTTACATAAAAGGAAAGTGCCCCATCTACTCAGTTTGTGTCTTTCAGATTATCCATCAGCTTGTCTGTGTTAATGTGTAATTTACTGTGTGGTCAGGTTCTCAAACTGCCATTTTCAAATCAATAACTAGATGAAGGCTTGCCCACCCTCTTATTACTGTAGCTCTGGCCATGACTTTTCCAGGGCACTATTAAAAATAAGTCTGATCTAAAGCAGAGATATCAGAGTCATTGTGTACCTTTCAGGTACAGGCTCATTGTGTACCTAATGCATACTGAGACATCTATTACATATCCATGGTATTATTTAATAAGTATGTGGGCCCTTCACGCTGTTTAGATAACAGTAGCCTGCAGGGTCATGAATACAATAAACTCTTGACAGGTCCTAATAGAGGATCATAAATATTGTGAATTATTAATCTCTAAATGATATGCCCAGATATGCTCTTCTCCTACCACAGGCTAGTTTCACTAGTAGTTATTTTCATATTAGCCTAAATAAAACAATTAGGAACATTAATCTGCTAGCAAAAATGCTTATAAAGTCACATATACATGATTTGGAATTCGCCACCATGATTTTGGATGAGCTGTATCAATGATACGTTCTCCAGAGCAGATAATTGAGAGTTGTCTATACATAGGGAAATGGGTATGGTTCTTAGGAGCTTGTAGTCGCAGTAAATTGTTAACGGGCATATTATTTATATAAGATAGAATCAGGTCTAGCTTCTTCAATTTTTAAAATATTTTTATGATTATTATTTTTTTGAGACAGGGTCTCATTCCATTGCTCAGGCTGGAATGCAGTAGTGTGATCATAGCTCGCTGTAGCCTGGACCTCCTGGGCTCAAGCCTCAGCCACCTAAAGTGCTGAGATTACAGACGTGAGCCACCATACTTGGCTTTCTTCAATTATTGAAATTGGATAAAATATGAAGAAAGAGATTTCACGGGTTAAGCTCAGTTGGTTTACCTTAAACTAACATAGCAAGAGATACTATGTCCTTTGCTTCTCATAATCTCTAAACAACTACAGCCTTCTAATGTGCCCAACTCATTAGTTAGAACAATGCAAGAATCTGGACGATGGAGAGGAAAAGTATGCATCAGGTAGTTTCTTGCCCCTGCTCTAAAGATCTCCATGGTGAAAACCGGTGAGGGCTCCAAACAGGACTGTGGGATTAATGAAAGAACCGCACCCCATGAAGGATTAATTTTGTAAGGCATACTCACCAATGTAACCTGGAACTTCCTTGCCCTTATATGAGAAGCAAAGTGTTAGATCCATGCACACAGAAGGCCATCCATTTTCAACACAGTCAAATTTCGTTCTATTTACTGACTCAGGGTGGCTTAAAGAAGCTTCAACAATGACTACAGGTCTTGTCCTGAGAAGGAAATAAAATTAGCAATGTTAATTACAGAATTATTTTTCCTTAAGAAGTGTATTTGTTTTGTCAGTTTACATTGACCAAGTAATTTCATGAGTCTTCCTTATTATGTGTGTACATACTAATTACATTTCTGTGCACAGGGAAAAATAACTTTTTATTTAAATGTCCAAAAATATTGACTTTGATGATTTAATTATATCTCTGTAAGGTGAAAAAAATACCCTAAAGTGCAATAATTAAACTTCAGAATACCAAAAGAGTATCATGAGGTCACTACCACTGCTGATTTTAAACACTGCCTCCCATCATTTACAATTAAACCAAATTGCCATTAAGCAGTGAAATATATCAATCTTACCTTAGCAACACAGCAGAATCAGACCGAAAAGCACCAACTGCTACATCTGGAGGATAAAAAAAACCACAGATTAATGATCATCATTAGTCAAAGAGAATTACTTTTCAGCCATAAGTACTGAACTGCGTATCACCTTTGACTACCTAAAAACACTACTTGTAGAAAATTAGAGACTATATGCTAACATCTTACAATTCATTCCTCTTTTCTCTGAATCTACTCATGTATAACAGTCATCCCATTATGATATATCATAAACTTTATGGTAAAAAGAAGTTTACTAAAACAAAATTCAATTTTTGGACTAGAAACATTCAAATTTCCTTTCTAAATAAGTTTTCTTTCTTTTCCTCGTTATCTATTTGATTTTCATGAGTGCTTTCATTTTTTCAAAAACACAGACTATAACATTGAGTAACTAACACTGTTAAGCTGAGGAATTACTTGATCATTTTAGGCCCATCCTTGAATTAAGGAGAACTTTAAAAATGAATAAAAAAATTATCAGTAAGATGAAGTCTTTCATACCAGTATTACGTACTTCACTATAAAGCAATATCTATAATAGAGCTTATTCCAATTTATAAACTATGATAAACTAATTACTCACCTACATATCCATTATTATCTGCATCAATTTGTCCTGATATAGACTGTCCAAACATACTTAACGATTTGCTGATCTGAAGTCCTTCGATTCTCTGAAAAATAGGAAAGTTGAGTGGGAAGTAGTTTTTGAATACTAATATACCAGAGAAGCAATGATGTAGCTAAATAATGAGCTTTCCCAGGCATGCCTTGGCACATCTACTAACAACGTTGCATTTTAGTTAAATCAAATACTTCCAAGAGTGACAAATTTTCCAGCTTGAAATGAACAGACGACATTTATTTTGTGACTAAAAAAATTTACTTTACTTTGTGAGCAAAGGGAAAATTATGTTGTACAGATTTTCTAAAATAGTCCTGACTCCCTCTCAAGTCTTTTCAGAGATAGGGGTCTCACTATGGCACCTGGCCTGGCCTGGAACTCCTGGGTTCAAGCAGTCTTCCCAGCTCAGCTTCCTGAGTAGCTGAGATTACAGGTGCACACCACCATGCCTGGCTTCCTTAGGTCTCTTCAGGCTCTATATTTACTTCCTTTCCCAACATGAACAATTAAATAAGTAATTTGGAAAACAAGATGTCTATAATCACTTAGTGGAGCCTATGACTGAGGCTTTTGATAAAAGCCGGCTTTTTAACAAGAACAATCCTAGCCAGATATGTACTTTCTATTCCACATGTCTAATTTCATGTTCACATACAGGTTTATAAATATTAAGCTGATATTCATACTAAGAAAATTACTATTTTTGTTTACTAGGCAAATACATTTCTTTTATGTCAATTACAGAGAACCATTTGCTCATTTTTGCCTAATCAAAAATAACTGCCAGCTAATATTTCCATGCAAATATCAAGGAAAAAACTTTTCTTCTCTGCATATGAATGTCATTTTTTTTCTAGGCACTGAAATGCCATGATTTTTCAACATACACAAGTGAAGTCAGAGTAAGATTCTGAGACATGATTAAAGTGCTGTCATCTTACTACTCAACAGTGAAAGAAACCCAGAGTATCATATGTGTGTTTGATCTCCCTGTGCAATCTTCATGAAATATGGAGCTCTAGCCACAAGGCGAAGACACAGTTAATCAAATCCAAATGGGCATATTTTAGAATCAGATGGATACTACCTCGGAATACAATTTAATGAAATACAAAGACAAATATTTAATGGTCAATAGATAAGCTAGGGTGGAAATGAACTACAACTCTTATTTATGGAAAAAGGGAGTTTGAAGAATTATTAATCCCTTAAAATAAGATCATTTGTCACTGTAAGTAAACGGTGAAATGAAGTGTGAAGTATTTGAAAGAGAAAATTAAGAAAAAAAAAGTCCACATAACCCTGGAAGTTTTAAGGATACGCATTATAACCAATGCTTCTTTTGGAAATAGAATAGTATCTTACCTGCGAGAAGGCTGATGAGACCCCATCCGCACGGCCATTGTAAATATAAATAGCACCTTGCAAGTCATCTTCTTGTGGAGCTCCAATAGCAACATCTATCCAAGAATTTAAACAGTGGAAAAATAAATCCTTGATACAAAGAATGCAACTTCGAAAACTAACCTAATGAACCTTAATTCATATCACGTAAGAAAACTCTCTTTTATGAAAAATAACAGTCTTCCTCAGACAGAAAAAAATAAAATACGATCATCATCATATACAGGATTGCACACAATAGTTTGTACATGGAAGAAAGCAGAGTGGAAGCATCTGAGAGGCAATCTAACAAAATGATTAGGGCATGGGCTCTACAGACAGACCACTGGGGTCTGATCCAAGCTCTGCCACTGGGCACTGCCATGCTAGGCTGGGTCCATTTCTTAATCTGTGTTTCAATTCTCTCACTTATATAATGGGATCATAATAAAAAACACTCTCAGCATAAAAGGATATAACTTCTGTAAAGTGCTTAGAGCAGTGCCTCGCATGTAATAACTTCTCATAATCTATGAATATTTTGATCATAAGAATTTTTACTTTGGGAGCCCAGACTTACCTTATTTGCAAAATGACTCTTAACTTAATTCCTATTCCAATGAAAATGATTAAGATATCTGTTAGAGATATCTGCACACACATACACACAGGATTTCAGAAAAAGGATTTGTTCTGTAAAATAATGATTATATCACCTTTCTGTATATAATTATGTCAGACTATGATACCAAGGGAAAAAAAAGATCTGATCAACTAACATAAGAAAACCTGAGTAAATATATAGTACAAAGGAGAAAAATAATATTCTACAGTTGCAAGAGCATTTCATTATTTTACCAAGTATTGTCTATTTATCTACATATTTATTTATATGCAATGGCTTTTTATTACTTTAATAGAAACCTAAAGTAGTTTGTCTTCATGATATTACTTATTACCATCAAACTGAAAACCTTTTTATAAACAGTGGTAATTTTTGGCTACTATTTCAATGAAGATAAACATATCTTTGATGTATAACTCCATGCTAAACAATGTAAAATTGTAAAAATGCAAAAGCTTTTCTAGTTTCAGTTAAAAAGAAATGGTAGACACCTATATTTACTTTGTTTATACATACTAAGGCTAGCCTCTTTTGACTTGTATGAAGTTTTTCAAACTTTCATATGCAAACATGCCCATTCATTTATTCATTCATTGGACAGCTAGTGAGCACCTATTATATTCCAGGCATTTGCCAGGAGCTGGCAAAACAGGGCAGTACCACAGAAGGAAACTCATTGTTTAGTGGGGAGGAATGGCAAGTAAGAATAGACTAATAACATAGCATGTGAGGAGGAAGTGGTGGAAATTAGGGAAGGCTTTTCATAGAAGATGATGCCCAAGATAAGATTAAAGTATCCATAGGTCATAGCCAAGTGAAGAAAAGGGGAAATGCAATTTAGAGATAGGGAAAAGCCTGTGCAAGGGCAGGGAAGCAACAGGCGGCATGGCACATGTGAAGAATGGCAACTCATTTGGAATAACTGGAGTCAGATTTGTGCAGAATATATACATACAGGAACAGAGGAGCAAGAATTGGAAGGAAGAGAAAGAGAGGAGGAGGAAAAGAGGGACGTGAAAAGAAGGAGTGGAGAAAAGTATCTTATAGCCATTGAATGGAAGACAGCAATTTCTTTAATCAGGGCTGGGTTTATACTTCCACCACTGTGGTTAAAGCTGTAGAATTTGCTATACATTGATTCTTAACACATGAAAAAAATAACAAGCCTTGTTCGTGAAGTGGTAATATGTAATTCTTACAGTATCTGTTATTAGCAAGAGTGATCTAGATTAAGGCAAATATTTAGGAAAAATACTGATGAGCCTTTTCAGCCAAAATATTTAAAAGGTCCAAATAAATTTTTTTCCATACAGAGGACACTTCAATCTTTGGCTATCACATATATAGATTCAAACTCTTACTTCCTGGATTACACCTGGATCTGTTATATAATAAAGTTCTAGCTATCATTATTCAAATGAGAAAGATACATTTTGAAATATATATAAATGTTTTCCAAGCCTATGCAACTTAATTTGGGACACAATATACAGAACACAGGTATTTAACGATTGCTTTTACTTCTTATCTGAACATTTTCATTCTTTTAATATAAATCAAAATTATTAGCATTAGTGTCGGCCAACACTTATGTTTACAATGTAGGTACTGTGATATGGGCTTCCTGCACATTTACCCAAGTAACTCTCACAACCACCATATTAAATAAATAATCTGACTCCAATTTTACAGATGAGGAAACTGAGGCACAGGGTATAACCTGCTCAAGGTGACAGAGCCAGGATGTCATGGAGCTGGGATTTAAACCCTGCAGCCTGGCTCCAGAGCCTGTGCTATTGCCATGCTCTATGAACTCATTAACAACAGAGGTCATACCCCCAAATTTCCCTTCCTAATACTGATTCCTGTTCTGTGTCAAAGAGGTTCTCTCTCTCTCTCTCTCTCTCTCTCTCTCTCTCTCTCTCTCTCTCTCTCTCACACACACACACACACACACACACACACACACACACACACACGAATACTATTCAGCCATTAAAAAAAAGGAAATCATGTATTCTGCAGCAACAGGGATGGAACTGGTGGGGGGTGTCATTATCTTAAGTGAAACTAGCCAGGCACAGAAAGTAAAATAACACATGCTCTTAACTCATAAATCAGTGCTTTAAAAATGTGTTCACATGGATGTATAAAGTAGAATGATAGACAATGAAGACTCAGAAAGGAAAGGGGTTGTGGGGGGTGGATGATGAGAAATTACTTAATGGGTAAAAATGTATGTTATTTGGATGATGGATACCCACAAGCTCTGACTTGATCACTATGTAATCGATACATGTAACAAAATGGCACTTGTACTCTATAAACAAATAAAACAGAAGTGCTCACTTAATGATTTGATGATATATCAATATTTCAGGTGCACACAAAGTAATAGTACAGCTTGTAATTTACAATTGTAGAACTTATGGTTCTGCTCTAAAAATATTCAAACATATTGTCTAAAAGTCAGATAATAAGGCTCAAGGTGAAAAAAGAAACTAAACCGATAAATAGCGGTCTTGTCAAGTCTATTTTACATATGAAATAAAAAATGCTATCTGCTGTTGGTCATGTCAGATATATTAGTCTGACCAATTTTTTCATGCTTTTGAGGAGTTTTACACTAAACTTTTGCCAAATCAATTGGTCATCTTTTTAGAAAATGGCTTGTGTTGCTTTTCTAAGGACACAGGAAATAGAGTCTGATTTTTTTTTTCCGTTTGAGAACAACTGAAAAGTGATATGACAAATGCCAAGATAACTTAGGTTTTGCTACACAAAGTACCACAAAGATTTGCATAATAAAGACATTAAGTGTGATTTGCATCCAATATTGGAGTCTCTTTCTACATAATCCTACACTTCTTGCCATGAACACAATGTATCTTTACCCATTCACTCCAGAAAAATAAAATAAGACAAGATGGGGCAAAGTAATAAAGAAACACATAAAGAAAAAGAACTTGTAAATTCCTGCTGTCTCATGCAGGCAGACATGGTGGAATAGGACACACTCACCCTGTTTCCACATCAGCAATGGTCTTGCTAATATCTAAAATATAGAAAATGCCTACTTATGGGCAAAATAGAAGATAAAATTAGAACTGGAGGACCGGGGGCACGGTGGCTCATGCCTGTAATCCCAGCACTTTGGGAGGCCAAGGCGGGCGGATCACGAGGTCAGGAGGTCGAGACTATTCTGGTTAACACAGGGAAACTCTGTCTCTACTAAAAACACAAAAAAATTAACCAGCAGGCATGGTGGCAGGTGCCTGTAGTCCCAGCTACTCGGGAGGCTGAGGGAGGAGAATGGCGTGAACCCAGAAGGCAGAGTTGCAGTGAGGCAAGATCACACCACTGCACTCCAGCCTGGGCGACAAGAGCAAGACTCTGGTTCAAAAAAATGAAAAAAAAAAAAAAAAGAACTGGACCAAGTAGAAAAAGATATATGGCATTATAAACACTCACTGAAGTGTTAATGTAGCCACTAAATGTAAATATGCTGTGAATTATAAAAGGCATTATAAATAGCACAAAAATATGCAGAAATACTTTAAAAAATCATTTGCATAATAACCTTCCAGATATAAAGGTATTACCTTTAGGAGTGGAGTGCTGAGGGTTTTTAGCGAAACAAGAGTTATGTGAAGCCCAGGGTCTCCTATACAAACTAAGAGACTGCACTGTCCCCTGAAAGTCCCCTCCGAAGTCTTCTTCCTAAGTCTCATTGACAGAATACTCTCTGTCTGTCCTTCACATCACTAGAAAATTACTTGAGCTTTTCCCAGGTACTAGAGTAATTCTAATAAGGGAATTTGCCTATTGCTCATGACAGTTTTACAGCTCTAACTATAACGATAATGATAATTCAAATTTGTCATTGACATTTTGATGCCACAAAAATAATTTCTATGTGTACATACATATATTTTTCACATTCAAAAGGGTAATAGTGGTCTTCCTTAAATGTGCCAATTAAAACAAGACAGAAAAATCATAAACAAAGTGTTTTACTAAACAGTGATTTTGTGTTTTTAAAAGAAAGAATTGGGTTGTCTATACAACACACATGACATATCAAAATGCATAAACATGGTTTTATCCGCAGGTCTTTATTAGGTAGAACCCTTAAATTTGCCACTAAATAAGGCTTATGTTTTCAAGTATTACTTTTATTTTCTACTTGATTGTAGAACTATAAAAAAGGGTGCCACTATTTTCTTCATTTTCATTTATTATGGTACATAGTCTGTACCTGATATGGTACATCTGACCCAAAATAAATGTTCAATAAATATCACAGAATTGCTGGTTACTTATGAGATGTAACATCAAACATAATAAAATTTTTTGTTTTTAATCAAATCAGACTTTTAATAAAGATAATAAAATAACAGTTTCTTATTGCTGTACATTAAAACTGCACACTTCTGAATGGAGAGATCAGTTATCAGTGAGTTGCTTTTCTATGACACTGGATGGCTGCATAGGAGCAGTGCTGACCTGAATGTATACAAACTCTCAAGGGATGTGAACTCAATGTGATGAGTGACGGCAGCAATGGCCAATACAGGAGTGCAAACCAGGTGTCCTGCCCCCTTTCTAGGAAGGGCATAAAACAAGACATGATCCCTCTTACAGCTCCAATTAAACAAAATACCCACAACACCTTCCCTCACCCCTGTCCAGGATGAGGTTATTTGTGAAAATGAGCTAGTGCCCAACCTGGGGTTCTGGTAGGGTAAGGGAAGTAGGGGGAAGCTAGTGATGGGTGGGGTACAGAGAGGCTCTCCTCCATACATGTTTTATTAAAATATTATGTGTAATCATAATAACCAAAAGTATATACATATATTTTTTCTCTTTCAGTTTTAAAATAGTAAACAAAAAATCCAGAACAGTAATACTTGTATAACATAGTTACACTATTTTACGTTTAAGGAGGTTCCCTGGAAGCATGTATTCAATAACTGACTTTTCGTGTAGAATAACGCATTTTATATATTTAAAGTAGATTCTGGTATCTAGGCACAAGAAGACATTAAGAAGATGAGAATTTATAGTACCCCATCACTTTAATCTCTGAGAAAGCTGTAGCCTAAAATTACCGAATACTAATTGCCAATGGCCTTATCAAGAAGACAATTATGAACCCTAAAAATAAGTATCAAATACTTATGTGCTGAACTCCAGGAAATTGCACACTCTCTTCTTAAACCTATTCATCATTTCATGCACAATTCTAACAGACTCAGTTACTTATCACTTAGAACTAGATTGATAAAAGCAAATTTTTAATAGAGAATGCTAGTAGATGCAGGGATTTCAACAACAGGACTGACATCCATGGCGATATGCACAGTTACCACACTACCATCTATTCAGGTAGTGAAAAACTTCAATATCAGTGGGTAAACAGCCACTGTCCCCAGGCTTCCCAGTGGCCTGTGCTGAATCTCTTCTCGAATTCCCCAGATCCTCCCATAACATGGCTATAGGGAATGCCTGGCAGAGGGTTTCCAGAACCCTGCTCCAGCTCTGCAGCCAGCCTCTGTTGGGTTTGGTCAGTGTCTTTATTGTACTGATAGTTAAATACCATGGTCCAATGAGTCTATGATACACATTTCCTGCCCATATTTTATTATTTCTGAAATCAGGGTCTTCCTTAACATGAAAAAATAGTGGGCATTAACAGCTTAATAGGCAGCTTTTAGGGACACATAAATAACAATGCAGTTTCTAATCAATGGTGCCTTAGAATCACTGAAATAAAGTATTTTGAATATCATCCATTATTAACAGTGGTAAAGATCAATGGGTGACAAACTGAGAAGTCATACATAACACTAAAGAAAAAACTTAGCATGCCATTCTGGCTCCATTTTCTATAGGAAGGTAAACAACACAAAACTTTAATCATATTTTCTTCCATAAACCATTTTAAAAGCAGAAATCAAGCACCAAATTGATAATTTTAATTACCTTCAAAGCCATCATTGTCAATGTCACCAAGATTAACTATACATTCGCCAAATCTTGCAGCATATTTGTCACTTCCAACGAGGTTTGTTTCCATTTCATTCATTACTGCTCCCTAGATAGAAAGGGGGAGAAACGGTATCATTATAACACTCCCTGACAACTTTACACAATTTACTGTTGTAATTGGATATGGATTTTTTCTAATGCGTCAAACAAGTTGGACAAACTACAGACTGAGCTTTAGTACACACATCTCAGTTCAATTCAATAAATATTTATTGAGTCTGTCAACACATAATAGTATGATTAGAGCTCGGAGGACATAAAAAATTGTCAAACTCATGATCTCTAGCTTTGAAAATCCAATAAATCATTTTGATAATTCAATTTAGCAAATATTTATTGAGCTTCTACTAAAGACAACACACTGTGCAAAGAGTGAAAAGGTGAAAGGGGGCAAGGAAGTGTGTGTATAAAACACATTCCCTTTCTTCAATAAGCCCACAGTTACAGGGAGGGCTTAGCCCAAGCATACAAATGACTGAGAAGCAGAAACTGCTTTACCATATCAAGAAGCAAAAATAAATAAATAAAAAATCTAATTATA
Source organism: Macaca nemestrina (assembly GCF_043159975.1). NCBI lineage: Eukaryota > Metazoa > Chordata > Mammalia > Primates > Cercopithecidae > Macaca > Macaca nemestrina. The sequence goes on along the minus strand of NC_092135.1, from coordinate 79,396,745 downwards.
ACAGAAGAGACTTCATAAAGGAGATGGCATGCCAGGTGGCTATTGAAGGATAAGCGTAATTTTGATACACAGAGAAAACCAGCAGCAAAACAAATTCCAAAGAATTTGGCTCTAATGAATGGCATGTATAATGAATGAGACAAAAATGTCAGATTGCAGTCTTATAGTGTGGCATCTTGATTGTCAAGGAAAATTTACTCTTAATTTAGGGAACAACAGGAAACACTGAAGGTTTCTGAGTTGAGGAGTGACATGCTTGAAGTTGGTCTTTGGAACCAGCAGCAGTGGAGCATAGATTAGTCAATGGATAACTAGGAAGGAGGAAGATGAGTTACTACAATAAGACATTCAATAATGTAATAATTAGCTGTTACAATTACAGCTATCAGTTCTCTTCAGAAACTTTGATCATGTCAGTCCTTTGTATTAAAAAGAGAAAAGGCCATATCCTTTCTTCTTCTCAAATCTACTTGGCACTCCTTAAGCATATACACGTTCTTTCCTTGTCAAGTGTCTTCATTTGTGAATTTTCCAAAAGAAAAATTCTGATTTTTGTCTTTCTCAAACACTACTTCCTCTGTAAAAGCTTCTTGACCCAAAGGGAATCACTTCTTCCACTTCGTATATACTTACAATGTGCCATGTATCACGTCGTAGTCAATTGTTTACTCCTATTGGTGTCTTCACAAGATCCTGAAGTCCTGGGGACAGCTCTATGATTATTACCTCTTTTTATAGTCCTGGTTACATTTCAGATACTCACTAAATGTCATTTATTTTATTTTAAATGAACTAAGATGACTGGGAATCATCTTTATAATCACTTGACGCTGAAGCAGTGAATGATTCAAAGAAGTCAGGGAAAAAACAGCTTGGCTCCTGGGCAAATGTCTAAATTAAAGAGCAGAAGGGTGAAAAGGCTCCAGGGAGAACAGACAAGGTACAGACTTAAGACAGTGCAATGGCTCTGAAGTTCTGGAAGGAGAGTTTCAATAGGAAGAGGTGATCACTATTCTTCAAGTATTCCCTAGTCACAGAGAGTGGTGACTGAGAGTTCACTGGGAACCCCTGAGAGCTATTTTAGTACAAGTAGGTAGAAGCCAGAGTCACTCAAGTATCATTCTTTCTTGAGTTCATTCAAAAACAATTTCACCTACTTGTCTAGGACTCTTTCAAGCCCTGATGAAACAGCGGTAAACAAGACACAATATCTCTCCACATGGCATCTATACTACAGAAGAACAGACAACAGCAAATCGAATCAATGTAAATAAATGCCACTTAGTGGTTAGCGCCATTTCAGAGGGTTGAGAAATTAGAGGTTAAATGAAACAAAGGAAGACTATATCAGAGGATTTAAAAGCTGAAATCACTTATTAAATTAATTCAAGTGTTTAATAAGAGTAGTGCCTCGAGGTAGGCATGATGGAAGAACAGGAGGGTAGCCAAGTGGGTAGAAGGGTTTATCTGTTTTTTCTTTTTTTTTTTCTTAATGAGATTAAGATTGCAATGGGGGAAAATTATTCTATGTTGCTTTACTTTAGGTATACATGTGGATGTTTAGTTGTAAAGAGGAAGATAAGAGAAATCTGCAGCACGAGGATGTAGCCAGTACAAAGACCACTATTTTTGGAAATGGAAATGTGAAATCTATGGAAGAAAATTATCTGATATCACTATTAATGAGATTTAATGGTCACTGTGTAGATAATTTGCTTTTACTATTAAATGTAGGTTAAATACAGTCTAGGAAATTCCAAAGCTTAAATAACTTCCCTGCTCTGTATTTTAAACTTTGAGAATCTTCCATTTATAAGACTAGATGTTTTCTTTCTTAAATTGTAGAGTTTAGTCTGATGCTTAATATAAGAACTTGCTAAATGCTCTGAAACCATTGACTGAACATAGTTACAAATACTTTCTTGAAACAGAGTCCACTTTGTTGAATCCTGACTGAAAAATGCTGTGCCATTCGAAATGAACTGGTCTTCTCACAAGCCCACTCTTGTTTTCAAATCAAAGGAACAGGCCAAGAAGATCTCATTAAGACTCCATAAATTTTTTGTTTTGACCTCATGTCAAGAATCTAGGCTGGCAAGATAAGGCCAGAAAGTCTTTGAATTATCAAGTGGTCAGTTTCTACCACAATAATTTAAAATTGAATTATAGTCAGTAATTACCTATGTATACAATTAATATATCCACTGTGGAATAAACTGTGCCAATTTTATATTCTTATCAAGAGCATAATATATATGAATTATGAAAATTAATGTTTTAACAAAACACATCTTGTTTCTAATTGTTTTCAAATTAAGAAATTGAAAATACTTAATTATTCATCTTCTAGTCCTAGTAATGTTTTATAATTTATATAAGGACCCTAACCAGAACTATTAAGAAATCTATATTTTGAAGGAGGTATAAAAATTATTCTTTCAAATTAGATTAGTATCAACATAAAACTGAAAGAAATTTCAGCTACCAGAGTGAACACACACAAGCTGTGAACAGAGAAACTCCCTAACAACCTATTTCATAGATTGTTCTAGAATATCAAAATGAGATACTTTCCCATTCATCTGCATATTCCATTTCATTTTTACAGCATCAGTACAGTATTAGAATTTTAACTTTTGTCAATAAAAAAAACCTGAAAATAATCTCAGATCTCTGGAATAAGACCAATTTCAGTTTTGATCATAATTCCATAAATGGACACTTGGACATACCGAGCCGGAGTTGATGTACACAAACACTCTTCCTTCCTCTCTGATGGTGCTCTGCATGGGCGCTCCCACGAGCAGATCTGAGAAGCCATCTGCGTTAAGGTCCACAGCACAGACAGAAGCTCCAAAGTACGATCCAAGCTGTCCCAAAACAAACCAGATCCACTCATTGAGAAAAAAGCAGGGTTACTGGCAAGAGCCCACAGAGATACTAAAGGTGGAGACATATTACCTTTTTACCTTTCATTTCATGTAAGATACTTAGTTCTTTTTCATCAATGCTGAATATATATGCCTGTAATTGGGGAAATAATTACAAAAGTTTTTATGAATACCATATATATTTTAAAACCCCACTCATTTCTGTTTGATCGAAACATGAATTTTTACAACTTGCAGTTAATTGCTCAAATATAAAAATAAATCCTTTTAAGAGTGACACAAAAGGGTTTGGGATCCACTGTTACATTAATATGCCTTACTTGCAAAAGTATTTTCTCAGGAAGTATTTTATTGATCCTATAGAGGGGACACAGGAAGTGTTGTTTGCCTCACTTTTCAAAAGTAAGACTCAGAAAAGCTGAGTGACCAATGTTCACATAGCAACATAGCAAAAACTAAAACCAGAAATAGTATTTCCTTCTTTCTAGTCTTACCACAAAATATATAGTTGCCTCAACTTCTTTTCAGCTGTGAAACTGTTCACCATATACTCCCTGGACATTTTTAGATAGTTCTATCTTATAATTTTCTTAAAGGAAACAAAGTCTCATTTGACTTTTGTAATTTTTCAGAAAGTGTTTTGCTAAATTTCTTCTAAAACCATAATATCTTTCACCAGTTCCACTAAATGTAATAACCTGTTCATCATTTCTAATCTTTCTTTCCTTACGTATGCAGTTTCTCCTTTAATATCTTATTCATGCAATGTATTTGAACCTTTGTGAAGAAATAAATATAAAAATGTAATTCTTACTTTACCAATCTGCTCGTGTTGAGGAGCTCCTCCAACTACTTCAGTAGTATGCTGACTCCGAAAATGACCAGCTCCAACTGAATATCCTTTAAGGGAGAAAGTATGAGAGTCCTGGGTAAAGTACATCATATGGTAATATGGGTAAAATAGATCATAAAATTAAGTGATACCCAATTCAAAATGACTACATTAAGCAGTTAAGAATATTTAGCATAGAGATACTCAAAATCAGTCATTCATTATGTTTTATGCAATTTTGATATATGTTACAAAACTGCAATCATATGGTTTGTATTTCCAAGTCCTAGGAAATTGAAAATAGCATCTTTACATCTGGTGCAGTATAATCAGTTTCTAGGATTACAACAGACATATTTTAGAGTATATTAAATATAACATCTTAATTGGGAAATGAAAACTTTAAACCTTAAATAAAAATCCTGCAAAAGTTCAGCTTCTTTTGCCACCAAATCTTTCTTTTGTGATGACTTTTTGATGACAAAAGGTGATTTTATGTAATAAAAGGCATATCAACTTATATTTCTTGAACTATTTCTAAGAATCCTTTAATCATAAACAAGAAAACATTGAATTGTAACAAATTCTTCTACTTGAAATTTCTTCTGTTTGAATGGAAAGAAAGTGCTTGTTTTATAATTATTTCTGAGTGTAAGATGCTCACATTTGACACACATACAGTTTAAACAAACATGGATTTTCTGAAAATCTATAGGAAAAGCATTTGTTTTCTTGTAATGGACATTAATGCAAGAAAACGTTGCATTTCTGTTGAAATACAGATGATAAAATATCCTGCTATTGACTTATGAGATGATAGTGAGGAGAAGGAAGATGATAAAAATAGTTAAGCTCTGGGAAATATTCTAAGAACTTATGAGGTGAAGGTCAATGAGCCGTTTGTAGACCCATATGCTTCACGGAGCCCCTCATCTGGAATGTGGTGGACAGTACCACTGGCTTTAAGTTGGTCCTTAAGGAAACTATACTTACACAGATGTTTAAATGAGTTAATTCACGTAAAGTTCTCACAAAAAGTTCCTGAGATATGGGAGGCACTCAACAGAAACAACCTGTATAATCGGTTGACTACATAAAGATACAAACTTACTAGTGTTTCCTAAAGTGAACTACAAAGAGTAAACTAAACTAGGAGTTCTATTAAGAATTATATATTGATTATTTTAGTCACATGTGTAAATGTAAAATATTAAGTTAACTAAAGTTTCATAAATCCTATACTTAAGAGACAGTTTCTTAACTGCCTAATTATTACTGTAATTATACTAGCCACTTACATCTTTGGAAAATATATTTTCCTTATTTATAATTATAGTACTAGTATTTGTAAGGTAGAGATCATTTAAGTTTGTCCATTTTTATAGTACCTAAATAACTTCCAAATTTTACTTGATTTTGTCTGTCTAAAAAAGCCTTGTATTTATTTGTAGTTATATTGTAGACAAAGAGAGAGCCAGTCCAATAAGATGATCCTGGGGCTCCCATCACAATTAAATCCTGTAGGGAAAAAAAAAAAAAACTATTATTATTTAAAGTTTAAGCTCACCACCCCAAACCTCCTCCAGATACACAATAGATAGTGAAGAGAACATATTTTTATAATAACAAATTCCTGAAGTAGGAATATTCTGTGAAGTTAAAACATACAAAAAAAAAAAAAAAAAGGCCAGAGACTTTGGCTAGTGGATTTCTACCTAAAAGTGAAATCTCAGAGAAGAAACTCTGAAATTCTCATTTAACGCATTTATCAGTGGATTTCAAAAGTTGAAGGGAGAAGTACTGAACTCTAGGGTAAGCTTTTGGGAGACAGGCAATATGGTTCCTATTAAAATCATATGTGGGTAATTCATGAGTGCTAATTACAGAGATGATCATGTGTTGCCAAAGAATAAAAAGTGGACTTAATTTATTTCAATTTGCAAAGAACCACTAATTTTTCTAATAATGTTAGCTTAGGGGAAAAAAGTCCAGTGGAATATGGGGCACATTTTGTTATACATAGGAATTTAGGAGGAGAAGATTGGAATGACCATGCCCTTGTCCGGTGTAGTATGAAAACTCTCAGCAATTAAATCTCTTTAGCATATTTCTATATTCCTAAACAATCCTAAACTTTAAAAAAGTCAACTTAAACTGAATAAAGCATTTTCTTTGTAAGCATTTTAAGCATTTTAATATAACTGTTAATATTTGCAGACACTGTCAACCCCAAACTTGATATAGCCTGATCTTCATGGACTCAAAAAACATTCCTGAATCCACAGTGTGTTTTTAAGAAAAACTGAGAGATTTGGGGTTGAGTACAACTGTGCCCTTTCATACGTATCCTAGAATGTTAAAAAGAGAGTAAAAAATCTTGGGAATATTATCTATCTGATTTAAGGGGATATTAAGTTCTTAAATTTCCCAATTATAATAATTTTAATGAAAAATATAGACTAATATGCTTTCTTTGCCCTGCAACTAGAAATTTAAAATAACACACTTGGGTTATTTTCAATACCTAAGTTAACAAGATAATTAACTGTAGCTACTTTTTTCATTAAATTATTGAAAAAATATTCTTCACTATAGATTTTAGTTCATCTTATGTAGCATAGCCATCTAAATATTGATATTTTATTGAAATATATGTGGAATTTTTGAGTGGCAAAAATTAAGTTGTAATACTCAAATTTAAAAGACAGGAAGATGTTGCACAGTTTTTACTTTAAAACATATCAGTCTTCCAAACCATGAGAAGAATTAAGATTCTATATGTTAACATTTATAGCAGCTATTTTTTGAACAATTACCTTTGTGTAAAAACTAGATATTCCAGCTTGACATGATGCAAAATATTCTCCAAATTTTTTCACATAATCTAAAATGAAATATTAAAACAACTCAGAATTATATCTTAAAATAAAGATATAATCTTCATAATTTCTTAAATAAATTCTTACAGAAATGTACTTTAAGGTCTATAGTTTGTACTTTTTAAAAAATAAAAACCAGTAACCTTGATATAATTTAACAAATCCCTTCCATATGAATATTCAAAATATTCCTATAAAATGGCAATTAAAATATCTCCCTCTGCTTCTTCTCATAGGAAGCACACACAGCATATACTCAAAAAAATTTTGTAAAATAAGACAGAGGTAGGATTTATGATTTTGAGTCCATGTTTTCTTTTTACTGTATATATCTAAGGTGTGCAACATCATGTTTGACATATATATACATAGTGAAACAGTTACTACACTTAACATACATATCTCCTCAGTCACCTTTTTTGTGCATTGAGAGTGAAATCTACTCTCTTGGCAAACTTCCAGTGCACAATAATTAACTCCAGTCCTCATGCTGTACATTAGATCTCTAGACTTATTCATCCTACACAAATGCAGCTTTGTATACTTTCACCAACATCTCCCCATCCTAACCCTCTCTCTTCTCACCTTCTTCTCTATGTATTTGACTTTTTTAGATTCCACAGATAAGTGAGATCATACAGTACGTCTTTCTGTGCCTAGCTTATTTCACTTAAAATAACGTCCTTCAGGGTCATCCATGTTGTCACAAAAGTCAGGATTTCCTTTTTTAAAGGCTGAATAATACTCCATTGTATATGTTTATGTATATATGTGTGTATACATACATCTCACAACTCCTTATCCATTCAGTCATCTGTCAATGGACACTAAGGTTGTTTCTGTAACTTGGCTATCGTGAATGCTGCTGCAATGAACATAAAAGCACAGATCTCTTTATGTGGTACTGATTTCATTTCCTTTGGATATATACCCAGAAGAGGGATTGTTAGACCATATGGTAGTTTTATTTTTAATTTGAGTAACTTCTCTACTGTTTTCTATAATGGCTGTACCAATTTACATTCCCGCCAACAGTGTGCAAGGGTTCCATTTTCTCCACATCTTCGCCAACAGTTGTTATCTCTTAACTTTTTTCATAATGACAGTTCTAATAGGTGTGAAGTGATACTTTATCGTGGTTTGTAATTTGCATTTCCTTGATGATAGGTAATGTTGAGCACCTTTTCATCTACGTATTGGCCATTTTGATGCCTTCTTTGGAAAGAAAGTCATTTGTTCTCTTGACTATTTTTTAATCAGGTTATTTGGTTTTTTGCTATCGAGTTGGTGAGATCCTTATATATTTTAAATATTAACCCTTTATCAGAATTATGCAAATATTATCTCCCATTCTACAGACTGTCTCTTCACTCTGTTGATTGTCTCCTTTGCTATACAGGAGCTTTCTAATGTAGTCTCATTTCTTTTTGCTTTTATTGTCTGAGTTTTTGGTATAATTTCCAAAAACTCATTGTCTAATGTCAAGTAGCTTTTCTCTTATGTTTTCCACTAGAAGTTTTGTGGTTTCAGGTATTATGTTTAAGTCTTTAACCCATTTTAGTTGACTTTGGTATATTTGCTAAGATAAAGGTTCAATTTCATTCTTTTGCATGCGTATAGCCAATTTTCCCAAAGGCATTAAAAAAAAAAAAACTTTCAGGTTCAGGGTTCATTTGCAAGTTTGTTGCAACATAAATTGCGTGTTGCGGGGGTTTGGTGTACAGATTATTTCCCCATGCATGTAATAAGCATAGTACCCGATGGGTAGTTTTTTGATTCTCTCCCTCCTCCCATCCTCTACCATCAGGTAGGCCCCAGTGTTTGTGCCTACTTTGTGTCCCTTGTGTCCATATGTACTCAATGTTTAGCTCCCACTTATAAGTGAGAACATGTGGTATTTGGTTTTCTGTTCCTGTGTTAGTTCGCTTAAGGTTATTGACCTCCAGCTCCATCTAAGTTGCTGCAAAGGACATAATCTATTTATGTTTTATGGCTATGTAGTATTCTACAGTGTGTATGTATCATATTTTCTTTATCCTGTCTGACATTGACAGGCATTTAGGTTGACTCCATGTCTTTGCTATTGCTAATACCATTTATTGAAGAGAGTCTCCTTTCTTAGATTTTGCCCAACTGAAAATATAGACTGAATCAAGATCTGCATGGACATAAAGGTCTCTCATTACAAAACCCCATGAATGAACGCTTTTGGAACTTACTAAGGGGGCAAAGCTTTGCTTCTTCCAAAAAACTGATATAAGTAAACTTCTATGAAAATAAGAATTGGAACCACAGCTTCCTTTTGGCTTTGCTAAGCAGAAAACTTAAATAAATTGGTAAGTCATTTATAATGACCACTTATAGTCAGAAGTTTTCATCCCTTTTAAAAATATATATCTTACATGATCCTGTATTTTACAATTGTAGATGTGTTAGGTTTTTGGCATTTTGAGATTTTTACAGTATGTGGCTAGGTATATCTGAGAAAAATAAAAAACTCTACTATGAAAATGTTTTAAAGATAAACTGAAAACTATTAGGTAAAAGAAGATAGCAATCAGAAACCAAGACTGAGTTTTATTGCAACTGAGAATCAATATTCACTTTTTTACCTTTTGGGTATCCAAAGGCAAAATAGGAATATATGTAATATAAGCTGCTTTGTGATGTCACATTCCAGGGAAGAAAGACCCACATCTTATTAGCATCAATAATTGAACTCAAATACCTGGCCAAAGTTTTGCCAACCAGTACAATTTTTCTTTGGGTGCTGAGGGATTTGAGAGTGAGGGTGGTTAGAAAATTAGAAATTTGTATTCATATGTTTCTTAGCTACCTAAAGACACATTGTTGGATTTTAGTTTTGCTGCAGATATCATCTGACATGCTGTTGACATTCACCCCAATTCTGCTCACTTCTGTTATGCCTAGCTCTGTACTTGCTGATGCTACCTATAGCATAGAGTTACCATGAGAAAAATGTTTCAAACTCAAGACACCAATCTCTTGCTGCTTAAAGGAAAACACGTGAATTAGAAAAAAGAGATAGTGAGTGTGAACGAAGGATTTGCTTACACTGATTATTCTTCCTGATTACTCCTGGAAGCTAAAGGTAACAGAAAACCTAAAGTCTTTCTTATTAATCAGACTTCCAATATAATTTCACAATTTAAATGTCCTTTATTTGCTGGATACTAGTCTCACTCACACCAAATTGAAAGTAAATTTAATGCAAAAGTGGATAGTTACCAGCTAGATTTCAGAGTTACTCAAATTGTAGAATTTTTATAGCAAAGTACATTTATGAAAAATAATGCTATTGCAATTAGGTAAAGAAAGAAATTGAGTAGCTAAAAAGAACATAATTACTCAGAAGATCTCCCTCTCTTCTGAACATCTAAACTTGAACATACATTTAAAACACTAAGAGATATTCACTTACTTATCTTTATCTAATTAGTATCAAAATGCTGCCTTACCTTGATAACACGGAGCTATTCTTTTACTCAGTTCTGTTCGTAAATCAGGGGGCATTCCATAGCAACCACCAGTGGGGAGCTTATTTTCATTCTTTATGTAAAATATATTTTTCCATCTATGCCCACAAGTCTGAATAAAATAAAAGTAGACCAAATGATGTGAAAGCTGCACCCAGGATAGCTGATTTCACGATGGATCAGTGGACCAGTTCCAATACCTACCACGATGGATCCATTTTCTCCTGGCTGTCTGGAAAGTGTGACCCCCAACCACTGATTGTCTCTCTCTTCCAAACAAGTCTTTCCACAAGGTTCTCCATTAGGGCTACCTATAGCATTTGAAAATAATTTTATCATCAGTTGTATTGAAAACACTCTACAAAAGCAGATAAAACTGTGCACTCATCCCTAGTATTTTTCCGTTAACTACTTCTCTATCTTATATTCAGTGCACAATGTGAGGATAAATGTGAATTACTCTGTGCCAACATAATTATTCTCTAATACAAGGTGACTTTTGTTGTAGAAATGACCTCCGACTGGTAGCACCATGAAGAGATAGACTCAATCATATAAGAGATAGCTAACAGGACTAGGAGTGGGAAAACCAGTTAAAGCTAATACCAGGTTGTGCAACTACAACCGCTGTGTCTAACGTTTGGAAAAGATTTAGCCATTTATCTAACAATGTAAGCAATATTATCAGAGCACTTTAAAAAATGTTTCTTCTACTGAGATATTAAGAATAGAAAGACTATAAAACATTCTCAGCAATTAAGGTACAATTTATTGGAGCTGGAAGGTGATGATTAAGCATGCGGAAAGTGGAACATAGAATTAGCATACCAATAAAGCCTTGCGTTTATAAGAAACTGCCCTATGTTTACATTTATTGGAATATGACTCATGTTTTCAACAGAGATAAAGTGATTTGGAAAACCAGATTATCTCAGTAGTAAATAAAAAACTTCAATAGACACTTTGGCTAAATGCATGAATAGCCAAACATAAATAAAATACTCATGTACTAGATAGTGCTTCTATACTATATAAGAAGTGGTCTTCACAGTGATCATTTTTTTGTTAGCAAAAATTCTTTGCGTTATAGCTGGGTTCCTATTAAAATCCTATGTTGCCGGGCGCAGTGGCTCAAGCCTGTAATCCCAGCACTTTGGGAGGCCGAGACTGGCGGATCATGAGGTCAGGAGATCGAGACCATCCTGGCTAACCCAGTGAAACCCCGTCTCTACTAATAAATACAAAAAATACAAAAAATTAGCCAGGCATGGTGGCGGGCGCCTGTAGTCCCAGCTAGGCGGGAGGCTGAGGCAGGAGAATGGCGTGAACCCGGGAGGCGGAGCTTGCAGTGAGCTGAGATCCGGCCACTGCACTCCAGCCTGGGCAACAGAGCTAGACTCCATCTCAAAAAAAAATAATAAAAAAAAATAATAATAAAAATAAAATCCTATGTTAAGTAATTTCAAATAAGTTACTTTAGGGGAGAGTAAGATGCAGTATCCTAAGATTCTTTTTGCTGTCTTTATTTTCACCCTCTTTAGTTGGCATATGAAAATTCTATTGCATCTGTTCTTAATTCCTGGCAGTTAAATACATTAGCATCAATTTGATTGGATAAGGATGTGGAACTTGGGTTTGTTAATTTTGAACACTGGTCACTAGGTACCAAGTTTTCATGAATTTATGGTGACCATTCTTCTCTATATCATTGGCACTTTGTCTCCTCCTATAATGTTGACCCCTAAATGTAGTTTCCTGGGCAAACTCAGAACCCTTACAGAGATACAGACAATATTTTTACTTATTTTTTTTGGTACCAATGGGGGTCTCACTATGTTACCCATGCTGGTCTTGAACTCTTGCCTCAAGTGATCCTCTTGCTTTGACCTCCCAAAGTGCTGGGATTACCAGCATAAGCCACCATGCCTGGTAAGGTAATATTTGAGAAGTGAAATTATTTGCACTAAGTCTTCTGGGTAGGAGAGATTTTGTTTAAGGAGTGTGGGAAGATGTTTGTTTATACTTTTGTTTTCTAAAATGTCATTGAGGAAAAACAAAACCTTTAATCACAACTGAAGTGAAGAAAATATTTGAGCCCCTCCTCCAGAGATTCTGCTTCAGCAGGTCCAGGTGAGGCCCTGATTACCCTAGGTCAGCGGTTCCCAATCTTTTTGGCACCGAGGACTGGTTTCATGGAAGACAATTTTTCCATGGGCAGTGGTGAGGGTTGGAATAAAACTGTTCCACCTCAGATCATCTGGCATTAGATTCTCCCAAGGAAAGCACAACCTAGATCCCATGCCTGCGCAGTTCACAACAGGGTCTGCACTCCTACCAGAATCTAATGCCACCACTGATCATCTGACAGAGGCAAAGTTCAGGCAGCAATGCTCACTGATCCACCACTCACCTCCTGCTGTGCAGCTCAGTTCCTACCAGGCCACGGGCCAGTACCCATCCACAGCCCAGGGATTGGGGATCCCTGCCCTAAGTGGTTCTCATGGTCAGGAACACTGTTACTGTGAAATGCAGAGAATGTTTTTCTGGACAGCATACACATAGAATAATGACAACTCCCACTAACTGGTAATGGCTTCCTGGAGAACTAGACTGAAGGGAGGAGGACTAAGACTAGGTCTGGACAAAGAATGCTAGGGCTGAATGGCAATGGTTGCTATTAAATTTGGAAAGGAGCCTTGCTGTGGCTCAAACCTTGATAAAGAATGGTCCAGGTGGACACATAAAGTCTCCGTGTTAAATTGAGAAAGCAAGGGATGAAGACAGAAATGACAGGAAAAGAGAAGGGGAAAACAGGGAAGATGGTAGGAGGAAAAAAAAATTGTGTGTGGGAGATAAGTAAGGTCAGAAACAGGGAGTTGTTATTGTGGCTACCTGATGCCAAATCAATAGAATTTAAAGTAAAACAGAATGACAAACAAGGCATTTTCATTTTCATTATAATACAATTTTCAGTTTTCATTAAAATTGATTTTTTACTGTCAAAAATAGATAACAAATGGTAGATTCAGTCTACACGAAGTTCCTGTTATTTACTACAAGCCACGTTAATAAATACCCTCTGAAAATACTAAAGTTTTTGTGAAGTTATAGTCACTCAGTTAAGACAATTGAGCAAGAGGAAAATCAAGGACGGGAGAGGATGGGGCTCACAAAAACATGGCATGTTTAATAGACACTTTCATTACAATTATATCCAATATTTAGAAACAAATCTATTTTTCTAGACAAAGCCACCCAGAAGATTAAAAACAGACAAATAGTTTCGAACCACAAAATACCATGTAAATAGCTTGATGGAAATGGCCAAAAAATTATGTGCAAAAATAGTGTATTGTTATCTGTTTCTTAGCTGAACTGTTTTGTAAATTTCTAAGTGAAGACTAGACAAACTCTTGCATTATGAACTGTTATCTGTTTAATATTCTGCATTGCCTCCTCCTCGTTTTAGTTTTAGCTCCATCAGGTGGCATCACAATGTCGTCACTGCCCAGGCTCACACTGAGGTTTACACACATCACAAACTACTCACTTTCCCACTTACTAACATCACTTCCCTGAAACTTCTTTCTCTCCATGTGAGTGCCTCTCAGCTCTCTGGGAAAACAGCCACTAAATCATTAGGCTATTTTAAGATGTGTCCCATGTAGTCTCACCAAAGTCCTGGGACTTTAATTCCAGTGTGGCTCATGCCCTTCCCTTCTCCTTACTGTAGGTTAAAAATAACGATTCTTAGAAACAGGTGAAGAAATAGCCCTCCAGAAGCCACAAGAAAGAGATGTTTACCTAAGAATAAATGTGGGAAGTACTTTCCCAGGAAGTCAGTGATGTGGTTCATTCACCCGTGAGCAGAAGAGATTTCAAATAGAAAAACATATGGCAGGTTTGTAAGAGGGAAATTGGTGGGGTGGGGGTCAAAATGCCACTAGATGTAATCTCATATCTGTCACAATGTGGTTCTAAATAATAGTTGCCTTCTAATATATAGATAAAATTTCTGATTCATTAATTTTCAAATATCTCTTATACAGTTGTTAGTTAATCCACTCTTAGATACTGACAGATGACTCTCAACATCAGTACTCAAGGGTTCTCAGACACACAGGATACGATCACTCAGAGGAAATTATGGTAAAATTGATTAATATCCTGTAGGAAGAAGTATTTTCATTTTTGTTAGGGTTAACTACATTTATTTATTTACAATGTTTCTGGCCTACTTCCAAGGCTTAGTAAATAGTGACCTCATTCATCTTGCCCAGGACTGTATCTTTGTCATAATCCCACCACTGACAAACAGCCCAGAAATGGGTGCTGAAATGGAAAGGTCAGTAAATGAAAAACAATTCAAAGCTTCTATTATGGTTTGACTAGGCATCTTCTATTTGTTTGATATATATCTTAATTCAAAACATGTGTAAAAAGAATGAATGCACAGCCAGAAAAAAAGTTCATGAAAATAGTCATGAAACAATGATTCTTCCACAGAAGAAAAACCAATCTTAATAAGTGAGCAAATACATATACTACATTTAGATATGTTTCCCCTTTTCACTTATTAACACTGCTTTAACCATAGAGGCAGCCCCCAACAGCAATGATAATACTGAGGTAACTTTCAAGTACTGGTTACAGGCTAGAATCTGTTCAGAGAACATCCTGTAATTTCCCCTAGTGTTCTGGTTTTTTTCTTAATTTCTGGGACTTTTTCTCTTTTTATTTTTTAGAGAGTGAGGATCTCACTCTGTCACCTAGGTTACAGTGCAGTGGCGTGATCATAGCTCACTACAGCCTCAAACTCCTGGGCTCTTGTAATCCTCCCACTTCAGCCTCCTGTATAGCTGGGGATATAGGTGCCCGCCACCATGCCCAGCTTCTCTTTTCTTTTGTTGTGCCTGCAGAATCTTAGCAGAAGAGGTAAGACCTTCACATGATCAGCTTATGATCATGGCCTTCTCCAAAGCTTTTCTCCCTTAACCTGTGTGATCCTGAGTCCACTCCTTTCCCACTCAGTACTCAGCCTTGGCTGGACATTAGAATCAATGGAAAGGAGTTTGAAACCAGTACCTCCACCTGGGCCCCACTCTTAGAGGCTCAGACTTGACGTGTCTGGGTTAAGAACCAGACATAAGAATTTTTTCAAAGCCCCCCAGGTAGTTGTAGCATATGAATGGGCTTGTGAACAATTGCTCTACGATGTAGCTCAGGGGTTCCCATATTTTGGCTTCCCTGGGTCATACTGGAAGAAGAATTGTTTTAGGCCATACGTAAGGTACACTAACACTAATGATAACTGATGAGCTAAAAAAAAATTGCAAGAAAAATCTCATATTTTAAGAAAGTTTGCGGATTTGTATTGGGCCACATTCAAAGCCATCCTGGACCACATGGACAAGCTTGATGTATTAACAGATGGTTATGCCTTTTCTTGTATTATATTATTTAAAAACCTACTGTTTTAAAAATAAAAGTAATATCTTTTGTTCCCCCTTGTGTTTAGTTACCTATTGAAATAGCAAATGTTAAGCAAATTGTCTTTGGGTAGAAATACAATATTTAGAACTGCCACTAAAGCTAATTCTCATGAATTTCTCTGACAGAACACCATAAATAACCTCAGATTATCTTTATATTTTATCCAAATGTCATGCTGAAGTGATTTATAATCTGGTTTTCAATTCAGTTCATACGTTACTCATCTAAACTCTTAGTAAATCAAATCAGCTCCATAATTGAAAAAGTACTTTACATGGTTTAACATAAAAGAGGTCAGCAGAAATTAACATGCGATAATTTTCCCTGCTTTTAAACAACTAGAATGACTAATTCTTTGCACAGTTGAATGCATTTTTCCACTAGATATTTAAAAAACAAAGCCACATTAAAAACCATCTCCTTTTAAGCCTATCTCTTTCCTATTTTTTTTTTTTTAATTTGGGAAAGAAAATGTAAAAATGCATGCTTACTACTTCAGTTTCTTTCTTCCTACTGATGTGTATCAGCATATATAAATGTGTATATAAATGCAAATAAACAGGAATTTTGATCAAAGAAAAAGTTAGTACAAAGCTAGTTAAGTACATTCTTTACTCCTCCCCCTTTCATTGTTATTCATGTCACCAGTTTTAGTGTCATTGCTCCAAGTGTGACAGGGACTACAGGAGATTAGATATTTGACCTTTTATGTCACCTCCATAAGGGCAGATTGACTTTTGTTGACAGCAGCATTCCCACAGCTCAAGATAGTGCCTTACATGCAGTAGGCAGGAACTTAATATGTACGAGGGAGGGAATTTTGAACTACATTATATCACCACAAAAAAACCCTTTAACTAGAATGTACTACTGCATAATTATCACCAGACTTTCAGGGATCTAAGCTTTGGAGAGGTCTTTTCTCTTTACTATGATTGTTCCCTACTTCTCCTTCCAAAATATTATTTTCTTCAATTTTAAGACAGTAACAGATGGTCTGAAAGGAAACAGTCTCTGAGTTTGAAGATCTTTACAAAGGATAATTTGTGAGTGGGATGACTTAAGACAGAATCAGCTGGGGTCCACAGAAGATGCCTATCTCAGAGGGTTTCTGCAAAGACTGTGGAGTAAATGAGATATGTGTGACGTGCTTGGATGACAGCCTGGCAGAGAAAACATGCAAATGTTAGTTGCTATTGACATCATTATATTAAAGATTAATGTCAGCATATTAAGCTGCACATGCATTGCAGCATACAACCTGGCTCGTAAAATATATGTGGCATATCATTATTGGGGAACTGGAATCATACACATTAACTCATTTTACACCCACAGTAGTAGCAAAGGATGACTGTATTATTAATTCTATTCTACAGAAGAGAAAATTGAGTCTTAAAGGAATCAAATAACTTGCCCAAATCCATAAGTGGAAAAATTAGAATAAAAAATATCTTTGATCTCTAAGTTATTTCACCCTATAGCATAGAACAATAAAACTCTAGAAATATTTCGGACATATAAATTAACTGAAATCTAGTCCACTTTCTGAAGCTTTTAGCTGAAAATATATAAAATATAGCAAATCTGCCTACAGACTGTACAATCAGCTTTCACTTGTTCAAGAAAAAGGTCACTTACTTGTTCCCTATCTTGCCCTGCTTTTTTTCCTCCCTTTAGAATGGTTCTCAGTATTTTGGCATTTCCACTAAAGAAAGAAGAACCAGGGAAAAGGTCAGACTCTAAGGTCTTCTTTCTATACAACTTTTGACAATGGAAGTGAAATACTTTGTGGCTGGGAAAGCCTGGGACTTTCAAATGCAAGTAAATGTCTGCTTTATCTACCTGTGTCATTGTACTGTGACTTCCCCACCAATTCAGACATTTGACTGGGGCTCTCAGTCTGGCTTTCTGGCTACTAAAACAGCATACATCCTTACCTGATCTTTCAAAACTCATGATGTGATGTGATGTTTCAGAAAAGCAGTAAAAGCCCTTACCTTCCACCAACTGCCTTTTTTTTTTTAAGCTGAAGCTCTATTCCATTATAAGACAAATCCTATACATTTCAAACTGTTCCACTCTAAAGTTTTTCCTAAATAAAATAATCCTGAAACATGAATGACCCTTGTTCCAATTCCATGTTTTATAAAGAGTCATTCATTCAAGATATTTTCTATAAAAGCAGTAAAGTATATAATCCCTTCACTCACATAAATTCAGATTAGGAAAAATATGGGATTACAAGTGAGAAAATCAATTCAAACATGACAACATGACAAAATTTACCACTGCAGGGCTATGAGGATGACAGAAAATTTATGCTTGTGTATGCAAGAATGCCTGGCACCTAGTAGGTGGTCAATAAATAAATGATCAATGCCTCTGCTCCTCAGGGTATGTACATTATGGTGCTTTAAACTGAGCCAGCAGAGGGCGCTCACAGTGCTGCAAGAATTGATCAGCGGTCTTCAGCTTTTTAATTCAAATGCCTCCTTAGTTTTTCCTTTTAAGTCCTGATACTTACTAAATCCATTAATAGTAATCCATATAGTATTTGACTATATTAAACTATGTACTCTTTTCACACATCTAGTTACACCTGGTGGCAATGTTTCTAAAAGATAATGATGTTCATGAATTCTACCATAATAAAAATAATTTTGGGTAATGAAAAGTAAAATATCCAAGTTTTAGAGGTGATAAAGGACATAAAAGTATTAAACTTCTAGAACTCTTTTCTTCCAGCTAGCCTAGTGGCAAATAAGAGTCAAAAGAGCAAAACATCAAAGTTAGAAACCAAAGTTAGGTTTTTTATTTTTTTTAATGTGTTTAAATGTCATATTTTCATATTGTCTAATTTTCATATTGTCTAAACAAAACCTGACAATAGCCAATAATCATGCTCAATTTATGTGAGAAACAGTTTATATAATTGTAGGCCTGAAAAAGCCAGTTATTTCAGCTCTCTCTCTCTCTTTATCTTATTCTATTTAGAAAGAGTTCAAGAGGTAAATGTCCCCAGAGAGTAGTGCCAAGCTTTATGGTTGTAATTTTATAAATCTGGGCTGATCCTGAGTCATCATGAGGCCTCAGAACTCTATACAACTATGTCACTTGTGGGTTTGATTTTAGGTTTGGGGTCTCTGCCAGGGACCTTGTTCTCAAACTTCTTCAAAATCCCACAGAAAATGTACACAAGTCTTTTTAATAACTAAAGTCAAAAATGTGCCCCAGCTGATATATTTTGTAAACATAATTTAAACAGGGAAGGTTACTCTCTAATTACTAATACTTATTGCATGCTTACTACATACCACAGTTTTAATACATGCAAAGACAGGTATTAACTCACTTTTCATAACATCCCTATGAAGTAGATTATCATCCCAATTTTGTGGATGAGGAAGCCAAAATAAGGGATGACTAAGCACTTGCCCAAGGTCACGCCACTTGTAAGTGGGGAAGGGAAAGGATTAAAACTCATACTATCAACCACCATCCGATGCTGCCAGACAATTAGTTGTTAGCACTTTTCCATTATTTTCAAATATGGACATTTTGAATAATCCTATACTATTCTGAAACAGCCTATTAAAAGAGCATATTTCAACCTCTAACATTAGAAAACAAGGAAAGAAAATTCTGAACCTCCATGGTTTTCAATTGATCTCTTGGATTTAAAAATTCATTTGAAAAAACATCACACTAATGTGTGGATGCCACTTTGTATATCTTTGAAACAAGAAAATACAAAAATGTAAACAGAAAATACTCCAGGGAAATCTGCTTGGTGGTCAGTATTAAAGTTCTATGCTTGCTTTTGGAATTCACAGGGTAGGATGGCTGAAAAGAAAAAAAAAAAGCAACGAAAGAATTAAAGGAGGTCAGGAAGATAGGAAGGCTTTAAAATATAGTAGAGAAAAAACAGTGAGGAATGTATCATATTATCTCGACCAATGGAGGATCGGAATGAGATGAAGAGTTACAGATACCAAAGGACGTTTCTCTGGGCAGAGTTTAAAGGATAAAATAAGAGGTTATATTGACAATGACTGGCAGACAAAACGATAATAGTCTATTGACTTCTAGAAAACTTTCACAAGAAAACAGACTAGTATTGTGGTGAGGTAGACTTCAAAGGGATTCATAAACAGATGGTACACATTGACCAGCATTTTCTATACAGGGCATAATGTCAAAAGAACATGTCTAATCCACTGTACACAAGAAGTCCCATAAAAGGGGTTTTTAAAACTAAGTCTACAATCTTACTATTTTCTGAACATTTTTGTGAATTATAGTATTTTATGTAGTTTATATAAAAAAGATTTTCTATGATTTTTTAAAATTCTCAGAGGTAAACTGAGAACAAGCACACTGCATTACTGAGCCCAGACCTGTCACCTGTATGTCCACTTCCATATTCTAATTTGATGTTTCCAGCTAATCTTAAAATTAAAAATCCCTGCTTCTAAAGACAGTCATTTTCAAGCTCCTATTTCAGGAGTAGGTGTTACTGTTTGAACTACCTGATATGAGCCTTTGGAACCCAAAGCGGACTTAGATACTTTGGAGTAAGGCTGAAATGTGCAGCAAATCCCAGGGGATTTTGCCCAAATATAAAAAACATGAAAATTATTTCATGTTTATTGAGTCTTTACATGTGCTCTTCAGACACAGTCAGAACTGCGTCCACTACTCAGATTTCACTCCTCCAGGACGCCTTCTCCCATTCATTTCTTCTCATCACTGTGTGCCTGTCTATTGTCATGCTTATTACATTATCTCATAATTATCCATTTACCTGTCTCTCCCTTTATCTCAACTGAGTTATTCAAGGGCTTCAACCATGTCTTATTCAACTGTGTATATCCAATACATAAGTAATAAAATGTATTAATGAAGGAAGAACCCAGTTAAAAGTTATTGATGCTTGCTATCATCTCACTTCTCAACCCTCTGCAGGGGATTCACCATTAAAGCTTGTCTTACCAAGGTTACTAAGGAACTAATTCTCTCTGTATCTAATGAGACCTCATAGTTTCTCACCCCGGTTGATGTCTTGGCAACTTTTACTACTGCCAACCACTCACCTCTTCTCAAAACAGTCTCTTCCTTTAATCAGATTAATGTCACATTGACCTGATTTTTCTTGCTACCTCCTTGGCTTCACCATCTTGGTTTTTGTTTTGTTTTGTTTTTCCCAGTTTCTTTTCTTTTCCAGCGGTTCTCAAGCATGGATGAATACTGGAATCATCTGGGGACCTCTGGAAACTACTGGTGCCCTATAGACTTACCCCAGAGATTTTATTAGTTTGAGGTGGGCCACCAGAACTGTTAAAGCGCTGTATGAGAATTTAAGTTGCAGCCAGACTTGAGCAGCACTATTCTAGCCACTTCTCAAACTGTAGGAATCCTTAGAAATTTGTCATTGGCCATTTGATCTACTTACCCCAGAGAGACGATAATCAAAGCCTTGGAGGTGAATGGGGTTATGTCAATTACTCTTACCTCTGGTTTGCTAGTACAGACCTCTCTACTGTCTACCACACCCATACATGGAACTGATCACTAGATATTTACTTCTATATCTCACAGGAATCTCAAGCCAATGAAACTCATCATTTTGCCAGAAAACTTGCTGGTCTTCCCTTTTTCAGTACATTGCACCATCAACCATGTCACAGCCCAAGTTAGAAACTTCAGTAACATCTTTGGAACCTTCTCACTCAACTCTTGCATTCAGTAATTACCAAGTGCTATCTTCTAAATATCCTCAGAATCTCCATGTTCCTCTCCATTGTTACTGCCAGTGTCCTGGTACAGACACTTGTTATCTGTAGTCTAAATTATAACAAAGTCTTCCTATACCTGTCTCACTGCCTTCAGTCTTGACCCAGTTACTCCAAAGCGTTCACCAACCTGCAACCAGAGAATATGTCAAACACACAAATCTGATCATGTCACGCCCCAGTTTTAAATATCCTAGGGTAAATTCACACTTAGAGTTGTATCAGAAGTAATCCCTGCCTGCCTTTCTAACCTACAGTTTAGTTCACACTCCATAGTGCAACTGTACACATTTTTTAGTTCTTCAAAAGCATCGTGCTCTCAAAGACTTCAGGGTCTTTATACACACAGTTTGCTCTTTCTGGCAAACTTTTCCATAGCCTCTTCTTCTGCCTAACTTCTGGTTATTTTTCAGTTCCCCTACTTGAACACCAATTCCTCAGGAATGCATCCCTTTATTGTCTTACCTAGATTAAATCTCACCATACTTTCCTATAAATAACCTATCTTATAAACTTTAAAGCCCCTGCGACAAGGAGTATGTTTCTTGTGCAGGCCCAGGTTCTGGCCCTTAGGCATTCCTCAATGAACAACGGAATGGATAAATCACCCATGTGTGCAATGGATTTCCACATCTGGCCCTACAACCGTGGCCAAGGGCATCTATTTTCAAGTCATTGGGTATATCACTCGGTGACCAAGTAAACTTAGGGCAAAAACTAACGTGCATTTAGAAAGTCTCATCTCTCAAATTAGGTGGAAACCTCATCCTTTTGGAGATAAAGTTTGGGAAACTGCTGGAAATAAGGAAACTTCTTTCCAGTAACCTGATAGTTTATTAATGAAGCTCTCCGTCTTTTCTACATAATTGTATAACAGCCTTCATTCAGGATGATTTTTCAAAATGACCAATCTGCAATCTCAGCTTCATAAGATACAATTTAAAGCACATTGCAAATGAAAAAATTAAAAGTTATCAAGAAAAAACATATTTGAAGTTTCAACAGTGAGATATTTGCTATTTAATGTTAAGCTAATAACTCCTATGAATCAAGTAGAAGTGAGGATTAGGTAATCATTAGTTTAATAATGCAATGCTAATTAAATTCTTTCAAATAGGTTATATAATATGAACCAGGAGGCTGGCTAAGGTAATAAAATTTCCAGAAAGAAATCTAAATATGGGTAATGGTGACTAACTTGAGATGGGTCTCTTCTGTAAGAAAGAGGCACAGGCAGGCAGCTTGAAGGCCCAATAACTATAGAACACTTAGTCTGGAAAAGAAAGTGAAAGTTCTACTCATTTATGCATAAATACCAGGAAAGTATCTCCTAAAAAGTTAGTGTTATTTTACAGAGGGAACTTAATGTTTCTCTACAGCAGTGCCGTCCAATAGAAATACAATACAAGTCCATTGGAAATTTTAAATTTTATAGTAGCCACATTAAAAAAAATAAAATTTTATTTAACCTGATATTTTATTTAGCCTAATAAATCCAAAATATTATGTAATCAATAATTTTAAAATGTTTGTTTCAATATATAATTAATATCATGAAAATTAATGAGTTGTCTTCTACTAAGTATTCAAAAGCCAGTATGTAATTTACATTACAGCTCTCTCACTGCTGACTAGCCACATTTTGTGTGTTCAAAGCCACTTATGGTTAGTGGATACTATACTGGATAGTGTAATTGTATAACTTTAGACTATTACCCAAATGAGAGTCAGTGTGTGTATAATGCTTTCAGTGGTAACTCCAAAGTAATGAAAGATCTGGAGTGTTTTTCGAATAACCAAATAAAGACCATCTTTTTAGTGTAATTTGATAATCATTTCTATGTTTTATTATGTTCTAATTATTTAAATATTGATAGTCCACAGATGGACTATGCTTAACTATATTAATTGAGTCATTATTTGTGACACCTTAATTTAAGAACCAGCTATGATTAAAGTTTCCTTTAAACAAGCCTGATGATGCAGAGTACCCGGGTGGAAGGTGGACCTGTAGAAATCACCTGGGTCTCCTCAGACATAGTCTTCATGAGCAAGTCTGGGCCCAGACCCTCCTGACAGAGACACGACTTTCCTCTGGTACAAAAGAAGTGAGAGAAGAGATGTCTCGGGGAGTCAGGGAGGTAGGAGGCGGCCAACAATATATATACAGGAAGAAAAGCACCTTGTACTCGCCTAACGTCTCTCACCCTGGGCATTCTAGATAAATGAGCAGGCTCATTTCTGCTTGTGGCACGAATATACCATGGTATGGGACAACTTGTCCACAGAGGGTAGGGTGGGGGAGATATGGACCTCCTCTTTTGAGGGGTGGGGTCTATCTGAATTAACCATTGATCTGAAATTCTACAGAGACTCAAAGACGAGTACATGTGGATATTTTTAATTGCATGGGAGATGGGCGCCATTTGAAGACCCTACACCTTCAGATTCTTGATAGCAAGTAAAGCTATTCCAAAGGAAAGAAGATACCTTACTGACATGGCAATCATAGATCAATCTTTAGTCATTATAACATTTTTTCCTTCAGCCAACAAAATATTTCTCATTGTGTGTCATTTCAACTTCTACCTTTTTTTTTTTTTTTTTTTTTTTTTCGAGACGGAGTCTCTCTCTGTCGCCCAGGCTGGAGGGCAGTGGCACGATCTTGGCTCACTGCAAGCTCCGCCTCCCGGATTCACGCCATTCTCCTGCCTCAGCCTCCCGAGTAGCTGGGACTACAGGCGTCTGCCACCACACCCAGCTAATTTTTTGTTATTTTTAGTAGAGACAGGGTTTCACCGTGCCAGCCAGAATGGTTTCGATCTCCTGACCTCGTGATCCACCCGTCTGGGCCTCCCAAAGTGCTGGGATTACAGGCTTGAGCCACCGCGCCCGGCCTCAACTTCTACCTTTTAATGTATTACCTTTTAATTTTTAAACTTTTGGTTCAGTTTATTAATTGTCCCTATTAACCTCAACCTGCTTATTACAGATAACATACAGATAATAGATTTAAGTAAACAATAAAGAAGAACCGCTATTTTTTGAATGTCTATTATGTGTCAGTACCGAGCTAAGCATTTTCGCAACATTAGAGTCACCCACATTTGAAACAGGACAACTGAAGCTATTTTATACAGAAGATAGCTTTATACACACACACACACACACACATGCACACACACTTCTACAGAAGATGGCTTATCTATATTTACACATACTCTTGAAACTTCTTCATACAAAATAGTGCACAGCCCACAAACCTAATAACCCTAAAATATGTTTATTACCAACGTAATGTTTTCAGTGTTTTATTTCTAGACTGTAGCCTCAATCCCTATTTTATACCTTTAAGCTACCACTGAATTTATTCTGAATAGAAAGAGGCAGTTTCTTTACATGAAGAATAAAAGATATCTGTATTCTTTAGAATGTCACATGAGAAATAACTTCAGTCAACTCTTCAGCAAATACTCAAGGCATTACTATCGCTGTTAATGTTTTAACTCATTGATTGACCAGTAATCTTGTCTTTTTTCCTTTCATCTCAGTAAGTACCCTGTAGATTGGTCAAAATTTGAAAGTTAAAAATATCAGTTTGGCACATTTCTAATCAATTATCTTACTCATAAATCTGGTTAATAAACTTTCCCTCTACTTTTATTCATTCATCCATCCAAAAAAAATCTTCATTTAATTCCTATTACATATCGATCATGTTTACATTTCTCTGAGAACAGTCAACCCCCATGCTACACATGCCCAATTTTTCCCTTCCATGGACAGGCATCATCTTAAATTTAATATATTATGTCATGATGTATCCAATTAAACACAGACATCCAGAAATAGATTCCGTGTCCATCCAGACAGGAAGTAGACACTAAATACCAGTAGTTATAATGTCATGGATCAGGAAACTATGACAGGACAACAGAAATAAAACTGCTCCCTCCTGAGACCTTGCCAAGATCCTCTGGCAGATTAAAGCTGTCAGCTCCACTCCCTAATTCTTCACCCACAACTCTCTCATGCAATGAAAATTATGCTTTGCAAAATCATTCCAAATGTATGGGTCTGTGAATGTTTTATACATTCCTACTGTGATTTCTGGTATTGAGGATGCTTAACAAGAGGCTAGGGCTTATTCTACATGCTACAGACAACTCGTGGACTTTTATAGGTGTTCGAAGTTAAAAGTAAACATTCCATTATGTTTATACTCTATTTGAATTCATTCGAAAGAAAGGAACCAGCTTCGCTGTTTGAAAAAGAGCAAAGACTACTATAAAATGCAAAAGAAGTTAAAGATCGAATAACCAATCCCAAAAGTCCCTTTACAGCAAAGAAATATAAAGTACCAATTTTATTCACCATTTACAGATGACCCACCAGCTCAGCAGGCAACATATTAAACCATTCACTTAATTTTATTTGCATTGAAGATGCATACATGGAAGAAAATGGCTTAGACTTTGGACCCATTCAGACCCTAGTGTGACTTTAGTTCCCACCTATCACTCACTAGCTCATAACTTTTAAAAAGGTATTTCCAACTCTGAGCCACAGTCCTCATACATAAACTAGGAACAATGTCAACCATGACCCAGGGTTGCTTTGAGGGGAAAAAATTAAGCAATATGTATAGCAGTAACATTTTGGAATAAGATAAGTCTTGTTATTTAATATTCGTTCCTCTTTCCCCACTTGTCTGTGTGCAAGAAACTTGTCTGAAACATGAAACTTCTCCCCTCTATCAGTACACATTTTTTCAACTTGTCACAAATCTGAGACATTGAGAAATGACTGCAAAAAGATGGACCCATATAACATGAGAGTTTTGGATGATGGTTTTGGGAGTGGAAAATTATACTACATTAACAATGAAGATGCCAACTTTCCTTTTCTTTTACATTGCATATTCTAAGTAAAACTATCACTTTTTTTCTTTAGACCTTTAGGTTGAACGACGGGATATGGGATCAATTCCAATTGCTATTCCTGATATGCCCTTTAGCCTGTTCTTTAAGAAGGTTGATAGGACAAAGATGGAAATAAAATTCTCAAGTCTTGGCTTAGCTGGATTCTATCCTTAATATGCTGAGACACGCTAAAATGTGCTTTACACACGGAGAGACGGGGGAGAGATGAAAAGAAAGTATCATAAGAAATTTCCCTCTACCATAGTTTTGGTCAGCGTACTGCAATCATTGCCATAAGGAGAAGGGAGAACGATATTAACAGAAAGGGAATCCCTTTTACATTAAGGAGGGAAGATGAGACGGAGTTGAAACTGAAAACTTTAGGCTCTTTAAACGAGAAGTAACAGGCGACTTGAATCTTTCCAGGACTTGCCCTATGGTGGGGTCCACATGGGGGGTCGGGAGGTCACTAACTCCTGGTTCCACACCCAACTCACCCAGCTGGAGCTGTTCGCACGTCCGGCCGGGATTCTTCCCGATCCTGCATCTGTAAATCGCCCCGGGATTGATCACTGAAGCGTTGGCGAGCCAGTTGGCAGTGGGCGCACCCACCACGAGCCTAAAGAGACACGTGCACGTGCGCTCAGACGTGAGCTGTGCTGCCCACTGAGCTCCCTGTCGGAACAGATGTGCAGTCGGCAGCAGGGCAGCTTCCCCACCTCCTCTTCCGCCCACCACCCCCGACTCGAAGCTCCAAGGTCTTGCGCCAGAACGCACCCGGGGTGCTGCCACCCCAAGATAAGTTAGTTTCCCTGGCAGATCTCCAGCGAGCTGGCACTCGCAGCGTTTCCCTCCTGCCTCCTTGGGAGGGAGAAAAGTTTGAACCGGGCAGGGAATCCCTTGGGCGCCGTTCTCACGCCGCTCTGAGCTGCTGAGGGCTCATTGGTCCAACTCTACTCACCATCGGTTCGCCCCGTGGCTGTGCAGCACGACCGAGTAGCCGAACAGCGTGTTGGGGGGGCCCTGGTAAAGCAGCGCGCTCTCAGTGTCCACGTTGTAGGGGCGGCCGGTCGGGACCCCCAGGCACAGCAACAACATCACCGTCTCCCGGAGGGCGGCCCTTCGGGGACCAGGTTCGCGCCTCGCTTCCCAAGCCATGCGCTGTCGGTGGGGAACATTCAACACTAAACGGCCACTACCCCAAAGTTGCACGGGATGCGACGGTTGGCCAACCGGGAAGAACGCCCCAAGAGATGAGGCGCAGCGTGTCCGGCGCCGGCGGGCTACAGGAAAGGAAGGAGGGAGGGAAGAGGAGGGGAAGTCGGCCCACCGCGGGAGGAGCGATTCGGCTGGCCTGGGATGCCGCGCACTCGCTCGCCCCACTCCGGGTTTCTGCTGCTCGCCGGGAGCTTCGGGTTCTCGCGCTGATTCTCCGGGTACGGGCCGCTGGGTGGGGTCCCGGGCGTGGTGCGGAGGCGCAGGGCCGGGCCCCGTCTCCCCTTACGCGCGGCTGCAGGGGGCGCTGGGGAGCCTCGGCTGCGCAGGACGCGCGTCTCGGCCCGACCTCCCAGCCCGCAGAGCGCGGGATGGCTCTGGGCTCAGTAAGAGCGGACCTAGATGGAGCACGGGCTTCCCCTTTTAACAGTAGTTGGGGCCTAGAAGCGGAGCTGTGTGGCCCCAAACCGCGTGCCCCTCGCTGTGACCGCCCAGCCTCTAGCAGGCAGCCCGGCGTGGCCCAAATGCCAGCCACAAACTCGGGGACTGGGACTGCGGCGGGGAGCCGTCCAGTTCTTTGGTTGAGAGTCAAGCACTGTCTTGTTTTTCAGATGTAGGCAACCACTAGATAAATTATCAAGAGCCACAAATTAAAAACAAAACCCCAAAAAACTCGCCGAAGGCTCCTGGGGAACATTTTGGTGACAGAGACGTTATGGCTATTCTCTTCAAGACCCACACTGGGCACCCTTCTATGCCCACTTCCTTCCTCCCCACACTTCCTCTGCACCCCGGGCTGTGCAGCCTGAGCAGGCGAGCAGCAGCCGCTCAGGTTGAATAGCAGGCGGTTATAGGCTGTGGCCGACCCCAACAGAGAGGTTGGGTTAAGGAAGCACTGTGACTTGATTCACTTTAACCGATTCTGATTGCTCCAGCTGGTTCTTGATTATCCCCTTTTCACGCACCCACTCAGTTGCCACGGGACACAGCTGCTATTGGGGTGTAAACTCCAGTGTGGGGTCAGGGTCCTAATGAGCCTCTGAAATGTGCCGGAGACCCATGACGCAACACACCTGAACTGGGTAGTGAGTTTCATTCTAATGCAATCCAGGTGTGCCCTGGATTTTTTTTGTTTGTTTTTGTTTCGTTTTGTTTTGTTTTTTTCCCTTCAGCAACCAGAGAGACAGTCATAGGTGATTATTAGACTGATATTTTCAGGAGATGAAGGTCTAGTTTTTTTATTGTTGCTATATGTAAAAAGAAAACACAGGAAAAGTCTGCATCAAAGAGTGTGTCTGTGTGCTAAAACCCTGCTGGAATAACACATCTGACACTAACGACAGATACATAATTAAAATGCTTATTCATTTATTCAGCACATTAATGGAG
Source organism: Macaca nemestrina (assembly GCF_043159975.1). NCBI lineage: Eukaryota > Metazoa > Chordata > Mammalia > Primates > Cercopithecidae > Macaca > Macaca nemestrina. The sequence goes on along the minus strand of NC_092135.1, from coordinate 79,367,832 downwards.
CAGGCACTTGGCTAGGACCACAGGATTCCACCAAGAGTAAGGCAGGACTGATACAAACTTTCAAAAAATGTTTGCTCCAATGGTAGATAGAAAATTTGTACTAACTAGAGAAAGTTCCAGGTGAGGACACGTAAAGAGAGATGTGAAGGACCAGGAATCTTGAATCAGGCTAAGAACGGAATGAGCAATAAGGAGGGCTCCAGCGGGGCCAGGTAGAAGAACTGAAAGAGCTTCCCTGGCTAGTGTATTTAGCCACCCCACACACAGATTGGTGTGATATGAGCCTGACTTAGAGAAGCAGGAATACATGGTGAACCTCATAAGCCAGGTTAGGAATTTTAAATCTATGTTGGGGCTGACAGGAAGTTGAGGAATTTGTCTGGGTCAGCTCTGGGTTTCAGAAGTGTGAACGCAAGACTGAACACAGAAAACCTAATTTTGGAAGCCCCTGCAACAATAAATAGAGGATAAGCCCAAGGGGAAGTATTTCTCTTTCTTGAAAGACTCTCCTCTCAGGGCACCACTTTATTGAACTTTTTTCTCCTCCCTTCCTATCTGGGCACTCTGAGTCTCCTCTGCTGGCTTCTTCCACCGTAATTGTTGAAAATCCCCAGGGCAGTTTTGGATTTGGGAACTGGGTGTGTGGTGATACCATTCACAGAGAAAAAAACACTGAGAAATGAAGTAATATGCATGTATGCAAGCATGTACATGGGGGCATTGATGGGTTAAGTTTTAGCCATGTGGAGTTTGAGATATTTTTGGAATGACAGGATATTCTAGCCAAACCCAATGCAATTATTTTCACTCTGTCAACAGACAAAATATGAGGAATATTAACTTTCTCTTTACAGTAAAAAGTCAATATGGTGTGTGATAACTCTATTGTAAAAATGAAATGGCTTCCAGAAATGAAGGGCCTGTGGAGAATGGTTCTGATGTTTCTCTCTGCAGTAGTGCTGAGTGTGTTTCTTAGTAGATCTACATGCTGATTTTAACCCAGTTCCACAATTAGCTTACATTGTCGTTATTCTGAACTACGCAATCCTTCTTGTTTGCAGCTACAAAACCTCCAGTTGAGGCCAAGGACGTAGGTATATTGAAGCCATTCTGACACCCTCCAGAAACTGGCAAAGCCAGATCTTCTGATCTGAACCCCTACCAGTTTCTTTCCCTCCCTTCACCAAAGTCTTTTACAATGAAAGCCACTCAACACAATTTGTTTCATAGCGTAGTTTTGGTGACTAGCAGTCAATGGAGTGGTTGATAAGGCAGGACTTTTTTCCACAGTTATGGTTATAGCTATGATTCACTACCTTTCGAGAAATAGCCACCCTACATTATCTCACATGTTAGCTGAATTTCCTTCCTCCAAGGCTTAGAAAACAGCTCGCTTTTCCTAATGTTAGCAGGAATAAAGTGTGTTTCATGATGCTTTAAAATAAACTGAAGATACTGCTATCTCTCTAATCAGAAGGATGTTGAAGAAAGACTCATGCCTATCCCTAGCTCTCAACCCGACATAAATATTTGGGCACTCAATTACTAAATGTCATTGAATGAATACTTATCAAGTGCCCACTATGTGCCAGAAAATGCATTATGGACTAAAGTTATAGTAGACAAAATACAAGTGATCTCTAACCTTGTGTAGAAAGTCCTCCCCAGTAGCGAGGATTCTAATGTGGACTCACCCTATTTTTCAGTTGTTATCAAGAGTAAGCATTTCTCCTTCCAGAAAGACTCTCTTCTCATGATACCACCTTATTAAGCTTTTTCCTCCCTTTCTATCTGGCCACTCTGAGTTTCCTCTGATGTCTACTTTCCCTCCACCATAAGTGCTGGAAATCCCCAGGGCTATATTCTGGACCCTCTTTCATTCTCTTTCCATCTTCCCTCTTTAGGAGATCTAACCCATTTCCTATGTCTTTAAAAACAATCTAAATATTATAAGTCATTAACAGAAATGGTATACTTATTTCAATAGATGCTGAAACAGCATTTGATAAAATTCAACATTCCTTTATGATAAAAATTCTCACCAAAATGGATATAGAAGGAACATATTTCAAAATAATAAAGGCCATATATAACAAACCTACAGTCAACATCATACTGAACACAGAAAAAATGAAGGCCTTTCCTCCAAGGACTGAAACAGACAAGGATAACCCCTCTCACCACTGTTATTCTACATAGTACAGGAAGTCCTGGCCAGAGCTATCAGGCAAGAGGAAGAAAGGAAGGGTATCCAAATTGGAAAGGAAGAAGTCAAATTAGCTTTGTTTGCAGACTACATGATCTTATACCTAGAAAAATCTAAAGAGTCCACCTGAAAGCTGTTAGATCTGAATCAGTAAAGTTGCAGCATGCAAAATCAACATACAAAAATCAATAGCATTTATATATGCCAACAGTGAACAATCTGAGTAAAAATCAAGAAAGCAGTTCCTTTTACAATAGCTACAAAAATATACAATACCTAGGAATCAATTTAACTAAAAAAGTAAAATATCTATTCAAGGAAAACTATAAAACTCTGATAAAAGAAATTGAAGAGGACATAAAAACCCAGAAAGAGATTCCATGATGATGGATTGGAAGAACTAATATTGTTAAAATTACAGTACTACCTAAAGCAATTTACAGATTCAATGCAATTCCTATCAAAATACCAATGACATTCTTCACATAAATTGAAAAATTCCTAAAATTTGTAAGAAACCGCAAAAGACCCTGCACAGCCACAGCAGTCCTGAGCAAAAAGAACAAAGCTGGAGGCATCACACTACCTAACTTCAAAATTTACTACAAAGCTATAGTACCAAAACAGCACAGTCCTGGCATAGAAATAGACAAATGGAACAGAATAGAGAATCCACATGTAAATCCATGCACATACAACCAACTAATCTGTGACAAAGGTATAAAGAACATACAATGGGAAAAAACAGTCTCGTCAATAAATGATGCTGGGAAAACTTAATAACTACATGCAAAAAAATAAAATTAGAACTTTCTCACCATACACAAAAACCAAATCAAAATGAATTATAGACCTGAAATTATGAAATTACTAGAAGAAAACATTGGGTAAATGCTCTAAGATATTGGTCTGGACAAAGATTTTTTTTGTGTAAGACCTAAAAAGCACAGGCAACCAGAACAAAAATAGACAAATGAGATTACATCAAGCTTAAAAGCTTCTGCACAGCAAAGAAAACATCAACAAAATGTAGAGAGAACCCATATAATGAGAGAAAACGTTTGCACACTCTCTATCTGACAAGGGATTAATAACCAGAATATATAAGGAGCTCAAACAACTCAATAGCAACAAAACAAAAACCCAACAAAGAATGTAACTTCAAAATTGGCAAAAGATCTCGATAGATATTTCTCAAAAGAAGACAAACAAATGGCCAACTGGTATGTGAAAACCTGTACAACATCACTAATCATCAGAAAAATGCAAATCAAAACTACAATGAGATATCATCTCACTCCAGTTAAAATGGCTTATATATAAAAGGCAAAAACAGATGCTGGTGACAAAGTGGTGTCAAAGGGGAACCCTCATACAGTGCTGCTGGAAATGTAAATTAGTACAGCCACTGTGGAGAACAGAATAGAGGTTCCTCAAAAAAGTAAAACTGGAACTATGATATGATCCAGCAATTCTTGTGGGTATATATCCAAAATAAAGGAAATCAATACATGGAAGAAATATCTCCACTCCCATGTTTATTGCAGCACTATTCACAATAGCCAAAATATGGAATCACCCTAAGTGCCCATCAATGAGTGAATGGATAAAGAAATATACATACATAATGGAATATAATTCAGCCATAAAAAAGAATTAAATCCTGTCATTTGCAGCAACATGGATGGAACTGGAGGCCATTATGTAAAGTGAACTAAGCCAAGCACAGAAGGACCAATATTGCATGCCCTCACTCATATATGGGAGCTTAAAAAGTGAATCTCATGAAGATAGAGAGTAGAATGGTAGTTACTAGAGGGCAGGAAAGATAGGTGGAGGGTGATGAAGGGAAAAAATATATATAGTTATTACCACTGGACTTCACACTTAAAAATGGTAAAGATGATAACTTTTATATGTATAGTATACTATAAAAAAAGTTTAAAAGGAAAAAATATATTCACAACTAATGTCAAGTAACTGTATTGGATGGTCAGTGGGGGATACAATTAAAATACGTGAAGAAACAATCCTCTAAAATTATCCGTGATTGTCTTTTTTTGGTGATAAATATCCTCATAGAAGACTACAATAGAAACAGTACATAGAAGGTACAATTTAAATTATATTCTCTTACTATATTTTACATACCCAATAAGTGGCTTCTAAATCCTTGAGGAATCCTTGTTTTGCTTTTGCATAACATTCTTTTACTCAGTAGGTAAAAAAAAAAAAATCATTTAAAAATAAAGTTTGATTTTTTATATACATGTTGAAATATCTGTTAATCGGCTATTTCATGAGTTATTTAAATATACCCTCAATTGTTTGACATGAAAAAAGTAAATATCATGAGTCTCCAGTTTATGTCTCCATCCTGGACCTTTCTTCAGAGCTCCTGGTTCATTTGTTCTACTGCCTACCAGACATCTCCACTTGGATGTACAGTGGGCATTGTGCATGTAACATACCTAAAACTGAGTTCTGGTTCCTTGACTTCTGATCTAAATCACTCTTCCACCCACTCTCTTTCTTTCCAGAACAACTGGGCACTCTATCTGACCAGTTGTTCAAGCCAGAAGTTTGGAAAGTAATACCTCCCTCTAACTTCAACAAAGAATCCATCAATCACAAGGTCCTATCAATTTGACCTCTAAAATGTGTCTCAAGCCCATCTTATGTTAATCTTCTTTTGCACAGCTACTACCACTTCTCAAGATAATTTCATGTGGGCTACTTAATAATCTGCTAGGTGGTCTCCCTTTTTCATTGCCCCACCTCATCAAATTTCTGCACAGAAGCCAGAGTGAACTTTCAAGATTCTAAATGAATCAGGCAACTAATTCCTTGCTTAAATCCTTTAAACAGTTTTCCATCGCTTTCTTATAGTACAAACCACACTCAACATGGCCTAAAAGGACCCTATGACCTGGCCTCTGACTACAGCACCAGCCTTGGCATTGGCCACTCCTCCTGGATCACTTGGCTTTTGTCATATCAGCCTTTCTTAATTTCCTTCAGTGCATCAAGGTTTTTCATCCTCAAGGTCTTTACCATATTATTACCTCTTCTTGGACACATAGCCTTTGACTTTTCACATGATTCCTCTTTCTCTTTCTTCCATCTCAGCTTAAAGATCTCCTCACAGAGGACTTTCTGCCCATCCAATTTAAAATAGTTCACCATAACATTCTCTGCCAGACAATCCTGTTCATTATCTCCAGAACTCTTTAATTTATAATCATATATTTTTTCATTATATCTTTCTCACTAGAATTTGAGAGTAGAAAACAGCTTTGTTTTGCTCCTGTTGTTTACCACCATGTCTCTAGCACTTAATATGCTACCTGGCAAGTAGCAGGTGCTCTGTATTTTTTAAGTGGCCCTTACATGATTTTGGCTTCTTACATCATTAATGTCATAAACTGGAAATTTATAGGTTTATGGTCATTACTACATGCAAAACAATATGCTAAGTCCTTTGACAAATGTGAAACTGTATAAAAAGTGAGTCCTAATCTCAGTTTATAATTTACAAAGGAAGATATGATATACCTTAGATAATATAATGTAGTCAAATTAAATATCATATACAATGAGGAGACAAGAGACAGTTGGTTGCTGACAAAGAGTGTAGGCATAAAGGCAGTTTCAAGACCCAAACTTATGCAGACAGCAGGGCAGGGGAAATGAAAGAGCTCGTAAGGCATTGGGGAAAAAAACTGATGTGTATTGTGTGGTGTAGGTACTAAGAGGAAGTAAAATATGACCAGCATTTTTAGCCCTGGTGACAGAGACACTGGTAATACCATGAAAAACAAAACATAAAGCAACCAGATGGAGGAGTTGGAATGGGGAAGAACAGGGTGGGTGGAGGGGTGCATGGTGTTGGGGGAGATGGAGAGTGTGTTTAGATAGTACTTGCTGGGTTCTAGAGATAAGTTTGAGGTATTGGTGGGACATTCATGTAGATACGTCTGGCAAGTAGTGTTTTTTGTTACACTTTTTAAAATTAGATTTTAAAAAATTACTAAGGTAAAGCATGTAAAACAATTAGAGATGCATTAAACATTTTTTATAATTTCTCTGCCTCTCCCTAATCTAACCTTCTAAGACACCCCTTTAAACTGTTACACCCAAGTGCTTGCCTCAAGGTCAGCTTTTAGGGGATCCATACTCAGTACTAAAGTTACCAACCAGAGACAAGAAGCTCAATTCTTCTATCCAGATACATACTATTAGACCACACTTCTTGATGCTTTTTTTTTCTTTTTTTAAAGACAGTCTTGCTCTGTTGCCCAGGCCTGGGTTAAAGTGATTCTCTGAGTAGTTGGAACTACAGGTGTGTGTCATCACACCCAGCTAATTATTTGTATTTTTTTTTTTAAGTAGAGATGGGGTTTCACCATGTTGGCCAGACTGCTCTTGAACTGGCTTCAAGTGATCTACTTGCATTGGCATCCCAAAGTGCTGGGATTACAGGCGTGAGCCACCGCACTTGACCCTGATGCTTTAATATAGGTATCAATGACAAGGTTGCTTTAAACGAAACATGAATCAAAGGCTTCTCTTCAATTGTAAGACTTCTGAAACCTGCTGAGAAAGTGTATGAGACATGGCTAAAGAATCCCTAATCCCTGAAAGACTGAGAGGCTGAGGCATCTATCCAAGGACTCTCATCCTCAACTGGTGGAGAGATCACCTCCCGACACTTGCAGATTGTACCTGTTTGCCAGCAAGCAAGCTCCCAGGTATGCTCAGACAGTTATGAGAGACAAAAACGTGGGAGCTGGGAAGCTGCCAATGTTATGAGATTGTCTTCCCAGTCACAGGTGGGCTCGTGTGGCCCAAGGGGTAGGGCATCAACAGTGTCTGCTACAACTGTCAATCAGAACCTGGAGTGATTTGTTAGTATTGCTCAAATCTGGTTTTTATTTGCATAATTAAGTTTTCTCTTGTTGGATGAGGAAGATGAGTACATGGGGGCAAAGCACTTAATACAATGCTTAGCACATAATAATGAGTAAATAGACCTTTTTCCTTCATCACTCTTTTCTTCCCTTTTAGCATCATCATCATGAATGTTATAATTTTTTTAGAAATGAACTACCTACAGAAATAAACTATGTATAAAAATCTGAAATCAAGGCAATGACCTATATGTGGAAGATTATCTTAGTTAATAAAGCACTATTTATGTCTGTATTTGCTTATACTTATTCACTCATTCAACAAATTTATTGAATGCCGGTTACATGTTACTGAGAGATGCCATGCATACCACGGCAAAAAGCATTGGGATCATTATCTTGTTTAGATGGGCATGCCAAAAGGGCAACATGGTAATAAATAATAAATAAATATTTCCTTTATTTTCTTGTCACTTTTCAGTATATACTTGTCATTTTTTAATATATACAAGTAGATTTTTTTTTCTACAGCGTAACTATCAATATGTCATTTTTCAACTCTGTCCTTAGGAGTATCCTAATAGTTCCTCCCTCTCCTCAACCCAAATAAATTAGAATTTCTCGCCTGGGGCTTCATGCCCTCCTTGTTTGGCCTTAAGCTCACTTTCTTTCTATCCACCCCAAACATAACCTATTTTACCTTCCCTCTCAGCATGTTCCCTTTACTTTGGTAAATTGACAAATCAAGCCAGTAGAGTGTCAAATGCCACACAAGATGGTGCATAACAGAGAACGGATGAGGAGGTTTCTTCTGGCTGGGATGTTCAGGGCAATTTTTCTGCAGTAGGAGGGTAATTTTGATAAATATTACTTTTTACCCTTCTTTTCACAACTCCGAAACTACTGCTACTTTTAAAACCAACTCTATTTCATGCTTCAATTCAAAAGAAGAAACAATTGCCCCTCTTGTTACAGTGTATAAAAGACTTGGTATAAAATCATTCTCCTCTCAGGGCACATAGTTATTATGTGACGACCTTTTATCTCATAAGTAATCTGACCTGGAAGATTGAATTTATACACTGGGATGATTTAACAACTGGTCCACACTGGCTCTCAAAGGTTCACAAGACACACAGTTTGCAGCATTGCTTTCCTTTATTATGAGGAGTTAGAATCTATTTTATGTAAAAGTGCTACACAGCAGTGTTTTGCCACAAGATTCTCACACACATGGCTTCATCTTGGTAAAATAGAGTTCCAGGCATTTTTGGAAAGGAATATGGTGAAAAAAAGTAGAATTATGCATAAAGTAAGATCACACAGCAAGCATATGTACATATGTCCAAGCACCCTGAAAACACAAAAGAAGCTAACGATATGTTCTTATTCATCAATAGCTGGCAATCTAACTGGAGAAAACTAGGAAACAATTTCAAACAACTTACAAAATATGTTGTGGATATAGCCCAAATAATATAATAGTGGGATTTTCAGAGTAGCAAAACGTTGTATGGGCAACTAAAAGAAATTTAGTTAAATCTTAGTCTTTAAACTTAATCTTACTTTTTCTTTTTCTTTCTATTTCTTTCTTTCACCAGACCAAACTGGAGGGACATAAACATTAGTCCTTGTAGACTAGATAAAAGAGATAAGAGAACATGAAAGACTAAAATATCATCAGTAAATAGGAAGATAAAAGAGTGAAATGAGGCTATACCACTTTGTAAGAACAACAGTAGGAAATGAGAGAAATAATTTAATGCACTGAGGTTTCCTGAATGGTTTAGAACTCAGCAGAATTTGGGGGAAAATAATTATAATTTTCATTAGTAAAATATTGTGCATATTACTACAAATAAAAAATAATATCAACTCTATCTTATGTCTGTGAATTGAAAGACCAGCAGAGAGCTTAGATGTGCTATTTTTGGTATACACTGGAAATCAGCTTTGTTTATAACAGTTGCACAGTATATTGGCCCAGTGAAGTAAATTTCCTCTGTTTACAGAAACTAGAATAACTATTTTGATTTTAAAACTGTATGTTGTTCATTTCTTTTTTAAAAAAAACTTGTTAGAATTGTGGATAAAAGTAAAAATTTTAAATTCAAATCTTTTTTTTACTTCTGTCTACAAGGTTGATAATACTAATTCAACACAATAATAATATAAAAATTTTACTTGTAGAATGTAAAAATATTGCTTATTCTTTTCATGGTTCACATAAAAATCTGCAGGCTTATTTAAAACCAGTTTTAGAAACTAAACAGGGATTTGAGAGACCTGAAGTTCCTAATAATGGAACTGCCCTTGTATTTTCACAACTTTCTTGTTATTAAAATGAAAGGGGTAAATCAGATTGTCACTAAAGTTATATTCATTTCCAAAATGTTACTGTTTTTAGTTCTCATAGGCAGCACGACAACCCTCATTATTTCAGAGAGAACCCTCTTCTTTCATGCAATAGGAATCAGAAAACCATACACAGATAGATGAACAGGTAAAGAGCATTCAATCGGCCGGGCGCGGTGGCTCAAGCCTGTAATCCCAGCACTTTGGGAGGCCGAGACGGGCGGATCACGAGGTCAGGAGATCGAGACCATCCTGGCGAACACGGTGAAACCCCGTCTCTACTAAAAAAATACAAAAAACTAGCCGGGCGAGGTGGCGGGCGCCTGTAGTCCCAGCTACACAGGAGGCTGAGGCAGGAGAATGGCGTAAACCCGGGAGGCGGAGCTTGCAGTGAGCTGAGATCCGGCCACTGCGCTCCAGCCCCGGCGACAGAGCGAGACTCCGTCTCAAAAAAAAAAAAAAAAAAAAAAAAAAAAGCATTCAATCAGTAGATATCTCTATTCAAGAAGGTGAGATGATGCAACAATAAGAAATATATGAATCATGAATAAACATCAACATCTATCTATCTGGCTATGTATCAACATCTATAATCAACTATCTATCTATATCATCTTCTTAGCATATTATGGCCTCGTTAAGTGTAAGCATATTAGGAAACTTAACTTTTCTTTCCAGAACTGTTGGATAACACTGTTTTCTAGTGTTTTGCAATTGCCTTTCCTAAAACTCCCTTTCCTTTGTACTCTTACATATGTAGACTTCTGATAAATGATCATCATCATAATAAATTATACTTGTTTAGATCTTTGTAATTTATAAAATACATTTTCTCAAGTTGCACCAAAATAGATATAAGGTTATTAACAGTAAAGCTTGAGATCTAAGCAGCATTGTATGGTGCAATGAAATGATAGACAATGATATAAAATGCACATGTAAGGTTTCAGAAACAGGTGGAAACTAACCAAAACAGCAACAGGTCCATATGTTCCTGGGCAAAGGCTGTGAACAGAGCTGAAACTTCTATGACCTGTCTTTGGCATCTTAATGATACTGAGATTGGTGGGGGCCAGTGGCTCACACCTGTAATCTCAGCAATTCGCAAGGCTGTGACGGGAGGATTGCTTGAACCAAGGAGTTCAAGACAAGCCTGGGCAACATGGCAAAATGCTGTCTCTCCAAAAACTACAAAAATTAACCACCATGGTGGCCTGCTCCTGTAGTCCCAGCTACTCAGGAGGCTGAGGTAGGAGGATTGCTTCAGCCTTCAGCGAGCCATGATTGCACCTTTGTGCTCCAGCCTGGGTGACATATATATATATATGGAGGTTGCCCAGGGAACATGTTAACAAAAACATTTTAACAAGCAAGTGGGACAGTGTTTGTTCAAGGTCTGGTCAGCTATTCAAATTGACTATTTTTTTAAACTATTTTTTCCCCAATGTATAGAGAAGAGACATACATATCCTATTTGTATATAGAGAAGAGAAGCTCCGTATCTGAAGATGTCAGAAAAAGTCTACCCTAAGTAATCACCTCTGATTACTCCAAGAAATCTTGCCTTTAAATGTTTATAGCACCTATTTATGTAATTCCTAGCTTAGCTCAATTTAGATTGACAACTTGTTTTCCTTGTAAATTAAGAAAGTCTTAGAAATTCAAACTCTTGATCATTGTCTTTATTAAGACAGTTTTGAGAAGCCACTCCACCTCGCTCAGTGCTGTTCATGTGCATGAGTTAAATATTAGAAAATGGACCTGAAGGAATGAAATAAAGCAGAATGAATTTTGAGATCTATGTTCAGTTTTCATAATGAAACTTTTTATTTAAAATAATTATTGGACCATTGACCTTCCTATATTCAAGTATAAATATAAAAATAAATCTATTTCAAACTCTAGAATGATTATCAGGTTATTTACTCTTGAGACATAATTGCCCCTTCTACATTTCTGTCCATATTTATGAGTATTATATTAAATTTAATAAGCTGATACTGTAAAGGCCCATGGTTTTAGCAATCTTATGTAATTCTTTAGGGCCAGCAGACGTGGACTAATAGCAGAGCTGTGGGCCCTGCAGTAGATAAAGCAAGGTCTGGGTGGAAATGATTCAAATCTAATCTTACCACTCTTTTACAACTGTAACTTCCACCAGCATCACGTTTTATTCAAACGTGGGTAAAGTTACTACATGGCTTTTGGCTGTTAAGTGATTTTGGAAGTGCTCATAAATCTTTATGAAATTCAATTCAGTTTTTAACAAGTAATAGTTTAGGGAATGGGCAAAAATGCTTTCATAGCTTCACTGAAAAAAATTTCATTGAATCAAATAAAATTTTAGTGGCTTGACTGAAATGAATCCTTGTTATGGGATGATGGCTGGTATTAACAGTAGATACTGCCAATGGGCATTTTTGTAACTTTGAGTCCCTTAGGTTTTTCATAAAATAAAAACTACAAGAGCAGAATAAGGGATGGGGACAGGATTAAACCTTTCTCACTGTCCTCAGACTCACATTCTAAATCAGACTGTCAGTAGCATCAGACATTTTTTAATTCAGGAGAACTGTCCTTAAGAACAACAACAAAAGTTCAAGATTTTATAACCTCTTTTGATAATCTTTCACAGACAGGAATTCCAAAGGGCTTTTGACTTCAACGCAGAGAAATTCCCTATTTTTCACTAGAGAACTCAGTTAAAAGAGACAGGAGGTGTACACAGGCTAAGAGTATTGTTTGAAGTGAGATGATAGTCTGACTTGTAAATAACATCAAAAGAGCTCCCGTATGGGGGTTGAATTGAAGAAAGAAACACTTAAGGGCAACCTTCTTGTTCTTCTATATCCCTCTGATTTGTAACTCAGATGTCTGTTAACAGATTAAAATCTGTCCCCTTCTTATTTTGCAACCTCCCTGACCACGTGTCAGTGTCAGTATACTTAGAACTCGAATCTGCTTCTTTCAGGTTCCCCCCATCACAACGAGAATGACTCTGATATTATCCCTTTAGTCTATACTGTAAATGCTGTTCAGTCTACCAGAGGCTTTTGATTTAAAACTGGCTTTGTCCTCATGGACAAATCTTAGGCATCATCATGTAAAGTATATACAAGTTCGCTGTTTTCTTCAAATGCATTCTATGCCTAGTCATTCTTTCTCTGTGAATATTTAGTGGCACCTACCCTATGCCAGGTATGGCTGGTGCTATAAATACAAACATAAATAAGGCAGGATCCCACATTCAAGGAAATTACTGTATGTTCAAATGAGATTGATGTAAAACAAATAAATAAAATACTACACTTTTTAAAGTGCAATATTGTGTATGGGAACAAAGAAAGGAATGGCCAATCCTGAGGGTCAGGTAAAGCTTTATCAGAGGGGGACACCTAAATTGAATCTCTCCGTTTGAGTAGGTGCTTACGAGGGAGATAAGGTGGAGCACTAAGACAGTGTGAAATCAGGAAACTTTATGCACCTGTCATAGAACAGGTAGCGGTGGGAACAGACAGAATAGGTAGGCAAAGTTTAGATTATGTCAAGCTTATATGCCATGCTAAGAAGTATAGATTTTTAGTGAAGTCAGAAAAAACTACCTTATGCAGTAGAATAATATGCTTACATAGACTGAAGTGATGGGAAATTAACAGACAGCCTAGTTAAATGATTGATGTATTAGTATAGGAGAAATATGCCAAGAGCCCTAACTAAATGTCTTAAATGGCTAAAGAGAAAGAGATGGGGTGAGGGCAAGGGAGAACTTAAGCATGGTGTCCACAGTTTTGGGTGGCTGGGTAATGCCATTCAGTGTGATAAGGTGTAAAGGAGAGGAACAGGTCTCAACGGGAGGATAATTAGGGTGGAGTTGATTAGGGTGTTGAGCTTGAATTTTCTGAGACATGCAAGTGAATGTGTTCCAGAGACAATTAATATATACAACTTGGGACTCAGAAGAGACGTATTTGCTAAAGATATTATCTTAGTAGCATTATTAACATATAGGTGGATGATGGAGAGATATGGAAGGAAAATAGAAAGGAGCTATGGAAAGAATCTTGGAGGATAATAAACTTTTGGATCCAGCAGAGGAAAAGCAAACATAATTAGATCTAAGAATCATTAGAGAGCTAGGAAAACCAGGGAAATGTTTCAGAAGACCAAAAGTATAGAGTTTTAAGACGAAAGTGGCCTACATGTGATTGTGACTTTTAGGTCACATACAATGGGGATTTAGCAATTAGAGGTTTGGGGAGGACACAAGGTTTGTAAGACTTAGAGTATCTGGAGGAAGATGAGTGAGAACAATGAGTCTCGAAACTGACCCTGGGGCTGCAGGTTTGCTCTATCCAAGAGGGAAGCCTGAGTGGCGGCCCTTTGAGGTCATCACAGGCTTATTCTCTGGACCAGCATGAAGACCAAAAATCAGTCTCTGGAGAGGAAGTCTGCTCCTTCTGAAAATCGGATTTACCACACAGCTGGTTATCTCATTTCCCTACCCACTCTTTTCTGCTGGCATAGGCCTCATCTTCTCTTTTTCTCCTATAACTACTAGATACCAAACCCTCCCACAAATCTCCATCTACCAGCTTTGGTGTTAATTTTTAATTTTCCTATCTCTTCTTAGGATGATACTAAGCGTGACAATGGACCATGGTAGCTTTACTACCCCAAATTCCAGCTACTTCAGTTTCTTCAAATTTAGGAGGGGAGGCGATAGGCATATGAATCATAGTGCTTAAAAACCTCACATGGAGAATGTAGCTATATTAAGGAGTGTTGGAAAAGGCAGGAGGCAACAGGAGCCAAGTTTTGGGCTCAGCAGGGAAATACTGAATGCAGCCGAAGACACAGTCTTACTTAGACATGACACACCAGACTCTATTCTCAGATGTTAAATCTTCTTGGTCTCACTGCCCTGATGGCACAGTGCTTGGGCTGAGAGGTCAGCATGTAATTATGTTGTTGCATTTCAGATAGGCAGATAGAGAAGGTCAGATCTTCTCTGAGAAGGTCAGAAGGTCTCGAAATTTTAAATGAGCTCATCCCACCCAGGTACTCTGGTGATATTTCTGAGAACAGGTTGAGTTTTAAATAAACTTAGAGATTTCAGAATCTAGGAGAATTTGAAGCATTTCCAAGGAACCAAATACTTTCAATAAAGTGGGAATCTTATTCTGGAGAATTTAGTGGCCACAGACTTGGCTGTTTTCATTTTTGCTAACTGATAAACTTGAAGCCAAGGCAGCTCTGATGTTAACTAGGGATGTAAAGTGACTGTGAAACAGACACACACACACGCTTTGTAAACTTGTGCTCTACTAAAGTGAGAGAAGATAGGTAAGTTGTGGAATTAATTTTCTATTCAACATTAGAATGTAAGATCTGCACAAAAGGTGTTACGTATGTTGCACTCTAAGCAGTATTTTCAGTCAGTTGTAGGTCATACATATTAAGTGGTTAAGCAGAAATTCCAGTGTCGAGTTCTTAGGAAAACTTGCTGATCACCCCCAGGTGGTGACAAAACAATCCCCAATGATAGCAAAACACCCGGAGAATGTCTTCTAAGACAGTGCATCTCAAATTTTAATGTGGGTGTGAATCATCTGGAGATCTTGTTCAAATGCAAATTCTGATTTAGTAGGTCTGGGTGAGGCCTGAGATTCTGCATTTCTACCATGTTCCCAGATTATCCCAAACTGCTAGGCTATGGATCACACTTTGGTAGTAAAGTTTTAAGAGAATATTCTTAGTTGAGTCTCATTACACAGTTATACCAGCCAAGTATAAAGTCTATTGTCAGAAATGCCAGCAAAGAAAATCTGAACTGAGCAGCTAAGTGTAAATCAATATTTTTGGTCAATATCTTGTGGTTGAAAAATGAAATTAGACTATGTAATGAAAATCTATTTTGACATTTAGTTAGAAGTCATATAAATCCTTTTTTATAGATGAGATAAAATTTTGTGGCATGCTATTTTTTTATGATCAGATTCAATGAATTGTAGTTAGAAATCTTGTCTCTCCCTGTCTGGATATTGTCATGGTAAAATTTCTGTTGTAGTTACAGATATTTAACTTAAATTAAATGCCTTTTTTGAAATACCACCAAACGGAACTATGTGTAAAAAATACTTTTACCTGTTTTCTTTCTTTCTTCCTTCCTCCCTGTGTGTCTGCCTTTCTGCCTCTGGAGGAGAAGGAAGAGAAGGGGGAGGATAGCAGCTTCCCTAATAACTCAAGTTTTTAATGATTTTAATTAATAATGGAAAGGGAAAAATACAAGGAGCAATTTTCTAGCTATATCTTTACAGGAACTTTGATATAAACAAGCCTTCTAATTCTTGAGAATTAATAACATTTTGGAGAATCCAAATCTTAACATCAAGCATTAATTTTGGTAAATTCTCCCAAGTAGTTGATTTTTTTCATCAAGAAAGATTGTAACACTTAAATGTTTAGATGTTTACAGCCTACTGTGGGCTTTCAAAGCACATCACTGATATACCATGATTTTGAGAAATACTATTTGATTCCGTAAAATTCACTCCTTTGTCCAGTAATGGTGTTTTGAAGAAGAGTGGTTCTGTGAACAAGATCATTATTTCCCAAATGAGAGTTCCATCATCACATAAAGTTTGAGAAAAATCTAGGTTCTCTTTTGTAGAGAACTAAAGCATATCATTATTTGAAAAGTTATGAAAAAAATTGTTGCACTCTGTTTAATCACAAATTTATCTGTCCATAGATCATACTTTGGAAAATGTTTGCTTTTGTCACCCTTCTACCTATTCCCATATTAATTAAGTTTTTGGTTTAGGGAAGAACCAGGCAGAATGCCTTTCCTTTTACCATCAGTAAGGTGACATTCTTTGCAGAAATTTCCCCAGGTGACTATCTCTGAAGTCTTTTTGGACAAGGAGGATATTCTGAGCTCTGTGGGATGCCATGAAAGTGAATGGTCAACAAAGGGGAATGGGATGATCAGGACATAATTGGACCAATATTTTCTTGTTTATTTTAGATATGGGGGTACATATGCAGGTTTCTTACATGGGCATATTGCATAATGGTGAGGTTTGGGCTTCTAGAAAACCCATCACTCAAATAGTGAACATTGTATGTAATAGGTAAATTTTCAACTCTCGTCCCCTGCATCCTGCCCTATTTTGGAATCCTCAGTATTCATTATTTCCATCTTTATGTCCATGTGACCCATTGTTTAGCTCTCACTTATAAGGGAGGACATATGGTATTTGATTTTCTGTTTCGGAGTTATTTCACTTAAAATAATGACCCCCAGCTCCATCTATGTTGCTGTGAATGACATGATTTATTCTTTCTTATGGCTGCATAGTATTCCACAGTATGGGGTGTGTGTGTGTGTGTGTGTGTGTATGTGTGTGTGTGTATATGTGTGTGTGTGTGTGTGTATATATGTGTATATATATATAAAATTTTCTTTATCCAGTGAACTGTTGATGGACACTTAGGTTGATTCTATGACTTTGCTATTGTGAATAGTGCTGTGATGAACATGCCAGGGCAGGTATCTTTATAATAAAACTATTTCTTTTCCTTTGGGTAGGTAACCAATAGTGGGATTGCTGGGTCAAATGGTAGTTATATTTTTAGTTATTTGAGAACCTTTATGCTGATTTCCACAGTAGTTGAACTAATTTGCATTCCAACCAACAATGTATAAGCATTTCTTTTTCTCTTTGAAAACATTTTTAGAATTTTTTTAAAATGTTTTTGACATTTTAATAATACCCATTCTGATCAGTATGAGATGGTGTCTCAGTGTGGTTTTAATTTGCATTTTTCTGATGATTAGTGATGTTGAGCACTTTTTCATGGTTTTGGATATTTGTATGCCTTCTTTTGAAAAGTGTCTGTACATGTCCATTGCCCACTTTTTAATTGGGTTATTTATTTTTTTCTTGTGGATTTGTTTAAGTTACATATTCTGGAATTTAGTTCTTTGTCAAAAAATATTTGTATAGTTTGCAAATATTTTCTCCTATTCTGTAGGTTGTCTGCTTACTCTGTTGATAGTTTCTTTTGCTGTGCAGAAGCTCTTTAGTTTTAATTAGGTTCCAGTTGTCAATTTTGTTTTGGTTGTGTTTGCTTTTGAGGTCTCATAAGTTATTTGCCATAGTTTATTTGCCTAAGCCCATGTCCAGAAGAGTATATCCAGGTTTTCTTCTAGGATTTTTATTTTTTGAGGTCTTACATTTAAGTATTTAATCCATATTGAGTTAATTTTTGTATAGGATGATAAGCAGGGGTCAAGTTTTATTCTTCTGCATGTGGTTAGCCAGTTTTCTCAGCACTATTTATTGAGTAGGGTGTCCTTTCCCTATCATTTGTGTTTGTTGCCTTTGTCAATGATAAGTGGATTGTAGCTATGTGGCTTTATTTCTGGATACTCTATTCTATTCCTCTGATCTGTATGTCTATTTTTGTATCAGTAACATACTGTTTTGGTTACTATAGTATAGTTTGAACTTGGGTAATGTGATGCCTCTGGCTTTGTTCTTTTTACTTAAGATTGCTTTGGCTATTTAGGCTCTTTTTGCTTCCATATGAATTTTATTTTTTTTATTTTATTTTTATTTTTTTTATTTTTTTTGAGACGGAGTCTCACTGTGTCACCCAGGCTGGAGTGCAGTGGCACGATCTCGGCTCACTGCAAGCTCCGCCTCCCGGGTTCACGCCATTCTCCCGCCTCAGCCTCCGAGTAGCTGGGACTACAGGCGCCCGCCACCACCCTGGCTAGTTTTTTGTATTTTTAGTAGAGACGGGGTTTCACCATGTAAGCCAGGATGGTCTCGATCTCCTGACCTCGTGATCCACCCGCCTCGGCCTCCCAAAGTGCTGGGATTACAGGCTTAAGCCACCGTGCCCAGCCCTATATGAATTTTAGAATTACTTTTTCTAATTCTGTGAAAAATGAAATTGTTAATTTGATAGGGATTGGGTTGAATCTGTTGATTGCTTTAGAAAGTATAGTCATTTTAATAATAATTCTTATCCATGAGCATGGGATGTTTTACCATTTGTTTGTCCAATTTCTTTCACAGTGTTTTGTAGTTCTCCCTGTAGAGGTCTTTCACTTCCTTGGTTAAATGGAAGTGAAAGCCCTCCATTTATTGCTAGGTGTTTTGATAGTTTTTTTTGGGCGGGGGGGAACTATTACAAATGGGATTGCATTCTTAATTTGGTTCTCAGCTTGAGCATTGTTGGTGTATAGAAATGCAGGTGATTATGTGTGTTAATTTTGTCTCCTAAAACTTGACTGAAGTCATTTATCAGGCCTAGGAGTCTTGTGAAGGAATCTTTAGAATTTTCTAAATATAAAGATCATATCACCAGTCAATAAAGATTATTTGACTTCTTCTTTTCCAGTTTGAGTGCCTTTTATTTTTTTATCTTGCCTGATTGCTCTGGCTAGGACTTCCACTACTATGTTAAATAGGAGGGGTGAAAGTGGACATCTTTGTCTTGCTCTAATTCTTAGGAGAAATGCTTGAAATGTTGCCCTAGTCAATATATTGGCTGTGGATTTGTCACAGATGGCTCTGATTATTTTGAGGGATGCTCCTTTGATGTCTAGTTTATTGAGGCTTTTTATCATAAAGGGATGTTGAGTTTTATTGGAAGTATTTTCTGCATCTATTGAGATGATCAAATGATTTTGTTTTTAAGTCTATTTATGTAGTAAATCACATTGACTTGTATATGTTGAACCATCCTTACACACAAGTGGCTCAATCTTGACTCTTCACTTGGGACTGATGCATCATATAACATTGGAGCACTATTAACAAGAAATGGAAGTAGGGAGGGCTTCTGGGAAGGCAACTAACAGTGCCTAAAGGAAATTTTTAAGAAAAATGTATGCATCACTTTCACTGCTTTCATACTGGTTTAAGCCAAAATCTTTTCTCATTTTTGCAGAAGCTTTGGACTGATGCTTCCATTCTTATTCCCTCGCTATTAGTCCTCCAGATGGCTGCCAGGACAATCATTTAAAACCATAAATCAAGTCTGTTACTTCCCTGCTACAAACCCTCCAAGGGCTTTCCATTTCATTTAGTATAAACTCCATGCCCTTGGTCATGGCTAAAAAGTCCTGTGAACTTTTGCAACCTGTATTAGTCTTTTCTCACACTGCTAAAAAAGTGACAAGACATACCCAGGACTGGGTAATTTACCAAAAAAAAACAAAAGAGGCTTAATGGACTCACAGTTCCACATGGATGGGGAGTCCTCACAATCATGGCAGAAGGCAAATGAGGAGCAAAGTCACTTTTTACCGTGGTGGCCAGCAAGAGAGAACATGTGCAGGGGAACTCCCCTTTATAAAACCATCAGATCTTGTAAGACTTATTCACAATCATGAGAACAGCATGGTAAAGTCTCCCCCCAAGCTCCTATGATTCAAATATCTCCCACTGGGTCCCTCCCATGACACTTGGGAATTATGGGAGATACAATTCTAGATAAAATTCGGGTTGGGACACAGCCAAACCATATCACAACCTCATCTCATGCTTTGTTCACTTTATTCTAGTCTTGGCTCTTTGCTCTTCCTCCAGAATGCGAGATTATTTTTTTTAATCTCATACCATTGGTACTTTCTCTTTTTTGCTTGAAAGTTTCTTTCTTTATGTTTTGACATGACTTTTTCCCCTATTCCTGTTCATGTACCACCTCCTTAGGGACAATGTTCCTGATCAGACTCTCTAAGACACTGCTTTATTTTTCTTATCTGCTTTCTTTTTGTCCTTTAATTACATACTTGTCTATATTCTGTCACTTCCACCAAAATATTGAAACATGAGTTGATCTTGTTTATCGCTGGATGTCAGCACTTACAACAGTCTTACATTGCAGACTAGCAAATATATGTGGATTACATGAATGAAATCTATAAAGTTAAAAGAGAAACTCATAGCCAGTTAAAATAGAAGATGATGGGTTGTTTGTAAACAAAACATACAGAGTAGTGGCACTAATGAAAACTCTGAATAGCAAAAATCTTATTGACATCTTTGATCTCATTTAGACCCAGAGATGGGGCTGAATTTACTGAATATTAACAAATCTAAAAAACTGCATTTGTAATGCAACAACAACAAAAAAATAAGTGGGACCTAATAAAACTAAAAAGCTTCTGCATAGCAAAAGAAATAATCAGCAGAGTAAACAGAAAACCCACAGAGTGGGAGAAAATATTCACAAACTATGCATCCTACAAAGGAATAATATGCAGAATCTACAATGAATTCAAACAAATCAGCAAGAAAAAATCAGATAATCCCATGAAAAAGTGGGCAAAGGACATGAATAGATAATTCTCAAAAGAAAGTATACAAACAGCCAACAAACATATGAAAAAATGCTCAACATCACTAATTACCAGGGAAAGGAAAATTAAAATTACAATGAGATAACACCTTACTACTGCGTGAATGGCCATAATTAAAAAGTCAAAAACAATAGATTGTCATGGATGTGGTGAAAAGGGAACACTTTTACACTATTGGTGAGAATATAAACTAGTACAACCACTATGGAAAACAGTACAGAGATTCCTTAAAGAACTAAGAGAACTACCATTCGATCCAGTAATCCCACTAAATGTATCTACCCACGGGAAAAAGAAGTCATTATATGAAAAAGACACATGTACATGTATGTTTATAGCAGCACAATTCACAGTTTCAAAGATATGAAACCAACCTAAGTGTCTATCAGCCAACAAGTGGATAAAGAAAATTTTATATATATATATATATATACACACATATATACTATAGAATACTACTCATTCATAAAAAGGAATGAAATAATGTATTTTGCAGCAACTTGGATGGAGCTGGAGGCCATTATTCTAAGTAAAGTAACTCAGACAGGACTGGAAAACCAAGTATTGTATGTTCTCACTTATAAGTGGGAGCTAAGCTATGAGGATGCGAAGGCATAAGAATGATATAATGGACTTTAAGGACTTGGCATGTGGAGTGCAATAACTGTGAGTTGGGTGAGGGATAAAAGGCTACCTATGGGGTATAGTGTACACTGCTCGAGTGATGGAAGGGCCAAAATCTCAGAAATTACCACTAAAAAATTCCGTATAACCAAAAACCACCTGTACCTCAAAAGTCATTAAAATAAAAACAAAAATTATTAAAGAAAAATAAAATTAGTAGCTTCAGGTGATAACATGCATTTGCAATGCTTGGTTTGAAAGTTCTGTCTTAATAATCCTATTTGGAGACCCATCTGAGCCCTCTGCTGACACCTTTGGCATCTGCAACTCTACCACATTAGATATTGGAATTAGAGACTTTTTTTTACCAATATAAGGGAGAGCTACCTGTAAAGATATAAGAAAAAAGTACTGATTCTTAGAGGAAGTCATAGATTGAAATGAACATTTTAAATTAGACAGGATCTAAGGTGTCTTCCAACTATTGGGTTTTAAGTTCCAGTTTTCCACTTATCCGAAAACTGATCTTTCCTTAGATTAAATTCTATTTAAAGTAAACTTCTTAGAAAACATCTTCTAAGACATTAAAAATTAAGTCTAGATTATTCATAAATTTAAGAGACAATTTTGTCTGGGTTGGACATTGTTTTACACATAAAGGACTCAAACTAATTTTTTTATATGCAAGAATATTTTGAGTATAGATGATATCATCAGACTTTAACACTCAACTTAATTTCTGTTACGTTTTTAAAGCTTATTGCCTGTCTATCATACCTTGTCTGTTATTCTATATGTTAAATTCAAGTAGTAAGATTTATAATAGAAGTCAGATTTTAAAAATCTGGAACCAATTAAAGACATTCACTTTTAACATGGCCTTAGTCCCAGAAGTTTTATATTAGCAATGTAAAGCATTCCACGCTAATAGAAAAATTGGATTAATATTAATATGAGAGGTTATTTTTCAAAAGGCTTTAGACTTATGTCAATGACCTAATGATAAATGTTCCAGTAAAATTTGCACCTTTAAGAATTCTTTATACATTGTCACTGCATCTTGTACATGTCACAGTCTCCATTTGGACAATAGACAGAGAACTGTTCTGTTAAACAGGGCTAAGAAGTAGCTGTAGCAGGGACTGCTGGCTGTTCACCAAAGTTCATTCTCTTCTTCTGCTCTAGTAATATGGTTGGGCTAAAGATGTCACCACAAAACCAGAACTACATTTTCTAGCACTGCCACCCTTCATCAATCCTTTCAGAAAAGCATGACTGCTTGACTTCATTTTCACCATTGGAAAATAAATGGAAGTGATGTGTACCTCTTCCAGGCCTAGTGTCAGAGGCACTCAAACTAGAGCGACTTCATCTTAAATAGGGGCTGGGTAAAATAAGGCTGAGACCTACTGGGCTGCATTCCCAGGAGGTTAGGCATTGTTAGCCACAGGATGAGACAGGAGGTCAGCACAAGATACGGGTCACAAAGATTGCAAGAAAGAAGCCAGCCAAAACCTATCAAAACCAAGATGGTGATAAAAGGGACCTCTAGTAGTCCTCACTGCTCATTGCATGCTAATTATAATGCACTAGCATGCTAAAAGATACTGCCACCAGTGCCATGACAATTTACAAAGCCATGGCAATGTCAGGAAGTTACCCTATATGGTCTAAAAGAGAAGAACCCTCAGTTCAGAGGAATTGCCCACTATTTCCTGGAAAACTCATGAATAATCCACTCCTTGTTTAGCATACAATCAAGAAATGACCGTCAAAATAGCGAACCAGCAGTCCTTGGGGCTGCTCGGCCTATGGAGGACCCATTCTTTTATTCCTTAACTTGCTTCAAAGTCGCTCTTGCACAAGTTCCAAGAACCCTTTCTTGGGGTCTGGATCAGGACCCTTTTCTAGTAATGCTGGGATTTAAAACATTGGGATTATATTCGTTGATGCTCTTTCCTCTTTCCATAAACTGGAATAAATACTGTTTAAAGAAAACTTCCTTAGTAAACATCCCTCATGGGGTTAAGGGCAACAGTCCAGATGATAATGGAGAGAGAAAATGGTAAGACCTGATCCCAGAATGACTGCGTGGACCACAGCAGGCTGCCTATTTGCTCTGGATTGACATGTAAGGAAGAAATAAAAGCCATTTTAAAACCCACTGCACTGTGAAGACTTACCGTAATAACATTATAACAATTTGGCCTTTTATGCTAAATAATACAGGGGCTAAAGCCATCCTGGGTGCCCTCCTACCCCACTTTCATGTTGTGCTCTCTTTTCATGGTAGCTCCTCATTCCCCAGAACCCTCAGGAAGCTACCTGCATGTGTGCTCTATTTTGGATTCTTTTCTTCATGATTTTGGCTTGCTTGACTTCTAAATCCTGAGTTTTGTTGCATTTAGTTTTAGCTGTTTGGCTCATTCAAAGGCATCTAATTAACTCAGTCAGTTTTTTAGAAGCTTATAGACCATTATGTCTGATTAAAGGCATTATTTTACCTCAGAGTTGTGACTTAATCCAAATGAATAGATTTTTTTTTTTTAATTGGCAGAAGTTCCAGCAGAAGTCCACAGATTATTCTAGGGTCTGTTCAATTATATTCTATAATGTTGGATTTTCCCTTCAGATTCTCAGGTGAGAGCAGAGCTCAGCTTCCCCTTCCAAGACAGATAAAGAACAAAAAATGAGGCTGGGATCTTCCCATTTCTTTGTCACTGTTTTGCTAGATGGCCAGAAGTAAGAGATTGTCCCAAATTTTAATCTGAAAAATGTAGGCTTAATTTATTATTTCAAACAGTCATGAACTAGACAAATATCAATTACTATCTACTATCTAACTTTAACTAATGAGATTGCTTGATTCAACTTAGATTTCAGAAGTTTCCATTTACTTGTTACAATGAATCAGAAGCTGAAAGTTTCTGAGTAATGCCTCACTCTTTCCAACTTAGTTGTCTTTTGACCCAAAAAGTGAAAGAATTTGTAGATGACACTGATCAAAGAATGTTCATGTTTTCTGGGCCACTTCTACTTATAAATCAGAGAATAACAGGTCCTCATTCTGCATCCCAGTTTTTATGACATACTTTCTAATACTTTCACACTGCTGGGTGCTACTTTTTCATGGCATGAAATAACTCACTGGATCATAGTCAACATATGAAAAAGTATGAATAGAATAGAATAGAATAGAATAGAATAGAATAGAATAGAATAGAATAGAATGGAATGGAAGGGAAGGGAAGGGAAGGGAAGGGAAGGGAAGGGAATGGAATGGAATGGAATAGAATAGAATAGAATAGAATAGAATAGAATAGAATAGAATAAGAGTGCTTCAAGTACAATTCCAGTAAGTACTATTTTGTGAAATTTTAGTTTCCATTGGAAATTTACTTCCCAACATTCTATAAATGTTAAGGTGAATGTGAATGTGTACTGGGTTGTGATGCAAAATGTATTAGTTACTATTAAAAGTAAAGTTTTAAAACTTTATTTTTAGTTTTAGCCCATCAGCTCATTTTAGAGACAGGATGACTCCTCTGTATGGATGCCTGCCTACCCAGGCTACTGCCTTAACGTCACTAAATGGAGTCTCTTAAATTAACCTTTAAAGTGCTACAGTGTCATGTAATAATAAATGACACAAGTATGTATCAGGGAGTTAGGTCCAGTGCCATCCTTTTACAAAACTATTTAATTCTCTGTGCTTCTATAAAAATCAATCACCAAATCCCAACACTGTTCTAGTTTACATAAAATAACGCCTTTGTAAAGAAAAGTTTCCACAATATAAATTTGTCTATGGTCAATAACTTAATTTACACAGGGACTAAACACACAGTTCTATAATTTTAAGTTTCCTCAACCATTGACAATTTCATGCTGTACTCAGAGCACCACAGAGATCCTTTGTGGGAAAGCACCAATGTACAATTGCGCAATGTACAATTTAACAGCTTATATGAGAAGCTATTTATTGCTATAAAAGGAATTTGCTCAGATTCATGCTCAAATCCATTTGTGGCTTCTGCTATAGATTATCTTTTGGGGGGTAGGAGGTCAGGAAACTTTTTTATTTTAAATGCAAAAAAGATGTATTTTACTTGGTGGAATGCACATATCTATAATTTGCATACTACATTTAGAATTTCAGATTTTATATATAGCATGCCTTATATTCCAGATGAAATTACTTATAACTAGATGCATTCATTTAATTATTATACATATTAAAATGTAGAAAACATTCACCAACAACTCAAAAATATAAATCAAGGGAAAGGAGAAATTCTTGACTGATTGCCTTAGTTGGAAATACTGACACACTAGTTTATCTTATGAATGATCATATCTAGTAGCTTAACTAATAACCTGCCCCACTGTCTATTCTACAGTGAAGAGAAAATCTGAGCACAAACATGATTGAATGATGAACAGAGGAAAATAATTATGTTGTCCTGAAAAGTGGTTTAACTCTTTAACTGTAAAATATTCTGCTTTTCAGAAATCATCCTTCTGAGAATAATCAACAAACTCATTAATTTACCCAAAAGTACCACCATTAGGCCGGGCGCGGTGGCTCAAGCCTGTAATCCCAGCACTTTGGGAGGCCGAGATGGGCGGATCACGAGGTCAGGAGATCGAGACCATCCTGGCTAACATGGTGAAACCCCGTCTCTACTAAAAAATACAAAAAAAAAAAAACTAGCTGGGCGAGGTGGCGGGCGCCTGTGGTCCCAGCTACTCGGGAGGCTGAGGCAGGAGAATGGCGTGAACCCGGGAGGCGGAGCTTGCAGTGAGCCAAGATCCGGCCACTGCACTCCAGCCCCGGTGACAGAGCAAGACTCCGTCTCAAAAAAAAAAAAAAAAAAAAAAAAAGTACCACCATTAAAAATGAAAAAAGATAAAACATCAAAACTTATGCCTTAAGAACATTTGGTTATAATAATTTTAGTTATTCTAAGATGATATTGTTAGTACTTGAATTGATAGCTCATTATTGTATATTTGAAAACTTTATGAAATGACTTTACCTTTTTCCTATGTAATATTATTGAAAAACAGTGTTGAAATAATCTATAGGCTTTACACAGTCACTAAAACTTCACCATTAAATAAATCACTTTGTGTTAAGATGCTCAGTATCTGTGAGCACAGAAGTGTCTGAAAATATGCAAAACTAAAAAGGGCCAAGATAATTAAGTGTGTTTTTGAGCTTCTCTGATAGAAAATTTATGATTATTTAAATTGGCCCTAGGGTGCTGTTTATCTTTCTGTATTATCTTTAGAGAGGAGGGAAAGGAAGAGAGAAGGGAAAGTAGCTTGTTAAGCAAATGAATAGTGCCCCCACTACCTTAATGCTGGAGGAGGACTCTTTTCAAGCACTTGAGAAGTGTGCAAACACTGTAATTGCCACATGAACAAAGGCCACTCTGCACAGCTCAGCTCACCCTTTGATATGGAAACTACAAATCTCTTCTTTTAGTAAATCAGGATTTCCAGACAGTAACCCTTGAGTCCCACTGGTTTATACAACACTTTCCTCCTAATAAATTTAGATCACAGGTGGTTTTTAGTGCTTTGCTTTGTGCCTTAGCAATGTATCAAGGAGGTCTTAGGGCACTGGCCTCCCTACTTGGTAGATTCCACCTTCCTACCTGGTAGAAATAGTGGGGGTTACACAGGTGGTATGGCAAAGGTATCTCCCAAAATGCTATTTTTTTTCTCTGAGAAAAAAAAAAAATTCCTTAAGTTTGCCTTTAAACTTTGAAACATAATATTTGGAATAGTGTTTTCTTATTGTTTGCAAGATGTAAATGGAGGCAGTGGTATATCCATGAGCTATAAGCTTAGTTATACATAATCGTTTGTGGAAAATACGTTGTGGTCTCTTAAATAGATACACATAAAGTCAATTCACCCTCTCGAAAATATAATCCTCAATGATTTGACATTGGCCTGAGTTCCAAAGGCTCAAGAAACACCAATGACTAGCCTGAGAAAGAATTTGGCAAACAGAAATTTTCTATGGAAAAACTGGTCTCAGTGTTAACAGTAGAGATCTTGTCAGGAAAGGGTTGGGATGCTCAAAAAGGGTAATTGAAATAAATTTAATCAAGGTGTTACCACTACGGAACATATCCAAGTCACATGGCACCAAAGTATGTTAGCAGTGGCAAATCTGTATGAGCCTACAAGAACCTCAATTCTTGCTGCCTCAGAAGAAAGAGTTTGACCAAGGAGCATAAGGCAGAAGAGTCAGGCAAATATTAGAGCAGGAGTTAAAGTTTATTAAATGTTTAGAGCAGGAATGAAAGGAAGTAAAGTACACTTGGAAGAGGGTCAACTAGGTGACTTGAGAGATGCAAGTGAGTGATTTGACTTTTGACTTGGGGTTTTATAGATTGGCATGTTTCTTGGGGGGGCGCTGCATCCCTTATACCCTGATTCTTCCCTTGGGTTGGGCTGTCTGCAGGTGCAGTGCCCTGCCAGCACTTGGGAGAGACCGAATGTGCAATGTGTTTACTGAAGTTGTACGCATGCTCCCTTGAGGCTTTCTTCCCTTACCAGTTGAGTGTTCCTGCCAGTTAAACTTCACCATTTTGCCTCTTAGTGCACATGCTTGAACTCATTCCCCTAACTCCTGAGATCTTATGGGGAAACTGCTGATCATGGGTTTCAGGTGTTTCTGTCAGGCCTCTGAGCCCAAGCCTGTACATATACATCCAGATGGCCTGAAGTAACTGAGGAATCACAAAAGAAGTGAAAATGGCCGATTCCTGTCTTAACTGATGACATTACTTTGTGAAATTCCTTCTCCTGACTCAGAAGCTTCCCCACTGAGCACCTTGTGACCTCCACCCCTGCCAGCCAGAGAACAACCCCCTTTGACTGTAATTTTCCACTACCTACCCAAATCTTATAAAACGTCCCCACCCCTATCTCCCTTTGCTGACTCTCTTTTCAGACTCAGCCCGCCTGCACCCAGGTGAAATAAACAGCCTTGTTGCTCACACAAAGCCTGTTTGATGGTCTCTTCACACGGACGCGAGTGAAATTTGGTGTTGTGACTCGGATAGGGGGACCTCCCTTGTGAGATCAATCCCCTGTCCTCTTGCTCTTTGCTCCATGAGAAAGATCCACCTAAGACCTTGGGTACTCAGACCAACCAGCCCAAGGAACATCTCACCAATTTTAAATCAGGTAAGCGGCCTCTTTTTACTCTCTTCTCCAACCTCTCTCACTATCCCTCAACCTCTTTCTTCTTTAAATCTTGGCTCCATCCTTCCATCTCTCCCTTCTTGAAATTTCAATTCCTTTCCTTTTCTAGTAGGGGCAGAGGAGACGCGTTTTATCCGTGAAGCCAAACCTCCGGTGCCAGTCACAGACTCAGGAAGACAGTCTTCCCTTGGTGTTTAATCACGTGAGGATGTCTGCTTGATTATTCACCCATGTTTCAGAGGTGTCTGATCACGTGGGGACGCCTGCCTTGGTCCTTCACCGGTAGCAGCAAGCACTGCTTTTCTGGGGGGCAAGTACCCCCCACCTCTTCTCTCCATGTCTCCACCCCTTTTCTGCTTTTCTGGGGGGCAAGTACCCCCCCACCCCTTCTCTCCTCGTCTCTACTCTCTGTTTTCTCTGGGCTTGCCTCCTTCACTATGGGCAACCTTGCACCCTCCATTCCTCCCTTTTCTCCCTTCGCCTGTGTTCTCAAAAACTTAAAACCTCTTCAACTCACACCTGACCTAAAGCCTAAATGCCTTATTTTCTTCTGCAATGCCACTTGGCCCCAATACAAACTTGACCATGGCTCTAAATGGCCAGAAAACGGCACTTTCAATTTCTCCATCCTACAAGACCTAGATAATTTTTGTTGAAAAATGGGTAAATGGTCTGAGGTGCCTTACATCCAGACATTTTTCACACTTCATTCCCTCCCTAGTCTCTGTTCCCAATGTGATTCCTCACAAATCCTCTTTCTTTCCCTCCTGCCTGTCCCCTCAGTCCCAACCCCAAGCATCGCTGAGTCTTTCCAATCTTCCTTTTCTACAGACCCATCGGACCTCTCTCCTCCTACCCAGGCTGCTCATTGCCAGGCCGAGCCAGGTCCCAATTCTTCCTCAGCCTCCACTCCTCCACCCTATAATCCTTCTATCACTTCCCCTCCTCACACCTGGTCCAGCTTACAGTTTGGTTCCGTGACTAGCTCTTCCCCACCTGCCCAACAATTTCCTCTTAGAGAGATGGCTGGAGCTGAAGGCATAGTCAGGGTACACATGCCTTTTTCTCTATCAGACCTCTCTGAGATCAGTCAGCGTTTAGGCTCTTTCTCATCACACCCCACTACATATATACAGGAATACCAATATCTAACTCTGTCCTACATTTTAACCTGGGGTGACTTAAATGTCATCCTAACTTCTACCCTCTCCCCAGGTGAATGGGAAAGAGTTTTTTTCTCTGACCCAATGTCACGCTGACAACTGCCAGCTCCATGAGCCAGACCTCCAGGAAGGCATTAGAGCAGTTCCCTGAGAGGATCCCCAGTGGAACTATCAGGCAGATTCCCCAGGTATAGCTAGGCGAGATTGCATGATTTCCTGCCCAGTTGAAGGGCTTAAAAAGGCAGCTTACAAAGCTGTTAATTATGACAAGCTTAAAGAAACTACCCAAGGTAAAGACAAAAACCCAGCCCAGTTCATGGCTCGTTTGGCAGCAACCCTGAGACGCTTTACAGCCCTAGACCCTGAAGGGTCAGAAGGTCGTCTCATTCTAAATACGCATTTTATCACCCAGTGAGCTCCTGACATTAGAAAAAACTTCAAAAATTAGAATCTGACCCTCAAACTCCACAACAGGAGTTAATCAACCTCGCCTTCAAGGTGTACAGTAATAGAGAGGAGGCAGCCAGACAGAAACGCATTTCTGAATTACAATTCCTTGCCTCTGCTGTGAGACAAAACCCAGCCCCACCTCCAGCACACAAGAACTTCAAAATGCCTAAGCCGCACACGCCTAAATCGCAGCAGTTAAGCATTCCTGCAAGACTTCCTCCATCAGGATCTTGCTTCAAGTGCCAGAAATCTGGCCACTGGGCCAAAGAATGCCTGCAACCCAGGATTCCTCCCAAGCCCTGTCCCATCTGTTCAGGGACCCACTGGAAATCAGACTGCCCAGCTCGCCTGGCAGCCACTTCCTAGAGCCCCTAAAGCTCTAGCCCAAGGCTCTCTGATTGACTCCCCAGATCTGCTCGGCTTAGCGACTGAAGACTGATGCTGCTTGATTGCCTCGGACGCCCCCTGGACCATCATGGATGCTGAGCTTCGGTTAACTCTCACAGTGGAGGGTAAGCCCATCCCCGGTTTAATCGATACGGAGGCTACCCACTCCACGTTACCTTCTTTTCAAGGGTCTGTTTTCCTTGCCCCCATAACTGTTGTGGGTATTCATGGCCAAGCTTCAAAACCCCTTAAAACTCCCCCACTCTGGTGCCAACTTGGACACCATTATTTTATGCATTCTTTTTCAGTTATCCCCACCTGCCCAGTTCCCTCATTAGGCCGAGGCATTTTAACCAAATTATCTGCTTCCCTGACTATTCCTGGACTACAGCCACATCTCACTGCCACCCTTCTTCCCAACCCAAAGCCTCCTTTGTGTCTTCCTTTCATATCCCCCAACCTTAACCCACAAGTATGGGACACCTCTACTCCCTCCCTGGCAACCAATCACATGCCCATTACTATCCCATTAAAACCTAATCACCCTTACCCCGCTCAACGCAGCACGCTTTAAAAGGACTAAAACCTGTTATCACTGGCCTGCTACAGCGTGGGCTTCTAAAACCCATAAACTCTCCTTACACTTCCCCCATTTTACCTGTCCAAGAACCGGACAAGTCTTACACATTAGTTCAGGATCTGCACCTTATCAACAAAATTGTTTTGCCTATCCACCCAGTAGCGCCCCACTTGTACACTCTTTTGTCCTCAATACCTTCCTCCACAACTCACTATTCCATTCTTGATCTTAAAGATGCTTTTTTCACTATTCCCCTGCACCCTTCATCCCAGCCTTTCTTTGCTTTTACCTGGACTGACCCTGACACCCATCAGTCCCAGCAGTTTACCTGGACTGTGCTGCCACAAGGCTTCAGGGACAGCCCTCATTACTTCAGCTAAGCTCTTTCTCATGATTTACTTTCTTTCCACCCCTCCGCTTCTCACCTTATTCAAGATATTGATGACCTTCTACTTTGTAGCCCCTCCTTTGAATCTTCTCAACAAGACACCCTCCTGGTCCTTCAACATTTATTCTCCAAAGGATATCAGGTATCCCTCCAAAACTCAAATTTCTTCTCCATCCATTACCTACCTTGGCACAATTCTTCATAAAATCACATGTGCTCTCCTGCCAATCATGTCTGACTGATCTCTCAAACCCTAATACCTTCTATAAAACAACAACTCCTTTCCTTCCTAGGCATGGTTGGATACTTTTGCCTTTGGATACCTGGTTTTGCCATCCTAACAAAACCATTATATAAACTCACAAAAGAAAACCTAGTTGACCCCATAGATCCTAAATCCTTTCCCCACTCCTCTTTCCATTCCTTGAAGACAGCTTTAGAGACTGCCCCCACCCTAGCTCTCCCTGACTCATCCCAACCTTTTTCATTACACACAGCCGAAGTGCAGGGCTGTGCAGTTGGAATTCTTACACAAGGACTGGGACCGTGCCCTGTAGCCTTTTTGTGCAAACAACTTGACCTTACTGTTTTAGGCTGGCCATTATGTCTCCATGTAGTGGCTGCCACCACCCTAATCTTTTAGAGGCCCTCAAAATCACAAACTATGCTCAACTCACTCTCTACAGTTCTCATAACTTTGAAAATCTATTTTCTTCCTCTCACCTGATGTACATACTTTCTGCTCCCCAGCTCCTTCAGCTATATTCACTTTTCGTTGAGTCTCCCATAATTACCATTGTTCCTGGCCCAGACTTCAATATGGCCTCCCACATTATTCCTGATACCACACCTGACCGCCGTGACTGTATCTCTCTGATCCACCTGTCATTCACTCCATTTCCCCATATTTCCTTCTTTCCTATTCCTCACCCTGAACACACTTGGTTTATTGATGGCAGTTCCACCAGGCCTAATCACCACTCAGCAGCAAAGACAGGCTATGCTATAGTATCTTCCACACCTATCATTGAGGCTACTGCTCTGTCTCCCTCTTCTACCTGTCAACAAGCCAAACTCATTGCCTTAACTCAAGCCCTCACTCTTGCAAAAGGTCTATGTGTCAATATTTATACTGACTCTAAATATGCCTTCCAGATCCTGCACCACCATGCTGTTATATGGGCAGAAATAAATTTCCTCACTATGCAAGGGTCCTCCATCATTAATGCCTCTTTAATAAAAACTCTTCTCAAAGCCGCTTTACTTCCAAAGGAAGCTGGAGTCATTCACTGCAAGGGTCATCAAAAGGCATCAGATCCCATCGTTCAGGACAAGGCTTATGCTGATAAGGTAGCTAAAAAAGCAGCTAGCGTTCCAACTTCTATCCCTCATGGCAGTTTTTCTCCCTCTCATCTGGCCACTCCCACCTATTACCCCACTGAAACTTCCACCTATCAATCTCTTCCCACACAAGGCAAATGGTTCTTGGACCAAAGATCTCCTTCCAGCTTCACAGGCCTATTCTATTCTGTCGCCATTTCAAAACCTCTTCCATGTAGGTTACAAGCCGCTAGCCCATCTCTTAGAACTTCTCATTTCCTTTCCATTGTGGAAATCTATCCTCAAAGAAATCACTTCTCAGTGTTCCATCTGCTATTCTACTACTCCTCAGGGATTATTCAGGCCCCCTCCCTTCCCTACACATCAAGCTCAGGGATTTGCCCCTGCCCAGGACTGGCAAATTGACTTTACTCACATGCCCAGAGTCAGGAAACTAAACTACCTCTTGGTCTGGGTAGACACTTTCACTGGATGGGTAGAGGCCTTTCCTACAGGGTCTGAGAAGGCCACCACGGCCACTTTGTCCCTTCTGTCAGACATAATTCCTCGATTTGGCCTTCCCACCTCTAAACAGTCTGATAATGGACCAGCCTTTATTAGTCAAATCATTCCAGACACCAGCCCAACTTAAACTGCACCCCAAAAACTTGGATAGAGCCTAAAAACTTGCCAACCAAGCAAGTAGTTATGCTGAACCCCCTTGGGCCCTCTCTAATTGGATGTCCTGGGGACCCAATACTTAGTCCTTTAATACCTATTTTTCTCCTTCTTTTATTCTGACCTTGTATCTTCTGTTTAGTTTTTCAATTCATACAAAACTGTATCCAGGCCATCACTGATAACTCTATATGACAAATGTTTCTTCTAACAGCCCCACAATATCACCCCTTAGCACAAAATCTTCCTTCAGCTTAATCTCTCCCACTCTGGGTTCCCACACCACCCCTAATCCCGCTTGAAGCAGCCCTGAGAAACATCACCCATTATCCCTCCATACCACCCCCCAAAACTTTTGCTGCCCCGACATTTTACCACTATTTTATTTTATTTTTCTTATTAATATAAGAAGACAGGAACGTCAGGCCTCTGAGCCCAAGCCTGCACGTATACATCCAGATGGCCTGAAGTAACTGAGGAATCACAAAAGAAGTGAAAATGGCCAGTTCCTGCCCTAACTGATGACATTACCTTGTGAAATTCCTTCTCCTGGCTCAGAAGTTCCCCCACTAAGCACCTTGTGACCCTTAACCCTATCAGTCAGAGAACAACCCCCTTTGACTGCAATTTTCTACTACCTACCCAAATCTTATAAAATGGCCCACCCCTATGTCCCTTCACTGACTCTCTTTTCAGACTCAGCCCGCCTGCACCCAGGTGAAATAAACAGCCTTGCTGCTCACACAAAGCCTGTTTGGTGGTCTCTTCACATGGACACAAGTGAAACTATCTACTGGGAGACTGTCTCTTCCTGGTATTGGCTATGGCAAATTATTATTTTAGGGAGACAGCTTAACAACCACCTGGCCATCACTGGATGGTTGCCTCACATTCGTGAAGGGGTGTCTCTCTTGCCCTGTTCATGTCCAACTAACTACCGACTGTAACAAAGAGACTATTTAAAAGTGTGAGGTGAGGGTTATGCATAGCTAAAAAGGGATGGTAAAACACCAGGATCGCCACTAGACTTGAAAAGCAAGGTGAGGGAGCAGCTATTGGGTCCTAGAGAAAGCTGTAGATGTAGCCGATGGAGAGCTACCCCACAGGAGCCATGACAGTTGGGGAACCAAGCTACTGACAGCCTAGGATCTGCCATGAAATAAAATTTACAAATCACTTCCCCTGATACTCTTTAATCTCCTGTCAGGGACTCCCAATGACTACGGTCAACCAGAAGCAAGAGGGCAAGAATACGGTTAAGTAGCCTGTAGAAATTGGCCTCCTGACACCCAGAGCAGACTGAAGATGCATACAGAATGAATCTGGAAGGGCAAGACTCTTTGATACACTCAGATATCCTAAAATTTGAGCTTGAGAGCTGTTTGTGAAAGAAAGCTCACTGAATGGAAGCTCATATACACCAGTGTCAATGTTGACAGTGTAGGTGGGATCGTGACGTCTTTTTGGTATATTAATCAGCCCACTTCTTTAAGGAAGAAAGGCAGGGCACCACCATCCTGAATATATAGGATGTCTTTTAATTACTGAAAAATTATCTTTCTCATTCTTCTCTCTCCCACTCACTCACTTACTCAGTGTATGATACCTTTGCTGAGCAAGTATGTCATGAAACAGGGCAATTAATTGGCTAGGCAATTAATTGGCTAGCTGTCAGTCATAGACTGAGTCTTCTATAGATGTAAACATCAATTAAGTGGTTCTAAGGTCATACATCTTGTCATTTCCTTAACTAAACCCTTCTCACATGACCAGTGTGTGGGGAGTGGGGATGCGGAGGTATAGATGGGAACAGTGCAAAGACGAAATTGATATTGATACCCTGAATTTACCAAGACAACATTCTCTTTAAGTACTGAAAGAAGGAATTTACTATTAGTAAAGTAACATTATCCTTGATCACAGTTCTTGTTAGTATCTTGTTAACAGTTTTGTCTAGGGTATTCTACATTTGCATACAATTTCTCATTTAACACTTATAGCTACCTATTAGTGGATCGGCCACATTTTATTTGCTCCAGTTTTACAAATGAGGAAACTAAATTATATAGAGCTTAATGACACCCCCAACTCACATAACTAGTAAGCCATGGAGTCAGATTTAACTCAGGCTTTCTAATTCTAAATACATTTCTATTGTCACAGATAAACACAAGATATACTCTAATTATTAATACTTTTTATTTTGGTATTATCTTTTTTGACATTCAGATATTACTTCTGAGGCAAACATATTTAATAATAACAATGAACTTAACATCATTTAAAATAAAATGATTAAAAATGGCTAAAAAGGAATTTTTCTATGTTATCAAACTCTATTAACATTAGAGAACAGTCAAAATCCAATTACTTGCAAGTGACATTTTTTCCCTTACAGGAAATTTATTTAAATAGTCTCAAAGTATAAGGCCGAATGTGCTGCAATCATATTTCAAGTTACAAAGGTTATTATTTGCTTGGAGCAAAAAAAAAAATTCACAAGATATTAGTTAAATCATATTTTATATGACTTGTTTAATAAAGAGAAAATGGATTAGCACAAATCATTTACTATAAAAGTGTTTTAAGATGATTTATGCAAAAAATATAAAAATATTGTGAAAATTATTTCTGACAATATGAATGTTAGGAAAATCAACAAAAACAGAGCTTCACTAGTAAATCAAAATTAAACATAGTATGATACAAAATTCGAATTATTGCTGTTCTGCATATAGTACTTCTCATAGAATTATGACTTTGGAAGGTTTATAAAACTAGAACTTCATAAAACATCATATAGGTAAGTAATATTCCAGTCCCATTTTTAAAAGGAGAAGCGGATGTGTCTGTGAGAATTGGAATAGCGATTTCATAACAAAGAAAATCCTCCTTTTGCTGACGTCTTATGCCAGATGTTTTCTCCTGCTTGCAATTCAAAGGATTTGTCATCTTAAAGATTGTTGTAATTTAGCCAAATAATTAAAAAATGATCAGCATGCTTTATCTATCTCAAAATAATAGAAACTTCTGCATTTAGCCAATATAGTTTTTATATTTCTATTAGGCAATAGAGAATTATTTTCTAGCACAATGTGTCATTTGATTGGAAATCTGCTTGTATTTTTGGCCATGTTTACAACTTGTTTAAGATTGAGTATTATAGAGATTGATATATTTGATATAACATTCCTAGAGATGTTTCTCCTCTACAAATTATGGTAAAGATAATTCCTTGAAATGTCTTCAAAAAAAATAATAATAATCCCATGCCATAGATCAACAGTAGTAGAAATATTTATCCCCTGAGAGTCATTGTATCTGGAATTTCTTTCATCCAGCATGGCCCTAGTTATTCACACTCATCTCTGATCAAGACAAAATTGCAACGGATCCATGGTATCTTTGTTTTGCTTTGAATATGACCAGAGTGATGTAAATACCATCACCAATTATCATTTACTAAATTCTGAATCTGCAGGGAATTCTGTAGAACTGCCATTTCCTAGTAGGAGAGTAGAATCTTTGTTTTTAAGTCAATTTATTAAGGTAAAATTTGAATGGCATAAAATTGACTCATTTTAAGTTTATAATATGATGATTTCTATAAATTTAGAGTTGTGTGACCATCACCTCAATCTGATTCTAAAACAACTGCATCACTTCATAAAGAGAGACTCCTTGATTTTTAAATTTGTGAAACAACAGCAAATAAGTGACTCCTGTTTATGAAAACAATATAAAATACGATTATAAATACTCTAAAGTGAAGTTATTACTTAAATTGTGGATTTTGTAGTCAGAGTAATACCTAGAAATCTTTGTTATCATTGAGTTGACAAGCTTTTTGGGTAAAATGTAATTGCTGTAAGTATTTTATTCAATCATGGAGATGGCTGAAATTTTAACTGAATTCCTTGTATGTTGCAATGTTTTCCTAAAACAGGAAAAAAATTACAATTCATATCTCTACAAATAATTTTACAAGCTGATCTTTAATCGTTCTGAGAGATGAGAGTGTCTCTTTTTATAGAGCCGTGGGGCTTGGAATATATTTAGATCAATACACAAGGCAGAAAGGACAAGACCCAGTTGCTGAACTGAAACAACTGATTCCACTGGTAGTCTCTCTGTCAGCACCAAAACTGGAAATGCCACTCCTCAAGAAAAAGACCATCAATCCAAGCACCTTTCTAAAATTACTTAGTGGAGGCCTGAATCTTGTAAGAAAACTCACTTAGAGTTTCTGCATTTGCAAATAAAATTTCTTTTCTGTGTGTTTTTATTTGCTAGTGCTGCCCTAACAAAGTACCACAAACTGGGTGTTTTAAAACAATAGAAATTTATTCTCTCACAGATCTGGAAGCTAGTAATTTGGAATTAAAGTGTCAGCAAAGCTATGCTCCCTCTTTGGCTCTGGATAGATTTCCTCCTGCTTCCTCCTACTTTCTGGGGGCGGCTACAAATCCCTGGCGTTCCTTGGCTTGAAACTGCATCACTCCAAGTTCTGCCTTTGTTATCACATGGTATTTTCCCTGTGTGTCTATGGCATCATTTTAACCTGATTTCATCTGTAGAAATCTTTTTTTAAAAAAATAAGGATATATTCACAGATACTAGGGAATGGGATTTCAACATATGTTCTGGGGGAACACAATTTAACACACAATATGAGCCTTTAGGAATCATGAATCCCATGCACGTGCCTATGTTGCAAAAGTTAAAGACTTTCCAAAGAGCAATAAGTCCCTCTGAGGTCATATGTTCAGGTTGAAATGAGGTTCTAAGAGATCAGGTATCTTCTCAGATCATGTAAGTCTTCCTGCAATTAGAACATCTAAAAAACAAAATGAGCTAAAAGTGAAATTTGCCTTTTTCTAGTCTTTCAATATCTGAAAATTTTGTGGAATATATTTACTGTTTATTGTTAATAAACATCCCTCATTTGTTATCTAGTCTTTCATACAAAATACACGTGCAAATGTTCTGAAGTGAAACCATGACTCATTTCTTTCTCCTTGTAACCTTGCTTTATAGATGTAGAAAGCAATTTCTTTTTGAAGTTCAATGTGGACTTGAAAGTACAGTTTCTACAGAAACAAATACTAGAGATCAGGTTAGATGAGTTGTACATATTTCAGGCACTTGGGCCTTATCTCTCATCCCATCAGTCAGAATCTTCCTCATTAGTCTTCTCTAGGCATTGTTTGCAAGCTTTGTCTTACAGACTGATATTAATTTTATGATTGTGATAGGTAACAGGATGTTACATAGGGCTCTTGCTGTTTGGGTTTCTGCTAAGGCCCAAACAAGAGTTGGCAAGTATGTCCGCACCTTCAAAATGAAGTGCTAACCGAGTTCAACAGACTGGTACAAGAGGGAGACTTTGCTTCTATTATCAAACTACCCTTCTAGCTTTTAGAGAAGTTAAGAAAGCTGAAGAGAGGAGAAAGGGTTTAAAGGAGGATTCTTAAAGGGGAGTGTCATTGGACTGTGATTCTCTCTGAGGAACAGAGGGTTGAAAGGTGTACCCTTGTTACCTCAAGTCAAGTGAGAGGGGCTTTGAGGAGGCCATGCACAGAGTTTCCTATGCATCTCCCATATGAACTACAGTCATGCCTGAGAGTCTCATGATGACAGGTGACTGGCTGTAGCAACCCATGGTGACAGAGGAGAGTTCTGCTCTTGGAAGCAACTGCATGGCCTACAGGGACTCAGATGAGGATTACATATGAGAACTATCTGGGGTTTTCTTGGGTTCTGTCCCAGAAGGCTGCTGGAGGGTTAAGGAGGCCTCAGCCAAAAGTCTAGCAGTGACTAGATAATCAGGGTGACTAGGTAATCAGCGGCTGAGGGAGAAACAATGGAACCAGCAGAGAACTTGAGAAGTGCAGCTGAGATATCTCTAGAGATGAGGGATCTCAGAAGAGCCCAAGAAAATACCCTCAAGAGAAAGCGTCCCTGTAAACACTTGCCAAACCCAGAGAATTGAAGTCATGGACCTTTCAAGGGGGAGGAAAAACAATCAGTCCCACAAAACAGCTCTAAATGACTGTGAGGGAGAAACAAAAAAGCTGGTTTCTGATTTGTAAATATGTTTTATTTCCTTTTAAAAATACCCAAATATCCTTATGTGTATGGAGGATTCTATTGTCAGGTGACAATTCATTTTTTATAATGAAGAGAGAGTCTATGGAGGCCATTTACCCACATGTTATGTCATATGTATCACGTACATGTACACAGACTCCCATCATTTAAAAATTAAAAAGGATTTCTCTGCATATTTTAAGCATTCTCTCAACTAATAAACATCAACTCAAGGCAGTGTGGCAAAAACTATTGCTGTAATTGGAAACCTGTGTTTCAGCAAGGTGGTAATTTACAATAGACAAAGCAAAATTGTTGAATTTTTCTTGCCTGTTCTTCAACTGTGCCTCTCATTCAAGTGGGGACGTATGTACACATGATGTAGTTTATAACTCTCTGTCATCTGTCCACTACCATTACTAGTCTTTTCTAGGACTCAGAATTTAGGCAGCAGTTCACAAAAAGAACGTAGGTCCTAGGGCACTTCTTTTGGTGCCAGAACACATGTTTTGGGATCAGAAAAAGATGCTCTATCTTACAAACCACGGGTACATTTTAGTCCTGCCCTATATTCTGTCTCTTAGTAGAACATTTCTACTTAAAAGTTATAACTTCATTGAGGTCTCTAATTCTCTTTATAATTTTACCTTCAAATAAATTCCCCTTTTCAACTTTCTTATTCTGGTAAATGACAGCACTGTTTTCCTGAATTACTATGAATCAAAATCATTGTCATGTTTTTACTTCTCCATCTACTGTGCATTTAATATCCAAGTTGTGCTCTCTACATTTTTCAAACAGCTCCCATAAATGTATCTTCTTTAGCAGTTTTAGAAAGTTTCACTAGTTGCCTGAATTTGTTCAGTCTGCAAAGTTGTTTTCCCAGCCTCCAGGTTCTCTTCTCTTCTGGTTTATCTTGTGCATAGTAAACAAATTTCTCTTTCTGAAACACAACTTCTGTTTATCACTCTGTTGTTAAGGACTATTTTGTGGCTTCCACTGACCTCAGAATAAATGAAAAACTTCAGATGGAATTATAATACCATTAAGGCAGATGCAGCCTCTCTGAACCTCACCCATAATATACTTTAATCTTACTCCTGTAAAATGCCTTTGGCGGGGGGGCGGGGGGCAGTTCCAAGATGGCCGAATAGGAACAGCTCTGGTCTACAGCTCCTAGCGTGAGTGAGGCAGAAGACGGGTGATTTCTGCATTTCCAACTGAGGCACCAGGTTCAACTCACTGGGGTGTGTTGGACTGTGGGTGCAGGACAGTGGGTGCAGCCCACTGAGTGAGAACCAAAGCAGGGCGAGGCATCACCTCACCCAGGAAGCACAAGGTGTAAGGGAGTTCCCTTTCCTAGCCAAGGGAAGCCGTGACACACAGCACCCGGAAAATCGGGTCACTCCCACCCTAATACTGAGCTTTTCCAAGGGTCTTAGCAAACGGCACACCAGGAGATTATATCCTGTGCCTGGCTTGGAGGGTCCCACACGCACGGAGCCTCGCTCATTGCTAGCACAGTAGTCTGAGATCAAACTGCAAGATGGCAGTGAGGCTGGGGTAGGGGTGCCCACCATTGCTGAGGCTTGAGTAGGTAAACAAAGCGACCAGGAAGCTTGAACTGGGTGGAACCCACCACAGCTCAAAGAGGCCTACCTGCCTCTGTAGACTCCACCCCTGGGGGCAGGGCATAGCCAAACAAAAGGCAGCAGAAATCTCTGCAGATTTAAATGTCCCTGTCTGACAGTTTTGAAGAGAGTAGTGGTTCTCTCAGCACAGAGTTTGAGATCTGAGAATGGACAGACTGCCCCATCAAGTGGGTCCCTGGCCCCTGAGTAGCCTAACTGGGAGGCATCCCCCAGTAGGGGCAGACTGACACCTCACACGGCTGGGTACCCCTCTGAGACGAAGCTTCCAGAGGAAAAATCAGGCAGCAACATTTGCTGCTCAGCAATATTCACTGTTCTGTAGCCTCTGCTGCTGATACCCAGGCAGACAGGGTCTGGGGTGGACCTCCAGCAACCCCCAACAGACCTGCAGCTGAGGGTCCCGACTGTTAGAAGGAAAACTAACAAACAGAAAGGACATCCACACCAAAACCCCATCAGTACGTCACCATCATCAAAGACCAAAGGTAGATAAAACCACAAAGATGGGGAAAAAACAGAGCAGAAAAGCTGAAAATTCTAAAAATCAGAGCGCCTCTCCCCCTGCAAAGGAACACAGCTCCTTGCCAACAATGGAAGAAACCTGGATAGAGAATGACTTTGATGAGTTGAGAGAAGGCTTTAGATGATCAAACTTCTCCGAGCTAAAGGAGGAAGTTTGAAACCATCGCAAAGAAGCTAAAAACATTGAAAAAATATTAGACGAATGGCTAACTAGAATAACCATTGTAGAGAAGTCCTTAAATGACCTGATGGAGCTGAAAACCATGGCAAGAGAACGCCATGACAAATTCACAAGCCTCAGTAACTGGTTCAATCAACTGGAAGAAAGGGTATCAGTGATTGAAGATCAAATGAATGAGATGAAGCGAGAAGAGAAGTTTAGAGAAAAAAGAGTAAAAAGAAATGAACAAAGCCTCCAAGAAATATGGGACTATGTGAAAAGACCAAATCTACGTCTGATTGGTGTATCTGAAAGTGACAGGGAGAATGGAACCAAGTAGGAAAACACTCTGCAGGGTATTATCCAGGAGAACTTCCCCAACCTAGCAAGGCAGGTCAACATTCAAATTCAGGAAATACAGAGAACACCAAAAAGATACTCCTTGAGAAGAGCAACTCCAAGACACATAATTGTCAGATTCACCAAAGTCGAAATGAAGGAAAAAATGTTAAGGGCAGTCAGAGAGAAAGATCAGGTTACCCACAAAGGGAAGCCCATCAGACTAACAACGGACCTCTTGGCAGAAACTCTACAAGCAAGAAGAGAGTGGGGGCCAATATTCAACATTCTTAAAGAAAATAATTTTCAACCCAGAATTTCAAATCTAGCCAAACTAAGTTTCATAAGTGAAAGAGAAATAAAATCCTTTACAGACAAGCAAATGCTGAGAGATTTTGTCACTACCAGGCCTGCCCTACAAAAGCTCCTGAAGGAAGCACTAAACATGAAAAGGAACAACTGGTAACAGCCACTGCAAAAACATGCCAAAATGTAAAGACCATCAATGCTAGGAAGAAATTGCATCAACCAACAAGCAAAATAACCAGCTAACATCATAATGACAGGATCAAATTCACACATAACAATATTAACCTTAAATGTAAATGGGCTAAATGCTCCAATTAAAAGACACAGACTGGCAAATTGGATAAAGAGTCAAGACCCAGCAGTGTGCTGTATTCAGGAGACCCATCTCACGTGCAGAGACACACATAGGTTCAAAATAAAGGGATGGAGGAAGATCTACCAAGCAAATGGAAAATAAAAAAAGGCAGGGGTGCAATCCTACTCTCTGATAAAACAGACTTTAAACCAACAAAGATCAAAAGAGACAAAGAAGACCATTACATAATGATAAAGGGATCAATTCAACAAGAAGAGCTAACTATCCTAAATATATATGCACCCAATACAGGAGCACCCAGATTCATCAAGCAAGTCCTTAGAGACTTACAAAGAGACTTAGACTCCCACACAATAATAATGGGAGACTTTAACACCCCACTGTCAACATTAGACAGATCGACGAGACAGAAAGTTAACAAGGATATCCAGGAATTGAACTCAGCTCTGCACCAAGCAGACCTAACAGACATCTACAGAAATCTCCACCCCAAATCAACAGAATATACATTCTTCTCAGCACCACCTCGCACTTATTCCAAAATTGACCACATAGTTGGAAGTAAAGCACTCCTCAGCAAATGTAAAAGAACAGAACTTATAACAAACTGTCTCTCAGACCACAGTGCATTCAAACTAGAACTTGGGATTAAGGAACTCACTCAAAACTGCTCAACTACATGGAAACTGAACAAACTGCTCCTGAATGACTACTGGGTACATAATGAAATGAAGGCAGAAATAAAGATATTCTTCAAAACCAATGAGAACAAAGATACAACAAACCAGAATCTCTGGGACACATATAAAGCAGTGTGTAGAGGGAAATTTATAGCACTAAATGCCCACAAGAGAAAGCAGGAAAGATCTAAAATTGACACCCTAACATCCCAATTAAAAGAACTAGAGAAGCAAGAGCAAACATTTTCAAAAGCTAGAAGAAGGCAAGAAATAACTAAGATCAGAGCAGAACTGAAGGAGATAGAGACACAAAAAACCCTTCAAAAAATCAATGAATCCAGGACCTGGTGCTTTGAAAAGGTCAACAAAATTGATAGACCACTAGCAAGACTAATAAAGAAGAAAAGAGAGAAGAATCAAATAGATGCTATAAAAAATGATAAAGGGGATATCACCACCGACCCCACAGAAATACAAACTACCATCAGAGAATACTATAAACTCCTCTATGCAAATAAACTAGAAAATCTAGAAGAAATGGATAAATTCCTGGACACATACACTCTCCCAAGACTAAACCAGGAAGAAGTTGAATCCCTGAATAGACCAATAACAGGCTCTGAAATGGAGGCAATAATTAATAGCCTACCAACCAAAAAAAAGTCCAGGACCAGACAGATTCACAGCTGAATTCTACCAGAGATACAAGGAGGAGCTGGTACCATTCCTT
Organism: Macaca nemestrina; assembly: GCF_043159975.1. NCBI lineage: Eukaryota > Metazoa > Chordata > Mammalia > Primates > Cercopithecidae > Macaca > Macaca nemestrina. The sequence continues at coordinate 79,323,366 of NC_092135.1, read as the reverse complement.
CTGAAACTATTCCAGTCAATAGAAAAAGAGGGAATCCTCCCTAACTCATTTTGTAAAGCTAACATCATCCTGATATCAAAGCCTGGCAGAGACACAACAAGAAAAGATAATTTGAGACCGGTATCCCTGATGAACATCGATGCAAAAATCCTCAATAAAATACTGGCAAACCGAATCCAGCAGCATATCAAAAAGCTTATCCACCATGATAAAGTGAGCTTCATCCCTGAGATGCAAAGCTGGTTCAACATACACAAATCAATAAACGTAATCCAGCATATAAATAGAACCAAAGACAAAACCACATGATTATCTCAATAGATGCAGAAAAGGTCTTTGACAAAATTCAACAGCCCTTCATGCTAAAAACTCTCAATAAATTTGGTATTAATGGAATGTATCTCAAAATAATAAGAGCTATTTATGATAAACCCACAGCCAATATCATACTGAATGGGCAAAAACTGGAAGCATTCCCTTTGAAAACTGGTACAAGACAGGGATGCCCTCTCTCACCACTCCTATTCAACACAGTCTTGGAAGCTCTGGCCAGAGCAATCAAGCAGGAGAAAGAAATAAAGGGTATTCAATCAGGAATAAAGGAAGTCAAATTGTCCCTGTTTGCAATGACATGATTGCATATTTAGAAAACCTGATCATCTCAGTCCAAAATCTCCTTAAACTGATAAGCAAATTCAGCAAAGTCTCAGGATACAAAATCATTGTGCAAGAATCACAAGCATTCTTATACATCAATAACAGACAAGCAGAGAGGCAAATCATGACTTAACCCCCATTCACAATTGCTTCAAGGAGAATAAAATACCTAAGAATCCAACTTACAAGGGTTGTGAAGGACCTCTTCAAGGAGAACTACAAACCACTGCTCAGTGAAATAAAAGAGGACACAAACAAATGGAAGAACATTCCATGCTCATGGATAGGAAGAATCAATATTGTGACAATGGCCATACTGCCCAAGGTAATTTATAGATTCAATGCCATCCCCATTAAGCTACCAATGATTTTCTTCACAGACTTGGAAAAAACTGCTTTAAAGTTCATATGGAACCAAAAAAGACCCCACATTGCCAAGACAATACTAAGCCAAAAGAACAAAGCTAGAGGCATCACAGTACCTGACTTCAAACTATACTACAAGGCTACAGTAACCAAAACAGCATGGTATTGGTACCAAAACAGAGATATAGACCAATGGAACAGAACAGAGCCCTCAGAAATAATTCCACACATTTACAACCATCTGATCTTTGACAAATCTACAAAAACAAGAAATGGGGAAAGGATTCCCTATTTAATAAATGGTGCTTGGAAAACTGGCTAGCCATATGTAGAAAGCTGAAACTGGATCCCTTCCTTACACCTTAGACAAACATTAATTCAAGATGGATTAGAGACTTAAATGTTAGACCTAAAACCATAAAAACCCTAGAAGAAAACCTAGGCAATACCATTCAGGACACAGGCATTGGCAAGGACTTCATGCCTAAATCATCAAAAGCAATGGCAACAAAAGCCAAAATTGACAAATGGGACCTAATTAAACTAAAGAACTTCTGCACAGCCAAAGCAACTACCATCAGAGTGAACAGGCAACCTACAGAATGGGAGAAAATGTTTGCAATCTACTCATCTGACAAAGGGCTAATATCCAGAATATACAAAGAAGTCAAACAAATTTACAAGAAAAAAACAAACAACCCCATCAAAAACTGGGCAAAGGATATGAACAGACACTTCTCAAAAGAAGACATTTATGCAGCCAATAGACACATGAAAAAATGCTCGTCATCACTGGCCATCAGAGAAATGCAAATCAAAACCACAATGAGATACTATCTCACACCAGTTAGAATGGCAATCATTAAAAAATCAGGAAACAACAGGTGCTAGAGAGGATGTGAAGAAATAGGAACACTTTTACACTGTTGGTGGAACTGTAAACTAGTTCAACCATTGTGGAAGACAGTGTAGAAATTCCTCAAGAATCTAGAACTAGAAATACCATTTCACCCAGCCATCCCATTACTGGGTATATACCCAAAGGATTATAAATCATGGTGCTATGAAGACACATGCACACGTATGTTTATTGCCGCACTATTCACAATAGTAAAGACTTGGAACCAACCCAAATGTCCGTCAATGATAGACTGGATTGAAAAAGTGTGGCACATATATACCATGGAATACTATGCAGCCATAAAAAAGATGAGTTCATGTCCTTTGTAGGGACATGGATGAAGCTGGAAACCATCATTCTCAGCAAACTATCACAAGAACAGAAAACACCGCATGTTGTCACTCATGGGTGGGAATTGAACAATGAGAACACTTGGACACAGGGTGGGGAACAGCACACACTGGGGCCTGTCGTGGGGTGGGGGAAGGGGGAAGGGACAGCATTAGGAGATACACCTAATGTAAATGACGAGTTAATGGGTGCAGAACACCAACATGGCACATGTATACATATGTAACAAACCTGCACGTTGTGCACATGTACCCTAGAACATAAAGTATAATAAAAAAGTAAAAGAAAATAAAAACAATGCCTTTATAGTCTCAAAGGTAATGTCATTCATTCGTTAAAAAATGCTTACAGGCCAGGCACAGTGGCCTACGCCTGTAATCCCATCACTTTGGGAGACCGAGACAGGTGGGTCACAAGGCCGGGAGATCGAGACCATCATGGCGAACACATTGAAACCCTGTCTCTACTAAAAATACAAAAAATTAGCCGGGTGTGGTGGCGGGCACCTGTAGTCACAGCTACTCGGGAGGCTGAGGTAGGAGAATGGCATGAATCGGGAGGCAGAGATTGTAGTGAGCCCAGATAGCACCACTGTACTCCAGCCTGGGCAACTGAGTGAGACTCTGTCTCACAGGGAAAAAAAAAAAAAAAAAAAAAAAGAATGCTTGCAACTCTGCTAGATGTGGGGATACAGCAGTGAAAATCAAAGACACAGTCCTTGAGCAAACATCATCTAGAGTCCAGAGGGTCACACAGACAAGTTAAACAAGTTTCATGTTGGGAAGTACCAAATGCAGTAGGATAGAAGAGGCATAAAATACCCTTGGGTCATCAGAGAAGGGTTCTCAAAGGTAGTGACACTCACATTGAGGCCTGAATGCAAAGCAGGACTTTCTGGTGAAGTGCAGTCAAGCAGTCTGCCAAGTAGAAGGAAAATAATGTATGAAGGTCTAGAGGTGAGACTGAGCATGGCTAGTTTATGTAATTGAAGGCAATTTTGCTTTATTAAAATGTAGTATATTGGTACTTAAGAAAGGAGAGGATAAATCTTGCAAGTTAGGATAAAAAACTTTGACTTTATCTTAGAAAAATGTGAAGCTATTGGGCCATTTAAAGAAAGAAAAGAAGATGAGCAGATTTGTCATAGAAAGTATACTCTGGCTGGTGGTTGTAGCATGGGCCCAGAAAAGAGCAAAGGACCAGGTAGGAGACTGCTTCTGGAACCCAGATGTGAGTTTATAGTGGATTAGACTTGTGTAGAGACAGTGGAGATGAAGGGAAAACAGTGCTGTCATTTACCAGAATAAGGGATTTGGAAAGGGGAATGTATTTGAAAGAAAAACTATAAAGAGAATTAGAGGTTGCAATGAGTTTATAACTTTTAAGTAGTAGTGGAGTATCCCAGTGCTAATAACTGCAGGAAGCTATTTTCAACTTTAGCCCAAAAGGGGTAAGCAGGCAGGAACTCTAACTTTAACTCCAGTAACACATAGCCTGAGGCATATCCACAGTGGGGAAAATATATATTCCCATTCACTGTTCTCCCTCATTCCCTCCCTGTCACCTTATGCCAACGCTCGCCATTGTTCTAACTCCAACAGAAGATAGAATGCAGTAGAGTCGTTGACGCCATCCATGTTAGTCAAACCCCTGGGTCATGGAGCCAGATGAAGAAGGAGGGCAAACGGAAGGTAACCTGCACAAACTTATTGTTAGCACTATTATGCACCTCTGGGTCTTTATCTTCCTTAAGCTCATAGTAGTGTTTAACAATTTTGGCCACTTCTTGAAACTTTCCTTTTGTGGCCTATGACCCTGCAATCTACCTGTCTTTTACCTCAGCCTCCTTTGCTGTATCTATCCCTTTATTTAAATGCTGATGCCCTCAGAGCTATGGCTCTTCAAAAGCTGTTTTTCTCTCACTGGCCCTCAGTAGGTCTCATCTATTCCTATTGCTTCAGTCATCAGCAACAGCTTCATGATTTCCAAGACTATTTTGAACCCAGATATTTTTCCTGAGTTTCAGGCCCACTTCCTTGTCTGTCTATGTGCATGTTTACTAAGAAGTCTCATAGACACCTCAAGATCAACATGTCAAAATTGAACTATCATATCTAACCTCAAATCCTTTCCATTCATATTTCCTACTTCAGCAAATGATAAAATCATTCTTACAACTACCCGAAATAGAAATTTTGGATTCATCCTTGACCTAACACATTTACTTGTGATTAGAATTTTTTTTTCTTTTCTTCTTCTTCTAAAAAAAAAAAAGAAAACTACATGTGCAGAACGTACAGGTTTGTTACATATGTCTATGTGTGCCATGGTGGTTTGCTGCACCTATTGACCTATCCTCTAACTTCCCTCCCCTCACCACCACCCCCCAACAGGCCGCAGTGTGTGATGTTCCCCTCTCTGTGTCTATGTGTTCTCAGTGTTCAACTCCCACTTATGAGTGGGAACATGTGGTGTTTGGTTTTCTGTTCCTGTGTTAGTTTGCTGAGGATGATGGCATCCAGCTTCATCCATGTCCCTGCAAAAGACATGATCTCAGTCCTTTTAATGGCTGCATAGTATTCCATGGTGTATATGTGCCACATTTTCTTTATCAAGTCTATAATTCATGGGCATTTGGGTTGGTTCTATGTCTTTTTTATTGTAAATAGTGCCAGAATAATAACACATACATGTGCATATGTCTTTATAGTAGAATAATTTATATTCCTTTGGGTATATACTCAGTAATGGGATTGCTGAGTCAAATGGTATTTCTGGTTCTAGATCCATGAGGAATTGCAACACTGTCTTCCACAATGGTTGAACTAATTTACTTTCCCACCAACAGTGTAAAAGTATTCCTATTTCTCCACAGCCTTGCCAACATCTATTGTTCCCTGACTTTCTAATAATTGCCATTCTGACTGGTGTGAGATAGTATCTCATTGTGGTTTTGATTTGCATTTCTCTGATGAAAAGTGATGTTGAGCTTTTTTTCATATGTTTCTTGGCCACGTCAATGTCTTTTCTTGAGAAGTGTTGTTCATATCCTTTGCCCACTTTTTGATGTAGTTGTCTTTTTCTTGTAAATATGTTTAAATTCCTTGTAAATTCTGGATATTAGCCCTTTGTCAGAAGGGTAGATTGCAAAAATTTTCTCCCATTCTGTAGGTTGCCTGTTCACTCTGATGCTAGTTTCTTTTGCTGTGCAGAAATTCTTTAGTTTAATTAGATCCCATTTGCCAATTTTGGCTTTTGTTGCAATTGCTTTTGGCATTTCTGTTATGAAGTCTTTGCCCATACATGTGTCCTGAATAGTATTGCCTGGGTTTTCTTATAGGGTTTTTATGGTTTTGGGTTTTATATTTAAGTCTTTAATCCATCTTGAGTTATTTTTGGTATAAGGTGTAAGGAAGGGATCCAGTTTCAATTTTCTGCATATGACTAGCCAGTTTTCCCAACACCATTTACTGAATAGGAGATTCTTTCACCATTGCTTATTTTTGTCAGGTTTGCCAAGGATCAGATGGTTGTAGATATGTGGTGTTATTTCTGGGGTCTCTGTTCTGCTCTATTGGTCTATATGTCTGTTTTGATACAACTACCATGCTGTTTTGGTTACCATAGCCTTGTAGTATAGTTTGAAGTCAGGTAGCATGATGCCTCCAGCTTTGTTCATTTTGCTTAGGACTATCTTGGCTATACAGGGTCTTCTTGATTCCATATGAAATTTAAAATAGTTTTTTCTAATTCTGTGAAGAATGTCAATGGTAGTTTGATAGTAATAGCATTGACTCTGTAAATTACTTTGGGTGGTATGGCAATTTTTATGATATTGAGTCTTCCTATCCATGAGAATGGAATGTTTATCCATTTGTGTTTGTGTCCTCTCTTATTTCTTTGAGCAGTGCTTTGCAGTTCTTGAAGAAGTCCTTCACATCCTTTGTTAGCTTATTCCTAGGTATTTTACTCTCTCTGTAGTGATTATGAATGGGAGTTCATTCATGATTTGGCTCTCTGCTTGCCTATTGTTGGTGTAAAGGAATGCCTGTGATTTTTGTACATTGAGACTTTACTGAAGTTGCTTATCAGGTCAAGAGGTTTTTGAGTTGAGATGATGGGGTTTTCTAAATAGAAAATCATGTCATCTGCAAACAGAGACAACTTGACTTCCTCTCTTCTGATTTGAATACCCTTTATTTCTTTCTCTTGCCTGATTGCCCTGGCCAGAACTTCCATGATGTTGAATAGGAGTGGTGAGAGAGGGTATCCTTGTTTTGTACTGGTTTTCAAAGGGAATGCTTCCAGCTTTTGCCCATTCAATATGATATTGGCTGTGGGTTTGTCATAAATACCTCTTATTATTTTGAGATGTGTTCCATCAGTACCTAGTGCATTGAGAGTTTTTAACATGAAGGGATGTTGAATTTTATCAAAGGCCTTTTCTGCATCTATTAAGATAATAATGTGGTTTTTGTCACTGGTTCTTTTTATGTGATGGATTATGTTTATTGATTTGCATATGTTGAACCAGACTTGCATCCCTGGGATGAAGCCAACTTGATTGTGGTGGATAAGCTTTTTAATATGCTGCTGGATTCGGTTTGCCAGTATTTTATTGAAAATTTTCACATTGATGTTTATCAGGGATATTGGCCTGAGGTTTTCTTTTTTTGTTGTGTCTCTTCCTAGTTTTGGTATCAGGATGATGCTGGCTTCATAAAATGAGTTAGGGAGGAGTCCCTCCTTTTTCATTGTTTGGAACAGTTTCAGAAGGAATGGTACCAGTTCCTCTTTGTACTTCTGGTAGAATTCAGCTATAAATCTCTCTGGTTCTGGGCTTTTTTTGGTTGGTAGGCTATTAATTAATGCCTCAATTTCAGAGTTTGTTATTGGTCTATTCAGAGATTCAACTTCTTCCTGGTTTAGTCTTGGTAGGCTGTATGTGTCCAGGAATTTATCTATTTCTTCTAGATTTTCTAGTTTATTTGCATAGGGATGTTTATATTATTCTCTGATGGTAGTTTGTATTTCTGTGGTGTTGGTGGTGATATCTCCTTTATCATTTTTTTTATTGTGCCTATTTGATTCTTCTCTCTCTTATTCATTAGTATCTATCTAGTGATCTATCTATTTTGTTAATTTTTTCAAAAAAAATAACTTCTGGATTCATTGACTTTTTGAAGGTTTTTTTGTGTCTCTTCAATTCTTCTCTGATCTTAGTTGTGTCTTGTCTTCTGCTAGCTTTTGGATTCGTTTACTCTTACATCTCTAGCTCTTTTAATTGTGATGATAGGGTGTCAATTTGAAATCTTTCTAGCTTTCTGATATAGACATTTGGTGCTATAAATTTCCCTCTTAACACTGCTTTAGCTATGTCTCAGAGATTTTGGTATATTTTATCCTTTTTCTCATTGGTTTCAAAGAACTTATTGATTTCTTCCTTAATTTCATTGTTTACCCAGGAGTCATTCAGGGGCAGGTTGTTCAATTTCCATGAAATTGTGTGAGTTCAAATGAGTTTCTTAATCCTGAGTTCTAATTTGATTGCTCTGTGGTCTGAGACATTGTTTGTTATGATTTCAGTTCTTTTGCATTTCCTGAGGAGTGTTTTACTTCCAATTATGCAGTCAGTTTTAGAATAAGTGCCATGTGGCACTGAGAAGAATGTATTTTCTGTTGATATGGTTTAGAGAGTTCTGTAGATATCTACCAGGTCCACTTGATCTAGAGCTGAGTTCAAGTCCTGAATATCCTTGTTAATTTTCTCTCTCATTGATCTAATACTGACAGTGGGGTGTTAAAATCTTCCACTATTATTATGTGGGAGTCTAAGTCTCTTTGTAGGTCACTAAGAACTTACTTTATGAATCTGGGCGCTCCTTTATTGGGCGCATATATATTTAGAATAGACAGGTCTTCTTGTTTAATTATTCCCTTTACCATTATGTAATGTCCTTCTTTGTCTTTTTTGATCTTTGTTTGTTTTAAGTCTGTTTTCTCAGAGATTAGGATTATCACCTTTGCTTTTTTTTTTTTTTTTTTTTTTTTTTTTTTGCTTTTCATTTGCTTCTTAAATTTTCCTCCATCCTTTTATTTTAAGCCTGTGTGTGTCTTTGGATGTAAGATGGGTCACCTGAATACAGCATACTGATGGGGTCTTGACTTCTTATCCAATTTGTCAGTCTGTGTCCTTTAATTGGGGCATTTAGCCCATTTACATTTAAGGTTAGTATTGTATGTGTGAATTTCATCCTGTCATCATGATGCTATTTGGTTATTTTGCACAATAGTTGATGCAGTTTCTTCATAGTGTCATTGTTCTTTATATTTTGGTGTGTTTTTGTGGTAGTTGGTACCAGTTTTTCCTTTCCATATTTAGTGTTTGTTTTAGGAGCTCTTGCAGAAGGGCCCTTGTGCTAACTAAATTCCTCAGCATTTGCTTGTCTGGAAATGATTTTATTTCTCCTTATGAAGCTTAGTTTGGCTGGATATGAAATTCTCGGTTGAAAATTCTTTTCTTACAGAATACTGAATATTTGCCCCCAGTCTCTTCTGATCTGTAGAGTTCCTGCTGAGAGGTCCACTGTTAGTCTGATGGGCTTCCTTTTGTAGGTAACCTGGCCTTTCTCTCTAGCTGCCCTTAATAGTTTTTTCTTCATTTTGACCTTTCTTTATTTTGACACATAATCTGATGATTATGTGTCTTGGGGTTGACCTTCTTGTGGAGTATCTTAATGGTGTTCTCTGTATTTCCTGAATTTGCCTGTTGACCTGCCTTGCTAGGTTGGGGAAGTTCTCCTGGATAATATCCTGAAGTGTGTTTTCCAGCTTATTTCCATTATCCTTGTCTCCTTCTGGTATTCCAATCAATCATAGGTTCAGTCTTTTTATGAAGTCCCATATTTCTTGGAGGCTTTGTTCATTCCTTTTCATTCTCATTTCTCTAATCTTGTCTGCCTGTCTTATTTCAGTAAGGTGGTCTTCAAACTTTGATATCCTTCCTTCCACTTGGTTGATTCAGCTGTTGATACTTTTGTATGCTTCATAAAGTTCTTGTGCTGTGTTTTTCAGGCTCCATCATGTTTTTAATATTCCTCTCTAACCTGGTTATTCTAGTTAGCAATTCCTCTAATATTTTATCAATGTTTTTAGCTTCTTTGCGTTGGGTTAGAACATGCTCCTTTAGCTCATCATAGTTTTTTTTATCACCCATCTGAAACCTACTTCTGTCTATTCATCCATCTGATCTTCTGTACAGTTCTGCACCCTTGATGGAGAGACATTGCAATCATTTGGAGAAGACGCACTCTGGTCTTTTGGGTTTTCAGCATTTTTTGTTGTTGTTTTTGATTCCTTCTCATCTTCGTGAGTTTGTCTAGTTTTGGTCTTTGAGGCTGCTGACCTTTGGATAGGGTTTTGTGGGGCCTTGTTGTTGTTGTTGTTCTTGATGATGATGCTGTTGGTGTCACTTTCTGCTTGTTTGTTTTTTTTTCAATAGTCAGGTCCCTCTTCTGTAGGGCTGCTGCCATTTGCTGGGAATTCACTTCAGGCTCTATTCATCTGATTTGCTCCCAAGCCTACAGATGTCACTCAAGGAGGCTGGAGAGCAGCAAAGATGGGTGCCTGCTCTTTCTTCTGGGACTTCTGACCTCAAGGGGCACCAACCTGATGGCAGTAGGATTGCTCCCATATAGGGTGTCTGACAACCCCTGTTGGAGGCCAGTTAGGTGACATTGGGAGCAGGACCCATTTAACCAAGCACTTTGTCCCTTGGTGGAGAGGGTGTGTTTCACTGGGGGAAAACCCACTGGTCTGCCTTGATTTCCCAGAACTACCAGGAGGAGATGCTAAGTCTGCTAGTCCACAGAGACTGTGACCACCCATCCCCCTAGGGACTCAGGCCCAGGGAGACCTGAATTCTGTCCCCAATCCTCTGACTGAAGTTATTGGAGATCTTCCAGGGAATTCTCCTTCACTGAGGAAGGATGGGTCAGGGTTAGACCTGAAGAGGCACTCTGGCTGCAGACTGCCACAGCCGGTGTGTTGGGCTGTGGGGACAAGTCTTGGGACCCAGCCATCCAGCCTCCCTGGCTCCAGCAAGGGAAAAGCATAGCCTGGAGCTATAGAAATGGGTGCCACCCTTCCCCCACCCAGGGAGCTTGGTGTTTAGGCAGTTGCAGTCCCAGTGCTGGTTGCTGCCCCTCCCCCAAGGAGCTCAATGGGCTTAGACAGAAGGCAGCTGCAGCTGGTGCTGGTTGCCCCTCCCCCAAGGAGTTCAGTAGTCTTAAGCAGTTTCCAGCTGAGAGACTGTAAGAATCTGCGCTGTTCTGGGGTTGGGATGCTAGACCCCGGTAGCGTGGGTTTGCAAATGGGAGCTTCTGATCTGTGGGCTGCACAGTTCTGTGGAAAAGGCACAGTTTCCCCAGCTGTGTAGCACGCTCACTCACCACCTCCCTTGGCTGGGGGGAGGGGATTGCCCTTCCCCATGTGGCTCTCAGGTGGACTGCCACACCACACTGCTCTTCCTTCTCTCCGTGGGTCATGCCAGCCTTCTCAGTTTTGATGAGGGAAACTGGATACCTTGGTTGCTGGTGAAGGATTCACATGCTTATTATGGTTTTTTCCTATGAGAGCCTCCCAGTGGCGCTGCTTCTAGTCAGTCATCTTGACCCTGCCCCCTGTAATTAGAATTTCTATCAATTTTATCCAAAGTATTTCTCAGCCTCATCCCATTTCTTTCCTGCTAGAATCTTGACAGGCACAAGGGTAATCTATGACTTGGTGAAAGTCTTTTCACAGGTGTGATGTGATGGAGGTAAAAGCTACATTATAGAAAAACCAAGGGGTAAATGGGAGACAAGGAAAAGAAAATAGCAAGTAGACTATTCTTTCAAAAAACTTAGCTAGTTAAGGTTGAAGAGAGAAGGGGTAGCATCCACAAAGAAACATCCAGAGATTAAGATTTGATCATTTCATTTGACAATTTCATTATTTGTGAATATAACTCAGTAGAGAAAGAGAGATTGAGGACAGTAGAAAAGGAGGCTAGCATTGGACGCATGGTCCCCTAGGAAGGTGATAGAAAATAGTTTTCCCTAACAGAAAGTCTAATGTTAGACAGAGAGACCCTGTTCCACAGTCACAGGAGGAAAGTGTGTTTGGGTATGCAGGGAAATCTGAATACAACAATGAGATTATTCTGCTTTGATAGCTTCTCTTTTCCTTGTGAAGCTAAAAGCAATGTCACCTGATGAAAGTGAAAATAAGAGATGGGTTTGGAGATTTAAGAATGAAAGGCTGGCAGCGGTGGCTCACGCCTGTAATCTCAGCACTTTAGGAGGCCGAGGTGGGAGGCAGGAGAACGGCATGAACCCGGGAGGCAGAGGTTGCAGTGAACTGAGATCTCACCACTGTACTCCAGCCTGGGCGACAGAGCAAGACTCTGTCTCAAAAAAAAAAAAAAAAAAAAAATTCTAAATATTTTTTGGGGAAAAGAAGGTCTCAGAACTCTGAGAACCTAGTTAAGTTTTAAAATCATGCATTTAGACTAACACCAATCTCCAAGTTTGTATGAAATTTCCCCAGAGGTGCAGGAGAAGTATGGGTATTATTTCAGAACAATTAGATTGAACCAAGGCCGGATTTTTCCAAGTACTCAGACAGTCAGGGAGGAGACCACCCCTCATATCATCTTATGCCCAATTTCCACCTCCAAAGAAAGAAGAAGTAAAAACTAAAACGCAGAAATGAAATCCACAGGCAGACAGCCTGGTGCTGCACTCTGGGCCTGGTAGTTAAAGATCGACCCCTGACCTAATCGGTTATGTTATCTATAGATTACAGACATTGTATAGAAATGTGCTGTGAAAATCCCTATCTTGTTTTGTTCTGATCTAATTACCAGTGCAAGGAGCCCCCAGTCACATACCTCCTGCTTGCTCAATCAATCACGACCCTCTCACATGCACCCCCTTAGAGTTGTGAGCCCTTAAAAGGGACAGGAATTGCTCACTTGGGGAGCTCGGCTCTTGAGACACGAGTCTTGTAGATTCCCCCAGCCGAATAAACCTCTTCCTTCTTTAACTCAGTGTCTGAGGAGTTTTGTCTGCAGCTCGTCTTGCTACAAAAGGACAATAGGAAAAAAAGAGTCAAGGAATTATAGAGTGAATATTTGAAATGATGGAATGTAAAATTTAGTTTCCAAAGGGAAACTAGTAGTAGGGAGAGAAGTCTAAATTCAGGGGACTAAAATATCCCTGAAAGGTTGAAGACAGATGTGATGGGGATAATAGTGAAAACTGATGACCAGGGAGTTGAATGTCTAATTTAATATTTCAGTATAGTTCTGAATACTTACAAAACCCAGGATGAACCCAGATGGTGGGCAGCTGATGTGGAGAAAATAGAAAGTCGTTGGACATAAGGCTTGATGAGTGACCTCTTGTGGAGGTTGCCATACCTCAAGTGATGTCTTCTTTGCATACCCTGAATCCAATTCTTTTTCAGTGCATTTTATTTGTAATTAATGTCTCATAAGCCAGTTAACAAATTGCAATGTACCACAATATACATAGTAATTTAAATATGAGAAGGTATTCTTTAGTCTACAATTCAGTTCCAGTTTTTTTTTTGAGTCATCTGAATACTTTATTTAAACATATTAACTTGAAAAAATATATTTTCAAAAACAGAAAACAGGTGGGCTTTTTAAACCAGGCTGCCCAGACAAGTTCCTCATTTGGTTTTCTAATTATAAAGCACAGAAGGAAGGTTTGGATTGAAGCTTTAATTTACCAGAGCTATACAGGATTCTTTTTCTACATGCAATCCAGTATTTGGCAGTTGTTAAATATTTGCTTTAACCATGAATTTATTTTGAGTACAACACAATTATACCTACTATCTCTACATGGCTCTTTTAAGAATTGGCATACGTTCACAAAATTTAACTAGAACAATGAATGATTTAAAAATAGAAAATGCACAATGACTGTATTCCCTTGGAAACACATAAGCTTTGACAGAAAGTGGAATAAAAATTGTAGTGTAAAGAGCTTCAACACAATTTTTTAAATTTTTATTTGCTTTAAATATACTTAGCTATTCAGTAGGATCACTCGAACACACACTAAAACTTCAACGTGTGTCAGGCCTGTGATAATGAGCCATTAACTGTTTTTCCCTTACAATTATAACCATCTATTAAACAAATAATGATAACATCGATTCACACATCTTTTCAGTTTATACACATACACTATATTTTATGGTTATATTAAATTGGAAGCATTCTCTGGCTCATTTTCTTTTGTGGCTAATGAGTAACTTGGGTGATGGAAATAAGGATACAGTATATGGTGAATTTCTGGCTGAAAATAAAGATACAGTGTGTTTTGGTTCCAAAAGAAGTATGTTCAGTCAAATGAATATGAACTTGGTCTCATTAACTTTATGTTATAAGTCAGCTGAGACAACTATTGCCATTCACGAAACATCTATTGAAGCTCCACTATGTGTCAAGCACAAAAGGCGTGACAGTTAATACTGAGTGTCAACTTGATTGGATTCAAGGATGCAAAGTATTGATCCTGGGTGTGTCTCTGAGGGTGCAGCCAAAGGAGATTAACATTTGAGTCAGTCGACTGGGAAAGGCAGACCCACCCTCATTCTGGGTGGGCACCATCTAATCAGCTGTTAGCACAGCCAAATAAAGGCAGGCAGAAAGACGTGAAAAGACTAGACTGGTTTAGTCTTCTGGCCTATATCTTTCTCCCGTGTTGGATGCTTCCTGCCCTTGAACATCAGACTCCCAGTTTCTTCAGCTTTGGGACGCAGACTGGCTTCCTTGCTCTTCAGCTTGTAGATGACCTATTGTGGGACCTCACCTTGTGAGTGTATGAGTCTATACTCCTACCTCTGCCATCACACAGCTGTTCTGACTAAAAGCCTGCCTTATTATTTGGTTGGTTTTCATCCCTCATTGAGAAGGTAACAGATTACAAATAATTGTCTGTGTTTTACAATGACTTAAACTCTGTAATGGTCATCAAGTAATATAAATAGGAAAATAAAGACTTTCAGTCTACAATCTCAAGAGTTGGGAGCTGAGATGAGGCTGTGCACATCCTTAGAGGAGCTATGCTGTCTCTGGTGCTGCCCTTCCTGACAGGAAATGTCATTTGTAAGAGGATTACAAATGTCTATCTATATTTGGTAAAGTGAGTCATGAGTAAGGCCATCAAGATAAAGGAACTGAGTTCAGTTTGCACAAAGAAATGAAGACGTGGTGTGCAGAGAGGAAATCATGAGATTTCAAGGTTCAAGAAGGAATCTTCATTTCCTTCTAGTTTGTCAGGATGTGGCTGAAGAGGAGCCTGGGACTGTAGGAGAAGTTCACGGGGCCAAGAGAAGAGATGGAAAGCAGAAGTATTAGATGTTGAAACACTATTTGGAGCATAGTGGTTAATAGCATGAGCTCTGGAACCAAATTCCCTGGCTCAAACCTGTTTCTCACTGGCAAGTTAAGTGACCAGCATTCACTTATCCCTCTTTGACTCAATTTTTTACCTGTGAATGCAAACAGTGATGCTCCAAACCTCCTCGGGTTGCTAAGGATCCAATGAGTGCATATGTATGGAACACTTAGAACATGGACCACATTGTGTATCTACAATGTAAATATCAACATCAGCAATTCTTGGGATTGCACTGAAGTGGCTTTCCCAAGTACATCTGCCAGGAGTACAACAGTGGACAGGATCTAGGTCTTGTTTTCTTCGACAGTTGTGATCTGTACAGGTGTAGAGGGCTAGCATCTCAGAGATAGTATTCAACCAGAATTGAAGCTCACACATGGTAGTATGATAATAAGCAAAAGGTTTGATAGGATTGTGTTAGTCTAGGAGCAGAGCAGCATGCAGAAAAGGGAGGGAACTGCAAAGCAAAACAGTCTTAGCCTAGTGAAAGCCAGTGGAACAGGAGCCATAAGGTTGAAAGAAAGAAGATACCAATGGATAGGTGAGTAGAAGAGAAAGTATATGAGATAATTCAAAAGACAGTCACCTAGACCAAAGACTAAGGTAGGGACCATATTAAATAATAGATGGGTAAGTAGGTATGTAGATAGACAGAAAGATAGATAGGTATAAACAAAACCATCTTAATTCTTCTGAGAGTTGCTGGCAAGTGAAAAGAATCAGTTTTGGCTCCAGGTGCAAATATGGGAGAAAAAGAGAAATTATGTGTTGAAACTGACAGATTGCTCACTTCAAAAAGATGAAATTTGTTATATTGTAACCCACTGAGAGAGAAGTCAGTCTCTGTAGAAGTCAATTCTATTTGTTCTCAAGAAATTCACTGAGATTTGAAGGATTCGTGTAGAAAGGAGTGTTATTCATGACAGGACGTTTTTGGTATTCTTCCTAATACCTGAGGAACAGACCAAATCTTCTTGCTTGTTCCAAGCATAAGGCTAAGATGGTAAATTGGAAAGATACGTCTAGTTATGTCTGTCACATCTTATGCATTCAAGTTTAAATGGACTCAGTTGAAGAGTCTAGGCTGATGAGCTTTCACAGCTGATTTACCATAGAAAGCATCTGCTGCTGGTGCCAAGTGAAATGCTCACACAGGATGCTACAGGTGGACTGCAGTTCAGGGCAAGGTATAGACGTCAGCCTCAGAGGGTGGAAAGTAGTAAGCACAATGGAAAATTGCATTTTACATTTCTAAATTGGCAGCTTTTTAAACAATCAAGAGTAGATAAGCACAGATGATAGAGGTATACTGTCAAGAACCTTGTCTACAAACAACAAGACACATCAAGCTTGCCTGACTCTCTTCCTGCTTCCATTGGAGCATGAGTTACCAAGGTTATTTAAGTTCTAGTACATGGTCAGGAATAGGTAAAACAACGTCATTGATACAAGTACCTTCAGCAAAATAGGGCTCACAATTTAACTAAGGGTAAAAGAGAACTATAGGGTGGAGCCAGAGAAATGTTGGCCACTGTTGAAGTCACCCTCACTCTCAATTCCATGATTAAGATGGCTGATCATATCTCAAGATGTCTGGATTTTCCTTAAGCACTTGAGGTCAGAATTGGGTTTGGGAGTGAAGATGAATTTAAAAGAAAAGGGCTAACTGAGTGATGGTGGAGATGGAGCTAGCTACTATGTGTTTAGGAAGGCTGAGTTGTCAATAAGAACAGGAAAGAAGGCAAAGGAAGATCAAAAAAACATCGAAAGCAGCCTAGGATCAGATGTGATGGATCTGTCATTGAGAGGGAAGGCAGAGGCAGGAGAATGGGAGGGGTGTTGAGGGATGGTCTGATGGATTGGGAAGTCAAGAGTATGCAGGGGGTGTGTTCTGGAGCAGCTGCAGCTAAACTCATGCCTGAAGAAAATGCATTAAGCCTACAGCATGCTTTGGGAACAGAGTCCAACAAAGTTAGATTGGAAAAAGATTCAGAAAAAGGCCATCAAGAATTCCTAAGATAGCAAGGTCAAGAGGCAAAGATAAGGTCAAAAATCAAGAAGTCATCTCATTTTCAAAATGATTGTCTTTTTGGATTCAAATCTGTGCTTACTAAACTAAAGAATTTCAAAAGTTAAAACTTTCAGAACTTTTGGTGGGTGTAACAGACTTTCTTTACGCTCTCCCCCACAAATGATTATATAAGAAGTAAATTTAAATGCATATACTTTAGAGCAGATTTGGATATTAATATATAGGGGAAGCATTTTGGTTAGCAGGAAACTGATTTTCTCTTTATTGGAGTATTATGTACATAAAACATCCCAATTCCCCTTTTTAAAGACAGCTGAAGAAAAATGGACTACTTTGTGAAATGAGTCAAGATAATCAGAGCCTGAAAGGTAGGAGAAAAGTAGAGATGGTGTGTGGGTCCCAGAAAACCATCACACAGGGCTTCTTAGGTTCCCAATTTCAGTTCACATGGGACTTGTGCTACAGGAGGCCAGATTTGCCTAGCAGCAAAAGGAGGGAAAACAGAAATGAAACGTAGCAAAGTTAAAGGTATTTTATAAATGGTTCAACATCCCCCACCCCCAGCACACCCCGCTGTTTTGTCTAAATGGATGCATTGTTGGGGACTCTATCTCCTCTACATTAAGAGTCTTTTGTGAGCAATACTACCACAGAAGGCACAGTCCAACCTTGATGTCTAATTCAGTCCTTGTCCTCCAATTTTGTGATCTAAATAATGAAATCAAGATTTCTCAAGTCAACATTTCCAACATGATTCATAAATGTTAAATTTTAATATACTTGCAAATTATCATTTTTAATGGTTTGAGAAATCTATAGAACACATCCTAAACCCCCGTGAAATATGTTATCTTGGTAATCTGGAAAACAAAATGTTCTGACAATAGGAAGACCACATATTGCTTGCTCCAAATGTCATCTTGACCCAACTTAAGAAAACTTTCATAAAAGGACAATGTTAAACTGGCAAAAAAAGCAAAGGATTACTAAAGTTCAGTTGTATTTAAAGACAATAATTTATTGGCTTCCTGAAGTACTTTTTCATAGAGAAAATTTATAGATGACTGGGGAATTACTGTTAATATTAAATGGGTGCATAGTTGTTTTTTTCAAGTCAACAAAACCCCCAAATTCACTTAACAACAGAAGAGAATGTTAGCTTCTCTGAAAGATGTAAATTTAGTTCATAGAGGAGCCTGCACAGAGGATTGTTAAAGATGCACAAAAAGCTTTAAAAAGATATTGATTAAAATGAATATTATGAATCAGATTGTCACATTATGCTTTATTCTCATTACCATTCACTCTCTTGTTCTTTTATATTAACTTTTGCTGTAACTAGTATTTTATAACCCACAATATCTACAAATTTATATTTCTCTTTTTCCCCAGAACTTCCATGTTCATAGCGTGGATATCTTCCATTCTGGAGAGAATTAGCTATAACAGTGCTTCTCAACCTATCTATATTGAAGGACCAGGTTTTTTGATGTTGTTTAATTTTTGCTTGCAATCTGTTGTATATCAACTGTATTACACAATCAGTGAAAATCTATTGCTGGCAAAAGGAAATTAATAAGAGAAAGACATATGGACATAGTCACATGTTTATTATTAAATTCAATAGTCGTTCTGTCAAATTGTTATACAAATTTTTAAATGCTTAGTCCCAATGTTTATACTTATCTCCATATAGACTAGTAACAGTTCTCAGACTGGTACTGGTCCACAGTTCACAATTTGAGAAGCATTCACTTGGGGGCTTCAGATTATCCTAAGCTATCATGATTCCCTATAGTATAGAGAGACACTGAATTATGAGTTATAGCATGTAGTAGTTATAGCAATAAACACTCTTATTTATGTAGCATGTTTTTACTTCCCAAAGTGTTTACATATTCATACTTCTATTTGTCTTCAGAACAGACTACATGGCAGGTAGAGGAAAGCTCATTATTTACCAGGAAGAAGCCAAAATGTCTTCATCATGAAAATGCATTTATTTAAGTGTACATGTTTTAGTTTACTATTTTCTACTGTTGTACTGTAAAAAATCTGGAAAAAAAGACACAGTGAATTGAGTTACTGACCTTTTCATTTAATTCAAGAAACACTAAGTATTCATATGTGTCATGCACTGAGCCTCGCTTCTTTGGAGAATCTGAGAGGTATACGAGATGTTGCTTATATTCTGACAGGATATATGAAGCATGCAATCATTAAGTTTAGTGCAAGGCAAATGTGATAGAGATATTATATGGGTACCAAACCAAGTGCTGAGAGTTGAGAAGGAAAGGTTGATTTTCATTGCAAAGAGTAACATTTGGGTTGGGTGTTGATGTAGAGTAGTTTCCACAATTGCTGAAATGGTTTTTGATGAGGAGGTAGAATAAAATGAGCAAAGGCACAGAAATGTGTAAAAACAAGGGGCCTATAGAAATGAGTCCATCATGGCTGGATTTGTGGTATAAGAGAATGATTTCTTGTCAGTAAAACTGCGAAACTAGCTGTGCTAAATAATGGAAGAACTTAGGAAGCTAAAGAGTCTGGGTGCTTTTTCTATCCCACAGGTGTGACTACATTACTGAGGGTGGTCTCTGCTTTCTCAAGCTATACCTGGACTTAACACTTAATCACAGGCACAGAAGGCAATCTTGGCCTCACAAAGGCTAGCCAAAAGAGAAATTACAGACGATTCCATCAGGAAAAAAAAAAGAGAATTCTATTACACAATACACACACACAAAAAATGTAACAGAAGTTCTCATTAAACACTTTGTCCTTTCCAACAACTCACCACATTTTCTTATTGGCTCTCAAGATGATTCATCTTTCTCTTAACTTTTCCTTCTTCTGGAGAAATTTTCAATCTCATTTCTTATATAATCTTTTATTTGCACATTCCTTGTCCCGTTCAGTAAAGAAGGAACTGTCATCAATATTGTCTTCCTTAGAATCTCCATGGAGAAAGTATAAATAACGTTTAGATCTCTTTCTTTCTCTAATTTGAATGGAGACATACCAAGAAATGTTAGATGATGGCTGGCATTGAAATAGTTATGTATTGTAAAAGTGGGAGTTCAGTGGGAGGCAGAGAAAGTCACTGGAGAGTGGAGAAACAAGGACGATAGAAAACACATGGTGTTTGAGAGACATGAAGAACAACTCCTGACCAAGACTCCCCACTTTTAACTCCAGCTCTAATTGCACTCTTTCTTTTCTTTTCTTTTTTTTTCCCCCAGAGATGGAGTCTTGCTCTGTTGCCCAGGCTGGAGTGCAATGGTGCAATCTTGGCTCACTGCAACCTCCGCCTCCCAGGTTCAAGCAATTCTCCTGCCTCAGCCTCCCAAGTAGCTGGGATTACAGGCAAGTGCCATCACACCCAGCTAATTTTTGTACTTTTAGTAGAGGCAGGTTTCACCAGGTTGGCCAGGCTGGTCTCAAACTCCTGACCTCAGGTGTTCCATGCACCTTGGCCCTGCAAAGTTCCAGGATTATAGGCGTGAGCCACTGCACCCGGCCTGGACTCTTTCTTCTTAACTACTTAACTACCTTAACTACAAAGCACAATGATTATTTATAGACTTAAGTACATTTATTTTCATTTTATTTTGTTGTAATGACTTTTTGATCAGGAAGTTTCATTGCACTTCTTACCTGGATGTCAAAAAAGAGGGAAATAATAACCGTATAAATTACCTTCAAATATGCCCAGATCACAAATAGTATAACAGAGATCAGGTATTAATGTCTCCAGAATAGTCCTGGGTGCTATTTCTCCCTCTACTCTTCATGAAGCAGAATAGGGCATATTAGTTTTAAGGGGCAAAACCTTTATTCTTGGAAGTTAAATTTCGTTGTAAAGAAACTGGGTGAAGGAGGAAGAAGTACTCTGGAAAATAATGGCATTTGTGTGGTAAGTGTATGTACTGCTTTGGAGCTCCCTACACTTTCTCCAGGTTTCTGAAACATAATGATGAAGAAAACCTACTTAATAATATAATAGTTATTTTAATTCAGATATGAATTTAGAATTTAAGTAAAATAAATCATTTTCTTATCAAATGAAGTAGAAAATGTAAACCTGACAGGCATATGGTAAAATGACTTTTTTTTTTTTTTTTTTTTTTTTTTTTTTGAGACATCATCTAGCTCTGTCACCCAGACTGGAGTGCAGTGGCGCGATCTCGGTTCACTGCAACCTCCACATCCTTGGTCCAAGCGATTCTCATGCCTCAGCCTCCTGCATAGCTGGGATCACAGACATGTGCAATCATGCCTGGCTAGTGTGCGTGTGTGTGTGTGTGTGTGTGTGTTTTAGTAGAGATGGGATTTCTCCATGTTGCCCAGGCTGGTCTTGAACTCCTGGGCTCAAGCGATTCACCCGCCTCTGCCTACCAAAGTGCCAGGATTACAGGTGCAAGCCACTGTGCCCAGCCTAAATGACACAATTTTGACCCCGCTAGTAGTCATGGGCTCTGCAGGCTGAAGTATGGGACATGCTCCATGTACTTGGAATACAGATTCTTCCTGCCAGCCGTACTCTTACATTGCCTGCATTGTCACCTTTGGCCATGAAGGACACCAGTAAATACAACACCCTCAGGAAAGCGTAAAGAGGGTTCATGGTTGTACAATCAAGAGAAGAGATAAAGTCACAAGTGTAGGACAGAACAGGCAATAGGTTTCAGAACATTGAATTTTACGATTAAAAAGGGCTAGTCGCTAATAAAATTCAGTGATTATGACGTGATTTCCCCAACTATACTTAAAGTAACACCAAGGTTACCCAAATCAAATATTTTAATGAATTCACAAAGACCAGAGGCATTTCTAGATTTCCCAGCTGCAAGAGATCTAAAATATAACTATTATATTCGGCTCAAAAGAACAGTAAAGCAAAACCACTTACTGCTGGTGACATTCCAGGGAACAGTTAAAATTGCTTTATTGCCTTTGCTAATGAAAGTGGACAGCAGTGTAACAATACATAATAAGGTGAGTTTAGTTTTTATGTCCTGAGAACAATCTGCTTTACCCTTCTGGTTTAATTCTTTAAACTGTTTCTGTTTTAAGTAATTACAAACGATGGCTGGCAAGTGACAGTTATAACCACCGTAGCAAATGGCTTTGTTGTAGCATTGTAGCCTACCCCCAAGTACTATTACCTTGGACTTCTAGGGAATTTAGTGTGAGGATGGCACATGAAACAAATGCCTCCTGACTTACACTGAGCTTATAAAGATCTCCCTCCAGCAAGAACAGCTTGAGCTTGTGGCTAGTGGTACTTCACAAATGGTAGTACACACAACACTGCTGATGCTTGACTTGCTATGAGAAGATAATGTACATTTTGTTTTAATAGTTCTATTTTTATTTGGAAATTAATATATAAAAATAAATGTAAAGATCACATGATATCCGTGATTTCATGAATATTATTGCTTATGATGGCCTCTTTTTTAAAGTCCGTAACAGGAAAAATATTAAATAATAGTATAAGTGGTAGGTGGTGAAAGGCTGAACGCTTCATGTTGGTGTATAAATGACCATGGTAGCCAGTCTCTAGTGGGTTTCCACTCCTGGTATTCATGCCTGCATGCAGTTCCCTCCCACACTGGATAGGGCTGCTATGTAACCAATAGGATATTGAAGAAATGGAAGAGTGTGATGCCCAAGGCTAGGGCAAATGTCATGTGAGGCTTCTGTTTTGCTGCTTTGAATCATTTGTTCTGGGGGGAGTCAGCTGCCATGCCATGCAAAGCAGCACTAAGGGGAGGTCCATGTGGTGAGACACTCAGGGTCCCTGCCTAATCAGGCCTCAGCCTGCAAGGAACTGAGTCCTTTTGTCTGCAGCTATGTGAGTGGGCTGACTTCTTGAGTGCAACCACATAAAGCACCTGGAGCCACAACCATTCAGCTAAGTCACTCCCAAAGTTCTGAAACAAACCATGTGACATAATACATGTTGATTGTTGTTTGAAGCTGCTAAGTTTGGGAGTAATTTGTTACACAGCAGTGGATAACTAATAATGGGTAAGCAATACCATGACCGCAACTGGGAAACAAGGATAGAGAATCCCATTTACCTTTGCTCATACGTAGCTTCGTTACTTTTTCCTTCCCTTCCCTGAAATGTCTGTTACATAGGGAGGAACTAAGCTCCAACAAAATTATACATGCCTCTTGCTTCTGCTTTTTGCTGAACCTGTGCATTGTACCTCCTATCTGGCATGGTGTTCCCCATCACTTATTCCTTTTGACAATAAGAGTGTGTAGGCATTTGATGGAGGCAAAACCTCTGGAGCCAAGGGAAATCTAGTATATTTCAAGAGCAGTCTGGTCCTATAGATGACTCTAGAGTCCTGAATCCCAAATGTTAAATGACTTGCTATTTCTCTTGTTCCCTTGATGTTTTTTCTTTTTTATCAATCTCAAAGCAGATGTCATCTCTCAGCTCTGCCCTCATGTGCAATTTTATAGTTTCTCTGGGTCTCTAACTGATGCTATAATTAAATTCTGAGTAATTGTTACACACCTTTAACAGCTTTAAAACACATTTAAGGTATTTTCTTATTAATTAACTTTCTCCTCATATCAGCAAAAGCAGTTTGCTTTAAAAAGTTCCTTGGTAATGGTAATCTAGTTTCTTGCCGTCACTCAGAAGACTTGAGAATATTCTTTTGATGTTGTTCTCTAAGTTTAGGATGAAACTAGTGGAAAGAAGATAGTGAAAGAGTAAGTGGAATTCAGTTCATTTTCTCTATTTACTCACTTACTCTTACTCACCATTTTATTGTTACTTCTGAATTATTTTCTTGTCATCAGTGGAAGTTTCTTATTATGTCCTGAGTATACATGTTGAGAATTAATGTGGCCTTGACTGTGTTTTGCTGTGTCAGCATTTCCATAATTATCTCTGCCATTAGCCATCTCCCAGATGATCACTAAAATTATATATCATGGGATTTAACTACAGACCAGACCATGATGATTTTTAATCTTCTTTAGAATTCCTTCCAAATAATTAAGAAACTAATCATCCTAGCTCCATTTTTCCTTTGTATCTAGTTGGGCCTGTTCTCAAGTGCCTCTTTTTGAACAGAATAGAAGGTTGTTTGTCTTAAAAATTTCAGGCTGCTTTGGTTCCTAGAGAAGAGGAACACAGCTTGCATTTCTCCATAGCCCCATTCGAAGAGGCAACTTGTGCCAGTCTCAGTAGTAACTTTCAGATGTTCTGACACACTAACACACTGACATATTATCTGCTACATAGTACATTTTGTGGGTATCTAATTTTGTGGGTACTGTAAACCCCACAGTATCATTCCTTGATTCTTGCTCAGTAATCATATTTATTAGTGCCCACATTGCAAGTAACTCAGATGAAGGCAATTCTTGGTAGAGATGTAAATGAAATATACCAGGAAGTCTAACTTCCAGCTCTGGTTCAAAATCTCTAAATATGAATTGAGTGAGTCTTGTCATTCTTTAGATGCCAGTCCCTCCATCTGTAAAGAAGAGGACTTGGGGTTTGTGACTTTAGCTCGACAGGCTTAGAGCCCCTGCAGCGGTGCTGGCCACTGAGGATGCTCACATATTCCCGTGGGCACATGTTCATCTGGCCACCTGTGGCTTTGTATTCCTTCTTGTTGGCTATTTCATTTATTGTCCTCAGTCATGCCTGTTCTTCTTTCTCCCTCTAAAGTTCCAGCAGACAAAAGGAGGCATGATAGGGATTTGCTACCTCTTGATGAGAATTATGCTCTTCTAGCTTCCTCAGAGAATAGACTTGTAAAAGACCTTCCGGGAAAGTAGTTGGCCAGACAACTCTTATTTGCATATTATTTCTTTCTGGAATGTTTTTTCGTAATTATTTGGTTATTCATTGCTTCTAGGTCTTCCCTGCCATAACATGCTCCCCATGAAAAGAGAGTCATCTGTGTGCCTTGCTCCCTGTTTCAGCCCGAGCACCTAGACTTTATCAGATGAAAATAATATTTGTTGTTGTTTATATCAGGTTATATGTTCAATGTACTAAATTGAACCAAAGTGTCAAGAAAATCTGGCTTTTAAGGAAAGTATGCCCCAGAGACATCAGAACTATTTAGAAATAGCAGCAGTTCAGAAAACACTTAATGTAGTCACATTAAATTGTCCCCGGTGTGATATGAGGCAGAAAATCAGAAAGAAAGAAACAATTCCTAGACAGGAGGGTCTAGTAAACCTCTAAATAGATCACAGTTGTGTGGCATGTGGTGCAACTGGATAAACAAACTTAACAAGCACATTTGGGTTGGAGAATTCTTCTGGCTATAATTGTACTTTACATCACTTTCTGCGGTCAGGCACAAGCTAAAAATTTTAGGGACTTTATTCTTAATGACCATGCCACCTTAGGTTATGGAAATTCCTCATTAATTTGGGTTCCATAAATATAGGCCTTCATGTCTAAAACTGTTTTGTTTTTAAAACAGAAGCTGTTTTTGAGAAGGATATTAAATGAAAGGGAGGGAATATAAATGAAATTTTAAAAGGTCAGAATTCATGATTTAAGGACTATTTCTACATTGTAATTAGTAATTTAAATAACGGACCCTTTTCCAATATCAGTAATTAATTATGCCTCTGAATTCAACTGGTATTTTGAAACCACATTTCTTATTTATTAACTAAAAAGTCGTTTGAGGCCATTATGCAAAGGAATACAAATTTAAAAGATTAAAAGGACTGATAAAAGCTCAATTATTGTACTCCGTTTACATAAACCTAAAATTTAAAGGTATGACTCACCGAAAGACTATGTTTCACTAAAGTTTTGCTTTTCTATATGAAAAATTATCCTGAAATACTTATAAAATGAATGTTAAAGTGAAATGGTTTTGAAGCTTGCTAGTTGATCTAAAATATGTCACAAATTATGACTTTGCTATTGCATTTGCTTAGCAAATTCTCTTGATACAAGCTGAGAAGATATGCAAATAACAATTTCATAAAAGAGGAAACAGAGACAACAAAGATTAAGTAATTTTCTTAAGATCACATGACCAGTAGCTGGAGGAGCTGGAAATTAGATACAGATCTGGCCACCCCAGAGCCTGGGTTATTGCTTGCCCCATGGAATCTTTTTGGGTCACTTTTGGCAGATCCAAAAGTGATCATCTAGAACTTCTCGGGACTCCTTCTCATGCAAATCTTCCTGAGTACCTGACACAGTGTGGCACAATGTGCATCAGATGGATAAGCAAAGGAATTGTTATGCTTCTCAAAGCCTATCCTGACACAGGGTAGGTCAGGCAAGAAAAACAATTTATCTGTCATGTGTAGACAGTATTTCAAGTGGTTCATAAATGGCTCTAGGACATTGAAAGAGGGATGAAAAAAAATTACTCTTTGTGTGACAAAAAAGATAAGAAATATTCAGTGGTGGAATCACACTGAAGAATCTCTATCCCCCAAGATCCAATTAAAGTCCCACCTCTTCAATGAAGCCTTTCCTGTTAGACTATGTCATTTTCTTCTCTAGTTTCAAATTACATTTATGGTCTGTTAGTGTTCCTTTGTAATGTTTTGTCATACATAAGCTTGTTTAACATTTTCAAGAGTTTATGAATGGTCTGCTGAAAAAACCAAGCTTCTTGAGGAACGTACTCTGTCTTATCTTCCTCTTTATCATCCTAGTATTTGCTTAGTGGTTGATTTGTTGAAAGCCACCCAAAGCAAGTTTGAATTGGACTGAAATTATAAAATAATACGAGTAGTAAATGATCACGAAAAGCTTGGTAGGGACCATCATGGTAGAGTTCACGAGCTATACTGTTTCCTTTTATGAGTACAGCTGAAGAAGAACCAAAGTTGGAAACTGTGTCAGTCAAGATCAGGGCAGGAAACAGAAGGCTTTCTCACAGAAGTGATGGGAGACATTTTAATGAAGAGAATATTTACAGAGTGTGGCAGGATTGCAGAAACCAGCAAAGAGTGGTGAAACAGCTTAGGGTAGCAACTGTGAAAAGGTTTTACCACCTCAAGACCTGCAGGGGTGAGGTTATGGCAGTGTTAAAGCCAGATGACAGCTAGGTAGTAGGAAATGGACCAACTAAGAGAACTAAGATTGTTCAATGTACTTAATATCAAAACTTGCCAGCAGTTGTAGTAGGGTTAGAGACACACATCTAAACACCTTGATGTCTGTTTGTCTCTCTGTGTGTCTCTCTCCACTCCTGCTCTCTGATATCTACCTGGTCCCTGTCATTGGATGAAACCAACTGGAAGTAAAAGTGCAAGGAAGATCAGGTGGTGCAGTCTATATAAGTCCTTCTGCTGGGAATAGAGCAATGTGGAGATGCAATTACATAATTTGTTCCACATACAGCTAAGGTTTTTCTCAAAGTCACCTTATATTATTCCATTGATTTTACATTTTATTAAGTTGCTATATTTTAAACCATCAGTCTAACAATAGTAAAAATTATAAGTTAATCTTATTTTAATATATGATTATTAATATTTGCGTTTACTTCTTAGAAATCACAACTACATATTTAGATTTTTTAAAATATATGGGAAAATACGTAAAATATTCTCAAGAAAAAAATGCTGTTTATGAGACATGTAGAAGTGTAATAGTACACTCATGGGGAGACTTCTTAGCATTGTTTAGCAACCCCAAACTAGCAGGAAACCACAATAACTTTGAGAAAGAGGCTGAAGACACATACCCCCTGCTATTAAAAAAAAAAAAAAAATTTTTGAAATGCTCCACAGGATCAATGGTCCTTAACATTTTTTTTTAAGCACTCCTTGTTCACATGCTAAACCAGATACCGATTTTGACATCATAGATGCAGTGTAGATGTAACCATACTGTGCCTCCCCAAAAGCCACATTTCCCAGTTTATTTTATTTATTTATTTATTTATTTATTTATTTATTTATTTATTTATTTTAAGATAGAGTCTTGCTCTTTTGCCCAGGCTGGAGTGTGGTGGCGCAATCTCAGCTCATTGCAAGCTCCGCCTCCCGGGTTTACGCCGTTGTCCTGCCTCAGCCTCCCGAGTACTGGGACTACAGGCGCCCGCCACCACACCTGGCTACTTTTTTGTATTTTTAGTAGAGACGGGGTTTCACCGTGCCAGCCAGGATGGTCTCGATCTCCTGACCTCGTGATCCGCCTGCCTTGGCCTTCCAAAGTACTGGGATTACAGGTGTGAGCCACCGCACCCGGCCCTACTTTAATTTTCTATTAGAAGAATTCAACCATTTTTACTCTCATGTAAAGATTGGCTACAATAATACTAACTTTCACTTTCATTTTGGTATCTGATTAGCTGGTATAATGCCCTTTATCTGAATAAAGAAGACTGGAGGAGGAGGAGACTTGGGAAAAATATTCAAGGGCTCAGTTTTGACCAGTTGAAACAGAGACTTGTTCAATCTTCCAGTGGGTAATAAAGTTTGAGGTTCACAGGAGAGATGTGGACTGGAGATATAAATAGGGAGTTGTTGCTATGGACATGAGCCTGAATGAGATCACCAGGGAGGAAGTAGGTTGGGTACTGATTATTGAAAAGCTCTTCATAAATTACAAGCCATGTTCCGGGGGTGGGGCTTTTAAGATATTAAAATGTACTTTCATACTGTAATGATTAAAAAAAGTGATAGTGAATTACAGTAAAGACCCATGATAAAGAGTCTAGAAAGAGACTCAAGTATATATATGAATCAACATATAATTTTAATATTTCTAACTGGTAGAGGAGGTATAAGCTTATTCAACAGATAACGTCTGTTTTCTTTGGATATTACTATTTTTAAAACTAGTTGCTATTTTGACTATTTCAACAAGTGAAGCTGAACAGTTAAAAGCCTGAAAAATGTTAGATCTTATATTTAACTTATATAGAATTTATTTTGATATAATTTATAAAGAACAAAGTTAGCATACAAGTAAAAATTATTTTTATAATCCTGGGATGAGAAACACATTTTTAAGCATAGTATATAATATAGCAACCATATTAAAAAGTTTATAAAGAATAAATAATGCAATAAAACAAAGTGAAAATAAAATGGCACACCAGGGGAAATATTTTCAACAAAACTAAGAAAGTGTTGTTTTCTTAGTATAATATTTGAAGATGTTTTATAAATTGTTATTAAGCAGGTGAATACCCACAGGAGCATACTGATTATGTCAAATAATTTTTTTAATCATGAAAAAATATAAGTGGCAAATAATTTGTAAAACAATGGTCTATTTAATTATAAAAACAAACAACAGTGAAATACCATTTTTCCTATCATTAGACAGGCAAAGATATAAATCAAATCTTATACTATTATTGAAGGTGACTTTGATGATATAAATCAAAAGCCCTTATACTGGCTTGAGCAGATACTGTTTTGCGAAGATGGCAGCAATATATAACCCATGCCACATGTTTTTCTTACAACGTGACATCAACACTCCTCCACTGAGAGATGGGATCCATGTCCCCTCCCTTTAAACCTAGATGACCTTTATAACTGCTTCTATTAATAGAATGTAGCAGAAGTCTAGGCAATAAAAGGCAATATAGCTTCATCTACTGTGCACATATATACCCCCTGTCTCTCTATCTATTTGCTCTTGATGCCCAGCCATCTTGTGAAGAAGCTTGGCCTCCAACTGATGGCTAGCATTAACCTCTAGACATACGGGAGTGACCCTTCAGATAATTCTAGCCCCTTGACTTCTAGTCTTCTAGTCGTAATCCAGATATCACAAAACAGTGCCCCGCTGAAAAATTGCAAAATGGTGTTTTTGTTCTTCCCCTCTTCCTACATTCCAGAACCTTCCTATTCCTGAACAAATTAGCAAATGCCCTTCTTGTTCTTACGGGATGAATATGGACGTGGGAATAGTAATTTACTTGAATGAATGTGTATAGACACGTACTATCCTGAAAATGAATAAGTGATATTATTACACATTGAAAAGATCATGGATAATATTATTATGACTATTTTTATACATGGGGAAAAGCATCCCAGAAAGTCTGAATGGATTACCCAGTATCCATTGGAAATTATCTGAGAACAAAACTAGATATACCCCAAAACTTACGATCTTTGCACTGTGCAGAGTAGCATCGGGAAACATTTCAAATTTCTATTGCACTATACTAGGTACTAGGTAAAGAGGATTATATAGTTATATTTTCCTAGACATTTTACTCTTTGTAAATTAATACTCATTTACTTATGAAGGGCAAAAAAATTGAGATGAAGATAACACTGAATTTCACAAGTAGATTATTATTGAAATGATATGGTAAATAAATGAAGCTAAAAGCATTTACTTTAAATCTGAATGTTTTATTTATGTACCAAGATAATTCATTCATTTAGATAACTATATGTTTTAATACACTGTACTTATTTTCAACAGTCTAAAATATAACCAGAAGGGGCTTATATTTTACACCTTAATTGTGGAGGACCAGTCCAAGGTATAATTGCGAATTCAGTAAAATTTATTTTCAGAACTCACTCATATTACCTGTCCTTCAAATTTTATTACCTAGACACATGAACATGTGTCTCTTTTCCTTATAGAAAGGTTAATTCTGGCCACAAAGCTATGTTAGTTCAAGTAAATTTCCTAGCAATTCTATCTCATTGGCCCAGAAGTAATTAACATTTTTGACAATCACAATTTTAAATGAGCTACCCTGTCTTACAGTGATGGACTGATTTTTCATCTTGTTGCTTCAGAATGCTTCATAAAAATAAGTTACTGAGACTTTTTAATAAACATTTTGGTACAATTTGCAAAATATCTTACACCTTTAATTTAGGTTACATACAAATACACCATTGATTAGGCAAATGTCTAAGAAACTATCAGCTGTAGCACACATTCTATGAAGAGAAGAATGCCAAAGGTCAGAGAATATCATTATCTGAGGGTCAAAACCTAAAAAGCAATAGAGCCAGAATTAGAAATCAGGTTTCCTAAACCTTAGTTGACTTCTTTTTTGGCACTGCTGTATTCCACTGTATGGTTGTGCCACACCTACCTAGACAGGCCAAAGAAAATGAGCATCTTTTTTAGTCCTCTAGGACAGGTTACCTGCTGTCTGTGAAATACTCAGAACATAGTGGTTGCTGGATTCTATGTAATTAACAAGACAGTTCTAAATGTGGGCTAAGGATGTGTCTCATGCTATATAGATTGCATCCAAAGCTGTTGTTTAAGTAATTGAGTGGTTATGGCAATCTTCCTAAATCATTGCAAATTATTAAGCAGCATGTGGCACAATTGGGACCAGGAAGGCTCAGGTGTAACAAATGATTGTCCTTTGAGAGAGTCATTTCTTCATAATAGAAAAGTAATTCATTAGAGAAATACAAGAACCTCCAACTGTAGCAATTAACCACATTGAACAATGTTATATAAATATAGTCATTTGCTTCTTGTAAGAATTAAAGCTGAAACCAAAGATCAGTTTCCCAACATCCAAAGGATGCAAATTAACTTAAAATGTAATTTTTCTTTGACACATTATTTATATTTTTATTAAAATAGTGTTTTTTCTGTAGGGAATTTTAAGTTTCCATTTTAAATGTATTTATTTAATTCAGAGTTTTATTCTTACGTAAAATATAAAAAAAACAAAGCAGCAAAACTCAAGGAAAAACTTACGAGGCAGGATATTATTGGTGTTTTAGATAAATATGATAGAAAATAAAAAGTTAAAAATCCAGGTAATTCATAAAACAGAAGAATTTAAAAAAATAAACATAGCACCAGGAATAAGTTTGTAGTTACTGCACCAAAGATAATAAGCCAAAGACTAGAACATATTTAATTTAAGTCTACCTGGCTCTAGAGTTACCTTGATGCCTCATACCTTAAATAAATTTGATGGCAATTTTCTTTTTCTTTCTTTTCCTTTTCTTAAAACCCACATACATTGTGTCTGTCATCTTCTTTTAGATTATAAACACATTTGTGAAGCTTTTATCCCTTTTGGGCACATATTAATTTGTTTTTTAATACTGTTTTTCTGAGTAATCATTATAAATGAATATTTATAAAAACTTCAAGCTACATTTTTTTTTTTTTTTTTTTTTTTTTTTTTTTTGAGACGGAGTCTCGCTCTGTAGCCCAGGCTGGAGTGCAGTGGCCGGATCTCAGCTCACTGCAAGCTCCGCCTCCCGGGTTCACGCCATTCTCCTGCCTCAGCCTCCCGAGTAGCTGGGACTACAGGCGCCTGCCACCTCGCCCGGCTAGTTTTTTGTATTTCTTAGTAGAGACGGGGTTTCACCGTGTTAGCCAGGATGGTCTCGATCTCCTGACCTCGTGATCCGCCCGTCTCGGCCTCCCAAAGTGCTGGGATTACAGGCTTGAGCCACCGCGCCCGGCCCAAGCTACATTTTTTTGGTTTATTGTTTTGTGTGTGTGTTTTTTTTTAATATTAGTGAGTAGATTTTATACAAAAACATTTTTGTTAACATTTGTTGGGCAAGAAGTGGTTTGAGGAAACAGTACAATTGAAGTGGATCCCAAAATGAATATTAAGTCTCCAAAAGAAGCTGGACTAGACAAAAAGTTTGCATATTTTATGCCCACATTAAAAAAAAATGAACTCTAACATCTGTGAGTCATGATTAGGCATTCAATTAAGGCAAAGAAATCAGTCAAACTTTTGCATGGATTCCATTAATCACTTTTGCTACACTTAAATTAAATTGAGGTTCTTTATTTTACCATTTCATAAATAATATCTCATCACGGACTTGCCTGTGGGTAAAAATAGGACATTGCATTTACATCATTCTGAAGAAACATGCAGGAAGGGGCACGTGCCTAGGAAGCTCTCTGCTCATTACTTACACTTAATGCATTGGGCCAGGAGAAAGCGGTTGTTTTGAAATGTACAAATCTTCTTTTTAATTTCAATATAGTTTTTTTGTGGAAAATACTGTGGAGTTGAGAAAAATTAATTATGGTACAACTTTTAGGAAGATTTTTGAAAACTGGGCAACTTAATTTAGTACATAATGTAAAACTGCTATAAAATGAAATGACATAAGTTGTATATGAATACAGAATAAGAACAAGTCAAAGATTTATTCAACTCACTAATGAAGGAACAACCAAGATAAAATTACTTCAAAGAGTATTTGGGGAACTGAATGCTTATAGAAAATGATGAAAGAAAGTCAGAATAAAATTGCTGGATTAAATATAAAACAGCATAATAATAATCTATAGTCAATAAAACAATAATATTTAACTTTTTTTTTTTTTTGCCAAGAAGGGTTCATTTGCATTTCTTCAAAATAAAAATCTGCAAAGTAAGATGAAACTTCACAGTCTAGGCTTTAATTAGGAGTTAATAATCAAACAACCAAAGTTCCATTCCCCTAGATGATTAATCCTTGAGTGATCTCCTGGACAATATTCCAGTATGACATTGAAAGGACATGCAGACTTCTTTTTCCTTAGTCCTAAGTTTCTGATAATTTTTCCTAACACAATATACAGAATGATGACATTATATGCCTGAAATAGTCTATAAAGATGATGTTTATCAAAGGAAACAGACCTACAAATTCATTGGTTGAGCCATTAATTTCTGTTTTTCAAAATGAGAAACCTATATAAAATCATTCTAAGGAAATTCAAGCAAAGAATCTTACTTTCTGGTTGGAGGTAAAAGTGTATTTAAAGGTTCTGAATCATAAAAAAAATCGTAGTATGTTCAGAAAATACAGAGATTTAATGTGAGTAGGGTTTAAAGAGTGCATGTATGATTCTAGGAAATTGGGCTAGAAGTGTAAAGTTTTGCAGGTCATAAAAAGAAATGTGGGCTGTTTTGTAAAGGTAATGGGAGCCCATGGAGGTTCTCAAAGCAGGAATGACATCATCATCCTTGTTTTCAGGAAGATTCAAGTTCTTTTCACACACATAATGTCTTGCCTTTTTAAAATTTATTTTCTCTTCTAGCTTATCTGTGGTATTAATAACTTGATTTTAGTTGTATAAAATGTTGGTGTGCTGAGGGCTGGGAGAAGGTGCAATACGATTTTCCTCTGCACATGGGCTACTTAAAGGCTTGATATGGGTGAAAAGGAAGCTGAAAACATCTCTTCTTTGACAATGTAACACCATTCCTTACCAATAATTATAACTACGACCATTAGGGTAGGGTGGGTGGATGGAGATACTGAGAGAATTTTTTAAATTAATATATAATTCACATGATACAATTCACTATTTTAAAGTGTACAATTCAGTTATTATTCATATATTCAGAAGATTGTGCACCTATTATCATTATCTAATTCTAAAATATTTTCATCAGCTCAATAAGAAACCCCAAACCTATCAGCAGTCCCTTCCCACTTCCCCCGTCCAGTGCCTGGCAACCATTGATTAATTTTCTGTCTCTAGAGATTTGCCATTTTGGGATGTGTTACATACATGGAATAATATGTGGCCTTTTGCATCTGGTTTCTTTCACTTAGCATGTTTTGAAGGTTCACCTACACTGTAAGTCAGTACTTTATTCATTTTTATGGGTGAATAGTATTCCATTGTGTGAATATGTCACATTTTGCATAAGAATTCATCATGTTATGAACATTTAGGTTGCTTCCATCATTTGACTATTATAAACAGAGTTGCTATAAACATTTGTGTACATGTTTTTAAAAGGATATGTGTTTTCAATTTTCTTAGAATGGAATTCCTGGGTCAGTTGATAATTTCATGTTTAACTTAACAGTCAAACTGTTTTCCAAAGTGGCTGAATAATTTTACATTCCCACCAGCTAAAGTATGAGGGTTCTAATTTTTCCACATCCTTGACATTACTTGTTATTTCCCTACTTCCTGATTACCACCCTGCTAGTGGATGTAAAATGTTATCTCATAGTTTTAATTTGTTTTTCCCTGAAAGCTAATGATGTTGAGCTTCTTTTACTGTGCTTGTTAGCCATTTGCATATCTTCTTTGGAGAAATGTCTATTCAAATCTTTTCCCTTTTTTATTAGTGTGTGCTTTTTTTATTTAAATGGTTACATGTAATAGTTTTATATACTGGATGCTAGAATATATCAGGCAGATGATTTGCAAATATTTCTCCCATTCTGTGAATTGCCTTTTCATTTTTCTTGACAGTGTACATATAACATGAACATTTTCATTGTTGATGAAGTCCAATTTATCTATTTATTATTTAGTTACTTGTACTTTATTTGTCTTTCATGAGAAAACGTTGCCTAATTCAAGGTCATGAAGATATACACCTATGTTTAATTCCAACAGTCATAGTTTTAGCTCTTATAGTTAGCCATAAATATGATTCCCTTTGAGTTAATTTTTTTTCTAGGAAATGAACAAAGGGTCCAATTTCTATCATTTGCAACTGGATATTCAGTTGTCCCAGCCAAATTTCTTGAAAGACTATCCTTTCTGCATTAAATTGCCATGGCATCCCTGTACAAAATCAACTGACTATACATGTCTGGCTTATTTCTGGGCTTTTATTTCGATTCTACCGATGTATGTATGTATGTATGTATGTATGTATGTCTTCATACCAGTCCCATATAGTCTTGATCAATGTAGTTTTAGGATAAACTTTGCAACTGGAATATGTGTGACCTCTAGCTTAGTTCTTTTTTCAAAATTGTTTTAGCTATTCTGCTTCCTTTCCATTTTCGTATGAATGTCAGTGCCAGTCTGTCAAGTTCTGCAAAAAAGGCAGGTAGGATTTTGACAGGTTATATTGAATCTGTAGATCAATTTGAAGAGTAATGCCATCTTAACAACGTTAGGTCTTCCAATCCATAAATATGAAAAATCTATTTTATTTAAGTCTTTTTAAATTTCATTCGGTGTTTTATAGTTTTCAGTGTGTAAGCCTTGTAAGGTAAGTATTTTAAGTATTAAACATTTTTTGATGCTATTGTAAATGGAATTGGTTTTTCAGTTTCATTTTCAGATTGTTTATTGCTAGTGTATAGGGATATAGTTGATTATTGTATATTAATCTTGTATTTTGTCATCTTGCCAACTTGTTTATTATCTTTAATGGTTTTTTTAGTGGATGTCTTTTGGTTCTATATGTACAAGATCATGTCATCTGTAAATAAGAGGGTTTTGCTTCCTTTCCAAGCTTTTTATTTGTTATTCTTACCTAATTGCTCTGGCTACAACGTCACAGTATAATATTGAATAGAAGTGGTAAGAACAGATGTTCTTATCTTGTTTCTGATTTTAGGAGGAAATCATTCTGTCTTTTATTATTAAGTATGATGTTAGCTGTGGGTTTTTAAATAAATAGATATACTTTACCAGATTGAGGAAGTTCTCCTTTACTTTTTAGTTGGTTCAGTGTTTTATCAGAAAAGGATGTTGGATTTTGTCAAAAGGCTTTTTCTGTGTCTATTGAGGGAATCATGAGGTTTTACCTTTTATTCTATTAATATAGTATATTATACTAATTGATTTTTCAGGTGCTAAATTGACCTTACATTCCAAATTACACCTTACTATAGTGTAAAATACTTTTTCACTGAATTTGGTTTGATAGTATTTTGTTGAGGATTTTTCTTGATATATATTTGTGAAGAATATTAGTTTGTAGTTGTTTTTGTGTATGTGTTGTCCTTGCCTGGTTCTGGTATCAGGGTAAAACTGATCTCCTACAATAAGTTTGATTGTTTTCCTTCTTTTACATTTTTTGAAAGAATTTGCAAAGGATTGATGTTTTTTAATGGTTTGGTAGATTTCATCAGCAAAGTAATCTGGTCCTAGGTGTTCTTTGTGGGAGGTTTTTAATTACCAATTCAATCTCTTTACTTGTTATAGATGTATTCATATTGTCTGCTTCCCTTTTACAAACAGAGAATACCAATAGGTAGATTTTTTAAAAAAATGAACTGAATAGATACTCTGGAATTGAAAAGTATAATAATTGAAATGAAAAATCTACTGGAAGGGGTCAACACCAGATTTTAGCAGGCAGAAGAAAGAATCAGTGAACTTAAAGATAGGTCAACTGAGATTATTCTGTCTGAAGAACAGAATAAAAAAGAATGAATAAAAATTAATATAACCCCAGAGACCTGTGAAATATCATCAAGCATACCAACATATGCATAAAGATAGTCCCAGCCAGAGGGGCAAAAAAAAAAAAAAAAAAAAAAAAAAAAAAAAAAAAAAAAAAAAAAAAAAAAACAACGAAAAAGAAAAGAAAAGATAAGGCTGAAATTTATCTAAATCTAATAAAAGACATTAATCTTTTATTAATCAAAGACATCCAAGGAGCTCAATAAACTCTAAGGAGATACATACCTCGACACAATGTAATTAAATTTTCAAAAGAAAAAGACTAAGAGGGATTCTTCAAAGAAGCAAGAGGGTCATGACTCATCTCATACAAGGAATCCTCTACAAGATTAACAGATTATTTCTCATAAGAAATCATGGAGGCCGGAAGGCAGGGAGATGATATATTCAAAAAGCTGAAAGAAAAAACTGCTAACCAAGTATTCTACATCAAGTAAAATGTTCCTTCAAGATGAGACATTCTCATATTTTCCTTTAGTACTTAAAACATTTTTAAAAATTCTGTGAACATATTTAAAATAGCTTAAAGTTTTTGTCTAAATATTCCAATATTTATTCCTAAGGGGCATTTATTATTGATGACTTTATAAAAAATATTTATTTTATTTTTATTATACTTTAAGTTCTAGGGTACATGTGCATAACGTGCAGGTTTGTTACATATGTATACATGTGCCATGTTGGTGTGCTGCACCCATCAACTTGTCAGCATTCATCAACTCATCATTTACATCAGGTATAACTCCCAATGCAATACCTCCCCCTTCCCCCCTCCCCATCATAGGCCCTGGTGTGTGATGTTCCCCTTCCCGAGTTCAAGTGATCTCATTGTTCAGTTCCCACCTATGAGTGAGAATATGCGGTTTGGTTTTCTGTTCTTGCGATAGTTTGCTGAGAATGATGGTTTCCAGCTGCATCCATGTCCCTACAAAGGACACAAACTCATCCTTTTTTATGGCTTCATAGTATTCCGTGGTGTATATGTGCCACATTTTCTTAATCCAGTCTGTCATTGATGGACATTTGGGTTGATTCCAAGTCTTTGCTATTGTGAATAGTGCCACAATGAACATACGTGTGCATGTGTCTTTATAGCAGCATGATTTATAATCCTTTGGGTATATACCCAGTAATGGGATGGCTGGGTCATATGGTACTTCTAGCTCTAGATCCTTGAGGAATTGCCATACTGTTTTCCATAATGGTTGAACTAGTTTACAATC
Organism: Macaca nemestrina; assembly: GCF_043159975.1. Classification (NCBI taxonomy): domain Eukaryota; kingdom Metazoa; phylum Chordata; class Mammalia; order Primates; family Cercopithecidae; genus Macaca; species Macaca nemestrina. The sequence continues at coordinate 79,285,229 of NC_092135.1, read as the reverse complement.
CCACGAGCAGTGTAAAAGTGTTCCTATTTCTCCACATCTTCTCCAGCACCTGTTGTTTCCTGACTTTTTAATGATCGCCATTCTAACTGGTGTGAGATGGTATCTCATTGTGGTTTTGATTTGCATTTCTCTGATAGCCAGTGATGACGAGCATTTTTTCATGTGTGTGTAGGCTGTACACATGTCTTCTTTTGAGAAATGTCTATTCATATCCCTTGCCCACTTTTTTATGGGGTTGTTTTTATTTATTTATTTATTTATTTTGTAAATTTGTTTGAGTTCTTTGTAGATTTTGGATATTAGCCCTTTGTCAGATGAGTAGATTGCAAACATTTTCTCCCATTCTGTAGGTTGCCTGTTCACTCTGATGGTAGTTTCTTTTGCTGTGCAGAAGCTCTTTAGTTTAATTAGATCCCATGTGTCAATTTTGGCTTTTGTTGCCATTGCTTTTGGTGTTTTAGACATGAAGTCCTTGCCCATGCCTATGTCCTGAATGATATTACCTAGGTTTTCTTCTAGGGTTTTTATGGTATTAGGTCTAACATTTAAGTCTCTAATCCATCTTGAATTAATTTTCGTATAAGGAGTAGGGAAAGGATCCAGTTTCAGCTTTCTACTTATGGTTAGCCAGTTTTCCCAGCACCATTTATTAAATAGGGAATCTTTTCCCCATGTCTTTTTTTTTGTCAGGTTTGTCAAAGATCAGATGGCTGTAGGTGTGTGGTATTATTTCTGAGGACTCTGTTCTGTTCCATTGGTCTATATCTCTGTTTTGGTACCAATACCATGCTGTTTTGGTTACTGTAGCCTTGTAGTATAGTTTGAAGTCAGGTAGCGTGATGCCTCCAGCTTTGTTCTTTTGACTTAGGATTGTCTTGGCAATGCGGGCTCTTTTTTGGTTCCATATGAACTTTAAAGCAGCTTTTTCCAATTCTGTGAAGAAACTCATTGGTAGCTTGATGGAGATGGCATTGAATCTATAAATTACCTTGGGCAGTATGGCCATTTTCATGATATTGATTCTCCCTATCCATGAGCATGGTATGTTCTTCCATTTGCTTGTGTCCTCTTTTATTTTGTTGAGCAGTGGTTTGTAGTTCTCCTTGAAGAGGTCCTTTACATCCCTTGTAAGTTGGATTCCTAGGTATTTTATTATCTTTGAAGCAATTGTGAATGGAAGCTCATTCATGATTTGGCTGTCTGTCTGTCTGTTACTGGTGTATAAGAATGCTTGTGATTTTTGCACATTAATTTTGTATCCTGAGACTTTGCTGAAGTTGCTTATCAGCTTAAGATTTTGGGCTGAGACGATGAAGTTTTCTAAATATACAATCATGTCATCTGCAAACAGGGACAATTTGACTTCTTCTTTTCCTAACTGAATACCCTTTATTTCTTTCTCTTGCCTGATTGCCCTAGCCAGAACTTCCAACACTATGTTGAATAGGAGTGATGAGAGAGGGCATCCCTATCTTGTGCCAGTTTTCAAAGGGAATGGTTCCAGTTTTTGCCCATTCAGTATGATATTGGCTATGGGTTTGTCATAAATAGCTCTTATTATTTTGAGATACGTTCCATCAATACCAAATTTATTGAGCGTTTTTAGCATGAGGGGCTGTTGAATTTTGTCAAAGGCCTTTTCTGCATCTATTGAGATAATCATGTGGTTTTTGTCTTTGGTTCTGTTTATATGCTGGATTATGTTTATTGATTTGCATATGTTGAACCAGCCTTGAATCCCAGGGACGAAGCCCACTTGATCATGGTGGATAAGCTTTTTGATGTGCTGCTGGATTTGGTTTGCCAGTATTTTATTGAGGATTTTTGTATTGATGTTCATCAGGGATATTGGTCTAAAATTCTCTTTTTTTGTTGTGTCTCTGTCAGGCTTTAGTATCAGTACGATGTTGGCCTCATAAAATGAGTTAGGGAGGATTCCCTCTTTTTCTATTGATTGGAATAGTTTCAGAAGGAATGGTACCAGCTCCTCCTTGTACCTCTGGTAGAATTCAGCTGTGAATCCATCTGGTCCTGGACTTTTTTTGGTTGGTAGGCTATTAATTATTGCCTCAATTTCTATAATTACTTTTTAATCCCAACTCTACTGGCATAAATTCAAGACCTGAATGTTGCTTGCAACTTTATTGCTCTGTGTTCCCTGTATCTTTTTTTAATTTTTTATTTTAGAGATGAGGCCTCACTCTGTTGCCCAGGCTGGAGTGCAGTGGTGCAATCACAGTTCAGCGCAGCCTCAAACTTCTAGGGGCTCAAGTGATCCTCCCACCCTAGCCTCCTGGGTAGCTGGGACTACAGGTACATCCAACCACATCCAGCTAATTTAAAAACACTTTTTTTTTTTTTTTTTGGTAGAAATGAGGTCTTGCTTTGTTGCCCAGGCTGGTCTCAAACTCCTGCCTTGGCCTCCCAAAGAACTAGGATTACAGGCATAAGCCACAATGCCTGTCCTATTGTTTTCTATTTCTTACAGTGCAGCCACCCTTCCAATTGTGCCAGCCTCTTACCCATGTCTCTACTTCCCTGTCCTACCTTCCCTCCATACCCATGCTGCAGTTTATTGCTATAGCCTAAGGCAGTAGCTGGAGACTGACACACTGGTGCCACTACCACACGCTCAACTAGGAGAAATGTATGGGCCTGAAGGAACATCACTGACAGAGCCAAAGCTCTGATGGATTATTATCCTGCCACCACTTTGGGTTGCTGATTTCCTGCTCAAAGATATATTATTTTTTCCTATAAGGACAGGGTAAAAAGTTGTTCCCCATTTGTTTAGACTACACAGAACCAGAGTGGTCAGTAGAATTGAATAAAAGGATAGGTTTGAAGAGAAGGGGGCAAAGTTAAATGTGGTTTAATAGTTTCTGCATTGTTGCTGAATCTGAGCCTGCTGCCAAATGCAAACTAGAAATTCCCCCTCTTAGTTGCCAGATTTACAAGGTGATTACATATAATTTTGTTCCAGTTGATAGTTTTACAAAACAGGATATAGTAACTCACATAATTTTGACTCATTTGATTGTTTCCAAGGTCCTGAGTTTAAAAAGAAATTATTGCCTTTTTAATAAAAAAGCAATATCGAAACCATTTACAATAATTTTATTTTATATTATTTATTTTTGAGATGGAGTCTCACTGTCGCCTGGGCTGGAATGCAGTGGTGCGATCTCAGCTCACTGCAACCTCTGCCTCCCAGGTTCAAGTGATTCTCCTGCCTCAGCCTCCCGAGTAGCTGAGACTGCAGGCGAGCACCACCATATCCGGCTAGATGGGGTTTCGCCATGTTGGCCAGGCTGGTCTCCAGCTCCTGACCTCAGGTGATCCGCCCGCCTCAGCCTCCCAAAGTGCTGGGATTACAGGCATAAGCCACTGCGCCTGGCCCATTTGCTATAATTTTAGCCCCTAATAAATGATTCCCATTGCATTGGGTTTAGTTGAGGACTATCATACTGTCCTTCAATCTTAATAATTTAGTAGCCATGTTTTACTAAGTTGTCCTTGTGGCAGGAATTTTTAAAAATTTCTTTTGAAAGGTGAGTAAATATTCAGTTAATATCTAATAGGAAGACCCTCTGATTTCATTGCAGAAATAAGTCATTTACATGTAAACAATTTGAGTCTTATAGAAAATTCTAACCACTCATTCAATGTTTTAATTCAAAGATTACATAATGTTTTCTTTAACAACAACACTAAAAAATTAAATACTCAAAATAAATGAAAACAAATTTTTGCTTTTAAAATGCAAAAATATAAGGAAGTGTGAAATTCTGACTACTTCATTAATAATGAAAATGAACTACATAGCAATATCATGATAAACAGAATTTAACAAAAGCTGCCGATCTGGCAATTTCTAAAAATGATAACATAATATAAACAGACATAAAGCATTAAGAAGCATAAAGAAGAAGATACCATAAGGATATACATATCTGAAGAATTCCATGTGTTTTGATGTGGTATTAGATCTTATTATCCACATAGTATGTGAAATATTCATAAATACATTTTTTTCTTTTCCCTTACAAATAGAAAATTGTTGGAGGCAATTTGTTAATTTAGTTGCATTTTTTCCTTGTACTTGATTAATCTTGCTTACCCCAAAAGGGGAACATTTGAGTTTAAGTTTTATGCTAAATTGATAATAACTTAAAAAAATTACTGGTATTATTTGAACATAGGCTTTAATCTCTTGATTTAAAAAAGACATTAAAAAGATCTACAGCAGTCTAAAGACTTAGGTAAACAAATATCCTACTGGGTCACAGCATTGTCTATGCTTAGGAAATGTCCTTGATCCAGTAAATCGAGAAGGTTATTTTTGAGGAAGTGTCTTGGAGGTATTAATACTTTCTCCCCCAATTATCATCAGTATTTTAAGCCACCCTGAATGCAAGCGTGGCCATCTTTTATGAATTTGGTGCAGTTGTACAAAATTTATCCTGAACTGAACTAGTCAGTGTCTCTTCTGATTCCTGAAAAAATTAACAAACAGCTGGAAACCAAGCTGCAATGCAACTCTATGAATTAAAGAATTAAGATTTTAAAACAAATGCTTTTTTTGTAGAAAACATTTTTCCACATAATAGCTCTAATTTTATCTGCTACCTACTCAAAGTGAGCAGAAAGAAAAATGTTTCCTCAGAGAGCATGCTAGCCCAAATATCAGTATATCATTTGGCCATGTGACATCCCCAGAGGCAGTTCTGAGCTGAGTGCACAACTGCCTGTGGAGCTTACCAAAAGGCCAGATGTTGCTACTAGAATGTTCCAAAGCTTGGCATCTAGGGTCTTGGCAAGCCCCAGAGATAGCCTTGGGTCCTGTGCCTATAGCTAAAATAGGAAATGAAAGAAAGTTCCACAGCAGAGGGTCTAACTAATTCTGAAGTGATATAGAGGAATGAAAGTAATTCAAAGTAACACTAGCTTATGGTAAATAATTGGTTTGTCTATATTGATTAAATATATAGTTAATGTTAAAATAGTTTCAATGCTTGGGAGAATAATTTTTCATTGACTTTAAGCATGCTCTAAGCTAATTGTATCAATCAATCAAATTATTTGCCAGTAACTGAGAATGCATAGCACATCCTTCAGTAATGAAAAACAACAGAAGAAAGGCAGCCACATTCCTACAACCTCAGATCTCACAGTTTTAGAGTGTTTTCCCTATTCTTTATCCCATTTCCATAAAATTAAGGTTTGAAATGTAGAAGTCATGATATAGCTGTTAGAATACAAAAATAGAATTATATGGATCTGATTTCATAAAGGTATTGTTTATTTTGGGGCTACAGACTACAGGTGTATAAGAAGTTTCTGAAAAGTAACACAGTAAAAACAAGAACTTTGAAAACTCATACCAGTAACTCAGTAATGCCACTTCTTAGGAGTCTGTCCAAAGAAATTAATCAAATATGGACAAATGTTTATTTATAAGAATGTTCATCATGAAGGTAATAGCTAAATACTGATACAAATTTCCAATAATAGGGGATCTTACACACAATATTCTGTATCATTAAAATAATTTTAAGACTTTTTAATGGCATAGAAAAATGCTCATGTTATATTTAAAGCAGAAGACAAACTTTGTAAACAATAGGACCTCAATTTGGGAAAAAATATTCACATACTCAACACTGGAAGAAATATAAAAGTAATAGCAGTTGTTATGTCTGGATGGAGGGTTGTAGGTAATTTTTATTTTCTTCTATATTTGTTAGCATTGGAAATATATTTTATAAGGATTATAAAATAAACGTAAAACATTATTCAAATTGGCATTAAAATAGAGTGCTTTATTACAGTAGAATGTACATGGTTTGAAAAGGTTGAAAATCAACTACAACTTCCTTAAACATGAAACTGAGAATTCTGGTTATTTTTAAAAATTCCACCCATGCGTTGGGAATCCTTTGTCTTTACTAAGGATACACCAACAAATTCAAAGAGGAATCCTGATACCATTGCTCTGGTGGGAAAAAAAAAGTATGTAAAAAATCTGTTCTTAAACATTTCAGGAGTATTTTAGACAGTGTTGCATTAAGAAACCATTTCAAAGCAGGCAACAATTTCATGGTAGTAAGTGACTTATCTTGCCATAAAATTGGTTTATTCCAATTTATTCCAAACATTAGCCTGTAAGTTACATCATTTATCATTTCCTTCCCAAGATCTTTATGCCATTTTCCTCTGCTTAACACTAAAAATTAGTCACAACATTCTTATTGGGTTTCTGTTTTATAGTAAGAGGTTTTCAGTTTATATTACCTATTATTTTTCTGTATTGATCCTTAAGAATATTTGTTATTATATCAACGTATTAGATTATATATATTTCTAAACATACCTGGAATTTGAATGCTTTAAGTATTTAATACCAATATCTGTAAATTTTCATACAAACATTATGCTTAGTAACAAACATAAACCTCTTTTGCTTGTAATGCCCGTTGGCAGCTGGCTTGGTATTTCAATGACTTGGGGTTTAATTTTCACTAAGCAGATTTTTAAAAATTCCAAACAAATGCATCGTAATCTATGTTAGATGCTCATTTAGCAATATCTCTGAGAGGTGGGACTGACTTTCCACTGTGGCATCAAGAGAGCAATCCATTAAATCTGGTTCTCTCTCTTTCTAACGATGGCAGCATGAACTCAGCTGGGCCCCATGATCCTCAGCCTAGGCCTCGGCAGAAGCGGTGAATTCAGCCATAACTACAGCAGAGTCTGATCATTCTCCTGATGAAATTACACTGATCTAATTTGCACGCTGTGAAGACATTTGGCACTGGCTGGATCTGAGCCTTGACATCTTCATTGGAACTAAAAGTACACTAAGAACTGACATTACATTTCACATTCTTTTCTGCCAGGCTGTGGCATTTCGTCCTCTTTAAAGGCATTATTTCAAGAACATTTAATTTGGCTTTGATATGCCTGCCATTTTGCTGGGTGGAACATACTGCGCCAGAAAAGCTCAGCTGTAATAAAGTTTGGCACCAACAGCTCACCATATACCTGCACCATCGTGTGCAATTTAATTGGCATTCAGTGGGTTGATAAATGGATTGGCTTAATGAGACAATATACTTGACATATGCAGGACTCTCCTGAGGAATAGGATTCATTTTTTCACTTCACACATCAACATGTTACAGATACCAACACAGTCACCTCCAGCAGTTGCACTCTAGCCAATGGACGTCTTCCACTGTGTTGACCAATAATATTACCTTCCAGCTATCTCGCTCCTTCCTCTTTTAGCACCAAATTATGTTTTAAATTTCATTGTCTTTTGAATTTTCTCAGATACAAGGAATAAGAGGCTCCATGTTTAATTTATATATATCCGTATTATCTCAGCAAATCATACAGCTTTTTGGGGGGACTAAACAGATTAGTTTTACCTACGGTAAAATGACAGAACTATAAAATACAGGTATTAATGAATTCTAGGTATAACTACTGGCATATGCAATCATATAATTGAGAAAGTGGGTGACATTCTATCTTCAGAAATGTTGGCTTCAAGAATAAATTAATTAAAACAAAAAAGAAACACCGTTTTCACTCCTCAGATTAGCAAAGACTAAAAAGAACCATAATGCTGAGTGTTGGCAAGGGGTCCAGGAAATAAATGCCTCACTCTCTGCTGGTGGGATTCTAAATTAATACAACTTTTTTGCAAGGCCATTGGCAATATGTATCAAAAACCTTAAGAATGGGTATGGCCTTTCACTAAGCACTTTCACTTTCTCAAAATATATCCCAAGCAAATAAAGACATGCCAAAGATGAATATTTGACAATGATCATCACATTAATTATAATAGAAAAAAACTAAAACAATCTAGATGTCTTAAAAAAGAGATTGAATAAAATGTGGAATGCCTATAGTCTAGAATACTATACAGCTATTAACATGATGTAGTAGAAATGTTTATAATGAAAAAATGTTCTTGTTGCCTTTTATGCTGAAAAAGTATTATAAAACACTAGGTTCATTATTGGTCATTAAAAAATTACATATAAAACATATTTATACCCATACTAAAAAAAATTCAGAGGACAAATACCAACATAGTAATAATGCTTGCCTCTGGAGATAGGGATTATTAGAGGTTTTCTCTCTGTGTTTTTTTTTCTTTACGCTTATCTGTATTTTTAATCAAATAAGTTATTTAAAAGACTTAGATAAGATGGCATGGCATTTTAAACTTATCAAGAAATTTCTTTCTGACCAAAATTTGATTTGGGAAAATTCTTTACTGTGTCATAAGTCAAATTATGCTTGTATAATTCAATTCTTTTTATGGTTCCAGGTCATTTAAGTATTCAGTAGAGTAGCTGTCCAGATAGATAATCCATCTGAGACAAGTGAAGTTTCTTTTAGCTTCCAGTTCCTGGAATTTGTCAGTTCACCAGTAATAGTTTAGTAGTAGCAAGCAGCAGATTTTTAGAATACTATTGACATTGACAAGACTTCTAGTTTTTGTCTCCTAGTCACAATTCTTATGCAACGAAAACTGCCTTGCCTATTCTATTTTTTTTTAAACAAGGCTGAATATTTCTAGAAATAGAAAAATCTCATATGAAGGTTCAGACATGTAAAGGTTATTAATTTAGGTTTGCTAAGGACCCATGGGAACCACTGTGTGCCTGGCAATAGGGGTAATAGGGTCCCTGACTTCAAGTTCGACCATGCAAATAGTAAAGGAAAGATAATTGGGCTGGAATGAAAGTGCTTTAAAAGGGAGATCAGCTCAGGGTAGCCAAAGTGCTCCATAATGACCAATTGGAGGGCAAGCAGGCAGGATGCAGCACCACGTTAGCAGCATCCAGGACAGCTGTCTGCTCGCTGCCTCCTGTGCAATGTGCCTCAACAGTACCTGCCTCTGGCTTCCTTCCTGCCCCTGAGGTGGGGAGGGTGTCCACAAGCCACTGCTCCTCATTTCAAGTGGATGCCAGTTTGATACTCTCCATCCTGTTCCAAAGGAAGTTCCAACATGCAAATAAGCCCAAGGAAATGAAAAAATGAAACCGTGTGTGACAGTTTCTAATTACTGCATAAAAACAACATATGGAAACTTCATTGTCCATTTCATCCCTCCACATGTACCATCAAGTCAGACTTCTTTTACTCAATCACCCTCTTGAGCATTTGGACCTAATTGACTTCAATAAGAAGTTAAAAAAATTTTGGATAGAATAATAGTATTTTTAATTTTTTTCATCTTAATCATTGGGAGATTTTTCATAACCTTGTTCTATTTTCTGTGTGAGTTTTTTCATTGTATTCTCATTAAGTGTATTCCCTAGGGTTGTTCACAACCTGAATTGAAATTGTCCATTCTTCAAAAGTTTAAATTAACTATCCCTAAGTACCTCTTATAAATGCTCGAGTGGGTCCCTAATCACTTATTAGCAGAGGCAGGAGGACCGGTTCAGCACTGTCATCTGCTCAGATGTTCAGGTGGCATATGCACAGGAGGCAGAAAAAGAAAAATCAAACAAACACTGTTTTCTGACCAAAAAAATCTAGCAAAATAAATTTCAAAAATCCCAAAGTTAGTTAAGCAATGTGTTGAGGTAGAAAAGAGGACTGGATTGAGGGTCAAGAGACCTGGAGTTGGCTCCCTCCTTTGCCACCACTATACTGCGTCACCTTAAGCATGTTCTTCGCTTCCTTCATTCTCTGCTTTAAAATAGGATGTAGTCTATAAGCCCTAAGGTTCCTTTTATCTTACCTACATTCTCATACTATATAGAATAATTTAAGTCCTATTTGTTTTCTATACAGGACTAGACACTGCTTGCCAAAGGATGCTTGCATTTAAATACTAACCTTGGAGTAAAGTTTAAAAGTTGAGGCTAGACCAAAGAAGCAAGACATACATCAAGTGCCCATTTGCTAAAAGAAAAACCTTTCAATTTCTCTTCTCATCCCCCCTGGCCACAAAAGCAGAGTCAGTTAATGAATCAGAAAAAAGCTGGTTACCAGATGTCCTGGCTTATTAACACGCACATTGCATTCTGTAATGGCATTCACTGAGCAAGCTGTGTGGAACCGAGAGATGGCAAAGGAAAAGTTCTCCTCTCAGATGAGCTTCAAAATATGTGTGTGCTTTGGTAAATTTCATGAGTGGTTGCTGCAGAGGTTCGTTTAAGCCTCTATCGGGCATTGCATCTAGTGGGAGCTTGCCTGGGTTACAAAGAGTCCCTCTCTAAGGTCATGGGATGTCATACCCTCTCAGCCCTTTCTCATTTCTCTATTCTGTGCAGAACTGTCAACATGAACTCTTATATGTGGAAGAGAAAGACAACAATAATAAATTTAGGAGCAATGCAAAGGAAAAGCCAATTCTGTTTGATTGGTTTTCACCACGACTAATTTTAAAGCCACCCATTGTTCAGCTCTGCAGTCTAATTTTATGTTAATATCCTGAAAGTTGTCAAATCTTGGCAAAACCTATGCATAAATTACACAGAAAGTAGCTCACAGGAGGGGGAAAAGTAATGACTGTCATGGTTAGGCAAACCCATTAATAGTCTGACAAGCAATAACCCAGGAGCTCTGGTCAACTGCTGCCGACATCTGTGAAACTTTTGCAATTAATATCATTTTCCCCCTTTTTTTCCTTTTTGTGGGAAAAGGTATCAGTTGTGAAATAGCAAGCAACTGACTGTTCATTATCAGCTTTGCTGGTAAAGGTTGGGTTTATCATCTCCCTTAGTTGACCACTGCCCTGCTTTTCACAAAAAGCCACTGTTTTTCAAAGGAATGCCATGTTTTTAGTGTACAGGGATTGATAGTCTTTAGAAAATGGATACCAATTTCGTGTGGCTACTTACACAAGAAAACTTTATTTATTTATTTATTATTTATTTATTTATTTATTTATTTTTGAGACAGAGTCTCGCTCAGTCGCCCAGGCTGGAGTGCAGTGCTGTGATCACAGCTCACTGCAACCTCTGCCTCCCAGGCTGAAACCATTCTCCTGTCTCAGCCTCCCAAATAGCTGGGATTACAGGCACCTGCCACCATGCCCAGCTAATTTTTGTATTTTTAGTAGAGACAGGGTTTCACCATATTGGCCAGGCTGGTCTTGAACTCCTGACCTCAGGTGATCCGCCTACCTTGGTCTCCCAAAGTGCTGGGATTATAGGCATGAGCCACCGTACCCAACAAAATAATATGTTTCAGTCTCTGATTCATTTCTGATATTTCTTTCTCTGAAGCTGGGAAGAAACAAAGATGGAGAAACTTAAAACATCTCTTCAAAGCTGCAATCTAGGCTCCAGGCTTGCTGGTAGGTCATCTCATTGTGCTTTTCCTACCTTTTTCTGTGTCAGTTCAGTACACTTTATTTTTTCTGTGGGCAAGGCTTCAGGGCAAAATATATGTACCAATCTGATTAGTCAGTGTCTATGCCCTACTGGTGGTTAAAATATTTTGAGTATCACTCTTGTTTATATCTATTATATATTTACAATGTACACACATACAAAATCTATTGCTTATTTTCCCAGAGAATATTTCTGGTAGAATTATCTGAGTTTCCAGACAAGCTTAGAAAGGCAACTCCATCTTTTCCTACAGCTATTATAGCTGATGTGTTCAGCATAGTGCCAGGCACTCAGTGAATATTCAAGAAAATATTTGTTCAATGAATGAATGGGTAGATAAATGAGTGTCAGTAGGGCATACTCCTATTTTTGGCCTTGCTATTGTAGCTCCATTTATTGATTTTATGGAGAACTTCTCTGCCACTAAAAATCACTGCCTGTGTGTAGGGCTTTCTCAGAGAGTACTATAGAAGACTTGCTTTTCTTAAGGTATAAGCAATCTGAAATGCCTTACAGAATCATTTAGTTAACATTTTTCTGAGCTCCTGCCTTGTGCCAGGTCTGGGCTTGGAGGAGAAGACAAAAGAATGAGTGAAGCATGGATTTTGCTATCACAGAGATCATGGAATGTTTAGAGAGGTTTCTGTGTGGGAAGGTGAGTCCAAAAAAACAAGACACATGCTATAATACAGGTGTCAACAGACTTCAGGGAGCAGCACGCTCTGCACAGTATTGCAGGGAAAGATGTCATGGTAAAGAGACATTGGACTGCGTCTTGGTTAAAAAAACAAAAAACAAAAAACAAAAAATCTGCATGCGTAGAGAAGTGGAGTAATAAAAATATATAAAATTTCAAGGAATAGTGAGATGGTCAGTGGCTGGAAGCAGAGGGCCTGGGAGGATGTGGCAGGGGATGAGGCTGGAGAGGTGAGCTAGGGTATGATAAGAAGTGGCTTTGGTGCCTAGGTGACTATGGAGTTTATCCTCCAGGAAACTAGGGACAAGTTGAAGCCTTGTGAGGAGAAAAATAACTGTTGCTATTGCCTAGGATGGCCATTTGTAAGGTAGGGGTGGGAGTGGGGAGGGAAGGGGTGCTGAATCATTACAGGAAGGCCAGTGGGAATGTTATTACAATAGCCTCATAAAGAGATGACGAGAAAGGACAAGAAGCAACAGACTCTAAAGATAGATATCTCGGAAACAGAACTGTCAAAATTTGTTGACTGATTGCATGTAGGGGTAAAACAGATATGATAAAGGATGACTTCTAACTTTGTGTAAGTGGTGAAGCCTTTAATCAAGACAAAAACAGAGGCAGCTGGCTGGGGTAGGAGTAGGAGTGAAGAGACTGCAAGGACATAGGGGACAGCAACATGGACATTTTCTAGAAATCATTCTAAGGAGAATAAGGAGTAGCTCTTCACCACATCACTCCCCACAGTCATCAATAAAGCCAATGAATCAAACCAGAGCGAAACAAACCAACTCTAACAGATGCTTATCAAGGGGAAATGCAATTGGAAAGACTTCTTTGGGTGAATAATCATGAAGAAAAATAATGAAAATGTAAAAATGATAAATTTGTCATATGAACTCAAATAAAAAGACCTCATTAACAGGAAGTTCTTTAAAGCCTCAAGGTTCTGAGGTTTGTCAAATGCCTGCTGAATGAAATGCTCAAGCTGACCTATTTCTTCTTCCTTTCCTAAATATTATAGTAGCATTTACCAACTGAAAATTATATTCATAAAATTCAAAAAACCCCAAACGATCATAGTCTTCAGTTTGGCAACACATGTGGATTACTTTCCAGCCTTGTCAGGACAGAACAGATTCTGGACAAATCAAGAAAGAAGGAAGTGCTGGTACAATCTCACAGACGAATGCCAGTTGTCTGAAAAAAACAAGTTTGCTGTCATCTTGGGACATATCATTTTTAGAAACAATGACCCATTTGGCAGCCTCACACACATTCCCATCTCTGAAAGCTTTCCGGCATTCCAGGCCTTACTTTATTTAGGTTTAGGATTTTTTGAGAATAGATCTTTGGTGAAGCAAGTGTAGAATCTTAATTCCATTCAGTATTACTCATTCCATTCACACCATTTTTTTTTTTTCCTCATTGTGTCTCCTGTTACCGACCCTTGTTTCCCTGCCTCAAAGACCTTGTCTGGACACCTCATATCAAATGGCAGCAGTGTGGAATGTCTAATTATTTCACTGTTGAACTTGAACAGCTGTCCAAGATGGCCTATTTAACCATGCTGGTCCTCTGGTTTTTGAAAACAGCCTTTGTTATTTGAAGGATGTGGTTTTCCTCATTAGAAAATGTTTGCTTTTAGCCCAGTCAACATCTGAAAGGCCCTGAGTTAGATTTAATCAAAATTTCAGGTTCTACTTTTTCAGTTTCAATTAAATTTTTATTGACTAGATGATGTTTCTAAAGGGTGGAGAATTAGGTGTCCCAGGACCCAGAAAATTTTCCGCCTATTTCCAAGCATCTGACAGTATCACTCTTCATTGAATTTTGAGACTTCAAGTGGTTCTCCTTGCATAGAATGGGATTTTCTAAAATATGTGAATTCTCTGAGCCAAAACATAAGTTCCTGGAGAATTTCTAGTCTGCACACCTAGGTTGAGAAAGATTGTGGAAGGCAAAATGTTTTCCCTTTGAAAATGGAGTTCAGACTAAGTTTCAGGGAGGAAGTGGGGTTGTAAAAGAATGGTAGGCCTTTGGGAGGCTGAGGCAGGCGGATCACGAGCTCAGGAGATCGAGACCATCCTGGCTAACACGATGAAACCCCGTTTCTACTAAAAATACAAAAAATTAGCCTGGCGTGGTGGTGGGTGCCTGTAGTCCCAGCTACTCTGGAGGCTGAGGCAGGAGAATGGCTTGAACCCGGGAGGTGGAGCTTGCAGTGAGCTGAGATCATGCCCCTGCACTCCAGCCTGGGTGACAGAGTGACACTCCGTCTCAAAAAAAAAAAAAAAAAGAAAAGTGGTAGGCAAGTGTAAGAACAGCCCTTTGTCAGGGAACTGGAGGGAGGGTGGTGGAGCCCTGGGAAGCAAAGGGACCCTGTTTTTAGTGAAGGCCTTTGACTTCTGAACTCACGATCTCTTCATTCTTTGTGGGGTTTACTTCACTGTCAATTGCCCTTTGTTCATATGTGCCCGTTAACCTGACTTCCAGTGTAGGGTGATGGTCTTTTTCCCTCCCCATCTTTGGATCTCAGATACAAACAGTTTCAATGATTCCATCATGTCCTTTGTGGAAACAACCTAATAGGCTGTTATATTTTTTCATTTCACTCATATCCACAGCTTCTGTTCTCATTAGGCTAATATGAAATGAATGTAATAATTGCCAACATGATTATAACAAGAACTAAGAATATGTATATTGTTCTTCATCTTATAAATCATTTTCACAACGTATCTCATTTATTAATCTATAGTCCTTGAGTAATTGTTAATTTGAGATCATTAGGACTAACAATTTTTTTAAAATGCATCAATTATTCCTCAAAAGGTAGTTTGCAGATATTTACATAGGCTAAACAAAAATAGTAAAATGATAAAAGCTTTTCTCAATAATTAAAAATGTTAAGTGTTTATGACTTCTTCCTAATCTCAAACATCATTTAGGAGCAAGTTAGAATTGAATTTTCCGCTTTCAGATTATATGTTCGACTCAAAATGAAGCAACAATTTGCTTATGTTTATTCAGTTAAGAAGAATTAAGCTCAATTTCTAGTACTCGTAAATATTTAGAAAAAAATTCTCATGGAAGATATTTTACAACCACATTGGTTAATACGTATTCTTAAGTCTATGGATACTTTCAGTAAGCTGACAACATAATTGTAGGAGAAAATACATTCTTTTGAAAAGTTATTACATTTGAAATAAAGAAATATAAAATGTACTATATGAGAATGGGTATCACTTTTTCTCTTTAGGATGAATGGGCTAATTTATAACTTGTCAGGGGTCAATAAGGCCAAATGCTCTAAGCAATATAGGGAAAAAGCCACGTCATGGAATTGCTAAAGGGTACAAAGGGGTCATTGTATAAAGCAGAGAATCTTCTGGTTTCTTGCTTTATATTATGAACATTCTTCTATAACCCTTTTATTCCTGGGTCAATTAAACCAGTAAAAGTGGTTGGTTTGTAGGGCAAGCCTAGGGACCACATTTGGGCCCATGATCAGCATTTTAGCAGTTCAAGGATATACATTTGTGCTCACACACAACTCCTTACCTTCCCCACTGAGAGTGAAGAAGGGCCTGAAACTGCTAGGTGCCTTCCAGTATCCATTCTTCTGTTCTTCCTCAAGAACAAATTTTCATTTGACATAGGAATGCAAACAACCTAAGGATTACATTTGTCTTCCTTCCTTATAGTTAGGTGTGTCCAAATGACTAACTCCTGGTCCATGAGATGAAACAGTCTTTTGGTAGCCTGCTGAAAGTCAGCTGACTCAGCAGGGATACTTAACTTCTGTTCTTTCTTCCTGCTGTTTGGACTGCAGATGTGATGAATGGGACTCTGGTTGCCATCTGGAATTATGAGGTAAACTTGAGAATGGAATGAGAGACAAAAAATGAGAAGGATGGTGTGGATTCCTGATGCCTTTGTTTCTGTCATTCCAGCCTGACCACCTAACACCAGATGACTTATATGTGTGAGAGAGAGAAACTTTTATCTTTTTAAAGTCACTATTAGTATGGGTTTTCTATTACATGAATCTAATTCAAGGTGTTAGAAGAGGGAAATTTATTTCAGTTTTGCTATTCCTGGGAAGAGCTGTATGACCTCCAGAGCTTCTCTTTAGAAACTGTAAGAGTAGTAGACCTTAGTTGGCCTGGACCACATGTGACAGGGTATAATGATAATAATGGGACTATTACCATTTAGTGAAAGCTTTATGCCAGTCACTGTTCAAGATTCTTTTTTTACAGTCTTTTAACTTAATTACCACACCTACACCACACTTCAGTGTGTGTGTGTGTGTGTGTGTGTGTGTGTGTGTATGCACATACACTCACATGCCACTTAACAATGGGGATCTGTTCTGAGAAATGCGTTGTTAGGGTGATCTTGTCATTGTGTGAACATCATAGAGTGTACTCACACCAACCCAGGTGTGATAGCCTAGTACACACATAAGTTATATTGCAGAGCCTATTGCTCCTAGGTTACAAACCTATACAGCATGTTACTATACTGAATACTGTAGGCAGCTGTAACACAAGGGTAAGTACTTGTGTATCTAAACATACCTAAACATAGAAGAGGTACAGTAAAAATATGGTATAAAAGATTAAAAATGGTACATCTACATAGGACACACCATGAACAGAGCTTGCAGAACTGTAAGTTGCTCTGGGTGAGACAGTGAGCAATGAGTGAATATGAAGGCCTAAGATATTATTATACATTACTGTAGAATTTATAAACGCTCTACGCTTAGGCTATAATACATTTCAAATTGTTTTATTTCTTCAATGATAAATTAGCCTTAGCTTACTCTTTTTTACTGTATACATTTTTAATTTTTAAAAACTCTGACTCTTTTGTAATAACACTTAGCTTAAAACACAAACAAATTGTATGAGTACATTAAAATATATTCTTTCTTTATGTCCCTATATATATATCTTCCATGTCCACATCTTGTCCCATTAGTAGGTCTTCAGGGGCAATAACAGGCATGGAGCTGTCATCTTCTACGACAACAATGCCTTCTTCTGGAATACTTCCTGAGGGAACTGCCTGAGGCTGTTTTATAGTAGACATTGTTTTTTCTGGGTAGAAGGAATACACTCCAAAATCATGATAAAAGTATAGGAAATACATAAACCAGTCACATAGTCATGTATTATCATTACCAAGCATTATGTACTATGCATACTTGTATATGCTATACTTTTACATGACTGGCAGCCAGTAGATTTGTTTATACCAGCATCACTGCAAACATGAGTAATGTGTTACACTATATTAGAATGACTACAACATCACCAAGCAGGAATTTTTCAGCTTTATTATAATCTTATGGGACCACTGCCATATCTGCAGTCTGTCGTTAACTGAAATGTCATGATGTGACACATGACTGCGTGTGTGTGTCTGTGTTAGTGTCTGCATGTGTGTGTATAAAAACAACCCTGAAAAGTAGGTAGTGTTATTATCCCTGTAATATAAACAGGGAAACTGAGAAGCTTAGGGAGTTACTTTCAAGTGGCAGCGCTGGGAATTAAAGTTCAAAGTCTTTGGTCTTAATCATGAGGCCATGCTGCCTCCCAGTGAAGGAAGGAATGAGCTATCTCCTAAGCATTTTCTCTCCTGAAAATACAATATTTTCATTTTTTATTACTTTACTATCAGTACCCATTTTATATAAGATGGAAACTCCACAGAGTAGAATGTATATATATTGATTCCTAGTCTTATCTTAATAGATTTAATCACAGAGCCTTAGAGAAGAACCAGCTTATCAAAATGACTCCACAGACTTATCATTGCTAGCCTTAGTAGGGGCGAGGAGAGAGTACAGGCCAAATGGGCAGTGCTCAGTAACCTACCATATCATATCACTGTGGAACACCAACCAACAGCAAAGCATTTGCCTCCCAGAATTCTATTCAGAATCTGCTTGACTACAGCAGTAACAGCACATACTTATCAAGAAGCAACCCTGGAAGGCTGGATAAAAGTCCCTGAAAGATCATATTTATTCAGGTCTATTTTGTCTTCCAATTGTAAAATGTTAAGAGGTCACACTCTTATTATTTTGCTTAGAAGAATTAATAATGCCATGGGAAATGAAAGCTTCACCTCAATTCCTGTTTTGCTTTTGGTGGTTGTTGCTGTTACTTGTTTTGCATGGAACACCATCAAAATATACATAGAATAATAGACCACTTAAATATGTATCAGTCAGGATATTGTAGGTCATGTACAGAAAAATAAAAATATCTAAATGTCAGAGGCCCGTAACACTCAATGTTTATTTTTCTACTCTTATGTCCTGTCCATTATGGATCAACCTGGGGCTTGGATTTATGTCATTTTTGCTGCAGTACCCAGGAGGCTGATAAAGAAGCCTTTTTCTAAGACGTTGCTACTGTCATGGCAGTGGAAAGTAAATGATGGTAAAACACTAACTGGACTAAAACTGCTGATCAAAATTGATACATGTCACTTCTGTTTATCTTTCTCAAAACAAAGCCAGATGCATCGCTAAAACTAATATCAATAGGGTGGGGACATATGCTTCCACACAACGGGCACCGCGAGGAGGGACTGTGAATATTTTGACACTAAATATAGTAATCTTCCACAGTCTTAGAGGATAAAATATGTAGATTACTTCAGCCATACTGTGGTATTTGTAGTTTCTCCAACTGACCATGTGTTCTCTCACATTTGCACCTGATATTTGTTATTTTTTTCCACCTGAAGCTATTTCTCTCCCTTCTTCACACAGCTAGTACTTATACAACTTCCAAGTCTCAGACTAGATAATACATCTTCTTAGAACTCTTGCTTGACTCACTAATCCCATGCTTTTCCTGAGTATTTCCATAGTTAACAGTTTTCAAATAGATCTTAACATCTCCACAAATATTTCTTGCTTTATTTTTTGTTTTGTATTGTATTTTTCTTTTCCATTCCTTTTTTGCTTCACCACTCAAAGGTAAGCACTTTGAGAGCAAAGAGTGTATCTGGTTCACCTAACATAAAACCTGGCACGTATTAATTAATCAGTCAATTAATATTGTTAAATAAACATTATATTGACAGCTTCATGCAATCAATTTCTGTTGTGTTGTGAGGAAATATGGCATGGAAAAATAAAGACTACTAAATATTATTTGCCAGTCACATAAGTGAATCATCTTGGATATCCCACCAGTTGAGACGTCAGTTGACTCTAGTATCACCTGACATCTAACTGCAGTGATATGAAAGATTCTCAAGGGAGAGTGTAGAAAAGGCAGGGACCACTGGTAGGAATTTGGAGTTGTGATTGATTATTTGGGGATGGTTGGGAAATGCTTCATATAAGCAACCAGGCCTTCATAGGTTGAATAAAATAAGGTTCCTGGTTATAATTACTACTTTTTCTACTTCTCTTCTTCACTTGTTGGTAGCTCTTCATTAATAGACACATATGTTTTGGCTAAATGATGCAATTTAGATAAAAACATTAATTTATTTGGACTAAGGTGCAGCAGTGTCACTTAAAAAACACGTATGTCTGTACACGCACATATTTGTGCTGAAACTGGCAGATATCATGAACAAAGCATCCTTGTGTATAATTAGCATGTTTTAAAGATCAGTATAGGCAAGGAGATATCAAAGGAAATAAGAAAGAAAGGTACTAGAATCATTATGGGCAGAATATTTCTTAACTTTTTAACAGATAACTAGAACAAAAAGTTTCTGGTGAGATAGAAAATCTATGTTGTTAGCAGTATTTTGACATACTTCTTATCACCTGATCTACCTGATCTGTGTTTTTGCACCCTGGTTTCACATCAGAATCACTTGGTAGGCAGGCATTTAAAAAGTACTAATGACAGGGCTGGGCGCGGTGGCTCACGCCTGTAATCCCAGCGCTTTGGGAGGCCGAGGCAGGTGGATCACAAGGTCAGGAGATCGAGACCATCCTGGCTAAAACGGTGAAATCCTGTCTCTACTAAAAATACAAAAAATTAGCTGGGTGTGGTGGCGGGCACCTGTAGTCCCAACTACTCAGGAGGCTGAGGCAGGAGAATCGCTTGAACCCAGGAGGCAGAGGTTGCAGTGACCCGAGATCACGCCACTGCACTCCAGCCTGGGCAACAGAGCAAGATTCTGTCCCCCCACCCTCCTCAAAAAAAGAAAGAAAGAAAGAAAGAAAGTACTAATAACCACACTCTGTTAGGCTGGGACAATAGTATTTATAAAAAATTCCTTGGGTGTGTATAATGTTTAGCCAGGGAGGAGAATTGCTAGTGTAAATAATCAGGCACTCTAGCTTAATCATTAAAAAAAAAAATGAACTTGTATCTAGTAACAAGAGGGTCTAAACTTTATTTTGCCCCAGATGCATATAAAGTAAAACTAGAGAAGATGCTTATGTTCCATGAAGCTTTCAGATATCCACTTTAAAATGTCTGCTGACAGCAGCCAGGTTTAATTCCAAGAGACTAACCACTTCTGGCAACTGGATTGCAAAAGAGAGAAAGGATATGAGAAGAAAGTCCTTTGTAATAGATTATGGCTGATATCTTTGCCTGGGAAAGGATGATCACTGCCTCATCGTCATGGGCACATAGTGAGAACAGCATTGACAACATCCCGAGTATGTAGGGAAAGCTTTATGTGGATTTGGAAAACATAAATAGTGAAAAAAGAATTGCAAAGCTTTTGCTGCAGCTTTATTGGCATTATTAGACAGGCATATGTGTTGTAAACTATTTCCTTCCACCTTCCACATATATTATGTAATATAAACTGCATGGAGATAAGTATTTGCCCTGATATTTTTCTTTGCTCAACAATGTAGGTCATCTCTTTCTCAACAATTCTCTGTATGACATTTCGTCACAATGCCTAGTATCCATAAATTTCAAAAATCCAAGTGTTTGATGCAACTTTTCATTCTGTAATCTATTTAGTCAGATAATACCTGCCAGGATCAAAAATATAAGTGCTACTTTAATCACCATAGCATTACTATGGCAATTATTACTATATAATAATTACACAGTAATAATTAATAATTAATATTAAAAATATCAGGGCAAATACTTATCTCCCTGCAGTTTAAATTATATATTAATATATTAATAATCACTGTGGCAATTACTACATTGCCACAATTTTAAAAATATATTTTTGTTCTTTCACAGTTTTGAATCTGGTGGATTTCAGACACAGTTGGAAGCTATTTTTGGTGAGCTAATTTTCCTGGGAAGATATAATAACCCTGATGTTGAAGGTCTTGTGGCTGATATGGGGGCATATCTATTTCAATATTAGCAGCATTACTGTCTGTTCAAGTTACCCACTTCTACTTTTAAGATACCACAATATATAGGCTTGTTTGCCTACTCCTCTTGAAGGCAGCAGGTTGGGTTAGATTGAGAAGATGGTATGAAGGTGGAAGGGGCAGACATAGTTGAATTCTTGGTATCTCTGTAAATTTTTTTAGGGATTTCAAATTCTGCTTCCAGTTCCCAAAGTTCAGAGATCAATGCCATTATTAAAAATTACCATTAACAGCACTTTGGGAGGGCGAGGTGGGCGAATCACGAGGTCAGGAGATCGAGACCATCCTGGCTAACATGGTGAAACCCCGTCTCTACTAAAAATACAAAAAAATTTGCTGGATGTGGTGGCGGGTGCCTGTAGTCCCAGCTACTCGGGAGCCTGAGGCAGAATGGTCTGACCCCGGGAGGCGGAGTTTGCAGTGAGCTGAGATTGCACCACTGCACTCCAGCCTGGGCGACAGAGCGAGACTCCGTCTCAAAAAAAAAACACAAAAAACAAACAGACAAAAAACACTATCATTAACAGTATAGAGACTTTACCTAGAGTCTTCTGCTTATGCTTCATTTGTTCAAAGTAACACTTTCCTTAGATTGTTTTCTTATATCATTTTAGAAGTTATAATTATTTCTTTCCAAGAAAAAGCTTGTTTTTTGGAGGGTTAACACTAGAATTTTGTGATTCTGTATTGCTTCAGTAATGACAGCAAAAAAGGAACTTTATGGAAAAATAAGAGGGAAGCTTATGGGAATTGAGGGATAGCTAGTGAACCAGGTTTGGAACAAGTAGGTCATTTGTCTTCCAGTTGCCAAAAATAAGGAAATGAAACTTTACCATTTCTTCTGTCTTTGCAACACTCTGATAAAGATTCAAAGTTGGGGAGGAGAGAGTAATTGACTGGATTTAGTTCTAGGCCTAATGCAATCTATAGAAAAGAATAGGAGGGAAAGCACCTAGCTTATAACCCCACCAGCACTGCACACAATGGGGAAAAGATATTTCCCCAAAGGAAATAGCATACTGATAAGAATGGAGAATGGCTGCTGGATGGCCAAGAAGCAATAAATGCCCCCGTCTGTATTTTTGCTTTTGTGGGATAGATGACAAGACTTCTACCTCTCAGCAGGGACATACACTGAAGAAATAGAAATAACAAATCTTATTAAATAAACTTGCAGATGAAGAACATGGTGTTTTCATGTTAAAAATAAAAACTAAAACAAAACAAAATAAATCAAAACACAAAACCTACCTCTGAGTTGGAGTAATTTCCTCAATTTTAATATCACAAGCATTTTCTTTTTTTTCCATCATTCTTTTCATCATGTGATTCTGGAACAAAACTTGGCAAAGCATGAGTCTAAAGGTATTTCCAATTTGCTTGGCCTGTTAGGCTATGGTCCTTTGCGGTACCATTCATGTCACTTATTTACAGTGGTCCCTCCTTATCTGCAGTTTCACTTTCCGCAGTTTCAGTTACCTGCGGTCAGCTATGGTCCAAAAATATTAAATGAAAAATTGCAGAAATAAACAGTTTACAAAGTTTAAATTGCTCACTATTCTAAGTAGTGTGAGGAAATCTCATGCTGTTCCACTCCTTCTTGCCCAGGACATGAATTGTCCCTTTATCCAGTGTGTTTATGCTGTAGACACTTCCTGCCCTTTAGTCACTTAGTAGCTGCCTTGGTTATTGTATCAGCTGTCTCAGTATCACAGGGTTTGTGTTCAAGTGACTAATGATACGTAATAATGGCCCCCAACTCAAGAATCATAATGCTATCATTTTGTTATAATTGTTATATTTTATTTTGGTGGTTGTTATTCTCTACTATGCCTAATTTATAAATTAAACTTTATCATAGATATGTATATACAGGAAAAATATAGACATGTAAGGTTTGGTATTATTTGTGGTTTCAGGCATCCACTGTTGTGTCCTGGAACATATCCCTTATGGATAAAGGGGAACTACTGTACCTCTATTTTTAAGCCATGATGATATAGTTTTGTTTGTTTTTACTCTACTTCTGTGACAGATTAATGATGATAGAGTTTTGAAGGCTGAGTAGACTTCAGTTGAGTGGACAATAGACAAGACTGGGTTTGGAAGACCCCTCTAGCTCCAGAAAGTCAGTGCAGTTGGAGCATGGAGTGATGCCTAGGAGATCTTGGGTTTTGAACTGAGATGTGATGAGAGAGGCTAAAAGCACAAGTAAAGAGCAAATCAGAAAAACATATGACAGAACCACAAGATCTTATGGTCATCATAGAATCACATTGATTTGGGATAGCAAATACTTGGCTCATAAACTCATCTGATCTCATCTTCTACTCAAGATGCATCACCAATCAATCAATACACTGCAACTGATGAGCTACAGAGAAATTTACCTGTGGCTCTGTCCCTTTCAAGCCATCTATTTATAGCACTCTTCTAATCATCTTTTTAGAACTTCAAAGTGGATCTCTAAATCTTCTGACAGTCTTGCTCCAAAAACATTTATCCCCCAACCCATACCCTGAACACTCATTGTTTCATGACTTTATGTATATAGTTTCCTTTTCTCAAATATTCTTTACCTTCTTGCTCATTGGTGAACTCCTTCCTATCCCTCAAAACATTTTGTTCCTTTCTTACACACCTTTCTGATTCCACCAGGCTAATTATTCCAGCCCTCTGTACTTTTAGAACACTGCATTTATCTCACTTACAAGATAACTTTCCTTGAATTTTAATGTTAATATAAACCGTAATTATCTTTGCACCAACCTAATATGTCTGTATTTTTCGTTAGACTTCACACCACTTGAAAGCAGAAATACATCTTATTCTTCTTTTTATTTGCTCTAATTTAATCCCAATTTTGGCCCCATTATAGATGCTTAGTAAATCATTATTGGTTGAGTAAATGAATGTCAATCAAGTTTTGTGGTCATCCTGTCATAACACTGAGAAATATAGGGCATTTTGACTCAATGTTGTATTTTCTGTATTAATTAAAAGTTTATGTTTTGGGACTTGGATGTAGTGTACGATCTACCTTCACTTGAAATATTAAATTGAAGTTTATAGTTTTGCTTGTTTCATCTTGCTTTAGCCTAATTTGTGCATTGCTCCTTATAAATGTAAATTAATTAAAGTTTTACACTATTTAGGGAAGCTGAGATTAATCAAAACCCCTGTACTCTAAAAAGAATATCCATATTTATTATTTGAATTATATTTAATTCTGCTTATTTTAACATTTTTCTGCATACACTTTTGAATCTCATTGACTAGATGTCCATTTTCAACCTCATCTCATCATGCAATATTCACAGGAGTGTTTGTTTTAAAAATGCACAAAGGTATCTTATTAAATAATGTCACAAACATGAAGTTCATTATTATGCAAATGCCATCCTTGGAACAGATTTGTTAATTGCAACTCATTTGCATAATTAATGAACTCCCAAATGAATTATGCCTTTGCAGATTTGTGCAGCATTGTTTTAAAATAAATTATAAAATACATGTCAAAGGAAGAGTGCTTTCTGGGTTCCCATAGCATTGTTTGAAAATTAATTACCAAATGCTTGTCAAATTAAAATGAGTTTGTAGTTTTTACAATGTTATTTTAAAATTAATCACAAAATAAAATGTCACTGCATTAAAGTAAACAACTTGTTATTTTCTCTAAAAAGAACCACAGAAAACAGCATTTTAACTTCAATTACATTGTTTGGTATAGTGATTCTAGTGTTTTATTCATTTCATCTTTACACTGTGACTTAACAAAGTTGATAGTTGTTATTTGATAAATTGAGATTTAATTTAATTTTATTACATAGCTTATTTTATATGGCAGATGATTAATACATTGAATATGAACTCAGTATGGGTTTGTTCATGATAAATTAGAATTTAAAAAAAACTTCAAGGTCATTTAAATCTATTGTTATAGCAGTATTCTTAAGGTTTATTTTATTTGAAGTTTTGACTGCTGCCAGTTAAAATGATTAAAAGCATATAGTTTAAATCATTCTGCCTCTTCTGACTAATATAGTAGTGTAATTCCTTTCTTTGATACAGAAAAGACTTTGCCCCTCACACTACTTTCTTCACACTATGGAAATTCTCTGTTCTTGCACAGAAGCCACGGCTACTCCCCAGTCCTAGATTCCCCAGCCCACAGGGACTGTCTATTCCCCAGGAAATTAGATGGAAAACCATTAGACCTAAAAAATGATTTGGCCAAAATAATTTCCAAAACAATAGACTTGGTAGAGAAATTTCAGGAATTCAGGTTGCTTAACAAATACCTTTTCAAGATATAATAATAATAATAATGAATTATTATCCCAACCTAGTAGTATGAGAACATTTAATAGTGAGACACCCACTCTCTTAAGAAGTCCTTTTTTTTTTTTTTTTAACGATAGTGTCCCTTCTGCTCACCTCTCCCTCTCCCCATCCTCTGAGAACTACACCAATTGTCTGTGGTTTATATTCCATTTTGTCAGTTCTTGAACATGGAATGCAAATCCATGGGGCAAGGTCTTTGTTTGACATGATTGCAACTGTGCAGACTGACACCAACTAGACAATAATTCTTAAGTAAAATGATAAACCATTTTGCCTCTTAAAAAATTCCTGTATATATCTGCCTTTCTAAATGCCTGTGAGTGATTTCATGTTGCCCTTTCTATAAACTGCTATGCATAGCAGCCCTTTTTGAAGAGGCAATATTTCTTCCACTTCATACCTGGTGTGTGAATAAACCCAAGTGGTTCATGCAGATACATAGATTTGACCTTTTGCCATTCTCTATTTCAGTCGGGCACAGATATTACTCAAAGACTTAAAACGTGTTTTACAAAAAAACCAAAAAAAACAAAAAAAAAAACTCTACTATTGTTTAAGCTTTGATGCTACCCTGTACTTATTCCTTTGTTTAAATTCCTTAGGATATTCCAACTTGACATTCTCTTCTGAAATTCTAAATCATTATATTCATAAGTATAGGACAATAAAACACCCAACACAGACAAACTGCCCTCACGACAAAAAAATTTTTAGTGGACCAATAACTACATACGACAGTCTAAATTATTTTGTACAGATGCACCATTTTTCATTAGGAACATCACTTACTTGGAGAGGGCGCCCATAGAATTAAAATAGCAGTGTTCTAAATGACAGAATTTGATCCACAGATTATGTTCTTTAATAAGCTACAGTCTGAAAAGCATTCCAGTCTTTGGAAAAATTTCACATTCGTGAGAACAAGAGTGAATAAAGCCACAGTTTTTGTTGACTGAATGTAAACCTTTTGTGAATCTTTGTAAGGGTTACTGGTCTACTCTGGATATAGTCTTCATGGCTACTTTCCTTCCAAACTGCTTTCATTTCTGTATTTTACTATACGAAGTTCAGAAACATGGGTAGAATGGACAGCCTATAGAATAGATCAGCATCTACATTTTCTTTATTAAAATCATGGCTTTTTTTTCCCTTCCAAAGGGATTCTCTTTCCTTCTTTTATGCTTTTTTATTTTAAAATATTTAATTGAAAAATAAAAATTCTATCTATTCAAGGTATAAAATATGATGATACATGTACACATCATAACAATAACCACAATAAAATTAATTAACACATTCATTACCACCCGTAGTTACCGTTTGTGTATGGTGGGGGGTGAGGACACTTAAAATCTGCTCTCTTATCAAATTTCAAGTAAATAATATAGTATTATTAATTATAGGCACCATGGATTAAAAATGTCGTATATATAATGGAATATTATTCAGCCATAAAAAGAAGAAAATTCTCCCATTAGTAACAACATAGGTGAAACTGGAGGACATTATGCTAAGTGAAATAAGCCAGACACAGAGAGACAAATACTGCATCATTTCACTCATATTTTGAATCTAAACACATAAAACTCCTTAAAACAGAGAATACTACTGTGGTTGCCAGGGGCCTGGGGGTGGGGGAAATGGGGAAATGTTGGTCAAGGGAACAAAGTTTCAGTTACAAGGTTAGTAAGTCTGAGGATCTGATGTGCAAAATCATGGTATTTTAACTGAGTTTCAATGTCAGTTTGCACAGACTGTCACATAAACTGGATTTAAGAAAATAAAGTTTGCTTTCAACTTCCTTTGGAGATCTTTTCAGTTCCTTCCAAAAAATATGTTATTGTTTTTTCTGGAGCTTTTTCCAAGTAGCTTTGTTGTCCAGATCAAGATCAAAGACTATAAAACCCAAATCTACCAATCCTTTATTTAGAAAAATCTACCAAAGTGTAGTAAGTTTAATGGTGCTTTGTAAACCAAAGCTATCCTTGAGGTTGCAATATCTAAAATGTCAATTTCCCATAATTTCTGTTTCATTTATTGAAAATCCATTGTTTTCTTATTTTTTATGATGGTATTCTAGGCACTTCATATACTATTCCAATTTGTAAGTTAAATATATATTTTATGGTACAAGCAGAAAAGTTTTTATTTCTCCCAAAACAAGTGCTAAAAGCTTTTTTTGTATTATCACTGGGCATCAACAATCACTTTCTTCAGAAACAGTTTTGGTAAAAATAATAATTCCGGCCGGGCGCGGTGGCTCAAGCCTGTAATCCCAGCACTTTGGGAGGCCGAGACGGGCGGATCACGAGGTCAGGAGATCGAGACCATCCTGGCTAACACGGTGAAACACCGTCTCTACTAAAAAATACAAAAAACTAGCCGGGCGAGGTGGCGGGCGCCTGTAGTCCCAGCTACTTGGGAGGCTGAGGCAGGAGAATGGCGTGAACCCGGGAGGCGGAGCTTGCAGTGAGCTGAGATCCGGCCACTGCACTCCAGCCTGGGTGACAGAGCAAGACTCCGTCTCAAAAAAAAAAAAAAAAAAAAAAAAAAAAAATAATAATAATAATAATAATAATAATAATAATAATAATTCCTTCCTAGAAAAGATTCTCCTACACAGGGTCTTTATACAATATTGAATGTGTTCAAGTTACTAGAAACTTCTGTCTCTTTAGTAAAGGGAAATTTCTAAAATTGCTCAGTATTATATGGCAAAACAATTAAACTGCATTCTTTAACTTTTTCAGTTAGATATATGGGTAATGTAGATACATAACCCGAAAGAATAACAGGCATTTTGTGGCTTTGACAGTAACACAGAATTTCATTTTATTTGTTAATTTTCTGATTTGTGAATACCTATTCTCCTTTCTGAACATTAACTGTGACTGAAAGATTCATAGGCTTGTTGAATATTCATGCAAATAATTTGAGGTCTTTCTTCCCTAGAGTCCAAGTTGAAATACATTGTTGATGTATGTCCACTGTGACATACTGTGACATTGTTGTGCAGTTATTTTTAATTAGAAATAAAATATTAATCTATTTGAATTTGTATATAGAATGTATTTGGAGGGAGGAAGAACTCAGAGAGGTATACAGTGACAGAATTTTAATTAATTTATTTTAAAGAGAAGTCACTTTAACTTGAAGGTTAGCCCTGTTTGTGATTTACAGAAGGGAATTCACCATGACTACAACTTACAGAGAAAACTGAAATCACTTATGGCTAAGTTCCTCTTATTAATACAAAATGAATAAAGGGCTTGTTTTCCTCAAGGCTCAAGAAGTGAGAAGCTGAAATTGTGAACTGTTCTTTGGATCTCAGATTTCTGCTATTAGAGCTACTACTCTGTGCTAAGTTTCAATGAAGAGCTTCTAAAGCTTCTGAAGGAATAATTGTGGTGGCTGGGTTCATGTCATGCAATTTCAGGTTTCCTTCTGAGCAGAGTTCCAATTCTTGAAATTTAAGGAATTTGTCAAGTCTTCTCTGCTGAAACTATTAGATGACTAATATTAAGGAAAAAGAATCACTTATATCTCAATGCCATTTTAGATATGTGATTATTTGGAACCCCATCTTGTCAAAGTTTTTGCCCTCTTAAATCATTGAACAGCATCAAGAATGTCACTAATGTAGGCTACATGCACACTATTAAGACTCTCCATGAATTTGACAGTAACAGTTGATTCATACATTCTGATTCTTAAAAGTTTGTTAGTTTTTTCAATTTGGTGCTCTCTACTAAAATGGTGGGGGTGCAGGGATGGGGGAAGCAAAGGTCCAATCACTTCTCCCTAGAGAAACCAATAACCCAAACTGCTCCAAACTCTACACTTGTATTCGATCCTTTTTGGATTGCTGGCCTTAGGATTTCCTACCTTGTGGTCATAATGGTTCACTGTCAGGTTCTGACTTTCTTGAAGACCACTTGGATATTTCCCTAGTAGCGTATAGTTTATTAATCTTAAAAAGTGAAGGAACATTCAGTTCAGTTCAACTGAAGTTCAGTTCAACAATGGTACCCTTATTCTGGGCCAGCTACTGTACTAAGCACTGGCACCACCCAGATGAATAACACATAGTTGATGTCCTTAAGAACCTGACAATCTGTGGGGCAGACAAACAACTGAAATGGGCAATTGTCATCTGAAGCAGGAGGTTTAATAATGGTGATGTGCGGAAAGAAAGCCTCCTAGCACAACTTGTAGAAAAATGAGTTGGAGATGCCCAGAAAGTGTTCCCAACTGTTCCAGCATCCTTGAAATTTTCCCTGCAAAATATGGGGAAGTCATCCGACCCATCTGACTATCTGATGCCATACAAAAGGATCATAGCAGAAAGCTAATGTAAGACTGGTGATTGTCTTGTGCCAAAACCCAGCACCCTGCTTCACAGGTAAATGTGGAAATAAATGTTACTCTAGTTCATTAAAAACAAACTCAGCCAAACCTTCCCACTGATTCGTTTACATGATCCTATGTGTTTTATACTTAGAGCTCCCCAAATAATTCTGAGTGGGAGTTTTATGGAGATTTACTATAGATTTCATCACTGAAGTGGTTTTGACCCTGTTTAGTCATCATTCCAATTTCTCCCCTGATTAAATGTTGAAATTCATTCTTCTTTTATAAAATCAAGTCAATGCAGACATATACACTATTAGTTTTCGACTGAATCTCCATGAGAAGGAAACTATAATGGCCACTTCATAAAACAATGAATAGCTAAAATATATCACGATAGCTTCTTAGGAATAAGTGCCTAAGTGCTTTGGGTACTTAATTTGAATTGTAATAATTCTAATTGATAATTACTATTATGCCCATTTTACCAGGAAAATAATCTAGCCCCAGAAAGGTAAGAACTTTGGCCAAAGTCATCAGCAAGTAAGTCATACAAGCAGTATTGTGTCCTTGAATCTGTACTTGTAACCACTGTGCGGTTGGTTAGACAAAATAGCCATACCAACCTGCTAAAGAAACTATTATGTTGTATTTTGCTTCCCAGAGCTCTCCTTAGCTTTAGTATTTTTTAATGATTTAAGTAGTAGAATGACATATCTAAATATAAAAGAAATTAAAATCCCTATATTAACATAATATGATTAGACATATTGTATGTCATATGCTTCTGATATTCATAACTTCACAAAATGTGCTAGGTATCTATTGTCATTCAGTTCCAGTCTTGGCATATTTTTCCAGTAAAGGGGCAGAGATCTCTCCACTCCAGTGTTCTATGCTAAACTTTCATGTTTTTGTTTGTTTGTTTGTTTGTGAGCCCAGACCAGAGTCCCACAGACAGCATGAATGATGATTCCTTCATGTACTCAGCAGATACCTATTAACTATTTGGCATGGGGATTATACCAGTGAAAAGATCATTCTTACCCTCCTGAGTTTATGGTCCAGTAGAGAAGACAGATACAAACATGTATGTGGACATCAGTGTTTTAATGGTAAAGTACATACAACCATGGCTGGGTTGGCTTTCCTGGAAAAGTGACGTAAAAGCTGAGCTCTCAAGTCTGAGTAGGAGTTAGCTAGATGAAGGTGGGAAAGATGTAGGAAAAGGGTAGAAACTATATTGAGAAAACTGAACATCTGAAGCTTCAAGAATGGAAAACCGTGATGTTGCTATGGTCTGGAGTAGTCTGGTATGGTTGGCACTAGGGCATCCAACCAAGAGAAGAAACTGGAGAGTTAATAATAACCCTAATAGATGATATTCTTCTGGCATCTACCTATTTTAAAATGTACTATCTCATAAAATATTCATAACCACCCTAAGAGGGAGATATTATTATTACCTCAATTTTTCAGACGAAATAACTTAATCATGGTCTTATCCAGTGAGTAAGTGGCAGAGCTTTGAATCAAAGAAATCCAGTTCCAGAGCTCACATCCTCCACCAGCAACCTTGTATCGGATCATGATGGGCCTTGTAAGACATAATAAGAACTCTAGTGTTTATCCTATAGTCCAGAATTCTCAAAGTATGTTCACCACCCAAGACCTACTGAACTGGAAACTCTGGGGCAAGGCCGAATAATCCACGAGTTCAAAAACCCTTCAAGTAATTCTGATGCTCAATAAAGTTGGAGAAACTCTGATAAGGGCAATGAGAAATCCTGTAACATTTTAAAGCAGAGAAATACGACTTAACCAGATGAGGTTTTCTGAAAGCTGATCATTCTTTCCACATGTGATCCCTTCAGAATGAAGACTCAAGCATCCTCATTGCTGCTCTGCACCCACAGTTACACACTGACTCCCCTTGAGTTATGGAGAATGAAGTTAAGAGTAAAAGCCACCCAAAGTGGCAGGACTAACGAGTGATGCAGCCTTCTATTAGGGAGCCCTAACCTGACTGCTAAATTGAAAGAGATAAAAATATCCTTTGTAATCTGATTGCAAGAAAATGCTCCTAATTGGATAGTTGTGACTTAGATAAATTTTAATCTATTAGGCTTGCTTAGTTTTATGGGCAAAAAGTGTGCATATATAACAGTTGTTGAAATTTATCTTTCTCTTTGAATGAGGTATAGTTTTTCACTAGGAATAGTTGCATTAATAACAATGACTAACATATATGCATATATTACTTAATTTCAAAATATATTTCATGTATCAGAGTTACATAAAATTTTCACTTTTCTAGAAAGGGGCCAAATCATAATATGAATAAAAATACGGTAACTCTACCTTATTCACTGTCGACTAAAGAAAGATTGCCGCAGAATAGTAATCTTTAATTTTAATCATTTTGTTTCTTTTCAACTAAATTACCCCTATTTAATTAACTTGTAGTAAAGGCTTCTTGCCCTACCAGTTTTAAAAAATATTTTAATGCCCTTTAATGTTACTTTTAAGTATATTTATACTACTATAATTTATATACTGAAATTTCAATTACCCTAGAAACCAGAAATTGTGAAAAACTTTTCTAAAAAGCAACTATTTAAAGGTTGATTAAAATCACTAATATGAAAATGATTAATAGTGTACATTTTATTGAGAATATATTTGAAAATCCAACAGAGGCAAGGACTAGTTTTTCATTTAACTTGACCTTGAAATACTCAAGGATAAAAAATAAAAATGACTTTGTCTGATGCCTGCCCCTGCCCCAAGGTGTAAGCAAAGAGAGACTTCCAATTTAGTCATATGGCCAGGGTTCAACATGTTGCACTTTATTTTTAATTCAAGGGAAAAAATATAGGCTTTAAAACATGTATACAATTTTATATTAATGTATTTTTGTGCTTTATATTTAATGAGTCAATATCTCTTTAAGCTAACCTAACAATTTGAAAAAAAGGAATTTTCATTCTCATTAACCGATAGATATATACAGTAAGCCAAAGAGAAGTGACCACTCAAGGCCACACATTTGCTTTCTTCTACCTGGAATACTCCCCCCTCTCTCTCTCCTTCCCCCAGCCCTCCCTTCCTACTAGTTTGTCATCATGACTCAGTCTTAACACCATTTTTTCAGGTGACCGTTTCCAGACCACCAAAACCTATCATCCCTTTCCCAGAAAACTAGGATAGATTTCTTTAAGCTCCCAGAGTTATCTGTACTTCTTTATCTATCCAACTTTTATAATAGTTGGAATTAAAATAGTAAAAAATAGTAGTTTAATGTCTGAATCTCTTCTAAGAGTGTAAATTCTAATAGAACAGGAACAGACACTTCTGACTTGTTCCTCATTATATCTTCAGCAAGTAGTATTGCACCTTGCATAGGATGGCTGTCAATAGATACTAGCGGAGGGAGGATGAGAAGGGGGGAGGAAAGAGGGTAGGAGGGAAGGAAAGAAGGAAAGGAGGAAGGATGTTGCAAAATAAGAGCTCCAACAGAAAAAAACAAAGCACAGATTTGTGTTCTAAGCTAAACTTTCATGTGACTAAATACCACCGTATTTGGCTACATGAACTCAAAATATGCTGGCTTAACCAACACCTCCATGATTAGGTGAATTATTATATGTTTATTAATGATAAGTGAATGGAGACATAGTTATTCACTTAAACACAAAGTGATTAAAATATATTTTGGAAATCATCACATGAAAAAGGGTATTTCTAAAGGAGGAGGCACATGGCATATACCTCAGAATGGCCAGAGAAAAACCACTTAGTTGTGGGAGAAATGGTCTAATCCATCCACACCACTGAGATGGAACATTTCCAAGTGGAGGCCTCTCTGATCTGGCTGTGGTTCCTGAAGGAGACATGCCTAAGATAAAGTGAAATGGGGATTGTGGAGAAGATGCCTGTGTCTACTTAACCTGCCTGTTTTTGCCTAGCTTTACCAAGAGTGGACATTGCTTTCTACTTTTTCTTAGCTCTAAAATCAGCTCCTGGAAGTTTCTGCCAAAGAGTCAACTTTTCACTCAAAAATTATGAGAAGTTTTACTAATCATCTATCCAACCACATTCAACAAATATTTACTGACTTATTATGTGCCAGATAGTGTTCTAGATGTTTAAGATATCTCAGGAACAAAATAGAATCAATAGATATGGAGCACTGTTCTGAGACTGACAATAACTACTAAATATATAAATAGTACTAAAGGACAGTAAGTACTAAAATGTGTAAAATGTGATCTCTGCCCTCAAAAAGTTTACAATCTTGAATGGGGGTATTAATAGTTGGTAAATATAAAAATGGTGACCTACCACAAGGTAGCACATGAAGACTCAAACCTTTTAGATGTTGAATACATGAGTTTTTGTCAGGGAAGAGACAACTTTGAACTCAGGGGTCACGGAAGGCTTCATTAAGGAGCTAAGTCTTTAATGGGGAGTCAGAACCAAGTTTAGAAAAGCAAGGAAGGAAACTGGGGGAGAAAAGAGAAGGATGGAGGCTCTCTAGAATCTCACGTACAAGAACTTTTCTTGAAAATTGTGTACTGTCTACATTTATCAGTTGAGCACCTACTGTGTACTAGATATTATAATAAACTGTATGGAGTATGCCATCAAAGAGAAATTGCACTCTCAAAAGTTTATGAACAAATGAGGAACTTAAAAAAGTATATTAGTCACTAAACTACAAAGTAGAAAGTTCAAAGAGTCATAAATAAGAGAAGTGCTGAAAAAATTCTATGGCAGTTCGGTGGAGGGAGACATTACTTAAAGGTAGCTATCAGAGAAGACCTCACAGAAAACAGTTAGCATTCATCTGGGCCTTAAAAACTATGAATATGTGAAAAGGAGAAAATGACTTAAACACAGAGTCAAGAAAGGAGCCTGATGGACTAGCAAAGAAATCAGAAATGGGAAAAGTCATTTCAAAGGTTATTGCAGTAGTTGACACAGATGAAAAAGACCAAGATATTTTTTGATTGATTGACTTTAACCGGCCACATATACTTTCTTATTCTTCTACCATCTCTTATAAATTATTTTGTTATAGTATTTGAATCACCAAGTCATAATATGAAATTTTCTTTATATTATTTATCATTTAGCATTTCCATCCCATTAGGAATTTTCTTGCTTGATTTTATTTATTTATTTATTTGGACAGGGTCCTGCTCTGTTGCCCAGGCTGGAGTGCAGTGGCTCCACCTCGGCTCACGGCTCACTGCAACCTCCACCTTCCAGCCTCAAGTGATTTACCCACCTTAGCCTCCTGAGTAGCTGGAACTACAGGCATATGCCACCATCCCTGGCTAATTTTTGTGGGTTTTGTTTCATCACGTTGCCCAGGCTGGTCTCGAACTCCTCAGCCTCCCAAAGTACTGGGATTACAGGCATGAGCCACCATGCCTGGTCTGAATTTCTTAATCTTTAGGTATTTTTGAGTCCACATTCCATCATCAGATTTGATTACTGTCTTCATGACTATTTAATATTATTTTTATTATTACAACCTGATTTTTGACATACATTTCCTTAAATAGTGGTTAATGCTCATTTTAATGTATTTTCACCTTGTTTGTTGAAGCCTCATATCTGCTTCATCACTGGACCCACCTAGACTTAGTATGTTACATATATAGTTTTAATGATTTGTTTTAAGCTGTACTGTATATGGTGAGTTATTTATGTTAAATAATCAGAATAAAACAGTAAAATATAAAACTCTGCTAGAATTGTATTCCAGCCATCTTATGTTCTATTTCTGACAATGACACTAAAGAGAATTGGGTGAATTATCCT
Source organism: Macaca nemestrina (assembly GCF_043159975.1). Taxonomy (NCBI): domain Eukaryota; kingdom Metazoa; phylum Chordata; class Mammalia; order Primates; family Cercopithecidae; genus Macaca; species Macaca nemestrina. Next base: position 79,249,282 of record NC_092135.1, on the reverse strand, counting down.
GCTGGTTCTCCTCCCTGAGGTGAACTTCAAAAGGTTGAGGATATACTCAAAGTAGTATAGTTGTCCACAATAAATTTTGTCTACAAAAGGGGCTAAGTGTGTGCTACATAAATGTTGGCATGAAGTGTGACAGTGACCTTGACCATGTGCATAAGCAAGGAGGTAATGAGGTGGGGTTTTTTTTTTTTTTTTAATTTTGGCAGTGCACCAAAACTTTGGCTAGTCTCACAGTAATCATATCCTCATCTGTGTATGTCCACAATGGCAGGATATTTGACACCTAGAGCCAAAGTGGGAGGGATTGAGGACAGATTGAGCAGAGGTTTTGGTGGGAAAGGAGCTTGCTGCCTGGGTCCCCTCTGCCTCCTTTTAGCCCCAACTACTCACAGCAGTCCTAGAAAAGCTAAGGCAAAGAGTAGAGGAAAATATGGATTCCCCACCCCTGTCTATCCATTCTTTAATTTTAAAAAATATTCATTGATTACCTGCTTTGGGCTGAGGCCATAGCATGAGTTAAAAACTTCTGCCATGAACCTTGACTGCATATCGTTTATAATATAGTAGTGGTGACAAATATAAAATGAATCATTACAGGAGTCATTATACCATTATAATTGTGCTAAGTGCTACAAGGTGAAAGTGCAGAGTGCTATAGGAGAGCAAGGCTAGGGTGCTATGCTTAAGCAGCATCCTGTTCCCCAGAATAGAAGACAGTAGAGGCGGTTTTGTTTAAGCATAATGATTGTCAGAATAAGAGCTAAAATTTTATTTTCTTAGAATAAGTGTGATATAGGTAATATTATAACAATGGCAAGAAATTTAGAAAACTGTTGGCTATTTGATAAACTATGCACAAAATCTCGTTATTCTAAAGGATGACAAGGAACCCATAGAATTTCCCGCTATAATCTTTTAATAGTACATATTCCACACAAAAGAAGGAATTTTCATCTGAAATCTTATGCACCTGTGTGGCTAGTCAATTATTCACAAAACATCATGGATCTGATATATATTTTCCCTACCTAATTTTGTTAGACAATCAATTCGTAATGCTAAATAAAATATGCATGAGAACCTTAAATATAGCATGGCAGATATTTTCTGAACATTCACTTCTTCATTTACTGTGGGCTGTTTAGAAAAATCAGGTGTGCACACTGATCATCTTAGCACATGTCCATCTGTCATCTAGAATTGCCAATGAATACATTGTTTAAATATTTGTGGTTAAGAATAGAGACCCTGAGAATGAGAGAAGCTAGTAGTAGATTATGTAAATAATCAGAGAGCTACACCAAGATAACTTCCAGGTCAGCCACAAAATTATAATGACATGAGTAGCCCTCGCTTATTTGTTCATTTGCTCCACTTCTAAGGATTCTTGAGGTACATCTTATTGTATATGATTGCTAAATAAATAAGAAAAGAGGAAGTTAGTAAATGCATATCACTGGAAGCAACTTAATCCCAGAAAAAAAACAAAACAAAACAAACTCTGAGTATAAAAAAAAAATCTTTTTTTTTTTTTTTTTGGTAGAGCAGTTTTAGGTTGAAAGCAAATCTAAGAGGAAGCAAAACTATGACAGAAATTTGTTATATACTCCCTGTCCCCACCCATGCATAGCCTCCTCCATTATCAACATCCCCCACCAGAGTGGTACGTTTGTTACAATTGATGAAAATACACTGACACATCATTATCACATAAAGTCCATATTTTAAATGTGCACAGTCACACAGAGTGTGTTTAGACAAATGTATAAGAATGACATGTATCATCATTATACTTCATACAGAGTATTGTCATGGTCTGATAAATCCTCTATGCTCATCCTATTCCTTCCCCCACCCCCAGTTTGGTAACCACTGATCTTTTTTATCATCTCCATAGTTTTGCTTTTTCCAGAATGTCAGACTGTTGGAGTCATACATGTATTCACCACCGGCAGATATGTAGCCTTTTCAGATTTCCTTCCCTCAGTTAATAAAAATCGTGTAAGACTCTTCCATGTCTTGTCGTGGTTTGATAGCTCATTTCTTTTTAGTGCTGAGTATTATTTCATTATCTGGAGGTATCACAGCCTATTTACGCATTCACTTATGAAAGGACATCTTGGTAACTTTGAAAAAAGCTGCTATAAACATCTGTGTGCAGATTTTTGTGTGGGCATAAGTTTGAGTAAATAGTAAGGAGCCTGACTGCTGGATCATATGAGAAGAAGATACTTAATTTTGTAAGAAACCACCAAACTGTCTTCCAAAGTGGCTGTACCATTTTGCATTCTCAGCAGCAACGAACGGAAGTTCTTCTTCCTCCACATCCTCACAGCATTTGTTGTTAGTATTCTGGATGTGGGTCACTGTAGTAGGTACATAGTGGTATCTTGCTTTAATGAAACCCAGATTTTATGAGCTCCTCTTGGTCACTCACTGGAGGTGGAGGCTACTTTTTCTCAATATGTTAAGTTCTTTAGTTACATCTGTTGAAAAGCTGAAACTAGATATATTATTATTGCTGGCTGACGTCAGCCTCTTATGTGCGACCTTCCAGTGAGGAACCAGGAAGTCTTGCTCCCCAAGAGGGTGTTCCTAAATTCCAAGCACCTCTGGCTGATATTCCTTTCTTAGGCTATAAAAGTGAGCTAGTGAGAGAGGCCTGCTTTAGTCAGAAAGGAAACTCTTCTTGTCTGAATTAGGGTCTCCAGGATAATGAGTGTAGAGGGAGCAGCAGTATTTGGAAGTTTCCTGTTCTTGCTACACCTATCGTTATGATCAGAGAGAGTAAAAAATAAAACATGAAACACCTCTGAAAAGCATCCTTAACTCCTGGGTTACTTTAAGCAGAAATAAATGTGCTTCTGTCTTTGCACTGTAGAAGAAATAAATCAAAGGAGCAAATAATACATCCTTCCAGAAGAGAAAATGATTCCAGATTCCTGTATTGTAACACTCTCTCTGTTGTCTCCAAAAATTACAAAAATATAACACACACACACACACACACACACACACACACACATATATATATAACACTTTCATTATCATATATAATCTCAGTCATACTCTAACAGGGCTAGAGCTAGTGATGTAGCCACTCTACACTTGGATAGTAACAACTTTCCTATATGTTAGAGCATGAATACTCACATTCTTTATAGAGTAAAAGAATTCTTATAAGATAGGTACCAACAATCAAAGAAGTAGGTTAAATCAAACCTACTTTAGGTTTAATCAAAGAAGTAGGTTAAAACTGAAATAATAAAAAGATACACACATATCATAACATATTAGTTTAACTTAAGATATATATCTATTCATTTGCCAAACTTCAAATGTAGGGCCAATGACATTTCTTTGGTATGGGGCCAGCGGCTGGAGATCTGCATTGACATGTTACACAAACAAATCCATTATGTATCCTCAATAATGCCAGTTGTTTTATTTTATTTATGTGAATTAAAAACTTAAAGCCATAAATGAAGCAATCCAAAGCAGAATTCATTTAGGTTTTCATGGTATTTCCCCAATATTTTCTGTTTTCTTACCTGTAATTTATTTGAAAGCAATTTTAAAGCAATTTTCAGTACTTTCCAAAACATTAAATTTGATTTTCATCTAGATCATAGCTTTTAAACAATTAAATTTCTTTATTTGATAATTAAATTTTTAAAATTACAAAATGAGAAATAAGTAGCATAAATAAGTTTGAGAATAAACACAACTGATTCATGTTAACAACAAAACTCAGTAAGTGTCAGCAGAGGTATGCATTTTATCCTTAAGAAAGCCCATTTCCACAGCATCTGGGTGCTATAGGTCAGGGAGACTTGACAGAGTTGGCAAGTTTAGCAATTTGGTCAAAGGGGGTGGTCTCTTAAGAAAACATTCATGGTAATTTTATTCCAGCATCTTCCCAAGAATTATTGTGACATGCAAATTAGAGCTAAAGTTGTTTAAAAATTATTTCATATTTTCATATCAAGTATACTGCCTTAAGACAGAATATTTTAGTATTATTAGGCTTGCTTAATATGACCCAGTGCTTTTCTTCATAGAATCAGTGATGACTTGCCAAAAAAATAGTAGACTCTGGCCTATTTATTATTATTGGTAGTAGTAGTAGTAGTAGTTACTTTATTTATTTTAGATTCAGGAGGTCCGTATGCTGGTTTGTTACATAGATGTATAATGGTGATGGTTCTACTGAAACCATCACCCAAATAGGTTATAAAAACACAAATTATCTTTTGGGTACAAACACAAAACTTTGAACTCAATTCAAAATACTATCATCAAGGCTTATTCTCTTCCTTTCAGCCAGCCTGCATTCCTTTCGTTCCTGGAACAAACTATGATCTGCCCCTCCTTAGGACCTTTCTATACACAGTTCGTCTTTCAGGAAATATTTTCCCATGCTTTTTTTTTTTTAACTAAAGTCAACTTCTTCAAGTGTAAACAGCATTTCCCCAGGGGAATCTCCTGCCCTGTAGACTAGGTTAGCAACTCTTGCCATACACTCCACCATCCTCTTTAGCTCTCCTTTCCAACAGGTAGTACTCTTGTTCAGTGTCTGTTTTCCAACCTGCCCCGATCTCCAAATCAGCTCTATGAAAGAACATACTATGTTTGTATCTGTCACCATTGCACCCTCATTTCTCCCCATAGTGATGGGCAGAGTGGCCACTCAGCATTATGGAATGAATGAATAAAGGAAGGAATCTTAACATGCAAGTTTTCTATGAGAGGCAATACTACCGGTAGTTACTTCTTTAGCTGTCTTTCAGATCTATTTCATAAGAACAGGATTTTATAGGGAAGAGGATAAAGGTATATATTTTAAGAGTTTTTATTTTGGGAGAAGGACAGGAGGAGGTGAGCTCAAAAGGAAACACAAATGGCTCACTCTTCCATTTACGCTAGAGCTTGACTTGAGACAAAACAGTACTACCTATATTTAGCTAGGTTGTAAAAAGTTTTTTATTCAGTGCTTATTTATGGTCTGCAGATCATTCTTTGACGGCTACTTATCTTTATCAGAAGAATTTCTTACTATTAAGAATGGTTAAGGCTGGGTGCGGTGGCTCAAGCCTGTAATCCCAACAGTTTGAGAGGCCGAGGCAGGCGGATCACAACGTCAGGAGATCCAAACCATCCTGGCTAACACAGTGAAACCCCGTCTCTATTAAAACTACACAAAATTAGCCGGGCGTGGTGGCGGGCGCCTGTAGTCCCAGCTACTCAGGAGGCTGAGGCGGGAGAATTGCGTGAACCCAGGAGGTGGAGCTTGCAGTGAGCCGAGATTGCGCCACTGCACTCCAGCCTGGGCGACAGAGCAAGACTCCATCTCAAAAAAAAAAAAAAAGAAAGAACGGTTAAACACTAAACAAGTCAGGGCATCAGGAGAGGCTGTGGAAATTATTTCAGGACAGCTTGGGACAAAAAGATAGGCCACCATCTCTAGGATGATTAATTACAGGTTAGTTCATTGAATGGCCCTTTTTATTTGTTACACATAGAAGCTCTCAGTTAAGGCTATTAGCATGGTATCTAAGTACAACAAAAAAAGAGAGAAAATATTTTCAATGACTTCTTTATTCATGAAACCATCCAATAAAGATTAAATAAGCCTCTACTGAGTGCTAGACACCAGGGATTTAATAAATGAGTGAAACAAAGGCCCTGTTCCCAAAAAGTTTTTAATTTGGTTGGTGATTGTGTAACAATAACCCTCACACCTCAGTGATATACAATTATTTTTCATGTGTTTGTGAGGTTCAGCTTATCTACACTGGGTTCATTCACGTGTTTGAATGTTATCTGAGGGCAAAGTAATCTAAGCTGGTCTTGACTGGGTAATTGTAGGTCTACTTCACATGTCTCTCACCTTCATTCTGGGGCCAGCAGGCTAGGCTGGGACTGCAACTTCATGGCAATTGCTGCAGCAGAAAAGAATAAACCTAGTCTCTGGAGTGCATCTTCAAGTCTCTGCTGCATCACATTGTCTGATATCCCATTGGCCAAAGCCAATTACATGCTTGAACTCAGAATCAAGAAGTAAGGAAAACACTTCACATCTTGATAGAGAAACTGCAAAATCACATAGTAAAGGATGGAGGCATGAGGAGGGGAAGAGCTGGGGCCGTCAATGCCATCTGCTATAGTAACATCAGCAAAGAAACAAAAGATTAGGATCCAGTAAATGCTGACGGGTATCAGGATCAAGAAAATCAAGCTTATTCCTTAATTTCTATACTCTGTTTTTAGCATAACTCTGGAGACTTATTTTAAAACATTAGTGGCAGGCAAATATGTTTCCTTACACATTCCTAGTTGGTCAAATTTAAAATCTATGTGAGAGATCAAGAACTCTCCATAAAGCCCTTCAATCTAAAGCTTGCTCAGCATTAGAAAAATAACAAGGAGTAAGAGGTTTACCACCACTAGACAACAGCTACAAAAGAAAGTTCCTTAGTGCTATTTTAAAACTATTAGGCATGAGAAAGCACAAGGAGGATGCACTGAATTGTGTTTCCATTCTTTATTAAGATGCTTTGTGTAATTAGTAGTGTTTCTATCTGAATAAATAGTAATTTGGAATTCATCCAAATTAAAAGCCTAAATGAAAAAGGAACATTAGTGGTGACTAGAATGTTAAAAGACTCAAACTTCTCTAGGGCAGATATGTCTCTGTAAGTTGGTGTAATTTAAATAAAATCTCTAGAATCAACATGGAGTAAAGGCAGCATGAATAGGAAGATGGCAGAAGGAGAAACCTGAACAGACTTCTAGCCAGAAGGGTAATTCACTTCTAGTTTTCTGAAAACTCTGAAAATCCAACTAAATTCTTTATATGCCATTGTGAAATCTGCATTGATTTAAAATATAAAACAGCAAATATATGTAAAATAAGGCATTATGCATTTTTGTGACTTAGTATCTTGCAGTTTTGATGAAAGTGGATGTTACAAAATGAAGAGAAGCTTTTTTCATAAAACAATACTAGGGCTATGGATGCTGCCTTCTATCAGGGAAGTTGTGAAGGTATTGCCAATATCACTAACCTGAGTATGCAAGAGAAGAGACTAGACCACATCATCTAGATCTAATTTCCTACGATATTACTAGCACCATCTTATTTCAGTGTCTGTTGGTCACAGAACAGTGATATGGCACATTGCATCCAGGTAATGATGACAAGTCTGTGATATCTAAAATTAGGGTTACTCATAATGTCTAGGAGGAAGTCAGTATGATAGTCCTGGCCTATGCCTACCATAAAAGCAAATAATTTGGGGATCACGACAGTGTAAACAAATGTGGATATTAAATACCTGTCAGCTCTTACAAATCAGATTTTTGTACAGTGGAAAGGAGTATAGCCTAGGAATACATTCTTATGCAAAAAAAAAAAATGAACCTCTAGCATTATATCATACCATATACAGAAGACCTAAAACTATAAAACTTCCAAGAGAAAACACATGAGAATATATTTGTGACCTTAGGTTAGTGAAAGATTTCTTAGGGCAATAACAACAACAAAAAGTATGAGTCATAAAAAATTGATACATTGGACTTTACTAAAATTAAAAACTACTCTTTGAAATATAGGAACAAAGATAAGCCACAGACTGTTAGCCAAGCAACTACCTCTTAAAGGAATTCATCAGAATATATAAAGAACAATTATAACTCCATAAGAAGACAAATAACACAATTTTTTAAAATTTCCAAAAGATTTGAAGAGATACTTCACATGAGAAGAAATATAGGTAGCAAAATAAGGACACAAAATTTTTCTCAACATTATTATTGCTAGTTAAAAGCATAATGAGCTAGTACTACATTTCTACTAGGTTAACTAACATTTTAAGAACTGAAAATGCCTTTCAGGTAAATGGTTTTCTACAAAAAAAACACCCTGAAAATACCAAATGTTGACAAAGATGCCGAGCAACTAAGACATGCATATATTCCTGGTGGAAATACAAAATGGTTCAGAGGCTTTGGAAAACAGTTAAGCGATTTCTTGTAGAGTTCAATATACATCTACCATATGACCCAGCAATCCCATGTCTAGATATTTATTGAGAAAAAACATTTGTCCATACAATGATCTGTATGAGAATGTTGATAGAACCTTTTTTTGAATAATACCCCCAAATTAAAAACAATTCAAATATCTATTAATCGATAAAGAAACAAACAAATTCTGGTTTATCCATAATAATATTATTCAGCAATAGTAAGGGAAAAAACAGCTGCTACATGCACCAAGATAGATAAATATCATGATTATTATGCTCAGTGACAAGCTAGTCACAAAAGGCTACATACTTCAAAATTCCATTTATATGAGATTCTTGAAATGGCACTACTACAGGGCCAGAGAACAGACCAGATATAGCCACTGACTGGAATGAGATGAGGGAAATGGCTACAAAGGGGCATGAGAAAGCTTTCTGAAGTGATGGAAATGTTCTGAATCTCAGTTGTGATGATGTTTATACAGCAGTTCACATTTATCAAAAGTCATCAAACTGTGGAACTAAACATGCAAATTTTATTGTATGTAACCTGTATCTTAATAAACTTGACCTAAGAAAAGAAATGATGGTAGTTTACACCAGGGTCATAAGAGAAGAAATGGAAAGAAGTGAAGGAGTGGATGGATTCTGAATATATTTTGAAGGAGAGTTGACAGTACTTGCTAGAAGCAGAGTGAGGGAAAGGGAAAAATTAAGAATGACTGCCATTCTTTTGGATTGAGTACCTAAGATTAAATAAGATAGTAGTTGTAAAGAATTTAACATGATGCTTGACCAACATTATAGATTCAATAAATGTTAGCTATCATCATTTGTAGTGAGCCTAGATTAAAGTGTGTTTAGTAGAGTGCCCAGTATGAACAGTACCAAAGTACTGTACAAATTGCATTAAGGAGGTTTAATGTGGCTTGTGGCTGATTTGTCTAGTGACACTAGTTCAGTTTTTGCTTCCCTTTAAACAAAACTTTGTAGAGGAATGCATAAAATGTCTATTATTAATTAATTCCTCCAACAGACATTCATTGAGTGCTAGGTATCATGCTACATGTTGGGGATATATCTAATGATAAACAAGATACCATTTTTATTCTCAATGAACTTGCAACATTGTGAGTGAGAGGTATAAGTAAACATGCAATAACAATAGAAAGAACACTTACTACCACAGTAACTGACCCCCCACAAAAGACTTCAGCATATGAGTCAAGAAAGTCTTTATTGTGGAAATCCCAAGTAAACTGAGGACCTGGTGAATACTCTGAGTAAGTTGGAAAGGCAGGTGATAGTAGGTTGTGGAAGAGGAAAGGAATATTCTGTTTAAGGACATAGCTTGTTTGAAAGCCCAGAAACAAAGGGTGCCCAGGTACATTCCCAGTATTACTGCAGCTGACATGGAGGAAGGAATAGGGCATAGAGTCACAAGGGGTGTGCTGGAGAGGCAAATGAAGTCCAGGTCCAGCTGGGCTTGGGAAACATTCTAAGGGTTTTGGACTTTATCCTCAGGATAATGAGGAGCCATTAAAAGGTTTTAAACTAGAAGTGATCCATTCTAATTTGTGCTTCAGGAAAATTACCTTGGCTTCTTTATGTAGGATTAGAGAAGGAGAACACCAAATTGATGGAAAGACCAATGGAAGTAGTGTAACAGGAATGAAGAAAAGAGAAAGGATTCACAAATTCTTATAAAAGTATAAAATTCAGGAATTGATTGGGCATCAAGGCTGAAAGAGAGGAAAGAATCAAGAATGGTGACTACTTTTCTGACCTGGATGACTTAGAGGATGGTGATAACAATGATTGGAACTAAGAAATATTGGAGAGGGAGCATGTTAGAAGGGAAGATGATTAAACATACTTTTGTCATATTGTGAAAATACAAGAAATATGATATATTCCACCCTTTATAAAACAAATGCTTCTTATAGCTTGAAATGTAATTTCTAGAATTTTTTAAATCTTTGAGGTTTTTCTTTTACAAATTATTTTCTTCTTAAGTGTATGTGATACTTTCATTATCAGCAATGGATACAAAGGATATGGGCAGCAACAATGGTGGTTCATGGATTATGTTCTTCCTCTTCCTTTTTGTGCTCATGAAAGAAATCAGTCATATATCTGAGTTTTAGGTAGAACCAAGTTTTATCTTCTAGTAAATTACCCTCTCCTTTCTCCAATTTTATCTATGACTGTTTTCTTTCTACATAGCTTTGCAAATATTGTAATAACCTGCTTAGACTCATATCATTTTCTGTTATTCAGTACTACTATGTCCTTCTATCTTGAGATCAAAGATCATGTTCAGTTATTTCAAAGTACCCAAGTACCTTGGAAAATGCTTTGAATTACTTGAGTAAGTAATCATTTTTGCTACATGAATGAAGAGTTCCTATCCTGCTTCCTCATTTAATATTTGGCTCCAAAGTCATTCCATTTCCTTATACTTTTTGTCAAATCTTTTGGTACCAATCTATATTATTAGAACCGATGAAGTCTTTAAAAATAAATCTTTGCTGGGTGCGGTGGCTCACGCCTGTAATCCCAGCACTTTGGGAGACCTAGGCAGGCAGATCACGAGGTCAGGAGTTTGAGACCAGCCTGACCAACATGGTAAAACACCATCTATACTAAAAATACAAAAATTAGTCGGGCATGGTGGCACACACCTGTTATCCCAGCTACTCAGGAGACTGAGGCAGGAGAATCACTTGAACCCAGGAGGTGGAGGTTGCAGTGAGCTGAGATGGTGCCATTGCACTCCAGCCTGGGCGTCAGAGTGAGACTCCATCTCAAAATAAAAATAAATAAATAAATAGATAAATATTTTATCTGTTTGTCCTTATTTTCTTTCTACCCATTTAACTATAGTCCTTTTAAAAAATACAACTTATGAGAAAAGACAATTTATTCTCCAAAATGCCTAATTGATCACATGTTAAAAAACTTAAGCTGTAGTTGTCTAAGACGTGAGTGAATGGGTGCCCTTTTGAGTGCTGATACCACAATATATTTTTCCAGTTGCAAAAGCACTATGAAACACATAAACCATGAAAACCAAAATGTATGACTTTCCTCAACCATCACACATCAGTTTTAAGCAGTCAATGTGCTCAGGTGAAGCCACAGTATGACATTATCAGAACTGGATGAAAATGCTATAATCTGGATTTGAATCGTGTTTGAACACTGGCTATAAATGTGAATCGTGGTATAGATCAAATGGATTCATTTCACATTTGCTGTATTTACATACTGACATGATACCTGATTCTTGGTTTTTAATTTATTCTATCTGATTAAGAAAAAATGCTGTGTGATTTGGGTTCTAGTAAATGATTTGGTTTGTTAATATACATGCTATATGAAAAAAGATACTCATAACTCATATCTTCTATCCTAAATGAAAGATATAAAAAGCAAAAGGACACTGAAACCCAGTGTAAACCTTGAGTCACTACTGAATCGGATACAGCAATGGGAATGACTGCAGTGGCATCAAGAACATGAATGTTATTTGAGTAGGGCTTTACCTAGCAATAATGCAGAATGTTTGACTCATGGAGGAATTCATTTTGGTATTAAAAATATATATATTATAGAACTTCTACCTATTAATATTTGTTTTAAATTGATAAAATAGTCCAGAAATTAAGAACATATGGGCAGCCAGGCATGGTCACTCACACTTGTATTCCCAGCATTTTGGGAGGCCAAGGCAGGAGAATCACTTGAGCCCAGGAGTTTGAGACCAGCCTGAGAAACATAGCAAGACTCTATCTCTACAAAAAATTTAAAAATTATCTGGGCATGGTGGCATGCTCCTTTCGTCCTAGCTACTTGAGAGGCTGAGGCAGGATGATTGCTTGAGCTCAGCAGTTTGAGACTAGCCTGGCCAAGATGGTGAGAACCTGTCTCTAATAAACAATTTAGTAATTAGCCAAAAATTAGCCAAAGTGGTGGTGCATGCCTGTAGTCCCAGCTACTTGGGAGGCTGAGGCAAGAGGATCCGTGGAGCTCGGGAGTTTAAGGTGGCAGTGAGCCATGATCGTGTCACTGCACTTGAGCCTGGGTGAGAGAGCAACACTCTGTCTCCAAAAAAAAAAAAAAAAAAAAAAAAAGAAAGAAAGAAAGAAAGAAAGAATGAACGGGAAAAAAGGAAACTATGGGCAAAATTTTGTTGTAAAATATCAATGAACACCCTTCTTATTTGGAAGCATCTTTTTTCAATATTATGCAAGTTTTTTATAACTCATATGCCTTTGAATAAGAAAACATCAAGCATTATTTGACAATAGTATAGCAATTATGAACAATTGGTATGTATGCTTCTTTCCTAGAGTACATAAATACATAAAGATGACCCCAGAGAATTCATGCTTCAAATCTTTAATAATTCAAAATTTGGTCCTATTCCAAGGCTTACAGGTCTTTTTTTGGTAAAAACCCAATGGCCCCCAAATATATAACATATTGGGCTTTTTATAGAATGGAATGTGTCTAGTGATAATTTTTCTGTATTTGAGAAATTATATATTATAAAAATATGATTTAAGAGTTGGTGAACACTTGAGCCAGGTATTAGTTGCTTGCCTCCAAATTTCATAGATGCAGTTGGATTCTGAAGTTATACCAGCCAGGAATGGACAAAGAACTAGCTCATAAATGGGAACCGCTTATCTTCTACTCAAGGGCAACACTTACAACAGAAGAAAGAAGGACATGGGAATTTGCTTCTTTGTGAAATAAATTAGGTGTTTACCTACCTCTAGTTTGGTTCTATATGAAATGAAGAACCTACTGTCAGTTTTTCTCTGTTAAGATAAACAATCCTGGTTTCTGAAAATATATCAACTTTTTAAACGGCTCTGTGCCCAGAAAAGTAAACTCTTTGGTACTTAAATGAGCACTAAATATGTGGAAACAATTACCTGATGATTTCCAGGAAACATGGAATAATTGACAGTTTATAAATGGAATGAATGAATGATGTGATTGTGATATCTGAATATGCTAGAGAGTTAACGCAAAAAGAATGCACTTCTGGATAAGCTATTACAAGAGTAAGGAAGACGAGAGAAGACAGGAGTAAAAAGAAGAAACTGAGAGAGACCTTATCTCTACAAAAAACTGTTTTGTAGGGCCACAAAACTGTGATCCTACCTACGTGGGAAGCTGAGGCTGGAGGATTGCTTGAGCCCAGGAGTTTGAGGCTGCAGTGGGCTATGACTGTCCCACTGTACTCTAGCTTGTGTGACAGAGGAAGACTGTCTAGTTTTTTTCTCTCTCTCTAAAAAAACAAACAAACAAAAATAATACAATTATAAAATAGAGCAACTATGCAGTCAGTCTGAGGAAATTTGCCACTACTTTGTGTCCCAGTTTAGCATCTTTTAAAGGTATAAAAACATCTACTTTGAATGCAACTATGCACTTGAGGCAAGAGAACAGGGTCTGGAGGTAGGGAACCTATAGCCAATTCATGCTGACTTCCTAGAACTGAATCAAATGGCAACACTTCAGCTAAGAGAGGCAATATCTTCTTCATTTACACAGGGCATACACCAAGTAAATGACTTCGTAACTTTACTTCATCCTGTTCATTTGCATAAAGTGTACACCAAGTAACCAGTGGAAACCTCTGGAGGGTATTTAAGCCTCAAAAACTTCTGTAACAGGGCTCTTGAGCCCCTATGATTGGGCCCCCTCCCACCATGTGGAGTGTACTTTCATTCAATAAACCTCTGCTTTTGTTGCTTCATTCTTTCTTTTGTTTGTGCGTTTTTTCCAATTCTTTGTTCAAGAAGCCAAGAACCTGGACACCCTCCACCAGTAACATGCTGATATAGGGGCCTGCCTAATCTAGAGTCTACGTATAAGTAATAGCAAAGAAAAAGCAATTAAAATGAATAATTCTGCACATAAAGTGTCATCAGATGACACTTTCTCATAAAACTCAGCCACTCATTCTCAAGAGAGCTAGATAGTCTACATTTAACTTATTTAGTAGTAATACTGAATATTTATTAAGCTTTTGGACATAAATTGGGTTGAAACATTTTGTATCTCTGAAACTTTTTGTCAAATTAAAATGTTATGTAACAAATAACATCTATTTGAAACAGGTAAAAATGGAGTTTCTTAGATTTGGGGTAGGAGGAGAGGTTGGTGGCCCAATGATCCACCTACTAGCAGCCTTTTTATGTCTTTTCCTATGTGGTAGTTCCCCAGAGAAGTGCTGTGGAATCTCTGTAACTCTGAGGAGAAGGGATTAAAAATTACTGAAACATTTATAAATAAATTGGGGAGTTTCCGTTATATAGATAGGAAATATTTTCTATTCCCAGTAGACCTACTATTTGTTGACTGCCCAAATGCTTGACTAAAAGACAAAGCTTCAAAATAATCAACATCTAGTTAACATAGCAGACAACAAATCTGTTTATCACTGCTTCATTCCTTACTACTACTGAAGTGATAGATAAAATCATTGTCATCATGATGCACAAGGACAAAAAGAAAGAAGAGGAGCCAATGTTAACAAATAGGAAGATGGGAAAAAAAAGAAAGAAAGAAAAAAGAAAGTTGAAATCTCTAAGTCCCAGGAACATGAATTGATTCATGACACAGAGACCCTGAAAAGCTCAGAAATTAGAAGCACCAGATACTGAAAGCAGCAGTCAATGGTAGAGTTAAAAACAAGAGGATTGCCGGGCGCGGTGGCTCAAGCCTGTAATCCCAGCACTTTGGGAGGCCGAGACGGGCGGATCACGAGGTCAGGAGATCGAGACCATCCTGGTTAACACGGTGAAACCCCGTCTCTACTAAAAAATACAAAAAAAAATTAGCCGGGCGAGGTGGCAGGCGCCTGTAGTCCCAGCTACTCGGGAGGCTGAGGCAGGAGAATGGCGTGAACCCGGGAGGCGGAGCTTGCAGTGAGCTGAGATCCGGCCACTGCACTCCAGCCCGGGCGACAGAGCGAGACTCTGTCTCAAAAAAAAAAAAAAAAAAAAAAAAAAAAAACAAGAGGATTATTTGAGTTGATTATTAAGCAACTACCTCTTAATTATTCTTCCAGGAATTATAAGTTTTAATCTCTAGAGAGGGCTCAGACTCAAGGACATCTTCCTATAAAGAAGATGAAAAGAAAATCTATATGGTTTCCTCTAACTCTCCTTTTCTATTTAGCTTTCAGAACACTGGAAATGTGTGATTCAATACAGGGCAGAGGCCAAAGGAAATCCTAAAAAAGCAGATCTGTACCACTCCCAGAGAGCAGTCAGTCGAGACTGCAACAGAGAACAGAGGGCTGCCAGAAGGGCTTCTCCAGGAATGATCTTTATTAGCTTTACTGTATTTCTTTAAGTATGCATATGTGCTAGTATGATAAAAATATATGCCATTAAAAATAAAGAATACTCAATGTTTGAATATCATTCAAGTGGAGAGAAACAGACCTAGCTTTTAAAAAACAAATGCTTATTTCTTCTTGTCCTTTGAAAAATAGTTACCTTACAAATTATGTCTTGTCTAGATTACTAAAAAAATTCTTTGTTTTATATTAATACTTTGGAAAGACAGAACAGGAAAGTTTATGGGAAAGCAACGACTAGCCAGTGTGTAGTAAAAAATTGTCGTGGATGATTCATCCACAGATAATTCCAGATCTTCTTTTACCATTCAAGTAGACCCTTCAATTGATCACGTATTGCCTGAACTAAATGTTTGGACACATGATATTATCTTAGAGTACTAACGTAAAACCAAATAAGAAAATATATAACTGAAATTTGCTCTTTTTAAAGTCTAGGAAGGCTACCTACTTTCTGGCAAAACCATCTGCAAAGATTTCCAACTGGAAATGTATTTTGCATGATAACAGGTTGAAGTCATGAATCACTTGGTAACTCATTAGAGTGACTAGCATCAAAAGATCCCTTAGGAATTTAGGGAAAAGGTAGTTAAGCAATTAATGAAGTTATTTAAAATCCTGATATGGTTCAGCCTGCTTTGAAGACAGCTAGGGTTTAATATTTATTTAATAGATTGTCAGTTTCATGCCAAAAAAAGAAATGTGACAGAAGTCACCCTAGTCTAAATGTAAAAAAGGTAGCCCATTTGAAGCATATTTTATTGCGGTAGTTGACACTATTATAGTCTGTACCATTATATCACCATACAAAAGCCATCATTCTGAAGCTGAAATTAACATTGCTGTTATTTTCGATTAGAAGAATTGGCTCTAAATCCAGTAATTCTCTACAGTGATTTATATTTTAGTAGCTGCCATCTTGCACCTAGAGGGAATGTGTCAGAGTATAACCACTCTCTGATGAGACATAAGGTATTAAAATTGATATGAGATGACAAAATGAGAGAATAGCATTTTAGGGGTATTGTTTTCACTTGTCATGGGCAGTTTCTGTTATGGCTTCATTCCTGAGACTATCTGTTAATCTTTGTGTTTGATTCAGAATCTAATACTTCAGATGGAAATGTACAGGATGTGAGCCTGGTATTATGTAATGAGCTCTTATCTCTTATAGAAAGTACTGAAAATGTATTAAGTGCTAGAAAGATTTTATTTGTAAAAATATATGATGGCTGAATTGATGACAGAATGAAGTCACCTAAAGACAGTTTAGTATTTTCCTTAATTTCATTAAGTTTTGTTTTCATATGTTGTAGCCCCACCTACTTTTATATGTTTTAAAGAGCAATATAATTTGTGAGTTTTACTCTGAAGTTCAGGACTCTCACCTCAGAAAATTTCATGACATGTAAGATCATATTATTTAGTTTTTAAAACTATTTTTATCCCTGAAAATACTCAGAGGCCTCAAAAATCCCTAGTTTGGATTTCTCTTGCTCACCTATAAAGCACTCTGAAATAAGACCTCCACTAAATGATAACATATATGACTTTAAGCTTTGGAGGGCAAAAAACATATCTTCTCCTTAGTACAATGTCAGATATATGAATTAATGAACAAAGTGTCACAGTCTTTAAAATGTATAACATTATTATTATTTTACATAAATATGAAATACCAATAAAAAGATGTTGGATGTGATTCCTATCTCTAGGTCATGAAGAGAGTGTATTTTGGAACTGGGATGTTCCCCATGCCCTATTGCTATGGTTTGAATGTGCCCCACAAAGTTCATGTGTTGGAAACCTAACCCCCAATGCAACAGTGTTGAGAAGCGAGGCTCTAAGGGGTGATTAGGTCATGAGGGCTCTGTCCTCATGAATGGATTAATGCTGTTATCATGGAAGTAGGTTAGTTACCATAGGAGTGGGCTCCTGATAAAAGGATGAGTTCAGCTTTCTTCCATTTACTCTCTCTCATGCTTCTCTTGTCAAAGGCATTAGTTAAGTTGCTGAGAAGGGTGTGAAAGGTAGAAACAAAACATTTGGCAACAGCAACCAGTCATCAGTGAACCACCTGTAATGCCTACATCACAATAAGGTCAGGATCCTGAAGTGTGTGTTCAGTGCTCTGTGAAATGCCCTACACATGTAAGACAAGTCAGACAAGTCAGACAAACAAGTTGTGTAAACAAGAGGTCTTAGTTATGATGACTTATACAAAAGACGCATTTCATGCGATAGCATCAGGTTATGGCTCACCATCCTGGAATAATCCTATGCGCAAATGCCAAAATGATGTTACCTATTAATAAGTTAGAGAATCTATTAGGTTCATCCCATGGTAATCATTTTTCTCACATGTAACACTACAAATACTGTGAAAATATGGGATAGCTAGCTATGTGTATGCTGTCCTCTTTACCCTACTTCTCACCATCTCCTTTCCAAATTCTCATTTAAAAATAGATAAGCCAAGAGTCTAGTGTTATTTTCCATGAAAGATAAAGTAATTTTGTTCCTAGGGAAAGATCATTGTGTAAAAGGATTATCTAATTAATATATTCAAGAGGAAAGTTCTGAGGATGATTTTCACCAAGTTTGTTAGGAGGCTTTATACCATTCACCAGTGACTACTGAGAAAACTTAGAAGACATTTCAACCTTTCTGCTCAACCTTTGACAGGCCAGGTCTCTCACAGGTGTAGCTTCCTCTTCTCTATGGTTGTATCCCTCTTGATGATCAAGCAGCTGACACCTATAACCTAGTCTGCTTAGAATAGCACTCAACATGTTTTCCCATTCTCATCCTCCAAATCCAGTCTTTCTCAGACATTGCTAATATTTCTCTGTATAATCACTATATTTTTTACTTTTATTTTTGGTTTTGGAGTACATGTGAAGGTTTGTCATGGGGGTTTGTTGTACAAATTATTTCATCACCTAGGAATTAAGTCCAATACCCAATAGTTATCTTTCCTGCTCCTCTCCCTCCTCCAACCCTTCACCCTCAAGTAGATCCCAGTGTCTGTTGTTTCTTCCTTTGTGTTCATAATAAGTTCTCACCATTTAGCTCCCACTTATAAGTGAGAACATGCAGTATTTGGTTTTCTAATCCTTAATTAGTTTGCTAGGGATGATAACCTCCAGCTCCATCCATGTTCCCGCAAAAGACATGATCTTATTCTTTTTTATGACTGCATAGGATTCCATGGTATATGTACCACATTTTCTTTATCCAATCTGTCATTGATGGGCATTTAGGTTGATTCCATATCTTAGCTATTGCAAATAGTGCTGCAATGAACATTTGCATGCATATGTCTTAATGGTAGAATGATTTATATTCCTCTGGGTATATACCCAGTAATGAGATTGCTGAGTAAAATGATAGTTCTGCTTTTAGCTCTTTAAGGAATTGCCAAGTATGATTGCCAAGTTCCATAATCACTGAACAAATTTACATTTGCACCAACAGTGTTTAAGTGTTCCCTTTTCTCTACAATCTCGCCAATATCTCTTTTTTAAAAATTTATTTTATTTTATTTTTGAGACGGAGTCTCGCTCTGTCACCTAGGCTGAAGTGCAGTGGCGCAATCTTGACTCACTGCAAGCTCCGCCTGCCGGGTTCACGCTATTCTCCTGCCTCAGCCTCCCGAGTAGCTGGGACTACAGGTGCCCGCCACCATGCCCAGCTAATTTTTTGTATTTTTAGTAGAGACAGGGTTTCACCATGGTCTTGATCTCCTGACCTCGTGATCCACCCACCTCGGCCTCCCAAAGTGCTGGGGTTACAGGCGTAAGCCACCGTGCCTGGCCAGCATCTCTTATTTTTTGACTTTTTAATTATAGCCATTCTGAATGGTGTGAGATGGTATCTTATTGTGGTTTTGATTTACATTTCTCTAATGATCAGTGATATTGAGCTTTCTTTCATATGCTTATTGGCCTCATGTTTGTCTTCTTTTGAAAAGTGTCTGTTCATGTCCTTTGCCCACTTTTTAATGGGGTTTGTTTTTCTCTTATAAATTTGCTTAAGTTCCTTATAGATGTTGAATATTAGATCTTTATGTTAGTTTGCAAATATTTTCTCCCATTCTGTAAGTTGTCTGTTTACTCTGTTGATTGCTTCTTTTGCTGTGCAGAAGCTCTTAAGTTTAATTGGATCTCACTTGTCAATTTCTGCTTTTGTTGCAATTGCTTTTGGTACATTTGTCATGCAATCTTTGCCCATTCCCGTGTCCAGGCGGGCATTACCTAGGTTATCTTCCAGGGTTTTTTTTAATACTTTGGGGTATTACATTTAAGTCTTGAATCTATCTTGAGTTGATTTTTGTATATGGTGTAAGGAAGGCCTCCAGCTTGTTTTCTGCATATGGCTAGCCAGTTATTCCAGCACCATTTATTGAATAGGGAGTCTTTTGTCCACTGCTTATTTTTGTCAGCTTTGTTGAAGATCAGGTGATTATAAGTGTGCCTTATTTTTGGGCTCTCTATTCTGTTCTGTTGGTCAATGTGCCTGTTTTTGTACCAGTATCATGCTGTTTTGGTAACTGTAGCCCTGTAGTATAGTTTGAAGTTGAATAATGTGATGCCTTCAGCTTTGTCCTTTTTGCTTAGGATTGCCTTGGCTATTTGGGCTATTTTTTGGTTCTGTATGAATTTTAACATATTCTTTTCTAGTTCTGTGAAGAATGTCATTGGTAGTTTGATAGGAATAGAATTGAATCTGTAAATGACTTTTATTAGTATGGCTATTTTAATGATATTGATTCTTCCTATCCATTAGCATGGGATGTGTTTCCATTTCTTTGTGTTTTCTTTGTGCTGCAAAATTGCAGCATTTTGCAATTCTTTGTAGAGACCTTTTACCTCCCTGGTTAGATGTATTCCTTGGTATTATATTCTTTTTGTGACAGTATGAAGGAGACTGCCTTTCTGATTTGACTCTTGGCTTGGCTGTTGTTGGTGTATTGTAATTTTATCTTTGTGACTCCTTTCTCTTGATGGATATTTTTAATTAATGTCTGAACTATTTTCAGGCTTCCATTATTCCTTTTCTTTGGTGATTCTCCTCTGAAGGGCATTCATATTCCTCTAAAGTAAAAAGTTGTTACTTCAGATATTTAAGGTTCTTCATGATTGACTCCTATCTAAGCCAGCACTGATTAGGTGCCAGGCCCCAAGTTTAGCACTTTACATATAATATTTCATATAACTCATTACTTTTTATGACAACCTAATGAGGAAAACTGAGGCTACAAGAGGTTAAATAATTTATACTAGCTCACACACCAACAAAATGGCTAGAACTAATTTCAAAGCCCATACTCTTTCAACTACACCTGATATTTCTATCCTCTTGTTAGTTTTTCTTCCTGGAGATGTTTAAAAAACATGTTCTGTATTCTATTAACCTTGAGATTCTGGAATGCTATGCCTTTCTTCATCTGTGGGTTTAGTTGGAAATAGAGCCTTGGGTGCCTGGGAAAGATTAAAAGCACTGAGGAAGGTATTTCAAATTAGAGAGGACGCCTATTTAGTCACACTCATTAAAAAATCTAGACCATTATGGAGAGGGGAGGCAGGTGAATGTATCTATGCTATGCTGGACATGGGGTTTTGTGCCAAAGGAGTTTCTGAGGCTACAGCAAGTCTATCAGCAAGGGATTGTACTTCTCTGTTAAAGGACAAGGTGAGCCAGCACATGTAAAAGTGTCACAGAGGGTAAAATATTTATTTCTCCCTACTTGTGGGCAGTAGTGTCACTCAGTCACTGAGGTAACAAATATTAGGACCCTTCTGTCCTGACTTTCAAACTTATCTCATGATGTTTCCATTAATAGATGGCAAAACTCCGCAGGAGCTGTAATAATCCCAGGGGCCTGTGCAAGTCATTCTAAAGAATGTGTGTCGGTAAATGGCAGAAACAAAGCAGAAGCAAAAGCTCATCAACAGTCTTGGGCAGATCCAGCTTCTAGGGCAGAAAGAGGTTTTGTGTTCAAAGATTCCTATTATCCTCCTATTTGGTTTGTTTAAATGGAAAATCTCTCTTGGTAGCTATACAACTTTCACTAGACATAAGATTTTCTATGTGTTACTTAGAATAAGGACATGCAAAAGTTTCCTAACATGATATTCTTGTAACTTGGAGAAATTAGTAACTCCCACCATGCCACCCTTGTAGGATCATGTGCTAATGAAGACGATGCTCTAATAATTAGGCCTAGAGCCCACTGAATGTAACACCTTCCAATTAGCACTCCCCAGCATGAATACTGCCATTATCATTAAACAACAAAGACAAAAATGGGTATCAGTCCACATAATAGAAAATAATTGATGAAGTTGGAGGGCGTGATTATTTGTGATTACTTTACAGTCATGCACAGAAAGTAGGAGAACCACAGCTAGTGGTTAATCTCTGGCTACCTCTTTGAAGATAATGAAATTGGCTTCCTACTGATGATTATTCATTAACAATTAATTCTTTCTCAGTGATCTGCCTCATTTTCAGCTTCTCACTACAAACATGCAATGGAATAATTACAAGTGGAAATGAAAAAGCAATTAGTGGCAGATAATGCCAACATCTGATTAAAAAACAGTAGAACAGATTAGCAGTTCCGTAACTGCAAGTCTGCTGCTTTCAGCAGGGAGGTGTAAGTCACCCAGTTATACTGCACTTCAAGCTGTGCTTTCTCTTTTATTGCCTCCTCTCCATCATGGTCTGCCACATTAAATGCTCTCTTTTATTCTAGGGGGCATTAGATTGTTGTAAATACTTTCTCAAGATTAACTAGCATTCCAGATGATTTGTGGTCCCACACACTGAAATTCTAAAAGGCACTATCTCATAACATAATGGCTAAAACATATGGCTGTATACTTTTCTTTGGGGA
Source organism: Macaca nemestrina (assembly GCF_043159975.1). Classification (NCBI taxonomy): domain Eukaryota; kingdom Metazoa; phylum Chordata; class Mammalia; order Primates; family Cercopithecidae; genus Macaca; species Macaca nemestrina. The sequence continues at coordinate 79,226,964 of NC_092135.1, read as the reverse complement.
TTCACAGAAAATATCATCATACACTCACTCACTTGAGTTTCAGCTTAACTCTTGTTTAGTTAAGTGCCTTCAGCAGAAGAACATCACTAAATCTAGGAGGCCAAAAAAGAGCACCTTCCTTGCGTACTTTAGCTCTTTTCCTACCCGCATGCGCAGTTGCTTTGGTCTCATAGGCTGGTTTCTCACCTTTCATAAGGTGGAATATAAACTGTCAGTTAGTGGATTTTTATTTAACATTGTCAAGGGCTAAGATAGTTCTGAGTTCTGTATAAATAATCTTTCAGTAAAAGGCTTATAATTTCATTGATCTCAACTGTGTCAGAGGCCAGAAAAAAAGCACTTCCTGTAAGAAGTACAGGAAGAGTGCCAAAACCCTCACTTTAGAAATGGAAAAAGCAATGATCTTTTAAATAATTTGGAAGATGTGTTAATATAAAGGTCTGGTAAGATTTTGTCATGGAATTTGACATGTTATAAAGGACAGGAAAGAGAGTGTAAGAGTGTAGACCAGCACTGTTTTTGTTTTTGTTTTTGAGACAGAGTCTTGCTCTGTCGCCCAGGCTGGGTGCAGTGGCGCCATCTCAGCTGGCTGCAAGCTCCGCCTCCCGGGTTCACGCCATTCTCCTGACTCAGCCTCCCGAGCAGCTGGGACTAGAGGCGCAGGTCACCATGCCCTGCTAATTTTATTTATTTATTTATTTATTTTTTAGTAGGGACAGGGTTTCACCATGTTAGTCAGGATGGTCTCGATCTGCTGACCTCGTGATCCGCCCGCCTCAGCTGCCCGAAGTGCTGGGATTAAAGGCGTAAGCCACCGCGCCTGGTCAGACCAGCACTGTTTTTTAAAAAATATGTTTTGAAAAGAAATATGTATTTAACTATAAAATCATTGGTTATATATTATTTCACCAGATCCACAGAGATCAAAATTATAAAGAAAGAAGGAATGAAATGAAAATAAAGTGAAATCTGAAGGGCTGAAATTAAGCTGATATGCCCCAGTAAGGTTTCCCTTTAGATGTTCAATTGATCATTTCAGATTGGTCATTTCTTGTTCAATATTGAACAAGATATTCAAAATTTTGAACTAAGCTTTGGAGGAGGAGTAGAATTTTTTTTTTTTTTTCCCCACAGGAAACAATGAGGCCAAGAGCATTCCAAGAACTGGGGAGAATACGAATAAAGGCATAGAGGTAGAAAACAGCTTGGTATGTTTAAAGAATGTGAGTAATTAAATACACTGGAGAGCAGGGCATCAGCATGAGACCAGCAAAGAGAATGCTGAAGATTTAGGTAGGATTCAGCTCATGGAGAGCTTATTGTATACTATACTTATGAATTTAAATTTTAGGAAGTGAAAACCCTCTTGTTTCCTCAAGCAGGTATTTACTAAGGTAAAATTTTTATATTTCTACGGAATTCAAAACTCACAGATCACATACACATGTGCCAATAAGTTATCTATAAAATCTAAGCATCTGTGAAACATGGTTGTGAATATTTTAAAGTAATCTTACAACATTATTGATGATTATGATGACATCTTGGATTTTTCTGCCCCTTTATTCTAAAAAACTAAAAATTCTGTCACATCAACAAAAAAAAACTGAAACATAAGAATAAGAATATTATACCTTTTAGAAATTAATCACTTTTTGTGACTCCGTGGAAAGCAAAGTCTAACAAGGTCTCACTTATTAGCTATGTGATCTTGATGAAATTTACTTAACATCCATATGCCTCTGTGTTTTCACAGGCCGGTTGTATCTATTAAGGAACTTAACTCAGTGTCTGACACCAGGGAACAAGATTAACAAACCATATACCTAAATGAAATATGGCTAAATATAGCAAAGATAGGACCAAATGGAATAAAATATGACTGATTTTCTTAAGAGAATAATGAATTGTGAGTGAAAGTAATGACATACATTTTGGCAAAACCAATTAGGTACTCATTGAAATATCTAGATTAGGAGAGGTGAGAGCTGACATGAGGGCAGGCCACGGGAGAGATAAGAACCACCAACCTTGGAGAACTTTTCCTTCTGATGTGGATCAATAGCATTCTTAAACTCCCTATTGGAGCTAGAAGAAGAGAAATGCATGGCCCCCATCCAACTCAAAGCCAGGGGTGGCATAGCTTCTCTTGACTTGGATTTTCAATATTGTGAAGCGTCTGGCTTATATTAAGAGACTCTTTCGACATCATTAAGTAAGCCTGTAATACGAAGAAGTGGGGACTAAATTGTAAAGCTATGAAAGAAAGTTGACCAATCCCCTACTTGAAGGTGTATTTTCTTTGTCTTTAATAAATACTAATCAGAAGTGGCTGCCACAAAAAAAGAGGAAGCCCATTTTGTACCAATTTTCTTTGCTTAGTGTTTGGACCTCTTTTCATCTTTGATCTACATTGACTCCTACATGTTTTAAATTATCATCTATATATGCTGATGCCTCCCACATTTATATCTGCTTGTCTCACCTCTACTCTGAACTTAACTTGTAAATGCCAATGCCCACTCAGCATCTTCACCTGATGTCTAATAAGCAGATTTTAAACTCAACTCTTGATTCCAGTTCCTTCCCCCATGTGTCTTTCCCTCTAAGTTTCCATCACTAGAGATTGATAAAATCTCATGAGCTGTCTTGGATTTTTCTCTTTATCTCATACTCAACATCTAACCCATCAACAAATATTCCTTACTTTACCTTGAAAAGGTATCAGAATCCGACCACATCTAGTCTCTTCCATTTCTACCAGTTTCTTTCAAGCCTCTGTTATCTATCACCTAAGCTTCTGTGATATATTTCCTACTGACTTCTCTTCTCCACTCTTGCCCATACTATTGACAAAGGAACCGTTTCATACACAAATATTATTACTTCCATATTCAAAAGTTTCAAATGGCTTTGCATCTCAAGGTAACATCCAAAGTCCTTGCCATGACCTCCAAGGCTTGTCTTGATCAGGTGCTGGGCAACTTCTCCCAGCTCCTTTCCAACCATTCTTTTCATCACTCACTCTTGGCTTTCTCAGAGCTCTATTTGTTCAGGGATGAAAGAATATGTTGGTTCAGGGAGAACAATCAAGAATTCGGTTATGGATGCATTGATTGTAAGGCACGTTTGACAGTTCCTTGAGATGTCAAGAAGGCAGTTGCAAGTATGAATCTGGAGTCCTGGGGTGGGCAAAGAGGAGGCCTGGGACTAGAGATGTCTATTTGCAAGTAATTTGTATATAGTGTCATTTGAAACTCTTGGCATAAATGTCCCAGAGAGAAGAAATAAAGGACCTAGGATTAACTCTTAAGGAATTACACACATCTAGGTCTGGTGGAGGAGGATGGCATTATAAAGAGGACTGAGAAGCAGCCTCCCAGAGGTAAAAGGAAAATCCAGGGAGTAATGTGGCAGAAGCCTAGGGAGGTGAGAAATGAAGACAGCTAGAATTCACAATTCTTTCTAGAAATGTAGTAGTGAGAAGGAGATGAAGCCGTTGCAGGACAGAGATGTACAGTCAAGCGAAGAAGTTTCTTTTTATGGATAAAATTAGAACATACTTAAAAACCGATAAGAACCATACAACTGAAGAGAGAGTGACAATAAACAAAAAGTGGGGGGTCAAGAGGGATAAATAGTATCACTCTACTGAGAAGGTGGGATTGCCATGAGATCACAGGCATAGCTAATTAATTTTTGAAGTTAATAATTTAGAAAAATAAACATTTAAGGCCTTTTTCAAAAATGATTTAACAGTTAACCTATCTAAATACAAACCTTATACTTTAAAATTACTAAAGAAGAAACAGAAAATCTGAAATAATACAGTTTAACAAAAATAAAATGAAGAAATAGTGAGATGTAATAAATTAAAAGACAAAAGTAAAAGAAATGAGACACAGAGAGAAAACAGTCTATAAAAATGATAATAAAAATAAGTAGGATACCTTCATTATTGAAATAGAGATTCCCCAAATTTGATCAAAAATGAATATCTGTATGCTACCCTATGTATGAAAGAGCTACAAAAGATATATAAGACAAAGTCAATTCAGAGTAGACAAAAAGAAAATGTTGGATAAATGTATACATAAAAGACACAAAAATAAAGCATAGGAAACAATACTAAAATCGAACAATGTAGAGCTCAAGGTTAAACATTCTTTATGAACAAAAAGTTTAACTTGTTATAAAGATAGCTACAGTCTAAGATGAAGGTAGCATTATTGTAACCTTAATATGCTGAGTAACTTAGCAAGTATTTACAAAGCAGAACTGTTGAGTGAGTGAGTGAGTGAGTGAGTGAGTGAGTAAGTGAGTGAGTAAATAAGAAAGAAAAAACAGAAGAGTAAAGGGAAACTTGAAACTTGACCATTAGCTCCCCCAGGCTTTGAAAGAACAACCAGATAAAAATTCATAATATAGAAGTCATGAATAATATTATAAACATTTATTTAATAGCTACATCATGAGTGCTATACTCTACAAAGAGTGGATTCACCAATTTTTAAGTGTCTATGGAAAATTTACGAAAAAAATTGACAACAGGTAGTAACCTCAAAATCTTTACAAATATCCTAATGTAGACATAAAATGAGCTACTTCATAGATCACAGTGCAATAACATTCCATAACTTTGGCTCAACAGACTTTTAGTAGAAATTCATTTGCAGAATTCATTTTAATATGAATATTTCAGTAATATTTGGTAATATGGAAAAATGCGGCACTCACCCATTCGCCAAAGTCATTCTCTTTGGAGATATTTATCAAGTTAATATTCCCAATTTTCAGAATACTTTCAGTTACTTCTTTTCATGAATTCTTAAATAAGTTCATTCAGAGCAATATAATAATTCAGTTTACTCCAATCAGGGTATGTGTCCCACAGATTCATATCTTCAACCATCACATTCATTTTCAATTCATGTGGAATAATAGTGAAAATTTGCTTACCTTGAAATGATAAGTTTATGAGTTATTTAAAGGACAAAATATAACCTCAATATGCTGATTGGCAAAGTTAATTAAATTATGCATGTACTCTTTTACATTGTGAAAGTTTTGTTACCAAAGACATGACACTTTTTTTCAAGTTACTGTGAGAGGTAGTAATTGTTTGTAATCAATGCTAATATTTTCTCAAAACAGAGAAAAAATAGAGAATTCAATTTCCAATCCTTAACATGGTTAATAGTCTTTATATAGCTTCATCATGACTGTTTCTTAAATTTTAAATAGCATCTCTAGTGGTGAGAGCTTCCCCTATGCATGGATAGTGAGTAGATGTTGTTTCCAGTACAACAGCTTGAATACATGGAACAAGTCATTCTTATTGGATACTGTTGCCTTAGCACCATCTGTGCATACCCAATAAATTACTTGCATGTCATTGTTTCTCTTGAAATTATCAATAATTTTAAAATCTCTTTCACAGTTGTAAGAGTTAACAAAGATTGGCCAAACAACATGTCTTCTTGGAACCCATTATTCAGCTCATATCTGACAAACATGATAGGATCAGCTGAATTGCTAATGTCAATCAATTCATCTTAGAGTCTCCAGTGAATATCATGGACTTCATTGTACTCAGGATAATAAACGCTGCTCTCCATTTAGGTCATATCTGTCACTGTCTGATGAATTGTTGTATTTGATGGAGTTGCCCCAAAAGATATTATTTCCCCTTGCTTTGTCCCACTCAACATCACTTGCGACTGTTTTTACAGCTGATTTGGTGTCTCACCAATTGAGTATCACTATCCTGGGCAATAGAAACCAACATTATAAACAGTGCTTCTGCAACAATGAAATTTCTTCTCCCACCACCCTGTATGATGTTTCTGTGGTGCCTGAATATCCACCTGCTTGGCTTTTAAAAATTCAATGCTTCCCATGGTAGTCTTTGTACATTTCAAAACTGGTGTTTGAGACAAAATGCTTTCTAACTAGAACTTTGAGTGTCCCCCAAACACACTATATCTAATGAAGAAGTTTACACTCATTGACAGTTTACTAAAATCCAAATTTCAAATAATTTTCAATATATTTATCTATTTTTATTTTCTTTGCAGCTGGTGATTTTATAACAGTAACATGGTTTCAGGTGATTCATTAATTTGGTCTTCCTACCATTCTGAAAGCATATACTGATTTCACTGCAATAGCCATAGCACCCATACTTCCATCAATGTCTTCAGTATTATGCCTTAAAGGACTTATTTATAAAGGACTGGTCTATGATAGGTTCAAGAGGAAAGGAAGTCAAAGAGTGTATAGTCCCAACTGCAATTTATAATTGATACTTTGCATATTAAGTGATATGTAGTACATCACTGAAAAGAACTTCATAATAACATGGAAATTCAGTATATGAAAATTCGTATTAGCAACCAAACAATCTACATTATACTTACATCCTAATAGTTTTACTTGTAAAGGTTTTAATAGGTACACCTGAGCACCACCATGACATTTATTTGGCTTACATAGGGCATATTGCCCACTGGGCTAGCTACCTTAGCCTCATCCCACACAAAAATATTTTGAAATCATGAGTTTCATTAAAAGTTTAACTTTTAAAAACACAAAGTTAAATAAATAATCTGCATAACTTCTCTAAGCTTTAGTTATTTTACCAGGAAAGGAATAAAAATAGTACTTTTATCAGAGTTATTGTAAAGATTAGATGAAACTATTCATGCATAGTACCTGGAAGATCACAAATTCTTGATAAATTATGATAACATAAACACTAGATTTTTTTATAGACTTTTTTGTTAACTAAGAGTATTAGGATTCATATTTGAATATTAGTTCTCAACCCCAGTAACTAGGTAATTAAGCAGCAAGCAATTCAGAGAACAAAAGACAAACTAGTCTGGCTGTGCAAAAACATCTTCCAGCCAGAGGAGTTAATGGCTAGAACTGAACTTTTTATTGCCAAGGATTTTGCACAGTTTTATTTGCATACACAGTTATATACTTTTCCATAGTCAAGCAATCATTAATATTGATAGCTCATACTTAATGAACACTGGCTATTGTTTCATATCTATTATCCAAATGAATTTCTACAACAGCCCCAACATTGAGTGTGTATTATTACTTTTCCTGTTTAAAAAACAAGGTATCTGTATGTAGGGAAAAAAAGTCATGCTACTTGCTCATAACCACATAGCTAGGAAGGGAGAGAATCATGATTCAAACACAGTTCATTTATAATCCCAGGAAATGAGGTTGTAACTATTTTGTGGCCACTTAGCAGAAAACAATGCCCAGAATTCAGCTGCATATTCCCTAGGATTTAATAGTTTCCAAAATATTTCCAAAATATTGAAGTTTCTTAAAAAAGTTCTATTCTATAATTAAGAGATAATTTTATAGTTTTTGTTTTAAATTTAATACACGCATGAATTTCTCTTTGTTGAAAGTTTTACTCACTTTGAAGTACATGCATACAGATATATTAATGATAAATGACAGAGAGACTTGAATAATTCCCAGCAATCATTAGGATTATTTTGCTAAGCATTTTGTACTCCTGGGAGATGTCCCTTCTGCAAACAATTATCAAGTTTCTGACTTCAAACCTTTGCAAGAGGCTAACTTGATCAAAAAATTATATTTTTAGCTGATGTGCTGATAGCTTACTAAATCAGTCAAGTCCTGCCTGCCTTGTTTTGCAAATTCCACTTCAACTGAGTTCTGCATGCCCCCTTTCACAAATTCAAATTCTTTTCAGCTATCATCTACACAAAAGAATGGAGTTTTTTTACAAGTGTCTATAATTTACATTCATATGTTTTTTTTTACGAAGGAGTATTTCAAGATAATAAGATCTTGCATGCAATCTACTGGCAAATATTTTAGTCTGCTCCTATATCCATGTGTTCAATAACAATGGAACTAGTTCACATAGCATTTGATTCTGAACTACTGCCCATAAGTTCAGAACTAGGCTGATGCTATCATAACAGGCTTTACAGGATGAAGTGACTGTAGCACAGCTCACAGGCTTTAACTGAAGGTGTGCTTGTGGAATGCTAGGTCCTACTCAGTACAATCACCCAACTTCTATAACATGGGTAAATATAGTACTACAATTTGTCTGAAAGTTACAGTAGCGGTATCTGTTTCAAAATGTTAAATAGCTGCCATGTTGCCATTGCCAATGGAAAGAATACTTGGTGGGCCAAGCTTACATTATAGCTTGAAAATTTTCCCCAAATGTGAAAATAATTTTTGGTTTTAAAATTATTTTATATTTTAAATTAATTCAGTAATCTAATTTTAGAATTATTTGGGAGTAAACAGAGACAGAAAAAGGACAAAATTCAGGGTGATTGAATTACAGCTTCACTTTATCATTAAGGAATTTTACTGTAACAGAGCTATATTGTACTTTGAAATATTTTGTTATAAATTTCTATTTTCTTTCATTAAAAAAAGTGCATATGAGCCAGGCATGGTGGGTCATGTGTGTAATCTCATAACTGTGGGATGCTGGAGCAGGAAGATCTCTTGAGTTTGAGAGGTCAAGGCTAGGCTGCAGTGAGCTGTGATTGCAACCCTGCACTCCAGGCTCATTGACAGAGTAAGAACCCTGTCTCAAAAAAAAAAAAAAAAAAAAAAGCATGTTAGTTATTTTACTGGACATTGAAGAAATGTAGTGAACAAGGCAGATTGGTGCCTGTCCTTAAGGAACGTATTTTCTAACTTGCCAATACTGCCAACTGATAAGAGAATTTCAGTATTTTGGAAAAAAAAATAAAATCATAAAGGAGGTAACTTTTTAATAGCTTAAATGTTAATAAAACTTTGAGAGCTGTATGGTTTAGGTTCTGATATCTTACAAACAGAATACAATTATGTAGCTGATACCAAAGACTCCAGAAAAGAATCCCATATTCTATGAGTAATTTTTTCCTTTTTGAAGTTGGGTAATTTTATAAGCCACAATTTTATTTTATTTCATTTCCTTATTTCTGAATCACCCATATTTTATGACTACCATCCAATCAGCAATGAATGTTGAAATATGGAGCTGAACATTGTGACAGAAAATAGAATAAATTATGAAAAATGATAGAAAAATTGAGAGGCTGAACATTGGCTCCATGGAATACAATGACGTATAGTAAGAATCAACTTTTAGTGGCATTTTATAAAACTAGAGCTTATCCAGAAGAGCACAAAAATTTTATTAGTATGTTTATCACAGTTCACTTTTATAGCACTGAGAATATTAGGGGACAAAAAGATCTATTTTTGTGACTTGTAAAGGCATATTCTTTAAACCAGTACTGTTGGTTACCTTTAATTTATCATAGTCATAATATAAACAGATTTACAACTTCTATTTGCTCTATTCAAAGTGCTTTAAATGCTTCTTCCTGGCCAAAATTGGAGGACAGACAGGAATATGGATAAGGCTCTTTGTTCCAAAATTTGGTAAACAAATTTAACCAAGCAAAGACTAAATTTTTAAAAAATATTCCTTTAGTTAAAAAGTCCAATCTTCCAACATATTTGGCATCATTCAACAAAATAAATGTCCCTGCCTAGTTAAGAAATGCAAAATTTAGCATCAACATATTATTAAAAGAAATACCTTTTGAAAAATTAAGTTTCTTGCACAACCCAAATAGGCTCAGATAGTTAGAGCAGTTTTTCTCTTCAATGGCTTCGTATTAGAATGCAAAATTTAAAAAATTTAGAAAGAAAGAAAAATAGTGATGCTGGGACCTCAGACCAGAACATTAATTTAGAATCTCTGGTAGTGGGGCCCAGGTATTGTTTGAATGTTTCTCAGGTGACTCTAATGTACATGAAGGACTAAGAACCTCCATGCTAGAGAAATCATGCTGGAGGAGAAGCAAGTTAAGAACAATGAAACATGAAAGCATTCAATTATTGTTGTCTAATAGAAATATAATTTGAGTAATCTTAAATTTTCTAGGAGCCACATTAAATAAGTAAAAAGAAAAAGGTTATTTTATTTATTTATTTTTTTAGACAAAGTTCTGCTCTTGTTGCCCAGGCTGCAGTGCAATGGCATGATCTCCACTATAACCTCTGCCTCCCAGGTTCAAGCTATTCTCCAGTCTCAGCCTCCTGAGTAGTTGGGATTACAGGTGACCGCTACCACTCCTGGATAATTTTTGTATTTTTAGCAGAGATGGGGTCTCACCATGTTGGCCAGGCTGGTCTCGAACTCCTGATCTCAGGTGATCCACCTGCCTCGGCCTCCCAAAGTGCTGGGATTACAGGCATGAGCCACTATTCCTGGACAATGTATTTTAACAATATATTTCTTTAATCCAATAAAATCAAAATATTATGTCAACATGAATCATTATAAAAGTGTTTGTAAAATATTTTACATTCTGTTTTCAACACTAAAGTCTTCAAAACCTGGGAAGAATTTTACCATTACAGCATATCTCAATTTGGAAGAGTCATATATTAAATGTTGAAGAGCAGCCTGTGCCTAGGGGCTACAATATTGAAGAGCACAGAATTTTACAAATGCTTTGCCATGCATGACTTATAGAAACCCTAACTTCTAATAAAAAAATACTTATTTATTGAATATATTAGAAAAATGTTGTGCATTAGCAAATAATAAAATACTTAGGAAGGCATATTTTTAAAAGAATTGTATTCTTTAGATAAATTAAGAATGCAGATTCTGTCCTTTCCCTTCTTTCTTTCCAAATGTATTTCTCTTACAAATGGACACACACTCTGTATACCTGATAGTTGTTTATATAGTATAACACAGTATAAAACTACCTGGGTTTTTATAAGGGCCTACCTGCATTCTATCTTGATCACTATAGGAAACATCTCCATTTCTCTGTCTTCTTAACTATAAAACAGGATTTATTTTATATATATATATATATATATACACATCATAGGGATATTATGAGGGTTAAATGAATTTATATATTTATTTAATAAATTCTTACTACTCAATAAATATTAGGTATTGTAATTTTAATAGCTGCATCATTTTATTTGTTTTATTTATTTTTTTAATATGTCTATGTCATTCCACACTATGGACATAGAAAAACTTATTTTACAAGTTTTCTATTAATGACATTTGGGTTGTTTCTAATTTTTGGAATTATAAAAATGCACAAGTAAATATCATCATATATGCATCACTGTGCACATAAACCTGTATATGTAGAGGTTAAATAAATATCTAGAAGTGGAATTTCATGATTACATTTTATGTGCTTTTTCCCTTTGATCTATGTTGGCAAATTGCTCTTCACAGACATTCCACCAATTTATCTCCCAACAACAATATATGAAAATGCTTTTCTTTTTCCCCAGTATGTTAACAAATGAAAGGCTATTTTTTACAATGACATATGAAATGCAATTGGGTTTGAGAAACATTCTGTGCTTGATGAAGAAAACATATTGAACTGACTTTGAATGAAAGAAAATCATCGAATATTCTCCATTTTAAAAATGTAGATCTTGGAATTCCTGGAGAATTAAGAAAAAAGAAATAGGAGAAAAATAAGAAAAAAAATCATCACTTAATTTGTCCAGTATTTTTTTCTATCTGAAGAAAAAAGAAATAGGAGAAAAATAAGAAAAAATAATCATCACTTAATTTGTCCAATAGTTTTTTCTATCTGAAGAAAAAAGAAATAGGAGAAAAATAAGAAAAAAAAATCATCACTTAATTTGTCCAATATTTTTTTCTATCTGAATGGAGAGTACTAATATTTCAATGTCTCACAATAATTAGCAAGTTAAATTCACTAATTTATCACCTTATAAAGTTTAATTATTTCTATAGATCATTTTAGATCACTTTACATCCAATTAGAAAATAAAAGTAGTGGACCTCTGGTATTATAATTTAATTTATACCACATTATGGTTTTATAAGTAGCTCATATTATTAAAAATAAGTTGTCTCAGAATTGGACTTATGATTACTGATCCGTGGATTCCTACAGACTATGATTATAAAGGACTAATGATGAAGCCCCTGGGAGGCCTCTTTGTCTTTATTCTAGTTAGGCCCATTACCCCTGGGTCAGAGCTTGAGCTGTGCCATAGGAGTTTGCTGCCTAGGGCTTCCCTCTCATTAGGAAGAATGAGAAAAAATAGTATGTCCCAGAAATTTTCTGGCAAGTCTGCAGGTAGTATGCACTCCCAGTTAAGCAAACCTAATAAACCTACAGTATAATATCTAGGAAGGCATATTTTAAAAAAGATTATGCTCTAGATAGATTGGGGGTGAAGATTTTTTTCTTTCTTTTTTTCCAGTTGTGGCCACTGAAGCTTTGAGCACCTGCTTCCCCTTCTGGCTTTGTTACTCTCAATAAAGAAAGAGATTCCTGTTGAGAAGGAGGGACAGGTTAAGTGTCCAGAAATACTGCACTAAAGCATGAAATTATAAAGGGAGAAAATCAACTAAAAAATAGCTTCACTTAAAGAGCTATTGTTGAGTGGAGGTTTCATTTTGGAATTTGTCCAAATAATGTCTTAAAGGAAAAAATAGAGGCAAAAATTCAGCACTGCGAATGAATGTCTTCTCTGAGACTCTTCCTTTATGATTAATATTAACCTTATCATCCTATAAGTTCTTTCTGAATATAATGAATGAGTGAATAAATAAGTAACGTATGGAACAGATACGAGACGAGTGAGTGAGAAAGGGAGTGAGATCCTAAAAATAAAAAAGTAAGAGGAACACTGGGGAAATGATAGCTAAAGAAAAGGGTAGTGAGACCAGATGACTCACTGAAAAAGAAAGCACATTGTTAATAATATTTACAGGTCTAGAGTCTCTAATAATGGATAATGATAAAACTACCCATGTCATATGCCTTCTGGGAGTGATCTGTGTGTTCGTCTCCAGAGTGACATAACGGGGTAATATCCCCAAATTTGGTAAAATATCAGTTGTATATTCTTTTCTTTGTCATGACATACACATAATATTTAGGTTACATTACCTCATAACAAAAATTATGGTTCTTTAGTTTGTCTTCTCTTATATTTTATTATATCTGAATACCAGACCTAAAATTATTTCTCATTACATAAAATTGTAGCTGAGCTAAAAAAAATAAAATTCTATATGAGAAGATTAACTTGACACAAGAAAATGTTTGTAGATGTTTAGCTATGTAAAATTAAGTACCCAAATCAGGAAACAGGGGAGAAAATAAAATGGATTTTATAGTTGCTGTAAAGTAACTCAAAAGCATAGTCAAATCTGAACAAAACAAATTTCCAAATTGTATGACTTTAGGGAATTTTCTTTTTAGCAAATATTTGATCTACACATTGATATTGCACTTCTGCACTGTACTATAAAATACAAAATTTCCTAACTGATGTAACTATTCTTTGTCTGTAATGTGTAATTTCACAAGTCCTTTGTCACAATCAGACATCTCTATGCTGTGTGTTATGATCACTAAGAGAAAAGACAATGAAGCTAAAGAGGTCACCCAGAGAAAGAAAGAGGGAAGGGAACAGAAGGGGAAGGGAGGGGAGGGAAGGGGAAGGGAGAGGAAGGAGGAGGAGGAGAAGGAGGAAGGTAGGAAGGAAGGTAGGAAGGAAGGAAGGAAGGAAGGAAGGAAGGAAGGAAGGAAGGAAGGAAGGAAGGAAGGAAGGAAGGAAGGAAGGAAGGAAGGAAGGAAGGAAACCCTGAAAGTTGTTTGTGTTAATTGGAATTTAAGATAAGCCAAAGTGCCGCATTAGAAGAGGGAAAACTGTAGAAGACTGAACAAAGAGCTTGTCTTCCTACTACATAATGTTGAGACTTTTTTTTTTTTTTAACGTAAAGTGATTGTAATCACTTGCTCGAATAAAGAAATCTCACCACTCTGGCAATACATTTAACAAACTAAAGAAAAACAAATATTGGAAATTACAGTGTGAGAAAGCTGAACTTGAAATATGTACTTGAGTGTTAGCATCTCTGAACTTTCAGCAGAGTCCCATTTTGAAGGTGGTGACCCAGAGCATGGAGCAGGTGTGAGCCTGGTGACTTTTCCCATGTTCTTTTTTAAGAGTCTGCTGCTGGTATCACTTTTGTCTTTGTTTCTTTACTCAATTTCCTCATTTGATTGGGTGATTTCTAGAATCTTCTCCAGCTCTCACATTCTTTAACCCTGTATGACAACCTCTTTGGGGTAGCTATAGTGTGGCAGGAAACACTAGTAGAGGGAAATTCACCTCTGCTGACCATTGACCCACAGTTCCATCCCCGGAAACCACACTTACCCAATAAAACTCTTCTCTTTTTGCAGATAAACGAGCTAATGCTCAGAGAAGTTGAGTAGCTTTCCTTACTCGGTTGAGGGATTGGAAAAGCGGAAAGTCCAATCAGTCATCTATGCCCCCATAGAGCATTTGCTGTCTCTATACCAGCATTAACATTTTATTCGACTTTGCCCAAAATTGTCTCCGAAGATCTGATTTAAATAATCTTTAGATTATGAGAAATTCTTATAAAATTCTAATTTCCTCCTTTTGTTGCTGTTGAGCCCTCCATCTGATGTTCTGCTTTCCTGAAACCAGTGTTTACTTAAACCATTGAGAGTGTATGTTTCCTCAAAGACATATTTCTCCAGAGAAAGGCTGAAAATACTATTTTAAGAAAGCTCTCATTTTCTTGAGGCAGGTGAATACATATGTTTATGTCTGCTCTTGTTTTTTACTCCCTATTATCTAAAAACAATACTCCAAGGTTTATGTAAATTAGAGTGAACTTTTGCAGAGGGAAAAGCCTTTGCAAGAAATACCTATTACAAGCTGCAGTTCTCCTCCCTGATCATGCCCCATCCTACCCCACCCTTAGCAGCTGCTTCCGATGCTTCTAAGCATCTACATCCAGCACTGGGGCATTTAATCTTCTGGTTTGGAGCTGAACATCAGGGTGCAACCAGCCCTCCTGCTATACATCTGTAATAGAATTAATATGGATTGGAAATAAAAAGACCAGTCATCCCTCAGGCACTATGCTAGACACTGATGTGAACTAAACAGACTTGGACCTCTCCTGGAGGAGCTTAGAGTATAGGGTAGGATCATCCAGTAGCGTCCCCACACACCTTGTATGACTATTTAAACATAAACTAATTCAAATTAAATAGGATTTTAAACTAAGTTTCCCAGTTACACTAGCTATAATTCAAAGACTCAATAGTCACATATGGACAGTGACTTCCCTAATGGACAGCCCTGATTTTAGAACATTTCCATCAATACAGAAAGTTGTAATGTACAATGCTGGTAAAATCGATCACTAGAAGCATGGAATAAAATCAAGGTTCACCTGCCAGGACAGTAACACCAAGTCAGTGCAGGAGAGAAATTCCCAAAAATGGGTTTTCAGGTTTGGCAGAGAACTTGGAAATATGCACAAATGTACAGATATGCACATACATACCCAAGTTCAATATGTACCTGGATCTATTTCTAGAATTTCCACTCAGTTCTGCTCATCAGTCTTTTTATCATGAGCTGGTAACACATTGTTTCAATTATAAAAGATTTATACTAGGTTTTAACATTTGTTATAACTACTTCCCATTTATAGCTTTTCTTTTTAGTGTTTTTTTGTTTGTTTGTTTGTTTTGAAACAGGGCATCAATCTGTCACCCAGGCTGCTGGAGTGCTCACTGGCTGCCTCACTGCAACCTTGACTTTCCAGGCTCAAGTGATTCTCCTGCCTCAGCCTCCTGAGGAACTGGGACCACGCTTGGCTATTTTTTTTTTTTTAATGTTTTGTAGAGACACGGTCTCACTAATGTTGCCTAGGCTGGTCATAAACTCCTGGGCTCAAGCAATCCTCCCACCATGGCCTCGAAAAGTGCTGGGATTATAGGCATAATCCACCATGCCAGGCCCTATTCTTGTATATTTATTTTTCTGCATAAACTTTAAAATAAACTTGTCTAGCTTCACAAAAAATGCATGTTGATATTTTTATTGTACTTTTCATTTTTTTCACATATTTTTGTTTGAAATATTTTTCCACATTTTAACCTGATTTTTTTTTCAGAGTATCTTTGGTTATAATATAGATTGCTATTTTTCTTTATAAAATGCAACTTTTTAAATAAATAATAAATTAATAAATACATCCATATTATGAAATAGTTTTCTTTTTTCATTTTACAAAATTTTAATTGAACTAAAACAACAAATATACCATTTTATACCTTTTTAAGTGTACAGTTTGGTAGTTCACTATACTAATTCCATAGCAGAATTATGAGAATTT
The DNA here is from genome assembly GCF_043159975.1 of Macaca nemestrina. Classification (NCBI taxonomy): domain Eukaryota; kingdom Metazoa; phylum Chordata; class Mammalia; order Primates; family Cercopithecidae; genus Macaca; species Macaca nemestrina. The sequence continues at coordinate 79,210,679 of NC_092135.1, read as the reverse complement.
TATATACCATCATTAGGATGACAGTCTTATATTTGTGTATATATTTGCCTTTTATAGAGAGCTTTATATTTTCATATGAAATCATATTATTTCATTGTTTCATTTTTCAACATGAAGAATTCCGTTTAGCATTTTTTTCTTTTATCATTATTTATTTATCTATTTTTAGTTCTGGGATATATGTGCAGGGGTGCAGGTTTGTTACATAGGTAAACGTGTGCCATAGGAAATAGTTGTTTTCAACATCAAAATTATGTAAATAATATTTATTGAGCCTATTTTATATTAAGAACATTATATGTATTCTTAAATCCTCACAAATATAAAATACAAATTATTATCTATTTTATAGATGGGAAATCTGAGGCATGTAGAGATTAAGCCACTTGTCTAGAATATTTAAGCTGGGTCTATCTAAAATTAGAGCCCTGCACATATTGAAAATGTGAACTATTGTTTATTTTATAAAGTAACATTTATCAGAGTCCGAGTCATACAAAATTCCATAAAGAGAATGCATTTGGTTTCAGTTGTGTTATAACAAGCAGAAGAAAGATATAGTAATTATTTTTACTGAATGTGATTTTAAATGGTCAGTGACCACTAAAGTGCATATGATAGTCTACAATGAAATAATATCAGACTCAAGAAAGTTGTGTTCCAGCCTGGTCATTATTACTGCTTAGCCAGCCATGTTTTGGGGGATAGTTAATCCCTCTCTGTAGCTTCTCTACTTTGAAATGGCATTGAATGTCTGTTTATCTCTCAAAGTTCTGTGGCAATAAAATGAATGACAGTACATAACAATATATGGAGATAAAAGAAATATAGTCAGGCCAATGATACCTAGAGACCATTTCAAAAGTTGGCCTGGTAAATTAATGAGCTTCAGGTTTTTAAAAAACCCAATTTAATTACAGGTCAACACTTCTTCCTAGATCATTCTGCTTCACTTAGTACTTTTCATTTTATTTGTATTAAGCCAGAAAGGGTGCCTAATGGTCATTTAATGTGTTTCTAAGCCACTACGCTTAATTTAAAAATAGCTGCACTAATATATGCTGCCATGTAGATAGTATTTATCTAAAAGTCTAACAATTTCAATTATTTTGCTGTAGAAAAAGTATACCAAGAGAATTTGGAAGGACAAATTCTTACAAAACGTATGTGGCTTTCATTTTCAGTACTTCCTATTTTCATTTGACTTTTTTCTCACGGGACTTACACACTTCTGCTTCTTAATAGGAACATTTAAAAACACTAAGTAAACTTTCAACAGAGTCATTTCTTATTTTGCACAAATTGGCTCATGAGTCTCTAATTTGATTTTTGAGTTAGTGGAGTCGGTTTTGAGGGAAAATACATTAGTAGTCTTTGGGAGGTAGCTGAGATTTGTTTTATAAAATAGCAGCTTATTAATTCACAGTGTATTTTATTTATAAATTTTTGAATTATTTATTTTTCTAGGACTATATGTGAAGCATATGACTTGCTTTTGTTCCCTTTTAGGCACTTTCATCTTCTTGCTTCTGTGGGAACACCACCATTTTCCCATTCATCTTTAACTCGTCTCTTTCTTTCACCATGTCCTTTTGTCCCCACACCTTATGAGAGAGCTACTTGGAGTAGAATTATTTTACATTTTATAGATAAGAGGTCTAAGGCCTATAGAGATTATGCAACCTTTCCCGGGAGATTTAAGTTGGGCATATCTAAAAATCAAAGCCCACGTATATGAGAGAGCTGCATGTCTATTACTTCCATTCCCATCTAGGCCACTCCAGTCAGGGACTTTGTTACGACAACCTTAATCTAGACTAGCTTCAATACAGCTCCCGTTTGAACCACTATACATCCTTTCAAGGCCCTATACACAAATCATCCCCCATTACTATCCCTCTTCCCCTAAATCTTCCTGGAATTTCTTCTCTGTCTTCACTGACCATTTTATACCAGAGATTCTCACCTTGACTGAATATGAGAATCACCTCTGTAGCTTTAATACCACATAAAAGCCTGGGCTTCACCTCAGACCAATTAAATAATATTTTCTTGTGGTAGGATCTGGGCACTCACTATTTTAATGTGAAACCAGAGTTGAGAATGACAGGCTTAAATTTATATATTCTTTAAATATCAGCCTGAGCCCTACATTGTGAACTACATCAACCCATTGGCTCTTCTCCCCGGAATGCCTACCTTACAGTGCCTTAAATTGCTATTATCATTTATAATTATTTCAGATATTTTCACTCAATCATTTCAAGTACTTCAGCGTTTATTAAGAACCTGTTATGTGCAAAATATAATCCCTATGTCTGTTATATATGTGGTCTTCTCTCTTCAACTAATTGAAACCACTCTGAGAGCATGGGTTACATCTTATATTTCTTCTTCAATCAAAATAGACCTAATGCATTTATAAGCTCATATTAGATCTCAATAATATTTTTCGGTGAATATCTCTAGGTTTATATTTTATTATTTTAGTTACCCAGTTTTTTTCAGCAAATATTTATTGAACTGCTATTACGTGGAAGATACTCTGATAGATTTAATACATAATTTAGGCTGGGCATGGTGGCTCATGTCTGTAATCCCAGCATTTTGAGAGACCGAGGCAGGTGGATCACTTGCGGTCAGGAGTTTGAGATCAGTCTGGCCAACATGCTGAAACCCTGACTCCACTAAAAATACAAAAATTAACTGGGCGTGGTGGCACACACCTGTAGTCTCAGCTACTCAGGAGGCTGAGGCAGGAGAATCACTTGAGAATCACAGAAGGCAGAGGTTGACGTGAGCTGAGATCATACCACTGCACTCCAGCCTGGGTATCAGAATGAGACTGTCTCAAAAAACGAATATATATATATGTGTGTGTGTGCGTGTGTGTGTATATATATGTGTGTGTGTGTATATATATATATATATATTCATTTTAAGAAATAATCTTCACCTTTGATTACAAACATATTTGTTTTTTAAATGGCTTTCTGTTTTTATGTTTTGAAGTGATGTTTACTTGTTTCTACATTGGATAATGTGTCAGAATAACATATTTATTAAATACTTCTTTTATGTCATCCTTCTGAGTTCTTTGCATCTGTAAATTTATTCTATAGTTCAACACATGAGATAGCATCTTCAAAGAGAGTACCTTCTCAGAGGAGAAATGACTTTGCCCAAGGTTACCTGGACAGTAAGGGGCAGAGCTGGGACTCCAGCCCAGACAGTTTGGCCTCAGAGCACACCACTTTACCCCTCTGCCACAGTGCTGCCAGAGACAGTTTTCAAGTAGACAGACGATTCTCCAATTCAGGGAACATATTCATGGTTTCCTTAGATGTATTCTATTTAGAAATAATTCTAAAATAAAAATGCCATTAATGGTACTAGAAGTGGCTTTCACTCAAATGTCATTAATATCACAAAATATTTTACAGAGTAAGTTCTAAGAAATCTTAATAGCCAGTAAGAATAACCTAATTGTATTAAAGTTTTTTCAGTTTAGGTTATTAAAGAATATTTTGAATCTCTATTCTGCCCCCAGATGAGGTTTACATTTTTAAGTAGTTAAGAACAAACTTCTCCCTTCTAACTTTATGTTTCATTGTTCAAAGAGGAAAAAAGCAAAGGTTTCAGTTACTAAGTAAACAGTCTATAAATGTACATCCTGTCTAAAAAAGCAGAGAATATGAAACCAAAGGATCCTCAACATTGAAGAAAGGGCAGATTTATAACCATTTTACAAATACTTTTCTTCTTCTAGACATTTCTCTTTTACCTTTCTTATATAATTTTTATTCCTCTCATTTTGCCCTTTTTCATAATTCACTATCATTTCTATTTTTTCTTCTCTCACTCATTTATGATTCTCTTTTGTAGCTGTGAACAAAAATCTCCTTAAAATGTGTCTCTATTAAAGACATTACAAAAATTTTTAAACTAATAAAGTTTATTTTGTTTTCCTTATTTATCTTCTTTACCCACCCTACTCTGATCATCTCCTTTGTTTCACAATACATCCTTTATTTCACAATAAAATCTCTGTCTCTAGGTCTCTACATACGTGAAATCACAAAGCATCTCCCTATTATAAATGCCAACTCCTAATTAGGAGCACTTAACTTATTAAAAGTTATTAGCCAGGCACTTTTCCCTTGGAGAGATGTTAATACTGTCTTCATGTATATTTAGTTCACAAATATTTATTAGACATTTAATATGTGATTTTCTAGATACTGTTAGGTTCTAAAAATCAAGTTATCTTGAATTTCCCAAGTTGTCCTTTAGTACTATGCACTGTTAACTATAATAGGAGTAATAAGATTTTTGCGACATTAACTCAATAATATTTTTGCAGGGTAAAATTGTATTTGTATTTTATTTGACCAGGGAAGTAATAAACTTTCTACCATTTAGTGGTAATTTGGAACAGCCTTGCTCACAGCTGTCAAGAGATTCAGAAAAAGAATAATAAATCCATAATTTATCATCTTCTAACTGGCAGGTTCACATCACATGCAGGCGTTAACATTGTTCACTATTAATACTCACATTGCCAACTGAACACAAGCTACAAAATGAGGAAATGTCAAAACTTGTACTTTCCTTATAGGGTCCATTTTATCAACATAATCCAACTGTTTTAACTATGGTCTTGAAGATAAGAAAGCACACCACATTACAGATATACATGAGTACATACACTCGTGAATTGCGACAACAGCCTCTAACTGTCTCTATAGCTTCCCAAACCACAAACAGTGCCTCCACTATGCACAGAGAGCAACTGAAGTATTTTAAGCAATTCTCTCATACAAGGGTTTCCATTCTGTTGACAGCTACTCTGAGTCTCCGCCTTCGACTGAGGGTCAAGGGCACTGTGAGCTGTAACCTTTGATGCCTCTCACCTGCTGATTCCTGTGTAATCCCGCCCAGCCATTCGTAAGAGGACTCCGAGGTGCAGGCAACTGTACTTTGTGCATTGGGTCCACAAGGAGGGGACGACCTTTGTGGGCTCAGGGTGTAAAGGTTCACATTTCACATTTGGGCTTTAATCTGCATTATAATTGTTTAACAAGCAAGTATTTAAGCCACTAGTACTTAGTTTTAACCACTGCACTTGCCTAAGTAAGTTATGCATAATATTCTGCATAATTTCTATGCCTTCAACCAAAAGAGTAAATAGCTCCCTCTAAAAAAAGCTCCTCTTTTAAAGTACATCATTGATGCTGGTGAATTGAAATGTGGAAATGATCAATATTTTAAAAAGTTTATGGTATTGTGATGGGCAAAGCACATTATTTTTAGGTCAGAATAACCCCAGTTTGGACTCCTCTTAGAGCCTGTGTAGCCTTGGGTAATTGGTCTAATGCCTCTGAGATTCCATTTCTTCACCAATAAAATAAAGAGAAGTAATATCCACCACATATACTGAGCATGGGCTTAAGTGAGGTAAAATGCCTGGCATATGCTGGACCCTCAGTAAATATTAGCTCCTACCCATAGTATGGTGGGAAAAAACTAAGTGAACATGTTTTGTTGATTTTAGGACAACTTTTCTATTAATCTTGAGGGAAATTACCAAATTTCAATTATAACATAAGGAAATAAAATTTCTGAGGCAATTTTTAAGGCTCTTCATTTTCTGAAATAACACATATGGTGATCTTAGGGAGTTCGAATACTAATTCAAGAGGCAAGAATAATTTAAATCCAAACAACTGCTTACGTTCTATTATTCAAAGTTCAGTGATAAAATTAAAAAAGAGTTAGTATGGTTACTGTCTTTTAAAACTCTGTTTTCTCCTGTAGCATAATTAGCCTTCGTTTTTGACCAGAAAAGTCTAATGTGTTTTCCTTGAGCTTGTGAAGAAGTATCTACAGTTCATCATCACTACCCAAAGAGAAACTAGATTTTTTTTGACTTAAGCTCTAGAAGATGAGAAAAACATCCTGTAGTAGTAAAGAGCAGTCCCAGTCCCTTGCTGAAGAAGCAAGCTCAAACTCCAATCTGTGAAGATCTGTATTTAGTTACACTCCCAAATTTACACTGTTCCTAGGGCAACTGAGAGGCCTTGCAGAGGTTTCAAAGAATTACAAAAGTCCTACTTATCATCAAAACCCAGTCTGTAACCAAGGCTAACCTAGTACTAAGGTAGCTGTGGTCAGTCAAAAATAACGAAAGGGTCATTTCTATGTTACATAAAGAGAAGGGCTGCTGTTTGATGCTAATTTCTCTTTATTGCCTACTGTCATAGTATTCAGCAGATAGGGCCCCGGGAGGAGGCAGGTAAGGCATGCCCCAGCTCCAAAATATCACACAGAGGGACAGCTGAAAGAGAGACTCCAGAGCCCTAGATGACCTGCCACTAAGCTACCAAGACTTGGCTAATCTTTTCCATGCCTTTGACCTCTAATTAATAAATAAAACCTGCTCAGATATGGCTGAATATTCTTTTCAAACAGTAACATAGACTCTGGAGTCATTTTGAATCCTATTCTGCCACTTTGTGGTCTGACCTTGGATATAAGCTACTTAACTTCTTCATTTGCAATTTGGGCATCACACTAGTAGATCCTGAATAGAGTTGTCAGTATGATTATCTGAGTTAATATTGGTAAAGTATTTAGAATTCTGCCTGGTCAGCAGGAGGTACTTTGATAGAGTTTTAAAAATAAAAGTAGTACATCCCCCCATATATGTCGCCAAGATATTCAAAAAATTATCTCTGATTTTTGCTGAAATCTTAATTCAGTTAGGCAATAAGTCACATAACCCAGTTTTTAAACATAAATTTAAATAAATATATCAATATAATATTGATATATTACTTTTATTATTTTAATAGAATTATTAAATATCTAAATGTATATTAGTATATATTTAAAATATATAAATACACAAATATATACATCACATTTACTATACAATGCTTATCTATTTTATTTAATATGCTAATGTATAGGGTTCTACTTTTTTTGATTATTAGCAAGCGGATCTTTTTTTTTATAAGAAAGAAGTTTTTTTTTATTATTATTATACTGTAAGTTCTAGGGTACATGTGCATAACGTGCAGGTTTGTTACAGATGTATACATGTGCCATGTTGGTGTGCTGTACCCATTAACTCATCATTTACATTAGGTATGTCTCCTAATGCTATCCCTCCCCTTCCCCCCTCCCCGCAATAGGCCCCAATGTGTGATGTTGCCCTTCCTGTGTCCAAGTGATCTCATTGTTCAGTTCCCACCTATGAGTGAGAACATGCGGTGTTTGGTTTTCTGTTCTTGTCATAGTTGGCTGAGAATGATGGTTTCCAGCTGCATCCATGTCCCTACATAGGACACAAACTCATCCTTTTTTATGGCTGCATAGTATTCCATGGTATATATGTGCCACATTTTCTTAATCCAGTCTGTCACTGATGGACATTTGGGTTGATTCCAAGTCTTTGCTATTGTGAACAGTGCCGCAATAAACATACATGTGCATGTGTCTTTATAGCAGCAAGATTTATAATCCTTTGGGTATATCCCCAAAGGAGATTCCCTTGGCTAGGAAAAAGAATTCCCTTCCCCCTTGCGCTTCTCAGGTGAGGTGATGCCCACTGACCAGCACCATCTGTCCAACATGCCCCAGTGAGATGAACCCAGTACCTCAGTTGAAAATGCAGAAATCATCTGTCTTCTTTGTCGCTCATGCTGGGAGCTGGAGGCTGGAGTTGTTCCTATTCGGCCATCTTCGGTGGCCCAGGGTTCTAATTTTAAGTGTAGTTAAGTTCCAAGGTATGAATGGAAAGATGTTTACTCTCTCGTGCACGCTCTCTCTCTCTCTCTCTCTCTATATATATATATATGTGTGTGTGTGTAAGAAAATAGATTGTTCTTGTATAATTCATAATACTTTTTTTTTTTTGAGACGGAATCTCACTCTATCGCCAGACTGGAGTGCAATGGCACCATCTCGGCCTCCTCCTGGGTAGAAGCAATTCTCCTGCTTCAGCCTCCCAAGTAGCTGGGACTACAGGTGCGCACCACCACACCCAGCTAATTCTTGTATTTGTAGTAGAGAGGAGGTTTCACCATGTTGGCCAGGATCTTGACCTCATGATCCACCCACCTCGGCCTCCCAAAGTGCTAGGATTACAGGCGTGAGCCACCATGCCCAGCCAACTCATAACACTTCTACAGCTAAATCACTAAAGTTATGATTGACCTGTCACATTATACCATACTATTTTCAAGTAATAAAAAGTATCTGATTTTAGAAAGCAGTCTGTGCAAAGTAGAGTAATGCTCTAAAAAATCTACATGCAAAGAAACTAAATTATGATGTGGTTTCTGCTTGAAATAACAATATTTGTGGTCCCCAAGAATTTTTTTCTTTTATGATTTTTGGTGACATGATACAGTTCTTTCATAAAAAATATTGTAAGAGGATGATTGGTAATGAAACATAGGCCATAGGCACTATTATAATTTCCAAGAACCTTCACTATGTGTTTGCACATGTAAAATTCAAAATTCTTCAGTCTTGTTTTCAATGATTAGTACCACAGAGCTGGCAATTGATGCAGTTTTTCTCCTCTGCAAATGAGTGTCATGTTTCTGTTGATAGACCTACTGGTGGATATTTGAACATCTATATTTGAGGCATCATGGGATATTTTGCTATTTGTTTTTTAAATGTATATTTGAAACTAGATTATGCCTAGAAAGGGAACAATAAGCAATCATAACCTAAAGATCAATTTAACAATAAAAATATCAAATCAATAACTTTTATTCAAGACCATATACCACAACACCAGTTTAAGTGACTATTCATTTTTTTTACTCATGTTTGGTTGAACAGACTAAACTAACTTTTGGTTTCTAAAATATATAAAATATATAAAGCTCTATGCCTGGTGTTTCAAAAGCAAAAGCTCTTCTTTTAACTTATGGACAGATTTATAGAGGTGAAGAATACGGAGTAAGTGTGTTCTCATTTGGTACTAAATGAAATCAGTCCACCCAAGTGGTCTGATATTTTTCTTATTGATTAGAAGGGCATGCTGCTATCTTATTCATTTTAACCAATTTTTACTTTAGTTTCCTCCGGAGTAGGAGTCATGTCTGATTTGTATTTAAATCTCCCCAGAGTATTTACCATATATTATTTACTAAATAAAAGTATATTAACACAAATTAGGCAAATTGAGAGTCCAGATATGCAGCTCACTATCAAAGGTGCTGAACAACACAGGTATACTGAAGTGATGGTCATGTTATTTGAGACATAGTTGTATGGTACTAAATATCTTTATTTTCGAACATGATAAAGTAATCATTTAGAAAGTTGATATATTCTTACATGTTGATAAAAATTATACGCTGAAAAATTTAGTGTTATTTTCTATATCCAACAATAAGAAGTACTCCTTGAGAATTATTCGACCCTCGACTTGAGTAGATGCACTATTCCTTAAAACACACACACACACACACACAAATAGTTGTCCTACCTAGTTTCCTCTTGGACTGGCATTTCTTTCATAAACTGAAAATGGTTCTCTAGCTATTAAAGCAGTCTAACATTGAATTAGAACTTGAATTAAAGTCAAAGCTCTAAAATGGCATATTTTGGGAAACATCAATAAGCTCATTTCACAGTTCAAATGTGGGATCACTGATGTGTAATGTACACACATTATACATATAGAGGTTTAGCCATATGCAGGGATAGGTTTTGCATGCCTGAATTTGTCATTCACAGCAAAAGACCAATACCAGCCCTGTTTATAACCAAGGCATAAGATACAGTTTCCTTTTGGATAACTACGTAACATAATAATAACTGCCTCGTTATATAAGCATCCTTAACAATTATATGCAAATGGTATTTTCAACAATTAGAAAACTGCTATAACGATCCAGGGTAATTGGATGAGGGCCTGAACTACTGTAATGGTATTAAGATTGGAGAGAGACACTTTAGAGTCACAGTTTGGTGTTAGAATTGATAGGTCTTGGTGATCCATTAGGTATGTAGAAAAGGTGGAGAAATTAAAGATGATAATCAGGTTTCTGCTTGACTGCATGTGTAGCAAGTGATATTTACTGAGGTCAGGAGCATAGGAAGAGGAGAAGGTTTGGAGCTGAGAAGCAAGAAGACTGAGAAGATGAGTATAGTTTGGGAAGAGTTGGGGGTGTGCATGGACATCCAAGTAGAAATATTCAGTAAGCAGGATATCTTTGATATGATAAGGAACTAGACCATGAGCATAGATCTCCAAGTTCAGAACATATGCAATCACTGAAGCCATGTGTGTGTAAAAGGTCACTCCGGAAGACCATGTAAAGTAAGAAGAAGGAAGAGCATAGGAAAATGGTCATCTGTATTATTAAACTGGTCACTAAAAGGTATTGCTTTATTGAAATATTAACAACGTGCTATGATAGCATCAGGTGGTGGTGTTTTAACAACAATGTAAAGCTGGCATGGTTGTAAATTAATTTTGCTTTCTAACCCCTTCCAACATCCTTTGCTACACTGTGTGGTTTCCTTAAATTACCACACGCACAACTCCATGGGCAAACAGACCCAGCTGGTTTCACTTTTTGCGACACAAACAAGCATGTGGCATGAGGTTCAGTCCTCCTAACCACACGTCCCGTTATTTACTCATGTTTTGTCAAAAATAGGCCTGTATAACCAAGTAATTCAATTGGAATTATAAAATCATTGAATTTCTCATAGAAAAATTACCTGGGAAATGATTGCTTAATACACATTTCACGATTACTTTTATCAACTTCCTTTCTTTTTATTTTATAATTATTTTATTTTTTTCTTTTATTTTATTTTTGTATTATACTTTACATTCTAGGATACATGTGCAGAACCTGCAGGTTTGTTACATAGGTATACATGTGCCATGGTGGTTTGCTGCACCCTTCAACCCATCATCTACATTAGGTAGCTCCCCACTCCCTGACAGGCACCAGTGTGTAATGTTCCCCTCCCTGTGTTCATGTGTTCTCATTTTTCGACTCCCACTTATGAGCGAGAACATGTGGTGTTTGGTTTTCTGTTCCTATGCTAGTTTGTTGAGAATGATGGTTTCCAACCTCATTGATGTCCCTGCAAAGAACATGAACTCATCCTTTTTTACGGCTGCATAGTATTCCATGGTTTGTATGTGCCACATTTTCTTTATCCAGTCTGTCATTGATGAGAATTTGGGTTGGTTCCAAGTCTTTGCTGTTGTGAATAGTGCTGCAATAAACATACGTGTACATGTGTCTTCATAGTAGAATGATTCATAATCCTTTGGGTGTATACTCAGTAATGGGATGGCTGGGTCAAATGGTATTTCTAGTTCTAGATCCTTGAGGAATTACCACACTGTCTTCAACAATGGTTGAACTAATTTACACTCCCACCAACAGTGTGAAAGCGTTCCTATTTCTCCACATCCTTTCCAGCATCTGTTGTTTCCTGACTAAGCAGTTCTTCTGAATCAGCCAAAAAGAAAAACATAACTGATTCAAATTTTTGCTTTGTTTCTAATCTCATGTGATGAAGACTTCTAAGAAAGTTCAAGAGCTCACTGGACACAGAATCTTTATCTCTGTTCTTTGTCTGATTACAAGAGACATATCTTTAAACTCTACATTGTGCTTTACCAAAGCAGCAGGATTCCATATATGTCTTATGAATGTTAAATTAAACCAATGTGCCACAAACAAAATAATCCAAGATCATACATATCATTTTATGTAATTCTTAAACTATTTTCTGAGACCATTAAGCATCAAAATAATTGCTATATACCATTAAGAGGTTGGTTCATTTTCTTTTGGTAAAATTAAAAAAAAAATGTTCAAGAGATCTGAATTGACTCATATCTTATTTACAAACCATTCCTATCCTATGTTATTAAAACCAGGTCTCCAAGTAAAAGAAAGTTACCCCTCTAGCCTGGTGACCTTATGAAAATACTTAACCCCCCTACACAGAAATCTTCATTCATAATTTCATAGATTGTAACATTCTCTGTTGAAAAGCTATTGGACCCTCCTTCTCAGCTATAATATCATTAAATTCTATGACTTAAAATGTGCCTATAAGAAAGTCATATTGATTATTTCTGAAGGGAAAAGCTACAAAGAGGGCATAATACTCACCATAATGGCAAGGGGAGAACACATGTCTGTGATATCTGGTGTTTTAAAAACATCCCTGCATCTAAAAGGAAACCAAAATGGCATGTACCTTTAGGATATTTAAGAAAGAAACAGAATCTGAAAATCTTAAGCTACTGCAGTGTGAAGAAACTATTAAGGTAGGATAAATTTGAAATATCTTCCTGGCTGTGTTTCTAATAAAACGTGAAGCTAGGTAAAATTTTTCAGGAATTGTCTTTTTTTAAATATAGTAATATTCAAACTCAGAAAAATGGTAGAGAAGCTAATACCTTGGTTTGATGCTAAAAAGGATTGAATTGCTTCTTCATAATCAATAGAAGTATTTATTCCATAATAAAAACAAGAGAAAAGCATATTAACTATGCCCCATATACTCCAACTGGGTTAAGTTATCTTATTTAGTATCACCTTTCTGTAATGAAATTTCATATGGCTTGATAAATGATGATGATGACTGTGAGCAGGTCTGAAACCCAGTAATTTCAATTGGTTCTGGTGGTTCAATGTTTCTTTACTTTCTATTCAGTCCAAATTAAGCGAAATGTTTTCTCTGTCCTAGATGTTAAATGATTTTTAAAATTTAAAATTTAAATATATTTACTTTCTATTTAATGTCAAATATTGATCAGCTAATTTGTTATAAATATTCCACTTCTAGCTTCCCACAGAACTGTTTATATGGCAGTTTTTGTATTACAACTTAACAGTTTACTTAACTACTTTCCTTTGAACCAGCACCTCAGGAATTAGGAAGTGTACAGTTCTTTAAATGTTTGGTAGAGTTCAGCAGTGAAGCCATTGGTCCTGGGTTTTTCTTTAGTGGGAAATTTTTTACTATGGCTTTGATTTTGTTACTTATTATTGGTCTGTTCAGGTTTTAGGTTTCTTTCTGGTTCAATCTTGGTAGGTTGTATATGTCTAAGAATTTGTCCATTTTTTTCTAGATTTTCCAATTTATTGGCATATAGTTGCTCACAGTAGCACTAATAATCCTTTGAATTTCTGCAGTGTCTGTTGTAATGTCTCCTTTATCATTTTTTACTTTATTTATTTGTATCTTCTCTCTTTTATTCTATTAAGTTTGTCAATTTTGTTTAACTTTTTTTAAAAAAACAAGTTTTTGTTTCATTGATTTTTGTATTTTTTTTTCATTTGACTTTTATTTATTTCTGCTCTGGTCTTTACTATTTCTTTTGTTCTAGTAGTTTTGGGTTTGGTTTTCTCTTGCTTTTCTAGTTAAGATACATCATTAGATTGTTTATTTGAGGTTTTTTCCTCTTTTTTAATGTAGGCACTTATAAACTTCTCTCTGAGTACTCTTTTTGTTATATTCCGTAGATTTTGACATATTGTGTTTCCATTATCATTTTTTTCAACAAGTTTCTCAATTTCCTTCTTAATTTCTGCATTGACTTACTAGTCATTCAGAAGCATATTGTTTAACTTCCATGTATTTATATAGTTTCCAAAATTCCTCGTTACTGATGTCTAGTTTTATTCCATTGTTGTCAGGGAAGATGCTTGACATATTTCAATGTTTTGAATGTTTTAAGACTTGTTTTGTGGCCTAACATATAGTCAATCCTTGAGAATGATCAATGTGGTGAGGAAACAAATGTGTATTCTGCAACCACTGTATTAAATGTTCTGTAAATATCTATTGGATCCACTTGGTCTGTAGTGCAGATTAAGTCCAATGTTTATTTGTTGATTTTTTGTCCGGAATGTCTGTCCACTGTGAAAGTGAGGTGTTGAAGTCTCCAGTTATTATTGTATTGGGCCTATCTCTCTCTTTAGTTCTAATAATGTTTGCTTTATATAGCTGGGTGCTCCAGTGAGGGTTGCATATATGTTTGTTTATTCTCTTGCTGAATCGACCCCTTTATCATTATATAGTGACTTTCTTTGTCTGTTACAGTTTTTGTCTTTAAATCTATTTTATTTGATGTAAGTATAGCTACTCCTGTTCTTTTTTGGTTTCTGTTGGCATGGAATACCATTTTCCAACCCTTTATTTTCAGTCTATCTGTGTCTTTATAGGTGAAGTGTGTTTCTGGTAGACAAGGGGTCAATGGGTCTTGTTTTTTCATTGATTCAGCTTTTCTATGTCTTTTGATGGGAGAGTTTAGTCCATTTACATTCAATGATATTGTTGATAAATAAGAACTTACTCCTGCCATTTTATTAATTATTTTGTGGTTTTGTAGTCTTCTCTTCCTTCCTTCTTTCCTTCCTGTCTTCCTTCAATGAAGATAATTTTCTCTGGTCATATGATTTAGTCTCTTGCTCTTTTAATTTTTTTGTATCTATTGTATGTTTTTTGGTTTGAGGTTACCATGAGGCTTAAAAATACTATTTTATATCCATTATTTTACCCTGATAACAACTTAACACTGTTTGCATAAACAAGCAAACATATAAACAAAAAGAAAACTAATAACAACTTTATGCTTCAACTTTGTCCCTCTCCTTTTTAACTTTTTATTGTTTCTATTTATATCATATTGAACTATGTCTTGAAAAGTTTTGTAGTTAATATTTGTGATTGGTTAATAACTCTTTCTACTTAGGATAAAAGTAGTTTACATAACACAGTTACAGTTGTTCTAATATTCCATGCTTTTCTATGTACTGACTATTACCAGTGAGTTTTGTATCTTCAGATAATTTCTTATTGCTCATTAACATCCTTTTCTTTCCAATCAAGGAAATTCCTTTAGCATTTCTTATAAGACAGGTCTGGTGTTGATGTTAGCTTTTGTCTGTCTGGGAAAGTCTTTATTTCTCCTTCCTGTTTAAAGATTATTTTCACTGGATATACTATTCTAGGGTAAAAGCACTTTTTCTTCAGCACTTTAAATGTATCTTGTCACTCTCTCCTGTCCTGTAAGGTTTCTATTGAAAATTCTGCTGCCAGATGTATTGAAGCTCCAATGTACGTGATTTGTTGCCTTTCTCTTGTTGCTTTTAAGATCCTTTCTTTATCCTTGATCTTTGGGGGTTTGATTATTAAATGCCTTTAGGTAGCCTTCTTTGGGTTAAATCTGCTTGGTGTTCTATAATCTTGTACTTGGATATTGATATCTTTCTCTAGGTTTGGAAAGTTCTCTGTTACTATCCCTTTGAATAAAATTTCTACCCTGTCTCTTTCTCTATTACCTCTTTAAGGTCAATAACTCTTAGATATGCCCTTTTGAGGGTATTTTCTAGATCCTGTAGGCATGCGTCATTGTTTTATCACTCTTTTTTTATTTCATCTCCTCTGACTGAATTTTCAAATGTCCTATCTTTAAGCTCACAAATTCTTTCTTCTGCTATCAATCAGCTATTAAAGGATTCTGATACATTCTTCAGTGTGCCAGTTGCATTTTTCAACTCTAGAATTTCTGCTAGATTTTTTTAAATAATTTGAATCTCTTTGTTAAATTTATCTGATGGAATTCTGAATTCCTTCTCTATGTTACCTTGAATTTCTTTTAGTTTCCTCAACACAGCTATTTTGAATTCTCTATCTGAAAGGTCACATATCTCTGTTTCTCCAGGATTGGTTCCTGGTGTCTTATTTACCTCAATTGGTGAAGTAATGTTTTCCTGGATGGTGTTAATGCTAGTAAATGTTCTTCAGTGTCTGGGCATTGAAGAGTTAGATATTTATCGCAGTCTTCACTGTCTGGGCTTATCTGTACCCATCTTTCTTGGGAATGCTTTACAGATATTTGAAAAGACTTATGTGTTTTAATCTAAGCTGTATCTGCTTTAGAGGGCATCCCACCCCCAGTAACACTGAGGTTCTTACATACTTGTAGAGGTACCTCCTTGATGGTCTTGGGCAAGATCTGGGAGAATTCTTGCGATTACTAAGCAGAGAATCTTGTTCTCTTCCCATACTTTCTCCCAAACAGAGCCTCTCTCTCTGTTCTGAGGCACCTAAAGCTAGGAGTGAAGTGACAGAAGCATCCTTGTGGCCACGACCACTGTGGCTACACTGGGTCAGACTTGAAGCCAGCACAGTACTGAGTCTTGCTCAAGGCCTGCTGTAGTCACTCCCTGGCTACTGCCTATGTTCACTCTAGGCCTTGAGGCTCTATAATCAGCAGGTGGCAAAGTCAGCCAGGCCTGCATTCTTCCCTGGGTCCTGAGGTGCTGTTTGGGAGTCAGGGACTAGAGTCAAAAACCTTAGAAGTCTACTTGGTATTCTATAGTACTGCAGCTGAGCTGGTACTCAAACCACAAGATGTAGTCCTTCCACTCTTCCCTCCCCTTTCCAAAGGCAGAGGAGCCTCAACACTTAGCCACCATCACCCAGGCCATGAGGACTACTGCCAGATTACCTCCAAAATTACCTTATGGCTCCAGGACTTTTAAGTCAGCTTGTGGTGAATGCTGCCTGACCTAGGACTCACACTTCGTGGCAGTGGGCCCCTTCTGGCCCAGGGCACGTCCAGAAATGCCATCCAAGAGTCAAGACCTGGAACCAGGGACCCTAAGAGCCCACTTGGTGCTTATCCCACTGTGGCCATGCTAATACCTAAGGTGTAAGACAAAGTCCCCTTTACTTTTCCCTCTGGTTTTCTCAAACAGAAAGAGTTTTGCCCCATAGTCACCACAGCTTGTAATGTACCAAGTCTCATCTCAAGCCAGCAAGTCTCAGAGGCTCACCTAATGCCCTTGGTGTAGTACCTGGGTGTCACTGCTGCTTATTCAGGGCCCAAGGCCTCTTCAGTTAGGAGGTGATAAATGCTGCTGGCACTGGGCCCTTTCCCTCAAGGCAGCAAATTCCCTTCTGGCCCAGGGTGTGTCTAGAAATATCGTCTAGAAGCTGGGGCCTGGAATGGAGGCCTCATGACTCTAACCGATACCCTGTCTTGCTGTGGCTGAGCTGGTCTCCAAGATGCAAGACAAAGTCCTCTCTACACTTTCTGCTTCTCTCCTCAAGCAGAAGAAAGGAATAAAAGGATCTCTTTTGGAGTCACTGTGCAACCTGCTGTTAGAGGAGGGGTGATGCCAGCACTCCCTTAGCCATCCCAACTGATGTCTCAGTACGTCCTGTGCACCCCGACCCCACCCAGTCCACTGTCTCTGGACCCAGTTCAGCCCTAGACTTGCGTGAGAATTGCAGTCTTTATAGCTTAGACTGCTTTTCAAGTTTACTTGGAGACAGAGAGCACTGTAGCTTGCAGTAGTGAGGTTTGTGGGAACTCAAGTTCAGACCACTGAGACTGGCAATTCCCCTCTGGCTAGTGCTGGTTTAAATGTTCCCTCCATGGGCAGGTGGCAGCTGAGTTAGGTCCCATTTTCCTTTTTGCCTTAATGGGACAGTGCTGAGTTCAATGCCTCACAATTGCTGTCTTCTCCTTCCTCCAGTGCCCAGAGATACTATCTGCATCAATTGCTGTTGCTGGGGTTGGGGAAAAGGTAGCATCAGTGATTCAGGACTTTTTTGTTTGTTTGTTTGTTTACCTCATCGGTGCCTCTTTCAGTGATATGAAGTTAGAACCAGGTGCCATGAGTGCTCACCTGATTTTTGGTTCTTATAAAAGGTGCTTTTTTCTCTGTAAATAGTTGTCAAATTGGTGTCCTTGGCCAGAGTAGGGGGATCAGCGAAGCCTTTTATTCTGTCATCTTGCTCCCCTTCCTTTGAAATTCTTCAAGAATTAGGACGTATACAGAGACTGCCTTATTCATCTTTACAAATACAACATCTAGGAAACTGCTGAGTTTACAATGGCAATAAGAAGTATTTGCAGCTAAATGTACTAGAAATAGTAGACCAAATGGATAATGATGGCATTAAGTTAGAAAGAGAATAGAAAGGCAGTATGTAGAGTGATTAGAGTATAGCTTCTGGCAACAACTAACTATAGGTTTAGTTCTCAAATCCGTTATTTGCTACCTGTATGATTTGGACAAATTATTTAGCTTTTTGAAACTTTAGTTTTCTTCCTTATAAGAAGGGGAAGGTAATCTCTACCTTTGAGGGTGACATGAAGATTAAATGAGAAAATGCATATAAAGCATTTATCATTGAGTATAGTTCCTAGTAAAGCCCTCAAAAATGACAGAAAAAATATGAATTTAAATAAAAAACATTTCTGAAAGTAGTATGGTTTTTTCTTCCCTATTCTTTGTTGTTAAAAGGGAACTGGACTTTTGGTTCAAAATGGTCGACTGAACACCCAGGTGTATTTCACTTCTTTCCCATGATGCCATTCAGTGACAGTAAAGCTATACCAAAAAGAACAAATCTGTAGATAGTGCTGAAAATAAGAGTGAGCGTGACATCAACAAACAGCAGCTTCCTAAACTATGTGGAAATCTGAAAACAAATGGGTTCATATTGATGTGCAAGCCACAGAGGAACTTTATCCTGGAAAATGTACCTGAGCAGGTTACATCAAAGATGTGAGTAAATCTAACCCATGGAGCTCCCAAGAGCTCTAAATTTGGAGATGAAACCATGGAGTCAGAGATTATATAACTAGGAGAAGAAATTGGAAATATAAGTATTAATAAATGTGTAAACATTCAGTAGTCATTGCATTTTGAAATCTGAAAATATGACTATTACATTTTCTAAATAGTAAAAGCTGAATAATAAATTTCACAAACTATTCAAAAGAATCCATTTATCCATTTATCACTCCAGGTCTGTAGAAATCAATGTATAGATTGACCTTCATCATTTTGATTTCCATGGAGAAGCAATTAATCATTAATAATTACCTAGTTTGGAACTGTAACCATTTAGAATGTTTAGTTCTTTTCATTGCTATGCTTAACCGAAGATCGAAATGGGAACATTGATTTAATTTTACCCCTCATCCTATGTCTCTGGACACATATTTTCAACCCCCAAATTATAATAAATTTGAATCCTACAATTAAAATAGAGCCCCAAGAAAGTTTCCAAGCAGTGTCTTGTAAACAAAGAACAAAAAAGAGATCTTATATCAGAACAAGATAAGGAAGAAATCTGAAAACCTTTATTTTCTTGTGTTTACCAAGCCAAGCCAAGTCAAAAAAAAAAAAAAAAAGTAAAGTAAAAATTAACATTAAGTAAATGGATATAAAAATAGAATCACTTTCAAAAGCAATCTCAGTTTGATATAAAACTTTGTGAAGACAAAGATTTGTTGTGACATTCTAGGTTTGTTAATTCCAATTTGCTAATTTTTGATGAGATTGTGGAGGCAGAAGTCATGAATACCAAAGTGGAGAGAAGAGGGAGGGTGTCTGGTTTAAAGTGCATTGATGGGGATGAGCTAGTGCTTTAGATGAATCATAGTTTTGGGAAAGAAAGAAGAATTTAGTATAAATAAAATTCTCTTACTTTTTCTACCTAGCATCTCTTGTTTTGGAACTCAAACCCCACCCACAGCATTCCTGCTCAGACCCGTAGTTTGGATTGGGTTGGCGCCAACCTGTACGCCCTCCTTTTCCCTGGCTTCACTCGAGGGCCTCACTGGACCTAGCCAAATAGAACACTTCTTTCCTTTGGCCATGATGATTTGTTCAGAGGGGAGGAAAGTAACCAAAGCTAATCCTTTCCAAGAGTTTTGGCAGGGATATCTGCAGAGATATGATTTCAGAAATGTTCAAAAACCACACAAAGAATTAGAAAGATATCTAAAAAGACATAAAGGAAAAGTTAAATACATGAAAAGGCATAGCATATTTGTTATGGGTAGGAAGATTTGGAATTGATAAGATACTAATTATCTCAAAATTAATTCATAGATATTATTCATTTTGACCAAAAATCCAAAATGGTTATTTTATCTGAAGGCGTAAATGCATGAGCATAGTTCTCAGATGAAACAGATGGGTGAGATTTTAGCATAAAAATATAAAGCTGTAAAAGTAATGGGAAAACCATAAGAATAAGTATTAATTATCTAAGTCTTGAAGTAGGAAGCTTTCTAATTTGACATCAAAGGTTATAAAACATAAAGAAAAAGAGAGTTGACACATATCTGCATGGAAGAATATACCATATAATATAAAAAATCAAAAGACAAATGATAAATTGAAGAAAAAAGACTTATAACTTATGTGAGAGAAATGGAGTTAATATTCATAATATGTAAAGAAAGAGCACATACCAAAAGCATACAAAAATTTCATAAAAATAAATGGTTACATGACATAGAAAGGCAATCTCAAAGAAAACCAATGACTAAAAATCACATCAAAGACAATCAACAAAAATGCCAGCTAATTCAATCATGTGATATCATCTGTCATTCCTCAGAGTAACAAAGATAAGAAAGTACTAGTAATGCCAAGTACTGATGAGAGTAGAAAGAAATCAGTTTTCTCATATTTATTGGTTTTGGTAGTATAAATTAGTTCAATATTTTTGGAGAGCAATATTTATTTTAACATTGTCATTTTTGCAAAAATAAATTTAAACCATTGAAATGACCATCTAGCAGAACTTATTAAAACAAGTTAAGATATAACAATAAAATGAAGGCAAAATATTCATCAACACACATGAGAGATCTATATGATTATATGTGAAAAAATCCCTGCCACAGTATATAAAGAGTAAAAGGCATGTTACCAAAAAAGTTATGAGACCAAATAAGCAATCGAGTCACCTATAAATTATAATTAAACTTGCATCTATTTAGTGCTTGTCATGTACCAAGCACTAAACTACATACCAAGTGCTACAGATGTAAGCACACACATATGCAAGCACACACCCACACATACATGTATACACATGCATCCAATTTTTATCTTTATGAAGTAGGAAAGCTGGAGTAGAGGGTGGGTGGAGAAGGAAGGTAGGGAGGTAGGAAGGTTCAAGAAGGGGTAAAGTTCAGCAGGATTGCCTGAATTTTTTTAGTATGGACATATATTTGCTTTGTTATCAGGAAAAAATTGATCAAGATATTTCCATTTGGGGAGAAAGAGAGAAAAATATGTGATATTTTGTCTGTTCACCAAAAATATTACTCATTATTTTCACAAGATTAACTATAATTTTGATACGAGCCACTTTACCAAAAATAGTGCCTTTTTCATCTTGGTATTTCATCTTAGATTTTTCACATGAAAAATTATTAATACATGGTGGCTCAGTTGAATGACAAGTTACTTTTATTAGACACTTTTGGGAATGATAAGGTTTTGTAAGTTGACTCTAGTTCCCATTATGTTAAGAAATTAATGTTATAAAAATATGCAGTTTTTAAAAATATGTTTTTCTTCATAAAATACTTATTTTCAATAATATGCAAAAGTACAGTTTTAGTTTTTATAAAAACTCTTTGGACATTTAATATTTTCAAACATATACAAAATATTTATTCTGATGTCTTTAGTGAAGTTCAAATAAATTTATAAACTACATACTATACACAAGCATGTATACACACACATATTTTGGACACCTTGAACATATATATTCTGAAATGGATATATTCTAAGATCATATAAGAAAAATCATTTGTTTTACAAGAATGCCTCCAGCAAGGAGGCACTGGGCCACTGCTTCCACCATGCTGTTTTAAGATATATTTGGGCTCACAAACACATAATTAAAAGCTTTGTAGGGTAATAAAACACTTTGACACTAGGGGCAGACCTGTTGACCAAGACTGAAAATGTGGAGAATGATGAAAAGGGGTCTTAAATTCAATTTTTAAATTCACAAAGGGTCACCGCCATAGAAACATTTATAACTCAAAGTTTGACTTTCAGCTTTTCTGTATTGCTATCTTTTGCTGCCAGTTGGTGTAATGAAATATGACCACCTCAACACTAAAGGGAAAGATCATCCCATTTAATCAAATGAAATCAAATAACAAGAAAAGTTCTCACCTCTAGGGGTATAGAACTGTCCTCCAACTGTCAGGTGGATATGTTTCAAGGATCCTCTTGATTAAGGCCTCCAATATCTTTAGAAAAGAAATATCAAAACCTGTCATATAATTTGCACTGAAGTCATGTACAGAAATACGTGGATTTAAAAATCACAGATACAACAGATTGAAGGTTTCAACGTTTGACATCAATTCACCCTCCTAAACACAGTGCTCTTAGTGTGAAAGTGTCTGTCAAAAAACAAACGGTAATGTTTTCTTTGTAAATTTCTGTACTATCTTCCAGGAATGGTCTGCTAAAACAAATGTGGCTATGCATTCAAGGATATGGGAGTCCAACTTGTAAATGAATTATTTTTTATGAATATGTTGCACTTACATGCTACAAGATATGTCAACTTCTAGCCCTAAAAACACTGCCATTTTGATTCAGAATTCATGTATTAAGTAGATATAAATAAATATAATTCTTCGTCACTAAACACTGCTGAGTCGCAACATAAGATTTTGATGAACTGAATGACTAGCTACAGTCCCTGCTACTTAGTACTAAATAAGAGTATCCAAAAAGAATGAATTTATTTTTACTATAGAGAAAAAAATCAATTAAAAACTGAGCATACCTACATGAAAAAAAGATCTTGTGAGTTAGAAATGTGAGGTAGATCTTGTTCTCCTGACATTATTTTTACAAGGCATTGTGTAGATACTTTGTAAAAATTAAAGTCTTGCTTTCCCATGCCCACATGTTATTTAAAATTAAAGGTAGATCTTTAGCAGAAAAATCACTTTGAAGAAAAACATAGAGCCTATAGGAACACCATATTGAGTTGCTAGCTGTCCTAAATGAAAAGGTCTGACTGTGAATTTTTAAATATCATCTTAAAATCCTATCATACCTTAAAAAACTTAAAATGTGCAAAAGTTCTAAAATGAACTAGAAGTCAAGAAGTAAATGTTTGATATTCAGTAGTACCTGAAAATACAATGTAAAAAAAGTGAGTGTTTGGAAATTATTCTAACATCTTATGTCCTGTATCCATTTATTATGGAAAATGGCAGGCCTATCCCAATGTATTAAACGTAAAGCCAGAATTAACCAAATTTTAATCTTCTATATTTCCTTAAAGCTAAGCGGAGGCCTCGGCAACATGAACCCCTGACCACAGGAGTTGTTAGTGAAGAATATACTTTAAAAGTCTTGCTATTCCAAAACACAGCAGAGATCTATGCAGACTGTAATCTAATGAACTCTGCATGTAGGAGGAAAAAGAAGACCAAGTGTTGGTCATGATATTTTGTTGGAGAGTATGTGGATTGTTCTTTGGTTCTGAAAGGTGAAAGAGTAGGGAAGTGGAGGAAATGATCTTCAAAAGCAAAGATCATCTCCAAAATGTTTCTAGAAGAATTGACTTAGTCCGATGTTTCAAGACTTGTCTAATTATAAAACAATTACCTACACTCTTGTTAAAAATGCAGATTTCCAACAACATTCACCTTGCCCAAATTATGATCCAGTAGGATTGGAGTAGTGGCATAATCTGTATTTTTGAGGAGCACCCCAAGTGAGTCTTATGATAAGATAGGTTTGACAAACACTTTCCTAATCTTAATTGCTCAACCTTGCACTTTACCAACACAGCCTGATAACTAACCATTCAGTGTTGAATAAAGAAAACCATGTTCATTTGACTAAACAAGATCGAAGAGAAAACAGATTTCACATTACTTTAATGGGTACAAATAAAGCCAAAAATAGATTAATTTATGTCATGTGCTTTTTAAGTAATCTACTATTATAATTTTGTCAGTGATGATGCTAGGAAAAATGGACTACTGTAAGTCACAGCATGTCTTTATACTGCTATTATCTGATAAAGATGTGTTTTAATTTAAATAAGTAGAGAAATACATTTGTTATCCCATCCCGTTATTCCATTTTCCAAAATCTTCTCCAAACCAACAATTTAATAATTCTTAACATGCAGCACTGCTACTTATATAATTAGCATATAGTGGTTTTCAGGTTTTTAAATTAACTTATTTATGTATTTATTTTTTATAATTTCAACTTTTATTTTAGATTCAGGGGGTACCTATGGCAGGTTTGTTACATGGGTATACTGCATGATGCTGAGGTTTGGGATATGAATGATTATATCATGCAGGGGCTGAGCATTGTACTCAATAGATACCTTTTCAGTCCTTCCCCATTCCCCAGCTCCTTCCTCCATTAGTCTCCAGTGTCTATTGTTCCCAGTTCCCATTTATAAGTGAGAATATGTGGTATTTGGTTTTTTGTTCCTGAGTTAATTTGCTTGGGATGATGACCTCCAGCTGTATCCATGTTGATGTAAAGGATATATATTTGTTCTTTTTTATGGCTGCATTGTATTCCATAATATATTTGTACCACATTTTCTTTATCCAATCCACCATTGATGGGCCCCTAGGTTGATTTCATGTTTTTGCTAGATCTTAAATTAACAATGTAACATCTCAGTTAAAGGAACTAGAAAAATGAAAACAAACTAATTCCAAAGCTAGCAGAAGAAAAGAAATAACTAAAATTCAAGCAGAACTGAACGAAACTGAGAACCCAAAAATCTAAAGGATCAAGGAAAAGAGAAGACTCAAATAAGCACAATCAGAAACAACATATGTAACATTACCACTGACATCACAGAAATACAAAAGATCCTCAGAGATAGTATGAATACCTCTGTGCATACAAACTATAAAACCTAAAGGAAATGGAAACAATCCTGGAATACACAACCTCTCAAGATTGAATAAGGAAGATATTGAAACCCTGAACAGATCAATATTGTGTTCTGAAATTGAATCAGTCATTAAAAAAGACCCTACCAACGAAAACAGGCCCTGGACCAGATGGATTCACAGCTGAATTCTACCAGATGTACAGAGAAAAGCTGGTACCAATTCTACTGAAGCTATTCCAAAAAAATCAAAGAGGAAGGACTCCTCCATAACCAATTCTACAAAGCCAGCACCACCCTGATACCAAAACTTAACAAAGGCACAATAAAAAAAAAAAAATAGGAAACTGCAGGCCCATATCACTGATGAACATAGACACAAAAATCCTCAACAAAATACTAACAAACTGAATCCAGCAGTACATCAAAAATTTAATTTACAATGATCAAGTACGCTTTATCCCTAAGATGTAAAACTGATTCAACATATGTAAATTAATACATGTGATTCATTACATAAACAGAATTAAAAACAAAAACCTGATGATCATTTCAATAGATGTGAGAAAGCTTTTGGTAAAATTCAACTCTTCATGATAAAAACCCTCAACAAAAAAGACATCAAAAGATTGTACCTCAAAATAATAAGAACCATCTGTGACAGACCCACAACCAACACCATACTGAATGGGCAAAAGCTGGAAGCATTCCCCTTAGGAACAGGAATGGCCGGGCGCGTTGACTCACGCCTGTAATCCCAGCACTTTGGGAGGCTGAGGTAGGCAGATGAAGTAAGGGAGACCCTCCTGGCCAACATGGTGAAACCCCGTCTCTACTAAAACAACAAAAATTAGTTGGGGGTGGTGGTGCATACCTGTAGTCTCACTTACTCATGAGGCTGAGGCAGGAAAATTGCTTGAACCTGGGAGGTGGAGGTTGCAGTGAGCTGAGATGGCGCCACTGCACTCCAGCTTGGAAACAGAATGAGACTCCGTCTCAAAACAAAACAAAACAAAACAAAAAACAAGAAGAAGACAAGGATGCCTACTCTCACCACCCCTATTCTACACAGTACTGGAAGTCCTAGCCAGAACAATCGGGCAATAGAAAGAAATAAAAGGCATCAAAATAAGAAAAGGAGTCAAATTATCTTCCTTCACTGATGGTATGATTCTATACATAGTAAACCCTAAAGACTCTGCCAAAAGGCATCTAGACCTGATAAATGACTTCTGTAAAGTTTCAGGATACAAAATCAATGTACAAAAATCAGTAACATTTCTATACACCAGTAATATTCAAACTGAGAGCCAAATCAAGAATGTAATTCCATTTACAGTAGCCACACAAACACATAAAAACATACCTAGAATTACATCTAACCAGGAAGTTAATAATCACTGCAAGGAGAATTTTAAAACACTGCTGAAAGAAGTCAGAGATAAGACAAGCAAATGGAAAAACATTCCATGCTCATGGATGAAAAGAGGTAGTATCAATAAAATGGCCATACTCCACCCCCATGCAATCTACAGATTTAACATATTACTATCAAACTACCAAAATCACTTTTTACAGAATCAATTTCACCAAAGCAGCATGGTACTGTTACAGAAACAGGTTTTTTTTTTTTTTAATGAAGTATCCCTGTTGTCTCATATTGAGATTCTGAAGCCATGTACATATTCAATTTAATAAAACAGACTTTATATTAGAAAAAAATTCAGAAAACAATATTTTGCTATTTTAAAACTTTTGAAAAGGCTAGTTCTCCCCTCTGTAAGTAATTCTTCTTATCCATGATTATTAAAAGTATTTTATATTGAGTAGTCCACTGAAGATTTTGGTTGGTCCTCTTAGGAACCCAATCATCCCAATTGCTCCTTTGTTCCTAAAGTGCATGAATCTACCCTCACCTCAGACGATGGGTTCACAGTTTCTGCCACCAGCTGTCATCAGAAAGCCAATGAAAATGTTGTATTAAATAAGATAATTGCATATTCCAACTATCTCTCAAGTTGCTCTAAATTCTTCCTTGGATCAATGAACTGGACTACCAAAAACCTACATAGTTGAATTCCATGAACTTTATCCTTCATGGAGTTTGCATCACTGAATTGTCCACTGGTGGTAGGACGGGCTTTTATCAAAAGATCAAACAGAAAACAATACATTAATATTTTTGCTTCAGCAATCAAGTGTTTGAAACCATAATGTGTATTTACTGTAATATGCTCTCTATATAAATCCTCTTATAAGAAATCCCATTAACAAATTATTGTTAAGAAAAATATTGCTTTATCTGAATAATTGGCATACTTTTCCCATATAGATACTGAGAAATGACATGACTGAATATATTCTTCTTTTAAATTGGCTGTCATGAATCTTAAAGCCAAATTTAAAGCTTAAATTTGAAAGCTCAAATATACAAAGATACCTCTCTCTCATATTTAATCACACAGATATACATAAATTCACACATATTGACTCTAGTCTTTCCTTTCTTAACTCTTATATACTAAGAAAAATATCCTGATTATTTTCTACTATCATTTTTTAAGTTTTAAAAATAATTCACCTCAATTATTTTGTGGGACAAAAAAGATTTCCTACTTCTACTACTGTCAATACTAATACTATCCAGCAACTATTAATGAGAATTACTTTGAGCTCAATTGCTAGGACTATTTCAACATTAAAAATGAAGTCATTAAAGTTTAAGGGGTTAAATAACTGATTCACAGCCTCACCACTAGTAAATGTCAGACTCAAGTTTTGAAGCTAGGTCTTAGATCGAATTTAATCTCATATATTTAACCACTGTGGTATGTTATAAATAACAAACATAGAATTTACTAATTTCTCTAACAGAAATTAGTAAAAAAAATTTCTCTAATAGAAATTTTAACAGTATACTGATTTGAAATCATAAACCATTGTTATGTGTCAATCTTTATTTTCCATTTTTAGTCAGTGATATTTGTATATCACAAATAGAGCTTAATACTCACTCTATTGATTACAGGCTGATATATTAGGTTAAGCACAATACTTTTGCACCAACCTAATAGTTTGGATGTCCCATCCAAATTTCATATTAAGATGTAATACCCAGTGTTGGAGGTGGGGCCTGGTGGGATGTGTTTGGGTCATGGAGGCAGATCCTTCATGGCTTGATTCTGTCCTCGTGATAGTGAGTGAGTTCTCATGAGATCTAATTGTTATAAAATGTGGCACTGCTCACCCAGCTCTTGCTCCTGCTTTCATTATGTGACATATCTGTTCCCAATTTACCTTCTGCCATAAGTAAAAGTTCTCTGAGGCCTCCCCAGAAGCCAAACAGATGCTGGTGGTATGCTTCCTGTACAGCCTGCAGAACCATGAACTGATTAAACCTCTTTTCTTATAAATTACCTATCTCAGGTATTTCTTTATAGCAATGCAAGAACAGCCTAACACAAAGGCCATCCCTTCTATCTTTGTACCTCACACCGTAACAATTCAGGGGCTTATACACAGTTGTAAGGCAGAAAATTATCAAAAAGTTTTTAACTTAACAAAAACAACCAAAAACCTAGTAATTAAACAAAAAGAAACTATTCTTGTGTTACTCGACTATTAAAGACTGAAACTTAATAACCCTACTCTGCTTCATTGGCCTCCTTGGTCACTAGCAAACTCATACTGTGTTAGATTCCAAAATCAAATGCCTGAAAGAGATGTCAGAAGTTATGTATAGTGTTTCTGCCTCACTTGATTTCCCTCAAATCCTAGCACCTAATTCTAAGCTGCCATGTACAAGAAGTGTACTCTATTATATCAGTCTTAACATAAAGTTAGTTTCCTTGCAATAGTCTTCCTTTGAAAAATGGATCTGAGAATGACAAGAAGAAGGTGGCTGCCTACATTTCCTGCTAGTGGTAAGCATAATTTAGATTGTGGATTCTTGGAAGACTGCCATGTAGACAGGTGGTTCTCTACATTTTTATTCAGAGCTCATATTTCTAAGTGCTGAGAAACCACAATGATAGATGGTATAAAATACATGGCTAGATATTCAAGGAATTAGTTTAAGTCAAATATTCATCAATTCTGTCTTCTAACATTTGCTCTCTGGAGTCAGGAACTAAATATTCAGATGCCCTAGTCTATCAAATCATGGCATGTTAGACCTCAAAGCTTTGTATGGAATTTTCTATAAGTGCTGTTTCTCATTCCCATAGGGAAGCGAAAGCTATCCTTTAAATATAAACTATAGACTGTCAATTTAGACCAGCTTTCTCAACCTATTTATTAGCAAAAGTGAAACAACAAAAACCAGTTTTTAAGCTTGTTTGTATCACATACACAGTCTGAAAATGTACTTTGTTTACATGTATAACTTGATAGACAAAGTTAATAATCTTTAACGATTACTTTTACTGTTATAAGAGCAAATTGAAGTTATGCAAGGTTCTGTATATGCTTTATTTTACAAGTCAGAAATCAATATTATTATATGGATCACTATCAAAGCAGGCTTCTTTCTTGGCCTCCAAATCTAATCAATTACAAGCAAACTTCCTCACAATTTCTCAAACCCGTCCTTTCTCTCAATCACCACTGACATGGCCTTTGTTCAGGCAACCATCATTTCTGGTCTGATTAATTACCATTGTCCTAACTGGGCCAAGTTTATCCTCTTTTGATCTATGCCTCACATTACTACCAGGGTGTTATTTCTAAGACCTAATTATACCACTCCCTTGTTTAGAATCCTTTAATAACACCCAAAAGACTATAAAGGATAAATCCTAACTGCTTATTATGTCACACAAGGCCATTTTAAATCCGGTATCTACTACTCATCCAGCCTCATCTCCTATCACTCACTCCCACTCCTTCATCCCAGGAATTAGCAAAATGCTTTGCATGTAGTTGACAATCAGTATGTTGAATTAATGATTGAATTGTTTTAAGTCATTGATACACAGAAAGGTTAAGTGACTTGTTCACTATCAATACAAGCTGCTATGACTACTGAACCATTTTTTGCTACTCTATAAATCCACCAAATAATAAAAGAGGTAAGCAATTGCCTTGCTCTCTACATGATACATCCATTAGAGCACACTTAAAGTATTGAGTGTTCAACCCTGAGTAAAATATTTTTCTCCCTTAAATAATACAGATTATAAAAATTGGATAAAAATGGGGTTGGTCTCTGCACCAAGTTAAGGAATTGTTCCTGTATTCATATTCTTCATTAATACCTTCTCCCAGTCTGGTCCTTCACTATATAGGCACATCTATTCAAACCATATGCTGTCAGTTGCCTTGCATATGCTTCCCCTATGGGCTATTTCAAGGAAATTACCAGCTTTCAAGTGAGGTCTTGGAGTAATGTGTAGGCTTCAAGCAAATGTGTGCTATTTTACCATTATCCCTTATGTCTTTGACAATTTGCAATTTCATAAATCACAACATAAACATAATTTTAAAATAATTTTAGTCATATGTTTCAACTCTCATAGGAAATTGTGCTATGCTTAATGTATTTAATAAATCATTGAATAAACCAAATGAAAGTAGAATGTGATATAAATAGACATGAAAGGCTTTCCCTGGATGAAATTTAACTTTACAAATGAGTCAAGAGACTCGACCAAGGGCAAGGCAGCCAGAATGTCTCAAGGGGGAAAAAAAGCAATATACAAACAATTGCATATGATTCCATGTTAAAATAACTCCAGTCTTTTCCCCCTGTCATATGGATGCAACTATTTTGTCTTATAAGTTTATGTATCATTCACTCTGAATCTTAAAACTTTTTCATTTCACCCTTTGACAAGGCTCATCATAGAATAAATTTCAGGCCCACATAAGTTTTAAACAGTGAATTATGATTCTTTCTTTCTGAAATCTTTAAATCTCTCTTTGCTTTTCTTCTGTTCTTGCTAGCCTCCCCAATATTTTATAAACATACAATAAATTATATGTGATCTCTGTCCTGGATATTCAGTGCTAAATGTGATGGAAACTAAGGCTTGTACTATTCTCTTCCCTCTTGAATCTCCAGTTCTGGTTTGGTAAAAGTCAAGGATATCATTTGTTATAAGCATCCTTAACAATATAAGTTTTAATTAATTTTATTAAAAAGCATATACTATGCAGTGCTTCATGGTAGAAACAAAGTTACTATGAATAAAATAATTTGTTCATAATTTGTTTATATGGACAAAGAAGATTCAACAATTTTCTCTCTCTTACACCCTTAAGTGATGTCATATTGATGAATTATTGGGTGAACAATAATTTCTAAGAAAGACAGAGAACATAAAGATTTTAATTTCCCTGATTTACTTTTTAAGGCAAGATTTTGCTATTTTGCTTGTATTTGGAATTACAAGACCGAGCACTAGCTCAGATGCAAACTAATTTTTAGAAAGCTACCTAATCTCCCCTAACCTTCAATTTCTTAACCTGGAAATTAAAAGGGTTGGATTGGACCATTTAATCTCTGAATGCTCCCCAAAGCCCCTTCAATTTACAGCATTCTGCAATTTCATTTTGCTTTTTGTACATAATTTCTCACTTCCACTGTGGTACTTTTCATATATCAGAAATGTCTTATTTATTTTGTTTGTGGTTCAATGTTAACATAAATATTTTATTTGCATAAACATTCAGGGAGCATAACATTTTCTTCTTATTCAGAAAGAAGAGTACAACCTCAGGGGGATGAGATACACCATAATATCTCTCACAATTATTGTCACATTTTTATCATGATCATATCTTGAGAATGGGAGTCTGAACCCTTTATTTCAGATGGATAAGGAGACCAAACAGTTATCTAAAACAAAGTTTTTTTTTTTTTTTTTGAGATCTCACTTTGTCCCCCAGGCTGAAATTGAAATGCAGTGGTGCCATCTAGGCTCACTGCAGCCTCAACCTCCCAGGTTCAAGCGACCTCCTGCCTCTACCCCCCAGGTAGCTGGGACTACAGGCGTGTGCCACCATGCCTAGCTAAGTTTTGCATTTTTCTGTGGAGATGGGGTTTCGCCAGGTTGCCCAGGCTGGTCTTCAACTTCTGAGCTCAAGCAATCTGCCCTCCTCAGCCGCCCAAAGTGCAAGGATTATAGGCGTGAGCCACCGCACCTGGCTAGAACAAACACTTAAAAAAAATAATTGGACCTTAAAGACAAAAAAATTAAAAGACTTATAATGGCCATAAACAATATTTATATAGTACTTATCATTAACAGACTCCATGCTTTCAAAAATAGGCTCCAGAGTAGAAATAGGTTTTCTACATGAATTAATGTGATGGAGCTGAAGCACCAAGAATTACCTGCTTCTTTGCTCAAGAACAGCAACTGAATCCAACTGCTTTCCACTAGGTGAAGAGTCAAACATTGTAAAGTGGAAAATATCCCAGGATGTCTGCCCATCCCACTTCTCCTTCTTTGAGAAGGGTCACTCACTGCCCTTAGTAGCCATTTTTGTACTTTGCTCCCTGTCCACAGCTGATTGGACTGTAAGTGGAAACCCTCCGCTTGCATAGTCAATCCATTGGCTGAATTATAACAAAGAATATTTCTAGTAATTGGGTGAAGAGACACTAGCTAGTTGGTCAGTGGCACTCAAGCTGGAAGTCTATGTAAGCTAGGAGTGGGTACCACATGTACCCTGAACTATCAAGAGAAAGATGGAGGAAGGGAGGGAAACAGAGAATGAGAGGGGTAAAAAGGGAGAAAGGGGTGTATAAGAGACAGGGAGAGTAAGAGAGAGAGGAGTGAAAGAGACAAAGATAAGGGTGGGGATTCAGACTTAAAAAGAAAGATAAAGAGCTATATCTCTACTCTTGGGTTGTATTTTAAAAAGTATGCATCCCAATAAATTCTCCTCTTTAATTCAATCTAATTTGAGTTGATATTTTTTTCTTGTAAGTTATCTTTCCATAAGACCTAATGACTCTCGAATCAGTTCATGATTCTTTCCCTAAACTCTCTACTACTGGGTCAGTGTGGTATCTAGTAACTACTACTTATATTTGCAAAAGTAGATAAGTGGGTTCCACTAACTATGAAACAGTTATCTATTTCCATAAATGATAGCTCGGCACCAAATACATTTAAAAGTGATGTGATTTTTTTTCTTTTTCTTTCACTGTGAAAGATCAATATTCTTTCTAGTCAACTTCCAAAAATAAAAAGAAGCCAAAGAATGACTTTAGTGAGATCCTGGATTTTCCCTTTCTCTACTTTTTCTGCAGAAAGTAAGTTTTTGCTCTACTAGTTGTGATTAGGAAAAATATATTATGTAAAAGTGCTGGAAACTACAATTGATTCATAAGAGTTTTTGTTATTTCTAATAATTTCTTATGCCCTGAGAGTACAAAACTACTTAAAAATGCTTTTTGCATTACAAATTTTAATACACCAGCATGGGAATGGTTTGGGTTGCATTGAGTTTGAAAACGTGCAAAAATATTGCTTCTGACATCAACAATTGATCCCCTAATTTTAAATCCTTTTTCTGTATATATCTGTCAGGTTATTTGAGTATACATTGGTATATGACATCAATTAGAAAAGGAGAACCGTTATGAGTGACATAGAAAAAGAAAAAGGGTAGGCAGCGGTAAGGAAAGATGGACCTCAATGGAGAGCGGAAGGCAAGGATAAACTGGATCTGAGGCCAGCTTCTCATGACCTTCGACTTCAATGCTGTGGGTGTTCTGTGATGGAAACTACAACTGATTCATAAGAGTGTGTGTTTTTTCTGATTATTCCGGAAGCTCAGACAAGCACAAAACTACTTAAAAATGGTTTCTGCATTATAAATTTTAATAAACTAGTGTGGGAAAAGCCGGAGCTCATTATCACAGAGCTCAACATGCACCTTACTTGGGAGTCAGAAGCTGCAGGCCTTGCCAGGAGCTGGAGGAGCTGCAGGCCCACCACTGCTCAGCACCAACAAGGTGAGCCCTCAAACAAACAGCAACATTAGAAGGCTGCAAACAGAGAAGTGCCCTCAATTGACCTTCCCAGCATAAAAGAACATGCTTTCTGCTTTGCTTCCACTTCCACCTACCACATCTCATGCACTGTGTCTTTTGCATCTCACATTAACCTGGAAGTATGTGGCAAAGAATAGAGGGAAATATCCTTCCAGCTTAGTTAACTCAACATCACGTAAATCTACCACACTGTGGTTCTTGCTTGCTACCATCCTCTTATTGGTGAAATACCAACAAAGCCCAAATCTTAACTTCCTCATTGATTTGACAAGTTATTCTTGGGTTAAAACAAGAAAAATTATAACATTACAAAGTTTCAAGTTTAGCTTTTTTTTTCTCACCAGAAACACAGTATTCTGCATACCGTAAGTGCTCATATATATTGATAAGTTGAATTACATGAAACCAGGTGTTTACAACCCACAATATGTGCTTGACCTAATCCCTCCTTGTTACCTATGTTATTGTCCCTTGACCATCAGATTGAGCCACATATTTATTTTTCATTTACTGTCTCTTGCCAGTTCTTTCTTGAGCACTTGCCAGTAATATGCAACATAATATAACCTATGGTTAGTTCCCATGGCTCTTGAAATTTTTCAGATTATAGAGAGAGAGTGTTTGATGACAAATAGCTGGATTTATAGTAATAAATCATGTAATTTATTCATGTAAATAAAAACTGTATGACTGGAGTTGTTGTGCTATACTTTTCTGAAGGGATAAACAAAGCATTTAATTCATTTTATGCTTTGGCTGTTTGCAAAGCTTTCCTGGGTTGCATGGGTCATTTTTATGTAGGATAAATCGACATGTCTCCTGCTAGTAGAGCTCTGCTCTTTTCAACGGTTTCTTAATGTTTGCAAAGTCATGGAACCCTCATAAGAATATATGAAAGTTATGTACCCTCTCTATGTACACATATATATATAAATTACATATGTATATATATAAATTACATATGTGTATATATAAATTATATATGTGTGTATATACACACACACACACACACATATATTTATGATTTTATACAATTGTAAAGGAGTCAGAGATCTTCTGTAGCCATCTACAGATCCCTTCTGGAAAGCAAATAGACCTCAAATCTAAAAACTTCTATTCTTGTCTAATGATGATGGTTATGAAGAAGATACTTGAAATCTCTAAGATATTAATTCAAATATATCATAACTACATTGAAATCTCCTCGTGGGGGTGGAAATACTTTACATTTAAAAAAAACGCTGCAAGCCTCTCTACCAGGCAGTGACTCTGTGTCTCTGACACTGTTTTGGTGTTTACAGGCTGCCTTTTCCATACTATCTGTGTTTTTATTTCTTTTCATTACCATTTTGACCACCTGCTTGGTGTTCTAACACAGTTCTTTCTAACTTAATTGATGCCCAATTCGTGTGTTTTAATACATTTTAAATTACCATATATTATATGGATCTTATTTGTCTTTATGAAAATGTTCTCAAATTTTTATATCATGTTTTTACATTTGATGCATGAACCTCAAAGTTATTTTCATTCCATGTGGTGCTGATCTGCTGGTAAGGTTTGGATACTGTTGACAATCTCCAAGCAAAAGAAGAGATTTCTGTTTTAGTAATTTTGAGCCCAGTTGATTTTAGAAAGTAGATTCTCACAATTTAAAAATGTCCAGTTTCACAAGGAGAATTTTTTCAGCCTACACACATCTGTATAGATTGTCCATTGTTTAAATCATAAAGCAAGATTCTGATTTTTAATTTGTTCTGGCATGAAATTAAGTACAACATCTGTTTGGCACATGTTTTACCTTTTTATCCCTTTTGCTCATTACTGCAGTTTTCCTACCCAAAGATTTCCAACTGAAAATGTTTTTGAAACCTTGATTTGTATTCTTAAAGATAAGAAATTTTTTAAAATAAGTTTTCTGTGCTTAAAAACTAATAAACATGTTTTATTGCCAAAGTGAGTAAATCTTCACTTTGGTAAGGTGATCCTCACTTGGTAAGGTGATCTTCACCAAATTAAGAAAAAAAAAAAAAGAAGCTTTTCTATGTCGCTGTGTCTAAAACTGGCTTTTCTTTAGCAAGGTGGTAAGGAAGATACAAAGTATTACTCAGGTGTTACCATGCCCTCCTGACATAGCTGTAGTTTTGCCTCGGATGAGGCAATGTGGACACCATACCCTCCTGCATGCGTTCTGCTTTGGGGGTTGGCCAGAGCTCTGTCTCCCTGGACTCCATCCAGCTGAAGTCTGTGACTCCCAAAAACATAAGAAAGAGGCAAAATGGGTTGAGAGACTTACTGATATGCTGCATTAGAAGATGAAAACTTCATAGTAAAATATCATAGGTGGGGACAAAAGAGAACAGTATATTCTAAAAAATTTTACTGAATTATTTTTTTCCACATACAGTCAGGCAGCCATGGGGATATGTTCTGAGAAATGCACTGTTAGGTGACTTCATCTTTGTGCAAACATCATAGAGTATTCTAGACAAACCTAGATGATATGGCCTATATACACCTAGGCTATATGGTATAGCATATTGCTCCTTTGGCTGCAAACTTGTCTAGCATGTTACTGTATTGAATAATGTAGGCAATCCTAACACAATGGTAAGTATTTATGTATCTAAATATAGCTGAACATTGAAGAGGTACAGTGAAAATACAATATAAAAGATTTAAAAATGGTATGCCTGCACAGGGCACTTACCACGAATGCAGCCTGCAGGTCTGGAAGTTGCTCTGAGTGAGCGAGTGAGTGAGTGAGTGAGTGAGTGAGTGAGTGAGTGAGTGGTGAGTAAGTGAGTGAGTGATGAGTGAATGTAAAGGCCTAGGATATTACTGTACACTACTGGAGACCTAATAAACACTGTGCACTTAGGCTACGCTACACTTATTTTTAAAACTTTTCTTTCTTTAATAATAAATTAACTTTAACTTACCCTAATTTTTAAATAAACTGTAATTTTTAAAACCTTTTGACTCCTTTGTAATAACATAGCTTAAAACAAAACACATTGTATAGGTATACAAAAATATTTTATTTATATCTTTATTCTATAAGTTTTTTCCAATTTTTAAAATTTTCATCTTTATACTTTTAAACTTTACATTTAAAATGAAGACACAAACACACACATTGGCCTAGGCCTACACGGGGTCAGGATCATCAAAATCACTATCTTCCACCTCCACCTCTTGTCCCCCTGGAAGGTCTTCAGGAGCAATAACAGGCATGGAGCTGTCATCTCCTATGATAACAATGCCTTCTTCTTCTGGAATGCCTCCTGAAAGACCTGCCTGAGGCTGTTTTACAGTTAACTTTAAAAAAAAAATGAAATGAAAGCAGTACATGCTAATGATGATAAAAAGCGTGATAAATACATAAGCCAACAACCTAGCCTTTTATTATCAAGTATTACATACTATGCATAATTAAATGTGTTAGACTTTTATACTACTGGCATTGCAATAAGTTTGTTTACACTAGCATCATCACAAACGCTTGAGCAATGTGTTGTACTATGAGGCTACCATGTCCCTAGTGACAGAAATTTTTCAGCTCCATTATAATCTTAGGGGACTGCCATTGTATATGCAGTTCGTTGTTAACTGAAACATTGATATGCAGCACATGACTGTATTTTTCCTTTCTTCTGCCCTCAGATTTCCAGACGCTAAGCAGATTTCTTTTCTTTTCTTTTTTGTTTTTTTGGGACAGAATTTCACTCTTGTTGCCCAGCCTGGTGTGCAATGGTGTGATCTTGACTCACTGTAACCTCCGTCTCCTGGGTTCAAGTGATCCTCCTGCCTCAGCCTCCCAAGTAATTGGGATTACAGGCACACACCACCATGTCCGGCTAATTTTTGTATTTTCAGTAGAGATGTGGTTTCACCATGTTGGCCAGGCTGGTCTTGAACTACTTTCCTCAGGTGATCCGCCCACCTCGGCCTCCCAAAGTGCTGGGATTACAGGCGTGAGCCACCGTGCCCGGCCTAAGCAGATTTCACTTCTAAATTCCTTGCTTAGAGATACTTGAAACCCTTTCCTTCTCTCCCTAAAGAGATTCTTCTGGGTGATGGGGAGGGGAGGAAAGAGGTAGATGGCTCTGAGAAGACTAAGACGGGGAGGAGAGATTCCTTGGGACTGGAGAGAAAACTGTGTGGGTCCCTTGCTAGTGTGTGTGTGGGGAGGGTTTGTCTCCAGGGTCAGAAGTCACATACATATGATACCATTATGTGAAAACAATAACCATCACCCACCAGTGTCCAGAAGGAAACCAAAATAAATATGCCTGAAAATTTAAGGAACTTGTATTGAAATAGTTCGCTCTTCTTCTAGTATATAATATTAAAACTTTTATGAGCATTGCTTTCCTTTTAAATAAAAAACATTCACAAAATGAAGATGATAACCTTTTTTAGCTCTGTTTTCCAAAAGAAGTCCAGTTGGATCCACATAACTTAGGTGCCTCAAGCTATCTTTCTCCTAATTACTGCATGAATTCATATCATCATTATTATAAGGTAACTTTAAATGGACCCACACAGGCTGAAGCATTCCTGGAAGTGCAATTCTCTATGGAAAATAATGCTAGACACCACAATAAAAGAAGCCAAATGTGTTAAAATGCAAGGTTAAAATTAATAAGAAAGTATTTTTAGTATCTTTTAAACACATTAAATATTGTACAATTGTGCACATTTATCAAATTTCTGGTTTCCCCCACATACATGATTGGAAAGCTCTAATTTGAAAGATATCACTTTAAATAAATTTTCTGTTGTTCAATTCTTTGAGAAATCTCAGAAGCTGAAAATACTAATTTATGATAGGCGAGGAAATCACTCACTAAGAAAAACAACCTGATATCCACCCTAAAACAATGCTGTGGTTTGGTTCAACTATCCCTTACTAAGCCACTTTCCAAATTAACATTGAGAAAGGGTTTTTTTTGATAGTATTCCTTTTGCAAAAAATTAAATAACTACAGAAAACACAAAGTTTCCTAAACATTCCTAATTATGTCTTTACTTATATGCATTTTTAATGAAGAAATCAAAGTAATTGCTAACTCTGGAGTAGTGTATACAAATCCATTTATTTTTGTTTAAAAAACATGCAGCTGTCTCTT
Organism: Macaca nemestrina; assembly: GCF_043159975.1. Lineage (NCBI taxonomy): Eukaryota > Metazoa > Chordata > Mammalia > Primates > Cercopithecidae > Macaca > Macaca nemestrina. The sequence continues at coordinate 79,171,784 of NC_092135.1, read as the reverse complement.
TGAGAGCCTTTAGGAGGTGAAGTTATATGACTCCCCAACATGGGACGTTCTTAGCACTTACAGCTTACACACAGAATTTTTCCACCACTTGTTCTTTACACTTAGCAGTGAATGGCTAAATCTGGAAATACTGTGTCTTGTTACTAAAAAAAAAATAGCACTACACTTGGTAGTCCAAAGACTTGTTTCATATTCAGCAAATTTCTGAAACCCAGAGTGTAAAATTGGGTGTAAAAAGGTCCATGACAGCCAACTATTGCATTTTTTAAGTAGCTTTTAAAAATAAACTTTTAGAGAAACTGCAGCTGTTTTTGTTTGCCAGCTTAGACCTGCATTACTTTTCATCAATATTAGGAGGGTTTTGAATGAATGCAGGGTTATGTTCTAGGCAGTTAATAAAATATATGTGAGCGCAACTATAACTAATGAAACATTTTATCTACCACGCATGGACATGTTGGCATTCTATCCAATTATCTTACATGATGATACGGTTTAGCTCTGTATCCCTACTCAAATCTCACCTTGAATTGTAATAATCCCCTCTTGTCATGGAAGGGAGCCGTGGGAAGTAATTGAATCATGCGTGGGTGGGTTTTTCCTGTACTGTTCTCATGATAGTGAATAAGTCTCATGAGACTTGATGGTTTTTATAAAGGGGACTTCTCCTGCGTAAGCCCTCTTGGCTGCTGCCATGTAAGACGTTTCTTTGCTCTCCCTTCCTCTTCTGCCGTGATTGTGAGGTCTTCCCAGCCATGTGTAACTGTGAGTCCATTAAACCTCTTTCCTTTATAAATTACCCAGTCTCAGGTATGTCTTAATTAGCAGCATAAGAACAGACTAATACACATGGCAAGTACATGGCATTTTCAGCAGATAATTTGAGGTAGTGGGCAACGACATGGGACAAGGAATTGGCAGCATCTGGGGGTGGGAAAGACTGCATCAGCAACTGGCTGTTCCTGTGGTCACTTATTTTCCTTTGAGCCCCATTCCTCCCCTCTATATAATGGAGATTGTACTAATTATAATAAATCTGATGTGATGATTGACTGCTAATAGCATATATGGAAAATAGGCAGTTCAGGGTCTTGTGCAGAGTCTTTGATGACATTGAGATTATTGTGGCTATTACTAAGATGACAATGACTGTAGCACATGCTGTCTGTGTTCCTCCCAACTCTCTCAAATCTCTTTTGATCTGCCTGGGTATGGTGCTTCCATTTTCAAAAGCCATACCTGTGATACTTCCTCAGAGGGTTACTCTCTGGCTGCCACAGCCTATGATTGCTGTGGAGAGAGAACAGAAATTAGCTGAAAACTTATATCCTTACCACTAATGGGACTTGTGTGGGTATAAATACCCCATTTCCCCAGCACTTGCCAGGGCGATCTCTGAGGTATGGCCTGCATGCTTCCAGAGTTTCTTCATCTCACTGGAACTTGGCTTAATCCACCCTGGCTTGGCCTCCTTTCCTTCCCAGTCCCACTGTCTGTTCCTCTTATCTTTTTTCCCTTGGGAATATTTCTTAGTAAATGACTTTTCCACAAATTCTCATCTGAGAGTCTGCTTCTGAAGAGCGCTAATCTAAGGTAGCAATGAAGAAAGAGATCAAGAAACAGAGAAGAAAGATGGATGTAATGGTTAATTTCATGTGTAAATTTGACTGAGACACAGGTGCCCAGTTATTTAAGTATTATTTGACTGTGTCTAGGATAATGTTTCTGGCTGAGATTACTATTTGAATTAATAGAGTAAAGCATATTTTCTTCCAATGTAGGTCTCTTCCAATATCTTGAAGGCATTAATAGACCAAAACACCGAGAAAGAGAGAATCCACTCTGTCTGCCTGATGGTCTCTGAGCTAGGACACGGGTCTTCTCCTGCCTTCAGACTTGGACTGGAACATACTCTGTTGACCCTCCTGGTTATCAGGTCTTCAGACTCCAGAATTGCATGATCCAATTTAATACATTTCTCTCTCTCTCTCTCTCTCTCTCTTTCTCTGTGTGTGTCTGTGTGTGTGTGTGTGTGTAGTGGAGGATTCAGAAGTAAAATTATTTCTAATACTCTTCACTTAGAGTAACAATAGAGTATGTGTGTGCTGAATTAGAATTAGAGTAAGAATAGAGTCTATGAATTAGCATAAGAATAGATTGTGTGTGCGGTGAATTAGAGTAAGAATTAGAGTAAGAATAGAGTGTATGAATTAGAGTAAGAATAGTGTATGTGGTGAATTAGAGTACGAATTAGAGTAAGAATAGAGTATATGAATTAGAGTAAGAATAGAGTGTGTGTGGTGAATTGGAGTAATAATTAGAGTAAGAATAGAGTGTATGAATTAGAGTAAGAATAGACTGTGTGTGTGGTGAATTAGAGTAAGAATTAGAGTAAGAATAGAGTGTGTGTGTGGCGAATAAGATTAAGAATTAGACTAAGAATAGAGTGTGTGTGTGTGAAACAGAGTAAGAATTAGAGTAAGAATAGAGTGTGTGTGTGGTGGGAAGGACAGTGAGATACAATACAGAGATTATTTCTGTGGTAGTAGACGGAGCCAGAACCAGTCCTCCAACATATCCACAAGGAATATGTAGGGTCACAAATAATATTATGGATCAGAAGATTCACATTCTTTCCCTGGTGGATTTCCAGTATGTACAATTACTATGCATCTTGCAACATTTTTCTGGATTAGTCTGCTAGACTGTATTCGTCTGCTCCTTGGAGCTGCTTAAGGTCAGGGGCTTTGTGGTCAGGAGCCACCTGTGAATGCCCAGTGCTCACTGAATGGTTGATAGATAAGTTAGTGACTGAGTAAATTAATAGTAAGAACTTCACAGAGTCATCTCATCAATGCCATATTTTGAGCATTCTGTTTTATAACACTTTTCTTTAACTAAAGACCGACCACATAATATGATGAAAAGAACAAGGGACAGGAATCAGGAGCCTTGAACATGATTATTGTGTGTTGCTGCCAACTGATCTGACTTGGAAAATGTGTGAGGTTTTTGAGCTTTAGTTTCCTCACTAAAATACTAAAATATTTGAACTTATAATATTACATTAGCTTTAATATTACACATTGGCCACAAGAAAAGAAATAAGAGTAGAAAACACAATTTTTCTATTTGCATTTTGTACGAAATCTAGATAGCCAGTGATCGATCTTGACACCTTGAATATATAAAATTTTTCAGCCCTCTTTAAGATTACAAAATTATAAATTCAAAACTACAAAGGTAAATATTAATTTAAATGAGATAAATGCTACAAGGTACATAATTGAAAAGTTAAAAATGCAACAAGTTACATAATTGAAAAGTTAGAAAATAGCATAGATATCAAAAATTCAAAAAAATGTATTTCAATAATTAACCACCTGACACAACTTTATTTTCCCCAGCTTTTTGGCTGCATACTCTTTGATTGCTTCGCCATATGATAATGATTTTACAATGTTATAGAGAACGTAGATTTAGTCTTTGCTTTTGTATGACTAAAAGGTTATTTTTTAGTTGATAACATAGAAAATTTTTAATTGATTTTGACATCTGAGCTTCTAAATTTCATTACAATATGCTAAGTGAGTTTTTGGCATTTTGAAGCTTCTGCCAGTATTCTGTCTTTTACTTTGTTTTTTTGGCTTCCATCAACATACTTCATTTCAGTCATATTTGAATGCTGAGCTGATGAACAATCATGAAAAACATACAAAATTAAGCTGAAATTAAGTAATACACTATAGCAAACCAAATCCATTCTTGAAATGCCACCGTGTAGTATGAACCAGTATGATTGTATAATCAAATTCCTTTTTTACCACATATCAACTTATTGATATATGTGCTCATTTCCTCTCCTACAAAGTAAATGGATTTTGCAAGGTAGTGTTTTTAACTTTTCATTATGAAAACTTTCAAATATAGAACAATAGCACAGCAAGCATCTATGTGCCCACTGCCTGGATTCAATAATTAACATTTTGCCATATTTACATCATTAACATATTATGCTTACATTTCACAGTGCCACTGAAAATTTTGCATACTTTCTCTGAAGCTGCCAAACTTCCTTAGGTAAAAATGAGTGAGATTCTCTAGAACATGTTTAGATGTATAAAACATGCAACATCTCATTCAGAGGCATTCAGTGTAGTACAACAACAGGTTTTCTGATTATTATGATAAACTATATTTTGTGCAATTCCCCAAATAGTATGTATAATGCATATTTAACTGTATGCATTATGTTAGCCAGTATATTCCTGAAAGGAAAGAACTTGCATTTTCATTAGGCATGCGTGACAGCCAAACCCTCACCTTTCCGATCTACATATCGACTGACTGGATGTCTTTTCCCAGATTCACTGCAGTTCCATTCATGTCCATCTATGTGTTTCTTCCATGCCTTACATTTCTGGCACCAGCCACTGCAGGATGGTGTTTTAAGACTTCTAGCCATGGACAGTAAGAGTATTTTTAGAAGTCATTTGTACCTCTGAAGAGCTAGCCATAATCTCACTATGCACACCAGTGATGGCAAAAAAAAAAAAAAATATTTATCCAACCTTTTTTTATATGGAATCCCAAAAATGTTCACAGCCCTTCCTATGTTTCCTGATATGGGGATGTGCGTGTATAGGAGGTTGAGGTGTAAGAGAGGAGAAGCCAGACTGAAAAGAGATAATGGTCTTAGCCAGTTATGGCTAAGATCATTTTCCTTGTCAATAAGTGAGAAGTCTTGAAGTTAAAGTTGCATGCACTTCATGGTATATCTGTCTCTGTTCCTATTTATCTCCTCACATATGTCTGGTAAAAACGATGTCTAAGACACCCAGAGATAAAAGGACTCTAGAATCATCCTGTGAATATCCCTATGGTTATGTAGAAAAATGTCCTCAATTTCTGAATATACAAGCTGAAGTATTTAAGATGAAATGCCCTGACAGTTAAAATTCATTTTAAAATGGCTTGGCACATTTTAGATAGATATGCATGCATTAGTGAAGCAAATATGGCAAAATGCTAGCAATTGTGGAACCCAGATGGTGTGTATATGGATGTCCATTGCACCCTTTTTCTACTTCTCTGTGTGTTTGAAAATTTTCATAATAAGTCTAAAATAAGGTACCATTTAACAACCATTTTCTCAGGAGAAGATGAAACTGAGGCCCAGAGGAGCCAAGATACTTGCCTAAAGTCACAGCACACACTGCTTCTCCTTTTCTCTGGCTGCTCTCCTGGTGAGATGATCCAGAATTTCTACCTTAGGTGATTTTCTTGCCATAAAGGCCAGGTTTGCATTTGACTTCTCATTCCGTAGCATCTCCCATTCAACACAACATAAATGTCCAGGGTTTGTGGTAATACAATGCTAAGAAGTATGACTTTTGTCTTCTTCTATTCATGAGTAAGGCCTGGGTAGTAGAGGTAGCTAGGTGTATTAATCCATTTTAACACTGCCATAAAGAACTACCTGAGACTGGGTACTTTTTGAAGAAAACAGGTTTAATTGACTCACTGTTTTGCAGGCTGTACAGGAAGCATGGGTGGGAGTCCTCAGGAACCTTACAATCATGGCAGAAGGCGAAGGAGAAGTGAGCACATCTTACCATGGCGGAGAAGAAGAGCAAGAGAGCATGAAGGAAGAAGTGCCACACACTTCCAAACAACCAGATCTCCTGAGAACTCACTCATTATCACAAGAACAGCAAGGGGGAAGTCTTCCCCCATGATTCAATCCCCTCTCATCAGACCCCTCCCCTGACACAAGGGGATTACAATTCACAGTGATATTTGGATGGGGACACAGAGCCAAATCTCATCACTAGACTGGAGTACTGTTTCCATTGACAAGCCTGGAAGTTGACAGAGGGCACTTTACAGGACCTGTTGAGCTGACCTCCAAGAGTAAATTTGCTGGCGACATGCTAATTCTGGTGTTTAGTTTGTAAATGTACTTAACAGTTTTTTTTGTTTTTTTTGTTTTTTTTTTTGAGACGGAGTCTTGTTCTGTCACCCAGGCTGGAGTGCAGTGGCACAATCTCGGCTCACTGCAAGCTCTGCCTTCCAGGTTCACGCCATTCTCCTGCCTCAGCCTCCCGAGTAGCCGGGACTACAGGTGCCTGCCACCACACCCGGCTAATTTTTTTGTATTTTAGTAGACACGGAGTTTCACCGTGTTGGCCAGGATGGTCTCGATCTCCTGACCTCGTGATCCGCCTGCCTTGGCCTCCTAAAGTGGTGGGATTACAGGTATGAGTCACCGCACCTAGCCAGCAGTTTTCTTTAATAAGCTCAATGGGATATTATTCTGCCCCCCACAAAAAAACAAATAACTAGGAGAAATCCAGAGGATACATTCCTCTGTGAGGAATTTTTGCAACCATATGAAAATGGACAAGGGAAAAAGGAATAGAAAGATAGGCTTATTCAACCTCAGCTACACTCTCTATAGAACTCAGTGGTTTTGTTGTAAAGAAATTTCTTGGCAGTTGGTCAGTTCACAAATATGTGTTGAATGTGTTTTAGGGGTTTACATCTATGCTAGTGGATGTTGTCACAGGGTGATAGCAACCGAAGAAAAGATACCAAGAGCAAAATGGTACAGGTGAAGAATACAAGAACTCACCTGTGAGCAAACAGTCCCCAGAACTGGGGACATAGTAGGAGTCTTGTGGTGGAGCAATTACCTTCAGATACCCAAAGAATGACCGATACCATCCTGTTGGGATCAGGAGTCTGTCAGATCTGAGAAATGATTACTTTTGCTATTCTCACATTTTTAAATAAAATCTCTGCCCCCAGGACTGCTCCTAGAGAGACTGGCTCTATGCCTGCTTGCTCACCAGGTCAAATAACCAACACAAAACACTCCTTTATATTCCTGAAGCATTTACTGTGAGACTCAGTGAACCAAAGGTCCCAGGCATTCCAATGCCTAGCAGGTTAAATGAAGCCGGCCTGAGAGCTTTTCCTTGCAGCTAGCTTCTGGTAATGCAGCAGTGAACAAAAGACAGCCTCTGCCCTTATGGAACTTACAGTTCAGTAATCATGGAGACATTAAACAATATATATATTTTAAAAGCAATTGTGAATTATTTCAAGTGCACAGAGCTTTGCAAAAGAGAAAAATGAAACTTGAAGCATATAGACAGGGAAATCTTTCTATTTGTCTATTCATCCATCTGGCCAACACACACACACACACACACACACACACTTTACTATAAACACCCTGTGAGCCTTGCTGTTAGGAATAATATCTTTGGTGAAAATTAAAAATAACTTTTAAATAATAGTACTTTAGAGTACTATGGGAACCCAAGAGTCTAAAAAAATGAGGAACTTGAAGATCATCGGTTTTACAGGATAGCTCTTTCTATTCAATTAATTTACTGCACCCACAGTAGAAGGGTTGTGTCAATATCAATAATAATATTAAACATATACTACATTCTAGACATTATTCTAAATACTTTGTACACAGGAGGAAGAAAATTAAGCACAGAAAATTTAGGTGACTTCCCAAGTACACGGAGCCAAGATTTAAACATAGGAGTCTAGCTCCAGAGCCATTACTTTTAGCCATTTATTTCTATTATTATAGTCATTTAACTTTTCTCTGTCTTTTGTCACTACCAACTAACCAGCTCATCCTCTGCTCTGGGTATTATACACACTCTCATTTGTTACGAGGTTATACTTCACAGCCTCTGTCACTGACTTTTCTCCATCAATATCTTTATGATCTTGTTCCCATTGACAACTGATTTCCCTCTCTCTGTAATTCCAGTCAAAATTTCAGCAAAAGAAAAATCTAATTGTTTCTATCAGAAAAAGTTATTATAGTAAATTACCTCCTTTTTCTATCTTTGGCTGTCCTCAGATCAGATGACTATCTATTTTACCTGTCTATTGCTGTGTCACAAGTTGCTCCAAAACCATAGTGGCATAAAGCAGTGACTTGTGCTTATTAATTCTTTAGGGTTAGGAACTGCAAGGACCACTTGCCCCTGCTTCACTATATCTGACTTCCTCTGGTTTGAAGTATGGGGACCTGTAATCGTCTGAAGGCTCATTCACTCACGTGTCTGGTGACTGATACTGAGAAGACTCCATCTCTTGGGGACAGGCATAACTGGGCCTCTGTACTTCTGTGCACTGTAGTCTCTCCAAATGATGCCTCCAGGATGCTAACTTCAGGGCATATGGATTTCCTCATGTTACCTCCAGGTTCTTAAAGTATGCATCCCAAGAGAAAAAAGATGAGGGAAAGCGCTGACTTTTTTTATGAACAAGCTTTTGAAGTCACAAAACATCAGTTCCCTCTTTGTCATAGCCTCACCCAGACTCAGGGAAAAGAACTCTATTTTTTTCTCCTATGGTTCAATCTATTTTATAATTATTCATATTATTTATATATTCATCTATTTTATATTTTTCTATGGGCTTCACTGGCCTCAAAGTTATAAATGTGCATCTTCCCTAGAAGTCCACTAGCCCAAATGTTTGAAATATGATTATCCCACTATGAAATTAGCAATTGTCTGCTCTAGTTACTGTATTATTCCCCAAACTTAGCCTGAGGTCCTCATATAGTATGGAGCTTCAGGACTGTGAAGCAAAGGGGCTATTTATCTTCAATGTGAGGTAAGTTTATTTGGAGAGAGAAGTAACTGAATTATTCCACATAGAAATTATTTGGGGTGCTTCTCTCCACCCAATGCCTCGATTATGTGGTATCTATTCCCAACCACCTGGAGAAGAGTCAGAAAAAAAATATTTACTTCAATTTAGGATTGGGCAAAAAAGATGCTGCAGATTCTATTCTGTCCTGAGACAAAAGAGACTCTATTTGTCTCCTATTCAAAATAATGAATTTGCATGTGTTTTATAAGTATGATTGTAGTATTTCTTCTATTGTTACAGTTCAGTTGTAAGTTCTCCTATATAAAATTATGGTTATGTTCCCTAATCTACATTATGACAAGTATTTTGTATGATAATATTTTTAGAGAATAGATAGCAAGAGACTATGGCCTCCTGAACAATAGGAACATATTTGAGTCTGAGGAGTTTTAAAATAACAAATCAACCTTTCTCTCTTAGAGCTATTACTTGAAGTAAGATTTACAAAAGGCCCCAGGTGGTTTGTTTTCTTGCTGTGGTTTTTAGCAAGACATTTTCTTAAAAAGGTTGTATTATGATGTGGGTTTATTTTTAAGGAGATAGGTACCTCTTTGCTTTTTAATTACAAGACGATGCCATTTTTTTCTCCATATTAAATTTAGAAGCTAAAATCATTGACTAAAAATAGATAAAATGTGAACAGAAGCTTGTCTTTCAGGTCATTCCTCTCACATGTCATGAATATCTTAAGCATGAAATTATGGAAATTTGCAGCAAGCCCATTTTCTTCTCTCTCTAGCATCTCAAGCATACTTTTCAATGACCCAAAAGCTAGTTCTATCTATCATGGCTTCACTGGTAAATTCTACCAAAAATTCAAGGGAGAGACAATATCTATTCCTTGCAAATTATTTCCAGAAAATTGAAATTCATTCTGTGAAGCTAACATTACCCTGACATGAAAACTGGAAAAGACATTACTAGAAAAGTATAGATCAACATTCCTCATAAATGTGGACACAGAAATCTGTAAAAATAATACCAAATTTAATTCAACAATATAAAAAAGAATAATATATCATGACCAGGTAAAGGTTGTTCCCCAAATGCAGGACTGGTTCAATACTCAAAAGTTAATCAATACAATTTACTATATTGACATATCAAAGAGAAAAACCACATAATCATCTAAATAGTGAAAAAATCTAAAAACATATACCATCTGTTTATAATAAAAACCTTCCACAAATTAGAAATAGAAGATATCTCCATCAACCTGATAAAGAATATCTAAAAGGAAACATATACATAACATTATATTTAATACCAAACGACTGTTTCCCTGTAAAATCGAGAACAAAGCAAAGATATCTACTTTCACAACTTCTATTCAAAATCGCACTACACGTCTTAGCCAGCATAGTAAAGTAATAAAAGGCACCCAGAGTTGAAAGAAATAAATAAAACAGTCTCCTTTTTTAGATGACATGATTGTCCACATGAAAAACCTCAAAGAATCTATTAAAAAGCTGTTATAATGACTAGGTTGGTTTAGCAAAGCTGTAGGATGCAGGTTAAATAGCCCCAAATCAATCACAAGTTTATATACTAGCAATGAGCAATTGGATATTAAAATTAAAAGTACAATTTACAATAGCTCCAAAATATGAAATACTTTTATATAAATCTTACAAAATATGTGTAAGATCTGTACGTTGAAAACTACAAAGTATTGATGGAAGAAATCAAAGACCTAAATAAATGGAGAGATGTATCATCTTAATAAATTGAAAAGCTCAATTTTATTAAGATATGAATTCTCTCAAAGCTCATCTATAGATATAAATAAATATGTGCAAATTAAACAACATAGTACTAAGTAATCAGTGAGTCAAAGAGGAAATCAGAAAATTAGAAAATACTTCAAGATAAATGTAAATGAGGAGACAATATCCAAAAACGTATGGGATGCAAGTTAAGAAGTACTTCAAGGAAAACTTACAGTGTTGACAGACTTTATAATGTGACCACAATCTAATACCATCACAAAGTAATGTGTGACTTTTCGAGCTGTCAGATCGCAAGATAGACGTTTAATGGCAGAGGGACTCAGAGGTAATGGAGCAAAGCAGTGGTCTATTCCAACACAGTGATCTGCTATTGAATAAGCAACAGCTCCCTTTGGCTAACTTTCCTTGAAGTCTGTGGTTTTAATGAGCCACTGTTTTGTTCCTCTTCACTGCTTAATATTCTAAACATACTTATTACAGTGAAATCAATAAACAAAGGGTAACTGAATTAATACATGTAATGCATATGTATTATAGTACATATAATTGTAATACAATGGAGGATTTTTAGAGGCTATAACCTCTGTGATGGAAATATCCAGAGGTAAAAATAGTATAGAAGATATGGAGATGTACTCCCAGGTCTGGTATTTTCAAGATAAGAATATGGTCATATTCAACTAAGGCAAAGACAAAAAAACTTTACAGGTTTTAACACTTTATACTTTTAGATACAAATAATATAACTTCATTGATGGAAATAAATGTTCATATGTCTCTAATCTTTATTTTATATTTATATCATTATTTATTTACTATTTTCATCTGAACAATAATACAACAGAAATTCAAAGATAGAAGAGATCTTAGCTAAATAACCTTTGTCCTTTGTATATGAGGAATCTGAGATTCAGAAAAATAAAACTGTTAGCAAAGATTATACAAATAGTGAATACCAGAATTAAAACTATAATTCAGATCAACAGATTCTTTAAGAATTTTAAGTTATAGTTTTAAAAGTGAATACTAGGTACCCTTAAAAGGAGAGGAGGGAATGGACAGGATGAGACTGTATAATTACAGTCTATTTATCATTAAAATCTTTTAATTATCAAATGTATAAGTTATTTATGTCCAGGTTTACAGAATCAGAAAAGATAAAATTCAATTTGGTAATATACCAAATAAAGGTTAAGAAAATTGTTTAAATAAACAAGATTTAATTTATGTTATCCAAATTAATGACTATGTTCCTGAATAACACCTTCCTTTTTCAATTTTACTATAGCGGTTTAAAATATACAGCCTTCATTTTAGGACATGTATCCAACTTTGAATTTTACATAATCATTAGTGTAAGTACCTTCAAGTCAAGCACACTAATGCCCTTCTAGAAAGATTCCATGGGAGAACTGATAATAGAACAAAGTAACTGAGTCTATTTCTAATGATTTATGTAATTAAAGTTTAATATAATTGGACATGGATTGTTACTGGAGTTTTATTTCTGTATTCTGGAGTACACATGGTGGGAAACTTTTAGTCATAAAGCATCTCTCTCTCAAGGATGTAAATGCCTTTGACATTGCTGGATGATACTGTCACTGAGGGAATGGGCACCATCTGTCCCTGTTTAGTAGTGTTGAGAATGTTGACCTGACAGCACATAGCAAAACTGGAGAAGCCTGAAAGGGTATCTCCATTCCTTTCTAATCTAGTAATAATTTATCTGAAGTGTTGCAAAACCATATGAGTTTGTCTGTGAAATGAAGACAGTAGAATTATTGTCAATCTGGAAATGATTAATTACAGGAGTTTAGAAAGAGAAAGACTTACACAGAAGTTATCTGGGTTCAGAACCAATAACCTTTTCCAGCTGTCATACGGGAGTAAAGTGGAGAGATAGAGATTCTTTATTTGCTTAGGATCTAATTGAGACTACTGGGTTAAAGACCCGGGTGATATATTAGTATGAAAAGGGACCACATTGATGAGGGTGTGGTATAGTTAGTTAGAACAATAGTCTACTTAATTCCCAGTAAACTTGGAAGGATAGGTTTGTAATCATAATTCATCTTTCACTTTAGTCTTTTATAGTTAAAACCAGAAGAGAAGTGGACACAGATGTCAGAAAATTAGCAAAGGCTTTATTTCCTCTGACCCATATGTCTAATTTTATAAGTAGTCTATTATCGCTACTTACGTTACATATGTGTAGCTAATTAACTCATTATATTTTCCCAGCAACATTCTCCTCCTCTTCCTTCTGTGCCTATATTTTCTATTCATGGAACTAGCATTACTTCAGTTCAAAAGTTTGTAATCTTTTAAACACCATCCCTCCCTCCCCCATCAGTTGCTTTGCCAATTGATTCTACATAGAATACATCTCCAAGTTTTTCCCTTCTGTTTGTTTTCAATGCTGCAGCCACAACTCAATACTTTCTTTTTTACTATATATTTACTCTTTAAATATTAGCTACCTGGATTCCCTATCCTCAATCTCCCTCTACATTCTGAGTTGTGATTCATTTTCCTAGAGAACAATTCAGATTATTATGATCTAAAATCTTTGATTACCCTTGAACTATCTATTTAATAAAGCCCAACTGCAAGCAGGCAATCATTATTTCTCATTCAATGGCTTCATGATATTTCTTGCCTCCTCTTTCATGCTCCAAGCACTGAGTTTCCCTGACTCTGTACCTTATTTATAAGATTTCCTTTGCCTGCAATGCCAACTCATTTTCTAATTGTCTTTTAAGATCTAGATCAAAGCTTATGTCCTCCACAGAACCTTCTGGGGTTCCACAGCTATGAACAACTTTTTACCGCCTTAACGTTCACAGGATGGGGCTTAAAGGTATCTACCTGAGAATATTATGAGGTCTAGGCAGTAAAATTGTAGAATCGTCGGCCAAAAGATGTATGTTTGCAGTTCAGACCACCATGTTAAAAAAGAATGATGGGTGGCCAATACAACTCCCTACACAAAGACACTTTCTCAAGAAGATTCTGGAAAATAGATTGTTGAGTCTTGTCCCACACCTGGAAGTTTGGTTAAATCTATAGTAAAAAGCAATATTATTGAACATTTAAGCACAAAAAAATATTAAAAAGGGGGATCATGTTTTTTAAAGGAAATAAATGGCTGTATAATCCAATGGCCTTTTTGTGAAAGGATAGATAAGCAGAAATGATGTGAGACCCAGTGGATACGATTGTTAGTCTTCTATGGCAAAGGAATGTCCACTCCCTCTCACTCCACTTCCCACATTCTATTAATATACCAGTAACACAATGTTTTTCATAGTTCTCTAAGCCATGTCCTTTCATATTTCCATACTGTACATTCTCTTTTTGGTTCTCTGGACCAAATTAAATATTACTTATTTTTTGATATCTTCTCTCAAAACAAATAAATAAATGTACTTTCTTCTTTAATCTCCTGGCATATTGGTCCGGATATCTCAGTTATGATACTCCTCACAATGGTGCCCTAATTATTTTTTTACAACATGCTTCTACTTATGGGTGAATCCCTGGACTGTAGAACTGAGTTATTATTCAATCTTTGTGTAACTAGAATGTTATAAAGTGTCTAACATATAGTAGATGCTCAATAAATATTGGATAAATGAAATAATGAATGAAAATATGGTAGGTACTACTAAGTTTTAAAACAAAATGAGGCTCAGATTTTAAATTGCTTGCTCATACTCAGCCAACTTATCAGTAGGAGAGCAAAGATTCATACCCAAGTTTTCTTATTCTAAGATCAATACTCTTTCTCCAAAGACTTACTCACATGAACTTACTAACCAAATCCTTGAATATTCAAATTAGATGACACTCTTGGAGCTTTCACTGGATTGATTTTTTTAAAGCAAGAGATATTTTTATAGAGAGGTACAAATATAATAAACTTTAAATTTAAATATAATTTAAACAATTACATTCATTTATATAGCACATCCACAACAGATTACAGTATGCAGGTAAAGCAAAGAAATATATAAACACAATACTTAACTTTGAGAAAGCCGTGCTTACCCATAAATCTTCCCTTCATGTGACTGTCAGACAGGTAATTGGACTCGATGGATTTGGGTCTGAACCAATATTTGATTCAACTACATTTCAGCATGATAAAATGAATGCGGAGTGCCCTGGGTGTTTGTAGTACTAGGGGGATATGAAATGATTAATGCAGCCTGCTAACTATACCAATTTATTATTTTAGTCAGGCAAAAGAGCTATGTGACTTGGTTTCAAAACAAATTGATTATTTCGGGTTACTTGAGAATGTTTTAAGTATTTGTAAACAGAGTAACAGTAGTGAAAACTCACGTCCATATTGTAAACTGATTACCCATGTATCCCATTTCACAACTGATTCCAGCTGTGTCTACAGGCATGGCTGTTGAGAAATTTCAAGAAACATTTCCAGCTATCAGTGCTATCTTTCTAAATGGCAGGACTATTGGCAGAGATAAGAAAAATTGGTTATTTGTACCAGAACTGAGATAAAACATTCTAAGTTTGACAAAGATAAACTAAAGGAACCATTTGGCCCCATTCATAAAGGCATGAACTCCTTTACTATTGGATCTTGTAATTTACCACACCATATGGCATTGGCTGTTTTGGAAATGAGAGTTCAGACTACATGGAACATTGGTGTGATGCATTGTAGCTATGTGTGTTGTTACCTTATACTCTTCTGAAGCATTCTTTTTCTGTACTAATTTTAAAGAAACATTGTGCAATTTGCTGTCAAATTTATACAGAACTGTTGAAGTGTGGTGTCATTTCGGTCAAAATTAGATTGCATAAATTCAGAAACCCTAATCTGAGACCATTCAATTTCCCAGATTACTAGATTTACATATTAATAACTCCTAGGGTATATTTCTTTTCACCAGCTCTAATTGCACCAGAATTTATGGCTTGGGCTCTTTTAAAAGCCAAATGCAATGGCCAAGTGCTTAAAGCCTGGACAGTTGCCACACTGTCACAGAGACCCTCAGCAGAAACAAGTCTCGAAAGCTGGGGCTTTTATTTCATTCTGTTTTCTCCCACGGGATGGTTCTTACCACATTATTTAATACATACTCATATACTGTGTACTCCCAGCAAACTCCAATGCCAAATGATGTATAAAAGAGAGTATTCATGGCCTGTTGATTCAAAATGTGTTTGCTTTTCTAGTCACATTCATCTTTATCGTGACACATACTTAAACATATGAAAATCAGAATTTTTCTCCTTGGGTCGAACTTGTCAATTTCTATAATGTCTATGAATTGAAAAATTTTAAAAAGTAAAATTTGGTGTGTGGGTGTATGTGTGTTCTGAGCAATGAATTTTGGGTGTTCTACCTCCTCTCAAACAACAGGCCTCCTGCAGAAGGAAGGAGTTAGTGCAGAAGATTTTGATTCACTGAAAGCATGCTTATTTCCTTGGTATCTGGGAAAACAAGCACTGTTTGGTGGTATATTCCTCAATTCAATAAAGAGAATTTTTATCCCCATGTACATATGTAACAGTCAATTAAAGAGCCATTCCAAAGGCTATAGTACGTTGGGTTTTAATTCCAAACTCTCTTGCCTTTATTTAACAGGAAAACAAATGGGAGTATGTTTCTCATTGAATATCATTTTTCAAAGATGATATCTGCAATGCATAATTTACTTAGACAATGTTTAATGTAAAATCAGAGAACCAAGTGTCCAACCAGAATATGGCTGAGCTGAGGCTAAGGGGACTGAAGTGAAAATGTTATTCTTCCCCATTTTTTCTATATTAAATTATATGCATAATTTTAAAATGACTACTCTGCACAAAGCACAATGAAAGCTGTGACAAGGAATGTCCAGATGTAATATCAGTTCCTACATCTTCATTATAGCAGGGAAGGCTCAGACAGGTTCACAATCACAATACAAGGTAGTAAGTGATTGCAGTCGGAGAGGTACAAACAAGCACTGTGAAGCTCAGAGATCAGAGGGTGATACATTTATTTAAGTAGATAAGAAAAGGCCTTGTGAAATATAAACATGTAAGATGGACTAACATTTTAATAGGTTGAGGAAGGGTGTGATTTTCCAGGTAGATGGGAAAGAAGAACAACACATGACTGGGGGACATAGGCATGGAACAAGTATGGGAGCCATTATATAGCCTAGATGCATAGGGACCTTAGCATACAAAGAGAATACCAAAGGGAGA
Source organism: Macaca nemestrina (assembly GCF_043159975.1). Classification (NCBI taxonomy): domain Eukaryota; kingdom Metazoa; phylum Chordata; class Mammalia; order Primates; family Cercopithecidae; genus Macaca; species Macaca nemestrina. The sequence goes on along the minus strand of NC_092135.1, from coordinate 79,155,129 downwards.
CACTATTAGGACATTACTTGGTAACGATATTCACAATAGTGAATATTGAAAGAGCTTGAACGCTCTAAGGATTTTTTTTTTTTAATGTTTCTGTTAATCTTGAAGAAGTTTTCAGTGGGGAGCTGATTCCCATTTATTTTGCTATTAAACAAAGACAGAAGATTTAGAACTAAACCATAGTTTAAAGCTATAGCCTTTGGAAGGGCTTATTAATGTTAGATGCCTACATGAAAACACAGATTTGGGGAGTGTATCAGGGTAAATTAGGATGTATCATAGTAAAACAGTATATAATCTGGGTTCCAGGTTCATAATAACAATCATAGTAATAATGTAATAACAACTATATATTGAGATCTACTCACTATGTGACAAGCGCTTTACATATGTTATTTCATCTTATTCTTAAAACTGCCCTATGAGGTGGCTACACAATATTATTTTATACATGAAGTAACCAACACTCCAAATCCAAGTAAAATACCTAAGAAGTCAGGTGAAATGGACCAGACTCCATTCACTACTTGGCTATTACTCTCTTGCCTCCCATTTGGTCATCAGATAATTCTTCATCCCCAACAGTTGACAGTCAGTCAAGCATATTTGTCCAAATAGAGCCTCAGAAGGGTGTCACCAAACCAAATTCTTTGTAATTGTAGAGAAGTCTGTGTTAATTGTCCTGTGTCCACATCTGAGACTACTTGAGAGAGTTGACTGCACACCATGACGGGTATAGCACGGGCTCTGAGGACAAGCTGCAAGGTGCAAATACTGACCCAACCACACACCACAAGTGTTCTTTATTTCTATGTAAGCACAGTTACTTGCAGAGAGACCTATAGTAGGTCAAAGGCAACACACCTAAAACTATGAGTCTTTTTCATTCTTCTAGCTAGGAGATAATAAATCATTTGCAGAATACAAAATAAAGTCCAGTCCTAATTACAGAAGAGAAGAAACACAATTATCTTTAAAAACCCACTCTTGCATCATGGAAAACTTTCATCTGTTTTATTTTAAATGACAGAACTGTTTTTTTGTGGATGCTCAGCAGTTATGATAACTAGAGAAGAAGCCCATGGTGATATCAATACGGTAATGGAATGGAGGGGGAAGGCTGGACTTAAGGCTAGTCCAGCAGCTGAAAACTCATGTGCCCCTAATTTAGACAGCCATTACATTCTCTGCTTTCAGTAGCATTTGAAAGTTGCAATTTTGTTCTGATTGCAGTTACAGATGAGAAATAAATATCAACTTTTTAATTTGTATTTATTTTCCAAAAGTTTCTCAGGAAGTTGCCATCAAAACCTTAAGTTACTCTGTGTTAGGTACCATGTAACAGGCTGACTATATGCCCCTTTTTGCTCAGACAGATCTGCTCCAGCCCTGTCCTTCCTCTGCCCGGCATTACAGGAAACCACACTTCCCAGGATCTCTTGCCCTCTAGCATGGAGGTAGGCTCAGTCAATGAGAGGCAATGATGGAAGATTGATGGGCAGGCTACAGAGCAAGGACAGGGTATTTTTCCCTTCTCTGTGTCTCCAGGAGCATCTTGTGCTGGTGACCACAGCACCAGTTTCTGGGCTCTGGTCACACCACATCACATCTTCTGTGGCCCTCTAGTCCTAGGTGTATGGTGATTTCCTGCTGTTGCCAATCTCTGGGTTTGTTCACCATCTCCTGTTTGTCTCCTTGGCTCTTATATTACCTGTGTAAACAGTGTCCAGCATTAAAGTCCCTCTGATTGAAATGTTCACATTGAATATTTCCCACCTGGACTCTGACTGATACACTACACAATGCTTTAACCCAAATGCTGTTGGGTAGGGTTTTCTTGCCAAGAGTGTCAAGTAAGCACTTTGTTTTCCAAAATTTCCTACCTTTCATGCTTCATCTACAACTTATTTCAGTGCCTCCTTTCAGTGTTTCAGTGGTTACAGTATCATTAGATTTTGCAGAAGTACTAATGACTCATCCTTCTCTTTTTCTAATATGTGATTTCTCAGAGTACCATTGGCAAGTAATCCAAAAGTGAACCCACTCTCTTAATATCTGACAATATCTTACTGTGGAATCCTTCCCAGAGTTATTTGCTTCAAATTGTCATTTTCCTCTGTCTCTATCTATTTTTGCTGCTATAGAAGACCTAGAACTGGGTAATTTATAAAAAAACAGAAATTAATTGGCTCACATTTCTGGAGGCTTGGAAGTCCAAGATCAAGGGGTCGGCAGTTGGACAATGGGTTTCTTGCTGAATAATTCCATGGCAGAAGGCAGAAAGGCAAAAGACAGCAAGAGGAAACTGAGCTTGTTCTTTTTTAAGAGGGATGGGTCTCACTATGTTGCCCAAGCTGGAGCTCCTGGCCTCAAGTGATCCTCCCATGTCAGTCTCCTAAGTAGCTGGGATCACAGGCATGAGCCACCATGCCTGACTTAAGTTCATCCTCATACTTTTATAATGGCACCAATCCCACCCATGAGGGTGGAGTCTTTGTGGCCTACCCACCTCTTAATACTATTAAATAAAGGTCTCATCTCTTAATATTGTTACAATGGCAATTAAATTTCAACATGAGTTTTGGAGAAGACAAACATGCAAATGATAGCATCCCCCAAAGTCAGAAGCCTTCCAGCTTAGCCTGTATTTTTCAGTGAATTTTTGCCATCTTTACTGTACTCAAAATGCTACAGTATAATTCCAATCCACTCTCATCATTATTGTTATAAGCAATCAGTTGCCACCAATAGTTAATTTTCATAATGTTCCCTGCATTCCTCTCTTCTTTCAACGTTACTGCCAACCTCAGGCCCACTTCACCTTCACCTGGATGATTTTGTGAGGATTACCTGGACCGGTTTGTCTGCCTCTAAGTTTTCCCATTGACCACATCTAAAGTTTAATCAGCCTTAATATCATTTTCATAGTGCTTGATCTTAAGCTTTGTTTGTCTCATACCACTTGCTTATAGGACAGTTCAAATTGAGATTGGCATTTAAGATCTTGACAGTCAGTCAAAATATACATTCCCATTGGTAGTTATTACTCCTTCCTAAAATGTAAAACCTCTTATCTGGTCATCTGAATATCAGGAGTTAGACTATTTATGGTTTACTTCTCTGGAAGATGATTACCAAAGACATCATTTAGTAATACAGTTGACTGTATTCATTGAGCAATACAGTGATAGTCATTGAGCAATACAGTTGACTTTTGAGTTCTCACACTGTACTCAATGTTTACAAGTTCTAAACGTAGTTTGAATGTTTTGTTAATTTAGTATCTAGTGCTGGCCTGTATTGAATCTTTTGGGCTTCTGAATGAACCAGGTCAGATGAGGAAGAAGGCATGCATATAGGGTACTGATTTGGATTAGAAGTATCCATGGCAAACATAATAATGCCTTCTAATTCCCTTCTCACATATTCAGTCTGTATATCCCTTATATTCTGAATATCAGTTAGGCTCCTAGAGGCTTTTTGGACTAGGAGATAGAGAACCCATAGCAAATTAGATCCCTTGGGAAAAACAACTTAGGACTATACCAATTCCATGAACTACTTTAGGAAAAGGCAAGGTCTTTGAGATGAGAGGAGCCCCATGTGTGGGGGATGGGGGACGGAGTTGGAGCTGGATTGAGCTTGCTTGAGTGACCTCTGGCCAGGCCACTAAATATTCTAAATATTCAACTGCTCTGATATTTAGAACCTTTAAATATTGGGCTTCAGTCTTGCTGATATACACAAGAACTTTCTAAAGGACAATTAAGCCAGCTGTTGATATTTATGAGACTTCTATAAAACGATCAAGAAAGAAAATATGAATCTGAACAGTTTAATATTACCCATAAATATTCTGCTAATTTACCTCAGCTAATGAGAGCTTCCAAAATAGTTCCTAAATTTTTTGCTGAACATCTGTGCTAAATGTGGGTAGTTATACTACCAAATAATCTCAGTTTTTGCTAATTTATTACCAGGAGTTAACGTTTATAACACAGTTTTTAAATTTAAAATAAGGTGCTAAAATTACAGAACATAACCAATTATATGAAAATATATTATGTTTTCTTTATTATAATCTGTTTTGGTAAAACTCAATAAGGATTAGTTTAAAAAATCTTTTAGATAAAAATATCACAGAAATCCTTACAGGTGAGGATAACATGAATTACTTGCCTGTAATTGATGGCATCTCTAGTTGGCATAGCTAATTTGATTCTCTTTAGGTGAAGATATTCTTTGGCATTCATCATCTTTTCTCCCTTCTAGCTCAGTTTGATGTGCTCCTTTATGTTCCAAAATTAAGCCAGGTGGATCATCGACAGCAGGAAATGGGCCTATATAACAAGCAACTGGATCGTTTGCTCTGTTTGTAACCTCAAAGTTGAAAGATTACAAACTTCTTTGGTTCTTACAGAGGACTTTACAATACACCACCCAAATCATCGGTCCTTGCACTATCTCCCTTGTATATTTGGAGGACATGAAGAGTGAGAGTGACAAAAGTAGCCAATGCAATGACTTTGACTCTTCGTGGTGCAGAAGATCACTAGAGGAGACTCTGCAAAATCCATGGCCCCCAAGTCCCTCCAATAACTATAAATATTTAATCTTCTTTTGAAGTCACATACCACAGATAGTTCCTAAGAGAAAAGATTAAGTTCAAAGGGAATATGTAATACATACATACATGCATACATAATTACAGGAGACAATGAATCCATTGATTAGTTTGGGATTATTTTTATAAATCTAGGCCTAAAAGAATAAGTATTGATTGGGGGGAAAACCCAGTAATTTTGAGGACAATAATGAAATTTTGATATAATCAAAACAAAGAGATAAAGGAAAAAGGAGAAATAAAGATAAATTTGATAGCCAACTTCTATATTTTTTCCATCATTAAAATGACTGAAAAAGTCACATGAAAGTCTTGGAACTTAATCATTATAGCAAAAAAAAAAAAAAAAAAAAAAAAAAAAAAAAAAAACCCACAAACTCTGAAATCCAGAGAAAAGAAATGCTAAAATTCATACAAGTACAAATAAAATGTATATTATCTGGATGAGGCAAAAAACCCCACCTTCTTTGGTTTGATTCTCAAATATTGAAGTCACAAATATTTTTCTAGCTTTTTTACCTAGATAAGCCTTGACATTTCATTCTACTTTGCAATTTTTAAATTGCATTTTGTTTCTAACAGAACTGAATGATGAGGAAGATGGAGATAGAGGTAATTATTTCCATTCTCCAAATTAATGAATGTTAACAAATTCTATGAAGAAAAATAGATTTGTATTTTGTTATTTTAAAAGTTTCCCTTGATTTAATATTAAATTTTAACATACTATGAAGAAAATGCCAATTGGAAATCATCTGAGGAAAATTCATGAAAAGATCCCAAAAATGCTGACAAATAAAAGCAGTGGGGGAAATAGCTTGAACAGACATTAAAATATTTCAAAGCTAGGTTTTGAAAATATATTTTTGAACTAGTAAAGGAATAAACAGATATATCAATGGAACATGAAACAAAGGCCAGAAAAAAAACAAATAAGAATTTAATATATGGTAAAGTAACCCTTCAAATCAGTGAGGAAAAAAGTGGATTATTCAACAAAATATGTTTAGCTCAAGGGTTGGTTATGAAATATATGTATATATGTATGTGTATGTATGTAAAAACACACACATATGTATATGTAGCTACCAAATGCCTCCAGGTAAAATTTTGAAAAGCCATAAAAATATCTGGAGAAAATTGATGTAAATATAATTTTTTCTTGATGAGGGAAAAGACTCTTTAAGATTTACAAAATTTAGAAACCATAAAGTTTGTAATTGGTAGATTTCACAACATGAAAATGTAAAACTTGTCTACATCAAGGAACATCATAAATTTTTTTAAAAAAGGAAAAACAAGGACAAAAACATTTGCAACAGACATAACAGATATCGCTTCTGTCTAATTTGAACATTTGAATCTATATGTACATATATATTTATAAAACAAACAATGTCTGGGGAACATTGACACAATGCATCTTTGCCCTGTGTAATCTCTGGTTCGTAGTTGCCCTGAGGCACCCATTCTACCTTGCCAAGACTAGTCAATTCAGTTCAGGAGGTTTCTTCCATGCCTTGATGCTTACTGTCCCTAGGAACAGAATATGACATAAAGGAGATCAAATCCGACCAGAAGAGAAAGAAGAAAATCTGCCAATTCTATCCTAGTAGACTGTGGAAAAGGGAAAAGTGGGGAAGTAAGGAATCAGGTAAAAGTATCTTAGCTCTTCCCTCCTGAACCAAAATCACAGATAGGAGTGGGGTTTTAGAAAGGTAGAGAGAAAAGCCACAACAGAAGAGGCTTGTGCCTCACCCTTAACTTGAAACTCTGAAACAGAGATGAAAGAGTAAAAGTGGCCACCTGAAGTGGTCAGAAAGAGAAACAGCCCTGAGTTAAGGGCCTTCCCTTGACTCTTGTTTGAGGCTGAGAAGTTTCCAAGCCTGAAGAGTGGAGGGATTAAGCCAGAGCTAAATGGACAGTGACAGGGCTCCAAATCAGATGCAACTGAGGCAGGCAAGGGGGCTCCAGGCTCTGAACAAGACAAGAGACCAGCTACAGCTTCAGTAGAAGCTTCCAAGAGTATCAAAGAGTCAGATAGGCAATAAACCTAGCAGATGATTACACAGACGCCTTTGTACCCTTTATCCACATACTCCCCTCCCACTACATGGAATCACTTAAGTACTCACCACCAACACAAAAATATAATCAGATATCACTTGAAGGATCAGGGAAAAGGAAAGTATATCTTCAGCCTGAGCATTTACTTGAGATTGAGTTATCAGGGGAACAAAAGTCATTAAAACTAAAAATATCTGAGATACTTTCATTGATAAGTTTAAGTTCTTCCTCACCGCTACATCTACCAACTGCCTTCTCCAGATGGGGGCTCATGAGAAAAACTGGACTATTTACAGAAAATTAATAAGCAAAATTTCCTTTCTTTCTGGAGAGCAGTAAGGAAATTTGTGATTATTTTACATATACAAAAAGTTCTTTAAAAACAACTGAAAAGGCCAGGCGCAGTGACTGACACCTGTAATTCTAGCACTTTGGGAGGCTGAGGCAGGCGGATCACGAGGTCAGGAGTTCGAGACCAGCCTGACCAACATGGTGAAACCCCATCTCTACTAAAAATACAAAAATTAGCTGTGCGTGGTGGCAGGCGCCTGTAGTCCCAGCTACTCGGGAGGCTGAGGCAGGAGAGTCACTTGAACCTGGGAGGCGGAGGTTGCAGTGAGGGGAGATCACCACCAGTGTACTCCAGCCTGGGTGACAGAGTGAGATTCCATCTCAAAAAAACAAAAGGCTAAGAATGTTAACTCATACACACACACACACACACACACACACACACACACACAAATTCAAAACCTTCCATATAAAAATCATTCAGCTTCACTAATTTTAAAAGTGTAGTGATGAAAGGAACATGCATTTTTGTATACCGAACTATTAAACATTTTTTAAAATGTTGGTGAGGATACAGAGATGCTGACTGATATAAACAGGTAAATGCTTCCGGGACAATTTAGCAGCATATTTTAAAAGCTTTGAAATTCCTTTTGTGATATTTGTCCCAAGGAAATAATTAAGGAGTCATATGACCACGTAGCTCTGAGATCTTCTTTCCCCATCACTGATAACATTGAAAACATGAAAATACGAAGTGATTGGTAAATATATAGTTCTCTTATAAATAGGATAATAAAAATTTAAACACCCTGGAAGTATAGCTGTTGACAAGGGGAAGAGTTTCACAATGTATTGCTGTGGAGAGCAGTTACAAAACAATATGGATTCAAAAAAAAAAATCATATCTCTATAGATTTAGGTAATGCAAGGTGGGGTACCAATGAATTAGACTTTTTTATGTAATAGAGAAGTGATTCAGTAGCAGGCCAGGCGTGGTGGCTCATGCCTGTAATCCCACCACTTTGGGAAGCCAAGGTGGGCAGATCACTTGAGGTCAGGAGTTCAAGACCAGCCTGGCCAACATGGTGAAACCCCGTCTCTACAAAAAAAAAAAAAAAAAAAAAAAATTAGCTGGGTCTGGTGGCACACGCCTGTAATCCCAGCTACTCAGGTGGTAAGGCAGGATAATTGTTCGAACCCAGGAGGCAGAGGTTGCAGTGAGCCAAGATAGCACCACTGCACTCCAGCCTCGGCAACAGAGCAAGACTCCATCTCAAAAAAACAAAAAAATAATTCAGTAGCAATTTTTACCATTAGTGATGATGATGACATTTCTCCTTTCATTGTTCTGGAAGGAATCACGTTTAGAACCACTAAAGTAATAAAGGCTGACATTAATTGAGCACAAACTTTGTGCCAGGAACACTGTTAACTCTGTATTCATATATTTAATCCTTAGAAGTACATACGACAAAGGCGTGATTATTATGTGTCCTATCTTACTGATGAAGACATATTAAGCACAGAGCCACTGAATAAATTTCACAAGATCATCAACCAGAAGATGACAGGTCAGAGCTTTAAATGTTAGCCACATGAATCCAGAGGTGGCTTATGTAACCATTATTCTGTATGTAGATCTTCCCTAGTAGAAGGATCACTGCAAGGCCAGTACTTATTGAATTCTGAGAGGAAAGAATGATAATTATATATGTTTGGGCATGGCAAGGCCTGTCTTGTAGATCCTCTTGATGGTTGAAACCAGATAGTAACCTTCCCCCAGGAACTTATCTACATCCACAAATTCATGTAGGAGTCAAGATGATTTCTAGAAGAAATAGGATGAAAATCAAAATTCAATTTCTTTTGAGATTCAAACATTCGAATAGGTCTGATGAACTGGAGAGATCCTGGCTGAGGCTGAATGGAGGAAAAACACAACTGGAACCTGGAAGCAACCTACACAGCCATATCCAGCAAGTCTTGACTGGTGGACTTTCTCTTGACACTAGCGTCAAGATCTAGGCCATCAGAAGTGTGGGTTTTGAGAGCAGTGTAAAACTAATGCCTGATCCAGCCACCTGGGCATACCTGAATTTTTTTAAAAAGCTACCTTGAGAAAAATAAAACATGACCCTGTGTGCAATGAAAACTGACTACTAAGAGCTTGAACTCTGGGCTTACAGGTTTGAGAAGTGTGTCAATCACTGAACTTAACACCTGGGGAAGGCTGCTCCTCTCTGGTACTCCAGAGAATTGCTGTGTGGAGTGGAAACAGTAAGGCAAACAGGGCATGCTAAAGGTTGGCCAATCTCTGCATCAAGGTGAAATATACCAGAGGAATCCCCTGGCTTGAGTTAGAAATCGTGAAATTCTTGCCTGCACCATAGAAAACATTGGGGGTGGCGGGGAGCGGTGCATGCAAAGTGGTTCATGTCTATAATCCCAATACTTTGGGAGGTCGAGGGAGGAGAAATGCTCAAGACCAGGAGTTTGAGACTAGCCTGGGCACCACAGGGAGATCCCATTTCTACAAAAAATTTAAAAAATTAGCTGGGTGTGGTGGTGTACACCTGTGGTCCCAGCTCCTCAAGAGGCTGAGGCAGGAAGATTTCTTGAGCCTAGGAGGTTGAGGCTGTACTGAGCTGTTATCACACCATTACATGCCAGCCTGGATGACAGAGCGAGAGCCTATCTCCAAAAACAAATGAACGATAAAACCACGAATGGGCAAGGAAAAATCAGGGCTTCATAATTATAGGCATGTAGGGGGCTTGGGAGTATCATGATTTTAACATCAAGGAAAATATGGCCTCATTTTGACTTCACAGACTAGTCAGTATTGAAGACATCTGGTTTATGTGTATATTTGTTTTTTGGAGCTAGGGAGTTAAGAGAGGCATCTATAAAAACCCATATGAAAGAATATATAGTATTTCATTATGCACAGTGGTTGTTAGGTGGTGGGATTCTTATCATTTTAAATGTTCTTTTGTCTATATTTTCTAATATCAAGTATTGAGTTTTCAACAAAAAGCAACTTTATTTTAGGAAAAAATAATCTTAACTGAATTCCAGTTAATGTTGATCATACTGATATTTGTTTCCTATGCTATTCAATAAAGCAAGCACTCTGTAACTCATGCCTTATCCAAAATAAAAACACATTTTCTTTTTTTTTTTTAGTTGGAAGAACTATTTTTTAATTCTTAGACTATGCAAATATTTAGTAAACCTACACCAGACTGAGGAATAACTCTGGAGATTGTTATAATTTGCCAAATTAAGAATCCTTTTTGAAAATTTTTATAGGAACATATTTGTCTTTGTTCCTTTGACAAGATTCACAATTGCAATGATCTTTTATTTTTCAGCTTAGAAAAATCACTTCATTCAATGAATACGGCAGAGAAAATTTACAGAATTTTCTATAAAAGAAAGATGTTTGGAGATGAGACATGAACTGCTGCTTGGGTCATTCAAGTTTTATTATTTGGAGCTTGTATTGTACTCCCAAACCAGTGATAAAATAAAAAGATTTAATCAGATTTGTGAGATGGTGCTATTAAATGCTGGGCTGCAAAATGACCTATAGCTTTCTCAAGACATTAAGTTGTTGGCAAACAACCAAGTTCCTACGTAGGCAAAGCAATGAATGTAAATGAGAGACCTTTTATTCATGATACAATTTAGTGACGAGGCCTTGATTCCTTCATTCTCAAACAACAGTACGAAGGGGATTTTAACATTCATTTATCAACTGTAAATTCAAGAAACTTCTGTTATCTCTGAGCTTTCCTCTACAATGCCTACTGGAAAAGAAATACCTTCTTGCACCCAATGACTACACTCTTTAAATTTCCCATTAACCATTTAACCATGAGGACTTGCTGTGTGCTACAATATTGCATTGGGATCTGGTTAGTAAAATCCCTCTAGATTAGTGATATAATCAGAATGACCTTACTGGAAAGGTCTTTAGAGGGAATCATGGAATTAAGAGATTGTATAACCTACCAACTAACCCACCTTTGTCATTTTACAGTTGAACAACTGGAGGCCTAGAGAGATCAAGCGTTCCAAAGCTAATGGCATGCAATGCCGAGGCTAGAATGCAAACCTTCTTTTTTTTTTTTTCCTGAACTAGTTCATTTTTAAACTTTCAAGTTTCACAACTCACTAAGGAAGACTGCACCTTAACCTAGTTTCAATTTATTTGGGGTTCAAAGGTATTAAAAACCACTCTTTGTCCCCAAAGATTTTACTATTAAACTATTTTTTACAAACAAAATTCCTGGTACATATTTTTATTCACTGACTCATTTAATAATTCAGGGTTATTTTCATGAGTCAGGCATTATTTTAATTGTATTTTTAAGCAGCATATTAGTCAGAGTTCTTCTGAAAAACAGAACCAACAAGATGTGTATATATACATATGTATTTGTATATACTTGTCTCTCTCTGTGTGTGTGTGTGGAGAGAGAGAGAGGGAGAGTAACAGAGAAAGAGATTTATTTTTAAAACTTGACTCACATAATTGTGGAGGCTTGGCGAGGGCAGAATCGAATAGGGTAAGAAAGCAGGCTGGAGACTGGGGAAAGAAACAGTCTGAGCCCGCAGGAACTCTGCTGGCAGAATTTCTACTTGCGCGGGAAGTTTGGTCTTCATCTATTACAGTCTTTGACTGGCTGAGACCCACCCACATTACGGAGGGTAATCTGTTCTACTCCACCAATTTAACTGTTAATCTCATCCAAAAACAACTTCACAGAAACATGCAGAATAATGTTTGACAAAATATCAGCATCATGGCCAGCCAAAGTGTCACATAAAATTATCCATCATAAGCAAGGTCACTAATTAGGTCAGAAGCTATCATTTTTTATTTTTATTATTTGTAGAGATAGAGTCTTGCTTTGTTGCCTGGGCTGGTCTCAAACTCCTGAGCCCAAGTGATCTTCCCGCCTCAGCCTCCCAAGTAGCTGGGAAATACAGGGTCTGGCTATATTACCCAGGCTGGTGTTGAACACCTGGGCTCAAAGGATCCTCCCACCTCAGCCTCACAAAGTGCTAGGACTACAGGTATGAGCCACTGCATCCAGCCAGGAAATATCTTTAATGTCAGTTTTGGCTTTAAACCTCAAGAACGAGTTCTTGGTTCCTTTTTCACTGATGATGGCTGACTGTAGGACTAGTCAGTAGGCTCATTCTCTAGGACTCGCCAACACTTAAAAAGATTAGTAACTTGCATGTGTACAAAAGAGTATTAAAGAGCTGTAAACATTCTTTAATGTGTTGTCACAAAATCCAGGAAAATCCAGAGACTCATGCAAATTGCCATGTGAGGTGACAGCACTTAGGTTTCCATTCTTAGCAACAGGGGAAATTTTTAATCCAACAGCCTTTGTATAAAGCACTTCCCAATGACAGATGAAAAGACTTAGTGACTCTACTCCCAAAACTGAGTTATCTTTGTATGGATATTAGGCATCCATAATGCCTGCATGCTTGGCTATTTAGTGTTCTCTAAAAGTGCTGAAAGTTTGAAACAAAGAACTCTGTAGTATTCTAGACCTTGACAAGAAAATAGGGAGAGGGAGGGAGGCCAAGGATAATGCTCTCTTTTGAATAGCCTTGGTTTGTTTGACCTTATTCCAGACCATCTGAGGATGGAAAACAGCCACACTTCAGATGGTGGACAACTACTAGGGAACAGGGTGAAAAAGACATTTACATTTCTCCCCCTTCCTCCAACAATGCAGAGTCAGCTTCTAATCTCAAACACAAATCTCACATTATACCACGTAAGTTTAGGTAAGTTTCCTCAGAAGGAATATCTGTGTGTAAAATATGAATTGCCCATCTCTATAAAGTACTTTTAGTCTACTGCAAGGAAAATATGACTTTAATAAACAACAAATCATATTCACATTTAAAATATGAACTTTACAAATATAAATCACATACTAAATGATAATTGTATTTCAAGATGTAGCCAGACTTTCAGAGCTGCTAATTGAACTCAGATCAGTATCTGGTTTCATGCCCTGTTAAGAATAATTTTTCCTCCTGGGTTTGAGGAGCACAGCAGGTTATCCTGTTCAATATATTCCCTCCAGCAACACTATACACTGTCATTATTCCCACTAAATTCTTTTGGTTATTTTCAAATCTATCTGGACCAAGATAGCTTAAGTGTCGTATGATCACTTTGAGCATTAGCAGTATAATAAAACAATAATTAATCCTTCAAAATGACTTGTTAAAATAGCTTATCTTTCTTTATGATCTGCATTTATTCACGAATAAAGAGACACTTTAGGATAACTGGATGTTTTTTAACACAAAAGATGTCAAGATGACATTTCAGTAACAAAGAGTCTGCAGAAAGCATTAAAACTCAGGAAAATGTCCTAAATTAGCTGAAAATTTGAATGTCTCAAATATCAGTGAGTGATTCTTAGAAAAATATGTATTTCAAGTATATATCTTTTGCACTTTTCAAAGCAGAAGGTAGTTGATAAAATTAATTTTGATGTCTTTCTGTCATCAGAACAAGCTCATAAATTCTAATACGTTCAATGGGTGTAAAGTTTTTGTCACAATTCATTTCTATTGTCATAAACATTCACTTCAAAATTTCCCTTTATTTTTTCTTGGGATATATGGCACCAGTCCTGAAATATATTCTAATCTTTTTATCACTTTACTCCTGAAAATCTAATCAGGGTCATCTTGAATATTTCTTAGTTTAATCCTGAATGAAAAAGATAATGGGCTTCTAAGAGTAATTACACTTTGTTCATATACATCTATTAACAGAAAAAACTCTTTGCACAGAATTCTTCCCTAAAACTTTCGGCAGTGTTTAATTACTAACAAAGATATTACTTATTATAATGTGGGCTCTGTGGTTAAGCTAGATTATAATAAACATCTCCTTGTTTAAGAAATAATGTGTATAAACACAAAGAAATATTATGCAGAGAAAAGTGTTATCCACTTAAAACCATTTTTAGATTCCAATCTCAAAAATAGTAATTGTGGTAATTTAAAAAGTTTCTTTTAATTTGAGATGCATATAAATTGGGCTGGGCCAAAACTTTGCTTGAGCCAATGTTAAGTAAACTCATTAACAAAAACTGTCATAAAGTTGTTTTCCTTTTAATATTTTGGATGGAAAAAATTTACTTACATCAAATTAAATGAAAAAAAATCTGAGATAAAGCTAGAATTTCTGGTGTGCAAGATTTGACAATAATATCACCTGAGAGACTGTATAACAAGCACTAAAGCGGCTTCCTCGGTGCCTCGGGTAGCAATGAAGAATCATCCCAGACATTAAAATACCATGTGCCTAACCTAGCATTATCATGCTCTCATTAGTTTCTAATCTGGAAATCTTTCTAATCTTAACTGCATAGTTAAGTAGTCCTTCAAAAAGTATTTAAGTATACTTCACGTGTTTAAGTCTTTCATCTCAAAAGACACACACTCATACACTCACACAGATATGCGCACACACACACACACACACACACACAAACACACACACTCCACTCCCATAACCTGACAATTCTCTCAAATACTGCCCTTTATGGCCACATTTACCATTGTCAATATCTTAACAGAATTACATCTTACTTTCTCTTCATCTCAGTACAATCTGAATTCTGCCCCATACTGTAATCAGAATCATTTTCACCACATTTTTTGTTTACTAATCCAAGAAAAGAGTTTAGTGCTCATTTGATTCCTCAGTGTTTGGGATTGCTGACCACTTCTTCTTGCTAAAACACTTGACTCTTATGATGACATATTCTATTGCATTATTCCATCTATCCAGTTATTTATCACTTATTACTTCTACATCTCAGGTCTGTATTTTAAATCCTGAAGCACTTCTGGGTTTTTCCCTTCTTGTACTGTTATAGTTTTTATCACATGTTGATCACTTCCAAATTAACATCCCTAGAATAGATGTCTTCTTCTCTCCAAATTAATGTGTCCAATTGCGTATTATGAAATTCCAATTAAAGTCTCATAGGCACCTCAAAGTAAACATTTTCTAAATATCATCCTTTAAAAAGTAAGTCTCCTCCACCTTTTAAATTGCCTGTCTCAAAGCAATATAAAGGCACAAGCTCAAACCATGGATGTCATCTTTTCATTTTGCCCTTCATTCGCCCCACACATTTATTCTTTCTCTGGTCCTCTATTAAAATCCCACCCTCTTAACATTCCCTATGCTGTTTCTGTACTTTCTCTTTCTCCATGACATTTTCTACCATCTAATATACCACATACTTTACTTATCTTAAATATTGTTTTCTCTTTCAAGAAGATAAGCTTGAAAGAATATCTTCAGGAATATTTTTCTGCCTTGTTGATAGCTAAGACAGTATCTGCACATAGGAAATGCTCTACAAATACGAAATTCTTGTTAGTGCTGCCTCTAGGTTTGCTTTTATTGACAGTTTTAATCACTTGATTATCGGATACTTTTGGATACTTTTCCTTCTTCAAGTGTGTGATAACTTTTTTTGAATAGTGAACATTGTAGACAAATACTGTAGAAGCACTGTATTATGTTCTTATTCTGAGGAAGGTTGAGTTTTATTACAACAAGCAGTTAAATTACTAAAAGTGTAACTTATCTTGTTAAGTCTTGGTTTTAGGCTTTGTTAGGGTGGCCCATTCTAGTTTTTACTCTTAAGACATAGCACTTACTTGTCCAGCGTGGCCTTTCTGGGATCTAATTAATTGCTTATGTGTTTCATCGAGGTCTCTCCATTCCAGCTGGGCTTTTGCCCGTCAACATATTTCCTGCACAGGGTGGTCTTCTCAGCCCTCAGCCTCTCAGAAGAGACTCTCTTCCAAACCTGAAATCTCATCTTGTGCTTGCATAGTCCAGGAGTTAGCCAAATACCTAAGATGAATTTTCACTTAGATTTTTGTTTATTTGGATTTTTTTCTCTGCAGCTTCCTATTTTTGATGCTCTTGTCCCAAATCTCAGCCCACTTAGTAGCCACATGCTATTTCCTATATCTTGATCTCTATATCCAAACTGATGCTCTCTACTGGAGTCTATCTCCCTACGCTATGGACTGAAAAATGCTCTATGAGAGAAACTGTGTGTGTATCTGTAGCTTTCCTTATATGTTTCCTTTGTGCAAGGATCGTAGCCCAGCACTTAGCTGCTATCCAGTGCCTACAAATAGTGTTTTAAATAGTTGGTCTAGACCTCATAGTTATTTACAGTGGGAGCATATGTCCAACACCAGCTACCACATAATGACCAGAAACAGAAATTCAACACTTTTTTTTTTTTTTGAGACGAGTCTCCCTCTGTCACCAAGGCTGGAGTGCAGTGATGCAATCTCGGCCCATTGCAACCCACACCTCCTGGGTTCAAGCGATTCTCCTCCCTCAGCCTCCAGAGTAGCTGGGACTGCAGGCGCTTGCTACCACACCTTGCTAATTTTTGTAATTTTAGTAGAGGGGGAGTTTCACCATATTGACCAGGCTAGTCTTGAACTCCTGACCACCCTCCTCAGCCTCCCAAAGTGCTGGGATTACAGGCGTGAGCCACCACTCCCAGCTCCAACATATATTTTTGAATGAACCAATCATCAAATCCTATTGATTCTGTCTCCTTAATATTTCCTGAATCCATCTTCTTTTCTCTTTCCCTATTGCCTCTACTTTGATTTAACCCATTATCCCTTCTAGCCTAGCTAATTGTTACAGTTCTCTGACTGATCACCTTGTCTCCAGCTCTGCTCTACTCCATAACATTTGTCACATTCTTGCGTTTTTGGTTTGTTCTTAAATGTTAATATTGTATGTTACCCTTCTTATGAAAACCCTCCAATGTCTCTTCATTGTCCTCAGGATGAAACCCAAACTCCTTGTGTACCTCTAAATCCTCACCTCTTCCTACTGCTGTGTTCTTTCCTCTCCTGCTGAATACATACGGTGAGTTATTTCCTCTCCTGCTCAATACATACGGTGAGTTCCTGGAAAAGCATGGTTCTCTCACACCTCCAGGCTCTTGCATGAGCTGCTTATCCTGCCTGAAATAATCCTATATTCCAACTAACCCGGGTTGTCATCTGCTTAGATGCCATGTCTTCTGCGGAGTCTGTGTTGATCTCCGCGGTTGGATGAGGTCTCCACTTGTGTTCATCTTGCACTCTGCTTGTTCCCCAGTCATCATCTGTGTCACACAGTTTTATAATTATCTATTTGCTTTTCAGTACTCTCATTAGACCATAAGCTTCTTGGGGCAAGCTCCATGTGTTATTCATTGTTTTATTCCTATTTACTAGATGACTGAATAAATATTTCTTGAATTAATGCATGTTAATGTTAGCAACTTGCCTGACAAGAATATATTCCTTCTCAATTAAATGTCTGCATTTCATGCAGTAAATACATACATAAATAAACCTCCCTCCAAGAATATTAAAATGGTAGAAGACAAGGGACCCATAATAATAAGTGTAACAGTAAAATGATACAAAAGAATGAAAAGCTTTGATTACCTGTGTCAGGTATCTATAGATATTAAAACCTCAATATTTGGTTTTGTGTTATATATACAAACTAAACACAATTTTAAGAATTTTTTTAGGTCATAATATAACTGCTAAAAGGTCTACAGTTATGCTGATGCATAGTATCTTAAGAAAACTGCATGTTAGAAAGGAGAATACAGAACTAGCTCATTCTCTTCATTTTGTAGATTAAGAGCTGAGTTTGAAGGGAATCAAGTATCTGGTCCAAGTTCTTGCAGTTAGTTGAATGGTAGCACTATATACCTCAGGCTCCCTGGGCTCCTTCAATTTTCTTCAAGCTTATTATGTTCTGTATGAAAGAAACATTGACCACCACCACCACCACCATTTACTAAAGTCCTAGTATGTGTCAAAGGAAACAACTCCCTTACCAGCATACATTCATTTCTTACTTTAGGATCCAATTAGGTTATGAGAAAAGTAACCACAAACACATTAGAGGAACTGAAGATTGGGTGGGGTCACAAAGAACGGCCTTCTAAGAGGTGTCAAGAACTGCGATAACATGACCACTGTGGTATCAATGTATAGTTCATTTATAATAATAAATAACATGGCTATTGAATTCTGAACTCCCTAATAAGTGGCTTTTCCTTAGGAGACAGTTTCTTATTTTGTTTCTATTGGATTTTAATGAGTAACACCTGTGGCAGTCAAAGATCTGTGTTTAAGTGTAACATAGAAGAGGACTATTATTGACTTCTATTAAGTGGTGATATTGAAAGCCACAAGATGATAAAAGTATCTAACTCCTGTTTTCTGAATCTATTCAACATGTGCCTTTCAGTGGCTTTAAATACTTTCTGGAACTAGGTGGGGTATATTAAAAATACATAAGTAAATGAGTTTTTGTTTTGTTTTTAATAAATGGCTGAAACTTAATACTTGTATTGACACAGTCTGGGAATCAGTTATACTTCAATAGCATTTCTTATTGTGATTCAGAGATCTAAATACTAAAAGAGTTTTCTACTAGAAAATGTCTCACGGCCGGATGCGGTGTCTCATGCCTGTAATCCCAGCACTTTGGGAGGCCAAGGCGGGTGGATCACGAGGTCAGGAGATAGAGACCATCCTGGCTAACGCAGTGAAACCCCGTCTCTACTAAAAATACAAAAAAGTTAGCACCGGTAGTCCCAGCTACTCGGGAGGCTGAGGCAGGAGAATAGCATGAACTCAGGGGCGGAGCTTGCAGTGAGCAGAGACCGCGCCACTGCACTCCAGCCCAGATGACAGAGCAAAGCAAGACTCTGCCTCAAAAAAAAAAAAAAAGAAAGGAAAAAAGAAAATGGCTCACATCATGGAGTTAATATTGTTTTTGAAGTTTTGACTGATAGGCCAAATTATTATACATTCCACCTTCTGATTCTGCTGCACCCAGTGGAGCTGAAAATATTTACAAGGTTGTCCTTATTTTTTCCCTCCAACATACCTATAAGCAGCATTAAATTATTCTACACTTTATAAGCAAGGACAGTTTGGCATTTAAGGTTCACGCTCCTCTAGCATCACCAAACCATTTGGCACCAGCCTCAGGAAAGTAAAAGAATCTTAAATTAGGCTCACAAAGTTGACCTGGTTCTAAGGAAAGATAGCCACTTGATAGTAAAGGGACTACCAGCACAGAGCTCTGCTTATGAACAGTAACATTTATTGAGTGCTTCTGATGTACAGGCACTATGCTAAGCACAAGTATTAATTCATTCAGTCATTAAACCCATTTTATAGATGAGGAAACTGAGGCACAGAGAGTTTAGTAGCTTGCTTGAGATTTATAACATGCAAGCAGTAAAGCTAAACGCCAGGAAGTCTGTCTCCAGAACCTCGCTTTTACCCTGGTTTTCTTCTCTACATATCCCACCTTTCTATTTTACTCTACAAATGTAGGCTTACTGAGTGATCAAGCTCTTCCTCAATTCCCATTTGACCTTTGTCTTCCTCACCAAGAGCCAAAAACAGCTGAAAATTTTTACTTTTATTAAAATAAGTTTACTTAGGGTAGCAAGGACTCTAAAACTCAAGGCTAGCAATTAAGTAAGTGGAGATTGGACAGAAAATGTTTATTTGTCCCAAGAGAGTCATTACAGCTCTCCTAGCTTAAGAAAGTGATACAGTATATGCTTTTGAGGGTTCCACATAACCCACATGTCAGCTGCCCCAGCTGGTATTCACCAGAGAATTCCCTGCATCTAAGGCCTTGTGCTTATGTTTTAAAATGTACTAATGGATATTAACATTATGATAATGCCAAAAATCAAATTCCAAAGCCTTATCCTAGACACATGGCTTTCATCAGCTACACAAACCTCAGGGGAGATTTTATCAGCCACTGATCAAAGGAAGCAGCAGGAGCTGATACAAGCACAAGAAAGGGCATGTGGAGTGTCCTCCACTCAAGTACACCCCAGAGCAGAGCGTCTCTAGGAATTGAGACAGCACATCAGCAACTCGCTTGTAGCATTCAAATGAATGGAGTTCTCTTTAAGGGCAAATCTCTGAATAGAAAGTTTAAAATCTGATCCTGATTTAACATGATTATGTCCTCACCTGGCTGTATATTGCTGTAAGAGATACCTTACCCATATGAGGGTCATGTCAAATTGCTTCCAAACATAAATGAAGTGAAGGACAAAATCATGTGTCTCCTCAAGTGTGCTTAGCTCTGCACGATAAAACTGCTTTATTTGGAATCACGGCGAAAGAAGAGGGAAAGGCATCTGCAGACCATGCGGCTTATTAAACAAATTTGTTTCCCAAGTCAAGTACTTGAGGTACTCTCAGTTCTAATTAATGTCTCTTGCAAATGCAGCCTCATAACTAACATTCATTCTTCTAATCGTAGCCATATGTTCCTTCCATCGTTTTAACGATATAAATGGAAATTATTGGTGTTTTTCACTGAATATTTCTGTTTAAGAAAAAACATTTTTTCAGGCTGATGCTTTATGCTAAGATCAGTGAGTGAAAATATCCCTCTTTGGAAATATGTTCTCACTTGCTGTAGTCCATAAGTAGGGGTGAGGCCTTATGTATGGTTTTTAAATATCGCATAAGAATTTTGCCTCTATTAGATCCATGCTACTAAAATGGCAGAACTCTTCACATAAAAAAGAAAAAAAAAAAAAAAACCGGGGATAAACTGAAAAGGGGATAGCTTAGTCCCATATACAGCCTGTAGGTTGAAGCATAATCATTACATCTCTCACAAGGGAAGGGAGGTTGATAGTTTAACAATAAACTTCAAGAAAATCGCTTGCTTATTTCCAGAAGCTAATAGCTTAAATCAAATTCCTTTACCTTTTCTAAATATGCCACATATGTTTTCATTTTAAGAAGTACTTTTTAATGTAGTAAAAAGATATGTACAGATATACAAGATTTCAGAGCGGGAAGAGACCCTAATGATCACCCAGTCAGGTGGTCCATAACCCTCACTGTGTATCTTAAACATCTGACGAGCTCGCAGACTGGTTCTTTACCAGAGAAATTATAATTCCATTGCTCTGAGGTGGACCTGGTGGAGAGAGATATACAGTTTTACAAAAGTAGTCTTGGTTATTCTAATATGTGGTCAAGCTTGAGAAGCACGAATCTTGTTTATCCATCTCTTTTGGAGCCAATGATATTAAATGATTTGTTCAATGTCCATAGACAGTTATTTGTGACAGGGAGGAGACTATGAGCTCAGGCTCAAAACTCCCACACCTGTGCATTTTCTTTTATAGTTTACTAATACCTCTTTAATACATACTTTTAAAAATAAAATTAATTTGGCAATAGAAATATCTTTGAAAACAAGACAAAACAAAACCCAGAACTACTCTTCTTCTATCTCCTTTTCAAGGGTCTGTCCCCATCTTTTATTTTTTGTCACTGTAATCTCTCCAAAATGCCAGCTGTGTGTTAGAAGGTATCACTGTATAGCTCTGGGATTAAAATAAAAATATTAGTAAACCATTCCAGAATCGCCAAGAGTGCAAAACCCAAAAGAAAGACTCCTATTTACTCTTGTATTAAAATATAACAATAGCAGACAAATCATCACCCCGTGGAAGGAACTGTATTCGAGTGTTGGACCCAGACCATCTCACCGCATCTCAGCAAAAACTCTGTGAGGTCATATATTATTATCATCTCAGTTTGACAGATAAGAAAGCCAAGGCACCAAAATTTATTTCCCCAAATGAATTCCCACAGTTTAGGTAAACTTTGCATGGCTAGGAACTGGTAGTCAGTTTAGTTTTTGTTTTTTGTTTTTTTTTTTAAGTTTAATCTTAAAATCACAAGATGAAACTGTCCTTCAAAAGCAGTATTTTACCTTTAATCATAATAAACTAATATTTACAAAGTATTTAAAAAGGAAGATTATACTCCTTTTTCATCTGATCTCATTTAGGTATTACAAGGTTTATTACCACAATCATTTTGTTGAAGAGAAACTAAGGCTTGGGGAATACTCAATGTCCTCCCAGGTAGTGACCAAACCCAAATCAGAGTTTTTGTTATGATTCTATATACAGTACTGCACTCCAGCCACCATGCAGCTTTAAATCTGAAGATTGTTTTCCTGGCTCTGATGAGTATTTCATATGGTCAGTTCTGCTAGAAAAACAGTATAAAACTTACTTCAAACAGCCAAAAAACAAATTCCTTCCTGTTCAGATTAAACTGTTGATTGTGCTGAAATTCACGGGTACACTAAGAAACAAAATAAACTGTCAATTCTCCCCAAAGATTTTGTTGTGCATTCTTTTATTTTTATTCACATAGTCTATGTTTACTGAGCTGCAGTAAAGGATGCATGTACTATTTTTATTCAGAGAAAGGCTATAACACCAGCCAAGCAGAAGGACCCATCCATGACCAGAATGCAATGGCCTTCATTATCTTCCAACTCACTCCTAAATGACTCACTGAGAGCTGCCAGATGGTGTTTTCTCTCACCCCTTGCCTTGCATTTATTTAATTATTTTAACATAGTTTTTGTTCTGCTGCCGTGATGCCTAATAGGCAGATACATTTGACAGTTAGTTTCTTCTTCTAATATTGACCAGTGCATTTAGAAAATTTCTCAGACTCTTTAATAATAACACTTATTGGGTACATACAATATACCAGATGCTAAGCCAATGGATTTTTATATATTCCTCATTTAATCATCCGACAACTCACAAATGAGGAGGCTGAGGTTTAGGGAGGTTAATACATGTACCCTGGGCTAAACAGCTGGTCAAAAAGGTAGAGGCGGATAATTGGAACTAAGCCCCCAATCTTAATCTTTATGTAAGACTTCTGTGGTAGAAGTTACAAGCACTAACACTTTTGGGAAATAAGCAAATATATTAAAATGATAAAGAAACCCAAAAAGTTAATATTCATCCATGTGGAGAACGATCAGGTAGGTGACTAAGTCATCAAGAAAATGAAAAGATGTGTGGTAGACCTGGAGATGTGCTGCCCTCATCCCCCGTGCAGCTGCAGGGAGTGCTGTCAGGAGGCAGCCTCTAACATGGGGCTCCTTTGGGATCTGCTTTAGTCGCAGGGAGCCACCTTGTTTGCAGTCTCACCCTGTCTGAGGCAGCCTGCACGAAAGCCCAGCCATCCTGACTCATCAGCAATATTCTCTCTAGAGACACCTGCTGGGTTGGCCAAGGCTTTGCCAGGTCTGCTTCACAGTGTGAGATCTTTCTCCATCCAATCTTGCTTTCAACCATACTAGTCCAGATATTCATTCGTTGTAAACCTTTTTCACCCAAAGGTTGGAGGAACATGAGCTGTAACAATACTGCAAAGTTTTTGACAAAGAATAAAAATTATTTTATTGCTAGACTAGGAATTTTTGAGTCTCAAGAATCTTTACATGTAAACATACCAAATAATAATTTTTATGGTAGTCTCAAGACATAGAATTGCCCCAAATTGGGGTGGAGGCTTGGGGTGTGAAGGTAATAAGAGGCAGGTACTTACTTACCTCTTCTTCAGACTGAACTGATCAGGTAATTCAGAATCACATCTGGTTTTGACAACATGCTCAAAATACCCCCCAAATGGAGGCCTATATAAACTACCGTATCCTCCTGGGTCTATAGTGTTCCTAGTTGGTGATTCCATATTATTATTCTAGGCAGTCTGACGTATATACCTATGACATCAGTTCCATATCAGAATATTTCTATAAAATTACTTCCAAGACAATTATCAAATATAAAGAGATTCTCCTCAATATGCTTCAACAACAGTCAAACCTTATGCTATGTATAGTATCAATATTCTAAATAGAAAACATTGACTGACATATGATAAAGAATTATCAGAATCAGTCTCTATGACCAGTCACTTTTCCACCCTCAGGTAGCCTCCCTTAACATCATGCCTGTTCTTAGTACCATTTTACTCTCTATTAATGTCAACTTTGTTTTATTAAGGAGGTCATGGTAAATTAAGCCATCTCAAAATAATTCTCATTTTTAAGGAAAGGGACACTGGAACCCAAGAAAACTTTCTGGACCCCAGGCAACAAAGCAATTATAGGGAATTAAAAGGCATATGGCTCGTATCTGGGGACAAAGAACTTTCTGGCACTGACCAGGCTTGTAGAGGAAATGCATGTGAAAGGAGGAGGTGAGAGGAGCAGAAGGCTTTCCCTCTCCCTCTTTCTAGATCCACCTCACCAGAAATGATAAGATGGCATACCACCCTGTGTTTGATAACAGTTTCAGATGGAAAAACATAGTCTTCATTTCTTATCAATGAAAACTACTTGGGTATTTTTGGGGCATTACTTGGGTATTAACTCAGAAAATTCATAGATACAGGATTCTAGAGAATAGATAACTTATGCATAATATAAATATGCAAGTTACACAGCTAGTAGCTAATACTAGCAAACATGATAAAGAATCAGTGATAGATATCAAAAAGGGAGAAGAGAATAAAAATATTTGACGGTAACCTTACAAAAGTCACTCATTATTTTAATTACGCATATTTTTAAAAACTAGTCACAAATCATGGATATGGATATTAACCAAGTCATAAACTTTGAGCAAATGAAAAAATACATATATTTGAAACTAACATGATGTTTCTCTTAAACATAAAAATTTTACAAATTACTAGTAAATTATTCCAATTTTCTTTCAGTTTTTAATTCTGAACTAGTTTTAGCATCCTTTTTGCTCTACTGTGAACTTATTTACATTAAAATTAATCTAGAAGTCTACAATTAAGCAACTCCTAGATAAAATGGGTTACTCAAATGTGTATGTTTTAATGAATAATTGCATGTTGCTTGATACTTTTGTTCAAAGAAAATGTCAACAAAATCCTGTTTTGGATGTAGGTGTTTCTATTTAAGGACAGAAGCTGCAAAGGGGCTTTCTGCAGCACTAGGTGAGAATCTCCTAGGAATTAGGGATGACATTTGTGCTTGGGATCTGCCCCCAACAGGGAGTCCAGAGCTCTCCATTCATGCTGTCTCATCTCCTGAGGCTGATTCACAAGGGAGGGCAACAGCCACTTTAGCTGCTCTTGTCACCACAAGGAACTGACCAGCCTTTGGCTCACATAACAGTGGAACACATTTTGGAGTTTCTCACTTCCTCTGTGCTAGGGAGTAGATAATATTGCAAAGACTAAAATTTACAAACTCAAATCTATCTTATAAAAGAAGAGTAGGAAAGCCATGCTAACAGATAAAGACTTAATACTTTCAAAAAAGAATAGTCATTGGAATCACCATTTTTATATACCATATTTGAATCATGTAACACTTTTCTCAGGGTGGTTGAATTCATCAGGAAAAATACATATAGATATTTTTATGTATAGCTACATTCATGTGTTACTTTGATTTTACTTAGATTGTTTAAAGTCCCCCTAAAACTTGCACAACTCTAATAATTTCAAGTTATTAGTGAAGGCTGATCTCAAGGTAAAAAATAAAATTATAGCTAACTCACTCTCTGAAGGACTTGACTTTAAAAAGCAACTTAAAGATTAAATAATAATAATAAAACTTACATTTGAGGGCCATTCTTCATTGTTTTATAGATCCCTAGCCATGCATTCTCCCAGAGCTAACATAAAACTGCCAATCAAAACATGTTGAGTTCCTACTCTATGCTCTCAACTGTATTAGCACTCTGTTGACTGTAGAATCATCCAGAGGGGAGGTCACTCCCATCAACTGGGTGCATGATTTAGGGCAACTGCCTTGGAATCCTTTTTTAACTTTTATTTTAATTTTTATTTTTTGAGACAGGGTCTCACTCTGTTGCCCAGGCGGGAATACAGGCATGATCATGGCTCACCACAGCCTTCATCTGTTGGGTTTAGCAATCCTCCCACCTCAGCCACCTGAGTAGCTAGGACTGCAGGTGTGTGCCAGCATGCAGGCTAATTTTTAAAATTTTTGTAGAGATGAGGTCTCATTATGTTGCCCACACTGATCTGAAACTTCTGAGCTCAGGGGATCCTCTTGTCTCGATTTGCCAAAGTGCTGGAATTACAGGCATGAGCCACCGCACCCAGACTTGGAATGCTTTTTAACTGACCTGTGTTTAGCCCCTCTTAGCTTTGGTCTTCTCAAATGTAAAATGGGGATAACTAATTTCTTTTTTAGGGATGATGGAAAAAATAAACAAGACACTATATGTAAGGTGCCAGGCACAAGGCTTGGTATTTATAAATGGTGAATGCTCACAGTAGTTAGTAATTGTGATTGCAATAGTAATTTATGTATGTTGTATGCATAATGTACGTAGCAGCAGTGGTTATTCCATGTAGAAGCTAGCTGGGGCAGGGGTGGGAAAAACATGTTACAATAGCCACAGCTTCCCTAGTATCCCTGGATCTCTGTCAATAAAGTGGGTAGCTGCATTGTGTAGCTGCTTCTCCCGGCTTAATTTCTATAAATGTGTGAGAAAAGAACTCATAAGAGGGAGAAATATCTTCTGTCCACAACTCAGGTCACAGGCATAATCAGAGAATACAATCATTTAATAATTTCAGAATCCAAGGTATATACCTATACCTAAATTTTTCCAACATTGGTTATTTCTTGCAGGACAAATAAGAATTTGATCCCTCACATATTTCACCCAACATGTCGTCCACTTACAATGTACCAGGCACTAAATATGGTGGGGAGAGTTGAGTTGTGTTCACTCTTTTCCCTTAAGGAGCTAGTGTCCAATAGAAGAAAGACAGTCATGTAAACAATAAGAGATCATGAAAAGAGAACAGAAATCTAAAACCCAAGAGGAAAACTGAGCAGCATAGAGCAGTTCAGAAATCTAGGGGACCTTGTAGTGAATAGACTGGAGCCAAACAAATGCTTCTACCATTGCCTGTGTTTCCATTTGTGTTCATTCCTTAAACTGGCTTTTTAAAGCATCCTTTATAAAAGGAAAATGTGGCACATTGGTATCACTTTTGGTTATATGATGCATCTTCATGCTATAATTTTAACAAAGTTGCTATGCTAGCTATAGGGAAGGAAATATTTCATTCCTCACTCATTGCTAGATTCATGGCTGAGGCACCAATAACAAAAGAGAAATTAGTAAGAGAAAAGCATACATATTTATTTAATGTAAGCTTTATGTGACACTGTAGCCTTCATAAGGAAACAAAGATTCAAAAAAAAAAACAAAACTACAACAACAGGTAACTAGTATATTTTTATGCTTAGGTCTGATGAAGAGATGGATAGTCATGGAGAAGTATGATTGGATAAAGTGGGTATAATCTAATAATAATAAACTGTGGGGAATTTAGCAAGCCCTGCTTGTTCTGATTCTTATCTGTGCCCCTGTGCCTTCAAAGATAAAGATGTTCCTTTCCTCTGGGTTTAGGAAGGGCACCTCTCAAATGAAGGTCTCATGATCTGCTTCCAAAAAGAAGGGCAGGAGAAAGCCAGAGAGTGATCTTCTTAGGTTTTATGACATGCTTCAGGTGAGAAGAGTAAGAAGGTGAGAGTGGGCTTCCTGCTTCTGCTGTTTTCTCAAATGCCAAGATGCCATATTTTGGGTAACATGTCCTGAATCCCATTACCACTCTAATCAATTCTAATATTTGATAGTAGAGTACAGAGAATAAATTCAAATTCTTTATTGAGGTAGAGATATAATTATGAAGTATACACCAACACACATTTCCTAAGTTTATTTGAATATACAGTTGACCCTTGAACAATCCTTGGGTAAGGGGCACTGATCCTTCCCTGTGCAGCAAAAAATCCATGTGTAACTTTTGACTCCCCCAAAACTTAACTACTAATAGCCTACTGTTGACCAGGAGCCTTACAAATAACATAAAAAGCTGATTAACACATAAATTGTGTATTCTATTATACACTGTATTCTGATAATAAAGTATGCTAGAGAAAAAAATATTAAGAAAATTGTAAGGAAGAGAAAATGTATCTAATATTCATTAAGTGGAAGCAGGTCATCAAAAAGGTCTTCATCCTCATCATCTTCACGTTGAGTAGGCTGAGGAGGAAGAGGAAGAAAAGGGGTTGATCTTGCTGTCTTAAAAGTGGCAAAGGCAGAAGAGGTGAGAAGGTGGAAAGGAAGGCAGGAAAGGTAGTTATACTTGGTGTATCTTTTATTGAAAAAAAATCCATGTATAAATGAATCTGTGCAGTTCAAGCCCATGTTATTCAAGGGTCAACTGTAATGAGGATTGATGTATACAGGTTGAGTATCTCTTTTCTGAAATGCTTGGGATCAATGCGGGATTTTGAATATTTTCAAATTTTGGAATATTTGCACATATATAATGAGATATCTTGGGGAATGAGAACCAAGGTTAAACAAAAAATTAATTTATGTTTTCTATATGTCTTATACATGTAGCCTGAAGGTAGTCTTATAAAATATTTTTAATAATTTTGTTCATGAAACAGCATTTTGTCTGAGCTTCAACTGCAATTCATCAAAGGAGATCAGGTGTGAAATTTTCTACTTGTGACATGACAACAGAACTCAAAAAGCTTTGGGATTTGGAGTATTTTAGATTTCGGATTTTCAGATTAGGGACACTCAGCTTGTATTAAAAATGCAAAGCATGGATTTTTAAACAAAAGTGCAATGGGAAAATTTGGAAAAGTTGTTGATGGGAGAAATACATTTTATCTAAACTTTACTTATCTGGCAAAAGTTGAGTCTCCTGGAAAACACAGCTGCCATTAATGCCCATATAGGGGAGCTTTTAAGCAAGAAGGTGATTGTCTATTGTCATCAGGCTGAAAATGTCCAATAGAACCTTCCACAGTCATTGTAACTCTAAATTTCCCGACCCACTTTGTTAAACTGATATATAAACCCTTCTATTTAGGGATTTATTTAACTACTGGTTCTACTGTCAATTAATTCACAGGTCCCATCACTCAAATCTAAATTGCTAGAGAAAGAATTTTTCCTACTAACACTGTTCACTCTGTGGCATGAAGTGAAGGAAAACATCATTTCCCCTTCCATTCCATAGGCAACCTTCCAGAGGTCTGAAAATATATACTTTAAAGTATATTTTTAATATTTACACTCATTTGCTTTGATTTCTCTTTCAGGACTTATGGGATTAGCAAATTTGTTTTAGAATTGGATACAACTCATCTATTTTAGGACCATATCAGTATGTCCGTCTACTATATCTTGTTAATTATGCAAGACATTAAATAATAGAATTTTTGTTTAATACAAATATGTTTGTGATTAACGTAATATTTTTTGTATGTCTGAAATAAAATTTCAAATGTATTGAACTGAGTAAAAGCTGTTTTATAGAATGACAGATGTCTTAGTCAAGGCTAAGCACATCTAGAAACAAAGCATGAATATCAAAAGGGTAACGTGTGATCTTAGTTTCGTGTACTCACATTTTAAGTATCATGTATAAATTGTGGTGGTCACCACACCCAGAAGAGTGATATGTTTCCATAGTAACTGTTGATCTACTTATAAAAAAACAAGGGTGGTGAGGAAGGAGAAACAAAGAGAACAAAGTAAGAAATAGAAGTAATTGGCCCTGAATATATAATTATTACAAGAGAAACAGTTTGGTAAAGCATGTTTAGAGGGCATTTTAACTCAGGAAAATATTAGGAACTTGTGATATTTTTGAAGACAAGAGTTATGTTTTCTGTTTCTTTTAAATCTTTTTGTAGTCTGAAACAAAGCCATGCACATAAGGGGCAATCAATAATTAAATAAGAGAAAGACAGAAAGAGAGAAAGAGAGAAAGAAAGTGGAAAGGAGGAAAAAACTGAAAAATGAAAACATTCAAGAAAACAAACCTCTCTCTACCATCAGATCAATAGGCTTGAAAATAATAGAACAAATACCAATGATCAGTTTTCAAAAATAATGATCAACTGTGAATGCTAAAGGGAGAAAGTGTCCCTTTTTAAAACCTATCATTGTAGGTGTTCACAGATGCCACTCAAGTCACTCTCAACTCTGGTTGCCACTTTAATAAGAAAGACTCAGCCTGAAGGTAAATTATATTCATAAATTTGAGCTTAATTCATTCAGCCAGTTTGAATTATGAGAACAGAAAAATATATGTCTGCTTCCCCAGTGGCATTTTTACACTAATATAAGTCAAAAGTAACTATCCCGTCAACAACTCAAGTAATAAAAAAATGCATGAATTTGAAGATTAACACACTTAAACACACATGGACATTTTACAGCATGTTTGTAGGTATTTTGGTTTTTTAAATTTAACCTTTGACGTTTAACTTTTGTACATTCTTTTCTAAGCTTAACTATCTTTAAACTTTCCATAGCAATTTAAAACTAAATTGACCATATTACTAAGATTAATTTACTTGTGTTGCAGATTAAAACAAAAATAATTCTGGCTGTACTTACAAAGCAGTTTGACTATGTAAACTTCAATGCTTTATAAGAAGATCATCTGAGATAAGTTTGGAATTACTCTGTTGACTGAATAGAAACTACGTGCTTCTGAGACTTGACTGTGCACACAAATCACCTGAGATCATTAAGATGCAGATTTTTACTAATAAGTCTGGAGTAAGTCCTAAGGTTCTGATTTTGGACATCCAGTTGATGTGAAACAGACCACATTTTGAGTAGCAAGGCTTTAGAGAACTAGAACCTTTTGTTAAATATTTTCCATTTTCTTTTCCTCGCTGATTTGTGATTTATTCTTTTACAATCTTAACTTGTAGAGGAGTGAAGAGTTCTAGCACTTTATGTTGCATAGTACATAAAAAGAACTGCACACATGGACTCTCCTTAGAAATTTGTAAGAATTCCCCTAAAACGTTTGATTGGTTTGTTTACCTACTTGCCTTTGGTAATAATGAAGATTGCTGATTAATTGGAGTTCAATTGTTACAACAAATTTTGCTGCATTTACAAAAATGTGCTGATGTAAAAGTCTAAAAAGTAGCACAGATTCAAAAGACATCTCCAGACCTGAAAATAACAATAACATTTTTGGCGACACACAAAGGGACAGG
The DNA here is from genome assembly GCF_043159975.1 of Macaca nemestrina. NCBI lineage: Eukaryota > Metazoa > Chordata > Mammalia > Primates > Cercopithecidae > Macaca > Macaca nemestrina. Next base: position 79,124,065 of record NC_092135.1, on the reverse strand, counting down.
AAATTGTAATGAGTTTCTTTTAGCCCAAAAAGCAACCACAAACTATATTTCATACTGTTATTGGAACAACAGAATCAACATCCTCCATATGGGCCAGCAAAAAAGACACCTTTAAAATGCTATTGGAAGCCATAAATTGAAAAATGGGGCAGGTTAAGGGTGTAATGATACAAGCAGGACAAAAACAGGAAGCCAGCAAATCTTAAGGGAGATCTTCCATGGCCTCAACTCTATTAAAAAGTACACAAATACAACTGGAAGTAGTTTTTCATGATTTTTTTATTTCTGGTTCTAAATTTATTCAAGAGAAGAGCAGGAAAATCCACCTCAACAGATCCCTGAAACTGTGCAGTTGAGTTCTTTTATTACAACCTTGGTTCATTAAAAAATTGTAAAACTCAGGGTATGTTTGCCCCTGTGACTAAAGTCAGAAAATATTGGTATATGATCATTCTGCTCTTTAAGACAGGCAGAGAATATGAGTCAAAACTTATAACTTCTTTTTCTCTGTATATATGTCCACAAGTTTTTAGTACAATGTTAAGTAGATATCCAGGCAATTCAATCTATCTTATTTATCCTGTTTTTTGATAAACTATAGATGGTCAATGAGCAGAATACTTCATAGAAGAGAGTAGAATGTAAGTATATTTATTTCATTTTATACTAAAATATATTTTTTCATTTTCAGGAGGTAAAGTTAACATATAGATATGACAGCAACAAAAAATATACTTTTTAAAAATAGTTGGGTTTTTAGTCACTTCTACTACAAATGTATGACTACCTGATTTTAGCTTTGTTAAAAGCTAGTGTGGATAATAAAATGCTGCTACTGACAAATAACGCATTCTTCTTAATCTGTCTCATTCATGTCCTTTAAGATGGAGGAGAAAAGATGGTACATGATTAACTATATCAACTAATGTGAGTCAAAAACAAGTCAGGAACAAAAACTATCCAAAAAAATCAAGAAAGCAATCACATTTACGATAGCATTTTAAAAATGCTTAGGAATAAATTTAACCACAGTGGTAAAAAGATCCCTACACTAAAAAATATAAAGCACTGATGAAAGAAATGGAAGAGGTATAAATAAATGGAAAGAGAGCCCATGTTCATGGATTAGAAGAGTTAATAAGGCTAAAATGTCCAGAGGAGCCAAAGTGATCTACAGATTCAATGCAATCTCTAACAAAATTCCAATTGCATTTTTTACAGAGATAGAAAAATCAATCCTAGAATTCATATGAAGTCACAAAGGACTTCAAATAGACAAACAATCTTGAGCAAAAGAATGAAGCTGGAGGCATTACACTACCTGATTTCAAAATATTACAAAACTATAGTAGTGAAAATAGCATGGTACTGTCATAAAAACAGACACATAGACCAATGGAACAGAATAGAGAGCCCAGAAATAAACTCATACCAACACAGCCAAAGAATCTCCAACAAGAATACCAAGAATACACAATGGGGAAATGACAGTCTCTTCAAGAAATGGTACTGGGAAAACCGTATCTCCATATGCAGAAGAATAAAGTTAGACTCTTATCTCATATCATATATAAAAATCAAAATACATTAAAGACTCAACCCTAAGATGTAGAACTCTAAAATGAGGAAAATGGGGAAAGCTTCAGGACATTGGACTGTGCAATAATTATTTTGGATATAATCCCAAAGTGCAAGCAATAAAGGCAAAAATAGACAAATAAGATTGCATCACACTACAAAGCTTTGCACAGCAAAGGGAACAATCAACAGAGGGAAGAGACCAACCTACATAATGGGAGAAAATATTTGCAAGCCATGTATCTGAGAAAGGGTTACTGTCTAAAATACATAAGGAACTCAACTTGATAGCAAGAAAACAATCCAATTAAAAAATAGACAAAAGACTTGAATAAACATTTCTCACAAAAACACATACAAATGGCCAATAGATATATGACAGAAAATTCTCAATATCACTAATTTCTTTTTTGCAAAGAAAAACAAATTAAAGCCACAATAAGATATCACCTCACACCTGTTAGAAAAGTCTAACCTGTTAGACTTTTGTCGAAAAGACAAAAAGTAGACACTGGTGATGACACAGTAAAGAGAATCCTCATATACTGTTGGTGGGAATGTAAATTAGCACAGCTGTTATGGAAAACAGTATGGAGGTTCCTCAGAAAATTAAAAATAGAACTACCATATGATCCAACAACCCCACATCTGGGTATATATCTAAAGGAATTGAAATCAACATGTCAAAGATGTACTTGCACTCACATGTTCATTGCAGCATTACTCACAATAGCCAAGATAAGGAATAAACCTAAGTGTTGTTTAAACTGATGAGTGGATAAAGAAAATGTGGTATGGGGCAGAGCAAGATGGCTGAATAGGAACAGCTCCAGTCTCCAACTCCCAGCGCGAGCGACACAGAAGACCGGTGATTTCTGCATTTTCAACTGAGGTACTGGGTTCATCTCACTAGGGAGTGCCGGACAATCGGTGCTGGTCAGCTGCTGCAGCCCGACCAGCAAGAGCTGAAGCAGGGCGAGGCATCGCCTCACCTGGGAAGCGCAAGGGGGAAGGGAATCCCATTTCCTAGCCAGGGGAACTGAGACACACAACACCTGGAAAATTGGGTAACTCCCACCCCAATACTGCACTTTAAGCAAACAGGCACACCAGGAGATTATATCCCACACCTGGCCGGGAGGGTCCCACACCCACGGAGCCTCCCTCATTGCTAGCACAGCAGTCTGTGATCTAACCGCAAGGCAGCAGTGAGGCTGGGGGAGGGGCGCCCACCATTGCTGAGGCTTAAGTAGGTAAACAAAGCCACTGGGAAGCTCGAACTGGGTGGAGCTCACAGCAGCTCAAGGAAACCTGCCTGTCTCTGTAGACTCCACCTCTGGGGACAGGGCACAGATAAACAACAACAAAAGCAGCAGAAACCTCTGCAGACACAAACGACTCTGTCTGACAGCTTTGAAGAGAGCAGTCGATCTCCCAACACGGAGGTTGAGATCTGAGAAGGGACAGACTGCCTGCTCAAGTGGGTCCCTGACCCCTGAGTAGCCTAACTGGGAGACATCCCCCACTAGGGGCAGTCTGACACCCCACACCTCACAGGGTGGAGTACACCCCTGAAAGGAAGCTTCCAAAGCAAGAATCAGACAGGTACACTCGCTGTTCAGCAATATTCTATCTTCAGCAGCCTCTGCTACTGATACCCAGGCAAACAGGGTCTGGAGTGGACCTCAAGCAATCTCCAACAGACCTACAGCTGAGGGTCCTGACTGTTAGAAGGAAAACTATCAAACAGGAAGGACACCTACACCAAAACCCCATCAGTACGTCACCATCATCAAAGACCAGAGGCAGATAAAACCACAAAGATGGGGAAAAAGCAGGGCAGAAAAGCTGGAAATTCAAAAAATAAGAGCACATCTCCCCTGGCAAAGGAGCGCAGCTCATCACCAGCAATGGATCAAAGCTGGATGGAGAATGACTTTGACGAGATGAGAGAAGAAGGCTTCAGTCCATCAAACTTCTCAGAGCTAAAGGAGGAATTACGTACCCAGCGCAAAGAAACTGAAAATCTTGAAAAAAAAGTGGAAGAATTGATAGCTAGAGTAATTAATGCAGAGAAGGTCATAAACAAAATGAAAGAGATGAAAACCATGACACGAGAAATACGTGACAAATGCACAAGCTTCAGTAACCAACTCGATCAACTGGAAGAAAGAGTATTAGCGATTGAGGATCAAATGAATGAAATGAAGCGAGAAGAGAAACCAAAAGAAAAAAGAAGAAAAAGAAATGAACAAAGCCTGCAAGAAGTATGGGATTATGTAAAAAGACCAAATCTATGTCTGATTGGGGTGCCTGAAAGTGAGGGGGAAAATGGAACCAAGTTGGAAAACACTCTTCAGGATATCATCCAGGAGAACTTCCCCAACCTAGTAGGGCAGGCCAACATTCAAATCCAGGAAATATAGAAAACACCACAAAGATACTCCTCGAGAAGAGCAACTCCAAGACACATAATTGCCAAATTCACCAAAGTTGAAATGAAGGAAAAAATCTTAAGGGCAGCCAGAGAGAAAGGTCGGGTTACCCACAAAGGGAAGCCCATCAGACTAACAGCAGATCTCTCGGCAGAAACTCTACAAGCCAGAAGAGAGTGGGGGCCAATATTCAACATTCTTAAAGAAAAGAATTTTCAACCCAGAATTTCATATCCAGCCAAACTAAGATTCGTAAGTGAAGGAGAAATAAAATCCTTTACAGATAAGCAAATGCTTAGAGATTTTGTCACCACTAGGCCTGCCTTACAAGAGACCCTGAAGGAAGCACTAAACATGGAAAGGAACAACCGGTACCAGCCATTGCAAAAACATGCCAAAATGGAAAGACCATCGAGGCTAGGAAGAAACTGCATCAACTAACGAGCAAAATAACCAGCTAATATCATAATGGCAGGATCAAGTTCACACATAACAATATTAACCTTAAATGTAAATGCAGTAAATGCTCCAATTAAAAGACACAGACTGGCAAATTGGATAAAGAGTCAAGACCCATCAGTCTGCTGTATTCAGGAGACCCATCTCACATGCAGAGACATACATAGGCTCAAAATAAAGGGATGGAGGAAGATTTACCAAGCAAATGGAGAATAAAAAAAAGCAGGGGTTGCAATACTAGTCTCTGATAAAACAGACTTTAAACCATCAAATATCAAAAGAGACAAAGAAGGCCATTACATAATGGTAAAGGGATCAATTCAACAGGAAGAGCTAACTATCCTATATATATATGCACCCAATACAGGAGCACCCAGATTCATAAAGCAAGTCCTTAGAGACTTACAAAGAGACTTAGACTCCCATACAATAATAATGGGAGACTTCAACACTCCACTGTCAACATTAGACAGATCAACAAGACAGAAAGTTAACAAGGATATCCAGGAATTGAACTCATCTCTGCAGCAAGCAGACCTAATAGACATCTATAGAACTCTCCACCCCAAATCAACAGAATATACATTCTTCCCAGCACCACATCACACTTATTCCAAAATTGACCACATAATTGGAAGTAAAGCACTCCTCAGCAAATGTACAAGAACAGAAATTATAACAAACTGTCTCTCAGACCACAGTGCAATCAAACTAGAACTCAGGACTAAGAAACTCAGTCAAAACTGCTCAACTACATGGAAACTGAACAACCTGCTCCTGAATGACTACTGGGTACATAACGAAATGAAGGCAGAAATAAAGATGTTCTTTGAAACCAATGAGAACAAAGATACAACATACCAGAATCTCTGGGACACATTTAAAGCAGTGTGTAGAGGGAAATTTATAGCACTAAATGCCCACAAGAGAAAGCAGGAAAGATCTAAAATTGACACTCTAACATCACAATTAAAAGAACTAGAGAAGCAAGAGCAAACACATTCAAAAGCTAGCAGAAGGCAAGAAATAACTAAGATCAGAGCAGAACTGAAGGAGATAGAGACACAAAAAAATCCTTCAAAAAATCAATGAATCCAGGAGCTGGTTTTTTGAAAAGACCAACAAAATTGATAGACCACTAGCAAGACTAATAAAGAAGAAAAGAGAGAAGAATCAAATATACGTAACAAAAAATGTTAAAGGGGATATCACCACTGACCCCACAGAAATACAAACTACCATCAGAGAATACTATAAACTCCTCTATGCAAACAAAGTAAAAAACCTAGAAGAAATGGATAATTTCCTGGACACATACACTCTTCCAAGACTAAACCAGGAAGAAGTTGAATCCCTGAATAGACCAATAGCAGGCTATGAAATAGAGGCAATAATTAATAGCCTACCAACGAAAAAAAGTCCAAGACCAGATGGATTCACAGCTGAATTCTACCAGAGGTACAAGGAGGAGCTGGTACCATTCCTTCTGAAACTATTCCAATCAATAGAAAAAGAGGGAATCTTCCCTAACTCATTTTATGAGGCCAACATCATCCTGATACCAAAGCCTGGCAAAGACACAACAAAAAAAGAATTTTAGACCAATATCCCTGATGAACATCGATGCAAAAATCCTCAATAAAACACTGGCAAACCGGATTCAGCAGCACATCAAAAAGCTTATCCACCATGATCAAGTGGGCTTCATCCCTGGGATGCAAGGCTGGTTCAACATTCGCAAATCAATAAACATAATCCAGCATATAAACAGAACCAAGGACAAGAACCACATGATTATCTCAATAGATGCAGAAAAGGCTTTTGACAAAATTCAACAGCCCTTCATGCTAAAAACGCTCAATAAATTCGGTATTGATGGAACGTACCTCAAAATAGTAAGAGCTATTTATGACAAACCCACAGCCAATATCATACTGAATGGGCAAAAACTGGAAAAATTCCCTTTGAAAACTGGCACAAGACAGGGATGCCCTCTCTCACCACTCCTATTCAACACAGTGTTGGAAGTTCTGGCTAGGGCAATCAGGCAAGAGAAAGAAATCAAGGGTATTCAGTTAGGAAAAGAAGAAGTCAAATTGTCCCTCTTTGCAGATGACATGATTGTATATTTAGAAAACCCCATTGTCTCAGCCTAAAATCTCCTTAAGCTGATAAGCAACTTCAGCAACGTCTCAGGATACAAAATTAATGTGCAAAAATCACAAGCATTCGTATACACCGGTAACAGACAATCAGAGAGCCAAATCAGGAATGAACTTCCATTCACAATTGCTTCAAAGAGAATAAAATACCTAGGAATCCAACTTACAAGGGATGTAAAGGACCTCTTCAAGGAGAACTACAAACCACTGCTCAGTGAAATAAAAGAGGGCACAAACAAATGGAAGAACATACCATGCTCATGGATAGGAAGAATCAATATCGTGAAAATGGCCATACTGCCCAAGGTTATTTATAGATTCAATGCCATCCCCATCAAGCTACCAACGAGTTTCTTCACAGAATTGGAAAAAACTGCTTTAAAGTTCATATGGAACCAAAAAAGAGCCCGCATCTCCAAGACAATCCTAAGTCAAAAGAACAAAGCTGGAGGCATCACACTACCTGACTTCAAACTATACTACAAGGCCACAGTAACCAAAACAGCATGGTACTGGTACCAAAACAGAGATGTAGACCAATGGAACAGAACAGAGTCCTCAGAAATAATACCACACATCTACAGCCATCTGATCTTTGACAAACCTGAGAAAAACAAGAAATGGGGAAAGGATTCCCTATTTAATAAATGGTGCTGGGAAAACTGGCTAGCCATAAGTAGAAAGCTGAAACTGGATCCTTTCCTTACTCCTTATACGAAAATTAATTCAAGATGGATTAGAGACTTAAATGTTAGACCTAATACCATAAAAACCCTAGAGGAAAACCTAGGTAGTATCATTCAGGACATAGACACAGGCAAAGACTTCCTGTCTAAAACACCAAAAGCAATGGCAGCAAAAGCCAAAATTGACAAATGGGATCTCATTAAACTAAAGAGCTTCTGCACAGCAAAAGAAACTACCATCAGAGTGAACAGGAGAGAATGGGAGAAAATTTTTGCAATCTTCTCATATGACAAAGGGCTAATATCCAGAACCTATAAAGAACTCAAACAAATTTACAAGTAAAAAACAAACAACCCCATCAATAAGTGGGCAAAGGATATGAACAGACATTTCTCAAAAGAAGACATTCATACAGCCAACAGACACATGAAAAAATGCTCATCATCACTGACCATCAGAGAAATGCAAATCAAAACCACAATGAGATACCATCTCACATCAGTTAGAATGGCGATCATTAAAAAGTTAGGAAACAACAAGTGCTGGAGAGGATGTGGAGAAATAGGAACACTTTTACACTGTTGGTGGGATTGTAAACTAGTTCAACCATTATGGAAAACAGTATGGCGATTCCTCAAGGATCTAGAACTAGAAATACCATATGACCCAGCCATCCCATTACTGGGTATATACCCAAAGGATTATAAATCATGCTGCTATAAAGACACATGCACACGTATGTTTATTGCAGCACTATTCACAATAGCAAAGACTTGGAATCAACCCAAATGTCCATCAGTGACAGACTGGATTAAGAAAATGTGGCACATATACACCATGGAATACTATGCAGCCATCAAAAAGGATGAGTTTGTGTCCTTTGTAGGGACATGGATGCAGCTGGAAACCATCATTCTTAGCAAACTATCACAAGAACAGAAAACCAAACACCGCATGTTCTAACTCATAGGTGGGAACTGAACAATGAGATCACTTGGACTCTGGAAGGGGAACATCACACACCGGGGCCTATCATGGGGAGGGAGGAAGGGGAAGGTATTGCATTGGGAGTTATACCTGATGTAAATGACGAGTTGATGGGTGCTGACGAGTTGATGGGTGCAGCACACCAACATGGCACAAGTATACATATGTAACAAACCTGCACGTTATGCACATGTACCCTAGAACTTAAAGTATAATAATAATAAAAAAAAAAAGAAAAAAGAAAATGTGGTATATATATGTTGTGTCATACTACACAGCCTTAAGAAAGACAGAAATCCCGTCATTCATGACAACATGGATGAACATGGAAGACAATATGCTAGGTGAAATAAAGCCAGGCACAGAAAGACAAATACTATATAATCTCATCTATATGTAGATTCTAAAAAAGTCAAACTCACAGAAGCAAAGGGGAGAATGGTGATTGCCAGGGAATTGGAGGTGGGATGTTGGTCAAAGGGTACAAAGTTTCAGTCAGATAGGACTGATAAATTCTGGAGATCTAATGTACAGCATGATGCTATACTTTATAACATATTGTATACCTGAAAGTTGCTAAAAGAGTAGATCTGGCTGGGCACGGTGGCTCACGCCTGTAATCCCAGCACTTTGGGAGGCCAAGAGAGGCGGATCACCTAAGGTCAGGAGTTGGAGAACAGCCTGGCCAACATGGTGAAACCCTATCTCTACTAAAAGTACAAAAATTAGCCGGGCATGGTGGTATATGCCTGTAGTCCCAGCTACTCTAGAGGCTGAGGCAGGAGAATCACTGGAACCCAGGAGGCAGAGGTTGCAGTGAGCCGAGATGGAGCCACTGCACTCCAGCCTGGGAGACAGAGCGAGACTCCATCTTGAAAAATAAAAACAAACAAACAAACAAAAAGATCTTAAATTATCTCATCACCAAAAAATGGTAAGTGAGGTGAAGGATATGTTAACAGACTTGATTTAATCATTTCACAAGATATACATGTATCAAAGCATTACATTGTATGCTGTAAATTTGTATAATTTTTAAAAAGCAAATTATATAGTGTTTTTGGTGTTTATTTGCAAAACATCAGTTCAAGTACACTGGACTTCCAAATTTTCTGAATTATTATATATTTTAAAATTTAATTTGATCGAAGGGGCTAAAAAGTTTCAAAATACCATCAAGAATATAGTACATGTATTTATGAAGAGGATGCAGTGATTTAAAATATTAAAGTGACACAAACATTCACATAACATTTATTAAGCAACTCCTCAAAGTCTAGAACTTTAATGGGAATCAAAACCTCCTTTTAATGTCAGAAGGCAGATTTTTTTTTAATTTTCTATGAAACTAAGGGTAAAAACAAAAACCCCTAATTCATAAGGTTGCATAACCTCCAGTTTCAAGCACTGACTACCAAGAAAACTCGGAGTAATGAATTTCTTTTACATTCCAAGAATTTTCCTTTCTTTTCTAGACAGGGTCTCACTCTGTTGCCCAGGCTGGAGTGCAATGATGCTATCATAGCTCACTGCAGCCTTGATATCCTGGGCTCAAGCCTCAGTTTCTTGCCTCGGTCTCCTCAGTAGCTGGGACTACAGATGTATACCACCATGCCCAGCTATATTGCTAATATTATAAGTACTCATGCCCTTATGAGAAAATAATATCTTAAGCAGTAAGGCATTTTACTAAATTCAAAATGGAACTATAAATTTTAACATCTGATAGCAGAATTTCTTACACAGTTCAACATTTTCAATTTTGCATAAATATTTGTACTTATGAATACAAAAATCTGACCCACATCATGATATAGTCTCAAGATTCCGATAGCAACTCACATAGTTTTAATTACAATAAGAAAAATGTATGCTAAATTTTATGCTTTTTATGCGTGTAATGAATTCATTTTTCAAGGATTACTATCAGACTTAAGTGATATAAATAAAGAACAAAATAAAGTTCCTGGTACACAATAAGGTCTTAATCTCACCATTAAGTAATCATGGCTATATGAAACTGCCCTTTCAGTTAACTCACATATCATTGGCTCCTCTGCAGGATAAGATTACCCTTTCTCTAATGCAGATATTGCATCCAGAAGGCCATGGGCCATATTCAATTGAAAGATATGTGCGGCCTGAGGAGTATGTTATGGTTTAGTTTGGGTTATGCAATGTGATATTTTGAAGAACTTTCCAATTTGGTATTCTCAGACTATGTTTTGGTTTGCTTTGGTATTTTGCAATTTGGTATTTGTTATTTAGATAGGACCTAAGCTGGCCACCCCACCCCATTTCTTATTCTTCCCAATTGTTTAATGACCCATCTAATCCACTCATTTTTGTCACCTGTCTGATCTCTGCACCAAGCCTTACGTTATTAGCAAATCTCAATGGAAACCCCTAAGTAAAATAGCTTCCACTGCGACATCTTCATATGAAAGAAAAATGTTCTTTTTCCTTACACGATGATCGGTACATATCCTTTCATTTTATATGACAGCAAGCCAATATTTGAAATGTTAGGGAATACTCAGCACAAACCAGCTTTGGCAGCATCTCAGCAACTCCCGTGACTCTGAGCATCCTGGAAAACTGTCTGCTGATCTGTATGCTGCTCAGCTTTGGATTTCAGTCTGCTTTTCAACATTATCTTGCTCTATTGAATGAAAATGTGAAGTCTTCCTTTTTTCCTATCCCGCTATTCTCTCAAACCTTCAGACAATGGAATTTTCCATTAGAAAGAGAGAATATAGCACTTGGAGGGGAAAAATCAGTTTTTTGTTCTCCTTCTTCTGTCCACTATAATACAAAGCTTTGCTCCTCCTCTCGGGAGAATGTAAGGCTGGCTGGCAGTCAGTTTGACAGAAGGAGAGCAGTGCAGCGGAAAATTGGATAACAGGATAAAAATCTATGGGGCCACAGGAATCCCATCAAAATTGGCTCCTCCTGTCAAAACCCAGACAAGTGACAAGGACAAATATAGAATGTTATTTATATTTAAATATTTCTAATGATATCATAATTATACTTCTGCCTCTGTTAGGCAGCCATTTTCCTGTGAGCCACAACTCTGCAAACCAAATATTGTATGTTGGAGAAAATATACATAAGAATCAGACAGCTTCAGTCAGACATCTGGGAAAATTCTATCAACTCCTCAAATAGCTATTTCTAAAGGACAGAGCATAACAATTGATTTTTTCAAAGACTTTTTTTTAGAGTTCAATAGCCAAATTCAATAAATATGGGTTATTCCCAACTCTTTGGGCATGGGAAAACCAAACTCTCTAGAAGATAGGTAAAAAATTAATTTTACTTAAAATTAAATTTGATATTTTGAAAAATGTCCTATTTAATTTTATTATAATGCATCATATTGTATCATTGGGTAGGTCAATTTTCTGACTAAACTTTAGAGTACGTTCAATAAACTGACATTTAAATTGTCAAAAGATATACAGTTTCTCATTTTAAAACTTGGAAAATGGGTTTAATATAGGTATTCTATATGCCTTAAAATTAATTTTATTATTAAACCCAGACATTTCAGAATACTTTTTCGAGAAAGTGATATCAAAGAATTCAGCACCATAATGGAAGAAAAAAGTGAACAAATATATAGACTATATAGGATCTACTGTATATTATACTTCTACAAAACTTTAGTCATAATTCCTAAGGACTTATTGGTCATCTTTATTAAACACATAGTCTTCCTCTTTCATAGAGGGATAGCTATGCATATACATATACACACATCAGACCTGTGCAACAGAAAGCAAAGCAGAGGACTGTCAGCATGCAGATTCATTAATTTATATCGAAAACAATATATTTATTGTCCTTAATATTGAAGACAATGTACCAAGTGCTGGCAGTAAAGGCTAATATTAAGGGATACTTCAGTCACAATAATATGTCATCTAAACATCTGAGAGTGCTCTATACAGACATCAGAGCAATTGAGGATCCTCCATTCTAGGGGTCACTTTCAGTTGAAACATCTCTGACGTGTAATCAATGCTTCCAATTCTCTGAACCCATTTTCCAGAACAAATTTAATTTCCCACTGCTGCCAACTCTCTCCTTCTACTTAGCTCTAACAAACAGATTTCCTCATTTTTGCTCATATATGCTGTCGTCATTTTTGCCTTCTCTTGTTTATGGTCTTCCTAGACCTAAAGTGGTCTTGATCATTTCCTCTTTTACCCAAAGCCCCGTCCTCTAAAGTCCAGCTGAAGTATCACTTCCCTTTGAAGCCTTTTGACAAATCCAACGGTTGTTTACCTTATGTAAGGCAATGTTTTCGGTGCTTAACGTATATGACCTTATTTAATTGCCATGATTCCATTAAGAATAGTAGGATCCCATTTTAAAGATATAAAAAGATCAGAGAAGTAACTTGTCTCAAGTAACACAGCTAAAAAGTAGCAGAAAACATATTCAAGCCCCATCTGCCTGACTCAAAGGCCTATGTCCCTAACTGTTCTGTTATGTTGCTCCCTCTTGTAAGATCTTTCTTCTCTAAACTCATGTTATAAATGGTACCATATGGTGTAGGGTTTAATTGTTCCTCGGTTCATATATTTCTATTCTGGTTTCTTCAGTTAGATAATAAATGTGTAGAAGTTTACTTATCCCCACCCCAGCCTAGTACCAGGCATTTAATTTGTTAATGGACCAAATCTAGCAAATCTACAGGAGTTTAACAAATAAAAGGGAAGCTGTATTTCTTAGATTATTGCTGTTTGTCATTGATATGGGTAATTTATAGTTCTATTAGCCCTTTGGGACTATTTGCACTCTAGTGCACTATAAAATGTGAAGTCACAAAGAACATCTTATCCTGTATTCAGTAAGTCTTTCGTGAATAGCATTTTACCAGGTACATGGGGGAAAATACTAAAGACGTCTAAAACATAACCTCTGCTCTCAAGAAACTTGTGATCTTGTTGTAGAGGTTTCATATATATTAAATTATTTATGTGATAGAAAGTATACTGTCCAGCCAGGCATGGTGGCTCACACCTGTTATACCAGCACTTTGGGAGGCGAAGGTGGGTCGATAATTTGAGGTCAGAAGTTCGAGACCAGCCTGACCAACATGGTGAAACACCATCTCTACTAAAAAAAAAAAAAAAAAAAAAATACAAAAACATTAGCCAGATGTGGTGGCACGGGCATGTAATCCCAGCTACTTGGGAAGCTGAGGCAGGAGAATCGCTTGAATGCAGGAGGCAGAGGTTACAGTGAGTGAGCTGCGATTGCACCACTGCAATCCAGCCTGGGTGATAGAGTGAGACTCTGTCTCAAAACGAAAGAAAAGTATATGGTCCATGTAAGTACATGTGCTACGTATTATATATGTATGTGAGTTAATATATAAAACATGAGTTTATACATAAAATACATTTTAGTGCAGTGCCTACCACACAGTAAGAGCTCAAAGAATATATACACATCCAAGAGGTCTAATGTATAGCATGATGACTACAGTTAATAGTATTGCATTGTACACTAGGAATTTGCTAAGATCATAGATTTTAGGTGCTCTTATCACAAAAATAGTAATTACGTGAGGAAGTGGATATGTTAATTTGCTTGACCATAGTAATCATTTCATTATATATATCAAAACATGCTGTATATCTTAAATATACACAATAAAAATATATCCATCCAGTCATACCAAATGGATGCTACCAAGCATTATTTAATCTGACATTACTCAAGATTTGTGGAGATTTATTACTATGGTTATCATTTATTATCAGGTATCATTTAATAAATATTTATTGTGTTTCTATTCTGTGCTTCCTAGAATGTATAGTCTAGGAAAGTCAGTGTTGAGAAAGGAGTATATAAAATATAAGAAATTAAACTTTTTGTTAAGCGGCTATATGAGTTCATTTTCTGTTGCTTATAACAGAATACCTGAAATTTACAAAGAAAAGGAATTTATATTTTACAGTTATGGAGACTGAGAAGTCCAAAGTCAAGGGGTCTACATCTGGTGAAGGATCTTCTTGCTGGTGAGGACTCTGCAAAGTCCTGAAATGGCACAGGACATCACATGGCCAAGTGGCAAAATGTGCTAACATTAATCCATGAATGGATTAATCTATTCATGAGGCCTGAGTCCTCATGGTCCAATTACTTCTTAAAAACTCCCACCTCTCAATACTGCGACATGGGGGATCAAGTTTAAACATGAGTTTTGAAGGGGACAAATATTCAAACTATAGCAGAAGTCCTCTACTGCAAAATGCTTTGCAGATGAAGTCTCTCATATGAGCTCACTTTCTCCAATATCATTTTTTTGTTTGCTCCTTAACAGCTCAGCAAAAAAAGGATAATTTTTGTACCTCTAGTTTGGATAGACTCTGGCTATGATTTTACTTTACTGTTAACCGAAACATGTAAGTGCTCTCTCTCATGTTTGTTTTTAATACATGAATTTGGATAAATTAGCCTAGGGTTAGGTAAATTAAATGGGAAAATATCCCTGATAGGGCTAGCATCAAAAACAATATGTGGTTATTTGAATCTGTGACTTATTTAATGGATCACAATTAAGCACCAGCTAAAGGCTGGTAATTTAAATTACAAGCAGAGGGGTTCAAAGCTGTGGCTAATTCATTACTCACACATCTCTAGTTGAAGTAGTAATTTAAAGTCATGTGTGTCCCATTAATTGTAATCTTGTTTCCAAATGACAAGATAAATATCTTAAGGAACATAATATATTATGGTCATAGGTCAACCCAAATGAATGTCTAAAATAGATTAGCACTAAGTGCATGCAATATGTCATGTTTATAAATTTTAAAAAGGATAAATTGTATTAACATTTAGCAGATTGTTCATAACATATCATCAATGTTTAGCTTTAAATGCATTGTCTATTCAGTTACATTATTCTTTGAAAATAGTGCACACAGACATGCTACAAAATCCATGACTGAAAATCTAATATTTGAGAAAAAAAAATAGACTAAGATAATTGTGCCCCATTTCCACCAAGATTTCATTGCTTTGTTTCGCATAAATGTGAAATAGATGTATTTTGGCCTGAAGTGATTCAAACAAGGGCAATGTTAAAATTAGCAAAAGCAGAAAATTGCCAAAATGCCAGGTCCCAGCCAATCTCTACTCATATCTCTTTTTAATTTAAGCCTCTCCATCAGCTTGGAAAGGGTCAGCACTTCATCCACAGTCTTAGATCAGAAAACCAAATTGTTACCTAAAACCACATAGCAAAATAAGTGGAGAATCAGGATGCAGGCTGTTAACTGAGAGTTGGTTTTCTGATTTACGCTGAAATAAACTGTTGTGATTTCAGCATGGATGAACCAGTTTTCCCACCTATAAGCACTAGGACCACAGGTGAAGTATTTAACTGACTCTCATCATGCCTACATGTCATTATGCGCTGCTATTAAATATTTTCCTCCTTAGAATGATCTGAGGAGGAAAATATTTAATAGCAGCACATTCTAAGGAGGGAAGCAAAAGGAAGACTCAAAATGTGTAACAGGGAATTCAAAATACTTGTAAATATAACACAGAGTCTTATAAATAATATAGAGGCATAGAAATTTAATTTCCAGGAGAAGCAATACTGTGCTACGGGAAGGTAAAAGGAACTGGTGACAATTTACTTATGTGCTAAAACTGACTCCTGAAGCATCTGTTACTCAAAGTATTTTCTACATAATACAAATGAAGTTGAAGAGTACATGTAAAAAGCAGTACTTGTCACCTTAATCTCATTACATCTGAAGTAAATGAGCACATTCAAACATTGCACAGAAAAAAAAAATATTTTCTTAGCCCTAGAATTCCTGCTCTGAAAGAGCCTCATATTTCTTGGGTGAATATTTTGAAAAACCATTTAGGGTAGAGTGAGGTACAGTGAAGAACAAACAGCAAACCAACTAATTCTGGCTCATGGAAATATTTTGGTTATCTAGCATAATGTTCTTTTTGCTTTTTACTTTTTGTTTGGATGTTTGTTTTTTACTGAATTTGAGTGTCTTTAAAGCAAGGTAGGCAGCCTGGAGTTGTTCAACAGTTTCCTCTACATCCTACTTTCTTGTAAAATGCCCAGTCCCACACCAACATTACCTGTAGACAGTAGTTTTTTAAATAATTTTTAAAATAAAATATTGTTATTCACTTTTTTTACAATTTTATTTTAGTTCAAGGAGTACATGTGAATATTTGTTAGATGGGTAGGTTGCATGTCACTCAGGTCTGGTGTACAGACAATCTAATAATCACCCAGGTACTACGCTCACTAGCATAGTACCTGATAGGTAGCTTTTTGACCCTCACCCTTCCCCGACCCTCCTCCCTCAAGTAGGCCTCAGTGTCTATTGTTCCCCTCTTTGTGTCCATGTGTACTTAATATTTAGCTCCAACTTATAAGTGAAAAATGCAGTATTTAGTTTTGTGCTCCTGTGTTACTTTGCTTAGGATAATGGCCTCCAGTTCCATCCATGATGCTACAAAGCACATGATTTCATTTTCTTTTTTTATGACTGGGAGGTGTTCTATGGTATGTATGTACCACACTCTTATTATCCAGTCCACTGTTGATGGATATCTAGGTTAATTCTATATATTTGCTATTGTGAAAAATGCTGCAATGAACATACCTATGCATGCCTTGTTGTAGAATAATGTATATTCCTTTGGGTTTATATCCAGTAATGGGATTTCTAGGTTGAACAGTAATTTTGTTTTAAGTTTTATCAAAAATCTCCAAAGTGGTTTCCATAGTGGTTAAACTAATTAACATTCACACCAGCAGTGTATAAATGTTCCCTTTTCTCTGGAACCTCACCACCATGTTTAATTTTTTGATTTTTAAAATAATAGTCTTTCTGATTTTTTTAAATAATAGCCATAAGATAGTACCTCATTGCAGCTTAATTTGCATTTCCCTATAGTTAGTTGAGTATTTTTTCATTTGCTTGTTGGCTGTGCCTTCTTTAAAGAAATACCTGTTCATGTCCTTTGCCCATTTTTCAATGGGTTGTTTTTTTGTTGTTGATTTAAGTTCTTTATAAATTGTGAATATTAGGCCTTTGTCAGATGCATAGTTTGCAAACACTTTCTCCCATTTTGTAGATTTTCTCTTTACTTTGTTGATAGTTTCTTTGGCTGTGTAGAAGCCCCTTAATTTAATTAAGTCCAACTTGTCTATTTTTGTTTTTCTCGCCATTGCTTCTGCAAACTTGGTCATGAAATCTTTTCCAAGAGGTATGTCCAGAATGGCATTTCCTCAGTTTTCTTCTTGGGTTTTATAATTTCATGTTACACATTTAAGTCTTTACTCCACTGTGAGTTAATTTTTGTATATAGTAAAAGGAAGGGGTCCATTTTCAGTCTTCAGCATGTGACTAGCCAGTTATCCCAGCACCATTTATTGAATGGGTAGTCCTTTCCCCATTGCATGCTATCAACAATTATTTACATATATTTATCACATATATTTATTTGTGTATATTAATTTGCATAGACTGAACAAATCTTACATTCCAGGAATAAAACTAATCATGGTGGATTAGCTTTTTCATGTGCTACTGAATTTGGTTTGCTAGTATTTTGTTGAAGATTTTTGCATCTATGTTCATCAGGGATATTGGCCTGAAGTTTTCTTTTTTTCCACTGTGTCTTTGCCAAGTTTTGGTATCACAATGATGCTGGACTCATAGAATGAGTTAGTGTGAAATCCTTTCTTCCAGATTTGTGGGAATAATTTCAGTAAGATTGGTACCAGCTCTTCTTTATACATCTGGTAGAATTAACCTATAAATCTGCTTTGTCCAGGGCTTTTTCTGGTGGTCAATTTTATATTTCTGATTCAATTTCAGAACTCATTATTGGCTGGCTCAGGATTTTGATTTCTTCTTGGTTCCATCTTGGGAGGTTATATTTTTCAGTACATTTCTTCTAGGTTTTCTAGTTTGTGTGCATAGAGGTGTTCATAATCATATCAGGGTCTTTTTTTTTTTTTTTTTTGCATTTCTTTGGGGTCAATGGTAATGTTAGCTTGTCATTTCTGATTATGTTTATTTGGATCTCCTCTTTTTTTCTTCATTTAGCTAGCAGTGTATCAATCTTATTTATTCTTTTGAAAAACCAACTTTTGGTTTTGTTGATCTTTTGTCTGGATTTTTACATCTCAATTTCATATGGTTCAGCTCTGATTTTGGTTCTTTCTTTTCTTCTGCTAGCTTTGTGGTGATTTTCTCTTGTTTTTCTAGTTGCTCTAGGTGTGATGTAAGGTTGTTAATTTGAGATCTTTTTAACTTCTAGGTGTAGGCATTTAGCAGTATAAACTTTAGTCTTAACACTATTTACCTGTGTCCCATATATTCTGGTATGTTGTATCTTTGTTTTCATTAGTTTAAAGAATTTCTTGGTTTCTCTTTTATGTTCATTCTTTACCCAGAAGTCATTCAGGAGCAGGTTGTTTAATTACCATTTATTTTATGACTTTGAAAAATCATATTGGTATTGATTTCTGTTTTTATTGTGCTGTGATTCAAGGGTGTAGTTGGTGTAATTTTGGTTTTTTAAAATGCATTGAGAATTTCTTTATGGCTGAGCATATGGTTAATCTTAGAATACATGTCATGTGCAGATAAGAAGAATATATATTCTATTAATGTTGAGTGGAGTATTCTGTAGGTGTCTGTTTGATCAAATATCCATTTGGTCAAGTGTTAAGTTTCAGTTTTCTGCCTTGATGATTTGTCTAAAACTGTCACTGGAGTGTGGAAATCTTATTATTGTGTGGTTATCTAATTCTCTTTGTAGCTCTCTAAGAATTTGTTTTATGAATCTGGGTGCTCCAGTGTTGGGTACATATATATTTAGGATAGTTAAATCTCTTGTTGAATTGAACCCTTTATCATTATATAATGCCCTTCTTTGTCCTTTCTGATCGTTGCTTGTATAATGTCTATTTGGGCTGAAATAATAGCAGCCTCCATTCTTTTTTATTTTCTGTTTTCTTGACAGATCTTTCTCCATCCCTTTATTTTGACCCTATGGGTATCATCATATGTGAGATAAGCTCTTAAAGACAGCATACAGTGGGATCTTGCTTCTTTATACAACTTGCCACTGTGTCTCTTAAGTGAAGTGTTAATACTATTTATGTTCAAGGTTAATATTAATATGTGAAGATTTGATCCTGCCATTGTGTTGTTAGCTGACTGTTATGCAGACTCGTTTATATAGTGCTTTATAGTGTCAATGGGCCATGTAGTTAAGTGTGTTTTTGTGGTGCCAGGTAATAATGGTCTTTCATTTCCACATTTAGCACTCCTTTAAGGCAGGTCCAGTGGTAACAAATTCCCTTAGCATTTGCTTGTCTGAAAAGATTTTATTTCTCCTTCACTTATGAAGCTTAGTTTGGCTGGATATGAAATTCTTGGTTGGAATTTCATTTCTAAAGATGCTAAATATAGGCCCCCTATCTCTTCTGGCTTATAACGTTTCTGTTGAAAAGTCTGCTGTTAGCCTGAGTAAGTTACCTTTGCATGTAATTTACCCCTTCTCTCTAACTGCCCTTAATATTTTTTTCTTTCACATTGACTTTGGAGAATCTGATGACTATGTGTCTTGGAAATGGTTTTCTTGCATAGTATCTCATAAGAGTTCTCTGAACTTCCTGAATTTGCATATTGACATCTCTAGTGAAGTTAGGGAAATTTTCATACACAATATCCTCAAATATGTTTTCCAAGTTGCTTGCTCTCTCTCTCCAACTCTTTCAGGAATGCAATGTATTGCAAGTTTGATCTCTACATCATCCCATATTTCTTTGAGGTTTCTTCTTCTTTAATTCTTTTTTCTTTATTTTTGTCTGCCTGCATTGATTTAAAGGAGCAGTCTTTGAGCAGTCTTTGAGATTCTTTCCTCAGCTTCACCAGTCCTGTTATTAATGCCTCCAATTGCATTATGAAATTCCTTTAGTAAATTTTTCATTTCCAGAAATTCAGTTTGTTTTTTTCTTAAAACAACTATGTTGTCTTTCAACATTCATTCTGCTATTTTCTTTGGTTTGGGTTTCAACTTTCTCCTGTATCTCAATGAGCTTTCTTGCCATCCAGATTCTGAATTCTACGTCTGTCATTTCAGTCATTTCAATCTGGTTAAGAACTATTGCTGGGGAGCTAGTCTAGTCACTTGGAATATAAGAAGACACTCTGGCTTTTAAAGTTGCCATAGTTCTTGTGCTCATTCTTTCTCTTCCATGTGAGTTGATGTTCCTTTAGTCTTTGAAGTTGCTATCTTTTGGATGAGGCTTTTTGCTTTTATATTCTTTAATATCCCTTGAAGATTTGACTGTGGTATAAGTTGGGTTTAGTCAATTGGCTTCATTTCTAGATGCATTTAGGGGGCCAAGGCTCAACTCAGCAGTCCTGAACCATGTGATCTAATACTGGGGGGCCAGTAGTAGGATTGCAGCTTTGTTGTTTTGCTCCTTGAGGTTAACCACCTGCTGTGCTGGAGTGGCTGAAGTATTCCGAGTCCACTGGCAACAAACTTTCAGTAGGGGCTGTCAGCAAAAGTGTGCCAGTAGGGCAGTGGTGAGTCCCCATGCACATGTGAACCAGCAGGACAGGAAGAGGTCCGTGCACACATCAGCAAGTCACTAGGGGGCTGGAGGCAAGTGGAGAGTGTGTGCCACTGGGGGAAGGCTTTGGGTAGATGTATGCTTGCAGGGGTCTGTCTATAAAAGTGCTCTGACAAGTAGGCTGCATCTGCCAGTGAAAGAGCTATTGCAGTGACCACTAGTGAGCCCTTTGGCTAGGCAGCTGAGTCTGTGTTGCAAATGAGTAGGGACAGGTAGTGACCCTGGCAGAGGCTGAAAGATGGGGGTGGGACACTGAGATCAGACTGGCCCCATCCCATGGACAAGGCAGTCCTGCCCTGTCTAGGTTGAGCAACTAACAAATGCTAAAGCCATCAGGAGGAGTAGAGAGAGCCTTGGGGTATGGGCATTCATGGCTGTGCTCCACACAGGTGGGAGTTCTGTCTCTGCCAACTGTCCAGGAAGTTCTCCCTGTCAGCTCAGATGTCAATGGGGGTCATGGCATTTCCCACAGCTAAGATCCCAGAGGTCCATAGCAAGAATGGTCCACTCTATGCCTATTTCACTTATCCCTTCACATTAGAGCCAGGAACAAGTCTTTGTGCTAGGCAATCCCATGCAGGATTCCCAAATTCCTCCTCTTTCAGCCCAGGGCTTGAATCTTCCCTCTGTCCAGTCTCTATGCTTTCTTTCTAGAGACCTTTTCAGAATATGCCAGTCTACTTGATGGTCTTGTCTCTTTCATTTGGAGAAGCTCTTCCTGGCTACATCTAGTGGGACATCTTGATTCCTCACCTTTCCTTTAAATTTTAAAAAAATTGACAAATAATAATTGTACGTATTAATGGGGTCCATAGTGTTGTTTTGATACATATGTATAGTGATCAGATCAATTAGCATATTATCTCAAACATTATTTCTTTGTGTTGAAAACATTCAATATCCTCTATTAATTTGAAATATATTTTATTATTACCTACATTCATCCTGCAGTGGCATAGAACACTACAATTTATTCCTTCTTGATATCTTGATATGGTTTGGGTCTGTGTCCCCACTCAAATCTCATCTTGAATTATAATCCCCACATGTAGAGACAGGGAGGTAACTGGATCATGGGGGCAGTTTCCCCCATGTAGTTCCTGTGGTAGTGAGTTCTTACTAGATATGATGATTTTAGAAGACAGTTTTCCCATTCTTGCTTGCTGTCTCTCACCTGCCACTATGTAAGATGTGCCTGCTTCCCCTTCCACCATGACTGTAAGTTTCCTGAGGCCTCCCCAGTCATGCAGAACTATGAGTCAATTAAATCCCTTTATTTTATAAATTACCCAGTCTTGGGTATTTTTTTATAGTAGTGGAAAAATGAAATAATACAGTAAATTGATACTGAGGTAGTGAGGCACTGCTACAGAGATACTCAAAAATGTGGAAGTGACTTTAGAACTGAGTAACAGGCAGAGGTTGGAACACTTTGGAGGACTCAGGAGAAGATAGGAGGATGCAGGAAAGTTTGGAACTTGCTAGAGATTTGTTGAATGGTTGTGACCAAAATGCTGATAGTAATACAGACAATGAAGTTCAAGCTGAGTTGGTCTCAGATGGAGATGAAAAACTTATTGGGTACTGGAGTAAATACGTTTATGCTAGGCTTTAGCAAATAGACTGGTGGCATGTTGCCCCTGTTCAAGATCTGTGGAACTCTGAACTTGAGAAAGATTATTTAGAATATCTGGCAGAAGAAATTTCTATCAAGATGTGTCCTGGATTATTCTAAAAGCATTCAGTTTTATGTGTTCACAAAGAAATGGCTTGAAATTGAAAAGTACGTTTCAAAGGGAAGCAAAGCATGCAAGTTTGGAAAATTTGTCACCTGACCAAATGGTAGAAAAGAAAAACCCATTTTCTGAGTAGAAATTCAAGTCCACTGCAGAAATTTGCATGAGTAAGAAGGAGTCAATTGTTAATCACCAAGACAATGGGGAAAATGTCTCCAGGGCGTGTCAGAGACTTTCACTGCAGCCCCTCCCATTACAGACCTGGAGGCCTAGGAGGGAAAAATGGTTCCCTGGGCTGGACCAGAGCCCCACTGTTCTGTTCAGCCTCCAGACTCGGTGCCCTGCATCCTAGCCATGACTAAAAGGGGTCAATGTACAGCTCAGGCCATTGCTTCAGAGGGTTCAAGCCCAAAGCCTTGGTGGCTTCCACATAGTGTAGGTCCTATGTATGCACAGAAGTCAAAAATTGAGGTTTGGGAAACCCTGTCTAGATTTCAAGGGATGAATGGAAATGCCTGGATGTCCAGGCAGAAGTTTGCTGCAGGGTTGGACCCCTGATGGACAATCTCTGCTAGGGCAGTGCAGAAGGGAAATGTGGCATTGGAGCCCCCACACAAAGTCCCCTCTGGGACACTGCATAGTTGAGCTGTGAGAAGAGGACCAGTGTCCTCCAGAATGGTAGATCCACCGACAGCTTGCACTATGCTCCTGGAAAAGGTGCAGACACTCAATGCCAGCACATGAAAGTAACGGGGAAGGGGGCTATAGCCTGGAAATCTACAGAGGTGGAGTTGCCCAAGACTATGGGTGCCCACCTCTCGCATCAGCGTGACCCAGATGTGAGACTCGTAGTCAAAAAATATTATTTAGGAACTTTAAGATTTAATGACTGTTCTATTGGATTTTGAACTTGCATGGGGCCTGTAGACCCTCTGTTTTGGCCAATTTCTCCCATTTAGAACAGGAACATTTACCCAACGCCTGCATTCTCATTGTACTTAGGAAGTAACTAGCTTGCTTTTGATTTTACAGGCTCATGGGCAGAAGGGACCTGCCTTGTCCCAGATGAGGCTTTGGACTGTGGACTTTTAAGTTAATGCTGAAATGAATTAAGACTTTTGGGGGAGTATTGAGAAGGCATGATTGGTTTTGAAATGTGAGAAAGACATGAGATTTGGGAGTGGCCATGGCAGAATATGGTTTGGCTGTGTCCCACCCAAATCTCATCTCGAATTGTAATTCCTACATATATAGAGAGGGAGGTGATTGGATCATGAGGTTGGTTTCCTCCATGCTGTTCATGTGTTAGTGAGTTCTCACTAGATCTGATGGTTTTATAAGGCAGTTTTCCCTGCTCTTGCTTGTTGTCTCTTGCTTGCCAACATGTAAGATGTGGCTGCTTCCCCTTCCACCATGATTGTAAGTTTCCTGAGGCCTCCCCAGCCATATGGAACTGTGAGCCAATCAAACCTTTCCTTTATAAATTACCCAGTCTCGGGTATTTCTTCATAGCAGTGTGAAAACAGACTAATACACTCCTGTCTAGCTGTAATTTTATATACTTTAACAAATCTCTTTCTATCCCTCCCTTACCCTAACCCTTCCCAGTCTCTAGTATACTCTGTTCTACTTGGTACTTCTGTGAGATCAACTTTACTTTTTTAGTTTCCACATGAGTGAGAACATGTGGTGTTTAACTCCCTGTTCCTGCTTATTTCACTTAACATGTCCTACGGTTCCATCCATGTTGACTTGAATGACAAGATTCTTCTTTTTATGGCTAAATATTACTCCATTGTCTATACCACATTTTCTTTATTCATTAATATGTTGCTGGAAACCTAGGTTGATTACATACCTTGGCTATTATAAATAGCACTGCAGTAAACATGAAAGTGCAGATTTTCTCTTTCATATAGTTATTTTTTCCACTAACAGAGCTTAAGGGTTCCCTTTTCTCTGCATCCTTTCCAGCATTCATTACTTTTTGTCTTTTTGATAAAAACCATCCTAACTGGGGTGAGATGATACTTCACTGTGGCTTTAATTTGCAATTCCCTGTTAATTAGTGATACTGAACTTTTATTTTCATATATTTCTTAGCCACTTGTATGCCTTCTGAGAAATGTCTGTTCAATTATCATTTATTTGTCCATTTTTAGTCAGAATTTTTTTTTTCTGTTGAAATGTTTGAGTTCTTTCATATTCTGGATATTAATCTCTTGTCACAAGAATAGTTTGCAAATACTTTCTCACATTCTGTAGGTTGTCTTTTCATGATGTTGATTGTTTCCTTTGCTTTTTAGTTGACATAATCCCATTTCTTTATTTTTGCTTTTGTTGTCTGCACTTTTTCGCCTTATTTATAAAATGTTTTCCAAAACCAATTTCCGGAAGCATTTCCCTCATGTTTTCTTCCCATAGTTTTATCTTTTTGGGTCTTGCATTTAGGTCTTTGTTGCTATACTGAAGATATGGCATTCGTTTTGTTAACTAATGTTTGCACAGAACTGAAAGAATCAAATAGCCAAGGGATTTTTTCAGGGTCTGTGTAAGTGAAGGAAAAAAAATAACAGTTGAAGCTAAAGGCAAGGAGAGGAACTTTGAGGATAAAAATGAAACAATTTAAAGTAGAATTTTATAAGGTTTCTGCTGGGCTTTATGCAACAGCAATCCTACCCTCCATAAACAATATTTTTAGAAAAATATAAATTTATCATATATTTCTCACTATATTATACAATTGGATGTGTTCTAGAGAACCAACAAAGTGCTGAGTGTCTCAGTACAAGGCAAGTGTTGAGAATCTCTTGAACCACATTTGGGTTGCATTCACACAACAGGGTAAATTCTAGCATTTGGTTCTTTTTCCTCTCTCTATTCAAGGATATGACAGATAGAAATTGGGTTTGACCAAGGCTCAACCCATCAGATGCTTCTTCTGTCTTTTGGACACTTTACAGGGTAAAACAAACAAAAAAAGAGAATACAGTGATAGAGATTATTTATAGCTCAGCATATCTCAGGCATGCATTCAAACATTTCTAAAATAAAAATTTTCAAATAGTCCAAGAAATGCAGAATGGATTATTTAATCTGTTCCAGTGAAAACCAAAATAATTTTTTAAACTTCTTATTAAGCCCATTTAGAAGCTATACCAACAATTTCTGTTTTAAAAAGGTACTGGGTATAAAGTTCCTAAGGCAAGCATACTTTTAAAATCTCCTTACCTGGTTGAGATACAGCATAATAGGTTCATTTAGAGTTCAAATCCCAACTTATCACTTACTGTGTAATCTTGGATACCTTACTTAACTTGTCTGTGCCTTAGATTCTTTATCCACAGCCTCATCATCAAGGGCAAGGGTGGGGTAATTACTGTAATGGATAGCAGTTAAAGCAGCAATCTGAATAGTCTGCCTCATGCATGCTTATGGCATTAGCTAGTATTAGTTGGATGGGACTGCCACAACAAAATGCTACACACTTGGTGGCTTGAATAACAGGAATTTATTTCTCACAGTTATAGAGGATAGAAGTCCAAGATTAAGTTGCTGGCAGTTTTGGTTTCTGCTGAGGCCTCTCTCCATGGCTTGCAGACAGGGTATTCTTGCTGTGTCCTCACATGGTCATACATCCCTAATGTCTCTTCCTCTTCTTATAGGGACATCGGTTATACTGGATTAGGACCCCAGCATTATGAGCTCACTTATGCTTAATTACTTCTTTAAAGGCCCTATCTCCAAATACAGTCACATTGAGAATCAGGGCATCAACATATGAATTTGTGGCACACATAATTCAGTCCATAACAGATACTAATAGTGCCTACCTCACAGGGCTGCTATAAAGATTAAATAAGTTAGTATTTGTAAAGTTTTTACAACAGTGTCTGATAGGTAGCAGAGCCATGCAAATGTTCATTAAATGATTTTGAAAAAAAATTAGAGATTATTTTCTAATCTCTTTGAGTTTATTTTCTCATCTGCAAAAAAAAAAAAAATCAACTTCTCTCTTTCTGGCAAATAAGAATCAGGCATGTGTACTAGTTATTTCTACAAAAAAAAATTACCCTAGGCTGGGCACTGTGGCTTATGCCTGTAATTCCAGCACTTTGGGAGGCAGAGGCAGGTGGATCGAGACTATCCTGCCCAACATGGTGAAACCCCATCTCTACTAAAAGTACAAAAATAAGCTGGACATGGTGGTGCATGCCTGTAGTCCCAGCTACTAGGGAGGCTGAGGCAAGAGAATCGCTTGAACCCGGAAGGCAGAGGTTGCAGTGGGCCGAGATCGCACCACTGCACTCCAGCCTGGTTATGTATGAAGCGAGACTCTGTCTCAAAAAGAAACAACAGAAAATAATTACCCTAAAACATAACAGCTTAAAACAAAAATAAACATTTATTATTTCACACAGCATCTGTAGGGTAAGAATTCAGGAGCAGTTTAGCTGGGCCATTCTGGTCCAGTCTCTCATGAAGTTACGATTAAGACATTATCTGAAAGCTTGTCTGGGGCTGGAGGATACACTCCAAGATGGCTCACTCACATGGCTGACAAGTTGTTGCTAGGACTGGCAGAAGGACTCAGTTCCTCACTATGTAGACCTCTCCAAAGGGATGCCTAAGTGTCCTCACACACGGCAGCTGGCTTCTAAGGAAGTTATCCAAGAGAGAGCAAGGCAGAAGTGACAATGTTATTTATGATCTGGCCTGAGAAGTCACATACCATCACTTCTACTGTATTCTATTGGCCGCAACAATGAACCCTAATATCACAAGAGAGGGGACCACACAAGGGCATGTACACTAAGCAGCAAACATCAGTGTGAGCCATCTTAGAGAACAGATACCATACTTGCCAGTCAGATGCCCCTGTCAGGACTCTGAAACATGAGAAAGTGAAGGAAGGACACAGTGACAGTAAAAACTTACAGTTCATCACAAATATCAAATGGAAACAGGGCCAGTGATAGCATCCCAAGTAAACAATTACCCTGATGCTTTCTGGACTGTGTTTTCCATTGTCTTACATTTTTAAGTCCTTTCTCATTGTCTAATCTTGTTTTACAATCCCCCAATTGATTCTGTGACATGTTTAATACTCTTTCAATAATTTCATTTTGATCCACTGGTTAGTCATTTGGTTCTTATTGTTTGTAAACAAGAACCCTAACTCATACAATGTAGAACTCTCCTTCTCTGCCCTCTACTACAATTTCTCATCTTCCTTCAGACTTCACATCGTAGGACACATGTTATTTCCTCCAGGAAGCCTTCCCTGACAAATCACAGTAGAGCCAGCACCACACTCTATGCTTTAATTGCACTTTTTATTTCTTGTTTTCATCTGTTATTAAAAATTAAAACCAGTTAGCTAACTGTCACAATATAATCAATTTTCCTCCAGCATAATTTTTCTCCATAAGGGCAAAGAACATGAGTATCTTGTTCATTGCTATATCCCAGGACCCATATAGTAAGTCTCCCCAAAAATGAATAATAAAAGCCAAACACAAATTTTGCTATTTTTTCTATCTTTATGAGAGAGCTATCGCCCTTCAATTATCTGTTTTAGTTTGAATTGAGAGTTATATTGTCTTCATTTACTTTTATATTTTCTAATGTATTTTTCTATCAATTTTTATTGTACTCTTGAATAATTTTTACATCAGCATTTTCAAAGGCCAGCCTGATGTTGCCATCCTTTGACACCAAGGATTCCCAAAGAATATGTTCCTTATTCAGTGAATTCTTTTCCTGTGGGGAACCCAAAATATAATTAGAAGTTTGCTTCATGAACATGAAATTCGAAAATGAACTGAGTTAATTATTTGATTTGATTGTTCAATGGCATCTGGCTAAGGGAGCTTGACAGAGAACTGAGATATTCCTGCCAAGATGTCTGACAGGTCCATGAGCCAGCATTCCCTCTGCAGGGATAGGAAGTGCCAATGCTTGACTCTCTGGATCTCATTTTTCTCTGCTGACCAACTATCCCTCCCCTGTTTCTCTTCTTCATTCTTTCTTTATTGTGTTATTACCATCCAAACTTACATTTGATTATCTGGGAACAATTTATTTTAAAGAAAATTTTATCTTTAATCAGGTTTGAAGTTGAGAAAACAGGAAATGCAGAATTTTTACTAATAACTCCTGAAGTTTTGAATTTTTTTTTTAATCAGGTAAAAATGTGACCTGCATTACAAGCTTGAGGTATAATTATGATCATAAATATTTTTAATCAAATTAATCATTCAATCCCCCACAGGACCAATTTAAAAGGAAATCCAGTGGCTACCTCCTGAAACGTACCCTCCACTTAACCAAGTTGACAAGAATCACAGAAGCTAACACAGTCCAAAGGGACCATCTCAGTTACTCATCTGTTATAGGAGTAGTAAAACAGTTAAGAAGAAGAAGGGAAGAAGAAGGGAGGGAAAGAGAAAGACTAAAGGAAAGAGGAATGGAAGGAAAGATCTCAAGCTATCTGACCCATTTCTTTCTTTCTTTCTTTCTTTTTTTTTTTTTTTTTTTTTTTTTTTTTTTTTTTTTTTTTTTGAGACAGCGAGTCTCCCTCTGTCGCCCAAACTGGAGTGCAGTGGCGCGATCTTGGCTGACTGCAACCTCTGCCTCCTGGGTTCAAATGATTCTCCTGCCTCAGCTCCTCAAGTAGCTGGGATTACGGGTGCCTGCCACCATGCCTGGCTAATCTTTTTGCATTTTTAGTAGAGAAGGGATTTCACAATGTTGGCCAGGCTGATCTCAAACTCCTGACCTCAAGTGATCCACCTGCCTCGGTCTCCCAAAGTGCTGGGATTACAGGCATGAGCCACCACACCGGGCCTATCTGACCCATTTCTTATCAGCCAATTGCCATTTCTGCTGCCGCTGCCATATGAATTGACTGCACCTAACTGACTCAGTCCAGCACATTCCTTTGAGCCCTTTTGCTTCTATCACAGTGATACACAAGCTGCAGAGGTATACTATCTGTCTTAGTCCATTTTCTGCTGCTCTACCTGTGTATACCACAGACTGGATAATTTGTACAGAAAAGTTTATTTGGCTCATGGTTATGGACACTGAGAAATCCGAGAGCATGGTTCCAGCACCTTGTGAGGGTCATCCTATGGTGGAAAATAGAAGAAGACAGATGTGAGCACTGAGGCAGAGAGAAGTACCAGGGACAAGACTCACTTTATAACTACAGACTCATGATAACAAACCCACTCGCATGATAGTGACATTAATGTATTCATGAGGGCTTCGCCCTCAGGACCAATCACCTCTTATTAGACTCCACCTCCCAACATTATTGTACTGGGGACTGTTTCTAACACATGAAGTTTTGGGGGACACATTTAAACCATGGCACCATGCTTAGGCTTCCAAATTTACAGCTCTCTTTTTACCCTTCAAGTCTAGGCCATTATTCCCACAAGGTGCGTATTATGAGATGGAGGCCTTCCACAGACTGTTTACACAATCAGTCTTCCTTCATGATTTCCTAAAATTCACTATCATTCTATCTGCCTTCCCTCAAAACAAGGTTTCCATTGGGGATACACTCAATTTTTATTTGAAATCATCATAATGTATCTGATGCTGTGATAATGTAGACTCAAATTAAGTAGGGAGGAGATTCTATTTCCTTCTAGAAGGCTTTGATGACGCAAACTTACTTGGACTTTTCTCCGAGTTCGTATAGCAAAAGATACACAGGGAAAAGTCTGTCAAGTCATGAAGCATCCTAATACCTGCTTTTCCTGAGTCAATGGGTTGCTACTTCATTTACAAAATACAGGTAGACCCTCAGCAACTCTTCTCTCTGAATTAAAAAATCTGGTGCAAATTGACTGCTTATTGTCCTTCACCTGGCAGAAAAGTGGCTTGCAGCCTCTTCACCAACAAAGAAACAAAATAAAACTGTTCTCTCTTGTCAAGAATCCCTCTATAGCCCAATAAAAGGAAACTATACAGCCCACAATGATTTAGAATATTGTAAGAAAATGTGAAATAGATTTGAAAGGTATAATATAGTAGATAACTAGATAATTTAGCATAGATTTACCCCTAGTAATGGTACCCTAAATTCTGTGTAAGTCTCAATCCTTCCTAGATGTAGTCTATGTATTTGGACGCAACTGACTCTCCACTCCCATGTTTTTAGAGGCATGTTATCTCAGGCCTTAACCAATTCAATTTCCCACACACAGTGATTGGTTAGGGATGAGCCCACGACTAAATGTAAGCCTATGAAACCAAGTTTTAGCTCTGCTCTTGAAGTAGAGGAGCTTTCTTTCCTGTTACATAAGACATGTGCCTGTTACATAAGAAATGTGCCCACCACAAAACAGTTTGCTTTGAAGTAGAGCCAATGCAGAGGAAGCGGAACTAGCAATAAATCCTGCTCATATCAGATACAGAGTACTCCATTAAACAATAACATTCGCTTTTGGCTGACTTAGTTTGGATAGGGATTTCTGATACTTTCTATCAAAAGATTTTCTTCTGATACACATGAACTCATCTGTGTATTAGGTTCAAATTGGTGATGTACTGTGTAGAAGGGAAAGGGTGGGGACACACATTTTCTTTTTCTCTTTAAACTTGTGCCTATTGTAACCACTATAACAACAGGAAGTACAGTTTAATTGGAAATAGGCTAAGATGGTTCTAAGAATAATCATCTAAGGCTAACTGCCTGGGTAGTTTTCATGTCAGATAAATTGGCTCTCCTATTATAAAGTACATTTCTCCTGATTAGTACTTGATTAAACAACAAAAACAAAAATAACCTCTTCGAACTGAATATCAACAGCTTTCTGGATTACCTTTTTCTCAGCAAGATAATGAGCATAGCACATTGTTTAGCATGTTTTTAATTGGATGAATATCAGATATACAATGTTTTTCTATCATTGATGCCTTCTGTGCTAAGAATTTCATTACATTGTAGAATTACTACATAAAGAATTTCTTTGTATTTGTCACAAACATTCCTACATACAAAAATAATTGTCACAACTTGACAACTTACGTATTAAATTTTTTAAAAGTTCCAACTTGAACTCATAGAGCACTTAACCTGGTTCAAACACTCTGCTTTTGATCATGATTTATTCTTTCCCGAACAGATATTTTTGTAAGGAGTAAAATTCAAGTGAATTTTTTCATCATAAAGTCCTAAAGTAGTTACTGACTTCTTACTCTATGTAGTTCTAGAAAAGAAAAAGGCACCTGAAAGTATGGTTCTTGCTCTCCAAAAGTTTGTAAGTTGGCTCTAGTTAGCATAGTAGGCAGGGTAAAAACATTTTAGTACTATTCACATAGCAAAATACAAATGAACATAACTCAGAATCATTGAGTGATGAGAAAATAATTGGTAAAGTGGTTCTTAGTAAGGATTTGTTATGTGACTCATCAGAGGTAAATAGGTTAGTCAGGAAAGACTGCTTAAAACCTAGTCAGTCACATAATACTCTGAAATTGATTATTTTATCATTCATTTATACAACAAATGATTACATACATTCTCTGTGTTAGGTGCTGTGTCAGATACCCTTGGTCTCTATTGTTTCATTTGGTCTTTTATTTTGGATGTACATCAGTTGCATAGAATCATTATTCTTGATGCAAGACACACTACCATTGTTGATTTATTCAGGGACCACAATGGGTTGTCTCCAGTGTGAGGCTATTATAAACACATGCACAAGCTTCCTGGTACACATGGCTGTATACACATAAGGAAGTGGAATCGCTGAGTCAAATGGTATATAAATGCTCTAATTTACAAGATAATATGAATTTATTTTATAAAGTAGTAGAACCCATTTATTTTCCTACCAGCAATGAATAATACAGTCAGTTGCACCACATCCTCACTAACACTTGGTGGTGATAGACTGCTTAATTTTTGCCAGTTTATTTTTTGTATGTGTCAGATGGTTCTCATTTTGGTCTTAATTTGTTTACCTAGTTAAATTCAGCTTGAGAATCTCTTCCTGTATTTTCTGGTAATATATAAGCTTTTTTCAATTCTCCATTTTTGACTCTGTTAATATGCTTAATATTATAGCTATGGGTAGATACAGAATAGCAAATACTTGCTGAATATATTCCAACAAGTCACCAAAATATGGAGGGTCACTTAAGAGCTCTCATATTCTTTACTTCTTGGGCAATATGTGAAGAAACATCAGCACTTTGATCCCCCAACTATCATTCACCTTATATGACATTAGGCAAGTTTGTATCAGATTCCTCAATTTCTCAGCCTTTCCTATATCTTATCTCATTCTTCCCAAAGCACATAGAATTCCAATCAAACCAGAAGAGGAATATATGGACAGAATACAGAAGGACTCCGAGTGATCTATCTATATACCATTTGACTCAGCGATTCCACTTCCTTATGTGTATATAGCCATGTGTACTAGGAAGCATGTGCATGTGTTTATAATAGCCTCACACTGCAGACAACCCAACTGTGGTCCCTGAATAAATCAACAATAGTAGTGTGTCTTGCATCAAGAATAATGATTCTATACAACTGACCATGACCTTTACAGACTGAAGGGCTCATGAGTTCTGGTCACGGTTTGAAGACTAGTTTACTGGTCAGAAACAGAATCCTCAGGACATCCTGGAGCCACCCCAATAGCCACATAAGGAAGATCTGTACTGTAAGACCATAGAAAATCACTTCAAACAAAAGTAGAATTGGAATATACATTAGAGGAAGGAGGCAAGGGTCTTTTGCTTTGTGCACATGGTAGAATACCAATGAAATTTATGCCCTTTCACTTTTTCAATTTTCAAATATGAAAGAGAAAAATGATTGTACAAAACTTGCTGCTTCAATGAGTGCCTGATGCTAATTGAAAGCATAAAATACTAGAGACATTTTATAGCTATAAAGATAAAACAAAAATAATTTAATAAATTAACATAAACATTGAAAATGATTTTAAAAGGTAGAAAGAAAAGTTTACATATTCCACCCATTTTCAGAACCTCTACACTTTTAAGATCATGAGTATTTTCCTCCTCAAATAAAAATTAGAAATTACAAAGTATCAGAATCCAGAGCTGCCAAAGTAAATAATATAAAAGATAGAAGTTTCAAATGTAGTGGTCTTTGTTTGATTCATAGGTTCTATTTCTAGCATATTTTCTTTCTTAATATTTCAGTATATTTGGAATAAAGACGTATTTACATTTGCTTTTTAACCAGTGGACAAATTGAGTCAAATAGAAACTAGGCAATTTTCCCAAAGCCACTTTCCTAAATCCCCAAAGGGGATTAATCCCACAAACAGACCTGGAAGTCACATCTCTAAAATCCTACTATGGCCATGATTAGGCAATCCTCCTTCTGCTCTTCTCATGATAAATAGGTTAGGAAGAAGAAGGTACATTTCCAATATTACAAAAATTTAAAGCTTCTTTTTAAAAAGAGCATAAAAGTGCCATGTGATCAGCGATTTCAAATCTATGTATATACAAGGAATCTGTGAAAATCTTATGTAATCAGTTAGCAGCCACCTGATCTTTTTTTGTATGTGTCTTTATAAACATTTCCAGATGTCATAATTGACACACCTACTTGTTAAACTGAAGAAATTCTTGAAGCACAATAAGCAGATGCTAGAACAGATGGAAATTTTCTTTTTGGGCTGAGAAAAAAGAAATTTCTAATTAAGAAATGCCTGGACACTATTTTATCTCCCTTCTAGTTGACTGAACTATGAGATTTCCTTATGTCACAGTTTAGAATTTTTTTAAAAAACACTTTCTATTTCCCTCAAAATCTTTATCTTTCATATTTCCATACGCATTAGCTTAAAATCTGCTCATTTTATGTCCTTCTTATAAAATTACTATGGCACTTTCAAAAAACGAAATTAAATGAAATATTTCCATGTAATGGTTATAGTTACTACTTTTATCCCTATCCATCTGGCGTCAAGTTTGCCTCTTATGTTTTTCTCCCCATTCACTTACAACTTTATACAGTATCTATTATCCACCTAACACTATTTCTTCAGTACATTATCCTCCATATATTCAAACAGAGGCATTACAAAATGCAAAATAAAATAGATCTTTTGTACAAGTATGGAAGCAGATGACAGCTTTTCTGTCAACTCTCTTCCCAACATGCCAAATGCAACATCCAATGGTTTGTTAGTATCATTCTGGGAAAAAGAGAAGTGGTCTCCATTCACTCCTGAGCCATCCACCTGGCAGCTGCTTCTCTGACAGGTACTCTCGCCATGCCCTGATTCTTCCTGAGAGCCCTTTCCATGCTAGGTTTCTGCCATCATTCCAAGCTCTTTACTCCCTCCTAATTACCACTAACTAGAGAATACGCAAAGCACACTGCGTAGATGGTCTGAGGCAGTGGAACAGGTGCTGTACAGCTGCTCATAGCCTAACATGTATCTTATGATAAAATATCAGTCCTGTTCCTTAAAAGTCCTCAGCTATTTTTAAGATAAACTTTATTTTCAGATCAGTTTGAGTTTCATAGCAATATTGAGTAGAAGGTACAGAGATTTCATATGCCCCCTGCCTCCACACATGCATAGCTTCCTCCATTGTCAACAACCTGCACCACAGTGTCCCATTTGTTATAATCAGTGAACCCACACTGATACATCATTACCACCCAAAGTCCATAGTTTACATGAAGCTTCACTCTTGATGTTGTACATGCTTTGGGTTTTGAAAAATGTATAAATGACATGTATTTACCACTGTATTATCATGGAGAATAGTTTTTACTGCCTTAAACATCTTTCATGTTCACCTATTTACCTACCTCCTGGTAACCCTGGTAATCTTTTTACTACCTCCATAGTTTTCCTTTTCCAGAATGTCATATAGGTGGAATCAAACAGTATGTTGATTTTCCAGACTGACTTCTTTCACTTAGTAATATGCATTTAAGCTTCCTCCATCTCTTTTCATGGTTTGATAGTTTGTTTTCCTTTAGTGCTGAATAATATTCCACTGTCTGGATGTACCACAGTTTATCTATTTACTTAATGAAGGAAATCTTGATTGCTTTCAAGTTTTGGCAATTATGAATATGTAAGAATGTAAGAAATTGGCTAGCCATAAGTAGAAAGCTGAAACTGGATCCTTTCCTTACTCCTTATACGAAAATTAATTCAAGATGGACTAGAGACTTAAATGTTAGACCTAACACCATAAAAACCCTAGAAGAAAAGCTAGGTAATACCATTCAGAACATAGGCATGGGCAAGGACTTCATGTCTAAAACACCAAAAGCAATGGCAACAACAGCCAAAATTGACAAATGGGATCTAATTAAACTAAAGAGCTTCTGCATAGCAAAAGAAACTACCATCGGAGTGAACAGGCAAGCTACAGAATGGGAGAAAATTTTTGCAATCTACTCATCTGACAAAGGGCTAATATCCAGAACCTACAAAGAACTCAATCACATTTACAAGAAAAAAAACAAACAACCCCATCAAAAAGTGGGCAAAGGATATGAACAGACACTTCTCAAAAGAAGACATTCATACAGCCAACAGACACATGAAAAAATACTCGTCATCACTGGCCAGAGAAATGCAAATCAAAACCACAATGAGATACCATCTCACACCAGTTAGAATGGCAATCATTAAAAAGTCAGGAAACAACAAGTGCTGGAGAGGATGTGGAGAAATAGGAACACTTTTACACTGTTGGTGGGATTGTAAACTAGTTCAACCATTGTGGAAAACAGTGTGGCGATTCCTCAAGGATCTAGAACTAGAAATACCATTTGACCCAGCCATCCCCTTACTGGGGATATACCCAAAGGATTATAAATCATGCTGCTATAAAGACACATGCATATGTATGTTTATTGCGGCACTATTCACAATAGCAAAGACTTGGAATCAACCCAAATGTCCATCAGTGACAGACTGGATTAAGAAAATGTGGCATATATACACCATGGAATACTATGCAGACATAAAAAAGGATGAGTTTGTGTCCTTTGTAGGGACATGGATGCAGCTGGAAACCATCATTCTCAGCAAACTATCACAAGAACAGAAAACCAAATACCACATGTTCTCATAGGTGAGAATTGAACAATGAGATCACTTGGACACAGGAAGGGGAACATCATACACCGGGTCCTATTGTGGGGAGGGGGTAGGGGGAAGGGATAACATTAGGAGATATACCTAATGTAAATGACGAGTTAATGGGTGCAGCACACCAACATGGTACATGTATACATATGTAACAAACCTGAATGTTGTGTATATGTACTCTAGAACTTAAAGTATAATAAAAAAAGAAAAAGAAAAGATTTGAAAGACCAATTACTGATATTTTGTTTGTAAGGTATAAAAGTTTGTTAATAAATTATATATGATTTCTGTCCTATAAAATGTAAAAGGAAAGATAAAGTAGTAAGAGAAAGTAATCAATGGCTATCACAATATAACTGAACTCTCAGAAGTGTGAAGAGAGCATTAAAACAAAGTGGGTGTATAATTAGAATTGAGAATTACACAACGAACCCCTTTTCTTGGAATTCCAACTACTATTAGGGACCATTAATTTTGGGCAAATGAAGTTCCACTAATGTTTCTTAGAGTCTTTAGCTTCAAGCTTCTATAAAAAAAATCTTGATTGATTTTGAAGATTTAGGAAGATTTCACAGACACTAACTCCTAATGAAATAGGAATAATCATTATTCATTTTCTTTCAACATCACTTGTTAAGGCTTTAGAACTATTGTAGCCAACAGTACTTATAAGTATTTATAAAGAGTTTCTCATATCCGGATTTACTCTGTTGTTTCCTTGGCTTCTATGAAAGTAGATAAACAGAAACATGAAAAATTAAATAAATTTTTATAGGTAAGAGAAGGGTAAAGATACAAAAGTAATCAATCTTAAGCTATCTTCCCTGGAAACTGTCTCCTTTCTACCAAGCTTCTTAAAAGGGTTTTCCAATATTTTAAAAAAGATAAATGTCTAAATTTCAACAAGGGTAACATATAAACATCAACACATTATTTTCCTCTGACAATTCAAGCAATAAAGTGCTAAGGCTTTGTAAGAGTGGCTCTAAATTAAGAGGTGGTGTCAATATAAAAGACTAAAACAAAAACTTTAATCTCATTACAGAATTAATGAGATTAATCATTCAGTTACCCCCTTTCCCTTATTTCTACTTAATTTTCCACAAAATGTTGAGGTATTCTGTTATTTTTTCAATGCCTTTGTTTTTTCCAAATAAACAATGTAATGATCCCACAATTCTTTTCAAATTAAATTTTTACAGCAAAACTGCCATTACCTCTTTATTTTCATTACTTTTCTTCAGAAAACAAGTTTGAAAGTTAAATACCTCTATTATAAGCCAACAAAATAAGATCACTTCTTAAACTTGTGCCCAAAGCTCCATTTGAGGCTTCCTTTGCAAAAGCCTGATTACATTTTCATGCAATCGAAGCGATAACAATTCTCCAAATTACTTCGGATCCCCACAACCAGGAGGACTTTAGTATGTAAAAACAAAAGCTTACTGAGTTTGGGGGGATTGTCCCATTCAGAGCCTTTGCTGCTTTAATTTGAAATGAGCTCCTCTTCATTTTTTTTACCCTCTGCAAACAAAGAGTCCCTAGATTTTAGCAGAAACATTGAGAAACAATTAAAGACTGGTGAGTAGCTTTTCAAGTCATCGGCCCAGCTGAGGAATCAGCTCTTGACAGCTGGACTGATGGTATATATGAGTAGTCAAAGGAAGCCATAAGAACCATATGGAGTGACATACCACCACTTTCAAAGTGCCCAACAGAAACTCCCACAGCTGATGGTGTTCACACAGCTGTGGGTTATTAGGAAAGAGCTTTAAATGAATGCAGGAGCCCTCTTTAGGGTCATTCACTATCATAATAATGCTAACTAAAACCTGCTGGTGGTGAACCAACTTAGTGGAGAAGGACAACATATCACTGCTGTTTGACAGCTGACATAAGCTACAGGGAGTTCTCTTCATTCTGTGTGTTTTGAGAAATTAATTTTATGTCTGAGTTTTATGGTTATCTACTGGGGCTAATATAAATATGGCTTTTTACCTGACTTATATAGCTGTTAAAATTCTAAGATATGCCTTTATTAAATGTATTTTTATTTGAATTACACACAAAAACAAACAAAATACAGAGAGTCTCTACAAATTTTCTTGAAAACCTCAAGTGAATAGTCAAATAAAATTATTTTCAGCCAACATGAGGGTTTTGGAATAGCATCATGCGTAGCCAAGACTCAATTTGAAATGATTATGTAGGGGTAGGTGTACTTCTCCCCAAATTATTTCTTTGATGTTATTGATAATGGGTTAGAAATATATTACTCATTAGCCAAACACAATCATTAAGTAAAAAATACCTTTAAGAGAAACTCAACCTAAAACTGTCATTTTACAATGGAGAAGCCAATTTATTTTCTCCCATTGAATTTCAAGTATGCCATATTCAGAAAAAAAATTATAATAAAATAAGGGTCACATATCACAGTCTTAAAATAACTGATGACTCTCTCTATTGTTCCTTCAACAAACACTTAGCAAGCACCTGTTATGTGTAAGAGCCTGAGATCCCCTGTAATTAATAAATGTGGCTTAAGGTAAGCATTTCTGTTTCTGGACATAGCTAAGTGAAAAGTCAAGTGTTTAGCCAAATGCACTGCCTTCTGCTTCAATCCAAAAAGAGGAATGCCAAAGAATCACTCTTTTATTTCATTATAAAATAATGATCATATTTTTCTTATATGTGTACTTTACTCAATAAGGTTAATATTGTGGAATCAATAAAAGTATGTAAATGAAAGCACGATTAAGAAATCTATTAAGTAGAAGAAATGTTGTGTCTTCAAGTTATCTTTTTCAATTTTAGTGCTTGTCTACAAATGAATGGCACTTGAATCAGGACAAATTCTAATAGAAATGTGTTACTTTTATGCAATACCATTCTTTCTCTTTATTATGTACAGTTGTCATTCTTCATTCACAGGCAATAGCAGGTGACATTCATGGCAGACAATGAATTGTGCATTGAGGAGCAGGGTTAGCTGCTGCTGACAGTTGGATGAGCAAGTCTGAGAACAACATTTTGCTGCTGTTTGTTGGAGAGTCTCTCCAACCTCAGAACACTCTATTAATTCTCCTTTTTCACTTGGTTTTTAAATATTTATTTTCAAATTTCTGGACTTAAAATGAATTCAATCCAAAAAGACAAAGACAAACCTTACATTCATCTACCTTTTCACAAAAATAGTAGCCAGAATGGTCACTTATAGAAAGCATATTTTTCAGGATGCTTTAAGAAGACTGGTGTTGACTTGTTCCCATCATATGTATTTTTAAGCAGCAATTTTTATTATTATAAGTCATCAGAGAAGCCAAATAAGGATTCAGAAGTCACACTGGTCTCAACTTCACAGCTCTCTTCACTTTTGAGCTATAAATTTCAGAAACCCCATTATTCTTTCTTTCATCTTATACTGAGTGAAGGCTAGGATATATAATATTTGTTTCTATCTAAAAGGGAGCACACTGTGACAACCAATTCTCCTGAGACACACACAGGTTAGTGATGAGGCTTCACTGGCCAAAATCCAGGCCTCACCAAGAAGACTTGGAGTGGGGAAAATTTGAAGTCCGCTTTGGTAGGGCTCCAGGTGCTGGGTTTCGCACTGTTCTGATGCCTAAATGCATGAATGATTGCTGGAGGCTAGATGGAAAGGAACTAACTACACGTTTCCACAAATTAAAGGATGTGAACACTCACAAGAAGCAGATTATGTTCACCAGTTCCAAAGTGATAAAAATCCTTGGGAAATGTTGCTTTCTGCCTGTTGCATGGCTAGGTCGTTACACAGCTTGGTTTGTCTGATTCCCTGCTGGTTTACACGTGTTTCCCAGAGTGCTTGGAATAGTATTCCCTTTGTTATCAAGTGTATTGACAGCTTAAGTTCAGATTCTAGCTCCACTATTTTCCAGGAGAACTAGGACAAAAAGAAAATGGAACTCTGTCCCCTTTTTATCATGTGTAAATAAGGACAGTGGTGCCTACCTCATAGGGTTGCTCTGAGAACAGCGTGTATTAACATCTACAAGGTGCTTAACACTGCCTGGTACTTAGCAAGCACTCAGGAAAAGTTAGATATAACTTTATGTCATGGTATTAGTTTTATTACTTTAAAAGTATTACATAAATTCTTTCTTGCATTTTGGATTTACTATTAGCTATCTGGTTATATGTACATGTGAAATACCAGAAGTTATAGATACCTTTTCTCTCAAGAATACCCGTATTCTCATTGCATATAATGTGTAATTTTTTGGCCTGGGAAAAATAGGAAATTATCAGTTGACTAAAATTGGAGTTTCTTGTGTACTAAAATAAGTCTAGAATGCAATATTTCTTCAATACTAAGGTGAAATTTTTCTTTCTTTTAACAATTCTCAATTCCAAAAACAACCTATAATGAGTCTGTATACATGCTTTGGTATCCTCCATTCTACAAATAACTTGTTTTTGGAATCATGAGATTTGGAATCATGAAAATAATCATATAGCAAAAATATATTCACATATACACACATATTACATGCATATATATGCCCAATACTTGTGTGTGCACATCTTTTTGTACAGCTTAATTCATAAAGGAAGATATTGATAAATTTGACCATATTACAATTAAAAGACATTGTAAAGATGACAGGCTACAAAATAGAAGATAGTTCCAACAGATATACTGAAGGGATTAGTATCAAGTATATAGAAAAAGTCATTTTGATCAGTAAGAAAAAAAGAAATTAAAATGCAATGGAAAACTGGGAAAAAGATATAATACGTATTTTAATCAAAATAAATATATTTGACAAACAGATAAAGCTGATCAATCTTATGAAAAACTCTTGAAAATGAATATCAGATCACAATATTATTCTTCAAAGATTTGCCAAAAATTAAGAAGTTTGACAATACCAAGTGTTTGTTAGAGAGTGAAGATAAATCAGTTTGTCAAAAATAATTTCTTGAGTTGTAAATCTTGTAGAGTTTCATATTTCGTACCCTGGCCTTCCAAGATATAAACACAGAGAAAGAGCTGCATGTGTGCACAGACACACACATAAGAGAGCGCCTACTAAAAATAACAAAAACTTTGAAAATTCCAAACGTCTATTGACAGGAAAATGGATAAATAAATTGCAGTATATGTTTATTGTATATTGTAAAGTAATTGAAAACAAATAAATTACAGATACAGCAACATGGATAAATCTCAATAACAATGATGAACAGAAAGCAGCAAAACCAAACAAACATAAACAATGTATTGTTTAGTATATGCATGTCTGTTTGTTTATGTGTATGCACTGAAACTATTTTTAAAAGAATAATATATACAAAATTTGGGATAGTGCTTATCTCTGAGGGGAGAGAAAGGGATTCAAAAATAGTGTATACATATAAATAATATTGTACAGATAAATATAAATTCCACTTCTTGGGGGAGGTTGTAGGCTCATGGGCATTTTTATGTCATTAAAACAAATAAAAGATGGTCATGCTTAGTCAAATGATGATAGTGTATCCTGGACTAAGAATGATAATTAATCTAATTCCAGATATTGGGCATCCAGAAAAGATAGCAGCTCCCTTTAAGAAGGTTAGCAGGTTATTTGTCTTTATTACTGACTTTATATGTTCCATTTTGTGTTGTATTTGGTATCTTATGTGAGTCACTCCACAAGCTATTACTTCTTTTTATAATATATGTCAAAAGATAAAATTACACAGAATTTCCTTTTACATTTTACAAAATGTACTATGGTGAGCCCTAACTTAGTTGGCAATAAACACTACTGCTGATCCCTTCAAAGATTCACCAAGCAACCGGGAAACTTAATGAGATGGCAAAAATAACAAACTTATTTTAAAAAGACAACTTGAAAAAGCTTATTTGCTTTCTTTTTCTTCCTGCCAATCACACTTATTTTGTGATACATTAGCTGCTGCACATGCCATGTGCTCCATGTTTGTAGTAGTAAGTATTAATCAGGTAGAGGAGAATAAAGTCTACTGTTCAACTTTAAAATATAAATGTAAATATTTGTTTTCAGATACAGTCAGAAAGTGTATGGCACAAATAAGTTTTTTAAAAGACTCAAAAAATCTCTTGAAATTCATTAATCTTCTAATTATTACTATCCACATTTAGGTTAAAACATTATAGAAAAGCACAGCTTTTAGGCATGTTATGCTTTGCACTTGATAATTTTAACTTTGAAATTCAAAGTTGATGTTGTAATCAAATTCATGTCAATTGAACAAAGAATATATAATTCAGAGACGCAGTAAAATGTCGATGAAATATCATGGACATACCAATGTAGAGAACATAGAAACATAAACCCATACATTTGAACCAACCTTACAAAACCATTCATAAATATGTAGCTAATGATTCACTCTACATAGTATGGTCCACAAATGAAAGAGCAGAAATGATCTCCCCCAGAACCTTAAGCAGGCTATGACAATAGACTTGGCATTTAATTATGATCTCCAAATTGGTAATACCAAATCAGCTGAGGTGCATATGTACATCTGTCTGCTCACATGGTTGCTCCTGTGCACACGCTTCACGACTGATCAGATTTTAGCCAGAGAGTTTTCTAGTTCAGGAGGAGCTTGGAGTTAGGTATAATGAGTACGAAAAGGAACCTATATATGTCATTCCCTCGCTTACACAATATTGTTTTCTTTATCCTCTGCGTGCCATGAACTGTGTCAGATGCTAAGGAGTAATGTTGGGCAAACATGGCAAGGCCTCTGTCCTCATGTAGGCAAGTGAATGGAGAAATGTGATCAGAATGGTGTGTGTTTTGAGAAAGGAGCACCAGGTGCTCCAATACTTTCGGCAATCTGGACTTTAAGAATCCACAAACAATTCCCAAATCAAAGTCTCCTCGTGAAAGAGGAAGCCGAACTTCATGGAAGAGCTCTCAGGGCTTGGTGCTTCTCAGAAACGGGAAGTCCTAAGAATGAAGCTTAAGTGGTGGGCTGACAAGAGTTAGCCCGAAGAGGCAGTGGTTAAAACATAAAGAAACTTCTAAAGCAAGTTAACAAGTTTAGATTTCATCCCAGGGCTATGGGAATCTCTGCATGATCAAGAAGTGAAATGAACACATACATATTTTATGAAGATCACTCTAGTGGCTGTGTGAAGAAAGGATTAAAAGGGAACAAGTTAGGGTGCAGGGAAACCAGTTAGAAAACTATTGCTGTAATCTGGGTAAGAGATGCTGGTTTGAACTAAGGTAACAGGGAGAAGCAGGAGATTGAAGTCCCTTAAAATGTAGTATGAACTGAACTGGGTGAGTGGTTAAAGAAAGCGGAGAATCAAGTTTTCTTGCTAAGCTCTATGTGAGGCTTTAAGAATAAAATGAGGTTTTAGTTAGGACATGGAAGAAATTATGTTAACCTATGCTTAGCTTCTACTTACAAGGAATAGTGCG
Source organism: Macaca nemestrina (assembly GCF_043159975.1). Classification (NCBI taxonomy): domain Eukaryota; kingdom Metazoa; phylum Chordata; class Mammalia; order Primates; family Cercopithecidae; genus Macaca; species Macaca nemestrina. The sequence continues at coordinate 79,079,768 of NC_092135.1, read as the reverse complement.
AAAAGATCCTCTGCCTAAAACACTAATCTAGGATATGATAAAGAAGATATTTAGATATTTCCCCATCCAATTGGTATGTATGTACATAATACATTTTACCTATATACATCTAATTATATATATAATTCAAAAATAATTTATATTTAATACAACTCATGTGTTAACAAGACTGCATTTTGCAGACAGCTATTGGTTATGAGACTGTAGGAAAAAACTTTTTACACTTTGTTTTTTGTTTTGTTTTGTAGTACAATTATCACATAATAGAAAGTAAATTATAATATCAAAATTGCATTTGAATTTTTTAAATTCAGAACTGGTCATCAGGAGTAGATAGATGCCTTCTATTTTGGAAAGGCACAGAAATGATCCATGTAAGTTATATATTGACAAACCATTGGAAACGTTCTAGAACAGTGATTCCCAAACATAGCTGCACATAAGACTTTCTTGCTGCATCCTCACATCGTGGAAAGGGCAAGAAAGAATGAACTCATTCCGTCAAAGCCCTTTTAAAAGGGCACCCAATCCCCTTCACGAGGGAGGAGCCCTGGTGGCCTAATCACTTAGTAAAGGCCCCACCTCTTAATACCACCTCATTGGCAGCACCTGGATTGGAGCAGCCATGCATTGAAACCATAGCACCCGCGGATCATTTTAAAATGGCAGCGCTCAGCACACACTCCAGATCAATTCAACTGACAATCTTTAGCGATGAGACACAGGCTTTGGCAGCTTTTTAAGCTCATCCGGTGATAACAATGTGCAAACAAGTTTGGGGACCACGGGTGTAGAACAGGAAGATAAACAAAAGAGAACTGAAACTGCTCACTGTACATATTGGAGCTGGTATAATTTTCAGGCCACACACTCAGGTGTGTAAGAAATGTCTGTAATTTCTCTTTTAAGTCTCCTATTCCACATGGTGACTCAAATCTACTCTGTCAATCCAGGACCTCTTTCTTCGTTCTCTCTGTTGCCCCTTTCTTTTTTTACTTTTTCAGAGACAAGGTCTTGCTCCATCACCCAGGCTGGAGTACAGTGGTGTGATCATGGCTCACCACTGTCTTGACCTTTTGGGCTTCTCAAAACTTCCTCAGCCTCCCAAGTTAGCTAGGACTACAGTGTACACCACCATGCCATGCAGGGCTTCTGTTGTTTCTTATTTGGGGATTGAGGGAGTTATAAAATACCAGGGAAAAGGGGTTAGCAGGGATGAGTTTCCAGCTAATATCAATCCATATTGGTTCCACTAAGTCCCCTCAACACATGGCTTCTTCGGGTGTCAGTTTCTGAGATCCCTAATGCATCTGCCTCATCCCATCCACACGGTCCCCATGCTTGCTGATCACAGCCTCACTGCTCCTGGATGCAAGGCAGACATTCTGCTCCTTCCCACTTCCCACTCAAGGAATAAGAGCAGGCTTTAAAAATAGTGTAGAAAGAAATTGAGAATGGAAAACACTATTTAATAACATATCAAAATACAAATCATGATACTCTGCTTATCGCCTGCCATTTATGTGAAGAATTTGTATATTTGTTAAAATTTGCTTGGCTTCTGTTATTATTATCTTCAACTTTTATTTTTTTTCTGGAATCTTTTAAAGCCACTTATCCCTTTTGTGAGGGCAAATTTTTCAAATTAAAACATACAATCCATAAAGCTACTTAACTGCATACACAGGACAGCAATACTACACAGTATATTAAAGCTAACAGCAAGGAGGATGGTCCTGCCAGCCTTGCCACTTTGGGGAATTCCCAGGATTCCCTCAGGAAACCTCCTAAGGAAAACTCTTTGACCATAAGGGACTCATGACTGCCTGATATGACACCAGTGTCAATTCTTTTCTAAGAGTAGTCAAATTTTTCATAAATACAAGTTACACTTGTTTAAAGATGAATACTGACCAGCATCTGCCTTTCAACATTTCCTCAGCTCCTCTACGAACCTATTCTGTATAGTGATCTCAGGACTGCACTTCTAGCATCAGCAAACAATACACTATTGAAGCGAGAGCCTGTATTTTTAGGGAGAGCCTATAGTCATTGTTGATTTACGATTCTATATTTTTTATTGATTTCTATAAAAACAGCATCCTTCAAAATATAGATATTTAGGTCCTATTATCTATAGATAATTTTCCATCAACAATCTACTGGAATATGGGAAACGTAAAAGAGTAGTCTAGCAAAAGTTTACATAAAGTATACTTAAAACTAGGTAAAAAGTATTTGCATATTTGGTGTAAAACTGAAAGAAACTAGAAGACATCAAATTAATGACTATGTGTTAGGTGGTTGGGAAATGGGTATTTTTATTTTAAATATCCCTGAATTTTTTAATAATTTTAATGCTGAATATTTTTAATGGTCCCTTGATGTTTATTATGCTAGATATAAACAGAACTACAACTCTGCTCATTAGAATATAGCTTAGGGCATGTCCTGGCTACAGTAAAATTTCTTAAACTATAATTAAAGCCCTCAGCTTGGTTAGTGAGTGGAATAAAGCATGACTTTCTATAAAGGCTTTTTTACAGTTAAAAGTTGAGGGATTAACTACCGGGATGTGTTTAAATTTAAATAGCAAGATGGTGGTGTAGGTATGTCAAAGCATTTATCATTCATCAATAAAAATGTGCTCAGGCTAAGTGCTTTTAAATATGCATGACTAAGTTCCCAGTGTATCCTGTGGTCATTTACTTGCTGTGCAGCAGCCTGCCTGATTGCCTGTTATCTGACCAGGAGCTCAGAACTTAATGTGGTATAGCAAAGAAAGTTCAGGCCCAAAACATCAACTCTGAATATTGAATAATATTTCATGGTATCAGAAAGAGGAATAAAAAGGGCTCTAAATGAGAAGAAGAGTGAATACATCTGTTGCCTTTTTATTGAGGAAGGAATAGGCACATCATCCTGGCTAGAATCAACTTTCTGTATACCAGCTGATCTTCCTGTACAGTGATGCTTTTCCTCCTTAAAAGTAGATTCCACATCACATTATATGCCACAAAAGTGAGTTCTGACATACACAGTGCAATAGTATCTGGGCTATGGGGAAAAAGAAGGGGATTGGATGAACCCACCTACTTTTGATAAGCACATGACCTACAGTTTTTAAGTGGAAACAAAAATTCTCAAACACAGAGAATATTCCTTCCCAACTCTTGGCAAGTTCAAAATCAGATTTGAGATTCATCTATATTTAGGTGCTATTTGCACAGACAGTGGTGTTTCCAGGGATGGTCTTGCCTCATGCATCTTATAGTGAAGTAGGAGCATAAAAGTATCAACAGCAAAGGTACAAGGCATAGTTAAGCAATGGACCACAAAAGAGATTACTCAGGAAATGTATAAGGAAGTGAGATGCCTGGCAGAGAGGATTGAGAGGAGTTTTATGGAGGACATAGAATGTGAGGTAGATTGTGATGGTAGGTACGTTTTCAATAAACTGGATGTAAATAAGGCTTTCCTGGGGATAAGAACTACAACAACAAAGGCAAAGAGGAAAGACCGTAGAAGTTATGATAGGAGAAAGGTGGAGCATAGAACATAAAGCCTATACAGGGAATAAGAGATACGTACTACAATACCGAGGGAGTAAATGTCAGACCAGAGCTGAATTGAGCAAAATGATGACTTGTTTGAGCTGCTCAGTAGTTTCCTAACTATAACAAGAAGGAGAGAATGAGCAAGAGAAAGAACAACCAGTATTTAAATATTTGGAGATTATACGTACAACTCTCAATGTTAGGCTTCTCTTGAAAAATCTAAAATTCTGATATCAATGCTGGGTTTGCATCCCCACATGTCAGTAATCAATGAATTTGAGCAAAAGTAGACTCCTGGAGGACAGGGCAGGTACTCTGTTGAAGGCCACGGTCCCTAACACTTCCTATTCCCTCTGCAAATGTCCACTGCCATTTTTTTTATGACTAGTCTGAGTTTTTGTTGTTGTTTTGTAATAAAGATAAACATTTTTCATAAATTTTGCTTCAACAATTCTCAGGTAACTGATATCAGCGGTATTTGAGCTTTCTGACCTCCACCATAAAGGAAAATCAGAAGATATTGAACACCAGCTGGAAGCATTTGTTCTTCATCTGGTAGCTAATGACAAAGCTTTGAAATATTTTGAGGATTTAAGTAACTGATTTAAGACATGTTTTAAGAAGCATAATCTGAAAAAGAAAAATAGATTTCAAACAGGAATATCAGTTTCATTTTGCTATTTAGCTAATTACTTCTGCACCTTGTCACATAAGTATGCCTTAGCAAGAATGTCACTAAATCACCCCAGTCCTCAGTTTAATAGATAAGAAAAAGAGTTGAGTAATTTGTAATAAATGACCTCTAACTCTGAGAACTTTCTAAGTCTGACAATTTCTGACCATCTCTATATGTGGATTCTGCAATAGGTATTGTGTTCATGTCACATTCTTTTTTTTACACTCCTTTAAATTGTGTATTTGGAATAAGTAAAAGAGTCTCAGCTGCCTTCACAGAAGACCTTGATTTCTGTTAATCTCCCCCAGTGCTAGGTTTCAGAATGACTACTAAAAATGGAGCCGTCAGATGAAGCCCATTTCCCAAGGCTGCTCATTATGTGTGAGTCTGGAGGTTGCCTCCTAAAAACAAGATATAATTTTGAAAAATTTGTAACTAGCCAAGAGAATCACGAAGGGTCCCTTTCAGCTGCTTCTTGTACACAATATAGTTTCAGCCCTTGGCCTTCTACTTAGTTCCTCGACAGAAGCCAGCATCTACCTGGATTTTGCTATGTTTGTCAGAATTTTCTGATTCAAGCAAGAGCCAGCAGCTTAAAAGATTCTCCAACACAAAACCCCAAAGTCCCCTAAATTAGGATATATATTCTGTTTTTGTGATTCAATTATAGTTATTGACCAAAACCTTGTTAAAGAGAGGGCAGCACAGGTTGCAGGGCCTGGTCTCTAGCTTTCTTTACAAAGTTAGATTCAGCTTGAACAGATTTACACAAAAAATAAAATAATCAGAACTTTTTTTTCCCAGAGATACATCGATTGCTCTTTTGAACTTAATTCGTATTCTCTTAGTATACTGAAAAGTGGCTTGTGGTAAGAAAATAAATGGATATTTGTCAAAAATATTTTTATAATTTTAAAGTTGAGGAGTTGAAAATATATTTTGAAATATTTAACCTAAATAAGTTAAATTCTGACTAATTTTAGAATATACATTTGTAGGGCAAAGTTCTATTCTCTTTGGCTCTCATCAGAAAAATGTTCACAATCCACAATGTTCCAAAACAAAACCATTCAATGTTAGACTCAGAAATCTGCTCTGCTGGCTGGATCTGACTGCTAAAACAGAAACATCTTCAACACATAAAACATTTTATTGATTTGAGATGGGCAAGGACCCCTTACAGATATTACAAAGCATGCCAAATTGATTTCAGGTAATTAAGATCATAGGAAGAAGTACGTCCAGAATATCAATATTTTACAAGAAAGAGGCATATTATTTCTGACATTTATGGCATGTACTTTTAACAAGTTCTAATATTTCTTCCTTGAATAAAATGTTCACAATGAAATTGGATAATAAGAATTATACTCTGGGTCACAAAGTACTTGTGAGATTTTTTGGAGTAGCATCTAAAAATGTTAATGCTACTAAATACTCCCTTCCAGGTTACAGCCCTCTAAATTTAATACACGAATCAAACAAAGCTATTTGGAGGCACCCTGATTTTTCCTGCTTCTGTAGCTTATTATACTCATTACCTCACTTCAATCAGGTTTTGGATGACTTGTTTCTATTCTAGGTAGTGCCTGTGTTAGAATGGTTTAATCATACTAATAATGGTTGGCTTGATTCTCCCATCCTATGCCCATGCAACTTCCCTAAAGTCAAAAATCCCTTTCAAAGTGCCTTAACCTTGAGAATTCATGTGTTGCCCATATGAGAATATTTGTACATCTTTAAGACGATTGCTTCTTTGTTGCTATTATTATCTTCTCAAAACAAATAGAACAAACAGTGCATGTCATGCCCATATTTTTCAGAGACGAAATCTCCAGAAAGTACTTAATAGTCCAACTGGAAAATGTTGTAATAATACAGTGTTTCCTGATTTTTCAATTTACTACAGGTGAGTAATCTCTGAAAAACCAAAGACAGTGACCAGATTGAATCAGTTTTAACAATTTGAATCTTGAATGATTTCCAGCGTGCTTGTATCCAAGCTGTTTTTGCCCTTATTAACTACTACTTCAAATAAAGATTAAATACTTTTTCTTTGAAAGTTAACTGAAAGTACTGGAAAATTGTGTGCTTTAGAAAACTACATTCGTTATAAAATGACTGGGCATTGTAATTACACTGATATTTTAGTTGGTTTTGCCATAAATTTGGGGGTAGGGATTTTCTCTTTAAATTCTTCTTTGGTGTGCTGATATTCTCTAAAAAATACATAATTCCAATCAATTCAGACATTTCAACATTACCAGAACATTTAATTATATAAGTATTACAACGGGGCTTTGGAAAAAAGTTGCAGACTTTCAACACTGAATATACTAAGGTATTTTCCAGTCTTCCAAATGGGCCTTAGAATTCTAGTTTGGAATAAAGTCCTCCACCAGCACGTTACGACTACTCTAAATTTAGCACCGACCACTATATTAAGCTGAATTTGCCATATACTGAAACAAAGGCAGAAAAAGTAAAAATATACATGGTTTTGAAAGATGGTGTATGTTTTCTATTAAATTATAATGCATCTAAAGAAAGTAATCAAAATATAAAGTTTGAATAACTGGGATGCAATTTCTAAAATTTGATTTCAGTGTATCTGAATTTTAATTTTTTTTTTTTTTTTTTTTTTTTTTTTTTTTTTTTTTTTTTTTGAGACGGAGCCTCGCATTTTCGCCCAGTCTGGAGTGCAGTAGCAAGCTCCAGCTCCGCCTCCCGGGTTCACGCCATTCTCCTGCCTCAGCCTACCGAGTAGCTGGGACCACAGCCGCTCGCCACCAGCCCGGCTACTTTTTTTTTATTATTATTTTTAGTAGAGACGGGGTTTCACCGTGTTAGCCAGGATGGATCTCAATCTCCTGACCTCGTGACCCGCCCACCTCGGCCTCCCACAGTGCTGGGATTACAGGCGTGAGCCACCACGCCCGGCCTGAAATTTTTTCTTTTTTTTTTTTAAGTGCATTTAGATGTCTTAAAAATTTACTTTGGATTCCCATTGTTAATGAACACAGCCAAAATCACCTTTTACTTCTTTAAAAACAGCAAATGCTAAGGAGAAAGATTACTGATTCTGAACATAAAGGAAGAAAGCATTAGCAATCATGCCTGGTAGATTCATCAAAGAATATGAAAAAAAAATGAACTTTTTATGATCATCTTATGTCAAGGAAAACCTTTCACTTGGGCGATCTCATTCTACCACATGCATAGAAAACGCTTACTGTCATAATCACAGGGTCACTGAACACTGAAACCACATCAGGAGATCAAATGAGCACAGACTTTGTAAGCTTTGTAAGCTGATAAGCCCTGGCTAAACTTACATCGATTCTTGAAGAATACGACTATTTGGGGAAAGGACAGGGCACAGTATACAGGAAATTTTTCCTAGCAGTTGTTTTGAAATTTTAACATTTGAAAAAAATATCAAAATTGGCACCTGTGTTGTACAAAATGCATAGCTACTTAAGAAAATCTTATTTTTTTCTTGTAAAAACTTGTTTCCCCAGTTGCACTGTTTGAAAATGAATCATGTACCAGAAGGTTGTTCAGGATTATGAAACTTAATGCATTTTATCACAAGCAAATATAAACATTTTCAAGGAAAGCACAGGCAAGAGACATGAAAGACCATATGTTTTCAATGCACTCCATGTCAAAACAATACCAGTCTCCAGAAAATAACTGCTAGTCATATTGAATTATTTTGCCTGATATCTTCCAAAAGTTACTTGGAAGAAATTACAGTGCACTCATGTACCATATAATGGGTAAAAATAGATTTCCCCAGACCAAACATATTACATTCATGAATTATTTTATTGGCCATAATACTTTATAGGATTTCCCAGTTTTATTGCTCATGGGTTAGTGGCAAAGTTAAAAAGAAGATAAGAGAAATAGAGGCTTAATTTTCTGGAAAATATTTCTCAACAAGCTATGTAAACTTTTATTACATGAATAGTCTTACTATACAAAAATAGGCAGGGCATGTTCTCTTCCCAGAGACAGATATATTTTTTCTTCTGGTGAGAGCCTGTAACCATACACAGGTTCACACTTCTCCTGCCATGCTCCACTTTGAAGCTCAAACACACACATGAACAGAAAAAGAGAGAACAGCAGCAAATCCACTTGAAAAAGAAGAGGCTGAAATAGCGCTTCTCTAAGCAGCCTTCTGGCTTTAACATTTCGCTAGTCTCCCTTTTTGACCCATGTCAAAACACCGCTCAGGTGATTAGATGGAGCACTGCAAAGGATTTGTTCAACATATAATCCTTTTCACTCTGCTCTTAGAAATGGCCTCTTGCATTGCCAAACCATTTTCTAAATAATTATATCAAAAACATGGTAAAATAAATCCTCAAAAAAAAAAAATCTTCCACATCAAAGAGACAAATCACACCCTAGAAACATCCTCTCACACTGCAGGGAGGAGGCAGGGCAGGGAGAGCGAAATGGAAGGATCCTTCCCTAGTGATGCTGGTAGGATTCCTTGTCCCTTTCACAAGATCATTCCTAATCTTTTTCTGTGTTTTGGGCCCACGGTTTACTTCCAATATTCCTTCTATTTTTGAAGGCCTAATGTGTACCAGACCCTTTGCTAGATGTTTACTATCCCTTACCTCATTTAATCTTTTCAGCAACCTAATGCACATCTTGACACATAGTGTGAGCTAGATAACTTGCAGAGCTTAATACAAAATGAAAATTTGGAGTGTGTGGTCCTAAAGGCAAGGAAAATTGTCATGACAGATTATAATATATAAAGCACTTACTTTTCTTTCGCAGCCTCTTTCTTAGGACATTCTTCATTTGCTAATTAATGTTGTGCTCCTGGGGCACGGGAACACTCACCAGGCGAGTGAAGATGCTCACAGGTGTCCCCAGTCTCGCCCTGTGTTGCGTGCACTCACCTGAACACGTGTAGCTCATCAAGTGCTAGATTGCCCCTCTTGCTGACTACCCAATCAAGGCTTCATGCCCCAGCTCTGGGGATAGGGGCATTGGGCCAGGCATCTTCCCTTCCTACTAGCCCAACTCCAACCTGAGGCAGATGGGACACACTAGGAAGGTACCTGGATCGCAAGTGGGTAAAAGTTTCATTCCCACCTGTGCAATGTACCATGACACCACTCCAAGACACTGCAGGACACGCAAGACCCTCCCCGTGCCTTCACCCTGGCCCCTGACAAGGAAGAAGGGCCCCAACAGGCACCACTAGGTGAGGGAGGCCAGTCAGGGCCCAGGGTGCAAAGGGGAGGGGAGCTGGCAGCCAGAAACACATCTGGGGTGGTGGGGAAGCCCCCAGCACTTGCTCCATTGTTATTTCTGACTTTATTTACAAATCAGCAAATGAAAGATATAATTACTAAGAATTTATAATGGTGACTATACAACCTTAAACTAAGTTCAGGACACTTCTGAGGGGGCATGGAGCTTTGGGTGACTGCACTGGTCACACTCCCATGAAATCAGCTTTGCTAACGAAGAGAAGACATCTAATAAATATTAGTTCCTTTCTCTTCCTCAACTATTCTCTCTAATAGCCCTTAGGGCCCCCACCCACCCAATTGAAAGCATGAGGTTTCTTTGACAAAAACATAGTAGATATATTTCCACCAAGAGAAAAAAAGAATCATTATTTTCTATTTCCTCGTTTCTTACAAATGAGAAACTGACTCGGAGAGAGATTAAGTAACATGGTAAAAGATCCATCTGGTATGCACGTGGTAGACCTGAGTCTGAAACCAGAGTCCTTGGCCTTTGTGTTACATGCAGCTGTCGGGTAGTAGGAGTGACAAATGCATGATGAACACTTCCTAATAAACGTGTTGATATCTGATAATGTTTTTACCTACTTTTACCACTGACTTTTAGGAAAAAAATAACCAAAACATCTTGACACTTTAAGCAGATGTTTATGAAATGTCCAACTTGTATGTTATGGTTTTAATGTGAATGCATCACTTTTTAAGAAAAATAAATCTCCTCATAGATAGCCATCACTAACCTGTTAATTGTTCATGTATAGTATAATGTATAATGTTTCATTGACTCATGCTTTAGAAATAAAGGGTACCTAGTTTTTGTAAACTTATTTTTGTAGTAGTCTTAAAATATATTATAAGCTTAACCTTGCACATAGTCTTGAAATGCACATACATGGCATTATATAAGCCTATAAATTTTAGATAAATTTATGTTTTTTTCTTTAATTGATACTAATCAAAACAGTATATTATATTATCAAAAAATTGGAACATAAGGAAAAGATAACAAATCACTCACCTGACCACTCTCACACAACCACACTTAATTTTAGTGTATTTTTTTCTAGTATTGTGTGATAAAAATATGAAATTATAGTCTAGCACTTTGTTTTAAATGAACGGAAAATCTAAAACCAACAAGCAAAGTCCCCACATATGATTTTATTATTTTGCCAAAGGCACAGAAGTGGACTAGAAAGTTTTAAAGTATCTTTTCTATATTGAAACTAAAATTACAGCTTTTTATTTTGAAAAATGTGAAAAAGAAAAAGTAAAAATCTCCCAGAACTCACCTATGAAGTAAAATTTTCTTCTACTCCACGCACTTAATTCTCTATGCTAGACTTAACTATTTTTAAAGTTTTTATACTCTTTAAAAATAGTTAAGTCTAGTATAAAGAATTAGATATAAAGGTATATATCTTGCTCAAAAAAGTTCTCAAATTCAAGATAGATATATGTAGATACACATGAATATACACACTATTGTATTATAGGAGTCATACTATACATATTGATGTGTAACTGTATTCATATACTCAATAGCTTGTAACCTCCATCTAACTAACTAAAATGTTATATTTTGACCTTATGTGTTTATTAATGTCTATAAAAGTAATTAAAGCCTACAGGGTAAGATATTTTCAGATCAGAAAATAACATTTTTCACACTGATATATCTAGAAGTCTGTTGGACATGCAGATCCTTTTTTCTTTTCTGTTTTTTTATTTTTATTTATTTTTTATTTTTTTGAGACAGGGTTTCACTGTGTTGCCCAGGCTGGAGTGCAGTGGCACAATCACAGCTCACTGGAGCCTCTACCTTCTGGGCCCAAGCAATCTGCCCATCTTGGCCTCCCAAAGTGCTGGGATTACAGATGTGAGCCACTATGCCCAGCAAGATACTTTATTTACCCATTATCAATGGGGCATCCTTTCGAAGCAAAAATACTTTGTTCTACCTCCTAACCTCTCTTGACCTTCATATGTACCTTTCTGGTAGAACTTACTACAGTCTGTTTATATTACTTACAGTTAAGAACCCAAGTCAATCCTCTCAACTAAATTACAAAATATTGTGGAAAAGAACAATATATCTTGTTTCTCCCGTACTCTTTAGAAAATAGTGTCTTTATTTCCTTGGTTAATGTTTATTGCTTAAACAAATGCATAAATCAGTAACTCAATTTACTTTGACTTGCTTCACTAACAGTAGTATTAGGTTTGCACTAATCAAACTCCTAATGTAGTTTTTCTTTGTGATGCACATTTGAGATGACAGGCCAAGTTCAGTGTGTGAGCATTGCCAAAACAACGAGTGCACCCATGTAACAAGTAAGCCTGAAGCTGTGTTCTCATATCCTGGTAATTAGCAGGGAAATTTCATTATCACTGTAGCCTTTTAAAATACCCCCTCATACATGACCATTTTTAATCTACTTGAAGAGATCATGACAGTGATAAGCTTCTAAAAACTTCAGCCTTTTCAGTCTCTGTAAGTAGAGACTAAAACCTTTTATTAATCGGAAAAAACCTGTAAGATTTTGAACTCAGTTTTATCGAATTGCACACATATGCTTTAATTTCTTAGTAAACACATATGCCATGTCTTTATGTGTTTGTTTTTCTATTCTCATATATGCTCAACCTTATAAATAGTATTTTTCCTTGTTTTGAGTCCCAATTTCTTCTAGATTTTGACTACATAAATTTTCAAATATACCTAAAAAAGAGTAGTATAATAAACTCACCCCACAAACTTCAACCATAATTTAATAAACATTTAGAGTCCTAAAAGTTAGATAATTTTTTTCCCAGAAAATTTTATGACATTTCTTGTCAGCCTCTCTTTCAAACTCTAGACAAAGTTCTACACAAAAGTAAACAGGAGAAGAATCACCTCAAAACAAACAAGCTTCAGGAAGTGAAAACCAGAACCACATGTGCACCCTGAACCGCATCTTTCAAGGCAAGACTGGCCTTATACTTAGGCACCTTGTTTGCAATATAAAGCAGTGGAATGAAGAGTTAAGAAAAAAGGATGCACATGATTAATAGGTCCTAAATGCTAGCAAAACTTTATGCACCTGGAACTGCACTGCATCCTGTAGACTACACAGAGGTGGGATAAGGCATGATCCTTGCCATCAAGGAGCTCACACATCTGTAGGAAATGAGAAATTACCTAATTACCAGGAGAAAGGTATACATTTAATTTGAAAAGTCAGAAATATATCATTATGATGGTGTTGAATCATTTATTTACAACCTATGTATTTTATTTTTTCTTTCAAAGCAATAATTCCTTTTTACTTTATATTACTAAGAGACATATTAATGATAATAAATATTTAGTAGTTTGGTAGAAGATTCCCACTTTCCTGCCTTTAACAATCAACAAACTATATCGTTAAAAAAGTTTTCATACAATACATATGTTACCAATGATCTCTTGTTTCTCCTGTAGCCCATGATCAACTTTGGCAAGCTAAGTGAAAAGGCATGTAACTTCTTTTTAGTTGACTTATCCACAGCAAAGTTTTATAGAAACTCTTCCTCAGCTTATCCTTTCAGTATGACAATTTACTCTGACCTCAGGCTGACTGCTGGGAGAGAAGGGGGGTAAAGTAAAATCAAGTGGAATTATGAAACTTACTCCAAATCATCACTCGCATTACGTAGTGTGGTCCAAGGGCCAGGAGCATAGGGATTCCCTGGGAGCTTGTTAGAAATGTCTTATCCAGCTCTCCTGGAGAAGAATCTGCATTTTAATAAGATCCCCAGCTGATTTCATATGCCCATTAAAGTATGAGAAGTACTCTTCTAAATTGTATTTGATCTCTATGCAGATCCTGTGACATCATTGCATGATTTTACCCCTCCTCTGACAATATGGTTGCTTAGGATTAGAGAAACAGGTTTCACTTACCTTTTCTAAATGATATACACACTCATGGATAAATTTGATTTAATAATCTTTTACATAGAAATCCTAGGTTTAAAGCCTTTTTAGCTACTGTCTATGAAAATTAATACTTGATGATAATACCTTTGATTTTTAGAAATCAATTAGAATTCTCAACTAGAAAAGAAAGTCATTTCACATTTCCATAATAATCAACAGATTTATCTATCTCTCTATGTAATACTCAGCAAAAGAAAGTAAAGAAAGATTAAACACTAAAACCAAAAATATTAGATAGAATAAATAGAATTCTTGCCATTAGCATACTCTAACCTAAGCCATTTTGAAAACGCATACGCACATAATTTCATAGCATATTCCACACCGATTTTCTACAGAGCAAATGTGGATTTAGTGTTTAAAACCTTTTGTTTTCTGAATAACTGCAAAATGTTTTTTCCACCTTGATTTTTTTGGGGTTTGTTTGTTTGTTTTGTTTGTTTGTTTTGAGACAGGGTCTTGCTCTGTCACCCAGGCTGGAGTACAGTGGCGCAATCATGGCTCACTGCAGCCTCAACCTCCCAGGCTCAAGTGATTTTCCCACCTCTGCTTCTCTATTAGTTTGGACCACAGATGTGTGCCACCACACCAGGCTAATTTTGTTTTTTTATGTTTTGTAGAGACTGGGTCTCACTATGTTTCCCAGGCCAGTCTCAAATTCCTGGGGATAATCAATCCTCCTGCCTCAGCCTCCCAAAGTTTACAAAATACTTTTAATTGGAGAAAACCGAGAAGGCTAAAGTGCTTTTCATTTTATTATATTCCCCTCTCACATTTTAGTGGAGCAAACTCTGGCTTTTAAAATTATTTAAAATGTGAATAAAATACTTCTTAGTTCACTATTTGTTTCTTGTTTATCTCTAAATATATTTGCACTTCAGCAATGATAGTAATATATGTAAGTAACAACTATCTTCATGAGTTCACAAATATTCAACAAATCTCTCCAGAGTTACCCCTACTATTCAAAAGACACATCTGATTTCAATAAACTAACAGGTCCTTAGGAAAACTATAATTGAAGGGGTAGAAATGAGATGAACTGGTAGAACCAAAGGAGAATTTGGTTTTGATGGTAAATGAATGGATCCAGACATTAGTCATGTGGTTAACTCTAGTGTGGTGATGTGGTTTGGCTGCATCCCCACCGAATCTCATCTTGAATTGTAGCTCCCATATTTCCCATAATTCCCAAGTGTCATGGGAGTGACCTCACGAGAGGTAATTGAATCGTGGGGGAGGGTCTTTCCCATGCTGCTCTCGTGATAATGAATAAGTCTCATGCAATCTGATGGTTTTATAAAGTGAAGTTTCCCTGCACATGCTCTCTTGCCTGCCACCATGTAAGATGTGACTTTGTTCCTCCTTTGCCTTCCACCATGATTGTGAGGCCTCCCTAGCTATGTGGAGTTTTGAGTCCATTAAAACTCTTTTTCTTTATAAATTACCCAGTCTCAGGTATGTCTTTGTTAGCAGTGTAAGAACAGACTAATACAGTAAACTGGTACTGGTAGAGTGGGGTACTGCTATTAAGATACCTAAACATGTGGAAGTGACTTTGGAACTAGCTAACAGGCAGAGCTTGGAACAGTTTGGAGGGCTCGGAAGAAGACAGGAAAATATGGGAAAGTTTGAAACTTCCTAGAGACTTGAAGGGCTTAGAAGATAGTAAGATGTGGGAAGGTTTGGAACTTCCTAGACACTTGTTGAATGGCTTTGACCAAAATGCTGATAGTGATATGGACAATAATGTCCAGACTGAGGTGGTCTCAGATGGAGATGAGGAACTTCTTGGGAACTGGAGTAAAGATAACTCTCGATATGCAATGAGACCAGCAGCATTTTGCCCCTGCCCTAGAGATCTGTAGAACTTTGAACATGAGAGAGATAATTTAGAGCATCTGGCAAAAGAAATTTCTAAGCAGCAAAGCATTCAAGATGTGATTTGGGTGCTGTTGAAAGCATTCATGTTATATATTCAAAGATACAGTTTGGAATTGGAACTTACATTTAAAAGGAAAGCAGAGCATAAAAGTGTGAAAAATTTGTAGGCTGACAATGCAATAGAAAAGAAAAAGCCATTTTCTGAGGAGAAATTCAAGCTAGCTACAGAAATTTGCATAAGTAAGGAGGACCCAAAAGTTAATTGCCAAGACAATGAGGAAAATGTCTCCAGGGCATGTCAGAGGTCTTCATGGTACCTCCTCCTATCACAGGCCTAAGAAGAAAAAATGGTTTTGTGGGCAAGGCCCAGGCCCCTCCCTGTTGTGTGCAGCCTAGGGAGGTAGTGCCATGTCCCAGCCATTCCAGCTGTGGCTAAAAGGGGCCAAGGTGCCACTGGGCCCATGGCTTCAGAAGGTGCAGGACCAAAGCCTTGGCAGCTTCCAGATGGTGTTGAGCCTGCAGGTGCACAGAAGTCAAGAATTGAGGTTTGGGAACCTCTGCCTAGATTTCAGAGGATGTATGGAAATGTCTGGATGTCCAGGCGGAGGTGTGATGGAGGGGTAGAGCCCTCATGGAGCACCTCTGCTGCTAGGGCAGTTGAGAAGGGAAATTTGGGGTTAGAGCCCCCACACAGAGTCCTCAGTGGGGCACTGCCTAGTGAAGCTGTGAGAAGAGGGCTATCATCTTCCAGACCTCGGAATGGCAGATCCACTGAGCTTGCACTGTGTGCCTGGAAAAGCCATAGTCACTCAATGCCAGCCTGTGAAAGAAGCGGGGCTGGGTGGGTAGTTGTACCCTGTAAAGCCACAGGGGCAGAGCTAAGTCCTTGGGTGCCCACCTCTTGCATCAGTGTGACCTGGATATGAGACATGGAGTCAAAGAATATCATTTTGGAACTTTAAGTTGTAATGACTGCTCTATTGGATTTTAGACTTGCATGGGGCCTGTACCCCCTTTGTTTTGGCCAATTTCTCCCATTTGGAATGAGTATATTCACCCAACGCCTGTACGCCCACTGTATCAGGTAAGTAACTAACTTGCTTTTGATTCTACAGGTTCATAGGCAGAAGGGACTAGCGTCGTCTCAGATGAGACTTTGGACTGTGGATTTTTGGGTTAATGCTGAAATGTGTTAAGACTTTGGGGGACTGTTGAGACAAACCAATTGTGTTTTGAAATGTGAGGACATGAGATTTGGGAGGGGCCGGGGCAAAATGATATGGCTTGGCTTTGTCCCCACCCAAATCTCATCTTGAACTGTAGCTCCCATAATTCCCATATGTCATGGGAGAGACCCGGTGGGAGGTAACTGGATCATAGAGGCGGGTCTTTCCCATGCTGTTCTCATGATAGAGAATAAGTCTCATGAGATCTGATGGTTTTGTAAAGGGGAGTTCCCTGCACACTCTCTCTTGCCTGCTGCCATGTGAGACATGAATTTGCTCCTCCTTTGCATTCCACCATGATTGTGAGGCCTCCCCAGTCACTCATGTGGAGCTGTGAGTCAATTAAACCTCTTTCTGTTATAAATTATCCAGTCTTGGTTATGTCTTTATTAGTAGCATGAGAACATACTAATACAGGCGGGGAGTTGGAGATGGAGGGGGGTAAAGAAAGTGAGACAACTCTTCCTCTTCTTCCTCCTCTTTCTCCTCCCCTCTTCCTCCTCCACCACCAAATTCTACATTATTTTCTTCACAGTTCAAAGGACTTCTGTCCTCAGCACTTGGAGAAAGCCAAGAAAAATATTCTATAGACTATTCTCTACAATTAACCACAGGTAGTTTGCTACTAACTGTCCCTAAAGACAGAGATAGCTGGAGGTCTCCACTGTAAACTAATTATATTCATGTTTTTAATACAACACAAAATAACAGATATGATCTTAGTAGTTAGGAAACCCCCCTTAAGTTTGTACTAGGACAGGTGTATACCCAATCCTGAACCATAAACGTAAGAGCAACTCAGCATCAGGCTTGCCCAGACCCAGGCTGCCTAAGAAAGGGATGACAGACTTAGGGCTGAGAAATGAAACTAACTTTATCATGGTTCCAGAGGATGTAGGTAAAAATCAAAAGTAGACCCTCTAAAAAGGATATAGAGAGGTCAACTCATGCTTGGTCCATTTTAACATCCATAAACTTTGGGATCCAAACCTGTAGTAGGTGGCAACAGGAGTTGCTGGCAGTGGCCATCCTGTAGATAGCCAGGTGGCAGCATCCTTCTGAAATATTTTCTTCCTCTATTAAATGATTTTATTCTCACATTCTACAAATACATGTATCTTCAATTCTATATTCCCTATATTTGGGAATCGGAACATAGGTATCTGAGGGTACAATAATAGTTTCTAATTATTTTTCCTCCTGAGAAATTCTTGGTATCTTCCTCTTTTTGGTTTCCCTATGCCCAAACCCTCTCAATTCCTAAATACTCTTCACCAACCTAAGGTTATTTTGACAGACTTGCATTCTGTAACAAGATGTTTCCTCCTCTTGTCAAACCCATGTGTTTTTCATCATGAGCAATGGCATTTTTAAAAATTATGTTCTTCAACATTATTTGTGGGCTCAGTGTTTCACTTCCCTTATTCTTCTTTCTATGCCAGACTTCACAAATGCAGGAGGAGTTTTATTGTTGTTTTTAAAATTCCACCTGTAAATCCAACCTTTTCAGTTTCTACCTTAGAATTAAAATTTATAAGAAATACATTCTAAGCCATTTTCTCAGTGATATCATTTTCTTCTCAGTATATTCACAAAAGCATGAAGAAGTTGGTGGGTTGTAAGAATCTTGGTATGCCTCATGACTTACCATGGAAACTACCCAGAACAGGTGGTCTCCAAATATCACCAGGATTTTTTCTCCAGGGCTGACATAAAAAATCATTATTATTCCATAGAATGCGAGAACCTTCCATTTCATCAAAAGACCAGAATTTATAGTTTGTGAGAAGAGCCTCATCAAACTCCACAAACACAGTTTCTTCAAATTTTTCTCTGCGGCATAATATCTATCTTCACTTCCCAAGATTTTAGCTCTAATATTTGTTTTCATCTGTCTCCTCGAGGTAGTTTATAATTTATTTATAAGGTATTTGTAATTTATTTTGTTTCTGTGTTGTGTGTGCTAGCATTTTGCCTAGCTCTTCATTCTTCTAAATAAACTGAAGCCAAACCAGATATTCCTCAAGAGGTTTCTTAAAGTTTTGTTGTGTTTTCCTCATGTAGTAGTAATATTTTTTACACACTTTTAGTGTATTTGAAAGCATTCTATATTTTTAAGCCTACCTTCTCTCTCAAAATGCTATATTCTCCCCAGAATATACTATTTATTTTCAAATACAGCCAACCACCATCACCACCACTGCACCTAATACATTCATGACATCAACTAGTGATCCAACAAGTGCTTGTTGAATTACAAAATGGAAAAAAAACCACACACAAACATTCTTTTGGTGGCCATAATTACAAGTGAATTATAATTCACTTTAGTGAATTATAGTAGAGCACCAGTGAAAATTCTTGAATGATCTGGGGTGGTGGGTGGTTCTTTGAACTCTGACTGTTCACTTCTTGGGTATAAAAGCTACTAATCTTCTGAGTGTTAGAAATTAACACTAATGTGCATCACCCAATGAGGCCAAACTCTTTCAGAAACCACAATAGCGTTGTAACAAAATCTACCCTTTTCCTGCCTTTATCTGTATTTCCTATTGCTCCTTGCTTTTGGTATATCAGATTCCTGGAAATGCTGTTTTAAAGACTTATTTGGCTACTTTCCAATCTCTTGATCCTTTCTGTTAGAAATTTTTTCATTTTTAATTGAAGAAGACATTAGATTCCTAAGAATAAAGTGTATTTATGTCTTATATTTATATATTTTTACTTTTACATAATCACAGTGAAACAGAAAATAAAACTATAAATCCTTGTGTAATATTTCGGCAACTTGCTATCGGTTTTCTTTCTTTTTTAAATTTTTTTTAGATAGGGTCTCACTCTGTCACCCAGGCTGGAGTGCAGTGGTGTGATTACAGCTCACTGCAGTCTTGAATTCCCAGACTGAACTGATCCTTCTACCTCAGCCTCCTGAGAGGCTGGGACTAGAGGTATGCACCATCAAGCCTGACCAATTTTTTTTTTTTTTTTTTTTTTGTAGAGCTGGGGTTTCACACTATTGCTCAGGCTGATTGCCAACTCCTGCGCTCAAGTGATCCACCCACCTCAGCCCCCCACACTGCTGGCTGGTATGAGAGGTGTGAGCTGCCACACTTGACCCAGTTTTCAAATATTTTTAAAAGCCCTTTTACAATTGTATAACAGCAACAGGAAAAAAACAACAGCAGATTCTGAAATAGATCAGAGAAACAGTAAACTCTAATAGTTAGAATTAGAGATCAAATTCCAAGGAATTTACAGTTAAATAAATACTAATTATCATCAACATACTGCTCATTGAACCCACTCTTTGGTCTATTAATCTTTATAAAAATTATTCATCTTGAAATCTCCAGGACTTAGCATTGGGTCTAGTATCTGATAAGTAAGTGTAGCGAATCTATAGACAATATTAAATCACGTACCAAGGAGAGTTAATGATAGAAATAGGGAACATTGATTTATTCTTAAGAAATTTCAGTTTAACAAAGTTGCAATATGTAACAAATGTAATCTGAGTGTTAGAGTATATATATATATTTATAAGATTGGATACAGAGTGAAATTAGTTTCTTCATTTATAAAGCACTGAAAACTTTTTTTTTTTTTTTTTTTTGGGATGGAGTCTCACTCTGTCACCCAGGCTGGAGTGCATTGGAGCAATCTCGGCTCACTGCAAACTCTGATTTCCTGGTTCAAGAGATTCTCCTGCCTCAGCCTCCTGAGTAACTGGGATTACAGGCACACACCACCACGCCCAGCTAATTTTTTTTTTTTTTTTGTATTTTTAGTATAGACGAGGTTTCACCATGTTGGCCAGGATGGTCTTGATCTCCTGACCTCATGATCTGCCCACCTCAGCCTCCCAAAGTGCTGGGATTACAGGCGTGAGCCACCGCACACCTTAAAACTTTTAATGTGTTTAGGTACACTGAGAAAGGTAGATAAGAGTGAGCAGAATTACCCAAGTTTAGTTGGGCACAAATTTCTTCCCTCACCCCTCCCAAGGAACACTTATTAACATCTTTCAAGAAAGCAATGTTTCACGGCCTGGTGCAGTGGCTCATGCCTGTAATCCCAACATATTGTGAGGCCGAGGTGAGTGGATCACAAGAGCCCAACAGTTCAAAACAAGCCTGGGCAACATGGTGGAACCCCATCTTTACTAAAAATACAAAAATTAGCTGGGTGTGGTGGCACACACCTGTAGTCCCAGCTACTCGGGAGGCTGAGGCAGGAGAATCGCTTGAACTAGGAGGTGGAGGTTGCAGTGAGTGAAGATCGGGCCACTGCACTCCAGCCTGGGCAACAGTGTGAGACTCTGCCTCAAAAAAAAAAAAAGAAAAAAGGAAAGGAAAGAAAAGAAAAAAGCAGGGTGCAGGGTTCCACAAAAAGCCCTTTCTGAAACTGAACTAATGTGATGGCAGTGACTGAAATAAGACATGACTAATCAAAAAAAGATTCACAGGCAGGAGTCCTGAACTGTGTCTTGAAAAAGGTTGGCATGTTTAGAGAATATGGGAAAAGGTATGGCAAGACAAGACTAATATTATGTTCTGTAACTCTTACTTATTATGTAAGGATGTAAATAATTGACTATAGATTAGCTTAACTTTAATTTATGAGTAAACCAAAGATGTCAAGAAAGGAATGTTTAAGTAGAACTTACTAGAATAAATAAAGAATAGTCCCTACTTTAGAAATAGGTTTCACAAAGATTGTACTTGTGAGTATACCTGTATAGATGTGATTATGGGTACGCAAACCATAAAAAGATGAAAATAGATGCAGTTTGCTAACTATACTAGGAGATATAAATTTAGTGGTATATCCTGCTAGTCCAAAAATGAGTTCCATTATCTGCTTGAGAGACTGAGGGTCATGTTTCAGAGTGCCTATTTGGGTGAGGTGAAATGCATTTAAGATTTTGTAATTTTTTACTGAAAGGAGGAAAAGGAAGTATGTGGGAGTTGGAAATTGGAGGAACACGAGGAAAGATATGAGAAAAAATATAATGGGATGGCCTGGTGTTATTCTGCCAAACAGTTCTAAGGATGGGTTGGGCAATGAATGAGGAAGAATAATCAAAGTCAGCACTAAAGAAGCCGTTGTCCAGTGAATCTCTAAGAGTATGGGCTCTGGCACCTAGTAATAAGTTTAAAACTAATATGGAAAAAGGAATATCCCCACCTCTGGACTGAAAGAGAGTAGCAATATCCGGTGGGGTCTGAACGGCACCGGCCAAGCAGTGGTAGCCACCCTTGAGGGCAGTGGAGTCTCAGTGAAGGTGCTTTCCTCACGAGGGCTGCAGTCCTACCTCAGCTGCAGAGGCTGTGGTAGGACAACTCCCTCCAAAGACTTTCTGGCAGCAAGGTAAAAAACATGAGTGTTTTTTTTTTTTTTCTTGTACGTGTGTGAGATATCCCTGGATATATGCAGAAATATGTGGGGCTGAAGTTCTACAGTCATATATGTAGAATAAAAGAAACATAATTAATTAGTATTAACATTAATGAGACTTTATTTGAACTTGAAGCGTGGTTAGACCTGGTGATGTTTATGTAATGTAAAGATATAACATTTCTGGCCGGGTGCAGTGGCTTACGCCTGTAATCCCAGCACTTTGGGAGGCCGAGGCAGGAGGATCACGAGGTCAGGAGATCAAGACCATCCTGGCTAACACGGTGAAACCCCGTTTATATTAAAATTACAAAAAAAAAAAAAATTAGCTGGGTGTGGTGGCAGGCGCCTGTAGTCCCAACTACTAGGGAGGCTGAGGCAGGAGAATGGCGTGAACCCGGGAGGCAGAGCTTGTGGTGAGCCTAGATCGCGCTACTGCACTCCAGCCTGGGCAACAGAGCGAGACTCAGTCTAAAAAAAAAAAAAAAAGAGAGATAATATTTCCATATGGTCCTTGAAAACATACTTCTGGATCAGGGATTGCAAACACTAATATCTACAGGGGATGTGCAATAACCACAAATATTTGTGATGTGTCAGATAGAGCACAGTAGGTGCAAAACAACTCATATTCTAACTAAGCATCACTCTTGTCGTGGGATATCACCTTTTAAAACATTATCCAGGTATGATCAGAAGGCTGTATAAAGCTAACATACCTCCACAATTTCACCATTGCTTTTGATGCTTCTCTCAATTCTTTAATTGATATTCTAGAATCCAGCTGAAAACATATTATGAATGAATAAATAATAAATACATTTTTTCTTACTGCTAAAAGCATGGTGGTGATAAAAACTAAATTTTGTAATTTTTCTTCAAGAGTTTGATCCCGTATTTCTCCATGAAATGGACATCAACTATAGAACAAGGATATGACTTAATTAATGCTACAAGGGAAAGTAAGAACACTTCTAATTCATTTGCAGTGTCCCATCATTTGACTAAGAGACATGTACACCAAAATTTCTGCTCCAATTCCTCACAAAACTGCAAAACCTTCCAAAATGGTTCCGCATTCTTCTTTAACTTATTCAAAACTAAAGAGACTGACTTTTGCCCTATAGACTGGTCTTGTGCGTAGACGCCGTAATGTCTCCATCATTTCAGCATCACCTTCCTCCACGGCCCCAAGATCCAGCACATCAAACTTTATCCCTATAGACCATTTCCATTCCATCCAAATAGATACACACCAAGGGCAGTCACTATCCCCAAATACCCAATTTCAATGCATGCTGTAATGAATTCACACTGCTACAAGTCTACAGAAATATTTTTTTCTCTAGTTTAGCTAAATTAATAATGTTAATAATATTCATTCCATATTACTCTCTATAATAGTCATTGAAATAAAATCCATGCACCATAAAGAAAAGAGTATAGCTTTGAACACATTCTGTCTTTGTGAGTGGTGCCCATCACCATAATTAAATGGACAAGCAGCCTCCAAATTCTCATCAAGATGCTATAGATAAACTACTCCATTAAAATATAGCAAATGTATTTGGTTGAAATCACCAAGACTCACATATCACCAAAGTAGAAACAGCTTTTCTGAGTTTTAGCCTAGGAAAGTTCAAAAGCAGGATTTTGAAATACCATTTTTGGCCACTCTGATTTCTCTCACAATAACAAAAGCTGAAATGTAATAGCATCTTTTAAAATTTGTTTCTCTTAAAATTATTTTGAGTCCTTAGATATGTTTGAAGAAAATGAACAATGGCCAATGCGTGACTATTTACCAATTGAGCCAGAAAAGTAAAATGGTGCTAAATGTAACCTTGAGGTTATGGAGTTACTTTCTACAAGAATCTATGTTGTAACAACTTGGCCAGGTTCATCATCCCACTTTTACTGATGAAAAGTCAACTCAAGAAGCTTCCTAGTTCTCTGGTGCAGATGCTGCCTCCTGACAAGTCTTTCTTGTCTGTAACTGCCCTGGCAGACATGCCGATTACATACGCTTAGTGCATGGATGAAGTTTCAGATGCTTGAGTCTTTAAAAGCACCCAGCCCATAGGATCTGGAAAGGTTACACCACAGTGACCCCTCTGATAAAGCATAGCTGACTCCACTCACCATTCAAAAGGTCGATTCAAATCCATTGTATTTTTATGTCGCATATCCAACATCCATTTAACAGACTAAGTGCACTAAATCTAAGAGCTTCAAAGAACCACAGGCTTCAGATGGACTTTGTGAAATCGCTGAAGACAAATTCTTGCATATAAGCAATGCTATACTTAAGCCACCCCAGAAAACTACCCTGTTTTTAAAGACCATCATAATGTTTTTAGTCTGCCTATATATCCCATGACAAGCCCCTAGCAGTCTTCTTTCTCAAAAAAAAATTATTCCTTATAGATTATCTAAATCCTTCATATCCTGGCTGAAGCATGCTTTTTCTACTTCAATTCTTTGCCAACTCACCATCTCTCCTACAAATTTTCATGGTTTATTTCAGTTGATGGCATCATTTTCTTAGTTATCAATGATCCAAATTGTAAACATCTATCTACTGTGACGTCTTAGCCAACACCTTACAATGATCACCAGTCAGTGATTACTTTGTAACTTTCCTGAATCCATTTGCCTCCTCTGTATATCCAGAGTCCCCATCCTAGTTCACTACGCTGTGCAGTAAGTGTGGTACAGTGGAAAGCATGTTGAACAGAATCCTGGAAACTTATCTCTAACACTGGTTCTGCCCCAAAACATGAATAGCGTCTGATAAGTCCCTGCACCTTCCAACTCAGTGTCAATTTTCTCCTCGGGAAAGTAATTAAATTTCTCAGATCAGTTTAACCTCTATTGTTTTGTGAGTTTTGAGGCACTTTCAGATCTCGTTAATGGACTCTATTTATGTGTTCCCTTCACCCTGCACACTGTCATTACATTAAAATTACTGTTACCTCCTCCTGAGGAAACTGAGGCTTAGAGAGAGTCACTTGCATTTCCATGGTCACACACTCCACAAATGATAGAACTGGGGGTTCTATCTATATCACAAATGATATATTGGGGGTCAGGACTAGGGTCAGGCAGGCAAGGTGTACAGGGTACAAAATTTAATGAGATGCCCTAGGCTAGCACAAGTGCGGAGCTGGAATCTGAAGGTGCACCCTGGGTACCTTGCTTGCCACATCTTAAAGACACATGTTCTCTTACCTTTGTAATCATGTGATCATCAGGTTTTTAAATGCATTTTACTATTACTTGTAGTCTATTAGAATTGGAAAGATACATAATTTGTTTATAAAAGTATTTACAGTATTATTCATTTGAATAAAATGAAGAAACATGCATTCTGCTTCATTTTGAAATACGATAGACTTCCAAGGTAACTAAACAGTAGGGTGAGACATTATATTTACAATATTTCTCTGTTTACCTATAAATAAACAAAAATGACTTATACATGATATTCACATTATTATATTTTGGACAATACACCATAATGAAATATGTAATACTATATTTTGTAACCATCCCTTGAAACCATTAAATCAGACGGGTCAGCTTCCTTATGAGGGAAAAACGAAGTTTCCTCACAAAGACCCAGATGGAATCACTAATCTTCTGATGTGCAATGCTGGTATAAATTGTGGTTAATGAACACGTGCTAGGGTGCAGTTAAGTTGTGTTCACTCTAGGATTTAAGTGTGAGTAGTCATAGCTACTTGGTTCCTGAAGAAACCCAGTCTCCTAGACTGAGTGTCTAAGAAGTCTCTCAGATAAAAAAGAGAAGAGAAAGTAGAACTGTAAATATCTCATTCAAGAAAAGCAGGTCAGCTTCCAAGGACAGACTTTCTGTCAAGTGGATTGCCCCCTGCCATGGGCTCATGAATCTATATAAAAGGCTAATAATCAGAAAGCATGGAAAAATAAAGAGAAATGCTTCCCAAGAATTTCCACAGGCTATTAAGAAGATAAAGTATCAACTTCATTAGTACTAATAGTTTCTGCAGTGACAAGAACACAGTACCTTCAATGTCTTTGATGGATTAATGAGTATTACTGATATAGTATAGATAATTTTCCCCTCCAAATCTCACATTGAAATTTGACCTCCAATGTTGAAGGGGGCCTGGTGGAAGGTGTTTGGGTCATAGGGGTGGATTCTTCATGAATGGCTTGGTGCCACTCTTACAGTAATGAGTTCTCACTCTTTTAGTTCCCTTGAGAACTGATTGTTTAGAAGTGCCCCGAACCTTCCTCCCCTTCTCTCTCTCTTGCTTCCTTCCTCTTGTGATGTAGTGCGAATCCCTTTCCCCTTTCACCATGATTGGAAGCTTCCTGAACTCCTCACTAGAAGCAGATGTTGGTGTCATGCTGCTTTTGTACAGCCTGCAGAACTGTGAATCAAATGAGCCTCTTTTCTTTATAAACTACCTAGCCACAGTTATTCCTTTATAACAACACAAAACAGACTAAGACAGGAATCAACACTAATCTTAATGTATTTAGCTGACATTAATAACAAGTATGTGTAGTAAAGAATTTGGCCTAATGTATCAATTTAAAATTTTTAAAAATATACGTTAAAAAATAGAATTTGATCTTGCCCACCAAGAAGCGCTGGCCTTTAGGAGGTAATTTCAGCCAGGAGATTTGTGAAGGGTCTCTCCTGATAGAAGTGTCTTTGTTTACCTTAGGCCATGCCAGATTGTCCAACAATATGATTTAAGTTGGAAGCCATACCAGATAGTATTTAGGGTGGGGGATAACCACGTGAGAAAGACCAATTATTACAATGTAGAGTTGGGGCTTTAGGTCATGCCCAGAAGGGTTGAAGAATTCATAATGGAGCCACCAATAGAAACTCTGAACACCAAGGCTCAGGCAAGCTTCCCTGGTTGACAATACTGTATGTATATTGTCATGCACCAATGGCAGGAGAGTCATGTATCCTGTACACAGGGAGAGGATAACAGAAGTTCCACATTTGGTACTTCTCCTGGATTCTGTGTATATGTTTCATTTCTGACTTTCACTGATTATAATCTGAATCTACTCTCTGTAATGAACCAAAACCATGAGTATAATAGCTGTCGGTGAGTTCTGTCAGTCCTTCTGAGAGAACACAGTGTTCTTAGGATAAACATAACATAAACTACAGTTTCTATAATAAATCATTCATGATGATAATGCTATAATATAAAACTATTTAATATACCAAATAAAACCCAATAAAATATAACCCATTATTAAGAGAACAGAATTAAAGCCCACTCTGAGATGACACAGAAGTTATTATAACTATTCTCAAGAACATAAATGTAAATATATGTAAAATGAATTAAAAAACAACATCTCAGCAGAAGAATAGAAAGTATAATAAGAACCAAATGGAAATTCTAGACCTGAAAAATTCAATACCTGAAATTTTTTAAATTTACTGAATGAGCCTGAGAGCAAAACTGAAATGACAGAAGAGTCAGTGAACCTGAAGATAGATCAATACAAAGCATCCAATCTGAAAAACAGAAAGAAAAATAATTAGAAAAAAATAAAGTGAGACTCCGCATTTTGTGGAGTATTAAAAAGGTATAACATGGATATAACTGGAGTCCCAGAAAAGTGAAAGAGAAAGAATGGAATAAAAATTGGAATAAATAATGGCAAAAATTTCCTGAAATTTGGTGAAAAGATAAATTTATAGATTTAAGAAGTCAACCACAAACAGAATATCCTCAAAAAACCCATATGCACAAATATCTAATCTATTGTAATAAGCTGCTGAAAATGAAATAAAAACAGAGAAATGTTAAAAGAAGCCAGATAAAAATGATATATTTTATATAGGAGAACAATTCAAATGACTGCAAATTTCTTATCAGAAACAGAAGGGGCTAGACACAGAGAAAGAATATCTTTAAAGAGTTGAAAGAAAATAACCTATCAACCCAGAATTCTATATCTAGTGAAATTTGAGAATGAAGGAAAAATACACACTGGTGGATACCATGCCAGAATGCCAGGTACCTAAAAATTATTTTCTGTTTTATGACTAAAAATAATTTTCTGGTTTACCACTGCCTCCTTGAATTCCATAGAAAAATGTTTCCCTAATACACCTCAAAGACTAAAGATTTATAACTATTAATGTAAAGCATTCCCCACTCCTTCAGTCAGTATTGTGGGGGTTAACTGCTGGTTTACCCATTATAATAATAACATTTATGGGATTGCAGATCTCCTTCTACAGGTTTTATATATCTGCTACATTTATGTCATTGAGTTTTATGAATGTGAGGCATGCTTCTAACCTCTAATTTCCTACCAACAAGAAAGCTGCTAATATTTTCCTTAAGAAGAAAGGTAGATAAGGCCTTGGGTTGCCTCAATATTTTGAGAACCATATGCTAAAGGACTTCAGAATGTTTTTTACAGCAATGTTAAAAGAGCAAGCTGTTTGGCACTCATGTGGATATATAGGGGTTTAAATTTATATAAAATGTTTTTAATTCCTAGTATAAAATAATCATGTAAATACAGCACATTATTTTAGACAAACTTAACATGAAGATAATATTAATAAATATGAACAATACTATGTCCACTTTTGACCTCTCTCATCCCTAAATTTACCAAAAAAAATCTTCTTTTCAGAAATCTGATCCAGATAAAATTTTCTTTTTATTTATTTTTTTCTTTTCACAATTATTAATCCTTAGTGACAGGAAAACGCTAAGTGTGTAATGGCCTTTTTATGCTTAGAGTATTTGCTAAGATTCCTGAAGCCTATTTTCCTTTCTGAAACATGTGAATGTGAAATCAGAAATGCTAACTGATTTCCAAGTTTGAGAATCAAAGTAAGGAAAAAAATTTTTTCTCAGTGATACTTGTTTCAGAGAATTGCCATTAGCATTTCTGGTGGGAGTAGTGACTCTAGAACTGAGGCAAGCCACATGGAGAATTCTGTTGCTGGCTGAAAGGGTCTAAGCCGAATAATGTATGGAGAACTTTGGCTTTGTGGGTTGGTTTTATACATCAACCATCTCATGTTACATTCACTAGTGTTAACTTTGATATGAACCCTTTAAAATTGAAGAGTGATTTTTAAATAAGTATTTTCCCATCACACAAAGCATTCTGTAAGAACTCTGTAATCACAAACCACATAGTAAGATTGATGTGTTTGAAACTCTTCCCTCATATTGGGCATTTTCTTTCTCTTACATCCTACTACCCTAAGTTATTCTTTAAAAAATCCACCTCAGTACTTGTTTGAGAACCTCAAATTATTTTCCTTGTCTTAGAATTTTGTAATCCATGCTTTGCTTCTAAAACTCAAATTATATATCACAAAGTAGTTCAATGTGATCACTAGAATTAGGGCCATGCCAGTGAATATCTCCACACTTACAAAGCTTCCTCCAGCTGTTGAATATTGCCCCCTCTCTCCTGCTGCTAAACATTGCCTCCTCTGTCCTTGGTCTTTTATCTGCCGTTTACTGTATGCTTACCAAGTGCCAACTACCTCACTAAGAATTTTGTATATGTCCCTTATTTCATTCTCACAAAAAACCCAAGACAATGTTATTTTTGCCATTATAAGGTTGAAGACTAAAACTTAGGGAAATTAAGGAAAGTACCCAAAATAGTGTAGTTATTAAGGGTCAAACCTAAACTCTGATACATGTGGAGTTAATAGTAACCCTTGTATATACTTATATAGTCTAAATTTTTCTGTTCTTGTGTTAAAGTGACAAATATAAAGCTTTAATAAATAATCCTAAGCCTCATATTTTATGCATTATAAACATTTGGTTTAGAAACAGCAGCATGTTTCTTTGTGGTCCCTTCAACTCACTTTTAAAACACATGAGTTTAACTTAGTATTTTGACTTGATTAGCTTGTTTCTGCTAGATAAAAGCACATAGTCTAATGAAACATGACATTGAAATAAAGGAGATTGAGGAACTAACTTCTTCAAGATCAAAATTTTAAAGGACTAAGATCATCTTGAAAAAGATTATTTAGTTTTTTAAAGGTATGCACTAACATCAATGTACATATATGTAGGACTGATATATATACCTTCTTTTTTGTGGCAGATGAAAAAGGTTTAAAACACAAATTTGACAGTTTGCAACATTCTTTGCATAAGCTGATGCTTGGAAATATTTTTTAAGCTGAGATTGTAACTTGCCAGAAATGAGATTCCTTATATTTACCATTCCTTAATAGCATGGCATGTCTAGCAACAATTTCAGACAGAAATGTCATTGTTTCTGCATAGTTTTTGGCAGGGCAGGCTGTTTTATGGGGATTAAGCAAGGAGGAATACAGGCAGAATACAGGAAGGAAAACTGTTGAGCTCTGGTATTAAAAATAAAGTGTGAATCCAAATTAGCAGTTGGTGAGAAAAATACACACACAAAAAATACAGGGGCAAGATAGGAAGATAGGCAGCCATTAGTTTATTAACAGGTGTGAATATAACTTAAAACACTTGAAGGGGAAAAAAAAGTATAAAACAAAGTGTCAAATAAATTAAGACCATGTTTACAACTGTGAGTCCTCAAAGAACACTCACCAACCAGGCTAAGTAAAGGTCAAGGAGCCTTAAAAATACTGTCTACCCAGAAATGATGTAATTTCCATAGCAGTAACAAATAATAGTAGTCCTGAAAAGGCTATGAACTACAATCTTCACTGGGTTACTGGCTGGGGGAATTTTGACATTTCCTGTTAAGCGTTTTTATAACTTTAAACTCTGCTCTGTTTAACTTACACTTGAACCATGAAGAATTACAGTATGCATTTCATTCCCAAGAGATTAAAAAGTATGTCTAAGTGGGAAGACACAGTTTAATTTGTAATTTAGAAGAAGTGTGGGAGACAAGACAAAAAGATGATGGGTTATCACTTGAAATTTTTGAGGATTTTTTCTCTAGTTTAGATTTGTCTTGTACTTTTTATTATTAACAAAATTCATACTTGCTCTTTTGCAATTTATACAATTTTTGGCTATAAAATAGCTTATAATTCTTTACAATCAGTGAAATAAATTATTTATTATCGTAGACTCTTCTGTTTTAATTTCACCAGTCTATATATTTATCTTTTCTAGTTCTCCATTATGGATATTGGAAACATAAATGACGTCTGATAAAAAGTAAAAATTGGATTGCCACATTGATTTAATTAGTGACCACTAAACGAGTTCCTTAAGTCAGAATTTTGCTTCTGAAGAAGCCCTTCTCCAGTGATAATCCTTCAGCAGTTTTCACCAATGTGGTCTCTGAGGAGCATAGCTTCCATATTCCCCCTGACCGCGTATAGAGGCTGGGAGAAGTCTCATTGTTTTCTTTCCCAGTAATCTACCTCCTGTATTTTTCCCCAATAGGCTTCTCTATCTACAGAGAAGAGTAGAATTATCACACAAAAGGACTGTTATTTTTAGACTTTTCTGTTAATTTTTTAAAGATCTTCCATGAGGAAATTTGAGAATGTCACAAAACGTAACTATTTTGTCTGTTTTATCGTTTTCCTCAACTCCATCCTGCCCAGAGATAGCAGGATAAGCTATCTAAAATGGAAGTTGAGGGTTTAAAATTCTCAAATAATCATTCCCCTCCCTTCAGAATATCCGGTCTTCCCACCTCACAGATAGGCACCAACAACAGAACTAGCATACCAAACTCTTGTTGCTTCCGGAGTTTGGTTTATACATCTTCTTCCACCCTCCATTACCTGACTCTTCAGGGTCATACAATTCAGTGTCTGCTCCCCAGGATTCCTTCCCAGAAACTGTACTCCCCACCCTATCTCAGGTGGCACTACATTTTCTTTCTTGAATGTTCTCAAAACCTGTGTCTAACACACGTCACTGCTTTTGCCATGTTGTATTTCATTATCTATGTATCTGTCTACATCATTACATTGTGATCTGGAGGGCAAGGACTTCACAAATTATTTCATTTTTAAATTCCAATGCCATAGCAGATGTTCTAGCATATAGTAGACACTTAGTAAGTACTTCTTAAATTTAAAAAAAATCAAATATATTGAAAACTCAGCTGAACCATCTGAATTTAAGGCTGATTCAATTTGGCTAATGCGCATCTCCGTGGATGCTGTTTGCCTCAATTCTAGTATCACAACTTTTCTTTACCAGAGTATCTCTTATGAACGCTAGAGTGTGTGTATGTATGTGTGTGCGTGTGTGTGTGTGTATGTGTTTAATTTTATATTGTTCTGCTTCTTTAGGGTGTTTTTTGGTGTGGTTTTGCGTTTTTCTCAAACATTGTCTGTTTTCCATTTTCCTTTTGATCTAAGTTTTAACATAGCTATTATATGGCTAGTTAGTAATGGATTAGAGTAGTTGGCAAAAACTACACCACAATGTAAATCTTAAAGACTGCCTTCAAATAACTCTAAATGCAAGATGTTAGAATAACTATATCAAAATTATTTCAATGTATATGTATTTGCATCTATTTTGATCATCTTAACACTCAAAATCAAAATCACTCTATAAATAAGCTTTATTAACTATTGCTTTCAGATTATAATAATCCATGGGAATTTCAAATTTATGTGTTCTTAAAGCTGGGAGTTTTATTGACTTTTCCTCCTCAACCTCAAATTTTCACAGCTATCTTTCCCTCCTTAATTGTATTAATTGTATTAAGGTATATGAGCAAATAACATACTAGGGAGAAGAATATTTTGGTTGTTTATAAAGTGATTGTTCATATATGATTTATAACATATAAATCACATATTATATATCATATATGTTATATATCACATAAGATATATTATAAATTACATATACTATAGTATATGATATATTATAATACATAGTGTCTGATTTGATGATGAGATTGAAGGTAAATATGGCTATCTTTATGATAGTTTTTAGTATCTAAGAGTAAAATTCTTCATCATCCACAAGTATAAAACAAAAGTTGTGCGTTATATTACACTGAAAGGCAAACAAAGCAACACATAAATCATGCAGAAAAAAACACATTATAGCACAAGTAAAATAATTATCTATCCTCTCTGTGATATACACACATACATTCCAGATGTGCCTATGCAGATGTGTGTATATATACACATGCCTGTGTAATATATAAAAAGAGAGATTGACAATCATGACTGAAAGAATAATTGTTTAAATTATGTTTTAGATTTGGTATGCTAGCAGTATGCCAAAATTAAAGCAAGGCACATCAATACCATATTACATTTCTATTTTATGACTTAAATAATATAATAAAATGCATAGGAAAATAAATTTAAATATAACAAAATGTTAACAATACTTATCTATCAGCAGAAGAAATACAGTTTTTTTTCTTCTTTCTGCTTTTCTGTATTTTCTAGTTTTCAAAAACAAATCTAACAGAAAATATAACCTCTGTTTAAAAAAGAAACAAACAAGGGTATGGTCTTTTCCTTTCTAGCACTCACACTTCAAGCTACTTGCATATTTTAAAGCATTTTCACATTAATATATCCTTTGATCCTTACAATAAAACAGATTCCTACAAAAGAAAACACAGTAGGCTGAGAAATTAAGGAACTTTCTCAAGATTGCCCAGCTATTGAATGGCAGAGACACTTTTAAAACAAATTGTGGATGTATTCTAAGCACTGGCTATTTGATGAAAGAGGGAATCATAGAACAGTGAAGAAGGTATAAGAGGAAGAGGGAGAGCCACAGACTCAGGAAACAGGAAAGGCCCCTAGGTAGTAAAACCAAGGAAAAACTCACATGGAATGAGGGTATACCATGTGCTCCACTGAGTTCTAAGCATTTGGTACACATAATGACCTTTAATTTTCTATGAGGCACATAATATTACCAACCCCATTTTACAATGGGAAATTGAATTACAGAGAAGTTTTTTAAATTGGTCATAGTCACAGAGAGATAAGAGTCAGAGCAGGAACTCAAACCCAGGCATTCTGATCTGTTAATCTAGACTCTTAATCACCACCCTGCAGCGCTCTAGCGTAAGCCACAAAAGTCACCATCTAACGCCCTCCACTGAGTTTCAGGTTTTCCTGAGAGACCTAAATGGTCAGAAATAAATCAACTGTTAACCATTTCGGCAAACTAAAATGCTTAAAATGTATTATTTTCCTAGAATATTATTTTTAATTTCTTTTAAAAGGTAAAAGGAAACCAAAAGATTAGCACAATGTAGGGGCAATTTAACAACCTAATTTAAAAAAAAAAAAAAACTCATTATGGGAGAAAAATGCTTTAATTGCATGAAAATAGAAATCATCTAGATATATTCGTCATGAACTATATTCAATAGCTGAGTAAATAGTAACAGAATAAATAACAACAAACAACTATCTAAACTTGAAACCACAATATACAAACACCTTTAACATAGGCATTTATCAATAAATCTAACATCCTGCCTTTGGTTTTTCTTCTGCTCAGAGCTGTAGCTGTAATCATTTTAAATGGAGATGGGGTAATAAATATACAGTCTAACGTATTGATATCTGTGGGGGTATCCAGAAATAATATAGCTGTCTGTGGATCTGGTATCTGTGGAGGTATCCAGGAACCCCCACAGATACCAGATCCACAGATGCCCTAGTCCCTTATATAAAATGGTATAGTATTTACATATAACCTACACATATCCTTCCCTATACTTAAAATCATTTTTAGATTACTTATAATATCTAATACAAGTACATGCTATGTAAATAGTTTTTGTATTGTTTGGGGAGTGACAAGAATAAAAGTCTGTACTTGTTCAGCGTAGATGCAGCCATACTTCTTTTCTCCAAATATTTTCCATTCACCATTGGTGGAACACAGGGATGTGGAACCCCTGCACACGAAAGGCTGACTCTGTGTGTGTGTGTGTGTAACAGAAATATATTGAGAAAGAGACTTTTTATGAGTCTTCTTTTCTCATCTAAACCCACAGAGGGAGCAATTTTAACCTTAGACTTTTGCTAGACTTCGTTGAAAATAAAAACATTTTCTCACCTGTGACTACTCAATAAATCAGAAAACATTTCTTTAAATCTTTAATTTCTGTAAAACTAGACTTGAATTTAACCACTTAGCTTTTCCAGATTATATATCCCTGTTCCTACTGGCTGCAGACCAGTTGAAGATAAATGATTATCTATTTCAATCACATTTGAACATGGTACAGCCAGTAATAATTAGTACAAGAGCAATGCAACTAGATTCTAGTATAAATAAAATAAAATGCCTCCACTTTATTTCATTTTCTTTAGGCTTTCTTGCAGAATTTAGTGAATCAATTATTAAATATTAGTATCACTCATTGAGTTAGATAACCTACTATCTTCATTATTCTAGTCTTAATGTATTCATTCTCTTTGTCTGGACTGGTTTTTCATAGAGATACAACATAAATTGGCAGGCTAGATTTAAAACTCTTTACCTTTAGGTATTTTCTTTACTATTCTTTTTTTAAATATAATCCTTGCAAATTTAGACACCACAGAAAACTGTTATTTGCCTCATAATAGCCTCTTCAGTGTGTTTCACAGTCTTTTGTGGAAAATAATGACATAATGATAGTGTTCTCAAACCTATATTTCTACTTGATAAACTAGCAATTATATGATTAAAGCATTTTTAGAAACTCACATTAAGTATATGATACTCTAGAAACCAGTCCATCATGTAATTACACAGTCAGGGGAGAAATAATTTACATAACTAAAAACCATCTGAAACACTGTTCAAGACCAGTATGTGATTTTTTAATGAATAAAAATTTAAGAAATATTTAAATATTTATACATATAATATACTTTTAATGTTGATTAGAGCTATGAATTTCATATTTTATAAGTTGGGTTTAAATTATTATATTATAAAATATTTTACTAAAGGGATAGGTAAAAAGAAGCTATGTTAAACTCTATTGGAAACAAGTGTTAATGTGCTGAATACATTAGGATGAACCCAGATAAACCTGATGATTTCTCTTTAAATAAAACACATGCTTATTGAGAACAGAGGCAGGCAATGCTTAGGTATTTGAGCTCTGTAATGCACACAAATTTTGCCAAGGATTTTTCTTAGCTATATATTAAAGGCTAATTTAACTAGATCTTTGTGATGTCCTTTAATGTCAAATCATTACACCAGCATTGTGGTGAGGTGTAAGAGATATAAATATATTTATACACATCATTTATGAGTCTTTTTAAGAAAGAAAAATAAAATATATTTTTATTGAGTTACAGCTATTAAAAAAATCTATCTCTTTAAGAATACACAAGAAACCTATAACACACATTACCTGTCTGTGGCCATGATGGGGAAGAATGTGTAGAAATTAAACAGCGGGATGGGAAGGAAAGAAGGCTTTTCACAGATATCTATATACTTTCTGGGTTTTGAATCATTTGAATATATTACCTACACAAAAACTATGTCAATCATAAAAAAGAAAGAAGCTTGGTCCTTGTGTGGAATAGGGACTGTGAGCTAGATCAAGTACATTCTTGGCTAAGATGCAAAGTGAGCTTTAAGAGTAAAAGACACCAAAGTTAGATGCCACTTGTTACTGGCATATTCCACCACTACACTCCTCAATGGCATTGGCTTGTATGTTTTCTAACTCAAGAGAAATAGGAAAACATGTCATATTTTATTTTATAATTACAGCAACATGGCAGAATCAGGCCACCACAGGGAACCTGGGTATCCATGCCTAGTGATCAGCATAATAATACATACTTTTGACAGTTTTTGACACAGATGGTGAGGAAACCAGTAATGGCCAACAACTAAGTACCACTATTCTATATAATGCTTAACCTCAGCCCTCAGTAACGTCATTGGGACAGCCATTCTCAAAACCTCTGCCATTTAAAGCACTACAAAGGGCTGAGAATAAAAATAAAGACAGCTAACAAAGTACACCCATAACATAACAACCATGCTGATCTCAGCAAACTTATGTGCAATTATCTGGTTCTTCTAGACCTACACTTCCTGAGTCATTCATTTTGTGACTGTGCTGGTATTTCGAAGCAAGGTAAAAGAATTGTTAATTTGTGAGCTGTTGTATAAAAGATAAATATGATTGAGAAAGCATGTGACAGTAGTGTAAAGCTTCACAGAGTCACCATACACAAGATGGTGTGGCTCCACTATAGCAATGGGAATTAGGTAGGGCTGGAATTATTAGCTATATTTTTCTGTCACTTAGCAGTGAAGAGCCTGTCTTAAGACTAGTAAGTAGCAGGACTAGAACTCCCTCCCAGGTCTCTGAGCTCATGTTCATTGCTATCATCTATCATGTGTCCTTTTCAGCATCAGGGTTTTTTCTCCTTTCCCAAGTAGCAAAGGCTTTTCACAATTGTGTTGCAAAGACCGCACCAGAAACAAGATATATAATACTTAATAACATTTTCTGTTTCACCGGGGGAGGACTACAACAACATGTGAGGTTTTCTGGTCTTTAATGTAATTTCTTTGAAAAGGTCAAAACCATTAAAAAGGAACTACTGTATTTTGCTAAAAAACATAAACATCGATTGCAACATTTGAGCTTTCAACTCAGAATATAAGAACATTGCCTCCTGTGATTTTGATTTTAGATAACCAACTGCAAATTCTGATACAACTCCTGGCTGACCTTATCAGTTTATATCTAGGGATGTTCAAATTAAAAATAAAATTGAATTCATTTCTTTATCATACTTTTACACAGCCATAGATTTCCCATCTTCCTACCACAGTAGAAGGCACTGCAGCAGCGTATCAATATAACACGCTATGGAAGATTCAAAACCAAACCTGATGGGAAATGCAGATCATACTATTCTTTGGGCTAAGAAAAAAAAAAAAAACACACAACCTTGAGGAAGTCTTTTCTGATTTTATTTTCACTGCACTTTGCTATATGCTGGTAGAGTTTCAGTACATGCAAGCGCTGAGTCCCTCAAAGTAAAAATATGGAGGTCTTGAGGTCAGACCAACTACCCTGTTGTCATTCATTTCCTGTGCTAATGTTACACTGAGGAAGCTTTAAAACTTTGATGTAAACAGAGCAAGATTAAAAAGAAAACTGGAAGAAATCAAACTTTCAGGAAAATAAAGGTCATAATTATTACATTACAAATTCTGCCCTTTGTGCCTTAATAATATGACATATCATAAAATGCCATTTTAATTGTTTTACCATCTATTTAGATGTTTTGTATTTGTTATTATTCCCAGCAGCTAACAATAAGAAAATAGCAACATTTAGCTCAGTTTATTATTTTCTAGAAATCATGATTCTAATGAGCTCTGAAGAAAATGTTGTTAATCATAATTCTTTTGCAGTCTTGTAAAATAAATACTAATGCTCATGTATAAAGTATATATAAGAAAATATATATGTGTGTGTATATCTTGAATGGTGATTCTCTTTTTAAAATGATTTCATTTTTCTCTTTTCCATAGGAAAAATTGTTTAATCAATTTTACTAAAATTTCACAGCAGAACTCAAACAAAACAGAACACATTGCAACAAAATATTTCAGCATATACTGAATAGTGCCCACACCCTGTCTACGCAGATGTGTATTCCAGAAGAAGATTGTTCTATAAGTTTCATGCAATTAAAGGGCTTTGTCATAGAAAAGCCTTTGCACTGGACCAAAGTCAGAGAATCTCTAGGCTAGCCCTAACTTAGCCATCTACTGTATGCTTGAGAGCTCTAACACTCACCTTCATATTATTAAAATGGATATAATTATGAAATATTCAGAAGAATTAAATCTACTATATAAGTAAAAGCACTTAATAAACTGTAGAATAATAAC
The DNA here is from genome assembly GCF_043159975.1 of Macaca nemestrina. NCBI lineage: Eukaryota > Metazoa > Chordata > Mammalia > Primates > Cercopithecidae > Macaca > Macaca nemestrina. The sequence continues at coordinate 79,040,914 of NC_092135.1, read as the reverse complement.
ACAAATGTAACTTATTCATATTATTAATACTACCTGGACCTTAATGCCAAGGTCAGTATTAAGATTCCAGTGTATAGATTCAAATAACTCAAAAAAATTTTAAGTGAATTGAAAGAATAAGATAGGTTATCATTTTAATTTTTATTTCATTATATTTTTGGAATTATAATGAAGATGACATTTATATTTGGGGAGAGCAAAAAGACTCCACTTATTCTTAAAGATAAGTGTTCTTCTCATGCTTCTACTTATGACAAAACACAAAATGTTCATTTCCTACTCCTACTTCCTATACAAAACTCAAAAATGTTAATTTTTTAAAGAAGGCAGTACAGCAGCTGGGTTTTAGAATCCTGTGAATCCTCAAATCCACCAATTACCTCTGTGACCAGGAGGTAAGTTACCTAACCTGTTTCAGTTTCTTCTTCTCTGAAACATAGATGACAACAGTACTAATATCTCAGAAGACTGCTGAGAATATAAATGAGTTACATAGGTTTAGAACTTAGCATGTCTGACACGTAGTTATAACTCAACAAATGTTGTTACAGTATGACTACCTATTTCCTCGCATTGGCATTTTGGACACAGTGATCAATTCCTAATCTCTATTTGTGAAGACCAAAAAGATTAGCATCCATCCCAGATTCGTCTTCTTTCATGTGTCAAGGCACTTTCCATGTAGAGTCCGTTCAGATGAAATTACAGCAATCCCCTCTTTCAAGTTCAATATTTTTGCCAAAATCATCTGATCCAAGAAAACTGTAATACACTTAGGTAGCTTAATGCCCATAATTTCTAGTCTTAAATAATCACAATAGACTTAGTAAAGATTTATTTCAAATTCTTGCCATGTGACTTCATTTTTTTTTTTTTCATTTATCTGAAGGAAAAAAAGGTGTTTATAGAGCCGCTACCACATCGCAGGCATTATTTTAGGTTGTGGGATACAAAGTTAAGCAAAATCAAACAAACAAACAAAAACTGAAAAGCATAATCCCTGCCTTTGTGTAATAAGAAAGATCAATATTAATCAAAGTAATTACACAAAATAAATGTAAATTTTCATCTATATTAAGTGATATAAAGGAGAAAAACCCGGTGCTATGGGAGTATAATTCTGTGGGAAAAGAACAAATTATGTTGGAGAGGGAAAGCTGCTCTGCGGAAGTCATAACTGAGTTAGTATTTGAAGAAACCGTGAAACTAACAGAGCAAAAGCTATGAACAATCATGTTTCAAGTACAAGGAGCTACGTGTGGGTAACAGCGAGCATGGGGCTTTCAGGGCATGAAAGAGGGAAAGTGAGACTGGAGCTCAGAGAAGGGAAAACATGGAGTAAATGAGATGAGGCTGGAAGAGGAAGCCAAGCCTTGTAAGCCATATTGAAGAGTTTATTTTCTTTTCCTAAGAACAAAGGAACACCATTAAAGAACTTTAAGCATAGGTATATAGAAGAGAAGAAGGGGTTAATATAATCAAATATGAATTGTTCATGCAAAAACCAATTTAGGGGGCATCAGAGTAGCTATGGAGAAACTAGTTGGGAGGTTGTTGCTGGAATTCAAGAAAGAGAAAGTGGAATATTAGACTGAGCTAGAAATTTTGCTAGTGATGGAGGAAGAGCTTGGTTTTCCACAAAATATAAATTATTTTCTTTCATTGCCCAGGCACATTTTTTTTATATATAAAGACATTTCCCTTTTAAAACATTCTAAAGAGTCAAAGTAGAGGGTAATAGCGAATAAAAGGATCCCATATGCATTTGAAGCCATGAGGGAACAGTTAAAATGCCAGTTTCAAAATAATCAGTACTATTTTCCTCCAGGTGAAAGTCCTTGTTTAGTATTAATATAAAACAACACTGAAAATGAACCAAAAGGAAACAATTTTCATTGAAACACATTTTTATTATGAAAATGTCATAGGTAAACAATCATTTATGAGAAATCAGGTGAAAGAGTAGTAATACCTTTGACTTCAGGTTGAAAGAAAGGAAAACACATTCAGGAAGTTAAGAGAGTCACAGGCAACAGATCCTATAGTAACACTTGCAAAATAACCAAAGGCATCATCTTTGGAGCCAGCCAAAAGACCTAGTTGCTGCCTTAGAGAGAATATGTCCCACGTTTTGGCCACTAAGCAACCATGCTTTATATGCAAAAGTGATACATATAATAGCCAAGGCACTTTCTTAGTACTTCACAGAAACTGAGCAAATGTAAACATATATACACATACACACACACACCCCTAAAATACATAAGCTCACAAAATACACAATCTCACAGATGTGAAAAAGTAAATCAAAAGGAACGGCACAAAACAGACATGCAGAAACATTGGTTACAATTTTCTCTAATAGTATCTCTCCCTAAAAAAAACAAAAAACAAAAACAAAAAATATCAAATGAAATCATTGGCAGTCTAGTTCTCCCTGAGTAGAAGTGAGACATCAATTTAGATCATCCTGCACATTGAAAAGTTACTGCACTGCAGGGATTTCCAATTACATAATGCAGAATCAGAACTCTGGGTGTTACTTGGCTGCCAGCATCCATGAGTGAGTTGCGTAACACTCCTCTGTCATGTAGCTCATGTGAGAAAAGACTTCTGCTGTTCCAAGAAATGGCACTCTTCTTGGAGACCTTCCCAGTTACACAAAAGAGCATAATTTCCACATTATCCTCTGGCATAGTGTCTAGGATAAGTCTATGATAGCTTTATGTATAAATTATATACACAGTTCTGCTAATGACAGGCATACAGACTGCATTTTGATGGTAGTGGTGCAGAAAAACAAAATCAATTTGTTTTCCAATTTTTATAAAATGACACCTGAACTATCTATAATAATCAACAGAGACTCTGAGGGTTAGATGGTAGGTAGAGTAATTGCAGTTATTATCTAACAGACAAGTACTGGAGTTGGCAAGCAATGTCAAAAGGGTGCAGACTTACCAACCACCTCATAACTGGCTTATTTCAGTATTTTCATTTTAAGTCTTTCAAACTTTTAATTTCATTCTTATCTCAGGTTTTCATCAGGGACTGCACTCTTTTGCATGGTGGTTTAATTTTTTACATATGAAAGAATATTTGCAAAAGAGAGACAAAAAAGTAAGGGAAAATGAATATTTCATATATTTATTGTCTCTTTGATGCCAAAATTCCATATGTAGTGCATACTGTTTGCCGAATATGAAGGATAATCTGGAGGATAAGACAGTGGTCTTTTCTGTAGAAGCTCACAATTCTCTCATTAACAAGTCTAAAACATGAAAACTTTTGTATACTGGCTATCAGCATTATTTGGAAAGTTTCTTTTTAGTTTATTAAATTCAACAATTTTAAACTACATAAAAATGAAAACTAGAAAATAGAAGTAGTTATTATAATACTTAATATTTCTTAAGCATTTACTATGTATACAAGTTTTGCACATGTCCTTATGTTATCACTAGATTTTAATCTTCATTTTAAAGATGAAAAAATTGAGGCTCACACAAGTTAAGTTTCACATTACAAATCTCATAAACATAGCCTGAATTTAAATTACTGTTGACCCATGCCATGGTCCTCTCTCATTCATTTCTCTATATTGCTCCATTTTAACATTTGCCATAATCTCAACATTAAGGCATTAGTGCCTCAGGTTTTTTGTTTGTCTATTTAATTCTACTGCTTGACTTGAAAAATTTGCTTCAATTTATTGTCTTTTTCTCTTTTCATGAGGATGCTATTGAGGAAGTTTCTGAATTATTCCATTGTAGTTGAAAACATAACTATGTGGCTCTCTCAAATTATTATTCTAATGATTTAACGCTAAAATTTATGTATTGAGCAGCTGCTATATGCCAAACACTGTGCTAGATGCTTTATGAGTAAAGATGTGGTCTTTGTCCTATACCTGCAGGAAAACCAGAATCAAATAATACATAAAATAAAGGTCTAATCAGTGACATGGTAGGAAGAGTACAGGGTGCTAAGGAAGCATCTGCCAGCAGAAGACTCAGCCCAGACTTCCTGTAGGAAGTGGAATTGGAACTGCTGCTTAAAACTTGAGGAGGACGTGGGCTAGTTTTAATCTTTGCTTTTCCCACGTTGGCCTCACCTCCCAGAATTTGGCTTCTATACATATATTCAACTGAATTTCCATTCTCCATGGCCACCAACCATCACCTAATTTCCAAATGCAATGACTCATGTGGCAATATACACTGTCCACCAACTGCAGCTCTTGAGATTTTCTCTTCCCTGGATAGCCCTACTTCGTATCTGTTTTTCCTCCCTCCATTCCTGACCATCTGCATTCACTTTTCTGTCTCCTTACTCTTGCTGTTCCTCTTCACACTTCTTACCTGAAATTGTCCTCAAGTCTACTCTCCTTTGACTTTTTCTATTTTCTCCTAAATTCTCTCTCTTTTAAACTCATGATTTAAATGATTTTCTTTTTGTAAAATTTTTATTTATTCATTTTTACCTCAGTCCTGCTCCTTCTGTATTAGGTGATTTTATTGTTTTTCATTTTTATGCTTATTTCCCTCTTATAGCATAAGGAGATTCATATATATTTGCACATAAGATATAGTGTATATTATATATATTCTATATATAATGACATAAATAAAACCAAATTGTAAATTGTTTTAAAATGTTTAAAATTATAATCTTATCTTTAAAATTTTTAGTAAGTTATATGATTCACTTGTGTATTATATATGAAACTAACATATGCCAGAATTTTTTAAAAAAGAGAGAGATTATCTGTGCTTGGAAAGAACGAGAGAGAGGGAACGACAATGAATAAATAAGGTTCATGCCTAAAATGCCATTGTCCTCCCTTCCACTCAGATTTACCTTTTGCATTGTCAAGGGACAGAGACATTAATCTCTTTGACTAGATAATTAAGGGCAGGGGAATCAGTGGCATTGTTTCCCACAATTATTAAAGTTTAAGGAAATATTATCATTTCATCAGGGAATATACTTCATGTGGAAACTTCTATGGCTTTTCAACAGCTTAACCACTTGAAAATATCAGAAAAGTGAAATAAACACTAGATTGAATGGGATAAAGTTAAAAACAAAATGTTTGTATTCTCACAATGATTAAAAAAAAAAAGGTTTTCATGAAGTCAGTTGAATTTATTACCATTTCTTATTTTGATATGCCTATTGTCCTGGCTTGGCCAGTAGGAACTCTTTCATGCTGGCTTCTGTGTATTTGAGTATGTCCCATTTATTCATTGAGTACTTTCTTACATTCTGGCACAAGAAGGCTCAAGGTGTACATTCTCTTCCCAAACTCTGGGATTAGCTATTTCTCCAAGTATCTCTGTTTTCTTGTATGGAGGATGGCATTTATAAACAAACATCTGGGTGATAGATGTATTTATTGCAACTGGGATATCAATGTTTCCAGGTTCTCCCAGTGAATGGAGCTAGTCCCTATATATATGCATACATATATTTATACCTATTTGTATTTTTGCACATGTCAGTATATATTGAAAACCTTGACTTTACATTTATACTTCCAATTCTAATCCAACACCATGAAGTTCTTTCTAATGTCCTCCCTTTCCATATGGATATCATATGGATAGTAAAAAACCTGGCTCTCAATGTCTTCAGTATATGTACTAATCCGATGTCCCTTACATGTAAAATCTTTCAGCACTATGCCTGGCTACTTCTGCCCTCAAAATGAATATCTTCTTAAATCTTTCACAGTCTGCAATTGCGTTCCAGGCTGTCTATCGTCATCTTTTCCTCGACACAGCCAACCTCCTAAACTCGTGTGGGCTCTCATCTCACAATATCATGCATCAGACTGAGCCACTATATTCCCATCATCCCTTATGGACCCCTACCTCACTGGGAAGGAAGAGAGGAAAGAGTCAAGGAGAGAAAGGATTTTCTTTATAGGCAGAATATATCCCATGAGTTTCTGATGGGCTGTTAACACCCATAATCTCAGTGTTCTCCTTTAATCTACAAAGATGGCAAATTTAGGAAGCATATACAATCTTAAGTCACATCAAATCATACCACTTCCTTTTTATAGTAAATTAAGTAAATATGGCAAAATACAGATACATCTATTCATTTCCAGCTTTGAAGTCTGTTTTCAACTAACAGAGTAGAAGCCATACCTTTGTATTGCATGGCTACCATACTGCTCAACTTGTCACTAATGTGAGTATGCCTAGCTATAGTTGGTTGAAATCTCCCAGGGGCAACAAGTTACATCAGTGTGAAGAAGAAATAAGCCTGTGTTACCTTTGATCTTGTCAGTGCAGTCTGGTCTCCACTGAAAGAAGGAAAGGGCCAACAACTTAGATCATAAACTTTGACAAACCAGTTTCTATGTGGAATTCCAAATATTAAAGTGTGCCATATTTTTAAATGATTGTGGAGAGGTTAATCCCTGAACCCACATTCCAACAGACAGGTAACCATGCAGCAGTAAGCAAACAAAAAATGGACCCAAAGGCTGATGTTAATTTAATAGCTGTACTTTTATGATTTCTAAATATTCTAGGAGAGCTAGACTCATCATTAGCTGGCTAATATTAAGTACGAAATATTTGGCAACTCACAGAATCTTGACACACACATATATGTATATACATATGTTTTTTTCATTACTAGAACTTTGTAATATAATTTGAAGTCAGAAAGTGTGATGCCTTCAGCTTTGTTGTTTTTTATCATGATTGCTTTAACTATTTCAGGATTTTTTGTGATTCTATAAAAATTTTAGGATTGTTTTGCTATTTCTGTGAAGAATGTCATTGTTATTTTAATAGGAGTCAAATTAAATCTGTAGATAATTTTGGGTAGTATGGACTTTTTAACAACATTAATTCCTCTAATCCTTGATCATGGCTATCTTTTTGTTTTCTATACAGGTGTGTCCTCTTGAATTTTTTTCATCAGTGTTTTACAATTTTTCTTGTAGAGATCTTTCACTTCCTTGGTTAAATTTATTCTTAGGGGTTTTTCATAGTTATTGTAAATGGAATTGCTTTCTTGATAACTTTTTCAAATTGATTGCTGTTAGTATATAGAAATGTTACTGATTTTTGTGTGTTGATTTTGTCCTGCAATTTTCATGAATTTATTTCTCAGTTCTAAGAGGTTTTTGGTGGAATCTTTAGGTTTTTTAACATATAAGATCATGTTATCTGCAAACAGGGACAGTTTGACTTCTTCCTTTCCTATTTGGATACCATTTATTTCTTTATATTGCCTAATTGCTCTGTCTAGGACTTCCAGAACTATGTTGAATAAAAGAGGTAAAAGTAGTAATCCTTGTCTTGTTCCAAATGTTGGTAGAACAACTTTTAATTTTTATCTGTTCAGTATGATATTAACTGTGGGTTCATCAAATATGTCTTTATCATTTTGAGGTATGGTCTTCCACACCCAATTTGTTGAAAGTTTTTATCAGGAAAGGATGTTAAATTTTATTGAATGAATGCTTTTCAGCATTTATTAAAATGATCAGATAGTTTTTGTCCTTGATTCTGTTGATGTGATATCTCATGTTTATTATTTTGCATGTATTGAACCATCCTTGCATCTTTGGGATGAATACCACTTGATCATGGTGAATGATCTATTTAATGTGTTGTTCAATTCAATTTGCTAGTATTTCACTGAGGATAAATCTTTAAGGTAATATACGAAGAGACCAAGTTATTTCTAAGTAACTGAACTCTACCCTAGAACAAAGCTCAGTAACATATATAGGAATACAAAAATACTGGCACCCAACAAGGTAAAATTCACAGTGCCTAGCAGCCAGTCAAATGTTACCAGAGCTTGGGAAACAAAGTGAGACCCTGCTCTAAAAAAAAAAAAAATTAAAAAAAATTAGCTAAGACTGGTGACACATGCCTGTAGTCCCAGCTACTGTGGAGGCTGTGGTGGGAGGATAACTTGAGCCCAGGGAGTTAAGGCTGCAGCGCACCATGATGCACTCCAGCCTGGGTGACAGAGTAAGACCTTGTCAAAAAAAAAAAAAAAAAAAAAAAAACAGGCATGGAAAGAAGTAGGAAAATATGACCTATTTTAAGTATTACATTTTTTAAAAAGAAAGAATCAAAATGAATCAACTGAAACCAATCCAGAAATGATACAAGTGTTACAATTAGCAGACAAGGGTATTTTCCATATTTTAAAAAATTCAAGTAGAGACATAGAAGAAGATATTAAAAAATAAAACTTCTAGAAATAAACACTAGAAAGTCCAGGATAAAAAATATAATGAATTGTATGAATAGCAGATTAGTGATCGCAGAAAAAAAGATTTAGTGGACCTGAAGATATGGCATTAGAAACTATCAAAATGAAAAACTGAAATAAAGATAATTGAAAAATAGAGTTTCTCTGAGGTATGAAATTCATCTAAAAATGCAAAGACATAGACTAGTCAAAACAACTTTCAAGGCAACTTTTTAGGCGCGGTGGCTCATGCTTGTAATCCCAGGCGTGGGAGGCCAGAGCGGGCAGATCACGAGGTCAGGAGATCAAGACCATCCTGACTAACACGGTGAAACCTCATCTCTACTAAAAATACAAAAAAATTAGCCAGGCATAGTGGTGGGTGCCTGTAGTTCCAGCTACTCGAGAGGCTGAGGTAGGAGAATGGCATGAACCCGGGAGGTGGAGCTTGCAGTGAGCCGAGATGGCACCACTGCATTCCAGCCTGGGCTGCAGAGCGAGACTCAGTCTCAAAAAAAAAAAACAAAAAAAAAAAAACTTTTTAAAAAAGAAAATAGTTGGAACACTAATAGTACCTAATTTCAAGATGGATATAATCTATAGTAATCAAGGCAGCATAGTTTTGACATCAAAATACCCAAATAGATCAATGGAATAGAACAGAGAGCACAGAAACAGACCTACATATACATAGACAACTGCTGTTTTGGCAAAGGTCAAAAGGCAATTCAACTGAGAAAGAATAGTCTTTCAAAAAATGGTTTTGGAACAATTATATATCCATATGTGGGAAAATAAACTGATCTATACCTCATACCATATACCTAAATTAATTGAAAATGGATTGTAGACCTAAATGCAGAGCATAAAACTATAAAACTTCTGTAAGGAAATATAGAGAAAATCTTTTTGACCCTAGTTTAGACAAACAATTTTTAGATATTATGCCAAAAGCATGATACAGCAAACAGAAAACTGGTAAATTATACTTCAGCAAAATTGAATATGCCTGCTCTTTTAAAGACACTGTTAAGAGAATAAATGAACAGGCCACAGACTGGAAGAAAATATTTACAAAGTATATATCTGCCAGAGAACATGTATCTCCCCCAAAAAACTATATTACATATTCTCAAAACTCAATATTAAGAAACAACCAACCCAATTTAAAAACAGGGAGATGATTTGAACAAATACTTCTCCAAAAATGAATACAGATAGCAAATAAGCACAGATAAGATACTCAACATCATTTGTTACTAGGGATATATAAATTAAAACCAGGACACTAACAGTACACACTTATTAGAATTAAAATTACAGTACTGACCATAGCAAGTGTCGCAAGGATGGAGAACAGCTAGAGGTTTCATACACTGGTAGTGAGAATGAAAAAATACTACAACTATGTTAAAAAACAATTTGGCAGCTTCCTAAAAATGTAAACATATACCTACCATATGATCCAGCCACTCCAGTTTTAGGTATTTACCCCAGAGAAATCAAAACCTATGTCCATACAAAGGCTCATATGCAGATGTTCATAGCAGCTTTATTTGTAATAGCCCCAAACTGGAAACAACTCAAATGCCCACCAACAGATGAATGAGTAAACAAATTGTGGTATAGTCATGCAATAAGATATTACTACTCAGCAGCGAAAACGAGTGAACTACATTCAATAACACATGCGACAACATGGATGAATCTCAGAATAATTGGGTTGAAGAAAAAAAGCCATAAACAGAATGATTAAAATACTATTTCAAATGGCTGTTTAATATTGTATCTTTGTATTTTGCAGTTTTTAATATTAAAGCTGCAGATAGCCTTGAAATCTTCAAAACACTATGAAAACAGGGGTTGAAGAAAAAAAGCCATAAACAGAATGATTAAAATACTATTTCAAATGGCTGTTTAATATTGTATCTTTGTATTTTGCAGTTTGTAATATTAAAGCTATAGATAGCCTTGAAACCTTCAAAATACTATGAAAACATTTCATTCATTTATCAAATTATTCCATTTTTATAAAATTCTAGAATATGCAAACCAGTGTATACAGAAAGCAGATTTTTGGATGCCTAGGGACTCATGATGGGGCAGGGGAATGGGAGGAATTACAAAAGGCATGAGGAAACTTGTGGGGTGATCATTATGTTCACTCTTTTGTTTGTAGTGATGGTTTTATGGGTGAATACATATGTAAAAACTTACCAAGTTGTACACTTTAAATATGTGCAGTTTATTATATGTCAATTATTTTTCAATTAAGCTGTTACAAGGAAAAGAAGGCAGAGAACCAGGAGGAAGCAGAACAGGAGGAGAAGGTGGAGAGGAAGGAGGAAGAAGTTGATATATGCGTTTAGAGAAGAGGGGTTTGCTAGAAATATAAATTTGGTAGTAATCAATGTATAGATGACACTTCAAACCTTGGGAATGAATGAAATCACCTAGGACAGATTAGTCAGAAAAGAGAGGTGACCTAGGATACTGCCTTAAGAGAACACCAAAATGTAGAAGTTTAGGATGAAGCAGGTCATGGTAAACTGTTCAGTTTTTTTTTTTTTTAGGTGGTTTAAATACAATATCAAGTGAAACATCTAATAATTTTGTTCACTACAGGATGAACCAGTAGGACTACAGATCCATTCACAATAGTTTGTAACTTCACTATTTTCATGATTTTTCATACTTGTTTCTCTTCATAAGTTCAGGATATTTACAATTATTATTGATGCAAATTTATAGGAGTTGTCCTTCCCCCCCCCATGTTAGTATTTATAAAAGTTCCATTCAAAATTCTCTATAATAATGAAAATATTTCTTGGATTTCTATGAAATATGCTAGCATATTCTGAAGATACAATGAGTTGTAACTTAACATTAAAATAACAGCATTATAGATGGCATATGTCATCAATAGAACATAAAATATTAAATATTCACAGAAATAAAGATGTGGAAATTTGTCATTTTAATTATTATTTATGAAACACGTGCCAGTACATCCTAAATTAACCTTGTGAGAGTTTAAAAGTGACTACAATTTTGTATTTAAGCTTAGTGTAAATTCTTTCAAGTGGCTAAGTTAATTTTGTCTGTTTATTTCTACTATGTCATCTTAAAGCTACAGCCCTGAAACCTTCTAAATAATACAGAAACATTTCAGATTAAATCCATGTATTTATATCAGAAATGGAATTCTCTTTTCAAAAACTGGAAAATCAAATGCATCTCTTGCCTCAATCTTCCTTCCTGCTCGGACTATGTACTCTGTCTCTTTCAGCTTCTCACTCAACACTTTCGAGTCACTTTATACTCACTGGCTCCACATCCCATCCTTGCAGCCACGTCAGTCTTCTAAGACTGCTTTCTAAAAGGCCACCATGAATTGTCAGTGGCTAGCATCCCTAAACCCTGTTCTGTTTTCCAGCTACTTGAGCTTTCTGCAACAATGGATAATGCGGATGGCTCCATTCTTTTCACAATTCCCCCCTTTTTTGTCATCTGAGATGTTACTTCCTTTTACTTTCCAGATTATCTCTTTTCGGTTTCTGAGTTTTTCTTCTCTGTTTAAATTGTGAATTTGCATGGTTTTATTTTCTACTCCTTTTCTTCTCTAACTTCTTCCTGGACAGTCTTAGCTCTATACATATTTTTAGCTCCCACCTCCTTAATTATTTGCATTTTCATGAAATAAAAACTATTTTTCCTCTTGGAGCCAAAGCAGCTTTGCCTACCTCAGTTTCTTCGCTAACTCCAACTGGACTTGGAAGACACAGGTCAACATAATATGGAATTCTTAACAGCTTAGAAGTCATATCTATTCAATGATAAACAAGTCTGTTAGCAAAACATAAAACTTACTAAACAAAATGACAATCAGACGGTTACTTCTAATTTTTGACAAATTTACTTGAGCGGTAGTTTTCAGGAAAACAAACAAATATATAAACTTGTAGTTGTCAGACAGTGGCTACTATATAAAAGCTGTGAGTAAATGTATTAGAGAATAAAATAAAGGAAAGGGTATGAACTCACTTTGCCTGGAGCCGGGACTCATTTTACATTAATCTTATATTGAACATGCTCTTTAGCTGAAAGTAAACAAAAGTAAATTAAGGTAAAATTTGCAACCAAAGCATACTGCATTATGCTGAAACTTAGAGAAGCTCTGTTTGTAGTATTTGTGACGCTTCACTGTTGTAGATGAAACCGACTTAAAGTGCTGACACTGATTTATGAAATTTACTGGACAAGGTCCAAGATGTTCCTCTAGTGAGGTCCATCTTAGTGGTTAAGGAACCCAGAGATTTTGAAAAAGCTTTATTCCTGTAGATGCTGCTAATGGAAGAATATGTCTTATTTTCACAAAGCAACAATAACAAATTTATCTTAATTTTTAATGTACTCACTGAACAAATTTTTCATCTAAATCACAGTTTATGAGCAATAAAGCATGTAAAATTTGCATCTATGAGTTATTATATGTAGTCATTAAAATTAGCCTGTACCAAGTAATCAGCTTTTATTTCTTAGAAATATTTTCTTTGCATTTTCTAAATAAAATTTTAGTGCTTATATCTGTCATCATCTGAAATTTCATATAAACCTCAATTTTTACATTTCTATCAATATATTACATTCTTGCATTTGATTTAAAAAAAATATGTGTGTGCTTATGGAGAAAGAGATAGAGATAAGGACAGAGAGAAAGAATACAAAAGAGAATGGGTTTAGTAGATAATATATAAATTTAAAAATATTTATTCAAGTTAATTCTTATATAAGATAATTACTGTGTATCATAAAATGAAATACTAGAAATTTTGCTACGCATAATAAATTTTAAATTATAAAATTTAAAATATGCTTATTTTAAAGATTTCCATATTCATGTATGAAAACATTAGTATACTGTTCATTATGTTTTCCATAGCATGCCTGTTTTCCTTGAGTTTTGTGATCATTTTTATATCTGAATCCTATGAAAACATTTTTCAAGCTCTCTAAATAAAAATTATTTTTATTACTATTCCTCTCTCAGCATTTCTTATTTATATAGTAACAGAAAACAGTATGATGTAGGATTTTTCTTCCCAGTCACTTTGCAAGCCAGCGACCTCTGGCTGACGACACCCCACCCGGGCCCCACTAGGCCACGCTGGTGTGTCCCAGCTCACTTGTGTTATAGCTTATACCCACATTCCGTGGTTCCTCAGCTCTTGTCCTGCACCCAAGAAGAATGAGGATACGCTGGACACTGAAGGGTGAGGAGGACAGAGAAGAATTTGATTGAGCAATGAAACAGCTTTCAGTGGAGAGGGGATGTGGGAGTGGTACCCCTACCCAAAGGCAGGAAATTTCCCCGTGTGACTTGGTCCAAGGCCTTTGATGGGTTGGGAATGGGGAATGCATACTAATTGGTTTGTGAGTATGCAAAAAAGGTTAAAGTGAAGATACCACTCAAAGGTGGGCAGGACAATGTAGAAAACCAATTAGGAAAGGGTAGGTATATGCAAAACAGGTGATGGGTGGGGATGAATCAGAAGAATGCGCCAAACAGGAAGAGAAGTTCTCAACCCAGTCTGAGGATTTAATCTGTAGCTTGGCTATCAGGCTTTAAACTGTCTTTGACTTGGAGGTGTGGTTTAACCAAAAACACAGCCCTATCTGCCTAGGCATTTGGCTGCCTCCTGCCACTCTCAGTCAGTACATATATACATTTAAGAAATAAAGACATTGTGTTTTGTATTATTTGATGGAGCTTACTAGAAATAAATCATATGCATTCAGTTTTAACATGAGAACAGAAAATTATAAATCTTAGTGGAGAGACTACAAGTATAGAGTAGGTAGGTCAATGATATTTATAAAGAACGTTATCTGAAACAACTGTCCATTAACAAGCTCCTGAGCATACTGCTTGGCAGACACATTTAAAATACAGAAAAGAGCCTGCTAAGATCTTCATTTCAATTACTCTGAAGTTTCTTGTGGGGTTACCTTAGATGTCCATGATGAAAGGCCGTTGTAGTTAGTACATTTTTTATAACTAATAAGATTGAAGTACATTATCTAGTTGAGTTTTAGGTTTCAAGAGTTTAAAAGGGGTAAAGATGTTAAACTTTGCTACGAAGCAAAACCCTGTAGTACTGGAGATTCCTCTCTGTAGAAACCTGTCTTGTCAAAAGTTTTTGAGTTGATGTCTAATATCTATACTTACTTTTACCAGAACATAACTGAAAGTACTGTTGCATATTAATAGTGAAAGCAAGCTTCTCAGCTAATCAACAGATGCAAACTTCCCCCATGGTTCTAATAATGTGGGCTTTCAGAATTGTTTTATGATTCAAAAAGTCCAGGTCATTAATTTTGAAAAGGACACTGCAAAACATATACAAACAAAAAACATTTTGTGAAAGAGTTAAAGCAACAAAAGGAGAAAGCTCATCATGAGTCTGATGGACTGCTCTTTATGCAAAAAAGGTATTTGCACTTCTTTATTTATTTACATGTTTCCTTTGAGTTCTGTGGGTTCAGGTTCACATAATCAAAAAGACTTCTGTCCTAAACAAGTGATTGTCACAGCCCAGCATTTAACACAAAAGCAAACAATTACAAACTGCTACAATTTGTTGCTGTTTCATGATTTTTAAGCATGCATGTGAGAAAGTTAAAATTGTTACATCACATTAGTCTATCACTCCCGACTTCTCTGCACATTATATATATTGTTTGAGAAAAGAAAAGAATTTGGTTTTAAAAATGTGTTGATGGAAGAAACTGCTCAAAGAAAAGCTCAGAAAAATAGACTCTTCAGATTATTTTGCCCAACAGCAGGGCTTCAACATATTTTTTTCCTCACTCAGAACAATTACTTTTTAAACTAATTTTCTAATACCCAAAATGACTTATGACGTGAATTGATACAGTTTCTTATTGTACTAGAATAATCTTTAATGTTCTTCACAAGTAATGCCATTGATGTTCATCTTTAAAACAGTAATAAGCTGGAAACCCTCTAAGGATATAAGTAACACACTTGTATATTGGCAAAACCTTTGTATCTTCTCAAATGAAAATCACTACAAAATCTTTATTTTGCCTCAGCTTGAGTTTAGAACTAACATTCCTAAATTATTTTATTTAAAGTGAGAATAGATAGGTGCCTGAATATTGCAATCCAATGTTAACGAAAAAAGTACACACCCCTCCAGCTCCTCCTTAGAGTTGGTGGAAAATACAACCAAATTAATGAATATAAAATTTCAAATGACTGAATGCCATGATAAAGGGGATATAGTCTTACTCTAAAATATAGGGTTTCTCATCATTAATTATATTCTTAATTATCAAATCGAATATTTTGCCTCTGCCTTCTGGCATTTCTAAGACAGTGCCACTTTATTTGCAAAACATTTACTGTTTCTAACTTGAGAATGTTTCCATAACTTTCCATCGGGGGCTGTGCAGAGTTCTCTTTATGTATGTGGAGCACATTATCATTGAATAAATATCGTTATTCTCCTAGTCACACTTCCCTGGCTCAGGAGTTTTATGGGCCCCAGTGAATCACAAAAGTCTAAATTGTCTAGAATCGATTTCATAGTTTTTCCTCAAAACCCACCAAAAGTGATCAGCAACAGTCGTAACAACATCAAGGACTCATTGCATAGGCAACACGGGCAAAACACATCAGTAAGAGACAAATGCCTTTTTTCAAGGAATGCAAAGAGGTTCTAAATAGTAGTCAAAGACAAGACAAGTTGACTGCGTGGAACCTGCATTTCAGCATGGAAGCGTTGAGCACCAACACGGAATTCCAAAGGAGAGTAATTAAGGAAGGCCAAGGCAGCAACAATGGGTCAGAGTTTGACACTAAGTCACAGTGTGGGCGGCAAGGGAAGGAAGGTATGACTGAAGTTGCTCTGAAGTGTATCTAGCAGAAGCAAGTGAAGATGTATCTCAAACTGGCAATCATTTTACATATTTCAGCCAACTTTGAGCCCTCTAGTCTCTGTTTCCATACCCTGTTCAACAAAATCACACTGCACAATTTCCCTACAAAGCTAACGCTTACAACCTGGTGAATATCCTACGATATCCATCATTCTTATGCGATGATAGATGGATCAAATAGATGGATAGATAGGTATATATGTAGATCATTGCTCAGGGTCCTATTATACAAACTTTTCTGCATCTCCACTTCTTCCTGAATAATAAACTTTGAAACTCCCTGGATGACATAGATCTAATTCTATTCTTCTCAATGACTTGATCATGTTATTGATATGCCACAATTTATCTAACGATTCTCTTACCAAGTATATTATATTTGTTTATTTTTTCATTCATTTGCTACCACAAATTATTCGTGCAACAAGCCTTTACTTAATACCCTCTATGTGCCTGTTCAACTCTAGGAATAGAGTAATGAACAAAACAAAGTTCCCACTTTCATAAAGAATCCATTCTAGTGGAGGGGACAGGCACTAATTTAATATGTAACATAATGTTATATTTTTATGAAACTAAATAAGGGGATACAAAGTTACATGAAATTACTTACTACTTTGAAGGGGGTGGCCAGGGAAGAGCTCTCTGAGGAGGTATTTGATCAGAAACCTGAATGACTTGAGGGAGTAAGCCACAAGGCCTGTTAAGAGAGGAGCAATCCAGTCAGAAGGAACAGCAAAGCACCTGAGTTCTGAGGGAGAGATACTCAGCGAGACTGTGAACACTTGTGAATGTCACTGCAGTAAATGCAGAGTGACAGAAGGGCAGGAAAAGCGGTCAGACATATATCTTGCCCAAGGTCCAAGTGATGCTCTGCCTGATAGGCTGTAGAAGGAACTTCAGCAAATGCCACAATAAATAGCCATAGATATTGCTAGATTCATCTCCAAAAAGGCTATCAGAACTCACACTTCTATAAGCAATCTATAAACATAGGCAGTCAGGCACCAAAGTCTATGCAGCAGCTGTTTGTCAGCCATTTGAGTTTGCTTTTAAAAAACATGTATCTATAACTCGAAATAGTATTAGGAGAGTGAAATATCTGTATATAAAAGCTATACAAATGCAAATATTCTTGTTAGTTTATCACATATGTCAAACCAGAGAGCTCTGTATATTAGACCCACCAGTGGGAAACCAGACAGTTTCACAGTGAAAAAAAATCCTCCGGCTGAGAAAAATAAAAGAAAATTGTGGTATAACCTCTGGTTCAGTTTCCTATGGAGAAATAGTTGACAGGACTAGAACTGGGGACTCCAAATTGGCAGTGTCAACACAAAGCTATAGGACAGAATAAGTTGCTAAGAGGCCTAACATGTAACAACATGAGATAGAATTTTCTAGGTTGGAAGGAAATGGTCTTTTTAATATGCCAAAATGTTGACTTCCAACTATAATCATAATAAAGCAATTTATATCAATAAAAACACATAAAATGGTTAAAAATAAAAGCTAAAGGAGCTTGTTTTAGTCATTATTGTCCAATCTTTTTTTAAAACCTCTGGTTTCATCTTCTTTCATTGACATCTTACATTCTGTGAAGGAGGAAGTAGGGGGATGGAAACGGCTTTAAAGAAGCACAAAAGGCTGAAGGTCAATAGGGAGGCAAATACTCAAAGAATAAGAACCACAGATATCTAATAAAGTCTATGTTGCCTTTTCATGCAAAAGGCATGAGGAATGCTTAATCATCCAATATTTACAACGTAGGAAAAAGCTATTTCACATTGAAATTTGTAGCATTTTTGGATGATTATGAAACACTCATTTAAAATAGCTATGTATCCTGTATTTAGCAAAATAAGACTACAAGAAATCTTAGACATTAATTCCCCAAAGTTTAAAAGTCCAGATGTGAAAAAAAGCCAGAGAATGCCTGCTGTGTAATAAGGCCTATATCTCTTCGGAATCATAGATTTAATTAAGTTTTAATTTGCATATTGGACAAAAAGATAGACTTTTAGAATGAAACAAAGAGGGAAAAAGCCTTCTAAACAACAAAGCGTCAATAAAATTTTAGTTATATTCTCTAGCCATCATTTGGCTTTTAAAATTCTGATAACATTCCCTCAAAAAACAAAGCATTTCCTTTTGTCTAGACAACACAGCCTGCTTCTGTCTCAGATAGGCCACTTGGGAACCCAGGATCTGACTCATATTCCTCACACCATATATGATTCCATATAAAACAGGGCTATATGTCCCTTCCACGGCCCAAATAAGGATCCCTAAAAGGCGGTGCTTCCTATCATTCTTGGGCCAATGTTTTCACCAAGTTCTGTTTGAAAATGTATTTGTTCCTGTTTTCTTTGCACTTACCTTGTGAGGTCTCATTCCCATGACATCTGACAGTGGCTTTGGGTGTTGCCTAAAGAGAAAGCACAAGCAACAGTTACAGAGGTGGTTTCCTGTGGAGCAGGTAACTTAACATAGCTAAGTTCAGGTCATTCTCTGAATATTAAAACCGAGAAGTCAACAATAGTGTAATATCAGACAGCTAATGTTTCACTATACCCACACATGGAGTAGTAAAGAATTTAGGCTACTGAATTTTCTTTAACTACAGAGTTCTGCTTTTTAAAAAACATTTTTTTTTTCAACTTACAACGACTTTTATAACAGACTGCCTTTTTGAGACTGCCTTTTAAAGAAAGCCTTCTTTCTTTAAAATACGTTATCCAGGAACCATTATATGCATCCCATATAATGTACTGCTGATACATCTTAGAAATATCTTCAGGAAAGGGTCTTATATTTATTTGCATTCCTTACTGTACCAGTACAATGTGTTCCTAGGAGTTGAATGTATGCATGCATATGGCATTTGCTTATTGATTCATTTATTCATTCAATGAATTTACTGAACATATATTGAGTTTTTTTGTGTGTGCCCTGAGGATATAAGCACAAATAAGACATAATCTCTGCCCTCAATAAGTTCATAAAATCTTATGATTTTATGGGAAATCATAAGATGGGAAAAGAAAACTGGACAAATAATTATGAATATTATGTGAGAATTACAACAATAGGAATTTATACAGAATACACTGGACCCCAAGTGGGGAAATGGACATTCTAATTAGGGTAAAAGAGTTGATCAAAGGAGTTGATTCTTGAACTGTGGTAAAGAATATTGTGTAGTCATTTCTCATGCAAGGAAGTGCATTCCCAGCTGGCAGTCTAGCATATTCAAAGATCCAGAAGCACAAAACAATACAGCATTTTCTGGTAACTGCAGCTAGTTCTATATTGATAGACTGTAGAGGACTCTAAAAAGGAATAAGGCAGATATCAGCAAAATGATTTTTAACATCAGGAGGCATTTCTTTCAGAGAACAAAAATAAATAACAAGTATATCCATGAAATACTTCTTGAGAAATATTTTGGTTAAAGATTGAACACTTTAAAGAACAATGTTAATTAAAAGTATTGAAATGCTTTCAATAGTTTGGCTCATATCTGAAAAATACATAGATATTGCATATTTTCACAATGGCAAATATTCAGACTAAGTGCTAACACATGAGGCTGAACTAGATTATAAAATGCTAATCCCTTTTGAAGAAACTATGTTCACTTTATTTTTATGTATCAGAATGGCTTAGAGCCAATAGAAAATTACAGCCTGTATAATAGTGTCTGGCACAGAGTAGGCTCTCAACAAATAGGTGTTGATGGAAATACCACATTGAGGCAGCTTTTGGCAAACAAAGAAATGCTTTGGGCACCAACCCAGGCTCTCCAGCTTAAAACTGTTACTGCTCCTTCTGCAATTAGAGACTTTTTCCCTTGGGATTCATAGAGTTGCATTCATTATATCTCTTTTTGGTCTCTGCTCCTAACTAACCTTCCTCCTAGCTCACACATACCTAGAGATACCTGAAAATGTTTTCTCTAGGTATGTCTGGGCAGGTTTGAAGGATATAGCTATTATATCATTGGCCTTGGAGGCCAAAGAGGCACAAACCAAAGAGGCACAGTTGCAGTTGCTTGGTGGCAATTCAAAATGCTCAAATCAAAAGGGGAAAAGCAAGAGATCCATGAATAACCACAATAAGAGAAGCAGAGCATCTCCTCCTTATTCTACCTTCTACCATTCGGGTGCATCTAGTTGGGGTAGAGGAGGTATGACAGGGAAAGAA
This sequence comes from Macaca nemestrina, assembly GCF_043159975.1. Classification (NCBI taxonomy): domain Eukaryota; kingdom Metazoa; phylum Chordata; class Mammalia; order Primates; family Cercopithecidae; genus Macaca; species Macaca nemestrina. The sequence goes on along the minus strand of NC_092135.1, from coordinate 79,020,508 downwards.
GCGTAAAAGAGAGAAAAGGGTAACTAAAGAACAGGTATGCTTAGCAGAAGGGGATTGAAGGCAGCAACACAAAGTCCTGGGTCAGACCCAGATACCATTTCAAAATGCAAAATGTCCCTCAAGACTCACTGATTTCTCTACCTAGTGCATCACTTCCCAGTATGTCACCAACCACTCCGGCTTCCTTCTGGTCCTCTGAAAAGTTTTCTCCTTTTGGTTCTGCAGCTACTTCACTTCTCTATTTTCATCAAAAATGAATCCAAGGTCTTAGAAATTGTGTGCTGCGTGGCACTTTAGACACTAAATTCAAACCTTTTGTTTCACATTTCAAGAAACATTAGATAAGAGAAGTTGATCGTTTTATTCAAAATTGTATTTCTGGTATGTAAAAGAGATGAACCTCTGTATCCTGACAACTATTCCGTCCCCAAGTCCAAGGCCATTTTGACTATATCAGGCTATTTCTGCCTCTACTCAACTGGTTAGAAAATGATTGTGGCTTACTATAGGTTTCACACATGAAACCTGTACTTCTCCCTCTCATTGACTCTTTCCAATAAATCACCAGTTGGTATTCAGTTCTTTTTTTCCCACATTCTGTACTTTTGTTTCATTTTCATCCACACTTAATCAAATAGTTTAGATCCCAGCCTCAGTGATCCTGCCTTTCCACGGGTCGTCAGTCAATCTCAATTCTAATGTATAGCATTCTTTCCCTCTTCTGAGCTTGTGTTAGCTCATCTGAATCATTTATTTTGCAAGCATGTATTTACTTTCTTAATTAAACTCTTGAATTGTTATTTGGCTTTATCTTCTCACCAAAAAGATAATCTTCTTGAGGGCAAAAACCACATTTTATTTGTTTCTATATTTCCCCATCAACTGGGATCACGCACGAAGGAGAGAAATTCAAGAAATATTTGCACAATGAGTAGACTCTGGTAACAATGGATGCTTTAATGAAAGAAAGTTGTAATGAAAGATAAGTGTTGCTTGTCACAGGGCCTTCAACTATAACTGTCTTGCTATATGGCTACCTTGTACCTTACTAACAAGTAAAATAGGCCAGTCAAAGGTGTGGATATTCTTTGGCCCTAACCCATGCTTATGAATTAAATGAAGAGGGAGGAGAAAGAGTTGTTATTCAGCTTGTTCAGTTTAGAACGATATGCGGAACTTAATCATATCTAAAATTCCATCCAGCTCCTAAATTCTAAGTGCTATGAGCCACATTGATTGTCAGAATTTGGATCTCTTAGATTTGCAGTTTTTCAGTTGTCCTAGAAACCCATAGTAAATCTAAGTAAATAGCTTCATCCTTCAGCCCCTTACTTGATGAACCTTTGTCTTATTTCTGAGAAAATATAGGAGGATGTGCTCTAATCTGTGGGTATTCAGTTTATTCATTTTATGTCAAGACCAGAGGTCTGAAACCAAATATGTTGCAGAAAATTCATTTAAAATTCAGAATATTTTCCCTTATTAACAATATACTACATGGAGAATAGGACCTAAAATAGAATTCGTTCTATTGTTGAAGTACATTATGGGTAAAATAAATTTTACTAGTAAAACTGAGGAACTACTCATTTCATTTTTATGTATAGAAATTTGCATATAAAATTCTAGAATGCTGAATTACAAATTAATATTTGGAACAGAATCTGTTCATAATCTAGGGACATATCTGTTTATACACTACCTACATTTTATCTAGTGAAATCAATGTTCTTGAACTTATCTTTCTAAATAGAATGTGGTTATATATTTGCATGTGTTTACAGTCTCACCTTGATCAGTCCCATAAGAAGGAAGAAAGCTTGATTAGCATCAATTTGAAATTACTTTGCAAAATCTCTTTTACTTCATCAGGAAGAAATCGACCACCACAGAGCACTTACTACATGTTACTGCTCAACACAAATTTCACGTCTATATATGAATATTTTAAACCTTAAATCTTTAAACCAAGCTTGTCCTATGCACACCCAACACAAATTCGTAAACTTTCTTAAAACATTAGGAGATCTTTTCCTGCAATTTTTTTTAAGCTCATGGGCTATTGTTAGTATATTTCATGTGTGGCCAAGACAATTCTTCTTCCAGGGTGGCGCAGGGAAGCCAAAAGATTGCACACCCCTGCTTTAAATCTTCCTTACAATTTGAGATTTAGTAATTTATATTCATTTTGAGTTGAAGCAAAACTTGATCACTTAGTTTGGTTCAATTTAAATTACCTCAGCTGAAAAAAAATAATACTACAGAGTACTGCAGAGGGTGTTTTTCTTTTTAAAAATAGTGTCTTGCTCTTATTTACAATTGCATCGTATCTAAAAAGATGGCTTGCATATGTCTTACAAACATCTCTCTATGTAGAAGTGCAGCAATAAAGATTTTATTTTAACAAACTTATTAACTACCAATTACATGTAGGAACGTGTACCAGTCTAATATCAAAGAACCAGTTGAGTTTGAAATAGATTTCCTCTGCTCTTGCTCAACCTTTATGACTTACTGGCGTGTATCTGATGTCTTTATCCACATCACTCAGAGGGAATCTCAGTCTTTGGAGCGAGATAGATATGGATTCAAATCCTGGCTCTGTCTCCTGTTAACGGGATGATTTTTGAACATGTTAATTTACCTGTCTAAGTCACAATGTCTTCATCTGTAGGATAAGGCCCGCCTCTGGGACTGATGGTCAGCCAGCACGCAGAGGTACTGACTGCCATGCTGGTTAACCAACAGTGAAACAGTTTCATACATTGGTAAATAGCTGCTATGAAAGCCCACCAGTTCTCATGTCCCATTCTACACCAGAATCCTTTGACCTCCCTAAATTCAGGAACCAAAGCGTCAATGCTTCAACAAGTAATGAGGCTTCTGGGATTATACTCCAGTGCTGCTATCCTGATTGGTCAGTCCCCTTTCTACTGGTTGTTAAATATTTTTAAATTCCCTCTTACCTACCTCATAGAGGTTTTGTTGTTGGTTGTTTGTTGTTTTAGCACTTAGTGAGACAGCAATACCTAGGATTAGCAAGGATTTACTGTCTTATCTCTGCCCAATCTCATAAAGCTAGATTTGTCTGCTGTGGCTTATCAAGAAAATTCTCATGTGAAAATTCTTACAAGAAATTTCTCACGTGAAAAGGTCATAGAAGCTTTTTACACCCAAATTATTTCCTCCTTTCTTGCACTTATACTAAAGATGTGCAGTCATCACTGGTAATGCTGATCCATGCCTGTAGTGTAAATGTAATTAGCAATATTAAAACGTAGGAAAAAAAATGTCTAAACTAGATTAAAATGGGTTAGCAGACTCAGTTTGAATTTTGAATGACTTATTTTTTACTTTTACACAAATCCATTTAATTAATGAAAGGCTATACATTATTTCTGTTTATATACTTGTATGGTTTGTTGATGCTGTATAATCATAAGTTAAATACACACAAAATAACAGAGAGAAAGAAACGTTAGTGATTGTTTTTAATTATAAGGTATTAACACAAATAATTGTAATTTCCTCATTTTAGCCAAAGAAAGGTTTAGTTCTCAAGATAAATCATAAGATAAATTTCCTTTCTCCAAGTTTATGGTTAAAAAAATGGCTAATTCAGAAATACAAAAATTTAAAAACCATATCAGTATTTGACTTTGAAAAGATCAAGTGTATAATTAAGTAAATAGATGCACTGTGAAGACGTTTCTTTCTTCCTAAGTTTACTTACTACTCCGTTTTATCCTGAGATGATCATGTGAATGCACATCTCTATGTATTTCTACTCAAAACTGATCTGTGTGCATTGGATTAGAAGTACTTCTGCTCCCTCACAATTCCTGCTGGTCTGATAGGGTATAATTAGTGTAGAATATTAGGTAGGGCAGAGATCAGGTAGCTTGCCAATCAGATTTACTATTGAAACAGTGGGTGTTGCCACTTCTAGTCATTTCTGACAGTACTGTTAGGAATTAAATCATGGCATTAGCTGAGTGCTATTTGGCTGTGGAAGCCTAGTAGGTCATCAGTTTATTCCCCCACCCTCCAGACAAGTGGCAGGTGGAGCAGCACTAGCCCCTGCTAATGCCATGAGCTGGAGGCTCTGGCCAGTAGATGAGAGTTTACGGGGTTTTGTTTTTTTTAATTCATCAGGCCATATGCTGCCAGGCTCTCATGCAAACAGACAAAATTACAAATAATAAAAAAAGAACCAACTGTTTTAGTGGTTGGCTGTTTTCTGTCATCATTGCCATCTATGTGAGAGGCCAGTTAATGAAAGAGGGGTCTTGGACTCCCAGTGACATCGACCTAAAGAGATAGATACTTCAAAATCCAAGCTTCATTCAAACCATGTTAAACCTCTGCCCTAAGGTAACTCAGTGCCAAGTGTCTCTTTGGCTGACAAGCAGGGAAGCTGGCCTTCCAGCTGGCCTTGAGACTGGGCAAGCTTCTCTAATGCTCCCTGCAGCTGAGGCCCATTGTCCACTGATGTGAGAAGAGAGAAAGGCTAAGTTTCGCTTAGGTTGTGTGAAGTTGGGGCTCATGGGTTTATCAGATTCAGACACACTTTGAATAAACAGCTTTAGAAATAGGAAAGGTAAGTCAATGCAACTTTCTGTTTTAAAATTATAAGTAAATTATATTTGTAAGCTGTTCAGAAATCCCTAACTTTTTAATATCAAAGACTGCAAGAAAATCTCTCCAAGTAGATTCTCAACTCTTGAAATACTTGCATTTAAAATTAAAATGTTGCTAAACTTTTGTATAATTTCTGCTATTGCTATATATTCATAATTATTACCAAGTTTCCAGTCTGTACAAATGGAGAATTTCACACCCTTGATAGAATTCACACATTTATTTCCCATTTTAAGGCAGTAAACCCTCAACCAAAAAATGAAGTAGACCAATTCTGAATTCATATCTATATGCATATATTTAAAATAATTCCATTTTAGAAATGTTGTGCTAACATTCATTTGCACCTCTATCAGGTCACTTTGAAACCATAATTTGCACCTTTTAAAAAGACAATTCAAAACCAGTTTTACTCAATTAATATGCAATGTGTTGCAGTTCAAAAATAGTCAAAATAAAAGTATCGCATAAATATGTATATATGCATGTGTGATAGTGAGAGAAGTTTATGATGAGAGTCTCTTGTTCAACTCTTGCTACACAGCAAGGATATACTGAAGAGTGATTTTGTCCACAGTGGCCAAGGCACTACAAATGTCTTACAGGCAGGCAAATAATTTTCTATCCTGTTTTCTCTGCCATGTCACCAAAACCTGTGTTCCTTAAAGTCTCACTGGTTTTGTTTTTACCTCTTGGCTAATTTGTAATCTAAAGTGTGGTTATGAAACACACATAGGCTTAGCTTTATTGTGAGGAATGGTTCCCAGATCCATTGGGGAACAAATCATAATAGAAAGCTGCAAATGTTTGCCTCTAACAAACTGTCATAGTTACACTCCACCATAACTTGACAGCTTTTCAATGAAGAAAAATTGTTAGTTCATCGATGAAACTGGCATTGTTAGAAAAACTAGTTCCTGTTGTATATAAATAATGACAATGAAAGATAATGCCTTTTGTAATTTTTCAAGAGACTTATTATTAGAAAGTCCCACAACAGGGAATAACAGGCTCAGTTGTCACTGATTTTTGTGATTCTGTATTCCAAAGCAATTTGATTTTTTTTTTTTCTAATTTGAAAAGGTTTACTTCACTGGGAGAAAAGTTTCATTGGTGATGCTCACTGTTTAATGTCTTACAAATAGAGATCTACTATTCCAACCAATTTAAAGCCAGAAAATAGCAACCAGATTGACCTTAACTTGAATCTATGTTGACAAAGTAATTCAGTCAGTTTGTGAAGGATAAATGACAAGATGTTCAAACATTTTTATATTATGGGAAACTACATGAGTGAGATGTAGAAAAGAATGTATATTCTAATAACTCAATAGGAAATTTCAAGATATATTGCTATTCACAATGAATTCTAAAATTTACAATTCAATTTTAATGGTGACAAACATTCTTCTGTCATAAGACAATACATGCCAATAACAGGCAAATTTATTTACCTAATGTAAGAATGTATCTAGATATTACAATGTACTCAAGTATATTGAGTACATTGAGCCAATCATAAATTTTAGGAACAAAATAGCTAATCAAATTTAGTGTTAAAAAAACCAAATGCATTAACAACTTTCTTATGAAAATCCCACTCTTGATTAGCTAAAGTAATAAAGCCATAAACTAGTAAAATATAGATGGTTCTCATACATAGAAAGCAAAACATTTAATCATTTCCTCTATTAATTATTTTACATAAATAGTAGATTCAACCATTGCTACATCCTACTGAACTCCCAGTGATGTTATTTTAAAGAATAAAGACATGGCACCCTGGAGATAAAGTTGAATTCATTCATTAATTAATTCAACAAATATTTACTGTACTGGACACTGGCCACCTGTGATCAAGACAGTCTCAGGTCTCACAGAAAGGCCAACCCTAAACAGGAAAATAAATAAATATACATGATAATTAGAGGCTGTGGTAAGAGCTATAATGGAAGTGAATAAGTTAATGTAAGAATAACTTCTAGATAGTTTAAAATGATTCTTTTCCTGATGTGAAAGCATCGTTTACTTATGACATACTCAAAGACACACAAGATCACAAATCCAAATCTTTTCAGAGCCAAAAAAGGCCTTAGAGATCATTCAATGCCACTTTCTCACCTTATAAGAATAAAGCTGAAGTTTGAGTGGGTTAAGTGGCTTACCTAATGCAGACATTAGCTGAACAATTAGATTTTACTGTTAAAAAGTAAAGAAGCATCATTGATGTATATTAACTTACTAATTATTTCATGTTGGTGAGACATGCATTGAAATGGCATATCTAAATCTGGTTATCAATCTAGTTACAATGGCGAGAACCTATATAAATAATGGTCTTCATCTGATTAGATTGTTTTATAACTCTTAGATGGCAGGTGAACCTGGATATTTAACCAAGCTCCCACTTTCTTTCCTTCATAATAACGATTTTTCTTTCCAGAATGATCTAAAAAGATTATATTCCTTGGATACTACATACAAACGTAGAGGCATAGCAAATATTAGCAACTAAATGCTCCTCTAAACTTTGTAAGAAGGATCATACAATATGAAAAATTTATAAGGCTAGATCATATTTTAAAGTTTACTTACTATTAATAATAATAGAGGGCTTAAGACCATTTTATAACTATAGAGCATTTTATTACTATTTTCATAATTGAATTTGATCTTCAAACAAATTAGAATGCTATAAATAGAGAAGATATTATTATAGTTCTTTTGATCTTCAAACAAATTAGAATGCTATAAATAGAGAAGATATTATTATAGTTCTTTTAGAGGTGATAAACTGAGATTCGAAGAGGTTAAGTGACTTGCCCAAGTCACACAGGTGGTAAGCATCAAAGAGAACTGAAACCCAGCCTTCTCATCCCAATCTTCATGTGCTTTCACTAGAACATCTACCCCTCATAAACATGAATTACAGAGTCATTGGGTACCCAACATAGTGCCAAGATCTAGAGAAGTTATGAACAAAGAGATGTTCTTGCAAGTTCATAGTCGAAATGTAAATATGACTGTGTACACACACACATACACACACACACACACACACACACACACACACACACACACTGACCAGCTAGATAGAATAATTAGAAAAAAAAATGGCCCTCAATGGCAAGGTCTTTCTACATAGTATCCCATTCACAAACATCTCCCTCTTAAAATGGTCCACCAGTAAATTCTAAGGTGTTAATAGTTTCCAGTATTGAAGCACTATCTTGCCAACTTGCGTTCTTGCTTTTTAAAGGCCGTGTTAAAGATGACACCAAAGAAGAACATGTAAATAGTTATAATAGGCTAATTTGCTTCCATTATTAACCTAAATGTAGTGTATTTAAACTATAATGAACAAACAGAGGCAGTATGAGAGAGGGAAGTGCTTCAGCAACAAAACAGTTTCATTAACTAGGAAACTTGTCCTACCAGGCTAAAGAACCCACTATGGAAAATCAATTATTCCACCATCTTGCAGCTACTTTTAGTGTTATTCAAGTCCAGCTCAGTACAGCATCCCTGACTACAGAAGAGCCTTCCAATGGGATTATCAATTGCTTGCTCAGAGATTTGTAAGTAAAGGTCTAAAGTAGCCTGTTAAATCATGTGGTTTGGAGGCATTTCATGATCCTGACTTCTAGAATAAACATAGATAATTAATAAGGCTGACACAGCCCATTATTTTTATACTCAAATGCATCATGTTAAATTAACAGACAGAGGTCACATGAGGCATGACACTTTTTCCACTGATAATCATTTCTGTGGTACCACCTTTGCTACCACACTCTTCTTTTCCATGGGCTGGACTCCAGTAGCCAGTCACTAAACAGCTATTCTATCAGCTCCCACTTTTTTTTTTTTCCTTAATTGAGAAAGCTATTTTGAGTCCTTCTCACTGGTGGTACTCTCATGTGGTGGGAAAGAAGTTTGAATGAAAACAAAGTATGGGCTAAAAGAGAAACAAAATATAGAGCTGACACTTCTTGAGATCAACATATTTAGAAAAAAAATATGAAACTAACTTTAAGGTTAGAAAAATAATTTTGACTCTACACTTCATATTTACAGAAGTGACATTTGTTGATCCTAATGAATTTTCTTTTAAAATGCAGCTATCTTTTGAGGAATAAAGGATAATATTCTACTCTATAGTTTCTAATTATATGATCTGTTATTTTATAAATTCTCATTTTCCTACATGAAAAAAGCTAAAAATTATATTATTGGTAATAATATAGATAGTGTACTAACGTATATAGTGTGGCTTTCATTATAGAAATAATGATCGATAAGTGATTGTTAAAATTAAGTAGCATATAAGCATGAAACCAACTGCAGAACAGTGAAACCTATTTGGGACAACACATTGGAACTGGAACACATATATTCAAAGGTTTGTGGCCATGATATGATAGTTTCTTGTGTTTGTTTGTTTGTTTGTTTGAGAGACAGTCTGGCTCTATCGCCCAGGCTGAAGTGCCATGCTATGATCTTGACTCACTGCAACCTCCACCTTCTGGGTTCAAGCAATTCTCTTGCCTCAGCCTCCTGAGTAGCTGGGAGGCGCATCACCAGGCCCCGCTAATTTTTGTATTTTTAGTAGAGAAGGGATTTCGCCATGTTGGCCAGGCTGGTCTCGAACTCCTGACCTAAAGTGATCTGCTGGCCTTGGCCTCCCAAAGTGCTAGGATTACAGGAGTGAGCCACTCCACCAGCCACAGTTTCTTAAGAAGGAATCATGAAGCCAGTGCTGTTGCCATTTGGAATTAAAGAGAATTTTCAATACAAATGAGGAAAATTGTTCTTACTTCATAGTCACAGTTTCTTTCTTTTTTTTCCCTTCCTTCTGTACATCCTTCCTTCCATCTTCTTTTATTTTTTGACCTAAAACAATATTTTAAAAAATCAATCATTTGAGTAATTTACTATACGGTATATGGCTCCAGATGACCTTCATAAGTAAAATATCAAATCTACCATTAAATATTGAAGATTTGCCATCAGTGAAATATTCAGTTGCCATTTAACTCATATTTGTGGTGTTACAAACATATTTACTTGTAGAACTCAAAGTAATAAAAAATATTATCCCTGAAACACTGTACCTTTACTAATGTTCAATATAGCTACTAATTTATTTCATGATAGGACATTTCTGTGGCTATGTAAAAAAAACATTTACCCCAAAACATGAGCTATCTGAATTACAATAAAATAATTTAACTTTCAAAGCAGCACTCTGACTTATTAGATAACTAACCTTCTAAGTCTGCTATAAAACTTTCACCTAGGGATGCTACCTCTAGCTAGCAAACTCTTTTTTCCAAACCCCTACATAGCCCCATTTACTTCTCCAGCTTTCTATACTTAGGTAGTATTATTGGCTAAGAATATATAATTCTAGATTTACCATTCAAGTGATTTCAAAGCACTCTATTCAGAGAAAACATAATTTATCATTGTGCAGATACATTTGAAACATTAGCAATGAAAATATTCTGATCATCTCTGAGCTTTGTAAGGTAGACTTTATCCAAGACACTGCTCTAGGCTCTATGTCTCACTGATTAAGTCTGTCATTTATTGGAGAGCTGCAGGCTTCTCCCTGTCAGCTCAGGTTTGTGTGCAGATAAGTCATGTGTTTAAAGCACACTGAATGTTAAAGCCACACTAACAGATGTAAAAAAAAAAAAAAAAAAAAAAAAAAAAAAAAGACAGGAGATATGGTTGTCACTTTTAAAGCATCTCAGAAATGAAATCATCTGTGGAGGCAGTCTTAAGGACCCAGTGAGCAAAGGTACCTTGTCTATGATTGTCATAAGCTGGTTGGGTTACACAGCATTGGCCCCTTAAATTCTTTCAGACCTGTGAGGGGAAGTATCCCTGTGTAGAGGACTTGACCTCACAGGACAGAAGCCAGTTGAGATCCTGTGATTCAAAATGATGCATTTGCCAGGTGTGGTGGCTTACACTTGTAATCCCAGCATTTTGGGAGGCCAAGGTGGGAGTATCACCTAAGCTCAGGAGTTTGAGACCAGCCTGGGCACCATAGTGAGAATTCATCTCTACAAAAAAACTTGAAAAATTAGCCAGGCACGGTTGTGTGATTCTGTAGTCCCAGCTACTTGAGAGGCTGATATGGGAGGACAGCTTTAGCCTGGGAGGCTGCAGTGAGCTTTGATCGTGCCAATGCACTCCAGCCTGGATGACAGAGCAAAATTCTGTCTCAAGCAAAAACAAAAACCAATACATTTGAGGAGGTCACCAATCCCTCAATATTATCCTTATTGACTTCTAATCATAATGGTGTCTTGATTTCCTTGTGTTGGATTACAAAAATTGAGAGGAAGAAAACAAAAAGATGATTGAAGTACGTAAAGCCACTACAGATAAACTTCATTTTCTCACAATCTTGTGTGGGACTTCTCTTGATTCTGAAGACATAACTCTGTGTAGATAAAGATGTAAACAGTCTTTCTCCATTAAGATTACCTCCTTTTCTTCTCATATTTAAGGTCCAATAAATTAAACATATTTTGAAAAAACTGGCATATATAAAAACATTTTACTAGATGGATTTGTATCTACTTACTGATTTTCACTACAATTTTAGGATTCAAAAAGTATAAATCCTAAAAGTTAATTAAATATCACGTGTGAGAATATGAGTGTTTACCTTCACATGCTGGGATGAGAAAGTCTGGCCTTTAGCCACTGCATCACCATTAGTATCCCATTGCTACTTCTAGAGTCTAGAATCTAGACCATTCATCCTTCTCTCAGCTTTGAATGCCATATTATCATACTTTATCACCACTATTCTCCGTCTGGATCATCACCAACTATTGGGTCATTTCCCATCATTGTTTGAAGAATCATTCCCAACTAGCTCTGAAAACCCCATATCCTAAATTAGATTTCAGATTTTATCCAATCCTTTTAAACAAGTCTTCCTTCCTCTTTTAATAAAACTTGATGATATCTACTTATTTCAGCTCCTCCACAAAAGCATTTCATAATCCTTCTAGCCCAGTGATTTTCAAACTTTACTTTGGATCACTTGGGCACTTTGATAAAATGCAGACTTTGATTCAACATATCTGGATGGAGCCTAAAATTATTTATTTCTGAAAAGCTCTTAGGTGATGCCAATGCTCCCAGTTCTCAGACAAACGTTGAGGAACAAGGTTCTAGCCTACCATGGTATCAACTTACTCTAAATTCATACAAGGCAGGCAGGCACCATATACGATTTATTCATCTTTGTATCTCCAGTGAGTCAGAATGCTTGACATATCACAATGCTCAATAAAATGTTTGCTAAATAAATTGATGGGCTGAATGAATAAATGTGTAACATTCCCTCTGACACTTAGAAAATTCTACTTAAGATAGATTTTTTTTTCTTTTTTTGATATAGCCTTGCTCTGTTGCCCAGACTAGAGTGCAGTGGCACAGTCTCAGCTCATTGTAACCTCCCCCTCCCTGGTTCAAGAGATTCTCCATATCTCAGCCATCGGAGTGGCTGAGGTTACAGGTGTGTGCCACCACACCCAGCTAATTTTTGTATTTTTAGTAGAGACAGTTTCGCCAACTTGGCCAGGCTAGTCTCGAACTCCTGAGCTCAAGTGATCTACCCACCTCAGCTTCCCACAGTGTTGGAATTACAGGCATGAGCCACCACATCCAGCCCAGACAGAATATTTTTATATGCACTTTTTCTTTGAAATGTAATTGAGGGCAGGTATCATACTTCTCTGTATCTTTAAAGGCCTGTACATGCCCTTTGTGCCCACAGAAAATAGGCAATCAACATAAATATTGACTAAACAATCAATTGATAAAAGGATTGATGGAATTGATTGAATAAGTAACTGAAAAAGAAGGGGCACCAGGTATAGTCTGCACTTGAGGTACCTAGAAGGTACGAGTCATTTAACAAGGTGGCTGTACTTATAGACTGAAAGCTTCAAGTCCAGCATAGGCAGAGCTAGAGAGCAGAAATATTAAAATGAGTAACCAGGAAAATGCATTTTGTAGACACAGACACAATCTAATGAGAAAAGTACTTCAGTTCGTTAAAATGCCAAGCCAGTGGTTGATATGCTTGGGAATAAAAACCAAGCATTATTGCATGGGTAGGCAGATGGTGCTTTTTTTTTCTTAATTCAACGTTTCATTTTTGTAAATAACAATGGAAATTGAAAAACTGGCATATATTAAGCTTTACAGACTATGTTAAGGGTTTTCAGAAGTGAATTTCCTCAACAATTTCTGCCTTTGGCATATTTAAATGTATACTGGCTTGTTGTATTATTTATTCAATATTTCACATCTATGTGTTATCTTCTCAACTGGGCTGTAGCCACCCAGAAATAGGGACTTTATTCATGCACATGGTGGGCACACAGTGATACTTGCTGAAAAAATAGAAAATTAGAAAAACTTGGATGATACACAACTCTAGTTTCTGGTATTGAACAGAGAAGAGCAAGGGTGGGCCTGGAAGTGAAACTTGAGGCATATTACTTAAGAACTTCTCAGACTGGAGAAGAAAACTCCATGTACGTTAGATATGAACTTCTTTCTTTCTTTTTTTTCCATTATATTCTCAGAAGATGAACTAACATAGAATTCTGTCAATGACTGGTTCTTTAAAAATAGCATATCATGTAAATAAATGAAAACTGTAGTGCCCCTGAAGCTTTCAGAATCATTTTACCAAATATTGATTCTGCCACCAAATTACAAATAAGCCAGACGCAAATAATTTATCAGTAGGAGCAATAAGAGATTATGTTTTGACTACATTATATTTGTCAGAAAAGTAACTAAGGTGTTGATTCTGAGATAGGGAATACACACACACACACATACACATATGTATGGGTTTAGAAAACTATACAGTTCAAAATATGCCTATGATGCTTCTGATTCATATTTTAATCTATTAACTACCTATTCTATAATTACTTAGAAAATTATGCTTTGATTCTGGTTAAAGATGGATTCTGCGAGAACATAGAAGCTTCTCATGCATACAGTATTTAAAATAGAATGAAATTAGCAATCCGTATCTTGAAATTATACATAACATTTAGCTTCATTTAAAATTAGAGTGCTAGAAGAAGCAGATTTCCATGGCATTTTCATTATGCAGAGAGGTAAACAACAAATAAATAAGCCATACATGAATAGGAAATTAACAGCATGATAATTGCTTTACTCCTACAGTGTGTACAATATTAAATCCTCAAATAAACACTTACTTAACCTCGTTCTCATGTGTGCCTATTGCTATCATCAAAAGCAGTATACCTAGAACTCAAACTAAGACAACTTCCATGATGAGGTACGAAGTCCACAGAAATCATTGCCATGCCCTGGAAATTTCAGAGTGATTTCTTAGGAAGTTCTGGTGCTGGTGGTACATTTGAAAACAGTGAACACGAGAGAAAATTTAGAAACGAATTAAGAACATACATTTCACATATTATTATTATCTTGCATATTCCATCATACTTAAGTTCTTTGCTAATTCTTAAAAAGCTTCATTCAGATCATCCATATAGGCACTCCAGGGAAGTGCTACCTTCCTGCTGAGACCACCTCCAAACTCTCTTTCACTCTAACACAGACCCCTGCTGACTTGTTTTACAATATTTAGGCAGGAAACTGTTAAACCTTATTTCTGTTGAATTGTTCCTTCTCTGCATAAGACAGAAATGCTTTTCATAGTTTTCTTACGGCTCTTAACAACAGCTAAAGCCTGTCTTGTGCTCTGGGCCCAGCCTTGCCCTAAATTTAACCCTAAGTAATGCTTTCTTCGTCTTAGTCATAACCTGAAAGTGAGTCATTTATAAAGAGGCCACTGGTACAACTGGAGTTTTCCAGTAAGTAAAGGTTAAAAGGTCAGCAATAATGTTACTGCTACCCTTATGAGTATGCAATTGGTGGAGTTCAAAGTTATTTGGATGCAACCTGACAAAAACATCTTTTCATTTTCCACAAGGTACTCAAGAGTAAGATTCAGAAGAGATCTATGGCTTGTGTACACATGAAACCGTCTTTCCTAGCCAGAGACATTAACCACTTCATTGGAAGCCAGCGACTAAAAAGTAATATAAAATAAATTAAATTAAATTAAAAGAAAAAGAAAAATAAAACAATTATGAGATCCAAAGAAAGGAAAATCTTGTTGTCCCAAATAAGCACTTTTAAACATAATTGTTTTATTGTTCTAGTGATAAAATTAGTATGTCTTTGTTGATCCACTTAAATTTGACTCAATGGGTAAATTTAAGCCTGAGGCTTTTATGCCATTATCAGAGGCTCTGTCAGTGAGTGCTTTAACCTAATTACATTTGATGCAGCAAATCAACAAAACCACTGCTGGTATGACCTCTGCCAAGAGGACTAGCGAGCTAGACAAATGGAGCTTAAGATGTTATTAGTTGTTCTGTTGCAAAGTTCCAGATACATCCCGACAGGAGGCTGTTGCATGACTTGGGCTTGCATCCTCCAGATGGCATTCTGCATTGGCTTGTGGCAAGGCTCACAGGGATACTGGCACATTTTCTCTGTCAAAATGAAAGTTTTCCAATTACAAGGAGATAATGTGAGGAGATGCAAACTTAATCTCTTGAACAAAAGGTTGCAAGCTGTGTAATAGTCATTTCAGGGGAGAGATTTCACTATAGTTCAATTGATTTAAACGTTGCAGATCACAAAATGGGCTATCTTTCCTAATAAAACCAAAGAATCAGCTGCAGTTGGTGCTATTTACTGGAACAGTGCTATAATGCTTTCATCATCTAAGAGATGCTTCTTTTAACAGTGTTCTTCCATGGAGTTGAAGTCTGTGCTCATTTTTTGTTTTTTTCCTAACGTATAAACAGGTACAAATAAGCCATTTTCCTTTTAGTTAAACACCAAATGCCTTAAATGAAGTCTTCAAGTTTAATGTTAAAAGATACCAAATCATAGAATTTCATTAGGAAGACTACAAGTTAAATGGTAAGAAAGCCCTATTCTCATCAAAACCTGTAAGACAACTTAGCTAAAATGCTAACAGTATTTTCTAACCCAGAGAATGCTAATAAAAATGGCATGTAGAACTCTCAGTCACTACGAGAATGAGGTGATACGCCTCAACACTTATCCAAAAATAACTGACTTATCCAAGTAAATCAGTAAGTACCTTGTTGTAAGGTTACTTCTTAGGAAGATAGGGATTTGCAAGTTGACATAAAGACGCTAAGACAAAGCAGGGAAGCACTTGTAGATCCCTTTCTACAAATCCAACGAGGACACTACATGAGAATGTGTGCCAGCTCTAAGAAGAATGTTTTACAGGATAACTACAACCACATTCTTGTGCTAAATGCATTAAACAGAATTTCAGCAGAGTTTAAGTGTTGAAATGATCATACAGTTCTAACGTAAGCAAAGATTCTTCAATATTTATACTGGATTCCTTTCTTCTGTGGTTTAAAGAGAATTAACTGATCCAAAATTTCTAACCACATATTCAGAATATTAAAAGAGAAAAGGCACATTTCCAAAAATTAAGGTAATTCATACACGGAAAAATATTTTTACCTCAAATTTCAAAACATTTAAAAAATATATGTTAGCCATTAAGATGAAGATCAATGACACAAGGTCATGCAAAAACACTGAATTGCAGTCAATAGGGTAAAATCATAGTGGGCAGCTGCCTTTTGTCATTTCCATAGAAAGTAGCTAGGAAACTGTCATGTCTTTACTGAAAATTCAGTCAGCTAAATAAAGCAGGAATATATATTCTAAGTAGTCTCAACTGCAACACTGTAAGATCTGTAAATCAGCCAGAAATATAAGCAAGGCCTTTGAATCTCTCAGAAAACTTAACAGATTCCTACCGAAGAGTTAACGTTTTCATGCAAGGAGCATTTTTTAAAAGCCTCAGCATCAACATAAAGTGGTCTATAACAGCTGTTGTAAAGCTCAACATCAATTTTATGTTGGCTCAACTACTAAACAGCAATCACAATGGCATCCCTTAGGAGGTATTTAAGGGCCCAAGAGTATAGCAATTTAAAAACTGAGTTGGAAATCAAAACAAATTCTCAGTCTGTTTACAAAAATACTTCTCCCTATGTTCTTGTACCACCACCTAGTGGTTACACGGCTCTCAATCTGACCATTGATAGAAACCAAATAGAAGAAAGGAAGAGGGAAGGAAGGGAGGGGGAGGAAAGTAAGAAAGGCAGGACGAAAGAAAAAGAGAAGACCATGAAAATAAAAAGAAAAAAAGGAGGAGAAAGTAAAAACAAACAAACAAAAGCAAAAGGAAGTACACATATAATTTTCAGATCTTAAGATCTATTTCCTAATAAAATTCATAGCATGTTACCAATTTGAACTAAAACACCATTTAAAACTATTTCTCTTTATACATTTATTAAGTACATGAAAATTCTATAGTCAATATAACAACTCCCTCATTTTTTTTAAAAAAGGAGTTGAATTTCTAGAGATGTATTTTACACTAGAGAACCTACAGCTGTATTTTCCTGTGTGTGACCTGATACAAGTACAAGATTATACCATTATTTTGTAATAGACTCATTATTGATCAGTAGAGCTATTTATATAAATTATGGTACATTCATAAGTAAAAATGAAGTGAATATTTATGTCTTGCTATGGCACAATCTCTAAGACATTTGGCTAAAGTGGAAGAAAAAGCAAGATGTGTAATCCTATGTTTTGGGACCTACCCCTTGTATAATGATATATATTTTCTTTTATATGTGTACGATATCTCTGGAGGGATAGACAAGAAGCTGGAAAAATTACCTCAACAGAGAAGAATTAGGTGAGCTGGAAGCTAAGGTATAAGGGAGACATTTTGTTGTTTTGTCGTTTAAACCATGTGAATATATTACTATTTAAAATTAAATAAATTTTAAATCACAAATCACAATCACAAAGGATTGTGTTTCTTAAATTTATTTAAAATTAAATAAAATTTATTATATTAAATTAAATTTAATTTAATAATTTAATTTAGATTAAATACATTTTAAATCTAAAAACTGGCACATGATTTAACAAATCTCTTATCTGAAGATTTTATAAATTAACAAAACCACCCTCCAAAGTTTCCATTAAAAGAAATATTTGTCACATTTAATGTGAATATAAATTTATTGTAAATGTAACAGAAATAGAAGCTTCACTCTTTCTCTGTAAAAAGAAATGCAGTAGTTTAAAGGGAGAAATTATTTGTAAAAGGCAGAAATTAAAGTAATAAAATACTAAAACCATTTCCATCTCATACTTTGACAAGCTCTACAGGCCTGGGTTGAGGACTGTTCTCAACAAGAGAGTTGGAATAGCTCAGGCTATCTGTGCTCCTGATTGAACCGTTAAGTACATTGGAGACAGCAGTAGCTGATGCCCAGATGTCCAAAGGTAGAAAAGTTGGGAACTATTAGGAGATGAAAAGAAGTAGGGAATGCATAAAGGGCAGTGTCTCTTTATGCCCTGGAGGAGGAGGAAGGGGAATGGAATTGGGACCATGTGAACCCAGCCTCAATTTTCACAAAGGATTGTGTTTTTAGACTTCAGCCTTTATCTTCTAAAAGAGACTGCACCCATTGCCACAGGGAGAGGCAGATAGGAGTAGCAGAAGAAAAGGGTCCATTGTAAAATTATGTGTTAAAATATTCATCTGTCAAATAAAACACTTAACATAAAGCATTATTTTTGTACTCCTGATATAGTAGTTCTTTATTTTTCATTAGTCTTTAAGCCTTAAAAAACGAACATATCTGAGAAGTCCTAGAGAAAATCTTGAGTACTCAGGGGAAGCTGTAAAATAGGGTTGTAGAGGAAAAAACTCAACATGTTTTGGCTCATGCGACCTGAAGAAACCAACATAATGGGACTGGAGCAGGCATACAAGATCACCAAAGGAAGCTCAGCATGGGTGAGGCACAGAAGAGGCAGTGTATCTGCAGCTCCCTAATACAAGAAAAATACTTTGGAATACTTGATTTTTGTTTCATGCCCTGATAAAAACTTTCTACTACTGATATGCCTATTTTCTTCATTTGTTGATATTCATATTATTCACAGTGTTTCAAAGGTCAATATAAGCAATGCCACTTTTCCAGGTGCTAAATTCTATAAAAAGTTCTTAAATGATATGTAAAATACTTAAACTTATTAACTACAAATAGATAGTTGTTTGGAACCAGGCATGAAATCAACATTATATTCTACTGAGGTTAAAAGATGTCCTTAATTAACACATGCTGTGAACTCAGTATTTGAGACACTGAAAATATTATTGAATAATATAGACTATTCTCTAATCAGAAGTGAGCGGGTTTGTTTGGGCAAAGGCATAGGGAAGAACATGTGTCTAAGAAGTAATCTTACAAAACGAGATATTCTCACGACAAGGTTGGTCTTTGGTTCAGCCTCATAGCTAGCTTTTGGACAAAATTGCATTGATGCTAACTAGCATAAGCATTGACACTTAAAAACATTAGAGCAAACTTACTTCTGATTTAATTTACATACTATTTTTATATTATTTTAAACATTTTTAAAAACCTTTAATTTTATTGTATTTTGACATGCAGTTGTAAGAAATAATGCAGAGAGATCCTATGTACTCTTTACCCAGTTTCTCCTAATAATGACATTTTTAAAAATTATAATGTAATATCACAACCAGGATATTGGCATATGAGAATACAGAAGATTTTCATTATCTCACGCATCACTCAAATGGCCCTTTTATAGCCATACACAATTATCTCCCCACTCCTTCCTTAACTCTCAGCAACCATTAATCTGTGCTCCATTTTTATATTTTACCTTTTCATGAATGTTATATGAATGGAATAGAACAGTATGTCATCTTTGGGCTTGGCTCTTTTCACTCAGCATAATTCTCTGGAGATTCATTCAGGTTACTTCCTGTAACGAGTAGTTCATTCCTTTTATTGTGAAGTAGTACTCTATCACACAAACGTATCATAGTTTGTCTAACCATTCTCTTGTTGCAAGGTATCTAGGTTGCTTCTAGTTTTCGGCTATTACTACTAATGAGGCTATAGGCATTTGTGAACAGGTTTTTGAATAAACATAATTCTTCATTTCTCTGGGATAAAGTCTCAAGAGTTTAATTGCTGGGTCATGTAGTAGTAGTTGGAATCATATACTATGTAGCCTTTTCAGGCTGGCTTCTTTTACTTAGTAATATGTATTTAAGGAGCTTCTATGTCTTTTTACTGCTTAGTAGCTCATTTCTTTTTAGTGCTGAATAATATTCTATTGCCTGGATGTACCACGGTTTATTCATCCATTCACCTACTGAAGGGCATTGCAGTTGCTTCCAAGTTTGGGCAATTACGAATAAAGCTGCTATCAACATCCATGCATGATTTTTTTGTGTGGACATATGCTTTCTACTTCTTTGGGTAAATATCAAGGAGTGTCACTGCTCACTGCTGGAACATATGGTAAGAGTATGTTTAGTCTTTTGAGAAACACCCAAACTGTTTTCCAGAGGGACTGTACCATTTTACAGTCCCATCAACTATATATGAGTGATTCAGTTTCTCTGAATCCTTGCCATCATTTGGTATTGTCACTATCTTTTATTTTAGCTGTCCTAATAGGTGTGTGCTGATATCTTATTATGGTTTTAATTTGCAGTTCCCAAATGACTAGATTGTTGAACATCTTTTTATGTGCTTATTTGCCACCAGTATGTCTTCAGTAGAATGCTTCTTCACATCATCTGTCCATTTTCATATTGAATTCTCTTTAATGTTGACTTTTGAGTGTTCTATGTATAAGTTCACAAATATTTTACATATAAGTTCTGTTTCAGATATCTTTGAAAATACTCTCTCCAGGTTTACCGCTTGTCTGCAGCTTGATTGTTTTTCTTTTTTAGTCAATTGGACTACATTGATTGAATTACATTGATAGATTTTCCAATGTTGAAGAGGCTTGCATACCTGGAATAAACCTCATTTGATCATGACAAATTCATTTTACAAAATGCTAAATTCTATTTGTTAATTTTGTAAAGCATTTTTGTGTCTATATACAGGACAGATACTGGTTTGTACTTTGTTCTGTGTTTGATTTTGGTATCAGGTTATTGCTAGTTTTATATAAATGATTGAAAATGTTCCCTCAGCTCCTCTTTTCTAGAAGAGATTGTGTAGAAGTGGTGTTAAATCTTCTTTAAATTTTTGGTAGATTTTTTTGTATGTAAAAATATCTGGGCTTGAAGATTTCTTTTTGGGGAGTATTTAATTTTAAATTAATTTTCTTAAAAGACATAGGTCTATACAAGTCATTTACTTCACAACAGGTGAGTTGTGATAATTCATGGTTTTGGGGGGAGAATTTGTTCATTTTATCTAAGTAACCAGATTTATGTGAGTGGTATTGTTGATGGTGTTCTCTTACCATTCTTTTGACATTATAAAAAGAAGTTTATAAATATTATTGAACCTTTCAAGGAACCAGCTTTTTTATTATTTTCTTTATTGTTTTCTGTTTTCAATGTTATTGTTTTCTGCTTTTAACTTTATTATTTCCTTCCTTCTGCTTGCTCTGGGTTTATTTGGGTCTTCTTTTTCTAGTTTCTTTAGTGGGGAGCTTAAATTATTGACTTGAGATTTTAGGCTACATATTTTCCTTTTAGCATTATTTTAGCTGTATCCCAAAAGTTTCTATATGTTATATGTTTATTTCCATTCAGTTCATTGTATTTAAAAACATTTCTTCTAAGACTTACTCTTTGACCCATGGATTATTTAGAAGTATAATATTAGTTTCCAAGTATTTGAAAATGTTCTTGTTATCTCTTTGTTGTTTCTAGTTTGATAGCATTGTGGGCAAATAACACATGTTGCATGATTTCAATTCTTTAAAATTTGTTAAAGTTTGTTTTATGGTGCAAGATATGGTTTATCTTATATGTTTTGTATTATATGTTCTGTGGACACTTGAAAAGTAATCTGCTCTTATTGGATGAAATTTTCTTTAACAGTTAATTAGATCCTGTTGGTTGACGGTGGTGTTGAGTTCTTCTGTATCTTTAATAATCTTTTGTCTAGTTACATCAATTGGTATGGGGGGATGTGAACCCCTCAACTTTATTGAATTTAACCATTTCTCCTTTCAGTTCTAGCAGCTTTTGCTTTACATATTTTGCATCTCCATTTTTTGGTGCATATACATTTAAGATTATCATGTCTTGATGGTGGATTGACACTTTTATCATAATATAATGTCCCTCTCTGTCTCTGGTAATTTTCTTTGCCCTGAGTTGATTTATCTAATATTAATAGAGCTACTCCTGCTTTCCTTAGATTAATGTTAGCACTATATATATATATATATATATATATATATATATAGAGAGAGAGAGAGAGAGAGAGAGAGAGAGAGAGAGAGAAAAGGAGAGGGAGAGACAGACAGAGAGAGAGAGAGATACTTTAGCAATAGATAGATAGATAGATAGATAGATAGATAGATAGATAGATAGATGCTGTGTTTGGTTTTCTGTCCTTGGAATAGTTTGCTCAGAATTATGGTTTCCAGCTTCATGCATGTCCCTACAAAGGACATGAACTCATCTTTTTTTATGGCTGCATAGTATTTCATGGTGTATATGTGCCATATTTTCTTAATCCAGTCTATCATTGATGGACATTTGGGTTGGTTCCAAGTCTTTGCTATTGTGAATATTGCTGCAGTAAACATACGTGTGCATGTGTCTTTATAGCAGCATGATTTTTAACCCTTTGGGTATATCCAATAATGGGATCGCTGGGTCAAATGGTATTTCTAGTTCTAGATCCTTGAGGAATCACCACACTGTCTTCCATGATAGATGAACTAGTTTACACTCCCATCAACAGTGTAAAAGTGTTCCTATTTCTCCACATCCTCTCCAGCACCGGTTGTTTCCTGATTTTTTAATGATCCCCATTCTAACTGGTGTAAGATGGTATCTCATTATCGTTTTGATTTGCATTTCTCTAATGACCGTCACCATGATGAGCATTTTTTCATGTGTCTGTTGGCTGCATAAATGTCTTCTTTTGAGAAGTATCTGTTCATATCCTTCACCCACTTTTTGATAGGGTTGATTTTTTTCTGTAAATTTGTTTAAGTTCCTTGTAGATTCTGGATATTAGCCCTTTGTCAGATGGGTGGATTGCAAAAATTTTCTCCCATTCTGTAGGTGCCTGTTCACTCTGATAGTAGTTTCTTTTACTGTGCAGAAGCTCTTTAATTTAATTAGATCCCATTTGTCTATTTTGGCTTTTGTTGCCATTGCTTCTGGTGTTTTACTCATGAAGTCCTTGCCCATGCCTATGTCCTGAATGGTATTGCCTAGGTTTTCTTCTATAGTTTGTATGGTTTTAGGTCTTAACATTTAAGTCTTTAATCCATCTTGAATTAATTTTTGCATAAGGTGTAAGGAAGTGATCCAGTTTCAGCTTTCTACATATGGCTAGCCAGTTTTCCCAGTACCATTTATTAAATAGGGAATCCTTTCCCCATTTCTTGTTTTTCTCAGGTTTGTCAAAGATCAAATGGTTGTAGATGTGTGGTATTATTTCTGAGGCCTCTGTTCTGTTCCATTGGTCTATATCTCTGTTTCGGTACCAGTACCATGCTGTTTTGGTTACTGTAGCCTTGTAGTATAGTTTGAAGTCAGGTAGTGTTATGCCTCCAGCTTTGCTCTTTTTGCTTAGAGTTGTCTTGGCAATGTGGGCTCTTTTTTGTTTCTATATGAACTTTAAAGAAGTTTTTTCCAATTCTGTGAAGAAAGTCATTGGTAGCTTGATGGGGATGGCATTGAATCTATAAATTACCTTGGGCAGTATGGCCATTTTCATGATATTGATTCTTCCTATCCATGAGCATGGAATGTTCTTCCATTTGCTTGTGTGCTCTTTTATTTCATTGAGCAGTAGTTTGTGGTTCTCCTTGAAGAGGTCCTTTACATCCCTTGTAAGTTGGATTCCTAGGTATGTTATTCTCTTTGAAGCAATTGTGAATGGGAGTTCACTCATGATTTGGCTCTCTGTTTGTCTGTTATTGGTGTATAGGAATGCTTGTGATTTTTGCACATTGATTTTGTATCCTGAGACTTTGCTGAAGTTGCTTATCAGCTTAAGGAGATTTTGGGCTGAGACGATGGGGTTTACTAAATATACAAACATGTCATCTGCAAACAGGGACAATTTGACTTCCTCTTTTCCTAATTGAATACCCTTTATTTCTTTCTCCTGTATGAGTGCCT
Source organism: Macaca nemestrina (assembly GCF_043159975.1). Classification (NCBI taxonomy): domain Eukaryota; kingdom Metazoa; phylum Chordata; class Mammalia; order Primates; family Cercopithecidae; genus Macaca; species Macaca nemestrina. Next base: position 78,996,516 of record NC_092135.1, on the reverse strand, counting down.
CGTCCAGAACTTTCAACACTATGCTGAATAGAAGTGGTGAGACAGGGCATCCCTGTCTTGTGCCAGTTTTCAAAGGGAATGCTGCCAGTTTTTGCCCATTCAGCATGATATTGGCTGTGGTTTTGTCATAAATAGCTCTTATTATTTTGAGATATGTCCCATCAATACCTAGTTTATCGAGAGTTTTTAGCATGAAGGGCTGTTGAATTTTGTCAAAGGCCTTTTCTGCATATATTGAGATAATCATGTGGTTTTTGTCTTTGATTCTATTTATATGATGGATTACATTTACCGATTTGCATGTGTTGAACCAGCCTTGCATCCCAAGGATGAAGCCAACTTGATCATGGTGGATAAGATTTTTGATTTGCTGCTGGATTCGGTTTGCCAGTGTTTTATTGAGGATTTTCGCATCGATGTTCATCAGGGATATTGGTCTAAAATTTCCTTTTTTTGTTGTTGTTTCTCCCAGGCTTTGGTATCAGGATGATGCTGGCCTCATAAAATGAGTTAGGGAGGATTCCTTCTTTTTCTATTGATTGGAATAGTTTGAGAAGGAACGGTACCAGCTCTTCTTTGTACCTCTGGTAGAATTCAGCTGTGAATCCATCTGTTCCTGGACTGTTTTTGGTTGGTAGGCTATTAATTATTGCCTCAATTTCAGATCCTGTTAATGGTCTATTCAGGGATTCAATTTCTTCCTTGTTTAGTCTTGGGAGGATGTACATATCCAGGAATTTGTCCATTTCTTCCAGATTTTCTAGTTTATTTACGTCGAAGTGTTTATAGTGTTCTCTGATGGTAGTTTGTATTTCTGTGGGATCAGTGGTGATATCCCCTTTATCATTTTTTATTGCATCTATTTGATTTTTCTCTCTTTTCTTCTTTATTAGTCTTGCTAGCAGTCTATCAATTTTGTTGATCTTTTCAAAAAACCAGCTCCTGGATTCATTGATTTTTTGAAGGATTTTTTTGTGTCTCTATCTCCTTCAGTTCTGCTCTGATCTTAGTTATTTCTTGCCTTCTGCTAGCTTTTGAATGTGTTTGCTCTTGCTTTTCTAGTTCTTTTAATTGTGATGTTAGAGTGTCAATTTTAGATCTTTCCTGCTTTCTCTTGTGGGCATTTAGTGCTATAAATTTCCCTCTACACACTGCTTTAAATGTGTCCCAGAGATTCTGGTATGTTGTATCTTTGTTCTCATTGGTTTCAAAGAACATCTTTATTTCTGCCTTCATTTCATTATGTACCCAGTAGTCATTCAGGAGCAGGTTGTTCAGTTTCCATGTAGTTGAGCAGTTTTGAGTGAGTTTCTTAATCCTGAGTTCTAGTTTGAATGCACTGTGGTCTGAGAGACAGTTTGTTATAAGTTCTGTTCTTTTACATTTGCTGAGGAGTACTTTACTTCCAACTATGTGGTCAATTTTGGAATAAGTGCAATGTGGTGCTGAGACGAATGTATATTCTGTTGATTTGGGGTGGAGAGCTCTGTAGATGTCTATTAGGTCCACGTGGTGCAGAGCTGAGTTCAAGTCCTGGATATCCTTGTTAACTTTCTGTCTTGTTGATCTGTCTAATGTTGAGAGTCGGGTGTTGAAGTCTCCCATTATTATTGTGTGAGAGTCTAAGTCTCTTTGTAGGTCTCTAATGACTTGCTTTATGAGTCTGGGTGCTCCTGTATTGGGTGCATATATATTTAGGATAGTTAGCTCTTCTTGTTGAATTAATTCCTTTACCATTATGTAATGGCCTTCTTTGTCTCTTTTGATCTTTGTTGGTTTAAAGTCTGTTTTATCACAGACTAGGATTGCAACTCCTGCTTTCTTTTGTTTTCCATTTGCTTGGTAGATCTTTCTCCATACTTTATTTTGAGCCTATGTGTGTCTCTGCATGTGAGATGGGTCTCTTGAATATAGCACACTGATGGGTCTTGACTATCCAATTTGCCATTCTGTGTCTTTTAATTGGGGCATTTAGCCCGTTTACATTGAAGGTTAATATTGTTATGTGTGAATTTGATCCTGTCATTATGATGTTAGCTGGTTACTTTGCTTGTCATTTGACACAGTTTCTTCCTAGCATCGATGGTCTTTACAATTTGGCATGTTTTTGCAATGGCTGGTACTGGTTGTTCCTTTCCATGTTTAGTGCTTCCTTCAGGAGCTCTTGTAAAGCAGGCCTGGTGGTGACAAAATCTCTCAGCAGTTGCTTGTCTGTAAAGGATTTTATTTGTCCTTCAGTTATGAAGCTTAGTTTGGCTGGATATGAAATTCTGGGTTGAAACTTCTTTTCTTTAAGAATGTTGAATATTGCCCCCACTCTCTTCTGGCTTGTAGAGTTTCTGCAGAGAGATCTGCTGTTAGTCTGATGGTCTTCCCTTTGTAGGTAACTAGACCTTTGACTCTGGCTGCCCTTAACATTTTTCCCTTCATTTCAACCTTGGTGATTCTGACAATTATGTGTCTTGGGGTTGCTCTTCTCGATGAGTATCTTTGTGGCATTCTCTGTATTTCCTGAATTTGAATGTTGGCCTGCCTTGCTAGGTTGTGGAAGTTCTCCTGGATAATATCCTGCAGAGTGTTTTCCAACTTGGTTCCATTGTCCCCATCACTTTCAGGTACACCAATCAAATGTAGATTTGGTCTTTTCACATAGTCCCATATTTCTTGGAGGCTTTGTTCATTTCTTTTTACTGTTTTTTCTCTAAACTTCTCTTCTTGCTTCATTTCATTCATTTGATCTTCAGTCACTGATACCCTTTCTTCAACTTGATAGAATCGACTACTGAAACTTGTGCATGATTCACGTAGTTCTCATGCCATTGTTTTCAGCTCCATCAGGTCACTTAAGGTCTTCTCTACGCTGTTTATTCTAGTTAGCCATTTGTCTGGTCGTTTTTCTAGGTTTCTAGCTTCTTTGAGATGCGTTCGAACATCCTTCTTTAGCTTGGAGAAGTTTGTTGTTATCGATCTTCTGAAACCTACTTCTGTAAACTCGTCAAAGTCATTCTCTGTCCAGCTTTGTTCTGTTGCTGGCGAGGAGCTGTGATCCTTTGGAGGAGAAGAGGTGTTCTGATTTTTAGAATTTTCAGCTTTTCTACTCTGGTTTCTCCCCATCTTTGTAGGTTTTATCTACCTTGGTCTTTGATGATGGTGACCTACAGATGGGGTTTTGGTGTGGATGTCCTTTTTGTTGATGTTGATGCTATTCCTTTCTGTTTGTTAGTTTTCCTTCTAACATTCAGGACCCTCAGCTGTAGATCTGTTGGAGTTTGCTGGAGGTCCACTCTAGACTCTTTTGCCTGGGTATCACCAGCCAAAGTGCAGAACAGCAAATATTGTAGAACAGCAAATGTTGCTGCCTGATCCTTTCTCTGGAAGCTTCGTCTCAGAGGGGCACCTGGCTGTATGAGGTGTCAGTCAGCCCCTACTGGGAGGTGTCTCCCAGTTAGGCTACTCAGGGGTCAGGGACCCACTTGAGAAGGGAATCTGTCCATTCTCAGATCTCAAACTCTGTGCTGGGATAACCACTACTCTCTTCAAAGCTGTCATACAGGACGTTTAAGTCTGCAGAAGTTTCTACTGCCTTTTGTTCAGCTATGCCCTGCCCCCAGAAGTGGAGTCTACAGAGGCAGTCAGGCCTCCTTGAGCTGCGGTGGGCTCTACCCAGTTCGAGCTTCCTGGCTGCTTTGTTTACCTAGTCAAGCCTCAGCAATGGCAGACACCCCTCCTCCAGCCTCATTGCCACCTTGCAGTGCGATCTCGGACTGCTGCGCTAGCACAGAGCAAGGCTCTGTGGGTGTGGGACCTGTGGAGCCAGGCATGGGATATAATTTCCTGGTGTGCCGTTTGCTAAGACTGTTGGAAAAGTGCCATTTTGTTTTTTGTTTTCCTTGTTCTGCTCTTCATTTCTCTGTTTCCTTTTTCTGGCTTCCAGTGAGTCACTTGAAATTTTTTTTTTTTTTTTTTTTGAGACGAAGTCTTGCTCTATCACCCAGGCTGGAATGCAGTGGCGGGATCTCAGCTCGCTGCAAGCTCTGCCTCCCAGGTTCACGCCATTCTCCTGCCTCAGCCTCCTGAGTAGCTAGGACTACAGGCACCTGCCACCTCGCCCAGCTAGCTTTTTGTATTTTTTTTAGTAGAGACGGGGTTTCACCATGTTAGCCAGGATGGTCTCAATCTTCTGACCTTGTGATCTGCCCATCTCGGCCTCCCAAAGTGCTGGAATTACAGGCTTGAGCCACTGCGCCCGGCCTGAAAATTTTTTAGAATTGCATTCTGATTCATCTGTAATAATTTTTAATATATCTCTTTGTATACCGTTTTAGTAGTTGCTTTAAGTATTACTTTATATACATAAACAATTTATCATAAAGTCTACTGGTGTTAACCTTTTACCAGTTCAAGTCAAATATAGAAACCTTACCTCCCTTTACTTCCCTTTACCTCCTTCTGTTTATAATTGTCTCAAATATTTCCTTCGCATACATTTAAAATCATATCAGGAAGTGTTATAATTTTTGCATCAATCATCAAACATAATTTAGAAGACTTGTTTATTAAATTTTATTTTATTCATCTATGTTTTGCCTATGGAAAGGCTCCAGAACTGGAAGCACTGGTACCTTGAAAAGGAGGAGCATGGCACAGACATGGGCTCCTGAAAACAGGAGCATGAGTTGAAAGTTAAGTTTGTCTAATTAGCAATCAGACACTTAGATTTCCACCCCCACCTTGTGCAGCTTGCCACTATTTCTCATATTATGGGTGTCTGAGGGACAACAGACATAGCTGGAGAAAAGGTGAGACATCTAAGGAAGGCAAGGGTATTATGTAAGAATCTGCACACCAGCAATAACAAGAGACATACCTCTCTCCCTATGCTCTACTCTGCTCCCAGTTTTTGGCAAACAAGATACTATTCCCAGGCTGAAAACAGAAAGATTCCTTTGATTGCTAACTTAAGCCTAAAACAAAAGGCCTAAATATACTGGCCTCTAGGCGTTTTATCTTTGAAAATACTTATAATCTTAGGGTGAATCATACCCAGTCAATATGCACAACCATGCACACACAGAGCTTCCAAACAGCATTGTAGTGACCAACTCTGAAATATGAATGGACAGCCAAGAATCAGCTGGCATTTAAGAACATTTTCTGATGTGAAAGAGGAAAATCAAGGCAAATAACAAGAAAAAAAATTTTGCAAGAATCAGGGACAATGCATAAGGGGAAGAGAAGTTAAGAGAGAGAGATTTTGAGAGAGAGAGAGATTGTGATTGCATTCATGAAGAGCAAAACACCAGAAAAGAAAAACATTCAAGAAAGAGCTCCTGAAAATTAAAAAAAATAATAATAACAAAAATAAAGGATTCAATAACAGGTGGGAGGTAATTTTGAGATGTCTCTTAAAAGAAAATAAAAACCACACACTGAGAAAAAGCATGAAGAGTAGGAGAGACAAAAAAATAAGAGAATCAAATTAGGAGTTTGAACATCCATTAATAAGAGTTCCACAAAGCTGAAGCAGATAAAGTAACAAGGAAGACATTATTTGTATTAGTTCATTATCACACTGTTATAAAGAACTACCTGAGATGACTGTAATTTATGAAGAATAAAAGATTTAATTGACTGACAGTTCCTCATGGCTTGGGAGGCCTCAGGCAACTTACAATCATGGCAGAAGGCAAAAGGGTAGCAAGCATATATTACCACAGTGAAGCAGGAGAGAGAGAGAGAGCAAAGAGGGAAGTGGCACACTTTTAAACCATTAAATCTTATGAGAACTTACTCACTATCACAAGAAGAGCAAACGGGAAATCTGGCCCCATGATCCAATCACCTTGCACCAGGCCCCTACCCTGACATGTGGGGATTACAATTTGACATGAGATTTGTGTGGGAACACAGAGCTAAATCATATCATTCTGCTTCTGGCCCTCCCAAATCTTATGTCCTCACAACATAATCATGCCTCATCAACAATCCCCCAAAGTCTTAACTCATTCTGGTACTTACCCAAAAGTCCAAGTCCAAAGTCTCTTCTGAGACAAGGCAAGTCCCTTCTGCCTATGAGCCTGTAAAATCAAAACCAAGTTATTTACTTACAACGTATAATTGGGGTACAGGCATTGGGTAGATGTCCCCATTCCAAAAGGGAGAGATTGGCCAAAACAGAGGGGCTGCAGCCCCCACCCTAGTCTGAAACCTAACAGGGCAGCCATTAAATCTTAAAGCTCCAAAATATTCTTTGACTCCATGTCTCTCATCCAGGGCATACTGATGCAAAGGGTGGGCTCCCACAGCCTTGGGCAGCTCTGCCCTGTGGCTTTGGAGGGAACAGCCCCTGTTGCTGCTCTCATGTGCTGGCAATAAGCGCCTGCACCTTTACCAGGTGCACGAGGCAAGTTGTCAGTGAATCTACCATTCTGGGGTCTGGAGGATGATGGCCCTCTTCTCATAGCTCCACTAAGCAGTGGCCCAGTGGGGACTCTGTGTAGGGGCTTCAATTCCACATTTCCCCTCTGCACTGCTCTAACAGAGGCTCTCCATGAGGGTTCTGCCCCTGCAGCAGACTTCTGCCTGGAAATCCAGGCATTTCCATACATCCTCTGAAATCTAGGCAGAGGCTGCTAAGCCTCAACTCTTTACCTCTACACACATTCAGGCCCAACACCACATGAAAGCCTCTAAGACTTGGGGCTTGTACCCGCTGAACCAATGGCCTGAGCTGTACCTTGGCTCCTTTAAGCCATGGCTTGAGCTGGAGCTACTGTGATGCAGGGCACCAAGCCCCAAGGCTGCACAGAGCAGCAGTGGGGCCCTAGGCCCAGCCCACTAAACTATTTTTCCCTCCTAGGCCTCTGGGCCTATGATGGGAGGGGCTGCTGCAAGGATCTCTGACATGCCCTGGAGACTTTTTCCTCACTGTCTCGGCTACTAACATTCAGCTCGTTATTACTTATGCAAGTTTCTGAAGCTGGCTTGAATTTCTCCCCTAGAAAATGGGTTTTCCTTTTCTACCACATGGCCAGTCTGCAAATTTTTCAAACTTTTATGCTCTGCTTCCCTTTTAAACGTAAGTTCCAATTTCAGACCATCTCTTTCTTCATGTGTATGAGTGTACACTTTTAGAAAAAGCCAGGTCACTTCTTGAACATTTTTCTGCTTAGAAATTTCTTCCACCAGATACCTTAAATCATCTCTCTCAAGTTAAAAGCTCCACACATCTCTAGAGCAGGGGGAAAATGCCACCAGCATCTTTGCTAAAGCATACCAAGAGTGACCTTTACTCCAGTTCTCAAAAAGTTCTTCATCTCCATCTGAGACCACCTCAGCCTGGATTCATTGTTCCTATCACTATCGGCATTTTGGTCACAACTATTCAACAAGTCTCTAGGGAGTTCCAAACTTTCTCTTATCTTCCTATCTTCTTCTGAGCCCTCCAAACTCTTCCAATTTCTTTCCATTACCCAGTTCCAAAATCACTTCCACATTTTCAGGTATCTTTATACGAATGCCCCACTTCTCTTGGTACCAACTTTCTGTATTTGTTCATTATCGCACTGCTATAAAGAACTACTTGAGACTGGGTAATTTATAAAGAAAAAAGATTTAATTGACTCACAGTTCTGCATGGCTGGGGAGGCCTTATTAAACTTACAATCATGGGGGAAGGTGAAGGGGAAGCAAGCATGTCTTACCACAGAGAAGCAGGAGAGAGAGAGAGCAAAGCGGGAGGTACCACATTTTTAAACCATCAGATCTTGTGAGAACTCACTATCATGAGAATAGCAAGGGGAGAAATCTGCCCCCATGATCCATTGCCTCTCACCAGGTCCCTCCCCTGACCCCTCACACATGGGGATTACAATTGGACATGAGTTTTGGGTGGGTACACAGAGCCAGACCATATCATTATTAAATAACAAATAGTGTGGAATTCAAACTGGAACTGGAGGACAAAGGATCCAAGAGTGCTGACTTTGAGGGAAAAAATGAAACTGATAGATTTTTTTATTTTAATTTTTAAAATTTTTGTGAGTACATAGTAGGTATATACTTATGGGGTACGTGAGATTTTTTGATACAGGTATGCAATATGAAATAAATACATCATGGGGAAAAAGGTATCCATTCCCTAAATCATTTATCCTTTAGGTTACAAACGATCCAATTACACTCTTTAAATTATTTTAAATGTACAATTATTATTGACTATAGTCACCCTATTGTGCTATCAAATAGTAGGTCTTATTTATTCTTTCCCATTCACAATCTCCATCTCCCCACTATTCTCCCACTATTTTTTTCTAGCATCTGGTAACCATCCTTTTACTATCTATATCCATGACTTCTGTTTTGATGTTTAGATTCTTCAAATAAGTGAGAGCATGAGATGCTTGTCTTTCTGTGCCTGGTTTATTTCACTTAACATAATGATTTCTAGTTCCATCTGTGTTGTCACAAATGACTGGATCTCATTCTTTTTTATGGCTGAATAGTACCTCACTGTGTAAATGTAACACATGTTTTTTAACCATTCATCTGTTGATGGACACTTAGGTCGATTCCAAATCTTAGCTATTGTGAATAGTGCTGCAACAAACACAGGAGTGCAGATAACTCTTTGATATACTGATTTCCTTTCTTTTGGGTATATATCCAGCAGTGGGATTGCTGGATCATACAGTAGCCCAATTTTTAGTTTTTTCTTTTTTTTTTTTAATTTTTGAGGAACCTCAAAACTGTTCTCCATAGTGGTTGTACTAATTTACATTCCCACCAACAGTGTACAAGGATTCCCACTACTCCACAGTGTCATCAGCATTTTTTATCACTTGTCTCTTGGATATAAGCTATTTTAACTGGACTGAGATGGCTGAGATGATGTAGTTTCGATTTGGGTTTCTCTGATGGTCAGTGATACTGAGCACTTTTTCTTATGCCTGTTTGCCATTTGTATGTCTTCTATTGAGAAATGCCTACTCAAATCTTTTGCCCATTTTTATTTCTTTTTCTTATTTATTTATTTATTTTTATTATTATACTTTAAGTTCTAGGGTACATGTACATAACGTGCAGGTTTGTTACATATGTATACTTGTGGCATGTTGCTGTGCTGCACCTATCAACTCGTCAGCACCCATCAACTCATCATTTACATCAGGTATAACTCCCAGTGCAATCCCTCCCCCCTCCCCCCTCCCCCCTCCCCATAATAGGCCCCGGTGTGTGATGTTCCCCTTCCCGAGTCCAAGTGATCTCATTGTTCAGTTCCCACCTATGAGTGAGAACATGCGGTGTTTGGTTTTCTGTTCTTGTGATAGTTTGCTGAGAATGATGGTTTCCAGCTGCATCCATGTCCCTACAAAGGACACAAACTCATCCTTTTTGATGGCTGCATAGTATTCCATGGTGTATATGAGCCACATTTTCTTAATCCAGTCTGTCACTGATGGACATTTGGGTTGATTCCAAGTCTTTGCTATTGTGAATAGTGCCGCAATAAACATAATATGTGCATGTGTCTTTATAGCAGCATGATTTATAATCCTTTAGGTATATACCCAGTAATGGGATGGCTGGGTCATATGGTACTTCTAGTTCTAGATCCTTGAGGAATCGCCATACTGTTTTCCATAATGGTTGAACTAGTTTACAATCCCACCAACAGTGTAAAAGTGTTCCTATTTCTCCACATCCTCTCCAGCACCTGTTGTTTCCTGACTTTTTAATGATTGCCATTCTAACTGGTGTGAGATGGTATCTCATTATCGTTTTGATTTGCATTTCTCTAATGACCGTCACTACGATGAGCATTTTTTCATGTGTCTGTTGGCTGCATAAATGTCTTCTTTTGAGAAGTATCTGTTCATATCCTTCACCCACTTTTTGATGGGGTTGATTTTTTTCTGTAAATTTGTTTAAGTTCTTTGTAGATTCTGGATATTAGCCCTTTGTCAGATGGGTAGATTGCAAAAATTTTCTCCCATTCTGTAGGTTGCCTGTTCACTCTGATGGTAGTTTCTTTTGCTGTGCAGAAGCTCTTTAGTTTAATTAGATCCCATTTGTCAATTTTGGCTTTTGTTGCCGTTGCTTCTGGTGTTTTAGACATGAAGTCCTTGCCCATGCCTATGTCCTGAATGGTATTACCTAGGTTTTCTTCTAGGGTTTTTATGGTTTTAGGTCTAACATTTAAGTCTCTAATCCATGTTGAATTAATTTTCGTATAAGGAGTAAGGAAAGGATCCAGTTTCAGCTTTCTACTTATGGCTAGCCAATTTTCCCAGCACCATTTATTAAATAGGGAATCCTTTCCCCATTTCTTGTTTTTCTCAGGTTTGTCAAAGATCAGATGGCTGTAGATGTGTGGTATTATTTCTGAGGACTCTGTTCTGTTCCATTGGTCTATATCTCTGTTTTGGTACCAGTACCATGCTGTTTTGGTTACTGTAGCCTTGTAGTATAGTTTGAAGTCAGGTAGCATGATGCCTCCAGCTTTGTTCTTTTGACTTAGGATTGTCTTGGCAATATGGGCTCTTTTTTGGTTCCATATGCTGTTTTTTCCAATTCTGTGAAGAAACTCATTGGTAGCTTGATGGGGATGGCATTGAATCTATAAATTACCTTGGGTAGTATGGCCATTTTCACGATATTGATTCTTCCTATCCATGAGCATGGTATGTTCTTCCATTTGTTTGTGTCCTCTTTTATTTTGTTGAGCAGTGGTTTGTAGTTCTCCTTGAAGAGGTCCTTTACATCCCTTGCAAGTTGGATTCCTAGGTATTTTATTCTCTTTGAAGCAATTGTGAATGGAAGTTCATTCATGATTTGGCTCTCTGTTTGTCTATTACTATTTGGCTCTCTGTTTGTCATAAGAATGCTTGTGATTTTTGCACATTAATTTTGTATCCTGAGACTTTGCTGAAGTTGCTTATCAGCTTAAGGAGATTTTGGGCTGAGATGATGGAGTTTTCTAAATATACAATCATGTCATCTGCAAACAGGGACAATTTGACTTCTTCTTTTCCTAACTGAATACCCTTGATTTCTTTCTCTTGCCTGATTGCCCTAGCCAGAACTTCCAACACTATGTTGATTAGGAGTGGTGAGAGAGGGCATCCCTTGCCCATCTTTTATTGGATTATTAGACTCTTTCCTAGAGTTGTTTGAGCTCCTTATATATTCTGATTATTAATCCCCTGTAAGATGAGTGGTTTGCAAATATTTCCTCCCATTCTGTCGGTTGTCTTTTCACTTTGTTTGACTGTATCCTTTGCTGTGCAGTAGCTTTTTAACTTGATGTGACCCCATTTGTCCATTTTTGCTTTGGTTGCCTATGCTTATGTGTTATTATTCAAGAAAGATGTGCCCAGACAAATGTCCTAGAGAGTTTTCCCAGGGTTTTCTTGTAGTAATTTCATAGTTTGAGGTCTTAAAGTCTTTAATCCATTTTGATTTGATTCTTGTATATGGTGACTGACAAGGGTCTAGTTTCATTCTTCTGCATGTGGATATTCAATTTTACCAACACCATTTATTGATGAGACTGTCTTTTCCCCAGTGTGTGTTCTTGGCACCTTTGTCAAAAATAAGTTCACTGTGGATATGTGGATTTTTTTCTGGGATGCTATTCTGTTCCATTTCTGTATGTGTCTGTTTCTATACCTGAACCAGGCTTTTTTGATTACTATAGCTCTGTAGATCATTTGAAGTCAGGTAATGGGATTCCTCCAGTTTTGTCCCTTTTGCTTAGGACAGTTTTGGCTATTCTGGGTCTTTTGTGGTTCCATATCAATTTTAGGATTGCTTTTTCTATTTCTGTAGAAATAGAAATAGAAAATGTTATTGGTATTTTGATAGGGATTGCACTGAATATGTAGATTTCTTTGGGTAGTACAGACATTTTAGCAATACTGATTCTTCCAGTCCAGGAGCATTAAATCGTTTTCCAATTTTGTGTCCTTTTCTGTTTCTTTCATCAATGTTTTGTAGTTTTTGTTATAGATATCTTTCACTTCTTTGTTTAAGTTAATTCCTAGGTATTTAATTTTATGTGTGGCTATTGTATTTTTTTTTTAATTTCTTTTTCACATTGTTCCCTGTTGGCATTTAGAAATGCTATTGATCTTTGTATGTTGCTTTTGTATCTTACAAATTTACTGAATTTATTTAACAGTTTTAATAGGTTTCCTGTGGAATCTTTAGATTTTTCCAAATATGTCATATCATCAGCAAACAAGGATAAGTTGACTTCTTCATTTTCAATTTGGATGCACTTTATAGCTTTCTCTTGTCTGATTGCTCTAGCTAGAACTTCCAGTAGTATGTTGAATAACAGTGGTGACAGTGAATATCCTTGTCATTAGAGTAAAAGGCTTTCAATTTTTTTTTCCCATTCAGCATGATACAGGCTGGGGGTCTGTCACATATGGCTTTTATTATGTTATGAAGTATGTTCCTTCTACACCTAGTTTTTTAAAGGTTTTTACCATGAAGGAATATTGAATTTTCTCAAAGGCTTTTTCAGCATCAATTGAGATAATCATATGGTTTTCGTCCTTCATTCTGTTAATATGATGTATCACACTGACTGATTTGCATAGTTGAACCATCCTGGCATCCCAGGGATAAATCCCACTTGGTCATGATAATGATCTTTCTAATGTATTATTAAATTTGGTTTGCTAGTATTTTGTTGAGGATTTTTGCATCAACATTCATCAGAGATATTGGCCTGTAGTAGTTTTCTTTTTTGACAGTCTTTTTCTGGTTTTGGAATCAGGATAATACTGGCCTCATAGAATGAATTTTAAAGTATTCCCTTCTCCTCCATTTTTCAAAATAGTTTCTTTTCTTTTCTTCTTTTATTTTTTCTTTCTTTCTCTTTTTTCTTTTCTTTTCTTTCTTTCTTTTTTTTTTTTTTTAACAGAGCCTCACTCTGTTACCTCAGGCTGGAGTACAGTGGCACAATCTCAGCTCACTGCAACCTCCACCTCCCAGGTTCAAGTGATTCTCATGCCTCAGCCTCCTGAGTAGCTGGGATTACAGGTGTGTGCCACCACACCCAGCTACTTTTTTGTGTGTGATTTTTTTTTTTTTTTTAAGTAGGGTATGGTTTATATACTTTTTGCTGGGCCACAGTGTATTTGTACCAAGTCAGGTGTATTCCTTAACCCAGTCTTCCCTAGGGCCACTGTTGTGTGTGATTTTTAATAGATACAGGATTTTACCATGTTGTCCAGGCTCATCTCGAATTCCTGACCTCAGGTGATCCACCTGCCTCAGCCTTCCAAAGTGTTGGGATTACCGGTATAAGCCACAGCACCCAGTCTTGGAATAGTTTGAGTAGGATTGGTATTAATTCTTCTCTAAATGTTTGGTAGAATTTAGCAGTGAAGCCATCAGTTCCTGGGCTTTTCTTTAGTGGGAGACTTTTTATTTTTTTATCACAGCTTCAATCTCATTACTTCTTGTTGGTCTGTTCAGGTTTTGGATTTCTTCCCAGTTCAGTATTGGTAGATTGTATGTTTCTAGGAATTTATCAATGTCTTCTAGATTTTCCAATTTATCAGCATATAGTTGCTCATAGTAGCCACTAATGATCCTTTGATTTCCTGCAGTATCAGTTGTAATGTCTCCTTTTTCATTTCTGATTTTATTTATTTGGATCTTCTCTTTTTTTTTCTTAGTCTGGTTAAAGGTTTGCCTTTTTTTTTTTTTTTTTTTTTTTAACTTTTTGAAAAACCAACTTTTGGTGTCATTGATCTTTTTTATTTTTTTTTTAATTGAGTTTCATTTATTTCTGCTCTGATCTTTATTCTTTTTCTACTAATTTTGGGCTTGGTTTGCTCTTGCTTTTCTAGTTCTTTAAGATGCATGATTAGATTGTTCAGTTGAAGCTTTCTTCTTCTTCTTTTTTATAAAGACACGCATAGCTATAAAATTCCTTCTTAGTATTGCTTTTGCTGTATCCCACAGGTTTTACTATGTTGTGTGTCCATTATCATTGTTTCAAGAAGAAACTGATAGATTAGCTGTGTCCAACTTTTATATTAAGAGGATGTTTAGAGAGCTAATAAATGTTTAGAAATAAGTTATCAATAAGAACATAGCAAGGCAAGTAAGCAAAATAAAATTAGGTGATTTTCAGGAGGAGAAAGTTGTATAAGAAAGAAGATGCAGTTATACTACACTATATTGCTTTGCTATCGAAGCAATATAGTGTACTACATTGCTATATTTATGCTGGCATATTAATGTAACATTCAATATATATTTGACTCAAATGTGACATGATTTGAGAAAAATGCAGTAAGAGAAATTAGAAGAGTGTATGGGACTGGGTAAGGGGTTAGTATAAATATCCATTATCCATGGTAGAATGTCATGTCAATAGATAATGTCTGAAATAGGAAAGGCAAGAAATAGCAGTACAAATGTGTTATTCAAAACATAGAGTTTAAAACCAGAAAAATTAGCTAAAACAGTTGAAAGTGAATGCCTGTGGGGAATGTGAATCACAGCATGGGGAGGGGTAGAAAAGAGGCCTGTGAACTTCCTCACAAGCTTTGTAGTACTATTTTACTTTAACTATATGATGTGTTATTTTGGTTAAAATTAATTTGAAAATAACAATGCACTCAAAAAATAGGAGCAATACAAAATGGTACTTACCCAAAATTAACTTTCTCCCTCTTCTCCGAAGTCTAAGGTGACACATTCTCTTTAGTTGTAAACATTCTAGTGTATATTCTTCCCAAGATTTTTCTCTACACACAAAAATATACATCTAAGAAAAACAGCAGCTGGCCGGGCGCGGTGCCTCAAGCCTGTAATCCCAGCACTTTGGGAGGCCGAGATGTGCAGATCACGAGGTCAGGAGATCTAGACCATCCTGGCTAACACAGTGAAACCCCGTCTCTACTAAAAAAATACAAAAAACTAGCCGGGCGAGGTGGCGGGCGCCTGTAGTCCCAGCTACACGGGAGGCTGAGGCAGGATAATGGCGTGAACCCGGGAGGCGGAGCTTGCAGTGAGCTGAGATCCGGCCACCGCACTCCAGCCTGGGCGACAGAGCGAGACTCCGTCTCAAAAAAAAAAAAAAAAAAAAAAAAAAAAAGAAAAGAAAAGAAAAGAAAAGAAAAACAGCAGCTTAGGGGTAAGTAGTTATGATGGTTAATTCTGTCTGTCACCTTAGCTAGGTCACGATACCCAGAAATTTGGTTCGAACAGTATTCTAGATGTTTCAGTAAGGGTATTTTTTGGATAGAATTAACATTTAAATCAGTAGCCTTTGAGTAAAGAAGATTGCCCTACCTAACATAGATAAACCTCATCCAATCAGTTGAAGGCCTCAAGAGAAAGCGGTTCCCCAGTGAAGAGGGAATTCTGCCTCCAGGCTGTCTTAGAACTCAGATAGTAACTCTTCTCTGAGTCTCCAGTCTGCCAGTAGACTCTGCAGATTTTGGACTTGCCAGCCGTATCATGTAAGTCAATATCTTAAAATAAATCTCTCTTAATGTATACACACACACACACACACACACCCTATTGATTCTGTTTCTCTGGAGAACTCTAATACAGTAGTGTTTAAGGACATACGGAGAAGGGACTTGAAGGCTGGGAGGAATGAGTCTGAAACAAGAAATCTGGGATATTCTCTAAAGTCTTTCAAGAATGGAACGATCTACTAGTTAGATATTTTCCGTGATTGGAGTACAGAAAATTTGCATAGTAAGGCTCATAATATGAGGCACATTTGTGGAAATATTTGAATTTTAATAGTAATTTGAGAGATGACATACTCGTAGCTATGTTACACTAGTGCAGCTGTAATTCTTTCAGTCGAGCCAAAGATTTAAAAAAAATGAGAAGCTGAAATAATAGAAATATTTCAAGTCAGACAAACTTGCTTTCAAACCCCTGAGGACAGAGTTGGTTTCAAAGCCCTACTCTGTCTTGAGTTTGCTGTGTTGTCTTGAACCAGTTATTTCCGTAATCTTGTGTTACCATATTTATAAAAATTGGGGCCAGGTGCGGTGGCTCCTGCCTGTAATCCCAACACTTTGGGAGACCGAGGCAGGCAGTTTGAGACCAACATGACCAACATGACGAAACCCCATCTCTACTAAAAATACAAAAATTAGTTGGGCATGGTGGTGCGTGCCTGTAATCCCAGTTACTAAGGAGGCTAAGGCAGGAGAGTGGCTTGAACCAGGGAGGCAGAAGTTGCAGTGAGCCAAGATCGCACCATTGCATTCCAGCTTGGGTGACAGATCGAGACTACATCTCAAAAAAAAAAAAAAAGGGATAATTGTACCTCTCTCATATGGTTATGGAGGTAATTAAAGAAGAGGATGTATATGAATGTAAAACCCACATTAAGGAGGGCAAGAAGTCGTGAAAAAGTAATGAATATTAGTTGCTTCCAAGGAGCAGTTTAAAGGACACCAAGTCCTAAGTGACTTCCTGACAGGGAGAGCTTAATATCCCTCTCATCGTCGCAGAGGAGAGGTGGGGGGAAAAGGAGAGAGAAGAAGGAAAAGGGCAGAGAAAGAACACTGACCACCCAAAAATAATGCACTGTCATTTTGAAAGAAAATGTAGATGGAGTGTTCAAGTTAGTGAGGCAGAGACCTCAGGAACAAAAGGGGATTATACTTACTTGTTACATTTGTCACTTGTCATTGTATGTGCAATGAGGTTAAATTTTTATTAAGATTTTAATAGCCAGCAGCAGAATTTCTGTTAGGAAAAAAACTGTCTTTATTTGAAAATAACTTGATTGGTTACTCCTTCCCAACTTGGAGCAGAGCCTGGATGTCAGCAGTAAACAAGACATCAGAGAAAGGGGAAGCTGTCAGATGAAAGGAGGAATTTCTTGTGTGTTTGTTTGCTTTTTCTCCCTCTGGATAAAAGAAGCAAAAATGAGTAATGGTCAGAGAAAAGGAGGGAAGGAAAGAAGCCAGCAAGGTAGAAAAAAAGCCTGGAAGGAGGGACGTGACTCATCAGTGAACCCTCAGATAGTAGAGTAGCTAACAAATGCAATGCCTCATACATTGGAGTTTTGTTAGATGTCACTGCTAAGATGCTAAGATGGGCTCTCATTTGTGCACAGGTACTTTTATTCTCAGGGGCATATATTTTAAAGACCCCAGAACAGAAGGTGTTGTCCCATAAAGTCTCAAGGAACCTACCAGTTTTCAATGAATTCGCTTTTTCAATCTGATTTTTTTTTTTTTCATTATTATACTTTAAGTTCTGAGATACATGTGCAGAACATGCAGGTTTGTTATATAAATATACACGTGCCATGGTGGTTTGCTGCAACCATCAACCCATCATCTACATTAGGTATTTCTCCTAATGCTCTCCCTGCCCTGGCCCCCTACCACTCAACAGGCCCCAGTGTGTGATGTTCCCCTCCCTGTGCCCACATGTTTTCATTGTTCAGCTCCCACTTATGAGTGAGAACATGCAGTGTTTGGTTTTCTGTTCCTGTGTTAGTTTGCTGAGAATGATGGATTACAGCTTGAACCATGTCCCTGCAAAGGGCATAAACTCATTCTTTTTATGGCTGCATAGTATTCCATAGTGTATATGTGCCACATTTACTTTATCCAGTCTAACATTGATGGGCATTTGTTTCGTTTCCAAGTCTTTGCTATTGAAAACAGTGCTGCAACAAACATACATGTGCATGTGTCTTTATAGTAGAATGCTTTACAATCCTTTGGGTATATACCCAGTAATGGGATTACTGGGTTAAATGGTATTTCTGGTTCCAGATCCTTGAGGAATTGCCACACTGTCTTCCACAATGGTTGAACTAATTTACACTCCCACCAACAGTGTAAAAGCGTTCCTGTTTCTCCACATCCTCTCCAGCATCTATTGTTTGCTGACTTTGTAATGATCGCCATTCTAACTGGCATGAGATGGTATCTCATTCTGGTTTTGATTTGCATTTCTCAAATGACCAATGATCATGAGCTTTTTTTTCATGTTTGTTGGCCGCATAAATGTCTTCCTTTGAGAAGTGTCTGTTCATATCCTTTGTCCACTTTTTGATGGGTTTTTTTTTCTTGTAAATTTGTTTAAGTTCCTTGTAGATTCTGGATACTAGCCATTTTTCACATTGCAAAAATTTTCTCCCATTCTATAGGTTGCCTGTTCACTCTGATGATAGTTTCTGTTGCTGTGCAGAAGCTCTTTAATTATTTTAATTAATTTAATTATTTTAATTATTTTTAATAAGATCCCATTTTTCAATTTTGGTTTTTGTTGCCATTGCTTTTGGTGTTTTACTCATGAAGTTTTTGCCCATGCCTATGTCCTGAATGGTATTGCCTAGGTTTTCTTCTAGGGTTTTTATGGTTTTAGGTCTTACATTTAAATCTTTAGTCCATCTTGAGTTAGTTTTTGTATAAGGTGTAAGGAAGGGGTCCAGTTTCAGTTTTCTGCATATGGCTAGCCAGTTTTCCCAGCACCATTTATTAAATAGGGAATCTTTTCCCCATTGCTTTTGTCAGGTTTGTCAAAAAACAGATGGTTGTAGATGTGTGGTGTTATTCCTGAGGCCTCTGTTCTGTTCCATTGGTCTATATATCTATTTTGGTACCAGTACCATGCTGTTTTAGTTAATGTAGCCTTGTAGCATAATTTGAAGTCAGGTAGAGTGATGCTTCCAGCTTTGTTCTTTTTGCTTAGAATTGTCTTGGCTATACGGGCTCTTTTTTGGTTCCATATGAACTTTAAAGTAGTTGTTTCCAATTCTGTGAAGAAAAGTCAGTGGTAGCTTGGTGGGAATAGCATGAATTTATAAATTCCTTTTGGCAGTATGGCCATTTTCATGATATTGATTCTTCCTAACTATGAGCATGGAATGTTTTTCCATTTGTTTATGTCCTCTCTTATTTCCTTGGGCAGTGGTTTGTAGTTCTCCTGGAAGAGGTCCTTCACATCCCTTGTAAGTTGGATTCCTAGGTATTTTATTCTCTTTGTAGCAACTGTAAATGGGAGTTCACTCATGATTTGGTTCTCTGTTTGTCTATTATAGGTGTGTAGGAATTATTATGATTTTTGCACGTTGATTTTGTATCCTGAGAGTTTGCTAAAGTTGCTTACCAGCTTAAGGAGTTTTGGTGCTGAGACGATGGGGTTTTCTAAATACACAATCATGTCATCTGCAAACAGAGATAATTTGACTTCCTCCTTTCCTATTAGAATACCCTTTATTTCCTTCTCTTGCCTGATTGCCCTGCCCAGAACTCCCCATACTATGCTGAACAGGAGTGGTGAGAGAAGGCATCCTTATCTTGTGCTGGTTTTCAAAGGCAATGCTTCCAGCTTTTGCCAATTCAGTAAGATATTGGCTGTGGATTTGTGAAAAGTATCTCATTATTTTGAGATATGTTGCATCAATACCTAGTTTACTGAGAGTTTTTAGTATGAAGGGCTGTTGAATTTTGTCGAAGGCCTTTTCTTCATCTGAGACAATCGTGTGTGTGTGTGTGTGTTTTTTGTCCTCGGTTCTGTTTATGTGATGGATTACATTTATCACCAGCCTGGGATCCCAGGGATGAAGCTGACTTGATCGTGGTGGATAAGCTTTTTAACGTGCTGCTGGATTCAGTTTGCCATTGTTTTATTGAGGATTTTCGCATCAATGTTCATCAGAGATATTGGCCTGAAATTCTCTTTTTTTGTTGTGTCTCTGCCAGGTTTTGGTATCAGGATGATGCTTGCCTTATAAAATAAGTTAGGGAGGAGAGCCTCTTTTTCTGTTGGTTGGAATCATTTCAGAAGGAATGGTACCAGCTTCTCTTTGTACCTCTGGTAGAATTTGGCTGTGAATCCGTTTCATCCTGGGCTTTTTTTTAGTTGACAGGCTATTAATTACTGCCTCAATTTCAGAACGTGTTATTGGTCTATTCAGGGATTTGACTTCTTCTGGTGTAGTCTTGGGAGGGTGCATGTGTCCAGGAATTTATCTATTTCTTCTAGATTTTCTAGTTTATTTGCATAGAGGTGTTTATAGTATTCTCTGATGGTGGTTTGTATTTCTGTGGGATAAGTGGTGATAACCCCTTTATCATTTTTTATTGTGTCTATTTGATTCTTCTCTCTTTTCTTATTTATTAGTCTAGTGAATGGTCTATCTATTTTGTTAATCTTTTCAAAAAGCCAGCTCCTGGATTCACCGATTTTTTGAAGGATTTTTCGTGTCTCTGTTGCCTTCAGTTCTGCTCTGATCTCAGTTATTTCTTTGCTTCTGCCAGCTTTAGAATTTGTTTGCTCTTGCTTCTCTAGTTCTTTTACTTGTGATATTAGGGTGTCAATTTTAGATCTTTCCTGCTTTCTCTTGTGGGAATTTAGTACTATAAATTTCCCTCTAAACACTGCTTTTACTGTGTCCCAGAGATTCTTGTACATTGTGTCTTTTTTCTCATTGGTTTGAAAGAATTTATTTATCTCTGCCTTAGTTTTGTTATTTACCCAATAGCCATTCAGGAGAAGGTTTTTTAGTTCCCACGTAGTTGTGTGGTTTTGAGTGAGTTTCTTAACCCTAAGTTCTAATTTGATTGCACTGTCTGAGAGACTGTTATAATTTCCATTCTTTTTTATTTGCTGAGGAGTGTTTTACTTCCAATTATGTGGTCAATTTTATAATAAATGTGATGTGGTGCTGAGAAGAATGTATATTCTGTGGATTTGGGGTGGACAGTTCTGTAGATGTCTATTAGGTGCACTTGGTCAAGAGATGAGTTCAAGTTCTGAATATCCTTGTTAATTTTCAGTCTCATCAATCTGTCTAATATTGACAGTGGGGTGTTGAAGTCTCCCACTATTATTATGTGGGAGTCTAAGTCTCTTTATAGGTCTCTGAGAACTTGCTTTATGAATCTGGGTGCTCCTGTATTGGGTGCATATATATTTAGGATAGTTAGCTATTTTTGTTGCATTGATCCCTTTACCATTGGGTAATACCCTTCTTTGTCTTTTTAAATCTTTGTTGGTTAGAAGTCTGTTTCATCACAAACTAGGATTGCTTTTTTTTGGTTTGTTTTCCATTTGCTTGGTAAATCTTCCTCCACCCCTTTATTTTTAGCCTGTGAGTGCCTTTGTATGTAAGATGGGCTTCCTGAATACAACACACTGATGGGTCTTGACTCTTTATCCAATTTGCCAGTCTGTGCCTTTTAATTGGGGCATTTAAGCCAATTACATTTAAGGTTAATATTGTTATGTGTGAATTTGATCCTGTCATCATAATGTTAGCTGGTTATTTTGCTCGTTAGTTGATTCAGTTTCTTCATAGTGTCAATGATCTTTCCATTTTGGTTTGTTTTTGCAATGGCTGGTACCGGTTTTTCCTTTCTATGTTTAGTGCTTCCTTCAGGAGCTGTTGTAAGGCAGGCCTGGTGGTGACAAAATCCCTCAGCAGTTGCTTGTCTGTAAAGGATTTTATTTCTCCTTCACTTGTGAAGCTTAGTTTGGCTGGATATGAAATTCTGGGTTGAAACTTCTTTTCTTTAAGAATGTTGAATATTGGCCCCCACTCTCTTCTGGCTTGTAGGGTTTCTGCAGAGAGATCTGCTGTTAGTCTGATGGTCTTCCCTTTGTGGGCAACTAGACCTTTCTCTCTGGCGGCCGTTAACATTTTTTTCCTTCTTTCAACCTTGGTGATCTGACAATGTTGTGTCTTGGAGATGCTCTTCTCAAGGAGTATCTTTGTCGTATTCTCTGTATTTCCTGAATCTGAATGTTGGCCTGTCTTGCTAGGTTGAAGAAGTTTTCCTGGATAATATCCTGAAGTGTGTTTTCCACCTTGGTTCCATTCTCCCCATGACTTTCAAGTACACCAATCAACCGTAGGTTTGGTCTTTTCACATAGTCGCATATGTCTTGGAGGCTTTGTTCCTTCCTTTTCATTCTTTTTTCTCTAATCTTGTCTTCACACTTTATTTCATTTAGTTGGTCATCAATCTCTGATATCCTTTTTTCTGCTTGTTTGATTTGGCTATTGATAATTGTGTCTGTTTCACAAAGTTCTTGTGCTGTGTTTTTCAGCTACATTGGGTCATTTGTGTTCTTCTCTAAACTGGTTATTCTAGTTAGCAATTCCTCTAACCTTTTATCAAGGTTCTTAACTTCCTTGCGTTGGGTTAGAACATGCTCCTTTAGCTCGGAGGAGTTTGCTATAACCCATCTTCTGAAGCCTACTTCTGTCAATTAATCAAACCTATTCTCCATACAGTTTTGTTCCTTTGCTTGTGAGGAGTTGTGATCCTTTGGAAGAGAAGAGGCATTCTGGTTTTTGGAATTTTCAGTCTTTTTGCACTGGTTTTTCCTCATCTTCTTGGATTTATTTACCTTTGGTCTTTGCTGTTGGTGACCTTCAGATGAAGTTTTGTGTTGTTATCCTTTTTGTTGAAGTTGATGCTATTGCTTTCTGTTTGTTAGTTTTCCTTCTAACAGTCAGGCCCCTCTTCTGCAGGTCTGCTGGAGTTCACTAGAGGTCCACTCCAGACCCTGTTTGCCTGGGTATCAGCAGCAGAGGCTGCAGATCAGCAAAGATTGCTGCCCACTCCTTCCTCTGGAAGCTACGTCCCAGAGGGGCACCCACCAGATGCCAGCCAGAGTTCTCCTGTATAAGGTGTCTGTTGATCTCTGCTGGGAGGTGTCTCCCAGTCAGGAGGCACAGTGATCACGGACCCACTTGAGGAGGCAGTCTGTCCCTTACCACAGCTCGAGCACTGTGCTGGGAGATCTGCTGCTCCCTTCAGAGTTGGCAGGCAAAAATGTTTAAGTATCCTGAAGCTGTGCCCACAGCCCCACTTCCCCCAGGTGCTCTGTCCCAGGGAGATGGGAGTTTTTTCTATAAGACCCTGACTGAGGCTTCTGCCTTTCTTTCAGAGATGCCCTGCCCAGAGAGGAGAAATCTAGAGAGGCAGCCTGGCTACAGCAGCTTTGTGGCATTGCAGTGGGCTCCACCAAGTCCAAACTTCCAGGGGACGTTGTTTACATTGTGAGGGGAAAACCACCTACTCGAGCCTCATTAATGGCAGATGTCCTTCCCTCCACCAAGCTTGAATGTCCCAGGTCGACTTCAGACTGCTGTGCTGCCAGTGAGAATTTCAAGACAGTGGATCTTACCGTGTTGGCCTCCATGGGGGTGGGATCCGCTGAGCATGACCACTTGGCTCCCTGGCTTCAGCCCCCTTTCCAAGTGAGTGAACAGTTCTCTCTTGCTGGCATTCTAGGTGCCACTTGGATATGAAAAAAAAAAAATAAAAATCATGCAGCTAGCTTGGTGTCTGCCCAAACAGTCCCCCAGTTTTTGTGCTTGAAACCCAGGGCCCTGGTGATATAGGTACCTGAGGGAATCTCCTGGTCTGTGGGTTGTGAAGACATGAGAAAAGCATAGTGTCTGGGCCAGAATGCACCGTTCCTCATGGCACAGTCCCTCATGGCTTCGCTTGGCTAGGGGAGGGAGTTCCCTACACCTTGTGCTTCCTGGGTGAGGTGACGCCCCACCCTGCTTCTGCTTGCCATCTGTGGGCTGCACCCACTGTCTAACCAGTCCCAATGAGATGAAGCGGGTACTTCAGTTGGAAATACAGAAATCACCCACCTTTTGCGTTGGTCTCACTGGGAGCTACAGACCAGAGCTGTTCCTATTCTGCCATCTTGCCCAGGAATCCAATCTGATTTCTTACTCCTTCTCAACACACATATTTTCCTAAAACTATATTTAAGCACATAATTTACCAAATGCACTTTTTCATATCACCCATGTTATTACCACTGTCTTCTTCCATCTTCTGTTCCCCGATTCCTATAAAGGTTCAGCTCAATGGCCCCTTCTTCCAGGAAGCCTTCTTGATTATTCCAGCTTAGAGCTATCTCCTCGCCACCCTAATGTCTATATATATATATATATATATATATATATATATATATATATATAATTTGATTTCTCATTCCTATCTTTTCATATGTATATATGTTAGGGAAGGTGCTTGTAAGTTTAGTAAAAGTAACTGAAAACATCATTGAGTTCCATTGCTTAATGTTATAGAGAAAAATGACAAGGAAGCAGCCTGAGCTTTTCCATTTTTCGGCTATGTTTTAAGCAGAATTATATCTAATAATAAAATCTGGTTAATTCTCATTTCTTTGAGTTTTTAATAATTTTGTGGCACAATGCTTTGGCTAATGCTTGAAAATGGATTTTCATCATAAGCCCGGGCTACAAAACATTTAATTTGGGGTGCATAGGACTCAGGCTCTACTAGTGTGTAGAGCACACCCATTGTGCTTATTTATCAAATGCTCAGTGAATTATCTCTTTACAGAAACTCCCGATTAGCACTAAGCATAGTTTCCTAGGCACAACGTATTTTTGACTGAGGGTTTTCAATCAACATTGAATCCCTTTACACACATAGAATCAATCAAATTATTTTGTTGATCTTTCCATAAATGTAAAAATGGAATTTTGGAGCCATAAAGCTGTCTCCACAAACACTTTTTGTACTTTTTCTTGGTTACTTTTTGTTTCATATCACTTAAGAAGTCAGAGTGACCATGGCATGCTGTGCTCTGTATGGGACAAATTTTTGCTTCATTTCATTGATTGAGCATTGTATTTGGGTAGCACTAAACAGCACTATTATAGTGCACTACTTGGGAGAAACATATTTTTTTGGCTAACTCCATGAAAAATCACTGAAAATTACAACTACAGAAATTAAAAAAAAAAAAGAATAAAGCTATGAAAATGGAACACCAGTGTTTTATGGCATATGAAATGCCCTCTCACACAAAGCACGTAAATGTTTAACCAGCAAGAGGCATCCTTTTAGAAGGCTGTGACTATAGCAGGTATGCTATAGTGGTTGTTACCAAATAAAAATGATGACTTTCTTTTTTTGTGTGCCCCATCTCAGGATGTGGAGAAGAAAGATGAACAACAGATGGCTGTAGAGAAACTATTTCTATGGACCTGTTCTTGTCTATTACTCTGGGAAAAATACCTCTACTGTTGAAATGCACTATATGGCCACGATCCACATCTTGACCAGTTGTTTCAACCATTTGTATGCATAAAAATTATATTGGACATTTAGTAAAATGCACATTCCTGGGCCACTTTGCAATAATTTCTTTTAGAGATTTGGAGCAGAGTCCAGGTGCCTGGATATTAACTATCACTAAAATGATGTGTTCTTGGACCACACTTTAAGAAACACTGCTTTGGCTCTTGTATAACATAGACTCTACATTGTCTGGGATAGGAAATGGAAGTAATGATGAGTTGCCCCCAATACTGTTTAGGACCTGAACCAATCTGTATTCTATGGCAGTTTATCATGTCTGAAGCAACATGTTGAACTGGTGTAGGAAGGATTTTTCTTTTTCTGTTTTTTTGTTTTTGTTTTTGTTTTGCTTTGTTTTTTGTTTTTGAGATGGAGTCTCATTCTGTCGCCCAGGCTGGAGTGCAGTGGCACTATCTCAGCTCACTGCAACCTCCGTCTCCTGGGTTTAAGTGATTCTCCTGCCTCACCCTCCCGAGTATCTGGGACTACAGGTGCGTGCTACCACGCCCAGCTAATTTTTTGTATTTTAGTGGAGATGGGGTTTCATCATGTTAGCCAGAATGGTCTCGATCTCCTGACCTCATGATCCACCTGCCTTGGCCTCCCAAAGTGCTGGGATTACAGGCGTGAGGCGCCACGGCCCGCCAGGAAGGATTTCAAATGCAAAAATTTCCAGGAACAAAGGTTCAATATAAGAACAGCTTACAAACGGCAGTTGGTTCAGTACAGGAATGTTTGATATTTAGTTTCAAGGTCTGTGGCCAATTTTATAACTATTAAAACAGCAAAACACTGCAGCACTATATTTTCAGTGATTCAATTGTGTGCCCAAGCAAGTTTCTCTTTAATTAAATGTGCAGCATTTGAAGCAAATTGAGAAAGTATGACTAGGCAGGTTGTTGCAGACATTGAGTCTTTACAAAAAATTTACTTTCTTTTTTTGGCATAGTTCTATTCATTTGACAGGTTTGTGTTATAGAATTGGGACACAATTCTAGTAGCGTCCTTACCAAGATAGTGTGGCTTATGTTTCTCTTCACCATGATGTTGTAACAAAAGGCCACTGGCTTTGCAGTTAAAAGGTCCTGAACTTAAATCCTAATCTCTTTAGCTTTGTAAACTTGGACAAATCACTTAGTCTTATTATGTCTCCCTCACTGGAATTTTCAGAGAATCATGAAATCACACATGGCAATGACCAGGTACAGTAACAGTGAGTTCTCTCCTTTTCCTGCTCTTACTGTTTTCTTTAGTGATAATTCCTTTCTTGATTGATATAGCAAGTTACCTGAACTAAAAGACGTAGGGTCATTTTTAAAAATCCACCTCCTTCTTCATACTTCTTATCCAATTAGTTACCAAGTATATCAACTTTGCTCCTAAAACGCTGACTGACTGCTATCTGCTCTATCAGGCCTCTAACCGTGATGTGTCCTTTAACTAGAATGTCCATCCTCTATTCCTCTACAGGGAAGGCAGTGATGTTTCATGCTCTGAGTGTCACAAAGCCTTTGATTATTCAGTGCAGCAGAGTCTTCCCCAGGGTAACAAGCAAGCTGAATGACACAGTGCCACAGTCGAGACTATGCCCCAGTGCACCTTGGTTATTCCCTGTGGTTGTGTTCCTTCATCTGGATCACTGCTGTAGGAGTTACAGAGCGACCTTTTAATAAGAGCTCCCAGTAGAGTCCTAAAGAGTCACCATCTTTAATGTATATAATCAATACTTACCCCTTCCCTCTTGTGCTGCTCCTAAGGCCACCTGTGTAAAAGGAAAAAATAAAAAATAAAAGCCCACTGCCAGCTTACTCCTCGGGTAAGATAAACAAATCACTCCTTTTACAGACACTATGAGCTATAAGCCACATTGTTTCAACTTGACTGAAAGGAGTTTTGTATGAATTTGTTTTAATTAAGGGAATCAAGATACAAAAAAATAGCTATGTTAATCAGAAATGTGGATGCTTGGAAAAAAGGAATCAAGAGATATTTTCAGAGAAAAAAATTTCTCTAAAAGTAGAAAAAAAGAATGATGTATGTAAGAATGAATAATATCTCAAAAGATTTATCTTAAAGTGTAACTATCCTACCTTTTTACCTTGGTTCTTCCAAATCATTTCTGAAAGCTAAACAACAGAGACTACATATTAGAAAACCAGTAAACATTTACTAAATGATTTTCAGAAATTAATGTATCTGTTGTACATGTTGAAGCTAAATAGATATTAAAGAGTACAGTTATACAAAATATAATCATCCAAAAAGGAGTGATGTCAATTATTGACAGCACAGTTATAAAACCAGCAGGGGCAAAGTTAGATCTAGTAGGAAAAGAAAACCAGCCTGCTTGAGGCCCTGGGACAGGTTCATTGTGTATGGCCCAGGAAATCTGCCCTCAGAAGGGATAAACACATTTAGGACTTCCCGGAGAGTAACAGATTTATTGAAACATTTGCCGAATACAAGGCAGTTTGATGAGGTTATGACAAGAGTGCATTTTAGGATTCAAGGAGAGCCATGTTCCTTCTGCAACTTCATGACAATGAGGCATATGACAATTTACTTGACTGCTCTAATCTCCCATTTTTTGTGGGTTTTTAAAAAAAGTTTACGTATGGTTGGAAATATTTATGCCACTTCTGCTTCCACTAAATAAATAAGCTAGCTTATTTATTAAATAATAAATAAATAAATAAGCTAGCTATGACAAAGTGGAATCGTTTCAGTTAATCAGGAGATTAAAGCAAGACAAAGAACTGGATTGGTCAGATTGTCTAGGAAATAGGGTTCCTTTTCTGAAAACGAAGACTTGAAGGAGCTGTTTGATACTTTGTTTGTTTTTTTTTTTACAATCATTATCTCATTCAATCCTTACAGCAACTCTACAAGATAGTACTATTGACATTTGCATCTTACAGATAAAAAATTTAGACCAGAGAGTTAAGCAATGTTCCCAAGGTTAAACAGCTGGTGTGGGTCCGAGAGCCCAAAGCTCTGCCATGCTACATGCCCAGTCTTGTTATCAACAGTTTCCTCTCAGCAAACTCTGTTTGCTTCTCATAAACTAGAAACAAACAAACAAACAAACAACTACCAAAAATCTTGTTAAAAGCTTGAAGGCAACTACCAAATCATTCATCCTCTCTACAGAGGATAAAATTAAAGATTTAATTAATACAATTAAGTGGATTATACTGTAAAAAAAAATAAGGATAAAGGAATCAAATGATTAGATGAAAATGACAGGGATGGCCAGTGTTCTTGAGGTCTAAAACAAAGTTTTCCTATTAATGAAAAAAGGAATTCAAACTGTACAGATGGCCCAAGATAATGTGAATCCAAGACCTGGTTTACATATCTTTTAATTTTAAACTTGTAAAAGTCTTCGTGTATTTTATATCTATAACCTCAAAGAAATAGCAACAATACTAAATGTAGAAACAATTTGATGCAAAACATTGCCTCTGTATATTTCCTGATGTCACATTTTAAGATATGAGTTCACACTTTTGTAGTCAAAAGTCCTCTTCCTCTCTCCCAGAGGAAATTATGCCAGGGAGTGGGAGACACCTGGCTGGCCAGGCAGAGGATCCAGAAGGGAAGGAGGGAGGACACAGAGGGAGAGGGAAAGAAAATTCTTAGGCTGGGCTGAGTTGAGAACAGTCAGAAACAACCCACAAAATGACTTCAGAAGCGGTGGAAACAGTGTGCTTAGGTAAACCTTTAGGTGATAGGCTCTGGAGAATTTTAGTTTACCAGAAGAAATAGACCTGAAAGCCCCAAGTCCCTGGACACAGAAGTAGGAAAATCTCTCTCAAATATGCTTTGTTAGCATCATTTGTTACAGGCATAAAAATGTATGTCATCAAGTTAGACAATGAATACAGAACAATGACAACCCTGTCTCCAAGGAGCCTATTTGTAGCATAGGATGAGATAAATACAATATTTCAGCAGTCCCTAGCTATGGAGGGTCTGCTGGGTTTACAGGGAGTGGAAGCAGAAAAGTATGGACATGGAGGAGAAGGTTGACTCTGCAGGCATCTGACAGCTCCCTTCTCCTTGGTGAAGGCAGCTTCATGTGAAGTGAGGCACCCCATGTCCAGGGGAGGTGGGAGCTCCACCTGCTGCAGCAGCCATGGCCTGTGGGTTCTCAGGGCTACTCTGGAGGTTAATCAGAGAATGTCAAAGCAACCACATTTTAACAGAAGGAATATGGCAGTTGGGAAGTTTCCAAGCAATCAGTCCTCCTTTATTTGAACTAGAGGAAGAAATTTTGGGGACTGAGGCACAAAATAACTACTAATACACATTCTGACTGGCTCCCAAGACTGATGGTCTAAGGAAATAATATCTGTTACATATGAGTATAGATAAGTCTTTAATACCAAATAACTACTAATTATTTATTGAGCTACTACAAAGTAAGACAATATGCAGGACCCTGGAGATGCAATGAAGAGAAAGAAGCTTCAGTCCTTGAGCTCATGTGCTTCAGAAGCCCAGGCAGGGAAGACAATCAGATAGTCACACAAATGAGGAAGTACCCTAATGACCAACTGAAGTCATTTCTATTAAGGAAAAAGCCTGGTTGTAACATATAACAAAGGACATTGGTTAAGCAATGTTCCCAAGGTTAAACAGCTGTGAACTAGGTGGGTTGATGAAGTTGAGGAGCTTTCTCATTTTAAAATCTTTCATAGTGTTACAATAGTGTGTAACTAAACTATCAACATTGAAAGTTATCCAAGAAATAATCCATCCAATGTAGTAGATAACCTAGAGATTTTTACATTATGGAACGAAAAAAAATATGCTTTGGATAGATTTGTTCAGAATAGCATTGCTATTTAGACCAGCCTCTAACAAGCAGTATTTGGTAAAATCTTATTATTGTAGTTTTCAAATAGTACATGTTGTTATGTTATGAAACCAAGGTTGCTTAGCTATTTCCAATTGTAGTGACCAGTTGTGGCATGGAATACTTTATTAATTCTCTCACAAATCTCCAATGGGGAAAGCTAATATTGTAAATTGCATGACCACTGAGAGAAATTTTACAAATTGCAAAACACTACAGCTCAAAAAGAATAACTGTGTATTAATGAAAGAAGTAAAACTGATTTTAAAAATGAAAAAAATATAATTTTCACATTGAACATGCTTTAATCTTTGAGAAAAGTTAAAATTTGATAATACTTAAAGAGATTATCAAATACTGCTATAAAAATGTCAAGGAACTATAAGCATATTTTCTCATAATAAAACATTCAAAGACACTGAAGAAAATAAAACTGATTAAAATAAAAAGGGGAGGGGGACACCCAAGATGGCCGAATAGGAACAGCTCCAGCCTCCAGCTCCCAGTGTGAGCCACACA
Organism: Macaca nemestrina; assembly: GCF_043159975.1. NCBI lineage: Eukaryota > Metazoa > Chordata > Mammalia > Primates > Cercopithecidae > Macaca > Macaca nemestrina. Next base: position 78,966,027 of record NC_092135.1, on the reverse strand, counting down.
AAAGACGGGTGATTTCTGCATTTTCAATTGAGGAACCAGGTTCATCTCACTGGGGTGTGCCGGACACTTGGTGCTGGTCAGTAGGTGCAGCCCAACCAGCGAGAGCTGAAGCAGGGCGAGGCGTCATCTCACCTGGGAAGCGCAAGGGGGAAGGGAATTCCTATTCCTAGCCAAGGGAAACTGAGACACACAACACCTGGAAAAATCAGGTAACTCCCATGCTAATACTGCACTTTACCAAGGGTCTTAGCAAACGGCACACCAGGAGATTATATCCCATACCTGGCCCAGAGGGTCCCACGCACACGGAGCCTCCCTCATTGCTAGCACAGCAGTCTGAGATCTAACTACAAGGTGGCAGTGAGGCTGGGGGAGGGGCGCCCGCCATTGCTGAGGATTAAGTAGGTAAACAAAGCTGTAGGGAAGCTCAAACTGGGTGGAGCCCACCGCAACTCAAGGAGGCCTGCCTGCCTCTGTAGACTCCACCTTTGGGGACAGGGCATAGATAAACAAAAAGCAGCAGAAACCTATGCAGATGTCAATGTCCCTGTCTGACAGCTTTGAAGAGAGCAGTGGTTCTCCCAGCATGGAGGTTGAGATGTGAGAATGGACAGACTGCCTGCTCAAGTGGGTCCCTGACCCCTGAGTAGCCTAACTGGGAGACATGCCCCATTAGATGCATACTGACACCTCACACCTCACACGGCTGGGTACACCTCTGAGACAAAGCTTCCAGAGCAAGAATCAGACAGCAACACTTGCTGTTCAGCAATATTCTATCTTCTGAAGCCTCTGCTGCTGATACCCAGGCAAACAGGGTCTGGCATGGACCTCAAGCAAACTCCAACAGACCTGTAGCTGAGGGTCCTGACTGTTAGAAGGAAAACTAACAAACAGAAAGGACACCCACACCAAAATCTCATCAGTATGTCACCATCATCAAAGACCAAAGGCAGATAAAACCACAAAGATGGGGAAAAAGCAGTGCAGAAAAGCTGGAAATTCAAAAAATCAGAGTGCATCTCCCCCTCCAAAGGAACACAACTCATCGCCAGCAACGGAACAAAGCTGGACAGAGAATGACTTTGATGAGCTGAAAGAAGAAGGCTTCAGTCGATCAAACTTCTCAAGGCTAAAGGAAGAACTATGTACCCAGCACAAAGAAACTAAAAACCTTGAAAAAAGAATGGAAGAATGGATAACTAGAATAACCAATGCAGAGAAGTTCATAAACGAACTGATAGAGATGAAAACCATGACACGAGAACTACGTGACAAATGCACAAGCTTAAGTAACTAACTCGATCAACTGGAAGAAAGAGTATTAGCTTCCTTATCCTTATACAAAAATTAATTCAAGATGGATTAGAGACTTAAATGTTAGACCTAAAACCATAAAAACCTTAGAAGAAAACCTAGGTAATACCATTCAGGACATAGGCATGGGCAAAGACTTCATGTCTAAAACACCAAAAGCAACGGCAGCAAAAGCCAAAATTGACAAATGGGATCTCATTAAACTAAAGAGCTTCTGCACAGCAAAAGAAACTACCATCAGAGTGAACAGGCAACCTACAGAATGGGAGAAAATTTTTGCAATCTACTCATCTGACAAAGGGCTAATATCCAGAACCTACAAAGAACTCAAACAAATTTACAAGAAAAAAACAAACAACCCCATCAAAAAGTGGGCAAAGGATATGAACAGACATTTCTCAAAAGAAGACATTCATACAGCCAACAGACACATGAAAAAATGCTCATCATCACTGGCCATCAGAGAAATGCAAATCAAAACCACAATGAGATACCATCTCACACCAGTTAGAATGGTAATCATTAAAAAGTCAGGAAACAACAGGTGCTGGAGAGGATGTGGAGAAATAGGAACACTTTTACACTGTTGGTGGGATTGTAAACTAGTTCAACCATTATGGAAAACAGTATGGCGATTCCTCAAGGATCTAGAACTAGATGTACCATATGACCCAGCCATCCCATTACTGGGTATATACCCAAAGGATTATAAATTATGCTGCTATAAAGACACATGCACTCGTATGTTTATTGCAGCACTATTCACAATAGCAACGACTTGGAATCAACCCAAATGTCCATCAGTGACAGACTGGATTAAGAAAATGTGGCACATATACACCATGGAATACTATGCAGCCATAAAAAAGGATGAGTTCATGTCCTTTGTAGGGACATGGATGCAGCTGGAAACCATCATTCTCAGCAAACTATTGCAAGAACAGAAAACCAAACACTGCATGTTCTCACTCGTAGGTGGGAATTGAACAATGAGATCACTTGGACACAGGAAGGGGAACATCACACACTGGGGCCTATTGTGGGGAGGGGGAAGGGTGGAGGGATCGCGTTAGGAGATATACCTAATGTAAATGACGAGTTAATGGGTACAGCAAACCAACATGGCACATGTATACATATGTAACAAACCTGCGTGTTGCGCACATGTACCCTAGAACTTAAAGTATAATAAATAAATTTAAAAAAGAAAGAAAAAAATACAAAAAAAAAAAAATAGTGTGGCGCCTGGAATCCCTGCTACTTGGGGGGCTGAGGCAGAAGAATCGCTTGAACTGGGGAGGCAGAGTTTGCAGTGAGCCAAGATTGTGCCACTGCATGCTAGCCTGGGCAAGAGCCAGACTGTCTCTAAAAAAAAAAAAAAAGGAAAAATAAAATAAAATAAAATAAAAAGGGAACTGCTGGTTGGAAACAAAAATCAAGTAACAGTTTTGTATTTTACGTGATTGCAATAATAATTGAAATTTTCTCTCAGGTCAATTTATGTGAAGTTAAAATACTTCTATATTTAGCTCCATCTTTATCCTTTAAGAATGGAATAATCATTGCGCTAAGGAGATAATAACTTTAAGAAATTTTCCCCAGTTGCCTATGGATATTTTTTCAATACATTTCCAAGTTCTTAATATATTTCTATCAATTTTGGAAAGATTTTGCCAAGAAAAGTCTGCAATATTTAGAACAGTATCATTGCCAAGTCTGGCTAAATGTCCTTAAGCAAGTTGTGGATTTCAAACAATGCAACACACCGCAGCCAGGAAATGATGATCTAAATGTTTTCAGTTCTAGTGCCCACTGAAGTTCTTTTCTTTATCCTCCTGATCACAGTATACAAGCCATCAGCAGTAAATCTTGATCTTCCTGTTAGTGGCTGAGCTTACAAAGACACAGAAGACATCTTGAGAGCTTGAATGAGAAGATTTGGATGATTATTATTTTGGCAAAAATGAAAATGTTGGGCTCATGTTTGCAGCATGTCACAAAACACCTATAACTTAGAACTCAAGGATATATTGGAATATCAGGTGCTCTGTCAGGATTGCACATATGGCTTGGGAATGTCTCATCTAAAGCATTTCTACTTGAAGTCTGACCCCAGCATCAGCAGTTAAAAATACAGATTTGTGACCCTTACCTGCTGAATTAGTATCTCTGAGATGGGCCTCAGGGATCTCTGTTTTAACAAGGTGTCCAGGTGATTCTTAGTCTCACTTAAGCGCTAGAACTTCTGGTTTAAAGGACTTCTGGGTGCCGGGTTACAAGACAATCAGATTGTTCCCCCATAACAGCAACATAGACATCACCTGGAAACTTTTGAGAAACACAGACTTTTCTGCCCTAGCCCTACAGAGTCGGTCTACATTTTAGGAAGGTCCCTATGGGATTTCAAGTCCAAGTTGGAAACTGAAAGGGCGCTGATCTCCTGTTTTCTGAGGGAGTGTTCCCCCTGAGGCCTCTCCTCTCCAGCAGTAGCTAGAGTGCTCTGGGCCTCTCTCTCCTCTCCCATACCAAAATCCTCATTTACCCAACGATGTGTTTCAGGCAGGCGCAGGGACAGGAAGTGATTTGTATGAGCTAGTAAGTTTTAGTGTATAGTTACTGGTAAAATTCAATGTGCTTTGAATTCCTACAACACTGGCATTAAAAGAAAAGATTTTTGGAGATGACTCTCTCTCTCTCTATATATAAATACATTGCTTCTATAAAAAGGCTTTATTTTTTATCTTATAAGGCTTTTCTTAATACAATAATTGTACATATTTATGGGGTACAGTGATATTTTGATACACGTACACAAAGTATAATGATCAGAGTAAATTAATTAGCATATCCATCACCTCAATCATTTATCATTGTGTTGGGAGTATCCAAAGTCCTCTTTTCCAGCTATTTGAAAATATACAATAAATATTGTTAACTATAGTCACTCAAGAATGCTATGAAACACTACACTAGAACTGATTCTCTTATCTAGCTGTAATATTTTATGTCTGTTAAGCAACCTCTCCCTAACATCCCTTCTCTCCTGCCCTTCCCAGCCTCTAGTAACCACTATTCTACCCTCTCCTACCTTTATAAGATCATGTTTTTTAGATTACATGAGTGAAAATGTGTATTTCTTATGGCTAAATAGTACTGCGTTGTGTATATACATTATATCCATTCACCTACTGATGGACCCTTAGGATGATTCCATTATCTTGGCTACTGCTGCAACATGGGAGTGCAGGTATCTCTTTGATAGACTGATTTATTTTCTTTCGGATAAATACCCAAAAGTAGGATTGCTGGATCTTATGGTAGTTCTATTTTTAGTTTTTCTGAGGAATCTCTGGACTGTTTTCCAGAATGGCTGTACTACTTTACATTCCCATCAATAGTGTGGGAGTGTTTCCCTTCCTCTAAATCCTCGCCAGCATCCATTGTTATTTGTTGGTCTGAAAACAGCCATTATAACCAGGGTAAGAAAATATCTCATTATGGTTTTGATTTGCATTTCCCTGAAGATTAGTGATTTGGGGCAGTTTTTCATATAGTTATTGGCTATTTGTCTTCTTTTTGGAAAAATGTCTAGTGAGATCACCTGCCCATTTTTAAACTGGATTTTTTTGTGTGTCATTTTTCCTTGAATGACTCTCTAATGTGAGATTCTAGGCACAGTGAGAAACTGGTGGAGTAACTCAAGGTTTGGGGGGGCTAGAAGTTTTTTGTACTCTACAAATCAGGCATGAATAGGTTGACTCCTTTCTTTTATAAACAAGAAATGATTGCACAAATAATTCACCTCCACTGGCCGGTCACCTAGATTTTCTTCAACTGTCTGATAACCCCAGACCAGTATGAGCCCGGTATTCTTGGTGGTCGGTCTAGCCAGTAACACTGCAGTGGTTTCAAGAGACCAAAAATTAAATATACACCTAGGGGTTGGGGTGATTTTGAATGTCCTATACACATTGGCACTTTACAGCACCCTGAAAAGTCCTGGAATCAAATACTCCTGCCTCCTCCAACCACCCTATGCCCAAATCTGGAGATCCCGGTTTCCAAATATTATGATTATAGGATGGAGATGGTGGCATGGTTTTTAAAGTTTTTTAGCCAATTATAATACACAATTTTAGGCAATACTGATAATTACTGATCAGTTGTGTTACTGTTCATGAAGTTTTCATGCATAATTCAATGGTGACTATACTGTTATTACTTGAATAAGACATATGTTTTCTTTTATATATAAGAAATGCTATCATTTTATACCTCAATCTGATGCATGCATGATTTGTTATAAGTTCTGCATCTAAATATAGGTCCAAGCACGCAAAATAAACAGTAATTGTAATTTTGGTATTACCTTGCATTTTGCTAGTAACTGTTTAAAAAAGTAAACCATTTAAAATGAAAATACAAGTTGAGGATGGCTACATTTATTAAGCATTTCTTCATCAAAATTTACTGAACACTAACTATGCACTAAATACTACAGCAAAGAGCTAGCTGGGATTTGGACAATCATTGATCTTTACCTAAAATTTAAAGTTTGAAAATCTGACTAGGTACTTCTACTTTGATTTTTATAATTTTACTGAAACACTGGTAAACAAACTAAGCATGAAGCCTAGCTTCTTGAATTGTTTACAATGTACCTCAATGATATGAGTAAGCCCTTCTAAAGTTGAGATTGTGGCAAGTTTTTACAATATGGACAATAAAGGAGAAACAATTTTTTCCCATTGTATTTATGATAAAAACAATATTGCCACATAAAGAGGAAATTAAATTTACCCATAGTTCCTTTTTTTCTAGGTATTCTCTTAATCTTTATTTTCTAACCTTTTTAGAAAGGTTATTCTCTAACCTTTTTTCAATGTATTCTTAATCTTTATTCACAACATACTTTTTACATAGTTGTAAGCATGTATTCATACAATTTAGAGGAAATCACTACTTACGCGGTAATATAAAGGGTTTATGCAGACTTCTCTTTAAGGAAAGTATACAGTGTAAAACTTACACCATAATCCTCATAGACTTAAGAGTTTCAACTATCAGACCTAATTACAACTTCCCTTCCTTCCTTCTCCACTTGAGTAAATGAACTAATAGGAGGCTTTCATTAGTTCGAGTGCACTGTCCCTAAGAATACATGTAAAATATTGTTATCTTCTTGCTTAGCATTATCTTTATGCAATCATCATAAAATCTTAAAATTATGAATGCAGATTCTCAAATCTGCATAAAACAGTTTAAAGTTATCAAATGTCTTTTCCACAAGTAATTTTAGTACTTTTTCCTGTATACACTTTGCTTTTTAAATTTTCTGGTATAAACATCCCCATAGTAACTTAACCAAATATCTCATTGTTCTTATTCCTCTCTTGTTGAATAAGGAAGGCAAACAGACTTCTTCAAAGGACATCCGCATCTAAGTACACTACAAACACCAAAGGAGGGGTAGCATTATCTAGGTAGAATCGAGTCTGCAATTAAAGAAGTACGAGCCTGGTTCCACCGTACATCGACTGTGATTGATCTTGGGCCTATCATTTTGGCCCCATGCAATTCAGGTTAAGTCTACTGTAAAAGGAAGATCTTACTGGCACTCCAATTCTTTGTAGATATGATGGCAAAAAAGCAAGAATATTCATAAGCATTTCAAAATCCTCAGATGAAAGATACTGGATTTTTTAAACAGAAGATTTCGTTTGTTATTAAAATTCATTAGAATAAATACCACTTAGTACTAACTTGTCCTACTAAAACATCTCTGTATCATTCTGGTTAAAAATTATAAATGAGTTTACCTTTCCAATATGTTTCAAGAATTGTCTGGAGAGCATGTGAATCTGTTTTCATTTAGTGACACACTGACATCTAGTGGAGATTTATGGTGTGCTAAAGGATATCACACACCCAAAAATAACCACAGTTCTGATGGGGCAAAGAAAAAGCACCTTTTGTTTTTTATGCAAGGCATCAAGAAAAAGATCTTTAAAAGATTAAAGAAATGTATATTTCTTGTATACTTAAGTTTTGCTTGTTCAATTAGAAACACTGGCCAATTCACAAAACATAAAATAAAAACATGGAATATTAGAGGTGGGAGTGGTGAAAAACTGTTTCATGTTGTGGCTTAAGAGATCCCAAAAAATATCTCACTAATTCAGAATTTAAAGGAGCAAGATGTAATTATGTGCTCACTTCCTCTTTACTTTTTATAGTGAATGCAGGCAAGGGTGGAGGGAAGAAAGGAAGGAAGGGGAGCGGGGGAGAAATGAGGAAAGGGCACGTGGGAAGCAAGCCTTCCAGGATTTCCACTACATCCCTTGAATTAACTTCTGCATCTCCTTGTGGTTAGAATTTTATTAATTCCAGAAGGAAAGCTCCTTTAAGCAAATATATGTGTAAGCTATTTGGCATGTCACTAAGCATTTATCTAAACCTGCTCATTTAATATACTGTATTTACTTTGGAATAAAAATATAAAACAAAATGTTTCTATTACCCTGGGCTTTCCCAATGCTTAGCACCATCAGTAAAAGCATGGCTTTTGTGTTACCTTTCTGTCCTTCCACAGGTAACAAGAAATAAAGGCTAAGTGGCCCCAGGAGGAAGTCAATTTAACATCTGCATATTTTATTTAACATATAATTATTTAAATTAGGTCAGATTAACAATTATTCATTGGAAAATTATCACAATCATATCATATCTGTACAGTTAAATCTAAAACTGTGTCTCCCCCTCCCCCTTTAGTGAGCCTGGGAAGGACTCGGAGTGCAGATGGTATATTTGATATACATCAGCCTATTTCCTTGTTTTCTATTGAACTTCAACCACTGGATGGAACTTCTTTACACCACTGTTTAATTGCTTCATTATTCCAGTCAACAGGCAAAGCTGAAGAGGAGGAATTCTGGAAGCTGGAATAAAGAATTTATATTTAAACTGCTGTGTGCTTAGCCTTTGCTTCTGGAAGACCTTTCCACCACACCTCTTGTGAAAAAAAAAAAAAAGGAAAAGAAAAGTGAAAACATCTTACTGTTGGCCTGGAGGAAACATGGAACTAAAAGAAATCCTCAAGAACTAGGAAATATGTGATTTTTCTCTTGACAAGAATGTGTATGACGTTGCTCCTGCCACACCCAGAATGCTTCTAAATTCTTTAATTCGCTCTTTCAATGATGTCTGGAAATAAGAATCATCATCCAGAAATGGTTAGACCAGCTCTCAAGTGGAAAATCATATATATATATATTCTTTTTGAAATAGGGTCTTGTTCTGTCATCTAGGCTGGATACAGTGGTATGATCATGGCTCACTGCAGGCTCGACCTCCTGGGCTCAAGCAATCTTCCTGCCTCAGCCTCCCAAGTAGCTTGACTATAGGTGTGCTCACTATGCTTGGCTAATTTTTCAATTTTTTTTTTTGTAGAGATAAAGGTTTTGCTATGTTCCCCAGGCTGGTCTTGAACTCCTGGCCTCAAGCGATCCTCCTGCTTAGTCTCTCAAAGTGTTGGGATTACAGGCACGGGCCACCACACCTGGCCCTAAAATAATCTTAAGGCAGCCATGTTACTTAATTATAACCAAATGTCCTTAAATAAATATGTATCCATTGATGGTGTTGTTAAATTTGTAAAAAGAAATATACTCACTTATTTCCTTCTCAGCAATTAACAAACTTCAATCTTCAGAGCCCAGAGACAAAAACAAACAAAAAAAACAACAAAAAAAGATGCGACACAACCTATTAGCACAAGCAAAAACAACGTTCTAACAGTGAAGCTTCATGCTGCACTCCAATGTACAATTACCCATACAATTAAAAAAATTTTTTTTTACTGCTTTAAAAAAGTCTTTCAGACACTTTACACTGCCCATTGTTTTACCACTACCGTAAATTTTCCTTTCACTACATTTCTGCAGTGTTGTTCATTGTTTTTAGTTCAATTACATAGTTGAGAAAACTCAGGCCCAGAGAAGTAAACAAGAATTCCTTGCTAGGCCGGGCGCGGTGGCTCAAGCCTGTAATCCCAGCACTTTGGGAGGCCAAGATGGGCGGATCACGAGGTCAGGAGATCGAGACCATCCTGGCTAACATGGTGAAACCCCGTCTCTACTAAAAAATACAAAAAAAAAAAAAACCAGCCAGGCGAGGTGGCGGGCGCCTGTAGTCCCAGCTACTCGGGAGGCTGAGGCAGGAGAATGGCGTAAACCTGGGAGGCGGAGCTTGCAGTGAGCCGAGATCCGGCCACTGCACTCCAGCCTGGGCGACAGAGCAAGACTCCGTCTCAAAAAAAAAAAAAAAGAATTCCTTGCTACAGAGCAAGACAGCGAATAAGGCATTTGAAAGCTTACTCTATTATAGGCTGGTGGTTGCATTAATTAAACTATTCTGGCTCTGAAATTCAGTATTCTAAAGACCCAGAAGTCAGATTTAAAATATCAATTATTATGAAGTGTTTTACTCACTAAGAAACTATTGCGATAAATCAATGACCAATAATTACTCCAAAGATATAACTAACATTTAAAAGTTGTGATCTCCACATTCATTTATTTCAAGAGAAAGTGTCAAAATGTGTTAGGCCACAACCCTTGGTAATTAGTTTTTATATATGTGTAATATAGATTTTATTGGATATGTTCTACAGATGGTGATTTTAAAGATTTCCCAGCAGGATCCCAGCTTTGGAACTAAGGCTGCTGTCCCTACAGTGCATAAGCAGCAGATTCCAGTGATTCTGAGAGAATTCACAAATTGTTTGGGGGGAAGGGGGCATGCGTGTTTGTGTATCCTCCTAAATAGATCTTCTAGTTCCATTTTCCCAGGACATGCTGCCATGTCCTAGACAGGAAATGAGTCTTCCAGACATGTCCAAAGTTGCAGATTCTAAGAAGAGGTGGTTATTCAAAGATCAGTCCATGGGCAGGTTACATAAAATGAATCCAGAGATGTGGTCAGAGTACTTGTGCACAATATATTTAATCTTGGAAAAAGCATTTACAGTAATATTATAGAATATCAATATTACCACCACCAGAATCAACCACTTTTTGTGATATTGACTTCCCTGGAAATGTTAAGAAAATAGAGACAAGTCTGACTTACAGAATCTGAGGAAACTTTATTGATCTCTTTATCCTTCCAGCATTATGAGAGCAGGCAATACAATGTTTTAACCCAACCAAGCTCAAAGGAGTAAACCTTTTTCCCAAATCATAAATGGGCTGGATGTTTCCTCCACATTATAATACGCTCTCCTAAATCAACCTTCATTCACCTCCATGACAATAATAACCCACAACTCAGTGCAGGATGGGGATGCTTTTGCTGTTTCTCTTCAGAGGTCCTCACCGGAGTGTTCTTATCTTCTTGTGGGCTTCTGGCATCCTATGATATTTAACACTCAGTGCCTCCCCAGTGACAACCACATGGTTACATAAATCCTTCTTTGAAATTACACGAAGAGAAAAAATACATTTCTAGCTAATGACTAAGAAGCCTCTAACAAGCTGCAAGTCAAAAGAAATACAAATGATTTCTAATTTTAGTTAACAATACATAGGATTTCAGAGATGCTATTCTCTAAGTACAGACTTCGGAGATACTATTCATGGCAATATTCCAGTCAGGCCTTAAATAAGAAAATGCTGTTTTAGCAAGGTGCCTGAGGAGAAGTATTAACAACATGAAACAGGAAAGGTGATCAACATGAGATTTAACATTCTCTGGTCTCTTAAACTCACTTCATTGAAAAGCCTTCCCTCTGAGCTTAACTAACATTAGCCTGTTAACTTTAAATCTGGAAAGTTTGGGCCCATGTTTAAATGTGGCCAAACAGGTGACCCTTGAAGAACACCACAGCGGGGTGACCCCACACAGTGGAAAATCCCACATATAACTTTTGATTTCTCAAAAGTAGTAGCCTACAGTGGACCAGGAGTTTTACTGATAACAAAGTAGGGTAACACATAAATAGACTAATATCTACATATATTTTATGCATTCATGATGTAACTATTTTTAAATAGTTTGCAAGTTTTTTCAAATTGTTATAAATTTCCAAAAGTTTTCTGATACATTTATTGAAAAAAAAATCTGCATATTAAGTGGACCTGTGCAGTTCAAACCCGTGTTGTTCAAGGGTCAAATGCACTTGTAAATCTTACTGGAAACGTATCACTATAATAAAAATAAAAACATGTGGCACCATGTGTCAAACTGATATACAGTATTTATCCCAATCGTGTACTTGCTTACACCTGTAGTGTCATTTTTTTGAAGGTGCTACATATAGCTAGCACGTAAGCTAAAACACTTCCAATACTCAAATTCAGCAAAACAACAACAACAACAAAAAACCCTCAAAAAAGTATAAAGTTGTCCACTCATCAGTGAATTATTTTGAACTGAACAGAAGGCTCAATTTCAGCACTGCCAAATGCTCTTAGGCACAGAAGCAATGCACCATCTGTCTTGAAGCACCAACTATATCCATTCACATTTAAAATACTGGTGTGCCTAGCCAAGTATCTTGAGCAATCCATTTTCTGATGCTTGATTGAAACTTAACATGGCTAGCAACAAGGTTACATGCATCAATACTTTCAACTGCTAGTAGTAAAATTATAAAAACGTCAGAGCATCAAAGAGTTGTAGTCCTATGAGCAGAAAACCTTGAAGAAGAGTTAGTGAATTAAGGAAATGTTCTCAATGAGTCACTATCGCTTTCTCTGAGGAAATATTTTTCCGTGATACATGGAACTGCTGCCACTGTTAAGAGTGACTCTGATATTTCATTAGGAAATGAGTGCATCCGAAGCTGCTACTGAAATAGATGCTGCTTCATCCAGGGAGTACACTGATATGATGACAGAAAGGCTTCTATGGAGTGTGGAGTTTATTCAGTAAACAACGGGCAGCCGCTGAAGTTGGAGCAGGGACTGTCCTGGTAAAGAGTTTACTCTGGGAAGATTAATGTAATAGTGGTGTGAAGAATGGGTTGGTGTTGTTTGGATGAACAAGAGAATAACTTTTAAAAGGTTCCTTTAGATAAGGAATAACCAAGGGCCTGAATGAGACAGCAGGAGTGGAAGGAAGAGAACAGAATCAAGACATGATTTCCTTCAGAAATAAGAAAAAAAGAAAGCAACTACCAGTCTAAATGTGAAATATTCTAAAGCAAGCTTGTCCTACCTGCAGCCCATGATGGCTTTAAATGCAGCCCAACACAAATTCGTAAACTTTCTTACAACATTATGAGATTTACGCATGGGCGATTTATTTAGCTTATCAGCTACCGTTACAGTGTTAGTGTACTTAATGTGTGGCCCAAGACAATTATTCTTCCAATGTGGCCCAGGGATGCCAAAAGATTAGACACTCCTGTTCTAAAGAATATTATTGTAATCAGCTTATGAAAGTGAAGAGTCATATCCTATTTTTTTTCAGATAAAAACTATAGTTGGGCTTAAAGGTGCAATAATCACAGCAGAAGTATTGTTCAGAAAGACCCAATCAGGAAAAAAAAAAAAAAAAGTTTCACTTCTAAGTATTTATTAACTCTTAACTCTTGGCTTTCTAAGTTAAGTAGTTGAGCCAATTAAAATTCCAACCTCTTTGCTGACTAGTTTTTCAGAGAAAATAAGCAAAAAAGGCCCCACTTCTTACATATCAATCTTGGGAGGCAAGAAGTCAGGACAATAGCAGGGAAAGGTAAGCAGAATAAAAGGTATGAGCCTTGGTCACAAGTTGTGACTGCCCTATGGATTTTTTGGAAATGAAACCTGTCTTCAAATTCCCTACTTCCTGAGTGAGGTACAGTCCAAAGGGACAGAAGGCTTGTAACTGAGTCTTGCCACGGGACCGGTGGTGGAAGGGAGGATCACAGAAATTGGTGTCACTATGTCCTTCTCTGACCACCATATACATAAAATAGAACTGGGGTAAAGAATACTCAGTTTTCTAGTCATTTTTCCTCTAGCAAACTCAGAGACGACATCTGCCACATTATCCACTGAGGCTTTTCCAAAGCTCTGTGTAACTCACCCTGGACATCCCTCTTCCTGACTAGACTATGATGACCTCCTTGGGAAACACAGCATAACTATTTTTTGTGTCCAGCATTTAAAGCAGTATTAACTTTCAGCAAATAATCGAATTTCTCTAGTTAAAATTGGTGTCAATGTAGATTCTTCAGTGATTTCAGGAAAATCATTTGAATGAAACAAAAATTAAGATGCTAAAGATTCAAACAACTGCTAAACTATGCCTGATGAAAAAGAGGGGTCATTCGAGCTAATATGGACGTTTTAACTGCATGTTTGTTAACATGCTAACTATGAAATAAACGAAAAGTTAATCCAGATAGACAACTCAATCATTCATTTTTACACTTGACCAGGAACGACTAGTTACTCTGCTGGACATTAATGGGTCACACAGATAAATGAACTGTGGTCTCCCCATTCTCACTTTCAGTCAATAACATCTCTTGTTTCATGGAGGAGGAAAAGCTACCAAAGGACTTCCTATTAACCACATCTACCCTCCAGTCTCACCTATGCCCGTGTCCTCTGCAAACTCACAACAAGGGTCAAACACCTCACTTGTGCTAGATCCTATTCCCTCTTGCTTATCTAGGGGAACTCAAGAATTTGGTGAACGACAATGCTGCTGTAAGTGGTGGATGCCGCACTTCACAAAGAGCTTCTACTCTAGTCAGGGAGAAAGACAGATTTCCAGGGTAGTGTGCACAGAGCTTTGAAAACACTCTGAATAAATGATATAGCAGGTAACTTTTTCAAGAACACTGCTCCTCCTCCCCTACACCATCCACTTCCTCCTCTCTAATCTTTCCTATCAATATACAAACATGTTGTAATTTCTCCCATCTTAAAGAAATTCCAACTACTCCCCACTTCTCTATTTCACTGCAAAATTGTCAGGAGTCTCCAAGCTCTCTATTCCTTGTTCCTTTCTTCAATCAAGCTTTGATTTCATTGCTCCAACAAAATTGCATATAAAAGTCACCAGTGTCTAAGACTGATGGCTAGGGTCCTTATCTCATTTGGCTTATCAGTGGTCTTCCCACCTCCTTGAAACTTCTCACTTCCTTTTCAGGTTCTCACACTCTCCTGATTTTCCTTTCACTTCTTGAGTGTTCCTTCCTGGATTCCTTTGCTGACTCATCTCTCCTCAGCCTCCTAATGCTGGGAGTGCCTAGGCTTCTACTTCTCTAGCAGCACTCATTCCCTTGAATGAGTGATCATAGGTCTCACAGCTATAAATACCAGCTACACACTCATGTGTCACAAACATACATCCCTGGCCCAGAACTCTTGAATTCCAAATTTGTATATCCAGTCTTGCACTTCCTTTTGGATGTTTAATAGGCATTTCAAACTTAACCCGTTAAAAACTAAGCTCATAATCTTTCTCCCTATCCTGCTTCACCCTCGAGTTTTTCACCTTGGTTAATGACTATAGCCTACTAGTTTGCTCAGGCCCTACACTGTAACTCCTTTTTCACACCACATATTCAATCTATCAGCAAATCTTCTTAGCTCTATTTTTAACCAGAATCTGACCTTTTCTTACTACTTACACTACCACTAGCCAGATTGAAGTCACTGGTATCTCTCACCTGGATTACTGCATTAGTCTCCTAACTGGTCCCCCTGCTCCCAATTCCTTAGCCCCACAGCAAGTTTTTTCCCTGACTGATCAGAGATTCTAATAAATCATGTCCTATTGCTCTTTGGCTAAAAACAGCTTCCAAAATACTAGCCAAACTCCTTAAAATGAAATACAAGACCCTATGTGATCTGCCCACCTGTCATCTTCTTGACCTAGTGTCCTATTCCTCTCCTAGATGCTCGCCTGCTCCAGCCCTCCTAAGCACTTGCTACTTTTTGAACGCATTGGGCATGCTCTTGCCACAAGATTTCTTCAGTTGGTATTCCCTCTGCCTGTAAGACTCTTTCCCTATGTGGCTTATTCCTCATCATCTTTAGTTTTTTTTTTGTTTTGTTTTTTGTTTGTTTTTGAGACGGAGTCTCACTTTGTCGCCCAGGCTGGAGTGCAGTGGCGCGATCTCAGCTCACTGCAAGCTCTGCCTCCTGGGTTCACGCCATTCTCCTGCCTCAGCCTCCTGAGTAGCTTGGACTATAGGCGCCCGCCACCTTGCCCGGCTAATTTTTTGTATTTTTAGTAGAGATGGGGTTTCACCGTGCTAGCCAGGATGGTCTGGATCTCCTGACCTCGTGATCCGCCCGCCTTGGTCTCCCAAAGTGCTGGGATTACAGGCGTGAGCCACCGCGCCCGGCCCCATCTTAAGCTCTTGACTCATCTTTTAGGTGAGGTTTTCCCAACTACCCTTGCTGTAACTGTAATTCAACCTCCCCTTTCTCCCTCGCTGTACACACTATTTCCCTTGCTTTTCTCCATAACACTTACCATCTAACATACATATATATACTTTTTTTTTTTTTTTTTTTTTTGAGACGGAGTCTCACTCTGTCCCCCTTGCTGGAGTGCAGTGGCCGGATCTCAGCTCACTGCAAGCTCCGCCTCCCGGGTTCAGGCCATTCTCCTGCCTCAGCCTCCCGAGTAGCTGGGACTACAGGCGCCTGCCACCTCGCCCGGCTAGTTTTTTTGTATTTTTTAGTAGAGACGGGGTTTCACTGTGTTAGCCAGGATGGTCTCGATCTCCTGACCTCGTGATCCACCCGTCTCGGCCTCCCAAAGTGCTGGGATTACAGGCTTGAGCCACCGCGCCCGGCCACATATATATACTTTAACATTTTTTTGGTCTGTCTCCTAGCAATTGAAAGTAAACTCCGTAAGGGCAGGAATTTTCGTTTTACTCACTGTTAATCGTAAGTATCCAAACCAATATTCAGTGGACACAACTAATAACTTACTGAGTGAAATAAATTGGATCCCTTATTTCTAGGGGCTCATAATTGAGATGATATACATACACGAGTAAAACATTATATATGTCCTTTAAAAAAAAAAAAAAAGGAACTATGGAAGAAAAAACATGGTCTCTCATGCATATTTAAAATGACCGTCACCATTTGAGAGTTGTGTGATTACAGCAAGAGTGTAGCAGAGGGCTCAAAAGTGCTCTTCAAACCATGATAAAGGAAGTCAGGTAAGGGGGCCAGTGAAAGCCCTATAGTGTTATCCCCTCCTACCCTTTATCTCATAAATTATGACTCTTCTTCTTCACTTTGTAGATGAAAACTTGAAATGCTCATATGAAGACTTAACTACCCCAATCTCAATCACTAGAGAATCCCTGACTTTCCTTACACACCTGGGCCCCTAACTGTCAGGACTTCTCAGTACCACACACCTCTTGGCAACTCATTTCTCCACAGATTTACCTTTTCCCTCTCTTGGACTGAGGTGGGAGCAGCCAACACCTCTGAGTTTGCTAAGCTAACAAGAAATATTCATGGTGTGAGATAAAATAGAAGTTGCTGAAATTATACTTCTGAAACTAGGGCGCTTCTTACCCAGGTAACTTTCAATTCAACCTACTGGCAAAGAAAGAACATGGGGCAATACAGAAAAAAATGACCCTGTAACTCTTCATCGTCCTCCATTTCCCTTTTCTCACTGAAGTGAAAAACACACACGACATACAGAAAACAAAAAGACTTGAATAATATTTCAATAAATGACCTCCAACACTCCAGAATACTCCGTTCCACATTACCAAATGGTATACTAGTTCCCTTTCCCTAAAATATTTATCTTAAAAGATTTTCTCAAAGGCCATCCGTTTTCATTTCTTCTCTTAGATTTCCCTAAAATACTGCAAGCAGATACATGTATTTAGTTGTTTTCTTTTTACCAATAAAAAAGGATAAGGGAAATATCAATTAAGAAGACAGTAATGATAATAAGAAATTATGTAAACTTTGTAGGACAAAAAGTATTCTGGTGAATTTAAGGAAGTTTAAAATTACAAGATTAAGTCTCTCTATTTTAAACACATTGTCATTAAGTACGTTATATGAATAACCCATTGCTATTTCCCACATTTCAATTTAACAGTTTCAATTTAACAATTTAAATATATGTGGCACCAACCACATACAAAACACTGAATCAACATGGAGAATTAAAGGAGACACGACAGATATGCTTCACATGGTTTCTGGATAACCTTATGGAGACGACTTACACCCATGATACTATCATTCACTCAACAAACATATATCATGTTACATATTGGGCTAGATACTGAAATAAGGAGACACGGGGCATAGATATTATCCTCCAAAAGCTCATTATCCAGAAATATGGATATGGAATAAAATTGTATAAAATGCCAAAACACATGCTAGAAACATGGGTTACTAAGTGTAGTTTAAGAATAATTATTTTAAAAGCATCAAATAGTATTAAGCGTATTTAATATATATAGAGTAAAACAATATTATACTAATATTTTCATTGCTAAATCATCAGGAACATCTGTTCAGTTTCTCATTCAATAAAAATGGATATACATTAGCAAAGATGTGTTCTCTGCTAAAAAGAGGGAAAAGTCTATCTGGACAGGGAAATGGTAAACTGTTTTAAGGATGTGAAAATGTATTCATCTCTGTATGTACCACAGTGACAGAAAGAACCTTGTAATTAGCAAACACATAAAATTTGTAGAGCAAATAAACTCAGAGTGAAGATCAGCTAAGGAGTTATATAGCATAACCACCTTTCATCTCCCCCAATCCTTTCCAAAGAGAAAAAAGAAAAAGGAAAAATTCTTGGCTTTAGGGCACACATTGTTGAGGAAGGCACCTAGCTTCTTGTTGGCACTTGGAAATATGCATATGCTTGACTTCCTTTTGTTATTTCTGATGTTTGTGAAGAAGGCATCTCAGAGAAACAGACCAACAGGTACATGACAGTAGTATAACAGAAAGGTTTCCATCGAAGGAGCTGGACTTGAGATAAACTTGAGGGATTTAGAGATTGGAGGATTTGGAGGAAAAAAATGCTTTTAGTGACCTGTGTTTGGAGGACTTGCGTAATTGGCTTTAGCTTCACCAGATTTCAACAAGGTAACCTATAGATATGAAGATTTAATGTGAACTTAAATTTCCATAAATATATGTCAATGATAATACCTACATTCGTCAAAAATTCCTTTTGCTATGCATTGTTCTGTTTACTTCAAAATATATCCAGGACTAGGTACCAAAGCTCTGCTGCCTAATCATGGTTGAATCACTCTTTCTCATGTATAAATTAACAACGAAGACGATTAAAGACTATTTATACTGTACTTGTGCCTGAATCTGGGTAATCTATTGCTTATTTTTTTCTTTTCAAAACTTAGCTTTTCAATATATGGTCTTATTGACATATTGGATGCTGCCATTTAAAAATCACCTTGGGCTTCCTGTTACACGAATAACCAGAACCACAGAAGTTGAGAGCCCGGCAAGGCGTAAACTGAAGTAAGAGAGATACTGCTGGAGTTCCAAGGATATTCCCTTAAGAGAACTGCTTATGAGTTTAGGAGAACTCATAAGAGAGTCAGGGAGAAAAAGAAGAAAGTGAGGCTAGTGTGTGTATGCCTTAGATATGATAGGCATACATCTTACAGGATCACTCCTCATTTCTAATTTAACAAGATTGATTCTGTTTGACAAAGACAAAGGCTTTCACATTACCTATTGCTGTCAGCAATGCAGTTATAAATGCCACTCCCAGTCATTCATTTTATAGCCATTTTGAAAGGACTATCATTTTACTCTGTAGAAACATCCCATTACACGTTGCAGATACACATTTAAATCACTGAAGAACTTTACAAGAAAAAGTTGACAAACTAGTTAGAAAAATTTTGTTTCATTTCAAATAATGAGTATCTACTAGAATGTAACTATAATTTTTACTTGGCTATTACTTGAGAAAATTTAGTATTTAAATATGAAACAAATGAATGTATTCGTATATGTTATTTACCTAAAATAAAGACCACTAACTGTAATATAAGTAGATAATGCTTATGTAGAACCATTACCTCACTCTCTTAAGACAATTTATAAACACTTGAGAAAAATAACTGACGTTTCACATCATGCCATAATTCCGTCCAAAGACCTCAATGTAAATGTTAACAAAAATGTGTTAACGTGGTGCACACATATCACTATAACGTAGGTTACTATCTAAAGTCACAGGACTGAAATGGATTGAAATCTTACCATACAGTCACATTCTTACATTGTTGTCAGAACACTTAGACAAGTTAGTGGGGCATACTCCAAGTTCTTTACGTATCAGAAAACATCACCTTAAAATTTCTTATTACAAAGGGTGGCATACACATAGGTCAAATTTTAAGCATCACATGAATTTCATTCCTGTGATTAATTAAAATTTACTCATTTTTTAGAAAGGCAATGTCTACATAACTAAAATTTCTGTTTTGAAAAAGGTATTCCATTAAATGCTTGCTTTATTTATCAACACAAATTTTCTGATGTGGTTATGCAATATATGGTTAAATAAATTTGAAATAACATTGTTTATCTCATTTTCCAAATTGATAAAGGAATATCAGTGATGTTGAAAGTATTTCTATGACAAATATCTAAGGGAGAATACAAACCTACCTAACTCATATTCACTGCAAACAGCAGTTATATTTTATAAGGTTCCATTTGAGACTAAAATAAAATATTGAAACAAAGATTTGCTAAAATGAAATACTGTATAATTTCCAGAAGCTATAATCTATGCATATCTATATTTTTATAGGGAACAGTTATAACTTGTGTATGTGTACATACATATATGTGTGTGTGCGCGCACGTGTTCAATATAAAGTTGTGACGTTATAAACAAAAACTCTTTGCCTAGTGGGAAAGCATGAAGGTGCAGGGGGAGAGGAAGTATCGTATTGGCTGTGTAATATAGAACAAGTTATTTAAACTTGTCTATGTACACTGTCAACTGTCAACTAAGGATCATCAGTGTCTGCTCTCCTAAAGCTCTTTAGGTGTCTCAAATGAGATAAGGCACATCAGTGACTGAACAGTGCCCTGGCATGCAGTGGCTCTCATGTCATAGATTGATCTATTCATTAGAACACCAAGATACTACTAGTCCACTTCAGAGAGTAGCCTGTTCCCTAAAAGAAAAAGCAGGACAAGCACAACAAAATTTACAAGATTAAATTTACTGAGTTTGAGGGTGAATAGAGAAGAGGGAAATTATCTAATCGACTCTTCTGTCTCATATATAAACAAACTAAAACTCAGAGTTAAAGTGTCTTATTTAAGGCCACAGTGGTAGTTTGTGGAAGAGCTGCAAATATTTTAAGTAACCAATTCCCTCCACTTTATCCCAAACCAGTATGGACACAGCCAACAAGTAAGCAAAATAGGTTGGCAGTGGTAACTAGGCTTACAGTAACTAAAAGAAGTCTAATCATAGCATCCCCAAACATCCTAACATTCAGTATGATTTAAGTTTTTCTACCACCAAGAGACAAGTTTATTACTCTAAGACGTAGAATATACAATTTGGGCAGTGGAGGAAAAACTACTTTCTACAGCTCACCCATGGTTGATAAAAACCCTTACAACTTAAAAACCGGTCTCCACTTTCATCACATTGACTTGGACTCCATGATAAACTATTAGTTAGGTTTTTACAGAGGTCAAAGTCTGAATTCTTCAAAATAGTCCCTTGGTATGGTGTTCCTCTGTAATAAAGGTGGGGGGTAGGGAGTTCAAGTGAAAAACAGATATGTACGTGTAATTTTAATTTTACTCTGCTATAAGACTTCTACTGACAAATAGGAGTCTGCTACTCTCGTGACACACACAACTACACGTTTGACTTTATCTTGAAGTATTTTTTATGTTAATATTTTCACTCTATACATTTTTAAGATGATACTTCATTTCCATATTGAGGACTGGAGAAGACACCTGCCCCATAAACCACAACCTTGGCTACATGACCAGAGATGATTACCTTAGTCATAGGGAAACAAAACAAAACAAACTACACACAATGATACTCTGTTTAGCAAATCTAAATATTGCAAAGTAATTCTAACTTTCAAGAAATCTAACACTTCACAATTACAACTAGGAAGAAGAAATTTAACCTTCTAAAAACCTTACAATTTGGTATTTTACCAATTGAGAAATATCACATTGTACACTAACACAGTTCTAGTCTACCTTCAAGGCAGACAAAGATTTCTGTGTTCAACTGTGCCTCTGGCTGTATTTGCTGGCCACCTGCCATAGTAAGAATGGTAATACACACCACGAAAATTCAAGACCAGGATTAGAAGTAAAAAGTACACTAGCTACCACATCAAAGTTACCATCTAACAATACTGCCCAATGCTGAACAACATGTTCCATAAGATATTACCAGACGCATTTTGACTTAAGCATCATATTACCAAAATACAGCTCTATGTGTTTGAGACTAATGGGTTAAAATCCACTTTTGATTATTTACGGTCATTCTTTCAATAACAAAGGAAAAAATCTCTACACATTTAATAGGACTTTAAATGTTTTCAATTTAAGAATTGGTTTATTTGTGCTAGTCTTTAGTAATCTTCACAGACGCAGTTTTATTTCATCAACAATCATCTCAGACACACCTTCTAACAAGACTGACGTAAAATATTACGACAGGAAACTATGCCTTCAGGAGCATGTTTATTGTGTTTGAGATGATACATCAGGTGCTCTCTGAGCTACAAAGGGTAAAAGGAAATCCTCTCATTACAAACTGACAAAGGTAAAAGGTAAAACATTTTTCACAACAGCATGAACCACATACTCAGAAATAGATCTGGGTTTAATACAAATGACATAATTCCTAGTCATCTACAGCTACTTTTATAACTTCATACAGATAATGAATTAGGCTAAAATGCACTATAATATTTGGTAGACTTCAGGACCAGTATCCTTAGTACATCACAAAATACATTTTGATATCCCAAAGAAGCAAGACTTGCAAGTAGGCGTTTTAAACATAACTAATCTACAGCTACAAAGTTCTACTCTTGATAGCATTTACCTTTTTGGGGAGTCTCCCAGGCTCCAAAGGATAAAAGCAGAGTAGAATCAGTATAACATATACACAGAAGTCCGTATTGTAAAGGCTATAAAGATTTGCAGCACAGTGAGAAGATGCCTTCTGCTCCTTCACACTGCATACAAATTATGTGAATTATGTTGCGTATCTCTTGGTCCACTGTCTGGCTATCCTGTCGTGTTCTGCTCTGTTGGTCAAATACTGAGTGGCTATGCTTCCAACCAGAGGATCCGCTGGAAAAGTGGAAAGAACATTAAAAGCTATTTTGTGGTATCTTCTTCAAGGTATAGTTCTAATATTCTATTAAAATGAAATGCTTACTTTTCCGCAGTATCTTCACATATAATAGCTAGATTTTCAAAAGAAAAAAATTAAAGTAACATGATCATATGTGTATTTTAATATTCAAGTTAGGAAAGCCCCCTTCAGCAAAACAACAACAACAACAACAACAACAACAACAACAACAACAACAAATTTTGAGCTATATACAAAAATAGTTAGATTTGACTTTTATGAAAGATACAGGTCTTTAATATACAAAAAACTATTTTATAATTTTGGCCTTTCATTCAACAATGGAAGTATACTAGGAGGTTATATTTCTGCTTATGAATAGTTCAAAAATGGCAAGTTTTAAGTAAAACCCCAGTCTTACGATACCATGCTATTTCAAATACAATGCTTCCTTCATTCTGTGCCTGATATGACTCTAATCACTATCTATATTTCCACTTGAAACCTTACTTGCCATTTTGTTTTAAGTAGAATTCTGAACTAGAGAGTGAACCTGATATAAATTTTTATCATAATGTTTAAAAAGAAAAAAATATGTACATATGGTACAATATTTGAACTGTACCAAACCATAGCCAGTAAAAAAAACTCTCTTCCTTCCTGACTCCAACTACTCAGAAGTTTCTTTCCCTGGCAAACAACTGTTACCCATTTACAACATTACTTTCCAGAGTTCTTAGATGCATTGACAAGCATTTAGAATATTATGTTGTATATATGTATTTTTTCCAGTGCCTTTTATACTTAATATATCTTGAAGATATTTCCCTATGAGTTCATATAGAGTTGTCACATTCTTTTAAAAAGTTACATCAATTAATGGACATTGAGGTTGTTTCCAATACTCTAATAAATGATACCACAATGAATATCCATCTGTCTCTATCTATTGTATATGTATCTCGGCCAAGCACAAGGTAACAACAGTAACAGTTTTCAGTGACTTATCAAATATTTAGAAAAAGTAAGTCAACTTAAAAAAAAAAATCACATAGCAAAACAAAATGTGTGAAATTTCAGGTCTAAACATCATTTTATCAAGTCAGCTACTCAAGTTTCTGAAGTTCACATGTGGCAGGCATTTTTTAAAGTTATGAATTACACACAAATGATTTTATCTCTGAGTTTATATAATCATAATCTAGTTCAATTCTCATTGGCTATCATTTTAATATTCATTACTACTACACCTAATATAACTAATTAATTCAAAAAGGAAGGGAGAACAAGAAGCCCTCTATTATTAAAGTAGCTGCTTAAAAGCATATCGCAGAATGGAAGGAGCAGGAAAAGGAGGCACTGGTTTCAGAGACATTGGTTTACTCTTGGTAGAAGTAGTCTGTGCACCTAAACAGTTTTAAAAGTAAAGATTCCATTAGTGATGGTGACAAAATAATTATAGAGTGGTATGCCATTAACAAATTAAATGAAGGTATTGAGAAACTTCTGGCCTAGTCTACTTCAAATGGCACTGGTAATTTCCTTACAAACTATTTTACGGAGATCTTCCTATCAATAACATTTACCTCTCAATCTACATTTAAAGCTAACTAAAAAAAAAAAAAAAAAAAAGCACTGGTTTTTGTGTTAATAAAGATTTGCTTACCAGGGTTGCAGTCTGTCAAAAGGGAACAAATAGACAGCAAAACTTTTGAAATAGTCAAAGCGGGACTCCAGTTGTCTTTAAGGATGTCCAGACAGATGACTCCCTGACTGTTGATGTTGCAGTGATAAATTCTGGTGCGGAAAGTAACCTAAGCACAGTCACATTAAAAACAGAAGGAAAATGAATGCTATATTACCAACTAAAACACTAGAAAAAGATGAAGGGTAATATATCATAGAAGATACTAAATTATCTGACTGGAGCTAACCTTAGATTAGGTTTAATAACAGAATTAAATGGTTTTGACTCAGTTGAAATCTTTATTTTTACCCTGTATAGAAAGAACTAAAGTAAGGAATTGATCAGTTATACTTAAATAACTGATACAGTAATTCTATCTATGTGTGTGGGTACGTGTGTTTGCATCATATACAACTGTGTGTGCACACACACATACAGAAAGACAAAGTGAGGAAGAGAAATATTTTGGTGCCAAAGGTAAGAGGAACTGATGAAGATTTTTTTTAAAACATAAAAGTTACATCAGTTTCTTAGTAGAAAAGATCAGTATCAATTCAGCTAATTTCCTACCAAACGTTAGAAAATACTGGAGGATTTAGAAGAAGGTTGGTAAAATCATTTACACTACTACCTTTCCGTTTCTTAGCCTTTTATTTCTACAGCTGGTTCACTGTCTTGTTAGACCAAAATATTAAAATAAAATAAGGTTTTTAGCTACTGGATAAAGGAAACTAATATATCCCTGAAATGTGTGAGAGAAGAAGATAAATCATAAGAACAAACACTGCCAAGTCTCAAAACAATCACAAACACTAATTGGATAGTTAATTCATAATTGGAGTTGCTGAGAAAAAAAAACAATTTCTGATCATTTGAAACTAGCAGTGCACTGTGGGCACAAAAGTGGAATCTGGGAAAAAAATATTAAATGCTCTCAAAAGTGTCTTTCTGAAAAGAATGCATGATGGGGAGGGGGTGGGGGAGCACCACACTAGTTTAGTGGGGGAGGAAGAGAGAATGCCCTTCCAGAACTGCTCTGACCAATACAGCACATACTAGCTACATGTGCATATACAGCTCTTAAATTGTGGCAAAGTGAATTGAAACAAACTAAAAGTGTTGTAAAATAAATACCAGATTTCAAAGAGTTAGTACCAAAAAGAAAATGTATAAGATTTCATTAACAATACTCTTACATTGATTACATGTTGAAATGACAATATTCTGAATATGTTGGGTTAACTAATATAGTATTAAAATTCTGGTTTTTATGTTTTATGTGGCTAGTAGGACATTTAAAATTATACATGTAGATTTTACTATATTTCCATTAATGCTGTTCTAGAATATAGAAATAATTTATGTTCAGATCACTGACATTACTACTCAATACACATGTGATTTACAAATATATTTTCAGTTATAACTACTGAACAGAGTAGCATTCATGAACGGATTTCTATTAAATATTTATTATCCTTCAAGAAGCTCAACATTTTTTCCAAACTTCAAAAAGATTTAGCATTGTAGAGAAATAATTGTTCCAAATACCAAGATCACACCAGAAATCATTTTTCACTTGTCCAACTACAGATCTTAATAATGGTTAATACTGTATATCTTAGCAACAGAGCGAACTAACACTAAAGAATTAGAAATTTAATATATTGCAATTTCAGCAAAAAACTAACATGCTAAATTTATAATCATTATATTAATCAAAATTATTGGCAAATCATATACAGTACTATATGCTGTGAAATTCTTATATTAGTCAATTTCCATTTTCCATTAAAAGGTGTCAGAAAAACTTAAGAGTCTTTTTCTTCAATTAATCTTCCCCATATGCAAAAATAATTTCAAGATCTTACATTCTGATGGGACCACACGGTTAAAGCACTTTAAACACTAACAGCTGTAACTGAGAGTAAACGGTGTCTGCAGTTTGGGGTAAATACCACTAGATGGAACTCTTGCTACCTTGTTAGATGATTCATTACTGAGAAATAACCCTCTTTTATTCACAAAATAAATCTGTTTATGTGCACATACACACATACACACAGGCTACATAAATTTTAAATGGTATAAATTGCAACATAAACTTTATAAAGTATAGAGAACAAAAGTTACCATGTTGGAAAGAAAAACATTTCACCGTAGTTAAGGGCTATGGACTTGAAAATACACTTTCCTCTAGTATGTCAGACATCTCTGTAACAAAAGCATAATAATGCTCATACTTAATTCCAATGGTTTTTACCTGCTGACTTGACCATCGTAGAAACAGAAGTTACGGGAGGGAGCCATTCAAGTAACTGTTATGTTTAAGCTTTGCAAAGTTGACGGTCATTACAAGGCACAACTCACCCTGTTCTCTGTTATCCATCTAATTCATACTTCAAATGAACTCAGAGCCAACAAAACTGAGGCATTCTGTTTCCATTACTACACCATACCCACAGAAGGTACAAAATGAGTTTACTAAATATTATTCATTTCCCTCTTCTTGGCTATGAAGTTTTTGCTTATCTATAAAGATAAGGTATTCAGCACAAAATTCACATTATTAAACACTTATTTCTGGAAGCTGTCAGTTTTACTTTTTATCCTAATAAATATCTTCATTAATACCTTAATAGTTAGTTAAGGTATTATTAATTAAGGTATTAATGAAGGTTCATAGGATATTTTCCCTCATAAGCATACAATTTATCTGCTTTACTGAGGTGCAAGGTATAGTTTTATTTACAATTAAGAATTAAACTTTCTGCTTATTACAAATTATTTGTGAAAGGAGTCAATTACTTCCAGTTTTAAAATTCTTGATTACATGAAATTTTCCATATCAATCCATGAAAAGCAATGAAATAAAAATAATTGCATCAATACACATTTAAGTTTTAGAATAACCAGTTAAATTTAGAGAAGGAGGATTAAATATTAAAGAATGCACTTCTAGCTTCTTACCTTTGGTGGCTTAAATGGATAATCTGATGAAAATGTGATATCCAGAAAAAACACACCACCTTCATATACAGAACCCGGTGGACCAAGTATAGTTGATCTCCATTCATAAATGTTATCTCCTTTAGGCCCAGCACTATTTAAAAGAAATTAAAAATCAGTATGTACATATATTAGCAATTCATGTTAATATCCTAAAACCAGGGAAGTGTTAAAGGTAAATTAGCAATCTAGAGCAGTAAGAAGTGAAATAAGTATAAAAGAAATAAGCCCCAATGTGTTTGCATGTGCATGTGTGTAAGAACTTATTTGGAAATATTACAAACTTACAGAGGAAATGCAAGAAAAGTACAAAGAAAATCGGTATAACTTTACCCAGTCTCCATTAGCATTCTGCTCTGCCCCATTTGCTCCTCTCTCTCCCCGTAACACACACCCCTCTAAACCTGCAAGCATGCATACAGACACGCTTTTTTCTCAGTCATTTGAAAGTTGCACACTTTATGGCCTTTTCCCCATAAACACTTCAGCGTGCATTTCCTAAAAATAATCTCCTATAAATCACAATACAGTTACAATTTCAGTAAATACATGAATACAATTCTTTAAACTGCAATTTGTATTATAATGTTGTCAACTGATTCTGTAATATCCTTTTAAAAAATTAATTTTTCTCCGGATGCAGGACCCAGTCTTGGAACCATGTATTTCCTGTGTCTTTATTCTCCTTTAATATGGGTCCTTTCCGCCTTTCTTTAACTTTTGTAACATTAACATTTTTTGCAGAATCTAGTCTTCTTTTTTTAAAAATGCTCATCATTTTGAGCTTTCCATGTTTCCTCATGATTTGACTCATGTAATGCATTTCTGGCTCAAATAGTATGTGATGTGTCCTTCTCATGGTATCACATTTGGAGGCACACAACATCTACCTGTACCTCATTGGTGATGTTAAGTTTCATCATCCAGACATAGTGCTATCCAATTTTCCTACTGTTTAGTTACCATTTTTTCCCTGCAACCAATAAGCAATCTTTGGACAGACACTTTAAGACCAGGCAAATATCCTGCTTCTCATCAAAATTTCTTCCCAATATTAAGCATCCATTTGTGATTGCTATAGTTTGATCTGTCCCTGCTAAAACTCATGTTGAAATTTGACCCCCAAATGTGGCAATGTTGGGAAGTGTCTGGGTCACAGGGGTAGATCCCTCATGAATAAATTAATGCCCTCCCTCAGGGGTGAGTCCTCACTCTAGCAAAAATGAATTAGTTCCCAAGAGAACTCACTGTTAAAAAGAGTGGCTTTCCTTGGTTTCTCTTTCTTCCTTCCTCTCTTGCTTTGTGATCTCTTTGCATTTGATGGTTGCCTTTCCACTGCAAGCTGAAGCAGCCTGAGGCCCTCACCAGATGCAGATGCCCATCAG
Organism: Macaca nemestrina; assembly: GCF_043159975.1. Lineage (NCBI taxonomy): Eukaryota > Metazoa > Chordata > Mammalia > Primates > Cercopithecidae > Macaca > Macaca nemestrina. The sequence goes on along the minus strand of NC_092135.1, from coordinate 78,937,263 downwards.
GTGAACCAAATAAACCTCTTTTCCTTATAACCTACTCAGTCTCAGGTATTCTGTTACAGTAATAAAATCATGATTTTCCAATTCTAGAACTTTCTCTACACTTAACAGTTACCCCTTGAGCCCTTTCTACTGCCTGTACGTATGTACAGAAATAAGTATTATTGGTATGGTCTCATTTTTTTCCCAATGCTTTGTAAGTCATTACTGCCTTTAATTATTTTGATGCCCAAATTATCACAGGCTTGGCCAATGGAGAACTCTTTCAAAATGACTCCTATATCCTTGCAACACGTTAGCATTTTTTTTTTTTTTTAAAAGCATTTCCTTCCTTTGGCATAAGGAATCCCATCCTTGGAATCAGCCATTTTTCCAAAGAGCCAGGGTTCCTTTCAATGGGCATGTTGTCAGAAAAACCAAGATCTGAGTCCTAGGCGCTAGTAAGTCTCAGTTACATTTTGGTGCATTGTGCTTAACACCATTACTTTATAAAATACAAAGGAGAGAGAGTTCAAATAAAATCTAAACTCATAATTACTTGTTGGTAAGACGACTCATATGCCTTAAACTCTCCTCAAATATATTTTACTGCCAGTTGGTAGAAGAGCTTGGATTCCCACACCAAATTCTTAGTTCTTAAATGTGCTCTCTTCCCACTTATCATGCTGTTTGCCATAGGACAAAGTGTACATTTAACTATAGGACAAAGTGTACATTTAACTACTACAGCAGGATAGTAAATAACTTTTCCTATTGTCTCAGAGCAGACTAAGCAGAGAATCTATGGTAGTGTGATTACTTTGCTGTACCCAAAGATACCTAGCTTAGGGCAAGTGAGGGCTAAAATCCAGTCCTAAAATCCAAGTAGTTTTGGCTACCTGTCTGGAGTTAGGGGTCTCTTTTCATTCTCATAGATGTACCATCTGTTAGACAAAACATGGGGCAAGATGAGAAGGCGTCAGGAAGGGACATGAGCAACTGCAGGGCTGAGTCCACTGTAATTTAAACAAACCATATTAGAGGCTAACAGCTGAGTGACACTCTCTCTGCCTCTTTCACTGTCTTGAATCATCCATTTTTCCTTCTCTGGTGAGTGATGCCAACAAGAATCCAACAATGCCATTTCTCCCAACTTTATTATTATTATTTTAAATCTCTATTTCTCTATCCCTTCCAGCTTCCATCTCAATCATCTTTCCTTTACAGCAAAACTCCTTGGAAATCTTATCTACACCTGCTATCTTCAGTTTCTCTCCTCTGTTGTCACTTGAACTCATTCCAAACAGGCATTTCCTCCCATTGCTCCACTGAAACAGCTCTTATCCAAGGTCACCAGTGACCTCATCAGTACACCCAATGATCATATCTCAGTCTTCATATTATTTGATTGGTCCAGCAACATTTGATACAGCCAATCACATCATCCTTGAAACACTTTCTCTTTAATTCCCAGAATAACATACTTTGTTAGTTTTCCTACATTTCCTGGCCCCTCCTTCTCACTCTCTATTCCTATTCCTTATCTCCCTAAACTTTAAATATTGCCAGTCCTCCAGAGCTAAGACCTTACACCTCTTCTCTTTTCTACCTACCTGTACTGTTTTGGTTATCTTACGCAGTTTTATGGCTCCCAATAGCACCAATATGCTCTTAACTTCCACATCTGTAACTGCAGCCTAGATTGTTTTTACTCTGCAAGACTATGTCAAGAGAAGACGACAGGCAACAGTCTTCGAGAAATTATTTGCAAAAGAACTATTATCAAAAATATACAATGAACCATTAAAACTCAAGAAAATGAACAACCTGATTATAAAACGGGCAAAATACCTGAACAGATACCTTACATCAAAGATAAACAGATGGCAAGTAAGCATATGAAAAACTGTTCAACCTAATGTCATTAGGGAATTTCAAGTTAAAACAAGAAAAACATACCACGACACAACTATCAGAATGGCCAAAATCCAAAACACTAACAACAAATGCTGACGAAAATGTGGAGTAACAGGAACTCTCATCCGTTGCTAGTGGAGAATACAAAATGGTACAGGAAATGCAAAATATTTAGATTCATTTTTACGCATCTGGATGTCCACTTTGGAAGACAGTTTGACAATTTTCTTATAAACATAAACATATCTTACCATAAGATTCAGCAATCACACTCCTGGGTATTTACTCAAATGACTGAAAACTTATGTCCACTCAAAATCCTGCATGCAGATGTGAATAGCAGTTTGATTCGTAACTGCCAAATCTTGAAGGTGATCAAGATGTACTTCAGTAGCTGAATGGATATATAAACTGTGGCACCTCCAGACAACAAAATATTATTCAGTGCTAAAAAGAAATGAGCTATCAAGCCATGAAAAGACATGGATGAAACTTAAATGCGTATTACTAAGGAAGACAACCCAATATGAAAAGGCTACATACTGTATGACTCCATCTATATGACATTCTGGAGGCAAAACTACAGAAACAGTAAAAATATCAGTGGCTGCCAGGGGTTAGTGGCGTGTAAGGGATGAAGAGGCATAGCACGGAGGATCTTTAAAGTAGTGAAACTATTCAGTATGGTATGACATGGTGGATATCTCATTATGTATGTGTAACAATCCATAAAATGTACAACATCAAGAGTGAACCGCGATGAAAACTAGGGACTCTGCATGATTTTATTGATTGGAATGTAACAACTATACCATTGTAGTGTGGGACAATAATAGCAGGGGTGATTGTGTGTCTGTGCAGGGGCAGAGAGACAAGGGGTTTTCACTCAATTTTGCTATGAACCTAAAACTCCCCAGAAAAAGCTATTAATTTAAAAAATACAAATAAAGTTTAGAACAAGCAAATATTTATATATTAAAATAAGTCTGTGTTTCTCTAAGTACTGGTTTATAAAAAGATTTACTAACTTTCATAAATGAATATGTTCCAAAAATTTGTTTTGAAATCAGGTATTTTGGAACTTGAAACACATTTTGACCACAGAACTAAGGTGGTTTAAATCCTGGTCCACAAAATTTATTTAAACTATTTATTCCATAACATTAAATAAGGTACTGTGTATCTGCACTGAAAAATACTGAAAAGTATTGATATATAGTTAGACATTTAAAAAATACATAACCCAGAGTATCTTTAAATTGATCACTCTGGCTCTCAAAGTTCATGTAGTTGGCCGGTATTCACTCTGGCCTCTGATCTTTTCCTACTCTTTCAAACATATGTTTATAAACCAAGGAGAAAAGATGTAAAAATAAGGAAATTCTGGTCACAAAAGAATGAGAGGAAAAGAAAAAGATTATTCCTGGAGACTTAAAGGGTGCTGAAATGACTAAGAAATGACTAAGAAGGAACAGCACTGTAAAAGCGACGGCGAGGTGTCCTGTGCACAGAGAGGCACATGGAAAGCCCACCAATAGGCCAGATAAAAGGGAGGTAAGGATAAAAGAAAACCAAGGTAGAAAAGTGACCAGCAAGCATTTGACAGCAGATAGGAAAATGGAAACTCTCCTGGAAAGCAGAGGCAGAAGAAGCAGAATAAAGAAAATAAAACAAGGAATCTACCCCTGGCCTTAAGAGTGGGCACACCTTTTAGCAAAAGTGATTAAGAACTAGGTCTTGATATGATTAGAAACTACAAACTGGGAGGTAAGGAGGAAAGGAGTATTTCTGTGGCTATTACTAGACAATAAAAAGGACTAGCCAATGTTGGTGGTGTTAAATTAATACGTGAAAGTCAGGTGTTCTCAATGATAACTGCACTGTTAACTTTCAGCACTCAACCATTTCCAGATATTTTTAAAATTCAAAATTTCTGAAAAGCAATAAGCATATACCTTAAACAAGTTAACAAAGATATTTAAATGCCACACAGACTCTAGCAAACTTGTCCAACCTGCCTTATTTTGCTGTTATTGTTGTTTTGTTTTATGCTTTTAGCAGCCTAAAGCCATGGTTTTTTTTTTTTTTTTTTTCTTTTTTTGAGATGGAGTCTCACTCTGTCGCCCAGGCTGGAATGCAATGGCGTGATCTCAGCTCACTGCAAGCTCCGCCTCCCGGTTTTACGCCATTCTCCTGCCTCAGCCTCCCGAGTAGCTGGGACTACAGGCGCCCGCCGCCTCGCCCGGCTAGTTTTTTGTATTTTTTAGTAGAGACGGGGTTTCACCGTGTTAGCCAGTATGGTCTCGATCTCCTGACCTCGTGATCTGCCTGTCTCGGCCTCCCAAAGTGCTGGGATTACAGGCTTCAGCCACCGCGCCCAGCCAAGCCATGGTTTTTAGTTTCTGTCTCTAGTGATAAAAGAAAAAGAGGATGAGGACGGGGCTTTACTGCCCTAACCGGAAACAGAAACTTCAAGAACCTATGACTGTATTCTTTCCCCTGGACACCCCCGTGAATTATTTTAATTAATTCTTGACATTACCAACATCCTAACTAAACAGGAGAATTAGTTACACCCTAATGACTGTAATTTAAGCATTACATTTTCTTATAGGATGTGGCTGTGTCAGCCACCTTTCTTTTCTCAACCTTAACAACTAGATAAGATTCACTCAGATTAATAATATGGCTAATGAAAGGAGGCATTTCAGCACCATGATTCAGTCATAATTAAGTTAAATCACATAATTTTATATTGTGCCAAACTATATGGAAATACTTCAGTGATTCAGAAACGTATCTAGTGTCTGCAGGCTCTATACAAAAAAATTTTATTTGGAAAATGTATTTTTGACTTAAAAACAGAGATACAAAATTTTAGGTATGATGCCATACTGCATAAAAAAGAAGCAGTCTAGAAAACATAGAGAATAGTAATTATAAAACCAGCTCATGTATTCACTATAAATACATATTTAAAAAGAAATTACATACAAAAAGTTACTCCATTAGGTTGGACTAAGTATTTTAATAGTCATAAGAATTTGCACACATATTCTACTGCAAAAGTATACTTTAGAACTGGTATACTTAAAATGTGTAATATTGAAAATTAAAATCAATCACTATTAATATCACCAAAATAAGCAATAACTGTTCCTAATGTTGATATGACTTTTCGCACAATGAGGTTATCAAGTTAGCATCTCAGTATGAGTAATGGGAGTAGGGGAGATTAGAAAGAGGAGCCCTTAAACTAGACCAATCTTTAGAAAAGACTGGAATGAGTTACGTAATTAAGATTATAAATAAGTTCATTTATAAGTAAGTTCATTACAAACATTTGTAGGTCAGTAAAACACATTTCAGGGATTAAGGTGTGACTCAATAAGCAGACCTGAGTTCTAAGAAGACTATTAATACGAAGATATCCAACCTAGCATTGTTTAAAATAATGAAAAAACTGCATAAAACCATTATGTCTACCAATAAGGAAACAGATAATTACACAGCAATTAAAATGAATGACCTACATTTTCCAGCAAGAGATAGATCTCAAAAATAATGCTCAGTGAAAAAAGTTAAGTTGTAGGATTAAACACGTAATTGAATACCATTTATTCACATTAAAAAAAAATTTTAAAAATCCCACATATTGTTTATGAATGCATACATACACACACAGTGAAAGTATGAAAACATATATAGAAATCATGGACCAAAAATACAGAACAGTTATTGCCTCTGGGCAGGAAGGAAAAAGAATGAGACTGGGAAGAAAGTATGAAGAAACTTCAACTATATATAGTTTTACTTCCTTTAAAAAATATGTTCAAGCTAGAATATATGAAAGGATTATTGGATTATTACTCAAGTCTTACCTACTACTGTACGTTGAAACAAAAAAAGAAGTTTCAAAGCACACCAGAGCTCTATTTTACTGTTAACATAACTCAAGAAAGAAATAACATTTTATGGAGTGCCCACTCTATGCCAAGTGCTTTGTATCACATCTAACTCGATAGTAGTAATCCTGTTCAAGTATTTTTTATCACAATTTCATAGATGAGAAAACGAGCCAGAAAGGTTAAGTGACTTGCTTAGGGTCATATATGCAGCATATGCAGAGCTAAGATTCTCTTCTAAAATGTCTTCATCACAAATTTTAAAGCAATAAATCCATACAAATATTTTTAATTACCCAGCGCCTGCCAAAAATTAAAGGTAAACAGATTCAGAAATAAAGGTATCTAATCATGTACTAAAGGTGATTCTGTAATGGCTTCTACTCTATAGACTTTTAAATGCTTCATATAATTTGGATTATTAATCCTTTGTTCCATCTCTGTTTTAAGTGTCCAAGAGTTCCTCTAAAACTTTAGGATTATATTTCTGAAGAGAATCCTGTTGAATAAAACAGCAGGTGACAAGATGAGTTTTAGAGTCTTTTTATGTTTAGCGCTTAGAATGTGGGGATGGGAGGAAAAACAAAATGATATAAAATTCAAGTTTTGAAAGAGTAGAAGAAAATCCACAAGGTCTCACCTTCAAAACAAATATGGTCATTTGCATTAAAAATCTACACTAGCATGTAACCCTTGCCTGAAACACCTTCAATAACTGTTCAGAAAATAGTGATCAGAGTACTGCCTTGCAAAGAAGTGGATTCTTTTCCTAAAATTTGTATTAAGCAGATTCTGATTCATAAGTTTTTGAACCATCCCTTATCAGCTTCACATCTTTTACATAAATTACTACAAATGCTTGTGTAACTTCTTGGCCCTTTTGTAAATTACTGTGATGCTTGCAAGTATGATTTTTGAAACCTAGTCTTCATTTCATATATTGAGCGTATGGCAAATAAACGTATTTTTTCTTTCTGTCCAGCCCTAACAACCTTATCACATGGTCTACAGAATAGTAGTATTTTCATAGTCTCTTCTTTAAAGGAATTAGATTGAACACAAAAATAAAATGGCTGGGTGTGCGTGCTATATACATACATATAAATTCAGTCTGCAAAACCATCTTCATTAAAGAATTAATAACTATTTCTGGCAGAAGTAAAAAAAAAATATTTATGGCATCGCCTAAAGGCTTCTATCTGCACAGATAATGCAATAATGCTTTACTGATCTAGTAATTACCATATAGTCTATCTTCAAAACTGCTACTATAAAGCTTGCGCTTTGTCTATCTTAAGGCCTATTATGACATTCATCATCCAAATGCAGTCAAATCTATTGTGTATAATCAGAAGAAATGCTTTGTAAGAGAAGAATTCTGGTACAGGTATTTTTCATTGCAAAGTACTGTACACTTATATAAACATAGGTGAAAATATTTCTAAAAGTAAAACCATACACAAGGTGAAATAATTAAAACACACACACACACATCCAAGTCCAGTCAGTTAAACAACATTGTAAATAACTACTATGGACCAAGCACTGGGGTGCCAGAATAAACTGTGGGTATGGTGAAATTAAACATCAACATCTGTAAGTATATTGTCTTTCACTAATACTGTGGTCACAATTTCACACTTAAATCCCTTGCTTTTTATATTCACATTGATTGTGGTGTATAATATCCGACTTAGCTAAAACACCTACACTCAAAAAGCTGCTCTGTCCAGAAGATCCTTGACTTCTCTGCTAATGATGACATAAAGATACATTTATCCTGTAAAGCTTCTCTACTACCTCAGCTGAAATCTCCAGAAATCTCAACCCACCACTCTTTCTTCTCCTAATCGCCTCTATTCCCTCTCTCAGCTGAGTTCTATCTTCACTGCCCAAGAGAGGGAGAAAAGGTAATCTTAGCAATAAGTTGTTCATTTTAACAACCTTATCAAGGCGGTTGGGGCTTAGGAATATCCTTAGGATGCAGAACAAATTTAATTATATGAAGTACATCAAATGCTAAATGGGCATATGTGAACTAGACAGAGAATATAGGTGGCTTTTGTAATGTTTTTCTAAAGGAAAGTCATACCTCTATATTGCTTTCCAAACTTCAAAAGCTGTTTATAAGTGAACAGTTATTATTCCTGAGTGTTTTAGAAAGAATTATATTTATTTAGGTTGAAAGCATTTAGGAGTTCACAATTAGGGAAAGCTATAATACAGACAATTAGGGTGAGGGGAGAGAAATAATATAGAAAAATAATTCTACTAACTAACAGGGCAGACCTAGGTATGTGCTAGCAGTTCCAATGATTTTATCTTCCTACTCCTCTTCCCAAGAATTACCTCTTTTTGGTAAATGTGTGAATTCTTATGTAATCTCTATTACAATCAACCAGGAAATGGTATTGCTTATTAATCCATACTGTACCTTGTGAACCTATGAATTTGCTTTGAAATTAAAAAAAAGTATTTAAGCTTTAACAATATACAAAATATAGTACTTGATAGATTCAATAAAGGAAACAAATTCATTCATTCATCAAGGAGTTACCGAGTGTCTACGATTTGGGGCTAGGAATCTGTACAAGGAACTAAATACACAATGGAGATTTCAGCCTAGCTGAGGATATAGATCTTAATCAAATAAACTCACACACACACACAAAAAAAAAACAAAAAAAACCCATAAAACAGAAAATGCTACAAAGGCAAGGTATTCTTTGTTGAATGCCAGGGAAATGTTAGAGAGGTAAGGGAAGAATCAGAGGAAGCAATACTGAGAATACTTCAAATACCCCAGTGGGGGCTAATCAGGAGAAGGTGAAAGGAAAGGGCTGGGAAAGAGGAATTCATAGCATATGCAAATGCCCTGAGGCTATTAGGAACAAGTAGCGGGGTCTGGAAAGACAATGTGGCAGAAGTGAAGGGAACATGGGAAGTACAATGAAACAGGACCTGATGAGGGAAGCTGTAACCAACATCTAGGCAGGACCTTGTAACGCTACATGAAAGATACTTGTCTTTATATTAAAAGCAATAGACAGCTATCAAAAGATTTTAAGCAACAAAGGGGGAGTGTTAAACTAATATGGACATTTTGCAAAGCCGCCTCAGGTTGCTCTGTGGAAAATGGCTTGGAAGAGGCCTGGAGGGGTTGTGGGTGGACCACTGCAGTAATCTGGGTGAAAGATGATGACAGGCTAGACTAAGGTGGTACCAGAGACAAAGAGGAGAGACTTGAGAGTTACTTAGGAGGAAAAAAAAAAAAAAAATCAACCAGACTTACGTTTTGAAATAGGGCAAGTGAGGAAAAGGGGGGTATCAAGAACAGCTTATGGTTTTTCAGACTGTATGACTGAGATAATGTATGTGCCATTAACTAAAATATGGACGTTGAAAAAAGTTGGTTTTGGACACACTGGGACTAAGAAGTTTATGAGATATCCAAAAGATAAATATGTCAAAGAGACAGACAAATAAGATAAAGGGGATTGGTCCTATAGATATAAATTTGTGAGACTTTGATACACAGGTCCTTAATGTCCTGCAGGTGGGATGCACCAGACTAGGTAAAGAGTACAGAGTAAGAAGGCGAGATGATGCCTGAGATGAGACCACCACACCTAAGTCCCAATAACACATGTCAGACCTGTGACAGGTGTATAAAAGAGGGACAAAAAAGCAAATGGAAACAAAGCAGAGGAGAGATTAATTACATGAAGAAATATGGAAAGAAGCTGGGTTTGAAAAGTGTGTTAGAAACTAAAGAAGACGTCATCTAGTCATCTGGGGATCATACCAATAAACTGCAAAAACTATCTGCATGTGTATGCTGGCATTATGAACTAATTCTTTCTGTAAAAATACAGAAGGAAATACTAACAGTGGTTACCTCTAAGAAGGATGTGGTGCTCTAGAATGAAAAGGAAACCCAATTTTCACTGTATACTCTTTCCATTCTGAATAGTTTTCTGTGTTAAGTTTTAATTTGAAAAATAAGAGGGACCGGGGCCCAGTAAGTCAAAACTGGGGCTATGACTGAAGCACTAAGAGTGTTGTAAAAGCACTACAGAAGAAAGTCTAAACCAGAAAGGATTTTAGGTAGGCAGAGTAATTTCTATAATATGCTTTCTTATCAAACCCCAAACTGGCGATCTCTGACAACAGAGATTTTCCAATTCTGAAAAATCAGATTAATAAGAGCTTTTAGAAATCTTGGCTAAGATTACTTACCCTTCTTGGGTATCTTCCCTCCCCCATTCTTTGCATACTGTACAGTTTAAGGGCTCATCCAAAATTGAAGCCATTTTACCAATATATTGTAAATCTGAATTACAACTTAACCATATATGACAGATCATCCTGTTTTCATTTTCTGCCTTTAAGACAGGCTATGATTAGGTAAAATACAACTAACAGTTGATAAATGTGTCAAGCTTTAGTCCAGTTTATCATGAGGTTTAAACTAAGCAGACTCCAAAAGTACCTGTTTGTCCATTAGTTTTTTTCTGTATGTTTTGCAGTTTGATATACAAAGGCAGGTATGGAAATGTATCTTCCACCAGGAAGTATTTGTGTTTTGTGCTACATTTTTGTTCAAAATCTTAATGCCTACACAGAATCCCTGACCTGCAAAAGACTCAAAATTCAATAAATGTATTTCCTGCTTATCTTTGCCTTTATGGAAGATCTTTTTCCTTGGTGGACAATGTAATTACAAAGCTTCATAACATAGTTGGCACATATGTGAGGTACTCAGTGTTACTGATTCACTCTTCTAACATCTACTGATTACCTACTATGTACCAGGCACTAATGGGTACTGAAAATACAGTGATGAACAGAACATACTAGGTCCTTGCCCTCACAGTGATTATGCAAATACTGAACAACACAAAATTATTCACACAAAATAATGCTGGATAAATACAAAGTCACTTAAATAAGCAGACTATATTCCAAAGGGTGTACGAAAAATAGTACTTAAAAAATTGATGGTCTTTTTTTTTTCCTGTCCCAACATATCCAAGGATATGTCTATATTCCCATCAGTTAACACTGGCTCACTAAAGTAATAAGGGAAGTGGGCGGGAGGGAACAGTGTGGAGAAAATCTCCCAGGTTATTCTAATAAGCAACCTTCTTAAGAGGTACTAAGTTAACTGATGTGGTTACTACATCTAAAACCATGGATCCCAACCTTGGCTGCCAAATGTGATCACCCGTGGAGTTTAAAAACTTACCCAATACCAGCTCCTACCCCTAAGAGATTCTGATGTATTAGTCTGGGGCTTGGTCTGAGCTTACAGAGGCTTAAAAACTCCTCAGGTGATAAAATGCTCAGCCATGACTCAAAACTGGAGACGAGGAGAGCAGATATGCAGAAAGAATGGGAAAAAACAGAATGGAAACAAGAAAGTATTCCAATCCTCAGATATGACATAATTGCCTGGGCTCTGTAACTGTTACTCCTATTGTGCAGAAAGATGTAAGAAGCTATTATAACTTCTGCCAAAACTCATTAACATCTTTAGATTGTGGTGAATTTATTAAGGTAATAGTTGGGCTCAGCCAGGGGCACGCCAGCCTCCTTGGAAAACTTCCCCATCGCCACCTCAAAAAGCTGTAATGATCATCAGCATAATGTAACAGCTTTTTAAAACTGATCAAATGAGAAAATGTCTCTATAATCTTCTTTCTCATACACAGCACAAGTAATTTTGCCTATACATTTGTCTTTAAAAAGTAGATTATGACAGTTTAAGATTCTCAGCTCTTGCTGCTGTATGCTTTCTTGCCATTTCCCTCCCTCTCTTTCTGCTTATAAAGCAGCAGACTTAAAAGCATAAACACAAGGTATGCTATTAGAGAAAGGTAAAATCTTACTTTAGTATCCTATGTAAACATTTAGTAAGTTCTCTGACTTTAAATTCTAACATTTAGAAAATTCTACATAGTATGAAAATAAAATGTATTATTATTATTAATTCTAGAACATTAACCAGTGCACCACTGACATTATATGACTACTATGCCATAAAATACTCCTAGAACTGAACAGTTACTGGAGAGTACAGTAAGCTAAATCAGAAACTAGTGAGCAATTAAGACTTTTGAACATAGTGGTTAACATAAGAACCATTCACAGGGACTTATCTATAAGCATACAAAATAGCAAAAGGTACATTAAGAAGATCTATACACTAATCTAGCGACATAAAAAATTATATCGGTATAATAGTGGAATTATGTCACTAATCTTGAAATTACAAAAAGCAGTTTCTACACAGTAAGTTAAAACTGAATCTTCCTTAGATAAAGCCTTACAGAAAACACAATCTCCTATTAAAGTAAACCTGCATTCTGTCACTTCTAGTATTCTCCATTACCACTAAACATTCTTTTTTTCCACTTCTATCCCTTATGATTGGGGTTTGCCCTGAAGTTGTCTTTGGCATCCTTCTTGCTATACACAGTGCCATAGATAATACAAATTATACATATTTATCGCTTAGAGATTTCATCCTGTTTTATATAAACTACATATAATCAGTTTCTAAATCTTTAGTAGCAGCACTGTGTATTTTGCAATATTCACTTTTTAAGTACTTATTGAACGTTATACTTTTCCGACCAACCATCACCTCAAACTCAACAAAATCAAAATTATCTTTAACATAAAACCTGGCCCTACCAAAGACCAGAAATTGTAGTACTTGGGAAAAATGTGGAGGGATAGTCATGCTCAAATACCACTAGATCGGAGGAGAAATACAGTTTTTTAAAAATTCTTAGCCACATGTATCAAGAGTCATTTGATCAAGTAATCCCACATCCAAGAAGCTATCCTAGGACAAAAAACAGAGATGTGAATAAAAGTTTTTGTGTAAGGAGGCTCAAAGCAAAATAACAATAGGGAAACTCAAAATAGCTTAAATGTCCAACTAAATCATAATGGTTAAATCACAGTTCTCAATCAATCATGATGTAGGCACTGAAAAAAAATTCAAGATTTTGAAGACTGTTAAATGACATGAAGAAACGTTCATGACAGATTAAGAGGGAAGAGTAGATCACAAAACTATATATACACAGCAGTAATCGTATTGTGTAAACAATTTGTATATGTGTATACAATATGTCTATGTGTATTTCCTTTTATATCCTCATTTCCACTTGCTTTCCAGTCTAAATTAGGATAGATATCATCATAATGTTTATAGTCAACAGTACTAGGGTCTGCTGAGATGACTCTCCACACATGTGGACAATCTGGTTGACTGGCATCACCACCATTCCTGACTCTTGAATTTATATGCTACTGGTAAGCATTCATTTTCTTATATTTATTTACATGTAAGTATTTAGTAAAAAGCAGAACATACGATGGATACAATGAAAAAATGTGTTCAGGTTAACTTGTGGCATCATGTTGGAACTCAAAAAGTTTCAGGTCTTGGAGCATTTCAGATTTCAGATCAGAGATGCTCAACCTGCTATACTTCTATTAAAAACAATTTTTTTAAATGGCACTTTCATTTATTTTTCCAGTTGTGCAGGCATAAAACTTGACTTTTAAGCTTCCTTGCTCACCAGACATCCTGAAGGTTCTTCTGAATAATCTTTATTACAATAGACAGGAAGCAGTAAATTGTATTGAAAAGGCTTGGAAATCATACAAGATCTAAAATCTGGTTGCATTTACCAGATGTGTGACGTCCAAATTACTCAATTTTTCTCCATCTGTATGTGATGGCACCTGCCTTTGGAGTTACAGTGAAGTTGACAGCTCCTACTATTATGTAATTTTCTTTATCACTACTTCCAACCCAGATACTTAGCACATTTGACCTGGGACTCAAATATGGATGTTTAGAATTGACAGGTCTTTAGATATCATTTACTATGGGTCCCTGGTTTTACAAATGAGGAAACTGAGGTCAGGTGCTTGCTCAAGGCTCCAGAGCTAATACGTGGCAGAACCTGAATTCTAACCTGTTCCATGACTTCCAGTTTGGCACTCTTTCATAGGCATCCTTGGAAAACTTCTCAGGACTTTGCTCATGCCATTCTTTCCTACCTCCCTGATGACTACTGACTCTTTCAATATTCTTTATCTGAATTCAATTAATAAATAGAAGGCCTTCCCTAATTCCAAAAGGGACTTCTCCCTCTTTTGAACTCTAGTACAGATTGCTGTTTGGCTTTTTGACTAGGTCACATTGACGGAGGGCTAACCAGAAGAGCACAGCCGCTTAAAGTTAAATCAGAAAACATCAAACATGTAAATAGCCCCTGAAGGCACAGAATATTAACTGATGTTTCACAATACCCTTGAATTAACAAGGAAAGACTGAGCAACACTCAGCACATATTCTCTGATTCCTAAGACAGGCAAATTTTCAAACATCTGGAAAGCTTAGAACGACTGATGGGCATAAGGTAGACTTAAAAGATGTGACAATTAAATGCAATGTGATATCCTGAAACAAAAAGGACATTAGCGAAAAAAACTGGTATAAAGCCAGGAGTTTAGTTAATATTAATTTGCCAATATTAATTTCTTAGTTTTGACAAATGCAGAAGGCTCCACAATTATATCCTCATTTCCACTTGCTTTCCAGTCTATGGTGATAGATAAACATCACCATAATGTTTACAGTCAACAGTATTAGGCTCTGCTGAGATGACTCTCCACACCTGATGGCAAGGATGAGGTGTTTTGACTCACACTCCACTGCTCTTCCAGACCACGCTGCCTCCTGACAGTGGTTTGGCTGTCATTCAATTCACCTAGCGAAAGTACTGGCCAAAAACATAATTCCTATTTGACAAAAGCTTATTACACAGTTTCTGTGAGCAGTGTCCCACATCATGCCTGTAATCCCAGAACTTTGGGAGGCTGAGGCAGGTGGATCATGAGGTCAGGAGTTTGAGACCAGCCTGGTCAATATGGTGAAACCCCATCTCTACTAAAAATACAAAAATTAGCCGGGCATGCTGGTGCGTGTCTGTAATCCCAGCTACTGGGGAGGCTGAGGCAGGAGAATTGCTTGAACCTGGGAAGTGGAGGTTGCAGTGAGTCGAGGTTGTGCCACTGTACTCTAGCCTGCGCGACAAAGAGAGACTCCATTTCAAAAAAAAAAAAAAAAAAAATCCTTACGTTGCACACTGCTCACAGAAAACCCTGACATCCATTTTAACAATTAAAATAGATCTATACTGATCATCTATATAAAAAGTAGTACGTTACGTTCTAAGTTTCTATTACTGTTAGATGCCCCTACGAGGAGAGGTAAAGGGCTTTGGGTCAAGCGCTATTTGACACTCTATACAAAGATTAAAAAAAAACACATCTTTTTTTTTTTTTTTGAGACAGAGTCTCTCTCTGTTGCTCTTGGCTCACTGCAGCCTCCGCCTCCCGGGTTCAAGCAATTCTCCTGCCTCAGCCCCTCGAGTAGCTGGGACTGCAAGCACGTGCTGCCACGCCCGGCTAATTTTTGTATTTTTGGTGGACAGAGTTTCATCATGTTGGCCAGGATGGTTTTGATCTCCTGACCTCGTGATCCGCCCGCCTTGGCCGCCCAAAGTGTTGGGATTACAGACGTGAGCCACTGCACTCGGCACTGAAGCATTTCTTTAGAGAAAAGAAATTGTGTTGAAGCATCAGAAGGGAGCTCTAAGAGTCTACTTATGAAACTTCAAGTCTTCTGCTCTTCTAAGGTAAAAACTAGCTCATTTACTGCACAGTCTAACTCTCTGGATCTAACAATATGACAGTAAGGAGAACCATTTTATACAAATTCCGGAAACTGTTAAATGACATTTTAAACTATGATTATTTTGAATACCACAGCTACTAAAAAGTGATTTTGTCATCAGACTAAACTGTTTTTCCAGTATTTTTTACCTATGATCCATCTGAAATCTCTATAATTTGTAGTATACCTTATAGTATTTGTATTTATACATATACCTTATAGTATATATGTATAGTAAAATACATACACCTTATAGTATATGTACTTCACCTATGATCCATCTGAAATCCTATACTTTGTAGTATACCTTATAGTAAATAGAAATTACATTTCATTCTAACATTACATGTTTAGATGTTATAGTTCTTTTATATATCCCAAAGCAGCCAGCATAACGCTTTCCACATAACAGTTGCTCAATAAATGCTTGCTGACTGTCAACCACGGAAAACTGCACTGTGGCACAAAAATGATTCTTTATAAAAAAAATTTTCCTATCCACTAATATTTATTTTATGTACATCATAAGCCAGGCACTGTAGTAGGGATAAAAGGAATAAATGCCATCTAATTGAATTTATTGTTATGAAAAGGCTAAATGCAATACAGTGTAACATGTGCAGAACTAGAGACAGGTTAATGTCCCGTGGAAGGACGAAGGAGAATATATCAAAATTGCTTAAATGGGTAAATCAGAAAGCTCTATGAATATATGACTAAAAAGCTATCTTCCATTTACCCACTAAGAACACCACAAACATATTTTCCTCCACAATTTAAGTATATAAATTTTTAGAAATGTCAAGGAAACAGTCAAATGGCCACTTCAAATACTTATTAGTTTAGCTACAGATATTAAAAATCACCCCATATAGTAAATTATACAGTCAGCCCTCTGTACCTATGGGTTCTACATACACAAATTCAACCAACCACAAACAGAAAATATGCAGAAAAAAACTAATACGAAATAATACAAATAAAAAGCCAATACAGTTTAACAACTATTTACATAGAATTTATATTGTATTTGGTATTATAAGTAATCTAAAGATTACTGAAAGTATACCAGAAGATATATATAGGTTATATGCAAACAGTATGCCATTTTATACAAGCGACTTGAGTATTTTGAGGATTTTGGTATCTGTGGGAGTCCCAGAACCAATCCCCCAAGGATACCACGGGATGACATTTTATGAAAATTTTATTCAACTCCTAGACATCAGTGTCTTTGTCATTACTAAATTATTGAGATGAATTTTTTGACTTTGCAATTGACACTATTAGAAATTTTATCATGACCAAACTTAGCATTTGTACACTTGTTTTTTTTTTGTAGAGATGGGAGTCTTGCCATGTTGCTCAGGATGGTCTCAAACTCCTGAGTTCAAGCAATCTGCCCACCTCGAAATCCCAAGTGCTAAGATTACAGGCATGAGCCACCACACTAGTCCCTGTCTTCTCTATAATCACATTTTATGAAAATTTTATTCAATTCCTAGACATCAGTGTCTTTGTCATTACTAAGTTATTGAGATGAATTTTTTTTTGACTCTGGAATTGACACGATTAGAAATTTTATCATAGCCACAATTAGCATTTGTACACTTATTTATTTTTATTTTTATTTGTAGAGATGGGAGTCTCATCAGGTCACCCAGACTGGTGGCTGGCCTCAAACTCCTAAGTTCAAGCAATCCTCCCACCTCGGCCTCCCAAAGTGTTGGGATTACAGGTGTGAGCCACCACACCCGTCCCTGTACACTCTTAAGACAATGTTTTTACATTTGACACCTAGGCAACCACAGGCATTCTAGTTATAAGTTGCCCTCCCAGCTGCTCTAGGAGCCAGAATGCTCATCTGCACCCACTTTTTGATTTAAAAGTATATTCATTACATTTTCAATGTAACCATTTATTGTATTTTTCAAATGCTTTTAATCAGCTTTGTTGAAGTATATTTACAATAAAATTCACCATTCTGAAATAAACACTGGTACGACAAATGTATACAGTCCTGTAACATCACTATAACCATGATATAGAACATTTCCACCACCCCAAAAATGTCTCCTCATGTTCCTCTGAAGTCAATGTCCTCTGTCCCTATTCCCTACCCCTCGTAACCACTGATCTGCTTTCTGTTAGTATAGTTTGGCCTTTGTTAGAATGCTGTTATTGGAGAAACATACAGGGCATAGACTTTTATTACTGGATTCTTTTATACAGCATAATGCTTTTAGACTTATACATGGTGAGTGTTTATGTCTATCAATAGTTCATTCTATTATATGGATATAGCACCCAATTGCTCAGATGATAGACACCAGGTTGTTTGCAGTTTTTCACTATTATAACCAGAACTACATAAACATTCAAGCACATCTTTGTGTGAACATGTCTTCATTGCTCTTGAGTAAATGTCTAGAAGTGGTACTACTGGTTACTGGTTTCCCAAAGCTGTCATATCAAAATATCACAAACTAGATGGTTTAAAACAATAGAAATTTATTTTCTCACAATTCTAGAGGCTAAAAGTATGAAATCAAGGTGTCAGTAGAGCCATGCTCTCCTGAATCATCTAGGAGAGTCGTTAGAAAAGAACGTTCCATGTTTTTTTCCTTAGCTTCTGCCATTGCCGGGAATCCTTGGAAGTCCTTGATTTGCAGCTGTATGAAAACAATCTCTTCCTCTGTCATTATGTGGCATTCTCTGTAAGTCTCTGTCTTCACAAGGCCATCTTTCCTCTGTTATCTCTCTTAAGAACACAAATCCTTCTGGATTAAGAACTCCCTACTCCAGTATGACCCCATCTCTAACTATTTACCCTGCAATGACTCTATTTCCAAAAAAAAAAGGTCACATTCTGAGTGCGGGAGGTTAGGACTTAAACATACCATTTTGCAGGACATAATTCAACCAGTATCACTGAGTCACATGTAATAAGTGTATGTTTATAATAAGAAACTGCAAAACTGTTATCCAAAGTGGCAGTACCATTTTGCCTTCTCAATGGTAATGTATGAGAGTTTCAACTGCTACATATCCTTCCTAAAACTGTTTTTTAAAAATTATTTTAACCCTTCTAGTCAGTATGTAGTTGTATCTCATGATGGTTTTAATTAGCATTTTTCTATGGGTAAGCACCACTGTTATTCATACAGCTTCATCAGTAACATGTCTATTCAAATCTTTTGTCTATTTTAAATAGGTTTGTCTATTAAGATATAAGACTTATATGTTAAGACTTGCATGTTCTGGATACAAGTCTTCTATCAGACAGAGGTTTTGAAATTATTTTCTCCCTTTCCGTGACTTGCCTTTTCATTTTCTCAACAGTGTCTTTTACTTTAAGTTCCATTTGTCAATTATTTTATTTCTTGCTTTTGTCCTAAGAAATTTTTACTTAATCCAAGGGCATAAAAGTTTGCTCTTGTTATATTCTAGAAGTTATAGCTTTAGCTCCTACATTTAGGTCAATGACCCATTTTGAATTAATTTTTGTACAGTCATGTGTCACTTAATGTTTAACAACAAGAATATGATCTCAGAAATGTGTCTTTCGGGGATTTTGTCATTTTTCAAACATCATAGTGTATTTACACAAACCTAGATGGTATAGCCTACTACACACTTAGGTTACATAGTATAGCCTATTGCTCCCAGGCTACAAACTCATACAGCATATTATTCTACAGAATACTGTAGGCAACTGTAAAACAATGTTATTTGTGTATCTAAACACAGGAAAGGTACAGTAAAAATTATAGAAAAAAAAGTGGTACACCTGTATTGGGCAGTTACCACGGTGGGGCTTTCAGGACTGGAAGTTGCTCTGGGTGAGTCAGGGGTGAGTAGTGAAGGCACAGGATATATCTGTGCACTACTGCAGGCTTTATAAACACTTACGACTATACTAAATTTATGCAAAAATACTTTTCTTCCACTACAATAAATTAACTTTAGCTTACTATAACTTTTATTTTTTGTTTAGAGACAAGATCTGACTTTGTCACTCAGGCCAGAGTGCAGTGGTATAATCATAGTTCACTGTAATCTTGAACTCCTGGGCTCAAGTGGTCCTCCCACCTCAGCCTCCCAAGCACCTGGGACCACAGGCATATGCCACCGTGCCTAGCTAATTTTTAAATTTTTGGTAAAGATGGAGTCTTGCTATATTACCCAGGCTAGCCTCAAACTTCGGCCTCAAGTGATCCTCCCCTCCTCGACCTCCTGAAAGTGCTGGCATTACAGGTGTGAGCCTGGCTGTAACTTTTTTACTATGTCAACTTTAAATTAAATTTTTTAACTTTCTGACTCTTTTGTAATAACACTGAACTTAAAACACAAACACATTGTATAGCTGTACAAAAATATTTTCCTTTGTATTTGTCTATAAGTTTTTTCTTTTTTATTATACTTTAAGTTCTAGGGTACATGTGCACAACGTGCAGGTTTGTTACATATGTATACATGTGCCATGTTGGTGTACTGCACCTATTAACTTGTCATTTACATTAGGTTTATCTCCTAATGCTATCCCTCCCTTCTCCCCACCCCACCCCACGACAGGCCCCGGTATGTCATGTTCCCCTTTCTGTGTCCAAGTGTTCTCATTGTTCAATTCCCACCTATGAGTGAGAATATGCGGTGTTTGGCTTTCTGTCCTTGTGATAGTTTGCTCAGAATGATGGTTTTCAGCTTCATCCATGTCCCTACAAAGGACATGTACCACATTTAAGCTTTTTTATTTTTAGAATTTATTTTGTTTAATTTTTAAAACTTTTTTTGTAAAAACTAAGACACAAACACACACATTAGCCTAGGCTCACACAGGATCAGGAGCATATATATCACTACTGTCTTCCACTGCCACATGTTGTTCCACTGTAGGGTCCTCATCAACAATAACATACAGAGAGCTGTCGCCTCCTAGGATAACAACGCCTTCTCCTGCAATACCTCCTCAAAGAACTGCCTGAGGCTGTTTCACAGTTAACTTAAAAAAAAATAAGTAGAAGGAGTATACTCTAAAATAACAATAAAAAGTACAGTAAATACATAAACCAGGAACATAGTCATTTTATCAAGTATGTACTATACGTAATTATACGTGCTATACCTTTATATGACCAGCAGCACAAGTTTGTTTCCACCAGCATGCACTGTTTGACAATGCTACGATGACTACAAACTCAATTAGGTGACAGGAATTTTTCAGCTCTATCATAATCTTCTGGAACCACCATCATGTATGTGGTCTGTCGTTGATCAAAATGTCATTATACAATGCATAACATATGGATGATGTGAGGTAACAATCAAGGTTCAATACAGTAAGTCTTCACTTACAATTGTTGACAGGTTTTTGGAAACTGCAACTTTATGTGAAATGACATATACTGAAACCAATTTAACCACAGGCTAATTGACATAAACAAGATTCAAGTTCCTATGTCATATTTCTGGTCACAACAACATCACCAAAATTTACTAAAGACCAAAATATTTCTAATATCAAGCATTGAAATAAATGTATAGCTATACATCCAGTTAAGAAAGCTTAATAAAAAAGAAATAAGAGTATTGTTTACCCCCTTATTGCAGTTCAGGGTAGACGGTGGCTGAAGAGTTCCAGCAGCCCAGGGCACATGGTGTGAACCATCCCTGGACAGGATGCCCCTGCATCACAGGGCATACTTTCACATACCCCCCACACCCACTCACTCAGGTGGGGACAATTTAGACACACCAATTTCCTTAACTTGCACATCTCTGAAATGTGGGAGGGAACCAGAATACACAGAGATAGCCCACGCAGACATGGGAGAAGATGCGAACTCCACACAATGGCCCCTGCCAGGAATCAGTTTTTTCCTCATGAACGTTATAACCACAACATAATGTTGAATGTAACATTATTCAAGGACCTGCTGTATTTTGTGTACAGACACTCAGTTATTCTAACACCTTCTGTCAAAATCCTTTCCCTACTGAATTACCTTGGCATTTCTACTGAAAATCAACTGACCATTTACGTGTGGATCTACTTCTGGGCTCCTTATTCTGTTTCACTGATACATATGCCCATCCTATGCCAATACCACACTATTCTGATTACTGTATGTTTACCTAGTATGTCAGAATCAAGTAGTATGAGTCCTCCAACTTCGTTCTTTCTTCGCAAAAATTAGAATGTACAAGATGTTGCCTGCTGTGAGCCAAGTCCTTCATTCTGTCCATTTCAATAAGGAATTTGATATTTCAAACATACCACTCAAGAAATCAGGATTGACTCTACTGTTTGAAGAATGTACTGTGCTGACATCACTTACCACATTGGAGGCTTACTTTATACCTACAGAGTTCAACACCAAACAAAATAAATCTTAAATTCTAAGACAGCTGGCCATTAAATTATGAGTAAAACTTATCATCAGCTTCTGTTACCTATTATGTGACCTTCCTCTGTCCCTGTGGTAAAAACCCTTGGGAACAATCAAGTACGACTATATATCAGGGATGTCCACACTAAAAGAAGAATTGTCTTGGGCCACACATAAAATACACTAACATTAACGACACCTGATGAGCTTTAAAAAAATTGCAAAAAAAAGAAATTGCAAAAAATCTTATAATGTTTCAACAAAGTTTCTGAATCTGTGTTGGGCTACAAAGCCGTCCTGGGACGCATGTGGCCCGCAGGCCATGGGTTGAACAAGCTTGCTACATATTATTACTGATATATTACTATATACTATTACTAATAAGTTTAGCATTACATGTTTTTTACATGTTTACTAACATATATATATAATATTACTAAGAGTAATATATAATACATCTACTAAGAGTAATATATATCATTAGTAAGAGTGGCATCAGCAATAATTATTACTATTTAAAAAGTAATTCATATTTTTTATAAATACATTTTAAAATAAAAATAAAGAAAATGGTAATTATTTCCATGACAACAACAAAATCTATGTCTAAGTTCAAAAGGAAAAATCAGCAGCTGACAGAACTACTGCAACTGTCAAAAGAATAGTTCAGAAAAAGGAATATACATTTAAAGCCCTACATCATGCAAATCATAGTATAACAGGGGTAGGTTTTACTTTGTATATTTCACTTTTTACAGTTCAAAATGTTGTTATCCCTTATATAGAACACATACAAATATTAAAACAAAAGAGTTATTTTGCTATAATGTACATTAATTTTAAAATATGAATACTAACCATAAAGCACCTAAGTGATCCCAACAGTTTACAAATTACTTGTATATTATATATATAATGTAGCTTTTCCAAGGTGGATTTTGTCATTTATCTAAATAGAATCACCTAAAATATTAGTTGTCCTTCCCCTCTCTCTAATAGTTCCTAAATTAAAAGTATCAAACTAATTCTCCCTGATGTTGCTATTTCATATTCTTCAAATATGTTAACTTTTTATATTCTTCAAATTTTTCAAATTCTAATTTTTTCTATTACTCAAATCATTTCACCTGTTAAAAGCCACATTTGTTCTTGGAAACTTCTGTTCTTTAGAAACTTTAATATAAATAGAAATGAAAATAAATAGAAATGAAATAAAATTCAATGTATACACTAAACGTTGAGCTGGGAATAAAATGGTATTGTGATATGCTAGTTCCAGGAAATTTCAGATAGTGTTTGATAATCCTAAATTAAAGCACTTGCCCATAAATTTCAGTGGTTCTGAATCAGCTTGGAATAAGGAGGCATATTTAAAAATTACATTTTTTCAGCTTTGTTTTCTTTGCATGTCCAAATTACAGTGGTAACATTTATTTTTTCAAAGAGATTGTAAATTTTTCTTACTTAGAAGAAATGTCAAGTTTAAAAAATCTAGAGTTAAGAATAAGGAAATGGGTCAAATGAGACACTGACAAATGAGAAAGTCCTAAGATATAAAGATATTCAAAACTAGTAAACAACTCAAATGTTTCTTTGACACTTCATTATCTTATCTACACTATCTACTACAGAGGTTCCTTTAAATAGGGGCCATTTGAGTAAGTTAGTCAAATAATTTTGTAACCCATGTATATAAAAGGATAATATACATTTTTATCAGATAGCAGAAGCTGGCTCTCCAGAGGAAAAAATATCCCCGATTAAAAACTAATGTTGAATACATGTTATTTTATGCAATTGCTACCAAGACCATATTTTATTTTACTTTTCCTTTGAAACAATGATGTTCACTTTAGCTTCACTTTAGCTTTCGTAACATACTACTTCAACAAAAAAAGTTAATTTTGCCTCTAAACCCAAGGAAAGCTAGGCATAAAATTTGTTCAAAGGGAGACTAGCAACTTTTGCTTCTTCAGAGAATAAAAACCTCAGCAGAGTGATTATCCAGGTTTTGGTTTCTAGATTTTGCTAACGGAGCACCTCCCTGAAGCTGCTTTTCCATTGCAGAATACTGTTAGATTGTAAGAACAGGCTACATGGCATTTCCAAATGACATTTGTGAGCCGGGCAAACTTTTGAGTTAAACAGAAGCAACTGGCATTTTAAAAGTCACTAGTCTGGAAACATTTAAATCAGGAAAGGAGTTGATTAAAATTAAACTATTTCACAATCATTGTCTTATAGGAGACTGAGTTAAGATTATTAACTTACGACTTCTTTTTAAGTAAGCACAGTAAAGGTGCAGAACCACTAAGGATACAGAAATAGTGTATATCCTCCAAGAATGGGTATAAAGAAGGAATGGAATTATGAGCAAAACAAAACAAAATACCAAAACTGATAAGCAAAAAGTCCTCAATCAAAAAGGCAAGGCAAGGAGGAGGGGCGCAGAAAGAGAAAAAAAGAAAGTAGTAATAAGAAAATGGTAGTAACACACCCCTATCATAATGAATACAAATGAACCAAACTCTTTAAAGACTGTCAGACTAAATAAATAAAAACACACAGAGTAATGTGGTATTTTAAAATGACAAAAAAAAAAGGCGGTAAAAATAAATGCTACTGAAACATCGTAAGCTTGCTCTGCATAATAAAATAGCCTCAAGGTATAGTAATACAGCAAAGATTATACAGCAATATATAAATAAAAAGTAATACAGCAAACACATTTCTACATATCTTGTTTTGTTTTTGATAACCAGAGGGAAAAAATGAAGATACAGAATATCTGAACCACACAATAAATGAACATGATTTAATGGAAACATAGAGAAGCCTATATGTAACAATCAGAGAAGAGGTATTTTTCTCAAGCATACTGGACATGTGTATAAAATCTAACAATACATTAGGTCCAAAAGCAATTCTCAACACATTTTTTAAAAACTTAGTCTGAGGGGCCACAAAATCAGTACTTAGAGGTAAATGTACAGCTTTATTGCTTGTATTACAGAAGAAAAGCTAAAAATTAAGAATCCAATCTAAAAAACTACAAAAAGAACAGCAAAATTAGCTCAAGTAAACAGAAAAGGTAACAAAGGTAACAGTATAAACCAGCGAAACACAACATAAATACAAAATAGTGTCAATAAAGACTGAAAGTTTTTTTACAATTTTTGGGTCAAGACTAATAAAACATACAAACCTTGTGACAAGACTGAGAGAAGACAGAAACAACAGACATGAAAAAAACAAATGCTCTAATTCCTGGAAAAATTTAACCTACTAAAAGGAACAGACTACGTGAATATTGGTTATACAATATAGAGATGGACTGGTAGTTAATTTCCACCTCTCCCCCTCATCTTATCCCAAATACAAAACCACCAGGTACAAATAGTTTTTACAGGAGACTTCTACGAAATTTCAAGTGAGACCATTCCACTCTTAAAACTCTTCTGAGAAACAAAAATAAAAAATAAAAAAATACATGTATTTTTTCTCTGAGGCCAGTATTAAAAACAGGTTAATTAGGTGTAAGAAAAAAAGAAGCCAATCTCAAATCATGAACATACATGTAAGTCTCTTAGTAACAAATCACATCCAAGAGTGTTCATATTGAAAAAGGATAATATATATTACCAAATTGGAAATGCAAAGTTAGTCTGACATTAGAAAAATACACACATTCAATTCATCATATTAACAGATTAAAGCAAAACCATATGATTATTACTTTAGTAGATAAAGTATTCATTACAACTTAATGCCCAATGAAGACTTTACATAAGGCCACCACCACCACCAAAGAGAACCAAAGTGCTTTCATGGAAAAATAGAGGAGCTGAGTGCGGTGGCTCATGCCTGTAATTCCAGCACTTTGGGAGGCCGAGGCAGGTGGATCATGAGGTCAAGGGACCAATACCATCCTGGCCAAGATGATGAAACCCGGTCTCTACTAAAAATACAAAAATGAGCCAGGCATGGTGGTGGGCACCTGTAGTCCCGGCTACTCGGGTGTCTGAGGCAGGGGAATCACTTGAACCCTGGAGGTGGAGGCTGCAGTGAGCCGAGATTGCGCCACTGCACTCCAACCTGGCGACAGAGCAAGACTCTGTCTCAAAAAAAAAAAAAAAAAATGACTGAATTAATTGATAAAAAGTACCTCTTTAAACACCCTCACCAAACATCAATATTAAAGATGACAAGTTTATACCGCTCCATTTAAAATATGAAACAAGAAAGAAAGCCCAATTATGACTTGGTTGTCCTGGACAGTACAGTAAAGTAGTAAAGCAAGGAAAAAAAAAAAGAAGATAGACTGTCTACATATAAAAATCAAAGAATGTATAAGCAAATTATTAGAATTAAAAAGCATTTATACAAGGTTGCTAGATATGACAAAAATTAATTTAAAAACTTGTTTTTAGATAAAATCTACAATAGCATCAAAAATATTAAATACCTAGAAATAAATCTAGCAAAAGATGTACAATACTTGTATACAGAAAATTACAAAGCAAAATCAGAATTAAAGAAATCCTAAATAAATGAGGGTGATATGGTATGTTCATGGAAAAGGAAATTCATCATTTTTAAGAATTCCACTTCTAATTTCTCAAATTCAATAAAATTCTAATTAAAACCACAAGAATACTTTTCCAAGGAATTTGATAAGCTGATTCTCATTTTATATGAATGAGTCAGGCAGCTCCTAATGAAAATACAGAAACTTGTCCTACTGGATATTAAGACTCTTTAGAATTATAGTAATTAAAACTATATCATAAATTATTTGTGCAGAGATAGACAACTTGATGAATAGAACAGAAGAGCCCAACACAGAACCAGGCAAAAAGAATCATGAAATGACAGATGGCACTCTAGCCACTGGACCATTCGATAAAGTTACTAAAACAAATAGTTATCCATATGGAGAAAAATGAGACTGGACTACCACCTTACCCTTTTCAAAGAATCAATTCCAAATAAATTTGAAACACGAAGGGTAAGCCTTTGAAAAAAAAAAATAAAGATATTATCCTCGAGACCTTGGGACAAAGAATAATTTCTTCACCGTGATACAAAAAGTGCTAATCATATAAGAGACTGATAAATTTAACTACCATTTAAATTCAGTTTTCACTAATATACCACAGAAGAGCCAAGTCATTAACAGAGAGAAGATTTTTGCAACATATAAACAAAAGGCATCTGTATCCACAATACATAAGAACTCCTAATAAAACAAAATCGGGGGCAGGGGGACAAATAACAAAAACAGGCAGTTCACAGAAATGGGAATGAAGACAAACATTAAAAAAAAAGTTCAACCTCACTATTACGAAAATGCAAATTAAAACCATGATGAAATACTATTTGTATACTCATAGATTAGGAACAATCAAGAAGTCTGAAGATTGTCAGAGTTGATAAACCTGTAGTGCAAAGAGAACTACTGCACTTTGCTGGCAGAAATGTCTACCAGTATATCACCAATTTGGCATTATCTTGCATGGTTGAATATGCACATACTCTGTGAGACTCACCTATTCCACTCTTAGATATACAATGAAAGAATTTACTCACATATACTAGAACACATGTTCAGTAATCTTCACAGTACAATTGTTCATAATAACAAAAAACAAAATAAACATGGAACACCCAATACACCCTACTACAATGAATCCGAGTATATCCACATAATAAAATCATATACAGCAATGAAATTTAACTATAGCTACATGCCAAGACTCAAATAAATCTTGGAACATTTAAGAGAAAAAAGTATAATTACATTATAATATAATTTTAATATAATAAAATTACCTTAATATGTAATTACATTATGTCATGTATAATGTTCAAAATTAAATATATACTGTTTAGTAATACATTCAGAAACCATTATTTTAATAAGAAGTAAGGAAATGAATGAAAAATCTTAAAATAATGATCACATCTGGGTGAAGGGAAAAAGAGTGACTGAATAGGGACAGACAACATACAGAGATTCAATGAAACCATCTAGTTTTCAAGCTAGGTGAGAAATCATCAGTATTGTGTTACTGTTATGCTTCAAAAAATGTTACATGTATTCTTTTCTACACATTATGCAGTACATGATTGATGATAAGGATATACTTTTTCTGTACAATCAAATGACTAGGAAAGTAGAGTTATGGCAATGTTAGAGTGACAGCAAATAAAGCTTAGCTGGACTATATTCAGTTTCAATACCTGATTTTAAAAATGACACTAGGAGAGAATTTGGGCTTTTCTGTTACTCTCAAAGATCTTTAAAAGATACAACATGTTGCAGCACTCTTGCTTCTCACAATTACATACTGTTTTATTAAGGACCTTCAAATTAAAAAAAAAAAAAGAAAAACACAAAATTTCTAGTCTCCACAATGAAAAAAACTACCCATAAATAATTATATTAAGTTAAATCTCAAGAATTAAATAACTTTACAGCTAAGAATTATATTCCTGGGATCCTTTTATTTAATGGGTCAAATAGTTCCTATTTCAAATTTATTTAGCATTTTTAATTATGGTTAACTATGTCTCTCATTTAAAACAAGAGGTTTGGATGACCATGATGAAGCTACCAAGTCTCTTACACAGAAAAGCAAAAAGTAGGATATTGTAACTATAACACTTTCCCACACTTGTTGCAGTCCATCTTTTAGTCAAAAATTTAATTTATGCACATACGCACACACATAAATATACACACATATACATGTCACAAATCCGAAATTCACATAAGTTATAAAACAGAGACTCTCTATTTAAACGGCTGTACACCACATTTTAACACAGGTACAGATAATCTAAGAAACTGAGTAAATTTTTAATAAAGATTATTAAGAACATTCCTAATAGTAGGGTAAGTTAGAATAAAGTTAAGATACTTTGTGCAATTCTCTGCACAAATATTTTTTAATAATTTTTTACTAATAATTACCTTCATGAAGAGACATTTCTAGCTGAATAGTAAAATCTACATAACAAAATTTTAAATGCAAATTGCCTGAGTAACTGGTTATCAATCTTTATAATAACCACAGAAATTACACAAAATATTATATGATCAATAATCAAAGTTGGACATGAATATCAATCATTAATACAAGTTTACTGATGATATATGTTCAGTAGATCTAATATTGCCATTGGCATGTGTAAAATTAAGTATAACCATATTGACTGACACAAAAGTTGTATTTAGGCAGTCCAGCTGAGGTAATGAAATCTACCTGAAGTAATGGTGGAACAAATCTCATACACGAAAGGGCCAGAGTCAAATATTTAAACTAATGGCATTAGTGAAACTTTAATCTCCAGCTAATCCCCATTATATATGGTTTTCGCTCCTCTCTCACTTTGTTTCCTCAGCCTTTGGAAAGCATGTATCAAGGATTTAAATAAAAAAAAACAGTTGAAAGATCTAAGAACCAGCTGACAGAAAATACAATACACAGAGGTGTCTTTGCTCTACCTTCAGACAAACAAGATAGAGAAACCAGCAGGAATCAAAATGGTCTATGAGAGACTGCAGTTATTTTTTAAGGGAATGGAACTGAAAGAGTTACCTAGACTTCATTCATTATCTTCTGAAATTGAAACAAAAAATCAGATTACAAGAAAATGCCATGACAAACTACAGAATATATAATCCATAGTTGCTATACTAAACAATCTGTATTTCTGTTTCTATGAGAATATCTAAAGTATTAGCTTTAATCACTCTTTTCAAAATTTAACTCAATCTTCCAAAGGGTTTCAGTGTTGTTTCAGCTTTTCCTGCTGTTTTAATTAAAACTATTTAAGTATTCATTATCCCAACACAGGAGATTCTACAGCAAAAGCTTCCCCAGATCTAGTCATTGTATTAACCGCTCTGCTGACCCTGTCAGTGAGATCAAATTGCTTCTTGGTATTATTCAAAATTTAACATATTTTTATGATAACAAAATTTAACATAACAAAAAAATATTTTTACACTTTTTAAACAAAATGTGATTACATGTTTATGTGCAAATTTCCATAAATCCACTGCCTGCTCTTCAGAAAACTGCTTCCATATAAAATAGAACTATCTTAGAGAGTTTTAAAAACAAAAAGGAAAGAGCTGTACATTGACAGTAGAATTGTTCTTATAGAAGACTTGGTATTAACTCAGATTTCTCTTTTTTCTCTTTGAAGACTAACAAATGGTCACTAAAATGTTTCTTCACAGATAATATATGTAGATGTGACTGTAGAAGATTAACAACCAATGATATGATTCAAATACAAAATTAATAATGGTCTTATATTTCCCTCATTTCTGAGACAAGTCCAGTAACACAGGACAATGGTCATTTAAATGTAGAAAAAAATTAACGTGGTATTTAACAACTATTAACAACTTAGACAACTCTTCTAAAAGAATACCCTTAAATGCCATATATCCCAGGCAAATAGACCTGTTTACACAATAAATATGAAAAGGAAGTATCAAAATTCTCTTACCTAACAAAGCTAAATGCATTTTAACATGAACTGTCAGGGAAAAAAATTGGTAATATCTTCAATGACAAAATCAAGGTTATGACACTGTGAAAATTGCATTTATTTGCATAGTGGTAATAAAATAAAAGCATTTCTAGAAAGCAAGACACTCCACTGTCTTACATGTTACGAGCAAGGTTTCTGTGGTCTATTTAAGACAGTAGGCTAGTGGATATGATTAGGAATTCAAGCATAATTGTGCAAAGTAGTCTGGTTTCTGGACAAATGCCAAGACCCACGCTAATCCTAAACTGTACTTCAAACCACTCGTGCCCCTAGAAATTATTTGGTATTTTTTCTTCTTGAGAATACTTCCAACTTTTGTCCCAGAACGTATCTCCATATGAGTAACTAAAGCCACATGAAAGGCTTACAGTGAATTCTAAAAACCTTTATTAACAACTTTTTAAATTGTCTGTCCTGTCAGAGATCCTTGGTAACTATTCTACTTTTATCAATAGAGCCGATGTGAAGCAATATGACAATACACCAGAAAATTCTACCTTTGAAATTGTTACATCTGAATTACTACAGTTCAAGCAATACTACCTAAGTTAAAAAAAAAAAAATCCTTATTTCATTTCTGTGATGCTGGAGATCACAAATTTGGTTTTCATAGTGTAGTTTTTCATTTATAAAGTGGTTACATCAATACCTTTATAAAAATAGATTACTCAAGGATAGCATCTAGATGATGAGCATATAGGTAGTCACTAAAATTTTCAGTTTTATTGTATGTTTACACATTTCCATGATAAAATGTTAGAGAAAAATAGATTACTGTAACACTGATTCATATCTACACAGCACATCACCATTACATCTTTATAATCATATATATTAAAAGTCAAGTTTGAAAATACATTTAAAAAACATTCAAAGTCTAATGTATAGTTCTGTTACAAT
This sequence comes from Macaca nemestrina, assembly GCF_043159975.1. Lineage (NCBI taxonomy): Eukaryota > Metazoa > Chordata > Mammalia > Primates > Cercopithecidae > Macaca > Macaca nemestrina. Next base: position 78,905,839 of record NC_092135.1, on the reverse strand, counting down.
TTTAATTTATTGGAGCAATACCTAATCTGGTTATTGCTTGTTTACTCCATGATGACTGGAACTCAGTTTCCAAAATACTTGATTGAATTTTCCTTCCTTTTTGAAAATGTTTCTAGATTATATTTTTTGCAAAAGGTGAGTGGATAATAGGATGGTAGAATGCTAGGATGAAGTCTTACTTTTTTGTAATCTGTCTGGCTTTAACATAATTCATAGCTCACTTTAAGAGTTAATCTTACATGAAGTGTCAATCATTTTCTGAGAAGAGTCAGTCAAGAGGCTAATCTTGGAACATGACAAATGAAGACATTAATGAACTTTTTAACAAATCCTTTGGGGACTCAAAGCTAAAGTCTTAAAATGAACTTTTGGCTCATTCATAATGAAGGACTGAACATACATGTTTACCTGACCTACAATGACAGTATCAACAGGAAAAAAATGACTAACCATATTAATAACAAACATGAGTGCTAGGAGAGGTTACAAATGCAAGAAATATAAAACACAGGTATTCCCATTGCTTTATCACTTGTGACAGTAAGGAGTGGGGAGAAATAGTCTACTTAAATTAAGGATAATAATAATAGTAGTAATGATTACAGCTAACATTTATCGAGCAGCAACTTATGTGGTGGGCACTGGTTAATCCACTTTCCATGTATCAATTCATTTAATGCTCACACCAATATTATGAGGTAGACATTTTATCATCATCATTTAAAAGAAATCAACACACAAAGAATTTAAGTAATGAACCTAAAGCCATACATCCAGTAAGTGATGGTACCAGGATAGAGTCCACGCTCTCAACCCCTTTGCTATGTTGGATGCCCCCAATTTTTATGCCCAGAAATATTTCAAGGTTGTCAGAGTAGAGTTACTTAAACAGCACGGCTACTGTTGTATCAGGCAGCTGTGTTAAAGAAGGTAAGGGATGCCTCACACTGGCCAAATTCCTCCGTCTTCTTGTGCCACAAAGCAATTCATGATTCCTTTAAGTAGCAGACTCCTTATCATCAAATGAAAGTTGAAAGCATTAAGTATTTGCACAAATATCATTGATAACAGAGTTTTTGTGGCAATATATATTGAGAAATTAGAAGACAAAAGGATGTTCTATTTACTATGAAAGATTAAGAAATTCAAGATAAAAGTAACTAAATCAAATTTTAACAACTGAAATACGAACTTAATCCAATTCATTTTCTCACTATTCAGCATACAGTCAATTCTCATTATTTGGGGATTTTGTGTCTGTGAATTCATCTACTCCCTAAAATACAGAGATGGTTCCTGATGTTTCTACTTAATGTTTTTTAGAAGGTATGATGGGTTTATTGGGGTATAGCCCCACTGCAAGTCAAGGAACTCCTCACAACTTACTCATGATGGGGTTATGGTTTCTACTGAATGCATGTGATTTCTACTAAATGTATATTGCTTTCCCACCATCATAAAAAACATTCAGTGAAACCACTGTTGGTCTGGGACTATCTGGTTTATTACCAGCATTAAATGTATTTTTGACTTCCAGTAGGGCTTATCAGGACATAGCCCCATTGTAAGTTGAAGGACATCTGGTATTTGCAAACCAAAAATCAATACTAGGAGCTTTTGTAGTCATTTGCAGACAATACGCAGAGTGGAGAAAAATCTGAGTCCAGCTGAGGTTGAACAAGGCAGCGCTCTGCCTTCTGTTCCAGCTCTCATTCTGTAAACCTGTGTGTGTGTGTGTGTGTGTGCGTGTGTGTGTGTGTGTGTGTGTGTTTGAAGCCTACTTGGTACCATGCTTTTTGCATTATTGTGCTTTTTGTTAGTAATTTCATTGTTTGAAGTGGTGCACAACATAATGCTGAAGTGTTATCTAGTGTTTCTAAGTGCAAGAAGGCTGTGACATGCTTTACTGAGAAAATACATGTTAGATAAGCTTCCTTTAAGCTTATAGTTGCTGTTGGCCATGAGTTAAATGTTAATGAATCAACAATATACATTTAAAAGATATTTTTCAACAGAAACATAAAATGGTTATGTATTAATTTTTAACAAAAATGTTCTAACTAGAAGATCAAAAAAGATAATCCTTTATCTCCCCTAGGAGTAATGGTTCAGTATTCACTAATTCAGTGTTTGACAACTTTATGGAACATAACACCACTGAGAATAATGAGAATCAACTGTGTTTATTTTTCTGTTTGATATATCTTCCTGAATTAGACACAGCTAGCAATAATACTAATCTTATTTTCAAGAGTCTAATGAAAAGATTAAATTTCCTATAACTATTAACATTCATAAAAAATGGTAGTCTGACTCCTAAACTTACAGTATGTTTGCCATAACAGTATTAATCATAGGACATCAAAGTTTAACGTTCCATTTACGTTTCAATATTACTGTTAATGCTATCTTATTACATCTGTACTGCATTTTACGATTTCCAAAATGTTACGTACATTATTATTTTACCTTCACAAAAGCTGTAGGGCAGAGCAGTTTTTAACCTTAACAGTAAAAAACTGACCAAAAGGGAAAAATTGGTGGTTTCACATATAAGGAAGACTAAGGTCAAGGATTCTGGGGACTTTTACTCTAAACTTTTAGATGCATTTAAAAATCACTTAAGAAAGCAAAACCCAGAAATATTTTCCAACCTACATATCATCCTTGAAAAAGGTAAAATAAAAACAAACAGAAAGCTAGTCTGCAAAAGTATTAAGAAATTCACTGGTCAAAAACTGCTAAATTACTTTATACGGTTCCATGACCACAGACACTAATAGATATAGTATATTTAAAAGAAAAGTGGGAGGGGAGGGGAGAGGGAGGGAAGGGGAAGGGAGGGGGAGGGGGAGGGAAGGGAGGAATGAGACAGGAGTACATTTAAAAGAAAAGTTGTAAAGAAAGAAAAAAAGAAAGAAAAGGGGAGAGAGAGGAGAGGGAGGGGGAGAGAGAGAAAGAAAGAGAGAGAAAGGGAGGGAGAGAGAGAGGGAGGGAGGGAGGTAGGGAGAGAGAGAGAGAGGAAGGGAGAGAGAGAGGAAGGGAGAGAGAGAGGGAGGGAGGGAGGAAGGAAGGAGAAAAGAAAAGAGAAGAGAAGAAAAAAGAAAAGAGAAAAAAGAAAAAAGAAGAGAAAAGGAGAAACATCGTCATGGGGAAGTTATATGGACAATCAATTTGTAAAGCTCACATAAAGACAGAAAAGTGTAACTTAAATGAATACATGCCTTCACAAGGGAAAACAATAGTCCATTAGGATTAGTATCTTATTTGTCAGCAAAAATATAACAATCCTGACTAATCTCATGTTTTGTAGTCACAACTATGTTACTACATGTGAAAGTCCACAAAGACGGGTATATTGCTGTAGCAATTATCCTATTTCTGTAAATCACCTTTCCCTTAAATAATTACTACTTTTCACATATAATAGTGTACGATATCATTGACAAAGTGTGTAATAACCCTTTCATTAGTTTCAAATGCATGCACAAATATTGAAACATGTCCAACTAAAATATTACAAAACAGGAAGGATAAAAATTCCCCTTTTCTATCCCCTACCATTTCCTAACTCTAAAAACTTAATAAATAATTTAATCCATCCAGTCATCTACAACCATATCACTAGATTTACCCGTGTCAGGGAAATCCAGAAATAATGAGGTGAATTTAAAGTTGTCTACTTCTTATGACTACTTTATTTTTTTTCTTATGCATTACATATGAAACCCAGTTTAACCCTTTACCTTCTTTCCCTTAGCTCTATATGAAGACTAGTTTAGGCATTCCCTCTGAATCCATACTATGGCTTTTATTTGAACTTAGACACAAGAAACAAAGAAGTATTTGATAACATTTGTTCAGCAGATGGAAAAGTGGTAGTGGTATTATTGAAATGACTATGAAGTAAAAATAAAGGAAATAATTCTAGGTTTATTACATTATTATTAAAGATCAAAATCTTTTCATCAACTGTGACAGGTTGAATTGTAGGCCCCTAAAAGATAATGTTGAAGTCCTAACCCCCAGTATCTCAAAATGTGAGCATATCTGGAAACAGAGTCACTGCAGATATAATTAGAGAAGATGAGGTTATACTGGAGTATGGTGGCCCTTAATCCTTACGGCTTATGTCCTTACAAGACGAGAAGAGACACCGAGATACTCAGGAAGAAGGCAGTCATATGACAATGGAGGCAGAGTGACATCGAAAACACAACCTAATGGAGGCAAGGAAGGATGCTCCCCCTACAGATTTCAGAGGGACCATGGCCCTGTCCACACCTTATACTGGAGAACTAGCCTCTAGATTTGTGAGATAATAAATTGATGTTCAAAGTCACCCAATTTGTAGTACTTGGGTATGGCAGCCCCAGGAAACTAATACATCAACCTTCCCACAAAAATGGATAGGAAATACAAATAGCCAAACTCATAGATGCAGAGAGTAGAACACTAGTTGTCAGGGGTTGAGGTACAGGGAAATGGGGAGATATTGGTCAAAAGGTACACAATTCTAGATATGCAAGTTGAGTAAGTTCTGGAGAGCTAATGTACAACAATGTGTCTAGAGTTAACAATATTGTATCACACACTCGAAATTTGCTGAGAAAGTAGATCTTAAATGTTCTCACCACAAAAAAAGGAAAAAAAAAAGAAAAGAAAATGGTAAGTATGTAAGGTGAAGGCTACGTTAACTAGCTTGATTATGGTGATTATTTCACAATATACATATATCAAAATATAGATACCAAAATATCAAGCTGTATACCTTAACTATAAACAATACTTAAATTTGTCAATTATCTCAATAAAGCTCATATTTTTTATGTTTAAAAAAACTAACAGTAAGTGACTTTTTTAAAAAAGTCACTGGTACATCGTGTCCCCAATGAAAATAATTTTGGAGATAATTACAAATGAAGCTCCCATCTCCTAAGAGTTTTCTAGTTTCTATTATTCCTTCAAAATACAAAATGAAAATAAAATATATGCTGTGGTTTCCCTAGTAGCAAGATGAAATAACTGCTAAGTTAAAAATGACACTGAACACTGAATTTTGAAAGTTTAAAAGTTTATATTATAGGTAGAAAAAAGATTAATGCAAAGTTAATATGCTTCCTAGTGACATTTATGGGCAGCACATTTTGAGCACTGGCTGAACATCTTCCAATGATTTAATGTCTATTAACTAAGAATTTCAGGGACCCATATTCTCATAAATTTTAGAGCTCGGCCGGGCGCGGCGGTTCATGCCTGTAATCCCAGCACTTTGGGAGGCCGAGGCAGGTGGATCCTTTGAGGTGAGGAATTCGAGACCAGCCTGGTCAACATGGTGAAGCCCCATCTCTACTAAAAATACAAAATCAGCCAGGTGTGGTGGCGCATGCCTGTAGTCCCAGCTACAAGACTGAGGCACGAGAATCGCTTGAACCTGGGAAGCAGAGGTTGGCAGTGAGCGGAGATCACACCACTGCCCTCCAGCCTGGGTAACAAGAGCAAAACTCCATCTCATTATACATATTTATTATTACACTACGGCCATTTGTTAAGATGTTACCAACTGTATGAAATCAAAGATGAAGAGTCCTAGTGGACTGGGAAAGCGTAAGGAAGAAGCCCTAACTCCTTCAATTAAAATGACTTCCTTCAAGCTCTTCAGAATCAGCTTACTAATGAAAAAACAAAACAAAACAAAACAAAAAACAGAAATTGAAACAAAATGCAGGGAGATCAGCAAATAAAAACAGCACACAGTTTTACTACTATACTCCCGAGTCCTCAGGCACAAAAGTTAATCAACAGATTAACTGCACTGAAAGGTAGATAGGTATCTGCACCCAGATAGATATACTACACAATCCTAGGTCAAATATATATGTATACACAGATAAAAATATTATCTTCCTAGGTCAAATATATACTTATATACAGATAAAAATATTAACCACATGTGTAAATATAGGTGCTTATATGTGTGGATGTGTATTTATGTATACAGGTATATCACTAGAATGCATTCCTCCAAGGTGGACAGAATCTCTAAATATAAGTAGTGTTCTTTATATTTTATTGGTATAAACTGCTATTAGAGTATAACTGTTTTTATTATACATTCAAGATTATTCATTTTAGAAGATAGCCAGTAAAGTACCAAGAAGAGCAAAGAAAATGAAAGTCCCACAGGCATAAACAAAGCCAAAGCACAATCACTGTAGCAGTCCCATAATGTAGAGCTAGGTAAAAACTACAACGAAAACAAAATTAGGGTGATCTTCTAGGTAGAAAGAAAGAGCAAAAAGTAAAGACACTGTAAAAAGAAATACAGACAAAAGTGAGTCACACTCAGAAGACTGAGCTGGAAGATGATGGGTGACGTGAAGCTGGGATTCCTTTAACCAAAAAATCCTGTAGCAACAGGGCTCTCGTCAATCACTTCCTTTAAGAAAGCATCTTAAACCCCCTAACCTGTAGTTAGCAGATCCTCCTGTTTTAGTTCGGAGCTGAAAGACAAGGGAAGCCTAAAGCATACTAGATCTATTACTTAAACAAATTAGGAAGAAAAACAAAAACAAAAACAAACAAAAAACCTTTTATGCTGTTGTTAAATAAGCAACATGTGACACTTCTATATTTAAAAAAAAAAAAAAATGGATCAAGGAAGAGTCCACAGTAGGAAGGCACAGATGAATCCAGTCTAGAAAAAGCTACATTTCCCAAAAGGATGGTGTGCATATTACTGCATTTCCATGAAGTGACTTTAGACAGTACACATACACGCTGTCTTCCCTTGGAGAAAAGTTCTCAGAATTGTCACATTCACAGTCCAGTTTCAGAAGAAAAAGTGTGGGCTTAATCCAGGAGGGATCATGCTTGGTTCCCCCCCCTCTCTCATGCTCCTAACTCAAAACTTACCATTCCAACCTCAGATGCACCCATCTCTAAGGCTTCATTTTTGAGCCCCCTTTACTGGTCCTACTCTAAACTCGTCCCACTGGGCCTGCCAGGACCTCAGCCTTCACCTGCACACATCTATTTCCAGGAGTCCTGACCACTGTATCCCACTTTAAACTTCCAGCCCCTGTGATTCCTCCACACTTCCCAATCCCTATGTCCTTCCTTCAGACTTTAACCTTCTCCTCACTTCCAGGGAATGTACTATCCTCAGTCTCAGGCCCTTCTATAACCCAGGTTCCATTCCTGGCCCAATTCTGTCTCCACCTCCAGTTTTCTCTTTTAAATCAAATCCAGGTGCTTCTCACTCTCCCTACTCTGTCTGTGATATAAGGTTCTTAATCAGATGGGATCAAATTACCAGTTTCAAGCACAATTCTTTGAACAATTATGGCATTTCCAGGCTTTGGTTTCTAACTCAAAGAGATTCCCTCTCTCTGGGCCCTTGGTCCTTCCTACCTTTCATATATATCCACCCTGCTGCCCCTCAGAGGAAAAAGAAAGAGTTCCTTACATTTTCAGACTTTCATACCAATTTTTTGTTAAGTTTTGTTCTTATTTATCAAGCAGTTTCCTTCTGAAATATATTTAAGTAAAATATACGAATACACATTTAAAGAAAAATATGTAGTAAATCATAGTAGTCGTGACACTGATAGGGCAACAGTTGTTAAAGTTGTACAAAACTAAGGTTTGGGAGACACTGTCGCTGTGCAACAAGCATCAGTTTGGGGGTCAATAAGCTTGAGCTGGAATTCTACCTCCATTACTTACAAGCCGGGTAACTGTCAAGTTATCTAGGCTAAACTGTAAAATGAGTCTGACATAGGCAGTCTTATAGGGTGTTACATGTTAAATAAGAAATATTAAGAAAATGACATGACCTGCCACATAGTTGGTGCCCAATAAATTTGAGTTTTTTTATAGCTCTGACTCCAACCCTGTCATTTTATTGATAGAGACAAAAAGGTATTAGCCAAGCATGGTAGCTCATGCCTGTAATCCCAACACTTTGGGAGGCCAAGGAAGGAGGATCGCTTGAGCCCAGGAGATCAAGACCAGCCTGCACAACACAGTGAGATCCTGTCTCTACTAAAAACTAAAAAAAAAAAAAAAAAAAATTTAAATCCCAAAAAGGTATAAAGAAGGTAAAGGTTAGTGTCTTGCCCAGGCTCACAAAGTGAAATCAGTGGCAGATTTAGAGTTAAAACTCAGTTATCTGAAACCGGGCCCACTACACTGTTCACTAGCATTTATTTCAAGGTCTGCCATATGAATGCCAGAAGTAGCATGTGGTTATCTTTCTAAAATTTCCTATAACTTTATAAAGCTAGTTGAATTGAACAAATTTTAATCTTCATTGCTAATTACTCTGGTCTCATTCTCATTGCTCTAACATGCTCCATGCTATTATGTAACAGAAACAACACTTGCTGGTAAGAAGAGTACCCAATTTCTAGTTTGGGCACTTGCAGTATAGTTAGCTGTAAATTATTGAACTAGTGACTTAAGTTTTGTGGGTATTATCTCTAGTATATGGAACAAGTACCATGTGATCGTTTTAGTGATTATACTCCAGTCCAGGCTTCTGTGCATTCTTTTAAGATTTTCTGTTATCATTTGGCTTTGACGGAATTTGTGGTATTTATTTTTTAAATGTCAATTATTTCCTAGGGACTTCCTAAAACCAATTAACTTGCTTTTATTCCATTCTTATCTGTTATTATAAAAACTTTAAAGTAAAAAATAGTGTTACCTTTATCATATAATGAAAACTGTTCATTTTCCAAGAATTCTGACATTGTCTTTTAATACTGCATTTCCTTCAGATTATACTTTATCATTTATTTCACCACTTAGTCTTTTTAATAAGTAAAATCTTTTTGTTTTTGTTAGTCTTTATTGCAAAAATCATTAAGTACTATCATCGATCCCTACTTTGTCTCAATAAACACTGTAGTTACTAACAAAATGTTCTAGATGTATTGAAATAAAAGTCACCAATTTAGTTCACAAAGAACACATATAAGCTACGTGATAAAGCCCTCATTTTAAAATGTCCTTATGTGACTATATGTAGGCTTAATACATTGGGCCATAAATGCTGTTTCAATTTTTAAATATGTTTTTGCATGTCTTGAATTTTATACTAAATTCACATGTACAGGATTTTACCCTTTTTGCTCTCTCCCCGATCCTTACCATAAGCATATAAAGGCGTTGAACTCCTTCCATCTTAAAAGAGAAAAAAATACTAAGAAAAAAGCAACTTTTTACTTTGTTTTTCTTTGCAGCTATTGACCTCAGTCTCTAATGCCTCTTTGACCAACATCTTAAGGGCTGCCTCATCAGGCATCACCATTCTCTTCCTTCCCACTCACTTTTCACACCATTCTAAATCGACTTCACTTCCACTTCAATAATACAGTGGGAAATTATAGTTAATAACTTATTGTATATTTCAAAGTAGTAGAAGACAAGATCTGTAATGTTACCAACATAAATGTTTGAGGTGACGGATATCCCAACTATCCCCATTTGATCATTACACATCATATAAAGGTATCAAACATTACACGTACCCCAAAAATATGTACAGCTGTATCAATAAAAATTTAAAAAATAATAAAACAACTCTGCTAAGTCACCTCCAAGAGACAAAAATTAATAAAGATTATCCAGTCTTCAACTTACCTGGCACACCTATGAAACACTTTCTACCTTAGGTTTGCATGACACACAACCTCTTTGTTTTCTTCCAATCTCTCAGGTCAGTTCTTCTCAGCCTTGCTTGCTCACGTAGCCTTCTCTAATCAATCATTAAAAGTTGACATTTCTCAAAGCTATTTTCCCCTACTTTCATCCTCTCAGTCTACACTCACCTAAGTGAACTTTATTCATATATACTGCCATCTATACAACTAAAATTCTCAAATAATTTCGAACCCAGGCTGCTTCTGTGAGTTGTATCAGAATGAATGTAGCCAACTAGCAACATTCCATTTCCACTAAATATCCCTCAAGTAACTCAAACTCACTTTGCTCAGAAATGAATTTAAAATGTTCCCCCACCCACCACAACCACAACCATAGAAAACAAAAACTCAAACTTCCATCTTCACACCCTCCAGGATTTCGTATCTCTGAATATGGCACTGCATTCATTTAATACTCATGTCAGAAATATGGGGATCATCCCTGACATACCCATCTCCTTCACCATCCACATCTTTTCAGTCAATAGATGCTATCCATCCTTCAGCACATCTTTTGTATTATCTACTTCTTACTACCTCCACTTCCACTACCATCAAATCCTTCCTAGACTACTAGAAGCATGTTACTGATCTCCCAGCATCTGCTCTTGCTCTCCCTTCTGTAGCAAAATGTATTTTCCAAAAATGACCACATCAATACTATTGGTCCAAATGCTCTTCCAGAACCTGGCCATTCCCCATTAAGAAGCATGGTCTATTTCTGCTCCCTTTGAATTTGGGTGGAACTTTCTGATTACCTCCACCAAAAGCAGCAGAAGTGATGCTGTATGAATTCCAGGCTAGGTCAAAAAAAAGTAATGAGGATTTCATCTGCTGCACACACATACACACACATGAGCTCCCTCTCTTCTTCCCACTTCCCCTGCTTCAGAATATTTGCTCTTGAAATCCAGCCATCAGATTTATAGAAGTCCAGGTTACATGGAAATGTCATCCCTCCCTCCCTCAGGTCACTTACTCTAGAGGAAGTTAACTTCCCTTTTATGAGAACACTTAAGCAGCCTACGGGTAGGCCAACAAGTCAAGAAACGAAGACAACTGCCAACAGCCAGTGAGGCACTGAGACCTTCTGTCAACAGCTTTTTATGTGAGTGCGCCACCTGAAAATAGATCTTCCAGTCTCATCAAGTCTTCAGACAGCTACATACCTTAACCGCAATTTCATGGAAGACCCTGAACCAGAACCACCCAGCTAACAGCTACTCCTCTCCCAAACTCTTGTCTTACAGAAAGTATGAGATAATAATGTTTTCTATTTAAAGCCACTAAATTGTGGAGTAATTTGTTAAGTAGCAACGTATAACACAACTCCTATGGTTCACTATCATAAACACTCAGTATTTTTCCTTTGTTGCACTTAATATATTTGCAATTTTAAAAAATTAACGTAGCCAGCCAAGGTGGTGCATGACTGTAGTCCCATCTACTCGGGAAGCTCAGGTGGGAGGATTGCTTGAGTCCAGGAATTCAAGGCCAGCCTGGGCAACATAATTAGACTCCCATGTAAAAAATAAAAATTAATATGCATGTCTTCCTGATCCCTTGTTAGGAAGGAGTATATGGGAATGGACAAGGCCTGACTTTGTCCACTGGTATATTCTAAATACCAAGCAATGTCTAACACATAGTAGGGGCTCCATGTATATTCAATATGAGAAACACCAGTACTTAGTATCTCTAAATTCATGCCTATACATGTGTTAGATAATAAAACTTTAATGTGTGAGGCCACCAAATGGTTTAACAATGTAATTCAGAACCTAGATTGTAATTACAACTAAATATCTGTATAACAACCACCAGGGATATGGGATATATGCATATTTTGAACTATTAGTTTACACAAAATATACTGCACTCATTTTACTCAGTCAGATACTACAAACCGGCTTCACAGATAACAAAGAGATTACTTTGGGGGCATTATGTTAAACCTCTTGTGTGCTTATGTGACAATGTGTGGCTGTCAAATAAATGACTTAAAATCAATTATACTCACAAACCTGAATCCAGGAGTGACCTCATATATGTGTGTGTGTGTGTGTGTGTACACCCACCTACCCACACACATCCCTTGATATTTTTTAATTTAAAGAGCTATTAAAGTACCTAAAATACAAAGCAAACTATCTAGAAAATAATGTAAACAAGACAGCACTGATTCGAATGACAACTGTAACTGATCAATACCCCGTCAACTGCATAAGACAAACTATTTGCATGAGTTATATTTGCAAATTTACAGTATATACTAGTACATGTACATTTTGTTATACATGTAGATTTACTGAAGCTAATCAGTGTTACTAATCTAATAAGTGTTGGCACAAGAAAGGAACATGCATACTATTAAAAAATGTCATCACAAGTGACAAAAATCTGGAGTTGCTGACCCATCATATTGCCCTCTCTCAAAAGAAAACATCAATTAACATGTTTCCTTCCTGCCTAATAACTGAGCCCTCTACCTTGCGGTAGAGCAAAGCGGAGCTACGCTTCCACGTAAAATGATGGTTTAATTCTGAGACACTAAAGTGACACGAAAATATGACGCGCATTATGGAGTCCATTTTGCCTAATAACCCTCACTCAGGAAATTTTAAAACAAATAAAAATCACTATTCATAAAGTGAAATTAAATAACTGGAAAAAAAATGTTACAGTCCATCCTTATCATTTGCTCTTCCTAAAATCAGTTAAAAGGAGGACACATGGTTCATTCATTTTAAAAGCCAAAATAAAAACAATAAATAATGGTATGATCCAATTTCTGTAACACTACTTGCCAGAGGACCTCAATGATTAAATTGTTACAGCTCACACAAGGCTGGCATTAAGCTGGAAGTAAAAAAATAGAAAGGCATTACCTAGCAACTAACAGTTAAAATGGCACTTCTATACCATCATTCCTGTGCAGCCAGTGCATTATTTTTCTTAAAATTTTTCTGGCTTAGTTTTGATGTAGGTGCACTGGGAAGAGTACTGGACTTGTTATATGGGTTGAATGTTTGTCCCCTCCAAAACTCAGGCTGAGATTTGACTGACACTGTGACAGTGTTAGGAAGTACAACCTCTAAGAGGTAATTGGGTTGCGGGGGCTCTACCCTAGAGTGAGTTCATTATAATAGACTGAGTTTGGCCCCCTTTTGCTCTTGTGTGCAGTATCTCTATCTCTCTCTACCTCCTTATCACCCCCATTTTCTCCCCATCCCCTATCTCTCTTGAACTTTGCCACGGGATAAGCAGCAACCTAGAAAGAAGGTCCTGCCAGCACCCTGATATTGGATTTTCTAGTCTCCAAAATAATGAGTCAAATAATTTTGTCCCTTATAAATTACTGTCTCAGGTATTCCGTTACAACAACACAAAATAGATTAAGACAGGACTGAAGCCTAGAAATCTGAATTTTTGTTCTGGCTCTAATTAAAAAAAAAAAAAGTCAATACCTTGTGCTCAAGTCACCTAGTCTCTCTTTAATTTTATTACGTGAAGGGCTTATATTAAGATAAGTCTGTGAAAGCTCTGGCTGTTGTATGATGTGAAGTTGAAGTTGGCAAGTCTTCAGCAGGAAGTTTTAATTCAAGACACTCACTAGTAAAGAAATCAGTAGGTTCATTTTTGCAAAGAGATACTCAAAGCACACACAAAAGTCTGAGGCAGATTTGAATGTTGCCAATAAACACATCTACGCAAAATGTAAAAAAAAGAGAATATAACAAAAACAACCAACAGGAGGTAAATATTTTCAACATTCTATAACATCAGACATCTTCTTAGCAAAGATTTTTGTCCCTAAATTGATTGTATTAGTCACAGGCTGTTTTAGTTATTTTCAAGTCCCACCAGAAAACACTGTTTACTGTTTATACAAATGTACAAAAAGTAAAGTATAAGATGACATTTGGAAAAATTCTGCTAGCTACTATTTTCCTTTTATATCTACCTGTGAAACTCAGATCTTCTTTCTTATATTAGAGAACACAGATTCAGGAGGATAGGCAGAATCTGGAAATATGCAAATATCCCTTTGATTTCCCTGATTTCTTCTACAGCTAAGAATATCAACAACTGCTCTTCAGAGTATGAGACTGACGTGTTGCCGGCTGCAATAAGAGCACATCCTGTACACCCACTACTCTTTACCCAGCTAAAGTGACCACCTCAAAAAAAAATCCTTCCCCCCAAAAAAATCTGTATTGAAAACACAGAATACGACTGACAAGAAATAGTATCATAGTAACATATTAACCCCGTAACGAGCTGACACACCTGAAATTAAGCCTACTGATTTATGTGAATGAAAAAGAACAATATAGAGAACCACAATTAATAATATAAAATAATAAAGCCTACTACAAATATATATTTTCCAATTATTACACCTTTATGTAAGGAGTAGTAGTATGTGGTGGACTTTCATCTTACTTTGCTTCTGGTTAGTAAAACATTACTGTAATCAAGAATAGGTAAAAATTGCATGTGACCAGAATCTGTTTACACTTGCAACCACATATCTGGGTAGCATAAAACAAAGCAGAAATAGCATTTAAAATATCAAAATACAAATATGTTTGAGAAGAATAAACGAAGAGTAAAAAAAGTATTTAAAAAACTGGAAAATCTAGCTTATCAAGAAAAATAGGCTATACATTAAAAATAGAAAAAGCATTTACAAAGTATATAGCTAAGTGCCAGTGTACTTTATTGATACCACCTTGCATTCTAGTTATCAACAAATCCATAAAACAGTACATTTTACATTTCATAAAGGAATTAGCCTTAGCTTGTACTTTACAGTATGGGAGTCAGAAGAAATTGTCACAATTATCACTTAAGAAGTCAGAAAAACAAACACTAAAATAAAGAAAATCGTATGTGCACTGACCTCAAGTAGTGTTTATTTTGGTGTATACTGAAATACATTTGGCTATTTGAATGAAAAAGAACTATACAGAGAATCACAATTCATAATATAAAATAATAAAGCCTAGTACAAATATATATTTTCCAATTATTACACCATTATGGTAGGAGAAGTAGTATGTGATGGACTTTCATCTTACTTTGTTTCTGGTTAGTAAAACATTACTGTAATCAAGAATGGGTAAAAACTGCTTTTTATTTTGGTGTACACACCAAAACAAACAAAAATGGTAAGATAATTTAATAATTCAAAGTTTGTTTTATAGATAAATAGTATAAAAGGCCACTTATTTTCAGTTATTCGTTTTATAATGTGTCCAATCTCTTAGCATCAAAAATACTACAGGCCTGGGGAAAAACATCACTCTAGCATTACATTAACAATTACTAAGGAAGAAAATCTGGGACTAGATAGAACATTCTAAAGGAGAAGGACAAGTGACAAAATGTAGAAGACCTGGCTAGAAGAAATAACTACTTCCGTTACCTTTTAATGATTTTATACAAATGGTATCTGTTTATGTTGTTTTAGAATAACCATCCTTAGCGCTGCCATAATATTTAATGCCTCAAGATCCAATGATGTTTCATTCAACTAAGTTTACATTCCCATGAAAAATAAAACAAATTATAGCCTAGTGTGATAAAGAAAAAAGCACATACTGCAAGACTGACGTTGTCAAAGACTGCAAGGGAGAATCATGGTCACTGTCTACAAAATTATTTCAAGCTTAGCTGTAAAGAAATTAAACCATCACTCTCAATAACTGTTTAATGTTTGCTTGTGCGATACAGACCTGACTTAAGCACACCCAGTGCTCTCTGACCTGCTTTAAGCATTCCCACTGACACTCCCTTTAGCCCAAAGCCACTAAGGAATTCCTCCATCCTCCTCTCACCACTAGAGACTCCGCCACAGCCAGGCCTAATTCCTGTCTCTGCTAGAACCTGGGGCTGCCCCTACTGCTGCCCCGAGAATGGCTTGGAACAGGGAAACCTCCCCTTACCCAATCAGGACAGCCATATATATCCAGTTGGACCTCAGCCAGAACTAGAAATGCACAAACGAAGCGTCTATGACCACTTTAAGAACAACTTACAAGACTAGTGCAGTGTGGCAGTGAAAAGCATGAACTCTGGAGCCAGACTGCCTGATTTCAAATCTTGCTTCCACCTTTCACCAACCATGTGATCCTAGGAAGAACTTCTCTCTGTACCTCAGTCTTCTCACCTCAAAATGAGGATAACATTCATAAGGCTGCTTTGAGACTCAGACTATCACCTGCCACATAGTAATTGGTCAATAAATATTAGCAGAATTATTTGCACAGCTTCCAATCAAATCTCATGCAGAAGAAACAAAACACCATAAGCAAAATAACATATGCGTGATTGGCATACCCATATTTGTCTATACTGCAGAGATCCCATGTCACAACTGGTTATTTTATCACCAAGGCCAAAGTTTAAACTGATTAAATCTCAATACTTTTCAAGTCCTACTTTTTTAAAGTCAGATTAAAACCACAATTCAGAATACAAAGTACTGTATTTGTTTGGCTTTAGCTTCAGTGGAAGCTTGCAGAATAAGGATTAACAAACTTCTCCTGTAGAAACCTTCCTTGATAAGGGTTCAAGACTTCATTAAATAAGTTAGCTACTAGCCACAAGTGGCTATTTATACATTTAAAATAATTAAAACTGAATAAAGTCAGTTTCTTATTCACACTAGCCATATTTGAAGTGCTCAATTCCCACATGTGGCAGATATCAAGCCCTTCTACCATCGTGGAAAGTTCTCCTGTCCAGCACTAGTGTAGACAGAAACCTGCAGCAGCACTTCTGGCTCTACTGGCCTCCA
This sequence comes from Macaca nemestrina, assembly GCF_043159975.1. Classification (NCBI taxonomy): domain Eukaryota; kingdom Metazoa; phylum Chordata; class Mammalia; order Primates; family Cercopithecidae; genus Macaca; species Macaca nemestrina. The sequence goes on along the minus strand of NC_092135.1, from coordinate 78,889,324 downwards.
TTCACTGTTGGGCCCCCTCGACAGTAGTGGCAGAAAGAATACACTGACGCACTGCCCCTTCCAGGATGGTAAAGCTGGAGACCAAAGTTCAACCAATGGAAGGTCAAATGGACCAATTAATTCCAGCTCCAATTTGTATCTCATTAGGGAACAATGTTCTATAGCTATCTGCCCAGGTATTTCCAAGCATAAAGAAAGAAAAAACAATAATCAATTATACTTAGTTCCCAGTTTTATTTATTTCCACTTCCTCTCCTTTTCCCGAGTCCAGTCTACTCTCGTATTTATAAAACGATGGAAGTACTCACAAGGTCTGATTATCAATAGGGAGCAACAGTGTAGGGCTAAGTAATTGCATGGAAAACACGCTAGCCATCTTTCTCCCCAGGCCATACCACCTACTGTACAGATGAGGGAAAAGGATAAGGAAGCAAGCTATCTTAATTAGGCTCAAAAATTCTAAAAACCTGAAGGATCACTTCTTTCTTTCCGTTTACTCAAAGGGGTGGTGGGCATTAGCATCTTATCTATCCAAATTATAATCCCATAGTTATGAAATCACTAATAAAGTCACCACAGACTACTGGAAAAAAATATGATTAAATTTGGGTCAAAGGAGTTGGAAGAACTTTGAAGGACTGGGGGATGAAAGAGACCTGAGACTGAATGGTTCAAAATATTACCTGTTCAGAGATGCCTCAAGCTAAATTATTTGTTTCCTAACATTTCCAATGCAGTATCTTGCTGGAAAGATTAGATTGTTAGGTATTATAAATTCTGTATGGCTTTTAAAGTAATTTTACTCTAAGAAATTGCAAATGTTTAAGTAATTTTAGTAGTATCTTACTTTAAAAACTGGTCTTTCAAAAATCAGTCTTCTCTAAAGTATCATAGGATCCAAAGGGTTTCTAACTAGATTTACTATTTGCAAAACACAAATGTTTGGAGGTTGGGTTGCTTTATGATGAAAAGACCCAGAGAGGGTTGTCAAATTTAGCAAATAAAAATACAGAAAAAATCGCTGTGAATTCTTTCTTACAACCACATATGAATCTGTATCAAAATCAAACGTTTAAAGAAAAACAAAAACTACTCAGTTAAATTTGAATTTCAGTTAAACAAGAAATATTTAGCATGTTCCTAATATTTAATATGCACATAAGTATGCTCCATGTACATTTGGGACATACTTATAAAAATTATTGTTTACTTGAAATTCAATTTTAATTAGGTATCTTGTATTTTATCTGGCCATCCTAGATCCAGAAGTAGTATCCTTTGTGGAATCTGGAAAGGCAAAAGGTGGAAGGCAACAAAATCTGAAATCACAAACAGTATGAACAGAATGCATATACACTGAACAGGGAGGTGTGCCTTTACTTTAAAACAAGTGAAAGTATGTCAATTTAAGCAAACTCTATGGCCTTAAATCTAATGCTAGCTAAAGGGAATCTTGACAGGGGAATTTTTTCTGTAATACTTGTGCTCAATTCTAGCTCTCACTCTTTGTTCATTTTATCCTGGTGACATGAATTCTGATCCCACAGACTTTTGCCTCCTTACCCTCTCCAGTTCTGCCTTGCTGTCAAGAGTAAGGGACTCTGGAAATGCCTCCCAATTCTATTCCTGCAGAAGGACTAAGCTTGGACCTCCTCTGTTCCAGCTATGACAGCCTCCCAGCCCTCAGCCCATAAACTGGTGTTTACATCAGTAGCTCTTGGCTTAGCTATAATTATACACATGAGCCAAAATCTGGGCTACAGCCTCTTGTAAGAAATTGCCAGAAGCAGTTCAAGACTACCAGCTGAGCTTTAACCAACACATAAACCTGTGTTTGGTAAAGTCATTTAAAAAAACTAATTAATCTGACCCTTTATAAACATCCTTGCCATTTCACAACTGAAACAAATATAACTTCAGATTCATAAAAATATTAAATACATAGATACACAGAAGATTAAAGCTATAAATGTAGGTCTGTTAAATAGAAAAAATATATAACTATATAACCATAACAAATTATTCAATAGATAACAGGAAATTATAAACCAGAGGAATCAAACCCAAATGTCAGTAAGGTGCCACACAGGTAATGTAAATTAGTTAAGTGACCATCATAATAGAAAGAGGTAAGGACTATGGGGAAACAGATAATGCCTATCACTCCAAAAAGATACATACTAATTTTGCTACTCAGCTTCATTTACTTAACTTGTGATAACCCAGTTCATCTTTGCACCCTTTCTAATAGTCTATATGCTTCCAATGGAATTAATGCCATTCCTATCTTGGGGATAGAGCAGTGGCCTAGGCATGAACCATATGTATATAATATACCCAACTGGAATTAATGAAATGCACTAGACTTCTGATGAAAAAACTGGGGCCAAGATTCACGCTATTTCACACTGCATCTCAATCTGAAGAACGTAGCTGGGAGGTACTACCAGTTATCTTATGATCACAAGGAGAAAGTCTGTCTAAACATGGAGTCAACTAAGAGGAAGGAGAGCAAGCAAATGGAAAGGTAAATTAGATGCTGACAGCATGTCGAATGTCAAATCTACTCTGACTTTATCAGTTATGTGAACCAACAAATTCATGTTTTACTCAAGCCAGTTTGGTTTGAGTTGTATGCCGTTGCAACCAAATGAGTTCCGATACAGGTATTCAAAGTCAATTTTTAAAAGTAACTTACACACACACAGTGCTGAGTTTGTCTTATATGCTGACAGTATGCAAGCATATGCAAACGTAAGTTTTGGGTTTTACTTAAAATCCTTTCAAAATATTTTCTTTGTAAGACATTGTCTGAAGATTTATCATACAAACACTAGCCTTCAAAATCACATTTGGCAAAAGGCCAAGAAACAATAAAGGCCTTGGTTGTCACCTACTACATAATATATAATATATTGCCTTTTTTCACAATATAGGAGGCTATGATGCCTTAGCTTCCTTAAAAAGAAACATGCTGTAAGCACATGCAAAGGACACATACATAAACTGACAAGTATTCCTGATATTAAACATATTTAGTCCCAAATCAAAAGTTACTTAACACAATTTTTTTTTTTTTTTTTTTTTTTTGAGACGGAGTCTCGCTCTTTCGCCAGGCTGGGGTGCAGTGGCACAATCTCGGCTCACTGCAACTTCCGCCTCCACGGTTCAAGTGATTCTCCTGCCTCAGCCTCCCGAGTAGCTGGACTACAGGCATGTGCCACCAGGTCCAGCTAATTTTTGTATTTTTAGTAGAGACAGGGTTTTACTATGCTGGCCAGAATAGTCTCGATCTCTTGACCTTGTGATCCGCCTGCCTCGGCCTCCCAAAGTGCTGGGATTACAGGCACAAGACACCACACTCGGCTGTATTGTTTCTTAAGCTATTGCTAATAAGCTAGTTAACTTTTTGTGTACAAATAAGAAATTTAAAATATTAGCATTATGTTATCAAGTTTTACAACTAAAACTACTACACACTACACCATTGGTTTCAACTCTAAAAATTATAATTTCTGAAAGTTGCTCTGAGTCAATTAATTTCAAACTCTGTACAATACAGAGGAAAGTGAAGAGAAAAGCAAAGTATTATGCTGTACTGATTAATTTAACTTCACAGTAGTAGATATTTCTTAACTCTCCACTCCAGGCTCGCAAAGACCTTCCCAAATGCACATTCACACCTGATGCAGGCAGTGTGAAGAGCATGATCTTTAGTCAGACAGACCTAAGTTTGAATCCTGCTTCCATCATTTATTAGTATGTGTTTAGTTATATAATTTCTGAAGGATTTATTCTTCTCATTTCTAAAAAGATAACATCTTCCTGGGAGAATGCAGAAATATCAACAATACATGTAAATTACCTAGAATAGTACCTACCACACTCAACCAGTAATGTCTTGAAACCATATTCAAATGGGCATATATAGCTGCAATTAAGTGATACTTGTAACAATTCATCACATAAGGAAAAAGTAAATGGCAATGAAAATGTCCATGGCTAGAAGTCTTAGAAAAGACAGTCTGGTTCCACAGTGTACTATGTGCAAACAAATACATTTTGTTTTATAAAGTTTTACAATATTCAACTTCAGTGTTCAAAGCCAGCAAACTGACTTATGACATTTGGGTATTGAGTAAAATCACAATCCAAATATCCAGAAACTCCATCTTAATTTATATCAAATCGTAATTAGATTGTTTTTAACTCTTGAGACAGCGTCATCCCTCCTGGAAGTTCTTCAAAAGTAGACATAAATAATTTGACTTAAAGTTATTTACAAAGTACTTCTAGAAATGTCTCAAGTGACAATACCACATTTGCTCATTAGAGGTCATCTGAAACATGAGTACTGCTAATGGCAAGATTGCCTATAATGTGATAAAGCAGTTATAAATACATTATTAGCTCATGTTTGCTTAACGCTGTTAATATAAAAAAAATTAAACTCATAACAAATAACATTTCACCTCAGAACACCAATGAAAATATATTTAGGCTAATATAAGCTCCTTACTAAATAAACTCCATCTGGGAATACTAATTAAGCTACATATATTCTACTTCCTGTCACAAAAGTGATGTTCAGGACATATACTCCATTCTCAAAAGGAACAGAGAGACTCTCTCAAAACAAAAAGCACACATGTACTACACAAGATACCAATAACAAAGACATGGGCAGAGAGATGTGTTTCAAAACAAAAGTCTTTAAAAAGAAGCCTGCATTTTTGTACAGGATGTTGAGTTTTCTTTCAGACTTTTCACATCTAATTACCTTTAGCCAAGAAGGGATGTCCACCTTTTTACAAACTGGGGTGTGCCCCAGTTCCTGAAATCTATGCACGATAAAAAGATGTAAGAGGGAATAAAAGATAATCCATGATAAGTGGAAGAACACAGAGCAGCAACTGTAAATCTCTGCTGTCTAATACAGCAGTCACTAGCTACCTGTGGCTACTCTAAGCCCTTAAAAGGTGGCGTATATTTTAACATCAGATTTCAAAAACATTGTACAAAACAATTATAAAATATCTCCTTAATTTTTATATTACATTAAAATTAGTAATTTTTCATATTTGAGTTTAAAAAACTTAAAATTCATTTCCTTTGTTTCAATTTCTAATGTGGCTACTAGAAAACTGAAAATTACGTATCTGGTATACATTACATTTTCATTGGAAAGCACTGCTGTAAATCATGGCAATTAAATCTATGAATTTAGAGGATTTTCTTCATTTGTAATCATTCCTAAGTTTGTCTTTAAAAAAAGTATTGTGAATTGATAGGTATCTGCCAGTTTAAATATTCTGTATGTACTTTATCCTTCTATACATTTTCATACAACCTCTTGGGATGCCTTACCTACTGCAGTGAGCAACAAAAAATAAACATATTAATGGATAATATAGATTAAACATGAAATTAGATCAAAAGGCATTATATTAATTGTGTACTAGTACTTTTATCATGCAGACAACAAGCGATATGATTTTCAGTAAAATAGAAATCCATTAAAACAAATTCATTCCAAGATGTGATCGGTAGGCCAGCCATTAAGTCAACCTCATCCCTACTATTTCATTTGCCAGCAAATGCTAGGTGTGGAAGGCCATATGTATTTCTAGTTAATGCCAACTAGGCTTCTATGATACTGTACTGTCTGCTGCTTGGGATAGTCAAGCCCTTCAATCTCCATATGCAACAGGTGGAAAACTACAACTTCTTTGCAAATTTCTATTATTAAAGCAAAGACATGTAAAAATACATTTCTTTTCATCAACAAGTATTTAATAGTAAAGACAGTCTTGCCATTTTAGAGGATTAAATAATAAAATTTAAAATCCCCTCATCCATACTTGAAAACAGTATATTAACAGATATGAAAGCTGAATTGCATTCAGCCTGTTTTCTTTCTCTCCGCCCTCCCCAGTTTGTTAGTTACCCAAGTCTCTTTAACCACCACAACTCAAGTTATATGCTAATCTGTCACCTTCTAATCCCAGCTCCTTTTTTCAATACTCTGTAAAGATTTCCTATGGCCCTTACATGTCAGAATCCTTATCTTCGGTTTTGACAGGCCTCTTAGGTCATTTCAGGCTCCTAATCTCCTTTATTTTTTTCTTCACCTTTCTGCCTATTCCTTCTCTTGTGCTTAAGCAAACCTACTTATCAGGTGCTGTATCAATCGACTCCTTCTCCAAATTGTCTCTCTTGTTGTATCTCCACGTCTTGATGTCCCACCCTCTACATTCACAGTTGGGGGGTGGGGGGTGGAGGACTTCTGGGACTCAAGGCAAAACATAATTGTATGTTTCTTTTCCCCAGCCGTTTAAGAAGCTAGAAAATTCTACTTTGGAAATCCCAGCTCTCAACTTTCTGGAGGCTACTGTGTATTTCTCTCCCACCTCTCTTTCCTGAATAAGTGACATATTTTACCTCATTTCATTTCTTCACTCTAATTTACATTAAATGTAGTAATTCATGTTTATAAAACACTAGAGCTTGAAAGGAACTCTGGAGTCCAGAAAACCAAAAATTGTTAAGCATTCTTCTGAAGTGGTGGTTCAAAACTTCCAACAGGTTTTTGAAAGAGTCCAAGTAATGCAATCGTCCCAAGTTGTTTCCAATTTTTGCCTCTTTAAGAGTCAGTGTGTCATATTCTCCATCCCATCATTGTAAATCTTAATGTTTTTATTACTGATATGAGTTAACGATGCATAACATATATTCTTCGTAATGCTGATGCAAATATTTTAAACACATCAAATACTAATGTTTAAAATTTTGATCTTTTTCAAAGCACAAGAATTCTTACTTTACACAACAGAGTTTCAATCAATGCCTTCATGATTTTGCTTATGAATTTAAAAAGTTATTCTCACTTTGGAAGGCCGAGGTCAGGAGATGGAGACCATCTTGGCTAACATGGTGAAACCCCGTCTCTACTAAAAATACAAAAAATTAGCTGGGTATGGTGGTGAGCGCCTGTAGTCCCAGCTACTCAGGAGGCTGAGGCAGGAGAATGGCATGGACCCGGGAGGCAGAGCTTGCAGTGAGCTGAGATTGAGCCACTGTACTCCAGCCTGGGCAACACAGCAAGACTCCATCTCAAAAAAAAAAAAAAAAAAGTTTTTCTTTAAGGTCTAATCCTGGCCGCGACACTATACAACTCCATGGATACCATTTATACTATACTTACTCTGTGCTGTGTTATGCTGAATAGAGAGTACAGTGTGAATGGTACATCCTGGAGTTGTACAGCGTTAACATTTTAGATTCAACCAGTAATATATATGCCTATTTGCAAAGTTTTTCAATAGCTTAATCCTTTACAACATATAAGATTTTCATCCATCTAGAGCTTATATTATAAAAGTTGTGATTAACAATTTTTAAAATCACTATTCACATATTCCTGTCACTTAATAATCTTAACCCCGTGTTTTAGAAAGCTATTTTAGTAGATTTTTAAAGAGGTGTTTGTTTTATAATATACTGAGTCTTATTCTGAACATCTAGTGAACAAAACTTCAAAACTACATATATGTATATATCTAATATGTCTAGAAATTGGGTTAAATACCAAGAACAAAAATTGCAAAAGGCTGCTGAAAACACAAAACGATTATCAAACTGTATTAGTACTTTATTCTGTATCACTGGTCAGTCCTATTTGTGGGCCAGAACCACTTTCAAAAATATATCTTTGTATTATAATTGGTTCTAATACTTCATTTTTCAAAATGTTCTTTCATAAACATGCCTGTTTATTTGTCCATACAACAACTGCTTTTTATATCATTATATGTAACATATACCAGTTACATAATATCTAAAACACTTAAGAACAATGAAACAGGATTATTCACATTTCTGAGAATCAGAGGCGATAACTTGCTCAAGCTTTTACAGTTACTCAATTGTAAAGCCAGGACTTGAACTTCCATTTGTCTAACTCCAAAGCCCTTTATCTGCGTCATGTGGATGTCCCGGATGTACAAGATCTGTTTTTTATTTTGGCTTTTTCTTTTTTTGGGGGGGGGAGGGGGGCGGCGGGGAGGGTGCCTATAAAGAAAAAAACAGAAAATAAGTATGGCAAGGATGTGGACAAATTGGAACCCTAATATGCTGTTGGGAAAGTAAAATAGTACAGCTTTTGTGAAAAGCAGTTCAATGTTTCCTCACAGAGAAATTATCATATGACACAGCAATTCCACTCCTAGGAATATACAGTGAAGAAATAAAAACACGTATTCGAACAAATGTGTGTTCGTGAATCCTTCATAGCAACACTATTCACAGCACCCAAAAGGTGGAAACAACCCAAAGGCTCACAACTGCTGAGGAGACAAAATTTACCAAATCCTTTTTTGGGTATTGTGGTATTTCTTGAAATGTTCAGTTTTTCTTCTTTAGCCTACTGTGGTGTGTCAGAGTACTGGGAACTGCAATTCTTCACGGTCTTGTAATACCCTTCGTGGACGCGTATTATTATCATAATAAATAAATTTGACCTTTTATAATTTTAATATTTTTGTTCATCAGTAAGATTAGATAACTGTCATTCAGCAGTACTGGTGTTACGCTTGGGGATGCTTATGACATTTGCTTCAAAACAAGTTTGAGGTAGCCTCCCGTCTTGTCTTATGCTCTAGAATAAGACACACAGGACATTTATACCACTTACACATTTAAAATATCTTAGAGAAAAGTAATTTAATAAACATTAAAAGTATAAATTGAAAAAAGTTCTTTTACAAACAACCTAGTTAATGTTTTCAAATGAATCATCTGTTAGTTATCTGAAGGAACTGCTGTTGAAGATTTTTTTGTTTTACTCCTTTTCGTATAAAAACATACCTGTTGCTTTCAGCTCCTCCAAAGTTGCATCTTATTATGTTCCGATTTACTTCTACTTTCAGCTGTTTGCACTACAATTTGATGCTCTCTCAGTCTCTGTAACTACAGACACGCTCACACACAGGGCCTTAATATTCTTGTATAGACTCCTCCCCCCAACATTATTACCAACGGTTATTTTGCATTATGACGTAGGCAAATTACACGGGGTGCTTAGATTAAGAAATGACTAGCCATTAAAATCAAGTAGGAAACATGATCGTAATTGCTCTTCCATAGCTTCATAGAGGATAAATGAATTTCATCATCTCCCCCTGCCCCTTCCCAACTCTCCTCATCCCTACTAAGCCCACTCTCCTTATCCCTACTAAGACCACTGGCCTCAGTACCAGACACAGAGTACTGCTTCTCACATTACTACCTGAATCCTTAGATGTGCCTTCTTAAAATGCACATTGTCAGGCCACCCTTGGCCCACTAAATAAGAATCTCTGCTTTGGGTAATTGCTAATTATAAGAATCTCCTGATTCACCAAGTCCAACCAGAGCACCACCAATTTATAGCATGAGGGTAAGGTGAACCTATAATTTATCATACAAACTCGGGTATTTCTAAAAGTGAAAGGAAATGCTATTAATATTTTTGTCAAGACAATAGATGTAAACCAAGGCGTATGGTCAAACACTGTTGCTGCTGTGCTCTACACTTTGAGAATCTGGCAAGTTTTAGAACTACTTTCAACTAAGTTAATTAAAATTATTCTCATAGCGCTACAGCATTTTACTGACACGAAAATGTAAAGAAACGTAAGAGCTATACCCAGTCCTAGCGCCCAGTTCAGCTGGGAAAAAAGGGCACATGACAAGAGGCAGTACCAGTGAATTAAATATTAGTAGTACAAATGTCTTCCAAAAGAGACATGTGCAGGAAAGATGCAAAATTTGAAATAGACTTTAAAAGATCACTACCACTTGAAGTATGAAAGCCATTCTAGGCAACGAGAGATGTAAACAAAGATGCAGAATCTAGAAAACCCAAGTTTTACTCAGGTAGTAGGAAACAATACTTTTGCTACAACATAAGACTTTTCTACATAATGGGAAAAAAAATAAAGATAAGATAAAAATAAAGATCAATTAAGAGAGCTAAATGCAGGTAATTTTGATAGACAACCACTGGGACTCTGAGGGAAATCCATCACCAAAAAGCAGCTATGATACAATGTGGCATGAGAGCCTAGGGGAGATGAGAAGGGATAAACGACACAAGGGTGAAAAAAGAATATATATCACATACATGAAGAAATATTAAATACTAAAGGAGGGTGGGAGAAAGAAGAGACATTTCAAGTACATCAGAAAAGATGAAACTAAAGAGAACACGGGCATATAAAACAAAAAAGACACAGAATAAGTCATATGAAAAAATACTAACAGCTAATATTTCCAAATGACCTTTCTAAAATAAAATGAAAGAGGAAAAGCCAGATAACAAAAAGATGAAAGAAATACAAGACACAAAACTGGACAAAAAAAATTAATACAGATAGATAGATAAATGGGATAATAAGTAGAGAAAGATGAAACAATTAAATGAGCTTAAAAAAACTCTTAGAAAAAGAAAGAGGTTAAATAATTGAAGAGAGATTAGAAATAAGAGTTTAAAAAAGTGTAGTTTGAAGCAATGGGGTAAACAGAAATCCTTTTAAGAACAAAAGTTTTCCTGTAAATGAAAAAAAAAGAATTCATTAATAATAAAAAGATCAAAGGGATACGCAGAGTCACATATTTATAAGAGCCATGTGTGTGTGCGTACGTACACATTAAGCTCATGCACAAAGTTCAAATGTACTATGAGAGTTCAGAATTGCGGGGAGGTGTAAAAAGTAAAAATCTAGAAGAAGAAATTTTTTTTTTCACATATTAGACAATTACATATGCAGTAAAAATCACACAAACTTAGTCGAGATACATTTCATGTAAGAAACACAACTATTACAAATTATTATATATTACTCAAACTAATGCTATATAAAATTAGTTTCTTACAGCATTATGATTTGCTATCACTGCAATGTGGAATCTAGACCAGTAATTTGCAAGTGCAAGTGATAGCCCCTCCCCTCCAAGATATCTGGAAATGGGGGGAAGAGGCAGGTTTTGGTGGCCAGAACATAGCATTTAGTTAGTAGAGTCCGAGGATGTTCAATGTCTTCCAAGTCAAAGCCCAATCCAGTCAAAAATAACTAAGATGCCCCTGACGAGAAACACGAAACAAAGGAGGCTGCTTCTTGTATATTAACAACAGAGTTAATTTTTAAGTTCAATTATTGTGACAAATTAATTTGATTCTGATAAATGTTTGCCTTCTACCTTAATCTACCCCTTCAGTTTAATTCAAAACTTAAAGCAGATCTATAGTTTTAATAAAGATATCTCAGTTCTCCTAATGCCAAGACTTAATTATCTCTGACAACAGACAAGGAAGTGGCTAGGAGAATGTCATGTTTGAAACAACAGCTTAAATAAGTATTCGGTTTTCAAAATAATACCTAGAGCAATGGTTAAGTTGAATGTATGCACTTGCATTGTTACACACCAAATAGGTCCATATGACTTTTACCCTCTAAGGTTTCCTAGAGCAAAGCAATTTAAGCTGAAGTTTTTTTTTAATTAAGAAATTCTATAAAGATGATAGCAATAAACTGAAGTACTACAATGGGCTGAAACACAATTATGAGTTGGCAGTCATTCTGAAAAGGATACTAGGACACCAACTCGTTATTTTGAAAAAGAAGAAAAAACTGGTAAGGGAAAAAAACATTAAGCACATATCATACCTTTAGTATGCAACTTGCATGACTAGGTAACCAAATAGGAGATGAGAATAAGTTTCTGTTTAGAACTGTATTCCAATGGCTGCTAACATCACAAAACAACCACCAGATCTTAGGTGCCTTTTGATACAAAAGCACATCAGGAGTTTTGTTTTGTTAAAACAAAACAAACAAACAAAAAGTAGTAGTAGAAGAAAAAGAAATCCAGCCTGAATTTGATCAAGCCTCTTGATCTAACTCCCAAACATACAAGAAACACTAAGGATGAAGAAAGATATTAAACTACACCACAGAAATCCAATAAGCAAAACAGACTCTAAGAAACTCAGCCCGGTTTCTTCAATAAACAAATTGCAAAAATGAAGAAAACACTGAGGAGAACCTTATAGATTAGAAAATAAAAAAAGAAAAACCCTGAGTATAACTTCTGATGCCCCAAAAACTTAACTACTAATAGCCTATTCTTGACCTGAAGCCTTACCAATAACAAAAACATTTTGTATGTTACATGTATTATATACTGTACTCTTACAGTAAAATAAGCAAAGGAAAATCATGAGAGATAAAATACATTTACAGTACTATACTGTATTTATCAATATTGTAAGCTCATCTGAAACAGCAGACACCTACAGCTGCAGATTTCAACCTACAGTACATGACAAGCAATTCAACTTTTTCTTGTAAAGTCATGACTTTTCTCTGCCTCTTGGAAGCATTTCCAGCATCACTAGCGCCACTTCACATGGGTCCCATGGTGTTATTCAAGGTTTACAGTATTGCACTAAACACAGTAAAATACACACAAGAACCAGGAGAAATCACTTTTTACTGCAATACCCAATTTACTGGAGTGATGAACTGCTTATACAGAAATGATCAGCATCACATAGTTTTAAGCAGATACTTGCAACACTAGAGCTCACTGCAACAGCAACAGGAGGTGGCTACAAAATTACTGCGGTAATACAGTATGTACTATAGTTAATTTTATGCAGTTATGATTTAGTATTTACATTTGTTTACGTTTCTCTTGACTCCAAATGGCACCATGTATGATCTGTAAATGTCTATGTAAGTTTTGAAAAATTCTAACTTTTTATAATAGATTTGTGTATTACTTCACAGTAGTAAATGATAAAACAGACTAGTATCCACGTGTTTTGTGGATTCATGACAAGCTTAACCTTTTCTTAATATTTTCACTATTTCTAGGCTACACCATTCATCTGTAAGTTTTTTCAAATTGTAAATCTCTAAATATTTTTCCAATACATTTATTGAAAAAAAGTTATGTATAAATGAATGCACTCGTTCAAATCCATGTTGTTCAAAGGTCAACTGGACTTTACTTGTATCCTCATTCAAATAACTGTGGGGAAGGAAGGAAAACACCCATTTGTAAACCTAAACAATGACTGATTACGGAGCTACTGAAAATTTGTAGGCATGCTGATGTCACAATGGTTAAGTTAAAAGGAGTCTTATCTTTTGAAAGTGCATAGTGAAATACTTGCATATTTTAAGATACAGATGAAATGATGTCTGAGACTTGTTTTAATGTAATAATGGGAGAGTGAAATGGATGGGGGCATAGATGAAGCCAGATTAGCCATGATTAGGTAACTACTGAAACTGGATAAAGGTTATATTTATGGAGGTTCATCATACCAGCCTGTTTACTTTTGTGTATGTTTCAAGTTCTCCAAAATTAAGAAACCTCGGCAGAAGGGAAAAGTGGTAATTGCAACATGCTTATTTTAGGGTTTTCAAAAGAACAAAATGAGTATTTGGCATCTTCTAATGGAAATGGGGATAGTAAGCATCTGGGAAGATGAGAAAAATGTCTTTTAAAATTTAACAAGGACACTGGTGTAAATATAAAATGAATAAAAATTAAAGGCACACTAGTTAAAACTGCCATTGAATTCCACAGATTTACATGCCTCTGAGTTTGTGTTCAAAGCCTTCAAATGCCAGGTTTCTTCTCACTGTGATACCAGGTAAATTTAGTACAAGCATATATATTCCAAATCTAACAAATAACACCAATACCCTAAGAAACAAGTATGAGGCAAGAATAAATCATAAAGCCAATGCCTTATGCTACCGTCTACATTTTGTTATTGCTACTGTTTAAATTGAGAAGACTACAGAAAGCAATAGGAAGCCATAAAAAATATGTAGCCACAATCTTCTGAGATCCATTCTCTTCGGGACCCTGAATAAATGGATTCTTGACCTACTAAAATTTAATGTGAAAAAATGATCCATTTGTAAAGGACCTATAAGACTGTAAATGGCAAAACAAATTACAAATAACCACCCTCAGAAAGGGAATAAACAGTGTTTATAAAAAGTGAGATGCATGGATGTAAAGGGAGGATCATGATGATGATTTATAAGTGAAGGAAAATAAAATAAAAAGGTAACAAAATTCATGTTTCCCTAGGCCTTTCATTCAGACCAAAAGATGTGGAACTATACTCCCAAAAGCAATTTTGGACTAGAGATGTCTTTATTTTTCCCCAGACAAGCTGGAAGTTAAACAGAATGACTGAGTATATTTGCTCTGGAACATTAAAGCAGCAAAAAACTCTGGAATGGCAATAACTAGTCCAAAAGCTTCCAAAAAAGACAGACTACACCGCAGTTCCTTTCAAAGCTTCATTTGTTGTGAATAACCATAAAATTAAAACAGTTATTATACACATCAAGGACCAAAAAGAAGGAACTGGGATGTTTAAAAACTGAATGACCCTAAGCTGATCCTCACTATTGGTATTACTTTATCACCACCTACCGACAGGCACATCCAAAACAGATGCAATAAACAAGCTTCTGTTATTTCTCTATACACCCTTATAAAACCGATACAATGTCAACAGAGAGAAAAATCTCAAGGCTTTAGAATTTAACTTTACTACTGCATTTAGACAAGATGCAAGGCATGTATTTGCTTAATAAAACTCAATAATGTCATCAATTTAAAATGAAATATATAAATGTGGTAGATCACCCTGAGAACATTAGTTCTGTTTTATAAAGTGGACTAGCCACTCTTCCAAAGAGACTCACTGGAAAAAGCAAATCCCAGCCTGATCAACATGGTGAAACCCTGTCTCTACTAAAAAAATACACAATTAGTCGGGTGTGGTGGCACATGCCTATAGTCCCAGCTACCCGGGAGGCTGAGGCAGGAGAACTGCTTGAACCTGGGAGGCAGAGGTTGCAGTGAGCTGACATTGTGCCATTTCACTCCAGTCTGGGTGACAGAGCAAGACTCTGTCTCCAAAAAGAAAAAAAAGTTAGCCGGGCATGGTGGGGTGCGCCTGTAGTCCCAGCTACTCAGGAGGCTGAGGTGGGAAGATAGCTTGAGGCTGGGAGGCAGAGGTTACACTGGGACAAGATCATGCTGCACTCCAGCCTGAGTGACAGAGTGAGACCCTGTCTCAAAAAAAAAAAAAGAAAAAAGAAAAGAGAAAAAGCAAATCCCCATACTAATGATCACCAGTTTACATAAATTTAAAAGTACAAATTCATAAGTTTAGAAGAAACAGTTTAAATAAACTATGAAATATATAAAACAAGACAAAATTAAGAGGAACCTAATAAAAAAATCCAAATTTCTGCAAAAAAAATCAGAGCTGGTATCAATATTAAAAGATAATACATGCTCACATTACTGAGATATCAGCTTTAAAAATCCCTTAAAATCCTACATGATTGGAGTTCTTCCTCATAAAACACAAAAATTCTTACCTGCAGAGAGAATTTTTCCAATTTCAAAGCAATTCATAAACATGGAATGTTTCACAACACCCCAGAGAAAAAAGTAAAGGTAGATTTAAAAGTTACTCCTCTGCCTGTAAGAAAGCCATACATAAAGAACTACATGGCTGCAAACAGATTTACCTTTTCCATTATGATCATATTCAATCCCTGACAGTCTTCCTACAAAGAAAGAGAACAAGACAAGACAGCTGACCACTTGGGGAATACTACCTGAAAAGAAAATGCTTCTGAATGATAATTTTTAAAAGATAAATGTAGGAAGGGCCTGGCATCTCCAAGCCAAAGAAGGAAACCCTCTTCTTTCTCCAATTCACCATCTGGACTTTATTTGCCAGATTCTAAAGCCTGACAGGAACAGTATTTTGGATCCTTTGAGAAATAAGCAAATGAAAGGGATATACTTACACTAAGCATGTACTTAGAGATCTATATGAACTCTGCTTTTACAAGATTTTTCAAACAGCACTGTACAAAACCAAAAATGCTTTCATTTCAAGTCAAAAACTAGGTTTTTGCCCTGGATCTGTCATATATACATACACACTGCATGACATTTGGCAATTTTCTCATCACTCACATTCAGTTTTGAAATTTAAACGGAATAATAATATTTACTTCATAGAGTTGTTTTAGGATTTAAAACAAAATATTGTATTATTAGGTTACTATACTGTGGAACCTAGCACAGTGCCAAGCTGGTACTCAATTACTTCCTCTTTAAGCTTTTGAAGTGAGAGTGAAAGTCACTTATTCATAGAGAGAGAGAGAGAGAGAGAGAGAGAGAGAGAGAGAATGTGTGCCTACTTTGTGGCACGGAAATTGATTTCTCACCAAGTATCTGTACACTTCTACACATTTTCCAGCTACTTTGCAGTTACTCTACACGGATGACTAATTCATGCCTTACTTCCAGACCAAAGCACTTGAAAGTTGCCACATGACCCTCCAGGTGTCTTGCCTGGACACATGTTCCAAATGTCAGAGCTACAAGATACATAGATACAAGTCAACACAGAGAAGAGCTACCCAAGATAGTCTCTGGACCCACAGTGGACTTCACATGAGTGAAAACTAAATCTTTATATGTTGAGCCACTGAGCATTCTAGTTTTGTTTGTAATCACAACACAACCAGCAAAATTTAATGTCTCCTTTTATAGTCTAATTGCACTTAATGCAAGGCAAAATACATACATAAGTATTAAGTATTACTTAATACTTGTGTTTAAGTATTAAAGATTACCTTCCTTTCTGTGTAATATTGTGCATCTAGAATGAATGGAATGATTTAAAGACAGTATTTGAAAGCAAAGTGAAAAAACAACCCAATATACAAAGAACAACTTAAAAACAAGTGGACACTGATAGTTTCACCTTAAGAGAAAAGAACTCTTAAGCAGACAAGTTGCAAAACAAAAAACCCAATAAACCAAAAATAACAACTGAGAAACCAAAATCAGCTATTAGGAAACAGGTAAAAAAGAAAGCAAAGCAAATAAAAACACCCTTTCATCATGAGTAGTAAGTAATTTCAGTCATGGTCACGTAACAGAAGTAGCAAAGCAGTCCCTATTTATCCGTGCAGTTCCACTTCCCACAGTTCCCGTTACTCTAGGTCAACCACAATCCAAAAATATTAAATGGAAAAATTCCAGAAATAATTCTTAAGTTTTAAATCGCACCTCATTCTAAGCAGCATGATGAAATCTCACATTGCCCTGTTCCATCCCACTTGGACTTGAATCATACTTTTGTCCAGTTTACCCACACTGCATATGCTCTAGTCCAGAAGTGTCCAATCTTTTGGTTTCCCTGGGCCACAGTAGAAGAACTCTCTTGGGCCACATAAAATACACTAACAATAGCCGATGAGCTAAAAAAAAGAGAAAGAAAAAAAAAATCTCATAATGTTTTAAGAAAGTTTATGAATGTGTCAGACCACTTTCAAGGATGTCCTAGCCACCATGTGGCCCAAGGGCTGCAGGTAGAACAAGCTTTCTCTAGTCACTTAGTAGTGGTCTTGACTATCAGACTCCACTATTAGAATTGGTTATAGACTACTGCAGTGCTTATTTTCAAATAACCTTCATTTTACTTAACAATGACTACTATGTCAACTTTCAGGCATCCACAGAGGAAGTCTTGAAATGTATTCCCCACAGATAAGAGGGAACTACTGTATAGGGCCATTAACTGCTTATCTACAATTCTAGTATCTCAAAACTCTGGAAAAAAAAAACGAAGTTTTAATAAGGTTGTTACAAAATAATTCGGTAGCAACCCTAAATCTGAACTGACTTGAAACTATTTGTAGCTTCTATTTATCCCACCTGTATGAATATTAATACATTTTTGGTGTGGAAACAGTAATGCAGAGAAACAGTAATGCTGTGGAACAGATTACATAAAGCACCACAAACACATCATATTACCTTTCTAAAACATGAAAATTTCTGCATTCTGAAACACATCCGGCCCCAAGGGTTTGAAATAAAGGATTGGGAACTTGTAAAAATTGAAGTAACTTGTGTATTGTCGTAATTATGAAAATAAAACCCAAATGAGGAGCACAAATTTCTAACCTGCGTATAACTCAATGTCAAACTGAATTTTGATGACTGTCCAATGTTATTTCTCCATGATGTTATTTTAACACTCCTAGTAGAATAGACATAACCAGCCTAAAGCTAGATCATGCAGGGATATAATTAACTGGCACAAGACCTAAAAGAAATAAAAATACTGCTGTAAGCATTTCTGGCCTCAGAAGACCATAATTTAGCAGGTACTCAAGGTAGCCATTCCTGTGGTTTCACATAAAAAATAATACACGCGTATGTCAAATAATGTAAGATATGTGTAAACTATGCACAGAAGTAGCAGGAAGTGAAGAACCAGCTGAGGAGCATGTAGGTGAATATATTAAAGAGGCATCAGTAATAAGACAGGAAAACAGTCAAAAGCAAACTATTCAAACATTCAAGAGGCAAAGTACAGGAACAAATATCTATAGGAGGGTCTCTCAACTTCAGCACTAGACATTTTGGCCCAGATAATCCTTTATTGTGGGGGGTCTGTCCTATGTATTATAGGGTATTCAGCAGTATCCCTGACTTCTACCTACTAATGTCAGTGGTAGCCCCCTTCTCCCTCAGTTATGAAAAGCAAAAAATATCTCCAGGCATTACCAATTGTCACCTAGACTGGGGGGGCTGGGGAAGGGCAGGACAAAAATTGCCTCAGTTGAGAACCACTGATCCAAAGGCAAAAAAAAGATTAAAAGTTTGAAGATATTTCAGCTTCCAGATTCCAATTAAAATGCCCAAATATACTTACCTGTCAAAATTGGTATGTGAAAAAAAAAATCACTTTCTATTTCTCTAGATTTACAAGTGATTTTATTATGTTTTCATCTCATATTGATAGGGAAGAAGAGACTGAAAGGTCAAGTTCTTCATTCTCAATCTGAATGTCCTTACACTCTATGCAAGACTTGTTGATTTTCCTGAAAATTAAACATAGCCATAGTTGCTGTTACAGCAACACATTTAAGGAAAGAATAAAGTACTAATTGGTTATGAGAGGAATATGATTTGCAGCATGTAGCTGCAAAGTCAACACATAACTTTTCTAAAAGCACACACTGTTTTACCCACCTTCTAATTACATTATCTGCATTGAACTTAATAGATTCTTAACAAAAATGTGAAGTTTAGAGAGAAGAATATTATTTTCACTTGGTCACTCCTTTGGAAAATGTTTCTAGTCACACAGGGTACTAAGCATTTTTGCTACACTGGCATGTATGAAGGAAATAACTAGGCCTACTGTGAGTATCAATTGCCTCTCATAAGCAAAAACAGTAGCTAGGTAAACTTTGAATAGGTTATTAAATATTAAATATCATAATTATGAAAAAGGTAAAGCACATATGGGATATTTAATAAATTTTCTCTGAAGTCATTGTTTTGCCTGGAATTGCTATTTCTATGTCAATTTGAGAGACTTCAATTTATTTATTAACAGACCTTCACATGCAAAGCACCATGTGAAGGAAGGAAGAGATACAAAAATGAATAAGACAATCTCTGCCTTCAAGGAACACTCGCTCTTGCAGAAGGTAGACAAGTATTATAATACAGCATGAAAAAAGTACTTTATTACAGTTGTGTTGAAAAAAACTACTGGCTTATTGAGAAATAAAACATCAATTTGCTTTGATCATAAATCATTTAAAATTATCACTAACGCCCAAGTCCTCAGAAAAATCCTCATGACTTTTGAGGTCTACACTGATGCCAAAATGAATTTATCAACAATAAAACTAATAATATAAAGTACCTATAGATGACCACGGCACAGTGGGATGAAAAATACTTTCTCAGAGTAGTTCTATATTTATCTGTTTTACAGTCGAGCTTCCAATTAAGATTTAATTTTTATAAAAAGGGGCTTCCAGGATCTTTTTTTTTGAAGAGTTGAAAATAAAAGGACTAGATAACCAATGAGATACAATCTTGTAGCAAACACCAAAACAAAAACAATCAAATGTATTATGAAAAAGCAATCTATCTATATGTGTGAGAGAGTTTACAACCAAGTACTCTACAATCAACCAACAAAGCTAATATAGAGATCACACGTTATTTCAATTATTACCTGCTTTCATATGCCAATTAGAAAAAAGCTTTCAAAATTTCTCCTTAGTTCACAGACAAGGAAAGAATGCTATGGGGTTAGGTAATGCAGGTAACAGCAATCCAGAATGTGAATTTTAGAACTGCTGATATAATCCCATTCACAGTAAAATCACAAATTCTTATATTTTAAAAGGGGAAAACACAATCATTACTCTTATCTAAAAATTGTTTATTATACTTTACTGGACAATCATAATATTCTCTATTGAATTAAATATCATTGATCTTATGTATGTTCCTTTAAAAGGGATGCAGTATTTGTTCATCTATGCCTGAAGCTTTTAGGTTTATTTTTTTTTACACAAGTTTCTAGGAACTACTTTTACTGATAATAAAAAACAAATTGCTTGTTATGTACTTGTACTCAATAATCTGGTGATGAATTAAGATAAAATTATATAAGACATCAATGCACTGGAGAAAATGCCAGCAACAGTGAGAGCACACCACTACACTGTGTCTCCCATTTTTATCTTGCTGTGGCCACTTTACTGACTCCATCTACACTGCTACAAAACTTAAACATATTAATTCGTTTAATCCTCACAATAACCCTATTATAAAGGGGGGTATTAATTTAATCCCCACTTTACAACTGAGAAGAACAGAAATATTCCAAAATGTATCTAAGGTAACACAGCAAGTTAGTGGCAGAGCATGGATCTCAACCCAGACAGTCTTGCTCCAGTACCAGCACTTTTCAAACCTACTTACATATGCAATTCACCAGGAATCTTGTTAAATTCAAATTCTGGGTTGGGGGTTGGGGGAAGCAAGAGTCTGCATTTCTAACAAACTCATCTGTGACGCAGATGCTGACAGTCGGCAGGTCACTCTTTTAAGTAGCAAAGTTCTCGTCTACCCTAGAAAATGATGGAAAGTGGCAGCAACCCTCATAAGAAAGTAGAAATTATCCTCAGACAATTAGACTAATGAGGAAGCTAGAGATTACCAACTACTGGTTTAGAAACAACTGCTTCTTTTATGATTTCATTATTTTTTTATTTTTAAAGAAGAAAGTCAACGAAATTACCTCATCTCAGGTTTTGCTAGTCAGTATATTCATACTATAAACTTGAAACTGTAATACATATCCCCCAATATGGCCTTTCCCACATCAATAAACTATTTATTAATACAAATACCCCCGAATATCTTCAGAATAGATTCACTCTGAACATACTGATGAGTATTTTAAGAGTGTATATTTGTGCTTCTTCCTATATGGAAAGAAATTAAGGGTTAAGTTAGAAATCAAGTACCTTGCTAAACTTTTGCTGTTCGCACAAGTGGTGACTAGGAGAGGACAAGGACACCCTCTGGGAAACAGATGGAAAGTAAATGTCTTAATAACACATCACTAAACAATTCTAGTCAATAATTCTCTCTAAATACAAATAGGGAAATGCCCATAACACAATTTCCCTGGACTCTCATTGATGTATCAATTATTTATACTCTATGTAAACAGCATAAATTGAAACCAATAAATAATATATCCCTATGTTTAGTACACTATGGTCCATGGCCCTCCAATACCTAAAACCTAAAATAACATCAAATCACTGGAAATAACGTCATTATCAAACTTTTACATTATCAGGAAAAGAAATATCAATGCTATCAAAATATACTAAAACATGTATAAAGCCATACACAATACTAACATCACCCTGGGTGTGTATGTACTAGACATAACTATATACTAATTAAACAATATTTCATTAATTAAAAAATAGGAAGGGATTTTAGAGAAATCGTCCCAGTCTGAATAATTTTTGTTTTGCTGAGTTTTCTTGTATTTCATTCAACGTTTTCCTGAATGTACACAGATATACTTTACATTTCTTCCCCGAGGAAGAATTAAAGCTGTCACGTACTTTGACAAACTTGTAAAAATCGTATTCAAGACTGTAATGGAATTCTGATTAAATAACTACACATGAAAGCCAAATGTATTAGGTTTCATAGATCTCAGGCAATATGAATTCACATATTCTAGAATTTATGAATATAGATTCCATTTTTAATTACAGCATAAATTAATAAATTTAAACTGTACAATCACCGTAAAGCTAAAATTCTCATTTACGCACTTGTGAATTAAAAGAACATAACACCACAGTCTGTCACAGATCTGACACAAAGGCAAAAATATAATACAAATTCAGGCTTCTTACTTGTCAAAATTCTAAAACACCTTTACCGAATACTCAGTATTCCAATTCCCACTCAAGGACAAAAAGTAGGTCTTCTTCCACCCAAAAGAATTTGAAGACAAACAAAGTATCTGGATATTTTACATGTGAGGCATACGGAAAAACACTGCCTCCAATAATAAGCAACAACTTATCCTGGTTCCCTACTAAGACATATTTTATGTCTGTTTTTCACATACCACAGCCACACATAAACTCATCTATTAAAAGAACTTGAGAACTAAAAGATGTCATTTGCAATAGGTGAGAGTCATCACAGGTTGTGACAAGGGAAAGCAGGGATGAGGTGTTCCATGTTATTGTTCACAGAAAACTCAAAGTTTTGATGTTTCACTAGTCTAATCACTAAATGAGGAAGCATTATTTCAAGGACTTAAATGAAATCTGGTATATAAAGAGAAAGACAAGTGAAACCACCTATCTCGTGGAAAGATTCTACTCCCTCTAAAGTAATCCTCAGTGACCTTGAGGAAACATTCCCAAGTTAAACATGTAAAGCAGATTTCTCTGGTAACTGCAACAGCAGGCTATTGCTCTGAGGGCACTCAACACATGTCTACTAGGCTTTCTAGATTTATGCATATACATTAGTTTCTTCCATTTGCAGAAAATCAACAGAAACCTTTAAAAATGTTTGACCTTACATGCAATTTTAAAACATTTAAGAGTTCTGAATTGATAGATCTTTACATTTTTCATAATGGGAAATATCAGAACACACTCTGCAAGTTAAGTGATTCTTCCAGCGAGCAAATTTAACTTGACCTCCCTAAATGGCTACAGATTTGACACACCATTTAGAAGGCTGGAGGGAAAATACTTTGATTTGCTTGTTCTCTAAAGCAGCACTGTTCAATAGAAATATAATGCAAGTCACATATGTAATTTTAAATATTCCAATAACCATATTAAAATAGTAAAAAATTGAAATTCATTTTAATAACATTTTATATAGCCAGATACATCCAAAATATTATTTTAACATGCAATGAACATATTTTTTAAGTCAATGCAATATTATACACTCTTTTGTTGTACTAAGTTTTCAAAATCCAACGTGTATAAATTTTACCCTTATACCACATCTCATTTTGGACTAGCCACAACCGAAGAGGTCAACAGCCACATGTGGCAAGTGGTGAAGTTACTGGACAGCACAGCTCTTAAGTAATACTTTGAGATCTCACATACCACTATCTCCTTAAAATTAGTTTACATTCATGTTTCCTGTTTGAACTGAAATTACAAATACAAGCAAACTGTTCATTCAATGGATAAATCAGGATCAAATCACCTTATCTGAGGATCCAGTTAACATACACAGTAAGAAGCAATTGGATTATACCCTATTATATATCACAAGTAGACTTCAGAGATAGGGTCTATCATCCCAAGTGAATACAACTTGTAACAGAAATACAGGTTAAACACGAAAACATTTTCCTATCAAACCATAAAACTGCCTTATTCCTTGCAGCCGTTCGCATTATTGGGCACATATCTCTTCACAAATTATCTACAATATTGTTTTCTATGTGTGTTCAATTTTGTAAGCCATATAGTCATTTAAAAAAGAATAGAGCGCTATACAAATGAAATGAAAAAAATTATTGGAGAAAAAATACTCAACCAGATACTTTTAATGTATCTTATACCAACCAATAATCTTAAATTCATCTATCTGAGTTCCACTGAAATGAATTCTCACAATTCCAATTCATTTACTGCTTTTCATACACATATTCCAACTACCAAAATTACTAAAAATTTCCTCAAGCCATCAGGACATTGGCTTAAAACGTAAATAATTCCAACAATGCATTCTGTAGAAAACGAGGACTAAAACCATTAGCTTAGCCCATAAAATTTATCCTTAAGGCTAGTAACTGAATAAATCAAACAGAACCAACTATATGCTTGTTTACTGCATTTACATTTTGTAACACCACATTCAGCAATTTCTAAATAGGGAAGGTCAGTACAGATTGCACACAAGCAGTAACTTTAAAGCTGAGCAAAATTTTAGAAGTTTCTTCAGTATACTTCTGAATAAACACCCTCTACAGAAATACATCAGAACAAAAATCAGCACCATTCATAAGAATCTCAGAAGCACAAAATCAGTATATTCATAAATCCACAAAGTATACTTATGCTAAAAAGTATTTTTCTCCCAATTTTATCTAGTTCACCTTCTACAATTTTTGTTTAATGCACTTGCAAAGCTGTAAAGAAGCAAACGTTGTCTCCTCTGCTGCACACATATCCAGACAATACATCAATCTCTTGATATTTTTCCACAATTTGAAACCAAAACAACAAAATTCATTTCTTACCTGCAATTAGGAGGAGGATCAAGGGTTATTTCAGCTAGCTCCTTCTGAATTCTGTTAGTGAAATGAGAAGAGACAAAAAGGATTTGAGATAGTCTACAGAATAACCAGGGAATTACACTGCCCTCTACCACCATGCAGTTAAATGCAAGGCTGGCTCTGCCTTCAGTAATGCTAACATGGCTGCTTCCTCTTTGTTCTCAGAGGCATAACCCAAATCCCTTAACAGAAACTTTGCAGCTTTTTTTCTCACTTGCTGCTGCAAATAAGTAAGTCATTTACACTTGATTTGAGAAATACTCATCCACTAGTACTCAGTAAAGAATATAATATCTATTTCAAAACACTTTTTACCAAAGAAATTCTCTTTTCAAGCTTATATGCAAATGAGACAAAAAGGGAGGAGGGAAAGCACTGGAATATTTGACAAGGACTTCGAGTGACTTTTACTGAGGTAAAAATTAACAGGCTACTGCAACAGCACATTAACAGTTCTGACAATATTTTATCTGTCAAAAAAAAAGTTTAAAATTTACAAATATCTTTACTGGTGAAAAACTTTCGAAGACTACTTGACATTCTAATTTACCCATTTCTGTTTTCCCTGATCATAGGCACAGCACTTAAATTTAGTAAATATTGACAGAAAGAGAAAATACATAGGCCTGAGTTAAGGGGGAGAAAAGCAGTTCTCTGATTTGATTCAAATTTAAGATGCTTTCAAAACTTTAGACGTGTCTAATATGTTCTGCATCAACACTATACCAAATTGAGAAGGATTTTATATTATGTCAAAGACTGCTGCCATTCAAAAATATTCTCAAGTTATTAATACATCATTACTGAGACAATAAAGGTGAAAATCCATAGAAAAATATGAGTATTTATGAATCACCACAGAATGCAGTATTTGTAGAAATATTTTTTCCTTTAGTTGTGATCAATAAAAATTAACAAAATGTCAACATTGGCTAACGCTGTAGAGATTATACATTTTATGTATAATTACTAGAGTTTGTGGATGTTCCACTACTACTACCACTGACAGAGTCTCATTGACAGAATCTTTTCTTCTCTATCAGAAAATATAAATCAATAGGAAACAAATGATCTTCCACTTACATCCAATTAAATATGTTTCTCCTGCTGTTGAGTACTAACTTGTCAAGCACATCCACAAGTTTCAGAGTGAAGAGGTCCAAGGACAATGAAAGTTTTCTATCACCAGTGACACCTCAAATTGTAAAGGGCTACTTTTCAGTTTGATGTGCCCTCACAAGCACAGGGAGGGATAATCATAATTTAACCACGAAAAATACCTGTGATACATGATTTAAAGTCATGTTTTGTAAAACTGTAAGCAGATTTGCAGCACGATTTTAAATCTGCTTTCAAACATAGCAAAGGCCTGAATTTGCAATTTTCTAGCAAATATGATCATTTCTGATCATTAAGTTTCATGAAGAGAGGCCCTGCTAATCTCTGGGAATGTCAATTTCATTAAAGAAGATTATGACTCATAAAAGGAAACATCCCCAAAGTACCATCTAATTTGGGTTCACCAAATTTTCCTTGCCAACTCCTTAAACAATCTGTCAGAATGTTAGTCTAATCTCTACTCAAGGACACTCAACTGAAGTTACCGAAGTACAGAATAAGTTTGCTTAAAAGCATAATTCTAGCAAGGTTGC
Source organism: Macaca nemestrina (assembly GCF_043159975.1). Taxonomy (NCBI): domain Eukaryota; kingdom Metazoa; phylum Chordata; class Mammalia; order Primates; family Cercopithecidae; genus Macaca; species Macaca nemestrina. Next base: position 78,862,885 of record NC_092135.1, on the reverse strand, counting down.
ATACATACCACCTAAAGAATGACAACTCATTCAAGTACAAATAAACTGATAATGAAGTAAATATTTCTGAACTATTGCTACTGATGTAAAACCAACAAAAGCGTCCAACCACCTGGAAGACAACCTGACAAAGTATGCTGGATCCTTCTTTTACACATTACCTTTTAGCACTAGTGGATAACTTAGCAGTGGTTTTGCTAGAGAGTTTGGTGTTTTTCTTCTGCTGGGCGGCAGAAGGTTTTCTTTCCTCTTGTTCTTCAGGCTCTGGAGCGGCTGGGTCTCGCTGGTCCGCATCTGAACTGCCACTGCTGGTGCTGGGGCTCTCATCATCGGACCTTTGCCTATCACTGGACATCTTGGTGAAGTTATCTCTTGGAAAACTTTTAAAGAGAACAGGGGAGGATGGGGAGAAAATGTTAAATCTAGGAAATAAACCAACAGCATTTTCTTCTATTCATCTAATATCGTATTGTAATGAAAAAGCTTCAAAAGTGTTCACACTTATTTCATCATACAACAAGGGTTACAAGGGAGGTGATGTGTCACACAACGCCAGCGTTCAGGGATTTGCCGAACTCAAGTTAGAAAACCCACTCACATTTTTTTCCATCTCTTGGACAATCTATCAATTGTCTACTTTCTCAGAAGGCATGAAACAGATTTGCCAAGGAACTTAGGCAACAAGCATTAATAACATATGACATACTGTAAATAACAGATCTCGCTGAAAAAATGTTTAAAAGTCACTAATAACGTCTAAATATTTACACACTGACATTGGTCAAAGCTACCAAATTCCCTTTCCGAGAGGAAAACACACCCTGTTAATCGCCCATATGCTTATTTAAGGTGGCGATTCCTTCTCAGTGCACGTAAAGGCTTTAAACACAACACTTGGAAATTTAAAAATCAACTAACGAGCTCCTCTAGCTGTTTCCACCGCCAGCAGCGAAGATTCATCCGGCCAAGACCTAGCTGCCACCCTGGGAAAAGCAGAATTCAAACTGCACCTTCTGCAAAGCTCCCAATGCCACCAAGGTTCCTCGCTCAATTTTTACATCACGGACCGACATTTTGTCCAAAATAACGAAAAAAATAAGAAACCCAGAGGAAAAACAAACAAACAAACAAAGCCCCAAGAAGTGCAACAAATTTCCGCGCCCGCGGAGGCGAGCCGCGGCCGGCGGCGGCGGCCACGCAGCTCCGCGGCCCTTTGTGGGGAGGGCCGCGCGGGGGCCGCGGGCAGCGCTCGCCGCGCCGGGCGCCAAGTGATGCGAGCAGCCCGGCCGGCCCCGCCGCGGCTCGCGGACACCGGCGGCGCGGGCGCCCGGCGCGAACAAAGCTGCCCGCCCCCGCCCCCTCCCCCACCGCAGCCGCCGCCGCCCCGGCCGCCCCCCACGCGGCCCCCCGGCCCCTCCGCCTTACCTCGGCCGCCCGCCCGGCCCGCTCGCGCGCCGCTACGGTGTGGGGGAGGGAGAGAGAAAAAAACCCTTCCTTAAGGAAATGGAGGCAGCTGTGGGGGGGGGAAGGGGGGGGAGGGAAAAAAAGAAGCCGAGGAGGCTCTGGCCGGGGAGTGTGGAACATTGAAAGTCGGAGGGGGTTGTGCAGTGCCGGGCTCCGGCCGGAGGGTGGCGCCGCCCAGCGCCTTCGGAAAAAAGGGGGGGTGGGAGCTCGGCTGGGCGAGGGCGCGAGCTCCCGGCGAGGCGGAGGGGACGCGGGAGACCCCCGCGCGCTGTGGCCTCCCGCCGCCGCCGCCCGGCTCGGCTCCTCCCGGCCGCGCAGTCAGCAAGTTCCGAGGCGAACGCGGGGGGAGGGGCGGGCGCGGCGGCGGCGCGCGTGCTCGCTGCTTGCCTGGCGGAGGGGCGCGCGCCGCCGGCGCCCGGCGGGCGCGAGCTGTTCCCGCGCGCTCCCGCGCGCGCTCCCCGCACCTCCCCTCACCCGGGGGGTGCACGCGTCCGCCCGCGCGCGGCCAGGACAAAGAGCGCGGCGGGGACCTGGCGGGCTGGCCCCTGCCGCCCTTGGCCGCGGAGCCTGTGCCAGAGAAGGCGGGGGCGCGGGCACCGTATCGTGGGGCCGCTGTGCCGCGGGGTGGCTTCCGGCCTGGGCCCGCCTCCGGGCGGAGGCTGCCCATTGGGCTACCCGCGTCCCCAGGGCTAGTTCCATCCCGTCCGCCTGCGTGGGGGACGTCGTGGCTCCCGGGGCCCCAGTACCTGGGAAAGGGCCCTGGGCGCGTGGTTGGGAGTCCCCCGCCGCCCCGGGAGACGGGAGACCAATGGGTGTTGTTGGCGAGGCCAGGCACGCAGGCGGAGAAGAGCTGCCACTTGCCCCTCGTGTAAGCTGGAGGAAGGGACAAGGTGGGGTCCTGGGCATTGAAGAGAGTAGAATATATTTGTTGATTAGGGGACCAACCTCTATTTATTTTTGGCTCACAGCTTGCAACTGTCGCTGCCAAAAGAGACCGTCCTTCGGATGCTTTGAAACCTTAAAAATCCAAAACAGTGTTTAAAATGTCCCGCTCAACATTCTTAAAAGTGAAGGAGAAGAGTTTGGGGTTGTGGGGTGGCGATGAGAGCTAAATACATGACACTTTTCTGCGGGACTCTTCCGTCTTGCACGAGGTGCCAGTTCTGGAAAGAAGTCCTGAGTGATGTTGGGTCAGAATGTCCACCCAGAAAAGCTTTAGGTGGAGATAGTGACAGTTTTGTTTGTTCTACCATTCTTCTTGCAGTCTCCAGGTGGACTGTGCGGTTTTTACCCCGCGGCACAAAGTAGCCAGAATACAAAAACTTCCTGTTTGCCGCCCAGACCTTCTCCAGCTACTGAGAACTTGTTCCGGTGATGGAGCCTCAAAGGAATTTGTGGATTCCTCTCCCACAAGTGTCCAGGGGCAGGGGTGCTGTGAGAATGTGCAGTTCACAGAGGGAGTGAGAATGGCAGAGTCAAAACATGTACCAGAGTAAGGGAAAGACGAAAAGACTGAGTGAGCCAACTATTTGCTTATTATTTCTCCTAATAGAAAACTTTTGGTAAAAGCTTGATAACAACTCTAAAGAATAAGTTACATTTACGTAATTTTCCAAAGATACAGTCATTCAGTTAACTTTATTGAGGGCTCTATGTTGCTAGGTGCTGGACACACTCATTCAATTGCTGTGTGACTAAAGCCAGGTCTCTACTCTGTGCTAAGAGCTCCTCATCCAGAAGGGGAACAGTTCATTAAAGTTCACTAGATTCATAAGCAGTAAGGATATTCCACTCAGAATGAACAGATAGAATAACTCATGCCTCAAAAAAGAGCATGGTCGGTCTGTGGACGAGCATTTTGATTTGGCTGGGTCAAAGAGTGCTTGTGGGAAAAGCTTGTTAGTGAAAATAAACGCAGAATTTTCCCCCAGCTTTACACGATGTGATGTTACAGCAAAAGCCAGACAATTTGGAGTTCAAGCTTTGCTTTGTTTGGAATGGGGAGATATAAAAGGAAAGCTGTATGCTAAACATGGGTTCTTTTAGGAAATTTAAGAACACAGAAATAGCCTGAAGGCCCAAAGGCCAGTTGCTGATAGGATTTAGTGGGGTGAGGAGCTTAGGGGAGAAAGATATTTAGTTGTGTTTGGTAACGTCTTCAGAAATAGTATTGGGTTGAAAAGCAAGGTAAGTGTATTCTAATCCTCATTCTACTAAGTTCATATGACCTTGGGCAAGTTAAGTTATTTCAATTACTCTTATGTAAAAGGAGATTGTATCAAAGGTTCTAAACCCTCTTCTCAAAAATTCCATGATTCCATGATTTTTTGGTGAGTTTGAAGTCATGGAGTTTAACTTAACTTTCACCCAACAGAATATTCAGGATCTACTAACTGCTTGGGAAACTGGAGTGAAACATGGGTCATGCTCTTAACCAAGCTCGATTGTGTAGTGGGGCAGCCAGAAAAGTAGCCTGCAGAATGAGAAGTGCTATATTAAAGAAGTGAATGAGAATAGAGCATTCTTAATCATCAATTAATTAATAATGGAACTATTAATTCAGGTTGGAGTTGTGGGGCGTGAGGTAAACGTCAAAGAAGGAAACATTAGATTAGTCCTAGAGAGAGCACTAGGGCTAGTGATAATGTAGATAATATAGGTAATACTCTTGGCAAAATACCTGGAACTTGGGTGTTCAACAAATAATACCTATTGTTAAAGTCACCATAAAGATAATGAATGGTTCCATGAGGTTAGGGGCAGTAGTGCCCTGCCCCCACAATGTGAGGTGCCTGGCTCCCTTCATTCAGCTGACTCAAGGGGTTGCTCAAATGATTTCAACTCACAGCTCCTCTCCCAGATGACATGGCATCACCTCCACCAGACGTAACTTGTAAGGTACAAATTGCTTCTAATGTTTAGTTCTTCCTCATGTGACAACCTGTTTTGTAATTATTTTCTCTCTCTCTCTTGTTTTTGCTATGTCAGTCCTTGAAATTAGGGTTCATGTTTCACGGGCACTCTTGGGAGCATATAAATTTGACCTAATGCAATTATTTCATAAAATATATAATAAAAAGGGCCCTTTTCCCATAAGGTCCCTCAGAATAGTTTCACAAGCAGACACCAGCTACCACAAAATAGATTGTTTCTTCTCAGTCTCTTTTCTTTTCTCTTGTTGGTGTGGGATCCTGCCAGCCTCTCACTCACAGCCCTGAGAAGGGCAGTAGTAGGAGGGAAGATGCCGAATCCAATTGCAGTATTACAATGATTATCTCTTATCCCCTTATCCACCAAATGTTGTGACAAAAAGAGGCCTGCCTAAGGGCAAATAAGTCAGACCCCAGAATCCTTTGCACCTCCGTAGTTTGGGAGATGCTTTTCCTTTCAATGAGTCTCTGTTATCTGTGTACATAATTGTGAGTATGTGTAACTAAGAATTTCACAGGATCTCTCCCTGAATTACCTGAGAAGTTTCTTAATTGAATGATTATGTAAGCTGGGGGTATAGACCTCAACTCATCCACCATGACCAACAGCATCCCTCACACATAGAAGATGTAGAATACATATGAATTTATTTTGTTGATTTTAAGGTGCTTTGTTTCCTTCCAGTCAATAACTTTTCTGAGTGTCCCTTCAGTTTTACTGGCTGTTTCTGATGCTTTCCAGTTACTTGTATCCTCAGTCCTCTGGCTAAGCAGTTTTCTCTTTCTACCCATAAACACTGGATTGGTTTACTAGGAAGGTATTTCTTGGCTCAGCCTTAGTTTACACAGCCTTGTTTGTCATTGTTAGTCCCAGTGTCTTTGGACCCCCAGAATCCAAGTGCACCCAGTGACATCTGGGTGCACTTCCACTGCATCCTGAGGGGAAAACCTGCTGTGTGCTACACCAAGGGCTGAGCCCTGGAGTTCGAAAGGTGCATAAGCCTTGGTTTGACGTCAGATAACTCAGTGATTATTTTCTGTATTTCTCTTTTGAGATAACTCTAAGGGAAGGTATATACCCAGAAAGGCTTATGTCATGGTAAGGAGCCTGTACACGTGAAACAAAACCATGAGTACCTTAGTATGTCAAAAGGCATTACAGAAAAATTTTTAAAGAAATATTTAACATTATAACAAAAATTTAGCCTTGCTAGTTATCCAGAAAGGAAAGATGAAATGAAATATCTACCAAAATAGCAAAAACAATTTTTAGTTGTTATAATAATTCCTGGAAAATTGGTTTTTTAAAAAAAATCCCTTTGCCCGTTTCTAGTAGCAATGAAAATTGGAACATGTTTCAAAAAGCAATTTGGAAGTTTTTTTCAGGAGCATTAAATGTTGCCATACCCTTTGACCGGATTTCTCCATTTCAAGAAATGTACTTTAAGGAAACATTCTGAAAGTGAGAAAAATGATATTGAAAAATTGGAAATGTCCAACAATATGCAAATGATTACACATACTGATTCACCCACATAATTAAATTTGCCATTATTAAAATAACAGTTGTGCAAAGCAAGCTAAAATACAAAAACAGATTATGATAAAATACACTTAAGGTATAAGTTTGTCTATTTTAGTCACTGAAATCAGAGCCTGCCTCAATACCTCTCAAGGTACCGAGCACAAAGTAAATCCTCTATAAATATTTGTTGAATTAATATGCATTGTATTTTTACAATAAGCAAAACAAAAATGTCTGAAAACAAAAGGTTGACCAGTACCTAGATTTTAGAATGACTATGAATATGAACAACTTTATATTCTTTTTACTATATGCAGTATTTTTCTAGTTTAATAAGCAGGTACTACTTTTATGAGGGGAAAAAAAGATGTAAATAAATGCAGAGGTGTAGATTTGGCAAAAATAAATGCTGTTTTAACAGTTTTTTTAAAGTTATTACATAAATTAAAAGAAATGATGAAAGTTCAAGCAGACTATTTTAGAATTTGTCAGGATTTTAAAGTTGATATAAGAAAAAATAGGGAAGACCAATTTTAAATACTGAAAAAAGCCATATGAAGAGACTCCACATTAAATAAAACAAGCTCTGGCTCGAGGACAGATAGATCACTGAAAAAGATGTAACCAAGAATTAGATCATTTAATTATGTAACAGATGAGATTTTACCTAAAACATACAAAAAAAGAAGTATTATGCAATAAATGACTGAGATAACTAGTTACCAATATGGAAAAAGATCACTTAAAATCATGCCTTATTTCATACATCAGCATAGTTATAAGCGAGTTCAAGAGTTAACATTTTTGAAAGTCACTACTTAAGAAAATCAGAATAATTTGAGTACATGATACAGAGAGACAGAGTTATGATATACTATGCTAAAAAGCAACAGCACCACGAAAAATTACAGGAAACAACGCATTTGACCAGGTACACAAATTGAAGCCTCAATATGCCTTCCTAGAGGAACCACGTACATATACATGTAGCAAGTTGAAACAACAGGCTAGATAAAATGGTTTGTATAATACTATGAATAATGATTAGTATATATCACATGTAATTCTGAAGAGGCTTATAAAAATATCAAAACATAGTTAAAGAACATGTTAGAAATTTGAAGTTATTAAACTGTATGTAAAAATATTTATCTTTGCCTTAAAAAATTTAAGAAATATATATATTAAAATGGGGTACAACATTCTTGCCTTCAAAATTTGCAAATCTAAAAACTATGTAATGCCCAATACCTGGAGGAGTATCATGAGAAGGGCACTTTCCTATATTGCTGATGGCATTGTAAATTGATATAACCTTTTTGGGAAGCAATTTGGCAATGTGCTGCAAGAATCATAAAAATGTTCATACTCTTTTAACCTAGTAATTCTACTTCTGGGAATCTATCCTAAGGAAATAATCCAAAATATTTTTTAAATGCTATATGCCTGACAATGTTTATCCCAGTATAATTTATACTATATAAAAATGGAAACCACTCAAACTGTCCGACATAAGGACTAAGCTTGGTAAATTACGGTTCATTCACTCGATGGAATATGATACATGAATATAAAATGGTGAGTATTATAACTAAAAGTTTATCAATTCCTCCTTGTCGGAAAATCCTTTTCTATGAAATCAGCTCATGTCCTGCTTAGTTAAAAAGACTAACAAAAGTGTCATACATCTTTTTTTTAACTTATAGTTTTACTTAACATCATCACTTACATTTTTCTGAGATGCCTCATAGCATCTTCTGTAAAATCAGGTTAAATGTATCATTTCTGCTTCAGAAAACAAAGTTGTATCCATGATGGTTGAAAAATCTATAATTGAGATTTGGAAGAAATATGCAAACAATCATTTTGGAATAAGTAGCCTGATTGCTTGTGATTCTGGCTACCTCTTCCATATTGCATAAATGGTTATCTAATTAGAAAAGGCTCAATAAGGAGCAGTGTGCTTTCTTTTGGGGCTACAAATAAAGTAGTTTAATTTGATATGATAATCAGGCTTATGTGCCAGTTGAACATCTATATAACTAAAGTAGTAAAACAATATTTTTACAGAATGTTTCTGTTTCAAGAGTAAGACTTTTAGTTTTTTTCAGGTCCATTTTAAAGGCTCATTATAATTTATAAAGATCTCAAAAATCTTTTATGCCTAGTAAAATGTCAGGTGTATATGATTTTAACTTCTCTGGATTATAATATCCCAAAATAACTCAGACGAAGTAAATATCCCAGAGTAATGTGAATGAGTTAAAAAAAATGATAAAAAATTTTCAAAAAGAATATATATTCTGTGTGGTAGAGGTAAGGAACATCTCCAACTTAGATTCATAAAGGAATGACCACTTAGTGTTAGTACTAATAATCCAGAAAAGGATGTTGAGGTACTAGACTTTTTCTACTGGTGAAATTAAGGATTAGAGACAATAAGTCACTTTCCTAAAGTCTTAAAGGTAGCTCTTGACAGAACTGTAGAGAGCACTTTGGAATTCTATGCCCATTCTGCTATGCTGTCATATCTACCAGGGCAAAGAGTCCAGTCTCCCAAGTCACCAGCTCCTGTAGAGATTGTGAAAAGACTGTCATCAGAAAGTTTTTGTAACTTTAACAGTCTTTTTGCACCTTTGTTCATAAACATGAAAGAGACCTTCTCTAATATGGTAGTATAAATTCAGTAATCCTGTTATAATCATTCTCTACATAATCATCCTATATATTCTTGATAAGACTTGTCACAATTTATAAGTAAATTTTTTTGTGTGTTATTATTTCTGCAATATTTTTCTCCCCGTACTAGAAGGAGGGAAGGTCCCATATCTATTTTTTGTGCCTAGGACAGTATCTTGGCATACTTGGCATATAATATTTAGTAAAATAATTCTTGAATGAGACCACATTACCTTCATTCACAGTCAAAGAGAGCCAACTGAAGGAAATGTTACGGAATAACAACAACAAGAAAAATTATCTTTTCACACTGCCTAATATATTTATGGAACCAGTTTCATTAAAGACAGCATAGGCCGAGCATACAGGAATTGAAAGATATTTAGAGAAATTAAAGGACAATAGTTTCATACAGTGAAATAAAAGATGTTTGGTATATGACTCTAATCTCTGAGATAAATGTCAGGGAGAACAATGACCACATTTTCTCACTCAATTTCTAATAAGATCATGGTCAGAGAATGAGTACTGGGCTATAGACTTATGCTGTTTTCTAAAAGTATAGCAGGGTAACACAGTTTTTCTAACCTGTTTAATAAAATGTCTGCATAGAAGAAATCAAGTTATGTGTTCTATAAAGCTAAAGTCTGGCAGTTAAGATTAAAATCAATCATCTCAATCTCAGACTCATTGGCAGAGCAATTTAAAAGAACTGATGGAAATAAAACTGTTACACATTTGGTCAAACTTTCTCTACTACTTTATCAAAACATTGTGGTCACTGACCCAGAAACTCAGCATCTTAAGTTTAAGTCCTGGTTAAAATGCTTCAGCCTTCTAGATGCCAGTTTCTTTATCAGTAAAATGAAGAGTCTGAAAGTCCTTTCCAATTCTGGAATCCGTATGATTTATGCTCTTGTTTAAATAAATAATGTTGAACACACTGAACTAACTAACATGATTGTTAGCATCTTTAAAAACAGAAACAACAACAACAACAAAACTAACAATGCTTAAAGGCACCACTTATGCCAGTGATGATTTAAGGCCATATGTATCCACATGAGTCAATTAACTGTTAAAATTCAATTTAGCTTTTAAAAATTAGAATGTCTTATGTAAAGGATACTATAACCAGCACCACCTTTTCCCCATTATTTTGGCTATATGAACATATGAGTATCCAAACCAGCTGTCAATTTAAATGGGAAAAAATACAACAGCAATTCAAGTTGTTTAGAATTTTGTAAAAAAAATTGATGTCATTTTTCATTTTTAATAAGGTTGTTTCTGTCACGTGAGTTTTCCACTTTCTGGTTAGATTAATTCTAAACTTAATTTTTTTCTTCTTCTTAGAAGAATTTCTTAAAAAACAAAGTTATGACTACCGTGTGGCTACTCTTGCTATACACACAAAAAGTCCCATAAAACTGAACGTAGGAAATATAATTACATGCATATCTGAGACTTTATTTATTCAAATAATAAATATAATAAAGTCCTTTTAAAGGACAAAGTACAGTGGTAGAGGATAATGTGCCAAACAAGATAGGACAGCATCTCTGCTCTAAAGGATTTATAATCTAGGAGGATAGTTTAAGAGGGATGGCCTCAAGGTCTAAAAACAGGGACTTCCTACCTAAAAAAGCAATGGCTGAATTTCATTTTACCTATTCTTTAGGTAATAAGTAGCCCCTTGGAATTGTTTTGCTGCCTTCAAATGCATTAGAGGGTAGGCCAGAGGATATGAAAGGCAGATTTATATACTGACTCAGCCAAGAAATATTGAGTACCTATTCAACAAATGAAAAACTGTATTTTGTAATACCTAGTCCTGCAGAGAAAACTGTGTTTTTGAATGTAGGTGACATGTCCATTAACACACACATGAGCACATGCATGCATGCACACAGAGCAGTCTCTGAAGAAATAGGCACTAGTTGAGTAGATAGAAAACAAATTCTATCTTAGGATAATTATATGGTGGTTAAATAGCAGCAGCTTAATTATTTTCACATTGTGGTAGGTTATCTTTTAAAAAAAAAAAAATTCAGAATTCAACCTTTCAGCTGGGTAACTTCAGATGTTGGACTCTCTCACTCACTTCTTTTATGCTGTCTTTTATGTACATTGCCTCAGGTAATACCCCCAATAACCCAAATTATTATATGTTAATAAATACAAATGAGGAAACTGAGGCACAGAGAAATAAAGCAACATGCTGGAGGTCACATTACATGACTAGTAAATGTTGGACTGTGCCCCAAAACATATGCTCTTGGCTGCTGTGCTCTGCCATTTCTGAAGGAAACAGTGGCATTCCAAGTGAAGAGATGAGAAAGAGGAGAAGAAATTAACAGCATCATTGGCCCCACAGTGGCATGAAAGGATTGAGATGTCTAGGACAGCCTGGATATGTTGACAGCCAGTGAAGAATGGGGAAGTGCTGTGGTTTCAGGCATCCCCAGGAGGTTGCTTTTGGACAGTCTTTGGATAGTGGGATTGACAGTAACTGTCCGATGAGGAAGAAATGTGTAAAGAAGCTCCTATAAAAATCAGAAACAATTTGTGGTCTTCCTGGGCAATTTTTCTTCTACCAAACTTTCTCTAGTTCATCCTCTTTCTTTATGACATTTTCTTTCTTTGTCCTTTTCCTCTCCTATCCCATTTAGCCTATTATAATGTTGACCTAAATTTTAAAGTATTTATTAAATCAAATGTCTGTATCATCACACTCTCTCTCTCCACTTCCATTAGAAGAAAACAACTGAAGTAACTTAAAAATGGTTTCTTATTGGTGAGGAACATGCAGGTCAGTGACTCTTAACAGAAGAATAGTGTCCCCAGGTGGACTAAACTTTTAAAAAGTAAGAGATTATGAAAAATAAATCTTGGTACTCTGTCACTTCAGTATTAGAAGATATGGCCAAATCTTAAGTACAAAGCATTTCCTATTAAAATTTAACATTTTATTTTACGTTTTTTTAAAAATCCCGACATTTAGATTTAGGAACAATGATTAGACCTTTCACTTTATAATGGGAGCAAGAAGTTCTTGTGTGACTAATGTAGGCCGAGAGATAGTTTATAGAATGCTGAAATCTCTGCATTTCTGTAAAGAACACTAAATCACTGATAAGCTGTATTTGTGCATTTAACTGTGAGTCTATAAACATAATTGTTAGTTATTTAAAGGAGTTGTCTGGGGAAAATTCCCAGCATCACCAGGCATCTGTGTCTACTGTGGCACAAGTAGTGTTTGGACTAATGACTTAATCTGAGTGTACTTACTCTAATCGAACAGAGTGCAAATATATATATAATATGTATACACATACATATATACATATAAGTGTGTGTGCACAGATGGTCAGTTTGCTACAGGAACAAGCACTTGTTTGTTAAAGACACTACAAATGAGACTAACATTGCAGCAATCTCAACCACATAACTTGACAAACACGTGTAACTTGAGTGCTGCAAATATTAAATAAGTTAAAACCAGTGTCAGGGACTGACATCAGGAGCACATGCACAGGTTCTATATTGGCTAGCTACAATGTGTTGTAGTGTGGTATGTGCAATGGAAAATCCAGACAACAGGGATCCCAGTTTAAAGAGATTGATTTGGGGTGAGGAAAGGTGATACGGTATTCATCTCTGTACAGCTTCTTAAAACTGATTTACTGCAGTGGCTTATGGAAGTAACAGATGTTTATTTGAATGAATATTCATTTGCTGACATTAAGTCCCAGTAGATGACACTTTCCTCTTAAGAGGTCATATTTTCCTTTTACAGAATATTTGCTATTGTAGTTGTCAATTGTCTATTTAGAAGGAATAATATTAAAGGAGCTAGGTAAAGTGGAGTATTGATGTATAATCTGAACTAGAGGTAAATGTGCTAGTTAGAAACTGCAATAATGCTAGATATAAACATCATAGTGACTTACCTTAACTTTCTTGACAGCATCATGACAACTTCTCATCAACCAATCATGAATTTTCTTTTAAATTACCTTATTAATATACCTCTTGAGCTGGAAAGATATTTATTTGAGAACATTACAAAGGAGTCAAGCGACTTTAAATAACCATAGAAACCAAATAAAGAATTTTATTGTAAAGAAGCTTTACAGATTATAAAGTTATATGTGAATAGAAAGTATTATTTGGGGGCCTAGCTGCATCTCTACCACTTGTTATACAAAATCTTACTTTATTCTAAGTATATTTTTCAAGAAAACAGTAATATCAGAAGTACAGATAGCCTGTTACAATTGTTTGATTCATAAGTTCATGCACTGGGGCCAGCTTATCATACCTAAAGTTACTTTGGCTCTGCAAAAGATTATTTTGGCAGAAGTTTTATTAGTGTATCAAATTGTCTTTTAAGAAACTTGGCCAGGATTACTGCCCAAGATGGCAAGTTATAAATTTTAAACCTTTTTACTACACACTCCCACCCACGCCCCCAAGACAGTAGTACTATTGGATTTTATGGTGCTATGATCCAAACACAGATTTGTTACGTAATTCTAAAAACAAATAAGATAATTTTAGGAGCAAAGTTATAATGAGATAAGGATCTGGTTATATTTTTTGGTTCATGAAATGCGTAGAGTATTTGGCAACATAACTAAGTCTCCATTATCTATGGTGTTATAAGAACATATATAATATATACAAAGAAATCTGTAGCTAATTCAAAAATATCACTGTTAAGCTATTTGAGTCAGCCTTCTTTCTCAAACTGACAGATGTGTTTTTGATTATCTAACTCTTCATATTAGTGGTTGTCAACTTTGGCTGCACATTAGAATCATCTGGGGATGATTGAGGAGCTTTTAAAAATCCTGATGCACAGGCCATACTCCCGATCAATTAAATCATAAGCTCTGGGGTGAGACCCAAGCATTAATATTTTTTTAAGCTTTCCTAGGTGATTCCAGTGTATGGTCGAGGTTGAGAATCATTGCTTTACATAACTTAATGGTAGGGATGTGAAGAATCGGTATGTATGAAAATAATATCTACTTGCTAAATTAAAGAATGAACATTAGTGATTGTTCAAATTGCCATAGACCAGTGCTGTATAGAAAGAGATTATTAGACTGTTTTTTTCTGATTCATTGAAATATCCTAACTTCAGTTCCATCTGTTGCATGAAAGAATAAATTTACAAATTATAGAAATGTGATCTGAAGTACACCAGTAAATCACTTGCCCCTGTATTTTAATCTATGATAACTATTTTTTCCTATAGATTTCCTCTGTGGTCATATAAGAACTATTTTTAATTTGTTTAGTCCTTTTTGAAAAAAGTGGTTTTGAAGTATAATATACACATTATTGTGTAGTCATGAGGCAGAGTGAATAATTTTCAAATGGGTAATTGGAGGTGGCAGATGTCCTTGGGAAATTGATTTTTAAGCCATTCTCAACTTAGGGAAAAAAGATAAATCTATGCTTTGTGCTATTATTCCTTAATTATATTCATTTTCATAAAGTATGTTTTCCTGAGGTATCTTAGAGTTATCCAGTAAGAAAAATTAGTTATAGTAGAGATACAAAAATTCCCCCAACTTTAATGTAATTTCAGTAAGTTGGAAGCAGTTATTTATTTGATTAGATATAATCAATGTAGAATATAGAAGACTGTCTAGTACACTGATTAGACTAAAACGAGGACTCAAAATCTAGCTCTGCCTCCCCCTAGCATGTTTCCTGGAGCACATCACTTAACTAGTCTACAGTTTCACTTTTTTCATCTGTAAAAGGATTATATTGATATCTTCTGTGTAAGGTTGTTAGTTGTGGGAGATTAAATGGGGGAAATGTTGACAGAATCCTTACCGTAGTGCCTGGCGTGTGGTAAGCCCTGAATAAATGGTAGCCATTTTTAGTTATTCAAACAGGTTTTTTGAAAACCTGCTATTTTTTCTCCCTGGGAATATATGCCTATTTTCTATAACTACCCACGGTAGACCTTTGCCATTTATTAGGGCTATAGGAAGTCTTTGCATATACTTAAATTTAGGCATCAGATGGCAAGGAGAGTGCCTGTTTCTGCATGAGTGTGCACTCATGGCTGTGCGAGTTGAGTGCATAATCCTTCAGGCTCATTCACTAACTGAGGAACCCTGTCCTGTGCACCAGAGAGGAAACATGTTCAGTGTGTTTCCCAGCAAAGCAGAAATCACCTCCCATCCCCGACCATCTCAGTTACTGCTGAAGAGTGAGAATCAAGAATCAACATATTCTAACAGTCTCCCTAATATATATAATGTCATTGATTCTAACATGCACATTTTAACATCTCTGAAATCAAAATATACCTTCCAATCAATGATGTCTTAAATCACTCTCAGCCAGGCAGTATTGGTGATGTAGTTGTCATTGCCTGTGACTGCATGAACTTGGCTCTTCATATTGTTATGATGTATGATAACAATATAAATCCAATTAAGCTTAAGAAAATTCTTTCAATAAACAAAGTAACAATTCTAAGTAGTAAAAAAAAAATCATAGTTTAACTGGCAGTGACTTTTCTTCCACAGTAGCACATAAAATAATGATTCATCATAGAATCAAATTTTAAATTTGATTTAATAGTGGGCTATTGTTTAATTGACAACAATTTTTCTTAGAAGTTTATAAAATAATGACATTTTAGAATCAAATTTTCAATTTTATGAAATACAGTAAAAGCACATACTAATTTTTAAGATTAGTCATATTTATCAAACTGTTGAATATGATTGTTAAATAACTCAGAATTAAAATTTTAATTTAATAATACAGTTCTTAAAAATGGAAAAGTGAGGCAGAAGTATAGAGTCAAAGAAGGAGATGTGTTTTGAGAAGGACTCAATTGCTGTTGCTGGCTTTGAAAGTGGAGGAAGGAGCTATAAGCCAAGGAATGTGGGAGGTTTCTAGAAGCTGGAAAAAGGAAAGAGATAGTTTCTCCCCTAGAGCCTCCAGAACTGAGTGAACTTTCTTCTGGTGAGATCTACCTCAGGCGTCCTAACTTACAAAACAGTAAGATAATACACTGTTGATGTAAGTTTGTGGTAATTTGATATGTCAGGAATAAGTAACTAATGCAATTAATAAGGTAGAAAAATTCTTGTGATTATCTGCATTAGGTAAATGGTTACTAAACTTACGAATTTAATAGACCAGTAAAAGTTCCAAAAAGTGCTGGAACCAATTGCTAGCTTTTAATTTTACTGCCATTCTAAACTTATTGCTTAAAATTATAACACGACAGCGGCATATATAATTTTACAAGATAATAATATAAATATAACATATAAGAGCAAATACATAATTACATTTAATTTTGAAAAATCTCATTACATTGTCTTTATTTTTCTCACTTCATCCAAGGACCAGTTAAAAATATCCTATGCCAGCCTTGTTCTGTGGTCAGACATTTGGAAACTATATACTGACTGCATTTTGTTGATTTTAGTGTGCAGATTTTGGAGTTGCCTGAAAGGAGGGAGATTGCCATTAGAACAACAACAAACATCCTCAGTTTATAAATTCCTAGTAAAAAATTCCCAGGGGTTTGGAAAATTTTTTTCAATGATAACATTATCATCACCTGTGAGGCAACTTTTTTGATTTCCCCTATCTTTTCTTGCTATGTATCCAAAACATGTTGTATTAGTTTCCCATGGCTTCTATAACAAATTACCACAAAGTTGGTGTCTTAAAATAACAAATACTTATTCTTTTATAGTTATGCAGGTCAGAAGCCTGAAATAAGTTTCAGTGGGCCAACATCAAAGTATTGTTGGAGCCATGCTTGCCCCAGAAGCTCTAGGGGAGAATCTGTTTCCTGGTCTTCCAGCTTCTAGAGCTGTGGTCCTTGCACTCTTTGGCTCATGACCCCATTACTCTTTCTTCAAAGCCAGCAGCATAGCATCTTTATTTATTTATTTTTTTAATTGTTATTTTTAATTTGGGAGTACATGCTCAGGATGTGAAGGTTTGTCACATAGGTAAATGTGTGCCATGGTGGTTTGCTGGACGTATCAACCTATCACCTAGGTATTAAACCCAGTACGCATTAGCTATTTTCTCTAATGCTCACCCTCCCCCACCATCCCCCAAAGCATAGCATCTTTAAATCTCTCTCTCTCTCTCTCTCTCTCTCTCTCTCTCTGCTGAGATAGTCACATGACCTTCTCTCTTCTGTGTCAAATATCTCTCTGCCTCCCTCTTACAAGGATATTTGTAGTAACATTCAGAGCCCACTCATATAATCTAGGAAAACTCTCCCATTTTAATATTCTTAATTTAATCATGTCTCTAAGTTCTCTTTGGCATATAAGTAACATTTACAGTTTCCAGGGTTTAAGACCTAGATATCTTTGGGGACCATATTCAGTCTGCCACTTATGCTTAATTTCTATACACATTGCCCAGCTGATGTATTTACTTTACATTTATTCTGAGTTACCCATTAAAGTTGTGATACATTCTAAGATGTCTAGATCCTGGAAAGCCATGTCTATGACTACCAAAAAAGGAAGCCATAACACAATTAAGAAGTTTTTATTAATAACCTATTTCTTGTGTACAGGGTCTTTTACAGAAAGCCTTCTCCTAGGTAGTTAAATAAGAGCTACTTGTGAATATGCCACATTGATTTTGGAACATTCTCTGAAAACCCTGGTGCAAAAATGACACTCAGACTGCTAGGGCAGAACAGTCTACTGAGAACTCTCAACAGATGCTCAGGCACCCCTGCTCCCATTTCAGCATCTTATTCCTGAGATCAGCTGTTGCTGAGGCATATACAAATATAATTTAAGAGAGCTTTGAGGGCCTCTTCTTCCCTTCTCCTAAATTGCTGTCAGGCAACTGGAGGATCCATTGCACTGTGGGGAAAAAGGAATAACAAAACAAGTTGGCAAACCCAGTTCTGTCATGAACACTGGCCATTCTGTTCAGGCCATTGCTGTTGTGGTTCGGTAAACAGTATCTGAGTGACTCTGACCTACCCAACAGCCAATTAACTGCCAAGGAGGAACATGGGTATAGGGAGGATTTGTCTTTAAGTATCAGTTCCTATTAAAAAAGACAAACATCTACTTGTCTGCCTAGAAAAGGAGCGATATTCTAAATTGGTGGTTTCAGATGCAGTTTCAGGTGCTATGGAATTCAGAGGAACCTCAAGCAAGGATACCAGGGTGAATGGAATAGACAGAACAGATGCAATTCTGGACCATCTATCCCAGGTTTACCCAGAGCAGTCTCACTTGTATCTGTTTTATTAATTGGGATTCTTTGTAAGTTTTGTTTTTAAAAATGATTCAGCTACTTTTTTTAGAGTAAAAAGAAACTCTAAAGGAACATAGGTTATTTTAGCTTTTGTTTTTGTAAATACACAGATTCATGCATGCAGTGAAGGCATGCTTGGAATACAGTGGTTAGGAATACAGGTGTTGGAATCAATGGACCTAGATGAAAATTCTAGCTCTAAAACTTGAGTTGTGTAATACTGAACCTGTTTATTTCAACTCTTAGTGACAGCCTGACCTTGCACCTCTCCAGTGGGGATAATAACTGCCTACTTTCTCACAGGGGTTTTGTGAGGACTAAAGTATATCTTACCAGTAAAACTTAGTCCATTTAAATTTAAGAACAAGACAAGGTTACATGCCTCTCAGCTTGTGTTGCATATTGGGTTGGAGATTGTATTAGTCTGTTTTCAGACTGCTAATAAATACATACCTGAGACTGGGCAATTTACAAAAGAAAGAGGTTTAATGGACTTACGGTTCCATTTGGCTGGGGAAGCCTCACAATTATGGCAGAAGGCAAGGAGGAGCAAGTCATGTCTTACATGGATGGTAGCAGGCAAAGAGAGAGTTTGTGCAGGGAGACTCCTCTTTATAAAACCACCAGATCTCATGAAACTTATTAACTATCATGAGAACAGCATGGGAAAGACCTGCCCCAATTATTCAGTTACCTCCCACTGGGTCCCTCCCACAACATGTGTGAATTCAAGATGAGATTTGGGTGGGGACACAGCCAAACCATATTATTCTGCCCCTGATCCCTCCCAAATCTCATGTCCTCACATTTCAAAACTAATCATGCCTTCTCACCAGTCCCCCAAAGTCTTAATTCATTTCAGCATTAACTCAAAAGTCCACAGTCCAGCGTCTCATCTGAGACAAGGCAAGGCCTTTCTGCTTATAAGCCTGTAAAGTCGAAAGCAAGTTAGTTACTTCCTAGATACAATTGGGGTACAGTCATTGGCTAAATACAGCCTTTTCAAATGGGAGAAATTGGCAAAAACAAAGGAGCTGTAGGCCCCATGCAAGTCCAAAACTGAGCAGGGCAGTCAAATCTTAAAGCTCCAAAACGATCTCCTTTGACTCCGTGTCTCACATCCAGGTCACGCTGACGCAAGAGGTGGATTCCCATGGTCTTTGTCAGCTCTGCCCCTGTGACTTTGCAGGGTGCAGCCCCCCTCCCGACTGCTTTCATGAACTGGCATTGAATACCTGCGGCTTTTCCAAGTGCACAGTGCAGGCTGTCAGTGGATCTACCATTCTGGTGTCTGGAGGACAATGGCCCTCTTCTCACAGCTCCACCAGGCAGTGCCCCAGTAGGAACTCTTTGTGGGGTCTCTGACCCCACATTTCCTTTCTGCACTGCCCTAGCAGAGGTTCTCCATAAGGGCCTTGCCCCTGCAGCAACTTTCTGCTTGGGCATCCAGGTGTTTCCATACATCTTCTGAAATGCAGGTGGAGGTTTTCAAACCTCACTTCTTGACTTCTGTGCACCCATTTGTTTGTGCATATCATTTGTTTCACTAATGATAGGTATGTGATTAAGGTGACTTCCTTTCCTTCTTCCTTTCTAAAAGCCCAGACAAATGCCTGTTTGACATCGACTGGCCCCGGTAAGTAATCAATATATAACCAGAAATAGGGTTTAACTTGGCCAGAATTTGGTGACACTATAAAATGTCATATCCTGCTTGTGAGAGTGTAAATTGGTTCAACTTTTTGGAAGATCATTTGGTAATGTATCAAGAGACTTAAAAAGGCATAGCAATTTGACTTTGTGTTCACATCTGATCACCACTTTTGGGTAAAGTGGCTTTATGTATAGAAGTGTTTATCACAGTAAAATTATAAAAGAAAAATGGAAATAACTTAATTATTAAGTTATTGAAACATAACCTAATATATGGTTATGGCAAAGATAGGGTAAAAAAAGCAGAGCTTGAAACAGTATATATAGTGTGACCTGAATTTTAAAATTATTAGTACAGTAAGACCGAACATTTAAAAATTACTGAATGGAAACTTAACTATGCAGCGGTCACATCCGTATAAAGAGATTGCATCCTTCTAAGCAAATCGTGTACACATATCTGGTTAATTCCTTTGAATAAATTCCAAAACATGTAAATGATGCAGTATGAGGTATATTGCCATTTTTATTTTTTAAGTGTTCTATGTCACATTTTCAAATAGTCATCCAGAAGCATTATATCAATTTACATATTTCCATGTAGGCAAGCCAATTACTACTTATGTGTACCTGTCCTACAAGGTCTTCTTTATATTTTTTTTATTTTCCAAATTATCTACCTTAAATGTGAATGTTTTAAAAATAAAAAATACTTACACATATGAAAAATGACTATAAATGTATATTGGAAATGCAGACCAAATAAGTTGGAATATCACTTCCCTCAGCAGTCATCCCTGGGAGTTTCCTGGAACCAGCATAAGACCCACATATCAACCAAATGTCTGTCTACCTACCTTTCTTTCTTTAAGTGGTACTTGTTTCTACTTACCTGTCTCACCATCCATCTCATGTTAAAAATGCCAAAAATGGGGCTCCCAACCTAGTTCCTCTATCCTCTTCATTTCTATCAGTGGTACTATCTTTCTGTCCCACTTGAAATCTTGGTACCATCTTTGATTTCTTCTTCCTTGCCCACCACGTGCAGTTGCTAAGTCAGAACATTTCTTAAACCTTTCCTCTGTCCTTTCTTTGCCATTTCCATATTCTCACCCTAGCACAGGTTTTTATTACCTCTTTTATACAACAGATATGTATTGTGGACCTACACCTACCCTGAACAAGGCATTATACTATGGCAATACAGGATAAATGCTGTCTCTCCTTCATAGAATTTATAGTCTAACAAGGCAGACAGAGAGTAAATGACAAATTGTAAAATTAATCATACAACTATAATTGTGGTAGTTTCACAGATGAAAGAAAAGTTATAACAGCACATAACTAGAGAGACAGATCTAGTCTGGAGGGCTCAAGTGAAGATTTCTTGAAGAAGTGCTATTTACCTTGGGCTCTGAAGCAGTGCGTTAACTAAGTGAAGCGGAAAGAGAGCAAACTAGGCATAAAGGAACAATGTGCTGAAAGAAACCCAGGAGGAAAGGACCTGGGGCGTTTATGATGCTGAGTCAAAGCCAGTTTGGGTGGAGGGCAGGGAATGGACTGCCCTGAGGCTGGCAAGGTAGGTGGCCAGATCATGTAGCTCTTTGTAAACTATGTACTAGATTATAGCCCTCAAACAGCTTAAAATTAGCCTCTGTGCCTCCAGGTTAGAGCCCCTTCAGTCACTATTACCCATAACAACTAAGACACATTTATTTAAAAGACCTGTTGGAACATGTCAGCTTCCTGACTAAAGGAAAACAGAAAAACCATTAACAACACACAAAAAATCTTTACTTAGTGCCTTATCATTGGCAGTGGACTCAGGTAGACTCCCTGGGCTTTGGTATGTGATGAACTGTGTCTCCCCAACCTTCATATGTTGAAATTCTAATCCCTAATTCCCCAGAATGTGACCATATTTGAAAATAAAGTTGTCGTAGGTGTAATTAGTTAAGATGACGCCATGCTGGAGTAAGGTGGACAGCAAATCCAGTATGACTGGTACCCTGATAAAAAGCAAAATTTTGGACACATACAGAGAAACACAGACACACAGACACACACACACACACACACACACACACACACACACACACACACACATATACACGGGGAAGGGAGGAGGAAGGGAGAATGCCATTAAGACTGGAGCTGTGCTGCCACAGGCCAAGGAACTAGCAACAGCTAGGAAGCCTGGAACAGATCCTTCTTCACCTTAAACATTCCTCTCTGCCCATCATAACATCCCTTTCCCAGGGGTCTCAGAGCTTTGGAAAACTAAAAATCAATCTCTGTAAAAAAGAATTAAAGAATTTAAGCCTGAGATGTGTATATATTAAAGGGTGTTCCATAAAAAACCCATAATTTTAAAAATAATGAATATGTGCCTTTCTTATTATAGGTCTAGTTTTGCTATTACATACAAATGAAAAAAATGAAGCTAATAGCATGAAATTGGCTTTAAACCGGATAGGAAATTTCTGCCATGGTTCAGACGTGGATAATAATCTATTCTTTGCTGGTTTTTCAAGCTATAAGATGTAAAATTTTGTCTTCCTAAACAAATTAACATTTATTCATTAAAGCATTGACAGAGGTAGAAGTTTAAATTTTCATGGTTATATTAACTGTTGTTAGTTTATTTTAAGGAATTACATTGAACCACCTAGAGACATATGTTAGTTTATAAGTTGAGTATGGTTAACTCAATAATTAAAAGAACATTATTTCCCTTTTAGTTAAGAAGAAAAATCAAATGATGTCAGTGGTAATAGTTAAATAGAGTAGACAATATCTATAGCAAGTGACTATTTTCCTTTGTTATATTTTGGTGATGAGGAATCTGAATTACGTTGAGAACTAGGGCATTAACCTGACACTAATTCCAAAATAAGCATAGAAATAACCATTTTAATAACTATTAGATGGGTTGTGCCCACAATATGCTGTCTCAAAAGCCACCTCTACATAACGTTAATTCGTTTTAAACATTGAGTTTTAAGTATTATTTTAAGGGCTTTCCTCTTTGTTATTTGATTTCATCATCTTAATGTCTGTGCAATTTTACCTGTAATATTCTGCGATGTTTTTCTGTTTAAAATATATTTGAAATACAGAGAATATGTTTCTGGTACGCAGCCAGTAAGATGGTCCCCATGACCCTCACCTCCTGATATTCACACCTTTTATGTCACTTCCCCTTGAGTATATGGTTGCCTCAGTGGCTCAGTTCTAACAAATAACAGTGTGACAGAAGCAATGTTATATTCCTTTTGATATTAGGTTAAAAAAAGACTGCAGCTTCTCTCTTAAGTACCCTTGCTCATTCTCTCTTGTTCTTTCTTAAATCTTGCCCTCTCTTAAGTTGATCTTGGGAAACCCAGCCACCATATTATAGGCAGTCCTGTGAAAAGGCACATGTGAACGATCTCGGAAGTAGAGCTTCTGAGGCTTGCCAACAGCCACGTGACTGAGCTCAAAAGTGGATACTTCAGAGACTCCAGCCCTGGCTGATAGCAGAACTGCAACCCCATGAATGACTCTGAGCCGGAACCATCCAGCTAAGTAACACACAGATTCCTGAGCCACAGAAACTATTTGAGATAATAAATATTTGTTGTTTCCAGCCACTAAATTTTGTGGTAATTTCTTACATAGTAATAAATATTAGAACATTGAGTACATTGGCTTTCTTTCTGTCGTAAAATTTATCCAACCACATTTTGGGGATTGAGTATGAGGCTGCTATGTTAAGTTTGGCCTTAAGTGGGGAAATATATCATTATATCTTATTTTCAGTGGAGATTTCCATAATTAACCTGAGTAGACTACAATGCCCCATTGTGTTCTGTGTGGTGTGTGTAAATTTATTTCAAAGATCTTGATGGAATTCCTGATAATGCAAATAAAAGAAAAGAAAAAAGAAAAGTGAAAAAGTTAGCAATTTAGTATTTGTTAGGTGAAATATCCTGGCACTATGCTTACATGCTTATATATTAAAGTATCAAGAACTGCCATATGTTTGGAATCTATTATATGGTTCATTCACCCCTTCATTCATTGAATTTCTCATTAATCCCTTTAGAAAGCATCTGTTGAGCCCTTATTATGACCAGGCATTTTACCAGGTCATACCAGGTATAATAGACATATCAAGTCGAATCTTACTAATTCTGCCCTCTAGAAACTTAAGGTCTAATAAGGTAGACAAAACAATAATTATTACAATAGAGGGCAATAATTGACAGAAATAGCAGTTGGCCCTGGATACTACTAGCACAAAGAAGAGGCTTTGGAAGGAAAAGCTACCTTTAGAAGTCATGCCTGATGTTGAAGGATAAATAGAATTTAGTCAAGTAAAGGAAAACACGAGGAAATTGTTAATATTTCAAGCAAAAGCAAGATGTGTGTCAAAGCACAAAGTACAGATAGAGTTTAAAACTTTCAATTTTGTGTGAATAAACTTGATGCCGGCCCTCTTGGTGCTAACACTTCAGTGATGGAGGAAAAAATGAACAAATAAATGCAAGATTACAAATTGTGGTAAAGTTGAGTAAAGGGGAAAAACAGAACACCAAGAAACAATAAAGGGATTTGTATGTATGATTTTCATTTTAGACATATTTTTAGGTACATATGGGGTAGTCCCTTGGAAAAGTCCCAGCACAATTATAGAACGTGAAACTTGAAGAACAAGATGGCACTGGAGCTAAAGATTTGGACTTCATCACACATTGGTGTTAGTTAAAGCCATGGAAATGTGTAAGGTTATCAGATTGTCAATTATGCTGGGCAGAGCGCTTTCTGAAGTAGATTTTCAAAGCATCTTTGTGGGTTAATTCTATTCTGAGAATCTGTTACTTTTTTACATCAATACAGGGTTTAAAAATAATTTCGACTAATTTTCCTTAAGTCATAATATTAGCAACCACCAAAGTTGTTATTTTGGAGAATAGTGTGCTTTTAGAAGTTCCATTTGGTAAGTCTGTGAGACTGTGAGGCAGTTAGTTAAGCCTAATGCTTAAAAACCCCTGAATACTGGGATCGCTACCTGGTTCCATGCATAGGCTTCAGCTCTCACTGTGTGACCATAAGTTAGTTACTTAAAATCTTTCATCTCAGTTTGCTTTTGGTGAGCCTTTACATGTATAGTAAGAAAAATATGAGAAAATGCAGGCAAAGCCTGTGACACATTGCAAATGCTCAACTAGAAAATGGTAGCTCCTCAGAATATTATTATGATTCTTTTTACTATGAGTATCAGTAATAATGGCAGCAGTAGCCAGTCATAGTAGTAGTAAATGCTTTTCCTGTGAGAACATTCTGAAAAACTGGGATAGCTTGGGCTATAAAATTATTAATACTTGGATATTTTTCCAATTAATATTGCTGTTTCTCATATAAACATAAAAAAGATATTTGTTTCCTTTCTGTGTTTGAGGTCGGAACATGGGGTTAAAAAAAATGGAATGTGGAAACACCAAGAAATAAAATCAGGCAACTGAAGATATGTCTTCTGCCATGGAAGCTCAGAATTTTAGGATCTTTCAAGATACTCATTTGCTCCTGGGACTTCAGATGCTTGGTATTGCTAAGAAATGTGATCATTTCCCATTTCAAGTAAATATGGAAATCAGTATTCTTTATTGCAATATTACACTATTTTTAATATAGAAATGTTATTAAATTTTCTGAATTATTTGGACTCAATGTGGGTGAGCTGAAGAGATGACAGAAATTCATGTCTATCTTTACCCCTTCTTTCTGTTCAAACATTTTTATCCTAGCATATATGAATAGTAGTTTTATAATTTAAAAAACAGTTAGTTTAAAAAATTAAACTCCACGTGGAAAATATGAAACAAACACAAGCATTTAGATTACACTAAACAACACATGACTCTAGTAGAATCCTGGAAATGTTATCTGATAAAGAATATAAATAATATCCTCACTTCCCTCCCTCCTTTTAAAAATAGGAGTAAAGTGTTTTAAAATCTGGTGTATCATTAATATTATTTCCAGGTGTTAGCTAGCTATTTATAGATGAGTTCATTTTAAAATAGGTTAGTCCCGGCCGGGCGCGGTGGCTCAAGCCTGTAATCCCAGCACTTTGGGAGGCCGAGACGGGTGGATCACGAGGTCAGGAGATCGAGACCATCCTGGCTAAAACGGTGAAACCCCGTCTCTACTAAAAATACAAAAAATTAGCCGGGCGAGGCGGCGGGCGCCTGTTAGTTCCAGCTACTCGGGAGGCTGAGGCAGGAGAATGGCGTAAACCCGGGAGGCGGAGCTTGCAGTGAGCTAAGATCCGGCCACTGCACTCCAGCCTGGGCAACAGAGCAAGACTCCGTCTCAAAAAAAAAATAAATTAATTAAATAAAATAAAATAGGTTAGTCCCCATGAATGGCAGACAAGGATAGATGCCTGACACCACTGTGTCTTCTGGTGTCATACTTTAAGGACCTCTTTCTGTAAAACTTCCTTCCAGCCATGAGTCTAGGAACTTCTGAATTTACACAAAACCCATCCCTTAAAACTAGAGCCAAGAATTAATTTTATTTCCATTATGATGTAGATTGTAGTAAATGATTTGTATAGCATGTATAAGTCTTTAAAACATTTTTACATATATTATCTTATTCTCCTTTCGTAATAACCCTGTGAAACTGGCAAAATAGGCAAGATTGTATCTCTCAGACCATTTTCTTTCTTTTTTTTTTTTTTTTTTTTTTTTGAGACGGAGTCTCGCTCTGTCACCCAGGCTGGAGTGCAGTGGCCGGATCTCAGCTCACTGCAAGCTCCGCCTCCCGGGTTCACGCCATTCTCCTGCCTCAGCCTCCCGAGTAGCTGGGACTACAGGCGCCTGCCACCTCGCCCAGCTAAGTTTTTTTTGTATTTTTAGTAGAGACGGGGTTTCACTGTGTTAGCCAGGATGGTCTCGATCTCCTGACCTTGTGATCCGCCCGTCTCGGCCTCCCAAAGTGCTGGGATTACAGGCTTGAGCCACCGCGCCCGGCCTCTCAGACCATTTTCTAATGGTATGGTGCACCTTTCTATACAAGGTTTTGTTAGTTACACATACTTATCATTAGTGAAACAAAGTTTAGGGTAAACAGACTTAAATCCATGTAAAACATATTTGAGTCTGTTTACACTTAGTTAATTTGAATTGCATGTAAGTATAGCCTAAATGTAGAACCAACATCTCTCCTATAAATGTCTTGTTACACTTCCCTTTTATTTTTTTCCTAAAGAACTGTTTAGTTTTTGATTGAGGCATTGTAAATACTCCTTGTGCTACATTGAGATATCAGCATCTCAACTGTGTTGATCTCTACCTGATTCTTCTCCGTTCTTTGCCTCACTGTGAGTAGAGGATTCAGCAGTATCAACAGTTTGTCAAAAGGAAACTATTGTGAGAACACTTTCTTCCAAAAGTGGGATTCAGATTAAATAACACAGTGCTCAAACATTTTATGAAAGGATTATTCTCCAATAAACTCTTACATATTATTTCATCAAAGATGTTTTTAAACTGGGAGAATAACTTATTGTATTGTATTTGCTGCATTAGAACCTATAAAAAGCATCTTTGCGGACAGATAAAGATTTTATTTTCTAGAATACAGGCATATAATGTTGGGCAATTTGGAGAAAATCTCTCTACTACTCTTGTAAAAATTGTGTTCTGAATAGGAGAAGAAATTAAGTACAACAAAAACAGGGAAAGACAGAAGGGGAAATTGAAGATTTCCTTAGGAAAAAAAGCAGAATCAGGAAGAACAAAAAATAACTGCCTTAAGGTGGTTGATAACTCTGAAATTAAAATTTAAGTTGAAAATTTCCTTACCTTTGATTGCCTCATGTAAGTTTACATTTTTAAATATTATGCCCTTTCTTTCTCCTCAAATGCTGCTGAAATTAATCTTACATCAATGAACAGATTTTATGTGATCATCAATGAGAAGTGTTTTTTTTTTTTTTTCATGGATGGAGAACTTTGGCTTAGAAATGTGATTATACATGTTTGGAAATGGCTTGTAAGTAATACATCCGTTTCCACTTAAACATGAAGTTGTGATTATATACTTATTTGCAGATGTGAAATTTAAATATAATATATACTGAGTGACACAATACATTATGTTAAAGCCCATAGCAGAGGGAGCTTTGCCATTTTAGGGCTTTTTCATAGGCATTAAGAATTCACTGGTAGAGTCAATTCTAGTTTTTGATGGAGTTTTAGATGAGTATGGTATAGTCTTAGTCATTTAGGGCTGTTACTAAAAAAATATCATAGACTGGGTGGCTTATAAACAACAGACATTTATTTCTCACAGTTGTGGAGGCTAGCAGTCCAAGATAGGGTAGCAACATGGTAAGGTGCCGATGAGGGTCTTCTTCTGGTTGCAGACTGCCGTCTTCTTGTATCCTCACACGGTGGAAAGAAAGCAAGCTAGCTCTCTGGACTCTTCTTATAAGTGCACTAATCCCATTCATGAGAACTCTACCTTTACCCCAAAGACCCAACCTCCAAATACTGTCACATTGGGATTAGGTTTCAGCATATGCATTCTAGGAGGACACAAACACTCTGTTTATAGCAGGTGTACACTGTTTTTGACCTAAGTAATATTTATTTTTCTTTTCATCATTACTAACAAGTTCTCATTTTTTGATGCAACAAAGTGCATCACTAAAAATAGTGACCTCGTGATACTACCTGACATCTAAAGTAAGTAAGGTGACATAATTCTGCCAGAGAAGCAAGTGGAAGTCTGCTGTGGATGTGTCAAATGTTTTTCCTCTCCTAAGACATGTAACTTACTCCTTCATTCTTCAATCTTATTCTTTCTTGAAACTTAGGTGTGTAGTGAACCAACTGATGACCATGGGGCATAACAAGCATGATAAGGACGACTGGGGTAGAAGATGCTAGGAGCTTGGGTCTCTGATGATGTCAATGAGCAGCTGCCTAAGCCTACACTGCTCCCATCTAGCTTTTTAAAAAACCCTTCTATTTGTTGGGGGGTGGAGGACTGGGGGAGGGATAGGATTAGGAGAAATACCTAATGTAGATGACAGGTTGATGGGTGCAGCAAACCACCATGGCATGTATATACCTGTGTAACAAACCTGCATGTTCTGCACATGTACCCCAGAACTTAAAGTATAATTTTTAAAAACCCTTCTATTTAAGCCACGATGGTAGAGTTTTCTATTATTCATAGCTATTTACCTTCATAACTCATACAGTAACCAATTGCCTTATAAATTATTTGTCCTTTGACTGCTTTGGCAGACAGTGCTAAGTACTTATGAGAGACAGTGCTTTATTGAAAATAGTGAAATGCTTCTGTACAATTTGTAAATTTCCCAGATCTTCCAAGTGCCAGACCCTTCCCCAGTGGTCCTGGTTTTTCCCCTGAGGCCAGCGGCACTTCCCACAATTCAGCAAGGAATAAGTCAATGACAGGCACAGGAAGGTGCCTCCAAAGCCTTATCCACATAGGTATTCTGCATGCCTTAATTTTGTTAAATATCTTAAATGTTATCCCAGATGAAACAACATTTATTCATAAGGAGAGCATCAGTGATATTTTATATACCTTAAACTGTAATAACATACACTATATACTGAATATTCATTTATTTCTTTTTCTTGCAGAAAACTTTCAGAATTCTCCTGTCTTTGAATTTTAACCAGATACCCATGAATGCATTTTTCTTTATGGCACAGAATCTAAAACATGAGCATCTTTTGCTCAGTTATGAATCCATCAATGCTTTTCTGGTTTTCTGTGTCCAAGATTATTTAATCCTATGCTCCAAAAACCTGCATCTTGGACAGGCCTCCTCATCTCCTCTTTCCTATCTTCTTACTGTCTTAACCAAGATACAGAGAAAAACTTGGATACTGGAATGGGAAAAAGCTTTGAGTCATCTGTATTTAATATACTCATCATCATAAAGCAGGTATTTCTTACTCTTTCCAAATTCTCATTTTATGTGGCCTCAGCTCTTTCTATGATAACTTCAAGCCAAAGAACATGTACTTGGCTTCCTTCCTTTCTCCTTGCAGATGTTACAAGAAGGCAGTCCTGAGGCCTGCATTTACTTGTCTTTCTGCTCTTCTTTTTAAACTTTCCATACCTTTATTGGAAAAGAAAAAAAAATATTTACTTCTCCACCTTTATTTTATATCTAGTCTCTATTTTCCACTCTCAAATCTTACTGTTCTTAATTCGATCAATGGAGGAGCTCACCACTGCCTTAAGGTTTTTACATATTTTAAATATCATCTCAGATAAAGCAACATTTATTCGTAAGGACAGCATCAATGATATTTTATATGTCTTAAACTGTAGTGACATATACCATATATTTAATATTAATTTACTTCTTTTTCTTGTAGAAAACATTCAGAATTTTCCTCTCATTTTTACCAGATATCACAGGTATCTGGTATTTTAACCATAGGTATCTGGTTAAAATAATAGAAGACACCATTATATTAGAATGGAAATTGTCAGTCACTGAATATATATTCATAAGGGAAGATTATGATTGGACAAGAATAGGAAGAGCTTACTAAATTCAGTGAGCTGCTCAGTTAGATAACATTTGAAAAATTATTTTAAATTGTACTATAATATATATGTGTTAAAAATTAGGCTTTCTTAAAAAGGATAAAATAATAACTTATACAAATATTAAATTATCACATACAAAGATTTTATTTAACTCATCAATTAATGAAGGAACCAGTAGACATTACAATCAGTTCAATAGGCAACTTAGTCTGAGGAATGCTGAAATGAATATACAAATTGATGGAAAACTGGCAAAAAACGAAAAGGTAATTGTCCACAGGCAAATAATCAATTGCATTCTACCAGACACAATGTGCATTTCTATGGGCAAGAATTATTTGTATTACCATCAGTTATTTATAATTTCTATCTCTAAAAAGTTGTAAAATAACCCAGTCAAAGACAGGCAGAGGTGATCAGGAGGTATATTAACTAGCCAGGACACATCATATGTTCCCAACTCGTTTATAATTTTTCCCTTATGTATGTGACCTAGTGAAGTATAGCCAGAAGGTTCTCGATTCCCATCCTGGGAACTGACTTAATGGCCTTTTCTAGGAGGAGAAGATAAAAATGCAGTGAGACAGAGTTGGGAGGAAGGACAGTTTTATTTTCTTGTGTTTCTTTTTTCTCTTGGGAGGACAGTTTTAAAGGACAAGACTAGGAAACTGAGTAAGGGTGAGGTAAATTGTCCTTTTCCACCCTACTTGGGGTAGTGTTAAGAGCTTGAGCCCTAGTGCCATACCATAACACATGGTTCAAACTCCATTTCTGCCACTTAACATGTGCGTCAACTGTTGGAGAGGTTACTTAGTCTTTTGAGACCTCAGTTTCTTTATCTATATAATCTTTGGTTATTAGTAGCACCTAATTGATAAGTTTGTTGAAGGGAATCAAATGTGATAACCTTGTAAAATGGTTAGCATAATAATTAGCTTGGCAATGTGCCAAATAATATTATTTATCATCATTAATATTTTTATCAATATTATAGTTGTCTTTTAAGTGAAACTGATCTGTTCAAGCTAAACCAGCTCAGAAATTTATGATACCATCAAATTAATTTTTGAAATTGCTTTACTGAGGCATAATGGACATACAGTGAACTGGATATACTTAAAGTGTGCCACTTGGTGAATTTTGACATGTATGTACTGTGAAACCATCACCATAATGAACATATTCATCACTCCCAAAAGTTCCATCATGACTTTTTATAATCCCCACCTCCCATTGTTCCCTGCTTTCCACACCTATCCCCAGACAACTAGTTATCTACTTTTGTCTCTAAAGTTTGCATTTCCCAGAATGTTTACTAATGGAATAATGTAGTTTGTATTCTTTTCTCATTAGTTTCTGTCACTCAGCGTAATTATTTTGAGATTTTTGCATACTGCAGTATATATTAACAGTTCATTCCTTTTTACTGCCATGCAGCATTTCATTATATGTGTATACCATGCTGTTTCTTTTTTCTTTCTTTCTTTCTTTTTTTTAATCCATTCTGCTGTTGGTGGACATTGGAGTTGTTTCCCATATTTGGCTACTAATAAAGCTGACATAAACATTCATGTTCAAATGTTTGTATAGACAATTGTATTAATTTCACTTATATAAATACCTAAGAGTGGAATGGTGGAATCAGAAGATAGGTATATGTTTAATGTTTTTAGAAACTGCCAGCTATTTTCCAAGTTGGTTGTACAGTTTTTCATTCCTACTAGCAATATATGAAAGCACCTATTGCTCCACATCCTTGCCCACACTTGGTATGATCAGTTTTTAATTTTAGCTGTTCTAACAGTTGTGCAGTGGCATCTCATTGTGGTTTTAACTTATATTTCTCTAATGACTAATGATATTGGGCATCTTTTTATGTGCTTATTGTCTACTTCTGAGTTAATACAAGGTGTTTTGCTAAAACTATTGTGGGGCTGTGTTGGATGCTCTATTCGTGTGTAATATACTTCATCTAGTCCAAACCTATACCCCCAGAAGATAAAATGTAAACGCCATAGACCAAGTCCAAAACATGTAAACATCTTCATGGCCCATAAATCGACAGATATGTGAATGAGTAAGCAGGACTGAATCTGAAGGCCTGAGAGATGATGGACTTGGAAGCAGAAGTGAAGGATACAAGCAATTTTCCACAGAAGACAGGGAACCAGAGCCTATCTTACAGCTTGGAGTGCAACATATTCTACTCACTCCTGTGAAAAGAAGCTAAGGAAAGAAAGCTTGTTGTTGCCCTCCGCCTTGCTGCTGACCTACCGCCCGGGGCTAAGGCAGCAAGAGGACTATGATTAGGAACTGACTGAAACTGCTTTCGGGACCCAAGGCCTGAATTTTTTACAAACCCACAGGTTTGTAAAATAGCATAGGAATACCAAACAGTATAGGAATACCAAATACACACTGCAAAACTCAATTCTGGACCTGAGGTCTGAAGGAGTGAGGGAACAAATAAAACGGGGATGGGTAGAGGAAAGCAACTGAGAACAAACCCAATCCACAAATTCAAACAAAACCTACCTCTCAAAATGAACCTCATGAAAGAAGTAATAATAAAAAAGACAGCCAACAGAGAAAATGAAAAAACAGCATGAGAAAACAATTAGGTCAATGAGGAATCGTGAAGTAATAATGATAACAATCACCATGATAAAGCTTAGTATGTTTTAAGCCCTTGACACTTACTAAAAAGAAAAGACAGCCAAGAAAATCATCAGGACACAAATTCTCCCCGGATAAAATCAGTTTTATGGCACAATATGACAAAGATTTTTTTTTTTAAATTTTGATTTTTCAAAGAAAGAAACAAAGCAATGAAAATCATTGCAAAGAACAGGATGACATGAAACAAAATATGCATATAAAAACACATGGATTTGGGCCGGGCGCGGTGGCTCAAGCCTGTAATCCCAGCACTTTGGGAGGCCGAGACGGGCGGATCACGAGGTCAGGAGATCGAGACAATCCTGGCTAACCCGGTGAAACCCCGTCTCTAGTAAAAAAGACAAAAAAATAGCCAGGCGAGGTGGCGGGTGCCTGTAGTCCCAGCTACTCGGGAGGCTGAGGCAGGAGAATGGCGTAAACCCGGGAGGCGGAGCTTGCAGTGAGCCGAGATCCGGCCATTGCACTCCAGTCTCGGCGACAGAGCAAGACTCCGTCTCAAAAAAAAAAATAAATAAATAAATAAAATTAAAAATAAAAACACATGGATTTGAAAAAGGAGAAGAAATATTGGAAATAAAATGCTATTCTTGTAATACAAAGTACAGAAGATGGATAAACTCTAGCAAGATACGGCAAATTGCAAAGAATGGCCACACATCCTTTGTAACTCCTTCCATCAAAAGGTGGAGTCCATTTCTTTACTCCTTGAATCTTGGATAGGAAATGTGACTGGATTTAGCCAATGGATCACTAGCAAAGGTGATGCAAGTGGAGACTTCAAAAGCACTTGAACGTTGGGGTCTTATATGCTCTTGCTGCTGGGAACACCAGAACCATCCTGACACAGAGCCTGGCTTAGCCTCCTGAGTGGTGACAGATCATGTGAAGTGAGAAGTTCAGTCACCTCAGCTACCTCAAAAGCTCAGCAAAGCACAAACCCTTGCTGACCTGAGGGTGAATGTAGTTCCATGAGTCAGTCCAGGCAAGACTAGCAGGAAAACCACCTAGGCAATCCACAAAATCATAAGAAATAAGTTGTTCTTATTTCAGACCACTAAATTTTGAAGGATGTTAGGCAGCGATAGATAATTGTTACACTGAGATAGTAAAAGACAGAATTAGCAAATGAGAAAATGCTATGAAGAATTCACCCCAAACACAGATTAAAATATGAAAATGCAATGAAGATATATGGAAGAAAGATGTAGATATTCTTATGTATTTCTAACAGAAGTTCTAGGGGAAGAGAATGGAGGGGATGGTGGAGAAGTAATATTTGAAGCAATGATAATTTGAAAATTTCCAAAACTGAACAAAGTCATGAATAGTTTTAGCTTCAAAATAATTAAGGAATGTTTTATGGATTTAATAAAATATATATAAACTAAACTTTGCTATTCTTATAAGCTATTTGCATATTAACTTGAAAAAAATGTGAATTCTGCTCAAATGAAACTGAAAGAGGACAGCTTCTCTTTTTTTAATTCGGGTTTCTTAAAATTTGACAAATAACTAATATGGTGGTGGGGAAGGTCTCCCTGTAGCAAGTGTTTGCATGTTAAACATGCTTTGTTTTTTTTCTGTCAATCTTCCCTTCTTTTAGGAATCAGTGCTGCAACAAACCACATGGTTTTGATGGTCTCAATTTCTACTCTCGCAGGGGAGAACATATGAGCCATGATATTCCAAAAGTTTTTTCTCCCCAAGACATTTTAAACTTCAGATAAATTCAATATAAAAATGTCTTACATTCTTGTGTGGCACATCTTTAACATATATTTATTTCATTTATAGTATTTGGGGTGGAAGGAATAGGCACATGCGTACTCAGTCCACTATTCTGTTCTAATCTTCCTTCTGTACTGTTATTCTGCTTAAGCTATCCGGTTTTTAAAACAGCAGCAGGTAGTCATTGTGCTATATATTAGATCTCCAGACCTTATTTGTCTTATAACTGAAAGTTTGTACCCATTGACAAAATTTTTGCCATTGTCCCCACTCCTAGCCCCTGACAATCATTCCACTTTCTGTTTCTATGACTTCAATTTCTTTAAATTCCACATTAAGCAACACCATGCCATATTTGTCTTTCTGCGTCTAGCTTATTTCACTTAGCATAATATCCAAATTGGTAAAATTTTCTTCTTTTTTTAAGGCTGAATAATATAGTATAGTTGAAATTTGTTGAGAGAATAGATTGTTAAGTGTTCTTACCACATACACACCCCTCAGTGGAGATGATTTGTGAGGTGACGGATATGTTACTTAGCTTGTATATCTTAAATATATGCAATTTTTATTTGTCAGTGATACCTCACTAAAGCCCGGGGGAGAAACCAGCAGCAGATAAAAAGCAAATTTAATATGAGGAAAAAGGCTGCTAGAGACAGTCCTATTAGCAGCATTGAAGAATGACAAATTGGAGTCTGATATTAAGGGAAAAAGCAAAAAAAAAAAAAAAAAAAAAAAAAAGCTTAAAATGGGGACACTGCTAGTCAAAACACACATTAATGGGATGCTAATGTAGAGTGATATATATTTGCTTCATCGGATTCTAAGGGCATCAGTTTATATATACAACATAAGGTGAGTATAAAGTGATAATTGTATAGATTTTTCAGGCTCTTTAGTTGAGCATATTATAGCTGTGTGGGTCATCATGCCACTTTAAAATGTTATTTTTGTAGTCTCTGTCTAACAAGGCAGGAAAGTGACAAATCTGCCTATACATTTGTAAAAATATTTCTATCAAAACAAAACTTTCACTGTTTAAAGGAATAAACACTCGTGGGTAAAATTTATTCCATACAGACCCAGTATTTTATTCCATTAGCTAAATTGTGATGGTTTAGATATTTATAAATATTTTTGCTTTTTTTCTCTTTGTCATGCTCAGGTTTTCATAAAAACACTCTAGAATCCCATGCTGATAAAAATAAAATGTTTTTCTTTTCTTAATGTGGTATATAATGTCTTAAATTTTATCCAAGGGACATTTCTCTTCTTGGTGTAATTCAGAGTAGTTTTATTTTTCAAAAGGGAACTGTTTGTACTGCTAAGTTGTTTTTATTTAATGCACTGACTACTGATTGTTCTGAGTTGTAAAAAGATCAGAGCCTAATTATTTTTGCTACTAGAAAACATTGTGTAAAGCTTTCCTCAAATATCCTCTTTCAGACATCTCTAGAGTTATGTTTAAAAGTGTGCTGTGTATGGACTACTTCATTGTATTTAAAAGAAAAAGATAAATAAAAACCCAGAGACCCCAAATTAGTTACCTGCCCAGGCTAACCAATTTAATTGTCATTTGGTTCTGCCGTTCTTTTAAAGTAGGAATGAAACTCCTATATAAAACTCTGATCATTTTTATCTATTCTCTGCTTGAATATTTCCAGTTACAAGGAGTTTATAATCTGGCAAGGCATCCCATTTCAACTGTATCCAGTTCAAATTGTTAAAGTATTATGCTGCATACATATATTGAAGCAAATTATGTCTCCCTGTAATATATAGTATTAACTGCACAATAATTGTTTTTGTTTGTTTCTATAGATTAGTTCTGAACCTATTTGAAGACAATAGTATGGTTTCCTTTGTATCTGTCTTCATTTTTGTAAAATAATTTTTTTCTAATTTCTTACATAGCTATCCTTAAAAAATAAAGAAGAAACCTAAGCTTTCTTCTTTCCTCCTGTGTTCATCCATCCCTCCTTTGTTTCTATCCTTTTATCCTTATTCAACACAAAAGCCACCAAATGAAGCCAATTAAGGTAGGAGTGTATGTGATGGAGAGAAGGGTGATGACCTAGCACAGGTGTGAGAGTCTGAGGCAGATGAGGACACCCAGGATTGGCTACAGATGCAGGGTCAAATGATGTCATAAGGCCTCCCTTCACATGTTGGCTTCCAGGCAGTAGCAACATGGCCATTCTTACTTTAAGCTTAAATTCAAACAAATGACTGGGAATTCACTCTTAATTCTGTCCCTCAATCCATATTTGTGACTGGGAATACAATGATTGTTTGTTAATCTTGGGTTTTAATTAATTTTACCCAATCAGTGGATTGAATATAAGAAAGAGATCAGTGGAAAGTCTGGATCTTGTTAATAGGAGAAGGAGAAATAGATTCTGGGTAAGCTAAAACAATAAATGTCCACTGTGGAATAACTTAAGGTTTTGAATAATGACATTGTATCTAGACTTTTAAAATAAATACGTATTTCTTACTATAGGATCATTCCGTAAATATGCTATTTTGTGACTTGTTTTTATTTTACTTAAAACCAATAATAAACATTTTATTTTGTCAATGAATATGCTTTTAGAAAATAATTTTGATGGATACAAAATATTAATTTTATTGAACAGTTTTCTACTTTTGAACATGTAAGTTCTTTGCATAGTTTACTTTGCTAAACAACAACACTGTGAAGACTCTTTGCATACAACTCTTTGTGTGCTTTTCTAAGCATTTTCCCAGGATAAATTTCTAAATGTAGGATTATTAGGTCAAAGAATATGCCAGTTTTCAGCTTTTTCAACCATTTGTAACTACCATTTTTCATTTGGCATTTGATAAACACTCAATATTTGTTGACTGTTTCTTGCCTACCTACTTCAATTTGCCAAGGCCTCTTTTTATTAGTGTCAGAAAGGAGTATAATACTCCCAATATGTAGCAGATATTATTGACACCAATACTTTCTTGTTCTGGAGAGTATTTTTTTTCTCTTAAGATTGTGTTAATTTGTATAGTTAGCAATACTGATATTCACACCTTGTATTGTGTCCTCCTATTTTACCAGGGTTGATCTGTGTAACCAATAGATTACGACAGAAATTATGGCATGTCACTTCTGAGATTCATTTATGAAAGACACTATGGTTTCTGTCTTAGGTATTTCTCTCTCTCTCTCTCTCTCTCTCTCTCTCTCCCCCCTCGCTTTCTCTCTCTCTATTTCTCTCTCTCGGAACACTTAATCCACAAGAAGCCAGCTGCCATGTTGTGAGAACAGTTAGGTAGCTTATAGAGAAGCTCATATGGGAAGGAATTGAGGTTACCAGTTTAAGACCAGCAACTTACTGAGGCCTGCCAAAACTCATGTGAGTGAGTTTGAAGTGGTTTCTCCTGCTAAATCTTTAGATGACTACACCTTCAGCTGACAGATTAACTGAAACCTTATGAAAAATTCTGGGTTACAACCACCCCGTCATTCAGTTAAGCTGTTCTGGGATTCCTGACCTACTGTGAGTTAATAAATTCTTGTTCTTGTAGGCTGCTGTTAGGCATGATTTGCCACACTGCAATAAATAACTAATATTCCCCATATCTGCTATACACATTGAATTTTTAATAAAAACATTCCCACAAAGAAAACTCCTGGCCCGAATGGTTTCACTGGTGAGTTCCATCAGAAATTTAATTACAAAATAATATCAAAGTTACACAAACCTTTTCAGAAAATAGAGGAATAAAAGATAATTTTCAATTTATTTTTGAGACCAAATAATGCCATTATGAAAATCAGATGAAATTACTATAAGAAAAAAAAATAAACTAATTATCTCTCAGCCATAGATGTAAGAAATGTTAATAAAATATTAGCACATCAAATTAAGTAATACATTAAGGCCACAATATATCATGATCACATGGGATTTAGCATATAAATGAAAGATTCTCTTGACATCCAAGAATCAATGTAATTCAGATTACATTGTAAAAGATCAAAGCAGAAAAAAACCCACAATCATTGTAACACATGCAGAACCTGTATTTGATAAAATTTAGCACGTATTCATATAAAAAATTCACAGAAAATTAGGAGTAAATGAAAAAATCATTCATATGATGAAATGCACTTATTAAAAGACTACTCTTTAGTGTCGAAATATTAAAACTTTCCCCACCCCAACTTCTATTCAATATTGTGCTAGATAGAAGTTCTAGTCAATGCAGTGAAGCAAGAAAACAAAAAATGACACAAGATTGGAAAAAAATGTAAAAAACTATTTTGGATTATACGATTCTGTACAGAAAAACCTAAAAAATTTCCAGAAACCAACTAAAAGTAAGTAAATTTAATATGCTGAGAATCCAACATCAGTGTACGGAAGTTAAGTATTTTTCTCTAGAATAGTAGGGAACAATCGAAAAAGGAAACTAAAAAAAAGTGTCATTTGCAGTAGCATCCAACAACATAAAATTCTTTATGTTAACAGAAAATGTGCAGAACTCTGCACTAAAAACTACTCAACACCGTTGAGTTCAACTAAAGCAGACCTAAATATGAAAAAAGATATACCATGTTCTTGGATGGGAAGACTAAACATTCTTCCCAAATTGATCTATACATTCAATGAAATCTCAATATAAATAATGCAAGACTTTTGAAAAATTGATAAGCAGATTCTAAAATTTGAATGGAAAATTTAAAGAACCTAGAATAGCTAAAATCATCGTAAAAGTGGAAAAGTTTACACTACTTAATTTCAAGACTGGTATAAAGGTACAGCAATCAAAACAGTGTAATATTGGTCAAAATATAGACAATTGATTAATGGTACAGAATACAAGTTCTCAATACACCCGTCTGTGTGGTCAAATGATTTGGTGCCAAAGGACCAAACAAATTCTATAGGAAGTAATGTTTTTCAACCAATGGTGTAGAAACATTTGGATATTCACATGGGAAAAAAAATGAACATGCCTATCTCTACCTACCCCATATCATACACAAAAATTAATTCAAGAGGGAAATGGCCCAGGTGTCGGGGGTCATCAATAGGAGAATTGATAAATTGGTATATTCATACAATAGAATACTAGTTAGCAAAAAAGTATTAAATTAGTGGCACAGTCTGCAATATTGATGCATCTCAAAAACATTATGCTGAGTGAAGGAAGCCAGCATCCCCAAAGTGCATAGTGTATGTTATATGAAGTTCTATGAAATTAGTCTATGATAATAGAAATCAGAATAGTGTTCTTTCTGGGTGGGAGAGAAACACTGGGCAAATGCACAGAGGGAACATCTTCAAGAGATAGAAATACTCTATATTTTGAGAGGTGTGTGGGTTACATAAGGTGAATGCATTTGTTAAAACTGAATAATATCCTTAAAATCTGTACATTTCACTGAATCTTAGTCATACATCAATAAATTTAAATATATGCATACATTTTAATTTTTGTTCTTTAGAGCTTTCTCTTTATCAGTTCATTAATCAGCACACAGTGAGCAGAGCCCTTCAACTGCCAATGAATGTATCTATCAGAATCTCTGTGCAGTCAATGTCCAGTGTCTCCAAGAATATCATGAGTTACCTGATCATGTTAAATAAAGCTGTAGTGTATCTGTTAACATTTCTAAATATCTTGGTCCAGTAATTCCAATGTTACTGATGGGATTAGACAAAGAAGTTAGTTTTAAGTTTTATAAATATTTAAGTATCCTATTTTTCATGCTTATTTTCAGGTCGTTTCTTATATTTTGTGCTATATTTATTTAGCTTATTCTTTAACATATCATACAGTGTCTATTTCCTGGCAATGTGAATTTTGTTCCAAGATGTGAAATATGCAGTATATTAGAAAGGAAGACTAGAAAAATAGGAATAAACATAGAATTCTTCTAAACTGAGTGGCAGGGAGTATGAGGAGGAATATTAGAGGGGGGAACTGGACAAAAGGGAGAATGAAAGAAGTTAGGGAGTCACTGGCTGAAAGATTTAGGGGTCATGTCAGGAGCTGTCCGAGGTCTGAAGCAGAGGCCTCAAGCAGCCGCTTTTTCCAAAGTGGTCCCCCAAATGACACAGGTACTGTGGGAGAGAAGACTTTATTTATGTTAAGTCTATGACAAACCTCTTCATCCAGAGAGGCAATATATTATCTAAAATATTTTGGTAAAATTATGGCAAAACATTGTCCAATTATCTAAAATTTAAAAATATTTTACGGAGGGGCCTGAACTTAACTAAAGTTATCTTATTAAAAATATTTCACTCTATAATTGCTATATAGATTTCATTGTTATGATGATTCATAAATTAACAAGAAGCCTTTAGTTTCATCATGATCTGTTGGTAGCCAGTTCAAGGGCATGTGCATACTATAGACAATGCTGTTCAGGACTAAGCAAGGGATGTTATTTTATAATCTTATTATTTGATGATGTGTTTATGATGACAACACTTAGTGCTCCTTAAGTTCTTAATAGATGCCAAGTAATATGGTAATATTTTCCATGTAGTTATTTAAATAAATCTTCATAACAACACTAGGACATAGTACTGTTGTTATTTCTATTTTACAAATAAGGGAAGAGAGCTTTAAGAGCATGATAATACACTTTCAGCGTTACTCAACTAACAATGCCTGAGCCCAAAGTGTTCCTTTTAACCAACATGCTGTGATCCAAAGCATTCAAATGTGTGTAATTGAATGCTTATATAGTTGCTCTTTTCTTTTTGAAAATATTCTGCTCATAACACATTGATACTTTTAATATCATTTTTTTCTTAAGGTTCTTTATTGTTTACTTGTGACAGCATCTTCAAAGAACAAGGACAGAAATCTTATTTCTATGTTCTTTAATGTAAAAATGAAGCTTTTACGAGAGATGGATTATCAGTGAAAATAAACGACAACATTCTTTGGCAATAAAAGTAATGAGACAGACAGGACAAAAGTAATGACATCCTCTAGCATAATCTCGGCAGAAAATAACTAAATCACCTTGAAGGAGATAAATTGTTACAAAACACCACCCTTGTCTAATATGGATTGACAGGGAATGACAGGATTTTTCAAGAGGATGGCAGCCCACAGGCCCACATGCTTTCAAGGGATCAAAGGAACTGACACTTCCTGCCAGCCCCAGCTAAGCAGAAAGCAACTTGATTCTATCCAGACACATATTTACCCTAAGATGTTATTTCTGGGAAAGGGAGCTTATTCAGGAAATTTGACAGCAGTTTTTTCCTACACATCCTATCAACTGTTAGAATAAAACTGGGATGAGGGAGAATCGGCCAAACCTGTTCTTGGAATCCAAATCATTCATAAATCTTTAGCAAGCTAGGGAACTTGACCTATTCCAAAACACAATTGTTTTATGTAGGCCATGCTCAGCATTTGACTTACAGTTATTATTATTATTTTCTATTAACATAAAACTTTTAAAAAGTTCTGAAGTTTTAAAAAAATGTATAAATTCAATTTATCGTCCACCAAAATAGATTTTAATAATCATCTAGAAAGCAAAATAAATAGCTTTGGTGAATTTAAATGTTAAATAATAATGAAAGGTCCAGGAAAAGGCAGGAATACTCCAGAGGTCATGTTCTGTTTTCCTTGGTCCATGATACCAGGGGGCACATTCTACCATTTGTGCTTTTACCGGTGGTGTTATACCTGTGATCACTTGGTCGAAGAATTGCTCAATAGATTTTTCTAGTGTAAACATGCCATTTTTCTCTTTTTAATTTATAAATATTTATGGGTATATATTGAAAGATACAAATATTTGGGTATCCCTCAAACTTCCACCTAATCATCTTAGTATCCTATAATGATGTATACCTAAATCAATTATTAGTATGATGATTGCCAAATACAGATTTTCTAATTCCACCATTTCTTCTACATTTATTTGTTTACTTTCTATAAGAAAGATTCTCATTTTTTATCTATCTATTTTTTCTTTGTGTTAGTATGGAATAATGGATTTTAATTTAATTCAAGAAAAAATATTTTATGAGGATGTATTAACATAATATTAACAAATACAATATTTATTAAGATATAATTTTTTGGTGCCCAAATTATATCAGATTTGGCAAATGAGGTCTGCTTTAAGCTAGCTTATATGTCCTTTTGACATAACCTAATCATTTTTAGGACACTTTCCTAGTTTCTGATACAACAAGATGGTTCAGGCTCATTCTCTTTGTCCCAGCTCTGAAATCAGCCATTTTTCTGAGGAGCCCTAACTTCATTTAGTGGAAGAATCACATTTCAAAACCAGAATCTGTGTAGTATATATGTGGAACGCTGCACTTTGCTTTTTATTATTTTGATTTTTGAGCATAATTCTTAATAATAAAGAATTATAAATTATTTAAATGTTTATTAGAGAAATCAGTTAAAGAATTTCTGTGTAATTGAATACTATACAACTGGTAAAAATAATGAGGAATCTATTGTAGTGATGGAAGAGGACCTAATATATATTGTATTTGTGAAAAACGAGTTAGTGAACAGTTGATATAGTTTATTTTAAATACTATATATAAGTAAGTGTTCATTCAAACAGAAAATTTTTAAAATCTGAAAGTTTACACACCAAACTACAATTTTTTTTAAACTTCTGTCAGCAGGATAAGAAATATAGTAA
This sequence comes from Macaca nemestrina, assembly GCF_043159975.1. NCBI lineage: Eukaryota > Metazoa > Chordata > Mammalia > Primates > Cercopithecidae > Macaca > Macaca nemestrina. The sequence goes on along the minus strand of NC_092135.1, from coordinate 78,819,660 downwards.
ACTTTTCATTTCTTTATAGCTTCCTATAACTTTTATATGTAAAGCATTTATCTTTTTAAAATGTAAACAGATAAATCTAAAATCAAAAAATACAAAATAAAACAACAAAAACAGTTTGGGTGGCAATGGCTTACAAAATAATAAAATTGATGAGGAAGTTAGGGAAATGACCTTATGATACATTAGTAAAATTGCTAGAATTAGTCCTCATTAGACAATTACTTTGTAATAATTGCCTCAGTCAGTAGTCAATCTTCTCCAAGTCTCATTTAGTAGCCTCATCAGTTAATTGCTTTCATCTATACACAAATTTTCATTTAACTGGGCAAAAACTTGTCATCATATCTCCATGTCAACACTAGTCAGTGCTTCTAGGGTGTGTTTCACATCCATGTGGCCCACTCCTGATTTCAGCTGAAGCTATGAGGGGTGGTTCTGTGCCAGCTCAGACTCACCCTGCCTTGGCAGCCCAGATCACATGCAGCATGCTTCCACACTCAGCCAGGGACTTCTCCCTGGAAGATTAAATGCTATTTTGTATAATGTGCTCAAGGAAGGACCTTTGGTAAGATGATGTTTCAGTAAACACTTGAATTAAAGTGTGCAGATAGCTTGGGAATAACCTTTTCCAGGAAGAAAAGCAAATGCAAATGCCCTGGGGTGACAGCATGCCTCTCTTATTTGAGGATCAGAAAGGAGGCCAATTTGGAGGGTAGTGATGAAGGACAGGATGAGAGATAAGGTCCTACAAGAAAAAGAAACATGTGAAGGAGAACAAGAGGTTAATAGAAGGGGAGGATAATGAATATGGAGTTTGTCTTGTGAGTTCAGATGAATGAGATGATTTAACTTCTATTTTCAGAGGATCCCAGTGGCTCCCATGTGTGGAGTACATGGTGCCTAAAAACCAGGTGGAAGGGTTTCAATAGGAGCCTATTGCAATAATCCAGTGAGAGACAGAGATGGTTGAGACTCTAGTGATAAAGGTGGAGACAGACTCTGGGTATGACTGGAAGGCAGAGTTCACACAGTTTGCCTATGTGATATGGCTCCTGAGAAAAGAGATGAGGCAGGGATGATCTCAAGGTTTTTATGTAAACAATGAGAGAAAGGAAATTTCTGTATTGAAATTGAAAAAATGAGAATAGAAGACTCGAGAGAAATTCACATGGTAGGTTTTCTCATGTTGGGTTTGAGGTCTTTATTTGATATGTAAGAGGAGATGTTGAATACATGAGCCTGGAGTTCGGAGGAGAGGCTGATGCTGAAGGTAACCTTTATGAGGTTCACAAGTTGTTCATTTGTGGTTAGTATTTAAAGTCATGGGACTGAATGAGATCACCTAGGATATAATTGTAGGAAGTGTAACGGAGAGTGGTCCCAGGATTGACTTAGGCACACTCTGTCATTAAGATTCAGCTTTCTTGCTTTTGTCTGGGCTGCTGACATGCCATCCAGACTGAGGAAGACCCAAAAGCTTTTGGGCTATGTAATCCACAGCCACAGCTGCATAGTAAGGCACCAGAGGGAACCAGGAGGCCGTGGTAAGGCTGGTGGCATGCATCACACAGGATGCAACTTTGACAAATATCACCCATGTTACTTTGGGAAAGTTTGCATGAGGCATTACCACTTAAAGAGAAACCAGAGCTTCTGCCCTGCTGTCAACCTTGACAAATTGTGGACTTTCATCAGGGAGCAGACATGGGTGAAGGTTGCTAAAAACAAGACTTGAGCTGCTCCCATTGTTGACGTGGTATGATCCGACAACTAAAAAGTTCTGGAAAAGGGAAAACTCCCAAAGCAGCTGTCATCATGAAGGCCAAATTCTTCAGCAGAAGAGCCAAGGAGATGATTAAGGGTGTCAGGGGTGGGGTGGGGGTGTGGGGTTGGGGTCCTGGGGGCTTGAAGCCACATGGAGGGATGTCCATTAAATGCTAATAATTGAAAAAAGAAAAGATTCAACTTTCTGATAAGACTAATCTGCCAAGCCTTAATAGATTGGAGCTCTTGCTGCTCAGGATGTTGCTGTTCTTGAAGAAGAGAAAAGACACATGGCAAAGCATGAGCTGTCTCTTAAAGCTCGCACTCAGAACACACACACTCACTTCTGTTCTTATTTCATTGGTCAAACCAAGTTTCACAATCACTTTCAAGTGCAATAGGAAGGGAATGTATAATCTTCCCACAGGAAGGGTTCTGCAGTGACGAACATTGCAGGAAGGGAAACAAGAATATTTGGCGAACAGAAATGTAGTTCACTACAAGAAATAAAGATATGATATTGGAAAGCTTGTCTTTCTTGTCTAATATAACGACTGTAAACTACTGAATTTTTTTTCTTTGCTTTTCTCATCATCTGATGTCTTTCTCCATTTACTCATAATGCCCAATGAAGTATGTCTCAGCAGCCAAAGATCCTAATTAGCCTCTTAATTTCATCTTAGGGTTCATCCCAGTTGAGAGTAAAGGTGATTTCTAGAGCTGGAGCCACTGACATTTCTTCTCATTGGAGAGTACTTATCATGGGATCCTTCTGTGCAATAATTCTTTAATTTTTTTCCAGTTGAGGACCTTGTTATTTAGGTTTACCCTTATTTAATCCCACTTATCCTAGACCTAAGCTACCATTAACCTCTGCCTCTATCTCTTCTTTGAATCCTCTGATGGAATTTTTAAAGAAGTCACAGATTTTCTCATAGTTGTAACATAACAAAAAGAATACATGATGTATTTAAAATTGAAGGAGATCTGCCTTCACTGATGTTCTAGTTCACTGATGTCACTACCTAGTCTTTCACTTGAAGCAAGTAATTGACCTTCAAAGAATTTTCTCATCTGTACAATTGAAATAGTTATACCTACCGTATTAGTTGTTTTTACACTGCTATAAAGATACTACCCGAGACTGGTAATTTATAAATAAAGGAGGTTTAATTGACTCACAGTTCTGCAAGGCTGGAGAGGCCTCAGGAAACTTACAATTATGATGGAAGGGGAAGCAAGAATGTCTTGCATGGCAGCAGATGAGAGAGCTCATGTAGAAAGTGAAAGGGAAAGAGCCCCTTATGAAACCATCAGATCTAGTGAGAACTCACTCACTATCACAAGAACAGCATGGGGGAAACAACCCCCATGACCTAACCACCTCCCACCATCTCCATCCTTTGACATGTGGGGATTATGAGGATTACAATTCAAGATGAGATTTGGGTGGGGACACAACCAAACCATGTCACCTGCCTGGTAACACTATTCTGAGGATTGAATTAGATAGCACATGTAAGGGGCTTCATAAATTCTAAAGTGGAAAAAGGTTGGTTCATGTGGTTGTTGCTGTCATTCCAGGATGAGTTAGGAACACACAGTCATGTGTGTTATTGATTCTGGAATGAGGGAAATAGGAACAGGTCTTATGAGACCATAATATGTTGCTTTTATTAATATTTTCTAATGAAGGTACTGCATGACGAAATAAATAGGAAGATCAGAATCTTCTAACAAGCTTGTCTGGAATTACCATACTGAGTACACAAAGGATCTCACCATAATAAAATGAATTTCTCCTTGTCAAGGTTCTAGTTCCTTATTATCTACCACTGGGCAGAGTGACTCTTGTAGAAGCAGCCTTTATGTTGGCAACCTAGTCTCTGGTTAACATCATAGTAACTGGTAAGCGTCTGAGGTAACTAACCTATAATGATAGGGGCTTATTTCTTCATGTTAGGATTCAGCTTTTGATAAGACCAATATGCTAGGCCTAAATGCACAGAAAATATGAGCTCCTAAAGATATCAAGTCTGCATGTATTTGGAATTTAATAATTTTTATGCACATCTTCAAATTTTCCACCACATGAAATAATAATTCTAAGATATTGGCATGCCAGAAATAATAGTAATCAAACTTCACTGAATAACATTTTATTTTTACAAAGACCTTTTCCATCCCATTTGGTGTTGCCAAGGCTTTATCCATACAAAACGTGTATGGATTGGGAAGAGTATTTCCCCAGTTTTTTTGCTTAAACCAAAGAGGAAAACATCTGTTCAAACTCATTTATCACTACATTTTCTCTGTAGTATGAAGGTATTCTTGGCCATATTCTTGACTAATTTGTTCTTGCCAGTAACTCAAAGGGTATAAAAATGTAATAAATTAGGAAAGAAGCAAAATTCTAAAATTTCAGTAAAAGCACAGATACACCTCTAACTGAAAGACTCTAAATATGGAATATGGTATGTAATGGGTAAGAGATTTCTTTTTTTGAATAAAGTTTGAGGGTTGGAGATCTGTAAAAGATGAAATTAAAAAAGAAATAAAGAAAAAAGAAAATGAGGAAGCATTATTAAAAATAAATCAGTATTGCTGTATAAAGAGTTTTCTGATTAATCTTTCACTTTAAAAGATGCAAAAAAAGAAAGAAGCAGCTCAACAATAAGCTCTAATTCAAAAGAGAAACACAAACAACTAGAAATAATGTCAGAAAGATTAAAACCAAGAATACATTTGAGAGTTTGAAAAAAGTTACTAAATGCAGCCTAAGTGACTTTTTAAACTATGTTCAGAGCAGGAAGAAGAGTAAAAAGAACGATATTGGAGACAAATGATCTCAGGTCTCTAGAAGTAACAAAATCCAAAACCTGTTTTGATTCCATATTTGCTACAAAAGGGCAAGATTTCCAAAAAATAAGACACATCAAGTTAGAGAAGCAATCATAGACCAGTATATGTAAGGAGGTAATCAGAAAATAACTAAAAATGAATTTGAGTCTCTATATGCAGATGAAAATTCCTGTCAGGATGGCAAAGAAACTTGCATCAATTAGCTACTGTCTCCTGTTTAGCAACATTCCAAACCATCATAGAGTCTTGTAAAGGTTTCTGAAAACTTGGCACCTAATAATGTCCTTCTTCCAGAAAAATATGAACCTATCTATCATGAAATGATAGAACAAATTATTATGTAAAGGATTCATATTTAAAAAAAGAATATATGTTTTTACATGTCTTTTTAGGATAAAACATTCAAAAATATTTTATCATATTTTACCAGTTATTAGATTGGTGGGAATGGAATGTTAAGATTGGTGTATAATATTTTTAGAAAAAAAGAATTACCTCTCATAATAACCTTATGGATATGCTGGTTATGTGAGCAGAATCATAGCCCAGAGATTACTTTTAAATGTTGGCTTGCTTTGTTTATCAGGGACATAGTGCATGTCAGGTTAAAGGATATTGAGAACTTTCCTTTCTTCCTAATGCTTCCATGGCAGCTTGTATTGGTAAGATAGAGCCTACTTTTTTTCCTCAAGGTAAGCATGGGTCCTGCTGATAGATGCAATAGTACAGAGGGGGAAGAATTGGATTATGTTTCCAGTCTTAACTGTGCCGTTTGGTAGCTGTATGACCTTGCAAGTATCCCTCTCTGTAAAACAAAGATAATAATGGCTGTAAGTCCATCTTATAGGTGTGAGTTTACCTAAGACCGTAGTATTAAAAGGCTTTATAAAGACTAAGCATAAATATGTAAGATAAGGGTATCATTCATATCTGTTTCAATCTGGAATGCAGGCAAACAGGGAAGACTGGAGTGTTCCTTTCCTCAATTCCTACTGATCAACACTTTCGTCAGTGGATACAGAAGACATAATTATTAGATTCTAAGAGCTTGGCAATGGTAGACTCAAGATTCAAAATTTTATTGCCCAACTTTACACTTCCAGGCAAAAATATCAGGCCAAAACAACAAGATGAAATTTGGCAGGAATAAAAGTCTGCAGTCTAGACTTGGAAATGCAAATATGTAAGTACAAAAATCGGAGGAAAAAGCAATCAGATAGCAGTTCATGTGAAACAATCTGGAGTATTTAGTTGACCACATGTTTAATAAGAACATTATGGGAAGTGTAAATCCCTTCATTCTGAGATAGTCAGATCACGTTGGCACAATTCCTGGAATGTACTAGATACATGGAAAAGTTACTTTGTTCAATTCAGCACCCGCTTCCCCTTTAATCCAAGAGAGACATCTACAATCTGTTATGGGACTGGCAGATGCTGGCAGTGTCAGAAAATTATGATCTATGGGAAATGTTCAAGGAACAGAGACAGGTTAAACTTAGGAATCAGACTAGTGGAAAACCTTAATAGCTGTCTTCAAATATCTAAAGGACTGTCAAGTGTTGTTATAGGGATTATTTTCACTGTGTCATTCCAGAGAGCAGAGCAGGAATCAGCGGGCAAAAGCAAAAAGAAAGCATATTGTTGGCTCAAAGAAACAACTTTATAATAACACCTCAATCTGTACAACAACCAGAAGGACTGCTTGGTGAGAAAATACGATCTCTATTGTTGGAGGATTAAGCCAAGGCTGGCTACAATCTATTAGGGAATCTATACAACACATTTCTGCTTTGGGCTGGTCGCTAAGGTCCTTATCACTCTCAGGGTCTATGATTTTATTAGATATTAGTCTTTATTTCCAAGACTATTATATATCCAAATGTTTATTTTCACTTTTTGTATTACATAGATATCAATAGACAATTTGCAGTGGAAGTATATTATTTTTCTGCCCACAGGATATTTTGAAGAAGCTAGTCAACCCTTAAAAATTGCTGATTTACCACCTTAGCGGTTTCTTTACTCCACAGATGTAATTTATTGAACATAATTATGATATATAGTATTTCTGGCTTATTAAGCATGAAAAAGCCATATTTCTGCTCTATTATGGTCGAGTTTTCTACCTTAGAAAGACTTAACATTCATAGTTAAGGTTACTATAGTAACCGTAACTCAATTCCTTGTGGCTATAAATTACTCTGTATTCCTATATGTTAACTTTAATTCTTTATGTCCATATGATATCTAACTCTTCAAAGTTACAAACTATAGTCTCTTGATAAAGGTAATAAATTAAATGGGTTGAGGATCTGTTCTCTTAACAATTAGGAAAAGAATTGCTTGAAGTAGGTAGTCACAATAAACAAAAATAGAAAAATTAGTGTTTTATGTGATAACAAAGGGCAAACAAAGCATGGATATATCCATGCTATATCCATTATAGCATAGATAGTAGTAAAAAATAAAGTGAGCATAAATTCACAATATTATATGTAGGGAAAATGTGTGAATGTGCAGATTAAGGATAAAAAATAAGTGAACAAAATATATTCAACCACTTCCCCTTTCAAGTCTCATGGTAAACATCAATAATTAATTATGACACTTTTTTCTACTCTTCTCAGACATGTCCTCAGAATCCTTCACAACACAATGTTGTTGGCAGTCACTGTTAATTGATCTCAATTATTTTAAATTCTCATTTCTTCTAGAAATCTCTTAATTATGAAAGTAGAAAAGCCAATACTTTCCACGTACTTTGCACTAATCAGAGTCTATTGTTCCTGCAGCTAGATTTGAGATGTTTGGAGGATTTACTACAAGAACAATTATTCTGTTATTTGTGATACAATAGGGGAATATGACCATATTTTATTGAAAATATTGGGGGCTTGGACTCAAAAAGATTTTAGTTGTGGCTCTTGAGGAAAGAACTTTTCTGAGTCTTGCCTTTTTATGTTTAAAATGTACATAATAATGTCTATCAGCAATGTTTTTTGAGAGGAAAGCACTTAGGATATTTTATGGCACATGCTCTAGGCAGGACTGAGTAATGAAGGAGAACAGGTTCAGTTGTCCAGGCCGAATTAATCCTGGTGATTAATAGAGTCTGGACTGTTGTACCCAGATCATCTTCATATTCAAATGCTTTTGCAGTTTACATTGCACAACCAAAAAGAGCTTAGATTAAGCTCAGCTAGTAACCAATTTGGGGTTATTATAATTTGTTTCATTTTCCTAGCTACACTGAAATTCTCTGAGGGCAGAGATAACATTTAGTTTGACTTTGTGTCTGCAAAAGAGCCTTGGGTTTATAAGACTTGAAAAAATTTTAAAATAAAAAGTTAGTGACAAGATATATGAAGAATCATTTTAACTCAATAAACCTTAAAAACTATAGATAAAAATATAGATTATTTCTACTGGCTAGAGAATATCATGACACAGGCTTAAACTACAATATGGTGAATGTAACTTAGGTGCAAAATAATGAAATACCACTAGAACTATAGGACATTGGGGGAAGAGTGGTTGCAAACTAGTTCTATAAATTAATAAACTACTGATATTTCTACTAGTATTCTGAATTTTCTGAAGTTATTAAATATCATAGTAGATTGCCTATAGAATTGATGCACTATCCCTTAGATTATTAACAAAATAAGAACCTTTTTCCTGATATAATTACATAGGTCATCCTCAATATCATTATTATATATGTGTATTATTATAATATATACCTCTTTTGGCCATAACTACTATATTGCGTATAAGTACGTCTGCTATTAGGGAACCTATACAGTACATTTCTGCATTGGGCTGGTCTCTAAGGTCCTTAACAGTCTCAGGGTCTATGGTTTTATATATTTGCCTTTATTTCCAAGACTATTCTCTATCCAAACATTTATTTTCACTTTTTGTATTCCATAGATATCTATAGACAGTTTGCAGTGGAAGTATATTAATTTTCTGCCGGCAAGATATTTTTAAGAAGCTAGTCAACCCTTAAAAATTGCTGATCTACCATCTTAGAGGTATTACTAATATTAGAGTTATTACTAATATCAATTAGTAACAGATTATTAACTGTCATAGCAATAATAATAATGGTAATATGAATCATATGAAAATATGTAGCAAGCTATGTATTAGCAGAGTAGTAAGGAAAAAGCAATTGTAATAACATAATAACAATAACAACAATGTCTAAAATGCCAATCAGGTGAAATTCATGTGGAACCTAGGCCTATGGATGATTTGGAAGTGTTAATACTTATGAAAAGAACATTTACCAGAGAGGAGAGGAAAAAAATGTGATGAGAAAGAGAGTAATATCTGGTTGACAAACGTCACTGCAAATGTTAAAAGCAATCTCCAATTTATCCAAAATAGGTCCTTGGTCAAGGAGAACTCTAAGGCAACAAAAGTGCATCATACAAAACTAAACAGAGGATAATAAACAATGATGAGAACAAAATTGATCAAGTAGTGGGCAGTGTTGTGGAGCTCTTGGAAAGGATTTTGATAGCATGATGGGTCTCATCAGAGAGATTGCTCTAGTTTTGGATCAAATCTATCATTATATGTAGTACTGTAGAGTTTTTACTATGGGACATAGGGCTACTGATGTTTGTCCATAAGAGTTTGCCTTTAGAAAAAGCACCCTCTGTGTGTTTTATGACCGCAGTGCTTACAAGTGTCTCCTAGGTTTCTAGATGGGGTCTGAAATTGTAAGCAGCCTGATGTTTCTACCTTGGGTCCTCTGGTCAACTGGCCACAAGGGTCTAATATAATAAGAAGTCAGCAATAAAATTCAGACAGCATGAAGTTCAGAAAGCCCATTGCTTGTGAGAATAGATTTGAGCAATTGTCTTGCTTTCATTAAAAAACCTGGGGTCAGCAATCCCATTACTGGGTATATACCGAAAGAAATATAAATCATTCCACCATAAGGACACATGCACATGTATGTTCATCACAGCACTATTCACAATAGCAAAGTCATGGACTCTACCTCCATGCCTATCAATGGTAAACAGACTAGGTGGAAGAAAATGTGGCACATATATAATATAGAATACTATGAAGACATTAAAAAAACGAGATTTTATCCTTTGCAGCAACTTGGATGGAACTGGAGGCCGTAACACTTAGCTAACTAACACAAACAGAAAACCAATACCGCATGTGCTCACTTACAAGTGGGAGCTAAACATTGAATACACATGAACACAAAAAAGGGAACAATAGACACCAGGACCTACTTGAGAGTGGGGGGTGGGAGGAGGGTTGAGGATAGGAAAATGACCTGTTAATACTATGCATACTCCTTTGGTGACAAAATAATCTGTATACCAAATCCCTGTGACATGCAATTTACCCATATAACAAACCTGTACATGTACCTCTGAATCTAATATAAAAGTTAGAAAATATCCTGGAGTCATTCAAGTTCTGAATATTCCTTTGTGCACCATTATTTGTAAAGATAGAGTAAGACTACATGATTCTTAAAAACAGTTGAATTTTTTAAAGTAGTAACTTTCTTTTACTTCAATAGTATTACATGTAGCAACTCTAGAAAATGAGATTAAAGAAAGACACAAAATCACACTGCAATTTTGCCTCACAGAGATAAGCACTAGTCTATAAACTGCATGAGGGTAAGATCCAGGCCTTCCTTGTTTTCCACTGTATCCATGGTGAAGAGTATAGTATCTGCCATGAAATAGCAATAATATATATCTGTTAAATAAGATAAATGTTGACATTTTAGTGTATGTGCTTCTAGACTTTTTTAATATGTAAATATTCCTTAAAAATGAGTATAGTTTGTAAATTTTAAATCTTGGAAAGCAGTTAAATTTTAAACACTAATCTTGGATTGAAAACTCATTCCCTCAATATTACAAGATTTTGTAGATTCATAAAATATGAGTATTGGAAGAGAATTAAAGTGACTTAGTCCAAAGCTCTTATTTTATATATAAGTGAAACTTAAAATGGTGAAGACATTTGCTCAAGGTTAGGGCAAAAATCCAGGCCTCTGACTTTCAGGTAGAAATCTTGCTGCCATATAATATGCTTAGTTAAACTATACTCTTATTCTAAACGTTTTAAAAATCATGCTTCTACAAGAATTGTGGTTGCATTATTTTTGTGCATATAATAATTTATACAATGTAATAATTATATTATAATTAATACAATTAGTAATAATCTTATTTTTGTGTATTCCTTTGAATACTTCTCACTTTCTCTGATGAAAATGTAAACATTTGGCCAAATTATCTGTGAAGGTTTTTGGTACTGATTATCGTGTCTAAATAGTCTCTAATGTCTGCTTTATTTTTTGTTATTAAATAAACTATATTTGTTTTAATATTTAACAGTCAACTTTAGGATATATACATATTTATAAAATGTACTTTTTTTCAAATCAGGATATATACATATTCATTATGACTTGATTGATACATGTTTTGAAAACCCCAGTGGTTCTTCTTCCATTGCCAAAAAAACAAGGAATGTGTACAATTAAAGTAAGTTGCTATCCTTGAGAACAAACATCTTTCCACGAAATACCATTCAATAACTAGATTTCTTTTCTCTCAAATATTTTAATTCTTCTTATACACTGTTTCTTGTGTTATTCATCTTATTTGACCTAATATGATTTCAGTTAGGTCTTTAATGGTCAAGATACATGTTTAAAGATTTTTGAAGGTGAGTGATTACAACTATGCCCGAGAATTTCCTGTGAAAATACTAAGGCCTCAGACTAGTGTAATGGTAGCCTCACAAAAGGAAACATAACATTAAAATAATAAATATTGCAACATGGTGTTTTTTTGAATATCATTGTACAATATATTTAAATACGATCAAAATAAAACAAACAATAATGCAACAATTCTGCATCTTTTCCAGCTTGCTCCCCTTATTCCAGCTAAAAGTGATTTCCCAAGCTGAGAATTTCCAGCCAATCATCTTGATCGTGTACCTGGTAGATTTATAAGCCATATTAAGTCCCTCTCCCTCATACTTCATTCAGTTTTTCTAGACTTCCTGAATATGAAAAAATTAAATTTTATTAGCCAATCCCCTTCCATCTCATCCTTTTCGCCCTCAGTTCTTTTTCTCTCCCCTTTATCACTATTATGCTAAGACTGCAGTTGTGAGAAAACTCTGTGGACCTTTATGACAAAATGAAGAAAGTAACAAAACTATAAAACAAATCCTGACTTTTGGTTAAGAGGCAAATAGATTGAAGAAGAGCAGGTGAGGGAGGGAGGTGGTAAGCAGGGGAGAAAGGCTAAATTATACAGATACTGTGAATCACAGATGACTTCCATCTGACGGTATTTCCTTTGTTGCTTTCTACCTTTTTTTTTTTTTCTTAGACGTAAAGGTTGAACAAGAGCTGGAATAAGCAATTTCTTCCTTTTTCTCCGTCCTCCCATTCCCAGGCTCAGATCATCTGCTCTTCTCCAGCCGGGAACTATTTGCAGTGGTGCTTCATGATTAGCATTTCCTCTAATTGCTATCCATCTGTTTCCATTAACCCCCTGAGCCATTTGTCTCATTTGAATATCTTGTTCTTTCCCTAAACACTTCAAACCAAATTCTGACCTCAAATATTTACATAGCATTTCCAAAGATTTCTGCATCTGTATCACTACCACTAGCCATTTTCAAAAGACTGTTATTCAGCGCTTCTCACACTATGTTACATATGCAATTATTATTACTTTGATAATATGGTAGTAAGAAGTTGAATGGAGCATTAAGTTCATCCTTTTATGATATATTCCATAATTTAACTTAAGGACAGTATCTTCCCCTGATCCAACTTCAAGATAACTATCTTACCAAATTATTTTGAAATTATAGATTTTAGAAATATGACTGAACAAAACCAATTAGTAGTTGAAGGTATCACAATAGCCCTAGAGTATTCCTTTGATAATCTAAAGCAATGGATTTAGAACATCCCTACTCTCCAAATTGTCTTGTTGCATATGAAATAAAGGTCTCAGTTAAAAGTAATGAGTAAACAGATTTCATTCCACATTTACAATGATGGAAGTGGTAATTGTTTCCTCCAGAGGTAAGTTACTGGATGTAATACTCTTCCCCAAACAACAACAACAATGCAGCAACAACAACAACAACAACAACACACACACACAGACACACACAACCTTATTTCAAGATCTCTGCATTATATTCGCTGCTGTTTCTTCAGTGTGAAACAAATAGTATAGAAACTACCAAAGCATCTTATGAATGTTGCTTCCCCGCTTTTAAGCAGGAACCTGTCTCTAGAAATCCTGGGTGTCTGTATAACTGTAAAAAGCCACAGGGAAAAAAATTAAATATTGTTTTCATCAGATCACTTTCTTGGCTCCTGAGTTTATTTTTAAATCTCTCCCTTATTTCATCACTGTCCAAGTTCATTTTTCTTTTCCTTTAAACATCTTTTCTACCATCCCTTGATCACTGTCCCTTATATACATATTTTACATTCTTCCCTTTGTACCTTTGCTCATGGAGTTCCTTAATGAAGGAACTGTCAGTCACTTTCCCGACAGACCAGCAATTCAAGACATGATTCAAATTTAATTGTAGTCAATGATTTACTTTGCCCCCACCTAATTACCCTATTCCGTGAATGTTTTCTGTCTTTGCTATGAACGGAAGTAGGTCTAAGTGACTACTTTTCTTTTACAGTCTTCCCATTTCTAGCCTCATTATTTTGCACTTGTTCATGTGTGGTTGCTCTTCAGTTGTCACTTCAAGCAGGTGTATAATCTACAAGAAAAAGCGAAATTCCCTTAATCACCTCACACCCTTGTGTATCCCCACATATAGGAAGTATCTAGTAATGTTTTTGGAATTTATCTATAGAGATACATCTTTTATGAGAAGAGTCCTGTTTACTAGGAATTTCAATTCACATATACCCTAGAACGTAATTAAGAAGATATCTTCAGGATCCACTTATGGGATTGCCTTATAAATGAGGATGTTATAGATGAGGTGTTTTTGTATTTCATTAATACCTCGGGATAGGGTCCTAGATTGTATTAGTCAGGGTTCCCTAGAGGGAAAGAACTAATAGGATATATATATAATATTACATATAATAACTTTATGTATATAAATAATATATAATACATATTTTATATATATACATGTATATATATAAAAAGAGGAGTTTACTAAGTATTAACTTACACAATCACAAGGTCCCACAATAGGCTGTCTGCACGCTTGAGGAACAAGGAGAGCCAATCGGAGTCCCAAAACTGAAGAACTTGGAGTCTGATGTTCGAGGGTAGGAAGCATCCAGCACAGGAGAAAGATGTAGGCTGGGAAGCTAGGCCAGTCTTGCCTTTTCATGTTTTTTTCTTTTCTGCCTGCTTTATATTTCCTGGCAGCTGATTAGATTGTGCCCACCAGATTAAGGGTGGGTCTGCCTTCCCCAGCCCACTGACTGAAATGTTAATCTCCTTTTCAACACCCTCACAGACACACCCAGGATCCATACTTTGCATGCTTCAATCCAGTCAAGTTGACACTCCGTATTAGCCATCAAATAGATGATTCTTCCCTACAATAAAACATATCCTAAAATCAATAGTATTATAGCAAGACTACAGAACCCACTCATCCCCATCCTCCAATATTTAAATTTGCCATATGGATTTCTACTCTATTCCTACTTAGCTAAAGGCTGGCGAAGAAGGGAGTCTTGCCAGAAACTTGGCATCTTAAATAGGCTCTACAGTGGCAATTCCAGTAAGTACATTTTTGGCTGTTTTCCTCCTTCTGACCCTTCTTTTCCTCCAACACCACAGCCTTCTCTAACTCATTATCCTCTTCTCTTTCTTGAGCTCCTCCTCTCTCTCTGCCTGTTTGGGAGCTACCTCTCCACATCTGTTTTTATTCACTGGTTCAGTTATTTTTAAATTGTGGAGCTGTTTGTTTCTGTACATTAAGGTGTATTTTTGTGTCTCTCTCTCTAGTGATCTTGAAAATGTTCCCCTTGTATATTATGCTCATTCCTTTTCTCAGTCCCCAAATATGCCTTTATCCTTTTGTTCTGCAAAGTCTGGGCACACTAGCCAGTTCAAAGCTCACAAGCACTTTCAGAGAGTAAAGGCCAAGTGGTAGCTGGCACCTACAAGGAAAGCTGATAGGAAGTCATCTTTCATCTCTGCTTTTTCCTGCTTTACTTACCTCCTCTTGAACCCTCTTTATCTTCCATTTTCTGTCTCAGTCTTCAACTTTCTTCCATTCTGTCTCAGCCAGAAGCAAAGACACATTTCTTACCCTCGTTCTTAAATTTTAAGCCAAGTCCATTATATGCCTCAGTGATTTTTCTTGGATACTATTGGCATCTGATTTAATTGGTTTGACATGAATAAATCTTGAGATTTACCTGTAGCCTTCTTTTTCTTTGTAATTCTTTGTTTGGCTGGTACTCAAGTCTTTATCTTCTTGGCAGTAAGTTTCTGAAAGGAAATACCTGGTTATCAAGGTAATACCTAAAGACCTCCTAGGATCTATTCACAATATTAGGCAAGTAGGTTATACAGATTGATCCAGGTCTTCTTTCTTCCACTTTCCAATCAGCTTTCAGGTTCTGATAATAGAAATAGGCTAAGACAAGTTGGGTGCTGAGGGGAATAGGTGCAAAGTAATTATCATTGGTAGTCCATATATAGAAATTTTAGTATGTGTTTATAAATATCCATTTCTCTTTTTTAGATAATTTGGCTTTGTATCTCGAAAGTCCAGTTAAAAGAAATGTGGGCCTTTCCATTTATTTTTGGACATTCATATATTTCAGTGCTAGTGTAAAATTTAATTTGTATTCATTGGCTTTTCTTCTCTTATTCTTGGCACCAAATTTAACATAAATATCTCAATACCAATATGCTAATAGTAAATGAGTTATTTCATTTTCATTACCCAAACCTTCCATTTTCTTTTGAAAGTTTGACTCCCCATCAATAGTTTTTCTTTTTCTTTTGATTATTTCTAAGATCTATGATCACAGCCTCCACTATATACTAAAATAGTGAGGCTGGGCACAGTGACTCATGCCTGTAATCCCAGCACTTTGGGAGACCAAGGCGGGTGGATCATGAGGTCAGGAGTTCAAGAAAAGCCTGGCCAAAATGGTGAAACCCTGTCTCTACTAAAAATACAAAAATAAAAATAGCCGGGTGTGGTGGCATGGGCCTGTAATCCCAGTTACTCGGAAGACTGAGGCAGAGAATTGCTTAAACCTGGGAGGCAGAGGTTGCAGTAAGCCAAGATCGCGCCACTGCACTCGAGCCTGGGCGACAGAGAGAGACTCCGTCTCAAAAAAAATAGTAAAAATATAATAATAATAATGAAGAAATTCTGCAGCATAAAAGGTTTAAGGAAACCTCTGCCCTTATTCTAATTTATCTGAAAATAAATGATAGTTTGACATTTAATTGGTCACTCTTTCCTCCAGTTAATTTTAAAATTGTCTGTGTATTAAGATGGGGTCACCTTGCCATTATCTATTTGGCTAGGGCTCAAGTCTGTCTATTTTTTGCTCTTTAGGGACCTGGGTCCCTGTTCTGTATGGGTTTGCCTCCTGCAGAATTACTTTTCCTGAACTTTGATGCTATAGCATTAGTCAGCTTAGAGAGATGTTATAAGAAAAGGCCTAGGAGACATAACCTCTGGAGATGTTATTGTTATTGATGCTGTTCACTACATCAGAGACGGCCCACTTTATGACCATGCCCAGGAGAGATGTCTCATAGATCTCAGCACCAGAAATAACCACACCTACTGAACATATGGACACTGTATATCGTAAACTGATCATGTTTTTTTCCTTTGAGCTAAATTTGTAGCCATTTTCTGGCAAGCACACTGAGCCATATGCATTCTAACCTTACTTTAGGTTCCATCTTATTTTTTCTATATTCATTTTTTCCTTGATCTCAGTTTTCTTGCTTAATGTTTTGTATGTTATGATGTAGCTATTTATAGTAAGACATTGCACTTCTGTTTGGGTGGGAGAGGTACTATCAATAAACAAAACAAGCCAGTAAAATCACATTGCCTGTTACTTGCACATGTAAGGACAACCGTATAGGTTGCATAGGTATACAACCTATAGGTATACTTTTAGGCAGATATATCAATTTGAGAAAAGCTAAGCTGCAATATAGAAAATTATGAACACTGAGGAATCGCCAGGTTTATGTTTGTATTTTAAACCTTGTTAATTTTAACGATAATTTTATTAGAGATAAAATTAATATGTTTGAAAGAGAAACATAAAGTTACATATCTAAATATGTGAAAGAAGGCAACCTCCATACATTATGTTAAAAATATTTTTGTTAATCATAATGTTATAATTTTATAGGTAATACTGAAATTGTCCCAATGAAATTATTACTTGTGATTTTCAGCACTTGTCTTAGCTAGCTCTTAAATTATTATTATTCAATTATTCTAATAAGTTACTCACCTAGAGTTATTTTAAATTTATTATTTAGAAATGCCGTATAATATATTTATGATGTTTAAAAACTATTTACATGTCATTCATTCTCATACTATTTAACATCATGTATGTACTCTCTAACTACTATTGCATGCTACAGACATTTTGAAATTCTTCCAGATATCCTTGTGGTCCTCTGCATTGCTTCAGGCTGTGGAATATTTACAGCCATATGTACACTATTAGGAATCTTCTGCTTCTAAATCTGAAACTTAAAATATTGGCACCACCACAGCTAAAGTACTGTTTAATAGAAAGGCTGGATATAGAAAAGAAATATATCTGATAGACTTATAAATGGAATACTGTAAATGATATACAATATTTTCATGCCACATGGCTGGAGATGCCAAGGGAGCTGGCCACTTCCAATGAGTTATAGTTAATAAGTTTCATCAATGAAAGCAAATATGGCCAAGTAATTTGCTATTTGGAAACAATCTTCCTTCAGTTAACTACTGATTATCACCATATTGTTGTTTTGATCATAGACAACATGCTCTATTTATGTAGGCTACAATTTTTTAAAAAGTTTCATAGACCTATAAACGAGCAGTTAACAATTAAAAATTATTTTTTTAACATGGGAATACTTATGACAATGACAAAATTCTTGAAGTGCTTCCTCATATGATTTCATTCATTTATAAGGATATTATTATTTCAAATTTACATGTGAGAAACTAATAAAGAATTCATCCAAGGTCAAATAACCAGTAAGTCTGGTAGCAGAGATGTGTACCAAAGCCCTCTGACTTCAGCTTCCATTCTGTTTCCAGTATTCTGCCCTAAAGCTCAATTATATGTTAACTATAATATCCAGCATTGCTCAAGAGCATCATTAACTGTTGTTAAATAAAGTTTAATGGAAACTATAAGTATTAATATGTAATTCGGACTCTTTCATAACTGTAGTAATTAATATAAAGTGTAATATTTTTAAAATTTTAGATTTGTGTCAAATCCTCTTTATAGAACACATTTGTCATTCTTTCAGCCTGAGCAATATGAAAAGTTCCCTGCTGCTATTTATCTTAGTTCACTCCATATAGAATTACCTCTTTCAGAAGCAGTTCATCGCAAATTAATGTCTGAAATTTGGAGTATGTTTTTCTTGCTCTTATTAATACCACTAAAAAAGTAAAAAGATCATTTGAGATAATTGGTGATGTCCAAAGAATAAAACATTGATTTCTTTGTAAACACAGCTAGTTGAAAATTACCTATGTTATTTTTAAACTGCCTGAGTAAAGGATATTGCTTCATTAATTAACATTTAGGAGGTTCGGGTGGCTCAGTAACTGGCCTTAACATAACCTCACTAATAGAATAACATAAAAGTTTGGGTTTACTCCTCCTTTGCAGGGCTCAACAATAGTGTCAAATTTCAGACACAGAACTAATGTCACATTCCTTAGTGAAATATGGCATGCCTCAGTCCAGAATACACTTAGAATTATCTAGAATAATTATGATCATCCAGGGTCAATGAAGTGAGCATCCATGGAGGTAAAGCTGGATGTTGTTTTTAAAGCTCCCCACTTTGTTCTAATCTGTAGTCAGGGTTTGAAAACCATGAAATCTAGTGGGAACTCATATTGGAATGAATGGATTGTTTTTTTCTGCCACAAAAAAACTCAGTGTATAATATTTTTCTTCAATCAGTAGCCAAACATCTTTTGTACTGCATGTTGCTTTCTTTGAACAGGTAGTTATACAAACCTCTTGTTGCTCCCCAGGAATGTCCCCAAAGTGAATTTTTTTTTAAACAAAAAATTTTTATTTTAAAATAATTGTAGATTCACAGGAAGTTGCAAAAGTAGCACAGAGAAAACCCACGTACTCTTCTCTCAGTTTCCACCAATGGGTGCATCTTATATAATTGTAATACAACATCAAAGACAGAAAACAGACAATGAGTATATATGATTCCATGTTATTTTATCAAATATGTAGATTCATCAGTCTCTATCATCAGGGCAATCAAGATATAGGACTATTCCTTTACCACAAAGATCTCCCTCAAACGACCCCTTTATAGCTGCACTCAATTTCCTCGCCTATACCATCCCTAACTCATGGGAAACACCATTTTTTTCCTGTCTCTGTAATTTTATCATTTCAAGAATGTTATACAAATGAGCTCACATATAAATGTGTCATTTGATAATTTTTTTTCACTTATTGTAATGTCTTTGAAATCCATCCAAATCATGATGTGTATTAATAGTTTATTCCTTTTTATTGCTGTATTCCAGGTTTTGGCTATAACAACAACAACAAAAAACTGCTATGATAATGTTTCATTTCTCTGGGATAAATGCCCTAGAGTACAATTTCTGGGTTGTATGGTAAGCATATGTTTAATTACTTTAAGAAACAGTCAAACTGTTTTCCACAGTGGCTTAACCATTTTATGTTCCCACTGGCAATGTATAAGACATCAAGTTTCTCTGTATCCTTGCTAGCATCTGGTTTTGTCACTGTTTTTTTTTTTTATGTCAGCATGCTGAAAGGTATGTAGTGATGTCTCATCATGGTCTTCATTTGCATTTCCCTAATAGCTAGTGACGTTGAACATTTTTTCATCTGCTTACATGTCTGAAATGTCTCTTCTTGGGTTTTTTGGAGGTGAGGAAGGCCCATTTTCTAATTGGGTTATTTGTTTTTACTGTTCAATTTTAAGAAATATCAGTGAGATTTGCAAATATTTTCTCCCACTCTATAGCTTATCTTTTCATTCTCTTAAACTGGATCTTTCACAGAGCAAAAGTAGATCCAATTTATTGATTTTTTACTTGTATGGATTGTGCTTTTGGTATCACATATACATTTTCTTCATCAAGCCATAGGTCCTGAAAATTTTCCCCAGTGTTATTTTGTAAGTTTTGTAGTTTACATTTTATATTAAATATACTATTTATTTTGAGTTAATTTTTGTTAAACTTTTGAGGTCTAATTTTTGTTTGTTTGTTTGTTTGTTTAGTTGTTTTTTTTGTTTTGTTTTGTTTGCCTATAGGTATCCAACTGCTCCAGCAACATTTATTGAAAAGATTCTTCCTCCATTGAATTGCTTTTGCACTTTGGTCAAAACTCAGTTCCCCATTAGGTATCTGTTGATACCACCCTGGCTGGGAGGGGAGGGATGTCTTCTTACAGCTTCCCACATGGCCTCTACTAGCACTTTCGGGGTTGAGCTTGTTACTACTGAGCCACATTAAAGTACTGACTCTCCATTAGACCTCCTCTGACAGTGCCTCAGTGAGAGGAGTGTGGGTGCCTTGGTGCTTCTGGGTGGGATGGAAATCCAAATCCCTATCCCTCTTCCCATGGACTCCCCTGACACCCTGAAGGGGATCCTCTTTACCACCTGATAGGGATGATGGTCTCAGCTTTCCACTCTGTCTTCTCTGACACCACTCTGGAGGTAGGTAGGACTTGCAGCACCTCCTGACAGCCTGGAAAGAGTCCAAAGACTGGACTTTCCCCTCTGCCTTTGCTTGTAGGGGTGGGCATGCAGTATTTTACATAGTGTTTGGCTACAGTAAGGTGGTTATTGTCTAAATGTTTTCTGTCTTCCTATGCTGCTTCTTTTCTGGTCCATTGGCAAGAGAAAGCAGGCTTCTCTTGGGTTTTTATTTGTGTGTGTATATGTGTGTTTTGGTGTTTGTGTCCATTAGCATTTTAGTATTTTTGGGTTGTTGATTTCTTTAGTGCCCAGTCTAAGATGATATGGGAGGCAAGATGAAAACTCAGGAAATTCACCACTATGTAGTTCCTTGAATTCTGATTTCCTAGCTCACCTGCCTTTTTCTTTCCATGCTTTAGGGTCTTCTTACATTTGTTTTATATATAATGTCCAGAGTTTTTAGTTGTGCCCAGTGGGAGGACTGGGAAATTATGTCCACTCCATCCTCTTAGAAGCAGAGATCAAAGTGGATTTTGAATATGACACCTCATTATAATTTACATGAGACTGACCTCCAAATGTAATGAAAATTATTTATAGTTTTTGAAAGATATGGTGATTGATATGGTTAGGCTTTGTGTCTCCACCCACGACTCATCTTGAATTGTAATTCATCATGTGTCAAGGGAGAGACCAGGTGGAGAAAATTGAATCATAGAAGCGGTTTTTTCCGTGCGATTCTCATGATAGTGAGTTCTCACTAGATCTGATGGTTTTCTTAGGGGCTCTTCCCCCTTTGCTCAGCATTTCTCCTTCCTGCCGCCTTGTGAGGAAGGTGCCTTGCTCCCCCTTTGCCTTCCATCATGATTGTAAGTTTCCTGAGGACCCCAACAGACATGCTGAACTGTGAGTCAATTAAACCTCTTTCCTTCATAAATTACCCGCTTGGGTAGTTCCTTGTAGCAGTATGAAAATAGACTAACACAGTGATATGCAGAAAATAAATTTTACTTACATATGTAATAATGACAATAGTTAATAGTTTTTTGCCACTTTCAGTATTCTACATTGTTTAAAACTCTTAATACTACGTCATAAATAATATTCTTGTTCTTTTACTAATGAATAAACCACGTTTAGAGAGGTTGAGTAATTTGCCTTTCACTACCTTGTTCTTTGTAACTTTAAAACTTGTACTTTTTAACGCTAATGGTATATTATTTCAGCTCTACTAACAAATTTTCTTAGAATAATGCAGTGAAAAAATTGTATTACAAGCCAAGAGTCACTTGTTTTTGACCTAATTTAGACAACATTCATTCTCTGAATTTGAGCAAGTATTTTCAGCTGACTCTGTTTTCTAAACTGTAAGATGAGGGATTAATCTTGAAATATAATGTTTTTGGCTAATAATTTCATAAATTTCTAAAAATCCTGGGAAAATTGCGTTTGGAATTTCAAGAGAGGAGGAGAATTCTGAGTAGTCTGTGGAGCTTGATCTGTAATAGTTTAGGTAGTAGTGGCAAAGCCAAGTGGAAATGAAATAAGTAGACTGTTTTAGAACTCTCATCTTCTATCTTTAATATTTATCACCACATGTAGAGTTTAAAATACTTGTTTCTAGATATACAGGTTATGTGAGTCATGGAGTAGATCCCATGAGCCTTTGACATTCAAGGCTAAAATGACAAGATGTTAACATTGTTGTCATGGGATTTTAATGTAAGATGTGCATGTGGATGCATGTGATAGAAATCTGCTACTCCAAGCATTTAGCAGGACTATTATATATTTGTATACTTCCTTAAATGGTGAACTTCAGTGGTTAATGTCCTGGTTTAAGTTTACACATGTAACATCTCTTACAATTGCTCCATTATCTTGTGCCAATAGTTTTCTTTTTTTTTTTTTGCTTTGCATTTTAGCCTCTTTGTATTATTTTATGTTCCCAACTTGCTCAAATTTTCTGAAAGGATGAACATATTGCCATGTGAAAAGATAGTGGATCTATACATCTGCTGAGTGCTCTTGTTCTCACAGAGCAACTTCATATGCACAAGAAAAATAATTCAACATAAGTTCTATGCTTTTCTTTTTCCTGTAGCTCCCGTCAGCTGTTATCTTTCTTTAAAATTACAGTATATAAATGTCTTGCAATAAACGAAGTGATTTTTAACAGGTGTTTAATGCAATTTCATAAACCTTTGCAAAACATCTAAAATTTGCCTGGATGGTTGGTAGGTGCTGGAAGGGATACTAATGAAATGCCATGAAAGAGCTTCCTAGGAAGATAGGTACATCTTTACTAGTAAGTAATATGTGTTTATATGTGTGTATAATAATTGTTTTCTAAAAGTTTTTATGGTAGTATATATACAATTGTTTCACAAGCTATTTCCCTTAAAATATTAATTCTATTAGGTAGGTGGATCAAAACTTTAACAAGTCCCTTTGCTGTAAGAATTCTCAAATTCTTCAACACACTCCTGTACATTATTATTCTTCAAGAAGAAAATTTAATTCCAAACATCATTTCCAAACATGTTGTATTAGTCTGTTTTCATGCTGCTGATAAAGATATACCAGAGACTGGGTACTTTATAATTGAAAGAGGTTTAATGGGCTAACAGTTCCATGTGGCTGAGGAGGCCTCACAATCATGGTGGAGAAGGTGAAAGGTACGTCTCACATGACGACAGACCAGAGGAGAGAATGAGAGCCAAGTGAAAGGGGTTTCCCCTTATAAAACCGTCAGATCTTGTGAGACTTATTCACTACCATGAGAATAGTATGGGGGAAACCACCCCCATGATTCAATTATCTCCCTCCAGGTCCCTCCCACAACACATGGGAATTATGGGAGCTACAATTCAAGATGATATTTGGGTGGGGACACAGCCAAACCATATCACATGTTTATCCTCTGAGCTTTTTTTTTCTTTTTTCTTCACAGTGAACATTGGTAACTAATAGTCTCTGAACTGGATTTTGGATAATGGGATTACAAACAAATATAATTCAATATCCACATTCACAATACAGATTAATGTAAAGTGGAATTAGTCAAAAATATTCATAGGACGTAATGAGGTTAGCCAGGACTTCATGGAAATTCAGGTTGTTCCAGACCCATATACACTCCATTTACATGAAAAAGGAAAAGTTGGTAATCATATGGCTCTTCATTCTTTTCCCTTTTCCTCTGCTAACTGGTCCCAGTGCTGATATTCACCGGACTCTGGTTCAACTCTAGGAAGGCAATTGTCAAAGGAATTAATCAAAAGGGAAAGAAGGCAATTTGTACATAAATATTATAACAACACTATTTCAAGCAGTGAAAAAAACAGTAAACAATGTAAGGCCATAAATTTGGAGACAGTTAAGAAATCCACTATAGAATTCTGAAAAGGCATTGCAGAAGAGAAATATCTCGGCAAAATTGCTCTGAGGAATTGTATGTTAAATAATGTCAACCAAAAAACTGAATCCAAAATCATTATAACTATATAATTCAGATTTAAACTGAGAGCACTCAAAAATATATGTTGCAAATACAGTTGGATATTTATTCTTTTTTGCGTACTTTTTTGTGGTTATTCTAAAAAATACTGTAAAAAGAAAAATGTCTGGAAGTTTAACTCCCTGTCACAGGTTGGGTTTTCTGGGAGCAGATGCTTATTTAGATGGGTTTCGGAGGGTAAGATGGGAAAGGAAGGACAGGAAGCAGGACTGGGTAGAGGAAAAAGTTGAACTGGAATGCAGGCCAACAAATCTTTGACCAGTTCAACAGGAGTAATAAAGGGAACATTGTGCTTCAGAGTGATGGGGCCTTTCAACAACTGCCTTGCTTAGTCAGCAGCTGCAGGCTGCCTTGAAAAGGGTGAAATCTCTGGAGAGGTGACTCCTTACAGCTGAGGTGGAACTTGAAGTTGCTGATTGCTGGGTTGCCTCCTGATTGTCCTCCCCACGGCTGGGCAGTAAGTACCTACTTCCTTGACGGAATTCTGACAGAGCATCTCTCAGTGTACCACCCACGTTGATTATCAAGTTCTGTCAAAGTGCATTCAAATTATCTGAAAGAGAGGCTATATCCAAAAGATTTTGCCCTCCACTGTTTTGGAGACTTTCCACAGTGGTGCACTAGATCATTATTTCCTTCGCAGCAGTTTTGGTTCAAATTGTCAAGTTGTTCTGTAGTGTTCCATACTAGAGTTGCTGTAGACTACACTACATTAAGCACCAAATGCTAAGTAAATAGATGAAAATGAAGCTGATACCTAGCATTAATGGCTGGGATGTGTTCAGCACTGTTGAAATGATAACATTCACTTATATATTTCTGACATTGGGTAGAATAATTGATTAGTTTGGAGGGGTGGATAATACCAACTCATATTTTGCATCGCTTGTCTAGGCCACTCGCTGAGCACCTATCTCCTTTTCAGAAGCCAGAAAAATTTCTTTAATTCTCATTTACAAAGTTAAGTAAAAAGCCCATGATGAGAAGAATATCAATGTTTTAAATAAGGAACAATCAGTAACAGTGCTGTGCTGAGCTATATTAGCAACAGAAGTAAAAGAAAAAGATCAGTCATACCGATTTTATTTCTTATTTACATTTTGATTCTATGTTCATCATGGTTCTTTAGGGTACTCATTTTGATTTTTTAAAATATTGCACTCAAAATGTATTTATCTGGATTACTGAGTTTTTTTTTTTTTTTTTTTTTTTTTTTTTTTTGCATCTCTTTAAATTTTGTGCCTGACATGTTTCTTTTGCCTCACTCTATTTGCAGGCCTGGTAATTAAAAGTATATACATTTCCACAACGGTTGAACTAATTTACACTCCCATCAAAGGTATACAAGTTCCTTTTTGTCCACAACCTCACCAGCATCTGTTATTTTTTGACTTTTTAATAATAGCCATTTGGGCTGGTGTGAGATGATATCTCATTGTGGTTTTGATTTGCGTTTCTCTAACAATCAGTGATGTTGAGCTTTTATTCATATGATTGTTGGCCACATGTATGTCTGATTTTGAAAAGCGTCTGTTCATGTCCTTTGTCTACTTTTCAATTGCGTTGACTTTTTTATTGTAAAATTTGTTTAAATTTTTATAGATGCTGGATATTAGATACTAGATGTCAGATGCATTTTATGCAAAAATTTTCTCCCATTCTGTAGGTTGTCTGTTTACTCTGTTGACAGTTTCCTTTATGGTGCAGAAGCTCTTTAGTTTAATTACATCCCATTTGTCACTTTTTGCTTTTGTTGCAATCACTTTTGGCATCTTTGTCATGAAATCTTTGCCTTTGCCTCTGTCCTGAATGCTATTGCCTTGGTTGTCTTCCAGGATTTTTATAGTTTTGGGTTTCACATTTAAGTCTTTAATCCATCTTGAGGTTGATTTTATATATTAGGTAAAGGAGGGGTCTAGTTTTAATCTTCTGCAATTCCATTACTGGGTATATACCCAAAGGAATGTAAATCATTCTATTATAAAGACATATGCATGTCTGTGTTCATTGCAGCACTGTTCACAATAGTAAAGACATGGAATCAACCTAAGTGTCCATCAATGATAAACTGGATAAGGAAAATGTGGTACATACACACCATGGAATAATATGTAGACATAAAAAACAGTGAGATCATGTCCTTTGCAGGGACATGGATAGAGTTGGAGGCCATTGTCCTTAGCAAACTAATACAGGAAAAGAAACCCAAATACCACATGTTCTCTCTTATAAGTGGGAGCTAAATGATGAGAACACATGGACACATACAGGGGAACAGTACACACTGGGGCCTATTGGAGGGTGGAGGATGAAAGGAGGGAGAGGATCAGGAAAAATAACTCATGGTTACTAGGCTTAATACCTGGGTGATGAAATAATCTGTACAACAAACCCCCATGACACATTTTCCTATGTAACAAACCTGCACATGTACCCCAGAACTTAAAAGTTAAAATACATACACAAACACACACATGCATGCGTGCACACACACACACACACGTATATATATGTGTGTATTTGTCCAAAATCTCTCATTGTTTTCTGTGGGAGGGCTGGTCTGATATGAACTACTCCTCTCTTAATTGAAATGGAACTCACAAAACTCAGAGACAATAGTTGTGTATAACAAAAATGAAGGCTTCCAAAAGGCCTTGTACAGTTTTTTTATACACAAAAGAGAAAGACCTCAGTTTCCAAGGTATCACACACTCTTTCTGTAATTATCAGGGCTCATCAATTCTGTGTTGCCAATTTAGATTATTCTTGCCTATTCAACAGATGGCAGATATATGCCATTATCTAGTCCCCTAACTTCCAAGCAGGTATTACATATTTTAAAAAATTAAAAAAAAATTTTTTTAAATGTTACTATGAAGCAAGAAATACATTAGTTAATGTGTGTCTGGTACGTTTCCTTTTAATTTAACATTTGTTGTGTTGAAGAATAGAATCTTAACAATGTAAATAATGTCACCAAACACTATAATTATAATTTTCCATAACAGAATAGTGTGTGGTATATGCTATAACCCAGACAATATTCTGAATAGGTTAATTTATCTCTACATATCTTCCTCCCAGATCCACACCTTTACTGCAGTCACATATACTGTTCCCCCATCCCCCTGCCCCTCAGAGACTCTCTACCTCTGCTGTGTCAGATTCTCCTTGGCTCTTCTGTGTCGATCCTTACTGCTCCCCTTCTCCCACTTGCTTGTTCCCTCTGTTAACAACTATAGGTCCTTTTATTTCTTTTCCTTCTTTGCCCCCTACATTTCTTTTCTATTGTAGGGCAAGATCACTCTAGTTATCTAGTTTCCTTACTTCTATATCTATACCAGTACCTCCAGCACCACCACTCCGAGTTGACATAATGAAAAAGTCAAAAAGTGTGGTGGACCAATTAGAAGTCTCTTTCACAGGCAGAAAAGAGGAGAGATGGTGAATATTTGACTTAATATTTTGATCTCTTCTATCCTAGTCTTTATTTCTGGTGATTGTTATCTTGTTTTGTATAACTTGGGTCAGGTTCAAATACCCAGAGTCTGCTGAGATCTGTAGAGGTGACTGGACATTATACACAATTATACTCAAACATGAATATACAACATCTTTATGCCACATTCATAATGTATTATTTGATATGTAGATTTAAAATAGACCCCAAGTTTTAGCGACCTTTTCATAATCACTGGGCATAGTTAAATTGGACACCAAAGAAGGTAGTATGACATGTGTTAATTTCTTTTTTATCATGAGATTTTACATAAATGATTACCATGTCAAGCTTCTGCCTTCCCCAAATAAAGGGCTTTAAATATTTCTAAGCAGTCCTTTGGGGCTACAATAAGGCAAGCTGTAGTAAAACTATGAATATATGCGATACTTGTCAAGTACTTCTGTCAGAAGAGGACTGGTATCCAGGGGAACATGCTTAAAACGTATGTCCACTCAACCACCATCCCAGAAATAATCACAAAATCAGGGGGAAGAGAATAATCTTATTTGTTGTATGAGCGTTTTAGGAGAAATAAAAAATAAGAAACTTTGAATTGGTTTTCGTTCTTGGCCTTTAGTTTTGATGTCAAGTCTTATATTAGTCAAGCTACAGTCAGTCTGGGGATGGGAACCACAACAGTAAGTTGAGCAGGAAAACGTAAGTATTTTAGTTATCCATTAGGTATAGGATGGTTAACTAGTAAAAGTAGTAAGAACTGTAAGGTATTTAGAGGTAGCAACTGAAAAAAAAAAAAATGCTACTACCCCTAGTACTTAAGGAAAAGTAAAAACGGAAGGGACTTAGGAACAGAAGCAAGGATCTCTCACAAGCCTGTAAGATTCTGATGAGAGGGGCAGCTACTGCAGGAACATGCTGCCTGCCGCTGGATTGGGGAGGAAAGCGGATGGAGGCCATTCACTGTGGTGGAACTGGGAGAATTGCTGCTATTTGGGGAAGCCCTCTGGGACCCCTGGGACACTGATTTGCTCACCATGGCATGAAAAATAGAACACTGGGAAGAGAAGAAAATCCCTTCTTCCTCTTCCAGCCTTGCAGTCTCTCTCTCTCTAGCGCCCTCTATTGCAAGACCCTAACGCTGCTTAGGTTCTTTCTGCCAGCTGGCAAAGAGGTGTGTGGTCTGCACAGCCCAGCTCCCATATCAAAAAACAGGACCAAAAGGTTGCATGTGGAGATGAGAGGTAAAACATTAATAACTAGTACTACTATTTAAAAAGTTCTGTCACTAAGCAGTTTTATCTCATTTCTAGTACTTTTAATTTGGTACATGATAGCTTGAATGATAATATCAATAAAAGTGCAAGTTTCCTAAATTTACACTAAGTTTTATGTAATATGTATGATTCAAAACAGGAGTTTTTATTAGCTTTTGTTTTTTTATATACATCATAAAACAAAACAATGTGCACATAGAAAAATTATTCAGAGGTCATTACAGGCTTCCAGTGTATTTGGGAATTGTGACTATAGTTCACTCTACCTTCTGCTTGAATATTTCCTACAACCAGGGGTTAGTTCACTAGCTGATGAGTCACTTTCTTGTCTAGAAATTTCTAATTTTAAGAATATTTCTTCTTACCTTGTCTCCAAATCTGTTTTTTCTTAACTGCCTGCCATTGGTCCTCATTTTGTCATAAGGAATGTGCTAAAACCTTCTGTGGTAACCTTTATGACAACCCCCCAAATATTTGAAGACTCTGTATTGTCTCTGTTAACTATTCCTCATATGGTAAAGTTTCTGTACCCCCACATTATTGGAGTCATACTCCTATAACCTCACTATTCTTGTTTTTTGTTTTGTTTTGTTTTGTTTTGTTTTTTGAGACAGAGTATTGCTCTGTCACTCAGGCTGGAGTGCAGTGGCATGATCTCAGCTCACTGCAACGTCTGCCTCCCAGGTTCGAGTGATTCTTCTACCTCAGCCTCCTGAGTAGCTGGGACTACAGGTGTGTGCCACCATGCCTGGCTAATTTTTTTTTTTTTTTTGTATTTTTAGTAGAGACGGGGTTTCACCATGTTAGACAGGATGGTCTCAATCTCCTGACCTTTAACATCTCTTTTAAAATGCAGGTCTCAGAAATTAACTTGATGAGTTAGACATAATAGAAATGAGGCAAAGTACAGTGGATATATTACTTTTAGGATCAGATATTATAGTTCCATGAATGATGCCTTAAGAATTGACTGGCTTTTTCAACAATTGCATCACAGTTTTACTTTTCTTATCACTATCCCACTCCCCCACCTTAGAGTCATTTTATAAACCTCGAGTTCTTTTTTTTTAAAGGACCAATGTTCACTGAATTGTTTTTAATCTAGAAAAATATACCAGATCTTGTACCAAAAATATAGTAAGTAATAAATTATTTCTCACTTTCCCTCAGACAACCCTCCTAACTGGAATGGCAGGAATAGTTGGTGGAAGCGCTCCTTGACTCTTCCAAGTCTCCTTGTAACCTTTTAACATTTACCTTAAAACCTGGGAAAGCAGTGTTTCCCTCTGACTAGAAAGCCAAAAGTGAGAGTTGGATATTAGGCGAAAATTACTTTTAATTCCCCCACATCCTCAAGGAAGGTTCATGACATATTCATTTCCTTCATATTACCTAATATAATGTGAAACATACTAGGACAAAATTAATTCTTTACAAAGCAGCATTTTGTAATGAGTGCTGCTTCCTTCATTTTGCTTCCTCTGGACTGCACAATGTTGATTGTAGTTGGAATCTATCTCTTATGACACTTGAAAGAGTTTTTTAAGCTCAGTGGTTTTCAAGGCAAGAAAATGACTTATTTGGAACAACTCACACTCAAAATGTATTTTATTTTCTGTAAAATTATTATATAGGTAAATGAAATATTCATTTTACTACACAAAAATTTCAACGTACATACATCCAACAATGTATGTGCTGCATATTCTTTACTTGGAATGTTCTTTCCTCAGATAGCTGCTTGACTAATTCTCTTACTTCCTTCCAGTGAAGGAAGAGTTCACTCTTTCAGTGAGGCCTGGCTTGAACAACCATTTGATATTGCAAACTGTCTCTTCTACCTTCTCCCAGCCTCATCTTCCCCTTCCTACTCAACTTTTTCTTTTTTTCCAGAGCACTAAGTATTTTCTAACACACTGTGTCATTTACTTATTCATTATGTTTAACACAATGGGAATCTGTTTTCCCTGTACCCTCCCACCCACTCCCACCCCTGAGGGTAGGTATCTTTGTTTCCTTGTTTGCTTTGTGCAGATGTAACACAATAGATATTTGTTGAATTAATGGCATTAGCTTTCAGTTCCTTCTTACAAATGGGTGATAATTATTACTGACAAGAATATATTCTTTGTTCCGGGTATGTCAAACTTTTTTTCTTCTCAATTGTCCAAGTTCTTCAGTTTCTTCTCTGTGCATTTCATAGTATTTTTGCTCTTACAGGCTGCCCTGCTTCATGTTTCATTGTTTCAGCTCATTCTCCAGCTCTGTACACTAAAAGTTTGACCTTTAACAGATTTAACCTGAAACTTTGCTTGCCTTTGAAATGTTCTGTAAAATACAGGTGTCTGGCTCCCATCACTCTGCAGCTCCTTTTAACTGAGTCACTTCCATCCCCAGTCTTCTCTACTCATCTCTAGAGAGGGTTACACTTTATAATCGTCCTTTTTGGCAAGAAAAGTAACTTTCTGGCTGGAAGCTGCAATACAACTCATTTTTAAAAAGTGTTCAGTACTATGTTA
Source organism: Macaca nemestrina (assembly GCF_043159975.1). NCBI lineage: Eukaryota > Metazoa > Chordata > Mammalia > Primates > Cercopithecidae > Macaca > Macaca nemestrina. The sequence continues at coordinate 78,788,278 of NC_092135.1, read as the reverse complement.
CTTCCAGTATAACACCATCAGACATCCCTTTTGTAGAAGCAATAACTCAGGAACATTCCTGCTTAACCATTTCCTGTCTCACTTCTGACCAATACTTAACCATGCTACTTATTCCATGAGTCACATGGCTGAGACCACCATCGTTCAGTTCTCAACCTAAATGCTAATTCTCTAGGGAATCTTTCTTGGACCATTTATGATGGGTAATTACCCTTTACAGAAATACACTGTACCCTGGTTATTTTCTTCACATTTCATGTATATATATTTGTTTATTATCTGTCTCTACTACACTGTAACCTCCAACATATCTGTTTTATATAGCAGAGAGCAGTCATTCAATAAATAAACAGATCTGAGGGCAAACTGGCATGTTGTCAACTTGTGATATTGGAAGTTTACATAAATTTAATAAAATCTTTAAAAAATAAAATACTGCATCACAACTTTTACCAGAAGGCACACATTTTATAATTTATATTTGTACAAAGTAATAATAATGAACTATGATAAGTCTCAATATGTCTTACCTCATTTATTCTCAATTATTTGAATTCAGCATTGCCTTTTTTTTTCCAATTTACAGAAGAGAGAACTGAAGTTTAGTGGTTAAATAACGTACCCAAAGTTATGCAGCTAGGAAGCAGCAGCCTTCTGAAAGAACAATTGATCTTAACTACTTTGCCCTACTCCTCCAGCAGACTATTCAAATGATTAACTTCCTGGTACTATTGCTTATGAAAGTAAAATATTTTAATGCATGCAATGAAAAAACAGCATTAAATAAATTAGGAGAAATAGTTGCTGTTTTACTTTTTAAAAAATTGTCTAAGTATAAAGGTTATAGCTCTCCAAATGAGCAGGCAGTAAATTGATTTTTCTTGTAATCTGAAAATAGTAGCCATGTTTCCCTCTCAATGTTTGAGTTGGGGTTGGGATGGGTGGAACAATGTGGAATCATCTCTGTAGGTTTATATTGATTGCCTTCTCCAACACTGTGCATCTACCACTTTGCACTCCTGTCAAGCCAAGGTTACAGAATGTCTATTCTATAGTCCAAATACCATGCAGAAAACACCCATAAATAGGCTGTTTTCATGGGACTAATTCATTTCTATAGCAGTTCCCCTGAGGCGCTAAACAGAGAACCAACGCTGAGGATGGGATTTCCAAGGTAATTACATCTGACAGATAGCCAAAAATGTGAGACAGACATTGCAAAATTATAATAAGTTGAAATCCAGAGCTAATACTCCATCAATTCCTACTGTGATTAGTTTAGTTTGACACTTTTCGAAGCACAAATCTAAGCTATTGAAGTGATTTGTGCTTCATTTCAGTTTGCAAATGCTCCTTTTTCCTTAGAAACTTTCCAATCTTTGACTTGATTGACAGCCAGTTGATTTTTATGTAAAAGAAAAAAGGAGACAATGAGATAAATTAGTTATATGCTTTTCTCCTTTTTTTTTTTTTTTTTGAAAGGACAAACACTATAATTTAACTAGGTTCTGATCTAACAATACATTTTGGTCCAGTAATCAAATTTTGATCAAATGGATTTTTTAATATGTGTTAGCAAACACGACTATAGTAGTTAACGAGTTATCAAAAGGCCAAATAAAATTAACCATCACTTTGGCTAATATCACGGTCTAAATAATTTTAGAATTGTTGTGCTTCTGCATAGGGAGCCTTTGGGAAAGCCATCACCGAAAGGCTAAATAGTAAAACCTTGGGCACCTGAGCTCGGATGGGGATGCAAAGGGGAATATGTAAGGGTCTAAACAGGAAGATTTCAAAGTCAAAAGCTTATATATAATAAGGGAGACTTTAAAACATGTTATATCAAACCTGGAAGCTATTCTGTTCTTATCTTGCCAGAAGCTACAGTGAGATATAAAACTCCTCCAGCTGCTATATTCAACCTTACAAAAATATCTATACAAAATTGTAAACATAGCAGGGTCATCCCCAGGAAGTTGGCAACTGCAGTAGCCATTTTACTCAGTTATCATCCATGTAGGTCAAGGCTTAAAAATGGAATGAATGAAGGGAGCGTACCTTTTTTCAAAGAGGATAGAGCTTTGCTTATGCAAACAACTTCCAACAAATTACCACAATTTTGTTGTTCTTAGAAATGTAATTGATAAATAATCTGTACTAAAAGAGTAGACATGAAGCAGATAAAGAAAGACAGTCAGACAATTTCTTCCTTTATTATCAGAAGCCCTGATAACAAAGAGTTGATCATACTGAAGCAGACAGGAATGGGATCCATCGGGCAATGAAAGCAGATGTCAGCATGAGCTCATCACAGATCTGTTTAGTTTTTGAAACTTATTGCATTATGTTTACCCCTTAAGTAAGCAGTATATAGTTCTCAATGCATGGTGTTTGGTTTATTCATTCTCAGTAAACCTTTTTAGTGTCTTTATAGAGGTCAAACTCAAAGTTTGAGAGCTCTAAATTATCTGTAACAATATACAAAGGAATTAAAGTGTCGCCATATTAACAATGTTTAGAAAAGCCTAAGTGTTTTTAACAATACTAGGTATTGTTAAAGAAAAATATTTGAACTGGATGAAACTCCAAACGGCACTAAAAGTGAACGAAGCAGATAAGTTGAGCGTGGAAATAAAGTCTTGTCTTAGTGTGTTGCAAGTTATACAAGTGACTACTGTGCTTTGTGATGCAATGCCAGTTCAAGTAGGAGGAAGCAGCTGCTCAGCCAAATGTAAACTAAGCGGCCAGTTGTTCAAGGGGGTGGCTGCTAGACCACCTGCCTCTTACTAGGTAACAAAACACAAGACTCCTCTTGATATAACTGAGAGTATAGTACTCAACTGGTATCAAAATGGATATGCATTTTCCTCCTTGATATGAGGGTAATTTTGTAAACAATTGCATGCAATTACACACATATTTTTAAAGCATCTTTTTAGAGGAAGACACTGCTTTACAGCATGATATTTGTAGAAGTATTTGAACCATACATGATCAGGTACACAAAGTGTATATGATAAAACAAAGAGAAACAGTTGTGTACTGTTTATGTACTGAAATATCAAAGTATGAGACACATGTAACCTGTCTCAGGGTAAGAGCAGTTTCTTACAATTTGAGCTTGTCTAACCTAAAGGCCTTGCATTTGGACAATTAGATCAAAAGAGAATTCTTCCAATGAGAGCTCAGCAATTCTTCTATGGCAGATAGTGTTTTATTTACTAGAGCTGTCAGAATTCAAATACTAAACTTTGGAAATAGTTGATGTGACACTTTATAAATCAGATAAAGCAACTGGAAATGCATTACTGATGATTCGTGACCAAAATGAAATAACCATGATAAACCCATCAAAAACCTGTCTTGAAATGGGAGAAAATGTGACGGGCCAAAATATTGGAATCAGATTAAGCAAAAGGCAAAGCTATGATTTTGGAAGAAGGAAACTTGACTTACATGGACTATTGTTAACTCTAGAGATGCTCTGAAGTCAGGCATGTTGAATGTTTTGGACCATTAAACATAAAATACATCTTACACATGTTTATTTTAAATATCTAATTGTTTGACTTTACATACTCAGGACATGGTGTTACAGTTTATTGAATAAAGATTTTTAAAAGCCCTTTGATTCTAAGATAATTCAAAACATATTTTGCTTTCTATTTATAACATTTTGGAAATAGCATTTTGCTAAAAATTGGATTTATAATGCTTAAAGGAGTTCTAAAGTTTGAAGAATGAATTTCCTAGTTGAATATTTATGAAAAGTCCTTGATATTTTGAACTAGTGTGCATATACATTTTCTTATTGTTCGGTTATACCTATAAAGATACAGCATTGGGGAAAAAAAGAAGACCGAAAGGAACATGACAATTCACTTTTTTTTTTTTTTTTTTTTTTGAGATGGAGTCTCGCTGTCTCCCAGGCTGGAGTGCAGTGGCGCGATCTCGGCTCACTGCAAGCTCCGCCTCCCGGGTTCAGACCACTCTCCTGCGTCAGCCTCCCAAGTAGCTGCGACTACAGGCGCCCACCACCATGCCCGGCTAATTTTTTGTATTTTTTAGTAGAGACGGGGTTTCACCATGTTAGCCAGGATGGTCTTGATCTCCTGACCTCGTGGTCCGCCCACTTTGGCCTCCCAAAGGGCTGGGATTACAGGCGTGAGCCACCGCGCCCGGCCGCCAATTCACAGATTTTGAATTAGCTGATTTTATTGTTGAACAAAGCAAATACCCCGAACGCATGCAGGTAGCCAGCAAGTGGCTACAAACATATAGTGGGTTTTTATATGGAATTAAAGCTATAGTTGTTATAATTCTACTTTTAACAGTCAGTAGATACTGAATTTGCATCAGTAGTTACATGGAGCTTACTCTCACATTCTGTTCTTTCATAATTCTCTATCAGGCTTACTCTGAGATTTTGTTCTTTTCAATTTTTTATCAGTACCTCTGAAGGCTGCCCCTGACAGTGTATCCAGTACACATAAGTAGTCACCTCCTTCAACATTCTTTCATTCTTTAGTGAGGTTAGAGTAAGTTCAGTTTTCCTACCACAGGCAATCACCAATATTTTGACTACCTGCTCAAATATCTGAATCCAGTAGATTTATTCTTGCATCCTTCCTTGCATCCTATATAATGCCAGCCACATATTAGACTCTCACTAACTACTTGCTAAAACACAACAAATGTCTCTCATAAACAATGGGCTCAGCTTGGTAGAGTCAAGAACTTCCCTCTCTCTTTTTTTAATTTTTCTTTTAGATTTAGGAGTCCGTGTGAACTTTTGTTACATAAACTCATGTCACAGGGGTTTGTTGTACATATTATTACGTCACCCAGGTATTAAGCTCAGTAATCAGTAGTTATCTTTCCTGCTCCTCTCCCTCCTCCCACCCTCCCACTTCAAGCAGACCCCAGGGTCTGTTGTTTTCTTCTTTGTGTTCATAAGTTCTTATCATTTAGCTCCCACTTATAAGTGAGAACATACAGCATTTGCTTTTCTATTCCTGCGTTAAGAACTTCCCTCTGTTTCAGCTGATTTTAGAGTTTCTCCTCTTTTATTCTTTTCCATTTAAATGTTGCAGAGCACACGATGTAAGCTGGCTTGATGACACTGTTTTCTCTTCTCACTTCTTAGCTCACCCAGGTGATGGTAGTTACTAGAAGAACTTACAGTTGCTTCTTGGGTGAAGCAGGAAAGTTAGGAGAAGGAGGGGTGGAAACCTTTGCACTGCTGATGGCTTACAACCCTCTTTTCTCTCCTTTATTTCCCCTATTTTGTCACATTCTTACTTCCAGGGCTTTGGAGGAGGAGCTCCCATAGATATCCATCAGGAAAAGTGGAATTTCCCACTCCTGTGGCAAATGGCTATTGTAAAAAAGACATGCCCACCCATACATTCAAGGTTAGAACTCTGAATGCATTTTCTAATAAAAATTTTATTCCATTTTATGATTAGCTTACAAAGGTACTGTTTCCAGTATGCTTTTAGTAGCACTACGGAGAAAATGAACAATTGTAGTCCATCTTTGGAAGTTATTTACCATCTCAAAAAGTGTTTTTAATTTGTATTTTTTTAAATATCAAAAAGCTTTAAAATTTCCCAAAATTGACAAATAAAACTCTGCAATTTGATCTGTGAATAGGAGAAGGATTTTAGTAAATATTCCTGCCTACCATCCAAATCCCCCCATCAGAACCTAGGGACTCATTTTCAGCAGCTAGCACTGTTGGCTGATAGCTCAGAGTGGAATTCTTCTCCAAGAATTTCTTTCTTTCAGAGGAAGCTGCCATAATGTTATGTCCAATGCTACACTTCCTCTTTGGCATCAGTCTTCATCCAGTGACTGGTCAATGGAGTTAAAGCCCTGGCCCTTTGTTTTATCTGGGGCATGTCTGGAGGGCTAGCTCAGTACCAAGAGTCCTTGCAAGTTATTTGCTACAATTGCTTCTTAGTTTTTTTCCTTTGTCCAGTCTTGATTCCTTCACTCACTTGTGAGTGTTGTTCCCATAAACTCTCCCTCCCAGCTCTTTCACACAATTTTCACCTCAAAGGGAACCAACCTAAAACAGAAAAGTAATGTATTACTTGGATCAACTTAAAGCTAGTTTAAGTAATCGCTCAAGATTTCTAATATTTCTCCTTCATATTTATTATGATAATTATATTAGCATATACAATTTTAATTTTAATTTAAAAATATGTACATGTGGTTTTAAAAGTCAAATAGTATTGCATTATTTAAAGGAAATAGTAGTGCCTTGTCCCATGACTCTCAAAGCCCTTTATCCTGCAATTTCATGAATTTTTAAATTGTAGTCATTACTTACTGACTTTCAATTATAACAAATTAAGATTTACATCTCTTCTACTCACTCCTCCATATTGCCCACTACCATTTCCCAACTAACCAATTTGAAAAACAAAGTCATTTGTTTATATAAGCTTTAGTATACGCCATTTCATAATAATCTTTGCTGCTGAGCCACAGAGCATATTTTGGTTACATTTCTTCTCCCTTTTTACAACTATTTTTCTTGAGATACATTATTTCCTTTTACTTTTAAAATTTAGTTGGTTTATCACTTTTGTACCTATTTCTAATTCATCCCAAAACTTTATGTAAAATGCCTCTTGGTATGGTAAGACATATCCCATTATCTTTCGGCGATAATTTTCTCCCCCATAGGAACATTTGACATCTGTCTTGGTGCCCCCTGTCTTTCTTTGTTCTAAACTGCTTTTTCTCTATACCTGGGGCACAACTGTCATCTTGGGACTTCTCTTCTCCATTGCCCTGAAACTTGCTGTTCTCTAGTGTTAATTCTGCGTATCTTGGATTGCATGCCTTCCTTTTTCTTGGCTTTTACCCTTTGCTTTGCTGGAGTGTGTTCTCCAGTACTTTGTGAGAATAGGTGCATCTCTGAAATCAATCGTTGAGTCAATGAATGTCTGAACTTTTTATCCCACTTTCACCTTTGCTTGACAGTTCTGTTGAATATACACTATAGGTTGTGGATAACTATCTTTTTAAGAGAGGCTTATTTCTATTTTATATTTAAGCAAATTATGTAGTGTACATTGCTGATCTGAAGAAAATACACAAAAGTCTTTGTACTTCTACTGTTTAAAAAATTATTTTTAATTGTCAGTAATTGTGCATATTCATGGGGTATATAGTGATGTTTTGAAACATGTAATGTCTGGTGGTCAAATCGGGGTAATTAACATATACATCATGTTGGAGGTGATTTTTTTTCTCAGAATTTCAAAGACATTGCTCCAATTATTGTCTTGAGAATTATGTCATTCTAATTTTTTATTATTTATATGTGACCTTTTAAAATGTTTGCTTTTTCTCTGTCATATAGTTTCTTCTTATGATCTCTTTTATTCCTGGTGTTTTACAATTTAATATTAAAGATCTTGTTTTGGTCAGTTTTAATTAATTGAATTGAAAACTCTTTGAGCTCTTTCAATCTGGAAACTCATGTACTTCAGTTCTGGTGAAATTTCTGATATTCTTTCATTGTTAAGCTCCTTTTCCTTTATTTCTGTTCTTTTATTAATTGTGTTCTTTTGTTCTGGAATTCCTATTAGACATCTTGTATCTTCTGAAATGGTTCTTTTGTTTAAACATATTTCTTGTAATATTTTCTTTGTCTTTGTGACCTTTGTTTTTTGATTGTTTTACTTTATGGGTAATTTATTCAACTTTATCTTCCAAGGTTGAGAAATACTATTATCTTATTTTTAATTTTCTGGGGGCCTTTTTTTGTTTTCTGAACACTACTCCACCTGTTTTAAAAATAGCATTCTAGGTCAGGTGCAGTGGCTCATGCCTATAATCTCAACACTTTGGGAGGCTGAGTTGGGCGGGTCACCTGAGGGCAGTAGTTTGAGACCAACCTGGCAAACATGGTGAAACCCCGTCTCTACTAAAAATAAAAAATTAGCCAGGCTTGGTGGTGGGTGACTGCAATCCCAATTAGTTGGGAGGCTGAGGCAGGATAATCACTTGAACCTGGGAGGTGGGGGTTGCAGTAAGCCGAGATCGTACCACTGACTCCATCTCAAAAAAAAAAAAAAAAAAAAAGCATTCTATTCTTGTTTTATAAATACTGTGTCTCTGAAGAGATTTTTTATAGTTGCTTCAAATTTTCTTCATGTGCCCACATGGTTCGTTTTCATTTGCTTATTTCCTTGTTTTAGTTTTGTCTTCGAAGTGAAATTCTCTCTACTTGTATCTGGTGATTTTTGGCCATCCATTCATATTTAAAAGTGCAACACTAAAAGATTAATTGAAATTTTTGTGTTCACTGGTGGAATTTTCCAACTGTTGGGACTCACTGTGAGGGACTGGATGAGAAAAAAACCATTTCTTTGGCAACCTCACCTTTCTCATATACTTTCCAGATTTTTCAGAGAAGAGAAGCTTCCCATCTGATGGAATATAAAACCACAAGCGTTCTGGCGGCTAAAGTGAAAGGAGCTAAGTATTTTACATTGAGCATACAGGATTTCATCCATTACCTTCATTATTTTTGATGTCTCCCAGCAGAGCCTCTCGTGTTTACCATCTCCAGAAATTAAACCACTTGGCTAGAGTAGAGAGGTCTAATTATTTTTTATATAGATTTAAAATAAATCTAATTGCCTTCAGCTTCACCTTACATGCCTGATATCAGAGATAGCTAGTGCCTTACCCAGGCTCTTTGTGGAATTCCAAGGTACCAATTGGTTTATCTTTTCATCACTCCCTTTCGCTTACCCCCAGCATCTGCCTCTCCTCTCTACCTAAGCACTCAATAGAGGGGAGAAGGTTGAAACCTAAGCTAATGGCCAGTTATCCATCTATTTTCCATTTTTCTCAATTTTGTTGACTTTTTCTATCTGTTGTATATTCTCTCCTATTCTGTTTATCTTGGTGAATTTGTGTATTTTTATTGTCATTTTAGTGGCCTTTCAAGAGGGAGCAGAGATACACTATTGTGTTCAATCTGTCATGGCTAACTGGAAGTTTTTAATTATTTGTTTAGTTCTGTCTTCCCTGCTCCACATTTATCTGGTTGAATTGAATGTCTGGGAATAGAGAAATGACTAACACATAAAAGGAGCTTAATAAATCTTCACTAAATAAATGGGGAGTTGCAAATTTATTTTAGTGTATAAATGCATATAACTTAACTAAAACTTACCTCAAATTATAAACTACTTGTCAAACTCTTTAAAAACTCCCCCGTGGCATTATCAGTAATGCCACGATGCCAAGAGGGAATTTTTAAAGAGTTTGACAAGGGTGGGCTGCTGTAGAAGAGTAGAACTCTGGGCAGGTGATGGTATTAGAGTTCTGGGCATGTGATGGTATGATTAGCTAATACTAACTCTGTGAGGGTCCATTCTAAAAATGAATATTGAATTTTTATCATATTAGAGCGAAGCAAACATTTTATCTCTTTTCCTCAACTTTAACAACAATTTACACCTAAAACAGAATTCACAGATATTGCTAATGCCCTGGTAGATGCTTAAGCAATTATTTGAACTGTATATGATATATTCAAGAAGATTATTGATTAAAGAAAGAAAGCATTTTATTTGAAAGTTTTACTTCATAATGACATTTCTCTTCAATTTCATCAATTTTCAGTAGAGTATTTTCATATCATTCTGTTCCCATGGTTGGAAAATTACCATTGTGATTGTTTTCTTCAGTAATTAGCAATTTTAAGACTGTGCAACAGAATCTGAATATGGTCTTGCATGATAAATTGAGAATAACATTTTAAAAGTCATAAGTTGTGCTACTTTTTTGTAATATTATATGCAGTCTGTTTTTAGGGGGTGGGTTTTGAAGTGACATATATAGATAATTCATCAGGGTAAAATTCAGTTACTTGATAGTTTTCATATGTTGTGTATATTGTCAAAAATCTAAAATTGCATTGCTACAAATTAGCCTGCCACATGCCGTACTCTGCCGTGTAACATATGGCCCAGCATACAGCAATAATCACCAAAATCTGTGTCAGTGCCTTCAGAGAAAATGAAATTGTCGCTGTAGAGGTGCAATGCTAGCAAATAAAAATGAAATCTTAAGTTTTACTTACACTTACATCTAATTCTTAAGGTTTAAAATATCACCTGAATAAGCTGTTTGGGTCATATATATAGGTCTAAATCTTTGAAGGTTTTCTCCACTATAGGCAATTAAAATAACTATTGAGTAGTTTGTTTTGACAACTGATTTTGACAAGTTAACTTTCACCTTACTAATTCTTTTGTGTAGGTACAGTTAAACTTTTCTCTTCTTGCTGCCTCGGAAGATTAATTTGTTGAATCACTGAACTTTGTATGAATTCTATCTATTTATTCTCAGAGGTACTTAATAAAAATATTATTTAAAAATGTGTTTTAGTTATTTGACTCGTTTTAAAAATCTTTTAAGTTTTACATATTGAAATAGAGCCTGATACAAATGGTCATGTTTTATAAACTATAAAAGCATGTTGAGAATCAAATAAGTTACTGCATAAAATTAATTTTTATATATGAGATTACTTATGTTTAATGTATATTTGTGTGCATATGGTTCAATAATGATATCTTAACAATATAAATTTTTTCTATGATTAGTTTTTTTCTAAGGAATGGTATGGGAAACTAAGTGTTGTGGAAAATTACTTGCTATGCAAAGTTCCCAAGTGACTATTGACAATGCAAGGAGGGCTCCAGTATTAGAATCTAACCTGCAACACTGCCTTGAATCCTAGAAAGGGAATGTGAGATATATTAAAAACATTGGTCTTGAATATTAATGACTTCTTCCTAACATGAAGAGTTATTTAGTTCTTTGGCAAGTGGTCCTCAGGTCATCTTATTATTATATAGGCCACTTTACTTTGTCTTGTCTTTAAATACCTTTTACTTAGCTCATTGCATTGTACCTTAATTTTTAAGTTAGCTATTCCAGTTAAGAAATTTCCACATATTCTATCTCAGAAGGTTCATTTATCCAACAAATATTTATCTGGCACACACTATGTATTGGATACTGTTTTAGGTGCTGGAAATATAGCAACAAACAAAACAGACAAAAATCTATGCCCTTATATTCTTGTTATATCCTAGCTTACATTTTAGTAGGGGAAGAGATGTACTAAACAGGATAAATAGAACTATATATGGTATGTTAATCTGAAATTAAGGTACTAAAGGAGAAAAAAAGTAGGGAAGGAGACAGATGGTTTATTGGTAGAATAGCTCTTCAATTTTAGATAGGATGACTAGGAATGCCTTTTGAAGAGAATAGATGTGAGAGGGAGCTGAGTGACTGTTTGGAGGAAGAGAATTCCGGATGGGGGAAGAAGAGAAAAAGTCCCAAGGCAGGAGGGTGCCGGGTATTTATAGGAGGAGCCTAATGTGTCTAGAGTAGAGTGGACACTCTGGACAGTAGTTAAGGAGGAGGTCTGGGACGTAATAAGTGTGAATGTGAGGAGCAGATCATGTGGGTCCTGGTAAGTCCATACTGAGAGTGAAATGGGAAGCCACTGCAAGGTTTTGAGCAAGGATGGGTGTGACTGATAGGTTTTAACAGAATTGCCTTGGTTTCTAGGTTAAGGATAGCATTAAAGGAGCAAGAGCAGAAACGGAGATCAGAAAGGAGTCTAATGCACTAATCTAGAGAGAGATTGGTGACTTCAACCTGGGGACTATTAGTAGTGATGTGGACAGAGGCTAGATTTTGAAGATAGAGCAAAGAAGATTTGCTAATAAATGAGATGTGAGGTATGACAGAAATGTAATTTCCCTAATCATCAGGGAAATGTAAATCAAAACCACAGTGAAATATCATCTTATCCCAGCTAGAATGGCTATTACTAAAATGACAAAAAACATCAGAAGCTGGCGAGGATACAGAGAAAAGGAAACTCTTATACACTGTTGGTAGGAATGTAAATTCCTATAGCCATTACGGTAAATAGTATGGAGATTTCTCAAAAAACTAAAAACAGGACTACCATCCAGTCCAGCAATCACACTACTGGTATTTATCCAAAGGAAAGAAAATCATTATACCAAAGGGATACCTGCACCCCCATATTTACGGCAGCACTATTCACGATAGCAAAGATATGGAATCAACCTAAGTATCCATCAACAGGTGAATGGGTAAAGAAAATGCAGTATATATACACAATATAATACTACTCAGCCATAAAAAAAATAATAAAATCCTGTCATTGATAGCAACATGGATGGAACTGGAGGACATTATGTTAAATGAAATAAACCAGATGGAGGAAAACAAATATTGCATGTTCTCACTCATATTTGGGGCTAAAATTGTTGATCTTAGAAAGGAAGAAAGTAGAATGTTAGTAACCAGAGCCTGAGAAGGGTGGGAGAGCCTGAAGATTGTTTAATGGGTACAAACACAAAGTTAAGCAGAAGGAATAAGTTTCGATGTTCAATAGCATAGTAGTATGACTATAGTTAACAACAATGTATTGTATATTTCAAAATAGCTATAATAGAGGACTTGAAATATTCTCAACACACAGAAATTATAAATGCTCAAGGTGATGGATACCCCAAGTAACCTGACTTGATCGTTGTAGAGTCTATGCATGTAATAAGATACCACATGTACCCCATAAAAATGTATAAATACTATGTTTAACACTTTTTCTTAAATACAGAAAAAGAATTTAAGTTTGGCTTTTTTAGGTATGAGATGCCCATTAAACATTCAAATGAAAAGACTGACTGGGAAGTTGGATATTCAAGTCTGGAATTTAGAAGACAGACATGAGCATATAATTTGGGAGTTATCAATATACATAGATGGTATTATAAGCTCTGAGACTGATGATCCCATTTATGGAAACTATGACAGTTTCTGCCATTATTAAGAAAGGTCATCATATCAGATTTTTAAAGTAATGATATTTTTAAGGTAATGGTATTTTAGGGATGCTAAATTCTTTGCAGTTTCTAGGACTAAGTATATTTTTCCAGGCTTAGAAGAGGTGCAGGTGATAAAAGTATTTGTCATATAAAACAGAAAAAAAGGTTATATTAAAATGTTAAATAAAAAGGAGTATGCAAAATTATATACATTATTTAATCAGAATAATGTAAAATATGCTTAGACAAATATGCGAAGGAAATCTGACATTTTTAATGATGATTGTCTTGAGTATTAGGAGTATTTGTAAAATTTTTCAATTTTCCAAACTTTTATTTATTCTCCAGTTTTTTTCATACAAATATGGATGATTTTTAAGATGAAAATAAAAAGTTTCTTCCTGTGAGCTGATCAATTAATGCTTGGATTCCTAACAGAACCCAGTGCCTAACTGCACTGAATTTCCTCATTTATGATTATATGTGTTATGATATAAAAACATAGAAATTGACAGTGAAGGGCAATCACCAGTCTCACCTAGATACCATACAATAACTATTTAGCTTATTTACAATTTATCAGTACCTGAGACAAGATTTTCTAAACAAACCAAAAAGAAAACAGGCATCATATTCATATTCAACTTAATCCATGAATCTCACTATATTCAGGCTGCCCATTATTTCCAAATCAAATTGATGCAATTTCCAGCTCCCTTTTTGGTCTCTGATCTCCTTCTCCAGCACACAGGCTCCCTTTGGGATTTCTTTTTTAACATGAACTTTCACCATGGGGTTTTTTTTTTTTCACCTTGTTCTTCCAGACACTCTGAAGAGTTTTGATTCTTCAAGGTTTACTTCAAAGTACTTCAAAGAGGGACCTCCTGAAGTGGGGTAAAATAGATTTAACAATACTAACCTACCTCATAAGGCTGCTGTGAGGAATAATAATACAAAGGACTACAAAGCACTTTGTAAATATAAAGTTCTATACAAACGCTTAATAATAATTACTGGGCACAGCACAATGTAGTCTTTTGTGCATTTTTAGAAGTGCCAATGAGTACGCTAAGTTTCCTACCTCCAGCCATTTTTTGATTCCTATAATAAAAGTGTGTTATTTTAAATTGTGTACAGAACATCCTTGTGCTCCATGTCTTGGATGCATTCCCAAGAAAGAACTGAAACGTCAGGCTTGGGAAAAGAAGCAGGGCATCCCAGGTGCAGCTCTCTTCATGTTGGAAGATGTTTTGGCATAGCAGGAAAACCAGAGATGGATAACCCTATGTTATTTGTTTCTCTGACTGGACAGATATATGTTCTGTCCATTGGCAATATAGTTGTGATATGCAGGGCTGTGCTGTCTGCCTTCAGAGCAACATCAAAATTTACTTAAATTGTGCAATCTCACCTCTATTTTTGATGATGTAAGGGAATCAACCATATGCTTTAAATTTTCATCAATTGTCACTGGCATTAAACAGTTTCAAATTTCTTGTGTTTTTTAAGAGTTTCTTTTACCCACCCCTTTAAATCACTGGACGTTTACAGTTTTGGCCTACCAGTCTCGTTTCTCACATCATTCCTTCAGTGTCTGAAAGGTACCCACAATCACTTTGGAGACCATCTACTTGTGGATATTGGAGTTTTCAAGAAATTATTTTTGTAATCAAAATAGTTTTGATATAGAAATCTTCTTATAATTTTTTTCTGAGATGAAGTCTGTATTAATCCATTTTGCATTGCTATGAAGAAATCCCTGAGGCTGGGTAATTTATAAAGAACATAGGTTTATTTGACTCACAGCTCTGCATTGTGCTGTCATCTGCTGAGCTTCTGGTGAGGCCTTGGGAAGCTTTTACTCAGGGCGTAAGGCAGGGGGAGTAGGTGCATCACATGGCAAGAGAAGGAGCAAGAGAGATTCCAGGTTATTTCAAACAATCAGTTTTCAAGTGAACTAATACAATGAGGACTCACTCATTACTGTGGAGAGGGCACCAAGCCATTCCTGAGGGATCTGCCTTCCTCCCACCAGGCCCCACCCCCCAATATTGGGGACCACATTTTAACATGAGATTTGGAGGAGACAAGCATCTGACCTAAATCTTCTCCATAATAGTCTCCTATTATAGTAGCTTTTATTTATTTATTTATTTATTTTTTATTTTTATTATTATTATTATACTTTAAGTTCTAGGGTACATGTGCATAACGTGCAGGTTTGTTACATATGTATACTTGTGCCATGTTGCTGTGCTGCACTCATCAACTCGTCAGCACCCATCAACTCGTCATTTACATCAGGTATAACTCCCAATGCCATCCCTCCCCTCTCCCCCCTCCCCATGATAGGCCCCCGTGTGTGATGTTCCCCTTCCCGAGTCCAAGTGATCTCATTGTTCAGTTCCCACCTATGAGTGAGAACATGCGGTGTTTGGTTTTCTGTTCTTGTGATAGTTTGCTAAGAATGATGGTTTCCAGCTGCATCCATGTCCCTACAAAGGACACAAACTCATCCTTTTTGATGGCTGCATAGTATTCCATGGTGTATATGTGCCACATTTTCTTAATCCAATCTGTCACTGATGGACATTTGGGTTGATTCCAAGTCTTTGGTATTGTGAATAGTGCCACAATAAACATACGTGTGCATGTGTCTTTATAACAGCATGATTTATAATCCTTTGGGTATATACCCAGTAATGGGATGGCTGGGTCATATGGTACATCTAGTTCTAGATCCTTGAGGAATCACCATACTGTTTTCCATAATGGTTGAACTAGTTTACAATCCCACCAACAGTGTAAAAGTGTTCCTATTTCTCCACATCCTCTCCAGCACCTGTTGTTTCCTGACTTTTTAATGATCGCCATTCTAACTGGTGTGAGATGGTATCTCATTGTGGTTTTGATTTGCATTTCTCTGATGGCCAGTGATGATGAGCATTTTTTCATGTGTCTGTTGGCTGTATGAATGTCTTCTTTTGAGAAATGTCTGTTCATATCCTTTGCCCACTTTTTGATGGGGTTGTTTGTTTTTTTCTTGTAAATTTGTTTGAGTTCTTTGTAGGTTCTGGATATTAGCCCTTTGTCAGATGAGTAGATTGCAAAAATTTTCTCCCATTCTGTAGGTTGCCTGTTCACTCTGATGGTAGCTTTAAGAAGGCTGAGGCAGGAGAATGGCGTAGACCCGGGAGGCGGAGCTTGCAGTGAGCTGAGATCCGGCCACTGCACTCCAGCCTGGGTGACAGAGCAAGACTCCGTCTCAAAAAAAAAAAAAAAAAAAAAAAAAGAATGAACTTGGTTTTCTAAAGCACAAGGCTGTATCACTGTCACATCTGAGAGAGAATAGGGCCTGCGCTGGAGGGAAACTGTGTATACTCTCTGGTTTAAAAAAAAAGGGAAATCTTTGGTGTGTAAGAGGGTGAAATTCAGTGTAGGGAATATCTGATCAAGATATTCATTTTTCAATAGACATTGATTCAGTTGCTACTGAGTTTATGTACTGTATATGGTGCTGGGGACAAGTTAATGACAAATAAGACACAGTATCTGGCCTTGAGCTAATCAAAGCTTGATAGTTGAGTTAGACATATTAAAATGCAATCTGAATAAGATGACATACATATTACAAAGAAGGTATTGTACAAAGTGAGATTGCAACTAGAAAGATGGAAATACTCTTCTTGAGGGAGTCAGGAAATTTTCACAAAGGAAGTGACATTTGATCTGGGTCTGGATGATTATTAAGCATTTTCCAACATTTGAGGAGTTTGGGCATAGTAACTGATTTATGACCTTTCATGGCATAATTGGAAATGGTGAGAAAGTCAAAGTGGCTGAAGAATTGATTAAAAACGGAGATGAAAATGGAAAGATTGGCTGGGGCCATAGTGAGAGGAGCCACGTGTGTTATCCCAAAGAGTTTGGGATGCCCTTATATGTGGGGGAGTTAGCTAAAGTTTGCATGATTATATTTGTGTTTTAGAGAGATGACTCTGATACTGTATGGAGAACAGTCTAATTTAGGAAACCGCTGAAATTGTTAGACTTTGTCTAAAAGAAGCCTGCAAATCCTTCTGAGTAAGCATCCCAGATACTCATATCTGGATGTAGCAGTTGCTTCCGAGGCCAACCTCTCAGCAACGTCCTTAGGAATGCCTGCTAATACTTGAGAGGCATATGGCTTCTTTCCGACTAAAACATCTTTAGCTTTTGTAAGCCACAGTGCCTCTGGCTGAATGGTAGATAAAACCTCTAGTATAATTTTAGTAGTTTGGTGATGATCAGGAATCTTCAAGATAGGTGGGAGTCTTTTTTGTTGTTTCAGTTTAATCTTGCTAACGTCTCCTGCACATGGAGATAAATCCTTAAATAGAGTTTACACAACAGATTTTTTTACACTTTTCAATTAGTCTAATCATACTACAATTTCACTTGACTACAAATATAGCAACAGCAATTATACTTTATGCCTAATTGCTAATTGCCTATAAACTAAAGATTACTTACTTTTGCAGACTGCTAGTTCAGGTTTACAGAGCATCATGTATTCAATTCATAACAGTGCCCACCAGCAATGTGAATTTCAATCTATATTCTTAACATATTAGATGAATTGGCTACATCCATCGGGCATTCCCTTTACTACTTATGTTTTTGCTCTTGAGATATATGAATTTTTACCCAACCCTTTTTTAATTCAGAAATTTCATTTTATTTTTTAAATCAGTATTACTGAAAAGTAATTTATATAAAGTAAAATGCACATATTTTAAGTTTACAGTTCAAAGATTTTTGAAAAGCACATGTACTTTCAAATGAGTACCACCAATCCATTTAAGACACAGAATTTTTTTTTCACCCCAGCACACTCCCTCAGGCCCCTTTGCAGTAAACCCATTTTACAGAGTGGTATAATGGACATCAGAGAATCAGAACAGAGGAAGGCAGGAGGGGAGTGAGGGATAAAATCTACATAACAGGCACAATGTACAACCACTGATCTGATTTCTATCTCTGTAGATTAGTTTTGCCTGTGTTAGGACTTCAGAAAAATTCAAGTCATATAGTAAGTACTCTTTTGTATTAGGTTTCTTTTTGAGATTAAATCACATTGTTGCATGTACCAGTAATTGGAGCCTTTCTTTCATGAGTACTAGTCAATTATATGAATATGTCACAATTTGTTTATTCATTCACCTGTTGACAGACATTTGTATTATTTCTAGTTTTGCCTATTATGAATAAAATTGCTGTAAATGTCAGTGTACAAGTCTTCTTTGGGGAAATATTTTTTCTGTTTCTCATAGGAAAACACTAAGGAATAGAATTGATGGTTTTATGGAAAGTGCATGTTAAATTTTATATGAAATTGCCAAATTGTTTTCCACAGTGTGCCATTTTATTCTCATCAGCAATGTGTGAGAGCTCTGGTTGCTTCACATCCTGATTTGTTATTGCCAGTTTTAAAGTTTTAGTTGTTCTAGTAAATCTGCAGTGGAATCCGATTGTGATTTCTTGATGACTAATTATGTTAAACATTTTATAAATGAGTTATCTTCATATTATTTCAAGAGTTTAAAAAATTTATCCTGGCTATATCTGTTACGAAATACATGTATTGTGAATATTTTTCCCAATCTGTGCCTTATATTTTCATTTTCTCAATGGTATCTTTCAAAGAGCAGAAGAGTTAAATTTTAATAAAGTTTAATTTGTTAATTTTTTTAATGGCTTGTGTTTTTTTGTGTCCTGCCTAATAAATAATTGCCTATTCAAGTTTGTAAAAATTTTCTACAATATCTTGTTCTAAAAGTTTTATAGTTTTATACATTGAGGTTTATAACTTATTTAAAATTAATGTTTGCATATGGTGTGAGGTTCTTTTTATTTTTCATTTGGATATCCAGTTATTCTAGCATGATTTGTTGGAAAGATTTTTATTTCCTTATTGAATTGACTTGGCATTCTGCTGAAAATTAGTTGGCAATATGTATGGTTCTATTTCAGAATGGTCTACTCCATTCCTGTCATCTATGTTTCTATCTTTTTGCCATTATTACCCTGTCTTAATTACTGAAATTTTATACAAGTCTTAAGATCAGGTAGCATAAGCTCTCCTACTTGATTCTTTTTCAAAATAATTCAGCAATTCTAGCTTCTTTGCATTTTCATATGCATTTCAGAATCTGCTTGCCAATTTCTCCAAAATTGCTATTGGAATTTTTATTGATATTGCATTGAATTACATATCAATTTGGGGAGAACACAGTTTTTCAAACTATTGATTCATAAACATGGTGTAACTCATTTATATAGATTTGTTTAATATATCTCAGCAATGTTTTATAATTTTCTGTGCAGAGGTCTTGCATATCTTTCGTTAAATTGATACCTATGCATTTTATGTCTTTGAAAGACATGAAAATTGTTTTTAGAAATCTCATTTCCAATTATTTTTTGCTAACATGTGGAAATACTAATTCCTGGATATTGACCTTTTATCTTGCAACTTTGATAAGTTCTCTTACTGATTGTAGTAGTTTTCTTGTAAGTTCCTTAGAATCATGTTCTCTGAAAATGAAGATTTCCTTTTTTTTCTTTCCAATATATGGACTTTTAAAATTTCTTTTTATTGCCTTTTTATTTTGGCTAAGATATCCAGCACAAGATTGAATAGAAATGCTAAGAGCAGATATCCTTGACTTATCTCCAATGCTGTGAAGAAAACATTCAAACTTTTATCATGAAATATGTTTTCTGTAAGATTTTTCTTCATAAGATTGAGGATGTTCCCTTAATTTATTGTTTGCTGAGATGTTTCTTTTTTTGTAATGAATGAAGGTTGAATTTTTAAAAGGTATTTTAGACCTACTGTGATGATTATGATTTTTCTTCTATATTGTTAATTGAACAATTTGTTCAATTTTCAGCAAATCTTACATTCCCTGTATAAATATCACTTTTTAATATAAGTTATTTTCCTTTTATATATCACTGGATTCAATTTTCTAATACCTTTGAGTATTTTTGTGCCCATATTCACGATGGATATTGATGTTTAATTTTCTTTGTTTTAACATGTTCATCAGATTTTTATATGACAGTTTTGATGGCCTCACAAAGTGAATTGAGAAGTGCTTTTTCTACCTCTGTTTTTATGGAAGAATGTTTTAAGATTATGTTTATTTTATTTTTTCTAAATGTTTGGTAAATCTGAGTTAAACTACCTGGGCCTGATGTTTTCGTTTTGGGAACATTTTGATTACGAGTTCAGTTTCTTAATTTTTTTATTGAAACAAAATATTTTACATATTATGGGGGTACATGTGAATATTATTGCATGGATAAAATGTGTAATGATCAGGTCAGGGTATTTGAAATAGCCATCATCTTGAGTATCATTTCTATGTGTTGGTACAAGTCCTCTCTTTTAGCTACTTTGAAATATACAATACATTGTTGCTAACTATAGTGACTCTACTCTGCTAGTGAATATCATTATCTGTGACCATCTTCATCATTTTGCTGTTTTTGACTTAATGTCTGTTTTATTTGATATTAGTGTAGCTACTCCTACTCAGTTTTGGTTTTCATTTGCATGGAACATCTTTTTCCATTTGTTTACTTTGAATCTGTATGTGTCTTTACAGGTAAAGTATGTTTCTTATAGAGAGCATATAGTTGGATCATGTTTTTTATCCATTTAGACAATCTGTATTTTTTTATTTTTATTTTTTATTTTTTATTGTATTTATTTATTTATTTATTTTACGGAGTCTCACTCTGTTGCCCAGGCTAGAGTGCAGTGGCACGGTCTCGGCTCACTGCCAACTCAGCCTCCCGGGTTCATGTCATTCTCCTGCCTCAGCCTCTGAATAGCTGGGACTACAGGCGCCCGCCACCATGCCCAGCTAATTTTTTGTATTTTTAGTAGAGACGAGGTTTCACCATGTTAGCCAGGATGGTCTCGATCTCCTGACCACGTCGTGGTCCACCCACCTCAGCCTTCCAAAGTGCTGGAATTACAGGCATGAGCCACCGCGCCCGGCCGATAATCTGTATTTTTTAAGTGGAGAATTTAATTTATTTACATTTAAGGTTATTATTGATATGTGAGGTTTTATTACTGTCATATTCTTAATTTTATCTGATTGTTTTTTATATTCATTGTCTCTTTTTCTCTTATTTTTTGTCACTGTGCTTCGGTGGTATACTGTAGTGGTACCACTTGAGTTTTTCCTCTTCCTCATTGGTGTCTTTGGCTTACCAGTGAGTTTTATACTTTCATATGTTTTCATCATGGTAAATGTTGTCCTTTCATGTTCAAGCTTAAAACTATCTTGAACATTTGTTGTAGGACCAGTATAGTGGTAATAAATTCCCTCAGTATTTGCTTATAGAGGAAAGACTTCATTTCTCTTTCATTTATGAAGGATAATTTTAATGGATATAGTATCCTTGGATGGCAGTTTTATTCTTTCAGCACTTTGAATATGTCATTTTTCATTCTCTCTTGGCCTGTAAGGTTTTTGTTGAGAAATTTACTGATCTAGTCCTTTGTTGATACTTCTGATTATATTTTTTATTTCATTCAGTGAGTTCTTCAGTTCCAGAATTTCTGTCTGATTCTTTTTAAAAATATCTAGCACTCTGTGGTAAATTTCTCACTCTTATTCTGAATTATTTTTTTGATTACCCTGTACTGTTTTTCAGAATCTTCTTGTATCTCATTGAACTTCTTAAAATCAGTATTTTTAATTCTTTATTAGGGATTTTTAAATTTCTTTTTGATTGAAATCTGTTGCTGAAGAGCTATTGTGTTCCTTTGGAGGTGTCTTTTTTTGTGTTTTTGCTTTCTCATTTCTTTCTGTGTCTTGCATTTGTATCTGTACCTCTGGTATAATAGTTACTTTTTCCTTTTTTTTTTTTTTTGCAATTGCTTTCATATGGGAAGAAGTTTTCCTGAAAATATTTGTATGTTGTTGGTTGGGTAGGGTGCTTTGGCTTTGATTTTGGGTGTATGCAGTAGTGTGATCTCTGGGATTTTTGGTTGTAAACAATGTCAGTGATAGCTGTGATTTCCTTAGTGGCTTAGGGTACAGTTATTAATGCTGGCTGTGATGAAGTTTTGCTGGGGGCCAGAATAACAGATGGCCCAGTTGTGGGGCCTCAGTGGTGGCAGTGACTGAGCATGTCTGTCCTTGGGCCCCAGGTGGCTTGTGCTGGCACTTGTGTTGTTAGGCCCAAGCAGTCTGATTTGGGGGCCTCCACATGGTTTGCTTGGATGTTGGTAGTTTCTATCTCTTGGCCTGATGGTGGTACATGTGGGTGAATGCCAGCTGTGGTGGTATCAGCATGTTATGTCAGCCTGTCCTCAGACCCTGGGAGGAGTGTTCATGTGCCAATAGTGGTAGACTGTACTGAGTGATTTCCAGGCCCCTGGACAGCATACTGAATGATTGAGGGGATGGGACTGGGCTAGCAGACTTAGGCTGTTTTGAAGTGTGTTCAGGTGCTTGTCGTCATAGGCAGAGGCAGGGTGATTCCCAGGCTGTTAGTGGAATGCTGAGGTGTGGAGAGTGGCAGCGGTGCTATGGATCTGCCACTGGGAATATCACTCCTCCAGTGACTGAGGTGAGGTCACTCTCAGTGGGAGTAGCATAGGGAGGTAGCTGGGGAACATGCAGTTTCCTCATGCCTCAATCACACAGCAGCCTACATCGATATTGGTGGGATTTTTACTCAAGACATGTGAAAGCACCTGGCCTGCGCTTTCTATCCTTGCCTTGGTGGTGGCAGCAGCAACAGCAGCCCAGATCCAGGCCCCCAGGGCAGGACATAGACCTGTGGAGGCTAGGCTTTTGGAATGGTGCCAGCTGCAGATGGAGTTATCACCATGGCATGGGGTGGAGCACATTTCAGCAGGAGCAGTGTAGGCAGGTGTCTGTGGGGAGTGTGGTTTGCTTGCACCTCAGTTCTCTAGAAGCCTGCAGCAGCAGTGGTGTGATTTGTCCTTGAAGTTTATAAAAGACCTCAGGTTCCTCTCTGCCCCTTTCATTGGTGGCATGGGTGGCATCAGCCTCAGAGCAGGATGCAGTCCTCTGGGGCCTTGGCTTTCAGAATGGCACCAAGCCGCAGTTTCCCAGGGCTCAAAAACCTATGGGCATCTGCAGGAGTTCCCTTTCTGGAACAACGCCTCTGTGTAATCTCTAGGTTACTCCCTGTGTTAGTTTTGATACATGTTTCAAGGGGTTCTCTCATGGCTAAGACTGTAAAAGACCATAATGCAAGTATGGAATGCTGAGGGTATGTCTCTTACAGTTTCCCCATGTCTGGGAGCTTCCCTCAGTTCCCAGGCAATCCTGTCTGAGAAGGCTTTCTCATCTCCCTTGTCTTACTTGCTTCTGGTGCTTCTCATCACTTCTCTTTCGCGTCCCAGTGTACTCTCTTAGACAACCTACTTGAAGTGTGAATATCTACTTGCTATTTTTGTTCCTATCCGTGGAGGAGGCATATTCTGGTTGCATCCAGTCAGCCATCTTGAGCCCCAGAGACAATTTCTTTAGCAGATTTAGAACTATTCATAGTTGCTACTTGTTCTTGTATCGGTTTTAGTCTTATTTTTTCAAGAAACTTGTCAATTTCATCTAAATTTCCAAATTTATTGGCATAAAATTATTTATAGTAGTCCCCTAGTATTTTTCCAATGTCTTTTTGAACTGCAATGATATCCTTCATTTCATTCTTGATGTTGGTAATTTGTGCATTTCTTTCTCTTTTAATTCTTAATAGTTTTGTATAGGTATATTGATTTTTATTAATCTTTTTAAAGAACGCATTTTGTTAGTTTTTTCCTAATGTTCTCTATATTCTATTTGTACTGGTATCAGCTCTTGTGTGTATTATTTCTTTCCTTTTACTGACTTTGCATTGTTTCTTCTTTGCTTTATGGCTTTTTACATAGGAATTTATGTCACTGTTTTAAAAGCTTTCTTCTCTTCTAGTATATTCATTTAAAAGTATAAATTTTGTCCAAGCATTGTTTCAGCTAAATGCCACAAATTTTGATATATTGTACTTTTAATAACATTTAGTTAGAAATATTTTTTATATTTCTTTTGTGATTTTTTTTCTCTGACCTCCTTGCTATTTAGAAGTGTGTTAGTTTACTTCTAAGTATTGGGGAGTTTCTATATTTCTTATTGTTAACTTCTTCCATTTATTATAGCCATAGAATATAATAAATCTTTTCAATTTCATCAAGACTTATTTTATGACTTTTCACATGGACTATCTTGATAAGTACTTTATGTGTATTCTTTTAGTTGCAGCTTTCAGAGTAAGTGTTCTGTAGTTTTGTCGTGTGGAATTATTTAATATCAATTAGATCAAGTCGATAGATAATGCATTTCAAACTTTATATTTTGACTGATTTTAAGTCTATATATTTTACTTTAAAATACTGAACGAGAGGTTTTTTTAATCTCCAAATATAATTGTGGGTTAGTCACAATTTCTCTTTACTTCTGTTAGTTTTTTCCTCATGAACATTGAGGCTCTGTTATTAGGTGCAGGAAAAGTTAGAATTAACATATGTTATTGGTGAATTACCTCTTGTATCATTATGAATTGTTACTCTTTATGTCTTATAGTACTGTTTGTATTGATATTAATATTGACACATTAGCTTTCTTATGCTTACTCTTTGCATGGTGTATTTTTATTTTTTCCTTTACTTTAACTTACTTGTGTCTTTATGTTTAAAGTGTATCTATTGTCGAAAAACATATGGTTAAATCACCCTGTTTATTAAGTCTAATAGTCTCTGATTTTTTTTTAACAAAGCACAGACTGTTTATTTTCAAGGAATAATTGTGATGTGTATAATTGTAATAGGAGTTTCTAGTATGCCACTCAGAAATCAATAGATAACATATACAATAAATAAATACATAGAAGATTTATTTAGAATTTCTTTGTGTTGGGAACATTAAGAATTTGCTTTTCTAGCTATTTGAAAATATTCAATAAATTATTTTTAATTATAGTCACCCTGTAATAGACCATATCAAATATTCAATAAATTTGAAAATATTCAACAAATTATTTTTAATTATAGTCACCTACAGTGCTATAGGACACTAGATATTCCTCCTATCTAGTTTGATTTTTAATTGGAACGTTAATCCATTTACATTTAATATGATTATTGCTATGTTTGGATTTATTACTTTTGAATTCATTTTCCATTTACCTTCAGTTTCATTCCCCTGTTGCCTCTTTCCTGCTTTATTTTTTCTTAAAATGATATTTTTAGTATTCCATTTGATATGGTCTGAATGTTTTATGCTCCCAAAATACAGATAGTGATATTATAACTGCCAAGGTGATGGTGTTAAAAGCTGGGGTCTTTTGGGAGATAGTTAGGTCATGAGGGTAGAAACCTCATGAATGGGATTACTATCCTTATAAATGAGGCCCCAGGGAGCTGCTTTATTCCTTCTACCATGTGAAGTCACAACTAGAAGGCTACATTCATGAATCAAGAAACAGGTCCTCACTAGACATTGAGTCTGCTAGTGCCTTGATCTTGGACTTCCCAGCCTCTAGAACTTTTAAAAAATAAATTTCTGTTGTTTATAAGCTACCTAGTTTATGATATTTTATTATAGCAGACTGAATGGACTAAAACCCCAGCTTATTTGTCTATTGGTTTCTTAGATGTCTTCTTTTTATTATATTTATCATTTGTTCTAAAGTTGGCAATATGCATCCTTGACTCATCAAGGTCTGTTTAGACTCAATATAGTACCATATCCCATCTCACAACTGTCACTTCACACTTTCCAGGTACAACTTCACGAAAATAATAATCTTACAACAATATAATTCCACTTACCTTTCCTATCATCAGTGCTATTTGTTGTCACATATTTTACTTTTAGTATGTTATAAATCCCACTTTTCACTGTTACTAGTTTTGCTTCAAACTGTCATCGTCTTTTAAGAAAATTACATGAAGGAGAAAAAACAGTCTTTTTTATTTATTCATTTGTTTATCATTTATGGGGCTTATTCTTTCCTCTTGATATAAATTCCCATCTGTTATCATGTCTGTTTAGTCTGAAGAATGCCCTTTAATATTTTTTTTCTTTTAGTGCAGGTTTGCTGACAACAAATTTCTTTAGCATTTGTTTATCTGAAATTATCTTTGTTTTACTCTCATTTTTGAGGATGAATTTCTCTGGATGTAGATTTCCTAAATGAAAGTATTTCCTTATAGTATGTTAAAAACCTACTTCCTTTGTCTTTGGACATTTATCATTTCTGAGAAGTCAGTTGTCACTCATATTGTTGTTCCTGTTTTAGCATACATTTATCTCTGGCTGCTTTCAAGATTTACTTTTTGTACATATTTCTCAGACTATCGACCATCATATTTCAGATGTGCTTTTTCCTTGAATTTAATTATCTTGTAACTGATTGAGCTTCTTTGATCTACAAGTACATTTAAAAAATATTTTTGTGTACATAGTAGATATATATATTTATGGGGTACGTGTGATATTGTAATATGAGCATACAATGAGTAATAATCACATCAGAGTAAATGGGATACACATACCTCAATAATTTATCTTTTCATTGTGTAATAAACAATCTATACAGTTTTAGTTATTTAAAAATGTACAATAAATTATTGTTGACTCTAGTCACCCACTGTTATCAAATAGTAGATTTTATTCATTCTGTCTGACTATATTTTTGTACCCAAGAACCATCTCCACTCCCACTCCCAACCACAACTATCATTCCCAGCCTCTGGTAACCATCATTCAACTATCTTCATGAATTCTATTGTTTAAAATTTTTTAGCTCCCACAATAAGTGAGAATATGCACAGTTTGTCTTTCTGTGCCTAGCTTATTTCACTTAACATAATGACCTCCAGGTCCACCCATGTGGCTGCAAATGACAGGATCTCATTCATTTTTATAACTAAATAGTACTCCATTGTGTATATATACCACATTTTCTTTATCCATTTGTCCATTAATGGACACTTAGGTTGCTTCCAAATCTTGGCTATTGGGAACAGTGCTGCAGCAAACACAGCAGTGCAGGCATCTTTTTGATATACAGCTTTCTTTTCCTTTGGATAAATACCCAATAGTAGGATTACTGACTAGTGGGGTAGTTATATTTTAACTTTTTTTTGGAACTCTCAAAATGTTCTCCATAGTGGTTGCACTAATTTTAATTCCCACTAACAGCGTATGAGAGTTCCCTTTTCTCCACGTCCTCATCAGCATTAATCATCACCTGTCTTTCGGATAAAAGCCATTTTAACTGGGTTAAGATGGTATCTCACAGTAATTTTGATTTGCATTTCTTTGATGATCAACAATGTTGAGAACCTTTTCATATACCTGTTTTCCGTTTGTCTTCTTTTGAAAAATTTCTATTCGGATATTTTGCTCATTTTAAAATCAGATTATTAGGGTTTTTCCTACATAATTGTTTGAGCTTCTTATATATTCTGGTTATTAATCCCTTGTCAGATAGGTAGTTTGCAAATATTTTCTCCCACTCTGTGGGTTGTCACTTTGTTGATTGTTTCTTTTACTGAGCAGAAACTTTTTAACTTGATGTGATCCCATTTGTCCATTTTTGCTTTGGTTGGCTGTGCTTGTGAAGTGGTACTCAAGAAATCATCCCCTAATCCGATGTCCTGGAGAATTTCCTTAAAGTTTTCTTGTAGTAGTTTTATAGTTTGAGGTCTTAGGTTTAAGTCTTTAATCCATTTTGATTTGATTTTTGTATATGGAATGAAATAGGAGTTTAGTTTCATTATTCTGAATACAGATATGTAGTTTTCCCAGCACCATGTATTGAAAAGACTGTACTGTCCCTTTCCCCTAGGTATGTTCTTGGCATATTTTGTCAAAAATGAGTTCACTGGAGATGTATGGATTTATTTCTAGGTCTCTATTCTGTTTCATTCATCTATGTGTCTGTTTTTACAACAGTGCCATGATGTTTTGGTTACCATAGTATAATTTGAAGTCAGGTAATGTAATTCTTTCAGTTTTGTTCCTTTTACTCAGGATAGCTATAGCTATTCTGGGTCTTTTTTGTTTCTGTATAAATTTTATAGTTGTTTTTTCTACTTCTGTGAAGAATGTCATTATTATTTTGACAGGGATTACATTGAATCTATAGATTGATTTTAGTAGTATGGACATTTTAACAATACTGATTCTTCTAATTCTTAAACACAATGTTTTACAGTATTTATTACAGAGATCTTTTACTTATTTGCTTAAATTTATTCCTAAGTATTTTATTTCATTTATAGCTACTGTAAATGGAATTACTTTTTTATTTATTTTTCAGATTGTTTGCTGTTGGTTTATAGAAATGTTACCAATTTTTTGTGTTGATTTTTTATCCTGAAACTTTACTGAATTTATCAGTTCTAATAGTTATTTGGTGGCATCTTTAGGTTTTTACAAATATAAGATCATATCATCTGCAAATAAGAATAAGTTGACTTTTTCCTTTCCAATTTAGATATGCTTTATTTCCTTTTCTTCTCTGATTGCTCTAGCTAGTACGATGTTGAATAACAGTGGTGAAAGTAGGCATCCTTGTTGTGTTCCAGGTCTTACAGGAAAGGCTCTATTCCCCATTCAATGACACCAGTTGTTGGTCTGTTGCATATGGCTTTTATTGTGTTGAGATATGTTCCTTCTATTCCGAGTTATTTGAGGGTTTTTCTCATGAAAGGGTGTTGAATTTTTTCAAAGGCTTTCAGCATCAATTGAAATGATCATGTAAATTTTGTCCTTTATTCTGTTATGTGATGTATCACATTGATTTATTTGTGTATGTGAAACCATCTTAGCATCCCTGGGAAAAATTCCACTTGGTCATAATGAATGAGCTTTTTAATGTGTTGTTGAAGTTGGCTTTCTAGTATTTTGTTGAGGATTTTTACATCAATGTTCATCAGGAATTTTGGCCTGTAGTTTTCTTTTCCTGATGTGGCTTTGCTGGTTTTGGATTCAGTAATTCTGGCCTTGTGGACTGAGTTTGGAGGTATTCCCTCCTCCTCTACTCTTTGGAATAATTTGAGTAGAATTGGCGTTAGTTCTTTTTAAACTGTTTGGTAGAATTCAGCAGTAAAGTCATTGAGTCCTGGGCTTTTCTTTGCTAGGATAATTCTTATTATGGGTTTGATCTCACTACTTGTTATTAGTCTGTTCAGGTTTTGGATTTTTTGTGTGGTTCAATCTTGTTACATTTTATATATCGAGGAATTTATCCATTTATTTTAGGTTTTTCAATTTATTATCATATCATTGGTCACAGTATTATCTAATGGTCCTTTAAGTTTTTGCTGTATTAATTGTAATGTCTCCTTTTTCATTTCTGATTTCATTAATTTGTGTCTTCTCTCTTTTTTAATTTGTTGGCTAAAGGTTTGTCAATATTATTTGTCTTTTCCAAAAACCAACTTTTTAATTTGATATGATTTGGTTGTGTTCCCACCCAAATCTTGCAGTGAATTGTAATAATCCCCATGTGTCAAGGGTGGGCCCAGGTGGAGATAACTGAATCATGGGGGAAATTTCCCCCATACTGTTCCTGTGGTAGTGAATAAGTCTCATGAGATCTGATGGATTTATAAATGGGAGTTCCCCTCCACAAGCACTCTTGCCTGCTGCCATGTAAGACATGACTTTGCTCCTCATTCACTTTCAGCCATCATTGTGAGGCCTCCCCAGGCATGTGTAACTGTGAGTCAATTAAGCCTCTTTCCTTTATATATTACCCAGTCTCAGGTATTTCTTTATTAGCAACATGAGAACAGACTAAAACATAATTCATTGATGTTTTGTATTGTTTTTATTTCAATTTCATTTATTTCTGATTTGATTTTTATTATTTCTTTTCTTCTACTAAATTTGAATTTGGTTTGCTGTTGCTTTTTTAGTTCTTTAAGATGCATAGTTGTTTATTTGATGTTTTTCTACTTTTTTGATGTGGCTGCTTATTGCTATAAGATCTCCATTTAGTGTTCCTTTCACTGTATTTCATAGATTTTGTTTTGTTGTGTTTCAATTTTCATTTGTTTCTAGAAATTTCTTTATTGACCTAAAGAAATGCAGGGCCTGAGACAGGTAGCTAGCACTGGGATATGTCAGAAACCTGAGGCTCCTGAGGGCTGCCTGCCACTGAGGACTGTCCAGAGCCCAGGATCTCTGAAGTCAGGCTGGCAGTGGTGAAAGATAGAGATTGAGTCTACCACGCAAACCTAAAATCTTGAGCTGTGTGGTCCCATCTGGTACTGAGGTGGGTCTAGAGGCTTAGTATGTGAGTAGCAGCCTGGATTCTGAAGTTGTGGGGTCTTCTTGGTGCTGAGTTTTACTGTGGTGGACTCAGTGTTTGGGATCCTGAGGAAAATCCTGTGCTTATCTTCCTCTCTTCCCGCCAAGTGAAGAGTATGTCTTTTCATGATCTGCTGCCTGGAATTGGAAAAGAGGTGATTTGGGTAATGTAAAACTGTCCTTCCTATCCTCTTCAGTGTATCTCTTTATTATTATTGTGCTACAACCAGACACTGTGATCTTTCATCTGGTTTTCTTAGATTTTGTAAAGATATTTTGTGCATGGAGCAGGCACAGTGGCTCACACCTGTAATCCCAACATTTTGGGAGGCCAAGGCAGGAGGATTGTTTGAGCTCGAGAGTTTGAGAACAGCCTGGGCAATATTCTGAGACCTCACCTCTACAAAAAAACTTTTTTTTTAATTAGCTGAGTTTGGTGGCACGCACCTGTAGTCCCAGCTATTCCAGAAGCCGAGGTAGGAGGATCGCTTGAGCCTGGGAGGCAGAAGTTGCAATGAGCCATGATCGTGCCACCGAAGTCCAGCCTGGGTGACAGAGCAAGATTCTGTCTCAAAAACAAACAAACAAACAAACAAACAAGCAAACAAAAAAAAAACCCCAGCAACTATGGTTGCTAACAGAATAATTTAGTTTACTATCCAAGAAAATAAATATACCACACTTGGATACCAGGTAATGTAAAATGGTTCAAAATTCCCTAACACAAAATATGCTAAATATTTCATCTCTACTTTTTAATTAAAGCAACATTAAAATATTAGTTTTCTGACTTGAGATAGCTGTAGTTACAGAAATAAAATACAGTTGTGATATACTTTTCACTTATTTAAGCTAACCTAACTTCTGATCAAGTATATATTACAGAGAGCATATGGAAGATTCCATTGGAAAACAGTCCAACTTCTGTATAAATCCTCAGAATAAATTTTCTAGAATTTATTTTATATCATTGAAAATTTTTATTTATATGAAAATATTTTCATTCAATCTAAACCCTGAAAGCAAATGTTTTTATACATTTACAAAACATTTGGTTTTTAGAATATCTTTCAAGTGAAAGATATTCATCTGAAAGAATTGCCACTGTAGACACCCTATCTACTCTTCTCTGCCCTGTTCTTTGCTCTGGAAGGACATTTGTGAGCAATACTGAGCTCCCTTGCACTGTGGCTTCCAGTCAGTTTTGATTAATAAAGATCACTAACATGAGATCAAAAGAAACAAAGTGAGATTATGGTATTTATACCACAGATGTTCTGATCTCTCAACCAGAAGTCACATCTCATGTCAGGCAGCC
Organism: Macaca nemestrina; assembly: GCF_043159975.1. Taxonomy (NCBI): domain Eukaryota; kingdom Metazoa; phylum Chordata; class Mammalia; order Primates; family Cercopithecidae; genus Macaca; species Macaca nemestrina. The sequence goes on along the minus strand of NC_092135.1, from coordinate 78,756,638 downwards.
CTCTCCCCAAGCCTTCTATGTCTCTGGATGCCAGGTATATAGATATATTTTTTCTCATGTCAACTTCTCACCTGGGTGATAATCTCGGCTCCAGATACTGTTACCTCCCTTTCCCCTTCTTGTGTGGTGTGGTAACAGCTGTTAATTAGTTCTGGAGCATTACAGTATCACTTGTAGTTTCTCCACACCTTACCCACAATAAACACCCTCTTTATTAAAATAGTATCTAATTACTCAATTAGTATGCATTCTCATTACACTCAAAACATTCAGCTAAAGTTTCCTTCCAGGACTTTGACTGATAACTTTACCTAAAAATCTTATAATTATGTCACAAATATATGCTTTAATTTATTCGAGAAAATAGGGTTTACACTTAACACAGTATTTGGGTTTTGTTCATTATTAGTGCTTCAGTGTTTTGTGTTGCCACCTTTCTTCCCTTCAGTTCTATCAAAACGTGTAATGCCTGGTTCCTCTATTGCTTTACATGCTTACAAGTAAAAGCTATTGAATTGTGTTAATGTGATAGTTGGTTGGCTCACATATTTTCAGGTTGACAGGTATTTTCTGGAAGTAATGCTTTAATTCAAAGAATTGTGGTAGATTTCTGAGGAAATTTTCCCAAATTTTTTGAAAAGATACTTACTTGGGCAAGATGGTCAAATAGAAGCATCTAGCAATTCTCCCCACTGCAGGAACACTAAATTGAAAAACTATCTAAACAAAAAAGAACCTTCATAACAACCAAAAATCAGGTTAGCAAACTCTGTAGTTGATTTTAACACCGTATTAAGGAAAGAGGCATTGAAGAGGGTAGAAAAGACAGTCTTGAATAATGTACACCACTCCTTCCTCATCCCCTGGTAGCAGCCACCTGGCACAAAGAGAGAATCTGTGTACTAGAGGGAGGGAGAGTGCAGTGACTGTGGGACTTTGCATCAGAACTCAGCTTGCACCCACAGAAGGAGCATTTAGACCAGCCCTAGCCAGAGGCAAATCATCCAGCCCAGTAGTCAGAACCTGAGTTCCAGCAAGTCCTGCCACCATAGGCTAAAGTGCTCTGAGGCCCTAAATAAACCTGAGAAGCAGTCTAGACCACAAGGACAGCAATTCTTAGGCAAGCTTTGATACTGTACTAGGATCGGAGCCAGTGGACTTCGGGTGCATGCAACCTAGGGAGATACCAGCCAAGATGGCCAAGGAAGTACTGGTGCCACCTCTTCCCGAGCCCCAGGCAGCATAGCTCATAGCTTCAGGTGAGGTCCCGTCCTTCCACCTGAGGAGAGGAGAGAAGAGAATAAAGAGAACTTTGTCTTGAAACTTGGATACCAGCTCAGCCACAGTATAATAAGACACTAGGTAGAGTCTGAAGGTGCTGTTCCAGGCCCTAGCTTCTGAATCTGAATAGCATTTCTAAACACATCCTGGGCCAGAACAGAACCCACTGCCTTGAAGGGAAAGACCCAGTACTAGCAGAATTTATTGCCTCCTGACCAAGGAGCCCCTGGGTTCTGAATAATCAGCAATGGTAGCCAGGCAGTACTCACTATGGGATTTGGGTGAAACTCAGAGCCCTGCTGAGTTCAGGTATGACCCAGCACATTCCCAACTATGTTGGTTGCCTGGAGAGATCTCTTCTGCATGAAGAAAGGAGAGCAAGGAGTAAAAGAGACTTTGTCTTGCAGCTTGGATGCCAGTATGACCACAGTGGAGTAGAGCACCACGCAAGCTACTGAGATCCCCAGTTCTAGGCCTTTGTTCTTGGATGGCATTTCTGGAACTTCCCTGGCCCAGAGGGGAGCTCACTGCCATGAAAGGAGAGACTCAGGAATGACAATATTCATCACAAGCTGACTGAAGAGTCCTTGGCCTTGAGTGAACATCAGTGGTAGCCAGGCAGTACTTGCCATCTGGGAGCCAGTGCCTGGAACTGAAAACCATAGGAGTCTACATGGTGCTCTGTTTTACTGAGCCTGAGCTGGCACCCAAACCTCAAGACGAAGTCCTCCTCATTCTTTCTTTCCCTTTGGTCAAGGGAGGAGACACCCTCCTTTGTCACCACCACCTGGCATTTCTGGACCCATACACTGGGGAGGGCCCTTTATTGACCTACTGGTCATTCAGGAACATATTGTTCAATTTCCATGCTTGTATAGTTTCCAAAGTTCCTCTTGGTGTTGATTTCTAGTTTTATTCCATTGTGTTCAGAGAGAGTACTTGATATGATTTCAATTTTTAAAAATTTTTAATACTTGTTTTGTTGTTTATTAAAATTCAAAAAGATAATTAAAAATAGCTATGGTCTTTACTTTAGAATTATCCATATATCCATGCCAAGGAGAGGAATGTATATTCTGCATGAGTTGTATGAAATATACTATACATATCTATTATATCCATTTGGTCTATAGTGCAGATTAAGTCTGATGTTTCTTTGTTGATTTTTTGTCTATATGATCTCCAATACTGAAAGAGGAATGTTGAAGTCTCCATCTATTATTGTATTGAGATTTACCTCTCTCTTTAGTTTTAATAATATTTGCTTTATATGCCTGTGTGCTCCAGTGTTGGGTGCATACATATTTACAATTGTTATATTCTCTTGCTGAATTGACCCCTTTATAATTAGGTAATGTCTTTCTTTGTCTCTTTTTATAACTTTTGTCCTGAAGTCTATTTTTTCTGATATAAATATAGCTACTCCTGCTCTTTTTTAGTTTGCATTTTCATGGAATATGTTTTTCCATCCCTTTATTTTCAGGCTATGTTTGTCTTTATAAGTGAAGTATGTTTCTTGTATGCAACAGATCATTTGGTCTTATTTTTTTTTATTCGCTCATCCACTCTATGTCTTTTGATGGGAGAGTTTAGTCCATTTACATTAAATCTTATTTTTAATAAGTGAAAACATAGTCCTTGTCTGTAATAATATAGACAATCTTTGCTCTTTCATTAAAGCAAAATCAGTTAACTAGCTCTTTTGCCTATATAAAATAGCAAAGATAATTTCAACTAGTTCATTTATTGAAATGACTCAGTTTTAGGGAATTACTTGTTTAGTTAACCTATTACTTTTGCATTAGGCAGATGTAAGTCATGTGAGTGATGTTAACTCAAAACACGCAAGCCTTATCATTGTTTCCAAAGCAATTAGTACGCTGTTTGGAAAAAATGCCTGGACATTTCCCTTTCATAGTTAGTATTGTTGGTATAAAGCCATTTTAAAAAACCTGTTTAAAACTAAAACTAAAAAAGAAAGAAAAAGAAGACAAAAAAAGCCTTGGGGAGGGCATTTCCTTTCAAAGAAAGATGGCTAAATTAATCTAACAAATGTTGAATACATTCAGCCAACTGTTTAATGAAATTGGGAAATCTAGGCTCCTTAGGAAAGGATTTCTTGTGGTGACATTACAGGACTGGCATGGGAAAGGCAGGAAGACAATCCTTCTATCCAATTTCTATTGAGCTTTGTAAAAGCCATCCAATTATAAAAGCATTCTTTCTCTGATCTGGGGCTCTCCTGTGCATTTTAAACTCCTCTGAGTATTTTTATCTTTGCTCATATTAAGAGGTTCTATACGAAGTTATCTTTAGTGAGAGCTTTTTCAAGCATATTTTATTGGCACCTTGAGATGCAGTAATGTAACCCATTCCTACCACTCCAGTGCGATACACTGAATATGACATTATTTGGAGTCTCTGAAATAATAATTTACACATAGGGCTATGAAATACAAATGATTCACAAAACAGTCATGAAATAGTTATGGAAGATTTAGAAATAAAGCTTTTAAAAGCATATTTGTAAGGACAATGAGGTGAAAAATCAATGTAGAGAGAACTAGGATTTATATTTTTCACCAGACTGCTAAGGGCACATTGCCATAGAAATGGATCTATACAATTATTCACCACCTGTAATATACAGAGTTATAAGCACAGCTTTTTAGCAATTAAAAAATTTCAGTTCCCATGATAAAATTTTAGCCAATGCAGAAGGTGGTGTCTCTTGTCACCAATATATGGACATGATGGCTGAAAGCTAACAAATGCCTATGAATCCAAGAGAGAAATGCCCATGATCCAAAATGAAGAGGAAACATAAAGTCAAAGTGAGCAGGAGCTGAAGCTAAATGGCTGGTGTTAGCAAAACAACATATAGATGGGGAGTGGGGCACGAGACAGCAGTTGGAGGAACCTTATTGATCTCTTTGAGTGGAAAAGGAGTCCACTTTGAAGGATCCTTACAGTCAAAAGCAAGAGTTGAAACACTAGTGCAGAGCCAGGATTCAGGAAGGGACTGGCTTGACTGAATATGGTGCTGAGATGTGCGTTAAACCTTGATATGGGATATGACTAAGCAGTTTGCCTCTGGCCACAAGAGTAGACTCAAACTCCTTTTCAGGAGCTTGAACCCTGATAAGCACTGCGAGGTCTAGAAAAGGACTATGTATACTGTAGGTGGGAAATATTTACCAAATAGGTGAGTGAACAATAGGCAGACAGTTACCTAACATAATGCTGTCTCCAATTTTCTTGAGTACCTACCATGGTTCAGGAATGTTCTATGCATGGGGATACAAACATTGAAAAAAAAAAAAAAAACATAAAACACTTGCCCTCCTGAAAATCACATTTTAGCTGCCCGAGCATCAATCATAAATAAATGTGTAACTGTAACTAAAAAATAGGTCATGTAATGACAAGTGCTCTGAAGGAAAATAAAGCGAGTTGAATAGGAGAGGAATAGAGGAGGGGGTGCTATTTTATAGAAATTGGCCAGGAATGATTTCATTCATGAGGTAATATTTGAGCAGATCCTTAAAGACATTAGAGCATGAGACGTGCAGATATCTGGGGGAAAGCACACCAGGCAGATAGAACAGCAAGGGCGAATGTGCTGAGGCAAAGGTGTTCTTGATCAGTTCAAGAAATAGCAAGGAAAGGAGTAAGAATAACAAATGCATTCATCTCCTGAGGTTGTAGAGGGTGGCTTATGTAGGGTATTATGATCTCTGCTGGGAACTTCAGTTTTTAGTGTGTCACATGATTTGATATAGAAGGATCCATCTGGCAACTGTGTGTTGAATACACTTCAGGGAAGACAAGAGTGCGAAAACCAATAAGAAGCCTACAACAATATGACTATTCTTGTGAAAAATCTTAAATAAATTGCTACCATATAAAATCCGTCAGGACTAAACAGTAATGCATTTCCAAGAGACTTTATTTTAGGAGTATAGAGATGAGTTAATATCAGAAAAACTATTAGAGCAGTATACTATATTAACAAATTAAGAGGTTTAAGGGAGCATTTGGTTAAAGAAAGCAATAGCTTCCAAAGAAGCAACTAACATAATTTGATGCTTATTATATATAAACTCTCTGCAAGTGAGGAAGATAAGTGAACTATCTTTATATAAAAGAAAACTACAAAAATCTCTTGCAAATATTTAGTAGGAAAACATTTAGAAGCATTTTGACTGAAGTCAAGACAAGAACATATACTGTCAGAATTATTATTTAATATTTTACTGAAGAATCTGGCAGATACATTAAAACCAGGAAAAATTTTAAAATAGCATAATGAATAGGAAAGAGGAGGCAAAGTGATTTTGATTTGTAAGTGATAGGACATACATTAAGACTAAATATCTGCAGTCACAAGAGAGAGTATAAAAGAATTTCTAAATACGAAAAAACCCAATTTTATGCATCAGTAATAACCAAATATAAAATCTTATAGAAAACAAATAATCCTCAAAAATATAAACCTACAGAAACAAATGTCAAAAAAGATGTAAAACATCACTATGAAAGAAATTATAAAATATTATTAAAGCACATAATAAATGTGATGAACTGCCATGGTTATGGGTGAAAAAACTAAAACTAGAGATATGCCAAATTTCTACTTTATTAACCCATACACATAATGCAATTTAAAGAAAATTCCCAGTGGCATTTTACATGGAACCAAAATAAACTGATTCTGAAATCTATATCAGAGAGTCACGGTTCAAAAATGTTATCTAAAACAATTCCGAAAAAGTAGAACCAGAGGGGCCTTCTCCTAGTGTATTGTTTATGATCATATAAAGTTCTAATAATTGAAACAATATGGTATAAAACTAATGTCAAGCACCTATGAGAATTTAGAACATAATAGCAGAATCATTAGAATTCTGTTGAAGAAAGAAAGTATTAATAAGTAAATGGTATTAGGAAAGTTGGTCTTTTATAATGGAAAAAGAATTGACTTTTATGTATATTCACTTATATTCTTTATTCTTTATACTTATATTCATTATACTTAGTATACATCACTTCCAAATACTTTTCTTTTTCTCCCCATGCATTGTTTTTCCTAAAGCAGAAATTTACCTTTATTTTTCAAAAGCAGAAACTGAAGTCTTCCAATTCTGTTTAATCAAAGTTTTTATTAGAATTTGATCAGAATTGAGTAATAGCTGACTAGTACTGTGGTGACTGTCTGAATTAATAAAAGAAAGTAACTGAGGTTCTGGAAGAATAAGACTGAACAAATAATATTCAAATTTTACATATCATTGAATTACAAAATTCCAATTTCAATGCTGACTTTTCTTTTGATGTTTTATGTATTTTCTTCAGGTCATAACATACCTTAATAGTTGAAAACAGGAGGAAGACATTTAAAAACAACATGGTGATTTATTTTAAAGGCCAAATCACAAGCAGATCCATTTCTGTACAATTTCTGTAGGGGATGGAAACATGCAAAAGGTAATATTCTATATGACCATAATAACTTGAACACAGACCTATTCATTAGGATTTTATAAACAAATTGCATGATATTGCCAATGTTGTTAATCAAACAACTTTAACACTAGGATTTTAACCTAATAGTTAAGGCAGTCCATGCATAGAGTATACAGTGGTTCTTATGTGTTAGTGTGCAGATTAATTGTTGGACAAGGCTGCTACAAATGAAGATCCCCATACTTCACATTATAGAGATTCAAGTTGCAGGTTCTGGAGGGGAGCCCAGGGCACTTCTATGGTAACAAGCCCCAATGTGATGGATGCAGGCAGCTCTTTGACCGCACTCTGGAAAAGGTACGGTAGAAGAATCAGAGGGAAACTAATTTTTGGCTTCTATTTTGACAAGTGGCATTTCCACCTTTCTCATTCTCCTTTTTCCTTTCTGCTCCAAAAATTCAAAGAGGCAGGTAATTGAAATGGACATTGGCTAGTGTGGGCAGGGAGAGAAATATGAATTCTGTTTACACCCTTAATCCTAATGTCCTTTAAGGTATATTTGGCTATTTATTGAGGTTCTTCGTATATTTATGGACAGTGACTTGGTCCAAAAGACCTGGGCACTTGGTCTAACTTTTCAAACATTATCTAACCTCTGAATCTGGAATAACCAAATTGTAAGTTGACTTAATTCACAGGAGTGCAGTGATGGTAAAATGAAATAGCGTAAGTAGAGTGATAAGTGTGATGCAAATGAAAATCGTATCTTCATTACTACGTTGTATTTATTAAATATGGCTAAAGTACTCTAAAGGTACATGTCTACACTTTTTTGAACATGGAGAGTTTTTATATAATTGTGCTGAAAGAAAGGGCACTAATTACTATGAGCTCTAAATAAGAATTCAACTTTGAACTTTCAACATAAACAAGTATATTTGCAAATCTTTGCTTGATGAATTGGATATAGCCAGAAAGACTTAACTGCTCCAGACGGAACTATAAAAATGATGATATCTTTTCTATTTCTTTAGTTAGTTACTTGACATCTCCACTATCCCCATTAGCCATACAAGACCGAAGTTCAGAATCCCTCTCTGAGCTTCAGTTATCCAAGATTCCCTAGATGTACTCAGGTCCAGGGTTGTTGAAGCTTCTCTCAAAGATCAGGTGATGAATAGTGGGACATTCTGACCAGTTTGCTATAGTTTCTTGGTTTAGGGTTGCCCTTGCCTCTGCTTCCACCAGAGTGTTGTATTACAATTTGGTCCTTTACCAAGGACTACTGTTTTCTATTCAGTCTTAAAATCTTTGCTAGATCACATTCCTGTACTAGAGTGGTTGTCATACTTGACATCCAGGTTACAGTTTTTGAAAGTCACATTTATGTGTAGAACACTTGTTTTATACCTAAATGATGAGGCAAAGAGGTTTGAAGGGGCTTCCAGTCTCAGGCATTGTTTATGAACCTCTCAGCCCTGGCTTTAAGATGCTCCTCTGTATCATGGCAAGATCCTCTTTGCAGTGCTTTATGTCCTTTTCTATCAATGATCCCCAGTCAGACCATCTCAAATCCTGAGTGCGGGGATTGAGTTAGATTGATGTCCCTTTCTTTCCAGTAGCTATATTTGTTGATAGACAAATTTTCTCCTTTCTCTCCTGAGATGAGTACTATATTTCAAGGGGGTATTAGGATTAGCAGCCTTCATCAAACCAAAAAAATAGATCTTTACACTCTTTTCCCAGAGTAACTGGTGCCCAAATGGCATTTGGAGAATAGGAGAGGCCAGTTCAGTGACTCTCAAAACAAAAAATAAATAATACAAGCTATCTTGTGTTTTCTGAATTTCACCTAAACAAGCATTGCAAACCTGCACCTACCTGTTGAACACAGTCTCTGGATTGTTTAGTTTGAGCAGCCCTTTACCAGCATGGGATTTTGAAATTTTGTGCTTTAATGCCTTTAAGTGGGATGTACATTCACTTTTCTTTATATGGTCCATTACTCCTGTTATATTCAAACAGTCTGTACACAGATGCATACATCCTTACCCTTGTGTTATGGTTTGGCTGTGCCCCCGCCCAGATCTCATTTTGAATTGTAATCCCATAATCCCCATATGTGATGGGAGGGACCGAGTGGGAGGTAATAAATCATGGGGGCAGTTTCCCCCATACTATTCTTGTGATAGTGAGTAAGTCATCATGAGATCTGATGGTTTTATAAGGGACTTCCCCCTTTGCCTGGTTCTCATTCTTCATTCTCCTGACACCACGTGAAGAAAGACATGTTTGCTTCCCTTCCCACCATGATTGTAAGTTTCTTGAGGCCTCTTCAGATATGCAGAACTGTGAGCCAATTAAACCTCTTTCCTTTATAAATTACCTAGTCTTAGATATGACCTTATAGCAGTGTGAGAATGGACTAATACAGTAAATTTGTACCGATAGGATGGGGTGCTGCTATAAGGATACCCAAAAATGTGGAAGTGACTTTGAAACTGGGTAACAGGGAGAGGCTGGAACAGTTTGGAAGGCTCTGAAGAAGACAGGAAAATGCGGGAAAATTTGGAACTTCCTAGAGACTTGGAGAGCTCAGAAGACAGGAAGACGAGGGAAAGTTTGGAACTTCCTAGAGACTTGTTGAATGGCTGTGACCATAATACTCATAATGATATGGACAATGAAGTCTAGGCTGACGTGGTCTCACATGGACATGAGGAACTTGTTGGAAACTGGAGCAAAGGTGACTCTTGTTATGCTTCAGCAAAGAGACTGGCGGCATTTTCCCCCTGCCTTAGAGATCTGTGGAAATTTGAACTTGAGAGAGATGATTTAGGGTATCTACTGTAAGAAATTTCTAAGCAGCAAAGCAGATAAGAGAAAGCAGAGCATAAAAGTTTGGAAAATTTGCAGCCTGATGATGCAAATAGGAAAGAAAAACCAATTTCCCGGGGATGAATTTAAGCCAGCTGCAGAAATTTGCATAAGTAACGAGGAGCCGAATGTTAATCATCAAGACAATGAGGAGAATGTCTCCAGGGCATTCCAGAGAGCTTGTGGGAGACCCTTCAATCATAGGCTCAGGCTTAGGAGGAAAAAATGGTTTTGTGGGCTAGGCTCAGGACCTCACTGCTGTGTGCAGCCTAGGGATATGGTGCCCTGCATCCCAGCTGCTCCAGCTGTGGCTTAAAGGGGCCAAGATATAACTCGGGCTGTGGTGTCAGAGAGTTCAAGCCCTAAGCCTTGGCAACTTCAACGTGGTGTTGAGCATGCAGGTACACAGAAGTCAATAATTGAGGCTTCGGGGCCTCCATCTGGATTTCAGAGGATGTGTGGAAACACCTGGATATTCAGGCAGGAGCTTGCTGTAGGGGTGGAGCCTTCATGAAAAAACCTCTGCAAGGGCAGGACAGAAGGGAAATGTGGGGTCAGAGCCCCCACACACAGTACCCACTGGGGCACTGTTTAGTGGAGCTGTGAGAAGAGGACCACAGTCCTCTAGACTCCAGAATGGTAGATTCACCTACAGCTTGCACCCATGTGCCTGGAAAAGCCACAGACACGCAACACCAGCCCGTGAAAGCAGCCTGGAGGGGGGAGGTACCCTGCAAAGTCACAGGCGCAGAGCTTCCCAAGGCCATGAGGCCCATCTGTTGCATCAGTATGACCTGGATGTAAAGCATGGAGTCAGAGGAGATTATTTTGGAACTTTAAGGTTTAAGGACTGCCCTACTGGATTTCACTTGCATGGGGCCTCTAACCTCTTTGTTTTGGCCAATTTATCCCAATGGAAATGGGTTTATTTATCCAATGCCTGTAACTTCGTTGTATCCAGGAGGTAACTAACTTGTTTTGATTTTACAGGCTCATAGATGGAAGGGACTTGCCTTGACTGAGATGAAACTTTGGACCTGGACTTTTGGGTTAATAATGGAATGAACTAAGACTTTTGGAGACTGTTAGAAAGGCATGATTGTGTTTTGAAATGTGAAGACATGAGATTTGGGAGGGGTTGGGGCAGAATGATATGGTTTGGCTGTGTCCCCACCCAAATCTCATCTTGAATTGTAGTTCCCATAAGGCCCATGTGTGGTTTGAGGGACCTAGTGAGAGGTAATTGAATCATGGGGGCAGTTTCTCCCATACTATTCTTGTGATAGTGAGTATGTTCTCATGAGAGCTGATGGTTTTATAAGGTGCTTCTCCCTTTACTTTGCTCTCATACTTCTTTCTCCTGCCACCATGTGAAGAAGGATGTGTTTGCTTCCCCTTCTACCATGATCATAAGTTTCCTCAAGCCTCCCTAGCCATGCTGAACTGTGGGTCAATTAAACCTCTTTCCTTTATAAATTACCTAGTCTCAGGTATGTCCTTAATGCAGTGTGAGAGTGGACTAATACACCTTACAAACATTTTTCTTCATATGCCTCCTCAAAATTGACTTTAATTTGACTTTTTTTTTTTTTGCCTGCTGCACAAATACAAACTTTTCTACTTGATTCATATATCAAGACTTTTTTTTTTTTTTTACAGTGTTTAATGTTATCTAAGGTTTTGTTCTAAATTTTAAGCTTGCTACTAAAAATCACCTAGAGACAGACAAAAACTTTAAATAAAGCACTTTATTTTTAGGTTTAAAATATTTTTCTTTCTGCAAAAATATTTGCCAGTTTGTAAAATAGTCACGTGCCCTTATAAAAATGATAAAGCATTTATTTGATGATGGAGATCATAAGTAAAATAACAATATTAAAGGTCATTTTCATTTAAACCTTTTTCCATATACTTTCATTATTTCAGGTATGAAACTGTGAATATGAGATAATTTGAAGTGAAAATATCAATAAACTAGGAAACACAGACATTGAATCTGTTTTGTATCTAAATGATGAAGCAAAGGCATGACCTCACTGGCTTTCCATTTTCTATTATGCAGAGAGGGAGCATAATTTCTCATACTGATTTTGTGAACATGACATGAAAAAAATACATCTTTATGATACATTATTCAATAGTTGAACTTCTAAAAATTGTCTGCAAATTGATATTTTATCCCTGTTGAATTAGAAATGCAGTAGGAAAAATGTGTTTAGAAAATTTATAATAAATTCTTTTACTAAAAATATGAAAGAAAGCTATAAAAATATTTAGAACATTATCTATTTTTATTGTAGGAAGATCAACATTCTAAACAAATTTTTAATAAATATTTTGCAATCATGTTGCAAATCTGGTTAATTGGCTAACAGAATAATCTGCTTTTAGTCTGTCTTAATTTTTTCATGTACTTAGGTAAACAAATTTCATGATAAAAAGATTAAATTTCGAATATCTCAAGGAATTTGGAATGCTGATATATATATATAGAGTAAAAATAATTTTGTGACAATTTAAAATAAATTCTAAAGTGTACATTAGAATTCTAACATGAAGGCGATGGTAAAAGGTTTTTAGTATTTGGTAAAATATTAATAATTAATAAAGATAACACTATTTTAGGTTGTTTAACAAAGGCAACATTATCAAATTTTGTGTTAAATAAAAGTTTGAGGCAGTACATATTAGCAGCAGTGCACTGGACTAATTTATTGCTTATCGATATATTTCATTGCCATATATTGAGTTAGATTAGTATTGTTTGTACTCATTTAGTACGCACAAAATCTACCTACAAACCCTAGGGCTAGAAAAAGAAAGAAATACAGAACAGTGGATATATATTTTTACTTAAATTATACTTAACTTGTTCTTAGTCCCTGATTTTTTCCAGCCATAATGTTTATATAGTTCACACTTGTTTCACTCAAGTTATATGATTTAGAATTTTTATCTATAGCTGGGGAAGTTTATCATCTTGGCTCATGAGAATTATGGCTTAGTTGTAACAATGGTGATTTATTATAGCTAACAGAAAAAGTTACTTAGTTATAATTTAATGCATAATCTGTCTCTTCCAGTATGTACTGGTTATACGAGGCACATACTGTTTTCTTTATAAGGTCTCTTCTCAAAAAGGAAAGAGATAAGAAAGATACATTGAGAACATTTTTATGTCTAGAGTCTTTTTTTCTCTCTCTCTCTTTCTTTCTTTCTTTCTTTCTTTCTTTCTTTCTTTCTTTCTTTCTTTCTTTCTCTCTCTCTCTCTCTCTCTCTCTCTCTCTCTCTCTCTCTCTCTTTCTTTTTTGAGACAGAGTCTCACTGTGTCACCCAGGTTGGAGTGCAGCAGCATGATCTCAGCTCACTGCAGCCTCTGTTTCCCAGGTTCAAGCGATTCTCATGTCTCAGCCTCCCAAGTAGCTGGAACTACAGGCACACGCCACCATGCCTAGCTAATTTTTTTTTGTATTTTTAGTAGAGATGGGGTTTCACCATGTTGGCCAGGCTGGTCTCAAACTCCTGATCTCAGGTGATCCACCCGCCTCGGCCTCCCAAAGTGCTGGAATTACAGGCATGAGCCACTGCGCCGGGCTGTCTGTAGTCTCTGGCAAAAAAAGATTCCTCTAACAGTTTCAGTTAGTTTGCAAAAAATTTTCTATATTTTGAATACTTTAAAAAATTTGATGTCCATTATTTTAACTGCATCCTTCAATATTTTACATGCCTCTATTTTTAATGACTTGTGATATCATCCCAGTGATAAAGATACCATCAGTTCAATTGTCGTTTTCCTCTACTTGGTTTATAGTGCAAAGACTGCTTTGTCTTTTGTAAACATACAAAATGACATTGTTTTATTTTCTAAGTCTCTTAAGTGGTAATTTTGGGAGAAAATAGTTCTCCCACTATAGCTGTTGTACAAAATGACAAAGGTAGAAACAACTGCTTCTGTCCCAAAGGCACAACTGTCTATACTCAAAGTGAATGTCATTCCAAGAATCAATTAGGTATTGAGAAAGAAACCACTCAAGGCACTAGATTGTATTTTCAACAAAGAAAAAAAATTCTCTATTTTACAGGTCTTTTATTGGAAGAGAAAATCTTAGATTCATTCTTTTCTCCCTATCCTACATGGCTTAATCTCACAAATATATAGCAGGTTGCTTTACAGTTACTTTCCGGTTTTTTTTTCAATGGAAAACTGTTTCAACTTATTCAAGTCAACAGCCTTCATTTGGCCAAATGTTACATTCAAACTCAAATGTCCAAAGTACAAAAGTTAAGAATTCTATTAACCTTAGCAAACAATACGAATTAATCAATTTTTAAAAATTATCATCAAAATAAATGTTTTATATGTTTATATTGGTGAGATTATGTACTATGATAAACAAACTTCAGCATTTCAATTCTTCCTTTATGTTCAATTTAGGCAATAGTATTTATTTCCCCTTTAATTTATTGGTGGGGAATTATTCACATCAGTGAAGGCTGTTTCTTTTCAAAGAGGTGGGCCGTCTTTCTAAGTCACACTGACCATGGAAGTTCAGCAAACATGGTGATAGAAGCTAGCAGTATCTGGATTCCAGGTCGTTAGTTCACGTTAAAGCCCAGTCCTGTGGGTAGAGATGCAGAGCTAAGCCCGCTAAGAAATTGGGAAGGGCTGTACACTTGCCAGGGCCCAGGCCAGAGATGTAGGGTGCCATTTCCATTGCAGGAAAGCAAATCAAAATTTGAGGTAGACATCAAGTCATGTAAATGGGGCATATAAAGCTGGAGATTACTAGGCAGTTTTGTGTATTTTAATTTGCATTCTGAGCCAAGACGTTAGGTGTCCCAAATCTTAATCCTATGCTTTGAATAGCCCTATGCACTGCGAAGTTTACCAGTGTTTGAACCACTGTAGGACTTTAAAAGTGTTTAAGGGATGGGGCAATGCTAACCTAGTTTATTGAGGGATTTCAGCTCTCAATTCATAATACACTATTCAAAATAATAAAAATATTCTGCAGGATTATTTCTAGTAACAGTAAAAAAGAAAAATGAAACCCATTGAAGAAATTTTTCTATGATCTGTGCCAACTTGAATAGGATGCTATATTCCTTAGGTAGTTTCATTTTTTTCTTTTTCAAACAGAAAGATACTCTGAGACCAAAAATCTCTCCCAAAGAATTTTTTTTTTTGAATAAGGATTCTATCAACTTTACTCAGTGGGCCAGGAACTTTTCCAAGAGACAAAATCATTGTACCTAGTATTCAGAATGGACATACACAGAGATTAGTGACAATCAACCTCACAAGTTTTAGATTGACATATTTCTCATTGTCTACCACTACTTGTTACTAACAGAATCAGTGCTGTTAGTACACCAGCAGTCTAGCTTAAAACCTAGGAGTAGATTCAAAGGATCTCTCTACAGCTGAATCTGGTCCTCTATGCTGTTATTAAATATTTTGTATTTTGCAACATTTTATATATTTGCCCCTGGAAGACTGGCTCAAGCTCTAAAGGTGTTATACTAAAATGTCTTAACAGCCGCCTGCCTTCATCCTCTCATCCTTCCTGATCTACCATACAATATACTAAACAACTATCTGCTTTGTGCACATTTAAATTTTGTCTTAAGTTAACCCATTTTATTCTAGTTGCTTAACTAGTATAGCAAGCACTTTAGCACTCATGCATTTTTTTTCACAAAGTTTCTTACATTTTCTTATCTCTCAGGGAGATAAGATGGTGTTAAAAGGATTCGGTTTGAATCCCACTTCAGTCGATTACTTGATACCTGATTAAAGATAAGTTTCCTCTTCAGCAAAATGATAATAATACATTCTTTGCATGTCTGATGAAGGTTCCTTTAGATGAAATAGGGTATCTTATGTCAAGCCCCTAGCATGGTGTCTGGTACACTGCAGGCCTCAAACATTTGGCAATTCCTTCTGCCTCCCTTAATTTATACCTTCCTTACTTTTGAGCCATTTCTTCTGAAGACTCTGAAGTTCCTAATGGTAAGAATTAAGAATATTGGTAGGCATTCCAATAACATTTTATTCTTTCTATTCAGGTACATATTTTAAATATTATCTGATTTATCAATTGTTTCTTTTATGATATATGCATTTTATATCTTTTAAAGGTCTTCTGTACTCCAAGATTACAAATATATTTATTTTGAGTGCTTCTATGGTTTTATTTTGGGTATTTAGATTTTTAATCAACACAGGATATATGTTATGTTGGAGGCCAAGTTAGGAATCTTAACAATATTTTTTTTCAATCCCATTTGTTCAGTCTTATTCTCAGTGGTTTAGAATGTCCCTTCATTATGCATGCTCTTCTCCTTCATTTATATATATCAATGTCTCAATGCCATATTATTTTAATTGCCATATTTTTATAGTTTATTTTGAAATTTGAAAGTACGAATCCACATCTTTTCCCTTCTTTTGATAAATATGAATTTGGAAATTTTTGCATCTTTTCTGAGAACTGGACTTAGTTTTATTTTTAAAAATCTCGTTAGACTTTGAATGGGATTACATTTATTTTGTAATTTATTTTGTGAAGAATGGCTACTATATTTTCTTTCCACTTTAGTGTAGGGTATGTTTCTCTACTTAATTATGTAATTTTCATGTTTAACAGTAAGGTTTTTATGGTAGCTATTATATATTTTTATTAGTTTATTCTTACATATTTTCTTTAATTTTTTGTCATTTCTGTTATGAATTATGAATAGGATATTTTTTTCCATTACATGTTCTAATTGTCCATTGCCAGTGTTTGAATATACTTCAATCATATTAGGAAAAATTCTCCTCGTATTTCACATATATCAAACAAAAAAAATCACAAATAGTGTCACTTTCCAATAACTGAATTTGTCTCTTAAATCTTTTTAAAAATTAATTTTATTAAAAATGTTTTCATACTGGTGAACTTTCCTTGCATTACTAGTATCAGACCAATCTTTAATGCATTGCTACATTTGATCTATTGCATTTTTATTTAGGAGTTTTACAGTTATACTTAAAAGAATGCATGGCCTATGGTTTTATTTTTTGTGTCATCATTGTCTAGTTTAGGTATCAATATTATAAAATTATCTTAAAATGATTTATTATCTCTAAAAAATTCTAGAATTTATAAAATCTCTAAAAATTATTTATCATTATCTTAAATTTTAATTTAATGGGTTCTCCTATGTTTATTAAATTTTGAGCACCCCCTTCACTCTTCCCTTTATTTTTGACTTCTTTCATATGTGTCCTTTTAGAAACTCACACTGAATGAATGCTGGACATTCTGGCTCTTTCTTTTATCTTTTTCCTCATTCTTTTTTTTCTTTGTGCTCTGTTATAATAGAAGAACCTATCGCCTTAATATTCCAGTACTCTAATGTATATTTCAGGTGTAATAATTTTTGCTATGTAGCCCATCTATTTTTTTTTAGTATTAATGACCACATATTTTTTATTTTCAAGTTTTATAATTTATCCTGCTATTTTTTTCATGGATAAGACAGCCTTTCGTATCTTCCTGAAAATATTTACATTTCTTTGAAATTATTTGTTTTTTCCTTTCATAATAGTTTTCCTTCAAATGTTTTATGATTTTTGATAGTATTCTTATCTGCATATTTGAGATGACCTCTTGAAGAAAGCTAATCTTGGTTATCATTGCCTACTTTAGAAATTTTGTGTGTGTGTGTGTGTGTGTGTGTGTGTGTGTGTATACACATGTTCACCCACATTTATTGCTTTAGCTGTGGATAAATATTTTTCTTCTCACTGCTTAGCACAAGATGGAAAGATGGGAAGTAGCCAACCTGAAAGGCATGTTTGCACCTTAATCATTGCCTTGGGTGCTCTCTTAGGCCTTTTATCCATGCCTCTGAGTGTGGAGCAGCACCCTCCTCTGTAGCAATCTCTTCTGCACTTGTAGGTTGTGATTTTTTTTTTTTTTTTTTTTTTGCCAACCTGATTATGTCTGTTTTTTCTTAGGAACTCCTCAAAATTTCCAGTCTGCTGATAAAACTCCATTATTTTCTAGCACAGCAGCACTGTTAGGAAATTTTTCTTAAATATGCATGTAGTAAAAGTATATATATAATGTGTATATACACTTAAGTATATACATTACCTATAGGCACACATGTGTATATGTGTGTATATATACGTATATATAATTCCTAGTGACTTTGAGGTGGAGATGAGCTAGATATACATGTTCAGCATTTTAATGCAATACTTAATTATAATTCATAAGTGACCACCACTGTATGCAAGCCATTATTATGATGCTTGCAGTAGCAGGGATACACTGATGAATAAGATACTATGCCTGTCCTCAAGTGTGTATAACCTAGAGGGCATATATTTGTGTTATATTATTTTTATTCATTACATTGTAATAATTTATGCTCATAAAGACAATACCAAATCATTAAGTAACAGTTAAATGAAAATCAATGGATTCCATTTAATTCAGCAGAGAAGTACTGGTTTTATAAAAATATTCAAAATTATTACATTTAAAAAATAGATATTTCAGTGTGTATCAGTTAACAGTGAATTAACAGGTTAGCTGAAATTAATGAAAACCCAACTAACAGGTTTAAACCACAAGAGAACTTAATGTTTACTTGCACAGTTTATGGATGGAGCCAGTTATAGAGTTGATCTAGCTGAGCTACAGTATCAGGGTTCTGGGTCAAGTGTTTTCCTAATGCCCTTAGCCTCAATCTTGTGAACACTGGATTACTGCTCAGCTTCTTACAATCTTACCTGAAGTCCAAAGGAGGAAGAGGGGTAGCTAGGTACGGCACAGAGGAAACTTTCCTCAGAATCCTCTAAATGCTGTCTTTTTAATTGTCAGGGAGAAAACTCATTTCTAGAAGCCTCAGCATACTTTACTTCTCATTGGCCCATCTCATGCCCATCACTGGCTTGGTATAGGCTAATTTTGATTCATCTCATGGGTCTTGGATATGGTATCACCAAGAGAAAATCAGAGATTTTTAACAAAAAGGATCCAGGAGAATAGCTATTGGCTAAACAATCAACAAGTTGTCCACATACAGAGCTAACTTAGCTTATCTAAGAAGTTTTTACTAATGTGAGAGACATATTTTCCTAAATGCATGTTATAATTTTTTCAACTGGTAAAATGCATATTTTAAAATTCAAATGTTGCAAAAGTGTGTGCAATGAAAATTAAACCTTTGTCCTAACATGTCTTATAGCCACTCAGTTCTCCTCCCCAGATCAGCCAGCTTTATGAATCCCTCTGCCTCTCATTTTTTGATCAGGCTAGATAAGCTAGGTACTACTATATTTGTCATTCAATTACACAACAATAGCTTTTCACATCACTAGATCTGCTGGGTTTTGTTCTCTGCCTTAGGCATATTAATTCTGAAATCACGTGAGATGGTTAGCATCTGGTGACCAATATCTACAGAACCCTGGAATACTAATTCCATAGTTTATTATAATATTTAATAAGGTATACCTTCCTTGTTACTTATAAAACCAGTCAAGTATTGCCTTGCTGTAATTTCCTATTTTACTCTAAAGTCCTCATCTTTCTCCAAAAGCCAGTTTGGTATCTCGCAGTTGTAAGGTCAGGAGAAGAGTGACTGTTGCAACTTCTACCTCACCATCTGTCACCTCCCTTAGATTGTTTCTTGGTCGACTTAGTTTCTCTGTACTGCGGTCCTCAGAGGACTTTGTAATACCAACGATTTTATCTGGCCCAGGATCTTCTCTGATTTAGATCTGCTCTTTTACAATGAATTGTGACTAGGTCAATCTCCGAAGAGGAGAGAGTATGACCTTTTCCATGGTGGTGGTCCCTTTGACAGGGGTTTTCAAACCTTTTCAACTGTGATCTACAATAACAAACACATTTTATATCTTTCTCATACATATACATTGAAGCAAAATTTTAGCAAAACAATTCTTACCACTACTATCTGTGATATCATTTCCTATTTTGTATTTTGTTATTTTTCATTTCAAAAATATCATGATCTACTCAAATGAATTTCGTGAACCAGTAATAGATGGCTCTCTAAAATTTGAGAAATACTGCCTAATGACAATCAGCACATTGTCAAAGATATTCCTTCTGGCCATAAAAAAATGTTTACCACTTTATGTAGTTTAACTGTGAGACACTGTGAAATTAAAAAATTTACTGTTTTCTTTAAAAATAAAAAATTGTATTTTCAGGTAGTTTAAATAATGGCTATAATTTTCTGGAACAATGTTGCTCCAATTGATTAATCTGATTACTGCGGCTGCACAGTTATAGTGCCTGCAAATCTCAAGCCAGGTGGAGTGTTGATGTGTGCTGGCCAGAATCTTTACTGAATCATTGCCTTTTTATTCGCAGTTATTTTTCTTACTTTTGGATTTTAGTTCCCTTGATAATTTTTCATAATTTTTCTTGCTTTTGGATTTTACTTTTACTTATATTCATCTCCTCACAAGACTACACAGCTTTTGCCCCAAATAAATTTCTTTTTACATAGTTACAGATAGGTCTCTTAGTTCTTCTTCTCCCCTCCCCATCTATGTTTAACAGAGTGGAGCTGCAATAATATATTTTGCCAGTAGACACACTTAACACATAATTAAATAGATTCAAAAAAAATTCCTTAAGTTTCAGACTTTGGTTTAGTTTGTGAAATATTTTCTTCATTATTTTGCAATTTAAAATTTTTAAGTTTATGTGGAAGAGAACTTCAACATGTATATGTTTAAAAATATTTAACTCCCAAGCAGAAACTTTTAAAGTCAGGTCTTTCCAAAGTTATTAGTACTTGTAATATATCTCTGTCCAGTGGAACAGATGTTGCCTGTATCTACAAATATTTCAAAAACAGATTGAAGGCATGCAGCATGCAATTCCTTTTTGGCACGATTCACATACATTTTGCCAGAAAACATTTGAACAGATTTTAAATCTTTCTCCTCATTATCTTTGAAAAATACACAAACTCACACACATTTTTGCAAGGTGCCTGTTATGAGTTACATGCTGTGAAGAGTACTTCTTAACCAATGTGCCTCTCAACATCAAAAATTTGACTATAGAAAACTTGAGGAAATATGAGGAAAAGGTTATGTGTACAGTAATTATTAAAAGCAACATCAGACAAGTGTATCCTGATAAAAAATAAAATTAAAACTCCTCGAGAAAAATTAACAGCACCTACATTCTAACACATTTGAAAGAAGCAGTACTTCATTTAAGAGTCCTAGCTTCGAGAAATCCCTTTTTTCATGAATTATCTTCTAATTATGCTTCGTAGTCCAGTTAAATTACATCTCTTGACATTTTGGAATGTTCCCATCTTTACACCTGTCTTCAAATTGTTTATTCCACATGTAATATTATTTTCCCCTTGTCTGCATTTAGAGTATATGGAGTTTGGGGAAGAATCATGTAGTTCACTGTGGCAGGAGGGACAGAGTGAGAAGGTGGACAGGAGCCAGATAATTGGAGAGAGTTTTTACATAATGCTAATTTTAGGAGTTTGCAATTAGCACTGTGGATTTGATGAAAACAGTGGAGGTTTTAATCAGGGAAATGAATGATAGGATTAGAATTCTATTTTATATAATATAATCCAGATACATCATTATAAATAAATTTAAAAGATCAAAGCTGGAAGCAGAGAGGTCAGTCAGGAGTTTATTATAATGATTTAGACATAAATGTTTATAATTAGAATCAGTGGATCCCCCCCATACCTCACATTCCTGTCCTTCATGGTCACTTTTTCCAGTTTCAACACTCCCCACTGTGTATTGTGTCCATATTCTCATCCTTGCATTGAAAGGCTTTTTCTCCTCTGCCTCACCATATGCCTTCCCCATTACATCCAAAATCTTTTTAAGCCACCTTCTGCGATGCCTATTTTGTTTGATGTCCCTCTTCTATATCCTTACTCTCTACATAAACTATTGATGTCACACCCTAGTCTGTGCTGACAATGGGCTTCTCTAGCAGCTGTCTTAAGTAGGTGCCACCTATTTTTCCACCAAGCTGGGAGGGTCAGCATTCTCTTGCCTCAGTTCCGCATCTGGACACACAACTCCACATCTTCTCTTCTCCTTTGAGATTCATAACACGTTTACGGTTTCATCCTTTACAGCTTTCTTGCTGTCATAAACTTTCCAGTCACTACATCTCATTTATTATACATTTTGGCACGGAATGGGTCTTTGTTTTTATCCCTATTCCTGTCATTAACTAGGATAAGTGATCATTGCACTTTCTAGTGAACAGCTTAGTTTCTTGTTGGCTTGGCTTTTTCTAGGCCGATGATCTTCAAATTTATTCCATTTTAGATAGCCACTTCCATACCTCCAACCCAGACCATGTTTTCACCAGAAAGTGCTCCTTTTCTGAAATATTTACAACCTGCTCTTGGATCACAAACTCTTATCCTTCTAGTTTTTACAACCACTATTCCTCAACCTCATCAGGATCTACAATTTTTTACTCCCTTTGTTTTTATTCATGCCCCTGCTTCTGTCTTTTTTCTCTGTTCATGCTCCAGCGTTTGAACCTCCTTCTTGCCCATTCTATCAACTCTTGCAATTTTTCTCTTTCCTTGAATCCATCAGAAAAACCAAAGTTTAAGCCTATTTCAATGCCTACTGTCTCCATTCTCCTTCTGGGAGCTACTAAATAATGCTGGAGAAAATTAGTGCAAACCCATAGACTGATAGTCTGACCAGTTTCAACAATAACCAGGTCCTGAAAGCTGCCTGGAAAATTTTCTAAATATCTTCTGTTGTTTTCCTCTTTCAATGTCCACAGTACTTTTTTTTTTTTTCAATTTTTCTTTTTCCTCAAGTCTTTGATCTATTTGTCTCATACTTCATTCAGAATGATTTACAGAGAAAATAGAGGATATCAGATGGATCTTTACTCAAACTCCTGCCACATTTGCACACCTTCCCTTCTCTCAGTTCCTTCCCTTCTGCAGATGTCTCAGCAATACCCAAGGCTCTTCCCCCTCCTATGTCCTGGATCCTATCTGCTTCCAGTTCCTCTTTAACTTTCTACTATATCCTTTCTTTCCTCTCCAACACTACCATCTTCCTTGCCACAAGGTTTCTTCCCATCAGCATTTATAATACATGCTCATCCTCTACTGTTTTATTAACAACTAGCCAACCTTCCTCCCCATCTGTCTTTCCCCAACTACCATCTTTCTCCTTTCACTCTTACTGACTATAAAGATTATTCCTTTTTCTCACCTTCTATTTATTCCTCAGCCTAATGATGATAGTTTATGCAATTGTGTCTTCAAACTTATAACAACCCAGACAATAGTAATAACAGTCAACATTTATTGAATTCTTACTTGTGTTAAGTGCTTTTATATATGATATTTTAATCTTTGTAAAATCCTATAAAGTAGGTGCTGTCATTATTCCCACCTTACAGAGAAGTTAGAGTCTGAGCCTAGTCTTAGAACTAGAAAGTAGCAAAAACAAGATCCATACCCAAATACTGAACACAGTCTGTCCCTTATCCCCTTGGTCTGTGTTCTCACCCTCTTGCTCTTATCCACTCACATGTTTTCACTTGAACATGCTCATGATTCTCCAGTCTAGCTCTTCTTCCCAGACATGTCTCCTGGAGACAAGTCCCATGCATACTATGGCCTCCCACTGTGTCGCACAAGCATCTCAAACTCCACATGTCTTAAACTATACTCACCATCACATCACTCTCTATCCTTTCAAAAATGCTCTCTCTCTTGTTTGCCTCATTCAATGAACAGAGCTACAATTTACTCTGTTTGCCAGCTCAGAAACCTTGCTGTCCTCCTTGACTCCCCTCAACTCTTCCCTGTCCTAGCAGTTAATTGCCAAATCTTTCTTTCACTTCTTCATGACTGCTGGAATCCCAATATGTTTCTTCAGTTTCATGGTCCAGATTACTTAAATGAGTAAGGTTTCTGCTTCTAGTCCTCTCCCCCTTCCATTTCAATCTGTTCTTCAGAATGAAGCTTAAATCAGTTTTCTAAAATGCAAATGTATCCTATAAACCCCTACCTTTAATACCTTTAGTTGTTACTCACTGAAATCTCAACTCTACCTCCATTAAAAGATGCTACTAAGGGCCGGGCGCAGTGGCTCACGCCTGTAATCCCGGCACTTTGAGAGACCAAGGAGGTCAGATCACCTAAGGTCAGCAGTTCGAGGTCAGCCTGGCCAACATGGTGAAACCCTGTCTCTACTAAAAATATAAAACTTAGCTGGGCATGGTGGCATGCACGTGTAACCCCAACTACTCAGGAGGCTGAGGCAGGAGAATAGTTTGAACCCAGAAGGTGGAGGTTGCAGTGAACTGAGATCATACCACTGTACTCCAGCCTGGGAGACGGAGTGAGACTCCATCTCAAAAAAAAAAAAAAAAAAAAAAAAGGCCAATAAGACCCTGTGGTCTGCTCTCTACTTAATATTTTCACCTAATTTTCTACCATTACCTTTCTCAAATTCTATAATTTATCTATTTTGAATTACTGACATTTCTTTAAATATACTAAAAAATGCTGTTACTTCTCTTGATTCTTCTGCCCTTCATCAGATTTCGAGACAATTTTATCCATGTCTAGAAGGTTCTTTATTCTTATCTTTACCTCATAAGCCAGGTTTCAGTTACACAGCATCTGTGCTCAGAAGTGTTTCCTAATAACTCAAGCCTGGAGTGGATGCCTCTCTGATGTATATTCACAGAATCTGGTGTTTTTCTGTTTCGGCACATAGTATAATGTGTTGTAAGCTCCCATTTATTGTTTGCTCCATTAAGGTATAAGCAGTTTGAGTGTAGAGCTTGTTTTCACCTTTACACCTACAGTGTATGGCACTGTGACTAGCATATATCAAGTGATCAACAAATATTTGTTGAATTAATGAATTAATAACTGTCTAAAGCTGTCATGCTGAAAAAAGGAAGCCATCTGTTATACTTGGCAACTGAAAATCTCTGCCAGAACAGTTTCATCAGGGTTGAGCAGGTTAGAAATGAATGGAAAATAGAGAAGTAGAGAAAACGTTAAATTTCTCTTTTGAGGAAATTAGATACTAAACAACATAATTCACGAGAAGAATAATAAAGAAATAATACGCAGGAATAATCTCTCAAGAGCCATGTAGGGCTTATTGGAAGAAAGTTAAAAATCTTAACTGAATGATATAAAAGAAGAATTGAACAAGTGGTGAGACATAGCAGATTTCAGGCCAGAAAAACAGTATGATAAGGTAGAAATATTTTCTTAAATCAGTTCATTGTTTTAATGCAAATTAACACAAATATTCCACTGAGGTTTTCCTAATGTTTTCTTTCTCAAAAGTATAAAAATAGCTCATGTTTGTGGAGAAAAAACCAAATGAAGTCTCTCTTTCTCTTACTCTCCCTTTCTTGTATATGTGTATGTGTATATGTGTATATATTCACACATGAATATATATTTATACCCCCACACACATATATGCTTTTTTTTTTTACACATATGGACTCTCTCTTTACATACTCTTCAGCAACTATTTTATTTAACTTAGCAGCATAACTTGGATATCTTTCTGTATCAATACATATGGATCTACCTTATACATTTCTAAACTTCTACAAGGAAAACCTATCATACATACAAAGAAGTTAAGAAATCATTCTTTCCTCATGCTCCTTTCTAATCATTATCTCCAAAAGGTTACCATCATTGTGACTTTTTTTTTTCAGCATTGGTTAGTATTGCCCATTTTTGAACTTTATATAGATGGGATAACACTGCAGTGTTATTTTTGTGTCTGGTTTCTTATAGTCAACATTACATTTATGAGAGTCATTTTGTAGTTTGTTTTTTCTTTCATTGTGATGTTATATTACATGAATGTAATATAACTTATAGATTTCTCTTTTAGTGGATCTTTGGGTTGTATCCAGACTGAAAATATAAATAGAGCTGCTGGGAACATTCTTGTACATGTCTTTTTGTGAACATATGCACATATTTCTGTCGGGCATATACCTAGAAGTAAAATTGCTGGGTGATAGGGCATCTATATATTTAGTTTTAGTAGATACTGCCAAAGAGTTTTCCAAGTAATTGTAGTGTAGCAGTTCATACTCTCATAGCAGTGTGTGTTCTATATTTTTAAAGACTTAGGGTATCCCATTATATAAATATATCATCATTTATTTAATATTGTTTTTCATTTTTTACTAGTATAATTAACTCTTCAATAAATATATATACTTATGTTTACTCAATGTTTATCTACAAGCATATTAATGGCATATTAATGACAAAATAATTTTAAAGTTCACTTGGAAAAATTAGTTTTACTAAAGCAAAATTAGACAATGACATTTTTTAAAAGATAAATAAAATTATTTCATATAGGTTACAATCATTAAAATTGTAGCCCTGATACAGAAAAGAACCGATACACCAATGAATAAGAAAGATTATGTTTCAAACAGGAAATCTGAAATTCAATTGAATTTTTCTTCTTCTTCTTCTTCTTCTTTTTTTTTTTTTTTTTTTTTTTTTTTTTTTGAGACAGAGTCTTGCTCTGTCATCCAGACTGGAGTGCAGTGCCTCGATCTTAGTTCACTACAACCTCCACCTCCCAGATTTAAGTGATTCTCCTAACTCAACCTCTTGAGTAGCTGGGATTATGGACGCCCACCACCACGCCTGGCCAATTTTTTTTGTATTTTTAGTAGAGACAGGGTTTCACCAGGTTGGCCAGGCTGGTCTCGATCTCTTGACCTCAAGTGATCCGCCCACCTCCATCTCCCAAAGTGTTGGATTATAGGCGTGAGCCATCACGCTCAGCTAAACAGAATATTAAAAGCAGAGATAACGTAATGCAGGTAATGAGTTCCACAGGTAAGAAGAGACTGAGAAGTCACCCAAACATGAACAACAGTAAGCTGTTGCTTTACCTCTAGGCTAGAAGAACAAAGGGAGAAGGTAGAACTCCTAGAGCCCAGGGGCTGGGTTATCTCGTGGAAGGTAGAATCATGGTGGGCCTGTCCAAGCAGGGACAAGAACCAGAGAAAAAGTGCAATCTCTACCTAAGATACCACCTGAGGCAGAAAGATGGGAGAAATACCTTCACTACTCTCTTCTCCCCACTAGCCCTTCCCGTTATAAGCACTAGAAGCCTATAAAAAAGGTAGTGTGGAAATCAGTGTGTATAGGTCTGTTTGAGGTAGTGAGGAAAGCAGCAGAGGAGCAAGAAAGGGATACGGTATAGCCCAACAGAATATGTAGTGAAGGTGACATCACAGATCAGAGGAGACAGGAATGACAATAAATGCTGCCGACATCATTGTTATCATCTATGAAAACTATCAAGTTAAATGGATCTACACCTCATACTGTAATTCAGAATAAATTATAGGGGTGTGAAAGAGTTAGGTGTAAACAATTGAAGACTACATAATAAAGAAAATCATGTAGATTTTCTGGAAGAAGAATGATTTACAGCACATAAAAGCAATAGAATAAATCTAAAAAAATGATAATTTAAATAGAAAAGCATTGTATGCAAAATAATCCTATAAATAAAATTAAAAGACATATAATAAGTGGGAATATTATTAGTACACACATAAAAAGGTTAATACTTTTAATATGGAAATACTTACAAATAAATAGAAAAGCAGGCAAAAATTATCAACAGATACTTCATAAAAGAAGATACAGAAAATAACCAGTAAAAAAGATAAAATAATATCAAATTCTCCAATAACCAAAGTAATACAAATGTAAATAAATATATATTTATATGACTATTAATCTGACAAATATAAAATATTGTTAATAGTACAGTGTGGAAAAATAATGTAAGCTATAACAATAAGGGACTAACAGCCATGAAAAGTAATTCTAAAGAAATATTTGGTGACAAACAATACTCCTGATATAATAAAGTGAAAAGATTAGGATTTAAGTTGTATTATACCTCAGCTAAAATCTGATATAAAGTAGACTAGCTCACACATATAAGTGAGTAGAATGAAATACTAGAAAGCATATATAAATTTGTTAAAAAGTTAACCAGAATAATTATCTCTGGACCATAATATTGCAGCAACTTTTATTTAATTATATATTTCTGCATTTTTCAAATATTCTACAATGGACCTTTAAAATCAGTAAAATGCAGTGATGCCAGACATCAGTGAAGTGATATAAAGAGATAGAGGGGCATACAGTTATGGAAAGATTATTTGCAAAGAAGGGAGAGAGTTGCACATGTTTGCAGGCTGAATGGAAAAAAGCCAATGAAAATAACTAATTGAAGATTAAAAGGACTAAAAATTGCTGAAGGCAGGTCTTGCAGGAGTTTGGTTGAGCTCTAGAGCACTGAGGGAAAATTAGACTTGGGTAGGAGGCACGAGAAAAATAGCCTGTGGAAGCATGTATGAAAACCGAACCCCGAGGGAGTTTATACTTTGTGACCTTAACTTTCATTCTGTTTTTTTTTCAGGCTGTATCTGTTGAGAGTGAGAAATGGTGAATTTGCAGAGAATATTGGACGTTTTGGGTATTTGATAAAGAGAATGAGAAAGAGAGAATTGCTGAGGAAAGTCAAAGGATTAACAGGTTGCCTGAAGGCTTCTTTGATGTTAGACGTCTTAAATTTGTAAATGTGGCATCATTCTCTAAAATTGCATGGGGTTTTTCATCAAGAATATGTATTTTTAGGAATAGAGGCACTGAAAGTGTGGAATGCTCTCTTTGAGAATTTGCAGAGTGGATACAATTAAAAGACTTTGGTTAAGAATTTGAAAATGGAGAGAAACTGAAGTCCGCTGGAATTTAGGCTGGGCAGAAAAGAAGAGAATCGTTGGATGTTGAGGGACAGTGGGACAGGTCTTTGGAAGTAGATTGTAGTAGTGGAGGGAAAGAGAAGCAGGACTATGTTTTTTGCCTTCACCTCGCACTCATAGCCTATGCATCCAACTTTTGGCATTCACTGCACTCTGCCTTGTTTCAGTTGACTGTATTTCCCCCTGCCCCCAACTCCTGTAAGTGGCTGCACGTTCCTGAGGCACCTACCCCAGTGTTCTGTATTTGGCAGTGATTCAATTACAGTTGTTGGAAGAGTGAAGGAAACCAAATGTGTTGAGTTTTAAAATCATGGCAAGTGCTTTTGGTTAAATTTAGAACGACTCTTTTGAAGATTGTGCGCTCAAAAGTATTAATTAAATTGGCAACTGTGCCTGCCAGCAACCTTAATGTGATACTCTTTGGGGAGGAGCCATTTGAAGGTGTTACTGGAACTATAGCAAGCTCAGAGTATGAATTTAACTGCTCTTAAAGAAGCTCCATTTTTTGAAGCTTCCACGTAATGGTGAAAAAGCCTTGCTTCATAAGCAGTCACAGTTTTTTTCTGGATCTACTGTCTGGTGCTTTCAGGGCTGATAACTTTTCATTGTTTTTGCTCAGATAGTAGCCACTCAAGAGGGTGGCAGGAACCTTCTGCTTCTCCTAAAAGCTTGGTTTCAGAAAGTGAATTTGCTTGGTATTGTATCTACAGGGTGTACTCTTCTCAATCCAAAGCCTTTCTTGTAAGTTTTCCATAATTTAGCTATAAATTCACAAGATTCCAAGTTCTTATTTTATCAGAGGAGAAAGGACAAGGAATATACTACTCTCGGATCATGATGATGGGTGAAGCTAAAGAGGGAGGAAGAATGACAATGCTTCCTTTTGGTAACCTTAATTGTGGTTCTATGTATGTGGAGGCATACACACGCCCATAGACACTCATGCACTCTTGGTCACTTACTCATGCACTTACACAACCGTTTTTCCAATCTTATTCTTTTCAGTTGAATGTTTACATCCTAACCCTGGTATTTAATGTTTAGTGTTTTCAAGGCTCCTTTTTATATATTTATGAATCTAGTAGACCTCATCCCAGTGAACATTCTTAATTATAGTCAGTTGCCCCAAATTGGCTTTCTTGAATTTAAATGCATTTGCCATTTCATTTTTCAAGATGAATTTGATTGAATGTCTTGTAGTGATTGATGCAAACTCATTCAGAATATCTGAGTAATAAATTTATTACTTTCTAGAAATAAGTAATAGATCACAAAATCTCTTTGGTTTAATATTTTACTGTTAAAGATTAAACAGTTCTTCTAAATAACTTAGCAACTCTCTCAAACTTAAATTGTTTAGCTCTATGTTTAAGGAAACTACGGAAATTGTTTCAGTTCCCTTGGGTGCAGTCGTGCAATTTAGATTTAGCTGGCCCGCAGATTGTACTCATCTATGTTAATGTTTCTGTAATGAGAATGATCCAACTGTGTCATAACCTTTTAGGTCTTAACCTCCTTCATTTACATAACTTTTTACTTTACATTTACACACGCTTTGCCATTTTAGGATTAATATGTCAGGCTTTTTATTTTATTTTATTTTTCCCATGACCTGACTTTGTTGCTAAAAGAAAAAATCAATTGGTTTGCCTTATATATGGGATAAACATGTTGTTCACAATAGATTGGTCAATATTTGAAAGAAATGCTGGATTTGATAACCAGAGAAGGGAATCCATGGATTTTTGCATGACTACTATAATTTTAAGTGGAAAAACTCAATAAACTATTTTTATTCTTAAAAATGTTGATTAAATTTCATATTTGAAACGTACATTATTAAATAAATGATTTATATGTGTATTCAATTCCTTGCTTCAAATAGAACAAGTTATAATTTAAAATAATGCTAGTACCTATTACCCTAAAAATATGTGTTAAAAACATATACACATTGGTCTTTTACATTTAAAATTATGTCATTTATGTGCATTTTATATATCCACATATATTTACAAGTATTGATTACAACAAAATAAAATATTAAAAGACTTGGACTTGCTTAACTAAACATAGAGTTAAGAGGTTAATATGTTTCAAAAATTTCATGGTAAAATTTATTTAAATAGAAAATATAATACATGTGAAATGATTTCATTTTAAAGTAGCCTATTTATGTACAGGATATTTTTTCTATTATTAATGATTTTATTCTATTTGTGATACTCTGAAGGAGAATCACAGGGTGCATAATCTGGGTATCAGGGAGCACCCCCGAGGAAATGTCATTTGAGCTGCATCCCAAAGGGTGAGTAGAAACTGAAAGGTAAAGGACTTGAGTGCCTCGGGAGGCCTAATATTTTTAGAACAATATTTGTATTGTAAACCTGACCCATAAATCCCCCATACTCTCCCAAAACCTTACAATATTTTCCCAAATCTGTACCATGCCCTGCAAAAGCTGCATCATCTGACTTCTCCCTATCTCAGCAACTTTATTTCCCACCACCCTCCTTCACTCTCGCCCCCCAGCCATGGCCGACTTGTTGAGTTTCACCACCTCACCATTGTCTCACTTCTTGCCTTTGAACATGCTGCTCATGTACCTTGGATGACTCTCCCTACCTCCTTTCTCCATCCCGCTCCTCGTCATTGGTAAACTCCACTTATCTGTAGATCTTCAGCTTCTTCGGGCAAGTGGTATCTGAAGCCTGGGAAGCTGTGTCTTCATTTACAAGTGAAGCATCTTGCACTTCTTCCCCAGTCACTCTCATCACCTTTGTGATTTCTGGTGTCATGGCTATATTCCTAGAAGGTGGACCTTGTGTCCCCAGCATCTAGATTGCTGTTACATTGTAAGGATCAAGCAAATAGCTATTGAATAAATGAATGTATATAAAACTTTAAATCATTCAATTCTAAATATAATGTTTTTTCCTAGTCACTATAAGAATTTCAGCTACCACTTACTGAGAACAAGTGTTAATCAAGCACAGTCCAAGATGCCAAATGTGGTGGATAAGAACCTCATATTATTAATGACAAAACTGAGAAATTTGGAAGTCCAGTGAATTGCTGCAAGTCAGATTGTGGTTTGCTCTATTATGTTTGATAAAAGCAGCGACTAAATTGTCTCATTATAATCAGGAGAGAGAAAACACTGTTTTTTAATGAAAAAGCGCTGATGTAGTTCATCTTAAATTGTAATACTTTTATGTAAATTTTATTTAAAATTTAAATTTTTATATTACACTTATTCTCATTTAAAGTATTCGATTTGTCAGTACTGTCAGTCATGTGCCATATATAAAGAGCAAAGGAAGTGATAGACATACACGGTTTTACCCGCTAGTGAGGTTACAATTTGAGTAGGGAGAGAGGCTTGGGAAAAGCATCTATGTTTTAGCTGAAGTAACCACAAAATCCTAAGGGTTATAGAGTTATGAATACTTAACAACTATTTAAAAACTGCTTAACGGCGGGCGCAGTGGCTCACTCCAGCACTTTGGGAGGCCGAGACGGGTGGATCACGAGGTCAGGAGATCGAGACCATCCTGGCTAACGCAGTGAAACCCCGTCTCTACTAAAAATACAAAAAATTAGCCGGGGGTGGTGGCGGGCGCCTGTAGTCGCAGCTACTCGGGAGGCTGAGGCAGGAGAATGGTGTGAGCTTTCAGTGAGCCGAGACTGCACCACTGCCCTCCAGGCTGGGCGACATAGCGAGACTCTGTCTCAAAAAAACAGAACAAAACAAACAAACAAACAAAAAAACTGCTTAATATGGCCCACACATTGTTCTAGGCACTAGGCACACACTAGTGAATAAAATAAACAGGATCCCTTGTCTCATGAAAAATATAGAATAAAGACATTCAGTCCTATTGAGGAGGCCTCATTAGGCAGGACTTACTAGAGAGGGCGATGCTTTCATTGGCTTATAAAGGATGAGTAAAGAGTGTCATGTCCTGATAGGGAGTGTCTTAGTATATCTGATCTTAACCAAAAGGCTAAGAAACTATAACAGCATATTAATTAGGATTAGGATCATCATGGAGTAGTAGAAAACCACAAGTTGCATTGTTCTGACAAGCGAGGAAGCTGTCTCTTGCTCCCATAAAAGAAGTCCAGGTATAGTTAGTCTAGCATAGGTACTGTACTCAGAGGTAGAAGCCCAGGGTGTTCCCTCCATGTTGTTTCTCCACCACCTTCCATACGCGGTTTCCAGCTCAGGCTCTAAGACGGCCACATGATTTCCATTCATCATATCTGCATTCCAGCCCGCAGAAAGGAAAGGGATAGTAGGGAAGAAGAGCATGCCCTCTTTATTTCCAAACACTTACCGAAAGTTGTGTACGCTGATTCTGTTTATTTCTGGAAGCAACCTCAAGAGAAGTGGAGAAGTGGGGAAATGATGTGTTTTGCTAAAAACAGGATTTTATTGCTGAAGATGTGGAAAATGAATATTGGGGATAAATGACAGTGTCTACTCCATTAACAAAAGCAAGGCCTGGAGGAATGACAGCAAAGGATTCAGAAAAATAACTCCAAAAGTTTCACTGTATGATGTGGCTGGAATTTTATGTATATGGAACATTATAGAAGGGAATAACTAAACGTAGGTTCATAAAAGCATTTAATTGCCATGCTCAGAAACATTGTCAAACAGGGATATATAATAATTTAAATATCTTTCTTATGTTTTACTTACATATTTTATAATTTACAAGGCTCTTAAAATATATTATCTCATTTAATATTCATAATAATCCTGTGGAATAGTAAATATTATCCTTGTTGGGCACGTAAAATAATCAAGGTCCAGATATCTAACTGAAGGCCAGTGTCCTTTCCATTGTATCTTAAATATTTAATATATTCATAGAAATTTAAAGAGGATATTAGTCTTTTTTATTAATCTTAACCCATGAACAGGAAAGTAATGCAAAGGAAACTATTAGACAATAAAAGAGAGCTCCTACAGATTAAAATATAACCATTGAGATAAAAAATAATAATCTCCCAGAAAGTAGACCAAAATGAGAAAGTAATGGAAATGTTAGAAAGAAGATGAGGCATAGGGTTCAAATATGGAATGTCCAAATTTTGATTAGTAAGAGTCTTAGAAAGACAGAACAAAAAATAGTGTGTGCTTGGGGTTAGGATGGGGTGGTGGAGATGGAAGAGGAAGTATTATTAAAGATGGATAGAAGGAAATTATTTAAAACTGAAAAGGACATGAGTCTTCAGATTAAACGGATCTGGATCTACCTGGAGTCTGGGGCTACAAAAAGATCCCCACAAAGGAATATTCTTGTAACGTTTTACAGATCACCAAGGAGAAGACACTAAAAACTTCTATAAAAATATTTTTCA
The DNA here is from genome assembly GCF_043159975.1 of Macaca nemestrina. Taxonomy (NCBI): domain Eukaryota; kingdom Metazoa; phylum Chordata; class Mammalia; order Primates; family Cercopithecidae; genus Macaca; species Macaca nemestrina. The sequence goes on along the minus strand of NC_092135.1, from coordinate 78,722,757 downwards.
AATTTATGAGACAAAATGTTTTATGCTCAGATCATCAACCATATGTGATGATTGTTTGAAGACATTTTTAATCATGCAGAATTCAAAATATTTATTCTTCATCAACTTTCCTTTGTGACTAACAGGATATATTCAAGCAAAACAGGAGAGTGCACAAAGGTTATATGGAATTTCGGAAACAGTGTGTCTAACTGGTAAATAAGTCAAATAAATCCCAGAATTATTTGCATAGTCCTAGATTGAAGGAAATAAATAAATTGATCTCTGGGATTGGGAGAAAGGCATGGGGGAAGGAACTCTATGGACAGTATGATTAAGAAGGAGGAAGAATATGAGTATGATAAAGTCACAAATTCAAGGAACCAAGAAATATAATTAGAAATGTCAGTAAAAAATATGAAGCAAACTAAGATGTGACACAATTTTAAGCAATTGTAGAATGTTAAAAAATCAACTTGAAATTGATGTTAGAACCAATATTTGTATCAGTTATGTAAATACACACACAATTGTAGAAGTTATTTAGTTTCCATGAGACATCTGGCATCTGATGCTGGAGAAGTCTGCAGATAGACAATGGAGAGGGGAAGACATGTAAAATAGCGGTATAAGCATGCTGGAACTCATCAGTGTGAGCTGAAATCTGCTAGGACAGACTGGAAGTGTGCCAGTCTCACCACCTCCCACTTTGATGATGTGTGTGTTCTGCAGAATAAGCTGTCACCTTTTGTCACGGAGCTAAGCGCACACCTGGCATAGAAGAAACTGAAACAAGAAGAAACAGAAAGACCCAGGGGAAGATGGAGCAGCTGCAGGCTGGACTTCTGCTCCTACCGAACAATGTGAGCCACTAAATAAGAAAATATGTGAGAGCTAAAACCTCCTGTTGCCTCTACCTTGATCTTCTGCGCATACAAACAATATAACCACTTTTTCATTTCTGCCTTCAAAATCTGACCCAAAATGTCTCTTGTGGCCTAATCTAATATGAATCATACAGGGAGAGGAATTGCAGAACACATAGGTCAGCCTAGCTGGTAACATAACGCACTAACACATTACAAAGCCATCACAATCTCTTTTGAGTGACCCTAGAGGTTGTGTTTGGTCCACAGAAAAAAGTAATGCAATCTTAATATAGTACTTGGTCCAACTTTAAAGAATATTTACACAATAAGGATAATGTAAATGCTGTTTCTGGGTCATTATATTTAGAGTCAATCTGTGAAAAAGCACAGAAACCTGGGTCATGATTGCACGGAGGTAAATGTTAACAACTTTGGAAATATAAAAGGAAAAAGTAGGTGGTAGATGGTGGGATGTGGAAAGGACACTGGTATGGAAGAAAAGTTGAAGGAAGAGTAAGGAGCCAAATAGCCTAAGTTTTTCTTCTTTTTTATTTTTTCTTGCCAAAAACATTCTACCATATCTTAATTTTTAAAGTGTAGAGTTAAGGGATCCTACCTAAAATTCACAGAACAGGAAACAGAGGTTAAAGAGATTATTTAAAGTGACAAATGTAAGCAATAGGAGAATTTAAGATAATGATCTAATTATAAACATTAAGAAAAGAAAGTAAAGGTGGAAAAAAAGAATAAATATGGCAAATCTCTGTTAAATCAATAATCTAAGGTATATAGAAGTATATTATTCAGAGTTATTGAAACAGAATGTTTAAAAGGTTGTTTGGGGGAATAGATGTGAGATAGGGAACAAAGTAGAGGGATAGTGTTGCTTTTCATCGTAAGTTTTTTGTAATATTTGATTAATATATTATGAGAGTTCTCCTGCGAGACATAAAGAGGGGATATAGATAGATTTTATGTATATAGATGTAAGAGGGAACTTGTTACGAGAACTGGCTCACATGATTATGGAGGCCGGGAGGTCCTACGAGATACTTTTTGCAAGTTTGAGAGCTAGAAAACCGGGTGCACTGGGCCCTCCTCCGATGTCCAAGGGCAGAAAAAGATGGATGTGACAGCTCAAAAAGAGAGAGATAATTTGCCCTTCCTTTGGCTTTTTGTTCCATTTGAACTCTCAACTGATTGGATGATTCCAGCCCACACTGGTGAGTCCACTGATTCAAAGGCTAATCTTTTTTTCTGAAAAGCATATAGATACACCCAGAAATACTGTTTTATGAACTATCTGGGCATCCCATAACTCAATCAAGTTGACACATCAAGTTATCCATCACAACTAGTTAGAATAAGCATACATTACTTTGTATGCAATAATTTTTTTAGAGGAGAGAAAATAGAAGAGGTCAGAGGATAGGGTCTTCCTTGGTCAAATTCTTCATTAAAGGGACAAATGTGAGAGAACCAAGAAAAAAGGTGAAGTGTATTTCAACCTTTAAGATGAATATTATGTAATAGTTATTAATTTTTTAACAAGTTTAAATAATAGAAACATTATCTGCAGTGTAACTTCAGAAATAATGCTGGTCACTGCTCTACAATGGTAGTAGAAATAGCTGTCAAACCACTCCTTTCTTCATGTGGAAAGAATAAATGAATTTGATAAAAACCTGTGGTAAAATCCATTGACTATGATTTTATAAATGTGAAACCCTAATACATTATATTACATTACTGTGTGTATATAATACATTAATTTTTAAAATGATATTATCATTGTAATAAAATAATGAAATATAATAAATAATATAATAAAAATATATAATATTATGTGAAACTAGAAAAATTTAGCCATAAAACCAGAAACTAGAATGAGAAAAAATTAATGTCTAAATATTTGCATGCTTGGCATTTTGCAAAATAAACCAAATTTTAAAAAGAAAATTTTTTGTTAATATAATGTAATAATGTTCTATCATATTTACAATAGATATATTCTTCTGAATAGACTATTAATACTTAAAACAAATTATATGGATATTATGTGGTTATAATATTTAGAATTATAGTTTTACCTTCCCATTTGTAATTCCTTATAATTGTGTTCAAGAGCATTGGTCATCATTTTGCAGATTCTAAATGTTCTAATTATTTTTCCCAATTATTAGTTACTATATATATTCTGAACTAATTACATTACTAAAATACAGAAGATTTGGGTAAATTTTATTCACATTGATACTAGTGTATTTTAAACCTTGCCTATTTCCTATCTTTACATATTTTCCTTTGATTAAACATCTCTGAATTATTCTCAAGTGCACCACTTTAATTTCAACAAGTTAGTTTAAATCATTTATTCTGCTGAAATGCTATATTACATAACTAATTTTGCAAATCTGGTAGTGATTTAAACTAATTTGTCTTCCAGAAACTATGGTAGAGTAATTATGCTTTGATCTTGTAAATTAGCCAAATGGAGTATTGTTTATAATATAATTTAAACGAAAACTGCCATTACATTAAATAGTGTTTCTTGTCTCATTGCTTAATTGACCTTAATTGTGTGTTGTTCATGGGTAAACAGTGCAAACGGATCCACTGGGGTTAACAGAGAAACACCCTTTTCCTCAGAATGTTTTCATTGCATAGGAAATAATAAAATCAAATCAACCTATTTTTAACACAAATTTCAAGGTTTAATTTAAGAGTTTATAAGAGTTTTAAGATGTATCTTTATGATGATGATTATATCAGTGAAAAGTAAACATGTTAACACTGTCTCTTCTTTTGGGATCTGTCCGAGCAGCCTCATGGCTCCAGGATTTTATCAACGACAGTGACCATCAGACTCATATACGTTAACTAGCCATGAACCTTGGTTCCAATCCTGGGCGCTTTTATACCCTGGAACTCTTTCATCCTTAAAACTATCAACTCTAATATTCCATCCTCTGACTAACTTCATATTCATTTAAATCTTTCCACTTCTTTATTTCTGCTTAAACAAGGCCTTCACTTCATCAAGACCTTGGCGTTCTTAACCTTTTTATTTTCCTTAAACCAATTTATTCAATAAGATTACAATTTATTGTGCACTTAGCTTGCCCAAGTGCTCTACATGAAATGATTTAAGCCATTTGATGTGAAGTAGGAATTATTATCCCATTTCACATACGTGGAAATTGAAGCATAGAGAGGTTAAATAAATTGTTCAAGAGAAGTGGAGGACATAATTTAAATTCAGGTCTTGTTTCTTCATAGCCTATGCTATATAGCTCTTATGCTTTTACTACTTTCCATGTTCAATCTTGCCCATATCTCATTTCAACCCTTTTCTCTTTCTCTCTCTTTTCTTTTGCCACTGCTCTCAATTCCTTTATTCTACAGTTTCGACAGCCACTGACATTTAGAAAGCATCCAATTCCATTAGCTAAGACATCCACCTTCTCTGTTCCTCAACCTGAGTTGCCAAGCACTGCTGGAGGAATGGCATGCTCATGAGTATTGATGCCATACCCATTCATTTTCTCTAGTTCCTTCTGATCTCCAACACTGCCTAGCTATGTGTCCTTTATCAGCTGCCTTCTCAATTCTAAATTGAATTTCCTCAAACTTCCTGCTGCACCATTACCTACTTAATCAGCTAACCCAAAGGATTGGATTGTCAATTCAACTCACATAAATGAGAGACCTTCTTGTACTAATTTCAAGAATAAAAGCAATCAAGAAGCACAGATGAAGCATGGAATGGTCTGAGACATCTGCATGGCTCTCAAAGTTCATTGTTCCTGCGTTAGACATGCACAGTGTGTGGTTCAGCGTAATGGATGAGGTCTACAAAGAAGTGCTCATGGGTTACTACTTTACATAGCAGGGAACATTTAGGTTATACAATATCTCCATTTTATACCTCAAATTAGTCACCTAGCTTGTATGACATTTTCCAGAGTGCCATGCCCCATAAATTCATAGCTCCTATATTTGTTTGTCATAAGCAAACCTAAATGAGGAACATCCTCCTAAGAGAATTCCATAAATAAGAACTTTCCTTCTAGTAAATATCATCAGTCTATTTACAAGGAGTTCAACTATCAACATGTCTAAAAGAATCATCAGAACTCTTCTTCTCCAAAAGGTTCTTCTGACCTATCTACAAACACACACAGACCACCTGCTTTAACTCCTTCCTTCAACTCATTTTTAGCCAAGATCCCTACTTTCACTTTATAAAAAAAATTAAAGCATCTCAGATAAGAAAGTCCAACTTCCTTTTTCCACTAATAGACATTATTAGACATTCACTCTACCTTCTTTCCTTTAGTCTTAAGTGGAAAACTGTATTTTGTCCAAAGTTGATCTTTGATTCAATGATCTATTTCTCCTTGCTTTTTTCTCTCTTCAGAGACTCTGGATATTTTATTAACCAACAGCAACTTTACCTAATTTCATTCTTAATCAGTGAAAACTTCTTAATAATAGTTTATCTATTACTTCTTCAATGCTGATTGTGTGACAGGCATTTTTCTAATATTAACTCATTTAATATAATATCAACTGTATGAAGAAAATGCTGTTAGTATTGTCAACTTACATATGAGGACTATGAATATCAGAGAGGTTAAGTAACTTTTTTTTCCTTTTCTTTTCTTTTTCTTTTTTGAGAAAGTTTTGCTCTCGTTGCCCAGGCTGGAGTGCAACAGCCGATCTCGGCTCATGGCAACCTCTGCCTCCTGGGTTCAAGCGATTCTCCCGCCTCAGCCTCCCGAGTAGCTGGGATTACAGGCATGTGCCACCATGCCTGGCTAATCTTTTTCGTAGAGATGGGGTTTCTCCATGTTGGTCAGGCTGGTCTCGAACTCCCAACCTCAGGTGATCCGCCCGCCTCAGCATCCCAAAGTGCTGGGATTAACAGGCGTGAGCTGCTGCACCCAGCCTGAGGTTAAGTAACTTTTTCAGAATCATACAGCTAGTAAGTGATGACTCTAGGATTTGAACAAAGCTGTCTATGCTGTGTTGGAAGTACCTTTCCTAATGTCTATTTTAAAATTATTATTATGAATACATTTTAGATTTACAGAAAAGGTGCAAAAACAGATCAAAGAAGGTGTTTGTAATTCTAATCCATCCTTCCTCTAATGTTAACATCTTACCTTATCACAGTACAATTATAAAGGACAGGAACGTAACTTTGGCACTATATTAACTAAATTACAGTACTTCATCATATGACCTTATTTAGAAATAGGGTCATTATAGATATGATTGGTTAAGATGAGGTCATACTGAAGCAGGATGGACCTCTAATCCATTTTGACTGGTAATCCTACAAGAAGGGGACATTTGGAGACAGACACAAGGAGAATTCCACTTGAAGCTGAAGGCAGAGATTGGGGTGATGCTTCAGCATGTCAAGGAATGCCGAGGATTGCTAACTAACTATCAGAAGCTAGGGGAAAGGCATGGAACAGATTCATCCTCACAGCCTTTTAAGGAACCCACCATACTGACCACTTGATCTTGGACTTATAATGTCCAGAACTGTGAGACAATATATTTCTGTTGTTAAAGTCACCCAGTTTGTGGTGCTTAGTTATGGTAGACCTAGCAAGCTAATACAGGGCTATTGTCCCTTAAGAGGCAACATGATTTACCCATAAAATTGTATATAAAATTGTGTTTGTTTGTGTGTCTGTCGGTACACATTTTTTTTCTCCTTTGCACAATTTCATAATTTTCCTCTCTAAGAACCTATATTTCATGACTAGTAGGAGGAGTATAATAAAGAGAGATGGAAGAAGTGAACCTTCAATGTGACATTTACTCCTGTTTTAACTTTGATTTCTCATGGTATCTTTAGTTCATGAGTGTTTAGCATTTTATGGCAGAAAGAGCTTGTACCTATGATTTTCCAGATCTATCTGACCCTTAGTCAGCATCTGGAGTCCAGGGTAATCTCTTGAATCTTCCCTCAGAGTAAGAATTAAAAATGAGATTGAAGACTGGGCCCAGTGGCTCACACCTGTAATCTCAGCACTTTGGGAGGCCAAGGTGGGAGGACTGCTTGAGGCCAGGAGTTTGAGACCAGCCTGGGCAACATAGTAAAACCCTGTCTCTACAATTTTTTTTTTTTAAAAATTAGCCAGGCATAGTGGCATGCACCAGTAGTGCCAGCTACTTAGGAGGCTGAGTTAGAAGGATCACTTGAGCTCAGGAATTCAAGACTGCAGTGAGCTATGATTGTATCACTGCACTTTTGCCTGGATCACAGAGTGAGAACCTGTCCAAAGAAAGAACCTGTCATGAATATGTCAGTTATCAATGCAAACCAGGGAAAGATGAAGGTAAACGCATTCTGAGACAAAGGAAGAGCAGGTTACTACCTGGAAGCTGCTCTGCTTACTAGAGTTGGGAATTCAGTATGTTAGAGAGCTCTGTATCAGTTTCCTAGGACTGCCATATTAAATCATCGCTCTCACAGTTCTGGAGCCTCGAAGTCCAAAATAAAACTGCGCTCCCTCTGAAAGTTCTAGGAAAATATCATTTTTTGCCTCTTCTAGCCTTTGGTAGCTCCATGTTTTCCTTGGTTTGTGGCATCATAACTCCAATTTCTGCTTCTTCATATGACCTTTTCTGTGTCTTCTCTTTTCTTCATGTGTCTCTTGTAAGGATACTTACTATTGGATTGAGGGCCTACCTTAAATCTGGCTGATTTCAACTCGATACTCTCAATTACATCAACAAAGACTATTTTTTTTTTTTCCAAAGAATGTCACAGTCACAGATTCCGGGGGTTAGGATGTAGACATGTTGCTTTGGAGGCCACCGTTCAACCCAATATAGGCTCCAGCATTGCTAAATCCTGAAAATCAAAGAGAGAGAAAGCCCCAGTGGATTTGATTTTCATACCTCTATTTCTTAAATGAGAGGCTAAGGATAACTCCTCAATTTTGAATGAATCACCCACCAATGAGAGGAGCTGAAAATGCTTAGACTATAGAATTGGAAACTTAGAGGTGCAGACTGAGTCCCATTTCTTTCCTTTTCCTTTTTTTTTTTTTTTTTTTTTTTTTGTGATGGAGTCTTGCTCTGTCTCCCAGGCTGGAGTGCAGTGACGTGATCTCGACTCACTGCAACCTCCACCTCCCAGGTTCAAGTGATCCTCCTACCTCAACCTCCTGAGTAGCTGGGATTACAGGTGCTTGCCACCATGCCTGGCTGATTTTTGTATTTTTAGCAGAGATGGGGTTCTGCCATGTTGGCAAGGCTAGTCTCAAACTCCTGACATCAAGTGATCCACCCTTCTCGGCCTCCCAAAGTGCTGGGATTACAGGCATGAGCCACCACACCCGGCCCCTATTTCTTTTTAAAAATAATAAATTCAATACAGGAATACATCAGAGATATTGTGGGTTTGGTTCTAGACTACCACAATAAAGTGAATATCACAATAAGGTAGGTCACATACATTGTTTGCCTTCCCAGTGCACTCCACTATACTGTAGAGTATTAAGTGTGCAATAACATTATGTCTAAAAAAAGTACATACCTTAATCTTAAAATATCTTATTGTTAAAAAATAGTAACAATCATCTAAGCTTTCAGTGAGTTGTAATCATTTTGCTGGTGGAGGATCTTGCTGAGATGTTGATGGCTGCTGACTGATCAAGGTGGTGGTTACTGAAGGTTGGGGTGGCTGTGACAATTTCTTAAAATAAGACATCAATGAAGTTTGCTGCATCAATGGACTCTTCCTTTTATAAAATATTTCTCTGTAGTATGCAATGTCGTTTGGTAGCATTTAACCCACAGTAGAACTTTAAGTATTGGAGTCAATCCTCTCAAACCCTGCTTCTATTTTATCAACTACATTTACGGATTATTTTCAACTTTTTGTTGTCATTTCAACAATGTTCAGAGCACCTTCACCAGAAGTAGATTCCATCTCAGGAAATCACTTTGTTTGCTCATCCATAAGAAGCGACTCCTCATTAGTTCAACTCTTGTCATAAAATTGCAGCAATTCACGTCTTCAGGTTCTACTTCTAATTCACTTACTATTTCTACCAAATCTACAGTTCCTTTCTTCACTGAAGTCTTGAACCCTTGAATGTCAACAACTTCTTCCAAACATCTGTTACTATTGACATTTTGACCTCTGCCCATGAATCACAAATATTCTTAATGGCATCCACAATGGTGAAGGTTTTTTCCAGAAGGTTTTCAGATTGCTCAGATCTGTCAGAGCAATCACTATGTATGAGAGCTATGAGAGCTATAGCCTTACAGAATGCACTTCTTAAATAGGAAGACTTAAAAGTCAAAATTACTCCTTGATCCATGAGCTACAGAATGGATGTTGCTTTACCAGTCATAAAAACAATGTTAATCTCCTTATACATCTTCATCAGAGTTCCTGTGTGACTAGCTACATTGTCAATGAGCAGGAATATTTTTAAAGGATCTTTTTTTTTTTCTGAGCAGTAGATCTCAACAGTGGGTATAAAATATTTAGTAAAGCATGCTGTAAAGAAATGTGCTACCATCCAGAGTTTGTTTTTCCACTTACAGAGCACAGGCAGAGTAGATTTAGCATAATTCTTTATTACTTTCTTTTTCTTTTTTTTTTTTAATTTGAGACGGAGTCTTGCTCTGTCGCCAGGCTGGTGTTCAGTGGAGCAATCTCCGCTCACTGCAACCTCTGCCTCCCAAGTTTAAGTGTTTCTCCTGCCTCAGCCTCCTGAGTAGCTGGAACTACAGGTGCGTGCCACCACGCCCAGGATTTAGCATAATTCTTAATGGCCCTGGGAATTTTAGAATGACCAATGAATATTGGCTTCAACTTAAAGTTACCAGCCACATTAGCCTCTAACAAGAGAGTCAGCTTGTCCTTTGAAGCCAGGCATTAACTTCCCTCTAGCTATGCAAATCTTAGCTGGGCATCTTCTTCCAATATAAAACTGTTTTGTCTGCATTGAAAACCTGTTAAAGAACTCAAAAAGCTCAACATTAAAAAGCAAAACAAATAACCCCTTTAAAAATTTGGCAAAGGAGATGAATAGATATTTCCCAAAAGAAGACATACAAATGACCAAAAGATGTGTGAAAACATGCTCAGCATCAGTAATCACCAGGACAATGCAAGATCAAAACCACAATGAGATATCATTTTACCTCCATTAGAATGGCTATGATTAAGAAGACAAAATATTACATGCTATTGAGGATGCAGAGAAACGGGAACTCATACACTGTTTGTGGGAATATAAACTAGTACAGTCACTATGGAAAACAGTGTGGAAATTTCTCAAAAACCAAAAAATAGAACTACCATATGATTCAGCAATCCCACTACTGGGTATTTATCCAAAGGAAAAGAAATCAGTGTATCACAGGGATACATGCAGTCCCATGTTTATTACAACACCATTCACAATAGCAAAGATATGGAATCAACTTTAGTGTTAGTAAATAAATAAAGAAAGAAAATGTGGTATATATACACAATAGAATACTACTCAGCAATAAGAAATAAACAAAATCGTGTAATTTACAGCAACATGGATGGAACTGGAGGTCATTGTGCTAACGGAAATAAGCCAGACACTGAAAGACAAATATTGCCTGTTCTTGCTCACATGTGAGAGCTGAGAAAGTTTATCTAATAGAGGTAGAGAATAGAATGATGGATACCAGAGGCTGGGAAGGGTGTGTGTGTGGAAGGAGGCATGAAGAAAGATTGGTCAATGGGTGCAAACATACAGATAGACAGAATGAATAAGTTCTAATGTTTAATAGTAGAGTAGGGTGATTATAGTTAACAACAATGTATCATGCATTTCAAAATGGCTTGTAGACAGGACTTGAAATGTTCCCAGCACTTAGAAATGATAAATATTTGAGATGATGGATATTCTAAATACCCTGACTTGATCATTACACATTCTATTTGTGTAACAAAATATTGCATGTGTTCCGTAAATATGTACTAGTATTATGAATCAATAAAATAGGTTAGGTTTACCTATGGCTATTGTTTAGTGTAGCTACCTTTATCAATTATCTTAGCTAGATCTCTAGAGAAGGACATTGATTTCATTCTTTTTTATGCCTGCAGAGTATTCCATGGTGTACGTCTACCACATTTTCTTTATCCAGTCCTCCATTGGTGAGCATCTAGTTAGATTTCATGTCTTTGCTATTGTGAATAGTACTGCGATGAACATGTGAGTTCACATGTCTTTCTGGCAGAACAATTTGATTTTTTTGGATACATACCCAGTAATGGGATTACTGGGTCAAATGGTAGTTCTATTTTAAGTTCTTTGAAACATCTCCAAACTGCTTTCACAGTGACTGAACTAATTGTATATAGCTTCTTTTTTAAAAAAAAAAACAAAAACTTACGAACCAACCTCTACTAGCTTCAAACTTTTTTCCTGCAGCTTCCTCCCTCTCTCAGCCTTAGAAGAATTAAAGGGAGCTAGGGTCTTGCTCTGGATTATGGATTTGCTTATGGGCATGTTGTGGCTGGTTTGATCTTCTATCCAGACCACTAAACTTTCTTCATATCAGCAATATGGCTGTTTCACTTTCTTATCATTCATGTGTTCACTGAAGTAGCACATTTAATTTCCTTCAAGAACTTTTCCTTTGCATTCACAATTTGGCCAACTACTTGGCACAAGAGGCCTAGCTTTTAGTCTATCTTGGCTTTGACACGCCTTCCTCACTAAGCGTGATCATTTCTAGCTTTTGACTTAAAGTGAGAAACATGAGACTTTTCTTTTCTTTGGAACACTTAGAGGCCATTGTGGGGTTACTGATTGGCCTAACTTCAATATTGCTGTGACTCAAGGACTAGGAGGCCTGAGGAGAGGGAGAGAAATGAAGAAGTGACAGGTTGGTGGAGCAATCAGGACACACACAAAATTATTAATATGAGCATCTTATATGGGCATAGTTCGTGGCACCCCAAAACAATAAAAATAGTAACATCCTAAATCACTGATCACATATCACCAACAGTTATTATAATAATGAAAAAGACTGAAATATTGCTAAGATTATCATAAGGTGACACAGACACAAGAAGTGAGCACGTGCTGCTGGAAAAATGACACTGGTAAACTTGCTCAATCAGGGTTGCCATAAACCTTCAATTTGTAAAAAACACACATCTGCAGAGCATTATAAGGCAAAATACAATAAACTGAAACACGATAAAATGAGGTTTGTCTGTATTTCAAACATATTTTGGAGGGAGGGGAATGGTATTATTACTGTCCTCATATGTTTTTAGAGTGCCATGTAAGAAAGGATTAGATGTATTCTGTGAAGCAGATATAGGGCAGATCCAGAAGTTTCAGGAACCTAAGGTCCAGATGGAACCTAATTAAACCCAAACAATTTCAATAGCAAAGATATTTAGAAATGGAGTGAATTATACTGCAAATTGTGAGTGCTTTGTACAGAAGTTTCCAGCTTTAGGTAGGAGGTTGAGCTAGAATATTTTCAAGTTCTTGACTCTACATTCTATGATTCTGCAATTTTATTTTATTACACACAAATAAAATTGCTTATAGATGTTTTTCAAGTCTGGGGCAATGATTAATATTTTTTGATTTAATCACATTTATCATAAGATTATTGTAGAGATAGCTGAAATACAGGTTGAACATGCAGAATAAGGCTAATAATAAGCTGGAGGTGGGCTTCAGAGTGTTGGAGAGGAAAGTACAATAATTTTAGAACTTCTACTGGCAAGGTCACAAGAGGCTACTAATGTTCACAGATCGTTTTCTATTTGACTAATAACCAGGATCATCTGGTATGGGTTCAGGTAATGAGGCATTTTATTTTTCATGAAAGATGCATCCTTAAATCTGTTTACTTACATTTTGTCATGTTATTATAAAAGTATTATTCTTTCTTTCCTGAAAACTATTTGATAACATTGAGTAGCAATCATCAGATTGATGTTGTGTCCCACACGACTTGGACATTATGCTTTGGGGATGGGGAGAAGAGCTCAGGAAAAGAGAAAGCATATTATTATAACTAGCATTCGTTTCATGTATTTTTCCCTGCTTGCTAGTACTTTTTACAGATGAGGTCTTGAAACTGGATGAAAGTCAAATAATTTGGAATAATAAATAATGCCAGGTGCAGATCAGGTCCAATTTCTTTTAAAAAATGTTGAATTCAACACTTCAAACAACCATAATATGTTAAACTTGGAGTCTGATCAGAATAGCTGGCTAAGGCAGATACTTTGAAGTAACTGAAGAAGCTCCGTATAACCAGAGCTTTTTGGCATGGCTTAGAAAGATAGTATAACATAAACTCTAAAATGATTTTCTTCACTAGGGCATCTTGACAAGCAATTAGGAAGAGTCAAGGTCTAGCAATTGTGAAAAATGTTGCAATTTTTAAAGTACTGCAGTCCACTGAATGTGAATTTCTTACTTAGGTAATAATAATTACTCACATTTACTGGGTGATAAACAATATGCCAGGCGTTATTTCAAATGCTTTGTTTATGGTGTTTTATTTAATCGTCATCTCAACCCATTGAGGGTATTATTTTTCCATTTACCAGATGAGAAAACTGAGGGTCTGGGCTGATTTTCAAACTTAGGCATCTGGAGCAGCCTCATAGATCTGTTGGAGGAAAAGAAAAAAGAGAAGTTTGAAAGTTATTTCTAATGGTTTATTTCCTTTACAGTTAATTCCAATGGACTTCAGCTGTACTAGATTTTTGTCTTTTTTAGAGGTTATAAGGCAAATTTGACTGGTATGTGATGTGTCATAATGTATATGTTACATACTTTTTATCTTTTTCATGTTTCTATACTTTTTTGTCTGTGAATCAGATATTTATTTCAATGACACGTTTTCTCTAAAATAAGATATCATACTCAAATAATTCTCTTTCCAAAGATATGAACACCATTCTAATAGAATATCTGATTCATTCATTGTTTCTTTCAAATTTTATCCAGCAGTTTAGTATCATGTTGTCATTTATAAAATATGTGTAAATATATTATGTTTAAGATTTTATTGAAATTCTAGTTGACTGAAATGATGTTTTGAAAATCGCCTTTTATCTAAAAAATTCAAATGCATTGCAGTCATTCAAATTAGGGCTCTGGAAGATAATAAAATGGGCCTCAAAAAGAAGGTTTTTATGTATTTTGCTCTTGTCTTCATATTTGATATCTTATAGAGGACAAAAGAGAATAACAAAGCCATGGAATGTTTTTGAACTTTTTTTCTTTTTGTTTCTGTTCAACATTTCTTATCTGCTTTCCACCGTAGGAAGAACACATTGAGTGTAGTATTGGTAGGATCCTTCAGCACCCTGCTTCTGTTATGGAAGCTGAATGGGAAAATTCCTGTCTCCCCGGCCCTTGGCAGACAGAGCTCATGATGGTAGAGTGTTGAATGAAGGTGTGATGTGCCGTGGTAATGAGCATCCAACTGTTGCGTGGAATGTTAGTGCCTTGGCGAGAATGTTCATAATACCTAACTTCGAGAATCCCTTTGGGTCTCACACGTTTTCCGGAACTACATCCCACCAATGTGCAGACTTTTTATTCTACCGGTAATTTCCTTGCTTGCTTGTGACAGCCAGTCGTTTCTGCCGCTTGCCCCAAGGGCCCTGCAATCATCAACCTGCACCTGTGGGAAGCCTGCTAATGCAGCATTTTGGAAATTTGACTGCCCTGCTTTGGGTAGGCCATATATCTAGCTCATTCTTGGTGGAATGAAGAATAAAATCCTACCTCATCCTTTACTAAGCCTTAAGCCCCATGAGTGAACAAAATAAATATATAAATATCTATGACAAATATACTTAAAAAATATCAAAACATTGAGACAGTTTTGAAATCACCGAGGAAATAAAACTCTATTACTAAAGTTGAGAAGGAAACGTGATCCTTGTCCCCAAACATGTATATTTTTATGTTAGGCTTTTGTCTTCTAAAGGAACTATTTTATGCAAGGATGAGGATACAGATCTTCTCCTGACAGGCAACTTTCAGTCCTCAGTGTCCTCCCTGCAGGAGTCACTTGTGTTAGCTTTAAAGGAGCTTTCTATTTTAAACAACAGCAAAACAAATCTATTCAAACTGTCGCGATTTCTGAAAAATTGCTTTTTTCCCCCTCTTTTTTACGATGTCTTCTGGGAAACTGAAATGCAATTTGGAAACAAATGACAGCTCAGGACTCAATTTTCTAGCTCTAAAAGGAATTCTGAGCACAAATTTTTAAGTTCAGGTTGAAGCATTTAGGTTTTAACTCGAAGGGAGTTATACATTTGTCATAATGTCTTATTTTTTGTGAAAACAGACATTAAATTATACAAAGGGAGATGCTAACATCTTACACCACCCGCACGTATTAGAATTTCTGTTCTGTGGCAGCTTTGTGTTCACAAGAACTCCTGCATGTTTTCCCCCCCAGTCAGGGAGAAAATTCAGCGTATTACCTACTGCTGTTATTTACGTATAACTTGGTTGATGAAAATTTAATAGTTTTTAAATCAGTAAAATACAGATGAGGACTAGAGAACCAATGACTGCTGCTATTCAGAAAGGGGTTGAGCTTTCCTCCTGCTGCACTAATATCCATCCAAATACAACTCCATTAATCCTTATTATTGTCAGTGATTATTTTCTATGTGGAAATTTACTTATTTTATTTAGTGATTAAAACTGAATCTTTGTATACATGGAAAATTATTTTGAATACAGGATCTGATAGATATTTGAGTTACTCAGACAAATGATCATTTCAGTAAGTAGTTTATTTCTTTCTCTTGCCTGATTGTCCTGGCCAGAACTTCCAATATTATGTTGAATAGGAGTGGTGAGAGAGGGCATCCTTGTTTTGTACCAGTTTTCAAAAGAAATGCCTCCAGCTTTTGCCCATTCAGTATGATATTGGCTATGGGTTTGTCATAAATAGCTCTTATTATTTTGAGATATGTTCCATCAATACCTAGTTTATTGAGAGTTCTAACATGAAGGGATGTTGAATTTTATCGAAGGACTTTTCTGCATCTATTCAGAGAAGAAGTGGATAAATACCTGGACACATACACCCTCCCAAGACTAAACCAGGAAGAAGTCGAATCCCTGAATAGACTAATAACAAGTTCTGAAATTGAGGCAGTAATTAATAGTCTACCAAACAAAAATAACCCAAGACCAGACGGATTCACAGCTGAATTCTACCAGAGGTACAAAGAGGAGCTGGTACCATTCCTTGTAAACCTATTTCAAACAATTGAAAATGAGGGACTCCCCGCTAATTCATTCTATGAAGCCAGCATCATCCTGATACCAAAACCTGGCAGAGACACACTAAAAAAAGAGAACTTTAGGCCGATATTTCTGATGAACATCAATGCAAAAATCCTCAATAAAACACTGGCACACTGAATCCAGCAGCACATCAAAAAGCTTATCCACCATGATCAAGTCAGCTTCATCCCTGGGATGCAACGCTAGTTCAACATATGCAAATCAATAAATGTAATCCATTACATAAACATAATCTAATTCTTAAAATAAGTGATTTTTAGGCCAATTTAGGGGAAATGTTTGGTCAAACATCTCAGAATATACCGAAAAAGTCATCTTTCAGAATTGTATTTTCATCAAAAGAATCAGAGAAAATGAAGTTATCACACAATAATTTTTTTATGTTTTTTTTTTAAAATTTATTTATTATTATTATACTTTAAGTTGTAGGGTACATGTGCATAACGTGCAGGTTTGTTACATATGTATACTTGTGCCATGTTGGTGTGCTGCACCCATCAACTCGTCATTTACATCAGGTATAACTCCCAATGCAATCCCTCCCCCCTCCCCCCTCCCCATGATAGGCCCCTGTGTGTGATGTTCCCCTTCCTGAGTCCAAGTGATCTCATTGTTCAGTTCCCACCTATGAGTGAGAACATGCGGTGTTTGGTTTTCTGTTCTTGTGATAGTTTGCTAAGAATGATGGTTTCAAGCTGCATCCATGTCCCTACAAAGGACACAAACTCATCCTTTTTGATGGCTGCATAGTATTCCATGGTGTATATGTGCCACATTTTCTTAATCCAATCTGTCACTGATGGACATTTGGGTTGATTCCAAGTCTTTGCTATTGTGAATAGTGCTGCAATAAATATACGTGTACATGTGTCTTTATAGCAGCATAATTTATAATCCTTTGGGTATATACCCAGTAATGGTATAATGGTATAATGGCTGGGTCATATGGTACATCTAGTTCTAGATCCTTGAGGAATCGCCATACTGTTTTCCATAATGGTTGAACTAGTTTACAATCCCACCAACAGTGTAAAAGTGTTCCTATTTCTCCACATCCTCTCCAGCACCTGTTGTTTCCTGACTTTTTAATGATCGCCATTCTAACTGGTGTGAGATGGTATCTCATTGTGGTTTTGATTTGCATTTCTCTGATGGCCAGTGATGATGAGCATTTTTTCATGTGTCTGTTGGCTGTATGAATGTCTTCTTTTGAGAAATGTCTGTTCATATCCTTTGCCCACTTTTTGATGGGGTTGTTTGTTTTTTTCTTGTAAATTTGTTTGAGTTCTTTGTAGGTTCTGGATATTAGCCCTTTGTCAGATGAGTAGATTGCAAAAATTTTCTCCCATTCTGTAGGTTGCCTGTTCACTCTGATGGTAGTTTCTTTTGCTGTGCAGAAGCTCTTTAGTTTAATGAGATCCCATTTGTCAATTTTGGCTTTTGCTGCCGTTGCTTTTGGTGTTTTAGACATGAAGTCTTTGCCCATGCCTATGTCCTGAATGGTACTACCTAGGTTTTCCTCTAGGATTTTTATGGTATTAGGTCTACCATTTAAGTCTCTAATCCATCTTGAATTAATTTTCGTATAAGGAGTAAGGAAAGGATCCAGTTTCAGCTTTCTACTTATGGCTAGCCAATTTTCCCAGCACCATTTATTAAATAGGGAATCCTTTCCCCATTTCTTGTTTCTCTCAGGTTTGTCAAAGATCAGATGGCTGTAGAAGTGTGGTATTATTTCTGAGGACTCTGTTCTGTTCCATTGGTCTATATCTCTGTTTTGGTACCAGTACCATGCTGTTTTGGTTACTGTAGCCTTGTAGTATAGTTTGAAGTCAGGTAGCGTGATGCCTCCAGCTTTGTTCTTTTGACTTAGGATTGTCTTGGAGATGCGGGCTCTTTTTTGGTTCCATATGAACTTTAAAGCAGTTTTTTCCAATTCTGTGAAGAAACTCATTGGTAGCTTGATGGGGATGGCATTGAATCTATAAATTACCTTGGGCAGTATGGCCATTTTCACGATATTGATTCTTCCTACCCATGAGCATGGTATGTTCTTCCATTTGTTTGTGTCCTCTTTTATTTCACTGAGCAGTGGTTTGTAGTTCTCCTTGAAGAGGTCCTTTACATCCCTTGTAAGTTGGATTCCTAGGTATTTTATTCTCTTTGAAGCAATTGTGAATGGAAGTTCATTCCTGATTTGGTTCTCTGTTTGTCTGTTACTGGTATATAAGAATGCTTGTGATTTTTGCACATTAATTTTGTATCCTGAGACTTTGCTGAAGTTGCTTATCAGCTTAAGGAGATTTTGGGCTGAGACAATGGGGTTTTCTAAATATACAATCATGTCATCTGCAAACAGGGACAGTTTGACTTCTTCTTTTCCTAACTGAATACCCTTGATTTCTTTCTCTTGCCTGATTGCCCTAGCCAGAACTTCCAACACTATGTTGAATAGGAGTGGTGAGAGAGGGCATCCCTGTCTTGTGCCAGTTTTCAAAGGGAATTTTTCCAGTTTTTGCCCATTCAGTATGATATTGGCTGTGGGTTAGTCATAAATAGCTCTTATTATTTTGAGGTACGTTCCATCAATACCGAATTTATTGAGCGTTTTTAGCATGAAGGGCTGTTGAATTTTGTCAAAAGCCTTTTCTGCATCAATTGAGATAATCATGTGGTTCTTGTCTTTGGTTCTGTTTATATGCTGGATTATGTTTATTGATTTGCGAATGTTGAACCAGCCTTGCATCCCAGGGATGAAGCCCACTTGATCATGGTGGATAAGCTTTTTGATGTGTTGCTGAATCTGGTTTGCCAGTATTTTATTGAGGATTTTTGCATCGATGTTCATCAGGGATATTGGTCTAAAATTCTCTTTTTTTGTTGTGTCTCTGCCAGGCTTTGGTATCAGGATGATGTTGGCCTCATAAAATGAGTTAGGGAGGATTCCCTCTTTTTCTATTGATTGGAATAGTTTCAGAAGGAATGGTACCAACTCCTCCTTGTACCTCTGGTAGAATTCAGCTGTGAATCCATCTGGTCCTGGACTTTTTTTGGTTGGTAGGCTATTAATTATTGCCTCAATTTCAGAGCCTGCTATTGGTCTATTCAGGGATTCAACTTCTTCCTGGTTTAGTCTTGGAAGAGTGTAAGTGTCCAGGAAATTATCCATTTCTTCTAGATTTTCCTGTTTATTTGCGTAGAGGTGTTTATAGTATTCTCTGATGGTAGTTTGTATTTCTGTGGGGTCGGTGGTGATATGCCCTTCATCATTTTTAGTTGCATCGATTTGATTCTTCTCTCTTTTCTTCTTTATTAGTCTTGCTAGTGGTCTGTCAATTTTGTTGATCTTTTCAAAAAACCAACTCCTGGATTCATTGATTTTTTGGAGAGTTTTTTGTGTCTCTATCTCCTTCAGTTCTGCTCTGATCTTAGTTATTTCTAGCCTTCTGCTAGCTTTCAAATGTGTTTGCTCTTGCTTCTCTAGTTCTTTTAATTGCGATGTTAGGGTGTCAATTTTAGATCTTTCCTGCTTTCTCTTGTGGGCATTTAGTGCTATAAATTTCCCTCTACACACTGCTTTAAATGTGTCCCAGAGATTCTGGTATGTTGTATCTTTGTTCTCATTGGTTTCAAAGAACATCTTTATTTCTGCCTTCATTTCGTTATGTACCCAGTAGTCATTCAGGAGCAGGTTGTTCAGTTTCCATGTAGTTGAGCGGTTTTGATTGAGTTTCTTAGTCCTGAGTTCTAGTTTGATTGCACTGTGGTCTGAGAGACAGTTTGTTATAATTTCTGTTCTTGTACATTTGCTGAGGAGTGCTTTACTTCCAATTACGTGGTCGATTTTGGAGTAAGTACGATGTGGTGCTGAGAAGAATGTATATTCTGTTGATTTGGGGTGGAGAGTTCTATAGATGTCTATTAGGTCTGCTTGCTGCAGAGATGAGTTCAATTCCTGGATATCCTTGTTAACTTTCTGTCTCGTTGATCTGTCTAATGTTGACAGTGGAGTGTTGAAATCTCCCATTATTATTGTATGGGAGTCTAAGTCTCTTTGTAAGTCTCTAAGGACTTGCTTTATGAATCTGGGTGCTCCTGTATTGGGTGCATATATATTTAGGATAGTTAGCTCTTCCTGTTGAATTGATCCCTTTACCATTATGTAATGGCCTTCTTTGTCTCTTTGGATCTTTGATGGTTTAAAGTCTGTTTTATCAGAGACTAGTATTGCAACCCCCGCTTTTTTTTGTTCTCCATTTGCTTGGTAAATCTTCCTCCATCCCTTTATTTTGAGCCTATGTATGTCTCTGCGTGTGAGATGGGTCTCCTGAATACAGCAGACTGATGGGTCTTGACTCTTTATCCAGTTTGCCAGTCTATGTCTTTTAATTGGAGCATTTAGTCCATTTACATTTAAGGTTAAGATTGTTATGTGTGAACTTGATCCTGCCATTATGATATTAACTGGTTATTTTGCTCGTTAGTTGATGCAGTTTCTACCTAGCCTCGATGGTCTTTACATTTTGGCATGTTTTTGTAATAGCTGGTACCGGTTGTTCCTTTCCATGTTTAGTGCTTCCTTCAGGGTCTCTTGTAAGGCAGGCCTAGTGGTGACAAAATCTCTAAGCATTTGCTTATCTGTAAAGGATTTTATTTCTCCTTCACTTATGAAACTTAGTTTGGCTGGATATGAAATTCTGGGTTTAAAATTCTTTTCTTTAAGAATGTTGAATATTGGCCCCCACTCTCTTCTGGCTTGGAGAGTTTCTGCCAAGAGATCTGCTGTTAGTCTGATGGGCTTCCCTTTGTGGGTAACCCGACCTTTCTCTCTGGCTGCCCTTAAGATTTTTTTCCTTCATTTCAACTTTGGTGAATCTGGCAATTATGTGTCTTGGAGTTGCTCTTCTCGAGGAGTATCTTTGTGACATTCTCTGTATTTCCTGGATTTGAATGTTGGCCTGCCCTACTAGGTTGGGGAAGTTCTCCTGGATGATATCCTGAAGAGTGTTTTCCAACTTGGTTCCATTTTCCCCCTCACTTTCAGGCACCCCAATCAGACGTAGATTTGGTCTTTTTACATAATCCCATACTTCTTGCAGGCTTTGTTCATTTCTTTTTCTTCTTTTTTCTTTTGGTTTCTCTTCTCGCTTCATTTCATTCATTTGATCCTCAATCGCAGATACTCTTTCTTCCAGTTGATCGAGTCGGTTACTGAAGCTTGTGGATTTGTCACGTATTTCTCGTGTCATGGTTTTCATCTCTTTCATTTCGTTTATGACCTTCTCTGCATTAATTACTCTAGCCATCAATTCTTCCACTTTTTTTTCAAGATTTTTAGTTTCTTTGCTCTGGGTACGTAATTCTTCCTTTAGCTCTGAGAAATTTGATGGACTGAAGCCTTCTCTCATCTCGTCAAAGTCATTCTCCGTCCAGCTTTGATCCGTTGCTGGCGATGAGCTGCGCTCCTTTGCCGGGGGAGATGCGCTCTTATTTTTTGAATTTCCAGCTTTTCTGCCCTGCTTTTTCCCCATCTTTGTGGTTTTATCTGCCTCTGGTCTTTGATGATGGTGATGTACTGATGGGGTTTTGGTGTAGGTGTCCTTCCTGTTTGATAGTTTTCCTTCTAACAGTCAGGACCCTCAGCTGTAGGTCTGTTGGAGATTGCTTGAGGTCCACTCCAGACCCTGTTTGCCTGGGTATCAGCAGCAGAGGCCTCAGAAGATAGAATATTTCTGAACAGCGAGTGTACCTGTCTGATTCTTGCTTTGGAAGCTTCCTCTCAGGGGTGTACTCCACCCTGTGAGGTGTGGGTTGTCAGACTGCCCCTAGTGGGGGATGTCTCCCAGTTAGGCTACTCAGGGGTCAGGGACCCACTTGAGCAGGGAGTCTGTCCCTTCTCAGATCTCAACCTCCGTGTTGGGAGATCCACTGCTCTCTTCAAAGCTGTCAGACAGAGTAGTTTGTGTCTGCAGAGGTTTCGGCTGTGTTTGTTATTGCCCTGTCCCCAGAGGTGGAGTCTACAGAGACAGGCAGGTTTCCTTGAGCTGCTGTGAGCTCCACCCAGTTCGAGCTTCCCAGCAGCTTTGTTTACCTACTTAAGCCTCAGCAATGGCGGGCGCCCCTCCCCCAGCCTCGCTGCTGCCTTGCCGGTAGGTCACAGACTGCTGTGCTAGCAACGAGGGAGGCTCCGTGGGTGTGGGACCCTCCCGGCCAGGTGTGGGATATGATCTCCTGGTGTGCCTGTTTGCTTAAAGCACAGTATTGGGGTGGGAGTTACCCGATTTTCCAGGTGTTGTGTGTCTCATTTCCCCTGGCTAGGAAATGGGATTCCCTTCCCCCTTGAGCTTCCCAGGTGAGGCAATGCCTCGCCCTGCTTCAGCTCTCACTGGTCGGGCTGCAGCAGCTGACCAGCACCGATCGTCCGGCACTCCCCAGTGAGATGAACCCAGTACCTCAGTTGAAAATGCAGAAATCACCGGTCTTCTGTGTCGCTGGCGCTGGGAGTTGGAGACTGGAGCTGTTCCTATTCGGCCATCTTGCTCCGCCCCCTCACACAATAATTTTTAAAGATTATTTTCTTATCTATATTAGCTAGAGGTCATTCTAAAATGAGCAGTCTTTAGTAACTGTAAAATAGTAATAAATTATAAGAATATTTTATTTAGGCCGGGCGCGGTGGCTCAAGCCTGTAATCCCAGCACTTTGGGAGGCCGAGGCGGGCGGATCATAAGGTCAGGAGATCGAGACCACAGTGAAACCCCGTCTCTACTAAAAATACAAAAAATTAGCCGGGCGCGGTGGCGGGCGCCTGTAGTCCCAGCTACTCAGGAGGCTGAGGCAGGAGAATGGCGTGAACCCAGGAGGCGGAGCTTTCAGTGAGCCGAGATCGTGCCACTGCACTCCAGCCTGGGCAACAGCGTGAGACTCCGTCTCAAAAAAAAAAAAAAAAAAAAAAAAAAGAATATTTTATTTACTCAATGATTATCCTACAATAATCTTTGCATTTCATTTTTGGAATGAGGATCAAATGCTACTCTCTGAATCCTTTCATAATCCCTGTGGTGAGAATTACTCCCTCCATTGTCTTTCAACAGCATTTTTATACCCTTATTACCACAATTAACACCTTGAATCTTCATTATTTTTTATCCTGTCTTTCACACAGTACTGTTCAGAGGTAATGTTTTATTCACAACTGTGTTACCATAGAGCCAGTCACAGAGTAGGCAATCAATAAATGTTGGATGAAATGAGTACATTCACTTGAGCAAATATTTTATTAATTTCCCATTTCCCCATTCTATTCTTTTGTTGTTATTTCTTAAGGCTTATATTTCCCTATCTTTTCATGGCATTTCCCACCTTTGTAAATGTTTACCTTACTGCCTTTGCCTGCTTATTGTCACCTTAAGAAATTTCCACTCCTTTCTGAAAGTTCCTCTGTCTCTATTCCTTGTTTTAAATGCCCCACGCCAACTCTTGTCTGAGACTGGAAATCCCCTCATGAGGGCATCCCTATTTTGTGGAATCTAAAATCTTCATTGTCAAAGCATAACTCTGCAATAATGATTACTGACTGCAATTTATTACATGAAGAGTGTTGGCAATATTCTACACTAATCCAAAATGGTGGTCTCATGAAGGAATTAAGAATTAAGGTTTTGGAAAAAAAGCATGTTTTAGAAAACTACTGTCTTGCTTAGTAATAAGATGAGGCCACGGTAATACACCCAAAGATTCTACTACTTAATATAGAGATTTAGGAGATTCTACCACTTAAATGAGTCCAGAGGCAAATTGTTCTAGGGCCTTGCTCATACACTTGCTTCAAAGTCCCAGACTTCTTAAACATGGCAACTGAATCCTAGGGCCTGTTGGGGGGAATGCCCTCAGTCTATTGTTAGGTTCTTACCCACCTTTTGGATCAACAGTATGGCAGAAATTTGGGTGTTCTGGGAATCCCATAGTTTTAGGAGAGTAAGAAAATTAATTCACACACAAATTATATCATAACTTAAAAATAACCAGGCTAACTTAATGAGTAAGTGGTAGGTATTTACGGGTCTGTATTTTTGAGTTTGTATTTTATCTTCTTCCTCCCTGTTTTCTTTCTCCATCCTTTCCTCCCTCCCTGCTTTGTTCCTTCTTCCCCTTTCTTCCTCCTTAGCTAGAGTGTGGAGTTCTCTTGGCTAGTGGTGCAGCATTACTATGAGTCCCGTTAAGACCCCTCTCTTATTATGTTAGCATATTCCTTTTTACACTTTTGCCCTTCAATTGTTCTCCCCTATATGGACAATGTCATAAAAGTTATTTCATCATAAATCCCATTGTGTTTTTTACCCTTTCCATATTATGGTTTTAAGAATGACATTGAATGATGAATAATGTTCTGTAGTATGTATCCTCCACCTGTTCACATCCTGTTGAGTCCCTCCACTGAGGGACATCTAGGTGGTTCCAACTCCCCTGCAATATGCATATTCTTGCATGTCCCTAATTGAACATTTCTTTGGTGAGGGTATGCCAGTAGTGGGCTTCTTGGACACAGATTTACTTTTCCCTAATATCACTAAGAACTGCCATATTGTTCTCCAAAATAGCTACACCATTCTCCAATACATAGCTGAACCATGGTGGGTTCTGCTTCCCACATCCTCACCAACACTCCAAGTTTTTTCAACACATATGTTTTAGGGTTTAAAATAGGATTGCATTGTTTTGATTTACTTTATTCTCATTATGAATGCTATTGAATATTTTCATATAATTATTTAACCTTTGGGCTTCCGCTTTTCTCAAAAGGCTGTTTTTCAACTTTGGGTTTCTTCTCCTTTTCTTATTTTCTTGAAGTAGGTCCTCCTACCCCCCACCATATACCATTATCTTGTCAAGTTTTAGATATTGCAAATATCTTCTTCTATATTGTCATCATTTGTTTACTTTGTCTAGGATCTTCTTTTTTCAAAAAATGAATACATTTTGATGCGAATCTCTCTCTCTCTCTCTATATATATATATTTATATATACACACACTTTTATTTAAAGATTATAATCTTGTCTCATTTAATAATTTTAATGTGTCTGAATGCTGGTAGGCTTGGTGCTAACCTCCCTTGCCAATTTTGCTCAGTTTTTAAAAAGTCAACATAACTATTCATGGATCTGTAATCAGTGATTTTGGTTTTATAATAATATATCATATTCTTTTAAAAAAATCTGGTCAGATTTTATTTGTGATTGCATTGCTTTTATACATGATTTTTGGAGAACAGAACTCAAGTTCTTGATATATGTACAGAATATCTTTTCATATATTCAGATTATTTATGTCTGTCAATATTTTTACAATATTTTGCAATTTTTTCAAGAGGTTCTGTAAATTCTTTGTTAATTCTTATGTATTATACAGTGTTTGCCATTATTGAAAAATGCTGTATTTTCTATCTGCTGCTTAGAAAAATGTGTTATAGAATTGTAGGTTTGTCTTGCATTGCTCTGACAATGTATTGCTGGATACGGCATTTTAAATAGAATCTGATTATCTCTTTTTTATTGAAAATTTGAATTGATTTATAGTTATATATATTGATATATTGGGACTTAAAAATTCAACCTTACTTAAAATTTTCTCTGTAAAAATTTTTGCTTTCTGTTTTTTTCTGCTTTGTGTTAGATAAACTAAGTTTTCTTTTGCTGATTAAGATGTTGTATGTTAATTTTTTCTCTTTTTATGTTATTGTCACTAGCATTTTAATGCACGGGTAAGGTTAATTTTTTCTTGCCAATTTTATGAACTTACCAATATCTATATATATACCGAAATGAGACAAATATTTTCTACCTTTTCACCTCTCTACCTTTGGTTCTATTACTGTGTTGGTGGAATGTAAGTTCTAAAATTCAGTTTTGTGTTGAAATAGATTTCCATTTTCTATCACTTGCTCTTCAGCTTTCTTCAATTTCTTATCTTTTTTTGCTTGCTTTTATTTTATTTCACTTTTTCATTTTTATTTTTTGAGACGGAGTTTCACTCTTGTCACCCAGGCTGGAGTGCAATGGTGTGATATTGGCTCACTGCAACCTCTGCCTCCTGGGTTCAAGTGATTCTCCTGCCTCAGCCTCCTGAGTAGCTGGGATTACAGGCGCATGCCACCGTGACCGGCTAATTTTTGTATTTTTAGTAGAGACAGGGTTTCTCCATGTTGGTCAGGCTGGTCTCGAACTGCTGACCTCAGGTGATCCTCCCGCCTCAGCCTCCCAAAGTGCTGGGATTACAGGCGTGAGCCACTGTGCCTGGCCTTTGCTTGCTTTAAAAAAAAAATTTAATTGTGGTTCTTGCTCTTCTGTACAACTATAACTATCTAAGTTACTTTCTAACCCACTTTTTAAAATGTTTCTAGTAGTACTCTACTTTTTATTGTAATATTTCCTTAAATAATATTTTCACAGGATCTTAATTACACAGAACCTCTCAGGCTTTGAATGCATAAGAATGTCTTAATTTCACTCTTACATTTAAATGACAGTCTGCAAAGATATAACATTCTAAAATCAGAGTTCTCTTTCTTCCATATTTTGAAAATATTTCTTCATTGTCTTTTATTTCTAGAGTTTTTGTTGAGGAGTCAGATGTCAACCTAATTATCATTTCTTTTTTGGGTAGTCTGTTCTTTTTCTTCAGAAGCTTTTAGAAATTTTCCTTTGTCTTTGATAACTTTAAATTTCACTATAATAAGCCAGAGTATAAGATACTTATCTATCATTTTTTGTCATGCTAAGAATCCATTCAATCTTTTTTATCTTTTTTTTTTCTTTTGAAACGTTTGTCTTATGGATATTAGGACTTTCTCTGGTGGAATTTTTCAATCCTTTCTTTCATGAGCTCACTATTTCAATGTTTGCTAATACAAATGCTGCTATTTATGACTTTCATTTTGTTTTATCCTATAAGTTTTCATATCATGTAGCTTTCAAATAAAAATTATGTGTGCACATAGTTAAGTAGAGTTCAATAGTACCAGAAATTGTGTTATGAAAAACAATAGTCCCTGATCCTTCCTTTTTCCTTATTGGAAACCAGCACTCCCTATTCTTCACTGATAATTTGGTATTTATTTCTATATCTCTAAATAAAATGTGGCAGTTCTTATGTTTATTAGTTTTAGTAATTTTCTATTGGTTTGATATTGTGGAAGATAAAAATTTAGATCTCTTTACCCTTGCTCCCAATATTACTCCCCACCAAATTTTCTATCCCCATCCCATCAATATGGATAAATAATAATTTTGGTTATAAAAATATGTTTACATTATTATGTCTGTAAAAACTGGGCCAGATAATACACTACAATTACATTTGCTGCATGACAATTCTATGTAGTACTAGATTAATAATAGTATTTCTTTTATTTCCTTAATTTTCTATATGCTGTCATTAATTTAGTTCTAAGCTCTTGCCAGTCATGTGAATATCACTCAGTATGTTCTCATATTAGGTAATTTATTAATACTATCATCTTGAGTCTTTCCTGGACAGCTCATTCTTTAGACTTACTGCATTCCTTTCTTCAGTTTGTGAGGAATTTGGGTAGCTATATTTCCTAGAGTTTTAGCTTATAACTGGGTAGGTAAGACAGAGTCTCCTGTGTGGACAGCTATTTCCTTTGGCGGATTCTATGTTTTAGGTGTATAGAGTGAGTAATAGAGCCCATTTGACTTTAGGTCTTAACTAAGTTCCAGTGACTATATTTTGTGTGTATTCTCTATTCACTGTAATTATATAAGGGGAAAAGATAGAATTTAGGCACTAAACTCCTCAACAATCCTTATTGATCTGCTTTGCAAGGAGTTGTTATACATTTCAATATGGATCTGAAATGGCCTGTGGATTAGTGTTTGGGAACCACTAAGTGAGCTTACCTTCTTGTTTGACCTTCACTAATCCCATAGATTGGCAACTTCTAAATCTCTCTATCTTTAACCCAGCCATCTTTCTTAAATTTAGGACTCACATCCAGCAAGCTATCTACCAAGAGGATGTTCTCTAAGTATCTCAGATTGACATCATCCCTACAAGAGCTATCCATTTTTAAATATATTTTCTATAGCAATAGGCCCTCCTAGATACATGTGAGAGGCAGCTTAGATTAGTGTTTACAAAAACAATTTTTGAACAAGATTATCTGAGTTAGAGTTCCAGTGCTACCATTTAATAGCTCTGTAACCTTGAAAAATTGACTTGGCCTCTCTTTCGCAAGATAGGTATAAATAAAAGTTGGGTTGTTATGCGGGATTCGGTGGATTAGAAAGTGCTTAGAATGGAAACTGACACATAGCAAATTCTGTCTCTTAAATGTAAATACACAAATAATCAAACAAACTTATGCTAGAATCTCAAAAGCAATTGCTGTGTATTCTTCAATCCCCACCCATCCATTTTATTACCAAGCTATTGATAACTACTAAAGACTACCACATTTGTCTTCTAGTTATTTCTTAAATAAGTCACTGGACCATAAACTCTATAAATGTCTGTTTGCTTACAATCTTATTTCTAGTTTGTACCACAATACCAGGCTCACCTAGTGGATGTTCAATAATTTTTTTGTTGAATGGTTTTAATGAATTACGCATACTACATTGTATATAAATATATCCCCCCACTAGATTTAATTTTTGACTATTAGGACTTTCTACTCTTTTTAGCACAGTGCTTAGAAAACAGCAGGCACAAATAAATATCCAATGTATGGATGAATGAATGAACAAATGAATGAAAGCATTTGGATAAAAGAAGAATTCAAACCTAGTAAGTTAGATTTCTTAGAGGTAGTATTGCTCTGACTGAGAAACACACTGCTGAAGTTAATAAAGCAGAACAGCTTAATGTTATGTTGACTACTTGGCATCAGTTTTTTAAAAATTACAAGCAGTTAACTCAGGTAGACTATTGAAAGCAACTAAGATAGCTAAGACATACTGAAGTAAAGCCAATTATCCTGGCAACATAAGGGTATGTTGTGTTTGCTAAGTATTTAACTTCTGGAGATGAGGATGCATATTTAGTAGCAAATAAAATAGCAGCACTTCTGGACCCTTTCATATTGTCTGAAATACTCTACTCCAGAAATGGAATATTATAATATTCTTGACCAAGGGAATTCACACTATTATAATAATTATTCCAAATATCCACACTATTATAGTATTTATGACAACTTATGTTAACTTATAAAACAAAACTAATAATAAAAAATAAAACTCTAAGCTTTCTAGGTGATGGAAATACTTTATTACTGAAAGTACTAGATAACTATTATATTCTCTATAACATATATGCTTAAAATATATCCAAATATTGTTATATTATGAGTGACTGGTAATTGAGCTATGTATAAAATGAAAAGTCAATCTTTTAATTTTAAATCTGAATTAACCCCATCCTATATATTGCGCAAAGCAACAACAGCACAACGGATTGTTCCAATAAAATGAATTGGCTGATCTACTTTTACAGAGAACAGCAAAATAAACAGAGCAAAGAAACATACATGATGACAGTCATACAGAGACAGTCCAGATACCAGCTATGCTGATTTGATTTGGCTCCTTTGTTTTTTTTTTTTTCCCCGGAGTCTAGCTCTGTAGCCCAGGCTGGAGTGCAGTGGCACGATCTCGGCTCACTGCAAATTCCGCCTCCTGGGTTCACGCCATTCTCCTGCGACAGCCTCCGGAGTAGCTGGGACTGCAGGCGCCCACCAACCACCATGCCCAGCTAATTTTTTTGTATTTTAAATAGAAACAGGGTTTCACCGTGTTAACCAGGGTGGTCTCGATCTCCTGACCTCGTGATCCTTGGCTCCATTTTATACAATGCACAAAGTCATTCTTTGTTAATAATCACAGCAAATTATTTTATTTGTATTTTCCTTTATACTACACAAGAAACATTATACTTAATGTGGTCTAGGGTAAGTATTCCAAAAAAGCATCTCTTAATTTTTAAAAGATTTTATGAAAATATATCAGATGACAAACAAAATGATAAATATGTGCAACAACTTTTGCTCTGTTTGTTATAGTATTATTTAACGGCTACTATATTTTCACTGCAGAATTTCCATGCTGTTTGCCATAACAAATAACAAGCCCATGAAATTATTACTCCTGTGTAGGAAATCATGATCCAGAAAAAAAGTCCTGTGTTAAACAATTTTTAAAAATTGCTATTTAACTTAATAAATATTTATTAAACACTCGCTGTGTTGAGAAATCCGATAGAAGAGAAAAGAATAGGAAAAATTCAACTACCCATCTTATGCCCAAACACACACACACACAGTGAGTGTCTTATTTCTTGGTGCCATTTTAGAGGTTCGGCATCAGTGGAAGGGTGTTCAGGGAAGGAGAGGACAACTTCTGGTTTATAAGAAGAGAAGTGTATCAGGAAGAAAAGATTAGATAAGCACTGAAGAATGGACAAGACTTTGACAGGCAGAGAATGTGGGGAGGACACAAGGTGGAGAAGGTTTCACTGGGGACAGCACAGAGGCAGGAACTGTGAAAGCATCAGCAGCTCAGTGGGGCTGGACTATAAAGGTTTGATGTTTTGGAATACAGTGGGAGAGAAGCCAGGCTCATAGCATGGACAGTCTTGATGACCAGCTTAAGGAGTTTGCATTTATATAGTAAGCAAGGAGGAGCTGTTAGAATTTAAGATATACTTTAATTTAAATATTTATTTTATGCTTGGATAGTTTATTACATTTTAATGTAAAATTTTAATTTATAATATCATAACTAATTTGTCATTTTGAAAAATTGGGTCCCTCATATAACATTTTATACTCTATAGACACATAATTCAAAGTGAGTGCAAAGGAACAGAAATAAATTTAACATAATAGTCCTTTCTCAAAATGATCACTATGTGAAATTCAATATATTTTGATAATCATTCAGTAATTTCCATAATATACCTTCTGTGGGTAATAAGCAAGAAGATGAATTAACACCTACACAAAAGATTGATGATAATGACTTATGTGTAAAAAATGGATGCTGTGTTGAATCTGGATATTTGAAGTTGGATGACAATGAAGTTATTTTATTTTATTTTATTTTTCATAGTAGCAATTATTTAGGCTTAGCAAAGCAAAAATTTTAGAGAATTTGGGAAACACAGGGAAGTAAAAGAAGAACTTTAAAAATGTTAGAACTTTAAACAAACACCTTGAAGTTCTAACATTTAGACAAATAATTCTTTGTAATCTCATGTATCTCTTTCTAATTTCTCAGCCTGTGCTTGTGTTGAGTGTGTGTTTGCATGTGTATGAGAGAAGGAGGGAGAGTATTCTTAAAACAAAATCATTCTGTAGGTATGATTTTTCCATCCTGCTTTCCTTTTACATAGCTTTATTGATTGATTGATTGACTGAGGTATTAGTAAATAATAAATGGTACATTTTGAAATTGCAAAATTTGATAAGTTTAACATATTTATGCATCCGTGAAACCATCACCACAACTAAGATAATGAACATATCTATCATCCCTAGAAGTTTCTCATGCCCTTTTGTAATAACTTCCTTCCTGCCTCTCTCCACCCCTAGACAATCACAATTTGCCATCACTATAGACTAGTTTGTGCTATCTAGACTTTTACATAAAAGAAAGCACATATTACATACTCTTTTCCACCTAGCTTCTTTCATTCAGCACAATAATTTTGAGATTCGTGTATGTTGTTGTGTGCATTGATAGTTTAGCCCTTTATATTGGTGAATACTATTCCAGCATATGACTGTAATTTGTTTTTCATTTACCTGTTAATGGAAATTTGCGTTATTTCCAGTATTGGGCTATTACCAATAAAGCTGCTATAAGCATTTGTGTACAAGTGTTTGTATGTAAGTTTGCTTTCTTAGTCCATTTGTGCTGCTATAACCAAATACCTTTGACTGGGTCATTTATAAAGAACAAGAAATTTATTTTTCCTAGTTCTAGAGACTGGGAAGTCCAAGATCAAGGTATCAGCAAGTTTGGTGTCTGGTGAGGGACCTGTTCTCTCCTTTCAAGATGATGCCCCACATAGCAAAAGGGAAGGAAGGGTAGGAGAGTGTGTACTTCAGCCACCAGCCCTTTTATTAAGGTGCTGATCACACGCATGCGGGCAGAGCTCTTGTGACTTAATCACCTCCCCATGGCCACACCATTTAATACTGTTGCATTGGGGCTTACATTTCAGCATGAATTTTGGAGGACATGGTATGATTCAAACCACAGCACATGCTTTCATTTCTTTGGGGTCTATATCTTGGAGTGAACTGGCTGAGTTATATTGTAGATATGTGTCTTAACTTTTAAGAAACTGACAAAAGTTTTTCCCACCAGCAGTGTACATGAGTTTTAGTTTTTTCATATGCTTGCCAACACTTTTATGATCACTCTAGAATTTTAGTTATTCTAGTAAGTGTGCAGTCATATCTCATTGTACATTTAATTTACATTTCTCTAATAACTGATGATCTTGATCATGTTTTCTGGTCCTCTTTTGCCATCCATGTATCTTTTTTATTAAAGTCTATGTTCAAATCTTTTGCCCATTAAAAATGTTTATTATTGCCGGGCACGGTGGCTCACGCCTGTAATCCCAGCACTTTGGGAGGCTGAGGCGAGCGGATTGCCCGAGCTCCGGATTTCGAGACCAGCCTGGGCAACACGGTGAAACCCTGTCTCTACCAAAATACAAAAAATTAGTCTGACATGGTGATGTGCACCTGTAGTCCCAGCTACTCGGGAGGCTGAGGCAGGAGAATCGTTTGAACCCAGGAGGCATAGGTTGCAGTGAGCCGAGATCACTCCAGCCTGGGCGACAGAGGGTCTTCCCTGTCTCAAAAAAAAAAAAAGTTTATTATTGAGCTTAAAAGTGTCTTTATATTTTCTCACTATGAGTCCTATAACAGGTTTGTGGTTTGCAAGTATTTTATCTCAACTGGTGGCTTGTCTTTCTATTACCTTACCTTGAAAACTATGTATTATTAGCATTATGGGCAAAATTACACTTAATCATTGCTTTGAATGTTTCAATTTCTCTGACTACTAGCAACATTGATTATTTTAAAAGAAAATTCGAGATTTGAATTTTATTTAGTTTTTTTCTTTTCAGTTTTTATAAGGTTTTTATAAATAAAGACTATATATAATTCATTTATAATATAATTCATTTGCAATAGTGGTTCCCAGTATGCTGTTTATCACTAAAATTTTGTAATATGTTGAAATATATGTGTCTGAAGTGTTACTGTATTCAAATTTATTATTTAATAAAAATCTATTATTGATTTCCTGATTAAGATTAGATATTTAGTCATTTACTTTTTTCCATGTACACAGTTTCATTTTTGAGGAGTTAGTTTGGAAAAGACATATGGAGTTTATATTTTGATATGTGTTGTGAGATAAGAATCTAAAGATTATTTTCCAAGTGAGTGTTCTCAAATATAATAGTTTTTAGGCCTCATCAATGTATCATGTACCATTACTATATTGAAAATTCTTAAACGTGGTAATATTTAGATTTAATTTGCATATCCTATCCATCAAGTCTTATGTCAGTGCAGCATTGTTTTAATTATTGTAAGACTGAGCTCGGTGGCTCACGTCTGTAATCCCAGACTTTTGGGAGACCGAAGTGGGCAGATCACCTGAGGTCAGGAGTTTGAGACCAGCCTGGCTAACACGGTGAAACCCTGTCTCTACTAAAAAGACAAAAATTAGCTGGACATGGAGGCGGATGCCTGTAATCCCAGCTACTTGAGAGGTTGAGGCAGAAGAATCGCTTGAACCCGGGAGGTGGAGATTGCAGTGAGCTGAGATCATGCCATTGTACTCCAGCCTGGGCGACAAGAGTGAAACTCCATCTCAAAAAAAAACAAAAACAAAAACAAAAACAAAAAAATTTGTAGATGTGTTATATGTTCTAATATAATATATAACATAAATTAATACAAACCATTCCTCCCTATCTCTTGAAAAAATGTTGCAGAAGTGTTGAATGCAATTGTTTAAAGTTTAAATAAATTTAAAGGCAAATTTATATTTTTAGAATTTCCGTTCTCTAAGAATATAGTCTACTCATTTATTAAACTCATCTTCATTTCATTCTGAATATTTGTAGTGTTCGTTTATGAGTGTTACATATTTCTTGATGATGACTTCATAGTTTATGCATTTTTATAATTTTGTTATTATTATGACCAGGAACTTTTATCTATTTTGCTGATTATTGCTGCTAAATATAAAAAACAAAATTTTCACATTTATTTGTTCCATGTTTAACTTACTATTTTCTCCTGTTAATTAGAAGAGCATTTCAGTTAATTTTATAGGACTTTTTTGTTGGCTAATATCTGAAAATAATGATGTTCTTGTTTCCTCTTGTTTCATCTTATTGATTTGGGCAGAACTTCTAAGACTATATTAAATCATAGTGGTGATAAAAATTATATTTATTGTTTTTCTGACTTTGATTGATATTAAGCCCACAGTTTCAATATTAAGTGTTAAGCTTTTGTTGATTTAGATTGATATTCTTTATTACCTTAAGAAAATATTGTACTACTCACAGGCTTTTCATGCTTTTTAAAAAGTCATATAGTGTCAGATATTTTACAATCAAAGTTAAAAGTTTTTTTTTTTTAATATTATCATGATGACAATGCACTTAGATATGAAAAATTCTGGCTCAATAGATTCAACACGTATAACGTTCTCTCTCTTAATTCCCACTTGCTGACATACATTTTCTATGTTCTTAAAATAATAAAATCATGATAGCTGAGGAAGTAAAGAAAGAATACAATCAGCTTCAAGGAATTACTGGAAAATATAAGTCCAAAATTAGTCCAAAAGAGAACCTAGAGCAGGAAAGAAACAGTAGTTTGACACTGAAGCCTGCTTGTTCTTCAGTGAGCTTTGGAGGAAATTTCTAACTTGGAATCTACTAGACAAAGAAAGAAGTTGTCAGAGAAAATGGTGATAGTAATTCATTAAAATATTTTTCTCCCAAGATAAAATGATTCTATCAATCAGCTCGGGTGTGCCACTTAACTCTAGAGTTAGTTGTATTCACCCACCATCATATTTAATTGTTGCTTGTTGATATTTTCATTTTTGAGTCTAAACTATAGGCCAGTGGTCCCCACATTGTAATGTCCACGAAAAACATTTAAGGAGATTGTTTTTAATATGCTTTTAATTTTTAATTTTTGTGGGCACATAGTACATGTATATATTTACAGGTTACATGAGATATTTTGAAAAAGGCATGCAATGTGTAATAATCACATCGGGGTAAATGGAGTATTCATCACCTCAAATATTTATCCTTTGTGTTACAAACAATCCAATTATGCTCTTTTAGTTATTTTACAATGTATAATTAAATTATTTTACTAGAGCCATTCTGTTGTGCTAGCAAATACGAGGTCTTATTTATTGTTTGTAATTTTTTGTATCCATTAACCATCCCCACCTCTCCCCGACCCGACCCCCTAACCTTTTCCAGCCTCTGGTAACCATCCTTCTACTCTGTACCTACATGAGTTCAATAGTTTTAATTTTTAGCTTCCACAAGTAAGTGAAAACATGTGATGTTGCCTTCCTGTGCTGGCTTATTTCACTTGACATAATGACCTCCAGTTCTATCCATGTTGTTGCATTTAATATGCTTTTAATATGCATTTATTATTTCTTGAGTTTGGTCATATTGTAGCCCCAAGCTCAGAAAATATGGTTCAGCATGGGGTAGGACCCCAAATCGCCATAATGTAGTGCTGCTGTGGGACAACACTTGTAGAAACGTGTCTTAGATAGACATGGAAGTTTTATTACAGTTGAGGATTTAAATATACATTCACATGTTTTATAAATATTATTAATGCAAAAACTATATCATTTAGAAAAACTGGGAGATGAGGGGAGGTGAAGAAGGGACAATTGTAGATGAGCTAATTTCCTCATACTTCACAGTGAGGCATTGATCAATTTTAAAAAGAAAGAAAATCAAAGTATTACAAACACTAAAACAAATATTGCACATCATTCCACCACTTAGAGATAAATTTTAGATGTCCACCAACTTCTTTGCTCCTGCCACAAACACACATACAAAATTTTACAAAGATGTGATCATATTATTCATTTAACTTCCTTTTCTTCATTCTACCATTTATTTGTTAGTTTAAGTCAGTACAGCTTTGTCTTCGAATGAATTACCAAAAAACAAAAACAAACACAAAACAAAAAACAGTGTTTAGAACTTCAGATGAAGGATTGTGGACTTAACCAACTTAAATCTCCAACAAATGTGCTAGGAAATTTCTGCTTCTCAACCTGATTAACATTGTTCTTCAGTGACTATTGGGAAATGGTTTTGTGTCTCATCTCCTTTGACCTTCTCATGTGCATTAATATATTAATAGATTTTTAAAATATTGAACCATCTTGAAATTACTAGCATAAATCATATTTAATTATGACATATTATTTTTACATTTCCTACTCAATTTAATTTAGTAGTATTTTTTTTTATACTCCTTGAGGATTATTCTCCCTTCTCCCCTACCCTGCCTCTTCCCCTGTTTTTCCCCCCACTTTATCGGTTTAGTTTCAGTGTAAAACTTCTGTTAATATGATAAAAGTGAATTACAGCAAAAGAGCAGAAAAGACAGACAGAACTCTTAATTTATTTCATAGTCATTGGCTTATTAAGTTTTAGAATATAGACTGTGAAGACAGTGACTGTGTTGGTCTTCTTTGTTACTATTATTTTGGTCCCTGGAATAGTGCCTGGCACATACGGAAGGCTCAATAAATATGTATCATTTAACTGATATTCAGCGCTGTTTGCCTTAAAATCATTTTGTTAAATATAAATGTTTTAATTCTTTGTTTTAAAATCTGATAAATATTTAACAATTATTTTGTGTTCAACATTTTCGTGTTCATTTAGTATATCTTTCATAAATAGGGTAATGATATATCCCTGTTTGCCTGAGACAGTCTGGGGTCTGGTTTACCTATCTTCTACGCATAATTATTGATAGTGGCTGCCTTTCATTTTCAAAAGTGTCTTGATTTTGAAATAAACTACATGATCACTCTATCATAAACTACACAGAGTAGATTTTTCTTTTTCCAGTCTGAGAATCTGTTAATGAATGGAGTTAGGCAATTTACGATTTTTCTCTAATAATTGATATATTTGATTTTACTTCTGAGTACTCTTTTTTTGTTTTTATTTTCTGTTTCGTAACAATGTTTCTTGTTAAATTTTTGGGTCATTTGATATTTTTCTGACTTTTCTTCATCCTCTAATGATTTCCAAGGTTTTAGTTTTCCTATCGTAATTACCATTGTGATTTTTAAAACATATTCAAATATATATTTTTTCAACTTTAATAATTAAAAAAAAAACAAAACCGTTTGTAACCCACTCCACAAAGAGGGCAAATAACACTTGCTTTTATTTCACTCCTCTCAACTACCAGTTTTTTTGGTTTTCCTGATATTATAGTACAAGTGCATAATTTGTGGCTAATTTGATACAGAAAAAGATACACTAATTGGGGAAAGGAGAGAAGATGGTAATAAAAATGGCTACTAGGTCTCTGAACTACTAAGTCTCCATGTGTGTAGTGAGATTGATGGAAATCTCTTCCTATAATTTACTTTTCTTGCTCTGCTCGTCTGCTCAAATACATTTTGGTAATATAATATTGTTCCTGAGTTCTGGCACATCATTTTTTAAACTCTAATTTTAGAGCTGTTGGAATTTCCATGAATTTATTTAATAAGAATTTATTGAATGTCTTAATAAAAGGTTTTGATTCAATACCGATCAATGAGATGTGGCAGACATTTGGCTGAGTGTGCTCCTCAAACTGTTTTTCTAAATTGTATAAAGCACATGCCAGAAGAGGCATTCAGCATCTGAGTGATTCTGTCTTGATGTAAGTTACATGTACGTACTGCAACATCCTGTAACTATGCTGGAAACAGCCTGGAGATAAAGCATGCACATCAAGGATAGAGATGAGGAAACAGGAGAGAATCTGGTTTCTTGACAATGTTGTTGATATAACCAAATTAGGAGCCACGCTATCTCTGGACCTCTTGATATCTGAGATAATCAATTTCTTTATTTCTTAAGCTAGTTTAAGAATGATTTTTCTAATACTTGTAACTTAATGTATGCTAACTAATAGCTATTTCAACTGTCTCCCCATTTTCTAAGCTCTTTATATTTGAATTTGATTTTATGTCAATTTTTGTTTTCTGAATATACAACATGAGACACATTTGTAGGCACTTGAGAAATTAATAAGGAATGAAGAGGAGAGGAGGCAAAAATAAAAAAAAAACAGAAAGAAAGGAAGTGATAAGTGAGAAAACAAGAGAGAAATGGGAAGTAATACAAAAATAAGAAAAAGAATAAGAGAAATAGAGGGATGAATATGAAAGAGTAGTAGTATTGACAAATAACAATACTCTATAATCATGCTTGATAGATAAAAATATATCTTTCTATCTGTTTTCAAAGGTGGACAAAACAGCAGAGGCCATAACAGTAATGCATTCTAGGGTTTATTGATATTTACTTAAAAATGCTAAAAATAAAACCCCCTTTTCCATAGAATTTACCATTTACTGTTTTTTGTGACTTTAGTCACAGTAAGAGCTAGTTACCTGCTTGGTAAACGGTCACCAATACAATGCCTGGGCGTACCAGGAGATGGTATGCAAGGGACATCCACATTATCCTGGGGAAAGTGGTCAGGTCATCAAGAGCATCAGAAAGTGGTTTGGAGCTGACTTTTCACATACAGATTAAAAGAGCCATAATTGGGTTAGGTAGAGGGATATTATAGGCAAAGGGAGAAGCATGGAATAATTAAAGGGGTACAAAAAAACATGAGGCAGTCTAGTATGGAAACTGTATTCTAAAATAGAAACACACTTGGCATTTTCAAAGAACAGCACAGAGGCTTGTATGGCTGGAATCTGAGTACAGAGCCGGAGAGCAGTAGGAGAGGAGGTAGGTGAGGGAAGACCATGTGCACAGTCAATGGTGTTTGAAAAATACAAGAAAGTCTGGAAACTACCCATATTCTATGAAAGAAAGCATTAAAGAGTGTCCAGAGTTGAGGCTTGATGGGTAGTTTGGGATCAATTCATAGAGAGC
Organism: Macaca nemestrina; assembly: GCF_043159975.1. Lineage (NCBI taxonomy): Eukaryota > Metazoa > Chordata > Mammalia > Primates > Cercopithecidae > Macaca > Macaca nemestrina. The sequence goes on along the minus strand of NC_092135.1, from coordinate 78,683,313 downwards.
TTTATTCTGCTAAGGGGTGTGAACTCTGGGTTGAAAGGTTTGTGAAACTCTTACATTACCTTAAGCTAAGGAGTCACATGATATGATTTGCACTTCAGAAAGATCACTCTGGCAGCCTTGTAGGGAAGCCCACAAAAGGCAAGATGAAGTTCTGTTTGTGTGGGGAGGAGGTGAGAGGACAGAGACCAGTTCTGCTATCACAATAATCAAGAAGCAAATGAAGCCAGAAAGAAGATTGTATTGATTAGATACAACTGTGGAGAGAAGGTAGACTGGAGTAATTTTAAGTTGTTTTTTTTTTTTTTTTTTTTTTGCCCTGGGAAATGGTTGTTACCTGCAGACATAGGGAACAGAGGAGAAAATAATTAGTTTTGTCTTAGAAATGATGAGCTTGAAATGTTCGTGAGGTTGTTTCTATGCACCTGGAGTTCAGCAGAGTGTTCCAAAGCTGAGAATCAAGTTTTAGATTAGTTGGGTGGTGTGTGAAGCCATGGAGTTGGGTGAGTCAGGAGTGGAGAACTTAAGTCAAAAGCAAAGTGAGGAGAGAACCTCAAAAGACCACAGAAAGAAAACCATGATGAAGAAGTAGAGACAAGCAGCTATTGGAGAGATTTTATGGCAATTTTTGTTTGACATAACTGGCACAGAAGGGAAGGTGACACAGTTTCTATAGGAATATTCTCAGGCTGTTCCAAACCCCACTGAGAGTTCACTCATTAGATTTGATTTGCTAAAAGACATGAGTGTTTTACTGTTAGTCTCCCCAGCTAAGCCATTTTTTGAAATACTGCCATATGGCAAGTTCCCTCTTTCTCATTCAGTCCTTCTGGGTATATCTGAAACAAAAAGTAATCTTACTATAAATGTATGTATAAGTTTAGTAAATATTGTTTTTAAATTCAATAGATGAAAAATTAAGCTCTGTCATTTGCTAATTTGACATTTGCTAATAGAGTGTCCATTAATTCTTCCAGGATTTAGTTTTCTCATGTGTTAAATAAGAGAAGATGGTTAGATGGTTTCTTAGTTTTCATCTCTGAGATTCTATGGCACCTTAATTTGCCATTGTCCAAAGGAATAGGTGCTCCAGTTTGCTGATTGGTCAGGCCTTAGCCTTACTTCCTTCCTGGGGTGAATGGAGGGACGTAAATGCCATGTGAACAAAACAGGGTAAGGTTCAATCTCATCCATATTTAGTATTGTGTTATTCATTGTCTTGCTCAATGATCAAAGGACTATAAATACTGGGAACGATAAATTTTAACTTAATTATGAGAGTAAGCACTTGACTCCTTAATAGTCATTTAAGTTCTTTCAATAATTTTCATGCAATGAAAATGATTTATTAGAACTAGGGATATAAGACCAAAGACAGTTGAATTTGGAAGTGGGATATAATTTTAGCTACAGACTTTGGCCAGGTTGTAACAATATATGTATTTTTTATTTTTTGTTTTGCATCTCAACTCTTAATAGCTGGCCAAATCTCCTTAAAGAGCAGTAAAACTTGGCTTCTGAGCACCCTCTGGAAAATGAGGTATATAGTACTAAATGAGACAAAATTTTATGACAAACTTGCTATATTCTTAGTCACACTACTTATAAACATTATTTTTAACTCTTTACAAGGATAATAACTTTGTGTGTGTGTGTGTGTGTTTTAGTTTAACATTTTTTTGAGTTAATTATAACTTCATATGTAGTTTTTGGTTTCCTCCAATGGAGGCATCTTGCAAAACTGCTGCAACATCACAACAGTCTGCTGACCTTGGTACAGCTAAGAAACAGGACGTTTCCATCACCACAAGGATTCCTTATGTTACTTTTTTATAGCTACAACCTTTATCCTTCGACACATAATCGCTGCTTAATCCTTTGCAACCACAAATCTGTTCCCCATTTCTACAATTTTGTCATTTCAAGAATATTATATAAATGGATTCATAATATGTAAACTTTTGAGATTGGCCTTTTTTACTCTGTATGATTATTCATTCAGGTTGTTGCATATATCAATAGTTTGTTACTTTTTATTGCTGAGTAGTGTTTCATGATGTAGATGTACCATAATGTACTTAAAAATTTACTCACTTAAGGACATTTTGGTTGTGTCCAGTTTGGAACTATTACAATACAGGTGCTATAAACATTTATGTATAGGTTTTCATATGAACAAATTCTCTATTTCTCTGAAATAAATGCCCAGGAGTACAATTGCTGGGTTATGTGGTAATTGAAGATACTGATATTTAAGAGATTGTCAAACTGTTTTCCTGCATGGCAGTACTATTTTACATTCCCACCAGTATTTATGAGTGATCTGGTTTCTCTGTGTCTCATCAGTATTCGATATTGTAATTATTTTTTTCATTTTAGCCTTTCTGATGGGTTTGCAGGGTTATCTTGTTGATTGTGGTTTTAATTTGCATTTCTCTGTGGCTAATGATGTTGAACATCTTCCACAAGTTTGTTTATTATCTGTGTATTTTCTTTTGTAAAATATTTATCCATGCCTTTTTGCCCATGTTCAAATAGCATTTGTTTTTCATTGTTTAGTTTTGAGATTTCTTCAGATGTTCTAGATACTGGTCCTTTCTTGGCTATGTGGTTTGGAAATATTTTTCCCCAACATATACCTTGTCTTTTCATCATCTAAACAAGGCTTTTTTCACAGAGCAAAAGTTTCTAATTTTGACGAAGTCCACTTTATCGTGTTTTTTCTTTCATAGATTATATTTTTGGCATTAAGTAATGGAACTGTTTGCCTTGTCCTAGATTCTAAAAATTATTTCCTTTTCTTTTTCTAAAAATTTTATAATTTTACATTTTACATATATGTCTGTGATCTATTTTGAATTCATTTTTGTATAAGATGTGTAAGGTGTGAGACTTAGCTTGAGGCTCTTTTTTTTTTTTTTTCTTTTTCTTGTGGAAGTCCAGATACTTCAGCACAATTTTGTATGTTTATCTTGTATTCTGCAACCATAAGGAACTCAATTATTAGTACTAGGAGTTTTTTGTAGATTCTTCAGAATTTTCTACATAGATAATCAATGCATCTGCAAATAAGGACAGTTTTATTTCTGACTTTCTGATCTGTATACTTTTCATTTCCTTCCCTTGTCTTATTGAATTGGCTAGAACTTCTAATAGCATAATCAATAAGAATAGTGAGAATGCACTACTTATTTCTGAATTTAGGAAAAAAAATTCAGTACTTTACAATTAAATATAAATCTCAGCTGTAGGTTTTTGAAGATGTTGTCAAGCTGAGGGAGTTCCCCTCTATTCTATTTTCCTGAGACCTTTATATTTTTTTAAAGTAACAACAATTCTACACATCTCTTCCAGAAAATAGTGGAGAAAATATTTCCTAATTCACTTTATGAAGCTTGTTTTACTCTTACACCAAAACCAGACAAAGAGAGTACACAAATAAACAAAAAAATGTGAACCAATACCTCTCATGAATATAAATTTAAAAAATTCTTAGCAAGGTTATTAGCAAACAAGATTCAGAAATAGCTTATGATTATTTTAAATTATACACTATAAAGAAGTGGGGTTTATACACTATAAAGAAGTATGAGATGCAAAGTGTCTAAACATTTTTCCCTGGAGAATTTTGAAATTCTGAATTTCTTTTGCTTAAATGTCATGTTTCTGAGATTTAGTCATGTCCAGGCATATATTTCTATTGCTGAGTAGTATTACTTTGTATAAAATGCAACAATGGCTTATTTATTTTCTTGTTAATGGATGTTGAACTTGTTTCTAATTTTTCAACATTACAAATAATATCAACATATTTCTCCATATGTATATGTTGATAATCCTTATCCATATATATAGACATATATGTGTGTGTATGTGTTAGTGAAGGTCTTTATACACAGAGACGTCCATCGTCCTACAAGTAGAATTGCTGGATTATAGTGTATGTACATCTTCACATTTTTTTATTTTTTTTATTTTTTTATTTTTTTGAGACGGAGTCTCGCTCTGTCGCCCAGGCTGGAGTGCAGTGGCCGGATCTCAGCTCACTGCAAGCTCCGCCTCCCGGGTTTACGCCATTCTCCTGCCTCAGCCTCCCGAGTAGCTGGGACTACAGGCGCCCGCCACCGCGCCCTGCTAGTTTTTTGTATTTTTTAGTAGAGACGGGGTTTCATCGTGTTAGCCAGGATGGTCTCGATCTCCTGACCTCGTGATCCGCCCGTCTCGGCCTCCCAAAGTGCTGGGATTACAGGCTTGAGCCACCGCGCCCAGCCACATCTTCACATTTGTTAGATATTTTCAAATTGCTCCCCAAAGTAACATAACTAATTTATAGTTCCAGTAGCAGTGTATGAGCTTATTCTTTTTCTCCATCTTTGACAAAGCTTAGTATTGTAAGGCTGTTTACATGTTGCCAATCATATGGTTATAAAATGATACCTCATTGTATTAATGTGCATTTTGCTGATTACTACTGAGGCTGATTATCCTTTTTATATTTACAGGCCATTCAGTCACTTGTTAATTACTTATTGATTGGGAAGAACTTTTATAAATTCCAGGCATTCATTGTTTATCAAATACATGTTTTACAACATCTTCCCTCTTTTAATATATCTACATAATGTGGCTTGCTTTTATTAAAATATGAATGTAGATAAAATTACTAATATATTTTTATAGTAATCTTCAAGTCTTGTTTAAAAAATTCTTCCTTATCCTGACGTTTTCTAAAAGCTTTTATTTTTAAATTTAAATTTTTAAATACCTGGCAATTATTTTTGTTATCAGGTGGATACCCATTTTTTAAAATTCCATATAGTCAATTATTAATTTAGAAATGTGCCAAGTTTCTGCATTTTTTCATTAGATTATTTATCTATCCTGGTATCAACAAATAATATGTGCTGTTTTCTTTTTATAACTAATTAATTAATTATATCTGTTTTCTTTATTATTCCTTAGTTATAGATCTTTTTTTTTTTTTTTTTTTTTTTTTGAGACGGAGTCTCGCTCTGTCGCCGGGGCTGGAGCGCAGTGGCCGGATCTCAGCTCACTGCAAGCTCCGCCTCCCGGGTTTACGCCATTCTCCTGCCTCAGCCTCCTGTGTAGCTGGGACTACAGGCGCCCGCCACCTTGCCCGGCTAGTTTTTTGTATTTTTTTAGTAGAGACGGGGTTTCACCGTGTTCGCCAGGATGGTCTCGATCTTCTGACCTCGTGATCCGCCCGTCTCGGCCTCCCAAAGTGCTGGGATTACAGGCTTGAGCCACCGCGCCCGGCCAGTTATAGATCTTGATACCTGGCAAAGAAAGTTTTATCTTTTTATTGTCTACAAAATTGGTTCTGTCAGCTTGTAGAACTTGAATCTTCCATATGAGATTTAGACCTGTTGGTAAATTCCTGTAGGGTATTCATTTGAATTGCATTAAATTTCCAGATTATTTAGTGGAGAATTAATTATAATGTCAAGTCACTTCATTAGGGAGCTTAGTGAATCTTTACACGTAGTCAGGTCTTTTTTCATGTCCTTCATCAACTATAATTTTCTTTTAAAAGGTCTTACTTATCTTTTCCTAGGCCCCTTTTGATTATTGCTACTACCATATTATTTTCTAAATAGTTTTTATTTGTGTAATGGAAAGCTGTTAATTTTTGAACACTGGTCTTATATCAAAAAATTTTGCTGTCCTCTCTTATTAATAAAAGTTTATTCATGAACTTTTGATTTTTTTCCTACATTCAATCATACTGCTGAAAACAAAAATCTTGCCTCTTTTATTCTGATTCTTATACTTTTACCTGTCTTATTGCAAGGACCTTCAGTATGATGTTGAAATGTATGGAACCCACAGTCATAATTATCTTACTCTTAACATTAATAGTACTGCTTCAAAATTTTACCATTTACTATGGTATTTATCATAGGGTTTTGCTAAAGATATTTTATAATGTTAGGGAAATACCCTCTTATTCCTTGTTTAATAAGGTTTTATTTTTAAAATCATAGTTGAGTGGCTACTGTATCAAATGCTTTCTCTATATCTTATGAAAATTTTTCTTTCTCAGTCCGTTATTGTAGTTAACTACATTGATAAATCATCTGATAACCATTCTTTCATGCCAGCACTAAATCTTTCCAGGTCATGTGTTTTGTTTTGGTTTAAATACATAGTTAAAAATTACAGTGTTTTTAACTCAAGATTATGTGCATTTGATGTATTCGACAAGAGATAAAATCATTTTCTCAGACTCAGATCTTTATTTTATGATTGCTGTAATTAGATAAGATTATGAAACTTTCACTGTTATGCCGGCGATTTGAATGTAAAGCTGTTTTATTTAAGTCAATATAATTTAATAAAAACATATTTAAATTTTGGGTTAAATTAAAAATTTTCTCTATTGCCAATACTTGGTTTGAACTCAATTAGGCTCTCTTTACATAAGAGACTACATTAAACACAGACATATATGAGGTAATTTTGAGATATTTAAATGTAATATATTATAATTTTACCATGGATTTTGTCTCCTAAAATGACATTTAAATAATCAGAATCTCTAGCTCAATATTCAAATTAACATTTTCTTTCCATAAAATGGTGAGTTACCTCTTTCCTGGAAGGGTCGGAATATCAGTAACATTTCTTTCTTTCCACGTTTTTCTCAATCGAATGGCACAAAGGTTTTTCTTGACTGCTTGAAAACTAAAAACAGTTTCCAAGAGTTTATTAAGTTCATATTAATTTTTAATGCAAACACATGTTATTAAAACTCAAGTAGGGCAGGCACGGTGGCTCACACCTGTAAGGCCGAGGCGGGTGGATCACTTGAGGACAGGAGTTTGAGACCAGCTTGGCCAACATGGTGAAACCCTGTCTCTACTAAAAATATTTTAAAAATTAGCTGCACATGGTGGTGGGCACCTGTAATCCCAGCTACTCAGGAGGCTGAGGTAGGAGAATCACTCGAACCCGTGAGGCGGAGGTTGCAGTGAGCTGAGATCGTGCCCCTGCACCCCAGCCTGGGTGACAGAGCAAGACAGCGTCTCAAACAAACAAACGAACAACAACAACAAAAAACCTCTAAGTAATAAATCTATAACTTTACACCAAAGGGGATTTTTCTTCAGTAATTCTATAGGGTTTTTGTGTTCTTTACATTAAGTTGAATATAAACATAACTTGAGTTACAAAAGGATTAAAACACAGAAGTAATATTAAGGAGCAATAAATATCATATAAAATCCCAAAGTGGAAAATAATAGATATTCTATTTTACCATTATTTTAAATTAGAAATTATTTACATTAAATTATTTTAAAACAATTATTACCACTACCAATATGACTCAACTGCCTATGATCAGAATGGACAGAAAAAAGATGTCTGAAACAGCTGCTGATTTAGACTTTCATTCTTGCTGAATTATATTCCTGGTAATGGTATGTGTTTAACATTATATAAGTAAGAATTTAGGAATTTAATCTAAGAAAGGGAAATTAAAGATGCATTAAAAGAAATTAGAGAATGTTTTTTCAGCCTGAAAAAAGGCCTTATGAGATAAATTATTCATATTATTTGGTTTTGGTGACAAGGGTGAATTTTTGAATTGATAATCTAACACTTATTTTCTGTAGGTCTCTTTCTCTGATCTTTTTATTGGACATTTGTTAATTTTTATTAATCTTAGACATGATTCTCACTCAAAATAAAAATAATTTTAATAAATCTTAAGAATGAATGAAGCACATTCCATGCATTTTAATCTAAATAATAAATAGAGAATGGTTTCTGTATTTATAACAGGTAAATGTGAAAACTGAAATTCCCTGCTTAATAAATTAAGAATTATTAAATTTAACTTGATGTCTTATATATCTGTCCAATCACATACTGCTTACACTTTAAATATCAAATTTATCTTTAACACTTGAAAAAAGAAAGAAGAAAAAAGAAAGCAAGAAGCATGATCAACATATCAGAAATCTGGAACAGAGCTTTCCAATAGCATTTTCTGCAATTATAGAAATATTCTATATCTGCACTGACCAAAACAATAGCTAGGAACAATATGAAGATGCTGAGCACTGGAAATGTGGCTAGTAAGATAAAAGACCAAATTTTAAACTTTATTCAATTTTAATTAATTTAATCTTAAGCACAAATATCCACATGTGGCTAGTGGCCACTGTACTGAACAACGGAGGCCAAGAATCTTAGGTTTTCCAAACTTATCATTAAAGCTATATTCTATTATAATTTCAACATAACTCTTGCTTTCTTCTATACAATGTGCACATCAAATTTGAAGTTCAAGTATCAATTATTAAAACCTGTTTGTTAATATTTAACATATATAGAGCAACTTAACCTTCTAAATAGTATATTGCCCCAAACTGGAAAGATCCTGGGCACAGCAAATGAAAATTTTTATTCTATGTAGGGAGAGCTGATAAAGAGCAAGTATGATTGACCAGTGTATTTCTACTAGTTTCCATGCCAACAGAATTTTTATTATGATGATATTTGATGGTAATTAACATAATGAAATGAGCATAGAATACTCATCCTAAAAGCTTTTTATTTTCTGGTAATGTGAAGAATCTCCAACTAGGATTACTTTTAGTTGCTTCCATTAAGTAGAATTTTTCCACAAAGTGTAGTTATAATAGAACTCAGAAGACCAAAAAATAAATTAATATTTGAAACATATTAATTTCTTTTTAATTTGGACCCTTCACTGAGGTCCATATTTTCAAGGGAAATTAAACTGTCTGGTAAAATTACACAGCTATGTATTACATTAACATTTTAAGAGCTAGAAATAATAAGAAACCACATTTTTGCACTGCAAATGACTATTGTTATAAAAATCTTTTATGTAAATCTCTTTATTGCTTAGTATTTAAATTGTAAATTAAAAATTGACGAAAAATTATTACATATATTCTGTCTGGGGAATCAAAGGGAACAAAAATAATTTTCTCAGACCCTGGACTCAAAAGACAGATTCTACATTTTGGTTTTTCAAAAAATACTTCTATAAATTATTTTATTCCAGATTAAGAAATAATACATAATGACACAATTTACTATTTTCTAACCATTTTTTTGGTGTGTGTGGCTGAATTGCGGCCATTAAATATTGTATAGACTTTCTCTAATATGTCTTCATATTTTAAAGACATGTATGTATATACACATATGCATACAGAATTCTATATATACGTACAGAATTGAAACCAAAATAGAACCCCTTTATTAATACTGTTTGAATAAAATCATTAGTCAATTCATACACACAGAGACATGTATGATGGCTAAAATGTTTTGAATTGCCAAAATATAATTTTCAAAACTTTAGAAATGATTCATACAAATATAAAACAACGACATGTCAAAGATTATAAAAATAATTAATAAATAAACCAGCAGAATGGTAAAGCTGATTAATAGGAGAACTTTATGAACAGCAATTCATATCATTAGTCTGGAAAGGGTGGTGAAATAAGTTGGCTAAGTTTGAGACAAACTTGATTCATGTCCTAATTAATGTCCTATAAGGAAGTAAAACATAATCTTTGGGATTTTCTTTTCTTCCGGAAAGATGTAATTTGCATCTCTCATAGACAAAAACATACAATTTAGCATGTAATTTCTATAGTTAAACTCTAACCAATAACAAATATAAGTGCGACAATAAAAAGTATATCACCTACAGAATTAAGTAGTCCTTTGAATGTGCATGTCAGACAATGCTCCAGTAAGACGGTGAAAGGACATGCAGATGTTCTTTTTCTTATTTCCAAGTTTTATACAAATTTTTTAACAGAAAGGATTAGGTTTTAATTTTTTTAAATCAAGATAATTCTTTTAAAAATCATACTGAGCACAATGGCTCATTCCTGTAATACCAGCATTTTGGGAGGCCAAGTTGGGCAGATTGCTTGAGCACAGGAGTTCAACACAAGCCTGGGCAACACGGCAAAACCCTGTCTCTACAAAAAAAAAAAAAAAAAAAAAAAGGCAAGTCTTCGTGGAATGTACCTGTAGTCCAAGCTACTTGGAAGGCTGAGATGGGAGGATGGATTGAGCCAGGAAGGTTGAGGCTACAGTGAGCTGTGATCAAGTCACTGCACTCCAGCCTGGGCAACAGAGTGAGACGCTATCTTAAAAAAAAAAGTCAGAACACTTCATTATAATAAAAAGTCATAGTTTATTTCTTGAAAAGCTTTTGAGAAATACATAATTTTATTTTGTGATTTATGAGCCAAGTTTTACCAAAGCTGATAACCTCGGAAGAAAGAATTTTATGTATTTTAATATGGGAACAGAAAGAGTTCACGAATCAGTTATAAATGTTGATCAAACTAGCAGTCAAATCTGTATACAGACAATTAGAGCACAATCATTCCAGTTTTCTGTCAGTGATATCACTACCATTGTAGAGACAAATCTGCTGCCATCTGTCAGGCTCTAAGACTGCAAAAACTAAAAAGAGTCTTTGATAGAGTTCTAATTTTTGGGGGTCAGGTGGGGTGGAGCATAAAACCTAAAACTGAAATGTGACCATTATAAGAAGAAGAATATCCATGCCTTCTCGCTCCCTCCTTTCCTCCCTTCCCTCCCTTCCCTCCCTTCCCTCCCTTCCTTCCCTTCCCTTCCCTTTCCTTCCTTCCTTCCTTCCTTCCTTCCTTCCTTCCTTCCTTCCTTCCTTCCTTCCTTCCTTCCTTCTTTCCTTCCTTCCTTCCTTCCTTCCTTCCTTCCTTCCTTCCTTCCTTCCTTCCTTCCTTCCTTCCTTCCACTCTTTCTCTTTCTTTCTAGATTAAGGAAACATATGTTCTCCTTTGTGTATCCTTTGGGATATAAGGAGAGAAAATCTGAACAGCCCACAATTTGGTGAGGTAAGGAGACCACCATAAGCAGCAGATAAAATATACAATGGCAGGTGCTTCTCCAAGAAAAAAGCCTGTGCAGGCTGGGTTTCTTTCTAAAGTGGAAAGTTAAAGCAACAGGAAAACACCGGGTAGGATTATTTTTTCTATATTGGATGGTGGTACAAAGTTCTCTTCCTAATTATTCCAGGGATGCAATGCAATGCATATCAAGTCAATGGAAGGGGCCATCTGCAATATTAGATATTAAAACATATTGTAAACCTACAATAGCGAAAACAAGGCACTGAGACAAGAATAGATAAAAGGCCCTATTGCAGACACAAATTCAGCTTAAGAAAAATGGTGTTTTAAAAAGATTTGTGCCAATAATTTTGGATTATATTTTTATTTTTGTTCTTTATGAGTGTTTCTCTTTTATATAACTTTAAGAATAGACCTGAATTATAATATCACATATATACCATATTTTATCAATGTTCAGAATTATGTGGTAACCATAATATATACACACACATATATAAACATTACATTTCACACTTTTATTAAATTGAAAAGTAAAGTAGGGTTTTCTCTGATCTCACTTGTTAAAATTAAAGAACAATGAGTTATGTACAATTAAAAAAAAGGAAAAATACAAAGTCTCTCATTGCTAAGATTGGATTATAGAAAGATTACTTTACCATACACTGCCCAACATTTTAGGTTTCTCTGTTTTTCATCAAAGCAGATCTGGCAGAGAAACACATGTTTTCAGTGTTGCTCCATGAAAAGATAATCTTCACTCTAGTATTCATTATGCACAATGTATGCAAAATGCAATGAGCCAACTGACTCACACTTTGGTGTCATGCAAATAAAACCTAAACACAAGAAAGTGTAACATCTAGTAAAATGTGCATAAAACCACAAAGCCTAAGATAAGAAAATGGGTAGCTAAAAAATGCAATTAGCACATTCACAGAGGGCAACCAGTAGAATCTGGAGATGAGCCATACAAATATAATTCTATGCTTTTGGCTAAGAATAATTTTACCATTATAGGCAAATAGAGGCTCACATTTGCAGAACAGTTTCTGAATTTGATAAAAAGAAAAAAGTGAGAGCTTCTATGAAGCTAGGTAGAAGGCAGATACATAAGTGTATCAAAATGTCATCTTTTTAAAAAAAGAGAAGTGCATATACTTCTTGATTTTTTTCATTACTTTCTGATGTTTCTGGCAGTGTTCATGTCCTTTTCCAATATTAGAGAAAATATTTTTTAATCATTCGACATTTAGTAATTTAGGTAAGACATAGGCACACGGTTTCTTCACAAAGACATGAAGATTAATTGCCTTTTCCCCACAGAATAATGGATAGTTGAATGTGTGTGCGTATGTGTGTGTGTGTGCGTGTGTGTGTGTGTGTGTGTGTGTGTTGAGGGTTGTGTGTATTTACATACATATGGTTTACAGATTGATTATTCGTAGTTTCAATGCTTGGCTTCTTCCAATCTATGCATATAAAATCTGTTTGACCATTTGTGTAAGTGACAAATTAGAATTTATCAAAACCAATAGAGCTCAGATATTGAGGTTACTAATTCTAACAGGCAATCAGGCAGTCCATTATTCCAAGTAGTTGAATTGGTTTAGGTTGTTGAGATATAACCAGAAATTAGTATGACAATAAAGGATTACTATTCAAGAAGTTAAGCTCAAGTGTGGCAAAACAGAGGGGACATGGAAAATGAGGGGCAGCAAGAGATCATTGGTTTTCTAAAACATAAGAAAGTCACTGGAAGGAAAGGGATAAAATATAATCTTTTCTAAGGTCAGCTCTATAAGCAAACTTAAAAAGTCATTGGTCTATTTCAGTGGTTTTTCAACTTTTTGCATTTGTCTCACCACTAATGGTTATCACACATGATGAGTCACAGCATACCAAGATCTCAGAAACCTGGAGAAATGACCTTAGTCCTCATAGAATTCACACAGTGACTGGGTCTCTATTTGAGAATAACTGATTATTCCAAATAAGTACTTTCTTAAATACTCAAGTGACAACGATCTCTAAATTTGCTAAGTAACCCTCCATGTTACTTGGAAGCCAGCTTGAAAATACACCCACCAACCTTCTCTTCTTTCCCTCAGCAAGTCCTAACCTGCTCCACAGGAAACCACAGGACCCCTTTTGCTCCATATTCCATCTGACAGACATTGCAATGACCATATGTATTCTTAGTTGTAACCAAAATACATTTTACACATAGCAAAATTTGGCAGCATACCCAGGAAACATTTGTGGTACATTCCCATATGCCCCAGCATGCCAGTGGAGGGCAACTGATTCAGTTGATTATTGCAGTCACATAAGAGGCAAGCAAAAATGTTTGATAAACATGACCTGCAACATACAAAAAAAAAAAAAAAAAAAAAAAAAAAAAAAACCAAGAATGGACAAGTAACTCCTAGTTGACACCGGTTTGGAGGAGGAAAAGGCATTTGTGAGGAAGAGTGGAATATGATTTTAAATTTGAGATATTCACATTGGGTTCTCTATTTTCTTTTAATTGACACTGGAGCATATCCAAATGTTTGCTGTTGATGTGTGTTTATATGGTGGAAGGGTGCAATCTGTGAGCTACAAGAGGATCATGACAGCTGGTAATTTATTTCTAGTTTATTAATTTTTTTCAAGTATATTCTTTGAAATTATTTGTCCAGGAGAAATTGAAAAGTGAAATAAAATTCCTTGTTTAGTGCTTTGCTGTCAATCTCAGTTTGAGTTCCAGTACTACAAGGGACTAACTGTTCTATTTTGGGCATGGCGCTTAATCTAGGCCTTAGTTTTCATATCTGTAAAATGTGGTTAATTGATAAAGACCTCTCTCATAGTGTTGTTAAGAGGATTAAATAAGATAATATGTAGAAAGCATTTAGCACAGTGTCTAAAAATAATAAGTTCTTAAAAATTGCAACCTGTTATTATCATCCAGCTTACTTGTGACTACATCCAGATATTTAAACACTTGTAAGTAAAGCAAATATAAATGTAACTTTGAGTCACACAATAGAAAAATTTAGGAAGTCATAGGTCTTGAGAAGCTTAAATTACTAAGATGATGGTGAACAGCTTCCAGGAAACAGTCAGAGGAAGAGAGATATGGAAACAAAAATTATTTTGTATAAAAACACAACTATCATTTAATCCAAGACTTATGAGAGCCAAAGCATACAAATTCGTTCCTTCAGTTCTTCTTTGAAATGTTTCCACATATCCTAAGTAGGGAGGAAGACACAAGGCATTGGGAGTCTCATGATTCTGTGAAACAAAATGAAGGAAATCAATTAGAATAATGATTGGTTTTCATTACTGAGTGCTGTTTTGAAATCTATCTGGCAGGCATCAATTTTTGTTTCCAGAGGTATCCAGAAAGTAGTTCTGTAAAAGATATTTTATTTGCTAAAATAAAATGGATATTCTCGAAGAACAGCAAGGGTAATTTTGCTAAGAGATAGTGTAATACAAAATAAAGACTTTGAATATTTGAGAAAACAAAGTAGGATGAATGGGTACTTGCTGAGAGAAGTGACAACTTGACATAATTAGGATCCAGAAAGCCACTTTGGAGAGCAGCACACCTGAAAGCAGTCTCTGCCAAGGTCACTGCGCACCCCAGCAGTCAGACTGGCCCATGGGTGAGCATCGTTTAGAATCTAAATAGAGTTATTTCTATTGCAATAGTAGAGTTATTGCAATAGAGTTATTTCTCAGGTCATTGAATGGTAGCTTGAGTTCGTCTTTTACATATCCATCTTCTATTTACAGTCTATGGGAGAACATCAACTTCAAAGTTGGTCTTTCATTTTTTGAGGAAGATTGAAATTTACAAAATAAAATGCCACAGTCTTCCATGGTCAATGACAACATCTTTCAAAAGGTGGGTTCAATTTAGTTGGGTACCTGCCCTGCTGTGCTGTAACTTCTTAAACATCAAGAAGTTAAAAAAGAAAAAAAGAAAAAAAAAAAAAGCTGAGTTAAGAAAATTAGAAGGCACTGTTCTTCTTCATTTAAAAAATAAAAGCAAATCTTAGAAAAAATGAAATCCATGAATTTCTAATCAATTTATGTAAATAAATTCAGAGCCATTTAAAGTTTAAAGGTTTTTTGGGGCCTTTTAGCAATTCTCATACTTTTTGTTTATTGTAAAGGTCATTTCATCCTATAAATTAATCCAATCTATCCTTAAATATCTCACCAAAGAGGTAAAGACCTGTCATAACACAGCAACAAACTGTGTTACTCTCAGGATCCAGCTTTTGCCCTGCAATAAAAAAGTAGTAGTTCAAGAAAATTAGAAATTCTTTAAATCATTACATGACTTTACTGTATTATTTCTTATATCAGTATTAGAAACTATTGTAATAAATATCCCAATTTGGATATTTAATTTTAAAACATTCTGAAGTTCCATTTTGACCTAAATGAGAAATTATTTTTAAAACTGTTAGCTTAAAACTAGCCTAAAGCTAACTTTCAAATACAAAAAAGGACAAATAATCATTTGTATTCTAACTTCTAGAATTTTGAAGCAAATATTTCCCTATGGTTTAAACTATTTTAATAACTTCAATGTAATCATAATTGCCATAATTTTTGGTAGTTAGAATTACAGAAATTAAAATTTTAGAGTAAGATTCTTCAAAGTACACTAAATGCATCATCCTTCTGTTACAAGTGAGGTAACAGAGTTGTGGACTGCCAGGGAAAGTGCCTGAATCGTGCTGCAGTCATTGATTTATCCTTCGCTACAATTTTCAAAATGCAATGCATTTTTCAGCATGCACACCACCATGAAAATTCTATTCATTAACAATAATGCACTTTAATTAGAAATTGAAAAACATTCACAGGAAACTTGATTCAAGGCAAGGGAAAGGGAAAAGAGGGATTGAGCTTTGGAGAGCTCAATCTGCAAACTGTTTGGAATCTTGTCATTTAGTTTCACACTACAAGCAATAGGTTCTACACTGGACCAAACCACAGGTAGAATGACTCATTTGATAAAATAATTTTTTTCCAAGGAAAATAGAGTAGCTGCCTCATGTTATGGATTGATCAGTAATATACAAGCAAATTATCATTCTACAGAATTGTGCAAGTCCAGGCGTTGGCAATTAAAATGAATTAAGCACTCAGGGAGAAAGTAAACAGTTCTGAGTCTAAACCAGATTTGTAGTTCAATTCTATAGTTACATGCTGCCTTAGGTTGGGTTTCCCTGGAACTCTGAGAGTCAAATGGTATTTGAGGTGTCAGTAGCTTATTTTGGACATGATTCTAGGAAGTACGAGTGGGGAAGTAGAGAAACGAAACAGAGAAAGGAAGGCAATATATGATGTGACTAATGAGCAGATTACTACTGTGGGCAATTGTGACTCAGTTCCACTGGAGACACCTGGGGGATGATATAAAACAAATTTCAGAGCTGTCATATCTGAAAATGAGGAGGCTGAATCTTTTTGTCATGGGTTGTGGGCTGTTCTGAGAGGAGTTAGCTCTCTAGCATTTCTGGTCATTCCTCCTCTTGGCTGTGCCTGGAGAAAATCCTAATGGATACGGATGGTGCAAGCACAGTTGTATTACACACATATGTACATGGTAGTGTCTCCCTGATTAACACCTCTAGACAAGTGGTAGTGCGCTGGAGGAGTCTGAATTTACCCTGTTCTACTTATAGCAAGTAAAAAGATACGATAGTAAGATAGTGTCAGAATGTGGGAATAAAGTGACTGAAAATGAAACTATGGAAAATCATGGTGAGCAATAAAAAGTTCCTCCAATCTACTAGAGTATAGCTTTAGGTGAAATCTGCCTGTAACTGTAATGTCATATTTCGACCCACCTGCAGATTGAATGGCATTATCATAACTAAAGAAGCATGGATTTAGTCAAAATGAAGTGTTTACCAAAAACACTGAAGAACAGCCCAAAAGGAGCAGCAGTTGGCAATGCTCATGCAATACTCTACCATGGCCAAAGCTGGGACTTGTGGGAAGATGCCCATCTCTGGTGTTGGTAGAATCAGGCTCCCAAGGCCTGATATGATGCCATTCATGAGGTAGGTCATCTTGCTAGCTATTCTTGCTCTGATCCGTGCTCACCAAATAACCTGGACAGCTCGGTCTACAAAGAGAAGAGTTACTAGGCAGATAATGTAGATGTTTGGTCAGTATGACGATTTTCTTTTTTCTTTCTTTTTTTTTTCTTTTTTATTATACTTTAAGTTCTAGGGTACCTGTGCACAACGTGCATGTTTGTTACATATGTATACATGTGCCATGTTGGTGTGCTACACCCATTAACTCGTCATTCACATTAGGTATATCTCCTAATGCTGTCCCTTCCCCCTTCCCTGACCCCATGACAGGCCCCGGTGTGTGATGTTCCCCTTCCTGTGTCAAAATGTTCTCATTGTTCAATTCGCACCTATGAATGAGAACATGCGGTGTTTGGTTTTTTGTTCTTGTGATAGTTTGCTGAGAATGATGGTTTCCAGCTTCATCCATGTCCCTACAAAGGACATGAACTCATCCTTCTTTATGGCTGCATAGTATTCCATGGTGTATATGTGTCACATTTTTTTAATCCAGTCTATCATTGATGGACATTTGGGTAGGTTCCAAGTCTTTGCTATTGTGAATAGTGCTGCAATAAACATATTGCAGCATTGCATGTGTCTTTATAGTAGCATGATTTATAATCCTTCGAGTATATACCCAGTAATGGGATTGCTGGGCCAAGTGGTATTTCTAGTTCTAGATCCTTGAGGGATTGCCACACAGTCTTCCACAATGGTTGAACTAATTTACACTCCCACCAACAGTGTAAAAGCGTTCCTATTTCTCCACATCCTCTCCAGCATCTGTTGTTCCCTGACTTTTTAATGATTGCCATTCTAACTGGTGTGAGATGGTATCTCATTGTGGTTTTGATTTGCATTTCTCTGATGGCCAGTGATGATGAGCATTTTTTCATGTGTCTGTTGGCTGTATGAATGTCTTCTTTTGAGAAATGTCTGTTCATATCCTTTGCCCACTTTTTGATGGGGTTGTTTGTTTTTTTCTTGTAAATTTGTTTGAGTTCTTTATAGATTCTGGATATTAGCCCTTTGTCAGATGAGTAGATCGCAAAAATTTTTTCCCATTCTGTAGGTTGCCTGTTCACTCTGATGGTAGGTTCTTTTGCCATGTAGAAGCTCTTTAGTTTAATTGGATCCCATTTGTCTACTTTGGATTTTGTTGTCATTGCTTTTGGTGTTTTAGTCATGAAATCCTTGCCCATGCCTGTGTCCTGAATGGTATTGCCTAGGTTTTCTTCTAGGCTTTTTATGGTTCTAGGTCTAACGTTTAAGTCTTTAATCCATCTTGATTTAATTTTTGTATAAGGTGTAAGGAAGGGATCCAGTTTCAGCTTTCTGCATATGGCTAGCCACTTTTCCTAGCACCATTTATTAAATAGGGAATTCTTTCCCCATTTCTTGTTTTGGTAAGGTTTGTCAAAGATCAGATGGCTGTAGATGTGTGGTGTTATTTCTGAGGCCACTGTTCTGTTCCATTGGTCTATATCTCTGTTTTGGTACCAGTATCATGCTGTTTTGTTTACTGTAGCCTTGTAGTATAATTTGAAGTCAGGTAGCGTGATGCCTTCAGCTTTGTTCTTTTTGCTTAGGAGTGTCTTGGCAATGTAGGCTCTTTTTTGGTTCCATATTAAATTTAAAGTAGTTTTTTTCCAATTCTGTGAAGAAAGTCATTGGTAGCTTAATGGGGATGGCATTGAATCTATAAATTACCTTGGGCAGTATGGCCATTTTCGATGTTGATTCTTCCTATCCATGAGCATGGAATGTTCTTCCAGTTGTTTGTGTCCTCTTTTATTTTGTTGAGCAGTGGTTTGTAGTTCTCCTTGAAGAGGTCCTTCATTTCCCTTTTAAGTTGGATTCCTAGGTATTTTATTCTCTTTGTAGCAATTGTGAATGGGAGTTCACTCATGATTTGGCTCTCCGTCTGTTATTGGTGTATAGGAATGCTTGTGATTTTTGCACATTGATTTTGTATCCTGAGACGTTGCTGAAGTTGCTTATCAGCTTTAGGAGATTTTGGACTGAGACGATGGGGTTTTCTAAATATACAATCATGTCATCTGCAAATAGGGACAATTTGACTTCCTCTTTTCCTAATTGAATACCCTTTATTTATTTCTCTTGCCTGATAGCCCTGGCCAGAACTTCCAACACTATGTTGAATAGGAGTGGTGAGAGAGGGCATTCCTGTCTTGTGCCAGTTTTCAAAGGGAATGCTTCTAGTTTTTGCCCATTCAGTATGATATTGACTGTAGTTTTGTCATAAATAGTTCTTATTATTTTGAGATACATTCCATCAATACCTAGTTTATTGAGAGTTTTTAGCATGAAGGGCTGTTGAATTTGGTCAAAGGCCTTTTCTGCATCTATTGAGATAATCATGTGGTTTTTGTCTTCGGTTCTGTTTATGTGATGGATTATGTTTATTGACTTGCTTATGTTGGACCAGCCTTGCATCCCAGGGATGAAGCCAACCTGATCGTGGTTGATAAGCTTTTTGGTGTGCTGCTGGATCGGTTTGCCAGTATTTTACTGAAGACTTTCACATTGATGTTCATCAGGGATATTGGCTAAAATTCTTTTTTTGTTGCGTCTCTGCCAGGCTTTGGTATCAGGATGATGTTGGCCTCATAAAATGAGTTAGGGAGGATTCCCTCTTTTTCTGTTGATTGGAATAGTTTCAGAAGGAATGGTACCAGCTCCTCTTTGTATCTCTGGTAGAATTTGGCTGTGAATCCGTCTGTTCCTGGCCTTTTTTTAGTTGGTAGGCTATTAATTATTGCCTCAAATTTCAGAGCCTGTTATTGGTCTATTCAGAGATTCAACTTCTTCCTGGTTTCGTCTTGGGAGGGTGTATGTGTACAGGAATTTATCCATTTCTTCTAGATTTTCTAGTTTATTTGCATAGAGGTGTTTATAGTATTCTCTGATGGTAGTTTCTATTTCTGTGGGATCAGTGGTGATATCCCCTTGATCACTTTTTATTGTGTCTATTTGATTCTTCTCTCTTTCCTTCTTTATTAGTCTTGCTAGCAGTCTATCAATTTTCTTGATCTTTTCAAAAAAAATATAGCTCCTGGATTTATCAATTTTTTGAAGGTTTTTTTGTGTCTCTACTTCTTTCAGTTCTGCTCTGTTCTTAGTTATTTCTTGCCTTCTGCTAGCTTTTGAATTTGTTTGCTTTTTCTTCTCTAGTTCTTTGAATTGTGATGTTGGGGTGTGAATTTTAGATCTTTCCTGATTTCTCTTGTGGGCACTTAGTGCTATAAATTTCCCTCTACACACTGCTTTAAATGTGTCCCAGAGATACTGATACGTTGTGCCTCTGTTCTCATTGGTTTCAAAGAACACCTTTATTTCTGCCTTCATTTTGTTATTTACCAGTAGTCATTCAGGAGCAAGTTGTTCAGTCTCCATGTAGGTGTGAGGTTTTGTGTAAGTTTCTTAATCCTGAGTTGTAATTTGATTGCACTGTGGTCTCAGAGACAGTTTATTGTGATTTCTGGGTTTTTTTTTTTTTTTTTTTTACCTTTGCTGAGGAGTGCTTTACTTCCAATTATGTGGTCAATTTTAGAATAAGTGCAATGTGGTGCTGAGAAGAATGTATATTCTGTTGATTTGGGGTGGAGAGTTCTGTAGATGTCTATTAGGTCTGCTTGGTGCAAAGCTGAGTTCAATTCCTGGATATTCTTGTTAACTTTTCTCTTTGATCTGTCTAATATTGACAGTGGGGTGTTAAAGTCTCCCATTATTATTGTGTGGGAGTCTAAGTCTCTTTATAGGTCTCTAAGGACTTGCTTTATGAATCTGGGTGCTCCTGTATTGGGTGCATATATATTTAGGATAGATAGGTCTTCTTGTTGAATTGAATCTTTACCATTATGTAATGGCCTTCTTTGTCTCTTTTGATCTTTGTTGGTTTAAAGTTTGTTTTATCAGAGACTAGAATTGCAACCTCTGCTTTTTTTTTTTTTTCTTTTGCTTTCCATTTGCTTGGTAGATCTTCCTCACTGCCTTTATTTTGAGCCTATGTGTGTCTCTGCACATGAGATGGGTCTCCTGAATACAGCACACTGATGGATCTTGACTCTTTATCCAATTTACCAGTCTGTTTCTTTTAATTGGAGCATTTAGCCCATTTACATTTAAGGTTAATATTGTAATGTGTGAATTTGATCCTGTCATTATGATGTTAGCTGGTTATTTTGCCTGTTAATTGATGCAGTTTCTTCATAGCGTCAATGGTCTTTACAATTTGGCATGTTTTTGCAATTGCTGTTATTGGTTGGTTGTTTCCATGTTTAGTGCTTCCTTCAGGAGCTCTTGTAAGGTAGGCCTGGTGGTGACAAAATCTCTCAGCATTTTCTTGTCTGTAAAGGATTTTATTTCTCCTTCACTTATGAAGCTTAGTTTGGCTGGATATGAAATTCTGGGTTGAAAATTCTTTTCTTTAATAATGTTGAATATGCCCCCCACTCTCTTCTGGCTTTTAGGGTTTCTGCCAAGAGATCTGTTGTTAGTCTGATGGGCTTCCATTTGTGGGTAACTCACCCTTTCTCTTTGGCTGCCCTTAACATTTTTTCCTTCATTTCAACCTTGGTAAATCTGACAATTATGTTTCTTGGGGTTGCTCTTCTCGAGGAGTGTCTTTGTGGTGTTCTCTGTATTTTCTGAGTTTGAATGTTGGCCTGCCTGGCCAGGTTGGGGTTTTCCTGGATAATATCCTGAAGAGTGTTTTCCAACTTGATTCCATTCTTCCCAACCCTTTCAGGTTCACCAATCAAACGTAGATTTGGTCTTTTCACATAGTCCCATATTTCTTGGAGACTTTGTTCATTTCTTTTTACTGTTTTTCCTCTAACCTTGTTTTCTCATGTTATTTCATTAATTTGATCTTCAATCACAGATACCCTTTCTTCCACTTGATCTAATTGGCTATTGAAGCTTGTGCATGCATCACAAAGTTCTTGTGCCATGGATTTCAGTTCTATCAGGTCTTTTAAGGTGTTCTCTACACTGTTTATTCTAGTTAACCATTCGTCTAACCTTTTTTCAAGGTTTTTAGCTTCCTTGTGCTGGGCTCTGACATGCTCCTTTAGCTTAAAGTTTATTATTACTGGCCTTCTGAAGCCTACTACTGTCAGCTCATCAAAGCCATTCTCTGCCCAGCTTTGTTCCATTGCTGGTGAGGAGCTGCAATCCCTTGGAGGAGAAGAGGTGCTCGATTTTTAGAATTTTCAGTTTTTCTGCTTTGGTTTCTCCCCATCTCTGTGATTTTATCTACCTTTGGTCTTTGATTTTTGGTGACCTACAGATGGGGTTTCGGTGTAGATGTCCTTGTTGTTGATGTTGATGCTATTCCTTTCTGTTTGTTTTTTCCTTCTAATAGTCAGGTCCGTCAGCTGCAGGTCTGTTGGAATTTGCTGGAGGTCCACTCCAGACCCTGTTTGCCTGGGTATCACTAGTGGAGGCTGCAGAACAGCAAATATTACTGCCTGATCTTTCCTCTGGAAACTTCGTCCCAGAGGGGCCCCCACCTATATGAAGCATCTGTCAGCCCCTACTGGGAGGCGTCTCCCAGTTAGGCTACATGGGGGTCAGGGACCCACTTGTGGAGGCAGTCTGTCTGTTCTGCGAGCTCAAATGCCATGTTGGGAGAACCTCTGTTGTCTTCAGAGCTGTCAGACAGGGACGTTTAAGTCTGCAGAAGTTGTCTGCTGCCTTTTGTTCAGCTATGCCCTGCCCACAGAGGTGAAGTCTATAGAGGCGGTAGGCCTTGCTGAGCTGTGGTGTGTTCCTCCCAGTTCAAGCTTTCCAGCCACTTCGTTTACCTACTCAAGCCTCAGCAACGGCGGACGTCCCTTCTCCAGCCAGGCTGCTGCCTCCCATTTCCATTTCAGACTGCAGCTCAAGCAGTGAGCAAGGCTCTGTGGGCATGGGACCCACTG
Organism: Macaca nemestrina; assembly: GCF_043159975.1. Classification (NCBI taxonomy): domain Eukaryota; kingdom Metazoa; phylum Chordata; class Mammalia; order Primates; family Cercopithecidae; genus Macaca; species Macaca nemestrina. The sequence goes on along the minus strand of NC_092135.1, from coordinate 78,660,348 downwards.
AGCCAGGCACGGGAGAGAATCACCTTATCTGCTGGTTGCTAAGACCTTGGGAAAAGCGCAGTATTTGGGTGGGAGTGTCCTGTTTTTCCAGGTACAGTCTGTCGTGGCTTCCCTGGATAGGAAAGGGAAATCCCCTGACCCCTTACCCTTGCACGGTAATGTGATGCTCTGCCCTGCTTTGGCTCACCCTCTGTGGGCTGCACCCAGTGTCCAACCAGTCCCAGTGAGATGAACCAGGTACCTCAGTTGGAAATGCAGAAATCACCCGTCTTCTGAATCAATCATGCTGGGAGCTGCAGAGCGGAGCTGTTCCTATTCGGCCATCTTGGAACCAGCAATTTTCTTTTCCATTGAAAATCAGTAAATTTTTTAAAAAAGAATCCAGGTCTATAACTCTGGGATTGATAATACAATATTGGTTATGACAAAGTCCAGTTTCTGGACCTGGATCATGGTAACATTGCCAATATACTGTGAGACCATCTGATAATACCTCTTCGTGACTATCTGGTCAGCATTTTTCTGGCATAAACCCTGCAACTCTCAGAAATAGGGAACTAGATTTCAGAAACAAATATAGAATAATGAGTTCTCTATTTGCATGTCTGTAACTTATTTATTAATTCACAAAGAATCAGATTTCAATACCCACCATTGTACCAATATCGAGAACATAATGTGCAATTCAGTTTATGTTATTTTATCTTATTTATTTTTTGAGATGGAGCCTCAGTCTTGTTGCCCAGGCTGGAGTGCAATGATGTGATCTTGGCTCACTGCAACCTCAGCCTCCCCGGGTTCAAGTGATTCTCCTGCCTCAGCCTCCGAAATAGCTGGGATTACAGGTGCCCGCCACCATGCCTGACTAATTTTTGTATTTTTAGTAGAGCGGGGTTTCACCATGTTGGCCAGGCTGGTCTTGAGCTCGTGACCTCAGGTGATCTGCCCGCTTCAGCCTCCCAAATTGCTGGGATTACAGGTGTTAGCCACTGTGCCTGTGCAATTCAATTTAACTCTAAGTCTAAATCAGTTGGAAAGGTATTCATTTACCTATGTATTCCTCACAACTCTTAGTCTCTCAAGGTGCTTTGTGAAAGTATTTCTGGGTTTAAGAAGTTTAAAAAACATTGTATACTCTATTTCTATTTAGAGATTCAGAATGTATATTAGCCTTTAAGAATATGATAAGTGTTGAGGATCTGTTTAACTTTAATCCAGCATTTTCCCTTTTTTCTCCATCCTCTCCTTATTTTGTGTAACCAAATATTCACTAATATCCCTTATAACACACTTGTGTATTATCATTACTATCTATTTCTTACCCTACTTCATGTGTTTAAAGTCATTTAATATTATTAAGGCTTGTAATTGGGAAAATTAATCTGTTTTTGCACATTTATAAAGGTTGAATGCATCATGATTATTTACTTTGCTCTGCAATAATATTCAAATCAGTTTCTGCTTATCTCCTTTATACATGAGGTTTGTCCTCTTAATAACATTCAGTTTACCAAATATGGCAAAAATGCATTTTCATTTCTCACATAGCTAGAAAATCTTTGCAGTATCTGGGCAAATAATTTTCTTCCTGCATTTCCTAGTGTACATTTATTTGCTTTGCTCTGTCAATGTGCTTGAGTTGCAAATGTAAACATTGAAATAATCTGAAATTCCCTCTGACAGAGAGGTTTCCACCACTGATACACATTTCTCCGTGTATGTTTTGCTGTGTGAACAATTCCTTTCTTTGTTCACACATTAAGGCTTTGCCAGAGGCAGGCGTTTATGGCATTAATATACAGAATGTTGTGGGTATCTCTTTTATTATCTGGAAGGATAGCAGATGAAAACAATACTGAGCTCTAAAGGCATAAATAAATTCAAAAGATTTCAAAGACCGACTGCTAGCTGAAGTTTTCTCCAAGTTCAATATATAACCATCTAACTCTGTGTGTGGATGTGTGCATGGGAGCAGGCATGTCTGTCTATCCAGGGAGAGCAATTGAGAGAGAAAGAGAGAGAGAGAAGGTGGGGAGGGGGTAGATAAAGAGAGTTTGCCTCATAGCCTTGTTTCAAATGCCAGCCCCATTTTGCCTCTAAAAAAAGAACAAAACCACAATTTTGTAATATATTTACTGATACAAAATATAGTTTAGACATATTATAATGAGTCCATCATTAATGACATAAGAGTGTTTCAACTAAGAAGACAGTTTATATTTCTGAAAAAAATATGATGAAAAGAAGAAAACATTGAGCTCCTACAACTATTTTTATGAGAATCCTAAATGAAATTTGAGGGTATATAAAGGAAGCAAAAGCAACCAAAAGAGACACCACTACTGTCAGACTCTCCCCAGAGGTTATGTGATCAAGTGGCTGAGGCACTTTTGCTAATGAGGCTCAGGCTTAATCTAAGCTTTAAAAGGAACGTGTGGAATTTGTAATGTCCATAGCACTCTCTTCCCCATTTAGCTTTCTTTTCATTAGGCATGTGTAGATGAACACTAATATGTATTATATAATTTTTATTTAGCCACATCTCTGAGGAAGTCAGAATTGTGTGGCTATTCTCAGCTTCCATTATTAACCACATTTATCAATGTGAAGGAAGGAGCAGCCAGGAAATACCATTCCAGTTTTATAGACAAGATAATAGAAAGCGACTTCCTCTAGTTCATAGAGACAAACTGGAGTAGACGCAGGTGGATAAAGTAAGTTTCATGGCTTGATTAGCCCAGAGCTTACTACTGCATCTTTAGAGCTTGGGGACTGGAAAATAAGTCAGTGGTGTGTCCTTGGGTGCTAGAAGCAGAAAAAGGAAATGTAAGAGAGCATCTGTCTCCAATGTGCATATCCTTTTTTTTTTTTTTTTTTTTTTTTTGAGATGTAGTTTTGCTCTTGTTGCCCAGGCTGGAATGCAATGGCGTGGTCTCGGTTCACTGCAACCTCTGCCTCCCAGCTCAAGTGATTCTCCTCTGTCAGCCTCCCAAGTAGCTGGGATTACAGGCATCCACCACCATGCCCAGCCAGTTTTTGTATTTTCAGTAGAGACAGGGTTTCACCATATTGGCCAGGCTGGTCTCGAACTCCTAACCTCAAGTGGTCTGCCTGCCTCAGCCTCTCAAAGTGCTGGGATTACAGGCGTGAGCCATTGCGCCAGGCCCCTTGTGCATATCTTGAAGTATGAATTCTGCAAATGAAATAGAGTTCAGAAGGACTGGCAATGAAGAAGTGGAGTTGACCCAACAGGCAAGTCAAATTAATTTGGAAGTTATTTTTTTTTGTTTGCTACACACTCCTCCTGAAACAAGGACAGTCCTTCTCTCCCAGTTATTACAGTATAGGACAATGGTAAATCAGGAGGAGTCACACGGATGCTTTTCTGCTTTTCCAGACCAAATGAAAGCTGCAAAGGGAAAGAGAGAACTAGCTATTGCTACATTAAGAAAATGAGGTGCCAAGTGAAAACCCCAAATCTTATTTTTACAGCCGCCAAGAAGTTTCAGTTTAGGATTCATACTGGGAGCAAGCTGCATATCACGTGAAATTCACGGCCCACATCACAGGAGAGCGCCATCGAGACTCTGGAGCCAGTGCTGTATTTGGCACAGCAAGGGACATTTGAAAATCAGAAAAGTTCACATTTCATGAGTTCCTGTCCAGAGAATTCTCTCTGCTCTCCACAGTGCTTCACTGTGAGCCGTGAAACAGCCTAAGTGAAGTACCCAGAAATCCACAGATATCAAGGAAAAGGGTTAGTTCGCTTGCGTTCAGTCTCTGACATTCCTGTGAATTGCTGGGAGTCAATGGGACACAGGCAGAGAATATCAGATTGCCCCCTCTGCCAGTCGGCTCTTGCATTAGTTTCCTATTGCAACTGCAACACATTACACAACCTTCGTGGCTCAAACAACACACATTTATTATCTCACGATTCTGGAGGTCAGAGTTCCAAAATGAGTCACACTGGGTTGAAATCAAAGTGTCGGCAGGACTACTTCCTTTCTGGAGGCTCCAGGGGAGCATTGGCTTCCTTGCCTTTTCCAGCTTCTAGAGGCTCTTTCATTGGCAGCAGTGCCAGCAGTGGCAGTTAAGCCTTCACACTTCCCATTATTACAACCTCCTTTTTTGCCATCACATCTCCTTCTCTGACTCTGACTCAGCTCTGTCTCTGTGTCCGTTGTTCAAAGACCCTTATAATTACCTGAGACCACCCAGAAAATCCAGAATCTTCTTCTGATCTGAAGGTTAGCTGATGAGCAACTTTAATTCCATCTGCAACCTTAATTCCGCAATGCCTTATAACATAACACACTCACAGGTTCCAGATTAGGATGGGGGCATTTTGGAGGGAAACTTTGTTCTGCTTAAAATAGCTCTCTAGCTGCCCATCTCCCCACTTGGTACCATGTTGTCTTTATATAGTCATGGTTGAGTCATACTGTGGTTTAGTCTTGCTTTTTTCTGTTTATCAACACTTTCACACATATTGCCTCTTTAATTCTTAAAATATAGAAAAATACATTAAAAATTCCTTGTTTTACAGAAGGAAAGTAAGGCAAAGAAGGACTAGGTGACTTTGTTATTATTGGATATGAAATTGGGGGCAGAAACTGATACTCAAGTCCAGGTTGACTGTCTCTGGATTTGATGTTGCTTTTGCTCTGTAACTTTGCCTCTCATGTAGATACACGCATAAAGGTAATCTATGTAAGTATATATAAACATGTTTATTTACACATATTTATAGTGCGTATGCATGTTCTTGGTCTGTCTGTTTATTGATGAAGTGGGGACAGTGATACTTCCCTTTCAGGGCTATTTGTAGAGTTAAAGAGAGAAGACATGTAGTATTTGACATCTAAATAAGATCAGGAAACTGGTGGTTTTATGACTAAATTTTGCATATCCTCCTGCACCCTTTGCAAACTGTTTGTTTTGGCTAAAACAATGTTTAAATATTAGGATTTGAGAACCTTTTGGCGGTGCTCACAGTCTCCGCAACCCACTGATCCCTAGTGTTTTATACCAAGCTGGAATCAGAACTTTGTATAATCTGCTTGGGCCTCATAGGCATATGAGCTTGTATCCCTAAAATAAGTAGGAAAGGAGAAGAGAAAACCCCCTAAATATTTTGGGACATCATTTTTTTCTTAACATGCACCAATGTCCAAACTTATTAGGTAAAGAATAGTACAAAAGATTTTGCTGCTTTTTTAAAAGCAAATTAGGAACCACTTAGCAGAGAAATAGAGAAAAAGAATACCATGGGCTTTTAGACACAGTAATCTTTAGCATTAAATTTTTCTTTTTCTTTCTCTTGATTTTTTCTTCTGTGGACTAAAATTGAAGATAATTCTCCACTACAAATGATCTTCCAGAATTATAGGTCAGACTTTTGTGGTGGAGGAAATTCCCCTCATCTTACCATCTCTGCAGACGAGGTCAAAATCAGATGTGGATAAAGCACTGACATAGCATTAGGACAGAGGATTCCAGTGCTGAGAATAAAAGCAAATTCATTATTTCTTCTTGTACATATCTTTTATAATGTAAATGATTCCAGAACTGAGGAGAAATGTGTAATTTGTAAAAGAATAAATGACACTACATGCAGTAATCTGCATATAATTCTTTCACAAATAATACATCCATTTTAGTATTGAAATGAAGAGAAGCCTGCCAAAAAAGGACTTGAAATTGATGCACACAACATTTTCACCTCGAATTCAAAGTTATTTACAGAAGCAGCAATCATTTTGTGATTAAAAAATGTGTATGAAACTTATCCATAGGAAATAGGTACTATACTAAAGAGAATTAGCAGAAAAATAGATGCTGAGTAATTCTGTATAAAAAAACTTTTCTTCTGGCTTTCATAACTAACCTCTTCTGTAGATAATTAGTTGTGGGCTATTATCCTCTATAGAGTTTGGTTTTGTTTTTTTTCTTGTATTTTTGATTCAAAACTATAGGAATACATTTTAGAAATAACGACAGTCATAGTTTTTAAGCTGTAGAGGAGTGGAATTATTTCTTTTAAAAGCAATACATTCTAAAATTGTTCAGAAAGGATAACTGGTTTGAACAATACAATGCTCTTTTCTAGACAACTTATCATAAAAGCTAAGGACTAATCTCGGAAAGCATTGGAAACTGGAGACAATATTTAGGAAAATAATTGATTCCATTAAACAAAACTATTTTCAGTTCTGTCTTATAGGCTTTGGCACATCTTCTGATTTATCACTAAAAGGAGATAGAAATTCTCAATAATACTAAAAACCAATGTAATCTTACAAGCTGTTGATGGAACTTGGGAACAATATCCAGTAAGCATGAGATTAACGGCCAACCTACACTTTGTCTTATGTGACCCAACAGAGTCACACAAGACACCTGCTTACTAAAAAAGAATATATGCGTTTGGGGTCGGAGGAGACGTAATTTTATTTAATTCCTATTTTATGACTTACAGATTTGGAAATGAGAGTCTGAACCATGCTCAAAACTGAATAGCAGTCCCCTCACTCAACTTTAAGTATCATGAGTGCAGAGAATGACCTGTCTCTGCTGACACTTTTAAACCAGGGCCTACTACAGCACCAGGAATATGTAGACTATATTTTTGGAATGAATGAATAAAGTGGCTAGCAAAAACAGAAATCCAATAATTTGAAAACATTAAAAATTAAAAACAAAGAAAAGTTCTTGGGCTAAAATAAGATTCACAGATGTGGCTGAATACTATACGCTTGTTTGAAGCAAAATCAAGAGATTCATACTTAAAACTATTCCAAGATTTTTTTAAATTCCTAGAATAAAAAAAATGATGAGAATTTAGAAAGGCATCTTTTTTTCTTTCCTTTTCTATTATTATTATTATTTTTTTTTTTACAATTTCCAGTACAGAGGGAGCAGACACTGTTGAAAGGCATACTAGGATTGGGAGTCTTTTGGAAAGGTAGCTAAACATAACCCGCCAGAAATAGAAGTGGGACATTTACTTTGAGAGCTGTTCTATGCTCACATAATAGCAGTTTGGTTACAGAGAGACTCCTGGCTTAGGAATCAGAGAGCCATGTTCTAGGCTCAGATGGTCACAAACTAAACAGGTGAATTTGCAAAAATCAAGTGTATTTTTACATACTAGCAATAACCAATTTGAAATATCACATTAAATCCGCCATCAAACTCTTAGGAATAAATTTATTGAAAAGTTTACAAGAATTGTACTCTGGCAGCTACTAATATTACTTACAAAAATTAAAGACCTAGATAAATGAAAAGAGATATTGTAATCATAGATTGGAAAAGTTTAGTATTTTTATATGCTAATTATCTTCAAATTTACCTACAGATTCAATCAAAATCCCAGCACAGCTTTTCATGGAAATTGATAACCTGATTCTGAAATTCATATGAAATCCATAGGACTGGCCTGAAAAATCTTGAAGATTCAAAAGAGTTGAAGACAACTTGATTTTGAGATTTACACTGCAGTGGAACCCAGAGTTATGAATCTGGCAGTTTCAATGGGAACTGCTGTACAGCTGCCCTCCTCTCCACCTGAGAGAAGAACATAAATATTATCTTCCTAATGTAAATAAATCTTTACTAAAATAAAAGTTGAAGATCCTTAATGTATAATATTTTGGAATTAAAACAAATGGCTCCTAGTTTCATTCCCCTTTTAAGCGTAAATATATAACTTTAAATTATGGAGAGCGAATGTTTTGGGGGACAAAAGAAGGCATTCCTGTCCTTATAGCATGTCAGTTTCCAATGCTCAGGGGCTGGGTCTCTGTAGGAACAGTGAAAAATCCAAGAGTAACTTCCCTAGTGCAGGCCATAATGTCTCTGTCTCGCATGAAAGCAGTAGTATATAATACATTGAAGAAATGAGTGTGGCTTTGTTCCAATGAAATCTTTTTATAAAAGAAGTAGCAGGCAAGATTTAACTCCTGGACTATACAGTTTGCCATCTCCTGCTGTGATAGTTAATTAGGTGTCGACTTGACTGGGTTAAGTGGTACCCAGATAGCTAGTAAAATATAGTCATATGCACCACATGATTACATTTCAGTCAACAATGAACCATATATATGAAGGTGGTCTTAAAATATTATAATGGAGCTGAAAATTTCCTATCATCTGCTGACACTGTGGCAATGGTAACATCATAGCACAATGCATCGTTCATGTGTTGGTGGTGATGCTGCTGTAGAAAAACCTGTTGTGCTGCCAGTTGTATAAAAGCATAGCACATGCAATTAGTTATACTATAATACATAATGCTTGAGAATGATAATAAACACCAGCTACTGGTTTAGGCATTTCCAAAGCTATAATTTTTGTGGTTATTTTAGAGTGTACTTATTCTACTTATACAAAAAGGTTTACTATAAAACAGTTATGCCATGTTACCCCAATAGCAGCCTCATATATCTTGTGTTTAATGTAATCTTGTGTTGTTTTGTTCAGCATGGCCTCTAAGTCTTCAAAATCCATTGCTAATGTTGCCAATAAGAGGTCATGTTCAGTGACTGACCTGGAAACAAAATTCAAAGTGATTAAGAACTACAAAGGTGGAAAATCAGTGACAGTTATTGTTCGCAGTCAGGCATGTCCCATTCCATGATGGCTACGATCTTGAAGGACATGAGCAAAGTAACAGAAACTGTTAAAGAATCTGATTCTTTGAAGGCAATGCAACTAACACAATTTTTAAAAGGCCTATCACACAGAAACTGTTAATGACCTGGATTGAAGACTAAACTCAGTAGTATATTCCTCTCAGCACCATGAAAATCATGACCCAAGCAAAATGTGTGTTTTTGATGTTGAAAGAAAAGGCTGGACCTGATTACCATGTTGAATTTATTGTTAGTTTTGGGTATTTTCAATGATTTAAGAATTGTTATTCATTATACAATGTGAAAGTGAGTGTTGAGTCTGTGAGTGCAGATGTGAAGGCAGCTGAAGCACTTTTGGAAACTCTACATAAGCTGATTGTGGAGGAAAATTATTAGGGTTGGTGCAAAAGTAATTCCAGTTTTGGTCATTACAAAAAAGTAATGGCATTTACTTTGGAATTACTTTTGCACCCACCTAATACTTGCTCAAGCACATTTTCAATATGGGTAAAACCTTTCTATTCTGGAAATGAACGCTTGAAGAGCTTTCACCCATAAGGAGACCAAATAAATGCCAGGTTTCAAGGCTCATAAGGACAGTATAACAGTCCTGCTTGGGGCAATGCTGCAGCCTACAAATTGAAACCCTTTGTGATTTGGCACAGTGAGAACCTCAGGGCCTTCCAGCACATCAATAAGTGCACACATCGTATTTATTTTAATATTATATTTATATCAATAAGTACACAGGCCAGTGTACTACAGGAGCAATATAAGAAGTCGTGGACAGCCCAGCTCCTCTTCCAACGCCCTCCTGAATTGCTGTGCCAGCGAAATGGAGAAGTACTGTTTGGAGAATAAGATATTTTTCAAGGTTTTGCTCATGGTTGATAATGTTCTTGCACATCCTGTTTTTACTGGAGAGCTTCATTCCAACATCAAAGTGGTGTTTCTCTCTCCAAACACCACTTCTTTGATTCAATAAATAGATCAAGAAGTTATAGCAGATTTCAAGGTCTGCAACCTATGGAGCACCTTAGTTTAGGCTATTGCTGCAACTGAGGAAGACACTGAAATTGTGGAAAGACAACATCTATGACTGCATCAAGAACCTTATTTGGACTTGGTGTGATGTTGCCATGGGGTATATGAATTGTATCTGGAGGAAGACACTGAAGAGTCATCCGTGACTTCAGAGGATTTGCTAAGGATGGAGAGGTTGCAAAAATCAACAAGGTTGTGATTGATATAGTAAACAACTTTAACCAGGTGCGGATGAGGATGACATTGAGGAACTCCTAGAGGTGGTTCCTGAGGAACTGACTAATGAGGAATCGTTGGAAATAGAACAGAAATGCATAGCTGAAGAAGAGACCAGAGAAAAGAGACCAGAGAAATTTTTAGGAGAAGACAAATACTCCCAAAAATTCACAACAAAGGGCTTAGCAGAAGCTTTTGCAAACCTCAATAAGCTTCTTAAAAATTTTGAAAACGTATACCCAACAATGAAATATTTCCACTAATAGAAAGAAATGCGTGTGGTGCATTGTCTGATTACAGGCAATTTCATGATGTTAAAAAAAAAAAAAACAAGCAAACCACCATGGACATATTTGTGAAAAGAGTGACAGCTCCTCAAGAAGAACCTTAGACAAGCACTTCAGGAGGCATTCCAGAAGGCATTGTTATCAGAGCAGATGACAGTTTCACGTATATTATTGTCCCTGAAAACCTTCCAGTGGAACAAGATGTGGAGGAGGAAGACAGCAATATTGATGATCCTGATCCTTTGTAGGCCTAGGCTAATGTTATGTTTGTGTCTTAATGTTTAAATAAAAAATAAAATAAAACCAAAAAAAATTTTAAACTAGAGAAAAGCTTATAGAATAAGGATATAAAGAAAAATCATTTTGTATAGTTGTACAAATGTGTTTGTATTTTAAGCTAAATTTTGTTACAAAATAGTCAAAAAGTTTAAAAGTGTAAAATGTAATGAAGTAAAAATGTTACAGTAAGTTAAAATTAATTACCATCGAAGAAACATACATTTTTTGAGGCAGGATCTTGCTCTGTCATCCAGGCTGAAGTGCAATGGTACAAACACAGCTCACTGCAGCCTTGACCTTCCAGGCTCAAGGGATCCTTTGACCTCACTTCCCAAGTAGCTGAGACCACACGTGCACACCATTATGCCCAGCTAATTTTTAAATTTTTTTGCAGAAACAGAGTTTTGCTATGCTTCCCAGGCTGGTCTTGAATTTCTGGGCTCAAGTGACCCTCTTGCCTTGGCCTCCCAGTGTTAAGATTACAGCTGTTAGCCACCACAAATTTAAAAAAATAAAAAAAAGTTTAGTGTAGCCTAAGTGTACAGTGTTTATGAAGTCTCCAGTATGTACAGTAATGTCCTAGGCCTACACAGTCACTCACCACTTCCTCACTGACTCACCCAGAGCAACTTCCAGCCCTGCATTCTCCATTCATGTAAGCGCCCTACATGAGTGGATCATTAAAATAAATCAATTATACTATATTTTCACTATAACTTTTCTATGCTTAGATATATTTATATACACAAATACCTACAACTGTGTTACAATTGCCTATGGTATTCAGTATAGTAACACGCTATGTAGATTTGTAGCCTAGGAACAATACACTACACCATACAGCTTAGGTGTGTAGCAGGCTGTACCATTTAGGTTTGGGTAAGTACACTCTATGATGTTTGCACAATAAAAAACATCACCTAATGACACATTTCTCAGAATATATTTTCATTGTTAAGTGACCTCTGACTGTATTTCTGTGAGATGTCTCCAGAAGAGATTAGCATTCAATTTGGTAGATCTAGTGAAGAAGATCCACCCTCACCAGTGTAGGCAGACATCGTCCCATCCCTCAGGGCTCTGATAGGACAAAAACACAGAGAAAGGGCAAATTTGCTCTTTTCTGGAGCTGGACACCCATCTTCTCCTGCCCTTGCACGTTAGAACTTCAGGTTCACTGGCCTTTGGATTCTGAAAATTGCACCACCCAACTCCTTTCATCTTTGACTTCTTGGACTTAAACCAGGAGTCCCCCAGGTTCTGAGGCTTTGCATCTTGTACTGAGAGTCACACCGTCTGCTCCTCTAGTTCTCAAGCTTTTGGAATCAGACCGAATTACACTATGGGCTTTCCTGGTTCTCCAGCTTGCAGATGGCATATTGTGGAACTTCTCCACCTCCATAATCACGTGAATCAATTCCCATAATACATCTCCTCTTCTATATGTATATTTATATATTCTATTGGTTCTGTTTCTCTGGAGGGCCCCAAAGCATCTGTTCTAGAGTGACGGAAATCATGGCATTGGTTTCTTCAGCTATAAGGGTTATTGGCTGACAAGGAAGTTAAGGAACTTTCAATTCTTCGTTTCGATTTGTGTGGCAATTATATGGGTTTATATTTGTTAAAACACATCAAACTGTGCTTTTTATATCTGTGCATTTACTTTCATAAAATTTACTTCATTAAAAAGAATCCCTACAAGCCTTGGTGTAGGGGATCATGCCTGTAATCCCAATACTTTGGGAGGCCAAGGTGGGAGGGTCGCTTGAGCCCAGGAGTTTGAGATCAGCCTGGGCAACAAAGTGAGACCTTGTCTTCCAAATAAATAAATAAAATAGCTAGGTGTGGGGTGTAGTCCCAGATATATGAGAGGCTGAGGCAGGAGGATCGCTGCAGCCCAGTGGGGTGAGGTTGCAGAGAGCCAAGACAGCACTTTTGCAATCTAACCTGGTTGACAGAGTGAGAACCTGTCTCAAAAAAAAAAAAAAAAAAAAAAAAAATTACTACAGATTCTTGCATTTCAATCAACATTGAAAGGGTAATAAGGAAATATTATAAACAATTTCATGCTCGTTAATTCAATAACCTAGAAGAATTACACTAATTCCTTGAAAACTACAAACTGCCAAAATTCAACTAAGATAAAATAGATCATCTCAATAGCCATATAGGCATTGAAGAAATTGAATGTATAATTTGATAGCTCCTGCAAACATATCTCCAGAACAAAATGATTTCACTGGAGAATTCTACTAAACATTTAGAGAAGAATTAACATCAATTCTATGTAATCTCCTTCAGAACATAGAAGGGGAGGGAATATAACAATTCCCAACTCATGTTATAAGGCCAGTATTAACCTGATACCAAATAAGGCAAAGAAAATACAAAAATAAAACAAAAGACACCATAGAGACCAATATCCCTCATAAATATCACCACAAAAATCCTTGACAATATTAACAAACAGATTCAGAAATATCTAAAAAGAATTACACAATTATACATCATGACAAAGTAGATTTTATACTAAGAGTGCAAGGCTCGCTTAACATTTGCAAATCTATTGAGGTAATCCTCCGTATCAACAAAATCCAGATCTCTAGAACTTTTAGGTAATCTATGAAGCAGTAAAAATTAGTCTGTCCTCAGATTTTACTTTTCCAATAGTAAATGTTGATAAAATCTCCTGTGTTTTAATGGCAAATAAAATGTGGTATATTCCTACTCTGAATTGTCTACAGAAAACACATTCTCATTCACATGTGCATTCACATATACACATCTTCCCTGGCACATAGATAATTGAAAAAAAGATACATTTTTTTAAAAAAGGTAATGCTTTTGGATAGTAGAATTATATGTGTGTTAAATTTTCAATATTTAAAATATATTTTCTATGATGGACCTGAATACATTTTTAGGTCAAGAAAAAAATAAATAATCTGAAGGGAGATACACGTATTGGTATTTATCCCAAGTAATTTCATTCATCTCTTTTTGGATCTTGAAAATTACATCACATACCAATATAATCAATTCTACATAACAACAAACACTATTGTCACAGATAATTTCCCTCAAATTTATGACTCTAAAAGAAATTCTAAAGGACAATGTATGAGACAGTCAACTATTACAGCTTTAATACAGCTTTAATGCCTGACCACCAAGCCAGACTTAACCAGATTGTAAAATGAATTAACACTGACATATTGAAAAAAATGATAGAATTTCACGACAGTGAACTATTGTGGTCAAATCATAAGGGATTATCCTTTTACAATGTACCTTAAAAAACACCAACTTTCCATTATCACAAATTAGGTGCCTTCCATAGATAAATGCTATTATGAAAATACAAATGAAAAGTACATCTGTGGCCATTTTTATACTAATAGCTCAGCATTAATATAATGTCCAGGAATCGGATGTAATTACAGTGAGAGCCCCATGGCTTAGCTCTGCCACTGATTTCTTAAATAATCAATCTGAGAAGCTGAAATAGGGAGTCTGGGGGCATTTTTACCAAACAGAAAATTACATTTTCTTTAAAAATAACACATCAATTTATATTTTAAGTGGACAATAATGGATAAAGGATGCATTTGATGTCATAGCTTAGAATACCAGATGTCTTTTTTTCCAGGTTAATGTGTTATGTATTTTCAAACAATTTAAACTCCCTCCAAACAAAAATTGTAGATATGACTTTATTCTTTGAGTGAAGGAAAGTGTAGAGACTAAAAGAAAAGTAACTCTGAGAGTCTTTCTTTTGTGAATCCTACAGGAAACACATACACTCACACCCATACTCACACCTGTAGGATTCGGGTGTTAGCAGCATCTCCCTTTGTCCACAATAGAGAAAGAGCTAGAAGAGTTGGGAAAATAAAGTAAAAAGGGTCACTCACTTGAGAGAAAGAATCGGGGTTGTCACATACTTCGTTTACCTTCTCCTTCTGCTTTTAACTCATTTCTTCTACTCCATGGACCCTACACATACTCTAATTGATAACAATGGCATTAACATAGGCTAAAGCTCTTCTAAGTTCCCTGCTCTACCACAGGGGTGTAAAACCTAGAAACGACATTCCACAGACTCCCTTGCCAGCAGAATTCTAGTGAGATACTACCGATGAGAAACACCTGCATGAGACTTGTAAGAAAGAAGAAAAGGGAAAGCCATTACTCTTCAGCTTTAGACAGATCCTAGGCATTGGTAAATCGTAGAGATGAGGTTTCCCTTGTGGCATTTTGATGACGTCTTACATATCAGCCACTCTGATGCTGCAGGTATCTGAGAACTTTGGTAGTGGTTGTCTACAATTCTTTTATACTTTAGAATTTCCCGAGAGGCCTTTCTGTCCCTCATTACTTTAACCTTTCTACAGTTGTAAACCTTCTAACCCCATGTAATAATTTTCTTTCTACTCAACATACCTAGAGACTTTGTTTTCCTGACCAAAACTCTAACAGACTCTTCCATGGAGAAGTTATTGATAACCTCAAATAGTTTCTGGTTTGAGACGCGAAGGAGCTTATTCCTTTCACCTCTTTTTTAAAATGTTCTTTTCTCTTAGGGAGCTAAATGGAATGAACAAATGAAACAACAGCTCACCCTGAATAAAATCATACCTTCAGCACTGTTTAGCATCATGGAATATCAAAGCCCCCATTATCACAGTTTGAATATGTAAATTGTTAAATCAATCATTGCAAAACAGGAATACAATATGGTGAAGTGGCAAGTTGATAGGTGAATCATACAAAAATCAATAGTAACTGATGTGTTTGTTTAACAAAACAGCAATTTTTTATGGTTTGGTCTAAAAATAATATAAAATTGGAAATTATTTTCAATAGAAATGTGTTAGTACTGACAGTCTCCAAAAGAGGTTACATTCCCATTTTAAACAACAAAAAAATTAGCTGGGAAAATATGTGACTTTTTCACGTGAAAAACCATGTCAATGATATACATAACTCCAGCCTCACACACATATTCCCTGTGATTGTAGAAGCATTTCTCCTTCTCTGGCCTCCTCTAGCTCTTGATGACCTTGGATCCCTTACCTGCCTGCATGCTCAGTCTTGCCCTCAGTTCTAGAACAGCCCAGGCTTGATGTAAGATGTGCTCCTGTTACTTTCGTCACACCCTAGCACTCCTCTGCACTGATGCCACTCAGTACTTTACATTCTGAGCCAGTGACTAGTGTCCCACTGTGTTCTTAATTATTCCCCTCCAATAATCTGGAATGCTGTTACATGTTGAGGTCCTGCCACTTGTGTGCAGACCCAGAATCTGTGTGATCAGGCTTATGGTTATTGACACCCTGGGTCCCCTGTCACTTTGCTCTATCAAGACACCTTTTCCTTCATTTTGGATCCCATGGTGTTGATGGTTGTCCCATGGTGTTGCCCCAAATTATTTGAGGTTGTCCCATGATGTTGACTAAGTATTACTCTAGCATTGTGCACAGTTCCTACCAAACTTTGTAAATATTCAACGAAGAATAAATTTTAAAAATCACAGATTGTTCAGAGCAGGCCTAACTTAGTGGGAACCTAGCTAGGAACCTTGAAATAGCTAGAAAATTTACCTAGCGATTAAGGTCATGAAGATTTTGATTGAGATTATTTTTTCCACAAAAAATTTTAGACTTTGGCAGACCATCTGGAGAAGGTAGGTGTGGTTTTCATCCACATGCTGACACTTGCTTATCACACCCTAGCCCACCTTGCAGTTTGCAGACAAGAGGAAAGAAATGGAGGGGAACCACCTTCCTTTATCAAACAACTAGACTTGGAAGTTACATCTATATCACGTCTGCCCACTGCCCATTGTCAGATGACCACTCTCATCTTCTAGGGAGTGTTGTGCAGCAATGTCATGTGCTGGGGACTTTCAAGAAATTAGAAGGAGGCAGGAATACATTAGAAGGCATTGTAAAAGTTAAGGAAGCAAATGATGATGGTTTAACTAGTACTTCTCCATCATTAAAGACATAGTTCTTAATCTCTTAAAAATTATTGAAGACATTAAAAAGACCTCTGGTTATGGAGACCATATCTATTAATCTTTACCATATTAGAAACACAAAGTGAGAAAATTTTAAAACACAAGAATGCAAAAACACATACTCTATTAATCTTCAGAGTGATAATATTACCACATGTTATATAGCTTCTGGAAAACTCAGCTGAATATTTGGGAGAGAATAGGAGTATGATGAGCAAATACTATTTTAATATTATTATGAAAATGGTTTTGACATCAAGGATGCTCTGAAAAGGTCTCTGGGACACCCAGGGATCTCTGGATTACAAGTTGAGAGAACCACTGGCCTAAAGGCTAAGGTCCTATCATTGGATATGGCAAAAAGAAATACATTTAGAGACTTTAAGGGATTAGAAATAACAGGATTTGATGACATCTTTCAATAAGACATAATTTACAAACACAAGCTTCCTTCAACATTAGTTAGGTTGTCATTGTTTTGAAGCTAACATTTAAGGTGCACTATACTATGTGCTTAATACATGATTTCATTTAAACCTTACTGAAACATTACGACGTGGTGCTGTTAAGGTTTTCCACAGCCAATGTGTATGATGAACCTCGTGCAACTGGTGTAGCAAAATATGTAAAATTTTCTACCTAGCAACAACCAGAGTTCTTCTAACACATGTAAAGTTTTAAATAAAAGCTTCTGGCCTATGCCTTAGAAAAGACCCTGTGCCTCCAGGGAAGTCGTCTTCAAAATAAGTTTCTGATCTCTGTTGCTACAGAGACCTGACTTCACTATTTCTCTTGGTTCTGATTCTGACACTGTTCCTGCTCTAGTTATTCAATATTGCTTACTGCTCAACTCCTGTTCCATCTGTTTCTCCTGACTCTATCTTTAACCTGGATTCCATTCTTATTACTCAGCTAAACTTAGTTTCTCAACACCTGTTCCAACTTTCCTCCCGTTGTTACCACACTCTTCTGTTATGTGAACTGATTTTCCTATATTCCAATTGGCAATCTGGTCCAACTACCCTCAGATATTCTGAAAATTTCTCTAGGCATTATTTGCAAGGAGACACCACAGTCATCCTCTGCTCATGGTCAGCCCAGAGTTAACCCTTTGGTTTCGGCATTAGCCCTTCTGGGTCTGACAGTGGAAGTGGAATCCTGCAGGAAGGGAAAGTGGGGCAAGGCCGAGGGCATAAATGTGTATTTCAAATGAGAAAAAAAAAATTGCTTATTTTGAACTCTAGCAATGGCCAATAAAGTATTTGAGGTTTTTGTTTGCTTGTTTTATTTCTATCTTTCCACCAAGATACAATACCTATAGTGATATGTTATAATTATGAAGTGTATTATGAAGATTAGATAGTGCTGAATGTTTAAAGTGATAGGGTAAGGTGAAAAAACCTTCCCAAAGCAGTGTCCTTACACAGCAAGTTAAGGAAACTAGCCATTTCATTAAGATTGCCACAGGGAAGAGGTTATTTAGAGTACTGCGTTTGTTTTCGCAACAGAAAATGTGCAGGGGTCTTTAAAATACAGTAACCAAAATATAATTATCACAATTTTAAAAAATGAACAATAATTCAAGAACTGAATATCAAGTTAGTGTTTGCATTTCTCTGATTATTATCTTATAAATGATTCATTTTCTGGTTTACATTTTGTTTGAATGAGGAGCCAGGTATATACATTGCAATTGTTTAATGTATTTCTGAAGTCTCTTTAAATCTATAGATTCTACCTGTGTTTTTTTTTTCCTCCCCTCACACTAATTTGTTGAAAAAACCACGTAGTTTTCTCATAGAATTTCTCATAGTCTAGATTTTGCTGATTGCATCTTGTAGGGTTCCTTGTATTTTCTGTGTATTAACTGTTAGACCTAAATGAATTATCATGGCCAAGAAACATAAAAAAAGCTCATCATCACTTATCATTAAGGAAATGCAAATCAAAACCACAATGAGATACCATCTCACACCAGTCAGAAAGACGATTATTAAAAAGTGAGGAAACAATAGATGTTGGCAAGGCTGTGGAGAAATAGAAACACTTTTACACTGCAGGTGGGAGTAAATTCGTTCAACTATTGTGGAAGACAGTGTGGCAATTCTTCAAGGATCTAGAACCAGAAATACCATTCGACTCAGCAATCCCATTACTGGATATATACCCAAAGGATTATAAACCATTTTACTATAAAGACACATGCACACGTATGTTTATTGCAGCACTATTTACAATAGCAAAGACTTGGAACCAACCCAAATGCCTGTCAATGATAGACTGGATAAAGGAAATATGGCACATATACACCATGGAATATTATGTGACCATAAAAAAGAATGAGTTCATGTCCTTGGCAGGGACATGGATAAAGCTGGAAGCCATCATTCTCAGCAAACTAACACAGAAACAGAAAACCAAACATTGCATTTTCTCACTCATAAGTGGGAATTGAACAATGAGAACACATGGACTTAGGGAGGGGAACAACATACACCGGGGCCTGTTGGGAGGTAAGGGGGCAAGTGGAGGGATAGCATTAGGACAAATACCGAAGGCATGCGGGGCTTAAAACCTAGATGACAGGTTGATAGGTGCAGCAAACCACCATGGCACATGAATACCCCTGTAACAAATCTGCACATTCTGCACATGTATCTTGGAATTTAAAGTAAAATAAAAAATAAATGCATTATCAGACCACTTCAGAGGTGGTGGTGTGTCCTTTCTCAGGAGTTATGTAATATCTGATTACAACTCCTTTTATATTCTTAGCTATTGATGGTCATTTTCTAGATCCATTAATTCATTCAGAATTGTAAAATGAAAATATCCTAATTTTAAAAACATTTCCTAGTTTATCAGCTGGAGCAATTCCACAAAGGGAAGTTTCCCTTATGATGTAATTGCCTGTCTTGAGGAATAGCTAATTACAGAGAGGCAGGATAAATGCTAGCTTCTCTTACTCCCTTTGGCCAATGAGAGCCTATTCATGCTGCCATCTGAACCCTTTTTACTTGACTTTAGCAGTAGCCTTGGACAGCTTTTTTGCTTTCTTACATAAAAGTAATTTCCAGGCTTATCTCGGAATTTTCCTACCTTAGATTTGTAGGCATCCATTTCTCAAAGGATTTCAGGCTCCATGTGGAAATAATTCATATTGCTGACCACAATGTGAACACTGGGGATGCCCAGAGCTACTGAATTGATCATTGTTTCTAGGCTTTTTAGCAAACAGACAGGAAATATGTTTTTGGTTTGTTTCTTTTAAATATAAAGACATCCTGAACTCATACTGCTACTTTTAATTCAAATTTAGTGCTATTGATTATTTATTCAACCTGTTAATTCTACATCTTTATCTTCTTTTCTCTTTTTAAGACATGTTTCTAAGTTTTTTTTTCCCTTACTGGAGAACTATAGTCAAATCATTGCATTCTTATGCCATCCTAAATAGTTTTGTATGGTTATGCCATTGAGTGATATAAATTTAGATTTATTTATTTATTTTTGCTCTTGAATTTCAAGAAGTGTTTTTAAATTAATTGTTATCATTATTTAAAATATTTACATGTTTTCAAAGTAAAATTGACAAACAAATATGTTAAAGGACGTCAAACTTGTATTTCTGCTCTTCACACTTTTATTTCCTCATTTCCACCTGTCCTCTCCACCTTTTTCTCCCTATCCTCCAAATGACCATATAACTTTGATTTACATGGAGACATTTTCAAAAGTGAAAGGGGGTTCTATTAATAACTGCACTTAGAAAAGAAGAATAAACTGGAACTTTTCCAGGCAAATCTGGCATACATGTCATTTCTGTCTTGAAAATATTATTTAAAAATTTAGTCTTTTTACTTAAAATATATAGGCTAATACATACACATTAGATGAAACCACATCAAATTGCAGATATTTCACTGCCTTTTAACCTAAAAAAACAGCAATTTCATGCATTCGACATAAATATTCATGTCTCTTCTAGATAAATGGTGGCACACTCTACTGACTTTCCCCCACTTTACTTTTTCATTGAAATATATGCTAGAGATATTCCATAGTGGTAGATAAGCAGAGTCTCCATTTCTTTTACAGCTGCAGAGTCTACCTTGTATAGTTGGATCATTGTTTATTCAGGCAGTGGCTGTTAATGAAATTAGTTTTGTTTCTATATTTTTGGTTTTAAAAGTAGTAATGCAATCAATAGCCTTGTACATAATGTATTTTCATGTTTTTGCCAATGTCAGTTTTGGGACAGATTCCTAGAAAGGAAATTGCTGAGTCAAACGACAACGTGTATGTGACTTTTCAAGAGGGGGCCAAATTCTTCTCCATAGGAGTTGTCCTTTTTGCCTTCCCAGTAGCAATGTGTGAGAGGCTTACACACAGCCTTTTCGTATTTATCAGTTTGATATTTGCCATGAATTTTCATTTTCCTGTGACATTGTACATGCTATGTTCTTCTGTAGAATACCTTCAATGTTTTTCTATACATAACAAACTTCCCCTCATGTGGGCTGCCAAGATATCTTTGGGGTGCTCCCCATCAAGCACGGCCTGACTAAGGATACATACATCAGATTTGTATTGATATGCAATATATTTGGGCACAAATCCTTTTCTGGAGCTTTGTGGAATAATTTGTACTGGAGTCCCCACTCCCTGTTCTCTCCTGCCAGATCATTCTTTAAGATCGTGATCAAATGTTGCTGCTCCTATGAAGCCTTTTCTAACTCTCTTCTCTGTCTACAGCATTTACAGGTACTTTTATTGTGAGGATAATCACACTGTGGTTGCTAGTGCTCAGCCAATTCTTTAGCACAAATAAAGATATATTTCTGAAAGAGTACTGCAGACAAGGTATCATTAACAGATGGAAGACTTTGACATTTACAGTGAAGAGTTTTTGATCTAGAGAGCAATGGGGATCCACTGGAATTTTTTTCTTTTATATGTTTCTGTATATATGTTTTTGTCAGATTGAAAGAACAAATTACACTTGAGGTTGTATTTACATTTATGGCTGAATAAATAATATTTGTCATTTTTCTTATTTCTATTTTTTCACCCACTGTTACACTGTTGCTTTTATTATATTAATTTCCAAAGTACATTACAGAGCATATGATCTTTCAAGGTTTTGTTCCACATGTGTTATGCATATTAACTGCTCATATCTATTAAAAATACTCATAAATTGAATCATATTACAAATAAGTGCTATATCCTTAACTGAGCAATATACACACATACACATTCCTGATAGGTGATAGAAAGGCAAGAAGTTCTGAGAAATTTTAAGATTGTGATCAATATCACTTGGATGGTATAGCAGGAGTGGCAGAGAGAGGAATGTTGCCTAAGTTCTTCGCTTACTGGCCCCTTGTAGTTAGGCAGGATCCTGTCACCAGTGCTGGCCAATGAGTAGAAGTGTGGTGTGCCATTTCTGGAGTAAGGGAAATGTATGTGCAATTTCTAATTTCTTTTTTCTCTTCCATTGACACTGAGGAGGCACCACGACCCACTGCACATTTGTAACACAGTAAGAGCTCTGTTTTTCCGTTTGCATCTCTGAGTGACTACATGGAACAAAATTACCTACTGATGTGCCTGGGATATGGAACAAGGGTAACAATAAACTTTTATCATATTAAGTCACTGGAGTTTTAGGGTCATTTGTCACTGAATACAAACTAATACACTTGGTTTATGGAGAAAAGAACTAAGCTATAAAATTTAAATACTTGGAAGATTAGTGAACACATCTTTATTATTTTTTAATTTAAGTCAATGGTGATAATGTAATAGAACTTAAAATACCTTCGAAATGTTTACTTTGAATAATGGAAGTAAAGTGAATGCTTGGGACAGAAGTGAATAAGCAGTGATAGACAAGACTGAGGTCAATGATGATCCAGGTAACATCAGTCTGCCTGCTTGTTTATGTATCATTTCCTGTGTGACTAACACTGTTGGACTCTGGGGTTGCAAAGATAAACAGAGCAGACAATATCCCTGCCCTAAAGAAGATTTTAGCCCAGAGAAAGACAACTAATTAAAAAGTGAATAAATTAGATAAATAATCACAGATTTTTGAAAAGTGTTATGAAAGAAATTGGGGGGAGGGGTGTTGTAAAAGAAAATAATGGAGGTGATTCAG
Organism: Macaca nemestrina; assembly: GCF_043159975.1. NCBI lineage: Eukaryota > Metazoa > Chordata > Mammalia > Primates > Cercopithecidae > Macaca > Macaca nemestrina. The sequence goes on along the minus strand of NC_092135.1, from coordinate 78,637,695 downwards.
GGGGTTGAGGACCATACTTAAATGAAGTGGTCAGGAAGAAAACCTTTCTAAGGAGGTAATATTTAAACAGAGGCACAGAGGGTGAAAAGAATCCAGGAATTCAAAGAGTATTCACAGCAGAGAAAGAGCATACAGTCCCTGAGGTGGGAGATGAAGGATGGCTGGCACATTTTTAGCAAAGGAGAGATGACAGGAAATTATATTTTCAAGCTAGGTAGAAGCCAGGCTTTGTAAACCAGAGTAAGAAGTTCAGATCTGATTTTAAATATGACATCAAGAGTTTTCTATTTTATTCTAAGTGAAGTTGGGATGTGACATGATCTAAATATGGTTTTTTAAAAATGCTTTGCTCTGTGAAGAAAGTATAGGAGGACACCATGGGTGGACACTGGGAGAGCAGTTGATTGGCTCCAGGTGATGACTTGGACAGGGGAGGCCAGCGTGGGTATGGAGTGGAGTGGAAGGATTTAGAATATATTTTGAGGATAAAGCTGTCAGAACTTGCTGATGGATTGGATGCAGAGAATGAGGAGAAGGGAAAAACCGAGGATAATTCCCAGCTTTCTGGCATAGATCGCTGAGTGGATAGTGATGACAATAATTGAAATGGGTACGAGGAGGAGGAGCAAGTTGGAAGATAAATCAAAAGCTTCCCTTTGGGTCAGGCATGGTGGCTCATGCCTGTAATCCTAGCATTTCAGGAGGCCAAGGCAGGAGAATTATTTGAGCCCAGCAGTTGGAGACAAGCCTGGACAACATAGTGATAATTGGTTTCTACTTTAAAAGGGGGGGGGGAAAAAAAGCCAGATGTGGTGATGTGTGACTGTAGTCCTAACTATTTGGGAAGCTGAGGTGCAAAGATGGCTGGAGCCTAGAAGTTCGAGGTTGCAGTGAGCTATGATTGCACCACTGCACTCCAGCCTAGGTGACAGAGAGAGACCCTGGCTCTTAAAAATAAAATAAAATAAAATAAAGCTCTTTGAATGTGTGAAGTTCGAGAGACCTTTGGGATAACTAATATCAACTGGAGAGCTGACTATACGGGTTTAATTCAGAGAAAAGATTTGAACCGGAAATACAAACTTGGAAACTATCTTCATGTAGGTAATATGTAAACATATACTACCGACATGAGAACAGATGAAGTGGTCTGGGGAGAAAGTGAAGGTAGAGAGCAGAAGAGTGGACAAGGATCTTATTTGCGTTATGAAGGTTCCTATTATATGAAGTAGAATATTTCAGAAGACATCTGAATCCACATATTAAGTAATAACTTATGATAAAGTTGGATTGTATTAACAAAATATTACTACTGGCAAAGGAACAAGCAAAAATGTGAGAAGGAAATGTATATTTTAAATAACAATCAATGATGGAAAAATAGAAAGCTCTAAAAAGTTGGAAGCTTTTTTGCTTTGCTTTAATAAGACTAACTAGCTTAAATATGTTTCATATTTTCAAGCGAGTTAGTGTGAGGAAGGCTGGCATCATTGCTTTCTGGATGTTTGTTTGAAATCTATAATGCTGCAGAATCCATTTCATCACACACATAAAAATGACTAAGATGGAGAAAAAAATTCTCAGTGTATCTTGATATTCCTTAAATATTAAGGTGTGCTTGAGACAGGAGCCCAGTGATGAAAAATTTATAGTACTAGAAGTATAATTCTATTATCATGATAGTTTATGACTACCTGTATAGTCAGATTAAAGGTAGCTTTAGAACAATGGATAGGTTTTTCAATTGCAGAATCAAGGTTGCAATTTTATAGCATATAAGCTCTCAAATCTCTAGGGGGAAATGTAGAAAAATAAAAACTTACTGAAGTAAGGCAATGTGCATTCTACATTATTATAGCAACAAATCGATAATGGTATTACAATAAAATCTGGTGTAATCACATTTTCCTTCTTCGTATTGCAGTATTAATCTCTGTCTCATGGGAGACGAGATGAATCACAAGACGTATAATGGAATGCAGAATATTTTGCTTGTTACAGTCAAAGTAGTGGGACCAGTAATTACTGAAAGTTTTTTTTAAATTACTTCACAAATGCTTGTTGCCCTTTTCAGCCTTTTCAATAGCTTAAGTAGCCACGCCTCAGAGCTATTAATATTATGCATTTTAATTTTTTTTTTCTTTATCCCTTCCTTGGACCCAACTACTAGCAAAAAGACTTGGAGCATTTGGGAATGGCCTTGACACTGAAGTCAGCAGGTAAAATCTGCTACTGCCTGAGCACCAGGCCAAGGGGCCAAAAATGGGCTGGAGATTACCCTCTTGTTATCTCAGTAAAAGTGTGGCCAAGGAGAAGGACACACCACTAGTTTTCCTAGTCTGAGTTTTTCTGCGATCAGGAAAGTATCCATTAATTTACAGAGAAACAAAAGGCTTTTGTCAAAAATCAAATGCAGGCCATGTGCAGTGGCTCATGCCTATAATCCCAGCACTTTGGGAGGCTGAGGTGGGCGGATAGCTTGAGGTTAGGAGTTTGAAACCGGCCTGGCCAACATGGGAAAACCCCGTCTCTACTAAAAATACAAAAAATCAGCTGGGCATGGTGGGGGGCATCTGTAGTCCCAGTTACTCAGAAGGTTGAGGCAGGAGAATTGCTTGGGAACTTGGGTGGTGGAGGTTGCAGTGAGCCAAGATTGTGCCACTGCACTCCAGCCTAGATGACAGAATGAGATTCCGGAAAAAATTTTTTTTTAATGAAGCTAAGGTTTTATTATCATACCTTTCCACTTCGTTGAATAAATGCAGTAGCTCTTGTATGATTTTAAATTTATCATTTTCTATACAATCTATAGCATGACTTTCTAATTTTCTCTTAATTTTTTAACTGTAATTTGTGGCTCTAAATATGCAAAGATATCTATGAACAAACATTCTAGCAGAAACAAATATAATAGGAACATATATTTTCACTACATACATATTTATTAAGGCCATATTATGACCCCTTGTCTGAAAACATATTACTAAAATGTAGTTTCATAATCATATAGGTAGACTCTTTATATTGTAATCAGCACAAATATTCACTAAGGAGAAACATGCAAAGTATTTTCCAAATACATATTTCAGTTGAGAACCAGACCTTGAGAACTAGAGATACCCTGATAAGCATTCAAGAAACAGCCAATCCTACCAACCGTTTTGTGATTCTAGAAAAGAGTAGCGAATATCTGGACCATTTGGAATGTCTACAATATCTGGAGAGAATCCAAATTGCCAAATGATATCAAATAATCATATGAATAATATCTTATTTCTGGAAGCAATCAAATGAGACCCATGTGAGCAGTTAGGATAATATCCACTTTAAGCCTTCTGCAAACAATTTCTGTAATCTTTCCTAAACCTGCTTTTACAGCACTCATTAGTATTCTTTTGCTGTCCGGCACTTGGTGCCTCTGTGATAGATATTAAATATCTTAAGGGAGGCAGGGCCCACTAGTATGTCACAAGATGATGCTGTGGCTCGTGCAAGCCAAAGCTCCATGGAGAAGCGGATGGCAAAACCTCAGAAGAGTGACAGGTCACAGCTGTTAGCCCTCAGATAGATGCTGAGTGAATCAAGGCCTAGTGTAAGTCTTTTTGTTCCCAATCAAACATGTGGACCACACAATCCTCAAGGTAACCAAGTTGGATTCTCAACATGCTATTCCTAACTCCAAATGGGAGTCTCAAATTATCAATGCCTTGCACATTTTAGATGCTTAGGTTGTATAATATTGATGTAAGTATATTGGGTAACTGCAGACAATGCTTGCGTAAAGGAATATTTTGCATCTATCTACTCAGCAAATGTATTTGTTATTTGGTTATTGTGCCTCTACCATACCACAATGTCTCATTCCCAAATTACCGAACATTCAATTGCTCTCCTGGGTCTTTTGGTTTCAAAACCTTGTGGAAGAGAACTATAACTGCTTGCTTAAATCCTTGTCATCAGATGGAAAAGGTAGAATAAACTGCATTTTATAATAAAACCCTAGGAAAGTTTTGGAAACTCTCAGCGTATTAATAAGGAAGCTTTATTGCTGGCCTAATGGGGAAAAAAATTAGTAGTTTATCTGAAGGTATAAAGTCAAGATCCCTAACAATTTTTCTTTTCTTTCCTGAAGCAGGTCTCTAAATTTTAACTTTTAATTTACTTTTCATTTAGTACAGTATATTCTCAGTGAGATGTACCATTGTATGTGTGCCTTTGATATCTAGAAAACGCTACATGAGCTATGTACATGTGAAAAGTTAATATTCAAGGTGTTTTGATAGTGGTAAAGCATCAAAGCAATTGTACGACTTGAGATGCAACTTGTCACTCTTGCAATAAATCAAACCTTTTAAAGTATATTAATAAAGCAATGACTTTGTACACTAAAAATAAATTGGATATTGATAATTTTTATATGATATTATATATAATAAATTGCATGTTATGTAGAGACTTTTTTTTAAAGATGGTAAGGCAAACTTTAATCTTGTGGGGGCCATAGTGATAGGTAAAAGGATCACTGCAATGGGGTCTTGCGGTGGAGGAGGGAGATTGGACTCAACTCCCTGTGTAAAGCGATTGTGAAGCTTTAGCTTACAAGTGAGGTTGTTTTCTTTGTGAATGGGTTAGAATGACCAGTTTGATCAATACATATGTCACAATCAACTGTAAATGTCACAAGTCATTAATTACGATGGTAGACAAAGTACAAAAATGTGTAGAAGATTGTGTTTAGAATAAATTAGAGTTGATTCAAAGTTATCTTCATATTAACATCTCTCTCACTTGTCCTGGAATATGCTTCCCAGACTGTGAGAGAGGGGAGTTAAAGGAACTGGACAAGAGAGCATGACACACACATGAGCTCCATTCCCAGTTCCAGCACAAGGTATGATATTGTAGTATAATCAGAAATGTGTATATTGTCTTCATCCTCAGTTTCTGACACAGACTTCTCAAAACCCTTGCGGCTTCTTCAGTGATAGGAGTATCTTTTGTCATAATATTTGGTTTTAGCTCTCGGTTCCTGACACAAGAGTTTATAAGACTCTTGGAATCTCCAGAATGATGAGTATTTTTTTGTGTGTTAAGGAGACGACTGTTGGTCCCTCGATAGCTTCAGGAGGGGGACTGGTCCTCAGAACGACCAAGGCATGGTTAGAGGATTAGAATTTCCAGCCCCACGCCCAGACCTTCAGAGATTGAATCAATAACCAATGGCAAGTGAGTGATTTAATCATTCATGCTTACAAAATAAAACTTCCATTAAAATCCCTAAACTCTGAGGTTCGGAGAGTGGTTGGTTTGGTGAGTACACTGGAATGCTGGGAGGCGGCATGCCAAGAGAGGGCATGGAAACTCTGGGCTTCTTTCTCCTACACCTCGTCCTATGCATCTTTTTTATTTGGCTGTTACTGAATTGCATTCATTATAATAAGCCAGCAATAGTAAATCAACTGTTTCTCTGAGTTCGATGAGCCATTCTTGCAAATTATTGAAGCTGAGGAGAGCGTTATGGAAATCCCTGTCTTTGTAACCAAGTGGGACAGAAGTGTGGGAACCCTCAGCACCCAAGACTTGTGGCTGACTTTCAAGTGGAGGCAGTCTTGTGGAACTGAGCCCTTAACTCCTGCGATCTGATGCTAACTACAGGTATTTTGTTAAGAAGGAATTAAATTAGGACGTCCAACTGGTATCCAGACAATTGCGGACTTGATTGTTGGTGTGAGGAAACCCCCCACAAATGTGGTGTCAGAAGTGCTGATAGTAAAATTATAAGGAGATGGGGTGAGGGTGGTGGGGTGTCTTCAGGGACTATAGGAATTTAATCAACTTGAACAATCCATCTGTTTTATAGCCTCCTGTCTTGCAGCCTTCTTTTTCCCTAAACCCTGTGTGGAGTGTAGTCACCTAGTTGGCTGGAACCAGTTCCTGACAGACCCCAGCAACTTACAAATGAACCTGTGCGAGCTTTACTCATTATCATGCTAAAGTCTCCACCTTGGAAGGAGCTATAGCTCTATTACCGTAACCTGTGAGCTACGTGCTGGCGTAGTGGCTCACCGAGTCTGCACTGCCCGGACCCCTCCTCTACATGCAACAACATGCCCTCACCCCTCTCCATGGCCCCTTGACACCCACCTATCATTTTCCCTTGAGGCGACACTGTTTTGGAAAATACTCCAGGGTCCCCCTTAGTTGTGACAAATAACAAAACGCCTATTGATCAAAACCTGCCTTCTTATGGAGCCATTTGTCACTTGCCAGCGGAATGAACCCAGTTTTTTTCAGGTAACAAATCCAGATTATAGTCTTACAGTCGTATGAAGTAAAAAGTTGTGAAAACTACTGGGTTTAAACAAAATGAGAAATAGTGTAATATAACCAGGATAATAATATAATGTATCAAACAAACTGGGATACTTCTGAGAATAAAGGTGTATCTGTTTTTAATTATACCTGGTCATAAATGGTTGAATACTGAGTTATGAAGTTAAAAAAAATAACAAGGTTCAAGTCACAATTATTTTGTTTATTAGCCATATGACATTGGGAAAGTTACTCTCTTCGCCTATTTTCTGTGGGTAAAATGGGCTTACTAATTGCTACCTCATAAAAGCACTGTGCCTGTCAGGCTCCAAGTAGGAGACAGAAATCCTGCAGTTATTTGAACAAAGTAAGTTTAATATAAAGAATTATTAACTTCTATAGAGGACTGGGAGTGACAGAGGATTAGCTGGTAAGCAGTAAGGGGAGCTACAGAAGGCAGCAGTGGCAGTTAATGAGGAACAGCCATCTCCTTAGGGCTGAGCTAGACCACCCATGGAAAAGCTAGTAGAATTAGCTTGCTGCAAGGTGGCTCAAGAAGATGCCAAGGGACGCTATCCATAGGGAGATGTTTTATCAGTAACACTTGGCTATGAAGTTATCTGATGGGGTGTTGGGGAAAACTTTTGGCCACCAGGGCTGCTAGCTGCTATGTGTCCTAGAAGGCAGAGCTGGAAAAGACACCTTCAGGGCAGGTGCCCAACCAGAGGAGCACACCCGACCCAGGAGAGAAACACTCCTTCCTCCTTCACTGTCCCGACAAACAGTGTCTGCCAGCAAAGCTTAACCTTGTGCCTTTGTGCAGAGACAAAAATATTTCAATGGTTCAGCTCTAATTTTGCAGAACAAGGAATTAAGAATAGATTTGGAGCTGAGTGGCAATAAATTGATAAATAGGACAAGCACATTAGTCATAGAAAGTATTGTATTGAATGCATGTAAGATGCTAACATTTAACATGTTTAGTATAGTGCTTAGAATACGGTAAATGGTATATAAATTCATGCATCGCATACTGTTATTATATGTTCTATATATGCCACTCTATTATAGATGAGGGTAGGGCTTGAATTAATGACTCTAAGAGATGTAAGACAATCGGTATTCAGAAGAATGGGGCAGTATATATTGTCTGGAGAGCTAAAAAGAAATGAAAACAAGGATACTAACTACTATAGTTAAGGGAGCATTCTGATCTGTGATCATTTTTTTAAAACAGAAGGGTAAGCCCCTGTCTAAGTACTTTTGCATTGCTATAAAGGAATACCTGAGGCTGGGTTATTTATAAGGAAAAAAGGTTTATTTGGCTTATGGTTCTGCAGGGTGTACAAGAAGCATGGTGCTAGCATCTGTTTCTGATGAGGGCTTCAGGGAGCGTCCACTCATGGTGCAGGGTGAAGGGGAGCAGGAATCCCATGGCAAGAGACGAAGGAAGAGAGAGAGGAAAGGGTGCCAGGCTCTTTTTAAAAATCAGTGCTCATGGGAACTATTAGAGAGATAGTACACTCATTACCACAAGGATGGCACCAAGCCTTTCACGACGGATCCACCCCCGTGACCCAAATACCTCCCACCAGGCCCACCTCCAACACTGGAGATTAAATTTCAACATAAGATTTGAAGAGGAAAAACACCCAAACTATATCAGCCCCTGAAATAGCAGCAACACTGTTTTGCTAGAGCTCTAGTATGGAAAATTTCAAGCTTAGAGTTTTTCATGTTCAGAAAAAACAAATATTTTAATTAATAAAAATATTGTCCCATTGAAGCTTCATCACCTTCCTTTTGTATCGAGTAAGTATGTATTATCTTCTTATTAATCCTCAATGCTCTTGGGAGGCAAGAGAATAGAATTATTCTTTCCATTTTCTATTGCCTTCACTCCTAACAGGTGGTTTAATATCATGTTATTAAAGCCAGGTTCCCTTCCTTTCATTTTTCTTATTCCTAGCTACAAGACTGGAAATTTTTGACCGTGAATCATAATATTTTGTTAATTTGGTATATGGCTTTTTATGCTATTTCATACCCGTCATAGTGTGTTTCAGCCTCTCAGATCACTCATTTAATGGTTAAACATTAGGGTTTTATATTTATTCCATTTATCAAATCTCCACCTGTGTTCCTTACCGTTCTCTAAATCCCATCTTCATTCACTGTAGTAGTTGACTCCCACATAATGTTTGTTTAATGTTTCTCCCCAGAATTAGTCTTTTAGTGAAGTTGCATGTCTCGACCTCTCATTAGATTAGATTTACAGCCTCCCACACTTTTTTCTCTTAATGATTTTTTTTAAACTTTATCTGTTTCCTAAAATGTTCTGTGAAGTATTCATAATGACTACTTTAGATCAAATATATCAATAGCCTATTCTTTTTATTCTAGAAAATGTATTTTCTTGGATATCACACTTAGATATTAATAATATAAAATTTGAGAGCCTCTCTCTGTAATTTTCTTGAACCATGAGGATGATCTTCAAATCTCTGTCAATAGCTCAATTCACATTTCTATGAATAGTAATTTGTGTGTGTATGTGTTTTAAGTATTTTTATCATATCAATGAAAATATTTTAAAAATGAGATTAAAAGTCTGGAGCTAGTAGTTCAGGGCAAATGAGATGTCAACTACATTTACTTTTTCCTAAAAAATACTGTTTTATTACATTTCTGTATTGTCTGAAATGTTTATTAAATATGGTCTTACGAGGGAAAATAGTGGATTTGAGAAAGAGTTTGTCATTTCATATTTTACTTTGTTATAACTCTTTTATTTATTGTTGTTTTTAAAAATGTCCTGAGGGGAAAGTAATAGCTAATAGTAAATATTAAACCAATTCTAGGTCTGTACACCAGAACCTTGTGGTGCATAATTTAAAACATTTTCATAATTTCCACAGCGTTTTTTAAAGGTGCTTGGTCTTAACCACTCTTCTGGAATATAAGGATTCCCCTCTCCTTGAGGGAGCTTTAGACCCAGCCACATTTGTGTACTGATCGTCCCGGGATCAATGATCTTGCTTCCACTGCTCTTTGCTTTTGTTGTTCTCTGAAAACTCTTTCCACACCCTTTGGCTAACTCCTCAACTCCTCAATTCCTAATTATACTTACAGTTTAGCTAAAATCTTCTTATTTCCTTGAAACAGCCTCTGCTCTCCCCAGCAGACCATCTCTTAAATTCTTATATAGCTTATTATTCTTCTTGTTGGTTTTAGTCATTTTACAGATGACATTTATTGCTTTGTACTCTTATATGCTTAAGTGTCACTTCAAGAGATAATAGATATATACACTTTAATGGCCCAAATACAAATGGTAAGTTCATAACATTTATTATGGTTCATGGTAGCTCTTCAATAGCTATGTCTTGATTAATTGAAACACATGTTTTGTTTTTAAATTTATATGTAGCACCTGCTACTTACCAGGTGCTGCTTAGGTTTTTGGAGAAGGAAACTCCAAGTTGAAGAAAGTACTCCTTAAGAAGTGTCTGTTTAGTTGTGAGGCAGATATGCAAATAAGTATTTGAAATAGCAGAGTCCAGTCTAGGTCCGGTTCTCTTGAGAAAGAGAACTGCAGTTCAGGGAAGACTTGTTAGAAGACCTAACATTTGTGTTAAATCTTAATAAGAGGGGCAGGGAGCAAATTTTAGGCAGAGGTAAAAGAATGTGTGAAGATATTTGCTGCCTCAAAGGCAATACATCAATAGTAGCAGATTGAATCTCTCCTCCAGTGGTTAAAGAGTTCAGCCTTTATGAGAGTGAAACCTGAAAACCAGAGCACATTTTGCACGCTTTTGTATAACTGGCATCTCAGTCCATTTGTGCTACTCTAACAAAATACCTTAGACTGGGAAATTTATAACTAATAGAAGTGTATTTCTTACAGGTCTGGAGGTTGAGAAGTCCATGATCAAGTCACTGGCAGGTTCGGTGTTTGGCGAGGGCTTGTTTTTCATTGATGGCACCATTAAGGTGTCCTCACATGGTGGGAGGGATAGAAGGGCAAAAAGTGATAATGCTGTGTCCTCACATGGTGGAAGAGAGGAAAAGCAAAAAAGGCCTAAGCCAGTTCCTCAGGTCCTTTAAAAAGACAGTGATTCATTCATGAGAGTAGAGATTTCATGATTTAATAATTTTCCCCAAAAGATCCACTACTTAATACTATCACAATGAGAATTCAGTTTCAACATGAATTTTAGAGGGGACACATTCAAACCATAGCATTCCTTCCCTCCTGCCCCCAAATTTATGTCCTTCTTACATGCAAAATACATTCATTCCATCCCCAAAGCCCCCAGAGTCTTAACTCATTCCAGTTCCAACTTAAAAGTCTATGGTCCAGAGTCTCATCTAAATCAGGTATGGGTGGGACTCAAGGTAAAATTCATTCTGAGGCAAATTTCTCTCCAGCTGTGAATGTGTAAGATGAAACAAGTTATGTATTTCCAAAATACAATGGTGGGACAGGCCTACAATAGATAATTCCATTCCAAAAGGGAGCAATAGGAAAGAAGAAAGGAGTAACAGGTTCCAAGTAAATCTAAAACCCAACCATGCAAACAACATTCAATCCTAAGGCTTGAGAGTAATCTTCTTTGACTCCATGTCCTACCTTCCAGAAACACTGAAACAGAGGATGGGCCCCCAGGATCTCAGGCAGCTCCACCCACATTGATTTGCTGGGTGTAGCCCCAACTTCAGCTCTCACACATTGAAGCTCCATGCCTGCAGCTTTCCCAGGCTGGCACTGTACACGGGTGGCTCTATAGTTAGGGGGTCTCAAGAACAGCTTGCTCCCACAGCTCCACTAGGTGTTGCTGCACTGGAAAGTCTCTGTGGCAGCCCCAACCCTGCAGCAGTTCCCTGCTCAGGCCCTGAGCCTCTCTGAGGCATCCTTTGAAATCTAGGTGGTGGTAGCCGTGACTCCACAGCTCATGCAGTCTGCTTGCCTGCAGAGGTTGCACCATGTGGACACTGCCAAAGCTTGTAGCTTGTACCTTCTGACGTAGCAGCCTGAGTCACATCTGCATCTGCTTGAACCATAGCTAGGGTGGCCAAGGAGTACTGCACTGGAATGCAGGGAGTGGAACCTTGAGGTGGCAGTGGGGAGCAAGCCCGAAGATTCCACAGGTAGCCTGGGTCCCTCTCTGGAAACCATTCTGCCCTAAAAGGCCCTGGCACTCTGGGCCTGTAATGGAAGTGGCAGCTTCAAAGACCTATGAAATGCCTTTGGGGTCATTTTTTCTTTGTCTGGATGCATATCATCTAATCTCCTTTACAAAATTTCCTGGCACACCCTTGGTGTTCTCTCTTGAACACAACTTTGCATTCTGTACAATCTGGTCTGGCTGAGAATTTTCCAAATCTTTATGTTATTCTTCTCTTTTGATATAAATTCTGGCTTTAACTCATTTCTCTCCTCCCAAATTTTACTATAAGTAGTTAAGAGAAGCCACGCATCACCCTAAACTCTTTTCTTAGAGATTTCTTCCTTTAAATATCCTAGTTCATTTCTCTTAAATTCTTCTTGTAAAAAGGAATAAGACACAGACACATGTAACAAAGTTCTTTATCACTTTGTAATGAGGATGGCTTTTCCTCCAGTTTCCAGTAAGATATTCCTCATTTATGTCTAAGAATGCCTCAGAATGGCCTTTACTGTCCATATTTCTATGGACATTCAGTTCATAGCCATGGAGATAATCTCTAAGACTGACATGTTCACTAAAGATCTCCTTTCCTGAGCCTTCACTGGAATTGCGCTTAATGCTCTGTTCGTGGCAATCTAGACTTTTTCTAGCATGCACCACCAAACCCTTCCAGTCTCTACCAGTTAGCCAGTTTCAAAGCTGCTTGCACATTTTTAGGTACTTGTTATAGCAACACCCCTATTCTCTGGTACTGATTTCTATCTTAGTCCATTTGTGCTGCTGTAAGAGAATACCTGAGAGTGGGTAATTTATAAAGTGGAGAAATTTATTTCTCATGGTTCTGAAGGCTGAGAAGTCCAAGATCGAGGTGCTGGTAGGATTGGTGTCTGTTGAGGGCTGCTCTCTGCTTTCTCTTTTTCTCTCTGCTTTCTCACTTTCTCTCTGCTTTCAAGTTGACACCTTGTTGTTGCATTCTCTGGAGTTGAGGAACACTGTGTCCTTAGGTGGCAGAAGGGACAGAAGACCAACAGGGTGTTCCATTCAACCTAAGCCCTTTCATAAGGGTGCTAATTCCATGCATGAGACTGGAGTCCTCATAATACAATCACATCCCCTGAAGGCTCTGCCTCTTAATACCATTACAATGGGGGTCCACTTTCAACATGAATTTCGGAGGGGACACAAAACCATAGCAATTGGGAAATTCCATGTATCCTCATTTCAAATCATCTTAATCCTAAATATGCACAGTCATGTGTCATATAATGACATTCCTGTCAATGATACACTACATATACGATGGTGACTCTATAATATTATAGCCTAGGTGTAGTAGGCTGTACCATCCAGGTTTGTGTAAGTACACTCTATGATGTTTGCACAATGATGAAATCACCCAAAAATGCACTTCTCAAAATGTATTCCCATTGTTAAGTGACACAATACTGGTAAGAGTCTTACAGGTACACAGTATTCTTTGGGTGGAAATAAGCTAACGCAGACTAAGCTAAACTATCTTTTCTCAGACAAATGCAATAAATGTTTCCATTCTAACATTTTGTAAGGATTAAAACTAGAAAGTAAGGAGTATTTTAGTGTCAAAATATTTTCGCAGACCTGTTAAGAGCAAATTGATTTTCACAACTCTGAATATTGAGTAAAATTGAAGTAAGGTTTTATTTTTTTCTTAATCAACATTAGAACATTTGGTACTGGGATATAGGTTCTTAATAAATGCCACGAATGCAAGTGGAAATTTGAGGCACAGTATCCCTAAAGCACTTTCCACATAGGCTCTCCTGCTGCAGTTGTTTGTAAATGAAGCTCTACATGTAAATGCTAGATTAGACTGAATGATGAATTTAAAACAAGTGGGTGCACTCACTGTGGCCCAAATTAAGCTTGTTCTAAAGTTGCTATAGCAACATTATCTTTACCAAATGTCCTGCTTTAAAAAATAATTGGAAACATTTCCTGTTATTTAGGAAAAAAAATAAAATCACTGTTAATTTTTTGCATCCCACTACACAAATGTATTATTTTCATGCAATTAAAAAAATCTGCAAATATCATGAATGAATACATGCATTTTAATATAATTATAACAGCAAAATCAAGAAGAATAAGAATGAAATTAGTTTGTAGATATAACATGATGTATCTAAGAGTTAAATAAAATATTTGAATAAACATATTTTTCTTCTTTCTTTCTTGAATAACACTTAAAAGCAGACAGCCATGAATAGTTCCTTTGGGCTTTGTATGTATAAATTATTTACTTAATAGACATTAACATATTTTTTTCTTTTTCTTTTGAGATGGAGTCTCACGCTGTTGCCAGGCTGGAGTGTGTTGGTGCAATCTCGGCTCACTGCAACCTTTGACTCCCTGGTTCAAGAGATTCTCCTGCCTCAGCCTCCCAAGTAGGTGGGATTACAGGCATGCACCATCACGCCCAGCTAATTTTTGTATTTTTAGTAGAGAGGCGATTTCACCATGTTGGCCAGGATGGTCTCGACCTCCTGACCTCGTGATCTGCCCGCTTCGGCCTCTCAAAGTGCTGGGATTACAGGCGTGAGCTATCACACCTGGCCCATATTTCTTTAATATTTGGAGAAAGTTGTGGAATAGTTGAAGTTTTTAGGTTATTGGTTGGAAAGTAAATAAATAAATTCAAAGGACCTACATACACATGACATACCAAGAAGCAGAAAGGTCTAAAATATTTTATGAGGGTAGCTCGAGGAACATATATTTGAATTGGACAACAATAACTAAATGATGTACTAAAATTCCAGGCCCAGATGCATTTTTTTTTTTGAAAAAATGATTTTAATTCAAACCTATCATTCAATTGTTTTCATAAAAAACTATTAGAAAATATTGTAACATTTGAGAAAAGCAAAGACACATAATTTGGAAGAAAAATAACCTCTCTACACAGCATAATATATATTGTCTAGTAACCTGTGAAAATGTACCCTATATAGTTTGACTCAACATTTCAACCCTTTTTTTTTGTACTTTGGAAAGGCATTTTCTCTCAATGTAATTTTAATTCTAAAGTGCCATTTCATGCTTCATTATCCCTGAGTAAGAGTTTTAGTTTATGTTGGCCCTCAGCTTCATCTGTGAGTCATGAGTTGTATAGCTAAGGATATTTTCCCAGGCATTTGGGTGAGGTGACTAATACTTCTTTCTATATATCAATTAGGCTTTCCTATTTAACAACACTAGACTTCAAAATGAAGTGACATGCTCTGGGAAACAAGATGAAAAATATAGAAGCGGTAACATTTTGGAGAATGCTTAAGTCTCTTTATTTGCAAAGTGAAAATATTTTGTTTGTACAACCTTTTCTCTGCCGCCTCCTTCCCTCACCCAGTTCCATCGCTCTTTCCACTAGGATCAGCCATGCTGAATATTCTGACATAGCTCAAAGCAAAATAAATAGAGAGGAGGATGCCCAGTTTCTGGATTTTGGGTTTTAAACAACTTTCAGGCATTAGTGGGTTGCAACCAGCAGCCCTTATCTCATCTCCTATAACAGATGCGGACCCTGAGTTTGAAGGTTGCAGCTTTGCCATTCATATGTATAAATGTACATGTGAACTCATCAGCTCCCAAAGTAACTTAAATTTGGCATGGAAACTGGGAGAAAATAGGATTGAATTAAATTTTTCCACCAAAAGGCTATGTTGCGACTGTTCAATATTAATTCCATTATAATAACAATTAACATTATAATTAAGATTTTCTAGTCATCTACCTCATAAATCCAGCTTATTTCTAGTTTCTAGTTCTGTGTGTTCACTTGGCCTAAAATATTCTTCCTTAAGTTTCTACCTGTATCCAAATCTTTCACATCTTCTCCAGGAAATCTTCCCTGACTGATGCAACTGTTGTCATCTCCTCACTATCTTCTGTCACTTGCTTTAGATGAAATGTTAGCCAAGCGGGGTATTTAAGAGCTTAAATTCTGGGGTCACATTCAACTCAAGTTCGAATCCTGGCATAGGGGCCTAGTAAAACAAATCCATGGAACAAATTTATTATTGGGGGTCAGACACTATTGT
The DNA here is from genome assembly GCF_043159975.1 of Macaca nemestrina. Classification (NCBI taxonomy): domain Eukaryota; kingdom Metazoa; phylum Chordata; class Mammalia; order Primates; family Cercopithecidae; genus Macaca; species Macaca nemestrina. Next base: position 78,622,136 of record NC_092135.1, on the reverse strand, counting down.
AGGTGCTGCAGTAGAGCAGTGAGCAAGGCAGACAAGGAACCTATTCTCCTTGAGCTCATGTTGAGATGTGGGAAGACAATGAAAAATATTATCTATTGTGGTAGGTTCTGTAAAGGGAGTAAGCATAGTCATGTAATATAGGGTAATTAAGGGCTCCTATTTGAGTGGGAACAGGGGTCAGGAAAAGCCTTCATGAGGGGATGACGTTTGAGTTGAGACCTCAAGATTGAGAAGGAGTCAGCCATGCTAGATGAGGGAAAAAATGTATTCCAGTCAGAGGGAAAAAAAGCAAGTACCAATATTCTGAGTAGGAAATAACAAATAAGAAGTAGAAAGAAGGCCAGTGGTGGATGGGGGCTGGGGGGAAAAAGCAGTATTTGGTAACATTGTAGACTACTAAAAGGGAATTGGATTTCATGCTAAGATTGTGATAAAACCTATGACTTTGTTTAATAGTCACACCAATTTTTAGAAAGTTGAATTGGATCTAAATATTTTAAAAGTATAAAATATCACATAAAATGCCACTATATAATGTATGTACATATATGAGTCATGCATTAAGAACTCCTTATAAAAAACAATTGTGTTGACTTACAATTTTCTTACCCACTCCAGTTGAACACAAATATCCTGGGTCATGACTGGAGTAAGAAGAGTGAAGATTCCTTTGATGCCACACCATGTCACAGAGGCACCAAGAGAGTGAGCTTCTGCCTTTCCTACTTCCATATTCTCCTCTACACAGTGATGTTGATAAGAGGAATACGTGAGGAAACAAAGATTTTTGAGCCTGAAGCACAGGGAAGATGTCTGGATTTTTACTGAAAATTTGAGCATCATCAATGTATGGATGTTTGTAAGTCAAGGCAATGAGATTACCTAAGGATACAGTATACACAGAAGAGCAAAGAGGCCCAAAGGAAGCCCTGGTCAGGCCAACATTTAACCGTGAGTTTAGATGGAGGAAAAGGTGTCATCAAAGACTAATTAAGTTCAGTAAGTAACAAAAATCAGAAGCCAAAAGAAAAAAAAAATATTTAAAGGAGGAGTACACGATAAACTGTGAGGATGAGTAGCATGAAAACTAAGACATGTTTGCTGGATTTGACCACATGAAAATATTTGTAGACCTTGATGAGTACCATTTTGATGGAAAGGTAGAGATAAGTCGCTGCAGTAGGTGAAGGAGTTAGTTAGAAATGAGGAAGGGGAGACAAGGATGTAGTCAACCTGTGGGAGAGATTTTGCAGTGAAGTTTGCTGTGAAGCAGCATGGGGAAATGGAGTGGTGGCTATAAACAGATAAAGGGTATGTGGACTTTTAAAAGTTGATATTAATGATTAAATATGCATCTTCGTTAAAAATTGTGTATCAGTTTTCTCATCTGTAAAATAGGCAAATTTAACAATGATGCTTCAAATGGTTGCCATGAGAATGAAGAGTTATTGCAAGTAAAAGACTAACACCATACTTGGTGCTTTGTATGTTCTCAGTAAGTGGTCATTGTTATCACCAGGTACTGTAGAATTCCTTAACACTCAGCATATTTACTCAGATTATTTTTCTTTTTCACTCTTTGCTGCCTCAGACATAAGGAGTTATCTTTAAGTAAAGTGCTATGGAAGTGTAGTTCAAGGAAAAGAATGAACAGCAAGTTGTTAATATAATTAAATCATTATTCAACAATGTGTCCTAAACTCTGTGTTAGGCATTTTGACTATGTATATGTACAAGTATGACTTAGTACAATCCCTTCCCTTTATTAGTACGCAGAGCTCAGGAGTCCCCAAGACCACCTTTACTTCTCACACGTACTGTGAGATCAGGGATCCAAGACTACCCTTAGGTTAGATAATTCTCTAAAGGGACTCACAGATCTCAGAAAGCTGTTACACACATGGTTACAGTTTATTACAGTGAAAAGATACAGATTAAAATCAGCAGAAGAAAGAGGCACACAAGGCAGGGCTCAGAGACCTTAAGGCACAGGGCTTCCAGTTATCCTCTCCCAGTGAAGCCATGTGTGCAGTACCTATTTCTCCAGGAACAATATGTGAAAATACACATGGAACATTGCCCACTGGGAAGCTCATTTGAGCCTTGGAGTCTGGAGTTTTGATTGTAATCCAGTCACCCAGCCACTACTCATATGGCTAATCTTAGTTTCCAGCACTTCCAGAGGTCAATCTGACACCTTGTAGTCTGAGGTCCCTATGGCCCCAGACCCCAAGTAAACGAAGATGTTCTAATCAGGCAGGACACTCCACGGGCTTAGAGGTTGCCTCCCAGGAGCCAACTGCCAAGACCAGACCTCTCTTTGGCAAGGTTTATCCTTTGCTGTACAATTTATAATGGTGGAGGAGATAATATATAAAGACATAAAACCTATATACAATACATGACACAATACATGTTTAACTAATGATTCAAGTCAGTAAACAGTGTCATAATGTCAGAGGCATTTGAATCACAGCAACTCCATCTTGAACAGCGGCTGAGACCTACTGGGCTGCATTCCCAGATGGTTAAGGCATTCTAAGTCACAGGATGAGATAGGAGATTGGCACAAGATACAGGTCATAAAGACCTTGCTGATAAAACAGGTGGCAGGAAAGAAGCAAACTAAAACCCACCAAAACCAAGATGGTGGCAAGAGAGACCTTCGGTCGTCCTCCATGCTACACTCCCACCAGAAACATGACAGTTTACAAATGCCATGGCAATGTCAGGAACTTCTCCTATATGGTCTAAAAAGGTGAGGCATGAATAATCTACCACTTATTTAGCATATCATCAAGAAATAACCATAAAAATGGGCAACCAGCAGCTCTCAGGTCTGCTCTGTCTATGGAGTAGCCATTCTTTTATTCCTTTACTTTCCTAATAAATTTGCTTTCACTTTACTTTATAGACTCGCCCTGAATTCTTTCTTGCCTGAGGTTTAAGAACCCTCTCTTGGGGTCTGAATTGGGACCCCTTTCCTTTAACAATAATGCTAGGATATGTTTACATACTAAATAGCTTATTGAAATAGTACTCACTGTAGCTATTTAGAGAAAGACAAGAGTTGGAGCTAAGGGTTGGGTAAAAAAAGAAATTCTAGAAAAACAGCTGTATGAATTGGACCTTTTAAGATTACTTGGATTTGAAAAGATTACCTGAGACAAAGGTGAATTATTGGGGTTCAGGTCAATTCTGGGCAGGATCATCAGAGTCAGAATGTGGTCACAGAGTCCTTCATAGTGGACAGAGGAAAACTAGGAATGTGGTTGATGAGTTGAGGAGAAAAAGAAGAATAGTGGTACGAAAGAAAATCTTTGCCTAAATAACAACTTTATATAAAGCCAGCTTTGTGCCTCAGAAGGGATAACTTCCTGTCTCCTTCCCTTCTGCCAGCTGCCAGCATTCACACACTTGGTATTGATGGTTAGGCTTCTGTGGGCTAATCTGGGATTGTAATTGCCATTTATAATTCCAATTCCAGAGGGAAAAAAATTCTTTTTAGTTTAAAGAGTGTCTTTTAGAAAAATTTGGGGAACATAAGTGTTTTGTTTCATTTTGGTTATCTACTTCTCAATGTCTGAGCTTGGGCCATGAGGAAGGAGAATAGCATCAATGTTATCTGTACTATCCTCAAACAATTTTGCAGAATTTTGGAGTGAATTTCTAGCCATTTTGAGAATATGTAACTCACTTCTAGTTACTTAGTATTTCTTAACAATCACAATATTTATGAATGAATAGTTGAAAGCTATTACCTGAAAAAGATGTGGATGTTGCTTCCAGGTGCATGGTGAAAGTGGCTTATACAGGTTGAATAAAAATTACTGCCATTTTCAGAACATTGATGACTACTGGAAAGAAAATATAGGATATCTGAGCTCTGGAAAGTTTTGGAAAAACTCAAAAAATTTCCATCTACGCCTCAGAAGGAACACTGTTAACTGACCTGGAAAGATAAAATGGATTGCATAAGAAAATATATTCAGTTTCTTACTATTGTTAGATAATTGATCGAGTTCTGGAACTTCAGTGGTATCTTTCCTATTCAACTGAATTTCTCCCATTCTTCTGAAGGAATTGAATGCAAAGCAAATGAGAAAGGCAACTTTGCAAAACCCCTATCTTCATCATAAATGTATTACATTCCTCTAATAAGAACTTGCTCTCACCCAGCAGAGGATTTCAGATGATTCATTTTATCTCAGGAAAAAGAGAAAAATCTGATATGCATTCAAAACCTGTGATGTCCTACTTATTAGATAACTTATTGCATTAGCATTTGACTAGTTTGAACTTCTGATTTCTAGCCTAGAGTAAGAAAAAGGTCAACTAGAATTATATTTAAAAGAAGATGTGTTTATCATTGTTATAATCAACACTGTTCCAGTATTGTAGGGCTCATCAGTAAAATTGCCAGTGCTCCTTCTTCACATTTGATGATTTCTTCTGCTTCAGTTTTGAGCATTTAATATGCCAAATATACTGAGGTTTTCACTAATAAAGTTCACTCAAGCAGAGTCAGCACCAATTTATATCTATGATGGGGGCTATACTTTTACAAGGAAATGACATATCCAGAAAAGCACACAAGTTGTGGAGTCACTGGGGCATAGTAGAAGCTCAAATTCTGATTCTCTACTTTTCTGGGCAGAGTGACCTTGGGAAAATAACTTCTTCATCTACACAATGTAGCATTGTTGTTAAAACTTGGCAAAATATTTTCTAAAATATGCCTACCACATAATGATCATGTAACAAATGTATTTTCTGTTCCCATCTTTCCAATACCTGAGCACCACCATCAAATGAAAATATCAGCAGCCGGCCGGGCGCGGTGGCTCAAGCCTGTAATCCCAGCACTTTGGGAGGCCGAGGCGGGCGGATCACAAGGTCAGGAGATCGAGACCAGCCTGGCTAATACGGTGAAACCCCGTCTCTACTAAAAAATACAAAAAACTAGCCGGGTGAGGTGGCGGGCGCCTGTAGTCCCAGCTACTCAGGAGGCTGAGGCAGGAGAATGGCGTAGACCCGGGAGGCGGAGCTTGCAGTGAGCTGAGATGCCGCCACTGCACTCCAGCCTGGGTGACAGAGCGAGACTCCGTCTCAAAAAAAAAAAAAAAAAAAAAAAAAAAAAAAAAAAAAAAAGAAAATATCAGCAGCCATGGGCATCACAAACATTCTGAAGAATACAGTTTTTCAGCATTGGATAGTATCTGTTGCAAAGGTAATGAGGGGGCCCATAGTGAAAGTTCTCAATGGATCAGCCACAGCAATAAAATGCTAGAAAAAGAAATTGTTACTTGATCTTTTATGATTTAATGCACAGATTTAAAAAGAAACAAACTGATATTTACTGAGGGCACACACAGTCTTGACACTTTTATCTCATTCATTTAATTTTTATGTGAAATCCGAAGGAATGTTGGCATTATAGTAGAGTACGAACAACACTGGGTTTGAGTTCTGGTTCAGCCCTTTGCTATCTATGTGTCATTGAGCAAATTATTAAACTTTTTAAGCTTCACATTTTTGCCCAAAAATGGACATAATAATGGTATCCACTTCACAGAGTTGTTTAAGGATTATTTGTAATAATGCCTATAAAACACAATACAGTTCCTGGCATATAATTATAAATTTATTGTTCGTTGTAATAAGACACTGCAGTCTCAAAGTGTTTCACAAAGTTTGAATTAATGACTTCTTGCCTCAGAATCCCTGGGGATCTTGTTAAATAAGAAGACTCCTGGGCTCAGCTCCACATCTAATGAATCAGAATATCTGGGCAGGGCCGCAGTTGAAGAGTTTGCCTTTTAAGAAGCTGTCTAGGTGCAGTTGAACCCAGCTACTGATGCTATCCATGATCCATTCACTCCTCTCCTGGTAACTATATCTTGATTTCCATCTGGGGGAATTATTCTTCTGGCTCCAACCATTTTTGCTTTTGGCAGAGCATCTCGCCTGTCACTGGTGTCTTGTTGTCATTTCCCTGGTCACAGAGACTGGGTTCACTCTGTCCCTAGCAAAGATGATGTAATGCAAGTAGGCTTTTGCTAGAATGCTAGGACAAAGGTAAGTCCTCTCTCCTACTGGATGACGATGTGCCCCTGGGCATGATAGCAGCCATCTGTGACCATGAGGTAGGGTGGCCATCTGAGAGTGAAGTCAGAAGAAGCAGAGCGAAAAGATGGAAAGACAGAAGTCTCTCAGGCTGGTGGTGTCATCTGTAACCTTGATCTAGCTACACCTAAAGCCAGACTGATTCCTGCAGTTTTTGATTGTTTAGCCAATGCATTCTTTTTGGTTAGAGCATTTTGGATATGTTTCTTTTTGTTACATGTGACCAAAGCCTAACAAATCAGATAACCCATGTTCAATTTCTTTGTTAAATGCACACTAGCTGGGTCTTCAGTCCATACCCATCCCTGACTTGACACACTGGGCATTTTCAGATTCCTTCTGCCAAGGCTGAAGCAGGCTAAGGAGACTCCTAGATTTCTCACTTCTAAGATGATACCTGAATCTTAGCCTACTAGGACACAAAAAATAAGTCCAAGAAAGTCCCTTTCTAACTTTGATGCTTTGGCTAAAACTTGGTTCTGCTAGTTAGAGGTCACAAATTCCAATCTCTAAAGGGAGCACGGCAGGAAAAATGAATAAGTAAAACAGGCTGGGAGTTGGAAATACGCCACTTGCTTCTTAAGTCCAAGGAAAACATCAAGGCAAATCTGAAATTAAATGCCCAGTCTCAGTGTTAACAAGGCAACAGGGAGTAGAGATACTAGAGTATTGCAGAGCTCTTGCCTCCTTTAAAGGCAGCAGGGGTTATTTAGCTTAAGCCAAAAGTCACCATGTGGGAATTCAGTCCCGGATTACTACAGTTATCAGGCATCTTGAATTTTATATTAAATCTCTTGAATTTTAAATAGTAACAGCTAACTCAAAATTTAAAAATATTCTATGCAAGCTGACACAGTGAGGGCCAAACATAACACACATGAAGCAGCCTAGGATCTCCTGTGTAGACCTTCCAAGAGGTGGCAGAGGACAGTGTTATCTGAAGAAAGAGGCTTTCACAATTGGGAGATTATCCTGGGTCCATCTACAGACACACGGGAGAGAAAGAAGAGAAAATATCCATAATTGGACATTGTAGGCAAGGAGAAATGTCTTCACTCCATCTATAGCATCTACACGCTAGCTTGGTAACTTGCATTAGGCAATACTAGGAGTATTGTACTTTTCTTTTTTTTTTTTTTTTTTTTTTTTTTTTTGAGACGGAGTCTCACTCTATCATCCAGGCTGGACTGGAGTACAGTGGCATGATCTTGGCTCACTGCAACCTCTGCCACCCTGATTCAAGCAATTCTCCTGCCTCAGTCTCCTGAGTAGCTGGGATTATAGGTACCTGCCACTGCATCCGGCTAATTTTTGTATTTTTAGTAGAGACAGGGTTTCACCATCTTGGCCAGGCTGGTCTTGAACTCCTGACATCGTGATCCACCTGCCTCAGCTTCCCAAAGTGCTGGGATTACAGGCATGAGCCACCACGCTTGGCCCGTTGTACTCTTAACTCATATAAGATCTTCTTCCTCTCAAGGGGCAGCAAACCTTTATCTCCTTCTAGAAGTTAGATCATGTTGCTAATAGTCTCTGCTCACTTGTTTTTTACTATTCCCTTTGTAGAGCTGGTATAAATTTTCAATTTTTTTTTTCTTTCCAGGAGATGTAATTGGCCAGAAATCTGGCCCCAGGCAACTACTGCTTAACTTTATAATGAAGAGCTCATTTGGTTAACAAATTATGTTTCTATACACTTTTAACATAGACTTATCTAAACTGTGGTAATCTCTTCCTACTCAACACATATTCATTTCACTTTCAAATATCCAGATATCTGGGTAAGGCACAGAGAGTCAACAACAAAAAGGTTTTTAAAGTTATGTCTTTCCTGTTTATTTCTACGAGATGAGGAAGCTTGTGATAATTGAATCCATATGGCCTTCTCCTTCTTAACATTTGTACATAGGTAGAAGCACGCTAAATGAACATCCAAGGTAGTCCAGAAAAGAAAAAGGAGATCCCAAGAGGGATATTATGAAAGCTTTGGGGAGTGAGGAGGTGGTCTCCTATTTTGCCTTCACACTAATGAGGAAAGATAGAGAGGTAGCTTATGGCTGCCCAGCTCCCAATAACCCATTTTCTCCCTATCCACCTTAGCCGTTTCCACATACACAAAAATATTCATGGCTCTAGGCTACTCCTTTAACTTCTAATTTTGGGGCTATTGTTCTAATTCCCTTTATTCCAGCAAAATCAGGAGAATTGGGTAACCAACAGAGGGCTATTGCTCAGATGATCAGAGAAGGTTCCTGTCACAGGGATAAATGTCTGCTATTTTCTTGACTAGTTAATGGAATACTTAGAAAAAAAATCTGAACATAAACTGAAGGAGTAAGAAAGATGAGACTGAAACCAACATAACAGTTTATCTTATTGGTCAAATGGATATGAAATCAATAATATCTGTTGACTAATATCTGGTTCTTCTTTCATTTCTAGTACATGAGAGACTGTACTTGAAGTCAAGTGGGCCATGTGACTAGTTCTGAGCAACGGAATATAGCACAGAGTAAGAAAGTATGAAGCCTTTATGTACTTTCTTCTCTTGAAAGAAGACCACATATCTCAGGGAGTAAAACCCCAGTTGGTGGAGCCACCTTAAGCCTAGGATCCTGAGTGTTCAAATGAATCAGGGCCTAAAGCTGACAAAAAAATGAACACATTTCACTGGGCAGAAAAGAAAAAAAAAATAAGCTTCAGCTGTGTTAAGCCCTCAAGAATTCAGAGTGATTTTTAAAATTGTGACATAGCACAGTTTACCCTGCCTAATAAAATAAGATGCTGAGAGGCAAGGAGATTGCTTTGTTTCTGGAACTTGGGGAAAGAAATTAAAAGCAGGGAAGCAGCTAACTAGTGGTAAATTTTTCTGTCTTCCTCTGTCCTCCTGCCTTTCTTTAATTCTTGTTCTACACGCGAAAAATGCACCCATTCTGTCAATTTTCAATTCTATATTCACACATATGCCAACTTTATAAAATGAAAATAACTGGTGAAATATATAAAGTACACAGCTTAGTCTTGCACACAATTTAAATTAAAAATTTATGTATTTAAATGCATTCATGGGGGGGAGGCATCAGCATGAAAAGCAGATGAGAAGGTGGTTTTCAGTTCTAGTTGGTTTTCAATTCTTCTTGTGAACTTTTCTAGACATGTACCTACCTCCTTATTCCAAAGATATCCAGAATCCTGGGGATGTTTTCTACCCTGTTAAAATCTATATCCAGAGAACACAGAATTAAAGTCATTCACACATTTTCTGTGTGGCAGGTGCTGTGGCTGTATCTACCCTCAAAGGAGCTCCCAGGTTTGTGGGAAAGCTAGCATACAAATAAATCCTTCATGTGAAGAGTGTTGCAGCAGACATCAGCACAAGGGCAGGGACTGGGAGAAACAAGAATGTAGGTGGTGGCGGTCTTGGGATGTCAAGAAAAGATTTACTGAAGACATGGCAACTTGCTCTTTAGGAAATTATTCTAGTGACATAATAGTAGTTGTCTATAATGGAGATGGTTGGGACTGGAGGCAGACAACATCATTAAGCAGGAGGCAGTGTAGTTATAACCAACAGTTAGCAAGAAGGATGAAGAAGAAGGGACTTGCGGCAGAGATATTAAGAGGCAGATAGTAATTTGGATTTGACGAGAAAAGAAGAGGGAGGAGTCTAAGAATATTCTACACTGGGTTCAGGGATTTGTTTTTCCTACAGTGGGCAGCTAGTATTTTAGACTTTGTGGGCCATGTGTAGTCTGGTGTTTTCTGGTCATCTTTCATCTTTGTTTTTTTTGTTGTAATCTTTCAAAAATACACAGGACATTCTTAGTTTTAGGCATGGTTATCATCCTTAGGCCCTAGTTTGTCAACCCATGTTCTAGATTAAGACATCCCAAGGGGGATATCTTTAGTCAGATAAGAGAAGGAGAGAAGGTTCAGGCAGGCTGTAAAGAAAAACTGAAAAGCACTGATCAATTCTTCTAACCTGTTCACTGTTTTATCACAAATAGAAATGTTCTTTCTCAGTAAAGTTGAAATTTTGATATAGTGGTCAAATTGCCCTTTATTGTACAATCTGATTTTACAACATATTCTTTGTTTTAGGAAATAAACCTTTGACTCATTGATCTTGTAGTGTTTTTATTCTAAGTCCTACATGCCCAGTACATGCTTTTGTTTTGCATTTGTCAGTCTTTGGCTACAAAGTCCTAAATATTTGGTATTAAGAATAGTTTCTATTACAAAGCCATAATTCATTATATATTTTTAATGGTGGTTGCTTTTTGGTTTGATGTATAATATGTGCTCAATGTTATTAAAAGATATGGATGATGCCATATCTTTAACGACAATGATAGATTTCCATTGAAAAGTAAATTCATGTTCATTTAAAAATCAACAGCTTTAGAAGACTTAAATGGTTCCAACTTTGGGTGTATATTGAACAATTTGTAGAGATGCTCTTCAATACTATTTGTATTTTTACATTTGGATTAAAACATGAGGGCTAAGAAATATTTCTGTTATATTCTAAACATAATTTCTAGGTCTTCAATATGAAAACCTGCTTCTTTGTTTTCTAATTATGTATTAAAATGTACTTACAGGGATGCACACAATTAATTCCTGATCATCTGAAGGTGGATTAGCCTGTTTTCCGATTGGGCTAGTTAAGGAACAGCAGGGAGTTGGGATCGGGTGACTTCCCCTACAAGGGCATGCAATCAAGCTGTGATTATTTGCCCTGATTATCAGCAACCCAGTGGTTGGAGGACTGGGTTCCAGATCCGGACGCATGGAATCCGGCACACATCATTCGCTCCGTCAGCAGTCTTACCCAGAGTCTGGGTTCTCAGCTTCTGCACCTTGAAAAGCTGTCCTTCAACTCCAGTCTTCTAATTACCTAATGATTCAGCCTTCCTGGGACGTAAGAGCACCCCAGATATTTGACTCATCTGCAAAGCGGTTAATCTACTGAAAGTTAATGAACAGTCAACTGTGATTTGATCTGAACTGTACATGGTTTTGAGTTATCTGTAGCTTATCTTATTTCCACCCACCCTCCAAAATTCTATTGATAATCAAACATTAACTATGATTGCATATTCTCCCCCATATTTTCCCTATGCATGTAATTTTACAGCATTCTAACCAATCCTGTTTTTTCTTCCAAAAGTTTCATTTCTTTTCAGGGATGCTAAGATATAGCCCTATATATTTTAAATATGATACTCACGGGCATATGTAAACATTGCCCAACTTACAAATTTGGTTTTTGATGTTCAACTCTGAAAAACTGGGCTGAAATTGATGTCTAAACTTAGGGAATAGTTTCCAAATGCTTTGAACTTTTTAGTGTAGCTACTTCTTTGCTCCAAAATGTGTTTACTTAATGGTGTCATCCATATCTTTTAAATTTTTACTACATTCTTTAATTCTAATACATCAAGGCCAAACAAATAAAAAGAAAAAAAAAAGTTTAAGAAAAGAAAAAAGAACCAAATGAAGAAATATATTACCTTAAATTGAAATCCACAAAGTGCTTTATTCTTTCATTATCAGAAGAAGAGTAGTTAATAGAATGGGTTAGTGACAAGGAGATATCAGAACGACATGGAAAGAAGAAGCAATTTAGGAATCCAAGCTGAAGAAAAGTGAGTGACGAGAGAAAGAGAAAAAATGAAAGAAAACCCAGAGCTCTTGCTGGCCTCATTCCAAGTTGCATGCCTTGGCTCTAAACACTTTGAATATAAGAGAAGTGGGAAGAATATTAACATTTGTAGGAAGGCTGGAGGCAGAGCACACACAAAATCCTGACATGTTTCTGAATGAAAGCTGTGGGTGTGAAAGCAAAGTGAGCTTTGTTCTCAGGTATTTTTTTTTTTCAAGAAAGTTTCATTCTGTCTCTTAGGTTATAGTGTTATAATAGTAGCGCGATAATAGCTCATTGCAGACTTGAACTCCTGGGTTCGAGTGATACTCCCACCTCAGCCTCCTGAGTAGCTGGAATTTTAGGAAGCCATAACGTCTGGGTCTCCTAGGTATTTCTATGAATCACACTTTATATGTTCTTCTTATATCTCTGGTAGGAGATTCAAGGTAAATCTTGGAGAATACATTTACCTAGTTAGAAAACATAGCTATCAGTTTGTATGTGTCATGTTATGTCTGGTACCATATTGCTAAGTCAGATTGCTCAGGGAGCCTGGTTTACATTTGGAAAATATATTAGTCTGTTTTCATGCTGCTGGTGAAGATATACCCGAGACTAAGTAATTTATAAAGGAAAAGAGGTTTAATGGACTCAAAGTTCCACATGGCTGGTGAAGTCTCACAATCATGGCAGAAGGCAAAAGGCATGTCTTACATAGCAGCAGGCAAACAGAGAATGAGAGTGAAAGGGGTTTCCCCTTATAAAACCGCGAGGTCTCATGAGGCTTATTCACTACCACAAGGACAGTATGGGGGAAACCACCCAATGATTCAATTATCTCCCACCAGATTCCTTCCACAATGTGGGAATTATGGGAGCTACAATTAAAGACGAGATTTAGGTGGGGACACAGCCAAACCATATGAGAATACACCTAGCTCCCTTGTTTCCTCTTAAACATTTTGTTTCCCTCCTCAATCCCTTAAATTTAAATATGTGAACAATAGAGCAAAATTAAATGGACTGAGACAAGGTAGATAATCAATAAATATGATCCGCCCTGCTTCTGCTCCTTTATCCCCTTTTCTTGGACTGTATACTTGCAAGCTTTATTGTGGATGCCCAGATCTCCAAGGGTGCTATTCTGCAGGACCTGGGGATTGCAGCACACCAGAGGTCTGCAATTATTTCCTCCTCACCCTCAGAACTTGCATCGCTCTGGTAGTCATTAAACATGTTCAGAAATTCCACATTTCTGCCTCCCAGGTATATCTGTCTCCTTGTGGTTGGATAAGTTCACATGACGAATTCTGGTTACTGAGTTGGGAGTACAAGTAAGGATTATCTCTTCTAGGCCAAGGGATTAAATTACTAGCGCAAGATTCTCAAGGATACTTTTGTTCTAGGCTCTAGTGTCCAACAATATTTGAATTAGTAGCTACCCTACTAGCCTGGATCCCTGGCCTGTGAAGAGATAGCAGAGACCCAGCTCATCTGCAAAGGACATGGAATGAAAGTGAGAGATAAGCCATTGTTTTCAGAAGCCAATGAATTTTGGGGATATATTTTCCTTTGGCATAGCTGAGTTATAACCTGAATGATATACTGTCTCACACTTCACCCCCCTCATTAGGATATGTTAAAATTTAGACTCATTGAGGGCAAAGACTTTATCTATGCTGTGATGTTCTTTTATGTATACTCAGTGCCTGTGCAGAGCCTAGAGCATGGGCAATAGTCACTCAATAAATATTTTTTTACTCTAAAAATAAATGACACACTCTACTGTTGTTGTGGTGACAATAAGAGGTTAACAAATGTGGTTATTCATGCACATGAATTACAACTCTATTAGCTAAGTAAGTCACAGGTTTTTGTTCCAAATACTACTTAATGGCGATTACAGATACATTGGAGGACTGGCTGGAGATGATTCCAGTTAGATCAGTTTTCTGGGCTCTTTCAGAAAATGTCACTTGGGCAGCTACCTGAATGGCCTCATGAATAGAAAGGCTCTGAATCTACTTAAGACTAGATATGAGTTATTGAGAGGGCTAATTGATACAGCTGAGAGGACAAGAGAAAGAGCCAGAAAGTGCCTTGACAACTGTGTTAAATAGGCCTAGCTTATCAACCTATCACCCTATCTGTAGTTAAATCTCAGAACAACTTAATTATAACTTAGTTGAATTTTTAGAGAGATTCTAGCTGTGAATTTTAAAGGACATTTCATTTTTTTTCAAAGAAAAAAGAAAATTTTGCTTAATAGTAAACAAAATAGGTTTATTTATTTTGTCACCTTGGAATTTACTTCTTCTAAATACTTCCTAAGAAGCTTGTAAATGGGAAGATTTTATAGAATAGACACCCTGCTTTGTGATTATGGTCCCGGAGTACTAAAAGCAGTTCATAATAAAATTATTAACGTCTTCTGCTAAGAGTTGTGTTGGGAATTCTGTGGCACGCTGGTGCCCAAAGAAGGAAGCTAAAAATATGGGTGAACATTTCTCAGAGGCCGATTCAGGTTGCAAGAGCTGGATCCTGAGACCCATTCAATTACAACATAGAAAGGTCCTGTCAAATGAGCTTCAGCCTGGCCATTTAGGGTGGGTGAGGGTAGCACTAATCCATATGGGCAATAATCAGTGCTTAAGTAGGTAAGTGGTGATGTTGGGTGTTAAGTAGTGCCTTGCTTTGTATCTAAACAGCGACCCTGGGTTTGTCATAAATGACTCTTATTATTTTGAGGTTTGTTTCTTCAATACCTAGTTTACTGAGAGCTTTTAACATGAAGGGATGTTGAATTTTGTCAAAAGTCTTTCTGAATCTATGGAGATAATCATGTGGTTTTTGTATTTAGTTATATTTGTGTGGTGAATCATTTATTGATTTGCATATTTTGAACCAACCTTGCATCCTGGCAATGAAGCCTACTTGATGGTGGTAGATTCAATTTTGAGTGCTGCTAGATAGTTTGCCAGTATTTTGTTGGGGATTTTTGCATCAATGTTCATCAAGTATATTGGCCTGAAGTTTTCATTTATTGTTGTGTCTCTGCCAAAATTTTGGCATCAGGATGATGCTGGCGTCACAGAATGAGTTGGGGAGCCCCTTTCCTTGTTTTTTGGAATAGCGTTAGTAGAAATGGTACCAGCTCTTCTTTGTATGTTTGGTAGAATTCGGCTGGGAATCCATCTGGTCATGGGATTTTTTGGTTAGTAGGTGTATTAGTTTGTTTTCATACTGCTGATAAAGAAATACCCAAGACTCGGGAATTTACAAAGGAAAGATGTTTAATTTGACTTACAGTTCCATGTGGCTGGGGAAGCCTTATAATCACGGCAGAAGATGAAAGACTCATCTCACATGGCGGCAGACAAGAGAAGAGGGCTTGTGCAGAAAAACTCCCCCTTATAATAACCATCAGATCTCGTGAGACTTACTATCACAAGGACAGCATGGGAAAGACCCGCCCCCATAATTCAATTACCTCCCACTGACATGTGGGAATTCAAGATGAGATTTGGGTGAGGACACAGCCAAACCATATCAGTAGGCTATGTATTATTGATTAACTTTTGGAGCTTATTATTGATCTGTTCATGGAATCTATTTCTTCCTGGTTCAGTCTTGGGAGGGTGTATGTGTCCAAGACTTTAGCCATCTCTTGTAGTTCTTCTATCTTGTGTGCATAGCCACAGCCAATATTATACTGGATGGAGAAAAGCTGGAAACATTCCTCTTGAAAACTGGCACAAGACAATGATGCCCTCTCTCACCACTCCTATTCAATGTAGTATTGGAAGTCCTGGACAGGGAAATCAGGCAAGAAAAAGAAATAAAGTGCATCCAAATATGAAGAGAGAAAGTCAAACTATCCCTATCTGCAGACAACATGATTCTGTATCTAGACAATCCCATAGTCTTGGCCCAAAAGCTCCTTCAACTGATAAACGACTTCAGCAATGTTTCAGGATACAAAATCAATGTACAAAAGTTACCAGCATTCCTATTCACCAACAACAGTCAAGCCGAGAGCCAAATCAAGAATGCAGTCCCATTCACAATGGCCACAAAAAAACATAAAATACCTAGGAATACAGTTAACCAGGGATGTAAAAATTCTCTACAATGAGAACTACAAATCACCGCTCAATGAAATCAGAGATGACACAAACAAATGGGAAAACATTCTATGCTCATGGATAGGAAGAATCAATATCATTAAAATAACTGCCAAAAGTAATTTATAGATTCAATGCTATTGCTATCAAACTACTAATAACATTCTTCAGAGAACTAGAAAAAAACTGTTTTAAAATGCACATGGAAACAAAAAAAGCCCTAATAGCCAAGGCAATCCTAAGCAAAAAGAACAAAGCTGGAGGCATCACCTTACCTGGTTTCAAAATATACTACAGGGCTACAGTAACCAAAACAGCATGGTACTGGTACAAAAACAAACACAGAGACCATGGAGTAGATTAGAGCACTCAGAAATAAGGGTATGCTCCTACAACCATCTGATCTTCAACAAAGCTGACAAAAATAAGCAATGGGGAAAGGACTCCCTATTCAATAAATGTTGCTGGGCTAACTGGATAGTGGCTGATCCCCTTCTTACAAAATATACAAAAATCAACTCAAGATGGATTAAAGGCTTAAATGTAAAACCAAAAACTATAAAAACCTTGGAAGACAACCTAGGCAATACCATTTTGGACATAGAAATGGACAAAGACTTTTTGACAAAGGCGCCAAAAGCAACTGCAACAAAAGCAAAACTTGACAAATGGGATATAAGTAAACTTAAGAGCTTCTGCACAGAAAAAAAAAAAAAATTAACAGAGTAAACAGACAATGTACAGAATGGGAGAAAATATTTGCAAACAATGCATCTGAAAAGGTCTAATATCCAAAATCCATTAGAAACTTAAATTTACAAGAAAAAAAAAACCAACCCCATTAAAAAGTGGGCAAAGGACATGAACGGACGCTTTTCAAAAGAAAAAAAAATACATGTGACCAACAGGCATATGAGAAAAAGTTCAATAACACTGATGATATTGAGAGAGATTGAGAGAAATGCAAATCAAAATCACAATGACCATCTCACACCAGTCAGAATGGCTATTACTAAAAAGTAAAAAAATAACAGATGCTGGCAAGGTCTTGGAAGCCAGTAATCTATTTGGAGAAAATAGAATACTTCTACGCTGTTGGTGGGAGCGTAAATTAGTTCAACCATTGTGGAAAGCAGTGTGGTGATTCCTCAAAGACTTAAAACAGAAATACCATTCAACCCAGGATGGTATTTGGGTATATACCCAAAGCAATATAAATCTTTCTATTGTAAAGACACATGCAAGCATATGTTCACTGAAGTACTATTTACAATAGAAAAAAACATGGAATCAACCTAAATGCCCATTAATGACAGATTGGGTAAAGAAAACGCAGCACATATACACAATGGAATACTAAGCAGTCATAAACAGGAAGGAGATCATATTTTTTACAGGAACATGAATGGAGCTGGAGGCCATTATCCTTAGCAAACTACGGTAGGAACAGAAAACTTGATATCATGTGTTATCACTTATAAGTGAGAGCTAAATGATGAGAACTCATAAACACAAAGAAGGGAACAACAGATACTGGGGCCTACTTGAGGGTGGAGGGTGGGAGGAGGGACAGGAGCAGAACAAATAACTATTTGATCCTAGGCTTAGTATCTGTGTGATGAAATAATCTGTACAACAAACCCCTGTGACATGAGTCTACCTACATAATAAACCTGCACATATACCCCTGAACCTAAAATAAAGGTTAAAACAAACAAACAAACAAATAAACAAACAAAGAAAAAACAGCGGCCATCCAACAGAATCTAAACAGACTGTGGTACAGAAAATAGAAATGGAAGTCATGAACAGAGAGTAGGGACCTTGCATTTCCACAAAGTAATCGAGTTTTAGAGTAGAACTCAAGTTCAACTAGAGCACCAAGCAAAAAGCTATCCTAGTGACAGTCAGAAAATGAATAGAAAAAGATGTAGACAATAATTCCATGGGAAAGTTACATTAAATATTTTTAAATAATTATTGATTTATCTTACTACTAAAAAGTCAAGAATGATGGGAGGTAGATAAGATTTCTTTCCTTACAGTGATAGTCCTCTGTAACCAACTAATTGTATAGAGTCAAGTTACCAAGACTGAAAATTGTCCTAAGTTATACTTTGAAATTTGCATATTATTAGTTCTTTTTGTTTTCAAAATTTGGCAAAAAATAGAGATTCTAGATATTGTAAATATTTAACAGAACATGTGTTACAAAAGGATATAATATTTAAAATTAAATTATCACAATCACACCTTAGGTTTTACTTTGTAATTAAAAATTATTAAAGAGAAATGTGTTTAATTGATAAAGTTATAATTTATGAACAATCTATTCTTTAAATTGTAAACTAAACATGGTAAACTTGTAAGCAAATGATTGAGCTATTAATCATGTATTTACATGTTTATAAAAGGCAGCAGACTTCTAGATTTCTTATGAGTGATAGAAGATTTAGTGTTTGACTCACAGATCTCTTTTTATCCTCATCTTGGGCGATATCTCTAATCATTAATTTTACTCTGTGGTATTATAACTAGAGGATACAGCACAACATTTTAGGGAAGATTGAAGCCTATGGGCTCAGATTGCTTGGAGTTTGAATCCTGGCTCCTAACTGTGTGACCCTATCAGCTTACTAACTGTGACATTTATCCTGAATGTCTACATTTATAAAATTGCTCATAATAATTTCTGCTGTATAAGGTCATTCTGGTCTTTAAATGGGATGACAAATGTAAAGTTCCTTGACTTCATTAAATGATCTGTAAATTACAGATATTCTTTACTATCTACACATGTAAGTCCCTGTGGGTGTTGCACAGGAACAACACATTCAGGTTGTCAAAATAGAATTTACTGTCTTCACATCTACATTGACTTCTCTCTGAATTCCCTATCTAACTGTTTCATATCTAATCTCCTAGATCTAACCAATCATTGAAAACTAACAATTTTACTTTATATATGTCCACCATTGCCTTAGGTTAGCCCTTCACCCTTGGCAGTCCTCGGTCTCTCACCTGTACTTCTGTATCAGCCCTCTACTTTGTCCCCTTTATTTGAGTGCTCTACTTCCTTTTCCCTCCTCCCACTCCATATATTCATCCTCCATAAAGCAGTCAGAGTGTTCCATTTAAAACACAAACCTAACTGGGTGACTCCCTTAGGAACTCCCAATGGCTTCCTCTCACTTATGAAGTAAGTCTGAACTCATAGCATGATCTACAAACTTTAGGTGTCATGTGCAGCATCCAAGCTTTTACCTTATTTTCTTTTCCTCCAGAAAGGTATCCTTCTATCCCAAGTTAAGTAAAATATCATGCACTTTGCCCACATGCAGTCTATGATTCCCTCTCATTGATCACTTCTATATGGTATTGAAATCATTCTTGAGGATGTCTTCTCCACTTTACTGTAAGCGTCTAAATTGTTATGATATTGCTTGCTCATCTTGCACATTAAGGGCCGGATCCTTAGTAGGTTGTTAATGTTTCATGGAACTGTTGAACTTTAGTTAATTTTTCTCAATATTTCTCCCTTCCTTTCTACCATCAAGAAATAAAAGGAAAGAAGATTCTGTCTCCTACATTTTCCATCCTTCTGAAAATACTACAGCTCTGTTTCTATCATTTTCCACTCTTCTATTTCAAAAATTGGGATTCTGGGGCAAAAACAGCCTGCAAAATCCCATAATGCAAATATTTGTGAAAAATTGGTCATCTATAGACCATTCTGAAGATGCAGAACCAAACTTAGAAAGAATTGAGCAAGCTCAGGAAATCTGAATTTGTCCAGAAAAAAGTAAAACTAATAAGCAAACGAAACCCATTACAGGTAAGGAGGAGAGGAAGATATAGTCTTCTCTGAGACTAGACCAATTTAGATGACCTCTAAAGCTGTGCTGTCCAACGTGGAAGCCACTAGCCACATATGGTTATAGACCATATGAAATGTGGCTTCTACTGAAATGAGACAGGCTCAAACTGTAAAACACACCATCTTCAAAAGACTTAGTACAAATAATGAAAAATACCTCACTAATAATATTCTAATATTTATTACATGCTGAGATGATACCATTTTGGTTATATTGGGTTAAATCAGATATATGATTGAAATAAATTTTACCTATTTATTTTTATTTTTCTTACTGTGGCTGCTAGAAAATTTAAAACTAAATATGTGGCCTACATTGTATTTCTATTGGACAGCTCTAAAGATGGAATAACGCCCTATAATTATGTCTTCTAAGAGGATTTGAAACAAGGAATACATATCTTCAGTCAGAATCCCTGAGATGCTCCTTTGGGAATCTAATATCTGGTTTAGGCAGGGTCATTGAAGAACCAACTTGTATATTTAGGAGTTCCTAGGGCTAATTGTGAAGAAAAACCAACCTCCAGAAGTCAGGTATTAATAGGGATTCTTAGGCAGATATATTTCTTATTTCTCCTTTTGGGGAGACCTGGGATTCAGTTGAACAGTCACTTGTTCCCCATGGTTGAGTCACTTCCAATGGGGCATGAACAATGGCTGGGCAACTACTGAATGTCTGCGAAGCCAGCATGTGGCTAATTGGCCATATGCCCAGGTGATTACAGCCCCCTTTGGGTCAGTAAAAATCCTGGTTCTTGGGTGAATAACAGCTCACCTCTCTTAGGGGAATTAACTCTTTCAGTGCACTAGGGCACTATTTAGAACACTGGAAAAAAAAAGTAATTTATTCAATGACCCTCTAAGGATACCCTGGAGTGCAGAGAGGAAGCTCAGCAATTTGAAGCTCACATAGCAATTCTGCAAAGCCAATTAGGGGAACAAGACAAATTAGACGGAAGTGTGCTAAGTCCAATTGAGATATAAAGACAGTTTATATGAGCAGGATGTAATTGCCTAAGTGGGAATTTGGCTAAGAAAATGAGGCTTTTCTGAGAAGGACTTTGGAAGGAAAGAATAAAAAATGGCTAAGAACTCAGTTCTATACAAAAACAGTGTGTATGCTTGTCTACTTTAAAAATAACATTTTCAAAGTGTTGGGAATTTTCTGCATTTTTCCACTTTATTTGAGCTACTATACCCAATTTTTGAATACTAAACTGGAAATCAGGAAACTTGGCTTCAAACCACAGAGGTACTGTTAACTAACCATGTAACTTTGGGCAGGTTTCTTTCCCTTTATGGTTCTTATTTTCCCCATTTATTACATGATGTTAGAGATTGTGTTGAGATACAGATGCTTTTAGATAAGATTAGGTGGAAGGACCCAGGAATGCCCAGTCCTACCCTAGACCAGAGCCACTGGTAGGGAGATATACAAGCAAGGAATGACAGCCCAAGGAACAGATAAGCACTTTACTGTTAGCTGGGCTGTTTGTCCCAAAGTCCAAAAATTGCTCTGGTAAACTGGGCTAGAGTATATAGACCAAGGTTCCCTATGCCTGAAACCCTAAAGCAGAATTTTACCACACTCTTATTGGCTGCGGGAAGGAAATCAAAAGAGAGTACAAGTGATTTGTTTTGCTTTTAAAAAAATAGGTTTTGGGCATGTACCTTCTTTGTGTTACAAGAGAGATCTAAAGCACAGTGGATGCATTTCTGCAATCCTCACTGTTACCAGATAGCCGCATTAGACTCAACCTTAGCCGATTAGGTCTCCTTCTTGAGGAGTGAGAAAGTGGTGGGGGACTTCATCAGGGAGGAGAGATATGGAGAGTTTTTCTTTTTCAGAAGACTCCTGTTTCTTCTACTTCTACTGTTATTTCTTTATGCTTTCATCATGAAAGTCTGAGACCCTTTGCATTTACCTGACTTAGTTATTAGGCCGTCTTCTATTTTGCATTTCTAAGACAAAACAAAAAAATTTCCTGTTGATTGCTTGCTTTGCTTATCTAGGCATTTTTTTGAGATCTTTTGAGAAAGCTTACTAAAGACCCCTATCTTAATAATTTAGATTAATAGCTCCTTTGACAATCAAGCAATAATAATGATATTCATTACTATCACTCATGCAGTACTTATGTGTCAGATGCCATTCTAAGTGCCACAACACATCAATGCATTTAATCCATACAACAAGCCTAGGAGGTGTTTTAATTATAATTGGCATTTCTATTTTACTGACATGAATACTGAGGCACAGAGAGGTGAAGCAACTTGTGCCAGGTGTCATGGATAATGGGTAGCGGAGTCTGGATCTAAACCCAGAGTCACGCACTTAGCCACCAGGTTATACTCTTATTCGGTGTCAGTTTTATCCCTTTGGTTATACATTTTAATCACGTAATAGTTTCCATTTATAGAAAAAAATAGATTTAAAAGTTTAAAATCCCACTTTTATATTAATTTAATTCACATAAACTGCTTCCAGTTGTATGTAAACAACTTATACACAAGTGAACAGTGATTATTAAAGTGCTCTAATTAAGAACACATGAACATATTTATAATTGTTGTAACTAATGTTTTAATTGCATAATAAAATTTTGATAATACACTGTAGTAATTATAAAACATCTGAAAGTTTCTTTTATTTTATGGAAAAATGTAGTATAATCATGGAAGTCTAATGATGTTTAGTGCCTCTATTTGCATCAACTTTTTATTCAGACAGGCAGAGATCTAACATGCAAATCACTCAACCAAAATTAAGCATAATATGCATCACTGACCTATGCCATATTCTTGCCATTCATTAAATTGCAAAATTTAGCAACTTACAATCAGTATTACTATTATTGTACTTTTGAGTTAATATGATTTGTGAAAAAATCATCCCTTAGATGCCTAGCATAGGGATGACACACTTCAGGGACTTGTCTTGGTAAAAGATTTTCATTGACTATACCTTGTAAGTGAGAAATTCTGAGGCGCTTACATCAGCCAGTGGCAGTGTGGCACACAAAAGGGAAGCAGTTGGAGTCTCAAGTGTTCTAAACAATGCAGCAGGTAACTACCTCATCAGGGTTTCAAAATCCCTTAATGCTTATTTAAATTTTTCTTTACAAACACCTACCTAATAAAAGCCTTCCATTTTTGTCACAATTAAATGCAAAAAGCTTGTGATTTGGATTCTGAAATTAGAACCTTATCCTCCTAGCTCTTTTCACCTACATAGTTTGTAAACACTAATCATTGTTTTTATCTACTCTGACTTGAAAGATTATCCTGAACAGGAGTAGAAATGTAAGGACTCCGTGAGTCACATTTTCTATAATGATTTTGAAAAAATATCTGCAACTTCCTTTCCCATGTGTGACTTGATTACATGCTGCTTTGTCATCTAGGTTGAATATGCATTGTGGGTGTAAAAATAAGTATCCTGACATAAGCAAAAGGCTTATTTTTCAAATACCATCATTTTCGTACTTTCTGTGTAATTTTTTTTTTGTCACCCCGGGTCTCCATTTTTACTTTACTTTTTACTTTCTTGTCTTACTTTTCTCTCTTTTTAACATCTTATTTCGGTCTTTCCCTTCTTCACTCTTTTATTTCTGTAATTCATCACTTTAGAGGAATACCATGTGGGTTGGAGGTTAAGAGGAATGGAGGGTAAGTGACAAGAATGGGAAGAGGGAGGTAGCAATATATTTTAATTGTCTCCATCTTGTTGAAGCAATGAGACATCATCTTTTCAATGCTAAAATGCTGCAAACCAAAAGTAATTCTGGCTACAAAACTGCAGCTAAAATTGCCACATTGGCTAAATGAATAAAAAGCAAGATTCAAGTATATGTTGCTTATCAGTGACTCAACTTCAACTTAAAGGGCTCTCAGAGTCTGAAAGTGAAGGGATGGAAAAAATATGCAAATGAAGACAAAAAGAGAGCAAAAGTAGCTACACTTATTTCAGAAAGTAAACTTTAGGTCAAAAACTGTAAAAAGAGACAAAGAAGGTCATTAAATAGTGATAAATGAGTCCATTTATCCAGAGGGTACAACAATTGTAAGTATATATGTGCCCAACATCAGAGCACCTAAATATGTAAAGTAAATATTAAAAGATCTAAAGGAGACACAGACTGCAACATAATGCTAGGAAATTTGAATATCCCACTTTCAACATTGGACAGATCATCTAGGCTGTAAGTCAATAAGGAACCATTGGACTTGAACTATACTTTAGACCAAATGGACTTAATAGACATATACAAAACAGACATGTACAAAATCCACCCAACAGCAACAGGATACACATTCTTTCAAGTGCTCATGGAAAATTCTCCAGGATAGATCATATGTTAGGCCATAAAACAAGTCCTAACAAATTCAAGAAGATCAAAATCATATCAAATTTCTTTTCCAATCACAATGGTATCAAATTAGAAATCAATAAAATGAATTATGGACAATTAACAGTGGAAGTTAAGTAATACGCTCCCAAAAAACTACTGGGATAAAGAAGAAATAAAAGGAGGAATTTTAAAAATATCTTGAGACAAATAAAAATGAAAACACAACATATCAAAACTTACAAGATGCAGCAAAAGAAGTTCCAATAAATAAGTTTATAATAATATATGCTTACATCAAAAAAGATGAAAAAATCAAATAAACAACCTAACATTATATCTCAAAAAACTAGAAAAATAAGAACAAACAAAGCCCAAAGACAGAAGAAATGAAAGAGGAGACATTACAACTGATAATACAGGAAGTCTCATAAGAGACTAATATGAATGATTATATGCCAAAAAACTCGACAATCACAGGAAAAGAATACATTCCCTGAAACATATAACCTACCAAGACTGAATCATAAAGAAATTGGAAATCTGAACAAATAATTAATAAGGATATTGAATTAATAATTGAAAGTATCTCATCAAAAAAAAAAAAAAAAAAAAAAGCCAGTGAGCAGACGTCTTCACAGCTGAATTGTACTGAGCATTTAAAGAACCAATACCAATCTTTCTCAAACTTTTCCATAAAACTAAAGAGGAGATAATATTTCAAAGCCAATTTTATGAGGCCAGCATTGCCCTGATAACAAAGCTAGCAAATAAACTAAAAAGAAGGAAAACTACAGGTCAATATCTTGATGAAGATAGATGCAAAAATTCTCAGTAAAATACTAGCAACCCGGCCAGGCACTGTGTCTCACATCTGTAATCTCAGCACTTTGGGAGGCCAAGGAGGATGCATCATGAAGTCAGGAGTTTGAGACCAGCCTGACCAACTGGTGAAACCCCATCTCTAGTAAAAATACAAAAATTAGTCTGGTGTGGTGGTGCATGCCTGCAATCCCAGCTATTTGGAAGGCTGAAGGGAGGAGAATCGCTTGAACTCGGGAGGCGGAGGTTGCAGTGAGAGGAGATCACACCACTGCACTCCAGCCTTGGTGACAGAGTGAGACTCGACTCCATCTCAAAACAAAACAAAACAAAACAAACAAACAAACAAAAAAACTAGCAAACCATATGCAATTGTACAATCAAGTGGGTCTTATCCCTGGAATGTAAAGTTAGTTGAATATATGCAAATCAATAAATGTAACTCATCATATTAAAAGAATGAAGAACACAAAGCACATGATCTTCTCAATAGACGCAGAAGAAGCATTTGCCAAAATTCGACATCATTCCATGATAAAAAGTCTCAACAAATTACGTATAGAAGGAATATTTCTCTGTGCAATAAAGGCCATGTATGATAAGCCCATAGCTAACACCATATTCAGTACTGAAAATTTGAAGGCTTCTCCTTTAAGGTCAAGAACAAGACAAGAATACCTACTCTCACCACTTCTTTGTGACACAGTATAATACTAGAAGCCTTAGCCACAACAATTAGACAAGAGGAAAAAATAAAAGGCATCCAACTAGAAAAGAATGAAGTGAAATTGTCTATTTACTAACAACATGCTCTTATATGTAGAAAATTCTAAAGACTTTGCCAAGAAATTGTTAGAATTGTTCAATGAATTTAGTAAGTTTGCAGAATACAAAAGCAATATACTAAAATTAGTAGCATTTCTGTACATTAACAATGTACTATCTGAAAAAATAAGACAACAATTTAATTTGTAATAGTGCAAAAAATACTTAGGAGTAAATTTAACCAAGAAAGTGAAAAATACAAATACTGAAAACTATAAAATGTTGATTAAAGAAATCGAAGATGATATAAATAATAGAAAGATATTTTATGTTCATGCATTGGAAAAAAATGTTAAAATGTTCATACCAAAAGTACTCTACAGATTCAATGCAATCCTTAGCATAATTCCAATGTCATTTTTCACAGTAATAAAAATTCTAAAATTTCTATGAAACCACAGTAGATCCTGAGTAGCCAAAGCAATCTTGACCAAAAATAACAAAGGGGGGGAAATTGCACTACTGGGTTTCAAAATATATATATTATAAAACTACAGTTATTATAATGAGACAGTACTGGCATGAAAACAGACATATCTCCCAACAGATTAGAGAGCCCAGAAATAAACCCACACATATACAGTCTATTGATTTTATTTTTTCTTTTCTTTTTTTACATGTTATGTGACATGGCAAAAGTCAATTAATTTTCTACAAAGCTGCCAATAGCATACAATGGGGAAAGGATTATCTTTTCAATAAATACTATTGGGAAACTGGATGTCTACATGAAGAATCAAAATCGTCGCCTGTGTCGCCCATTACACTAGAATCAAGTCAATATGGATTAAAGACTTAATTGTAAAAGCTAAAACTATAAAACTACTAGAAAACAGAGGAAAAGCCCCACGACACTTGTCTTAGCAGATATTTCTTGGATATGACACCAAACTCATAAGCAATGAAAGCAAAATTAGACAAATGGGATTGCATCAATCTGGAAAGCTTTTGCACAGCAAGGGAAACAATTAATAAAAAGACAACCCACAGAATGGGAGAAAAATATTGACAAATCATACATTGGATAAAGGGCTAATATCCAAAAATATGCAAGAAACTCAACATACTCAATAAGAAGAAAACAAATTACCTGATTTTAAAAATACCAAAGGATCTGATAGACATTTCTCAAAAAAACAAAAACAAAATAAAACAAAAAACCATACAAACGGTAAAAATGATGGCCACAGTGGCTCACGTGGTGCTGTCACCGTGAAGATGCTGGCTGCAGCAGAGGAGGCGTGGCTGGGGCTGCAAGCCCCAGGAAGCCAGTGGGAGCCGGGAACAGGGAGGAGCCCTGCCTTCCTGGGCACAGCTGCAGCTGCCTAGCTGTGACTGTGCACCCAGGCATCCCTGAACTCTTGGGGGCCTGGGAAGCTCCCCTGCCCTGGAAGGCTCAGAAGTGCCTGCTCCTGTTGCTGAGACTCTCTCTGCTCCCTGCACCTGCTCCAATTTCGTGACAAAGTCGAAGCCAAGCCCGGGCATTGCCGTGACTGGACCTGGTGTGCACACACTTGGGGCAGCGCTGACATGCTAGCCCCTGCCACCTTGTCCCCCTCCAGACTTTGGGCACCAATGAGCATTGGAGAGAGGCAAAGGGGAGGCTGAGGGCAGCTTGGCATGGGCCTGCAGGTGTCCTTCAACACAGCCTGGGGGCCATGGGTGCTATGGAGGGCAGGTTGATGATGGCAGGAGACAGACATGCTTCTGGAAGAAAGGTGTGTGTCCCTGGTGAAGTCGCACCTTCAAGCCAAGGATGGCCAGCACCCTGGGGGCCAGGCTGTCAGTTCTGGGTGGAGTCCATGGGGGAAGTGAGAACTTATGATGATTTTTCTGGGCCCGCACATGGCTGCCCATGGAACAATTAGCATGCACTTCCTCCCTTCTGAAACGCATAAAAACCCCAAATTCAGCCAGACTACAGAGACGACAGGACAACCTGCCTGCAGATAGGAGGTACCCACTTTGGGCTTCCTCTCCACTGAGGACTGCACACTCATCATGATGACCTGCCTGCAGATAGGAGCTACCCATACCAGGTCTCTTCTCTGCTGAGGGCTGCACTCATTGGGAAAACCTGTCTGAAGAAAGGAGCTACCCACTTTGGGTCTCCTGAGAGCTGTTTTGTTGCTCAATAAAGCACTTCTTCACCTTGCTCACCCTCCAGTTGGCTGTATACCTCATTCTTCCTGGACATGGGACAAGAACTTGGGACCCACTGAATGGTGGGACTGAAAGAGCTTTAACACAAACAGCTCCCTCATGGAGGGTGATGAGAAGGAGAGAAGAGCTGTGGCCCTTCCAGAAGCCCAGAATTAGGGGCTCCCTGAGCCAGGGCTGTGACATCTTCTTTGGGGTTCTGAGGTTTCTGGCATCTCCAAGCTTCTGGGCAACACTGCATCCCCTTTGTCCAGATAGAGGTGCCCACAGCAGAAGACGCTTGTGGTTCATCTGCATCCAGCCACAGCATTGCACAGAGCTGGCGCCCGTGCCAACATCTGGAGCTGCCTGCTCCACTGCATCTGGCATGCCTGGCTGTGTGCAGTGGCAGGATCCTGTGCTCACTCACACACCCCTCAACACCCCACACCTAGCTCTCCCTTGGCAGGAGTGGGATCTGAGCCAATAGTGCAAGCTGAATGCTGCTTGCCAGTCTGAGTGGGCAGAACAAGCCCAGTGGGTCTGAGCAAACTTGGGCAAAGGTGCCACCAGCCACAGAGGTTTCTGGCTGGTGAAATGACACACCAAGGATCCTATGACAAATAGATGTGTGAAAATATCCTCAACATCATTAATCATCAGAGAAATGCAAATTAAATCCCCAATGAAGCATCATCTCATACTAGATTGAGTCTTATTTAAAAGATGAAAGACAACAAGTGTCAGTAAGGATGTGCAGAAATTGTGGTATCCTAAATTAGTACAGCCATGGGAAACAGTATAAAGGTTCCTCAAAAAACTAAGCCTAGAATTATCACATGATCCAGCAATCCCACTTCTGGGTATATACCCAAAGAAATTGAAATCAGCATACTGAAGAAATGTCTGCACTCCCATGTTCACTGCAGCATTATTCACAGTAGTCAAGATATGGAAACAACCTAAGTGTCTAACGAGATGAATGGATTTTTAAAATGTGGCATATATACACAATGGAATACTACTCAGCCAACTGACATATAGCAGCTGTTCAGTATCTGTACATGTAATCTAAATGTTATAAAATTTCTGCCATACTCTTCCTGTGGTAGTGAATGTTTCACAAGATCTGATGGTTTTATAAGGGGTTTCCACTTTCGCTTCTGGCTCATTTTCCTTCTTTCCTGCTGCCATGTAAGGACGTCCCTTGCTCTTCTGCCATGACTGTGAGTCCTCCTAGCCACGTGGAACTGTGAGTCAATTAAACCTCTTTCATTTATAATTTACCTAGTCTCAGGTGTGTCTTTATTAGCAGCATAAGAACAGACTAATACAATTTGCATTCTGAACCTAATCAACTTGTTCAAACGTCCCTCTTACAAAAACAACCATATCCCTAGAGGAGCCATCTCTAGGAGCCATACCCCCTCTTTTTCCTCTTGCTTGCTTCCTCTTCATGGCATTACTTTCTCCTCTCTTTCTTCCCCTAGCATGCTGCCATCAGGTGTCTCTCATCTCAGCTTCTTCCTTGAAACTACTTCTTTATTTAGGTGATCTTTCTTTAATCTTTATGTTAATTTACTTCTCTGTAGTTCTCAAATATCTTAAATGACTTTGACTTTCTTGAAATTCTTTCTCTTTTTTCTTTAGAGTATTCTCCTCTTCTTGGGCTTTTCTGGATGTGTTTTAAAAATTGGCTGTATAGATTTACATTCCTTCAATAGTAGTTATGTGCGTGTTTTTTCCTAATATGCTTTCCTGGAGCTGTTTCTCTTCACACATTTTCCCTAGATATCTTCCACATCCATAAATTCAATAATCTTTTTCACTCTAGTGACTTTAAAATCCATATCCCAGTCCAAACCTCTTTAATAAGCTCCAGGCCAGCATTCAACACAATATATTTATTATCTTTCCCCCAAATTACCCCTCCTCTCTCCTCTTATTTTTGGGTAAGGTCAATAATATCTCCTCTAGTTATCTTTAAAAAAAGCAAATCTGAGACCAGATTTTGTATTTGAGTCCTCCTTCTCATTCACCTTCTCCATAGAATTTGTCTTGAGCTGAATTTGATTCTAGTGCTTTAATGTCTGTAGAATCTTCTCTCCTGCAGAGACTGACTCAGCTGAGGTCTTCACCTTTACTATACCAGCCTTCTAATTTATCTCCCTGTGTCCATTTTGTATTCATTTCAATTCTTCTTCATTTCTCATTCTAAAAGATTACAACCATGTCAGGACCTTGTTTAAAAGCCTTTTACAATTCCTCGTGACACACAGAGTTAGATTTGGGTGTCTGACATGTCAGTGAGTCCTTCGTAATGTGACATCACCTCACCAAGTCCCACCCAACTGCGTCTGACTCTCCCCCTGGTGCTGTACTTTCCCTATCCCATCAGGAGGACAAGTTCACATACCCACGTTTTTGTCCAAGCCACATTTTCTATACTTTCTACCTGGATTCACCCCCAGGCTCATTGCCCCTGGTGCCCAAACAGACAAATACCTACTCATATCCTGGAAAACAACTACATCTTTGTTTTTCCAGCTCAGTTCAGGATTTCAGAGATCTCCTTAATATGCCATATCTGGTTTGGATGCTCTCTTACACAGTTCTGTAACACCAAATGATTTCCAATAATAAAGTTACATTTGTTAAGTAAAAGGAGTATGTTGTGTGCGATTTTGTAATTTTAAGCACCTAGGACCATAACCAGCATATAGCAGGTGTTCAGTACCTGTGTACGTGTAATATAAATCTTACAAAATTTCTGCCCTCACACAAACACCCATCACCTTTAAAGAAAACTACTTAATGGCGTCATTTCTTATATAATTTTTTAGAACTCCTATTTGGCTAGACTTTCTCCTTCTGTTCATGATGTCTCTTATATATACAGTTAGGCACCACATAACACCATTACTGTATATATCATGGTGGTCTCATAAGATTGTACTACTATATTTTTATTGTACTTTTCGATGTTTAGATACGCAAATACTTACAATTGTGTTATAATTGCCTACAGTATTCTGTATAGTAACATGACATGCAGGCTCGTAGCCTAGAAGCAATAGACTATATATACCACATGGCCTGGGTATATCTAGCAGGCTATAACATCTATTAAGTACACTCTGTGGTGTTTGCACAATGACAAAATTGCCCAATGGTGTGTTTCTCAGAAGTATATCCTCATTGTTAAGTGACACAGGACTGTATTTAAAATATTTTTGACATAAGGTTAAATACAATTAGAAGGATGAAATTTTATTTCTAAAAGCAAACTTACAAGATGGATGATTACAAAGTTGTATCTTTAGAGACAACTAGAAGCCATCAATTTAATGTAAGTGTGAAATGTCTGCTAGCTTCCATCATAATGACTAAATATTTCAAATATCTATTTTCTTAAGTAATTTTTTAAAATGTATACTTCATTTAGGTGTCAGGAAAATGTACAATTTCATTTGATTAGTGTAAATCAAATTGCTGCAAACTGCTCTCTGAACCAACACCATGCTGTTTCAGATGCGCATTAAGTAGTAAATCAACTTTATTGGAAATGCCGGGTCTCATCTTTTCAGAGGGAATGTTACGTACTTTTTCCAGAGGTGCAATAATTCTTTTACATTTCTGGAGTCTCTTTAGTAAATTGCTTCTATTTAGTAAATTATCACTGCGCTAAGTAGCCCAAAGTAATGAAAGTATTATATTAAGAAATGTCCAAAAGTCAGATCCCTGTAGTATTCCCTAGCTTTTAGTCGAATGCATTTAGCTTTCTCTTCTTATCCTTTCAGAGATTTCTCAGATACCTTTGCCAAACTTTTGACAAAGATCTGCCAGCATCCATTGGCTAGGCATTATATTTTATGACCTGCTTCCAGGCAGCTTTTGGACTAGAAGACTGTCAATAATTAGAGCACAGTGAGGTGTTTAACGAAAGCATGCAATGCTGCATCCCAGGGATGAAAGCAATTGTTTGTGGCCAGCATCACACTTATGTGCATCTGTTAAATTAATTCATCTTCTGTGGCATTTCCCATTATGATAGAAAAATTTATCAGCAGCCTTAAAGAGTAGGACTGGCTCAGTTTCACTTTTAAATGTGTTGCAACCATATGCTGTGAAGTGTGATTTTAAGTGCTGCTCAGAAAACAATATTACATTAAAAAACCTCTGTCAGGTAGAAGAAGATGCATTTTAGATATAGAAAGCTTCCTTGATGGGCAGCATGAAGTATGTGTTAGGGAAGCTTTTTTCTTAGGTTAAAGCAATTTAATCTAGCCCTTTCAACATAAGATGATTACTTCTATTTTAATGAAAATGCACATGTATTGAATCTGCTCAAATATGACAGTCTGTGTTTTCTAATCTCTGGACATACACATATTAACACATTTTAACTGCCTCGTAGGATGACATTTTAGCCCACATGGTTTTAGAACAGTCCTTGCTACATGCTTCACCAATTGCAACTGCAGATTGGATGGTCCTTTGAAAGCACTACCATAAATATTTCTGCGAATGAGTGATCTGTTCGCATTACATCTGCTAATGCTATCTTATGGCAGAGCAAACAAATAGTTCAGACATCACATCACTGCACACAAGAACAGTAAGGGGCACTCTGGTGGGGTGTAGCACATCATTTAGAATTGCATCAGTGATTGTCTTTGAGGAGCTAACCTGTCTTTTCAGAGACATATTTCTTGACAGCCTGTCACAGGGAGAGCTATGGATGTTCAGTGAACAAAGAATAATGCTAACATTGTATATGTTAAAAAGCCACAAACTTTAGTCTCATTCAACAGCTTCTGACAAAATGTAAACATTTCCTTAGGGCTAATAGAATTTTGAAAAAAGAAGGATCACAAGAGATAAACACACTGACAATTGCAAAGAAAAAAAGATTATCACATATAATTTATAACATTATTTATAATGAATTTCACAGCTGTTTTAAAATGATGATTGGGAAATTTATTTTATGTCTGAAATCTAAGCAGGTATTGTAAGTTTTACCATGATAATTTCATTTCTCACAGCTTTCTCAGCAAAAGTTTATCAGAAATTATTTATACCTTTCTCAGTCCAATGATTATTATTTTTATTTGTGAAACAAGAAAGAATTAAAATATTTTCCATTTTGATGCCAATTTGAGATGTACT
Source organism: Macaca nemestrina (assembly GCF_043159975.1). Taxonomy (NCBI): domain Eukaryota; kingdom Metazoa; phylum Chordata; class Mammalia; order Primates; family Cercopithecidae; genus Macaca; species Macaca nemestrina. The sequence goes on along the minus strand of NC_092135.1, from coordinate 78,589,052 downwards.
TCTGCATGAATGGCTAAAAATGGCTGACCTTTTTAAGATCTGTCTTTGCAGAAAAAGATTCATTATAGTTTTCAAAGGAAATACATTTAAATGGGAAATATATCTTTATTTTTTAATGCAACTCAACAAACTATGGAAAATAGGCCAATAATTTTTTATGATCAGTCATATCATGTCATGTCATCTTCAGAATGAGTTGATCACAGCTAAAGATACAATATTCATAGAGTCAATCTTCTCATTTCCACAGCACAGCCAATAATCTGTCAATGAAAAGACCTTTAGTACTCTTATTTGTCTAGGATGCAAATTCTTCTGCTTGGCAGCTTGAAATGAAAGTTTCATTTTTAAAATCAAATAAAGATCTTTAATGCTCACATGAATCAACAAATTCTAGAAGTCTTACAACATGTGCTAGCTGCATTTCCCAGGAGTTAGACTAAATAAGCTGTTCATTTCCCAGCTATGTTTTTTTGCTTTGGAGATTTTTAAGATATCATCCTATAGGCAAATAAAGCAAAAATAATAGAGATTGCTCTGTTAACAGAACTTTCTTGTTCTGAGGCTTACACAAAGGAAGCTTAACTAGTAGCTTTAGTACTTTGTGAAGAAAAAAATCATACTCAAAAAGATGGTTGTGTTATAACTAAGAAAGTTTTTAAAAAATGTTTTAAAATTAGAAAATGGAGCATAGAGAAGTTCTATAATTTCTTCCAGTTGCACTGCTCACTGGGAGTAGGACAGAGATCTTTTGATTTCCAGACTCCTGCTTTTCCCTAGTCTTGCGTCTTCCTCTATGACAATACTAGCTTCTCCTACAAGGAACAGACCATGTTGGGTGACCTATTGAAATATCAGCCGCCTCTTTTCTTTCTTTTTTTTTCTTGATTCCCCAAATTCTTTTCTCCTCAACCTACTACAAATATATTACAGAATAATTGACAGTTTTAGAGCACAAAGTATCACTATTATGAGTATCATGAGACCATTATTATTATTATTATTATTATTTTGAGATGGAGTTTTGCTCTTGTGGTGCAGGCTGGAGTGCAGTGGTGCGATCTCCGCTCACTGAAAGCTCTCTCCCACTGGGGTTCAAGCAATTCTTCTGCCTCAGCCTCCCAAGTAGCTGGGATTACGGGCACCACCAAGCCCAGCTAATTTTTAGTAGAAATGGGATTTCACTATGTTGGCCAGGTTTGAACTCCTGACCTCAGGTGACCCACCCGCCCCGGCCTCCCAAAGTGCTGGGGTTACAGGCATGAGCCACTGTGCCCAGCTGAGACCATCATTTTGCTTTGAGAATTTGCTGTGGTATAAAATAAAATTAGCTAGATTAATGTTCATAGAGCTTTACAGTATGCAAGAGAGTCACTACCAACATTGCCAAATAGATTTAAGCTGAGCACAAAGGGAAAAATATAGAAAAGCACAAATCACACAGTCCTGGTAACTACCTTCTGAAAAGCTAATATAATTATCCTTATAGGTACATTTGCGAGCCCCTTACTGTGCAGAACTCTGTCCTAGGAGTTAAGAAATAATAGGATTCAAGAAAAACATATTCTTCTTTCTTCCACAAGGAAATTTCAGTCTGACTAATCAGGAGTTTGTGCCACACAGCCAGTACAGTGTTCATCTAGAAAAACTAGCCCAACCAAACAGTGATTCAGGGTACTCCTGCGACTAATTTATATTCTCACTCAGTTGGGGAAAACCTACCCTGAGGACTTGAAATGACACACTGAAAAGCAGTATTTTACTGTCTTATCTCTCTCTCCTTGACTCTGAGAAACAAGGGGCTGAAATCCAGTATAACTCCATCTAAATGTAGTCCTCTTAGCTCAGGTGTGGTGACTTATTTCTAATACCACCCAGGGATTCAGGGAGACTATTAGTGGTTTTCTGTTAAGCAGCAATATCATAACAGGGAATGCTTTCCTTGGCTATGGGTCTGTGTTTTGAAATACTGTATAAATTACTTAAAAACATTATATCTGATTATTTAACACAGCAGCAGTCTATCTTTCTCATAACACACCCACACGCAGACACACACACACACACACACACACACACACACAGAGGGAGAGAGAGAGACAACAATGGAGGAGAGAAGAATATCTGTCTCATACCAACATCTTATGTTGTATCATTTCCCAAGGGACTAATGATTAAAAATAAACATATACAAGCTGTATAATGCCTGTAAACAGTCTATGATTCAGGAATAAATACTTTCATGAAAAACTAATGGCCAGAATGTCTCTCTATGTAAGTACTAAGACTTGGAAGGAAGGAAGGAAGGAAGGAAGGAAGGAAGGAAAGAAGGAAGGGTGAGAGGGAGGGAGAGAGGAAATGGAAGAAGGTAAGAAGAAAAGAGACCTATATTTTCCTACCAAATTAAATTTCCTGCATTAAAGGGAAAAGAAAACCTGGAGGTGCTATTTTGGTTGGCCTCATACATCATAAGGCACATTGTTCAATTACATTTGGCATCAACTAAAAAGTGTTCATGTAACTTTAAGGTTGACTGAGCCCCAATACCCTCTTCCAACCATGGTGAGTGATATGGCAAGCTCCCTGGAATCCATTTTCTATCTGTTTGTTCAGTGTTTGCTACGCACAACCACTCAGCTATTTGCATCACACAATTTGTATTTTATCATGAAGTTTAATGTCCATTTTCACTTGTGTACTCTGTATCTTCTTGTGTGACCCTAAAGTAACTGAGGGAAGACACCGTGTTGTGCAGTCTCCATCACTGGGTATCTACGGCATCTACTATCTCCAGCTAATCCAGGAGTAATAGACAGTTGTTCAAAATAGAACTTCTTATCATTAAGACCTTCAAATCGTGCACAAAGTTTAACAGAAATATATTATATCCTAATTACACACATTAGCATTACCAACAGAGGAAATTTGAGGCTCAGTTTGATGTTCTCTTGCGCTATTGATTATTCTTGCTTTGAAAAATTTCCAGTCAGTAATCATGTCTATGAAAAACTTTGGGACCTTTTCATTAGCTGAAGGTGGGATAGAGCTATTTTCTGAGAAATGACTTGATTCCTTACAGACATTCATTTGGCCTATATCTGGACAGATAACCATCATTCTGGAGCCATCTCTGAGGTAGACTTGACATATCCAGTGACCATTTAAGAGAAGGAAGAGATAATGGCAAGATAGACTGCGGTGTCTTTAACAGTGACTTGCTTGCATTATATGCTTTAACAAAACATCCGTCAAACAGAGTTCAGTGGGTGTTTGACACACACACAAAAAATGAAATATTGTGTTAGAGGGATTAAAATTGTGATAAAATCAAATTTGCATCTGTTTAATTTTTTCATCAATTGTGACTCTTTTTCTTTTGGTACAAATTGGTATTGGTTAGCAACCTAAAAATAATAGGATTCAATATGTTACAACAATGTGGCTGAGCGTTCTTTTCAATTCTATTCAGATAAACAAAATTACAATTTTAAAGGGCAGTGTATGTGTGTGTGTTTAGGGACTAGTTTTTTATAATTGTTTTTTATTGTATTAAAAACTATAATTACTTGATTTGGATGAATTTTAACCCTAGATGTCCAAGTTCCCATATTAGTTTTCATCATAAGTCTACTGTTTTAGTTAGAATCTATTTTTTAACCAAAACTAATATTGTATGAGCCATTTATGTATATGGACAAAATGAAAATAGCAGGCAATAGTCCAGATGTCTTAAGAATGCCCTGATGCTATGAAATTGCATGCTGCCTTCTCGACCCATACGAGCATATTCATTTTAGTGGTTTTAGGACCTTAAGCCCAACCAACCATCCCCTATAACACTGTTACCCACTATTCATGATATACTAGATAGATTGAAATAAAATGTTTGGGAGGCCCAGAGGATTCATAAGGGGAAACACACTCTGAAAGGTTAAGGCAGAGTAAGATTGTGGCTGATGATAAGGCCTAATTCAGGAAATTTTACTTTAAATGGAGGAGTTACTGAAACCATCTGTAAGGGTGGTAAGATGGTAGGAACAGAGGTTTAGATGAATGAGCTGCACAGTAGTGTGCCAAAGGTAATCTTCTAGAGAAAAAGAGGCACAAAAACAGTCAAAATGGAAAGACATTCACACCTCCAATGTTGCAAAGTAATAACAGGCAGCAGTTAGTTAATATTTAAAGATGGGAAGAATTCAAAGATAACCCTAAGTTTTCATTCCAGCTGGATAAGACAATAGTTGAAAGCTAACAGTATTAAAAATATAAAGAAAAAGACACAATTCTGGATGGTAAGCTATTAAATGTGTTTTAAAACACTGAATTGGATATAAAAAAGAAATATTCATATTAAAATATAATTAGGAGACTTTATATAATATCTGGCAAAAGCTTAAGGACAAAATTTAGCCAATTAAAGTTTTTCCTTAAAGTGGTATTTATTTTTTAACTTATTAAAATAATTTATTTATAGATTCTCCCCTAATTAGAGGCTAATTTAGAGGCTACCTAGAAAGAAAATAATTAGAGGCTACCAAAAAAGAAATAAAGGAAAACACTGGTCTTGGGAACAAAGATTAATTGAAGTACAATTTATAGTTTTCTGGGTCTACATAATAGTACAAATACTATTTGCCCATTAAAAACGATGACATGAAACAGTTTAAAGATAAAGACATTTGTCTAGTAGCCTCTGACACATTTGTTCTCAATTTCCCCAGAAAATACCTTTAAAGACAGAAAAAAACAAGTCACAATGGTACCAGAAAATAGGTCTGAAAGTTTGCCTCTGCCTGAATTAGGAGTGAAGTCTTTCAAACTGCAAGACTAATGTAGCTAGGCTGGTAACTGAAATGGGAGTAATAAGGTCCTATTATTGGTTCTCCTAAAGGAAGTAGGAAGGTCTTCCAAGCCTCACCTTCCCCAGCCCTACCCCCATCACAGTTGGATTCCAGAATACCAGGCTGTTTCCCCTGCGCTTTATAGCTGTTATCCATGGAGGGGGTTAGATATCATACCATCATGCTATCTCAAACATTCAGGGTTTGCAACTCCAAATATCAAGTGCAAAATGTATCCTGGAAGGTGCTATGAGCCTAAAAAATAGCCTGGGTAGGTTTTGACCTTAAAATCTTTTCATGTACCTCTTGGAAAATGGACTCAGTGTAGACACTTAATGGTTTGTGTTCTGCTCTTCAGCTGTTTGGGGAGACTGGTCAGTCATGTCTTCACACAAGGTTCCTTCAAGTTCATTAAAGCTGGAGGGCAGCTCAGCTACAGTAAAGAACTGTCCTTGAACTTCAGCTGGATACCTTTCAGACTTTCAGTTATTTCCTTGATCTAGGGATAGACTGGTGCATTTGTGAGAATTTGGGTTGCAGAAATGTCCTATGTTTCTTATTTTGGGGTTTAGCATTTCTGTGCAGACACCTTTTTTGTTGCTCTTAGTCCTCAGCAATGACAATGGCTCCTAGGAGATTACTATTTTTCCCTCCTGCTGGCACTAGATCAGAATAAAAAAAAAGAAAGAAAGAAAAAACACTGTTTAGCAGCAATCCTTAGTATCCTTAGTATTGTTTTTCTCTGTGGTTAGAAAAGTGACTCCCAGGTAGATAATACCTATCTCTACTCTCAGTCCATCCTTGCTTCAGCCCCAGTCTTCAAAAGAAGGACATTAGCAAGGTTTTTTTTTGTCTCTCTGAATTCTTTCTACTTTCTTTTCTTTTTCTGATCTCTTTCACTGTTCTCTTAAGAAGTCGTGTCATCCTGGCTGGGCGCGGTGGCTCACGCCAGTAATCCCAGCACTTTGGGAGGCCAAGGCGGGCACATGACGAGGTCAGGAGATCAAGACAATCCTGGCTAACATGGTGAAACCCTGTCTCTACTAAAAATACAAAAAGTTAGCCGGGTGTGGTGGCGGGCGCCTGTAGTCCCAGCTACTCAGGAGGCTGAGGCAGGCTAATGGTGTGAACCTGGGAGGCGGAGCTTGCAGTGAGCCAAGATGGCACCACTGCACTCCACCCCGGGCAACAGAGCAAGAGTCTGTCTCAAAAAAAAAAAAAAAAAAAAAAAAAAAAAAAAAAAAGTGGTGTCATCCTGCAATTTGACCCAAATTGTATTATGCAAGAAGTTGAATAAATGTATATTATCATAACCACACTCAGAAAAATTACTGACAGGGCTTGGAAAAAGTGAGGAGCAATTTTGGATGAGATGCTAATGGCAGTGAGATGATAATCGGCAGGATCAAGAAAAGACAGATTACCATAGACCGATCTCCGACAGGGGTGGTTTCTGTTAGTGGCAGGACAACTAACTGGATGAGCGAATTATGCAAGTTTGGTGGAAGGTAGAGAAGTGTTTAAGTACAGCTGGGCCTCTTCCAGTCTGCCAGCTCTCGGACCTTACAGTGCAACTCCGCCTTCCTAGAGGTCTCAGGAACTCATATCTGAATTTTCTGCGCCATCCCAAGGTCTTTAGGTTCTGCAAAGTTGAGTTGCTCTCAGACATATCTGCACAGTTACCTCCCTTCGTCATTCCTCATCTACTGCCCAGGACTTACTATCAAGTCTCAAGTCTGCAAGATGACAACCTGAGAAACCAAACACTGAGCACATTTGAACGGAGTAATGGAGTTGTGGAGAGAAAAGGCACAGAAGAGGGGATAAACATAAGTTTGATGACTGTGGATATGCAATATTCCAGGATTTGATGACGTTAGATAATCTCTCTTATGTTTTTTTCTTCTTACAGAGAAAAAAGGAGAAAGAAAAATAAAACCAAAGCCCCATTAGTTTAGCTTGGGTAAATTTCTCCCATTGAATGCAGGATAGTAACTAAATCAGAGGTGATGATTATAAAACAGGTTATCTTTGCACTGCAGCTCAACACAAACATACGAAGTGTGAGAAGATGGACATCACGTAGGTAAAGAAGGATCTCATGTGTTGCTCTTCACTGGTGGCCAAATTGAGGCCGTGTTAAATGTACTATGGTAGAAACCTACCACGGCGCTTCTTATAGACTTTGCTATCCTGAGCAGCAGCATTTTAATGAATAACTAGAAAAAAATCTTATTCTTTGTGGGTTTAATGTAAATTAAGGTAAACCCAAAAATGTCTATATCTTTTTAGCTTTTCCAAGGTTTGAAGTCACTATCAAGATAGAATACCATTATTGCAATCTCACTGTTAAAAAAAAGTTTTCTTGAAATAAGGTCAGGAGGATGCAGCATGTTCTTTCAGTGTCATTCTAGGGCATTGTTAGTAAGATCAAATATGCTGGGTTGCCCGGGTCTTTCCTGGTTTTAGCTCTAAGAATCCAATGTCTGGGAAACACCTAGGTTCCCGAAAAACCAGGGCAGGTGGTTCTCCTGAACAACCACAGATTGTCTAAGTGTCTGGAGCATATACTTTTATTTGACTTTGTTATTTACTATTATTTAAGGGCTCAAACTTGATGAAGTTGCAAGTTGATCTGTAGACCTCATCTGGTAAAGATGTAAATAGTCTAATAGAAAAGACAACCCCCAAAGGTTGTCTTTTTATTGCCCTACAGGATATTATTTAGTTTTGTATCTACCTTAGAAGTTTCATTTTAACATTCCTTTTAAAAATGTTTATAAAATCCACTTTCTCAAAATGCTTTTCCATTAATCAATAATGGTAATAAGTTATAAATTAATAAGTTGTAAATAAGTTAAAAAGTAATGTCATTAATAAGTTAATAAATCTTTGGCATGTCATTCAATATTTGTGTAACAGCCATATTTTCACTTTAAAATATGGATACTTTGGCGTTACTAAAGAAGATTAGACTATCACGGTTTCAATGTAGTTCTTTTAGATAATCATATTTTAGCAAAAATATACACATATTTATCTGAGCTTCAGTTTACTCATCTTCATGTATGAGAATACTATAGGTTTTCTGTGATGATCAAATGAGATTATATAAATTATGAAGCAAAATGCCTCATATATTATAAGGTTATATTTATGCTGTAGAGTCAATGATATTAACTCACTACCAGATTTCTGCCTGTGGGGTTTTCAACATCTGAAGGCAGGAAAACATTTATGCTAACTTTTTTCAATGTATTCTCATTGAAAGAATCTACATGATTAGATCCTTACGATCAGTGCATGGTTTGCTGTTGATCTTAAGTCTTTTTTCCTGTATCACTCTTCAGGATGCACCTTCATTTTATATTTAGGGGAAGAATTAATCCATCCTAAGTGCACTACCTTGCATTTGTTCTTACTGAATTTTATCACATTTAACTCAGACAATTTCTTAACATTTTTAGCATCTTTATAAATTCTTCTCAAATAAGTATTTGAACATTTTTGTTATGTTTTGTGAGGATAACATATAAAATAGAAATTCTGTATGGAAACATCCAGTTTCTTAGATTTAAAAGATCTGGAAAAATTAATTACATAATAAAAGACATTTTAATCCAACAATTTATGTCTGTATTATATACTTTGAACATTTCTCTAATATCTTAAATTAACCAATTAACCTCCAGAGACTTCTATTAACACAGCTAAATGAAAATAATTCATGTTTATGTTTTCAAAACTATCCAAAATTTATTGATACATTTGAGATGCTCTCTTAATATCTTTTCCTTTTCATGATATTTGAAAGTCGTTATAAAATGTCGTAGAACCTCTTCAGGAAAGGTATCAGAGTGACAAAGGGCACTATGGTACTTCAGTACAAATGTAGTATAGTGCAGAGAGAAAGAGATTGCCTCTCGGGTCAGATAGACTTGAGTTCATGTCCGAGAGCTGCCACATGCTAGCTATGTGATTTTGAGTTAGTTGCTTTATCTCTCTAAATCTTAGTTTACTCATATGTGAAGCAGGGATAAGAACAGTGCTCATTTAACACAAGTCCTCTGTTGAGTCCCTGAGATAATAAAGTACCTTGCAGGGTATGTGACATAAAGCACTCAATGACCTTTAGCTATTAATTTCATCATTGTAGGATGAATTACTAATTCAAAATATGGCTGTATAACCATACACACATATTTTATAATATTAGAATCATAAAGAAGGGCAGAGCAATCAGATAGTGATAGGAAGTAAGACTTATCTTGGCTTTCTGCATCGCTTATTATTATAAAACTGAGCATTGATCCAGAACGATGACTGGTTGTTGAAGGAAGTCAGGGACCCCAAACTGAGGGAACAGCTAGAGCTGCGGCAGAGGAAAATGAATTATGAAAATTTCATGGACATTTATCAGTTCCCAAACAATACTTTTATAATTTCTTATGCCTGTCTTACTTTAATCTCTTAATCCTGTTATCTTCGTAAGCTGAGGATGTACATCATCTCAGGATCACTGTGATAATTGTGTTAACTATACAAATTGATTGTAAAACAAGTGTATTTGAACAATATGAAATCAGTGCACCTTGAAAAAGAACAGAATAACAGTGATTTTTAGGGAACAAGGGAAGACAACCATAAGGTCTGACTGCCTGCATGGTCAGGCAAAAAGAACCATATTTTTCTCTTTGCAGAGAGCCTATAAACAGACATGCATGTAGAGAAGATATCACTAAATTCTTTTCCTAGCAAGGAATATTAATATGAATACTCTAGGAAAGGAATGCATTCCTGGGGGGAGGTCTATAAATGGCCGCTCTGGGAGATAAGGACTGAGATTCACCCTGGTCTCCTGTTTCTAGCAGTCTGCTTCTCCTGGTCTCCCTCAGGCTTACTAGGGTTGGGAAACTCCATCCTGGCAAATTTTTGGTCAGATCGGTTCACTGCTCTTGAACCCTGTTTTCTGTTGTTTAAGATGTTTATCAAGACAATACATGCACTGCTAAACAAAGACCCTTATCAGGAGTTCTGCTTTGCCTTTGTCCTGTTTCCTCAGAAGCACATGATCTTTGTTCTGCTTTTTGCCCTTTGAAGTATGTGATCCCTTTGAAGCATGTGATCTTTGTACCTACTCCCTGTTTTACACCCCCTTCCCTTTTGAAACTGTTAATAAAAAACTTTCTGGTTTGAATCTCAGGTGGGCATCATCGTCATACCGATATGTGATGTCACCCCTGGACGCCCAGCTATAAAATTTCTCTTTGTATTCTTTCTCTTTATTTTTCATCTGGTTGACACTTATGGAAAATAGAAAGAACCTATGTTGAAATATTGGGGGCAGGTTCCCCTGATAACTGGTAGAATAAGTACCCCCAACTGGTTCAAGGAGCACAAAGGTAGACCTCAGGGTGCCTGATATTTGAAGAAATTAGATGGGATGCGAGTCAAAAGCTAGGCAGAACTTGATTACTCCCAAAAGATGTAGCATTATATCTCATTTTGAGACTCCTGCATTCTCCAAACCCATATAGCTGAAGCAATATTAGGGTCTCAAAGATAAAACAGGAAATAACTTTTGAATGGACACAAACTAAGGGGTGGCGATAAAGTCTCAGTTCTTACACCTACTTCTCCAAATCAATATAGAACACAGTCAAATTAATCTAATTGAAAAGAAAACCATTTAAAGAGTATGTGATCAGTAAAATAAAAGCAGAATTTGCTTTGTAAAGGCAAAATTTTCTTAGTTTATTGCCTCAGCTCTAGATGCTACATGTACCAGCTAAATTTAGCTTTTCTGATTGAAGGCAGGTTCCCATTTCTTGCCTATGTTTAATATGAAACATGAAATGAGGGGAGAGGATAGAAAGCTTCTTCTTTTAGATAAATAATCAGCAAATACATATATGAAAAAATCCTTAACATCATCAATTATCAGAGAAATGCAAATAGGAACTACAATGGATATCCTCTCACCTCAGTTAAAATGACTTTTATCCAAAAGACAGGCAATAAAGAATGCTGATGAGGATATGGAAAAAGGGAAACCCTCATACACTACTGGTGGGAATGTAAACTAGTACAGATACCAGGGAGAACAGTATACAGGTTCCTCAAAAAACTAAAAATAGAACTACAATATGACCCAACCATCCCACTGCTAGGTATGCACCCAAAATATAGGAAATCAGTGTATCAAAAATACATCTGCTCTTCCATGTTTATTGCAGCACTGTTCACAATAGCCAAGGTATGGAATGAACCTAAGTGTCCATCAATAGATAAATGGATAAAGAAAATGTAGTACATATACATAATGGAATATTATTCAGCCATAAAAAGAATGAGATCATGTCATTTGCAACAACATAAATGAAACTGGAGGACATGATATTAAATGAAATAACCCAGGCACAGAAAGGAAAAGCTCACATGTTCTCACTCATATGTGGGAGCTAAATATTAAAATAATTGAACTCATAGAGATACAGAGTAAAATGATGGCTACTAGAAGCTGGGAAGGACAGTGTGGAGGTGGGAAAAGATGGGGTTGGTTAATGGGTATAATAACATAGTTAGATAGAATGAATAAGATCTAGCATTTGATTCTACAACAGGGTGACTACAGTCAAAAATGATTTATTGTATATTTAAAATAACGTAAAGAGTAAAACTGAAATGTTCCTAATACAAATAAGTGGTAAATGCTTGAGATGATGGATAATCCAATTACCCTGATGTGATTTATGAAACATTGTATCCCTGTATCAAAACATTGCATGTACCTCATAAATACATGTACCTACTATGCACCCATAAAATTAAAACTAAAAGGAAGAATCAGCAAATAATGGCTTAGAGAACAAATCTGGGCGGCAGGTTGTGTTATGCTTGCCCATGAGCTAAGAATGGTTTTACATTTTTAAATGATTGGAAAGAAGCAAACACAGAAAATGAGGATTATACAGTGGAGACCATTTGTTATTCCAAAGCCTAAAATGTTTACTATCTGGCCCTTTACAGATATATTCAGCAAACCTTTACTTTATATCTATTATCACAAGTCCAGTTACAAAAGCCTTTTAGAATAAGCTTCAGCAAACTTTTTCTGTAAATGGTCAGAAGTAAATATTTCAGACTTTGTGGGCCAAATTGTCTCCATTGCAAGTGCTTAACTCTACTGTTGTTGTCATATGAAAGCATCCATAGACAATAAGTAAATTAATGGGTATGGCTGTGTTTCAGTAAGATTTTATTTGCAAAAACAGATAGCGGGCCAAATTTGGTCTATGGGCCATGATTTGCTTGACCCCTTTTTTAGAAGACTTCTCTGAAGACTGAACTTGATATATTTACTGGACTTCCCATTATATTCTTGCTTTGACTTCTTTGTCTCTGACCTTGATTTATTTATTGTAGCATTTTTAACCCAAATGTTGCCTTATCCAAGCACCATGATGTAGCTCCCTATATGGACTTTCATTTTAGTTTTCCAGACTTCTTGGCAATGACCTCTTGCTCATTTGTATTCACATTTTCCATCAGAGCATGCCTTGTCTTTCTTTACCCATCTGTTCTGAAGCACATGTCCCAGAGTGATGCTTTCTGTTTTTTCACTTAGACAAAGTCATTAAAAACAATTCTAGTCTTAGAGGAACCCTTATTTCTCCAGAGGAGGCAGTTAGATATCCCAGAAAGACTGTAGGTTTTGGAGTAAAGTAGATCCAGGTTCAACTTTTCACTTACTGACTTTCTACCAGAAAGAATGTAGACAAATTTTCTTTTTCAAACTTTCTTCCCTTATCTTTAGTATCTATACTTCAGGCTTTTTTTCTGAGGATTAAACATGTAAATGTATGTAAAATATTTGGCATGTTGTAGGCATCAGCCAGTATCTGTTTGATGATGATGATCCAAAATGATTGCTGTAATTGCCTCCTCGAATGATTCTGCTTTAAGTCTCTGCTCTTTCCATCTATTATGCACACAAATGTTGAATTAATCTTCTTATGATGCCTTTTTCAAAATCTGTCTTTTCAATTAAAATACCTAAAATGGTTTCCACTTGTACAGATGGACTCTAATATTCTAATAACCTGAACTCATAGATGATGTTAGGACTAAATTTCCTAGGTTAGAGTTATCCAGATTAGAAATCTTTTGAGAAACGGGGGCAAAATTTAGCCTGTATTGCAACGAATTTAACTCTTTCACACAATATCTTCTACTAATTTCTGAACAGCACTCACTAATGCACTCATATATACCCAACACAGGTAAAAAAAAATTCAAATGTGGCATGTACATCAGCATCTATATCTATATCTATCTAATTATACTGAAAATTTACCTGATTATGGAGGTTAATTTAAGCCTTTTTTGAGAGATAGTTGGAATGCAATGCTAAAGACACGACTCTGTCTCTAAAGTGTCTTAGAAACTAAAAAGGAAATGTCAATAGGATCCTTTTGGCAGCATATACTGAGCCAGAGTTACAAGTGTGAGAGATTTATTGGAGGTAACGCCTGCAAAATAATAGGAGGAGAAGGAGAAAGCAGGTCTGGGCAGGGAAAGCTTTAGGTCATGATGCAGACCTGACAGAATCTTGGTCAACAAAATGGGGGAGCTCCAGAGCAAAGATTGCCTGTTACAGGAATCTTGCATGCACAGAAATGACCAGGTCTACTCCTCCTGCAGAGCTAGATCACTAGGCACTGCCCAGGAAAAGCATGGCCTTGGCTTAAAAGCTGAGGCAGATCCTGCAGAGGGAACAGCTGGAGGCTGTCAGCTCACTACACCATTTACAGCTGAAGAATTGTTTTCTTGAAGGGACAACTGAATAACACATTTCCATACCTGCTACTGGGAGACAAAGGAAAAAAAAAAAAAAAAGGAGATTTCTGCAACATAAGAAATAATAGAAATATATATAAGCTAAATGAATTAGTGTATCAATGCTAAGAAGGGCAGCATTGAGAACAAGCTGATTTAAGTTTCATTAGATCTCAAAAAAGTGAAAAATCAAGTATTTCCAGAGAAATGTTTTAATGATCAATGTTTTTAGACACAATATTTATATGTTTGCCTATACTTGTGTTTAAATTATTGCTTTAACTTAGAACTTTTGATTCCATAATTGCAATTTTATGACTGAGTGACTGGATATTTGATTTGTATATCACTACCTGTTAAAAAATAGAGCCCTAGTTGATAAATTCATTCAGAATTTCTGAAATGGGAATACTCCACATTGCTGTAAGATAGAATATTAACTTATATGTCTTAAAAACATTTCATGTTCAAACTGACTGGAGGAAGGTAGAGGAAAAACAAGATGGACATAGATCTTTATTGAAAATGTTCTCAGGGCCTTTAATGTGTGAACACATATTATAATCTCAAATGGTAGAAAGGGGCAGGGTAAAGAGAGTATGCAGAATTTCTCACACTTAATGGAACATAGAGCCATAGCTAGTCTGGGTATTGCTGAACTAATGAACTTTAAGTTTATCCATGTTAAGTAATTTAGTCAATAGTTGCTATATTTTGAAATATCAAAAAAAGACTAATTTCTTTTTCAGTTTTTATCTGTATATTTGACATTAGATAGACAAAGCCCAATTTCCCATTTCATTGTTAAAGGAAAATGTTCTTTCTAAAATAAATCTCATATTTTGAAACCATTAGTTAATACCACTAACTAGAGGGTAAAGGCAGCTATAATTATTTGCATCATCATCTGGAATTGGCTTTCCTTTTAATAGAGCCCATTTGCACTATAATAAAAAGCATGATCAGAACTGATTAAAGCTGGCTGGAGCAGTTTTCATTTAAGAATTTCTCTTCCTGTGTCAGTCGATGTTTGTCTCTTAATGTTATTTTAATGCAATCGTTTTATGTTTGAAAATGAAGGCAATCATGTCAGTCCATGAGCTGGCAAAAGACAGTTATTGATTTTTACAAATCAGTCACCTTTAAAAATCCATATGAGATGAATATTTATTATTTTGAAACTACAAATCAGTTTCTGTAGAAATGAGAATGGATGCATGAAAAGGCAATGAATTTTGAAAGAGTGGAAATGTGAGAAATAGCTTGCCTTTATGTGTTCCTTACATTTTGTCATTGTAATAAACATCCCTCATTGATTATTTCTCCAAAAGTAGCAGCAATTTTCATTAGCTTGCAATGTGCCAAATGCAAAAACTGACAAACTTTAAAAATGACATACTCTAGAACCGCCTTTTGTTCATTGAATTATTACAGCTCACATGTAACAACACAAATTTGTCTAACTTCACCGACAGAAATGTTCCTGTAACCCTACGCAGAAATGATTTTGGATTCATATGATATGTGTATCAGGGCAAGGGTTTTGAACTGTCTTCTACAGAGCCTCTGGAGGAGAATACAAAAGACTTGCCTTAGAGGTTGCCCCAGGATGGGAGGAAAACGAAGGGCACAGAGGATGGGTGCTGAGCCTCTCCCACATCCCACCTTCTACCAGGGAAGCATTAGAATTCCATGTAATGATTCATTTGCTGCTTAAAGAAACAAAACAAAACCCCAAATGAACAAACTTTACTAGGCAAATATTCATTTTAAAATGTTTTCTTAGCGAACCTTTCAAACATAAATATTAGCAACACATTATGTAAGAACATGAGTTTTTTACATAAAAACAAATGTTCACACATTGGAATATGTGAATAAAGTAAATTGGTGTGTAGCATAAAGATGATAAAATATCTTTGGAGAACTAAAGATTCTTGATAGGATTTGAAAGTTTCTTCCTTCCCCTCATTTTCTTTTAAATCCTTAATGTTAGAAAGGAGTTAGGAGTGGAAAATGGTTCCAGAAAAGTCTATGCTAAAGGTTAAAGTATGGTGAAATGGATGATCTTTTACCAAACTCGGGCTAGTTAACCTAAGGCAGCAAAAGAAACTATTATTCAGTCAATGGTGTTGACGTCCATGTTGGAAATATGTATAAGGTTTCCTCTAGATTAAATCCTCAAGCTACATTTTATTCCTAGAGGAAAACAATTCTCTTACTTCTCATTGGCTTCAGGTCGTGTTCTACTCGAATGGCTGCCAATCTTGGCATTTAGCTCCCCAGAAATAATTAACTTGAAAGTACAAATAAAGGTTAAAAGATCTTCAAAATGTGGCCAGACATCCAAAAAGGTAGCATGCACTTTGACAGCAGGTTATGGACATGTTAAAGCAGATCACATCTAATTTAGCAGGGACCTGAATCCCAACTAGAAAAAAAAAAAAAAAAAAAAAAAAAAAAAAACCAAATTCCTGTTATATGAGCTGAGGTATTTGAACTGGGTTTTTCTGAGACTGACAGAGAAAGGTGTGGCCCATTTACTCTTTGCTCAGACAAAATATCTTGGGTTTAGGGCTATGCCCAAATAAATAAATCAATAAATCAGTCTGTGACTTTGAACATAAAGAAATATAACCTTTCAAAATTCAGATCTTTTTCAGATGAATTAAAAAGGCTTATTCATCTGGTACATTCAATCTTCACTTTATGACCTCAATCCCCATATTTTAGCAGAGGGGCATCACAGCCATGGATTCTCTGTGTGTGTGTGTGTGTGTGTGTGTGTGTGTGTGTGTGTGTATATGTGTGTGTGTGTGTGTGTGTGTTTAGTCTTGGCATTGTGAAAATGCCCTAAATTCTGATTGAATAGCTTGTCCTTAAACTCCCAAACTGTTTCAACCATCATCAAGTGAGAGATGCCCAGTCATTTTCTAGGAGCCAGGGAGTCTGCTGGCTTCCAGTTTCAAGTCTCAAGCACTGGAGTGGAACTCATTAATAAATCAATGGGATAAGAGTAATTATGGACCATTCCTAGGGAAAGTAGCATTGAATTATGACCAAAGGAGTTTGAGAGTCAAAGGCAATGCCACTTCCACTGGGTGGAAGGTGAGAATAGTTGAAGTGAGGCAGGTTCTTCAGGTTCAGGTTCAGGGAGAAGTCTATAAAAATTTGGAAACAACATCATTGCCTTAGCCCTGCAAGGTAATTAAATTGTCCTACAGTGATTTTAATAATCTCTGGTTCTCTTTTGAAGTGATGGAAAAATCTCAGCTTCTCTTGCTTCTCCATAAACCTAGAGTTTTTTCAGTTTTTTCAGAGATAAAGAAACCAAAATCGACTTATTTTTTAAAGAAGCAGAGTCAGTGGGTGAGTAGGTTAAGCTCTCATAATTCCTATGTTCTCAAATAAGATCCTAGTAAATGAGGGCAAAACTTAGAAAGGTCATAACTGAGCCCATTAAAAAATGGGCTGATAAAATTGGTTAATTTTTAGGAGAACAATTAGAAGACTGAAGAGAAGAGTGTCTGGCTCCCAAATGAAGAGTTCTAAACTCTTCAACGTTGGCTTCCCCTCAGAACATATCAGAAATGCAGAATCTTGGGCCCCGCCCCAGACCCATCGATTAGAACCTGCAAGGTAACAAAATACCCAGATGATTCTTGTACATGTTCAACGCTGGGAAGACTGAAGCCTAAACCACTATGTAACTGCCTCATGGCACCAGTAAGAATAGCACATCTGCTCTCCGTCAGAAGAAAGCCCTAGTCAAAAGATGTACTCTACTGGTCAAAGACTAAGGCTTTCAGCTCAGTACTCCATACTATTGATCTATATTCAATTAATGGAAAGAATATTTAGGGAAATAGTCACAGAAAAATTTGCAGTTCATTCTTGGAAGACATTAGGATTTTGTCAAATCTTCCATGGTCAATTTATTTGCATGTGGGGTTATATGACTGTAGGCACTAAATACTCTAAATTTTGTTTCTGATTAAGGCTCTGTGATCTATTTATATTCTTGCCAATGTCTTTGTTTATAAGTGCCTCATTTCAATATTTAAAATGTCCAATCCATACCAATAACCAGAACTCTAAACTTTATTCAAATTAAAGTTTCACCTGTCACCCCTACTCTAGGGATACAAGGTTTCAGATCTGGAAGTTGGCCATGAGACAGGATGGCATGAACCTGCAGGGTAACAGACTTCTCTCTATCCCACTGGCCACCCCTGCAGTGTTCGGACTACAATAGGTTTAAGCCCAGGAAGAGTCAAAAATGGATGATACATTACAGTTATCATTTGACTTTCGTTGCAGAAATATAATTGCTGTTCGTTTTGTTTTTATCTCATGGGTGCCTTTTTTGGGATTTCTAAATGGCACACTCCTCCTCCCCAGGAAAGTTCAGCTGCAATTGCCAGGACCAGCACATGCCTCCCCCTGACACATGACTCCTTCCTCAGGTGCAGCCATCTCCCTGCTGCTGAGCCTTCTTCTCTGCTGCTTTCCACTGTATCGCTTTTTGATAGCTTCAATGAGCTCCCTCATGGGATGATTTTGGCTGTCAGGCAGGGGCAACGGTAGCCTCAGTCTCTTCCCCTTAGACTCTCTTAGCAAGAGTCAGATTCTAGACCTTAAGCTCTAGGGGACATTTGATTGTTTGGCAGAAAAAGAAGATACAAAATACTATGCAATTGTCTCTAAAGAAATCCCTCCTTCTTGACATTTCAGTACCATGCTCTCCTCCTAAGCCCACATTCCCTCCGTCTCTCTCCTCTTTGTTTCTCTCTCTCTCTGTCTGTCTCTCTCCCCTCCCACCAGGAGTTTGTCAATCCTTAATTCCTTAACACTGGCAGATCTAATTTTATAGATTCTTATCATTTCCTTCACAGTTGGTCTAGTACATAATGTCAAAATGTGGAAGTACTCGTTCTTGGCCTTTGAGCTGCAGAGTAAACTGACTCAAAAGAGTCGTATTTTGCATCTTGATACACACCAGCTCATCTAAATATCTGTCTCTCATTAGATTGTGATATCTCCCATTAAGATGAGACCAAGGCGTTATTCATCATTGTATCTTTAGTACCTAAATATGTTTTGAATGCATAAAACCCGATTATTTTCTTCACCTTCTCAAACCTGTCAAATTTCTATTTATCCTTCAATGCTCAACTCAAATATCACTTCTTTTGCAATTATTCATTGATCCCATTTGGCAGAATCAAGTGTTTCCTAGGCCTTAATATCTCCTGTAGAACTTTACTGGTTACCTCTATTATATTGCTTATCCTAATCACGCTTTCACAGATAATCAGCATGTCTCCTTTAATGCTAAATGCAGGCAGAGAAGAGAACATTGTCCCTCCTCTGATGCCCTCCAAGGGATCATCCACAGGTATCATGATGAATGTTAACGAGTGAGATTTTTTGTGTGTCATTAAGAGGAAGGCAGTCTTATTCTGCAAAGTGGGATGAGGGTTTATAACTTTTTCATTAAAGGAAAAAAAGCTTCCATTCTATCTGAGCAGGCTGACTACTGAACACTATATGTTATTTGCATATCTTAGCGGAATTTCTGCCATATCAGGCAACTAAAATGCAACCAGGACCATAGGAATCGGAATAGACCAGCTTAGACTTAACTGGCTGTCAGTTACTTAATTTCTCTGAGCCTCAATTTATGCATCTATAAATAGAGATATAATATGTATATTGGGAAGTTTATCAAAAACATATTCGTATGCATCCCTCGGCTCATAGAAAGTATTTAATTAATAGTTGTTATTATTAAAATTAATATTGCCCATTCATTTGGCACCATATATGTGCCAGACACTGCTCTTGGGAACCTCATGAACTCTTGTTTCATTTTATTAGAAGTCACTGCCGATCCTCAAAAATTTCTCAGAAACAGAAGTATAGAATTTATATAGTGAGATTCATGGTGTTTGCAAATTTTATTACCTGGGTCAAGGATATATTAATCAAGTCAAAGACCATTTTTGCAAAACCATATGTTTAATGTTTAGCAAGTGAGAAAACCAAGTCCCTTTGAGACATTTTTTAAAGAAGAAAAACATAAACAGATGCATTGAGAAAGCTATGTATGTGAGAAAGATTATTCATTCTGAAAACAAAAATTGCCATCCTTATTGAGACCTCTATTCCTTATTAGTCCAGCTGCTCTGTGGACCAAAGAACCCTTCCTGGGTTATTTGTACCTTTTCCCAAAGTAATGGAGTCTCATATTCAAACACCTGGTACCACCTGCTCTTGTTACGCTAAATGGCTTTGCAGCCTCCTTGACTTTAAATGAGAAGATAAAATGATTGTGTGCAGCTAGGAAAGCATATTATGGGGGCACGGTAGCAAGAAGAGGAATAAATTAAAGCCGTTTCCTCTCTATGCCCTTAGGTAAAACCAGACTTAAGAGATTTAAAAATGTTGAACTTTCGGTCAGCTGGGCGATCAAATAAGCAGCTGAAAGGTTCTGGAGGGAATTTGATACCAGATATTTGAGGCTCAACTGTCAAGAAGGCTTAGAAACTTTACCACAGGGCTGGGGCAGAATGGTTTACTGTGAGTATTCCTGATAACCCACAGGATTCTTTTAGCTTAATAGTACACAGTAAATATCGTTTTAAAATAAGGCCTATTTCCCCCTTCACTTATTTTTTATGTAAACATATATTTTAGAAGATGAAAAACAGGTGTTAATGTTGAAATTTCTTACAGAATATTTTTATCTCTTTGACTATAATATTGATTTTACAGTGAGCAGGTCATAGAAGTCAACAGAAAACAGTATTTGGTAGAAAAAGCATACACATGAAATGTATGAGTATTCTAATCTTTTGGGTATTCTTTTAAGGTAGAAGAAACTTTCAAGATCTCTTTGCTGTGTCACTAAATACTTTCATACCCTAAAGAGATAGAGATGCTTGAGAGGCAGCACCTGGAAATTGTTAAACGTGAAGGCCTGGAGTGACTCCCTGAGATCAAATACTGCTCTCGTCAATTTGACACCATGTGAATTTTGTGCCTCAGTTTCCCCATATGTAAAATACGAATAATGATAATGCTCATCTCATAAGGCTCTTGAGAGGACTTAAATGGTTAATTCATGTAATGCACTTAGAGCAGTGCATAACGCATAGTAGGTGTTCAGATTTACGCTATCTGAACAACCCAGGTGATTTCCAATTACATACAGTTTGTTCTGTCAGCAACACAGAAACTGCCACCATCCACTAACACACACTTATTTACACTTTAAGTTTACAGTAACCAAAATGGCATGTTACTGGTTCAAAAAGAGGTACATAGACCAATGGAACAGAATAAAAACTCTAGAAATAAAGCTGCACACCTACAGCAATCTGATCTTTTAAAAAGGCAACAAAAATAAGCAATGTGGGAAGGACTCTGTATCCCATAAATGGTGCTGGGATAGCTGGCAAGCCATATGCAGAAGAATGACACTGGACTCCTACCTTTTACCATATACAAAAATTAACTCAAGATGGATTAAAGATTGAAATGTAAATCATCAAACTATAAAATTCCTAGAAAACCTAGGAAACGCCATTCTTCACATCGGCCTTGGCAAGGAATGTAAGACTAAGTCCTCAAAATCAATTGCAATGAAAACAAAAGTTGACAGGTAGGACCCCATTAGATGAAAGAGATTCTGTACAGCAATGAAAACTATCAACGGAGTAAACAGACAACCTACAGAATGGAAGAAAATATTCTTAAACTATGCATCCAACAAAGATCTAATATCCAGAATCTATAAGAAACTTAAATCAATAAGCAAAAAACAAATAACTCCATTAGAAGGTGGGCTAAGGACATGAACAGATACTTAAAAAAAAAAAAAAGACACAGAGGCAGCCAACAAACACACGAAAAAGTGCTCCACATCACTAATCATAAGAAAAATGCAAATCAAAACTACAATGAGATATCATCTGACACAAGACAGAATAGCTATTATTAAAAAGTCAAAGATAACAGATGTTAGTGAGGGTGTGGAGAAAAAGAAATGCTTATATATTGTTGGTGGGCATGCAAATTAGTTCAGTCACTGTGGAAAGAAATTTGGTGATTTTTCAAGGAGCTTAGAACTACCATTTGACCCAGCAATCCCTTTACTGGGTATATATCCAAAAGAAAACACGAGGTCAGGAGATTGAGACCATCCTGGCTAGCATGGTGAAACCCCGTCTCTACTAAAAAATACAAAAAAAAAATTAGCCGGGCGTGGTGGCAGGCATCTGTGGTCCCAGCTGCTTGGGAGTCTGAGGCAGGAGAATGGCATGAACCCAGGAAGTGGAGCTTGCAGTGAGCCGAGATCGTGCCACTGCACTCCAGCCGGGACAACAGAGTGAGACTCGGTCTTAAAAAAAAAAAAAAAAAAAAAAAAAGAAAACAAATTGTTCTACCAAAAAGACACATGCACTTGCATGTTCATTGCAGGACTATTCACAACAGCAAAGCATGGAATCAACACAGGTGCCCATCAATGGTGGACCGAATAAAGAAAATGTGGGAAATATATATCATGGAATACTACACAGATATAAAAAAGAATAAAATCATGTCCTTTGCAGCAACATCAGTGCAGTTGGAGGCCATTATTCTAAGCAATTGACAGAAAGAGAAAACCATATATCACCATGTTCTCACTAACAAATGGGAGATAAAACTTGGTTGCACACGTACATAAAGATGGCAATAATAGACACTGGGGACTCTGGAGCTGGAAGGGAGGAGAGAGGGCAGGATTAAAAAACTAACGGTTGTGTTCTATTCACAGTACCTGGGTGAAGGGCTCACTCATACCCTAAACCTCAGCATCATGCAGTGTTACCCAGGTACCAAACCTGCACATGTACCCACTTAATGTAAAATAAAAGTTTAAAAAAATCAGGTCAACCATCTGCTATTTCAAAATCCTCAGTAGGGCATTTTCTTTAGCAGTTATTATGGGGCTTTACAAGCATCAGGCACCAGGGTTTTGGAGTTTTATTGAGCTCTCAAACTTTTCTTTCCTCTTTCATGACTCCCTAGCTCTTTTTCCATAAACTGTCACAATTATGGTGTAAGCTAATCTACCTTTTCTGTGCCATTACTACCATTAAGTAAGTCATGCAGCACTGTCTTATGGTGGTCAAA
Source organism: Macaca nemestrina (assembly GCF_043159975.1). Lineage (NCBI taxonomy): Eukaryota > Metazoa > Chordata > Mammalia > Primates > Cercopithecidae > Macaca > Macaca nemestrina. Next base: position 78,566,190 of record NC_092135.1, on the reverse strand, counting down.
ACCCTTGTCTCTGGAGTTAGGATGTTTGGTTACAAATCCCAGCTCTAGTATTATGTAATCTTGTGCAATTTGCTTTATCTCTATGGTTCTCAGTTTTCTCGTAAAAAGGAGATAAAAATACAAACTCTCTTATAGTGTTATTTGGAAGATTAAATGAGCCAATGTTTTAAAAATATATATGATAGTACCTCACTTCCTATATGCTCACTGTGCTCAATAAGTGTTAGCCATGGTTAATAGTGAAATAAAATAGAATAAGCCAAATTCTTCTAGTTTTTTTTCCCTCTCTCTGTGCGTGCACACACATGCATGCAGAAAACACAATCGTTGCAGCGATTACCACACATGCTAATGAAATGCATACATTATAGGCATTTACTAAATATTTATTTAAGGCATAACTCTTGTAATGCCCAGTATATTTTAAAAATACAAAAGCATATTTCTCAAACATGACATGCCTAAATAAAGGGATTATTTTTAGAAATCCTCCTTAATGGAAGAGTGAAACATGAGAATACAAAGAAAACCATAATTCCTTATGAATCCCTAACATCTTTTTGCTCTGTTTGTTCATTCATTAAACAGTTATTACATTCTTATTGCACAACTAACAATAAATCCTCTACTAAGTAAGCTATACAAGGGCATTTGACTAAAAGAATAGAATTCTAACCAATCAATTCAGTTGTCCATGTATCATTAAATTTTACCTCTTCTTCCTTTTGAAATTCTTACCTTTAGTGTAGGTGCCATGGTCAGTATATTAAATTCATCTACATAGGACAAGCAAATGGCTTGACAAATTATTTTTAAAAACATATATAATCAGATTCTAGAGAATGGGCCGGTATGAATATTTTTGTGTCACTTCTACTAATTCATGGCTTTATGGAGGCAAGTATAAACATGCTTAGAAAGAAATCTATCACTTAAATTGACATCTCTTTTTTTTCTCCCAAACATTAAAAAAAACCTGTTTTTCAGTGTTAATGGAAGCAAAAACTGTTTTATTCTTTTTACATGTCTTAACTAAATTACTAATAGTTTTGGAAAATTATTTTAGCTAGATGTCCTTTCCTTTTATTAACTTGTTTTCACAGTAGACTTTTTTTTTTTTTCTTTTTCTGAAGGATAAATCCGCGTTCTATTATAGCCAGAGGGGCATTTAAGATACTGCTTTGCACCTGGGAAACCCGTTTAATTACTCGAGCTGTCAAAATGTTTTATTGTAAACAGCTTTTCTGATAGATCCTGTTTCCCTCCTCTGAACTATCTCCCCCAGAAGACGGTCCTCTTTACAGAGGCGCTTAAAGTACAGGTGTCATAATTTAGAGAATGAAGTTTTTATGTCTGAAAATACCCCATCCTTCTTCTCATGTCGGAATAAGAAATATTGTATGTTCATTTTTTTAGTTTATGTATATCATAAACCACTATCATATTAAGGAGATTTTAAAAATTAAATAGAATATTAATTTCTAAACTGTCTAAACTATCGGTAGAAGATTTTATCTGAAATGAAAAATCAAATATTTGAAGTTGTATGTATCCAATAAAGATTTATTAAATAAATTTAGAATGCAATCTAGCAACATAAAAAGGTACAGATGTTACCAAATTTTATAATTCACTTAAATAAACTGAATATTACATAAATAAGCTCAGGAACCAAAACAAGTTTCTGTGATACACAAAAGTCTTTTCACATAACACGGCTCAATCTGTTAAATGACTTCTTCATTTTTGGAAACCTTATTTTAATTCCAAGGCCTTCCCTGTGCTTGGAGTACCAAAAATATTAATATTAAGGAAAGATTTTCTTTTTTATGCAGAGAGGCAGGGTTCCAATTTATGTACCATTCATTTTCAGTTCTGGAGTTTTCTTGGACAAGTGCAAGGGTGGTTGGTTAAGTAGACAAATATAGTGAAGACTATATTATGGCTTTTAAAGATCATCAGCAGCTAATGGCCATAATTAGAAAAAAATAATTAGCACATTCATTGAAATTAGTCTGCTATCTACAATCCTATTATGAAGGATAATCTTTTTATATCCTTATGCATTGATAACTGTCAGGTGAAAATATGGACAAGCCTAATCTTTCCTGTGAAATATATAGAAAATTCAAACAGATGATCTCTTACTACTTGATAGGATAATTGATAAACTAAGAAGGCTGCAACTGCAGTTAGCATAAATTATTATAGTTTCAAATGGAACTCTAAACCCAATTTTAATGAGTAGAGTTGTTGCTTTCTAACATGAGTGTGGGCATTTAACTGTCTATGCTGTTAGTACAACTCGAAGTATGCTGTGGTTTTGCCTAAAGATGCTGCAATGAACCTCTATCAAACAGCATATGAACTTGGTCGTTACTGCAAGTTTTACTCATCCTACACATAACATACATACACACACACACAAACCACACACACACATGCACACACACAAAAGCACCACATGCAAACTTTCTTACTTCTTTAAGAATTAGGATTATGGTCTTTATCTAAACCAACTATTTGGACTCTGGGTGTTCAATAAGTCAAAAAGTAACCAAGAATTTAGGATGGTAGAAAGACGTAAAACTATAGACAACCAGAGAGAAACAGAACAAAGATACTTAGAGGCAAAGAAGAGAAAATGGTGAATGAAATTAACAGTGGGAGGGATGTCAGGAAGCAGAATGGTCACATATGACATGTGTAGACCAGTAGTACTCAACCCTGGTCACACAATAGAATTAGCTGGGAACTTTGAATAAAATATTCTTTCCCGCACTTCATTGCCACAGATTATGTTTTAATTTGTCTGGGGTGGAGCCTGGACACGACTTTTATTTAAAAATACTTCAGGTGAATGTACATGTGCTGTCAGGGTTGAGAGTCACTGATGTAGATTGTGGGGACCAAACATTGGGTGGGCAGATTATATGATGCCCAGTTAAATCTGAATTTCAGATAATCACAGGGCTAAATAGTCTTTATGAAGATACGTTATTCTTCACTCTTTTACGTTTGAGTAATATTATGCTTGTCTGAATGTTATTTTTTTTTCTCTTAAAGCAGTAGGAGTTAAGCTTCTTTGATGGTTTAATCCAGTGATTCTGTGATTTATTTTCAACTTTCATTTTAGATCCTGGGGGTACATGGGCACATTTTCTACCTGAGTATATTGAATGATGCTGAGGTTTGAAGTACAATTGAATCCGTCACTCAGGAAGTGAGCACAGTGCCCAATAGGTAGCTTTTAAACACTTGATCTCCATCCTCCCTCTCCCCTCCTGTGTTCCCCAGTGCCTATTGTTCCCATCTTTATGTCCATGTGTACCCAAAGTTTAGCTTCCACTTATACATGACAACATGGTGGTATTCGACTTTCTGTTTCCACATTAATTCGCTTATGATAATGACCTCCAGTTGCATTCATGTTGCTGTAAAGGACATGATTTCATTCTTTTTTATGTCTGTGTTGTATTCCATGATATATATGTACCACATTTTATTATCTAATCTACCACTGATGGGCACCTGTGTTGATTCCACATCTTTGCTATTGTAAATAGAGCTGCAACGAACGTGAGAGTGCATGTGTCTTTTTGGTAGAATAATTTGTTTTCCACTGGGTATATACCTCGTAATAAGATTGCTGGGTTGAATGATAGTTCTGTTTTAAGCTCTTTGAGAAATCTCCAAACTGCTTTCCACAGTGGCTGAACTCATTTACATTCCCACCCACAGTATATAAGTGTTCCCTTTTCTCCCCAGCCCCACCATCTGCTATTTTCTGACTTTTTTTAACAAAAACCATTCTGACTAGTATGAGATGGTGGTTTTGATTGTGGTTTTGATTTGCATTTTTTTGATGATTAGTGATGATGAGAATTTTTTCATATTCTTGTAGGCTGCTTGTATATGTTATTTTGAGAAGTGTCTATTCATGTCCTTTGCCTGTCTTTTAATTGAGTTGTTTGTTTTTTGCTCATTGGTGTGTTTAAGTCTCTTATAGATTCTGGATATTAGGCCTTTGTGAGATGCATAGTTTAAGAATAGTTTTTCCCATTCTGTAGGTTGTCTGTTTACTCTGTTGATAGTTTCTGTTGCTGTACAGAAACACTTTAATTAGGTTCCACTTGTCAAGTGTTTTTTTCTTTTTTTGCAATTGCTTTGAGGATTAGCCTTAAATTCTTTGCCAAGGTCAATGTCAAAAAGGGTAATTCTGAGGTTTCCTTCTAATACGTATATACACACACACACACACGTATATATATATACACACACACACACACATATATATATATATATATATATATATATATATATATTCCCCCCCCCCCCCAAAACGCAGTCTTGCTCTGTCACCAAGGCTGTAGCGGAACCTGGCCTCGGCCTCTCAAAGTGCTGGGATTACAGACATGAGCCACCACACCCAGCCCCTTCTAGAATTTTTACAGTTTGTGGACTTACATTTAAATCTTTAAACTAATTTGGGTTAATTTTTTGTATGGTGAAAGGTAAAAGTCCAGTTTCATTCTTCTGCATATGAAGCATTTGTAGCCAGCTATCCTAGCATCATTTATTGACTAGGGAGTCCTTTTCCCATTGCTTATTTTTGTTGACTTTGTCAAAGATCATATGGTTGTAGTTGCGTGTCATTTCTTCTGGATTCTCTATTCTGTTCCATTGGTCTATATGTTTGTTTTTGTACCAGTACCATACTGTTATGGTTACTGTAGCATTGTAGCATAGTTTGAAATTGGATAAGGTGATTCCTCTGGCTTTGTTCTTATTCCTTAAAATTGCCTTGGGGCTGGGTGCGGTGGCTCATGCCTATAATTCCTGCACTTTGGGAGGCCGAGGTGGGTGGATCACCTGAGGTCGGGAGTTTCAGAGCAGCCTGGCCAACATAATGTGAGACTCCATCTCTACTGAAAATACAAAAATTAGCCGGGCAGGGTGGTGTGCACCTGTAATCCCAGCTACTACTCGCTAGGCTGAGGCAGGAGAATTGCTTGAACCTGGGAGGCGGAGGTTGCAGTGAGCTGAGATCAGGTCACTGCACTCCAGCCTGGGCAACAGAGCAAGGCTCCATCTGAAAAAAATAAAGAAAAAGATTGCTTTGGCTATTTGGGCTCCATTTTGGTTCTATATGAATTTTAGAATAGTTGTGTTCTAATTTTGTGAAAAATGATGTTAGTATTTTGATAAGAATAACATTGATTCTATGAATTGCTTTGGGCACCGTGGCCATTTTAACAATATTAACTTTTTCAATCCATGTGCCTGGAATATTTTTCAGTTCATTTATGTCATCTCTAATTTCTTTCTGCAGGGTTTTTTACTTCTCCTTGTAAAGATATTTCACTCTTTGTTTGATGTATTCCTAGGTATTTTATTCTTTTGTGGCTACTGTAATTCTTGATTTGGCTCTCCGTTTAAGTGTTAGTGGTGTATATAAATGCTACTGATTTTTTACACTGATTTTTTTTTATCCTGAAACTGTACTAGAGTCATTTATTAGTTCTGAGAGTCTTTTAGTGAGATAGTTAGTGTTTTCTAGGTATGGAATCATATTTTCACTGAATAGAGATAGCTTGATTTCTTTTTCTACTTGGATGCCTTTTATTTCTTTCTCTTGCCTGATTGCTCTGGCTAGAACTTCTAGTACTACATTGACTAGGGGTGGTGAGAGTGGATATCCTTGTCTTGTTCCAGTTCTGAAGGGGAATGCTTACAGCTTTTGCTTGTTCAGTATGATGTTGGCTGCAATTTGTCACAGATGGCTCTTATTATTTTGAGGTATGTTCCTTCTAGGGCATCCTGTATTTGTACGCGCTGAGGTGTAAGAAGAGATTTATCTTTGAGTTCTGGTAGATGGAAGGAAAAGGTCTGGCATTTTTCTTAATGAGAAAAAAAAAAATAGCACCAGGCTTTAGCAGATAAGTGATGGAATCAGATGAGCGATAGAGAATAAATATAAGAATAAAACCTCTGAGCTGACCAAATGACAATTTTTATTTTAATTCTTCCAATGATGAAGTCTCAGGAAATCAAAACTATAGGGTTTCCTAAGAAATCTAAGCAAAATGAATTAAGGAATTTTAAAATGCAATGGCAATAGATATTCCTTCACCCAAATCTTGTTATTGATTAACATTTATCTTTGCAAGGCCTCTGAATAAAACATCATATTAGAATATAAGGCAAAGCAAAGGAACTAATATTAGTTTAGAAACTGCCCTCAGTCTCCGAACTGCAATGTGGAATGTCAGTGTGCTTGTGTGAATCGTGTGCATGTGCACACATGTGCGTGTGTGTCCACAGTGAATAGGTGAGGACTTTTGTCAAGGTATGGTCACTAAAATGAACAAACCCAAACATAACTGTACATACTCATGTTCCAACACTTAGTCTAACATGCAAAAAGGGCATGAGCAGAGATTGCTGGTCATTAAGAAGAACAGGAGGAAACGTTCCGGAGCCTTGGCACTATGCCTGGGGAAGAAAGGATCCCAACACTCCTCAGCCATCTCTGGGCCAGAGGAAAGTCACCTAGGGGTTTTTCTAAAGAGTTCCATTGGAGAAGAGATTGTGTTGTTTGATGATCCCTTACTGTTTTCTCCAGCATATCTCTACATTTTTTTGTCCAACTGAGTTTATTAAACTTGTCCTGCTTCTGAGGTCGGTTTCTTTTCTACCATGTGAAGGTTTAAATCTGCTATACTGTCTTTGCTCTCTTTTCTTAATTTTCCCAGAATTCCTACACTTACTACATAATTAAAAACTGTATTTTAAGCTGATTTCACTCTTCAATGAGTTTCATTTCTGAGATTTTTCCTTCAAAACCCTAACAATAGTTTTCGGTTCACATGACAAACTCAGGAGGCTTTTCACCTGACACTGGGATACTCCCTCTGCTTCTGAGCAAACCTGGTTCTTGGAATCAAAGTGTTGCAGAAATGGATCTTTTTATTTCCTACTAAATCTTTGCATACAAATTAATTCCATTGAGTTCTACTTGTATTTTCACCCAGGTTTATGACTCATACTCAATACAATAAGGTCCTCATCCCTCTTTATTTGTTCAGTATTTAACTCTGTCACACTCTAAGTTTCTGAAATGGACAATTACAATCTACGATTTAGCTTATGGTCTCTGAGGGCCCTGATCAGCAAAGAAAGTGACAGAAGGACCCTGGGTGTTTTATAGAAGTGTGTGTGTGTGCATGCGTGTATGTGTATATACTCTTTTGTTTTGGTTTCACTTTATCTCTCCTAACCTGAAGACCATGATTTACAATATGAATAAATTAAGAGCACATGGTTGGAGCAATTCAGATTGGCTGCAGAAAATCCACTGGAGTCCCCTGAGATGAATCTGGCAGGGTCGCTTCTGACCAAATACGGCAAAACAGCCCAGAGCAAGGTACGGAATGAGAGACTCTATGGCAACCAACTAGGTAGTAACTTCCAGTGATTGACATTAAAATTCCAAAAACAAAACAGAATAAAACAACAACAACAAAAAATAAACTTGTACAACACAGCTGTGCTTGTTTTGTGGCGAGCTTCACCTGGTCAGTGGTGAACATTATATTTGTAGAATTTTGCCTGGAATACCAGTTTCAGCTGCACTGGGGGTTAGAGGCTTACTCTGAACCGGTGGTTCCAATTGCGTAGTTTGTGCATTAGTAATGTCCCTTAGCAGTTTATTAGAAATACAAATTCTTGGACCTATTCCAGACCTACTGAATCCGAACCTTTGGGGGTGAAGCCCAGCAGTTCATGTTTTAACCAGCCCTTGGGGTGAGTTTGAGAACCATTGCCCTAAACACTAACGATCCTTTCCAATATATGAGCTTAGATTTTGATGACATTTGGTCACAATTCTGCTATTCACTTCCATCATATCTCCTCTGATCCTGAGAAATGTTGGCACTGAGAATAGTGCAGGGCAAAGAGACATGTACAGCATTAATAGCTGGGGCTTTCACTGAAAACCCCACGGTCTCTTTCTATTGTCCCCATGTGGCTGGAGTCACAAGAATGGGAGAGATGGCCAAGCTCTCTGCAGAGCAGGCAGGAGCCTGAATTTTCTTGCTACTTCCATCAAAGGAAAAAAAAATTGAATGTTTACCCCACGAGCTTATAATATTACAGAGCACTCCACCATCCTGCCCTGCAAAATATCCTGGGATTTGACTAATACTAGAGCTGCTTTTCCAGTCCTTGAGTGACTAGGAAGGAAGAACTAGGAAGCTTGACTCCCCTACAGCAGTGATTCTCTGGCTTTGGTTTGCACAGGAAACCATACGGTCACATAAAATACACACATTCGGGTCTGAGAGGTTCTGATGAAGATGATCTGAGGTGTGGAGCCCAGAAATCAACATTTTAATAAGAATCCAAAGAGATCCTAATTTACTTGCTTCTATTAAAAGTTTAGAAAACCACTGCCTTACACAACTTTAGATACAATACTTCTAGACTGCAATATGATATCCATTTCCCAACCTTCTTAGGTGGAGAGTTCAGAACTTTCTCTCAGCAAAAAAGACTGATAGTTGTGTCATGATACTATTCCCACACATTTATACAGCACTGGTACACTTTTAAAAGTTCTTTCATGTTCACCATCTCAAAATAGCAAGGGCAAAAAATGGCAATGCTCATCATCACTGACCATCAGAGAAATGCAAATCAAAACCACAATGAGATACCATCTCACACCAGTTAGAATGGCAATCATTAAAAAGTCAGGAAACAACAGGTGCTGGAGAGGATGTGGAGAAACAGGAACACTTTTACACTGTTGGTGGGATTGTAAACTAGTTCAACCATTATGGAAAACAGTATGGTGATTCCTCAAGGATCTAGAACTAGATGTCATACGACCCAGCCATCCCATTACTGGGTATATACCCAAAGGATTATAAATTATGCTGCTATAAAGACACATGAACACGTATGTTTATTGCAGCACTATTCACAATAGCAAAGACTTGGAATCAACCCAAATGTCCATCAGTGACAGATTGGATTAAGAAAATGTGGCACATATACACCATGGAATACTATGCAGCCATCAAAAAGGATGAGTTTGTGTCCTTTGTAGGGACATGGATGCAGCTGGAAACCATCATTCTTAGCAAACTATCACAAGAACAGAAAACCAAACACCGCATGTTCTAACTCATAGGTGGGAACTGAACAATGAGATCACTTGGACTCAGGAAGGGGAACATCACACACCGAGGCCTATCATGGGGAGGGGGGAGGGGGGCGGGGGGAGGGATTGCATTGGGAGTTATACCTGATGTAAATGACGAGTTGATGGGTGCAGCACACCAACATGGCACAAGTATACATATGTAACAAACCTGCACGTTATGCACATGTACCCTACAACTTAAAGTATAATAATAATAAATAAATTTAAAAAAATAAATAAAAAATAAAAAAGGAAAAAAGTAAAAAAAAAAAAAGAATGCAGCTGCTTTGACTCAAATGTTTTCAAAAAGACGTTTAAGAGTATATATTTGTAGCCATATATATTGTGTAGCGATTAATGTCATGGATGAAATCAGGCACTATGGAACAAGCTTCCAAGGGAAATTCAAAAGAAGATATCTGTTTTTCTTAGTAAGAATTAACTTAAGGTAATTTTTACAGCAACTGCACTGGAGAGTCCCAGCTGCTTTCAAGGCGGTGGTCTAAAATATAGGATTATGTACTTTTTCCACACTTGGAAAAACTTACAGTGTAACTTCCACAGCATACTGCCAAATAAATACTAAGTATGTATATTTGGAAGACATGCTTTTGGCATTTGGAACAGAGATGTAAAAATCAACCAAGAATTCTCTTTAGTAGTGGAAGGAGACCTCCAAAGGACACATTTTCATTTTGTAATAGTAAAGGATCAGGACAACCTTTCAGGAATTTCCTATTGGGCTGTAGCTGAGCCACTTACTTTTGTTAGAAAAACATGCGAATGAAGCCAAGGTTACAGGTCTGATTCTCACATGAGGAAAAAAACTATTCTCTGGTCACAAATCTTGAACACTAGTCAGCTGCCTTGCAAATATGTGCCATTGATCATTAAAGGTTTTCATAAATATTGAGGCACTATAAATACTCCCATGAAATAAAGCAAAGCTTTTCTATACTGCCGCCTGAAGCTGGGGCTTCATCTCTGTTGTATGTAACATTTAATTGGATTTCAAAATACTGACTGCATTGATGACATCATCTTACTTTTGTGCACAACAGTCTTAACCATGCAACTGTTAGGGGAATACAAGACAGAACCTTTCAAATACTGAGTAGATAACACTATGTAGAAAGATACTCATGGTTAATTCTGACATTTTAATCTGAATACCTCCATTTTATAGGCAAATTACCTAGTAAAGTTTTTAAAAGAACTTTTTAACAATTATTAAATTGATATATGATATATGATATGACATTGCTATAACTTCATTTTGGTTTGCTTAAGATTTTTTTCTCATATGATTTAGGGTATAGAAAAGTATGCACGATTCTAACATGGAAAGTTTATTCTAACTAAAATGACTGCTGAAAGATTACCCTTAGTTTCACCTTGTATGGAATGCACATTAGGCGTGTCTTACAGAAACACATACAAATTAATCTACATCATCACACCTATGTCAAATTTCTCCGAAGAGAAAAAGAAAAACAAACAAACAACTCAAGGAAGGGTCTACTTGACTATCTTTTTCTTCATTCTCACTTATTTTCTGTTCAGACTTGTCTCCTTTCAAACAAGGAAGATAGAAAAGGTAAAAATCTTTGTTCCAAGAGGAACTGTGTTAAAGTAGGTTTTAAGGGTTAGAGCCAAAGGCCTTTGTCCTTGGTCATCTACAGCAAAACAAAAATTGAAACACGAGTCTGCAGACAAGCTGTGATGGTCTCTGGGGTGAGAGTCTCAGGCCAAAGCCAAGTTCTATTCCACTGCTACTGGTGATTGTTAATGCTCTTCCCCGGGTTGAAGAAACAGCAGGACCAAGGACGGTTGTGCTCCATATTCCATGTGCTCTGTGAGCCTCACTAAGTGAGCATGAACTACAAATGAGTTATGTCCTTGAATAGAAACTCTCGATTAATGTCATAACTATGTTACCTGATAGTTAGGCAGGACCTTATACATTATCTGGTGAGACACAAATCCCTAAGTTTCCAGATAAAGAAATGAGCAATGAAGGTCCAAAGACTTCAAAGACCTACAGCTGGTTAGACACGGTATCCCCAGATATTCACAAAAATAATCACATTTTGACACCAGAAACATTTTCATTGCCTTGAAAACACTTTAAAAGATAAAGTGACTAATGCCTGCAATAGTGTGCCCGACTCCCACCCAAGTCTTTATCCTCATTCTCTCTCTGAATATCACATCTCCCTTTACTCCTCACAAATTTCCCCTCCTGCTTCCATTTTACCTCATTTTTCTAAACCCTGCCTGACCCTCCTCATACTGTATCCCTTAGTTTCTCCCCGACTCTGAGAGGCATAAAATTGTGCAAACTCAGGAAGAAGGGAAGAATCAAGAATAGCAATTGCTGACATTACTTGGCAAGTTTTGTTAAAGGTTTTACATTTTGACAAAAAATTTCAAATCTCCTCACTAATAGTGTCTGCATCAAAATATCCAGCTTTGCAATGAAAATGAGCCATGAGAAATTCAGGAATACTGTAAGAGATTTGCCACTTTAACATCTGATGGTACTCTTACTGGTAGATGTATCAGGCACACCTTATTCACTCTTTGGATTCTCTTAGCCACAACTCCTGTTCTCAACATGACTGAGGGGTCCAGCTCTGAATGGGCTCCAGCCAACCTCACGTGGGTGTAATCTGTTAGCAGCATCTCACAACACCCACTTAAGTCCTGCCTCTCTTTTCACTGCTCCTTAGGCTTCCCTATTGCCGTGGATGGGAGATCCCCCCAGAATTATGCCTCGTACCCAAGCATGCACAACTCAAAGGTGGGATGAACCTTTAACCAGTGGGAATGAGAGACAGTGGGAAATTATCCACCCTCCTCTCTCCCCAGCTCACAGGAAAGGTCCTGAGATACAGTTTTTATGACTCTTTGGGGTGGGAGTTAGGGGCAAGTCTCCTAGGCCAGCTTGTTTAGACATCTTCCTTCTTTCCTCTCTCTCCTGCTTCAGCACCCTTGCATCTCACTTCTGTTCTCTGAGTTTGCACTCTCTAATGATGTGACAGCATATCCACTTGCTTTTTTGGTAACCCATGCTAAGTCAGTATGTGTTGGTATATAAACTTTATGTTTCAGTCAAATCTCAAAATGACATAGGCAATGTTTTACAATATAAGATTTAGCATTTATTAACTATATGATGACATCTAATGTATACAACAAAATTTAACCCCAAATTAACCAAGAAGTTTGGTGTTAATGACTCCCCCAGACTCAGTCTTAAAAGGGATTCTATCTTATATTTAAGTTTCACTTGATTTTGTATAATAAAGATGCATGTAAGTTAGAGTAGAAAAAGGGTGGAAAATAGCATTTAAAATGCATTACATATTTATGTTTCCTGTATTTTCCATCTAACTCAAGGAACTGAGTTTACTTGTGATAAAAGCAAGATATCGGTATTTATTTAAATATAAGTAGGGGTTCTGGCCAAATAAATACCTTTGAGAAATTTTGAGTCACACAAAATTAAACATTTATTCTTTATTGCACAGCTCCTTAGAGTCTTTGATATATATAACCACTACAAGATTACTTGTTGATATGTGTCAATATATTAATATATTACATCCTGGGGATCAAATAATGGGCAAATATAGAAGCAATCCTTGCCCTCATGGATCCTTCAGCCCACTGAAGGGAGATCAACATCAATCTAATAATTGTGTAAATGAATGTAAACTTGAAAATATAAGTAATACTACAATGGGGAGTTATAAGGTACAAGACAGTTTGTAATAAAATTCCACTGAGAAATGTGAATATCTAGGGGGAATAAACCATATACCATTTGCAAACATAATTTGATTCCTAATCATTTTTCAGGTGAATATTTATTTTTAGGGAGGGTTGTTGGATTAGAAATGAGTCCCAGTTTGTAGCTGAGGTTCAAGCAATGTTCAAAATTTTGTTCTTGAGGATGATTCTTAGCCTTTATTTCCTCTTTTGAAAATGAGCAGTTTGAGCTTACTGATCTTCAGTGACTTTTCTAGCTATATATTGTATGATTAAATAATTCTAATTAAGTTATTTAGGGGTTTGAGAATATTGTTTGGAATTTCTCCAGGACCCAGCTGCTCTTCCTTCTTTCTTTGCTGCTAATTTAATTGCTAATTACCTCCTCCATTTAAACAATATTATGAGAAGTGGAAGCCATGAAATCTACATAAGGAAAATTTGCTCCCTTACCAGAAAGGTTATTAAAGCCACTTTACTCCTTAGCATAAAGATATAGTATAATCTAACAAAAGGCATCCTCTCTGCTCAAAGAATAAAGTTCAATGTCAAAAAAAAATGTTTGAGATGAACAGTTGGCCTATATTTTCTTTGGTGAGCACTATAGACAATAATTGTATTGATTTTATATAGAAAAACCTCTGTATATAATGTAGAGTACAAATAACCTCAAAATATGAAAAATAATCAATTAAAATTAGTAAAGATTTCTGTTTTAAATGCCATAACCTAGACTTCTGTTTTCCATTTTCTTCTCTCTTATAAAAAAAAGCTTGCATGTTCTCACTCATAAGTGGGAGTTGAACAATGAAAACACATGAACACAGGGAGGGGCCTATCACATACCAGGGCCTGTCAGGGTGTGGGTGGTTAGGGGAGGGATAGCATTAGGAGAAATACCTGATGTGAATGACTGGTTGATGGGTGCAGCAAACCATCATGGCACATGTATACCTATATAACAAATCTGCATGTTCTGCACATGTACTCCAGAACTTAAAGTATAGTCATAAAAAAAAATGCTTGACTGTATGCACTGTATGTCCAAAGCATCTTGGGTGGTATATGTCCAATAAGGCACATTTCCTTAAGGGTAGCACTTGGAAAACTCTTGTCACAATTTTCCAGTTAGATTACACACATCTAGTGCGATGTTAACCTGGCAATTACGTACAGTTCCTTTCTTAGCTTCTTGGGAAAAAAATGATAATTAAACAAATTGGGGATATGTTCAAATTAACATCTAAGTTTTTCTTAGTTGAGTAAACTGAGCAAGGACCCCTATAAACATTTTCTTCTTAGAGCCACATAAAACTCTTACCCAATTTTTTAATGATTAAAAAAATGACCTTTTAAATGTACAAAAGTCAAGTTTAATGGTAACATTATAACATTAACTCAGTAATCCACTCTACAAATTGGGGCTAGGTATATTTCTCCCTGAATATTATATGCCAGAAGAACTGTTAATTAATCTCAGCTCTATCATATACAAATTTTGGAAGTTTTTTCAATTCATTCAATTATCATAAGCTCTGTGTATATTTTCACATAGAAATAAAATTATCTGATTTGCATACATCATAAGATTACTTAAGAACCAAATGAAGCAGTATATGTGAAAAAGTTTTGAGTATAAAAAGAATTTTACAAATATGAGATACTATTTTTGTTGCTCTCTGAAGATTTATTTTATTACACTAAATGTCTAGAAATTAATATGATCTTATTAGATAATATGAAATATATGGAACTGGTATAATTCAGTGCTTCTTAAATATAAAATCTGACCATAAAACGCATAAATCAATTAAGAATATACTAAAACTGAAATGCTATGTATTATGCCATAGGGAAGAAATGTAATATCTGCTTAAAAAAGAAAATAGCATAAACTGGAATAACCAGAGGGAGCTTCATAGACTCATACCAGGCCATGAGAAATCAATAATATTTGAGTAACTGGAGAGGATTTGAATACATGGAGAGCAAAAGAGCAAGACAGGGAAAACATCCAGCAGGGGCAAAAACCTGAAATGTCAGACTGAATGAACCACTTCTCAGGTGACATGGGCAGACCCTATTTAAAAAATTTTAAACTATCTCATTCTTGTTCTTTGCACAAATTCAAATCGCTGAATTCTTCCACCCAAAGGAATATGTGGAAGAATTCGGGACCAATACATCATTAAGGAACACTTTGTTCTGAAATATTCAGTGTCTCCTCTCTCTCATTGCTCTTCTTCTACCAAACGCAGTGTAGACCATTTTGGGCAGCCTGTCAAAATTCACCTTGTCACCACACTGACTAATGTGTCTATGGTTAGAAAGGCAATGATAAAAATGGCAATCCAATGTCTCAGATTTAATCTCTAATAGCCACTTCCCCAAATACAACCTGTAGAATTTATAAATCAAGAGGAAAATGTGTTCATTATTTCAAATCAAGTTCAGTATGATGACTGATCTACCCAGTTCATACAGTACTAGTTATGATTGGCCAGATCAGCTGTGGCCTGAGACTAAAAGAAGCAAGGATCCAGGAAAAGAGACAACAGAAAGAGAATGTTTTATCATGGTGATGTTTGGGATTATCATATAACCAGAGGCAACCAAAAAATCAAGTTTTGCCCATAAAGTCTGTCCTGGTTGTCTCAGAAACCTAGAAAAAGTATGCACACAGCATACTGGAATACCTTTATAATGTGCTCTTGGACACACTTATCCCCAGTGGAGGAAAGCTCACTTATGCTGGTCCCCATCCCCCAAAGGAGCTCAATGATTCCCAATAAGGGAGTCTCATCACTGCAGCATGAATCACAAAGCACTTGTGAATATATTGAATCACTTGTGTACTTCCTCCTGTTTCCCTACTTCTTTCAGGCGGCAACTGAGTTACTACTTATTAAGCAAAGCCTTCATATTGAACTAATTTTACCTTCATAATTCTCCTATCCCAGTGACCTTATATGTTAATTCAACAAAAATTGATGTAATACTCATGATATTTCAGGTGCTTTGTATGGACTGATGGACTGATGACAGTAGATCTCTTAGATAGATACTGGATCTTGGAAATTATTTATTGAGGTCACTGAGCACTTACAGTATTATTTCACTTCTCGCTATGTCAAAGCACCTTGCTTTATTGTTTGCCACTTTTTAAACATGAAATTTTGTACAAAGCCTCCATTTTACTGGTGGCACAGTCAAGAACATGTACCAAGTCTCTCTGCCTAGACATCATCCACTTCAAGTTTTGGCATAGAATAGTTGGGAATAGGTGTGGAAGTAACAGATGCAGGCCCTAGTAGCTGCAAACTACCTCATCCAGACCTCACTGTCAGCCCAACTGAAGACAGATGGTTAAGGACTGGCATCTCTCCTTTCAGTGATTCAGCACAACTATACCTGACTCATGGACTTGACATCAGCATTAGCTCCTTCATCGGAGGCAAATGGGAGGCTTCAATGAATTAGGAGAATAGTTTCTCATCACAAAGAGATTTTACCTTTGAATGCAGTGGAGACAGATTTCTAAGCCATGGTATTAAATTATTAAATCTTTGGTAATCCAACTTACCCCTTTAATACATTACAGTCCCATGGAAAACACTGCTGTAAGAACACAATTATTATTCCAAATTCACAAGGTATTTTCCTGAGCTAGAATAAAAATAGTTAAATCTCAGTCAAGCCATGAGCATTACAGCAATTTCACTCTTTCACACCTATGTCCATCCTGTTTTCTTTGCCTGGAAGTACCACTTCTCTCCACTTGGAAAACCCATCATGGATGTTACCCTCTGGGTGATGTTTTTTTGTGTGTGTTCTCCCAAAGGTAGACAGTAATGCTTTATCTTCTTTCTTTCATTACATATTCTCATTGAACACACTTTCATTGGAACACTGATTGTTTTAATGTTCATTTCAACTCAGTTGTAAACTCCTTGAAAACAAAGACATCTTTATGCTTGTTTCCTTAGTGCCAGGCTAATAGCAGGGATTCAATACTCTTTAGTGAAATAAGCATTATTATGGTCACATGAAGTAAGTGGCTAACATTAAATGGACAAGGGACAGAAACCCACAATAATTATTTGTCCATGTCCCCAGTGACTTCCCCAGCTGTGAAAAGGTGTGAGTCATCAACACTGTTTCTTCCATTCATGGTAATAATGTCAATTCTGAATAAAATGAATGTCAAGGGAAGCCTTAAAATGAAAAGATAGCTATTCATTCAGGTAGGCATTCAGCAAACATTTACTGATTAATCACTACGTGCCATAAAAGATGAGATAAATGACACAGTGCCTGTCCTCAAGGAGATAAGAAAATAAGTCACTAGAATACAGGGTTCTAAGTGTTGAGCACTGAAATAAGACAAGCATCTTCTCCAGACTAGGTGAGTCAGAAAGGATTCTCTGAGGGGGCTATGCTCTATGCCCTGAAAGACCAATAGGAATTAAGTGTGAAAAAAGCATAGTGAGCACTCCAAGTAAACGAAAGAGCCACATGACTGTTCACTGCTGAGAAAGAAGCTAGCCCTTCCATGGACCTGGGAGTGGTTTGATATAGTGGGATTTGTGGCCTCAGGAATAAAGATAGAAAAAGGAAAAAAGAAGTTTCACCAGGTTGTAAGCTAGTAATGGGAAAGTATAAATGCATGTGAATGAACCTTAGGTCTCTAAAGGTACTCATTTAGTGGATTGTAACTACATGATCCAGAAGTTCTTATAGGACAGTTTTGCTCAAATCAGAGTTGGGGACAGATAATCCAATTTAACATAACTTGAGGATTTTTTTAAAAAAATTTAAGACAATTATACTAATCCTATGTATTAACATTTTAAAAGTAGATTATATTAAAATCTATAAGGCAGCTATGCCAAACATTTTAAAATAGATGTTAAAAATTAATATTTTAAAACATTCTTTTAAGCCTGGAAAAATGGTTACCAATCGATTTTTAACATATTGACATGGCTAGTTTGCAGAAAAACACATTTTGTTAAAACAGATTATATATTTTAGTTCTTGAGCACTTTACATTGATCAGTCAGTCTAATAGAGTTTTATCCTCATGGGTGAGCGATTTGACTTAGAACAAAATTAAAGTGTCCATAAGAACCTTCAACAGTAATTTCCTGGACTGAATTTAATCTAAATTCAGCTTTGTATGAGAAATGCGACATTTCTGCTAACTCTAATTCTGAATTTTGTCTTTGAATTCCCAAATCAGCATTAACTCCCTCTAGAGTGTTGCTGTTATTTTACTAAATTCATGTACAGGAGACCTACTTGTTTTTCTGAGAAAAAGGAATAGTCTTATTTTCAAAACAATACCCAAAGAGGAGAACACAGAATTTTCAAGGGATACACTTGTTTAAAAGTCAGGAAGAACTAGAAATCAGTTCCAGTGGTAGAGCAAACGTCAACATTATCTATACAAATAGAATAATTCAAAATCTGTGCTAGGATTTTCAAAAGTCTCAAAATCATATTTGTGAACTTTCAATGAGTAATAAGAGAAAGCAAATCAAATTGTATATACTCATTTACATCGACTGAATTCAAACATTTAAGAATCTTCTAGAGTAAAAGTCTGTGCTGTTTCAGGTGGTACACAGAGATGAGCCCAGTGACCTCCATATTCAAAGACCCTTCATTGTGTAAGAGCTGATGGATATTGTCCTTCACCAACTATCTCTTCATTATAAATGGAAAAATGCTTATCCACTGAATAAGCACTCTCTCTCACCCTCTATGTCAACAGGTAAACATTTCAAAGCCTTTTGGAAAGGCAAAAAGTAACCGTGATGGAGTAGAATTAAGATATGCTGCTGAGTTGCTTCTGAGGTTCATTTAGAATGTCATTCAGGAATTTTACTGACAGACAAACCAAAACAAACAAAAAAACAAACCCCCCCAAAACCAAGAAATTAGAGTTAACAGGTCTATCAGTACATAAAAGTTGTTGGAAATAAAAGGAAAAATAGTTTCTTTGTAAATCAGCAACACAAAAGAGCAAAGCAGAAGAGAGAAATACAAGAAGAGGAGGACTCTTTAAAGACCTAACTGAAAATCCTTTATTGATAAATATATGAGAAAATATTTCACAGCAAAAAATGCTGCATGTTTCTAGGTTTCAAGATATTTCCAAAATATTAATTCTTACCACGTTTGAGATCAATGGGCATAATATTTGCCATTGGTGAAGAAATGTGCCAATTGCCTAGGGCTATGCAGCTTTTCACTCTGTGAACCAGGACTAAAATAGGATTCCTGGCTCTCTGGATTTCTGATATCCAATTTAGCAGACTTCAGCCTTCCACTAGATACTCTGCAAGTTAAGCAGCTCTCATATCAGTTTATGCCAACTGCTTAAATACCCTGTCAGCTCTTCAAGTGTTGTAAGTGTCTAGTGCCTAGGGACCTAATATGTCCTCAAGGGCTAGTACCTATTATTATTTGAAGTTAGATGTTAGTAACAGCTTTAGAAGCTATTATTTCTATAAATATTTCATATTAAAGCACTAATGCTAATGTCTTATTGAAAGAAGTCTTAATTACATATAGGCTGTGGAGCCTCAAATTTATCTTTAGATAGGAAACTGAATTCCCCATCTTGATAAAATGAATCAATATTTATACAATATCAACACAGTTTGTTAAAATCATAAAAGAAAAAAACCAAACAGCTGGAAGGGGGTAGGCAGGTGTGCATATTTGTGCTTATGTTAGAGTAGAATTTGTTCTATGTCATGCCACATAACCAGTTCACTTTCCATGAAATCAACTGATTGTTTGGCATTGGATATGCACAGCATATAGAAGAGTGCCTCATGTTTCAATTTTTTGGTTTTAAGTAAAAAAAAAACACCTCTTGCTTAGAAACATGTTTCTTGTTGACATGACTGAAAAATCTGGAAGTTAATAGAAGATTGAAAATCAAACACAAGAAAAGTAATGTAAGGAATGTAGAGGAATGGGAGGAAGAAAGAGAAAAAGTGAGAAAGAGGAAGTGGTAAGAGAATGTGTGTTATAATAAAAATACTATTCACTCCATGACTGGTGTGAAACTACTCTTTCTAGGCACTGTTTTGGGTACTGAACAAAATATCATAGGCAGACATTCTAGTGAGTGGAGAAAGAAAATAGACATAGATTATCAGGAGGGATTTATCCTATGGCTATATTGGCATTTTAAATAGGATTGGCTTAAAGTTTTAAACAACTAGATTAAAATTAAACTTCTGAGGACAGCTCAAAATAGGAATTGTTTACCCATGTATATCAACACTATGGTGAATAGTTCAAAATAAAAAGAATTTCTACTAGGTGTTATTTCAAGCATTATGCCCTTATGTCCCCCGAAACAATTTATAATAAAACTGCTACTGCTCCTTGAACGCACCTCGGGATGGCCCGTACTTTGGAACCACTAGCAAAGAAGATCTTTAAAGGAATTTTGGTAGCCGAACTTGTAGGCCTTTTTGGAGCATATTTTTTGTTTAGCAAGATGCACACAAGCCAAGATTTCAGGCAAACAATGAGCAAGAAATATCCCTTCATCTTGGAAGTTTATTACAAATCCACTGAGAAGTCTGGAATGTATGGAATCAGAGAGCTGGATCAAAAAACATGGTTGAACAGCAAAAATTAGATCCAGTCATCATGTTCAGCCTCCCATCTAAGCTGTTTGAGACCTTTGGGAGAAGAAAAGATGAGTGTACTACCACACTGTAGACTCCTGGCGGTCCCACAGAACATGCTGCTGAGTCACAGGAACTCCTAGCCTGCCTTGGCCTGCCGTTTCCCACCCACTATACAAACCCACTGCTTGTTTGTTGCTTTTCTTCTCATATTTATTGTCAAAGATTAATGTTTCATAAAGAAATGACTAAGGAAGGAAAAGAAACAAATGCTCTAAAGATCTTCTTTCCCCAAGCAGTTTTACTGGTGAAATAAAAACCAGTAACAATCAATATCAGAAATAATTAAAATGTCTATAAACATGTAAAGTTACTTAGCAAACTCATGCTATATAAAAATGGCTCACTTCCCCCCCCCCAAAAAAAAAGAAAAAAAAAACTGCTACTAACTTTATAGGGAGATATTTCTTTGTATAATCTTTATATTTTTATTTCTTTGTGTTATCTTTGAAGTAGTAACAGTGGCCTTTCCTTCTCACCCTCAAATCCTCATTTTCAAAGCCAGTTGCTTTGTGTCTTCATAGCACAGTTAAAGAGGGTTCGTCTTGGATAGAGTCAGACTCCAGAATTAGTTTGATATCTTTTTATTGACTCCATAGAGTTCTGGAGCTCTATGCTAATTGATTAAAAAGTGAACAGGTAAAAGTAATGAAATGACACCATAAAGGGGACCATACTAGGGGAAGATAATGTACAACTCCGCAGACCATTAAATTACCTCTCTTGGTTTGTTCCAATAACATACATAGTCTTAATGCCATATGTTCTGTATTACTAACATGTATCTGAGACTCATCCAGGGTCACTTTCTTTTTTAAATATCCAACTTTGCTTCATACAGTCTTCAAGCAAAATACTGTGCATAGCAGAGTCTTCAGCACGATCACATCCTTTTATATGTAAACAAAAGCTTCTTTCAAATTTACACAGCATTTTGAATCTCTAACATTTGGATTGGAAGACGAAAGTGTTGCACATTCATTCATTTATTCGACCATATGTTCAGTCATGCAACAACATATATCGAAACTTTATAATATCAAGGCACTAGGTTAAGATCTATGGAATGAGAGACAAAAGACCCATTCTTTCTAAACACAGAAGGAAGACAATTTTGAAAGTTTGCTGACAATTTTAACATAGTGTAACTAAGTGCTTTTATAGAAGTATTCATAGAGTGAAGAAGTGGCGGTATCTAACTTACCCTTGGTATGGAATATTGGGAAATAATTCATAGAGGAGAAGCCACTCATCTTAAGTCTTGATGAATATGTCATACATAAACAGCAAGGAGGTGGAAAGAGGGAAGAACCTTCTAAACAGCCTTCCTATTTCCCAAAGAAATTAAAAATATATGGCAGGAACCTCGGCCCTGAGCCCCAAGTCAATCATATAAGCATTTCTGAGTCATAAAATTCCATCCTTCTGCTACCATGTATAGAATTACTTGTTAATGGTTGTAATTATGTGATATCAAAAGCACAGAAGTGGTAATTGGGGTACAGTCAGTGTAGGGGGTAAAAATTATTTTCCCAGAGGAGAGTTGGGTTATGAGTTTCCAGATGGGGAGCCATACTAGCATTTTGTTCACACTGTACCAGCCTTTTGATATATGCCCAATGTGTAGCTTGGTGAGGAGGTCTTAGTGTTTACAAGGTGCTCTAACTAGTATCCTGTGTAGGTTAAGACCAGGTAACAAGTTGGATGTGTCAGACCAGCTCTCAGTTCCACAAAACCATCTGAAGCACCAGAGTCCACTATTACCTTTGGAATGGTATGTTGGAAGTCTTGGGCATTGGCATGAGTGCAAGGTGGAAGGGATAGCCACCCTGCTGAGAGGTCAAGTGACTCTTTGAGGTGGTTTCTGTGTCTCTACATTCTGAGAATCCATGGACAAAGGGGATTTCCATGGTATATACCCAACTCTTGGAGGGCAGAAGGTGGTCCCAGGGTATATTATCCAGTGCACAAAATCCCTAAGAAACTCACTGAATTTGTCAGCACCTTTGCAGCTCATTACTAGAGCATTTTTGAATTCCTTGTGAGCTACATACAGAACCAGCAGTGCTGTCTCAAGCTCGTTGTTTTCTCAACTCCTGGTGCCACTGTTGTGCTATTTCCCTGAACCCTATTTTAAGTGGCCACTGGCAGAATTTCCCTTGTAATGCAAGGAAATACGCCAATAGCCAAGCCCTCTCCCCACCACCCAAGGAAAGGAGTGATTATTTTTCTGGATTCCCATACAGTATGTATAGATGATTCCATCTAAAGAGAAGTGGAAATCTAGTGCACCTGCTTCTGTGTCTTACCTTGCAGCACCCCTTCTATTTTCTTTTAAATAACCAGAAGAAAGCTTTCTACTTCTGGATGGGCCTTCGCTTAGATGAAACTCAATGACCAAGTCCTCCAGGTTCACCTCTTGTTATATGGAATGAAGAACTATGAAATTCACAAATCTTTCTAATTTCATAAAGTAGCTCTTTCCAAGACTGCTGTCTTGCTACATTTGACGGTAACTTTGTTCTGTGAGTACTTCTTGCTACCCTCCCTGGGGAAAAGCAGGTTGAGGGTGACAAGAGAACATTATATACAAGGGGAAAAATAGGTTAATGTTTGCAAAATACTATCCCTGTACCACTGCAAAAGAAAGCAACCCAAATAATTCAAGGGTATGATACTTCAACAGGTAAATGAAAAGAAGCCTAAATATGCAGGTTTGTGAATAGAGTCCCTGTATCTGCAAGCTTAACTGGTCAGTCTTTGATAGGCTTTTAAGCAAGGACATTTCAATGATGTGGGGAAAAAAACCAAGTGCCACAAAGCTTTGAGAATCAATTATCCATATATTTAAAAAAAAAGCGGGGGGTTCACTTCAAGGTGTGTATAAGCAATTACCTTGTTAATGCAGATGTGAAAGTTAGGCAAGAGAGGGTATGGATGGGAAGAGGGTGTGTAAGTACAGAGAAAGCGCTCTTCTAGCCTTAACAAAGACAAGAACAGCTCAGTAAATCATGTGCTTTCTGATAGAAAATGGTGAGTCTTTTACATATAAATAAAGGAATTATCTAAAACATTAAATAACTGCATGTGTTGGAACACACTAAAATATCTGAGTAATTTTTACTACTGCGTGATCTGAAGTTTCTTTCAAATACTTCATAGTTTCTTCCTATGTCTCAAACAGGGACTATTTGAGTTTAATTAAGAGTTAAGCCTGGGCGCAGCGGCTCACGCCTGTAATCCCAGCGTTTGGAAGGCCTAGGCGGGCGGATCACCTGAGGTCAGGAGTTTGAGTCCAGCCTGACCAACATAGAGAAACCCCGTCTCTACAAAAAATACAAAATTAGCCGGGCATGGCGGCACACACCTGTAATCCCAGCTACTCAGGAGGCTGAGGCAGGAGAATCACTTGAATTCGGGAGGCAGAGGTTGCAGTGAGCCGAGATCGCACCATCGCACTCCAGGCTGGGCAACAAGAGCGAAACTCTGCCACACACACACACACACAAAAAGAGTCAAAGAGTCAAATGCACACTATTCTAGGTCAGGTATATGTTAGAACACCAGACAGTTCTGCAAAATTGAGTATAAAAAAGCAAAGAAAATACTCCTATTCTCAAAATTAATGAATTTTTGCTGTAAGAGTGAAGCCTTTTGAAATCAAAGATACTGAGTTCATTATAATGCCTCATGGCTTGAGGGGCTCAGAATATACATTGATAGGGTATTCACAATGATCTTACTTCATGTTATAAAGTAGCAAATAAAAATAAAAATAAATATTTTGAAGTATGGAAGCTATTTTTGGCCTAATTTTTGCTCTAACAGTATAAAAGAGACATAGGCAAAGTAAAAGAGAACTTCTTACAAATATTACTACTGATATTACTGTGTTTATTCTATAAAATTTTCACATAAATTTATTCATAATAAATCTGTAGAAGTCTTATTGCTACCTTCAGATTTCTTCAAACCGAGTTTGTCCCTCAATCCTCCCTCCTTCTTTAAGCATGGATTATTATTTGTTTTTGAAGGGGAGGAAGCTCCACTTACTTTTTTGCTCCTACTTCTGATCAAGGTATTTTTACTTCACCCTTCTTTTTAAAAATAATTTCAGCTGGTATTTTAGATTCAGGGGGCATTTGTGCAGGTTGGTTTCTTAGCCAGGGGTCAGATATCCAGGGAGGTCTCCAGGCTATGCCCAGAGAAACAAGGGGTAAGCAGGTCGGGGTCAACCAGTTACTGTACTTAAGTGGGCAGAAGGGAAATTAGAAGACTGTGGGTGCGTGGAACCAATCACAGGTAATATCTCAACACATTATTCTGCCATGCTATGATATGTACAGTGTTTATAGGGATGACAGAGATGAGAAAAGGCTTAAATAAAATACACCTCATAAAACATTGAAGAGACAGTAAAATAATACCATAGACATAGATAATGCTTACAAATATTTCTTGCTCCTCTCCCTTTTTGCTCTGCCATTCCTGGTGTCTCTCCTGCAGGTTGTGTAATTGGGGTTGACATGATTTGTCATTTGCACCATGACACGCATTATACAGAATGCCAAATTAGATCCATGCACATTCCAAGAAAAATGAGGAAAGAAACACCTTCAAAAACACTGTGATACATGCTTTATGCTGTGTGTGTGTGTGTGTGTGTGTGTAAAGTCATTTGGATCTGCCCATACTTTGGCCTGTTAGCTTATTTTTGGTGCCACATGAGTCAGTTAAGATGAGAATGGTAATTTGTTTGAGTGGATGTGGTAATGCATTGCTTTGGAAGCAAGGTGCCTGTGTACTCGGGCATACCATGACAACAGGATAGCATGGAAAGGTATGGACTGCAGAAGGGGTATGTTCGGATTAATGAAGTGAGATGAAAACTTTCTTAGATTTCCGTTCCAAGTACTATATGGGATGGGGGAAGAAAGGAGAGAGGGGAGGAGAGAGGGGAGGAGAGAGAGGAGGAAAAGGAACAGAGGAGAGAGAAAGAGAATAAATACAAAGAAAGTTCTAATGGTTAGGACTTAGTGTGATGAGAATTGAGGCTGGAGATCAACATCAACCTCTGTGCCCATGGATGGAGCATGAGGGGAAGCTCCAGCATTGACCATGGAACAGCTGAGCTCCCTGCCAGCAGCCAGAGTCAACAGTGTAATGTGGTATAAGAGATCCAGGAAGGCTGAGGCCAAGCAGAAGAGACAGAGGCCTGTGAGCTTTAAAAGACACGGAAAATCCTGGCACCCTCAAAACTGAGAAAGAAGATAATGGATCCAAATCAAAAAATCTCAGCAAAATATCCAAGCCAAAGAGGCAACCCACCTCATCACAAAATTTAAAAGGAGGTAATAGAGTAAAGATTCCTGTAATTTAGAAAGGAAAACAATTCTTTAAAAAGGAAAAAAAATCTTTAGCTTTGGAAGGCAGAGAAACAGATTTGTTTCTGATATTTTAAAATCTTCTTTTTCTCTCTCCCTGTGCATATTTTCCTCTGTCAGCATCTGGCTTCATATCAACCAGCTGCTCACATGTAACTTGGGTTGTAAATCTTTTTCCTGTGGACTCTGCAGCATGCAACATGGATACTACTCTGGTGCTAGGAGGGATCACCAGAAACAAGCCAAATAACACCCTACTGTGTTAGTCACAGTATTGCCCTAGTTACTTGAAGATGCCCTTCTCCAGGCTTTCCGAGTGGTTTTCTGAATATTCACAAGTATCTGCCCACAGTTACTGGGAAGCAGGTGGAAAACCCACATTTTGGAACTGGTATTTCTTGATCTTCAGATTTTATTTCCCTGTTTTATTTCCTATTTTATTCCCAGTGAACAATCCCTGTTTTTATTTCCCAGTGAACAATCACAATGATAACCTACCAGTTTCAGCCTGAACATGATGGATGAAGCCAGCTATCCCTTGCTTTGCACATGTCGAGGATTTAAACCCCAAGCAGCTCATGGAGTTCTGGATCCTTCCAAAATCCTTTTTCCGGTTGTCTCTACAGCTCCTGTTTCCAGTCTTGGCATCCTGCCCCTTTCTTCTTCTTGGATTTTTATCCTATAATTTTCCTTTTTTTGTATCTCAGTATGGAACATATGATCATATTACTATATTCTTGGGCTTTCTGCTCAGATCTTTGTACTGCACATTCTTGATTCTAGAATTTCCAATAACTTTGGATTAAAGATGTTTTCATTTCTGGTCAAGCCAGGCAGAACCTGCAGTTTTGCCAGAGAAAAAGGATTAAGAAATATTTCAACCAAAGTAGTACAAATTTCCATAAACACATGTACTTTTGAATACAAGTACCTGAAAGGCTAATGAAAAATATAGGTTAAGTAAAATACATTTTGTCCAAAAATAAAGATGGCATTTTCTTTTCCTAATAAACTGCTTCTTCTAATGCCTTGCTAATATTAAATATGTGGTTTTATTTTCTCCAGCAACAGAGTTACCTTACAATAAATGCAAGTAGCTGTCATGTCCTTTTTGAGAGCAGTGAATCTAGACATCTTGAAATTTTGGGGGGACTTTCCCTAAGAAAGCAAATTACCTTAGATCCATTGAAAATACCTTATTTCAGGTTGATGGGAGGCCTCACAGATTTATTGAAGGTCACTTTAAGAAAGATGGAAGGGGAGTATGAAGCCTAAGTGTTTAGAGGATTTAAAAGAGGGAAAACAGAAGTAGAGAGATGTTGGTCAAATGGTACAAAGTTTCAGTTAGATGGAGGAATCAGCTCTGGGAATATGTTGTATAGCATGGTCACTATAGTTAATAATAATGTAAGATATACTCAAAAATTGCTAAGAAAGTAGATCTTAAATGTTCTTACCATATAAAAATAATGAGTATGAGAGGTGATGGATATGTTAATTAGATTGATTTAATAATTCACTAATGTATACATACACCAACACATTACATTTTATAGTATAAATATATGCAACTTTAAAATTTGTCAGTTAAACCTTAATACAGCTGAAAAAAAATTGTCCCAGGTTGATTTTTAAAAAGAAAAGAAGGATGCTGGTTTTTAAAGTCCCTAAGACAGGGACTACAAAATACCCTACAATATAATGCTCCTGAAGCCAGCTGGTATTCACGAGAGAGACTGTGTATAGAAATGAAAAGAAATGCAAGCTAAAGTTTGCAAATCTTTAGCATGATTGTAATGGGTGTAAGGAGATGAGTTTGTTCCTGATGGGAGAGGCCTGTGCAGGTATTTGCACCATCAAGATATCACTACAGCAGTCCACCAGCAGGGCTATGTTTTGTGACAAGACCGTGCAGCACTTAGCAGCAATGATAAATGGATCAGACTCCCTTTTGTAGTGCCACTTGGGCATGGAAACAGGATTGACCCTGCACCATTCTGACTATAATAGCCTTCAAAGTATTTCTTTCTCAACTTTTTAAGAAAAATATTTCAAACACCCAGAAAAGAATAACATAATAAATGCCTCTATACCCACTAGCCAGATTTATCGAATTCTAATATTTGCAACATGTCAATGTAATATTATTTAAATAAGTCATTACTGATGTATTTCAAGCTCCATTTGTAGCCACTCCAATCGCATCCTTTTCTCTTTTTCCTGTTTGTCATTCCTACTCATGTTTTCATTTTTACTGTAAATGCATGTCTTTATAAATAATACATCATGTAATTTTTTATTTTTGAAATATGGTTATTTTGCTGGAAACACTAAATTTATCGATGTGTGTATTATTCCTCAAACAACTTTTTGTTCTTACCTTTGTTTTTGAGGTTTATTCATGTCCATATATGTATACATCCTATAATTTTTAAACATTTCATTTATAGTAAAGAGTCTGACTTCATTTTTGATGTTTCACTGCTAACAATTTTCAAGCCCCACCACTCTTTCTTACCCTTCTGTCCCACATCTTGGCAAGCTGATATAAAAGCCAGGTGCTCACTTCTTTGGCACAAAAATCTCAACCTTAGTGTGTACATAGGAACACTCACTCCCCACGTGGGTTAAAGGTTATCTCATGGCGTTAGGAGTTTACCACCATAGAAACTCCAATTTTCATTCCCTAGACTCTTAAGCCACAGTTTACCCAGCTTGGGAAACTTCCTTGCTTTCCCCAGTAAATCTCATTATGTGAATAATAAACCTTCTATAACCTCTTAGTGTGTGTGGCAACATGGGTCCAGAAATTTGATCCAAAGTTTGGGTGGAGAAGTCCATCCTACTTCTGCAAGATGACTACATTATCATACAAGTATATCACTTTTTAAAAATCTATTTTCTATTTGATGGACACTTTTTAAAATTTTTAATTGTTGTAGATACATAGTAAGTGTATATATTTATGGGGTACATGACGTATTTTGACATAGGCAGGCAATGTGTAATAATAACATCATGTAAAATGAGGTGTACATCCCCTCAAGCATTTATTCTTTGTGTTACAAACAATTCAGTTATACTATATTAGTTATTTTTAAATATATAATTAAAGTATTATTGATTATAGTCACCCTATTGCACTGTCAAATACTAGGTCTTATTTATTCATAAACATTAACCATCCTCACTTCCCCTTACTCCCTCCACTACCCTCTGCAGCCTCTGGTAACCAACCATCTACTCTCTCTATACATAAATTCAATCGTTTTAATTTTTAGTCTAAAAATTCGTGTAAGTGAGAACATGTGATGTTTGTCCTTCCATGCCTGGATTATTTCACTTAACATAATGACCAGTAGTTCCATTCATGTTTTTGCAAATGACAGAATGTCATTCCTTTTTATGACTAAATAGTACCCCACTGTGTGTATATATACCACATTTTCTTCATTCATTCATCTGTCAGCACTTAAGTTGCTTGAAAATATTGGCTATTGTGAACAGTGCTGCAGCAAACATGGTGGGAGTGTGCATATCTTTTTGATACATCGATTTCCTTTATTTTGGGTATATACCCAGCAGTGGGATTGCTGGATCATATGGTAGCTCTATTTTTAGTTTTTTGAGAAACCTCCAAACTGTTTTTCAGAGTGGATGTACTATTTTATATTCTCACCAACAGTGCACAAGGGCATCCTTTCCTCCATATGCTCGTCAGCATTTGCTGTTGCTTGACTTCTGGGTGAAAGCCATTTTGACTGAGGTGAGATGATATCCCATTTTAGTTTTGGTTTACATTTCTTTGATGATCAATGATGTTAAGCATGTGTTACTATGCCTGTTTGCCATTTGTATGTCTTCTTTTGAGAAATGTCTATTCAGGTCTTTTGTCCATTTTTTAATCAGATTATGAGATTTTTTCCTGTAGAATTGTTTGAGCTCCTATATTCTGGTTATTCATCACTTGCCAGATGAATAGTTTGCAGATAGTTTCTCCCATTCTATGGGTTGTCTCTTCACTTTATTGATCATTTCCTTTGCAATGTAGATTTTTAACTTGATAAGATCTCATTTGTCTGTTTCTGCGTGGGTTGCCTGTGCTTTTGAGGTATTACTCATGAAGTTTTTGCCCAGCCCAATATACTGGAGAATTTCTCCAATGTTTTCTTTTAGTAATTTCATAGTTTGAGGTCTTAGACTTAAGTCTTTATTCCATTTTTATTTGATATTTGTATATGGTGAGAAACAGTGGTCTAATTTCATTCTTCTGTATATGGATGTCCAGTTTTCCCAGCACTCTTTATTGAAGAGACAATTTTCCCCCCAGTGTATGGTCTCAGGATCTTTGTTGAAAATGAGTTTTAGGTGTATGGAGTTGTTTCTGGGTTCTTTATATTCCACTGGTCTATGTCTCTGTTTTTATGCCAGTAACATGCTGTTTTGGTTATGTTAGCTCTATAGTATAATTTGAAGTCAGGTATCATGATTCCTCCAGTTTTGTTCTTTTTGTTCAGGATAGCTTTGGCTACCTATTGTGAGTTTGTGAGTTTTTTTGTGGTTCCATGTAAATTTTATAATTATCTTTTCAATTTCTCTGAAGAATGTTGTTTTGATAGGGATTACATTGAATCTGTAGATTGCTTTGGTTAGTATGGAGAGTTTAATAATATTGATTCTTCCAGTCCATGAACATGGAATACCTTTTCATATTTTTGATGTCCTCTTTGATTACTTTTATCAGTGCTTTATAGTTTTCATTATAGAGACCTTTTATTTCTTTGGTTAATTCCTAGGTAATTAATATATATGAGGCTACTGTAAATAAAATTCCTTCTTTTTTTCATTGTTGGCATATAAAAATGCCACTAATTTTTGCATGTTGTTTTTGTATTGTGCAACTTTACTAAATTTATCAGTTCTAATAGTTTTTTGTGTAGTCTAGATTTTTCCAAATATAAGATCATATCATCTGCAAACAAAGATAATTTTACTTCTTCCTTTCCAATTTGGATGCCCTTTATATATTTCTATTGTCTGATTTCTCTAGCTAGGACTTCCAGTACTATACTGAATAACAGTGGTAAAACTGTGCATCCTTTTGTATTCCAGATCTTAGAGGAAAGGGTTTCAGTTTTTCCACATTCAGTAAACTAGCTGTGGGTCTCTCACATATGGCTCTTATGATGTTGGGGTATATTCCTTTTATGCCCAGTTTTTTGAGGGTTTTCTTAATTATAAAAGGTTGTTGAATTTACTCAAATGTTTTTCAGCATCAGTTGAAATGACCACATGGTTTTTGTACTTTATTCTGCTGATATGATACATCACGTTGATTAATTTGTAGATATTGAACCATACTTGCGTACCTGGGATAAATGCCACTTGGTGGTGATGAATGATCTTTCTAATGTATTGTTGAATTTGGTCTGCTGGTATTTTGTTGAGAATTTTTTGCATCACCAATGTTCACGATTGATATTGGCCCATAGGTTTCTTTTTTTCTACGCGTTTTCATCTGACTTTTCTATCAGAATAATACTGGCCCAATACAATGAATTTGGAAGTATTTCCTCCTCCTCTATTTTTTGGGACAGTTTGAGTAGAATTTGTATTTTGTAGAACCCAGCAGTGAAGTCATTGGGTCCCAGGCTTTTCTTTACCAGGAGACATTTTATTACAGCTTCTATCTTGTTACTTGCTATTGGTCGGTTCAGGTTTTAGATTTCTTTCTGATTAAATCTTAGTAGGTTGTGTCTGGGAATTTATCCATTTCTTCTAGATTTTTCATTTTATTGAAATATTGTTGCTGAGAGTAGTCACTAATGACTCTTTGAATGTCTGTGGTTTTATTTATAATGTCTCCTTTTTCATCTCTGATTTTATTTATTTGGATCTTCTCTCTTTTTTCTTAGTGTACCTAAAGATTTGTTGCTTCTGTTTAACTTCTCAAAGAAGCAACTTTTTGTTTCATTGATGTTTTTTGTTGTATTACTTGTTTCATTTACTTCTGCTCTGACTTTTATTATCTATTTTCTTCTATTAATTTGGGGCTTAGTTTGCTTTTGCTTTTCTAGTTTTTTGAGATGCATCATTAGGTTATTTATTTCAAGTTTGTCTTCTTTTCTAATGTAGGCACTCATAGCTATAAATTCTCTCAGTACTGCTTTCATTGTATCCCATAGGTTTTGATATGTTGTGTTTTCATTATCATCTGTTTTAAAACAATTTTTAATTTCCTTTTTAATTTCTTTATTAATCCACTGGTAATTCAGGAGCATATTGTTTAATTTCCATGTGTTTCTATAGTTTCCAAAATTCCTCGTTATTTGTTTCTAGTTTTATTCTATTGTGGTCAGAAAAGATGCTTGATATTATTATTTGAAGGTTTTAAGACTTGTTTTGTTACCTAATATACAGTCTATCCTTGAGAATGATCCATGTGCTGAGGTAAAGAATGTATATTTGCAACTTTTGGATGAAATATTCTGCAAATATCTATTAGGTCCATTGGGTCTATAGTGCAGATTAAGTCCAATGTTTCTTCGTTGGTTTTGTGTCTGGAAGATCTGCCCTACGTCGAAAGTAGGGTGTTGAAGTCTCCAGCCATTATTGTATTGAGGCCTATTTCTCTCTTCAGTTCTAATAATATTTGCTTTATACATGTGGGTACTGCAGTGTTGTGTGCATATATATTTACAATTTTTCTATCCTTTTGCTGAATTGACTCCTTTATCATTATATAATGACCTTCTTTGTCTCTTTTTATAGTCCTTGTTTTGAAATCTATTTTGTCTAATGTAAGTATAACTACACTGCTTTTTTTTTTTCCATTTCCTTTGGCATGAAATATATTTTTCCACCCCTTTATATTCAGTCTATATGCATCTTCATAGTTTCTTGTAGGCAAGAAATCTTCTTTTTTAAAAAAAATCATTTAACCACTCTATGTCTTTCTGTTGGACAGCATAGTTCATTACATTCAGTGTAATTATTGATAACTAAGGACTTGCTCTTGCGATTTTGTTATGTGTTTCCTGGTTTTGTAGTCTTTTCTATTATTGATAACTAAGGACTTGCTCTTGCCATTTTGTTACTTGTTTCCTGGTTGTTTTGTAGTCTTCTCTTTCTTTTTTCTTTCTTGTTTTTAGTGAAGTTGATTTTCTCTTGTGATATGCTTAAATTCCTTGCTTCTTTTTTTGTGTGTATTTGTTTTATGTTTTTTTATTTGAGGTTAACATGAGGCTTTCAAATACTATCTCATAACTCATTATTTTCAAGTGATGACAGCTTAATACGGATTGGATAAAAAATAAACACACAAGTCCAGGTGCTGTGGCCCACGCCTGTAATCCCAGCACTTTGGGAGGCCGAGGTGGGTGGATCATGAGGTCAGGAGATCGAGACTATCCTGGCTAACACGGTGAAACCCCATCTCTACTAAAAATACAAAAAATTAGCTGGGCATGGTGGCGGGCACATGTAGTCCCAGCTACTCGGGAGGTTGAAGCAAGAGAATGGTGTGAACCCAGGAGGCGGAGCTTGCAGTGAGCCCAGATGGCGCCACTGCACTCCAGCCTGGGAGACAGAGCGAGACTCTGTCTCAAATAAATAAATTAATTAATTAAATAAAATAAAATTTAAAAAAAAATCACACACACACTAAGAAAACTAATCTAGACTATACACTTTTACTTTGTCCTCTAATTTTTTTAACTTTCTATTGTTTGTCTTTATGTCTTATTGTACTGTGTCTTAAAAAGTAGTTGTAGTTATTATTTTTAATGGGTTCATTATTTCGTCTTTCTACTTAAGAGTAGTTTACACACCACAATTACAGTGTCATAATGTTCTGTGTGTCTACTATTACCAGTGAGTTTTATACTTTCAAATGATTTCTTATTGCTCATTAACATTTTTTTCTTTCAGATTGAAGAACTCTCTTCTTGAAGTTCATGAAATCTCTTAGCTTTTGTTTGTCTGGGAAAGTCTTTATTTCTCCTTCATGCCAGAGTGTATTTTTGCCAGATACACTATTCTAGGCTAAAACTGTTTTTCCTTCAGTACTTTAAATATGTCATGCTACTGTCTCCTGGCCTGTAAAGTTTTTACTGAAAAGTCTGGGCCAGACATGTTGGAGCTCCATTGTATGTTATTTGTTTTTCTCTTGTGGCTTTTAAGATCCTTCCTTTATCTTTGGCATTGGGAGTTTGATTATTAAATTGCCTTGAGGTAGTCTTCTTTGGGTTAAATCTGCTTGGCGTTCTATAACCTTCTTGTACTTGATGTTGATGTCTTTCTGTAGGTTTGGAAAGTCCACTGTTATTAGCTCTTCAAATAAATTTTCTGCCCCTATCTCTTTCTCTGTCTCCCCTTTAAGGCCAATAACTCTTAGATTTGCCCCTTTGAGGCTATTCTCTAGGTCTTCTTGGCTTGCTTCATATTTTAAAATTCTTTTTCCTTTTGTCTTCTCTGTGAATTTTCAAGTAGCTTGTCTTCAAGCTCACTTATTCTTTTTCCTACTTAATCAATTCTGCTATTAAGAAGTTCTGTTGCATTCTTTAGTATGTCAATTGAATTTTCAACTCTAAAGTTTCTAATTCTTTTTATTTATTTCAATCTCTGTTAAATTTATCTGATAGAATTCTGAATTCCTTCTCTGTGATATGTTGAATTTCTTTGTTTCCTCAAAACAGCTATTTTGAATTGTCCTTCTGAAAGATCACATGTCTCTGTTTCTTCAGAATTGGTCCCTGGTGTCTTCTTTAGCCATTTGGTGAGGTCATGATGCTCATCTAATGAACCAAATAAGACACCAGGGACCATCCACTTCCTGAATGGTCTTGATGCTTGTGGATATTTGTTGATGTCTGGGCATTGAAGAGTATTTATTGTAGTTTTGCAGTCTGGGCTTGTTTTTGCCTCTCTTTCTTGGGAAGACTTTCCAGATATTCAAAGAACCTATGCTCCAAGCCCAATAATACTGTGGTTCTTGCAGACTCATAGAGGTGCCACCTTGGTGGTCTTGGATATCATCCAGAAGAATTCTCTAGATTACCAGGCAAAGACTCTTGTTCTATTCGTTACTTTCTCCCTAACTAATGGATTCTGTCTGTTTGTGCTGAGCTGCTTGGAGCTGAGAGTTGGGAGTTGGTGACATAAGAACCCCTGTGGCCACCATCGCGAGGACTCTCCTGGGTCAGACCTGAAGCCAGCACAGTTCTAGGTCTCACCCAAGGCCCTCTGTAACCACTACCTGGCTATTGCCTATGTTAACTCAAGGCCCTAGGGCTCTATAATCAGCAGGTAAAGAAGTGAGGTTTGTGTCCTTCCCTTCAGGGCAGTGTGATCCCCCAGTCCACAGATGGGTCCAGAGGTGCTGTCTGGAAGCCAGGGATTGGAGTCAAAAACCTTAGAAATCTACCTGGTATTCTATTCTACTGTGGCTAAGGTGGCCCTCCAATCACAAGATGAAGTTCTTCCTACTCTTCCTTTTCCTTTCCACAGGCAGAGCCTCTCTCAGTGGCCACCACCACCACCAAGAGCCCATTGGGAGCTCTGCCAGGCACCACTGATGTTCACTTAAGGCCCAGGGGCTTTTCAGTCAGCTTATGGTGACTAGGTCTAGGACTCACCCTTCATGGTAGTGGGTCCCCATCTGGCCCAGAGCAGGTCCAAAATGCTGTCCAAGAGCCTAGGCCAGAACTTGGGGACCCCAAGAGCCCACTTGGTGCTCTACCCCTCTGTGGCTGAGCTGGTACCTAAGATGCAAAACGAAGTTCACTTTACCCTTCCCTCTGCTTTTTCTGAAGTAGATGGAGTCTTTTACTGTAGCCACCACAGGTGGGAATATGCTGGAGTCTCATCTGAAGCCAGCACATCTCAGAATTTCACCCAAGGTCTATGGCTTACTACCTGAGTATTACTGTTGGTTATTCAGGACCTAAGTGTTTTTTAGTCAGCGAGTGATGAATCCTACCAGGACTGGGACCTTTCCTTCAAGGCAGCTGGTCCCCTTCCAGCCCAGGGTGTGTCTAGAAATATCCAGGAGACTAGGGCCTGGAATGGGGTACTCATGACTCTGCTCAGTGCCCTATCATATTATAGGTGAGCTGGTATCCAAGATGCGAGAGAAAGTCCTCTTTACTCTTTGCTGTCCTCTCCTCAAGGAGAAGGAAGGAGTCACTTTTGTTGCTTTGAGCTGCACTGCCTGGGATTGGGAAAGGGTTGGTGCAAACACTGCCTTAATTCTCTCAGCTGGAGTCTCACTCGGTCATGTGTTACCCTAGTACATGGGCTCTAAGATCAGCCTAGCACTAAGACTTGCCTAAGAAATGTAGCCCTTGTGTCCTAGACTGCCATTCAGATTTACCCAGGACCTAAAACCACTTTAGCCTGCAGTAGCAAGGCTTGCTGAAACTCAAAGTTCTGACCACTGGGATAGATGATTCCTCTCTGGCTAGGGCTGGTCCAAATTGTTCCCTCTGTGGGTAGGCACAAGCTGAACCTTGTTCCCTCTGTGGGTAGACACCAGCTGAACCCAGCATGGATTTGCTCTTCGCTGTGACAGGGCAGCACAGAGTTCAATACCAAGTCTCAGTCACTGTGCTATTTCTCCAAGCCCACAGATTCTCTCTCTGTGCCTTGTGGCCACTGCTAGGGAACAGGGGAGTGGTGGTGTCAGTGTTTCAAGATTGTCTTTTCTACCCTCCTCAGTGCCTCTTTCAGCAATATAAAGTTAAAGACCAGATACTGTGAGTGTGTACTTGATTTTTGGTTCTTATGATGATGCTTTTATGTGTGTAGTTGTTAAAATTTCATGTTCCTGCAGGGGCAGGGACACTTAGTGGAGGCTTGTGTTCAGCCATCTTGCTCCCAACTGACAATTTTTTTTACAAAGCTTACTTGTATATGCAGAAATGAAACAATCAATATTTTGTATATGTCACCTTATTATATCATGCTAAATTCTCTCCAGAATTTATTCCTAGAAGCGGCATCACATCTTCAACTTTAGTAGATGCTAACTTTCCTAGATAGTGTCAATTACTCTCCAAAGTGGTTGTGCCAATTTAAACTCCCCCCAGCAGTTGTGAGAATTCCTGTTGCTTCAGATGTTTGTCATACTTTTAAACTTTTTGTTAGATCTAATGGGTATAAAAGATAACTTATTGTGACTTTAACTTGTATTTCCCTGATTACTTTTAATGTTGAACATTTTTCCATTAGTTGCTTCAGGATTCTCCCACTATATAGTGCCTATTTATAGCCTTTGTTCATTTTTCTGTTGACTTTGTTTGGATCCCGATTTGAACTAAAAATTGCAAAAATGTTTTATGAAACAATCCAGAAAATTAGAGATCTGACTTTATATTTAAATATATTTAATTTGTTTAGGTGTGATAATGATATTGAGTGTTACATTTTTAATAATATTCCTTAGTTTTTAAGCACACATACTGCACATACTGAAATATATAGATGAAATGATGCGATTATTAGTTTATGGGTAGAAGGTAGTATGAGGTATACATGGAACATAATCAGGAATTAATTGTTAATTATTGGAGATGGTAGTGGTTCATGGGGGTTATTATATCATTTTCTCTATTTTTAAAAATCATCTATAATTTTTCATAATAAAAATCAATATAAGATTGGACAATAAAAAGAGAAAGAACACAAATAAATAAAATTAGGAATAATAAAGGGGACATATGGACAGATACATCAAAAATTAAAAGTGAATATTACTACTGTTCCTGTAATTCAATACATTTGAAAGTTTAGATGAAAACAGTAATCTTATCCAAACATACATATTTCTAAAATTGATTTAGGAAGAAATAAGGAACTGTATAAAATAATCATTAAAGAATAAATAAGAAATCAAGACTTCCTGTCTTCTACCAAGAAACCTAACCCAGGTAGAGGCTT
Source organism: Macaca nemestrina (assembly GCF_043159975.1). Lineage (NCBI taxonomy): Eukaryota > Metazoa > Chordata > Mammalia > Primates > Cercopithecidae > Macaca > Macaca nemestrina. The sequence continues at coordinate 78,528,169 of NC_092135.1, read as the reverse complement.
CATACACTAGTTTTACCAAACATTCAAGTCATAAATCTTCAACGTACATAAACTATTTCAGTGAATAAACAGAGGAAAAATTCTCAGATTCATTTACAAGCTTTGTATAATCTTAATACCAAACCTAGACTAAGACAGTTCAAGTAAAGAAAATTTTAAGCCAATTTTATTTCCATGTCAAATCCAATATATAAAAGAATACATATCATATCACAAGTAAATAGGGCTTATCTAGGGGATTACAAGAAGTTTTACCTCTGAAAAGTCTATTAATGTAATATACTCATTTACAAATTGAAGGAGAAATTATTCATATAATTTTTTCAATTAATTTAAGAAAGCATTTAATAAAAGTTCTCTTCAAGATTTAAAATATTAGCTAAGTATAGAAAGGAGTTCCTTCACCTAAGAAGGTTATCAAAAATCTATAAAAAGTATATTCCTCAAAAGCATTCTCACTAAAATGAAACAAGAACATCCACTACCTTTGAGTCTATTGCATTTCGATAGACTTGTGGTCTTGGTCACATCAATACAAGTGAGCTCAGTAACTTTTCTGATACAACCACAATCTGCAAAAATCAAGTGTTCCTCTATATCAGTAAATCAATAATAACAAATTATATAATGTAATAGAACAAAGATCATATTCACCATAGGAGAAAACATCTCTCCAAATATCTCTGGTTACACATGCAGGCACAGATACACTAAACACACAAAATGTAATATAAATGGAAGTTATTGTAAAGAATACATTTATTTATTAACTTATACTGATCAAGATATCACAGAGACCTTTACATGTTAGCAACTTGAAATACAATCACCTATCTTAATGATCACATAGCATTACCTTTTAAAACTATCGAACATTCAAAGTTCTGTTAGTTGATATTTAGGTTATTTCTAGTTTTAGCAACATTATACACAGCAGTGTGTTGAACATTTTTATGTAACAATCTTTGGGGGTTTGTGAGAAATTTCCTTAGTGTAAATATCTGAACTCATCAGGAACCACTTCACTAGCTGAGAACACAATTATGGACTTTAAATTCTTCAAATTAATCACTCTAAGCCCTGTCACTTTACTAGAGACAAATCTATTATCACTATTTTGAGAACTTTCCCTTCATTTTTTAAATGTCTAAAAACCCAGAGATTTGCTTAGTGTTGCTTTATAAATGCTAGACTGAGAGATAATTGGAAAAATCTGATATAGCTACTGGTACCTTTGTAGCATTAGCTGCTTCTGGACATTTAAGACTGGCCCTGCCTATCTCTTGCTAACTCCTCTTTCCCCTTGCTCCCAGTCCCTGGTCTTTTTTTAATTCTTTGAGCAAACAGTGAGCTTTCCTGCCACAGAGAATATGCTGTTCCCTCTGAGTCATTCCTATTCACCTCCCTCCCCACTCCTGTCACATCTTTGCATGGTTAACTCCTTAGTTATTCTTCACACTTTAGTCTTAAGTACAGCTTTCTAAGGGAGGATTTCACACTCATTCCCTGGCTTTCTTACCCTTATATACAAACAACAAGGGCCCCTGTCCTGGCCTCATATTTGAGAGGACGCTTTGTATCAAACACATACACACATTAAAGAACCAAGCCCCTCTGTCATTTGTGGTCTTATCCTGCACTCAACATTAGTACAGCACCACCTATAATCATAAATATCAGGTCTAATTAACCAACACCAATTAGTACCCAGGAAATGATCCTTCCAAAATCTTGCCCTATGTTCCTGAAATAAAAGTGTTCAGTTCATATTGCGAAAGTTTGTGGGTTGTGCTGCTCTTTACATTGAAGGTGGAAAAAGCTAGGAAATGTGGAAAGAATTTGATCCATGGAAGTTCTTAGGTAAGAAAAAAGTCAAATTAATTCACTTGTCAAATTCTTCCTCTCAGATTCTGTGAATGCAATAGATTCTTACATAGCACACAGCATCTATTTTTGTTTGTTTCTTATGGCATTCCAATTTATAGTTTAGAAGTACTCATGAATTGGCACTGTATTTGCAAAAGTTGCAAATGGTGGCTGTGGAAGATTTTGCAATGTCAAACCATTCATATTATTCTTATTTTGCATATATGTAGATCTAGATACAGAGGAAGTATAGATTTTTTTATGTTGGTAACTAGGAGACTACTGAATATTAAAATAGTTTTTAATGTTTATAAATTATGCAATATAATTTAAAATAAAAATGATTCAGTTTTATTTAAATATTTTTGTTTAAATATTTGACATTTAATCATTTAATAATATAATTTAATAATATTTACCCTTTAATTTTAATGGTAATTTGAATATTTCAGAAGAAAAATACTCTGAAGAACATATAAGAAAAATAATTTTAACTTTTCAGTGTTTAACGTTTTATGTTATTTTACTTTGTTGTAATGCAAATACATTAAATTAGCTCATAATTGTCAATAGAACAAAAATTATGTAAAAAACTTGTTGCAACAACACAACCAGTGAATTTGGTTTAAGGAAGATAAGAAAATGAATGTTATAGAATGAATATGTAATAATTTATAATTTATATATTCTGTTATCTTATTAGTCATCCAAACATTTTAGACCTATCAATGGAACATCTAGATATACGCAATAACAAATTCAATCATCTTGATATTTTCCCCGCTTTTAGTCATATTCAAACAAGAACTTTACATATGATTTTTAATTTTGTCATCATAAAGGCATATTTGTCAGGGTATGAGAACATAAATATGCTATTTAATAGTTTGATTTAATAAAGATTGAGATGTATGGTAATTGGGCCTGTGTTTTGTACTTTTGTCCTGACTCTTGCAAAGGTTAGGAGTGGGCCTAACCCTGTGGAGGTCAGGTTCTTTGTAAAAAGAAATCATGGATTTGTTCCTTCAGCGTATTCATTCTGTTTTAAATTATTCATCTGTTAGTGTGATTTTGACTGAATTCCCTACTAGGTTTTAAGCTCCATGATAACTGAGAATGTTTCTGTTGCTGTATCACTTCTCCAGAACCTAACTGGCTGACATAGGCACTCACTAGATATTTAGCGAGTAAATAACTGATGAATGTTTGCCTACTCTTGTGGTGAGGTATTTCCTAACCAAGATATCTGCTGGTGCCACAGTAATGTTCCATGCTTGTGCTCCAAGATCACAGCTCTTTTATTTTATATGCACATGGTTGAGTGTCCTTCTCATAGCAAGATTACAAGGCTAAGGTAACTGGAGTGGGAAGGGAATCTAGCTTCAGTAATATGTAGTGTTAGAACCATTTCTACTCCCGGAACTCTCAGATCTGGTGTTAAGCCCAAGTCACCAACCTAAAATCTCTCTCTTAGAAGCAGAACTTATTAGGAGCTATTTGATCTACCCTAGCAAGTTTCCTGATTTTAATAATCACAGTAGATTTGTATTAGGCATTAATAATGTTCAATTTTCCTCTATTTCTGGATACTTGGGGAATTAAACTCTCCATTTCCTTGATGATAAGTACAACCATGTGACTATGTGGCTAGTTGCGGTTAATGAAATGTGAGCAAAAGTGAAATACAGCTCTTTCGGGCTTCTGTTGTTGAGAAGATTGTAGAAGCTTGTGGTGGCATGGCTGCATCTTAAGCTGGTAGAGCAATGGTAAATATATTTTATTTATTTATTTATTTATTTAGAGATGGAGTTTTGCTCTTGTTGCTCAGGCTGGAGTGGCGCGATCTCAGCTCATGCCAATCTCCACCTCCCAGGTTCAAGCACTTCTCCTGCCTCAGCCTCCCGAGTAGCTGGAATTACAGGCACCCACCACCAAATCTTAAACCACAGCTCATTATTAGCTTTCAAAATAGTGAAATACTTCTTATACTTCAGAGTATGAAATAACTTGCACCATGAATGTTTAAAATATATGTTACTTGGGCATGGGTTCATTTCTAAATTTGGAATGTCATGGGGCAAGCCCAAAATGTGAATTGGAAAAGAGACTGATTAGCTCTTAAAATGTAGGTGGAGTAGAAGTCTATAAAATTTTTCTAACACTTAACACACACGTGTATACATACACAAATTTTTCAGTTATAATACCTAGGATGACATACGTACAATGTTTTTAAAATTAGTAAGTAGTTATATCAGTTTGCTAGGGCTGCTGTAACTAAGTACCACAGACAGGGTGGCTAAAACAACAAAAATGTATTGTGTTACAGTTCTGAAGGCTAGAAGTCCGAAATTGAGATGTTGGTTCCTTCTGAGGGAAAAATCTATTCCAGTCCTCTCTCATTGGGTTGTACATGGCCATCTTCTCCGTATATATTTTCACATCATCTTCCCTGAATGTATATCTCTGTGTCCAAATTTTCCCTTTTTATGAGAATAATATTGAATTAGGGACCACTCTAATGAACTCATTTTAACTTGATTGCCTCTGAAAAGATTCTATGTCCAAATAAGTCTACACTCTGAGGCCCTGATGTTAGGACTTCAACATATATATTTTTGGGGGATGTAATCAAACCAGCAACAGTAGTTCTTTGTATGCATTAATTAAATCAATAATTTATTGAGAATCTACTACACTGCAGGTACCAAGTTAGGTGCTGGGGATCCAGTGGTGAAAATATACAAATGCAGGGTTTGACATCATGCTGCATGTGCTCTAGTGGGAGAGACAAATATTAACTGGCAAATGTCATAAACAAATTAAAATTTTCACAGAAGTACTGTGATGGAGAGAAGAGATAAAAGTAGAAAAATTTTACATAATCAGAACATTCAGGAGAGGTTTCCTTAAGAAAATAGATTGAATAGAGATCTGGGGGACACCAATGAGGGAATATTTTCCAGGTTAAATAAACAGTGTGTATAAATGCTTTGTGATGGTTTGGAATATAGTGAGTACAGAAAACTGAATATAAGCCACTATGTGTGGAAGAGAATGAGGTTGAGGATGGTGTGAGATAATGCTGGAGATGAGGAGTGGCTGAGAAACCCACATAAATCCTTGCATTTCACTTTATCTTAATAAATGATCTTAGACATAATTATTCTTTTTCAAAAGACTGCTCTGGCTTCATATAGAAACAAGCATAAGGGAGGATGAAGAAGACTGAGGAAATATTATGATATTAACCCAGGAGCGTGTCATTCTGGCCAGGGCTAGATTGAGTGCAGTAGAGATTGACAAAAAGAGATATTTGGTAAATAAAATTGAAAGGACTTCATGTTAGATTTGGAAAGGAAGATAAGACACAATAATATAGTATAAATATATGGTGTTCCCATTCTCTGAGCTAGGAAACACTGATTTGGGAGAAAATAACATGAATTACATTTTTGGTTTGTTGAATATGAGGTAATTTTGAAAACTTAAGAGAAAATGTCAAGTAGACAATTGGTTTAAGATTTCAGAGAGGTGGCTATCATGAACATAAGAAGAGAAGATAGTCTAAGACAGAAATTTGAGGAACTTCAAATTTTCATGGTCTGCTTAAATAGAATAAACCAGAGGAGAAATGGCAAATAGAACAGAAGGAAAACCAGCTGATTGTTGCTTCAAGGAAACAAATGAAAGAAAATGCTTCAAGTAGAAGTGAATGGTCAAGAGCATTCATGCTGCTGAGTCTTATTTAAGAATATAAGCTCCACAACGGATCTTTACTTTGTTCTCTGATATGTCCCAAGTATATGTTCCTCAAGCACAGTGAGTGCTCAGTAAATAATTGTTAAATGTTGTGACGGTTAATTTTATGTGTCAACTTGACAGGGCTAAGGGATGTCCAGATAGCTTGTCAGATATTATTTCTGGGAGCATCTATAAAGGTGTTTCTGGCCAAGATTAGCATTTGAATCAGTAGACTGAGTAAAGAAGATTCATCCTCACCTCACGTTGGTGAGAATTAGCCAACCCATTGAGGGTCAGGAATAGAACAAACAGGCTGAGGAAAGGCAAATTCTCCCCTCTCTTAAGCTTGTACATGCATCTTCTGCTGCTCTTGGACTTTGGAGCTCGTGATTCTCAGGACTTCCAACTCTAGGACTTACACAACATTCTGTCTCCACTCCCCCAACAACCCTGAACCTGGTTCTCAGTCCTTCAGCCTCAAACTGGGAATTACACCATGAGATTCCCTGGTTCTCATGGAATCACATCACTGGCTTTCCTGGTTATCCAACTTGCAGACAGCATATCATGGGACCTTCCCAGTCTCCATAATTCTATGAGCCAATTTCCATAATAAATCTCTATCTCTCTATCTATCTATCTATCTATCTATCTATCTATCTATCTATCTATCTATTATCTATCTATCTATCTATCTATCTATCTATCTATCTATCTATCTATCCATCTATCCATCTATCCTATTGACCTATTTCTCTGGATAACTCTGACTAATACAAATGTTGAATGAAGTAGGATAAAGATAAAGACCAAAAAGTACCCTTTTGACTAAACTTTCTGGAGCTGATTAGTGAGTTTAGGGATTTTTTTTGATGGAGTGATGAATGAAGGAGTCAAGCTGGAGTGGTTGAAGGAGGAGTGGGATATGAGGAAATGGAGAAGGTGGTGAATAGACAACTCTTATAGGAATGTTGGTTGTGATGGAGATAAAGGGAGTGTGGGATCAAGGGACAGTTTTGGTTTTTCTTAGTTTTATTTTTTAATAGGATAGTACTCAAAAACTTGCAAAAACTTGAGGGGAAGAATCAAATTGAGAGCACATGTTGAAAGGCAGAGAGTAGAGAATACATACATATTTTCAAGTGTGTATTTGTGAAAATATGATAATGGTAGAGATCTAAACATAGAGGCATTGGCCTTAGAGAGCTGGAAGGAAATGTCTTTAATTGTAATAGGAGGAGATGAAATAGAATAGGTGTTGATATAGGTAGATTGTATGTTTAAAAACCAAGGAATACCCATCAAATGGCTCAATTTTTCTCAGAAAACAAGTGGTAAGATTATCTGCTAAAGATAAAGAGAAGTAAGGTGGGGAGAGGTGTTTGATGTTTGAGAAAAGCACAATTAGCTTCAAATTGTTGTTATAAAAAGGAGAAAAGTTAACTAGAGACACTAAGGTAGTTAAAAATACTGAGGGTACATTTAAAATTGATCATCATTAATTTATGGAAAATATGTCTGCTCTCTTTGTAAGGGTAAGGATGGAACCATTTTAAAATGCTTGCCTTAATGCTATAGAGACAAAATGAGTTAGAAACTATATCAGCTCTGTCATTTATTCTGGGCACAAACAGAATAAAGTTATTTGCTTGTATTTCCCTATAGACTTAGTATATTTCCCTAGGCAAAAATGTAACTCATTCATTTTGAAAATGAATTTTGAATGTTTGAAAATCCTCTTAATGTATTTATAGTATATTGACATAAAGATATGTTTATTACCCTTATGATATTTGTCAAATTATGTTTTTATTTGACCATATGTTTATCTGAGTTTAAATTCACTGGTGCTAACAACATATATGAATTAGAATCAACAAAATGCTTTTGCTCTTGTCAATATGACCAATCTTTAAATGTACATACTCCGATATGTTGGAGTTGATTTGATTTAGAAAATTGACTAGTTGAAGATTAAATTCCTACAACATCCATATCTAGACATTTAACTCAATTCATAGTTCTAGCGGACATAAAATCACAGCATAAAGCAAACTAAGAGAAACTAAACACAATATCATGCAAATGAGTTAGGATGCTTTAAAATTGATATTAATCATTCATTTTTTGATGGGTAATGATAAGTCAAATTGGCATGCCATATTTTACTTTTGAGCATGTTAATTTGACAATATCTGTGAAATAAAGATAAGATAATGTAATATTTGGTGAACTGTATTTTTTTGTTATTTGTGCATTGTATTCTTTTTTTTTTAAATTTATTTATTATTATTATACTTTAAGTTGTAGGGTACATGTGCATAACGTGCAGGTTTGTTACATATGTATACTTGTGCCATGTTGGTGTGCTGCACCCATCAACTCGTCATTTACATCAGGTATAACTCCCAATGCAATCCCTCCCCCCTCCCCCCTCCCCATGATAGGCCCCGGTGTGTGATGTTCCCCTTCCTGAGTCCAAGTGATCTCATTGTTCAGTTCCCACCTATGAGGGAGAACATGCGGTGTTTGGTTTTCTGTTCTTGTGATAGTTTGCTAAGAATGATGGTTTCCAGCTGCATCCATGTCCCTACAAAGGACACAAACTCATCCTTTTTGATGGCTGCATAGTATTCCATGGTGTATATGTGCCACATTTTCTTAATCCAATCTGTCACTGATGGACATTTGGGTTGATTCCAAGTCTTTGCTATTGTGAATAGTGCTGCAATAAACATACGTGTGCATGTGTCTTTATAGCAGCATAATTTATAATCCTTTGGGTATATACCCAGTAATGGGATGGCTGGGTCGTATGGTATATCTAGTTCCAGATCCTTGAGGAATCGCCATACTGTTTTCCATAATGGTTGAACTAGTTTACAATCCCACCAACAGTGTAAAAGTGTTCCTATTTCTCCACATCCTCTCCAGCACCTGTTGTTTCCTGACTTTTTAATGATCGCCATTCTAACTGGTGTGAGATGGTATCTCATTGTGGTTTTGATTTGCATTTCTCTGATGGCCAGTGATGATGAGCATTTTTTCATGTGTCTGTTGGCTGTATGAATGTCTTCTTTTGAGAAATGTCTGTTCATATCCTTTGCCCACTTTTTGATGGGGTTGTTTGTTTTTTTCTTGTAAATTTGTTTGAGTTCTTTGTAGGTTCTGGATATTAGCCCTTTGTCAGATGAGTAGATTGCAAAAATTTTCTCCCATTCTGTAGGTTGCCTGTTCACTCTGATGGTAGTTTCTTTTGCTGTGCAGAAGCTCTTTAGTTTAATGAGATCCCATTTGTCAATTTTGGCTTTTGCTGCCGTTGCTTTTGGTGTTTTAGACATGAAGTCTTTGCCCATGCCTATGTCCTGAATGGTACTACCTAGGTTTTCCTCTAGGATTTTTATGGTACTAGGTCTAACATTTAAGTCTCTAATCCATCTTGAATTAATTTTCGTATAAGGAGTAAGGAAAGGATCCAGTTTCAGCTTTCTACTTATGGCTAGCCAATTTTCCCAGCACCATTTATTAAATAGGGAATCCTTTCCCCATTTCTTGTTTCTCTCACGTTTGTCAAAGATCAGATGGCTGTAGATGTGTGGTATTATTTCTGAGGACTCGGTTCTGTTCCATTGGTCTATATCTCTGTTTTGGTACCAGTACCATGCTGTTTTGGTTACTGTAGCCTTGTAGTATAGTTTGAAGTCAGGTAGCGTGATGCCTCCAGCTTTGTTCTTTTGACTTAGGATTGTCTTGGAGATGCGGGCTCTTTTTTGGTTCCATATGAACTTTAAAGCAGTTTTTTCCAATTCTGTGAAGAAACTCATTGGTAGCTTGATGGGGATGGCATTGAATCTATAAATTACCTTGGGCAGTATGGCCATTTTCACGATATTGATTCTTCCTATCCATGAGCATGGTATGTTCTTCCATTTGTTTGTGTCCTCTTTTATTTCACTGAGCAGTGGTTTGTAGTTCTCCTTGAAGAGGTCCTTTACATCCCTTGTAAGTTGGATTCCTAGGTATTTTATTCTCTTTGAAGCAATTGTGAATGGAAGTTCATTCCTGATTTGGTTCTCTGTTTGTCTGTTACTGATGTATAAGAATGCTTGTGATTTTTGCACATTAATTTTGTATCCTGAGACTTTGCTGAAGTTGCTTATCAGCTTAAGGAGATTTTGGGCTGAGACAATGGGGTTTTCTAAATATACAATCATGTCATCTGCAAACAGGGACAGTTTGACTTCTTCTTTTCCTAACTGAATACCCTTGATTTCTTTCTCTTGCCTAATTGCCCTAGCCAGAACTTCCAGCACTATGTTGAATAGGAGTGGTGAGAGAGGGCATCCCTGTCTTGTGCCAGTTTTCAAAGGGAATTTTTCCAGTTTTTGCCCATTCAGTATGATATTGGCTGTGGGTTTGTCATTAATAGCTCTTATTATTTTGAGGTACGTTCCATCAATACCGAATTTATTGAGCGTTTTTAGCATGAAGGGCTGTTGAATTTTGTCAAAAACCTTTTCTGCATCTATTGAGATAATCACGTGGTTCTTGTCTTTGGTTCTGTTTATATGCTGGATTATGTTTATTGATTTGCGAATGTTGAACCAGCCTTGCATCCCAGGGATGAAGCCCACTTGATCATGGTGGATAAGCTTTTTGATGTGTTGCTGAATCTGGTTTGCCAGTATTTTATTGAGGATTTTTGCATCGATGTTCATCAGGGATATTGGTCTAAAATTCTCTTTTTTTGTTGTGTCTCTGCCAGGCTTTGGTATCAGGATGATGTTGGCCGCATAAAATGAGTTAGGGAGGATTCCCTCTTTTTCTATTGATTGGAATAGTTTCAGAAGGAATGGTACCAACTCCTCCTTGTACCTCTGGTAGAATTCAGCTGTGAATCCATCTGGTCCTGGACTTTTTTTGGTTAGTAGGCTATTAATTATTGCCTCAATTTCAGAGCCTGCTATTGGTCTATTCAGGGATTCAACTTCTTCCTGGTTTAGTCTTGGAAGAGTGTAAGTGTCCAGGAAATTATCCATTTCTTCTAGATTTTCCAGTTTATTTGCGTAGAGGTGTTTATAGTATTCTCTGATGGTAGTTTGTATTTCTGTGGGGTCGGTGGTGATATCCCCTTTATCATTTTTAATTGCGTCAATTTGATTCTTCTCGCTTTTCTTCTTTATTAGTCTTGCTAGTGGTCTGTCAATTTTGTTGATCTTTTCAAAAACCCAACTCCTGGATTCATTGATTTTTGGAGAGTTTTTTGTGTCTCTATCTCCTTCAGTTCTGCTCTGATCTTAGTTATTTCTTGCCTTCTGCTAGCTTTCGAATGTGTTTGCTCTTGCTTCTCTAGTTCTTTTAATTGCGATGTTAGAGTGTCAATTTTAGATCTTTCCTGCTTTCTCTTGTGGGCATATAGTGCTATAAATTTCCCTCTACACACTGCTTTAAATGTGTCCCAGAGATTCTGGTATGTTGTATCTTTGTTCTCATTGGTTTCAAAGAACATCTTTATATCTGCCTTCATTTCGTTATGTACCCAGTAGTCATTCAGGAGCAGGTTGTTCAGTTTCCATGTAGTTGAGCGGTTTTGATTGAATTTCTTAGTCTTGAGTTCTAGTTTGATTGCACTGTGGTCTGAGAGACAGTTTGTTATAATTTCTGTTCTTGTACATTTGCTGAGGAGTGCTTTACTTCCAATTACATGCTCGATTTTGGAGTAAGTACGATGTGGTGCTGAGAAGAATGTATATTCTGTTGATTTGGGGTGGAGAGTTCTATAGATGTCTATTAGGTCTGCTTGCTGCAGAGATGAGTTCAATTCCTGGATATCCTTGTTAACTTTCTGTCTCGTTGATCTGTCTAATGTTGACAGTGGAGTGTTGAAGTCTCCCATTATTATTGTATGGGAGTCTAAGTCTCTTTGTAAGTCTCTAAGGACTTGCTTTATGAATCTGGGTGCTCCTGTATTGGGTGCATATATATTTAGGATAGTTAGCTCTTCCTGTTGAATTGATCCCTTTACCATTATGTAATGGCCTTCTTTGTCTCTTTGGATCTTTGATGGTTTAAAGTCTGTTTTATCAGAGACTAGTATTGCAACCCCCACTTTTTTTGTTCTCCATTTGCTTGGTAGACCTTCCTCCATCCCTTTATTTTGAGCCTATGTATGTCTCTGCGTGTGAGATGGGTCTCCTGAATACAGCAGACTGATGGGTCTTGACTCTTTATCCAGTTTGCCAGTCTGTGTCTTTTAATTGGAGCATTTAGTCCATTTACATTTAAGGTTAAGATTGTTATGTGTGAACTTGATCCTGCCATTATGATATTAACTGGTTATTTTGCTCGTTAGTTGATGCAGTTTCTTCCTAGCCTCAATGGTCTTTACATTTTGGCATGTTTTTGCAATGGCTGGTACCAGTTGTTCCTTTCCATGTTTAGTGCTTCCTTCAGGGTCTCTTGTAAGGCAGGCCTAGTGGTGACAAAATCTCTAAGCATTTGCTTATCTGTAAAGGATTTTATTTCTCCTTCACTTATGAAACTTAGTTTGGCTGGATATGAAATTCTGGGTTTAAAATTCTTTTCTTTAAGAATGTTGAATATTGGCCCCCACTCTCTTCTGGCTTGGAGAGTTACTGCCGAGAGATCTGCTGTTAGTCTGATGGGCTTCCCTTTGTGGGTAACCCGACCTTTCTCTCTGGCTGCCCTTAAGATTTTTTCCTTCATTTCAACTTTGGTGAATCTGGCAATTATGTGTCTTGGAGTTGCTCTTCTCGAGGAGTATCTTTGTGACGTTCTCTGTATTTCCTGGATTTGAATGTTGGCCTGCCCTACTAGGTTGGGGAAGTTCTCCTGGATGATATCCTGAAGAGTGTTTTCCAACTTGGTTCCATTTTCCCCCTCACTTTCAGGCACCCCCATCAGACGTAGATTTGGTCTTTTTACATAATCCCATACTTCTTGCAAGCTTTGTTCATTTCTTTTTCTTCTTTTTTCTTTTGGTTTCTCTTCTCGCTTCATTTCATTCATTTGATCCTCAATCGCAGATACTCTTTCTTCCAGTTGATCGAGTCAGTTACTGAAGCTTGTGCATTTGTCACGTATTTCTCGTGTCATGGTTTTCATCTCTTTCATTTCATTTATGACCTTCTCTGCATTAATTACTCTAGCCATCAATTCTTCCACTTTGTTTTCAAGATTTTTAGTTTCTTTGCGCTGGGTACGTAATTCCTCCTTTAGCTCTGAGAAATTTGATGGACCGAAGCCTTCTTGTCTCATCTCGTCAAAGTCATTCTCTGTCCAGCTTTGATCCGTTGCTGGCGATGAGCTGCGCTCCTTTGCCGGGGGAGATGCACTCTTATTTTTTGAATTTCCAGCTTTTCTGCCCTGCTTTTTCCCCATCTTTGTGGTTTTATCTGCCTCTGGTCTTTGATGATGGTGATGTACTGATGGGGTTTTGGTGTAGGTGTCCTTCCTGTTTGATAGTTTTCCTTCTAACAGTCAGGACCCTCAGCTGTAGGTCTGTTGGAGATTGCTTGAGGTCCACTCCAGACCCTGTTTGCCTGGGTATCAGCAGCAGAGGCTGCAGAAGATAGAATATTTCTGAACAGCGAGTGTACCTGTCTGATTCTTGCTTTGGAAGCTTCCTCTCAGGGGTGTACTCCACCCTGTGAGGTGTGGGGTGTCAGACTGCCCCTAGTGGGGGATGTCTCCCAGTTAGGCTACTCAGGGGTCAGGGACCCACTTGAGCAGGGAGTCTGTCCCTTCTCAGATCTCAACCTCCGTGTTGGGAGATCCACTGCTCTCTTCAAAGCTGTCAGACAGAGTCGTTTGTGTCTGCAGAGGTTTCGGCTGTGTTTGTTATTTTCCTGTCCCCAGAGGTGGAGTCTACAGAGACAGGCAGGTTTCCTTGAGCTGCTGTGAGCTCCACCCAGTTTGAGCTTCCCAGCAGCTTTGTTTACCTACTTAAGCCTCAGCAATGGTGGGCGCCCCTCCCCCAGCCTTGCTGCTGCCTTGCCGGTAGATCACAGACTGCTGTGCTAGCAATGAGGGAGGCTCCGTGGGTGTGGGACCCTCCCAGCCAGGTGTGGGATATGATCTCCTGGTGTGCCTGTTTGCTTAAAGCGCAGTATTGGGGTGGGAGTTACCCGATTTTCCAGGTGTTGTATGTCTCAGTTCCCCGGCTAGGAAAAGGGATTCCCTTCCCCCTTGCGCTTCCCAGGTGAGGCAATGCCTCGCCCTGCTTCAGCTCTCGCTGGTCGGGCTGCAGCAGCCGACCAGCACCTATCGTCCGGCACTCCCCAGTGAGATGAACCCAGTACCTCAGTTGAAAATGCAGAAATCACCGGTCTTCTGTGTCGCTCGCGCTGGGAGTTGGAGACTGGAGCTGTTCCTATTCGGTCTACTTGCTCCGCCCCCTTGTGCATTGTATTCTTTGCAGACAACACATGCTTGAGCACATATATTTTGATTATAAATCAAAATAAAACATTTACATTTTAAAAGTGTAAAATTTAGCCAACTTCAATTCTTTACATATATAATGTTAAGAAATTAATTGTGTTTTTAGAAAGGAGAAAGTCTGTTTGAACTTTGTTATTCTTATAGGCAATATCTCTTCTAGTATATTTATTTTTTAACAATTTGATTGAAGGAAATTCACAAATATTTCTCGATTAAATCAATTTTTGTTCTTTAAATGTTTACTAATAATTTTGGTCATTATGAGATTTAATGGTCTTCTAATTATTATTTCTTTTATGGCATTATAAATACTATAGAATGTAAAATTTACAAAATGTCATAGATAAATTAATCCAATAAAAATTTGGTAGCAGCCATAAGTTAGCTATGTTTGCAGAGGGCTTGCATAGTTGTTAATCTGTTGTTCAGCAATTATAATTAGATTCCACAAAATCATTGGGATTCCATGATGTTGAATTTAACTTTAGAGAACATCACGCCAACAGAGAATGGTAGGAGGAGCTGCTGACAGCTTAATGGTCTCCATTGGATAGTCACCAATGACTCACTGTGTTTTTCTGAGGTCCACATATTGGATAGGCTGACTCACTTGTTTTGAAACAAAATTAAGAGAAAGATTCTATAGTTTCCATCCTCCTGTTTTCCTAATGCAGCATGTTGCATTTATATAAACAAGCTTGTATTGCTGTGGTTATTTGAAAGAATAATCTACTCTGACAAGGATGTGGATTCCAGGCATATGATAAGTGGCATAGTATTGAGACTTCATTTATGAAAACAGAGCAGCAGCCGAAGATTTAAGGAGACAGGTAACGGGTCAGTACTTGAGGAAAAAGAAATGTAACATCAGACATAATAACTTCATGAACTTGAAGTTATATCAGAAATTAACCCTCATCAATTTGAGGACTGCCTGAGTCTGCCCATCTCAGGCATATTCAAAGTAGCCATCAGACCCTACTGCTCACTACCAATGGTGTGGTACAATGCCGAATGCCCTTACTCCTACAATCAGGATATGGAAATTTGCTTTCTTTGTGGAGGACAGTTTTAATTTATGCATATTTTTCTTAATTTTCCTCTGAAAACCCAAACACTTTTACATATGTAGAAGTTCTAGAACACATACAGAAGTGTGTTAGTTTTCAGAGGAAAATAAAGAAAACTATGCATAAACTAAAATTGCAGAAGTTCAACATGTGTAGAATTTCTCTGCCTAAAATGTTTTTTCTTGCCCACCTCATACATCATTACCTTGTCCCAGACTCCTTCCAATTTCTTGTCTGCCTTGTTTTTGCTTCTACTTTTGAGAAATTATGGACATATTTCCTTTTATTTGCAGCATCACTCCTCACCCATCACCTTTTGTTTTCTTCTCTATGTCACATCTCACTGATCCTAACTGATATTAGGTCCTCTCACTTGGAAGTACCTTTCTGTGTAAAACTTCATTATAGCAGTCCGCTTTCTCTGGTAACAGTTCATTTACTCAAACATTCTGCCATTGCATCATGGGCTCCTAGATGGCAATAACTCTGCCTCATTTTCCTTTGTGTTCCCACTGCTTATGATGTAACTTCTGTCAATATTAATGCCTTTTTTACATATACTGTTTCTGAGATAGAAAATTGAGTCCCTTTAGTCATTCACTGAACCTCCTTGGGTATATAGCAAATATTTTGTTTACAGTCTCTCATTTGTCTTTTAATGACAGTTATGGTGTCTTTTGCTACACAGAGAATATTAATCATCGTGAAGTCAAATATGTCAGTATTTTTCATAATGGTTTTGTTTTATTTCTTGCCTATGAAGATGGTCCTTATGTAACAATGATAAAAATGTTTTTTCTGTATTTCCTTTTAATGCTTTCATCCATTTTTTTTGCTTTTTAATCTTAAGAACTATACATTTAGTCAATGGTCTTTTCTATTAAAGGACCATTGGAGAATTGTATAGTCATCACTGTTTGTCAGTTAATTGAGGAAGAGGAGCTTGAAACTCTGACATTATATAAACAACTTCAGATTTTCTGTGACTCGGAACTTCTGGAGGAATAGAACCTTAAGATATGTCACATAGGACTGCTCCTGGAATTATGAAATGACCCCAAAATGTAGGATTCTAGGGAGTATTTTTTAGTTAGTGGGATAAAGTTCAACTATAGAATGGTTTAATTATTTTATTTCTTAGTTTTGATGACTTTCGGTGTTATTGAAGTATTATTCCTTTAAAATTTACAATTTCAAATCGTTGATGGTTTATAGGACATAGTTTGCTAGGGCTGCTATAACAAAGTACCACAGATTGGGGGTTTAAAAACCAAAAATTTATTTTATCATAATTCCGGAGGCTAGAAATTTGAGAACAATGTGTAGGTAAGGTTGGTGTCTTCTGAGGTTTGGTTTGGATGGTTGCTTTCTCTTTGCGTCTTCTCATTGTCTTCCTTCTCTGTGTCCAAATCTCTTCCTATAAGGACACCAGTCATACTGGATTAGAATCCACAGTAATAACCTCATTTTAACTTACCCCTTTAAAGACCCTATCTCCGAATAGTCATATTCTGAGGTATCAGGTGTTAGGACTTCAACATATAAATTTGGAGACATAATTCAGCCCATAACATAGGAATACAGTGACAAACCTTATATCCAGTGAGCTTATTAATCTTACTAATTCTAACTTCATTTTGCTTTCCAGTGATTTTCTGCTTAGCATTTTAGCGGTCTTCTCTGAGAAACTTAAGAAAAGGGAAAATGTCTAGAGGCGGAAACCACTGAGAATTTGACTTGTTCACTCTGTGACTCCCATCTCACTGGATCTCAGCCCCTTTAATCATAGGGCCTTGACCTCCTGACATTTGTCTCTCTAGTCTTGTGAGATTGTGCTCTGCTGGCATCTCTACCCTATCACTATGGCTATCTGCCTGGATTCACAGTCTCTGAGTGAGAGCCAAGATATACAAATACTCATAGGGGAAAAATGACTCACAAAATATTGATTCACCATTTTATGACTCTCTTTTGTTTGATGGCTTAGTTTTTCAAGTCTTGGTTGCCTCAACAGCACTGTGATGCCTCAGTATTTATATATATAGAGTCAAGATGTTGGTGACTTTTGGTAGAAGTGTTGTCTGCCTGAAGGCAGTCAATTCTAGCTTGAATTATGTCTTGCAAGAGAGATTCCATTTGACTCTGGAAATTTGCCATCATTTAAAATATCAACCCTCAGTTAACCTAAAAACATAAACTTCCCACTGTAAACAGAACATGAAACTAAGATAATTTCCTTAATTGACAAGTTAAATGTCAGTTTGAATATATTATTCTTAAGATGTTTAGCTCTTAGCACCATTATAGAACATATGAGCATTTTATTCTATTTAAAAGGAAATGAAAAGTTCCTGTGTTTTTTCAACCAGTTAAGTAATTTAGTTTTTAGTACATATACTAAGAACGGAATGAACTAAAAAAGAGATTTATTTTTGCGCAAATGGGAAAATGTCCAGAATGCATTAAAACATTTAATTAAATCATTATAATAATGTCCAGTAGCTCTAATAATGCCCAGTGGCTATAAGTGCTATAAGGATTTTAGAGCAGAATATTTACTATATCCTGCACATATTTAGTTATAAATCTTAGCCCTTTTAT
Source organism: Macaca nemestrina (assembly GCF_043159975.1). Classification (NCBI taxonomy): domain Eukaryota; kingdom Metazoa; phylum Chordata; class Mammalia; order Primates; family Cercopithecidae; genus Macaca; species Macaca nemestrina. Next base: position 78,510,425 of record NC_092135.1, on the reverse strand, counting down.
CATGACATGTCAGGGCCAATAAGATGAAAAACTATGCATATTATGATAAAAAGTTTTTGCAATTTAATGTTTAACATAACTTTTGTTGAGTCACAGAAGATGCCAATTTTGCTTGCTTATTAATAGAAGTAACCAATCTTATGTTACTTGCTGTTGTTGACATTGATTAATAACCACTATTAACACAATTGAATTTATATGTGAAACTAATTTTCCATGGATCATTTAGGACCTTGACCAGTCATCTTGCATAACTTTAAGATTAACTAGTGATATTTATATTGGTAAATTACCATACATGAGTAGTATTGTTTTTATCTTAGAAATCCTCTGTTCTATACAAAGAATACCTGTTTCTGTTATTTTCTTTAAAAAGTTATTTTTATTCGACTTATGAAGTTGCTTCAGTTTGCTGTTATTTTAAAGACGTGTTAAAAGTCTGAAAAGAGAGTATTATTACACAGTTTTAACAATGAAAATCCATAAGGAATCAAACCTGACTGCTTATATTAGAGTTGATTAAGCATGCAGGTCCTGGAATTAGAATCCCTATACTTGAATCCTGATTCTACAACTTAGTAGATGTCTGACTTGTGCAAGTTACTTAGCCTTTCTGTATTTCAGTTATCGATCTGTAGAATGAAGATGTATATCCTGCTCCATACTACTCAAGGGATTGCTCGAGGCAATACATTTAGGCATTTACAACTGTGCCTAGTACATAGTAAGCAGAGGAATTAAAATTTCATTTGTATTCAAACGGTAGTATCTAAAATACTAGGACAGTCTAGAAAATGAGATAAATTCATTGGAGGACTTTGGAGTTGGATATGGAAGTGAGTCCCACTTATTTTGAGTTGGTATTAGTTTGACTGAATATTGTATACCATAGTTTACTGAGCTACTCTATTTTCTACAGTCTTTTTTGTGCTCTCTTCCATTTCTCCTCTTCTATTTTTTGTACTGATCCATCAAACATTATTTCGTTCTACCACTTCATTCCGTACTCTTCCACTTAGCCTTTCCTCACTTGCCAACAATCCTAATTATGTCTCTTTTATTTTCAAATAAAACCAACCAAATAGAAAGACATTCCTATTATCATCTTAAACATTCTTTTGAGAGGAGTCTCACTCTGTTGCCCAGGTTGGAGTGCAGTGGTGTGATCTTGGCTCACTGAAACCTCTGCCTCCCAGATTCAAGCTATTCTTCTGCCTTAACCACCAAACTTTGTGAAAATGTTGCATCTCTCTCTCTCTTTCTCTCTCTCTCTCTCTCTCTCTCTCTCTCTCTCACACACACACACACACACACACACACACACACACACACACACACACAGAGGTTATGGTGAAAATCTTCAAGCTAGAAAGGTGGAAAATACATGAAACTACAGAAGATATAAGATACATATTTCTAGAGCATCAATTTTGCTTAGTGGCATATAATTAAAATATTGATAGTGTTGTATCAAAATAAGTGCATATGTGATGGAGTAGAATGTACCAACTATGTGAATTTGTTAAGATAAATAAGAAGTTTTTAAAAATGGAATGTAAGATGATGACTTAAGATTTCCTGTCAGACCTCCAGAAGAACATCAGGTCTGGATAATGTTTGGTACTCTTATTCTCAGTAGATGTTATGACTAAAATTTGGATTCAGGGGATGGCAACCTAATGTGTCTACTTTAAAATTCAATTTAAAACCTTTTTCTAAGTTTCATGTGATGATAATTTTAACTTGATTTTTAAATTTCTTTAGGAATTACAAAGTAGTGATTTAGTAGTTCAGTTATTTGCTCTGCATTTATAAGTCACAATTATTATATATTTTGACGTTTGCCATTTAACAATATATTTAAGAGATCACTTGGTATACAAAGATTTTCCTTATTCCTTTTCTATAACTGCATTATATTTTATTGTGGGAATGTACCATAGTTTATTGAGTCAGTTCTCCATTAAATTCATCAAATCATATCCAGTTTTTGCTATTATAAATAATATCAAAGTGAATAACCTTGGCCATAAGTCATTAAAAATTTAACAATTTTCTTTTGGGAAATATTCCTAGAAATGATATGGCAGGATCAAAAGATTAATGTATATTTTAGAAGATAACAATGTGGCCCTCACATATTATATCATCTTGCCCATTATCCCAATAGTGTTTATAATATTATGGCTATATCAATAATACTGAGTGCTTAGCAAAATAATATAATATGCATACACTACCTTTGTTGTACTTTCTTTTACTTTTTCTGAAATTAAAAATACCTTTTTAAATATTTTAAGTTATATTGTTTTCTACAAGGCAAAATTAGTTAAGCAATCAATCAGTTCTATTTTATTTCCATCTATTTCTGTTCCTGTACTCAAATCTACGTACAACTCTTGTCCTGAGGATATTCCTCACCATTTCCTGGAAAATCTCTTTGGTTTTGCTATGTACTAATCCCTGCTCCTTAGATCCTAAAACGTTTATTTTCTTGGTGAATACGTCCTCCAGCTTCCTGAGAAAGGGTTCACAAAAGTTAAACAATTTTTGAGAGCCTGCACGCATAAAAATGTCTTTATTTTACCCTTACACTTTATTATCTGTCAGGATTGTTATAGAATTCTAGATCAGAAATCAATCTTCTTGGAGATTGAAGGTTTGTCTTCAATTCCCTTTTTTCCCAAGATTGTTTTTGAGATGTCTGAGGCCATGCTGGTTCCTGTGCCTTTATTGGTTTGGAAGGATATAGTCAGACCAGGTGTTAGCCTAGTGAGGAACAGGAAACAGAATAGAGAATTGTAGGATTATGACATAGCAAGATGTTTTGTTTGGTTTTTTGAGATGGAGTTTCGCTCTTGTTGCTCAAGCTGGAGTACAAAAGCATGCTCCCAGCTCACTGCAGTCTCTGCCTCCTGGATTCAAGTGATTCTCCTGCCTCAGCCTCCCGAGTACATGGGATCCCAGGCATACACCATCATGCCTGGCTAATTTTTGTTATTTTAATAGAGATTAGGTTTCACCATGTTGGCCAGATTTGTCTCGAACTCCTAACCTCCAGTGACCCACCAGCCTTGGTCCCCCGCAAAGTGCTGGAATTACAGGCGTGAATCACCATGCCTGGCCCATAGCAAAACTTCCCTCATATGGTTTAAGTTACTAATTATGGACTCTTGAGTACTCATATGGCTCTATCTTAGCCCAATATTGCAGCATCAGTGAGGCTGTACTTCTGAGCTCCTCTCAGCAGATTACTCCTTAGTCCATGTGGGCCATCTTAACCACATAACTTGTAATGTACCTCTGTGAAGAGCCAGGGAAGCCATGTGGAGCAATGTTTGTTTACTTGTGTCCTTGTCTTGTATATACCTTTGCACTGCTTGTTTATTGGTTTGTTCAAGAGTTAAAATGAGAGTAGCCTTAAATCAACAGTCAACGTGCTTGCCAATCTCTGAAGCTGTATCAATTCTTTGTGACCTGGCTTTCATTAACTTTTCTTACCTCCAGCATTCTGAAATTACAAAGTATATCGCCTTATCCTCCAGACCCCCACATGGCCTATTTTGACTTGAGAACTCATATTCTTTAGTTCTAGAAGACAGTCTTATAGTCATATATCATTTCTTTGATAATTTCTGCCCTTTCAGTGTTTTCTGTTCTTTCTGGAACTAATTTTAGCCATATGTTAGTCTTTCTAGTTTAATTCTATAATTCTTTTCTCATGTATTGTTCACAGGTTTTTTTTATTCAACAGTTTTGGAGATTTTATTGAATTTATTTTTCAAACCTCCTATTAAAATTTTCAGTTCGGGTATCATGTTTTTCATTTTCTGATGCATTGTTTTTGTTCCTTGAGTTATTTTCTTATTTCCTGGATGCAACCTCATATCCTACTTTGAAATAATTACTTAGAGGATTTTCCAAAACATTTTCTTCTGTTGCCTGCCTTGTTTCTGTTTCCTATGAAAATGCCTTTTGTTTGTTCTTTCTCTTTCATGTTTTAGAACATTCCTTAATTATTTGGTTATTCTTGAGTAACTATCAAATTTAAGAGTAAGTGATTAAGAAGATGATTAGAAGCTATGTATACATCGATGTGACTTGATTGGTGAACTTACAGCAATACGATTGTGTAAAAACACAAAAAATATTCCAAAACCCACAAATATCATTATCTGCAGGCTTTTCTAGAGATGATCAGTTTCTCTAGAATAGAATACTCTCATCTTTTGCCTGGTGAGTATTCTGTTCTATCCATCTCTGCCCACATTCTTGGAGTTGAGTATAACAAAGAGACTTAGAGTTTTCAAATTGCGTGTGTATATTCTCATTTATTCCTCCCATTACCAGAGCAGTATCTCATCCTTGATCTCCGCTTGTCTGGTGTTTCTGAGTCTTGAGATTTTCCAGTTAAACTTTTGTAGATAATATTCAGTTGGTGCAAAAGTAACTGTGTTTTTTGCCATTACTTTCAATGGCAAAAACTTCTCCTGTTTCATCTGAAGGTAGAGAAACACTTTATCATCTAGTTCAATGCATGTCGAGTAGAGAAGTGTGGTACCTGGATTGTACAATGGCTTTTTTTTTTTTTCCAACAGATTTTCAAACAATCCCCCTGTTTTCAGCCCCTCACGTCACTTTCTTCCATGATACTTGCCCCTAGTATCTGAGACTTTCTGGAATTCTGTGGGTAGAAATTAGTTTATCTCTCTTTGGTATTTATTTCAAAGATCTTTAAGGTGATAGCAATCCCTGCTTTGCTAAGACAGATTCAACTCATTTAGTTCACTTTCAATCCCTAATTAATTTAACTGTCTAGTCTACTTTAGACTATTGTCCTATTCTTGTTGGTTGTGTGTTTATACATTTTGAGTGAGAGGTTTGGGGACTGGAGACGATGCATGTACTTTTTACCATGTTAAACAATGAATTTGTCTTCACATTATTCAACTTTATTTCTCACCATTGAATTACATGTTCATCTACTTTTTACATATTTGATCAACAAATATTTATTGCATACACTGGTGCCAGAACTGTACAAGAATAGTCTGGATATGCTGTGATCTAAACAGATGTCATCCTTTTCTTCATGGCCTGTATAGTCTAATAAGAGATAGACCTTAGCCACATAATTTTACAATTAAAAGAAATACCACAATTCAAAAGTACTGGTGGTAACAGATAGTTTTCTTAATGAGGTGATTTGAGCTGAGATCTAAAAAATAAGTAGAAGTAAATCAGTTGAAAGTAAAGTAGTGGAGGTGGTAGAAAGTACTCCCAACCAGACAAAAGCAAATGCAGATAATTCACAATGCAAGAGGAAGAATGGCATGAGTAAGAATCTGAACAAAGCCTTCACCCAAGACAGTGAGGGAGATTCCTCTGTCAGATCAAGTAGGAGACCTAGGCAGGAATCAGATCACAAAAGATCCTGGACATGTGTTAAGAAATGTACTCTTTATTCTGCTGGCCTTTGGAAGGTTTTAAACAGGAAAGTTACATGATAAGGTTGAGTTTACAAAAATAATTCCAGGTGCAGTATGGGGAATGAATTGGAAGGAAGCAAAAATTGATGCAGAGAAATAATGTATTGCAGTGGTCCATATGAAAGAAAATGGTAATGAGGATCAATGTATTGTCAGGAGATCACAAGACATTGGATAAACCTAAGGGATTTTTAAAAAGCTATATTGTTAAAATTGACTGGTGAATCAATTATGACATATAGGGGGAAGTGGATAATCAAGATGATTCCTAGGTTTTAGATTTGCGTAAAATAATAGTGGAGACATCTCTTGAGATAGGGAATATAGGGAAAGGCCAAGTTTTGGGGAAAATATTACAATTTCTTTTTTAAGGTAGTCTTACATGAGATATTAAGTAGGTAACTGAAATACAGTCTGGAACTCTGAAGAGAGTTCTATTCTAGATTGAATATCCAATTTTGTGTGCTATGTGGATAGTAATAAAAGCCATGGGCATGGATTCAATCACCTTCAAAGAGAGGAGAGAATGAGAAGAGCAAATACGTATACTCTTCTAGAAGAAAGGATCACCAGTTAAAAAATTACAATTCAATAAAAATTAGCTCTATATAAGGATAAGCTCTATTTAAACTTCCAGCTCCTTCTATAGAACCTGGCACATAGTAGAGGCATATGTGATTGAACTGAACAACAACAAAAAGAGAATGAAAATTCATTGTAAAGTTCTTTAAATTCATCATTCTCACTTGGTTTGCAAAACAGTATCATCATCAACCTTCTTTTCCTGTCTAAATCCTATCAGCTCTTCATTGTCATCAAATATAATTTTTCTTTTCTTTTTTTTTTTTTTTTTTTTTTTTTTGAGATGAGGTCTCACTCTATCACCCAGGCTGGAGTGCAGTGACATGATCTTGGCTCACTTCATCCTCTGCCTCCTAGGCTTAAGCACTTCTTCCATCTCAGCCCCACCCCAAGTAGATAGGACTACAGGTGCAGGCCACCATGCCTGGCTAATTTTTTTATTTTTTGTAGAGACGTGATTTCTCCATGTTCCCCAGGCTGGTCTTGAACTCCTGAGCTCAGGCAATCCCAAAGTGCTGGGATTACAGGCATGAGTCACCATGTCTGGCAATCAAATAGCATAATTACTATAACATCCCCTGCTATATCATTTCTAAGAGATGGTTACTTCCTCTTTGAGACCATAACACCTTATTAATATCTCTGTCATGACAGCATTTTCATTTTATTTTAGTAATTTATGTACAGGTCTTATCTTCTCTTCTATGACATAAGTTCCTTGAGGTTGTTTTGTACTTTGTGTTCTATACAACATCTGTCTAGCAACAGTGGCTTACATGTAGTAGATGGCCAATACATGTTTATTTAATAGACCCATGAATGCATCATCATGCTCAGGTGTTACTCATGTAACAACCCATGTGCATCACTATTGCTGGGCTATGACAAGATTATTAACCTGGGACCTGGGATTTTGCAAATGAACTGTTACATGACTGATGCATGATCTCTATGGTCACATTACACATAGCCTACTAAGTTTCTTTTACCTCCAAGAAAGTAGGCTCACCCACTTGTATTTCAAAATGGATTTATTCTTAAACACACATAGCCAACATAGATTTTTATTTTCTTTAAATTATCGAGCAACATGAGAAGTAAGAGAGACATTTAGAGTTATTGCATGTATTAGTGATATCCAGATATTCCAGATTGATTTTTTTCATCCTATTTTAAAGACATCCAAAGATGAAAGTTTCATAGCTTTCTGTAGGAGATTATATAACATTAATAATCTTTACATTTGGTAAATTCCTTATGTTGAAACCAATGTTTTTAATGTAGTTATCATCAGATTCATAATATATATTAAAAACTGTTTATCAGCACCTTCCTTATGCTCTTCAATTATTTGAAGACAGTCATTATAATAAGTCATCCCTAGTTTACTTACCTGGAGAGCACATAACTCCAAATTTTCTCATTATGTGCACCTTCCTATCTTCTTATTTAATACATCCTCTGCTATTTCCAATTTTTAAATATCCTTCTTAATTTGTTTAAGGAATATTTTATTACAGTGCATTGAATAATTATCTAGCACCAGAATTATTTATAATTTTCTTTAAAAATTTCCAAGAATACTCAATAATTAACATCATTAATTTGTAAATTTTAAAAGGCAAAATTTTCTTTGCTGAAATGATTTGTTTTTGTTTTCTTTTTTTTTTTTTTACTTATTTATTCCTACACTAACATATTAGGGCTATAGTATTTGTCTTATAAAAACATGTTTTGAATTTAAAAAGACCTCAAATAGCAAACCATAATGGAGATTAATGAAAATTATATTATTTTCCCATAGCTATCAGCAACTAGCTTGGACACAGATTATTGGATTTATAATTAGATACAATTTGACTTAATTAGTTGGCTATAGCTCTTAATTATGGTATACCTTTTCCCTTTATGGCTGCTGTAGCCATAGCTTAGGATAAACATTGATGATCCCACTTACAGTGGGACTAACTGTATCCCTTGGGTTATTTGTGTGAAAATGAGAATAGGATTTCAGAAGCGTGACAGAAAGTCTAGGCATGAAATACTGTTTGGCAGAATTCCCTTCATTGCTTTTCAGAAATAGCAGTTAATTCCACAAAAAAGAAAAATAACCATTGTTTATGTGTATTGTTTTTTGGTGTGGTTTTCTACTGGGAGGAGTGTCCAGGGAAGATTCAGGCAAATATTTAAAACATTAATGAAGCCAGTTTTCACTAGAAATGTCCTAAGATCTCAAATATTAAAAATAAGAGTTACCTAAATTTTTCTTGCCGAATAAATTAAGTCGCACATATACTTGGAATCCCTTTGGGAATTCCACGATGATAAGTCAGCCATATCCTCAAAATTTACTCTTAAAAGGGCTACTAAGAAATAATGTAAGACATTTTGAACGTAAAAAAGAGCAATGTTGTGTGATGTTCCCTATGAATAAAGTTGACGTGATGCCATTTTCAATGAAAAAAATTTTCAAAGGTGTCAGAGAAGAATGGCCTTTAGCTGTCGAATACCACTACATGTTAGATATGGGGGCACAGACTCTCTATGCCACAAAATATTTTGGTGTTGGAAATATAAAATATCCACGTAAAATATATGGTAATCCGGTCCTCTCCTTAGTCCAAATAGTTCTTAGTCCATTTCATAATAGCCAATTACAGGTTACTCAAGGGACATGGATCATGCAAATCAGCTCATATTTCACGGAGTGACTGTTTCTCATGTGTTTTGAGCTATTATCTTCATCACAGTGCAGCACATGAATCCAATTCATCTGTACTATAATTGCTATAAATCAAGCATTCCTTTGTCATTATTTATTGCCAACTATAAAGAGTTTTAATAATATTTAGAGGGCACTGCAATAAAAGCAATCATTTATTGTGTCTGCTTATAGGGTCACTTAAGGTTTTAAACAAAAGCCAATGTCATTTCCTAATCTTTTAATATTCATAAGGTAACAACACTTGCAAATGGTACATTATAATTTATAAACATTTCCTGTCCAGAAACATAAAAGCATCATTATAATTCCTCCCAGAAAAAGCAGTAAGATTCTGCGGGGCAACCTGAGGTACTAGAGCCCTGTGTTCTAAACCCAGTCTTGTTTCTGCTTTTTTGTGTGCTGTTGATCATGCCACTTAAACTCAATTCTCAACTATAAATTACAGAGGGCTTGTCACAGTTCTTCTGCAAGGGAGGCTCTGCATTATTATTTGGAAAGATGGTTGTGTTTTTCCTTTCTGAACTTCAGTAATAATCGAAGTGGCATGGTATGGCAGGTAGACAGCTTGGGATGAAAAAGCACAAATACCTAGGTTCAAGTTCTATTTCCATCAATTACTACATGTGCGACCTTTAACAAATGAGTTAATTTCTATAAGCATCTGTCATCTCTCATGTTAAATGGGGATAATGCTTTGTCTGCCTATGCAAGGAATCTCTGCAAGGATTATCTGAAAACCTCTTGTGAGGTATAAAGCAATTCAATGATTAGCTGAACACACAACCTCCTTGGGGAAAAGGTAGAGATAATTTTCTCCTAGAACACTCTTTGTAAAATTATGTTTTACAAAGATGAAGAAATATATTGCTTTGTAATTATCTAGAAGAATCATAGAATCTCAGGTACTTATATCAACTGCATGTATTACTGCTAAATTTTCTCTACCACATTCCAGTCTTTGCTTGGGCATTTCCAATGATGTGCAAATAATGGCCCCTGACGTAGCATACTAAATTTGATAGCTCTAATTTAGTGCTAAAATATGTTTTATTCTGCGACAGACTCAACAAGCCCATCTTTTCTTTATCAGTACCAATGACATTTCAAGACAAGTGCTATGTCCTCTCTGAGGTTTGTCTTTTTCAAATGTAATATTTCCAATTCCTTCAATGATAATTTATGAAACATGATCTCAAGTTATCAGTATATCTGGGTCAATGTATTTCAAATAATAATTCAATTTGATTACACTGAATTTAACTCTATGAAAAATATTGAATACCTATAAAGTGCCAAGATGTGTTATGTTCCAGAGATACAAAACTGAATAAGGCATGAGTGCCCTCAAGGATATCCTACTCTAGCCAAGCCAACTTTCACATTTATAATCACTTATAGTACCACACAGTCAACTGCAATGTATTGGACACATGCTGTATGCCAAACTCTTTGCCAGGGGCTGAGACTCCAGCAGTGAATGAGGCAGGAATGGTTTCTGCCTTCGTAAGGCTCTCATTTTTGTGAGGAAAAAAGCAGACTCATTTGTGAACAAGTGTATTAGGTGGATGCTATGGTCTGAATGTTTGTAACCCCCCATCCCAGAAGAACTCATAGGTTGAAACCTAATCACCAATGTGTTGGTATTAGGAGGTGGGGCCTTTGGGAGGTGATTAGGTCGTAAGAGCACAGACATCATGAATGAAATTAGTGCCCTTATATAACAGGCCCCAGAGAACTGCCTTGCCTTTTCTGCCATGTAATGTTACACTGACAAGACAGCTGTCTGGAAGGTGGGCCCTCACCAGACCCCAAATATGCAGACACCTTGATTTTGAACTTCCCAGGCTCCAGAACCATGAGAAATAAATGTCTGTTGTTTATAAGCCACCCAGTTTATGATATTTTGTTACAGCAGCCTGAACAGACTAAGACAGTAGGCAATGAAAAATAATGTTTCAGAAAGAAGAAAGAACATTGTGTCCATGAAAGCAGGGACCCTTTCTATCTTGTTTGCTGTTGCATTTTGAGTACCTGATGAAGTACCTAGAATACAGTATATATTCAATAAATATCTTGTCTCGTGAAAGAAACAGCAAGCTAGTAAGAATTCCTAGAGCATGTGACATCAGAAGGAAGTGAGGCTAGGTAAAGAGAAAGGGATCTGTGGCAGATATTGTGAGAGTCTTGCCTGTATCTCTTTAGTGTATGCAGGTCCAAATTCCACACATCACCATTTCTCTTGTTTAGCCTGAGGACTTTAACAGGCAAATAACACTGAAGCCACTTTACCTGCCTCTGAACCTGGCCAGAGGTGCTGCCTACTTACCCCAATAGCAGTCTTCAACTGAAGCCTGCTGAGAGTTGTTTAAGAAATACCCCAGCTCCCTTGCCCCTCTGGTGGGACAATTCTATGGTATAGGCTCCACAACAGCTACCAGAGTTTTCCTCAGTGGAATAATCTTCAGTTACCTTCAGTGGTAACTACCTTAATAAGATACTGACTTATTATATATCTCATTTGCACTCTTCTCTATCAGTGCTTCCTTTATTGACCAAATAAACTTATTTCAGAGTCTATTTCTTATTCTTATTTCAGATTAAAATTCTTCGGAGTCTATTTCTGGAAAACCCATTCTGGAACCATATAATGAAAGTTCTTTTAAGCCATGTTCAAGTGGCTAAAGTCTATCAAAGTACAATGTGTTAGTGCTGTATTAGCAATATAACTAAAATATTAAGAGAACCTTTTCTATACCATTTTCAGAAGTCTTATTTAGCCTAGGCTGGCCTCTGGATGGATCCTCACTCCCTGTCCCCTCTAGAAGCACATGCTAGAAACAAGAAAGGGAATAAAAATCCCACCTCTAGCATCCTTCTTTGCATACGCTTTATATTCCCAGCTGGAGAAATCTATCTTCATATAGACCTCTGCAGGGGTTTGGGAGTAACAAAGACATGGGCAACATTCTGACTTCCTGGAGAGTTCTAGCTTGATGGCCTACACATCCTGAGCACTCTGAAGGTACTTAGAGCTTGTTCTGGGACTCCTCAACATGGAATACCAGCCACAGGGACACACAGGCTCCTATGGACATCAGTGACTCTGAAGGAGGACTGGTCCAGACACACTGACAGACCTTGCCTAACTGTTCTGAACATCCTAACAGGCCTGTCACAATTGCAGCCCCCAACATACCAGCTCTCGCAGATACATCCTTCCAGAGCTTCCACCCTGATAGGAAACAGGCTACAGTGGACTGTGGATCACCCAGTCCCATCGATCAGTCCCAGGACTTCACGCATCCTATAGAGGTCGGAACAAGGATCATGTGCAGGGCCCAACATGCTATCTTCTATCTAGCCATATGATATGCTTTTGTCTTATAAAACCCTGGCTTTATAAGGATCAACAGAATATTATTTCCAAGTTATAGCTCCAGACAATGAATGTGCAAGCATCAATGTTTATGCGGCCATCACCCACTCTTAATTTATAATTAATGGCAATAACATGAGCCCATTTGATTATGATTACTGATGAAAATTATATATGTATCTTAGTATTTATTTATTCTTTCTAAATTTAATTTCATCATGTAAACAAGGTATAGTATTAAACACATTCTTTTATTTTTAACTTAATAATCACACATAAATGGATATATAAGAATTTTCATTGCTTCTAAGACTGTCATAGACTTCTTAACAAAATTAGCTTTTACTTTCTGATGTTCTCTCAAAATATGATTATTGAATATCCTAAGTGTTTTATATATAAGAACAACATTTTTCACCTACTGAAAATGAAATATTTGGATATATAGGAATACTTATCCTAATGTGCTAAAAAAGAGTTATGCAACATTGGGTACAGCTGTAAGATATAATTTTCACCAAAGCATTGACACATATTTACAATTTTATAATAGATAGCCCTACCGGGGTTTGAATGAAACACGATTTTTACACACATACACTAAGATGCCAATTCTACATTTATAAATTTATACTAATATTTATAAAGATATATGCAATGATTTGGCTACAAGGAAGTTTATAATATTCATGGTTATAGTGTCAAAAAGTTGGGAAAAGTATAAATATTTAGGGATCACAGAACTGATAAAATTAGTTAGTGCTCTATATGAACATTCTCTTCAGCCATTAACAATGATATATATATTAATATTTATTAATATTAGAGAACAAATTACTGTTTATTTCTTGAAAACCAGTTTTAAGAAAGAATATTAAGTGGGTTTCAATTTTTATAATATAAAATTATGTAGCTATATAGATAGGATATAAAGATGGACATCAAATGTGTAATGCATCTTATCATTATGTGGTGGAAGTTACGAGTGCTTAAAAACATTTCTGTAATCTTTATTTTTCACTTTATTATAATGAAGGTTACACTAGAAAACTAGCTAAGGAACAGACTAAAAGGGGTCTTTAATGCCAAATGAAGGAGTTTATCCTAGAGGGAATGGGAAAATATGCCAGGTTTTTAAAGCAGGGAGGCAAATTGGTCAAATGAATAACTCGGAAAATATTATCTTAACTGTTGAAACTCAAGTTTCTCCTATGTAAGAAACTTGTGTGTGTGTGCGTTCGCATAATAGAAAATTTTAATACGCAATCTGAAAGTGGTAGATGAAGGTCCTGAAGATATAGCCTAGAAAAAAAAAATAAGCAAAATGGAAGCAAAACCATGCTGCAAAAGAAGTTATCAGGCATGTAAAGGAGATGGAAATCATAGAAGAAGGAGGAACAGTGAGTTTAGAGAAGAGAGAGAGAGAGAGAGAGAAAGCAACAGATACAAGGAATGAGAGGTAATAATTGGAGATTATGGCAGAAAGCCAGGACTGCATAAAAACATGACCAGTGAGAAGTTTCCACTGGTGGTGAGCCTGAATTGTAATTTTAAGTACAAGAATATCTAATGTTGCATGCTTAGGTGTTTGCAACGCTGTGATATTATCCCAATCTGTCACCCCGTACTTTTGGCAGAGTCCAGTAGTCCATACAGCTTGGTATGGAGATGTTTAAAGGATAAAGTGCTGGAGCCATAAAGGCAGACAGGTCTGATTCAGACAGACCTGAATCATTACTCCATTTCTTAATTTGTAGGAGAGGCTAGAAAAATCACTTAATGAACTGCAGGGTTCTGAGTTAACATTTAATAATTGCTTAAAAGCTGTTAGCAAATATTATTTATTAACTGCTATGTGTCAGGCAGTATTCCAAAGCATTTATAGGTATTTACTTATTTAATCCTCATGATAACTCTGTTAAGCTGTAAACTGTTTTGTTTATAACCACAATGTGCCTCTTGTGAGAAAACTGAGGTACGTTGCAGTTAAATAACTTGTTTGAGGTCACACAGCTTGAAAGTGAGGGATCTGTGATTTAAAGCAAGTACTCTAGTTCTAGAACATGTACTTCACCCATCCGGGTTATACCATCCCTCAGAGGTTGACTACAAGTTTGGAAGTACTAAACAAGATAATATATGTTAACGCCAAGCACTGTAATTGGCACAGAAAATTTTAGTTGTATCTCTTTTTTCTTCAATTCACTCTATATTTATAAAACTTGCTTGCAAAATGATCAAAACAGATTTTGTCAAGGGTCTTAAAATTTAGACACAATATTCCTTCCTAATTTTCCTGACCATACAATTAAGAATTCCATGAAACAAAGAAATGGGGTTAGATATGTTTTATTCTCTCGTAGTAAACGCTAGTCATTTTTCTATTCCATTCTAGGATTTTATTTAAGATGGAGAGCAAGCTCATTTGTCTGTGGCCTCGAGTTTTAATCTGTGCATTTATCAAAGCAGAGTAACATACCTTATTTCATTTGTTCTCCACGGCAAGATCAACAAGAGAAACATTCTTTATTTCTGTGAATGAGGAACTGAGACTCAGTGAAGTAAATGCTTTGATGAAGACCATCTTTCTAATAAGGCAAGGAATTATGTAAAAAGTAGGCATACTTGGTTCCAGTTCAAGATTTAAGTGTCAGAATCAATGTTTAATTTTTTAATTTTTAAAATTTTTTCATGGTCAGCTAGTAACAAATATAGAGAGATGGAGACAAAATATAATATGCAATCAAACGTTTTTGCTGTAGCTATGCAGTATATATATATAGCAATAAATATGCAAATTTTTAAAAATAACATTAAAGACAAGTAGTTTTAGATTACTTTTATCTATTTATATTGATATCACTGCTTCCATTCATTAGGGTAAATAAACAAAAAAAATTGCATTTATAATTTCCCACATATAATTTCTATAGACAAAAGAGCTGAATCTTAAAGCAGAAGGAATGTGGAAGGAAAAAATCAAAGGCCTGGACAATTCAATTAAATATACATTTTAATGACAGTAATCTTCTCCCTTTAACCTCTAGCATGTCTGTTCACCTGAAATCTGAAAATACTTAAAATTATACGTAAGTATAGTTAAAATTGTGAACAAATCTCTGTAACAAATAGACTTTCACTGTCTACGGAGTCACGTAATAGCTGACAAATAGGTTCTTTTAGGCTCTATCTTAACTGGTACTTGAACTTTTACCTTAAGCTGATTTGGCTTCTATAATCCTTCCTGTTTTATCAACTGAAATGGTCAACTCTCTTAAAGCTTACCATATCATGGATGTATTTCATATGGTTATGTTTCTGCTTTTTGGACATTGTCCCCAACTGATTGAGGCATTGACTGTGAGATTTGTAACAAATAAATTAGCTCTGAACTCTTCATGTAAGAAGATGTCTAGTTTCTTCAATCGCAACATCCACTTAATTTCATTAAACCCAGCTCATAAATTCTACAGCTTAACAACCAACTAACCAACCAGAGTATAGTACTTATATATAAAATTATCCTCTTATAGCAGATGTTGGTAGTTAGAGGATAGTCTCCCATAATCTCTGAAAATTAAATATTCATTTTATCCAAATTGCAAAATAACTGATGTAAGATAAGGGGAAAAATAATGGTGACATTTATTCCTTTGCCTTCTCAAGCATTTTTAGCTGGTAAATGGCTTATGTTTATGTACAAGGATGCCATAGATCAGATAGCCATTAACTGCCTCCAAGATCATTACTGCTTCCTCCCTTCTTCAGCTGGACCACCTGTCTTCCTTGCTCAGGGCAGTTGGTCCTGCTTTCCATCCCTTTCTTTTGTCAAGCTAAATGACAGCTTCTTTGATTTTCCTCACCACAGAAGCATCTATCATTGCATCCATTATCTATTCTGACATATTTACACACTGTGTGTGCTCAACTGATTGGGACTCTGTCCACAGTTCACAAGGCACCTGCCCTCCAACCTACAGTTGTATATTGTGGTGAAATATCAGGCTAAGTCAGGGAGAAGCACTTGCTAAATTTGTTAAAATGACATGTATAATTATACACACAAGAGTAAGCTGGACGCTAGGGAAACTTTAGACTCTTGGGCTATGAATTTACGAACCACCCACTCTCTAAGAATTAGTTAATCCATTCAATTCACCTCAGTCTGGAAAAAAAACAATGGGCTATTGATTTTTTTAAAAAAAATTATGTGGAAGGAAAACTTTCAGCTAATTTGATATATCTACTGAATTAAAACATTCTCAATTTAGTAAAATAGCATTATGTTTTAAGTTATTAAAAATCATCTGTGGAAAGTACATAGTTCACATACATGTTTACACATTTATCATTTACTTATTTTATTTTATTTATTTATATATTTTATATTTATTGTATACTTATATATCATTTATGACAGTCCTTCATTTGAAAAAATTGTTTCATTTTATGGTTGTGGAAATTCTAATTTCAAAAAATGCATTAAAGTTGTATAAACCTAATCATTTTATTTCTCGAATTTCAAGTTCAATCACAAAAATTAAACTTTGATATACCTTATTTTTTTAAATGGTCAAAAAATAGCACATCTCATTTTAATTCCAAAGTAGAATTAGGTAAATTTTCCAAAATACGCCTTCTAATGCTTTTCATGTATTTTCTATATATTTTTCAATTAGTAAACTTCATATAAAAAAAAATAGAATGGCTTACCAAACAATTCTTGCCCATCAAATAGAAACCTATCTGAATGACTAAATAATCCAATGAAACCTGCAGTGAGTCTCCTGAATGAAGCGTATTTATTTTTCTCAAGTCCATTTTATATTCTGCACTCACTAACATTTGTAATACATTACTTCCCCATGCACCAATAATTTAATGATACCTTATTCTTTGCTTGAAAAGCAAAAGAAATATTATCAGGCAGTATTACAATAAGCTAAACCAATTACTTTCTACAATGATTTTAATGCAGGCAAAATATGAGAGTCATCATTCTAGTACAGTAAGATATATTAAGAGAAGAATTCAAAGCAGTAAACTGGACTTCTTATATGCTACATAGCTTCCTATTGAGATTCAATTAGTATTTTGAAAGTTTTTACCTTATACTGTACAATTTTTAAATGTCATATTCTAGCAGATTTTGTGTAAAGGAACTAATACTATCTCATAGGCCATTTGGTTGTAGCTTTCATATATACATGTTCAAATTCAAGGCATACATTGCAAATGCTATTGCTAAAAGTAACAGGCTCACCAAATAGTATTAAAAATTGTTCCCATGTCCATAATTCAAAAGAAGTGAAGAAAAAGTTAAACTAGTATGAATCTGAGACCTTCAGATAAATTCTGAATCTCAAATTATTAATTTGCTATGCAAAGGCTTGCTAATGGGTTATACATTATTTCTTTTAAGAACATAAATGGATATTTTAAATCAGATACTTACTTTTTTCCCTCAAGGATAAGAGTAGGCCCTGTCCTTAAATTCTGTGCACAAAGAGCCACTACCATAGAATGATTATTTTCTCTTGGCATGGACTCATGTGTTAGCACTAGGTGCCTTATTTTATCTGGAGAATAAGAGTGTTAAAGCATGTATTTCTTCTCCAACCACTTTTATCTCTTCTCCTTCAGTAGAGTTAGCATCTTTTGTTTCTTACTGTAATTTCTAGACTGAATACCATTTTGTTGGAAAAATTTCAAAGAACCATTAAAAGACTTCTTTAAATAAATAAAACAATCTCTTAATAATGACCTTTCTTTGCTACCCATGTGTTTGCTTAACTATGTACTCTGAGTGCTGCAGACTACATAAAACATGGTAGGTCGGTTAAAAAGAAAAATGCATCAGTGTGCCACCACACAGAGTAAAGTATGCTATTATTAGCTTAATTATCACCCCCTCATAAGAAAATAAGAAATGCCTCCAACTTAACATTTGAGAGAGATTCATTTTTAGTTACAAAATAATAAGGCCCTTAAATTTTTTGGCCTGTTGATCATTCTTGCTAATGGGCATGAATGCTATTTTCTATATTTTTACAACTGTTATTGGATAGCCTCACACTGACCAGAAATCATTGCTCTTGGGAAAGATAATGTTGTATAGCATCAAATGCAGAAGGGTAGATGCTAAAATCTCACTCCCAGATGGAATGTGGCATTGTGATCTCAAAGGAGAAGATGTGAGTTAGACACTTTAGGCATACTTTGCATTATCATGAAGATTTGTTTCATTATGTGCATTTTTATGTGCATTGTCTCATTTATTTGACATAAGGATTTCATGAAATAAATACTTCTATTAATCCATTTTTATATGAGGAAACTGAGAAATTAAATTATGACTTGTATGAAATCATATACTCATGATTTCAAAGTCAGTACTCCAAATTTCATTTTGCCCCATTCTCCTCCCCTATATATGGCAAGCAAATCAGGACATGAACTACAGTACCAGCAATATACAATATACGTAGTTGTTAAGATCACAGGCTATGGTGCCAGGCTTCCTAGGTTCATATTCTACCTCTGCTAATTATATTACCAGTACTAACCTTCACCTTGCTTTAGGCAACATAACAATCCCTGCCATATAGGATTATGGCAAATATTAATGAGGTGGCAAGTGCAAAGTACTAAGAACACTCCTGGCACATAGGATGTTCTCAGTAAACCAGGTTGTTACAGATACATTCATCCCCTAATCATTTATCAACCTCTATTTGCAAAGTACTTGCAGATTGGTAAAATGAGTAACAGTCCATGTTCTCAAAGATACTAGAATCTAGTAGAGAGACTTACACATCACTAGATAAATGTTAATAGTGACTGTAAATCCACTGCTAAAGGAGAATGAAGAACAGATTACAACATGCTTCATAAATGAGGAAGTGTGTTTAGCCATAACTTGGAAGAATGGTTAGATCTTAGACCGAGGAAAGGTGGCTGAAAGTAATTTTTTGACACAGGTAGATAAAACAGTAGGACAATCTCAAAAGTCTCTTTTAGGAAGTTAGGGTCTTTCACTCTTCTGGAGTAGGTTCACTGCCCATTCTGTGGATGAACACACAAAACATCCTTCTAGACACACACACGCAAAAACTAGTTACAAAAGAAAACTCTTTTCTTAAAAGAAAATTGAGGTCAGGCATTTCAACACCCTTGTCTCCCACATACAACAGTTTATACATATATTTTTTAATGAAACAATGCAACTAAGATTTCATTTTGTAATAAAGGGAGGAAGAAAACCAACAGCTACAATCTGCAACTGGCTTGCCAGGAGTTTTGTTAGAAGAGGCCTGGTCTTATCTAGAGGATAGAGTCTGAATGTCATGAATCTTTGTCATCTGTCTGTCTTCAGAATATCTGTCTCTACCCCTCCTCCTGGCCCCTTTTCTCGCTATAGCTTGTCTTTTGGTTCCACAATCTAGGGAAGATAATAGATAGCCAGATTTTATTGGTCCCAACCACATCACCCTCCCCACAAACCAGCAGCTCACTCACTCTTCTATTTTTTACATTGGCCAGATTAGAAACTCGTGTAATCATCATCACTTTCCCCTAGCTTGTCTCACAGAGCTAGGCTTTGAGAATAAAATTTCATAATGTCACAAAGATTGGAGGATTCAACCCCTACAACTTTACCACTGGACTTTCAATTATTTTGCAATTGGTCTCTCTGTTTTCTGTCCATTTCTCTTACAATCAATCCTAAGTGTTTTTCAACTAAAAAAAAAAAAAAAAAAAAAAAAAAAAAAAATCTAAAGAAAAACATGTCCTGTGCTGAAACATTTTCACAGTCTTCCTAATCTCCATGGAATGAGGTTTATATTCAGCCTACCATTCAGGACTTTCTTGAACCAGATCCCAGCCTGCTTGTCTCTCACTCTTGTCCTTTTACTGAGACTTCAACTTAAAAACAAAATAAAGTGATCATTCTGTTGAACAGATTCCTTCTCTCAAATGCCTTCTCACTCAAAAATCTTTCTATTGAAATTCTACACATTTTTGAGAACCATCCTTAATAACTACATCTCTGAATCTCACCAGGAATCCCTTCTTTCTCTAAATCATCGTATTGCTTCATATGTACCTTTGAGGGGCATTTGGCACATCCCATTCTAAATTGTGTTATAATCATGTATGCAACATTCTCAGTTAGGAGTCACTTATATTTTTTTAAATGTGCTTTTTTGTTGTTGTTGTTGTTTTTTGTTTGTTTTCCCTACCCTTCTACAGTGGTCATTTTAGTGTCTTAAATAAAAAGCTGGATAGATACACATTAACTGAGTGAGGGAACAATGACACAACCATAGAGAGTGCAAGGATAAGGATAAGAAACAGAGATTTTCAATTTGTAGAAACTAGATTTCCAATAGTTCCGCTTGCTTAGCAGTGACCTGAACTCACACACTTCTGTTAATTTCATACAAAGACTGCTGTTCTGTGTAATAGGAATGGATTAAGAAGACAAGCTTTTGTTAAAGCAGGGAAATACAGAAAACAGCACTGACATTAGTTCCTTGAGAATAGTTCTTGAATGTTTTTGATATATAACTCAACATCATTACAGTTATCTATCAAGATAAAAATTTTTCCTGTTGAAGTATTTCCAAATTTATAATGTAAGATTGTCTTAGTAGTAGACTGCGAAGGACACAAAGTTTTAACAAGGTGTAAAAACAAGTGTTAAGATCTTTTTAAAATTTTACAGCTTATAATGAATGCTTCTTGTCTACCTAGGGAGAAGCCCCTGTAATTATGTGTAGCAATTTGTTAAGGCTTATTGTTAGAGATAAAAGGTTTTGCAGATTCAAGTGCTTCCAGGTTCTTCAGATTATAACATTTCAGAGTCACCTTTGAATGTGCTGTCTAAATTTGCAAAAAATAGTACAGGAATCATACCATTCTTGGACTGGCAAATATTCATTCTTTGTATGATGCTATGCCACACACCTATTGAATTCTAAGGTTACTGAAGAGAAGGGATAAAACATTTGGAATCATATAATTTCATTCCATTTTAACTGTTATTTTTCTTTTTTATTTCTATCAACAAGTATGAGCTTCAATTAACTGTTTTGAGAGGTAAGCATCACTTGGAATTTAAATCAAAGCCAACCTTAATGAACTAAACCAACTCTGGATGAAAATGCCTCATTTCATATCAACTCTCCAACCTGATTATGCATGTATGCTATTTGCAGAGACGAAATTCGATTGGCTTCCACATTGAACACTGTGTTGGAAGTTAGTATTACAACCGCTGATATCTCAGATGACTTAAGGCATTAGTTTGCTTTGATAAAGTAAACGAGACTCGACCCAAAGATCATTAACACAAACAACTTTTTGCTAACAAGGTTTGCAGGTCATTTAGTTATTCATTATACACTCACTGGATTCAGGTCTCACATTTTGAAAGATAAAGGGAGTTGTGTTTTAGAACAAAAGGGCAAAGAAATTCCTGCTTTTTCCCAGGTGAACTGCCTAAATCATGACCTACAATATCCTGCTTGATCGGGCCCCTATCTCCCTGTTAAACCTCATCTTGATCACTCTCCTTCTTCTTTACTCTGTTCCAGTCACTTTGGCATGCAGATCTCTTTTTCCGCTCAGTCTTTGCACTGAGCTCCTCTCATTCTTATCCTGTAGGTTTGCCCTGTGCCAGACTGTAGCCACTAGCCACATGTGCTGTTGAGCACTTAAAATGTGGCCAGTGTGAATTAAGCTGCACCGTGTTAAATACACGCTGGGTTTTGAAAATTTAATATCTACAAAATAGAATGACCTCATTGATATTTTTTCATATTGGCTTCTTGTGGAAGTGATAATATTTTGGGTTAAATAAAATATATTATTAAATTAATTTTACCTGCTTCTTTTTAGTTTTTTAGAATATGGCCACTAAAAATTTGAAATTACATATGTGACTTAGATCTGTGGCTTGCATTATATTTCTAATGGATAACGCTGCACTGTATATTAACTCATATGTCACCTTAGAGAGTTAAATTTGTCAGAAGGCATTTGTTTATTTTCTCCATTTTATGCATTGCTATATCCTCACCACTTAGATGCATGTCAGGCAAAAAATAAATATTTGTGGAATGAATGAATACATTATACATACAGTGATTGAGAGTTTGGGATCTGGAATCCTGCTGGGATTTCAATCTCAGTTCTCCTATTTATTAACTGTAACAGCTTGAACAATGGACTTATTCTTTCACAGAGTGGTTTTGAAGATTAAATAAATTCTGACATCCAAAGAGCTTAAATCAGTGCCTGATATATAGTAGTACTGAATACATATTAGCTATGGATAAGTATTAGTGTTCCATTCTGTAGCTAGGAATGTAAGACACAATTAAGATAATTATTTGTTTACTGAAATGTTAAAATGGAAGAGCTGTGATTTAACTCCAGAACTATTTGACTCTGAGATTTATTTTCTGTCTGTTAAGCAAATGTAAATCAATATTTGACGTAGATAAAAATCTGAAGTCAATTTAATGTTATTTCCATAATATTAAAAATAGATACATGAATCACATCTGGACATCCTGAAAGATATCAGACTTCATACTCTAAATTAAATATAATCAGCTAAAAACGTGGCATATGATAACAAATATTATATTAGCTAATACTTAGTTTATCAGCAGCAGGCACTCTTCCTACATTACATATATTAACATATTCAGTTCTCACTCCAGCTCTGAAAATAGACACTATCTATCATTATTTCTATTTTCCAGATGAGGAAACTGAGGTACAGAGAGGCCAAGCACATTGCAAAGGTCACACAGCTAGGAGAGGAAGGAGGTGGAATTCTCACTCAGCTGATGTGGCCTCAGTGCCTGCGCTCTCCTGTTGTCTGCTGAACTGCATTCTGCTTTCCCCTTTTATGCCTGTGGAACAGTAAAAGATGGGCGAGCATTCAGTCTTGTAGTTGCTGTGATTAACTCAGAGATAGGAACTGACTTCTGGTATTTATCAATAACAGTACCTTTCTAAGAAAAATTGTTTTTCTATCTCAAAAAGTGGAATGGACTGTCTCAAAGTAAATTTTCCTTCCAGAGGACATCTTTGTAATCCATGTAAGCCTTGGTTAGCCCATCAAAACCTCTGCTGTCTGAGGAGTGTTTCTCCTTAATTGGACTTAAAGCAAGAACAAATTATCCTACATATCATAACACATCAGGCCCAATCAAGCTCAGAAAATGACTATTTACTTCTCTCTTTAGAAGCCCAGCACAATAGATCCTATGCTGATGACACTTTCAATATTTAAATTAAACTAGACCAAGTTTATGATTGAAGAAGCCATCATCTTTCATTAGAATGGGAAAATAAATTTTCAGTGTTAGGCTACTAACATGTTTGAATGGCTCAATTCATTTTCTATCAGGTCACGGCCAATATCCACCACAGAGCAGCCTTGTTGAAAACAATCCTCTTAAAGAATCTACTTTGTCTTGATGACAAAGAGGTGTGTTCTTCCCCTGACAAGAAATGAGAAAAAAAAAAAAATAAAACAACCTAAACCCTCTAAATGTTTTTACATTTCAGTGATTTGGTCTTGTAACATTCTCCCCTGTGTGAAAGGGAAAAAGGATAAGGGAAAGGACAGATCGTTATCAGCGAGCACTCTCCTGCATGTGGCAGAAGCAACTGAAACCTGGAGGAACCAGCAGCCAGAGGCAGCCTGGAGCAGAGGGAGATGAGAGTCTGAAAGGCCAGGCTCTGCTTCAGCAACGCCATCTACCACCTCTGTGTATTTGAGCATCTCACAAACCTTTTCCAAGTAATTATTTATACAATGAGATAGATGGTTTGATTAGATCACGAGATCATTTTTCACCTGTATAAGATATTTTACACAAAATCTGGACATATGTCAGACAATTGGGGGAATTCCAATGTCCAATATTTTGTTAGAATGTGGAAGTCAGAAGGAGGACTCCCTTCCACAGAACTTGGAGATAAGAAACATAGTGATGTCTGGTAGATAAAGTAGCAAAATCCACACATTATGGCCGTGGTCAGTCATCAGAGAAAGTTAACAGGGGAAATGCATGTGACTCTGTGTCCGAAGGGTTTGGGAACATTGGAAACTCAGAAGTACAGAAATGGAATATGAAGATGCCTAAGTATCCTGAGATCTAAACACAAAAATTGATATTCTCTTTTTTTTTTTTTTTTTTTGGAGAAGGATGTATGTGTACGAAGGATACAAAGTCAGCCAGAAAAATAGAAATGAGAAGACCAAATATTTTTGTACTCTTTCCAATTCTAAGTCTGGGAGGGTGGCAAGGGGTGTATCCTCTATGCAGATGGACAGAGCAGCCTCCAGAGCTCGACATACCTGAGTGTTCCAGTCAGATAATTCTCACTTGCCTTATTCTGACCTGCACTTAGCAGGCATCCTTCAGCCCATGAGAAGAAAATGCATTAGAAAGAAGACTGGTATTAATGTCCAATCTGCCTGTGTATTTTTTTTTTTACTGGAAATAAAAAAAAGGACTTCCTACAAGAAATGGGCCTCAGGGAATATATGTACCAAATGGCTATTTCAAGTATTCTAATCTACCTCATAATTGTATTTATCATTCGAAACAACTAGTTGACATTGTGGTTGAAATGTACCCATCTCATTGAGCTTTATTAATGTGAGTCTGTGCCAATGTGATGGATGGTGTTGGCAAGATGAGGTTTAAAACCACATATCCCCAAATATTTATTCGTTTTGAAATGAAAATAATGTCCCAGACTCCATCCCGCTTGATTAGTAGGGCATTCTGTCTCTTCTCCCTCTGGGTCTTTCTGGGTTTCTTAGGAATGTTTACAGGTCCCGAAAATCTGTACTGGTTTTAGCAACTCTGTCAACCATCTTCTTTCTTCCCTACCAGCAGCAGATTTTTTTTTCCAATTGCTTATTTTTTTTTCTGTTTCCTAATCAGCATTACCAAGTTTCTCTGGAGGTTTTCCTATATATCATCACCACAGGTCTGGCACAGGCTTGAGAACAAACCCAGTTTACTTCACCAAAGATATGGAGTTATAGAAAAGAATGACCAAAAAGAAAAAGAAAAAAATTATTAAAATTGGACAAAGGTATTGTAATGGGTTGAATTGTGTCTCTGCCAATTCATATGTTAAAATCCTAACTCCCAGGACCTCAGAATGGGACCATATTTGAAAATAGGATTGTTGCAGGTATAATTAATTCAGATGAAATAATACTAGAGTAGGATGGACTCCTAATCCAATATGACTGCTTTCTTTCTAAAAATGGGAAACTTGAACACAGAGATGCATGCACTGGGAGAATGCCATGTGAAGATTGGAGTTAGGCAGCCACAACGAAGGAATTATGAGAAGTTAGGAGAGAGGTCTGGAACATACCTTTTTCTAGTGCCTTAAGAGGAAGCATGACCCTGCTGATACCTTGATCTTGGATTTCTGGCCTCCAGCACTATATGACAATAAGTTCGCTTGTCTAAGCCACTCAATTTGTGGTACTTGGTTACAGCAGACCTGGCAAACTAATGTGGGTATTATGGCTCCCTCAATCGTCAGAGTAGGCCTCACCTAGGACCTGTAACGTTAAGAGCCCTCACTTGCTGTGAAAATGCAGGGACTGGATCATCTATAAATATATAAATTCCATAACAGGGACACTAGAACCTTCTTACCTATAGTCTGCACCTCACAGTCAATTTTCTTGCATCACCCAATGACAGAATAAAAACACTCTTTCTCTACAGTTAGTGTGAGGTCTGGTTTACAGGAAAAATCAAAACAAGCTCTTCTGAGGTACAATTCTGATCACAATAAGAAAGCTTGTCTCATATGTCACCATTATGGTATGGTATTTGGTTTTACCTTTGCATAGGCAAAGAGGTGATATTCACCAAAAATTAAAAAAATAATTTTAAAGAAGGTTTAATTCTGCTATTACTTCAAAAAATAGTTGTAAAATAGTAGATTGTCTCCTCCCTAGATATTTAGATTTCAGAAGTATTTATGTAAGGCACCTGGTACTCTGCTTTAGGATCTATGAGAATGATGAATTCACTACAGACATGGTGTGAATTCTTAGGTCACTAAGATGATCATCATCAAAAAGATGATCATCTTTTGAGGTCTCCTGGTTGGTATTTTCCATGTGCAGGGAACAGTGTCCACACCTCACCCACATCACCATATTCCTTCAGTACTCCCTGTTCTTATATATGCTAAGGGCTTTACATAGCAAACTCTGCATGAGGGTTCTTTATTTTTTTTTCCTGGCCTCGGTGTTCTTGGCCCACTCACCAAGCAAACTGAATTGCTTGAGTGTTAATAGTCTTGGAAGTAACCCTCAACCAATGCAGAAACAGATGGTGTATAAATACCTATGAAAGTCAGTGTTATGAGTTGAACTGCGTCCCTCAAAAAGATATGCTGAAGTCCTGACCCCTGGTCCCTGTTAATGTGACTTTATTGGAAATAGAGTCTTTGTAGATGTAATCATTTTTACAATAAGGCCACAGTATATTAGGGTGGACTTTCATCCAACGTGACTCATAAAAAGAGGAAATTTTGGATATGGACAGACATGGCAGAAGCCAGCCACACGAAGACAGAGGCAGAGATTTGAGTTATGTGGCAGCATAATGGTATGCCTGGGGCTACCAGAAGCTGGGAGCAGCAAGGAAGAATCCTCCTGTAGAGACTTTGGAGAGAATATGGCCCTGCCAACACCTTGGTTTCAGACTTTTAGGCTCCAGGACTGTGAGAGAATAAATCTCTCTTGTTTAAAGCCATCTAGTTTGTCATACTTTATTATGACAGCTCTAGGAAACTAAGTTTTATGTATTAGCTTGGCTGGGCTACAGTGCCAGATACTTAATCAAACACTGATCTAGGTGTTGCTGTTAAGGTATTTTGTAGATGCAGTTAACTTTAAGTAAAAAAATAATACCTTCAATAATATGGTGGGTCTCATTCAATCAGTTGAAGGCCATAATAGCAGAAGATGGAATTTCTCAGAGAATAAATTCTACCTCGAAACTACAGTACCAACTTCTGCCTAAGTTTCCAGCCTGCCAGCTTGTCCTGCAGATTTTGTAGTTGCCAGTCTCCACAATTATATGAGCCAGTTTCTTAATAAATTCCTCTGTGTGTGTGTATGCACACACAAACACACACACACACACACAAGCGCACACACTTTTCTGTTTCTCTTGAGATCTCAGACTGACACAATACTCTAACTCTCTTGCTTCTGGAATGGGACAATTCTGAGATATATTTGTGTATTAGTTCGTTCTTATGCTGCTATAAAGAACTGCCAGAGACTGGGTAATTTATAAAGGAAAGAAGTTTAATTGACTCACAGTTCTGCATGGCTGGAGAGGCCTCAGAAAACTTACAATCATGGCAGAAGGGGAGGCAAACATGTCCTTCTTCACATGGCAGCAGGGACAGAAGTTCAGAGAGAAGGGGGAAAAGTTCCTGATAAAACCATCAGATCTCGTGAGAACTCACTCACTGTCACGAGAACAGCATGGGGGAATCACCCCTGTAATAATAACTTCCCACAAGGTCCCTCCCATGACATGTGGGGATTATGGGGACTATACTTCAAGATGCTCAAGATGAGATTTGGGTGGGGGCATAGCCAAACCATATCAGTTTGGCATTATTTCCCAAAAGATCTCAGCAGGATTGATGCTCACAGTAGTAACCTGCTTATTAGCTTTCTTGTATTGGCTCCTTTCCTGTTGTGGCAAATAGATTCTAAGATAGTTCTCATGATCCCATAATTTCCCATTATTCCCATCCTCATGTGATTATCTTCCTTTGTGTGTAGACATGACCTAAGACTTGTTTGTAATGGAGGTAATGAGATAAACATTATTACAAGTACATAATTACATTACATAAGATTGTAGCACCTGTCTTTCTGAGAAAAAGTCTCTCTCTTACTGGCTTTGAGAAAGGAAATGGCCATGCAGGGAAAGCTCACCTGGCAAAGAATTGAGGGCAGCCTATGACCTACAGCCAATAAGAAATTGAGGTTGGCTAGGCATGGTGACTCATCTCTCTAATCACAGCTATTTGGGAGGCTTAGGTGCGAGGATTGTTTGAGCCCAGGAATTTGAGATCAACCTGAGCAACATAGCCAGATCCCATCTTTATAAAAAATTTAAAAATTAGCTGGGTATGGTAGTGCATGCCTGTAGTCCCACCTGCTTGGGAGACTATGGTGGGAGGACCACTTAAGCTCAGGCTGAGGTTGCAGTGAGGTATAACTGTGCCACTGCACTCCAGCCTGGATGACACAGTGGGACCCTGTCTCAAAAAAAAAAAAAAAGAAAGAAAGAAAGAAAGATACTGAGGCCATCAGTATGACAATTCACAAGGGACTGAATGCTGCCAGTAACCACATCACCGTGGCAATAGATACTCCCCAAGTCTAACCTCTCATGAGACTGCAGCCCCACACAACACTTTGATGGCAGCCTTCGAGACCTGGAAGCATATTGGTTAGACTGCTCTCTATCTTCTCTGGAAAAATTCCTCAAATTTTTCTATGTGGTTTTAACAACCTTATGAACCTCATAGAACTATCATTCACATTTTTCTGATAATGGTTAAGTGATATTTTAGTGGTGACGTACTAATGGAAAAATGCAACTAGAACTTGGGTCATCGAAGTCCTAGTTCAAGGACCTTCTTGTTCTACCCAAATGTATTCCTCTGGGATACATTAACTCAAATGTTGCATATAAACGTCTGGTGATATAGAAAGGCTCTAACTGACCTCCATACAGGAGTCAGTATGTAAGTGTGGATGTGGGGGTGTACAGGTCTTTTTTTTGTGATTTGTGATAATTTGATTTTTACATCAACATTTTTATCCATCAGCTCACATCTCAATTTCCAATTCAGGGCAACTTGGCAGTAAGAAGCATCAAAGATAATCATTTCATATGAGGAAATAGAGGGTTATTCAGCTATTAGCAGTCAAGAAAATTTGCCCTCTTGGCCTCTATCTTCTTGATTGACATTGATTCAATTGGAAAATTGCAAAGATGTGGCTGGTTTCACCTCCATTTAAAATAATTAGAATTAGCAAGAGAATGTCTTATTGCCATACTTGTCGCTAGTTTTCACAATTACCATGAACTTCTGGGAAAGGATAAAGGGGAAACCCATACTGACCTTTCTGGCAGGCCAGGAGATACTAACAATCAGCCCAAAGAGTTCACAGGATATCCTTTTCAGTAAGTTGTTCTCATTTATTTTTCCATAAAATTATGACCTGATTCATTATCTCGGCATTGATCTATAACTATAGTTCTTTAGAAAATGTATAAAGTCTGAAGTCAGGCAAATATCTCAGAAGCATTCACTCTAACATGTACCCTGAATTGGAAAAATAGCCTGAAAACCAGAGACTGCTTCCCTCTCAGGAGAAACTTCAGTGTCACTATATATGGTAAATTATAGCATGCTATTTTAACAAAATCCCAGAGCAAAACATGGATGAATCTAGGGGAACTACCTATAGTACTATCTGAGGCCCAGGATGTTAAAAAATAAATAAATAAATAAATTTTAAAAAAAGAAACCGAAACAAAACAAAACAAAACAAAAACCTCCTCTGGTAAAACAAAATAATTCTTAAATTGGATAAAAGCTAATATTTAACTAATAATTATAGAGAATCATTAAACAAAATTTGAAACTAAAAATATGACAAAGACATGCCTCGCAAATACTAACCAACACCAAAACAAACACACAAAACACAACACTGACAGCCTATATTAACATTAAGCCAGGTTGCATTAAGAGCAAAAACAAAAAAGTTAAATGATGCCAAAAAGTATAATAATAAAATCAAAAAGAGTATAATCTGTAACATAGTATGTAAATTATCATGTTAACATATATTAGATAATATAGCTTCAACTATTTTTAAGGAAAAACTTCAGAAAGCACAAAGATAAATAGAAATACCACAAAATTGAAAGTTTTTACTTATATTATTTAGTCTAAGACAAAGCAAGCATACAAAAAATTTTTAGATAATTTATTCGGAATAGGGAGATAGAGGATTTCAAGAATCATCACAAACTCCTATCCCACCATTTTGGGGTTACAGTCCATCCTTCCAAATGTTATTTGACACATGAACACATAGGAACATACTTGTAAGTGACTATTATATCAAAGAAAAAGCCAAAAAAAAGACACAGCTAGAAAATAACTGAAACACTGCTTGTTGTCACTCATGAAATTTTGGCTAGAGTTGAGTTCTAATGAAAAGTCAAAGCTCTAAGAAACTGAAACTGCTAAACATTTTAAATTTTATATTATAAAGAAACATACTACCCACTGTAGACAAGGGTGTGGAGATGTGGAACCTCTTTATCATTGTAGAAAGGAGGTATAAATTAGTAAAACCTTTTTGCAGACTATTATCCGTCAAAATAAAAAGGAAAATGAATACACTCTTTGGTCTAGCAATTTTACTTGTAGGAGAAGTGCAAAAACACATGTTTTTCAGTAGGTAATTGGAAAATAGCGATTATCTGTGAAAACTCATGTAATCCCATGCTACTGTGAACTCATTAAAATGACTCCAGTAAATAAATAACAAATCAAGGTACAGAAAGCATAGTTCTTGCAGAAAATCCCCCCCCAAACCCTACTATAAATTTATATATGGATATATACATTCATATACAAATATTTGTAAAGATACTTACAAAATATTAGCAATAGCTATATCTTGGTGATGGTTTCAGAAGAAGGTTGCTTTTTGTGACTTTTTATTAACTATAAGGCTGTATTACGTATAAAATACATACCATTTGAAAGGTTCCCCAGATTAAGATTATACAAGGATTTATTATAATAAATATAGGAATGTTCATCACAGCATTATTTATAAATTTGGAAAATTGAAATAATTAAAAGGTCTAGAAATAGGAGTAAGTTTCATTGAAAGTATAGAATGAAATTCAGGGCAACATTTAAAAATTAACTCATAAAAGAGTATTTTTGGTGAAAAATTATGTTAGTAATAAAATGCCAGATTGTTTTCAAAAGGCAAGCTATAATGTATATGGCCTTACTATGCGATGATTATATACAGGCAGTACTATTGACTAACCATGCCTGGAGGGGTCCTCATTCTTTGTCTGGTATCAGTCATGGCTCTACATGCATGGGGCACTTTGAAGACTTTGCAAAATCCTTCATGCCCCCATTATCTGCTACTTAAGAATCTAACGTGTTTTTTAAGTTTTGGGAGATCATTTTAATTCCTAAATATTATACATAGGAATGATTTTTTATATTATACATATGTAATTGATTTTTACTTTGTCCATTTTTTGTCTATTTGCAATTATATAGAGAGAGATAGAGAGAGAGCGATATCATATATTTCCGTAATTGTAATCTAACATTTTTATAGCCTTTAGTTCAAGCAACTTTACCTGACTGAATCTGTGCCTTTCTGTCAATCTTATCATCATGATTTCATCATGATGTTGGTACACATACACAGTAGCCATGGAATTGGGGTTGATGTGTCGGGATATGGGAGAGAATAGATTATCATATTAATATTGTTTGTATTTTGTGTTTAAGTGATAAGACTACAAGTGGTTTTTATCTTCTGTTTGCTTATCTTTGTTTTATGAATGTTCAAAAATTAGTATGTATTTCTTCAGTAATTTTAAAGTTAGTGAAAAGGCAACTTTAAAACAATGTAGATAACAGAACCCCAATTTTGATTTGGTACTTATGTATATATTGTGAACCCCAACTTAGTTGTGGTTATGTCTTTGGGTAGTAAGAATAGGATTTTTTTCTTGGACATATTAAAATTTATAATCAGAATAAAATCAGTAATTAAAAAGTTAAGTATGTTCTTGTACTTGAAAATGTTAGGGATCATAGTCTAAGGTCTGGTGACTCAGTGTAGATCACAGACCAGCAGTGTTTGATGTCACCTGGAAGTGCAGAAACTCAGAGTCAACCCCATTTCTGCTCATTTAGTATCTTTTAGCAAGGTGATCAGCATGAATATTAAAATTTCACAAGTACTTCTCTAGGTGATGATTCACTACCAAGAGACTTTTTTCATCTATATTATCATCGTTCTTTAGCTCCTCTGTTAAAAATTGATTGGCATTAAGTGCTGCTACAGTTAGAAGTGACTAAAGTTGGATGATGAACACTTATTTCTAACACTGGGTCACTCCTATAGTACTTTGAATAGGATTTATTTTCTGTGATGTTTTCATTAAAAATATATATACCTTATATAGCTATAAGTAGTCTATTTGAACATGGAGTAAACAAGGGAAGGCAGGGACAGGAGAGCGGAGAAACTTTGACTATAATTAATCCTCACCCATAAGCAGAGAGGAGGTACTCAGAGGCATAAGTCATGATGGGGTTAAGAAGTGGATATATTTTTATCAAATCATTTTTGTTCAATACTGATTATCAGATTATGGAAGGACTTATTAACAACTTATAACCATATGTAGCTTTTGATTTTATAAAGAATTTTTCGTAAGTATCTAAACGTATTGTTACCACTAGCCAGTGGGATAGACATTTTAAGTAAGATCACTGTGGTTCAGAGAGGTTCACATCTGGCTAAAGAACTGTCAAAGCTCCTTTCTGCAGCAATAGCCAAGATTAAGCAGGGCAGAGTCATGACGACTCTTCCTCATGGACAAGTCTCTGACTACGATCCCATTGCTTCAGCCATATGTCTTTCTCACCTACCTTAGCCCAGGACCGTGTTGGGTACTAGGCAGAAAGCTAAGAAACATAACGTATAGTCCTCACCAATAAAGAGCTTACAATCTGCTGAAGACAGACTATCACTCCCATATTTTATATATATTTATATCATCCTTACAAACGTGATATATACTAGGTGAGTGTTCATTCTGGAAATCATTTTTTCTTAACCTCTAGCTCAATAAACTTATTTTGTGACAATGCTGGGGACTTACATATATGAACCAGCGTGCTTGTATCAAAATAAGTAGTCCACTTTTATCAGATTATTTTTTCCCTTTTCATTGTGATGTCAACATTTATTCCCAGAAAGCAGGAATAGCATTTCCCAGATTAACAACCCCAGACCGTTTCAAATGGAAATCCCTCCTGATTATGTGACTTGTTCCTGTTCTGAAGAGCCACACCCCAGAGAGCAGAGAATGCCATTCATCTGCCATTGCTGCTGCTCCTAGTTAGAAATGACTGTTAAGTATCATCACCAAAGTAGCAGGTTTTACTGCTTTGCTTACTTGGTTGCTGGACTCATTAAGATCACTGAAAGGGTTGGCTTAGAAACAAAGTGTGTTCAATAATGAATGCTGTATTGAAAACTACAGCTTTTAGGTTTCTATAAATGTGGACTAGAAAATGTTATCAAAATTTTGCCTTAGAACTGAGCATTATAGGCACACAGACATTTTTTCCAACCTCATTTGCATGTATTTACTCATTCTAGTTGATAGCTCCAGATATGAGTTGTTAGACAGCAGCAAAGCAGCACGGTAAGAGCATGGAGTCTGCAACTGCATTTCCTGAGTTTGAACTGAGATTTGACCAAGCATTCGATGTATATACTTAGGCAAATTGCTTAACCTTGCTGTGATTCAGTTCATTCATCTATAAAATGGGAATAATAATTGGATCTCATAGTGCTGTTAAGAAGACTGAATGAGATCATGTAACCATGGTGCTTAGGACAGTGCTTAGCATCTACCTGGCATCACACATATGTTAGTTACTGCTAAATAGTGCCTTCTCTGGAACTGAAGTTCAAACATCTTCCCTCCATAGGGAACGTACAGTGAAATATTTCTGTACATTCTATGTGATAGTGCAAGTCTTTACTTCTACAGAAAAGGAAGATGGTAAAAATAGTACTGAATAAGAAATTAGGAGTTACATGTCAGTAATTATAATTCTCTAAATTAACTTGGTAACTAATTTCTTAGCCTTTTTAAGATACAGTTCCTCATTTGCAAAAGAGGAGGTTAGAAGAGCTAATCTCAAAATTTTCTTTCAGTCTTAAATTTCAATGATTGTGAGATTTTGGTTAGAGTTCCATCTCGTATAAGAAAGGGAAGGCTGGCATGAGTGCTCATAACTAATAATTGCATGTATAATAATTCATAATTGAAGCTGAAAGAAAAGGCATTTTAAACTGTCTTAGCTAATATATATTCTTTATAATGTTTATTCCAATTATCTGGTGCTTTTATCATTGCAAAGAGAATCCACTGTATTAGAGCTAACTGGATCCCTTAGAAAACTCACTCCTGGGAGTATTTATCTATTGAACTGCACCTCTAGAAGAGTGTCTAAAATGACCATAGGAAGCTGACCCAGAAATGTCGGAACCACTGCTCTAATAATTCCACGGCCCTTGGGGCCCAGTGGGAGGTCAAAGCAGTCCAGCCATGGGAGGTTGACTCTTGGCCAATAGCTGATTAGCCTGCTGGAGGAAGGAGATCTGAACTGAGGGGACAGACTACTCAGGAGTCTTTGAAGACCCATTGAGCCCCCATATGGCTTATTTAGCAAATGCTTTAGTTTGTGTGGTAGTGGGTTGTATATGTGAATGTAATGAAATGACTCTTGACTTATATCAGACCAAGACAGCTTAAAAGTTTTCCATCTACTGCTTTCAGTAATAATGGAGGGTTAAAGTTATATCCAAACTAAACACAAAATGTAAAAAGTCATGTTGGTGACATTGATGTGATTCCTTGCCCTCATGGTGCATGCATCCTGGAATACTTGTCTACCTGGAACTCCCTTAGCCTGTGACATTGCCTGGGAAATCGCCCATCACATTTGAGTGAAGATTGCAATGGTTTATAATTCACACACCATCACCCTCCCTCCAACTCCACATAACTCCATCTATAACAGTGGAAAAATAACAAGCCTTTGTTGAGATATGATGATAAGTGACCAGCACTAAAAATGACATATGAGACTTTTCAGTGTTCTTGAGGCAGGTAAAATGCGAAAAAATGTTCTTTATTTAATTGCTTTAACAGATAACATTTTCCTAATAGTAAGAAAAAAATTATAAGAATAGTTGGGAGAAGTTCTATAGATTAGTGCTGTCCAATAGAACTTTGTGCAAAAAAGGCAAGATTTTAGATCTGTGTGCTGTCCAATATGGTAGCCACTAGCCATATGTGCTTACTGAATGCTTGCGTTGTGGCAAAGGTGATCGAGAAACTAAATATTAAATTTTATTTAATTTCAATTCATTTAAATAATATGGCTAGGGGTTACCATTTTAGACAGTGTAGCTACAGATCCTACAAGTCAAGAAACTTGACTTGTTACTATTTAGTAAATAATTTTAACCTGAGCCCTCTGCCATTGTTTCCACTTTTTTTTTTTCTCAAAACCACTTGAGAAAAAAAATTAACTTTTAATTTCCAACCTTGGTATTGAGTAGTCTAGCTCCAATGAAAATTATTAGGGGGGTGTTGTATCTGTTTTCCTCCCATGGCTTTTCTTAATATCAGTCTTCTCCTTTAACTCTATTAACTTCTTACCTTTTTAAACCCTCAAGCACTGTTTCAAGTCCCATCCTCCTGTTTTGCTCCACTGCTTATAAACAGTTTGTAGTGCCGCCTTGGAGCATTTTTATTGCAATATGTTTTTACTGAAGACCAAACAATGTGTTTGAATCCTAGAGCCAATGTTTTTCAAAGTGTGATCTGAGAACCCTGGCATTAGAGCCACCTAGGGGTTTGGGGAAGTGCATGTTGAAAATTTGGATTCCAGGGATCTACCCTCAGACACTAATTTTTTTAAAAAATTGTAGAAGAGGGAACAAGGGCTCTTCTTAGGGACCAGTATAGTGGGTAGACTCTGCAATCAGGCTGCCTTGGCTTGAATTCTAGCTCCAGATTTTACTAAATGTTAATCCTTAAGCAATTAACTAAACCTATTTGTACTTACACTTTCTTCCCTGTGAAATGAGAAAATCATAGTCCTTAATTCAGGGCTGTTGTGAGGAAAAATTCAGTTGATATATGTGAAGTGCTTAAAATAGTGCCTGGTGGTATTAAGCATTATATTAACTAGAATTCCTATTACATTTAGCAAACAACTTGAATGAATCTTATATACCCTTAAGTTTGAGAACTCCATTTCAAGGAAAACAGTTGAAAAGTAGAGAACACAGATTGTGTAGTGATAGCTTCTATCTTGCGTCTGTGTGTCCTCAGCTGTCAAATGAGATGGTGATATTTGCTCAGAGTTAAATGGATATAGAAAACAAATGTGAAAGCCCTTTACATTTCATGTAAGCTGTATTATGGTTTACACATGAGGATACCAGATTGGGGTTTTAGATAGAATGAGATGCTTAGGGGCTATCAAATAGACAGAGTATCACGTCGGGAAACTGCGAAGAGAAGGAAGAATAAAATTCATGTATGTGGGAGGGAGGAGTGGTATCCCTCTGTGAGTGCAATTTACAAATAGCTGTGCTTATAACACATAAAGACTTTCAGTGGAACCATTGTGCATACCGGGTTATAAAGGCTGCCATTTCCTAAATAACATACACCTGCCAATTGGGACAGGTGCTTTTCCCTTGTCAGCAAGTTGGAGTGAAAGCTTTGTTGATCATCATGCTGGCAGGTAGAAAATGGGCCTCATCATCAATTTATTCTGGAAGTGAGAAGCTCCTTGCCCCTGGGAGAGATTGTAAGATGGAGTCATTTTACTCCTGACACCTTCAGATTCAGTTACTCGTTGTGGGAAAACTCAAGATTCACATTCTGTGCCTTTGGCAAGAAAACATTTTCTACAAGCTACTGGCTAACACCTCACAGAAAAGTTTTATTTAAGGTCCATGTGGGACCAGAAACCAAAAACCAATAAATTGACTCTAGAGAACACAAACTATCTCAAGGCTGAAGCTGGCAGATTTCTTTTCTTTTCTTTCAGTATTATACATCAGTATTGTTTTACATGAATAACTGAATTCTGAAAGCAGTATGTGCTAAGTTTTGACATTTGCTACCCTCTCAATTTCTGAAATAGACATATAAACTAATCACCTTTCATTTTACTTAGATAGCATACTGTGCTCTATTTCCATTAAAGAAACTGTGCATGCTGCCCTCTTTTAATATTTTTAAAAGTACTATTTGTCTATCATTCAAGTATTTTTCTATGAATATGATTGTGCCTTAGAGCTTACTTAAAAAGCAAAAGAGAAATGAAAAATATATACTAATTCTTGGCTTTTGAGCTTCCAGTGACCTAGTCTAGGCAACATGAGGGTCATTTAAGAAAGTTTCAGAGGTAAATCACTATATGCCATTTTAGCATTACTGCCTGACTTTAGTGCCAAAGCCCCTGTATAATTTGACTTCACCTAAGTCAGTTTTCATCTCATGGAGACTCACAGAAACCTTTGACAATCCAGATAAAGCAATGAATTCAGTATGTAGTTAAAAAAAAAAAATCTCGTATATATAAACACAAAAATTTTGGACACAATTTTAGAAGGTTTTTGGATATTATGAAGTCAATCCATGGATGTTCAGAACAAACCTAAGTTAAATTGCACTAATTACACTATTGACTGGAAGGAATAGATTTTGGAATCTGACAGCTTAGATTTGCACCTTGACTCTGTTACTTCCTATGTGAAGTACCTTGTCTAGACTTTATTTCTCTCCTTTGTAAAATGAGAACAATGAAAGCATCTATTTCCTAGAATTTTATAAGAATTAGATGATGTAATATGTACAAAACTCTTAGCACAGGCCTAACATAAAGATAGCATTCAACAGAAGTTGGCACTATTTTGAAATCAATCATTTGAAAACAATGTGAATAGAACTCAACAACATGAAAAATTTCTTAAATGCCATTATTCCCCTTTTCTCTTACCCCAGAAGATGTAGTAGATGTAAAATAAAACGTATTTAAAGGAAAAATAAACAGACAAAGATTGAGAGGAGTGCTTGAATGTGGATGCGGCAGAGGAGTAAAGTACCATGGTGGAGGAAAAAGATAGGGCAGGCTTTTAACCTGTATCTTTAAGAACTTTAAGAACTTTCCTGGCCACTTAGTAGCTCAAGGGACAGAAAAACAGTACTGACTACCCAGTGCCACTGGGCCAGCAGATAGTATTCAGGCTACACAGGAACCTGACAAATGTTAGGAGAGATACTGTAAGGATGGTAAACTCCATAGCATCTCCAAACCCCATACCATCTCCAAACCCATTCCCATTATTATCTGACTACCATCAAGGGTTGAGAGTCATCTGGTGAGGAAAGTGCAAAGAGGGACGGTCATGTTCAAACTGTGGCATGGCGGGTTCTCTGCCAACAATCAACATCCACATTCACCCACTCTTCAACCCTCAGGAGCACAAGCTAGAACCTGGGCCTCCTTCTTCCAATTACAGCCAGAGCAAAACAAGTTCAAATGCAAAAATAACTGTACACCCGAGGAGCATAATTGCTGCAAAACAAAGGCAACTATCCAAACTGCACATACTAGGTGACCAGGTGACCCAGCATTAGCACTGGTTCTGAAAATTCTAGCCAAAAACTCTAAACAAAACTAGTAAACATTCTTAAAGAATTAAGATAGAACAGTTGGAATATGAGGCAGGAAAAAGCATTTATAAATAAGAACCAAGTAGGCATACTTCGTGTGAAAAAATGTTTGTTTAAATAAATTACCAATACCTTGGATAAATAACTAAAAAGATACAGCCAAATAATAGAACAGAATACGGAAAAGTGTGCTAGAAAATTCTCCCAAAATGTCCTTGGAGAGAATAAAGAGAGAGGAAAAATAAAGTCAACATATTTGGAGTCAGCAATAGAAATATCAAAGTATTTTTTAAAATAAGTTCCATTTGGAGAGAAAAAAATGTATTTAGACACAGAAAAGGAAATATTTCAAGAAGTGACATCCAAGAATTTCTCTAATTGAAAGAGGTTGGAAAACTTCTGATTGAAAGGGCTCCAGAATGAAACAGCATAGAGAATAAGAAACCCAACCCTAAAAACGTTGTAAAATACATGGCTATTGAAGACAGAGAGAAAAATTTAAAAGTTTCTAGAGACAAAAGGAGACTCTCCACAGAGGGAAACAAGTCATATTGGCATCAGACTTCAAAAAGGCATGTTTGAGTATAGAACACAGTGATATAATATTTTCAAAATGTTGCAGGAGATAGCTTTCTGATTTTTAAATCAAAATCAAAATCCAAAAATATGCTGTTATATATAATCATTAAGAGACATATTTAAAAACAGATTTTTTTGGAACTTGGCAAACTCATGCTCAAATCTATATGGAAGAATAAAAATCAGTTTAAAAAAAATAAAATTAAAGGTATATGGGGCAGTTAGAGAGGAGGGGCTTATTCTACCTGTATTAAAATATAACCAAATCTCTAGCGACAAAAGTGAGTGTAGTATTAACTCAGGAATAGACGAACAAACCAATGGATGGGAACAATGTTTAGCTTTCAACATAGCACCACGAAGTAACAGAGAAAAAGGATCATTTAGGAATGGTATTTGGAAAACAGAATCAGTATATGAAGAAAAATAAAGCTAACCATGAACATTTCCATAGCATAGATGGTAGATTAAAAACTATTTATTAAATAAAAAGAATAAAAGTTTAAACAAAAGTTTTGTAATTTAGGCATAGATAAAACTTTTTAAATGAAACCCCAACATATAAACTGTATGGCAAAAATATATGGATGATTTGACTACATTGAAATTAAGGATTTCTGTCTAAGGGGCAACAGACAAAATCAACAGACAGATGGCATAAATAGAAAGACATTTGTAAGTCAACAAGAAAAACAGAGAAATATCAATAGAAAAATGGGGAAGCTAGGTGAACAAGCAGTGTATATGTAGATAAGACCATGGCTAACAGGAACATATATGAAAGAATCCTCCATCCTACTATTAATCAGATCAAGGAAAAATTAAACGACAATAATATATCACTTTACACAGTGAGAATGGCAAAACATAATTTTTAGGAATGGCAGGAAGCTGGAAACAACCTGTGTTGTTATTGATCAAAAACATGTAAAATATGGACCATGAAGACAATGGAAAAACCTACTATAGGAAGGAAGGAAGGAAATATCACAGAGTCAAATTTCAAATGTGTTAAGCATGAAAAGTGAGAAGCAGAGATGTATAAGCAGCAAAATATCCTATACACAAGATTAAAAATACCCTGTCACATAACAATATTACAGGAATATGTGCATACTTAAGACCTGTAACACAAATAGGGTGGTGCCCATATGTATGAGGGGAATGGGGGCAGACATTGAGAAGAAGAAAAATAACAATAGATAAGGTGGAAACCTTGAATTGACCAATGATAACAATGTGCAATGAGCTGAGAAATACGTTAAGTCAACTCTGCACTCAACTGAAAAATAAAAGCAAACACAAAGATATTTAAGGTATAGCACAAATTAAGCAAATAAGAACATGAAGACGAAATAGAAAATATTAAGGAGATAAGAAAAACTTTAGATTTGGATGGATTTCAATATCTTTGTATGGAAAAAGTTAACAAGTAATTTTTTAAAGTCTAACATAATATAATTTAATATTTTATTTCAGAGATTTAAAAAGTTGTTTTATGTATTTTAGAGAAATAGTAAGACACTGATCAAGGAAAGAAGAGAGTGTGTTAATTTTTTAAAAGTATCTGCATAACTAT
This sequence comes from Macaca nemestrina, assembly GCF_043159975.1. Classification (NCBI taxonomy): domain Eukaryota; kingdom Metazoa; phylum Chordata; class Mammalia; order Primates; family Cercopithecidae; genus Macaca; species Macaca nemestrina. Next base: position 78,469,420 of record NC_092135.1, on the reverse strand, counting down.
TTTTGTCAACTCTATTTCTGGCTATGGAGGAAAAATTATAGAGAACTGTGTAAATTTATAGAATTAAAAAAGTGTTTTGAAGTATAGAATGAAGGATTAGTGGAATAAAAAGAGTTTCTGGAGGGAGCTGTTAAAATACAAAAATTTCATGTTCGTTTAGACTAATGGTCTGATACAGAATAAAACTGAGGTGACCAAGTGATTAGGCTTGGCTCTAGAAAAGGATAGAGATTTTGTTTTACAGAAATAGTTGCGGTAGTGGTGACAGACATGGGGACAATTTGAATACCTTGCTTATCCTTCCTTATTTTCAAAGGATCATATATCTAGTATGACAACATTGTAAGTCAAAGATAATAGAACCAGTCATACCTAAAAGGATAAAACTGCAGAAAAAGTTGGAAAGTCACCTAATATTTAATACTGATAATATAAATAATAATACCAGTGATATCTTGAATTAATATACCCCTTCACTTCCTAGGCACTGAAGGAGCTGTGACTGTAGCCCACAAAATGTTTCACATGAATATAAGACTGCCATCATTTTTATAGGTTATTATATTGATTCAATGCAATGAGACCTGGTAGTGCCCCATCTTCTCTGTCAACATCAGAAGGATTTGTGGTTACATTCTCACAATGAAAAGGAAGAATGGGCTGTTAGAACTAGCCTAAGGCAGGAATTTTGATAAAGGAGATGAGTCATGCATCAAGAGAGGGAGATAGAAAAGAAATGACTAAAAATAATCAGGGTAAAAATAGTTTCAGAAACGGGAGAAAATACTACTGGAATCTCTATATTCATGTTTCAATGATAGGTATTTTTATTGCCTCCATATGCTTCCTATACACTGATCACCTACCTTAAATGTCCCCATGTCTGTAAGAATCAGAGCTTCTATTTCCATAATTACAAATCCCTGTCCTTTCCTAGAGCCAAGCCTAATCATTTTGTAACCTCAATTTTATTCTTCATCTGACCGTTAGTCTAAACTAACATCATAACCTATTGATATTTTAATGGTCCAGGTCCCGCCGCAAGACTCTTTTTATCCCACTAATCCTCCATTCTACACTTTAAAACACATTTTTATCTATGAATTTACACATTTCTTTATATTCTTTCCTCTATAGCCGGATATAGAGTTGACAAAAACAGCTATGCGATGACACTTTTTTTTAATTTAACATACTCCATTCCTTAAAAAAGTCTGACTACATGTCTTAATTGCTGAATATTGAACATTTTAATGGGACTCTGAATAAATTCTTATCTTGCTACTGTTAAAAATTAGCTCTATATTATGATTTCAGTGCCTTGAGTATGTCAAGCATTATTATAATTCCTTATAGAATCGTATGTATAAGATTCCTTATAGAATTATAAAACTAAACAGTTACATAACTTGCTAAACCATGTTGACCACCTTACATAAAGGTGGATGCAATGATTTACAAAGATTGTTTTACTTCTAAAAGGAAATTTTTATGATACAAGGTTGAACATTATAACCAAATATATCATTATAATAAAATATGCTATGATATAAACAATGCAACAATTACCCAGAATTCTCTATTCCTACTAATGTCAACTGAGAATGAGAGAAGAAATTCCAATAGTTTCATGACAGGGCTACAAATTACATGTGGTTCATATGCTAAGGACCAAGACAAAAAGTCAAAAAAAACTATAGAGTTTACACAACAGTTTAAACTGTTGAATGAGTATTTTGCTTTATTAGATAAAAAGATACAAGGTCACTGAAAGAGTGAAAGAAGAGAGGGAATCCTTTATACTCAGCAGAATATTGAAAAATTCTTCCCTGAGGGAAATAATCAAATATTCTCATTATGTTATTATCAACAAATGTAACTTTCTCAGTCTCAGGTAATTCATCTAGTTCTGGAAAATATTTGTGATTATTAGTATATTCTCTGCTGCCTCATGGTTTTTGCTTAATAATAAAATACATGATACTCTCATAAACCACAGATGTTTATGTAGAGGTTTATTACTTTCCTTCATATACAGCTTTAATGTATTCGCTAAATATTTTCTCTTTTCCTCTGTCATTTTCATAATTAACAATTTTCAGCATCCCCAGGCTGGGTTGCATTGCTTTGTAGCTAAAAGATCAAATACTTAATTTGAATTGAATAAATCAGTTAGGAAATACAGCACCAAAGACAGTGCTCAGCACCCTCTTGCAAATTCTAAACAGAGATGTTTACTTTGCAGCAGAACTATTGCTCGGGAGCCTGTAATCAGAGAGAGAGAGAAAGAAAGAGAGAGACAGAACAGGAGCCACTGATATAGTTAGTTCTTCATTCTTCTCATATGTTTAATCTAAAAATTACTAATAATCATTTTGCTGACATGACCAGTCCTCAAAATTATGGCCCTTTATAACTTTGGTTTATTAGAGACACACTTCTTTATTTGAAATCCTCAGGGCTCAGTTGCAAAAGTCATAAATATAAGAAAAAATTATATCAAGGGTATGGTTCATTTCAAGAGCTTACATATGAAATATATAAATTGAAAAAAAGATGACATTTTTGTTGAGATAAATTAACATGGCATAATCACTATTTTAAAGTATAGAATTCAGTGATTTTTAGTCTATTCACTAGTTGTATAACCTTCACTTCTACCTAATTTCAGAATATTTTTAATATTCCAAAAAGAAACCCACACCCATTAGCAGTCATTCCCCAGTCCCACTGTCTACGAACCCTTGGAAACCATGAATGTACTTTCTATGTAATTTGTCTATTCTGGATATTTCACATAAATGGAATCATATATTTGCCTTTTTGTGTCGGGCTTATTTCACTTAGCATGATGTTTTTAAGGTTTATCCCTGCTGTAGCATGCATGAGTATTTCATTTTCTATGATGATATTTCCATTTTCATTTTTTGTTAGGTATAGAACACTTTGTCTTGCTTTCATCAGTGCATGGACATTTGAGCTGTTTCAACCTTTTAGCTATGATGAACATGTTTGGAATGCTGTGAACATTCATGCACAAGTTCTGGTGAAGACAGACATCTTCAATTCTCTTGGTTATATACTTTGGACTGGAATTCCTGGTTCGTATGCTAACTCCATGTTTAACTTTTCAAAGAAACTGACAAACTATTTTCCAAACCAGCTGAACCATTTTACATTCCCACAAGCAATGTACGAGAGTTCCAATTTCTCCACATCCTCACCAATACTTGTTTATTGTCTTTCTTATAGCCATCATAGTACATGTAAAGTCATAAGGAAGATGAGTTTTACAGAAACTCATATTAAAGGAATCTTTTGCCATGGGATTTCTTTAATGATGACTTACCTTGTCCATTTAACTTATGTCAATTTATTACAAAAATCAATTTTGACAAAACTGTAAAAGAGTTTTTAAGAAACTGATCCCTTAAACAAACCTGTTAATTAGTTGAAATGATATGGTAACTAAGAAAAGTCTCCAAGCATGTGAGGAGAGTGCTAGAATTATTCACTAAGAGACTGATATTGCCACAGTAGCAAATTATTTATCTGGCATCATTGGAGAAAGATGGTTTCTCCAGGGGAGATGTCAGGAGTATTCCTTTTTAAACTTCTAATACTTTTAAGTCATTTCTGGTGGAATCCTTTCTAAAGTGTCTTTTGAAACAGAAAGTGCAAAAATGCTTTAGTCATTCTTGATAACTCAAGGAATGTGCTCTGAATATCTATCTTAATACTCTGTTTAAATCCAGTTAAACAATCATGGACTTGTCACATGAGATATATAGAGCTGCTTACCACTGCAATACATTCAATAAATTTCTGTGCATTTTCAAATCTTCTGATTGTTTCACAGATTTTTTTTTTTTTTACCCTTCTTTGCTAATGGGCTACATTTATTGATACTGTCAATGAAAATTCATTTGAACACTTTTAATGCTCTTCTTGATTATTTTTAAGCTAGGATAAAACATTAATTGGAGCATTTCTGAATCACCTGAATCTGTATACAAATCACCTGAATCTGTATACAAAACATACGGATTTCCTGGGGAGGCTTTATGTTTTTTAAAAATATATTGGAAATAAGAAAGGCATACATGTTACCAAAAGCTAACAATGCCTTTTTTAGAGAAAATATAGTATCACTGCTTATTAAAACTGACCACTGGTAAACTCTGGATAAATATGCTACTAATTAACTATTTACTGTCAATATTATTTAACCATATGCCTTTATATTTTGAAGTCTGTGGATAGCATAGAGGTTTGGTAGGTCCTTTCCTTCCAAATCACCCAAACTTTGACATGATTCAATTTGAGTGTGTTAGCAGGCCCTGTTGTCTGATCACTAATACTAATTAAGGATCTTTAGATCTTGTATTGGTTATACCTCAAAAATGTATCCACTCAACTCCCTCTTATCACTGTGTTACTCTTTAAAATTTGCTCTTTTAAAATTAATTTTCAGACCAGTTACTTTAAAGGCCAGAAACACTTCTTAACTCTACACATATACTTACTATGCACAAAGTAGACAAACGTCATTTTATTTACAGAATTTTCAGTTGGAAACTAATTATCTAGATAGGGCGCATTCCTGAGTTACAGCTTTCTTACCTAGTTCTTCTAGAAAATTTTATTGTGTCTCCACTGCCACAAGGTTTCCATCAATAAGTGAAACTGAGATTCTGTTCTGACTTCAAGAAAACCAAATATTCAACACCAGATAAGTAAGACTAGTTATATAAATTGTGTTCCATTCATATGATGAAATATTATGCTCCCACTAAAAATATGAAGCAAGCATTTTAATGACATAATTCTTGTGATATGTCATTAAATTAAAAGCTGGAATCCAAAATTATATATATAAATGATTTTTGTACAAAAGCCATCAAAAATATTAGAAGGAAGCATGATAATTATCAACCATGTCTGATCCTAGATTTGGAAATTATGCACGATTCTTGGTAAGAAATTTGGATATTATTCTACTGTTAACTGAAGAAGTACTATTTTTAGGTTGGAAGTGGCATCATTTGATTTATAATTTTAAACAGGCTTTGTTTAATACATAAGTAGTAAGAAAGTTGTTAGAAGTCTATTGCTAGAATCACATGAAAACTTTTAGAGGCTCAAACCCCAGTGATGACATAAGGTGAATGAGAAGTACCAATATTTATGATATAATGTAAAGGCAGAATGTAAATTTTTGGACTGAACAACTGGAAATATAAATTTATTTAAGTGGTGAACTCCAATGTGTAATTAGAGAGGATTGAATATATAACTGAAAGTGAAAAAGTGAAGATAGTGAGTATGGACAGTGAGTATATACTGTACAGTGAGGCTTTTGAGGCAGACCTGATGTATAAAGGAAGTTTTAAAATCATCTTCGTATACTGATAGAGATGATCTGGGTGAAAGTGAAAAATTGATTCTGGGGATAATTGGGAAAATTGCAGAAACAAAACTTTGAGGAAAAAAATGATTGACAATTATAAAGTACTTATTATGCCCGGATATAATATAATCACTTTACACTTACTAATTCATTATCTTCTTACTCAATTTAAGTGGGGTACTGTTACTATTCCCAGATTATGGAGAAGAAAACTAAGGCACACAGAGGTAAGTAACTTATCTTCATTCTTAATGACTGCCTGATACTACCTCAGAAAACTGATTGTAAGGTTAATCCAGGGGACATATGGAGGTTTAATACTAGAAAGAAAGAGAGACATTTTTTTCTATTTCAAAGGAAATGAGGTATACATGTGAGGTGGTTGGTGAATTTGGTTTTGGGAAGAGGAAGCAGTTCTCATCTGATAGAATTGATTTTCTCTCTATATGTGAGGAGAAATCGGCTGAGATGGAGATAAGGACAAGAGTTAGAAACTCAAAAGAAAAAACAAGCAGGTCTGAACTATTCATTTCAGAGACTAAGGGAATGCAATTTATTAAAGAGGTACAATATAATTACTTGACAACGTGTGACTACCCATTGAGATTTATGAATGTAGGTACCAAGCAAGGGAACATTTGCATTTACAGAGGCAAATGTATTGACGGATAAAGACTGCCTATTTTACAGACCCGGAATCTAAGCTGAGTCTATAAGGAAGGACATGGGAACATGGAGGTGACCAACAGCGACGTGAATGGATTAAAGGCCCTGATGTAGTCTAGGTGTTATTAAAACGCAAGTGCTAGAGTAACAGATTGGAGGTTAGAAGCGGAGATGCTTGTAACTGGGATTTTTCAAGGTAGCACAGTTACGGAGGAAAAGCTCTTTGGAAGTGGCATGCCAAGGAACTGAGACTCCCAATGATGAAGGAAAAATGGCCTAGAAGCATCAATGGGGAAATAGGAGGATATCTATTTCATGTCATTAAAAATTATTCTGCCTGCTATAAATAGTTGTTTAAGGTTAGTGAAATCTATGCATTTGTATTAATGACAGAAAGTATGAACTTGCAGAAACCAAAAGTGTGTTTTTACAAACTGATAGTATGTCAAGTTAAACAGCTCTGATAGTAACAAAAGGAGAATGATTGAATATAATATGGCTATCAATTGTAACAAAATCTTGAAATATTTTCTTTATAATTCTCAGAAATGAATATTTCCATAAGGAATAAGTAATAAAGATGTGAGAGAATTCAACTGATCAGTGTGCTTCCAGGCAGGAATGCATCTAATGTGAAACTGGCAAATAGCATGAAATGAAATGAGCACAATTTTATGTATTGTTTATTCTAAGTTTTTTACATTTATATTGACACAGGAAATAAATATAATGAACAGTCATGTGGGTTGAGCAGCATTTAAATGGTAAATCATCTAATTAACTAGTCACTTGAAAGCAAAAAGGAAAATTTGCTTTGGATCTGTTGATTAATTGTCACATTTCAAGAACATGTTTTAGCTGGCTGCATTTAAAAAGAAATAATATGAGATCATGAAAGCATTTCATAGTAATGAGCAGTCTCTGGTTTCTGTTTATTGCATGTACAAAGGATACTAACAATAGTTTTGGAAAAATGAGTAAAGCTCTCAGAATAACTAGCACAGAGAGATGAAACACTGGTGTGAGGCAGATCAATTCTAACAGTTCTCCTGGGAAAAGAACATACTTTCTTAAAGCTAGAGTGGAAGGAATATGTGCCTCTAATTGTATGGTTTTAAATAGTCACCTTTGTACCAAATTCCAGTTCTGGCCACATACATTCACAGGAAGGTAAACACAGGGGTTTACTAAAGGCTCATCTGTCATATCAACCATTATTGTGTTTTATATTCTAGCAGGCCCGCAAACAGGGTCTTCCTTTATACATGATGGGGAGAGGATCCAATGTCTGAATGATTTCTTTGCAATTTCCCTTTTTGTTAAAATTGCTCCTTTCACATTCAAAATGACAGCTGGAAAAATAAAAGATCAAGACCCTAATACTTTCTAAGTTATATACATATTAGGTGTTTTTTTTTTTTTCTAGGCATCTACATGTGGTAATGGGAACAGGAAAAAATAAGTGGAAATAAATTGTGAAGAAAGAAGAAAGAAGAGAGATTTCAAAAATAGAGTCTATCTGGTGTGTGTCTTTTTCTGTTTTCTTTTTTCCTAGAAGGTTGGTTATGCTCCATTGGTCAAAACAACAACACTTGGGGAATTATTTCCTCTCTGTCATGCCATATACCTCATGCAGAAGAGAATGTAACAATATGGAAAATGTTTCTGATATGATTGTAAGTGAAAAAAATAAACTTCAAGCGGAAAGTCTTAAAGGCTCTGTCCTGACTCCCTATTTCCTCCCTCACTTCATTTCCTACGACTTTCCTTACTGTTCCCTGGATTCTAGCCGCATTGGCCTCCTAGGCATGTCCCTGCCCAGGGACCTCAGCCTGGCTCTGGCCCATGTCTAGACCTCTCTTTCCCTAGATATCCACGTGACTATTTCTTCTCTTTTAACATTGTTTCTAGTGTGAGTATCTCAAGTAGGTCTACTCTTTTATCCTATTTAAACTTTCAATGCCCTTTCCCAAACTCCGAGCACACCTTTCCCCTGCCATATCTTCTCTATTTTTTTTAACTATAGTATGGCAAAACTTTCTAATGTAAACATACTTTACCGCGCTCTCGCTCTCGCTCTCAGTTGGGGGTCTCACTACGCTGATGACATTCCTGGCTTGGCTTGAAGTGATCCATCTGCCTCAGCTTCCGAAGTTGCTGGGTAATTCTTTTATATTACCTGTATTGAACCTCCCAAAGTTTTATTTTCATGAAGGCAAAGATTTTTGGTTTAGAATGTATTCTAAGGTCTCAAAATGATGTTGGCGGTCAATGAATATTTGTTGAAAAATGAATAGATGCATAAACGGTATTGTCACTATGTTTACTGCAGTTTTAAAAATTTTGTACATATATTGCTAAGGCTTCAAAAAATGTGAAAAATTTAAAAGTTAGATTTATTGAGATGACAGAATTGTGAAGAAATGATGTCTTCTTATTTGGTGTTGAATTATTTCTAAAATGCTGTACAATGAGATAATAAAAATAAATGAAAATGTGTGGAAAAGGTTTTTATTTCCTTTCATACAAAGTAAGAATATTACAAACAGATATGGTGATCAATTCAGTACACTACTGAATACTATGAAGCAGAGATGGCCTAGTTCATCAGTCAATATTAAATGTATTTATCTGTTTTTGAGCAGATTTCAGCCTGTATTAAACAAAATATGCAGCATAGAAAGCCCTAGGCATGAGAACACATGCATTCTTTTAGAAATGCACTTGATGATGCACTTTTAGAAATGCACTAAATTCATTTGATGATTTGTTATCCCAAATATGTGTGGTCTCTGGAAAGAAATTTTACATAGTGTTTTGCTTTGTTTCTAAGAATGTTTATTTTTTTATTTCAATGTGCAGCGTTACCTGTGATACCTTTCTTTGAATTAAAACTGAATGATCAGTAAGTCACAAGGCAACAGATTAAAATTATAGTAAATATTATAGCATTAGCACTTAAAGGATAAATTCACATTTCTCACTTCTTTCTAATTCACAGTAATGAGTTTTATTATACTGAATATGGGTTATTGTGTGAGATAATTGATTTATCAAAGGATTGTATAAAAAGAAAATTCGAAGTCCCTGCATCATTTCAGATACTCTTTTACTTCTAATTCTTTTCCAAATGATGGCATGCAATTGAGCAAATTCTCCATGATAAATTCCCTTTCAGGTATATAAGTATTGCATAGGAAACATTTTCTCTATCCTATTTCAAAGTAATAAATATTTCTGACCAAGGATGAAATCAGAAACTTCACTGTGAGTATCTGAAATAGTTTTTGAACAAAATGAAATCATTTATGTCCATTATTTTACCTACTTGCTTACAGATTTGGTATGAAAAGAAAGGGAATTCAGAATAAAAGAAAAAAGAAAAAGCATTCTTAAATAAAATGATCCTCGCCAAAGTGTAACATACCTGTAAACCCAGCAATTTGGAAGGCTGAGGCAGGCAAATCTCTTGAGCTCAGGAGTTTGAGACCATTGTGAGCAACAGGGCAAAACCCCATCTCTACAAAATAAATAAATAAATAAATAAACTAAAAACCAAAATTGACAGGCATGGTGGCACGCACCTGTAGTTCCAGCTACTCGGGAGGCTGAGGTGGAAGGGTTGTGTGAGCCCTGGGAGGTTGAGGTTGCAGTGAGTAGCAATCGCACCATTGCGCTCCAGTTTAGGTGACAGAGTGAGACCTTTTCGTAAAACAAAATCCTTTAATTAAATCTTTAAGGTAGAATTTTATGTCAATGAAAAAGTTTAAAGGAAAAAATCATTATGTGCATGCACTCAGATTATATTTAAAAGTGAATGAAAAGAAAAAGGCATCTCAAGATTGCCTTCAAACAGTGTTATTTACCTAGCAAACATTGAATAGATATTTGGGAAAATAAATGTATTCTTTACTTGTTTCACTTCTGTATAGAGTGATGTTTTTAAGGTCAGTTCATTGAGGTATAATTTACTTACAGCAAGATTCACCATTTTCAGTGTATAGATCTATGCATTTGACAAATGTGTCTGGTTGTGTAATTGCCACAGGAGTCAAGATATGTAATAGTCTCACTCTACCAAAATTATTTCAGTCTCCTTTGTAGTCAGCTCCTCTCCTGAGCCACAGCCTTATAATGTTCCTTCTTTTTTTTTTTTTTTTTTTTTTTCCTGATAGTATTCCTTGATCTGAAGTCTATTTTGTCTGGTATGAATGTAGTCACTTCAGCTTTCCTCTAATTAGTGTTGGTATAGTATATCTTTTTACATCGTTTTATTTTTAATCTATACTTGTCTTTATATTTAAAGGGGTTTCATCTGGACAGAATAAATTGCTTGTTAGCCAATCTGACCATCCCTGTCTTTTCATTAGTGCTATGATAGCTATTATTAACTGTTCACTTGACTAAATTGAGAAATATCTAGATGGCTGGTAGAAGAATTATTTCTGTGTGTGTCTGGGAGGATTCTTCCAGAGGAGATGGACCCGTGAGTCAGTGGACTGAGACAGGAAGACTCACCCTCGGTGTAAGCAGACATCGTCCAGTTGGCTGGAGGACAACAGACCAAAGAAAGGGGATACCCAGTATTCTCTGGCTTCTCTCTCCCTTTCTGAGTAGAATACCTTCCTCTCCTCCTGACCTTGGACAAAAGACTCCAGATTCTTTCAGCCTCTGGATTCTGTGACTTGCAGCAGCAGCCTCCTGGAGGCTCTCAGACTTCCTTGGTTCTAAGGCTTTTGACTAAGCCATGCTACCAGCTTCCCTGGGAGCCACACTACTGGCCTCTCTGGTCCTCCAACTTGCAGATGGCCTGTGCTAGAACTGCACCTTTGTGACCATGAGCAAATTCCTCCTAATAAATTATCTTTCTTGTTTATGCTATTGGTTCTGTCCCTCTGGAGAGCCCTGACTGATATAAATGCATTTAAATACTTTTATAAGTTATAAATATATAGTTAAATTAAAATCTGCTTTCTTGCTATTTGTTTTCTATTTGTTCCATCTGTTCTTTGTTCCTTTTGTCTCCTTTCTGTCTAATTATGACTGAGTAGTTTACATAATTCTATTTTATTTCATGATTAGCTTATTATATATATCTTTTCAAAATGTAGTGGCTGCTATAGGGTTTTCAATGCACATCATTAATTAATAACAATGTACTTTCAAATAGCATCATACTGCTTCATTTAGATTGCAATTTACAAAACAGCATACTGGCAATCTTCCCCCTCATCTTTCGTGCCATTGATTGATGTTATCCATTTTATATTTACATATGATATAAACCCCAAATGCATTTCTACCAGTGTTTTTTAGGCATTCAATGATACTTTAGTGTATTACTGAATGTTTAACGAAAAGTGATTTAGAGTGGTTTAAAATAAAATGTGTCTTTTAAATTTACTTTCATTTTAACTATTCCTAGAGTTTTTCATTTGCCTGTGTGGGTATAGATTCAAATTTCTGTCTAGTATCATGTTTCTTTGCCTAAAGACTTGTTTGTTTTCTGTTTGATTGTTTTTTGAAATATTTCCTGTGGTGCAGGTCTGCTGATATTAAATTCTTTTACATATGTATATATGTATATTTGTATGTATGTATTCTTTTGTTTCAAAAACTATTTAACCTTCATTTTTGATAGATAGTTTTTAGCATTTCTATTTGACTATTTTTAATAGTTTTCATTTCTCTGCAAAAGTCCACATCTGTTCATGGCTGTTGACCATGTTTTCCATAAGAAATTATAATTTATTAATAATAAGTATTTAAAAGTTCCTGTCCAATAGTTCCAATGTTTGGGCCATTTCTAAGTTTGTGTCTGTTAATTGCTTTATCTCTTTCCAGTGGGTTGTTTTTTCTTACTTGTTTGTGAGCCTTCTATTTCTTCTATTGAATGTCACTCATTATGAATAGCTCCAGTAAGGACAGGGAGAAATAATATACGTGCCTGAAAATAGGCATGCCTCTTTGCTAGACCAATAGTGCATGCAGTTGACTCAATCTACTCCATATCTGAGCTGGTTTGAGTTTTATTGTTCCTATTGTTTCCTTGAGTGTATCACAGAGTTTAAATCCTGGAGGGTTATCTTGTGTTTATCTTGGGAGCTGGGTTGCCAGAGCGTTTTGCTGAATGTTTCTACTCCACCCTTGGCTTTCAGCCCTTCCCTTTGTACCTGCACCTCATAGTGGGTGTCACTCCTCTTATCTCTCTCACAGAGATAGACATTTGTAGCTTGTGAATTGGGACTTTCTAACCTTATTGTAGAAGTGGAAAGGAGTTTCTTTATTGTGCTGCTCTAGCCTCATTCTTAGGCTGGCCTTGTGTCCCTGGGCCTTAGGGATGGAGCTTTGGCAGTCATCCTGCTGCTCACCTCCTTGGCAGGCAAACCCTATCTTATATTTTTAGTAGTTCTTGTGTGGGACTTTCTTGCTGCTCCAGTGATAGGGTTGAGCATGGTTTCCTGTTTCCTTAAAAATCAAAGATTTTTTTCTTTTTCTCCAGCTGTAATGGATCTTAATTTGTGCCCTGAGGTTGACAGGGCTTACTGTTCTTTCCTCAAGGGCTTAAAACTCTCAGGAAAAGATGGTTCTGCCAGGGCTTTGTGCCTTTCCTGCAGTGGTGGCCTCTCCCCTCCTCCAGGTCATAAAACAAAGTTAGATTTTTATTGTTTTCCTGCCCTGGCATCAGAGTCTCTCATCAACACTAGTTGCGTTCCACAGAAAAAAGGATGAGTGGGTGCAAATCCCCCTTGTGTTTATGGCTCCACGGATTATATGGTTTTGCACCCACCCACAACCAGCCTTTATCAATTCATTAACAATTTCAGTTAATTTTTTATCTATTGTAATGGCAACTCTTCCTTCCATGCTCTGTGCTTGTGATGGGCTTGTGTTTCAGTTTTCTTTGAAGATGCATCTTTTTTATTAGATTTTAGGCTACTTGGTTGCCCTGAGACTTCCAGTCTGTGGTTCAAATAATTACAATTCTATAGTTCATTCAGCTTTTTGTATTGTAGTTGTTAGAATAAAAGCAATGCTCTTTCCAGCTTTCAGCATCTTAAGTAGTCAGGGAGACCCTAGAATGCTTTTTTTCCCACAAGATCTCCCCCTGTTGCCCAGGCTGGAGTGCAGTGGTGCAATCTAGGCTCACTGCAACCTCTGCCTACTGGGCTCAAGGGATTCACCTGCCTCAGCCTCCTGAGTAGCTGGGAATACAGGCGGGCACCCCACGCCCAGCTAATTTTTGTATTTTTTGTAGAGGTGGGATTTTGCCATGTTGCCCAGGTTGGTCTAGATCTCCTGAGTTCAGGTGATCTGCCTGCTTCTTCCCCGAAGTGTTGGGATTAAAGACTGTGAGCCACTGTGCCCAGACCCAGGATACCTTTGTGAGTGGAAAAGGATGCTACTAACAGTTATACTGGAAAGCAGTATAAGCAAGCACTGGCCAGGGAAACTGGAAAGCATGGTCATTTTACACAGGTGGGTCTTTTGTGCTATGCCTCTGCAGCTCACTTAACTTTTCCTTGTTTGAAATACCTCGCTCTGCTGGTGAAAATCCTTGACTTCTCTGATCTGATTTGCCAGACCTTTTCTAAAATATGTATAAGTGATATGGATTGATCCTCCCTTCCCTTCCCCTGTAGTCATGGTTTATTATCATGCCTATAAATATGTATTGAATACATTGATAATCTTTCCTGCTTTGTATGTACTCTAGACATTTGTAAATGAAATATAACTTATGTTACCAAAAAGTTTGAAATAACTCACGTATGACATGGATATGTTAATTAGCCTAATTTGCTCATTCCACAATATATGCATGCATTGAAGCATCACATTATACGCCATAAAAATATATACAATTATTATTGCTCAATAAAAATAAAATAAAACAAAGAACTCACCTCAAACTTTGAGCCAGTCTCTTTGGAGATGAGTAGGATAACTTGTTAGTTTTTAAATTGATCTATTTAGCTTTATTATATCATTTTCAGCAAGTTTAGGTTAAATGTAAATCTCTTAAAATTATATGTTTAATCCTGATTGTTTTTCAACATCATGCGCCATATAATATTCAATTATAATTTATTATTTTTATATATCTTACTTATCTATGACTACTCAGCATTTTTTCCTTCCAACTTGCTACACATATTTTCTTATTTTTAAAATTAATTGAGGAGAAAAGCCACCTCTGGTAAGAAAATAATTATCACATATAGTATTTTTGTTTTCTGTTCTATTGACATCTGTTTAATCCCTATTAATTCCTTCAACCTACTGTGCTTAGGCGTGTTTATTTTTTCTATGTTCTTGAATTCTCAGTTTTAGTAGGTTCATTTTCATTTTTAATTGGTTAATAGAAGCATTTAAGTTATAAATGTTTTTCTAAACACAACTTTGATTATGTTTCATCACATGGTATTGTTTGTAAGTATATAATTGTACTTTCAGTTTTCTCTTTTGATTAAAAAATTATTTAGCAATTAGTTTTAATATTCACCTATTTGCTGTTTCTGTGTATGCTATTGGCATTAATTCTAATCTTATTACATGTTGTATTAGGCCGAGATATCCAATAGTAAGATGCCAAGACAGAATTAATGTACAAAGATTTAATTAGAGGACATGCTTGTGTGAAGGGAAACAGGAAGGAAACTGGGCAAAGCTGGGAGAGCTACCATACAGCAATGCAATGCTGACCCTGAGTGAGAGAGACAGGGTGGGAAGTGTTGGCGAAGTATCCTAGACTACTACTGTGCAGTTTTGAAGTTTTGACAGTACTTTTGAGGAGTCCTGGAATCAGTGAGTTGAAAATGTAGTCCTCAATCTCCCAGGCATAAATCTTCCTAACTATAACAACTGCACTCAGCCTTTGTTTTAGAAGGGCTTGTGGGATGCACGACCTTGGTGCAAATGAGGTGATAGATTTCAAAGTGTAGCATCCCAGGCCTCATTCAGTTATGTGCCCTATGCCTGGATTTCTGTGAGGTGAATTCTCACGCTCACCACCCACCTAATCAGAGTGTGTTCTATATTGATTTGTACATAATATTGTTAGATTCTCTTTGGGTCTAGTTCAAATTATATTTTGTAAACTTTCCATGACATTTATAGTACAATAATTTATATATACTATTAAAAAGGTAGATAAATGTATGAAATAAATATTATTAATTTTATTATTCAATTCCTTGATTTAATGTTTTACTTTTTATCCATTTGATCTGCCAAAGATGCAGAGAACTTTTTGTTGTTGTTGTTTTACTCGTGAAGCTTCACGTATTTATCAGTACTCTTGTCACGGGAACATAAATATGAGCTCACAGTTAACCTGTTTGAATAACAAACATTTTTCTTTGACCCATGGAAAGCTTTTCCCATTGAATTCTAACTTTTTCGGTATTAACATTATTAACACATGCCTTCTTTGTGTTTATTTTATATTTCTGCTTATTCATCACATTTAAACAACTTTGTGTTACTTTCTAGTACATCTTTAATAAAGAGCATATATTTCAATTCTCCTTTTGGTCTAATAAGATGATTATGTTTTTGGAAGTAGAGGAGAATAATCTATTCACATTAATGTGATAAACAATAGCTTACTCTAGTCATATTAAGATGTATGTCTTTTCTCATCTTTTGGAGAGACTGAAGTTTATTCTCTCCTTTGCTGTATATGCAACCTTTTTAGTGATTGTGAAATCACCCCTTCAGTTTTATCCATTTAGTGTTTAGATTCAATTTTAGAAATAGGTTTTTTATTTAATTTTATTTCATTCTAGGTTCCAAGATACATGTGCAGGACATGCAGATTTATTACATGGGTAAGCATGTGCCATGATGGTGTGCTGCATCTATCAACCTATCACCTAGGTATTAAGCCCCATATACATTAGGTATTTATCCTGGTATTTTCTCTCCCTCTGCTCCTGAAAGGGCCCGTGTGTGTGTTGTTCCTCTTCCTGTGTCCATGTGTTCTAATTGTTCAGCTCCCATTTTTATGTGAGAACATGCAGTGTTTGGTTTTCTGCTCCTGTGCTAGTTTGCTGAGGATAACAGCTTCAAGCTCCATCCGTCTCCCTGCAAAGGATATGATCTCATTCCTTTTATGGCTGCATAGTATTCCATGGTACATATGTACCACATTTTCTTTATCCAGTCTATCATTGATGGGCATTTGTGTTGATTCCATGTCTTTGCTATTGTGAATAGTGCTGCAGTACACATACACACGCATGCATTTTTATAGTAGAATGATTTATATTCCTTTGGGTATATACCCAGTAATGGGATTGCTGGGTCAGATGGTATTTCTGGCTGTAGATCTTTGAGGAGTCGCCTCACTGTCTTCCACAATGGATGAACTAATTTATATTCCCATCAACAGTGTAAAAAGTGTTTCTGTTTCTCCGCAGCCTCACCAGCATCTGTTGTTTCTTGACTTTTTGTAATCGTCATTCTGACTGGTCTAAGATGGTATCTCATTGTGGTTTTGATTTGCATTTCTCTAATTGGCAGTGATGTTGAGCTTTTTTTCATATGTTTGTTGGCCACATAAATGTCTTCTTTTCAGAAATGTCTGTTCATGTCCTTTGCCCACTGTTTAGTGGGGCTGTTCATTTTTTTTCATGTAAATTTGCTTAAATTCCTTATGGATTTTGGATATTAGAACTTTGTCAGATGGGCAGAGTGTAAAAGTATTCTATCAGGTCCACTTTTTCCAGAGCTGATTTCAAGCCCCGAATATCCTTGTTAATCTTCTGTCTCGATGACACAAAAGTCTCCCACTATCATTGTGTGGGAGTCTAAGTCTCTTTGTAGGTCTCTTTGTAGGTCTCTAATAACTTGCTTCATGAATCTGGGTGCTCCTGTATTGGGTGCATATACAGTTAGGATAGTTAACTCTTCGTATTGAATTGATCTCTTTCCCATTATGTAATTCCCTTCTTTGTCTTTTTTGATCTTTGTTGGTTTAAAGTCTGTTTTGTCAGAAATTAGGATAGCAACCCGTGCTTTTTTCTGCTTTCCATTTGCTTGGTAAATTTTGTTTCATCCCTTTATTTTGAGTCTATGTGTGTCTTTGCACATGAGATGGGTCTCTCGAATACAGCACACTGATGGGCCTTGACTCTCTCCAATCTGCCAGTCTGTCTTTTACTTGGTGCATTTAGCCCATTTTTATTTAAAGTTAATATTGTTATGTGTGAATTTGATCCTGTTATCATGATGCTAACTGGTTATTTTGCATACTAGTTGATGCAATTTCTTTATTGTGTCATTGGTCTTTGTATTTCAGTGTGTTTTTGCAGTGGCTGCTACCGGTTTTTTTCCTTTCCATATTTAGTGCTTCATTCAGGAGTTCTTGCAAGGTGGGCCTGGTGGTGACAAATTCCCTCATTTGCTTGTCAGAAAAGGATTTTATTTCTTCTTTGCTTATGGTACTAGATATGAAATTTGCTTGGCTAGATATAAAATTCTGGGTTGAAAATTATTTTCTTTAAGAATGTTAAATAGTACTACCTAGGTTTTCTTCTAGGGTTTTTATGGTGTTAGGTCTAACATTTAAGTCTCTAATCCATCTTGAATTAATTTTCGTATAAGGAGTAAGGAAAGGATCCAGTTTCAGCTTTCTACTTATGGCTAGCCAATTTTCCCAGCACCATTTATTAAATAGGGAATCCTTTCCCCATTTCTTGTTTCTCTCAGGTTTGTCAAAGATCAGATGGCTGTAGATATGTGGTATTATTTCTGAGGACTCGGTTCTGTTCCATTGGTCTATATCTCTGTTTTGGTACCAGTACCATGCTGTTTTGGTTACTGTAGCCTTGTAGTATAGTTTGAAGTCAGGTAGCGTGCTGCCTCCAGCTTTGTTCTTTTGACTTAGGATTGTCTTGGCAATGCGGGGTCTTTTTTGGTTCCATATGAACTTTAAAGCAATTTTTTCCAATTCTGTGAAGAAACTCATTGGTAGCTTGATGGGGATGGCATTAAATCTATAAATAACTTTGGGCAGTATGGCCATTTTCACGATATTGATTCTTCCTATCCATGAGCATGGTATGTTCTTCCATTTGTTTGTGTCCTCTTTTATTTCACTGAGCAGTGGTTTGTAGTTCTCCTTGAAGAGGTCCTTTACATCCCTTGTAAGTTGGATTCCTAGGTATTTTATTCTCTTTGAAGCAATTATGAATGGAAGTTCATTCCTGATTTGGTTCTCTGTTTGTCTGTTACTGGTATATAAGAATGCTTGTGATTTTTGCACATTAATTTTGTATCCTGAGACTTTGCTGAAGTTGCTTGTCAGCTTAAGGAGATTTTGGGCTGAGACAATGGGGTTTTCTAAATATACAATCATGTCATCTGCAAAGAGGGACAATTTGACTTCTTCTTTTCCTAACTGAATACCCTTGATTTCTTTCTCTTGCCTGATTTCCCTAGCCAGAACTTCCAACACTATGTTGAACAGGATTGGTGAGAGAGGGCATCCCTGTCTTGTGCCAGTTTTCAAAGGGAATTTTTCCAGTTTTTGCCCATTCAGTATGATATTGGCTGTGGGTTTGTCATAAATAGCTCTTATTATTTTGAGGTACGTTCCATCAATACCGAATTTATTGAGCGTTTTTAGCATGAAGGGCTGTTGAATTTTGTCAAAAGCCTTTTCTGCATCTATTGAGATAATCATGTGGTTCTTGTCTTTGGTTCTGTTTATATGCTGGATTATGTTTATTGATTTGCGAATGTTGAACCAGCCTTGCATCCCAGGGATGAAGCCCACTTGATCATGGTGGATAAGCTTTTTGATGTGCTGCTGAATCTGGTTTGCCAGTACTTTATTGAGGACATAGGCATGGGCAAGACTTCATGTCTAAAATACCAAAAGCAACGGCAGCAAAAGCCAAAATTGACAAATGGGATCTAATTAAACTAAAGAGCTTCTGCACAGCCAAAGAAACTACCATCAGAGTGAACAGGCAACCTACAGAATGGGAGAAAATGTTTGCAATCTACTCATCTGACAAAAGGCTAATATCCAGAACCTACAAAGAACTCAAACAAATTTACAAGAAAGAAACAAACAACCCCATCAAAAAGTGGGCAAAGGATATGAACAGACATGTCTCAAAAGAAGACATTCATACAGCCAACAGACACATGAAAAAATGCTCATCATCACTGACCATCAGAGAAATGTAAATCAAAACCACAATGAGATACCATCTCACACCAGTTAGAATGGCAATCATTAAAAAGTCAGGAAACAACAAGTGCTGGAGAGGATGTGGAGAAATAGGAACACTTTTACACTGTTGGTGGGATTGTAAACTAGTTCAACCATTATGGAAAACAGTATGGCGATTCCTCAAGGATCTAGAACTAGATGTACCATATGACCCAGCCATCCCATTACTGGGTATATACCCAAAGGATTATAAATCATGCTGCTATAAAGACACATGCACACGTATGTTCATTGCGGCACTATTCACAATAGCAAAGACTTGGAATCAACCCAAATGTCCATCAGTGACAGACTGGATTAAGAAAATGTGGCACATATACACCATGGAATACTATGCAGCCATCAAAAAGGATAAGTTTGTGTCCTTTGTAGGGACATGGATGCAGCTGGAAACCATCATTCTTAGCAAACTATCACAAGAACAGAAAACCAAACACCGCATGTTCTCACTCATAGGTGGGAACTGAACAATGAGATCACTTTGACTCGGGAAGGGGAACATCACACACCGGGGCCTATCATGGGGAGGGGGAATGGGGGAGGGATTGCATTGGGAGTTATACCTGATGTAAATGACGAGTTGATGGGTGCTGAGGAGTTGATGGTTGCAGCACACCAACATGGCACAAGTATACATATGTAACAAACCTGCACATTATGCACATGTACCCTAGAACTTAAAGTATAATAATAATAATTAATTAATTAATTAATTAAAAAAAAAAAGAATGTTAAATATGGGCCCCAAATCTCTTTTGGCTTGTAAGGTTTCTTCTGAGAGATCTGCTATTAATCTGATGAGCTTCCCTTTGTAGGTGACCTGGCCTTTCTCTCTGGCTGCCCTTAACATTTTTTTTCCTTCATTTTGACCTCTGAGAATCTGATGATTATGTGTCTTGGGGTTGATCTTCTCATGGAGTATCCTACTGGGATTCTCTGGATTTCCTGAATTTGAATGTTGGCCTATCTTGCTAGGTTGGGGAAGTTCTCCTGGATGATGTCCTGAAGTGTGTTTTCCAACTTGGTTTCATTCTCTCCATCTCTTTCCGGTACCCCAATCAGTTGTAACTTCAATCTTTTTTACATAATCCCATAGTTCTTGGAGGTTTTGTTCGTTTCTTTTCATTCTTTTTGTCTGAGCTTGTCTGTCGGTCTTATTTCAGCAATATAGTCTTCAAGCTCTGAAATTCTTTCCTCCACTTGGTCTATTCAGCTATTGATACTTGCGGTTGCATTGTGAAGTTCATATGTTGTGTTTTTCACCTCCGTCAGATCATTTGTGTTCCTCTCTCACCTGATTATTTTGGTTAACAGCTCCTGTAATGTTTTATCATGGTTCTTAGCTTTTTTGCATTGGGTTAGAACATGCTCCTGTAGTTCAATGAAGTTCATTATGACCCAGCTTCTGAAGCCTACTTCTGTGAATTCATCCATCTCAGCCTCTGCCCAGTTCTGTGCCCTTGCTGGAGAGGTGTTGTGATCATTTGGAGGAGAAGAGGCACTGTGACTTTTTGAGTTTTCAGTGTTTTTTCATTGATCCTTTTTCATCTTTGTGAGTTTACCTAGCTTAGATTTTTGAGGCTGCTGACTTTTGGATGGGGTTCTTGTGAGGACTTTTTGTTGATGATGTTTTTGTTGCTTTCTGTTTGTTTGTTTCTTTTAACAATCAGGACCCTTTTCCATAGGACTGCTGTGGTTTGCTGGAGATCCAGTTCAGACCCTGTCCCTTCTGAATCTAGAGGTGTTACTAGTGGAGGCTGCAGAATAGCAAAGATGGCAGGCTGCTCCTTCCTCTGGGATCTCTGACCCAGAGTGGCATGACCTGATGCCAAAAGGAACACTTCTGTATAAGGTGTCTGGCTATCCCTTTTGATGGGGGCTCTCACCCAGTCAGGAGGCAGGGGATCCAGGACCCACTTAAGGAAGCACTCTGGCTGCCCATTGGTGGAGGGGGTGCACTGCATTGGGGGAAATTTCGCTCATCCAGACTGCCTGGATTCCTCAGAGCCAGCAAGGGGAAAGACTAAGTCGGCTGATCTGCAAAGACTCAATGCTCCTCCCACTATAGGCTTTGTCCCAGAGAGATCAGAGTTCTGTCCATAAAGCCCTTGCTGGAGTTGCTGAAATTCCCGCAGGCAGACCCCACCCAGTGAGGAGGCATGGGTCAGGGTCCGTCCTAAAAAGGCAGTCTGACCATGATCTGCCACAGCCACTGTGTTGCACTGTGGAGAATTCCTGCTGGGTCGAAATTACCCGGTCTCCACAGCTCTGGCAGGGGAAAAATGGCAGACTGGAGCTGCTGTGGTGGCTGCTGCCTCTCCCTACTAGGAGCTCAGTCATCTTAGGCAGCAGGCAGACACAGTGAACTTCGTAGTTTTAGATAGTCTCCAGCCAAATGGCTGCTGAGAGTTTGCATAGCTCTGTGCTTGGGACCCAAGACCTGGTGGCGTGAGCTCACTAGGGGGATCTCCTGATCCGCGTTTTGCACAGATTCATGGAAAAAACGTGGTTTCCTGGGGCGGGTAGCACAATCACTGACCACCTCCCTTGGCCAGGGGTGGGAGATCCCCTTTACCCCCATGGCTCCCAGGTGGGCCTTTACACCACCCTGCTTTTCCTCGCTCTCTGTGGGTCACGCCACCCGCCTAGTCAGTCCCATTGAGAAAACCTGGATACCTCAGCTGCCAGTGCAGAATTCACTCACTGTTTTCGTTCTTTTGGGCGGGACCCTCCAACTGCAGCTGTTTCTAGTCGGCCATCTTGTCATGTCCTACTACCTAGAAATATGTTTTGATGTCCATGCATAAATAATCAAGAAAATTAAAGTATCCATTCTACTTCCCATAGCCTATGAAAAGGAAGAGATTTTTGTTTGCATTTATTTTTCCCCTTTCCTCAATCAACCCTCAGATTTGGGTATTTTAAAATAATAATTTTATACAGTATCTTCAAAATATCTTTATTTTTTCCAGTTTTATTGAGGTATAACTGGTATACAAAAATTACAATAATTGATGTATATAATTTGGTGAGTTTGGACATATATATATACACTCATGTTACCATAATCACAATGAAAGTAATAAATATATCCATGTGTCTCTCTCTTTTTTTTTTTAAGAACACAACATGAAATCTGCCCTCTTAAAATTTTAAATACACAATATCTTATTTTTGACTTTATGAGGTCTGTTGTACAACAGATCTCTGGAACTAATTCATCTTGTATAAGTTACAATTTTGTATGCACTGAGCACCTCACCAGGTGCACCTCCTTCATCTCCTGGGAACTACTATTCTGTTGTCTACTTCCATGAGTTTGACTATTTTTGATGCCTCATATAAGAGGAATCATGAAGCTTCTGTCCTTCTGCAGCTGACTCATTTCATTTAGCATAACGTCTTCCAGGTCCATCCATATTGTTTCAAATGACAGGATTTCTTTCTTTTTTAAGGTTAAATAGTATTCCATTCTATGTATATGTCTTGTTTATTCAAGTTCTTTACCCATTTTTTATATCAAGTTATTTGCTTTTTTGTTAGTAAGTTTTAGGAGTTCCTTATGTATTTTGGAAGTTAAGCTCTTATTAGACATATGACTTGTAAACATTTTATATCATTCTGTAGGCCAACTTTTCACTTTTCATTATTTCCTTGGCTATACAGAAGCATTTTAGTTTGATATAGTCCCACTTATCTATTTGTGTTTTGGTTGCCCATGCTTTTGGTGTCACATTCATGGAATCACTGCTGAGACCAATGCCAAGAAGCTTTCCCCTATGTTTTTCCTAGAAGTTTTATGGTTGCAGATCTTATGTTAAAATCTTTAATTTATTTTGTGTTAATTTTTGTATATGGTATAAGAAAGAAGTTCAAATTTTATTCTTCTGCATGTGGATATCTAATTTTCCCAACAGTATTTGCTGAAGGGGATTTTCTTTCCCAGTGTGTATTGTTGGCACTCTTGTCACAGATCAGTTGACCACATATGAGTGGGTTTAGTTCTCTATTCTGTTCCATTGGTCAGTGTGCCTATTTTATGCCAGTTAAATATATTTTCTTTAAATAATTATTTTTAATTGTTGTTTTGTCAGTTGATTCCTCAAACTGAGGCTGAGATACATTTATGAGTGTTAAGAGGTTGAGAGGGGGTTGTCTATAAATAGGAAAGGAAATAATATTAATCTGAGAGAATCTCCAGAACATAATGCATATCTGACAGCTATGACAAGAAAGGTGAAGGAAGAAAGAAAAGAAAGGTGAAGGAAGATTGATCAAGGAGAGCCTCTGACTGCGATTCAGATCTCACAAATTTCAGCCGACTCCACCAGGAGCTCCCAAAGATTGCTTTTAAAAGAGTCCTGCATTGGGTAGAAATGGCCAAATCCCAGTATTTCTCTTGTTCTGGGTCATTGGCTGAGGTATGCCCAGGAAGTGTATGACCTTCCCTTGAATGCGGAGAAAGATCTTGAAGGCACTGCTATCTGAAGGCTGTCAGCTCACTACAAACCTTGTTCCCAGACAGCAAGTTCTTGCTCTGCCATGGTTTCTGCAGTTGTACTGTATAATAGTGTCCACAGGTATTGTTTACACATTACACAGTTTTATTGTTCATAAAGCTCATTGCCATGCCTATTATAATATGTCTTTCTATACTTAGAATCTTTATATTTTTCATTTTCCCGATTAGCTAGATCAACTTTTTATGCATAATTTTCTTGGTGGGCTTTTGAGGAGTATGTTTTCTGAGTCATGCCAAACTTGAGAAAATCTTTCCATTGCTCTGACAGTTGGATCAGGCAGAAGCTTCATGGCTTTTAACTGTTTTGCTTAAGTATCCTACAGAAAATGCTCTATTTTCTTCTGGCATGCAATATGCTAGATGAGAACGCTAATATTTACTTTGATGACCACCTAATTTATTTTCCTTTGATGACCACCTAATTTAATTCTCCCCAGATTTTTGTGGAATTAAAAAATAACTATAATTGTTTCAAAGAGTTCTTCTTAGAAAAATCCATGCTCTTACATGTGTAACAATCTTTTATAACTTTTGCCTGATTTTTGGTAGAAATTTTGAACTGGTAACTTGGTCTTCCTTTAGCTCAGGGATCTTCGAATATTGTAGTTGGCCACCTTGGTTCTGTCTTTATGTTTATCATTTGTATATTAGTTTGCCAATTCTCTTGTGCTTTTCTCTGTTATCTTACTCTTCTTCCTTTATTCTTTTTTTCTTTTTTTTCTGAGGTGTGGAAAAAATTTTAATATTTTAAAAAGCAATTTTATAAACCATCCAATGTATTGATCACTATCTTCACTGAGTCCTAAAAATTCAGTAACTGTGAATATTTATTAGAGTAAAGAGCTCTCTCAGTGGCTTAACACAATAAAACTTTATTGCTCATTTATATAAAGTCCCTATCAGTGTTTTGGTCAATGAGAAGCTGTGTGTGGTCAGGGACTCAGGCGGTTAACCCCACAACTTCTCATATTGGAGCAGTCTGCTTGCTAGGACCTCAGGCTCCTATCCATTCAGCTAGGAGGTTAAGATAAAGTGGAGAATTACACTGTATTTTTAAACGAGCATGTCTGAAATTGATGTACACTACTTCCATTTATATTCCATAGGCTAAAATTCAGTTACATAAACAAGAGAAACAGGAATATGGAGTTTAACTATGTGCCTAGAAATATTAACAACTAGATTTTGTTGAACACGGAGCAGTCTCTCCCATATAATTAATTGTTCTCAGCTAAAATCAAGTATCTCTGATCTAAGATTGACTGTCTTGTGAAATCACCAACTTTTAAAAAATGTGCTATTTTCCTATAAGTTTAATTTTTAGAGGATTTTTAATAAAAATAATTCAGCAGAATGATTCTTAGTTTTTTTGGATAACTGAGTCTTCATAGTTCTAATAATCACAGCTTAAAAGGGAGCTCTATATTTGTACCATTGATGATGGCATTTACTCCCAGCCCTCACATGATCATATTCTAAGCTCTTCTTGTATCTCAAGACTAGTCGTCTATAAAATACAGACTCCAGACTCACTTGCCCACAGGAAACTATAGTTTGGAATCTAGAACAGATCCACAGCCTATTTTTATATATAAAGTTTTCTTATAACTGATTTTGTACTACAATGGCTGAGTTGAACATTTGCAATGGATATTGTATGGCCTAAAGCCCAAATATTTACTCTCTGGCCTGTTACAGAAAAAGTTTGCTGATCCTTGGGCTAGAAATTACAGGGTATAGAAAATTAGGAGGCGTAAGCCCTCGGGTCTAGAACTGTGGAGAGTGGGTCTGAAGTGGCAATTAGGAGATACATAACCAGGAGGGCAACACAGAATAAGTCTACATTATTCTTAGATTTACTTTCTCCAAGTGAAACTTTCCCCATTCATTCAGTCATTTTCTAATGATATGTTTTCCCTCACCTCTATCACTACTACCTGGGAGTTCATACATGTCACTTAAAATGTGGCTTCAAATTTAATAGTTCATTATATACTTTATTAAAATATATGTAATAGTTTAAAAACCCTGCCAGTATTTTCTCTATATAAATACTTCTTTAAAATGCAGGCACTTGGGTATAATCTGATCAAAATTTCCAATTTAGAAATAATGTCACAAATTTTTTCTATATATGCCATATTGAAAGGGAACAAGCAAGCAGAGCTCTCTTTCCTGCCTAAAACTCTTCACATCAATTTATTTCCATTTGCTTTTCAGACAACTGGAAGGAATGGCTTGTCTGTGAATTTTCAATTCAGTGTCCAACAAAAATATCAACAGGTTTAGGTTACAAATAGTAATCTCCTTTAATAGGCAGACATTAACACTATTTTTAAAAAACAAGATTGGAAATATCTACTGTAATCCCCTTTCTCCCTCATCAGTTAAAAAGAATTCAGGGTTTTAGCCAAAGCAGTTTTTCAAGCATAACTTATATTTATATTCCTCTTAGTTCCATCCTTTGAGCAATAGCATGTGAAGAAAAACTGCTTTAAGTAACAGCTTCTCTGAGCTAACACCTTATTTCTTCCCTGATATCTTATATATATGTATATAATATACACATATATAAATATGTATATAGGAATATATTTTATATGCATACTTTTTTCCTATGACTTTAAAGATGATATTAAAAGTCATGGTTTAATTCTTTAAATGTAGACCAAATCAAACTAAGTGAAAAAATGTAAGAATAATCTTGTAACTTTTAGTTTGTATTTTATGTATTAGTTTGTATCTACCCCTTTCACATCCAAATTAAGGCTCTCCTGAAATTCCTTCAGTCTTTTAAAAGTATGCAAAGTCTTTTGTCTCTTCTTTCACAGAACCCAGCTAAAAGCAGAGTAAAGAATGTAATGATAGGAATTTTTTATTTCTATCTCTAGGTTTCCCATAGGACTATAATACTATATAATGCCTTCCCATAGGACTGTCTGATTCTCATCCCCACTCAGAAGAAGATACTGTAATCAGTGTCAGGCTAAATATAGGAACTTACAAAGTGTCAGGCTAAATATAGGAACTTACAAAAGTCAGCTTGCCAAATTAAGAACAGAAACTTTTAAGGCTATAATTAAAGGAAGTATTTGAGAAAAACTAACAACGCTGAAACCATACAAAAACTGTTAAAATATTAATTTATATAATTATCTAGTGTAAGAATAGATTTAATGCTTATGTTATTAGCATATGTGACAAGCATAAAATGCTCCCTTTCTACCATCACCAATGGTGTACATGTTCTAATTACTGGCACCTGTGATTATATTACTTTCTATAGTAAAAGAAACTTTTTAGACGTGATGAAGTTAAGGACCTCGAAACAGGGAAATCATCCTGTATTATCTAATGAATAATGGGCCCAGTCCTATTGAAAGATCCTCAAAAATGAGGGAAGCAGAAAAGAGGAATTAGAGGGAGATGTGATTATGGAAATATGGGCAGAGAAATGCAACACTGCTGGCTCTGAACAAGGAAGATGGAGACTGTGAGCTAAAGAATGTTGACAGACTCCGGAAGCTGAAAAAGGCAAGGAAATGAATTATTCCCTAGAGCCCCCTAAAAGGAATACAGGCTTGCTGACACCTTAATATTAGCCCAGTGAAACCATGTCAGATTTCTGACCTATAAAATTATAAGATGATAAATTTGTGTTGTTTTAAGCTACTAAGTTTGTGGAAATTTGTTACTTAATAAGAAATTAATGAATCATACATAGTTATCAAAATTCTTTATGTTCCACTGGTTTTGTTGTTCACTAATAATCTTTTTAATACCCTGTTTCTCTGTTTCTATATTTTCTACTTTGATTAAATTCTTAGTCTAAAAGACTAATTATTTGAGAGATTGTTTTTTGAGGAAGGTCACATATGTGGCATTGTCTAAATCATTCCATATATGAGAATAATTTTTAATTATCCTTGTTCATAACAGCAAATTTAACAGTGTAAAATTGAATTGTTGGGTCACAGTCATTTCCTTCATCCTCCGGATTTTATTTCATGGTCTTTACCTCCAACTCTCTCTCTTTCTTTCTGCTAGGCTACACTGGTTTTTCTTTCTTTGTAGGAAATCTTTTCCTATTTATAACTTTAAAAAATATGAATGCAGGTCTCTGTGTTTCTTTTCCTTATATGTAGTTCTTTTGCCCCAAAGACACAAATATTTATTCTGAAAAAAATTATTTTTAATATATCTACTCAGTTATTTACTCCTCAAATTTCTATTATTTGTATGTTACATTTCCCTCATCTGTTCATTGTCTCTTTTCTCTCATTATCTTACTTCTTTTTCTAAATATTGCAAGAATTCTCAAGCTGATGCTAATTTAATTTTCCTTATTAATTTTCCTTATTGTGTATTTTATTTACTGTGCTTTTATTTAATGTTTTTATTCTTTTAAAATCTGCATTCAGGCGTTTTGGATTTTAGATTTTTCTCATTTATTGTTTAATTTTATAAGCATAGTGTCTTCTAAAGAACATGGGTTAGACATTTTCTCAATTTTAGTTTTCTTCATCTTCTCATTTGTACTGATTCTTCAGAATAGGTACTACCTTTTGCATTCAGTGATATTTCTTGGCTTTCTCATCCTAAATCCAAATCCTAAATCTGCTTTTCTCTCGATATATGAGCTTAGACAATTTAGTAATTACCTCTAAATTCAAATTCCTCATTTATAAAATGTTGACATGTACTTGAAAATAATTATATCATGAGTAACTGAAATAACACAAAAAGGAGTTAACAAGGTGTCATGCATATGGTAATTCCTCAATGAGCACTAGTTGCCATTATAATCACTGTTACATCCTCTTCCTCTTCCTCATCTTCACGGTAGAAGGAGGTCTATTATTATCTAGGTAGCAGCTGAGGTTGATTTTGTGGCAGTACTTGGATACCTACTCTAATCTGACACATCTAGATAAAAGAAGAAAAAAAGCCATTTAGAGTTACTATAATGTTTCTTTGACATTTCAGAATTTCATTTCATTGAGACCAGCCTGACAACTGAGCCCGAGGCAGCTACAGCAGAAGATTTATTTCTGGCTATGAGTGTCTTTCCCTTCTTTAATATGGCAACCAGAAATTTGGTGGGGTGTTCTGCTCCAATCTTTATTTCTCCCACTTGCCTGGACTTGTCCACTTTCTCTTGCTTGAAGGTGACCATAGCCATACACAAGCTGTTTGCCTGAGTTGACAGTCTAAGTTTCTTCTAATGCTTTCACATTATGACAAAACCGTAAATGTGAATCTTTTTTCATTTTTAAAAAATTATCAAATCTTATTTCTGCTCATTTAGAATCTATTTAAGGTTCAGTAATTTCTAAAAATAGTTTGCTCTACTAACCTAAAATATCTAGCATTACTCCATTATAATGCAGTGAAAACTAAGCCAAGTTTTACATCTATTGATTTTTCTTGTATGTTCAACTATAGCTCAATCCCTATGTAAAGTTATAAGGCACTTTAAATAGGCAGTTATATATAGTAGAAATGGAGCCCCCCTCAATAATATGAAGCAACCTAAAAGGTATTAAAAAATACTTTCAAAGAAATCTCCTTCAGTTGAGGTTAAACAGATGTTGAATATGTTTTCTATTTTAAACACTACCATTGTGGTGTGTTCAGATTTTTTCCACCTAGCCAGGAATAAAATGATTCAGACTTTTAAATTCTCCCTCTTAAATTACTGGAAGTAATTGTTTTGTGATATGAAATTTTTATTTTAGCTCATATATTGTTTTATAATATTCTATCATTTTTCATATCTCTGGGTTATCTTTTTTTGAATTTCCACTTAAAGCTAAAAGACTCTGAAATGAACTTTATTGCCAATTCTTTGTCTGTTTTGGTACCAGTATCATGCTGTTTTGGTTACTGTAGCCTTGTAGTATAGTTTGAAGTTACTGTAGCCTTGTAGTATAGTTTGAAGTCCAGTAGCATGATGCCTCCAGCTTAGATCTTTTTGCTTAGGATAGTCATGGCTATACAGGGTCTTCTTTGATTCCATATGAAATTTAAGTTATTTTTTTTTTTCTAATTCTGAGATGTCAATGATAGTTTGATGAGAATAGCATTGAATCTATAAATTACCAGGGAAGAACAAGTTAGGTGAAAGTATAAGTTTAACCACTGCCTTTTCCTCCAAGCCTCATTATTCAAGGAATTGACTAAGGAGTGAATTTTAGAGTGGATGTTAATGCAGCTTCCTTTTGTTTCATCAGTTAAGGACAGGGCAGCCAAACACATGGCATTAGTAAGGTGGCCTTCCTCACTCCATACCTTCAAATCCAAATAATCAGCAAGTTCTCTTGTTTTCTTCACTCAGTGATTCTGTAGCCTTTTTTCTTTCTCCATGGCACTGCCACTGCTTTTTTTAAAAAATAGTAATAGCATTGCTACTATACTATTATAATGGAGTAATTTGCTTATGGTCTTGCTCAATCTTCTATCCCCAAATCTTCTTTCAAATTGCTGATGAATGAGATTTCAGGAAAGAAGATATGATTAACTCATTCTGTTGCTTTCAATGCTTCTAAGAATCTCCATTAATTTCAAGATAAAAGTCAAATGTTGTAGCCATTTGTGATGTAACACTTGCCTATTGCTTCGCCTCTACACTGACCTTCAGCCACAATGAAATATGTTCATGCTCCAAGACAAAACTTACTCATCCATATCCAAAAACTTTGTCTTCCTGCCATTCTCTTTTCCAAGAGCACTAAGCACTGACTGAAGAAGGTTGACTAATATCTTCTCATCCCTAACAGTTGTAGTTTGGCTTCTAGATTAATAATACTTAGACATCAAGTAAATTTTTCCATAAATAAAAACTATGAACTTAAGCAACATTTAAACCTTCATCAGCATAGCAAAGAAATATTGTTGCCTTTAGAAAAATTTTAGTGGTTATATAAAATGTTAACCATACACTCCAAATCCTGTGATTACAAATTATTCCTATTTTATGCTTTTCTGTATGTTCTAAGTTTTATGGCCTAGGCACTTAAGTTTATGATGGAAAGAATAATTCTTACAACTTTTTAATGAATGACTAACAGCATGAGAATCTGTCATTTTATAATTTCTTTCAAAGTATTATAAGTGCTTCACAGGTTTTTCATTCATTTTTAATTTGACATCCTTCTCAGCTATGTTGAGGACTGACTTTTTCCTACTTCAAAAGGACAAAGAGTAACTTGCACATCATATCTCAGGGAATCACTGGCAAAGTGGTATTAGTAATGTTTTTCCATCATCCTTTTAGCAGAAACCACTGGCAAGGTTCATAGAATCTCAATCAGTTATCAAGTTGTCACCATTTATTGAGCATCCATGTGATACAATTCTCTGTGTCAGGATATCCAAAGCTAAAGATTGAGCACCCATGTGATACAGTTCTCTGTGTCAGGATATCCAAAGCTAAAGAAGCCTTTCAACTATCTGACATCAGCCCTGCCCTCCATCCATGTCCCACATCCCTCAGCTGAAACAAGACAACACACAAAATAACGGAACACTTTTAAAATGTGCTGGCCAGACAGCGTTCTTGATTGCAGAAAACAGAAACAATAATGGTTATGTTGAACAAAGAAGGAATACATCAGAAAGATCTTGCATAGATCACAGAATTCATGGAAAGTCTGGAGAACTAAGCTCTGTAAAGAGAACACAGCCAGAATCAAACAACAGGCATGACTACTTAGTATGCCAAATGTAAATCTTATTATCATGTCTTCCCAACACAATGAGAGAATTAAACTCTCTCAATGTGCAAATCCCTTTGGGAGTCTAAAACCTTGAAGTTGTGGCCAGTTGGTGAACCAAGTTTGTGAGCTTACAACTTTAATGATACGGGAATATGGAATTCTCCTGAAAGAGGAAGTGTGTTTCAAGGCTAGGTAGAACTAAAAGAAAACAACGCTTCCTACTCAAAGGCCCATGCAGAACCAACAGATACATATGTACAAGCTATGGTCCTGAGTGCTGAGAGAAATGCTGGTTGTGATAAAAATCAGTCTTCACTCTGGGTTGATCACCTGCTTACTAGAAGATGATGAGGATGCTTGTGACACCATTTTGAAAGGGCAGTGACATAATAATAGAAAAACAGGAGGAAGAGGAGAAGGAAATTGAAGTCAGAAAAGAAAAATGAAACTGGAGTATCTTAGACCATTCAGACTTCTACAACAAAAAATACCATAGACCAGGTGGCTCGAAAACAACAGAAATTTTATTTCTTACAGTTCTGAAGACTAGGAAGTCCAAGATCTAGGGGCTGGCAGATTCACTGTCTGGTGAAGAGTTACTTCCTAGTTCATAGATGACTTATCTTTTCACTGTGTTCTCACATGGTAGAAGGGGTGAGGAAAAAATCTGGGGTCTCTCGTAGAAGGGTGCTAGTTCCATTCATGAGGCTTCTGTCTTCATGACATAATCACCTCCCAAAGGCCCAACTGCCTAATACCATCACACTGGGGATTTGGTTTCAACACACGGATTTTAGGGAGAAAGAGTAGATAGCAGAAAGAGAGAGAGAGAAAGAGAGAGAGAGAGAGAGAGCCCAAGGATGGATATAAACAGAAATGAGATGTAGGGAGAAAAGGAGGATGTCAGAGTCAGACATGTAAACTCAAATGGCAAAACAAAATAAAAGAAACTAGCTTAAAATCTGTAGATCCTTGTTCTTTATAGCTATAGAGTCATTATTAATAAGAATTCCAAGATTAGAGAACTCGTACTTCCTAGGATGTATCAGGTAGGCACTTAATAATAATTGTTCCTAATAGAATAAAACACAAA
The DNA here is from genome assembly GCF_043159975.1 of Macaca nemestrina. NCBI lineage: Eukaryota > Metazoa > Chordata > Mammalia > Primates > Cercopithecidae > Macaca > Macaca nemestrina. The sequence continues at coordinate 78,436,762 of NC_092135.1, read as the reverse complement.
TATTAGTTAATTATACATTTAACCTCATTAAATAATAGCAATCCTGTCAGTGCTATAGCATCATACTCATGAAGTGAGGAGTTTTGAGACCAATAAAAGAAAAATATTTTACTATTGGCTTTTATCCCTATCTTTAAATTTTTCAGAATATGTGGTTTTATAAATTACCATTTTTATAGTAATGACTATAAGTAGCTTCATAAAATGTTCTACATATTCAAGAGATGAAAATTTGTTTTTAATCTATGTCAGCAGCTTTTCCATTTGATCCTTTTCCATTTTATCTGAACACCCATAATTTGGTTTCTTTTGTGAACAACACTTGATTTTATTGCTTATATTTGTTAATATGACAGCACATATTTTCTTAAGCATCTAATAACTTACAATTTTAACTCGTCTATTTTTTTTCTTAGCCTGGAATAGGAGTAGTGGGATTAGAGTGTGGAAAGGGAAATAGGACCAATCCAAGTGACATTTTGTGAAACAAGCCAAATTTATTGGTAAAAGATAACAATGATTTACTCAGTCTTCATTATTTTATTAGTCTTGAGATACATATTATTCAAGGCTCATCATCAAAGTCATAATTGACAAAACTATTTATGTATTCCTATAGATTGCGATTAGTGAGATGGAGGGCAAATTATATTAATATGGGCATTAGTTCAGAGTTCTACAAGAAAACCCTAGTAGAAGCAGGGTTATATGAAGAGATTTATTGCCAGAAACTGGCTAGGCAAGTCTGTAATCTGAAGGCCAGTGGGCTGGAAACTGTCAGGCAGGAGCTGACACTGCAGTTCATAGGTGGGATTACTTTTTTCTCTGGAAAGCCTCAGTTTTGCTCTTAAGGTCTTTCAATGGATTGAATGAGGCCAACTCAAGATTATCAAGGATAATTTCCTATACTTAAAGTCAATTTACTGTAGCTATTAATCACCTCTAAAGAAATACCTTCACAACAATAACTAGATTAGTGTTTGACTGAATAACAGCCAAGTGGACACATAAAAGTCATGATCACAGATGTTTAGTGAATTAAAAAAGCCTTAACAGAGCTGGAATTAAAAAGTCAACAATATGTACACTAAGGCCTTAGTAGAGTAGCAAGGGTGACTCCAGAGTCAGGGCCAGGGAAGATTTTCTGGATATTCAATGCAATTTTTAGAAAGGCATTGAATATTTATTGAATAACCTTGAGATTGGTTAAAAGAGAGAGAGAGTTGTCTTGAGAAACTCCCAAAGCATATCCCTTGTCAGGGATTAGCAGCAGCAGCAGCAGCAGCAGCAGCAGCAGCAACAGCAGGTTGATTAACCATCAACTAACTTCTATTTCAGGCTCTGTGCTAAGTGTAACCTCATTTCATCTCACAACATCTTCATGAGTTAGTGTAATTAATGCCTCCTTTCACAGTTCAGGAAACTGAAATTTAAAGCAGTCCAGGCTTGCCCAGTAAATTAACACTTGTTGAAGCCCCATGATAGGGTAGAAACATTGCTAAGCCTTTACGTTACTTGATCTTTGTCATATACTTTCACATGTGGAATTCTCTCTCTCATTTTATATGTGTGCATATTGAAGGCCAGAGAGTTTAAGTAGTGCACCCTGTATTTAGTATCTAGTAAAAGGTGAATTCAATCACAGGTTTTTTTCACTCAAAGCCCGTATTTGTTCCACCGCTTGGTAGAGAATCAACATTCATTTTTTATCTAGGACATTTCTGACAAAAGCAGAACAATTAATACAAAATAATGACGGGGGTGGGGGTGAGGAAGGGAATTTTTTCTTAACTGGCTAGACAAGAGAGAAAGTGGGTCACTGTGCAAGGCTTCAGGATTCACGAAATGCTACCATAAATAAGCAGAGAACTAAGGAGTGTGCTGCATGTCCCCCCGGCATGTAATTTTGTATCTGTGTTAAAGTTTGATCATTAAATATTTTTATTAAATATTAAATATTGATATATACAATACTCATGCATAATTACCCATATATGAGTAATTATTGCTCAAGTGAACAATAAGGCATATAGCCATGCTATTGTTTTACTACAGGGAATTTAAGCAGCAGTACCAGAGAGGTACTGAGAGGTGACAATGTGCTAGCATCCTCACTCTCAGGGCATCCTCGGCCTCCGGCCTCCACGTCCACTCTGGCGGCACTTGAGGAGCCCTTCAGCCCGCCATGGCACCGTGGGAGCCCCTCTCTGGGCTGGCTGAGGTCGGAGCCTTCTCCCTCTGCTTGCAGGGAGGTGTGGAGGGAGAGGCGTAGGCAGGAACCGGGGCTGTGCTGGCAGGCCGCTGTGAGTTGAGGCAGGCGCGGGCGTGGGCTCCGCCCGCCCCACACACGGAGCAGCCGGCCAGCACCACCAGCCCAGGGCAGTGAGGGGCTTAGCACCCGGGCCAGCAGCTGCCAAGTTTGCGCCAGGTCCCTCAGCAGTGCCCGCCAGCAACGCACTCAAATTCTCACTGGGCCTTAGCTGCATTCCGGCAGGGTAGGGCTCAGGACCTGCAGCCCACCAGGTCTGAGCTCCTCCCCCTGCGGTGGGCTCCCGCGTGGCCTGAGCCTCCCCAACGGGTGCCGCCCCTGCTCTGTGGCACCAGGTCTCATCCACAGCCCAAGGGCTGAGGAGTGCAGATGCCACTAGGGACTGGCAGGCAGTTCTGCCTGCAGCCCCGGTGCAGGATCCACTGGGTGAAGCCATCTGGGCTCCAGAAGTGAGTGGGGACTTGGAGAACTTTTATATCTAGCAAGAGGATTGTATGTGCACCAATCAGCACTCTGTGTCTAGCTCAGGGTTTGTAAATACACCAATCAGCACTCTGTTGAAACAGACCAATCAGCGCTCTGTAAAATAGACCAATCCGCTCTCTGTAAAATGAACCAATCAGCTCTCTGTGGGTGGGGCTAGATAAGGGAATAAAAACAGGCTGCCAAAGCTAGCAGTGAGAACGTGGTTGGGTCCCCTTTCACACTATGGGAACTTTGTTGTTTTTGTCTGTGGGTTCTCGCTGTCTCTGTGAGCTGTATCATTCAGTGCAAAGATCTGCAGCTTCTTTCCTAAAGCCAGCAAGACCTCGAACCCACCACGAAGAATGAACAACTCCAGACGCGTGGCACTTAAGAGCTGTAACACTCACCATGAAGGGCTGCAGCTTCACTGGTGACAACAAGACTGGAAGCCACCAGAAGGAAGAAGCTCCAGACACATTTGAACGTCTGAAGGAACAAACTCCGGACACACCATCTTTAAGAACTGTAACACCGCGAGAGTCCGCAGCTTCATATTGGAAGTCAGTGGGACCAAGAACCCCGCAATTTCGGACACAGTACTAATCTTAATAATAATACAGCAAGGGTTTCTCAACCAGTGTCACAATACATAACTTTTTCATACTCATTCGTGCAATGTAACTTGTGTTCTTATTAACACTGAAGTGCTGTAGTTTGTGAATAATGTACTTTTTTCCATAGAGCAGAAACAAGGTTATACCTATGATATCAATCTCTCTAGATTTGGTCAGTCTGAGTTCAGTCAGGAATATAGCCCCTGAAACTATTCTAGGAATAAAAGATTCAATACAGAAATTAAAGTTTGTACAAATACGGCAGGAGCTGGATGTTCTATAGATGCTGGTTTCAAGAAGCAATCATCAATAATTTCAGTTGAAAACACTGGGATGGCGGGGAAAACTGGGCATGTGGTGAAACCTAAGACCTTGGGGTGTCTGGCCCTCTCCTGGCCTGTATAGTGGGATCTGGTGGAGTGGTCTCCAAGGTTGCCACGTCTGGCGATCTCCCAAGGATAATGGCTTCCTCCTTGCCTTCCTAATCTTCCTTCAGCGTCCCTTTTTGGCAAACTAGCCCGGAACCAGACAGGAAAGGGAGTTCAAGAAAATAAGTGCCCAACTTCAGCAGGGAGCAATGGTGGTACTAAGTTGATCACTCACTTGGGTTACAGTATACATCCTTGAGAGAGGGAAAGTATGAGGTAAACTAACAAACCAAGAATTGCAAATGGGGATGTGTCACCGGTTTGAACATGTTCTTACAGTAAAAGGAAAAAAAAAAAACAACCAGTTTGAAACAGCTGTGATAAAATGTATGCCTGAGCAGCCTATGGCTACTGAAGGCTGATATAAAGCCATTTGAAATGTAGCACGATAACCTCTTTCATTAGAATGAGATCACATTTTAAATTTTTGTGTTTTCAAGCTGGATACCATGGAGTGAGGGAAGGAAGGAGGTCAGGTCTATCTACCTATTTTCCAACAGTAGGGGTCAACATCAGGAGAAAAATAAGAAGCAGCAAACTTGTTTTCTGTAGCAGTGTAACATGCTGCTCTCCTGGGATTCCTACCTGTATAATTTATCCTGTTACACTGACTGCTGAATAGGAAAGCTTGCTGTTTCACCACTGCTGTGATGTGACACTGGAAGTCTGGGCAAGTAACTCATTTATTAAACTGGCACCATAAAGTGAATCATTAAAATATAGCACTACACATTCAGGATATGGTCCCAAACACAGATGAAAAACTAAGATCTTTTAAAATGAGGTAGTATGTACTTATTAAGTGAGGCAACATGTGAATTATTATTGGTTAATATTTATGAAGGCCAGCAATGTGCTAGGTATTGTATATCACCCTGAGCAAATAGTTGTTTATATTGTTTACATAGTTGTGTGTGTGTGTGTATATATATATACCTGGTATCCTACAATAGGGTCATATGGCATATGGGAGAATGGAGCATATCTCAGAAAAAGCAGATGAACATAATCGATCATAACTAATTTATATTCTTCATGTCTACCAGCTGAGGTTTCATTTTTTATATATATTAACATTTATATTATACATCACTGCTTATGAAAATTATGACTGCTTGAAAAAGAGTTAAGCTTTCATTGTCCAATTGTAAGTTGCCCTAAAGTGGAACCTCCTTTTTTTGATATGTGAAGTACTCTATTTTTATTGAGATTGTAAGTTGTTGGTGTTGAGCAATGTATTGTAAAGAGGAACAGTAGCTATGTGAGACACAATATTGGTCAAAAATATGTTAAGTTGAACAAAGTTTTTAAAAATAAAAGAAACCAATAAACCATGTGTCAAGAGCTGTGCTAGGTACTTTCTCAGGTGATTTCCCTGTATAGTTTATTCCACCTTAGAAACACCATATTAAAGATAATGATCAGCCGGGCACGGTGGCTCAAGCCTGTAATCCCAGCACTTTGGGAGGCTGAGACGGGCGGATCACAAGGTCAGGAGAGCGAGACCATCCTGGCTAACACGGTGAAACCCCGTCTCTACTAAAAAATACAAAACACTAGCCGGGCGAGGTGGCGGGCGCCTGTGGTCCCAGCTACTCGGGAGGCTGAGGCAGGAGAATGGCGTAAACCCGGGAGGCGGAGCTTGCAGTGAGCTGAGATCCCGCCACTGCACTCCAGCCTGGGCGACAGAGCCAGACTCAGTCTCAAAAAAAAAAAAAAAAAAAAAAAAAAAAGATAATGATCATGGTTTTCAATATTGAAGATCAGCGATTACAAAGAGAGAAATAGTACTGGATGGAATGCATTAAAAACTGATTGCACAAATGCACCACCAAGGTCTTTGTAGTTAAAAAAGAGCCCCTTTCAACTGCTTTTCTTATGCCATTCCATGGGAGAATTAGTTTTGTGAAAAACAAAATAGTAACAGAGTCTCAGTTCATTTGTTCTGATGCCTAACTTTTAAAAGTTCTTAGAAATCAAGCTATCTGCAATAAGGGTGGTTGAATTTCTATAATTTAAGGTACAGATGAGATAAACATTCTTATTATAAGCTCAGGTGCTTATAACTTTTTTTTATAGTTCAACAGTTTCCCCATGTACTAATTGATTCACAAGACAGTTCTATTACTTCCACAGCTTGGGCTAGATATAATCAAGAAGAACCACTGTGGCACCCAGAAATAAAAGTTAATGGAACTTTTGCTGAGCCACAAAGAGAGTATTTTTAGTGTTTGACTAAGGGTTCAATTTCACACTTGAGAACTTTCTAGTATGTCCCCCTTTTCACTGGTTTGTACCACTCACATTTCAAGGAGAGATGGAAGAAGCTAAGTCAAGCCGACAGGAGCCATGTCTTTCAAGCCAGAAATACAGCTGCCAGAGAACACAAATGATGACTTTATATAAGCGTAAAGCCAGCAGGGTGTCTGGGGACATCATATTTCATTGCTCTTGTCTGTTTACTACAAGATATAAAAACAGTCATTTGCCACCGGGGAGATGTTTCATGAATTGAATGTTATAATTTTATAATCAGATACTATGACTTTAGGGGACTAAATGAACTTTTCAGGAAGATGATTTTTTTTCATCCTGTGTTCCAAGAACAGGTTCCAGTTGTCTTTCAAAAAGTGAATGTTAATTGCTTAAGTAGCTCCTGTTAGTCCTTTCTGGCCTGAACAAAGAACATTAGGAGTTCTTTGTTTCTCTCTATCTCTGTCTTGCAAAACAGGTGTTTCTTCTCCTATTATTTCATAACTTCCTTATATGAGTTCTTTATTTTTGTTTATTTTTCAATTGTTTGGAATATAAGACACAACCACTTTTAGGAAGCATGCTTGAGTTGTATAATTCATGAATCGTATATTTAAAATGTCTTTTTGTTGTCTTGGCTCACGAAATTAATCTCATGAATGACAACTTGACTGGGCATAGAAGTTATTGTATTACACTTTCTTCTCCTTCCAAATAGTTACACACTGCTCCACTTATATTGTCATCTAATATTCCAAGATTATTGTACCTTTTCCCACTTTATAGGTGACATATTTCTTCTTTACAGATGCATTCAAGCTCCTTTCCTTAATAAAATATTCGAGTAAGAAAAAGTCATTAGTTTGTATCCTAATGTGGATCTTTTTCCTTTATAAAGATAAATGAAATGGAAAACACTGTGATGTTCAAGAGAGATTAAATGAACCAAATGTTGATATGCAACACAAACTAAACTTCAGTGGTTTTATTATAACTTCAGTCAGACTCATAGGCTGCAAGAGAAGACCTCAAAATGAACTAGCAGTAATAACGCAACACTCACGTGTTCTGGAGATTGGACAGCTGACAGTCCAGCAACTTGCCTAGTCATGAATTTTGTTTACTCTCTATTCAGATCTTGCTTACGATCTTATGCCTAAAATTATCTTAGGACACATCCTAGCCTACAAAATCCTCTAAGTATCTTTTCTTAACATTTTACATTGGAGACTGTGTCAAGGTGGTGCCCTCCCTTACTCATCTATTTCAGAGACTGGGTCTTGCATGATCCACAGGTGTTCCCCTATGTTCTTTGCATGTGGGCTTCAACAGAAATTATCTTTGGGATACAGTTTGCCCTTTATATCTGAAAACCCATGCTGCTTTTTAAAATTTCACAAAATTTCTGTTCTGTTACATTTTTGAATATTTGTATTTCTTTTTTTGTCCTATTTTCTTCATGAGGCATACGAATTATGCTTCTGAGTCTCTATTATTTTCATAACTGGCATCTTCTCACTCTTTGCTCTTATTTCTTTGTCCACCTTTTTAAAAACTATTTGTGATATTCCATTTTGTTTTTCCTCTGGTTTTCTGCAGTATTGATTTTGTTATCTTTTTTTTCTGAAGCATTGACTATAAAATATTCTTCAATATCTTGGGGAAATTTTTTTCCAACTGTGTGTTTTGACTGTCTTTTGCTTGCCATTTTCTCCTTCAACTTTGTGGTTGAAGAATTTTTTCACAGATAACATACTGATATTTTTCTCTCTCTTAGTTTTTTTCTTTTTTTAAATTTATTTTAAGTCCTACATGAGTGTCCTACTTGCACAAAAAGAATATAAGTAGGAACTCTTTGAGTCTATCACGTTTTTATCTGATCTTTTATAAACTTTCCCCTCAGAATTGAGGTTAAATTTTTGAATGTTGAATTTCTCTAGTCTGTGTTAGGACTTGGGATGCTTGAGGAGAGTAGAATGGAAGCTGGGGCCAGGAGTACCATTAGTCTTGAAACTTGGTCCCTGTGTTCCTCCCTCTAAATCTCTTTAAACCTCTAGTCCTTCTAAACTAGCAGTATGTTCTGTTCCATGATGGGAATGGAGACCCTCTGGAGGATTTGGCCTGCTTTTGTGCTTTGGCTTCAGCAGGGAAAATTAGCAAGATGCCAAGTGTAAACTATAAATCCGTAGTACATTTTGTTTTCTTCAGATGATATTGGTCTTCTATAATTACGAAGGTGGTTACAGGATATTGTTTTATATCTCTTTTCTTCTCACAAACTTAACTTTCAACATGCACTTAGATGTTGGAAAGTCAAGTCAATAAAAATGTCACTGAGTATACTGTTTCTGCTTCAGTCCTGGCTGTCATTTCTGTTCAGCAGCAGGGAAAGATACCACAAATATAGTGTTTTCTATTTCCAATTTCATTTGTTTCGAGTATCTTAATCAATTATTCAAAAATATATTGTTTTTCTTTTCCTATGCCATACTATTCTCTAGATAGAAAAAGATGTGTCCCAATTACAAGCATCCTGCTAAACTTCTTTCAACCTTGTCTTATGTCCAGCAGGTATTCTTTGGGGTCTGTGCTTTAAAGTTGGAGCTCTCCACCTGTTTCAATGGAAATGAAGTATTACTATTTCACCAATTTTGGTGGATTTGGGAGTGTAACTTGGGACTGCACACCTTTCCCAGTGATCTTGTTGACCACTTTAACTGTAGGATCTATGGTTGCCAGTCCTTCTGGTTATCACCTGACACCGGGAAAATCTACCTTAAGCTATCAATTCCTCATGTCTTTCTAGTATTCTCTTGCATAGAGCCCTACATGAAAATATACAGAGGGAGGGAGATAGCATGTATTAGTGGACATCACAGAATTTATAGTAGGGCTTCCAGAAAACCATGAAGTCTTTGAAAATGCATACTTTGCATATATTATTCACAATCTTAAAAAATGTCTTTCTTATACTAAGAAGCAGATGTGGATATAAACTTCTTTTGCATTATATATAGTCTTTGTGTATATGTGTATATATATAGGGCTTCAGGAACACAGAGTTTCTGAGTCTATGTGTTATTCTTACCTCTTAGGGGCCTAAGAAGTTCTTAAACAATGAGTATCAAAGTCCTTAACATAACTGGCTGATAAAGTCCAGGCATAAGTCACTATAGCTTTTGCAAGTAAATTCTTTTTATTTTTTCAGTGCAAAAGGGTCTACTCCCATTTCCTTTCTCTGGTTACTTTCCGTAGCTACATGTGGAAAATTTAATCAGCCTCTACTGAGATTGTATAATGCTGCCCCATGGTTCTGCTGTTGAAGTTGATTCTTACACACCTCTGTGGACTTTGCACATTCTGCAGTGACCCTCTTGCTGACTCCAGTTCTTACAAAGGTTGTAATAGTGTGTGCTGGGGTCCCAGAGATTATCAGATGCCTTAGGTTACACCCACATATTCTATCATTTTCTTTTCCCAAAACATCATACCATGCCAAAGTGGTTGAGTCTTAAAAGATATACTGGAACAAGTCCTCCTTATTAACCTCAAAATCATTTTATTTCAGTAGCTGCCTTGCCTTTCCCTGTCAGTGTGTCTGCATTGAGACCACCTTAATCTCTCTGGACATGTCTTCCTACAGGTTTCTTTTCCTCTAGAAACTGTAGGCTATTTAGCCCCTGTTGAGCAGTGATAAACTTTGCATATGCAAAGATAAACTTTTCTGAGGAAGTGAAAACCTTGATAAAATCATAAAAATTCCCATCACGTCTTTTCCTACATGCATATAGTCAAAGGGCACTGCTCATGTGATACCTGAAAGTTGCTACATTCAGGGAAGAGCAGGGAGGTCACTGTGGCTAGGCCAGAGTGATGGAGGTTGAGTAGGTTTGGGATGGGCATCAATGATGGGAGGTAAGGTCTGACAGATTATAGGTGGCTGAGTGAAGGGCTTCTGCTGGCCCATATGACAACTCTGTGAGACCTGGAAAAAGGTGCACAAAAATTGCATTGTTTGGAACTCAAAAGATAAATGTTTGAGTGGATGAATACCCCATTCATTCCCTATGATGTGGTTGTTTCACATTGCATGCCTGTATCAAAACATCTTATGTACCCCATAAATATATACCCACAACACTTTATTTCTTAATTTTAAAAAAGAAAGAAAAAGGTACACATTAGTCATGCACCAGAACATGTAGTTTGATAAATTGATTTTAACCTTTATTAGCTGGTTCAGCCTAGTGCACACATACACAGTAAAAAGCCTATCAACCAAACAGAGCAGCCCAGAGCTTGCATGTCATCATAAGGATGTTATGCTCTACTCTGAATCCAAATGGGAAGCCACTGGAAGCTGTTGAGTAAATCAGTGACATGACCTGACTTACCTTTCAAAAGGATCATTTGGGCTGCTCTGCTGAGAAAAGGAATCATGGCAGAAGCAAGAAGGCCAGTTGGGAGGATAGTACATAATTTGGATGAAAAATTCTGGTGGCTTGGATTAGGATGTTAGCAATGGAGGCAAAGAGAAAGCTCAGGTTTTGGCAATATCTTGATGGTAGGTCCTATAGGATTATGATAAAAAGAAACATGTCAAAGATGACTAAAATAATAGAGTAAGCCATTTTTAGTCTTCTCAGAATCAGTCACTGAGTAGATAAATTTGGGAAGTACCTTCAGTGCATTATATTTTAAATTCCTATTTGTTTGATGATAATATTTCCCTAATTAGTATACTCAGTTGGCATAAGAATCACATGATATGTTGCATCTCAAATTATTTTCATATGGCAAAATATAATAAATATAATGTTAATTATATGAGAGCTAGCTATTGGGCCAGTTTTGACTTCAAAAATTGTTTTAAAAGAATTAAGTGTGAAGCTTCTTTTAGTGGCAAGCTTTAGTCCAAGCACAGGAATTGAGAGAAAATGCTATATTAAGGCTAAGTCCAGAAATCTAGGCTAAGATGACCAAAAGATCTGAGGAGTTTCCTGAAAAGGTCTAAAGAAGTTCCCAGAAGTTTCTATAGTCCTGCCATGGCTGTGCTATTATGCCCATCTGCAGGCACGAGCTATATAGATGTGCACAAATGTTCATGTGTCTTCTGGATTCTTCCCCTTCCAGTCTATGCCTTAATAACCATCCTCAATTGTCTCTTCGATTTCTCTATTTGCCAGAGAAAAACATACAATACAGACTTGTCCCCTTTTAAAAAGGAATCCAGACTAGTAAATATTGCTAGGGATACTTCACAGTGAACATTAGCCAAATATTTAGTATTTAGTCACAGAGTAAATTCCCATATCTCCAAAATGTGGAAGATTTAATATGCTTAACTAGCTTTTAGGGTTACTGTGAAAATTCATTAATGGAAAGCCTTGAGGAAAAGTGTTTATAATGCACTTGAAAAGAATAATTACAATGAAAGGCACATTTAGCAGGCATGTAGAATGTGGTTTAATTTCTTTTGGTTATAAAGCTCATCACTGTACATAAAAACCCAGCTTTCTCATGAATGGATAAGCCAGTTAGAAAAACTCTTGGTAGTCAGTTCTGCAAGATATTATATTCAGTAATTAATTTTACAATAACTGGTTCACACATACAAAGTAGTCCATTTGCATAAAAAATTACTGCTTAAATGACAAATCAATTATTGCACACAAAGTCAATTATTATACACTTGTTTAAAACCGAATATCATAATTAAAATTTGAGTAATTTGCTGTTTTTCCTATTGCAACACAGTACAGTAATTAGTATTCTAGCTCTGTGAGATTAAGTATCTCTATAAAGCCATTAAAATAAAAATCCCTAAATCTAATGCATAGTAGATGCATGATAATTGTAATGATTCAGGGAAAGATTTTTTTTTTTTAAATAATAGAAATGATCACTGAGTTTCTATCTTGTTTCAAAACTTTATGACTGAGTCTACATGGCTATTGGTTAGCACTGTTTTTTTCTGAAACAAAAGTGAGGGTAAGAACTGAGAATTGCAAATCTGGAGAGCAAATGTCTTTCATATTGAAATAAATTCACCTACATAAAACAAATGAAATTGTTTAAAACAAAGCATCAGTTGGAAGGTTCCAAGATGGCTGAACAGGAACAGCTCCAGTATACAGCTCCCAGCGTGAGCGATGCAGAAGATGGGTGATTTCCACATTTCCAAGTGAGGTACCAGGTTCATCTCACTGGGGCTTGTCAGACAGTGGGTGCAGCCCACGGAGTGTAAGCTGAAGCCGAGCAGGGCATTGCCTTACCCGGGGAGTGCAAGGGGTCGGGGAATTCCCTTTCCTAGCCAAGGGAAGCTGTGACAGATGGTACCTGGAAAATCGGGACACTCCCACCCTAATACGGCACTTTTCCAATGGTCTTAGCAAATGGCTCACCAGGAGTTTATAACCTGCCCCTGGCTCAGAGGGTCCCATGACCACGAAGCCTTGCTCACTGCTAGTACTGCAGTCTGAGATCAAACTGCAAGGCAGCAGCAAGGCTGGGGAGGGGCATCCGCCATTGCTGAAGCTTAAGTAGGTAAACAAAGTGGCCGAGAAGTTCAAACTGGGAGAAGCCCACTGCAGCTCAATGAGGCCTGCCTGCCTCTGTCTACTCCACTTCTGGGGGCAGGGCATAGCTGAACAAAAGGCAGCAGAAATTTCTGCAGACTTAAACGTCCCTGTCTGACAGCTTTGAAGAGAGTAGTGGTTCTCTCAGCACAGAGTTGGAGATCTGAGAACGAACTGACTGCCTCCTCAAGTGGGTCCCTGATCCCCGAGTAGCCTAACTATACCTACCAGTAGGGACTGACTGACACCTGATACAGATGGGTGCCCCTCTGAGATAAAACTTCCAAAGGAAGAATCAGGCAGCAACATTTGCTGTTCTGCAATATTTGCTGTTCTGTAGCCTCCACTGGTGATACCCAGGCACACAGGGTCTGAAGTGGACCTCCAGCAAACTCCAACAGACTTGCAGCTGAGGGTCCTGACTGTTAGAAGAAAAAATAACAAACAGAAAGGACATCCACACCAAAATCCCATATGTACGTCACCATCATCAAAGACCAAAGGTAGATAAAACCACAGAGTTGGGACGAAACCAGAGCAGAAAAGCTGAAAATTCTAAAAATCAGAGCACCTCTTCTACTCCAAAGGAATGCAGCTCCTCACCAGCAATGGAACAAAGCTGGATGGAGAATGACTTTGACAAGTTGAGAGAAGAAAGCTTCAGATTATCGGTAATAACAAACTTCTCCGAACTAAAGGAGGATGTTCAAACCCATAGTAAAGAAGCTAAAAACCTTGAAAAAAGATTAGACAAATGGCTAACTAGAATAAACAGCATAGAGAAAACCTTAAATGACCTAATGGAACTGAAAACCATGGTACAAGAACTATATAACACATGCACAAGCTTCAGCAGCCAATTTGATCAAGTGGAAGAAGGGGTATCAGTGATTGAAGATCAACTGAATAAAATAAAGCCAGAAGATAAGATTAGAGAGAAAAAGAATGAAAAGAAGTGAAGAAAGCCTCCAAGAAATATGGGACTACTATGTGAAAAGACCAAATCTACATCTGATTGGTATATCTGAAAGTGATGGGGAGAATGGAACCAAGTTGGAAAACACTCTTCAGGATATCATCCAGGAGAACTTCCCTGACCTAGCAAGGCAGGCCAACACTCAAATTCAGTAAATACAGAGAATGCCACAAAGATACTCCTCGAGAAGAGCAACTCCAAGACACATAATTGTCAGATTCACCAAAGTTGAAATGAAGGAAAAAGTGTTAAGGGCAGCCAGAGAGAAAGGTAGGGTTACCCACAAAGGGAAGCCCATCAGACTAACAGCGGATCTCTTGGCAGAAACTCTACAAGCTAGAGAGTGGGGGCCAATATTCAACATTCTTAAAGAAAAGAATTTTCAACCCAGAATTTCATATCCAGCCAAACTAAGTCTCATAAGTGAAGGAGAAATAAAATCCTTTACAGACAAGCAAATGCTGAGACTTTTTTTTCACCACCAGCCTTGCCTTACAAGAGCTCCTGAAGGAAGCACTAAACATGGAAAGGAACAACTGGTACCAGTCATTGTAAAAACATGCCAAATAGTAAAGCCATCGATGCTAGGAAGAAATTGCATCAACTAACAAGCAAAATAACCAGCTAACATCATAATGACAGGATCAAATTCACACATTACAATATTAACCTTAAATGTAAATGGGCTAAATGCTCCAATTAAAAGAAACAGACTGGTAAATTGGATAAAGAGTCAAGACCCATCAGTGTGCTGTATTCAGGAGACCCATCTCATGTGCAGAGACACACATAGGATCAAAATAAAGGGACAGAGGAAGATCTACCAAGCAAATGGAAAACAAACAAACAAACAAAAAAAGCAGGGGTTGGAATCCTAGTCTCTGATAAAACAGACTTTAAATCAACGAAGATCAAAAGAGACAAAGAAGGCCATTACATAATAGTAAAGGTATCAATTCAACAAGAAGAGCTAACTTTCCTAAATATATATATACCCAATACAAGAGCACCCAGATTCATAAAGCAGGTCCGTAGAGACCTACAAAGAGACTTAGACTCCCACACAATAATAATGGGAGACTTTAACACTTCACTGTCAACATTAGACAGATTAACAAGGCACAAAGTTAACAACGATATCCAGGAATTGAACTCAGTTCTGCACCAAGTGGACCTAATAGACATCTACAGAAATCTCCACCCCAAATCAACAGAATATACATTCTTCTCAGCACCACATCTCACTTATTCCAAAATTGACCACATAGCTGGAAGTAAATGCCCTCTCTCACCACTCCTATTCAACACAGTGTTGGAAGTTCTGGCCAGGGCAATCAGGCAAGAGAAAGAAATAAAGGGTATTCAATTAGGAAAAGAGAAAGTCAAATTGTCCCTGTTTGCAGATGACATGATTGTATATTTAGAAAACCCATCGTCTCAGCCCAAAATCTCCTTAAGCTGATAAGCAACTTCAGCAAAGTCTCAGGATACAAAATCAATGTGCAAAAATCATAAGCATTCCTATACAGCAATAACAGACAGAGAGCCAAATAATGAGTGAATTCCCATTCACAATTGCTTCAAAGAGAATAAATTACCTAGGAATCCAACTTACAAGGAATGTGAAGGACCTCTTCAAGGAGAACCGCTGCTCAATGAAATAAAAGAGGACACAAACAAATGGAAGAATATTCCATGCTCATGGATAGGAAAAATCAATATGGTGAAAATGGCCATACTGCTCAAGGTAATTTATAGATTCAATGCAACCCCCATCAAGCTACCAATGAGTTTCTTCACAGAATTGGAAAAAACTACTTTAAAGTTCATATGGAACCAAAAAAGAGCCTGCATTGCCATTAGATAATTCTAAGCCAAAAGAACAAAGCTGGAGACATCACACTACTGACTTCAAACTATACTATAAAGCTACAGTAACCAAAACAGCATGGTACTGATGCCAAAACAGAGATATAGACCAATGGAACAGAACAGAGCCCTCAGAAATAATACCACACATCTACAACCATCTGATCTTTGACAAACCTGACAAAAACAAGAAATAGGGAAAGGATTCCCTATTTAATAAATGGTGCTGGGAAAATTGGCTAGCCATAAGTAGAAAGCTGAAACTGGATCCTTTCCTTACTCCTTATACGAAAATTAATTCAAAATGGATTAAAGACTTAAACGTTAGACCTAAAACCATAAAATCCCTAGAAGAAAACCTAGGCAATACCACTCAGGACATAGGCATGGGCAAGGACTTCATGACTAAAACACTAAAAGCAACGGCAACAAAAGCCAAAATTGACAGATGGGATCTAATTAAACTGAAGAGCTTCTGCACAGCAAAATATACTACCATCAGAGTGAACAGGCAACCTACAGAATGGGAGAAAACTTTTACAATCTACCCATCTGACAAAGGGCTAATATCCAGAATCTACAAAGAACTCAAACAAATTTACAAGAAAAAAAATCAAACAACCCCATCAAAAAGTGAGTGAAGGATACGAACAAACATTTCTCAAAAGAAGACATTTATGCAGCCAACAGACACATGAAAAAATGCTCATCATCACTGGCCATTAGATAAATGCAAATCAAAACCACAGTGAGATACCATCTCACACCAGTTAGAATGGCGATCATTAAAAAGTCAGGAAACAACAGATGCTGGAGAGGATGTGGAGATATAGGAACACTTTTACACTGTTGATGGGACTGCAAAGTAGTTCAACCATTGTGGAAGACAGTGTGGCAATTCCTCAAGGATCTAGAACTAGAAATACCATTTGGCCCAGTGATCCCATTACTGGGTATATACCCAAAGGATTATAAATCATGCTTCTGTAAAGACACATGCACATGTATGTTTATTGCTGCACTATTCACAATAGCAAAGACTTGGAACCAACCCAAATGTCCATCAATGAAAGACTGGATTAAGAAAATGTGGCACATATACACCATGGAATACTATGCAGCCAGGAAAAAGGATGAGTGCATGTCCTTTGTAGGGACATGGATGAAGCTGGAAATCATCATTCTGAGCAAAGTATCCCAAGGACAGAAAACCAAATACCACATGTTCTCACTCATAGGTGGGAACTGAACAATGAGAACACTTGAACACAGGGTGAGGGAACATCACACACTGGGGCCTGTCATGGGTAGGGGGAAGGGGAGGAATAGCATTATACCAAAAACAGCTTGTTAGGGGAGACCCTAACCCAGAAACGCTAGAGGAATTAAAGATACACACACAGAAATACAGAGGTATGAAGTGGGAAACCAGGGGTCTCACAGCCTTCAGAGCTGAGAGCCCCGAACAGAGATTTACCCTCATATTTATTAACAGCAAACCAGTCATTAGCATTGTTTCCATACACATTAAATTAACTAAAAGTATCCCTTATGGGAAACGAAGGGATGGGCTGAATTAAAGGAATAGGTTGGGTTAGTTAACTGCAACAGGAACATGCCCTTAAGGCACAGATCGCTCATGCTATTGTTTGTGGCTTAAGAATGCCTTTAAGCAGTTTTCCGCCCTGGCAGGCCAGGTGTGACTTGCCCTCATTCCCATAAACCCACAACCTTCCAGTGTGGGTGTTAGGGTCATTATGAACATGTTACAGTGCTGCAGAGATTTTATTCAAGGCCAGTCTTGGGGCCAATTTATGGCCAGATTTTGGGGGGCTTGCTCCCAACAACATTCGGAGATATACCTAATGTAAATGACGAGTTAATGGGTACTACCATGGCACATGTATACATATGTAACAAACCTGCACGTTGTGTACATGTACCCTAGAACTTAAAGTATGTATATTAAAAAAAAAAAGCATCAAAGAGGGACTTATTGTTGAGTGTTCTCATTGGAACATGAAACCCCCAGTGAACAAAAGATGAGCGTTTAGTTAGTTTTAATTCTACAGAAATAGTCTGTGAGTGAAAAACATTCAAAACGCTAGCAGAGTCATTATGAACAGATAAAAGAGACTGCAAGGAACTATTAAATAAGTTTTCACTCAGAAGAGGCTCACAGGCCCACATGACCATAAAAATCAGGTAAGACACAGGTAATCAATTTTTTCTAGAAGCTGACTTCCTCTAGCACTACCACCCTGCTCTAAGCCACCATCATCTCTCACCAGGATTACTGGAATAGCTCCAAAACTCCCTAAAAATAACTTCCTAACACCCTTCTAGTAGTTCAACGAAACTGCCAGCATGACCAAATTCACCTGTCTGCAGGCTCTCATCTCCCTTTCAGTACATGCTAATGTCTCTGTTATGATCTAGCTGGCCCTACATGGCCTGGCCCACCACCGTTCTGAGTTCATCTCCTACTACCTTCCATTTCACTCACCGCACTCTGGCCTTCTGGCCTCCTTGCTCCTGCCTCTGGGCCTTTTACCTGTGTTTCACTGGGCCTGCAAAGCTCTTCTCTTCGCTCTGTGTTTGCTCCCTTTTCTCCTTCAGATCCCTGTTGGAATGCCCCCTTATCACAGGGCCTTCTCTTATACACCATCCCAGAATGCTCTATCCTTCTATTGTTTTCTTCTTTTGAAATATCACTTAATCAAAACAATTAGGTTTTTTCTTTTTAATATTAGAAGGAATAATTTCTGTGTGTATTGAATGAAGGATTCTAATTTGATCTTCCTAAGTGTCAGTGAATCACCATGTTGTTCTGCTCCCAAGTTTACCTAGATGATTGGAACCTGGGTTTTATATCCCAGCTACCAAAACTTACCAAGGAGCACTTACTAATATCTCACAATGGCTGAAATTAATTGTCCCTTGTAAGGCTCTGTGCTTTCCCTAGCTTCTATTAAAAAAAATTGTGGCCGGGAGCAGTGGCTCATGCCTGTAATCCCAACACTTTGGGAGGCTGAGGGGGGTGGATCATGAGGTCAAGAGCTCGAGATCATCCTGTCCAACATGGTGAAACCCCGTCTCTACTAAAAATACAAAAATTAGCTGGCCATGGTGGCACATACCTGTAGTTCCAGCTACTTGGGAGGCTGAGGCAGGAGAATCGCTTGAATTTAGGAGGCGAAGGTTGCAGTGAGCCGAGATCGCGCTACTGCACTCCAGCCTGGCAACAGAGCGAGACTCTCTCTCAAAAAAAAAAAAAAAAAAAAAAGTTGTATTTTTCTGTCTCTATAGTCCCACAAGAATATAAACTCCACTAGGGCAGAGACATTTTGTTCATTGCAATATCTCAATCATCCAGAACAGTGTCTGGCATTTTGTAGACAGTAATATTTTGTTGAATGAATAAATTAATGATCATATTAATAACCATATACTCCAATCCAATACCAGCTTCAGTGTACCTATCTTGAATTTAAAGACTCATGATGAATCAATCACTTCAAAAATTACCACTGTTTCTCATTCATTCATTCTTTTTACAAAATATTTTTTATTACCTACAATGTGTTAAGACTTTTATAAGCACTGGAGATACAATAGTAAGCAAAACAGATAAATTTATGCCATAAAATGTATATTCTACTGGGAAAAAACAGACAATACATAAAAAAGAATATATATTATAATGCTGGGTAGTGATAAGAACTATGAAGAAAAATGAGGGAGGATAAGGGGTTAAATATTCTCCAGGGGTGCTATTTGAGAAGACATTGTGAGGGAAGCCCTTTCTGAGGAGGGGGCATTTGAGTAGAGCCCTGAGTGACATGTGAGAGTGAGCCAAGAGAGGATCTGGGGAAGAACTGCCAGATGAAAACTATGGGATATACCAGGTGGGCGGGGAAGCTGGCACATTGAAGCACAAAAAAGGCCAGGGTCAAAGGAGCAGAGGCCCAGAAAGGGTGAGAGGAGAGGGCGGCCAGGGGCAGATTTTCTAGGATCCTTGGATACTATTCTCAGTGTGCTGGGAAGGCATTCAAGAGTTCTCAGCAGGGGAGTAACTAGATCTGACTTATCTTTTACAAAAAAGGCTCACTCTGACTGTTGTGTAGTTTGAAAGAGGGTAAGTGCAGAAGCTAGAAAAAGCACAGAGCCTTACAATGGATAATTAGTCTTAGCAGTTGTAAGTTATTACTAGGAGCTCCTTGGTAATATTTAGGAGTTGGGATATGAAACCCAGGTGGCCAATTACCCAGGTAAATATGGGAGCAGAAGACCATGGTGATTTGATCCTCTAAGCCTCACCATCACAGTCATTTAGGTAGCTCAAATTAGAAGTCCAGGATTCAAAACACCCATGGCTTATTATCCCTAATATTGAAAAAGGAGACTAAAAAATCCACAGCAAGAAATGCAGTATTTTTCAATCCTTCAACTACAAAAAGAGAAAAATTGGATCAGCAGAAACAACACATGAAAGTAACCACCCAGGTCCACCCATTCCCTAGGGAAATATGTGGCCAGATTGGCCCCATTAGTCATATATAATCACCTAAATAAGACATTCATGGAGGACGTCACCCTTCACCCCAAAGGAGCAGTTAGATGAGTAACAGCATTGGTCACTACAGAAATCCATTTTTTCTTTCACTGTCCTAATGTACAGTTTTCTGCTTTCTCTTTACTATTTCCTTTGTTAAATATAAGTGTCTGAGGTTGTTTTATAATTAAAAAAAAAAACCATGAAACTCTGCTTCAACTATTGTAATTTATTCCCCTACAGTTAAACATCTGGTATTTTAAATCTATGTCATTTATTTACTTGTGGCGTAATCATATTGACTGTGACCTAGAGAGGAACAGAGAAATTAATGAAATGCAGAAGTACCATAGACTCACCAGACCATTACTACTGAAAGGGGTGGTGTTTATGTTTTTGCCCAAATTATGATTTGAAGCCTCTATCTGGCTGAAATTCCATGTAGTATCCCCTCTTCAAGTGTTTCTGATTATTTCTAGAAGGGCTTGTTGATCTCTTAAGACTGGAATGCATATTTTAGTAATAGGCTTCCTTGCTTCTGGGAAACTCATTCCCTGTGGATAGGGGGGTACAGGGGAGTATAGCACAGCAATTACAAGCTCAGGTTCCGAATTCAGACTCCCTGGCTTTGAATTCTAGTTTTCTCACTTATAGTTATATGGCACTTCACAAGTTACTTAATCTCTGTATCTGTTTCCTAATTTATAAAGCAGAAATAATACTATCTCCCTACCTCCTAGTAATTACCACCTCATTGTAATATTATGAGGAATAGTTGAGATACAAGCTGAGTATCCCTAACCTGAAATGCTTGGAAGCAGAAGTGTTTCAAATTTGGAAGTTTTTTTTTTTTAATTTTGGGATATTTGCATTATTTTAACCAGTTCAGCATCCCAAATTCAAAAATCAGAAATTCGAAATGTTCCAGTGAGCATTTCCTTTGAGCTTGGAGCTCAAAAAGTTTCAGAGTTTGGAGCATTTCAGATTTCAGGTTTCCAGATTGGGGTACTCAAAACCTGTATCTATAAAACTTGTACAACAGTGTTTGACATCTGAAAAATGATGGGCTAATATTGTCAGCCATTACTATTGTGTCAGGGAAGGCAGATGATTTCTGCCTCTTACTCCTGTTGATGGTGCCATTTTGAGAATGACAATGTCTAGGCCAAGTATCCTGTATCCAGGTGTTCCCAAAGCTACCCTTGGTTAGTGTTAAATTCCGGACAGAGGCAGGAAGATGAACTGTCCTTTAAACTCTTGGTCAGGTCTTGCCTCCTGGGCCCCAAACGGAACTACTTGGATCTATCATCTTATCAAGTTTCTGGCCAGTGGTGAACAGTTCTGTTTGTTTCTAATTCTCTCCTCCGTTTATGAGAATTCAAATCCAAACCTTGTGCCTAGACAGCTAGGGGAGTTGTTCTCAGCCTAACCGCTGTTACCGCAGAGAACAGATCTTGTATTATCCTCTTCTTTCTCCTATTGGTTTTTACTTTTAGCTAAAATCCTCCCCCTTCCCTTAATTGGTAAACCAATGCTTTTACGCATAACCTTAGAACATGCAGAAGGAATGAGGGAGAGGAATATTTTCTACACTGTCAGTGTCTGGGTCTAGTTCAGCCAGGTAAATATGCCCTATTATCGATGTTGGAGTTTTATCTCCCTTGTGGGGTCAGATTTAGATGGCCCATGGTTATCTGATTTAAAAGGTATAATGTGTTCATTAGAGAAGGCCAAATGTACATTTAAAAACATTAAGGCCAAATATGTATGGCTCAAGTGCAATAAGAATTCTATTTCTTGCTCATGTAACAGTCCGAGGTAGATGTAACTGTTGGGCATGTCACCTCCACTCAGTAATTCAGGCAATGATCTAGGTTTCTTTCCTTTTGAGGCTCTAGACTTCTCTGTCGTTTATTTTAGCTCTCTAAAGAGAAAATGTAAGCCTGCTTCTCTTAACACAAAACAGCATGCTTCTCTTCCACACATAGTCTACTATGAGTTAGTCACATCTACCTGCATGGTCTGCCAAAGGCATTCTCTGTGAAAGGGAAAACATCTTTCAGTGGGCATACAGTTATCTCCACATATAGAAAAAACATTTCTGTATTTTATCAGAGTCAAATAATCAAAATGCATTAACTTTTCATTCAGCCTCAGAGCTGGTTTACTGAAAATTAAAACCCACTAGTGAGTGATCAGGCAAAACTAAATTTTTTAAAGGATAACTTTAATCAGTATATTCATTCCTCCTGCCACATTCTCCACAAGGAATTGTAATTTAAATAAAAGAAAATATTTGCTGACAACAATTATTAAGTCCTCCTTCCAGAAATCAAATCTAGTAAAATGTCACCTTGATTCTAGAAGAGTAAATAAGTAAAACGGGGGAACTGAACACCCTCCCAACAAATGTTTTTTAACCTTTTCCATTATTCAGCTAAGGACTCACATTAAATCTCTGGCAAGTTTGAGAAGGTGGTAAATATCCTGACTTCATGGTACTCATTAGCAATTTTTTAAAGACTACTTTAAACTTTAATAAGCTAATTCAATTCATGCTCAGGGAGTTGCTGGATTTCAATGTGCTAAACAAATACCCCTGACTCAGGCAGCATCTTTTTCTACATTACTAATGCATGACGCATGAGCTTTCCTAATATTGGTGCCACTGTGCAAACAGTACTGTCACTTAGAGCCACGTTCACCTTTTGTAAACAAATGATTCAATTAATAAACCTCACCAGGGAATAGTACTTTTGACTTAAAGGTTGCCTTTCTAAGATTGCTTTATAAAACAGTCTTCACGTTCCTGGAGCTTATGACCTACGTGCATTTCAGGATTTGCTAATGAACTGCTCAGCTGCTGAGTTGAGTAAATATAAAAGGCCATTTCTCTTTGCTTTTTTTACACCTTTTAATTGGAACAAGTATGTTTTTGGTCCGATTCATACTACTTTCATGTGCTAGAAACTTGTGTGCATAAAAATTTGGTTGAAATTCTACAGGTGGTAGGGGTCACATTTTTTAACGTGATTGTTTTAATTCTACAGGACGAGGATTAATAGATCATGAGTGACATGATGGATTTGTCTGAAAATTACATTCCAACCTAAGTGAGTTTTAGCTCCCATAATGTGTCTGTTCATGTTTCTAAAGCAATTATTTTCCAAGTAGAATGCACAAGGTGGCCCAAGGGCGTTAAGAGAGATTGTATTAGTCAAGACTCTTTCTGGCTGCAAGTGATAGAAACACTTCTCAAAATGGATTAAACAAAAAATGGAATGTATATGCTCACATATATGAAATATCTAAGGTTGAGCTGATTTCAGGCAAGGCTGGTGTATTACTGGGCGTCTCAACAGGAAACAGCTGGCATGCTTATATTAAAATAACCAGAACAGTTTACATATACAAGGAACGTTTTGAAGATATGAGAGTAGTGAATGAAAATGAGCTAGAACAGTAACCCAGGGTTAGCAGAAGAATGGTTACCACCTATAAGCCCAATGATATGAGAGGAAGAAGTTACCAGAACCTCAAAAGAGCCTGAGAGAGCCAGCCTGAGACAACCCTATAGAGAGACCCAGAGGATTAAATCCCTCACCTCACCTCTGCTGTGGCTCCCCAGTGCCCAACCCCATCTGAAAACCAGAGAAGCACTCTATGTGGTCTCCACAGGTCAGCCTGCTGGGTTGAACTTCCGGGGAGAAAGGTGCAGAGTGGTTCTGTTCCACACAGCTAGGTATGATACCCTCAGGACTGGGCTGCCATCTCCTGGATCTTTTCTGTTCTCTCTTGGCATTACTAGTAGACATGCTTTCTTTCCCCTCATAGTGACAAGAAGATCACCAGCAGCTCCATGACTAACTCCTAATAGCCTAGCTACCCTGAGAGCGTTTCTTTGTCCTAAAAGTTGAATGGAAGTCGCAAGTCCCCAGATTAGCTCAAAAATCCTTCCCTGAACCAATCACTGAAGGCATGAAGTAGAATACACTCAAAATCCAGCTTTGATTATGTGCCAAACTCTGGAGTTGGAATGGATTCAACCATAACTGAACCAAATGAATCAAGTTAGAGATGACTGGAGCCTCAAAAAGAAAGATAGGGTATTATCATCAGAAGAAAGAGAAGCTGATGCTGGACAGGTGGATCCACTGAATATACACCTCTTCAGAGATAAAAGCTGGAAGTAGTGTGTGAGCAAATCCTCTCCTGGCACCCATTAAGCACAATAGTTTCTTTGCCAAGATGCATCCGGAGAAATGTTTTTCCTTTGGTACATCCACTAGAGAATCTGAATACCTAGTTTCTTGTTTGTTTGTTTGTTTGTTTAATCTTTTCTGAGATGCTGATTCTATCAGTTCAATTCTTTGTTACCTGTTCTTTTCATGGGTGGAAAACAGCCCTCTTCTCCTCTCAGAGGCATATGAATGAGGATGGATGATATTGTTTTAGAATTCTTAAAATGGAGCCCTTAGAATTCTAGGGAATTTAGTTATAGACCTTATGGTTCTTGTGAACACTTAACAATTATATAGAAAATAAACATTTTCATTTTTAAAGGGTAAGAATCCGTAGCTTTTCTTAGATTTTCAGAAAGGTGATCCCAAAATAGCTAATACCCTTTTGCTGGCTCATGCCCTTTCATGAACAAATATTCTTTGTGATGACTCAGTTCCTACAGAGAACAGCTAGGAGAATGATTCATCAAGGTCTGAGTTCAAGAGAATCCAAATCATTGTTGTAAGCAGAAAAAACTACTGTGTGAAGAGATAATCATGGTCTATAAACAGGGAATAGAATATTCAATTTTAAAAGTCCATATAAATAAATCATTAAAATTATGCCCCTAAAAGCTACAGTGCTTTTATTAATTAACTTCATAATGAAGTCATCGTAAGTGTCTAGGGTTAATGCTATTTTAAATAGCAAAATATATTTCTCTTCCATATTTCTGTGCCTGTAAGTAATAGCTACTATATACTGCTGCCTACAGCCACACAAATATTTACTTCTTATCATAGCCTTATTGTCCTGTGTGTTCATAATATGTTAAACTAGATAATCTAGTCAACTAACAACCCAGAGGCTAAGTGACACAATTATGTGCCTGTGGCCAGCTCCAAGCTCACTGTTGTAACACTTCACAGGAATAGAACTAAGATTTAAGACCCAGGCAGATGTAGGGGCACAGCAAATAAACCTTGCCTCTCTGACTTCGTTGAACTTTTGGGAGAAGTAAGAGACAGAAACCCAGGAGAAGGAGGCCAACCAGGATGGTACCGGGGGTAGGACTGGTATAAGAGAAGTACATAAGCCACTTATGTGTAAGTGATGTTATTTCCTCGCAGAAATGTTAGAAGCACGTATTAGCTTGCTAGAGCTGCTGTAACAAAGTACCAAAACTGAGTGACTTAAACAACAGAAATGTATTTTCCCAAGGTTCTAGAGGCTAGAGGTCTGAGATCAGGATGTTAGCAGGGTTGGTTCCTTCTGAGGCTGTGAGGGAGGATCTGCTTCATGCCATTCTCTGAGCTTCTGGTGGCTTGCTGGCAATCTTTGATGTTTCTTGGCTTATAGAAGCATCACCTTCATCTCTGTCTTTGTCTGCACATGCATGTTCTCCCTATTCGCATGTCTTCCTCTGTGCTCAAATTTCCCCTTTTTATAAAGACACCATGCATATTAGACAATGGGGACCATCATACTCTAGTAAAACCTCATCTTAACTGAACTAATTGCTTCTACAATGACTCTATTTCCAAGTAAGTGCACATTATGAAGTGTTAGGAGTTAGGACTTCAACAGATGAATTCAACCCATAGCAAGGCATTACCCTTCAAACACCCAAATTCAGGTATATAACACTAACTAACAACATTGTTAATATCAGATCAGATTAAATATGTTTGGGAGAGTGAAGGTAGCCAGGCAGCTGCAGAAATTAGGAAGGATTAAATATAACTTACTTAAAGGGACAGGAAGTTTTATGGATAGTTTGTGGATTGATTAAAACACAGAATCTTCCTCTGCTCATGTTTGCTGCATGCCACCTATGTTGCTTTTCTCGTTTTTTTCTGTCCTTTTGCTTTTGGGGGTTATGATTTTGAAGCACAGTGAAATAAAAATGACTTTCTGAGCCTCTTTCTTGTTTGGATTAGATCAGCATTTTATCTGAGAGGTAATCTCCTCTTAGATTTCAAGTGTAAACAAAAACAAGTAATATGAGGACTATCTACTTTATACCTTCTCCTTTTAAGAATATTAGCATATTAGAAGTGCTAACAAGTCCTACAACCAAAAAACAAACAAACAAACAAACAAAACAAAACCCTTTCAACCTTGCTTGAACAAAATTTTTTCAAACTTATTTGATCATGTAAACCACTTTTTTTTTCCACGAATCCTGTGTATCATCCTGTAGAGCTAGTGTTGCTGACACACATTTTGGGGAACAACAAGGAAAATATTTACCAATAACTGTTATAGATTAAGATTACTATAACTTAAAGAAAGAGGGGAACAGACAGGTTGGAGGTGGGAAATGTTTCTTCTCTAATATGTTTTCCTCAGACTCTGAGCCCAGCTTTGTGTTCCCAGGAGGTAAATCACACATGGAAGACTTGTGGCTTAGGTAAATTCTAGATGAGAGAATTTACTAAAAATACTGTATTATTCACGGCTGGAAAGATGAGGGTGTGAGAGACAGAGTATCTGGCACCAGGATGCTAAGAAAATACCCAGTGACTCTGATGGAGCATGAGACAAGGTCTCACTAGAAAAGTACAGCATGAATTGGCTTAGGAGTACAGAGTAAAGACAGAATACATCCAGGCCTCAAATTTACTTGCGCTTAATTCTTAGCATAACTATCTGAAGTCAGTGTTATTGTCTCAGTTTAACATGTGCTGTTCAAAGTCTGCACAATAGTTAGCCATAGAGCTGGGCTAAAAATCCAGATCTCTGTGCACATAATGTTTATGTCCTCACCATCACACGCTATTTTGAAGAGATGTTGGAGGATATCTTGGGGTCTGAGACAGCTCTTAAGAAGGGTGAGGAAAGGGGAGCTTGGTCAAAGGGGTCATGTTCTAGTGTGTTTCATGTGGGAATTTGTTGTCATTGTCAATACTGTTATTTCTAAACCTGAAAAGACAAACTACAAAAATAACTTTCTCATTCCCAAGATGACCATGAACAGCAGAGAGTCCAAAGCTATCATGGAACCTGCAGTCTGCAAGCAGATTTATAGAGCTGTGCCAATTGACAAGAAAAAATATATATTAATTTAAAAAAATCATGTCCTTAGGGACCGACCCAAATGTGGATCTGTACAATGGTGTGTCTGATCTTCAAGGTGCCTGCTAGATCTTTGACATACCCTTGATGCTCTACTGGGATCCCTAAAGCTCATTAATGTCACCAGCCAGCCATAATTAGTATAAAATGAGAGTGTCCGAGATGGCCAAGAATAATCTGAAGCATTCAGTCTGAAACAGCGCCAGTTGTGGTTGTATAACTCTGCTCCATGGGAGATACATAATCAGCATGCAAAATCGGAAACCCAAATGGCAGCTGAATTGCAGGTTGAACGAAGAAGCTTTCTAGCGACACTGCAACCCATTTCAAGTGGCATGGCAGAGCTGGGAACAAATTGGAAGCATCACTGGTAGACAGAACAATATGGCATGAAGCATCACAGATGGGGTGGCTTTTTGAGTAAAGGTGTCAAGCAGACTGTGAGGAAATGAAACAGATTCTTAGATGGTGGCTGCAGAAGAAAATGAAAGGGCAATCTTTGTGTGTCTGCCACGTGGAGAACACTGCTTTGCATTTTCCAGCATCAGCAACACCCATACATCCAGATTGTGAGCACTAACAGGGTAGACTTTTAAAGTTTTCTAAAAATTTGACTCACAAGAAAAATCCTTAAAGAACAGTGAACATTCTATCCTTATAATTTACTATGGCATTTTGTGCTCAGTGCAGTTCAACTTTCAGTAATAGTTATTGTGTTTCATGCTATTGTATTGATCATTTTCATCTCCAAACCACATGGGCTTTTTCTCCCAACCAGAATAAGACAAATGGGATAAGATGAAGGGAGGGGCAGGAGTATCTCAAAATGTCATTATATTGAGATATTTTTAAAATGAAACTAAAGAGGTTTAGCTGGAAGAGAAGATAAAGGCATTTGTTGAAGTGAATTGACCAAAATAGGACAGAAAGGTCTTCAGATATTTAAAAGATTATCCTGAAAATGAGGAAGTAGATGGTTCTTGATTTAAAAGACCAGAACATAAAATCAATGGAAAGAAATCATAAAGAAACAAATTTTAGTTCAGTACAATGAAGAACTTTCCAACTACATTTCAATCTTACAGAAGAGTAGATTGCACTGAGATAGTAACAGAGCTGGCAGTGGTCAGTGACCAGAGAGCCATTTGCTTGGAATGATATAGAATAATCGTATTACAGAGTCTGAGGTTAAACTAAATATACCATATTTGCTTGTCTCTTATTCTTCCTACAGAGCTTTAAACTCCTTGAAAATAGGGGTGGGCCGTTCTAAATATTTCTCATCTTCCCAGAGACCAATAGGGAACCTTGAATAGAGCAGGCTGTCAAAAACCTATAATTAAATTAATTTCATAACTAATTTCATCTGCAGACTTCTATGAAACAGAGAATTCAAAAGTATCCACTTAATTCAATTCAGATAATTTGGTCCATAAGTAACTAATGTAATAGATTTACTCAAACAACAAAATTTTCAGAGCCAACCATATATACAGCACCCCTCCAGACAATCAGCTTTTTTGTCAACAATTTACTTAAAATATATTCATTGTGAGGGCCAGCATCAGTTGACTGACTATATTTCCCACTCTCCAACCTTAAATAACTATTTACATGAGAAAGTAATTCTGGTAATTGAAAGAGATTCACGACAGTCAAAGTAAAATCAGATCATCTCCATAGTTTCTAAACTTTAGCTGTTCCTGCAATCCTGTTTAAAAATAAAAACATATCAACTTATCAAGAGATTTCACTTACATTCTTTTAAAGCTTAATATGTGTTTGAATGACCCACTTCCAAATATCATGTTGACCTTTGGAACTTCTGCACTAGAAACTGTCTTTTAAAATATGGCACTGACATTTTTGTCTTAATATGCCTTATTAAGGTCAGTACTACATTTGCTATAATAAATAGCGGAGAATTAAGAGCTCATCAGCACTGCCATATTACAACATTGAATAGATTGAATTATGTGCTTAAGAAGATGAATTGATGACAATTGGCAAACTGGGCTTAAAAAACTGCTGCCTTGAAAAATATTTCAGAGGAAAAGTGTTTTCATGAATATATTTCCCTCCTTCAGCATATTTTATTTTGATAAAATACACTCATAAATTGGGGTCTTCTTTTAAAGATTCATATTTCAACTTTATCATTTAACAACCATCTAATGAGCTCACAGGGATCCTTGCCATAGCTGTGGATTTTGAAGTACCGTCTGCAAAAACCCATTGTTTTGAGTGCTCATTGAAAATATGAGTTGTTCTTCGAACCCAAAGGAGTAATCAAGTTGCTGTCTGTCTTTTTTTAACTGAAGAAATATTGAAATAATGAGGAAGTATGCTTCGTGAGTAGTATGGAGGTGTACTCAGAGCTATTTAAAATATCCTTTGTGTAAAATGAAACATCAATCTAATTCCAAGTGTGGAGAGCCAGCATGGCAAATCCAAAGTAGCTGCAAGGCAGTTTACATTGTATCTTACCAATGTTCAATTTAAGAAAAGATTGAAGAACATCAGGCTGCTATAAAAACAATTTACGCAGAATAAATTTGGTACTCGTCAACTGTTTTTCAAAGGAAGCAGCTCTCCAGCAGAGCCAGGGTGTCATGCAACATGGCTTACAGGCACTTGAATAGAATGATTATTAGGCATAAAATGAGTTCAAAAATAGATGTACAAAAGTATTAAATGATTGAAACGAGAGCACTAGCTGCCATCCAAATGGCATTTAAATTGTGTTAATTGAGACAAGGTAGTAGGAAAAGTATTAAAACTTACAGGAATTTACAGACCTTTTTTTCTGTCAGATTTCTATTACAGCAGCCTACAAAATAATAGGTTAAGGAAAATCAGTCAACATCTATGAGTTATGCTTGTCCATCCTCTTTGTGATGCATTTCATGATTTTCAGGGCAGTTGTAAGGTCAGGAAGAACAGGGAAGTCTGGGATGGGGGTAGGGGTATAAAAAAGTAAATGAGGGGGCGGAGCAAGATGGCCAAATAGGAACAGCTCCAGTCTCCAAATCCCAGAGCGAGCGACACAGAAGACCGGTGATTTCTGCATTTTCAACTGAGGTACTGGGTTCATCTCACTGGGGAGTGCCGGACGATCGGTGCTGGTCAGCTGCTGCAGCCCGACCAGTGAGAGCTGAAGCAGGGCGAGGCATTGCCTCACCTGGGAAGCGCAAGGGGGAAGGGAATCCCTTTTCCTAGCCAGGGGAACTGAGACACACAACACCTGGAAAATCGGGTAACTCCCACCCCAATACTGCGCTTTAAGCAAACAGGCACACCAGGAGATCATATCCCACACCTGGCCGGGAGGGTCCCACACCCACGGAGCCTCCCTCATTGCTAGCACAGCAGTCTGTGATCTACCGGCAAGGCAGCAGCAAGGCTGGGGGAGGGGCGCCCGCCATTGCTGAGGCTTAAGTAGGTAAACAAAGCTGCTGGGAAGCTGGAAATGGGTGCAGCTCACAGCAGCTCAAGGAAACCTGCCTGTCTCTGTAGACTCCACCTCTGGGGACAGGGCACAGTAAACAATAACAAACGCAATAGAAACCTCTGCAGACACAAACGACTCTGTCTGACAGCTTTGAAGAGAGCAGTGGATCTCCCAACACGGAGGCTGAGATCTGAAAAGGGACAGACTCCCTGCTCAAGTGGGTCCCTGACCCCTGAGTAGCCTAACTGGGATAAATCCCCCACTAGGGGCAGTCTGACACCCCACACCTCACAGGGTGGAGTACACCCCTGAGAGGAAGCTTCCAAAGCAAGAATCAGACAACTACACTCGTTGTTCAGAAATATTCTATCTTCTGCAGCCTCTGCTGCTGATACCCAGGAAAACAGGGTCTGGAGTGGACCTCAAGCAATCTCCAACAGACCTACAGCAGAGGGTCCTGACTGTTAGAAGGAAAACTATCAAACAGGAAGGACACCTACACCAAAACCCCATCAGTACATCACCATCATCAAAGACCAGAGGCAGATAAAACCACAAAGATGGGAAAAAAGCAGGGCAGAAAAGCTGGAAATTCAAAAAATAAGAGCGCATCTCCCCCGGCAAAGGAGCACAGCTCATCGCCAGCAATGGATCAAAGCTGGACGGAGAATGACTTTGACGAGATGAGAGAAGAAGGCTTCAGTCCATCAAATTTCTCAGAGCTAAAGGAGGAATTATGTACCCAGTGCAAAGAAACTAAAAATCTTGAAAAAAAAGTGAAAGAAGTGATGGCTAGAGTAATTAATGCAGAGAAGGTCATAAACGAAATGAAAGAGATGAAAACCATGACACGAGAAATACGTGACAAATGCACAAGCTTCAGTAACTGACTCGATCAATTGGAAGAAAGAGTATCTGTGATTGAGGATCAAATGAATGAAATGAAGCGAGAAGAGAAACCAAAAGAAAAAAGAAGAAAAAGAAATGAACAAAGCCTGCAAGAAGTATGGGATTATGTAAAAAGACCAAATCTACGTCTGATTGGGGTGCCTGAAAGTGAGGGGGAAAATGGAACCAAGTTGGAAAACACTCTTCAGGATATCATCCAGGAGAACTTCCCCAACCTAGTAGGGCAGGCCAACATTCAAATCCAGGAAATACAGAGAATGTCACAAAGATACTCCTCGAGAAGAGCAACTCCAAGACACATAATTGCCAGATTCACCAAAGTTGAAATGAAGGAAAAAATTTTAAGGGCAGCCAGAGAGAAAGGTCGGGTTACCCACAAAGGGAAGCCCATCAGATTAACAGCAGATCTCTCGGCAGAAACGCTACAAGCCAGAAGAGAGTGGGGGCCAATATTCAACATTCTTAAAGAAAAGAATTTTAAACCCAGAATTTCATATCCAGCCAAACTAAGTTTCATAAGTGAAGGAGAAATAAAATCCTTTACAGATAAGCAAATGCTTAGAGATTTTGTCACCACTAGGCCTGCCTTACAAGAGACCCTGAAGGAAGCACTCAACATGGAAAGGAACAACCGGTACCAGCCATTGCAAAAACATGCCAAAATGTAAAGACCATCGAGGCTAGGAAGAAACTGCATCAACTAACGAGCAAAATAACCAGTTAATATCATAATGGCAGGATCAAGTTCACACATTACAATCTTAACCTTAAATGTAAATGGACTAAATGTTCCAATTAAAAGACATAGACTGGCAAACTGGATAAAGAGTCAAGACCCATCAGTCTGCTGTATTCAGAGACCCATCTCACACGCAGAGACATACATAGGCTCAAAATAAAGGGATGGAGGAAGATTTACCAAGCAAATGGAGAACAAAAAAAAGCGGGGGTTGCAATACTAGTCTCTGATAAAACAGACTTTAAACCATCAAAGATCCAAAGAGACAAAGAAGGCCATTACATAATGGTAAAGGGATCAATTCAACAGGAAGAGCTAACTATCCTAAATATATATGCACCCAATAAAGGAGCACCCAGATTCATAAAGCAAGTCCTTAGAGACTTACAAAGAGACTTAGACTGCCATACAATAATAATGGGAGACTTCAACACTCCACTGTCAACATTAGACAGATGAACGAGACAGAAAATTAACAAGGATATCCAGGAATTGAACTCATCTCTGCAGCAAACAGACCTAATAGACATCTATAGAACTCTCCACCCCAAATCAACAGAATATACATTCTTCTCAGCACCACATCGTACTTACTCCAAAATTGACCACGTAATTGGAAGTAAAGCACTCCTCAGCAAATGTACAAGAACAGAAATTATAACAAACTGTCTCTCAGACCACAGTGCAATCAAACTAGAACTCAGGACTAAGAAACTCAATCAAAACCGCTCAACTACATGGAAACTGAACAACCTGCTCCTGAATGACTACTGGGTACATAATGAAATGAAAGCAGAAATAAAGATGCTCTTTGAAACCAATGAGAACAAAGATACAACATACCAGAATCTCTGGGACACATTTAAAGCAGTGTGTAGAGGGAAATTTATGGCACTAAATGCCCACAAGAGAAAGCAGGAAAGAACTAAAATTGACACTCTAACATCGCAATTAAAAGAACTAGAGAAGCAAGAGCAAACACATTCGAAAGCTAGCAGAAGGCAAGAAATAACTAAGATCAGAGCAGAACTGAAGGAGATAGAGACACAAAAAACCCTCCAAAAAATCAATGAATCCAGGAGTTGGTTTTTTGAAAAGATCAACAAAATTGACAGACCACTAGCAAGACTAATAAAGAAGAAAAGAGAGAAGAATCAAATTGACGCAATTAAAAATGATAAAGGGGATATCACCACCGACCCCACAGAAATACAAACTACCATCAGAGAATACTATAAACACCTCTACGCAAATAAACTGGAAAATCTAGAAGAAATGGATAATTTCCTGGACACTTACACTCTTCCAAGACTAAACCAGGAAGAAGTTGAATCCCTGAATAGACCAATAGCAGGCTCTGAAATTGAGGCAATAATAGCCTACCAACCAAAAAAAGTCCAGGACCAGATGGATTCACAGCTGAATTCTACCAGAGGTACAAGGAGGAGTTGGTACCATTCCTTCTGAAACTATTCCAATCAATAGAAAAAGAGGGAATCCTCCCTAACTCATTTTATGAGGCCAACATCATCCTGATACCAAAGCCTGGCAGAGACACAACAAAAAAAGAGAATTTTAGACCAATATCCCTGATGAACATCGATGCAAAAATCCTCAATAAAATACTGGCAAACCGGATTCAGCAACACATCAAAAAGCTTATCCACCATGATCAAGTGGGCTTCATCCCTGGGATGCAAGGCTGGTTCAACATTCGCAAATCAATAAACATAATCCAGCATATAAACAGAACCAAAGACAAGAACCACATGATTATCTCAATAGATGCAGAAAAGGCTTTTGACAAAATTCAACAGCCCTTCATGCTAAAAATGCTCAATAAATTCGGTATTGATGGAACGTACCTCAAAATAATAAGAGCTATTTATGACAAACCCACAGCCAATATCATACTGAATGGGCAAAAACTGGAAAAATTCCCTTTGAAAACTGGCACAAGACAGGGATGCCCTCTCTCACCACTCCTATTCAACACAGTGTTGGAAGTTCTGGCTAGGGCAATTAGGCAAGAGAAAGAAATCAAGGGTATTCAGTTAGGAAAAGAAGAAGTCAAATTGTCCCTCTTTGCAGATGACATGATTGTATATTTAGAAAACCCCATTGTCTCAGCCCAAAATCTCCTTAAGCTGATAAGCAACTTCAGCAAAGTCTCAGGATACAAAATTAATGTGCAAAAATCACAAGCACTCTTATACACCAGTAACAGACAAACAGAGAGCCATATCAGGAATGAACTTCCATTCACAATTGCTTCAAAGAGAATAAAATACCTAGGAATCCAACTTACAAGGGAGGTAAAGGACCTCTTCAAGGAGAACTACAAACCACTGCTCAGTGAAATAAAAGAAGACACAAACAAATGGAAGAACATACCATGCTCATGGATAGGAAGAATCAATATCGTGAAAATGGCCATACTGCCCAAGGTAATTTATAGATTCAATGCCATCCCCATCAAGCTACCAATGAGTTTCTTCACAGAATTGGAAAAAACTGCTTTAAAGTTCATTTGGAACCAAAAAAGAGCCCGCATCTCCAAGACAATCCTAAGTCAAAAGAACAAAGCTGGAGGCATCACGCTACCTGACTTCAAACTATACTACAAGGCTACAGTAACCAAAACAGCATGGTACTGGTACCAAAACAGAGATATAGACCAATGGAACAGAACTGAGTCCTCAGAAATAATACCACACATCTACAGCCATCTGATCTTTGACAAACCTGAGAGAAACAAGAAATGGGGAAAGGATTCCCTATTTAATAAATGGTGCTGGGAAAATTGGCTAGGCATAAGTAGAAAGCTGAAACTGGACCCTTTCCTTACTCCTTATACGAAAATTAATTCAAGATGGATTAGAGACTTAAATGTTAGACCTAATACCATAAAAATCCTAGAGGAAAACCTAGGTAGTACCATTCAGGACATAGGCATGGGCAAAGACTTCATGTCTAAAAACACCAAAAGCAACAGCAGCAAAAGCCAAAATTGACAAATGGGATCTCATTAAACTAAAGAGCTTCTGCACAGCAAAAGAAACTACCATCAGAGTGAACAGGCAACCTACAGAATGGGAGAAAATTTTTGCAATCTACTCATCTGACAAAGGGCTAATATCCAGAACCTACAAAGAACTCAAACAAATTTTCAAGAAAAAAACAAACAACCCCATCAAAAAGTGGGCAAAGGATATGAACAGACATTTCTCAAAAGAAGACATTCATACAGCCAACAGACACATGAAAAAATGCTCATCATCACTGACCATCAGAGAAATGCAAATCAAAACCACAATGAGATACCATCTCACACCAGTTAGAATGACGATCATTAAAAAGTCAGGAAACAACAGGTGCTGGAGAGGATGTGGAGAAATAGGAACACTTTTACACTCTTGGTGGGATTGTAAACTAGTTCAACCATTATGGAAAACAGTATGGCGATTCCTCAAGGATCTAGAACTAGATGTACCATATGACCCAGCCATCCCATTACTGGGTATATACCCAAAGGATTATAAATTATGCTGCTATAAAGACACATGCACACGTATGTTTATTGCAGCACTATTCACAATAGCAAAGACTTGGAATCAACCCAAATGTCCATCAGTGACAGATTGGATTAAGAAAATGTGGCACATATATACCATGGAATACTATGCAGCCATCAAAAAGGATGAGTTTGTGTCCTTTGTAGGGACATGGATGCAGCTGGAAACCATCATTCTTAGCAAACTATCACAAGAACAGAACACCAAACACCGCATGTTCTCACTCATAGGTGGGAACTGAACAATGAGATCACTTGGACTCAGGAAGGGGAACATCACACACCGGGGCCTATCATGGGGAGGGGGACGGGGGGAGGGATTGCATTGGGAGTTATACCTGATGTAAATGACGAGTTGATGGGTGCAGCACACCAACATGGCACAAGTATACATATGTAACAAACCTGCACGTTATGCACATGTACCCTATAACTTAAAGTATAATAATAATAAATAAATTTAAAAAAATAAATAAATAAAATAAAAATAAAAAAAGTAAATGAAATTATCCCTAATGCTAGAATGTATTTTAAGAATGTAAAGGGAGTGGAAATTCAAAGATAAATTGATTACAGAGAAGGAAAAGAGTGGTATTGTGGAGCATATGGAACTGAAGATAGGTCTCTGAAGTAGTATAGAGTTCAGTAAAAGTAGTGAACATAAAGCAGACTTCACTGACAGGAAAACTCAATAGTTTAGAGCAAGGGCTATGAGATTAGAATGCCTGGCTATGGTTCTGTCACTTCCTGAATTTATCTCCTTCAGCAAGTTACTTAACCTCCTTGAGCTTCAGTTTTCACATCTGTAAAATGGGATCAGTTTCATTTGATTGAGATGCCTCTTTGAGCTGGTTCAAGAAGGAAATGAGAGGATAC
The DNA here is from genome assembly GCF_043159975.1 of Macaca nemestrina. Taxonomy (NCBI): domain Eukaryota; kingdom Metazoa; phylum Chordata; class Mammalia; order Primates; family Cercopithecidae; genus Macaca; species Macaca nemestrina. The sequence goes on along the minus strand of NC_092135.1, from coordinate 78,399,907 downwards.
AAGTATATTAGTTCATTTTGCTTTGCTATAAAGGAATACCTGAGGCTGGGTAATTTATCAAGAAAATAGGTTTATTTGGCTCAAAGTTCTGTATATTGTACAAGCGTGGCAGCAACATCTGCTCAGCTTCTGGTGAGGTCTCAGGAAACTTCCACTCATGTCAGAAGGCAAAGGCAGAGCTGGTGTGTTACATGGCGAGAGAGGGAGCAAGAGAGAGAGAGAGAGAGGAGGTACCAGACTCTTTCTAAAAATCAGATCGTGCAGTAGCAGAAAACTCACTCATTACCGCAGGGAGGGCACCAACTCATTCATGATGGATCTGCCCCTATGACCCAAACACCTCCCACCAGGCCGCATCTCCATCATTGGGGATCACATTTCAACATGAGATTTAGAGGGGACAAGTATTCAAACCATAACAACAGGTACAGCTTTTAGAGCACTGCTTGACATATAATAAATAATAATGTTAGCTATTGCTATCAATATAATCACCTTTTTCATCAGCATTATCTGGCTTGAAATTCCTATTATTAATTTTCCTTAACTTCATTTTTTGCCTCCATGACCTCATTTTTTTTACCTCCAATATAAAGAAATGGGACTTCATGTACATTTCTTTTCACAAAAAAAGTAAAAGAAAGGAAAGAGACCCTGAAGGAAGCACTAAACATGGAAAGGAACAACCGGTACCAGCCATTGCAAAAACATGCCAAAATGTAAAGACCATCGAGGCTAGGAAGAAACTGCATCAACTAACGAGCAAAATAACCAGTTAATATCATAATGGCAGGATCAAGTTCACACATAACAATCTTAACCTTAAATGTAAATGGACTAAATGCTCCAATTAAAAGACACAGACTGGCAAACTGGATAAAGAGTCAAGACCCATCAGTCTGCTGTATTCAGGAGACCCATCTCACACGCAGAGACATACATAGGCTCAAAATAAAGGGATGGAGGAAGATTTACCAAGCAAATGGAGAACAAAAAAAAGCAGGGTTTGCAATACTAGTCTCTGATAAAACAGACTTTAAACCATCAAAGATCCAAAGAGACAAAGAAGGCCATTACATAATGGTAAAGGGATCAATTCAACAGGAAGAGCTAACTATCCTAAATATATATGCACCCAATACAGGAGCACCCAGATTCATAAAGCAAGTCCTTAGAGACTTACAAAGAGACTTAGACTCCCATACAATAATAATGGGAGAAATAAAATATAGACTTTAAAAATGTAGTTGCTTTAAATAAATTATTATGTCAAATTCCCCCTTTTCCTTCTCTGGACCTGTGAACAGAAGCCAAACATTTCCTGCTCTTTTTAATTAGTAAAAAGTCTAATCCAGTTTAAAAATCAAATCTCTTTTATACCTCAGAGCTCTCCTCTTCCCCCATCATTGATTAGACTCTTGACTGGAGGGGAATGGAATGGAGAATTGAATGTGGTTTTTCTTACTATGTCTCTCTGTGTCTCCTTTCTAGCTTCTCTAGTTTTGGAGGAGGTTTGAGGGACAAACATCTCTTTTCTTAACTAAATGAATCCACAGCTACTGCTTATCGGTTGTTGCCACTTTTTTGACCAACACTGATGGAGCATCAATGTTTTGTGTGTAGCTGGTATCAAAATGTTGATTCTCTTGTGGGATGCATGTGTAAGTTCTTTGCAGGGGCCTTGCTATTGCATGATTTACTGTCATGGGAGATCTTGTTCTGGCTAAACCTCTTCTAGTCTCTCCCTTGCCTTAATTCTTGACATCCATGGTTGTTCCCACAGCCTCTTACTGCTTGAATTCTCATGCATGTTGAACAGCCTTGTTGGGTAAGCCTTCCATCTGCCCTAGTAGTTTCTTGCTGAAGGGGAAGTTTCCATGGCCAAACATAAAATAGTAGGCTGTTTCTCATATTTTTCCTAAACCCTGCCATCTCTTTCCAGTTCTCTTTAAGACTACATGGACAGAGGAGCAGATCTGGAAATGTTGTGCCTACACATACATCTAACAAGAAGATGAAAAGCCAATTGTCCCTTCTTGCATATATTCTCAACTCTGAGTGATTTTTCTGTGAAGGTATTTTTTTTACTGATCTTGGAGGAAGAACACCCCTCACTTCCTACCCAACACCCTCCCTTTACCTTTGCAGTCCTCTACCTGTATGTGAATGTGAAAGGGAAGAAGAGTGGCACAGGATGGCGATGAAGGTAGATGACTGGCTCTGCTGCCTTAGGAAGCTTTTCAAAGAGTGTCTGGTTGGTGGGCTTCTTCAGAATGTCCAGTTCTTTTTCTTACTTTGGGACCTACCTGAAATTCCAGGATAACATGAAAAGACCTCCTGAGCATCCTGTAACAAATAGGTGGTACTCACTAATCATGTGAATTGGTAGATACTTTATGTCTGTGTTGCTAAATTCTACTCACTTTTCAAATTTCAGTTCAAATGGCATCTGTTCAAAGAACCTGACTCCCTGTAGTTGAAAATATAATTTGTGATATCTAAATTGTCATGGTCCTTTATTCATAACACTATAGTAATATTATATATTCCTGTGTTTTATACTTATAACTTACCTTTATATGTTTTATCATTTTAGATGATAAGATTATTAAAAATATTATTTAAGAATAGAATGGGAAAAAAACTTAAAAATAAAGTTTACACAGGAATCATCTTCCTTATTTCTCATAGTACCACTGAAACTCTTACAATGAAATTATTATTTTTTAAAAATTTACTTTTTAAATTGACAAATAATAATTACACACATTATGGGGTACATAGTGATGTTTCAATATATTCAATATATAGTTATAAGACCAGGGTGATTAACATATCCATCATCTCAAACACTTATTCCTTTGTGTTGGGAACATTGAATATCCTTGCTCCTAGCTATCTGAAAATACATGATTTGTTAATGTTAACTATAGTCATCCTACAATGCTTGAGAACACTAGAATTTATTCTTCCTATTTAGCTGTAAAGTTGTATCCTTCAACAAATATATCCCGATTTCCTACTTTCTGCTTACCATTCCCAGTCTCTAGTAACCTGTTTTACTCTTCTATGAGATCAACTTTTTTGGCTATTGCATGTGAATGAGAAAGTATGGTCTTTAACTTTCTGTTTCTGACTTATTTCACTTAACATAATGTCCTTCAGGCTCTTCCATATTGCCATGAATGACACGATATCATTTTTATGGCTGAAGAATATTTTGTTGTGTATATATATAACACTTTCTTTCTCCATTAATCTCATGTTGGACACTTGGGTTGATTCTATATCTTGGCTTTGGTAAATAGTGCTGCAATAAACATGGCGGTTCAGATCTCTCTTTGGTATATTGGTTTCCTTGGTATACTGATTTCCTCTCCTTTGGATAATATCCAGTAGCATAATTGCTGGATCATATGATAATTCTATTTGAAGTTTTTTGAGGAACCTTCATAATAGCTACACTAGTTTACATTCTCACCAACAGTGTATACCAGTTCCCTTTTCACTGCAATCTTGCCAGCATTTGTTAATTTTTGACTTTTTATAGTAGCCATTCTATCTGGGGTGAGATAATATCTCATTGTGGTTTTGATTAGCATTTGCCTGATGATTATTGATGTTGAGCACTTTTTAAACATATTTGCTGGCCATTTGTCGGTCTTCTTTTGAGAAATGTCTGTTTTGATCATTTGGTCATTTTTTAATTGATTTTTTTTTTTCTGTTGAGATGTTTGAGTTTCTTATATATTCTGGATATTTACTCCTGATGTATAAATAGTTTGGAAATATTTTCTCTTATTCTGTAGATTGTCTTTTCACTTTGTTGACAGTCTCTTCAATAAATGGTACTCGGAAAACTGGATATCTATATGCAGAATAATGAAATTAGACCCTGATCGCTCATCATATACAAAAATAAAATTAAATCAAATTAAAGACAAATCTAAGACCCCAAACTATGAAACTACCAGAAGAAAACACTGGGGAAACTCTCCAGGACATCAGTCTGGGCAAAGGTTTCTTGAGTAATATCCCACAAGTACAGGCAATCAAAGCAAAAAGGGACAAATGGAATTACATTAAGTTAAAAAGCTTCTGCATAGTATTCCATGGTGTATATGTGCCATATTTTCTTTACCTAGTCTGTCATTGATGGGCATTTAGGTTGATTTCATGTCTTTGCTATTGTGAATAGCATCGCAGTGATCATATGTGTACATATGTCTTTATAATAGAATGATTTATATTCCTTTGGGTGTATACCTAGTAATGGAATTGCTGTGTCGAATGATATTTCTGTCTTTAGGTCTTTGAGGAATCACCACATTGTCTTCTGCAATGGTTGAGTTAATTTACACTCCCATCAACAGCATATAAGTGTTCCTTTTTCTCCACAACCTCATCAGCATCTGTTATTTTTTGACTTTTTAATAATAACCATTCTGACTGGTGTGAGATGGTATCTCATTGTGGTTTTGGTTAGCATTTCTCTAATGATCAGTGATGTTGACCTTTCTTTTCATGATGGTTGGCTGCATGTATGTCTTCCTTTGAAAAGTGTCTGTTCACATCTTTTGCCCACTATTTATAAGATTGTGTTTTGTTTTGTTTTGTTTTTTTTTGTAAATTTAAGTTCCTTATAGATGCTGCATATTAGACCTTTATTGGATACATAGTTGGCAAGAATTTTCTCCCATTCTGTAGGTTGTCTGTATACACCATGGAATACTATGCCCCCATAAAAGAAGATCATGTCCTTTGCAGGGACATGGATGGAACTGGAGGCCATTATCCTTAGCAAACTAACAAAGGAACAGAAAACCAAATACTGCATGGTTTGTTTTATAAGTTTGGCTTATAAATGGGAGCTAAATGATGAGAACACATGGACACATAAAGGGGAGCAACACATACCAGGGCCTATCAGATGGTGAAGGATGAGAGAAGGGAGAGAGGATCAGGAAAAATGGCTACTAGGCTTAATATAGGGGTGAGGGAATAATCTGTACAACAAACCCCTATGACATAAGTTTACCTTTGTAACAAATCTGCATGTATACCCCTGAACTTAAAAGTTAAATAAATAAGCCAAAAAAAACCCCCAAAAAACAAAAAGGCTTCTGTACAGCAAAGGAAACAATCGACACAGTGAAGAGGCAACCTATATTTTCCAACTACCTGTCTGACAAGCGATGAATAACCAGAATATATAAGAAACTCAAACAACTCTACAGGAAAAAAAAATCTAATAATCCATTTTTAAAATAGTCAAAAGATCTGAATAGACATTTCTCAGAAGAAGTCATACAAATGGCAAACAGACATATGAAAAGGTGCTCAACATCACTGATCATCAGAGAAATGCACATGAAAGCTACGATGATATTATTTCACCCCAAAATGGCTTTTACCCAAAGGTTAGGCAATACCAAATGCTGGCGAGGATGTGGAGTAAAGGGAACACTCATTCACTGTTGGTGGGAATGTAAATTAGTACTGCCACTAAGGAGAACCATTTGGAGATTCCTCAAAAAACTAAAATAGAGCTACCATAAGATTCTGCAATCCCTCTATTAGGTATATACTCAAATGAAAGGAAGCCAATATATTGCAGAGCTATCTGCACTTCCATGTTTATTGAAGCACTTCCATAATAGCCAAGATTTGGAAGCAACCTAAGTGTTCATCAGTAGATGAATGAATAAGGAAAATGTGGTACATACACACAACCAGAGCACTATTCAGCCATAAAAAGAATGAGATCCTGTCATTTGCAGAAACATAGATTAACCTGGAGTCATTTTGTTACATGAAATAAGCCCGGCACCGAAAGACAAACTTCACATGTTCTCATTTATTGGTGGAAGTTAAAAATTAAAATAATTGAACTCAAGGAGATAAGAGTAGAAGGATGGTTACCAAAAGCTGGGAAATATAGTGGGATGGGGAGGGGAGAAGAAGGGATAGTTAATGGGTACAAGAAAGTAGAAAGAATGAATAAAGAACTAGTATATGCCGGCACATCAGGGTGACTATAGTAAAAAAAATTAATTATACATTTTCTAATAACAAGAGTATAATTGGATTGTTTATAACACAAAGGATAAATATTTGAGGTGATGGATATCCCATTTACCCTGATGTGATTATTACACATTCCATGCCTGTATCAAAATATCTCATGTAACCCATAAATATATATATAACTACTATGTATCCACAAAAATAAAAAATAAAATAGAAAAACAGAGATGGAAAATGTTTTTGAAATAATAAAGAATACAAACTCTAATAAATATGATTGAAATTAGTAACAAGCATAAGCACTTCAACAAAAATTGGAAGGAAAAATGAATTTAATAAGAGCTGTGTTATTTGTGTGCTATTGTAGTTTACTTTAAAACTTAAATGCAGTCGTGTGCTGCATAGCGACATTCCAGTCAACGATAGAATGCGTAGACAACAGTGGCCCCGTAAGATCATAAGGGAGCTGAAAAATTCCTGCTGATTAGTGATATCTTGATGATTCTGACCCTGTCTAGGCTTAGGATAATGTGTGTATTTGTGTCTTCATTTTTAGCAAAAATATTTAAAAAGTAAAAAAAAAATAAAATAAAAAAATAAAACAGGAAAAAATCTTCAGAATAAGGATATAAAGAAAAGGAATTTTGTACAACTGTACAATATGTTTTTGTTTTAAGCTAAGTATTGTTATAAAAGATTTAAAAAGTTTAAAAATTTAAAAGTTTATTAAGTAAAAAAGTTACAGTAAGCCAAGTTTATTATTGAGGAAAGAATTTGTAAATAAATTTCGTGTAGCCTAAGTGCACAGTGATTATAATGTCTACAGTAATAGCATTGTCCTCGGCCTTCACATTTACTCATAACTCACTCACTGAGTCACTCAGGGCAACATCCAGTTCTGCAAGCTCCATCCATGGTAAGTGCTCTATACAGATGTACCATTTAAACATTTTTATACCATATTTTTACTGTACCTTTTCCATGTTCAGATATGTTTTGGTACAGAAATGCTTACCATTGTGTTGCAATTGCCTACAGCATTCAGCACAATAACATGCTGTACAGGTTTGTAGCCTAGGAGCGATAGGCTATACTTTATAGCTTAGGTACGTAGTAGGCTATAGCATTCAAGTTTATGTAAATACAGTCTATGATGTTTCCACAACAAAATCACCTAATGACACATTTCTCAGAATGTATCCCCACCATTAAGTGACACATGACCCTATGTTTAAGACACATATTAATGAATAAAAGAATCTTTTGCATAACACCACAGGAGAAAGAAGTTTCTTTCTGTATGTTAATAATCAGATCATGCCCAGCTTTGTCAGTAGCTAAAAGGCCTCCATATATTTTCCTCCTGAATTATTGTAATCCCCAGCTCTGTACCTTCTCTTTTAAAGAAGTGTCACTTTTACTCGAATCATATTGTCATTTTTACTTAGATCTCTATTTACCTGTCTACCTAAGCAGAAATGTCAAGTGACCTTGAGAAGTAATCAATGAGAAGTTGTCTAACAGAGAACATTTTAATTCTGTCAATCCATAGACACTAAGGGCTGTCATGGTATCCATTTGAATTTATTTCTTATGTTTTATCCTCAAGTTTTTTTCCACTGGTCTAAAACTGTGAGTTTTCCCAGAAGATAAGAATTAATAAATTTAAGAGTTGGACTGGTGGATCCCTCGTCAACTGTTAAATAAATTAAAGCTGTAAAACAAATTAAAAACAAATTGCTAAGTGTTCAGCCACTTCCACTGCTACCCAGTTTAGTATTTTTTTTAAACGTACACCTTTGTTTCATTTTCTCTAAAATACTAAAGTCACAATTGTGGAAATAGAAGTACACATGTAAACCTTCCCCTTGGAACTCATTTTAGTATGCTGACCTGTGGAAAACACAATACTGCAGTATTTCCAAACCCTCACTAAAACCTCATGGTTTTAGTGATTTGTACTGATAAGATCAGAATTAAACCTTCTTCTGGAACACTTTGTGATCAAGAGCCTATGTTTCTGAGAATACTCATTTGCAGCTTGATGACAATATGTTGTCATAAGTCAGTAATCAATTAAGATGTCTGCCTAAGAATCAAATCTGCATACTTGTCGTTATCTTAGACCAAACTCACTTGCCACAATCACCAAATTTCAATGTCTTTTGTCTTAAATATATCCTCAGGTATAGTATAATTTTAAAAAAATTACCACTTCTAATTAGACAAGAATCATCTCAATTGTATTCCTCCTAACTGAAATACTTTACAGCACACTAAACCCTTGAGGTCTCATATTACTGTTTGGGGGGGCAGTTTATTATAATAGGGAATTTACTTTTGTAAAACAAATCCCACATTGGAATATTATGTTTTTACAATGCTACCTTCAGTTACCTTCTCCCCAGTGGCAAACTAACAAATTAGATAGGATGATATTCCAAGTTAGATTGGCTTACTGTTAAAACTAGTGGTCATCTCATAAAAGCAGTGCCTCTGTTAGGAAAAAGAAAATAATTTTGAATGCATGAATACACACAGATTTCATTTATCTCTTGGTCCTTATGATAGAGTGATATTCATGGATATCAGCAACTATGTAATGTCAGTTTATTCTGCTTCTTTCCCTCTCATAAACTGAAATGCTCTAACATGGCCAAAACAGCATTAGGTCTTCCACTTTACATGCATTAGTCATGTAGGAAGTTAATCATCTGACTATAAATGAAAGCTTGCACCATTTTCAATAAGGCAATATTTACTTTCTTTTTATCCTAAGAGACAGAAAGCCTAATTAGTGGAGGAAATTAACATTGACACGCCTTGAGATGGTCTATTTTTAAGCAAAATGTTTTCTGTTGTAACTTCTCAGAGCAGAAATGTCCACCTTTTAATGATAAGGTAGTAAATGCACCCCTCACTTAAGACCTTCTGAGCAGGGAGGAGGTTATGATTCATGAGCGAAAAGAGAAGAAATTCACATTTCTCTTTCACACTCACAGTTAGTACTGTAATCTTCTCCCCATATTTCATTGTAATTTAGAAAGAGGTGGAGGGAGGGCCTGACAGTTTCCAGTTTTGATTCCCTTTCTTTGATGGACCCCCATTTTGAAATTCTGGAAAGCCCTGGGCAAAGAAGATTGTCAACCACTGTTAGCATGAAAATGACTATCTAGCTTGCTTATTGCCTATAGACTGAACCCATGGGACAATACCTATATCCACACTGCAGTTTTACTTGTAAGTCACTGAATAGCAAGAAGTTGATCAAGAGATTCAAACTCTATTAGCAATAAGTTGGAAAACTGCTGGGTAATTATGTTTTAAAAATTCTCTTATAGATGTAAGACATCACTAGAATTTAAGATCATACTTTTCTAGTAGAAAAGAATACTAAAAATGATTCATGACAATAGTAGTGAATAGACTATTTGAAAGATTTTCCATTCTAAAATGTCTAAGCATTAACCTTTACCTTGCTTCTTTAGACAAAATCCATTAAAATGACAGAAGAATAAATCTGTGGTAATACAGAAAGGCTGCTTTCAAGAAACCTAACCTGGAAAAAATCCTGGAAAGTAGAAGACAAGTTGTAACAGATCAACCGTGAAACCCAACATAGTTGAAGAGAAAGAGAGGATCTCTGCAAAAGTGAATTTTCCAGCAGAACCAAAGAGTAACCTCAAGATCAAGAAGCATGGATCTTGAAGTAGCAGTGAGCCATCTACCAGTAGACATCAGAATTCATTTAAAGACTGTAGAATATTTTTTTAGTCTTCCCAATCTTAGTTTCTGGTTCCAATGTTTGCTGCCAAAAGTAAGCCATGACTAGAGCTCTCTAAATAGTAACATTGGCTGAAATACATTCTCAGAATTAACAGTGAGAATCTGAAGAAAAGCAGGCAATCACCAGGATGAGCAAGGCACCAGCAAGAGGGCAAACTCTCTGGGCCTCAAAAAACCAGCAACATTTTTGGTACCCACAAACTGGAGACAGCACTTTCTGTGACATTCCTTATCAGGGGAGTAGAGGTTTTCATTTATGTTAGAAAGATTATATGCAGTTAACAGCATTGTAAACATGACTATACTAAAGATTACCAAGAATTTGAGGAAAATCAACACCATTCTGAACAAACCAACTACTCACCAATGAAAATGTTGATGCCAAAGGTATAACTTTAAAATTAGTAATGTTAATAACCTCAGAAAAATTCAAAGGAATAAAATATCCATAAAATAAAAACATGCAGCCATGAAAAAGGAAGTAATTAAGTCCTTGTAATTAAAAGTATGAAGATGAAAAGTTTTTAAAAACTCAGTAGCAGGGCTGAATTACAGGATGTTTCTTGCTATTTTCCTATTGTCTTTCATGTTGAATAAAGTTTCATCTTAAGGCTATAAATGGTGGTTCTTCAACCAGTTCCAGGCTCTTTCCTCATAGTCAAAAGACAAGTGCAGCTGTCACAGGTCTCAGATTCTTTCCACAAATATCAAGCAACAATCAGGGATCTCTTCAGGTAGCTGCCGCATAACCACAAGGGTTTGTTCTTTCATAAGCCTGAGCCATTCAGGACCCTGTCTTACCATGGTGATAGGAGTAGCATCAAGCTCACCCAAAAAATCTTAAAGGAGAATGGTAGCAAGGTGAATTCCCCATGGAAAATCAGTTGGTAGGAAAATGGTGAATGGATACGGTGAGTCAATCAACTACACAAATCAGTTAAAAAAAATCAGAATATAGATGATCTGAAAATTAACATGGTTAATTTTAACAGTCATATTTATTTTTTCAAAACAATATATTTTTAAGTCAAATTATGTTCAAGACCTTGGGTCTTGTGAACTTTATCGAGTTGAGAAACTGACAATAATATTTTGTCACTAATTTACAGTACCAAAAATTATATTTAGTCATAAATTTTTGAAGTACATAATGAAGAATAATGTTGGTATTAGCCCCATGGAAACACAATGTTTTCAAAATCTCAAATTTGTTAGCTAGATATGCCAATAGTCACTGATTTTTTTCTTTTTTAAAGATTTAAAAATTTGTGCTAGTCATGTTGCACTAAAATTGGGAATATTACAATGTTAGTGCATAAATCTTGCCAAGCCTAATTTCCTCGTATAAGCGAGAATCCTCAGTATGAACCAAAAGTGCCTCATGGCCAGTAATCATATCCATACAAGGAAAAGAAAATGATATATTTAACAGGTGATTTTAGCAGTGTGTGGTTCCTTCATGATGAGGTTAAGGCCATTTCATAGATGGATGAACATCATTTTGAAGGTCACTGATCAGAGATAAACAATTCAATGCATCTCCAAATCATAAAACAGAGAGTTGCTTGACCAATATTACATTGCTTCTTCTAATTACTGTCCCTCCCATCCCCTGCTACAGCCACATTTCAGCTTATTCACAATGAAGAATGTTGATGTAGTTTCAACCTTAGTGAAGAGCTCTAGGTGTTTAAAACACAGCATATTTTTCTTTCTCTATGATAGTTTTAGGAACAAATTGGCATAAGTAAAGGTTAAACATAAGTTTCTTTTATGATGACCAGTAGGAAATGAGGAGAAAAATTTGATCTTTGGAAAACTGAGAATTTAATATTCTCAGTTAAGCTTCTGTTAAGCTTTGACTATATATTTGAGTAAGAAAATATTCTAAAATATCATTTTAATTTCCTCTCCAAGTAGTATTTTGGCAAGTACTCAGAATGCAAGGTTTTGCAAGAATTTCTCAAATGGTGTGATTTTTGTCTAACGATTAAGAGAACTATATTAAACAAACTTTGACAGGCTTTAGAGATTGCTGGTATGTCTTATCACCATTTACTCTTAGGCACTACAGTGAATTACACTTTATGGAAAAAATTCTGGTCAGTAAAATAATCAAAAATAAGTTTTGTGATTTTTATTCAAATAATAATGTAACATTCAGTTCTCAATGTTTATGAATATAAACATATCGAGAAATTTTGATTCTATCTTTCGTAATGTACAGTACAGTGATCTAGATTGGAATTGATCACCATTTTTTTGGCAAAGATCTTCTAGAAGCTATCACTTTCTCACTTGTAGATCAATAAATGTGTGTGTTAACTAGTGGATGTGGAAAGTTCTAGACACTTAGGTATGTCTGAAATTCAATACTTGTAAATTGATTTCGACTATACCTATCACTGTGTCATAATACCCTATATCAACTTATGTCACTAGAGAATGGCTTCAAATAACCCAGCTTTGACAGTGTCCCCATTTCTATCATGCTGAGGCCTGATGTTTGTTAATTCAAGTTACAGATGAAAAATGAGATATAAAAGAGTGCATGTTTTGAGAGTCAATATTGTTAGAAAAACCAGTTTACCTTTTATATTAGAGGGTAATTTAGATTTAGTGAAGAGCGGATGTAATTACACAGCTAGATCAGTTTTGACAAAGGAGCAACCCAAACCTTTATCAAGACATAAAGCATTTCCACAATGCCAGGTCCTTTCCCAATCTATTTAATCACTCTCTATCTTTCCACAGGTCCTTTCCCAATCTATTTCATCACTCTCTATCTTGCTTATTTGATCTGTTTATCTACCATTAGCCAATGCCTCACAGTCTAAATTATTTAGATTTATATTGTCTTGGAGTTAGGTAGTGTACCTTCTCCAAATTAGTTCTTACCATTAAATACTTTCAGGCAATGTTAGGCCCTTTGCATTTTGTTTTAAATATTCTAATAACTTTGCAAAATGCCATTTAAAAAAACTTTCTGAGAATTTGACCATGATTGCACTTACTGTATAGCTCAGTTTGGGGAGAATTGACTTTCTAGCAATATTGAATGTTCCAAGCAGAAACATGGCATACCTTTCCATTTATTTAGGCCTTATGAAGTTGCTTTCAGCAATGTCTTATATTTTTCAGCAAAAGAACTTACATATCTCTTAAATGCATTATTAAATATTTTATTTTTTCATTGTAAATGATATTTTTAAAAATTTCAAGTTGTTCAGGAAGAGCATGTAGAAACAGTTGAATTTTGTGCATTATTTTTGTTTAAACAGCAAATAAGTATTCCCTTTTTTCCACATCCTTGCCAACATCTGTTGTTTTTGGCTTTTTAATAAAAGCCATTCGGAGTGGTATAAAATGGTATCTCATTTTTTAAATTAGCATTTATCTGATTATTAGTGATGTTGACTTTTTTTTTCATGTTTGTTGGATATTTGCATGTCTTTTTCTGAAAAACATCTGATCATGTCCTTTGCCAATTTTTTAAAATGGGGATTTTTTTTTTTCTTGTTGAGCTGCTTGAGTTTCTCATAGATTCTGGATATTGGTCATTTGTCTGATGTATAGTTTGCAAATATTTTTTCCCATTTTGTAGGTTTCCTGTTTTCTATGTTGTTAGTGTCCTTTGCTGTGCAGAAACATTTTTGGTTTAATTAAATCCCATTTGCTTATTTTTGTGTGTGTGTATGTATGTGTATGTATATACACACACACCTTGGAATACTACTCAGCCATAACAAAAAATGAAATTATATCCTTTGCAGCAACATGGATGGAATGGAGGTCATTATCCTAATTGAAATAACTTAGAAACAGAAAGTCAAATAGTACATTTGCTTGTTTATAAGTGGAAACTAAACACTAACGATAGGTACACATGGACATACAGAGTGGTACAATAGGCATTAGAGATAATACGTGGGAGACTGGGAAGGGGATGAAAGTTGAAAAACTATCTACTGGGTACAGTGTTCACTGGGTGATGGGTGTACTAAAAGCCTCTACTTCACCACTACACACCACATGCATATAAGAAGCCTGCATTTATACTTATTATATATATAGAATGTTTTTCAAAGGTGAAAAAAATCAGCCACCTTTCTTCATGGCCACAATTCAGGTACTTCAGTGGTCTCTGTCAGTGAAAAGAGCTTAATATTTTCTAAATAATATAATACCATCAGGTACTCTATTACTTCATTTACATTTTATCAATAAGTCATTATATAAAACAATAAAAGAGAAGACAAAACAGTAAGTTACTTATGGGATCATGTTATATGCAACCTGTTACTCTACCTCCACCTTTTTAACAGGAAACTGTTCATCTAAATTGGATATTTCCTTTTTTAGTCAGCAAAGTAATCAGAATTCATGTCAGCATACCTGTACAAGATGCAATTTAAATTGAAACAACAAATAACATAATCTTGAGAAGCTGAAATCCTTTAATTTTTCAGAATTTTTTTCTGTTAACATAGTTCACTGTATTATGGTGTATTATTGAGAATCAAAACACCAACCTGTCATACTGTTTTTCATTTTTATATTTATAATATAATGCATCATCTAATTTTGAATATAATCTTGAATATACTCCAAATATGAGAAAAAATACTTAGAGATAGCAATAATCATGACTAAAATTTAGTCATGTAAATTCAGAAAACTTATTCTGAAATGATGTAAACATGTATACATTAAGCCACATTGTTTTTACCTCTGAAAAACCTCCTGATAAACACCACTGGCCAAGGGTAGCAATTCATAACTTCATTCCTATTTGCAAGTCATGATATATACCACATTAAGCAGACTATGCATATATATATACACATACATATATATAAAAAAAGCAAACTGTTAAAAATAATAATCAACATGTCCATTGCTGCTCTTAAGAAGTGTTCTCAGATGTAATTTTTTCTAAAAAGAATACAATTCATATTCTATATGCACCCATAGCAAAAAGTGCTGAAGTATATGAGGTATACACACACACACACACACACACACCACCTTATTACATACACCTAATTTAAAATTTATATATAATTATTGATGGATTAATAAATATTTCTCTATGATACAACTTATAGAATTGGTTATACCAAAAGTATTTAAGGAAATAAAAAAACTAAGGTGCAGTGGGGTACAATTTCTTGGTAGTTTTTGGGGAAGAAAGGCTGTGGTAGAAGTCTCCTGACTATCACATTGTATCCCCAGAGAGCGCTACTATATTCCTAAAGTGTTTAAATTAAAAATGCATTCCTAAAAAGTGCATTTTTTCCCTAAAATAAAGCCCTTAAAAATTGCTAAATAACCATGTCTGAACAAAATTAAGTTACATCTTGAGTTTATATAAGCTATCACATCTTGCTTCTATTGAGTCTTACATTGTCCAAGAATTATTAGTCCAGTTCACATGGAAAAAGACATTTTTATTTACTTGGATTCAAAAGATCCTTTAATGTTATAAACAAATAACACACTCAAAAATAAAGCTTAATATGCAGATTTGATAGTCCTAGCCATTTTTCCCTTTAACTTTAATATTAATTGCTTTCTGAATGTATCATTACTTTTAAGATAGAAACGTATAATTTCAAATATTTAGACACATTCATCTTATGTGCTTCCACAGATATAAATTAGATATATGCTTACCATAACAGGTTGTAGTTGCCATTTTATTTGTCTAACAACTCAAGAGACTACAAGTTCTGTGGAGAAAAAGATCATAACTCTTCTAATCACTATTGTAGCTACAGTGCTGGTGTTATATAGCTGGTGTATAACTGGTGATCAATATAATTTTGTTGAATTTTTATTCATTCATTAAACAAATACTTATCAGACACCTATGAGCAGTATGCTTGGCAGTAAAGATTCTGACATGAACATAACTGAGAAGTTTAAACTCACAGGAAAAATACAGTGTAGCAAGTGTAATGATAAAAAGCACATTATTTATCAAAGTAATAAAGAAGAAAGAGGACTTAATTATTTCTCGCATAATTTGTGAAAGACTCCTGAAAGAGGTCACACCTGAGCCAGATTTTCAAAGAAGAATGGGCTTTTGCCAGGAAGATCAGTGGGGAAATTTGACAAAATTCTAAATAAATGGTGCAGTATTTGAAAAGGCAACTGGATATGATGATAAAAAATTGACAAAACCCATATCCCTAAAACATAAAATAAATTAGTTCTTAAAATATGTGGCAGTTCTTACTCCACAAAGAGTGAATTACCACTCCAAAAATTTCATCAACATTGCCTTCATACTGCTATTGCTTGAACCTATGTTCCCATAGAATTTTATATTATCACGATTAGAACTCCATTCTAATTTAATCAGTATGTCTCACTTATCAGCATAAGATAAAGAATTAAGTCACTTTCCTTTTATTCAAATTAAATGATTCTGAGGTTCTAGTCTATCTCTTCAGAATCTTCTCCTTATTGATTGCTTTAAGCCCCTCAGGGACAGTTTGCTTTTCTTTTGTTTAATTTTCTTTCTTTTTCTTTTATAGATATATACATATATATGTGTGTGTATATATATCTTTTTCTTATATATGTAAATATATACATATATATATATATGGGGGGGGAGAGAGAGAGAGGTCTCTATCTGTCACCTAAGCTGGAGTGCAGTGGTGTGATCATGGCTCACTGCAGCCTTAAACTCCTGGACTCGAGGATCCTCCCATGTCTGCCTCGCTAGTAGCTGGGACTACAGACATGCACCTCCATGCATGGCTAATTTTAATTTGTTTTTTTTATAGTGACAGGGTCTTGCTATGTTGCCCAGGTTGGTCTTGAACTCCTGGCCTCAAGTGATCCTCCCACCTCAGCTTCCCAAAGTGTTGGGATTAGAGGGTGAGCCACTGTGCCTGGTCCAGGGATAGGTTCTTAGTCCAAAAGGTCTCAGGGAAAGCAGCCACTGTCAGACAAGAATCTTCCACCCTGGCTGCAATACTGTGGTTGCTTCCATAGGACTGGTGTTGTAACCTGGGCAGTCTTCCCAAGAAAATATAGTGCAGGAAGGTCAGGTGTTTCCTAGGGGACCATGTATAGTAACTCGGTACACACTGAGCCCAATTCTGGGTGAGCCAGCTTCCAGGTACAGTTTATGTCCTAGTATAGATGGTGTTTCTTGCCTCCCCATCTGGTCCTGGGTGAAGGAATAAAAAAGATGATTTCATGCTTAATTCTCATAATTCCATGCCACCTTCTTCTTGAGCTCCTAACATGAAAGTTATTTAATAATACATATCTTTCTATTTATATACACAAATATCCACA
Organism: Macaca nemestrina; assembly: GCF_043159975.1. NCBI lineage: Eukaryota > Metazoa > Chordata > Mammalia > Primates > Cercopithecidae > Macaca > Macaca nemestrina. The sequence goes on along the minus strand of NC_092135.1, from coordinate 78,382,777 downwards.
CAGCCTTTAAAAAAAAATTAAATCAAACCCAGATCTAGAAGGGCTGCCTGTTTCAGCCACATGTTATACCATGAATTACATCTTTGTGTAGTTTCCAAGAGTGTTAAAAGTTCTTGCCTCTTCCAGCCACACCAGTGATCACCATTTCCTGTCCTTGGGTGAGTGATATTTCTATCTATAAAAATCCTAAATTCAATTTGTCCCACACAATGCTTAAACTTCTTTCTTAAAGTATAACTCTTCTTGTGCCAATTACAAATTTGTCTTGGTCCTCTACTGCATGTCAAATTTGTGTGGCCACACGTTCCAGTTTTGAGTCTTCCTACTCATATCACAGCATAACACTTCATGTAACCATAGTCTTACATATTCTAATCCAATCCAATCCAATCATTTGATTTCACTGATGAGGAATCAGACTAGAATTTTAAAGTTCCATTATCATAGGTACTTTTAACATTTACTACCATATATTTAATGCTGAAGTGAGTACCTGGCCTATCAAAAGTGCTTGCTAAGTATTTGTTGCATGAGTTAAAGTTTAGATTCATTTTTCTGTTTGTTTCCAAGCTATAAATCAAAGTATATCTACAGGATCTGATTGTCTCACCACACCCGAAGTGAATACTGAAGCAAATTAAAATAAAAATCATACATCTACACTCATTCACTTAATATCAAGGTGTATAATTTCAGCACAGCTATAACTCTCATATTACTTCTATTTCAAAAATAATAATAAATATTTTTAAACATTTAGCATGTGCTATATTTTGAATGATGGTCCCCTCCAAACTCATGTGAAAATTTTAAAATTGTCATTGATAGTATCTGGGGATGGGGCCTTCAGGAGGTGGTTAGGTCATAAAGGCTTCGCTCTCATGAAGTGACTAACACCATTATCAGGGGAGGAGGATCTCCTACTCTTGCTCTCTCTCTCACCTTCTCTCTTGGCCATTCTTCCATATGATGATGCCTTCAGCCATGTTAAGACACAGCAAAAAGGCCCTCACCAGATTCTGGCACCTGGATATTGTATTTGCCAGCCTCCAGAAATGTGAGAAATAAATTTCTGTTTACTTTAATTTATCCAGTTTCAGATATTCTGTTATAGTGGCACAAAATGGTTAGGCATTGTTCTGATATTTTAAATATATTAACTAATACAATCTACAAAACAATCCTGTAGTAGATATTAGTTTTATATCAATTTTACAAAGAAGAAAACTGATCACAAAGAAACTAAATAACAAGTACACTGGGAGAAGAATGTAAGAAAATTTTGTCTGCAACATGTGTAGGAACAGAGAGTATCACAGGTAACTACCTACCAGTTATCTGGGCTTAGTATCTGATTGCATGGAAATGCGAATATGAAAATAGCAAACACTGAAGGAACATTTAGGTTTGGGGGTGTACATGTGTACTTTAATGTGTTTGGTTTGGGTTTTTATGTAGAGAGACCTTTAAGATATCCAAAGAAAAATATTAGGATGGCAGTTGGCTTAGAGGTCAGAAGAGAAGCCTTGAATGAGGATGTAAATCTGGGAGTCAATGACTTACAATTTATATAGTATCTAGCTATGACATGCACATGCATATTCCCACATCCTCATACGTACCTTCCTACATACACACACTCAGATACTAATATATAGAAATACGTCATGCTGAACTATAATTTAGTCCAGCTTCTTAATTCAGGAAATACCGTCTTTTAATATTAAAGCTTAGGGAACTATATTCCTTAAGTTTAGCTACTTGTAGCAGAAACTAGAATATAACTCTTTCTCAGGTAATAAGTCTGGAAGAAGGTATTCTAGAGCTAGTGCTGGTAAGGGCCTCAAGTTTCTTATAGTTTCCTACTCCCCATCCTTACTGTGACATTTGTATTTATTCATTGTGGTGTTACAATATTCTGGGCAGGAATAAGGAAGTGCAAAGTAGTGCATATGTCAGGAAAGCAAAGCATTTCATTTTTTCATGGCCACCCCTAGAAACAAAAGTTCCTGGGAAACCAGGTTTTTTTTTATCTGAGCATAATGTAACCCCAAATAAAATTGAGATTATGTTTTTTAAGAAAGGGAGCATGAATATGAGATAGATATTTGACATATGCTGTGATTTGAATGTGCTCCTTGCAAAATTCAAGCATTAAAGCTTAATGGCCAATATGTTAGTAGTAAGAGGTGGAGGCTTTAAGAGGGAATTAAGTCATGAGTGCTCCAGCCTTTGTGAAAGGTATTAGGTGGCCTTACAAAAGTACCTGATGGAGAAAGTTGGTCTCTTTTGCCATCCACCTTCCACCATGTGAGAGCACAGTGTGCCTCCCCTCTGGAGGATACAGCATCAAGGCACCATCTTGAAAGCAGAGAGCAGCCCTCACTAGACACGAAACCTGCTGGTGCCCCGATAGTGGACTTACCAGCTTCCAGAACTGTGAGAAAATAAAGTTCTCTTATTTACAAATTACCCAGTCTGTAGTATTTTGTAATAGCAGCACAAATGGACTAAGATAGCATGTCTGCCAGAGAGTTGTTGGGCTTCAGACCTTTAACAAAATTTGAAACTGCCTTACCACAATTTTCCAGATGAGATTAAAGTGATTTGCTCCAGGCTACAGTTTGAGCAGGTAGTACTGGCAAAAAATAAAACTGGTAAAAACAGAACCTAGGTGTGCTGGCTGGTAGCACAGCTATCATATCATACTGCAATATCAATTGCCTAAAATTTTATAATGCTGGTCCACAACCTATCCCAGAGCCCTCTATGTTCCACTTAAGTCCCCTAGTTCTCTGCACGAATGATCATTGTCATATTTATCACACTCTTCTGTAATTATTTGTTAGTGTGTCTACTTGCTCTCTAAATTAAAAACACCCTCTGGAGCAGGCATCATGAGTTATCCATCGTTCTATCCCTTTCCTATCCTTCTCCCACTTTTATTCTCAGAGAACACTCAGCATATTGTAGATGGTTAATAAGTTTTTGTTAAATGAATTAACTTCACATAGAAGAATATAACCTCATGATTATATTTTAGTGTTGCTGATGGAAGGATATTAAACATTTTTATGGTGTTGATTTTTACCCCAATAGCCCCCAAGCCATTGACTAAAATCATTAATAGATTATTATCATCATAGTCTCAGGGCTAGTGAAAGTCATCTGATTCAGTTCCTACATTCATGTAGTCATTTTAATCATCAGAGTCAACTAAGGACCAGAGAAGTTCCATTGCCCAAGGTTACAAGATCAGTAAGTGAAAGGGAAGAGACAAGGCACAGGTGTCTTTCTTCTTAGGGCTATTTAGTGTCATTATTGTTGCTTTCAGTACACCACATTGCCAAAACTTTAGTGTAATGATGTATTTCACTTTTATATTTCATATGTTCAAAGTCTAAAATGTGCTATGCTATTTTAAAATATTGACTTCGATATATCTTTGGGTGAAAATGCAAAGGTTTTCACAAGTATGATATTGTATTTGAGCAACAGCAAGTGTGTCAAAATTTATTCTCAAGATTGGACTTGAGTTTTTCTATTTCTAGGGATTGATACTCATAATACATCTTTAGTGTCTCTCCAGGGCAGCTCAGATAGTCTACTTTTGGTTTATAATGGGAAAAAATAGAGGTTAAAATAAAGGCCAGAGCAACTGTCAGAAAGCATTAGTTTTGCTGCTATATAAACATATCCATTTACTTAAATTATGCTGGCTGTTAGCATCCACACTTTTGCTATATGCAACGTAGTTAACACTATTTTCTCAGCACTTTACTCACTTGAAAATGAGAACATAAATTTTGTATGATTAAATAAATTAGACAAGGCTAGGCTATGACATATAGTTCTTGTCTCCAAGACCTAAATGAAATCAGAGAAGTCTACTAAGAGGTAGATGGTAAGCATAAAGACCATCAGGTGCAGAGCTAAACATAATCTCATGTATTTCACATAGATATTTCATAGCATATATATCAAATCTGTCTTGCATATTTATAGTAATCTTCATCTTTTTGTTACTAGTAGTCATGTAAGCCCTATTTCCCCAGACATAAATTCACTTAACATAAATTTGTTGAATAAGAATGATTTTATATTTCTTCTTCAATTCAATGCAACCTACAGTGTGGTGAAAAATTTGGAAGTTGTCTGAACAATGAGAAATAGTTGGATAAGTCAAACAGGATCAGTTGGAGTTTGCATGTCAGGGTTATGCCCCTAATCTATTTAAAGAGTTAGGGCCTGGGATTCTGTTTAAAATATATATTCTTATTTTCATACTCGACCTTATTTGATCCTCTCCCAAACCTCATAAGTTAAAAAAACAAGAGCAGGTTTTCTTATTTCTAGATGATGAAAATTAGGCTCAGGAAAGTTCTACAACCTATCTAAATTCTCATAGCTACTAAATTACAAATTGAAAAGTCAGAGGAAAGAAAATCCAGGGAATTCTGCTTTGAAATTCTGAGCTCCTTTTACTTCACTACCTTCTCCTGTCGTTAGAATTGAATCAACCTGGGTTAGCGGGGACAGAAACAACACACATCTTAAGAGTTAAGCTGATGTTTTACAGATTTGTTTTAAAAATATTTTTTAAACCTAGTTTGGTTACTAAACAACTATACTCAGGACAGGTAATCACTTAAAACTTCAATCATTTGATAAACGTATGAAATACCTGAACAGTAATTAGTTCTGTTACAGAACTATTTTGATGTGCTACATTTCATGATTATTATATTTTTTAATTGTCTAATATCTACTTACCTATTGCTATGGGACAAAGAGACCTTTTTTGTTATATGTATACCTTCTAATCCTGCCTTTACATTGCTCTGTGAAAAGCTGATTAGGAACAAAATCCATTAAGATATATATTAAAAGAACTGTGGGAAAATAGATCAGAAAACCAACATAGGAAGTTAAATGGGAAATTTTTTAACATCTGTTCATTCTTTTAAATTGTATACATTTCCTTTGCAAAAAAATTTTAGAAGTCAGTTAAAAACTTATACCAAGAAAAGACTTACTGTGAAAAAGTCAATACCTTCTTGCATACACCACTAGTCTCTCATAACAAACCTGCCCTCCAAATAATGGTATTACGTAGACCACCACTATATTTGTATTTGTTTAGTGCTTTAAAATTTTTTTCCCATAAATTATCTTTTTTTGTTTTTTTGAGATGGAGTTTCACTCTTGTCACCCAGGCTGTAGTCAAATGGCATGATCTCAGCTCACTGCAACCTCTGCCTCCTGGGCTCAAGCGATTCTCCTGCCTCAGCCTCCAGAATAGCTGGGTTTACAGGTGCCCACCACAACTCCAACTAATTTTTGTATTTTCAGTAGAGACTGGGTTTCACCATGTTGGCCAGGCTGGTCTTGAACTCCTGACCTCAGATGATCCACCCTCCTCAGCCTCCCAAAGTGCTGGGATTACAGGCATGAGCCACTGCACCTGGCCACCTTTTTGATCTCTTTATATTAGTTCGTGCATCCTTTTATGTCTACATACCTACTACATTTCGCTGATCATCCCTTTGTCTAAAATGTAAGCTCAGGAGTTATTCTTGTATCATAGAACCATGTTCAGTTTTGAGAATATAAAGAGTATAACATCTTAGCTAAGCGAGAAGATAAATATCCTGAACATCATGCAATTAATTTCATGAAAAATATGTCATAAATCATCCAGAATCTCCTCATTTTCTTATATCAGAGACAAGAATTTCAGAAATGTAGTGATATTATCATCATCCTTTGGTATTCAAAGTTGATTCTTTCTACCAATGTCCTCATCCCTATCTGAGGTTGCACCTGAAAAATGTTTGAAACTCTTGGCCTCACACAGACCAAGTCCTGTAACTGTTAATGGCTGTCATTTAAGGGTCTGTGCACCTCTATTTTTCATGCCAAGAGCTTTACTTAAACTTTTGAACTCTACATGCCAGGTTAGTTGATCTGCCACTATTCTTCCTCCTTCATAGAGCTCAATTTCTCTGCTCAAAATTATGTAACTTTGTAATGTTTCTTCCATCATCTTCATCCATCCACACATTCCAGTATGTGTGACTCCCCTCACCATTACTCTAACCAAAATCTGCTTTATGGAATTAGTATTATAAATATTACTTAAATTCTTTTGTAAATGTAAGGTACCTTACCCCAAGTGTTGTAACAGCATAGTAACTCTAATTCTGGAATGAAAGATTCTTAACGGTATTTAAGGCATCAAATGAAAAGGAAAAATTCATAAGAAGGTCGTGATGAAAAAAGTAAAGAGCTGAGAGCTTGGTTCTAGAGTACAAATTTGGTTGATTCCTTATCCAGATTAGAATCTGACCCTAAGAGCATTTTTCTCTATTCTGATCCTCTGACAGACTTTCTAGAAAGATTAAGGGTAAGATATTTGACGCTTTAATTTAAAGCCAAACAGCGATATTTGGGTTAAGAAAAATAATGTCAGGCCGGGCGCGGTGGCTCAAGCCTGTAATCCCAGCACTTTGGGAGGCCAAGGCGGGCGGATCACGAGGTCAGGAGATCGAGACCATCCTGGCTAACACGGTGAAACCCCGTCTCTACTAAAAAAATACAAAAAACTAGCCGGGCGAGGTGGCGGGCGCCTGTAGTCCCAGCTATTCGGGAGGCTGAGGCAGGAGAATGGCGGGAACCCGGGAGGCGGAGCTTGCAGTGAGCTGAGATCCGGTCACTGCACTCCAGCCTGGGCGACAGACCAAGACTCTGTCTCAAAAAAAAAAAAAAAAAAAAAAGAAAAAGAAAAAGAAAAAGAAAAATAATGTCAAACTCAGTACCAAACACAAAATATTTCAGCTATTTTATTTCATTTAATGCTAGAAATATTCTGAAGAAGGAAATATACTCTTGGAAAAGAAAATATTGAGAATAGAGACATCCCTGGATGAAAAAGGTAATATAATTTTTAAAGTGCCTAATTCAAAATGATTCAAAAGGCACAGAACCCTTTTATCCCTTTATCATTTTGCCTACATTCTAAAATGAAATCTTGCCATTTTTATCCTACTTAGAACAAGTATTAGATATGTTATTAAAATGTCAACCTAGAGATAAAAATGGGTCAAAGGCACCACCTTGATTTTTATCATTTTATGCCTTGAAAATTACAAGTTAAAACATACAGTTAATAATCTTCCTAATGGACTGCAAAAATACCGGTTATGTATATATCCCTTCTGATATACACTCTGTGGCAGAGTGCATCTTCCGGATATATACCATCCTACATATGCTTCTTACAATGTAACATCAACACTTCAGTCAAGAGGTGAAGTCTATTAAATATATCTCTTTTCTTTCTCTTTCCTTTTCCTCATTCTCTGGCTTCTCCTTTTTATCTTCAGCCACTCTTGGAACCCAGCCAGCCACTCTGCTGTCAGCAAGTCCACACTAGCTCATGTGGAAAAATAATACGGAAAGTTCCACATGGAGAGAAACTAACTCCTCCATTCAATAGCTAGTCACAACAACCAAGGATAAGCAATCCTTCAGATGATTCCAGCTTCCAGCCATTGGGTCTTCCAACTGAGGTCCCAGATATTCTGGAAGAGAGGTAGGTTGTCCCTTTTGTTCCCTATCCAAACTCTCAACCCACATGATCCATCAGGATAATAAATGGTTGCTTTCCTCAAATACATTTTGCATAATTTGTTATAGAGCCAAAGTTAACAGAAACATTATCAAATTAGAAATAAGTACTTGATGTTTTTGTTTTCTACTCTTGGCTTTTGTCATCAGTGCAATTTTTGATTATTTTTTTTTTAAATAATGAAGCAGAGTATTATGTCATCTACTTCGTTCCCTCCTTGATTCTGAATCTCCTAGTCAAGTTCAATACACTTCCAGAGGTAGCACATGGCACAACCATATTTCAAGACTAAATGCACAATTTAGAAACCACCTGGGAACATATTTTGCAACCCTATCTGTGTTAGTACCCAGATGTACAGACATTCAACTTACATCAACATACATTCAGGCCAGGTGCGGTGGCTCACACCTGTAATCCCAGCACTTTGGGAGGCCAAGACCAGAGGATCACTTGAGGTCGGGGGTTCAAGACCAACCTGGCCAACATGATGAAACCCCGTCTCTACTAAAACTACAAAAATTAGCCATGCATGGTGGCATGTGCCGGTAACCCCAACTGCTCCAGAGGCTGAGGCAAGAGAATTGCTTAAACCTGGGAGGTGGAGGTTGCAGTGAGCCCAGATCATGCCACTGCACTCCAGCTTGGGCAATAGAGTGAGAATCCCTCTCAAAAACAACAACAACAACAACAAAAATACATGAATTGAGTGTATGTGCAAAAGAAAAAAAAATGGGGGGATTTATGTTAAGTAATTTGTACAAGGCATGCACTATTAGTTTCTTAAAAATGTACAACAATCTTATTACATAGGGCATCACCACAGATGTGACTCAGAGAAGTTAAATAACTTTTAAGATCTAACAACCAGTTGTTGGTAGAGTCAAGATTCAAACTCATATCTGCCTTATGACAAATATATGACTTTTGCACCTTACCTTGTTTCTTTAATGAGATAGTAATAGTAACAATTTCAGTATTTGTCACATAAACTGAATGAAATTCATGAAAGTTCCCTAGAACATAGTAAACAATAAATATTAAAAATTAATGTTATTTTTATTTTTTAATTTTCTACTTAGTGGTAGATACTGTAAAAAACAAAACATAGAAACATGTAGTCTTTAACATTCACTATATTTGCAATATAGTGTTGGGAGTGTTAGGTTGGATCTATAGTGGATTAGGTATTATATAAATACACAAATAACTGTAATGTAAAATAAATTATAATAAATGACTAGTATAAAAAATGACTATATTCAGTTGAGATATCAAGAAATGTTTTATGAATACAATAATGCCAAAGATGAATCTTGATGGTTAAGATTTTATTTTAACAGAGAGGAAGAGATACTAATTTCATGTAGAAGGAACTGCATAATGAATGAATATGCAAACATTGGGAAATTTCTCTAAAAATTCTACAAAGTTTAGTATTCCTGGAGAAAGGAGCTCATTAAATTTTTAAGATGGAAAAATTGAATATGTTTATAAGCTAGGGGAAGGAGTCAGTAAAAATTTTAAGAATAGAGACAGAAAAATGGCTATTCTAAAAACAGTAAGAATGGAATGGATCAAGGAAGGTGGGAATGCACTTGTCCCTGAAAAGCAAGTGAAACACCTCATTCTCAGAGACTGTAGAAAACTGCGGTTATAGATTAGGTGACTGTGTATGAAGCGGTAGGAAGTGGAGGAAGCATGTATATGACAACTTCAAGTCCTCAGTTTGACAGGAAAGGAGATTGTCTGAGTGGTGGAAAAGAAGAGGGCTTGAAGAGGATGCAGAAGGCTTAGAATGGTTTTGAAACTGAATAAAATAAGCAATTGAATAAGGATACATGCAAGGATTGAAAGTATTGTTCCCATGGTAAGTATTTATTGTTCATCTCCCGTGTGTTAGGTTTTGAAATCACAATAATAAACAAGGTAGACACTGACTACACCTTCAAGACAGAGATTAGGTAAGTAAATGGAAAATTATCATTCATTGTGACTACTGTTCAGGAACTCTGAATGGAAAGGTGTCATTTGAATTTCAATAGGCATTAACCGAGCACAGAGAGAAAGAGGAATAAAGAGTGTTGCAACACACGGCCTGCTATATGCAAAGACCCACAATTACAGGAAGTCTGGTATATTCTATTTCACTGAATATAGTGCCTTCTGGAAGTTCAGAGAGATACAGTTGAGGTGAGGAGAGGAGAGGCTAAAGAATAAGAGGGGAGAGCCTGACTATGCTGGTCTTTATATAGTACAGCAAGGAGTTTGGACTAAACTCCCAAGACATTAGAGAAACACTGTATGGTTTTACACAGGAGAAAAATCAGCTCAAATCTACATTTTGAAAGATGTCTCGGTTAAAGCGCTCCGTGGCAAAAAAACAGAATACTGCTAGAGCTGACTTAAGCAAAAATAAGAAATTTATTAACTATATATTATACTGTTTTTCAACCTTTTCCATATCCTGGCACAGATGGAAAATGATAATATTTATACAGCACCCTGGGGAAAACAGACGAGGCTGCTTGTGGCAGGAGGCAAGCAGCCTGGGGACTCCAGCTGCCCTGAGGCTAGGGGGTCAACATCGCAGCATACATCTGCAACAGACCAGCTGGAGAGCTCAGAGCCACTACATGAAATTATAGACTCAGGGATAAATCATGCAAACAGAGACTGGCTGAGCCTCATGAGGCTAGGAACTCTAAAGCCATCAGATGTCAGGTCTCTTTTCTCAGCCTCTCTCTCTCTGTCTGGCAATATGGTTCTATCTCTGCTCCTTTTGGTATATAGATGCTTCCTTGTGCACGTGGCTGAATCTGCCTCATATCTCCCATGTCTGCAAGTTCTTCCAGTTGAAGTACCCAATAAAAAAAAACCTAGCAGTCCTTAATGTTAACTCCACATTCCCAAGAAAAAGAATCTGATTGAACCAGGTGTCTATTCTGTCTACATATTTTGTTATCAGTAAGATGCCCTATGATAAACATAGAGCCATGGAGGCCTGCCATGTGATTGGAGGTAATTTCCAAGAAGAGCTGCAGAAGCGGGCAGACTCTTGAGACCTCAGAAGAGTACTCTGGCTACAATAGGAAGCATGTCTAAAGAAAAGGCTATATGGGATTCATGGGGATGCATTGAGAAGCTGTTCCAGCAAGCCAGGAAAAGTTCAGAATGGCCAAGGCAAGAGTAAGAGTATTAGTAATACAAGTACAGAGATTTGAGCAATAGTTTCAAGGCATATTAATAAGATCTGGGGTTTGGTTATTTGAAGGTATAAAAAAGAAAAAGAGACAGATTTCTGGCTTGAACAACCAGGTGAAGGGGATGGCATCTTTCACTGATCAGGGACATGTGGGAAGAATAACAAGATTGAGAGACAGAAGAGTTTCACCATTGGATTGATAGGTCCAATAGGCAGCTGGTTAGGAGATATTGGAGCTCAGAAGCACCATCTAAGAGGAATTTAAATTTGGGAGTTTTTAAAATAATGACTAAAGTTTTGGAGTGAAATTGTGCAGGTAGAGAGTTTAGGATGAGAATAAAAGCTGAGAAACAGTGGAAAGGACCCCAGGAAAGAAACATAGTTTGAAGAGTGGTCAGAGTAGGAGAGGCCTCCAAAGCAGACAGAGAAAGAGTACCAAGATGGGAGAAGAAAGCACAAGAAAGAAAGAAGAAACCGAAAGACAAAAGGAAGGATTTTTTTCTACACATAGGGAAAAACCAGTAGCACCAAATGTTGCTAAGAAGTAAAATAGAATATAGAATAAAAAGAGCTCCATGGATTTAGCAATAAGTGCCTTGGCAAGGAAGCCGTCTAAATAGAGAAGTGAGTACAAAAGCCAAAATGAAAAGTATTTAAGAGTAAATGGGAGATAAAAAAGTAAAGCTTTAGCAAGAGTCATGAGAAATTTGGCTGTGAAAAGGCAGAGAGAATATGCTAATAATGAGAGAGCGTTATAAATTGAGGGAGTGTTTTGTTTTGCTCTTAAATATGTCATATTAATTCCATACAATGGTCTATCTGGCAGGCATCTCCAAGCTAAAGAGTGGAGATGAAATGGTGGCAGTAACTCAAAAAGCATGCCAAATCTTTGCTACCTGTGCCTGCCTAAAAACACAGAGGATAATGCTGAACTGCAGAATTTAGAAGTTCATTCTCTGGTCACTGAACGTGTCAGGTCAATGAAGCCTTCAAGGTGCCAACAGAGATCATGGTTAGGTGGACCCATATATGAACTCCACTAACACATTGAGGGGATCCTTGCTGGAAAGGAACAGGCTGTTCCTAAGCCAAAATATGGTGTTTCTCAGAAGAAAAAGATAACCCAAAAGGAACTGAAGAAGGAAAATGTAGGACAGGAAATACAAAGCACACAATTAACGCAAATTAAAAAAAAATAAAAGAGAAGGATAGGTGACAGTTGATAGGAAGTATGAGATAGAGAAGAGAGGGGTGTGTGTGTGTCCATGTTGTATTGCTTTTATAGAATGGGAGAGAACTAAGAATTTAGGATTATGCTCAGGACATAGTAGATACTCAATACATATAGTCATGAAAAAAAGAAAAAGAAAGGTAGGTAAGGAGGGAGGGAGGGAAGGAGAAAGGGAGGAAGGGAAAGAAGGAGGCAGGGAAGGAGGGAGGAAGAAAAGAAGGAAGGAAGGAAGGAAGGAAGGAAAGAAGGGAGGAAGGAAGAAAGGGAGGGAGGGAGGAAGGGAGGGAGGAAGGGAGGGAGGGAGGGAGGGAGGGAGGGAGGAAGGAAGGAAGGAAGGAAGGAAGGAAGGAAGGAAGGAAGGAAGGAAGGAAGGAAGGAAGGAAGGAAGGAAAGGTGTCTGCAGGCTCAATACAGGGACTCCCTGAAAGTTGATGTCATTGAAGGTATACCAAAAAGAATAAATATTGGACCAAAATCCCAGTGTAGATTGAAAAGTATGATGTCTAGAAACTATACATTTATTTTTAAACCGACAGAAATGTAGCTTTTTGGGCAAAAGATTTCTAAACAGAAAAATGTACATAAAAACAAGGATGATAATATCTGAAATAGTAAGACAAGCCCCAGAAAACAAAGGCTGATAACGCCAAAGATAACTGTAGTGTCTTTAGAATGGTGCTGATGGGGTGAGCTGAGCTACTCCTCCTTGGCTTTCATAAACAATAAAGTAAAAGTAAAACATAATTCCCAGAATCTGTTGGCTATTTACACAAGAAGCTAAACTATAATCAGTAATGAAAACCAGATGTGACAGAATGTTGAAATGAACTGTTTCACTCCATTCTGGGGCTGAAACCTCAAAATAATAAAAATCACATTTGAATTTAGGTACAGCTAAACATGCATGACTTCAAATGAGTAGTCAAAAACTAGTTTTGTGATTGTTAATCTCTTATCCTCATTCAGTGCATAAAAGATTTGGAAGTTTGGGAGAAAAGTTGGATAAAAAAGGATTTGTATAGTGAGTCATTGTTCTCTGGGATTCCCTCCCCAAGAGGGAGAAGTCAGAGAAGAGATGTCCCTTTCTTACCTAATTCCTGGGAAATTAGGTTTCTTGGACACCATGAGGAGAGTTTGATGTGTTTCCCTGTTGCATCAGGTGACACAGTAGGTGGCTGTCTAAGAAATCAAGGTTCATAACAGTGTAGTGAACTAAGTGCCCTGGGAATGGAGAAAAGGGGACAAGACTGCGCTGAGTCTGGCCTGCACTCCATGTTGTTATGGCGAAGGTGATGAATGTTTCCTATGGACCAAATGTAGGTCCCTTTCAACAGAGAAAACACGAGCATTTTTAAGAGCATCCCTTAAGGTATAAGAGAACTTGACCAGAAAGAAGTTGGAGGTACTCTTTTGGAGGCAGAAGGGAGTCTAGGGACAATATAAGAAATCAGTTAAGAAAAATGTTACTTCTTTCAAGGCTACTACTAAAGAGAGATCCTCAAAGACTGTGCTCCTCTGTGGAACTCACCAAAGTGATACATGACAAAAACAACTGCGGTACTCAGAAAGTGGTGACACCAAACAGCTTAAATTCAAGAACACACCTTGAATGTTTTCTTTGAGTGAAATTTTTATGCCTTTCTTAACTTTACCTCCTTTGATCTCATCCATATGCCAGTTGTGGAAGGGCCAGAAACTGTTAGAAAGATGGAAAAGGGGATGGAGAGAGAGAATCCTGCCAAGCTTTTTCCTTCATTTCCCACTTCAGGAGACCAGCCTGGGAGAAACAGTTCTCCCAGGAGAAACAAAACTAACCTAATACTAAATTTGAAGTGTTAATTATTATGCCTGAAAGAATATATTAGTTATGGGAATGAAACTATGATCTATGCCTTGAAGTGGCTGGGAGACCTTTCATTATTGTGTGTGTGACTGGGATGTCACGGGTTTGCCCAAGATTTCGTCAAGGGGCAGGCTAAGTACCAACCCCATGCAATAGGTCTGAACACTGAACAAAGAGAAAAATCAAGTGGTTTCTCATTGTCCCACAAGAACCTCTTCTTCATCAAGATGTTTACACAGGTATTCATAATCCGGCCACTACTTGTTCTCTTTTCCCAGGCAATAGAAAAACAGACATGTCTAGTATCTTAAAACTTTTACCTGTCTTTAAATTTGAATTTAAAAAAAACAATAAAGGGATGAAAAAAATCAGGTGAAACCTAAAGTAATTTTACTTTATGCAGTATTGAAGCATGTTATTTTCATTTATTTTCTGGAAGAAGAGAGTTAGAGAAAGTTTGAAGGAGAATTTTTTCTACCTATTTAATATAATCTTCTGTGCTGAATATAACCATACATACATGAATCACTTTCCTCCTTTAATGCTATTTTAATGCTTATTTTAAAAACATATTTTATTAATTAAATGAGTCCAGTGAAACACATTTGTTAGGAGAATAGATATTATATGAAATGGTAATGTTAAGGGCTATCTCTGCTCTGGCTAACTGCGGTTTCACAGACTAAATTATTTGTTCTAGGTAAAGTCCCATGTTGTTTGCTTTCTCCTAATACAAGCCTAAATTATAGAATGCTGATATCCATGAGAAATACTTGAAGAAATGAAAGCAAAAATCTGGAGGTGAACCAAATTCTCTCCCTATGCAAGGCAACCAACAAAGTACTCAAGTTGAGTACTAGAATTTGAGGAGTCCTCCCTATCAAAATCAATCACTGATATTCATGCGGTGACTGCTTTAGGCATTTGAAAATCATGCAGGTTGGCATTGACTGAGCCATTCTTGCAGTAGAATGTTTCTGCCATGTATTTTTCACCAACATTTTTTGTAAAGGTCATTTAAGGCTTTAAATCTTAGAGAAGTAAAAAATAAGTTTAATTTTTTTCCTATGACATATACACTAGTTTAATTTTTCATCTGAGGTGCAATGCTCTCTTTTATTTCTATTTTCTTATTGTGGTAAAAACATTTAACATAAAATCTACACTCTTAACAAACTTTTTTGTGTACAATGCAGTATTGTTAATTCTAGGCATTATGTTGTGCCTCAGATCATTGGAACTTACTCATCTTGCATAACTGGAACTTTGTACCTTTTAAATAGCAACTCCTCATTTCTTCCTACCCCTAGCTCCTGAAAATCATCATTCTACTCTCTGTTTCTATGAGTTTGACTACACAAGATACCTCATATAAGGGGAATCATGTGGTATTTTTCCTTCTTTTACTGGCTTATTTCACTTAGCACAGTGTCCTCAAGGTTAAACCATGTCATCTCATATGGCAGGATTTCCTTCTTTTTTAAGGTTGAATAATATTTTATTGTATACCATATTTTCATTATTGATTCATCTGATCAGTGGGCTTTTAGGTTATTTCTGCATCTTGCATATTTTGAATAATATTGCAATGAACATGGCAGTGCAAATATCTCTTTAAGATAATGGTTTAAATTCTTTCGGATATACACCCAAAACTGGGATTGCTTATCATATGGTAGTTCTATTTTAAATTTTTTGAGGAATTGCCATACTGCTTTCCATAATGACTGTATCCTTCTGTATTACCACCAATGGTGTATACAGGTTTGAATTTCCCCACATCCTCACCAATGCTTGTAATTGTTTTCAAATTGCCATCCTGACGGTGTGAGGTGAAATGTCATTGTGGTTTTAATTTGCATTTCCTTGATTATTAGTGATGCTGAGCATTTTTTCATATGCCTGTTAGCCATGTGTATGTCTCCTTTGGAGAAATGTCTGTTCAAATCCTTAGCCCATCTTTAAATGGGTTATTATTATTATTATTATTATTGGGGCTTTTCTTTGCTAATGGGGTGTAGGACTTCCTTGTATATTTTGGATATTAATCCCTTATAAGATATATGGTTTGCATATTTTCTCCCATTCTGTATGTTGCCTTTTCATTTTATTGTTTCTTTTGCTATGCAGAGGCTTTTTAGTTTGATGTAGTTCCACTTGTCTAATTTTGCTTTTGTTGCCTGTACTTTTAATGTCATATCCAATTAATCATTTCCAAGGTTAATGTCATGAAGCTTTTCCCCTGTGTTTTCTTCTGGGAGTTTTATAGTTTCAGGCCTTACATTTGAGGCTTTAATCTATTGTGAATGGAGTTTTATTGATGTGTGAGATTAAAGTATATTTTCATTTATTCTGCATGTGGATATCCAGTTTTCCCAACACCATTTTTTTGAAGAGACTAGCTTTTTCCCATCGTGTGTTCTTGGTACCCTTGCCAAAGATCAATTGCCTGTATATGCATGGATTTATTTCTGGACTTTCTATTTTATTCCATTGTTTTAAATGTCTGTCTTTATGGCAGTACCATACTTTTTAAATTACTGTAGCTTTGTAATATATTTTGAAACCACAACATGTGGTACCTACAGCTTTGTTCTTTCTTGAGATTTGTTGACTATTCAAAGTCCTTAATGGCTCTAAATGAATTTTAGGATAGATTTTTCTCTTTCTGTAAATAATGTCTTGGTATTTTAACAGTAATTGCATTGAATCTAGAGATTATTCTGTGTAGTATGGCCATTTTAATAATAGTAAGGCTTTAAATTTTAATAATATTAAGGCTTTCAGTTCAAGACCACGGGATTTTTTTCATTTATTTGTGTCTTTAACTTCTTTTATCAATATTTTACAGCTTTTAGTGTAAAAGTCTTTCACTGTCTCTGCTAAGTCTATTCCTAAGTATTTTAGGGCTTACTATATGTAAGGTTATGTTATCTGAAAACAGAGATAATTTTCTTCTTTTCTGATTTGGATTCCTTGTATTTATTTTTCTTACATAATTGCTCTGGCTAGGACTTCTATGACTACGTTGAATAGAAGCAAGAGTGGACAGTTTACCTTGTTCCTGATTTTAGAGAAAAAGCTTTCAGCTTTTTACCATTGAGTATGATGCTAGCAGTGGGTTTTTGATGTATGGCCTTTATACTTTCCCTTTGCCGAGCCTGTGAGGGATGGGTTATGGTGACTGTGTGCTAGTCCAACCATCATTTTTATTCTCATTCTCCCCAGACATTTAGAATATGCTATATCCTATAAGTGCGTTGACATGAGAGACATAAGAGCCAGTACCTTGGGAAACACCTGAAAATTTTGAGGCATTGCATATGCAGTCCAATTATTTCCCTCCCCAGGGAGAAGCTGGGAACTGGGGGTTTTCTTCTGATCTTCTGGTCTTACGCCAAGAGTAGGGGTGATGGTGAGATGGTATCTTGAACTTTCCTACTGGTTTCAATGTGGCTGATTTTGCCCTGTACAAAAGGGCAGTGGAAGAGTGCAAGAGCCTCTCAACTAGTCTGTGGGCTTCTCACAAAGGAAATCTGTACATGTCTTGTTGAATTGGTGTATTCTTTGGGTGAATGAGAGTCCAGCTTTATTTTCTGCCATCTTACTGATGTCATTCCTTCCATAATGTTTTCTTAATTCCTTCCATAATATTTGTGTTTCTATGACGCTGAAATTTTTGCTAAGTTTGAATAATAGATTAAAAGGGATACAGTAATAATGTTTCTTATAATAATTTTCTTACTTGAAACATTTACTACAAATATTAAATATTATGTCTACTTAAAGTCTTACCTGTCTTATTAGAAATTTCTTTTAATATGTTTTCTTTCAATGGTAGTTGTTCTTTAATACTATAAAGTAGAAAGGACAAATATTATGCCTTTATCAAGATCAATGAGCCAACTGGGAACAGAATTTAAACTGACCTGAATTCAAAAGCCTGATCTAAACTCCAAACAAGCATTCTTTTTTATGGTCTACTGAATGGAAACACTCACTTCTTATTCATCACAAATGTAGAAGTCACATGTTCAGTCTCTACCTCTAAAATCCATTTCTTAACTTGACATGGCGTAGGGAAAGTACAGAGGCAGTGTTTCTTATTACCATTTAGCAGTGTCTCTGGGAAGAAGTTAATAACTGCTTAGCTTGGAGTTTTTATCTTCTTCCAGAGAATGCCTTTGCATGGAAACAATTAAGTAACTTCCCTCTGTAATCATTAGAAATAAAATATACAAACAGCATTGGAACTAGGGGCCCATTTGTTTCCTCTTTCTTGTTTTCTCAATTCATACTCCCCAGAAAAGGAATATGTAACATCCACAGCCACAGAATACGTCTCTTATTCAAAATGGAACCAAGGTCCTCCTTTAAGTACCAATGTCCTTGAAATGGCAATTAACTCACTGCTCAGTAAGTCATTTTAGTCCTAGGATGTTGAGAAAAAAATTCACCTTAAAAGCTCTGCTCCACACCAAAAAACATTAGAAATTTCATGCCAGAAACTTGAGCACTTTGTGGCCCATGAAGTTGGAACTCTTGTTTCCAAAATTGTATTGTAATTTATGCCCTCAAAGACTTAGTTTTTAAAACAAAAATTTGATATGGTTCTACAGAAATTCCTTTGGGCCTCTTCCCTTTCTTCTTAGCTTTCCTACTGCATAATGCACATCAGATTGTTCACAGAAACTCTTGGACCAGCTGTGCAATTTACTGTGTTGCCCTATTTTTCATGTCTACCACCTGTTAAAGCCCTGTGATTTCAGCTTGTTCATTCATTTCATATATTCCCTCTGTAAATTATAAGCAATAAAAATAAAGGTAAGCATAATTTCTAAAGGCCTTGATTATAGTATGAAGTGGAAATTTAGTAGTTAACACAAGAGACATGGGCCTTGTCATTTATGTCCGAGTAGAAGAAAAAGATGTTAAACCAGCGTTGATATTAATTATTTGAACACAATTGAGGGAAGTGCTATGAATGGTGGTATGCGGGACTGTGAAAGGGCATAATGGGGAATCTGTGCTAATTTGGAGTGTTGGGTGTCAGGGAGTCAATGGGACAGGGGCATTCCAAGAAGAAGAGATGACAATGTGAGGAGCTTGAATGGAAAGTACTGATGCACTTCAGGAAATGAAATAAATCATGGTAACTAAAGTGGGTGTGAAGCTCTAGGATTCCACAAGATGTTACTAGATTGGGGAAAAAACAAAGAGGAGGAGGCATTTGTTTTAAACTTTACATACCCCACAATGTTTGCACTTGCAGTGATGGATTATTACTGAATGACCCCAGCAGCAGTTTCATCAGCAGTCTTGTAGCTCTATATGACAGTGTGCAGTAGGACTGTGCTCATTTAGACAACTGCATTCTCAGTTTATCTGTGAGATAGGGGAGGTCAATGATAAAAGGTGAACACTGTATCACACAACAGGGAGGACAGTAGATGGATGACATAAACATCTCCCTCTCAAATTGCCTACCACAACCTCTTCTTATTGTCAATGATTGGCTATTAAAGGTGACTAAGCTCTATTTGTGCAATACAAAATTGTGGGGAAATTTTTATTCTAAAGAAGGTATTTTTGTGTGTCATGATTCAGTTTCTCTCATGCTGCTTTGCTGTTGCTATAAATTTGCAGAATAAGGATTATGTAGATTAGAATTGAATTACATTGTGAATTTTTCATATTTTTGTGATTTTTCCTTCATTTGTTTTACTATGAATTATATGTTTATATTCTCCCAAAAATGTATATATCAAAACTGTAATCCCCAGTGGGATGGCATTAAAAAGTGAGGTCTTTGGGAAATACTTAGGTCATGAGAGTGAAAGAGTCATGATGGGATTAGTGCCCTTATAACAAGAGAAATGAGAAAGCTTTCTTCTTTTTCTGCTTTCTGCCATGTGAGAGTAGATACAAGAAGATAGTCTTCTGCAAACCAGGAAGCGGGCCTTCAACAGACACTTGATATGCCAGTACCTTGATGTTGGATTTCCCAGTCTCTATAACTGTCAGTAATAAATGTTTCTTGTTGAAGCTACCTAGTCTGTGGTAATTTGTTATAACAGCCCAAATGGACTAAAAGGATTATTTATTGTATCATTTTGTTTTAAGCTTCATCAATGTTTACATTGTCCAAAATGTCTGATATTCCATTAAGGTAATTTTTGAAGACAAACTTGAGATGGTAGAGGGGGATTTTAGGCCTAGGCTTATGGATAATAAGAATTATAAACTTCTAAATCATTTCACTGTACTAGTGCAAAAAAGAATGCAAAACAATTTCATTACAATAAAAACTAGTTATCAATGGGTTTTACATGGATTGGTTATCCAAGTTTTATTCTATGGTGCAAATGCATTATTTGCACAGCCTTTCCTGCACCATTTGCTGCAGGAAAATTAAAAAGACATGAGTATAAATCATAGCCATTTTATAGGCAAAGGTGTTGATTATTTTAAATGGCTACTGGAATATCAGAATAAAAGTGAAACTTTTATTTTTTAAAAAAGCCACATTTAGTAAAAGGGCTCAGGAAGTGAGTTACTTAGTAATTAAATATGTTGCCCAAAAATATGAAAAAAAATGATGTACTTGATGAGAACCTAATAATACCAGCATAGAAATATATAGTGAGGAAAATGATAGGAAGAGTTGCAATATGAGAATTTAAAAAGGCTCTATATTACATGATATGCTAAGTTATCATATCGTTGACATGCCACAGGATGCTAAAGAACTTTAGGGTAATATATTGCACATCTTCCCAATGCAGGTTGATGGCTCAACAAATTTCATCAATAAGTGTCTTGTTGTAGCATTTATATCATTTCTAAATGGTGGTGAAATCCAAGAAAACTTTTTTCTACTGTATCTAGCTTACCCACACAGCAAATGCCAAGATCTATTTAATGTTGTGACATATGTGGAAACAAAAGGCCTGTCTAAAAGGACCATGTTGGCATCTATGCTGATGACCATGCATCTATTTTGAAAAAAACAAAAATCCCAATGTTGTCATATTCACTGCCTTCTTTACTGAAAGATGCTTCTTCAAAAACTCCTCAACATGAAATAAAAAAGTCCTGTGTGATGCTATTAAAATGGTTGACTTTATTAAACAAGACCAGTTCACCCAATAATTTTTAGAAACCTGATCAAAGACAACATAAGTCAGCTCCCTACAGAAATCCATATACTTAATAGAGGAGGAGTTCTCTGTAGGGAGTTTGAACTGAAGGCTAAATTGCAGGAATACTTGCAGAAAGAACACAGAGGCCAGATTTTATTAAGTACTTGTATGGTGAAGAATAGCTGCAGAAACTAACCTGCTTAGCAAACATTTTTCATCTCATGAATCAGTTGGACAAGTCTCTGCAAGGTCCTGAAGAAAATGTTTTGATGTCAACTGACAAGTTGTTTGGCTTTAAAAGAAACGGAATCATTAGAAACAATCATGTTGCAACAGGAAACCCTGAAATGTTTCCCATGCTGCTTGGATTTGAGAGTGAGAAAGGTTATCAGTCAGTCTCTAGTCTTACTGAAATCTACCTGGAATAACCACAGAACAAAACTGCCATTTTTTTCCATCCCATTCAACACAAGTACCAGGCCAGGTGAGGGCCCTTTCTCTGCTACTCTTGCTCAGTCTAAGAACTTCATTTTTTAATATTTCTGAAATGAAAAGCAAGCACATGTTTTCCATTATTTTAGTCTATGCATGTGTAGGCCTATAACAGAGATCAAGAAACTACTATACATATATAAAAGTTTTATTAACTGTCTAGGCCTATATTTGTGCCTGATATGTGACTCAGTAGGAAAATGTTTTCAAAATCTTACATAAAATGGTGCGTAAGCTATGTTTTTTTTCATAGTTCTTTCTTGTACGGTTTTGATAGCCTTGCTATTCAACATTGCCAATATTCGTGAATATTAGAGAAAGTCCAAGTTTGGGAGATAAGATCAATTGTTCAGTTTAGGCATATTCATTTTGAGGCACCTATAAGACATGAGAAGGAAATGTGATAAAGGTGGTTGGATAGATAGACCTAGAGCTCAGAGTAAAGGACAGAGCTAGAGAGAGCATGTTGGGATTCTTTTTGATACAGGTGTAAGTCAGTTACAGCTCTGATGAAATGACAAGGAGAGAAGCCATTGAATTAGAAAAGATGGGAGCCTCAGAATGACCACTGAGGATTGAATAAGGGACAGACAGAAAGAGTGACCAGAGGAGTATTGGGGAAAGTAAGATGACCATGGCACCCTAGAAACCAAGAACAAAAAGGGTTTCAAACAAGAGAAAGTGGTTAGCAATGTTGAACACTGCTAAGGGAACAAGACCAGTCAGGACTGAGCATCTTGCCCACTAGACTTTTCTAACAAGGAAGTAAATGTCGGCATAAATAAGAAGAGGTGTGTTGAAGTTGTAGGTGCCCAAGCAAAATCAGGTGAGGAAAGAAGTAGGGAATGAGCAAATGGGATGCAGCAAGATAAGAAAACCACGAGAAGTTAGGTTGTGGAGAGTAGAGAGACAGAGGATAGCTGGTAAGCCTTTCCCTAACATTGGAAGGCCGAAACAAGGCTGTGAATGGAGGCCCATATGCTGTATTTCTAAATACTTGAAAGTTAAAAATCAAGTGGACATAGTGTTAAATAAAAGCTCTATCATCCTACCTTTTAAAATATGTCTTTATAACAATCTGGAAGGCCAGGTAGCACCAAGCAGCCATTCACTTAGAAATTTTTGGACTCCTCAGATTTGTGCACTAGAATGTCCAGCATGAGGACTGATGGCCCCGAGCCTCTGTCGCTGGCCAGTGATTGGTTCTTTCTCTCTGGTCCCATGAGGTACCTCACAGTCCTGCACGAGGACACCCCAGCCCGAATGTCCAAACTGTCTCCAGGCTCTCCTGAAGATTGCCCCCACTTGACCATATCTCACACCCAGGCATAGTATGGCCTACACTTGGGAGCGGGAGACAGAAGCCTGTGCAGGTCTTGAAGGTGGAGTTGAGATCTCAAGCACTTGAAGCATGGCCTAGAAAGAGGGAAGATGAGCTCTAGGTGGACATATCCGCTTGACCCTGTGGACGCCCGACTCTGTAAAGAGCTGTCCCAGTAAAGTTAGATCTAGATTCTCTAAAGCACAGTGTTTATGTCAGAGGTCTCTCTTCCTTACTTCTGAGGGCAGCAGTGGTAGCTGGAGAGAGGGGTATTTTAAAACTCTAGTCACATTTTTCCTCTTTTGAAAATAGACTATCCTTCTTGGCAGGTAAGTAGAATGGCCTGCTTCTACTCCAGCATTTGCTGTTCAACATAATCCAGAGGAGGAAATCGACAAGCTGTAGCACAGTTTCAAATGAAATGGGCTGGTTAAGAAATTCTTGTAAGACATCAGTTTATGAGCTATTTATTCAAGTTCACTGAATAAGCAATTTACAAATCACTTTTCATTGAGCTTGATTCAGCACTCTGAAGTAAATAAATATGGAATCTCTATCAGGCTTTCAGTGCAGTATCAGCCCGGCCTAAACAGAGAATGCTGAATTTATGTTATAAATCTAACTCTATTTTGCTATATTTTGACTCTACTTTGTTGTTGTTGTTCCTGAGATTCATATAAAGGCTAGATCTACATTAGCAGAATACATGTTTACAAAACCAAAAACCACTGCAACAATTACTTGCCACAACAATATATTTCAAGAAAGATGATTTAGGCTTAATTATCCACATAATTGGTTCATTTTTCTGGTTCATTTTAGTTGCATAAAACTGTACAAACATAGATATTTTTCTTAGTCTTGTTCTTTTTAAAATTTGACAGTAATAGTAGATAAAAATATAATCTTCTTACGTTGTCCCTCTAAATGTGAAATTGACAGATTTTCACCTAAAAAGATTGTCAATATGACTTATATTTTTCTTTATATAAATATAATTAATTTTCTACATGCAATGTTTTGATGTAATATGGTATCTCATACAGATTTGGGAAATATCTCATTTATCACATTAAAAGAGACAATACTTATGTCCTACTACTTTTTTCACTTAAAGATCCAAAGAGGAAGATAAATCATTTAGGGAATCTATATGTTCAAGTGTTGTTCTACTGTTAGAGAACAAGATAACTGGAAGAAATTATCTGGCATTTATCAAATAATTAGCTATTTTGAAAATTAACAAACCGGAAGAATCAGAGGTTAAAGATATGAAACGAAGCCATGGCTGGTTATTTAACAATAACAAATTGACCTAAAGGTTAATCCATGAAAATTATTCCCAGAAAGTCTCCTGTTAGAGAGAGAGGGGTGTTTTAAAATATGGTTTTATACAACTAGATTAAATGGTATATAAGTGCCTTAGGAATTATTCCCACATGTTTCTATTTCTCTCGCATTTAAAGTAGAGTAAAATAAGAGGCCCCAAAATACCATTTAGAATTCTCATAAGTTATTTGATAATCAGAACGAGTTCAACAATTTTGATCACATTAGTAATTGCTTTTCATAGTTGGGATAAATCCAGCTTTTGAAAAGTATTGACAATAAGGCCACAGGCAGAGGCAGACTCATTTAGTAACACAATTACATGTAAAGGGAGCACAGTTCTGCAGCCAAGAATCAGGTTTTACTGATGCTTTCCCCAGTTCATGGGTACAGATATGTCCATCTTCTTTTGGACATGAAGCTAAAAAACAGAAAGTAAGTAAAGGGAAAGGTGGCAGGAGAATGTTAAATTTTATTAACCCACTAGTGTCTTTATGCTAAATGATGGGGAAAATCTTTTTTTGTTGTTTTGTTTTTATCTTGGACCATACATATAAAATGGCTCTTGCCCACAAAAGACATTTAAAATATCCTTGTCGCCCCCCTTCATTGCAGAGCACTGATAGTGCATTCAGAATGCTGAGCAGGCAGCAGGCACACATTGGTCTATAAGAAGAAAAAGACACTCAAATTCAAGGAGCAGAGTAGCAGCACCAGGCAACCTTTCACACTGAGAATGCACACAAAGCATTTTGGGGAAAGTAAAATCTTTCGCAAAAAATCTGTCAAGAATAGTTCTGTGCTTAAAGTTATCCTTTGTGTGACTGTGTAAGTCAACAGCGGGTATGTAAGGGGGAAAGGCACAGGCATAAGAACCTTGAAGCAAAATGCAGACATCGTGGCACAAGAGAAACATGGAACTCAAGGGGATTCTTTCCAAACCAGAATTTTTGTGAGAAGATCTGAGATTATTATCTATTTTTAATCCAAAGAGGAAGTGGAAAGTAGACACTGATAACCAACCTAATACATAGATTTTGCAAATAATTGCATATTGCATATAAATATACCTACTAGACCCCACAGAGTTATTATTATAGTGTATTGACTCAATAATATCAAAAAATCTTTTTTGTTATTTTTGTAAAATACTATGCTAAAAAATCCTGATAATTAGAGAACTGAACTGCAACATACCAGGTCATTGATTTAGGCTTCTAGTGAAGAGAATGGGGCTTCTGTGCCTCATTGAGATGTGGAACAGATGGGGTACATAAACACTGCCTTTAACAAAGCCAAAAGTAGAAAAAAAAATTATAAAAGTTTTACAGTAGTCTTTAACTCTTTTCTAGAATAAATCACAATATAAATAGTGTAGTCAATATAAGTCTCAGCACACGATTGCATAAACTACAAATATAACTTTATAATTATTTAACAACTTAAATCAATTGCAGATCTCTCAAGATAAATATACTTAGTGAATTTAGTTTTCTGCTATTCCTTCTTAAGATTGTATCAAAGTTCCAGGCTGCTTTCATGTGGCCAAGCAATCAAGGATAAGAGAGAGGAGCATGGGTTCTTGGGTTCTTTAATCATCTAGGTACAAGATAAGGGCTAACGCTGAAATAACCCTCAGCTCAGTTAACTTGGAGGTGTGGGTATTTCAGCAAATGTTCCTATGACTCCCAGTTACCTGCAGGAACCTCATAGTCATTTTTTCTTTGAGGCTGTATACCATTTCTGGGTTTTACCCAAGATATGGACACAGGAATGCTTCCTTTAAGGCCCAGTAACACATCTCTATCTCATTTTTTCCTTCTCCATCTCTTCCTCATGGAACCTAAGGGAATCATTTTCTAAACTGGAAAATGAGCAGAGAAGATTCTACACTCATTCCTGTGTTTCTCCCAAATTTATGGCCTAATCTTTGAGAATTCTTCTGTCTTCTAAAGGCTTAGATTTTTGGAAACCAAAGTTAGGATGACTCATGGGGTTTCTTTTCTCTCTGGATTGTCACACCTATCCCCTGAGGGATTACACATAGAATTAACTAGCTACTCCAATGAGGAAATTGGAGAAACTGAAGAGAAATAACATTGGTTAATAAAAAGGGTGTTATTTTCCCACAATAGCTTTTACAATGAGATAAGCAAAAGATGGTCATTTACTTTAAATCCTAACACAGACATACACATACGTCTCATCAAATATTATCTTGTGTACACTACTACAGCAGGCTTTTGGCTTCATATAGCCAACTTTCATGGACTATACAATGCAAGTAATGAATAAATAGTACCTGGAAGAATACCCTGGACTTGAAAAATTGGTATTTAAGATTTCCACCTTACTCTACTCCACCACAAGAAAGAGCATTTAAAAAAAAATAAGCTAGACCTCAATAATCAAAATATTATGGTTTCCATTTTTTAAATGTCACCTTGTTCTGAGACTTCTGCTTATAATGATTAACAGAAATTTCTGAAGATGTACAGCAGCCATCATGACATCAGACAGGAAGAGAGAGCCTTCTGTGTAACACACACCCAGGAGAGATGTCCTGCAGAGGAAATGTCACGAACAATGTTAGGTTGGGGATTTCTCTAAACCCATCATTGCCAGGCACCTGTGCTCCAGGGCATCCATCCAATCAACTGGAGAGCAGGCACCTTGCCATTTCAGCAGATGGGTATTAATGTTGAAGGCAAAGGAACCATGTACAGTATATATTTCAATTATGAGTGTGGAGACTTGGAGTCCCAGTAGAAATCATGTCCATTCCTTTCTGAGCCTGTACCAAACTAGAGATTGTACGATCCAGAATGTAGCTTTACACGGAATTAGCTTTCAGGAAAAATACATATTTACAAAGGAAAAAAACATATTTTGTATGACAAGTCAAGAATTGAAGGAAAAAAAGTTGAATATTTTAAGGAAATTTCCTAGGCATTGAATTTCTACTGAAGCAGCATTGAAAGAGGGAATATTTCTGCCTCACAGATATATAATGTCAGGATTGACAGAATTGTGAAAGCCTGTGGATTCTTAAATGTCAGTGTGTATTTCAGGTTTTCAAAGTGTTCTAGTCAAACAAACCTCAGAGGTGAAGTGACTTCTGGGATAAGATCTTTTTCCATGTTGGGACTGCATATCTAAGACATAGATATCCTTTCAGGTCATACTGACTTCAACATTGCTACATTTTAAAAGGGTTGTAAGTAAAAATATCTAACTTTTACATTGATTAATACTATTCACTGGCCAATTATTATTTCAGTATGTGATAACTTAGCATACTGTCACTCTGCCTTATACTACCCAATTTCATTGTTATTATCATCGTCAAAAAATATTGAGATGCTTGATTTATGTTTTAAACATTATCCTGGCCAGTCAGCATTACAAGCAAGTGGCAATACCTGAATGAGTTACAATTATCTAAAGAAATGTCAATTTGTTTACTTCTTTTCATATAATGCTTCTTAAATAAGGGATTTAACCTATTATTTCATCTAGCTAGGGTATATAGAGAGATTTTTGTTTTTACAATGACCTAAAACATATCTATTATTGCACATGGTACATCAACATTTCTTATGAAATTATTTTATGGTACCTAGGTTTAGCATATGGGATAAATGCCAGCATATTTTGAGATGCCATCTATTCCATGGAATGTTTCTAAATTTTTGTTTAGGGATTCAAGTATTTATTTTATTGACTATAGCACTACTGATATCCTAGTCATGAGAAGCAGTCACAACTCAGGAGCAGAGTGGAAATTAGAAATAGTGATAGAATTCTTATTGAACCACTCCAGTATGTTACGCTCATGTGTTGGTTATGATGGTGTAGACTTCAGGCCGCCATAGTCACTCAAAACCTGATAACTCTGCTTGTAGTCTAAAAAGTGACTTAGGACCCTGTACTTTAATAACTCATTCTGGTAACATAAGGACCATAAAAGTAACACCTGCAACACTCCAGGGAATTTTACAGGCAACCAGATGGCCAAACCAGTGGCCAGAGAACAAGACCAATAGAGGCAACAAAACCTGTCTGCATACTATCTGTTCAATGAGGATGGGGAAGTTATGTGTTGAATTTAATTCCTAAGCTTGCCATCATTTCCAGCTCAGATTGAGTCCTGTCTCCTCCTTTTCTTGGAGTCCTAGAGTTGAGTTTGAAACTCCCAGAAATGCTGTCACTGTCATCCTGAAAAAGAGGTTGCCATGGGGACAGGTCTCAGGCTGGCCAGGACCTGCAGTTCCAGGCAAGAAACAGACTTCCTGGCCCGTGAGTAACCACTCGCATGGATTTACAATGGCACCCAGTGTCGCCAGTGCCACTGCCTCCTAGTTATGATAATATTAAAACCATGCAACAATACCTATGTTTAGGTAAAACACAGATTCTTGGCTTAGGTAATTATAAAGAGGATTTTCACCCAGGGAATGTCTTGAAGTCATTGGAAAGGAGTGCAAGGAAGAGTAGTGCAGGGCATAGTTCTTCATGGTGGGGTGCCAAGCACCCCTGCTCCCTGCCCGCTAAAGTGCCACGGGCTCATCCAATCCCGTTTACCAAAAATTTCCTCTAAGAGAAGTTATGCTGCATCCCCATCTTTGGGAACCACTACCCTAAAAGGTAAGCATCATTAGCTGTATTTTACAGATTACAAACCTGATTCTTGAGTAATTGGCCTAAATATCAAATATCTAGTAAGTGAGATTTAAACCCAGACCTGTTTTATTTCTAAAGCACAGGTTCTTCTCACTGCACTACATGGTGTCTTTGAGTCAATTAATTGCTCCATATAAAAGACACAAGTAATTTTATTGGGTAGGGCTGAAATTAGGACTAAACAGCACCTAGACTCCAGACCATGTTTAAGGAATTTCTATTTGATTCAGTTTTGAGGAAGTAAAAAATGTCTACAAATTTTTTTTAGCACTTCTACCGTCCATTCATTTCCTTGTCCAGTTTTCCTCACTATCATGCTCATTTTCATTCTGATTTCAAAATGCTTTAAAGTGAACATAATCCTGTAAATGTTAAATCAAAGAAAATGCAGAACAGGAGCTATAAAACCAACTACTTTAATTCCATTTTATATACCATGAGTGTTGCCTTAACTACTTGGATATAATTCCAGTGGTAGCCTACAACAGCAAAGATTCTTCAATCACAGAACCCTGCTTTTTGTTGTAATCATTATCTTACTTTCTTCTAACCTACCCATCTCTAGGTTCTCCACTTTATCTTGCTCCATAGCCAAATACGCCCTTGCTGAATTTGTACTCTGAACCTGGGATCATAAAGTAGGAATTATCTTCACCAGTTAAAAGGATCGTTTCTTATCTAATTCCTACATAGCACCATTAGTATTTCAGCTTCCTGCTGCTAGGAACTCTAAAGTAGTGGTTCCTGGCCAGGCTGGTGACTCACGCCTGTAATCCTAGCACTTTGGGAGGCAGAGGTGGGCAGATCACCTGAGGTCAGGAGTTGGAGACCAGCCTGGCCAACATGGTGAATCCCCGTCTCTACTACTAATACAAAAATGGGCCCGGTGTGGTGGCGGGCACCTGTAATCCCAGCTACTCGGGAGGCTAAGACAGGAGAATCACTTAAACCTCGGAGGTGGTGGTTGCAGTGAGCTGAGATTGCACCATTGTACTCCAACCTGGGCCACAAGAGGGATACTCCATCTCAAAAATATATGAATAAATAAAAATTTTTGAAAAAATAAAGTAGTGATTCCCAAACTTTAGTGAGCATCAGAATCATCAGAAAGGCTTGTTCAAACACAGTTTGCTGACTCCCACCCCAGAGCTTCTGATTCAAGAGGTCTTGGGTGGGGGCCAAGTTGTAATAGGTTCCTAGGCACTGCTAATGCTACTGAACTGGAAACCACACTGAAAATCGTTGAAGAAACTTCTCCACTGCTTCTGGTGGAGGAAATACTGACTAGAATTCATGTGATGATATTCTTGTGTATGTTCCAACAAAATATCAAACAAGATGGTGTTTCAGCATGAAGCACTGTAATGAAAGTTTCAATTTTCATTGCAGTTAATTTTATTTATTTTTAAAATTTTGTTTTTTAATTGACAAATGATAATTGTGTATTGTGTATATTCATAAAGTACAAAGTGATGTTTTGATACATATAATGATCAGATCCAAGTACTTAGCAGTTTTTTTTTTTTAAATCCTTGAACTTCCTGTGAGGTGATAAGAGGTTATAAGTATCTAAACCAAGCTTCCATACCTGGAATGTGGCCATTTTAACTCCACTCTCTATTACCCAGGGAAAATCATGCTATAATAAAGGTAGCAACATCTAAAACTACAACAATACAATATTAGTAATAATAGCAGGTAATACATATTGAATATTTATTATTGGCAAGGCATTGTATTAAGCACTTTCCTTGAATTGTCTCATTTAAGTTAGCCTTGTAAGATGCAGTTATTATTACATTTCTATTCTACAGTTGAGCAACCCAAGAAGCAAGGAGATTACATAACATGCTCAAGGTCTCAGAGCCAGAGAATGTGTTCTCTCTGGCTGTAAACCCACCCTACTAAAGAGTCCACCTCAACAGCTCCCCCTCCTCTGCCTCCCTTCATTATGCAGTGACATTGACAAAATCTCTTCAGCCATGAGATACAGGTGTTCATAAACATGACAAATATGTATAATATATAGAAAACTTTGTAGTGCCCAATGATCCCATTGCCAAATAGTTAGTTGCCAGATTGGTGTGATTTTAGGATCCAGAAGTTTGAAAGATCATGGATTATTTAATTAGCCTCCTTCACTTTTATCATATGCAAATCTGACCTTTCAGGCATAATGCTACAGAAAAAAAAAATATGTTAATGATTGGTGAGCATGTCTCACATTTCTACGAATTGTGATAGATTTAAAACAACATTAGGGTACTTTATATTAATTTTTGCCATGATTACACAAGCTTGGCTTAACTTAAAACTTTCAATGACCTCATACAAAATACGGTTTGAACATGTAGTAACAGGCAGTTGAGGTGAGAGTTTTCAAGGAATCTGAGAATTACATTGAGAACCTGGCTTTATCTAGCTTCCTCAGCCAAACCATGACCTGAAGTGAGGGAATCCAAGTGAAAAAAAATAAGGTCAAAATGAATCTTTCTTTAATAGTTGAAAAAGAAATGCAACAAACAAAACCTGTTTTTTTAATAAATGATTGTAAATGTTTAATAAAATGTCAGTATGGTAAATGATTAACTGCTGTGACTTTAAGAGTAAGAATTAAGTAATACATATTCTAAAAGGTTAGCCCTCAACTGGGGTATCATTTTACTTCATTCACATTACGGTCTATAAATACTATTTATAAACACAGCCTATAAACACACCATAATAAATAAAACTATCAGTGATTGAAGCAAAATATTTTTCAAACAAAAGCCTCACCTTTTATAGAAAAAGAAATCTATAGTGTGACTTCTTAACATTTTTATGGCAACATTGATCATTTGTTTTGTAATTAACTGTACCTTCTTTGATTTGTAATATCACTTACAGCTTATCTCTGCATATTGAGGTTTCTAAATAACTCTCATAATAACTTTGGAAAGTGATCTCTTACTATTACCTTTTGAGGAATTTACCTTTAAGTAATGGGAATAAAATTGAATTGCTTCTCTATGTCTTTCTCATGAGAATGAAAGTTTTTACCTGAGATATAGTTTAAAATAATTTTTTTCAATTCATTCATGATAGAGCAGTACATTAATCCATTGTAAGAAATCCAAAGAGTAATTTGCAGTTAATACCTGTACACAACAGGAGACTCACAAAATGCTCACTTCTGAAAAAGAAATCTTAAGATTATTATGCTATCATTTCAACAGAAACTCAGCTAACTTGAATTTACAAATTTAACAAGTGCAAAATTTGAAATAGTATTTTCTGCTTCCTTTTCTAAAAGCAGTGTTAATTTTCCACTGCGTATGAGCAAGGTGAAATAAAAATGGAAGAAATGGCATGTACATTGGCAAAAACAAATGCTTTTAAAAATTTTCCCCAAGTTAAGATGGTTTGATTTTAAAGGCGGACTGTAGTAGGTGCTGTCAATCCTATTTCCTCAGCATTTCTGATGTCTGTTTAATTGCAAAAATTTTTGAACAGGGCTGAGGCTGGGAAGGGTAGAAGGCACAGAAGAGCCAACATTGGGAATGGAGTGGGAGTTAAGGTAGAGGCCAAAGGGAAAGGAAAAGAGAATAGTGGTAGGGAGAGAAATGAAAACAAATTGGGGCAGAAGCCAGAGAGAGACAGAAGACTTTGGCTAATGGAATAGGCTGAAAATGAATTAAAAGTGGATACAGAAAAATGAGATCATGAGTTATCTTAAGGATTCCAGGGCATTCAATACCTTGATTACTTTTCTTCCAAGACCATCCAGATAACAGAGGTTCCATCACGTTATTTATAAAGCTAATATTTTAAAGTTCTAGCCAGCTATATACAAATAACAAAAGAAGTTAGTAATGTTTTCTAGTGATTAACTGGAATGGAAAACACTGGAATACATTTGGTGGTCCTTATTAATATTCTTTCCAATAAACCAGAAAGGCATGTAAAGCATATTTATCTGACAACCTCCCATGTATCTACTTACTAAATACTTAGTAGACGTGATCATTTAAAAGCTATGAAAGTAAGTGTGAATTTTCAACCTTCAACTTTTTCAAATGTTATTTTCTCTCAAAGTAATATTTACAATATTATAGTTTTTAAACAAGTTGCTTATCCTAGGCACAAGTATAGCAGTCTTTCTCATAGAAAAATTATCTGCAAAAATGTTAAGGCACTTTCACATTCATTAAATTATTTCTACCCCAAACAGGTTAACCAGGTAATCAGATGAAGAGGCAAAAAGTCCTACTTAAGAACTACGTATCTTGTAATTCATGAATATGTTGATTCTTAGGTAAACCTCAAAATAGCAGAAAAGATGATTTCATGAAGTCTGTCTCCAATATGTTGTGATTATATTTTGAATTGTATATGTTCCAATATCCATCATTAACTCCTATCTGAAAATAATAATCACAACAAAAATGCAGTTATTGTAGGATTTTTGTGAATTCAAAGAAGGGCAAGATGTAGTTCCAGTTCTGCTCACCAACTTTAGGCAGCAGACCACCCAAACTATTTTCCAAATCTTGAAACAGAACATAATATTTTTCTTTTAAAAAACTTTGATAACTTTGATAATTAATATTAATTTCTGAAGTGACATATGTGGTTGTTAACCAATGTTCTCTTCTATCTTATCTATGTGCCCATTAAACTTTCATAATAAATAATGACTTTGGCCACAGGTCCTAGCTTTGACCTGTTGGTATGACCAAGAAAACCCTGGCATCTCATTCTCAGGACGCTGAACCTCCAAGTAGAAATAGCCTGCGGGGGGCGTCAGACTAGTATGCAGCAGCCCATACACAACAAGCAATCTGATTACAGTGCTTTACTAAGGTGCATTATTTATGGCCCTTGGCAGCTACAAGCTACATTACACTGTATTATGCAAGTATTACATCTGTGGTTCAGAAATGGAGGAGAAATAGATTTTATTAAATATAGGTCATATTTGATAACAAAAAAATAAATCATATGTGCAATGCAACAAGACAAGTACTTTAACAATCTATCTAAAAAGCTATTAATAATTATTCCTTTAGTGTTGAAGCGGTTGATGCTATTTTTATGTGAAGTTTTAGATCACAAATCATATTGGAATGGGAATTAGGTATTTCTGGTGCTGGCCAGATCTGAGTCATTTTGCACAATCCTTAATAAGAAAATCTTCCACTGTGGGCACTGACCATCTGCCACTATGTCGACCTAGATATATGGGATACAAGAGCAGCTCTATACAAGGGTGTGAGTGGTCAGTGTGCTGTACATGGGATAGAGTCCTCACTTTTCCTGAAACCCTTACATGTCTCAGATCCTGTGTTCTTATGCATCACATCTTTGAACTTCTCTGCCTCCATTAGGAACAGGTGTTTCCTAGAATAAAAATTATGGTAGGTTTATGCATTTTCTTCCCATTCTGACACTGTTTAATCCTCAGTACCTCCAGACACATTGCTCAGACACTAAATCAGATTTTCCCCCAGAACCCTTACAACTAATTCCCCACTAAATGTATTGAGAGCTCATTAGGTGTCAGGTTCTTGCTGAACCTTCTGTCACACATATCCTCCTAAAGATCACAGTAATCCAACTAGTTGATTAGAAGCACTTTCCAGCATCAGATCCCAGTCTCTCCTTTGGTTACTTGGTCTGGTGTTTCCATGATAATGTATACCTAGGTCAGTATGTTTTTCTATAAGCAGGTTTGGTAATTCTTAAGTAGACCTAGAAGAGCCCAGAAGGCAACTGGAAGGGAAAATTGAGAGAAAGGAAAAGAAGAGGTAATTACTGTCTTTCGAGTTTTACAAGACAAATACAATTTTTGTAAGCATAATTTTTATTACAAGTGATTTAAACAATAAAGCAAAAGGGCTTTAGTCTTTTCTGCCACCATAAGCACTCCCTTCATGCATCTATTATAAAATACAGCAAAATACACTACAATTTTAAATTCCTATAGCTCTCCCTCTATCATGGCAGGGACTTCCCAATCAATTCTATACTCATAGTAGCCAGCTGAACACCTGACATTTAGTAGATTCCTCAAAAATGATTTTTGAATGAATGATGACCGACCAACTGAATGAATGACCAGTCTTAAGCACCAATGAATGTTTTTACTGTCTTCACAGAGCTCAGAATAGATCCTTGGAAGCCATTCTGGAAGAGCGCAACTCTCCAAGGATGTTTTCAAAAAGACCAACATATAAGCAAGCGTATTTGGTTGACCCTCTTTGCCACCCTAGGATATAAATTAAATCACATCCATTTTAATACTTAAAGTCATTTCTGGAAAACTTTGTATGCCAAAAAACAACAACAACAACAACTACAGGACCTGTAGTATCTGCCCCCTTCCCCACTCCATTCACCTCTACCTTAACTGGGAGGCTTAATTCATGTGAAACAGCCAGCCGTCCTCCGAAACAGATGTCAGGTGATTATCTGAGGCTATAAAAAGTTTCCTAGAAGGCCAGATTATGGATGATTTGCCTTTTTTTGGCTGTTAAGAAATAATGGGTTGAAAATTAGTTCTAAAAAATTGTTTAACAATCTTACTGAGATGTAATTCACATATACTACAATTCATTTAAAGAGTGTGATCCAAAAGTTTTCAGTATATTCAGAGTGTTGTTCTGCAGGTTTTAATGCTTTCCTGTCGTTGGCTCCAGTAGTAACCTTACTGGCTCATATATCTGCTCAGACCACAGTGATTCCTTCAGGAAGGAGAATGCAACTTCTTCTGGTAGTATTTAAGGTCAAGGGTACTCCATGCTTAAGCACACAGATTAAAACTTCATGCTTTAAGCTTATAAGTCCAATCATTGTTACCACAATACAACCCTTGCCTCAGTGCCAAGTTTCCTGAATAGAAGTAAATTCAGGGTTTAAAACAACCATCCCTTAAGACCTGACTATTGAGCTCTGGTTAACAGTCCGGCCTACCTGTGATATACATGGAAATGTGCTACACACATCTCACTTCAGAGTAAGACTGCCCAGTTGCAAGAAGTATAGTCAACAGTCTTCATCTGTTAGCTTTTTGAGGATATGCTTTAGCTGCACAGTTGCCTGGCCCAAGGGTCAACTTTGTGGGAGCAGCCCACATCCAGTCACTGGGCAAAGCAGGGATATAAAGGCCTGGCCATTTTGGCCTGACACAGGAAATTCTGATGTGGTCAATACTCACTCTAGAACTTTCTGCAGGGTTGGCGGAAACTTCGTCAAGCTGCTTTGCAATTTGGCCCCTTCCTCTTTTTAGAAGTGCTCCTTTCCCATCCTTGTCTAAGTGTTGATCTCTAATAAACATCTGGCATCTCAGACTCCATCTCAGTGGCTCAGGAGTAACAGCTGCTCTCAGGAGTGGTCTGAGAAAGCAGGCAATAAGATTGTTTTGAAGCTAGATCACTCATACGCACCCGGAAGACGACGCCATCACTGTTTGGGGTTTAGCATCAATAGCCTGTGGCATAAAGTGGCAGACCCATTGTTAAAACTTCCACTGGAGGTTAATTAGGAGGTTTTTACCAGTAGAAAGGAGTACACTAGGCTCAGCCTATCTAGTATTGGGTAAATATGGAAGAAATAGTAGCTATAAAGATAATGGAATTGGGTGACTATTTCTAAGTACCATGGATGCTCTACAGAAAGAAACTGTACAGCAAAGGATAAATGACAGCCAACTGAAATCCTGGCATGAAAACCAGTGAACCTCTTTGGTTCCATAAATACAATGAATTTATCTTCACACACAGCAGAGGGAAGAGAAAGTTGAGAACCACGCCCAGTACCTAATAGTATGAGTGACTTTATTTCGAAGAAAGTTAAATGTAAAACCACAGCAAGCCTTTATGTGTGGATGGGGGAAATGTGAGTTTGCTGGGAAAATCCCAAAGTTGTTGTGATACCTAGTCAATGTGGACTTATAGAAGCCAGGAGAATTTGCATAGAAGTGAATTCTGGGCTGGGTGTGATAGCTCATGCCTGTAATCCCAGCACTTTGGGAGGCCTAGGTGAGTGGATCACGAGGTCAGGAGATCATCGTGGCCAACATGGTGAAATCCCGTCTCTAATAAAAATATAAAAATTAGCTGGGTACCGTGGCACATGCCTGTAATCCCAGCTACTCGGGAGGCTGAGGCAGGAGAATCGCTTGAACCAGGGAGTCGGAAGTTGCAGTGAGCCCAGATCACGCCACTGCACTCCAGCCTGGGTGACAGAGTAAAACGCTGTCTCAAAAAAAGAAAAAGAAAAAGAAAAGAAGTGGATTCTGAGGATGTTTGATCAAGAAGACCAGAACATTAAATTTTATAGGCAAGCACTTATTGACTTTGGAACTCTTTCTCCAGATGCGCCCTAGCAAAGATTCCACTACAGTGTGAATTCACTACTAGGATAACTCCTAGAAGCATAGAAAAATGATGATCCATTCTGAGATCAGTTGAAATGTCAGAATTGTCATGGCAGATAGTGGAGAAAAGAAATCGAGGGCTCAGGGAAGTGGGCATCCTGAAATGAATATATCACGTAAGGTTGGAAAACCACCACATGATTACATTCCATAGGAAGGCCAAGAGGACACACTATTTGCCAAAAACACAGGAATGCAGTGATAAGAGGTGTACTAGAATCACTAAAAAGTTTAATGATGGCTTTCCTTTTCAAGTCAATGTTGACAATAGGAAAGCTTGTCACATAAATTGGCTTATTGAGAGCAACAGGTATAATAGGACCCGAAAAACATAAAATTAGGTAGCAGCATTTAACTTCCAGAAACCAAGGGATTGTAATCATTATAATGACTAGGCAGGTCAGGGTTGCACCCAAGAGAACCTGAGCTGAAAAGAGTTATGGAGGTAAAGTGCAATAAAATATCCCAAGGGTTATAGAAATGCATAACCAACAACAGCACTATCCTAGTTCTCTGACCCTGTGTCATGTGTGTAGGAGCATTTAGATATCATGCAGAATACCAACTGAACCATTTCACTGGTAACTTTTTATTGGTTAGGCAAGATGAGCAACAGGTGGCTGGTATATGTGAGGCCTCAACAAGTCATGTGCGCTCTAAAGGAAAGGAAATAAATTTTATGGACTACCACAACCATAAAATGTTTAGGGGTTCAATGGTTAGAGGTGTAGCAAGACACCCTCTCTAAAGTAAAATACAAATTATCACAGCTTGTACATCCACCACAGATAAAGAAGAACCACACTGGTAGACTTTTTCCATCCCTGAAATTGGTGCATTCCACGTCTACACTCAGGATGATATATCAGCCTTAAACGGGGTACAGAGAAGTAAAGAGCTTTACAACAGGTCCAAGCTGCAGTGCAGGCAGCCTTCACACTTGGACCATATGATCTGGCCCACTGTGGTGCAGGCAGTATCAGTGATGTGAAAAGATTTCATATAGTACGTCCAAGAACCACAAAGTAGGTCCCCTGAAATTTTAGGGCAAGTTCTTGCCATCAGCAATGCACAATTATACATCTTTTGAAAAATAATTCCAGGCAGACTAGTGAGCTATGGTAAAAATGAAATGCCTGACTATAGTTCACCAAGTGAACACGTGACCAGAATTGTCCATCATTAGTTGACTCCTGTGAGACCCACCAATTTATAAGTTAGTGTAGACCCAGGAGCAACCCATCATAATATGAAAGTGACTACACACAAACATGGTTGAAATCAGTCACTGTACCCTTCCCTCATCTGATTTTTATAGCTGTTTGGGGGATCTTGCATGATCCACTGAAGAAGAAGGAAAATACTCCTAATAAACATATTAGGTATAGTGCACCTGTTCATTAATTTTGGATAAAATTAGTGAAGTTATAATTTATTCAGACTCTTGGGCAATGGCAAAAGGCCTGTCTGACTTTGCAGGATTATGGAAGGAAAACAAAGTTTGGGGATGAGGAGGCCATGTTAGATATATGGGATGTCTATTAGGTGGATATATATGGGATGTCTATGAGATGGGCATATGGGAATGGACATGAAATGGGAATACACATGTCATATGTCAATGCTCACAAAGAAATATCAATCACAGAAGACTCAGTAATCAACTAAGTACACAAAATAACCCAAGCAGTTAGTGTCAGCCAACCTCTGTATGTAACCTCTCCAGTGCTAAGAGAAAAAAATGAATTAAGAGACCACAGTGGCAGAAAAGGAGATTATGCATGTGCCAATGCATGGACTCCCAGCTTTGAAGTCCAATTTAGCTGCTGAATTTCCATCCTACCAACACCAGATATCAGTGTGGAGCCCTTGATGCAACACTATTCTTCAAAGAGTCCAACCAGTCATATAAGCCACCTCCATTATGGAAGTGCCATTCATTTATGCTCACAGGACTAGATTTAACATGTATTCCAGGCATGAGTTTGCTTTTTCTGTCCAAAAGCCTTAGTCATCATTCTAGCTGAGGGATTATGAAATTCCTGATCCACCAATATGTAATCTAACATAACACTTCCTCAGACCAGAAGACCATTTACAACAGGGGAAGTGCCATTGTGGGCCCATACCATGACATTCACTTGCTATATCACAAACTCTATCCAGATGCTGCTAGTCTAATAGAGCCTTGGAATGATTTGCTAAATGAGTAGCTAAAGCCCAAATCAGAGGCAGTGCTCTATGAGGATGGGGTGCCGTTCTCTGATATGCAGTATTCACGTGGAATCAAAGGATTTTGTGCAGCTTTGTGTGTCTGATAAGAATGCAAGGGCTGCAGAACCAAGAAGTAGAAGCAGGAACGGCTCCTGTCCTACAGCAAATAAAGATCCTTGGAGAACTTGGTGCTTCCTGTCCCTGCAACTGTGCTTTGGAAAGGCCCTGATCTATTAAAAGGTCACAGTTTCACCAGAAGACACAATAAAAGCTCCGTAGAATTAAAAGTTATGAGCGTTGTCCGGAGATTTGGAGGAAAAAAGGAGTCACCATCTCAGCAGGAGTAACTGAGTTAAATCATTAAGGGTTAGGACTGCTGTTATACAATGGAGACAGTGAGAAATACATATAAGACTCAGATGATTCAGTTGAGTGCCTCACAGTAATCCCTTGCCCAGCTGTAAGTGTAAATGGACAGATCCAGCAATGCAGGCATGAGGAGGACATGGTAACCATAGATCAGACTTCTTGCAGAGGACAGTCTGAGTAATGCTACCAGTTACATGACCAAGGACAGTAGACATAGTGCCTGATGGTGCAGGACCTAAAATGAATAGTATAGGAGAAATAAAGTTGATAGCAATATTGGTCCTGAGATCAACTACAGCAGAGCAACTGTAGTTAACTCTGCTAACCTCCTTCTTTTCAATTTCCACTAAGGAAAAGTG
The DNA here is from genome assembly GCF_043159975.1 of Macaca nemestrina. NCBI lineage: Eukaryota > Metazoa > Chordata > Mammalia > Primates > Cercopithecidae > Macaca > Macaca nemestrina. The sequence goes on along the minus strand of NC_092135.1, from coordinate 78,342,540 downwards.
GCCCACCAGAATCCTGGAGGAGCCAGGATGTTACTCAAACATATGTGTAGAAATACATACAAATGACAAAACAGGTAGACTGTGACAGATATAGAGATGTGCCACCCAAATCCTCCATCAAGTAAGGACTTGCTGCCTTGGGGTTGCCTGAACTGATTAGTTATCTATTGCTGCTAACAAGTTATCCCCACCATTCAGCAGCTTAAAACAAGGATTTTATCTCAAATTTATGTGGGTCATGAATTAGCACATGGCTTTGCTGGGTGCCTCTTGCTCAAGTCCTGTCCCGGGATTGTAGTCAAGCTATCACCTGGGGGCTGCAAGTGTATCTGAAGGGTCTATTGTGTGTGTGGGTGTAGAGGGGCCACTTCCAAGCTTACTGATGTGGTCCCTCAGGTCCTTCACAATGTGAGCCTCTCCAGGGGCGACCTCGCAACATGGCAACTGGCTTCCCCAAACTGAGTGATCCAAGAGAAAGTGTGAGGGGAAGCCTCACCGAAGATCATGACCTTTTTAGGACAGCCTACATTCTGTGACTGAGTAAGCCATGACTAGAAAGGACCAGACCACTCTGGCATGAATCACTCTGACCAATAATACTCACCTTGAAACTCCATGACAGGTTGACCCAAGCATTGTCAGGCATACATTACACTCAGATTCTTCCTCTGGCCAATCCTGCTTCCTCTTTTCTTTGTCTCACAAGAATTGAGCCCTAATTTTGTATTTCAAAGTCTATCTCCGTGTCTGCCCATGGAAAACCTAATCCTTTTCCTTCCTGTATAGTAAAATTCACTGGGGGAGGGGAGTATTTTATTTCCTACCTGGCTGATTGTTTTCCTGCTGGGAATCTCCAAGTCCTCTGATATGGTTTGACCCTGTGTCCCCACCCAAATCCCATGTCAAATTGTAATCTTCAGTGTTGGAAGAGAGGCCTGGTGGCAGTTGATTGAATCTTTTGGAGTTCCACCTTTAGAAGGTTGTTTTCATAATAGATTTCCAACCAGATCTGGCTGTTTGGAAGTGTGTAACACCTCCCCTTTCACTCTCTCTCTCTTCCTGGTAGCCATGTGAAGATGTACCTGCTTTCCCTTCGCCTTCCACCATGATTTTAAGTTTCCTGAGGCCTCCCCAGAAGCAAAAGTCTGTACAGCCCACAAAACCATGAGCTGATTAAACCTCTTTATAAATTGTCCAGTCTCAGGTATGTCTTTATAGCAGTGTGAGAACGGACTACTACATCCTCTTTTCTAATACACTACTTCCTCTCCACTGGCCAGATCTAGAAACTGAAGGACAGGAAGGGCCATTCTCTCCCATACTACAAATGGTCTTGTTCTACTTTTTTCAAGTTGGAGGGTACCTCCTGGCCTTATATTTAATTTGTGTGTGTGTGTGTGTGTATGGAGGTGATAGAGACATTGGGGAGAAGTTCTCAGAGACTTTTCTAGAATTAAGGAGTCCATGTTACTCTTACTAATTTAACCTAAAGACACAACGAACTTATAATTTTTTTTCTTTTAATTTTACCAAACTGATGTACTAAACAAATAATATTATCATATGAGAGGTTTTCTCATAAAAGTGCATGGAAATTGTTAGAAGGCATATCAAATGAAACAACTCGGTCTTATTTTTGTTTTTGTTAATAATCTAGTGATTAGAAATGTTTAAAATTTGGATGCACATACTAATGTTCCATCTAAAAATATATATTATTTAATAAAATAAGAATCCTCCAATTCTTTGAAAAGTACCAAATGATCAAACGCAGTACATACGATTTAGAAGGAGAAGCATAATAAAAATGCAAATTAATTCAAAGGTCCATAATGAGATCATTTGGCCATATGGCCACTAATGAAGTTTCTAATTGCTAGAACATCAACACCCAAGTCAGAAGGCAAAGGGGAAAAATTCTACTGTATTTTAATTTCCTTAAAAGATTTTGAATTTTAAGAAATAGTTTCCATCTCTGAAACATTTTTACACCAAAGTGTATTGAAAAACTTGCACTACATGAAGTTTTAAAAAAAGTCTGAATTATAAATAATTCTCCATGCTGTAGGATGAAAAAAAAATTAAAATGTTATATCCATAATTTAGCATACAAAATGTATGCCAACAGGGATTCTATAATGAATAAAATTAATTTATTCATTCATCCAAGAGATTAATTAGCATCTATAATGTGCCAGGAACTGTTCTAGGCACTGGAGGGATACATCAGAAACCAAAACACATATAAACCCCTGTCTTCATAGAGTCTTCATTCTACTCAGGGAGGCAGAAAGTGAAATAATAAATTTAACAATAATAAAACTAATACATTAAATAGCAAAACGTTCTAAAAATAAACGCAGAGGAGTGATATGAAGAGTAGGTATGGAAATGTGTAGAATGTTTAAATTCTGTGTTGAGAAAAGACCTCACTGAGAAGATGACGAGTTGATTTGGGTTTCCTCCTGGGGAGGAGCCCTCAAGGGTGGAGGCAACAATTGCAAAGTCCCTGAGGCAGGATTCAACCTGGCACATGTAAGAAATAGCAAGGTGGCCAGTGTGGCCATTGAGGAGTGAAGGAGGGTCAAGTACAATGAATAGGTTCTGAAAAGCAATACAGAGGAGGGGAAGGTCATATATACCCTTAGGCCATATTGGATTTACTCTAAGGGAGCAAAGAAGATTTAGAAGGGTTTCCTGCATAGATGGCATGGCAGGATCTTATTCAGGCTTCATTAGAATCACTCCGGTTGATGTTATGAGTAGTAAAATGAAGCATAATTAGAACCAGGGAGGCAAGTTCAGAGCTATTGCAATGATAAAGGTGAGAGATGATAGGGACTTGTCCAGGATGATGGCAGCAGGGCTGGGGAGAAGTGGTCAGATTCTGTAGTACATAGGATTTCCCAAAGGTCCAGATTAAATGTTGTGGTTTTTAGTGGTAAAAACCATTAATACTAAAATATCTGTACCTGCATTTTATCAAACATGGTTTATAAAAAATCATGATGCTAAATTTGTCTGTGACCTTTACTATCTGTCGGCTTGTTTTGCTCATTTTAGCAGAGACGTATTTCTGAAGTTTAGCACTTAACACTGGCCTGTAGAAGATGTCTTATTGATGAAGCTTTTGATGATGTCCTAGTTTGATATTGAATAATAAGAATAAAATGTTCAAGAATCTATACACTTTTGCCCTATTATCAGGTTAAAAATGGTCCTTGGAGGAACATACTATTGAATACATTCTTTACCTTAGTCAATTCTAGGTAAGCAGAAATTAACCCTTAGCTGCCAGTTAAGGAGCCTAAAAGGGGCAGGGCAGAGAGCTGACTGTGTTTACAAGGAGCATTTGCACTTTTTTACTAACACAACTACCCTCACCCCTCAAAGATGGAATCTTTGACTCAATGATTGTTCAAATACCCAGCAAAGTTTTGCTTTACATTAAACTCCTCATCATATTTGCAGAATGATCAAACGTTATTTTTCTAATTGAAAAGAACCAACACATGTGACAATCTATGGCAACTCTTTGTGAAGTAACCTAAGGACTCCTAAAGAGCCTTAAATATCCAGCATTTTTCTCCAGTATTCTTCTGCTAGTTTTCTGCATGTTTTCCCTTCCCTTTCCTCTCATTCTCTCCTATCCCTGGACTCTACCCATGTGTCAAGCCTCAGTGCTCAAGTGACACTTCCTCCATGAAAAATTCACCATGTTTTTCCAATCAAAAAGTAATCTTTTCCCCTCCTCTCCTACCAGTGTCTATTTCTTTTGTTTCTCTCTTTGCCTTTTAAAATGGTTAGAATTTCTTCCCTTTTCAATTCCTACCACAGCCATTATAATATAATCTTTCTACTCTCCAGTTTCCAGAACAGTGCCTTGTGAATATTTCTTGATTTTATTGCATATCTAGTGGGCCTGTGTTTATAATTAGATCTAGCCAAAAATAAATGGCAATTCTTCAAACACTTAGCATTGTGGTCGATATTAGGAATATTAATGCCAATTGTATTAAGTTAGCTCACTGATGATTCTGGAGGAGAGCCTAAGTAAAGAAAGCCAAATTATTAGCATTTTAAAATCGCAAGAAAAGAGACAAAGACTAATGAGATAAGAATAAAGTAAGATAGTCATTGGACATCAACCAGAAAAAGTAGATTCCCCAAATAAGAACAGGAAGCAAGATCTGGACTAGTCTAAACATGGAAGAAAAAAAACAAAAATAAAACTGTGTACAGGATTTAATATCAGGAATATCAAATAAAATTTAAATATCAGGGAAAATGAAAAATGCTAAAATTAAAATGATTCTAGAGATGTAAGAAGATGACAGAAACAAAAAGAATGAATAAATTAAGAAACTAAAGGCAGTTCATTCATTGTCCAAACAACATCCATGGATATGACAAATCAATTATGTGTTTGAAACATTTATAATCAGTTCACTGTGGAATTTCATCTATGAATATCTTTCCCAAAATAGAAATATAATGCTGATCATGAATAAGTTAAAGTCAAAGTCAAAAACATATCAGTATGCCATATTTTGGAAGAAGGCACAACATTGCTGGAAAGAGCTCATTGCTGTTAATATAGGGTAATCTACGATGAACCTCTTTAAAATAAGTTGAAGAAATGAGCTAACACACAGCATTGGATTATCAAATCAGATTCACATGACTCAGAGATCTTAATAACAACTTGGACTATAAATAATTACTAAAATACAAGAGATTCAAGAATCCCAGGTGAAGCAGAACAAGGTCGAAGACATCAAGGGTGGTGAGATGTACCTCTAAATAGTTAAGGTCTGGAAAGGAGGCTTTGAGTTCCTTAAACAGCGGGACCTGTTTAAGCTACGTTATGTCTCCATTTCATATCTCGTAGGGTTTTATAGCCTATGTGACATTCTCCAAGGAGCCATGTATCACAGATCCTGAGTTCTGCCTATTACAGGTACAGTAACTCTAAATCAGGGACATACTGCTAATGGTATTTCAGAGATTAGGTCTCTTTCTCCTAGCAAATAGCATTAGTCTATTTATCCAAATGTCCATTCAACGAGATTAGACTGGGTCACCTGCCTTCTTTTCTTTACTTAGGGAACATCCCCTGGTGAAAGGAGAGAATGTATTCCATGGATCCCTGTCCATTGCTTTAATACCTTCCTCCCAAAGAAGTTTAAGATGTTATTTCTCATGACGATGTAATACTTTAATAAGCAAATATAAGTTGATTGTAGGACAGTGGGGGAAAAAAGAATTTTACAAGAGTTAAGATAAACCAGTGATTATGAAATCCCGGAGTCTACAATTTAGAGATAAGGAACTGAGGATGACATTTGGAGAAAGGATAAAATAAATAAGTCTATTGAGGATATTTTGGTAGCCTAACGGAAACACAAGCTGAGGCGTTCAAACCTGCAAATAATGTAGGACGTTCTCTTGTGATTGGTAGCAACAGTGATTCCTAAGCTAGCCACTCTGCCATTGATTGTGAGCTCCCCTCTCTTCATAATCAACTTACACAGGCTTAGAAAATATAAACTATATATAATAGAATATTAAAATGAAACCCCTACTGCTCCCTGCAGGTGAACAGGAAAACATTAGATGCTCCATCCCTAAGTGGGTGGTAAGACAGACCATTTTGCCTAGAACCCCATAGAGGATGTGAGCTGTTGGGACCTCGACAGCAAAGACTTTGAGGAGTGGACGGATGTTGCAGGGAAACATTTGCAGTGAGAGTATCTGAGGAAACCAAGAATATCTTTCCCAGAAAGAGTCAGCTTAAAATAATTGCCAGGTTCAGAAAGCACCAAGTGTCTTAGGAGAGAACAAGTCAGGTAATAACTTTCCTGTTCCCTGCCTCTTGCCTCTCTGCTGCTTCTACCCTCCAGACTGCTCTCATTAGCAACCTGAAGGAAAAACTGAAAACAGCACAGCAATAAGGAAAGAGGCAAACAAGATCGCGCTTTCCTTTATTCAAGTTCTGCCACTGCCAGTCTCAATTAGGGGGAAGGAAAAAATTTCATTTTAAATCAAAACAAAGTCTGATTCTTATCTGGGACTGGACACTTTTTGTTACTGAGTTGAGAATGTGAGGTGTGTATGATTTCAATTACCTGAGAGTAATCAGAAAAACTTTTATCCAGTTGTCAAGGTGAGGCCAACACCATTGATTAGATTTAAAGAGACCTGAGGGGACAAAATAAAATTGCTTTTGCAATTATACCTTGCGAAAACTGCTTGTTCAATGTATTAGTCACATTTATTCACTAACTTTAATCTTAATATCCTGTCAGAAAACATAATTAGCATAGCTGAAAATTTTTTAACTGAAAAACAAACAAACAAAAAAAATCAGACTGATGCTAAAGGAAAAAGCATATGATTTAAACCATTGTTTCCATTCATTAAAATAATAAATTAAAATTGGCGTGTAATCCAAAAGTACATATTTGTCATTTAACAACCTAAGAAAATGCATATAGGCAAAAAAAGAAAGAAAGAAAAATCATCATGCCGTATCTTGCAGATAATAGGCACTATTAACACTAGATTACATCTTTTTCAGTGTTTCATACAGGGAATCATCTGCAAATCTTTTTTCACCAAATAATGTATTAAAATTTTATTCCAATAAATGTAAATAGTTTTAAGTTTGAGTGGTTTTGTAGACTATTGAATTTAACCATGCTAATGTTAATGTTATTCTTCAATTTTACATTATTATAAACAACACTCTTCGTACCCTTTCATTGTAGATTTTTCCTACGTTTCCACTCATTTTTAGGATGAATTCTTGGAAATAGAACAGGAGGGTCAATATATGTAAATTTTATGCCAAATTGCTCCAGATAAATATTAGACTAATTTCTATTTCGTCCTTAGCCATGTATGAAAATCAACTTAATCTTTATTTATTCAAGAATTGAAAAGTGGTACCTTATTACTACATGTATTAGTTTCCTAGAACTACCATAACAAAATACAACAAATGGTTGGCTTAGGAAACTAATGCAGGAGCAGAAAACTAAATACCGCATGTTTTTACTTGTAAGTAGGGGCTAAATAATAAGAACACAGGGACACATAAAGGAGAATAAGGCACACTGGGACCAATCGGAGCATGGAGGGTGGGAGGAGGGAGAGTATCAAGAAAAATAACTAATGGGTAGTAGGCTTGACACCTGGGTGATGGAAATAATCTGTACAACAAACTCCAGTGATACATGTTTACCTGTGTAACAAATCTGCAGATGTACTGCTGAACTTAAAAGTTAAAAAAAATTAAAATTAAATATGTGATTTTTACTCTCAAAAAATGAAAATAATACAATGAAAATGTGTTACATCACAGTTATGGAAGCTAGAAGTACATAATCAAGGTGTCAACAGGGTCACGGTCCCTTTGAAATTTCTAAGAAAGCATCCACCATCACCTCTTCAGGACTCTGGTGGTGGTCAGCAATTCTTAGTGTTCCTTAGTTGGCAGCTGCATCACTCCAATTTCTGCCCCTGTCATTATGTGGCATTCTCCCTGTGTGTCTTTGTGTCCAAAATTTCCTCCTCCTAAAAGAATAGCCATGTTGGATGAGGGCCCACCCTAGTGATTTCAACTTGATTACACTTGAAAAAACCCTGTTTTAAAACAATGTCACATTTACAGTTTCTAGGAATTAGGGCTTCAACATATCTTTTGGGAGAACATTATGCTACCCTAATCTATGTCTCTTTGATTATAAGTGTAGTTGAGAATTTTCCATATTTTATTTGAATCATATTTTTTTGTTCTTGATCCTTTGTGTATTTTTCTAGTAAAGATAGAGATTTTCAAAAAACCTTCACTGGTAAAGCCTTTTAATACATTAGGCATGTTAGTTTTTTATAGAATATATGCTGTAAATATTTTCCTGTTTATAAATGGCCCTTTAATTTCCCTTATTCTGTTTTCTCCCCACCGTATAAAAGTTTAAAATATTTATTTAATTAAATCTAGTAACATTTTCCTTTGTGGTTGCGGACATCAGTGTCCTGATTTTTCTTAAAAAATCTATCCTGACAAAAGCATTACATTTACATTTATAATCATGTCTATTTTTTTCTAACGGTTTATTGAATATTTAGGTTTTAATCTATCTGGATAGATACACTTGGTGCTTTCTGAACCTGGCAATTATTTTAAGCTGACTCTTTCTAGGAAAGATATTCTCGGTTTCCTCAGATATTCTCACTACAAACGTTTATTTTAACGAAAGATGTGACAAAAAGTTGAAAAATAGTTCCAACTTTATATATATATAAACTATAAGATATGTAGTTATATTGTTAAAATCTGATCAGCCAAGACTATGAAGAGGCCTATAGTTTGACAAAATCAGATTTATTGACTCAGAGTGAGAAAAGGCATTCCTTAGGACTGAATACTGCTCTCCAAAGGAGGGAGGAGACTAGCATCGGGAAACTTTGGAGGATGTAGAGAAATCAAGGATCAGTTCTGGAGTGGTGACTGTTTGTGAGGTGTGAGAAGCTGGATTAACTAGGGATTGAGGGCAAGGATGGCTTAGCAATCGGGTATCCCAGTAATAGACAAGCATAGCAGCCGTCTGGGGACATCATCAGTAAGAAAGCAGTAGCTACTCAGAAAGAATGTTGCTTTGGCATTTTATAGATGCTGCATCAATTTAGAAGAAACAGAGGCTCCTGTCAACTGTGGAGCTGCCTCTATCTGCTTCTGTACTGTTGGTCTTATAAATGGCAGAATTGTTTTTCTTTTTCTTGTCAAAGTTGATTTTCCGTCTCACAGTTCCAGAAAAGCTTTTATTCTGTCAGTATGATTTATTAAATATAATAAATGTGATACATAATTATGTATTATAGATTCATATTTTATGACAACCTATTACTTATACTTAGTAATCTGAAATACAACTGGAATCATAGTTTTGTATCTACTTTGACCATTTCTAAGCTTTTTCTTTTACTCTAAGAGCTTTCTGATTCTACCAACTCCAGAATTATATTGCTTTGATTGTTATGCTTTCTACTAGTTCTTTTTTAGTCTCTTTCTATGTCTTGATTGATTCTTGATTTCATTTTTTTAAATCTTAAATAACAAGTTTAATGATATTAGTATTGCAAAATTAACTTCAACTATGAATATCAGAAAAACCAATATAACTGTTGTATTTTAGAAGATAAGTCATCTACAGCAGATAGAGTGTCCCGCTGTGTCAAGAAGCAGGCTCTTTCTGTATTTATTTCTCAATTGTATATAGTCTTAATTTTATGGTGCATGAGAGTAGCAATCATGTTCCTCGCTGAAGGATGGAGAAAAAAATGAAGATTAAGGAGGAAATGAAGATGAAGAAAAAGCAAAGATACGTGCACCTTGCTTCTTTAGGAAGGCTTCAAGAAACTGCCATGGGATACTGCTGTTTACATCTCACTGGCAAGTGATGTCACATGGCTATACCTACGTAATGGAAGGCTGACGAATATTATCTTTATTCTGGGCTACTATGAGCTCAGCTAAAATTTCCATTACCGTGGAAGAACAGGATAGCACATATATAGGAGCAACTAATAGTCTCTACTTAATCATGTCCACTATCTCTTTACCAGTCTTTTTAACAATATTTCCTTTTTCTTTCATTATTATCAAAGTTAGTTTTTGTACTTGTTACATTAAAATGTATCATCAATACTTCTCTAAGTTGTATTATAAAAAACACCTGTCCTGAGAAATCCCTTCTATACCCCCCATTTTGCCCCATACATGCAACTACTAGGAAATCTTTGAGTACTTCGTTTTTAAACTATTTTTCAAGAAAAATACATTTATGCTGCCATTAAAAAATGTTTTTGTTTTCCATGTTTGATAAGGATATGTGTTTTTCACCATTATTTTTCCTTGAGTCATATATTTCCCCTGCAACCAGAATCCAATTTATTACATTATAATTCTTGGTTAGATTAACATTCCATTTTAATGTAATCATGACTAAATAAATGCTAAAAGCTATCATATAGTGTAATATGATTTCATTTTTATATAGTCCCCCAATTAATAATCTTTCTTTGCTTAACTTTTGTGTACAGTATATAGTGAAAGATTAAAACAAGGAAGCAAATTAACATAACCATCATCTTCTATAGTTACCTTTTATTCTGTGTGTGTGTGTATAGCAAATTTTCAATAGACAACACAGTATTACTAACTATAGTCCTTCTGAGGTAGGAGGCAGGAGGGCCTTGTCTCCAGATCAGATTGAAGACTGGCCAAAACTGAGAAGAGGTGCTGGAAACACCTCTCATTGTCCATCAGCATCAGGTACTTCCACCAGCACTATGACAATGTAACCATTGCCATGGCAACACCTAAAAGTTACAGCCCATTTTCTAGCTATTTCTAAATACCCCACCCTTTAATTAGCATGTCATTAATAGCAGGTATAAGAATGACTGAAAACTGCCCCAACACTGCTACTCTCCTTGCACTGCCTATGGCGTAGCCCTGCTCTGCACAGTGATCATGGAACTGTAACACTGTTGCTCATTAAAGCTGCTCCCTGGCCAGGTGCGGTGGCTCATGCCTGTAATCCCAGCCCTTTGGGAGGCCAAAGTGGGCAGATCACGAGGTCAGGAGATTGAGACCATCCTGGTTAACACAGTGAAACCCCATCTCTACTAAAAATACAAAAAGAAAAATTAGCCGGGTGTAGTGGTGGGCTCCTGTAGCGCCTGTAGTCCCAGCTACTTGGGAGGCTGAGGCAGGAGAATGGCATGAACCCAGGAAGCAGAGCTTGCAGTGAGCCAGGATCACCTCACTGCACTCCAGCCTGGGCGACAGAGCGAGACTCCATCTCAAAAAAAAAAAAAAAGAAAAGAAAAAAAAAGCTGCGTCCTTCCACCACTGGCTCACTCGAATTCCTTCCTGAGTGAAGCCTAAAACCTGCCCTGCATGACTTCTGCTACACATTTCATCTCTGGACTTGTGTATACTATCTCACTGCAATTTATTTTAATTTTTAGTTTTAAAATTGTTCTGGGTACATAGTAGGTGTGTATATTTATGGGATATGTGTGATATTTTGATACTGGCATACAATGCATAATAATAATATCAGAATAAATGGGGTATCTGTCCCCTCAAGCATTTATCTTTTGTGTTGTAAGCATTCCAGGTATACTATTTTAGTTATTTTGAAATGTACAATAAATTATTGTTGACTTTAATCACCCTGTTGTGCTATCAAATACCAAATCTGTTCTTTTTCTCTAAGTATATCTTTGTACCCATTAACCAGTCCCAATCCCCCTCCCCTACCACTACTCTTCCAAACCTCTGATAAACATCCTCTTACTCTCTATCTCAATGAGATCAGTTGTATTAATTTTTGGCTACAGTGAATGAATGAGAACATGTGACACTTGTCTTCCTATGCCTGGCTGATTTCACTTAACATAATGTCTTCTAAGTCCATTCATGTTGTTACAAATGACAAGATTTCTATTTTTTATGACTGAATAGTACTCCATAGTCTATACTTACCACATTTTCTTTATCCATTTATCTGTTGATACACATGTAGATTGCTTCCAAATCTTGGCTATTGCGAATAGTGCTGCAATAAATATAGGAGAACAGCTATCTCTTCAATATATTGACTTCATTTCTTTTGGGTATACACCAAGCAGTGGGATTGTTGGATCATATGGTAGCTCTACCTTTAGTTTTTTGAGAAACCTCCAAACTTTTCTCCCTAGTGGTTGTATTAATTTACATTCCCACCAGTTGTGTATGAGGTTTCCTTTTTCTCCACATCCTTGTCAGCATTTGTTATTATCTGTTTTTTTGGATTAAAACAATTTTAACTGAGATGAGATCATATCTCATTTAGTTTTTATCTGCATTTTTCTGATAACCAATGATGTTGAGCACCTTTTCATATGTCTGTTTGCCATTTGTATGTTTTCTTTTCAGAAATGTCTGTTCAGATATTTTGCCAATTTTTTAATCAGATTATTAGATTTTTTCCTATAGAGTTGTATGAGTGCAATATATATTATGGTTATTAATCCCTTGTCAGAACAGATAGTTTGCAAATATTTTCTTCCATTCTGTAGGTTGTCTCTTCATGTTGTTGATTGTGTTCTTTGCTGTGCAGAAGCTTTTCAACTCGGTGTGATGTGATCCCATTTGTCCATTTTTGCTTTGGCCGTCTGTGCTTATTATTATTCAAGAAATCTTCACCCAGTCCAATGTCCTGGATCATTTCTCCAATATTTTATTTTAGTGGCTTAAGAGTTGGAAGTCTCAGATTTAAGTCTTTATTCCATTTTGATTTGATTTTTGTATATAGCAAGAGATAGGGATCTAGTTTCACTCTTCTGCATATGAATATTCAGTTTTAACAGCATCATTTATTAAAGAGACTGTTCTTTCTCCAGGGTCTATTCTCAGCCACTTTGTTGAAAATTAGATTACTGTAGATGTACACATTTATTTCTGGGTTCTCTATTATGTTTTATTGTTCTATGTGTCTGTTTTTATGCCAGTGCCATATTGTTTTGGTTACTGTAGCTCTGTAGTATAATTAGAAGTCAGGTAATGTGATTCCTCCAGTTTTTATTATTTTACTCAGGATAGCTTTGGCTGTTGTTATTCCATATGAATTTTACATTGTATCCTCTTTCTAATTATGTGAAGAATATCATTGCTACTTTGCAAGATGTTGCATTAAATCTATCAATTACTTTAAGTATTATGGACATTTTAATAATATTGATTATTCCAAATCATGAACATGGAATATCTTTCCTTTTTTGGTTTTCTTCCTTTTCTTGCCTCAATGTTTTATAATTTTCATTATAAAGATCTTTCACTTCTTTGGTTAATTTAATTATTAGGTGTTTTATTTGTAGCTATTATAAATGGGATTACTTTCTTGAATTCTTTTTTAGATTATTGACTGTCAGCATACAAAAATCCTACTATTTTTAAATGCTGATTTTTTTTATCCTGCAACATTACTGAATTTGTTTATCAGTTCGAATAGTTTTTTGGTAGAGTCTTTAGGTTTTTCTAAATATAAGATCACATCATCTGCAAACAAGGATAATTTGATTTTCCAATTTGCATGCCCTTTATCTCTTTATCTTGTCTGATTGCTGTAGCTAGGACTTCCAGTACTGTGTTGAATAACAATGGTGAAAGTGGACATCCTTGTCATGTTTCAGATTTTAGAGAAAAGGATATTCATATTTCCCCAATCGCTATGATACTAGCTATAGGTCTGTCACATATAGTATTTTCTGTGTTGAGGTATGTTCATTTTGTACCCAGTATTCAGAGGATTTTTATCATGAAGGAATGTTGAATGTTATAAATGCTTTTTCAGCATCAATTGAAATAATCATATGGTTTGTCTCCTTTATTCTGTTGATATGTGTGTTATATTTACTGATTTGCATGTTGATATGGTCTGGCTGTGCCCCCACCCAAATCTCATCTTGAATTGTAATTCCCATGATCCCCACATGTTGTAGGGCTGATCCAGTGGGAGGTAATTGAATTATGGAGGTGGTTTTCCTCAAACTATCCTCGTGATAGTGAGTTTTCACGAGAGCTGATGGTTTTATAAGGGGCTTTTCCCCCTTTGCTTGGCACTTCTCCCTGTTGCCACCATGTGAAAAAGTACATGTTTGCTTCCCCTTCCACCATGATTATAAGTTTCCTAAGGCCTCCTTAGCCATGTTGAACTGTGAGTCAATTAAACTGCTTTACTTTATAAATTACCCAGTCTTGGGTATGTCTTTATTAGCAGCATGAGAACGGACTAATACAGTAAATTGGTACCAGAAGTGGGGAGCTGCTATAAGAATACCTGAACATGTAGAAGCAACATGGGAACTGGGTAACAGGCAGAGGTTGGAACAGCTTGGAGGGCTCCCAAAAAGACAAGAAAATGTGGGAAAGTTTGAAACTTCCTGGAAACTGATGAATGGCTTTAACCAAAATGTTGATAGTGATATGGACAATAAAGTCCAGGCTCAGGTGGTCTCAGATGAATATGAGGAAATTGTTGGGAACTGGAGCAAAGGTGACTCTTGTTATGCTTTAGCAAAGAGACTGGCGGGATTTTGCCCCTGCCCTAAAGATCTGTGTAAGTTTGATCTTGAGAGAGAGAACTTTGGGTATCGGGCAGAAGATATTTCTAAGCAGCAAAGCATTCAAGAGGTGACAGAGCCTAAAACTTTGGAAAAATTTCAGCCTGACAATGCAGTGGAAAAGAAAAACCCATTTTCTGGGCAGAAATTCAAGCCGAAGTAATGAGGAGCCAAATGCTAATGGCCAAGACAATTGAGAAAATGTCTCCATGGCATGTCAGAGGCCTTTGCAGCAGTGCCTTCCATCCCAGGACTGGAGGTCTAGGGGTGAAAAATGGTCTCCTGGACTGCATCCAGGGCACTCCTGATGTGTGCAACCTTGGGACTTGGTACTCTGCATCCCAGTCACTCCAGCCATGGCCAAAAGGGGCCAAGGTATACAACTTGGGCCATGGATTCAGAGGGTGCAAGCCCCAAGCCTTGGCAGCTTCCATGTGGTGTTGATCCTGAGGATACACATAAGTTAAAAATTAAAGTTTGGGAATTGCCACCTAGATTTCAGTAGATGTATGGAAATGCCTGGATGGCCAGGAAGAAGTTTGCCATAGGGGTGAAGCCCTCCGTCATAGAGAACTTCTGCTCAGGCCATATGGAAGGGAAATGTGGAGTCAAAGCTCCCACAAAGAGTCCCCACTGGGGCACTGCCCAGTGGAGCTGGGAGAGGAGGGCCATCATCCTCCAGACCCCAGATGATCTGTCAAATGATGAAAATGGGATGTTGAAGTCTTAAGCTATTGTTATATTGGGGCCAATCTCTCTCTCTAACTCTGCTAACATTTTTTTTAATATATCTGTGTGCTCATATGTTGAATGCATGTATTATTTACAATTGTTATATCCTCATGCTGAATTGACAACTTTTTCTTTGTCTGTTTTCACAGTTCTTTGTCTTAAAATTTATTTTATCTAAAGGGAGTATAGCTACTTCTTCTCTTATTTTGTTTCAATTTGTCTGGAATATCATTTTCCTTCCCTTTATTTTTAGTTTATAAGTGTCTTCATAGGTGAAGTGCATTTCTTGTGGGCAACAGATCATTGAGTCTTGTTTTATTATACATTCAATTACTCTGTCTTTTGATTGGAGAGTTTAGTCCATTTACATTCAATGTTATTATTGATAAGCAAGGACTTACTCCTGCCATTTAGTCATTTGATTTCTGGTTGTTTTCTGATTTCTTCTTTCTTGTTTCTTTCCTTCCTGTCTTCCTTTTTGTGAAGGTGATTTTCTCCAGTGGTATGTCTAATTTCTTGCTTTTTATTTTTTGTGTATCAGTTGCAGGCTTCTTGATATAAGGTTACCACAAGGCTTACAAATAACATCTTTTTTTTTTTCTTTTTCTTTTTTTTTTTTTTTTGAGACAGAATCTCGCTCTTTCACCCAGGCTGGAGTGCAGTGGCATGATCTTGGCTCACTGCAAGCTCCGCCTCCCAGGTTCACACCATTCTCCTGCCTTAGCCTCCCAAGTAGCTGGGACTACAGGCACCCACCACCACACCCAGATAATTTTTTGTATTTTTGGTAGAGATGGGGTTTCACCATGTTAGCCAGGATGGTCTTGATCTCCTGACCTTGTGATCCACCCACCTTGGCCTCCCGAAGTGCTGGGATTACAGCCGTGAGTCACCGCGCCCAGCCCAAATAACATCTTATAATGCACTACTTTAGACTGATGGTGATTTAACACTGATTGCAAAAACAAACTAACAAACAAGCTATAAGAAAACTTATAGAAACTCCACACTTTAACTTTGTTCCCCTGCTTTTTTACTTTTTGTTGTTTCTGTGTATATCTTATTATACTGTCTATATCTTGACAGTATAATATTATTTTTCATAGGTTCATGATTTAGTCTTTCTACTCAAGATATGAGTAGTTTACACACCACAATTACAGTGTGACAATATTCTGTGTTTTTCTGTGTGCTTACTATTACCAGTGAGTTTTGTACCTTCAGATTTTTGATTACTTGTTCATGTCGTTCTTTTCAGATTGATGAATTCCCTTTAGCATTTCTTATAGGACAGGCCTGGTGTTGATGAAGTTCCTCAGCTCTTGCTTTTCTGGGAAAATTTTTATTTCTCTTTCATGATTGAAGGGTATTTTCACTCGTTAAACTATTATAGGATGAAAGTTTTTTTTTTTTCCTTCAGTACTTTAAATATGTTATGCCACTCTCTCCTGGCCTGTAAGGTTTCCACTGAGAAGTTGGCTTCAGTGGAAGATCAGAAATATAGAAGCTCTGTTGTATATTTGCTTCTTTTCTCTTGCTGACTTTAGGATCCTTTCTTTATCCTTGACATTTGGAAGTTTGATTATTAATTATATTGAAGTAGTCTTGAGTTAAATCTGCTTGGTAGTCTAAAAACCTTCTTGTACTCAAATATTAATATTTTTCTCCAGGTTTTGAACATTCTCTGTTATGCTTTTGCATAAACTTTATATATATAAAGTTTATATATATATATATAAAGTTTATGCAAAAAAATGTATATATACCTCTTCTTTCAGGCCAATAATTCTTAGATTTGCCTTTTTTGAGGCTACTTTCTAGATCTTCTAGTCAGGCTTCATTTTTTTATCTTTTTTTTTTTTTTTTTTTTTTTGGTCTCCTCTGACTCCGTCTTTACAAATAGCCTGTCCTCAAGCTCACTAATTCTTTCTTCTACTTGATCATTTCTGCTGTTGGCATGTCTGATGCATTCTTCAATATGTCAATTCAGTTTTCAGCTGTAGAATTTCTGCTTGATTTTTGAAAAATCATTTCAATCTCTTTGTTAAATTTATCTAATAGGATTCTAAATTTTAAATTCCTTCTCTGTTTTTTGTTTGTTTGTTTTTGTTTTTTTGTTTGTTTGTTTTTTGAGACAGAGTCTTACTCTGTTACCCAGGCTGGAGTGCAATCTCGGCTCACTGCAAACTCCACCAACGGGTTCAAGTGATTCTCCTGCCTCAGCCTCCTGAGCAGCTGGGATTACAGTTGTGTGCCAGCATGCCCAGCTCACTTTTGTATTTTTTTTTTTTTAGTAGAGATGGGGTTTCACCATTTTATTCCCTATTTTATGTTTTCACCTTTTCCTTTAAATTCCACATGTAAATAAAATCATGTGGGGTTTTTATTTTTCTCTCTGGCTTATTTCACTTAGTATAATGTCCTCCATGTTTCTGAAAATGCCAATATCTCCTTTGCTAAGGTTGAATGATATTCTATTATGTATATATACTACAATTTCTTTATCCATTTGCTCATTGATGGACACTTAAGTTGTTTCTATATTTTGGCTATTGTGAATAATATTGCAATGAACATGGGGGTACAGATAGCTCTATGAGATATTAATATCATTTCCTTTGGGTATATACCCAATAGAAGTATTGCTGTGTCATTTTTTGCTTAATTTTAAAATTCTTCCTTATAGTATGTACAACTACTCGTTCTTTCTATTTTATCTTCCTGGCCCTCCATATCACTCAGCTCCAAACTTTATTGATTTATCACTAGTACACATGGTTGCCCTTCTTTTCACTATCATTCTAAAAATTCTCTTTGCTTCTCTCCTGTGTAGGATCCTCTGATTCCTGACCCCTAGGATCCTCTTTCTTGCTTTAATCTGACTTTTTGATGATGTAACTCTTTAAATCATTAACCAAGATTGTTATCTGAAAGCAGAAGTTTCTCAGAATTTTCCATTTTGAAAGTATAATAGAAACTTCAACTAAATTTCATGGTTGAAATATATGTTTAAGATCTTGCTATATAAAAGATAGAAATAATTTCTGGACTTGTTATATGCTGTGAACCCTTTATATATGTCTTAATTTGGTGCCAGTGCATTCAAGAGGGAATAAAACGTTTGTTATTTTTAAAATTTTTGAACATAGATTTGTAAATATCTTGACCCGAATCTACTTGATAACCTTCTAGTCTTTATGTCTGATTAAATCTCATGTGTTTTTCAGCATTTCTGTATCTAAGGCGGAGAAGGCACCATCTGTTTGCAGTGGTATCCTTTAAGTTCAGGAGAGCACTTCCCTGTGTCCAGATGAAACCATCAGTCAAAGAAAAATTGGGTCAGAGGAAAGCCCACCACTGATAGACTTTCTGTTTGAGTTAGTCATAATCTTTGTCTTTTGTTGATGCAGAGCATAGTGAGTTCTGGTGAAAATTCTTGGCAGGATGAGGGTTTATAATGAGGGCATTTGTACCTCCCATGGGCTGTACATGCCTTTCTGTCTTTTATCTTCTCACGAATGTTGGTACTGAGTGCACAATAGCACACAGCTTCATCTGCTTAGTTGAAGCTAAGCCAGTTCCACCTATACTGTGAAGCAATAAACACTTAAAGTTTATGGCACATCATTACTATTTTTTGTCTTGCTTCAGCAAGTTGCTTTTTGGCCTTCCCTCAACCTTTTGATAATTATAGTAATTTATTTGTAGATATTTGCTCCTCTTGAACTTCCCTACCTCCTCAGTATTCCTATACTTTCAATAAAGAAAAGACAGAATGATACCTGGGTGATAAATTATATTTCCATCATTTTGATTGGAAATTGTGGAAAGAAAAGACAGCACTACTTTTAAAAATTAACAAATTAGTGATAGTTTTTCTCTATATCACAAGAATTAGTTATTGAATTCACAACCAAGATAAATGTTGTCAAGTACTCACATATTCTGAAGAGAGCAAAATTAAGGAGGAGGGAAAAGCCACTTTAGAATTTATCAGAAGACAACAAAACTGGCTCTGCTACTTTCAAGTGTTATATCAGAGCTCCCAGACCCTAGACTAAGTGCAATGAAAATTAAGTGGGAAGTAAGGAGAGAGATGGGAGATGGAGGGTGCCATAGGATTCCTGAGACATGGACTGTATTCAGAAGGAGAGTCTACAGAGAATCATGGTGGAAGAGACCAGGAGAATCGTTCAGAGAGTTTGGGAGATGCTGGTAAACATGGACAATTCATTTCTCAGTAGAATATTTTGCAGCATCCAACTTGTGGATCTTCTCCTTGCTTCTATTAGAGCTGGAAAGAAAGGAATTGGAAGCAGATAGCAGGACAGAGAAGAGCTCAAGTGTGGAACAGCCCTTACTTGCATCGTTTGGCATGGCAAGTTTCCTGTGGCTCATGTAGATGTACAAAAATTAGCCAGACTTGGTACTCCCTAGGACCCCTATATAAAATGAAAACTTGCTGGAAGAATAACTTCAGTGGCAAAAAAGCTATGAGGTACCCTGCTGGGGTATATATAAAAAAAGGAAAGTGGAAAAGTCTTAGCAGTAACGAAGATGTCCCCAGAAGGTACCTGAAAAATTCAACTCTGCCTGCAATGAAAGGTAAGGCTTTTTTTTTTTTTTTTTTTTTTTTTGCCATCACAAAAAAAAATCAACGGCCAGTCAGGGTTCACCTGAGGAGCAGCAACATCCAAGAGAGGATCACAGTGAAAAAGCAAGAAATGCCTATTCTTTTTCTTTCTTATTACCTTCTTTCTCCCAAAAGAGATAATGGGTGAGAAATGAGAGGGGAGAGAGCAATGGAAAGTGGACTGCTTTCTCTCCCTTACTCAAGACAAAGTTCAGCTATTCCTAGGAAAAAGAAAAGAGAGGATAAACTAGGCATGAACTAGATGTCTTAAACTGTGCTCAACCAAAAATAACATTTTAATAATTGAAAATGATCAAAGAGTTATGTGATCTATGTGACATAGCCTTAGGGGACAACAAAAGGAAATTTTGCATAGCCTGGTTGGATCAGCAGCTGGAGGAAAAGAATAGACAAATATTCCTATATTTATATCCTGCTGGGTTTATACTATCGATAGGAATAAATATAGAAGAAAATAGATATAAAGCAATGAGGAAAGTGTATAAACAAATCATAAGAAATGCATGCAGTTAAATTTGAATCTTATTTGGATTAAGGAGGGGAGTGAGAATGTCAAAGAGATGCTGAAGAATTTTAAGAATTTTAAATTGCCAGTGAAAAAATGTTATGTTATGTGATTTTTAGAAATCAGCTTTTGGTGGGCACAAAGTGAAAAAAAGCTCAGACATTTTTTTTCACACATTCTTCTTTTTCATTAACTGATAGAGCATCTTTATCTGTCAAACACGGGATAACTACTTGGACATAAGAGGCCTGCTCCTGCCCTCCTGGAACTTGTGTTCTTTTTTCTCTAGATGCTCAGAAGAAAAATAAAACCCTGTAGGACCAATTAGCAAAGGCACAGAAATTCCAATGACCCATAGTCTTTCATAATGGGAAAAAATAGCATTAGTTGAACACCTGCTACATGCCTTCAGATTCATTATATAATTTCATCTTCAGCATAAATATAATGTAAGTACTTATTCCTATTGGGAGAATAAACAAATCGAGGCCCAGTGTCATTATATAACATTCCCAATCTCACCCAGCTACATAAATGGCAGAGCAATAATAAGACACCAGTTTTGTCTGCAACCAAACCCTGTGGTTTTTTTCCACTACATCAGGCTACCTCTTTATGACATGGCCACACAGAGGCAAACAAAACATTTGGAAGAGATATCTACATTTTGTAATTTGGAGATCAAAGCAATGTGGTATTATTTTAATTGGGAGCATTATTGAGTAAATCCCATACAATACGGGTAACTTTGGATTTATCCTTAAGTTATAATTCCTTAATAAAGATTCATAATTAAATGAGTTGGTGTATGAATTTACCCAAATAAAATCATATGATATAACATAGATAAAAGCATTTGGGGTTATTTAGAGGCAAAGTACTATATAATTTTAATAAGAATTGCAGTTTACTATCGAATTCCATAATGTATTTTTGTAACTTCATGATTTTCAAAAATGTACAGAAATTAATTGTATTTGTTGCATTACTTATCTACAAAATTTACAACTGTTCTCTAATCATAAAAAGAAAAAGAAACAACAACAATCTCCCTGGGGTAAATAATATTGTAGCCCCTGCCATGAAATAAAATATGTCAGTCCTTTCCTATGTATAAACAAAGAAGTATCATGATAACAAAGTAGTTCAAAAGGCTACATTCTGACTTCTGGTATATACTGATGCGCTCAATTATTAAATGATGCCAAAAAAAATGCTTATACAAGTAATTGTTATTTCTATGAATACATATTCTATCATTTATAATTTTAAGTAGGATGTGTTTATTTTCTTATATTTATTCAGAAAGCATTTATAAGGAAGCTACTGTGTCCTGCATGCTATGAGAGATAAGAAATTAATACAACAAAATCCCTACTATTTGGAGATAATAGCTAAGTAAAATAGATGATAGTATATACACAAATACAATATAAGATAGAGTGTAAATGGTTTTATACAAAAAAAATAAATTTAGTGATATGATTGTTCAAAGTAGAGCTTACTTTCACCCAAAGAAATCAAATAAGTCTTCTTAAAGGAAGAAGTAATTGAGATGGGCTTAAAAATTGACGTTGAAATATATCAGATGCATTTAGAATTAAACTATTAATAGGTTTTCTCTTTCAATCAATTTAGGTAGCTTATTTTAATAAATTTTTAATTGTAAGACATACTTTTACTTAATCAAGAAGAAATGCTCATGGATAGGAAGAATCAATATCGTGAAAATGGCCATACTGCCCAAAGTAATTATAGATTCAATGCTGTCCCCATCAAGCTACCACTGACTTTCTTCACAGAATTGGAAAAAACTACTTTAAACTTCATATGGAACAAAAAATAGCCTGCACAGCCAATACAATCCTGGGCAAGAAGAACAAAGCTGGAGGCATCATGCTACTTGACTTCAAACTATACTATAAGGCTACAGTAACTAAAACAGCATGATACTTGTACCAAAACAGATATATAGACCAAAGGAACAGAACAGAGGCCTCATAAATAACACCACACATCTACAACCATATGATCTTTGACAAACCTGACACAAACACACAATGGTGAAAATATTCCCTATTTAATAAAAGTTGGGAAAACTGGCTAGCCATATGCATAAAACTGAAACTGGACCCTTTCCTTACACCTTATACAAAAATCAACTCAAGGTGGATTAAAGACTTAAATGTAAGACCTATGACCATAAAAATCCTAGAAGAAAACCTAGGCAATACCATTCAGGACATAGGCATGGGCAAAGACTTCATGACTAAAATACAAAAAGCAATGACAACAAAAGCCAAAATGGACAAATGGGATCTAATTAAACTAAAGAGCTTCTGCACAGCAAAAGAAACTCTCATCAGAATGAACAGGCAACCTACAGAATGGGAGAAAATTTTTGCATCTATCCATCAGACAAAGGGCTATCATCCAGAATCCACAAAGAACTTAAACAAATTTACAAGAAAAAAACAACCCCATCAAAAAGTGGGCAAATGATATGAACAGACACTTCTCAAAAGAAGACATCTGTGCAGCCAACAGACACATGAAAAAATCCTCATCTTCACTGGTCATTAGAGAAATGCAAATCAAAACCACAGTGATACACCATCTTGCATCAGTTAGAATGTTGATCATTAAAAAGTCAGGAAACAAGATGCTAGAGAAGATGTGGAGAAATAGGAATGCTTTTACACTGTTGATGGGAGTGTAAATTAGTTCAACCATTGTGGAAGACAGTGTGGCTATACCATTTGACCCAGCAATCCCATTACTGGGTATATATCCAAAGGATTATAAATCGTTCTACTATAAAGACACATGCACACATATGTTCATTGCAGCACTATTCAAAATAGCAAAGACTTGGAACCAACCCAAATGTCCATCAATAATAGATTGGATAAAGAAAATGTGGCACATATATACCATGGAATACCATGCAGCCATAAAAAAGGATGAGTTCATGTCCTTTGCAGGGACATGGATGAAGCTGGAGACCATCATTCTCAGCAAACTATCACAAGAACAGAAAACCAAACACCACATGTTCTCACTTATAAGCGGGAGCTGAACAATGAGAACACATGGACATAGGGAGGGGAACATCACACACTGGGGCTCGTAAGAATGTGGGGGGCTAGGGGAGGGATAACATTAGGAGAAATACCTAATGTAGGTGACAGGTTAATGGGGTTGATGGGTGCAGGAAACCACCATGGCACGTGTATACCTATGTAACAAAATTACACATTCTGCACATGTGCCCCAGAACTTAAAGTACAATTAAAAAAATAAAAAATAATATGACATCCCCTGCCCCAGCAAAAAAATAAAATAAATGAAATAAAATAAATGAGTTGATATAAAAAATCATTATTTTCTCTTTGACTTATAGTTCTGAGATTGATAAAATTATAGCTATGATATTTTGTTTGGTTGGTTGTAAATAAAAGAAAAAATATAAAAAAAGAAAAAAGAAAAAAATGCATTTAAAAATATAGTACTATATTCAATTCACTTGTATTTTATTTTGGACTTTGCATATTTATTCATATATATCCAGGAGACCAGTGTATCATAATATTTTCTTTCTGTGTACCATCTCTACCAAATATTACTATTAAGTTAACATAAAATAAATGATCTAATATACTATCCTTTTCAATATACTGGAAAAATTTAACAATGAGATCTTCGGTCACTTGAAAAATATGAAATGATTGCCTGGTAAAACTACTATGCTTTGGATCCATTTCTTATTGCATTTATTTATTTACTTGTTTATGTTTAACTTTTACGTTAGGTTCAGGGGTTGCATGTACAGTTTTGTTACATGGGTAAATTGTGTCACTGAGGTTTGTTGTATGAAAAATCTCTTCACCGAGGTAGTGAGCATAGTACCCAATAAGTAGTTTTGTAAACCTCTCCACCCCTACCACATTCTTTCTTCTATTAGTCCCTCGTGTCTATTGCTCCCATCTTTTTGTCTGTATGTACTCAATGTTTAACCCCCACTTATAAGTGAGAACATGTGGCATTTGTTTTTTTTTTTGTTCCTGTGTTAATTTGCATAGTATAAAGGCCTCCAGCTACATCAATTTTGCTGCAGAAGATACGATGTCATCCTTATATGTGGTTGAGTAGTACTGCATGGTGCATATTTACCACATTTTTTTGTCCAATCCGCTGTTGATGGGCACCTAGGTTGATTCTATTTCTTTGCTAATGTGAATAGTGCTGTGATGAACATGTGAGTGCATGTGTCTTTTTGGTAGAATGATTTATTTTCCTTTTAATATATACCTAGTAGTGGAGTTGCTGGGTCAAATGGTAGCTCATTTTAAGCCTTTGAGAAATCTCCAAACTGTTTTCCACAGTGGCTAAACTAATTTACATTCCTACCAACAGTATATAAATGATTATTTTTCTCTGCAACCTCTCCAACATTTGTTATTTTTTGTCTCTTTAATAATAGCCATTCTGAGTGGTGCGAGATGGTCCCATCATGGTTTATATTTGCATTTCTCCAATGATTAAAGATGTTGAACATTTTTTCATATATTTGTTAGTGACATGTATGTCTTGAGAATTGTCTGTTCATTGGATCTGCTTCCTGAAGGTAATTCTCTGATGGTATTTTCAGGTTTCTCAAAAATTATGAATGCACCAATAGCTCTGTTCAAGTTTGTGACTTCTTCTTGAGTTAATTATATTATTTAATATTTTATATTAATAAAATATGAATAAAATATATTTTCTAGAAAATTGTTCATTTTGTTGAGACTTTAAAATTCATTTGCAAATAGACTACTGCCACTATATTACTGTTCTCTCTAATTTTGTTTATGGTTTTTTTCTTAATCAGGTCTTTTTAGAGTTCTTGGTTTATTTATTTATTTTCACCAGAAGGTCTGGTCCTTAAAACAAATAATGTTGGGAGGCACGAAGATGGGCAGGAAAGGACATAAGAATTGACTAGAATAAAGAAATAGAAAAGATAAGTGGATAAGATTTCCATTAAATGAAATATTTCTTTTGATAGAAGTGAGGAGAAAAAATGCAAGATCAGGTCTTCTGTAATATAAAAAATATTGCATTTCTTGATAACACAATAATGTTTTCTAAAGTACCATTTTATTATCCGTGCTTAAATAGTGTATCTTAATAGACAAGCACATTTATAAAAATAAATGTCTTAAATAGAGGTGGTGTGTGCTGAGGCTTATATTTATCCAGAAAAAAAGCACTGTACACTGAAAATTAAGAAATGTGTTCGCTAACTACAGTACAGGTGCTGGGGCAAGCTAGTTTTAAGCATCTGTTTGACTTCTTTTTGCTTTTCCTGAATCAACAAGGAATGACACTTGTCGCACCTTTGTCATTCAAGGGTATTTCAATAATAAATAAAAATATATAAAAAGTATCTTTAGTCCTTTAATAATGAATGGTAAACAAAGAACTTCAATTTTCTTTTAAACATAATTAAAGAAATGTTCCTCACTGTATTAGTCCATTTTCATATTACTAAAAATAACTGCCTGAGACGGGTAATTTGTAAAGGAAAGAGGATTAATTGACTTAGAGATGGCTGGGGAGGCCTCTGGAAACTTATAATCATGGCAGAAGGCAAAGGGGAAGAAAGGCACCTTCTTCACAAGGTGATAGGGAGGAGAAGTGCTGAGCAAAGGACTAAGATCCCCTTATGAAACCATCAGATCTCATAAGAACTCACTCACTAACATGAGAACAGCATGGGGGAAACCACTCCCGTGATTCAATTATCTCCACCTGGTCTTTCCCTTGCCATGTGGAAATTATGGGGATTTTAGGGATTACAATTCAAGATGAGATCTGGGTTGGGACACAAAACCTAACTACGTCACTTACTAATATTAATAATATTGTATGTAATTACATACAATATAATATATATAATTATATTATATTATATTGCATATCCACCAGAACACTTACTGCATGCTTTAATTTCAGTGTTTGTGGCAAATTGATTGAAATTAAGGTTATTAAAGAACTAGACCCTCCGTTATGAAATGTCTCAAAGTAGCACTATAATTCCTCTCTTACGTATGGCAACTGGCAATGTTAAACATCAGGACCGCCTCCATATTGCAGTAAGTACAGCCATTTCACAAGGAAGCCTCCCTTTATTTATATTGTTGGCCCTCTCCTCTTCTATCAGCAAGCACAAGTACAATGAGATCCTGGAACAAATGAGCTTATTAAGATCATGGTTAGACATATCGTTTTTCAAATCACACTCTACAAGACAGATATGCTGGCAAAGCTGTAATAAATGTCAAGGCTCAAGGCATTCACTATTCTTTTTAGCAGCCTGATGGCTTGGCTAGAAAAGCTTTTCATAAATTTTAGGGCACACCTGTCAAGTGGCAGGCGTGATAGTCTGCTATCGTGCAGGAGCCTGAGTTGTGATTTCTGGGCTGGCACCACTGTCATCGTTTTCAGTGCAATCATGAGCTTTTCTCTGTTTGTGACCAATGAAATCTATGTGATCACACTGAGAATCTGTGCATCTTGGCAGATCTGCCAGTGGTACTCATCACATAGAGATTATTTTAGATTGGCTGCCATAAAGTGTTATTTCCCATTTGTTAACACAATGGGGTTTCATGACTATGACGACTGAAACACATTCATTTGTATATGGGTTTTGTCCTTGTTGCAATACAAAAACCTGTCCCATCCTTCCTACAACTCCTTTAACCTTTCTTTTTCCATCAGTTCTCTACCTGAAACAACTGCAGTGCTAATTGTGTCACATTTTTCCTAAGTGGAAAACAGAGGGGGGAAAACCTTGTGTAGTTTTAACAAGCTAAATTTGCGAGTTAGAAATAAACTTTGTGATCCCAATTACATGAAATAAAATTATGTTTCATATTCTAGCATACATATATGCTTAGAACATTTCTGAAAGAAAACTCATTAAATTGTTTTATAGAGATACCACTAAAGAGGAAGGAAGATCTGGAGACAGGCAAGTCAGGGGTCTTCTGTTTTCTTTTATGTATATTATGGTAATGCTTGGATTTCTCTGATGATAATATATTCATTTATTCCTTGTATAATAAAAAAGACTATTTTAAAACAGGGAAAATGAAATATTTGTATCAAGAAGAGAATAGGGCACTGTAAGACCATACTTGGATGAATATTGCCATATATTTACATAGTGTGTTCACATACATCCTATCACAAGATCCTCACAGAAACTTACTGGGATGATAGGATCAGATATTAGCATTCCATTTACATAGGAGAAATCTGAAGCTTAATGAGGTTCAGCGATGTGCTTCAGTTTCCAGTAAAATTTCTAAATCAGGAGTGAAACCTGAGTGTTCTGACATTTAATTGAAGCTTCTACCCCATCAAAGACTCACTCCCACTACTTCATTGTTTCCTGCTCTGAAAGCAAGAACAACATATTTTTGCCATTTTGTAACTTTTCTGACATGTATGTACAGTGTATATATTTCATACAGTCATATTTTATATTAATAAAATAGACCAATTACTTTGTAGAATTGCTCACACAGAAACAGAAATTTAGATTCTGGAACATAACCAAATTTCAGTACTAAGCTTTTTGTTGAAGAAAAAATAACCATAATTATGTTTAGCACAATCATTTCTTTTTTGCAAAGTTATGGCAAATGCCAGACCTCTGGGTTGTCAAATAATGGATGTTTGCCATAAATATCATTTAAAAATATATCACTACGTGGAAATACTCATTTCTATTAATGGCATAGTCTTGTTTGGTGGAATTAATAGCAATTTGCCAGTTGAGCACTGGCACCGTTTATTTATTTATTTAGGAGACAGAGTCTCACTCTGTCACTTGCCCAAGCTGGAGTTAAGTGTTGCTGTCTCAGCTCATTGCAATCTCTGCCTCCTAGGTTCAAATGATTTTCCTGCCTCATCCACCTGAGTAGCTGGGATTACAGGCACGTGCCACCATGCCAGGCAAAGTTTTTTATTTTTAGTAGAGATGGGGTTTTACCATGTTACCCAGGCTGGTCTCAAACTCCTGAGCTCAGGCAATCCACCCATCTCAGCCTCCCAAAGTGCTAGAATTACAGGCGTGAGCCACCGCACCCAGCCACTGGCACATTTTGAAAAACCTTTAATCTCCTAACAAATGATTATTCAAGGCAAAAGCCAGGAAACTTAGGAAACCCCTTACTTTCCCCACCACTTCTTTATCCCCAAATCTTTGCCCTTTTATGATAATACAATGATCTATGATTGTTTTCCTTTTCTCATTCATTTTTGTAAGTATTTCAAAAAAGAAAATAGATACTGAAAACAGACTTTACCTCATGTTTACATAGACAATTTTAAAAATAAAATAATACATATTTGAATAGCTATGCAAAAAGACTACATTCACATATCAAAAATTTATTGGTGACACAAGCCTATGAAAAAGTGTTCAACATCACTAATTATCAGGGAAATGCAAATCAAAACCACAAAAAAAGTAGATCTACCATTTGTTTCAGCAATCCTACTACTAGGTTTCTACTCAGAAGACAAGAAGTCATTATACTAAAAAGATACTTGTACATGCATGTTTATAGCAGCACAATTTGCAATTGCAAAAATATAGAACCAGCTCAAATGCTCGTTAATCAACAAGTGGATAAAGAAAACGTCTATATATATATATATATATATATATATATATATATATATTATATATATATAAAAGAGATATATATTGAGATACATATTGTTTAGTGGAATTAACAGCAATTATATGAGATACATATTGTTTAGTGGAATTAACAGCAATTCGCCAGTTGAGCACTGGAATTGTTTATATTGTAAACACTGTTTATACTGTTATGCTATATATACACACACTATATACATGTTTATACTGTGTGTATATATATATACACAAACACAATGGAATACTAGTCAGCCATAAAAAGGAATGAAATAATGGCATTCACAGCAACCTGGATGGAGTTGGAGACCACTATTCTAAGTGAAGTAACCCCGTAATGGAAACCCAACCATAGTATGTTCTCACTCATAAGTGGGAGCTAAGCTATGAGGACCCAAAGTCATAAGAATGATACATTGGACTTTGGGAACATGGGGGAAAGGGCAGGAGGAGGGTGAGGGATAAAAGACTACACATCAGGTACAATGTATACTGCTCGGTGATGTGTGCACCAAAATCTCAGAAATCACCACTAAATAACTTACCCATTTAACCAGACACCACCTGCTTTCTAAAAACCTATTGAAATAAAAAATTTAAAAAATAATTATTAATGACCTTAAAGCCATTAGCACTCATTCTAATGATTTTCAACTCCGGGTTCCTGGGACTCTTTGAAAGTATGTGGGGACAAGAGAGAAATACTTGAGGGAATTAAAAATCTTCAGACAATATTAAGTAGTCAATGATAACCAAATAATCATAACTGTCAGATAATAGGGTCTCACAAGTCTTTGCCTTACAAAGCACCAGGCTGCCCTTCAGCCCTGACACTGTTTTCATCTGCCCTCTCTGAGCTCCTCTCATAAGGCAAAGTGAAAACAACAGAGCTGGTCACTGTGCTTTTTGACTGGAAACTGACTCTCAGCCAACACATAGGGTGTTCTCTGTTAAACCGTTGCTCTGGCAGATATTAAGCAAACCCATTACTGATCTAAGAAGAAAATATAATGTTATGCTTTGCAACTTTTGGAAGCACACATGTGACAGGGTCATGATGAGCAAACACCACAAAACACAGGTTAAGAACCACTTCATTCTCTCCTTTCCTTCCCTTCCCCTTCCCCTTCCTTCCTTGCTTCCTTGCTTCCCTTTCCCTTTCCTCTTGCTTTCTTGCTTTCGGAGTTTTGCTCTTGTTGCCCAGGCTGCAGTGCAATGGCATGGTCTCAGCTCACTGTAACCTCCACCTTCCAGGTTTGAGTGATCCTCATGCCTCAGCCTCCCAAGTAGCTGGGATTACACATTCTTGCCACCACCTCCAGCTAATGTTTGTATTTTTAGTAGAGACAGGGTTTCACCATGTTGTTCAGGCTGGTCTGGAACTCCTGACCTCAGGTGATCTGCCCACCTCGGCCTCCCAAAGTGCTGGGACAGGCTTGAGCCACCTCGCCCACTCAACTTCATTCCTTTTCCAAGTGAGCCCACAGTTGCTACTGGCACAATGACTCCGGGAAGTGGCCAGCCATTTGTGGAACTAGAATATCCATCCCTTGGACACAGCGGTGATTTCTGCATTCTGTAGCTTCTCTTAAAGTCCCTGAATCTGTACTAGCAGTTGCCCATCTGCACATTTTTGGACTCACTGGATGGAAGAGCTACAAGAATCCTATCTTTTGTTTCTGGGAGCTTAGAGGCAAGAGATATAAACTTGTCACATTTAACAAATAATTACTATTTTGATATTTATCTTTACTTCCAACATATTTCTGTCTTTTTATGACTGCAAAGCCTCATTTAATGTGTGTTAGATATATTTCTGACAGCTTTATATAAATTAAATCATCTAATCATCAAAACAACCTTGAGAGAGAGTTACTACAATTATGCACATTTTATGAATGAGAAAATCGAGCCGCAGAGAGGTTAAGGGATTTGTCTGAGAAAGGAAATACAATAAGTGTTGAGTTTCTATCGAGGCTGTGGTCTTAACTGCTATGTCATGCCATCTCATTTACTGACTTCTCTGCCCACTGGTTCTTCCTCTGCCTGTCTTTCCATCTGGAAAAGAGCATTTAACATTTCTAGGTCCCCCAGGCCTCTTAAACAGCCTCATGTATTAAAAAATAAACTATTTCAATTATGTTGTTTATTTTGAAATGAAAAGCTTTGAGATTTTATTTTAGAGCATTCAAAAATCTTTAAAAAGTGACTAAAAGCTGGCTTTTATTGATGATGATTAGATGATTTAATGTCTAAATGGTATCCTCCCCAAACCAAACACTTTATGGAAAAGGAGTGCATTTTATAAATCATCTTTCTCCTCAGATTCCTAAGAAAATAGAAGGCAAAAATAACCTTGAAATCTCTGCTGACCTTCTTAACATCGTGTAAGAAATGTTTTAACTCTCTGTGCACATGTGCCTTTCCTTTCAATAGCTATTGAAGTTGTCACTTGACAAAGAATTGAGAGGGATAAGACAGAAGGGGCATTCACCATGATTCTATTCCTGGAAACTGACATTTTATCTTAGAGGAAATAAAGCATCATGTGTATGTTGACTTTAGAAAAGGTTTAATAGAAACTCTAACACCTAAATGAAGCCACAGCTTCTTTCTAGCATGAAGTGAATGTTCTAATTAATGTCTCGATTTGCTGCATTTTGGTCAAGTGTTTTCCTCCTCCCTTTTCTTCCCCTGGGGCTAGGTGTCAGGTATTGCTCTAGGTCCTAGAAATATAGAGACAGTGTCTATACCATAGTCCTTGCTCTGTAGGATTTCATTTGGTTTTCACAATAATTTCAACACCCTGAGATATGGAGTTTCCAGATTCCAGCATCTTTATGTTCATATTTTAGCATGTCAACTTTCCAGATTCTACTTTTAAGTTACATTAATAGTTCCATTATCTTCTACAACTTTAAAACGAATACATCTTACCTAAACTGATGATTAAAAAATGTACATATGTGAACGAACAAAGCACTGGAGACTATCAATCCAAGGAAATGCTCATTAAATGCTGACAAGGAAACCATGAATACTTGTGTAGTTTCAGGGAGAGTAATCAGACTTTTGATTAATTCAAAACCATGATTTGATGGCAGCCTATGCAATCCTGAACAAAATTAGTGCTTTTCTCCAATCTAGCTAGATCCCTACAAGGTAAGAATTTAAAGGAAAAATGAGAGTTATAAATAGCTCCTTCACTGAAGCACTCCATAGTTGAGAAATTTAAGAAAATGACAAGTAACTCAGCTGGTTTATTATCTCTGATGTTATTGCAATAAAAACTTGGACAACAGCCTTTTTACATTTTTTAGGGATTTCTTGCACTCAATTTGACGAGAAACTGTAGTTTTTATTTAAGGAAGGTGTGGGATAATT
The DNA here is from genome assembly GCF_043159975.1 of Macaca nemestrina. Lineage (NCBI taxonomy): Eukaryota > Metazoa > Chordata > Mammalia > Primates > Cercopithecidae > Macaca > Macaca nemestrina. The sequence goes on along the minus strand of NC_092135.1, from coordinate 78,310,368 downwards.
ATTTTTCATTTGTAAAATATAAGCACTGTTTCAGATGATAAATTGTAAACATGCTAATGATACTTTACCTGTATTACTAAACGTTTTCTTCATACCCATTAAGCCATCTAACGGTCACAGTTCTAATCTTCATTGAAGAGAAGCAACACTAACGATGTGCATACTTCTGATTTCTAGGCACCTCAAGGCCTTGGTTCAATTGTTATTTGATGAGCTTGTATAGAAAAATAGTAAGAACATCTGAGGTATTATCATTCCTGTATAGGCAGCTAAGTGAGCAATCTACTATTTTAAAAAGACAAGAAGAGAATCACATAAAATATCCACTTTAAGTCGTTAATTTCATTACCAATACCATCTTTGACTCCATGACAGAACTGTAAGTTAAAAATATGTGAGGTAGACACTGTTGTTATTTCCATTTTAACAGATAATAAACAGGGGCTCAGAAAGACCAAATGACTTGCCCAGGTTCATTCAGCCAGTCAGCTGTCCAATCCAGATAGGAGTTCTGGTCTGTCTGATTCCAACGCCTAACTGTAGCTTTGACGAAGCTGCCATTGAGATTGAGATGCTAGCTCAGCGTAAGCTATTAATCTCTTTCACAGCACCAGAGGAAAGTCAATTTGCAGTCACCTTTGGATTAAATAATATATTCAATCCTTACTTGTCCATTGTGACAGGTTACAATAAAGTTACACATACACACATGTATACACTATGTTTATTCTTTTTCAAAAGAAGAATAAAATCACTTCTTATATTACATTTGTAATTTTTTAACTTAATAGTTCATGGGCATCCTTTCAAGTTAATACACTGTGATCCAATATTTTCTTTCTCATAATTGCATCCCATTTCAGACAAGGGTAAGCTACCTATATCTAAAGATTCCACATACATACATACTTAAATACATACACATATATGTGTGTGTATAGAGAGAGAGAGGGAGAGAGTGACAGAGAGAGACAGACAGCGAGTGTCACTGGGGTTTTATTCCCTTTAATAGATTTCATGACTATAGTGGAACGGCTGGCCAAGAAGATAGAAACACACACAACTTTTCTAAACTGTTTTATTACTTTTCACATCCACCAGCAATACATGAAAGTATCTGTCTATCTCATCTCTGCCTCTGGTTCCTATTGCTATTTTTTTTAAGATTTTTTCAATTGATGAGTGCAAAATGACATCTTAATATTGTTTTATAACTCTTGATGAGTAAAGATGTAAAGGTTTTAAAGTATAGATATTTACATTTTTATGTTCTAATAAATATTTATCTTACTAGTTTTTCTTTTTGTTGTTATTTATTAAGTTGCATAAGCTCACTGTATACGTGTCAAAATCTGTGAAAATCTGAAATTTTACTCTACTTGAAAACTAACAATCAACCTGCTATAGTTTTATGGATGCAGGCAGAAGACACAAGATTCTGGGTCAGAGACAAAGGACATTATTTCTCAGGACACAGGAAGCGTCATGAGCATCAGTATGTTTGGGTCAGTTCTCTTCACCTACATGTCCTACATGGATGTTGCAGTTGGGGCTAGCTGACACCTGCACATTCAGTAAGTTGTGCTAAAGGGAAGAAACACAAAGTTTTCATAATAGACAGCCAGCATTCCTGCCTTTTGCAGAGATAGACACTGTCTATGTCTTCTAACGTTGTTTACTTCCCATATATTCTTGAAGACATAGTACAGAACAAAGGACAGTTAATGCCTTATTTATAAGATGTACAGAAACACAAATGATCCAGGGAGCTGTCTCTCAGCTATTAGAGATATTCTCCTTTTATCTAGTATATTGCATATGTTTTCTCACAATCACTACTTATAATAGCTCTTATATTTTCTCCTTGTCTGTCTTCCTATGGTCTTTGGTCTGATGTGTGTATTATTCTCATGTTAAATTCAACATAATATGGAAATAATTTCTCTCATTTTGGATGCAACTTACTGCTCTACTCTTGGTTGAAATAAAACAGATATTGTCTAATTGCTATTTTATGAAAGTATATGTCCTTTATTATTTATTGTATTTTTGTACTGACAAATGAGGGATAAAAGGCATAGAAAGAGAAATGAATGGGAATTTTTTCCCAATCAAAAAAAATGCTGTAAGTTTATGACTCGTTTCTATCAGTGTTATTGCTGTTCATTCAGAGGATTAGCAATGTCAGGACCCTGCTTGGAGGAAGTCATAACACAGGAGCAAGTCTATGTTTTGTGAGGCTTGAAGCTTCTACAACTTGACAGGGGTTGGAAAAGGTAATGCTGAAAATGGTAAAATACAAAATTACAACCACAAAATTGCTATGGCCTGTCCTGGGGCTCATACAAATATGGAGCCCTGAAACATCAACTAAACATTTTTTGCTTCACAGTAAATCTTCTCTGTCTGGCAAAGGATGTGAAAGAAAAGATTCAAGCCAATCGCAATATAAAGTTTTTGCTTCTTTAGGCCATACTGCTTCTTTATTAGCCCAGCTAAATATGTAGCATTAGTTCCTCAGAGAAAACATTCCATAGTGCCTGCCCTTTTTGAACTTGGATAACGCTGTACTTTAGTCCGAAACGAATGACATTTTGTTGAGTATATCAATGGTTACAAAAATTATTACACTAGATCCAGCAGAATTCCATCAGTGCTGGGGGTGGGAATGAGGGTGGGATGAATACTACCACAATTTTTTCCTGGGCCCTCTCAGTACCCTTCAAGCTTTAATAAGGATGAAATCTGTGCTAAATGAATTTGGAAGGTAAAGAAAGGAGGCAAAGAGTTGTAGAAGTATCAGAATATAGAGAACACCACTTAGGAATGTGCAAGAAACAAATAGAGATAAAGTGTTTTCAGAAAGTCCCAGTTCCTCCTGTTTTGTATTTCTTATTTACATATAGATTATAAATATGTGTGTATATGTATCTACGTGTGTGTATATATAGTATGTGTGTGTATATAGTATATCTGTATATACATACATATGTATATGTGTGTGTATATATGTGTGTGTATCAGATATAGGTATTTGTGTGTGTGTGTTTTAATAGCATTTCATAAAATTAACTTATTTTCTCTGAATTGCCCATCATTTGGCTCATGTTTCAGTTAGCTTAAAAAAATTAATATTATTGAGTGTCTAATATTCACACGGTATTATGTAAATCATTGACTACTAACAAGTAAAAGTTGTTACAATACTCTTTCTCTTACAGAGTTTATAGTCCTCTTATAGAAATAAAAACAAGTACAGAGATGTCTCCAATACCAGATAAAATATGGTTAGTGGCATGAGAAGCAACAGAAGGTTATCTGAATTTAAAGGATTAATACTCTGTAGAGAGAGTAGCATTTAGAATGATGCCTGAAAGATGAGATTTCTCTATAAAATAGATACAATAAAGAGTTCCAGGCAGATAGGGGGCAAAGCCCTGGGGACAGAACATTGCAAGGAACAGGAAACAGTCCAGTTTCAGTGGGAAGGTATATTGGAATTGAAGCATTTAAGTGAAAAGTGGTAGAGCTACATCACTGATATCTTTATATTCCCATCCTAGTGTAGGTTCTAAGGTGGTTTACAATGGGTGGACATCTTTAGCAGGGGAATGTACTGAACAGGAAAGTAATTTTGAAAAGTTAATCTGAAAGAAGTGCATAGAGTAGACTAAAGAGGCCAAAGCATACTGGGATATCAGTTTCGAGGTTAACAGATTTAAGAAAAAAAAATTTTTGTATTAAGTATGAAAGCAAAAAGGCTGTACATAGGTCTTATTGAATAAAACTAAATCACATGATGAGAATGGGAAGATGCAGAGAGAAAAACAATAACAAAATTCTCTGGGTATCTTGAAACCTTGGGATCTTGAAAGGCAACTTGTTTTTTGTGCATTATCACGTTAATTTTTGCATCCACTCTTTCCCCCTCTATTTTTTGTTTTTTACCATTTCATATATATCACTTCCCTAATGTCCTCTTTCTCTCCCCTTCTCTAAGAAGAATAGAGAAGCATCAGGAGCATCTACCATCTTATTCAGCTACTCAGCTTTGCTAGTAGCAATGCAGATTAAAGACCCCCTGCTAACATTGTAGATGCTGTGCAATGTACCAGAGAAAAAGAAAGTTCAATGACTCTTCTTTAAGGGGTAGATGACTTCCCTGAGATTTGCAGCCACATAAGTACAAGTGACAAAAACATGGACAAATAATTAACTCCAAGTATACAAAAAAAGAGCATCAGAAAGAGATACTTACTCTCGGAGAAAGGAAAGAAAACACAGAAATGTGGAAAAAGAAATGAGGAAACTGACATTAGTTGGCAAAGCTGTGAAAATCTTAACCAAGGAGAGTCAAAATGCTGCAGCAGAATTATTACACTTTTGGGAAAAGTAGGAGGATAGTAAAGGAGTAGGCACTGGTCAGGGACATAACTTACTAGCGAGTTTGAACATCAACCATGAATTTCCTGTTCCTGCATTTTATTTCTTCACTGCCATCTTATTCTCATCATCTCAGCCATACCCAGGATGCAAGCAATGAATTCAGGAAGAAAGATGTTCTAATGTTATAAAACATTATAAAGCATCATATTATTCCTGTGAAATTCTTCTTTCTGGATATCTTTGCACTTCTCAGTCCTGTAAGGCAGAATCATACAATCTTCATTTTACCTACGAAATAGTAACAGATTCCTGACAGTTAGAACTCTTCCTGACAGAGAAAGAATGTGACTCAAAGGTTCACAGTAACTGATTTCTATGCCAGAAATGTGTATCGTACTCTACCTGAGAAGGTCTACTTGGTATCATTTGTAAAGGGTGTAAAATTTTGCCGGTGAAAATGGCAGATTTGTTCAAAGCTGCAGTGTGTCCCTTTTGGGACAATAAAAAACCCCAAGAATACTATTAAAGATCCTTCAATGTCCAGAGCAGTTCGCTCCCACCCCCAAGCCCCACAGCAAATGATTATCAAGACCAAAATGTCAAGTGTTGAGATTAAGAGAACTTTGAGAAACCTCAAAGTAGTCAACATAGAAAAAGATATACAGTGATTATTTGCTACGTTTTATCTTTTGGTATTTCTTTCAAAATTGCTCAAATTTTCACATTCCATGTCGTCTTTCACCTGGGAAACTGCTTATATATTTTTCAAAGTCAAGACCATCATTGACAATGATATTAGTCACTTGGAAATTTATCTTAGTGAGAAAGGTAGGCTCTTTGAACATCTTTGAATGTTTTTGTGTATGTGTAGCACCTAGGTGGACTGAGAAAATCAATCCCCTCTACTTCTAGAAAGAAAAAGCAAGTGTCAGTGGATGAGAGCCTCACTTTAAGGTAAGATATTCAAAATCAACTTCCAATATATAAACACTGTATCTTTAATTCTACCTAAATAAAATAAACAGTAATGTAAACGTGTTTAACATATTAACTGAAGGTGAAGCCAAGAGTAATTTTTAAACATTATTATTCATTTGAGTCTTACAATCATTCATGTGATATTTAATATGTGCCCTGCATTGGGTCAGATGCTAGTGATATAAAGATAGAGAAGACTTGATCTCTGACCTTGACAAAAAGTCTGGTGAGGGAAACAGAAGTATGAAATGTTTACTGGGAGCTCATAACCTTCTTTCTTATTCCACTGACAAATGAATCAGAAGAGGTCTTCAATGTCCTGCCACCAAAACTTCCAGTCCACCAGTATCTGTACCATGTGTGCTCTGCCTTCTCTGATGACTCAATAAGCCCACTTTCCCTATTCTACATGGGCCAGCTTCTCACACAAGATCCCATTTCTGCCTACTCAGGGACATTTCTCATGCAATTATCTCTTCTGTCTTCTACCTCATGTCATCATTCCTCCTCTGTTCTGTATCATTTATTCAGCATACAAATATGTCATACTAGATATCAAAACTAGCCTCCAGCCCCGTGTCTATCCCCACCCTTTTCCATACTCCCTTCGCCTCCTTAGTTCAAACTCTCAGTATCATTTGATTCACCTCATCACTCCATTTCCCTTTACACCTTTTTCTCTAACTTGAGATTTGATATATCATATTCTCCTGATTTATATCCTTACCCATCTGGCTGCTCCTTCTCCGTGCCCTGCATCCTCTTCATCTCCTCAATCTTGAAATGCTGTAGTGTCCCTTATTCTTAAGTGGTTCTGTCCACCCCAATGATTCAACATATTCCATATGCTGCATTACTCCCGAATTTAGATCTTCAACATGAACATCTCCTCAAAATCTTTGTACCTGTACCAGTATGTCTAATAGTCATTTCGATCTTTGCAAGTGTAAAACTGAGCTCTTGATTCTCTCTCCTACCCCTTGTCAAATATGCTTTTCCTCTAGAGGACCCCATCAGAGCAGTTACCAGCATAAAACATCTAGTTTATTAAGGAAAAACTTTGGAGTCACCGTTATTCCTATTTCTCATAACTTTACGTTCAATTAATCAAATCCGTCCTGTTAGATCTCAATTCAAGTGATATCCAGAATGTATTCTCTTCTCCTTACAGCGGCTTAATCCAAGCCATCACCATCTTTCTCCTAGGTTTACTACCTGGCCCTGCAAAAATCTTCTGTTGTGGTGAATCAGTAGTCAGTTCTGCCTACAGTAGCCAAAGTGTCTCTTACAATGGAAATTATGTCATGTCACTCTGCCGCTAGACACCCTGCAGTCGTTTTCCAACACTCAGAATAAAATCCTAAATCTTTGCTGTGGCCTATTAGATCCTACGTGATTTGACACTGAATATCTACCTACTCCCATTTCCTGCCATTTTTCTCCTTGCTCATGACAATTTGTTGGCTTCTTTGCAAGTCTCACTCTCTCAACTTGGTGCCATTATATTCATTTTAACTACTTCCTGAAACAGTCTTCACCCAGCTCATCTCCACAGGTCATTCATTTCATTCAGGTCCTCGCTCACATGTCAATTCCTCAGAGACAACCCTTTCATAACACCGCTTCTCTATCCCTGCTATAAATTTCTTCTTAGCATCTATCACTACCGGATATTATATTATTATATTATATTTTGTCTGCATATTTTTTCTTTTTTCTTTTTGAGACAGAGCCTTGCTCTGTCGCCCAGGCTGGAGTGCAGTGGTGCGATCTTGGCTCACTGCAAGCTCCGCCTTCCAGGTTCATGCCATTCTCCTGCCTCAGCCTCCCGAGTGGCTGGGACTAGAGGTGCCTACCACCACACCTGGCTAATTTTTTGTATTTTTACTAGAGACGGGGTGTCACCGTGTTAGCCAAGATGGTCTCGATCTCCTGACCTCGTGATCCGCCCGCCTTGGCCTCCCAAAGTGCTGGGATTACAAGCGGAGCCACCGTGTCCAGTCATTGTCTGTGTGTTTTTTCATTCCTCCACTGTCATATAATCTCTACCACCACTTGATTTGTTTTTGTTTTCCCTTCTATTCCCAGCATCAAGAACTATTCTTGGAATATAATAACTATTCAATAGATATTTGGTGGAATACAGAATAAACTAGTCTCTGTATTTAGCCTGACATCACTGAGATGTCAGGCTTTTATAAATATTTTTCATTTTGCCTAGCTATCAACCTTGTACTTTTAAAAGCGATATACCTATACTATTTATAGTTAACTGAAAAAAAAAGAGTATTTATTTACATCTCCTACTTTGGGGTATATCTCACCCTGAGGTGGGGTCAGACCACATATGACACAGTAAATATAATACCACAACACATCCATTATGTACAAATAAACAATTAAAATAACCGCCAGTATGTCACATTATTTAAAATACTCTAGTATAATTCTAATATTTTTTAAATAAACCAAAATATATTTACAAGAGTTTGCATGCTTTTCAGCTAAAATAGCATGACCTCTGGATGCTGTCTTAGAAATGGAAGAAACTTGAACTCTTCAAAGAGAATTGCAGTATAACTAATCACTGTAAACAATGTTTTGATACAAGAAGCAATATATCTGTCTTTTCTGTAATAGGTTTTGATGCATTCCCTGACATCTAGGATTTGAAGTTCAACAAATTGACTAAACTGGAAATTTACTCTGTCAATAGTAAATGGAATCATATATTTCAGAATCATCCTAAAAACAGTGCAACTTAAAAGATATCTGAATAACATTAGTGAATCATAAGACTCAGACTAGAGACTGATGTTCTCGCTGTTCCTATGTGGATGTTTGATACATTGTAAACCTTCCAGAAGCACTAAAAGTGAGGAGTGACTCTTCACTTCAGTCTTGTTGAGAATAAAGTTTCTAATACCTCTTATTTGGCATTAGAAAGTTAATTGTCTACTAATATGGTATTGAAGCACTAGATTTGGAAGGAAGGGGCCTGGCTTCTAGTTATTGTTCATCCACTTAGTTATAAGCCCTTAAACCTCAATTTCTTCATTTTTCTCATTAATTAAGAAAAGAGGGATTGATACAAAAATAATTATATTCTGTGTATTCTACTTGGAATCAATTTTCAAAATAAGTCACAAAGCTGCTTATTGGACGAGCTGAAATTTGAATTTATATCAGTCAAAATAGATGAGGTTATGTCGGACTAATAAACAACCTCTCTATCCCAGTGGCTAAAAATAATGAAAGTCCATTTCCAATTCATGTTCCACGTCAGCAAGTATAGTATGCTCCTGTTAGTAATTCAGAGACCTGGTTAATGGAAGTTCCATCTTGACAAATTTTCTACAATCACTGAGGCAGAAAGAAAGAAACATGGCAGTCAACGTTTCTGACCATAAGTAACACACTTCTGCTCACATTTCATTGATCAAAGTCACATGAATTTGCTTAACCTCAAATGGAGGGGGAAAATACATCCATCTGGAGGTATGGAAGGAAAACCAGAATGTTTTTGAGTAGTTGCAGTGTCTACCACAGAAAGCAGTCTGGGTCAAGAGACCATACTGTTTACTTGTGTGTCAGAGGCAAACTTGTTGGTAGTTCCTGACATACACAGGAACTACTAACTTTCTAACTACTAAATACATAGTCACTGCTATCTGTTTCTCTAGAAAGTTTACTAGGGAAAAACAGGAAAAAAAAAACAAACAAACAGACAATAAAACCCTTAAATAGATTATACTGAATAGAAGGACATTTTTTGTGACTTCTACTTAGAAACATGATATAAAATATATTTGTGACGTAAAAATATATGTATGACATGATCTTATAATCAAATATTGATTTTTAATTGAGTACATTTATAGTAACAAATTTAAGCTTATAAGTAATACTGTCATGTGCAAAATAACTCTTTTATTTATTTATTTATTTATTTTAGATGGAGTCTCACACTGTCACCCAGGCTGGAGTGCAGTGAAGCAATCTGGGCTCACTGCAAGCTCCACCTCCCGGGTATGGGCCATTCTCCTGCCTCAGACTCCCGAGTAGCTGAAACTACGTGCACCCGCCATCACGCTCAGCTGATATTTTGTACTTTTAGTAGAGAGATGGGGTTTCACTGTGTTAGCCAGGATGGTCTCCATCTCCTGAGCTCATGATCCACCCGCCTCGGCCTCCCAAAGTGCTGGGATTACAGGTATGAGCCACTGCACCCGGCCCAAAATAACTCTTTAAATTTTGCCATTACTGATAATAACCAAGTAGCAGAAAAAAATGTAAACTGAAAAATAATTTTTAAAAACATATTTTAATTTTTCAAAAATAAGTGATAATATATTTTACATAACATTCAAAAGCACAAAGTATTTCCAGTGAAAAACATGCCATTCCCATCTTTCTTGCCCTAGTCATCCAGTTTTCTTGTAGCACAAAAAAACCATCGCTTTTAGTATGTTGTCCTTAGAATTTACGATAATTTTTGTCTTACAGAACTGTGTGTGTATAGCTGAATGTATTAACTTTTGATGGGTCCTGTTCTTTGTTTTATCATTCATAAAAATGTAGTCTAAATACCAAGGTAAAAAAAAAAATTTTAGAAATATCATGTTTCTTTCAGCACATTTGTAGTTTAATTTTTTAATTTTAATTTTTGTGAGTACATAGTAGATATATATATATATATACATAAGTGCATGAGATATTTTGGTACAGGTCTACAATGAATAATAATCATGTTATGCAAAATGGGGTACCCATTCCCTCAATAATTTATCCTCTGTGTTAGAAACAATTATACTCCTTTAGTTATTTTTAAATGTGCAATTAAATTATTATTGACTATAATCACCTTATTGTGCTATCAAATACTAGGTCTTATTTATTCTTTCTAACTATTTTTTGGAACTCATTAACCATTCCCACCTCCACTCACAACCCTTCCAGTACCTTTCCCAGCCTCTGGTAACCATCCTTCTATTCTCTGCATGAGTTTAATTATTTTGATTTCGAGTTTTATTTTTCATTCTTACATATATAAAGCATTCAGAATTTATTCTTGATGAAAGATGTGAGACCATAATACTAGCTTATATTCTTATAATTAGGTATGTGATTGATCCAATATTACTTATGGAAAAATTAATTTCTTTCCACAAATTGCAAATATCAGTTTTGTTATATTCCAAATTCCCACATATACTTAGGTCCATTTTTGAGTTTATAAAAGTATCTCATGAGAAATATTTTAAATTCAGCATTTACTACATTGTGACACGATTTCAAAAAAGAATTTAAATACTTTTATACATAAAATGTCTATGAAGGGAAGTACTTTCAGAATCATGGAATAAGGATCTCCCAAAAACCTATTCTTCATAAAATCAATGAGAATAATAGAGAAAAAGTCAAAATTAACTTTTTGAAACTAGAAATTAACCAATAGTTTTCAACTATCTAAGGATCATTTATTTTAGAAAATTGGTTGAATCTTTATAAGACTAGTAAGCTTTGTGGTGTTTTAACTTGCCCTAATTCCATCCCACACTTACCACCTTTATTGTAACTTTGAAAACCAAGTGTCTTGCATCCTACTGTGAAAACCTTTAAAGTAGTGACCACTGAGTTGAGGAGAATAGATTTGGAGCTCCCCAAGAAGTCCCATTTCCAAAGAATTGTTGTCAGTTGACCAGTTTGGTAGCTTATTAGAAACCACCTCTCACAGGACTTGTCTTTGACCTATCTCAGAACATGATCTTTCTTCAGGAGTATTTGTCTACAACAGTCAAAGGCAATTGTTCAACATTGCTGCTACCTGAGGCTGTGATAACAGTTGGGGCAAACAAGAGGCTGGCCAAGAAACTAAAAAGAAAAGCTAGAGATTAGGTATTTATCAGGGGCTATGAAAAGCTCTGACAGACTCCTGGAAGTCTAGATCATCACAAACATGTGCAAAGCTGTGTACGTGCCCAGGGTCGTGAGCATGCTCATGAAAGTCTTGAAAAGATCCAAAATCCTCACTTCTGGCTCTACATAATCAGGAGGTGTAGGCTAAGGCATAATTTTAAACTGCCAGAACATCAATGCTATGCCCTAACATACATGCAAAGCCACTTGGCAAAGACAGAGAGACTTATTGAATTAATACATTTAAGGAAATCTCTGTTCAATCATTAGCCAACCACTGAGCACCTGAACAGGAGCTTCAGGGACTACACAAGACAAACAGTACAGACTTTACAGAATTAGTTTAGAAAAGTCACTGAACAAACAAACAACAAAACAACAAACCCTAGTAAAGAGACTTGATTTCTAAAGTTGCTATATGTATTATTTAAGACGTTCAGTTTTCAACAAAATATCATGAGACATACAATGAAACAGTAAAGTATGGCCAATAAACAGGAAAAACAGTTACTGGAAACTATTTGTAAGAAAGCCCAGATGTTGAACTTAAGATACAAAGATTTTAAATCAGCTATTATAAATATGTTCAAAGAACTAAAAAAAAAAAATAACTAAAAAAACTAAGGAAACATCAGAAAGATGTTTCACCATATATAAAATAATAATAAAGATTTACTAGAGAGGATCAACAGCACATTCAGGCTAACAGAAAAAAGAATCATCAAATTTGAAAATTGATTAAGACTACCTTATTGGATATACAGAAAGAAAAAAGAATGAAAAACGTGAAGAGACTCAGGGACTTTTGGGACAACATATGCAAAATAAGAGTCCCAAAAAAGAAGAAGAAAAAAAAGGACAAAATTTATATGTGAATAATTAATGTCATAAATCTTTCCACACTTGGTGAAAAAAATTAATATTCATGTCCAAGAAGTTCAATAAAGTTCAAGTAGGATAAATTTAAATATATTCACACCTAAACAGATCATAGTCAAACTTTTAAAAGCCAAGGACAAAGAGAAAATCTTCAGTACATCAAGACAAAAGTGGCTAATCATAATCAAGGAATCTTCAGTAAGATTAACAGCTAATTTCTTATCTTAAACTATGAAGCCCAGAAGGCAATGGGATGACATTTTCAAAGTGCTGAACCCAGGAATTCTATATCAAGCAAAACTATTACAAGGAACTTAAGCAAATTTAAAAGAAAAAAACAACCCCATCAAAAAGTGGGCATAGGATCTGAACAGACACTTATAAAAATAAGACATTTATGTGGACAAAAAACATTTAAAAAGCTCAACACACTGATCATTAGAGAAATGCAAATCAAAACCACAATGAGATACCATCTCATGCCAGTCAAAATTGTGATTAAAAAGTCAAGAAACAATAGATGCTGGTGAGGCTGTGGAGAAACAGGAATGCTTTTATACTGTTGGTAGGAGTGTAAATTAGTTCAGCCATTGTAGAAGACAGTATGGAAATTCCTCAAGGATCTAGAGCCAGAAATACCATTTGACCAGCACTCCCATTACTGGGTATACACCCAAAGGAGTATAAATCATTCTACTATAAAGACACACACACACACGCACACGTATGTTTATTGTAGCATTATTTACAATAGCAAAGACCTGGAACCAACCCAAATGCCCATCAATGATAGACTGATAAGGAAAATGTGGTATATATATACCATGGAATACTATACAGCCATAAAAAGGAATGAGATCATATCCTTTGCAGGGACATGGATGAAGATGGAAGCCATCATCCTCAGCAAACTAATACAGGAACAGAAAACCAAACACAGCATGTTTTCACTCATAAGTGGGAGTTGAAAAATGAGAACACATGGACACAGGGAGAGGAACAACACACACCAGGGCCTGTTGGGGGGTGGGGGTAGAAGGGAGGAAACTTAGAGAATGGGTCAATAGGTACAACAAACCACCATGGCACACATATACCTATGTAACAAACCTGCACATTGTGCACATGTATCCCAGAACTTAAAGTAAAATTAAAAACATAAAAACAAAAACAGCTATTCCTCAAAAAGGAAGAAGTTAAAATAATTGTAGGTAAACAAAAATCAAGACAATTCATTACTATTAAACCTGACCTACAAGAAGTACTATAAGAAGTCCTTCTGGTTGAAATAAAATGACATTAGAGAGAAATTCAAACCTACATGAAGAAATAAAAAACACATTAAAATGTAACTACATAGGTACAGAAAAATAGAAAGTAAATATATTTTTGCTTGTTACTCTTTTATTTTTAAAAAGATAAAAGAATAAAATTGCAAGAAACAATAATTACAAAACTGTTCATGCTTGTACAAAGATGTAATGTAAAGAAAAATTGTAATGTATAAAGCTTACAACAATAGCACAAAAGAGGAAGAAGATAATAAAAATATATTAGAACAAAGTTTCTGGGTAAAATTGAAATCTGGCTGGTATTCATTTAAACTAGATTATTATAGGTGATCATGGTAATTATAATCTCCAAGCAACTTCTAAGAAAATAAATCCAAAACAAGAAAACTAAAGTGACATAAAAATATTTATTTAGTACAAGAGAAAAAAGTAAAAATAAAGAAAAAAATATATGCCATATAGAAAGCAAAGAGCAAATCAATAGACAACTCTTGTTAGTAGTTACATTAAATGTAAATGCATAAGCACTCAAAAAAACATCTATTACCAAAATGGATAAAAGTCTTTATTCAAGCTATGTGCTGTCTACAAGAGACACACATTAAAATATGCAAATTAATGAAAAGCAATAGAATGGAAGAAGATACATCATGTGAGAGCAATAAAGTGGCTATATTAACATTAAAAACAGACAAAATAAAGTGTATGATGAAAAATTGTTACTACGCACAAAGAAGAAACTTTTATAATAATAAAAGGACCAATATATTAGAAAGACATAATAACAAAATATGCACCTAAAAACAAAGAAAAACATGTGAAGCAAAAACTGATGAAATTTAAGGGAGAAATAGAAAATTCAACAGTAATAGTTAGAGTCTTCAATATGCCAGTTTCAATAAGCCTTCTGCTACATGATTGCAATGGAAAGACAAAAAACATAGAAGACTTGAGTAACACTGTAAACCAAGGAAACCTAATAGACATCTATGCAACACTCCACCCAACAAGATAATTCACATTTTTCTCAAGCAGACATCAAGCTTTCTCCAAGACAGATCATTTATAAGACCATGAAGCAAGCCTCAATAAATTTAAACTGTTTGAAAGAACTTAAGGTGTTTTCTAAGGTGCTTAACATCATTGATCATCAGAGAAATGCAAATCAAAACTACAATGAGATATTATCTCACCTCAGTTAAAATGGCTTTTATCAAAAAGACGGGCAATAACAAATGCTGACAAGGATGTGGAGAAAAGGAAATTCTCATACACTGTTGGTGGGAATGTAAATTAGTACAACCATTATAGAAAACAGTTTAGAGGTTCTTCAAAAAATCTACAAATAGAGCTACCATACCATCTAACAATCCCACTGCTGAGTATATACTCAAGAGAAAGGAAATCAGTTTATCAGAGATATCTGCACTCCCATGTTTGTTGTGACACCATTCACAATAGCAAAGATTTGGAAGCAACCTAAACATCCATCAACAAATAATTGGATAAAGAAACTATGGTACATATACAGAATAGAGTACTATTCAGCCATAAAATATAATGAGATCCTGTCATTTGAAACAACATGTATAAAACTGGAGGTCATTATGTTAAGTGAAATAAGTCAGAAACAGATAGACAAACTTTGCATGTCCTCACTTATTTGTGGGTGCTAAAAATCAAAGCAGTTGAACTCATGCAGACAGGGAGTAGAAGAATGGTTACCAAAGTCTAGGAAGCATAGTAGGAGGACTGGGAGGGAGAAGGAAGTGGGAATGATTAACGGGCAAAAGTATGTAGTTATAAAGAATGAATAATATCTGGTATTTGATAGCACAACAGGGTGACTATAATCAATAATTAATTGTACATATAAAAATAACTAAAAGAGTGTAATTGGATTTTTGTAACACAAAGGATAAATTCTTGAGGGTAGTGATACCCTGTTGCCTATGATGTGATTATACTGCTTATTGCATGCCAGTATCAAAGTATCTCATGTGCCCCATAAATGTATATATACTTACTATATACCCACAAAAATAAAACAAACCAAAGTATGTTTTCTGGCCACAACAGAATGAAATTAGAATAAAAAAACAAAGGAAATTTGGAGGATTCACAAATATCTGAAAATTAAGCAAATACTTCTAAATAATCAATGCATCAAAAAGAAATCACAAGGAAAATGAGAAAATACTAGAGATAAATGAAAACAAAAGCATAGCAAAAACTTATTGGATGCAGCTAAAGCAGTGCTTAGTGGAAAACTTATAGCTGTAGATGCCTATATAAAAAAAGAAAAGACCAGGTGTGGTGGTTAACGCCTGTTATTCCAGCAATTTGAGAGGCCAAGGCAAGCAGATCAGCCTAACCAAGATGGTGAAACCCTGTCTCTACTAAAAATACAAAAATTAGTCAGGCATAGTGGCAGGAACCGTAATCCCAGCTACTTGGGGGGGCTGAGGCAGGATAATTGCTTGAACCCAGGAGGCGGAGGTTACAGTGAGCCAAGATCATGCCACTGCCCTCCAGCGTGGGCAACAGAGCCAGTCCCAGTCAACCAAAAACAAAAAAGAAGAAGAAGAAAGATGTCAGCTAAAGTATATACATTTTGTGATATTCCTATTTCTGTAGTTTCTTGAGAATTTACACATCACGTTCAGTGTTTTGTACAAATCTGCCTTACTTTTCATTTTGTTAACTCTCCTTCATTTGAGAGTACTGGCAATCATAATAAACTCTGTGTTAACTCTTGTATTGGCTATTGAATTAAGCACTGATTCATCAGTGCAATTTTTTATCAAAAATGTGTGCAATGTTGCAATTCTTCCACAGGTTAGCAAGCAAATGTTAGCTTTGCTGCCTAGAAAAAAAATACAACTATTAGATAGTACATCTTTTAATTGCCAAAGCAGATGCACCTATGAGGCCATATTTTGCCTGACCCACTAAACACCCACATCAAAAAGTTAGAAAGATTTCAAATAGACAACCTAACATCATAACTTAAAAAACTAGATGATCAAGAGCAACCAACCTCAATGCCAGCAGAAGACAAGAAATAAACAAAGTCAGACCTGAATTGAAAGCTATTGAGACACAAAAATAACATTCAAAAATTATCAAAGAGTTTTGTTTTTGAAAAAATTAATAAGATAGGCCACTAACTAGAATAATAAAGAAGAAAAGATAGAAGATTAAAATAAACACAATTAGAAATGACAAAGTGGATGTTACCACTGACCCCACAGAAATACAAATAACCATTAGAGACTACTATTATAAATACCTCTATACACACAAACTAGAAAACCTAGAATAGGTTGATAAATTCCTGGATGCCTACATCCTCCCAGGACTGGACTAGGAAGAAATTGATTCCCTGAACAGACCAATAACAAGGTCCAAAATCAAATTAGCAATAAATCATCTACCAATCAAAAGCCAACCAACCAAACAAAAAAACAGAACCAGACAAATTCATAGCTTTGACTTCTACCAGATGTAAAAAGGAGAAGGGGTACCATTCCTACTGAAACTATTCCCAAAAACTGAGGTGAAGGAGGGACTTCTCCTCAATTCCTTCAATGAGACTAGCATCATTCTGATACGAAAATATGTTACAGACAATTCAAAAAATGTAACTTCAGACCAAAATCCTTGATGAGCATTGATGTAAAAATCCTCAACAAAATACCTGCAAGCTGAAACCAGTAGCACATCAAGAAGCTAATCCACCACAATCAAGTAGGATTCATCGCTTGGATGAAAGATTGCTTCAATATATGCAAATCAATCAATGTGATTTATCACATAAGCAAAACTAAAGACAAAAACCACATGATTATCTCAAGAGATGCAGAAAAGGCTTTCAATAAAATTCAACATCCCTTCTTTAAAAAAAAAAAATCTCTCAACACACTAGGTATTGAAGTAATATACATCAAAATAATAAGAGCCATCTATGACAAATCCACAGCCAACATCATTCTAAATGGGCAAAACCTGGAAGCTTTCCCCTTGAAAACTGGCATAAGACAAGTATGCCCTCTCTCACCACTCCTATTCAACATAGGATTGGAAGTCCTGGCCAGAGCAATCAGGCAAGAGAAAGAAATAAAGGCATCCAAAAAAGGAAAAGAAGAAGTCAAACTATCTCTCTTCACTGAATAAGATTCTATATCTAGAAAACACTAAAGACTTCACTAAAAGTTTCTCAGACTGATCAATGAATTCAGTAAGGTGTCAGGATACAAAATCAATGTACAAAAATTACTGGAACTCCTATACACTAACAAGAGCCAAGCCAAGAATGGAATCAGGAACACAATCCCATTCACAACTGCCACAAAAAGAGTAAAACACTTAAGAATACAGCTAACCAGGGAGGTGAAAGATGTTTACAATGAGAATTACAAAACACTGCTCAAAGAAATCAGGGATGACACAAATGGAAAAACATTCTATGCTCGTGGATAGAAAATATTAATATCATTAAAATGGCCATACTGACCAAAGCAATTTACAGATTTAATGCTATTTCTATCAAACTACCAATGACATTCTTCACAGAACTAGAAGAAACTATTTTTCAATTCATATGGAACCAAAAAAGAAGCCTGAATAGCCAAGGTGATCCTAAGCTAACAGAGCAAAGCTGGAGACATCATGTTACTCAAATTCAAACTATACTACAGGGCTACATTAACCAAAACAGCATGGTACTGGTACAAAAACAAACACAAAGACCAAAGAAACAGATTAGAAAGGCCAGAAATAAGCCTGCACACCTACAACCATCTGATCTTCAACAAAACTGACAAAAACAAGCAATGGAGAAAGGACTCCCTATTAAATATATGGTGCTGTGATAACTGGCTATCTGTATACAGAAGATTGACTCCTTCCTTACACCATATACAAAAATAAACTCAGGATAAAGATTCAAATATAAAATCAAAACTACACAAACCCTGGAAGACAACCTAGGCAATACCATTCTAGACATAAGAACTGTCAATGTTGAATTAGATCCCATTTGTCAATTTTTGTTTTTGTTGTGATTGCGTTTGACAAAGATGCCAAAAACAATGGCAACAAAAACAAAAAATTGACAAATGGGATCTAATTAAACTTCAGAGCTCCTGCACAGCAATACATAATAAATAAATAAATAAATAAATAAATAAATAAATAAATCAACAGAGTAAACAAATAACCTACAGAATAGGAGAAAATATTTACTAACTATGCATCTGACAAATGTCTAATATTCAGCATCTATACGAAACTTAAATTTACAAGACAAAACAAACGACCTCATTAAAAAGTGGGCAAAGGACATAAACAGACACTTATCAAAAGGAGGCATATAAGTAGTCAACAAGCAGATGAAAAAAATCTCAATATATCTGATCATTAGAGAAATCGAAATCAAAACCACAATGAGATACCAGTCTTACATCAGTAGGAATAGCTATTAAAAAGACAAAAATTGACAGATGTTGGTGAGGTTGCAGAGAGAAATGAATGCTTATATACTGTTGATGTGAGTGTAAATTTGTTCAGTCATTGTGGAAAGCAGTGTGGCAATTCATCAAAGAGCCAAAAAGAGAAATACCATTTGATTCAGTAAGTCCATTACTTGGTATATACCCAGAGGAATACAAATTATTCTACCCTAAAGACACATGCATATGTATGTTCATTGCACCACTAGTCACAATATCAAAGACAGAGAATCAGCTTAAATGCCTATCAATGACAGATTGGATAAAAAATGTGGTACATATACACAATGGAATACTATACAGTCATAAAACAGAATGAGATCATTTTCTTTGCAGGAACATGGATGGAGCTGGAAGCCATTGTCCTTAGCAAACTAATGCAAGAACAGAAAGCCAAATATTGTATGTCCTCACTTATAAATGAGAGCTAAATTATGAGAACACATGGACACAAAGAGATAAACAATAGACACTGGAGTCTACTTGAGGATGGAGGGTGACAGGAGGGAGAGAATTAGAAAAAAATAACTATTGGGTACTAGCTTTAGTACCTGGGTGACAAAATAATCTGTACAACAAACTCCTGTGACACAAGGTTACCTATAAAACAAACTTGCACGTGTACATTTGAACCTAAAAGTTTTTAAAAGAATCAATTAATAATAATAAACCATATTCATAAAGGACAAAATTAGATGATTATCTCAATAGCAGCAGATAAAATATTTGATCAGGATTGAAAACCTATAAAAATGGAAAGACATTTCATTTTCATGAATCAGTAGAATGAAGATGGCAATAATCCACAAATGTATCTACAGATTCAGCATAATCTTCATCAAAATTCCATCTGGTTTATTTGTAAAAGTTGATAACCTGATTGTAACATTTATATAGAACTTTAAGGGACAGGGATAGCCAAAAGTCTTGAAGTAAAGATTGGAGTTGGAGGACTCACACTGCCTAATTTAAAATCTTATTACAAAAGCTACATTAATCAAGGCAGCATGGTACTGGCATAAAGCTAGATATATAGATCAATGAAAGACAGTCGAGAGTTCAGAAACAAACCCTTACATTATGATAAATTGATTTTTGAAAAAGGTGGGGGAAATACTCGACTTTTCAACAAATGGTGCTGGGACAACTAGATATCCACATGCACACACACACTAGACTTCTACCTCATACCACATACAAAAATTAACACAGAATGAATCACTCTAAATGTAAGAGCTAAAATTACAGAACTCTCAGAGGAAAACATAAAAGAAAATTTTTGTGATCCTAAATTAGGCATTTTTTCTTATATAATTCAAAACGCTCTGGCAACTAAAAACAGGTAAATTACTCTCCATCAAAGGTAAAAATTTGTGTGCTTCAAATGACTCATCAGGAAAGCGAGGAGACAACCCACATAATGGAAAACAAATTACAAATCATATGTCTGATAAGGCACTTGTATCCACAAAATGTAAATACCTCTTTAAAACAACAATTTTAGAAACCCAGTAAAAAGGTGGGCAAATGATTTGAACAGACATTTCTCCAAAGATATATAAACAGCCAGTGAACATATAAAAATGTTCAACATCATTATTCATTTGGAAAATGCAAAAAGAAGCACAATGATATACAACTTCACCCTCACTAGGATGACTAATATACAAAAGATAGAGAACACGAATTGTTGGCAAGGATGTGAGAACTTGGAAACCTCAGGCATTACTGTAAACATTGTGACATAGTTCAATTACTTTGTAAAAGTAATGGATGAACCTTGAAAACATGCTAAATGAAAGAAGCCAGAGAGAATTATGCACATATTGTATGATTTCATTTATGTAAAATTCACATAATGGCAATTCCACAAAAACAAAGCACATGAATGATTACCAGGGTCTGTCAGGAAAACGTTTGGGCAATGATTGTTAATGTGTCAGAAGATCTTTTTGGGGGTGATGAAGTGTTCTGAAATTATGTAATGGCAGCAGTTGTATTGAATTGTATACTTCAATAGGACTTTTTTTTTTTTTTTTTTTTTGCTATGTGAAATACATTTCAATAAAGCTGTTATTATGAGAAATAGTCTACGAGTCATCTTTAGTTTCAAATCTGCTCTACAAAACAATGGTATTTTTTCTCCTATCCATATACACATGTGCAGTTTCTGGGTATTTCAAAAATATATTTGATCTCTGACATATGCTACAACATGAGTGAGCATTGAGGACATTATGCTAAGTGAAATAATCTGGTCACCAAAAGACCAATAATGTGTAATTCCATGTATATGAAATTTCTACAGTGGTCAAAATTATAGACAGAAAGTAGAATGGCTTCCATGGGCTAAGAGGAGGGGGAAATGGAGAACTATTGTTTAATGAGTATAAAGTTTTAGTTTTGTGACATGAAAATAGTTCTGGAGATGGATAGTGGTGATATTACACAATAATGTAAGTGTACTTAATACCACTAAACTGCACAGTTAAAATGACGAAGATGGCAAACTTAATGTTATGTGTATTTTACTACCAAAAAAAATGAAAAGAAAAGATATATTAACATAAACGAGATTTTCGGTGTAGCGGGTTGAAGAGTGTCCCCTGTCTTAGCTTGAGCTGCTGTAACAGAATACCATAGACCTAGTGGCTCAAACAGTAAACATTCATTTCTCATTATTCTAGAAGCTGGGAAGTCAAAAATCAAGGTGCCAGCAGATTTTGGTCTGATGAGGGTCCTTGTTACTGGCTTAAAGATGGCCACCTTCTTATTGTATCCTCACATGACAGAAAGTGAGTGAGAGTTATAGTTTCTTCATTCACTTACAAGGACACCAATCCCATCATGGGGGCTCCACCCCCATGATCTCATTCAAACCCAATTTCCTCCAAAGGCCTCAACTCCAAATGCCATCACATTTGAGAACAGGGCTTCAGTCAATGAATTTTGGGGAAACACAAACTTTCAGTTTATAGCACTCTGCCATGGCCTCCCAAAATTCATGTCCTTCTTACAGGCAAATTACATTCATTCCATCCCAACAACCCCCCAAACTCTAAACTGATTCTAACATCAACTCTTGAGTCTAAAGTCCAAAATTTAATTTAAATATTATATAAATCAGATATAAATAAGACTCAACGTACAATTCATCCTGAAGCAAAATTTCTCTCTAGCTGTGAACTTATGAAACCAGAAGATAAATTATGCGTACCCAAAATACAATCACGGAAGAGGCATAGGATAGACGTTCCCATTCCAAAAAGAAGGAACATGAAGGAAGAAAGATATGACAGGTCCCAAGCAAATCCAACACCTAGCAAGGCAAAAACAATCAGATACTAAGTCTAAAAAATAACTTTTGTTTGCTTGCTGCTCTGCCTTCCAGACCCACTGTCCCAGAATCTGATAGAATGGCAATCATCACCTGGCCTGTTGGAACCAAGGTAGAGGCTCTATCCACATAGCTCTGATGGGCAGTACTGTCATCCTTTGAAACTGAAATAGGTATCCTTGACCCCTAGGGCTATGCAGTCTGGGATGGGGGTGGGAGTGGAACCCCTGTTGATCTCTGAATTACCTTTGGAATCATTCTTTTCTTTCCTTGAAAACTATCTCATGCTTACAGCAGAATAGCTATATGGTCAGGTCCTGTAGGGTCTAAGAAGTTTGACAGCCTACCTTTATTTCATCCTAATTTGTCTATTTCCTTCTATCTCAGCTGGCAGTGTTTCTGCTAGCATAGTATCATCTCTATTTCTAGCTTCCATTGAGATACTGATTAGGTCCAAGCTTCATACTCACACTAATATCCTTATCAAATGGTAAGTCAGCCACATCCCTAATGTTCTCTAAAATATGAATAGGCTGAAAATTTTCCAAATATTTCAGTTCTATCTCCTTTTGACTGACAATTCGTTCTTTAATTCATTTCTCTCTTCTCACATTTTACTATGAGCAGAAATGAGGAACCAACCTGTTCTTTCAACACTTGCTTAGAAATCTCCTCAGCTAAATATCCAATTTTATTGCTCACAAGTTCTAACTTCCAAAAAACTCTAGAATGTGAATGCAATTTGCCAAGTTATTTGCCACTTTAGAACTTTTAGAAAAGAATAATCTTTTCTCCTCTGTCCAATAGCTTATTCTTTATTTCCATCTGAAACTTCATGAGAATGACCTGTCCCATCCATATTTCTCCTAATATTTATACATGACTATGTATTGTCTAAGAAGATGGAATCTTCTTCTACAGAGCTCCATTTCTGTTTCTGAGCCCTCAACAGAATAACCTTCATCAGTGCCTTCATGGCAATATTGACTTTTTCTAGCATGCACCTCAAAATTCTTCCAGCCTCTACACCTTACCCAGTTCCAAAGCCACTTCCACATTTTTAGGTATTTGTTACAGCAGCACCCCACTTCTATTTCCAATTTATGTCTTAGTTCCAGCTGCTATAACTGAATACGATATACTAGGTAGTTTAAACAACAAACATTTACTGATCAGAGTTCTGGAGCTTAAGAAATCCAAAGGTCAAGGTGGCAGCAGATTGGCTCTGGGTGAGGGCCTTTTTAGTGGCTTCTATTTATTTTTATTTATTTTTTTGAGACAGGGTCTCACTCTGTCACCCAGGCTGGAGTGCAGTGGTACAATCCTGGTTCACTGCAGCCTCAACCTCCTGGGCTCAAGCAACTCTCCTGCCTCAGCCTCTTGAGTATCTGGGACTGTAAGCATGCACCATTATACCCAGCTAATTTTTGTAGAGATGAGCTCCTGCCATGCTGTCCAGGTTGATCGCAAACTCCTGGGCTTAAGTGATTCACTCACCTTGGACTCCCAAAAGGCTGGGATTACACATGTGATTAATGTGCCCAGCCCTTCCTGGTTTTTAAATGGCCACTTTTCTATTGTATTCTCACATGGTAGAGAGAAAAGAAGGGTTCTGTTTATTTATTTATTTATTCATTCATTTACGTATTTATTTATTTATTTATTTTTGAGACTGTGTTTCACTCTTGTTGCCCAGGCTGGAGTGCAATGGTGAGATTTTGGGTCACCACAACCTCCACCTCCCGGGTTCAAGTGATTCTCCTGCCTCAGCCTCCCAAGTAGCTGAGATTACAGGAATGTGCCACCATGCCCGGCTAATTTTTTGTATTTTTAGTAGAGACGGGGTTTCTCCATGTTGTTCAGGCTGGTCTCCAACTGCCGACCTCAGGTGATCCACCTGCCTTGGCCCCCCAAAGTGCTGGGATTACAGTGGCGAGCCTCTGTGCCCAGCAGGAGAGTTCTGATTTTTTCATCCCCTGAAAAGGGTAATAATCTCACCATGGAACTCTATACCCATAATCTCATTCAGCTCTAATTATTTCCCAAAGCCCTTAATGCCAAATAAAATCAGATTGGGGATTATGTCCTCAACATATTAAATATTAGAATATTTCATATTTCAAGATAAATATGAAATATTCAGTCCATAGCATCCTCCAAATTTTATGTGTACCTATAAACACAGAATATGACCTTATTTGGAAATAGGATCTTTGCACATGAAGATGAGGTCATACTGAATTAAAGTGAGCCCTAAATTCAATAACTGGTACCCTTACAAGAAGAGGAAAGGACACACAGAGACACAAAGATACACAAAATTCAAGACCATATTAGACAGAGACAGAAATTGTAATATTATAGCTACAAGACAAATGATGCCAAGGATTCCTGGGAGCTACTAGAAGTTAGGAAGAATAAAGAAAGATTTATTTTTCCCTAGAGCCTTCAGAGGAAGCACAGCCCTGCTAACAACATTTGGACTTCTTCTTTTTTTTTTGAGACAGAGTCTCACTCTATCGCCCAGGCTGAAGTGCGGTGGTGCAATCTTGGCTCACTGAAACCTCCGCCTCCCAGTTCAAGTGATTCCCCTGCCTCAGCCTCCCAAGTAGCTGGGACTACAGGCATGTGCCACCACACCTGGCTAATTTTTTTTTTTTTTTTTCGTATTTTTAGTAGAGACAGGGTTTCACCTGTTAGCCAGGATGGTCTTGATCTCTAGACCTCGTGATCCACTCACCTCGGCCTCCCAAAGTGCTGGGATTACAGACATGAGCCACCATACCTGGCCAACATTTGGACTTCTAACCACCATAACTGTGAGAAAATAAATTTGTATTGTTTTAAATCATCAAGTTTGAGGTAATTTGTTACAGCCGTAATCTCAATTTTACTCTTCATGTGTATGGCTTTTGTCCTATTTTACAAATTAAACATGCTACTTTTGTAATAAGAAAAATGTTATTTAAAACATGTTATGGCTTAATAATTAATCAAATACATAATAACTGATAATTACACTGTTTTAAATCAAAAAGCTCTAATCTACATATTTAAAAGAAAATATATGTTCAAACATGATTAAAATTTCTGATGGGTATATGAAGGCTGAATACTTTTATTTATCATCCACATTCATGAGATTTGGAGGATAAACAAGGAACATCTGTCTCCTCTAAGACTGATCAAACATCACTAAGATATATTAATAATAAGATCAAAGTAAACTGAGCAGCTTGGTAGAAGCAATAAAGAACTTCTGGTAGAGTAATCATGTTTGGTTCATATAATATTGATTTGGTTTTAGTAAATAAAGACTTTTTTCAGGTAGACATTGAGAGAATTCAATATGGAGCAAATAAAACAAAACATATGTGGGCACAAGACAGAAACAATCCAAATAACAAAACCTTAGCGTTGGAAGATTTAGACGTCATCTAGTACATGATCCAATAATTCAAGAATCCTTCAAACAACATTCCTGACATGTGATAATTCATTTAGTATTTTGAAATTTTCTCAGCATCCATTACTTGCCAAGGATGTGTGGCTTACATCATTCAACAACTGCCTCTAGAAGACACTTCTTCAGAAAGCAGCCTATTCTATTCTTTCACAATTTTAGTTCTTAGAAAATATTTTATGTTGAGACAAAATCTCTCTGGAGTATCTAACTTAATTACTGTTACTCTCCTTCCATACTTTCTTCCTTTCTTCCCTTTACCCTTCATAACCAACTTGGCTCATAACTTGAAGTCATGGATTTAAGGAATTTTGGAAAGGAAATTAAGAGTATCAACTTCTCGCCAATGACAAAATTCCCTTTACAGCATTCCTTTCCCAATTGCTGTTCCTTCTGCTCTTAATGCCTCTATTGAAAGAGAATTACTCCCCCCCTCTTTTGTGAGCAAGCAGATCTACTTTTGACGTGTTTTATGTGGAGCTGTTCTCTGCCTTTCTGTGACCTTCACTGATTGGTTCTATTCCTTCCTATCAGAGCCACGGTGAATGCTTCCATGCTAGAGTCACTCAGGAATATAAAAATCAAGATCACCTCTCCCCTTTGACCTCTACCTTGCCAGGAAAAACATTCCTGGTTACCTTTTCTGGCATTGTGACCCTTTTTTATTCACCCTTACTGTCACATTTTTCTTAACAAACTCAATATATCCATGTATCTCTCTCTAGCTACAACCTGGTGCCTGGTATTCAATACATTACAGATGTGATACAGTCTCTCAGAGCAGCATTAATCTGACCACTGTGGTGAAAATTGCAGTAAACATAGTGGAAGACAACATTATACTTTCTATGGTTGTTCAGCTAAAATCTCAGCATATTTTTTCACTAGAGTCTTTTTTTCAATTCTTGGTTGTTTTTCCCCTTCCTATAAACAGGGATTTTTTTTATATCTTAACTAAAATGCAAAACTATGTATTTATCTCTATTGAATGTCATTATATTAGTTCCTCTCTATTTTGATACCTTTTCAACATCTTTCTGAACACTAATTCTTTCATCCAAATAGTGTCTGTTAGAGACTTGCGCCATTCACAACTTCAACAACATCTTCCCTGCCTTCTCTTAGTACAGAACTTTACCATTCTAACCATAACATTCTGGAATTCCTCAAGTATTAGTCACGATGATGACAATGATGATGATATCTAATGTCGAATGCCACTTTCTACCAAACATTGTCATAAGTGCTTTATATATATTATTACACCTAATCCTCATAAAACCCCATGCGATAATGACTATTGCTATCTTTATTTTACAGATAAAGACACTACTAGTAAGTGGTGGAGACAGGGTTGATTATATGCTGGTGTAGCTATATACATCATGTCAGGCTTTATCCCTTCTGACAAGTCAACATCTAACATTACCAGCTGTTAAGTATTTTTAAAATCACCCTGAAGTGTTGCCAAGATTTGAACCCCAGCTGCATGACTCTAGACTCTGTCTTCTGAACCAGATTCTCTCTGGCTCTCCAGGAAA
This sequence comes from Macaca nemestrina, assembly GCF_043159975.1. Lineage (NCBI taxonomy): Eukaryota > Metazoa > Chordata > Mammalia > Primates > Cercopithecidae > Macaca > Macaca nemestrina. The sequence goes on along the minus strand of NC_092135.1, from coordinate 78,283,060 downwards.
GATGAAGGAAAGACCAAATCAGTGGCAATTCAATTTTCTTTATTTCCTTCAACCAGACATACTCTACTTTTATCACATTAGGCATTTTATATATACATATTCAAAGTAAAATTAAATTATTCAAAAAAAAGCTGCTGCCAAAATTTAAAGTACTAAAGGGTAAATGAAAACTGAAAATAACTAAACTTAAGATAAATAGCTCTTCTTAAGTCACAGTAAACTTATTTATCAATACTGAATGTATCATTCAAAACAACCTCCTGAAATTATATGCAATATTATGTGTATTTAAGACAAGGCATTTTTTTTTTCCTCAGAGATGATGCATAGCATTTATTAGACTCTTAAATGAGCTAAAGGCATACAAAAAAATCAGCATTGCATACGGTCACCTCTCTGATCAATTATATACCTAAATGTGTCTATTTTTTTCAAGGGCATGAGACAATGGAAAAATTTCTTGTTGAAATCAGATGAACTCTCACTGTAATTCTCAGACTAAGGAATCTGATATTAAGTAACTTTCTTGTCACTTTTGACAAAGGTTCAGTTTCACATTTGTGAAACAAGCTGAAAATAGTACCCACTTCAAATCGTTGTGAGGGAAGAGTGAACTAATATATGTAAAGTACTTGGAACAATTTCTGACACATATTTGGTGCTTAATACACACTAATATTTACCTGCAGAGTTCCACAGTAATATTAATTATAGTGTGTCAGAATTTCCAAAGCTAAAGGGTGAAAAAAGCAGCACATCTTCCTGAATAGTACTTAATGATTTGAGAAAATTAATATTATTTACACATTAAATATTTTATTGAATTAAAAAAAATCTACCTCAATATTTAAGACAAAATGACTTCAAAATTCACTCACAAGGCAGACGTCTTCTATTAAGATATTTTAGTGGAAACATTCGAGAAGTACTGATGTGGGAATTCTCCAAATGAGCAGTTTATTAACTGTCAAACAGGAGAATAACTTAGTCCAACAAAAAAAGAAATTCAAAAGTAAAAGTGATACGTTTTGATATCAATTTTTAAACTTTGTATGCCATGTACAGTCAGAAGACAATTCTCCAGAGGTCTCTCACATTACTCTGCATGTCTTGGGAGCAGAGGCACTAAGAGGCTTTTGTTCTGAATTATCTTTGCAAGGATGCTGATTTAGCTGTAGCCTTGGGAAATAGAGATAGGAGGCTTGTTTGTTGTCCAACATAATAAATATAATGTCTTCCTCTAAGCCAAATATTAGGTTGATTTGCTGGCTATTATGAAATATTAGGATTTTCAAAGTTTGGGGTTACTGTCTTGTAATACAACTCACTGCATGTGCAAGCATCACCTGGCCCTTGTCATGCTGCCTGGTGGGAACTGGGGCTTTGAAAATCAGCTTAAGAAAACACTGGCATTATGGCTACTGTTGATGCTTTGAGTAATAAGTCATCATTTTCTCCCATCGAGAAGTCACATGTGTTCTGCTGGCATCCATGAAACTATGGCAGGCTAACTTGTTTACGAGTGGGGTGAAATTTCAGACTTTTCACGTTTTTTATATATACACATTATTTATATAAATATGTGTATATATATTATATATAATGTGTATATAGATTATGTATAATATATATTATATAATGTATATATAGATTATATATAATAACTCAGTTTGAAATGTCATTAATTGACAAACAAGAAAAATATTTGCAACAAAATGAAAGATAATACATTAATAGCTGTGTATTAGTTCTCACACTGCTACAAATAAATACCTGATACTAGGTAGTGTATATAGAAAAGAGGTTTAATTGGCTCATGGTTCCACAGGCTGTACAGGACCATGATGGCTTCTGAGGAGCCTCAGGAAACTTGCAGTCACATACAGCCTCAGGAAACTTTCAATCATGGCAAAAGGTAAAGGGGAGGGAAGTATATCTTACATGACCAGAGCAGGAGAAAGAGAGTGGAGGAGATGCCACATACTTTTAAATAACCAGATCTCATGAGAACTCACTATCATGACCACAGCACCGAGGGGGAAATCTGCCCTTATATCCAATCATCTCCCACCTGGGCCCATCTCCAACAATGGGGATTACAATTCCACATGAGATTTGGGTGGGGACACAAATCCCAACCATATCGAGCTAAGATACAGAGAAAGCTTTTGCAAATCAATAGGAAAAAGATGAACAAGTACAGAGAACAGACTAAATGTATGAAAATACAATTACTGCCAAAATAAATAAAAATGAAAAATAAATATATGAAAAATATATAAACCTTTTAATAACCAAAGAAAAATATATTTACAGAAAAATTTAAGCTGGGAAAAAATGTAGTGGTAACAATGATGTTGGGACAGTTTCTCTGTCATTACCAGCTTGTAGGAGTGTAAGTTGTGAAACATTTTTAAAGGGAAATTTTATAACATATATCACAGTTCCTTTTTAAAAGACCATATTCTTTGATACTATCATCCTATTTTAGGAATATATCCGGCAGAAACAATTTGGCATAATATATTTAGTCATTTTTCATACTTCTGTAAAATAAGAAATAGTATAGATGAATTCCAATAACAAATTAATTTTAATTATGATATGGTAATATGATGTTACAGTATGATATTTAAATAATTTAAATATATATTTATTTATAGAGGACAGATTTACCATAGAGGACAGGGCATTTGTGATTTATTGTGGAATGAAAAAAAATAAAAATAAGAAAAATATTGATTGACATAATTTCTCATAAGGAATTTGCCTATAAGCAAATATGTTAAAAATGATTTTCTCTAAAACAAGGATTCAAAGTAATTTTAATTAGATATTTTCTATTTTTGATGTTTTTCTGACATTTATGAACTTCTAAAATTCTAAAATAAAAAATTAATTACCTTGTCATGAATTGTTCTTTGTGTACATCTTGGCCCTTTATGATATCTATCTCCTTTTTTTTTTTTTTAATCTTTTTAGACAGAGTCTTGCTCTGACAGAGTCTGTTGCCCAGGCTGGAGTGCAACAGCAGGATTTCGGCTCACTGCAACCTCCGTCAAGCAATTCTCCTGCCTTAGCCTCCTGAGTAGCTGGAATTACAGGCACCCGCCACCACGCCCAGCTAATTTTTGTATTTTCAGTAGAGACAGGGTTTCATCATGTTGGCCAGGCTTGTCTGGAACTCCTGACCCCAGGTTATCTGCCCTCCTTGGCCTCCCAATGTGCTGGGATTACAGACGTGAGCCACCGTGCCCAGCCCAATCTCTATCTCTTTAGTAAGTATTCAAAATCCATCTGTTAATAGAGTTCTTATTTTTCCATTCATAGCTGTCAGTGTCACTAATCTGAACAATTTGCAATTTACCTTCTCCCATATTTTAAAAATAATCAAGTCTTTATCATTTTCTGGTCTTTGGCGTCACAGTACAAGAATATATCCCATGCTGTGTCATAGCCCTTTCAAAATTTAAGGAGCTTTCCTAATGGTCTTCCCTTTTTTCATCTTTTCTTTTCTTCTCTGATTTAAACATACGGTTTCTTCAGTCATTCCTTGTATATCTTGATTACTACAACCCTCTCCATGAATGTCACCTATTCTCATTTCTTACAGTTTTGTGGTGCCTTTTTAAAACTTCGGAGAAAACATTCCTCAATACCCAAATTGACAAAAATGAAGTACCAAATATCATAATTTTCATCATCTGTACATTTTACTTCTAATGCAACTGTTTTTGCATCTTTTTTAAAGTAGTCAAATCACTCTACTGATACACTTTGAACTTATCACTTATGAAAACTTTGTTTTTAGAAAAATACTATCAAATCAGTTCTTTACCATTTTGTATTTTCCTAACTGATTTTATATTTAGGGATTTGTATTTGTAAAATAAAATTTGTGGATTCATATTTAAGTGACTTTAGAACTTCACATTTCCCCATCATATTTTATTTTATTAACCTTGGTCCTTATTCCTATCAGCACACAGTGATACATCTTCTAAGCTTGACAAGCCTGGACGAATATTGAATGCCTGTGGTTTCTGTCGTCTCTCACAGAGTAAGTCGTTATCTTGAAAGGATCCCAAGTGAAGGGCATTAGAAATTTAAAAGGGGAGAACAGGCCATTTTCATAAGAGCCTCAGTCCTTGGAGGGTGCAAAAACTCAGAGAGGCAGGTAATGTGAATGCCTGAAGCAGGTTCATGCTGGAGAGTACTTGATCATCCAATGGGAGCCACCACTTCTGATTGCTGCCATAGGAAAATGTGCTAATGTTCTGATTTTTCATGAGAATACCAGAATCTAGGTTTTTATGTAAAATCATTACATTTTTAAATGGCTTCACCTGAGTAAAAAAGTTTAGCGAGTTTTTTCTTCTAAATAAAATACATTCACAGGCCAAATGATCCCTGTAGATGGCCAATTTGTGACCTCCGAGTGAACAGAAGCTAAGTGGGTCTTGTCATTCAACTCACTGCTACTGATGGTATGACACAATTGACAGATTCATGGCTTTGGATTTCTTGAAAATTCACCCAATTCTCAGTACTTTACTGTGCATTGATTCAAAAAGTAGTTACAACATTATTAATGAAAAAATCAACATTAGCTATCTATTAGTGTCTAACCAGAATCCTGAATAATTTCAACAAAGTCATTCAGAATTTCCAGTGTGAGTCCTTCTAAAAGTCTTGACAAAGACTTGTTATATCCAAATTTATCATTGAAAATGTTTACTTAGTATCTCATTATAGCCAAGAGGAAAATTAGCCTTGCAAAATAAATCTTTCATAATGTGGAGATATTTTAGTGCCTTAGGATTCTTAAACTTCTTGGGAACCTCACTATGTTAAATGTAACCACTTATACCACCATTGACACAACATCAGAATTCCACTAGCAAAAAAACACTCTCTCCTTTGACCTATAGCAACTGTACAATTCTATTCCATCCCCTGACAGCTGATTCTCATAAGACCTCTGGCATACCAAACGTGATCCATGACAGCTGATCCTAGCAAACAGCAATCACTACAAATAATTCTTTTGACCAGTTATTTGAAGCAGGAATGAATTATTTTATATTTGACTTGACTATGTATAGAAGTAGCCTTTCATTAGTTCCACATCTGGGATGACCAGGAAAATGTTCACTTTGTAAATTGAGGTACAGAAAAAACAGATGCAGAAAACTAGGTCCCTAAACTCCTCCTTATAAACAGCTAACTATATTGCTGCCTAACAAGGAACAACTAGAAAAATATGTAAGAAATAAATTCTTTGTTATGTGAACCCGCTCTGAAATTCTGCGAGCTTTTTACATGAGCCTTTAGCATGCCTTATACGCAACATTTATCTCCATTGTGATTATATATCAACTTATGTATGCATGTATGTATCTTCTTAACAGTCTAGTAGCAGGTTTTCAATAAATGTAGTTGAATGTATGAATACAGAAAAACCATGCACAAACGAGATAAGTTAATAAATTCTTACTGAATTGAAGTATAGAAGCAAGAAAAGTAATCCAAAAGTAAATTTTAGTAAATGCCTTTCATTTCTTATTTTGTCTTTCCTCCTCTGATGAGAAGTGTTCCAAAATACTTGGAAACAAACCTTGGTGAGTTTTATACTTGGAAGAAAATCTTAGTGAGTTTTATAAGTGCTTAAATAAATCCAATCATATCATGGGTACCTAATAAATGTCCTATAATGTTTTCTGTTCTCACACCTCTGTAACATTTTCTTCCTTCACTTAGTGTGATTTTGTTGCTATGTGACGTATTGTAGCAGTTAATCCATATTACACCTGTATCGGCACCACTTGAATGCTATACTAATTTTGCCTAATTTCTAATATCCAGTAACGTTCTGTCAGCCAAATAGCTCCAGATGCCTGCCTAGTACAACTTGCACCTTTATACTAGGCCCTGTGTAGACCAAATTAGATCAACAACCCCAGCACAATATGCTGAAAAGTAATATCTCATTGTTTTCTCTGACTGCAAAACCAAACCAATGCCAATAGGCATCTTTACATGGTATTGCAACTACTGTCCATCAGTGCCAAATTAGACTACCTTACCAGGGTTAGGAGAAGCAGTATGGTGCTTGAAGTGTGTTTGCTGCCAAGACAATAGGGTGTATTGCATCTGTTGCCTGGGATACACATGTACAACATCCAACAAACAGGCTACATAGTTTGGTGTTGAGAAAGGCCAAGATATGCACATTAAACAAAAAGCTGAGGAATAAAACCTTAGAAATTAAGCACAGTGCAAGTGGTCACAAAAGGACAGGGCCAAGACACTAGCTATATATTAGATCTGTAGATTAAATTTTCATAGAGATCCATAAGGATCTCTACTTGTTAAAGTTTGCTCTACACAATGATAATCTGCCCTAGATAGCACTTGTTCAGCAGTACTGCATGAAGAAAAGAAATACCTTGACCATGAAAAATAATTTTTTATTAATCTTTATGCATATATATTGACAATTTTGGTTTTTCAATTTTCACTTTTCTCATTTTTCTAGAAGACTTTGTTGTTTTGTACATGATATGATAGATTCAGGAGGGTCACAAAGCCTTGGATATCGCTTTCATTGAGTGGTGAAATCAATTTGCTCTCCCCTTGAATCTGGCTGGCCTAGGATTATTTGGAGTTGTACAGTGAAAGTGATGTTATTCCATCCCTGAACTAATCTGTGAAAAGACTGGCAGCTACCACTTTGATCTCTTGTAGACTTGAGCTTCCATGTAAGAAGTTTGACTGCCATGCTGGAGAAACAACATGAAGAGCTCTTACAACTACTTTGAGACAGAGAGAGACCCCGTTGAGCCCAGCCTTCCAGCTGTCACCGTCAAAAACACCAGGCTTGTGGATGAAGCTGTCTTATTCCCTTTAGACTGGCCAAGATATCAACTGGATATCACCAAGGGATCCCAGATGATACCTTATGAAGCAGAAGAATCACCCAAACAAACCCTGATGGAATTTCTGACATGGAAAATTATTAGATATAATGAAATGGTTGTTGTTTCATGGTAGTAGTAAGTTTTGGGGTTTTTTTAATGCACCAATAAAATATATAACTGAAACACATGGACATCAAACACAAAAATTTGGTGATGTGGCTTTTTTTACAAATTTAAGATTTGAATGTTGGTGATCAAACAATAAAATGACCCCAACTGAAGAATAGGGGGAAGAATCTAGGTAACCAGTTGCTTGCTGCAGGGTAGGTCATCTCAGAGTTGGCCTACCAGAATTACAATTCCTTCAACATTCAGCTCAGTCTCCATTCCTTAGCTTCTGCTGACTGGCCTAGGGGATTTTTTTCCAAAGGCCATAAAATTAAATTAGAATTCACTGCTTAAGCATAATGATTTCCCACTGTTTATGTGGGTTATCATTTACAACCAACTGGCATTTAATCAAACCACTATTTTTATTTCAGGACCAGAGGCCACAACATTGTGAATTTTTTCTACCTCCCTGTTGAGCAAAGCAGCTTCATCCAAGCTGTGAAGGGATATCAAATGGTTTATGAAAACTCAGCATGAAGTATTGTTTTCAAACGTATTTATGATTTCACACCAACTTAGGAAGGATTTAGTTCAATTTGTTGATTGACACATAATTTTACATTTACATGTGTAATAATATCAAAATCTTCTGGAGAAAAAAATATGAATTAAAGGAACATAATCACATTCTGATACAAATTCACTTATCCCCAACTCTAATTCTGTCCTAAAGAGGAAGTATGTAAAATATATACAGTATTGCCTAGCCAACTCAGTAACGCCTGCTTTCAATTATCTCATTTCTACACTCTTGTTCCTGTCCTTCCTTCTTTCTTCTTCATGAAATCAAGACTCGGCTAAATACTATGTCTGTATTGACCACTCATAGGTTTGTCTGGCCTAAACGTCTGATTCTGAGAAATGCCCCTCTCTTTCCACGTAAGTCCTGTTCCTCTCCCCGCTTTGACCTTAAATACCCACACGGCTGCTGAAAAATATAAACAAACAAAACACATTTTTTGCTTTAAACTAGCTATTCCCTTGTAACAATACTAGTTCTAACTTTCTTTTGAACCATTTTCTGTCTCATCACACTGCAAATTGTCACCTCCAAACACCTATAGTTATGTGTTTATTCCAGTCTTAAAGTTCTTTTTTCAAATAACATGTAATAAAGTTATTTATATCTTCCTTTCCTAATAAATTAGAAGTTTCTTATGGCAGTTCCCTGGTTCATTTACTCTCCCTGATACCAAGCACAGTGCCTTCCTTGTACATAGTAGGCATTTACTTAGCAACTCGTGTGAAATCATGTAACATCTCTCAAAATACTAAAATAAACAGAGAATGCAGAGTATTTTCTCTCCTCTTTGATAAACCATAAATGAAAATTTGGTAATACCCTAGTTGATTACTATGAAAATCACATACACAATTCCTCTTGTACCATAGAGTTCCCTGATGTTGCCGATGCTGGGGAACAGGGCAAATTTCTGCCTATTGAATAACTGCTTAATTAATAGTAGGTTTGGAGCAACTGTGTGATTTGAGCCATGCCTTAAGCAATTTTATCTAATAAGCTAAATTCTGATAAGCCCCTTAATTTATTTTAAAAAGCATGGCTTCAAAATCTTTTAAGAGCTCTTAAGATAAAACTTTTGAAAATATATAAATCTTTTGGTGTTTCAGGTGAGTCACTAATAAAATGAACAGGCATGGTCAGAAGAGAATTTACATATACAGGCAATCTCAGTTCAGGGAAATATACATTTTATTTTACATGTGCTGGTTGCTGTCATGACCATGCCACAGCTGTTAGAAATTACAGGTTTTCAGTGGCAAGCATCAGCCATCACTGTAATTATTATTATTTTATCAAAAACAATCACAGGGAGTACTTTAGTCTGACAAAAGCCTTCTAGGTCTTTGTTTATTCACTGCACTATATATTCTGCCCTCCACACCAACTGAGTTAAAGTTCTCTTCCTCCTGATTTAAAACCTATTATTAGAGAAAGCAAAGGTTCCCATCTTTAACACAAAGTACGATTGGTGCTTGGATAGAGAGAACACTAGTCTCGGGATGTAAATAAAACAAAGCACAACCTGAGAAGCCTTATTCAGCAGGCTTTCGGCAACATTCCCAGAGAGGATTGCAGTTTACTATGCCATGTCAAGTCAAAAGTAATAAGGCAATGGGCAAACACCAGACTGAATGAATTTAAAACCTCAGATACAAGACTAACAACTCAAGGAGTTTAAGCTTTCTATCTAAGCAGCAGTCACAGCAAAAGCTACTACCTCTACAGCCTGGATATTTCACCTCTGATAGCAAAAGATTACTGTCGTGAAAAGTCTTTCATGACACTAAGGGACTTTTTCCTTTTTAAACTCTGCAGCAAGTCTATAGAAGAAGCGTTCCGGCAGAGCGGAGAGCTCAGTGATGTAGTACCTAGGAGAAATGAGGCAGGGTAACAAGGACCTGCTGAAGAAGCACAGCTGCCGGACAAAGTACTCATCTGCTGGGGGATGGATTATGGGAGAGGGCATTTCTAACAGTTTAAGTTGTAGCCATTCTGCCAGCAAGCATTTTAAACTGTGTATTACACATTAATATTACACATACTTTTAGTGCCCAAGTATGGCAATGGCAGGATAAGGGGATGATAGAAGTTTCATGTCTTTTTTTTTTTTAAATTATACTTTAAGTTCTGGGATACATATGTAGAGCATGCAGGTTTGTTACATAGGTATACACGTGCCATGGTGATTTGCTGCACCCAGCAACCCGTCATCTACATTACGTATTTTCCCTAATGCTATCCCTCCTCTGTCTCCCCACCCACCGACAAGCCCCAGTGTGTTCCCCTCCCTGTGTCCATGTGTTCTCATTGTTCAAGTCCCATTTATGAGTGAGAACATGCGGTGTTTGGTTTTCTGTTCCTGTGTTAGTTTTCTGAGAAAGATGGTTTCCAGCTTCATCCATGTCCCTGCAAAGGACATGAACTCATCCTTTTTTATGGCTGCATAGTATTCCATGGTGTATATGTGCCATATTTTCTTTATCCAGTCTATCATTGATGGGCATTTGGGTTGGTTCCAAGTCTTTGCTCTATTCACAATAAAATTTTCATTTCTTTAGGCATTATTCAGGAAAAAAGAGATGTTCCACAATTGCCTATTCAGTAAAACAAACAGACGAACAAAAAGAGTCCTAAAGACCTGATTCTATGTTTTGTAAAGAAACTTTAAATATTTCTACTAATGATGTAAAGTCTCTCAGAAGCTGATGCTACAGAATAAGAATGACATCACCCCTAAAAGGTTGTGGGATAGTATATGCAGTCTTAAAAATGAAGTTGAAAGCCATTATTTGACTCAAAAATTCAAAACTCATGAATAACAAGACAAATTACAGTCCTGAAGTGACTTTTCATAATCTCAAGCAGCTTTTTGACATCCCTCTTCACATAAATTATGTACTATTTTCTAGAAGTACATGATGGAGTTTTGTTATTAAAATTAATGATTTTAATAATTTTATTAAAATTAATGTTTTAAAATATCAGATTTTATTTGTACACATAACACAGCACTAAAGAATAAACAATCTATTCATACTACATGCTGAAATTCATACATTTGCCACAGCTTAAATATTATTAGTTTCACCATAATATTATATTAAAATATAAGTATACTACTACATTTCAGGCATATATTTTCTATTATTTATTAATGTCTCTTAAGAGCTTCATGCTTAATTCCATTAACATACTCAAAATAGAAAATTCTATTTTTGTCTCACTTGCTACATGAACCAAAGCTGGACCCATTTGGAAATCACATACCTACCTGAAGTTGTAGAAAGCTTGTTCTTGGAAAAATCACAGATTAACTATACTAATCTTAAGAAAATAGAAAAAAAAAAATCCAATGTGGGTCACTGGCCTGTCTTTTCAGTGCCAAATTGACAGGATATTCTATAAGGTCATACTTGAATACTTAACCCAGTCAAATTTTCTCATTTTCATAGTCCACTAGTCTCACCATTAATTTCCCCTGCAAGTTAACCTGTTGACATTTTTCCAAATGATCCTTTTCTAAAATTAGCCATTTTTCTCCTTGTCTTTTTAATTTAAATATCTGTTAAAAGGTTTTGAAAAGTAAAATTCATACATCATAAAAGTACACCTGAATAACATTCTTTTGGTTTCAGAAATGCATTCTAGCAAACAGAAAATACACCAAAATTTCTAAAAAGCATTTTAAAAGAAAGGAATGGAGAACCCTGACACCTTCAAAAGTAAAAACTAAAATACAAGAATAATTCAAAGAAAATATAGCATAAGCTTCGAAGACACTGTAATCAGCAACAAGAAGCTGTGTATTACTCAATTTATATAAAGATGCAGCAAATATATATAAATATATAAGTTGTGTATTACTCAATTTATATAAAGAAAGATGCAGCAAATATCTAAAGTGCCTCAAGATATAAAATGGTTATTGTTGGCAGTTTGATGAGATTCAAACTCTGCAGAGAGGAATTGCAAAACCAATTTATTACATCAAGGTAAATCTGAAATAAGTGCACAAATTTGCCCGGAGCACTAGGAACAAAAATCAGATCCTTTTTCCCTTTTGTTCACTCAGATCATGGGCACTGTACATCATTTCTTCAAGTTTCTCCACATAGAGATAGTTAACATACACAGAGACATTCCTGCGTGAAAGGTGACAAACTCACATTATGGCTACCTTCTATTCATCTATGCCATAACCTCATGCCCATATGAGATGAAGACACTGCCATCTAAGAGAGAGAGTAGAGGAATTCCATTTAGACAACATAAGAAGGTATCATGAAGATAATAGTGGTTTTTCCCTCCAGTAATTTTGTTACTCTGCTGAAAAGTGTTTGAGAAAAAAAAAAAAAACATATTTAGGGATCATTGAGAAAATTTGGATTGGCCCAGATATAAATGACATTGTGGAAGTATTAATTTCTTAGGTATTATAAAATACTTCAATTATGTATGATAATGTCCTTAGACTTAGCAAATCTATGCTGAAGTAATAAGGGCTGAGTTCTAGGGAAAAATAAGAAACAAGAAAAAAAAAAAGGTTAAGGCAAATGTAACAAAATGTTAACTTCTCTGAAAGTTTGACCATTTTCAAAATAGCAATTTCAAGAAAAAATAATATTGCATAGTAGAAAAAAATGTGATAGACTTTGTGCATCTGTTTTTTTGTTTTATTAAATTTTCATTATTACTTTTAATTGACACATAACAATTGTACATATTTATGGGATACAGTGTAATATTTCAGTACATGTGTACAGTGTGCAATGATTAAATCAGGGTAATTAGCATAGCCATCACCTCAAACATTTATTATTTCTTTTCATTGAGTATATTCAAAATCTTCTCTTCTAGCTATTTGAAAAGACACAATAAATCATTGTTAACTGTGGTCACCTTACAGTGCCATAGAACACTGGAACTCATTTCTTCTATTCAGCTATACTTTTGTATCCATTAGCCACCTTTTCTTTATCCCCCACTACACTTTTTCAGCCTATAGTAACCACTATTCTACTTTCTACTTCTGTTAGAACAAATTTTTAGATTTCACATATGAGTGTGAACACACAGTATTTAACTTTCTGTGCCTGTCTTATTTCACTTAACACAATGTCCTCCAGGATCATCAATCTTGCTGTGAATGACAGAATTTTACACTTTTTTATGGTTGAAGAGTATTCTATTGTGCATGGTAATTTATATTTATAAATTAACTCCTAATTATTTGTTTTTAGAGAGTATATGAGGCATACTTAGCCTAAAGCATGATTTATGGCATATATCTTTCTATTAACCACTTTAGTTTTCAACCCAATATATGTCATTTCTGCTATATACCTTTCAAACACCACTTTAGTCATTTGGTGGCATGTGTGGGGATAACTGACTAGAAACAGCTCTGTACTCTGTGAAGTAAAATTACAAGACGAGTTTGTTATATCAAGGTAAACCTGAAATGTCACAGAGGTGCCAAAGGTCTGGGAGGCTTAGAAAAGTGTTGTATTGTGGATTAGAGGATGAGTAATTAAAGTTTTAGAAAGACCATAAATAAGTAATAGACTGCATATCTATGTTGCTAAACAGGATGGGGCAGAAAGGAGCCAAGTCAGAGGGATATTGCTCATTTATGAATACTAATTGCCCATTTTATTTTCCCCCAAGATGGTGGATTGGAGGCAGTGTTAGCATGTCTCTCCCATTTGGAAAGACAAAGTAGTGTGTAGAGACTCACACTGTGAACTTTTTTCAAAGAAGCAACACAGGAACTTAACAGGAAATCTGAAAGAATCCACAAACCCGTTGAAGGAAGCAGCAGGCTGTAGCCTATACCACGAGCCAGGTGGAAAACTCTTAACTTCCCAGAGTGTGAGATGAAGAGAGACTGCCTCGAGAATATACACCCCCATCAGGGAACCTGGAAATCCAGGTCATGGGGGAAGACCTCAACCTTATCACGTAATGGAACTGATTTAGGGAGCAGTGATAAATATAAAAGTAGGAGCAGCATGAGGAAGAGCCTTGTTTGTATTCTCAGTCTCCAGCATGGACCAAGGGAAGCCATTCCTTATTCTACCTCACAGGGGACCTCATAGAAGTCTGCCAACTAACTCAGGCAGTGGTTGCAACTCCCTTGGCCAGAGCTGGAGGGCGGGTGAGAAGTGCACTACAGTCACAAACACAGGATCTGAGCACCCTGACTTTGCAGGCAGAACGGGAGGGGCATGGCATGAAAGCCATAGCTTCTATCACCATGGGAAGGCTTATGGCCTGGGGCAGTTTTGAGTTCCGAGCGCTGACTGCCTGGAACTTAGCTTGCTGCTGGTAGAACACTGTGGGTGTGAGATCTGCCTTGCCAAGTGTGTGGTATCTGGGTGGAGCTTAATGCCACCTGCTTCTCCCCATTTTCTGTGTGAAGTCTTCTGTGCAGCAGAGGCAGCTACACTTGTCCCTGGAACATTACCCCAGTAGCCAGAGAACTGCCCTATGATCCCCACAGGGTTGCTGCCTGCCCCATTCAGAGAGTCCAAGTGCAGACCTGCCTGACACAGCCCCCACTCAGCCCCAACCTGCTGTGGCAGCTTAACACAAAGGACACAAACTTTTGGGAGCTTTATGACCCTACCCATTGCCTGAGAAACCAGAGCACCTCCCTTAGGTAACATTGGCAAGCACAAATCCCACTGCTATTATAGACGTTGGCACTCTTTTGCAAGTGCCACCTGCTGGCTGCAGGCCAACCGGTACAGTTCATTACAGCACCTCCTGGTAGAATCACACTGCACCAAATGAGAAAACTTGTGTGTGGCTTCACTTATAACCATTGCCTGCACCAGCATGGCCTGAGGTCCTGAGTCTATCCGCATGATCAGTTCATTAATACTACAGTTGGCATTTGAAAAAGCAAACAGATTAAGGATATCTATAAACAAGAAATCTCACAGATTCCGTGTCACTCACTTGCCACTCCCATCACAAATGGTGCTGATACTGGCTGTTGGTAGACTTGAGGACAGGTCACATCATTGCGTCCATTGTAGACATTTTCTAGCACCAGCCTAAAGTGTAGCAGCCCTACTGGGTGGCTAGACCCAGAGGAGCAATAGCATTCACAATAGTCTGGTGCTCAGGGATTCCTACTCCTAGGTTAAGGGAGAGTGTATCACATCAAGGGAACACCCCATGGATCAAAAGATTCTGGACAACAAGCCTTGAATCCCAGACCTTTCTGCTGGTGAAAAGTTTCATTCAGCAGGGGGACACTTGAAGTGCTGGGCTCAGCAGGGAAAGTCTGAAGCTATACCCCAATAATCAGGCAACTCTAGTGTTTGTGATGGGACTTGGAGAAGGGGACTTCTTTTCACACTCCTCCACCACTGCAGACACAGCTGAAGCTTCTTCCCCAGGAGTTTGGCATGGGTATACTATAAATAGCCTTCGTGGAAAACTTCAAGGTGACTGCATTCCCACAGAAGGAGCACCCTTCAGGTTCAGGCCTGCATGAGATATAAAGTCACAATTCCTCTTTACTTGAAACATTAACATTCCTGCAGATAAAAAGAGGTACCTGTCTAATCTGAATAGCTAGAACACTGAGTTAAAAGTGTGTCTAGGAGGTGGATAGCTTTCATGCTGGCCTGGCAGGGGAGTGAACGTAGCTCCCACACTTCCTCCTGCTAAGACCTCAGTGCATTTCACTGAAAGGCCCCCCAGCCACCTCTGTCAAGGCTAGGACTTCTGCCCTCCCATCAGATATGGCATTTACCCACCTGCTTTAGCCACAACTGGTTTCTACCCATGGACACACCCTCTACTGGCCTGAAGCCTGAACTATTCAACCCAGTAAATAAAACACTGGGGGGAAAAAGTACATACCACAAGGGAATTAGATAAGCTTCAAGAGACCACTGCCATTCCAACCCCATAGCAAACACTGAACTTGCTCACACACTGTACACATTGGGACTACAATGAGCATCTGACAATGCCATCATACAAAGACTCTCTATAATAATTATCAGAAAAATAATTCTGGTAATGTGACAAAACAAAGTTCTATAACACACCCAAAAGATCACACTAGCTATCCAATAATGGACTCAAATCAAGATCAAATCTTTGAAATAGCAGATAAAGAATTCAAAAGGTTGATTATTAAGCTACTCAAGGAAATACCACAGAAACGTGAAAATCAACATAAAGAAATTCAAAAAAACAATTCAGAATATGAATGAAACTTTTCTAAAGAGGTAAATATCTTAAAGAAAAGCAAATCAGAACTTCTGAAAATGAAAGACTCATTTATGGTACATTTCCACACATTCATAAAATGCAGTGGAAAGTTTTAACAACAGACTAGAACAAGTAGAAGGAAGAATTCCAATGCTCAAAGACAAGGCTTTCAAATTAACCCAACCAGACATAAATAAAATAAAAAGAATCAAAAGAAATTAACCAAATCTGCAAGGAATATGGGATTATGCAAAATGGCCAAACCCAAGAATAACTGATGTTCCTGAGGGAGAAGAGAAAACAAAAAGGTTGGAAAATTATCTGAGGGAACAATTGGGGAAAACTTCCCTGACCTTAATCAAGACTTAGATATTGAAATACAAGAAGCTCAAAGAATCTCTCCTGGGAGATTCATCACAAAAACGACTTCACCAAGATATATAGTCATCAGGTTATCTAATGTTAACATGAAGAAAAGAATTCTAAGAGCAATGAGATAAAAGCATCCTATAATCTCTAAAGTAAAACCTATCAGACTAACAGCAGACTTCTCAGCAGAAACCTTACAAGTCAGAGGGAATTCAGATCCTGTCTTTAGCTCCTTAAACAGAATAACTGTCAAGAATTTTGTGTTCAACAAAACAAAGTTTCATAAATGAAGAAGAAATAAAGACATATTCACACAAACAAATGCTGAGGCAATTTGTCATTATCAGACCAGTTCTACAAGAAATACTAAAAGGCATTCTAAATCTTGAAGCAAAAGCTCGATATGAACCAAAATAGAACCTCTTGAAACCATACAACTCACAAGACCTGTAAAACAATAACACAATGAAGAAAACAAAGGATATAGGTAATAATAAACATAATGAATGAAACAATATCTCACATCTCAATATTAACAATGAATGTAAGTGGCCTAAACGCTCTACTTAAAAGATATAGATTGGTAAAATTGGTAAAAAAAAAATTACAAACCAAATATATGCTGTCTCAAACAGACTCACCTAACACATAAGGATTTATTTAAACTCAAGGCAAAGAGGTGGAAAAAGATATCCCATACAAATGGAAAAAAAAGGTGATCAGAAGTAGCTATTTTCTTATCAGATATAGCAGACATTAGCGCAACAGTTAAAAAACAGACAAAGAAGGTCATTAAACAATTATAAAAGGATCAACCCAAAAAGAAAATATGACAATTCTAAATTTATATATACCTAACGCTGGAGCTCCCAAGTTTATGAAACAATTACTACTAGACCTGAGAAATGAGAGACCACAATACAATAGTAGGGGAGACTTCGATACACCACTAAGAACACTAAACAAATCTTTGAGACAGAAGGTCAACAAAGAAAGAACGAACATAAACTACACTCTGGAACAAATGGATCTAACAAATATTTACAGCACATTCTACCCAAGAACCGCAGAATATACATTCTGCTAATCAGCATATGGAACATTCTCCAAGATAGGTCAAATGATAGGCCACAAAATCAGACTCAATAAATTTTTAAAAGTCAAAATTATATCAAGTATCTTCTCAGACCACAGTAGGAAAAAATTAGAAATCAACTCAAAAACGAATCTTCAAAACTATACAAATACATGGAAATTAAACAATCTTCTCCTAAAGGATCTTTGTATCTTTGAAATTAAGATGAAAATTTAAAAATTCTTTAAAATGAATAATAGTGATACAACTTATAAAAAAACTCTAGCATACAGTAAAAGCTGTGCTAAGAGGAAAGTTCATAGCACAAAATGACTGTATCAAAAATTCTAAAGGATCATAAATTGACAATCTGATCATCATGTCAAAAAACTAGAGAAACAAGAATAAAGCAAGCTCAAAGCTAGCAGAAGAAATAACAAAGATCAGAGCAGAACTAAATGAAACTGAAACAAAAAAAGTACAAAATATCAATGAAACAGGGGTTCTTTGAAAAAATTAATAAAATTGATAGGCCATTATCTAGATTACCCAATAAAAGAGAAGATTCAAACATGCTCAATCAGAAATGAAACTAGAGACATTACAATCAACATCACAGAAATACAAAAGATAGTTTGAGCATACTATGAACATCTTTATGCCTACAAACTAGAAAATCTAGAGGAAATAAATTCCTGGAAACATACAAATCTGCTAGATTAAATCAGGAAGAAATAGAAACCCTGAATAGACAAATAACAATAAAAAATTTTTAAATTACCATCAATAAAAAGCCCAAGGCCCAGATGGATTCACAGCTGAATTCTACCAGATACTCAAAGAATAATTAATACCAGTCCTATTGGAATTATTTTAAAAGATTGAGAAAGAGGTTCTCTTCCATAAATCATTATATGAAGCCAGTATCACCCTGACACCAAAACTAGGAGAGTACATAACAACAACAACAACAACAAAACAATATTTCTGATGAACATAGATTAAAAAATCCTCAATAAAATACTAGCTAACCCAATTCAACAGCACATCAAAGAGATAGTACACCATGATCAAGTGTATTTTACACCAGATGTGCCAGCATAGTTTAACATATGCAAGTCAATAAACATGATACATTACATAAACAAGAATAAAAAACAAAAAACTTATAATCATATCAATAGATGCAGAAAAACATTCTATAAAATCCAGCATCCCCTTATGATAAAAATCCTCATCAAACTAGGCATAGAAGGAACTTATATCAAAATAAGAAAAGCTATATGTGGCAGACTCGCAGCCAACATCATACTAAATGCGGAAAAGTTCAAAGCAATCCCCCTGAGAACAGGAAAAAGACAAGGATGCCCACTTTCACCACTTCTATTCAAAATAGCAGTAGAAGTCTTAGCCAGAGCAATCAGGAAAAGGAAATAAATACAGAGCATCCAAATTGAAAAAGAGAAAGTCATACTATTATTGTTTACTGATTGTGTGATTGTATACCTAGAAAACCCTAACGACTCCTCCAAAAGACTCGTAGATTTGATAAAATAATTCAGTAAAGTAGCAGGATACAAAATCGATGTACACAAATTATTAGCACTGCTTTACACCAACAGTGACTTAGCTGAGAATTACATCAAGAACTCAAACCCTTTTATAACAGCTGTAAAAATAAAAAATAAAAAAACAAAATATCTAGGAATATGCTTAACCAAGGAGGTGAAAGATCTCTGCAAGGAGAACTACAAAACACTGCTGAAATAAATCACAGATAACAAAAACAAATGGAAACACATTTCATGCTCATTAATGAGAAGAATCAAAATTGAGAAAAATGATTATACTACCCAAAGCAATCTATAGATTCAATGCAATTTCAATTAAACTACAATCATCATTTTTCAGAGAATTAGAAAAAACAATCCTAAAATTCATGTAGAACCACAAAAAGAGCCCAAATAGCTGAAGCAATCCTTAGTAAAATAAACAAATCTGGAGGCATCACGTTGCCTGACTTCAAATTATACTACAAGATTATTACCATAACAGCATGGTAGTGGTATAAAAGTAGGCATGCACCAATGAAACAGAATAATAAAGAACCCAGAAATGAAGCCAAATACTTACAACCAGTTGATTTTCAGCAAAGCATACAAAAATATAAATTGGGGAAACGAGACCCTATTCAATAAATGGTGCTGGGGAAACTGGCTAGCCACATATAGAAGAATGATACTGGTCCCTATCTCTCACCTTATACAAAAATCAACTTAGGATGGATTAAAGATTTAAACATAAGACCTGAAACCATAAAAATTCTAGAAGATAACCTTGGAAAAACTCTTCTGGACATTGGCATAGGCAAAAAATGTATGACTAAAACTTCAAAAGAAAATGCAACAAAACAAATAGATAAACAAGTGGGACCTGCATAAACTAAAAATCTTCCGCACAGCAAAAGAAATAATCAACAGAGCAAACAGACAATCCACAGAATAAAACAAAATATTTACAAAGTATGCATCCAACGAAGGATTGCTATACAAAATCTGCAAGCAACTCAAATAAATCAACAAGATAAAAAAGATAATTCCATTAAAAAGTGAGCAAAGGACATGAATAAGCATTTCTCAAAAGAACATATTCAAACGACCAACAGGCATATGAAAAAATGCTCAGCATCACTAATCATCAGGCAAATGCAAATTAAAACCACAATGAGATATCACCTTACTCCTACAAGAATGGCTATTATTAAAAAGTCAAAAAACAATAGATGTTTGCATGGATGTGGAGAAAAAAGAACACTTAAACACTGCTGGTGGGAAGGTAAATTGGTAAAACCTCTATGGAAAACAGCATGGAGATTTCCTAAAGAAATAAAAGTAAATCTATCATTTGATCCACCAATCGCACTACCAAAGGAAAAGAAGCCATATAAAAAAGATACATGCACATGAATGCTTATTGCGGTATAATTCACAATGGCAAAGATACAGAACCAACCTTAGTGCCTACTGACCAATAAGTAGATAAAGAAAATGTGGTATATATTCACCATGGAGTACTACTCAACCATAAAAGGAATAAAATTGTGTCTTTCACAGCAATTTGATGAAAGTGGAGGCCATTATTCTAACCGAAGCAACTGAGGAATAAAAAACCAGATAGCATATGTTCTCACTTATAAGTGGAAGCTAAGCTACCAGTACACAAAAGCATACAGAGTGATATAATGAACTTTGGAGACTCAGAAGGGGGAGGATTAGAGAGAGGTGAAGGATACAAAACTACATATTCGGTACAATGCACACTACTTGGTTGACAGATTGGTACAGTTTGGCTCTGTGTCCTCACCAAAATCTCATGTTAAATTGTAATCCCCATTATTGGCATGGGGCCTCATGGAGGGTGATGGGATCATGAGCATGGTTTCTAATGGTTTAGCACCATCCCCCTTGCGCTGTCTTGAGCGAGTTTTCATGAGATCTTGTTGTTTAAAAGTGTGTAGCATCTCTCCTTTCACTCTCTCTCTTCTGCTCTGCCATGTGAAGATGTAGCTGCTCCCATTTTACCTTCCACCATGATTGTAAGTTTTCTGAGGCCTCCCTAGCCATGCTTCCTCTATAGCCTGTAGAACTGTGAATCTATTCAACCCCTTTTCTTCACAAATTACTCAGTGTCAGGTAGGTCCTTATGACAATGCAAGAATGAACAAATACATAAAATTGGTACCACAGAAGTGGGGCATTGCTATAAAGATACCTGAAAATGTAGAAGCAACATTGGAACTGGGTAATGAGCAGAGGTTGGAGCAGTTTGGAGGGCTCAGAAGACAACAGGAAGGTAAGGAAAAGCTTGTAACTTCCTAGAGACTTGTTAAACTATTGTGACCCAAATGCTGATAGTGATATAGGTAATGAAGTCTAGTCTGAGGTGGGCTCAGATGGAGATGAGGAACTTATTAGGAACTAAATTAAAGGTCACTCTTGCTATGTGTTAGGAAAGAGATTGGCAGCATTGTGCCCCTGCTCCAGGGATCTGTGGAACTTTCAACTTGAGAAAGATGATTTAGTGTATCTGGCAGAAGAAATTTCTAAGCAGCGAAGCATTCAAGGGGTGGCCTGGAAGCTTCTACCCACAGATGGTTATACACATGAGGAAAGAGATGATCTCAAATTGAACTTATATTTAAGATAAAGCACAGCATAAAAGTTTAGAAAATTTGCAGCCTGACCAAGTGGTAGAAAAGAAAAAGCCATTTTCTGTCGAGGAATTGAAGCTGGCTACAGAAATTTGCATAGGTAAAGAGGAACCAAATATTAATAGCCAAGACAATGGGGAAAATGCCATGAGGGCATTTCAGAGAACTTTGTGGCAGCTCCTCCCATCACAGACCCTGAGGCCTAGGAGGGAAAGAAGATTTCCCAGGCCAAGTGGGCCCTGGTGCCCTGAGCAACCTTGGGAGGCTGCTCCCTGTGTCTCAGCTGCTTCAGCTCCAGCCGTGGTTAAAAGGGCCCCAGATATGTCTCAGGACATTGTTCCAGATGGCGCAAGCCAGAAGCCACCTGAGCTTCCACATGGTGTTAAGCCTGCAGATACTCAAAGGGTAAGAGCTGAGGCTTGGCTGCCTCCCACTAGATTTCAGAGGATGTATGGAAAAGCCTGGATGTCCAGGCTGATGTCTGCTGCAGGAGTAGAGCCTCCATGGAGAGCCTCTACTAGGACAGTGCAGAGGGGAAATGTGGCATTTGAGCCCCCACACTGAATCCCTACTGGGGCACTGCCTAGTGGAGTTGTAAGAAGAGGGCCAGCATCCTCCAGATCCTAGAATGGTGGATCCATCAACAGCTTGTTCCATGCACCTGGAAAAGACACAGGCACCTCAATGCCAGCCAGTTAAAGCAGCCATGGAGGCTGTACCTTGCAGAGCAACAGGGGAGGGGCTGCTGAAGGCCTTGGGAGCCCACCTCTTGCATCCGCATGACCGAATGTGAGACACAGAGTCAAAGGAGATTATTTTGGAGGCTTAAGATTTAATGACTACCCTGCTGGGTTTCAAACTTGCATGGGGCCTGTAGCCTCGTTGTTTTGGGCAATTTCTCCCTTTTGGAATGGAAGCATTTACTCAATGCCTGTACCCCCATTGTATCTTGGAAGTAATTTGTTTTTTGTTTGTTTGTTTGTTCTAAATTTTACAGGCTCATAGGTGGAAGAGACTTGCTTTTTCATCTTCATCCAAATATGACATGTGGTACTTGGATTTTGGGTTAATGGGGAATGAGTTAAGACTTTATAGGATAGTTGGGAAGGCATTATTGTATTTTGAAATGTGAGAAGAACATGAGATTTGGGAGAGATCAGGAGCAAAAAGATACGGTTTGACTCTGTGTCTCCACCCAAATGTCATGTTGAATTGTAATCCCCAGTGTTGGAGTGGGGCCAGGTGGGAGGTGATTGGATCATGAGTTGTTTGTAATGGCTTAGCAACATCCCCCTAGTGATGTGTCACAATATTGTTTTCATGAGATCTGATTGTTTAAAAGTGCATAGCACCTCCTCTTGCTCACCTGCTCTGGCATGTGAATATGTGCCTGCTTCCCTTTCACCTTCCGCCATAATTGTAGGTTTTCTGAGGTCTTTCCAGCCATGCTTCCTGTATAGCCTGCAGAACTGTGATTCAATTCAATTGCTTTTCTTCATAAATTACCCAGTCTCAGGTCGTTCCTTATAGCAAATGGACAAATACACGGGTGCACTAAAATCTCAGAAATTAGCACCATATAATTCATCCATTTAACCAAAAACCACTGGTACTCCAAAAGCTATCAAAAAAATTTTAAATGAAATAAAAATAAGATACTATGTTTTTCATTATTTAAAAATGCTAATTGCCTATATTTGTAAAACTCAGTGTCTCTAAATTTTAAGATTTAGCCCCACCAAACTTTTCTCAACACTAGTTTAAAGCATTAGCAAAAAATCTATAAATGTTCTAAGAGTAGATGTTAAATGGCAGGTATGCTCCACACTATGCACCTAGGGTAGAGATGTGAAAGTAATGGTTGTTTTTATTTATTCATCCTTTCACTCAAAAAAATTTTACAGATCTTTTAGACATACTGTGTGCATACATTTATACCCTCTTCTCTCTTCTTTTTCTAGACATTTTCTGTACAAGCCTCCACCATGTTACATTTTCTTAGTCATCCCTAAGGTTGTTTTCTGTTGATAACTGTCATTCTAGGAACCCTTATCATATAAAAGATTTTTTCAGGGCAAATGAAATTTTATTGTACCTTTGGTTTCAAGATGTTGGAATTGCCTAGAATCAACTAAGAAATTTTCCAGAGCAAATGAGTAAGTAAAACTAAATACCACATGTTCTCACTTATAAGTAGCAGTTAAACATTGGGCACACATAGACATAATATAGGAACAATAGGTACTGTAGACTGCTAGAGTGCAGAGAAGGGTGGGTTGAAAAATAACCTACTGGGTACTATGCTCACTACCTGGGTGGTGGTATCCATAGATGAAACCTCAGCATCACATAATATTCCCGTGTAACAAACCAGCACATGTACCCCCATATCTAATATGAAAGTTGAAATTTTTAAAATAAGTAAAATAAAAATGTCAAAACAAGTTATGAGATGGCAAGAGCTTATAGAAAGATGAGGTTATTTTATGAGACCTCCTAGGACAAACATCCACACTGGGAAATAGGACAAAATTCTCATTTTTAGGCTTATTTCATCAATTATTTCTTTCCCCATGTCCATAGAGAAGGACAATCTTTCGTATGAAAATTGCTAGAGGATGTTGATTCCGAAAGAGATTTTGAAATATTTTGCAATGTGGGAAGTCAGCATGACCTTGTAAAAATGACTTGCTTTGAGAGGGCCTAACTAATATGTTTCTTGCATCCATCTTGCAGTAATATCTCAGAGCTAATAATTTCTAAGATTAGACCACATGGGTTTCTGTCTTTGCTACATTATTCCATGATTCCAATGAAGCCATGTTCACTGAGGCTGGGGGAAACCAGGTAGCAGGAATGCACTTGACGTCAAAGGAGAATGTAAATGCCTAACCATTCATGTAATTTCTTAATGGCTGACAATCCCTGCTAAAGCACGACTCATGTGGGGGTGGCTTAAACTTCCATGTAGCATGGTGATTGCATTCTAAAAGTACATGTCCCAAGATCACCAGGTGGAAGCTGTATCATTTTTTGTGATCCAACTTCAGAAGTTATGTAGTATAACTTCCACTCTAGTCATAAAGTCTCTTAGATTCGAGGAGGAAACAGGAGTTTGAGACCAGCCTGACCAACACAGTGAAACCCCAGCTCTACCAAAAATACAAAAATTAGCCAGGTGTCATGGCAGTCTCCTGTAATCCCAGCTACTCAGGAGGCTGAGGCAGGAGAATCGCTTGAATTAGGCTGAGGCCGGAGAATCACTTGAATCTGGGAGGTGGAGGTTGCAGTGCGCCACTGCACTCCAAACTGGATGACAGAGGGAGACTCTGTCTCACCAAAACAAAAAACAAACAAACAAACAGTTCACAATAGCTCTGTTTCCTGTCTAATCTCTGGTGGATATGGATGGGCTTTAAAACTGATTCGGGTGTTCAAGGTATTCATCTAAAATGGAAGTCTTTTAGCATCTCTGAATAATACACCCATTTCTGACCAGGCACTGACAAGGAGGTTGGAATTAGGCCAATATTCCTTTTGCTGAGTTTATTTTCCAAACTGTATTGTTGTTACCCATGGAAAAAGGGTGAAATGATCGTTAAGAAGACAACTATAGTGTCTACTATGCATTACTCTATGGTTTTTGTTTTCTTTTTGTATATTATCCAGTCTATTTTCACACATTTATTCTGTCAGGTGAAATTTTGAATTATAATATTGTGTTTTCTTTTACAAAATTAGGGTCTTGAATAGATGTACTTAAATGTGCAGATTAATGTAGGGATAGTTTAAGTATTTAAAATTTTAAGACTTTTTATGAAGAAATGTTTCCTTTTGTGTACTCTCAACCATGTTCTACAATTATTTTTACATAGGTCCTACCATTTTTGGTTTAAATACTGCGGTAATTGTTGTTGATTATATGCATAATTTTTCCCGTATTTTCCAATTGTTTATTATTCTTGTACAATAAATTGTTAGAGATTAAGCTCAGCAAGAGAAAAACATCCAGAGATAATTTGCCAGTTTGTCTTTTCTCTCATTGGAACCGGATCTGCAGTATACCTTTTCCTTCAACCTTGGGGAGCTATGTCTTCCAGGAATATACGAAGCAAAAAATAAATATCACATGCAAAAGATTGCAATTTGATTCTAAGTGCAGAGGTAAGATGTATGTGTTATCAGTAAACAGTACAATTAAACATTTAAAATTCCAAGAACAGATAACTTTAAGTACTGGGCAAAATATGAGTAGCACTTTTTTTCACAGCTGAACTTGGATCCTCTCAAGCTGTATTGCATCATTTCCCTTATTTGCCTGAACAATACTGCTAAAAGTCCTGAATTCTTCCTTTCCGACCCCACAACTTAAAATTTGTTCAGTATTATTAACATATATTGGAATTGACCCTTAATTCTAGAGGACTTTACATTTTAAAAATCACTAACCATTTTTTTAGGCTAACCTCAGATTTGTTGTAGTTTTATGCTCTCACCAGTGAAGCTTTTCAAAAATGCAGATGACAAAATTTCACTCCAAAGTTTCTGGTTTTGCATTTTGAATAATGATCCAGATAGATAAACAGGGTTGAAAACCCCTTGCTCTAACTCCTCACAGAAATTATAAATACTACTATAATCACAATAATAGTTATATTTTTTTAAAAAAGGTCAATATTTACTGAGTAGTTGCTAAAAGCCAGGCATTGTGCTCAGTAGTTTACATATTTTATATTTAATTACGTAACGAATGCCTGCCCAGATTTTTTAAAAATTACACGCTTTCATTGATGGCATCCCCCAGAAAATAAGGAAGGAACCATTTTCTCCCCGAACTATACAACCTGTTTATAAGGATTATTCTTAGTTCTTACTTAATCAAATAGATTCTGAAATGGGAAACAAAACTCCTTTCCTAACTCTTATGTGTAGTCCACTGACATTTGGACAAATTGACTAAATGGATCTTCAAACTGCTAATAAAAACTATTTATCAAGGACTTAAGTCAAAGTACTCCATGCTCCTGTGACTTTCTCTAAAATAACAGAATTTTACAAAACGTTTTTCTGGGAGCACTACAATTGTGAGATTTTAATACGTGAAAACAGAGCTTCCTTGTCAAATAAATTTGGGAAATAAGAAATTAAGCAAAATTAAATAGGATTACTTGCTATAGGATTTATTATAACCTCAAATAGACAATGCATTTTATAAGCCTCTAAGAGATATACATATTCAGCATTTCCAAAATGTATTTAAACATATAACTCTTATTAAGCAAGGACCTCTGAAGACCAGAGCTCTGAGGCACACCCGTTAAAAATTACTGCAATGGGAAATAAAAACAATGATAAGGACTTACACCTGTACAGTGATTTAACTCTACAGTGGCTTCATAATCAGCAAGAGGTTAAGCTCAAAGTTCCAATTTAACTAATTTTCTTTACTTGACTTTTCCTGCATAAAGTAGGGCCTAAGACAGGGATCTTCATAGAAATAGTTCATTGTGGAAAGTGTCCCCAGGGAATCAGAGTATCAGGACTTGAATGAACAAAAGAGGAAAAGAAGAATACCAACCCCCAAGATATTATGCAACCGGTTCCAGCTGTGGGCATTGGCAGTTTAATTCTTCTGAAGACCTTGCTAGAAACTTTGTATAATTGACTTCAAAGTTGTCTGTTCAAGATACAGAAAAGGATATATATTTTTTACTGTCATTTCCCATTGGTCAAGTGTTCACAGGAGATCTGAACTTTCTTCCATTAAGACTTCCAAAGTGTGCATGTACCAGAATGACTGAGCAAGCCTACATGGGTGTGCCAGCCATCACTACAGAAGCCTCAAAACAGAAAGCAAGATACAGATGGTGCAGATTAGGTGAGGTGCTATCAAGCTCCACCTGTAATCAAGTAGTTACTGTAGGAATGGCCAGAAAAAAAAGGTGGGCCAAGACTTTGTGAGATGTGTAACAGAGTCTTTGCACTGCTTGTAACCACAGCATACTATGTAAGTCACAGAGATTTCAGGTGGTAGTTAGTGGCAAACTGTACCAAAAACACAATACAGGAAGGTTAGTGGAATAAGCGACAGTCACTGCAGCAGTTAGTACTGAAGACTTGATTGATTTTCATCACTTCCATTTAAAATTTGCCTCACTCTTGGCTGGTATTATGAGGTCTACATTGCTTGTGGTGATTCAGGCTTTTAGCATGGAGAAATTGGAGTCTACACTTTATTCACTCTTATTAGCCATGGTTGGTGCAATTGTCTGTTTATGTCGTCACTGGGCAAATCAGCACCAAGAAACACCTAATGAATCTTCTGGGCTCGAGTCGTATTCTTTTGTGTACTATTTTCTCTCCCATTTTAATGCAACCTCTAATTCTTCATGGTAATTAGGGTCGATTACCCCAGCCAGTAACCAAAATGGTAGCTCTTTACTTTTTCCAGTTTATCTGCTGGCATAAGAAGGCCAAAATAATCATGTGATAGTTCAGGCTTCAAGTTCATTGTATACTATTGTCTTCTGGAGGAAGAGCCCTTCTCCACCCTGAGAATTAGGATTTCTATACAAGATGAGCCTAAAGCTTCAAGATGAGAAGCACAAGTATTGGGAAAGATGGTGAAAGAGGTTGATCATACACCTATCCTTGGGTTCCTGTACTAGTGTATTGGAGAAACAGGACCATCCATCACCCACCATTAATACATATATGGTATCTTATGAGATTGTCACCCAACATTGTAGTATGTTAAACCCACACTGGTGTCATAGCTGAGCTTATGATAGACAATTACATTTCTCTATTAGGCTGAAAGCATGATGTCTGTGGTAGGACAAGTGGATTCTATGACTATGTACACATTTTTATAGACTTCACAATAAAACTATACTTTCAGTCTAAAGTGATATTATTCAGGATCCCATGTAAATAAATCTGGCATTCCATAAGCCCTCAAATGGCAGTACAGAAATAAAAGGCAAATCCAAATCTGGAGTAGATGTCAATTTAAGTAAAGGCAAATCATTGTTTCCTACATGAGGAACAAACCCAGTGTAATCAACCTTATCTACTTAGGGAATTGTGCCATCTTGAGGGTTCAGTGTTAGTTTCTGCAAATGGCAAGCTGAGCACAAGCAGTGGCAATAAATGACCAGCCTTTATCAGAGTCCATGTTCTTGTACCCACTCAGAATCTCACTCCTGCCATAATATTAATAACACATTCTATGTGGGCCCATTATATAAGCTCAAGAAAGTGGCCAAAGAAAGAGGCTATTCAACAGACAAGTTATCTATCAACGTAGTTGTAAAATGCCTCCTTTGCAGTACATGCTTTCTGGTGGACATTAACACAAGACACAAAACTACATATTTTGTGCCCGCTTTCATAGGTTCAGCTACGTGTCTCCACACAAATTTTCTTGTCTTTAATCTTCCAACTTTGCTCCATTCAAGCTCCTGAGAAACCAAGCAAGCTTTTTCTTATGGACCTGGAGTTAGTGCAGATCCACCTTGGGTCATATCTCCTCCATTCAATGCAAATAATCAAATCTCCTGTCCTTCCCATCAGATGGATTTTCTTTCACTAGTATCCTTCAAGAGCCATCCCGGCATGTGAATTTGATGAGGCAGAAATTGACTTTTGCTTGCTCCAGCATATAAACATGATACATCTATGAAATAGAACTGAGGATTTTTCCTCTTATTTGTTAGTAATAAGGAATCCCCCATGTAAACGTAAGTATTAACTGAGGAAAAGGAGTTGGTGCAACAGATGTGTCAGGAGAGTCTGGGTCATCTGTTATATAACTTGGTCTTAGCCTCAAGAGTCCCAAACCCCTGGACCACTGACTAGTACTGGTCTGTGGCCTGTTAGGAATCAGGCTGCACAGCAGGAGGTTAGTGGTGGGCAAGCAAGCATTACTGCCTGAGCTCTGCCTCCTGTCAGATCAGTGGTGGCATTAGATTCTTTGATTTTCATAAAAGTACAAACCCTATTGTGAACTATGCATGGGAGGGATCTAGGTTGCTCTAAGGTGAAACAGTTTCATCCCTCACCACCACCAGTCCATGGAAAAATTGTCTTCCATGAAACTGGTCCATGGTGCCAAAAAGGTTGGAGATCACTGGTCTAGAGGGTATTAGTGAGGATGGAGAAGTGTCATACCAAGTGCTAATCTGTTCCCATAAACATAGCACAACTAGCGCAGCATTTATGATTGGAACTACCATTTGGTTAAGTTTTTATGTAGTCTATTAAATTCTGCCATAATCCATCTAAAACTGTAAAAGAAAAAGTGGATGTATTTCAGACAATCACATCTTTTGTCCTTTATATCTTTGTTGATGGTACTAATCTTCAAAACTCTCCTAGATACTAAGGTTTTGCTTCCAATTTACTACCTTCATTGAGCGGATAGAGAAGGAACAGTTTTAGGGTGTGATGCGGTTTGGCTGTGTCTCCAACCCAAATCTCACCCTGAATTGTGATAATACCCATGTATCAAGGGAGGGGCCAGGTGGAGATAATTGAATCATGGGGGTGGTTCCCCCATACTTTTCTCATAGGAGTGAATAAGTCTCATGAGTTCTGATGGTTTTATAAATGGGAGTTTCCCTGCACATGCCCTCTTGTCTGCCACCATGTAAGATGTGACTTTGCTCCTTATTCACCTTCTACCATAACTGGAAGGTCTCTGCAGAGATTTGGAACTGTGAGACAATTAAACCTCTTTTCTTTTTAAATTACCCAGTCTCAGGTGTGTCTTTATTATCAGCATGAGAAAAGATTAATATAGGCTGTTACACTCCACCTTTCTTATATAATTGCTATTATTACTTAGGTCAAGGACAGATGCGTAAGTTTTTCTGTCTCATGCTTGGAGGTGAGATATCACATGGAGGAGCTCATAGACTCATTGGACCCGTTATTAAACAAATTGGTCTCTGAAGGCCTCATAATGTTTTGATCTTCAGATAGCAGAAATTCTTACGTTTATCCATATAAATGTCCTTATCTCAGTTTCCAGAATCTCAATCTTTTTTTATCAGAGCCTTGGCTTTGGCATGACAGCTACACTGAGCCTAATTTTTAGCTTTGCTGCTCTTGAGCTTCAAGAGATAAAGATCTCTTAACCTTTACAATGGAGGTTTTTCTGACATTGTGTGCTTTGAGTTTATAGGTGTTTCTTGAGTCTATCAGTTTCTTTCTTTAAGGATATTAATGTTATCAACTAAACCCAGTCAACTCCATAGTCCTTTTAACTACCATTGTCCCCATACTGTTTAAGTGCAATCCAAAACATTAGTCACTGCCTCACCTTCCTTTTATACCTCATTTCAATAATCCCCTCACCCTGTTGAATCAGCAATTGTGATGCTGTTGCTTGCTGCATTGTCACCAGCACCCTTCTTCTCACCAGCAGTATGATTCTTTTGCCTTCAGGCTGCAAGTTGTCCAAATTCAGAATCCTATTATTATGGTTTGCTTTTCAGGATCATTTCTAGTACCAGTGTACAGGATGCCATCCAAAATCACTTGACATAAAATGAAGCATAAAATGTGACTACATTTCAAGGGAAAAATAATCAGAGATAATCCCAGATGGCTCAGATTTTAGAACTATAGGTCTAAGTCTTTCAAGCAGCTATCATAACTGGGCCCCAAGAGATAAAGAAAACACACTTAAAATGAATGAAAATATAGTCATTCTCAGCAAAGAAACAGAAATTGTAAAAAGAACCCAATAGACATTTTAAAACTGAAAAATACAATACAATGACTGAAATGTTCTTAAAACTCCTGGAGTAATGAAAAGCAATTTTAGAGTATAAGAGCAAAGGTGGAGGACTTACCTATCTGATTTCAAGACTTACTATAAAGCTACAGTAATTAAGACAGTCTGATATTTTGGAAAACTTGTTCTATAGATCTGCTCCTCAGATCAATGGAACAGAATAGAGAGTAAAGAAATGGATCCATGCATATGGTCAACTGATTTTTGGCAAAGGAGCTGAAGCCACTCAATGGAGAATGGAAAGTCTTTTGACAAAGGATTCTGAATAAACTGGATATCCAAGTGGAAGGGAAAAGAATATTACTTACATCATGCAATACACAAAACTTAACTCCAAATAGATAAAAGATCTAAATTAAAATCTAAAACTATAGTACCTTTAGAAAAAAATGGGAACATTGTTGCTTTATTGAAGTACATAAAAGTTTCTTAGAATACTGAAAGCATGAAACAAACAAAAAAAACAAGCTAAACTTCATTAAAATCAATATATTTTACTTTTCAAAAGATTATCAGTGCTGATATTCTGATAAATACTTGGTTGAATCTCAAAGGCATTATGCTCAGTAAAAGAAGCCTGTCTCAAAGGTTACATACTATATAATTCTATTTATATGACATTCTTGAAAGGAAAAATCTGCAGTAAGGGAAAGCATATTAGAAGTTGCCTGGGGTTATGAGTGAGGAAAAGAGTGACTATAAAACAGTATAAGGGAGTTTTTTTGGATGATAGAACTGTTTTTGTTTTTGTTTTCTTGTTGCTGTTTTGTTTTTTTCTGAATATAGTGGTGGTTCCAGGTAATCTATACACATGTTAAGATCCATATAATTTTACCCACAAAAAAGTAAAATTTACTATAATTTTAAAAACAAAATCTGTCCCCCAGGGTGGTTAACCAAATAAATAACCCAACCTATTCCCGTTTACTCAGTACAAGAATGTCTACTTTTCCCATGCTCTCTAGTCAACACCTGTAAATAGAAAGTTTTTATTTTTTTAGCATGAGAAGTAAAAATGGAATCTTAATGTTTTCATTTGTCTTTGATTATGATGGTCATGTATTTCCTATGCTGATTGGCAATTTATTGTGTTGTTTTGTTTAGAGGAAGGGGGTGTGTGTGTGCTTGTGTGTATGTGAGTGTAATAAGGTGTGTGTGGTTTGGGGGATTCCTCTGGTTAACTTCCTGCTTGTATCCCTTGCTCACTTTTTCCACCTTTTAAAAATATTAATTTGTATAACCTCCTCATAAAACAAAGGAATAAAAAAATTGGGTAATTTTATTTGACAGGATCATAATGGTAGTAACCAGAACTCAAATGAGAAACATTCTATTTTTTCAAAGATAATTGATTGTCCTGAATGTCTTAACAATTGAGATATATAGATATCAGGCGCACCATTGGCATTGATCTATATTCTAAAGCTACTACAACAGAACTGCTGGCATAATTACTGAATGATATCTGGGGACTGAAACAAATTTGATATTTAGGAAGTCTAAAGAAACCATGTCTTAGGTAAAGGCATGTGTTTACTATTACCTTTAAAGCATATGAATAGGCAACATAAGTAGAAAAACTGGACTTCAATTAATGGTACACCCTTTATTAAGTTTGCATCTCTGACTACCAAGAAATGTCTGTTATTGCCACTCAACCATAAATTCCAAGAGGGATGAAACATATTGCTAATAATCGCCATTGCTAATGCGAACATGTGAACATGAGTTAGACCCTTTTTTTGTTTGTTTGGAGACAGAATCTCGCTCTGTTGCCCAAGCTGGAGTGCAGTGGCATGATCTTGGCTCACTGCAGCCTCATCTCCCAGACTCAAGTGATCCTCCTGCCTCAGTCTCCCAAGTAGCTGTCATTACAGGGACACACCATCACACCTGGTTAATTTATATTTTTTTTTAGTAGAGATGGGGTTTCACCATGTTGCTGAGGCTGGCCTTGAACTCCTGAGCTCAAGCAATCCACCTGCCTTAGCCTCTCAAAGAGCTGGGATTATAGGTGTTAAGTCACTACTGGCCAGTTAGATCTTTAAACAGATTAGAACTTCCTTCTCCCATTCTCCCATGGTCCTCTAGTACTGCTAACAAATGCTTATCTCACATAGTGTCTGGAACATTATATCTAAAGTTTTTATTATTATTATTATATGTGGAAAAAAAACATTGCCACCCCACTCTTTGATCAGTCAATATTTCAAACAATAGTCTTTGTTGTTTTGTAGGTGAATGAAGCTATTTTAGACTATTAATTTTTAAATTTAGATGGGATCTTAGTATCCCCAGAAGCTGCTGAACTACCTTATTTATTGAACTAGCTTTGTTATTCTTACTATTTTGACTTTTGTATGAGAAGGGGTGGACCAGACAAAAGATGGTAGAAAAACAGAGCAGCCAATGATACCCATTACAGAATGAACACTGTCTGTGCTGCCAGCTGTGACTACTTAAGTGAATTGAACATTAATCAAAATCAGACTAAATCAAGATGAAATTAATTCTTAACAACCAATATAGTTATTTTTAACTGCAGAACAAAATAAAATAATCTACATTTTTATCAACTACAAGAATAAAACAGCAAAAATCATGTTTGCCTCTTTAAAATTCTATTTAATAACATGATTAAATACACTCTATCCCTATATCCCATGTAAATTAGAAT
This sequence comes from Macaca nemestrina, assembly GCF_043159975.1. Classification (NCBI taxonomy): domain Eukaryota; kingdom Metazoa; phylum Chordata; class Mammalia; order Primates; family Cercopithecidae; genus Macaca; species Macaca nemestrina. Next base: position 78,249,078 of record NC_092135.1, on the reverse strand, counting down.
AACTAAATGTTCTGGGAATACTTTCAGCCTAAATATTTACTCAGGGACGTGAGTTACTTGAAGTTTGTATAAACAACTTATTTAGGCATAATGTTTATTTCTAAGTGGTAAAGTAATGATATAAAACTCTTTGGAGCTAGATTTTGAAACCCTCTATAATGTTTACCATTTTAGAGTATATTACTTTCCCCCTCCTGTAAACATTTTTAATGAAGAATTTAAATGCATGCAACCATATGTCTCTTTTCCAAGCAACAACTACCCAGAGGAAACAAAGTCCCCAGTGATCATTTAGTTTATGTGTTAAGTAAAATAATATTCTAAGGAAGACATACTAGAACACTTGATGTATAATTTAGCTTTTACCATATTTCATAGAAATAAACACTAACCTATTTACATAAATATGTTATTCAAAAAAGAATTACATGTTTTTACTAGAAAATTGACTTCAGAGATTAAATTCACATCCAGGCATTAAATTCATGGGATGACCCACAAAAGAAGCTGCATAAAACATTAAAACTTGAAGAGCAGGGCCTAAGAGGCTGCCTCATCCGAGCATCTAGTTGTTACAGAGAGACTCCTGAGAGCCCAGTATTCATCTAAAGGTGTGTTCTTCTCCCTAGAGGAGCGCCACACACAGACCTGGCACTTAGCCTTTCCTTTCCTTTGCTTCCCACCACCCCCGCCCCCGCCCCCAGTTTCATTCACAAAGCAGGGCTGCTATTGGAAATTACTACAGACATTTTCTGTTATGTAAATCTTGGCAGACCTCAAGCAGCTCTAGTTCAGACCTTCTTATTTTACATATGATCCATGTATCAACAGCAAGAGGCAGAAAATCTATTTAGTGTCAAGAACATTTGAGTAATATGTTGCCTTGTGTTGACAATTTTCAGTTTAGTCATTATGCTTCTTTCTAAAAACCATTGACCTTCTTTAAATGTGAATGTTTTCTAAGTGGCATAGATATAATTTGATATTATGTACTAGAGTAAAATTTTGTCTTAATTATTTGAGTTCATATCTGGACCTCAGAAAGATCTCTAATTAAAAAAAAAAAACATAAAAATCCACCTTTTACCTTAGATGCAACACCTCATAAAATTCATTTATTATTAGTTTAATCCTTCAGCCCTTGAAATTATAATTTTATTACTGTAAGAAAAACATTGCATGTTTTTGATTTGATAATTTCTCAAATATGATGTTTATATTGTTATTGAAATTTATTCTTTGTGCAATGTTACTGATCTGCCCTGAATGTGTATCTATAGTCCTCCAATTACTCTATTATTATAGAATTGGCTAGCGTTCTGATTTTCAGCACAGATTACTGTTGTCACATTCATATTCACTGTATTACAAGTAATCTCTTTTTGAACACAGTAATATTGAACTGCCTCCACCCAACTTTGTTAAATTTATTTTTGACATTATATACCAAGGCACTGAATAGCATAAATACTTTTAAACTGAAATTGGTAACAATCATCCTGACTGCTGAGTATCTGGAAGATTGATTACAAAGAGGCTTGTAAACAGAACAAGACAAGATCAGTAGAGTTTGCCAGTAATTCAAATACACCATTAGGCTATTTGGAGAAATCAATACTGCAGCCTACATCAATAGAGGGGTTAAAAGAAAACCCACTGTTAACAAATAAATGGTAGATTGAACACTAGTGACTATATAACAAAAATATATGATAAATAATATAAACATTTACAAGTGGGAGAGCGTAATTTTTCTGGATAGTATTATCACCAACTGTTTTTCTTTCAGAATGCTATAATTTATCTGATGCACTATAATAATGACACAATAACAGCACTAATTTTATTTCCTGGTAGCATCACCACCCTCTATTTACTTTCAACTTTGACCAGTGATAAATTTTGTGTGATTATTTAGGAGTATACTAATTTATAATCAATCAGCTAAAAAAGAATGTTATTGCATATATTTTTCTTACTTTGATTGAAAATGGGAGGGATACAAACTAAGTATAAGTTTTGGAGTTACTTACAATGTATAAGAGAATAAAAACAAAACAAAAATTTTTTTACAGCAAGTAGAGAACTATATAAAACACTATACTGCTAGCACTGAATTGCATGATTCAGACATTAGGAACGTAGGATCAGTGAGTGGGGAACCTGTGTGTACGGGAAGTAGTACTATGGCATTGATGGAGACAAAAATAATGAAATTGATCCATGAATGTGGGAAGATTCTGATGCAATAAAAATAACCCCAGGAGTGGTAGAAAGGGAAATAGAAGGTTGCTGGGTAGATGGACTTTAAATAAACAATTCAACAATTTAACGCCCCCTTAACCCCCGGACCACCGGTATGGCTACTGCCTGTAGTACAGCAGATGCTTCCATTCCTAATTCCCATACTAATCCTCTACCTTATGTTATGTCTTGCTCCCATTCTAATAAAATTTCTCTGAGCCAAGGTCCAAGAGATCACCCAAGTCACCTTCAACCAAATGCTCCTGCATCCCTACACCCAACTGCCAACCTCAGACCCTAACTACGCCCCTTAACAGCAGGAAGCAGCCAGACAGACCACGGTGCCCTAAATTCTTATAATCAATAAGAGGTTGGACTGTTTGGGTGAAGGAAAAGGGACAAGATGGAGGAAGGTGAGCAAGATGGAGCAGTCCCTGTTGTTTCCGGGTTCTTCTTCACAGATTTTCCCGAGCCCGGGAAAAATTCCTGCGCCCGGGAAAAGAACCAAATCAACTGAGCATGCGCAGAATGACGTCAAGCCGAGGACACCGAAATTCAAGAAGCCACTCCTACACACACGCCCCAAACTCCTCCCCTTCCAGCTCCCAGGCATAAAAGTCCGCCGCGGGCCAGAGCCAGCGTGACTTCTTTGGACCCCGCATTTGTGGACCAGAGAACATCACCCGAGAGCGCCGGTGCGACATCCCTGGCCCCCCACACCTGAGGACAGAGAACCTCGTCGGAGAGTGTGTGCATATTTGCAATAAAAGACTGCCACTTTCTTATGTTAAAAAAAAAAAATTAATAATGAAAAAGTAGTCCAGTATTAAACTCTTACTAAGGATGATATGCCAGGTAGGTGGATAATAGATAAATTTACACACAAATATGTACATCTATTAAGAGAAGTACATAAAAAACCTAATGAAATTCAGAGACAGTTTTCAACTGCAATTTTAACTACATAAAGTACAACTATTATTGAAAGGTAATGTGGGAAAGGAAGTCTACCAGGGCCAAAATTAATTTCATAGTTTCAGTTCTGTTACTCCAAACTGTGAGCCTCCAGAGAGCCACTGGTGTAATTCAAACTTCTTTAGTCAAGCCCATGAAAATTTAGTATAGAAAAGATTAGTGATCTATTAGTTTCAAAGCCTATAGCTGATATTATAGATATGAACACTGAGTTTTCCCTCCCATGTTTACCATAGATCTTTGCCTGATCTTGAGACATTAGTATTTTCCTACACTATGCTTTCTTCATTTATAAAGAATGTGAACTTGCCTAGGTGTATATTAAATGGATTCAATACAGAAAATAATTATTTAATATATTAAGTGTCTGGCATGTTGAGAGGTGCAAATAAAGAGCTCCCAAGGTACTTGTGTTGCAGGAATTTTCCTTAGTTCACCCACAGATGGGGTTCTCTGTCTCATAGCCATGAAAATTCAGGCTTGCAGGCAACTTGGTGAGTAAGACAGGGTTTTATTGGGTGAAAAGGAATAACAGTGGGAAACAGGGACTCTCGCAAGGCCAGAGTTCCTGCTCGAGCACTTCCCGCCAGCAGCATGAATCCCAGGTTCCACACAAGAAGAGGAGGGTCCAGGCTCCTCCCCACTGCAAATTGTGTGAACTTCCTGAGGCTCAACCCCAGTGTGCAAGCTGGTTGGAGTTTTTCCAGGGACCCCTTCCCATCTGTTTGTCCCATTTCCCCCTCTAAAGAAGTACATCTAACTGCCATTAGAATAAAGATAAGGATGAAGACCAATCTTAACTGCTTCCTGCTGAAGGGGGTGCTGTTTTGGGCAAACAGCAGTTGGAGCTCCCTCAGAGGCCTATCTAAGGGTTCTCAGCAGAAAGGGCAATCATCAGAGGCTTGGGTTGCATGACTGTTTGGAGTTTGATGGCCTGAGGGCAAGAACTGATGAACCAAGTTATTATGAAACATGTATCAAAAGGAAACAAGGGGAGGGGTAAGGATAGCTCAAAATCTCGAGACCTTTTACCAGTTTTCACAGGAAAAGAGAGGCCAAAAGCCCAAATGATTTAAAAAAAAAAAAAAAAAAAAAAACTTTACCCTTTTGCAGCATTCTGGGCTCTGGGTTTCCTTCCCCTGAGTCCAATCCTAAGACAACAAGTTTAAGGTTTGTGAAATTAATTGTTTCTAGTTTGGAGGATGCATCTCACAGGAGTTTCTCATAGTATGGAGACACAATCACCTATCCATGAAGAGAGGACAGAGGAAGAGAAAGGATAAAACAAGGCTTTTTTCAAAGGAGTCCCAGCAGTTCAGGATAATGCATTCAAGAAGGGATACCAACTGAAGATGAATGGCTACCCATCTAGAAAGAGGATAGAAGGTCCCTGTTCCCTTCTCTTCCTAGTAGATACCCAGAGTAGTTGAAATAAAAAGGGAAGTGCATTCTCTTTCCCTCTACCATCTTTGCATACTCAAGTCTCGGTGACCTTGGCAGGTGCAGCCATGAGTGCCAAAGCAGCTTGCACCCATGAAGCAAGAAGGGTATAGAGAATAAGAATTATCTGCTCTCACCTATGCCTCTATCCACCTCCCCCTCTACTGTCAGTAGCCTTGGAGTTCCCTAAACCTCATTTATGCCATGGATATTAGCCTGGTCTTTATCCATGAAACAGGAAGCTTGGGGTTGGCTTAATTGGAAGGAATCAGCCGTGATCACCTTTGCTGTGGCTTTTAACCTCTGTTATCATTTGCCTCTGGATCCCTCAGATCCAGTTTTCCTTTCTAGGGCTTTGACCCAAAGCTTGGAATTGAGTTTTAGATAAAAATGTGTCTCAGGGGGTTGCATGGACTCCATATCATAGCTGAATGCTAAGGTGAAACTGTGGAACTGAGTCTTCTTCCAACAAAGGAGAGAAAAGGATGCTTTATGATACACTCAGATAACAGGCAACTATAGTTATGCTTGCTAGGATTTGGGTGCACGGTGCTTTGCTTTGGTTAGGTCCGTTGGTCTTACTTTCCCAAAAAGGAAACCTCTGGGTGATGGCCACGCTATCTATTCCCTATTTATTTCCTTACCTGGCAGGATTTCAGGATAATTGCTCAGAACTAGAATATTTATCCGGATTTCTACATTACCCATCCGCCTCTGGTCCTTTCTGAGCTGCAGCCAGAGATTGCTGGTTGGCTCACAGCAGCAAGCAGGGTTAGTCTAAAATGTATGTGAAAACTTAAAAACAACTAATGAGTTTAAAATTTAATGACAGATGTATAAGTTTTGAAACATGATTTCTCACTCTCCAGTCCTCATTTTTGTTTAAAAAATCATAAAATTGAATGGTTTGCAAAATAGGCTTTTGTCTTATTTGTCCTGATTATTCACATAAAGTGCAGCAAGAAATTTCTACATAAGCCTTTTGGATTGATGGAAGTTTGTTCCACAAGGAATCTCAGATAATACCTTTTAATGCAGAGCCCAACCATGGGTTTGTATCCTCAAACACCTGTTAATTTAGTGATCCATTCCTCTGAAGGTCCCATAATAAACTTGGAGCTCCTGGACCTGTTAGAAAGTAACATTCTATACTGACCACACATCAGGAATCCTCTACAGGGACTGCATAGACAAAGGTATAAAGCCAGTTTCTCCACTGGGGTTTTATTGGCTCTGCAAGTCTAGATTGACTCCTTAAAGGGAAGCATACTCTTCCAGTCAAAGCCTTGGTAAAATAACCACTTTCTCCAATTGTGTTCTATTGTAAAAGAAAAATGAATTCCTATTGTACTGATGCAAACAACTGTATTGCCCTAGGAATACTCGCAGATGGTTTCCAAATTCTAGAGGAATCAGGCAGAGAGAAACAAACATGCTGCAAATTTTGATCACAGGAGTGTATAATTTACTTAATTAAAGGCCATAAATAGTTCAAAATAAGTTTCCTTGACTCTGAAAAACAAAATAAGGATCAGCAATATTCAAAGCAAAAGTCCAAAAGATTTGCGTCAGCTTTCTGAGTTTGGTTCATTTAGTTAACTCTTGTTTTGCTTAATATTTGTGAACATTTCAGCTCTTTATGAGTCCTGTACATTTTCCTTTATTCCAATGTTACAATCTCTAAAATTATTGGAAGCCTGTATTTGAGAGCACCTGTTAAAGTTTTATAGTTCATTATAAACCATCTTTGAAAAGGATTAAAACAAGACAACAATTGACTGAATATTCAAATGTCTAAGGTAATAACCGAAATACAATTGACAAAGAAGTTTGATTATCTCCGTGGTTTATAATAACTTAACACAAAAACCTTAATGATTATTGATAGCATATAATTAGACATTAGAATTTTAGAAATTCCATACAATTTTGGAACATATATTAGCATTATTCACCAAGATATAACCTAGAAACGATTGAATGATCTTTAAGATACATGGGCAATCCCATGTACCTAAACATGTCAAATAATCCTGTTAACCTCTCTTTTCTGGACACTTCAGGGGCCCTCTGAAGTATTTGAAAAGCAAGGTGCCACAGAAGAGAATTTTGAAACTGAAGTTTGATTTTGGAAAGGCTGTTAAATCTTTGAGGTTCGAAACACTTGATATTATGAAATAGAATTCCAGATTACCATAAGTCATTTGTTTTGCCAAAATGATGACTCAGAAATTTTAAAGACACAAAAATCTTTTATAACCCTTTACAAATTTTGCCAAAGAGCAGATTGGCACCTTAGTAAAACCTTCTTATGCTTTTATTTCAATGCCTAATTTCCAGTAAAACCATATAATACCCTTTTTAAAATTTAGTCAATATGTTCACACACAACTTCTTCTGCAAGATTAATTTCCACAATTCTTCCACCACTTCTTTGAATCTTCAGCTTTTTCCTAACTCAAAATGATCCTTCAACCATAAGCAAAAGTTTACATTTCCATGCCTTCTTATAACCTTTTACTTAAAAAAACACATTTTACTGGTCTTACATACCTTGCAAATAAATCTATTTCTAGTAGTTTCAATTAACTCCTAGCAATTTTTTACTTTAAGGTAAAACTTGGTAAGTTGCCTTGTGTGCTAACTGCAGCCAAGGTTTGCCTTCTTAATTAAGGGCATGGTTAGTTTCATATGTCCCCAGGCCTCACCAATTGTGAAGATGGCAAGTCAAATAGTTCTCAAAACCCAAAAAGCAGTTTCTAACCTCAAAACACTTAGAAAACCTTCCATCTGACCTGCATTTTACCAATAGTGATTAGGGCTGTTTTTAGTTCTTAAAGATTAAAGTCACATGAACTGAAAGGTACCACAGATTTTATCTTCCCTTTAAAAAATATTAGATCCAAGCACTTGTCTTTCTTTACTCCAAATTAATTAGAGCTCTTTTAATAGACATTACACACAATAAACATACAGATAGGCAGAAGAAAACCCAGTGGCTGGATGGGTCCCTTTAAAAGACGAGGCTAGAAAAACATGCAGATATTGAACCAGAGACCGTTCACCCCCTAAGGCAGGATTGAAAAACAAAGCCTTGCCAAGCAACTACCAGCCATACCCTCAGGATGTAAAACAAGATGGAGGCTTGATTTCCCAAGCAAAACTTTGCAGCAAATATAAACAGTGATAGTTGTGGGGCCTGGCCTAGTAAAAACATCTTCTAAAAAAAAGTAAAGTGTAACTGCTGATGCGGTAGAGAAGAGGCAAGAAAAAAGGTTTAAAAATGCCTGGGGAAGAACCTCTTATTCTTATGCAACTGGTTCCTCCACCAGGAGAAAAGCTTAATTACTCTCTGATGGAGTAAAGCCCCTTGGCTGGGGAAGGGGAAGGCTCTGGTAGTACACAGTGGAAAACGCCAGCCAGTTAGCTGTGTGGGACCCTTGTGGCATGCATCCCAACTCCAGCTGAGAGGGGAGAGTGGCAGAGAGCAGCTGCTTGCTGGTCAGTCCTGAAAAAGAAAAAAAAAAAAAAAAAAATGAAAAGGCCCTGGAGTGATGGGAGTTGGGTATAGTTTTTCCCATCCTCAGAAGTCCAAGAATGAAAAGGCTTAGAAGCAACAGTGAGAGGTTTTGAGTCTCCATTTCACTCACCACTTCTTGAGTCCCATGTTGGACGCCAAAATGTTGCAGGACTTTTCCATTCAGCCATAGATGGGGTTCTTTGTCACACAGCTATGAAAATTCAGACTCAGACAATTTGAATGGTGGATAAGAGAGGATCTTATTGGATGAAAAGAAAGAAAAGAGGGAAACAGGGACTCTTACAAGGCCAGAGTCCTTACTAGAGGGCTTTCTGCTAGCAGCTTAGATCCTAGGTTCCACACAAGAAGAGGAGAGGCCAACATCCTCCCCACTGCAAACTGCACAAACTTCCCAAGGCTCAACCCCAGTGTGCAGGCTGGCTGGAATTTTTCCAGGTACACCCCCCCACACACACACACACACACCTGGCTGTCTCACTTGGAGATGTAAGATACTCAGGTGAGAAGGATGTGGGAATTGAGGTGTAAATAAAAGTAGGACTTGAATAATCAGGAAAGAGAATTCCAGACAACAGGAAAAGCAGGAGCAAAGCAGTAAAAGTAAACATGAGTTGGTAATATTAGAACAAAAATGAAGGGTAAGGCTCAGGAAAGTGAGGGTTTCTGTGTTTGAGATAGCTAGAGATACCTAGAGATCACGTGGCATAAACATTGTGGAAGAAAATTTTGGAAGTTCAGGAAAACAATTGAGATATAGTATATAATGTAAAAAGCAAACCATGAGTCAAGATTTGAACTCTCCTATTAGTATTTATATTGGTATTGGTATTGGCATTGGCATTCGTACTGGTATTGGTATTGGTGTTTGTATTTGTATTGAAGGAGGTCAAAAGGTGAGTAAAATGTATTACTTTCCATCAAATAGCTTAATCTTACAGTGATAAAGGGATTTGGGAAAATACAATTAAGCAAATCTAAGGTAGGTTGCTAAACACCAATGAAATGGTACTAGTAAAAGTACACCAAGAATTCTAAGTCTTCTGGATGTGAAGGTTTATAGTTTTAATGAAAATGGAGAGATAATGAAAAATTCTAAAACCTCTCATCTAAAGTATCTAATATTCTAAGGTTATCATTTCCTCTAGTATCCAACTCAGCCATAATTCAAGCTCAAATTCTATGTGACTGTAAGATGCCCATTTTCTCTTTATAGCCATCCTTGTCAGATGTCTTGCTTCAGACAAGTGCTTCTGGGAAGCTCTCAACTCCCATCATCTCTGGCCATCCTGTAATTGCTTCTCAGTGAAGCTACTGCTCACTTCAATTCACCTTGGTTCCAGTGCCTATACATAGGTCACCCACTTCTTTAGGCTCCCAGGCATATGTAGACAATAAAATGTATGGATGAAAACTAAGTGGAAGGAAATCTTAAAACTAGATATCAGGTAACAGTACCACAAAATTAATGGTCCCAAGTATCTCTTGATAATGTCCTTACCCAGAAAATTTTGTAAGACCCTCTCTTTTCTTCACTCCTAACTGACATGCTAGTCTTTGGACCACTACTTTCCACCAATTGATTTTTTAAGTCTCCCTTATTTCTGTGCTTTTTCTTAAAATCCAGCATCTCAGTCAGTTTCTAGGTCTTACCATAGAAAGATAAAAATAAACTATTTAACTATTTTCCCATTATGAAATAAATTATATTTTATGTAACTGAATATATTATTTAACAGTCCAAATTAAAGCATCTGTTTTTGGAATCACTAGTTTTAGATTTCAAAAGCTGTGGGTAGGACTACATAACTACGAAGTTCACTAAAGATTCTCCCTTAAAGAGATAATTTAACTTTTGCTCTAAAATTCAGAAACTGAGCTCACATGGTGGCTTGCACCTGTAATTTCAACTACTTGGGAGTTGGAATTAAGTAATCCTCACACCCTGAGGTGTTCGAGACCAGCCTAGGCAACATGGCAAGACCCTTGTCTTTAATGACAAAATAAAATTCAGAAACTGTTGTAATTTTAGAAATATATTTTTTCCCTATTTAAGAACAGAAATGGTAGTAGTGTTGCTGGTAGAAATTTACACTTCTAAACATCAGTTGAACTCTCAGTATCCCTTATCAATTATTTTACTCGATTTTAGTCATCTTTCTCTTCACTTCCCTTTTTCTCTGTTTTTCAATGTCACTTTTGACTCTCTCATATACGTGCCCATTCTAACTTCCTCAAAATCTTGATTCCACCTGTCTCATAGGTTTTCACGTTTTTCTAACAATAATCTCCCCTCTCTCTCTCTTTATCTTTTTTCCCCATCCCTTCTTCTTTCTCCTCTCTTGCCTTTTTATTACTACCTCTATCAGTTTCCACCATTTGGTCTATCAACATTTTCAAGTTTCTACAAATTTAACATTATCATCAGACTCAGTATCCATCACTTACTCCTATAAAAATTGTCTCTTTTCTTTACAGTCAAACTTTCTGAAAATGTGGTTTTTGTTTATCTGATAATAGCACTTCGCTCTGCCTCTTAAATAATAGTTTAGCTCAATATGGAATTATAGATTGGCATTTTTTCTTTTTTATGATTTTTACTTTAATTTTGGGTACATGGTCTATATATTTATAGGGTAAATAAGATGTTTTGAAGTGAACATTCAATGTATAATCACATCATGTAAAATGGGATTTCTATCCGCTCAAGCATTTATCTTTTGTGTTTAAAACAATCCAATTATACACATCTAGTTATTTTTAAATGTATAATTAAATTATTATTCACAATAGTCACCCTGCTGGGCTCTCATCAAATACTAGGTTTTAGTCATTTTTCCTAATTATTTTTTGGTACTCACTAACAATCTCCATTTCCACCCCCCACCTCTCACCCACTACCTTCCCAGACTCTGGTCACCACCATTCTATTCTTTATCTTCATCAGTTCAACTGTTCTGATTTTCAAATTCCACAAACAAGTGAATACACACAATGTTTGTCTTTCTGCTACTGGCTTATTTTAATAACCTCCAGTTCCATTCATGTTGTTGCAAATAACAGAATCTAATTATTTTTGTGGCTAGATAGTACTCCATTGTGTATAAGTACCACATTTTCTTTATCTATTCATCTGTTGATAGACACAGGTTGCTTTCAAATTTTGGCTATTGTGAACAGTGCTGCAACAAACATGGAAGTGCAGATATCTCCTCAATATGCTGATTTCCTTTCCTTCGGGTATATACCCAGTAGTAGGATTACTGGATCATAGGGTAGCTCTATATTTAGTTTATTTAGTAATCTCAGGTTGCTTTCAAATTTTGGCTATTGTGAACAGTGCTGCAACAAACATGGAAGTGCAGATATCTCCTCAATATGCTGATTTCCTTTCCTTCGGGTATATACCCAGTAGTAGGATTACTGGATCATAGGGTAGCTCTATATTTAGTTTATTTAGTAATCTCCACACTGAAGGTTCTCCATAGTGGCTATACCAACTTCTTTCAAAACTCTTAATCTAGATTATTCTGTGCAATGTCCCAAATGTTAAACATTGCATCTAATTCAAAAAAGTTTATAAAAACCTGCAAAACAAACTATGCATATAGCATGATCAGACTCAGTCTATGGACTAAGAATTTGTGAGTTCTGAACACTTTTTCTGATGTAAGTGCAAATTTGAATATCTAATAAGGTATTGGATACATGGTAACCATCAATAAATGATTCTTGCGTGTATGCAGGATAAAGCACAATATTATTAATATCAAAATTTAAAAGGTAGTTGAGGCTCGGGATGGTGGTTTATGCCTATAATCCCAGCACTTTGGGAGGCCAAGGTGAGAGAATCACCTGAGGTCAGGAGTTTGAGACCAGCCTGGCCAACATGGTGAAACCCCATCTCTACTAAAAATACAAAAAAATTAGGCAGTCATGACAACTGGCACCTGTAATCCCAGCTACTTGGGAGCCTGAGGCAGGAGAATCACTTGGACCCGGGAAGCAGAGGTTGCAGTCAACCAACATCATACCACTGCACTCTAGCCTGGGTGTCAGAACAAGACTTCGTCTCCAAAAAATAAAAAATAAAAATAAAATGATTGAAAAAAATCTGTTGAAATATTTGGGGATTTTAATAATAAGAAAGTCATTACATTAATTTATTATATTGACTCAGAGAATTTTTAAAATAATTTAAACATTTAAACACTTTTAAAAGCATTTTCTAATTTCTTTTTCTTTTGCCCCCCTCTTCAACAGATATATTGCATATAACTGGCCTAAAATTGAGGTTGGCATGCTACATTTCCTTCCCTATTTAGCTCCCTGACTCCACTCCTCAATTCCACAGTTTGAATAAACAGAAAATAAAATTAATAAAATCCATTTCATTATAACTGACCTCCTATAAATTATTTGTGACTCCCTGAATGTGAACACATGGCAAGCTTCAAGGTTGTTAAGTAGGCATGCAAAATATTTACATAAAAGGCCTTATAATTTGGTTATAAATTATGTGAATTACTCAAAGGAAAGGTGCTTTGTAAATATGCAATACTGATGATGACAGAATATTCATTACTAACTGTATAAAAAGAGAATAAAATATTTTGTGTATATTTAGCACATAAGCAAATTCTTTTACTAGAAACAATTAAACAGAAAATAAAACATGCTTATGTGCTGGAAATGGACAGCTGGATTTATGCCACTCTTGCAATATCTCCATCACAAGCCATATGGTTCTTGCTCATTAATGCAATTTTTTTAAAGTCTCACTTGAGAATAAGTCTGAAGTATGATAAGTAAACAAAAACTTATTATATCATTGTCCCTCTTTCACATCTTAAGGGTTTTTTATTAAATTTTCATGAGCAGTGGGTTTATACCCAGTGATATCTTCAAACCCAATTTAACAAGTACTTGTTAACATAGCAGATATAGTGATTTGGCTTTTTATTAACAAAAGTTAATTTAGAAAAATGAGGCCAACCACAGTTGATTAAGCAGCAATAGCACAGCAATATTTACAAACATTCCAGTAACTATATTCAATTTAGTTTGGTATCTGTAGTGTATTAGTCCATACAGTGGTTAAATTTAAAAAAAAGTCACCATTCAAGAAACTATTTGAATTTAAGGTTTATAGATTTTTTTCTTTTTTTTTTTCCCCGTTCTGGGGCAACACATTTTAACATAAAGACTACTCCATAGGATTTGTTTAGTGACAGCCAGTTCTTTTCTTAAAAGAGAATTAGTCAGAGGAAAATGTTCTTAAGAAGCCATTCAAAAGACACATGTAAGAAGAATATCTGTGAATACTGCTGTGCCAAATTCTACAATAGATGGAACATTTTCTCACTTCTGATAGCTTTGTAGTTGAAAAAATGTCTTTTTACTTCCTAGTCTACTGTAACAAGTACATCTTAATAAGTAGAAGGTAATGTAATGGTAATGATAAAAATAATAAGCCAAAACATGTAAAAATCGTTTGATTATGTTGGATACTAAAGAAGGGAAATATCTATGCTTAAATTCATCCTAAAAGTATGGATTGCATAATTTTGGCTTCTAAACAGATGGCAAAACATGTACAGATTTTAAGGGCCAGCAATCATCCTTCTCTTTATTTGCGAGTCAAATATCCATAAAATTGTCAAAAATACCTTCAGCAACACGAGAAAGAAACCTAGTGTATTCTATCTTATGAAAGTCGTTTTAACATTATTTAAGAAAGAATATAATAAAATTTAGCCTAGGGGTTTCTAGACTTTATCTTGAGTGAAATATTTAGTCAAAAGCTACAGAAGTGAAAATCAGCATCAGGCACAACTGACTGATTTAATGGTCAGAACACATAATTGTTCAACACATGAACACAACCAGAGTTCAACACTGGGTGGGGTGCCTTCTGAAAATTCCACTGCGATGATGAAAGAGTAAAATTGCTAATTGTGTAATCCTTCACCACAGTTCTTGGGAAGCATTAGCATTATAAATTAGGAATAAACACTGTCTTTAATCTTTAACAGGCTGTCACATCAATCTAGGCTGGAGTAATAAATGACGTAAATTAAGGCAATATCTCAAGGTATTGTGCTTGCCACCTCTCAAAATTTACAAATGACTTCTCTAGATAATCTTCCTCAGGTTGAGCACTTAGCATAGGCTTGGAATTCGCCCACCTGCCTCAAGCTTGCCGTGGCTGCCAGCAGCTTCCCACTGGAGCATGGACTCTGAGTGACTGAGAAAGGACTTCTGGGCACCTTCCTATGAAATTTATTCTCTAAAACTTATCTGGATAATTACAAGAGGAAATGATCATTAGGGAGGAGGGGACTACTGGAAATCCTTTCAATAGTGTGTCTCCCATGAGAAAATTCTACATTAAAAACAAAACAAATGGAAGTTTCTTTAAGGGTTTCTAGGTTGTAATGTTTTGCTTTGTTTTGTTTTGTTTTTTTTTAAATGCATGCTTTATGTATTGTTTGCCCTATTTTTTCTCTCTTTGTTTATTTACATGGGGTCCCAATTAGTGTAATATGTCCCAGTTAGTGCAAAGCATTGAGCAAGTACCATACCTGTAGACCAGCTTTTTATAAACTGTAGATTACGAACCGTTCCTGACGACTCTATGACATGCTCTGGAATAATGTTAGCTTGAGGTGGGACAAGTTGTGACAAATTGAGTCAACACAGGCATATAGTAGTATAAGCTGTTGGACCATGATAAAATCAGCACTCTATCCACCTTTCGACCAAAAGTGTCATGTTAGCAAAGCAACACCATTTATCTTATATTTTTGTGTAAATTTTATTATGCTCATAGTTCTTTAGTATTGACTAATTAAGTTTACTTGGATTTTATGTTTTCTAAGGGCTATTAGCATGTGGGATTTTATTTATTTTACGTTAAACACCTTCAACTAATTTTATGTTAAAACCAAGCCAATATAGAGAGTCCTATAAGAATGTGGACAGGAGCTTCAAAAGAAGTACAAAGCAGTAAACTTTAAAACCGAGCCCATATCAAATAATATAATTACTTTTTATGACTATGAAAATAAATTCAGATCCCAAGGACTAAATTAATTAGTCATATAATTCGTAATATTTATGGATCTCAGTTATGAAAAACATCAGAAACTCTGAGGTTTTCTCACTATACAACTCTCTCTTATTTACTTCCAAAGTACAAAAATTCATGCAGCTGAAGTCTCAGAAAACAATCTTATATCTACTCTATAGATAATAAAAAATAGCCTATGAGTTTTGCCTTCTCAGATACTGGTCATAACAAATGAGGCATGTATTTCCCCTCTCTCCTGAGCATCAGAATTGTGATTCCAATAAACACAGATTTTAATCTCATACCTCTACCCAAATCCAAGAATTATGTGTAGTCTCCCAGAGGAAAGCACAAATTGTTGTTATTTCTACTGGCCATAGAATTAACCCAGTTTGTCTACTTCTAAATATTTTCTTCTCTACTCCTTACTTTTACTTGATATTGGTTTTCTGTTTGTGAGTGTGTGTATGGCTGCTTTTCCTTCTATAGATAAAAATGTGCCCTGCTATCTTCCAAATCAGTAAGTCAGTCATATTCTCTATCTTTCTACAACATGTTAAACAACACATGTTAAATAAAACATATCCACTCGGGCAAATGTTTTCCAAAGAACAAGAAGAAAGAAAAGATTTGTCTTTACTTCACTCATCTTTCCTCTTAACTCTCTAAGTTAGGCTTGCAGAAGAGAACTTGGTGTGAGTGTATAAGCTTCTTTAGCTCATGAACTATGTTCCAATTTGACAAGTACTACCTCAGTAAGGTTTTAATAATTTATTAAGTTTAGGAGAGATTTTTGGGCATCATAGTACTCTTAGTTGCAAAAAAAAAAAAAAAAAAAAAAAAAAAAAAAAAAAAAAAAAAAAAAAAGCTATGTCCAAGGAGATCTTAAGATTTAGACTCAATTTCTAGCAGGCAAGTAAACATGTCATATAAGAGTTGGCTGTGTGATATAGTAAGACACATAGATGCAAGCTATGAAACTGAATACTTTAGTTAACATAAAATGCTGTTGTTGTAGATATGGCAGGGAGAGGGAACCCCACAGCCTACAGATATAGTTACTTTGGCTCAATTTTTAAAGCAATTTAGATTTGAAAATCTTGACATAGGTCCCTCAAACCTCACTATTTCTATTTGTCTGATGGCAGGACAGCTTCCCTCATTTATGTTACCTACCCAAAACCTGAAGGCATTTGCTTTGTAATCCCTGGAGAACCTTTAAAAATTCTCTCTGTCATAGTTTATGGGTCCTGTCAATATCTGAAACGCCTAACAATCCTCTTTACTATTTCAAATTGGTATAATATTCAACACGCACTAAGCCCTTAGGGGATTTTATGGGAAAGGTCAGCTGTAAGAGCCGATTATTGCTCATTATTATTAAGACTCTTTTGTTTCATTCAATCCCTTCATAAAGTTAGGGAACACTTCTCAAGGGATGAGTTTATCTCTGTGTACTTTGGCAATCAAAGTGGTATTCATTTGCAGTCTTTGTCTGCTTTTAATTCCTCCCTAGTCAAATAAAGCCTCTTTTGTGGTTAATGCTTTTAGATTATTACTTTAAAAATCTATCCCTTGTGATATGTAATAGATTTATCTTAACCTGTTACCTATGAACTTGCAGTGACTCTCTACTAGATATTTAACCCCTAGTCTTATTTATATTTTTTCCTAAATTTGACTCTCACTACTGGGCACAAATTTCTGATCCAAAATATGGAAATTAACACAAGAGTGCTTTTGAAAATCATATAATCACAACCATATTTTTTAAATTACCCTTAAAATTAATATACTCTATAATAAAGCTTTTCTTTTCCCTTGCCAGGAGTCATATTTGTCATCATTTAATGTATATGTTTTTTTCTTTTAAGAAGATATTTTGTGCTGGTAACTCTGTGATGGTACAATTACAAAAAGCCATGGAAAACTGTCTGGGTTTTCCTCATTTCTCTTTAGTCTGCAGAAAGCCGTTAAGAGTGTTTTTCAAACCTTAACAATGTGAAAAATATGAAAACTACAAAATCACAATTTTAGTTGACCAAAGAGTTGATAGGGCAAACAGTTGGCTGAATTACAAAGTGAGACAAGCTTCTCCAAAGAAAGAACATTCAGTCTGGCTCACTTGTGACAGAACATGGGAGGAAGGAGTGGTCACCATACAAGAGAGTTAGAAGAAATCAACTACAATATTTACAATTTTGGAAAATATGAGCTAATGTGTCTGCTGAGGGCTCCAGATTTAGCTGGGTTCTTGTTTTACTCACTAGCAAGCTTCCTCACCTTCCAACCCACCATGAACTTCCACTGGGATCTCATGAGAAAGAATATGGCAGAGCAGGAGTTCAAAGACAGAACCCCTGGGTAGAATAGGCCTGGAAGTAATTAGCAGATGCTACTGGGGGAGGAGGAAGGATTTCATGAAACTCTAACCCTCTGACTGGCTCCTTCTCTCACATGAACAAACACCTTGACTCCAGGAAGAGGAAGCAAAACCCATAGTCTCTAAGGAACAGCAACAAAAAAACCCATTGTGGCGGAGGCTACAGTAGAAAATATATCTCTCCATTTAGGAGAGAGGCAGAAAACAGTCATGCACCAAGGATCCTATTCCAGTACCAAGCAGATGTGGTCTGCTAACACTTGAAAGGGCAGGAAAATTTTACTCAAGATTAACCACAGAGGCCGGGCGCGGTGGCTCAAGCCTGTAATCCCAGCACTTTGGGAGGCCGAGACGGGCGGATCACGAGGTCAGGAGATCGAGACCATCCTGGCTGACACGGTGAAACCCCGTCTCTACTAAAAAGTACAAAAAACTAGCCGGGCGAGGTGGCGGGTGCCTGTAGTCCCAGCTACTCGGGAGGCTGAGGCAGGAGAATGGCGTAAACCCGGGAGGCGGAGCTTGCAGTGAGCTGAGATCCCGCCACTGCACTCCAGCCTGGGTGACAGAGCAAGACTCCGTCTCAAAAAAAAAAAAAAAAAAAAAAAAGATTAACCACAGAATCAAGGCCGAGGTTGACTGCCATGGAAAGGAGAAGCAATAATGCTGAGAAAGCCCAAACCCAAAGCTCAGATATGCAAAGTCAAACTAAGCCTGAAGCTGAAACAGCACAACAGAAACCGATTGTCATCCCCACAATGAGCCTTGCACTGAGTCACAACAGCAGTCTACACTGGGCGAGCGGGAACAACATGGAGGAAAAAACCCATGCAAGTGGGCAGGAATGACTGACAGTTGAAAATGGAGTACAAACCCTCAAGATATTCTGTCATCACAGTCCTCACCCTACCTGCAAGGAATGATAGCCCACAACTAGAAGAATCTGAAGTCTATAATGCACTAAAAATAAAACTCAAGTCTAGCACAACTTCTACTATATTGATTCAAATTGCTATGCCATTTTCCTAACAGAAGAATCATTTCTAATGTAAATAATATTTACTTGTTTAAACTATTTTATACTTGATGTTTTACCCTGAGGTAAAAATTATAAGACATACAAAGCAGAAGGAAAAAAAAAACAAACTATAGCTAAGAGATATGAAATACATAAATAGAACCAGTCTCAGAGATTACCTAGAGGTTAAAACCATTACACTGAGACTATAAAATAGTTGACTAACATATTAAATGCTCAAGTGGAAAAGATAGACATCATGCATAAGAAGATGAGGGATGTTAGCAGAGACATGGGAACTATTAGAATACATCAAGTGGAAATGCTAGACAAGAAAAACATTATATCAGAACATTATTCTGGCAGGCTTATCAACAGACTTAACATGACTTAAGAAAGTATCGTTAAACCTCAAAATAGATCAATATAAATTATCCTCACTGAAGCAAAAAGGGAGGAAAAGAGTGAAAAAATACAGAACTTCAAACTTCTGGTTTGATCAACTAGTTTAATGTGTAACTAGAGTTACAGAAGGCGAAGAGAAAGAGAAGAGGACAGAAGAAATACATGAAAAGACAAAGACTAAAAATCTTCAGAAGAAATTGTAAAACACATTCAAAAACAAATCTAAAGAATTTACAAAACCCAAGATAAATGAATACCCCAATTTAAAACAAAATAAAGTAAAAATACCACAAAACACATAGATACATCACACATGATAGTTCAAACAGCAGCAAATCAGAAACAAAGAGAAAAATCTTGAAGACAGCTAAGGGGAAAAAATGGTAAAATAACAAAGATAATAATTAAAGCAGACTTCTTGTCAGAAATCATGCAAAGCAAAAAGCAATGGAATAATATCTTTAACTTGCTGAAAGAAAAAATCCTGTTCAACCAGATTATTAAATGCAGTGAAAAATGAAAGCAAAAAGGAACACCAGAAACACAAATTCTGAGAACTATATCATTGCCAGGAGACTTGCACTAAAATAAATTTGAAACGATGTTCCTCAAACAGAGCGCATAATACCAGGTAGAAACTTGGATCTGCACAAAGTAATAAAGACTCTCAGATATGGAAGAACAAGGTAATTTTAAAAAATTTTAAATTATCAATTGCCACAAAACTAATTAACTCTCTAAAGCAATCATATTATTATATTGTATAATTTATAAAATAAGTAAAATTAAAACATGAGAATAATAGCAAAAAGGATAAAAGAATAAGTTTGGGAGAATATTGTCATGAGATTCTTACCCTGCATATGAATTAGTATAATAATACCCAAATATAGATAGTGATAAGTAAAGATGAATATTGTAAACCATATAGCAACCAGAAAAAAATTAATCAAACTGGTTTAAGTTATCTGAAGTGGAAAGACATATGAGTTGTGAACAGTCAACAAGAAGTTGGAGTAAAAGATATTGCCAAGAACATGGTAGCTGAAATTGTAGCCCATAAGTTCTAAGGCTTAAGAAACTGAGGATCAACCAGAGTGAAGAATCAAGACTTAGAGATAGTATAGAGCCACATTAGGATGTTCAGTTGATGCTGAGAGATTTCAACCACCAACGTGAGAGACAGCTTCTCTCAAACTATATATAGGGAGATGACCAATGGCTATTATCAGGAACTTTGGTATTCAATGAATTAGAACCAACAGAAGAACTAGAAACCACTACCCATGCTTTATTCATATTTGAATACCCCAGGTGTCTAGCAAAGTACACTGAACATACAGTAGTGAACAAGATAGACAAGTCCTTGTACTCATGGAGCCTATACCCAAAGAAGGGGAGATGGATAGTAAACATGTAATCACATGCAGATATAGTGCAATTTGAGATAGGGATGAGTATTATAAGGTAAAAGAAAAAATGGGAATATGAGAGCACTCCTGGTTGTGGGGAAACAAGCTAGTGTGATAACAGAGAAGGTCTCTCTCTGAAGAGGCGATATTTGGGCTGACTTGGAGATAAGAAGTATCCAGTCCTACAGTGTAAGAAGAAGAAAGAGTAAACAAAAATCCCTGATGAAAGAATATCCAGAGTTCTTGAAACCCAGAGGACTGACATGTGGCTAAAGCTATAGGCAGAGGCCACATTCTATAGGGCCTGGTGAACCATGCTATATGTTCAAATATTGTTTTCATTGAGATGGGACACTTTTGGTGTTTAAGAAGAAATATGACATTAACATTTTTAAAGAGTAAAACCAGAAGCCAGAATAATGCTACATAAAGACCACTGAACTAGGCACAAGATTACTCTCAAATTTTTGGTGATACTGGGCTCAAATATGGACTCTAATTAATAGTAATAGTGAGGAACACTTTCACTACTCCCTGTATAACTGCTGCTATCATTTAAGCATTCATTATGTTCTCGAATCTTTGTAAAAGGTTTTCCTATGCATGATATCTAAACTTCACAACAGCTCAGACAGAAAACTGAGCCTTAGCATGTTTAGTTTAATTGCCACATGGTCACACTTTGTGATAGTTTCCTAATACTAGTGTAAAAAATTACTACAATCTCAGTGAATTAAAGCAACACACATTATTAGTGTATACCTCTGAAGGTAAGAGGTTTAAAATGTGTCCTCAGGGCTGCATTTCTTCTGCAGGCTCTAGGGGGAAAACTGTCTCCTTGCCTATTCCAACTTTCAGAGCTTGCCCACATTCCTTGGCTTGTGGCCCCTTTCTCCATATTCAATGTACATCACTCTAATTTTTTATCTGCTTCTTAGAAAAAACTAAGGTTTTTCTCCTAGACTCTAACTTCACTGCCTTTTTCTTTGAAGGACCCCTGTGATTACATTTGTCCCACCCAGATAATCCAGGATCATCTTTCCATCTACCACTTTAATCACATGCAAAGTGCTTTAATCATATAATTAACATATTCACAGTTTCTGAGAATGAGATGGGCATCTTTAGGGGAACATTATGCAGTCTACATACAGGATTTGTGCCCCCATCTTTTGAGGACAAGATGACAGAAAAGTCACCATAAAGTGAAAGAATTTTTGTGCATAAAATAAGGAAATGCATTCATCTTCCGGGAAAGACATTGACCTGGAGAGAATGATGGATGGATGTAGAGTAGAAACGCAGGCTGGTCAGGAGCCTACATATGTGGACCAGATTAGCATCACCTAAGGAAAATAGAATCAATTTTCCCTTCTTGTGCTGGGCCCAATAAATACACCCTAAATATATATCACCTTATTCAATCTTCACAGCCAGTATATAAAATACATATTATAGTCTCTATTAGCCCATTCTCACATTGCTATAAAGAAATACTTAAGACTGGGCAATTTATAAGAAATGAGGTTTAATTGTCTCACAGGAAGATGGGATGTAGAGGATGTACAGGAAGGCTGTACAGGAAGCATTGTGGCATCTGCTTCTGGGGAGGCCTCAGGAAGCTTTTACTCATGGTGGAGGGCAACGCAGGAGCAGGTACATCTCACATGGTGGGAGAAGCAGCAAGAGAGAGAGAGCAGGGTGGTGCTACACACTTTTAAACAACCAGATCTCATGAGAATTCTATCACAGGAACAGCACCAAGAGGATGGTGCTAAACAATTTGTATTAATTAGGGTTCTTCAGAGGGACAGAGCTAATAGGATAGATGTATATTTGAAAGGGAGTTTATTAGGGAGAATTGACTCAAACAATCACAAGGTGAAGTCCCACAGTAGGCCACCTGCAAGGTGGGGGAAAAAAACATGAGTAGCGGCTCAGTCCGAGTCCAAAAGCCTCAAAAGCAGGAAAGCCGACAGTGCAGCTTTTAGTCTGGTTGAAGGCCTGAGAGCCTCCAGCAAGCCACTCGTGTAAGTCCAAGAGTCCAAAGGCCAGAGAACCTGGAGTCTGACGTCCAAGGGCAGGAGGAGCAGAGAGAAGCAACTGGCATGGCAGAAAGATAAGAGCCAGAAGACTCAGCAAGTTGGTTTATCCCATCTTCTGACTGTTTTGCTCTAGCCATGCTGGCAGCTTATTGGATGGTACCTACCTACATTGAGGGGTGGTCTTCCTCTCCCAGTCCACTGACTCACATGTCAGTCTCCTCTGGCAACACCCTCACAGACGCACCCAGAAGTAATGCTATACTAGCTATCTAGGCATCCTTCAATCCAATTAAGTTGACACCTAATATTAACTATCACACCATTCATAAAGGATCCACCCTCATAATCCAATCACCTCCCACCAGGCTGCACCTCCGACACTGGGGATTACAACTCCATGTGAGATTTAGTGGGGACACAGATCCAAACCACATCATAGTTCCACTTTTACAAGTGAGGAAACTTGAACTTTTTCATTACACGTTAATGAAGTAGTGGGCCAGTATCTGTGGCTCAGATTCTAAAGCTTATATTATTTTTTAATTAAAAAATATCACAGAGAATCTTAAGAAAAAAATTGTCAAACTGGAACACTAGCCTAGGGAGTAGGTTGGGTAAATATGTCATATCGAAGAAGAGTTTGGAGATGGATTTAGAGATGATTAACTTGAAAGAGAGGGCCAGTGGCAGTGGCTCGTGCCTGTAATCTCAGCACTTTGGGAGGCTGAGGCAGGCAGATGACCTGAGATCAGGGGTTCCAGATCAGTCTGCCCAACATGGTGAAACCCTATCTCTACTAAAAATACAAAAAAAATAGCCAGGCATGGTGATGGGCACCTGTAGTCCCAGCTACTCAGGAGGCTGAGGCATGAGAATCACTCCAACCTGGGAGGTGGAGGTTGCAGTGAGCCAAGATTGCAAGACTGCACTCCAGCCTGTGCGACAAAGTGAGACTCTGTCTCAAAAAATAAAATCAAATAAAAAAAGAAAGAGAGAAGGAATTGGGGATGACTAACTTGAAAGAGAATTCTTTGAGAAATCTTGTGATAATGTTGTCACATAGAGGAGTACCTACACCTGGTACATAAAACTTAGAAAAAAAACTCATAAGAAATACAGATTTGAGGTGGGACTCATTGCTGAAAACAAAATTTAGAAAGCTCTAGATTTTTTTCTAGTGTGGTGGTAAGAACATGGACTCTGGAACCAGAGTGCCTGTATTTGAATTCTGGCTCCTCCCATTTATTAGCTTTATTTCCTTGGTCAAAATGTTTAACTTTCCTATGCTCAGGTCGCCTAACTGTAAATGAAGACAAAAGCAGTAGCTTTCTCATAAATTTTTTATAGGCATTCAATGAACTGATAAAGCATTTAAGACTATTACTGGCAATAATATGCACTCTACAAAAGTTAGTTATTATAATTATAGAAGGATGAACTAACATAGTGAGTGCTAGTCACGTGGAGAAATATAGACATGTGGGGTTGAAAGATCTCCAGGAATAGAATGACTCAAACAAAAGTTAGTCACATATGAGAAATGATTGAGAGAAGATAACGACATTCGGTAGAAAGTTAAGAGTAGGCCACCTTTCATGTTCCATGAAATGCTTGTAAAATGAGATAATAAAAACTATTTGTGATGGTTAATATTAGTTTTCAACTTGACTGGATTAAAAGATGCCTAGATGGATGGTAAAATATTGTTTCTGGATGTGCCTGTGAGGGTGTTGCCAGAGGAGATTAACATTTGAGTCAGTGGACTGGGAGAGGAAAACCCACTCTCAATGTGGGTGGGTATCTTCTAATCTGCTGCCAGCATGGCTAGGACAAGGCAGGGGGAAGAAGATGGGATAACCTTGCCTGCTGAGTTTCTGGCTTCCTTTTTTTCCCCTGTGCTGGATGCTTCCTTCTGCTTCTACCCATAGACATCAGACTCTAGGTTCTTGGGGCTTTGAACTTTCAGACTTTCACCAGTGGTTTGCTGGGGACTCTTGGGTCTTTGGCCACAGACTGAAGGCTGCACTCTTGGCTTCCCTGCTTTTGAGGCTTTTGGACTTGGACTGAGCCACTACCAGCTTCTCTCTTCCCCAGTTTGCAGACAGCCCATCATGGGACTTTGCCTTGTAATCCTGTGAGCCAATCTCCTGAATAAACTTCCTTTCATATATAGATACATCCTATTAGTTCTGTCCCTCTGCAGAACCCTAACTAATACACTATTCCATGAGTTGAGGGTTGGGAAAACGTAATTGGTTAAATAAGTTACAAATGATATCCTTGACTTGAGAATTAACTGCGTGTATTATGTTAGAGTTCTGAGAAGTCCTACAGAAACGGAAGGCCATAAAACTTATTTTTAAACCCTGATTTTCACCCGTGTACATGTATGTATGTGTGTGAGTGTGTGATGTGGGGAGGAGGGAGAGAGCCATAAAAAGAGACAAAGAGATGCTTGTTAATATCTAGTGTATTTTCTTTGGAGTACAGTTTGTGAAATATGAAATTAATAGACTAGGGAATCTCTAAAGTACCTTTGCTTCTAAGCTATTATGCTTCTGGGTTTATATAATATGATTCCACATGTGTTAAAATAACATACTCTACAATAATGTGAACTTTCAGTTTATAATTTTATTTCGCTATAGATTTACTAAACACTGCAATTCTTCAGATGCCTATGCCTACATCATTTTAAATTTTCCAAGAAGAATATTCCTAAACAGCAACTTCCTTTGACAAGGGTACTTTCAGATTCTGAGCAGATGCCATTCGTTTTTACAACCAGTTCAACAATAATTACCCTTTAATTCAGGATCAGCCATAAAGAAATAATGGCACATTCATAGCAAATAACCAGATACATAAAATTCTGACCAGGTATGTCATACACTGCTTCAAAGGTCTAAGAAATATGTAAGATACAGAAAAATGTTTTGTAAACTGTAACTGTTAGCTGTTCATCCATGCAAGAGTAAAATAGAATAATTATTTTTAAAATTATATCATATCCTGAACATGAGTTGGGTCTTTTTCATGTACTCAGCAAAATCAGATTTGTAGTATTTGTAGTTCATAGCATGAACACACAGCAGTCATGCTCCAGTTCTCTTAACAACTCTTCAAAGGAGGTGTTGTCATCTTCAGAGAGCCCTGCTCCCTTTTTGTTCATTATACTGCAGACATTTAATCTTTTTTTCAAACCTCAAACATATCAAGCCCACACTTTCCTCAAGGTCTTAATGCTGCTGTATCCTCTGGTTGGAAATCTTTACTCAGATCTTCACCTTAGTTAACCTGTTTTCACTCAGATTTCAGTTCACAAGAGCCTCCTTAGAGAACTTTTCTCTGATAGCTCTTATCTAAAAGTGCAACTCTCCTAACTAGTGACTAGCTATTCTTTGTGCTTATTGTTATTTGAAACTATGTTAATAATTTATTTTTACTAGTTATATGAACCTTACTATCATACACAATTTACTAGGCTGAAGCCTTGTCTGAAAAGCTTCTGTTCCTAGAAATATGCTTGACCCATGGTTGATTATCAATAAATATATTATTTCTATTAATAAATTTTATCTGCTATTTTGATTAAAAGAAGCAAAAACAAAAAAATTCTTTCCACAGAAAACTTATTTTAATTTCAGTATACCTCAGATTCACTAACATGGGAGAATAGTTTTTTAATGTTACATATATTCTTAATTAAATATGGACTTCTTACATAATGCCCAGGAATAGCTTACTAAGAGACCATTAGTTAAGATTTGGTTGTCTCCATAGGGTCAATGGCAAAATGACTCAGAAGTTTAGCAACTGTAATTTACAGGTGAACCAGACAAAGATTCTACCAGCCAGTTTTCACCATGTAGTTGAAATAAGCTAATAAATTGGATCCAACTTTATAATTAAAATAATTCTCATGTCTTTTCTAGCCACATAGGTTAAAAGAAAAAAAAAGTTTGTAATTATTTCCCACAGATTGGGAGACTAGGCATGTTCCTTTATCCCCAATGACAATAGCTTTGAACTATCCTCCCAATAGGTAGGAGAATCAGTCACTGGGTTAGATAGAGTGCCTTTAGGTCTCAGTTACTACAACCTCCTCTTTTTGTGGCTGTGGAAACCAGATGTTGGAAGAGTTATGCAACATACTGGGGCCACACTGTGGTAGAAGAGAGATGAGAGTACTCAAATCCAGGGGCTTTAATTCTCCAGTTCAACTTTCTGTTCACTAGTTCACACCACCCTTCCCTGAATTTCTAGGATTCTCCATGGCATGTCCAACTTCTTGATCACCTCTCTCATTTCTCTCTTCAATCATTTTGGGAAAAATATCCTTATAACCAACTGAAATATTATTGTATTCTAAACTTATATTCACTTATTAAATTTACCTATGATCCATAACCAACTATGTTCAATTCCAGTTCTTGATCAATGCTTAAATAACTGATTGTCTTACACTATTCCCTACCAATCCACAGCACTATTAATGATATCTTTTGGGCTTAAAATTGAAACCAATTTACACTGCATTTATTTATGTGAGTCTATTTTTCAAAGTCATTTTAGGTTATTGTAACCTAAGCCCTCCCCTAGACAATTATTAAATGGCCTAGCCATAACCTTGGAAAACATGTGCTTAAATGCTGATAGAAGGATTTTGACTAGCAGGTGCAATTGAAATAAATGCCTCTATGAACTACATTTTACTACATCCTAGTAATGGATTTCCTGATTCTTAAGAGCTTCATTTTCCATTTTCATAATTATCATGCTGTTACTGCCATAGTAAAATAATGTTTATTCATCTTGCTATTTGTCCTTCATGATCATTTTATTATTGTTGTAAAAACCTAATGATTAAATTGGCAGAACAAAGCCACAACTAAATGGTGTTCACAGAGACACTTTTAATAATTTTGTGACCTAAAGTTAGTTATATATATATAAAACTGAAGTGACTGAGGAAAAATTTGTTTATTGATTTTTCCTTATATAAAATCATTTAGTTAAGAGGAATTGATTATGGATATGAAGATGTTACTATCAAAATTGATTTAGATTGACATACCCATACTGAAGATGTGTTAAAACTATCATAAGACTGACATCGATATATCA
Organism: Macaca nemestrina; assembly: GCF_043159975.1. Taxonomy (NCBI): domain Eukaryota; kingdom Metazoa; phylum Chordata; class Mammalia; order Primates; family Cercopithecidae; genus Macaca; species Macaca nemestrina. The sequence goes on along the minus strand of NC_092135.1, from coordinate 78,221,422 downwards.
CAGTCTCTGAACTACCAAAAATCACTGCTGTGTGAACAAGTGTAAAACTTTTTATTAACATACTCCATTGCTGAAACATAAATTTTCACTTATAGTGAGCTCTGAACTTGAAAGAACTAACTCAGTAATCAAGAACCACAGTAATAGGATCAGCTAATAATAAGGAAAGTTTAACTAATACATATAAATTAGCTATTCCTCTTCTGTCAGCAATTATTAGTAATTCTGTTTTGATAAAGAAATATCAGGCTCTGAAGCCAGACCACTGGATTTAAATCTTAGCTTCACCCTTTTATTGGCTGTGTCATCTAGGAAAATTCACTTAACATATATCAGTCTCAGTTATTTCACAAATTATATGTGAATATTTTATACTGAGGTTGTTGTGAAGAAAATATCTTAATTGTAACACTACCTAATAAGTGATTGTCAAAGGTTATCCCATAATATTAATAAGATGGTAATGTTATTTATTAACCCAGATTATATTAAAATCACTATTATGGTATGCACAAATTATTTTAAAACCTTTCTTCAGAGATTAGTCAGTTCAAAATATGTAGTAATTTGTGTCATCCTTGTATACAATGTAAATGCTGATTGTAATGTAGATGTGCAGAAATGTCCTGCAAACAGATACTTAAACTAATTCTGAATGACATAACTTACTACCAGCTACTAATTTCAAGAAAAGCTTTTCCTGCTCCTTTTCTTTATTCCCCCAGAAAAATATAATGAGTGACCACAAAAATATTAATAGCAAACTTATTCACAAAAATCTCAAAACTAGAAATAACCCAAACAATCACCAACAGGAAAATAGATTGAAATTATGATATATTCATACACTAGGATAGTATACAGCAATGAAAATAAATGAATTATCCACAACATAGATGGATCTCAAAAAACTATGATGAATGAACAAAGCCATGCACAAAAGTGTACATATAATTCCCTTCACATGAAGTTTAGTAACAGTAAAAGTAACCTACGGAAATAGAAGTTAGAATAGTGCTACTCTAAAGTGCAAAGATGGTGAGTACTAACTAGGAAGAAACATGAAGGAACCTTCTAGAGTAACAGAAGTTGTTCTCTATCTTGATCCGGATAGTGTGTTTTCACATATACGTACACATGTAAAATTCATCAAACCGTACATTTAAGATTTGTGAATAGTGTATAAATTAGACCTCAAAAACTAAATATATGTAAAAGACTGAAAGTTGACAACTTAATTGCCTATGCATATCGTTTTTATTTCTTAAATTTACACTAACTAGACTTCCAATTCCAACCAAGATGGAATAACAAAGACATGATTTAATCTTTCACCTGAAATAACTAAAATTCAAACAAAATATAGACATCATTTAGACCAGGACAATGATGCCTAAAAGATTAGAAACAAAGAATTGAGCCCTACATTTGTCCAGATTACTGCCTGGAGTTTTTAGGCTGCAGTACAGGGAAGGATAATCTGAATAAGGTGGGTTCCCTGAGTTGAAGAGATAGAACTGCAAGTCTGGAAAAGTCAACGCAGCTATATTTTACAGAACATAGCACCAATGAGATGAACACTTTACAGGATGGCAATTCTAGAGATCTGCGAGGGATCTTCCTTGTGTCTTCAGCTGAGTAGTCATCTGTGAATGCTAATGAAAAAGGTATCTGAGGCTAGGGTAAGAATCACTTGAAAGTTCAAAGGAATAATAATCACATTAAATGTAAACAGTCTAAAAACACCAATTAAAAACCAGAAACTCTCAGACTGATTTAAAAACAAAGCAAGACCCAACTCTATGCTGCCTACCAGAAATCCATAAGACAAATATAGGGTGAAAGTAAATGGATTTTTTTAAAGGAGATATATCATATTAACACTAATTGGAAGAAAATTGGAACCTCCAAACTGTTCTCCATAGTGGTTGTACTAATTTACATTCCCACTAACAGTATGCAAGGATTCCCTTTTCTCCACATCCTTGCCAGCATTTGTTGTTGCCTGTCTTTTGGACAAAAGCCATTGGAACTGCAGTAAGAAGATATCTCATTGGAGTTTTGATTTACATTTCTCTGATGATCAATAATGTTGATCACCTTTTCATTACCTGTCCGCCATTTATACATCTTCTTTTGAGAAATGTCTATTCAGATCTTTTACCTGCTTTTTAATCAGATTATTAGATTTTTTTTTTACTATCGAGTTGAACTCCTTATGTAAGATCTGATATTTGACAGCACAACAGTCAGACTACAGTCAACAATGATTTATTGCACATTTTTAAATACCTAAATTAATATAATTGAATTATTTGTAACACAGATAAAGAACAAATTCTTGAGGTGATGGATACTCCATTTACACTGATGTGATTATTATGCATTCTGTGCCGGTATCAAAATCTCTCATGTATCCCCTAAATATATACACCTACTATGTACTCAAAAATGAGAGAGAGAGAAAGCTGAAATGATTATGTTAGTAAGAGACAAAGTAGATTTCAGAGCAAAGAATATTAGCAAAGATAAAGATCACTTCATAATGATAAAAGTTCTAGTTCATCCTTTTAAGGAAGTAGGACATAATTCTAATTTTACGCATGTAATAAGTTTCAAAACACAAGAAGCACAAACTGACTTCTCAGAAACTATGGAATCCAGAAGGCATGAGAAATACGTATTTAAAATGCTGAAGAAAAGAAAAAAGTCAACTGAGAGTACAATACCCATTGAGGCTATTATTCTAAAAAGAAAGTGGAAAAAGACTTGGGGAGGGAGAGCCAACAAGAAGTAGGATTTCTTGCCAACAGAAATAAACTACAGAAAATGCTAAGATAAGTTTTTTAATTTGAAGAAAAAGATACTAGATATCAACAGAACCATGGGAAAGTAATGAAGAGCATGATAAATTATACATTTGTAATTTAAAATTATATATAATATATATTTCTTTCTTTTTGAATTTCTGATGGTTAATTTTAGATGTCAACTTGACTAGAAAGATGATAAGGCATTATTTTGGGGTTTGTCTGTGAAGCTATTTCCAGAACAGACTAGCAGGTAAGTCTGAGTAGAGTAGGTGGGGAAAGTCTACCCTCAATGTGGACAGGCACCATCCAATTTGCTGTGGTCCAGAGACAGCAAAAATAGAAAAATGAAAATGTGTCAATCTATACCCTGGAACTGGAATACACTCTTTCTCTCTTGTTTTTGTGCAACAACTCCAGGATCCTCAGCCTTTGGTGTCTAGGACTTACAATAGCAGCCACTTGGCCTCAAACTGAGAGTTACCTCATAAGCTTTCCCAGTTCCGAGGCCTTTGTACTTGGACTGAGCCATGTACCAGCATCCCAAGGACTCCAGCTAGTTGTGACACTTCTCATTCTCCATATTTGTGTGAGTCACACCAATTACCATATATATATATATATTTACATATATATATATGTTTATGTGTGTGTGTTATACACACACATAAATATATTCTATTGATTCCACCTCTGTGGAGAACCCTAACACAATTACCTTAAGAGATATATTTTTTTAAGCTAAATACAAAACACTGTATTAGTGAATTCATAATGTGTTTATATAACAACATTAAAGAGGAGAAATTGAAGTATATTACAACAAAGTTCCTGTAATTTATGTGAAGTAATTTCTATGCTCTGAATATTTGTGTCCTCCCAAAAATTATATACTGAAATCCTAACACTCAAGGTTATGGTATTAGGAGGTGGGACTTTTGGAAGATGATTAGGTCATAGTGATGAAGTTCTCATGAGTGGAATTAGTGCCCTTATATAAGAGGCCTAAGAGAGAACTTTTGCCCCTTCTACCGTGTAAAGACACAGTGAGAAGTCACTATCAATGAACCAGAAAGTGAGCTCTCACCAGTCATTGAATCTAAAAGACTTCGATCTTGGATTTCCTAGCCTTCAGAACTGTGAGAAATACATTTCTAATGTTTATGGGCCACTCCGTCTTTAGTATTTTGTTATGGCAGCCTGAGTAGACTAAGGCAGTAATTAAATATTGACTTTAAGTGAATTTGGATAAATTTAAGAGGCATATTGTAGTCTATAGAGCAAATACTAAGAAAGAAAACAAAGAAATGGAGCTAAGAATCTGACTATAAAATTAAAACAAATATTTTATTAAAAGAAGTCAAAAAGGATAAAGGGGAAAAGAGATGAGACAATTAATAACCAAATTTCAAAATAACAGACCTAAATAAATAATAGAAAAATTGCTTTTATATTTAAAAGTAGAATAAAAACTTCAACCAAAAGTCAGAGACCGTCGGACTCAATAAAAAAGCAAGAATCACCTATATGCTACCTGCAAGGTACACAGTCACAAATCATCAAACGTAAAATGCTGGGAAAATATATTCCATGTAAATCGCAAGATTTAAAAAGGTAGAGTCTTTATATAGAGGCTTCTAGAGGCTATATTAACATCAGAAAAATAGACTTCTAGACCACACATTGCTAGAAACAAGTAGGGTAAAGTCATAATAATAAAAGGTCAGTACATCATGAAGATAGGATAATTATACATATATATGTACCTCATAACAGGGCTTCAAAATATATGAAACAAAACACAGAAATAAAGAGAAAAACAGACAGATACATAATTATAGCTAGAATATTTAACTTATCAGTTTCAGTAATAGATTCTAGAGAAATAAGATCAGTAAAGGTAGAGAATATCTGAATAACACTAACAAACGCTTTAATCTAATTGGCATTTACAAATCACTACACTTAACAATTGCAGACTTTGTCAGCAAGAAAGTAAGTAACAGAAGATAATTGCTGAGGGAAAAACAAGGACTGTGTGCCATATCACTCCCGTGATTCAGTCAACCCCAAATCTCCCTTAGATCTTTCCTTCACCTCTCAAAGGCCTCACTTGCTGGTGTTGTTGTGTCTACATTCAGGAAAATTAGAGAGAAAGGAAAGAAGAAAATGATGGCTCTTTTTGTAAGCCATGAACAGAATATTAATCTATCTCTGCTCAATTTCTTCCCTATTATATTAGAGTTCTCTCTTTTACCTCTACTCAATTTGTTTGGTATTTCAGTAGCACTGAATTGCCCTTTTGACTGCAAGTTCTTGTACTATCATCCTCAATGCTCTTCTACATAGTGGTAAGTTTTGCCAACTCTGAAGTCAGACACAAAGTTCAAACCATGGCTTCACCACTTATGAGTTGTGTGATTTGTGACAGGCTACTTAAACTCTGTTCTTTTTTTTTTTTCCTCTCTCACATATAATGTAAGTATAATAACTATCTAATAGAGTGATGAAGATTAAATGAATGAAACATTTTGAATAGTAATTACTCAATAAAAATTAGCTACCATTATTATTGATATTTCAAGTAGAGGAATAAACATATCCCTGGAGATCCAAAGGCTGTGGTTAGTATTAATAAAACTCAAATTATTTTTGGATCCAGGCAGTTGGCTAGCTGGTTAACAGCCTTTATTCTTGTGGTTCCTTTTTGATTTTCAAAACTATTTTGTATAAATTTTCTATTAAATACTATTTCAAAAATACTACCCTTTTTTTCCAGCTTCTAGTAAAGAGTTTCTAAAATACTAGGGAGTAACGTCCTAGCCAGTGGCTGACAGTAATCTTGGCTGAGGACTGTCTTTTATGACTTCTTTATGGTGTTCTCTGAAAATTAACAAGGTGACTGCATTAAAACATTTATTAGTCTGTTTATTCTTTGGCACTCCTGTTAGACTTTTATTTAATTTCCAAGAGGGATAATAATTGGGAAAAGGTTCTATATAAACAGAAAGTGTGACTAGCAAAGGAAACTGATATATATCCTAATAGAATGCACATGTCCTGAGTGCTGTTAAAATGCTACCTCTGACATGACCATAAAATGTTAGAGTCCAGAGATTTCTTAGATTACAAAATTTTGGAGTTGGATTATACCTAGGAGATTATTTTTGACAAATTTCTCATTTTATAGGTTTGGGGGAAAAAAATGAGACAAAAAGATTCAGTAACTTAGTCAAAATCAAATCTCAGAGCAAGAGCCACTTGACTTACAGTGCAATTTTCTTTCCGCTCTGCCAGTTTCCTCTCTTGTTGATTTCCCTTCTTGAATGATGGTTTCTAAACTCAAAGCTGAATTTGCTTTTACAAGGCCTAAACAGACTGTCATTCAAAAATGTTTCCATTAATCATTAAAATAGTTGATTGAGACTTAAACCAAATATTACTCTGTTTAAATTCTTTTGGATTAACCTAACAAGTCTTTCTTCCTCCTAAAAGTCAGAACTCTGAGTTACTTAAAGATTTGAAATAGACTGTCTTCAAAATTTATTAGTACATAACTAAGGCATCAATAAGTAACCAAAGAAGTATGTGGGATTTCTATCAACAATGAGGTCTTTAAGGAGAAACAAAAATGCAATTTCTCAAAGAGTGTGAGTATAACTACTCTGATTTCAACCAAGAGAGTAGCCAGGATGGGTTATTGGCACCATTTAATCTACTTAACAGATAAGTTTTATTTATGGATAATACTGATTTGAATCATTCAGTCCGGAAAACATTTCCTACAGATTTTTAGAAAACTAGACCTCTTGACAGGGTCAAACTCTAGAGATGGAAGAGTTCTCGAGAATGTGCAGACTATTCCTATATAGAAAACAAATCTGGTACATCTAATTAAGTAATCGGGGGGAAAATGAACAAGCCTATATCAGACTCAATGTTCTCCTCTAAAAATTATTCACATATGGGCTCCACTGTAGGTCAAGTCCTCAATTTAAGGTTTAATACTATGTGTTACCTTGATATCTGGTAAGATCAGGAGGGCCTCAAATGACCTAAGTGCAATTTCTCCTCTCCACTCTGCTCCCATAGATAAGTTCAACTGGCCAAACAATACTCCTTATTAAGCAGACCAGGTACAATTCCTGCTTATCCCTGAGTAGCAGATTTCAGTTCCCTGCCAACCTACAGAATTATTCCAACAAGCCAATGTCATCATCCCATGGGAACAAAATGGCACCCCACCCTATTGTTACTAAGAATCCTACCTGCCGAAGCTCCTGGTTCTTCACTCGGTTCCCAAAGGTAACCGCTGTATGGCCCTACATAATATGCAGTGTCCTTCTCTCCTGACTGTGAGTACATTGACTAATAAACTCCTGTTGATCTCATCTGTCCAGTGTTGAGACTCCTATACTCAGCCATCCCATAATTCTAAGGCAGGAATCCTTTCATCAGTGAAGTAAATAGGAGACAATCAAAACACATGCATAAATGATTTTGTATTGTAGCAAGTTGAACACATTCACTGACAGAGGAGACGCCACTGGGCTGGTCCTCTTCCACCCTGTCTGCATGACATACTCAAATATCCTTGACCCATGCACCTCCTTTAAGGCATATAACCATTAAAATTACAAAACAGACATTTTATATTTCTTAGCCTTTTTCCTGTAGGTTGCCAGCTGTTTCCCATTTCAGACAACAGAATGAACCAAGAAAATGAATGAAATGCTGAATGAGAGATTAAATAAAAGAAAGTGACAGGTGTTAAAACATTCTATTGAATGTGCCTCATTATCTTTAAAAAGGACAGATTATCATTTTTAATTTAATATAAGGAAAAGAATAGTAAATGGTTTCACTTGGATTGTTAATACTATGTTTACACCAGTATTACAGAATAATTTTTATAAAACACTTACAGGAGATTTACAGGTCATGACGGTTGTCTTAAAACAGATTTATACCCCTTGACTCCTAAGGACTTGTTGAAATGTTCATAAAGGAATAAGTATAGTATAAACCAGCAACAGAAAAAAGATCAAGAAGTGGAACCAGGAGAACAGAAGTGATTTTCATAAATTTCTAAGGAAAATGATTGCCTACTGACTACTGAGGCAGAGCAGAAGCTATAATCTGGAAAATGTGCCACGGACACTGCAGTGAGAAAGGCAGCTGACTCGGAGAAAGTGGCGATTCAGAATCTATAAGTCAGGGAGAGAGCATGCATAGAAGTAAAAAAGAGCGGCAAAAAATGAGGAGGTATATTTATGAGTCCAAAAACAGAATATCCCTACACCCACTCTCCTAAACTGGAAGGCAAAATAATAATTGGAAGGCAACCAAAGGAATGATGTTCCTAATATTGCTGTGTCTCTTTTTTTTTTTTAATTCATTCTTTCCGAGATGTGGCAAGCTCCTTCCATCTAAAACATTTAAGTTTTTTCATCTCAAATAAGTTTTATTATCATTTGGATTATATCTTCCAGTAGATATTGGTCATTTGTAGTTGCTTGACATCTTGAAATATCATTCCTAAATATTGGTAATTTTCTACAGTGCCACTTACACTCCCCAAGTTAGAAGAAAAAATGCCTAGCTGAGGGAATTGATCTTCCAGCAGGCCTAGTGATAGATATGTCATGCTTTCGGGGCACAGTAGGGTAGAAAAGCTTTCGCCTCCAGTCCTAAGTAGTGACGCTAATGCCATTTGTGCTATAGAAGGATTTTTGTGCTTGGGCATTACTCTTGGCTATCTAGCATCAGCATCTGATCCTCAGTCCTGGATGGCAAAAGTCCTCAGTGCTGAGGGCAGTTAGAGTTTTGCTAGGGAAGTCCGCAAGTTTTCCTAGGGTGTTACGTCAATAGCCATGCTAACTTTCCAGCCAGGCTGCAGAGATATGACCAAATACATTTTTTAAAAAATATTTTACTTCAACTAGACAGAGGGCATTCTCTGGTTTGCAGGAAGAATTTTAACAAACATACATTTCATCTGTTCTATTTTCTCCTTAAAGAAATATTATTAGCTTATGTGGTCTTCTACATCATCCATATCTTTTATCAACATAGTCACAATTTTCTTTGTACTTTACCACTGTGTGAAGATTTTATATTTTATCAAATCTTCCAGAAACCTAACTTGGTAGTCATTTTCCTTTTTTTATTCCTCTATTACTATTTAAAATTCTAAAATCATGTATTTTTTTTCCCAAAAGTCCTTTATGGACTCTAATCATAGTTGCCTGAAAGTGTATAGTAGACTTAAATTAAAATGTGTTTTTTTGTTTCTCCCATTAGTCCTCTGTCCTATAAAGGCATTTGTCCTTGTTCTGTTGTTGCTTTCCGAAAAAATCACTGCCCTCTGCTATGAAGTGCAGTCACTCTGCCTAGCAATGACAGTGGATGTGGGATACTTCAGCATCAGGACCCCATTATCTGTTACACTCTCCCTAAGAGACCATAGATAATAAAATGGGAAATTTACTCCAAAGGACCCAAAACAAAAGCCTTAGCAATCTGAGCCCTCACCATTGAAATGTGCTGAGGAGGAGAAGATGTGCAGATACATATGGCAAGGAGCCCTAACACTATTGCCACACTTGAGTGCTGAGTAGCTTTTGGGGCAGGCAGTATCTTGCAGCATTTACATGCAACAACAATGTAACAGCAGTTCTACCAACTGGGTAAACTATTTGAAAGTCATCAGCCTCTCCCAAAATGTCATCTTTCTTATCTTAAACATTAGATCTGAGATATATCCAGTGAGAACGGAAGCTAACATAATTTCCTTTTCCCATGTTAAATTATATTGGGACTAGGCACATTTCTTAACTTTGGAAAATTCAGAACATACTATTTTTCAGTGGCATTAATGTATTTTTTCAGTAATGTGGAAATTCTTTTACATTTTATACAAAGTCTACTGAAATACAAAGTCAATTGATCATAAATATCATTTTACTTTGTCAAATATATTATTTAATTTATATTAAATAAATAATAACTATCTAATAGAGTGACCAGATTTTTATTCTCTCATTTTTGAGTACATAGTAGGTGTATATATTTAGGGGATACATGAGATATTTTGATACCGGCACAGAATGCATAATAATCACATCAGTGTAAATGGAGTATCCATCACCTCAAGAATTTGTTCTTTATCTGTGTTACAAATAATTCAATTATATTAATTTAGGTATTTAGGTATTTAGGTATTTAAAAATGTGCAATAAATCATTGTTGACTGTAGTCTGACTGTTGTGCTGTCAAATATTAGATCTTACATAAGGAGTTCAACTCTATAGTAAAAAAAAAATCTAATAATCTGATTAAAAAGCAGGTAAAAGATCTGAATAGACATTTCTCAAAAGAAGATGTATAAATGGCGGACAGGTAAATGAAAAGGTAATCAACATTATTGATCATCAGAGAAATGTAAATCAAAACTCCAATGAGATATCTTCTTACTGCAGTTCCAATGGCTTTTGTCCAAAAGACAGGCAACAACAAATGCTGGCAAGGATGTGGAGAAAAGGGAATCCTTGCATACTGTTAGTGGGAATGTAAATTAGTACAACCACTATGGAGAACAGTTTGGAGGTTCCAATTTTCTTCCAATTAGTGTTAATAAGATATATCTCCTTTAAAAAAATCCATTTACTTTCACCCTATATTTGTCTTATGGATTTCTGGTAGGCAGCAGAGAGAGAGAAAGCTGAAATGATTATGTTAGTAAGGGACAAAGTAGATTTCAGAGCAAAGAATATTAGCAAAGATAAAGATCACTTCATAATGATAAAAGTTCTAGTTCATCCTTTTAAGGAAGTAGGACATAATTCTAATTTTACGCATGTAATAAGTTTCAAAACACAAGAAGCACAAACTGACTTCTCAGAAACTATGGAATCCAGAAGGCATGAGAAATACATATTTAAAATGCTGAAGAAAAGAAAAGTCAACTGAGAGTACAATACCCATTGAGGCTATTATTCTAAAAAGAAAGTGGAAAAAGACTTGGGGAGGGAGAGCCAACAAGAAGTAGGATTTCTTGCCAACAGAAATAAACTACAGAAAATGCTAAGATAAGTTTTTTAATTTGAAGAAAAAGATACTAGATATCAACAGAACCACGGGAAAGTAATGAAGAGCATGATAAATTATACATTTGTAATTTAAAATTATATATAATATATATTTGTTTCTTTTTGAATTTCTCTGATGGTTAATTTTAGATGTCAACTTGACTAGAAAGATGATAACCATGTAGATGAGTGGACTTTATAAGACTAAAGACAAAAGAAACTGTACATCAGCACCATATTTTAACTGAGAAAGTTGTTCCTATGAAAGTATAGATTAAGACTTCTGATACCACTGTATAGGTACACTAGAATTGAATAAGTAAACAGGTGGTTTAGTTATTAAGTAAACAGGTGGTGGATGGTGGGAGCCAGGTTTCTCACTCTTGAAGTGGGAGGTTACAGATAAGCAAATGAGGCTAGGATGATCCATATGATACTGAATTATGAGCCAGAGATATCAATATAAACTCAAGTTTAGCTTAAAATAGATACAGATGGCTTCACAGAGAAATATTTATAGATATGGGCTTATACATAGGTTAGTATAGATACACAAATTTCCTTGCTCTGTTGGATGTTGAGAGGGCCTAGAATCAATAAGCACATCTTCAGTACCAATAAACACATCTAATAGCTCCTACTACCATTCTTCACTAAAATGAACCAGGTTTCCTGAAAGAAAAAGCAGATCCTAGGACTAGAGAGGAAATAATATAAGACAAGGTTAGAATATCTTATACTACCAGAAAGCAAGGAAGTGTTAAACAAAAAACACAATGATGGTGTCAAAGGGACACAGGAGTCAACTGAAAGAGCTCTCAATGGTCAAACCTGGAATAGAAGGAACAACAAAATAAAGTAGCATTGGTTATAATCCAAAATAAGATGAATATCTATGAGTCAATACTGATACCAATAAATGAGAAGAATAGACAAATCTCCAATGCAGAAGATTTCAAAGCAATTTCTACAGATACTCCACTGTCAAATGGATGAAGCATAACTCCCCAGTCCTCAATGGGGACTGTAAATAGTGACTTCTTTCCATCCAGTGTAGAAAGGGAACAAAAACACAGGAACTTTATAGTGGAGAATCCTTACAATATCACCTCAGCCAAGTGATCAAGATCAGCATTAACAGTGGTAAATCATTGTATTAGTTCATTTTCACACTGCTATAAGGAACTACCCAAGATTGGGTAATTTATAAGGGAAAGAGGTTTAGTTCTATACAACTGGGGAAGCCTCACAAAATTTACAATCATAGCAAAAGGGGAAGCAGGCACGTATTATATGGTGGCAGGTGAGAGAGAGAAGTGCAAGCAGGGGAAATGCCAGATGCTTATAAAACTATCAGCTCTCGTGAGAACTCACTCACTATCATGAGAACTGCATGGGGGTAACCACCCCCATGATCCAAATCACCCCCAACCAGGCCTTTCCCTCAACACCTGGAGATTACCATTCAAGATGAGATTTGGGTGGGGACACAGAACCAAACCGTATCAGTCATGTTGATAACATATTCTCCCCTGATGTGATGTAGTAAAAATCACAATTTCTCTTTGTGATCTTCCTCTCAAAAATCCCAGGACCTCAATCTAATTATGAGAAAAACATCAAACAATACAAAGTTAAAGGACATTCTGTAAAATATCTGAGTAGTACTCTTCAAAACTGTCAAAGTCATCAAAAACAAAGTAAATCTGAGAAACTCATCTCTAAGAGGAAGTTAAGGAAACAGAACTAAATGTAATGTGGTATCCTGGATGGAACCTGGAACAATAAAAAAAGGACATCAGGTGAAAACTAAGGAAAACTGAATAAAGCATAAATTTTGGTGAATAATATGTATTAATATTTGTTCACTTATTATAACAACTATACTGTAGTTATATAAATCTTAGTAATAGGGAAAATTGAGTGAGGGAATATATAGGAACTCTGTACTATCTTCATAAAGTTTCTATAAATCTAAAACTGTTCTAAAATGTAAAATTTTAAAAAATTCATTTTTGTGCATTGCCAAATCTGAATAGATCAACTAAAAAGAACACATACAAAATTAGAAAACATACATATCAGCAAAAAGAAATACCAAATGCAGATTTTCCTTTCTGCTAAAGATCATCCCCTTGTAATTTTTAAGAGCAATAGAGTTTTACAAAACAATCAGAAAAGTCTGTTAAGCTTTTAGAAGGCATTTGTTCCTATACAATTTAATAAATTTTCATCTATAATATAATGATTACCTAAATTGCTAAATTTTATGTAACTATTGCCAATCTATAAATGGCTCATTATTATTGTAAATACATCACTATTCATATTAACATATGGTGTTAACTCTGAAACAGTCAGTCTCCAAGAAAACTAAGAGTGAAATTGTTCTCATGCCAACTTTGTCTCTGAATCCCTTGGATTAATTTTCAGTTAACTATGTCTTTGCAGTGAATAGAGACAAGATTATCTCTGTTAATGTTGGCCTTAAATAGATATTGTTTAATATAGGTAGTGATTAAAATAAACACTCAAGGAAAAATGTTGTGGTGAGGGAACAAGTCATAAGAAGAGAAAAAATTATCAAGTATGTGTGTGTTAGTCAATGTTCAACTGCAGATGACAGAAAACAATGTGACTATTGTGAAGCAAAGAGATTTAGTACTAAGAATGAGATACTTATAAAATTGCTAGAGGTTCTGGAGAAACTTGCTCTGGGCTGGACCTCAAAGAACAGTTCCCAGGTCATCACAGCAAAACTGGCTCACCAAGGAAACTGCTACCTCGGCTTCAGTTAGGAAAATGGGGAATTAAGACAGTAATCCAGTTAGGCTCCAGGGATCAGGAAGCTGCTGTTGGAACTGCTGGTTCCTGAGTCAGCTTCTGCACCAGGAAAATGCATGACCCCACCACACCCTCCCTTTCCCCACTTCACCCTGCTCTGCATTCAAGCCTCTCCTGAGTACATCTGATTGAATTTAAATTACATCTGGAGCTTCTGCTCCAAAGAAGTCTGAGAATTTTTAAGTTTTCTAGTCTCTGCCATACAAAAAACACATTAAGGATGGAATAAATGTTGAGTCAGTCGATCTGGCTCCTCTACCACTTGTGGCATTTGATGACTGCAAGGTGAGTAATGCATTTGAAGGGTTATTATCAACAAGCCTCCTACTGGCAGCATGTTTTTACTCCAGAGTTTAACAAAGATCTATTCACATAGATCTGCAGCCATCACCCAGATACTCAAATAAATCAAAAGCATAGCGCCCCTCAAATTTTTGCAACTTTGTAGATCATTTGTTCTTATAAAATATCTTTCTACCCTAGAGTATGCATCCAAAATTGCTTTTTGAAAATCTTCCTGATTTTTGTATCATCTCTTTTTGGATTCCTGGAAATATGCATGCATTCACACACATATGTACGCACACAGACACACTCACAAGCATAAAATTAGAAACATAAAATTCTATTAAAAACATGCAACAAACAAAAATTACTAGAGGAAAGTCATAGGACTTATTGTTGAGACATGATGAGAAAAATGATTCTTAGTCAGAAAAATTATTGTTGAATGAGACATGAATAATCTCTTAAACAGCAACCAGTACAAGGAGTCCTCAGGGAACTCGGTTAGCGATGTGCCAATCCACTTCTGTCATAGTTGTATGTAAAGACAGATGAAATGAGAGAAACTGCCAGAGGTTGCTGAGCTTCCTAAGACAGTTCAAAGTGCCTCTCAATTACAGATGGCACCAATGAAAATGTACAAGTTTGAAATAAAATATTCACTTAAGAATAAAATAATTCTCACTTTCTTACTCATTATTTAAATTTCTTTCTAAATGACATATTCTGTTATAGAAAGTGTTATACAAAAGAGTTCTTTAAATTGAGTGGAAATAACAATAAAAAAGAGATCTGAACACAATATAAAAACACTACAATAACCTTCTCTTCCCAGTCTATAAAATTCCCCAGATAAATGTTTGAAATGAAGTATTCATCATTCAGAAAGAGCGCAAAGAAACAGTGGTTTAAGAGGACCCTAAATTTAACCTGCTTACAACTGAATTGCTACTATATCAAGAAAGGAATGCTACACATTGAATTTACTAGCACGCATCAATTTATTCATGAAACATCTTTTCTCCTGTAAACTATACTTCATTTTATCTTCACTTTTGTACACCATTCTTAAGAGGAGGTCTTCATGGATGCCTCCAGGAGAAAATAAAAATAAAACTTTTCATCATCAGCATTTCACTAAAATTCAAATTTTACACTACATTTTTTACAAACCCCAATTGACGAAGAATATGATAATGGATTTCTATCAAAGAAAGTTACTTTTAAAACCAGAAAATGCTATATATTATTTCCCCTTACAATTGAACTTTAAAAGAATTATTTTGCAGTAAGATTAAACAAACGCAATATTTTTCTCTTTTACTTTGCCTCTAAGTAGTGAAGATGGAGGTATGTTTAACATCCATGTTTTCTTTCCATAGCAGGCATCCAAATGGCATAACAGTCACAGGCTAGCATAATATACCATCAGAGTTTATTTCTCTGTCAGACACTTCTATGACTTACTGAGCTCACAAAGTATAATCTTATTTTATTTTCTTCCATATTTTAATTGTTAAATAACAACACTTTTAAAACAGATTGAAAGCAGAAGTTTACAAATAACATTCTCTTGACTATAGGGCACAAAAACTAGCATCTATAAAGTGCCTACTATATATCTAGTAAGATGAATGAAGCACTCACATTTACTCTTTTAATCTCCACAGCTCTCTGCAGTAGCTATCAATAACCATAACCACCTTTATACAGAAGAGAAAACGGAGCCTAAAGAATTTAAATATTGCATGAAGTGATATTACCGATGAGTGATAAAATTGTTATTCCAATCCAATTCAGATGTTCCTCACAGCCATGATCTTTCCAAAGCCTTACATATTTGCTGCTATGAGATTCAGTGTTAGAAACATTGAACAGAGCAAGCATTATTTTCTACTCATGAAGCAAGCTCAGTAAATAGGTGCCTTGTGTACAAAGCTGCCCTGCAGAATGTCCCTGAACAGCTCTTTATACAAAACATACTGTTATCTCAATTATTCTGTAGTCCAAGATATGCAATGATACTGTGTCCTTCATCTAAGATGGTAGCCCATCTTAGCGCAATAAGATTTTCCTCAAAAAAAAAAAAGTTCTTCTTTTTAGAAACCACTTGTTTTTTCAGAAGTTTCCTAGTCCATAATTTGAATTATTGTTAGGTCACTAAAATATAGTACAAAGAGCATAATAATAAGCATACAATCTCCCCAATTAATTTCATATCCACAGTTTCAGTGCTGACACCATTTTTATGAAATGTTTTCACACATATGAATAAGCAGAAATGGAAATTCTGTGTAAGCTGGTTAGAAAATACAAAATTCTATTGAAAAATGACTCTTGAAGGAGAACTATCCCTGAGTGTTGTTCACATTTGTCCTCAGTGGCCTTTGAAAAGCAAACAAAAAAAGAGGATGAGGCTGGAAGACCCTGTGGATTAATGAGGAATCAAACTATTTCTTCCTTTCACCAGGGAAAATTCATTCAGTTGTCTCAAAAAATAAATTATTTTGACTCATTTTTGTTTCACCTTAGCATGGATAATCACTTTGACACCATAGAGGAAAGGACAACTAGCCATCCTCAAAGGTGGCTAATCATCCTCACAGGCTTACTCTGTGGAGATGATTTTTTTTTTTAAACCTGGACATTATGCTACAGTGAAATAGTCACCAGTTAAGTGCATACCACAGCAATCCAACATCATCGTCTTAGTTCTAGTAGAATTACATCATATTACATCTTATTAGGACCCAGGTTGTTATAATCTGGGCCAGACAGATTCCTGAAAACTGTCAGTTATGTTGCAGGAGTCAGAGATAATTCTGTTTATCAACATTAGTCTTATATGCTCCAACAAAGGCATTATAACAGTATTCTACAGAAATATTTTTAGCTCTCCTATTAAGAATACTCCACGTTGATATAAAGAAAAGAGCCATGGAAAAAAATTAAATGGGTTTGTTTGTGAAAGGATCTACCAGCACTTCACATTTAATCAGGGAAAGTATGACAATAGCTTCTAGTATTAGAAAGATCATACCCTGAAGTATACTCCAAACTTGCTATAATTTTTCCTTAGATAATGACTACTGATTATCTTGTCAGGACTGGATCATCCAGCTAAATTCTCTCTGTTTGAAGTAAAATGATATGTTATTTTAAAGCCTAGGAGGCTTGAGGATTTTAGAAGATGAAAATCTAAAGGGTTCAAACATAGTGTCAAATATGATCATTTAAAATTTCCCCCCTAGTGCTCAATCTCACAGTATATATCCAAAAAAACCCAAATTGTCTTACCAAGAGGACACATGTACTTGTATGTTCATCACGGCACTATTCACAAGAGCAAAGACATGGAATCCACCTAAGTGCTCATTAACGTAGATTGGATAAAGAAATTAGTGCATATGGGATTAACGGGGTATACTCATCAGGTTTAAGATTAAGGAAGCTGGTGTTCCAGAAGAAGAAAAAAGTTCAATTTTTCAGCTGTTAGCACAAAAATATGGGAATATTTGGACTTTTGAGGGAAAGAAATAACCTATGTTTCAAGGATTTCTAAGAAATGTTATTGAAGTCAGTTTAAAATCAAACTATATAAATATTGAGCATCTTTTTACAGCAAAAGCCAAATAAGGCAGTTCTTATCAGATTTTTTCTTACTGTAGTAAAGCAACTAACTGAACATTGTATTATGTTTCGATAATACTCCATATTTAATATTCAAAACAATAAAATCACTTTTTTATTTTAAATGTCAGGCTCCTTCAGGGAGAAATACTTGCTAGATAGCTGTGTTGAATTCACACAGTACTGGCTTCTCACAGTAGAAGCCAAAGATATTTATAAAGATGTTGCTAAACTCTGGGAGGAAATACCCCTTCTAAAATTGTATAGTTGAGCGGACTGAGAAGTGATCAATGTCCAGAGTTGACTGTGCGAGGGCAACATGTTGGTGAGAACTTGAAATGTGGCTATTTCACATGGAAATTTTTTGTAAGTGAAAAATATACATCAGATTTCAAAGACTTCATACATCATAAATAATTATCTGTATTGATTACGTGCTTAAATAATTTGTATATATTGAGTTAAATACAATATATTAAAATTAACTTCATTTGTTTTTATTCGAATTTTTAAATGTGGCTGCTAGAAAATTTTAAATTACATTGCGTGGCTGGCATAGTTCTAAGAGATAGTGCTGGTCTAGATCTTTGAATCAACAATATAGCTAAAGAGAAATTACATAAGAGAAAGTGTCCACTCACTTCCAGGAAGCCCTAATACCAGAGGAATGGGCCTGGAACTACTAACTTCCCTCTTATATAAGGTATATTATGTACAACAGCCAGAATTGGTTCTTTCTTCCATGCCTCCATTATCTATCAATAACTTCATCCCTACATCCATTAATGAAGCCACATCTTCTAGCAATGCAACTTGGCCAGGAGTAAAGAGCATAGGCTATAATAAGGTGCAACCTGGGATATCCTTGGTGATAGGTAAAGGCAAAGCCAGGAAAGCTCTGGGAATACCCAGTGTCCATAAGGGACTGAAACTTTCTCTTTTTTTATGACTTCAACTTTTATTTTAGAAACGTGTTTGTCACCACCTGGGTACATTGTATGACGTTTGAGTTTGGGGCACAATTGAACCCAACACCCAAGCACTGAACATGGTACCCAATTACCCAATAGTTAGTTTTAGTTTTTCAACCCTTGAACCTCTCGCCCCATCCTCTAGTAGTCACCGGTGTCTATTGTTGCTCTCTTTATGTTCACGTTTACCCAATGTTTTGCTGCCATGTGTAAGTGATAACATGCAGCATTTGGTTTTCTGTTCCTGTATTAATTCACTTAGGATAATGGCCTCCAGCTGCATCTATTTTGCTGCAAAGAACATAATTTTATTCTTTTTTATGACTGTGTAGTATTCCTTGGTGTATATGTACCACATTTTCTTTATCCAATCTACATTAATGGGCACTTAGGTTGATCTTATGTCTTTGCTCTTGTGAATAGTGCTGCGATGAACTTACAAGTGCATGTGTCTTTTTGGTAGGACAATTTTTTCTTTTTTGTATATAGACTCAGTAAGGGATTGCTGAACCAAATAGTAGTTCCATTTGTAAGTTCTCTGAGAAATCTCCCAACTGCTTTTCACAGTGGCTGAACTAATTTACATTTCCACCACAATGTATGAGCTCCCTTTTCTCCATAGCCTCACCACCATCTGTTGTTTTCTAACCTTCTAATAACAGCCATTTTGACTAGGATGAAATATTAGCACATTGTGGTTTTGATTTGCATTTTTCTGATAATTAGTGATGTGGAGCATTGTTTCATATTTTTGGTCACTTGTATGTTTCCTGAGAAATGTCTGTTCACATATTTTGCCCTTTTTTAATGAAGTTATTTGCTTTTGGCTTGTTCAATTGTTTAAGATTCGTATAGATTCTGGATATTAGACCTTTGTTGGATGGATAGTTTGTAAATATTTTTCCCCATCCTCTATGCTGTCTGTTTATTCTGCTGACAATTTCTTTGGCAGTGCAGAAGTTCTTCAGTTTAATTAGGTTTCATTTGTCAAATTTTTTTGGAATTGTTTTTGAGGACTTAATCATAAACTTCTTTCCCCAGACTGATGTCCAGAATGGTGCTTTCTAGTTTACCTTCTAGGATTCTTACAGTTTGAGGTCTTGCATTTAAGTATTTCATCCCTCTTGAGTAAGTTTCTGCATGTCGTGGAAGGTCCAGTTTCATTCTCCAGCATATGGACAGCCAGCAATCCCAGCTCTATTTATTGAATAGGGAGTCCTTTCCTTATTGCTCATTTTTGTCAACTTTGTAAAAAAGCAGATGGCTGTAGGTGTGTAGTTTTATTTCTGGGTTCTCTAGTCTCTTCCATTGAGACTGAAATTTTCTTCTTACATAGTATTCAAAAATAAGTCACTTACTTGTATTAAAAAAAAAAATGGGTAATCAAAGAAAAAGAACCCATTTCCCCACATCAAAGGAGAGTTAGTAAAAAAAAAAAAAATTATAAAATAAAAATTTCACTAGGGATTGTGTAGATTAACTTTTGTTCTAGTATGTATTCTGAGAAAGAAAGTCTAGCAGTAAATGGCATGTTAACCTTGGCTATATCATTTCTAGTTCAAGAAACCTATGGAAAGATTTTACAGCATAAAAAGAAGAAAGCTAATCTACTTAAGATTTGGGAGAAATGCACACCTGTGAACACAGAAGAAAATGCGATTTCATCTGGTTTTACAGACTGTATGAAATAAGAGATGAACTGACATGACAAGAAAGAATACTAGCTAAGACTAAAATGGAGTAGGCAGATATATGAAAATAATTCAGAGAAATAAAATAAAAAATCTATATTGAAGGCAACAGAGTGCAGAGTCAACACTAAAGTGAGACAGAAACATGATTTAGAATATTGGTTCTCAAATTCTTGTCAACGAGCCAACTGCATAAAAATCACATGGACTGATTCATATACACAAATATAGGAAACTCTCTTTGCAGAGTCTAATTCAGTTTATATAATTCATCCTGAAAATGTGTGTTATAAAAAGTCCTCTAGGTGATTCTAATGTGCATTTACATGTAGAAATGGTTGATGCAGGGAACCAGAAGCCATATGCCAATGGAGAGGGAAGGATAAAGATATAAAGGAAAATGCCAAATATAGGAGGAAGCAGAGAACGGAGACACAAATTAGCAATAAGTTTCTATGGGAGAGAAAGAAACAAAGGAGTAAGAAATATTTTCAGAACTTTAAAAATAGAAAGATAGGCAGATATCTGCAACCTGGAATAGATTTATGGAATTCTATGGAAAATGAGTAAAGAGGCATTACTGGACTTATTTTGGTGAAATTCTTGATTGTCAAAGATAGACAAAAAATCATACAAATACCCAAAAGAGAAAAGTTACTTGGGGTTAATTTCAAAGAATAAAAAATCAGCCTTTTTCCAACATCTTGTCTGAAACTAATTTGCAGCGGGCAATGAAATGTTGTACAGAAAATTTGATTAAAACAGTCTTTAAGAATTAAAGATCCTTTAAAGAATTAGTTGACCTCTGATTTATGTGCAAAGGAGACAAATATATCACAGGTATTCAGAGGCATAAAAAAAATGAGTCAACTAGAATTTTTTTCATGGATAGGTAGAAAACTCAATGATTTACTAAAACACCTTGAAATTTTTTTAAATTCAAAAATTGGTAAATCAGAAAAATAATAAAAGAAAATGAATAATACCAGATTAAGGTCCATGATAAATCTATAATGATTAAAACCATATGATACTTTAATAAGAAAAGACAGATTGTCCTAGAAACAAAACAGAAAGCAGAAGCAAGCTGAAGTATACATTTTAAAAAATGCATGTGTATTTTCAAAGAATATTTAATGAAAAAGAAATCGTTTGTAAATATATCAATGTGTAGAGAAAAAATATATGAGGTAAATTCAATGAAAAAATTACTTTATGTTACATGGTGGGAGATTTTTATTATATTTAATATTACTTCAAAATTTGCTAATGAAAAGCTTGTAAGAGATATTACCTGATGAAAATAATAATAAATATAATCAAAATTATGGTCCTTAAAAGTATTTCCTGATATTGTAAAGACCTTGTGAAATATTATTTGGTTTGTAACACAAAGGTCACTGTATATCCTCCACACATCCAGACAGAAAATCAATAAGGAAACAGTGGACTTGAATAACATTATAGACCAAATGAACCTAACAGATATATACAGAACATATGACCTAACACCACCAGAATGCACATTCTTCTCAAGTGCACATGAAAAGTTCTCTAGAATAAATCACACGTTAAGTCACCAAAGAAGTTTTAGCAAATTTAAGAAGATTAAAATCATACCAAGTATCTTTTCCAACCACAAGTGAATGAAATGAGAAATCAAAAACTGAAGGAAAACTGAAAAATTCATACACATGTGGAAATTAAACAGCACTCCTGAACAACTAATGAATGAAGAATAAATAAACAGAGAAATTAGGAAATAGTCTAAGCCAAAGAAAAGACAGCATTTCAAAACTTATGGGAGGCAACAAAAGCAGTAATAAGAGGGAAGTTTATAGCAATAAATGCCAATATGAGAAAAACTGAAAATAAAAATACTAGCTTTACAGCTCAAGAACTTAGAGAAAGATGAATAAAATATGCCCAAAGTTGGCTGAAGAAAGGAAATAATAAATATTAGAGCAGAAATAAAGTAGATAATAGAAAAACAATTGAAAAATTCAACAAAACTAAGAGTTGGTTTATGAAAAGATAAAATTGACAAAACTTTAGAACATTAAGAAAAAAAGAGAAAACTAGAAAAATAAAATCAGAAATGAAAGAGGAAGCATTACAACGGATACTGCAGAAATAATAAAGGTCATAAGGGGTTGCTATGGGGGAGTGATATCAGCAGGACTTAGGACTTATAACTGTCTCCCTGAAGAAACATCAATTTGAACTATAACACATGAAAATACATTTACAAGAGTTAGAGAATTCAGGTGAGACATTATATAACTTGAGTTTATCACATAAATAAGATACATTGAAAAGGATAGGAAGGACAGTTTCACCTTATTCATATAATCTTCCCTCCAAGCTCAGGCCGCATAGTATGGAGAGAGATACCCTGCATGTGAGAGAAGAAGAATGAAGTGTGCACCTGCCTTTGCCCCAGATACCAGCACCAGGCATTTCCCAGTGAAATCTGGCACCAAGCCAACTCCCCCAAGACCCCAGGCTCCAAGACTCATCCTCCAGACTCAAGCTCCAGGCCTACCTCAGCCTCCAAGCCTGCCCCATTACCAGTCTGGCATCTGCCAACCTAGTTTCCAGGCCCATCCGAATGTTAGGAGGACCCTGTAGTTCCAGGCTTCAGGACTGCTTCTGTGGACCCCAGCTCTAGGCCTGCCTCAGAGCCAGGCCAGTCCCATGGCTTTCAGCCAGCCCCAGGCTCCAGGCTAATTCCAGTTGACCCAGAGTTCAGAACCATCCTGCAGGCCAGAATTCAGGCCCATCTTACACAAAAATCAACTCAAAATACATTACAGACTTAAAAATAAAACTTGAAACTATAAAACTCCTAGAAAAAAAAAGTTAAGAGAAAATCTTCATGGCATTGGTCTTAGCAATGATATACTGAATATGCCACCAAAACATAGGTAACAAAAGCAAAAATAGAGAAGTGGGGTTACATCAAACTAAGAAGTTTCTGCACAACAGAGTGAAGAGACAACCTACAGAATGGGAGAAAATATTTGCCAGCCATACATCTGATAACGCATTTACATCCAAATAGATAAGTAGTTTCTATACCTATATAGCAAAAAATAAAATAATGTGACTTTAAATGGGCAAATGACATGAATCAATGTTTCTTCAAAGAAAACATACAAATGACTGACAGGTATATAAAAAGATGTTTAATATCCCTGATCATCAGGGACATGCAAAGTAAAACTACAATGAAATATCACTTCATACCTGTTAGAAAAATCATAATTTTTTTTGAAAAGTGTTGCTTAGGATGTGGGAAAAAGGGAACACTTGTACACTGTTGAAGTAAATATAAAATGGTGAAGCTGTTATGGAAGACAGTTTGGAAGTTACTCTAAAAGTGAAAAATAGGTTGGTTTGTTTTTCAAGATGGTGGATTAGAAACCTTTAGCATGCCTCAGCCACTTGAAAATAGTGAGATAGTGCATAAAAATCAACTCTGTGAGCTTTATTTCAAAAAGGAAAACTGGAATCCGCCAGAATTGGGAAGGACACCTCAGATCCCAGGGAGGAGAATGCCAGCAAATAGCCTGTGTGACAGTGTCTAGCTGATGAAAGTGAGTGAAGCCCCAGTATGTCAGAGAGGAAGACAACCTTCCTCTGTGACTCACCTTTCCACTGGGGATCCAAGTAACCCAGGCTGAGGGAGAGCACTTTATTTCTCCAAGCCCTGGAGCTAACTTCAGGAGTTTTGGAGATGCTGTGAGAGAAAGACACTGGGAGAAGCTGCAGACATCTTCCCACACCTGGCACTGAAAGCAGGACATCATTTTTAGTCCGGGTGCATACAAAGTCACTCGTTCTTTAGCAACCTAGTAGCATGGCCACACAAGCATTTTAGTCTCAGGCCAGAGATTGGAGTGCCATCTTTAGAGTGGGCTAGGGGCCTCCACAACCAGAACTGGAGAAAGTGCCTCAACAGTAGTCACGGGAATTGTGCTCTCCCTCATCACAAGCCCAGGGTGTGAAGAGAGCTGCTACAGGTGAAGTTTCCAGGACCAGATTTATGTCCTGAAATTAGCCTGCATGTGCCATTGCTCAGTGTCCCAGCCTGCCCTGCTAACATTATGGTACAGCAGGGCCTTCTCCACTCTACCCTTAGGCAGATTTCTAGGCATTTGGAGCACCAATTCTCCTTGTTCAGCTGCCTAAGCTGCCTCACCCTTCCTGGGCCTAGATCGTGGTGCAGTGGGACTCTCTCTGCTCCGCACACAGGCAGATTTCCAGGTATCTGGAACACCCACTCTCCTGGTTTAGGAGCTTAGGTTTTCCTCCAAATGCATGCAGAAAACTTGAGGCTAAGGAGGGTTCCCAGATGCATGCCTGGACATACCTCTGGGCAATTGGTGGCCACCTACTGAGTTCTCCCTCCAATGCTGGTGCTTGTGCCTATTATCAGAGAACCTGTAGGCAGATCTGCCTAATCTGGCCTAATCCACCTCAGCCCCTCCCCCTCAGGGTTGAGCAGGGAGCTCAGATGACTGTGCATGCCACAGACCAGCACATTGCTTAAGGCACCAGAGAGCTTCTGCCAGTAAACAAGGATGAAGTATATACCCAGCCACATTGGCCACAGCAAGCTCTTACCTATAAACGTCTACTGGCTGGTAGGTCAAACTGCAAAGACCAGTATAAAACCTGCCAATATTAGTGCATAGGGCTATAGAAGCAAAGCCCAAAGACCCTACCCAGCATTCTCTATGGCCATAAGCCCTAGGAAAGGGTGGAGGGAAGAGAAGTGGAAAGAAAAAAAATTATAAGAAAAAAAAGAAAAAAAATCCAATCTGTAAGAAAATAATTACTAAAATTAGAAGCACCACTATTTTCAGATTAGAAAAAAACTAGCACAAGAATTTGGGCACCATGAAAAAATCTGAATGAACTGATAGCACCAAAGAATCACACTAGCTCTCTAGCAGTGGCCCCTAACCAAAATTGAAAATCAGAATTGACCGACAAAGAATTCAAAGCATGATTTGCAAGGAAGATCAAAGAGATCCAAGACAAGGTTGAAAATCAACACAAAAAAAACTTCTAAAGCAATATAGGAAGTGAAGGAAGAGCTAAGCATCCTAAAAAGAAATCAGTCAGAGCTTCTGGAACTGAAAATTTCACTTAAGGAACTTCAAAATATAATTGAAAGCTTTAGTAATAGGTTGGACCAAGCAGAAGAAAGAATTTCAGAGCTTTAAGAACAGGCTTTTGAACTAACATGGTCAGACAAAAATAAAGAAAAAACAATTTTAATGATCAGTTTTTGAGAAATATGAGATTATATAAAGTGACCAATATGTGAATTATTGGCAATCCTGAGAAGAGAGGAAAAACTAAACAACCTGGAAAACATACTTGAGGAAATATTTCAAGAAAATTTTCCCAATATTCTTAGGAAGGTTGACATCTAGTTACAAAAAATCCAGAGAATGCATTGAAATACTATATAAAATGAACATCACTAAGGCATATCGTCACCAGATTATTCAAGGTCAATGCTAAGGAAAAAAATCTTAAAGGCAGCTGGAGAAAAAGTTCAGTTCACGTACAAAGGGAACCTCATCAGGCTAATAATGGACTTCTTGGCAGAAACCTTACAAGCTAGGAGAGACTAGGGCCCTATTTTCAGGATTCTTAAAGAAAAGAAATGCCAGTGAATAATTTCATATTCCACCAGACTAAGCTTCATAAGCAAAGTAGAAATAAAAGCTTTTCCAGAAAAGCAGTGCTGAAGAAATGTGTTACCACCTGATCAGTCTTATGAGAGATCCTTAAGAGAGTTCTAAATATGGAAACAAAAAACATCTTCTACCACAAAAACATACTCAAATACATGGCCCACAAATCCTATAAAGCAACCACACAGTAGAAACTGCAAAGCAAGTTTCTACTGCAAAGCAAGTTAATAACTTTGCAATAGGATTAAAACTTTACATATCAATATTAATCTTGAATGTGAGTGGTCTAAATGCCCCCACATAAAAAACCCAGAGTGACAAGTTGGACAAAAAAACAATATGCATCTGTCTGCTATCTTCAAGAAACCCATCTCATACATAATGACACTCATACGCTAAAAGTAAAGTGTTGGAGAATGATCTTCCATGCAAACAGAAAACAAAAACAAGCAGCTGTCCCTATTCTCTTATAAGATAAAACAGATTTTAAACCATCAACCTTAGAAAAGGAACAAAGAGGCCAGGTGTGGTGACTCACGCCTCTAATCCCATCACTTTGGGAGGTCGAGGTGGGTGGATCATGAGATCAGAGATTCGAGACTAGCCTGGCCAATATAGTGACACCTTGTCTCTACTAAAAATACAAAAATTACCTGGGCATAGTGGTGCATGTCTGTAGTCTCAGCTACTCGGGAGGCTGAGGCAGGAGAATTACTTGAACCAGGGTGGCAGAGGCTGCAGTAAGCCAAGATCGTGCCAAGGCACTCCAGCCTGGGCAAGAGTGCGAGACTCCGTCTCAAAAAAGAAAGAAATAATAAAAGAACAAAGAAGGGCATTGCATAATGATAAAAGGTTCAATTCAACAAGAAAATTTAACTTTTTGTTGTACACATATCCTAAATATATATCCACTCAACATTAGAGCACCCGGATTCAAATAACAAGTAATTCTAGATATATAAGATTTAGACAGCTACATAATAATACTAGGGGACTTCAACACAGCACTGACAGCATTAGACAGATCATCAAGGCAGAAAAGTAACAAAGAAATTCTGAACATAAATTTGATACTTGACAAACTGCCACTGACAGACATCTACAGAATACTCCACCCATAAACCACAGAATACACGTTCTTCTCATCTACACAAGGAACATACTCCAGTATCGACTACATGCTCAGCCATAAAGCAAGTCTCATTAATTCAAAAAATCAAAATCATACCAACCAAACTCTCAGAACACAATGGAATAAACATAGAAAGCAATACCAAGAAGATCTCTCAGCACCATACAATTACAAGGAAATAACTTACACCTGAATGACTGAGTAAACGATGATTTTAAGGCAGAAATAAAGAAATTTTTTGAAATAATGAAAAGAGAGACACAATGTACCAAAACTTCTGGGATGCAGCAAAAACAGTATTAAGAGGAAATTTTATAGTGGGAAACACCTACCACAAAGAATTAGAAAGGTCTCAAATTAACAATCTAACATCACACATAGAGGAACCAGAAAAACAAAAAAGTAACTCCAAAGCTGGCAGAAGAGAAGAAATAACTAAAATCAGAGTAGAACAGGATGAAATTGAGATGCAAAAAAACTATAAAAAGAATCAACAAAACCAAAAGTAGGTTGTTTAAAAGGACAGACAACACTGATAGAGTCCTAACTAGATTAACAAAGAAAATACAAAAGAAGATCCAAATAAGCACAATGAGAAATGACAAAGGTGACATCACAACTGATCTCACAAATATCCAAAACCCCCTCAGAGATTATTATGAGCACCTTTACACCCACAAACTAGAAATTCTATAGATAATAAATGAATTCTTGGAAACACACAATCTTCCAAGATTGCAATGGTAAGAAATTGAAACCTTGAACAGACCAACACCAAGTTCCAAAATTGAAGCAGTAATAAAGAACCTACCAACCAAAAACAGCCCCAGACCAGATGGATTCACAGCTGAATTCTACCAGGCATACAAAGTAAAGCTAGTATGAATTCAACTGAAACTATTCTAAAAAATCAAGGAGGAGGAGGAACGCCTTCCTAACTCATTCTACAAAGCCAGCATCAGCCTGATGCCAAAACCTGGCAAAGACATAACAAAAAAGAAAACTACAGACCAGTATCCCTGATGAACACAGATGCAAAATCCTCAACAAAATACTAGCAAAGTGAATCCAGCAGCAAATCAAAAAGGTAATTCAAGTGATCAAGTAGGCTCCATTACTGGGATGTAAGAGGGGTTGTTCAACGTACATAAACCAATAAGTGTGATTCACCACATAAACAGAATTAAAAACAAAAACCATACGATTATCCCAATAAATGCTAAAAACTTTTTTATAAAATCCAACATCCATTCATAATAAAAATCCTCAAGAAACTAGTTATCAAAGGAACAAACCTCAAAATAATAAGAGCCGTCTACGACAAACCCACAGCCAATATCATACTGAATGTCCCCGAACAGGAAGCATTCCTTTGAGAACTGGAAAAAAGGCAAGGATACCTACTCTCACTACTCCCATTCAACATAGTACTGAAAGTGCTAGGCAAAGCAATCAGGCAAGAGAAAGAAACAAAAGACATCCACATATTAAAAGAAGAAGCCAAACTATCTGTCTTCATGGACAATATGATTCTATACCGAGAAAACCCTAAAGATCCACCATAAAGCTCCTGGAACTGAAAAGTGACAGCAGTAATGTTTCAGGACACAAAATCAATGTACAAAAATTAGTAGCATTTCTCTATACCAATAATGTTCAAGCTGAGAGCCAAATCAGAAACACAACCCCATTTACAATAGCCATAAAATAATAAAATGCTTAGGAATACATATAACCAAGGAGGTGAAAGATCTCTACAAGGAGAACTACAAAACACTGCTGAAAGAAATCATAGATGTTAAAAATGGAAAACATTTTATGCTCATGGATTAGAAGAATCAATATTGTTAAAATGGCCATTTGGCCCACACAAATCTATAGATTCAACATTATTTCTATCAACGTACACACATCATTTTTCACAGAATTGAGAAAAACTATTCTAAAATTAATATGAAACCAAAAATCTCAAATAGCCAAAGCAATCTTAAGCAAAAAGAATAAAGCTGTAGGCATCACATTACCAGACTTGAAACTATACTATAAGGCTACAGTAACCAAAAAAGCATAGTACTGGTACTAAAATAGACACATAAGCCAATGGAACACAATAGAGAACAGCAATAAAGTTATACACCTACAGCCATCTGATCTTCAACAAAGTTGACAAAAATAAGAAATGGGGAAGGAAGTTCCTGTTCAATAAATGGTGCTGGAATAGCTGGGTAGCCATATGCAGAAGAATAAAATTGTACCTCTACTTTTCACCACATACAAAAACTAACTCAAGATGAATTAAAGATTTAAATGTAAGTCTTCAAACAATAAGAATTCTAGAAGAAAATCTAGGAAACACCATTCTGGACATGAGACTTGGGAACACATTTATGATTAAGTCCCCAGAAGCAATGGCAACAAAAACAAAAATTGATAAATGAAACCTAAATAAACTGTGGAGCCCTGCACAGCCAAAGAAACCATCAAGAGAGTAAACAGACAAGCTACATAATGAGAGAAAATATTCACAAACTATGTATCCAACAAAGATCTAATATCCAGAATTTATAGGAAATTTAACTCAACGAGCAAAACACAACCCCATTAAAAATGGGCAAAAGACATGAACAGACAGTTCTGAAAAGAAGACATACGAATGGCCAACAAACATATGTAAAAATGTTCTACATCGCTTATTATCAGATAAATGCAAACCAGAATCACCATGGGATACCCTATCATACCAGTATTATTATTAAAAATTCAGGCTGGGTGTGGTGGCTCACTCCTATAATCTCTCAGCGGAGGTGCATGGATTGCCTGAGCCCAGGAGTTCAAGACCAGCCTAGGCAACATGCTGAGACCCTGTCACTACAAAAAATTAAAAACTACCTGGGTGTGCTGGTGCACACCTCTGATAAAATTAAAGTTGAAACCAAAAACTGAAAATAGAACTACTGTATAATTCAGCAATCTCACTTTGGGTTACTTATGTAAAAGAATTGAAATAAGGAGAATTGAAATCAAAGAGTTATTTACACTCCCATCTTCATTGCAGCAATATTCACAATAGCTAAGATGTGGAAAAAACTGTGTCCATCAACAGATTAATGGATTAAGCAATTGTGATTTATACATGCAATGTAAAATATTCAGCCTTTATAAAGGAGAAAATCTTGTCATATGAGACAACATGGAACAAACTTGAGGACATAATGCTAAGTGAAATAAGTCAAAGAAGGACAAATACTACCTGATTCCACTTATATGAGGTATAATATATACAAACTCATAGAAGCAGAGAGTAGAATAGGGCTTGTCAGGGTCTAGTGGGAAGAGAAAATAGGGAGGTGATATTTCCTATGGTTTGAATATGGTTTGTCCACATGAAAGCTCATGTTGAAGCTTGGTTCCCAGTGGGGCAGTGTTGGGAGATCATGTGTTTAAGAGTTCACTATGTTGATAAGACGGATTAACTTCTTTCTTGTGAGTCTAGATTAGTTCTCATGGAAACAGATTAGTTCCCCTGAGAGTGGGTAGATATAAAGTGATGTTGCCTCTTGTGTTTTGCCCTTTTTGCACATGCCTGAGTCTCTTTCTGTTTCTCTGAAATGTTTTGATTCAGCAAGAGGCCGTCACTGGAAGCCAACCAGACATGGCCACCCAATCTTGAACTTCCAGCCTCCAAAGCCATGAACTAAATAAGTCTCTTTTCTTTATAAAACAATGAGACTCTGGCATTCTGTAATAGCAACACAAACCAAGAGTAAGACACTATTCAGTAGGTATAAAGTTCCAGTTATGTAAAATGAATAAGTTCCAGAGATCTGCTATACAACATTATTCTTATGTTAAAGAATACTGTACTGGCTGGGCATGGTGGCTCACGTCTGTAACCCCAGCACTTTGGGAGTCTGATGCAGGTGGCTCACCTGAGGTCAGGAGTTTGAGACCAGTCTTGCTAACATGGTGAAACCCCGTCTCTACTAAAAATACAAAAATTAGCCAGGTGTGGTGGTATGCGCCTGTAATCCCAGCTACTCAGGAGGCTGAGGCAGGATACTCACTTGAACCCAGGAGGTGGAGGTTGCAGTGAGCTGAGATTGTGCCATTGCACTCCAGCCTGAGTGACAAGAGTCAAGACTCAAAAAAAAAAAAAAAAAAAAAAAACCCAGCAATACTGTACTGTACATCTAAAGGGTAGATGTGTTGAAAGGGTAGGTATTAAGTATTATGTTATAATGTTCATATTATAATAAAAATAAACATAAATGAGGAAAGAGTGAAATAGCAATAGTAATAAAATAAAAATAAACCAGACCTTCTCCTGCCATCCCACAAAAGGCACATTAAAAACTATAAAATCTCATTGATACTACACATCTTTAACAATTACTAAAATCACACTAAAATACTAACAATATCATGTGCTAGACAGGATGCAGAGCAACTGAAACTGATGCAGTGTTAATGTGGATGCAAAATATTACAGTTATTTTGGAAAACAATTTGTTCGTGTCTTATAAAGCTAAACGTGATTTCTTAAACAATCCAGCAACCCCACTCCTATTTACACAAGAGAAATGAAACCATATGTCCACACAAAAACCTATATATAAATATATAAAGCAACTTTATTCATAGTCACCACAAACTAGAAAAAGAACCAAAATGCCTATTACCTGGAAATGGAAAATCAAGCAGTGAATATTCAATGTAATAGTCACTCTGTAATTAAAAAAGCAAACCCCTGATGTATGCAACTATACAGATACATCTCAAATGCCTTATGCTAAGTGACAAAAGCCAATGAAAAAGGCTACATTCTATATGCTTTCATTTATAGGCCATTCCGGAAAAGCAAAACTAATTGAAAGAGAAGAGATCCATGATTGCCAGAGGCTGACAGTGGGGTGGGAAGAAAGTGATTAAAAAGGGGCATGAGGAATGTTTGGGAGGGGATGGATATGTCTTATGTCTTGATTGTGGTAGTAGAGATATGACTATATGTTTCATCATAATTCGTGGAACAGTACACCTTTAAAAAGGTGAATTTCGTTGTATATGAAGATGTACCTGTATATGAAGTCTACCTCAACAAACCTTACTTTTAAAAAATAATCAAAGATCTTATAACAACGTGTGCATAAACGGCAAAACAAAAAAATGCTCTTAGTTGATGACTTAAATTGAGAACACATTAATTCTCTAAAAAGTTATCATGTAAATTTGTGCAATTCCAATATGAATTCCAAAAGGATGTTTCTAGACTTGACTAAAATAATCAAACTTTATATTGAAGAATATGTAAGAACAGCCAAGAAAATAGGAATGAAAAATAGAGAGACTTATCATATCCAATATCAAAATATACTACTATAATCAAATTAATATAGTATTGGCATGGGAACAAACAGATTAGACTACAAAAGAGTATATAGATAATGGCTTTCAATGTATGAGTTCATTTACTATATGATAAAACATAAAAAAGAGTGAAGGGTTTATTATATTCTGCATACAAGTTATTTATGTAACCCAGGAGAAAACAATATGAGGCCTTTTCCTCATACCATAAGCAACAATAAATTATACCAGCAGGATAGAAGGCTTAAATGTTTAAAACATTAAAATCATAAAGGAAAATTTATAAAACAAGTGTAGGAGTATGGAATCTCTCTTCACCAAGACAGAAAATCCCTGAAGCCACAAACAAGAAAGGAGGCATATTTGAGAATAGTCTCTATAGGAAAGTATTCCTATATAGAATCTACGTAACAATGATTTACATAGGAAAAATATCAAAATATACTAATGTATCTCATTGATATGAGATACAAAGATCCCTTTAAAGTTGAAAATGGAAAGAACTTAATAGAAAAATGAGCAAAGAATATAGGTAATTCAGTAATGAGCTATTCTAAATGGCAAATGTGAAAAAGAAACAAATTTACTATAAGTTTATAAAATATAAATTAATGTAACAATAAAATATCACTACATTCATTATAATGACAAAAATTTTAAAATGACACATACTGCTGCCATGGAGAGTGGAAATATAAGTTATTGCAACCTTTTTGGAAAGCAGTGAGACAGTATCCTTTTTTGTTTTTTTTCTTAGCAATCCTGCTCCTAAGAATGTATTCCATAATGATAAAGATCACCAGTGTAAGAATATTCCCTGTACTTTTGTTAATAATGTCAAAAAATGGAAATAAGATAAATACTCATCAATAAAGAAGAATGGCAGAATATTCACTGTGGAATATTTACATAAGAATTAAAAGGAATGAATTGGTCTATGCCACTTGATGTGGTGACATTTCTACAAGGTACTATCGAGGAATTAAAAGATGAAGAAAAGTGTTTAATGTGATAGATAGAAGGAAGGTGGATGCATGAATTAATAGACAAAATATTTTATATGTGGTTATATGAGGATAGAGGAAAACATAAAAAGATAAAGAAGTTTTTAGGTATTCAATAAGGTCGGAAGGAGCTGGAAAAGTAGGGCATGAAAGAAAAAAGGGAGGGGGAAGACCACTCAAATAGGAAATTAAACTACTAATTTTAAGAGAGGGTACATAAGAGATTATCTCTTTTATGTGCAAAGTATACATATAAAGTGTGTGATTCTATGAATATGTGAATTAATAAAAGATTTATGTGGGAATGTCAAGGGGATATTTATTATGTAAAAAAGCAAGTTTTTATATATATGGGGATTTATGTCTGCATGTATTTCAACAAGCAAAGAGAAAGGTATAGAATAATACCAGGCTATTAATGTTAACCCCAGAGGCTTGGGAATGGGTGACACAGGGTGCACATAATAAGTAGGGTATATCACTGGTCTACAATGGTTAACTTTTCTTCTATACATATTTGTAGATTTAATTGTAATAAGAAGTGTACATTACTATTATAATTTAAATATCAAATAATGGGAAAATATGATGTGTGAAGGAATAAAATAAAATTACCATTTTAGGTTAATGCCTTCAAAGCAGTTGGAGAAATAAGACAAATTCAAACAAATGATTTATTGTGAGTCTCTAGGGAAATGTTTCAGTTATAGACATACACTTAAATCCAAAGCAAACATATTAAGAATTTACTTTGGTATAGCCTGTGGACTAGCATTTCCGAAAGGGTGGATTCTAAATACCTCCTTTAGAATCATCAGAGAAACTTATTAAAAAGAATATTCTCTAACCCCATTCCAGAATTTCTGAATTAGAGTCCTAGGGATGAGACTCAGACATCTACCTTTTTACCAAGTTCTCTCCCTTCCTCTAGATGATTCTTTTACCAAAAAAACACAGTAAGAGACAGAGCTTTAGACCAGTGTTTCCAAAAGTTGAGAAATAGTAAGAATCCCATTTAAAACAATACGATCCAGCAAGTTTGGGAAATATGCCTAAGGCAATTTCATTGAAGCATCCTATAAAACAATTGACTTAGCCAAGGAACAAGACCACTGCTTTACTGCCACATGGTTATAATTTTACAACAAAATTAATAGTGTTTATGAAACAGAAAAGGGAAAGTGAGATCACAAGTTGTTTTCATGAGATATTTATGCTAATATTTTCTCACACTTACATTTGCTTTCTCATTCCATGTAAGCCACCTAATTACAACTATTATTATCCTCCTAGCACATGGCTGATAGTCTGGCCCAACATTTTTGGATTTTTGTAATTCAGAGACCATCAAATGGTAAAGCCAGAAATTTAATTCCTTCAGCAGAAATTTCTGGAGGGGAACGTCTTCGTCTTTAAAAACCACAGCTATTAGAGGAGCTATTAGAGCAGAATTCGTATCAGTGAGAACTTAAATATTTTTCCTTGTTCAGCTCAGGCTCTCATGACCAATTTACTCCAACAGCCCAGTTACCAGTCTCCAGCAGGCAGACAATAGACTGCAAATCCAGCCTAAGTTACATTTCAAATTAGCTGTGTGGTTTTAGAGAAGTCACTTCACTGTGCCTCAGGGTCCTTGTCATTACATGATGAGAAGGTATTGGAGAATCTTTATGAATTTCACATCCCTCTATAAGTTTTAAAATACCCAGTGGAAGAAAGTATTGCGGTAAATACAGCACTCTGTGGAAACTTGGAGAACACTAATAATGCAGAGAAGATCTTATATTAGTTAATACTCTGGCTACTTTATGGTCTTCATCCTATTGTTAAATGTTTGCCTTTTTACAATGCTTTCCACTTCTGGGTTCCCTATAAATCCCACATATTGTCAAGCTTTGCTTTTTAGACATAATTAATGTGGCCAGCTTGGAAATGCTCGTATTAAAAAAAAAAGAATAACTATTTTAGCTGGTAGAAGAATTCTTAGAAAGAGGGCAACTCTTTGTTAAGGAAATGCAGCAATAAACTTGCTTGGAATAGAAGGCAAGAGATAATAGGACCTGAGTGTGGGTAAAACTGGCTTGAGACAAGGGCATGAACTGACTTTTTTTTTTTCTTTTTGTAAAGAAAGAGAAAAGACAAGAAAGGAAAAGGAGAAATGAGAATAAATGATAAAACAGAGCTGAAGCGAGAGGAAAGTCTATGTTGTAGTGTGTAATGGGATTTCTGTAGAGAGCCCCCATGTTTTCATTTGTCTATAAAATTCACAAAATTCTTGCTACCAGTAGATGAAAAAAAAAAAAAAACAGAAGGGTTGGAGGTTAGCACATATGTGAAAAGGCAACATTCTTAAATATAGGAGCAGATACAGAGAGGGTCTTGAGGAATTTGCTGAGAATTTTCAGCAATTAGGGAAAGCATTCTGGCCATTAATTTAGGACTTAAACCAAGTTCTACAGCAATTCTCAAGGGTCAGGGAAGCTCATAATACGTCTAACCAACCTCTGTGTATTTTAAAGATCAAGCATTAATGCATTTTCAAGAAACTGATAATTAACATGTAGATTCAGAAGAAATAATAGCATATCTGGGTTAAATGAAGGCTTTTATGTCGGTGGTGAAATACAAATATCTGAAGCATGACATCACTATAACTAAAAACATGAACAAAATTGGTTCTCCAATATCTGTACACAAATCAGCTCAAACAAAGAAATAATAGGTTATACAAACAAATGGAAAATATTCCATGCTCATAGACTGGAAGAATCAGTATTATTAAAGTGGCCATATTGGTCACACAAATCCACAGATTCAACATTTTTTCTTTCAAACTACAAATGTAATTTTTCTCAGAATTGGGAAAAACTAGTCTAAAATTCATATGGAACCAAAAAAAAGATCCCAAATAGCCAAAGTAATCTTAAGCAAAAAGAACAAAGTTGGAGGCATCATACTACCTGACTATCCTATAAGGCTACAGTAACCTAAACAGCATGGTACTGGTACAAAAACAGACATAGACCAACAGAAGAGAATCGAGAACTGGGAAGTAAAGCTGCAAACCTACAGCCTTCTAATCTTTGGCAAAGTTGACAAAAATAAGCAATAAGGAAAGGATCCCCTATTCAATAAATGGTGCTGGGATAGCTGGTGAGCCATACGCAAAAGAATGAAACTGGATCCCTAACCTTTCACCACATACAAAAATTAATTCGACCAGCCACAGTGGTTCATGCCTTAATACCAGCACTTCAGGAGACCGAGGCAGCGGATCACTTGAGTCCAGAAGTTCAACTAGCCTGGGCAAAATGGCAAAACCCTATACTTACAAAAATTAGCCAGGCATGGTGGCACATCCCTGAAGTCCCAGCTACTCAGCAGGCTGAGGCAGGATTGTTTGAGCCTGGGAGGCAGAGGTTGCAGTGAGCCAAGATTGTGCCACTGCACTCCAGTCTGGAAGACAGAGTAAGACCTTGTCTCAAAAAAAAAAATAAAAAATAAAAAATAAAAAAACTAACTCAAAATGGATTGGAGATTTAAATGTAAGACTTCAAACTTTAAGAATTCTAGAAAGTGATAGCAAGGACACTGTCCAACTATAAAGTCAACCCCATGGCCTGTCAGTTTTCCTTGATGCATAAGAAAATGTGTATTTAACATTGCATCATGTAGCATAACTTTATAAGACATATGTTCTCAGGTATGTTGTATTTACAAAGGCAGTTTGGAAGGGAGAGTTGATGCTATTTTACAAATACTAACAATATAGCTCACACATGAAGCATGTATGTCAAGTATTACTCTAAGCATTTTAATATTTTCATTTACTTAATCTTCGCAATAATTCTGTGAAGTATATACTCTTATTACCTTCATTTTACTGATGAGGAAATAAGCAGAGAGAGGCTAAGTAACTTGCTCAAGGTCACAGAGCTTGTAAATCCAATAACTGATTCAGACTCCTAGGTTGGTACCCTTAACCAGCACGCCACATCACCTCTCTGACCCAAACAAGTAAATTAAAAAGAGACCACAAAATAACTGCTATTGTTTAGAAAAGCCATGCAGTTTTCTTTCTCTTCTCTAATCTTGCCTAAATTATATGGAAATATCTAAACATACCTAGCACTTTCTGCACAGCCACCAAACCCTTGGACTTTCCCCATCTAAACATAACCACCACCTCATTTGCCTTTGAAGGTCAAACTTTAA
Source organism: Macaca nemestrina (assembly GCF_043159975.1). Classification (NCBI taxonomy): domain Eukaryota; kingdom Metazoa; phylum Chordata; class Mammalia; order Primates; family Cercopithecidae; genus Macaca; species Macaca nemestrina. The sequence continues at coordinate 78,183,672 of NC_092135.1, read as the reverse complement.
TATGAGGTCAGTGCCATCTATTTAAAAAGAAGTCTAAAAAAGCTTTTTTTTTTTTCCAAAAATAAAGCAGAGAAAAAATTTAAAACCTAGAGAAAACTTAGGAAACATAATTCCATGCGTCAGCCTTGGAAAATAAGACTGAGTCCTCAAAAACAATAGCAATAAAAACAAAAAAAAAAGTCAAATGGATCCTAATTAAACTAAAAAGCTTCTGCACAGCCAAAGAAACTATCAAGAGAGCAAACAGACCAACCTACAAAGTGGGAGACAATATTCACAAACTATTCATCTGACAAAGATCTAATATCCAGAATCTATAAGGATCTGAAACAATTGAACAAACAAAAAACAAATAACCCCATTGAAAATGAGCAAAAGAAATGAACAGACTCTTCTCAAAAGAAGACATACAAACAGACAACATATTAAAAATTGCTCCATATCACCAATCATTAGAGAAATGCAAATCAAAACCACAATGAGATACCATTTCACATTAGTCAGAATGTTTATTATCAAAAAGTCAAAAAACAACAGAAGCTAGCAAGGCTGCAGAGAAAGAGGACACTTACACACTGATAGTGGAAATGCAAATTAGTTCATCCACTATGGAAAGCAGTTTGGAGGTGTTTTAAAGAACATAAAACAGAACTACCATCCAGCAATCACATTACTGGGTGTATGTCCAAAAGAAAACAAATCCTTCTACCGAAAAGACACATGTACTGGCATGTTCATCATAGCACTATTCACAATATCAAAGACATGGAATCAACCTAGGTTCCCATCGACAATGTGCTAAAGTAAATGTGGTACACATAGACCATGGAATACTCCACAGCCATTAAAAAAAAAAAAAATTCATGTCCTTTGCAGCAACATGGATGTGGCTGGAAGCCATTATCCTAAGTAAATTAACACAGGAACAGAAAACCAAATACCACATGTTCTCACTTACAAGTGGAAACTAGATATTGGGTACTCATGAACATAAACATGATAACATTAGACACTGGGAACTGCTAGAAGATGGAGGGAAGCCGGGGGGAGGGTTGAGAAACTATTGGGTACTATGCTTAGTACCTGGGTGACAGGGTCATCCACACTCTAAGCCTCAGCTTCATGCAGTATAACTAGATAACAAATCTGTACATGTACCCCCTGAATCTAAAATAAAAGTTGGAAAAAAATCCTTAAGCTGCAACAATAAAACAAAACAAAACAAAAGCTATAGTTTTTCAGTATAGTGCTGAACCATTCCTTCCTTTTGGAGTTTGCATACTAGTGAAGGAGGCAAAAAATACATAAAAGAACCTATACTGTAATACCAGATAATAATAAATGATAGGAGCAAATTAAGATATGGAATACAGGGTAACTTAAATACAGGGAATAGTTATTTTAGATTCTGCAGTAAAAAATAAAAAAAAATCTTTGAAGAGGTGACATTTGAGCAAAGACATGAATAAAGTAGATTTCATTCTGGTTGACAATAAGCAACTGAAGATTTTAAACAAAAATGATATAATCTGATTTATATACTAAAAGAATCCCTGTAGCTTGTATACAGAGAATGGCCTGTGGGCTGGCGAGAGATGAAGCAAGAAGATGATGTATGAAGTTATTCCAACAAGAGAATGAGGCGTCCAAGACAAGAGTGATACCGGTGGAGGTAAGAGATGTATTGCAAAGAAGACTTGCATGTGGATTAGATGTGGGATGTGAAGAAAAGAGGCATCTAGGAAGACCCCTCAGTTTTTAATCTTCAGTAAATAAATGATGAGTTAATTTATTGAGAGGAAGTTATTTAGGAAAGAAGCAGGTTTAGGAAGCAAAGTCAGAACATTAATTTTGACATGCCTACCAAATATCTAAATGAATATGTTGAAGAAGCATGTGGATACACAGGTTTTAAGAGGAAAGAAGTCAAGACTAAGACATAAATGCAAGTGTTGTGAATGTTCATTTTCATCTCTCACCTCCACTGGTGTCACTCTTGTCTTGGCCACCACATTCTCTTATGTGGAGAACGTCCTAATAGCATATAAATATTAATTTAAATTTTAGATATAACTAGATAAGATTACAGGAGGAGAGCATAGATACAGAAGAGATCATACATATCTAAGGGCTGAGTCATAGAGGCATTTCAACATTCAGAGGTCGGTGATTTATTTTCTCTTTGCTAAAAAATTTCCTCTAGAGTGATCAATTATTCCAATATGCCCAGTACTGTGGAGCTTTCCTGGATTCAGAACTCTGTGTGCTAAAACCAGAAAGTCCTAGGCAAACCTGGATGAGTTTGCTATGCTAGACCCTCAAACCATTCTGTACTGTTTTCTTCTCTACTCTGTGCCCCAGGATGCTGAACTCTACCGACCTTCATCCCTTCCCTCCTTCTTCTTAGGAGTCGGCAGACAGATGGCACCATCAGTAGATGAGCAAGTGGGAAAAAAATCATGAATATTTAGCTACCCCACTTCCCACCTCTCCACAAACATGGCTGTTTCTACTCCTGTGCAGGAGCCTCTTTTCTTACTATTCTGAGGTCTTTCTCCAGTTCCAATTACAGCATTTCCTCCCTTGCACCATCAGGCCTCAGGATGGTAACAGATTCCGGCTGATACTAACCCCCAGGTCCTTCACCATCCTCTACTCCTTCCACTAACCTATACACTAAGCTATTATCTAAAGAGCCCCTGGTTAAACCTGATGGACCTGACTGATACAAAGCTTATGAAAGGCAGGAGAATCCAAAAAAGGAGAGGCTAATGAGGTAAGAGGATCAGGGAAATCTGGCAACTGAGAGGCCAGAGGGGCTATGAATAGTCAATGTCAGTGATTTTCAATTTGATAATTCCTCCCCATTCAAAGTATTTTAGAAATTTATGAGGCTCTTTTTAGCTTTCGTAATAATTGGGAGCGTGCCACTGGCATTTAGTGGGTAGAAACAAGAAATGCCAGAAGTCCTTCTGTATTTTGGATGGTCCCAATTATTGAAGAATTGCTCCATGTCCTAAAGATTTTGAAAGGGCTCACTGGGCATTCATATAATTGGGGGAAAGTCTGCCAGTTTTTATCTGAGGTTGGAACCTATTTTACACATGGCATAGTTTCAAAGACTTAATATACATTTTTCATAAATGCAAATAATATGTAAATCAAAGGAAGGTTGTATGAATTTATTTGGAAATTTACCAAAGTGATTATTTCAGAAAATTATGTTACTGATGGCATAGTATTTAATTATCCATTATAATATGGCCACATCAGTCTGCAATTCTATATATTTGCAAGCAGATTGCTAATAGTTTTACTGAGCAGTCACAAAGTACATATTATTATACATTATTTCTTCTCATATTATGATTAGGTAATTATATTGACTTAAATATTGTACATGCTGGTAGATGATATTATCTATGAAATTTATTTCAAGATAGTAAAGGGAAAATTATATTTGTCATGGGGAGGTATTGAGGATGATATAGTTGAAAATAATTGATAACCATGGGCATGAAATCAATGAGAATGATGACAGTTTACTGTTAAAGAGAAACAGGGGCTAAAAATCTTCAACAAATGAGAATAAATGATTAGGACACTGGCTCTGAAACTTTGCTGCATGTTAGAATCACTTGGGAAGCTTTTATAAGTCCTAATGCCCAGGCTGACCACACTAGGATCTCTAAGGGTAGGACCCAGGCATTAATTTAAAAACAAAAAATAAAAAAGTCAGTCCAGCCATGTTTGAGAACCAATGAACTAAGAGATCAGAAGAAAATTATAACAAGGAAGACTTGAGGGTGGTCAAGTCTGATGGAATGCCATTTATGGAATCAGGGGTTTTTCAGGAGTAGGAGAATGGAAGAAGTGGTCCAAAACTGACAATATGGAGCCAGGAGAACCTCTACTCCCTCTCCAAGTCTGGGGGAAATGACAGCTACCCTTGAAAAGGCTTCAGAGAAACTGGAACTGTCAGGGGTGACAGGTTTCATAATGAGAAATAAGCATAAATTAGAGGACTGTGGTGAAGGATAAGGTTGGAGATATAGGGATGTTTGCCAAGTTCCAGAGGAACAATGAATGGTCATGGAGTGGTTGGGGAAGTCTACAAGTTTGAGTCATATTAGGAGATGCATAGAAAATATGTTAGTAAAAAAAAAAAAAGTTCCAGGAATAACCTAAGAGAGACAAATGTAACTAACACATGACGGAATTGGTCCTGATATTCTTAGGGGAAGATGGGTAGTCAGTTTTAATTATAGTCCCCAAAGCAGATATTGTCAGTGTGTCATTTATGTCACAGTGTTCTGCCTGGGTCCTCTGGGATTCGTTTACCACTTCTAGTTTCTAGTACCCCATTCCTTTTTTTTTTTTTTCTTTTAAGAGTTGGCATCTGCATCTTTCTTCAGGGATTTGCTGTTGAGCTAGTGGAGCCCTTTGGCAAAGCTGGAAGTGCATAGACTTTTCATTCTCACCAGGCAGCCTTTTCCAGTCCCTAACTGGTATAGGAGCACGAAAACTCAGCTCCCTTGCTTCAAGTAAAATTACAGGACTTAACTGATATTCCACAGCTTCCCTGCAGGAGCAAGCTGAAATGATCCTGCTTTTCCTAAAATTGCCCCTTCGCTTGGCTTCTTCCATTCCCCTCTCCTCCTTCTCCCACTTCTTTACCAGTTTTTCTTGCAAAGACTTATTTGATAAACCACTTGTTCTTGAAGCTTTTCTCTGGGTTAGCTTCTGGGGGTTCCATCCAAGACAGCCTTCTTCTTAGAGTAGACAGGCAGCAATATGTGTTAGCAGGAGCAGGAGAAGCCCTGTAGGATCCCCTAAGCACAGGCTGAAAAGACTATCATCGCACAAATGGGGGGACAGTTTTACCACGTGCAAGTGGAATTACAAAGGTGATTATTCTTGATAGATTACAGGGTAAGTTTTTCCATAGGTCCTTGCAAAAGGACAAAATTTTCATTAATACCTTCCAAGAATTCTAGCACCAATTTTCAGAAGGGTGTTTTTCCCACTTCATCGTCCATCAGTCAATAGAACCAAATGATGTCAGTTAGAAACAAGCAACTGTATAGGGAATCAAAACATGGCATTAGTGTATGTACCCAGCTCTCCTGTAACCTGGCTTCACCTACAGATAGATTTTGGAGTGTCTAGAAAAAGAGAGACTTGCATCCATCAGGTAATCTCCCTAAAATATTTTTAAAATTAGTTAAGCTTTTGATAAATATTGAACATCAGTGAATTCAAAGTTATTTTTTTCCAATGAACACTCAGAACTAGATCTCAGTTGCTGGTTAAATGAAGAGCAATATATTTCAAGCATCAGTCAAGGTGGTGCTATGGGCTATAATTATCAGAATCTATAAAGACAGGCAAAGATGATGCAGCACAGGTAGTAAGAATTAGTGCATTTTTGACTTCTATCTCACTGTGTCTTTTCATCCCCAATATCTAATGTTTTGAGGGCAGAGTTTGTATAATTCTATGAAAAAGACTATACCTTTCTACTTGAACCCAAAGTCCCAGGCCTGTCACAACAAGAACAGAGACATTCATAACCCCTCGAATGTTATCTTAGGCTTTGCTTCTTCTCTCCAAAAGTACCCCTTGAGTCCTAAAGGGAAGAGAAAAGAAGAAAACATGTCCAAAGATTGATAAGCAGATTGATCATAGAGATAACAGATACGAATGACTAGGAAAACACTCTTTTCAGAGCACATCTTGTGAAATCCAATGGTGGCTATAATGATTCATCCAAGCTTAATATAGTCTTACAAGTCTAATACTAACTCTTAATTACTAACATGGTAATATGAAGATGTGATTATAACGATATCTAAAACCATCAAATTATTTTCTTCCCCTCTTCTGGTGGGAAGGTATTTCCGATACTCAGAGTAGGAAAACTATGCACATGTACAAGTGTACTATGCAAGGTTGCCAAGGCTTAAGACCTTCTTCAAGAGACAGCCCACTGAAATGGGGGGACACCAAGTCCAAGGCAATGGGGGATGGATTCCTATCTGTGGAGTTGGGGCTGTGGGGAGAAAAAAAATCTTCACAGTGGAGTGGGAGAGGGGATGTCTCAATAGAGCCATATGAACAAGGAAATGCACAGAGGGGCCCCTTTGGAACACCCAAAGGATAAAAAGACGATAGAAGAAAAACAACATTTGGAAACTAGCTGCAGAGCCACAGACAGAAGAAGGAACAACAATTTTCAGATGAGAAGGACCACAGACTCAGTTCACCACCACTTTCCAACAGGTTCTTTAAGAGGCAGAACTTCTCCTTCCTTATTCCTTCCCATCCTTCAATACACACACCCACACCACACATACACACACACAAACACACACTTGTGATGCACAAGTACAGGTGCATGTAACATGGGGGAGAAAAGAGGAACAAGAGAAATCAGGCTACATTCTTTTCAACTGGAAATAGTTTATAGCAACCTTAGAAGCCAAACATGAGCTGAACTATGGGATTTTGAAGAACTTTCAACAACAATTAGAAGAAATACAGGTATACCTCATTTTATTGTGCTTCACTTTTTTGCACTTGACAGGTATTACTTTTTTTTTTTTAAATAACAAATTGAAGGTTGATGACAACTCTGTGTCCGGAAAGTCTGTTGTACCATTTTTTCAACAGCCTGGGCTCACCTCATGTCTCTATGTCACATTTTAGTAATTTTTGCAATATATCAAACTTTTTCATTATTATTATATCTGTTATGGTAATCTATAATCAGTGATCTTCCACGTTACTTTCGTAATTGTTTTGGAGTGCCAAGAACCACACCCACGTAAAATGGAAAACCTAATAAATATAGTGTTCTGACTGTTCCACCAACAGGCTGTTCCCCTCTCTTCCGCTTCTCTGATCTCTCTATTCCCTGAGACGCAACAACATTGAAATCAGGCCACTTAATAACCCAAAATGGCCTGTAAGTATTCAAGTGAAAGAAATAAACATCTGTCACATTGAATCAAATGCTAGAAATAATTAAACTTAGTGAGAAAGGTATGTGGAAGGTCAAGATAGACTGAAAGCTAGGCCTCCTGCACCAAACATGTAAGTTGTGAATGCAAAGGAAAAGTTCTGGAGGGAAATTGAAAGTGTTAATGGGTTCAACACACCAACATGGCACATGTATACATATGTAACAAACCTGCACGTTGTGCACATGTACCCTAGAACTTAAATAAATAAAATCCATAAAAAAAAAAGAAAGTGTTACTCCAGTGAACACATGACTGATAAGTAAACAAAACAGGCTTATTTTGTTTTCTACTGGTGTAGTAGAAAGAATTACAGTCATGCCCCACTTAATGACAGGAATTCATTCTGAGAAAGGCATTGTTAGGTGATTTTCTTGTATACAAATATCATTCCCTTAAGCCAAAGCCTAATCCACAGTAAGGCCCTAACTCTCTTAATTCTATGACGGCTGCAAGAGGTGAAGAAGCTGTAGAAAAGAAGTTTCAAGCTAGCAGAGGCTTATTCATGAGGTTTTAGGAAAGAAATCATCTCCATGTCACAAATGTGCAACTTGAAGCAGCAAGTACTGATATAGAAGCTGCAGCAAGTTACCCAGAAGCTCAAGCTAAGATCATTGATGAAGGTAACTACACCAAACTGTTTACATGAAATAACCATCTATTTCAAAAAGATGCCATCCGGACTTTCGTTGCTAGAGAGGAGAAATCAATACCTGGCTTCGAAGCTACAAAGAACTGGCTCTCTTGTTAAGGGCTAATGCAGCTGGTGACTTTAAGTTGAAATCAATTCTCATTTACCCCTTTGAAAATCTTAGGGCCCTTAAGAATTATGCTAAATCTACTCTGTCTGTGCTCTATAAATGAAATGACAAGGCCTAGATGACAGCATTTCTGTTTATGGAATGTTTTACTGAATATTTTAAGTGCACTGTTGAGAACTACTGCTTAGAGAAAAAAAAAAAAATCCTTTCAAAGTGTTACTGCTCATTGACAATGCATCTGGTCACCCAAAAGCTCTGATGAAGGTGTATGAGGATATTGTTCATTCCTGCTAACACAATATTCATTCTGCAGCCCCTGGATCAAGCAGTATTTTTAACTTTCATGTCTTATAATTTAACAAAAACATTTTCTAAGGCTATAACTGATACAGTGAGTCCTCTGATGGATCTGGGCAAAGTGAATTGAAAACCTCCTGGAAAGGATTTACCATTCTAGATGTCATAAAGAACACTTGTGATTCATAGGAGAGGTTAAAAATATCAACATTAACAGGAGTTTACTTAACTGATAAGGCAGTGGCAGGGCTTAAAAGGATTAACTTCAATTGTGAAAGAAGTTCTACCTGGGGTAAAATGTTATCAAACGGCATCACATGCTACAGACAAATATTTCATGAAAGGAGGAATCAATTGATACACTAAATTCATTATTATCTTATTTTAGGAAATTATCATAGCCACCTTCAGCAACCACCACTCTGATCAGTCAGCAGCCATCAACATTGAGGCAAGACTCTCTACCAACAAGAAATTTTATTCCATCAGCTGTTCAAAATTCACCTTGCTGAGAGCTCAGATGATTGTTAGCATTCTACAGCAATAAAGTACTTTTAATTCAAGTATGTACATTGTTTTTTAGACATAGTACTGTTGTTCACTTAATGAACTACAATACAATACAAATATAACTTCTATATGTACAGGGAAACCAAAAACTTTGTGTGAATCACTTTATTGTAACGTTTGCTTTGTTGCACTGGTCTGGAACTGAACCCACAATATCTCTGAGGTATTCCTGTATAGAATTTGCTCCCCAAAGTGATCAGAAGTGATTAAAATGTCATTTACTCTTCATTTTTTATCTTCTCAATCCACTGGAATACGCCAGCCTGTATCTATTATTAGTAACAGTAGAAAAAAAAAGGTTTTTTTTTTTTTCATTGCCGAGTTGAGAGCTTACATTTCTATGAGGCTCTGACCTCTGCTGATAACATGGATTTCAACAGATTTTCGTTTAATCTATTTGAGCATTTATTAAATAAAAGAGTGGTGTAGTAGAAAGAATTAGTCATGCCCCACTTAATGACAGGAATCCATTCTGAGAAAGGCATTGTTAGGTGATTTTCTTGTATACAAATGTCATAGAGTGTACTTACACAAACCTATATGGTTATACTGTACTACACACCTAGGCTGTATGGGACAGCTGATTGCTCCTAGGCTACTAACCTACACGGCATGTTGCTGTACTGAATACTGTAGGCAACTGTAATGCAATGGTATTTGTATATCTAAAAATAAAAAAGGCTCTGTAAAACTATAGTATTATAATCTTATGGAACCACTGTCATATATGTGGTACCTCATTGATCAAAACATCATCTTGGGGTGCATAACTGTATACTGGTCCGTGTGTCAGTCTGACTCTATCCTATGCCAACTTTATGATCAAGAAAATGTCTCCCTTCCGTCCTTCCTTTCTCTCTTTTTCTAACATCTCTATGTCCTAGATTTCCAAAATTTAGAGAAGGGTTGATAATACTTATTTAAACAGTAAGCATTTAAGCTCAAGAAATGTTTCAATCTCTCATCTCCTCCCCTCCAGACCAATCTTAAATGCTATTTTTTTCAAAAAATTGACATGTATTACAGTAAGCCCAGTGGTGCTATCATTTTAATCAGTAAGTTATTTCCATTTTATTTATGCTAAAGAAGTGAACAGAGTTTCCCTCTAGGATTTTTTTTTTTTTTTGGTTTGCATCTTTAAATGATACTTAACACTTGAACAGCTATTGTAGTATAATTCTAGAGTATGTGTGAATTTAGAGCCCCAATTCACCTCGGCTTGTTAAATCTGTGACTTAACAGCTTTTGCAGAGCAGGGATACCGACATGACCGAATTGTATGTCTTCCCTGTGTGCATATTTGTCTTCCTTCATTGATATTTGAGTTAGTCCTTTTAATTTTTTTAAGACAACAGTGTGTTTGCATTTGGCCTAGTTCAGCTATAATAAATTCTTGTTCTATCCCATGACAGGTTTTCTTAGGCTGCCATGTAAGTGCCTGTATCCTGTCAAAATTTGCTATTTAAATATTTGGATTTTTCTTCTTACTTTCTTATGTCTTATCTTCCCTCTAGTTTCTGGTGGTGATTGTTTCCTGACCCTCAAAGACTCTAATTTCCATACCCCTAGTAACTAGTTTATAGTTAGCTGTTTTAATAGTTCCCAACAGTGCCTGGGGTCTTTAAAATAGTTCCCTGTGGCAAATCATATCTATAAACATTTTACAAGAAGGGTAAGTCAACATGTTTAAACAGGCTGCCTCAGAAAAGACCTGTATAATTTATGGAGTAGAATAGAAATAACTGCAACCAGAAGCATTTTCTTAACGTACTTAAACTATAGCATGGTGTCAATGTTTAGTAACTGACTTTGTTCAAGGAAGAGATCCAAAAGGAGGAAATAAATCTTCAGGTACTCTTCTGGAATCTATAATCGATTTTTCTTTCTATCTTTATGTGGATATAAATAGCTCTGGACCACACGTCTTGAAATTCCTCTCAATTTCTCTTGACTTTGGGAAAGTTCCATTAGTAACTTACCTCTGTCCCTCAACCTCTTCATCTGTAAAATAAGCATGATAATGGCACCTCTTTCATAAAGTTGTGAAGATTAAATTATTTCATGCATTAAAAGTGCATAGCCTGGGTGCGGTGGCTCACACCTGTAATCCCAGCACTTTTGGAGGCCGAGTGGGTGGATCACCTGAGGTCAAGAATTTGAGACCAGCCTGGCCAACATGCTGAAACCCTGTTTCTACTAAAAATACAAAAGTTAGCCAGGTGTGGTGGCAGGTGCCTGTAATCCCAGCTACTAGGGAGGCTGAGGGAGGAGAATTGTTTGAACCCAGGAGGCGGAGGTTGCAGTGAGCCGAGATCGCGTCATTGCATTCCAGCCTGGGCAACAGCGAGACTCCCTCAAACAAACAAAAAAAAATGCATTAATCCCTGGACCTCAGTACACACTCAGCCAGTGTTACTTATCAGTTTTATTCCTTCTTATCGACTGTTCAATGCCTTCCTCTCTCCCTGACTTCCTGTTAATTGGCTGAAGGTAGGTGGAGGACAAAAGCCAAAGAGGGAAGACAAGCCCTTTCTTGGATTTGTTCCTCTTAGGTTCTGTCCTTTTTCTGCTTTCACATCCGTGAAGACTTTGGATCTTTTGTTCCAGCCCATTGTTTGCCCAAGTAGCTGTTTATTTCCTTCCTGTCCCCTGACACCCCATTGTCTTCCCATTTATCTACTGAAGCTTATTTCAGTGAACAAGACCACAAATAAAACATGTTACTGTTACTTTAAATTTATTATTACTGACACAGGGAATGAGCAGACACATTAGGAAGAATCAAAACTAAAAGAAAGTAAGCTGTGGACGTGCAAGAATGAAAAAAGCAAGTAAAAAAGCAACTTCCAGTATCAGACCTTCCTTAGGTTTTCAGTGCTCACTGCCAACGTCCCTTCTTTAGTAACAGCCATGAGAATAGCTGAGGGATTTATTAGGTAACCAAAGAGATATTGTGGCTCCACGAATGTGATTATGTTCTAGTCATTAAGAGAGCAGCAAACCATTCCTAGCTGCAACCAACTTACATTGCAAAAATATCTCCCTAGATCTAACCTAATCAGTACATATCTATTGAATACTCTCTATGTGTCCTAAGGTATAAAATTATGAACAAAATCCAGCAAATTGCCTTCAAGTATACTGCTCATGATCTAGTAGGGGAAAATAAGCTACGTACACATATAGCTAAAATATAAGACAAAATACTAAGTGCCAAAGTTCTCTTTTAAAGTTAAATTTACATTTAAACATTTAAATAAAGTCCTCTCAGGCAAAACCTGAAAAGTGTAGTCAGTTCCCATTAATTGACCATGAAACTCATTTGTCACATGAGAATCTCTATTGAAATAGCTACTTCACATTCTAATAAAAATTTGACTAACTGCTAGTCTGAACAAGGCACTACACTGAAATCTACATAGGATGCAGAAGTCAATAGGGAACCTATAATCTTGTAGGTGATATAAGACATACAGACATACAATCAAATTAAAAGGCTGAATGTCAAGAAGGACATGGGAAGGCAGAGCAGAAAGTGATTATTTCTAATCAGATCTAGACAGGTGACACATATGGAGATGGTGACCTCCCTAGCCCATGCCTACTATCAGGACTGACTGTCCATTGCAATCACCTTGTGGTGGTCTTCTTGCTTCTGTTCTTTCTCCTGGTGACCTTATCCTTCCTCAAACTGTGGTCAGAACAATTTAAAAATGTAAATCAGATCATGGCTTTTCTTTGTGACTCTTCAAATGCCTCTATTGCCCATGAAATCACTTTGCCCTGGCCTACAAAGTCCTGAGAGAGGAGCAGATAAGCCTTGCCTACCTCTAAGCTAATTCCACTTGTTCACCTTGCTGTTCCTTGGCCTTGTCAAGCATCTTCTCTTTTAGCATCTTTGTACTTGAAGTCTCCCCTTCCTAGGACTCTTTCCCACACTCTAATCTGACCTAGATTCTAGTCTTGCTTCTTGAAAACCTGGCTTTCTCTCCCCCAGCCTGGTAATAATTGGCTGCCTTTGTTCTTCTTATATCTGAGTCATTGGCTTAATACTCTGCCTGCCTTTCAGGTGCTGTGAAACTGACATGTCCCTTTACTCTCCCAAGAATAGGTCTCTGAGTAGCCTTCTTAAGTCACTTGTTGGGGGTAGAGTAGTGCCATGTACCATTGCTGGGACAGTGAATTAGGTAACATTCTGGTCAAAGTGTAGTGAGATAAGTGTTGGCTATGAAACGTTTGAATGTTTCCACTCACTACCTGTGTGATCTAAATTAAGTTGCTTAACCTCTGTGTTTTTGTATCCCCATTTAGAAGGATCTCTAACATCCCTCCTGGGTCCAAACTGTTTTCTTTCACTCCTCCATTTCTTCATCTCATATATACTTACTGAGGGTCTACTTTATGCATGCTACTGTGGTAGCCCCAAGGGCTAAGTCACGAATAAAACAGATACCATTTATGGCTTTAGGAGCTTAAATTTTTAGCACAGAAGACACATAGTAAGCAGTTTTATCCTATGTGCAAATAAAATAACCATCTCCCTCCCAGACTCCTGATTGGGGTATGTCCTAGATAGGGAAAAAGATAAATACCTAGATTATACAGACCTGTGGGAAAGAGCACCCTTCTCAGGAATTTAAGTTGACACAAGGTACAGGAAAAACTGTCACTGCAAAGCTTCTATGTTTGTTTGCTTGTCTTAAAGAGTAGATAGCTTTGTTGTTTGGAAAGGCACAATAATGCGCCCTGTTTCACATTGATAAGCTTCTAAGTGTGATCTATTTATAAAAGCAGGAGAGTAAACAAGGGAAAAATGTCTTCTAGCTACATGAACTTTCATCTCCATTGAGGAGATGGTAGACTACACAGATTAAGTTAGATTTAGAGAAAAATTTTTATTTGTTAATATGAATATAAGCTGTGCAGTTTATGAAAATTACTGTTTTCTCTAAAAGGTGTGTGCGTGTGTGTAAGTGTTCCAACAGTTCCTACCAGGAGATTTAAGAGAAAAAGGAAACATATCTTCATTTCAAAGGAGTAGAATGCCTAAGGTTAGCTACATTAAAATGAAAAACTCTCTAAATGGCCTTATAGAATGCCACCATAGTCTTATTTTAGGCAAAATTCAGATTTTAATAAATGCTTTACTGCAGCTAATTGCATCCTTTAGCTAAACCTTGTAGACAGAGAGGCAAGAATTATGAACCTAGATCAGTAATTCTGAGTAAGGAGTTGAATAAATGGATCAAAATGTGTCCCAGGATAGTCTGAAGAGATCTTGCTCTCCAAGGTGTGAAGTACAGCAGACTTTGAGATTGGGAAAAAGGATTAGGAATTGAAGCTGCTTCTAATGTGAAATTACTTCCTTTGAACTTTTGTAATAGTGACATTTCACATCTAGTTTCAAGGTAATTTTCTCCTACACTGTAATAATCCTCTGGTAATCCCTAACTCCTCAATAAAGTGTATTACACGTGGACAGCCTTTTGTTAGTAAGATTGTGGGTAATTAAGTTAAAGGTCAATAAAGGGAATTGTGGACTCCCTGACATCCTCTCCTACTTCTCCTACTGAGGCTAGCAGAAAGGACTGAAAAAGACAGTGGCCCCAGAGTCCCACAAGGGGAAGCAAAGCAAGTAGTATCCCAGGCATTGCTGAGTGTAAAAAATAAGGGCCCTTGAAGTGGTGAAGTCTGTGCCACCTGGGCTGATTCAAAATGGCCAGGAGTTAAAACTCCTTTTCCCAAATATACCCAAAGGAGGAGATTCTCAAAGGACCAAAGATGACATTTCTAATATAATCACATGCACAAAACCACAATTGTGGCAGGTATTCCTGCCACAGAGAAGGCATGTAATACTAGAAAAGAATGGGGAAACTAACAATTCTCAAGGGTCTAGAAAAGGCATGTAATACTAGAAAAGCAAAGAATGGGGAAACTAACAATTCTCAAGGGTCTGAAGGCTGAGTAGGACTTATTATGATGAAGGGGAGCGTGCCGAGAAGAGTACCCCAGCTAAGGGAAGAGTAGGGTGTTTGAAGAACCGAAAGAAGGGCCTGAGTGGCCATACGACTCACTGTGAGACAGGCTGAGGCTGGCAAACCTGGTGGGGCCAGATCTTAGAAAGATATTTAGGCCAGATTAAAAATGCTGGGTTTTATCCTTAAGTAAGAAAGCTGAACATTCCTCTAGGTCCCTTAATCTAAATGCCCTCAACTATAAAAAGTAGTGAATTCTCCTAGTCATGAAGTTTTTGCCCTTGCCTATGTATTGAATGCTATTGCCTAGGTTTTCTTCTAGAGTTTTTATGGTTTTAGGTCTTATGTTTAAGTTTTTAATCCATCTTAATTTTTGAATAAGATGCAAGGAAGAGGTCCAGTTTGTTCTCTGCATATGGTGAGCCAGTTTTCCCAACACCATTTATTAAATAGGGAATCCTTTCCCCATTGTTTTTGTCAGGTTTGTCAAAGATCAGATGGTTGTAGATGTGTGGTATTATTTCTGAGCCCTCTGTTCTGTTCCATTGGTCTATATATCTGTTTTGGTACCAGTACCATGCTGTTTTGGTTACTGTAGCCTTATAGTATAGTTTGAAGTCAGGTAGCATGATGCCTCCAGCTTTGTTCTTCTTGCTTAGGATTGTTTTGGCCATGCAGGCTCTTTTTTGGTTCCATATGAAATTTAAAGTAGTTTCTTCTAACTCTGTGAAGAAAGTCAACGGTAGCTTGATGGGGATAGCATTGAATCTACAAATTACTTTGGATAGTATGGCCATTTTCATGATAATGATTCTTCCCAGTGTGGCAATTCCTCAAGGATCTAGAACCAGAAATACCATTTGACCCAGCAATCCCATTACTGGGTGTATACCCAAAGGATTATAAATTTTTCTACTATAAAGACACTTGTACATATATGTTTATTGTAGCACTGTTCACAACAGCAAAGACTTGGAACCAACACAAATGCCCATTAATGATAGACTTGATAAAGCAAATATGGCATATATACACCATGGAATACTATGCAGCCATAAAACAGGATGAGTTCATGTCCTTTGCAGGGACATGGATGAAGCTGGAAACCATCATTCTCAGCAAACTAACAGAGGAACAGAAAACCAAACACTGCGTCTTCTCACTCATAAGTCAGAGTTGAACAATGAGAACACACGAACACGGGGAGGGGAACATCACACACTGGGACCTGTTGGAGGGTGGGGAAATAGGAGAGGGACAGCATCAGGAGAAATACCTAATGTAGATGACAGGTTGATAGGTGCAGCAAACCAACATGGCAAATATATACCTATGTAACAAATCTGCACATTCTGCACGTGTATCCTAGGACTTAAAGTATAATAATAAAAAAAAGTAGTGATTTTATGCTGTGTCTTATAAGAAAGGAAAAGCACAGTCCCTTGAGGGACCAAGAAAAGCTTCTTGGGGCATGCAGGTCCTGAGGATGATCATGAAAGACTGACAGAACTGATGGATCAAGAGAATGTGAGAGGGCTTCCAGACAAAAGAGAATATGCATAGTCCAGAGAGTAAAATGATCATTGTTTTCGTAACTGAGGTTTTAAGTCTGTCAGTCAGGAGCAACTCATAATCGTTTTTCCTTCTATAGAAATAATTATATGTAAAATATCTCAATTATGATTTTTTAAATCAATGACATATATAATTAAACATTTTAAGACCAAATGCAATGGACTGAATATTTGTGGCCCTACTCCCTACTGCCAAAATTCATAGTTGATATGTTAACCTCAATGTGATGGTACTAGGAGGTATGACCTTTGGGAGGTAATTAAATCTTAAAGGTGGGGTCCTCCTAGATGATATTAGTGCTCTTATAGAAAGATGTCAGAGTTAGCCCATTCCCTTTCCTTTTGCTATGTGAGAATACAATAAGAAGTCAGCCATCCACAACCTAAAAGAGAGTCCTCCCCAGAGCCCAACCATGCTGGCATTCCTATCTTGGACTTCCAAACACCAAAAGTGTGAGAAGTCAATGTCTGTTATTGATAAGCCATCCAGTTTATAGTGCTTTGTAGCCTAAATAGACTAATACACTAGATGAGCTTTGATTTTCTTTGACTGAAACACTGCTGGATAATTTCTACTGCTACTGTACAATTACTGAAATTTCTTCATATTAAAGGTTCACTTATTAGTCTAAAATGATTTTCCAAGAAATTAGAGTTAGATATTTTTTTCTTACCTATGTCTGTGCCACAGGAGTATATACACAATGAAGCAAAGAATTACAGTCACTGATTTCCTTCCCACTCCTCCTTCAATTTTTTTTTTTTTTTTTTTTTTTTTTTTGAGACAGTCTTGCTCTGTCACCAGGCTGGAGTACAGTGGCACCATCTTGGCTCACTGTAAGCTCCGCCTCCCGGGTTCAAGCAATTCTCCTGCCTCAGCATCCCGAGTAGCTGGGACTACAGGCGCATGCCACCACGCCCGGCTAATTTTTTGTATTTTAGTAGAGATGGGGTTTCACTATGTTGGCCAGGATGGTCTCGATCTCCTGACCTCATGATCTGCCCACCTTGGTCTGCCAAAGTGCTGGGATTACAGGCGTGAGCCACTGCGCCCAGCCTTCTCCTTCAATTTTTAAGAGTAACTTGAAGTGATATCTGTCAAGTCAAACTTTTATTCTACATCTCTTTCTTTAGACAAATAATTCTTTCAGCGTGCCTCGAGCTGCAAAATGACAGAAAAATCACTGGAAATCATTTAGGTAGTAATGGGCATACAATTGCACGTAACAAGGTAGGTGTTCCGAGTCTGACCGTGCAGAGGCACAAAGACATAGGTATGGACCTAGGCATTCTCCACCCTCCTGCTCATTCATGTGCAGTATGGCAGAGATGTCTTCCTCATGGCTGCAAGATAATTGCAGCTCCGGGAGTCACATACGGACACAAAAGCATCTAGCCTAGAAGAGGAAGATTCTTCTTCAGCAAGTCTCTTTTTTGAGGGGGGAAAAAAAGCCCTCCAAAACTCTCTGGTGGCCGTCTTTTCCTCAGGCCTCATGGACCAGGACTAGGTCACATGAACATGTATAAAGCAATCATTGGAAAGAAATAGGATTAAAATGATTTGCTAGACTAATCCTGATATACGCTTCAAGGCTACAGTGCATATCACCTTTCATGGGAGGAAATGGGAAGGTGAATGCTGAAATAAAGCTGGAGATGTCCTAGAAAGGAATAAAGAGGGGAAGGCAAGAGAGGGCAAGATCAGGGCAGGGAATGAATGAATCTGGAACCACAGGGCCTGTTTAAAGAGGTGTAAGCTTGGTAGAGGAAACTCAAGAACAAGGTTCTCCATTTTCCCTAGGCCTGAAGGAGCAAGGGAAGAAGTAGTTACCAAAACACTGCAGGAAGAACTTAGGTTCAGAGGGCTTCCCCTTGAAGCCTTGATAAGGCCAACCTGAGGAAACCTCATAAGGAAAGATTAAGGAAAGAACCAGGAGAATAAACATCTTGACCTCATCCATCTCCTATTAATGTTCCCCATTTGCCAGCCCCACCTAGAAGCCAGAAAGCAAGTAGTCCATACAGAAGAGTCCCGTAGGGCAGATAAGGGGAAAGAGGGAGAGATAACGTGCAGATGCAATGGAAGATACCTAACACAATCAATACAGCCATTGATTAATAGCATCCTTGCTGTCATTGCAAATAAAAATCATACTGCATGTGCATTTTCAAGCACAAAATATTAACTTACTTTTAATTAAGTAATTAAAGAGTTTTTCTCTTTGCCTTTATCTTCTTCTTAAAGTATACCCACATTAAATAATAAAAGAGTTGTTCTCTGCCTTTATCTTTCTCTTAAAATATACCCACAGCCTTGATTATTCTCTTATGTTAGCAATACATTTAAAAAAAAGATCAGTCAGCAACATGTTAACAGCCATAGAAAATGGTTATGCTTACAAGTATAGGATAAGAAAAGGGAACCCAGAAAATCTAGTGTACAAGTTGGAGAGAAGATTTTGATGGAATGGAGTCATAAAAGATGAGGCAGTTTGAGGAGCTGTCTAAATTGTTCCAGCAAGTTTACATTTTGAAATAATTTTCGGAGCTTTTTAAAAAATTGAATAATTCCAACCTACACAGAACAATGTTATCTTATTTTACCTGCCTGGATTTCTCCCCAGACTTCTTTACAGGATCCCTCAGTATTTTTTAGACTAGTTCAGATTTTTTCACTCATCAATTCCTGCAGCATCAGGAGAAACAAAAAGAAACAGAAAGCAAAGGAAGAACAAGAAAAATGTGAAGGTGTTACCTTTCAGAGTTTCAGTCCCTTACTTTAATCTATATCCATCTGACATCCTTCTGCCTTTTGCTGCACTGATCATGGAAAAACAAACAGATAATTGGCATGTCACCTTCATCTTAGTTCTATCGACTACTGCAGTTGGCTTTCAAGAACCTTCATTTTGTCTTCCTCCTGGCTGAACTACTAGGTATGTTTCAATGTGCTGTTAACATTAAGGTGCATGTACCATGCTTAATCAATTGACTCCATATTTTAAAACATGATGGTTTCAGGTAAAAAATACAGAGAATGAATAAAGCAGTTATGCAGGCCCCATTATATGCTACTAATTGATTTTTAGTACTTCTTCTAATCCAAAGAAATTTAAATGGGGTAATTTGGGATAGCTGTTAGCAACACTTAATCTTTTCATGCCTGAAATTTATACTTTATGGCTAAAATTAAGAAATCTCTTTGAAATACTTGATATCAAATAGAATGGAGAAGATCAGCTGGACTTTGTTTTAAATAGCTAATTCTCTAATGGTGATTTGAATCTTTTTGCTAATAGAAAGGCAAGACAATTATTGCACAAATGTAAGATTCATGAGAGCAGATATTTTTATCTGGTATGTTCACTACTGTATTCTCAGCTCTAAGAACCCTGCCTGACCCATCATAGGAGATAAATTAATATATGTTTTATAATGAATATAAATAAATGAAACAAGAATGATTTTTCTAATGTCAGTTTGACCTCTCGTGTTCAATCATTGACAGTGGCTAGTATTCCCTAAGAATAAGTCTTGGAAGATTTAATAGACATTATTCTCTGTATTGCCAAATACAGTAAATACAGTAAGTAAAGCCCCAAAGTAAGACTATCAATTTAAATATAAAAAATATGGTTAACTTATTATACACACTAAATGTTAATATCAAAAATAATAACACTATTATCATTTTTTAATATTTACCTTTTGCCAGCCCAAGCTGAGTTTTTCTTTTCATAATGCCTTTTGAATCCTGACAATGGGTTCAATGCTACCATATGACAGGTAGTACGAGTCTCATCTTTTAGGTGAAAAAGCTTAGATTTATAAGAGCTATTATTTGATGAACCAGGGATTCATATCCTCATCTGTCTTGTCTCCAAAGTACAACCTCTTAAGCACAAAGGTATAGCACTTTGTTGTAACATCTCAAATGAGGAATCCAAGATTTCATTCTTGAATCAGAAAATCTCTCATGACTTGGGCTCAGGTTGGTCTAGCTTTGAATGTCTACTAGGTCACTTTCCTTTGAGTGGCAGTACACAAATTATTTAATATCTCTGAGCCTGTTTCTTTATCTGTAAGATATGTTCAATTATCCTACCTTGTAAGGATTGTATTAGAATTATGAAGATGGGACATTCTTGTGAAGCTTGCCTGGTATATAATTAATGCTTATTTTGGAGACTCTGTGGCTCTGCCCACAGAAGCAGAGTGAAGCAGTGTGTTAAATGATATTGTGAAACAAACTTGTAGAAATATGATGTAAGTAATTTCAACATTAAAAGCACTCATTGGCATATTTTTCCCCTTTTTGTTGGGTGAGGATGAAAACAGGCATTCGCTCCCAGCATCCTAAACTACATGTCACTTAGGCAAGACAGAGAATAATGTCTATTAACTCTTCCAAGACTCATTCTCAGGGAATTCAAGCCACTGTTGATGATTGAGCAATGAGAGGTCAAACTGAAGTTAGAATAAAATCATTTTTGTTTATTTATAGATTTTCGGGGTCCAAGGAGAGCACTGAAAAGTAAAGAAGAGAACATTGCTTGCTAATTACTTTTTATTAACTCCTAATTACTAACTATATTTGTTTATTAAACTTCTATTTTCTTGAAGATCACAGACCTTTTCTTTCATTGCTTTATTTTTCTAAATTACAGGTGAGCATGAAGCATCCTCAGGGATCGTCTTCCCTGTTGCACTTGTAGTGAAGGGCATTTTTAATTACTTAAGCCTTTCCCTTTTTCTCTGAGAATTATTGCATACCAAAGTAGATTAGCTTAAAATGAATGTAATGTAAAAGCCAGTGTTTGTCTGAGTTCCTCATCTCCTTGAAGGCTTCCACCTGAAAGAGGGCAAGTCACAATGGGCAGGAAAATAATACAGGAGAAAGATTGAGAGAAAGAACAAAAGGAATTAAGACTGAATTATAGCATAATCCCTTACTTTGTTTAGTTTAGAAATTATTAGCTTGCAGACAGCTGTCAAAAAAAAAAAGTGAAGCCTTCACAGCATGACTAGAAATTGAAATACTAATGGGCAGAGTAAGGCATAATATTGTAGAACTGCCAGGTGACAATTTTAAAATAGTGTGTGGGATTGAACCAAACAGGTGTAAAACTCAAGTTCAGGTGAGACAAAGAAGGGTGTTCTGGATTTGATTGAGAAGACAGGAGGGTAGTTCTGAAAACAATTTCAGAGAGCAAGTTGGACTAATGCAATTGTTTTCAATTTGGCTGGCCATGACAATCACTTGGGAAGCTTTTGAATATCCTGTTGCCTAGGGTTCCCTCCCAGGCTATCAAAGTAAGAATCTTTGAGAACGGGATTTGGGCATCCATATTTTCCTCATGCTCTCAGTGATTCACATGAGCAGCCAAGGATGAGGACCATTAGAGTAAGGAGGTAGATTTAGTACATAATTCTTCCCCATCATTTTGAATTACACAGAAATCTTAGTAAGCAAAGTCATTGTTTATCAAAGGGACAGTATTAAACCAAGCACATTTTCTCTATGAATTTGCCGACTGAATTTCCTGACAACTGTCCATTGTCAGAACAGGTGACAATGTTACGGGTAAGAATTGAATTGCAGCTCCGACTGAGTTTCCTAAATGGCAGACTTACACACCAGGAGCTGGCAGACCTCTGTGCTCCTGTACAGCTGTTGAAAATTGAGAAGACCTCTGGAGCCTGTTCTTTTTCCAGCAGCCCAAGGAAACACTTGCCACTGAAACCAGCTGTCCCAAAGCATGAATGGATTAACCTCTGCCAGGGATCACTGGCAGTTGCTGAAATCAGCTGCTTGGTACAAGGTGAAGGAGAGGGTAGAGGAATACTTCTGTAGCCATTGTTAGCTCCTTGGGAAACCCCATGATGTGGGTGGCATGGAACACAAGGGTGAAAGCTTGTGAAACAATTGCTAGCAAATATCTGCAAATGGAATTGCTTATTAAGAACACACACTCAGACAAGAAGCTACTAATGACTTTCCATTTACTTAGCAGTGTAAATAACTGGCATTTTAAAAAATTATGTCTTAAAATACTAAAATATATTTCAAATGTACAGGAATAGATTGTTGTTTTTTCATCCTTTGTTCCTTTTTTTTAAAAATCTAGTCATTAACAATTTTCCTTAGTATTTGTCAGGTTTGATAAACATGAGCTAAGACTTTAAGCCACTTTAAATAAATGGATTCTTCTTTCATTCCAAACAGCAGTAGTTTACATATTTTAAAAATGCATTTTTAGTGAATTGGAAAGCACATTTAAAGGTGTTATCAAATTCTAGTGCTTAGGATATTTATTTCAATTTCTCTGGCACTTAGTGAATGTTGCTGATCAGCTTCAAAATCCAGAAGGCATCAAGGTCCTATGCCTATTTTAACACTTAATTTTTATCTGTTATCCCCAGGGTAATATTCTTACTTTGCTCCATGCTTTTTTAGATTTCTGTGCCTCAAATGTCTTGTGACCCGATTTAGCTTATGATCATTTTAGTTCAATATATGATAGATTAACAAACACAGCTGTAGTACAAAGTATAAACAAATGATAGTTTGAAGTAATTCTGTAAAAATTTCATGTAGTTTTATGGTTTAGGGTCCATAGACTTAAAACAACAACAATTAAGTTTTTCTACCTGAAAGCCTCAGATGTATTGGTAAGGTTGCAAATATAGTAGTTTTTACTCCATCACCAAAGTCTTTTTGAAATCAATTTTTTCCTTAGGGTGAAATTTATTTCTGATACAGTTTTTATAAGGTTGCTCAAGAGGGACGATATATGTACAAATATACCTTTGGAGTTTAGAAAGGTGGATTTAAGAAAAAGCTGGAGAAATGGGGAAAGTTCAAAGCAGTGCTGTGTAGATAGGCAAAAGGTGGGAATTGAAACACACACACATGGAATAAGGGAGAAAATAGGAGTAAATCAGTAAAAACAATTTCTATTACAAATTACATGAAAATAAATATTAACACTTAGATGTAACTACTTTCAGCTGAATCTATGTTTTTGAAAGACATCATTACAAATCAGTTTTTCTTCATTTTTTATTTCTGTTTTCCTCTATAGGCCTTCATTTCCGGGCAGGATCTCATAAGTGACGATAAAGGTCATGGGAAGATCCATACTTACAAAGTATCAGCTTAGCAATCACAGAGGAAAGTACCTCTTTCATATATATCTAGTCTAGGGGTTGAATTTCACTGGATAAAATTATATCAAATGTCCTTCTCTGAGCTGAACTGTGCAGGAAATCTACAATATACCACACATCCAATACTAAATATGGAGAAGGATCGTCATTACTACCTGAATCACATGAACTGAAAGTGGAAGAAGGGTTGTAACTCAAAAGAAAATCTATGAGGTAGTGACAGGAACACACACACGCATGACGTGTGTGAGCCTCATATCAGTCAGCTTCCTAGGTGGTATTCTCAAGTAGAATAATCCGAAGAATGTCTGATAAAAGGCTATTCAATTAATAAAAGTTTGGCTAGGGAATGGAAAGAACACAAATAATAGGAACTAAAGGAGACAACAGTTATCAGAATCTGAAAGAAGAGAGTCTTTTAGAAATGGCCACCTTGAGAGGAACAATGGTCTTTTGTCATGGAACAGAGTCAGTCCAAGGCAACTGGCAAGGAGGATGCGAGGGAAACAATGCTCCAACCTCATCCTCCTCATTCCCTCTTATCTCTGCCGGGGTCCCCATTGACGAAACTCAACAGCAAGCCCTATGACAAGGGAGCTTGCAGAACATGGTAAAATAATGGAGAGAGTGGTTCTGCTGGGGCAAATAGAAGATATCCAGCACGTAATCATTGCAAAAGATAGGTTACAATAGTGTTCAGTTGTAAATGTGTGACAAAACCAATTCAATTATAGTAAATGTCATGTGAATAAAGATATCTGCATAACTTAATGGAAATCTATCCTCAACTCCACATAACCTCTAGTCCCAACATTTATTTATCTCTATACTTTTCTTCATAGCCAAGTTTCTTGAAAGAATAGTCAAGATACTCTTCTACTTTCTCACAGTCCATTTACTCCACAATTCCACGTTAGCTTTTGCTGTCAATACTTTATAGCAGTGGTTTTCCAAATGTGGTCCCAGACCAACAGCATCAACATTACCTGGTGATGTGATTTGGCTGTGTGTCCCCATCAAAATTTCATCTCAATTTGTAATCCCCACAATGCCCACATGTTAAAGGAGGAACCAAGCAGGAGATAATTGGATCATGGGGGTGTTTTCTCCCATGTTGTTCTTGTGATAGTGAGTTGTCATGAGATCTGATGGTTTTATAAGGCAGTTTTCCCTTCTCGTTCTCACTCTCTCACCTGCCTCCATCCATCTCTCACCTGCCTCTTCTCCTTCTGCCATGATTGTAAGTTTCCTGAGGTCTCCCCAGCCGTACAGAACTGTGAGTCAATTAAACCACGTTTCTTTATAAATTACCCAGTCTCAGGTACGTCTTTATAGCAGTGTGAAAACAAACTAATACACCTGGGAATGTTAGAAATGCAAGTTCAACTGTTCCTTTCAAAGAACTGGTGAACCAAAAATTCTGAGAAACTGAAGCCCAGCAATTTGTGTTTTACCAAGCCCTCCAGGCAATTCTGAAGCACAATAACATTTGAGAATCATTGAATTGCAGAATTGCAGAAACCTCTATTTAAAAGATAACCAATAAACCCTACCATGCTAGACTCTGAGCAGTTTTCTGTTCTTGTCTTTCTTGACCTTTCCTTTGACTTTTGTGTGTGGTATTTAACACTCATCTCTTCTGTAGGGAGAATCATCCTCTCTGTTCTTTTATATGCCTTCTCACACCAGAAAATAATATTCATACTTTTAGAAATATTGGAGCAAAAACCATTGCCAATGTCTTCACTTATCATATCCCAAACCTTTCTAATACTAATAAGCATTTTGTTGATAATAAGCAGAGCTAATGAAATAAAGGTCACTGTTATTGTGTGAAATGCCCTTTCTTATTTTATTATTTTTCTAGTTGCCTGCTTGCAAACTTTATTGAATGCTTTTCACTAGGGCAGTGTGAGAAAGTGAAACCTATAATTTTTCAGCCATTGTGCCGGCTAGTAGGAAGGGTAGTATAATTCGAAGAGAAAATAAGAAGGGGCCCATTGTGGCCTCAAATATAGGCCAAGTTTTTCCAATCCATTTTTTCAACAAATGATGCTGATATTTTTATCTTTATCTGACTCCTATTTTTGTTTTTCTTTATTAAAGTTCTAGGGTACATGTGCACAACGTGCAGGTTTGTTACATATGTATACACGTGCCATGTTGGTGTGCTGCACCCATTAACTCGTCATTTACATTAGGTATAACTCCTAATGCTATCTCTCCCCTCTCCTCCCACCCCACAACAGGCCTCGGTGTGTGATGTTCCACTTCCTGTATCCAAGTGTTCTCATTGTTCAGTTCCCACCTATGAGTGAGAACATGCAGTGTTTGGTTTTTTGTCCTTCAGATAGTTTGATGAGAATAGTGGTTTCCAGCTTCATCCATGTCCCTACAAAGGACATGAACTCATCCTTTTTTATGGCTGCAGAGTATTCAATGGTGTATATATACCATATTTTCTTAATCCAGTCTATCATGGACGGACATTTGGGTTGGTTCCAAGTCTTTGCTATTGTGAATAGTGCGGCAATAAACATACATGTGCATGTGTCTTTATAGCAGCATGGTTTATAATCCTTTGGGTATATACCCAGTAATGGGATGGCTGAGTCAAATGGTATTTCTAGTGCTAGATCTTTGAGGAATTGCCACACTGTCTTCCACAATGGTTGAACTAGTTTACAGTCTCACCAACAGTGTAAAAATGTTCCTATTTCTCCACATCCTCTCCAGCACCTGTTGTTTCCTGACTTTTTAATGATCGCCATTCTAATTGGTGTGAGATGGTATCTCATTGTAGTTTTGATTTGCATTTCTCTGCTGGCCAGTGATGAGCATTTTTTCATGTGTCTGTTGGCTGCATAAATATCTTCTTTTGAGAAGTATCTGTTCATATCCTTTGCCCACTTTTTGATGGGGTTGTTTTCTTCTTGTAAGTTTGTTTGAGTTCTTTGTAGATTCTGGATATTAGCCCTTTGTCAGATGAGTAGATTGCAAAAATTTTCTCCCATTCTGTAGGTTGCCTGTTCACTCTGATGGTAGTTTATTTTGCTGTGCAGAAGCGCTTTAGTTTAATTAGATCCCATTTGTCAATTTTGGCTTTTGTAGCATTGCTTTTAGTGCTTTAGACATGAAGTCCTTGCCCATGCCTATGTCCTGAATGGTATTGCCTAGGTTTTCTTCTAGGGATTTTTATGATTTTAGGTCTAATGTTTAAGTCTTTAATCCATCTTGAATTAATTTTTGTATGAGGGGTAAGGAAGGAATCCAGTTTCAGCTTTCTACATATGGCTAGCCAGTTTTCCCAACACCATTTATTAAATAGGGAATCCTTTCCCCATTTCTTGTTTTTGTCAGGTTTGTCAAAGATCAGATAGTTGTAGATGTGTGGTATTATTTCTGAGGGCTCTGTTCTGTTCCATTGGACTATATCTCTGTTTTGGTACCAGTACTGATCTATTTTTTTCAATTCAGAATCCCTGAAACTAAGGGAGAAGTACAGTTGTCATCCTAAATTCTCAAGACAAGGTGCGTCAGCTGGAAAACTACGAAAATAGATCAAGGACTGAGTTTTAGATCAAAATATGTCATGGATCTATTAAACTTTCTAATGTAGCTGAAATGAAGAGCTTTAACAGTGATGGCTTCTTGGTTCTTTGAAACTTGAAGTCAGCAGAAGGTTTTATTTTTCCTGGAAGTCTACTTGAGTGTAGATTCATGTTAACAGGTTTAGGTTATATACCTAAACACAAAAGTACAGTGAGCAAGTGAAGCTTTAAGCAAAAATTTGAGTGGTGTGCTTGAGCTGAGAACCACAGTAAGGTTTAATCAGAAAAAAAGGGTTCGACTTAGCAGTCATGTCGGACATTTCAAAGCCTTCAAATGGAGGAAGTGGTAATCTGATCATAAGTGCAAACACAATGTTTTCTTCCTGAGTTTTGAAGAACTTAAACTGGAGAGGCACTGTTACATCTTCTAGGATTTCGTCATACATAGAATGAATAAGATCATCGCTAGAACCAGGAAAGAGCAGGTAGAGCAGAATTTTCATGCATGCACTGTTGAGAAGCATCTAAGCCTGGAATATGAAGTACTGGGCTAGAGTAAACATCTCCTGACCTGTAGAAGTTGAGACTTTTCATAACCTGGATGTTGGTAAAAGAAATCTGACAGAGCTTTGTGCTTGTGCCCACCTTCATTCTGTTTCTTTAGTGCTGCTAAATGAACCGTAATGGAAACAAGTCAAGTCCTACTTAGAGGAAAATAAATGGTGGAGACAATGCCATTGGAATCAAAGATTAACCAATAAAAAGGGAATTAAAAATGTAAAAAATGAAAGTTTATTCTGAAGAAGCACATAGCACAAGTTACTGCTTTGCACTGGACTACTGTTTTTGCAGCTATACAAACCTTGGACTTACAGAGTGGAAATTATTGATAGCCAACTGACCACTATCATAGAGAAGCTAAAACTAAAAATATCTCTATCTTCTTATTTCTATCTAGCCTCCATATGCCACTAAATGCATGATCCTTGGCTGACATCTGTGGTGAGGGCCTGAATAATATTATGTTCTAAACTATGGTTATATTATTTTGCTTGTACTGCTGCTGTGGCACCTACAGACTTTTTTTCCTCAATCATATGACTGTCCAAGAAGTATTGTGATGATTCAATGTGTCCTATCAATTCTTTTTAAAGGAACCCAGTGTAAGACACTGCAGGTTACAGCTGCTGAAGGAACTACCATTGACTTAAAACTCCAACCCAATTGAAAATCAGCATAATAAGACATAATGGAGAGAATAAATTTTAAGTTTTCCTTAGGAATTTAATTTAGAAGCAAATTTATTCTGGGTATTAATTTTTCTTTAGCAATTTGATAATTAGAGGGTGTTCTGAAATTGCATATTTGGGTCATGTTTTCACTGCTGGCATTGTGCTATCTGGAACATTTTTATGCTATAATTTGACTGAATATGTAATTCCTTCTAAATTTTAAATAAATACAATTTGAGATATGGAATAGAATAAAAAAAACCAAAATTCTGAATAGTAGATAGATGTTTTAAGGTAGTCTTTTTACCCATTTCAGATCATTCTGGGAATAAAATAGGAATTGCCCACCATGGTTCAAAGAGGAAAATGGTGAGTTGTGGATGGTGACAGGGAGTGAATTCACAATGATGAGAACAGGACTGACCTTGCAAATTGTAGCTTTTCTCTCCTGTTTACCATAGGTTTAAGTATCAAGCCAAGTCATGAGATGAAAAGTTGGGGACAGTAAGGAAATTATTTTCTGACACTTCCTCACATTTTAGCTTCAACCCCTAAGATGGGAACTTCTGCTCTCTCCAATTGCCTCATTCACTGCCCCAAAAGAAGAGTGACAGATATTGGTGAGAGTCTGCCCTCTCTTGGTGAGAGTTAATGTGATACAAATCTTTTTATGAACTTTCTCCTTTAAAAACTCCATCTTCTTATGGCTACTCCATTCTCTTCCAATATTAATTCCATTCCTTTTTAATATCTGTCACCAGCTCCACTCCTATCATATATCACCTCAGTGGGTTGTTCTCCAGGGCCCCATCTTTTGTCCTTTTAGTGTTTTTCTTAAATGCAAATGGAGACATATCACTCTCCAGCTTAAAATATTTCAATGGCTTTCTTTAGCTTGCAGAGTAAACTCTGAATTCTTCAGCTAAGTCTTGATGGCTTCTTCTAAATACATGAGGAGAGACATGATCAAATTTATAGATCTGAAATATTACTGTGTTAGCAATGTGGGTAAACTAATAGGTACCCAGTAAATATTTGTTGAGTGAATGAAGGAAAGAAGGAATAAGGATATGAGACCTGGCTGAAGAATTTGTTGGAAAGAGGGAAGAAAGACCTAAGAGATAATAAGAAGGTAAAACCTGCAGCAAAGCTGACTAACTAGAGGTGGGATATTCGAGGAGGAAGATGATATCCAGATTTTTGTTTCATTTCTGATATTTTTCAAGAGAATAAGAATAATTTTAAGGAAGAATTCATGAGTTCAGTTTTAGAAATACTGATTCTGAGTTTTCAGCCATAGTACAATATAAATTATTTACTCCATCAATTTGAAAGCATTTACCTGAATACATAACGGTATTTTATGCTTTCTCTGTATCTGTCACACTTGTTCTGACTGCCTTGAGTACACTTCCAGACTTCTGCTCCTGACACTTTTGCATTCTTTGAAGCTTACTTTAAGAATCCTCTTTTTCAGAAAGGAACCATGCTCCTTCTAGCAATCCATAGTTAAATTAGACCCATTCATTTATGTGTCCTTCAATCCACATTTATTCTACTCAATATATATTTATTAAGTATCTACACTGTCCTTGCTCTGTTCCCCCACCTCTAAAGTAATATTTAATACATTACACTATAATAATTGACTTATATTTCTCTTCCATATACTACAAGCTCTTTGGATATGGGTACATGCTCTTAAATTTTCTAGAATCTAGCCCATTATTAGGTACACAAAAACTGATAAAGGTTACATAGAAAATGATTATGGGCCAGTCATTGCATCTCACACCTATAATCCCAGCACTTTGGGAGGCCAAGGAGGGCAGATCTCTTGAGCCCAGGAGTTCGAGACCAGCCTGAACATCATTCTATCATTCTGGGACCCTGTCTCAATGAGGAGAAAATAGAAAGGAAGAAAAGAAGAAAAGAAGGAAGGGAGGGAGGGAGGGAGGGAGGGAGGAAGGAAGGAAGGAAGGAAGGGGTATTAGTCAGAATTCTCTAGAAAGACATAACTAATGGCATATATATATTATAAAGGGGAGTTTATTAAGTATTAATTCACATGATCACAGGTCCCACAATAGGCTGTCTGCAGGCTGAGGAGCAAGGAGACCAGTCCAAGTTCCAAAGCTCAAGAACTTGGAGTCAATGTTCAAGGTCAGGAAGCATCCAGCACAGGAGAAAGATGTAGGTTGAGAGGGTAGACCGGTCTTCTCTTTTCACATTTTTCTGCCTGCTTTATATTCATTGTAGGCTGATTTTGTTACAGGTGGGTCTTTATTCTTAGAGCTCCCAAGATGGTGGCGGGCTGCTCCCAAGATGGTGGCGGCCGCTTCTAAGATAGCAGCAAGTCTTTTGTTCTGACCTGGGGTTCTTTGCCTCACAGATTCCAAGGAATGGAACCTTGGGCCATGCGGTGAGTGTTATAGGTCTATGAGAAGCCCTGGGTCACAGAAGAGAACCGTGGAACCCAGCGACTAGTGTTCAGTTTGATTAGGATGAACCTGGGAACTTAGCAGCGCAGGAACAATGGTGAGCCTCCAGCCCAGAGAGGAGCGGCAATGGGTGTCTCACTAGATCAGAAGCACAATGGACACCCCGACAGATCTGGAGGGGTGGAAGTCAATGGTAGGTCTGCAATGGTGGAGGGTGAGTGAAAGTTCAGCTCGAGCTGGAACAAACACGGACCAGAAGAGTATGCAGTTGCAAGATTTAATAGAGTGAAAACAGAGCTCCCATACAAGGGGAGGGGACCCAAAGGGGACTTCCCACTCCCGGCTCGAATGCCTGGGGTTTATATCCCAATCATTGTCCTTCCCCATGTATTCTCAGGCAATAGATGATTTGATTATTTCTTTACCTCCTGTTTTTAGCCTAATTGGTATTTTAGTGAGCTCTCTTTACTGCCTGATTGGTCGGGTGTGAACTGAGTTACAAGCCCTGTGTTTAAAGGTGGGTGTGGTCACCTTCCCCAGCTAGACTTAGGGATTCTTAGTTGGCCTAGGAAATCTAGCTAGTCCTGTCTCTCAATTTGATGGTGCCCACCCAGATTAAGGGTGGATCTGCCTTTCTCAGCCCACTGACTCAAATGTTAATCCCTTTTGACAACACCCTCACAGACACACCCAGGATCAATACTTTGTATCCTTCAATCCAATCAAGTTGATACTCAGTATTAACCATTGAAAGAAAGAAAAAAAGGAGGGAGGGAGGGAGTGAGGGAGGGAGGGAGAGGAAGGAAGGAAGGAAGGAAGGAAGGAAGGAAGGAAGGAAGGAAGGAAGGAGAAAGAAAGAAGAGAGAAAAAGAGACAGAAAGAGAGACAGAAAGAAAAGAAAAGAAAAAGAAAGAGAGAGGGAGGAAGGAAGGAGAGAGAAAAAGAAAGAAAGAGACAGAAAGAAAAGAAAGGAGAGGAGAGGAGAGGAGAGGAGAGGAGGAAGGACGGAGAGAAAGAGAAAGAAAGAGAGAAAGAAAGAAAGGGAAAGAGAAAGAGAAAGGGAAAGAGAAAGAGAAAGAGAGAAGTGATTGTAAAGAAGTGAATGCAAGAAACCTATTGATAGATACAGATGTCAAACTCTGAACAGTAGTCCCTTTAAGAATCTCATCCTTGTAGATTTTACTCTTAAGATAAGAAAACAGACAAACACAATGCCAAAGGTCAGAAACCAAACTGTGCATCAGTCTTAAGGAAGCAGGCATTAGTGAGGCTGGTAAGTTAACAAGCCTTGCAGGAAACAGAGGAGAAATCCTTGTAATAAACACCTCTCAAGTCAACTTCACAATGTTAAGCAATTGCCTGGAGCACATTTTATGTACCATTAAGAGTTAATTTCTTTGGGCCAGGGTTGAATTCATAAAGGAGTCGAACTCAGTGAAATACTGCTGGCATTATCATTCGTAGGTCTTTATTAGGTTGTGAGTAAATCTTCCATTATCTTAAAGTATATTACATCTTTCTTATAACTGTAATTCCATAACCTTCTTTGGCTACTAAATACTACCCTGTCTTGAAAATTCTTACAGCATTACTCTTTCAAAATCAAGTTACAATTCATCCCATATTTTCCAGAAATAAAAAAAAAAAAGTTACATAAAAATTGTCATTTGATTTTGTTTTCACACTTAAGTTGTCTAAGCTTGTCCAACAAGATCAAGATTCTTTTGTTATCAATGATTTTTGAACTTATCTAAACTAACTTTAAATGTTCTCTTTTAATAAGAGATGTACACTCATTCATTAGCATTTCTTTATAACAAGTATTCTTAAAGCCTGGTTTGTTTGCTTGTACAAATAGCTATTAAAGGGGATATTTAAAATATATATGTTTGCGGGCAAAGTAGCAAACACATAGTATTATTAAATAGTAAAATTTAGCTTTTAAGAATAAGTTTAAATTGGATACGTAAGTCATGAAAACATAAAAATATGCTAAAAGGCCATAGGACTTTATCATTAGTAGGTCTTTATTGAGTTTTGAACGAATCTTCCATTATCTTAAAGTATATCACAACTTTATTAAACTGTAATTTCATAACCTTCTTTGGCTACTACATATTACCCTGTCTTATAAATGGCCTCTGGATCAGAGAGATTTGAAGAGCTAAAGATAATTAAGAAAAACTTATTGAATATGATTGTTTATAAGGGGAGAAGAAAGGTTTATAGTTTGGTTGACTATGCAAATAGAAAAACCACTGAGAAACAGGAAAATAAAAATGAGAAAGAAATTTATCAAAAAGCAAATGAGTCTGGCCTCAAAGATATTGAATATATTGTTGCAGTGGAATATCAAAAATGACAGTGCACAATTATCCAGAACTTAAAGATATGAGAGTAGAATTTAAGGAGACAATGAATGAAATAAAAATCTACATGAGAGTTTTTTACATAGGATAAGGATGTATGACACAGTTAAGAACTCAGGGAGTAGAGATTTAGAGCAAGAAGGCAGAAATCATTGGAGCAAGTGAAGGAGAAGCAATCAGAAACAGAAGAAGTGTGGCCAAGATGGCACTGGGACAGGGCAGAGTTCACTCAGCTAGGTCCAGAGTCAGAAGCCATCAAACATATGGATGATGGTGGAGGTTCTCAGCTCAGTCTGAGGCATGCTTGTTACAGAACATAACACATTCCTCTCTGGAGTAAAAAACATAATAGAGGTGACCCCTCAGACTTTTTAATTGTTTTTTATGTGCCACCTCTACTTGTGATAAACAGTAAAAAATATCCACTCCCCAAAACACTCCACCCCCAAATAACCACATTCAAAAATCATGAACTTTTATCATTGCCAAAGTTACCCTTCAACCTTCAAACAAACACCATCTTGCTTAATCAAGAACTTCCCTTGCTTTAAGGGAGAAAGATGGGTGTATTCATTAGAACAGACAAAGAGACTGTAACAACCCCCAAAATCTAAATGGATTAGTAAAACAAAAGTTTATTTATCTTCCCCTCACAAAGTCTTTGTAGTTTGAATAACTCTTCAAGGAAAGTGTCCTCTGTGCTACTGAAGAAATTTTGATTTTATGACACCATGGTTGCAACATGTGCTCTATGTGCTCACCCCTGGAAGAATAAAAAGTTGGAATGTTGCCCAAGGGGTGTGGAGATTTTATTCTGTGTTAACTTGACCAATCTAAAAATGTTTCCCCAAAATCCCTTTCCCTTAAGTTTCCCCTGTTAGAGGTGGCCAAAAAAGAAATTCTCACAAGATTTGGAAAGCAAAAGTGAGAGCAGTGATTACATTCTGAAAGTTCTCCTGGCTAGACTAGTGAGAGACAGATGCAGAGCTATCATCAGATTCTACCTTGTTTTTGTTCTCTGCACACTGAGAGAGAAATGCAGAGGTATAGTAGATTCTGGCTTATTCTTGCTCACCCTCACTCCATGTCCAGCTCTTTTTCCTTCCTGCCAGCCTTTCTAATCAACGATAAGATCCAACCCATTCCCAGACACAGAGGCAACAGCTATCTATAGACTTCTCCAGCAGTTTTCCTTCACTGTCTCACACTGGCAGGCAAATGTATTCCCTGACAACCCCCAATTTATTCACTTGTGCCAGTGGCTCAGAAGTTCTGGTTAATGACTTTTCATTGATTCTCAAAATCTTCCTTTTACACTCTTATTTCTCTAACATTTCCTACAACTGTGCAAATTCTTAATAATAAATCGTTGTTCCATAATGCTCATAGTGGTTCTGCTTTCCTGATGGAAGCTAACTACTACAATTATTGGTACCAAGAGTAGTTCCAGAGAAACAGACCCAAATACCACTATAGACCACTAGTCAGCTATTCTATAGACAGGTTTATGGAGGTAAAGTCATTAATGAAGTTTTGAAAAGCATCTATCTCATCAAGTCCCTAAAATCAACTCATATTTCTTTGCCTGCTTTTGAATTGCATTATAGGTAAAGACATAATAAACAACTAGCAGAATCTCTACATTGGTTTCCTAACTCATAAAATAGGACTAGTATGGTGAGGAAGACCAACTAGAAACCTGTAGAACTACCTCTACAATCAGATTAATAAAGGCAGTTCCTCATTCCTTGGGGACATTTCAGGTATATGTGCCAACATTAAGGACTTGAAGGATACAGAGAGGGTGATTCCTACCACAAGTCTATTCAACTTGCACATTTGGCTTTTGTACAGAACAGAGGGATCCCGGAGAAGGATAGTGTATTACTGTAAACTTAAACTGGTAATGATGCATACTGTAAGCTTCAGTTCCACATGTGATTTATTTACTAAGGCAAATCAATACATTCCTGGGTTCCTGAAATAATAATGTTGATCCTGTGAATGCTTTCATTTGATATACCACCACAAATCTACTTCAGAACTATCTGTATCAACTCTGACATCCTATGTCATAATCTATCCTACAGGAACCTTCTTTGATCATCTCTCTGTTACACAAGACATCCTGATGGTCTACATTAATAATGTCAGGCTGATTAGATTTGGTGAGCAGGAAGCAGTAATTACCTTAAACACCCTGGTAACATACTCATATTCAAAAAAATTTCAGAAAAGTCTCTATGGGTCCAATGGTCAGGGCCATGTTATTATATCTTTTCCAAGGTAAAGAGAAAGTTGCTAAATTTGGTCCTTCCTAACACTGAGAAAGAGACTAAGTCTGGTGGGACTCTTTGGATTTTGAAGGCAACATATATCTCATTTGGGCATACTACTCTAACTCAATTATTGAGTAATCCAAGAGGCTGCTATCTTTGAGTAGAACTCTAACAATAGAAAAATGTGTAAAAGGTCCAGCTTTCCATGTAAGCTGTTCTGCCACTTAGACCTTATAATTCAGCAGACCTGTGATTGAAGTGTCTATGCTTTACAATGGAAATTTTGTAGCACTAATAATTTTTTTTTAAGTACAGAACTAAGATTTAGGAGCTAAGCTTCACCATCCTTTGTAGATATCACTCACTTTTGAAAAATAGCATTTGAACTGTGTTGGGTCCTAGTAGAGAATAGATACTTAACAATGGACTATCAAATTATCTTGAAAATTAAATTAACTATCAAGAACTAATTTTGGATTTAACTGCCCCCTAAAATTGGGAGTGAACAGTACAACTCCATCATCAACACCAGCAATTCCCTAAAAGCACAAGACGCATGAGTAAGAAATTCAACTTTCTATTTCTCTCCTTACATTTCCTCTACTCTATCAGCCCACAGCTGTGTGAGTATTTTTAATCAGTCGACTGAAGAGAAAGAAAGATGTGGCAATGGTTTACAAATGGTTCCACATAGTACATTGGCACTTTCTAAAAGTGGAGAGCTATTCCATTACTACTACTCAGGGAAAATCCCCCCAGCAGCTACAACTCTGAGCAGTGCACCTAGGATTTTTTTTATTTTGCCTAATAAGAGATGAACAGAGAGATCACAAGGTCAGGAGTTCGAGACCAGCCTGGCCAACATGGTAATACCCCGTCTCTACTAAAAATACAAAAAAATTAGCTGGGCATGGTGGCACATGCCTGTAATCCCAGCTACTCAGGAGGCTGAGGCAAGAGAATCACTTTAACCCAGGAGACAGAGGTTGCAGTGAGCCAAGATCACGCCACTGTACTCCAGTCCAGGTGACAGGGTGAGACTCCATCTCAAAAAAAAAAAAAAAAGAGAGAGAGAGAGAGATGGCCAGAGATATAGACCTATGCTGATTCTTAAGCAAAGGCTGACAATTGTTAGATAGTCAGGGACTTGGAAGGAACATGATTAAATTTGGTAAAAAGTAGTTCTGGAGAAGCAGCACGTGGATCAACCTCTGAAAAACAGACACACAGTGTGAGGATATTTGTGTCCCATATTAATGCTCACTGAAGACCTCCAGCAAGAGATTTTAATAATCAGGTAGACAACCTTATTCATTCTATAGATGTCAGTCACTCTCTTTCCTCAGCCACTTTGACATTCCTGTATCAGCTTACTAATAAGATAGTTATAGTAGTAAAAATAAAAGGCATTCATAATCTCAGCAACATATACTTCTACTCACAAAGGCCACTCTGTCAACAGCCACTGCTGAGTACTCAGCCTGAGAATAACAGATTAACACAGAGTTCCAACATGGTATACCATTCTCCAGAGTAAGCAGCCACCTCATGGCAGTTTGATTACATTGAACAATTTCTTTCAATTAAAGGGCAGCAATATTTTCTCACTTGATAAGATACTTTTTATGAATGCAGTTTTGCCATTCCAGTCCACAAGGTTTTAGTAAAAACTACCATCTGTAAACTTAGAGAATGCTTTATTTACTAACATGGTATATCATATAGCTTTGCTTCTCTCTGAGGAACTTCTTTTACAGTATGTAAAGAGCAATAATTATCTTTTGCTTATTGAATTTACTGATCCTACAATGTTTCCTGGAATAAATTGTTAAGACTCAAACACAATACCAACTGAATGGTCACACTTGATGGAGTGCTACAATGTCGTTCAGCACACACTATATGCTCTGAATCAATGACCAATATATGATGCTGGGATTTTTTCCCCATTAGTCAAGATTCATTGGTTAGGGAAACAGGAAGTGGAAGATGAAGTAGCTTCTCTCCCTGTTACTCTTAATTATCCAATAGCAAAATTTTTGCTTCCAGTCCCCATAACTTTTGGATCTGCTAGTTTAGAGATCTTGATTCCCTAGGAAGGAATGCCTCCAACAGCGCAGTAATTAAACTTAAAGTTTCAACATGATCTCCTCTGACTCCATGTCTCACATTCGAGGCACACTGATGTGGAAGGTAGGCTACCACAGCCTTGGACAGCTCTGCTACTGTGGCTTTGCAGGGTACAGCCTCCCTCCCAACTGCTTTCACAGGCTGACATTGACTGCCCATGGCTTTTCCAGGCACACAGTTCAAGCTGTTGGTAGATCTACCATTCAGCTACCACCATGAGACTATTTATAAAAATTACAACTACAGTAGTTGTATTTCCTCTTTACTTATATATAAATATATTTGCGTGTATATAGCCATATAAACATATATCCAAGAGAGGGGAAAATAACAAAGAAAAAGATTAGTTAATACAAGATACAGAGATTTGTATACAGACCTTTCTTTTTTTATTATCTAACATATGTTAATAGTGATTAACCTAATATGTCAATATTTTAATTACTAGAAGATATGAAAGCAAGAATGTGACTAATCTAGGAAGGGAATAAACACCACCCACAGATGAACAAAATGACTATGGGACTTTGTATCCTCTTTTGGTGGGAAGTGAGTGAATTGGAGGAGGGAGTTAGCAGGTTTTCAGTTGCATAAGAGATAGGTGCATCATGTTAGGTAGATTACTTACCTACTAGATGCGAATATAGATAAAAGACGTGTGAATGACACCAAGCTGACATGAGCTGGAGTGTGGTTGTTTTGTACTTTATCAACTTGTTTAACCTGGAACTATATTGCCCAGAATCCTCTTTCCCCATATGGTTCTCAGAGGTGGTCAAAAGATAATCCAACGTGACTCGGAAAGCAGAAGTGAAGCAGCCGCCATTACTCTTTGAAGTTCATCCTAGTTAAAGGTTGTAAGAAATATAAAGATCTTCCAGATTTTCATTTGTCTTTAATCTTGATGTTGAGAGACAGACACAAACATACCAGCGGATTCAGCTTCTTGCTCTCCACTCTGCATCCAGCTCTACTTCCAAATGCCACTGATGAATAGGATCCCCTATCCTTCAGCAGACGTAGAAACAGCAACCTTCCACAGTCACCAGCTCTCCTTTACACTCCTATTCCAGCAGCTGCATATGTGTTGCTTCACTAATTTCCTGGCAAGCTCTAACTTGTTCACCCACGTCAATGCATCAGAGGAGCTGAGAAGTGACTGTTCTACAGCTTCTCCCACAATTGTGCAAGGACTTACCATTATAATAAATCCCTACTCTACAGTACTGAGTAGTTCTGCTTCCTTGATTCCTTGATTTAGTCCTGACTGATACAGGAGCTTCTCAGGTCCCCAGCCACACAGAGACAGTCCATGGGCCAGAATAGTCCACAGTGCATTTACCTGCAAGGAAGCTGGCAAAGACTGAAGAACTGACAAGTGAGCAATGGTAATATCAACCATTTCTTTTTCATTTCCCAATGTTAGTTTATTATCTTAAAGAAAAAACAACCATTTACTCATTATTTTTAAAATTACCAGGAGTGAAAAATTATTTCTTATCAAAGTCTAGATGCGCCCTCTATCATCCTCCCAATAACCCCACTTAAGGGTAAGCCCTTTCTTTCATACGCAGGGTATAGGACAAACTGTTAAGACTGAAGTTACATTATGCCCATCTACAGAGGAGAATACAACTGAAAAAGTTAGTAAGAGGCAAAATCACTTTTAAATCAAAATTACTTTTAAAACAACAGTTTCAACATCCTTGTGGGGGGAAAAAAGAACAGACGTAAAAATAAGGACTAGATGGTGAGGAAACAGAGCAAAAGGCAGCCTGTTAAGAAGTGAACCAGTGGATGGAGGAGGAGAATGGTACATCAACTTGACAGAGTAATAAAATCCTTCAAAGGTTTTTCTGAGATAGGGAGGATGTGATTATGTTTATAGAAAACAGAATGATGTTAATTAACTCAAACTAACAAAGCGGAAAAGTAAACAACGTTTCAATAGCCAGAAAATATAGGACAAGACTAGAATCAAGAGCATAAGGACATAAGGTACAGAGGGTACCTTACAAATAACAGATCGCACTTCCCTGACCAATAAAGAAGAGGATAACAGGAGGAGAAATGGCAAAAAAAAAAAAAAAAAAAATCAACCAAGAAAGGAGTACAGTTTATCTCTTCCTTTCTTCTTCATTCTCTAACACACACCAACATCCATAGTCAAGTTTTTTTTTTTTTAAATGGCTAATAAATCGTTGACATAAAATCAAATTTTGAAAAGGAACACGTCTTACTCATATAGAGGTGCATCCTGGTTGAACCTAAATTAAGATTAGAAGTGTGAGGCCAACAGATGCCCTCTGCCTCTGCAACCACCATTTCCTGACTCACAAAGATAGAGGGAGAGGTGCATGGAACAAAAAGTGTCCTGGAAGAGTAATTTGGGGATGAGAGAGAAAAATGTTAAAAATAGCAGAGTATCTCATTTCATTAGCTGGAAAATTATAATCTAAATCCATGACTACATTGATTATAGTCATCAAACTTCCAAAAAAGGAAGAAAAAAGCATAATTAAGGAAAACATTAAAATGTAATCTAACCTTTAGTGTATTCACTCTAGAAGCTCATAGTCTACTGGCAAGTTTTCTGGGGAAATAATAAAACTTAGCTTATTTAATTTAACTTTTGGTCCTCAGAACCTTCATAAGATCAATAGCATGATTATACACTACTTCCTAACAGTAATAACAGTAAAAGCTGACATTAATAAGAACTTACTATGTGCTAGAAATGTGTTAGACTGTTTTAACTTACCATGTGTTAGAAAATAGAGCTAAAAGCTATATTGATCCCATTTAATCCTCATAATTCTAGAAGGAAAGCATTACTGTTATCTCCATTTCACAGATAAGAAAGTTGGAATTTAGTGATTTACCCAAGATCACACAGAAAGAAAGAAAACCTAAACCCACATCTTTTTGACATGCAATTCCAAGCGCACAGCCACTAATCTATGCCACTTTCTTACATTCACAGACCTCCAAAAATATCTAACCAACTTTAAGCACTGGCTGTTTAAATATGTATTTCCCAGAAAAATTTTTTTCTATATTTTACAAATTTTTCATGAATGCAAATATTTTATGAACCTCTACTTTAAAAAATGATTATTTTAGTTATTTTCTTGGTCCTGTTTTCTTTCAAAAAGACAGTCTCTGCAAACTCTAGGTATAATTTAAATTCAACCCGAGTTGAAAAGGGCTTCCCACTCTCCTGAGTCCTACTGCTATTGGCATGGAATTGCTGACCTAGTTCTAAAGCGAGGGATAAATGCACATGGCTGAAATGTAGTCTTTGGGGGAAGAGGAACGTTTTTGTTCATGCCCCTTTTACATAGAATGCTGACCTTTCAATGTAAACCATTTCTTATTGTAAATGTTTAACAAATAAAAACAATTGAGGTCATGCTTTACCAACAACGATCCATGCTGCTTTAACCTTGGTTTACCTTCTATGTTATAATCTGAATACCCTACTTGAGTTCAGTCTTGGGGAATAGGGCATTGTTCCATGTTGTATAAGGTAAAATATCAGACTTAATCCTATATACCTTTAATCTGGAAAATAAAATGCGTAGGTAGAAAACACTGCTCTCAACTTACTCTAAATCCAATAAAAAGAGGGAAAAGTACACTATCTGATGTTAAGCATACAGATATTACAGTTGTATTGTCGGCACAGAGACATTGGTTCCTATAATACAGTATCAGCAACACTTTAAAATTTTACTGATTAGAAGTATTGAAATTATAACCTGTGACACAAGTTTCAAAATCAGAAAATGCCTTCGAACTTGTTTTATAGTATATATGAGGAAAAATTGTTCAAAGGAATATTACAGAATTTAGAAATTGTTACCAAATATGCAAACATGCAAATTGGGAAGACAGGAAAATGAAGAACAGGCAGGACACAAGAATCTCAGAAATGGAAGGGAAAGGGCAGGCACTAAAGCATCTCTCTGTTTCTCCCATAAATCACCCATGTCTCTACTCTCTCCCTCGATCAACATCCTAGACTCGGACATGGCCCAGTGTGGCCACATTGCCTGCAGCTCTCATCTCAGGCTGTTAAGTACATACTCTCATCTGATGATCACAATTCCCAGTTGCCTCCACTGTGAATTGTTTGCTGCTGAGTTGAGTATTCATGCCAAAGATATGTTAGCTTCAACTGAAAGGCAAGTTTATCATTTTAATTTTGTTAACTTTTATTTTAGGTTCAGAGGTACATCTGCAGCTATGTTAAATGGATAAAATGTGTGTCATGGGATTTGTGTGTAAAGATTATTTCATCGCTCAGCTAAAAAGCATAATTCCCAATATGTAGTTTTCCAATCCTCACCTTTCTCCCACCCTGTACACTCAAGGAGGGCCCAGAGTCTATTGTTTCCTTCTTTCTGTCCATGTGTTTAGCTCCCACTTAGTGGAGTGAGGACATGCAGTATTTTGTTTTCTCTTCCTTTGTTAGCTTGCTTAGGGTAGTAGCCTCCAGCTGCATCCACATTGCTTCAAAAGACATGATCTAGTTCTATTTTTGTGTCTGTGTAGTGTGTAGATATACCACATTTTCTTTATCCAGTCTACCATTGATGGGCATTTAGGTGGATAATGTTTTTGCTGTTGTGATAGTGCTACAATGAACACACGCATGCCTGTTTCTTTAAGGTAGAATGATTTATATTTCTTTGGTTATATACCCAACAATACGATCACTTGGTCAAAGAGTAGTTCTGTTTTAAGTTATTTGAGATAATACCAAACTGCTTTCTACAAAAGGCTTCACTAATTTACATTCCCACCAGCAGTTTTAAGCATTCCCTTTTCTCCAGAGCCTCACTTTGTTATTTGTCAATTGTCATTCTGATTGGTATAAGATGGTATCTCACGGTGATTTTGATTCACAATTATCTAATGATTAGTGACGTTGAACATTTTTTCATATGCTTGTTGGCCATGGGTATGTCCTTCTTTCGAAAACTGTTCATGTCCTTTGCCCATTTGTTAATGAGGTTGATTTTTGCTCAATTTGTTTAAGCTCCTTATAGATTCTGGATATTGTTGGATGAATAGTTTGCAAATATTTTCTCCCATTCTGTAGGTTGTCTATTTAATCTTTTGATAGTTTCTTTTGTGTACAAAAGCTCTTTAGCTTAAGTAGATCCCATTTTTGTTTTTGTTACAATTGCTTTTGGAGTCTTCATCATGGAATCTTTGCCAGGGCCTATTCCAGAATGGTATTTTCTAAGCTATATCCTAGAGTTTGCCTACTTTTAAGTTTTACATTTAATTCTTTAATACATGTTGAGTTGATTTCTGTATACAGTGTAAGAAGGGGTCCAGTTTCAATCTTCTGAATATGGCCATCCAATTATCCCAACACCATTTATTAAATATGGAGTCCTTTTTCCATTGCTTGTTTTTGTTGACTTTGTCAAAGATCACATGGATGTAGGTGTGTAACTTTATTTCTGGGCTCTCTTTTCTGTTCCATTGGTCTATGTGTCTGTTTTTGTGAAAGTAGCATGCTGTTTTGGTTATGGTAGCTTTGTAGTATTCTTTGTAGTATAGTTTGAAGTCAGGTAATATGTCTCCAGCTTTGATCTTAGGATTGCTTTGGCTATTTGGATTCTTTTTGGTTCCATATTTTTAATATAGTATTTTCCAATTCTGTGAGGAAATGTCATTGATAGTTTGATAGGAATAGTATTGAATCTGTAAATTGTTTTCATCAGTATGCCCATTTAACAATATTGATTCTTCCTATCCATGAGTATGAAATGTTTTTTCATTTGTTGGTATAATTTATGATTTCTTTCAGAAGTGTTTTATAATTCTCATTGTGGAGCTCTTTCACCCTCCCTAGTTAGCTGTATTCCTAGGTATTTTATTCATTTTGTGGCCATTATAAATGGGATGGCATTCTTGATTTGGCTCTCAGCTTGGATTTTGTTGGTGTACAGAAATGCAACTGATTTTTGTACATTGATTTTTGTATCCTGAAATTTTTCTGAAGTTATTAGATCTAGGAGCTTTTGGGCAGAAAGTATGGGGTTTTTTTAGGTATAGAATTATATCACCTGCAGACAGAGATAATTTGACTTTCTTTCTCCCTATTTGTATGTCTTTTCTTTCTTTGCCTTGCCTGATTGCTCTGGCTAGCACTTCCAGTATTATGTTCAATAGAAGTGGTGAGAAAAGGCATCCTTGTCTTGCTCTGGTTCTTAAGGGGTATACTTGAGCTTTTGCTCATTCAGTATGATGTTGGCTGTGGGTTTGTCATAGATGGCTCTTATTATTTTGAGGTATGTTCCTTCAATGCCTGGTTTGTTGAAGGTTTTTAACCTAAAGGAATGTTGAGTTTTATCGAAAGATTTTTTTCTGCATCTATTGTGACAATAATGTGATTTTTTAGTTCTGTTTATGTGATGAATCACATTTGATTTGTGTATACTGAACCAACTTTGCATCCAAGAATAAAGCCTACTTCGTCATGATGGATTAGCTGTTTGATGTGCTGCTGGATTTTTTTTATGATTTTTTGCTTCTATGTTCAACAAGAATATTGGCCTCAAAAGCTCCTTTTTACACATCTGGTAAAATTCAGCTGCGAATCTGTCTGATCCTGGGCTTTTTCTAGTTGGTAGGCTTATTTCTAATTTCAGAACTTGTTATTGGTCTGTTCAGGGTTTCAATTTCTTCTTGGCTTAATCTTGTGAGGCTGTATGTTTCTAGGAATT
Source organism: Macaca nemestrina (assembly GCF_043159975.1). Taxonomy (NCBI): domain Eukaryota; kingdom Metazoa; phylum Chordata; class Mammalia; order Primates; family Cercopithecidae; genus Macaca; species Macaca nemestrina. The sequence goes on along the minus strand of NC_092135.1, from coordinate 78,139,552 downwards.
CATCAATTTCTTCCAGTTTTTCCAGGTTTTTTGTTTTTGTTTGTTGTTGTTGTTTTTGCATAGAGGCATTCATACAAGTCTGAGGGTTTTTGTATTCCTGTATGGTTAGTGATAATATCCCCTTTGTCATTTATGATTGTATTTATTTGAATCTTCTTTTTTCTTTATTAGTCTACTGGTCTATCAATCTTATTTATTCTTTAAAAAAATAAAACTGCTGGATTTGTTGATCTTTTGTTTGGTTTTTAACATCTTAATTTCATTCAGTTTAGCTCTGATTTGGGTTATTTCACGTCTTCTGCTATTTTGAGGGTTGGTTTACTCTTGGTTTTCTAGATCCTGTAGGTACAATGTTATGTTGTTAATTTGAGATATTTCTAACTTTTCGATGTGAATGTTTAGCACTATAAACTTTTCTCAATACTGCTTTAGCTGTATCCCAGAGATTCTGGTATGTTGTATCTTTGTTCTCATCAGTTTCAAATAATTTCCTGATTTCTGCATTAATTTCTTTGGACAAAAGTTATTCAAGAACACATTGTTTAATTTAAATGTAATTGTATGATTTTGAAATATTTTCTTAGTATTGATTTCCATTTTTGTTGCACTGTGGTCCAAGAGCGTGGTTACTATTTCAGTTTTTTTTTTAATTTGCTAACAATTGTTTAATGACTGACTATGTGGTAGATTTTAGAGTATGTGCCATATGCAGATGAGAAAAATGTATATTCTGTTGTTTTTGAGTAGAGAGTTCTGTAGACTGCTGTTAGGTTCATTTAGTCAAGTGTTGAGTTCAGGTCCCAAATATGTTTGTTAGTTTTCTGCCTTGATGATCTGTCTAATACAGTCAGTGGGGTGTTGAAGTCTCCCACTATTATTGTGTGGTTAACCAAGTCTCTTCATGGGTTTCTATTAACTTGCTTTATGAATGTAGGTGCTGCTGTGTTGGGTGTATATATACTTAAGAGAGTTAGGTCTTCTTGTTGAATGGAACACTTCACCATTATGCAGTGCCCTTCTTTGTCTTTTTTGGTCATTGTTGGTTTAAAGTCTGGTTTGGCAGGGCATGGTGACTCACACCTGTAATCCCAGCACTTAGGAAGGCCGAGACAGGTGTGTCACCTGAGTTCATGAGTTCGAGACCAGCCTGGCCAACATGGTGAAATCCCATCTCTACTAAAAATACAATAATCAGCCAGGCATGGTGGTGTATGCCTATAATCCCAACTACTCAGGAGACTGAGACAAGAGAATTCCTTGGACCCAGGAGGTAGAGGTTGTAGTAAGGCGAGAGCATGCTACAACACTCTAGCCTGGGTGACAGAGTGAGACTCCATCTCAAAAAAAAAAAAAAAAAAAAGTCTGTTTTTCTTTCTGAAATTGAATAGCAACCCGCCCTTCTTCTGTCTCCCATTTGCTTGGTAGATTTTTCTCCATCTCTTTCCTTTGAGCCTATGAGATGAATCTCTTGAAGACAATCTACAGTTGAGTCTTGCTCTTTTATTCAACTTGAAAGGTAATTTTAAAGAAGGGAAACTTTGATAGTAAAAGCAACCTTCCAAAGTGCACATCTACCTCTGCCTATGAAAAGGACAACAGAAACAAAAAAGTAAGATACAGGCATTAGGCTACACAGATGGTTCCCCACTTGTGATGGTTTGACTTACAATTTTTTTTACTTTTCAATGGTGTGAAAACCGTGTGCATTCAGTACAAACCATACTTTGAATTTTGAGTTTTGATCTTTTCCCAGGCTAGTGTCATGGGTACAATACTCTCTTATGATGCTGGGTAGCAGGAGCCACAGCTCCCATTTGGCCATGGGATCATGATGAACAACAATGCTCTATAGTGAACTACGTTGCTAGATGATTTTTACCAACTGTAGGCTTATGTAAGTGTTCAGAGCACATTTAAGGTAAATGAGACTAAGCTATGATGTTCAGTAGGGTAGGTGTATTAAATGCATTGTTGACTTATAATATTTTCAACTAACGATGGTGTATCAGGATGTAATCCCACCGTAAGTTAAAAAGCACTTGATCTGTATACTGTATATTTAAAGTTCAGATGAGAAAAATAGAAAACTTTTATAGTGGTACCTGGGGCTTGCCCAAATACAAAAAAAAAAAAAAAAAAAAAAAATCCAGATCAACTTTTCCCCATTTCTAATACAGATAAAACATTTTATTTTGTTTTTTAGATTACTGCAAATTAAGAACAAGTGTTTAACAATGCTTTTGCTTTTGGCTTTTGAATCCAACAAAGCCTGCTTTAATAACATTTAATATTTAAATTAATAATTAGACTGGACACAGTGGCTCACACCTATAATCCCAGCACTTTGGGAGCCAGGGCAGGAGGACTGCTTGAAGCCAGAAGTTTAAGACCAACCTGGGCAACAAAGTGAGACCCCCATCTCTCTATAAAACATGAAACAAATGAGCTGGGCATGGTGGTACATGTACTCAGGAGGCTGAGGTGGAAGGATTGCTTGGGCCTGGGACATCAAGGCTACAGTGAACCATGATTGTACCACTGAACTCCACCCTGAGTGACAAAATGAGAGCCTATTTCATAAAAAATAAATAAATCAATAAATAACTAAATTTCACAGCTTCAACATGCACATTTTCAAATGCACAAGTTTCTGTATAACATGTAGAACACAAGATTCAGTCCACTATTTACAAAAATATTTACATGACATCCTGAGAATAGCGTTTCAATTGTAGTTCAAGAAAACAAAATCTTTTAAAAACAAAATATTTTAATGCAATTTTTATTAAATTGGGTTTTGCATGATAGACTCATAAAATATTAGTTATTAATTAAAAATCAGGCCAGGAGCAGTGGCTTATGCCTGTAATCCCAGCACTTTGGGAGGCTAAGGAGGTGGAACACCTGACCTCAGGAACTCAAGACCAGCCTGACCAACATGGTGAAATCCTATCTCTACTAAAAATACAAAAAAAAATTACCCGGGTATTGTGGCACGAGTCTGTAATCCCAGCTACTCGGGAGGCTGAGGCAGGAGAATTGCTTGAACCCAGGAGGCAGAGGTTGCAAGTGAGCCAAGATAGTGCCATTGCACTCTAGCCTGGGCAACAAGAGCAAACCTCCATCTAAAAAAAAAAAAAAAAAATCAAAATTTCTAATATGTTTCAAGTATACCTCTTATGTATATTTCTAAAATTCAGTGATTCAACCATGTATGTATAATATTATATAAACTACCTCAATCATAAATCTATGTGAAAATATCATGGGTGCTATTGTTTTTCATTTGCTGTAGAGACATCTATTAATTTAGCTTTTTTTTTTTTTGCTTAGATTCTACAAAGTATTTTCTATTTTCCATGGAATTCTTAATACCATGCTTTCAATAAAGAAGACATTTTTAAACACACTGATTATCATCTTTGGCGATCTATCTTTCCCTTATCTACAATTCCATAAGTTTTATTAAGCGCCCACTTTGTGAAAAGCACCATACTTAGTGATACAATTAGGTTTTAGACTGGCTTTAATCAGCCATTAAACCTCCATTTTATTCTCTTTTCCTATAATTCCCTAACAGATTAAGAAATACATACATGAAATGGTAAGTCCTTAGATAATTGAGGATTGATTACATTTCCTAATAATACACCTAATTTAACTGGGTTGCCTTTGCTGCTATATACATTTTATTTCAGGATTCCTCCCTTATTATCTTTCTCGGAGCATCTAAAAATGACAAGTTCAAGGAAAAAAACAACTAACATTTTTGTTTGTAATTAAGCACTAGAGTCATTTTGAATTGATTTTTCTTTAAAAAGAATTGTAGAAATTTAGATTTTTTTAATTTTCAAGTTTTGTGAAGCTGAATTTGCTGCTACTTTAGTTAAGAAATATTTCTGTGGATGAAAACACTGCCAACTAATATTTAGCCAATCGTGCAGATTATTTTGTGGTTTTTAAACTGTGTGTATTATGACTCTAAATATAGTATGAAAGGTTTTACAAATTTTATCATCTAGAATTTACGTTCTAACTTTTTTCAAAGTAGCTATTAGTATAAGTAAGCCCCTATTTCCACTTTTCCTCTTGCCATATTAACAAGTATTGTTTATTTAGCTTTAACTACATTTTGGAAACTTTTTTACAATAATAAATCTAAAACTTAAGCCTTGGTTATAGCATACTAATATTTTATTATTGCCCACACTTGCAGATCTTGAAGAATGAAAACAATCCAATGAGAACCAGTGAGCTAAGTACAGCATACACGTGTCCAGAGCAGGAAAGCCATAGACTAAAATTCTGAGGTAACCTGACTTAGAGAGGACAAACAAGGTGCTAAGACCAAATCAGGAACTCAGTGTTCTAGGCTCAGGGGTGAGCAAGTTAAGACCATTATGTACTAAGAAATAGATCCAAAATCAAAGGAAGAGGTCAGAGGTCAGTTATTTAGCAAGAGTTAACAGTAATTTTTCAAACTGAAGTTGGTGACAGAACAGAGGCAGAGATCAAGGGGGAATGGGACAGGCCTTCAGGTCAAATAGAAAAAAAATAAAACAGGACGTACTATACCCAAGAAAAGCAAAAGTCAAAGACAACAAGGCAACAAGAGAACAGGAAGTAACAAGAACACTCCATAGAAGCTCTATCCAAGAGAATTTTCTGTGATAATGGAGAGTTCTAACCTTGAGCCTCCAATGTTGTGGCCCAGCCACATGTGACTTTTGAGCCCTTGAAATGTAACAAGTACAACTAAGGAACTAAATTTTTGAATCTTATTTTAAGTAATTTAAATTTACATTATCATTTGTGGCTACTGTCTTGAACAGTTCACCTCTATGAGCATATATCACGGGCTCTGACTGAGCCTCATGAATTGTGTTTCTTTTACCATAGGACCTCCTGCAAGGGCCCGATCACACTGTTGCACTTCCAACAGTTTAAAAAATGCAGCTCCTTTCACACAGCATCTGATAACTACCTACTCTTCATTGTTTCCCATGACAGCTATATCCAACTGGGATAAAATGTTGGTATCATAGGGGTATGTTAGATAACAACATTGGGTTGATGTGCAGAAGGTTTCTTGGCTCCCAAGTAAATCTCTTGTGCACCTACCAATATGCATCTCCCGATTATTCCGCTGCCAGCAGACACAGCTTTCACTGGCTACACACCCGGGAGTAGGCATGGAAGTGGTGCTCCTTGCAGATACGGTCTTGAAAAGGAGAAATTAATAGAAAATTGGGAGTATTCAAAGGGATAGGTGGAATGGTTGGAATGCTGTCTCCTATCTGTTCCTTTCTAACAGATAGGAGACAGAATTTATGAGGTACTATCCTAGGAATATGTTACACAGTGTTCCGAAGAAAAAGGTAGTTACTGACAGTTTATGGCATTCTTACATCTCAAATACATTGGATAAAAATGCCATAGAAAAGAACATAGGCTCTGCAGTTGGTAAACTGAATATTGATGAAATTCCACTCTTTTCCATCCCAAGTAGATTATAAATCCAGTGATGCTGCTCTTTGCAGGTCTCAGAGGGCTTGAACTTCAAGTTCAGAGTGAGAATAGATGTCTGAACTCTATGAATAAAAGAGATAATACACCTGCATTTTCTAGGTTGGGTACAGGGAGGAGAAAGGAGTTGTTCCACCCTATATACTCACACTGAATATATGACACTAATTCCAAATAATTTGGGAACAGCATGAAGATATCATCTGTGATAACTAGTCCTGTTATATTCCCACTTCCTAAAACAGTGCCTGGAACATAGCTGACACTCAGTAAGGGTGAGTTGACTGCCAAGCCATGACTGCTCCAGCCTGGACTGTGCATTGTTCTGAAAATGGTATTGTCGGGTTGATGAAAATGTCTCCATCCATGTGGTCCATCTGTTGTAGATTTCTGAGTCTTCTAAGGCATGGATGAGGATTAGGTAATGCAGCACATTTTAGCTATCAAAAGTAGAGCACAGACTTCTTCCAAGAACATGAATTAGACCTACTTTTCTCTCTTCCTGCTAAGTACAACTAAAAACCCTGGATATTATGTTTTAAAGAAACATAAAAGGACTCTGAAAGTTAGAAAGAAGAAACCTGACCAGCCAAGGACCATCTCAGGACCCAAGAAGTGACATGGTTGTAAGTTCCTTGGGTTTTCTTCATGCCTTATTTATCCCTGATTTGGAGTTAAAGAAGCTGACAATCTGAAAATAACTATGGGCGCAATCGAAGAAAAGAAAAAAAAGCCCTTCTGTCTTTAGCCAAATAACCAAGAAATAGCCAGGCTAGTGAGACAGAAAACTTTGACAGTAACTGTTCTACTCAAGGCAAACACCATAGAAAACACTGGGGCCTCCTACAAAGGCCCAGTGGCTAGTTTAGACTTTTACCATCATAAGACTAGAATGAGATGTCCCCAAACCAGTGCCAGAGAAGACCAAGTAGAGTGTTGGGACTTTCATTTCCATCAGCTGGCAATGAAGTAATCTCCCAAAAATATAGGTGGAGAACATATAGGGAGACAGAATTTCTACCACTACCCAGAAATAATGAGGTGTCCCTCCATATCCCTACTGGGGTGGTATCAGTGAAGGCCTAGTAGACGGTTAAGATATTCATCACTGCCCAGTGATTTTGAGGCCACCTTCACTGTAGTACCAATGGACGCCACATGGGGAACCAGAAATTTCACCCCCACCCAGCAGTAACAAGGAACCCTCATGTTGGGTGTCAATGGTGATCAAATGGGAAAGTTAGACATCTTCCTTCATTTGGCTGTAACAAAGCCCGTGTCTTCTCCTCTCTTTCCATGTCAGTGCAGTGTCAGAGAAAGACAGCTAAACAGACTTAAATAATATCCAGACTCTCAAAACATAATTTGAAAATATTCAAACCCCTAGCAAGAATAAATAGAGACAAGACATAAATTACTAATAGGAATGAAACAGGGGATGTCACTACAGAACCTACAAACATCAAAATGATAATAAGAGTTACAATGAACAATTCTATATATCTCCAACTTAGATAAAATTGACCAATTTCTCAAAAAACACAAACTACTATGACTTACCTAATATGAAATAGATAATTTAAATCGTTCTACAATACTGAGAAAATTACATTTATAATTTTAAAACTCCCCAAGAGAAAATTTCAGACCCACAGGTTTTTCACAAATTTCTGCCAAATGTTTAAGGAAAAGTAACACCAATTCTACAAATCTCTTCCAGGAAATAGAAGGGAAGGAAACTTTTTGACTCACTTTATGAAGCTAGCATTACCCTGATACCAAAGCCAGACAAACACAGTACAAACAAACAAACCAAAAAAAAACTACAGACAAAAGTAGAGACATAAAAATCCTTAACAATGTTTTAGCAAATAAAATTAAGTAATACATAGAAAGGCTCCTATACTGTGACCACATGTGGTTTGTTCTATGGTTGCCAGGGTGATTCAATCTTCAAAAATTCAATGAATGTGATCCATGTTAACAGGCTAAAGAAGAAAAAATCACATGAGCATATCAAATGATGCAGAAAAAGCATTTGATAAAATTCAACACTCATTCATGATGAAAACTCTCAGAAAAATAGGAATAAAGGAAACTTTCTCAACTCGACAAAGATCTACAAAAAACCCTACAGCTAGTATTCCTCTTAATTGCGAAAGACTGAATGCATTTTCCATGAGACTGAAAATAAGGAAGTCTGCTGTCACAATTTTTATTCAAAACAGTGCTGGACAAACAAATGGAAAAACATTCCATGCTGAAGGATAGGAAGAATCGATATCATTAGAATGCCCATATTGCCCTAAGCAATTTATAGATTCAATGCTATTCCTGTCAAACTGCCAATGTCATTCTTTGCAAAACTAGAAAACCCTATTTTAAAATTCATATGAAATCCAAAAAGAATCCAAATAACCATGACAATCCTAAGCAAAAAGAACAAAGCGGGAGGCATCATATTACCTAATTTCAAACTATAGTACAGGGCTATAGTAATCAAAACAGCATTGTACTGGTACAGAAACAGACACATAGACCAATGGAAATAATAGATCTTTAACAAAGTTGACGAAAACAAGCGCTAGAGAAAGAACTCCCTATTCAATAAGTGATGATCTGCTAACTGATAACTGGCTAGCTATACACAAAAGATTGAAACTGGACCCCTTCCTTACACAATATACAAAAATCAACTCAAGATGGATTAAAGACTTAAATGTAAAACCTAAAACTATAAAAATCCTGGAAGACAACCTAGGGAATACCATTCTGGACATAGGAATGGGCAAAGATTTCATGACCAAGATGCCAAAAGCAATTGCAACAAAAGCAGAACTTTACAAGTGGGACCTAATTAAACTAAACAACTTCCACACAGCAAAATAAACTATCAACAAAGTAAACAGACAACCTACAGAAAGGGAGAAAATATTTGCAAACTATGCATCTGGTATAGGTATAATATCTGGAGAGGTATATCCAGAATGTGTAAGGAACTTAAATTGAGAAGCAAAAAACCCATTAAAAAATAGGCAAAGGAAATGAACAAACACTTTATAAAAGAAGAGCCTTTCAAGAGCATACTAAGAGGTGTCTAACACTAGAATGAGTTGCCTAGACAAGTGAGTTTCCATGTAATGTGTTCAAGTAGGAAGAATGTTGCAAAAGGCATGACTGCATTTGGAGACTGGACCTCATTAGGAAATCAAAGTCAAATGCCAACAGGAAGCTAGGTAAAAAATATGAACTATTAAAACATACTGGGTGATTGTCGCCTTGTGAGAATGCTGAACTGGTGGAACTACCTCTAATGTTTCAAGAGAAGCTGGAAATCTGATTTTCTATATGACATCTCCCAATAATTTGCCTACTATGTCCAAATATTATGATCTAACACTGTGTAGTCCAAATAAAACATATCTAGAACTTGTTATATTGTTTTAATTGTATTAATTCAAATGAATAAGAAATGGTTTCTATTATTGCATCCCTGCATTGTTAATTTCCAAAAACCTCTTATGCTGATAGTCCATCACAAATTGCTGTTTCCATGAAAACATCTTAAGAATAAATATCTCATTTTCTGCAATTTGTATTTAATGTTAAGGGTGCAATTAGAGCAATTCTTTGTGTTAAGATCTGCACATGATGACTCTTTTTTTTTTTTTTTGGAAGTTATTTATGAAAGCTCCAATTTTCTTGCAGAAAATTTTCTATCACATATTCAGTCAAATAATGACATGTTTCATTGCTCAAATCTACTTCATGAGGGTGTGCTTTTCTTCAGACATGATTAGAACTTTCTTGAGGGAAAGTGTCAAGTCTTATAGTTCATTTTTCTATCTCAATTTGCTTACTAAAGTTTGGATCACACATCAAGTGCTCAAATATGACTACATCACAAGGATTTACTTACCACCAGACTTTGTGTCCAATAATATAATTGAAGATATTCCTGGCCTAAAAGGGAAATGGTGGGACAAATGAGTGGGGAGATTGATTAGTCCTACCCTCTATAGACTCTTACCATCAATGTTATCACACCCTCCCAGACCATCAGCAGGTCTTTTCCTCTTGACTTTTCAGCACCATTTCTGTCTCCCCCGGAGTTTTCAGGAGTTCCCCAACAGACTGTGGTTGAGAGTATCCACTCACTGTTTTAAATTAAAAAAAAAAAAAAAATGAAAACAATCAGGCAAACTGTGTTTGATGCAGTTTACATAACTGTGGCCTTGGAAGGAATTTGCCTTATACAGCGAGATGGGATTTATCAACCAACAGTGGAGGTAAGATGTTCCTATTCATTACATTTCTATCTTCTAATTTCAAGTAGCTGTTATGGTATCAGTGTCTATAATGTCTATGGCAATTTGAGTGTCCTGTGGCAGATGCAGGGTTTCTGAAAATCAGGTGGAGTAATGGAAAACATGGCAGGTGGCATCTGACAGCAATTAAAAAACTCTGAGCTCACAGGGGATTTTTCTTCAACCTTTTCTACTTGCCTATCAGATACTGAGATTTTGACCTATGAAAACAATTTTGTGTTTAAAGAATATAAAATTACTAGAATTTAGATAATATCCTAAGGAGGAAAACACACACATACACACAGAATCTTCATTTGCCCTTAAAAAAAAATGAAACATTTTAAAGGGCTATCCATAAGGTCTTTGAAAATCAAATATGGTACTCTTTTAAGCAGGTGAGGAAGGGTAAAGTTTAGCACTATTGGTATCTAGAGACACTTCATCAAAAACTACTTTTAAGAATGTTTAGTTCCACAGAAAGAGTCTGAGAATCAAAACCTGGTTTCAGAATGTCCACCTACCAAGAGTGAAAAGATGTTAAGCTGTTGGGCTTTAGGCAGCGTGCCCTGGGCAGGGCTCCTGACTTTTTGAGACAGAGCAGTGTTCATGTCACTGATTCCTGAACTGACTGAGTTGTGTTCTGCCTTCCCTCCCAGGAGGCTTCATTTCCTTTAACTTTTTCTTTATTTCTGTCAAACTTATCCACACTTAGCACATTCTTTCACCCAACTGTTGTTCTAAACATGACACATCCCTTTCTTCTCTACTGATGTGGTAACTGTTATTTGGCCTTCTTGAATGTGTTGTTTTATAGAAAGAAAAAAAAGACAAAAAAAGGCCTGTGTCCTACTGAGTATTTCAGCTTCAAAAATTATTTCTGAGGACAAAAGCTGCACTGGGAAGGGTTGGCCAGAATTCCAGACGTAATGGTATGTAAACCTCAATACTAGAATAGTCTTCTCAGATCCTGAAATGCCGCAGAGCAGCACAAAGGAGAGAGACATGCTCTCTGGTATTTCATGTCACCTTTTAGTCCTGAAAGAACAAAGGTTACAAAATGATAGACAATTTCTCTCAACGTGCAGTTCCTTTGCTGACATTAAGTGTTAGATCTAAGTCCAGTGAGAGCAATAGCAACAGTGTTAACATGGGCTTTCTATTTTTATTTTTTCAACCAACAGTAGAAATGAAGGCAATTTCTTGTTGAGCTGGATTACTGAACCAGGCTCCTAACTGGTCATGTCCTTCTGCCCTTGTTTCCCCCACCCTCTACTTTATTTTCCAAGAGTAGCCAGGATAGTAAGAACATCAGATGGTGAACTGCAAAAAGCTGCAATAGAGCTGGGGTTAAAACTTGGAGTTGAAGCCCAAGTTTTACACCATCCCTTCACCCACTCACCCCTTACTGCACTGATATTTATCATTCCCTCACTCCCTCACAGGGCTCCAACCACAACAGTCTCCACTGTCCCTTGCATACACTGGGCATGCTGTAGTGTTAGGGAATTTTCACTAGCAGGGCCCTCTGCCAGGACCACTTGCTCATCAACACTACTGCCTTCAAGAATTTGTGCAAATATCAGCATCTGAAATATCAACATCTCAAAGAGACCCACTTTGAGCATCCTATAAAAACAGAAATTTATTTTTCCCCTGTATTTACTATGCTTCCAACTCTTAATCCTGACCTTTTTGTTTGTTCGTATTATTTATTACTTACTATTGCATATTATTTATTTTGTTTACTGTGTGCTTACTGTGGAGGTTAACAAAGACAGGAACCTTTGTTTTATTCACCGATTTAACTCAATTCCCTAGAACCGTGCCTAGCATATGTGTAGGAGACACTCAAACTTGTTAAATACATTAGTTAATGGTAAATTGGTGTATGTATTATTTCTTTGAAGATAACAAAGGTATTATTCTGGAAAGAAGAAAAATCACATTGTTAACAAGGTGATTGCAATTCACAGTCACTGGAGAATCAAAAACTGCCTATTTTCTGAATTCAAATTCATAGACTTTTGTTTTTTCCCCCAAAGATTCATGGAAGATCCTCGATATCTCTAGAATAAAGGTAAGCAGTAAAGTTCCAAGCAAATTTGAGTTAGCAAGCAAATTGGAAATTTGGAGAGCATTTTTTAATTGCCTTCATCTAGGAAATCATACCCACCTTCACTCTCAGACCAGTTGCCCACCATTAGCTGCAAAAACATGGAAACTAGAATTTTGGTGTTATATCAAAATTCTCTCCCTGCACTGTGGCTCAGTATGAAATTTTGTCCTGTTTCTTGGTGCTCGTGTCAGTCAGACTCCTTCCTTGCTCTGGGCCTGTGTCCCTGACTCATGCTTTCTGGTCTCTTAGCAATGCCTTGTAGCCCTTGTTTTCTAATCTCCTGGCTCTCTGGGTGGGTCGCTTGACTGTGCAGACTCATGCCTCTAGCTTGTTTCTTGAGCCCTGGCTTATTTTCCAAATCCTGAAATATATGGTGGATCCAGAGATGTATTACTCAGATCTCTCTTCTTGGAAGAACTTGTTGATTGGGTGTGGTGAGTGCTATCTACAGACCACCCCCAACTGTCAGCCTCATCAGGGACTGCCTCAGCTGCAAAGTGCTGTCTGCCCATGGTCACAATCTTCCATAGGACAACATGCTTCCAGGGACGGCCCAGTGATAAGTCCTCTCAGGAGGAGTACTTGCTCCAGAGCTCCCAGCCAGTTTGCTGAGACATAGCCAGCCAGGTATCACAAAATAACTTCTCCCTCTCCCAATCCCATTTCCACTCCTTTCCTTTAAACATCTTGTATCTCCAAATGCCGTCTCACTCTCTGCTTCTAGAGAACCCAACTGACAACAACCTCCAACACTCCTAACTCAGATTTCAAAAATGGGACTTGGAGAGGTGGAAAGCAGAATATATGTGAGCAACACTCGGACAGCTACGTGACACATGGAGAAGACTGATCTACCATTGAAGCAATGCTAAAAGCAGTAATGAGTCCTCATTACGTTGTGTATTTTCAATAACTGGTGATAAGAACGCTATTTTGCTCCCTTAAAGTTTTGAGCCAAAAAAACCTTCCAACTCACCCTCTGGAAAATCTCCCTTTAAGTTGATAATTTATTTTAAATAAAATAAAAATGCATTAATTATGAAGACATGATCAGAACACAGGTTAGGTTCTAGATGAGGGCCTGGAAGACCTGGATTTAATAGATCATAGAATTGATAAGGATTTAATCCTGAAATTTTATATTAACAACATCCATTTGTCTGAAATGTACTTTCAGCTATATAAACTTTCACTTTTCAAATAATTTTAGAATAGAGTGTGCCCTTTTTATATTTGAGATACAGTGAAATTACTAGTAATATTCCTGTTGCTGGTTGGTAACACCTTGTGTTGGGTGAAATCATTCATCCCTACTTTATTGTGACATTTCCTTACATTATTCAAGGTAAAACTGTCTTTGATCCAATGCTTCTAATATCTAGGAGACACCTTAGCTGGATCCCAAACTTTGCATAGGTGTCGCCTTCCCTTTGCTTGATGGTGAGCATAGTTAGCAATTTTCAATTCCTTTCTACTCACTACGTGATCCTCTGAGTGGCTGATTTCTGTGAGAAGTCCATTTGGCTTGGCCCCTTAGGAACGGTTCTGAATTCCAAAGGCTTCTTGTTTGAAAATTCATGAGCTTCTCAATGATGCAGTTCCTTTTTTGGCTGCCCTACTGCTCAGTTAGTTCAGACAACAAGCTGCTTAGAGACGGATAATTCTTCCTTTTAACTGCCAAAACCTACAGGGGGGTTGGTATTTTACTGCTATTGTGGAATTTTCAGAAGTTTGGAAAACAGAGCATTTTATTTTTTGTTTTGTTTTGATATAGGACGTTTTGACAATGGCTTTGGCAGTGATACAAAAATCTCCACGCTTCTAAACCAGAATAACATTTGCAGCCATCTGGCTTCCATGTAGCACCCTTGGAGTAGAATAGATATAAAAACAGTTAGCAATTAGGAGGTTTAAAATGGCTTTCCCATTAGTTTCTGAACTAAACTATCCCATGATAAAGACAGCATACGCAATGAAGGAGTTGCTGATTCTTTGTCAGCACACTTTTCATCATGATAAAAATTGCCTGACACCTCCATTATTTCTTAATTTCCTCCACTATCACCACCACCTTTCACCTAGATTTCTGGACTCAAATTTTTCCTAAATATAACATCCCAGAGTAAGACAGGCTGCAAAATCTATTCAAAGATCCACTATATGCCCAGTTAGGTTGATTATTTTCCTTTTTGAATATGACTAAGTCTCGATTCCAAGGAAGGTAGAAAAACTTTAAACAGCATAATAAGAATTACTGTCTTTAATTTTAAATTTCAAAGTTTAATGATATATGACATATAGATATGATATTGATATGATAAACATTAGACATTTTATTAGGATATTTTTCAATGACATAGCTAGAAGATTTTGATTCTTGGAACTAAAAAGACATAGTTCCTTTAAATCAGAAGTGATGTCTTTGACCTTTTAAAAATTATTCAAAGGTAATTGTTATAATGATCTGCGCATATAAATAGCACTACCGACCTGAAATCTTGTGAATTCCCAGTATAGTAATAGATCAAAGGTATCTAATACACTGGAAACAAATTTGGAGAGGTGGGCTGAGATAAAAGAGGAAAGTGAAGTCATTTGAGAAGAGGTTTATGTTTTCCTGTATCTAGCTTGCCCCCCAAAACCATTTTCTGCCTGTCCAGGAAATGTGATCTACTAATAATCCACAACAGATTGTGCTGTCACTTATTTTGCACTTTTACATAGAGTAACATTTTTATCCAAGGCTTTCAGATTTCTTTTTTAAGTTGTCAAATTCAGAAAACTCAGAACTGGAAGAGATCAGACCGGAATTTTCCCAAACAAATTAGCATGTTGAAGGAGGAGGATGTAAATAGTAGAGTCACTGGCAGCATGAATTTACCCTATGCTTGAGCACGTTTTTGCAGCACAGCTAAGACATTAACAAGTGATGGTTTCACACACTTGGGCTAGTGATTTACAAAGTTGCTTCCTGATTAATAGAGTGCTAGAAAGGATTGTTGTTATACCAACTAAGAAGAATCATAAAATGGTAATGAACGTTATGAAACTTCATGAATATTTCATCTGAAGACAGGCTATCAGATCTATCTTAAGGTTAAAGAACACATAGGTCATAAATCAGGCCCAAGATGGAGTCGCTTGAGGTTCATAGTTGGTAAGAACTGTTTACATGTTAGTCAAGGCTATCTGTGGGTGTTTATTACTTTAGTTACATGTTAGAATCCCGTTAAGATAAATAAAAAAAGATTGGTTTTATAATAGATCACTTTAAAAAGGATCAGCAAAGATTCCTAGAAAGAATTAGAGGTATTTTTTGAAACAAAATGGGCTTTATTGAAATTGTTAGGTATTCAGAACTATAATCAATATTTAATAAGAAGATATCACAAAACCATTATATACTATATAAAATAGTATGAGCATAAGCTTTTTTTGCTGTAAACGGCATATATAATTTATATTAAATATTTAATATACCATCAGTTTCAAGGCAATTTCTCACTTGGAATATTTATGGTGAGCTTAAAATTTACTACTTATGTTCTTAGGTTACTACTTATATTGTTAGATACATATATTTTATTTCCTCCAATAGGGCCCCAGAAAATTATTCTTCCTCAGTCTACAGTAATGACATGGAAGTAAAATTTATTTCAGTGACTGTGGGATTTTCCTCCTAGCTTGGCAGCTAGCTGAGAGCAAACTCCTTAACTCCTTTAATTGAAGTTTTTCCTCTTATGTTTGTCAAAATATTTAAAGTGTTATTTAAATATAGACATAGCCTTTCTGCACATTTTTTATTTATCTGATGATAGAAATTAAAACCTATGTTTATTTATTCATTTGATCAGTCACTCAGCCTACTGTGTGCCATGTATCCGTTCAGTGACAGGGATGAAACTGTGGATGAGTAAAACATGAGCCCTACCATGCAGAACATTTTGCATCAAGAAGGAAAACCAGTATGTAAATATGCAATTGCAGGAAGTGTGATGGCTGACATAACAGGGTTATGGGCTATGTGAGCACATGGAAGGGGAAAGTGTCCCGGGTTGAGGGGTCAGAAAGCATCTTGAAGAAAACAATACCTAAGGCCAAAGTTACCTGAACAATGAGTGAGGTCGTGGTGAAATAAGGTGCAAACTAGAAGAAAGAAAAACATCGACGATCCTAGGAGACGAGAAAAGCTTGTAATGGTTAACATGTGTTTTACGTGTGGTGGTGGGTGTAAAGATGAGGAGGGAAGCCAAGGAGAACATAGACCATACTCATAAATCCTGCAAAGAGTTTTAACTCTACCTCAGCACAACGGATTTCACTCAAG
This sequence comes from Macaca nemestrina, assembly GCF_043159975.1. Taxonomy (NCBI): domain Eukaryota; kingdom Metazoa; phylum Chordata; class Mammalia; order Primates; family Cercopithecidae; genus Macaca; species Macaca nemestrina. The sequence continues at coordinate 78,123,273 of NC_092135.1, read as the reverse complement.
GGGCTTCAATAGTGTAGTCATATAACTAGACTCGCATTTCATCCTGTTTATGTATCTCTTGTTTGGTAAATTGTTTTATACTTTTGCTCTTGGAACTAAAATGAAAATTAAGAACTTGATCAGATGTTATAAATCAGTGAGTGATGATGGGTTTTGAAGGTAATTTTACAAAGAGAGTTGGGGAGAAATCCAATCATTTACATAGAAAATGTTGAACAGTCACCAATGCTCTTGAATGGTGGAAAAGGATAATCCAATAGATACAATTCTCTAAGAATAAAGTCATATTGGAATTCATTACCCTAAAGAATTCCTCATAAGAATGGAGTAGTTCCAAAGTTAAGTCGTGAGATCTCTTTATGACAGTCTTATAAAGATTATCCTTCATTTTAAAGAGGAAAAAGTAGTGCACATTCTAAAGAAATCCTTGCCTAACAAACCTGCACGTTGTGCACCTGTACCCTAGAACATAAAGTATAATAATAAACAAGAAAGAGAAAGAGTGAGCTAAAGACAGAAAGACTTGTATCTCTGCATTTTGGCATCCCCATCCTGCCTCACTACCTACGAAATCTACTACAGGTTGAGTATCTTTTTTTTTTTTTTTTTTTTTTTTTTTTTGAGATGGAGTCTCACTCTGTCACCCAGGCTGGAGTGCAGTGCTGTGATCTCGGCCCACTGCGAGCTCTGCCTCCCGGGTTCTCGCCATTCTCCTGCATCAGCCTCCCAAGTGGCTGGGACTACAGGCGCCTGCCACCTCGCCCGGCTAATTTCTTTGTATTTTTTAGTAGAGACGGGGTTTCGCTGTGTTAGCTAGGATGGTCTCGATCTGCTGACCTCGTAATCTGCCTACCTCGGCCTCCCAAAGGGCTGGGATTACAGGCGTGAGCCACCGTGCCTAAGTTGAGTATCTCTTATACAAAATGCTTGAGACAAGAAGTGTTTTACATTTGAGATTTTTTCAGATTTTGGAATATCTGCATATACATGACGAGATATCTTGGGAATTGAACCCAAATCTAAGAAATTAATTTATGTTTCATATATGCCTATAAGTAAAAAATAATTTTATATAATATTTTAAATAATTTTGTGCATAAAACAAAATTTTGACTATAACCCATCACATGAGGTCAGGTGTAAAATTGTCCACTCTGTTGTCATGTTACACTCAAAATGTTTCAGAATTTGGAGCAGTCTGGATTCTTTGAGTTAGAGATGTTCAACCTATATTAAGAACTAATGTTGACTAAGGAGTGCCAGTCCTTGTCCTAAGTGTTTTACACATATTTGTTTATTTAATCCTCATCTAAACATCTATACAGTAAATATTATGAATATCCCCATTTTAAAGATGAGGGAATTAGGCACACAGAGTCAAGTAATTTGTCCCAGTCATACAGTCAGTGAGTGGCAGTGCTGGGATTTACAATGGGCCATATGGATATTCTCTGTCGTGACATACTACATACAAAGTAACACAGGGAACACCGTTTTCATAGAACAACCAGCAGGAATATAAACAAAAATTATCATCAAAAAGAAACACTGTTCCCATTTATCCTTGAATATTGTTTTATGTCTGCTTAGGAGGAAGTTCTTACTTAGAGGAGGAAGAAAATTCCAATTTGATTTTCTGTGAGGCAACCATCCTATTGCAGATTCAATACTCAGAATGGTATATTTGCTCATTGATTATTGATGAATGAGTATTGATTGTGCTCTTACTATGGTACCTGTGTGTAGTATATGCGTTGAATACATGACATCACTTATAAGGGAATAATTTTTAAAAACTTTACAGAAAATGTCATATTGAACCACACTAACATTACCCTAAACTGAATTTTGTTATTGCCTATTAGCTGTCACATCCTTCATTCCAAATGGAAATTGAGTTTTTTAATTTCTAGTGGAAAACACAATGCATGTTTAAGTCCATGTATAAGAATAACACCAAGGACTCCCTGGTACAAAGAGTCATTTGTTCAGTTTTCTGACCTGTTTCAGCCTGAAGAACAAGAACAGCATAGGATGATAAAAGGTTTCCAGCAGAAAGAGATTTATAGTCAGAATCACTTTTCTCTGTTTTCATTCATTCTGAATGAATACAAAGAATAATCTTGCTGTTAATACAAATGCAGCAAACTGAGCCATTAAATTGACAGTGTGATCTATCCCACTTCGCACTGCTTTATAAGCAAAATGTATCATTCTTGGGAGCTTTCTCTTGGTTAAAATAATTGTGAGAAATATATCTCTTGCCATTACTTTTATTGATAAAACACAGCATGTCATCTTAATTCATCCTTCCACTGCTCTATTTCATCATCTACTGAGTGATTGGGATTCTGATCACCCTGCGTTCTGCTGTCAGATTGAAAGCTTCTATCTACTCATCTGTTATTCTTCAAGAAGCAAAGCTCCAGTGTAACATCTGTTTCTTACTGAATCTTCACCAGAGACTCAGATTTCAGCAAGCAATAACCTTGGGGTTCCCCTGGAAACCCTCGAGGGCTCCTGCTATGTGTCAAGACTTGAAGCTATCTAACAGAATTAATGCACAAAGTCCTGTTACTCTATTTTCATTTTTAAATTTAATTTGGGGTACATAAATTTGGTAGAGAAATGGTAATATTTTACTGATTTTTGAAACTAGTCATCACTTGGTTGAGAAGGCTGAAAGCTTTAGCTCTGTGTCTTAAACTTAATTCTTTCCACTTTTTCTCTATTGATGTTCAACTATACTCATATCTTACTTTACATTTGTTTTGTCTCACTCAGGTATTTTTATGAAATTTCTCACATCTAATCACAAAAGATTTCTATTCTGAAATGCATCTTTTTGGATATTTTGTGTTTCCTGTTAAAAATTAATGTATCCACTTAGTTTGAATTACTGAGAAAAGATTACAAATAAATGCAAATCAGAAGTTAATTTTGATCATGAGTAAAAGAAATAATCCAGAAAATTTGTAGATATTGGATATTTTTATGATTAGTCATAACTTATGCTAACAAACCATACACCCTAAACTGATGTGCATGTATTATAAATACTTATATATAATATTTATATACCTATACAACATGTTGATAAATTTTTCAAATCATTATTGGAAAATAATAATTAGAATACTGTTTCATAATTCATTGCTGCAAAACAATCCACTCAAAATGTAGTGGCTTAGAACAATGATTTATTGTTTTTCACAAGTCTGTCAGACAACTAGGAAGTTCGTCTACTCCACATACATAGACACGGTCATTGACCGGATCACTCACTCAGCTGCATTCAGCTGGTGACTAACCTTGACTGAAAGATCCCAGAAGACTTAATTCACATGTCTGGGACTTCATTGCTTTTCCGCATGGCCATGCCACATGCCTAGCTTGGAGCTCCTCACAGCATGGTGGTCTCAGGAAAGTCAGACTTTTACACAGCATCCGGCTTTAAGAAAATGGAAGTTACTAGTCCTCTTAAGGGCTAGGCCAAAGATTAGCATAGCGTTATTACTTGATCTGCATTCTAATGGGCAAAGCAAGTCACAAGATCAGCCCAAATTCAAGAGGAACAGAAACAGACTCTACCTCTTGAATGATAATGCAACATGAATGTAGAGAAAAGGAAGAAATTAGTGTCAATCTCTGGAGACTAGCACACACACCTCAATTTAAATTTCAAAAGCATTCATTTCTATATTAGAACAAAAGGACTCTTGATGTTCTTCGTTATACTAGACAATAATTGATTTTTTCCAAAACATTAGTCTGTCTAAACTCCAGGTATCCCCAGATGTTTAAAAAAATGCATGGAGGAATCTGCCTGTGATGTTATCCTAAACATTCACTAATCTTAACATTGAAATCACACCTTAGATTTTAACTTGTCTTTCTCTCACTCTGCTTACAATTTTTACTAGTCCTTTCTTCATTTGCTTACATTTTCCACTTGGATACTATTTTAAACCAAGTGAAAAATCAAACTGAAGGCAAACTTACATAATGTCTTTACACATATGACCCACTTAACCTAGTCAAACCAGATCATCCATCCACAAGCACAACAGGAACCAGGAAGCAGTGCGAGAAGTTGGCAAGCAGTGTTTCCTTCCATCCATCTCTGTCAGCCTCTGTCAGAGGAAGTATCTCCATTTTCCAATTATCCATGCCAATGGTTTCCCCCAATGACAGGAGTAATTAAAAGATGACTTTACATTCAGCTAGAGCTCAATAAATGTTAGTTACAAAATATTATTTCAAATATATCAAAGAAGGTCATCCTAATTTTTTGTTTGAAGTATTTGTCAAGACCCCAATATATGCTAGGCTTTGGGAATATAAATTATCTCTTTTTCAAAGTTTCAAAAAGCTAAGAGGACATAAAATACTTCCTGATATTTCTAGTTTGGGGTTTTTATTAATCTTTAATGTAATAATAAAAACAAAATGATCTCTCTCTCATGAAAGTGTTTATTCATAGTGTTTTGGTATCTTCAAGTGAGATTAAATCAAATGAAACTGCTATACAATGACATAAGAATATTTAACAAAAGGTTTCTAGAACAAGAACAATGATTTTAGTGACAGTTTTCTTATCTGCAGATATGAGACTTGAGGGACATAAACCTCACACAGAATAGTCTTCTGTAGCTATTACAGAGCAGAAAAGTTCGTTCCAACAAGATGAAAGTGATACATAAAAGCTTTGGCTTATTGATTAACTCAATATATACTTTTTTTGAGCACCTAGTATGTGCCACCTTGATGCTGGGTATACAACGCAAAGCAGAAAAGGTGAAATTTCTGCTTTCACAGAGCTCCTGTCTGGTGGCAAATATGGACACTCAGGCAGCTACAATCTAGTGTGGTAGATTTCAAGAGTGAGTAATGTGAAGTCCCATGGGAGCACACAATGGGATCTCCTAATCCAAGGGTAGGTGGTGAGGAGCAGCCTCAGTAGGAAGGGAGCATAAATGGGCACAATGAAAAGTTTGGAAGTTGGGGAGAAGAGGAGAACAGTGTCCAGGAAGAGGAAATAGGATGTACATAGACCCTAAGTTAAGAGAGGATGTCCTCTTCTGGGAACTGAAAATCCTTTAGTTCCACAGGAGCACTCTGTGAGAATAAACCGTGGAATAAGGATTCAGCTTCAGCAGGACTGCTACAAAATCTTGGGGAGTGGGAAAGGAGGATTTTGGTTATGTAAGTCCATTAACATCCCTATTCTAAAGATTTCCATTTATAGAATGTATTATGTACATTTTTAGCTTCTAACAGCATGTGTATATGTATTTGAGCATATCATACACATCTTTAAAATGGGGAAAAATGTATCAACATGTTAACCAGACGATTTTTTTTTCCTAAATTTGCTGCTTTGTACTTTTTTGTATTTCCAAAATGTTATACAATACTACTGCGCAAAAATTATATTTAACGGAAAAACCAGCATTGTTAAAATGTAACTTGACTTCTAAATATATCTACAAATGATATCTTTCTGAATCTTTATACTTCCTCTTTATCTAAGGGACACTTTCTAAACAAGTGTTGTTTCTATTTCTTAATAATAGATGTTTCAAATTGGAAGGTAAGTCAGGTGAAATTGAGTAACAAACTTTAGAACTAGATCTTCTATTAAACAAAAGCAATATTAAAAAACACAAAAAGTATACATTTTAACCCTGTTCGCAAACTCACAGAACACTTAAATCTTATAAATGATATATAATGACATATATGATTTTCATTCAATGTAGTACATGTTAAACATGCTGTAAATGTCTTGAATATTGCTGAAATTCATCTCTTACACAAAGCACCTCAACTTCAGTAAGACATAAATAGAAGTTAATCTTTTTTTTCTAATTCTAAGTCTTTCCCCAGTTTTCTTTTCATTAGTCACCCCACACAAAATCTTTTTTTCTAATTCTAACAGTCTTTCCCCAGTTTTCTGTTCATTAGTCACCCCACACAATATTTTCTCCACTATTTGTAAACTCTGCTTATTAAACCCAATCCACAAAACCATCACATGGTTCAGAATTTAAACTCAGAGAAGACAAGAAAAACAAATTTGTGTTTAACCTTGTGTGTATGGGTGAGGCCACCGAAGATGCAGTCAGAATAAATGCATCTTGTGATGACCACAATAAAGATGGCAAGAGTAATGGCACGTCTTCAAAAAGCAATAAAAATAAAAGGTGCTTTGTCCTCGCAGTTCCATTTCTCAGAACTGAGTTTATGCTGTTTGCCATAATTCCAGCATGAACTGTCAGCCTGGAAGTGAACGAATCGGGCTCTTAGCTCAAGCACAGACCTTCGGAAGCCTCTGGCAAATTCAAAACATCAAAATTCATAACTTAATTTGTTTAAGGAAACTCTCACTCGGTTATCAAATGTGAAGTGTTTCAGAGCTAAGATTAAAAGAACACTAACATGCCTGAATTATTAATTATCAGTTTCTAGTTTAAGTCTTCTCTTGGCAAAACAATTCACTTTTCAAAGATTGCTATAACAAGTCTTGGGCACAGCTAGAGAAAATATTTGTGTTTGTATTAAATCTGGCTATTTCCACATATCCTCACTGTGACTCTAGGAACAGAGCCATTGAATAGGCCGGCAGTCATTCACATTGTGCTGATAACAGCAATTTAGGTTGGTAAGCTAGCTGTGTCAAAAGTAACACTAATATTAATATTTATAACTTGCCTTTCTCCTGTCTTAAATCTACAAGATGGCCGGGTGCGGTGGCTCAAGCCTGTAATCCCAGCACTTTGGGAGGCCGAGGCGGGCGGATCACAAGGTCAGGAGATCGAGACCACAGTGAAACCCCGTCTCTACTAAAAATACAAAAAATTAGCCAGGCGCGGTGGCGGGCGCCTGTAGTCCCAGCTACTCAGGAGGCTGAGGCAGGAGAATGGCGTGAACCCGGGAGGCGGAGCTTGCAGTGAGCCGAGATCGCGCCACTGCACTCCAGCCTGGGCGACAGAGCGAGACTCCGTCTCAAAAAAAAAAAAAAAAAAATCTACAAGATATTGTTATATTTATATTCAAGGCTATTCTTATGAGAAACACAGACACCAATTTAAAAAAAAAAAAAAAGTAAGGAGGTTTCTATAATCCTAACTTTTAGTGTAGTCTAGTTTCAAGTAAGAAAAATTTCATAGGTATTTGAAGTTCCTCAACTGACATTCCCTCACTGGATTAACAAAAAACAACAACAAAAAAAGGCATTCCAAGTATGTATTTTCTGTATAGCAGCCCCACCAAATAAAAGTGTGACTTATAGATCGAAGAAAGGAAGATAACAGGCTAAATCTAAAAGATTGATTGGATCTGCAACAATGTTACACTGTCATTTCCCTCCACAATTAGATACCTGGTTCCAGTGCTTTAAAGCCTAGATGAAGATAGCTCAGGACTAGCATGGTAACAGAAGAGGCTAAAAGAACCCTGGGGATTATCTACACTATTTCTCTGCCTCAAAGCAGACCATCTCTCAAACCATGTTGGGAACAGTACAGTCCACAAGTGGTGGGACTCATCCACTTTTAGTGATGAAATTCTAATGTATCTAATCCCTTGTGTTCAATAAATGAATTTTAATGTTAAAAATTCCATTATATACACACTTTATATTTATATACTTTATATCTGTACTTTCTTGTATGTCATTCTTAGAAATTCAAAAAGGAATGCCTCAAAGTTCCTTCTTCCTTCATTTCTTCCTCCTTTCCTTCTCTTTCTTAAAATGGGCACTGGAAGATAGAATTTGATTAGTGGAAGGGTATGTATTATGAACATAATAAGTACCACAGGAAGGACCAGAATAACTTAAAGGAACTAATAATTTTGGAGTAACAAGAAGCAATATTAGAAACAAAAGGGCAGGTCTTGAAATTCAACTTAATTGCAGCAATTACAAATCGATTTCAGGTTAAGATGCAGATTTTAACAGACATTGCCAGTTTTTCAAATGATCTATAGCTAGTTTCACTAACAATGTGTAAGAGTACCCACACCCATAAATATTCCTCTCCCCTAACCTTTAAAATGGATGTTAATTGGTGTTTCCATTGGTCTGAAATATATATAATGACATTTTATTATTACCATAATTTACATACTAGTAGTTTGAGAACCATATTTGTTTTGCTTTTTTATTATTTATTTTTTGAAACAGGGTCTTGCTCTGTTGCCCAGGCTGGGGTGCTGTGGCACAATCAGGACTCACTGCAGCCTTGACATTCTGGGTTCAAGTGACTCTCTCACATCAGCTATGACTACAGGTGTGTGCCACCATGTCTGGCTAATTTTTTAATTTTTTGTAGAGATAGGGCCTCACTGCGTCACCCAGGCTGGTCTCAAACTTTTGGCTTCAAGCAATCCTGCCATCTCAGCTTCCCAAAGTGCTGAGATTACAGGCATGAGCCACTGCACCTCTTCTTTCTTATCTTTAGCAATTTGGATTTGCTCACTCATAAGTCACCTTCATATGGTTCGCTTGTCCCCTTCTTAAGTTAGCTCTGTTCTGTGCTACAACTGGTTCTTCCAACGCTACCAATTATCAGATGACTTTATGATTCCCTAGGCATACATTTATCCAGTAGAAATGTCTCCTTTTTATGATGGCTTTGTTTCTAATCTTGGTTAAGAAGGCCTCCCCTTACCATTCAATCTATCAATCTTACAACTGGGAATCTTTTTCAAAGAAATTATGATGACCACATATAAGGATTTATTAACAGGATATTTAACACATCATTATTTGTAGTTGCCGAAAGTCTAGAAACTAAAGGAATAGGAAAATGGAAACCAATAGGAAATGACTGGATAGATTATGGCACATATACCCCGTAGAGTGAATTTGAGCCCAACTGATTTAGAGGGACTTCCACACAGTGTTATTGAGTGAGAAAAGCAACATGCATAAATGTGTAAAATGGGAATTCATTTTCGAAAATCAATGACAAAAACCGTGTATATCTGTTTGTATATATTTTTGTATGAGTATATATAAAATTTATATCCTATATAATTATATAAACCTGGAGGCTTCACACTAAGTTGTAACTGTGGGTTAGGAGTAGGGTCTCTAAGAAAAATAAGGAAAAATGTCTGAATGAAAACAAATCATTATGACGATTATATTTGCATATTTTATGTATTACATATGATATACAAATATTTTTAAACATATAATATTGTGAACTTTTTTTAACTTAATGACAATTTCCCCCAAATAAAAGTGAAGAAACAAATATGACAACTCCCCAAATAGTTTTATTTTTAAAATGCAAGTTTATTTTATCATTAAATGCCATCTGATTATAAAAGTATTACCTTATCTTAATTAGCAAAATGTTGACCACCATATTTACATATCTTGAAGCTTCTCTGTGTGATCTTGAGAGAGTTAAACTCTCTGTGTCCCATCTATGACAGGAAAGCAGGATAATATCAGCATTTATCGTAAAGGATTGCTATGAACATTAAACTAAATAAAATACGTAGGATTTAGGACAGTGTCTGGCTAAATAAACACTAGCAGTGCTAGTACTGGTAAGGCAGAAATCAAAGTAATGTCTTATGACTGCTCTTAAAACTCTTTATCTAATTAGATGCTTAGTTTGTGTTGATCTCCTGGGTAGTTTCCTATTAATTTTTAATTCATCTATCAGCATGAGACTAGACATCACCCACTGCTGTGCTAACACTCAGATACTCATTTTTGTGGTACATTGTGGTTCCTTAATTTCTGTTTGATTCTATAAGCTATTTCTTGTATCCCCATAATACCTTTAGACTTGTTATACGTCTTTAACAATAGCTGTGTAGTTTACAAAAATCATTACATATTTTTAATCCTCACAGTTCTCCAAATAAAATAACTAAGAATTAAAGAAGTTATTTTCCCCAGATTATGGCCAATAAATGAAATACCAAGAGCCAAACTCAGGTCTTACGACTCTAAACTCTTACTCTTTTCCATTTTAATAGATATTGTCAGATTGATTTTTCAAATACAAAAAGGATGGCAAACATCTAGTCTTATTTTTCACAGCAATTCTTTGAGATGTGATTATAATATATTTTATGTAATTCTAGCATTGGATTTGTAATTCCCAGCATCTTTTGACACCATACAAGTCCTGGGAATACAAGTTTGAGATCATGAAACAAAAACTGTTATAGTGACAGACAAACTTATTGCATCTTATCCTATATTTGGTTAATACACCATTCATTCTCCTATAAATGTCCCAGAACTGAGAAAGAAAATTTTCTGTTAAGGTAAGCTAATGATGTTTCCCATACATTAGAGAGTGCATTTGTCCCTATCTGCATCTGCTTATATGTGAGAAAATTTGAAAAGCCAGTGAGCACATTCAACCATCTCTAACAGAAAAATTATATAACTTTGACATCTTACATACAAATTCAAATGTTTAATGCCAAGGCAAAGGTATTTGAATTTCATATGTGAAAGAGATGAATACATTGCGTTTGCAAGTTCTTTTATGTTTTTAAAGAATAAAGAGGCTCACAAATCTATCCACATACCTTAATTCTTACAAAAGGGATTATTGGTAAAGATAAAGGCCTCTATCTGAGAATGTGTCTCAGAAGTGACACATTCATTTGATTGTAAACTATTACCAAATGTTTCAGGGTACTTTCTAAAAATGGCCCTAAATGAGATAAAGGAAAAAATGTAAATAGTTTTGTATGGACCTTATTCTAAAAGAATCTATAGGCTACAAAGGGAAATCACACACACACGCTCTATAAGATAACGGATGAGAATATAAAAAGATAATGTAGGATGATGAACTAAAAATGTATGGGTTTCAAAAATCAACCAAAACCATCTCCCATTTTCAGCTATGCCAGTGTGACTTTGGACAAGTTATATCAACACTTTGGTTTATTTTCCTTTTTTTCTAGAGAATAGGTGTAATAGTGCACATCTTACATAATTGCTGTGGTGGCTAAGTAAAGTAATATGTATAAATCACATTGCTTGGTGCCTAAGCCAAAGAATCCACTGCATAATGGTGACTCTCATCATTATAAGAAAAAAAAAATACTGATGAGTTACCCTCAAATTTTCAAGGAGGCAGAAATAATTTTAAGAAATATCATGGGAGTAAAATTTATAGAACTTGTTATTATAATTATTGAGACAGCCTCACTTTGTCACCCAGGCTGGAGTGCAGTGGCACCATCTCTGCTCACTGCATCTTCTACCTCCCAGGTTCAAGCGGTTCTCCTGCCTCAGCCTCCTGAGTAGCTGGGATTACAGGCATGTGCCACCATGCCTGGCTAATTTTTTGTAATTTCAGTAGAGATGGGGTTTCACCATGCTGGCCTCGAACTCCTGACCTCAAGTAATCCACTGGCCTCAGCCTCCCAAAGTGCTGGCATTACAGGCGTGAGCCACCATGCCTGGCTAAAACTTGTTATTAGAGGTGAGGGGAAGGAAGGCAAGGTCGATGAAAATTTTCAAAACCGATGAGTTGAAGGATAGTGGTACCATTAATTTAAATAAAGATGACGATGCAGAAGGATGAGAGGATTAACCAATGTTGAGAACTGCTGTTTACAGAAAAGGACATTATTATTCTCTAACCATCTTGCATTACCTAAGTATTTTACAGATGTTTAGAAATATGAAGGTTCTTTTCCCACAGGCCTATTTTAAGGAATTTAAATTATACATTCAGCAAAAGTATTTGATATTATAAGAAATGTACTTTCATAAAATTTCACATATACAGGCCTCTTTGGACCATGCAGCTGGCTCAGAATCTGACCGTGCAAGAAAATTATTTTGATAGATTTGAAAAATCTGGCTGTTGAAGAAAAAATGTTATTGTACCTACCTTTAGCAATGGATGAAATCCAAACCAAAAATGAGTCCAAAATTTTAAAATTTTGTAGGTTTAAAAAAAAAAAAGTAAGTAAAGAAAGTCTTTAAATGCCAGATGACGTAAGCTTAGCCTGGGAAATGCTATGAATGATGAAATCATTATTACATTAAGAGACCTAAAGTGAACTAAAGAACTCTCAGGTGGTTCACAGAGCACAAGTGGCTTTCAACTCAGTATCCTATGAGAATACTGACAAAGGCAAATTAGCTGAGTAAAAGGATTTTTCTAGTCCCTACGGGTAGGCTCTTGCTGTTCATCAAAGCACTTCTTACATTTTGCATTCTCAAGGTAATTTTTCTTCAGTGGTGATTAGCACAGTATCTTGAAACTATTCAAAATGTAAAGGTACTTCAAAACATCCTTTCCACTCTGATATGACAGAAAACACAGAGTCTCCCTCAGTCACCCAGGCTGGAGTACAGTGGAGCCATCTCAACTCACTGCAACCTCCACCTCCTGGGCTCAAGCCGTCCACCTACATCAGCCTCCCAAAGTAGCTGGGACCACAGGCATGCACTACCATGCCAGGCTAATTTTTGTATTTTTTTGTAGAGACGGGGTTTTTCCAGGTTACCCAGACTGGCATAGCTCTTTCTAGCTGTAGTTTTTCCAGTCAAACTTCTAAATATGTCTAGAGCCCTACCTCTTACTCAGTATTTTCTATACTTAACAATAAAGTCACATCATAGTCACGGCACATAACATCCATAAAACTATGGGATATGTTAGTCGAGCAAGTGTAAAATATTCCTCAGGAATACGGCTCTATAGGAATGCTCCAACAAGCAAAAATCTCTTATTTCATGCAATGTGATAGGAAAGGTCCTTTCACATTTTTGTTTAACATTCACTAGTTCCTTTTTAATACAGAATATGAACATAAAAATAAAGCAGTTCATAATTGTACAACATATATAAAGTCTCCTCACATTAAAACCAGGAAAAAAAGTGAGTAATAGATGGAAATGTAAGAAATTTCAAGCACTAGTGCAGGGTATCAAAAGTCTCCCTTTCTATCTCCAGTTTTCAGCCCTTTCCACAAAGACAGTGTTATCAGTTTCTTGTACATTATTTGAGAAAATAATTGGCATATTCAGTGTACTAATATTTTAAAATTTTTATACGAAAAGAATCATACAAAAAATTACTATAGGCCTTGCATTTCTTACTTACTATATCGTGGATATCTTTACTAGTGAGTAAATACAGACCTATTTCATTTCTTAAAGAGTTAGGTAGTGTTCCAGGTGTGGATAAGCTATGATTAGTTTCTTCAACTGGTGGACATTTAGGCATGTCCAGTTTTGCTTTTTATAAATAATGCTGCAATAAACACACTGTACATGTATCTATAGGAAAAACTTCCTAAGAACAGAATTGCCTGGACATGCAATATGTGCATTTGAAGTTTCATAGAAATTTTATGGAGGTTTCATAGATATTACCTATTCATCTTCCAAAAGGTAAGACCTGTCATCTGCGTAAAAATGCCCCTGCTTCCTGCCTCCTTACCAAACTTCACCAAATATTCACCAACTTTTTTAATTGTTTAAAAATTGTTATGGGTTGAATCATGTCCCCTGAAAATGTTGAAATCCTAACACCCACTATGTGTGAATGTAACCTTATGTGGAAATAAGATCTTCACAGATGATCAAGTTAAGATGAGGTCATTAGGATGGGCCCTAATCCAACATGACTTTGTTGTAATAATAGAGGGAAATCTGGATACAAAGATGTGCAGAGAGGGAACACCATGTGAAGATGAAAGGCGGAGATTGGGTGATGTTTCTGCAAGCCAAGGAATGCCAAAGAGTACCAGCAAACTAGCAGAAGCATGGATTGGATTCTCCCTCAGAGCCCTCAGAAGGAACAAATCTTGCCAACACCTTGGTCTCAGAATTCTGGCCTCCAGAACTGTGAGACAATAAATTTCTATGATTTTAAACCATCCAAGTTTGTGGTAGATAAAAATAATATATTGTTTCATGTATCATTTATTCATTCTTTCTCCCATCTTCATCTATAGTCAAACTTTTTCGTTTTTATATGTCCCCTAGCATTATAGCACAGCCTTGCATTCAATAAATGGTGATAAGCATTTGCTAAGTAAATACACACTATAATAGGTATGCTAGTTAAAATTTATAGGAAAAAAATGTATAGATGAGAATTGTATATTATTGTTGTTTTGACTGGTGCTTTTTGTGAATTAAATTGAGCATATGATTATATTATTATTGGCCCTTTGTTGGGTCTTTTTCTTGCCTAAAATTGCTTCTCCACATACCATGCTTATTTTTCTGCTGAATAGTGCATTTTTTATTATTGATTTGTACAAATTCCTTGTGTAAATCAGAGAAATGATCAGTTTGTCATATGTGCTGCAAGTAAATTCCCAGCTCATTATTTTTTAATTTAGAGAAGTAATTTTCTTCTTTTACATTTGTATAATATTTTATGTCATTACATAGTCAAATTAATCAAACTTTTCCTGACTTTTGGAGTTTGTATCTTGTTGGGAAACATCTTTATGCTTTTAAATTATAAATAAATACAAATCTACTTTGTTGCTTTTTACATTTAAATAATATATTGTTAGGTTGAATCATACATTGGGTCAAAATATCAAATATAAGCATTTTCATAAGATTCAACATAATGGTATGTCTCAGGGTTAATGACGTAGTTGATCTAGTTTATTTTTCTCTAAATGGCTATATTCAGATGTCGCATTATTATTTGATACATATTTTTTCTAATGACTTTTAAACAATATTGAATCTATTAGATACCTAGGTCAATTTCTCATTTTCCTTATCTGTGTATTCTCATTTCTAGTATACTCTAGTTTTATACTTTTGGGGGGTTTATCACCCTCATTTACAATTATCGTAAGAATATTCCTACATGTTCTTATATAGGTATTATTAAAATAAACTTAGAAATCAACTGGGCAACTTTTCCTCCTGTCTTCCTCTCCAAGAAAAAGAAAAAAGTATTTGGATTTTGATTGAGTTTGCACTAAATTTTTATAGATTAATATTGGGCAACTGATATTCTTATAAAACTGATACTCATTAAAGAAAGAAGTATTTCTATATGGAAGTCCTTTTTATTAATTTCCATTCAAATTACTTAACTGTGTTCTTATTATTGTCCCACTTCTTATATTTCTGGATATTTTATGACTTTTTAAATTAACATTATAAATTAGGTCTTTTGCCAATATGTTCCTATTAATATTCATTGATTGAAAAACTATTGATTTACATATACCAATGTGGTACATGACCACCTTGCAGGATTCTTGGATATATAATAGTTTTTATGTTCACTCTCCTTATGTGATTCAAGTTACAGTCATATCCTCTGCAAAAAATAATGTTTGCCTCCTCCTTTTCAGTGTTTAGTTTCTTATTTAATATTATTTTGCACTCTACAAAACAATAATATGCTGATAGGCATTCTTCTTGGTTTTTTTTTTGTTGTTGTTATATTAAAACCATTCATGATTTTGCCATTAAGTTCTCATTCCAGCCGTGGAAAGGAGAATGAATGAATTTAACATTTGAGCATTAATTTTACAAACTTAAAAGTAATCTTAAAATGCTCATCTCACATGCACATATTTATTGCAGCACAATTCACAATTGCAAAGATATGGAACCAACCTAAGTGCCCATAGACCCATGAATGGATAAAGAAAATGTGGTGTACATACACCATAGAGTACTACTCAGCTATAAGACCAAAATAATATCTTTTACAGCAACATGGATGGAGCTGGAGGTCATTATTCTAAGTGAAATAATTCAGGAATGGAATACCAAATAACTTACGTTCTCACTTATAAATGAAAGCTACGTTATGAGTATGCAAAGGCATACAGAGTGATATAATGGACATTGGAGACTCAGAAGAGAGACATTGGCAGGTGGATGAGGGATAAAAAAAACTACATATTGGGTACAACGTATACTACTCAGGTGATGGGTACACTAAAGTCTCAGAATTCACTACTACATAATTCATCCATGTAGCCCAAAACCACATGCATCCCCAAAAGCTATTGAAACAAAAATAAAAGTTAAAAAATGCTTGTCTCATATGGCTGTTGTGACAAATTTTTGATACATCCAACAGACTTGGCCCATGGTAAGCATTTAATAAATGCTAGACAATCTTTCTCCAGGAAAACTTTATAGATGTTTAGTAATTTTAGTTATCTACTGAAGGAGAAATTCTATTTTTATTTAAGCAAAAATTATTTGGGCCAAAAATATTTAGGCATAATTAAATCACACCATATTTACTATGTCGCTAGTATGAGCAAGACACCATGGAAGCCACATGAGACTTCCTTACCCATTCTCTTCAGCATACTGTACTGCTACATAGCAGGTTCTCACTACTCGAACTATTAACCAGCCTCCTAATTTAGTCCACATAATAACAGCAAACATTTATAGAAGATAACTCATGCCAGGTATTGTTCTGTGTGTTTTACGGCATTTGCCATTTGTCAGGGCTCAGTACATGATACCCCAAAATATGGCACCTTGGCATACTGAGTGTTTTTAGCTGAAGGAAAGTGAGAAAACCACAGAAGTAGAAAGGTCAGTCTCTGACCTGCTCCCACTATTTTCCCAGAAGCAGGTCAAAAAGAATTCTCTGACCTACCTTGCCTGAGGTCATAAGACTCTCATTCTAGAGGGGTCCTCTCATTCTATAGTGCTGTATACCACCTGGAAGCCAAGAAGACTCTGAACAGGTCTTGCTAAGTTCCCCACAGTTTAGTACCATTAGATCACATGCTTTCAGGCTTCAATCACACTTCTGCATAACTGTCCATAAAAATACGTCGTTTTCCCTGGGTTTTGGAGTCTTCATTTCTGAAGCCCCCTGTGTCACATAAAACTTACATTAAATGGCCGGGCGCGGTGGCTCAAGCCTGTAATCCCAGCACTTTGGGAGGCCGAGGAGGGCGGATCAGGAGGTCAGGAGATCGAGACCATCCTGGCTAACGGGGTGAAACCCCGTCTCTACTAAAAAATACAAAAAAACTAGCCGGGCGAGGTGGCGGGTGCCTGTAGTCCCAGCTACTCAGGAGGCTGAGGCAGGAGAATGGCGTAAACCCGGGAGGCGGAGCTTGCAGTGAGCTGAGATCCGGCCACTGCACTCTAGCCTGGGCAACAGAGCAAGACTCCGTCTCAAAAAAAGAAAAAAAAACTTACATTAAATAAATTTGTATGCTTTTTCCTTATTAATATGCCTTTTAATATAGGGCTGTCACACAGCTGTGAATGTTGCAATGGGTAAGAAAAAGATACTACCTTTTCTCCCCAACACAGTTAATTCTCATGTTTTTATCCCATTTTATAGATGAGGAAATTGAGGCACACAATGTAAAAAACTTGCCAAGTTTTTCAGCCTGGTAGCAGTCAAAGTGCAAGCCCAGGGCAGTCTGATCCAAGGCCCTTACATACTTCTATTCATCCATTCAATATCTGATGTTGACTTTATCTTTTTCACATCTGTTCCTTTATTTCACACCTGTACTTTCCTTTATATTCCTCCCCCAAGCACTCTAAAATAAGCCCTGATTAAGTTCTCCTAATTGATGGCAATTGTCTCAGAATGACGTCTTCCTGACTCCTGTCTGCTCTGTACCATACCTCTTATTTTATCACACATCTGCCAGTTTAATATTTTCAAAATAAAGTTCAAGTGCAAATATCTTAGGTTGGCATTTATAGTGTCCTGTACATCCATGTTCCAATCTACCAAGTACCTAAAATACTTCTATGTGTATTTTATACTTTGTTCAAACAGAATTTTTCATCACTCCTTGAGAATACCCTATATTTTCCAAACTTTTATTTGCTTCAGATGCTATTTCCTCTACCAAGACTGGCCTCTCTTCATCTCTTTAGAAATTCTAAGCCACTTTTCAAGGACTCTTTCAAATGTTAACTACAATAGGAATCTTTTCTCAAGCTCCAGGCTGAAACTGCTTTGTCCCTCCCCTCTTCCCCTTACCCTAGCATTTGAACTGTGCCTGTGGTATGAATCATACTGCATTTTACACTTAGTTATTTGTATACATATGGGAACACTTGGACCGGTGTGCTGATATGATATCCATAGGGGAAATTGTATTAAAGTCTATTTAGGGAGGGTTTTAAGATTAGGCTGGGTTTTGATAAGTGAATGAATTTTTTTAGAAGGTGGGTGGGGGGAGAAAAATTAAGGCATGAGACAGCTAGAAGAGAAAATTTCTATAAGGGAGCAGGTGAAAAATGGGCCCAGACCATTTAAGACATTTAATTACTCATTAAATAATTTACATTTAATCTTGTATGCAATGGAAGACATCTAAAGGTTTCACATTTAGGAATGGAGTACACGTAAGTGGTGTCCTGGGAAGATTAAACTGGTGGAGTGAGGATGGATTTGTAGATGGGAAGACTCAAGGCAAGGGGATAGCCAACAGTGGAGCCAGGATGAAAATTCAATTATCCTTCTGGTTAAACTTGAATCAATCCTGAGATGTGATTGGCCAGAGAATATTACCGTATCAAAGAAATTGTCCCAAAGCAGCTACTTAACAGCAAGATCTTTCAGGTCAAAAGGACAACATCCCCCTTGGCAAACTATTTTATAATCAAGTTTTCTCTAACAGCAAGGAGAGTTTCCAGGCTGTTATCTATTGTTAATAAAGGCCTGTACTTCCACAGTTCTCTATTTTCATCCTGATCCCTGGAAACACATTTCTGCATCTCCTTAATGGGGAAATAGAACCAATATTTGTAGAGGGATTATTAGATTTTACATTTAATCTTTACAACAAGGCTACAATGTAGATGTTATTTTCCCCATTTCACAGTGTGGCAAAGAAGTCTCAAAAAGATTAGGTAACTTATTCAAGATCATATAGCTGGCATGTAGCAAGAATAAGAATTTGACTGCAAGTCTGGCTGGTAAAAATCTCATCTCCTTTCAAGGCCATAATGAACTTTTTATTTAAAATTAGGGCCTTGAGACATATTGGTTAATGTGTTTCGTAGAACTTTCATTAAGATGTTCCATAAGATACTGATTCTGGGGAAACAGGCCCAGGATTTACAATTTACCAAGAACTCTGACTCATTAGTTGTAGAATTAAAGAATGAGGAAATTAATTGGTTTTCTAATGGTTTGCTTTCTTATGAATAAAGAAGAAAACAATGGAACTTTTCTCATTTAAATCAAAAAGCCTGAGTAGTTCACCTTCTAAAATCTGAATAACATTTTGAGTTAGACATCCCAACTTTTAAAGATGAAGACAGGCATAATGGGTAACACAGTGTTTTTATGAAGCCTCAGATCTCCAAAATTAATGAAGATTTTCTTTTTCAGCATGACTGAAAATTAAGCAGCCTGGTTGCCAGGCTCCAAAATGGCCCCCAATGATCCTTGCTTCCCGGCATTTATAATTTTATGGAGCCCTCTTTTACATCGTGTAAGAATTGGTCTGCATGACCAATAGAATACGATAGTTACATACTTCCAAGGGTAGGTCATAAGGACATTGTGGATTCTGACTCTCTGGGATCACTTGCTTGAAGACAGCCAGCTACCATGCTTTAAGAAGCCCGTGTGAGGGCCGGGCACGGTGGCTCAAGCCTGTAATCCCAGCACTTTGGGAGGCTGAGACGGGCGGATCACGAGGTCAGGAGATCGAGACCATCTTGGCTAACCCGGTGAAACCCTGTCTCTATTAAAAAAAAAAAAAAAAAATACAAAAAACTAGCCGGGCGTGGTGGCGGGCGCCTGTAGTCCCAGCTACTCGGGAGGCTGAGGCAGGAGAATGGTGTGAACCCGGGAGGCGGAGCTTGCAGTGAGCTGAGATCCGGCCACTGCACTCCAGCCTGGGCGACAGAGAGACTCTGTCTCAAAAAAAAAAAAAAAAAAAAAAAAAAAAGAAGCCCGTGTGATAAGGAGCTGAAATCTGCTACCAACCACATAAGTTCACAAAAATATTGTTCAGCCCCGTTAAGCTTTCAGATGACTGATGTCTCCCGTTGCTTTGAATTGTAACCTCATGAGAGATACTAAACCAAGCTACCCAGGGAAGCCATTTTAGAATTCCTGACCCCCAAAAAAGAGAGAACATCCTAGTTGGTCTCCTTGATTTCTTTTAATTTCCGGAAACACTGAATTGGATGTTAGGAATATTATAAAACTTAAGGATACTGTTTAATAGTTCATCGTTGTAAACAGGTGTGCATGTATACACATACATGCACATACACATGCATGTGGGATCAGCAACATAATTTGCAAGGTCCAGCACAAAATGAAAGTACAAGTCCTTGTGTTCAAAAATTATTTAGAATTTCAAAACGGCAACAGCAGGGCCCTAAACTAAGGTCTGAGCATGAAGTCGTGTGCTTAGGTTGCATGCATGTGAAACTGGTCTTGTGTGTGTGCGTTAGTCACAGCTAATATTTGTGGAGTGTTTCCCATACCCCATATGCATACTCCACAATCATATCTTAAGTTAATCCTCACACAACCTTGTGAGGTAGGGCCTATTATTACTCCAGTTTCAAATGATGAAAATGAAGTTTAGAGATGCTGTTAACTTACTGAAGTTCAAACAGGTATTAAATGACAGAACTGAGATTCACACTTGCATAGAAATTCCTGAGTCCAGACTTAAAATTGCTACATTGCAACTTTAAGGATATTGTTCCAATTACTATTACAGCTTTTAAAAAATTACCCCCAAATTAAGCAGCTAGAAACAACCATTTGATTTTGCTTAAAATTGTGTGGGTTAGGAATGCAGGGAAGACTCAGCTACACAGTTCTCACTTGGAGTCCGTGGTGAGGTTGCAGTCGGATTCTGGCTGGGGCTGCAGTTGTCTTGGAGGTTGGACTCTGCAGTTGACTGGGAGTTCAGGTGTCAGTCAGAGAAATCACACTTGGATCCTCCAGCATGGCAGGCTCAGAATAATTGAATCTCTCCCATGGTGACCCACTCCCCCAGAATGAGTGTCCCAGAAGAACCACACAAAAGCTGCATGGTCTTTTCTGACTTAGCCTTGTAAATCACGGTGTTGCCTGTGTTGTTTCTTTTTTTTTTTTTTTTTTTTTTTGAGATGGAGTCTCGCTGTGTCTCCCAGACTGGAGTGCAGTGGCCGGATCTCGGCTCACTGCAAGCTCCGCCTCCCAGGTTCACGCCATTCTGCCGCCTCAGCCTCCCAAGTAGCTGAGACTACAGGCGCCCGCCACCACGCCCGGCTAGTTTTTTGTATTTTTAGTAGAGACGGGGTTTCACCATGTTAGCCAGGATAGTCTCGATCTCCTGACCTCGTGATCCACCCGCCTCGGCCTCCCAAAGTGCTGGGATTACAGGCTTGAGCCACCGCACCCGGCCCTGCCTGTGTTGTTTCTAAGTTACTAAGTAGGTCCATGTTCAAGGGAAGAGAATGTAAACCCCACATCTCAATGAAAAAAAGTATCAAAGAATTTGTGGATATGTTGTAAATCACCACAGAAATTAGCTGGATGGTTATCTGGAGTCAATGTGTCTGTTTGAAATTTGCCCCCATTAAGGAGAGGCTTAATCTAATGAAATTTAAAATAGTCTGGATAATTGTGGGTAAGTACAGATGAGATTTTATGATTAATTATTGTGGACAACACTGATAGAAGAAAAATTAAACTAACAGTGCTTGTTTATTTTACTAATTGACTAAGGCAGTCTAATTTATAAGCAAGCATGTAGCAAAACCTTACAGGGAACATGATTTAACCTTGAGTCTTACCTTAATAATTAATATTTACATATGAAAGTAGCATGGTATAACTTGTCTTCACAAAGATATTAATGACAATTAATAAACATAATGACAATTATGTTTATTCCTCATTGCTTTGTATATTGCAAAGTTGTATTTGTATTTCTGAGGTGAAATGAATAGCTTAATGAGCTGCCATTTTTTTAAAATTTGTGAAAAATATACTTAACAATGATTCAACATTGTATGTGTGCGTGAGAAGAAAAAAAAGAGAAAGGCAGAAAGAAAAATGGATAAGAATTAAAGATAAATGATTTAGACCAGGGGTTGGCAAACTACAATGGCCAAAAACTGCAGCAGCCAAATCTGGCCTGTTACTGCTTTTTCTGTTTTAATATAGCCTGAGAGCTAAGATATTGTTTTGGTTTGTTTGTTTTTTTTACATTTTAAGTCTTTTGTTAAAAAAGGAAAATAATATTTAATGGCATAAACATTTATAAAACTATAATGTCTATAAAATTTTATCAGAACACAGTCATGCTAATTCATTTCCAGATTGTCTACGACTACTTTAGCACAACAATGGCAAAGTTGAGTGGTTGCAATAGAGACCACGTGGCCCACATTGCCTAAAACATTTACTGTCTGCCCTTTCACAAAAAAAAATTACCAACCCTGATTTTGACAAAATGAGAGTTAAGAGAACTGAAATAATACATAGAGTTATTCTTATTAGCATAAACTACACAGCCACACAAAGCCAATTAATAATGCTGAGAGAAATAAGTTTGTGAAAATTTTAGTAAATGTTTAAAAATATAACAAGGTTTTTATAGACATCAAAAATATATATAAATAACAGTTTATTTCTCTATATAAATATATCTAAATAATATAACAGTTTTTCCCTGATTTTATACCTATGTTAACTGAGATACTTGTCCTACAACATCTTTTTCCATTTTAGTAAATGTTTAAAAATATAACAAGTATTTTTGCTGATTTTATACATGTTAACTGAGATATTTGTCCTACATCTTTTTCCATTCTGCCAACGTAAAGCTGCAAATTCAAACACACATCTTCAATAATAATAATTTTCAATAGTTACAAATCAGAGGGTTTAACAAGCAGAGTTTTCATAAATGTTTGTGCCACAGATGTGAAAGTTTACAGAGAATAAAGCTGGAAATGTTTTTTTCCATGTACTCCTTTATTTAATGCCATTCTGTAAATTATTAAAGATATAGGTGTTCTGTGCAACAGAGTTTCTATTGTTTTAGCTATCACTAGCAGAGGATCAATGTGCTGACAGGTATCTCAACTGCAGATTACAATTTCAACCAGAGACTCATGAAGCTGGAACATTAGAATTGGATTGTATATATTTTTCTTTAGTCTAGCTGTGGAAATAGACGCCTCAATAAAGAAAAGCACTAATGACTACAGTTTGAATTCCCCCTCTAATAGACATATCCAATCACAAGTTAAATGACACAAGAACAGCAGCTTAGATACAATAAATGCAGAGTCTTTCACCTCTAAGCTAGACTGAATTTAATCTACTGCGAATGACATACTGATTTTCTCTCCTATGGAAAATCAATCATTCAACATCTTTTCAGGGCTGATTGTTAAGTCTGTGAGAATGGATGGAATCACCCAGCCTGGGGACAGAGTCTGAATGTCTCATGGAATAATACCTGGGCCAGCACTCTTAAGAGCTGAGGCATGGACAGGGAGGAGCAGAAATGACCCTCAGACTGCTGAGCATGGAGCCAAGAGAGTTCCAGAACACAGTGCCCAGGTGGGATAGTGAGACATCAAGTGTCTCCTGAGGTGAGTTGCCTATGAAGTATATTAGCCAAAAATGCTTGAACTCTAATCAAACTTTTTACAATTAACTTTTAGCAATGAGGAAATGAATATCATGAGAAAAAGTCTGACAAAATCAGAATGTGAGGTTTTCTATAAGAAGATTAGCCTGGAGTCCTGGAAAAGTAAATATAGAGGCAGAGTGGAATGAGGAAGGGGTAGGAAAAAAAGATTATGAAAATATTCTTTTATAAAATACGAAAACTGTTTCAATTTCTAAAAATGTCTTAAGTTGACATAAAATTGAATGTATTTATCATGTAAAACATGCCTTTTCGAAGTACGTATACAATGTAAAATGGTTAAACCTAGCAAGTTAACTTTATTACCTCACATCTCATTTTTATGCAGGAATACTTAATATCTACTCTCAGCATTTTTCAAGGATACAATAATATATCATTAACTAGAGTAATTATGCTATTCAATAAATCTCTTGAACTTATTCCTCCTATAATGTTGTATTCTTTGACCAACAACTCCTAAACCCACCTACTCAACTCTCCCAGCCTCTGGTAACCACTCTTTACTCTCTGCTTCTAAGAGATCAACATTTTTTCATTCCAAATATGCGTGAGATCATGCAGTATTTCTCTGTCTCTGGCTTATTTCACTTAATATAATTACCTCCTGGTTCATCCTTGTTGTCATAAATGACAAGATTTTGTTTTTTTTATGGATGAACGGCATTTCATTGTGTATATACCATATTTTCTTTATCCATGCAACCACTGATGGACACTTAGCTTGATTCCATATCTTGGCTATTGTGAATAGTGCTTCAGTAAACACGGGAGTGCAAATATCTTTTCAACATACTGATTTCATTTCTTTTGGATATGTACCCCTTAGTGGGTTTGCTGGATCTTACGGTAGTTTTTTTTGTTGTTGTTGTTGTTTTTGAGGAACTTCCATACTGTTTTCCATAATGACTCTACCAATTTAAATTCCTATCAATATTGTGCAAGAGTTCTCTTCTCTCCACATCTGCGCTAACAATCATTATTCTTTTGTCTTTTTAATAACAGACATTTTAACAGACCTGAACTGATATCTCATTGTAGTTTTGATTTGCGTTTCTCTGATGATTAGTAATGTTAAACATGTTTTTATTTATCTGTTGGCCATTTGTATGTCTTCTTTTGAGAAACATCTATTCTAGTATGTTGCCCATTTTTAAATCAGATGGTTCATCTTGCTATTAACTTGTTTGGATTCCTTTTTTTTTTTTTTGGATATCAATTTCTTATCAGATGTGTAGTTTGCAAACATTTTCTTACATTCTGTAGGTTGCCTCTTCATTTTGTAGATGGTTTCTTTTGCTGTGCAGAAATTTTCTAGTTTGATATAATCCCATTTGTCTAGTCTTGCTTTTGTTGCCTGTGCTTTTGAGGTTTCATCCAAAAAAAATTATTAAACAAACCAATGTCACGGAGCTTTTCCCCTACATTTTCTTTGAGTAGTTGCATAGTTTCAGGTATTACATGTAAGTCTTTAATCTAGTGTGAGTTGATATTTTATATGATGTGAGACTAAGGTCTAGTTTTATTCTTCTTCATATAGATATCCACTTTTTCCAACACCATTTATTAAAGAGACTGTTCTTTCCTTATTGTATATTCTTGGCACCTTTGTCAAAAATTAATTAGCCAATTAAATGTGTGGATTTGTTTCTGGGCTCTCTACTCTGTTTCATTGGTCTATGTATCTCCTATGTATCTCTTTTTGTGTTAGCACAATGCCATTTTGGTTATTATACCATTATAGTACATTCTGAAGTCAGGATGTGATGCTGCCAGCTCTGTTTATTTTGCTCGGTACTGATTTGACTATTTGGGGTCTTTCATGGTTCCATACAAATTTTAGGACTTTTCTATTTATGTGAACAATATTGTATTTTGACAGAAAGTCCACTGAACTTGTAAGATTGTTTTGGGAAGTACAGATATTTAAAAAATGTTAATTCTAATCCATGAGCACAGGATAATCATTCCATTTATGTCTTCAATTTCATCAATGTTTTAGTTTTCATTGTAGAGATCTTTCACTTCTGCAAATTTATTCCTATTTTATTTTTTGTAGCCATTATAAATGAGATTGTTTTCTAACAGTGCATTGCATTATCTGAAAAACAAATTAAGAAAACAATCTCTATTGTGTTGAGATACAAGTTTTTGTAAAGGGATATTGAATATTTTTAAATGCTTTTTCTGCATCTATTGAAATTATAGTATGGTTTTTCTCCTTCCTTCTGTTAACATGATGTATCGAGTTTATTGAATTGCGTATCTTGACCCATCCTTGAATCCCTGAGATAAATCCCACTTGATCATGGTAAATTATCTTTTCAGTGTGCTGCTGAATTTGGTTTCCTAGTAATTTGTTGAGGATATTTGTATTTATGTTCATAGGGATATTGGCCTATAGATTTCTTTTTTTGTTGTTGTGTTCTTCTCTGGTTTTGATATTATGGTAATGCTGACTTCATAGAATGACTTTGAAAGTTATCCCTCTAATTTTTTGGATAGTTTGGGAAGAATTTATGTTAGTTCTTCTTTAAATGTTTGCTAGACTTCAGCAGTAAAACCATCAGGTCCTGGTCGTTAACAGGAGACATTATTACTAACTCAATATCTTACAATATCTTACTTGTTAATGCTAAGACTTTCTATTTCTTCATAATTCAATTGATACATTGTATGTGTCCAGAAATTTATCAATTCCTTCCAGTTTGTTGGGATATAATTGTACATAATAGTCTCTTTTTTAAATTTAGTTTTGTTGTTATTAGAGACAGAATCTCGCACTGTTGCCCGGGCTGGAGTGCAATGGCACAGTCTCTGCCTCCCACGTTCAAGCGATTCTCCTGACTCAGCCTCCCGAGTACCTGGGATTACAGGCACCTGCCACCATGCCCTGCTAATAGTTTGTATTTTTACTAAAGACAGGGTTTCACCATGTTGGCCAGGCTGGTTTTGAACTCCTGACCTCGTGATCCACCCGCCTCAGCCTCCCAAAGTGCTGGGATTACAGGTGTGAGTCATTGTACCTGGCCTATTTTTTTTTTTTATTTTATTATTTCCATAGGATTTGGGGGAACAGGTGGTATTTGGTTATATGAGTAAGGTTTTTAGTGGTGACTTGTGAGATTTTGGTGCACCCATCTCCCAGGCAAGCAGTGTAAGGCTGAAGCCAATTTTCTTATGATCCTTTGTATTAATGTGGTCTCAGTTGTAATGTCTTCTGTTTCATCTCTGATTTTATTAGACTCTTTTTTTTTAGTCTAGGCTAAAAGTTTGTTAATTTTATCTTTTGAGAAAACCAATTCTTCATTTTTTCATCATTTCTATTGTTTTTCTAGTCACTAGTTTATTTATGCTCTGACTTTTGTTATTTTCTTCCTTCTAGTAATTGAGTTGAGTTTGTTTTTGTTTATCTAGTTCCATAAGGTTCAATGTTAGGTTGTTTGAGATCTTTTTTTTTTCCTATATAGGTATTTATAAACTTTCCTCTTAGAACTGCTTTGGTTCTAACCCTTAGGTTCTGGTATGTTGTGTTTCTATTTAAATTTGTCTCAAATTTTTAAATAATTTCCCTTTTAATTTCTTTATGGATCCATTGGTTGTTGAGGAGAATGTTGTTCAATTTTCATGTATTGGTGAATTTTTCTACATTTTCTACATTTCTTCAGCTATTGATTTTTAGTTTTGTACCACTGTAGTCAGAAAAGATACTTGATATGATTTCAATCTTTTGATTCACCAAAACTTGTTTTGTACCCTAACATACGATCTACAACGGAGAATGTTTTATGTGCTGTTGGTTCTCTCAAAAAGCTAAGAAAAATGTGTATTCTGCAGCTGTTGGATGAAATGTTCTGTATGTCTGTTGGGTTCATTTGATCTAGTGTATAGAGTTTAAGTTCAAAGTTTCCTTAATGATTTTCTTTCTGCTGTATGTTTCCATTGCCAGAAGTAGAGTGTCAACATCCCCTACTATTATTGTATTGCAGTCTATCTCTTCATTCATATCTATTCATTCTTGCTTTATATATTTTGGTGCTTTGACGTTGAGTGCATAAATATTTTCAATTTTTACATCCTTTTACTGAGCTGACCATTTTATCATTATATAATGATCTTTGCATCCTTTTAAAGTTTTTGACTTGGATTTATTTTACCTGATAGAAGTATAGCTACTCTTTCTCTCCCTTAATTTCCATTTGCACAAAATTTTTTCATCGTTTCAACTTTCAGTGTATTCTTACAGGTAAATGAATCCCTTATACATAGCAGGTAGTTGAATCTTGTGTGTGTGTGTTTTTTTGTTTTGTTTTTTTTTTTTTTTGTTATCCATTCCAGCTACTCTGTTTTTTCATTAATTTATTTACATTCAAGGGAATTATTGATAGGAAGCACTACTGTCATCTTGTTTTCTTTGTTTTGTAGGTCCCTTGTTTGTCTCTTGCTGCATTTCTTTGTGGCTAAGTCATTTTCTGTAGTGGTATGTTTGGGTTCCTTGCTTATTATTATGTGTATATCTACTATAGGTCTTCCTGTGTGCTTGTGAGGATTACAATAAATATTTTATAGTTATAATAAGTTATTATAAGCTGATAACTTCTTAGATCAAAAGTACTTTAACATTTTATTTCACTCCCTAGCTCACATTTTGAATTCTTGATGTCAGTTTGTTTTTATATTGCATCTCTCTTAAATTATTATAGCTACTATTTTATACCCTGCTTCTAGGGGTCAGTAGGGCAAGCTACCATTATTTTTAATAGTTCTTAAAAGATTATGTTATGTGAGGTGGTATGGCTCTGTGTCCCCACCCAAATCTCCTCTGGAATTGTAATCCCCACATATCAAGAGAGGGACCTGGTAGGAGGTAATTGGATCATGGAGGCAATTCTCCCATGCTCTTCTCATGATAGTGAGTTCTCACAAAATCTGATTGTTTAAAAGTGCCAGTCTCCCCTTTGCTTGCTCTGTCTTTCCTACCATCATAAAAGATGTGCCTTGCTTCCCCCTTCACCTCCCACCATGATTATAAGTTTCCTAAGGCCTCACCAGCCATGTAAAACTAAGTCATTTAAACCCCTTTTGTTTATAAATTACTCAGTCTCGGGTGATATCTTTATAGCAGCGTGAGAGCAGACTAATACAGAAAATTGATAGTGGGATACTGCTGTAAAGATAACCTGAAAATGTGGAAGCAACTTTGCAACTGGGTAACAAGCATAGGTTAAAATAGTTTGGAGGGCTCAAAAAACAGGAATATATGGGAATGTTTGGAACTTCCTAGAAACTTGTTGAATGGTGTGGCCAAAATCCTGATAGTGATATGGAAAATGAAGTCCAGACTGAAGTGGTCTCAGATGGAGATGAGAAACTTGGGAACTGGAGCAAAAGTCACTCCTGCTATGCTTTAGCAAAGAGACTAGTGACATTTTGCCCCTGCCCTAGAGATCTGTGGAACTTTGAACTTGAGAGAGATGATTTAGGGTATCTAGCAGAAGAAATTTCTAAGCAGCAAAGCATTCAAGATATGACCCGGCTTTTCCTGAAAGCATAGTCATAAGCATTTACAAAGAGGTGATCTGATCTAAAATTGGAACTTATGTTTAAAAGGGAAGCAGAGCATAAAATATGGAAAATTTGCTCCCTGAC
This sequence comes from Macaca nemestrina, assembly GCF_043159975.1. Lineage (NCBI taxonomy): Eukaryota > Metazoa > Chordata > Mammalia > Primates > Cercopithecidae > Macaca > Macaca nemestrina. The sequence goes on along the minus strand of NC_092135.1, from coordinate 78,093,996 downwards.
CATGCAGTAGAAAAGAAACACCCATTATATGGAGAGAAATTCAAGCTGTCTGCAGACATTTGCATAAGTAACAAGGGGCTGAATGTTAATAGCAAAGACTTTGGGGAAAATGTCTCCATGACATTTCAGAGATCTTCACAGCAGCCCCTCCCATCACAGGTCTGGAGGGCTAGGAGAGAAAAATGTTTTTTTGAGCCAGGCCAACGGCCCCACTGCTCTGTGCAGGCTCAGTACATGGTGCCCAGCATCCCAGCTGCTCTAGCTCTAGCTGTGGTTGAAAGGGGTCATGGTATAGCTTGGGCTGTGGCTTCAGATGGTGCAAGCCCTAAACCTTGGCAATTTCCACATGGTGTTGGGCCTGCATGCGTGCAGATGATAATAGTTGAGCTTTGGGAGCCTCCACCTAGATTTCAGAGGATGAATGAAAATGCTTGGATATCCAGGCAGAATTCTGCTGCAGGGTTGGAGCCCTCATGGAGAACCCCTACTAAGGCAATGCAGAGGGTAACTGTGGGATTGGAGGACCCCCAAAGTTCCCACTGGGGCACTGCCTAGTAGAGCTGTGAGAAGAGGGCCACCATTCTCCAAATCCCAGAATGGTAGATCCACTGACAGCTTGCACCATGCACCTGGAAAAGCCACAGACACAAGATCTTGGGAGACCACCCCTGGCATCAGCATGCTCTGCATGTGAGACATGGAGTCAAAGGAGATCATTTTTCAGAGCTTTAAGATTTAATGACTGCCCTGCTGGTTTTCAGAATTGTATGGGCCTGTGGCCCCTTTTTTTTGGCCAATTTCTCCCATTTGGAAAGGGAACATTTACCCAATGCCTGTGCCCACATTGTATCTTGGAAGTAACTGCCTTTTTTATTGTACAGGTTCATAGGCAGAAGGGACTTGCCTTGCCTCAGATAAGTCTTTGGAGTTGGACTTTTTAGTTAATACTGGAATGAGTTAAGACTTTAAGAGACTGTCAGGAAGGCATGATAGATTTTGCAATGTGAGAAAGACATGAGATTTGGGAGGGGTTGGGGTTGAATGGTATGGTTTGACTCTGTCTTCACCCAAATCTCATCTGGAATTGTGATCTCCACATGTCAAGGGAGGGAACTGGTGGGAGGTGATTGGATCATGGTGGTGATTTTCCCCATGCTATTCTCATGATAGTGAGTTCTCATGAGATCTCATGATTTAAAAGTGGCAGTTTTCCCATTTGCTTGTTCTCTCTTTCCTGTGGCCATGTAAGAGGTATGCCTTGCTTCCCCTTTACCTCCCACCATGATTGTAAGTTTCCTGAGGCCTCACCAGCCATGCAGAACTCTGAGTCAATTAAACCTCTTTTGTTTATAAAGTATCAAGTCTCAGGTATAAAGCAGTGTGAGAACAGACTAATACATTGCATCTATATAGGTGAACGTTCTTTAATTTGGAAATATATACTACAGTGTTTAGGTAAATTCATTTCTGCAATTTACTTTAAACCAGTTGAGCACATATAATGATAAAACAATATTAACATGAATGTAGTAGGTATATGTGTGTTAATTCTACTTTTTTATGATTGAAAATTTTATTTAAAAATCCTTAAAAACTTTCTGAGCAAAGAAGAGATATGCCTTATCAAACCTTTTATCTAAGGTTTTCACTAGAATGACAGAATCCAGCTATGCTGCAAATAGTAGTGCAGAGAAAGAAGGAAGTGGAAGCTAGAGTGATGCCCTGAGATGCTGTATATAACCAAGAGGTTTTCCATTCCCTGGATCACTCTTATCAACAGCAGGGAAGCTAATAACATATCAGAAGCCCTGAACCCTGTGCTCTCTGTCCACTGAATCTCTCTTCTGTTTCCAAACTTCAGCTTATTCGGCTATTATAGCCTTCCTGATCATCTTAACAAGACCACGTTGAAGTTTTACATTAGTCCTTAGTTACACATCTCCTCTGCCTTTCATAAATATTTAAAATCTCATAAGGTTCTATGAAGATGAGCAACACTATGTTTGCTTCCATCTCTTTTGAGTCATATGACTCTTTTACTTTTATATTTGGAATTTTACTCTTAATAACTCTCAAGCTTTGGAGACTGTTTTCTTTTTATGCTTTCAGGTTACAAGAGGTATGCCTATTTTAGCCCTTCCTTGGAATTTGCCTTCCCCAGATTAAGACAGTTCCCTTTGCTCACCATTTTTTCCAGGACTGCATGAGATCTTCAAGGGTGGTAGTCATTCTGTTCCACATTCTAAAACACTCAATTGACTAGCCCTGAATTAGGTTCAAATTAGCAGATATCAAGTTTCTAACTCTAATTTCTGAGAAATTAATCAACAAAGAAGTATAGAACTTAGCTTTGAGTGCTATTTAACTCAGATAATTCAGCAGATACCTAAATTCCTCACTACTCATTTTGCCTCTGTAATCTATGGAAAGAATAAGACATACTTTTCCTCCATTTAGCCACTTATATTTTTATCCTCACTTAAATGCTGTACTTCCTCTATCCTTGATTTTCTCAGGTATTCCTTTATAACAAACTATTATTCCACATTATCTCTTGCCCACTTTTGCCAAAGGTTGCCAAAAAAATGAGGAATGGAGTCAAGTAGAGAACAGAAATCTGACTTCACAGTATCACGCTGCTTTTCCTTCTATCCAACATGAAAAAACAGGTGGGGGAGTGAGTGGCTTTCATTGAAAGAATCTGTTAGCTCCTGTTAATGAGGAAGGGGAAGGCTAGAATAAACATCACCCCTAAAAAATTAGGTTTAGGAATGCTGGACTTAAACCCCAGCCTCTAGAAGAGCAATCCTCGTGGAAATAACTAATGAAGAGAATTGGGGGACTGGGGAGAAAAAAATAAGGAAACTAAGCCCTAATCACACATGTGACTGCTTTGGGGTGTTACAACTCAAACCCAATGGGTTACTTTGGCTTCCTTTTGAAATTGGGTCTCAGTAGCAGTCAAACTATTGTCTAACTGGAGTAACTTCCATCATATTAAATGCCCAGCAAGCCCATTCAAGGGAGGATGCCTAGCACAAAGGAATATCCTGACCTGGGACTAGTACAGGTTCCACTATTTAATTTGTCAGTTGCACCGATGATAAACAGGAATGTATTCCTAAAGTCCTACATGTTAAGGCTGCTTATATTAGATTAACCCATATGAATAAGTTAAGGAGTCCCCATAGATTCCCCTTTTCATCTAAAGACAAATTCATATGCTTCAACCTATAGAACAGAAGGTGGGATAATCATTTTAAGTAGAGGAATAAAACACGTCATAAATGAGAAGATAGTAAGAGAGCATATAACTACTCTTTTGAACTTAAAACACTAGGTTCATATTAATTCTAACTTGAGGAAACATGATCTCAGAGCCTGGTTAGTAATTTGGAAAAATGTTTATAGAGGATCCAGATGCCTTGAAATTATTATGCTCAATCAGAAAAAAAGGAAGGAATATGGAAGCTACAGATGTGGACATTTGGCAAAAATCTAAATATTCAGGAACTGATTATTATACAGTTAGCTTGTGAGTATTTTTAAAAGGACAATGTAGTGATTGCTAAAGCAATAGTGTGCCTTGAACCAATAGCCAAAGCATACTTATCAGTGAAACAAGACAGAAGAAATAATTTAGAAACACTAAATCTGGAAAATTACATACAAAATTTTCATTATTTCTAGATAATATAATTGTATAATCAGAAAATTATAGAAAATCAATTGAAAACCCAGTTGAATTAATAAGGCAGTTCAGTAAATTAGCTGAATAAAAGATAAACAAGAAAAATCAATAGCTTTTCTATGTTCTTCCAGCAACCATTAGAAACTTTAATGAAGGTGAATTCACAAAATGGCACCTGGCTGGTAAGATGTGAATCAGCCTTGTTCAGTTTCCCAAGAAAATAGCTATGAAAATGCAGAAATGATGCATTTTAACAATGCTGAAAATTAGGACTACAGGCCAACTAATTGCAGAAATCAGAAAATATTGGCACTAATAGTAAGAACTATGAGATTAAATGATCGTTACAATGTATAGCCAAATTAGACACATATTTCCCATTATTCATCATTTATGGTTAAGTAGTTAAGAAATGGATTTATTTGTTACTTAGGCAATTATAAAAATGTAAGGTCAAACATCTTTCAAAGTTAAAGGTTAAATTTAAAACAATGTAAAATTAGAAAATAATTTGAAGAGAAACAAGGATAACAGCAAAGAAAAAGTTGTCTACATAGCAATAGGTAAATGGAAAAGGAGGATGAGGCGGAATGAGGTGACAGGAAGCAGAAGAAACAAAGGAGAGAAGAAAAGAGCAGTGATAGGAGGAAGAGTGAATAAAAAAATAGAAAATAAAAACAATATGGAAGTATTTGGCAAAATATACATTTATGGCAATAAATTAAAATGTGTTGTCCAGGCACGGTGGCTCACGCCTGTAATCCCACCACTTTGGGAGGCAGGGGTGGGCGGATCACATGAGGTCAGGAGTTTGAGACCAGCTTGGCCAACATGGCAAAACCTGTCTCTACTAAAAACACAAAAATCAGCCAGGTGTGGTGGCAGGTGCCTGTAATCCCAGCTAGCTGGGAGGCTGAGGTAGGAGAATTGCTTGAACTTGGGAGGCGGAGTTTGCAGTGAGCCGAGATCGTGCCACTGCACTCCAGCCTGGGCGACAAGAGTGAAACTCTATCTCAAAAAGAAAAAAAAAAAGTGTCAAAGACAAAGTCTCCAGTAGTGAACCTTAAACAAAATACAACCAGACATCATAAGAATGACTGAAAAAAGTGACATTTTAGAAAGGTTTAAAAGTTTAAGCATACAAAAAGTTTTTTTCAAACAAAAAGAATGATTAAAAAGTATAACTAGCATGAGCCATTAAGTATTAAATAAGAGCAACAAAAATACAAGAGTAATTTTTTAAAAAATATAAGAAAAATGACAGAAAAGCCAGCAGGAAACAACACACCTCCCTCAATCTTTGATCAATGAGGAAAAATAATAGAAGTTCTAAACTGGATAATAATGTAGATCTGGCCAGGTGCGGTAGCTCATGCCTGTAATCCCAGCACTTTGGGAGGCCAAGTTGGGCAGATCACCTGAGGTCAGGAGTTTGAGATCAGCTTGGCCAACTTAGCAAAGCTCCATCTCTACTAAAAATACAAAAATTAACCAGGTGTGGTGGGAGGCACCTGTAATCCCAGCTACTCGGGAGCCTGAGGTAGGAGAATCGACTGAACCCAGGAGGTGGAGGTTGCAGTAAGCCGAGATCACGCCACTGCACTCTCCAGCCAGGGTGACACAGCGAGACTGTGTCTCAAAAATAATAATAATATAGATCTAACTTCAGATTCACATAGTTTTCAAATGTATATAGTTAACATTTACAAGAAAACTTTTCTTTCATTCATTCCATAGATATTAATTGCTTACCTGTATGCCAACGCCCCTAATACCCTGACTCAAACATAGTGCTATTAAGTGTTAGAACAAGAGAACCCCAGGACTCCCCCAAAAGCAGAAATGTATCTGACTATACTCTGATCACAATGTAACAAAACTGGAATTGAACATACACACACACGCACACAGCCCTCTTAAGTGATCCTGGGGAGAAATGAAATCAACTGCAATTAACAATATTTAGAAATTTTTAAGTGAAAAAAATCATAAATTAATGACAATGAAAGCATGATATATGAAAATGTATGGGGTATAGGCACAGTTTAACTCAAATGCCAATACATAGCTTTAAAGTATTATTAGGAAATATCACAATAATCAAAGCACTTAACTCTAGACAGAAAGGTAGAATAGCATAATTAAGTAAAATACATTTCATTAGAATACAGGAAGTCAAAAGAGACCATAACTCTCACCCCAATAACCAAAACAAATCAAGTAAGTTGCAACATCATAGCTTTTAAGCCAATTAGGAATCTGAAGATACAAAGAAATCTAAATAAATTAATTCATTAAATGAATGAGCCAAGCCTTTCATAGGAGAAAAAAAAGACCACAGCTGCTTATGTTTCAGGCATAGTGACAGGAATGAGGACAAATGTACCACAGATGGGTTGAAGGAGGAATGAACAGAACTTTTAACAAACTTTTAACCACCATATGGCATTACACACTAGAATTCAAAGAAGCCCCAGTCAGAGTGTATCTACTCCCACATGCCAACATTTTCCCATAGTTCTTCACCTGGTACAAAAATACCACCCCAGCATCCCAAAAAGCTGACAGTCAGAACATACAGAAGAGGGAGATCACACAGTTAGGTAAGCTGGTGGTTCACCTGTAAAGCACTAAGAAATTTCTGGAACCTTGCCAATGTATAATCCCAAACACTATTGAAAGGAAAAGTCCTGATCCCACCTTCAAGTGTTGAAGCCGGTGGTGAACTGAATCAAATGGAAGGCAAATGAATGAATGAATGAGTGAACAACTCAACAACAGATAACCACACTAACTCAGGTGCTCCTCTAGCAGCTGGCAAAAAAAAAAAAGTAGCATGCTTTTTTTTAGAAGGCAAATATTAACTTTAGGGTCTAGTATCCTTTTATGCAAAATGTTCTCTATGTAATCAAACATTATGAGACACAAAAATAAGCATAACACTGTGGCCCATGGTCAAGGTAGAAAAGTATAAACAGAAGACGACCCAGGAACAGCTCAGAGGTTGGAATTATTAGGTATCATCTTTATCTGTGATAAAAATGCTAACAGATTCTGGGGGAAATGTAGACAACATGCATGAAGAGATAGACAATTTCAGCAAAGAATTGGGAGCTACATGTTTTTTTAAAAACACAAATGCTTCCAGTGAAAATTCTAAAACTGGAAAAGAGAATATCAGAAATGTTCAGGGGAAGTATCAGGGCAGACATTCTCACCTTCTTCCTGATGTTAGGAGAGAAGCATCTAGTCTTTAACTGTCGAAGTATAAGGCTAATTGTAGACTAGAAGGGAGTGGGTTTTTTTTTCAGATGACCTTAAATGGAAGAAATTCCCTTTTTGGTTTGCTGGGAGTTTATTTTATTATAAATGAAGGTTGAATTTCATCACATGTCTTTTTTCCATCAATTAAGTTAATACAGTAAGCATCAGAAGTGGGATTCTCTAGAATGACAATCATGGAAGCATGGTGAAAGCAGTGTTTGGGGAAAGTGTGAGGAACAAAGATCAACTTTTGATGCCTAGGTCGCTACCAAGTCCCCTTGGGTATGAGACAGCAGCCATGCTATGATCAGTTACTAGAAGTGAAAGTTACCAATAGAATTTTAAAATGATAGACCCAACTCCTAAGGAATTTGCTCACTGGATACATAAGGAAATGCAAAATAATGATAAGCAAGCTAAATACAGTCGTTTGGGGTTTTTTAAATCTGTAATAGCTAAGCTCAAAATAAAGCAAAATGTTGGGGTAGACACTGTTACTGCATCAGCCTTAGGGGTTTGGGACAATTTGAGCTACAGCATGTAGCCTTAAAGCCACTACGAAAGGGAAAAAATAATAGTGAAAAAACACTACAGTGGGAGGAAACAAAAAAAACTACTGAAACCAGGGAGCATAATGTGAAGAAATTGTTTCATTTTGTAGTTCAGTATCATCAGCTTCCTGAAAAATCTTTACTAAATGGACTGGGTTACTAATTTAGAAGGCTCCTTAGTTTTGAATGTTGCAAAATGGAGGAGCATGGATTGATGCAAGACATACAGATCACTATTGAATAATAGATGACTATACAAATCCCCTGGGGGAAGGCCCGGCACATAGCTGGCAAGTAGACTACATCAGACCACTACTGGTAACCCAGGGAGGCTTATCAATAGGTCTTGACAGGAGTAGACACTTACATGGGACAGGGCTTTGCATATTTGTGGTAGATGCAAATGCTCAAAACAACACAAAAGACCTGAAACAGAACATACTATGCCAGTTTGCACCACTCAAGCTATACTCCTTCAGACCGAAGAACACAGTGTATAGCCTATAGCATGAGGACAATTTAATGGTTATTCTTAAAATGTAACAACGGCTTCTATATCTGCATTTTCAGTATTTAAAATTTGATTGTGATTAAAATTTACATAAATATGATAAAATGTATGATTAACCTGAACACCTATATAAATTTTATATAACTTCATATTTGCTCTCTGTGTTCTTTAAACTCTAATAAATTACATCTTTTCCATAAACTGCTTGGTTTCTAGAAAAGTAGCACACACAGTAAATACACAAGAATCTATAATGATATGAGCATGATAGCAGAGAAACTAATTACAGGGATTTTTAAAAGCAAAATGCAAAAGGTAGGAGGGAAAGCAAAGAAAGAAATCATTTAACAAAACCATTTCAGCAAAACAAGTGATGAGAAACACGAAACGCCTAAGGCACTGATACAGCAGCAATTATATCCATATCTCCCATTAACTTTCTATTTGATGCCTCAGGGAGTCTTAACTCACAACCCTGGGAGACATCATTCTGGAAAGTTGGTTTACTTAGTCTTTTTTCTTTTAGAATTATTAAACTCATCATTAATGGTATTTTTTAAAAAGTAACATATACAAAAAATTACTTATAGTTAAGAATTTGTTTTGTATATGAGTGGAATATTTTGATTTTTATTGAGTATGGTAGGAGATGAATGGATCTCCTACTCATTCATGATTAATTCACTAATGATAAACATTCATTCCTTTATACTTGACAAATGCCCCCATTTTGTACGTTTTTACCACGTAGTGATGGAGGAAGTATCAGAGAAACTACAGGCCTCTCTCAGGCGAACAGCATCCAGGGATTCATGTAGCCATCTGTGTAAAGGCTGGCAAGAATATTTAAGTTTATCTGATTGAATGTCATTTTGATATGAGAAGTTTCAACTCCACTGATACCCACCCCAGGAGTTAGTTGCTAGTCTAGAGTGAAGCCACAATTTTCTCACCATATTGTTTTTGCTACTCTCCACTCCACCTACATTTCTTGATCTGTCATATTCTGCGTTAAACTGGGAATCAATTTATATTACTCAGGATTAGCAGACAGAATAGAATGTATGTGTATACAGAGAAAAAGATATTTATTATAAGAAATTAGCACATGTGATTATGGAGACCGGCAAGTCCAAAATCTGTGGTGTGTATTCACAGGCTGGAGACTGAGGAGAGATGATGATACAAATAAAATCCAAAGACATCTGCTGAAGAATTCTCTCTTGCTCAGGAAATTTAGTCTTGTTGCTGTATTTGGACCTTCAACTTATTGTGCAAGGCCCACCTACACTATGGAGCGAGATTCGTTTTACTCATAGTTCACACATTAAAGCGTTAATCTTATCCAAAAACACCCTCCAACCTGATATATACAATTGGCTATCACACAATCCCTCAAACAAATATTTTCCTGGTAATACACTGTCATTGATCTTTGCTAAAGTTGGGGGATTTAGACAGCAGACAAAACTTGGTTTCACAACTTTTTTCTTCCCTGAAGTAAGTAGAATTGAAGCCTAGACGGGAGCAGTGGTAAGCATCCTAGGAGATAGCCGGGAAGAAACAGGACAAACCAGGTGTGGGAACTGAAGAAAACAAAACACCATAAACTTGAAAGAAATAAATATTCTCAAAATGTAGATATTTTCATATCCCAATAATTTATCTACAGTAAGGATGTTTAAATTATGTAAATTCTCACATCCCTCAGTACCAGACTTAACTATATTTGAAATCACGACTATTTCATATTCATATTCATAGAGCCAATGGGACAGCCAGGTTTCCTAGAAATAAGATAATCAAATAGCAAGATGATATAATTTAGCTATTCTCAGGTCAGTAGTAGTCAGTGGCCCATAAGCAAAATGCAAGCTCTGTAATAAATGCCATGAAGGTCACAAAAAGCTGAAAGGCTTAAAGGCAGGGGGAGAAACTATATTCAACAGTTAAGGAAAATTCACACAAGGATCCCAGATACCTATCTACCTTGAGAAGTCACATAGGAAACTTTCATTCAAAGTCTCAAACTGTATGGATAAGGGATGAACTTAAAGATGTTAAAATTCCATCTCTAATTCTGACAAGGATTGATGTTTATGACAATGAAATTATTTAAATGTAAGTATTATCATTAATTATCTTCCATTTATGTCTTCTGGTTCATTTGGCTTTCTGATTCATACTTACAAGCATTAAGTTTACTTTGAATACAATTCAAGGACAGTGCTTTATTGCAAAATAACTTGCATATGAAACTAGTCTTTTTAGGGGCACCATCTGTTCTTCGTGACACTTTAAATGAAGGAGATTTCAGTTGCTAAATATTCCACAGAAACATATGAAGAAAATTCAAAGGGTTTGGGTTTCTAAGAAAATACAATATCCTCTAAACATGAAATAAAGCCCTTTCTTCAAAGAGTTTGCAATAACAAATAAATGTTTAATTATAGTTGATATTCATAGACCTTCTCTGGAAAAGCAAAATAGAATGTGTATTAGATAAATCTTTTTGTAAAGCAAGTGCAATGATGAAAGTCAGTGGCATTCTTATTTATAATCATGTAAGGGCAGAAACAAATGGTGGTTAAGCAACTTGCCCAAAGTCAAATGGTTCTGAAAAGGCTATTTAATTTGTTCCCCCTTACTCAAGATGAAAATATGAGTCAATTGTCCAAGGACAGAGTTGAGCCACAGAAGACAAGTTGTCTAATGGCATATCTTTGGAGAGGTTATTGAGACTTACTAGGCCTTAGTGTCTCACTTTTAAATATCTTGAATATGCTAGAACATCTCACAGACATAATTAATGAATATTAGTTAGATTTCAAAGTCATTGCAAGTAAGAAGTTATCTGATAAATACTAGGCATAAAAGTACCGATTAGTAATGTTTTGAGCTGCTTGGATGAAAGGTTTTCATGAACAGCTCAGTTGGACTATTACAAAGGAATTGGAGCTGCCATCTTTTGTGAACCACTTTAATCTGTAACAATCTACCCTGTCAATAAACCAGTTAAACTGTGGCTTTGTTGGAGAGCTAGGGTCAGAAAGTTTATTGTAGATTGTCATTTTGCTCTCTACATGGTGCGCCACACATCATTTTAAAATGATACACTGTGTTCAATATTTTACATGACTGGAGGATAACTCTAGACTTGAATTTATTGCCACATATACTTGCAGCTAAATCATGTATTACTTCAACCATTATTTTCAAGATATCAGCTAGCATAACTGATGCTAAACCATTTTATATATAAATTCATTTTGTCTCATCGTTCATTTACTACTTTATCGCTTTATGGTTATCTAAACTATTTTATAGCTGGAAAATTTTTGACGCCTTACATACAATATAATTCTGTTAGAGTAGGAGGAAGAAGAAAGAAAACCAAGACTTGCACCCTTTAATGCACCCTTTATGAAAAGTATTTTAAGAGGTTTGATTTTGTTTTTAACTTAGAGTCGCTATGATTTGGGGAAGAGCTTTTTGTCTTGGGATAAAAATCGATGTTGCCTTATTGCAAATATTTGTTTTCAATATGGCTGAGGAAAAAATCAGGACAGAAGCCATTTGTTATATGTATCTCTGAATTGCTTATATCTTGTGTAAATATCAATTCATCCTGAATTTCAGTTAAATTTTAATTGTCCTCAACATTCCTCACAGTGACTATTTCAACACTTAAATTTCAACAATAATCTTATATTCCAAGGTTTAAACCAACAACCTCACTCAAAAAAATCAATGAGGTTCTTTCCAAGACATTGTATTATTTAGCACATAGAGAACTGAATAAACCAAGAATTTTCTTATTTAAAAGAAAGTTAGCTTATATAGGCGAAGATCATGCAAGATTATAGCAAGTATCTCTTTGAAGTTAAAATACTGACTGTCAGGAATCCAAAGACAGATTTGTTCACAAAATTTTTTTTTTCCTTTTCTTCTCTGAAAGTGTTTTGACAGTCTAGCAATGCAGTTAAGTAGAGAGAGACCTGGGTTTGTAAGCATAGTAACTCCTGTTCTATTTATTTCCTCACAATTTAAACGGAACCGTTTAATGTGATATGGAGCCCACTAATTACTACAACTTCTAAACTTCCTATACCTCAAAGTCATTCAAGATGTAGTGTTACATTTGGTTAGAAATCAAATTATCCAAAGCAATTGTGCACAATTATTTTGTGTGATATATGCTTGATTTATATGGCATGTTTTAGCACTGAAGATCACATGCCGGTAGATTATGATTAATGAAATATCATACATCTCGATAACAATCTACATAGATTAAATACATGATTGCTTCACAGGCATTTACTTCAGAATAACCTCTGGAGGCACTATGTGTAGTATTATATCTCAGGTAGACATAAACCATAAAGATGATCCAGGGAGCAGAGGAGCCAGACATTTGTGTCTCTCTCACTCAGGTGAAGATAAAGTCCATGTAACTTAAGACAAATGGTATCTGCTTCTCATCCCTCTTCCCACCTCCATAAAATAAAAATGATGATACTTTGCCAAGGATCACAGGAATGCCAGAATATTCAAATATTATCTTGTTCATCTACTCCATAAGAGTCTGAAACAAAATGGTCTATGTAAAGTGTACTAAGATGATTTTATTTTCCAATATAATTTTATATTCATTTGTAGTTACCCTGTAGGGAAAATAGGTCTCTAGTAAATTGGCTAAAATGAAGTCTTTAGTAAGCCTGTAAACTTACAGAAGGCCACAGAGGGAAAGTGATCTTAAAATGCAGAAGCAACAGCTAAAGGCAAATAAACCTCCAGTCTACTTTGTTTATGTAATTTTAACGGCTCGAAAGTGAAAAGGGATGGGAATTATGTAAAAGAATAAATCATAGGTAGATTATCAGAAAGAGGAATTAAGGATTTCCAGGAATGTAACATGTTAAATTACACTAATAGTGACATTAATGATTAATCAAATAAGGTACTTACATAAAATATAAAGAAACATTCATTCTTCAGGTACAAAGCACAGTATCTTTGCAACTGCCAAATCTATGACCAAAATTTGAGAGCTTCTGTTCTCATGAGTAGGTTTATAGACCACTTTCACAGCCATCATTAACTTCCACATATAATAAGTAAATCATCCACCAAATTGTCCATCAATCCTTCTTGAATTTATCCATGTTTTTAGCTAACAGCACCTACTATGTGTCTGACTGAGATAAGCTCTGATTAGGAATATTAGAAAATCTCTTAATATGACTTATTTTAATATTTCAAAGAAGATAACTATCATCTCTGCTGGGCGCGGTGGCTCACGCCTGTAATCCCAGCACTTTGGGAGGTCGAGGTGGGCGGATCACAAAGTCAGGAGATCGAGACCATCCTGGCTAACACGGTGAAACCCCGTCTCTACTAAAAATACAAAAAATTAGCCGAGCGTGGTGGTGGGTGCCTGTAGTCCCAGCTACTCGGGAGGCTGAGGCAGGAGAATGGCGTGAACCCGGGAGGCGGAGCTTGCGGTGAGCAGAGATCGCGCCACCGCACTCCAGCCTGGGCGACAGAGCGAGACTCCATCTCAAAAAACAAAACAAAACAAAATGAAAAAACAAAAACAAAAAAACTATCATCTCTGAGAATTATTCAAAACCAATGCCTATTTTCAGCTAGACTGTAAATTATTTAACTTAATTTCTAAAATAAGGTATAAATATCAGAACGGAGGAGATAAATTTAACTTTATTTGCAGATAACATGATTTGAAATTCCAACTGCTCAGGGCACATGTTCACCCTTTGAACAAATCACTACACTTAGGGAGTTAGGAACTATCCATGGTCTATAGCTTGGGCTCAAGGTCTGCCCCAGTAGGTACACATATTTGGAAGTTCCACTAGAACTCTATGGAGTAGATAAGATTGGTTCTGCTAAAGAAGAAAAGGGTTATTAGCAGAATGGGGGAAAGGAATGCTAGATGATTTTTGAAGTCTTGTACATTTGCACTGTAAAAGGTGGAGTACTTTGTACAGTGCCTGGTGCATAAGTCCTCACTGAATATTAGTTATTAAAAGTGGGGACCATCTTTCCCTCTCCAGAGGTTCATGTAAAGTAACTTTGACTGCCTTTTCAGAAATATCGAGAACGGTTTTCTCTCAATCTCTCTTCCCATTAGAGAGAAAAATTACGTGACTGGAAAAGTTTAGAAAAACACAAAGCAAGAGTAACTTTCCCCTCCTAAGACTCCCCCTTTTGCAATATTCTGTGCCCAAGAGGGAGAGATTCCTCTTGTCCCTGCCACCATTCAGGATATAGCCCACGACTTGACCTCTAGAGGTCAAACCTACCTCTTCCTTTGGGTATAAACATGTTGATTCCCCATACATCTGGCCAAATGTGAGCTTTAAGTCTCATCTTAGATGGTCACCCCAAATACTTGCTGTGAGGACAGGTGTCAGGAAATCTGACTATGGTGGCAGCTCTATTACCTAGCTTCACCAGAAAAAAAATCTATGATTCTGTATATTGCTTATGTCTATTTTTTTGTTTAATCCAAACTAAGAGGGATAGAGGTGGGATTAATCATTAAATATTTAAAGACATGTTCAAGATCGCCAGCATTAGCTGTTATTGTTATTGAGAAATGGCACAGCACTAAACAAGCAAGAGATTTAGTTACTACTCAAGCTTAGCTTAAATTGAGTCATAGACTGTAGATCAATCATAATGCTTTAAAGTTGTCTGATACAAAAATCAAATACACAACAATGTAGTTGAGGGGGAGGCACAAAACCTATTGAAGATAACAGCTGCGGTTTGGTAGAGTATAGCCTACTATCCTTAAATGTCTGTGATAAAACAAAGTTTATTAACCAAAGAATATCTTCTATACAAAAAAGCAAGCCAAACTCTACAATCTCAAGGTTTCCTATTCCGGAAAAAAACTAAGTTTTCAGAATAACTTGGGAATAGGAGTGAAATCAAAGTATCTTAATATGCGGTTAAATAAGTATCAGGATGAATTGAGCCCCTTTGAACATAAACTTAGATGCATACACTGCCTCAAAGAAGAAAGCCAAGCAGAAAGGACAGGAGTCAACATCAGAGTCAGGGTCAGAAAGGAAGGATGCATGACAGACAGAGACGTTTTGCATTCAAAGGAAAAGCAATGTTATAAGGAGACAAAAGTTTAAATATATGAGAAAGTCTTCCCATATACCCCCAATTCTATTTCAAAAGGATTAATGTATACAAAAAGCATACAAATGGATAGTTTTCTATATTGTGAATGGACAGACTAGATGACCACTGAGGTCTCCCACCTCCGTGAAACCAAAAAATTATTTAAAACAAAATATTGGTCACTCTTGAATAAAACGAAAGAGGTTTTATTTAATGCTTTTATAGTTGGTGTTTTACTACTCAAATTTAAACATTCAGCCCCAAAGAATTTCAAAAAACTTACATATGAAAAAAATATTAAACAATGATATAAAGGTTGTTTTCCCTAAAAGAAGTCAGACTATTTTGTCAACAAAAAAATATGAATCTACAAAAAGAAATAATAAAACAAGTCTCAAAGGAACACTTACACACTGTTGGTGGGAATTTAAATTAGTTCAACCATTATGGAAGGCAGTGTGACAATTCAAAGAACTTAAAACAGAACTACCATTCTACCCAGCAATCCCATTGCTGGGTTTATACTCAGAGGAATGTAAATCATTCTACCGTAAAGACACATGCAAGTAAATGTTCATTGCAGCACTACTCACAATAGCAAAGATGTGGAATCAACCTAAATGCCCATCAATGACAGATTGGATAAAGAAAATGTGGTACTTATATACCATGGAATACCATGCAGCCATAAAAAATGAGATTATGTCGTTTGTGGGAACATGGGTGGAGCTGGAGGCTATGGTCTTTAGCAAACTAATACAGGAACATAAAATACCTCACATTCTCTCTTATAAGTGGAGGGTAAATGATGAAAATTCATGGACACAAAGAGGGGAATGACGGACACTGGGGCTTATTTGAGGGCAGAGGGTGAGAGGACGGAGAGGAGAAGAAAAAAAAATACTGGGCACTAAGGCTTACTACCTGGGTGACAAAATAATCTGTACAAAAACCCCCCGTGACAGAAGTTTACCTGTATAACAAACCTGCATATGTACTCCTGAACCTAAAAGTTTTTAAAAAGTCTTTACTACCACCAGGACAGAAAGTATTCTATTTTCACTGCTCCATCAAGAATTGAAAATCTAGAATATCTATAATCTAAACATCTTAAATTTATTAAGATAACTGTACTTATTAACCATAGAATTCTGCATTCAAATAAAATTTAAAATCATCATGTCAATCAATGGTAGCAAAGTGATATTTATATACAAACAAAAATAGTTTGAATTTGCAAAGGCAGTATGACTACTCTTATATAAGGTATACATAACGGATACAGAAATAATTATTAACAAAGAACAGTTAGGGGTACACAGAAAATTTGATAAGCCACCAGGAATACACCAAAAATGCAAATCCTTCCTCATGATGTCATGGTTGGATAAGTAATTTCCTAACTTGTATATGTATATAACATATGTACAATAGAGAGGAAAAAAAGGGGGACTGTTTGAATTTTTCTCTGCTTAATGGGAGAACAAGCACTGCCTTAGAATTTGAACTAGGATATGTTAATGAAATATTTTAATTCCAAATCTTATTTCAAGACCTATTCAAAGTTTTGAGTATGCCTAGGAGGAATGTTCTGAAGAGTAAAAGGTAATTAGCATGATATCAGGCAAGGGTCAAGGAAAGATAATCATAAGGAATCCCCAAAACAGAGATGCCCCGGAATTGTAAGAATAGGGGGTTTAGGTTTTCTTCTATTGTCTGCTATGCTCTAGGCTGCCACCATGATTTTAAATGTTCAATGAAAGTGTGATGTACGTAAGTGTTGTATTGAGGAATATGGGAGGCACATGTCCCTTCTTTAGCAAAGTTTATAGAAGTCAAACAGTAGTTTCAAGAGCGAATACAACAATCAGAGATTAAGTACTCAGCACGAAATCCCAAAGAGCTACCTGTGAGGAAAAAAACACACCCCCCTCCTGACATCTTCCATATCTAGAACCTCCTAGAAATCTGTGAAGATCTGTTTAAGGGATATTTTAGACTCCCCACAGTAAGTGGAAATAGAAGCTTCAGTCATTCTATTAGGATATTTTTTTGAATGTTTTAGTCATCTGACGAAAGGCTACTTACTCTTAAGGAAGTTTTAACAGTATTAAATACAGTAATAAAGTAAAATTAGTGCACTACTAGAGTTTACTAAGAAATGAAATTCAGTGTTCTGCTTTGAAGTCTGGCTGCTACACAATAGCCAAACTTTCAACTTCGTGGTATGTTTGCATACAGACATATGGCTGGATGGTCCAGTATCTTCAGATAACTTATTTAATTTCTTCAGGCAGCATTTATTTTGTTTTGAGCCACTTAAGATTCTCAGTCACTTCCGTTCTTGCCTTTTGATTATAAATTAGTTTATTTTCTTCAATTAAATTTGCCCAGGGTTGTCAGCTGACCCCATAGTGTGAGCTAAGGCACATATGCATCAACAGTGCTTTGGGGTTATACCTTTCTAATACATATATTTTCGAGTTTAGGATTTATAGGTCTTGGAGCTCAAATACAGAATTATTCAGTTTCTTGGCTCTAATGCAGAAGCAAACTAATATTCCAACAAAAGCATACTTACGCAGTGAAACAGCAATGTTTTTCCTATCAAACGTGGAAACAGATAAAGTAGGTTAGGACCCAGGCTTACCTGATGAGTGTAGGAAGAGCTCTGCATAAGGATAAAGCTATCATTTCCCTGCATGAGGAAGTGACAGTAAGACATGCCTATGTTTGAACCATCATATTCTAACTCAGTCCTTCATAAGGTCAAATTTTATGGACGATAAATGTTGCAAAGAAAGCAGGACTACAGTTGTCACTCTTTCAACAAATAAAATATATCTACTGCTAGAACTCTATGTTATTGATGTCATATAAGATCCAATTTATCCAATTGGAATAACAAGAAAATGCGGTAAGAACCATTTACATTGTGCAATTGATAATCCTCATGAAACTCTCATGTAAAATGATACTCCTCTTCGAGATAAATTGTTGAAAACTAAAGACAGTGACATTTTACCTCAAAATTTCCTCTGCCCCTCTAAGTACCAGTTTCTTAGCCACCAAAAGGCACAGATTAGAAAAAGCTGTAAAATGTACCTAATTTCTCAAATCTATGTGCTTGATATGAAATAATAGAGAATCTGTATTCCTGGCTTTATTCATCCTACATTGATCAGCCAAACAAGAATATGGTAAAAAGGGAGGTAAAAATATATCTTCTCAATTTGTATTGTTTGCAGATTAACATTCAGTACATACGGCTACCATGGTAATAAGTTAAAATAGTCATAAGATATGGTGAAAATTTTTAAATAATTCATGTCTCTAAACTATGAATGCAGAATTTTTAAAGTTTCTATTTATAGTCTTTAAGGGAACCTAGGATTACACAAGAGTATGCTTTTATGTGAGTACAAATTCAGAAAGTTATAGAAAATTAATGATGAGAAAGCAAGCCTAAATGTGATGTTATCTTTTCTCTCAAGGCAAAACAGAATGATTCAATTATTACTATTATTCCCCTTGTTTTCCTATTCATAAATAGAAACAGTGATCCAGTGTTAACTCCTACTGAACAGGCAGTCCACCTGCAAAGACCAGCACCCAGGCTCTCATGACATTAAGACAGAACAGGGTGATTCACACCAGCAAGAGATTGTATTGTCTTCCTGCAGAAGATCATTACCCTGAGGAAAAAAGAGTGGGTGAGAAGTCTTAGTTTTGATTTTTAAAAAAATAGGTTCTAATTTATCAGTAAAAGAAGTTATAAAACATGGGGTAACTTTGAGCATACCCCTTTTAAGCCTCTTCAAATGGGAAAAACTGCTCATGGCTTCCTGCTGATTACCTGCTTATGTATAGGTCAAGTGTTTCAGAATGAAAATCCTGATGTTTTCTGGGCAAGCTCACCTTCTCAAGGTCCAGATTGTCATGTGTCAGGGGATAACAGTTACACATCTGCTTCACCTGCCTTCCTAACTCTTCCTCACCTGCTGTTGTCTAGTGACCCAGCCATTGAATGTCCTGTCCCGTATCTAACACATGCAGGATTTGCTTAGCCAACATAAATAGTGCACCCATTTTGGCCCCACAGGAAGTTGTTATAACATGAACAAGCTATCTGTCACTTTTATTATTTGGTTAATAATTTAATGTCTAGAATTATTCTTAAGTTATTAATGAGTTTTGACTGTTCAGCCTCCTTTCCTAACCAATAGCAAGGAAGGGTAGTGAATATACAGAATATTTACATATATACATATACACATTATATATATGTATATATACACAAAATATACAAAATATTGGAGTATATGTACTTGCAGGGCAGAATTTTAAATGTCTACCATGTTAAGAAAATAAAAAATGCTATGGTTCTGATAAAATTAGAAAAGACTACATACATTTATATATATACATATATGTGTGTATATATATATACATACAAAATATTGTGGGTATGTATACTTGCAGGGTAGAATTTTAAATGTCTACTATGTCAACAAGAAAATGAAAAAATGCTATGGTTGTGAGAAAATTAGAAAAGACTACATTCTATGAAATAATGCCTTTTTTTCCAAACTCTTGTTAGTTGCAAGTTTATTGCATTATGCTGGATTTCAGTTCTAAGGACTTCCCTGGATATTTTCTGAACACTTATAGCAATTTGACAAATATTAAAGTTGTGTCATCCTAAGACTGCTAGGGCAAGATGGGAAGATTTTATTTCTTTGTTCTTATTTGGTCTTATGATGGATAACTATTTTTTATTACTTCAGATAATTTCATAGAACTTCAATTTTATTTTGAAGGAAAAGAAATGGCTGTGGACAGTGCTTTAGAAATTAGGATTAAGCTGCCAGTAACCTTGATGTCAGGCAGTGGAGCAAGCAATAAAATGATGAAATGTGAGAAGACAGCCTTATCTTGGATAAAGTAAGACCCAGTCCTCTCTAGCGGAATCCATTAAAATCACATTTTGTTTATTCATTTGCTTGTTGTATAAAAATAAGAATTGGTCTCTTTAAGTCTAATTTAGAAATTACTAATTTTGGTCTGTTGCTGTTGTCTTTAATTAGCCGAAAAGCTACTCTGAGCTATTACTACTACTAGAAAGTATCCAAGACATGGGAATTGGTCTTGCAGATATTTCCATTTTTACTCAACAGGGATTCTAGAGATAACTATTTTATATCCGATAGGTATTGGTTATGGACACTCAGAAATTTTAAATTGAAATATCTTCACAGAAAATTTCCTAATAGAGATTCCATTTATGTTTAGTCATCTAGAAATGATATTTCCAGATTTTTCTAGTGAAGATTGTTTTAATTTTATCAGCAAGAATTGCTTTGGTGCTTCACTGTTTTTCAGGATTTCACTTTCCTTACATAGGTTACTTGCTTCAAACCTATACAGCAATTACTGACATCAAACATTTGCATCAATTTTAACTAAAATTGTGTTGATCAAATCCAAATTCCCCATATTCTTATTACATGCTTAAGATCATTTATCTAAATGTATTTTTCTTAAACATTTAATATCTACATTTTAACCAAAGTTTCAGAATTTAATACCAATGTCACTTCAGAATGGTTTTGTTTTTGTAGTACCTTATTAAGAATACTCTTCATTTCAGTTGATTAATAGTAATATTTATTGTTTTTTTTTCTTTATATATATTTTTTCTTTCTAGTTTTGTTTTAGTAATCTTTTCAGTTACAGTCACCTTGGGAATCATTAACTCCTTTTCCAATTAGGGCTCCCTACCTACAGATGAAGGACAGGACTGAGCTTGTTCTCTCTCAGAAAGGAAGGTTCTTTTCCTTTGAGACTAAATTCACCTGACTGGGAGGTAAAAAGGTGTTTCTGGACTTAGAGTATGGAAACCTTAAATAGTAATCTGAACTGATCTTGGAAACCTTAAATAGTAATCTGAACTGATCTTGGACATAATCTGATAAAAATTAGGTGTAAAACACTTATTACCATGGCATCTATATGAAGTATGAGAGATCCTTATGGTGATGGAGTATTCTACAGTTTGGCTGCATCAATATCAATATCCTTCGTGTGATATTGTACTCTGGGTTTATGTTGTTATTAGAGGAAACTGGATAAAGGGTACATAGAATCTCCCTGTATTATTTCTCTGCACTAGAACTACATGTGAACCAGAAATTATCTCAAAATAAATTTTTAAAAATACGCGTCTAAAGTGCTCACTTAATTCCTCTCTGCCCTTTTCTGTAAGTAGGCAAATGTGGAGAAAATCTGCCTAAGAATTGTCCAAAGTCCAGTTTTATTCAGAATTAAGAAAGCTCTGTTCTTGATTTTCTCTTGCATTTTGTCTCAGAGGTTTCTCTTTCATTTTGCATCAAGAAGCCTGAATTCCAGTCCCAACTTTGCCAATAAACAAATGACTTAAGCCATATCATTTTACTTTTTTGATTGTCAGTTTTATCATATAAAATGGGGGATTGAGCTAGACAACTTTCAGGGTTTTTCTAATGCTAAAATTCCATGATTCCAAGTATACTGAACTGGTGCTAAGTATTTATGAAGCAAATTATAGTAACTGACAAATTATCAGAAATGAGTTCTTAAGTAGAATATCTAACAAGGTAAAGGCTGTGGGTTTCTCAGGTTTTCATCTGTTGATAGCTTTGGAATAGAAATATCTCAGGAATCCTAAAAAAAAAATACAGTCTTCTAGCAGGCAACTAAAATTGGCCCATATTCCTATTACGCAAAACCCAGGTGACCTTTAACTGAATATTAATACTTTTTTAATGTTAATATTAACATTACATCTCAATATAAAAAATTTAAACCAAGCTCTCATTGAGAGGGAGCCATTAATGACTATTAAGTATCTTTAACTTCACCAAGAATATTCCTTACAAAACTGTTTGCTCCAGTCATTCTTAACACCTCCAATACAGTGTAAAAACAAATGCAAACTCATTTGTGAAAATATATTCATCCAGTTACTTGCATGTTTTGCTCTCAGATTCTGTTGAAGATTAAATCAACCAAAGGTCACATGAAGAACATCACTGAATATTCTTTAAAAACGTTTTTGAAGAGATTGTCTCGATACTGGTTCAGGATCTGTTGCAAAAGGATTCATACAGGTTTAGCATGGATAGAAATATATCCTTTGAGAATTTAAAACCAGGAAAAAGCTTTCTCCTAAACAATGTCTGCATTTATTTATGTCACCTAATTTGCATTTATAACCTATAATGTTTTTCTCAGTCTTTGCAGTCTAAAAGCTCACACCTAAATTTAAAACTCAAACTTAGTACTATTAGTAGTATTAAACAGTTTTTAGTATATACCCCGAATTAAAATGAATATTAAGAATGAGGATTTCTGGGTCTACAGCAAGAGATTCTGATTAAGCAGGTCTGAAATCTGCCTTTTTAATGACTATCCAAAATAAACATGCTGCAAGTGATCCATTGACCTTTTGTTGTGAAATACTAGCTTAGTTTTAAATATTTCCCGTTTTTGACATTTCAAAGCTATCTACTTTTATAGCAGCAGCTTTATCATATAATTATTTTATCTTAATCTTAATTATTTTCTAGAATTAAGCAGAATAAAAATAGTGTATCTTGGCATAAATATAAACTTATATCACAGGCAATTAATTTGAATTCAGTGAAGAAAACCATGGATGTACATCCTTGTATCCTAGGTGAGAGAAGACTTCTTAGAACTGCAAAGACCAAAAAAAAAATAATAGATTTCGTGGTATCCAAATTAAGAATTTCTATTCAATGAAGGATAACACAAAGTTAATAGTTGGCAGATGGCAGACTGTATATGCAATTGCTGAAAGTATCAAAAGAATTATACAAGATTATGCTATCTGCACACACATACACTAAAATCTACCCAGACTTATGCCAATGAATAGAAAAAAATAGTGACCCCAGTGAAACACAGGCAAAGAACATGAATAAGCAATTCAAAAAAACAAGTATGAAAATGCTAATAAGCATTTAGTGCTTCAGTTCATTGGTCATGAAATTTAAAACAAAAAATAAGATATCACTTTACATTTAATAAGCTGGTAAACACTAAGAATATCAATGACTGGCAAGCATACAGTGACTTAAGGATGTGGCTACTCTGAAAACAGTCTGGCTGTCAAAGAACTTTGCCAGCCCTTCTCTTGCCCATAATGTTTTCTAGGTAGGAATTACACACCTATGATGTTCATCAAACCACCAGAAGTCCATATTAAGTCTTTGCTTGCTCCTTAAATCACCTCTCTCTTGACTTGAGGAGTGGCAAAAGCACCTCATCCCCCTGTGGCAGAATGTGAGAGTAGCAGAACACCAATAGCCCTCTCCCCAAACTGTCCTTCAAAATTGAGCCTGTGATCCTTTTAGACCCTTCGTGCCAGTGGAAAGGTTACGAATCATGCAGCCATCCTCCACAGTCTCCCACAATCTCCCTGGAATATCTCACATCATGGAGTTTTCTACATCATGGAATGTGGAATGTGGCATCTGTTAACTCAGTGCTTCAGCTAAATTTTCCATTTTATTGAACTATTTCAGGTGCTTATATGGGTCCAACTGAACAAAAAGCTAAAACCAAGGGAAAACACTTGCTTTGATTTTTATCTCAAAAGAAAAACAGACTCATGCTACCAGAAGTGGATTAACTTTTACACTACACTTGACACTTGAATTTTTCTAGTCTTTTGTATTTTAGAAATAAAATACTCTAGATAGTCTAGAATCCAGTTACCTAAAGCCTCTGCAAAAGGACAACTGAACTTCAAGAGGAAGATGAAGTACGTAATTTTTTTTAATCATTATGGTTACGCTTCTGAAAGTTTGGTTTTAAAATAATTATATTTAAAATGTTAACTGATTTTTAAATGAAACTTATGAATAAAGCATAATAATTTACACGTCCAGATTTACCCTTCAAAAATTGAAGAAAGTGTTACATTTCAAACTTTTATATAATATAGAGTATCTTTCTCCAAAGAAATGAGATTCTTTTAAGTTCTAAAACTTGAGTCAATTTCTCTGTCTTACCAATATATTACTCAAGACTTGTAGAGCAGTAGTATCTCAAAGTGTGGGCAAGACCACAAGTCTCAGAATTACCTTAGTTATATGTAAAATATGCAAACTCCTAAGCCCCATCCCTAACCTATGGAAGCAGAATCTCATGGAACAGGGCCCTAGGATTTTGCATTTTTAAATGCATTCTTAAGCAACAAACTCAAAAGCTAAAGTACGTAAGTGTTCAAATTAAAATGTGAAAACCACTGTTGTGGAAGCTGTACTTGGGAAAGTTTTTTTTTTTTTTTTTTTTTTAATATAAACTGAATAGGGTCTCTAAGTTTATGACAGCCTGGCTTAATGATTAGGGCTATGGACTAGAGCACAACAAATGTTTTTTATTCCCTGCGCCACCATTTCCCCTTAAAAATGATATCAGTAAATTATTTAAATTCACCGTGATAAGTAGGATATACAGTAATTCTGTTTTCTTGCCTCAGAGGCATGGCGTGAGGTTAATTAAATAACAGCTGCAAAATACTTCTGGCTCCTTAGAGAAAGACATTATATAAGACATTATATTACATATGCAGCATTTTTGTCTCCTATGAAAATAGAGCTACAGTGTTCCTGAGAATTCAGCCTATGGCAGAGAAAACAACCATGACACAGCTTTCACAAGGGCAAAATTTTGTCAGTTGGTATCAGACCCAGCGAATGCTATGCTTCTATTCTTTGTGCAAAGACCACTGCCATCTTGTGGAAAACAGTCATTGTCCTTATCTTGGGCTTCTATTTCATTTGTGGGAAATGGTGACAAGATAATTTGGGTTTTCTGCTAGCGAAGATTCGTGGTTTATGAAGTCTTAGTCACCCTGAGGCCTGTTATCTGTGGCACATGAGGACTCAGTGAGGCCACGCTGAAGGTCAGGTAGTGTTAATGGAAGGAAGAGCTCTACAAACTAGACATCTCCCCAGGGCTTTGAACTATACATCTCTCTCCAACAGGGTTTGCCACAAAAACCTGCTTTTATGTTCCATTATATTCTGGAATTAGGGCCAAAATAATAATATTAAATCCAATGTTGATTGCTCTGGGAAAAATTATGTCAATCTGTAAATGGTGTTTATATTTATCTGTCAAAAGAAGATTAGGGATTGCCTGCAAAAAGTAGATGAAATAGGGTCATTAAACAGTCCTGAAGTCTACCAAGTTTGATAAATAATTGTCATATTTTGACAAACATGATGAATTTTTAAATCTATCCTGTAAAAATGGGTTTTTGTAGAAAGACAATTCCTTTCTAACCTTTATCCTATTTGTTGAGAGGCTTAAAATTGGTACGAAACTATACTAAGAGATAATATAAGCAAATGTCTTTTATCCCAGAAGCAAAAACTTTGCCTTAAGTATTATTATTATATAGAAAAACACATAGTCTTTCTGGTCAGAAACATTGCCTTTTACCTTTAAAGCAAGGATTCCTTAAGAAACACCTTTTTAAAATTTGCATTTTTAATTGTGGTGGTTGAGTTAGTCTTAGGCAAAAAAAAAAAAAAAAAAAGCAAACAGATGAAACTCACCTTTGATATTCTAATCTCATCACTTCCATACTTTTACTCCCCCCACACTTCAAATATCTCCCCTCAGGAGATTTCTCACCTCTGTGTTGGGGCTGTAACTTCTTCTGTCATCAGATAACTTAAACTTATATTAATTTACACTAAAAAGTTAGAGTAAGTCACTCCAAAAACAGGAAAATATTTTGAAGAATTATCAGTCACTGCTTAAACCAAAAGGTAGAACAATTTTTTGTTGTTGATTTATTTATTCATTTTACCTGATTTTTTGTTTTTGCTGTTGTTACACTTTAAATTCTAGGATACATGTGCACAACATGCAGCTTTGTTACATATGTATACATGTGCCATGTTGGTGCTTGGACACAGGGTGGGGAACATCACACACTGGGGCCTGTCATGGGGCAGGGGGATGGAGGAGGGATAGCATTAGGAGAAATATCTAATGTAAATGACAAGTTAATGGGTAGAACAATTTTTTTAAAAAAAGAATCTAGGAAACTTTGCAGCGGGGAGAGTTTGGTATGTGACTTTTCTCTCTAGAACCCAAGATTTCATTGTGTGGATAACCATCTCTTCAGCTTATCGATTTTTAAAAGTTAAAAAAAAAAAAAAATCCTGAACAAGAGTAATATCCTAATTCCTTCAAACAAAATGATGTCCTCTTACCTCAGCTTCAAATCTCATCTCAGTGCAGTGTTTCATCCAAAAGAAATTACAGAGGTGTCTTGAAGAGGCAATGAAAAGAGGAACCAGGACGACTACTACTACACATACTACAGATAATTTTTTCTATAATCTTTTTTGGATAGATTTTTCTCTTACGTCCTTTGAGAATTGAAACAATCAATTCCCTAAATTTTTCATCTTTGTGTTTCCAAAAGCACCTCTAGCCTTTTTTTCCATTATTGACCTCCATTTTCTTATGTAAGCAGAAGTCTTCACACTGCAATTCTACCCAGTGTTCTGGTCAGTATGTTAGAAGCCCAGGAACCCAGCAGTGATAGCAAAGAACTCTCCTTTAGAGGGTGGAGAGAGGGTCAAAAATCATGAACATGTATCTTCAATATTTTTGCTTCTATAGCATCAAAGTAGTATCACATCAAAAAGAGGAAGAGTTCTTGTTTGAGGCCCATTTTATCCCAAGTCAGGGCTGATCCCTATTCAACCCTCTGAAGAGTAACAAGTATGAAAATAAATGGTGTACTAAAAGACAATTTCAGGTCTAGGTACAGTGACTCAATGAGCACGCTCCTCCTTCTGTCTGGAACACTATTTTCCCATGTCTGTTGGCCTAGCAAACTCCAAAACATGCTTGAAGAACCAACTATTAACACACCCTGAAATGGGTTCTCTGGCACAGATTGTTAGTTACTTTCCTTCCAGTCCATTATTTGCTTGTTCTCATAACAATAAAGCTTTCTATTTTTAAAGGGACAGCATACAAAAATAAATAATTAAAATATTTCTATTTCTCACTTATTTTTCCCTTAGGTATGGCCATAAAACTAATTCCTGGCCAATGGCCTACAGGCTTGAAGAATGGGTTAATCTTCTGAGCTGTTCTCTTAAGAGAATCCTGGGTGCTTTCAACTCTCCCAATTTCTCCTTCCTGCTGGCTAGAATGAGGATGATGGTGAGAACTATTGTGGACTATGAATTAAGGAACACACTGGTAATGGCAGAAAAAACAGATAAAAAGAAACTAAAGCCTTGAGACTGTGGAACCGCCATACCAGCCCTGCAATTTTGTGCCCAGAATTGAGGTATGAGAAAAACTATTTCATTTAAGCTACATTAACTTTAGGTCTCAATATTCAAACTTAAGAACCCTCCAACATGTTCTGGTAGTACTTGGTGCAAGTTTCTCTTAAGACACTGGTGTCTTTGTATTCAATAATATTGGATTTCTTATCTAGAGACTCAGGTAGGATATCTTATAATTACTTGTATTCTGGTGTTAGGTACACTATGTTTGAAATAAAAATATGCTGAATATAGATAGAAGAATGAGTAGTTGAGTGAATAAATGAATAGGTCATGTGATCAATTTATATTCATTCAGATTCAGACATGTTTATCTTATGACTTAATAGAGTTCTCTGACTTGAGATTTAGAGAATATTTAAATTATAATAGAAAAAAAGAACAAACTTCAGGTATAAAAAACATAAATTAGGGAAAGGATGCCTTATCCAATAAATGTTGCTGGGAAAAATGGTGAGCCCCATGTAGAAGAATGAAGCTGGATTGGCTAAGGTCATTGGCTTAGGCAAATAATTTATCTGTTGCTTAGGCAAATGAAACAAAAATAAAAATAAATGGGACCTACTCAAACTAAGAAGTTTCTGTACAGCTAAAGAAAAAAGCATAATATAAACAGACAACCCACAAAGTGGCAGACAATATTCATGAACTATGCATCTGAGAAACAACTCAAACAAATCAGCACAGAAAAAACTAATAACCCCATTAAAAAGTGGGCAAAGAACATGAATAGACATTATTATATATGTCTATTCATAAAGTTAGACATTACGTATATTCTCAGAAGAGGATATACAAACAGCCAACAAACATTTAAAAATGCTTACTATCACTATTAGGGAAATGCAAATTAAAGCCACAATGAGATACCACCTTACTCCTGCAAGAATGATGATAATTTTTAAAACCCAAAAAATAGATGTTGGTGTGGTTGTGGTAAAAAAAAAAAAAAAAAAAAAAAAAAAAAAAAAAAAAAAAAAAAAAAAAAACGAACATTCTGGTGTGAAGTGTTCACTGCTGGTGGGAATGTAAATTAGTATAACCAGTAGGAAAAATAGTATGGAGATTCCTTAAAGAACAACAAGTAGAAATGCCATTTGATCCAGCCATCTCACTACTTGGTATCTACCAGCCATAAAAAGGAATGAAATAATGTCTTTTGCAGCAACTTGGATGGAACTGGAGGCCATCATTCTAAATATGGAACCAGCCTAAGTGCCCATAGACCAATGAGTGGATAAAGAAAATGCAGTATATATACAACATGGAATACTACTCAGCCATAAGAATGAAATAATATCTTTTTGTAGCAACATGGATGGAGCTGAATGACATTCTAAATGAAATAACTCAGGAATGGAAAACCAAATATACGTTCTCACAAGTGGGAGCTAAGCTATGAGTACACAAAGGTATAAGAATGACACCACAGACTGGGAAGGTTGGATGGTGGGTGAGGGATAAAAGACTATAAATTGGGTATAGTGTACACTGTTCAGGTGATGGGTACACTAAAATATCAGAAATCACCACTAAAGAATTTATGTATCCAAAAACCACTTTTACCTCAAAAATGTAAATAAAAAATATTTTTTAAAAAAAGGGTAATGGTTAATTTCAGAGAAAAACATTAAAAGAATAAACTTTGGAAGAAAAAATGCTATAAAGGATTATACATGGTGATTTTCTAAAATGATTTATGTAAACACATACGTAATTAATGACAACCACTTACTTCTCACGTAGGATTCTCTTTCTAATGAGCAGTCAACTCTTCAAAGTCCTAGTGCCAGTGCTGGTTTTCTCCTTATTTTGTCTACTTTCATCAAGATGGTCTACTGATAGAGTCAGAAGTTCTAAATAGAACAAGCTGTAAAGTTTATCAGATTTTATCTGTACTCTCAAATTCAGTTTCTAAGATATAAGACCTCCTGACTCAACTGTTGGGTTGAGAACTAAAGAACTAGTAAAAACACCATTCCATCCAGCCATCCCACTACTGAATATCCACCTTAAGGAAAAGAAGTCATTATATGAAAAAGACATGCACATGCGTGTTTGTAGCAACACAATTCACAATTGCAAAGATATGGAACTGACCTAAGTGCCCATGAACCAACAAGTGAATTAAGAAAATTTGGTATATATACACCATGGAATACTACTCAGTAATAAAATGGCTGAGTATTGAGGATCAGTGCCGCTACCACCGTTGGTCTTTTATCATTCATTTATCCCTATCTCTCTGCATTTCCATCTTCATGTGTATTTCCACAATGCTGTGAGAGAGAAACTCCCTTAATGGTCAGAAAAATCAAACTCTTGATTTATACATGACAATTTGCATTTTGTGCAGAGTATCCATCTGGGCTGAGGGGGCCATTTCACCCATTCTTTACTCACTCAAAGACTATGTCACCTGAGCCCTTCTGTTGCTTCTGAAGGCTATAGTTTAAATGGGCCAGAAATGGCTGTCAAGTCTCAAGATGGATCTTGCCCTTATGGCACAAAAGCCCCCATTTTCCTATTCACCAATAGCTATACTGCTGATCCCTCATGCTTTTAAATCTGTTTTTCCCTTTGGGGTTTTTCCTGACTTTCAGTTTCCACTGATCTCTTCCTCTCTTTTTAGCAAGTTAGACATTATTACGTAGCCTACACCCTTAGAATTCAGACACAAAGCACAGCAGACAGAAGCTCCACCTCTCTGAGAATATTTCTTCTATTCCAGGTCCCTTCCCAGTCTCCACCATCCCCTGAGATATACACACACACTCACATATCACACACATAAACCCTCTCTCCATGACCTTTTCTATTCTCTTTTCAACATTTCCCCCCTCCCACAACTACTCTGCAACAAGGGGTAAATGGTCATGCTTATTTTGCAAAAGCTGCAGCTGGCATTCAAATTGCTGCTGTACTTGCAGAAAAGTCATTTTCAATATTTATTCTTTAACTCTTTCACAATTCACTTTAAGTGGTTTACTCTACTTATTAGATAAGACCTATAAAATGTGGTCCTATCCTTCAGAAGTTTTATTCTAAGGACAAAAAAAATATGTACTTTTAAAATCTATATCCATGTAATGTTTATTGTTATGGCATAAATGTTTATCTATATACAACATGCCATAACATTGCACTATGCATTTTAACTTATTTCTACTCATCTGTGTCTTGTTTGAAACACAAGAAGTTTGAAACCAAAGTCCTGGCAATATTGACTAAATGGGGAATCTGAATAAGTGATTTTATTTTCTGTTTAAAACAGACAGTTTATGTCAGATATGGCTTAGATCCAAATTCTCCTGCTAGGTAGGTCCTATCTCACCTATTCATCTGCTGAATTGTTTTTCATTTTCACATTAAAGTAAACTCTGCTGGCGTTAATCATGTACCTATATTGTACTAACTCAGTTATGAAAGTATCTTATGCCCCTCATGTAGGAAATTCTAAGAAAATCACATTTTTTTAAATTTTTTTTTTATTTGAGACAGTTTTGCTCTTGTTGCCCAGGCTGCAGTGCAGTGGCACAATCTCGGCTCACTACAACCTCCTGGGTTCAAACGACTCTCCTGCCTCAGCCTCTCAAGTAGCTGAGATTACAGGCATGTGCCACCAGGCCTGGCTAATTTTGTATTTTTAGTAGAGACAGGGTTTCACCATGTTGGTCAGGCTGGTTTCGAATTCCTGACCTGAGGTGACCTACCCGCGCCCAGCTATATTCATTTTTTTCCTCAGTTAACCCACATGTTATTAGAGACAAATTCTGATAGCTCAGTTCTTCTTACTGCCTTTCATACAGTAATTTCACAAACTTCTAACTTTCTTGTTCTATTGTCTATTAGTTCAGTCTAAATATTACTGTTCACAAGGCTTTACTCAATATAATCCCCTCAATACTTCTACAGAATTTTAGGTTTCATTCCTGAAATATCCTCCAAACCTCATTTTGTGCAACAGTAACCAATACATTTCAAATTGACAGGCTTCCATCCAAGAAAATAAATGGCAGGAAGTTGAAATATGACTAGAGAAACTGTTTGCCAACACCATTCATCAGAATTCTTGGAAAATAAGTGAATTTGATCATTGTTAATTTTATTTACAATGAATCCAAGGTAAATTTCTTAGACATGGATTTTGTGATAAAGCATCTCTCAGAATGGGAATTATTTAATTACTTCTCTTTAATGAAAGATGCTAAGTATCTCCATCACATTTTCTTCAGGCAAATATAGATGATATTCTTCCTGACATAAAAATGCTTAATATGACATAGCTATGGGTATAAATACTTCCTGTGTTTTGATCATATGAGTTGAAGTGCTATTACTTTCACCCTTTAAAAAAATGTCCTTAAACATGTTGAATACATAATATAGGCTCATATTATGGGTGTTTTATGTTACAAGACCAAGGGGGCCACCTTAAGTCCAGAGAAATGAACTCAATGCTTAGTAAGGTTAAAAGTGGCCAAATCAACAGCCATGAAAGACTTTTAAAATTGGTGAAAGGGTCTATCTTAACTAATAACCTGGTTTGAACGTATGTATTTTAATTCTGAGATTAAATTATTAAATTATTGCAGATGCCTTTTCATCATTATAAAATTGAAACCAAATCTAAGTGGGAAGGTTCGGGAAGAGAAGTGTTTGCCTTTCTAAATTGGGTACGTTTTAGCAGCAGGCCTCTCACAGATGTGCAAAAGGAGTGGAGACCATGAGCTCTACAGAGACACAAAATCCACTGACTACACGATGGTGTGATCAGATTGAGCTGCAGTCTGAAACCAAACAGATGAATAATTGATAAATATATCAAGTGAGGAAAGCAGCAGGTCAGAAAGGCACAAGCTGCTAAATTAGAAAGACCAGTCCTCAATGCCTACATTTGCCTCATTTGCTTTTCACTGTTATCATTTTTGTTTAGAATTTTTAGAATGCTTGAAACTGGTAGAATAAATTAAAGCTATCTTCTTCATTGATCCTCGCTGCCTCACCCTGCTCCAGGAATGCTGATGTACAATCAACATTCTTTCTATTAAAAATCAAGCTCAGCAAAATTGCAAGGGAATTTCAAAGTTTCCTTATATATAGCACAGTTCAGGAATAAAAACGGAAAAATCTATTAGGTTATTTGATAAGTTCATTTATTCATTAACAAATATTTAATATATTATTTAATTCCATTAGCAAAAACTATGTAGCATAAGCCACCTAAGTCCTTTAATATAAGAAAAATTGTCATTGTTTTGGTTGGAAACAGGGGCATATGTTTTATTTTTATTTTGATATTATCAAATGAGATTGTAACATCTAGTAACATTTTATAGTTAATTCTGTGTGTAATTTTTTTTTTTTAAAATAGAGAAGAGACCTGTATTTTTCTAACCTTTCTAATTCCTTTGGATCAGAAATCCTCAACCCTGAACACATCTGGGAATTTTGCTGATTCTTTTCTTTGGGGAACTGTATACAAATTTTCACTACAGTAAGAATCTCTTTTGTAAATAGCTTCCAATCTGTTACAGAATACTTTTTACTTTAACATTAATATGTCCTTTAAAAATTTACTTGGTGACCCAGGCACAGTGGCTCACACCTGTAATCCTAGCACTTTCGGAGGCTGAGGCTGGCGGATTGCTTGAGCTCAGGAGTTTGAAGACAAGCCTGGGCAACATGGCAAAACCCTGTTTCTACAAAATAAAACAAAAATTAGCAGGGTGTGGCAGCACATACTTGTAGTAGCAGCTACTCGGGAGGCTTAGGTAGGAAGATGGCTTGAACTTGGGATGTTGAGGCTTCAGTGAGCAGCCTGTTGAAGACCTGTCAAGAAGTACAATCAATGAGTATTTATTGAGCACTTTTTCTGTGCCCAACACATGGCAAGGCAACCAGAATATTAATATAACACCAACAAGCCTACACCTGAGAAGCTCACACCTTTATCGCTGTCCATTTGTATATATTGCCTATTCATATGCAGCATCGTCAGTCACTTCTTTAACAGGTACCAATGATATAGTAACAGGTGCCCCGGAACTGTGCTAGTTCAAAGTTAGAAATATAAATACAACATATATTCAGTCTTCTACGTACTCAGACTAGTAGGAGAGAGAGAGTACCTAATGGGAAATCTCCGTGAAAAACGCTTAAGAGAAATACTTCAAAGGTACTGTAGTAGCAAAGGTAATTATCTTTATCTAGGGGCATCAAGGAAATCCACACAACCATTGGGCATGCTCAAAGCCATACTGCTGGACACACAGAGTCCTTAGTTTTCTCATTATATAGACAGCAAGCTTCTTACCCATATGCCTCAATTTATCCTAAAAAGAATACCTCCCTCAGACCACCCACCAAATGGCTCTGTCTCTGGGCACGGTTACCACTTGGCATCTGCTGAGATGTACAGCGAGGGTATTAATTACTGCTTGCCGTGTGATAAATGTGGTTGATAGTTCTTGATGAGGTCAGTGTTTTGTGGATCTTAATGATTCCAATTTGACAGACAGCAAGCCACTAAATGGTTACCAGGTGGCAAAAATATTGTGTTACCCTGGGTAGAACCAAAGAGACTAATATGAAATAACCTCATCGTATTAATTACTTGAAAGCATATTTTTTCCAAATAATCTTAAGCAGAAATTCTAAGTTTTTCTATTTTTATATTTAAAAAAACTGATTTCTTAGTGGACTCAACCAAAAATCAAAAATTATTCAGACATAAAATACAGATTTGAAGTCACTGAAGCATAATGAGGGATATCAACTATAGAATGCACAGCAAATACCTAGCCTTTGGAAAGAAAGGGCCACATACATATTAAGTAATTTAACTTTACTACTTAACATGTTCAACTGTTTAAATAGCCTAAGTATCTTTATGATAAGGCATTTAGCAGAAGATATTTCCTCAACCTCTTTAGAAAATTCCTACTAGTATATTAAAGTACTTACCAAAAAAAGTAAAAAAAAACAGAACAGATATTTGTTTGCTGTCTAGTAAAAACAGCAAAAATCCCAACATATGGCTCTCTTACCTCCTCACCAGGTCATAAGCTTATTGAGGAAGAAGCCATTTGTCAATTATTCTTATACTCCCAGAACATAGCAGAGGGTCCAATATAGGGGTAAATAATTTTGTTGAGTCATTTAACAGCCAAATCTGGACTATGGAGATTGAGCCTTGGCATACATTCCATCATGTGTATAGGACCTCCATCCCTCATGAGTCAATCTGCAGACAGGCAGACAATGCCAGTCACTGTGCACACATAGACACAATATGTGAGGGTACAGTAAAAACAGAATTACAGAATTTAGAGTCACTTTCCTTAAGGAGCTTAATATAGTTTTTGAAGAAGGGTGGTTGTTAGTGGGCATGACTATTTTGCGTCCCAAGGACTAGAACATTGCAACCCAAAATTCTTTATACAAGTCTTAATCTAAAATGCAGGTCTAACACCTATGACCTCTCCACTTATGCACCTTATATCATCATAGAAAACTGCTAAAGTAACAATAAAACCTGATGTTATTTGCCAGTGATGATATTAAAAGGTCAATCATGCCATTTCTTGACTAAAATCCTCTACTAACTCTCCCATTTCTCTTAGGGTAAAAAGCCAATGCTTGCCTAAAATCTAACTTCCCTTACTTTCCTTCTTCACCCTGAGCCCTAGCAGTCTTCTTCCATCTCAGCTTTTGCATTGCGCTTCCTGTCCCCTTGTCCCAGAACCTTCTTCTCACACCCTTTCTATGTTCAAGTCTTTGCCCACAGGTTACTTTCTCAATGAAGTTTAGCCTGCATACCCTGTTTATGATTGGAAATGAAAGGAATTAGTATATGCTACCCAAAAATATGCCATAAGATTTTGAACTGAGGACAATTGAGAAACAGCAGATGCAGGAAGGGCTTTCTGTCCTACCATTTTTGTTTTGTTTAAAAGCAGGAAATACATTTTCCTTTGTAAAATGTCCTTCCCCTTTTTCATGAAGAGAAGATTCATTACTATAGACAGCACCAACTTGAGTCTACGTAACAAACCTTACTAAATTAACCCTTATCTCCCCCTTATATTTACCTTCTCATAATTTACTTCCCCTTAGAGCCCACACCTCCCCTTTCCTTTATCAAGTCACTTCTCCACAATTTATCATCCTATGTTGAGATATTATGTAAGTCCCAAGTTTTAACCACCCCATTAAGTTACTCTTCACTGAGCTCTCCCACATGTATGTGCATTGCATACATAAATAACCTTTTTTTTTTTTCCTCTCCTGGCAATCTATCTTTTATCAGTTTAATTTGCAGACCCCAGGTCCTGAACCTAAAACAATGGTAAGGAAAAATATTTATTTCCAACAGAACCTTTCTCCCCTAGTGTTTTCCATCCTCCTTACTGTGTTTTATTTCCTGTACAGCACTGATAATGCTCTAACATATTTCATGCGTTTAGGATTGACTTCCCTCTTCCAGAAAGTAAGCTCCATGAGGACAGCGATTTTTCTCCCTTTTGTTCTGATGTATCCTCAGTGCCTTGAGTGCCCAACATATAGAATGCATTGTTGAATTAGTCAATCAATTATAACCACCATGACCTTTGCACATGAGCGCTACACATAAGGAGCTGATAGAGATTATTAGGAAATTAGAGTTTAATTTCTTATTGGGATGGAAGAGTAACAAATCACGAAGAAGTCACACTAGAAATGTACTCTTCTCAACATTTATCATAAAATATTTTTATAAGCATCAAAAAACACTTAACAAGAAAAACAATTTGGAGTAAATTATTCTTATTTTGAAAGCAATTTTAGAGTTTTTGGAATAATGGGAAATGCCTATGTGTATGACAAGGAAATCTACCAGCAAAGTATGACTTTGGTTCAGTCTTCATCATGTATTTTTTTTTTTTTTTTAAGCATCAGGTAAGCCTATCCTTAAAGAGAAATTTGCTCTCCAGTTATACACTTATATAAATATTATTGCTGTGTGAATGTTTCAGTCACTATCTTAACTCTATATTAAGTGACTAGTCCAAAGTCACCGACAAAATTGCTTTTATATACCCAACACATAGCTGCAAAACCCTATGTGAAATATTTCATTTTCATAATCAGTTTTAATGTTTATTATTTTTTAAAATGGCCTCTAGGAATACAGCAAGTAACTTGAGAAACTTGATCAAAATAAATTCAATTAGAGCCAGAAGTGAACAATATCCTGAGCAGCATGCCTAGATTGTTTCTAAACTATGATGAATTTCCATTATATATTATCTATTTTCTTTTATTCAAAACATGTTGAGTTTTTGGTGTGTAAAAATGGCTCAAGAATCTTGACCGCACAAGCAACCATAAAATAAAAACTGTTTTCTAATCTTGGAAACAAATTGTTGAATCACTATTAAATCCAAATTTAATTTAGTTATATATATTTCATTTAGACTGATAACACTTGATTGCATGATACATTAGAAAAAACACTTAAAATTGTAAGTGTAAGATATCTTTGATTCTAATACGCATTCCAATTTCAGATTTTAAAATGGGGAAAATGTCTATCTGAATCAATGAGTCATTTTCTAGTATTTAGGGTATTTATAACCAGAGTAGCCAAATACTCTTTCTACCAAAAACACAATAAGAGCAAATTAATTATTTGAATAAGCTACTATTGAGGAAGGTTGTTCTTGTGACACTCAGGATTATCAAATACTATACTAGATTCAAGAAAAATTGTAAAATAGCCTATAGTGGAATAGTTCTGGCTAGCATGAGAAAAATTATTCATGATCCACAAGTTAAAAATCTAGAAGAAATTAGCCTGGATCAAAAAGAAATAACGTTTTCCTCATAGTCTTTTTGAAGGAAATGCTAAGTTGCAAAAAAGTATTATTGTCTTAGAAAAATATCGGTCCTTCTTAAATTCATGAAGTAATTGATTTTCTCAAATTGTTTTTATTGGAATTCTGAATTTTCACACAATGACTTTGTCTAATAAAAATATTCACCAATATGATCTTTTATATCTAATTCTTCTTCATGCTGTGCTTTAATGGGAAACTAGAAAATGTCATTCTAAAAATTGTTTTGACAAATAGATAAATCACAAAACATAAGCAAGATAATGTTTAAAATGAGGAAGGATTTGGCAGCCAAATAGCCAAGAAAAAAAAAGAACTACTAGTATCAAGATTGAAAGCACTTATAAAATTTTAAGAATGTGTGACTAGATCTTTCAAAATGGGAATTATAAACAATAAGAAATGTCATGCAATTTTATTTTATGCACAACCGTGTAAGTAAATGTACCATTTGATTTAATAATGAGGACATGAAAAAGATAAACTGTTAACAAAATATAGTCTGCAATAGCTTCTTTCAGAAATGGTGTATACATTTTAAAAGGAGAGAGTCAATAGATGTAAGATTAAAAAACATTATTCATCTCTTTCTCACAGCAGGGTGACTAAGCCTGCTGTCACCAAACATGTTACCTCACTGTTCCCTGATGGAGTTCCTTTAATAGGATGAGACGAATGCAAGTGTTTAACTATTTTAACATATCAACAACAGAAAATAAAAGCAGCTATTGAAACAAATTATCTGGCTTCCCACTCATTAAATATGTGTATGTGATTAGACAGAATGGTACTGATGTCTAAAATTTTTATACAGGTTGAGCTTCCCTAATCTAGAAATCAAAACTCCAAAATTCTCTGAAATCTGAAACTGTTAAAGCACTGACATTATACTTAAAGGTCATACTCAAAGGAAATGCTTACAGGAACATTTCCGATTTCGTACATTCGGATTAGAGATACTCAACAAATAAGTATATGCAAACACAGCAAACCTCATACTATTGCACTGTGTTTTATTGTGCTTTGCAAATATTGCATTTTTTAAAAATTGACAGTTCATGGCAACCCTGTGTCTAGCAAGTCTGTGGGCGCCATTTCTCCAACAGCACGTGCTCACTTCATACATCTGTGTCACATTTTGGTAATTCTCACAATATTTCGAAATTTTCATATTATATCTATTATGGTGATCTGTGACCAGAGATCTCTGATGTTACTATTGTAATGGCCTTGGGGCTCCATGAATCATGCCTGTATAAGAAGGCAAACTTAATAAATGTTGTGTTCTGACTGATCCACTGACCTGCCATTCCCCTATCTTCCCCCCCCCTTCTCCTCAGGCTTCCCTTTCCCTAAAACGCAACAATATTAAAACTAGACCAATGAATAACCCTAACATGGCATCTAAATTTTCAAATAAAAGGAAGAGTCATATGCCTCTCACTTTAAATAGAAGGCTAGAAATGACTAAGCTTAGTGGGAAAGGTGTGTCTAAGAGTAAGATGGGCCAAAAGCTAGACCTCTTGTGTTGAACAGTTAACCAAGTTGTGAATGCAAAGGAAAAGTTCTGGAAGGAAATTAGAAATGTCACTCCAGTGAACACACAAACGATAAGAAAGCAAAACAGCCCTATTGCTGATACGGAGAAAGTTGTAGTAGTCTGGATAGAAGATCAAAATAGTCATAACATTCCCTTAAGCTGAAGCCTAATCCACAGCAAGGCCCTATTTCTCTTCAATTCTACAAAGGCTGAGAGAGGTAACAAAACTACAGAAAAAAAGTTTGAAGCTAGAAGAGTTTGCTTCATGAGGTTTAAGGAAAGAAACAATCTTCATTACATAAAAGTGCAAGGTGAAGCAGCAAGTGCTGATGTAGAAGCTGCAGCAAGTTATCCAGAGGACCTCGCTAAGATCATTGATGAAAGTGGCTACCACTAAACAACAGATTTTCAATGCAGATGAAACAACCATCTATTGGAAAAAAATGCCATCTAGGATTTTCATTACAAAAGAGGAGAAATCAATACCTGGCTTCAAAGCCACAAAGAACAGGCTGACTCTCTTAGGTGCTAATGCAGCTATAGTGACTAAGTTGAAGTCGATGCTCCTTTACCATTCCAAAAATACTAGGGCCCTTACAGATTATGCTAAATCTACTCTGTCTGTGCTCTATAAATGCAGCAATAAAACCTGGATGACTGCACATCTGTTTATGTCATGATTTACTGAATATTTCAGTGCTACTGTCAAGAGCTACTGCTTAGAGGAAAAAAAGATTCCTTTCCAAGTATTACTAACTCACTGACAATGCACTTGGTCACCCAAAAGCTGTGATGGAGATGTACACAAAGATATTAATGTTGTTTTCATGCCTGCTAACACAGCATTATTCTTTGATTCATGGGCCACAGAACGAATCTCAACTTTCAAGTCTTATTATTTAAGAAATACATTTTGTAAGACTAAAGCTGACAGTGGATTCCTCTGAAGGATCTGGGCAAAGCAAACAAAACCTTCTGGAAAGGATTAACCATTCTAGTGTCATTAAGAACACCTGTGATTCATGGGAGAGGTGAAAATATCAACATTCACAGTTTAGAAGATGTGAATTCCAGTCCTCATGGATGACTGAGAGGTTCAAGACTTCAGTGGAGGAAGTGCAGAAGTGGCAGAAATAGCAAGAGAACTAGAATTGTAAGTGGAGACTAAACATATGACTGAATTACTACAATCTCATGAAAAAACTTTAAAAGATGGGGAATTGTTTCTTATAGATGAACAAAGAAAGTGGTTTCCTAGGATGGTATTTACTCTTATAGCGCAGATGCTGTGAACATTGGTGAAATGAAAACAGAGGATTTAGAATATTACATAAATTCAGTTGATGAAGTGGCAGAGTTTAGGATGAATGGCTGTAATTTTGAAAGAAGTTTTTTCTGTGGGTAAAATGTTATCAAGGAACATCAAATACCACAAACAAATCTTTGGTGAAAGGAAGAATCCAGCAACGTGGCAAACCTTATTGTCTTAGTTTTTAAAATTGCTGTAGCCACCCCAACCTTCAGCACACACCACACTGATCAGTCAGCAGCCATCAACATCCAGGCAACACTCTTCACCAGTAAAAGAATTACAACTCACTAGTTTCAGATGACTTTTAGCATTTCTAAACAGTATTTTTAAATTTAATTTAAAATAAAACTCCCTTCACTTTTTCCATCCTGTTCCACTTTTTCCTTGGGCTCCCTTTTCCCAAAGCTCCCAATTTTCTCACCCAGTCTTTATTCACAGACGATGACTTAATTTTTGTGGGATAAGGACCTAACAAATTATTTCTTTTAGTAACATTTACATTTCCTAAGGTTACCACCTTTAGGTAACCTTAAGGAGGTAAGAACCACCTAGAGAAGGATTAACAATGTATCACCAAAAGCTTCTGGAGATGGTTTCTAGATGCCCCTTGGTGCAAAGAATTAAGCCTGTACCTTCTATACTAAGTTGAAGTATATTTCACACTTCACACGTCAGTTATATTTCCCCTCCAGCTTTCATTCTACCTATTAAGAATTTTACATGGAAACATAGGATTTTCCAGGATAAAGAAAATCCTTATACAAAGAGTTTCATGAAACTCACTTTGTTCCATACAAAAGGACTTTTGGATATAGAGCAACATCCAACTCTAGTGAGTAGTTCTACGGAGTTTTTCAAGCAATTATGATAGAATGTTTTCATTCTCTCTAGTCAGTGTGAGCTGCTAAGATTAAATTCGCAGCTTTTCATCAAAGCTGATGTAACTTTCTTACTATCATATCCTTTAAAATAAGGACTGTAGCCTGAGGGCACCTAAGAATATGTGGCCAAAGGCAAAAACAGAGGGTTTTTGCAGTTTAGAATATTTTAAACTCAGAATATTGACTATATATTTTTAGTCAGACATTTTCTTTTAAAAGGAGCAGTAATATGCCCATTTTGTAGCCAGTTTTAAAATTTTCAGTCTTCACCCCACCAAAACCAAACACC
The DNA here is from genome assembly GCF_043159975.1 of Macaca nemestrina. Lineage (NCBI taxonomy): Eukaryota > Metazoa > Chordata > Mammalia > Primates > Cercopithecidae > Macaca > Macaca nemestrina. Next base: position 78,052,520 of record NC_092135.1, on the reverse strand, counting down.
ACAAAACAGAACAACAAGTGAGGAGGAGGGGGAGAGAGCAGCAGATGGTAGGGAGTAGAGGGAAGATGATGCCCTTCTGTCATACAACATAATCCATTTCGAATATCGAAACTGGCCAAGATCAAAACTGGCCAAAACAACAAACTCCACTGTTGAAATTGACACTAGGGTATAAGATAATAACCAAGGTTTCTCAGTTGAAATAACTTTGTCACAAATTTAATCTCAATGTCTGTAATATCATGGTTCCCAGCCCTTCATGCTCATTAGTATCCCCTGGGAAGATTTAAAGCTGTACTGATTCCCTAAAGCCACTCTCCTGATTCTGATGTAGTTGGTCTAGGGTGCAGCCTAGGCATCAGGAGATTTAAAAGCTCCCGGGGGGATTGTATGTGCAAGCACTCAGTGTTTATCAAAAGACAGAAGACACAGCTATTCTAGACACCTGTTTGAACGGATTGATAGTGCCCCAGCTTCATTAGATGTCTACCTAGTGTTGAATCTTTGTAACATCCCCCACATTTGTTCCGTGAAAGAGGGACAATAGGAGATCACAGTCTTACATAGTAGCTCTCTAACCCATTAATCAACGAGTTGTTCCTCTCTCATTCTCTCTGTGGGTTCTGACTCATGCTGCAGTAGAGAAAAAAGAAACAGCCTAGCCAATAAACGACCGCTGCTACGCGATCGCCTTTCTTTGACTACAGTAAAGGGCCAGAAACTGCCTTTTGGGAGTGCAGAGACAGTGTAGGAACGATGCTGCCATCTGGCTGCCTTCCTAGGCATCTTTCTTTTTAAAAAAAAAAAAAAAAAAAAAGAGTTACTAATCATACTCTCCTACTTCATTTACACATTAGACACAGGCTTCACTATTCCTCTGCAGCGGGGACTCTGCAGTGACAGGCAGAACTCAAAGGGAGAGCAGAGCAGCCCAAGGGAGAGCAGAGCAGCCCAAGGGGAGCAGAGCAACCCGAAGAGAAAGCAGAGCAGGCCAAGTAGAACAAATGCTCGCCTTAAAAGAAACTTTCCTGAGACAGGGTCTCATTCTGTTGCCCAGGGTAGAATGCAATGGCACCATCTCAGCTCACTGCAGCCTCAACCTCTCGGGCTCATGGGATTCTCCCACCTCAGCCTTCTGAGTAGCTTGGGACTACAGGCGTGCACCATCACACCCAGCTAATTTTGTTTTTGTACAGACAGGGTTTCAGCATGTTGCCCAGGCTGGTCTTGAACTCCTGGGCTCAAGTGATCCACCCGACTCAACCTCCCGAAGTGCTGGGATTAAAAGGGTGAGCCACTATGCCTGGCAACACCTTTAAAAATTTCTTCACCCACCTGTCCACCACCTTCAAAGTTGTTCTTTGAGGGTTTTCAGGAGTGAGGTTAATACAAAATGGGATAAGGCAGTTTTGTTACCAGGAAGGCTTTAACATACTGGTTCCCAACTTTCCTACACATTAGAATCACCTCGGGGAGGTTTATGAAAATGCAGATTGCTGGGCTCAACTCCCAGAACATCCAATTCAGTAGGTCTGAGTTAAAGTCTGAGAATTTGCAATTGTAACAACCTCCCAGATGACACTGCGCTGGTCTGGGAATCACACTTTGAAAACCACTGAACAAATTGTCAAAAAATAATTGCTGACAATCAGTAACATAATAAAACCATTAGCCCCCTCAGCCAAGGAGGCAAGACTGGGTCAAGAAGCCATAGACGGTGGCAGTGACCAGGGTCAAAAGATGTTGCCACTCTGGGGTTGTTCCTAGATATCTGTGGAGTAGCATACCAAAAAGGCCAGGTAAAGAAGTGGTATGGATGAGGACTGGACGAAAAATGCCTCTTCATTGTTTTGCCTGGGCTCCTCAGAGACTTCTGGGAAACATTGTGCTGTCTTTTACCTAAATATTAAATCATCCCTGTGCATCTAATTTAGTGGGGGGCAGACCTGTTTCACAAGCCAAAATAACAGGCTGCAATAACTGAGGATTTTATAGAGATATAACCTGACCACAGATAAATTAGTTTACATTCTCATAGCACCATCTAGTGGAAATTTCAGGATTTTTGTTTTACATCAAACAGCCTAAAATGGAGGTAGTTTATGTTATGACAGGGAGAGAGGGCTGCACCATTGCTAATTGAGGTGCAATGCAGACAAGTAAACAAAAACAGGAAAAATGTGGCTATGTGAAAGATATTTTTTAACCATATACAACATGTTCTATGAAAACAGCAAAGCCATTAGCTAAGGAACTTGTATGCACAAAGAAATATGTACAAATAGCTTTTCCAGAACCGTCTGGTAAAAATATGTAGTAAAAGTAGGAAGATTATGCTATATAGAAATATATGTTTATGTGCTGTGTTTATATGCCACAGCCTCAAACCTCCTAACTTATTAACAATTATATGAAAAATATAGGAACAAAGCTCGTGATCTGTATGAATAGAACGGGATTCAAATAACCACACACATTACAAAGAGTTGAATAAATTGAATTCTCTATTTTCTACTGTATAGTCCAGGAAGAGAGAGTAAGGACGAAAACAGAGTTGGCAAAGCGCTGCTGGTGGTTCTAAGAAGGGATCAGAGAGGGAAAAAAATGCAAGATGTTAAAAATCTGTTTTACTGTCCCACAAAATGTTTGCAAAACTGTTCTAGGTGAGCTGATAGTTTAAGGGTAACTGTTTCATTAAATAGTTTGAACTCAATGGATATTAATCAGAAGCAATTTTCTTTCTCTAATCATATGATTGGTCAACTTCTGCTTTCTTGCCCCTGAATGATATCTCAGGCAGATTCCATTGATAATTGATCATTTTCATAGTCCATATAAATCATGTAATTTTACCTAGCTCAGCTTGTAAAACAGATTACCCAAAGGGTTCTGGCCTGCCCCTCCTCCCGACTCCAAAACCATGAAGCCAACCTGGTTGCACAAAACCTCCTCTTTCTCCACATTAAGATCTAGCTTCTTTAATGACTTGAGGTGGGATCAGAGGAGAAGAAACAAAATAGTCTCTTCAACCCAATTCTTTTCTGTTGCAGAATTTTCTGCTGGGTATTGCTGCTCATCTAGAAAACACCAGCTACCAATGGATGTCCTCTGTGTCGAAATACTCCTTACCTCGGAGGATACTGTGTAAGTTCAGAAGGCCCTGAAGAGTCTCCCCGACATGGTAAATCCAACTCTAGCCAGTATTTTCTGCCCCTTTACAGCTTCCCCCATTAGCTTCTTTCCACTGCAGTGCCTACAGCCTGTAAATAGGACTCAGGTGGAAGTACTGCTAACGTGACTCAGGTTTGGCTACATCTTCCCCACATCCACTCAGCCTTTGGGAGATTTGTACATTCTTATCACTCAAGTGCAGAATCTTCTGTTCCATGGCAACCACCTTCTTTCTCTCCACAGGCTTCTGCCTGACTCAGACAGTGACTGATTAAGGAGATAGCCTGTTGGGAAATAAGATACTGACTCCCTTTCTTTTAGTGCCACCCACAATCTCGTAAGGGAGGAGTACGAGGCTTCTCACCCCATAAACACTTCATGTGGAGGACTCTGGGCTCCTTTCTCCTCCCAATTGTCCCTCTATAGCTTCCCTTCTGCTAGCCCAAATCTGCCTAGTTGTATTAATCATGATTGAAGAGAGAAAAAAGAAACATTGGATTGCCACCTTCACCTGGAGGGACCCACAGGTCCAGGGTCCAAGGCTACTTGGTGGAAGCTAGGCCACAGGTAGGCCTGAGTGGTGGGGATGGGAACTGGCGCTGCAGAGAGGATGGAGTTACCATGATCTGAGGCATAGTGAGAGGGGTAGAAATACCCTTCCCTCGTGTGCGCTCTGCTGTCCCGATAATGTCTCTACTCAGCCCAGAGCAACAGGAAGCCAACTGGCTTGGACAACCTGAAATACTGAAATACACCTAAAATACACCCTGCCACGTATCACAGGGGGGCCGAAATCTTCAGGTGTACCTAAAATATGTTCTATGAAACATATTTTCATACCTAAAATACACCTGAAGATTTCGGCCCCCCTGTGATACGTGGCAGGGCAGAAGTTTGAGGAAGGGATTGAGACTCAACAGGCCTAGGATGGCAGTCCAGTCTGAGAGTGGAAAAACTGGCTTGGCTGATTCATACTCAAAACTCTTCTCTTTTGTACCCAGATCACCAATTTCCTTGAATCTATCTAAGCTTTGGAGTGAAATGAAAGGTCCCTAAAATCCCATAGCCCTTTGTTTGCTTTCATCTTTGTGTTCTTGTCACCATTTTCAGGTCAAGAGAAAAAGCTTCTCTCAAGATCTTATCATATGAGGTTAAATGCAGGGTCTCCCAATATGTTGTTCAATTGTGGTATAAAAATAAGCAATTGCATTGATACTACACTGCTTGGCCCCAGATTGTATGTGAAATATTTTTATAAATATTTTACCCAGTCCATTATTTCCTACCCCAAGTGAGATTTCAAGATATCCAGGATTTTAAAATTACATTTAAGTATATGTAATGCTATGGAGAACCTCTGAATATATTATATTTCAGTACCTTCAACTAAGATTTTATTAAATTGTGTTTCTACTTATATCAAAAATCCCTGTACTAATAAATCTTCATTGGATTTTATATGTGCTCAGCACTATGCTTTGAGAGAGAGAGAGAGATAAGTATCTTAGGCTGAGTTCCCCAGAGGCAGACTCTGAGATGAAGATTCGTGAGCAAGTGGTTTATTAAGAAGGTACTCTCAGGAGAAATAAGGGAGTAGGGAAAGCAGAATAGGAAGGCAAACCAAGCAATAGTGTGTTTCTGACCAAGTCCCATAGAGGATAGCCTCAGCCTGGTCCTGAAGGGAACTCCAGGTGTCCTGTAGGAAATTTATCCCAACTGGAAGCAAAGGAATTTGGCTCTCATGCTCCAACACATTATTAGATAAGAAGCCTGAGGTTGGGCCAGCGAAGAATGTTCACAGGTGCTGGCCATTGGAAGAAAAACCATGCCAAGGCTGCAGGAGGGGCAAGCAGATGGGCAAAGAGATTGTGATATTGTTATATAAGAAGGAAAATAAATATTTGGTCTTCATCCCCAGTTCCTGGGATAGAGTTTTTCTAAAACTCTTGAAATTTCCTAGTAGATGTGAGAGAAGAGTCCTTTATTATTCATAAGCCTCTTTCTATCACACCCGAGTTTATGCTAACACGGCAACTCTTGATAGGTCCCTAGATAGCTTCTGCATGGAAGCAGACAGTGAGGAAACTCATGTGATATTGGCCCCACCCCCTGACCTCTGGGAAGGGATTAGGGGCTGGAGACTCAGTGATGCCTATGTAATACAACAATGCAACCTCCATAAAAACACTGAACATGAGGTTCGGAGAGCTATGTTAGTGAGTACATCAAGATGCTGGAGGATGGCATGCCCAGAGAAGACATGGAAGCGCTGCACCCGCTTCCTTCCCATACTTTGCCCAGTGCATCTTTTCTATTTGGCTGTTCATCTGTATCCTTTATAATATACTTTATAACACAGCAGTAAGAGTAAGAAAGGAGCTTCCCTGAGTTCTGTGGGCCATTTCAGCAAATACATTGAACTTGAAAAGGGGTCATGAGAACACCTGACTTATAGCTGGTCAGTCAGAAGTATGGTAGGCCCTGGACTTGCAACTGGCATCTGAAGTGGGGGTTGTGGGAGTCAGCTCTTCAACTGTGGGGTCTGCACTAATTCTGGGTAGTTAATGTCAGAATCAAGTTAAACTGTAGGACAACCAGTTGGTGTGCAGAGTTGGAAACTTGGTTGATGTTGGGGGAAAGAGTCCCATACATTGGGTGTCAGAAGTTGTTAGTAAAAATTAGATCAGTGTTAGTAGAGTAATAAGGGAATCTGGGTGGAGCACCAACAGTCTCTACTTCAATCAGCATAAAACTTGTCTTTCCATTGGTACATTGCCATCTAGAAGACTACTGAACAAAACTGGACACCAATATTAGAACAAGTATATAAGAAAGTGCAAAGTTATGGCACAGCTGAAGCACACTATCACAGAAAAAAAAGCAGTGGTGACCAAACTTTGCAGCCCATTGAAATCATCTGAGAATCTTTAAAATATACTGATGCCTAGATTTCACTGCTTAGCACTCTGACCTATTTGGTATGGAGTGCAACGTGGGCAAATTTGTAAAGCCAATCCCCACCACCCCTCCAGGTGACTCCAATCTGCAGGGAAATTTGGGTAGAACAAATTTAAAGCAACAGAAATAAATGTGAATTGCATCCCTGGTAAGAGACATCAGGTAGGGGATGAGGCTTGAACTGGGTTTTGAAAGATGGTAAGAATTAGAGTAATAAGAAATAAAAGGGGCCAACATTACTGTCAAAAGATACCACATAACTTCTAAGACAAAAATTAGCATGACCAAAAAAGAAAATCAACTAGAACATTTCTTGCTGAGACTACTGGAAAGTAAGGTTTTAAAGATAAAGTGCATCCCTATTACAGTGGATTCACAAGTGAAGCAATTTTTTTTTTTTTTTGAACTTGACCCAGGGGCAACCATTATAGATTTTTTTTTTTTAGTGGAAAACTAAAATGATAAAAGTAATGTTTAAAGGAAAGTATTCCATTAACAATATAGAAGATAGATTCAAATTGCAAGAGACTTGAGTCAAGGAGGTCTGAGAAGAGGCCATTTCAGTAACGCTTTTGATATGGGACTAGAGCAGTAGCTGTCAGAATTGAAAGGAGGAGACGAACAGGAAAAGGTATTTTAAAGGAGAGAGAGGCCTTGAATCTTGGATACAGAATCCACAAAGAGAAAGAAATTAAAGAAAAGTCAAAACTTAGTAAGTGATGTAAAGTATTAACTGATGTGTTTCTTTTCATGCACATGAAACCCCAGACCTACCTTCGGTTGGGCTGGGAGACATGACGCAGGCATTAATCCATTTGGGATGTCAAAAAGGGACAGTAGTAAAGAGATCCCAAGTCCTTTGCTTTAAATAACAGTAAAGTTATATTGTGCATATAACAGAATATTTTCCAAAAAAAAAAAATTAAGAAAGCTTTTTGTTTTTCTTCATTCTAGCTTGCTTGCTTTTCTGCCACCGCCCTCCCTCATGCCCCCCACCATTTGAATCTCCCTGGGAAAGAAGAAGAAAGTTGGGCAGGAACAAGATAGGTTAGACACTTAAAGTACTTTGAACACTATCCACTCCTATTTCTCTGTCTCCTCCACATCCGTAAGCCTTGTGGATCAAAAAGAGCCAGAAGAATGTACCACTCTCCCTTATCCCTACAGATGCAAGGAGAGTGTCATGAATGGAGTCCTTTCTGCCCACCACATGGCACTGAGGTTTGTGCTATCTCAGACACACAGATCTTAATGATGGTGCTATATATTGACAGCCCCGGAGAGAGGTCCTTGAGCAACAGAAGTTATTTGAGATATTTTAGAGAGTTGGTAGCCGAAAGATCTGTCAGAGTTGGTGATGAATTATTGCAGCAAAAAGTGATATTGGACCCTCAGTTTTCCACACTGTGATGGAAGCAAAAATATCCTAGCAAAAGTAAGAATTTGTGCTGACAATCAAGGATGATGGCAGGATAACAATATCTCAGCTGATGACAGCATGAGACAGATCCAGACCAAGATGACGACCCCTCCTCACCAACACTGTTCCTCCGCAGTAGAAAGGGGACTAAATAAACATATTAGTGACAAATATATGGATATGTAGATATAGCTACATTTTATAGTTATTACATGTAATTTATATTTAATAAATGTTAAACATAAGTGACAGATCACTAAATTTGATTGAGTATAATTATGAAATCAGAGTTTTTCTAGATATGATTGGGGTTATTTTGCTACTATTAGAAGAAACGATGCATGAGGTAAAAATATATTTCATTATAGAAAAATAAAGAATGTTATGTTTTTTGCATCTGAATTTGTAGTCTTCGAAAATAGGGTAGCCTTCACAAGGTTTTAAGGTAATATGACGAGAGAATGATGGTGCCAGATGATTAGTCTGACTCGGCACAGATTGTTTGAAGTAACAAGACAGGCGGTAAAAAATACACTTTAGGCGGGGAGGGAGTTTTACCTGATTTAAATGATGAGTTAATGGGTGCTGACGAGTTGATGGGTGCAGCACACCAACATGGCACAAGTACACATATGTAACAAAACCTGCATGTTGTGCACATGTACCCTAGAACTTAAAATTTAAAAATACACTTTAGGTTGATGGAATCAAAACTAGAGTCAGACTAGGACATAAAGGCCAAAGTTATAGATTGATTCAGTAGTCATTAGCATGAAGCTGATCATTTAAGCCAAGATGAATGTACAAAGAAAAGCAAATAGGAAAGAGCTTGAAGTGATGCCTAAAGGACACAAAAGTGAGCTTGATATTTTAATTTTTAATGCAATTATTCAGGCATATAAGAGGGCATGACATAAAATGTATATGGTTTTTCCTGCATCTTTTCCATTATTTGATTAAACTGAGTCATAACAATTTCATAGGCATATATTTTCTAATCTCTTTAATAGATTTAACCTACTCATGTAGGTTTGTGGAATATAAGACATTGCTGAAATACATGAGAAAGGCTAAAAGCCAGACTTAAGAAAATCTCCCAGAATAAAGAGCAAAAAAGCAAAAACAAAAACTCAAAAGGTAAAATGTAAGAGTTGAGATATTTTAAAAGTCCCAAGAGGCCCAATATCCAAATAATGGAAAACTGAAATAAAAATTAAAGAAATATTAAAATTTCCAGAGCTGATTCTGCACTGAATATTTACAGATTTATTGTACAGTAATCTGTTTATTTTTATTTCACAGAACCAACCCATCAAGTCACAGAAGGCATAATTTTAATTCTGAAAGAGAACATAAATCCTATGAGCCCTGGCAATGTCCACATTGAAATTTATGACAATAGTTTGGGAGGTGGAAGCAGAGAAAGAGGAACCCTGCTACTAAACAGTATAGAGGGAAGAGGAACTGTTTTAAGGTAAAAGACTAAAGTTTTGAGAATATTATTTAAAGTCCTGATAGTAACCTAGAAATAAGATTGTATCTGACTAAATATGGGACAAGTCAGGAAGAGGGTAGGGTAGGGTAGGGTAATATTGTGTGACTGAGCACAATCCCCACGGTTGGCAGCACCTGAGATGAACTCCAGTGATCCCTGACCCAAGCTATTGTAACACTCTGTAATCCCATCCATTTGACCATAGACCAGACTTACTGACTTCTAAACAAATAGAATACAACAAAAGTGTTGAGATGTCACTTCCTAGATTAGTTTACAAAGAAACTTTGGCTTCATCTGAGACACCCACTCTATTGCTCTCGGGATTGCTAGAAGGGAAGACAGCTGCCATTTGGTGAGCTGCCCACATGACAGAGAACAGGCCAAATATCCCTCGAAGAATTGAACACTACCAACCAGGGGAGTGAGCTTGGAAGCAGATTCTCCTACTGAGAAGTTCAGATGAGAAGGCAGTTCCAGCCAATGCCTTGATTACAACCCTTATGAGAAATCTTAAGGTGGAGACCTAGCCAAACCATGCCTTGATTCCCAATTCACAGACTGTGAGATAATATACTAAAAAATGCATCATCAATTTAGAATAAAAACCAATCAAGCTGTTGAAGAATGTGCACAAAAGTTGAAAAAAATATTACTCCAAAGATGATAGACAAAGAATGGCAATCTATTTTAAGAAAAGAGGTATCTGCAAGGACAAATGAGAACAAATGGAGCCAAAGCAATAAGAGAGGGAAATTTTTGTAAGCTATAAAAATGATCTGAGCCTGCAGTCAAAAGGGGTCAAGATGTTGCATGCCACATTGATGAATGGAGACTCGTGCTTAGAAATCATCTGAAAAAAAGGAATTTTAGGAATAAAGGGAGTACACCTGTAAATGTTCAGGAAGAATACATAGAATTGATATTTTTTTAAATAAAATTCATTCTCCAATACATTGGCCACAAAAAAGTGAAACAACTTCTATATGAAGTGAAAAAAGTGGTTGCGTTCTAAAGTTGTGCACAAAAGCCACTGAAAGACATGCTTAGACATAAAAGGGCTATGAAAGTAAACAACTATTAACTCTTCTCTTAAAAAAATGTATAAACTGTATTTAATTGAATGAGCAATAAAATATTTAGTAAGAAAATGGGATACATAGGTCTGCGTGGGAAACACTGATATCAGTTAAGTATGTGGGATGAAATAAAAATATAACTTTAGTCTGACTCAAAGTAAATGTGCGTAAATACTTAAACATTCATGGCAAGAAGTTCAAACTGATTTCATTTTTATTGAACTTGATGAAGATATTACATTCTGGGGTGTTTTTGAAAAAGTGAAAGAGAACCAGTAAAAAATTTTATCAGTTAACTTTTACTATGTAACAAACCACCCCACAACTTACTGATCCAAAACCACCACTATTTAGCTTATGATTCTGTGGGTAAGCAATGTGGACTGTATTCAGCAGGCCAGTTCTTTTGTTCACATCTGGCCTCACCAATGCATCAGAGTTCAACTGCCAGGTGAGCTGGGGAACTAAATAGTTTAGGATGGCTTCTGCTAGGACAGCTCCTCTTTGCTCCATGTGGTCTCCATGTTCCAGTATGATAGTCTACCCTTTTTCATATGCCAATGGAGGAATTTTCCAAGACAGCAATTGGAAAACATGCAAGGCCTCTTAAAGTTTGAAGCCTGAAACATGATTTCACTTCCATTGCATTTTGTTGGTCCAAGCAAATCACAAAGCCAGTCCAGACTTCAAGGTGGAAAAAAATCAACTAACTCCTAGTGGGAAATTCTGCAAAATTATGTTGCCAAGGGCCATGGAGACCAGAGGTGAATAATTGCAGCCAATATTACAATCTGCCACAGCCTAACATCTGGCCTTAATTATTCACATCCCTCTCACAGGCAAAATATACTCACTTCCTGAGTCATCCCGAAGTCTAATCTAATCACAGCATTAGGCTCAAAGTTCAGAATCTTGCGATCTTTTTCCAGTCTGCTTGTAGCTCCTCTTGACATGGAGGCCTCTGACCTAAAAAGACAAGTTGTCTGTAACCCATAATCCCAACCTACAATAGTAAGGTAGGGCAGAATAACAAGAGACACTCCCATGCAAAAAAGTGGGAGGATCAAAGGCATATAACAGTCACGGTCCATAGACATTATGAAATTGAGCCAAGCAAATATTTCTACTCAGAGGCAGTAATGTTCCTTGATTAAGGCCCAGCTTGAATCCCTGGAAGTGGCTTCTCAAATTGTTCTCCATGACCTGTGGCTCCACTCGCAAGTGCCCTTTATATTTCTGCCAAGTCATCTTGAGTATGAGCCTGCTCAATGAAATGTGGCTCAACTGTCCCTTTGCCACCATGGCTGACAACCAGCCAACCCCAGAAGCAGAGCTACCCTACTGTGTACATGAAGGATTCCAACTGAGCCATTGAAGCTCACCCTAAATTGCAAGCCACTGAATCTGAGTTAAATAACTGTCTTTGTTTTAGCTCCTCTACTTTAGTTTATTATACAGATATAGCTAACTAACAACCCATGAAGTTTTTTAAAAAAAAAAAAAAAGTATAATCTACTGCAGTAGATTTAAGAAAAAATTTATAGTCCTTATAAAGAGATAAAACACAGCTAAACAAAAACAGAGAGGATCAACTGTATCACTTATTTCAGAAAATAGGCTAAATCCTGTTCCTCAGGTAAAAAGGAAAATACTGTCATTCAGTTCAAGATAAATTTCAGCTATATGTGGTTAATATTTCTAAAATATGATAGAGAAATGTCAATAAAAGTGTGGGCAGATAAGTATTAGCAAATAGAAGCAAAAAAATGAAAGGCAGTGATTACACGATTATAAAATTAAAGATTCAAAGCTTCAAAGGTATTAATGATCTATTTTAAACAGATAAGGGGTTAAGTCAATAATACATAAGTTATAAACCATTACTGAGTATCAAAAATATGTAAACATAAGTTCAAGAGAAAAATAACAAAGTAGATCTTTACAAATTATTAAATTTGAATTATATTGATTTATTTAGGATTCAATATTCTATATAGAGTGAATATGCATTATTCTCAAGCATCCCTAGAACACATCTAAAAATCTATCATAGTAGATAATAAAGAAAAATTCAAGAAAACCTCAAATCAAAAATTTGAAGCGCTCATTTTCTGATAGAACAAGGGCCCTTATCCACGTATGGGCTTCAGAAGATCCATAGACTTCCTGACACAGTATTTTGTGTTTATGATCATTTTCTGTGTTGCATGTACAGTTTTTCATCAATATTCCAACTAATCCCAATCCTTCATACATATGAAATTGGGAGCTAATAAATGCAATTATAAATGAAAAGGTAAAACTCCAGTCACAAAATTTCTAAGAAAAAAATATTTTAAATGTTAGTGTTAAATTTAATATGATACAAACATGGTATAAACTACTGTCTGCATTTAATGAACAGATGTAATTGGAATTGCTCTGGGTTAGAGTGGACATAATTGTCATGTTTATTAAGCAATGATCCATAAATAAAAGCGCTTGTTACATTATTGAGTCCTGCATGCATACTGCAATAATATATGGCTTATTTGTTTTATGTGTACAATTTTTATCAATTAGAAATTTTTTCTTGCAAGTGAAAGAAAATCTATTGCCTGTTCTATTTGCAGACAGACTCCGTACTTAGAGAAGCAAGAGAACTTGAGCAACTCCAGAAACATATAATCTCAGCTTCCCAAAATTTCCCTTCAGAACCTCCCTCTGTCCCAGAAGTCTCCAAAAAGTCTCATGACATTTCCTTGGCTCTGATGGCATCAACTGAGTGTCCCTGAACTAATCATTGAGGACAGGGAAAAGTGGGAATCTGATTGGTTATGCCTAATTCACATATCCCAACAGCCCTCCACCCAAGCACATTTGCTGAGAGCAATTGATGAGCACATTCCAAGTTCAAAATGGGGATATTACCTAAACCAGCTGAATAGAAAATAAATGGTATTAGTAACATGATACATACAGTCTATTGAATATGAGAATTTCATATTTGCATGTTTATTGTTCATTCTTGCCATTCTGTAGTTTAAGGAAATGGCTATTAAAATTCATAAGCTGGCTATAATAATTAAACACTGTTTACATGTCCTTTTTCTCACACCTGTTTTCAAAATTAACAGAAATACCACACTTCCTAGAATCTGGTAGTTTTAGGTGATTAGGATTCATGGAATAAAGCTACCATACATCTGCATTATCTCATAGTTCATACATTAAAACTAAATTCAAATAAATTCCCAAAATTTAGCTATTAAATCTTGAAATCTTTTAATGTTTATCATTAATGATTCACACATTTCAGCAAAATCAAGTAAGATTAATTCATTGTTCATGCTTCCTGGAATACTGAGATCTAAAAACAACCAAATTCTTTACTTGCAAAGGTATTCTTTCATTTATAACTGAAGTTACAAAGTATGGAAATTCAGTAAAGATAATTGATGGGAGATAAAGGGTTCTGAAAAAAAACTTCAATAAAGTGAAAATGTCATATGAAAGAAAAGGCATAATATGAAAGTAAAAACAACCTGGCCGGGCGCGGTGGCTCACGCCTGTAATCCTAGCACCTTGGGAGGCCAAGGTGGGCGGATCACGAGATCAGGAGATCGAGACCATCCTGGCTATCACTGTGAAACCCCATCTCTATTAAAAATATAAAAAATTAGCCGGGCGTAGTAGTGGTGGGCGTCTAGTCCCAGCTACTCGGGAGGCTGAGGCAGGAGAACGGCGTGAACCCGGGAGGCGGAGCTTACAGGGAGCCAAGACCGTGCCACTGCACTCCAGCCTGGGCGACAGAGCCAGACTCTGTCTCAAAAAATAAAACATAAAATAAAAATAAAATAATAAAATAAAAAAAGCCTAGCGCACAGAGAAAAGACAGAGACCAAGAATTGTTTTAAGAATGTCTAAGGGCTTAACCTCCCCGACCTCAGCATAGAATAAAATGTATTTGATGTTTCTTGGGCCTCAGAATGTATGGTACATCAAAGTAATAAAAAATAATTTAGGCCGTTTCAGACTGAGATTGGCAAAATCCCAATTTGTCATAAACAGGATTTTAAAAGCTTGATACTGCATAAATAATTTATAGTTTCTGAAGAAAAGTTCTAAATTTGAAACCATGCATTAAATAGAAGTCTATATTAACCACAGGGCCCTCCATCTCCTTCAGGAGCTGACCAAGATACTTTACAAAAAGGTTGTCATAAATAAAAGCAAAATATTTCACTGCTTATTTCCTATTTTTGGAAATGTAAACCAAACCCAGGACATTTAAGAGATATGTCATAGGATTTTTAAGTAAATAAGAACAAAAATGTTGCTTATATGCTCTATTAAGTAAATTACATGCTAAATTGCCCCGCCTTTTTTTTTTTAATGGGAGAATAGTATTAATTCCATCTTTACCAAAGTTCCGTATCACATCACAAAATACACTTTGACGCAATAAGTCTTTAAAATGAAGCAAAAATTATAAACCCCCAGCAAGAAATCTGAGTAGTCTTCTCAGACTTTTATAAGATTTTTTACATTTCTTGCCCACAACTTGACATAATTTTTAAAATGACTTATCTTTATGAAACATATCTAAAGCATTCAAAACTATGTTTATATAGAAATCATCTTTCTATATTCATGTTTCATTGGTTTCTATAACAATTTACTTAGATTACATGATGAAAATAACAAGTACTCCTACTGACTGATGGGTTTGGAAACAAGCAGGACTAGTTGACGGTCAGCATGTTACACATCCAAGTACCTGGATTTTGGAGGCTAAAATGAAGCACCAAAACTTAACCAAGTAAACAATAGTCAACAATAATACACATTTATACCATATTCTCATGTTCTTAACACTGTTAAGTGCTATATATGGACTATTTCAATCACCCAGAAACAATGAGGTGAGCATCATTATTATCCTTTTTCACCTGTGAAGAAAATGAAGCTTAGAGCAGTTGAATAACTTGCCCAAGATCACATGGCTAAGGAGTGGTGAGTCAGGGTTTGATCTTAATCTGATATCAGATCCCAAGTTTTAAAAGTCTGTGCTATGCTACCAGGAGTCTTCACTATTGAACATCAAAAGTGGAAGACTCGCAAGGTAAGATCAGAGACCTCCCGGACCAAGGCTGAAGGTTGCGATTCTTACTGATAACATCCCCTCCATTCCTAGTCTACATGCTCCTTTGTCATAAGGATATGAGTGACTTCTCTGATGTGTTGAGAGGAGAAAGGATCTGTGAACCTTGGGAGGTAATTGAAATTTGGGATGCTGTAAAATTTTTGTGAAAGCTTTTTTCTGAGAGAGGTCTTAGGAAAATGTTCGATTCTCCTGCCTTGAAAGATGCTTGTAACTAAAAAATATCTTAATATTCTGCTAGCTGATCCTGCACTCGAGAGCTCATGGTCATGGAGCTAGGGGTAGGAAAGGGGTTCTGATTAGCTAACAATTAAGTTTATTATAATTATTGTAGTTTTATTACTACCATTATTGTTCCCATTGTCACCCTTGGTCTTTCTTAATGCCATCTCTTCCCTACCCTTAATCACCGATATTTCCTATCACTTAAGTAAATCTATCAAAATATACTCAGCCCCATCCCAGGCAGGTTTTCCTAACCGTACTAGCACCTGGAGAGAGGTGACTTGCACTGGCAGTCATGGCATTTCATGAGTATCAGTCAAAATGTATTGCAAGGTAAAGAGCATTAATCTGGCGAGTTTCTTAAATGGAGGTCAGATAAGAATACTGTATAAGGCAGTATGTTAAGGAAAACAACACTATCTGTATAGTGTTTGCTATGGACATCGGCACTATGCCACATGTTTTACTGACCATCTGGCTGACCCAAGTATATCAGCAGGCAGTGAGACATGTGTTCCATGTGATGATATCCCTAGCACACAAGCAGATTAATATTTTTTGAAGAGCAATCCAGGTCGACTTTCTAGAGTTCCTCTGCATTTAAAACTCTTTATAATTTGGCCCCAAATGACCTGGACAATCTTCCACTACTTTCCCATGGGAACCTCCTCCTCCAGACACCATCTCCATAGCATAGCTGTGGGGTACAGCAAAGAGGCCTTTGATTTCACACCTGGATATATCTCCACTCTGTACTTCCTGTCCATGAAGTTGCTCACCCTTTTTAAGAGTTTCCTTATCTGTTAAAAAGAAAAGGGAGGTGATACAACAATAATGAGTATAGTACACGCCCTACCTCATAAGTGAAATGTATTGCCTACAAATTCCCAGCCCAATACCTGGCACATAGCAAGTGATCAATAAATATTTCTATTATTGCTTTATAATTGTTTTAATTAAAAGTTTAAGAAATGGACACGTCATCCTAATGTTTTGACACTTAAGATGACTTTGACTACTTTGTTTTTTTCTATATAATAGAATACATATTTTGCTAAATATGTCCAACCCCCCAGACTAATTTATAGCACTCCTAGTTTTAAAAAAAAAAAATTAAAATAGAATATACATGTAGGATTCTGGAGTCTAAAACGAAGCATATTTTCCATGTTCTTAACACTGTGTTAAGTGCTATATATGGACCATCTCACTCAATCGCCCAGAAACAATGAGGTAAGCATCATTGTTATCCTTTTTCACTTGTGAAGGAAACGAAGCTTAGAGCAGTTGAATAACTTGTCCAAGATCACATGGCTGATGAGTGAAGAGTCAGGGTTTGAGCTCAGTCTGACACCACAAAGTTTTAAAGCTCTGTGCCATGCTGCCAGGATTAATCACTGTTGAACATCAAAAGTGGAAGACTCACAAGGTAAGATCAGAGACCTCCCAGATCAGGGTTGAAGGGTGCATGTCCTCCTGATAACATTCCTTCCATTCCTAGTCTACATGCTCTTTGTCATAAGGATATGGGTGACTTCTCTGATGTGTTAAGAGAAAGGATCTGTAAATCTTGGGAAGTAATTGAAATTTGGGATGCTGTAAAATCTTTGTGAAAGTTTTTTTCTCTGACAGGTCTGTCTTAGGAAAATGCTCGATTTGCTTGGCTTGAAAGATGTTTATAACGATAAAAAATGTCCTAAATATTCTGCTAGTTGATCCTGCACTCAAGGGCTCATAGGCATGGAGCTAGCGGTAGGAAAAGGCTTCTGATTAGCTAACAATTATTTAAATTCTTTTTTATAATTATTGTTGAGGTTTTATTAGCACTATTATTGTTCCCATTACCATCCGTGGTCTTAATGCCATCTCTTCCCTACCCTCAATCCCTGATATTTCGTATC
The DNA here is from genome assembly GCF_043159975.1 of Macaca nemestrina. Lineage (NCBI taxonomy): Eukaryota > Metazoa > Chordata > Mammalia > Primates > Cercopithecidae > Macaca > Macaca nemestrina. Next base: position 78,035,128 of record NC_092135.1, on the reverse strand, counting down.
AAAATATACTCAGCCCCATCATCCCAGGCAGCTTTTCCTAACCATACTAGCTCCCCACAATTGCTCCTGGATGTGAATTCATATAATTGTTATTGTGTCCATCACATTTCTTATTGTTGGTTATTGTTTATGCATGATTGACTTATCTCTACTTGTACAGAGATTATAAATTGTTTGAGAACTGCAGTGTATCTTTTATGTATCATCACCCTCAGTAGCTTCATTGTAAGAGACATTCAACCAGAAAATATTGATTTTCTACTTAAAGGAAACATAAGCACAGCACCGCCATGTTTAGAAATCAATTGGCCTTAGATATTTCTTACTATTGCAACCCTCATACAAAAGAGGAATAAAAGTCAACTGTACCAACTGACAGAACAGGTGAAGAATAAGGATTTTTTTTCTTTGAAGAGATTTAATATTTCATTCTGAGGTTCTGAACGAAAAAATTTCAATCACCCCATTCCTAACACAGACAACAAATTCCAAAATAAATATACAGAGGAAACTGAGCCACGACTGTTTTCCAGTATAACAGTGCTGGAGACCCCTTCAACATAATATGGATTAGGAAGTACATGGTCTGCATTTGAGGTAGCAATGACAGCATTTGTATTACTAAAGAGCCCTGTCTGAAAGAAAAAAAAAAATACAAATAAACCAAGGCTCAGATATGTTAGGAAATAGAGCTCATTGATATTAGAATATAGACGAGAACATGGGTCTCATTTCTTGCATTGATTCTCATTAAAACAACATACAAATGATTATCAAAGCCATTCTTTTCTTTTCATAAGACTTAATGCATTCTGGCATTAAAAATATATAGGGTACCATTACAGCCGATGTAGAATCAGAATAGAATCAAGCTAGTAAGATCTGCCACGTGCCCCTTTCTCTCACCTAGGACCTTGATATTTTAACCAAAGATACCATCTTAAGAATTACTTTTTCAAAATAACTATTTTACTGATTTGTTTTGACTTTAACCCTTAGGCAAGAGATTGATTGGAGATTTTAGTTGTCATATAATGGCAAATTAGGCATTTCCTTCTAAAAACTTTCTTCAGGAAAGGAAAAATATCTTTTTATTAATTTGTCTCTAAACCCACAGTACAAAATGTAAATTTCTCTTACAGATTGAAACACATCAGGTAATCCCTGTATGTCCTTGTCTTTCTTAAAGAGATAACTACTGAAGCCTTTTGTTTCTCTCCAGACTGGTCGTCCTCTGGACCAGCAGCATGGGTGTTGGTGATCCTTTGGGTTCCTAATCACTTTCATCCTGGGGATTTCCTTGGCGTCTTATCAATGCCTGGACCCTTGTTTCCTGGATCCCATGTCAACTTTCTGGCTTACTCCTTTATTGTGATGAAAATTCCCTAGTTAATTTCTAAGGAAATATGCTTCATAGGCCAGTGTTGAGACTTTGCCTTTAGAAATATATATTTTTTATCTTCACACTCCATTGACAGTTTTTCTGTACATAAAAATTCCCAAACTCCTGTCTTTACTTTTGCTCTATTTTCTGGACAGTGCTCAATTTTCCTGACACTTCTAAAGACTTAACATGTCTCTCAGCGATTTTTTTCAAGAGTTTTTTTTTATTCTCAAAGTTTATCTTATGTCTTGTTTGAAGAAAAGCATCTCTAGCCAGATGCAGTGGTGCATTCCTGTGGTCCTAGATACTTGGGAGGCTGAGGCAGGAGGATCAATTGAGCCCAGTAGTTATAGGAGATGGAGACCAGCCTGAGCTATGTACTGAGATGCTGTCTCTGAAAAGGGTGAAGGGGGATGTATCCTTTTGTTTAGGAGATGCAATATCTTCTGTAGCACATATTAGTAACGTTAGTATCTGGTTCTCCTCTTGCAGAGGAGGGCAGACTACACTTTCCTACACCTTGAAGTTAGCATGGCCATAAGTCTTATTTCAGACAAATCATTAGAAAAAAACTAATCTTGTCATTTCTAGATGGAAGTATTTAAATGCAGTGGTCTCCAGTTTTTTCTTCCTTATAGTGACGCATTGACATGAAAATCAAAGCAGCTTGGAATACTGAACCAATACATAGAGAACAGCTAGAGAGACAGCTGGAGGCACACCTGAACCTGCATAGATACTGCTTGAGCGAGCAAAAAAACTTAGTTGTATTTAGGCAGATTTGGGGGTTGTTATGCTAGCCTAAGTTATGCTATCTTGACCAATTCAATCACTGGGACCACAGTGGGGCACTGCCATAACAATAAACATCAAATATGTAACATTGGCTCAGTGTCGAGATATCAAGGATTGAAGAAACTAATATTGAAGGCAGGAAAGATGGTGATTCATGCTTTTCAGTGGCAAAATATTTGGTACAACTATGAACTTGGAGAGGGATTAGGAAAAGTAGAGCTAAATTCTGTGATAGGTCTCTGTGGGTAATGCTTGATGGCATATTACAAGAAATAGATGAGATCAGAAAAAAAATTGTTCAGCCTTCAAATAGGAATGAAAAGAATGAAAGAAAATTAGCCCAGAAATTGGAGAACATGTTAGAAGAGAACTAATTTTCAAATTTAAAATTAAAGTTTTAAAGCAAGGGAAGCTCATTAAAACTCAGCCTTAAGCAAGGATCAAAGTAAGGGAATGGCTGCCATGACTATTACCAAAACCTCTGTGTGGTTTAAATGTTCTCAGGTCACCCAGTATATTCTTTCAATTGACAAAATAGCATAAGGAGATGTTGAGTGGTGCTTCTCACTAAAGCCTAATAGACACACAATCTTAAGCTATTGAATAGCCTCAGAAATGAATGCTCCAATCTCCTGCCTGGGGAACATAAGCCTGAGTAGCAATCTCAGCTATGTGGAGGGAGGGATGTAGCTGGAAGCTTTTATGTTCAATACGAACACTTTGATTTAATCTCACTGTTCAAGATGACACCCATCTACCTGAACTGAGTCAGATGTCCCAAAGCTCTCTAGATAACAGTTTCCATATAATGGCAAATTAGGTGTTTCCTTATAAAAAACATTCTTCAGGAAAGGAAAAAATATCTTTTCATAAATAAACCTCCATTTTTCTGCTCAATACATATAATGTAGTTATTACCTCCCATTCCTAATTCTTTCTGAGCTCATCCCCTTTTTATCCCTTCTCTATCATTTAGTGGAATTACAGAGGAGAACCAAAGTAAACATGCGTCCAATCTACCATGTTCAACCTGATCTACCCTTACCCTGGCCTTCCCTATTTCCTCTCCAGTCCTCTGTCATTCTCAACACCAGAGCCAGAATGACCTTTTAAAACATAATTCATATCATCTATTTTCAAACCTATAGTGGATTTCCATTGCATTTGAGTAAGACTCAACCCCCTAAAATGAGCCTTGTGTATATTTCTGATCGCATCTCACATTTGTCCCTTCCATCCTGTATATTGAAGCCACTCAAGATTTCTGTATGAGCTTGCCTAAACCATTTCACTCTTAGAATCTTCTCACTTGCTATTCCTTCTCCCAGGAATCTTCCATCACTAAGTGTGTGTGTGTGTGTGTGTATGTGTGTATGTGTGTATATATATATATATACACACACACATATATATACACATATATACACACAGGAGTTCTCAACTAAAATATGACCTCCACAGAGATGTCTTTAACTGTGCAGAGTACTGAGTCTACAATAGCCTGATTCCACTGCCTCCCAGTCTCTCTATAAAATCTTTTTGTAGTTATTCTATTATCCATTAATATATAATATACTACATATGTATTTACCTATGTCTTCCTCTAGCCAAATCCCTCTCAAATAATATCAACTCAGGAGACCTTGTTTTCTTATTCATCAAAACTTACCTACCATGGACTATTATCCATCTAAGTATACCTTTAAGAGTAAGCATCTAGTATACCTTTAAATGATATACTGAGATGTGACTGAGCAAATCATGCCTGGACTATATTCTAAATCAGAATTATGTATGTGCTTCATTTATCATTTGTCAATTTGGAGGGTTTTATTTTTTTAATGTGAGAATATTTCTTCCCTCTGATAAATTTCCAGAAGGCTCCTTCTGAGAACAATAGATAAAATACAAAAAATAAAATACAAACAATAAAAATTAGAGTACTACTGTGACAAGGATTAAGGGGGCAAGGTCATGAACAGAAAGGAACCACAGATGGGTAAAGCCAACATTCTGTTAGTTCATTTTTCCTTTTGTCAATTAGAAATTAGAGCTTGCAAGAGTAGAGACAAGAATTCCTAGCAGAGAAAAATCCCTGATAGGTAGAGAAGCCACCAAAGCTTTTGGCAATATTACTGTAGAAAGAAAGAAATGTAAAACACTAGAAAGGGTAAGTATGAGGAAATATCTAAATAAATGTCAATGTTACTCAACAATAACGTCTTATAAAGGTTTGCATGTGTGTAGAATTTCAATGGCTGACCAACGTAAGTGGCAAAAGTAGGGGGAGGTAAATGTAGTGTTCTAAGTATTTTACATGTCTGGGAAGTAGAAAAAAAATACAAATTCATATTTGACTCTATTAAGTAATGAATGTGTGTTTAAAACACAAGGGTAACCACAGAAATATTTTTAAGGATGTATAACTATAAAGGTAGTTGAAGGCTAGGCACGGTGGCTCTCACCTGCAATCCCAGCATTTTGAGAGGCCGATGCGGGCGTATCACTTGAGGTCAGGAATTCGACACCAACCTGGCCAACATGGTGAAACCACATCTCTACAAAAAATACAAAAATCAGCCAGGCATGATGACGGGCACCTGTAATCCCACCTACTTGACAGGCTGAGGCAGGAGAATCGCTTGAACCCAGGCAGCAGAGGCTGCAGTGAGCCGAGATCGCACCACTGCACTACAGTCTGGGTAACAAGAGCAAAACTGTTTCAAAAAGTAAGAAAAATAAAAGCTAGTTGGGAAAAATAAATTTTAAAATTTTGATCTAAATGAAGGTTGAAAAAAGAAAAAATTAAAATCAAGTGGGAAATTATAAGATGGTAGACACAAAAATCAGTAAAGTACAAATTGACTAGACCAACTAAAATATTAATGTTATCAGACTATTTCATAGAATGTCCTGGTCACGTAACTGAATTAACGAAGTTATATTTGGGGAAAAGTGCATGGCATAGACATTTTCTATAAGAACTACTGCTGCAGAATGAACAGAACAGTTCAAGGAATACCAAAACTTGCAGTCATCATCCAGTCCAGCTGTCCTAAAGTTAGCATAAGCCACTAAAGTACAAAATGTTTGCAAAACCAATCAAAAAATGCCCATGATGATCCACACATTTGAGGAAAGTTTTGAAAATATCTCCAAATTCTTACAAACTAAGGAAGACTTCTGTAGCCCATGAATCAAAGAACAGTGAAAATTAGAAAATATGTTCAGCTACATAAGAAATATGAAACCTAACGGAATGCAGCTAAAACTACCCTAGAATGAAGCATAGGGTCTTACATGAATATTTTAGAAAATAACTACCAGAACTTAATCTAAATATCTTCAAGAAAAAAAAAAAAAAACAGCAAATTAAACCCAGAAAGGTAGAAAAGTGATAGTGTAAGAGCAGAAAATTATTTAGGAGAATAAACCAAAATAAAGTTAAAAACCCAAAGTTAATTATTTAAAATGAATAAAACTATACATGCATAGCAAGACTAATGAAAAATATACTGAGAAGGCTTAAAATATGACTACCATAAATGAAAAGGAGGATACTACCATAGGTCCTTATAGGTATAGAAAAAGAAAATTATGGAAAACCATCTATGCCAATAAATTTGAAAATTTAAATGAAGTAGATAATTCCTAGAAAATCTTAATGTAGCACAAAGAAATGCAAAATAAAAGTATGCTCATATTTTTAAAGATTAGGTCTATGTTTACATCTTCACACAAAGAAGTCTATAGGTTTAAGATGAGATTCAGAGACAAACACTCAAAGGAAAAAACAACAAAGTTACACAAATACAAACCCTTTCAGCAGTTAGAAAAAGATGAAACACTTCTCAGTGCATTTTGTGAGGTCAATATAAAGCAAAATGTGATTAGTATTACAATCCAGAAAAATCTTAAGCTACCTTCTCTCATGAGCTTGGATCCTAAATGCAAAATTCTTAAATAAAATATTAGCAAATTTAACGCAGCAATATGTAAAAAGGATACACATCGGCTGGGTACGGTGGCTCACTCCTGTAATCCCAGCTCTTTGGGAGGCCGAGGCGGGCTGATCACAAGGTCAGGAGATTGAGACCATCCTGGCTAACACGGTGAAACCCTATCTCTACTAAAAATACAAAAAATTAGCCGGGCGTGGTGGCCGGCGCCTGTAGTCCCGGCTACTCGGGAGGCTGAGGCAGAATGGCGTGAACCCGGAAGGCGGAGCTGGCAGTGAGCGGAGACCACGCCCCTGCACTCCAGCCTGGGTGACAGAGCGAGACTGTCTCAAAAAAAAAAAAAAAAAAAAAAAAATGCACGTCATGCCTCCAGGAATTATTCATTATTCCAGAAACGCAAGATTAACACTTGAAAATCAGTATATCCAGCCATCTGATATTTTACAAGCTGACAAAAACAAGCAGTAAGAAATCCGTACTTAAGAAATGGTTCTGGGTAACTGGTTAGCCACATGCAAACTTAAACTAGACCCCCACCTGTCACCATATGCAAAAATCAGCTCAAGATGGATTAAAGACTTAAATGTAAAACCCAAAACTATACAAACCCTGGAAGACAACCTAGGCAATACCATCCTAGACATAGGAACGGGCAAAGATTTCATGAAAAATATGCCAAAAGCAAACCCCCAAAAAGCAGATTGACAAATAATCTAAACTTAGTTTTCTTCTGCTGTACAGAAGTTCCTATCAACAAAGTGAACACACAACCTACAGAATGGGAGAAAACATTTTTGCAAACTGTGCACCCAAAAGGTCTACTATCCAGCAACTTAAATTTACAAGAAAAAAATAAACCCCATAGAAAAGTGTGCAAAGGACATGAAGACATTTTTCGAAAGACATACATGTGGCCAAACATATGAAAAAAAGTTCATTACTGATCATTAGCGAAATGCAAATAAAACCACAACGAGATACCACCTCACACCAGTCACAATGGCTATTATTTGATGTTAGTGAGATTGCAAAGAAAAGGTTGCAATTATACACTATTGGTGGGAGTGTAAATTAGTTCAACCATTGTGGAAAGCAGTATGGCCATTTCCCAGAGAGCTAAAAACAGAACTACTATTCGACCCCACGATCCCATTACAGGGTATATACCAAGAGGAATATAAGTTATTCTACCATAAAGACACATGCACATGAATGTTCATTGCAGCACTACAGTAGCAAAGACATGGAATCAACCTAAGCGCTCATCAATGACAGATTGGATAAAGAAAATGTAGTGCATATACACTATGGAATGCTATGCAACCATAAAAAATGAGGTATCTTTTTGGGGAACATGGATGGAGCTGGAGGCCGTTATCCTTAGCAAACAAATGCACAGAGAGAAAACCAAATACCACATGCTCTCACTTAAAAAAAAATGGGAGCTAAAGGATGAGAACTCATGCACACAAAGAAGGGAACGACAGATACCGGGGCCTACTTGAGGGTGAAGGGTGAGAGGAGAGAGAAAAGCAGAAAAGATAACTATTGAGTATTAGGCTTAGGCTTAGTACCTGAGTGATGTACCCTGTAGAAAAAACCCTCATGGCATGAGTTTGCCTACATAACAAACCTGCACATGTACCCAAGCCTAAAAGATTAAAAAAAAAAATCACAATATCAAAATAAAAGAATCATATAATCAGCTCAATAAATGCATAAAAACATTTAATAGAAGGGAATTTCTTTATTAATAAGTCTCTCCAACAACATTACAGCAAACATTGTACCTATTAGTGAATTACTGGCAGCTTTTTCTCTAAGATGAAGAATGAGAAAAATATACTTTAATCATGACTTCTATTGTACTTTTATCCAGGAAGTTCTACAAGATGCAATAGAAAAAAAATAGGCAAGAATTGAAAATGAAGAACTATTTGAATATGCTGATTGTGTACTTTGGAAATACAAGAATGTCTACCAACTATAAGAATTAATAAATTTTTCAAAGCCAAGAATATAAGGTCAGTATTTAAAATAATTGTATTTTCCTATGTAGCAACAAAAAAAATAAAAATTTTAAATGAAACTATGTGGCAGCAAAATATCAAATATCTAGGAATAAGTTGGGGAAAACAGAAAACATTTTATGCAAGGTTTTTCTGAAATTTATACAACATTATTGGGAAAAATTTCAAAGGCCTAAATCCATGGAGAAATATACCATGTTTTTCTACTGGAATGCTTAATGTTAAAAATAAATCGGTTGTCTCCAAATTACTCCAGAGTCAAGGCAATCACAATCAAAATCGTAGAAGTACTTTTAGAGAAATTGGTAAGTAGAATCTCAAGTTTATATGGACAACCAAAAGATCAAATATGACTAAGATAAACTTGAAAAAGAATGAGACAGCTAGAGACCTTACATTTTCAGATAAAGACGTATCTAAAGAAAATTTTCAAATTCTTAAAATTAAGGAATATATTCTTAAAAATTAAGTAAGAATTAGAATTTATCTAAATATTAACTAAACCAATGTGAAGTTGCTGCAAAAATACAGAAATAGACAAAAGTACAGACTAGAGAGTCCAGAACCAGGACCATATAAACCATCACTCAATTTGTGACTACAGGATTGTGAGGAAAGAATGGTCCTTTCAATTAATGATGCTGGGATAATGTGATATCCGCATATTTTAAAAAATGAATCTTGAAGACTAACACCACATCCAAAAATCTATTACAACTGGATTCTAGATTTAAATGTGAAAAGGAAACTATAAAACTCCTGGAATAAAGCATGAGAGAAATTCATCATGAACTTGGGATAGGCAAAAGTTTCTTAAACAGGACTAGAAAAGTGCTAACCATAAGTATAAAATGAATAATAGAGTTGTATGTATTAGAATGTATAACTTCCAAAAAGAGAAATGGGCAAACCACAAAGTGTTAAAGATAATTACCATATATATTTCTAACAAAGAACTTGTATCCAAAGTATGAATCTATACTAGTATCTATATCAATTCATTAAAATACAAAGATAACTCATGTAAAATAAACCAAAAAAAAACTTTATAAAAGAGGTATTTAAATTTCCAATCAACATGAAAAAATATGTCAATGTTTGGTTTTGTTCCACTTGCTTTTGGTGTCTTCATGAAATCTTTGCCAGGTCCTATGTCCCAAATGGTATTTTCCTAGATTATCTTCCAGGGTCCTTATAGTTTTATGTTTTACATTTAAGTTTTTAAATCCATTTTGAGTTGGTTACTGTGTATGGTGTAAGGAAGGGGTCCATTTCAATCTTCTGTATATGGCTAGCCAGTTATCCAGCACCATTTATTGAATAGGGAATCGTTTATATCCATTGTTTGTATCTGTCAATTTTGTCAAGGATCAGATGGTTGTAGATTGTTTGAAATTGGGCAACATGAGGCCTTCAGTTTTGTGAGTTTTGCTTTGGTTTTGTTGTTCTTATTTGCTGCTTAAGATTGCCTTTGCTGTTTGGGCTTTTGTTTCTAAATGAATTTTAAAATATTTTTTTAGTTCTGTGAAGAATGTAATTGGCAGTTTGATAAAAATAGCAGTGAATCTGTACATTGCTTTGGGCAGCATGGCCATATTAACAATATTGATTCTTCCTAACCAGGAGCATGGAATGTTTTTCCATTTGTTTGTGTCATCTGATTTCTTTGAGCAGTGTTTTGTAATTCTCATTGTAGAGATTTTTCGCCTTGTTAGCAAAAAATATCTAGGAATATAGCTTATTGTGGCAATTGTGAACGGGACTGTGTTCCTGATTTGGCTCTTGGCTTGGATGTTGTTGGTGTATAGGAATGCTGATTTCTTTACTTGATTTTGTATCCCTGAAACTTTGCTGTTTATCAGATTAAGGAGCTTTGGGGAAGAGACGATTAAGTTTTCTAGGTGTGAAATCATGACATCTGCAAACTGGTATAGTTTAACTTCCTTTTCCTTATTTGGATGTCTTTTCTTTCTCTTGCCTGATTACTCTAGCTAGGACTTCCCAGTACTATGTTGAATAGGAATGGTAAGAATAGGCATCTTTATCTTGTTCCAGTTCTCAAAGGGAATGCTTCCAGCTTTTGCCCACTCAGTATGATGTTTGGCTGTAGGTTTGTCATAGGTGGTTCATTATGATTGAGTATAGTCCTTCCATACCTAGTTTGAGTTTTTAACATGAAGGGATGCTGAGTTTTTTACTAAAAACCTTTTCTGTGTCTAGTGAGATGATCACATGGGTTTTTAGTTCTATCTTTCTATGTGGTAAATCACATTTATTAGTTTTCCTATGTTGAACCAACCTTGTATCCCAGGAATAAAGCCTACTGGATCGTGGTGGACTAGCTATTGATGTGCTGCAGGATTCTGTTTGTATTTTATTATTTTTGCATTTATGTTATCAAGGATATCACCCTGACGTTTTATTATGTCTCTGCCAGGTTTTGGTATCAGAATGATGCTGAGCCCATAGAATGAGTTAGGGAGCAATCCCTCCAATTTTTTGGAATAGTTTCAGTAGAAATCACACCAGCTCCTCCTTAAACATCTCAGAATTTGGCTGTGAAATTGTCCAGGGACTTTTTCTGGTTGGTAGGCTTTTTATTATTTCATTTCAGAAATTATTGATCTGTTTAGGAATTCAATCTCTTCCTGATTCAATCTTGAGAGGTTTGTCTCCAGAATTTTCCTAGGTTTTCTAGCTGGTGTGTATAAAAGTGTTTATAATAGTCTGAGGGTTTTTTGTATTTCCATGGGATCAGCAGTAGTACCCCCCCCTTTCTGTTTATTTAAATCTTTTTTGCTTTATTAATCTAACAGTCTATCTTATTCTTTCAAAGAAAAAGCTCCTCGATTAATTCTTTTCTTTGTATAGTTTTCTATGTCTCCATTTCCTTTAGTTCAGCTCTGATTTTGGTTATTTGTCTTCTGCTAGCCTTGGAGTTGCTTTGCTCCTGTTTCTCCAGCTCCTGTAATTGTGATGTTAGGTTGCTAATTTGCGATCTTTCTAACATTTTGATGTGGGCATTTAATGTTATAAACTTCGCTCTCAACACTGCTTTAGCTGTATCCCAAAGATTTTGGTATGTTGTATCTTTCTCATTAGTTTCATAAAATTTCTTGATTTCTGCCTTAATTTCATTATTTACCCAGAAATCATTCAGGAGCAAGTTGTTTAACTTCCATGTAATTGTATGGTGTTGATTTTGTTAGCATTGATTTCCATTTTTATTGCACTGTGGTTGGAGAACTTGGCTGGTATGATTTTGTGTTTTAATTTGCTGAGGACTGTTCTATACCCAATTGTGTGGTTGATTTTAGAGTATGTGCCACGTGCAGATGAGAAGAATATATATTCTGTTTTGGGGTAAAGGGCTCTGAGGATGTCTCGTAGGTCCCTTTGATCAAGTGTTGAGTTCCAGTCCCAAATATCTTTGCTAATTTTCTGCCTCAGTCATCTGTCTAATGCTGTCAGTGAGGCGATTAATTCTCCCACTACTATTGTGTGGTTATGTAAGTCTTTTCACAGGTCTCGAAGAACTTGCTTTATGAATCTGGGTGCTCCTGTGTTGAATATTTATTTAGGTTACTTAAGTCCTCTTGTTGAATTGAGCCCTTTACTATTACCATAATGTCTTTGTCTTCTTTGATGTTTAAAAGCCTGCTTTGTCTGAAATTGTAATTGCAACCCTAATTAAAGAACTTCTGCATAGCAAAATAAACTATAGCATATATAAGCAACCTACAAGACGGGAGGAAAATGATTGCAAACTGCATCTAACAAAGTTCTAATATACAGAAGCTATAAGGAAATTAAATTTACAAGAGAAGCAAACAACCCCATTAAAAAGTGGGCAACAGATATAAAGACACTTCCTCAAAGATATATAGGTGGCTAACAAGCATGAAAAAAAATGCTTGACATCACTAATCATTAGAGAAATGGAAATCAAAACCACAATGAGATACCATCTCACATCAGTCAGAACGGCTACTATTAAGGAGTCAAAAAAAGTAACAGATACTGGCAAGTTTGTGGGAAAAAAGGAACACTTACACACTGCTGGTGGGGATCTAAGTTCAGCCATCGTGGAAAGCAGTTTGGTGATTTCTCAAAGAACTTAAAGAATTACAGTTAAACCTAGCAATCCCATTATTGTGTATATATCCAAAGGAATATAAATCATTCTACCATAAAGACACATGCACACATGTTCATCACAGTACTATTCACAATAGCAAAGACATGGAACCAACCCGAATGCCCACCAACAGTGGTACATATTCATAATGGAATACTATTCAGCCATAAAGAAGAATGACAATTTCCTTTGTAGCAACATGCATGCAGCTGGAGGCCATTATCCTGAGCAAACACACACAGGAACAGAAAATCAAATGTGTTTTCTTACAAGTGGGAGCTAAAAATTGAGTGCACATGGATAGAGAATGGAACAGACAGCAGAACCTACTTGGGGGTAGAGGATAAGAGGAGGGTGAGGATAAAAAAATACCTATTCAGGTACTATTCTTATTACCTGGGTGACAAAGTAATCTGTACACCAAAGCCCTGTGACATGCAATTGACCTATATAATAAACCTGCATATGTACCCCTGAACCTAAAAGTTTAAAACAATGAAACAATGCTCAATTTTATTATCAGGAAAATGAAATTAAACCACAGTGGAATAACATTACATACCCACCAGAATGTCTAAAATTTTAAATGGCAGAACATATTGAGATTTTAATGAAGATATGGATCATACTGCTGGGAGGAGTATAAGTTGATATAATCAGTTTGAAAAATGGTAATCTTTACCAAAGCTGAACATAAGCATGACTCCTAGGTACATATGCCTAATAGAAATGCACACATCCATTCACCAAAAGATATACAATGAATATTGTAACTACAAACGTTCTCCCAGTAGCCAAACAACTCAAATGTCTATAAAAAATGGAGAAATTATGGCATATTCATACAACGTAACACTGTGCTATCCAGTAATGAGAATAAACAAAGAATAGTGGTTATCCTTGCAGAATGACGAAAGACTAGAACAGGGTAGGGGTGCCTCCTAGGTGCTTGTAAAGTTATTTCTTGCTGTAAGTAGTGGTTAAGTGGGTCCACTCAAACTCTGAAAGACTGTTTGGAGGTGGGGCCTTTGGAAGGTGATTAGGTCATGAGGATGGAGCCCTCATGAACGGAAATAGTGCCCATATAAAAGACGCCTGAGAGAGAGGTCCCTTCCCTTCTCCCCCCATGTGAGTTTACACAGGAACAAAAATCAAAAAAAAGACCATCTGGAAAGCAGGCCCTCAACACACATCAAAAGTCTGTTGATGCCTTGATCTTGGGACTTCTCAGCCCCCAAACAAATGTGAGAAATGAAAGTCTGGTGTTTATAACCACCCAGTCTATGATATTTGTTGTAGCAGTGTGAATAGTTTAAGGCAGATGTACACATATGATTTGTACACTTTTAAGTTTGTAAGATGGCTCTATTAGTCCTCCCATTACCAGGACTAATCTAATGCTTTCTGACTCCAAGGATCTTCAAACGCTCAGCTAAATTATAAAGTTATGTTAGCTTTGTATTCTGAAGGCTAGATACCACCAGCACGGAGGCAGAGATTTAATATAGACCTATAGAGAAAAAATACTTAATCCTAGGGCAACACTTACTAGGCACTGACTAAATACTTAATATGTGAAGTTTATATGTAATTTGTATGTGTATTCAAGAGTCTCTAAATCAAATAGCTTGGTAGGTGTTCCAGGGTCTCACTATATGTGAAGGTTCAGGACTAGATTTGTTAATGGTCCCCCGAATAATTTTGAACTCTCACTCTCCCTGCTTATACCTGGAGTAGACTCTATCCTGCTTTTGGGGAAGCTTGATCAGAAAAGCCTGCATTTTCCAGAACAGAACAAAGCCACTGCAGAATGAGGTGTTGCATCTAAACTATCTGGTCAGTGTGAGTCACAAAGCAATGCACGAGGTATCCATCGGCTGTGAGTTAAGCACTTTGGGCAAAACAACTGAAGGGACAAAGAAATACTCCAGACACTTGAAAATATGTACTTTTTCTGAATATTTTTGATCCATGACTTGTTGAATCTGTACATGCAGATCCCACAGATACAGAGGGCCAAATAATCATCTCTGCCAGTCATCTCTGCATGGAACCATTAGGCAACACTAACCTTATTTGTAAGGCACCACTTACCAGGTGCCTCAACAAAGTACTTGGAAAAATTCACGCAATAAAGCACATAAATGGAAGAGTTCAAAACTAGCTCTCAAAATGATATACATTTCCTGCTAATCTGAATTGGAAGGGAGGGAAGAAAACATCTTACAGGACTTACCAACACCACATTCATATGGGAATTTTATAAAAAGCATATGTAACAAGTTTCACCAAAATTGCTAACTTTTCATTTTCTGGATGTAAAGTAAACATGATTATCCTAAAATACTTTAATGTCTAAGATAGTACTCTGTAGTCGTCTGATCATTTTCTCATATTGTTCATTCTATTCATGTATTTCTAATATTGCGGTGGTTCAAAACATTCTTAAGTCTCAACTCTTTTGTTCATTGGTTTTAGGACAAAGTCAGGTCCATTCTAATTTCTTTCAGATTCTACATCTTTGTTAAATACTCAGAATGCTACTTTGCCTTCCACACAGACATCTTAAAAGAAAATGATGTACATGAAACACTTATGAAAATTTCATAAAATTTCTAAGGATACTTCCAACTCAGAACTAAGACAAAAAATAACATTTAAATAATTTGATTTTTTAATTTCATTGACATTCAGTGCATTTATTCTAAGACATTACATTAAGTGTTATCTACACAATTTTGTAACCGGCGCTTTTATGTAACCTAAACTACTCTAGAACCCATCCATTACAGATCCTTAGGATGATCACTTTGAGTTTACCTCTAAGTTGGACCATTTGCCTCATCTGCCAAGTGGCAGGGGCATGGCCCTCCCTCATATCTTTCTGGGAAAATTGCAAGGAAGTCCTCATAGGCCATGAGTGTCCACTGCTCAACTCTTTCTGCTGTTGCTAAACTCCAAACATTACTGCCAGTCTAAAGCACTGGCCATTTAATATAGCTGCTGCTGTCACACCAAGTTCACTTTTATGGGCTGAACAATGTCTACCCAAAATTCATTTGTTGAAGTTCTGTCTTTCAGTACCTCAGAATGTGACTGTCCAGTCATGCTTCACTTAATGATGGGGATACATTCCGAGAAAGGAATCAATATATGATTTCATCATTGAGTGAACATCCTAGAGTGTACTTACACAAATCTGGATGGTAAAGCCCCCTACACACCTAGGCCCTATAGCGTAGCCTATTGCTCCCAGGCTACAAACATGTATAGCATGTTACAATACTGAATACAGTAGGTATTATACCTCAATAAGCATTTGTGTATCTAAACATAGAAAAGGTACAGCAAAATATGATATAAAATATTTTTAAATGGTACATCTCTACAGGGCACTGTATAACTCCATGAATAGAGCTTGAAAGACCAGAAGTGGCTCCTTTATAAACATTGTAGACTTAGGCTACACTTAATTTTTTAATTTACTTTCTTCAAGAATTAACCTTAGCTTACTGTAAATTTTTTACATTACAAACTTTTGTAAAAAGTTTAACACACAAACATTGTATGGCCATACAAAAATATTTTCTTGCCTTGTATCCTTATTCCATAAGCTTTTTCATACTAATTTTTCTTTTTCAACTTTTTTGTTAAAAACACACAAACACATTAGCCTAGGCCTGCACAGGCTGAGAATCATCAATATCACTGTCTCCCCCTCCATATCTTCAGGGACAACACACGTGGAGCTGTCATCTCCCATGATAACGACTTCTTCTGGAAGAACTTAAGACCCGAGATTGTTTCACACTTTTTTTCATATAAACGGGAGTATGAGCTAAAATAAGTACAGTAAATACATAAGCCAGCTAACATTGTCATTTGTTAATATTATCAAGTATTATGTACTGTACCTAATTGTATGATTTTTTACAACTGGTAGTGAAGTTTACACCAGCATAACTAGAAATATGAGTAATGGGTTGAGTTGTGATGGCCACAATGTCACTAGGCAATAGGACTTTTTCAGCTCCACTATTATAATGAGACCACCATCACATAAGTGGTCCCATCGTTGACCAAAACATTGTTACATTGAACCTAACTATTTTGAGTTCGAGCCTTTAAAGACTCATTAAGGTAAAATGAGGTCATATATGGAATAGGGCGCCCAGCCATAACAAAAGGTATCCTCATAACAAAAGATTACAATACAGACAAGAGCAAAGAAGCAGGGAGAGGACGGCTATGTACAAACCAAGGAGTGAGGCCCTCAGAAGAAACCAACCTTGCCAACACCTTAATCCCGGACTTCTAGCCTCCACAACTGAAAATAAACTTCTACTGTATAAGCCACCCAATCTTTGGTACTTTCCTATGACAGCCCTAGCAAATGAATAGTCACCCTCAGTATGGCCTTCACCCAAACTTAGTCCCGTGCATCCCCCCTCCTCCAGCTTTACTTCGCCACAGGGGCTGATAGATCCCCACATGCAGCACATCGTCTAGTTTCTCCATTCCTTCTTTCCTAATGTCCAGTTCTTTCAGAAGGCCTCTAAGAACATAATTCTCTCTCTTTTTGAGGTTTTGGAGAAGCACAAAGACCTTGGAGTCAGGGAGGGTTTAAAGAGCAGCTTTCTAATGGATCCTGAACTGCAGCTTCTTCCTAAATCTCAGAACCTCATAACATCTGACACTCTCAGCCAGACTCCTTAAACCTAGATGGCACAATTTTTCTTTCAGGAGTTTCTTTGCCCTTCTCTGTAATTTAACTTCTATTCATGCAGCCTCTTTCATCACACATATTGGTAGATATCTGGTTCTTTTTCATGGCCAAGATCCAAGTTCACAAAAATCTCCTGAACCTCAGCGAAAATCAGGGCCGAGACTGGGGACCTATTTCAGGGTCTTTAATTTTTGAATATGACTGATTTTCCAATGCATCTGGAAAAATCTCTGGGATAGATGCCTCAAACCTATGAGAGACCCATCTGTCTCAGCTGTAAACCTTCTTACATGAGAATTTCATACTATTATTTTACTATGTCATAAGAATTTTGAATATTATACTTTATTTTAAAAAAAACCTATGTACCAGGTTTACTTGCCTAAGGTTACTTAATAAGTTAAACACATGTATATACTACAAGAAAATAAATATATAGAGAGAAGTGTCTCTAAAAGGAGAGGTTAAAATTTCATAGTTTATGTCTTTCATGTTTCTGTGAATAAGTCTAATAGGAAATATTACAAAAAGAATATATTATCACACAATGTTATTTGATGAGAACTAAACTTGTGAAAATGGAAAATGCATCCCAGAAGTTCTGATTTACACTGTTACAACAGCATCTTATAAATCTTTTTAAATGGATCTAACATCTTCCAATGAAAAACCTCACGGGGAACATACTGCATTAAGAAACTATATTTTTAAAATACAAAGCACTCTCTAAGAATTCATTTCATACGTTTTTGTTAAAAATATGAGCAATCACCGACTTTATAAGAGAATGTCAGACTTTAAGGCCTGAATTCCGTAAAGATGCAGCTAGAACAGTGATAGCTTCAACACCTGGTATAATAAGATCCAATCTCCCGAGGACTACAGGATCTACAGCCATCTATTAATCAGAAAAGTCTTGTGTACAGAGGTTAACTTCCTCGCCCCAGGTTTTATGAATTAAAAGCTCTGTGCTGATATAGAAGTATTTTTTCTTTGGGGGCATCATTCTAATATGCAGTATGCCAAGGACGGCAGGAAGCTAAAATACTAACAAGAGAAAAATCAAGGCTACCAGGTTCTTCTCATACAAACACAAAGTTTTTCCTTAAAGCAGTGGTTAAGAAGAAAAAATGGCCAAGAGGCGCATGAAAAGATGTTCAACATCATTAATCCTTATGGAAATGCAAAATGAAACACTACATATCACTATGTGCATACATACTAGAATGACTGAAATGAAAAAGATGAACACTCTTCTATCATTGATTTTTTAAAAATAGACCAAAAATATAGTAAGGATAAAAGTAACTTTGAAAAGCACTATCAATTTAATCTAAATGATATCCAACAAATAAAGAATACACATTAAGAGTACATGGAACTTTTATACTGTACCATAAAAAGAAACCATCCTAACAAATAGAGGATTCCTACTACTTGGTTTCAAACTACTGATTTCAGAGCTATAACAATGAAGATAGTGAGCTCTTGGTGTACGTTAAGCAAATATCCAAATAGAATAAAAGATCCCCATATTTATATGCTCAACTGATTTTCCAACAATGGCACCAAAGGAAAAATAGGACCTTTTCACTAAATGCTGGAACAAATAGATATCCATATGGAAAAAAAGAATCACCCCCTAATCCAATTTGTGACAAGTTGTTATGGCTCATAGACTTAAATATAAAAGCTAAAACAGTCTTCTAAATGACATTATCTCATCTTCCACAAGCTTGGGACAGACAACGTTTCAGATTACTGAAAACATCCATAAAAGAAAATGATCAAGCATACCTTATCAAAATTTAAAATTTCTATTTGTCACTGGACTTTCTAAGAAAAAGTAGACTGGTCAGAGCCTTGAAAAAATGAAATACATGTCCTGACAAAGAACACAAAATATGATATAAAAGTAGAAAAACCTTGAACCTTAACAAGGAAGATATCTGAAAGAGTGATTAGTCATTAGGGAAATAGTACACACTAGGATAGCCACAATTAAGACTGACACCACCAAACGCTGGTGAGAACGCAGAGTAAACAGAACTATCTTACATTTTGGTAGAAGCGTAAAGTTATATGAAAGGAAAGGAGTAGCAGAGAAAGTGAGCATATATACATAAATGTATGTGTTACTAGTAGTAAACATGTCTTAAGTGACATATCAGGCCAGAAAAGACCTAAAACAAAGACCAATGACCAATAGACCAAAAAAAAAGAGGCAAGTTAGAAGAGAGGGAAAAGGTGGTAGTGGTATGTGCGGGCACACAGTCATACAAAGGTATGTGCGAGATGGAGAATTAGAAGGAAAAAAATCCGTATCTGTGCTTGCAACAAAAGCAGGTAAACATAAAATGAGGAACTGTATACGAAAGATAAACTTCCATGTTGCAGAGGGTATCCCTTTCTCCTTACTTTCAGAAATAATTTGTTTTGTTGATCTACCATAAATATTCTAGAGAAAAGTCTTAAGCTATAATTTTCACAGAGGTTCAAGTCCTTTGTAGAAACTAAAAGAGCATCAGGTTAATCAATGAAAGGAATGAAGGAATTTTACGTATTTTAACAAAGACGTCTCCTCTTGTGAAATTCTCTATACTGGATGCCCCTGTGCAGATTTGTCCTTGGCATTAGAATGAGTTACAGCTCATCTCTTCCAAGGGGAACAGTATTTCCAATCCTCTGGGTTCAATGGGGTTAAGCTGGGAACAGCTTAACAGATTACACAGTATTACTAAGTGCATACTGCTCTCCATCTGATTGCTTTTCAATCAGAACCTTACATCTTTTGCCAGATATAAAATCAGCTTATAATAAAAGAGCTTTCAAATACAAAGCCAATGAAATATTTTTCTTGGTCTTAATGCAATACTTATTTTATTATGAAATCCAAACTTGCTATAATCAACATGAACAAAGTATATGCTGTGCTTCTGCAATATGTAATATAAATACAAAGTATATGACTTATTAAACTGTAAAATATGCAAATACAGTATCACCTTAAATTAGAAAAAAGTCATGGGGTATTTTATATGTTGAAAATTATGTTGTGTGATTAGACAGTCTCTAGCTCAAGTCCCAGGAGTAATGGAGAATGCATAGTATGGTATGTGTATGAACACATGGAGGGGAAATTGTGTAGGAGAGAGAATGGAAGAGGGAGTAAACAATGGACAACAGGTAATAACCTTCCTAATATCCAAGTTGGTGGTTGGAAAATATCTACAAGTATTTTGGAATTGATTTAGTAGTCAAGTTGCCTACATTCAATCAAAATCAAGCTATAGTTCTAATGTATCTGAGGTCTCAAATTACTTCGTGTCAGAGTATCAACATCCTCAATTATTAAAAAATAGTAATATGATTGGATTTTGTTTTAAAAAATTAGTTTTCAGATAAGCTGAGTATACTATATACATGGCACAATTTTAATCTCTACATGTTTGTCATATTTTAAAGTACTGGCTAAAGTATAAATAAAAATGGGAAAGGCAAATTAAATAGAATTAGATGCTTGAAATTGTTTTTGAGAAGCGTTAAGTTCATTATTCACCCATTACTCGTTGTGTACCTACCATCTGGCAAGTACAGGACTCTAAGTTGTAGATCAATATGTGAGAGTTGAGATGAACTGTAGGTGAGAAAGAAGGGAGAGAAGGAGTTAGCTAGGTGTTGAGTTGGACTCCCAAACCTATAACAAATCACAGAATGTAGTAAGAGCAAGTGCTCTACTCATCCCAAAAGAATAGCACTCACAACTATGCTGTAATTTTAGGTGATTTAATTTATAACCAGTAAAATAAAAAGTATTATAGCTAATAAAGATATTTATTAGCGTTTCTGATTGTATTTATGTAAGTATATTTACATATATACACAAATATTTGTATTTATCGAGCATGCCATACTTATATATAATTTTAGGAGTATTAAGGTAAAGTAATATAAGTTAAATTAAGGTCAATTTAAAGAAATATTGCACAATAATATAATTATTAGGTGTAGATGCCAAAAACAAAGATGTTAAAATTACTGAACATGGGAAAATTTAAGAGAAGCTAAATCCAACATTTGTGCTTTCACTCCTAAATTCATGGTCTCTTCCATGATTCTGTAATTTTTATATTAGACTATAGAACAGTTCTCTAGATCTATATATACACACACATATCCCAGGCCAACGTTCTCTCAACAGATGGACTCTCAAGCAATTAAAGTGTGGACCGTAAATAATCCTAAAATCTTCATGAGAAAAAATAATGATACAAGAGATAGAGTGAAAACAACCACCGCTTGCTTATTGAGCATCTACTCTGTTCCATGCTTTATGCTTAACATTTCTATATAACCACCACCAGAGGTAGGGTGTTTTATTTCCTCTATTACCTAAAAGAAAACTAACATGGATAAATTATAAGAAATTTTAACATTGAGGACACAGAAGTAAGTGAACTGAGTTTCTATCACCTTGTTACTAAAATAACTTACTTTCCATCTGTGGTATAGTTTCTCCCTTAAATCAAAAATTTATAAATGTCTCTCTCTAAAACATGAGATCTATGAAATCAAACCTAGCAGACTGTAGTGACATAAGGGTTACTGGTTTTTACAAAGGCAGTTGGAAGATTGTAAACACTACTGAAAAGACTGTTCTTCTCCAGAGATATTTGACAGGAAGATAGAAGGCTGCAGCAATGTGACATTGACTCTGGCAACTGAAAAGTCCAAGTTCCTGCTTTACCTCTCAGACTGTCTACCATGGCAGACACCCATTTACTAGGGCACCCCAGGCTCAGAAATGACTTCTGAGAACTCTTTGGGTTTTAGGCTATTTTATCAATCCTTCTAAAATTGTCCAGAATATACGTACTTAACCTAGACAAAACAAACCTTAAAGTATAACAACGCAAATAGAATTATGGATAATCTGGTCTATAATTGTAGATTTTTTTGAGACCGAGTCCCGCTCTGTCACCCAGGCTGGAGTGCAGTGGTGTGATCTCAGCTCACTGCAACCCTCCGCCTCCCGGATTCACGCCATTCTCCTGCCTCAGCCTCCCTAGTAGCTGGGACTACAGGCGCCCGCCACTACGCCCGGCTAATTTTTTATATTTTTAGTAGAGAAGGGGTTTCACCGTGTTAGCCAGGATGGTCTCGATCTCCTGACCTCATGATCCACCCACCTCGGCCTCCCAAAGTGCTAGGATTACAGGTGTGAGCCACCAAGCCCGGCAACTGTAGATGATCTTAACAGCAGTAGGAAGTAGGAGACAAGAGGACAGAAAAAGTGCATATGCTCTTCTTTAGATTAACTTTAACACCACGTTAGAGAATCATGAGCTTATGCACTGATCTTATGTATTTTCAAAAAAAGTTTAGGGTGACCTCTAAAAGAAAACTGGAGCATGTAACTTTCAAACAGCCAGAGGAAGTTTTTTTTTAACAGATGTAATTAAAACAATCCACAAAAGGCAAGCAAATAAGGAAAGTAAGGAAGAAGGAAATGGAAAAACATAAGATAGAAAATAAATCCAGGGTGAATATACTCATTCCTTAAAGAATGACATGGGAAGTCCTACATGGACAGAAACTGAATAGTCACCAGCCTTCAGTCAACATCAACTGGCAGACATGAGTAAGCAAACCTGCAGAGGGTTGTAGCATCGAACTTTTGAGTCTTGCAGATGTCATGGGGCAGACAGAAGTTTGCCCTCTTGCTCTACACAAATTTCTGACCCATAGAATCCGTATAAAATGATTTTTAGTGTCACTAAACTTTGCAAAAATGTAGTATGTAGTTATAGCAACTGAAATACAGACATGTATACAAAGAAAAAGTAGTCATAATGCAAATGGGTAAAAAATAAGCAATTATTGAAGCCTGGTAAAGGGTAGAGAAGAGTGAATTTTACTATTTGTAATTTTTTGTAGAGATATGAGCTACATCAAAATTTAAAGTATACTAACACCCAAGCTGAAAGCCAAATCAGAAAGGCAATCCCACCCACACAATGGCCACGAAAACAATAAAATACATAAGAATTCAGCTCACCAGAGGTAAAAGATCTCTACAATGAGAATTTCAAAACACTGCTCAATGAAATCAGAAAACAAATGGAAAAACATTCCATGCTCATGGATATGAAGAATTAGTATCATTAAGATGGCCATGCTGCCCAAAGCAATTTAGATTCAGTGCTATTCCTATCAAACTACAAATGAGTCTTTACAGAGCTAGAAAAAACTATTTCAAAATTCACATAGAAACCAAAAAAGCCTCCTAATAGCCAAAGCAATCCTAAGCAAAAGGAATAAAGCTGGGAGCCTCATATTACCTGACTTCAAAATATATTACAGGGCTACAGTAACCATAATAAGCAAGGTAGTGGTGAAAAAAAAAACAAGCAAAAGCAGCAAAAGAAGAAAGAAGAAGAAAAAAAAAAAAATAGGCACAGACCAATGGAATAGAATAAAGCCCAGAAATAAGGCTACACACCTACAACTATCCAATCTTTGACAAAGCTGACAAAAGCAAGCAATGGGAAAAAGTCTTTCTATTCAACAAATGGTGCTGGGATAACTGGCTAGCCATATACAGAAAACTGAAGCTGAATGCCTTCCTTACACTATATAAAAATCAACTCAAGATGGATTAAAGACTTAAATGTAAACTCAAAACTATACAAATCCTGGAAGACAACCTAGCCAAAACCATCCTGCACATAGAAATGGGCAAAGATTTTATGACAAACACCAAAAGCAATCGTGATGAAAGCAAAAATTGACAAATGAGATCTAATTAAGAGTTTCTGCACAGCAAAAGAAACTCTCAGAGTAAATAGACAACCTATAGAATGGGAGACAATATTTGTAAACTATGCATTTGACAAAGGTCTAATATCCAACATCTTAAATTCACAGGAGAAAAAAATTGGCAAAAGATATGAAGACACCTTTCAAAAGACATACATGTGGCTGACAAGCATATGAACAAAAGCTTAATATCACTATTAGAGAAATGCAAATTAAAACCACAATAAGACACCATTTCATGCCAGTCAAAATAGCTATTACTAAAAAGCAAAAAAACAACAACAACAAAAAAACAGATGCTGGCAAGGTTGCAGGGAAAAGGGAACACTTATATACTATTGATGGGAGTATAAATTAGTTCAGCCATCTTGGAAAGCAGTATGGCAATTCCTCAAAAAACTAAAAGCAGAACTACCATTCAACCCAGCCATCCCATTACTGGGTTTATACCCAGAGGAATATAAATCATTCTACCATAAAGTCATATGCATGTAAGTGTTCATTACAGCTATTCACAATAGCAAAGACGTTGAATCAACCTAAATGCCCATGAATGACAGATTGGAAAAAGAAAATGTGGTGTATATGAATCATGGAATACTATGCAGCCATAAGAGTAATATCATGTCTTTTGGTGGAAGATGGAGCTGGAGGCCATTTTCTTTAGCAACCTAACATAGGAACAGAAAAACCAAATACCACATGCTCTCACTTATACGTGGGAGCTAAATGATGAGAATCGTTAATGCAAAGAAGGAAACAGACACAGGGGTCTGCTGCTGGAGGGTGGAGGGTGGAGGGTGGGAAGAGCCGAAAGGTAACTATTGGGTACGTACTGGGCTTAATGCCTGGATGATGAAATAATCCGTACCAGAAACCCCAGTAACACAAGTCTACATGTGTAACAAACCTTCACATGTACTCCTGAATCTAAACAAAGGTTTAAAACAAATGCAGAAATTTAAAGTTACTGATAGAGACAGAAGAAATACACAGGTAATAGGATGAAAGGGTATACATATGCCTGGAAATTGTTTTAATGAGGAAAACAGATGCAGGAGGGACAAACGTGGTCAGATAAATAAGAGGAAATGTTAATTTCCTTGACACATTAGAGTGAAACAGTAAAATACCAAAGACAAAAAAGCAACCAGAGAAAAATAGGTTAGCTAAAGAAATGACAAAGTGACCAGAATTTCTAAATAGTAGCAAAGAGGATAATGAAGTATCTTCAAAGTGTAGGAAAACAAAACAAAACTCAGCCAGACTTTTGTAACTAATCTACCTTTTAAGAATGAGGGTGATATAAAACATTTGATTAAATGTACCTTTACTGAAGGAAATTCTAATTGATGCACTTCAAGGGAAAAAAAAAAGAGACTCCAGAAGGAGTCTCATAGGAAGAAATGGTAAGCAAAACAAATGCTAAGCATGTTTTAAACTGTGGTAGACATGGTGATGCACTCCGAGTCCCTTTCAAGGAAGGGCTGCTTACTGGATAGCAGTCAGAAACAGCTTTATTCTATCAGCCCCTTCAGAGTGCCTCACGTTAAGCAAAGAACTTTGCTCAAGGTCAAAGAACAGCCCACACCTGATGATCAAGGCAGGAATACAATGGCCCAGTCATTTTGGCCAAACTTGGGAGAACTCTAGCTGACCATGTTTGCTCCCAGTGGGGACAGCCAGGGCCCTGCATTACAGCCTAACTTCTCCCTCTACCCTTTTCTGCTTCCCTTCCTTCCCCTTCTGCAGGTGTTGATCCCAAGGACACTCCCCCTAAAAAGCCTCCTTCACTCTAAAAATATAAGAGGACGGGAATGACGGGAATGACGGGAATGACGGGAATGACGGGAATGACGGGAATGACGGGAATGACGGGAATGACGGGAATGACGGGAATGACGGGAATGACGATAGAAAGATGGATGGAGGAAAGGAAGAAAGGAGGGGAAAAGAGGGGAGAGAGAGAAGGAAAGAAATAGAAAATCAATTAAAAATAAATGCAAAATGAGAACACTGCTTATCAAAACTTGTGAGATGTAAGTCCAAGCAATAATCTGTGGAAGATACCCTCAGTTGTACTTGCTGCAAATCAAGAAAAAAAAATTAGTTGAAAATCTTAACAGCTAATTCTTAAAAAGTAAAGAAATGGAATAATAAAAGTAGAAATAATGACATCAATATAGCCAAAAGCCACATTTTAAAAAGCTGGATAAAATAATCCTTACCTGTGGGATCAAAATAAAAAAATAAAAACATTAATACATAATACAAAAGAAAACTGCAGACATGAAAATATATTTCTAATAGTAATAAAATTCGATGTACCACCCATTAGATTTTACCTTTAAAAATCTGTATAAATATGTACTGTCAAAATTATGCCAATCCAATGAAAAAATTCTGAATATATCAATAATCAAAAAACTGCAAAATGTTCAGATGAGGCCGGGCGCGGTGGCTCAAGCCTGTAATCCCAGCACTTTGGGAGGCCGAGACGGGCAGATCATGAGGTCAGGAGATCGAGACCATCCTGGCTGACACGGTGAAACCCCGTCTCTAACTAAAAAATACAAAAAACTAGCCAGGCGAGGTGGCGGGCCCCTGTAGTCCCAGCTACTGGGGAGGCTGAGGCAGGAGAATGGCGTGAACCCAGGAGGCGGAGCTTGCAGTGAGCTGAGATCCGGCCACTGCACTCCAGCCTGGGGGACAGAGCGAGACTCTGTCTCAAAAAGAAAAAAAAAAAAATTGTTCAGATGAAGGAAGAAGGCTCAGATAGTTTTAACAAATCTTCAAGAAACAATTTCTATGTAAATACTTTTTTCTGAGTATAAAATAGAAGCCTTCTTAAAGCATTCTTTAAGGTATTTCACAATTCTTATGAAGCCCAAAGATAGCTCAAAACAAGGAGGCTAACTTAAAAACATAGGTACAAAATTAATAATCAAATTATAGGTACATCAAATCCGAAGTGCAGATTTTTAAAAATCTTGACCAAGAAATGCTAGGGTGGTTCAAGGTAGCCAAACTATTAATGTAATTAGTTATATTATACTAAAGCATCAAAAAAAGGAATCATGTCAAGAAAAAGCTTAATTTGTTAAAAACTTTCTTAGTAAAATACACTCAACATCCATAATGCCAGCACTTAGGCAGGCTGAAGCAGGAGGTTTGCTTGAGGGCCAAGAGTTTGAAGTCAGCCTGGGCAACAACAAGAGACCCTATCTCTACTTTTAAAAAAATTAATGCATGGTGGTGTGTGTGTGTTGTTCCAGCTACTTAGGAGGCTGAGGGAGGAAGATCAATTTGAGCGCAAGAGATCAAGGCTTCAGTGAGCTGTGATTGTGCCACTGTACTCTAGCAGCCTGGGCAACAAAAGCAAGACACTGACTCAGTAAATAAAATTTGGTAAAATATAAATTGAAAGCCCTAAACAAGATGGAGTAATTTTTTTTAGATGGAGGGTTGGAGTGCAGTGGTATGATGTCGGCTCACTGCAACCTCCAACCACCAGGTTTTAGCGATTCTCCTAGGTCAGCCTCCAGACTAGCTAGGATTACAGGCACCCACCCTCGCCCGGCTAATTTTTTGTATTTTTAGTAGAGACAGGTTTCACCATGTTGGCCAGGCTGGTCGCAAACTCCTGACCTCAGGTGATTCACCCACCTCTTGAAATTTAATAACTATCAAATATTTCTAGCAACA
Organism: Macaca nemestrina; assembly: GCF_043159975.1. Classification (NCBI taxonomy): domain Eukaryota; kingdom Metazoa; phylum Chordata; class Mammalia; order Primates; family Cercopithecidae; genus Macaca; species Macaca nemestrina. Next base: position 78,007,572 of record NC_092135.1, on the reverse strand, counting down.
CTGCCTTACAAACTATTAGAAGTCCCCAGTGTGATGAGACAAGAGAAAAAAAAATTACAAAGAGGTGAATACCATTATTTATGGAAGAATTTTAGACAATCAGCCAAGAAATAATAAAAACTAAGAAGAAAGTTCTGTAGGGAACCCATAAAGATTAAAATATAAAGATCAATAGATCTCTAACGTATTAGCAATGGTCAATTATAAAATAGGTCCCACTAATAGAATAAAAAGATATCTAAGAAAGATTCTAATAAAAAGTGAAGACAGGTCGTACCACTCTATTTACCTATTATATCTGAAATTTTTTAGCATGAGGTAGACAAGTTTTCTTTACAGTATTCAATTGTACCAAGAACATAAATTGAAAGATATAAAGTTTCTAGATAAGACTTAATGGTTTAAGTATGTACTGTCGTGCCAAATATAACAATTGAGACAATGAATAAGATTTTAACAGGATATGTTTTAAAAACCAAATAATCTGAATCTAAAATTTCTATAGAAAGAAAAAGTAACTTGGGTGGCCAAAATACTTTAAAAATAAAGAATACAAAACTTGCCCACAAGATATAAGAAGCATCTAAAAACTATTATAGGGTAATTTGGATCTTGAGATACTAGTACCATTTTCAAATCAGTGTGGAAAAGGTAAGCTACTGAACATTTAGACCATTAGCCATTCATTTGGGAAGAAAAGCAAATGAAACCATATAGTATAAAAAACATTGGATGAAAATTTTATAATCATGGAATGGGGAAGATCTTCCTAAGGAAGATGAAAACACAGCTTCTGTAAGATTAATGTATTTGAATATAAAAATTTAACTTTTGTCCAAAAAAGGATCTAACATTAAGAACAATTTACAATGCATAAAATACAGTTAAAACCCTAAACTACTCTTACAGATCAACAAGACAGACAAGAACAATAGATAAAAGAACAAAAGCAGTGAACAAGCAATTTTCAGAGGGGAAAATATAAATAGTAAATACATGTTAAGACTCTTCACTACATATCAGGAAAACAAAACTAATGACAAAAATTTTCACCCAATTGGCAAAAATCATAATATTTAATATTCATAAAGATTTAGCTTTTAGGAGGATGCTGGGGAATGGAAACTCTTGTCTGTTATTACTTAACATGTAAAAAAATGCTACACACAGTATACATTAATGTTCTTACTAAGTGGGATTTACTATGCTTAACAATTGAGAATTTAAGGGCATTTTTATTTCTTAAATTACCCTCATCCGATGGTGTACCACATTATGCCACAAGGGGACAGTATTTCTCTAAAAAAAATTCACTGTTAGTAATGTAATTTACTGGAGGTAGGGAGAAACAGCTATTAATGATATCAAAGATTAAAATAATTTAGCCTCCATGTTCAACCAACTCACACTTTTTGAAAAAAAGTCTTACATTTCTGGAAACATGAATAATTCCTAAAATCAAATGTTCATGGGTTAACACCCAGCACTAGAGATGGAATGTTACCAACCAGAACAGAAATGAGTAGTGCTGGCCCCATAAAGCTGTCTTCATGCTAGAAGCAGGTTAGAGAGCACGCTGCCGCCTCAACAGTAGCAATTAGGTGTAAAAAAATAAAGTGTTAACCTCAACAAGCCAGCAGAGTCCATCTGGAAAATATCAGGTAGACAAAATGGTTTCCTCAAACAGGCAGCAGGATTCCTTGCAAAGAATTCCCCACCCCATGCTTAAAGCCCTGGCTTATAGGAACTTCAGTTTACTTATACACAGTACCAAAGATATACAGGCCAATTCCTTTCACGGCAGCCCTAATGGCATTTTATTCATGGGTCGAGTCATAAGCCAATGAGAATGACCGCTCTAATGGCCTGAAAAAGTAGAATACAAAACACTATAGCATGAGATGAAACTACTAACGGCTTCAATGATTCTAAACATAGTTCAAATATAGCAAAGCAGACCAGCCCTCTTAAGGCAACGTGGTGTCATTAACATCTATAGAGCTCTCACTATGTCAAGCTATCTTAAGCTTTATTTAGCTCAAATATTCTAAGACTGAGATGTTGGTACTGAGGCACAGGTTAAATAACGAGGGCTGGATGGAACCAAAATTAAACCTAGAAGGTCTACCTCCAGAGCCCATACATTTAAATACATGTTACACTACTTATCTCACGAGGCTGAATTCTGGACTAGTATTTTTAGGTAGCCTGGATTCCGAATCCTCCACTGCCACACCACCTCTGAGGCTGGAAAAAGTGCATCGGTTTTGGGTCTTAGGGTCCCCCCTACACGGCACTCACCAACTGCCCACCACCTTCACCCCCATAAAGGAACTGAACTAGATAATGTACAATGTCTCTCTTTAGTTCATCAACTCATTACGATATTATGAAAGCAGCTATCAGATTGATGCAAAGTGTAAGGTCTTGTATGTTTAGATATCTGCCTTCTGTGATCGCCAATAGCAGCAAAAAAAAAAAAAAAAACTTGTTTTTTAATCTCTGTCAAAGGCATACAATAAGTCACCAGTTTGTTTAAATAAAAGTATAGTTGTCTCTTATCTGCAAACAGGTTTTTATGTAGAGGGCTATATATAAGCAGTATATGCCTATAATTAGATAAAGAGTGGGTGTACTGCCATCAAAGTAAGTGGAAAACCAAATATAGAAGTTCTAAGCAGAACTTCACAACTGTGACTTTAGCTGGCTCCAATCCCTCCACTGTGACTTAAGTAATGTGATCGCTTTGAGAAGCTTCATAACATAACAAATTGCATGTGCTTTAAAGACATTTGACTACAGCTGGGGGCGGTGGCTCACGCCTGTCATCCTAGCACTTTGGGAGGCCGAGGCGGGTGGATTGCCTGAGCTCAGGAGTTTGAGAGCAGCCTGGGAACACGGTGAAACCCCGTCTCTACTAAAAATACAAAAAATTAGCCGGGTGTGGTGGCGGGAGCCTTTAATCCCAGTTACTCGGGAAGCTGAAGCAGGGGAATAGCTTGAACCCGGGATGCTGAGGTTGCAGCGAGCCAAGATGGCGCCATTGCACTCCAACCTGGACGAGAGTGAGACTGTTACACACACACACACACAGATCGACTACAATTTGCTGACATTTTCATTAAAATTTACAGAAATGTAATGCAAGAACACTGGATTATTAGGTGATCTTACAGTCATTTTAAGAGGCCTTTGAATTTATGATTTGTTTTTATTTTAGATTCAGGGTACATGTGCAGGCTTGTTATTTGGGTATATTTGGGTACTGATTTTTGTACGTTAAAGTTTCAGAATACAAAATTAAAGTTGTTTATCTGTTCCAGGAGTTATTTGGCAGTCTTTAGGGTTTTCCAGGCATACAATCATGTCAGGAAAGGAATAAACTTTCTCTATTTGGATGTCTTTTCTTTCTCTTGCCTGGATTGCCCTGGCTAGGACTTCCAGTACTATGTTGAACAGGAGTGAGGAGAGTGGGCATCCTTGTCTTGGTTCCAGTTCTAAGAATGCTTCCAGTTCTTGCCTGTGGTCTTCAGCTATTCTAACATACTATCAATTCAGAATTATATGTTTCACATTTATCGTATTAACATTTAAATCTAATTTCAAACTAGACATTTCTACAAATTGAAGGAAACTCTTTTTAAATACATTTTTTAACTTTCACTATCTTAAAGTCTTAAGATTTTTATACGTTAAGTCAATTTATTTCTGCCATATTCCTATTCTGGTCTCAGACGTTGCCAGCGGCTTGTTCAAAAACAAAAAACCATTTTCAAATAAAATTGAGAGCTCAAGTTTCAAAACTGCTAAAATTTCAGAGTTGAAATAAATTCTAGGAATTAGAGAAAAATCCAAGGAATAATGGTTTATTTAAAAATCTTTAGTATTTACTACTCGATGTATCAAGTAGCAATATAATCACAGTAGACTTTATAGTTCGATTTATAAATTTACTTTGGCTTTTTCCCCAATAATAAAACTACCATTGAGAAAACTAAGTATAGGGCAACTAGCTTCATTAAAGCTGAATAAACTTATCTATATTCTCAATAATTCACTTCTTGGTGTTTGGTGCATATACAAAAAATCAGGAGCTAGCTCCATAAAAATTAGTCCTATATGATAGCTGTAAGTTAAAGACGTTCTTTCAGAGGCTGAATAATATCAATAGAAATTTTGCCATTCAGATTATGTTGTATTTTCCTAGCTGTAAGTAAGCATATTATCTATGACATAAAAGCAAAAAGAACCTTATTATCAGTATAATCTTCTGTCAATCCTACAAATGTTAGGAAATGGTCATTTTACTTATCTTATAAATTTGCATATATGTTGGTGCCTTTTTAAGAGTAATGCAGAACTATGGTCAAAATGTTCACAGAATTCATCTCTGAAATCCATGTTTCCTGTTAGTTCTCAAAAGGCACATTAGATTAGACCATATAGCTTTTTCCAGAGTCAAACTAAACTAGCAAACAGGATCCCGGAGAGTAAGGATATAACGAGCAAACTAGCTCTATTTGTGCCAAAATGAATTGAAAAAGTTTAGATCGATTCTTAGCTTCATTTGAACTACATTTAAAACAGACAAAAACCAAAAGTATATTCTAGGCAAAGAATAATCAACCTTAATACACTTCAAGCCATTTTGAATTTTATTAGCATAGTCTACAAGATGAGAATAAGATTTTTTTTCTTATGTTTGAAAGGAGAAAAGGAAACATGTTTCAGCAAAGTGTCAAAACTGAATTCTCATTTAACATGCAACTTTCCAGCAAGGAATACATTACCTTTCAGAAACTTCTGATGAGGGACTTCACATTTAAAATCATGGTGCTATACTATTTATTGATGTGACTAAAAAGACTGACCTGGGGACAACAATCTTTCCATAGCGTATTTCTGAACTCTATGTGGGAAAAAAATGCCTGAACCAAGCTATTCAAACATTAAAAGCCATGGGATTCACTGACAAGAGCTTACCATTCAACAAATGTCTATTGAATGCCCACAGAAGCCCTTGGGCCGGGAACTGGAACCAAAGGTAACATGTGGTCGCAGCCCTTAAAGGGCTTGTAAGTTAGGATATGTGCATAAGCTTAAGACTTATGCACTTAGGTTACCATGAACATGTGTCCCCAGGAATGTTCTAACCCAAATTTCTCCCAAGTGCTTTCTAACTACAGATAACTAGAACAAATCTCAGACTTAATACTAAAAACCAGTAGTATCCTTCTAAATCTCTTACATATCACTATAAACTGCCTCTTTTGAGCCCTGTGCTATTCCTTAGTGGTTGCAGAGACTCTGAGGGGTGATGGGGTCCAGTTATATGAAATCAAGGCTCTCTGAAATAACTACAAAAAAGCTTAGTACTGCTGCTGGTGTTATACACAATTTGGATATTACATGTAACCGAGGTTGTGTGGTATCATTTGAGGACTACCACAATAGGTTTTCTAGTTCTCAGAGAATTCCTCAATTTGCTTTTAACAGTGCCTGCAACTGCAATTGCAGCCATGCTTTTTAGTAGGCCTAGAACAGAGAGGTATACCTGTTCTTTCACCCCTGTGCCACAGCAGGCATTATTCATTGTAGCACTCCCTCCAGATGAGAGAGGATTCCACCTCAGAGGACTTCCCAGTATAGCATTACACCCATCTATTGAAGGAGGTTCCTAGTTATATCCCCAAATGTGGATATTGTTATCTACAAGACCAGCCCTGGCTGAAAAACACATGTTAAAAATGTAAATCTCGAAATCCAAAAGCGAGTTGCCATAGAAGATTCCAAATGAGGGCAGTGTTGCCAATGAGAAAGAGGGCATTGCCCTAGTTCACTCCAGACTGGCACAAATAAGCAGAGATCCAAAACTCATTTTCTGACCAGATCTATGTTTTCCTCAGGACCCCAGAACTCCAATCTCTTAGCTCAGGAGCTTGACATGAGGACTGGTCCTAGGGCAGTTTTGAGGGGCAAAAGGTCAGCCCTCCTTAAAATTCCAGAAGAATAATTGGAGTCAGCACAAGGAGTGCTGGGGGTCCCACTTGGGGAAGGCAATGAAAGATCTCATTTGCCATAACAATTAAGTAATGCTTTATGATACTGCCTCTGGCTCTAAACAGCCCCCAATCTCATTCTCCCCTCCTCTCACTGTCTAGGCAAAAAAAAAGCCTTTAATCCATCAAAATAAAAAGTTTAAAAATTTTATTTGGAACCAAAACTCATTAGAAAGTCACACAATCTCAGTAGAACCGGTTGCGATTCCCACTAATAGGTATCTCTCCATGGAAGGATGAACACTAGTATATGAAAAGCTTTATTAAATGAAAATAAAAACATTGCCTTTTTGACCACATCTCCTTCACACTGTTCCAGGAACATTGTTTTCCTTGCTTCCCTTTGAACAGAGCATACATGTTTCCCACCCTGGTTCCTTTGTAGATGGCTTTCTGTAGCTATCCACATCATGGCCCACTGCCTCACCTCCATGCCTTTGTTCAAATACCTCCTTCAAAAGAAGCCTTCCTTGAAAAGCTACTTAAAATTATAATCTCCCACTGCCTCCCAACCTGGCACCTCCAACACCCAGCCTCTTATGCTTCATTGTTTCATGACATTTGCATTGAACTAGTATTTGTTAATTGTACAGGAAACAGTTGACATAGAAGATCTGATACTGTCCTATCAGAAATACCTGCTTGGTGGGGGCTAACCCTTGGCTGAGCCTAGGAACTTGAATTTTTAAATGCTGTTTTACTAACTGACAAGGCTGCTTTATGAGCCCAAGGCACTGAGCTTCTGTTTGCCTGAGCTGTTTGTAAAAACAGTGATTTATGGTGAACATCTACTTTCCTTCAGGGAGTCTAGAACCTCTAATTGTGGCTGGTTGCACAGGCAAAGAATGCCTACATAATGAACCCCTAATAAAAACTCTGCACTCTTAGTCTCAAGTGGGATTATCTGGGAAGAAACAATGCCACTCAGCATGTGTTGCTGCATTTCATTGCTACAGCAGGAAGTGGGTCCTGTGTAACACCTTGTACCTCCCATCTATTCTACCCCTCCCACTAGGCAACCCCTGTGGGAGAGAATGGTGGGAGGCTGTGTCTGGACTCCTACAGGCTGTTGTCTTTTCTTCTTGCAGATCCTGATATTAATCCATAGCTATGAATAGTTACCCTCTTTGTCCTGTGAGGCTTCCAGCAAGTCAAACTGGTTGAGTGATCATGGAACCCTCAAAAAATTATATTTTTCATGTTTCTTTCCCTATTAGAATAAGCTCCTCAGGGCAGGGATTTAAGATTCTTTAGTTCACGGATATATCCCCAGTGCCTAGAGCAATATTTGACATAATAGGTATTAAGTATTTGAATGAATGGATAAAGAATAAAGCATATATTCTCCAGTAATTAAAATATCAATGTTTCCTAAGATGTGTAAGAGGATATTTCATCTACAATAGGAACACATTCTGCTATCAAGAAAAGCTGCTTTTAAGTGAAAGGCAAGAGCTGAATTACAAATGTTATGGTGACAGTAAAGATTGCACATTGCAGAAATATAAGAATGAGATCTGAAATTACCTTTAAACTCAGAATGGGAAACAGTTTAAAAAAAAATAGACAATCAAAATCAAGAATCCAAGGAGAGATCCAGTTACCTACGCTATACATAGGCTCACAGCAATGGAATGAACTGAATGAAATAGAAAAAATAAAGTTGGTATTAATATCTCAAACATAAAAGCAATTGGAATGTTTTAGGGAAAAATAATGAAAATTCAGTAGACTCACAAGAGATATTTGAGGACAACAAAAAGATTCTCAGATATTTGGTAATACAGAAAGTGTAATTAAACTCTTTAAAACATTCAAATAATCCTGCTAAAACATTAACCAAATAACAAGTCACAGAATAACCAGTACCAAGATAAAATTATGAAATAGTGCTTGTCAAATTAAGGGATAAGACAGGAATTTAACTATCATGACTATTTGGTTTTGGCCAGGTTTTCACCTTTGTAGGGTATTAAAATGAGATAAAGTGAGGCTTATAGACCATATGACTAAATAATTAGCATCATTTGTTTGATTTGTAACTCCTAATTCAAATATTTGTCAAGCTATGGGACAGAACATACCACTCCAAGGGAGTGAGGTCTCTGGCTTAGGGTGCTTTTTAAACAATGTTATAGTTTATTAAAAGAGACTCAGGCATCCATAGTCTAGAACCTATTTTGGGGTACCATCTACTTAGCCCTGGTGACAAGAAATATAAACTGGTGATTTTATATAAGTTATCAAAATATCAAAGACAGTTGAGCTTTATAGCTATCTTAGTATTCTATTGGTGAAATATAAGATTTAAATGAGTAAAAAATACATATAATTTATAAATTATGGGTTTATTCTAAAATTCACTCTAATTTCAGTAAATTACTAATTACATTAGGTTTAATATTTTAATATAATTTGTATTCTATTGGCAGTAATACCAAGTTAGACAAACTTCGAGTCACCGTAGATCTTAGTTTTTTTGCAAAAATTTCAGTTTGGAGAATTTCATGGCAACTGCAAGTGTCAAAAATCTTAAAACAATGTTTGGATTCAGAAGTGTCCATGAATTCTACACATTGTTAAAACATTGTAATGGATCACAAATTAGTGTCAATACTAGAAAGTATTTATCATTGCAACTCACCTTTTAATTGTAATTTTCACTATTTTTAAATAGCTGATGTAAAGAATTAGTGTTCACATTATATCTAGATCTATACATATAGATGATTTAGAGTAATTGCTTAATATTGTAAAATATCCCTCAGCTGCCATCAGCAACTACAGCAAATATTGTGCTAATTCGTAAGTACCTCCAGAACTGTGAATCAAGCTAGATACTTAGTGATTTATTAGTGGTACTGAAAAATTCGTTACACAAAATGCAATTGTATGTTATAATGACAAAAGATTTTTTAATGAATGTGTCCTTTCTATGACCAAGAACTTACACTGTTCAAAAGCCTCCTTTCACTACTTTGGAGTGTTAGCAGTGGCATAATCTTCAACTTTGACTTTTAGCTTCAAAAAGACATGAAGCAGGAGTTGGGGAGAAGCTTTTCTCTGCTAATTGTGTTAGAAAAGTGGGCTGCTATGGTTTTGGACATGGTTTGTCCCCCCCCCAAAATTCGTGTTGAAATTCAAACCGCAATGTGGCAGTTTTGGGACGTGGGGCCTGGTGGGAGTTGTTTGAATCTCTCATGATCAGGTTAATGCCCTCCCGATATGGAGATTTGACCTCCCAAATAGCATCTTGAATTGTAACTCCCACTATTCCCACGTGTCATGGGAGGAACCTGCTGGGAGGTGATCGAATTATGGGGACAGGTCTTTCCTGGCTGTTCTGATAGTAAATGAGTCTCATGAGATCAGATAGTTTCGAAAATGGGAGGTTCCTCTGCACAAGCCCTCTTTGCCCAATGCCATCTATGTAAGACGCAGCTTCTCCTGGCCTTCTGCCATGATTGTGAGGCCTCCCCAGCCACGTGGAACTGTAAGTCCTTTAAACCTCTTTTAGTAAAGACATACCTGAGACTGGGCAATTTATCAACAGCATGAAAACAGACTAATACACCTCCCCCCCTCAGGGTTAGGGAGTTCCCACCCTCACAGGAATAGACTAGTTCCCAAGAGAGTGGGTGTTAACGAGTTCGGCCCCTTCAGTTTTTTAAAAAACTATGGACTTATTTACTTCTTGCATTTGAAGTACTCTGATGACATCCCTTAGCCTAAGATGCTTTGCCATAATTCTTTATTACTTACACAACTGCAACCAGTCAACTTTACAAGGTTTGCCCACTCTGTCCATTTTTCAGAGGTATAAGGATTTAGATGAATTTAGTGCCAAGCCCACCTTTGTGTACTTTTGTCTAACTATAGAGAGCCTTGGTTTCCCCCTCTCGCTTTCTATCTCACTAGGTGATCTCTGCACACAACCAACTCCCCTGCCATGAGTGGAAGCAGCTTGAGGACCGCACCAGAAGCTGAGCAGATGCCAGTGCCTCGCATCTTGTATTTCACAATTGTCAAACTAAGCTAAATAAACCTCGTTTCTTTGTAAGCTACGAGATAAACAGAAGCCTGGGACTTTCACAAATTACCTAGGTTTCGGTATTCTGCAACACAAAATGGGCTAAAAACATGGGTATTTAAGTTCACAGATTATACTAAAAAGCATTGAGTGTAGAATCTCAAGTGATGGTGGCAATCAAACTCTTCACAGTAAATTTATTCTTGTGTGTTCTTGAGATAGAGCCACATCAAGCACGATTCTTGAGAGGGCTTCCTTGGCAATGGTAACTGGTGCATCCAAACAAAAAAATCATTTATGTTTTTCCTAAGTGAAATTCTCAATGTCTACACATGATTGACTAGAAAATACAATTGTACTGAAGACAATTATTTCAATGACCTGCTTAGTTGTATACATTTTGAATAGCCCTACATAAAAATGCTATTCACAGAAGCAATAAAGAAAACCTTTTAAATGTGTGAATAAAGAAGTTATGTGAACAAAGCTAATAGAACACTTCTAAATGGTATAAAAGTACACTCGAATGGAAAGATGCCATATTTTTTAATAGTGTACTGGTCCACTATTTTTAACTTGGTTAAGCTGAAGTCATGTTCCCAGATTAGAACTGGCCAAGTGAGGTATTTGCATGGGATTTGGGAAGTGGAAGTGAACCAGCAGCTATTGCTCTTTGAAGTTGGCAAAGGATTATTTGCAGTGATGGGCAGAGGTTTCAGTGAGTTTCAGCTTGTCCTCCTCTCTTCTGCTCCCTGACCTGCTCTTTGATCCTACTAGCCAATGAGTCCCAGCCTATCACCAGACACCTGGATGTAGACCCACATGACTGATAGGTAGTCCCAAAGAGAGCCACCATCAATTCTCCCCCTCCCTGAACATGTTATTTTGCTCCTTTAATCAACAGAATTTATTTCTTCTCCCTTTGGCATTGGGATAGACTTGTGACTTTATTTGACCAATAGAATGCAGTGAAGGTGATGCTTTGCAGCCCTGATCCCAGGCTTTAAGAAACCCATGACTTCTCCCCCCTTCTACACTCTTAGAAGCATGCTGCCATGCTTTAAGGAAGCCCAAGCTACCTAGCTGGACAGGAAGGCCCTGTGCAGAAGACTTGAGGCATCTGCCTTTGTCAGTTCAGGCTTCTATAACAGAACACCATAGAGACCTGATGACTTATAAACAGGAATCTATTTCATACATTCTTGGGGATGGGAGTTTGAGATCAGGGTGCCAAATATGGTCAGGTTCTAGTGAGGGCCCTCTTCCAGGCTGCAGACTGCCATCTCTTTGTTGTATCTTCACATGGTAAAAAGAATGAGAAAGCTTATTGAGGTACCTTCATAAGAGCACTAATCCCATTCATGAGGGCTCCACCTGATTAGCTCCTGAAGCCTCTACATCCTAATATCACATTGGGGATTAGAATTTTGACTTTTAAGTTTGGGGGGCATACAGACATTCAAGTCTTTAACAGCATCCTAGCAACAATGAGCACGAAGGCTCCAGATATGTGAGAGGCCTTCTTGGACTTTCCAGCCTAGCTGCAGCAGAGCTCCAAGTTTAATACAACTGCATGAGCATCTACACAACATGGAACACTGTATTGAATGAATTTACAAGGTCCATACATTGTATTGAATCAATAATCATTAGAACTGAAGAGGCTTCAGCCTTTTGAAAAGTCTCCCAAAGGATCTAGAACAATCTTGGCATTCATCTTAGGGGGAACAACAAAGAAAAAAAGATATTAGGACATCTGAAATCGAGTATTTTGCTGAGTAGCGTAGAAGAATCATCAGGGCAGGTAAAGTATGATTTCTCTGCCTAGCACATACATTTTGCTTTCAGTGTTAAGAAAGCTCATTCCTTGGGCAAACAGGTCCCCTACATTCATAACTTACAGCTGAAGAAAATCCCTTTGAGCTCAAAGAAAAATGTTTATTTCAGATGAACTGATGCCCAATGGGTCATGTGATTTGTGCAAGGCCACATGGTGCCATAGCTATTCCCAAGACCCAAATTCCACTCTATTATCCCAGGGTAGTTCCCTCCCTATACTTTCTACACCAAACCCACTTAAGAATCAGCCTTCCCCAAGCTCCTGCAACTTTACTTTTATGAACTGAAAGCAACTCAGGAGGTAAAGCGCAGAGGCAGAGTGTGGTTCACATTGACTTCCAGCGCACTGTCCTTCTCCACAGAACACATTCAAAAAGCATTGATCAAGAGAAGTGAAGTGCTTACTTGCCAAGAGTTTAACTCTACTCAGCAAGGGCAATTTACAAAAGTAATTTTGTTGAATAGCTCGACATTTTACATGTTGAATCTGTTCACACACAATTATTGATTTCTATGCTACCAAGGTACAAGACAAGATTTTATTCTTTGAAATTAAAGACTTATTTTTCCAGTATAACTGAGGGGGTTTGTTTGCTTCCCTAATATGGTCATAAAATAGGAAGAATTTCTTCTTTGTTACCAAAAAGCAAAGTGTTTACTTATAATAAAATGCTCCAAGGTGGACGGCCTACACTTTGAAGTGCCATTTCATCTGCAGGAATGTGACTCCTGTTTCAAGCAGCCAGATTAAAGCAATGTTTCTTTAAAGATGCCTGTTCACAAAAGGCAATGCCAGCATAAAATTAAAATTCAAAAAGATCAGAATGTATTACTAACAGAAAGGTGCTCCGAGGTCAACAGGTTTTTCCAACATTTTAAAGAAAATTCCCCCTGAAGCCTTTAGACTGGTGAAATTATGCACCATGTTGGAATATTCTCTAAATAGGTATACTACTCATGTTTCTGGAAATTGTTCTGTCAGCATCACAGTGTCAAAGTATGGAGTCTCAGACATTTGCTAACCCTCCTTGGCATTCTCAGCAGTGAGTCTTTCAGTATTTCTCACCAGTGACACCTGCACAATTCCACTAGAAAAAGTCTTTATTCAGGACTGTCCCATCAACTGCTGTCCACTATATGTCTACAGCATCCTCAGTCATAGAGGCAACCAAACATTCTCATTCAATTCAGCAGTCTGCCAGACTATTTCAGAGTTCCACCTTCCAGCATGCCATGACCTGGACACTCTCTCAAGGCAGTAAATTAGGGCAATTGTAGGGCTCACCTCATTTGTTTCCCGTTTCTCAGAAATTAATGTCTTGTATCATCTGATGTATTGAAAAAACATTTCATATTTTTCCAAGTTTATTTCAGGCATAACTATAAATCAATCTGTTACTTCACCTTAGCTAGAAGCAAAAGTTTTTAATACAAATATGACTTTTTAAAAAGCAAGATACAGGCTGTGATGAAGATAAAAAGCCTTGTGGTTCAGGGTGAGGGGGAGAGGAGACTGGGGGTTAAAAACAAAGAATAGGAAGGCATTGGACACTAACCTGCTCTATCCCACAAATTTTTTCTAAGCATAGCCTGGAAAAAAGTTCAAGAACTTCAGGGTTTTGTCAAGGCTTATGTTTGTGATTCAGCATTTGCAGTAATAAAGTGATCTCACTTTCTAAGACTACCCCAGCTTATGCTACACAAACAAACTTACATAAAGCCACCTTGTTTGTGACTGGAGCTCTGTCAACTGTCAATCTGCACTTGCAGATAGGCAGCTCCCTGCAAGGCATCAACACTTTAATGTGGAGACAAGGCCCATTAGCTCCCAGAAAAAATGAGATTTACAAGCACCTCATGTTCTGCATCCTGACTGCCACCATCTCCTCCCAACAGCCTCCCTCAGGTCACAGAGCACGGAAGTTACTTACCAACCAAAATCCATCCTGGAAAGATGACTGTCATTCTATCCTCCACGGACTCATATCCCATTCTCTTGAATTAAGTAGGTATGGTATGAGTTAAGATGAACCTATATATTTCCAAAAGTAGATTTACCCAGTGCAGTGAGCAGAGGGAACATTTGAGGCTACTTTTTAATCAGCTGAGTGCAATCTCTAAGAAACTGTCACATACCCTGTGATGTTTTCTTTATAAAGATACTAGGGACCTTGGCTTAAATACATTGTAAGGCTAGATGAAAAACCGTTGGTAAAATAATGGACACTGATTAATTCCAATGAGATGTGAATCTTTCACTGGCCTGTGTTTAAAATGAACTAGTCCTTATTTGAATAAAAACTAGGTTTGTCATCTGAATGTTAATCCATGCAAATCTCAGGTGTTATTTGAATGAATAGGAAACTTTGCATGGCTGCATTCAGGACAACCCATTTCTTGGACTTTGTGCATGAGAGCAGGGCTGTAGTGTGATGGATGTGACTACACCAGATGACACAGACCATGCTCAGGTGATAGGTCCAATGATGTCATTGAGAGGGAAGAATACCAAATATATGTTCTCCTTAAAGCACTCTTCATCACTTAGAGAAAAAGATCATGCTAAAGAATTGGGTTAATAGAGAATCTGCTGGGAAACAGCATGATACGAGGTCTAACCTGCTCTTCAACTAAGGAGTACAGCAGTGCTTACTGCACCATTTCTGTATGAAGTGGCTTAATGTGTGGCCTTTTATGTAAGGGAAAGAGCCTCTTTCATACCTTCCATACAACTGAACCCAAGTGCATATCCAGAAATAAAACGTACAAGCACCATCAACTCTCCTTCTCATCTTCAGTCATACTGAACTGCAGTCTGAAATTCTTTACCTACAGGTTTTTAGCTCAGGAATTACCAAGTATAGCCAGGGCATGAAAGTGCTTAAATAATATCCTGGATCATTGTAAATCTAGTTTGCTGCCAAAAGTATGGTATATGACCAGCATAAACCTTTAGCTTCATTTGCCCTCCAGGTAGCATATATTCTCCAAATCCCTGCTGGGTTAGGCCAGGTTAGAAGATTTGGCTCGATTTCCTGCTTTGTATTCTAGTCAACTATTAGGGCTGTCCCGTTTAATGATTGTGTACTGTTAACTATTTGAAGCTGCTCATTTAGAGAGAAATGGAGCCCAGTCTCCTCCAGTCTCAGCTGCAGTCTGCAATCTGATTAGGAATATCAAATGATCTAGAGAATTTCACACATGTCTAGCTATGCATGTCAGCACTGCCTACCTTCTTCCTATTTTCCATCTTCCAGAGAATGGACCACCATGGACCAAGTGTATGCTGGGCATTCGACCAGCTTTGTTGGTGTCATCAGACCCAACACCAGGTCGTGGGGGTGACAAAGTCCAGAGTCAAAAGGAGAAAAAGTGAGAGGAAAAAGGTGGGACACCAGGGGGCCCATCAGTATTACACAGAGGCTGCGAAGGCCCTGAGCTCTGGTAGCCCACGGTATTTATTGGTAATCCAACAAGAAACAGGTGGTGAGAACATGGAGGTCAAAAGGACACGCTACATTAAGCACACGATTTACAGCTGTGATGGTTTAGCATTATAAGGAACGTGTTCTGCTACTGGAGATAATGGGAGTGGGAGCCTAGGAAGGCTGGAAACAAGGAGCCAGCAAGTCTAGACACATTCCAAAGGATGTCATATGCAAGCCCTGCCTCGGTTTCCCTCCCAACACTCAGCTTTTTTGCAACATGTCCCTTTTTTTGTAAGGGAGAATGTATCCCTTATTAACTAGGTATAATTAGCAAGGCGATTGCAGGCTTACAGCCTTTAATTGCCGGTGACCCAGCTTTTAGCCATTATTCAAACTGGAGTCACTCTGGTTCAAATGCTTCCCACATACCTCCCCCCGTTTCCGTTTTACAAGCGGACCCTTACTCCTAAGGGGTTGCAGAAGGATGAAGTTCCATCTTCTGTAACTTCATGCTGAATAGGGGCGGATGATACTGCTGCCTAACTATTAGGGTCTTGTATTCAGGTTAGAGGGGAGTTGAGTCAAAGCATTGGGGTCCGTTAAGCATCGCGACTCTGGTGAGTCCTCTGTTCCATCTTCACATTCAGATTCAACCGTCTCATGGCTCATACTAGGGGAACCTGGTCCATCCATGCGTCCCCCACTCCAGTCTCTGGTTCCATGGTTGTACACACATCTTGAGGTCATCCGCACGGTTCCTTCATCTCCTGCAAAAACAAAAAGCATACCCTCACCCCTAACACATTAGTAAATCTGAAACAGAAGCCAAAAAAAACTTTTGTGGTTGTAGCCGGGAGGCCACTGATGAGAAACAGGCCTTTTCGGATTAGGAGAAAGCAAATCGAGGCTTTTCAAACCTTCAAGTCGCACTGTACAGGCGGGTCCACTAGGATGCTGTGGCTCATGATAGGTCTTCAGATGTTTGGTGGGCACCCACACAGGCACCAGATTGTCGCCTGGAGAGACAAGCAAATCCTCTTTCCCCATAAAGAATTGTCTTTAGGCACGGATCTGAGGAAGCAGACTCAGGGGTAAGGAGAATTTTGGGGCCTAATGGCTTCCTGATGTTTGATAGGCGTTCCCTTGGAAAGTAGGAATTCCTTTTCTCTCCACATTGCTGCATGGGCATGAGGAGGGACTAGGTAAGCATACTTAGAGAGTCTGTGTTATATTTACCCTTTTTCCTTCTAATTCTAGTGTATAATGGCCCCTGCCTTTGCTAGGATGTCTCTCTCCCTAACAAAGGAGTAGGGCTTTCAGGCATAATTAGAAAGGCACTTGAAGAGAGTCAAGTCCCCCAGTTACAACTTAGTGGGGCTGGGAGAAGTATCTAGTGACTGCCTGGTTCTAGGACCCCTCGGATAGTGACAGATTTGGGGGGCAGTTGTCCAGGAGAAGAGATTAAGAATGAGAAGGTCGTGCCAGTGTCCAGGAGACAGTTAACCTCCTGGCCCTCAATGGTCAAGCATACGTGGGGAGGGCGATGGTATGATACCCTAGCTTGTTTTGACCTGATTGACTCTTAGCTGAGAGCCGGACAGACTTTTCTTCACTTGCAGCCCCTTGTCCCCCTTTCCCTTAAGGACGTAACTGGTGCAAGCTGACTCCAAGTACATCCAGGAATGTACTTACTGATAAGCTACTGAAGCAAGCTGTACCAGCAGCTCCCGGGAATGCGCTCGGTTGATAGTACACAAAGCCCCTGCGTTTATCCCTTTGTGATAATTTAAAGCCCCTGCACCTGGAACTATTTTCCTGTAACTTTCTGTAACCATCTTTTCCTGTTCTGCTTCTATTTTTTAAAAAATTGCTTCAACTAGTACTCCCCCCCTCCCCTATTTTAGACCAAGGTGTAAAGAAATGTAGCCCCGTCTTCAGGGCCAAGAGAACTTCGAGCTCTAGCTGTCTTCTCGGTCGCCAGCAACAAAGGACTCCTGGAATTAGTCTCAGTGTGGTGTTCTCCAATTCAACTCGCGGTTACAACAATGGCATGGGCTGGCGCTTGTCCTGGGCACTCAAGTCCTGCTGCTGGATCATCTGGTTAGGGGCTTCTGACTCAGGACCTTCATCCCCTGGGGTAGTGGGCCTTCCAGCGATTCCCTTGACATAAGGGGCTTGGACGAGGGGGTGCCTTATTCCTAATTCGGACAATTTTTGAAGCGCCCTTGCAGATTGCACTGGAAGCAAGCCCTATTGGGCATTCCATTTACCCAGACTTTCCCTTTTCCAGAGCCTCCAAAGTCTGCACTTGCCTGAGGGCCATGACTAAAGCGGTGGCCTTTTTTTATCCCGTTTGTCCCGTTCTGCCTGCTCCTCCTGAGCTCTTTTAAAGAAAAAACGAAAAAAAAAAAAACTGAGGTTACAGAGTTCAATCGGGTTTCTAAGTTTTAGCTCCAGGCCTAAGGCGGACTTTTGAAGTTGTTTCTAATGTCTGCAGCTGACTGAATGATAAACTTATTCATTCTTTAAGATTAGTTGGCCTTCAATAGAGTCAAGTGACAGAGGTATGCTTCCTCAATGCCTCCCTTTGTTTCTCCAGAAAAGCAGGATTTTCTTCCTTTCCTTGTGTTATATAGTGGACATCATCGAATAATTCATAGGCTTTTCCTTCCTACTTTTCCTTAGTCCTTCTGGCAAGCAAGTTAGTAAATGTCTGCAGCACCAATCTCCATGTTACGATCCTGAGTCCCAGTGAGGTTCTACACTGGGAACTGCCTGCTGGCCTGTGGGGGAATTGTTCTTTCCTCTGTTGTCATCTTATCGTTGACCTGACATACCAGAGATCGCCAAACTCTCGGGCTGCAGTTATGACGGCACTTCCCTCAGTGGGGGTGTCTGATCCAGCAGTAACATATCTTTCCATGTCAAAGGATTGTCCTAACCCTTGTAAATCAGTGTAACCATCAGGGTTATTGAGAATTTACTTAGGTCTATTTTAATTTGTTTCAAGCCTGAGGGAAAAAGGTACATATGCCCTGGGCCAAGTTCTCTAGGATACATCTTAGGGCCATTTTTGCTTTGTGGGGAACATTTCCCATCTGAAAATAACATAGGGATGCCAGCACCTTAGTCATTTTCCAATGAGCATTGGTCCTAGAGCATCCTCTATGGTCCTAATGCTTATTCCTTTCCAGGGTGCATAACCACCCATGGACCTCAGCTTACCGGATTAGTTACACCCGATGTAGCAGTCCTGCACCCGTTTTCCCACCTTGACCACAAAGAAAGGGGTCCAGGCTGCTGGATTCTAGTGGTCCTTTACCAGCATGCCCAACATTGTTTTTGCACTCAGAGGCGAGTTCTAGAACTGAGCTGGGTTCCTGAGTGTTTCATACCCACCCTAGCTGCCCCATCAAGATGCACTCCATGAACAGTTCTTACGAAAACTCATTTCAGAGAGTGCAGGTAACCGAGTCATGATTGAGTTTTGATTCTGTGAGTACTTTAAGGCTTTGCTGAGTGCAAATAGCTCACACGTTTGAACGGACCAATTAGGCAGTTTTCCTAACTCTGCTTTCTACATGAGTTTCTCTATTACTGAATACCCATTTTGTTTTTTTCTTTTCTGTCCCTCTCAGTCACCCTGGAGGAACCATCTATTTTCCTGTCCTGAAGGGAGTTCCTCCTAGGTCTGGTCAGGCCTTTGTATGGTAATTAAGGTTTAAATTCATCTTTAGGAAACCTGCTGGGTTAAGGTAATTTTCGGTGGTTAATGTTAAATCACTTTTCGAACCGAATAGCCCTATACCTTTAGATTTTTGAGTAAGCTACCTTTTTGCCTTTGACTTAAGACAGTTCTGAACTGGTGAGGTGTGCTCACAATGAGATTTCCTCTAAAGGTTATTTTTTCTACTTTCTTCTGTTAAGCAAAGCAGTTGCCGCTACCGATGGAATGCATTTGGGCCATCTGCGGGTTACTGGGTTGAGGATTTTTGATGGGAAGGCTACTGGTTATCAGTGGTCTCAGTGCTTTCAAGCACTGTTTACACTGACAAGGTTAAGTATTGGAGTGTTATATAGGGTCATGGAGACGACCTTCAATTATCAGTTATAGGTTTTAACTTTACGCTGGCTTTTAAACAGCATACCGTATTCCTTCACTTGTGTATCTTTCTCTCCTGTGTAGACGGAATTTGGAAACACTGGAAAGACGTTTAGCTGTCCTCCCTGCTGGATTATAGTTACATGAAGTTGCCATGCTTCGAGGTCTCCCTCGGCTCCAGCCTTTTGAGTAGAATTTTGTATAACACTAATTGCTCCAGGTTTTAACATTGCAACTACAGGAGTAGTACATTTTGTAGGTAATCTTCTCGCCCATTAAGGTGAGACAGGAGGTGGAGCTGACGGGCTAGTAAGATTTTTTCAGTTTCCCTTTTAATTTCCTCCCTTTCCCGTTCCTCACATTCAGAATCTGAAGTTATTTATACTCATCCTCCATCTTCATCTGACCCTGCCTCATGTTTGAAAGGGCTCAAGAGCTGCCTTTATTAGCGCCCATGATGACCAAATGGAAACGGATTTCTGTTCTCCCTCTTTATACGCCTTTTTTAAATCTCTTCTGATTTCCTCCCATTCATCCAACTCCATAGTCCCTTGTTCTGGGAACCATGGGCAAAACTGCTTTACTGTACTAAAGAGTGGTAAGTTCTAAGTACTGACGTTCGCTCCCCCTCTTCGTAATAAATGCTTTAAGAAATTTAAAGTAGAATGGCTGCTTTTATTTTGTCCCATTGTTATCCTGGTTCTATCTAAGTGCTCAGTTTTCCCACTGAGCTTCTTTTAGACATCCTCCGCTTAATCACACGCTCTAGCTATTCCTTCACTGGAGTCTTTGTCACCCCATATTGGACAGCCAGGAATGTTGAGGTGATCAGACCCAACAACAAAGTCTGACGGAGTCAAAGGAGAAAAAGAGCGAGAGAGAAAAAAGGTAGAACAACAGGGGGCCATCGCCATTACACGGAGACTGCGAAAGCCTTAAACGCTGGGAGCCCACGGTATTTATTGGTAATCCAACAAAGAAACAGGTGGTGAGAACGTGGAGGTCAAAAGGGCATGTTGCATTAAGCATGTGATTTACAGCTGTGGTGGTTTAGCATTGTAAGGAACATGTTCTGCTACTTGAGATAATGGGAATAGGAGCCTAGGAAGGCTGGAAACAAGGAGCCAGCAAGTCTAGATACATTCCAAAGGACATTATAGGCAAGCCCTGCCTCCGTTTCCCTCCCAACGCTGAGCTTTTTCCCAACAAACTTCCCAGCTTAAAGGCAAACCATAGAGCAAGAGATCTTAAGACAAAGTCGAAAAAGCTTTAAATGACCCATTAATAAGTTTCAAGCAATCCCTCAACCCCTGATATTAATTTTATGTATGGATCGTTTAGGTCATATGCAAATGCATTTTGATCAAAGTCTCTTAGAATCCATAGCCCCAAAAAAGTTTATGTCCACCATCCAAAAGACAGATATACTTTTCCTGTTCTGATCCTGCCCAGTCTTTCTCCTCCCTACTATTAAGGGCCACTAAAATTGCAGTAAGTATCATAAATGAGCTGGATAGAATTATAACAATTTCAGAGTAGGTTTCATAGGTCAACCACATCATTCAGGAATGTCCCCTTTACTTCAGTTTCTTGTTCACATTTTCCACTGTGGTTAAGAAAAAATCAGCAACTGCTATTACTTAATGATGCAGTATTCTGAAGCAGCTCCTTAATGGACGTTTAACTGATTTTTCATCCAATTAAGACATTTACTTTCAAATTGAACAGGATGTTGATGAAGGATATCAGTTTCCAAGAATATTCTCTGCTGTAAATTTTATGCTTTGCTTTTCCTGCTATTTAATTAAAAGCTATCATAGTCTAAAAGGGGAAAGTGTCCAAACTTAATCCTGCTTGACATCGAAGAATGTAAACAAATGCCGAATTGCTTTTTTTATTTGAACAGCCATTCTCATACTGGATTTGTGATCTTCAGAAACTAAAGTTTTTCTATCAAGTCATGACTCATGACTTGTCTCAGTTATTGCTGATTTCTACTGGATATTATTCACAGGTACAACAAAAATCACAATATTTTTATTTCATTTTCACCTCAAATGTTAAAATAATTAATTTTCCCCAGACGTATTGAGATATAATTCATCAATAAAAATTGCGTATACATATATATATGCAAAAGGTGTATAACCTAATGTTTTGATATATACATACACTGTGAAATGATTACCACAATCAAGCTAATTAACATATTCATCACCTCATATAGTTACCCTTTTAAATTTTTAAATTGGCAAATAATCGTACAATTCATGAGGTACATGGTGATGTTTTGATACATATACTGATCAGATAAAGGTTATTGCACATTTGTCATCTCAAACATTTATCACTTCTTTGTGTTGGGAACATGCACCATTCTCATTTAGCTATTTGAAATTATGTATTATTGCTCACTATAGTCTTCTACAGTGGTATAGAACACCAGAATTTATTTCTCGTATCTATCTATAATTTCATATCCTTTAACAAATTTCTACATAGTTACATTTTCTGTGTGTTAGGCCATATGAGACCTAGTTTCTTGGCAAATTTCAAGTACATATATAATGTATTATTTTTTTTTTCTGCTCTACATTTTTTTATTATACTTTAAGTTCTGGGATACACGTACAGAATGTGCAGGTGTGTTACATAAGTATACATGTGCCATGGTGGTTTACTGCACCCATCAACCCATCATCTACATTAGATATTTCTCCTGATGCTATCCCTCCCCTAGTTCCCTACCCTCCAACAGTCACCAGTATGTGATGTACCCCTCCTTACGTCCATGTGTTCTCATTGTTCAACTCCCACTTATGAGAACATGTGGTGTTTGGTTTTCTGTTCCTGTGTTAGTTTGCTGAGAATGATAAAGTTTCCAGCTTCAGCCATGTCCCTGCAAAGGATGTGAACTCATCCTTTTTTATGGCTGCATAGTATTCCATGGTGTATATGTGCCACATTTTCTTTATCCAGTCTATCAATGATGGGCATTTGGGTTGCTTCCAAGTCTTTGCTATTGTGAACAGGGCTGCAATAAATATACATGTGCATGTGTCTTTCTAGTAGAATGATTCATAATCCTTTGGGTATAGACCCAGTAATGAGATTCGTGGGTCAAATGGTATTTCTAGTTCTAGATCCTTGAGGAATCGCCACACTGCTTTGTTGATTTTTACAGGGAAATTTTCAGGAAACAAGAAATACTTTTTCTTACACTATTCTTAGACTTTTTAAAGTTCTTTATCTTTCATTTTTTGTTTGTAGACAGTCACACTATCCACAAAATCTACCAGTTAATAGCCAGCAGTAAAAAGAAAATAGATTACATTTTCAGTTACAGTACAAATGAGGTTAAGATTTAAATTTCTTACAGTAATACTTTATTACATTAAAATTATAGATATTAAGAAAAAGTATGTATTTGAACCCCAATTGACAAATATTATCTTTTATTGAACATAAATAAATCTAAAACTACAACTTTCAACCAATAAGTTCTTTTTAGTTGAACTATTTCTGCTAAAGAAAAAAACTTATGAAGTCAGGGAAATGTGGGTGTGTCAGAATTTATATTGCTGTATTTTGTTGTTGATTTTTCAAAAGAAAGTATGTAAAAGTACACACATTTCTATGGGGAATTCTATTCAGCATTTCAGCATGAACACTTTGTTAGTATAGCAAAATGTAAGCTTGAGTGTGAAAGGAGACAGACCACGGTTGAGAATGTAGTCTATGGGCCTACCTATAGGAGTTAAGTTTAAGAAAAACAAAATTAGAAACAAAACTAAATTGGGCATGGTAGCATGCACCTGTAGTCCCAATAACCTTGGAGGCTGAGAATGGAGACTTGCTTGAGCCCAGGAGTTTGAGATCAGCCTGGGCAACATAGCGAAACCCCATCTCTATTTTAAAAAAATAAATAAGAAGAAGAAAGGCAAATAAAACAATAAAACAACACTTATGGGGCATCAGAGAGCAACCCTTTCCCTTTTCCTCAATATAGGGTTACAAAAGACCCCACTCTACATAAACCCAGGGAGGAAGTAAGAATGCGCCTCTCTATACTGCTTTTCCAGCTATGGAATTGTAATCAGAATCATAAATGCCTTCAACAATGGGCAGTCAACATAAATAATTGAAACTGTAATGTATTTGGTACCAGAGACTGGTGGGGAGAGTGGTAAACTGAAGAGTGCATATTCTATACCTAAAATCCTTCAAAGTAATAAAACAAAAAGACACTGTATTGGCCAAATGAAACACAGCAACACAGTAAAATCAGCTGTTGTTCATCAGTTTTCTCCCTAGGACCTTCTCCTACTCCTAGATCCCAGCACCTGATGCAGTTCTCATGGGCTAGGGAAGGCCTCCAGCAGCACGTGGTGGCTTGATAGAGATCTTGGTAACTGAAATCAGAGGCTCCTAGGAATGATGATAAATGAGGTTTCCATCTTGGACAGTGCCCTATCACCTCCTAAAAGCCTCAAGAATTGGTCAGGCTACTTCTACATTTAATACCACATCTTTTGCTTCTGTCTAGAGCCTTTCCCTCATCAAATGAGAAATTTGGTAATCTCACAGCATTTACCCTATTCTCCTGGTCTTAAGCATGAAACTATTTTTATGGTTTTTCTCACAGTTTTAGTAATTCAAGGTAATATGTGACTTAAAAAAATGCTTACTATCTATCTAGGGTTTTTTTTTCTTTCTTCTGCTTCCACTCTAGTAGTAAAGATAATAATGATGCAGATGATAATGTAAGGTTTATGTAGTAAAATTTGCCTCATGTTCAGAAGAATCCCCAAGCATTTCATAAGAGCGGATGAGACATAGTTTATAGTTAGGAAGCTGAACAGGAAAAAGGGAGACTTGTGGAGAGGTGATGAGAAATACTCTGAAACTACCCTGAGGTGGAGAGAGGATAAGGGTAGGAAAGAAAACAGTTACATCAGTGTCTTACGGACTTACTCTCCCCTACATCTCCTCAACCTTTGTCCTCCTGTCTCCATGGAACCTACCTGAAAAGACACAGAGAATGAACAATGGATAAAACAATTTTGAGAAAGCTAGAGACAGGAAAGTCACGGGTGAGAGAATAGCCTGGGCTGATGTACATAATAGAAAGGTAGAGACCTGAACTGAGGGACAATATCTGTATCTAGTCTTATGAACAGGACATCCATCACTGGGCTGATGTCCAGTGTTGCCTATGTCAGCCAAGCAAATGTTTTATGGTCTCACCTACATTTATGGCAGACATTCTGCAAACATCATAGCAGAGATGTTAACTAAGCATTTCCAAAGTAATGTTCCACTACTTAATTACATAATTAGCCACAGCTTTAGCAAAGGTTTCCTCTCTTACTTCCTGTCTTAATAGCACAGCTTCTGTTGTCATATAATTCTAGACTCAAACAACTGAGAGTAACATTTGAAATATTCATTTGGCTTCAGACAGAAGGCTCTGCACATGTGTGTGTTTGCATATGTGTGTGTTTCTGTGTGTGTGTGTGTGTGTGTGTATTCTGGCTGGTTTACATTACTGAAGTCAAGCAGACAATTTTTCCATATTCCTTTGAAAAACCAATTTAATAGTGAAAACAGCAAAAGGCAAAAATTATGTTAATCAGTAAACAAATCAGTGCAAGAAAGTGAAGAGAAAGGGCAGGATTTGGTCTGTAACATTCATTTCTGTAAAACTAACCAGGCCATATTAACTGGAACCAATGACCTTTACTATATCAACAGGATAAAGGAAGTCAGCATCTGAGTTTGACAATTTTTCTTGGAAGCTTCTCTTCATAATTTTTAACTTGGTTGGTACATTTATGTTTTCTGCCAGTTAAAATTATGCAACATTCTCAAAGATTAAAATATTCACAGCAACTACATATCCTTGGAAAAAATAAAATTGTGAGTTTTTAAGTGTTTTATTTAAGAATAGCTTAAGTAGACCTAACCACTAAATATTCATTTTTAAACTCTCATAAGCATTTTCAAAATTACTATTTAGGAACATTGAGAATGAAGACCCAGAATTTCCTCCATTATGAAAACACAAAATATAAGAAGTAATTCATAATAGTTTACAACACAATAATTTTATAAGCTAGAAAACGTCTAAACATTATGAAAGCCATTTCATGTTAATCCACTACAAATCGGTCTTTTGATGTGCTACAAGTCCAAAGCATTGGAAACACAATCAAGAAGCATCACTCTGACTTTGGTAATAAAATTTCATCAAGCTGTTATGTAAATAAAACAAAGAAAAAAGGATAGGAATAGATCATTTAAGAAGAAATACTCCAAATGGACAATAAACATATAAATAAAGGTATCGTAACTCACAGTTCTTAAGGGTATGAAGCTTTAGACTCAGATGATCTAGATTCAAATACAGCTTTATCACTCCTAGCTATGTGGCCTTAAACAAGTCACTGATCTATCTCTCACTTTCATCTTTGAAATAAAGATGATTAGATAGCCTAGTTCATGGGGATACTGTTAGAATAAAAGAGACAATCCACAAAAAGGACTTAGCAAATAATTGTCATGGTATATGAATTCAATAATTGTTGGCCATTTCAGGTAGAGTATCCTTTATCCGAAATGCTTGAGACAAGAAGTGTTTTAGATTTTGGATTTTTTCAGACTTTGGAACATTTGCACTACCCTATGGGTGTTATGTAGGCCTTTTGACATTTTCAACAGTATCTTTAAACCACAAAGCAGAGAATTAAAAAAAAACAAACAGTGAGTTATACATGTAGGTCTTGGACTCATGTAGGACATCAGTGTGTCTGGCCTGCACACATAACATTTTATTACTCTTTGTCTTTTCATCCCCCCTCGCGTAGAGAAATTTGGGCATGTGCAGAAAAGATATATTGCAGCTGTGGGAAGATGGAAAGTTGGCACTGAAAGAGTTTTGGATTTTGAAGCATTTCAGATTTTGAATTTTCAGATTAGGAATGCTCAACCTATATTACTATTCTTGAGTTGATTTTTTTAATAAGGTGAGAAATGAAGATCCAGTTTCATTCTTCTGCATGTGGCTTGCCAATTTTTCCAGCACCGTTTGTTTAATGGAGTATTCTTTCCCCACTTTATGTTTTGGGTTTTTTTTCTTTTCTTTTCTTTTCTTTTCTTTTCTTTTCTTTTCTTTTCTTTCTTTCTTTCTTTCTTTCTTTCTTTTTTTTTTTTTTTTTTTTTTTTTGCTTTTTTGAAGATTAGTTGGCTGTAAGTGTTTGGGTTTATTTCTAGGTTCTCTATTCTGTTCCATTGGTCTATGTGCCTATTTTTATATCAGTACCATGCTGTTTTGGCGATTATGGCCTTATAGTATAGTTTGAAATTAAGTAATGTGATGCCTCCAGATTTGTTCTTTTGCTTAGTCTTGCTTTGGCTATGTAGGTTCTTTTTTGCTTCCATATGAATTTTAGGATCATTTTTTCAAATTCTGTGAAGAATCATGGTGGTATTTTGATGGGAATTGCATTGAATTTGTAGATTGCTTTTGGCACTATGGTCATTTTCACAATATTAATTCTATTCATCTGTGAGCATGGGATGTGTTTCCATTTGTTTATGTCGTCTATGATTTCTTTCGGCAGTGTTTTGTAGTTTTCCTTGTAGAGGTCTTTCACCTCCCAGGAGAGGTATATTCCTAAGTACTTTTTTTGTAACTATTGTTAAAGGGGTTGAGTTCTTGATTTGATTCTCATCTTGGTCACTGTTGCTGTAAAGAAGAGCTACTGATTTGTGTACATTAATTTTGTATCTGGAAACTTTGCTGAAATCCTTTATCAGTTCTGGGAGCTTTCTGGAGGAGTCTTTAGAGTTTTCTAGGTAAACAATGATATAATCAGCAAACAGTTATAGTTTGATTCCTCTTTACTGATTTGGATGCCCTTTATTGAGGGCTCATTTTAATTCAACTATAGGCAGCACCTTTTCTCCAGTAAGTCCCTATAGATCTTTAAATTAAATCTATTTGGATTGACGCAAAAGTAATCGTGGTTTTGCCATTATTTTTAATGGCAAAAAACAAGATTACTTTTGCACCAACATTATATATATATATATATATATATATATATATATATATATATATATATTTTTTTTTTTTTTTTTTTGAGACGGAGTCTCGCTCTGTCGCCCAGGCTGGAGTGCAGTGGCCGGATCTCAGCTCACTACAAGCTCCGCCTCCCGGGTTTAACGCCATTCTCCTGCCTCAGCCTCCCGAGTAGCTGGGACTACAGGCGCCGGCCACCTCGCCCGGCTGGGTTTTTTTTTTTGTACTTTTTAGTAGAGACGGGGTTTCACCGGGTTAGCCAGGATGGTCTCGACCTCCTGACCTCGTGATCCGCCCGTCTCGGCCTCCCAAAGTGCTGGGATTACAGACTTGAGCCACTGCGCCCGGCCAACATAATATATTTAATAAAACAACTATCAGGTATCTATTGGTTCTTTATTGTAAATAAGTCTTTGATATATAATACTTAATCTACATTTTTTTCTTTTCTCTCTCTCTTCCTTTTCTATTTGGAAATTTTCCTAAGACTTCATTCCTTTGACTCGAATCCGACTAACTTCATATGTTATGGTAGGGAAATTCCCTTGGCCACAGCCATTTTTTAAAAAATAAATGAAGCATGAAATAATAAAGTGCTAATAGTCATAACATAGTGGAAAGAAAACTGTAGTCCAGTCAAAAACCCTGAGTTATGCCATTTTGAGACCTCAGGCTCTTAACCTAAGATTCAGCATTCTCATCTGTAAATCATAACATCTTTAATTTCATCAGTTTCAATGTAGGCTCAGACTCTGGGGACAAAGCCCGGAAGACTGGTCTCTAATTTGTTTGTCCTCAAGGAGTGGGACAACGTATTCTAAGAGCATTTGGGGCTTTAGAAACAAAACTTTGGGTATTATTTTTACCTTTTTAAATCAATACCATCTCTATTGTGATTCTAAGGATAATTAGAGTACTACAAAGGATATTTCCTCCTAGAATTCTTGCTATAATCAGATAATTAAAAGTGCCTCTAAAGATTGCTAGGTTTCTAAAGACTCATTTCTCTAACCAGAAAGCCCTACAGGCAACTGAAAGTGAACGTTCCATAGAATCCCTGTATTCCCAAAGACTTATTCTGAGTAACCCTAGGGAATAGCATGGGGAGAGTACATGGAACACTCATTTGGATCATTAAAAGTAATAAATGTGTATCATTACTTGCTGCCATGAATGATGCAATCTGAGAAACTGTCCCAAAGTAACAAGCGATGTTATTTTAAAATTAACTAGCTAACATAATATTTTGACTTTTATATGTCCTAAGATCCAGAAATTGTGATGTTCAGTTTGATGTCAACAGGGCAGAGTTGGCTGTAAGCAAATTTATGAAAAAGCAAAAGGTTTTTTGCCCCCCTGCAAATATTATGTACTCTCTGCTTTGTCTCTTTGTGAAGACCCCTCAGCACTCAAATCTCTCTTAATGCCTTCTGGTGGGCTGAGTCGTCCTGTGTAATGTCCTGATCTGATTAGCCCACCTCAAGCAGGCCTTCGTTACTGAGGTGCTTATTTCACACAAACTTCTAATCAAAAACTTATTATATATTCTACTCTTTTTAGACTTTTTGCTTAAAATTTGTTATTACTATTAAGTTAAATTCTTAATTTTAACTTTAATTCTGTGATTCTACTATTAAACACAAATATATTAAAAACAAGTTCATAAGATCCACAGCATTTTTCTACAAGAACGTTTGCCAAGTTGGTGACCAAGCAATCTTCAGCAGAACCCCCACTTCAAATGCCAGAAGCAAAGATTCAGTCATTTGCCAATGCACAAAGCTACTTACAAAGAGTACACAGTGAGACCACCAGGAAATGATCCCTTGAACTCACTCCTTTCCCCAATACAAGCAGATGGAATGTTTTATCAATTAAATTAAAAGGAATGTGATGTTACATCCTATACCTTTTTTTTTTCTCTCCTGGGAAATGTTTGGTAACCCAGCCTTTTGTTTCAGGACAACCCTGACTATAGTTAGCTGAGGAGACTAGAGTAGGGGGATACCCAGACCTAGTTCTTAAGGTAACTTAAGGAATCATTTTAAAAATGGTATTTATGTCTAACTCACCTGGAAAACAAAAAAGTGGAAAAAAAAAAAAAAGATTAGGCATAGAAACCCTGTTTAGAGATGAAGAGTGCATTTGACTGGGAGTGTTTTAATTATTGTGTCTCCTGAGACTCTAAGTACAGAAATAGTGACTAGAGTGTATGTGGGTTTGATAGAAGCAAATAAGGCTTTTGAGTGGTTATCCGGTTCTTTCCTCTAGCAATAAATTACATTATTCTGTAATTATTTCTTGTTCTTTTCTTATTTTGTTGTTTCCATACATCATACCTAAGCAATAAATCTTCCTCTCTCTTTTTTCCCCAGCTCATACATAGAATGTCTTCTGGTTTTTAGCTTTTGGTAAGCTAAAAAAGCTTTTTTCTCCCTTTCTTCTTGCAACCAGAATTGGGGGCTCCCCTTTGATCACTAGATTGTAAATTAGATCACTGGAAATTCAGAAGTTTCAGCAGCAATAATTTTCACACAAAATAGTTTTATATCTATTGAGATATTTAGGCCTTGCCAGTGGGGACCTTTTAGCTTGCACTATTTTCCCATTAGGTAGCATGGTGACTATGGCCTAAGGACCTAAGAAAAGTGAGAATATGAAAGAGTTATTAACTGATGGATGTAAAAGGAAAAATAGACAATTCAATAATGATAGTTAAAGATTTTAATACTCAAATTTGACTACTGGATAGACAACCACACAGATTAATAAGAAAATAGAAGACCAAAATAACACTATAAACCAGCCATACTCAATAGATATCTATACAACACTTCATCCAGCAGCAAAAGAATACACATTCTTCTCACGTGCACATGGAAGATTCTTCAGGATAGTCCATAAGATGAGTCTCAAAAAAACCTTCAAAGGTAGAAATAATAAAAAGTATGTTTTTCAATCAAAACAGAATGAAAGTAGATATCAACAACAGAATAAAAATTGGGAAAAATCACAAATATGTGGAAATTAAACAACATGCTCCTAAATAGCCAATGGGTCGATGAAGAAATCAAAAGATAAATAAGAAAATATTTGGAGATAAATGAAAATGAAGACATAACATATCAAAACTTATGAGAGGTAGCTAACACAGTGCTTAGATAAAAATTTATACCTAAAAATACCTAAATTAACAAAGAAGAAATATATCAACTCAAAAACCTAACCTTTCACCTAAAATGCTGGAAAAACAAGAGCAAAATAAACTTAAAGCAAGCAAAGAAAGGAAATAATGAAGACTAGAATAGAAATTAGAAAAATGAGGATACAAAAACATAAGGAGATTAAATGACACTAAAACCTGTTTTAATAAAAATCAAAATTTATAAATCTTTAGATAGATAAATCCAGGAAAAAGACTAAAATTACTACAATCATAAATGAAAGAGGAGCTATTACTACTGGACTTACAGAAATTAAAAAGTGTTCCACAGGAATACTATGAATAATTGTATGCCAATAAGTTAGATTACTTAGATGAAATGGACAAATTCCTAGAAAGACATAAACTACTGAAAATGACTCAAAAACATATAGACAATCTGAATAGGCCTATAATAAGTGAAGAGAGTGCATTAGTAATCAAAAAACTACCCATAAAGGAAAGCCAAGATCCATATGGCTTCACTGGTGATTTCTACCAAACACATAATGAATTAATACTAATTTCTCACAAACACTTCCAGAAAAATTGAAAAAGAGGAATACTTCCCAACTCACTTTATGAGACTAGTATTACCCTGATACCAAAATCAGACAAAGATATCATAGGGAAAAAAATCCCACAGAGTTATATCTCTTATGAATATGAATGCAAATATCCTCAAAAAAATGCCAGTACACTGAATCCAGTAACATACAAAAAAATTATACGTCATGACCACATGGGATTAATAAGTTAGCTTAACATCTGAAGATCTATTAATATAATGCACCATATCAGTAAAATTTTAAAAATCACATAGTCATCACAGTAAATGTGGAAAAGCATTTTACAAAATCCAATACATTTTTCATGAAAAGACGTTCAGCAAACAAGAAATAGAAGGAAACTTCAACTCAATAAAGGGTAAAAATTATATAGCTAACATCATACATAATGTCAAAAGACTACATGTCTTCTACCTAAAATCAGTGTAAGAGATAAACAAAAACTGAAAAGTTTCATCCTACTCTCACACAACTCACCACAGAGTGCAATACTCTGGTCACCAAAGTGTATGTAGCTTTTCTCCTCAACCATGGATTCTCCAATGAACTCCAACTGAGTGTCCTAAAATTTGTCTCAATTTTGACACTATCTAGCTGCCCCCCACCTTCAGGTGTCAATTGCAAGTAGTAAGCTGTCACCTATTTTGACTGACTGGCTATAAATTAGGGTTCCTAAAAACTCCCAATTTGGACCTGATTAATTTTCTAGGAAGACCCACAGAAACACTTATTTAGGGTTGCCAGGGATACACTTAGGTTTACATTTATTATAAATGGTATTACAAAGAATGCAGATGAATGACCAGATCAAGACATGCATAGGGGAAGGGATGGGGGTCGGGGGAGCAGGCAGAGCTTTCATGGCCCCTTTGGGCACACCTCCTTCCTGGGACCTCTGTGTGTTCAGAAATACAGAAGCTCTCTATACCCTGTCCTTTGGGTTTTTATGGTGACTTTGTTATATAGGTATGACTGATTTAAATTATTGGCCATTGGTGATCAACTCAAATTTCAGCCCCTCTTACCTCCCAAGAGGCTGAGGAATGAGACTGAAAGTTCCAACTCTCTAACTATAAGACTGATTCCCCTGGCAGCCAACCCTCATCATGAGGCTATCAAGGAGCTCAGTAAGAGTTGCCTTATTAGAACAAAAGATGTTCCTACCCTCAAGGGCATTCCAAGAAATGTAGGGGCTCTGTATCAGATGCCCTTAGTTTATTTGTGCTGCTATAATAGAATACCACAGATAAGGTAATTTGTAAAAACCAGAAATTTATTTCTCACAGTTATGAAAGCTGATAAGTTCAAGATCAAGGTGCCATCATTTGGTGTCTGATGAGGGCCTTCTCGCTGCATCCTCAAATAGCAGAAGGTAGAATGGCAAAAAAAAAAAAAAAAAAAAGAAGAGAAGGTAGGCAAAAATCGGGACAAACACTGGGTCCTTACATGGCAGAAGGGTAGAAGAGCCTTTTATAAGGGTGCTAATCCCATTTATGAAGGTGGATCTCTTATGATTTAGTCATCTTCCTAAGGTTACACCTGTTAATACTGTTACATTGGGGATTCAGTTTTAACATGAATTTCGGAGGAGACACCATCATTCAACCATATCACGCTCCTATCACTCAGGAAATTACAAAGGTCTTAGGAACTCTGTGTCAGCAACCAGAGTCAAAGACCAAATATTAGAACAAAAGGTTATCCTAACACCCCTACCTACAAGAGTTTTGGAGCTCTATGTCAGGGGCAGAGACCCATATATATTTCTTATAATATCAAAATCAGGAACAAGATAAACATATTCACTTTTACCACTTTTATTGAAAATTGTAGTAAATAAACCTCTACTTTATTTCATTTAGTCAAGAAAAACAAAGAAAAGGCATCCAGATTGGAAAGTAAGAAGTAAAACTATTTCTATTCACAGATGATATGATGCCGTGTACAGAAAGTCCTAAGAAATCTTCTAGAAAACTACTAGAACTAGTAAGTTAGTTCAGCGAGGTTGTAGGATATGAGGTCAATATACAAAAATCAGTATTATTTCTACACACTACCAATGAACAATCCAGAAATGAAAACAGCAATACAATTCCATTCATAATAGCATCAAAATAATTAAATATTGAGGAATAACAAAGGAAGTGCAAAACTTATACTTTGAAATCCATAAACATTTTTGAAAGAAACTAAAGAGGATACAAATAAATGGAAAAAGGTCCATAATCATGGATTCGAAGACAGTAGTGTTATAAGGGCAATACTCCCCAAATTAATCTACCAACTTTTAACACAATCCACATAATAATCCCAGCTGACATTTTTGTAGAAATTGACAAACCAATTTTTAAAATTCATATGGAATTGCATAGCATCCAGAATCGACAAAGGAATCTTGAAAGAGAACAAAGTAGGAGCTCTCACATGACCCAGTTTCAAAACTTGCTATCAAACAATGTTAATCAACACGATGTGACACTGGCAAAAGGACAGACATACACATGAATGGAATAGAACTGAGAGTTCAGAAATAAAATCATGCATCTATGGTCAACTGATTTTCAACAAGGATGTCAAGACCATTTAATGTGAGTATTTTTAAAAGAGAGTGCTGGATTTACTAGACAGCTACACACAAAAGAATGAGCCTGGACCCTTTCCTCACACCATATGCAAAAACTAACTCAAAATAAAGACCTAAGTATAAGAGCTAAAACTACGAAGCCATTAGAAGAAACCAAAGAGTAAATTTCATGACCTTGGATTTGGCAAAAGATTCTTGGAATATGACATCAAAAGCATAAGCAACAAAAGGAAAAATAAAGTGGACTTCATTAAAATTAGAAACATTTGTGCTTCAAAGGATACCATTGAGAAAATGAAAAGACAAACCACAGGATGTGAAAAATTATTTGCAAATCATATACCCGATAAGGGACTTGTATACCAGATATACAATGGACTTTTACAACTCAATAGTAAAATGACAAATAGCTTAATTTTAAAATTGGCAAAAGATTTGAATAGGCATTTCTCCAAGGAAGATGTACAAATGGCCAGAAAGCACTTGAAAAGCTGCTCAACAACATTACTCATCAGGAAAATGCAAATGGAAACCACAATGAGATACCATTTTGCATCCACTAGGAAGTTAGAATCAAGTGCCAAATATAACAAGCATTGGCAAGGATGTGGAAGAATCAGAACCTTCATACACTACTGGTAAGAATGTAAAATTGTGCAGACACTTTAGAAAAGAGCCTAACATTTTCTCAAACATTTAAACATAGTTATCATATTACACAGCAAGTCCACTCCTTGTATATGCTCCAAATAATTGAAAACAAGTATTCAAATAGCTGAATACAGATGTTCATGCAGCACTGTTCACAACAGCCAAAAGGCAGAAACAACTCAAATGTCCATCAACTGATGAATGGACAAATAAAATATGATATATCCATACAATGGAACATCACTCAACCATGATAAATAATGAACTATTGATACATGCTATAACATGTATGAATCATGAACACATTATGCTAAGTAAGAGAAGTCAGTCAAAAATATCACATATTATATTATTTCATTCATATGAAATATCCAGAATTGGAAAGTCCATAGAGACAGAAGGTAGATTAGTGGTTACCTAGGGCTGGAGAGCTAGTGGAGGGTGAAAGCAATAATAGCTAAAGCACAGGGGGTTTCTTTCTGAGGTGATTAAAATGTCCTAAAATTGACTGTTATGATGATCTCATATATCTGTGAATGTACTAAAAACCATTGAATTGCAATTCACCACTTTAAATGGGTGAGTTGTGTGGTATGTGAATGACATCTCAATAAAGCTGCTTTCTAAAAAGCAGTGCTCTATTTTTTTTAAGTTATTGGTTTAAAACACAAAGCAAAATATATATCTCCAAAAGGAATGCTATGTTTCTTTCATTAATCATTAAATTTAATATTACTAACAATTTTATCACCCTGGAGAGAAATCTGCAGGTCAAATTATCTCATTTGAAAATAATTCCCCAGTAAGCATGATAATTCTTTAGAAATTGGAACTAACTATAAATTAAACAATTTCAAAAACAAAACTATAAAAAGCATTTACATTCTGTTCACTGCACAGATATTGCATTTAATGTGGCATGTGGGCACATTTAAGTGAGTTTGATATAATGCGAGGCAGGATTTCCAAAAGTAAGTGTTAGGAACTAACAAAGTCTTAAAATGTCTCTACTTTTACCATGCTGTTCCCTACAGGCACATGCCCAGACCCTGTTTGCCAGTAAAAGAGGCTTACTGATTTCAATGCCATTCCTCTTAACTCACGTTTTGGTTTCCAGGGACTTTTAGCTCTTGCTTTCTCTTCCAGGTTCTGATCAGTAATTCTTTATTTGGTATCCTTCATACACTGACGTTTGTACTTTCATATTAGGAATAAGGAAAATGTGAGCAGATAAGCCACTAAGAAATTAGCTCATTTTCATGCAAATATCTTTGTGTCAAGAAAAAATTAATTAAAGGACCATTCTATGGATTACTGAAGTGAAATTGGGCATGGTATAGAAAATTATTCTTCCTTGAGGTAAAATTTTAGCTGTTTTAGTATTTTTAATTTGGCCAATCACAAACATAGAAAGCTAAGAGAGATAAGGGATCTAAACCCCTTATCTTTCATTTATTTGGTTGTGTGATCTTGAACAAGTTGCCTAACTCTTTGAACGTGAGTTCCCTTATCTGTAAAAACATGGAATAATAAATTTACCTGTCTCTTAATAAGGAAAACCAAGAATCTGCCTAAAAATAGTGAGTAAACAAAAAACTTTTCTACCTTGAAATTCTTAAATTCAATGTAAAATGACAATGTCAGTGATGGCACTATTGAACCATTCAAGAAAAGTTGCTTGCTCCCTAGCAACTAGGCAGATTTATTTTCTGCTCTAAATACCAGAGACAGATCACCAACTACTGGAAGTCTACATGTGTACCATCTCTACTCCCTCTCACTCTCCAACCCTGTGTGATACCTAATAGAATAGTTCCAATAGAGCTCCCTGTGCAAATTGAGAAGAAGAAACTCTAGAGCAGGACAATCACTGGAGTACATCTGACAATAAATAAGCAATAGTTCCTCAATTTTGCTCGTAGTAAAAGAATATGTCTGGTCATTCCTTGCTTTTTGGTGTACTATTTAACCTTCAAACTGCATTATGTGACACAAATACTTTGAAAAATTAAAGATCTGCTAGAAACTCATTACTTGATTATAGGCACGCCATCACTACTGAATTAATTAATACATAAACAAAACAGAAAAAAAGCTAAAAGAAGGAGAAAATGAAAGACCAAGTTATCCTCAGGTGACAACTAAAGAAAAAGCAACTTAATCGAGGTCAGAAAAACATGTTAATGGAATTGTTGAGCGATGTCTTCTAAATGTTTAATTTGCCAAATGTGGTTTTGGTTCTCTCTCAATTTACATTTATTTTTATTCCTCACTTTCTTTCACACATCAGCTTTATGAAACTGCACTGTACCTATAATGGAGTGGTGACAAAAATTTTCTAATGGAGCATGGTAAAGAAAATAGGTTTTGATTCTTAATGCACCTACCATGTGCCCTTGAAAAGTTAAGTTTTAAAGTGCTAGCATCAGAGAGAGCTGGGGCTTAATTTAGTCAAGTCACTTTCTAATGCAGTCTGGAAATAAACCATGTGCGTGTTTGCTTTTTTGTTTTTATTTTCCCTTCTGCAACTAAAGACTGTATACTTCCTACTAGAGGAGAAAGAAATCAGTTAAAGATTTGAACTTGTCTTTATGGTCAAAATGAGTTGTGAAATGATCTGTAGCATATCTTCAACCAATACATCAGAATCTATAAATAGCTCTTAAACCTAAAATGTATTACTAAGTGTACAGTTCAGTAGTATTAAGTATGTTCTTATTGTTGCAAAAAAGTTGCCAGAACTTTTTCATCTTGCAAATCTGAAAAGTCTATACTTATTAAATAACGTGGCTTTTCCTCTTCCATTTAGCCTCTGGTAACCAACACTGTACTATTTACATGAATTTAACTGCTTTAAATATCTCACATAAGTGGAATCTTATTGTGACTTGGTTACTTCACTTAACATGATGTTTCCAAAATTCATCGATGATGTAGCATATGATAAGGTTCTTTCTTTGTAAGGCAAAATATTCTATTGCATGCATATGCTACATTTCGGTTACACCTTCATCTGTTGATGGACATTTGGGTTACTTCACCTCTATGCTATTATGAATGATGCTGCTATTAACATGGGTTTGCAAGTATTTCTTTAAGACCCTGCCTTCAATGCTTTCAGATATATGCTGAGAAGTAGGATTCCTAGATCACATGGCAGTTCAATTTTTGAGGAACCTCCGTAGTGTTTCCTGTAGGGTTTGCACCATTTTATAATCCTACCAATAGTGCACCAGGGTTCAAATATATCCACATGCTTTCCAACATGCGTAATTTTCTGGGGTCTTTTTTATAGTAGCCATCCTAACGGGTATGAAGTATTATTTCATCGTGGTTTTGATTTATATCTCTCAGATGATTAGTGACATTGAGCATCTTTTCATATGAATGTAGACCATTTGTACTTCTTCATTGAAGAAATGTCTGCTCAAGTTCTTTGCCCAATTTTTAATCAGGTTATTTGATTTTTGTTGTTGTTGTTGAGTTGTAGGAGTTCTTTATATATTCTGGATATTAACCTCTTAACAGTCATAGAACTTGCAAACATTTTCTTCCATTTTGCCAGTTGCCTTTTTACTCAGTTGATTGTGAGCTTTGACGCACAAAAGTTTTTGATATAGTACTATTTGCCTAGTTTTGCTTTTGTTGTCTGTGCTTTGTGGGGGACATATCCAAGAAATAATTGCCAAGTCCAGTGTTATGTTATAAAGCTTTTTCTCTACATTTTCTTGGAAGAGTTTTATAGTTTGGGATTTTACATTTAGGTCTTTAGTCCGTTTTTCATTAACTTTTGTATGTAGTGTAAAAGAGGGGTCCAACTTCATTATTTTGCATGTAGAGACCCAGTTTTCCCAACACTGTTTGTTGAAGAAACCGTCCTTTTCCCACTGAGTCGTCTAGGCACTCTTGTTGAAGATCATCAACTATATAACCAGGGTTTATTTCTGGGTTCTCTATTCTATTCCATTGATTTATTTGCCAATGCCACACTCGGTTTTTGTTTGCTTGTTTGTGTGTTTGTTAGAGACAATGTCTCCGTCACCCAGGCTGGAATGTAGTGGCATGATTATGGCTCACTACAGCCTTGAATTCCTGGTCTCCACTGATCCTGGCGCCTCAGCCTCCCAAAATGCTATGATTACAGATGTGAGCCACTGAGCCCAGCCCAAAATAGTTCAAAATTTAAATCTAAACCTAAAAAGTTAAAAAGTATCTCTTAATGGGGGGACATGCTATTGACATTTTTTCTGAAGTAATTCTTTATTATTCCTAATTATTCTTTACATCACAAAAATGTTTACCATCCCTGGCCTTAGGAATTAAATGCTGCTGACGGCAGCCCCCTACACAACCAATGTTTCTTCCCATGGTGAATAGTACAAAGCTTGGTTTAGAGCTGCTGCTAGACAGTTCAGCAGCACGCTACAGGTCAAGGTTAATCTCCACATTCAGAAGGCTAACAGTGTTTCTGCTCTCTTCAGTTTGTTCAGCTGTTCCTCCTTCAATGGCCTTTGTTCTCAGGTTGACCCCAGAATAACAATGGCTGCAGAAATTCTAGACTTCACATTTATGCCATATTGTCCACAAGAAAATAGCATCTCTGCCCCAAGGTTTCTATCCAAATCCCAAGATTTGTTGTGATTGGACTCGTCTGATCACATCCCATGAGCAAAACAAGTATCCAGAGGGACGCAATGCTTTTATTGATCTAGTCTTGATCATAGGCTCCTCTGGTAGAGTGATGGATTAAGTTAGTGTCCCCAGATAAAGGTGCAATCCCCAAATAAAAATTAAAGACTATTGTGAAGGGGACAAGTTGGTAAATAGACATTGAAAATATAACTAACAAATGTATATTGTAAAAGTTCTACTCAAAAATGTCAGTTCATGAATTTTTTTTTTTTTTTTTTTTTGAGACGGAGTCTCACGCTGTTGCCCAGGCTGGAGTGCAGTGGCGCGATCTCGGCTCACTGCAAGCTCCGCCTCCTCAGTTCACGCCATTCTCCTGCCTCAGCCTCCTGAGTAGCTGGGACTACAGGCGCCCGCCACCGCGCCCGGCTAATTTTTTGTATTTTTAGTAGAGACGGGGTTTCACTGTGGTCTCGATCTCCTGACCTTGTGAGCCGCCCGCCTCGGCCTCCCAAAGTGCTGGGATTACAGGCTTGAGCCACCGCGCCCGGCCTGAATTTTTTTTTTTTTACCAATCAACAATAAGATTTAAAAAAACTTGCACCAGAGTAAGTCAACTATGTGAATGAGCAGACTCCTTAATTTAGTCAGTATTTATTTTATAATAAAACTACCTCCAATGAAATTGGCCTCTTGTGCCTCCTGATATGATCCACTGAGAAAATAGTTCATCACTTTTGTGGTATTCCTAAAAAAATGCATACATAACATGAATCTAATCATGACACAACACCAGACACATTTAAGTTAAAAAGCATTCTACAGAATAACCAGTGTGTATTCTCCAAAAATAGACACCGTATTCTCCATGTTATAAAAGACAAAAAGGAAAAGAAACTGAGGAACTGCTTTAAATTAAACGAGGCTTGAGCAAAGCAAGATGGCAGAGTAGAAGCTTACACTGTTCACCACCCCACCCCCCACATGCTGGAACACCAAATTTTAACAACTATCTGCACACAGAAAAGCACCATTACAATAACCATAAATCAGGTGAGCAATCACAGTACCTGGTTTTAACTTCATACCATGGAGCAACCACAGTATCTGGTTTTAACTTCATATCATGCCCTCATTGAGGTGGGCAGAAGAGAGTCTTGAATCACAGATGCCACCCCTCCCCCATCCCCTGATAGCAGCTGTGTGGGGTGGAGAGAGAATCTGTGTACACTGGGGAGGGAAAATGCAGCAGCTGAAGGAATTTACATTGAACTTACGGCTGCCCTGTCACAGCAGAGAACAAAGCTGTGCTGGGTCAGCCAGTGCCCCCACATGAATGGAGAATTTGGACCAGCCCTAGCCAGAGGGAAACTGCCCATCGCAGCAGTCATAAGTTGAATTTCTTGGCAAGCTTTGCCATTATTCCACCATGGGCTAAAGTGCTGTGGAGTTCTAGATAAACTTGAAGAACACAATGTCTGCAATTCTTAGGCAAATCCTACTATTAGGCTGGGCTTAGAGCCAGTGAATGAGAGTGGCACATGACCAAGGGAGGTATCAGGTGGCATGGCTAATGGAGGGCTTATGCTAACCCTCCCCCAATCCCAGGCCATACAGCTCATAGCAATAAAAGTGACTCCTTCTTTCTGCTTAAGGAGAGGAGAGTGAAGAATAAAGAGGATTTTTTCTCACATCTTGGACACTAGTTAGGAAAGGGGACCAGGCAGAGTTTTGAGGCCTCCATTCCAGCACTGAGCTCTCAGAAAATATTTCTAGACACACCCTGGGCCAACCAGGAACTTGCTGCCTTGAAAGGAAGGAACGAGTTGTGGCAGGATTTGTCACCTACTGACTAAAGAGCCCTTGAGCCCTGAATAACCACCTGCGATACCCAGGGAGTGCACTGTGGGCCATGGGCTCTGAGATGTGCTA
Source organism: Macaca nemestrina (assembly GCF_043159975.1). Classification (NCBI taxonomy): domain Eukaryota; kingdom Metazoa; phylum Chordata; class Mammalia; order Primates; family Cercopithecidae; genus Macaca; species Macaca nemestrina. The sequence goes on along the minus strand of NC_092135.1, from coordinate 77,966,464 downwards.
ACTCAGGGGAGACCCTGTATATTCCCAGCTGTGGTGGCTATGGTGAAAAACTCCTTTTTGAGAAAAGCAGAGGGAAAAGTAAAGGGGACTTTGTCTTGCACCCTAAGTACCAGGTCAACCATAGTAAAATAGAGCAACAATCTGGCTCTTGGGGTTGCCAAGTCCAGGTCTTGGCTCTTAGACAGCATTTCTGGACCTGCCCTGGGCCAGAGGGGAGCCCACTTCCTGAAAGGTGAGTCTAAGGCCTCACAGCATTCACCACAAGCTGACAGAAGAGCCCTTGAGTTTTAAGCAAATGTCAGCATTGGCCTGGCAGAATCCCCCACGAACCAGTGGTGGTGGTGGCCACAGGGAGACAGGGGCTCCTCTGCCTGTGGAAAGGGGAGTAAAAATGAGAAGAATTTTGTATTGTGGTTTGAGTGCCAGCTTAGCCACAGTAGAATAGAACATTACATAAATTGCTAAGGTTTTTTATTCCAATCCAAGACCACATCTCTGGACATGCCAAGCGCTTGGTGGAAGTTGCCACACTGAAGTGAAAGGTTTGGAGTAAGGCCCAGTGCTATGATGGTTTCATGTTCGACCCAGTCCCAGTAGTGGTGACCATAAAGGTGCTTCCATCACTACATTCCCAGTTCAGGTGGTTCAGCACAGAGAGCAAGAATCTGTATATTTTGGGATTAAAAAAAAGGAAAAAGAACAAGTGTCTCTGCCTGGTAATCCAGAGAATCCTTCCATATCTTATCCAAGGCCACCAAGGCAGAAACTCTATGAGTCTGTAAAACTCACAGCATTACTTATCGGGCTTGGGGCCCAGGTGCCTTCAAATCCCTGGAAAGCCTTCCCAAAAAGAACAGGCACAAACAAGCCCAAACTGTGAAGACTACAATAAATACATAACTCCTCAATGCCCAGACACCAAAGAGCATCTATAAGTATCAACACCATCCAGGAAAGCATGACCTCACCAAATTAACTACATAAGGTACCAGGGGCCAATCCTGGAGAAACAGAGATATATGACCTTTCAGACAGATTTAAAAATAGCTCTTTTTACTTGAGTCCAGGAGTTCAAGACCAGCTTGGACAACATGGCAAGACCCTCTCTCTACATAAAAATGATATAAAAATACTCAAAGAAATTCAAGATAACACAGAGAAGGAATTCAGAATTCTATCAAATAAATTTAATAAAGAGAATCAAATAATTAAAAAGAGTCAAGAGGTAATGCTAGAGTTGAAAAATGCAATTGACATGCTGAAGAATGCATCAGAATCTCTAAATAGCAGAACTGAGCAAGTGTAAGAAAGAATTAGTACTCTGCAAGACAGGCTATTTGAAAATATATAGTCAGGAGACAAAAGAATAAGGAAAAAAGAAGCATGCCTACAAGATCTGGAAAATAGCCTCAAAAGGACAAATCTAAACGTGTTTGGATATAAAGAGAAAGTAGAGAAAAAGGTAGGTAAAAAGTTTATTCAAAGTAATAATAACTGAGAGCATCCCAAACCTAGAGAAAGACATCAACATTCAAGTACAAGAAGGTTATAGAACACTAAGCATATTTAACCCAAAAAGACTACCTCAAGGTATTTAATAATCAAACTCCCAAAGCGGGATGGGGGGATAAAGAAAGGATTCTAAAAGCAGTAAGAGAAAAGAGACAAATAATATACATTGGAGCTCCAATATGTCTGGCAACAAACTTTTCAGTGGAAATCTTACAGGCCAAGAGAGAGTGGCATGACATACTCAAAGCGCTGAAAGAGAAGAACTTTTACCCTAAAATAGTATATCCAGTGAAAATATCCTTTAAGCATGAAAGAGAAATAAAGCCTTCCCAGACTAAAAGAAAAAAAAAAAAAGCTGAAGGATTTCATCAGCACTAGACCCGTTCTACAAGAAAAGCTAAAGGGAGTTCTTCAATCTGAAAGAAAGGGATGTTAATTAGCAACAAGAAATTGTCTGAAGGCACAGAACTCACTGGTAATAGTAAGCACACAAAAAAATATGAGTAGCACAACACTGTAAATGTGGTGTAAAACTTTTCTTGACTTAAAAGACTAAAAGATGAACCAACCAAAAATAATAACTACAACAACTTTTCAAGACATAGTGCAATAAGACATAAGGAGAAACAATAATGAAAAAGGGGGGGGAAACAAAGTTTAACTGTAGAGTTTTTATTAGTTTTCTTTTTGCAAGATCGTTTCTTGTTTATGCTACCAGTGCTGTCATAAGTTTAAAACAATTATAAGATAGTATTTGCAAGCCTCATGGTAATCTCAAGCCAAAAAACATACAACAGATCCACAAAAAATTAAAAGCAAGAAATTAAAGTATACTACCAGATTAAATAAACTTCACTAAAAGGAAGACAGAAAGGAAGGAAAGAAGGAAGAGGAAGAGAAGACCACAAAATAACCGAAAAATAAAGTAGCAGTAGTAAGTCCCCACTTGTCAATTAAAATTGAATGTAAATGGTCTAAACTCTCCAAACAAAAGACAGAGAGGGGCTGAATGGATGAATAAACAAGACCCAATTATCTGTTTCCTAAAAGAAACATACTTCACATATAAAAATACATGTAGGCTGAAAATAAAGAAATGGAAAAATATATTCCATACAAATGGAAAGCAAAAATGAACAGATTCACTATACTTATATTAGCCAAAACAGATTTCAAGACAAAAATTGTAAGAAGAGACAAAGAAGGCCATTATATAATGATAAAGGTATCAATTCAGCAAGAATATATAAAAATTGTAAATATATATGAACCCTAAACTGAGCCACCCAGATATATAAAACAAATATTATTAGAGCTAAAGAGAGAGATGGACCCCAATATGATAACTGGAAACTTCAACATCCCACTTTCTTCATTGGGAAGATCTCCCAGACAGAAAATCAACAAATAAATATCAGCCTTAATCTGCACTCTAGAACAAATGGACCTAATAGATAGTTAGAGAACATTACATCCAATGGCTACAGAACACATTTTTTTTCCTCAGCACCTGAATCATTCCCAAGGATAGACCATATGATAGGCCACAAAACAATGCTTAAAACATTCAAAAAATTTGAAATAATGTCAAGCATATTCTGTAACCACAATACAATAAAGCTACAAATCAACAACAATAAGAATTTTGGAAACTATACAAACACGTGGAAATTAAACAATATATTCCAGAATGACCAATAGATTAATTAAAAAATTAGAAGAAAACTGAAAAACTTCTTGAAATCATGATAACGAAAATATCACATATCAAAACCTATGAGATACAGTGAAAACAATACTAAGAGAGAAATTTATGGCTATAATTGCCAACAGTAAAAACATGAAGAAAAATTTCTACTAAATAAAGATCAATATTAAAGAATGAGAAAACCAAGAGCAAACCAAACCCAAAATTAGTAGAAGAAAAGAAATACTAAAGATTAGAGCAAGAATAAATAAATTTAAAATGAAGAAAAAATACAAAATATTGATGAAACAAAAATTGATTTTTTGAAAAGATAAACAAAATTGACAAATACTTAACCAGAATAACAAAGAAGAAATAACCAGAATAACCAGAATAACTAAGAAAGAAAACCCAAATAAATAAAGTCAGAGATGAAAAAGGAAACATTATGACTGATACTGCAAAAATTTAAAGGATCATTAGTGGCTACTATGAGAAACTATATGCAAATAAATGGAAAAATCTAGAAGAAATTGAAAAGTTCTTAGACACATACAACCTACCAAGATTGAACCATGAAGAAATCTAAAACATAGGCATACAAGCAATGAAATTAAAGCCATAATAAAAAGTATCCCAGTAAAGAAGAGCCCGGGACCCTATGGCTTCACTGCTGAAGTCTACCAAACATTTAAAAAATAACTAACACCAATCCTACTCAAACCGTTTTAAAAAATGGAGGAGGAAGGAATATTTCCAAATTCACTCTATGAGGCCAGTATTACCCTGATAACTAAACCAGACAAAGACACATAAAAAAAAAAGAAGGAAGGAAGGAAGGAAGGAAGGAAGGAAGGAAGGAAGGAAGGAAGGAAGGAAGGAAGGAAGGAAGGAAGGAAAGAAGGAAGGAAGGAAAGAAGGAAGGAAGGAAGGAAGGAAACCACAGGCCAATATCTCTGATGAATATTGATGCAGAAATTTTCAACAAAATAGTAGCAAACTAGCAAACCAAATTCAACAATACATTAAAAATATTTATCATGACCAAGTGGGATTTATTTCAGGAATGCAAGGATAGTTCAGCATACCCAAATAAATCAATATAATACATTATCTCAACAGAATTAAAGACAAAAACCATATGATCATTTCAATTGATACTTAAAAAAAAAAAAGCATTCGATAATGTTCAACATCCCTTCATAATAAAAATCCTCGAAAAAGTTTGGTATACAAAAAACATACCTCAACTTAATAAAAGCCATATATGACAGACCCATAACTAGTATCGTACTGAATGGTGAAAAACTCAAAGCTCTTCCTCCTAGATCTGGAGCATGACAAGGATGCCCACTTCAACCACTGTTATTCTATGAAGTACTGGAAATCTTAGCTAGAGCAATCAGACAACAGAAAGAAATAAAGGGTATCCAAATTGGAAAATGAGAAGCCAAATTATCCTTGTGTGTAGTTGATAAGATCAGATACAAAAGCAACAACAAAAACGTAGCATTTCTATATACCAACATGAACAATATGACAAAAATCTGAAAAGTAATCCCATTTACAGTAGCCACAAAAAAAATTAAGTACCTAGAATTCAACTTAACTGAAGAAGTGAAAGATCTCTGCAATGAAACCTATAAAACATTGATCAAAGAACTTGGAGAGGATACAAAAAAATGGAAATACATTCCATATTCCTAGATGGGAAGAATTAATTTTGTTAAAATGTCCATACTACCCAAAACAATCTACAGATTCAATGCAATCCCTGTCAAAATACCAATGACATTCTTCAGATAAAAAGAAAAACCAATCCTAAAATTTATACAGAGTCACAAAAGACCCAGAATAGCCAAAGCTATCCTAAGGAAAAAGAACAAAACTGAAGGAATCACATTACCTGACTTCAAATTATACTACAAAAGTATAGTAACTAAAACAGTGTGGTAGAGGCATAAAAATGGACACGCGGAGCAATGGAATAGCACAGAGAACCAAGAAACAAATCCACACACCTACAGTAAACTCATTTTTAATAAAGGTGCTAAGAACATACATTAGAAAAAAAGACAGTGTCATCAACAATGATGCTGGGAAAACTGGATATCCATATGCAGAAGAATGAAACATGATCCCTATCTCTTGCCTTATACAAAAATCAAATCAAAATGGATTAAAGACTTAAATCAAAGACTTCAAACTATAAAACTACCACACAAAAACATTGGGGAAACTCTCCAGGACATTGATCTGTGTAAAAATTTTCTGAGAAATGTCCCATAAGTATAGGCAACCAAAGCCGAAATGGACAAATGGGATCACATCCAGTTAAAAAGCTTCTGCACCACAAAGGAAACAATTACTGAATTAAGAGACAACCCAGAGAATGGGAGAAAATATTTGTAAACTACACATTTGACAATGGATTAATAACCAGAATATATAAGGAGCTCAAACAACTCTATAGGAAAAACTCTGAAAATCCTATTTTAAAATGGATGAAAAATCTGAATAGACATTTCTCAAAAGAAGACATACAACTGGCAAACAGGCATATGAAAAAGTCCTCATCATTGATCATCAGAGAAATGCAAATCAAAACTACAAAGAGATATTACTTCATTCCAGTTAAAATGGCTTTTATCCAGAAGTCAGGTGATAACAAATGCTGGAGAGGATGTGGAGAAAAGGGAATCCTCATGTGCTGTTGGTGGAAATGTAAATTAGTACAGCCACTATGGAGAAGAGTTTGAAGGTTCCTCGAAAAACTATAAATAGAACTATCATGTGATTCAACAATCCCACTGCTAGGTATATAACCAAAAGAAAGAAAATCAGTATAGAGAAGAGTGATCTGTACTCTCATGTTTATTGCTGCACTGTTCATAAATAGTCAACATTTGGAAGAAACCTAAGTGTCCATGAACAGATGAATGAATAAAGAAAATGTACTTACACACAATGGAGTACTATTCTGCCATTAAAAAAAAAGAGAATGAAATTCTGTCATTTGCAACAACATGGATGGAACTAGAGGTCATTATGTTAAGTAAAATAAGCCAGGTAGACAGAAAGACAAACACCACATGTACTCACTTATTTGTGGGATATGCAAATCAAAACAATTGAACTCATGAAGATACAGAATACAAGGCTGGTAAGGGTAGTGAAGGCGGTGATGATGGGGATGGTTAATGGGTACAAAAAAAGACAGAAAGAATGAATAAGTTGTAGTATTTAACAGAACAAGATAATTATTATTGACTATAATCAATTATATATTAAATTATTATTATATATTAAATACATTAAATTATTGACTATAATCAATAATAATCATTTCCCCTCAGATGATTCAGATATGTGTGTCCATGAATGCACACACAAGTGCACATAGAGGCACACAGAGAGAGAGAGAAAAGAAGCAAATGTGACAGAACAATCTTCTTTAAAAGCATGTGAGAATTTGTATTAGTCTTATAATTCTTCTGTAAACCTGAAAATGTTTATTTAAAATTAGAATAAAACATAATTTCAGAATCCATAAAAAGCAGCAATAATGGATAAGTTCCTATTAAAATAGCAGATCAATTTGTTTAAAATTCATGTTATTACTTATAGTCAATAGTAATTATTGACTATAGTCAATAATTGAATTGCTCATTTTAAAATAAGTAAAAAAGTATAATAGGATAGTTCGTAACACAAAGGATAAATGCTTGAGGGGATGCATACACAATTTTTCATTATATGATTATTACATATTGCATGCTTATACCAAAACATCTCGTATACCCCAGAAACATGTACACCTACTGTGTACCCACAAAAAGAATATTTTAAAGGAGGCTAAGGAGATGTGACAACTAATGCAACCTGTGATCTAAGATTTTTTTTTTTGCTACAAAGGATGTTACTGAGAAATGTAAAAATTTGCAGGTCTGTAGATTAGATTGTAGTGTTTGGTTAATGTTAGCTTCCTGATTTTGTTAACTGTCCTATGGTTTTATAAGAGAAGGTATTTGTTTTAAAGTATTTGATATGGCTTGGATTTGTGGCCCCACCCAAATCTCAGGTCAAATTTATAATCTCTAATGTTGGAGAAGGTGCCTGGGGGAGGTGATTGGATCATAGGAGCAGATTTACCCCTTGATGTTCTCATGATAGCGAGTCGGTTATCACAATATCTGGTTGTTTAAAAGTGTGTAGCACCTCCCCCTTCACTCTGTTTCTCCTTCTAGGCCACATGTGATGTGCCTGCTTCCCCTTTGCCTTCCACCATGACTGTATGTTTCCTGAGGTCTCCCCAGCCATGCTGCCTGTACAACCTGCAGAACCATGAGTCAATTAAACCTTTCTTCTTTATGAATTACCCAGTCTCAGGTAGTTCTTTATGGCAATACCAGAATAGACTGAAACAGTATTTAAGTATAAGTAGGCATCATTTTTAGAGCTTCCTCTCAAATGATTCAGATATGTGTGTGTCCATGCATGCACACACAAGTGCACATAGAAACACAGAGAGAGAGAGAAGAGAAAGCAAATGTGGTAAAATGTTAATTTTGAAAAATCTTCTTTAAAAGCTTGTGAGAATTTGTTGTATTAGTCTTATAACTTTTCTGTAAACGTGAAAATGTTTGTTTAAAATTAAAATGTAATTTCAGAATCCATAAAAAGCAGCAATAATGGATAAGTTCCTATTAAAAGAGTCAATCAATTTGTTTAAAATGCATGTTATTACTTTAGCTATTCCCTCAAAGTCTTATTTTTGGAATAAATAATTTGATATATGTTATAATTGTGCACATGTATGAAGAAAATCAACCATTTGGAATATATGTGCTCTTTTTTTAATTGGAAGCCAGAAAAACAGATATATAAGTGCAATCCTAGAATGTGGATACTGAAAACTTTGCACTCATTTCATGAAATCTGGGTCTGTAAATGCCTTTTATAATTTTCATTCAATAATACAACTTGAACAGATACATATTTGGGGCATCATAACATTTCTTCATAAAAGTCTTATGATCTGCCTTCACTACCTTCTGTTATTTAGCCTTGTAGAGAAGAGGCAGCTTTGATTCTTGTTCTTTGTAGGTAACCTGGTATTTCTATTCTGTACTTGTAGGATTTTTCCCTTTATCCTATTGTGGTATCCTAGGAAGATATTTGTTCTTTGTCCCCAATTTTTGGACCCTTCGGAGTGAAGAGTGTGTCTCTTGTATGCTAAGGACATGACTTGAAGGGAAGGCACCAGATGGCTTCAAGATTTGGCTGGTCTCCAAGAAGACCAAGCCTGGATTAGAAATTGAATTTTCAGTTCCATCTGAAACCTGCAAGGAGAGCACACAGACTGGAGATTGGGTTAATCACCAATGGCTAATGATTTAATTAATTATGCCTATGTAATGAAGCCTCTATAAAAACAAAACAAAACAAAACAAAAACCCTAAATGATGGGGTTCAGAGAGTTTCCAAGCTGGTGGGACACACTGAGATGCTAAGAGGGTGGTGCACCAAGAAAGGGGATGGAAACTTTACACCAGCCACCCTGACCCCTATACCTTATCTTAATGCAATTTTTCATTTGGCTGTTTCAGAATTGTATGTACACTTTGTAATAAACTGATAACATGAGAACACTTTCCTGAGTTCTGTGAGTCCTTCTAGAGAATTATCAAACTTAGAGTTGGGGAGTGGAGTGGTCACAAGCCCTGGTGGAAAAGAACAACAGACAGAAGTACCCGAAATCCGGCATGACCTCCTGGATGGAGCACAGACACCCCACCAGCCTGGACCAGTCAAGCTTTAATGTAAAAGAGAAGTAAACCACTGTGCTCTTTAGATCTCTTTGTTACAATTTCTTAGCCTATGTCCTACCTAATACAAAAAGGGAACTTGTTATAAGGAAACATGGAAGGACATATAAAATTAAATCTAGAAAATCGTAAAGAACTAAACCTTTGTCTGACTGTCTCTGGTTCCCACACCCCCCCTGGCAGCATGTAATATTTTGTCTCTATTTCTTTTTGCATGCCTATGTTATCCTGCTTCCTCTAGAGATTGGCTTTTTATGTTGTCTATATAACCTGTAGAGAATGACCATCTCACTGTCCCCAAGTTTGCATGTTCCTCCAAGTCTATCTAGTTTTCTTTTCAGCCCAATTCCAAGTTAACAGAAGAATGCAGTTGTATCAACTTGGGACTAGCACCTGCCTCTGTCTCAAACTATAGTCCCAACCGCTGTGTCACACAGATCAAACATAGTTGTCAGAGGGCATGAAGAATATAGTAATTATAGAAATCAGGTCATTGCAAACTTAATCACTTAAAAAGTATAAAATCTGTCTTTCTGCACTCTCCCTCTTTCATCATTTGCATACAGAGGTACTATACTCAAACTATCCGCTTCCTCGACCTCACCATCCCCATGCTGTAGGTAAACAAGGACCGAGGTATTGAAATTGATGTAACTGTTCCCCTCATATCCTTCAGCTTCTAGCCACATGGAAGGTATCCTCTCTAAGAACCCTTAAATTATTATGAGTAAATCTAGTTTTGGGGTAGATTTCCAGGTTTTCACTGGAAATTAAATACAGAATGCCCAGTTAAATTGGGATTTCAGATATTTTTTTTTAGTATAAACACATTCTAAATGTTGTATGAGACATACTAAACATTTTTGTTGTTTACCCCAAATTAAAATGTGAGTGTCCTCTACTTTTATTTGTTAAATGTGACAACGTTAACCCGTAAAAAATGTTCTTTTTCCTCAGCTTCAGAAGCTTCTTCCTGTAACGTCCTTGCTCTACAGTGATACTATTTTTCTCATCTTTTTCTAGGATGCCTGGATTCCACAGGCTCAAATGCTGCTTTCTCAGAACAAAAGTTATAGAACTCCTAGAGTTCAGTAGTCATGCCCTCCAAAGAGGTTCCCTAGCAGGCCATCCCTGTTCTTTCTTTCACTTTGCTGCCATGATCCAGGGCTTGCTTTATTTTCCCTCAGGGGCCGGGTCCCCAGCCCAACCCCAAACCAGCCAATATCATCATAATTTCTACAGAGATAACACTTGTTCATAAAGAAAACAGAACATATTTCTTTCTCTTTGTCTGAAGCATTTCCATACCCAAAGCATTTCCATACCCATACCCTTTGCAAAGCAAAGGAGAAAGGAGGCTGCTTCCCTCTTAGGCTGAGATGGGATAGGATCCAGGGATTCCATCCCATCAGACTGAAGAGGTTAGTTCAAATGTCGTTTCATCTCTGCAGGGCCACTTTCACTTCCCCAGTGCCATTCCACCAACAGCCTTTGCTGCAATGCTGGAAGGCCTTTGGTTTACTACGTTGGTATTATATGACTCTAACAGCTGATTCTGCACCACAAATCAATCATCCTGAAAGGAAGCTCCCAAATGTAACCCCAGCATCATGCTTCTTTTTCTGGAATGGGAGTACCATTCCTAACAAAATAAATTGAGAATCCAGGAAAATGTTCAAGTAATGCTTTACTTCCAGCAAAACAATAAATTCCAACTCACCAATAGCTCATGGGCTGGTAGAATTAAGGAGTGGTTTTCCTCGTTTATTCAACGTGTTAGAGAAAGTGAAGGTGTTTACTCAGGAGAACAGGCTATTATGAAAAGACATGGTAACTGATACTTGTCTTCAGAGATCAGGTATGAGTTGTCTCCTTATAAAAGGAGACTTGGGCGCAGAATAAAAGTTATTGGGATATGGATTTGATTCATTATCTTACTCACCTTTTTCTACCCTGAAATACTGATCCAGGAATTGTGATACAGGCTATAATGAGGGTTTCTTGGATGAAGTTCGGAATAGGTGAAATCAGATTGAAATTTGTGTTTCTTGTTCTACGTGTGGCAGGATATTTATATTTGAGGAAAGACAGCTCTTTAGTAAAAATGCATTTTCTTGGGCTTTCAGGTTATGCAAAGCAAAAGAGAAACTGGGTATGGAAATGCTTGAGACAAGGAGAAAGAAATCTGTTCTGTTTTCTTTATGAACAAGTGTTATCTCTGTAGAAATTGTGATGCTATTGGCTGGTTTGGGGTTGGGCTGGGGACCCGGCCCCTGAGGGAAAATAAAGCAAGCCCTGGATCATGGCAGCAAAATGAACGAAAGAACAGGGATGGCCTGCTAGGTAACCTCTTTGGAAGGGCATGACTACTGAACTCTAGGAGAAACGGTGCTTCTTTGTTTCAGGATTTCCTTTTTTGAATTATAGTCTCATATATGCTTATCTATGCATATATCATCTCATAATAAGCTTGAGTAAAGTTTTTATAAAATGCTACAGCTGTGCTATAGGCAATTAAAGGTTAGGAGTCATGCCAATCTTTGAGGCATACCTAAAGTAGGAAGCAAACAGTAACCAGATGAAGTGTTTACAAGAATATAATAGGTGATGACTAGAGAAGTCAGAAACAGTCTTTTTGTGGAGAAAAGTGAGCAACAACCAGCTAAAAATAGTATGCTCATGTTTATTGAGCCAGACATTTTCGAACTCACAAGTTCTAAACATTTTCACAAATTATCTCATATAATCTAGGGAATATTATTATTCCTGCTTTCTAGGTAGGAAAACAGGCAAAAAGATGCTAAATAACTCGATCAAGTTCAAACAGGGCAGTAAGTGGCAGAGCCAAGGTACATATTCTGGCCGCCTTACCTCAGAGTCAGTAACCTCAACCAATATAATATCCTGTGTACATGCCCTCCCACCCCCTGTGATGTGGGTGTGATATTACCCTCTCCCACTGGATTTTATGAACCACCTCGCGTGGTGGGGCGGGGGTGTGTGTACATCCCTTCCCTGTGATGTGGGGAGTGGTATCACCCTCTCCCCCTACCCGGATATTATGGACCACCACCCTCCGCGAGGTTGTCCGTAATATCCAGGGTGAGACAGGGTGATATCACTCACCACATCGCTGGGGGGTAGGGTGTTGTACACCGATCCCGCGAGGTGGTTTGTAATATCCAGGGGGGAAAGTGTGATATTACTCCCCATATCGTGGGGAAGTAGGGTGTACACCCTCGACCACGATACGGTTTGTAATATCCAGGGGGGAGAGGGTAATATTACCCCCCATATTGTGAGGGGGGTGTACAATCTTTTGCAATACCTACCTTGGAATTAGGAGTAAACTTTTCCTAGAATATTTTGAATAATTTCATGGGGTGTACACCTACTGTGACATTAGGAGTAACATCTCCCTAAAATATCACAATTAATATCACAAGGTGTAAACCCACTATGACATTAGGTGTAATATCTCAGTAGGATATTACTAATATAACTGGGGGTGTACCCCGTGTGATATTAGAAGTAATAACATCTCCTTTGGATAATACAAATAATAACAATAATTACAATAATAATATTTAATATGATATTCATAATACACTAGGGGAATCTTATTCCTAAAGTCACACTGTGTACACACCATGCATGTACACCCTGTGATATTATTCATAGTATCCTAAAAAAATGTTACTCCTAATGTCACAGTGGGTGTACACAGTATGTACACTCTGTGATATTATTTGTAATATCCTAGGGGGTGTTATATGGGTGTACACTCTGTGATATTATCTGTAATAACTTAGGTGATGTTACATTTAAGGTCACAATGGGTATACACAATGTTTGTACATCCTGTGTTATTATTCATAATATCATAAGAGGATGTTACTCCTAATGTCACGGTGAATGTACACAGTGTATGGGTACTCCCAGTGATACTAAAAGTAATATTCTAGAGCGGTGTTACTCCTAATGTCACAGTGAGTGTACACCATGTTTATACACACCCTGTGATATTATTTGTAATATTCTGATGAGATGTTACATTTAATGTCACAGTGGGTATACACCCTGTGATATTATTTGTGATATCCTAGGTGGATGTTACCCCTAATGTCACAGTGGGTGTACACTATGTGTATACAGTCTGTGATATTTTTTGTAATATCCTAGGGGGATGTTACTCCTAATGTCGCATTTGGTGTACACCATGCGTGTTCACCCTGTGGTATTATTTGTAAAATCCTACGGGGGATGTTATGCCTAATTTCACAGTAAGTGTACACCATGTGTGTGCAACCTGCGATATTATTTGTATAATTATAGGGGGTGTTATTCAAATGTCACTGTGGGTGTACACCATATTTGTACACCCTGTGATAATATTCATAATATTTTAGGGAGATTTAACTACTAATATCACAGTGGTTGTACAACCTGTGATATTATTCATAATATCCTAGAGAGATATTACTCCTAATATCACAGTGTGTGTACACCCTGTGATATTATTCATAATATCATTGGGGAATAGTACTCCTAATGTCACAAGTGATGTATAACCTGTGATATTATTCATTATATTATAGGGTGATGTTACTCCTAATGTCACAGGGGGAATACAACCTGTGATATTGATCATAATTTCTTAGGGAGATGCTACTTTTAATTTCACAGGGAGTGTACACGCTGTGATATTATTCATAATATCCTAGTGGTTTGTTACTCCTAATGTCATGGGGGTGTACACTCTGTAATATTATTCATAATATTTTAGAGGAATGTTACTCCTAATGCCACAGGGTATGTACACCCTGTGATACTATTCGTAATATCGTAGGGGGATGTTACTTCCAATGTCACAGGGAGTGTACATTCTGTGATATTATTCTTTATATCCTAGGTGGATGTTACTCCTAATGTCACAGAAGGTGTACACCCTCTGATATTACTGGTAATATCCTAGGAGGATGTTGTTCCTAATGTCACAATGGGTGTACATCCTGTGATATTATTCATAATATCCTAGGGAAATGTTACTTCTAATTTAAAGGGGGTTACATGATATGTGTGCAAACTGTGATATTATTCATAATATTTTAGAAGACATTTACACCTAATGTACACAGGGTGATGTGATATTATTCATAATATCTTAGGAGGATGTTACTTCTAATGTTACTGTGAGTTTTCACCCTGTGATATAATTTGTAATATCCCGGGGAGATAATACTGCTAATATCACAGTGGGTGTACGCCCAAATATATTATTCATAATATCCTGGGAGATATTACTGCTAATACCACAGTGGGTGTACACCCGGAATATTGTTCACAATATCCTAGGGAAATATCACTCCTTATATCACATGGTGTACCCCTGGGACATTATTCATAATATCCTGAGGAGATATTACTCCTAATATCATAGTGGCTGTACACCATGTGTGTACACCCTGAGACATTTTTCATAGTATCCTGAGAAGATACTACTCCTAATATCACCATGGCTGTACACCATGTGGGCACACCCTGGAATATTATTTGTAATATCCTGGAGGGCTATTAGTCTCCTAATATCACAGTAAGTGTACACCATGTGTGTACACCATAGGATATCATTCATACTATCCAGGGGAGATATTACCCTCATAATATTACATTGGGTGTACACCATGTGTGTACACTCTGGATATTATTTATAATACCCTGGGGAGATATTACTTTCCTAATACCACAGTGGGTGTACAATGTTTGTGCACAATGTGGGATATTATTTATAATATCCTGCAGAGATATTACCCTCCTAGTATCACAGAGGGTGTACACCATGTGTGTAACCCTGGGATATTATTTGTAATATTTTAAGGAGATATTCATCTCTCCTAATATCACAGTGCTTTTACACCTTGTTTGTACATCCTGGGATATTATTCATAATATCCTGGGAAAATATGACTCTCCTAATATCAAAGTGAGCATACACTATGTGTGTACAACCTGGAATATTATTCAAAATATTCTGGGAAAATATTACTCTCCTAATATCACAGTGGGTTTACACCATGTGTGTACATCCTGAGAAATATTCGTAATATTCTGGGGAGATATTACCCTCCTAATATCACATTACACCCAATATCGCAGAGGGTGTACATTCTTTCTTTGATATTATTCCTAATATACATGGGAGAAGAAAATGATATTGCTCCTAATATCGCAGGGGTTGTACACCCCACTTGTAATATTGTTTCTAATATGTAGGGGGAGAGAGAATTGTATTATTCAAGATATCTCAGGGGGTGTACCTTCCCCAATGATATTGTAATTAATATCCAATGAGGAGAGAATGACATTACTCTCAATATTGCAGGTGGTGTACACCCCTTCTGTGTCATTGTTCCTAATATCTAGGAGGGGAGTGGATGATGTTACTCCCTATATCACGGGAGATATACACCCCCCTTGTGATATTGTTCCAAATATCCAGAGGGTGAGAGGATAATATTACTCCCAATATCGCAGGGGGTGTACACCTCCCTTATGATATTGTTTCTAATATCCACAAAGGCAGAGGATGATATTACTCCCAATATTGCAGTTGGTGTACACCTTTTCTGTGATATTGTTCCTAATGTCTTCAAGAGGAGAGGATAATAGTACTTCCGGTATCCTAGTGCATGTACACCTTCCTTGTAATATTGTTCCTAATACCCAGGGGAAGAGGTGATGATATTACTGTCAATATCGCAGAAGATGTACACTCCCCCGTGATATTGTTCCTAATATTTAGAGGGAGAGGGAATAATATTACTCCCAAGATCACAGGAAGCGTACAACTCCTGTGACATTGTATCTAATATCCAGGTGGGGAGAGGATGATATTACTCAAAATATCACAGTGTGTGTATACCCTGTGACATTATTCATAATATCTTAGGGGAATGTTACTTTTAATGTCACAGGTGACGTATAACCTGTGATATTATTCTTTATATTCTAAGGTGATGTTACACCTAATGTCACAGGCTGTGTACACCCTGTGATATTAATTGTAATTTTCTAGGGGGATGTACACCCTGTAATATCATTTGTAATATCCTAGGGGGATGTTAGTCCTAATGTCACAGTTGGTGTACACCCTCTGATATTATTTGTAATATATTAGAGGAATGTTATTCCTAATTTCAAAGAGGGTGAACACCTTGTAATATTATTTGATATTCTACGTGGATGTTACTCCTAATGTCACAGAGAGTGTATACCCTGTGATATTACTGGTAATATCCTAGGGGGATGTTACTCCTAACGTCACAATGGGGTTACACCCTGTGATATTATTCATAATATCCTAGGGTGATGTTACAACTAATGTCACAGGGGTTGTACTTCCTGTGATATCATTTGTGATATCTTTGGGTGATATCACTTATAATGTCACAGGGGGCATACACCTTGTGATTTTCTAAAAGTTTGTTACTTGTAATGTCAAAGGGGGTGTACATTCTGTGATATTATTTGTAATATTCTAAGGAGATATTGCTTCAAATATCACAGTGTGTGTACACCAATATTATTCATAATATTTTAGGAAGATGTAACTTCTAATATCACAGTGGCTGTATACCATTTGTGTACACCCATTTGAAGTACACTCATGGGTGTGTGATGTTCCCCTTCCTGTGTCCAAGTTTTCTCATTGTTCATTTCCCACCCATGAGTGAGGACATGCGGTGTTCGGTTTTCTGTTCTTGTGATAATTTGCTGAGAATAATAGTTTCCAGCTTCATCCATGTCCCTACAAAGGACATGAACTCATCCTTTTTTATGGCTGCATGGTATTCCATGGTGTATATGTGCCACATTTTCTTAATCCAATCTGTCATTGATGGACATTTGGGTTGGTTCCAAGTCTTTGGTATTGTGAATAGTGCGGCAATAAACATACGTGTGCATGTGTCTTTATAGCAGCATGATTTATAGTCCTTTGGGTATATACCCAGTAATGGGATGGCTGGGTCAAATGGTATTTGGCTGATATAATTCTTTTTTTTTTTTTTTTTTTGAGATGGAGTCTCGCTCTGTCACCCAGGCTGGAGTGCAGTGGCGAGATCTCCATTCACTGCAAGCTCCGCCTCCCGGGTTCCCGCCATTCTCCTGCCTCAGCCTCCCGTGTAGCTGGGACTACAGGCGCCCGCCACCGCGCCCAGCTAATTTTTGTATCTTTTTTTTGGTAGAGACAGGGTTTCACCGTGTTAGCCAGGATGGTCTCGATCTCCTGACCTCGTGATCCGCCCGTCTCGGCCTCCCAAAGTGCTGGGATTACTGGCGTGAGCCACCGCTCCCGGCCTGGCTGATATAATTCTTAATATTGCACCACCTTGTACTGCCTTGTACACCACCCTGTGATATTGTTCCTAATATTTAAGGGAAAGAGGATGATATTACTCCCAATATTGCAGGGGGTGTTCACCCGCCCAGTGGTATTGTTTCTAACATCAAGGGAGGGAGAGGATGATATTACTCCCAATATCGCAGGGGTTTACACCCCCCATGTTATGCTTTTCCTAATATTCAGGGAGAAAGAGGACGATATTACTCTCAATATTGCAGGGAGTGTGCACACCTTCGTTATATTGTTCCTAATATCCAGGAAAGCAGAGAATGATATTACTCCCAATATTGCAGAGGATGTACACCCCCGCTGTGATATCATTCCCAATATTCAGGGGTGAGAGGATGATATTACTCCCCATATCGCAGGGGGTGTACACCCCGCCTGTGATATAGTCCCTAATGTCCAGGGTGGAAGAGGATGATATTACTCCAAATATCACAGAGGGTATACACCCCCTCACATTGTTTTTTAATATTTAGAAAGAGGATGATATGACTCCCAATATTTCAAGGGGTGTATATCCCTTCCATGATATTGTTCTTAACTTCCAGTAGGGGATAGAGTGACATTACTCCCAGCATCACAGGGGGTATACACCGTTCTCTAATATTTTTCTTAATATTCAAAGGTGGAGATAGTGATATTACTCCCAATATGGCAGAGGGTGCAAAACCCCCTGTGATTTTTTTTAATATTCAGGGTCGGAGAGGATGATATTACTCTCAATATTGTGGGGGGTGTACAACCACTGTGATATTGTTTCTGATATTCAGGTGAGGAGAGAATATTACTCCAAATATCACAGGGGGTTTACACCCCTCCTGTAATATTGTTCCTAATATCCAGGTTGAGAGAAGATATTACTCCCAATATGTCACTGGGTAGACATCCCCATTGTGATATTGTTCCTAATATCCTGGGAAAGAGAAGATAATATTACTCCTAAGAAGATGTACACTCCTGTACACCCCACCTATGATAATTTTTCTATTACCAAAGGGGGAAGAGGATGATGTTACTCCTAATATTGCAGGGAGTGTACACTGCCCTTGCGATATTGTTTCTACTATTCAGGTTGGGAGAGGATGATATTACTCCAAATATGTTAGGGGTGTACATGCCCTTCATGATATTGTTTCTAATATCCAGAGTGGAGAGGATGATATTACTCCCCATAGTGAAGATGGTGTATGCCCACTTGATAACATTGTTTTTAATATATAGGCGTGGAAAGGATGATATTACTTCCAATGTCACAGGAGGTCTACAGCTCCCCTGTGATACTGGTCCTAATATACATCTGGGGAGAGGATAATATTGATCCCAATATCGCAAGGGGTGTACACCTTCCCTTTGATATTTTTCCTAATATCCAAGAGCAGGAGAGAGTAATATTACTTCCAATATCACAAGGATGTACAACTCCCCTGTGATATTGTTCCTAATATCCAGGTGGGGTAAAGGATAATATTAGTCCATAATTCACAGGGGGTGTACACTTTCCCTGTGATACTGTTTTTAATATCCTGGTAGGTAGAGAATGATATTACCCCAAATATCTCAGGGGGTGTACACCACCACCTGTGATATTTTTCCTAATGTACAGCAGAAAGAGGAAGATATTACTCCCAATATCACAGGCTGTTTAAACACCACCTGTAATGTTGTTTCTTATATCCGGGGGGGGAGAAGATGATATTACTGCCAATATCACAGAGGAGGTACCATCCACCCTGTGATACTGTTTCAATAGCATGCAGGCAGGGAGAGAAAGACATTACTCCCAATATTCGAGAGGGTGTACACATTCCCTGTGATATTGTTCCTAACATCCAAAAGAAAGATATTAAGAGTAATATCACAGAAGGTGTATACTCCCCTCTGTGATATTGTTTCTAATATTTAGGGGAGGAGAAGATGGTATAACTCCCAATGTCACAAAGGGTGTACCCCCTCCCCCTTGTGATATTGTTCTTAATATCAAGGCGGGGGAGGAGAGAAAGACATTACTCCCTTACTCCCAATATTCCAGGAGGTAATGTCTACACCTCCCCTGTGATATTGTTCCTAATATCCAAAAGGGAGAGGATGATATTACTCCCTATATCGCTGGGGTGTACACCTCCCCTGTGACATTGACTCTAATTTCCAGGGAAGGAGAAGATAATATTACTCCCAATATCTGAGGGGATGTACGCCCCCCCTTTAATATTGTTTTTAACATCCAGGAGAAGAGAGGATATTACTCCAGATATCTCAGGGGGTGTACACACTCCCTGTATATTGTTCCTAATATCCAGGAGGGAGAGGATGATATTACTTCCAATATTGCAGGGAGTGTACACCCCCTCTGTGATATTGTTCCTAATATTCAGGAAAGGAGAGTATGATATTACTTGCAATATCACAGAGGGTATAAATCCCCCTATGATATTGCTCTTAATATTCAGTGGGGAAGAGGATATCACTCCCAATATCGCAGGGATGTACACCTTTGCTGTTACATTATTTCTAATATGCAGTGGTGGAGTAGGTGATATTACTTTTCATATCGCGGAAAGTGTACACCCCACTGTTATCTGGTTCATAATATGCAGAAGGAGTGGGGGTGACATTACTCCCCATACCGCTCATATTGCGGAGTGTGTACACCTTTCTGTGATCTGATTCGTAATATCCAAGGGAGGGGAGGATGATATTACACCCAATATCGCATGGGGTGCACACCCCTTTTGTGATATTGTTCGTAATATCCTGGAAGGGAGAGGGTGATATTATTCCCAATACTGCAGGAAGTGTACACCCGCCCTGTGATATTGTTCCTAATATCAGGTGGGGGTGGGGAGTATTATATTATTCCCAATATCGCAGGGGGTGTCCAACCTCCTGATATATTACTTCTAATACCCACGTGGGTAGAGGATATTACATTCAATATCACAGTGGGTGTATGCCTCCCATGTGATACTGTTTCTAATATCCAGGGGAAAAGAGGATGATATTACTCCCAATATCTCAGGTGCTGTACACTACCTATGTGATATTTTACCTAACATCCATGGGAAAGAGGATGATATTACTCTCAATATTGCAGGAAGTGTACAGTGATATTATTCATAATATTTAGGGGGTGAGAGAACAATATAATTCCCATTATCACAGGGGGTATTCACCTTTCATGTGACATTGTTCCTAACAACCAGTGGGGTGGATAATATTACTTCCAAAATCTCAGGGGGTGGACACATTCCCTGTGATATTGTTTCTAACATCCAGAGAGAAGAGGATGATACTACTCTCAATATCACAGGGGGTCTACACCCCTTCTGTGATATTGTTTTCCATATCGAGGGGGGAGATTAGGATACTACACCCCAAATCGCAGGGGGTGAACACCTCCCCTGGGATATTGTTCCTAATATCAAAGAGGGGAGACGATATTATTCCCAATATCGCAGTAAGTGTCCACCCTTTTTATGATATTGTTCCTAATATCCAGGGAGAGAGAGGATGACATCACTCCCAATATCACGGTGGGTGTACACCTCCCCTATAATACTGTTTTCAATATCTACGTGGGGAGAAGATAATATTACCTTTAATATTGCATGGGGTATACACCCCCCTTATAATATTTCCCTAATATCCAATGGGGGAGAGGATGACATCACCCCCAATACCGCAGCGGGTGTACACTCATTCTGTGATATTGTTTCAAAAATCCAACGAGGGGGAAGCTGATATTACTCCCAATATAGCAAGGAGTGTACAACATCCCTGGGATATTATTCCTAATATCCAGGGTGGGAGAGGATGATATTACTCCTAATATTGCGGGGGGTGTTCACCCCCACTGTGATATTGTTCCTAATTTCATGGGGGGAGAGAGGATGATATTACTTCCAATACCACAACAGGTGTACACCCCCTACGTAATATTGTTCCAAATATTAAGGAGGCAAAAGGATGATATTACTCCCAATATCGCAGGAAATGTACACCTCTCATGTGATATTGTTTCTAATATCCAGTACGGGAGAGGATGATATTGCTCACAGTATCACAGGGGTGTACACCCCCCATGTGATATTGTTCCTAATCTCCAGGCGGAAAGAGCATGTTACTCCCAAAATCGCAGGGATTGTACAAACCCTGTGCAACATTGTTCCTAATATCCAATGGGGGAGAGGATGTTATTACTCCCAATATCAGAGAGGATGTACACACCCACTGTGATATTGTTTTTATTATACAGGGAGGGAGAGGATGATATTACTTTCAATATCGCAGAAGGTGTATATCCCCTTGTGATATTGTTTGTAATATCCATGAAGGGAGATAATATTACTCCCCAAAGAGTAAATACCCTGTGTGTCCACCCCCCTGTGATATGATTTGTAATATCTGGTGGGGAAGAGGGTGATATTCCTCCCCATATCGCGAGGGGGGGTACACTCCCCTGTGATATGGTTTATAATATCAAGGGGGGGAGAGGGTGATATTACTTCCCATATCTCAGGGGGCGTACACCCCGCTGTGATATGGTTCATAGTATCCAGGGGGTGAGAGGGTGGCCTCAAGGGATCCACTTGCCTTGGCCTCCCACAGTGCTGGGATTACAGGCATGAGTCATTATGCCCACCTGCATTATTTTTTATTGTTGCATTGTTATTTTATTTTAAGAATATTTTTTATCTGCAGTTGGTTGAATCCACAGATACAGAACCAGTAACTATAGAAGGGTGACTATATTCACGCCCTTGGGTCATTCCCTACCCCTGAACATTGCCTGACCCTGTTGACTTGATTCTAACAAATGTAATATGGTAAAAATAATGGGATGTCACTTTCAAGATTAGGCTATGCCCTTTCTCACTTGTTCACCCTGATGGAAGTCAGCTGCTACGTTGTGAGCAGCTGGCATGGAGCCAATGTCCGTGGGCAACAGCTGGCAAGAACCTGAGCCCTGCCAACAACCACATGAGTGAAAGCTATCTTAGTTTGGGCTGATAAAAAAAAGTTCATAAACTGGGTGGTTTATAAGCAATAACATGTGCTTTGCACAGTTCTGGAAGCTGGGGAGTATAAAATCAAGGCACTAGCTGATTTGGTGGCTTGTGAGTGTCTGTTCCTCATAGAGGGCACCTTCTTGCTGCATCCTCACATGGTGGAAGAGGCAAACAAGCTGCCTTGGGCTTCTTTTATAGGGGCACTAATTCCATTCTCAAGGGCTTGGCCCTCAAGACCTAATCACCTCTCAAAAGGCCCCACCTCCTAATACCATCGCCTTTGAGGTTAAGACACCATCATGTGAATTTTGTGATGACACAAACATACAGACCACAGCAGATGCAATCCCCTCCCAGTTGAACATTGAGGTGACTAAAGCCCTGGCCCACACCTTAACTGCAGACTTGTGAGAGACCAAGGGCAGGCCAGAGGACCCAGCTAAGCTATACCTGGATTCCTGCCCTACAGGAACTGTGAGATAATAAATGTTGTTTTAATGTGTTGTGCAGCAACCAATAACTAATACAGTTGACAAATTTAAACTTAGATAACCTGGCTTTGAACACCATGTTATAGCCACCATGTTCTACTAGGAATTGGTATTCTTGGCTTCCCTCACAGAGACCAACATTTACAGCCAGGCCTAGTGTGTTGCCTTTGCTTCCCAGGGGCCCAGATGGTCTAGCACGGGAGTCTAGAACACAGCATACGCCACAATCAGCTCTAAGGTACTAAACAAAGATTCCTGTCTTCTTGCTTGCACCACAAGATCATACTGATCATTCCTGTTGGATTGTGACTCAGAAATTCAATTCTTCTTACCATTTCATTTGTTTTCGTTCTCCACTTTCTTTTTTCCATTGCTTTCAAGCTCTATTTTGCTCTTATCTACTCTTAAGTCTATTTTCGTCTTCATTTCTACCTTCTCTCTCCTGTAAACTGTTTTCTCCTGCTTCTGCTTTCACTTACAGAAGAAGGCACTATTTACTTTCTGGAGATATTAACATTGGTCTGAGAAGGACTGTTTTTCTGGAAATAGCATCAGGAAGAAAAACACAGGTGGGGGGTGGCCTAGGGGAGGGGCAAGAGAACCCTCTTTAGTGGTTTTCTTGTTGTTGTTTTTGTTCCCACCCACCTCTCATATCAAAACATCCCCTATGGCAGTTAAAAGCTGTTGGCTACCCCAATTAAAGTGTTTTTGTAGAAACTGTCAGAAATAGTTCCAAGAGCACTTTTAAGTTATTACATGTGGGTTGCATAAGCACTGGAGACTCATTAAAACATTCAACATATGATATGAATTAAGTGACAAATCAGTGAGTCAAAGCTTTGGCTTTTCAGTGTGACTAATGTGATCCTCTGAAATCTAGGTGCCCTGCAAAAAAACATATCTTAAAAAAAAAAAAAAATTAAAGAGTATGTTTTGTTCCCTCTAGGAATCCATACTCACAGCTTTAAAAAAATATGGATATAACTATTTTGCATTTGGATTAATCGTGCTTTTAAATATATCTGTAACTAACAGAACCAGTCACATTACAAATTGAATCTGGGACACAAAAGTAATTGTTTATTTTGTTGAAACAAATCTTATACTTCCTTCAGAGCTCCATCCACTGGGTTGTGCAAAGCGGAGGAAAAGAAATCTGTTAAGCCATTTCCCTAAACCCAATGGACTGTAAGATTTAATAGCACCTTTCCATATTCCTTATGATAACCCAAGGGGCATATTGGGTGGGACATTTCTTCCTAGAGCTGCACAGACATTTAGCACCCCTACTTTCCCCCTTACCCCACTTCCTTCCCCTACAGAATGCCAGCAGCTGCCTCTCCTGGCATGGGGGCAACCTTAACATTTCCAAACACTCCCTTGAGGGTAACCTTATATATTTCCAAACACTCCCTTGAGGGTAAGTACTGCCCTCCCCGCTAAACAAAAACAACAAAAACCCTAACTGATGCTAAGGTCAGTACACTAGCGTGTCCAATCCATCCTTTCCCACCTCCTCTCCAAAGTAGCTTCTGAACTTTACAGGAAAAGGGATTAGTGAGAGTTCTTTGATGAATTCAATGTCCCTGGGTGCCCCAGTCTCCAAAGAAATGGTCATTATTCAGCTTATTGACCTTCCCAGTAACGACAACAGCTGGTGTCATTTATGAGCTGGTCTCCACATATAAAGTCAACTCTTGTTCACATATACTTAAATGAGAATTATTTTCAAATATAACACTTTAAATATAGTCTTACTGCAAAATTGATTTGTCCAATTATACCCTGGTAAAAATGAAGACATATTCTTATTTATCCTACACAAAAATTATATCCCTATGAAAAAGTAAAGAGACTTGTAAAAATACTTTTCTCAATTCCTATATGTCAGTGAAAATCAAACCCCAAAGGAAGAGTCTACTAAATTGAGAATTTAAGATAGCTTCAGAAGTAAAAGAACCTGTTATGTATCTATTAAAAAATAGAACATAAAATTAATACAAAAATATTCTGAATAAACCACATTAAAATTTTCCTCATTAGTGTAAGTATGCTGTAATTAATTCTTGTTCCACTGGGCCTTGGATCAAGCAGTTGGATTTGATAAAGCATAACTGTTTCTGAACAGAAAGGGGTTCTGGAAATCCTGACTTTGTCCACTAGTACAGCCTGAAAGTTTTCTAAGCAATCTTATCTTGGAAGATTATACTCAAGACTATTCTTTGAAATACCCATTGTTCAGAGTACCTAGCACAGTCTTTTCTGCAGGGCTCTGAGATTATATTCTTTGGAGAAACAAAGTCTAACCTGTTGCCTAAACTAGGGTTTTTTTAGGCAAGCTTCAGAGGGAAACAGAAATTTACTTGAGAATGAGGCTGAATAGCTGTGATCAATTTATTATAATACCAATACTATCAGAAGGAGAGGGAATAAAAATGTTCCATTAGCTATTTCCTAAGTGTTTAATCAAAGCTTCCTATAAACTGAGAACTTAATATGAACAGTGAGGGCAGTGATAACTCTCTGGAGTCTTTCCTTAAAATCTAAAATCTCTGAAATGTTTATATTAACTGAACTAAGGGAAGCTGAGTATCTCTTCCGATTTGACAGTTCTTCCCATGCAACTTTTATATTAGTGTTGAGCTAGTTTAAAAACATGGAGTATACCAAACAAATCGAATTACTTCTAGCATCTCCCTATGCTAATACCTATTGTGGCAGACATGGAAATGCACCCTTCCGATGTTCAGACTTGGGGCCTCCAGCTGTTAACTCCTTCAGATCTGCCTCAGTGCCCAGGTCATACTCTTCTTGGGATCACCCCAGCCAAGGACCAAGCAAGAATGTGGTATAATGATGTGTTAGTCTGTTTTGTATCACTATGAAGGAATACCTGAAACTGGATAATTTATAAAGAAAAGAAATTTATTTGGTTCACAGTTCTGCAGGCTGTATACGCAGGGGACCAGCATCTTCTTGACTTCTTGTGAGGCCTCAGGAAGCTTTTCCTCATGGCAGAAAGCAAAGGGAGAGTAGGTGGGTTACATGGCAAGAGACAGAGCAAAAGAGAGCAGAAGGGGCACTTTTTTTTTTTTTTTTTTTTTTTTTAACAGCCAGCTGTCACATGAACTAATAGAGCAAGAACTCACTCATTTCTGTGCGGAGGGCACTAAGGCATTCATTTGGGATCTGCTGCCATAACCCAAACACCTCCCATCAGGCCCCCCTCCAACATTGGTGGGGGAAGTCGGGCCACATTTAAACCTGACATTTGGAGGGGACAAACATCCAAACTATATTAAATGGCCTAAAATTTCACCTAATGTAAGACTCTTCTAACAGGCAATCCTTGCTCTGGACCTCTCTGTTGGGCTTTCAAAGCCCTGTCAGATTTTCATCATGATCTGCTAAGTTTTTCTGCTCAATTTTGCTTCCTGTCTTTTCCTTTCACAGGTATTACTTTTTAATACACCTTTTACACTCCTGTTTCTATCTCACTGTCTGCTTCTTACAGGATCCAATTGATACAGTGATTCCAGGAATGATTCAAAGAAACAAGTGGTAAGTTGAGACTTTGACACTGGACCCCTCATTGTCTGAATGACAAACAAGAGCCCACTGCAGGTGGCATATGGGGCATAATTAGTCCCTGGCACAATACAGTAGCCCAACTGCCAAAATACTTCACTGGTAGACAGTACTGGAACATAATACCAGATAAATAAGAATTTATTGACATTGGGGCATTCTCTTGGGATATACGATTAAACTCCCCAGAAAAGATCTGAGGAGGTAGAGCAAATTTGCTGCTAGGGTACCTCTAGACACCTGGAGAAAGTGATGGTCCATGCTGAGGAAAACTGAAATGCCTAAATTGTCATAGCAGACAATGGAGGAAGGCAGTAAGAGGCCTAGGAAAGCGGACATGCTGGAATGGATGTGAGATCAGAAAGCCTACCAGAAAAAATTATTTTCCACAGGAGGCCATGAGGACACATCATTCCCCAAGGTCATCAGGAATTTGCTAGTAAGTGGGGCACCAACATCACCAAGACATCCAGTTCTGGCTCTTCTCTACAGGTCAGTGCTGACTGTAGGAGAGGCTGTCATAGGACTTGACTCCTTAGTAACAATGAGGATCATGGGGCCCAAGAGCAAGAGAGGTTGAAGTAAAACTTAATCCTCAGTGCTGGGGGTGGGGTGGGTCACAATTATCATTGTGACCAACAATGTCAGAGCAGCAGCTAAGAGAGAATTGTGAAGATGGTTAATACAACACAGTGTCACTAGGAGCAAAATACATGGGCTTCCAATGAGGATGCTGCTTGATACATGCAATTAAAGGAAAGAATGGATGAACAGGAGGCTGAGGGTGGTCACACCAATAAAAAGTCACATTATCTTGCCCACTTCCTGGATCTGTGCCAGTTGTCAAGCTATCGAGACTTGTCTGGGTCTCAGGAAGAAATATCTTGTGATACCATGTCAAGTATGACATGTACTGATTCCCCTAGTCCTTCCCCAAAGAGATCCATTTCCACTTACTTGAATGACTGTACACTGGGAAAGGGAGTACCCATACTTCCTGGGAACTATTGCACACAGGATCAGAATTAACACTGATACCTAAAGATCTGAAGCAATATCATGACTCTCCTTTTGGAATGGAATCATACGGAGACCATGAGTCATGTCCATGAGTCTATTCAGAGTCTGCTCACAATGAGTCCACTGGGTTCACAAACCAATCCCGTGGACATTTACCCCACCTTAAAGTGTATAATTGAGATTGACATATTTCACAGTTGGAACAACTTCCATGTATTGTTCTTGGCCTATGGAGTAAGAACTATCATAGTGAGGAAGGCTAAAAAGAAGCCTTTAAAACTGCCTCTCTTGTCCAAGAGACATCTAAAGCAATATAATGTGCCTAGAAAATGGTGCAGATTAATGATACTCATAAAAATAAAAAAGATGCAGGGTTGATAGTTTCCATCATATCTCCATTTAATTCAACAGTCTGGCCTTTGTGAAAACTAGATGAACTATAACAGAAGAATGATTGTAGACTACCAAAAGTCTAACAAAGTAGCAGCCACAGTTGCAATTGACATGCCAAGCACAGTATCATTGATAAAGCAGGATAATATGCCTCCAGGTATATGGTATGCAGCTATTGGTTTGGAAAATTCATTCTTTTCTATCCTGATCAAGCAAGACAATTTAAAATAGCTCATGTCCTATGAAATAAATAGTTCATATCCATAAGAAATAAAATATCAATATACATTGAAACTTTTCCCCTGGACTATATTAACTATCCTACTCACACTTGCAGTCCAGAGATAGGAATCGTTTGGAAATCCTGTAGAATATTACATTGATTCATTATATCAATGACATCATGCTGATAAAACAGGTTTAGCAAGAGGTTATCAGCATGTTTAAGGTTTGTGCTCCAGAGAGTGAGAAATGAAACCTTGGAAGAATCACGGAGGGACCTGGTTCTTTATTTAAAGACATTAAGGGCCCATTGTTCGGAGGAGTGCTACAATATCCCTTCTAAAATAAAAGACAAACTGCAGCATCTTACATCCCACATGAAGAAGGAAAAAGCACAATGCCTAGGAGGCTGCTTTGGGTTCTGTAAGGCACATACTCTACACCTAGAAATATTTTTCTCATCCATAAACCAGGTGACATAAAAAGCTGCCAATTTTGCAACCTGGCAAAGGAAAGAGTTCTATAGCAGGACTGAGCTGTAGTGAAAATAGCTTTGACACTGGACTATACGATCTGGCAGAACCTATGATGTCAGAGGTGTCAGTGGTGGAAAAAGATGCAGTATGGAGTTTATAGAAATCTCAGTGGGAAAATTACAGTTCGGGTGTCTGGGGATCTAGATGAAGGCTGCAAGTCTTTCGAAAAATGGCCCTTATAATGCTACTGGTAAAGAGGAAATGCTTATTGTGGGACACTAAGTGACACAAAACAAAATGTACCTTGACTCCAGTCTGGGCAACAGAGCAAGACTCCATCTCAAAAAAAAAAAAAATGTGACTTGTTGGACACACCATGTTATAAGTTCTGGGAAGCTCAACTGTAATCCATCATAAGATAAAAGAATTACATTTGGGATGAAGCACAAAGAAGACCACAATCAATTTTTGGGAGCAGATAGCATACACTCTGACATCACCGTTAGAGTTGCATCAATACTTCTCCCTCAGCTCATACTGGTGACCATATGGAGCAGAGCTGTGGTCTTGATCAATAAGCTGAAGAAAGAAAAAAAATGGCTGAGCTTACTTTATGAATGTGTTGCCCACGTATGTGGATGAAAGCTGAAATTGGGCAGCAGCTTATATTACAATCTCATTAAATAATAGCCTTGAAGACAGCGGAGAGAAACAGTCTTCCTAGTGGGCAAAGCTTTGGATGGTGCACCTTGTCATCTACTTTCTTTAGAAGGAGAAGTAGCCTGGGGTTAGAATATAAATATACTTACAGGAAATGACAAACATCCTGGCTGGCTGGTCAGAGGCCTGAAAAGAATGAGTTTAGAAGATCGCAAATAATGAGTCCTGAGGATCTTAGAGGAACATGGATATACATATTGGTGTGGGCAAAAGTGTGAAGATATTTTTATCACACATCAATGTCCACAAGAAAGTATAATCTAAGGAGTAAGCACTAAAAACAAGTAGAAAAATTACTCAATTAGTTGACGTCAGCCTGTCTTTATTAGTGGCCACCTCGGTGCTGGTACAATCGGCACATGAACAAAATGGCCAGGGTGGCAAAAATGGAATATATGCACAGGTCCATCAGCATATATCCCCACTTACCACAGCTGATCTACCCGCTTACTGCCTTATCTGAAAGCTTAACCTGTGAAACTGATCCTTGATTTGACACTGAATCTTTAGGAGATCGAGAAAACACTTGGTGGTAAGTAGACTGCATTGAGATCTTTCCATTCTAGCAGTTCAATTTTATGGGAATATTTATTTTGGGAATGCATTCGCATTTTCTACTCACCAAGACTCATCCAGCACCAGTATCTGTGGACTTCCACCATGCTTGATCCACAGGTATGGAATATAATACAACATAGCATCCAAGTAGGACTTACTTCATGGCAAAGGTGGTGCAAGTCTGTGACCATAGGTTCCACTGGATGTATCACATGCTGCATGCCCAGAAGCTGGTGGCCTAACAGAGCACTGGAATGGCCTGCTGAAGGTTCAGTTGAAGTACCAGCTAGAAGACAATATTCTGCAAGAATGAGGTACTGTCTCTCAGGATGCAGAGTCCCTAGTAAGAACAATACTTGGGTCCAGGAAACAAGGGATGAAAACAGGAATATAATCCAACTTACCATTTTTCCCAATGACCTGCTGTGGGACATAGTATTTCTCATTCCTACAACTCTGAGCTCTGTGGAATTGGTAGTCCTAATTCCCAAACGTGGTATATTCTTGCTAGGGACACAGTGTCCCACTGAATTGAACTAAGCTCAGCAAGTGCCTGGGAACATGAGATTTCTAGAGTTCAGGGGCTAGTAGGCAAGAAAGGAATCAATGCTTTGTCAGAGGTAGCTAAATCCAAACAGCAGGAGGAGATAGGCTTGCTGTTACACAATGGGAGCAGGTAAGAATATATGTGGTACTTACGTGATCCACTTGAGCATCTCTTGGTAATCCCTTACCTTATAGTAATCATCAGTGAAAAAATGCAGCAGCACCTGCCTGAAAAGAAGATCACTACCAGGCGCTCAGACTTCCCAGGAATTAGGATGTTTACACCACCAGTATGACCACTGAGAGCAGTAGAGTAGTAGCTGACAGCAAGGGAAATTTAGAATGAATAGTGGAGAAGAGAGGCAATGGATTCAGTGTGGCCTCAGGACCCAAAGATGGGGAGTGTAGTTTGTCTCAATAACTTCCCACTTCTAAGATTTTTTTTTTTTTTAAGGAAGGAATGTGCGCTAGAACGCTGGAAAAGATGTTCCTGAAATGTGTATGGAGACTGGGTCCACATGGTGTAACAGGTGGACGGTGACAGGCATAGAGATATGCTGCTCAGATACCTCTTCAGGAAAGGACTTGTTTGTAGCCTAGCTGCAAGCAGTGTGGTTAGGTGGCAGCCTTCAACTGTTGACATCTTCATGTCCACCTCGGATTTTTAGTTGAGGCCACGCTCTTCTTGGGGTGGCTCTAGCCAGTGACTGAACAAAACTGTGGTACAAGGGTCTAGCCGTTTCAACCCATTGTAGGCCTCTTCATCTTTGTTCTGGAGCTACCCCTGCCCCATACTATTTCCTCCCTTTTCCTTTCACCTTGTTTATTCATAACTCTTTCTCAGTGTCTGCTTCCTGAAGGACCCAACTGACAAGTCCATTCTTTTCCAGCCCCATCTAGTTCTCCTCTGCTCAACCCTAACTTTCCTATTTCTGTCAATAATTGTAGAGGTCATATATTCATCAGGGCTCCCTAGAGGGACAGAACAGGATATATATAAACATATATATGTATATATATATCCTATTACATATATATCCTAATATAAATATATATATCCATACACACACACACACACACACACACACACACATAAAGGGGAGTTTATTAAGTATTAACTTACACAATCACAAGGTCCCACAATAGGCTGTCTGCAAGCCTGAGGAGCAAGGAGAGCCAGTCTGAGTCTCACAACTGAGTAATTTAGAGTCCAATGTTTGAGGGAAGGAAGCATCCAGCACGGGAGAAAGATATAGGCTGGGAGGCTAGGCCAGTTTCGCCTTTTCACGTTTTTCTGCCCGCTTTATATTCGCTGGTACCTGATTAGATTGTTCCCACCAGATTGAGGGTGGGTCTGTCTTCCCCAGTCCACTGACTCAACTGTTTGACAACAAACAGTTGTCAACAGTTTGGCAACACCCTCACAGACACACCCAGGATCAATACTTTGCATCCTTCAATCCAATCAAGTTGATATTCAGAATTAACCATCACAGATAGTATTGTGGGTTTTTAAATATATAAATACAAATGTTCATCTCCAGATCCATCTCCTGTGCCCTGTATTGGTACACCAAAGTGCACCATCAACAATGGCCAAATATCTTAAATATGAAATAAAATAGATAACACTATTGTATACTAGCAATTATCTTAAACGTATCTTGTGAATCAACTAATTCAATTCTTACAACTACTGCATGAATGGGTACTACTAGTATTTCCATTTAACAGACCAGGAAACGGCCACAGAATGTGAAGTTACTTGCCCCAATCACCCATAAATAATCAAAGGACTCAAGATTCAAACGTAAGTAGTCCATCTGCAGTGTTTTTATTCTTAATTCTCACACTTTGCCTCCAGAAAGGAGTGGAAGCACAGCATCCTAAAACTGTAATAGAGAAGTGTGTGGAGAAATCAGGCCTGGTTTATGAAAGATTTGATAACATAAAGATATTCTTGTTTTAGAAAGAGAGTTTCCAAAATAGTAAGTAGTTGAACTTTTACGTTTTGTTACTAGTGAAAAGTGAAGTTTAAAGAAACAATTTGTTTGATGCCCTAGTTCTGCATGCTGTACAAACTGCTACTTCCTACTCAGCCAGGCAATCTCCTTATTCTCAGGTCATATCAGTTGGTACCTTAACTTAAAAGACAGGCAACATAGTCTCTACAGAATTATTTTTTCCTCATTATTTCACTCTATTTATGATCTAATATTCTCCCATTCTCTTGGCTTGGATGTCTTGGAATTTATTAGGCACTTGACTCTTGGTCAAACTCTTATAAAAAAAAGTCTCAAGAAAATCTCTCACTTAAGATTTTCAAGGAAAGTGACAACTGACTACTAAAAAAAAAAAAAAAATTCCCAAAATGCAGTGAAATACTTTTAGATTAAAGTAAATTTGCCTAGACCCTAAACACTGCTAGGCTGCCAGTCAGCAGCGTGGATGTTAACTCGCTGGCGCGCATCTGTATGAACTACAATTCCCATCGTACACCGCGCCATTTCACCGCTAAACTACAATTATGCTTTCGTCATTTCCGTCAGCACAGGTGCTGGATTTCGGACTTTGTAGTTCATGCCAACTTCTTTTTAGTCGCCATTTTGATAAGAATACAGTGTGCCTGGATCGACTGCTTTGACTCTGGCATTATGATATGGTATCTGAAATAAATTAAAAGGATAACGCGTCAAGCCAATTGAGCGTCAAGTTTTTATGTATTTCAGTATCTGCCTTGTTCCTACTGTCGGTGCTCGGGAAGAGGAAGTGACGTACATCCGGTGTAATGGCGGCGCGGTGCAGCTTTAGGTAATTATCGAACTCCGCGGAGTCCCCGTAGGCACCGAAGCGGAGCGGGGGTAGCGGGTTGCCGGGTCGGGTGGGAAGTGAAAGACCCTGAGGAGTGGGTGCGGGCTCACTGATATGGCTGTGAGCGGCACTGGAGTGTGCGTGGGTCTTCCCGCCACGCTCGGGCCCGCGAGAGGGGTGTGAGAGTGGCTGGGTCCGAGGAGTCCAAGCGGGTGGGGAGCGAATGGGCTGCGGTGAACTGACTGACTGCCTGAGCGGACCGGCTGACCTTCCTTGTGAGGTTCCTGCAGCTGTCTGAAGTCCTGCACCAACGCTGGTGCTCTGTTGTTTCGTGTGCAGTGTGTTTTATACTTAGAGCCTCTGGAGTCCATTGGGCTTGCCAAAGCCCCTTTCCCAGTGCCTGGGGAGTGGGATTAATGAGCTCTAGTTGATTAAAAGTTAGTTGAAGTACTTGCACTCTTATGCCTCTTTCCGGCGTTATATCCCTTTGGCTATTTGTTTTACGTTTCATTAGCGGTTTCTTTTTCATTTATTTGCCCTGTAAATACTGATAGTTTCTAGAGTTTAGTTTTGAAGACGCTTCGCTTCTCTTGTGTCCTCTTCACCTGTCATTCTTGATCCTTACATAACTTGAACTGTCTCCAATGAGGTAATAACTGCTAAACTTGGGTGTCCAGACTCCACCTCTCTAAGGAGCTTTGGGTCCTGTAACACAGCATTATAGAACGGAAATATAATCGTTAATTTCACTGAGTTTAACTGCAAAAACTACCATACCTATTTCCACTTAATCCTAACAATTCTTTTGAGGTAATTGGAGAAGGCAGGATTTGGAGAAAGGCTATTCTAGATGCAAGAATTAGGTAAGAGTTTCCTTTGCATTTTTGGATGTGCAGAGACTCGAAATAGCAGATAAACAAATTGGGTCCTCAGCAGATCAGTTAACCTACTTCTTATCCGTATTTAGACTTATCTTGTTGTAGGATTGCTTGTGAATTCAGGAGTTAACACAGATTATCCTACTATGCAAGGGCAGATTTAAAATTGACATTAAAAGTGTGGTTTTGACCAGGAGAGGAGAAGCCTTGTTACAGGCCTTATCAGTAGGTTGAGGAAAGCTACTTTTGTTGGTCCTGGGTGATGGACTAGTAGACCAAAGATTTCAGTTTTATTTAGCTATTATTAGGTCTGTCACTTGGAGCAAGTTAAAGTCTCTATTATATATAGTCAGCTTCATCATCTGAAAACATGTAGGTAATAATACAATACCTGCCTCACTGTGTTGTCTTTTTTTGAGTATAAAGAAAATAATGCAGATGAGGCACTGAGCACAGTGCCTGATATACAGTGTTAGCTTTGTATTATTGTAAATTGCTACTATGATACAGTTGATGAGTTCTGTCTGTGCCTCAGTTCTTGCCCTCTGGGTCTGAGTGTTGCCTTTCCACCTTTAAGTGTCCTTCCAGGTTTTTTTTTTTTTTTGAGACGGAGTCTCACTCTGTCGCCCAGGCTGGAGTGCAGTGGCGGATCTTGGCTCGCTGCAAGCTCCGCCTTTCGAGTTCACGCCATTCTCCTGCCTCAGCCTCCCGAGTAGCTGGGACTACAGGCGCCCGCCACTACGCCCTGCTAATTTTTTTTATTTTTAGTAGAGACGGGGTTTCACCATGTTAGCCAGGATGGTGTCTATCTCCTGACCTCGTGATCCACCCACCTCAGCCTCCCAAAGTGCTGGGATTACAGGGTGAGCCGCTGCGCTCGGCCAGTGCCCTTCTAGTTTTAAGTGTCCATGCCACTTTTATGGAGTCTTACCCAACTCAATTGACTGGGGCTCTGAGACCGTCTTGGTTATAAGTTAAAGGCCAAGAACTTTGATCTAATATCCTGGTCTAGTGGTTCCAAAAATGTGGTCTCCTGAATCAGCAACATCTCTTTGAAGCTTATTAGCAATGTAAATTACTGGGCTTCACCCAGTTCTGTTGAATCAGAAACGTAGAAATGCAGGCCCAACAGTTTTTTTTTTTTTTTTTTTTTTTTTTTTTTTTTTTTTTCGCCAAAGCATTCGAGTGATTCTCATGCCAGTTAGTTTGAAAACTTCTGCTCTAGCCCATCTTTTAGGGGCATGCTATGGTTCATCCTCCCCCTGTCCTCAGAATCAGGTTTGTTTCCCTCCTTGCTCCAAAGTACTTGATCCATGGCCAGCCAGTATTTATTATTACGCCACCACATCCTTCCCTGCTTTGGATAGATTACCTCCAATCACTTTTTGGAGTTCTGACACTTCCTAGACTACCTGGTTTTTCTAAGCGAGCTTTCTTAGCTCTATTAGCTTTCCCAGCTGTTGAATTTTTAGAAGTTAATTCTTCTGTTGGGGCGCGATGGCTCATGCCTGCATTCCCAGCACTTTGGGAGGCCACGGCAGGCGGATCACTTGAGATCAGCAGTTCGAGACCAGCCTGGCCAACATGGTGAAACCCTGTCTCTACTAAAAATACAAAAATATGTAGCAGGGTGTGGTGCTGTGCATTTGTAGCCCCAGCTACTCGGGTGGCTGAGGCAGGAGAATCACTTGAACCTGGAGGCGGAGGTTGCGGTGAGCCGAGATCACTCCACTGCACTCCAGCTTGGGTGATAAAGTGAGCCTCTGTCTCAAGAAAAAGAAGAAGAAAAAGAAAAGAAGTTAACTCTCCTTCCCCATGATTGAACATTGTTGAATGACCTACAGTGGCTTGTACCTGAGACCACCCAGAAGACAGCACGGTGACACATTTTGTATTTCAAATGCCCATGCCTTAACTTGAATAATAATTTCAGTTTATTGTCCACCTGTATTTAGATGGAATTTTGTACTGCCTATCATATCCCTAACTTGGTCATGGTTTGTTCATGGTGCCTGGAGCTAGTCCAAGAAAGAAGTGGCTATTAGTAATACATCTGATCCGACTTATAACTTTGAAGGCTCCCTTGTTGAATTTCCCCACTTTTCTGTTTATATGAGCATGGGAGGGTGGTGGAACTGTAAAGCCAGAGAGCATACTAGTTTTGGCAAACTCCCAGACTTATGCTTTTTCTCAGTATATACATTTCCCAAGTGGACATTGGAAGAGACATTTGAATGCCTATAACAAAGTGCAAACTTTAAGCATGGATTAAAGCAAGCCTTTACTATATATAGTCCAGTTAATAAGTCTTTCCTAGTGAACAGATACCAAAAACCGGGTATGCTGCCTTGGCCTTGGGACATATAAACTCCTGTAGAATGGATTAGCTAGTGGGAAGGATGAACTCAGTGGCGACTCATGTTTAACCTGTCTTTCAGCCTAACTTATAAATGGTTGGAGCTAGACAGAGTTCAGCACTTCCACCTGAAAAGTTACCCTGTGAATCCCTGAAATAGTTTGTCAGTGTAGCTTTATTTTAGACCTGGCTACAGAAGCCTTTGTAGTAGAATGCAGTGCTTACATGTCTAGGGGCTCAGTTTCTCTATGGAGGCCAACACCTCCAAGTTTTCTTTAAACCAGAATGTGGTTTACTAAGTGGCTCTCTAATTAAATAATCAGGTGACTTTCAAAGCTGTGCCATGAAAATTGGCAGAATGTATTCACCCATGTACTTAATTAGGCAAGCTGAGGAACAGATTTGGGGCAGGAGAGAGTGGTTTGAATGTATGATGAAGGCATATGGCATATTCAGTAATTAGGGTTGATTTTGTAAGTTGAGAGAACTGCACCTTCAGGGATAGATTTCCTTTTGCAGTTCCTGCAAAGGAACTAGTATTTTTTTCATCTCACTCAGCGAGGAAGTGTTTTCAAGCTGCTTACTCCACCGGTTAACATGGAGTGAAGACTAATAGGGAGTGGCATCTGATAGTGCTGTCTTGATGCACTAAGACTTGGAAATCTTAGTATTTCCAAGAAGTAGGAGTTAATAGGTGAGACAAGGCTGCTGTTGTATTCCTTGATGAGCAAGTTGACAAAATGGCATTGTAGGGAGTTCTGTGTGGGAAGAAATAGGAGTAATTGCAGAAATCTACACTCCCCATTTTTTTATTTAATTTTAGAGTTGGAACTTACTAAGTAGCAGACACTGTCCTAGGTTCTGGATACGTAGCAGTGACCAAAAACCTTGAGGATCCAGTGTCCTCATACAGAGGCTTTCATAGTTTAGCTTAATGAGTCTCTCATGTTCCATCTTATTCATGTTCAGTTTTTCATATACACCCTGGAATCCCCAAATTCTCTGTCTCTGAGTCTTTACACATGCTTATCTTATTTCCTGAATGACCTTTTTCCCTTTTCTATATGGATAATTCCTACTTGTTCTTCAAGACTCAGCTTCAAGACCTGCTTCTTTCTGTATGTCCCAAACCCTCTTTGCCAGTAAAACTTAGTTTATAACATTGTTGTAGCACTTAGACATTTCTTCTTTACCCGAGGACAGAGTCCTTAATGCCTTGTCTGATGTGTAATGTATATATCTCCCCACCATACGTAGGCACTGCCTTTAGTAAAGACCATGACTGTACTTTATTTCTCTTGGCTTCATAATTCCTCATTTTCTCTGTAAGCACTTTTCTTTTTTCTTCTTCTTTTACTATTTTTTTGAGATGGGATCTCACTATGTTGCCCAGGCTGGGACTCTAGGCACATGCCACTGCACCCAGCTTTTCTCAGCCACTGAATGTAAATATCAATTATGGCCCTAGCCTAAATGGAACCTTCCCCCAGCCTCCTATATACAGTGACAGAATGAGGGGAAAACATGGGCAGATTTGATAGAATCAATAGGATTTGGTGACTTACGGGGAGTAAGGAAAAGGAAATTGCCCCCTGGGAAGCTTTGTAAGTCATATCTTAGAAGAATTGCTGATTTGAGATGGGGAGAAGGAAATAATGAGTTCCAGTGTGGATTTCCTTAGTTCAAATGGCCTTTGACACATCCACATAGAGGTTTCCTGTAGCCAATTGGACATAACGATTTGGAACTTCAGAGAAGATTGGCTGGAGTAAAAAGTTGTTTTC
Source organism: Macaca nemestrina (assembly GCF_043159975.1). Classification (NCBI taxonomy): domain Eukaryota; kingdom Metazoa; phylum Chordata; class Mammalia; order Primates; family Cercopithecidae; genus Macaca; species Macaca nemestrina. Next base: position 77,928,178 of record NC_092135.1, on the reverse strand, counting down.
ACATGTTAATTGAAGCTATGGGGATGGAGATGATCTTCTACAGAGAATATGGAGAAAGAAAAGATAAGGACTATTCATTCATTTAACAAATATGTATTGAAAGCCTCTAGTGTTGGGTTGTCCCTAGTGTAGCAATGAACAATGAACAAAACATAAATTCACAAGCAAAGATTAAACTCTCAGGCATAATAAATAATAAAGGAGTGGACAAATGAAGGTGGTGTCCCTGTAAGTTGACAAGTGAGAACTTCAAGAAGGGGATTAGGTGCCAAATGCTAGAGCATTGTTCCATAAAAGAAGGAAGCCGCCCCTGGATTTAGCAACAAGAAGTTATTGTGTAACATTGGTAAGAGTTGTGAAGTAGTGGGAAGGGAAAGCCAAATTACAGTGGGTAGGAGAGGTTAAGAATTAGAGACATCAGACTGGACATGGTGGCTCACTCCAGTAGTCCCAGCACTTTGGGATGCCCAAGTAGGCGGATCACTTGAGGTCAGGAGTTCGAGACCAATCTGGCCAACATGGGGAAATCCCGTCTCTACTAAAAATACAAAAAATTAGCTGGGCATGGTGGTGCATGCCTGTAATCCTAGCTATTCAGGAAGCTGAGGCATGAGAATCACTTGAACCTGGGTGGTGGAGGCTGCAGTGAGCTGAGATCATGCCACTGCACTCCAGCCTGGGTGACAGTCAGACTCTGTCTCAAAAAAAAAAAAAAAAAGATTAGCGGCATCAAGTGTGAACTTACACATCAACATATCAAAAAATAGCTGTGTAGGGATGAAACAGTAGAAAAGAGAGGGGACAGGATGAAGGGAATTTGCCCCATAAATATCATAATTTATTTTTAAATGAATCATTAAAAAGTTCAACATGTAGAATTTTTCTTTAAAACCAACTTAAATAGAAATCAGTACTGTACTGTAAATCAAGAGACAGCTGATTGGAATGTTGAAACTAACAAAAATAGATAAATTCCTGTTCTCATAGATCCTGCATTCTGTTGAAAAGGAGCACATTGGGGAATCTTCCTATGCATTAAAAAAATTAAAACAATAGTATTTCCAAATGATTGTATTACTTAACTCTTTGGTTATTTAAACAGCCTAAGATGGAACTAGCTTCATGATATAGGAAATGAATGGGGGGTAATACTACCTCCTAATTTATAATGTGAAGATTTCAGTATAAATAATGGTATCATTGGGTTCATTGAAATGTCTTTTTTTTTTTTTTTTTCACTCATCTGTGTCTTACTGTTTTAAAGTGTCTCAAAATTTGGGCTGTCTACTCTCCACACAGAGTTGCAGACCAGTCAAATGCTTTTATATTACTTATTTCTTACAGAAAACAATGTCCAGAACTATCTGCACAACTTCCAGCCCCTGTACTAGAACCCGGCGGTCTAGTCATTCAAATGGTTATGAGTCCGAGAGCACACCTGGTGTATGCAATGACCAGGAAGCAAAGCGGAGTACAGCTCTGCAACTCTTTATTTGTAATTCTTGGAGCCAGAAGTGTTTTGACTTCAGTATCTTGTAGTTTTTAGAGAACTGCAGTACCTATACTACATATTAAGTAATCCCCCTTTTGGGATCTGGAGCAGCATCCTCTAATCAAGCATATTAATATTTCTGCACTGTATCAAGTGACATTAAGTATCAAGTCAGTATATGCTAAGTTTTGCTGTCAAGTGAGTTGCCACATGCTTAAGGATAATCTTTGTATTTTCAGAGCTTTACGGAGTTTAGAACTGCCGATAAGGGATTGCCAACCTGGTGACTTTTCTAGAAAGAGACAGGAGTATTTTGACTCTTTTATTTTCTTGAAATTGTGATTCTATGCTGACATCAAATTATAACTTTTTGGCCTTATGTGGTATATCGTGAGGCACATTTTCCACTAATATTTAAGTATTTTTAAGAAGGGAAAAAAATAGCAAGAAACGGTTTTTCTAAACAAATAAGTTTTCCTTCAGTACAGATATGGAAAGTATATAGCAATCTTGTTTTATATTGTTCAAGAGCAAAGCCAATCTGTTATTCCTGTTTGTTCCCTGAGAAGGAAAATCTGTTCCTTGGGGGCTTGGCTCTTGTTGAGGTATTTTCTGAGAATTCCATTGTCTCCCCTCCCGTTATATTTTGGCATTTAGAATAATTTTAAGACAGTTTTTATTTTGTATTGTGTAATATTACCACTTTCCCCATTGGGCAACTAAGGTGTTTTTATTATTTGTTTTTGTTTTAAATATGAACTCTGTTAAAATGTTTGAAATTCACCAAACCTGTTGTTACTATTTAGAAGCCGGAGGAGCCAACTAAAGGTAATTCACTGTTGATTCCCCCTTCCTTTAGCAATTTTACGATAGTATGTTTCAGCAAGTTCCTCTAACTTGAACTGAGGACACCAAAGTGACAATGGTAGAAGTGTTTTGCTACTGAAATCATCTGAAAAGCAGTGCATTTCAGCCATTAGTTGAACATTTTCTCATTTTCTTAATTTTTCAGATAATTGTAGAATTCACCATTTTCTGGTTAACAGTCTGAAGTACTTATAAATGCTATTAAATATTTTGCTTTCTAATGCTTGATGAAACTGAGAGAAAAACTGTCATTTTTTTTAATAGTGCTTTCATGAGTACTGTATCTCCTATTGGAAAATATCCTCTTTCTTCAGGAGAGCAGGTGTGGTTTTGTTGAGTTGCTTTCTTGTGAGAATGGGACAGAAATTTAATAATTCACCATAAAATTCATATAGTGATGCTTAGAAGAGCAGAGAGTGCTGTAAACTCTAGATAAATTGCTCTCATTTCAGGAATTTCCAATTAGTGTAAGTATTAGCATGCATATGTTGAACTCAGAATTTCCGAACAGGCATATTCTGTATAAATCTGTACAATGACAATACTGTATTCATTTTTTGTTAGAACTATGATAGCAGTCTACTTTACCATATTGTCATTTTCACACTTACATTTTGAGACATGGAAATGTAACAGATTGTACTTTATTGCCATCAATTATTTGCTGATGAAGATTGAAAGGGGAAAGATGATATCGATCAGAAAGAAAACTCATTAAATTTAAATATGTAAGGTAACCTGAAATAAAATGCACAGAAATTGCTTGTTTTGAAATGTATAAGTAGGTTGGGAAGAGGAACTGGGTTTAATACCCCAGGAGAATAGCAAAGGAAAATGCTAAATCTTGTGCAATAGGTTCAAATGATTTTTTATTTTTATTTTTTGCTCATAGTATACCTAGTCACAGTGAATTCTAGGTATGCTAAATTAAATAAAGGAATGCTTAAAATTACTATGAATGTTTGAAAAGAAGTAGTGCTTCGTTATATTAAATCACAGTCTTTGGTATCTGGAACTTTGAATGAATGGATCAATTAAGGCTAGGATAATTTTCTGGATAGTAGTCTGTACTTATTTACATTTTATAATTTACCATTTTGGCTTCAATTCATTCGTGTTGGCGTTTTCATTGGGACACGATATATGGCTTTGGCATCAGATAAACCTGGCTTTGAATTTTAGCTTCTGCCATTTACTAGGTGTAATTTGCTTGGACAAATTGCTTGAATTTGCTGTGCTTCATTTGTTTCACTGAAAAACATGGCTTAAAAAAAAATCACCAGAGCAGGGTAATTATGAGGATTGAGTAAGATTGTATAAGTAATTATAAATTGTGGCCATAATTTCTCAGGTTTAAAAAACACTTCTTACCTGTGAATTGTTAAGAATTAATTCATTTGGAATTTCTGTGTCCCTTTTCAATTGATCTACGACTAAGTTCTTCACTATAAAGTAGGTAGGATGTGGGGTCTCTCTATTCTGCCTAAGTGGCTTATGGTTTGAGAACAAATTGAGAACCTATTTCTTATGTAGAATTGAAAAACTGAGGAGACTTGGGGAAAAGTTGGATTTTGGAATTACCTTGGGAATACTTTCATAAATCAAGTATGCGTGGGTTTCTCCTGTACTTGCCCATTTTCTGATTTAGTAAGTCAGCGGTGGGCCCCAATATATGTACAAGTAATTCTCCTCTCATGCATTTTTTCTTGATTTGGGTTGTTTTTAATATAGTGATATCAAACTAGTTTTACACTGTTAAGTAGTGATTTAAAACTGATGTGTAGGCAAAAAACCCAGCCTGTCACCTTGCTTGAGTGGCTTAGTGTTTTGCTTATCGTTATAGATTTGTTTCTTATACCTAGAATGTAAACTTCATGTGAACAGGAGATTTTGTTGGAGTAGTTCATTGCTGCCTGTCCAATGCCTAGAAAGATGCTGGGCAAATAACAAAAGTGCTGCAAGTATTATTTGTTGGGGAACAAGTGTATGTATAAATAACACTGGGTTTAAAGGTAGTGAAGGATATGTTAGAAATGTTAAATGGTTGTGCTAGTAGAGGTAGGGAAAAAAATACCAATATCTTTGAGCAGATGTAAGTCGAGTAAAGTTTTGAGTTTTATGGCTCTCTAAACCTTTATAGCCATTAAAAACAGGACCTTTGGAAAGAATCGTGCAATTTGGTTTAAACAGAGTCATCTTGTTGAGGCAAATGGTCCTAAAATCCAGCTGAGATAAGGGTTATCCCTACAGGGATCTCATCTTCAGGTGAGGGAGGAGGTAGCCTCTGTTTTAAATATTTTTAAAATTCTATTTTAATTTGTAGGCTTTTAAGCTATATTTTGTACATTTTTTTTTTAGTCATTACTCTAGGAAACAGTATATATATATCCTTAACTTTTCATGTGCTACTTAGAGTCGATATTGTATCACCTCACAAAAGATACAGAAACATTGCATAGTGTAGATCCATTTTGGTCGCTAATTCTGTATACTATACATATATATACTCTGGCTACATATATTATAACCCCTTAAGACATAATTTTTGCTGTAAAGAGTCCTATGTATTTTAGATAAATTAAAATAAAACAGTATTTTGTATTTCCTGAGAAAGGTATCATTTACAGTGTTCTTCATTTCTTTCTGAAAAACAGTTTCTATCTAGTATCATTTCCCTTTAGCTTGAAGAACTTATTTTAGCATTTTTTGTAGTGCAGGTTTGCTGGTAATAAGTTCTCTTAGTTTCTCTTAGTTGTTTTTTGTTTAATCAGTAAATGTGTTCATTTTGTCTTCCTTTAAAGAGTGCTTTTTCTGGAATTCTAGGTTAACTGTTTTTTATCTTTTAACACTTTTAAAAATTGTTTCACTATTTTCAAGTCTCTCTCGTTTCTTTTTCAAATTTTTTAATATAAAAATATATAGAGATGTAATTTACCATCTTTACCATGTTTAAGTGTACAGTTCAGTGGTAATAAAAACATTTATACTCCTTTTATTTCCTTCATCCTCCACACCCCACTCCCCTTTCCGGCCTCTGATAATCACCAGTCTGCTTTATCTTCATGAGATCCAGTAAGTTTTTAGCTTCATATAAGTGAGAACATGGTCTATTTAGTTTCTGATGAGAAGTCAGCAGTAATTTGAATTGTTATTTCCTTGTATATAATATGTTGTTTTTTTCTTTTCTGCTCTCAAGATTTTTCTCTTTATCTTTGGCTTTTAACTATTAACCATTCTGTTAAGCGTATTCAGTGAATTTTTTATTTCATATATTTTTCAGTTTTAGAATTTGTTTGGTTCTATTTTATCGTTTCTCTTGGCTGAAATTTCCCAGGCATATTTTTCTTTGCATCGTTCCATATGTTTTAAAAACCATGCTTTAAAAACCTTGTATACTAATTCCAGGATCTGGGTCATCTCAGCATTGATCTGTTTTGATTGTCTTTCCCCTTAAGATTGGGCCACATTTTAAAAATGTTATTTTTAATTGTCTCCTGAATATTGTTATTTTTATGTTACAGAGATTCTGGTTTCCTTACATTCCTCTAAGGAGTGGTAACTTTTTAGGGAGTTAACTTGGTTGGACTTAAATTGCAAACTCTAGTCTCTTTAGCAACAGTTCAAATCTTAGTTCAGTTCTTGGCAGGAATCTGTATTGTACATGTGTTGGTTCAGAGATAGAGATGTGGGAACAATTTATACCCAGCATATGGGGTTCCCCTCCACTGACTCTCTTCCCTCCTGGAGTCCCCCCTCAGTTTCCAGCAGCTGTGGTTGTCTCAGACTCTGCTTTTCATCAGTTTTAGCCACCCTTGTGTGGTACAGACTGCAGCTTGCCCTCAGACTAAAGCTATATTAAATGGGATAACTCACTCATATTACTCCTTTCTCAGGGCATCTACTCTCCTCTAGACTGAGCCTGCTTTTGTTCATTCTCCAGTGCCTTCAGGTGGATGTTGTATGTTTTGTCAGGAGTTTATAGTTGTTATCGGTGAAAGGATTGGGTTCAGTAGGAACTTCCTAGCCATTTCAGAAATGGAAGTTCAGTTACGGTTTTAAAAAACTTGTTCAGAAGTGCCACATAAACTACCCAGTGTGGCCCTGGGAATCAAAACACCCTTATTATTTAAGTTCTTAGGGGAAAATAGTGTAATTTTTCTAGATATGAAACTTTCTAATCTCGAACCTCTCCCCTTTGAAGCACGTTTTTTATTTGACTTTTCATAACATAGGCTTATTAAGATAGTAACTCTTGCATGGTATCAGAATAGACGGTTAAAGTTAGAGGTACATGCCTCTCCTCTCTGCTACTGTCACAGAGTCTGATTTTATGAAGTGTTTTACATAGCTTATTTTGGATTTTCTCAATTATTTATCCAAGGTATAGCATCCAGTAGGAAAAGTTACTCTGAAACTAAGTTCAAACAATAATGTCACAGTTGTGGGCATAATAAGGTCCTAGATAGGCTAGTCTGTGGGCATTAGGATTTAGGACCCAGAGTAATCTTTTTTTGTTGTTGTTGTTGTTTTTTTTTTTTTTTTTGAAATGGAGTCTTGCTCTGTCACCCAGGCTGGAGTGCAGTGGCGCAATCTCGGCTTAATGTAAGCTCCGCCTCCCTGGTTTGTGCCATTCTCCTGCCTCAGCTTCCTGAGTAGCTGGGACTACAGGCACCCGCCACTAAGCCTGGCTAATTTTTTGTATTTTTTTTAGTAGAGATGGGGTTTCACCGTGTTACCCAGGATGATGTCGATCTCCTGGCCTCGTGATCCACCCGCCTTGGCCTCCCAAATTGCTGATACACTTCAAAAAGATACATAAAGAAAAGATTTGGGAACAACTTGCCAGCCAAAAACAAGGTTGAGCTTTCTAAACAACTGCAACTAATTGAAGAAAGAGCCTATTAATAAGCATATTATGTAAAGTTACTCACATTTGTCTATTTAACTATAGGCCTTGTACATAAGCAGTGATGTGCTTTAGATTGCAGTTATATTTTATAGATTGATAAGTTTGCCTTTACTAACCGTGACACCATGCCAACCATGGTAATAGAAACATTTCTTGACTTAGTAATTTGTATACATCCCCATCTGCATTAAATGATAGCAGCTCTGTCTCACTTTATAATATCAAGACTATTTGTATATGTGTGCTGGTGAAAGGAATACTTAACAGGGTGTCCTTATTGTAGGTTTCCAGTTGTACGTCTAACTGGTATTATAATTTAATTATTATAATTATATTTGAAATGGCTTATCTGACTTTCAGTGTTCTCTTTTAAAAGAAAGAATTGGACCAGATAATCTGTTATACCCCTTCTGACACTCAAATTAATTTTTTTCCAGTTGTATTCAGTTATTTTGGTACTAAGCACATTGCGTTCTCTGTATCTTTTAATCCTTTTATTTTGTTTTCTATTTTATTTTTGGGATTTCATTGCCTTATACTATAAACCATTTAGAGATGTACTTCCAATAAAATACTTGAATGCAAGTTCTTTGTGAACATAAGTATCAATTGAGCATCTTGCACAAAATTACTAAAATTTACTTAGAATATTAAAAGACATCTGAAAATTTTAGATTTAATGCTGATGACTAGGTTTATTCTGAGCCAAATACTTAGTTCTCCTATGTGCATATATCTGAAGCTTTGTGCCATTAATGGATCACATTGAGACATAATTATTGTAGTTTAGCACCTTAAATTTCTATGTGGATTATATTTATTTCTTAATGATCATTATTGCAAGGATATTGGGTATTTCATTCTTAGTCTATATAGAAACATTGGATTTTTATACTCAGTTTTTATAGAGTTTCTCTTCTGTCATTGTTTCCTCAGTTTTTTAAAAAATAATACCACACTGCTATTTTATGATGTAAGTATATATTTCCCTCACTGTGAGAACATTTTTAATAAAATTATAGGACATCTCTTTTTCAATTAACTTTTGTTCCCCTTGGTCCTTAGAATAAAACCTATTTGCTCTCTTGTTCATGGATTTTTTTTCTACTTATATGTGTTAGGTATACATTATTATGTGTAACTACTTAAGGATTTTTAAATTATTGAGTTATTATATTTGTTTTATAGATTTAGAAAAATAAGGCCGTCAAATGTACATTGTGTAGAAAAAAAATCATCATTTTACACACTTTATTAGTGTTAACAAAGCTTTCCTTGGTATATTTTGTAGGTGATGTTTGCAGACAGAAGAAGCAAACTGTCAAGGAATTCAGAGCATTGAGTACTTGTTCTTTGGACCAGTTTGAGGAGTCTTTGATTTATTGGACCAACTGGCAACAGAAAATGAAAAGTAGTGTGGCACAGATAAAAGTAAGTGTTTGAAACTTAAAACAGAGGATGTAAACTTATAGTCAATTACCTATTATTTAAATATAAATGCATTTATGTAATTAGGACATTAGAGCCAGACAGTAGAGTGGCACTTAGATTGATGCAAAAGCAATTGCAGTTTTTGCAGTTTTAAAAACCACAATTACTTTTTGCACCAACCTAATACATCCATCTAACTTAAACAATTTTCAATGCAGATACTTAGCTCTGTGTAAGTATTAGTGTGCATGAGGGCAGTTGAGAGAACATACAAGAGTGTGTGTACATGTGTGTGTGTGCATGTGTGTGTGTACACATGGATGCATGCATCAGGGCCTGCATATATGTTGTGAGTGATCACATGTAAAAGAAAAACAAGTGACAAACAGTGCAGGGAAATTTCTGCGTATCTGTTTACAATGTGAGCCTCTTTTTGTGTATTTCTTATGAATAGATGGTCTCTTTATTCTGTGCTGTACTTTAGACAGTGTGCGTTCATTTATCTAACAAATGCATATTGAGTTTTAGTGATTGTTCTAAGAACTTTGAACAAAATAGTGTTATATGTGTTATATGTTATATTGATCGTTATATGTTATAGTGATTGTTCTAAGAACTTTGAACAAAATAGTGAATAAAACAAATACTTGTTTTCGTGGAGTTTACATTATAGTTGTTGTAGGGAGGAGACAAATTATAAACTTGATAAGTTATATAGTATGTTAGCATGTTAAGTAATAGAATTGTCCTGTGGAGAAAAGAAGTAGAATAGGGTAGGGGGATTCAACATTGAGGGGCTGCAGTTTTAATAGAGGAGTAAGTAGAGCCCATTGAAAAGATAGCCATTTGAGCAGAGACTTGAAAATGTGAGAGTTAACTATGCCGCTATCTGGGGGAAAGAGTGTGCCTGGCAAAAGGAACAGCAAAGACAAAGAATCTAGAGTGGAGCAGGTATCAGAAGGGGAGAATTGTAGCAGGTGAGGTCAGGGCAGTAATAGGGACCAGTAATTCCATCTGCTTTCAAAACTGTTCTGCCTGTGAGTGGACTTGGCAGGAGAGCAAACTACTCAACTTCCTTCTCTTTCCAGTTGCATGGATTTAAAACCAGGACATCACTTTTTGGGCCGTGGAATCAGTAAAGGGGGAACTGTATTTTTATTTGGTTATAAATGTAGGCACTCCTCCCTTCCTCTCCTCTTACAGCTGTGCACACCTAAAGTTCCTTCTTTAATGAGAAGCAATAGATTGCAAGCTCCTTGACAGCAGGCCCTGTGGTAGGTGCTTATTAAGCTGAACTGATAGACTTGTAGAGTACGGCAGCCTCTGCTGCAATCTTTTCCAACCTCTGTCAAGTGTGAGAAGACACCCACCTCCCTGCTAGGTAGACATCCAGCCTTTGCTTGCATATCTCTTTTGGCACAGGGCTCACAGTTTCCTAAGGTAGTTCCATCTGTCAGTAACCCTTGTATATTGTTCTGAAATCAGCCTTTTGGGGGCTTGTACTCATTGGTCCATTGTTACTTAAACAGTTAATTTATTGAGGACCTAGTAGGTGGCAGGTTCTGTGTTAGGAGCTGGGGACATAAAGAAAGGAGACCTTGTGCAGAACTGGCTCTTGACAGAGCCGTGTTAGACAAGAGCACTCAGATCTTTACACTAATGCCTTTTACTCAAAGGGAGAAATGTTTAGCCTTTCTCAGACTCCTCTTTTGGTTCCTCTTAGCCTCTGCTTCTCCACGCTTCCCTCTTGTGGCCCAGATGGGTCTCCTGTGGCATTTTCTCCCCCAGCCTGTGAGTGGGTGACTTCATTTAGCATGCCCTTGACACTTAGTGTCTTGGTTCTCCCTGCCAGCTCTCTTTGGTCTGCTTCCATTTCTCTCCTTTGTGTTAGCCACAGTGGGTCCACTAGCTGGGTTGATGCTCGTTCTTTCTTTAGGTGAAGCTCAGCTCTTCCTTTGATGTTCTGAGGACTCACCTGTTAGGTTCATAAGGCTTCAACTGAGAATCCCCTGTTTTTGCCTTGAACCTTACTGGAGCTTCCTTAGCAAGCTCCCTACCTCTTCCAGCCCCTCCTCCCTCTTTCTCTTAAAGTCTAATGGATCCTGAAAGCCACTGGACTCAGGCTTCTTGTTCCCCTTGTCTCCTTATACTGCTCTCTCTGCGTTGTTGGAGACTATGAGTTATTGCATGATGTCATCATATTTGTTTTGCTTCATGAACAATTTATAAACATTTTAAAGGTAATTCTGACTGTATAGTATTTTCAACTACTGCACTGACTTACAATCTAAACTCTGTGATAAAAGAAATGGGAAATTCGAGTTCTTAATATTTGATTCATACCCAAAAGTGATTTTTAACTTGGTGAAATCCTATTCATCTACCAAAGCCAAATTCAAGTCCCGGTTTTCCCACTTTCATCCCTTAGCACTCTATGCTACAGTGATTGTTTCCTACTCAAGATCTCCTTTTAGCACTTAGTATGTGTGCCAGTCATTTGTTACTTGATCATATTTATGAAATCCTTCTTCTTCACAACTTCAATATTTTTGGTCTCTTCCTCTTGCTCACAACAGATGTTGCGGAGATGTGTTAAAAATCATTAGCACAGAATTGGGGCCTTCTCCTTAATGTAATCAAAATAATTTTTTTGACTTGTAAAAGAAAAAGGAGGTAATGCAGTTTTATTGTTCTCTGTCTTCTCCCCCCTCCTCTCCCCCGCCACCCCCCGCCACCTTCTTCTGCCTCTCTCTCTCTCTCTCTCTGTCTCTCCGTCTTACTCACTCTCCTTTTGGGGAACATATAATCTGATGTGTTTAATTATGGAAATTTTTATAAGCCTCTCTGTCTCCTACAAGACCATAAGCTCCTTGGCCTTTCTTATCTATTGTAACCTTCAGAATGTCTACACAGGAAGGACTATGTTTTGTAATAAATGATCAGTATAAATACTGTATTTTATGTTACTGTTGAATTTAATGAATCTCATGCTGTTTATTTGACCTAAGAGCTTTATGTGAAGTTTTATGGAAACCTATGTCATATATATTGAACAATTCTATTTCACGGTGTTGCTAAGTGAAATAAGTTTTAAAACTTTCTTATATTAGACACAGAATTTTAAAATGGTTGAATTTAGTGCAGAGTAACAGCTAAACTATGGTTACTTTAAATCATCAATTTGATTACATGCTTATTCACCTATATAGATTAGGTAGTGGATACTATTCAAAAAATTCAATAGTTAGAGACTATTTTGCATTGTACTTGTGATTATGTTAGACTCAAACTGCTATTAATTAGATAGTCATAAAATCAGAGGAAGTTGGATCTTATATTTCTACTCAGAATAATTTTCTATTTTAAAATATATCCATTCTGCATTAAGGAGGCAAGCACGTAAGTTTGCAGAATAGTTACTCATTGTTTGATTTAGTTTATCTTAGATTTCAAGATTAAGGTATGTTAAATGCTATTTTTCTTTACAGTATGGTTAATTAAAATTATTTTAATTCTTAAAAAAAGGCTTGTCAGTATTTGAATGTTGACCAGTTATATAAAAAATTTTACCTATATACAGAGGTAAACATTTTGGTTCCTTAATGTATTTGGATTTTTTAATTAGGATATAGTCTCAAACTGGATGGTTTACATCTCTGTCTCATGTCAATCTCATGTTACATGAAGTTACTTATTTGTATATTGATAGGAGATAGGAGGTACAAATCTTTTTTCAAAAGATTTGGAATAGTGCTTATACCCTAAAGTAATGTTGTTCGATTCCCTAGAACCTACCACAGTATAATACATATCAGACACTCAATTGATGTTTGTTGAAAACAAAAACGAATTTTTTTAAATTTTTTATTTTATTTTTATTTTTTTGAGAGACAGAGTCTCGCTGTCTCACTCTGTTGCCCAGACTGGAGTGCAGTGGCGCGATCTTGGCTCACTACAAGCTCTGCCTCCTGGATTCATGCCATTTTCCTGCCTCAACCTTCTGAGTAGCTGGGACTACAGGTGCCCGCCACCACGTCTGGCTAATTTTTTTGTATTTTTTAGTAGAGATGGTATTTCACCGTGTTAGCCAGGATGGTCTCGATCTCTTGACCTCATGATCCGCCCACCTCGGCCTCCCAAAATGCTGGGATTGCAGGCATGAGCCACTGCGCCTGGCCAAAAATGAACTTTTATAAACATGTTAGAGTCAGTTTCTTCCCGCTATTTTACCCGGTACTGAACTTGTGGTTTTCATAAGCCAACGGAGATAGGAGGTAAGTACAATATCGTGGCTGAGGCAAGAAGATCACTTGAGCCTGGGTGATTGAGTCTGCAGTGAGCCGTGATTGTGCCACTACACTCCAGCCTGGGCAACAGAGCGAGACCCTGTCTCAAAAAATAATAATAATAAAAATTACAACTTACTACATAGAAGTAAAATATAAACTAGGTGTCATCAAAAATTTGAGAATTATCTTTTTCTACTTTGAATTGTTTTGGCTAGAAAGAAGTATTTGGTCCAGCAAAGGCGTAAGAATGATACAATTAATTTTAGGGACTCCGTGGAAAGGATCGGGGACGGTAGCGGTGGCGATTAGGGATAAAAGGTTACACATTGGGGTACAGTGTACGTTATTCATGTGATGGGTGCAGCACAGTCTCAGAAATCACCACTAAAGAACTTAACCGTGTAACCAGACGCCACCTGTTCCCCATAAAACTATTGAAATAAAAAATAAAATAAAAAGAAATAAAAAATAAAAAGAAATAGAAAAAAAAAAAGAAGTATTTGGTCCATAATGAAAACAGGTGCCTGCCACAGACAAGCCCATCTGGGATGGTCTGAAAATTTCGTTTTATCTTACAGATTGTTTAGGTTACATGAATTATTTTTAATGATTTAAAAAATGTTTTGATATAATTTCTAAAGTACTTCCAACTTTCTAAGCCATGTGTTTCAGTCTATGTTTTTTAACATAAATAATTTTTGGAATGTTTTCTCCTTTTTTTCCTCTTTTAAAGCCTTCTTCTGGTCATGACAGAAGGGAAAACCTTAATTCATATCAGAAGAACTCCTCTCCAGAAGACAGGTAAATAGTTTAATGTGCTCTGAATGCAATGTAAATTTTTTTTTTTTTGAGATGGAGTCTCGCTGTGCTGCACAGGCTGGAGTGCAGTGGTGCACGGTCTCTGCTCACTGCAAGCTCCGCCTCCTGGGTTCACGCCATTCTCCTGCCTTAGCCCCCCAAGTAGCTGGGACTACAGGTGCCCGCCTCCACGCCCAGCTAATTTTTTGTACTTTTTTTAGTAGAGACGGGGTTTCACCATGTTAGCCAGGATGGTCTCGATCTCCTGACCTCGTGATCCGCCTGCCTCGGCGGCAATGTAAATTTTTATAGTAAGGTTTATGTAATAATTTAGCTCTTAGATTTCTGATTTTAGGGTGGATAACTTCTTTTTGATGGTTTTATAGTCAATATTACTTGAATGGGCTGTAGGAGAAATCATCCTTAAATGACTCTTCTAGGGGTTTCTAGTAAATAATTGCAGATATTATGTAATTTTTATATGAAAGGGAGTAATTTTTAATGTTTCAAATACTAATGGAATGAAAGTGTAAAATGGAAATCTGAGTTGAAATTACACTATTTAGAAGTGCTGCTTTTGCTACTGTCAGTATTATCCCTTACGTGTACATAGCTCTGTATTGTCTTTAAAATGTTTTTGTATAGATTATATCAGGGGTCCCCAACTCCCAGAGCCATGGACCAGGCCACACAGCAAGAGGTGAGCAGCAGGCCTGCCAGCATTCCTGCCTGAGCTCCACCTCCTGTCAGATCACCTGTGGCATTCCATTCTCATAAGAGCACAAACCCTATTGTGAACTGCGCATGCGAGGGATCTAGGTTGTGTGTTCCTTATTAGAATCTAATGCCTGATGATCTGAGGTGGAGCAGTTTCATCCTGAAACCATCCCCACACCCGCCACCATCTGTGGAAAAATTGTCTTCCACAAAACTGGTCCCCGGTGCCAAAAAGGTTTGGGACTGCTGGATTATATCATATTATAATTATGTTAAGATCAGCGATCCAAAAATGTTACCATTAATGTTCATTATGAATTCATATTAGCATTATAATTATCTAATTTATGATCATTGAGAGACCATTAAGCATATGGTCTATTAAAAATAATGACTGTAAAAGTATTTTTTTATGCCCATTAAAAATAATTTATGAAGGAAGAAGCACCCTTCAGACTTTCTTTCAGTTGTCTAAGCTTTCTTACTCCATATGTACTTTGTTATTCTACTCTGCTAAATATCTCTAAAAACTTTGCTTTGTGAACATCAAGTTAATTGTCCTGATTCATGATTACTTACTACCTTTCACCAACTGCCTACTCCCTATATATTAAAAAAAATAATAATAATAACTCTTTACACACAGACACATACACACACAGGTATATGTGTATATAACTTAATTGTAGATGTGTATATAAAATATGGATTATGTTACTATATATCTATTATGTATATGTTTAACTTCTCTTAAGGTTTTCTGATTTTATTGACTTTTAAGATTCAAATAATAGATCTGATGCTATCCATCCTTGTTTGCTAATAATTTCAATCCATTCTCATTGCTATCCAATAATGCATTTTAAAATTAACAGCTGATGAATATGATCTTTTGGTATGGAATTAAACTGATCCTTATGGAGGCCAACCAGTGACATTGGTCTCATACATTCAGTATTTTGATAAACAAGCCAACTAAGCAAAAGCAGTCATTTTTGGATAGTCTTTTTCATGCTAACTATATATGATATCCAGATATATGTCTCCTACTAAGAACAAAGTGAATCAGGATAATTCACTAAACAAATAAGTTTGGTTAAGTGAATCCTAGGAGTTGTTTTGCTGTGTACAAACTGAAAGCTTTTGTAATTCTGATGGAATGAATGGGTGTTAGCAAAATGAGCTGTTAAGAACAGTTTGACAAGATGTTGTTCAGTCAGAGAGTTGCTTTGCCCTTACCAATATATGACTTTCCTAAATATTTATAACATAGTTGTTTTTAATTTGCAACTTGGTTTTCTTATTTTGTGTTAGATATGCAGAACAAGAAAGATCCCCCCGGGATAGAGATTACTTTGATTACAGCAGATCAGACTATGAGCATTCAAGAAGAGGACATTCTTATGATAGTAGCATGGAGTCACGGTTAGTGTTGGGAATGTCTAACTTGTAGACAATTATATTTGTTTAAACTTTCTTTATGCTATATTTATAATAAAACCAAAAAAAATAGTAGCCAATATTAATTGGATGTTCTTAGGTGCCAGGCTTTCTAATAAGGCTTCATGTGAATTAACTTGTTATTGCAGCAAATATGTGAAGTAGATACTATTAGGTCTGCTTTACAACTGAAGAAACTGAGGCCTAGAGAAGTTTAGTAATTCGTTCATGTTGTGAAACATAATAGTGGCAAGCCCAAGTCTGTCTCACTCTAAAGCCCAAGCTCAGTCATTATATTGTACTGCAAGAGGGGTTAGCTTATGTGATTTTTTGAGATTTTTTTACTAAATGAAAGAAATTGATATTGTATGATATAGAGTGGTCTAAAGTTCCTTTCCTGCATAATGGCAGAGGGACATTGAGACTAAAGTTTCCAATTTGTAGTTTTTTTCTATATGTAAAGGATTCTTACTTGAGCTTTAGAGAACTTGGTTACCCACCTTTCCTCTGGCTAACAAGACTTACAAGATTTACTTGGTTGAGAAATGGGCACGGGAACTGAATGGAAGGCAGATAGCAAGAAACATTGGAATGAGAGTGTTTGGAAACTCTTAGGGGTAATATTTAAGAAGAGTCAGACATTAAGTGCCATTCGCATTTCATTGAAAACTTGGCAGAGTATTATAACCCCTTGTTATTGATTTGTATTTATTTTCAATTCTTTTTCTCTCTTGTAGAAATTAGTAATAGTTTTTACAATGAGAATACATTGGTCCCCACTTATCCATGGGGAATGTGTTCCAGGACGCCAGTGGATGCCTGAAACTGCGGATAATACCTGAACCATATATATACTATGTTTTTTCCAATACATACATACTTATGATAAAGTTTAATTTATAAATTAGGCATAGTGAAAGATTAACAACAGTAACTAATACTAAAATAGAACAATTATAAGAATATACTCTAATAAAAATTATGTGAATGTGGTCTCCCTCTCTCAAAATATCTTATTGTACTGTAGTCACTTATTTTTGGACTGTTGGTTAACCACTGGTAGCGGAAGCCTTGGAAAGTGAAACCACAGGTAAGGGGTGACTACTGTGTTAGAAAGATGTCGGCGTTTTAAACATTCCCTTTAAAACTTCACTAAAGGGCCTCTGTGTTTGCTCAGAAGAAAGTATAATGCAATTAAAAGTTACTTAGTACCTGTGGGGAGAGACTCTCCAGGTAGAAGTAATGGTAGTCTCAAAGAAAGTAGTGAGACAGATACTTGAGATGCTCAATATAGGGAAGAGATGTTAACTAGAATTCTGCAGATGGACATACTCTCAAGTACTTAAAACAGAAGTCACTATATGGGTAGTATTCCCTTAACTTGCATGTATCTTAGCTTAGGAGAGAAGTAGTGATGCAGACAATTTCTAGGTCATTTGAAATTGACTTTAGAATGTCTGTATTTTAGATTTTTTAATGAGGCAGTGTTGCATAGTAGAAAGAGAATAGTCTCCATGTACATGCAGATTAGAGTTCAAGTTTTAGTTACTAGTTATGGAAATTTGGTGACATTTCTTAACAGATTTCTTCTGAGCCTCAGTTTCCTCATCTATAAGATGATGATGATGTGCATCTTGTCTGGTTGTTTAGGTTTAAAAATAGTATCTGTCCTACTACCATGTCTGAACATAGTAGATACTAAAATAATTTTAACTTATTTAAAATATTAGTTTCTTGAGCATATCAGTTTGAGTAGTGATAAGCGGCGAACTGGTGGGACTTTATATAGAAAACAGTGGAAGAGTTCAGGTGAACTATTGTTGAACGTGGTCGATTCTGAATGTATTTCTAATTAATCTTGCAAAATTAACATTATTTTAGTATTTTATAAAGGAACTCTGATTTGTCTCTCTAACAACCATTTTCATTATCCCTTCAAAGACAACTTTCTGCCTTTGTCGTTGTTTTCATAAAACCAGCTTTCTCCTGATTTTCCTGTATTCCCTTATTAGTCATCTAGTTTCCAAAACTTGACTCTCATGTTTTATTGTTCACTAAGATCTATACCTTTTTTGATGTTTCTCAGATATTATCCACCCCTTTACCACCAATATTATATCCCCCACAGGAATTTTGACCAAATTCCTCTGCAGTTTGAAGTTTGGAGCTAAGCACATTCTTTGATATCTACAGCCCAAAATTTCCTTCTCATCACTTTCTAGTATATACCTAATCCTATAATGTCAGATTATATTAACCTTCAAAATCCAGGCTTGTCTACTGCCACCTTAGTGAAAACAACTACTATAACCACAATTGCTAAGCTAAGCTTTTTGCATATTTTCCCAAACACTGTTAAAACTCTTAGAAACTAGATACTATTTTTTCCAATTTACAAATAAGGAAATGGCTTTGAGTTTATTAAATAGCTTACCTGAGGTTGCGTTTAAACATCTGGTAGATGTTGAAACTGGAATTTGAACTCAGTTCTGGCTCCAAAGCCCATGTCTTTTTCACAATCCCTGACTGTACTACTTCAGTATAACTCTATGTTAGGTCTAGTATACGAAAATGAAGTCTCATGTTATCCACACAGTCACACTGTGAAGTCAGCAGGCTAGGTATTATGCAGAACATAAAGGCTAACAGTCCAAAAATGTTTCTGTTTAGACTCTTAGAATATTTTGTTACTTCTGCACTTTACAAACACAATAATGGTAAGGATCTGATTTTCTCAGCCAGCTATCTCTCTTACCTGATATTTCTCAGAAGAATCATAACCAATCTCAGGAAATCCCTGCTGTATCTACTCTCTTGGAACATGTATATTCACAAGAAGAAGCAACTCAGTTGCAAATTAGTGCAGAGAATTTAGAGCATCTGCCTTTGTGACTAATTGAGGTTTATATTTGAAATCACTCTTTCCCCTGTCTGTTCACTCTTGGTATATACAGATTGTGTGTCCTCCCTAGGAGTCATTTAAGTCTCTTATACTTCAGTTTCAAAACTGTTCACTTGACCCAGCAATCTCATTACTGGGTATATACCCAAAAGAATATAAATAATTATAAAGACACATGCATGTGTATATTCATCACAGCGCTGTTCACAATAGCAAAGCCATAGAATCTACCTAAGTGCCCATCAGTGATAGACTGGATAAAGGAATTATGGTACTTATACAGGAATACTATGCAGCCATAAAAAAGAATGAGATTATGTTCTTTGCAGGGACATGGATGGAGCTAGAGGCCATTATCCTTAACTAACACAGGAACTGAAAACCAAATGCCACACGTTCTCATTTATAAGTGGGAGCTAAATTATGAGAACACATTAACACATGGAGAACAACACACACTGGGGCCTTATGGAAGGTGAAGGGAGGGTGGAGGGTGGGAAGAAGAAGAGAATCACAAAAAACAACTAATGAGTACTAGGCTTAATACTTGGGTGACAAAATAATCTATACAACAAACCCCCATGACACAAGACACAAGTTTACCTATGTAATAAACCTGCACTTATACCCCTGAACTTAAAATAAAAGTAAACAAACAGAAAATACCTGTTCCTCCACAGCTACCTGGGAAGATGACTGCTTTTCAATCTCCATGTAGGTTCTATTACTATATTTAAAAAGACCATCTCAAACATACCCCTTAGATTTAGCTAAAATCTATCCCATAGTTTCCTGGTAATGCAGTGAGAATATGAAATTTACTTCTATTTACTGTGTCATATAACTCATGGTTACCCAAAATATGAATAGAATGATCTGAGTTTCCAAGGCAATATATGTAAAAAACAGCTCAGTGGATAAACTTTGCTGTGGGGAAAGATCGCAAAAAGCAAGGATTCGTTCTTTCCTGTTAGTTCTTGATGGTTTCAGAGAACTATACCTTGATTGTTTTAAAAGCCTTAGCTTAAGAAAGGATAATCAGGTAGAAAGGATAATTGGTAGGGAAGATTTATTGTGGCTAGAAAAATTTTTCCCCCCACATTGTCTCAAATAAGCAGAAGCTTCCGATATTCTGAGATTTCTAATAAAAATATTAGTTCTATCAAGAAACAATTTCAAATACTATATTCTATAGCAGTCTTACAACTAAAGTAACCACTATTGAAGATTAACTCTGGTTTCTTCTCCTTTATACAATTTGTCATAAACACCACAGGCTAATTTGTCTTCTTAAAACACTCCATTCATAAAAGCCACTCTCCTACTCAGAAACTTTTAATGATTCCCCATCACCTCCAGTAAAAAACCTTCAAGTCTTTTGCATATGTTCTAAGATTTTAGTCTAACTTTAACTCATCTTTCCAACTACCATCACACATAATTCTTTGTTTCCTGATTATGCTACTCATTCTGACCTTAGCACCCCTGCTCAGTCTTTCAATAGTTATTCCCTCTTCTACTCATTGCAGAATGCCATCCTTCCTCTCCCCTTCCTCCTCCCGACTTGCCCCCAGTGTAAATCCTGTCAAGCTTTCAGGACCTAGTTTGTTGAATTTTCTCTGTGAAGCACTTTCTCACCATTCTAAACCATTTTTCCTAGTCTGAATTTGTGGGACCCACTTATGGTCTCACTCATTTGTGTGCAGTTAATTGTTAAGAGTGTATTTTATATTGTCTCTTCTGCTCTTAAAAAAATTTGTATTACAGAAGCAGGGACCGGGAAAAACGCAGAGAAAGAGAAAGAGAGATGGATCGGAAAAGGTCCCGGAAATCCCCATCTCCTGGGAGGAGAAACCCAGAAACATCAGTAACTCAGAGTTCCTCTGCTCAGGATGAACCTACTACAAAGAAAAAGAAGGATGAGCTGGATCCTCTTCTTACTCGCACTGGTGGAGCATATATTCCCCCTGCAAAGCTCAGGATGATGCAGGAACAGATTACAGATAAAAACAGGCATGTTGATATCAATCAGTATATAAAGCCATTATATTGTCATTGAAAAATAAGTCAGCTATGGTTTAATGAACCCTGGCTCTTGAGAATTTACATTAGTCTTCAATGATAGAGACCTAAAATTAGAGACCTCTTTACTTCATAGCTCCATTGGAGAGCCACACACCACTTGCCCTTATATTAGCTCATTACTTTTTGTTTTTTTGCATGAATGAATTAAAAAGTTTGAGGAAAAGATTGCTTACCCTTTTTATAGTATTTTCAAACTATTGTTCCTTTCATAGTTTCATGGATGCATTCCTATTGGTAATGTTTATTTTTTGTAGAAAAGATTAATATTGACATTTTAGTTCTAAAATTGACTTTTCCTGTTGTAAACCAGGAGTCAGCAAACTTTTTCTGTAAAAGCCCAGCTAAAGCAGGTGGGCAGCTGCATTTGGCTCATGGGTCTAGTTTGCCGACCTCTGTACTCATCTATAAAACTGAAGCTGG
Organism: Macaca nemestrina; assembly: GCF_043159975.1. Lineage (NCBI taxonomy): Eukaryota > Metazoa > Chordata > Mammalia > Primates > Cercopithecidae > Macaca > Macaca nemestrina. The sequence continues at coordinate 77,906,828 of NC_092135.1, read as the reverse complement.
CAGTTATCTCTTTTTGTGCATTTTCTTTAGCCCACAATATCTTAGACTATACATTTTTGCTACTCTAAGGCAGACAGACAAAATTTATATATGAACAGTCACACTTAAAACACTCCTCCTTCCCTTTTCAGAGTAATTGAGATGGTGAGGAGCTATTTAGGAAAGTACAGCTAAGTTTTTAAGGTATTTTCTCTAATAGGATGAGTTGATAACTAGGGAAAGTATGGTCCCAGATTGAGATGATTAATCAGTTGCCAGATAACTAGTTAAAAGATTGAGAAAGAAGGTATTAATAGTTATAATTTAAGAAAAACAGATGCAAGGTGAGCCAGACAGGAGTATTTCCACATCCTTTCATGAGTGTTTTAATGGCAATTTGAAAAGTGCTTGAGAACCTTATTTAAGTTAAATCTAAATTTGTTTCAAGGGTTAGCTTGAAGTAGAAATGTCATGATCTGCCCACCTCGGCCTCCCAAAGTTTGAGACCAGCCTGGCCAATGTAGTGAAACCCTCTCTCTACTAAAAATACAAAGGTTAGCCGGGCATGGTGGTGGGTGCCTGTAGTCCCAGCTACTCAGGAGGCTGAGGCAGGAGAATGGCGTGAACCTGGGAGGCGGAGCTTGTATTGAGCCGAGATTGCCCCACTGCACTCCAGCCTGGGTGACAGAGGGAGACTCTGTCTCAAAAAAAAAGAAAAAGAAAATAAAAGAAATGTCTTTATCTAAAAGAAGCCATGAAGATTTGAAATAAAACCAAATTTAAGAGCCAGAAAGGGGTATTTGATGACATTAAATTAAAAACTAATAAGTTTTTTGTTATGTGTCATGTTTTAGCACTTGCCAGTGATATTTGAAGTGTTAGGTTGAAAAGGAATTTGGAGATGGCTTCTGTGGTTAATAGGACTTTCATTATCATGTAAGCGTTTTGCTCATGCACAAGGCAGTAGTGGCGGCATTACTGAAAAGTAATCACTTTCTCCAGTCCAGTCCAAAGCAATCCTGATCATAAAAGACTAGAAACTATGTCAGTCCAAGTCTTGCTTCCTTTTAAATAAAGCAGACAGGAGAGTCAGCAATACATGCAATTTAAAGCAGATTCCTTTAAGATAATTGTGTATACAGTTGAAGTCTGTTAGTAGGCTACTGTAAAGGGTTCAAAACATCTGGAAAAGAAGGCCATAGTCTTTGCTTTCAGTAGATACATGAATTGTGGGCTTCCTAATTAGGATGTATAATTGTAGTTGATGTAGCTGTTTGATTAGTTTAGTAAGATAGGTTGTGATTGTATATAAGCAACATCTTATTAATCAGGCCACTTGTTAAGGCATACATCTTGTTTCTAGAGATAGTGGGATACCAAAAGGTTGGAGTTATGAAACAGTGGAATAGTCCACCTTGGGTACAGGCAGTAAGGGGGTATATAATTTATAGAGAATTTAGAAATAAAATAAGATTAACTGCAAAGTGAGTCTGTTTTTTATCCTCACCATGCTGGCAATACTAAACAATGTCAGTGATACAATACTTGTTCCCACCAGGAACTGCTCTCACCAACCTTCCTTGTTGTACCACTCCAGAACAGGGATTCTTAACCTGTGAGCCCCTCAAGAGGTCCATGGATAGAATTCAAGCAATCAGTCCATTAATGTGTTTGGGAAAAAAATTGAATCCTTATTTTTGCTATTCTCTAAAGTTTAGCTTTTTTTTTTTTTTTCTTTTGAGAATGTAGGCAATAGATTGCCTATTGTATTGACAGTCTGTTACAGATATTTCATGATATGGATTATGGCCATGCTACTTAGAAATTTAAGTAGTTACTAAGCATACTGCTAGTTCTTGTTTAGTGTGTTATGAAGCACATAGAATATTATATCAAACTTTTGTTCTTTTCATGTTTCAAAAACTGAATTTCAGTATGATTAGTATCCTTTGTAATCCTATTCGTTGTATATATCATTCCAAAAAGTCTACTGGTTTCACCAGGCTTCCAGAGAGAGACGTGTATAGAAGAAAAAAGGTTAAGACTTCCTGCAGCTGAAATCAGATTCCACAGAAAAGCAGTTACAAAATCCATAGAATTGTAGAGCATTGAAAGATCTTAGACATTGTCCAGTTCAACCTAAAGAAACTCAATGAGGCCAAGTAATTTCCGAAATCTAGGGTAAAAAGCAGTACAGCTATCTAACATTCAACTGGTATAGCTGTAGGACTCCTACATCAGCATAGAGATTGTCTTTAAAATACTCTGAACAATATTTCAGCCCCATGACTTCATGTGACTCCCTTTTTCTGTAGTTACCATTTATTTGTGGTTTAAAACATTTAATTTTGTTATCTCTGTATCTTTTTATGAGATGGGACATACAGATTTTTTTTGTGGCTTATATTCGGGCATTTCATGTTACCATTTACATTTTTTTTAATTGCATTTATTTTAAAGGTCTTCATTAAAGACAAGTTTAAATCAAGCATTATATGTAAAATAAGCATGTATTGAATTAGACTAATTAAATGTATTAGGCCTAAGAACAAAACATTATCCTTATATGTCCTTACATAATCTTATTGTATTATTAAAGGAAAATGGTGTGTACTTAAGCATATGTACAGAAAATCAAATATGGTTTAGGATATAATCTGTTTATCCTGATAGGCATCATATATTTTACTGTACTTGGGGGTCATTTCATGAAAATAATGTTAAAAATTAAGGAACACTATGTAGTTTTTATGTTCTTATAACTTATTCTTATTGTAATTATTGAAAGAGTTTTAATCTTTATTAAAATCACTTCTTTTTAGCTTAGCATACCAGAGGATGAGTTGGGAGGCCCTAAAGAAGTCAATTAATGGTCTTATCAACAAAGTCAACATTTCCAACATAAGTATTATTATTCAAGAGCTTCTTCAAGAAAATATTGTTAGAGGAAGGTAAGTTTTTTTTTATTTCTAGTATTTTATTTGTAGTATTTCTAAGTAATTTTTTCAAAGGTGTATAATATCTACATGAACAATAATCATTGATTTATTGTGCTACTTCATTTCAAAGGTCATTGAGAATATTTATTTAAAATGCAGTACTTATAAAAATGTAGACTGCTAAGAAATAACTTGTGCCTTGCTCTTAGAGGTTGTATGCAATTTTTGCTTTTTGAGAAGCTTCGATTTCACATAATGGTTTTTGCAGACATTCACTTAATGCTTCCATTAATTTAAACTCGTGAAGAATAATGAATATCACAATATACTCCTTCTAACTAATTTAATTTTTTATTTCTTTCTAAAATTGATGAGTAAAAATTGTATATATTTGTGGTATGCATCATGATGTTTTGATATATGTGTACTTTGTAGAATGGCTATATCAAGCTGTTTAACATGCATTCACATACCTGTCATTTTTTTGTGGTGAGAACACTTAAAATGTACTCTATTTTCAGCTTTCAAGTATATAATATATGGTTATTAACTATGGTCAAAATATTGTAGAATGGATCTCTGGAACTTATTCCTCGTGTCTAACTGAAATTTTGTGTCCATTGACGAACATCTAAATTCCCCCAACCCCCAGCCTCTGGTAACCATCATTTTATACTCTGATTCTATGAGTTCAGTTTTTTTTAGATTCCTCATATTAGTGAGATCATGCATTATTTGTCTTTCTGTGCCTGGCTTATTCACTTAGCATAATGTTCTCCAAGTTCATCTGTGTTTTTGCAAATGACAGGATTTCCTTTATGGTTGAATAGTATTCCATTATACATATATACATTTTCTTTATCCATTTATTCACAACAGAGACTTTTGTTGTTTCCATATTTTGACCATTGTGAATGATGCTGCGATAAATGTGGGAGTTCAGATACCTCTTCAACATACTGATTTCATTTTCTTTGTGTATATATCCAATAGTGGGATTGCTGGATCAAATGGTAGTTATAATCGAAAAAAATGTTTTTAGTGTTGATTTATTTTAGAGATGTGGGTGTTGCTTTGTTGTCAGGCCAGAGTACCATGCATGGTCATAGTTCACTGACCCCTTGAATTGCCGGGCTCACGGAATTCTCCCACCTCAGCATCCTGAGTAGCTGGGACTGCAAGCACTCATCACCATGCTGGGCTAATTTTTTAATATTTTGTAGAGAACGAGGTCTTGCCATCTTGCCCAGGCTGGTCTCGTACTCTTGAGCTCAAGCAGTCCTCCCCACTTGGCTTCCCAAAGTGTTGGTATGACGGGCGTGAGCCAGCGCACCTAGCTGGTAGTTCTGTTTTTAATATTTTAAGGAACCTCTAGACTATTTCCATAATGGCTGTACTAATTTATATTTCTACCAACAGTGTACAAGGGTTCTCTTTTCTCCATGTCCTTGGCAACACTTGTTATTTTTCATCTTTTTTGTTACAGCCATTGTAACAGTTGTGAGGAGATCTCATTGTGATTTTAATTTACATTTCTTTGATAATTGGTGATGTCAAGCATTTTATATATATATATAATGCTATTTGTACATCTTTTGAAAAATGTCTGTTCTTGTCATTTGCTCATTTTTTAAATTGGGTTATTTGTTTTCTTACTATTGAGTTGAATGCCTAATGTATTTTGGATATTAACCCCTTATCAGGTGTATGGTTTGCAAATGTTTTCTCCCATTCCGTAGGCTGTCTCTTCACTCTGTTGATATTTTCCTGTGCTGTGCAGAAGCATTCTAGTTTTTATGTAATCCCATTTGTCTCTTTTTGCTTTTGTTGCCTGTGCTTTCGGGGTCATATCCAAAAAATCATTAACCATAATACAGTAGTTTCACAGTTTCAGGTCTTATGTTTAAGTCTTTAATCTATTTTGCATTGATGTTTGTATATGTTGTGGGACTAAGGTCTATTTTCATTCTTCTGCATCTGGATGTTCAGTTTTCTTGGCACCATTTATTGAAGACACTGTCTTTTCCCTATTGTGTCTTCTTAACATCTTTGTTGAAAATCAGTTGACTGCAAATGTCTGGATTTATCTCTGGTTTCTTTGTTTTCTATAGCTCTCTGTGTCTGTTTTTATACTAGTGTCATGCTGTTTTGATTACTATAACTTTGTAGCAGATTCTACGTCAGGGAGTGTGAGGTCTCCAGCTTTGTTCTTTTTGTTCAAGATTGCTGTGGCTATTTGGAGTTTTTTGTGGTTCCATGTGAGTTTTAAGATTGTTTTTTCTATTTCTGCGAAAAATGTAACTGGAATTTTGATAGGGATTGAGTCGAGTCTTTATGTTGCTTGGGTACTATGGACATTTTAGTATATTATTTCAGTCCATGGACAAGGGATGTCATGCATGTTCTTCCATTTTTTCATCAGCAGTTTGTAGCTTTTAGTGTACAGACCTTTCATCTCCATGGTTAGATTTATTCCTAAGGTTTTTTGTTTTTGTTTTTGTTTTTTTTATAGTTATTGTAAATGGGATGTTTTCTTGGTTTCTTTTTCAGAAAGATAGTTCATTGTAAGCATATGGAAGCACTACTGATTTTTGTATGTTGATTTTATGTCTGCAGCTTTACTAAATTAGTTTATTAGTTCTAACAATTTTTTGGTTAAGTCTTTAGGGTTTTCTATATTAAGATCCTGTTTACAGCAAACAGACTTCTCTATTTTTGATTTGGATGCCTTTTATTTCTTTCTCTTGCCTCATGGCTCTGGCTAGGACTTCTAGTACTATGTTGAATAGAATTGGAAAGAGTAGGCACCCTTTTCTTATTCCTGATCTTAGAGGAAAAGCTTTCAGCTTGTCACTGTTGAGTATATTAGCTATGGGTTCATCGTATATGGCCTTATTCCAATTTAATTTCTAGCGAGAGTGAAGTGGGAATGTGAGAGAAATGGGAAAGATAAGCAATAAATTTGAGAAAAGCGGAAAGGAATCACCATGTTCTATAATATGTGGTTTTAAGCAATTGGTGATATTTAAAAGGGTCAGAAAATAGAAGTACTCCATGTTCTACTTATTATTTTAAAATCTGAGGACTGTTTTCTCTTGTCATTTTACATGACTATGATTCATCTTTTAAAAAATATGGAATTTAGTGGCCAGGCATGGTAGCTCAATGCCTGTAATCCTAGCACTTTGGGAGCCTGAGGCAAGAGGATCACTTGAGTCCAGGAGTTTGAGACCAGCCTGGGCAACATTGTGAAAACTCATCTCTATGAAAAATACAAAAATTAGCTGGGCGTGGTGGCACGCAGTACTCCCAGCTACTCTGGAGGCTGAGGTGGGAGGACTGCTTGAGCCCAGAAGGCAGAGTTTCCAGTGAGCCAAGATCAAGCCACTGCACTCCTGCCTGGGTGACAGAGTGAGACCCCGTCTCTCCCCAACCTCACCAAAAAAGGTGGTGGTATAAAGTAGGTGCAGCGAGTTGTAGAGGTACAGAAAGGTGATCAAGAGACAGCCATTATCCATAAAAGTGGGCAGAGATCTCTCCATTTTACTTACAAAAAAAGTAGACTCAGAAGACTTAATGGATTGCTAAAGATATTATAATTTATAAGCTGCATCCTTTTTCTCATTTTCTACTCTAGTGATTGTGTTGTTGTACCTAAAACTACCATTAAGACTTTTTTTTTCCTGACTTTTGGCAATCCAATAATTACTTGTCATTACATTGCTAAAAATAACTTCAGTTTGCCCAATTTGCCTTTCCCCTTCCTCATCAAATGCATATAGAAACATGACCATTTTCAAAATGAGTTACAAGTAGGTACCTTTTAATTTCCTGTTATTGTTTTAGCATTAATCTTGCATTGCTTTTAATTCATGTCTTTATTTCTCACAGGAATATTCCAAATCTTCATTTTATTCAACTAAAATTAGACTTAAAGATTTAAACCCAAATTTGTCTTTAATCACAAAATTAATTTTATAAGAATGACGGATTCATAGTAGAAACTTTATGTTGTCTAGCTTTCGTACTTTTGAAGCAGGTCTGCTTTTGTTTACTTTTTTGAAAATGTTAAAGAATTTATTTATATGAACCTTAAAAACCTCAAATTCATGATTTGATATAACAGACTGGGAAAAGAGGAATTATATGTAGAGAGAAAAATTTTGGCGATAAATTGCAGTAAAATCTTCATTCTATTTTACAAAATTACAAATTCACATTTCATTTTCTGAAAAACAATTTTTATTTATTAGTAAGATGAACTCTTTCCATTTAGTTCTGATTTAGATTTTATGATTATTTATAGAGATGTATTACTGAATTTTAATAGTTTTTGTTTCATTTAATTCATTTGGTTATTGTTGACTCCTTTTTTTATTCTTTTTTAAACAGAGGACTGCTCTCCAGGTCTGTTTTGCAAGCACAGAGTGCTTCTCCAATCTTCACCCATGTTTATGCAGCATTAGTGGCAATTATCAACTCAAAATTTCCACAAATTGGAGAATTAATCCTCAAGAGGTTAATTCTTAATTTTCGAAAAGGCTATCGAAGAAATGATAAGGTATATATGAATGGCTTGTAGGTAGAATGATACATAGGAACAGACTAATAAACCAGTATCAACAAAAGTAAGCAAGGTTGATTTTGACACAGGTACATAACATAATGCTTTTTAAAAACTGTCTTTCATGAGAACTTCTTTATTCTCTTAAATATCCCTGGCCACTATTGATGAGCCACAAAAATGATGGCTCTAACTGTAGAATTTTAACTGTTTAACCAGAAGTGATACTCTTTCATGTGTTTTATCTTATAACTTTCTGGTAATACAAAAATTATACTTGTGTGGTACATGTTTTAAATAGATTGTTAGTAGGCCATAGATTAATGTAAATAAATGAAAATTGGGTTTAGTTTATGGATTAACTCTCCACCTTCACTTTTCAGCAACTTTGCCTGACTGCTTCAAAATTTGTGGCGCATCTTATTAACCAAAATGTGGTAAGTAATTATCTTCAATACTTGTTCGCATTCAGTGGCATTAGACCACAGGGTTGATGCACCTCACTGATACCTCTCTATTTTTGCTTTGCTTTATAGTCCTTAGGATAAATATGTTGAATGATATTTTCATTTGAAAACTATAATAAACGTATTTAATATTCTTTTTTTTTTCTTTTTCTTTTTTTGAGACAGAGTCTTGCTCTGTCACCCAGGCTGGAGTGCAGTGGCACAATCTTGGTTCACTGCAAGTTCCGCCTCCCGCGTTCACGCCATTCTCCTGCCTCAGCCTCCTGAGTAGCTAGGACCACAGTTGCCCACCACCACGCCGGGCTAGTTTTTTTTTTTTGTATTTTTAATAGAGATGGGGTTTCACCGTGTTAGCCAGAATGGTCTGGATTTCCTGACTTCATGATCCGCCCACCTTGGCCTCCCAAAGTGCTGGGATTACAGGCGTGAGCCTCCGCGCTTGGTCGTATTTAATATTCTGTAACATAACACTTTGATGCTAATCAAAACACTTTTAGATATTTTATCAGATTAATCTGACTTAATACTATACATGGTTACTTGACTGCAAACCATTCCTTTGAAGAACCATTCTGTTCACTTTTATAAAACAATAAAGTTGGTGTCTCCTCCACTTCATTCCCTGGTGTTCATGAGAATCTAATAAATACCTGCTATTTTACAAAAACCTCTATTCCTTGCCACCACATAGGTATAGTCATATATGTTTAGAATCACTTTGTAGAATAGAGTTGATCAATTTTAATCTGTTTCAAATGCAAGTAATTTTATCATGCTATTATTCAGTTTGTGTTTATTTTATATTCATTATTTGATGGTTTTGATTTAGCTTCTGTTTAACCATGAAAGTGGTAAAATTGTTCTTGCTCATACTCAAAAGTTTCCTTCAGATATATATTATCATTTCCAGTTTAATATCATGTACAACAGGAAGAATTTTAAAATCCTGCCTAGTCTTATTTCACTAATACTAAATGTTTTGACTCTTACTTATATGAAGATTCTTTCACTCTTAGAAATCTTTTAGATTTTGACCTAATTAGTCATATTATTACGGTGATAACTTGCTACTTAAGACCAAGGAAACTTAATTTCATATCTGTAACCACAGAGATATATTTCCATTTTTAAATGTGTATTACACTTAGGCTAGAGATTTTTGGCATTGCCATAAAACACTTGATATGATAAATGTTTTGCATCTTCTCAACTGTGGTAAAGGGCAGTATTTTCTTGTCACTGATAGAAGACTGTTTGACACCCCTCCTCCCCTAGTAAAAAGAAGTAGCGGGTGTCTTTGATGTTGTGCACAACTGGAAGAAAGTATCTCCTGAGTTGAGATTTAGACTTATTTCCTCACCATCTCAAATCATTGTCTGGCTTTAGAAAGGCATATGTGTGGTGGTTTAAACATTCTTTGTAGTTCGTTTTCTTCTCATAGCAAAGCTTCTCAGTAGAATTTTGTTCCCTCTCTTCCTGGTGTTGTTTATAAATGTCAGTTTTTGAACTTGGCCAGTAGAAATAGTTTGATATAATTTTTTTTTAAAAAGATGGAATATTCAAAACTATTTTGTTCCAGAAGTTATTAAGATATTTTGTGATGAAATTAGTATTCGTGTAACTTAAGGACTATTTGCGTCTAATAGAGTTGCTGATAGAATGAATTGGGAAATGTATATAAAGAACTATGGTCATGAACAAGGGTACTATAAATCATATTACTATTTCTCATGTAGTAATTATGAAAACAATTATCTTATTAGAAAGTAGTATATGATTTTTAACATATTTTATCTATGACACTTTCCGTACATAATGGCTAAGAATATTTCTTCTAAAGATAATTCAGATAGTTGTATTCAGCATAGAAAATTAAAATTTTAGGCCGGGCGCGGTGGCTCAAGCCTGTAATCCCAGCACTTTGGGAGGCCGAGGCGGGTGGATCACGAGGTCAGGAGATCGAGACTATCCTGGCTAACATGGTGAAACCCCGTCTCTACTAAAAACACAAAAAACTAGCCGGGCGTGGTGGCGGGCGCCTGTAGTCTCAGCTACTTGGGAGGCTGAGGCGGGAGAATGGCGTGAACCCGGGAGGCGGAGCTTGCAGTGAGCCGAGATCACGCCACTGCACTCCAGCCTGGGAGACACAGCGAGACTCTGTCTCAAAAAAAAAAAGAAAAAAGAAACAAAATTTTTGGAACAGTCATCTGAAAATTCTTAGTAGATAGATAATAAAAGTGATAGAAAAATTGTATCCCGTATTTGGAGTATTTCCATGTACTTCATAAAACTTTGCCCATCATATGTGCAATATATTTATTGTAACAGATTTACTAATTTTTAGAAATCATAAAAATATTTTAATGTATGTAAAAGCATTTTCTTTCTTCCATCTATATGTATTCTATTTAAGGCACATGAAGTTTTATGCTTAGAGATGCTCACTTTACTCCTGGAAAGACCAACAGATGATAGTGTTGAAGTAGCTATTGGTTTTCTTAAGGAATGTGGCCTCAAATTAACACAAGTGTCACCAAGAGGAATCAATGGTAAGTGTACATTTTTAATTTGATGTTAAGTTTTTGTTTATTGTAATATTTATTGCTTATTTTATTGTCTTTTCTTTCTGTTAACCTTTAGCTATATTTGAACGCCTTCGAAACATTCTTCATGAGTCTGAAATTGACAAAAGAGTTCAATATATGATTGAAGTGATGTTTGCTGTACGGAAAGATGGATTCAAGGACCACCCCATTATCCTAGAAGGTCTTGATTTGGTGGAAGAAGATGATCAGTTCACTCATATGCTCCCTCTGGAGGATGACTATAACCCAGAAGATGTTCTTAGTAAGTCTGGGGCATGTTAGGTGGAAAGAGGTATACCAACAAATGTAAATATAGAAAATAAACATTAACTTTAAAATTTTTTTTAGATGTTTTCAAGATGGATCCTAATTTTATGGAGAATGAAGAGAAGTACAAAGCTATTAAGAAAGGTATGTAAAATTTTATAAAATTAATTTGGATAAGTAGAAGCAATTTAAGTAGTTATGTAATACTGATAGGAAATATTTAGAGATCGTTGATACTCGCCTAATGAAATCTCTGCTCTTATAAAGTTATTCTCTTAGCTATTTCCTTGGGCATTATTTTTTTCCTGGTACTTGCCCATGATTTTTTACTTCATTCTGAATTACTGACCCCATTGTTCCTTTCCTCTTTCCCTTTAAACTATGCAACCCTTACGTCTCACCCATCTTAAGAAATATTCATAGATTAGTAGTAGCCTTTATTTAGCTTCTCTACCACTTACAGTCTGTGCCACCCAGTTTAATATTCAATTAAGTGGTATACTTTATTGTAAAGTGCTATACTTTATTGTTTCTTGAGGTCAGGTTGATATCCTTCTGGGAAGATGAATTATAGTATTGGTGCCTCTCTGATAAAATAAATTGATCATTTTCATTTGTATATCATTGGTATACTGTAAGCACTAACTTTGGACAGGTTTTGATTTGTAATTTGTCTTTGACATTACTAGCTGAGTGACCTGTAGCAAGTTACTTGTTTGATGGAAGACTAAATGTTACCTTTCTATGGAAGGATATATAAAATACAGTGTTGTGTATTATCACAGACAATGATAGCTATTATTACTGTTACTATTTTCACATTTGTATTATTTTCCTCCTAAAGCTAACACTCAGGCCTATTTACATAATAATTTCATGGGCTTATTTCTCTTGAGTTGTAATTTTACTGGAGAAGTATTTATTGCTGTGGAAGCAATAAATATTTACCTTTGTATTAAACCCCAAAAGTTTGTATTAAAACCTCTCTGATTGTAATAGAAATGTAGAGTCGGTTAGGTTTGTAAAATCTTTTATCAGGCTAACAGAGCACCATTGGGCAAAATATAATTTTAGTTTTTGTCATTTGTTTGCTTTTAACATAAAGACCAGCCTTGTGTAGTCTAATATACAGAGAAAGCAGAGACCTAGAACTCTGTCTCTGTCTGCATTCCATTGGTCAGTAGTGCTTAGAAGCAGAAGGTTGAAAGTAAAAGTAAAAATGGGAGAAATCTTCCATTCCTATGCATTATCCTAAAAATCTGTTATAATAATAATAATGGGTTTCTCTTCTTAGATGCTGATTTCCTGGGGGCTTTTCACTGTAATCTGTCAGATTCTTTTTTCTGTTATAATTTCATTTCCAGAGAACTCCATAGATCCATTTTGCCTTCTTTTCTTATGAACCTCTTTTCCTGCTGTCTCCCTGAAAGATGCCAAATGTTTTTTTGTGAAATACTTGTATACACCTGATTTGATTTCTTTCTTTTTTAAACTAGAGAATTCTCTATCCATTTCTTTAGCGTCTAGGCAATTGGCCAATGCCTGGAAAGTAGTACATTATTTTATTATAGCAGTTCTCAAATTCTTTGGTCTCAGAATCCCTTTACACTCTTGAAAATTTTTGACAACTCCAAAGAGCTTCTTTTTATGTGGGTTATATCTATTGCTATTTACTATATAAAAGGTTAAAACACTATCAAATAGTATTTATTAAATTATTTCAAAATAATAGCAAACCTAGTATATGTTAACATAAATTACATATTTTTATGAAAATCGTTGTTTTACGGGCCGGGCGTGGTGGCTCATGCCTGTAATTCCAGCACTTTGGGAGGCTGAGGTTGGCGGATCTTGAGGTCAGGAGTTTGGGAGTAGCCTGACCAACATGGTGAAACCCTGTCTCTACTGAAAATATAAAAATTAGCCGGGTGTGGTGGTGCATGTCTACAATTGCAACTAGTCAGGAGGCTGAGGCAGGAGAATGGCTTGAGCCCGGGAGGTGGAGGTTGCAGTGAGCCAAGATCACGCCACTGCACTCCAGCCTGGGCGACAGAGTGAGACTCTGTCTTAAAAAAAAAAAAAAAAAAAAAAAAAAATGTTATTTTACAAAACAAATTTAGTGAGAATGATGTTTTATATATTTTGTATTATATATATATTTTATAAAATTTTTTATTTGTAAAGTTTACTGTCTGGCCTAATGGGAAGCAGCTAGACTCTCATATCTGTTTCTACATTCAATCTATTGCAGTAGGTTGTTTTAATTGAAGTACATGAAGAAAATCTAGCCCCAGATAAATACGTAATTAGAAAAAGGGAGCAGTATTTTAACAGCCTTTTCAGATAAATGCCAATATTTAACAACTAGTAGTTTTAAGATTAATTGCGGTGTAAATTCTGAAACAATATCAATGAACTTTGATAGTGTTGCGTTAGAATCCATTTATCTGTCACTTTAAATAAATCTTTTACTCATGCATGATTTTGTAATGTTGCATTAGTCATTTAGAAAATACTAATTCACTGAGTTATGCACATCTTTTAAATGTTAACATTGATGTTATCAAAATCAAATTAACATGTTGATATAATATCTACATAGCACATTTAATATTACCACCGCTCTCGTCCAAAAAATCTAAATATTGGGGAGCTCTCAAGCTCACAGAGATGGATATAGGTTTTTCAAAATTCTTGAAAACCCTAATGTTATCATCGTCGTAGATATCGTTAGTTGTTTTCCCCAAAGTGACAGTCTCAAGTTTGTTTGCGTTTGAGAAATTGTTGGCCAAATATCTAACAACTGTAGTTAGTTGGCCATTTTTTTCAAGTAAAAATGAAAAAAAATAGCTAATTCATCTTGCAAAGCAAACAATCACACAAGTGGTTTTCCTTCACATAACTGTCACCATTGTATATCTGTCTAACAGAAGGGCTATATATATGAACTTTATATTTCATCACTCAGATTAGGAGAAAGGCCTATATTCAGGGCTGAGATTTAATAAAATTCATCAAGGACATTCTCAGATGAAACTGGCTTTCTACTTCAAGAGGGTGGCAGTAAAGAATACACTGATTACTAGAGAAGTTTGATGCCTTGGGTTACAGAAGTTTTAACCTCCATTGCTTTTGGATCATCATCACAGATGTCAGCACAGTGAAAGGGCAGATACTGTCTTGGTATTATTATGAAAATAGTTTTGACCTCACAGGCCACGTGACAGGTCTCAGTGATCCCCCATAGACTCCTAGACCATGCTTTGAAACCACTACTTTATTCAGTTAATGAAATCCAGTTGTCCTTGCCTAAGTGATTCTAATAAGTAGAATCTAAAGTGGAGAGATGAGAAAAGGATTATGTAAATGATTAGACAATTCGTTTGACCTTCATTGTTTTATAAAGCATTCTTCTAGAGCTGGCATAAAAAAAGGGTCCCAGCAGGAAGTGGGCACAGCTTTAGTAATTAGCACCTTCGATTGACCCAGGTGTACTTGTGTTTTAGATCTTAACAGCATTTGGGAAAACAGCAGGAGTGCCTATCTTCCTACTATTGAATACTAAATAGTTTCTTCTTTTAAAAGTCTGTTGAAGCCGTGTTACATAGTAATAAACTAGATACTTTAGATTATCTCTTGAATTCACATTTGTTCGAAATATTCTTGAGATTTATATTTCAGATAAGGGCTGAATGACTACTCTTCATTTTTGTAAAATGATTTGTTTCTCATAATGTGAAGTTCTCTGCTAACTTTCGTTATGTGTCTCCTGATTTTTACTGCTTAGTTAAATATAAAGAAATTAGAATTTTTCTTAAAGTGAATTGATCCCAGAACTTAGTATTAAAAGCCCTCTGATTATAATAGAAATGCAAAAGTAAAGAGTTGGTCCTGTTTGCAAAATCTTATCAGGCTAACAGAGCACCATTGGGCAAAATATAATTTTAGTTTTTGTCATTTGTTTGCTTTTAACATAATGACTGGCCTTATGTAGTCTCATATACATCACTATTTTCATCCAGTTCTGAATATATCATTTGTATTTTTAAAAGTGATAATCTAATACAGTGCTTGTCTTACCAATTGTCTTAAAGGCTTTTAAACTTCTGTTTCTGTTTTATGTATGAAAAATCTTTGAATTTCTTGTAATATTCAATTTAGTAGGTATATATTTTAATAAAAATCTCATTACTATTTATTTCAAGTGAACACTAAGTTATGCAATTATTTTCTCTCCCTTCTTTGTCTTTCCAAGTACATTCTTAGCGTAAATTCTTGTTTTCTGTATCTAGCCTTAACTTTTTATAATGGACTGTCTTCTTTCTGATGATGAAACAATATTTTGACTCCCATATGCTAGCTTCTATTCCTAATATTTTTCCAGTGCTCTTGTTCTTTTCAAAAACCTTCATCTACTTTTTGTTTTTCTCATCTCCTTGTTTCATGGGCACTTTTTATGTGGCAGAAAAGTGATACATACAGCTCTCTCTAGTCAAATCAGATATAATGCTTTTTGACCACCTAGGCAATAACACGAGGCTTGGTGGTTATGTTTGTTGGCTAATAAACTGTTACACCACAGTGGATTTCAACGAACTGAGAATTATCTTCTTAGAATAAAATACATGTATATTACTTGCACATTGTTTTTTTCCCAAACTTACTTTCTACTTTACAGAAATTCTTGATGAGGGAGACACTGACTCAAACACAGACCAAGATGCTGGGAGTAGTGAAGAGGATGAGGAAGAAGAAGAGGAAGAGGGAGAAGAAGATGAAGAAGGTAAACATGTAGTGTATTCAAATAATAATATGAGACACTCTAAAATTAATTCTAATGTAATCTTCTAAAACAATAGTTCTCAATCTTTGGGGAGAGCAAGGAGGGCTGCTGATGGCATCTAGTGGGTGAGGACTAGAGCTGCTGTTCAATAGCCCACAAACCACAAGACTGCCCCCTGCAACAAGGTGTAATCTAGCCCAAAATGCCAGTGTTGCCAAGATTGAGAAACTGCTCAAAAAGTATTAAATTCTTTTTTTAACGTCAGCACAATTTTAATTTAGTATATTATGCCTTTGATTGTATAAGACAGTGAAAAACATGTTTTCATATTGAGTTCATGTGATTTATGTAGCCATGGCAGGAATGTGACAAATGAGAGTGACTGCATATTTGCTGTTCATTTTGGCAAAATAGAGTGAAGAGGCCAAAAGCTATATTTACACAGAAGTAGTATGTTCTTCCTCTTCAGCTGTGATTACATTATTTCACAGAAATAAGCTCAGAACTTTACTGTGGTTAAGGCACAGTTAGTACATCAGAACATACATAAACTGGTCATTATTTACATGTATTGCATGTGTGAAGATATTAAAAGTATACATTTGCCTTTTAGGATATAATAAATACTTCTGTCTTATAGTACAATTGTTCTATAACATATTTTGTAAAAATAGGTTTAATTTTTTCCAACTTTTTTGTTAAAATTCTATCCATGTACTACATTTTACTTTAGAATTTCCTTGTTTTATTTGAAAATACTGTTCAAATAAAAACTATTAAATATTTATAAGGAAAGTTTTCGTGCATTAAATAAGAGAAAATTTTAACAAATACACCTATTTATATTGGACTCATCCAGCCTGTTGTGATGATCCAGTGTTCTCTGAAACTGAATTTTTACCCATGATTTATATAGTGTGTCTGAATTATCAAGATATTGTTTCTAACTCTAGAAATAATATTTTACCAAACAACAGTAAGAGTACAGCCTTTTATAGTGTCTAAATGAGCAGATAACAGAGAAACAAAAATAGTTTTCTTGGCTTGGTTCTGGACTTCTTTGAGCTAACATGATATAGCAAAAAACTTGAAATAGTTACTTTGAATTCTATAAATACTTACACAGTAAAAAATAATTATTAAATTTATATTGATTCTAAATAGGTTTTTGAAGAAAATGCTATACAGAGATACATTTTAAATTCTTCACATTTATTTTTGCAGTTTTGTAATTTTGTTATGTTTCTTTCAGGACAAAAAGTGACTATCCATGACAAAACAGAAATTAACCTGGTCTCATTTCGTCGTACAATTTATCTTGCTATTCAGTCAAGGTAAGGCATCATGTCTCAGTTCATCCTTTTTTTGTTTTTGATAAGGGATGGGTAAAGAGATCAGGGATTCATTTTAGGGTCTCATAACAGAAAACCGAACGCCATTTCAGCATTCATAGACTACCTACCTCTCTCCCCCATCCCATGCCCAAGCTCATGGTACCCTTCTGTTGGTTCTTTGCTTTATAGGAAAATTGTCTTTACTTAATTGGAAGGTCTAATTGTGTTACCTAATTAAATGGGTTTTTAACTATATCATTTCTTATAGTTAAGTGCCGCTAATAAAAACCTGAAAATAATTCTGTTTTACAAGATAGCAGAGTACCTAATTGTATAATGAAAATTTAATATTTAACATTTTTAAAATTTGGTTTCTAGTTCTGATTCTAGGCAAAGAAGCACTGTTGCAAAGACTGTTGGACAGTGATTTGCTCTGCAGATGTAAATGAGTATGAACAGAAATAGGAATTAGACTTAGGAAGATTTTGAGGACTCTTTGAAGTAATGCTAAGTAAGAAGTAGTGTGATGTGATGTCATGAAAACAAAACCTATTCCCTTTGAAGGCTGTGAATTTGGTTTTGAAGAGAAATAAACGAGGATGTTAAATCTTAGTACATCTGGTACTTTGTATGTGAATCAACCTATTGATGTAATGGGCACAGTGTTTACATTTTACACTGGAGGAGAAATGTTTCCTCAGTTTTGTTTCATTACTAGGTTTAGTATATTTCCATTTAGTATGATGTAATAGCAATAATGATTCATAAGTAGGAGTCATCTGTTTTCAGTCTGAACATTTTTTGGCTTTAGGTTTATCTTCAAATAGAGGAATGTTAAACAGCAAAACATTGGTTGGGAATTTTTTTGCTTTATCCTTTACCTATTTTCACTTAAAAAGTATTAAATATTTTTTCATATACACTTGAAGTGAAAGGTGAGAAATACTTTGTCAGAGGTAAATATTCTTGGGGTTTGACCTTTCATTTGTTTGTCCTTTTTAAGAAATCCAACAGTCATCAGTTGTGAGCAGCAGATTTACTGTGTTAAGTGTTACAGTTAACATTAACTTTGAAGAGTTACAGTGGAACTCTTTGAATAATTATTTAAAAGAAGCATAACCTTGATAATCTCTGAATCACACAGAAGACTTGAAAAATTAAAGCATTAAAAAACAAGTAATAGCCACTATTACATAGTGGTATCCGTGCTAGTAGCAGTAATTCCTGTCCTATATGTTGATTTTCTCTGGGGATTTTTTGTTATTTTTTTTAAACATTATTCATTTTAATTAGTTAATTTATATTTATAATTGGCATATAATAATTGTACATGTTTATACCCTATGGATGATTATACATTGTGTAATCAAATCAGCGTAATTACCGTATCTGTTTCTTTAAACATTCATCGTTTCTTTATGGTAACAACCTTCAAAATCTGGCTACATTGTTATTTGCTATAGCCACCCTGCTATGTAATATGAATCAAGGGCTTATTGTTCATGCTATTTGACCCTTGTTTTTCATTACTGTATTTCCTAAAGATGTAAATATGGACACATAATTATATACAGAATTGTTTGGTGCAAAAAAAAAAAAGAAAATGGAGACAGTCTTATTTTCTACCACAAATAGTCAAAATGTCCAGTCTGCCACCACTGAAAATTACGTTAATAGAGAGTTGTTTTAAATGTGAACAGTCTGATGTAATATTAAGTGGGATAAAAACTAACTATATAGAATTGTGCTTGTAGTATTTTCTTAGCTGTCAAAATAGGCAGATTCTAGAAATAATATGTTAATATATCAACACTGATTATCTTAAGGAGAGGTTTATGTTTATTATATACCAGGCTAAAAATCAGAAATAGGATGTAATCATCAAGCCAGGTGGCTATGAGGGTATCTTAAACAGTCCAGTGTTGAAAATCTTGTGAACAAAAACTAAGTTCTGGCAACTGAACTGTGTGGAAATTTTATTTTTTAAATTTGTTTGTGTTGACTAATCTCACTAGTAGTCTTATCTTCTTTCTGTTATGGCTCCTTAAATACCCTTTTTTATATGCATAAAACATTAAACTACACAATTGCCTTTGCTATTAAAAATAAAGCATTCCTGTTTGTTCTTGCTTTTAAACGATATTCTAGTCTGATTTTATTTTATTGAAGTTGTAACATCAGAGGGAGATGGACTACCACGTCCCCACCTGTTTAAAGTTTCTGATATTGGACACATCAACAAAACTGTGTAAACACAGCTTGAAATCTGGCATCATGTAAAGAAGACAGTGATTGAGTAAATGTCTTCTTTTTTCTTTACCCTCTCCTCAATTGCTATTAATTTGTGTTAAACCTGAAACTCATTTGGTTTAGTAACCTAAGATGAGAACTAAAATATCAAGAAAATTTAATTCATTTAATATTTATAATTAGTACAACCTAAAAACCATGTTGGTGTAGGAGGTCATTAAATACTTTCAAAATAAAACGAGAACAAGAAAACAGACTGTCGTTTAGCTAACTTTCTCCCTGATACTTCACTTAGTAGATAAAAGGGAAGTAGTAATATTTCTTCATCAACTACTTGATTGTTTTTCAGAAATTTCAGGATTTTGTTGCAGTGCTAATTTCTTTTTCTTAAAAAGCTGGAAAAAAAAAAGACACATCTGTTTTAAATGTTTTTGGTTTTACTGTATTATTAAAATGTATCAATTACTGTTTAGTATTTTAATCTTAATGTTATATACTGTTTAATATTATCTGTTATATAATCTCTTTCCTGGTAGATTTCTTTTTTATTTCATTGCCTTGTACCATCCTGGATTATTACCCTGTTGTGCTTAGGAAACCCTATAAGTAATAGAAGCTGAGGAATACGGATGAACTGCAAAACTAAGTCCATAATCATTAGTTAGTGATGATTTTAAGATATGTTATCAAAAGTAAGGATGCGGGCATTCCACAGAAATGCAAATATAGTAGCATTATTTCTGAATCAATAAACAATTAACAAATTGAGTTTGCTAATTCTCTTTGAACTATACTGATGATATTTTAAATTCTGTTCATATGAATAGTGGGTAAAAGCATATTTTTTCTTGCAAGTTGTTTTATATTTATTATTTTCACATGTGGTATTTATAAAATGTGGATGCCCTGTGTTTTAAGATGAACCAAGCTAACTTGTAAAAGTAGAGATTAAGCGCTAACGTCATGCTGAGCTCCTGGAACGTCTTTCATCTCTTGGAATCAGTATAGAAAAATAAAAGAAATTGGCAATATCTAGTAAAAGTAGATAGAGTTATGATAGAATAATATATCATTTACTCTTCCACACTGAGATTTTAATGTAAGCAGGGAAACTTGACCTGTGCTTGCTCCTGCCTTAATTAGGACTTTTCCTGGCTTCTCTAAACATGTAATATACATTTCAAGAAATGACTTTTCAAATTAAGTATTAATTATAGCCTTATGAAATATTGGGTGAGAAAGTATAAATATTCTTGTGTTCAAGTTCTACTTCTGGGACTATATGGCCAGGAGCAAGTTTCAAATACAAATACCTAAGTCTCATTTTTCTCATCTGTAAAAATGAGTCAAATTAGATTGTCTCTAAATCCTTCTAAAATCCTATGTATAAACCTAAATCAGTATAGTATCCTATAGGTGTTTTTACCTCCAGTTGTTTCTAATTTAGGTATATATTTGTGAATAAGAATGTATTTCTTAAAAATTTTAGGTAGTTACAATTATTTTTTAAAGTATTTACTTTTAAAAGCTTTTATTTCTTTGTCCTCATTGTTAACCATTCTACTTGTTGTTTTATCTAAGCTTTTGAATAGAGTTATTGATCATTTTCTTTCTTAGATTTATTTAACAACTAAATGTAGAACAGAACAGCCAGATCTCTTGAAAACCTTGAGCATTGGGAAGCACTCTTCGAGATCTGGACCTGGTTACCCAGATTTAGAGTACTTAGATTTGTCCTGTAATATGGGATTATCAAGTCAGAATATTTAATAAATTCTTTATGTACAGTTATTATCCTCCAATGCTTGAAGGAAAAGGTATTGCTGACACTTAAGAATTTACTACCGTCATACCTGAGTGACCGGTTTGTAGTGGGAAAACATTTGATAAGCATTATATGATTGCAGAAATGAGAGAAACTTACACATTATGTGTTTTGTTTCTTAAAATGAAGAAAATCACATAGAATAGAAACCCTTTTATCTGATTAGTTATGGCTTGAAGTTGGTTGGTTTGAGAGAGTAATACAATTCACTGCATATGCCTCTTTTTTATTTTTGCCTTTTTAAGATTGAGATTTTATTCACATGCTATGATACCCTTTTAAAGTGCACATTTACAGTCATGCGCCATGTAACGACTTTTCAGTCAACAATAGACCACATAGGCAATGGTGGTCCCATAAGATTATAATACCATATTTTTACTAAACCTTTTCTATGTTTAGGTGTGTTTAGATACATAAATACTTACCATTGTGTTAACAGTTGCCTACAGTATTCAGAAGTACAGTAACATGCTGAACAGGATGTAGCTTAGGGGCAACAGCCATAGCATATAGCCTAGATATATTAGGTTGTACCATCTAGATTTGTGTAAATACACTCTATGATGTTTGCACATGAAAAAATTTCCTAAGTATGCATTTGTCAGTAGATAACCGTGTCATTAAGTGATGCATGACTGCAAGTGGTTTTATTATATTCACAAAGTTATACAACCATCATCGTTGTCTAATTCCAGAACATTTTTATTACTCTAAACTAAACCCTGAGCCTTTTAGCAGTCACGTTCTACTCATTTAATCTACTTTCTGTGTCCATGGATTTGTCACTTCTGAACATTTTGTATAAATGGAATCATACTATATGTAGTCTTTTGTGTTGGGATTCTTTCACTTAGCATAATTCAAGGATTCATCCATGTTGTATGTATTGGCACTTCATTCTCTGTAGAGTTAAGAGCTATGTTTTCCTTATATATGCAGTACAACAATATGAAATTGCAGTAAAAAAAGATGATTTAAAACTGTTATTAAAGTAAGATTCTTGTGTGTAAGAGTGTACAGTCTATGTTGCAAGCTTTTAACCTATTGTGATCATTTCCACAGTTTAGATTTTGAAGAATGTGCTCACAAATTGCTGAAAATGGAGTTTCCTGAAAGCCAAACAGTATGTTAATACTTTTTCTATTAGGAAATGCATATATTGGTTTTAAAAATGTTTAAGGCTGTTAATGGGTAAGTTTTGTGGATTGAAACAATACCTCAGTACTAAATATTTATTTTTTAATGTAGTTTTTATATCACTTTAAGATAACACAGAGCTTAGGGTGTTTCAGATATATTGCTCACTCTAGGGAATTAAATTTTCTGCTCAAATGGGATATGGTAAAAAGAGAGTCTCTGAAACACTGCACTTTACGTAGAATTTCTGAGTTGCCTGTAAATCAAATTTTGACTTAAATATAGTAGGAAATTTGTTCTTTAATGGATTATGTGGTCCATCTTCTGGATGCACTGCAGGGGTATCCAATCTTTTGGTTTCTCTGGGCTACATTGGAAGAAAAATTGTCTTGGGCCACACATAAAATACACTAACACTAAAAATAGCTGATAAGCTAAAAAAAAAATTGCAAAATAATAGCATAATGTTTTAAGAAAGTTTATGAATTTGTGTTGGACCTCATTCAAAGCTGTCCTGGACTGCATGCAGCCTGTTGGCCACAGGTTGGACAAGCTTGCGACTAATGCATTCTTTGCGGTAGAAAAGATAAAGATCACAGCACATATTACATTGCTCTAGTTGGATGTAGAAGAATTTATATAATTTTTTCGTTTTTTTTTTTGAGCCAGAGTCTCCCTCTGTCGCCCAGGCTAGAGTGCAGTGGCATGATCCCAGCCCACTACAACCTCTGCCTTCCAGGTTCAAGCAATTCTCCTGCCTCGACCTCCCTAGTAGCTGGGATTATAGGCACCCTCTACCACACCTGGCTAGTTTTTGTATTTTTAATAGAGATGGTATGGTGTTTCACCATGTTGGTCAGTCTGGTCTCAAACTCCTGACCTCAGGTGATCCGCCCACCTCGGCCTCCCAAGCAGTGGGATTACAGGTGTGAGCCACCACTCCCAGCCTTCATTCATTATTCCTTTAATGAAAATTTATTCAGCAGATACTATATGTCAAGTCACACCACAAGATAGCTCCATCTTGGCCCCATGGGACTCACTGTCTTACAGCTTGGTATACTTCACTTTTCAAAGTATCAGAACCCTAATGCCAAGGATAATGAAGATCAGATTAAGTAGATAAAGTTGCTCTTTCTTCTGTTTTTTTTTTTCTCTAATGTGTATTATATATATTACTTCCTTCCCATCTAGATATTACATCCTTAGAAACTGAGCCAAAGCTTTTGTGATTGTATTTTTCTCACTTTGCTTTACATGCGGTAAACCGGGCACAGATGCCAGAGTGAATGTATCAGCTCTGATGGGCTGTTCAGTTTCTAGTTCTTCTAGGTCTTCTTGATTATCTGAGCTAAGTTACTGTTAGATATAAATTCTTTGTCTTAAGCCTTTAAAAATGTTTATGTGTTACAGAGGTTGGCAGCCTGCGGCGGAGGCCTGCTGCCTGTTTTTATGAATAAAGTGTTACTGGAAAATAAAAAGACTCATTCATTGACATATTGTCAATGGCTGTTTTCACACCACAGCCACAGAATAAGTAGTTTTGACAAGAGATCATATGGACTCTAAAGCCTAAAATATTTATTATCTGGCCTTTTACGGAAAAAGTTTGCCAGTCTTTATTCTAGAATATACATTAATTATTGAAATATAGTGATATGGAATTTTTAGAAAAAATTATCTGTTTAAATGTAAAAGATTCCTTTTTTTCCCTTTCAAAGTTTTGTTATTGGTATATTAGTAATAGTGTGCTTGTTTGTATGCTGGCCACACTTGATATGCCATCGCTGGAAGAAAATAAATTAATACATTAAAACCTTTACAATTATAATTGTCACTGAAATTACTGTATGATCTTGTCATGTTATTTGAGGAAGATAATTAAGCCATTATAAATTGTATTAATATTAATCGAGAAGATAGTTATTCCAGAAATAACCTCAGTGTATTTTGATAATATTTGGAAAAGTATCTTAGTGCATTTATTTTCAAAAGACTCCTAAAATTGCTGTAACACTTAATTAAAATGTTAAAATATTTAATTATTATAAGCTAGAGGGAATAACTCTTATAATTGCATTTAGTCTAGGGAAGAAGGTAATTTGTTTTGCAAGTAGTGCATAGCAGTGCTATCAGCATATTACCATGCTCTGTTGCTTAAAACCTGATTAACTGTTATATTACAAAATATGATGTTGGTAAAAAAAAGTTGAAAGTGAATTTTCATATATGAAGTTAACATAATTTGGTAGAATTTAGAAAAACCTTATTTTTTTAGTTTTTAGTACTGTATGAAATTTTGATAATGTACAGCTTTTCAGAACTTACACATTTATAAACATTTAGTTGAGATAACTTGACACTTATCTTTATTTTTATATATATTTTATATTTTCATATAATATATAATATATGATATATATCATATAATTTTATATATAATATAATACATATTATATTTTTAATATTTTTTACTTACATATATGTAGCACAATATAATGGCATCTGAAAGTAGGCAGCTCTGTGTTGTAAAGTGAGGCCTTTCAGCTTTGAGTAGATTGTTCCCTAAGTATCAGTATCTAAAGCGGTGCTGTCCAATACAACTTCCTGTACTGATGGAAGTATTTATATTCTGCACTTTCTAGTAAAGTAGCCACTAGTCACATGTGGCTTTTAAGTACTTGAAATATGACTAGTAACGTGGCTGAAGAACTAAAATTTTAATTTTATGTATAATTTAACATAATTTGAATTTAAATAGCCATTAGCTGTAATGGCTAGCGGCTACCATGTTGGACAGCACAATTCTAAAGTATCTGTTCTGTGCTTCTCCAAGGTTCCCTTCCTACTTCTTGCCCTAAGTCCTCCTCTGGAGTCTCTGACATGTCCGTTAACATAGATATATGCAGTAAATACTTAATGATATAATTTTTAAAAATATTTACTATTTTTACTTAGGTTGTATCCTGTGTTAGTAAATAAGACAAAATGTCAAAATTGTTAATTGAAAATATAAAGGTCAAAATTAAAAAGCAACACGTTTTTATAGGCTTGCTTTCTGTTTGTACAATGCAAGTATATTACAGTTACTCTATTTGGAAAATTGTTTTAAGTTTCTGATAAATCTTTATAGAAAGAGATTACACTAATCAGATGAATTAATACCTTTTTTCATTTTGTCTCTTCACCTTATGTTGCTGAGTTTTTTCATCTATGACATTGCTATAATCAATACATATTTCATTTGAATTATTTCAGGAATTAATATATTAATTTAAAAACTAATTTGTTAATTAGAAATCATCTGTGGTGATAGTATTTTTTTACTGGGGATTTATCCATTAGTTTAACAGAATTTTCAGAGAGGTTTACATGGCACCTGAATAGCTAATTGGAACAATATACTAGTAGGTATGGAATGATTCCATTTATTCATATAGATCCATATAGATAAGTCTATGTGAATAACATTTATTTTGAGGTGAGAAAATTCATCCACAGAGTGTTTTTTGATGTTTCTTTATCAACCAAAGGGTGGTTTATGTTAACGTTGAAGTTGTACCCTTTTATGCCTCTGTAAAGACTAATAATGGTCTGCCTTTTCCATACTAAATATATTCCTTAGCAATTGAGTTTATATCCTTGGGACATATGTAACTGAATTGTTAGATGTTGTGTTGGTGAGTCTGTATTTAAAAGAATTCTGCATAGAATCCTTAAAGAATGCAGTGTATTAAATCTCTCCCTTATATGTCTGTTTCCTATACTAGGTTTCTTGATATGGTTCATACTTATCATGAATTTAGAATTTTATAATTAATATAATTAGTATAATGACTGTGGAAGCATAAATGACTGTCAGCCGGACCCAAGGCTTTAAAAAATTATGAGTTTAACATAGATTGAGGTTTTTATTTTATTTACAAAGTTTTTGAAGTGTTTTAAACCCTTATTTAAAAATGCAGGCAGTCACTATCATACTAGTAAATTATATAATATTTAGTCTCTTTGTGTTTTGAATCATTAATGTATTTTTTTTTCCCAAATAGAAAGAACTCTGCAACATGATACTTGATTGCTGTGCCCAACAGAGGACATATGAAAAATTTTTTGGCTTATTAGCTGGGGTGAGTTCCAGCATCTACTAAGGGAATTCTTAAAACAAATATTGTAAATTAATTATTTCTGCTTTATGGTCTGGCCTCATATAACAACATATTACCATTTTTGCTAAAAGCAAATTATTCTCTCCTTCCTCAGGTTTCCCGCTGTCTTCACCTTCCTCTTTTTCTGCTTCATTTCTGCAGTCCTTTAACTTTGCATATCACTTTTCCAGAACTTTTTGGAATTTTCCATGCTTTGTAACAATTTCCCAATAGAGAACAATTAAATACTGTCTTTTCAAAATCTCAGAGCAGTTTCTGAAGTCAAGTACATGTTCAGGCAGCTCAATTAAAGCATGATCTACAATATTTAAGCTCTACCCACATGTGATCAGCTATATGTATGATTTTGTTTTAACATGTAAATCTCAGATAATTATAAACCATGTATATTAACTTCTTTTTTGAGCATCACATGGCACAAAAGGATTTAGTGATATATGCTCTTTGAAAATATAAAACATATTAAGTTTTGATTCAGTAAATTTAGGATTTAATATGCTCATAATTGTATTAACATTCAATTTTTAATGGTACTGATTTTTTATTTATTAGCGATTTTGCATGCTGAAGAAAGAGTACATGGAATCCTTTGAAAGTATATTCAAAGAACAGTATGATACCATCCATCGCCTGGAAACAAACAAATTGAGAAATGTTGCTAAGATGTTTGCTCACCTTTTATACACCGATTCACTTCCATGGAGTGTAAGTACATGGGTCAATATTTATACTTCCTTCCTAATTCCCTATTATTCTCAAATAGATTTTGGTATAAGCTAGCTATATTTATCCTATTATGAAATGTGCTTTAAAATGAAATGTGTAGAACTGCTGTCTTTGAGATTATCTTCATGTAATAAGGAATCAGAAAGCCAGGTAAGTAATACACGAGAAATACTGTCTTTGTATTATATTAACTGTCCAAACATGCCAGTGTTTCAATATGATGGCTAGGAGTGTCTTCAGGAAAAATACTGCAGATTTTCGTGTTCTCTTTGTACACACACATGCACGCACACTCACATCCACATATGCCACTATTTTGATGGTAAATGTGTCTCTGAATTACTCTCCCTTGATTCCTAAGGGAATAACTCTCCGTGGATCCTCTTGTTGGGTTTAAGAAAAATGATTTTCTTAGAAAGATACGTTCTTTTTAGCAGACATTGAAGTTGGGTAAGCTATAGAGAGGATATCCTATAGTCATAGAAGAAAGAAAGATACATTCTTGATGGGGAAATGTGCACTGGATTGAAATTTAGAATGCTTTCATTAAGTTGGCATTTATTTTACAGCTGTTATTCAACCACTGTTAGTTAGCCACCACTTATATACTGAGTCATTGAGAGAGGTGCTGGGTATCAAAGTGAATTATACATGGCCCCTTCTTTCAGGAGGGTTACTGTGTAAGATCAGAAGTAAGATATGCCCATAGCAATGATACAAAATAAAAAGTCTTAGATTCTAAGAAAAGCAAAATTGCTAAAGGAATAGAAAGAAAGAAAGAGAAGAGAAGAGGAGAGGAGAAATTACATCCAGGAGGCAGGAGGAAAGAACAGGATTATCTTGTAGAATGCCATCCTACTAATGGTAGAATGCCATCGTACTAATGGTAGAATGAAGCAATATCTCAAACTTACAAACATTGGTTAGATTTTTATAGTACTTTTAAGTACCAAGTATGTCCAGCTGCATTAATAGGCATTTGTAATCTAACCTAGGAGACTAATTGTAATAATTTTTGACTTCTTTTTTCCCCTCTTTGAGAAAATGAAATGAGAATTTTAAACAATTAACTAATGGGCCCCCCGAACGCATAACCCATAAAAACTGGAGGTTACTTTTATTTTTATTTGCCCTAAAAATATTTCTTTAGGCATTTCAGTTTTTAAGTCACAGTCTTAATATTCAGAATAAACCATCATACTTTGTCTTTTTTTTTAATCATATGTGTGGTAAACAAAATTGTAGTCTAATGTGCTAAGTGGCATTTTGCCCCAAACCCTCATATACACCACATTTTGATGAGTAAGGTATAGGAGCTAGTAATCTTTACCATTATATGCTCAAGAGAGGATGTCTTCCCTGCTATAAAAAGCACATTACTCAAAACAGAGAATGAAATCTATTTCTGTAGCATCTTAACATTTTGAAAGTTAGTATAGAGAAGTTTTAAACTTTGTATCAGCATAAGGGGAGATATTCAGAGATAACTCTGGTTGAAGATGGGAATAAATAGTAATTTTGAGAAACAAACCTACAAATATTGGTCACTCTGTCCTGTCTTTTATAAATTTAAATATACTTGTCTTTTTAAACTTTAATTTTCAGGTTCTTGAATGTATAAAACTGAGTGAAGAAACCACTACATCATCCAGTAGAATTTTTGTCAAAATATTTTTCCAGGAACTGTGTGAATACATGGGTCTTCCTAAACTTAATGCAAGATTAAAGGATGAGTAAGTTTGCCATTAAGCACTTTTTATTCTTACTGACCTCTGGTTTTCTCCCATTGTAGCAGACATAAGCCCATCCAAGATTGTAAAAACAAGTACTAAGCCCCCTAGGACTTTATTCATCCATTAATCACTATGAATCTCATGTTATGTCTCACAGGACAACGTGCAACTTTTAATGGTGGTTTTTAGTTTAAATGGAGTTCAAATTAATGCCTTTTTAAATTTTCTTAGAAAATACAGAATTATTTTTGTATGCTCACTTGAATTCTCCAGTGATATTTATAATTTTATTTTCTTTTTACCCTAATTTTAAGCCTTAGAATGATAACTAATATTATCAGTGGACAATTTTGAATATATATTTCATCTATTAATAATTTTTCAAGTCTATTGCATGGAACTAGAGCCTTATTTCAGGACTATTATGTAATCCTCTCTCACCTTTCTTATTTCCTATTTATTCAGATTGCCACTTAGATTGACTTCTACTCCATTGACACTACTGAAATCATCTTTTCAGATTTCTCAGTGACCACCTGTCATATTCAGTTGTCTTTCTCAGGCTGCATGCCTCTTTACTTCTGTGCCTCACTTACGCAGTTGACCACCTGCTCACTGTGGCTCCACACTTTCTTCTCACTTCCTCTCTCAGTCTCCTCTTCAGCCTGCCTCTTCAGTGTTCCTGAGTTCCACACACTGTCTCTGGACTATTTCATCCACTTCTCTTGGCTTCATATACTTACTTATTTGGTCCCTGTCTACTTGACCAGGTTCATCTTCTCTCTCTTCAGCAAGCTGTACTCCAGCCACACCAACATTGCCAAGTTTGTGAAACACATCTGGCTCTTTCATGCTTGCTTACCTCGGTTTCTACTGTTGGCATTTCCGTGTCTTCTTGATCTATCTGGCAAGCTCTTAATCATTCTTTTTATATTTTACCTTTTTCTATGAGAAAGTTTTTTCTGACTCCACTGAGTAGTTATTCAGTGCATTGCTGAAAACCAAATGTCCAAAACCACCTTGTTTTGTTAGTGTCTTTCTGTTGTCTCAGTCCGTAGATATTGTAATTACATGGTCTTCATCCTTGATTTCTCCCTTTTGTTGACTACTTTCACCTCTCCCCCAGTACTTTGCACAGTTCTACATATGTGTATGTATGTGTACATACAACAGAGGAGGTTTTTAACATTTTTTGTACATATACTTTATATACATATGTGTGTATATGTATACTATATATTCATACGTGTATATATTTTTCTTTGCGTGTGTAAAAAAGGTTTTTTTAAAAACCTCCTACATTGGCCGGGCACGGTGGCTCAAGCCTGTAATCCCAGCACTTTGGGAGGCCGAGTCGGGCGGATCACGAGGTCAGGAGATCGAGAACATCCTGGCTAACACGGTGAAACCCCGTCTCTACTAAAAATACAAAAAAGAAAACTAGCCGGGCGAGGTGGCGGGCGCCTGTAGTCCCAGCTACTCGGGAGGCTGAGGCAGGAGAATGGCGTAAACCCGGGGGGCGGAGCTTGCAGTGAGCTGAGATCCGGCCACTGCACTCCAGCCTGGGCGACAGAGCAAGACTCCGTCTCAAAAAAAAAAAAAAAAAAAAAAACCTCCTACATTGTATAATGATAGAAATCAAGTTTGGTACATTATTACTTGACCCTACTCATTTCATTTAGATAACACGTAGCCTAACCTAATAGGTGACATCAACTAGTTACTTGGTTGTATTTCATTTAGTAATTTAATATATCAAAAATCTGAAAAATGACTAAGGATTTTGCCTTTTTATCTTTAAGCAATCTGTTCTCTTTTATTTTTTTCCTTTTTAGAACTCTACAGCCATTCTTTGAAGGATTATTACCCCGAGATAATCCAAGAAACACTCGGTTTGCCATCAACTTCTTTACTTCTATAGGTCTTGGAGGTTTAACGTAAGGATTGTTCTCAGAATTTTATTTTCAGATTATAAAATTATCTCATAATTGTCTTTGAAATAGAATCTAACAGATTATATTTTAAATTAGGGATGAACTGCGTGAACATCTCAAAAATACACCAAAAGTCATTGTGGCACAGAAACCAGATGTTGAGCAAAGTAAATCCTCCCCATCCTCTTCCTCTTCAGCGTCCGCCTCTTCAGAGTCTGACTCATCCAACTCTGATTCTGACAGCAGTGATAGCAGTTCAGAGTCTTCCAGTGAAGAGAGCGACTCTTCATCCATCAGTAGTCATAGCTCTGCCTCAGGTATTGAAGCTCATTTGTAATTTGGCTTGCTCTTTTCTAATAAATACATTGCTGATATTTATAAAGGAAGAAAATAATTTGATTACTTATTTGTTTTAGAGATCAGTTGTTTAAAAGCCACAATTAATATAAATGGTCCCATCTATCATTGTTGCAGTCTGTAGTACAACATTTATAATGCTGGGATTACCTTTTGCAATCCTCATAATAGAAATGAAAGTATTTCATTGGCAAATACTTATCTGAGTGATGACTGATATGAAACATCCATTCATAATGTTTGTAATCTAGTTTATAGGAGCTATCCTGATGTTTTTATTTTAAATAAATGTTAGTGTTTTAATATTAAAGCTTTCTGTTTGTAATTGACATGTACATTCAGTGTGGATCTCAGATGCTATATGACTTTTTATAGAGGGAACACATCCGCAGAGCTAGCACACAGATCAAGATATACCAGTGCCCTAGAAGTTCTCTGCATTTCCTCTCCCAGTTACTACTCCTTCCATCCTCATGGCAGCTACTATTCTGATTTATAATTTCATAAATTAATTTTGCCTGTTGTTACCTTTAGCATTATGTATTATAGGCTCCTTTTTTATGTGTGGCCTTTTTTTTTTTTTTTTTACCGTTATGTTTGTGAGATTTAGGTGCATTACTGCATTTAGTTATAGTTAATTCATTCATATTGCTGTGTATTTTTCTACTATATGAATATACCACAATATATATTTATCATTTTTACTCAAGAGACTTTAGATTTACAAGTGATATTTGCATGTATATTCTTGTACATATTTTTTGATGACCTTATTTATTTATTCACATTCCTACTGCGTATGTACTTATAGGTGGAGTCACTGTGTCATAAAATGTGCATATATTTAGCATTAGTGAATACTGTCAGTTTTCCAAGTGGCTATTCCAATTTACACTCCCACCGGCCATGTATGAGAGTTTCAGTAGCTCCTATCCTCATTAGTACTTCAAATTGACCATCTTTTTCGTTTCAGCCATTCTGGTGGATGTGTGATGGTACTACATTGTGGTTTTAGTTTTAATTTGCATTTCAACTAATGAAATGTTTAACTTCATTAGTTTTTATACATTATTGGCCATTTGGATTTTTGTTGTCAAGTGACTGCTCAAGTATTTTACCAATTTTTTTTTAATTAAGTTGTTTTTTCTGTTGATTTATAGGTTTTCTTTGTGTATTCTAGATATGATATCTTTTGCACATATACGTATTGCAAATAACTAGTCCCATTCTTGTCTGCCTAGCCCTGCAGGGCTACCAGAGCTCTGATGTCTTTCTGTCCCTCAGTTGCATCCCTGAATCAGCAGATGCTCCCAGGGAGAAAGTGGCTGTAGAACATCGCTTACTTCTCAATGTTTCGGCCTCCTCCTGCATCTTGGCCCCTCTAGTCCTTGTTTTTCCACTAGCTCTCTAATGCCTTTATGTTTTTTAGTTTGTAACTGTAACCTTTTATTTTGAACTAATTTTGGACTTAGAAAAGTTGCAAAAACAGTACAGAGAATTTCCATATTCATCCAACTTCCCCTGATGGTAGCGTCTTACATAACCCTGGTTCATTTATCAAACTAGGAAATTAACATTGGAACAGCATTATTGACTAGACTATAGATATGATTTGAAAACCAGTTTTTCCACTAATGTCCTTTTCCTTATTTCAGGTTTCTGCTTGCATTTAATTGTATTCTCAGTTTTCTGTATTCTATGATAGTTCCTCTTGGACTTTCCTTGTTCTTAATAGCCTTAACACTTTTGAAGTCCTCTGGTCACTTATTTTGTAATCTGTCCCTCAGTATGGAGTTTCGTCTGATGTCTTCTCATTATTAGAATGAGATTAGACATTTTTGGCAAGAATACACTAGAAACAATATATTGTTCTTAGTGCATCTTATCAACAGGTTCATAATTTTATTTTGGGTGGCAACCTTGATCACTTGAGTAAGGTGGTGTTCACTGGATGTCTTCAGGGAAACTATTTTTCTCTGTGAAAATATCTTGTAGGGAGATAACTTGATACTATGCAAATCTCTTTTTCCTCCAGCTTTTACTCACCAATTTTAACATCCATCTTTGGATCTTGTCTGCAACACTTATTTTTACTATGGTGTTTTCCTAATGGTGATTTTTTATTTGTCTGTTTTCTTCTACATCTAGTAATTGAATTTCTTCTGTAAGAAAGCATTGTCCCTCTTCCCTCATTTATTTATTTAGTCAACTGTGTATATCAATATAGACTCATGGCTATTTATCTTACCCTGTGGGTTAAAGTCCAATACTATCATTTATTTTGTTCAAATCATCTTAGCTTTGGCAATTAGGAGTTCCTTCAACTTGATTTCTGGGTGCTTTTCAACGTTTTTCAGTGGAACATTTTAAAATTGTATCTGGCATTTCTAGTTATTTTCAGCAGGTCCACAGGTTTGCCACAGTCTTCTCTATCCTACCTGGAAGTGGAAATGCTGTAGTAAAAGATGTTTTCAAAGTTTGATCTGGTTCACAGTTTCTGAAAAGATCTGTGTTGTTTTACCCAAGGTCAGCTCTACTTTCTTTCATCGCAGTATCTTGGTCCAAATAAGGGATTGTCTGCTTATCCTACGTGCATGTCATTTCTCATTTTGTTTTGTTTGGCTGCAGTATTTCATCAAATGTGGCATCAGTACTTTCTTCTGTAGCCTGAAGTTGAAAGGCTAGTCTTTACACCTTTGTTCCAAGGCTTGTTATGTTTCATAGTGTTTTACATACTGTGTAACATCCAGAATTGTGGGGCTGTTTTTTATATTATCAGAGAAAGATTGTTTGCTTACAGGAACTTTTATTCTTGAGTTGAAGTATACAAACATTGTTCATTTAACATTCACCATTTTATATTCTACAGAATTTGTTATTTCATGGTATCCATTTTGAGAACAGATGATAACACAGCATGAATTGCGGCAATAAGGAAGCTTGCTGATTCAAAATTAATTTGCCCTCTCATACAATTTCAGTAGAGAACTTTGTTTTATTAATAAAATATTAAATAGCATAAAAGCTGTATGAACTGCCCCAAAATTAGGAAACCATAATGCAAATATAGCAAAGGGAGAAGAGATTGCCTGTTGTTATATGACTGGGTTTTAATATCAGTAAAGCCTGACAGTGGTGTACAGTAGAATCAGGGGGACATTGGTTTAGCACAGAGCCAGATGGTTTCTGCTTGGGTAGCTGCAGCTCAGCTGAGCTGTTTGATAGGAACCAGAGAAATAGGTCCTTAGTGGCAAACCAACTGACCGTACCATGTGCCAAAGATAGGCGTTTAGTGGAAGAAATAGAGGCTGGTACAGTGAGATTTAGGTAGAGTTAGGGTGACAAGAGGCACTTTTCTATCATATTTTCTCTTTCTTGCATATGTATGAATTTGACAGAAATTTTTGTTAGCATCTTTGATTTATGCACCCAAATTAAATAACAGATAAACTGATTAAATTTGTTGTATTGCTTAAAGTGGTAAGTTATTTCAGTATAACCATTTTGTATTTATAGTTGTGATTATATCAGCAAAATCAAATTGTTCGAGGTCTTTTCAGAAGAGTTTCTTCAGAAATTAAGCCTTTGTGTCTCTAATAAAGCCTGTGACTGTAAATCTTAACTTGTCTGCTCTTGTTGGTACTTCTCTGATAACCAGAGGGGAGAACTGTTGTTTTTACAGGAAGAGGCCTTTCATTGAGAAATACATATTCATGCTGTTGAGCAAACCCAGTTGTTCTACTCCTCCTATGTTTAGGAAGTGAATGCTAGTTTGGGTGATCATTGTATTTTGATCTGACATAATATTCCTATGAATAACACACTATGGGCTGGAATTTCAGTTTTTGAATTAAATTTGATAAGTAGAAATGTACCATTTGAGTCACTTTCTAAAATTTTTACATTTGCTATAAAATTTCTGTTTACTGTCTTAAATCTAAAAATCAAAACACTACTTTAGTAACTCATGTTGAGATACTATATATTCCCCTTCCTCCCTCCCCTCCCC
This sequence comes from Macaca nemestrina, assembly GCF_043159975.1. NCBI lineage: Eukaryota > Metazoa > Chordata > Mammalia > Primates > Cercopithecidae > Macaca > Macaca nemestrina. Next base: position 77,871,770 of record NC_092135.1, on the reverse strand, counting down.
TTCCCTTTTTTTTTTTTTTTTTTTTTTTTTTTTTGTGACAGAGTCCCACTTTGTTACCCAGGCTGGAGTGCAGTGGTGCATTCTTGGCTTACTGCAACCTTTGCCTCCCAGGCTAAGTTGATCCTCCCACCTCAGGCTCCTGAGTAGCTGAGACTACAGGCTCATGCCACCACAGCCGGCTAATTTTTGAATTTTTTGTAGAGGAGTTTCACTATGTTACCCAAGCTGGTCTCCAACTTCTGGGCTCAAGCAATCTGTCCCCCACCCACTCTGCTTCCCAATGTGCTGGGATTACAGGCATGAGCCACTGCACCTGGCTTGAAATATTGTATATTCTTAAAAGGCGGAGGCGGGCAGATCACCTGAGGTCGGGAGTTCGAGACCAGCCTGACCAACGTGGAGAAACCCTGTCTCTACTAAAAATACAAAAATTAGCCAGACATGGTGGCAGATACCTATAATCCTAGCTATTCGGGAGGCTGAGGCAAGAGAATTGCTTGAACCCAGGAGGCGGAGCCGAGATTGTGCCATTGCACTCCAGCCTGGGCAACAAGAGCAAAACTGTCTCAAAAAAAAAAAAAAAAAAAAAAAAAAAAAAAAAAAAAAAAAAAAAAAAAAAAGGCCGGGTGCAGTGGCTCAAGCCTGTAATCCCAGCACTTTGGGAGGCCGAGATGGGCGGATCACGAGGTCAGGAGATCGAGACCATCCTGGCTCACACGGTGAAACCCCGTCTCTACTAAAAAATACAAAAAACTAGCTGGGCGAGGTGGCGGGCGCCTGTAGTCCCAGCTAATGTAGTCCCAGCTACTCAGGAGGCTGAGGCAGGAGAATGGCGTAAACCCGGGAGGCGGAGCTTGCAGTGAGCTGAGATCTGGCCACTGCACTCCAGCCTGGGCGACACAGCGAGACTCCATCTCAAAAAAAAAGAAAAAAAAATTAAGCATTTGGTAAGACCCTGTGTCATCAGACTTTCTATTCAATCAATTTGGCTTTGCATCCAGTTTATCTGAGTTAATAAACCTACAGTGTATCGGTAAATGTGATTGTTATAATTATGAAATTAAGATTGAAATAAAAGCTAACTGTCTTTTATTTTACACATGCAGCTAATGATGTAAGAAAGAAGGGACATGGAAAGACCAGAAGTAAAGAAGTAGATAAATTGATCAGAAACCAGCAAACAAATGATAGGAAACAAAAAGAGAGAAGACAGGAACACAGGCACCAGGAAACAAGGACTGAGAGAGAAAGGTCAGAAAAACACAGAGATCAAAATTCAAGAGATTCAAATTGGAGAGATCCTATAACAAAGTACACATCAGACAAAGATGTTCCTTCTGAACGAAATAACTACAATAGAGTTGTGAATGACAGAGACCAAGAAATGCATATAGATTTAGAAAATAAGTATGGTGATCCCAAAAAGAAGAGAGGAGAGAGAAGAAATTCTTTTTCTGAAAATGAGAAGCATAGATACCGAAATAAAGACAGTGAAAATTTCAGAAGAAAAGATAGATCAAAGTCAAGGGAAATGAATAGAAAGCACTCAGACTCAAGAAGTGATGAAGATAGATATCAAAATGGTGCCGAGAGACGATGGGAAAAATCTAGCAGATATTCTGAACAATCCAGAGAATCAAAGAAAAATCAGGACCGGCGAAGAGAAAAGTCTCCAACAAAACAAAAATAATTCTACAAAATGACATAAACTGGACATGCCTTATATTCAGTTGAAACAAATTATTTTTTACTTTGATTGACAAACTTTATAGAGAATTCTTGTATAAAGTACTGGTTTGTATTTGTAAATTTAAAAAATGTTTTCATTTTAACATGTTTTATAATTGATACATCTCAAGGCCCTATACATAAAATTATTTGAAAAGATTCACTAGAAAGGGATGTAAGTCTTGCTTATATTTTGTGAATAAAATGATCAAATGCTCATTGATTCAGTGATGTTTTTTCAATTGACAAAATATTTTTTTGAATTGTTTAAGAAGCTGTTACAGTGAATTATCAGTGCTTTTTTGTTTGTAACTGAAGACCAAAACAGGTGAACCTTTTCAGTTTAACATTTTTGCTTTGTTAATGAGACGTTATGAATATTTTTCAGGTGGTCACTTTTTTTTTCAAGTAGAGGATTTATTACAATTTTCATATTAGGCTTTGAACAAAGTATGTAATGTGTAATTTTTTTCACAAGTGTTGGTAAAGCTAGGTGTATGTTAGTCTTTAAACCAATACACAGTTTATAATTAGAACTTCTCCCACAGGAAATTTCTTCTCTCTGGACTCCTTGATATCATTTAATTGAAATTCTTTGTGATTAGTGCATTTTTCTCAGCCTTGAAGTTATATCACTGTTGATGAATTAATGTGTATTTAATTTTTAGTTTAGATTAATAGATCACTGGCAAACATATAGTTGTGAAATATGCAAGCAGCCTAACTGTAATTTCTGGTTTTTATACGAATTTTAAGGGTTTCCATCATTGTAACTGTTAACCGATTAATATGACATTAGTTACTATTTTTGAAATAAATATTTCCTCTAAGATCTTAGACTTGCTGACAAACATTTGACCTTCCTTGCTAAATATAGACTTCTTGTGTTTGCTCACCTTAAAGGTGCATATAGTTCATTTTAGCCAATGTTTGGTTTCAGGAATAGTGGGACCACCATTTTAATGTTTAGTTTTTGGGCATATGCTTATTCAAAATGTTTCCTATTTTTGTTGTTTAACTTGAATATAAATAACAATAAAATTCATGTAAATAAATATTCTCTCCTCCCCACCAACTCACAAAAAGCATTCATTTGAATGAGACAGCTTGGATACATTCCTTTTAGTGTTTTTTCCCTTTGTGTTGGTTAAAATTTGGTCTCATTGGAAGGGACTATCATGGACAGTGCATTCCACAGAACTACAAGCTGAGCAAATTGGATTTAACAAACATGTGGGCCATGAGCCCTAAGAGAAATAGTTTATTTTTTTTACCTGAATCCTCATCTTCAGGGTTGGTAAAAAGTAAAAAACAGTAGACTAGAAATTTTAGTTTGTTTTCGCCACTTTAACCTTAGTTTATGACTTTTACATGTAAAAATGGGAACCCATTCATTTTATTAAGTGCTTAAGACCTTAGAGTTATTAGATTATTTTTAAAATTTTATTAATATGTATTAAGCTTCTACTGTTTGCTCAGGTTTGTTTTAGGTACTAGAGATAAAACAGTGAACAGAGTCTCTGCTCTTTGGGACTTACAGTTCAGGGGTGGGAGATGGTAAACAGACAAAAATAAATAAATATGTGATATATCCAGTAGTGATAAGTGCTATGAAGAAAAGTAAAGCAGAGAAAGGCAAGACTGAGTGAGAACAGTCAGAGCAGTTCTCTGATGAGGTGATGCTTGCCCAGATATCTGAACAGAGTGAGGACTTGAGACATGTGAATTCCTTGGGAAGAACTATGTAGGCAGAAGGAACAGCTGAAATAGAGATGTTTTTTGGAACAGCTGAAATACAGATGTTTTTTGATAGCAAATATTGCCTGGAAATTTTTGTTTACATTTCCTATTCTACTTAATTTGTGTTTTGTCTTATGTGTGTGTTCTCCTCACTATTTTGTATACTCTTATACAAGCAATTAATAACTACCTCTAGCAGAAATATTTTTAGTATAAGTGAGTTATATCAGAAGCGGAGACTAGAAGCTGGATTGAAGAGCTATGCTGTTCTGCCTTCAAAATGCATTTCTACAGCGTCAACTATGATGTATTCATATGTACTGTCTGCCACTCAGGAAGATTTTTCACCTTCATCCTTTTAATGTGTAAACAAGTAACATGTTGCCTGTGTTTGCTAGTTCTGTATTTTTACACTATTTTTAGGGTTAGCATTTTAAGGATCAACTGAATTCTAGATACTTTGCATGCTCATTCCTTTTCTGCTTCTCAATTTCCTTGCTTCCAAAGTTCTAATTCTACATCCCTAGCTACCTACTCCCACTTTCATCCCCTTTAGGTTGGCTTTCAAATCATACCACCTCTGATATCCCTTCTTGAAGCATCATACTTTGGCCACTTCCCAAGCAGTTCACCTGCTTTAGTACCACTATTCTAGAAATCCTTTCACCTCAGCAAACCTTCTGATCCATTGACTTTGTTATAATCAGTTACCAATGCCTGCCCCAGCATTTCTTTACTTCCCCCATTCCATGATCTGTCATTTGAATGGATAAATGAACAAATCAACAAATTTAATTCTTTCAAAACAACCCCAGGGGAATTGGTATTGTCTTCCCACATCACAGAAGAGGAGACTGGAGTCCAAAGAAATTAATTAGGCTCAGGCCACCAAGTTGGTAAGTAGTAGGATTTAACTCAGATCATCTTCATTCCAAAGCACAACGGGAGGATGAATAAAAGCCAGAGAGAAGGATTTGAGAATCACCTCTGTCTCTTAGCAGCTGTGTGAACTTAGGCAAATTATTTCACTTTTCTGACCTTCTGATTCATCTTTAAAATACTTCTGTCTACCTTACACAGTTGTAGTGATAATTATATGAAATAATGAAGTCAAAGGCCCTAGAGTAGCTTGTAACACAGTGGGCATTCAGCAGTTTTCTTTTTTCACAGCATACAGCAAAGATTTGGAAGAAAATTCAGGCTCCAACTGGTTCATTCTGATTGCTTCTTTCCGTCTGTAATGCCGTTTATAGTTTAAAAAAAAAATGTGTTAAAGTAGCAGCACAGCAAAATGAATTGATTGTTTTGGAGTCAAGGTGTGACAGAGTAATTTTCCATCACTTCTATCATAGTACCTGTACATATCCTATTAGCTAAAGCAACCTACTTCCTGTGTCTTATACCACTACTTCACATTTCTCAAATGTATTATGAGAAACAAAGGTTTTGGCTACCCATGATAGTTATGAGTGAGGTTTTTATTCTTGACTTGCTTTGTTTACACCATTTTCATTTTGACTTAACTGATATGTAATCCCCCACCCCCACCCCCACCCCGGCAAAAAAACCTCATAGATTAGCAGATTAAAATCTTCCCCATAGATTTTTTTTAGAATCCTGATGCCTTTGTTTTCCAAACCAATTCTCACTTTTTCCAGTGTAGTCAAATGTCCTTTCTGTCTGATCTTTCAAGTTCTTTCATTCTGTTCTGTGTATATTCCATGGAATGTTTCCTCAGCCAAGCAAACTTTAATACCCACTGATACTTTAGGAGAGAGCACAGAGTGCCCAGTGTGACGTCTTGGAAACCTGTTCCCTTAACATGGACATTTTCACATTACACACTTTGAAACACTCATGGAAACATCTCCAAATGGTATTCCTGGCTCTCATTGTGATCTCGTGTACCCTCAGCCCTGAACATGCTCTGCAACTTCCATTTGTACTCACCTACATATTACTAAACCTCGTTAAAAACCTCTGAGTCTATTGCATATCTCCAATTAAAACTTCAGCTTCTTGAAGTTGGTTAATTGTATCTATGCATTTTATGTTTACTAGACATAAAAATGAAGACAAGTCTCTACCATTCCCACCTTCCCCTCCCGCCACCCAAAGTTCATGATTTATGGTGAGAAACTAAGCTATTGAGTTCATTTCAGATCATCTTAGGCACAGGTAAAAGAGGCAATGAGATAACAACCCAAAGTCACACAGAGGTTTCCATGTCTGTGTATATACCGCAGAAGAGAGCACAAGTTCCTGTGGCTGAAATGGAGGTATCTGCTTTTAGGAAAGGACTCAGGTTTCATATAGAGTAACTTAGTACCATTTAATTTGAATACTATTTGGCAACTGCAAATTAAGTCTGACTGGAATTTTAATCTCACCATTACCACTTTCCGGCTGTTGACATTTAGGCAGGTCTTTGAACCTCTTAGTTTTTTTACCTGTACAATGGTACAATTATAGCACCTCCCTCAAATGGTGGGTGATCTCTGTGGTATACTTAGAACAGTGCCTGCAACTAAATGCTCAGTGCGCTATTACTGCTGTTACTGGTTTTATTCTTACCATTTTCATTAAAGCTGACATAATACCATTAGACCAGGAATTGCAAACTCTAATACCTACAGGGTCCAGGTGAATATCACAAATGAGACAAATTGGGTAGTGAATTGGAGTCATTTAAAGGCAGCAGCATTTACTCAGCTTCATCCCATTCCGCCTGTTAAAATGAAGACAAGGTTGACCATCTGCCTGGTGTTTGAAAGAATTAAAGAATCAGAATTTTTATGTAGCTTCTGATTTTTAAATGTTGACAGTTGTTAAACAGGCTAGAATTAACCTGTCCAAACAAAATTATCTACAGGCAAACTAACTTTACAGTAGCTAATTTGTGACTCCACTCTAGACCCTCAAAAACTATTACTTAATTTCGGAATGGCACTGTTATACAAAGAAGGTCACTTTTCAGTTTCTGCTCCTCATAGAGTAGGAAGATAAGGTCCTTCATCTTTCTTGAAAAACCTTTTACTTTGCTAACCTCAGCAATCCATGCTAGCTAAATTGCTCTAAAACTTTTGTCAAGTTTTAGTTCTGCACTTCATTGGCCTACTCCCTCCCTGTAATCCAGGGATGTAAAATACGTTTTTCCTAAAATCTGCATATTTTCTAACCTCCTGCAATTGGTTCTACCAATCTCCCATCACCTGAGTTTGCATTGCTAGTCTATATCCAAATCACCAAATTGCTTTGGAAAAACTTTGGCATGGACCCCTATCTTCCCACACAAACTGCTGTCACCATAGTTCTGGCCCTTTTCACTTGTTCTTTTCTGTTTGAACTGTTAGACAATAGTTTATTGGTCATCTCTGCTGTGTGTCATGTACTGAGTTGCTGAGGATATAGCCATGAACAACAGAGACCTCAGTTGAGCCTAAATTATTGCAGGAGGAAGCAGAAAATAATCAAGTTTGTTTGTTTGTTTTTTGTTTTGTTTTTTGGTTTTTGGTTTTTTTTGAGACAGAGTCTCCCTCTGTTGCCCAGGCTGGAGTGCAGTGGCGCGATCTCGGCTCACTGCAAGCTCTGCCTCCCAGGTTCACGCCATTCTCCTGCCTCAGCCTCCCCAGCAACTGGGACTACAGGCGCCCACCACCATGCCTGGCTAATTTTTTTGTATTTTTAGTAGAGATGGGGTTTCACTGTGTTAGCCAGGATGGTCTCGATCTCCTGACCTCGTGATCTGCCTGCCTCGGCCTCCCAAAGTGCTGGGATTACAGGCGTGAGCCACCACGCCCGGCCAATAATCAAGTTTTTTAAAAAATAAAAACTTATACTTTGAAAAATGTTAGCCATTCAGAAAAGCTGAGAGAATAATGCAGTGACCACTTACGTATCATCCACCTAGATTCAGATTAATCGAAAGCATTATTTTCATCCTGTCACTGCCTTATACGTTGAAGCAATGACTCTTTCAGCCCATAGGATACATGTAAATTTCCACCCTGTTACTTTAGTTTCTTTAAACTTCAAGTTCAACCTGTCTTTCCTTAATATTTGCTCTAGGAGCTGCCATCCTTTAAGCAAGATGATGTGACAGACATGTCAGTGTCTAATTTTTACAGGAACAACTGTAAGGTAAGAGATATCCCAATTTTACGGCTTGCACGCTGGTGTTTACCCAGCTAAGACATGGCAGAACCAGGACTGCATCAGCCACATGATCCCACTTGACAAGTGAAAACGTTTTTTGCTGATTGCCTTGCTGCACAAACACTGCTGGACAGGGCTGGTTATTTACTGTCCTGAAAAGACATTGTTCTTTCTCATCTCTGGATGTCTGCCTCCAGTGTACGTTTCCACTTGAAATATCCTTTTCTGTTCGCCTATCCAAAGCTTTCAAAATTCAGCACATCTACCTTGCTACTCTCATAAAAGTATGCAATTCAAGCCCCATGTGTTAAAAGACCCTGTGATCAGTACTTAATGCATTGTGCATTGAGATCTTTTTTATCATTTATCCTTTTTTTTTTAATTTCAGCTTTTATTTTTTATTTTTATTTTTTTTGAGACACAGTCTCACTCTGTTGCCTAAGCTGGAGTGCAGTGGTGTGATCTTGGCTCACTGCAACCTCCGCCTCCCAGATTCAAGTGGTTCTCCTGCCTCAGTCTCCTGAGTAGCTGAGATTACAGGCGTCTGCCACCATGTCTAGCTAATTTTTGTATTTTTAGTAGAGATGGGGTTTCACCATGTTGGCGAGGCTGGTTTCAAACTCCTGACCTCATGATCTGCCCGCCTCAGCCTCCCAAAGTGCTGGGATTACAGGCGTGAGCCACCCTGACTGGCCTCAGCTTTTATTTTAGATACAGGGATACTATGTAGGACTGTTATATTGGGTATGTCAGACCCAGGTAATGAGCTAGTACCCAATAGGTAGTTTTTCGACTCATGCCCCCATCCCCATCCCCTCCCTCTCCTCTCTAGTAGTCTGTGGTATCTCTTGTTCCAATGTTTATGTCCATATTAGCTCCCACTTATAATTGAGAAATGTGGTATTTGGTTTCTATTCATGTTATCTGCTTGGGATAATGGCCACTGGTTGCATCCATGTTGTGACAAACGACATAATTTCATTTTTTCTGGCTGTGTAATATCCCGTGGTGTATGGGTACCATGTTTGTTTTCTCCAATCCACCAATGATGGACACCTAGGTTGATTCCACGTCTTTGCTGTTGTGAATAGCACGGTGATGATGATAGGAGTGTGTGTGTCTTTTTGGTATAATGATCTACATTATTTTGGGCATATATATCCAGTCATGGGATTGCTGGGTCAAATGATAGCTCTGTTTTATATTCTTTGAGAAATCTTCAAACTGCTTTCCACAATGACTGAAGTAAGTTACATTCCCACACTGTTCTGTGTGTAAGTGTTCTGTTTTCTCCTCAGCCTTGTCAGCACCTGTTGATTTTTTACTTTTAATAATAGCCTTTCTAACTGGTATGATATGGTATCTCATTGTGATTTCGATTTGCATTTCTCTGATGATTAGTGATATTGAGCATTTTTTCATGTTTGTTGGTCACTTGAATGCCTTCTTTTGAGGAGTGCCTGTCCATGCCATTTGCCCATTTTTTTAATGGGGTTATTTATTTTTTGCTTGTTGATTTGTTTAAATTCCTTATAGATTCTGGATATTAGACCTCTGTCAGATGCATAATTTGTGAATATTTTCTCCCATTCTATAAGTTATCTGTTTACTTGTTGATTATTTCTTTTGTTCAATAAATGGTGCTGGGATAACTGGCAAGCCATATTCAGAAGAATGAAACTAGACCCTTTTACTGTATACAAAAATTAACTCAAGATGGATTAAAGATTTAAGTGTAAGACCTCAATTTATGAACATCCTAGCAGAAAATATAGGAAATACCCTTATCATTTATCTTAAACATTGCCTTTCCCTCTGCATCTTGCTATAGGCCAGAGTTTCTTAACCTCAGCACAGTTGACATTTTGCACCAGTTAATTATTTTGTTGTGTAGGGCTATCCTGTGCAACACGGGATATTCAGCAGTGTTCCTGGCATTACCTGCTAGATGCCAAGAGTACAAACCTCCCAGTCCTGTAGTACATCTCCAGACGCTACCAATTATGCCCTGGGGGGAAAGATTGTCCCAGTTCATTACCATTGTCATAGACTTAACATTTAGGAGTTACTCCAGTGGATGGCAATGATGGCACTTCTCCTACACAGCATCACTATTGTCTACTCAAATAAAGCTCTGTAGACTTCTATTGCCCTCTTGTTTTTGTGAGAACAAAATTTGTTTTAAATGAGAAACTCATTTAATAGAGTGGTATACAGCAATGTTCCAACTGTTTTTATTTGTCAAGATACTTTGATAATCTAGGGAAATATGTAGGTTTTCTACAAATATAAGCATCATTATTAGCCTGTTAATATGATTGTCCCATACAGGTTCTGTTTTCTTACTGTAGTGGTAACCAACTTTTATCTGAGGGACAACTAGCTGTGACTATTGAATTATTTTAATGCTATATTAGAGAATTAGATAATTAGATGATCTAATACCCGAATACCTTCATTTTGTTATGTCCGTATTTTTTTAATGTTTTAATAGACTTTATTTTTTAAAGCAATTTTAGGTTCACAGCAATATTGAGCAAAAGGTACAGAGATTTCCCAGGTACCCTTTGCCCTTACATGTGCATAACTCCCCCATTATCAACAACCCCCACCAGCAGGGTGCATTTGCTACAATTGACAAACCTACATTGACACATCATCCCCAAAGTCCATAGGTTACCTTGGAGGGTTCACTCTTGCAAGAACCTTAATTTTTTTTAACCATCTTTTTATTTGTAGAGATAGGGTTTTGCTATGTTGCCCAGGCTGGTCTCAAACTCCTGGGCTCAAGTGGTCCCCCCGCCTCAGCTTCCCACGTAGCTAGAACTGCAGGCACACACCACCTCACACAGCTAATACCTTAATTTTTGATCAGACACTTCAGTGACAGTCAAGTGGTTGTTAAAGTGAATTACTTAGTTGTTTAATCAGTAATTTCGTGCATTACGATACCTAAAAGATTGGGCAAATGAGATTGAATCTGCTGCAAGTCAGCTTCTCTCCTGGTAACAGGAAATCCTGGAATGAGTATCTTTGGTATGAATTAGGAGTCATTGTGAGTTCCATTCTTCATATAGCACCCTGTTTATTTAATCATAGATCTTCCCTGCCCTAAAACTATTTTTGTGACTAATATATGTGAAGCCCCTGTGAGAGCTGTACTGAACGTATGCTGCTTTTTGTCTGAGGATTGTTCCTCTCGCTGATGAAATGATTCTAGTGAACCAGCCAACAAAATAACTTCCTGGCCTGGCCATACCTAGTACTGCATTCCCCTGGGCACTGTAATTGGTTCAGGAGGGAGCATATGACCTAAGCTGGGCCACAAGGAGTTCTTCTCTTGTAGTTTTTCAATGTGGCCGTGAAACACATGGCCATGTCTAAGGGCATAGCAGAGCAGGAAGGGTATTTGTTGCAGCTGGACCATTCACAGATCCATGGAAAAAGGTAGTCTGCAGTAGGAGAGGATCAGTGTAGCTCAAAAGGAAGCAGGGCCCAGAGAGAGGAGCAGAATCTGAACAATTTTGTTTGAGTCCCTGAATTGAGTTGTGGCTGAAGTTAGCCTCCCAGTTATGTGAGCAAATGAATCCTCTTTTACTTAAGCTACTTTGATTTGGATTGGTACCACTTGCACTAAAAGTATCTGTATTAATTCAAGGATTTTCCTGTTGATGGATAGTTTGAATCATTTGGTACAATCAGCTATTCCTACCATACTATACTTTTGCTTGCATACTTTTGCTTGCAGCTCTTTCTTTTAACTAAAGATGGAAATAAGTACAGACTCAATAAAGATGCCTATGGAAAAAATACAATAAAGGACCTTTCGGTGTCTCTTAATACTTTATGGAAATATCTAAATGAGAGATTTTTAGATGAGGTTAATTGTTTCACTAGAAATCACTGCTCCATTTTTATAAATTACAGAGAATCTGGCCTTTAACAGCACCCTTCCTGGGCTTTGAAATGCATTGCACAAGTGCAACAATTCAATTCACAAACAAAAATTGGTTTTATATTACCAGTGAGAAGGACTAACCGTAGCTATTTTGGGAGTTGTAATACCTCCTTTAAGCCACAAAGATACTTGAGCACATTACCTTAACAACCAATGTATTCTGGAGATCATTTTACAATATGAAATACTGAATAGCAAGAACATTGTGAACATTTTCAATCTTCTTACACAATATAAATGTAGTCTGAAAATCCCATTACACACAAATACATACAGGCTCTTAAAATACAGGAAATAATGTGAAAAAGTATTATACCCATTCCTCAAGTCTCTGGAACAATTTTACTCTTCTTAATATAATTTTTTGTCCAGAAAAGGAAAAGACTAAATTCATGGATTTATCCAAAGAGGTAAAGGAGAGAAGAGGAAATTGTTTGTGGTGTATGAAAGATGCTGCCTACAGTAGCACAAATAATCCCATTCACAGCTGCCAGCCTGCTAAGCATTGCTTACTTATGCTGCGGGCAACTATTGTGGAAATGACAGGAGGACAGGAAGGCATGAGAAAGGGGCAGACAGCTACTGATGAAAGAGTCATCAACTACTGTAGATACTTCTTGGAGATTGGAAGTTGAATTTTACATTTCTTTATATCCCCAGGTTTAATTTAAAAAAAAATCGCTTGTAGGTGTTCAATAAACATTTGATAAATGAATGGGGAACAGTTAAGTTATTTTCCTTGAATCCTAGGCAGGATGATTTGATACACTTTGGATTATTGAGGTTTTATGAAATTTTAAATGCAGGGAGAACTACTATTTACCCAATTGAAGTCCAAATATAAGCATTTTATGGTAAACCAGGAGAAAGTAGAAGGCAAAAATGCATTAGCTTAAAGCCTAGAACACCAAATGAAGATAAAATGTATGCATGAAAGTGTGTTAAAGAAAATCATTGCACTGCCCTGCAGATGCTCTCCTGGACTTGCCAGCCCCATAAACTCAGTTGCTCTGCTGTGCCTATACTATTGGAGCAAAAAAAAAGTGGCTATCTCTATGCTCAGTGTTCACAAACCAGTGAGCACTAAGAATGGTTTATAGCCTGACATTTCTTAGAAAAGAAGAAGAAGAAAACTGTTGCATAGTATCAACTAAATTTGAACATACATGTTTCCTATGATTCAGTAATTCTTTTTTTCCTTTTTTTTTTTCTTTTTTTGTTTTTTTGAGACAGAGTCTCACTCTGTCACCGAGGAAGGTGTGCAGTGGCGCGATCTCGGCTCACTGCAACCTCCACCTCCTGGATTCAAGCACTTCTCCTTCCTCAGCCTCCTGAGTAGCTGAGATTACAGGCATCGGCCATCACACCTGGCTAATTTTTGTCTTTCTTGTAGATATGGGGTTTTACCATGTTGGCCCAGCTGGTCTCAAACTCCTGACCTCGTGATGCACCCGCCTCGGCCTCCCAAAGTGCTGGGATTACAGGCGTGAGCCACTGTGCTCGACCTGATTCAGCAATTCTACTCTTAGGTATTTATTCAATAAAAATGTGCACACAGGTGCAACAAAAGACATGCACAACAGCCAAAATTGAAAATAACCCATTCAAATTTGTGTTATATTCATGCAATGAATAAAATGCACATAATGAAAGTGATAAAACCACAGCTACATTCAATAACATGAATGTGTCTAACAAGCATATATGCTGAATACAGAAGCCAGACAAAGGAATGCACAGTATATGATCCCATCTACATGAAGTTGTAAAACAGGCAAAACTAATCGAGTCAGAATAGTGGTTACCTTTGAGGAGGAGAATGGGGTAATGTTGAAGAAGGGATAAGTGTTGGGAAAAAACTACTGGGGTGTTAGTAATATTCTTTTCTCAGACATGAGTGTTAGTTACGCAAGTGTATTCATTTTACATTGAATTGTAAATCCTTAGGATTTGTACACTTTCTGTTCAGTAGAAATAGCAAAAGAAGCTATGTAAAAGTCTCCTAGAATAACCTTTGCTTTTGACCTTCTTTTCAACTCAAATACAGCTGAAATTATTGCTTTATCTTAACTGTAGACAAAGATGCATGAAGTGGGAGATTATAACATGGCCATAAATTTCTCGAATCCCTCTATGTATACCCCTTATTATCATGAGATATACTCCTTCACTTCACCCTTGGGACCAAAATAGATATCCAATGCCAAATCTGAGTTTTTGTCTGAACCATAATTAGAATTTCAACTTTTTTACCCCAGGTATATTTTTTCACACCTCTGTGAGAGGTTTAAATCCAGCATATGACTTACTTTGGCCAATGGAACATTAGCAACTATGATGCATGCAGAAGCTCGAATAGTTCTTGTGCATAGAAGATTGGCCTGTCCTGGTGCTGGAAATCCTTTCATCACCAAGAGAATGAGCCCCAGTTACGTTGCTGGATAATGAGAGATCATGACCATTTCTCTAACCAATATTGGGCCAACTGCCACACATAGTAGTAAGCCCACTTCAGACCAGTCAGCCTGCCAAGTGCCAGAAATGTGAGTGAGCCTTGAGCTGTCTGGCACTGACCAGAAGGACAGAACTTTGAGAACTAATAACTATTTGCTCTTTTAAGTCACTAGTTTTGGAGTATTAATAGTTTGCTACACAACAAAAGCTGTCTAATACAAAAAAGAATCCCTGAACTTTTTGCACAGCAACTAGTATAACACTGCATACTGTTAAACACTTAATAAATTTATTTAATCATGAGAGAGATTTCTTCTTCTGGTCTTTTCTCCTAAGTAGTCAGTTTTGCAACCTAAAACCTCAATATTTAGCTTCACGAATGTTAAATGTTCAAAATGCCTGTTTCATTGTTCTTGTCATTGTCAGTTTTGTTTTGTTTTATATACTAGCCTCTTGGAAGGCCTCAGGAATGACCTTCAGATATGTTAAGGTTTTCCCTGAAAGCCATAGTGATTACTGTTTCTATCACCATGGTTTAGAAAATAACAGTCGAAACTTGTTCAGCAGCTGCATGATTTCTTTTTAATGGATAAATTTTGTCAGAGACATGTTGAACAAATTTACTATGGAGGGTTGTGGAATCTCCTTTAAGCCTTTGAAGAAAAGAATTCCCTCCTATTTGATCATATAAGGCATCTCCTGTTTGATCTCTTGGTCCCTACTGACCCTGTGGTTTTAGCATATGCCAAGATGGAACATAAAGAAGAAAGCCCAGGCTGGACGCAATGACTCACGTCTGTAATCCCAGCACTTTGGGAGGCTGAGGCGGGCAGATCACCTGAGGTCAGGAGTTCGAGACCAGCCTGGCTATCATGGTGAAACCCCATCTCTACTAAAAATACCGAAAATTAGCCAGGCATAGTGGCGGGCACCTGTAATCCCAGCTACTCAGAAGGCTGACAGAATCGCTTGAACCCATGATGCAGAGGTAGCAGTGAGCCGAGATCATACCAGCCTGGGCAACAAGAGCAGAACTCCGTTTCAAAAAAAAAAAAAAAAAAAAAAAAAAACCAAAAAGAAGAAGAGCGTCTCTGCAGTGTGGTAGGACTGCTGTCCTACCAATTAAGAACATTAATTTTTATAATGTTCTTAACTCTAAGAGACTTGTGGTTCATAATCTGGGTTTTTAGGAGAATCCTATGTATAATCAATTAGCTCTGTTGGCTATGCCATTGTAGGCGATGCCCCTCTCTTTTTGTTACTGTTCATCTGGTGTATATTACTGATCAGAAGTGTAGGGTGGAGGAGATTGTGGTGAATGGTTAACACACTATATGGACACAGTAAAAAACCTAACCCAAGTATATGCTCCACTGATAGAGGCCCAATAGTATCACCTTTGAAAAACAGCTAGCAGTAGTGTAGGGAATGCTGCTATCTTGCTTTTCTACTGGTCTCAACTACTTTAATTTGAAAAGGGTAAAAACAAGTGTATGTGGTAGGTGTTTTGAAACATTAAGTGATACATTTTTCGTTCTCCTTCCATCTCCCCATTATTTTCTATTACCCAGTACTCCCTTTCTGCTTTTAAGTCATTAGACAGGGGGCCACATTGTGCTCACTGGGAGATGTCCCTGTAGAAACAGAGAACAAAGATGTCAAGCCTTGGCTTTTGAGTTTCAAAAGTTGTAGTACAAGAGTAAGTCAGAGCTACCTGGAGAAGAGTGTGATGAGGCAGAATTTGTTTTTATAACTCCAATTTAAGATAAGGTTTTTCTAAACTTCAAGAGAGAATATATGACCCCATATAAATTTGAAATTGTGAAAGTTAATGCTATGGTTTGGCTGAGTCCCTACCCAAATCTCAACTTGCATTGTATCTCCCAAAATTGCCACATGTTATGGGAGGGACCCAGAAGGAGGTAATTGAATCATGGGGGCCAGTCTTTCCCCTGCTATTCTTGTGATAGTGAATATGTCTCACCAAGATCTGATGGGTTTATTAGGGGTTTCTACTTTTGCCTCTTCCTTACTTTTCTCTTGCCACCATGTATGAAGTGCCTTTCACCTCCTGCCATGATTCTGAGGCCTCCCCGGCCATGTGGAAGTGTAAGTCCAATTAAACCTCTTTTTATTCCCAATTTTGGGTATGTCTTTATCAGCATCTTGAAAACAAACTAATACAGTAAATTGATACCAGCAGAATGGGGCATTGCTGAAAAGATACCTGAAAATGTGGAAGTGACTTTGGAACTGGGTAGCAGGCAGAAGTTGGAACAGTTTGGAGGGCTCAGAAGAAGTTAAGAAAATGTAAGAAAGTTTGAAACTCCCTAGAGACTTGTTGAATGGCTTTGACCAAAAGCCTGATAATAATATAGACAGTAAGGTCCAGGCTGAGGTGGTCTCAGATGGAGATAAGGAACTTGTAGGTACTGGAGCAGTGGTGACCTTGACTCCTGTTATGTTTTAGCAAAGAGACTGGCAGCATTTTGCCCCTGCCCTAGATATTTGTGGAACTTTGAACTTGAGAGGGATGATTTAGGGTATCTGGAGGAAGAACTTTCTAAGCAGCAAAGCATTCAAAAAGTGCCTGGGGTGCTGCTAAATCATTCCATTTTAAAAGGGAAACAGAGCATAAAAGTTCAGAAAATTTGTAGCCTGATGACGCAGTAGAAAAGAAAAACTTATTTTTTGAGAAGAAATTCAAGCCAGCTCTAGACATTTGCATAAGTAGCAAGGAGCCTTATGTTAATCCCCAAGACCATGGGGAAAATGTCTCCAGGCCATATCAGACAACTTCCCAGAAGCCCCTCCCATCACAGGCCTGGAGGCTCAGGAGGAAAAAGTGGTTTTGTGGGCCGGGCCCGGGATCCCCATGCTATGTGCAGCCTAGGGACCTGGTGCCCTGTGTTCCAGCCACTTCAGCCATGGCTGAAAGGGGCTAACATAGAGCTCAGGCTGTGGCTTCAGAGGGTTGAAGCCCCAACCTTTGGCAGCTTCCATGTGATGTTGAGCCTGTGGGTGCATGGAAGTCAAGAATTGAGGTTTGAGAACCTCCACCTAGATTTCAGAAGATGTATGGAAACACCTGGATGCCCAGGCAAAAGTTTGCTACAGGGGCAGGGCACACATGAAGAACCTCTGCTAGGGCAGTGAGGAAGAGAAAAGTGGGGTTGGAGCCCCTACACAGAGTCCATACTGGGGCACTGCCTAGTGGAGCTATGAGAAGAGGGCCACCATCCTCCAGACCCCAAAATGGTAGATCCACTGGCAGCTTGCACCATGCACCTGGAAAATTCACAATCAGTGCCAGCCCATGAAAGCAGCCAGGAAGGAGGCTGTATCCTGAAAAGCCACAGGGGTGGAGCCATCCAAGACCATAGGAACCCACCTCTTACATCAGGGTGACCCAGATGCAAGAGATGGCATCAAAGGAGATCATTTTGGAGCTTTAAGGTTTGACTGCCCTGCTGGAATTCAGACTTACATTGGCCCTCTAACCCCTTTGTTTTGGCCAATTTATTCCATTTGGAATGGCTGTATTTACCCAATACCTGTACCCCCATTGTATCTAGGAAGTAACTTGTTTGGTTTTGACTTTACAGGCTCACAGGTGGAAGGGACTTGCCTTGTCTTGGATGAGACTTTGGACTGTGGACTTTTGGGTTAATGCTGAAGTGAGTTAAGATTTTGGGGGACTATTGGGAAGGCATGATTGGTTTTGAAATGTGAGCACATGAGATCTGGCAGGGTCAAGGGTGGAATGATATGGTTTGCCTGTGTCCCCACCCAAATCTCACCTTAAATTGTATCTCCCAGAATTCCTACATGTTGTGGGAGGGACCCTGGGGGAGGTCATTGAATCATGGAGGCTGGTCTTTTCTGTGCTATTCTCATGGTAGTGAATAAGTCTCAGGAGATCTGATGAGTTTATCAGGGTTTCCACTTTTGCTTCTACCTAATTTTTCTCTTGTCGCCACTGTGTAAGAAGTGGCTTTTGGCAGTGCGCAGTGGCTTACGCCTATAATCCCAGCATTTTGGGGGCCAACGTGGGCAGATCATGAGGTCAGGAGATCAAGACCATCCTGGCCAACATAATGAAACCTCATCTCTACTAAAAATACAAAAATTAGCTGGGCATGGTGGCAGATGCCTGTAATCCCAACTACTCGGGAGGCTGAGACAGGAGAATCACTTGAACTTGGGAGGTGGAGGTTGCAGTTAGCCAAGATCGTACCACTGCACTCTAGCCTGGTGACAGAGCTAGACTCCATCTCAAAAATAAAAAAGAAAAAAAAAGTGGCTTTTGCTTCCTGCCATGATTCTGAGGCCTCCCCAGTATGTGGAACTGTAAGTCCAATTAAACCCCTTTTTGTTCCCAGTTTTGGGTATGTCTTTATCCGCTGCATGAAAACAAACTAATACCGTTAAGGAGGCTTGTATTCTGCTGCCTTTCCGGGTTACCTGGAAAATGACAAGCCCCACAGAATTCTTTATATCACCATAGCACTAGAGAATAGATTAGAAATTTCTGAATATAATGAATAGACAGAAGAATCATAGGAAGTCTTACAGAGTCCTTGCAAGACTCAACCAGGAGAAGGAAGTAGCCAAAAGACTTTTCTGTGAAGATGACACAGAACCTGTGGATTTGTGATGTTGGGCTTCATAACAAGGAGGAAAAAAGCACAGCAACAGCTATAATGTGGAACCCATGACTAGAGGACAAATGAAAACTCAGACATTGCTGGATTTTCCAGTGTAGAAGAGTGATGATAATTGAAATATTTCAAGATAGGCCCATGACAATCAGGAATGAGACACTCAACCTAGGGGAGAAAATGAGGAGCAAGAAAATAATGAATTTGCTGGATTTACCCAAAATTGACTAGATTAATTTTTCTACTACTAAATAGAATAGCGTTCAAAATAGGTGTTGAATGCAAGTAAAATTGTATACATTATGATCTAGAGCAGAGGGGTTGTGACAATAATGCAGGGCCAGATCATGAAGAGCATCATTAACTGTGCTATGGGGAGTCATTGAAGGGCTTCAAAGACAGGATCAGCTCTGTGATTTAGGGGTTCTCTCTAAGCAATGTGCAGGCTGTATTAAAGAACATACATATTAGAGGAAGGTGCCTAAGTGATAGACTAGGTGGTGGGGAGTCACTAGGAGAGAGAAGATTCATTGTTGAGGGATTTGCTTAGGATAAGGTTTAATTACACTAGATCTAATTTCTATGATAGGACACAGAAATTCTATTATATTGAAAGTAACTTTATCAAGAAAAGATTGAGAATCCTTAGGATCAAATCCAAGTTAACGTAATCATAATCCTGCCTGAATATAGGAGAAATAACATAAACTTATCTGAGGAACTTAATTTTGTATAGAAAGATTTAAGAGATAGTCTTATGTTATTTGAATATGTATGCTAGCTCCTTTGCATCCATTTAGGGTGTAGAATAATAGAAAGTCACAAGGAAACATTGCTCCTACCCTAACAAGAATGAAAGGCAATAACAAATGCATAGGTTTGGTTCAACAAAAGAGAGCTGAGGATGCAAAAAAGACTAATGAATTAAATCAAAGTGAGAGAAGAAATCCTCAGCTACTCCACCCTTGTAGAAAAGCTGGAGGAGGAGGAAGCTGCCACAAAAGCAAATAAGAAGAAAATGGCTGAGCTTTTTAACATATTTTTAAAGGCCAAATAAAGCCTGGTGTGATGATTCAGAAACCCTAAGTGGCCCATACACAAAGACAGTTTGCTCTTTTCAAATCTTTTCCAAAGGCCTCCACTGAGTCATTGCTGGCAAGATTGGGGAAGGACAGAGAAATGGAGAGATTTATCCTCCAGAAGCACAGGCTAAAGTATGAAGGAAGACAGGAGAATGGAGGGAATTCCACAAAGCACTATAGGCCTGAGAATGGGGAGCTTTCTATGGTTGGGTGAGGGGTAGGAGACTTGTGAGAGATGTCACTGCTCTTCTTAGATACAGGTGTGCTGGGCCTGCTGAAACCTGAGGGTAAAGCAGGACAACTGCAAGGAAACTTCCAGGCATTTCAGGCCTCAAAAGTTTAAAGCAGCAGCCCACTGGAGCTGAGAGAGAAATTAAAGAGCTGACAGATAATCCCCTGAAAAACGGGTGCACCAGGCATACCAAAGGCTAAAGTCAGGGAAAGAGAACTTAGGCAAACTCTCCAATTACTCAGATCTCAAGCTGTGCTAAAGGGAATATTCTAATCCTACCCTCAAACCTTTGAAGTCTGTACTGAACTAAATCTAAAGCATGAGAAAGTCTATACTCATCTCAATTACAGATAGTTTGACCTCCTCTCATTAACAGCCTGACTGAAAAGAAGATACCCTTTTCTGAGTAAAAGTTTTATTTGCTTTCATCTCTATTCCTTTATACACAATGTTAGCATTTAATAAAAATTATGAGATACACAAAGAAGCAAGCAAATATGACTCATACTCAAGAAAGAAAATAGCCACTTGAATAAGACCCAAAGATGATAGAAATGTTGAACATATCAAAGTATTTAAAATAATCATGATAAACTAGCTAATGGTACTAGTAGAAAAAGTGAACAGTATTTGTGAAAAGATAGAGAATATCAGAAAAGCTGTAAAAACTATTTTAAAAAGAGCCTAGATGTGAAAAAATATGATGACAAAGATGAAGAATTCTTTTGTGGGCTTACAAGGCCAGAGTACATACCACAAGAATGAATTCGTGTACTTGAAGATAGGTCAATAGGAATTATATAAACTGATACAAAAGTGAAACATGAGAGAGAAAAAATATGTCTGAGATAAGTGAAACAATATAAAATGATCAATCATACATGTAATTTGAGTTATGGAAAGAGAACAAAAAGAATAAGGTCAAAAATCCTAAATTGATGAAAATCCTCCATGTACATATTCAAGAAACTCAGCAAACTCTAATCTGAATAAATACAAATTAAATTACACCTAGGCACTGCTAACAGTCAAACTGCTAACAGAATCCAAGATAAAAGGAACATCTTAAAAGCAGCCAGAGAATAGAAAACACATTGCATACAGATGAATGACAATAAGAATGTTGACAGACTACTCATTAGCAACAACTGAAGGCTAGAAGACAATGGAACAATAGCTTCTAAGTGCTGAAAGAGTAAAACTACAATCTAGTATTCTATACCCAGCAAAATAATCTTCAAGCATGAAGGTAAAATAAACACATTTGCACGTGTAGAGAATCTGGAACAATATTCCTCTTTATCAGACCTGCAATTAAGTTAATCCTAAGAGAATTTCTTAAGACTGAAGAAAAAATATTCCAGAGAGGAAAGGTACCAGACAAAAATTATCAAATAGAAATATACGTATATTCAAATTCCATTTAAAAACTATTGGTTGTTTAAATAAAAATTAATAGCAGTATATTATGGGATTTATAGCATAAATAAAAGTTGAATGTATGAAAAGAATAGCACAAAGTGAAGGAGGGCAGTAATTAGAAGTTCTTTGTTGCAAGATGCTTATGCTATTGATGAAGTCATAAATTAATTGTGGAAGATATACTATGAAAGATAAAGATGCAGTCAGTCTTAGTCGACTCAGGTTGCCATAACAAAACATAGTAGACTGGATGACTTAAACAACTGACATCTATTTCTTATAGTTCTGGGGGTTGAGAAGTTCAAAATCAAGGTGCCAGCCAGTTTGGTTCCTGGTGAGGGCTCTCTTCCTGGCTACTTTCTCAGTATGTCACCATATAGTGGAGAGAGAAAGCAAGCAAGTTCTCTGGTCTCTTCTTATAATGATAGTAACTATATCACGAGGACCCCACACTCATGACCTCATTTAAACCTAATTACCTTTCAAAAGCCTCATCTCCAAATGCTAACACATTGGGGGTTAGAGTTTCAACATATGAATTTTGAGGGAACAAAATTCAGTCCATATTGCTTACGTATTGTAATCTCCACCAAGAGGTGCAACTAAAAAGTCAATTGAGAAGCTAAAATAGAATATATTTTAAAAGACTGGATTCACTCAAGAGATGACAGGGAGAAACAGATATAAAGAGAAAATGGGACAGATAGAAAAAAAAATCACAAACATGGTAGAATTAAACACGAACACATCAATAATTTCATGAAAGGTAAATGGAGTATCGAGCTTTTCAGTTAAAATAAGTGAAAGCCAGTCTAGATAAAAATTCAGACTCAATTATGCTATTTATCAGTAATACATTTTAACTGTAAAGACAAACAGAAAGTAAAAGAATGGAAAAGATATGTAATGCATACACTAAACATAAAGAAACTGGTATGACTCTCTAAATATCAGACTCTGTAAAACAGAGTATTCCTAGATAAAAGAGGGACATTTCATAGCCATACAAGAGAAAATAATGTCTATGCACCTAATATAAAGCTCCTAAATGCTTGAAGTAATAGTGTGAAATAGATGCAAAAATATAGTTGGAGATTTTGATACCTCAGTAATCCATAGAGCAATTAGATAAAAAATTAATAAAGGTATAGAAGATTAGAGAAACTCTATGAACTAAATTCACCTAATTTAGTTATAAAATAACCAAACCAAAACAATACAATTATTCTAAATTGCACATGGAAAATATATCAAGATAGACCGTACTGGGCCGCAAAACAAGTTGTAATAAATTTCAGTGATTAAAATCATACAGAATGTATGTCTCTGACCACAATAGTATTAAGCTAGATTAATATAGTAAAATATCTAGAGAATCTTCAAATATTTGGAAAATAAACAAATTTTTAAATAACTCATGGATCAAAGAAGAAACCACAAGATAAGTAAAAAAAATATTTAGCAATGAAATGGCAATTAGATACAGCATTTGAAAATTTGTGGCATACATACTAAAGCTGAACTTAGAGATAAATCTATGGCTTTAAATGCTTATATTAGAAAAAAGAAATATATACATTAAATGATTTATGCTTTCAATTTAAGAAGCTAGAAAAATTGGAGCAAATTAACACAATATAAGTAAAAGAAGTAATTTGAAATTAGTAAAGTAGAAAATGGACACAAAAGATGAACAATATAAAAAAATTGGTTCTTTGAAAAGATTATAAAATTGGTAAATATCTAATAGGACTGATCAATAAAAGAAATAAAGCCAAAATTGTCAATATTAAAAATGATAGAGAGATATCCTCTCTATACAAATTATACAGATATTAAAGGACACAAAGGGACATTATAAACAATTTTACACAAATAATTTAAACAACCTCAGTAAACAGACAAATTTCAAACATCAAATTACAAAAACGAACATGAAAATATATTGAAAACCTCCAAAGCCTTATACTTATCAAATAAATTAAAACCTTCATTTGAAATAGAATATAAAACTTGCCACAGTTTCAGAAAATACAGGAAGAAGAGATGCTTCCCAAATTGCTTTAGGAGGTCAGATTGCCCCTATATCAAGACCATACCAGAACATTCAAGGAGAGAAAATTTCAGCCCACTACATACCCAAGAATGGTTAAAATGAAAGACTAACCAACCATACCAAATGTTGGCAAAGAGTGAATCAGCCAAAACTATCATACAGTCGTGGTGGAAATGTATAATGGTATAATATGATATAACCACTTTAATGAAATTTGTAGCAGTTATTTTAAAAGGTAAATATATATTTACTTTATGATCCTGTAATTCCACACCTATGTAATCCAAAAGGATTTAAAATATATTGTTCACCAAAGCCTCGTGCAAAAATGCCTATAGTAGCTTTATAATAGCTAAAACCTGGAATCACCCCCAAGTAGTCATCAACAGAAAAATAAATAAGCAAATAGTGGTGTCAAATAGAATATTTAAAAAATATTATGTTCAATGAAAGAAGCTAGACATAAGAATAAATATTCTTGATAAATATTCATGATTCTAGAAAAATCAAATCTAGTTAATGGTAATAGAAATCAGGACAGTAGTTGGATGTCATTAAGGGTTGAGGGGAAGGGTCACAAGGGAAATTTCTGAGGTGATGGAAATAATTTATAACTTTATAAGTATTTGGATTTGTCAAAATAATAAATTTGTCAAAATCAAACTGCTTAATTAGTAACTGAATTTTACTGTATATCAATTATAGCTCAATAAATATGGCTGGAAACAAAAAATACTTATGACAATTTATTATTATTACTATTATTATTATTTTGAGACATGGTCTAGCTCTGTCGCTCAGGTTGGAGTGCAGTGGCTTGATCTCTGCTCACTGCAGCCTGGGCCTCCCAGGCTCAGTGATCCTCCCAACTCAGCCCCCTGGTTTTCTGCGACTAAAGGTGTGCACCACCACACCCGGCTAAATTTTGTATTTTTTGGTGGAGATGGGGTTTTGCCATTTTGTCCAGGCTGGTCTCAAACTCCTGAGTTCAAGAGATCCACCTGCCTCAAGCTCCTAAAGTGTTGGGATTACAGGTGTGAACCACTGCACCCAGCCTGACAATTTATTTTCAATAAGTAAAATTTACTAATAAAATTACATTTTTCAAATAGAAAGTATTCAGCCTTAAATGTATTACAAAATAGCTTATTGTTTGTGTTAGAAAAATTGAAGCAACTTTCAATAAGATTATTTTAAAATTTTTATCTTTTTGTTTCTATTAAATTATTTTGCAAACTGTCATTTTGTAGCAGGTCAAGTTTGGGACTTTAAAAAGTCTTTTTTCTGTCTTTAAGATTTGATTAATTACCTAGTTATTTAAAATGCTTTGGGCCAGGCTTAGTGGTTCATGCCTGTAATCTCAGCACTTTGGGAGGCCAAGGTGGGCAGATTGCTTGAGCCCAGGAGTTCAAGACCAGCCTGGGCAACATGGAAAATCCCGTCTCTACCCAAAATACAAAAATTAGCTGGGTTTGGTGGTGCATGCCTGTAATTCCAGTTGCTCAGGACGCTGAGGTGGGAGGATAACTTGAGTCAGGGGAGGCTGCAGTGAGACAAGATTGCGGTACTGCATTCTAGCCTAGGTGACCGAGCAAGACCCTGTTTCAAAAAATAAAATAAAATGCTTTGAAGCCTAAACAAATTCTCTAAAAACCTACCAGTGTCAGTGCCTCTCTTACCAATGGGCCTCATTCTAACCTTTCTATACACACAGTAAGTAAAAAAATAAATAAATCTTGTCTCTGTCACAGACACTGTGTGAAACAAGTTTAAGCCTCAGCAGTCTTATTATAATTTTACCAGTCCCAGACCTCTAATTAATTTGTCATTAAATACAATTAAGAAACTGAAGTAATTCAGTTTAAGAATCTGCATAGGTTGTAAAGAGTAATTAAAAGGCTTCCTTAATTCATTAGAAATCAGAGAAAAATTGGAACCCAAAGGAGCCTTCTCACTTTGGTATGTGATATTTTAAAAATATATCTATTTATCTTTAAATAAAAGGGAAGGTCCTAGATAATAGGATCATCTGAGTTTGCTATTTTATGCAAAGATATTTATCATGTTGGAAAAAGATATGCTTCTTTTTTTAAGTGTGTTTATCATTATATTTTTATTATAAATTTAATAGTCTCATGAAGTAATATTTGAGTATGAGAAAAGATGGGAAAATAAAATAGCCGTAGTCTCATGAGTCAAATGCCATTATAGTTAATACGGTGGAGTATTTCCTTTCCAGTTACTTTAAAAATGGTTTTTATTCAATATTAACAACATAAAAAGGAGTATTTCTATTATACTTTAAGGCATAAGAACAATAAAAAGGAGCACCTGTACCCATCACCAATCTTAAGAGATAGAATGTTCTAGTATCTTTGAAGCCCTAAGTACCCCCACTTTATCCATGACTCAATTTATCTCATAGGTAACCATAATCCTAAATTTGATATTTATATTCTTGTGTTTTTATTTATGGATTTACTACACATCTATTCCCTTTATCTTTCTACTATACTTCTTAACATCTCTTACATATTTATGACCTCTTTGTTTAATTTTTGCTGCATTCTAGAGACTTCTTTTAAATCTGCCTTCTGATATTTCTAATTCTCTCTTCAGCTGTGTCTAATATTCTGTTTAACCTGCCCACTGAATTTTTAATTTTTATTACTTTATTCTTATTTCTAGAATTTCCATTTGTTTTCCTTGAGTCTCTTTCTTTATTATTTTAATGTACTCTCATTTCCTTCTCAGATTTAAAATTCTCTTTTATTTCTTTAAATATTGAATATATTGTTTATTGTTAATTTTGTGTCTAGACTATATTTAAAACTTTTACATGATTGATTTTGCCCTTTGTTTTTTCTTACTCAAGCTGCCATATTTTCCTGAGTGTTATTTTTATTTGTTAATGTGAGCTAATATTTATTTCTGCTAATTTTTGAGGCCAAATTGTAGATATGTTTCCACAGAAAGAATGTATGTTTGACAGAATTACCATTTGACCTGGCAATCTCATTATTGGGTATATACCCAAGGGAACATAAACCATTCTACCATAAAGACAAATGCACACATATGTTTATTGCAGCACTATTCACAATAGCAAAGAAATGGAATCAACCTAAATGCCCATCAACAGTAGACTGGATAAAGAAAATGTGGTACATACACACCATGGAATATTATGCAGCCATAAAAAAGAATGAGATCATGTCCTTTGCAGCAACATGGATGGAGCTGGATGCCATTATCCTAAGCAAATTAACAAAGGAATAGAAAGCCAAATACCTCATGTTCTCACTTATAAATGGGAGTTGAACAATGAGAACACGTGAACACAGGGAGGGGAACAATACACACTGGAGCCTACTTGAGTGTGGAGGGTGGGAGGAGTGGGAGTACCTACTGGGTACTATGCTTATTACCCTGGTGATGAAATTATCTGTACACCAAACCCCTGTGACACACAGTTTACCTATATAACAAACCCGCATATGTACTCATATAAGAATCATGTACATGTAAATAAAAGTTTAAAATAAAACAAAAAATAAATTCATAGGAACTTAAAAAATGCATGTTTGAATCACCCAGATACCTGGGGATACTATCAACTTGGACACTTTCAAATTTTGTCTTATAATTTTGTGGACCACACTGGTAGTATGAATTTCAGGTCCTAAAATGTTTATGAGGGTGAGCTTGTGGTTTATTTTTCAAGAAAGCTGTTTTGCTCTCTACTCAGCATCAATTTGTTTCCTTGATGATTCCTTCTGTGGAGTAGGCTTATCTCTACTCCCCTCTTATACCAAGTATGCAGCTCTTTGGGGTCCAGCTTTATATGGGGTCTACAATTAGACTCTCTGTCTTCTACAGGATCCTATGATTTTTCTTCCCTAAACTTTGCTCAGTAATGTGTTGGTAAATGCTTAAGGGCTACCTGTCTGATAAGAACATCCCGATTTGTAGTATTTGCCAATTTCTGTGTTGTAAATACATGCCAATTTCAAGCTACCAAAGTGACGTCACTGAATGTGAAGATGGGAAAAGATGAGTACAATCAGTTCTTACAGCCAGTAATAGGCAGCTCTACCATACCACTGCTTACACTTGGCATAGCTATGAAAAATGAAGCTAAATTCACCAGGGCTTGGCCTATCTCTCTGATATGGTTTGGCTATGTCCCCACCAAATCTCATCTTGAATTATAGCTCCCATAATTCCCCTGTGTCCTGGGAGGGACCCAGTGGGAGGTAATTGAATCATGGGGGTGGGTCTTTCCCATGCTTTTCTAGTGATAGTGAGTAAGTCTCACGAGATCTGATGGTTTTATAAATGGGAGCTCCCCTTCACAAACCCTTTTGCCTGATGCCCACGTAAGACTTATCTTTGCACCTCATTCACCTTCAGCCATGATTGTGATGCCTCCCCAGCCATATGGAACTGTGATTCAATTAAACCTCTTTCCTTTATAATATGTGTGTTCACTTAAATATCTCTATGTGTTTTTAGCTAATGTGCGTCATGGTATATCTACTATTTTGAAATTTGGTTGTTTTTCTTTTTTGAGACGGAGTCTCACTCTGTTGCCCAGGCTGGAGTGCGGTGGCATGATCTCTGGCTCACTGGAACCTCCACCTCCTGGGTTCAAGTGATTCTCCTGCCTCAGCCTCCCAAGTAGCTGAGATTACAGGCATGTACCACCACACTTGGCTAATTTTTATATTATTTTATTTGTTTATTTTTTTGAGACGGAGTTTTGCTCTTGATACCCAACGTGGAGTGCAGTGGCACGATCTCCAGCTCACTTCAACCTCCGCCTTGTGGGTTCAAGCGATTCTCCTGCCTCAGCCTCCTGAGTAGCTGGAACTACAGGCACACGCCACTGTGCCTGGCTAAGTTTTGTATTTTTAGTAGAGACAGGGTTTCACCATAGTGGCAAGGCTGGTCTCGAACTCCTGAGCCCAAGTGATTCGCCCATCTCCGCCTCCCAAAGTGCTGGGATTACAGGCATGAGCCACCACACCTGGCTGAAATCTGGTTATTTGTTTATACTATTTAATTGATTTTTCTCATTTTTAAATATTTATCTACAACTCATTTTTATGGCACATTATGTTCTCTCACATGCATGAGCCAGAATGGCTGAACATGTATATTGTTTCTGTATTTTCACCATAATAAATAATGCTGAACAGAACAAAAAAGATGTAATTCTGGTCATTTTTCTGGGGCAATACATTTTTTTCCCTCCCCTGGAATTGAGACAATCTTCCTATGTGGTGTTAGACTATTTTCTCCCTTTCTTATTTCTGCCTTACTCAGCTGTATCTCATTCTGCAGCAATTCACTTTTTCCTATTGTATCTCCAGTTCCTCATCATTAATAATGCTATTTATAGAACTATATTTGGCTTTGTCAGCCAAATACATTAGCCATTTATGAAATGGTGTCATGAAAACGTATATAGTTAAATGTGAGTTTTAAAAGGCCAAAGAAAAAAAAATCTCTTGTCTTTTTTTTCCAATTTGTTATTTACTAAAATGAATTTTGTCCCTGGATGTTGATGACTCTATTAGATATGGCCATCTTGTAAACTATCAAAAGTATTTCTTCTCAGCAAATAAAGATATTGCCAATCCATTGTGGCCACTTTTGGCAAAGTGAGACAGCGGAACGTCTACCCTTAGTGAAGCCAGTGTTTGCAACAGGAGTGAGTCATCAGTTTATGAGAAAGTCCAATGGGGGGTCAGTTCTTTCCTCATGAGCACTCTTCGTCTCTCCTGCTGCCCTGTGACTTGTTTTGATTCAGTCTCTTTTGGGGCAAATCATCTATCAGGAAAGAAGAAAGCAAGAAGTGAAATAATGACTATAAGTTGACCCCGAGAAAGAATAAAATATATATTTTAATATACTACAAACTTGAGGTAGGAAGACTAGGTGATGCTTTCCGAGAAATTGGTGGTCAAAAGAGAACATTCAAGCTGTCATTTTTAATAATGTAATAGTAGTGGACTATGGAATATCTCTTATATTAAAACTAAGTCATCTCAACATGTTAAGCTATAGAAATAAAAGTAACTTCACTTCTCCAAAAGAAATGATAGTTAATGTCATATGAAATCATAGGCTATTTAAATGTCAAGCTTTAGTTGTAGAAGGATTACAGGTAATATTCTTGTTGAACTCAATTTTCTTTCTCCCAAGAAAGTGATGTAGCTAGAAAGACTCTCTTCAACCCATTTCCTTCTTCTGTACTCCAAAGTAAGTATCAAATTATCGGTCACATCCCTCATATTCAGTTCCATGTATTCAGACACACAGTACTCAGATTCTCGAACATATAACAATGATAAATGATGTTTCTGTTTAATTCTTGTTTAGTCTTTACTCAGCAGCAAAAATAATTTTGTTAATACCAATTGTCCTACAAAGTCCTAATGTAACAGGATTATAGATTATAAGAGCACAGATATTTTTAAGAAAATTTGGATTTGAATCCCAGACTTTCACTAGTTATCTGTGTGACCTTGGTGAGATTGTTTAACATTTATTCGGTTTCTTCATTTGTAAAATGGACATGATGAAGTCAACTTCACAGGCCACCTCCAAAATTAAATGAAGCAATATATGTAAAGTACTTGGCACATTATGAGGATAAGTGTGCTAAATATTAACTATCAACACCTGTTATACATAGTAACACCCAAATTCAATTCATCTAGTATTCACTGAGTATTTATGTTTGAGATCACTGGTTTGGTAAACTGAAAGAGTATATGCCACATATTAGACATGAAGCTACTTTCATAAAGTTTATAGTCTAGTTGAGGAACAAGTTTTACACATTTTAAACATATGCATAACAATATAAGGCTGTATATAATCAAAATACAATATGTGTGACAAAAACTTTGATTTAGAAAAGTGAGTGACATCTGTGTGGAAATCTCACTGGATATCTGGAGAAGTGAGCAGATCTTTTTATTTAATTTCCAACTTTTATTTTAAGTTCAGGGGTATATGTGCAGGATGTGCAGGTTTGTTACATAGGTAAATGTGTGCCATGGTGGTCTGCTGTGCAGATCATCCCATCACCCAGATATTAAGCCCATCCACTAGCTAGTCTCCCTGACCCTATCTTATCTTTCTGCTCCTCTTCATTCTCCCAACCCCCGCCCCCAACAGGCCTCAGTTTGTGGTGTTCCCCTCTGGGTGTCCATGTGCTCTCATCATTTAGCTCCCACTTATAACATTCAGTATTTGGTTTTCTATTCCTGCGTTAGTTCACTGAAGATAAGGGCAAGTATCCTCCTGCACGTCCCTGCAAAGGACCTGATCTCATTCCTTGTACAGCTGTGAGCAGATCTTTTGAAGGAGATGGACTTCAGACTCTGAAAGACATATTAGAGTGAGTAACAGCTCAGGTGCTAGAGTCAAATAGAACTGATTTGAATTCCAGCTCCTCCACCTCCAGCTGTGTGATCTAGGACACATTGTTTAATCTCCCTATTCCTCAGTTTTCCCAACAGCAGCATGGCAAGCCCCTAACCACAGATTACTTTGGAATGTTAAGTGAGATTATGCATAAGTTAGTAGAGTCCTTGACTTGTGGTGGGTGCTCTATAAATATTGTGGTGGTGGTGGTAGTAAATACTGTAAATGAGAACAGGGAGGAAAATGAGCATAGAAGCAACACAAGGATCAATTTTTAATACACCTTATGTTGTTATTTATGTACTTGATATAGTTTTAAAGGAAGCAGATAGGAACTTAATAAATACAACTCAAAGACTGTGATGTTTTATTTGCTATTTTTTAAATCAAACTGTAAAAATGGACTGAAAATTTTTCAAGCTATTTAAATTATTCAATTTAAGTAACTTTTAGAGCCAAAAGATATTCATGAATCATTTTAATTCTTTTTAGGGTATATAGTTTTTTGAAAACCTTCTGTACCATAATGTTAAAGTTTAAATCCATTTGTTTTCTAAAGTTACGTTTTTATTAATAATTTTTATTTTATTCCATTCCTCTTAAATATTGTTTCATTTTATGTAATTTTGTATTTTTCTTTTAAAAATTATATTTATTGTTCTCATAATAACAAACATACAGTTGAATACAAAACACAAAAGCCATCAACAGTGGAGTTATTAATATGCCTTCAAGATAAACATGATTAGATACATCTCTGATGGATAAACTAGATGCAAATACGTTGAATAATAAAAATGTTTTGGTTCTCCATTAAATTATTGAAAATCCAAATGGTAAATGTTAGTATATTATAAGGCTTGAATATTCATTATATGCCTTCCATGTTTGTGTTCTTCTCTCACTTGACAAAAATATTGTTATCATTTCCAAAACCCTGAATATACCAAATATTATAAAGAAATATTTTTGAAGAATAATTTCATCATTAGAACTTGGCTGCTTTCTTTTAAAAAAAACCAGCCAATTCTTCTTTTAAAAGTTTGGCCCAGGTGCAGTGGCTCATGCCTGTAATTCCAGCATTTTGGGAGGCCAAGGCAGAAAGACCTCTTGAGTCCAGGAGTTTGAGACCAGCTTGGGCAACATAGTGAGACCTTGTCTCTACAAAACAAAAAAAGATAGCCAGGCATGGTGGTTCATGTCTGTAATCCCAGCTACTTGGGAGGCTCATGAAGGAGGATCATTGGAGCCCAGGAGTTCAAGGTTACAGTGACATATGACTGCACCACTGTGTTCCAGGCTGGGTCACAGAAAGAGGAACCATTTCTTAAAAAAAAAAAAAAAAAAAAAAAAAGCTTGGATGACATCAGTATTTATTCAGCATTTATTCCCCAATTAACAAAACTCCAATTTTGGAAGTATTCAATCATAAGTTCATAAATTGTACTTGAGCAGATGAAAGGAAATTCATCTAGGAGACATAAGCAATGAGTCAAGGTTAGAACACAGCATGAACGAAAGAAAAAGAGAAATAACCAGTCACAGGCGGGGCTAGAGGTAAGGACTTTGTACACCAGAGTGTAAAAGGTAAAGAGGTGCACAGCATGCACAGGGGCAGCACCAAGAGCAAGATGCATGGAGCCTTCTTGGTGAGCAGAGTCAGTACCAAGCCATGAAGTCGACTGCCACTGGACCCAGTTCAAATGTTTCTTAGCCTCATCACTAATATTGACTTTTAGGCCTTGTCTGATCCCTGACCTTGGATGAAATATTCACCCTCCTAGAAGGAAATCTGATTTTGAGGTGAGTGTAGCACTTAGGAGTTTTTTATATCTCAGGAGTCTAGGTTTCTATGGATTGAGTGCAGGCTGATTTCTTCAGCTCTTTGTTCTCCCGTGGGAATTTTCTTTTTCTGGGGCAAGCCCTTTCTGGTGATGGTTTTGTCCTTGAGTTTGACATTGATAGTTGTTTCTGAAATCCTGGCTCTAAAGATACTCCTTGGTAATCCATTAGACACACAAGGAGAAGCATTACTCTTTCAGGTCACTGAGACTACATTTATTGAATTTCTGTTTTAAAGTATTAAATGCTTAGTCAGTCAACATTTATTGAGCACACATGGAGTATCCAGCACTATATTAGCATCCATAGGCAGACAGAAAAGACAATAGATGAGGTTCATGCCCTAGAGTAATTTTATACAGAAAAATAAATGTAAAAAACAAAAAAGCTCTTGAAATGAAACATATAAATGTAAAAATTAATGTAGCACATTCTTGTGTGGGTACCACAATCTACCACTTATCACTGGGTATTATATATTTAATATTTATCATACACATACAATGTCTAAGACCCTAGGCTGGCACCATGATGTTGTAAACTTTGAATATAACACAGCCTGCCCATAAATTGCTCACAATCCAAAAATCATGATGACAAATAGACAAGTAATTATGGTATTTGTGATGTGCCAAGTAACTGGTTCAGATCTCATATTGGTATATTGGAAGAACCAGCCCCCAATATTTCAACATAGGTTCTTTTCTAATTTCCCTAAGTGTTGGGCAGTCTGAGAAATAATGAGAAAGAGTACAAAAGAGAGAAATTTTACAACTGGGTGTCTGGGAGTGACAGCACCTATTGGTAGGTTTGTGATGCCCCCTGAGCCGCAAAACCAGCAAGTTTTTATTAGGGATTTCAAAAGGTGAGGGGGGTATGAACAGGGAGTATGTCACAAAGATCACATGCTTCAAAGGGCAATAAAAGATCACAGGGGCAGAAGGGCAGAGCAAGATCACAAGGTCAGGGTGAAATTAAAATTACTGATGAGGTTCCATGTCCTGCTGGGCATGTATTGTCTTGATAAACATCTTAACAGGAAATAGGGTTCGAGAGCAGACAACCGGTCTGACTAGAATTTGCCAGGCTGGAATTTCCTAATCCTAGCAAGCCTGAGGGCACTGCAGGAGACCAGGGTGTATTTCATCCCTTATCTTCAACCGCATAAGACAGACACTCCCAGAGCAGCCATCAATAGACCTACCCCTGGAATGCATTCCTTCCCCAGGGTTATTCCTTGCTGGGAAAAGAATTCAGTGCTATTTCTCCTATTAGCTTTCTGCAAGAAGAGAA
Source organism: Macaca nemestrina (assembly GCF_043159975.1). NCBI lineage: Eukaryota > Metazoa > Chordata > Mammalia > Primates > Cercopithecidae > Macaca > Macaca nemestrina. The sequence goes on along the minus strand of NC_092135.1, from coordinate 77,837,707 downwards.
ATATGACTCTGTTCTGCCTGACCGTGCAGGCAGTCAGATCTTATGGTTATCTCCCTTGTTCCCTGAAAATCGCTGTTATGCTGTTCTTTTTTAGGATGCCCAGATTTCATATTGTTCAAACACACATGCTTTATAAACAATTTATGCAGTTAATTGCAATCATCACAGGGTCCTAAAGTGACATACATCCTCAGTTTACAAAGATGACGGGATTAAGAGATTAAAGTAAAGACAAGCATAGGAAATTATAAGAGTATTGATTGGGGAAGTGATAAATGTCCATGAAATCTTCACAATTTATGTTTAGAGATTGCAGTAAATACAGGTGTAAGAAATTATAAAAGTATTAATTTGGGGAACTAATAAATGTCTATGAAATCTTCACGATTTATCTTCTTCTGCCATGGCTTCAGCCGATCCCTCCATTCGGGGTCCCTGACTTCCCACAACATTGGTATATTTAAGAAAAATAGTATTAGAATAGATAATATTTGTATTGTGCCTTAAAAGGTAAGAAAGATGATGAAATGAGAAAACATACACAGAGGCATTCTAGGTAAAACAAAAACTCATAATAGAAGACAAAAACATAGCTTATCTGTATTAATTATCTAATGCTGTGTGACAAATTTCCCAAAACTTATTTGCTTAGAATATATAAATCATTTGCTGTATCTCATAGTTTCTAAGAGTGAGGAATTTGGGATTGGCTTGGCTGGCTGGTTCTGGTATGGGGTCCTTAATGAGATTGTAGTCACATGTCTGCCAGAGCTGCACCCATCTGAAGGTTTGAATGGGTTGGAGGATTTTCTTCCATGATAGCCAACTTATCAGACTGGTAAGTTAGTGCTGGCTATGGCCAGGGGCTTCAGTTGTTCTTTAAGTAGTCTATACATTGGTCACTTAGTGTCCTCATAGTCGGTGGTTGGCTGGTTAGCAATTCAATGACCAATGTGTAAGCTGTGATGCCTTTTATTACCACAGAAGTCACTTCTGTATTTTATTGGTCACACAGGCTAGCACTGATTTAATGTGGAAAGGAGCCTTAGATGAGGATAAAGACCAGGAGGTGAGGTTCACTGGAGACCATATTAGAGAGTGGATGCAACACCATCTGAAATGAGGATGATTTTAAAATATATATAATAGAGTTGGTTTAGGAAGCACTTGCAGGCCTTTACTAGAAGTTTGCTCGTCTACCTTCTCAACTAGAATCTGAGTGCCTTGAAGGCAGAATGGTGTCCTTCGTTTGTGTTGTTTTTCCCAGTACATAGAATACTGTTTGGTAAATAAAAGACACTTCATATGTGATTCTTGAAGAAGTGAATGATTGAATAAATATGAATTAATACGATCTGAGAGATAAATTAAAACTATCAAAATTACAGGGTGAAGTGTTGATTCAGAAGAGTGTGGGAAGCTACATAAATGAGTCAGGGTCTGCACGGAATCTAGAAAAGAAGGCAGATAATAGGAATTGTAGGTGTTAGCCAGTATTAGCCTAAACTTTGTCTGGCAGACGTGATTATTCCTATCACTCAGAAAGTCTACATTATGGTGTAGATGGGGGAGTGTACGGAGGAAATAGTACTCAGAAAAACCAGAGAGCTCAGATTATCAACTCTCTGAATCTGATCTATCAGCTCTCTGATAGGTCACTCCAAATTAGCCATCAAACACGCCTGACCTCTAAACATTGTCAGAGGGGTTACCGCACTAGGTTTACTGTGATAAATTTCCACTGTTCACGCTAGAATTTCTTTGGCGAAAATGGCAGAGAATTTGAAGTCAACCATTTGTTGAGTTGTCTGTTCTTTTTTTTTTTTTTTTTTTTTTTTTTTTTTTTTTTTTTTGAGATGGAGTCTCGCTCTGTCGCCGGGGCTGGAGCGCACTGGCCGGATCTCAGCTCACTGCAAGCTCCGCCTCCCAGGTTCCTGCCATTCTCCTGCCTCAGCCTCCCGAGTAGCTGGGACCACAGGCGCCCGCCACCTCGCCCGGCTAGTTTTTTGTATTTTTTTAGTAGAGACGGGGTTTCACCGTGTTCGCCAGGATGGTCTCGATCTCCTGACCTCGTGATCCGCCCGTCTCGGCCTCCCAAAGTGCTGGGATTACAGGCTTGAGCCACCGCGCCCGGCCTAGTTGTCTGTTCTTAACAACCATGATAGGCCAAGGCCAGGCCAGGCCAGTTGCACTGACGTCTCAGGTAGATTCTATGGCTCAGCCAGAACCAAAGGAAGACACAGGAGATAATATCATTATGATGCATCAAGGAATCCTGAAGCTGGAACCTGGAGTGATCACCTGAGTGTTGTAGACTGACAGGCCCCTGTAACCCTTATCCAGCCTACCCCCTTTCATAGAAAGTATTTAATATAAAAGACAGTGCGCGCATACATGGCTTTTTGGACCTGGTGAATTCCTCATTCTGCATTGCTGCCAGGGCATCCCAAAGAGGAAAGGAACCCTGAGAACCACATCCACTCATACCATTATGTATCTTTCACCTTGCATAGCTTGTTTGCTGGTTCTGCGCTAAACAAGGAGAAAGCAGTCTTACTGGGGATTGAGGATTCACTGAGCCCTTGAACTTGGATGAGACTTTGTGTTCTGCCCTCACTTCACCCCTGAGCACAGAACTAAGTAAATCAAACCCCATTTATGTACAAACATAACTGTAAAGGTACAGAAAATGCAGACTGTTCTTACGTTCCCATAACAAGACTGTTAAGAGTTGTAGATCATCATTTTTTTCTTTCTCTCCTTAGTTTATTTAAAGGAAAATATTGCAGTTGCTCCTAATAACTCCATTAAAATAGGAGAGGTGAAATATGTTTTCTTAATGCATAATCTGCTGTTGGGAAGCTGGCAGGGATGGCATTTTAGGGTAATACCACATTTCTCACACGCTACCCTCATGAGGTGTGCTAAGAAGCTACCATCTCTTACAGGCAGCAAGTTATTGGAGGCAAGGCCAGAGAGGACAGGGTATGCAGCTCCTCTGCTGGGGAGTCAGGGCCCCAGGCGAGACTAAATGCTTACAGGAGGTAAAACGGAAGCTCTGTATTTTCTTTTTCCTTTTTTGAAATATGGCGATTCATGGATGCAGAAGAACTTTGTATGTGTATTTTCTTTCATTGCTAACAAGGTTACTGAAATCTTTTCAAATAAAAGGGCTAGAATGTGTTTTTGACATTATCATTACTTTTTAAAAGAAGGGAGCAACAAGGTCAGCAATGATTCCCTCTGAAATGGAAATGAAGAGAATCAGCATCTATTCACATACGCCCTCACCCCTCACCCACGCACCCTTGCTCAACTTTTCCCTGCAACCCACACTGCGCTGGAAATAGATCGATAGACTGCTTGTCAGACTTATGCAAGGCTTACAGGCTCTAAACCTCTCTCAGACTGATGATCAGAGTGGGAGTCTACCCAAGGGGTTAAGAGTTGAGGTTACAGGGGGTTTCTTAGTACACAAAGAAAATATGTGGAGTTGAGATGTTAATCAAACAAAGCGGACTTGGGGCCATAACAGTTTTGGGGTTCTCCATTTCCTGAGTCACCTATCAGGTGTGCTCTCCTACCCTCTCCCTGCAGCAAGTTTAGCTTTGTCCCATAGTAAGACAAAGCTATGAAAGTGATTCTGTCCTATCCAGAGTGTTGCGAAGAAACACTGATAACTCTGATTCAGCACTACGTCAGTGCTGCTCTTGGTCTCTGACTTTGGTAACCCAGGCTTGTAGTGACTACTTTGCTGTCACTGACTCCAGCATCTATGTCCAAGGTGTGAGTCCCTGTCCTGGATCTCCCTGAGTTTCCTGCCTGAACGCTGACAAGGTTGTCTCTTTCATGGCTTGCCTGACCTGGCTTAGCCTTCTGACCTCTGGCATTGCTTGTTGTTGTTTCTCAATCTATTTGCATATCACCATTGCCTAGACAGGGTGGCAGGTTTTGTTTTGTTGTTATGCTTAAATATACATCACATAAAATTCACCATTTTGACCATTTTCAAGTATACAATTCAGTGGCATTAATTACATTCATGTTGTTGTGCAACCATTACCACTATCCATTGCCAGAATTTTATTTTTTCTCACTTGAAACTCATTACTCATTAAACACTAATATCCCTTTCCCCTCTCCATATTCTCTGGAAACCACACCTTTACTTTCTGTCTCTATGAAATTAACTACTCTAGGTATCTCAGATAAGTGATCATACAATATTAGTCCTTTTGCATTTGATGTTATTTCACTTAATATTTTCAAGCTTTATCCATGTCATAGCATGTATCACAACTTAATTCCCTTTTATTGCTGAATAATATTCCTTTGTATGTATACCACATTTTGTTTAGCCATTCACCACTGATGGACATTTGGGTTCCAACCTTTACACTATTGTGAATAATGCTGCTATGAACATTGGCATAAGATAACCATTTGAGTCCCTGCTTTTAATTCTTTTGACTATATACCCAGTAGTGAAATTGCTGGTTCATTTGATAATTCTGTATTTAATTTTTGGAAGAACTGCCATATCATTTTTCATAGCAGCTGCACCATTTTACATTCCCCACCAGCAATGCACGAGTGTTCCAATTTCTCCACATCCTTGCCGACACTTATTTTCTGTTTTTTATTTGTTTGCTTGTTTTTCTAGTAGCTATCCTAGTGAGTGTGAAATGGTACCCAGGGAGTTTAAAAATTGCTAGTGCTCAGACACGGATTTAATTGTTCAGAGAGAAGGCCTAGTCAATAACTTTTAAAAAAACTTTCCCAGGTGGCGTTAACGTGCAGCCAGCATTGATAACCTCTAATACATTATTGACTTATGTGACCTGACTACTGTCCCATATTCCCACATTGCTTTCCTGGTCTCACCAAAAGAAAGCTTAGAGAAGGACTTACCAAGTATAGACAGCAGTAACTAAGAAGATCTGTCTACTCCAAGCCCTATGTTCTGTCTACTGTATTCCACTGTGCCCTAAAGGGTGATTTTATAGGGTTCCTGATGCACACTGCCAGCACAGAGCACATAACAAGGCTGCCATAACAAATTACCACAAACTGAATGGCTTAAAACAACAGAGATTTAGACACTTGGAGTTCTGGATGCCAGAAGTCCAAAATCAAGGAAGGGCTGGGTCCTCCTGGAGGCTCTGAGAGAGAATTCCTTTCATGATAGTCTCTTAGGTCTTGGTGACTTCTGGCCATTCTTGGTGTTCTTTGGCTCAAAGACGCATCACTCCAAATTCTGCCTCCATCTGCATGTGGTCCTTCCCTTTCTTTGTGTCTTCTCTTCTTCCGTCTCAGAAAGATACCAGTCATTCAATTTAGGACCTCCCCTAAGTCCACGATGATCTCATCTTGAGATGCTTAACTTTATTGTATCTGCAAAGATCTTTCTTCCAAAATAAGGTCACATAGACCTGTACCAGAGGTTAGAACTTGGACAATTTTTGGGGGGAGCCCCAGTTCAATCTGCTACAGGGAGTTTTCTGTTAGTCTTCCAAATTGCAATCAGTAGCGTTGTGATTCAAGAGTTCAACATATACTAAAGCTCAATTTGATATAATCAAGGCTGGAATAGGACTTGCATTAAAATCAGAGGGCCAAAGTGATCTGTAAGCCCCACGTTCATTGTAGCATTATTCATAATAGCAAAGGTATGAAAATAATCCAACTGTCTATCAAAAGATGAATGAGTAACACACACATGCCTGTGTGTGTGCACGCACACACACACACACACACACACACACAGAGGAATATTATTCAGCCTTAAAAAAGAAGGAAATTCTGCCATTTGCAACAACATGGATGGACCTGGAAGACATTAAGCTAAGTGAGATAAGCCAGTCACAGAAGACATCTAAAATAGCCAAACATATGCAAGCAGACAGATAATAGAATAGTGGTTCAAGGGAATGAAGTGAGGAAGATATGAAGACTTGTTATTCAATGGTATAAAGTTACAGTTATACAGGATGAATGAGTTCCAGAGATCTGCTGTACAACACATTAATATAGTTAGTAAGAAGATGTTGTACCCTTAAAAATTTAAGAGCGTATATATCAAGTTAAGTATTCTTACCACAAAAAAGGCAGTGCACAAGGAATCCTTTGGAGGTGATGGGTGAGGGATATGTTTATTATCTTGATGGTGATGACAGCATGAGTACATTCATGTGTCCAAACTCACCAAATTCTATGAATTAATTATGTGAAGTTTTTGTATACTAATTATGCAATAAAGATAGGGGGGAAAAAAGGCTGAAGACATCACATAAATCTTTGCCTCAGGCCAAATAAGCTGCTTGACATTTTTATTCTGGCCATCGTGGGCTCTGACACAAAGTCAAGTCCCTAAGATAGTTTGAGACTGCCTTGGAGTCAACAAGGTAGCGCTGAGACCCGAACTCAAGATGCCACAGGAGTGCCCAGACTAGAGTTCATATCCTGCTTTCCCTCCCACTTAAAAGCACCTGCCAGAGCGTAGGGTTTTGGAAGTATCTCGGGCCAAAATCTCCAATCAGTAGAAGGAACTCTACGGATAGCGTCTCCTGGCTCAAACTTATTCCATCTATTCTACTGCCCCCTGATGATTTCAAGGCTTCTTAGAAACTTAAAAGCAAAGAAAAGAAAATATGGAAAAGGACATGGCTGCCTATTGTGTAGAGAGATGGGAGGACTCCTTACTCATCTATCCCACTCATCAGCTAATTTAACTGTGCTGTTTGGACCTGGAAGATTTATCCAGGCCAATTTAGCTAAACCTTTCATAATCTGGGGCAGTTTTAGGGGAGGAAAGTTGCATTTAACCTCATAAATACTTCCACTCTGGACCAGAATCAGGGCAGCCCCACTTTTCCAATGGTGCAGGCATCTGGCATCACAGGTGTAATCCTGAACTGAATTATTTTCAGTTTTGCAGTGCTTGATAAGGTGTCTGAAGTGAGAGCATTTTGCTTCTCAGCTTTGCAGAGAATTGCACACATGGTTCTCACTCTCATTTTCTTTTGATATTTGAAATGATTTTATTATAAACTATGACTTTTTTATGAGTGACTACATCTGAGAAAATAAACGCAATCTCCCAGTGGACTCAGCCATTTGTAAAACCATCATAGAATCTCCAAGCAGAGGTTTTAAGAAGTGAGAAAGGCAATTTATCAACTCTTCATGCATATTCTCCTGACTGCTGAGGAAATTAAATTTGTTTTCACCTACTGAAACCTCAACACATTTTTATTATACAAATCTAATATGTGTTTAATGCTAACCTGCAATCAATTTACCCATTATGGTGAAATCCTAATCCTACATTTTTTTTCTCATTAGAAGTTTTGTTTTAGTGTATTCATTGATCCAGTTTACGAGTCTGTATCCTAATAGAGATAGGAAATTAAAATATAAAAATGACCAGATTAGAAGCTTTATGTAAAAAAAAAAATTGTAAACTTTTAATTTCCTATCTTAGGATGTTTAATTAGATGGAAAACCTCCAAGTTCAGGAACAATGTCATATTAATCTCTGCCTCCAAGGGCCAAAGGAAGTGCCTGGTTCATAGTAAGTATCCCATAAATGTTTATTGAAATGCACATATTTAAAGTGCATTTGTGCCTTATATGAAACACAGAAGCCTAATCCATTCTGCATTCTATTTTATCAATTTTTAATAGTTATAATATGTGCTCTATTATAAGTCATCTCAGATATCAGCAGGATATTTTAGTTATCTATACATTAAAAAAGAATGTCTAAGTTCTCTGCATATAAGTGGCCAGTGGATTCATGTGAAGGTGTTCTACTTCATTCAGAATTAAACAAATGCAAATTAAAACATCAAGATAATTTTATCCATCAGCTTGATAGAAATGTAAAAGCCTGATAATATTTTGAGCATTTTGATCTGATGAGGGCAATGCCAAAAGTTGTTGATAGGAATTGAAATAGAAGCATAAATTTGGGAGGAAAATGTTCATTCCACTTAAAAGAGCCATCTAAATGTTGGGAATGAAGCCTAGGAAAATAACAATACAAGTCTGTAAATACACATGTACAAACAGCTTTGAACTAAGTAATTTGACACAACAATAAATAATTATAGCAACTGAATCATTTCAATGCCCATCAGTATAGGCATGAATAAAATCAGTGGTTCATGCAATGGAATATAACACAACCTTTTCAAAAAGCAAGTTAGATCTGCATGGTCTGGAAAGACAACCAGGATATATTGTTAAGTAACAAAAGGAATTGTAAAATAATGTGGATATAGAAAAATCCTGTTTTCCATTAGAAACAAAGTAGGCATTTGTGTTTGTGTGTGTATGCGTGTGTGTGCACAAACAGGAAAAGTAGGGAAAGGTAAATATCAAAGTGTTAATACAGGAAGTCCTAGCTAGAGAAATCAGGCAAGAATAAGAACTAAAAGATATCCAAATAGTAAAAGAAGTCAAACTTTCTCTCTTCACTAACTGTATGATTTTATTCCTAGGAAGCCCTAAAGACTCCTCCAAAAGGCTCCTGGAACTGATAAACAACTTCAGTAAAGTTTCAGGACACAAAAATCAATGTACAAAAATCAGCAGCATTTCTATACACCAACATTAAAACAGAGCCAAATCAAGAACACAATCCCATTTACAATAGCTACAAGAAAGAAATACCTTGGAATACATATAACAAAGGAGGTGAAAGATTTCTACAAAAGGAACTGCAAAACACTGCTGAAAGATATTATAGATTACATAAACAAATGGAAAAGTATGCCATGCTCATAGATTGAAAACATCAACATCATTAGAATGGCCAAATTGCCCAAAGCAATCTACAGATTTAACAATGTTCTATCCAGCTACCAACATTATTTTTACAGAGCTAGAAAAAGCTATTCTAAAATTCATACAGAGGCAGAAAAAAAAAAAAAGCCAAAATATCGAAAGCAATCCTAAGCAAAATGAACAAAGCTGGAAGCATTACATTACTTGACTTCAAACTATACTATAAGGCTACAATAACCAAAACAGCATGGTACAAAACAGACACATAGACCAGTGGAACAGAAGAGAGAACCCAGAAATAAGCCACACACCTATGGCCATTTGATCACTGATAAAATAAGCAATGGGAAAGGACCCCATATTTAATAAATGGTTCCGTGAAAGCTGTCTAGCCATATGCAGAAGAATGAATCTGGACTCCTATCTTTCACTAAATATAAAAATTAACTCAACATGGATTAAAGACTTGGATGTAAGAGCCAAAAACTATAAGAATCTTAGAAGAAAACCTAGGAAACATCATTCTGAACATCAGCCTTGGGGAAAAGTAGATGACTAAGTCCTCAAAAGCAATTGCTACAAAACCAAAAATTGACAAATAAAACCTAATTAGACTAAAGAGCTTCTGTATAGCAAAAGAAACTACCAACAGAGTAAACAGAATGGGAAAAATATTTGCAAACTATGCATCCATCAGAGGTCTAATTATCCAGAATCTATAAGGAAATTAAACCAATCAACAAGCAAAAAACAAATAATCCCGTTCAAAAGTGGGCAAAAGACATGAACAGACACTTCTCAAAAGAAGACATGCAAGCTGCCAACAAACATGGGAAAAAAAACTTCACATCACTAATTATCAGAGAAATGCAAATTAAACCCACAATGAGATATATCTCACACCAGTCAGAATGGCTATTACTAAAAAGTCAAAAAATAACAGATGCTGGCAAGGCTTCAGAGATAAGGGAATGCTTATGCACTGTTGGTGGGAATGTAAATTAGTTCAGCCACTGTGGAAAGCAGTGTGGGGATTTCTCAAAGAACTTAAAACAGAGTATCATTTGATCTGGCAATCCCATTACTGAGTATATATCCAAAAGAAAATAAGCCGTTCTACCAAAAAGATACATGCACTTGCATGTTCATCACAGCACTATTTATAATAGCAAAGACATGGACGCAACCTAGGTGCCTGTCAACAGTGGATTGGATGAAGAAAATATGGTACATATGCACTATGAAAACTATGCAGCCATAAAAAAGAATAAAATCATGTCACTTTCAGTGACATGGATGCAGCTGGAGGCCATTATCCTAAGCAGATTAACAAAGAAACAGGAAACCAACTACTGTGGGAAAAAAGCCTCAAAGGCATTTCAGAGACCTTTGCAGCAACCCCTCCCATCACAGACCCAGAGGCTTAGGAGAACAGAATGGTTTTGAGGGCCAGGATCAGAGCACCATTGCCCTTCACAACCTCACTTCAGGACACTGCTCCATACACCCCAGTTGCTCCAGCTCCAGCCATGACTCTAAGGGGCCCAGGTGCAGTTCAGTTTGCTATATCAGAAGGTACAAGCCATAAGCCTTGGTGGCTTCCATGTGATGTTAAGCCTTTGGTGTATGGAGTATAAGAGTTGAAGCTTGGGAGCCTCCACTTAGATTTCAGAGGATGTATGGAAAAACCTGGATGTCCAGGCAGAAACCTGCTGCAGGGGCAGAGCCCTCACAGAGAACCTCTACTAGAGCAATGTGGAGGGGAAATATGGGGTTGGACCCCACATGAAATCCCCACTGGGGCACTGCCTAGTGGAGCTGTGAGAAGAGGCCCACTGTCCTCTGGACCCCAGAATGGCAGATCCACTGACAGCTTGCACCTTGAACTTAGAAAAGCCATAGACACTCAATGTCACTCCTTGAGACCAGTCACGGGGCCTGAAGCCTAAAAAGCCACATGGGTGTAGCTGCCTAAGACCTTGGGAGCCCACCCTTCACATCAGTCTGCCCTGGTTATGACACATGGAGTCAAAGAAGATTATTTTGGAGCTTTAAGATTTAATGACTGCCCTGCTGTGTTTCAGACTTGTGAGGGCCCTGTAACCCATTTCTTTTGGCTGATTTCTCCCTTTTGGAATGGCAATGTTTACCCAATGCCTGTATCCCCATTGTATCTTGGAAGTAACTAGATTGTTTTTTATTTTACAGGCTCATAGACAGAAGGGACTTGCCTTGTCTCAGATGAGACTTGAGATTTTGGACATTTGAGTTAATGCTGGAATGAATTAAGACGCTGGGGAACTGTTGGGAAGGCATGACTGTGTTTTGAAATATGTGAAGGACATGAGATTTGGGAGGGGCCATGGGCAAAATTACATGGTTTGGATCTGTGTCCTCACCAAATCTCATGTTAAATTGCAAATCCTCAGTGTTGGAGGTGGGGCCTGATGGGAGGTGACTGGATCATGGGGGCAGAGTTCTCATGAATGGTTTAATGCCATCCTCTTTGGTACTGTATAGTGAGTGAGTTTTCACAAGACCTGACTGTTTTACCATTGTGGAAGACAGTGTGGCAGTTCCTCAAGGATCTAGAACCAGAAATACCATTTGACCCAGCAATCCCATTACTGGGTATATATCCAAAGGATTATAAAACATTATACTATAAAGACACATGCACACGTATGTTTATTGCTGCACTATTCACAATAGCAAAGACTTGGAACCAACCCAAATGCCTATCAATGATAGGCCAGATAAAGAAAATGTGGCACATATACAGCATGGAGTACTATGCAGCCATAAAAAGAATGAGTTCATGTCCTTAGTAGGGACATGGATGAAGCTGGAAGCCATCATTCTCAGCAAACTAACACAGGAACAGAAAACCAGACACCATATGTTCTAACTTATAAGTGGGAGTTGAAAAATGAGAACACATGGACACAAGGCAGGAACCATCACACACTGGGGCCTGTCGGGGAGTGGGGGGCAAGGGAAGGGAGAGCATTAGGACAAATACCTAATTCATGCAGGGCTTAAAACCTAGATGATGGGTTGATAGGTGCAACAAACCACCATGGCACATGTATACCTATGTAACAAACCTGCACGTTCTGCACATGTATCCCAGAACTTAAAGTAAAATAAATAATAATAATAATACACTAGAATAAAAGAGCTGATTGTTTTAAAAATGCATAGTATGTCCCCACCCTGCACTTGCTCCTGCTCCCACCATGTGAGGTACTTAGCTCAGCTTTGCCTTCTGCCATGATTGTAAGTTTCCTGAGGCCTTCGTAGAAACCAAGCAGATGCCAGAATCATGCTTCCTGTACAGCCTGTGGAACTGTGAGCCAATTAAATATCTTTTCTTTATAAATTACTCAGTCTCAGATATTTCTTTATAGCAGCATGAGAACAGACTCATACACTGTGAATTATTATAGATCATACAAACAGTGGAGGATTGGTATATAATGACTCCTTTTAATTTTTATTTTGTTTGAAATACTATATTTTTTCCTTTTCAACCTTAGTGTTAGAGAAATATAAATAATTCAGAGCATGTGACTAAATTGGACGCAATGATTACTAGAAGATCATTATTTTCTTATGCTTTTTGCCATAAGAAAAAAGCATGTGTTTGAATGTGTCCCACAACATTTATATGTTAGAAATTTAATCTCCAGTGGAACAGTGTTGAGAGGTGGGACCTCTAAGAGGTAGTTAGACAGAGCCCTCATGAATGGCTTAATGCTGTTATCTTAGGAGTAGATTTCTGATAAAAGGATGAGTTTGGTTTTCCTTCTCACTCTCTCTCATCCTCTCTTGCCCTTCCACCATGGGATGATGCAGCATGAAGACCCTCACCAGATGCTGGCACCATGCTCTTGGACTTTCTATCCTCCAGAACTGTGAGCCAAATATATTTCTGTTCATTATGAATTACTAGTCTGTGATATTCTGTTATTGCATCATAAAACAGACTAAGACACTTTTATTATAAATTTCTTGTCACTTATTCTTTGAATCATCTCTAGAAACATTGAGAAGATGCAGGAAACTGGAAGTTAGGAAGTCATTAAAAATGGAAGAAGAAAAAATAGGTACAGTCATACACTGCATAACATCTCAGTTAACAATGGACTGCAGATGAGATAGTGTTCCCATAAGATTATAATGGAACTGAAAAATTCTTATTGCCTGGTGATGTCATATCAAAACTTCCTAGTGCAACACATTAGTCACGTGTTTGTGGCGATCCTCATGTAAACAAACCAGCTGTGCTGTGCTGCCAGTTGTACAGAGGTATGTACACATATGATTATGTACAGTATATAATACTTGATAATAAATGACTGCATTATTGGTTGATGTACTTACTATACTATACTTTTTATCATTATTTTACAGTGTTGAACTTTTACTTACAAAAATAGTTAACATGTAAAACAACCTCTGGCAGGTTCATCAGGAGGTATTGCAGAAGAAGGCATTGATATAAGGGATAACAGCTCCATGTGGGGTATTGCCCCTGAAAGTCTTCCAGTGGGACAAGATGAGGTGGAAGACAGTGATATTGATGATTCTGATCCTGTGTTGGCCTAGGGCAATGAATGTGTTTGCAGCTTAGTTTTTAACAAAAAGTTTGTTGGTGGGATTGTAAACTAGTTCAACTGTTATGGAAAACAGTATGGTGATTCCTCAAGGATCTAGAACTAGAAGTACCACATGACCCAGCCATCCCATTACTGGGTATATACCCAAAGGATTATAAATCATGCTGCTATAAAGACACAGGCACATGTATGTTCATTGCGGCACTATTCATAATAGCAAAGACTTGGAATCAACCCAAATGTCCATCAGTGACAGACTGGATTAAGAAAATGTGGCACATATACACCATGGAATACTATGCAGCCATAAAAAGGGATGAGTTTGTGTCCTTGTAGGGACATGGATGCAGCTGGAAACCATCATTCTCAGCAAACTATCGCAAGAACAGAAAACCAACCACCACATGTTCTCACTCACAGATGGGAACTGAACAATGAGATCACTTGGACTCGGGAAGAGGAACATCACACACCGGGGCCTATTATGGGGAGGGGGGAAGTGGGAGGGATTGCACTGGGAGTTATACCTGATGTAAATGACGAGTTGATGGGTGCTGACGAGTTGATGGGTGCAGCACACCAACATGGCACAAGTATACAGATGTAACAAACCTGCACGTTGTGCACATGTACCCTAGAACTTAAAGTATAATAATAATATATATATATATAAAAATAGATAAAAGCTTATAGAATAAGGATATAAACATTGAAATATTTTTGTACAGCTGTACATCGTTTTTGTGTTTTAAGCTAACTAATTACAAAAGAGTGAAACACTTTAAACACAATTAAAAAGTTTATAAAATAAAAAAGTTATAGTGATATAAGGTCAATTTATCACTAAAGAAAATTTTAAAAATAAATTTTGTGTAGCCTAAGTGTGCTTTGTTCATAGTGTATGGTAGTGTACAGTAATGTCCTGGGCCTTCACTCAACACTCACTCATGGACTCACCCAGATCAACTTCCAATTCTGCAAGCTCCATTCTTGGCAAGTGCCCTATACAGATGTGCCATTTGTTTTTATTTTTAATCTTTCATACCATATATTTGTTGTTTCTTTTCTATGTTTAAATACCAAATACTTACCAGTGGGTCACAATTTTTTACAGTGTTCAGTACGGTAATTATGTGTATAGGTTTGTTGCCTAAGAACAACAGGCTATACCATAGAGCCTAGGTGTATGGTAGGCTACACCATCTAGGTTTGTGTAAGTACACTTTATGATGCTCACACAATGATGACATCATCTAATGATGCATTTCTCCAATTGTATCCCATTGTTAAGGGATGCATGACTCTATTTTAGTGATAGCTGTACAAATCGCAAAGAAAATTGGAGAAGACTAGGACCAAATGCGGGGGCTAATAAGTCACAATTTGAGGATGCTTACACTCATGCATTCATTTAGTCACTACTTTTTTATTCAGTATCTACTGTGTCTAGTAATGTAGGCACTGTGGCTCAGTGATGGCAAAACAGGCAGGGTCTTGCTGTTATGTGCCTCGAGCACTGCGGGGTCATCATGATCCACTCATTCACCACTTCCTGCCGTCCACCCTCCTGCTTCACAAGGTCCCTGCTCCTGTGAAGTGAGTGAGAATAGTCACAATACAGTTGATGAGAAAATAACTATATGGTATTTTAGGTAGTGGTCAGAATTGTAAAGAAAATAAAGCAGAGGCAATGATGGGAGTGACTGAGATGAGTTGGGTTTATGTGGGTACTTTAGACAGAGGGTTCAGGGAAGGACTTTCTGGGAAGGGACGTTTGCCCTGAGATCCGAGTGTTGGAAAGATGATAGCCCTGAGATTGGAGAAAATATTCTACGCAGAAGGAAAAATGTAAGAGTCCTGAAATAATTGTGGTCAGGTGCTGTGGACTGAATTGTGTCCTTCCCCAAAATTCACATGTTGAGGCATTAGAGGCCAATGCGACTGTATTTTGGCATCAGGGTCTACTAAGGTATAACTAAGTTAAATGAGGTTGTTAAGTCTGAGGCCCTCATACAATAGGGTTAGTGTCCTTATAAGAAGTGACACCAGGGCCTCTTTCTCTCTCTCTGCCATGTGAGGACACAGCAATTAAGCAGCCATCTGCAAACCAGGAAGAGAGGCCTCACTGAGAATGGAACCAGTTGGCATTTTAATTTTGGAGGAAGCCTCTAGAACCATGAGTAAATAAATTTCTGTTGTAAACAGAAAGCCACCCAGCCTGTGGTATTTTGTTATGGTAGTCTGACTGGACTAAAACATCAGTTTTAGAATATATTTAACTTAGAGCTTACAGGACTTCCTCACAAATAAAATGTGCAGAGTATGGATAAAAGGGTCAAAGATAACTTGGAGTTTTTTTGTTTTTTTTCCGCCTGAGTTACTGGGAAGATGTTGACATGTTATTAAGATAGGGGATACCAGAATGGGGAGAGAGAATATGTAAAGGGAGAGGAAGCAGGATCAGGAGTCTCACTGCTCATTCATTAATGTTAAGATTTCTGCCTGCTACTCATTGCTGTGCCATTGGACATACGAGTTACGGCTCATGGATGAGAATGGAAAGTTGGGAACCACCAGCATTCCCACCGGGTTTAAAGCTGTGGAACTGGGAGAGATTACCTGGTGACATGTGTCAATAGGGAGTCAGTGGCATTCCAGCATTCTGAGAGAAACCAAAGGAGTAGCCAGTGAAATTAGAAGCTTGTGAGGCAGGGACAGCACAAAAACCAAGATTGGTCCCATTGATGTTAATATTTCTAAGAGGTTGAGTGAGATGAGGAAAGAGATTGACAGCTGGATTTGGCCTATAGAGGTCACAGGGCAACTGGATAACAAAAGTTTCACTGGAATAAGGGGAAGCAAAAAGTCTGTTTGGAAAGAGTGAAAATGGAAGGTGAAAAAGTGGAGACAGGTTTTATGCAGAATTTTGTTCCAATATGGAGCATAAACATGAAGCTGTAGACAAAAAGAGTACAGGATCAAGAGACAAATTTAAAAAATATTTTTATGATGGAGAATTTAAAACACATACAAAAATAGACTTACTAGTACAGACCCACCAAGTGTTTTGTTTTTGTTTTTGTTTTTGTTTTGAGACGGAGTCTCTGTCACTCCGGCTGGAGTGCAATTGTGTGGTCTCTGCTCACTGCAACCTCCGCCTCCCGTGTTCAAGTGGTTCTTCTGCCTCAGCCTCCTGAGCAGCTGGGATTACAGGCATGTGTCACCATGCCCTGCTAATTTTTGTATTTTTAGTAGAGACGAGTTTCACCATGTTGGCCAGGGTGGTCTCGAACTCCTGACCTCAGGTAATCTGCCCGCCTTGGCCTCCCAAAGTGCTGGAATTATAGGTGTGGGCCACTGTGCCCAGCCCATCAATAGTTTTAAGAGTTAACAATCTTGTTAATCCATATTGGTATGCACTTAGCTACTTCCACATTTTGGGGGCGGGTAGGGAGGTATATGATGTCTCACTATGTTGCCAAGGCTAGACTCACACTCCTGGGCTCAAGCAATTCTCCCACCTCAGCCTCCTGAGTAGCTAGAATCAAAGACCTACACCACTGCACCTGGCTGTATTCCTATAGTATTTTGAAGCAAATCGTAAATATCACTAATTTTTCTAGAAATATTTGAAGACTGTATCTCTAAAAGATGAGGATGTTTTGCAATAAATATAATCATAATACCCTTATGACACCTAAAAACAACTCATAATTCCTTAATATCAAATGTCCAAGAAAGGGTTCAAAGTTCTAATTGGCTCATAAATTTTATAATTCTGTATGATTTGTTTGAATTTTTAAACAAGATTCCACCACTGAAATCCCTTTTGGCTTTCATTGCTGTGTCTTCTATAACTTTGTTAGTCTATAAATTCTCTCCATCTTTTTTCCCACCTTGCAATTTATTTTTGAAAAGACTAGGTTGTTTATTGGTAGTTTCCTATAGTCTGGGTATTTGTCTTAGCCTGTTTTTGCTGCTATAACAGAATATCTGAGACTGGGTAACTTATTAAAAACAGAAATTTATTTCTCACAATTCTGGAGACTGAGAAGTCCAAGATCAAGGCACTCGTAGGCTAGATGTCTTGTTCCATCATGGTGCCTTCTGTATCTTCTGGAGAGGAGGAATACTGTATCCTCACATGGCAGAAAAGCAGCAAGAAAGAACCTGTATCCCCCAAAATTCATGTTTCAAAAATTTAATACCCAATGCAGCATTAATTCACTTCCCAACACTTGTGCATTAGGTATTAAGTTTTTAAAACATAAATTCTGGGGGACACAGTCAGACTATAGCAGAATTTCTTATTAAACTTCTGTAGTCTTGTTTAATATGTTCCTCTTCTTTTGTATTTCCCCAGCATAAACAGTTGGATGAAAAAGTTGGATCAGATTCAGGTTTAATTTTTTTGGGGGGGGCGAGATTGTTTCATGGGTGGTGATATGTTTATCCATCAAGGAGAACATAATGTCTGGTTGCCGCTCTTTCTGTGATGTTAGCAGCCACTGATGCTCAATGCTCCAATATATTCATTAACTAAATATTTCAAAATGGTGACATTCTAATTCTATCCTCCTTTCATCCTTTATTCATTTGAATACTTCCTTCATCATTTATTTGCTTAGAGTTTGTTTAAGAAAGGCAGAATAAACATTGAATTCTTTCTCTTTAACAGTTTTATGGTAATAAATAAGTTATGTAGTATCCTCTAACAATTAGCAATTTTTAAAATATTGAACTCACGAATTTAAATATATTTAATGTGTTTCAGTGTGTTGAAGTTATTATCCTTATTGACACTGAAATCATTCCTGTTTGTGTGCAGGAAAGCTTCTTCAATTTACCATCCTTTGACATGCCCTCATAGTTTATTACAGCTTTCTTGCTATCTGGTATAACAAGCTGTTCTTGGCTCACCTTGTAGAATTATTATCTTACATCTGAAATCATCTATTTCTCCAAGGAGAAGAATCTTTATTTTAAATGAGAGAGGTGGAAGCATATTTGTATATTGATGGAAATAATTCAGTTGAGAGGAGATAATTGCAGGAGCAAATTCCTTGAGCAAGGGAGAGAGAATAGGATAAATGGAAGTCGTGGCCTTAGGTTGGAACAGAGACAGCTCATTATTGTAATAGTGCACTGGGCAGAGCAAAATGCTATAGAAATATAAGAGCCATATGGATGATTAGGCAATAAAACTTTGCCTATAATTCTGTGTTAAATCATCACATTTTCCACTTACAAATTTTCTTTTGTTTTTCCATAAATAAACTCCCCAATCAAGAAATCACAAAATGTATGAATATCAATGCACTAAATTTTCTAGTTTGTCCATAGATTGTCAAGAATTATTTAAAACTCAAAAGAAAAATACTTAAACATTAAGACTAAAAATTGTGTATTTCTAATTATTTTTCTTTTAATGTGCAAACTGGGTATTTATTCTTGATATATTTGAAAAACTGAAAAATACTGATGTCATGATTTATTTGCTTTTGTTAGTTTGAATCATGATCACAGAAGGATCTTGCTTTAAGCCACAAAGTTCCCAACTAATGAATGTCCTCAACATACAAATGGCAATCCCACCTTGTCAGACTTGACTAAAGAGTTCTCCCCTCTTCTTTTTCTTTATAATCATCCCTCTCTTTGCAGAGCCTATAGCATTGCCCCTTTTCCTCATTTCCTTCTCTCATCCATAATGTCCATTCCACTACATTATTAACGCTGTTGAAGATTGCCCAGATATAAAAAGTGTGAACTCTCTTCTCTCATCCTTAGGCCTGTTATAGATGTACTAAATGAGATTGTTACTCTCTCTCTCTTCTCCCCACCAGAGTCCTTGTTCCCTACATTTTTGTCCAGCTGGATGGGAAGGCAATTTTGAAGAGACAGGACGGCTTTAAGTAACATCAAAGCCTGAAATACATTCTTTAGTGCATTTCAAGCAGGAGACTAAAAAAGAAGCCCTTAGGGCAAGACCCTGATGATGGAACTGGATAGGAAAGAAAGAGAAATAGAGGGAGTAGAACAGTGCTGCTGGCAAAATTTGCAGTATTGAAATACTGCTTATTACCAACCAGTGAAGATTGCAAGAGGAAACTGTTCTCCATTCTCTTCTTTCTTCCTTTAACATCCAAGGCACTCTGGTCCCAGGATCCTGAAATTGATCTACTTATTAATGGTACTAATATATTGCAGGTCACCAGCACTAGAGTTTAAAAGAATCAGTTTGGAAAACTTAACTAAAATGATTTTGATGGAAACATTTCATTCCAATTTTTCAGTAACCAATTTTCGACTCGTCTTTGGAACCCAGCATAATCATAAATTGTAAATATATTTCAAACTACAAATTAGTATCTAATCACTCAGTTTGCAGAAGTATTGACCCTAATATTCCTTTAAAACAGGAACTTCGGTATTTGTTTCCAGACCATTAACTACTTGATAGAGGATCTAGGGGTGGGTTAAGCAGTCTAATACACAAAAGTTGAAAATTGTTAGACAAAGATGAGTGAAAAATAAATGTTAAATAAATTATAAGAAGATATGAAAATAGAATTGATTTATTGATCTATATATCTTAGAAACAAATCTATTTGTGAAAGTGAGGTAGAGCATTAATTGCTCACCAGGCACATAGTATAATTTTGTTGTTTTTGTTACAGAGACTAACCAAGTATTTTCCTCTTACAAAGTGAAATACTCACCAATATTTTCTTATCCCACTGTACAGATTTGCATATTATTTCATACACTTAATTGAAATGTTATATATATAGACGCATGCTAGTTATGAGAGAAGTTTAGTGTCACTCTATCACATATATCTCAGAGAGTTATTAAAATTTAATGAGGATCGGTTGGTGATAAATCCTAGAGTGATAATTTAAAACAAGATGGCAAACTAAGGCACTTAACCAGGTACTTCGGGAAAATGCAGAGTTGTTTCGCTTGATGCTTCTACATATTTTTTTACATTTTCTCTCAGATTTAATTTAATATTTATACCACTGAGTGACTTGAGTGAGACAGAATGATTGGCATTCTGGGAAAAGTCACGGGGAAAAGTTTTTGAGCATAGACCACTCTGTTTAGTGAAGGTAACTTCTGTACCGGTTTGTAGGATTGAAAGAGGAAGAAACTGGAGTGTTGGAGATGAAATAGAGGACTCTTGCATTTGCCTAATGAGGAGGAGATGAGGCTCTGAATTAGTGTAGGAGCAATGGAAATGGAAAGAGGGGGTGGTTTCTAGATTTTACGGGGGTAGGATTGTGATAGCCTAGTGACAGACTGAGGAACACAGGATGGGGGGTGATGCAGAAGCCTCCCACATTTATGCAGAGAAAGAGAAAGGAGAGTTAGAGAAAGGTATTGAGAAGGAGAAAGTTTGAAGAAAGCCACCCAATGTCTCAGAAGTCAAAGGAGGAGAGGGCTTCAACAAGAGGTCAACAGAAACAATGATTCAGAGAAATACTTTTAGAGGAGGATGAAGAAGACACATAGATTTAACAAGTAGAAAGTTGATATTAGTTTTTAATAATGTGATGAGACTGGAAGCCAGCTTGTAGCAGGCTGAGGAGTAAAAGAAGTGTTAGCTTGGAGGAAACAAGAGTAAAGAATGATTTTTGAGAAGCGGTGATGCAGTGTAAATGAGAGCAGGTTATAACTCTTCAGGAAAAGTAAGGTTGGGAAGACAGTTTTATTAGGATAATGGAAGTGGATTCTAAAAATACAATGAAGAGGTGGGGTGGTAGTCTCTTAAATTGGTGGCCACCAGTGAACTATATCTCCTGGGATTCATTCCCTGTGTACTCCCCTCCCCTTGAATTTGGGATGCCCCTGTGATCAACAGAATGTGATGCTCTTAGACAGGCTTCCAAGCCAAGGTATTAAGATGACCTGGCAGCTTCTGCTTCTTCTGCTCTTGTATTCTGGAAGAAGGCAGCTGCCATAGAAGAAGTCTGACTACCTGACACCACCCTGCTGTGGGGAAAACCTATGCTATCCATGTGAAATCACCACATGGAGAAAGAGAAAGATGTCCAGCCACCCCCCAGTTGTCCAAGGCATCCCAACTCAGGCACCAGACACAAGTGAAGAAGCCATTTCAGATTTTCCAGCTACAGAAAATGCCACTTAATCACAGAGGAGCCCCCACCCTGCCTAAATTGCAGACTTATGAGCAAATAAATGTTGTTTTAAGCACTGATAGTTTTAGGTGATTGATATGCAGCAATATGTGACTGTAACAGTCACATTTTTAAAAATGATTTTTAAAAATATGGATGGAGAGGTGTGAGGAATGGAATAAAACCCCAAAGAAAGTGAGTGGGGCATAGGGTCTGGTGGAAGAACTGGTCATCTTGGAAGCGAGTAAGGACACTGCTTTTTCTGAAGCAGAAATAATTGAGGGTAGGGAAGGTACAATGAAATTAAAATGAGATATTGATGGGAGGAAATTGGACCCATCCAAGTTAGACAGTGAGGTATTCTGTTGAGAATGAAGGCTGCACAAAGAAGCTGAGAGCTGCAGAGGAGAAAAAAGATTGTGAGTGGAATAGAGATTCATTCTGAGATGAGTAAATGGATGGATGGCAGAGACTATTAGAGCCCCAGTGAGTGTGGTAGTCATGAATTTGTGATGAGGCCAATCAACAAAGCTTGATGATTAGTTGTACCCATCCTTACTGGGATTGGCTTCCTTCAGTGATTAAAGCTAGGTAGGTTATCAGCCATTCCACTTGGTTTAGGGGATTTGGATGTCAGTTATATTAACAAATAGGAAAAATATATAGCCCAACAGAAACTTTTGTGTATTTCAGGTTTTTCAGAGACTCTTCCCAGTTTTGTATTTTAAAAAGAATGGCCCTGTTTCTTGCCCATTTGCAATACTAAAAATGATTTTCATTAGCAATTGCTGAATCATATACCTGAGATTACAGACAATGCTATTTATACTAAAGAAATTGAGTGCACATCTATTTTAGCTTCCTGCCCTATTTTCATACTTTTATCCATTTGGATTTTTGTCCCATATGTTGTCCTTAGCACCATCTTAAGCTGCTGTCTAGTTATAGCTCAAAAAAACTTCCGTTCCAAATGGGGCTTTATTTCAGTGGGATGGTGGGGGGAGCTGTACTTTCTTTCAATCTATTACTTAACTGACAGATATTGTGAAGATTAATTAGTCAATTATTAAAACTTCTCTGTGGCAGCAAAACAAGAGTTAGTTTTTATACCTGAGAATTATAGAGAAACTGGTTTTTTAGCTGCTTATATGAAAAATAAACTCCCGGAGGGCTTTGGAATGTGGAAATCCAAGGCTGAAGTGATCCAATGACTTTGAGACACTAATTGGAGTTCGTGATATCCCTGTATCACTACTGAATAAAATCCAGTAGCTTCTACCTGATCCATTGCCTCATCTTGACCTCTGCTCCCTGACCTCTTACTTTTCTGAGCCTCAAATTCATGATTCGCTTGATGGCTCTCTTTGAATACTGGGTCCTACTTATTTTTGTGCCAAGACCTAGCTGTGTTGGTTCTCTCAGTTCTGGCTGCTCAGTCTGACTCTATGATAGACTGCAATCAATGGATCTGAAGTTTCACCCTTTGATACATCTCTCACCAACTAGGATGTTGCCCCACAACAAGGAAAGAACTTGCTAAGATGCAATATCCATTGATCTGTGCAATGCAATGCCTAGTTCTGTGGCTAAACATAGGGAGTACTCAGTGACATTCAGGTAAGTTTAGCAGCTACTAATTAGGTTTGTTCACCAGAAAATCCCAACAGGCCATTTAAATGTGACAAGGCAACACAAGTTGTCATGTTAGGGTTGATGAGTAATGTTCCAATTGCATTCAGTGAGGAAATCTAGGTTAGAATTCATTATTGGGGAGGTTCTTTCATTCATTAGCTAGTAACTGATTTAGGACTTCTTTAGGTTCATACCTATTTGCTAGAAGTTAATATACATTAAGACAAGCATAGAGTAACTATCAAGTTAAAGAAATGACAGCCTAAAGGAAATTGAAGTTATACATCATGTTATTTGCTGCAGATAAATAAGCTAAGCATTTCAATGGAAACAAAAGCACATTTCTTGCAATCCCAGTCAAACTACATGTTAAATACATTGGGAAGGAGAAAATAGAATCAAACAGATCTATGGCTTGGAAACTGGATTGGCATCAACATAGCTGGAAAATTCAGGCCAAGTTTGAGATGTGCTAAAAACCAAATTTCCTAAAGGGCTGGGAGACTTTGGCATGCAGTATTAAGCAGTTAAATTCTAGAGCTGTTTCATTTGTGCCAGGTACTTACCATCAGCGACATCAAACTTGCATAACTACACTGCAGTTTTACTACTGAAAATAAACTTTTCTTGGCCTGAAAATGTGCAGAAGGTAAATAGCAAGAAGATGTCAAAGCTGCTGTGCAAAAAGCTTAAGGGAAACATTTATAGGACAAAGCTTGAGCATAAAGAACTCCTCAAAGACATCTGGCAAAACAGTTTGCCTGTAAAAGGTAGCCATTACCTGGTTTGAAACAACAAACCAAGCAAACTTACTTCATGTGAGGCCTTCCAAAATGATAACTAGCAACAAGGATGCCCCAGAGATCATAAAATGAAAAATGGTCATTAGTAGCAACATGGGAACATTTAATTCCTATTATCTGGTATGAAAAGACAACTTTTCATACAATGCTTGGAGTGGATGCTTCTATGCTCCATGTATACACCCCGTTCTGGGCAAAGGTGCTCTTTCTCTCAGCTACCTAGGACATGGGCTGCTGGCGACTCAGAGCTGATTCCCTCACTCTCTGTTGAAAAGGAGCTGCTTTGCCCAAGGTTGTGCCCCCTCCACAGCCCATATCCAGTGACTGGTACAAAGGCCTGCCCTCCTTGTCTTGATTCAGGACAACTCTGAAGGGCCATCCCAGCTTCACATTTTCCCTCCAATACTGTGGAGGCCTCTGTTGCAACTGCCTGGAACTTCTCACTCTGTCCTATTATCCTGCTTTTCTCATGCTTAAAAAGGTTTTGTTCCTGAGAGCTAACACAAAAAACCACTCACAGGCAAATCCCTCTCTCAGCATCTCTTTCCCCAGAACTCAATCTAAGACAAGGTAAATCTGATACTAACACTGTGTAATGGGACAGAAATGGCCAATGTACACTTTTCCCCAGTCTTCCTTTCCTCTACTCCTCTAAAGAGGAGTCATACTTTGCCTGCTTCATTTCTTCCCCTGAACCAACCTGCTAGGAGCAGCATAGTACATTGCAGAGATTTTATAAAAGGAGAAAGGTGGTAGGGAGAAGGATTATAGTGCTAATGGGACGAGATGCAGGAGAAGCTGTGGCAAATAATAAAAGTTTTTGGCATTAAAAGGAGATTTTATCAGAAATATCATTGTGTACAACATGATGAATTGAATTATTGAGAAATTAATTTTTGTGGCTTTACTGTCATTCCATTCTGATGTTGGATTACATGGGTCACAACCTTTAAGCTTTATATTTGAATATGAGTAACTTCAGCTTTGGGTGTGGACAATTACACCAGCAAAGCCAATATTTTAGGAGTGTTTAAAAATAGGACAAAGTTTCATATAGTCTGATCTATATTTTTTTAATTCTATGAATTTAAATCAGCAAAATATAGATTTATAGGGTTCAGGATTTTAAACAATAGGGTTCATAATAAGATAAAAATAATTAAATAATGTTTTTAACCCTAACAATGATAGACATCTTTTGGGGGAAACTACCCCCCAATATTTCAATGTAGGTTTTTTCTATTTTCCCTAAGTGTTGGCCGGTCTGAGAAATAAAGAGAAAGAGTACAAAAAGAGGAATTTTACAGCTGCGCTGCCGGGGGTGACACAACGTATCAGTAGGTCCATAATGCCCCACCTGAGATGCAAAACCAGCAAGTTTTTATTAAGGATTTCAAAAGAGGATGGGGTGTACAAATAGGGAGTAGGTCACAAAGATCACATGCTTCTGAGGCCAATAAAGATCACAAGGCCAAGGGCAAAGCAAAGATCACAAGGCAAAGGGCAAAATTAGAATTACTGATGAGGGTCTATGTTCAGCCATGCACATATTGTCTTGATAAACATCTTAACAGGAAACAGGGTTCGAGAGCAGAGAACCGGTCTGACCAAAATTTAACAGGCTGGAATTTCCCAATCCTAGTAAGCCTGAGGGTACTGAAGGAGACCAGGGTGTGTTTCAGTCCTTATCTCAACCGCATAAGACAGACACTCCCAGAGTGGCTGTTTATAGACCTCCCCGCAAGAATGCAATTCTTTTCCTAGGCTCTTAATATTTAATATTCCTTGCTAGGAGAAGAATTTAGTGATATCTCTCCTACTTGCATGTCCATTTATAGGCTCTCTGCAAGAAGAAAAATATGGATCTTTTTGCCTGACCCAGCAGGCAGTCAGACCTTAGGGTTATCTTCACTTGTTCCCTAAAATTGCTGTTATTCTGTTCTTTTTTAAGGTGCACTGATTTCATATTGTTCAAACACACATGATTTACAATCAGATTTCATATCGTACAAACACACGTTTTACAATCAATTTGTACAGTTAACGCAATCATCACAGGGTCCTGAGGTGATGTACATTCTCAACTTACGAAGATAACAGGATTCAGAGATTAAAGAAAAGACAGGCATAAGAAATTATAAGAGTATTGTTTGGGAACTGATAAATGTCCATGAAATCTTCACAATTTATGTTCAGAGATTGCAGTAAAGACAGGTGTA
Source organism: Macaca nemestrina (assembly GCF_043159975.1). NCBI lineage: Eukaryota > Metazoa > Chordata > Mammalia > Primates > Cercopithecidae > Macaca > Macaca nemestrina. The sequence continues at coordinate 77,811,500 of NC_092135.1, read as the reverse complement.
AGAAATTATAAAAGTATTAATTTTGGGAACTGATAAATGTACATGAAATCTTCACAATTTATGTTCCTCTGCCGTGGCTCCAGCCAATTCCTCTGTTCAGGGTTCCTGACTTCCTGCAACAGACATCTAAATCACTATTAAAACATCCTTCAAAAACATCTACAAGTGTCAGTCACATACATATGGGAGCTTGAATACCAGTATAATGATCTGTGGGAATTTAGGGACAGGAGGGTTGAGACGCTCCAGAAATCAGCATTTTAGATATTCAGTAAGTTACAATTATTCTAATGCCTAATATCAATGACACAGAAGTATAATTGTTCAGGCTGAAGTAAGATGCAAAAGCATGTGAAGATAAGTAGAAGTCCCTTTCCTATTAGACTTGTAGCCCAGGGACCATGTCCTTATTGGACTCTCTTGAAATTGGTTTTGGGTTGGTTGTGAATCAGAGCATCCTAAGTTACAAGACAAATCTTCTTTTTTTCTTTTTTCTTTTTTTTTTTTTTGGCTATTCAAAAAAATAGGGGTAATTAAGAATTATTAGACAATTTTTCTACAGATTAAACATTTCTCAAGAATAAGTCTTAAAAATATAGATAAATACCTTTAGTGTTACACATAGGACAAGTATTCTAAGTATTTCTGATTTCAAGGAACTGGTAGTCATCATGAGCTTCAAGTAAATCTACCAAGATGCTCCAGTTTGTCATCCTTCAACTTGTTCTTTCTTTCAAGGCCTAATAGACAAGCTTTCCTCTTAAAAATCTCTATCTCTTTGATTTGATTGCAAAGACTCCAAATTCAGGGTTGCAGAGTTTATTGGAGGAACTTAGAACAAGAAAACTAAACACCTTTTTCAGAGGAAAGGATAGAGAGTGGTGGGTTGCCCATGTCCCCTGTATCTTCAAACCTACCCAGAGATCTATTAGGTTATTCTTGAAACCGGTCTCATTTCTGTCCTATGCTCATACCCCTGGCCACCTGTGAAGTGGACCTCCAGAAATCAATACCTGTAACTTTAAATTTTATGTAAAAATTTATTTTGGAATCCAAAATTTAAAAAATTGTTTCAGAAACATTGACATATACTTTTTATAATGTTATTTGGTACATGATAGGTGTTTATGATTCAGAACAGAAATATGTAGAGGGTTAGTCCTTTGAATCTTACCATTCTTTAAAAAATATATTGAAATACAGCATATTGTAGCCACAAGTAAGTATTTTATAAGTGTATAATGCAAGGAATTTTCACACAAGAAACACACTTGGTTAAAGAAGCAGAACGTTTCAGCACCCAGAAGCCCCCTGTGCCTCCTAGTCGCTGCCCTGAACCAAAGATATTGCTATCTTGACTTCTTACTCCTTAGGTTGGTTTTAAGTGTTTTGTTTTTGCATTGCACATAATTGGATGCAAAAAAGATGTACTTTTTGTGTCTGGTTTCTTTTTTCACTCAGTATTATTATATTTGTAAGATTTATCCTTATTGCTGCATGTTGCTGGAGATCATGCATTCTTATTGCAAGTATTCCATTGTATGATAACACAACATATTTATGCCTTCTTCTAGAAACATTGTCCCTACAACCAGCCACAAAAATCTAATTTTCTACACATGGATATAGAGTGTGAACTAATATATAAGGAAGGGTGACAGAGTGGGAGGAAGAGAATGAGAAACTAATGAATGGGTACAATGTACATTGTTTGGATGATGACTTCACTAAAAGCCCAGACTTCACCACTAGGCAATATATCCATGTAACAAAGCTGCACTTGTATCCTTCAACTTTATACAAATTTTTTAAAAATCTAATTCTCATGGTTTTGTCTGAATCTCTGGAGCTACTCAATGCTCTGGGGCGGCGACACTAACCTTCCCCAGGTTTTTTATTCCTTTATTACCAAAAAGCCATTCCAGCCCACTTTGAAAACCTACAGTTGCACTTTCAAAACAGTAGTCCCTGCCCATATGTGACTACTGAGCACTTGAAATGGGGGGCTACCATTATACTACAATTTCAGATGTGCTGCATATGTAAAATACACACTGAATTTCAAAGACTAGCTATGAAAAAATAATTCAATAGTTTTTATATTGATTACTTGTTGAAATAATGATTTGGCTATGTTTGACTAAATAAAATATATTTTAGCATTAATTTCACTTTTTTTTACTTTAAAAATGTGGCTACTGGAAAATTTAAAATTAGATAGATGATATTCATTTTTTTTGTGGGGGGTGGTGTTGATCTAGATCACTATCTTATATAGGTGGCTTAGTTATTATTATTATTATTATTATTATTATTATTATCATCATTACGCTAAAAGCTAGAAAGTTAGAGCAGTGATCCCCCAAGTTGTTTGTTCAAAAAAATTATCTGAAGGTCTACATGTCCACTGGAGCAGATACACATACATAATGCCCAATTACCCCTTCCGCAATTTGAAGTTGGTCCAAGTGAGAACCAATGCGTACCTGCATAGGATATAGGTGCTTCACATATGCCTCGGGTAGCAAACGAGCATGGATATTTTTTACATTACATTAAGCACCGATAACTTTAATTAAAACTATGAAAAGAGATGTTGATTTTAGAAGTATATGAGGCTAAAATTCACGAGAGGCTTCACATTTTGAGCCTCCATAGGGAAACCAGTTTTTGCTTCACTTAACACTGTTTATAGCTGCTGTTTGTTTATATGGAACGTGGCAGCTAAAGTTCAAACAATTTACATATAGCAATGTAATTTATATGGAGTCATTTTGCAGGCCAGCTGAATAAAGAAAGTGCCAATGAATTTTAAAGTTTTCAGACATGTGTTTAGGTTTTATCATTCACAGACTGCATCTCAGATCAATTCCAAACATTCAAATTAAAGTAGTCTCACAAGTCCCCCATCCATAAAGAAATTAAGATCATCCTAGTAAAAGAGAAATATATATGCAAGAATTCTTTAAAGTGAAGATATGATTCCTAACAACATAGCTGAATTCTATATTCCATTCATACTAAAGGTTTTATTCTGATATATTGCTTTTCATCTGGTAGAATTGAGGACTGTTGAGTGTTTCACTGGGCAAGTAAATTTTTTAATCTTTTGGTACATCTGAGTTTTTATATTTTTTACTCATGTTTGCATTCTTCTCCAGTGTCATTAGTACTTATTAGTGACAAATACACAGGCATGCCTCTTATCTTTAAAGTCAGAAAGCCTTTAAATTATTAACAACCCATAGAAATATGGCCTCTTCATTGTGCATTACATTCTGTTTCAGATTCCCCATTGCCCTAATCCTTTAATTAAAACTGGTGCAATTTAAATAATTGCTATGATGTTCTCATGATTTTATATTTTAATTGCATTTAAATGATGAATATTTGATGCCATGTATTTGTCAGACAAATAGGAGTAAGTGTCCTAGTTCACCAAAAGACAGTTACCACGATTTAGGCTATGGAGGCCTGATGAAAAGAATTAGGAAACTAGGCACAACCTGTAAATGTGTCCAAGGGGCAAATTCAAGGACTTCATTATAAATACCTTTGTGGGAAAAAGAAAACCTTGCTGATTTCAGAAAGGATTAAAAATTGAACAGGCCTCGTGTTTTCATCAGGAAATGATCTGGTTTTAGAATCTCTAGTATTTTTTAAGCTACTCTGGGGACTGTTTTAGAAACAGCCTCAGCTTCTGTAGAATGACCCTGTAAGTAATGCACTGACTAGAATTTGTTTTACTATCATTGGATCTTCACATAAAATCAGTCCATTAAAGTCCTTCTCATAATCTTGAGAAGGAATAGAAAGCATTACTTCAAAGCAAGAATGGGATGAGAGAAACGGATGGCCTGTGTGCTCTTCCATCCCTGTCCTTGTCACACACAGAGCAGCCTACCGTGCAGGTGAAGTTCCCACAAGGCCACTGAAGACAGGAAGCAGAGGATGCAGCCTTCTGCAGGCAGGAAATGATTGCCTACATCGAATCCAGAAGTGGTACAGCTGGAAAGGCCCTGGAAGTCATCAGATCCAACTTCTCTCCTTATGAGGGTGCTGAGGTGGCACTCTCTCGTTACTGGCAGAGCATGATCTGCTTGTAAAGTACAAAAAGTCACAGGAAGTAAAATGCATGCACACACTCCACACACACATGTGTGCACTCCCACCCCCGACATTCCCACCCCTGCCCTCTGTTGTCAGTAAATTCTCCCAGGGTGGTGTGTGGAGAAGAGGGAAGGGGCCTCTTTACATGGACCTGGGCCTGTCCCTTGAAAAGCAACTCCTGAGAAATCCTCCTGAGGAAATTTTTCAGACTCAGTGCTTCAGTCTTGAGGGGTGGGAGACAGCTCATCTATCTTAAGCCCACAGTTGTCGATAATGTGTTTTACGCAAAGAAGGATGTGTAACCTTTTTTATCAGCGTTGTCTACGGCACAAAGGACCCAGGTTTTATTCATTTGCAATGTATACACTGCCTACTTCCAGACAGATGACATGTTTGGGTTTGTGTTGCCCTTCTCTTTAGTACCTACGTACATGCAGGAAAGGAGAGACTCGCCTGGAGAACGCAGTTGTTAACTTCCGGCAGCCCTAGGAGACAACTCCAATTTTTAACAACAAATTGATACTATTGTCTGATTCAGGAATGAAATTTTCAATCAAAAACATCCCCACCCTATTTTGAAATCACCAGAGCCTTTGAGGTTTGATTGAAAAGGCCAAACTTTTGGACCACCTCTACAGCCCTCTGCTGTATGTTGCTCTCCCACTTCTGCTTTTTCTCATCTCCTAAATCTCCACCCCCTCACTCCCTCTAACACAGGATTTCTCAGCCTCTGTACTATTGGGGCTGGATAATTCTTTCTTGTGGGAGATGTCCTGTGCAATGTGGGATGTTGAGCCACAACCCTAGCCCCTACCCACTGGATTCCAGTAGCACCCCTGTCGCCAGTCATGATAATAAAAAATGTCTCCAGGCATTGGTCTCATTCAGAGCCACTGCTCATTGTGTGGGGAGGGGTTGACTGTATAATCCATGATGCTGCATAGGCATAACCTGTGCAGGACCTGCGTCACACCTCATGGACTCTCTAGGGATGTCCAGTAAGAAATTCACCAAGTTGTTTTCCTGGTTTCCATGGCTGTGGTGTTTTTCTGTAGCATGCTAAGAATTTCTCTGATGAGGTTGTCCTCATTAAGAACAAGAAGGATCTCCAGAGAGCTGTGGATTACTAAAGGAACTGGAGCATGGGTACCCTTATCAGAAGATTCCCCCTCTCCCTTCTGCTGGTGACGGAGTACTTCTTAAGCCGGCTGAGCCCTGAGTCGCATCAGAGGAGAGGAAGACTGTTTTGTGCCTAGGGGCCTAGTTCTTGATTCTAAGGCCTGACCCACTTCCCTGATGGTAACACAGTTCACTCTTAAAGGCACTGGGGATACATTTGTTGGGGGAAAAAAAACTGTTCACCTCTCTAATACCATGGATTACAAATGTGTCACATCCTAATGAGTAGAAGCTATGAGAACTGGCTTGTCAAACCAACTGCTTGTTGATTTCTATCAACCTAAACAAATTACCATTTCCTTCCTTGCTAACTCCTTTGGTGAGAACAAGGAGTTCACAAACCAGTGCAGCTAGAGAAGAGGGTGTGTGGGAACAGGAAAAGAGTGGGAGAGGCATTTTGCAGTTTATTAAAATATCAGCACCTGTTTTTTTTTTTTTTCTGATACAAAAACAAAAAGCAATGCGTATATGCATATGTAAATTCTTCTGTCTTCTGGACCATTTCCCAGTAGTGAAGATTTATATTTTATGAGAATATACATATATGTAAATCTGTATTATATATAAAAATATATATGTAAATATATATATTTCAGTGTTTAAGCTCAAATTCACAGGGCTGTTGGTAGATTAGCAGGTACACAGATGAGAAAAATATCAGCAGGCAGAATCATCTTCTTCCTTCTCTCCTTAATTTCCTTCTTTACATGCTGGAACAGAGCTTCAGTGCTTACAAAGAGAGTTTAGAGGCCATTCCAGGTGAGTGCAATGAATAAATGGTAGGACAGAAGAACACCCACTGATACAAAGAGTGGAAAAAAAGCTTCTTTTTAAAATGACTAGATTTGTTTGCATAACTCAGCATTTCTCCTCCTGGGGCCAGGGCTCCTAGCAGGGTCACAGAGATGCTGGCAAAAGGTCATGGAGACTGTGCCCGAAGGGGACCTCCTGCGGCTGTTTGATGGTAACATCTCCAAAGGCAGAGAATCTGAACTGAATTCTGTCACTAGCTCCTTTTCCAAGCTCCAGCCTTCTGCTTTCTCTGATGTCAGGAGGGGCATTGGATTCTGATTACTGAATTGTAAATTATAGTATGTTTATAGTAAATGGAGACAGTAAAGCTGTACATTCGAAGTTTGAAAAGATGTTAACAAATCTAAATATGAGAAATTTTTAGCTCTTTCAAAAAAGGAGGGACTTTTACTTTCAAAGTAGGTATTTGGAATCCCAATTCCATGGAGCCATCCTGTTTCATGGGATTATATAACCCCCTTGAATTCAAAACATGCACTTTCCTGAGCCAGGTACCATATCTTTTGTTCAGTTCTCTAAAGGGTCTGTAATTGTTGAAAGGTTCAGAAACACTGCCTCAGAGGCAGCTAGGAGGGTGCTGTCTTTTGTCTAGGATTTTGGCTTGTTTCTTATCCTGTGTGTGTGTGTGTGCACGTGTGTGTTTGGTTTTGAGTTTTCTTAGAGTTTCATTGGTGTTCCTCTATGAGACGTTTTCTAAGATGATGACTCAATTTGAGGTTAAAGATACCTGAGGACTGAATTCTTAACTCTAATTGTTTTAGGTCCTGTAGAAAGTTTTTCCATTGAAATTCCACGGTGACTTCCTGTGCAAGGCAATGTTGGACTGCGAAAGAACCTTGGGGGAGGGGGGATGAAGAGATAGAAAATTAAATACATAGGGTATACAATCACTTTTGTATCTTTCCTTAAATGTGCCTGAGGTAACTGATTTTATTCTGGTTTTCTATTAAGATTGTTGCCTTCATGGAAGAGGTATGTAGATCACATGATACCCAGAGTAAGGATTCGAGACTGAAGGTGACCAACTGAGGCCAGGACTGGGAGACAGGGCTTTGCCCTCCCACACTGCTGTCCTTGATCACAGCATCTCTATTCCCTTGGATGCTGAAGTCCTGAAACTGGATAGGGAAGGGAATGCACCTCCTCTTCTTTAAGAGAATGATTTTTCACCAACTCATTCTCTGAAGCCAAAGGCCTCACTATTTTTTGACACTCCAGGCTCTGTCCTGCTATGGGACCTCTTGCATTTATTCCCTTTGTCTGGAACACTTATCCCTCAGAAAGTGGCACAGCTCATTCACATCTTTCAAATAAGGACACAGAAGTCACTTGCTGAAGGAGTTCTTCCCTGGATGTCCTAGTATGTTGAAGTTTCTCTTAGATTTTATATTCCTCTTCCCTGATTTATTTTTTTCTTTAGCATATATCATTATTTTCTCTATTCTACATTTCATGTATTCAGGTGTTATCTAGAAGAACTTTGACTCCACTAGAATGTAAACTCCGTGAAGGCATGAATGTTTTGTTCAATACTAAACTAATAGCACATAGAACACTGTCTGACTCACTGTAGACAATCAATCAATCGTCTTTGAATGAATAATACCAAGAGATCCAGGGATAAAATTTGCCTATAAAAAGAATACTGTATGACCTTTAAATCTGCTATCAGGCAGGCTGGTTTAAGTGGTCCCATAGCCCCTCTGTCTGTATTTATCAAAGCACTTGTTACTCACATACCATAATCTTTAGGTTGGCTGTTTGTCTCACCAGGTTAAATTCTGCCAGAGAGGGTGGATTATGTCTTTAACTCTGATAGGAAGCCTAGAGCCGATAGCAGATACTCAGTAAATATGAAAAAGAATGAGTGAATGAAAAAAATACAAAAACATGCTAAGAACAGCCATTGAGGATATGTGAATATCCCATCAAAGGATAGAGAAGTCCTTGGTAAAATACAACCCCATTTGTTTTGATTTCAGAAATTCCTTGGAGAGGAGCTGCACAGAGTAGGGAAGAAACTGTGGTCTCTGAAAAAATCTCTGTAAGCACAATTAGGCAGGACAGACAAATCACCTTGGATCAGGCTCAGACTGAAGTGCCCAGGGTGCAGAATGAAGGTGGGGGCCATGAGAGGAGTGAGTGAGAGGTGGAAGTAGAAGTTCAGGTGATTTGATGGGCGTAAACCATCTTGGAGCAGTTTTCTGAGCTGTGGTAAGTAACAAGGGTAAGAATCTTAAGACAAACAGTGGGGGTGATTCCAGGGTGGTTTCCTGATGGGTGCTGGTTTCCACAGTGGTTTTAACCTTTAGCATAAAGGTTTGGATATTCCATCTTTCACATCCACAAAGTGATCACAACCCCAGTGGAATATAACTTCCAGGTCTGAATCCATTGCTTTGGGTTAATGAGGCATACAGACAAGAGACCTATGAAGGTTAATTTTTCAGATTTTTCAGTCTCATCTCCATCAGACCTTGAGCCCTGATACATTATGGTTGGTACATTCACTCAGACTAGTGTATTCTGTAGCCTTAGCCATCATCTAACCCAGCCTTACAAACAGTCTTGCAAAACTGATATTTTTTAACCAAAATTTCATAGTGATTTTATCATAAAAGTATACCCACAATTAGCACATCTACTTTCCCCCAATCTCCCCAGCACATCTACTTTCCCCCAATCTCCCCAGCATTATTATTTATATCTTTGCAAATGGCATTTCCTTTAGAAAATATGAAGCTATCTATCACTTTCTTTCTATAAAATTATCCCTTGTGTTTAAAAAACCTAACACCTTGCATCCTGCTATCTTGGAAAGAAAATATCCACATAACCAAAGCTGATCAAGATTTAGAAATCAAAAGCTTTGCACATCAATCAAGAAGTTTCTGGTCCAATACAGAAGGGTTTGTGTTTCTTTTCCTTCATTGTTTTTTTCTAAGCTTTCTCTTTTCATTAAATCACAATGCCAGACAAAGTCAGGGTCATGCTGTGCCCATCACTGTGGCTTATAGATCAAACGAAAGCTGGTATTAATCATCTTGCTTGATTTTGGAACCTATTAATTTCCAAGAACAGAACCCCAGTGACACAAGTCTTTTATTCTGTGATCTTATGTGGTGTCATTTCTCTTTTCTTCTCTTAGAGTAAACCTTAGAAACTGTTAGTTATGTGAAGCCATTTTAAAGTCAACCATTATATTTTCACTGGCCAATTAGATATAAGTTTGGTTTAAGAAAACTGTACTTTGCTTCTATTTTCCTCAGGAATCCTTAAAAAATACTTGGTGGTTGGGCATGGTGGCTCACGCCTGTAATCTCAGCACTTTGGGAGGCCAAGGCGGGTGGATCATGAGGTCAGGAGATGGAGACCACCCTGGCTAACACGGTGAAACCCCGTCTCTACTAAAAATACAAAAACAAAATTAGCCGGGCGAGGTGGTGGGCGCCTGCAGTCCCAGCTACTCGGGAGGCTGCGGCAGGAGAATGGCGTGAACCCCGGAGGTGGAGCTTGCAGTGAACCAAGATCCTGCCACTGCACTCCAGCCTGGGTGACAGAGGGAGACTCCATCTCAAAAAAATCAAAACAAACAAACAAACAAACAAACAAAAACATATATATATTTGGTACTCCAGGTCTAGGCCTACAACGAGAGGTAAACTTGAGTCTATTTTCTCCTTATTATAAAGGATTTTATGAAGAATAATCCAATATCTATTCTCAAGTCTGCAGTTCACAATCTTTTGGTAAGATAATTATTTTTTCAGAGTTCTTCATGATCTTGAAGTTATGAAAAGAAAGTAGTGCAGAAAATAAAATCCCTGAGGTACTAAAATCCTTAGGAGAAATTCTATACATTATAGACTCTGCATAAATATTGTTCAGTAAATCAGTGAAGCTGAGAAAGGGGCATACTCTACATCCTTGGCCTTTCCCTAGAGTAAAGAGGATGGTGTAGGAACTGGGGAGTGTTACCAGATATGGCCTCACTACCTCTTGATTGGAACCACTGTATAGGTAGAGTAATACCGGGTCCTTCTGTTAAAGCTTTTTTTTCTGGGTAGTATATTGTCAGTGTATTCTTTGGTAATGAAATCTGTACCCTCTTACTTGGTTCCATATAACACTGTTAAGTTAAATACTGAATCAGAAAATATGACTCAAATGTTTTTTCATTATGAGGTTAATACAACTCTTAGAACTAAATAAGGACTGGAAAAAGAGATCAGACGTTTTTAACCAGGATAAAGAGCCTGCCAGCAATCCTCTGTGCATATGATACTATATAAATTCTAATTGATGAAAGAATTGATTTCTCTTTTGTAGTTATCTATGAAAAAATAGCTTTGTACTCACTGCAAGTTTGTTGTTTGTTGAGGTAAGCAAGTGGTAGAAGGACAACATTAATCTTATTTTGCACCTGGTTTTCACTTCGACTTTTCTCTGCCTCTTCATTTACTGTTATGTTTAATACTAGCTTCTGTTTTTAGCCTGTGGGAGAGGGGAGAAGTGTAAAAGATACTTATAACATCTGTAGCAATGGACGGAAGAATGAATAATAATAGGAAATGTCTACAACGTACCATCTGATATAAACACAGATGCGTGTTTTCTTTAAACACAAGAATCATGTACCGTAAAGAGAAGATTTACAACACTCTATAGAAAGTCAAGAGCCCCTTCTTGAGTGGTTCTTAATTAACAAGAAGCAATGCTCCCTGTTAGTTGTCAATTTATTTATAGAACTACAGTGGTAGGTACTGCTCATTTCTCCTGTAAATTATGAATGTAGATGTCAAAGTGCTCTCCAAGAACAAAGGAGATACTGGATGAATTCTTTCCTATCAAATATTACATTTTTTATACCTAGTACAGTAAATTCAAAATTAGAATATTCTGTGTTTCCTCCAAAATCTTGTCATGGAGTTTGAAACCTTCAAAGAAAGTTTAATAAAAAATGAAGGACATTAAGCAGTTTTTATAACGTTATATAATTTTAATCCTTAACTACACAATAACCTCTATATAACAAGAGAAGAAGACTATCTGTAAAACCAACAAATAACTCATAGAGAAGATTGCCTTTTTTTCTGTAAGCATTTATATATTTAGTGCCAATAATGAATTTACCAAACCAACTTAGTTTGTGGAGAATAATTCATGTTTTCTTATTAGGCAACCCACATTTCCTAAATTCAGAGAGATAGTGGTGCATCTTAACAGAATAAAAGGCTCTGATGATATACCTACCACATCTTTGAGAGGAGGTTGCCATCCAAGTTAGATTATTGCAGAGATGAAAATGAAGATATTATTGTGAATATTAGTATTATTGTGAATATTGGTATGTTGAGACTATCTCAAGGACAATCTGGAGGATATTCATGGGCCACTCAGTATGATGAAATGTCTCGTGAGCATGGAAAACAATAAAAAAGAATTATGAAATACCTTCTGTTATGAATGTTCATGAGCTCCGTTTAGAAAAGGAAAGAAAAGGCTTGATCCTTTGTGAATAGAATATATGCTTAGGAAGATGCCTAATTTTTAATCACCTCAAAACTTTACCTTTCAGTATAATAAAATGCATTTGGCTAGTTTGTCCAGAATAAATTTAATGTTATTTCAAGTTCTCCTTATTTTCTACCTCTCTTTCTACAGAAAATAAATAATAAAATTGCAAAGCACCTTCTAGTTACTCAAGTATATTAGCTTTCCTTAAGAGCCACTATCCCATGTACTATTTGCTTCTGCCATTCTCCCCTGTAACAGATTATAGACATAATTGGAGCTTCATGTTCTGCTCGCCACCTACAGGAGCAATTTCCTGCTCACATGGGAGCACATGAAGTCTGGTAGTACAGAGAGTTCTCATTGAAGTTAGAGATATCCAACAATGGTAACAATCAGGCACTAGGCCTCTAACCTATTGACCTCCTGCTTTTTGTTGGATCTGGGCTCCAACTCTTTGTCTTCAAGGTTGTGCCTCATTTGGCAGATACCTGCTAACTATGTGCTTATTTGAAATATTCAGGATTGAGCTGTAAAACTGACTTTACATAGGTTGAATTGTCTTCTTTTGCTCACAGTAAAAAAAAAAAAAAGAACTGAAACAAAATCCAACACAACTGGGTTTCATACACAGAATCCATTTCTCCTGTTTCTGCAAAGATTTATTTTTCGTTGTTTGAATAACTTTTGACAAATGAGCACTGGAGGAAAAGTGCTGACAATTTCAACTTTATTAGTTCAAATGTTTTCTCAATTTTGTAAACTTACAAAGCTTATCTAGAAGAGAAATGATGCAAGACAGTTGTTACAGAATAATTACAGATTTACTCTTAGAGGATAGCAAAATTGCTTATGCACTACATTTAATGAATATAAGCTCCTTCTACATAGTATAGTTAAAATAAACCATACACATCTCAGAAATGACAGGATGAGATACACTTGTGCCTACAGGGCTCATCATAACATTGCTCTGCTAGATGAAATGACAGAGAAGGCAAGGATAACAGGATCCCCACATGGTTGCTGAAGAAGGTTGCTTTAATTTGAGTAGGTAGAATTCAGACTTAAAAAGATGGGACAACAATTTCTAAACTGATGGAGGAGCTATAAATATTTGGGAAGCCACAAGCAGAAATTCCCAGCTTTGCAAATGGCTATAAGAAATGGGGGAAGTTGTTTTAAACAAAGATTGTCATCTGACTGCAAATCTGAAAAGACAAGGCAACAAAATATATGCCTATCAGAGGGTGACTACTGCCTGGCCTTGAGGAGTTATCATTGTATGTGTACAGGACAGAAAGGAGGGGAGGTTCTTGTTCTGGCCTCCTCTTCAGCTGGCCATGCAGACCCTTCAGTTTCTCAATTTGCTGTGGCTTTCAAACCTGTTGGACCAGTTGACAGTAAGAAACACAGTTTCTATTACAACCCAGCACATAACTACAAATATGAAACCGTAAAAGTAACCAAAATTAAAGTTTAATAAACTGGCACTTATTTCTTATCTTTAGTATATGCCATGCAGGCACTCTATTTTCTACCTGTGAGATTATCTTCTATTTCTGTAACAATAAGTAATCATTAAATCTGTAATAAGGATGTCTATACATTACAGGTAAAATTAAATACACATACTATATATTTATATATATATAGAATCATACAGATAATATAGAATTAGAATCATACAGATAATATGATATTATCTATTTAAATGAATGTTAATCATGACTCTACAATGGGCTGTGACCACAGTTTAAAAAAAAAAAAAAGAAGAAGGAGACACGATGACTCCTTCAACAGCATGAGAAAGCTCTCACGGGAGCTCCACTGCCTCTCACTTCCAAAGGAGCACCTGGTGCCTTGCCCACATTCTCTCAGTACCCATACATGCCGTTTGTGCTGGCTTTGTTTACAATTATTACTCTAAGTGTTGTGACATTTTCTCTTTTGTTCATTTTGCATTCTCAGCTTGAGTGAAAATTAGAACAACAGGGGCCATTCCTGCTTGACTCATGTATCTTCTTTCATAGCTCCTCCCAGGATCTAGCACAATGTGTCCCTTCCACTGGACTGTTGATAAATGCCATTGACCGTTAATGCGATTGCATGATAATGCAGAAGTATAATTTGATTAGCTGCAAGGACTTGTAAATGCAGACTTTTTTTTTTCTTAACTAAATAATTTTTTTATTTTTATTTTTATTTTATTTAATTAATTAATTAATTTTTGAGATGGGGTCTCGCTCTGTCACCCAGGCTGGAGGGCAGTGCTGCAATTTTGGCTCACTGCAACCTCTGCTCCCAGGTTCATGCAATTCTCCTGCCTCAGCCTCCCTAGTAGCTGGGATTATAGGAGTGCGCCAGCGCAGCTGGCTAATTTTTGTATTTTTGGTAGAGATGGGGTTTCTCCATGCTGGCCAGGCTGGTCTTGAACTCCTGACCTCAGTTGATCCACCTGCCTTGACCTCCCAAAGTGCTGGGATTACAGGCATGAGTCACCACGCCTGGCCAAGAATTTTTGTCTATAAAACAGAAGTAAATATTCAAATGAAAAATACATACTCTGTCCACCATTTCATTGTTCATTTGTGCCTCAAATATATTTAGTGGTTACTGTTCACCAGAAATTGCTTTAGAAGCTGGGCATATGTAGTCCATGCTCTCAAGTAATGTGGACTACAACACAGGTAATAGGTTTTTCTCAGAATTGCGGTTTATTCAAATGAATTGTCGATGTGTCTAATTTTGATTTGGCTGTTGCAGATTTCTTGTGTTTACTTTGTTTCCCTCAATGTCATTATATAATCTAAAATATGACCTGGCTTTAAAAAAAAATGCTTACCTTACCAAAGGTGCACTCAGTAAATCCCCTTTACTCCCTATCCACTGTAATGTTCGGACTTCAAGTATATAGAATTAGATTAATTATAATCATGAGTTTATGAATACTATCATCATACATCCATTCAAGACTCATCCGTCTGTCTACCTAACTACCTATTGTATTCAAATTGATCTATAGATTTAATATTGTACCAAACGTTATAACATACTATAAAGCTATTATAATTAAGGTGGTACTTAAAACTGTCAATGGTTGGCCGGGCGCGGTGGCTCACGCCTGTAATCCCAGCACTTTGGGAGGCTGAGGTGGGCGGATCACGAGGTCAGGAGATCGAGACCACCCTGGCTAATAAGGTGAAACCCTGTCTCTACTAAAAAAAAAAATAATAATAATTGCCGTGTGTGGTGGCAGGCGCTTGTAGTCCCAGCTACATGGGAGGCTGAGGCAGGACTTGCAGTGAGCCAAGATCGTGCCACTGCACTCCAGCCTGGGTGACAGAGCAAGACTCCGTCTCAAAAAAAAGAAAAAAAAGTGTCAATGGCCAGGGACACTACTTTATAAATTGACCAGTGGAACAGAAGAGAGGACCTGAGGTAAATTTGTGTACCTTTTTCTTTGTGTCGGAGGGGATATTGTAGATCACTGGGGAAAGGAGAGATCATTGAATAAGTTGAGCTAGGAAAAAGTGTGGATCATCAACATTGACTACAGATGGATTAAGAACTTAAATGTCAAAAGCTAAACTTAAAAAATCCTTAGAAGAATACAGGTAAATGTCTTTCTAACCTTAGGTATAGAGACTTTGTTTTGTTTTGTTTCTGAGATGGAGTCTTGCTCTGGCGCCCAGGCTGAAGTGCAGTGGCACAATCTTGGCTTACTGCAACCTCTGCCTCCAGGGTTCAAGCGATTCTCCTGCCTCAGCCTCCCGAGTAGCTGGGACTATAGGTGCATGCCACCACACCTGGCTAATCATTGTATTTTTAGTAGAGATGGGTTTTCACCATATCTCAGGAGTTCAAGGCTGGTCTTGAACTCCTGACCTTGTGATCCGCCCGCATCTCCTGACCTCCTCAACCTCCCAAAGTGCTGGGATTATAGGCGTGAGCCACTGTGCCTGGCCGGATTTCTTAAACATGATACAAAAGTACTAATTTTGGGAAGATTAATAAATTTGACTACTCTAAAATTAAGAATTTATGCTGATCAGATCATGTTAAAGAAAAAAAAAGACAAGCCAGAAACTTGGTGAAAATGTCTGCAGCACACCTAACTGACAAGAATCAGAATTAAACCACACAAAGTAGAAATGATAAACACCTGTCTTGTCTTCTAGTCTCACCTACTTTACCCTGCTGTTTTATTTTTGACTCTGATTCCCTTATCCAGCCAACAACAAATTGGATATTGTCTGAACAAGTTGCTTAGTTTTACATCTGTTCCATTTCCTTTAGCTAGAATACTTCTGCCACCACCAGCTGGACCACTGACATTCCATATACTTCTCTTATCATTCCCAAGAACTGTCCTTCATGAATTCAACTCATCACTGCTTATTCCCTCAGAGTTCATAGGGAATCAATTTAAATGTGGTTGCTATGTTCTCCTCTTCCTCCTCCCCCTCCTCCCCCTCCTCCCCCTCCCTCTCCTCCTCCTCCTCTTCCCTCTCCTCCTCCTCTTCCCTCTCCTCCTCCTCTTCCCTCTCCTCCTCCTCCTCCTCTTCCCTCTCCTCCTCCTTCTCCTCCTCCTCCTTCTTCTTGCTCTTCTATAGGCTGGTCTCGAACTCCTGGGCTCAAGCCATCCTCCGGCCTCAGCCTCCTCAGTAGCTGGGACTTCAAGCATTCGCCACCATTCCTGGCTTTACATATTCTTTTGAATTGATTTTTTAGACATCCTGTCTACCCTGTTACATTTCAATTTTTCCTAAATATAAGAGCTCTTGTGTTACATTCTGTTTTCATGGTCTTCCTTCTGCCTGGATTTTTTATCCTATAGCTTAGCACAATGTTGTGCATGTGTTGGGTTTCTAGTAAGTGAAAGTTTCTTTTATAGACTAACATTGAAAACATAAAGATTTTACTGAGTTTAATCATAAACTCTTCAAAAGTAGAACAAAATGAAGGTGGATTTATCCAAGGAAGTATAAAGAAAGAAAAAGGCAGTAGTTCACACAAATAAATACCTAACAGAGATCTCAGACAAGTTATGCAGACATATGGAAGAAATTTAAAAATATCCATTTACGAAGAAATTGTGAAGTAGGAAGAAAGCTATGTAAATAAGCCAAATTAAGGAAAGATTACATATTAGACTAGAGAAAGACAATAAGCAGCAAGTTTCAGAAAACATTTCAAATGGCAGTAAAATGTTCAAAGACGCTGGCAACAAATGAAAGTAAATGACTGGACTAATTAGGGTTATAAGCAAGAGATTGTTTGAAGATAAAAACCCAGATGTGCATATGCCTCTTTAGAAAAAGCAGGTGGAGAGCTACCTTTTTAAGACAGCAATTTTCCTGAAACAACAGATGTAGGCAGTTTTTGTTTTTTTTTAAAAAAAAGTTACCTGCAAGTAAATTAGACAAGGCAGCAATTTCAGATAACCTGAGTTCATGATTTTTATAAGAAAGGAAGAAGCATCACTGATTTAGACATTTAGATGATACGAGTCATAAGAGTTTCAAAAAGATTAGACTATAACATGATGGGAATTGATCCATCAATTAAAGGTTTTATAAGTTGAGCAGTGAATTTAGTCTGGGCATTTAAGATTCTCCAATTTACTTGATTACTCAAAAATATTTGAATAAAGGTAATTATTTGTAAATTAGTACTTCACTGAAACATTACTCTCTAATAGTGAAATACAATAAAATGAGGTTTGTCTGCTTTTGGGAGTACAGTTGTTGAGTTACTCAGGCACCAAAAGATCCTAATTATAAAGCTGGTTTACATGTAACGTATGTTCATGACAGAAATCCTGAAGACAGCATTTATTCTGTCTGCACATCGATGTTGCATCAGTCCCACTCAGGTACCTAAGGTCAGCCATGTACTTTGTATGGCAACTTCGACAGCAACATTTACTAGATAGTAATTCCATATCTAGGGCTGCATGAAGTGCTGTCAGATTAGATCAAAGAAAGAAAAATGTTTTCAAAGATTCTGCATGCTGTATGCATGCATGATTGATATAGATGCATCCAGTCATTCATTTAGTCAGCCATGGAAGGCACCTGGGGTAGAGTAAGAAGTATGGTGGCTTTGGAGTCTGAAAATATGGGAACAAGTCCAGGCTCTGTTATGCACTTGCTGGGTGACCTTGGACAAATTGAGACTCTCTCTGAGCCTCATCTGATAAATAAAGGTGGGGAATTAGGGTTGTGGTGGAATATCTCTTCTACAGGGCTATTGTGAGTATCAATTTTGATCATACCTATGAAAACACTTTTTCAATCATTGGCAATCTCTAAAGGAAGAAAGGCCAGAGGATGAGAACTGAGAAGACATCTCGGATTTAAGAATCAATATATCCCTGATGATGTTGGAAGTGGAAATTTGATTGAGAATGTGATGGATCTGATTGACGAGAAGGTGAGAAAGTGCAGACAGCAAGTGGAGGCAGTTTTTTTTTCCCCCAGGAAGTTTCTTGTTTCCAAAAATAGATTAAACTTTTTAAATCAGAGATTATGTCATACATTTTTATGTCTAGCTCCACTCTAACTACATAGAAGAGTATTACGCGCACACAAGCTCTTAAAACACTGGTGAAATAAGTGCTGATGACAAAGGAAAGAACAAAAGAAGACAACAGCTTTAGGTAAAGAAAATTTAAGGAAGTTTTTGTTTTTAGACTTTTCTCGTTTTAAAAATAGGAGGCTGTTGAATATATTAATTGTAAGAGGTCAGAGCGAATAATGTAAGAAAGATAGAAGGTTTGCAGAGATGCAGCCATTATCTCAAATGATGGAGCCAGGCAAGAGGAAGTGGGATCAAGAATACTATGGAGGAAGGCTGTACTGAATGCAACAAGGGAAATTGGCATTAAGACCACATGGAGGAGGCCTTAACTTGGACAGAAAAAGAGAAATTCTGAGTTGTTTCTTGTCGTGAGGAAGAAAGACGACGATGCTCGAGTCAGATGGGTTCTACCTTCCAGGAATGCAAGAGTTAAGCTTTTCCTGCTGAAAAGGAGGATGGGTTGGGGTTTCTGATGTGTTTGAATGTTCCATAAGAAGTTAATACGAGATAAGAAATGGATAGTTGAAAAGTACCTGGGGTAGGGATATCAGGATATCAGGAGTGATGAAAAGAGGAGACTGATTGTGAACTACAGCTTAAGAATAGCGGAGTGTGAGGGCGTAGTGGCTAGATATTTAGTTATTTTTAAGTGCATGCAGGGCAAGAAAGGTATGCTGATGCTCCGCCAAATTTTCACCTCACACAGCCTGATGGTGTACTTTTTCTTCTTTCAATGGAAGGAGATAAGCAGGGAGCCTGGCTTGCAACTTGAAAATTGTTTACAAGAAATAAACTTTTGAAATAGAGGTAAGGAAAATCAATATGGCAAATTTGGAATTACTATGAAAAAAAAATTCATAATTGAAATTGTCCAGAGATGGCACAGGTTGTCTTGAGAAACACAAGCTCCCAGAAATAGGGAAGTTCATCTAGGCAGGGTATATGACAATCGGTTACAATTAAAACAAATGAAATTTAATTCCATCATTTTTTGGATAAGCTTAAGTGACATTTTACCACTAATCTAGCTAGGATATGCCTCTTTCTTCTGTGTACAAATGTGTTTTAATATTTGTTAGTTTTTATTAAATAAAATAAATACATAGATAAGAACACATTAAATTTAGGTTTCAAAAGTCCTAGGGTGTCAGCAGATATTTAAACTAGCTTGAGCATCACAAGTCTGCTAAAGCTGATAGTGTATACTACACATCTCTGCCAATGGCTTTTTGAAAAGCCATTATTACTTTGATAGTAAAAGTTAATATGTGAATATATTCTACCTACAAAAAGTTTAGTTAATGCATAGTAGGATAATTTATTTTTATTATTTCTTTTTGGGCACTTACTCTGCTTCCAAAGTTTCCTTATCAAACTACGATACAAACATTTTTGTACATACTGCTTTGCTTAGCTCTCTTACTGTGTCTCTCGAATAATGTGAGATTGCTGTGTTGAAGCACATGCGCATCAATGAGGTAACTTCCTGAGAGGCTGTATCAATTTACAGTCCCATCAACAATGCATGAGAGAATCCTGGATTGTTTAATAGTCTCGTATAACATATAACTACATCCTTAATATGATGAAGAAAATAAAATGTAAACTCCTGTCTTCTGAGATGCTTAAATCAGGAAAACTTAACATATGTAAAAGAAATATCGGATGGTATATGCCACAAAATATAATTGTGGAGATGTGTCCATGTATGTATTATGTGACTTACACAATGTGATTGAAATGTTGTCAATCAAATGTTTATAAATCAATTTATATGAATGTGTTTCACATTTCTTTCAATCTTTCAGGCATTGATTTATTTTGCTTTGTTGTGATCATGCTATATTCCAATTATCTTCTCCTATTTTTTTTTTTTTTTTTTGAGACGGAGTCTCTTGCTTTGTTGCCCAGGCTGGAGTGCAGTGGCATGATCTCGGCTCACTGCAACCTCCGCCTCCCAGGTTCACACCATTCTCTCTCCTCAGCCTCCTGAGTAGCTGGGCCTACAGGTGCCCGCCATCATGCCTGCTAATTTTTTGTATTTTCAGTACAGATGGGGTTTCACTGTGTTAGCCAGGATGGCCTGGATCTCCTGACCTTGTGACCGCCCCACCTCGGCCTCCCAAAGTTCTGGGATTACAGGCGTGAGCCACCACGCCCGGCCCTTCTCCTTTTCTTTATACAGTATCATTAATAATTTTTCATCTCACTACAAATTTCTAACAAACATCATGTATGAGAATAGCTACATAACATTCCTTTAATGAGATGTGTTTAACCATTCCCCTTTGATTGTCTTCAGTTTTTCCTATTATTAATAAAGCTTTGACGAATATTTTTGGTGAGCCATTCCCCTCCCCAATTTAACATTATTTCCATAACATACAGTTCTAGACTGAAATTGCCAACTGAGTCAACAGCAATAATCATTGTAAGAGTTTGATAAATATGCTACACTGCTCTTGGCAGTTGAGCCAATGAATATCAATTCTGCCAGAATTGTTATCTTAATAACTTTTTAAAAGTTTGCTAATGTGATGCTATCTCATGCTATTTTAAATCAATGTTTATTTTTAGCAGGCATGAACATTGCACATACCTTTCTTCTGTCTATAGAAAATTATCCTTTTAATTAATTTCTCAACCTTGGCTATTAATGGACATTTATTTGCTGTGGAAGGCTGTCCTGTGTGTTCACATTATTTGGCAGCATTCTACCCTTTACAGGGTCTCTGACTTGTAATAACCAAAAACTGTCTTCACAAACATTGCCAATTGTCCCATGGGGGACAAATCAGACCCTCTGAAGAAATTTTTTTAAGCAAATACGTTTTTAAAATGTAGTAAACTACCAATTTAGTTGATCTGTTTTGGAAGTTTAGATGTTTGTATCTAAAATGAGAAAACTTCATTCTTAAGTGTGAAATACTGCAAGTGAAGACAGCCCCAAATGTGAAGAGGCTCATTGAGGTCAATTCAGAAAGTGTCATGATAGTGCCAAAGCTGAACATTAGGGAAATAGAGGCTCAGGAAATTTAATTCAAATGGCCAAGTTCACTGTCCAAGAAGATGAAACTAGCACTTTTGTCCTCCAGGCTTCAGATTTTTTCATAACCCCAACCTATTGCTCATGCCACCCCTGCTCCCTGAATTATAATTCAGCTAGGTCCATCTCCTTTAAGAAACCTTTTTCAGAAAATCCACCTGAGCTACAATGATTTCTACCAGTCCCCGCGGATATGCCTATATTAGCATGGAGTTCTTCAGGTAATGTTTGATGTTTAAATGATTGTCACTTATACTCTAGCCTTGATCCTAATGACTTGAAAACTCTTGAAAGGTGCTTGGATAAAGGGCTCTGACCACAAAGGACATCCATAAAATACTATCAATTAGGTCAGCTTCAATAACATTTTGGGTTTTTTGTTGTTGTTGCTAGGATTTTGATGGCTCCTTAAATTGGCCAAGTAGTGCGGGCCCCTTATAAAAAGAGGGAAATGAATTTTGGCCAGTAGTTAGAAACTGGAAAATGTGAGCAAAATCTATTTTCAAACAGATTTAATAAAAACGAGAGATGGGAAAATGGATTGCTGAATTAGAAAATGAGGGAAGGAGCAGGGACCTGACAAGCCAAGTGAAAATGTAATATGCTAAAGGGAAGACAACAGGGAGGTAAGTACTGGATAATAATACAAGCAGCAACCATTGTTTGGTCTATAGTAAAACCATTATTATTTCTACGGCTTGTAAATTATAAACTCCATGTTGTTTACTATTGTATCCCTGGTGTTTAGTGGAAAGACTTGTATATTAAATACAGAATAATTATTGAAATGATTGAATGACTGCCTGGACCTGGCTTCTTGAAAGTCACTTCTTTTGTTGTAGCAGGGAATGTCCTGTTGTTTACATGTGTGTGCCGAAGAATGAAAAATTCCTACCTGCATTTAAGCTTGCATTGAATATCTACAGCTGGTTTGGTAGTCCTAGTCCTACTGAAGGTAGAGCATGAATGCAAACAAAATATAAGAAATAGTTCCTAGCTTGAAGGGCCTGATAATTTTATTGAGAAGATGAGATAGAAAATAGCTACCATCTTTAAGGAGTTGTTTAGGGAGGTCTAGCTGGTCATCCATAATCAAAAAATGTTGAGAGGTCAAAAGCTACAACACATTCATAATTTGTCAATAAATAGGGGTCTTTCTCCTCAGTCTTCTCATCTTCTTTAAGGTAACCCTGCCTTAAAGAAACTAAGTTGAGAATGGCTTCAAAAGCTATGGTGACACTAGTTGTACACGTGAAAAACAGAAAACGTAAAACCATGTACTATGCAAATGGATGCTAAGTTGCTCTTTGTAAGGCACTATATATTAGGTATTATAAAAGACAAAAGAACCAGTAGGATATGATTTCTACTTTCAGCGGAAGTTAGAGTCTAATCAATACTTTTGATTAACCTCAAGAAGTAGCATACAAAGAGCTTTTTACAGCTGAGATAAACTTGGGTTAGAATTGCAGCTCTGCCAATATGTGATCTTGAGCATATCAAAAACTTACTGATTCTCACTTTCCCCATTTGTAAAGTAGTATTAACAATTTCTCCTTCATAGGCTTCTCATAACAATAAAATGAGACAATGCACATGTACAGTGTCTGGACACAGCATTCTTTAATAAGGGCTAAGTGTTGCCTATTTAGACACTAAAGCTTTTTGAAAGTTATTCAACACAGTAAGTTAAACATTAAATAAACACAGTTTATCTAAAATTATGGTATTGGTTAAAATGGAAAACTATTTAAAAATACAATTTGAAATCAAAAAATATTAGTCATCGGGGAGCTTCCACAGTTACTAGGCAGTTATGAGTTACCTGCCCAAGGGAAGGAATTGAAAAACTGATCCTAGGAAATAATGGAGCATTTTTGAAAGGAGTGTTACTATGTTCAGATTTATAAAAGGTGGGAGAAAAATCAAAATTGCAAATGCAGTTAAAGGAAGATTAATTATTTTATATTTATCTCAGAGCAAAGGACCAAACTGGGGAACGTGTGTTAACCACGGTAATCACCTTGCAATCTAATCAGGAAAGGATTTGGGGTATTGTAAAATCAGTGCAGTCTTCCTCTTGGGGCCCAAGGCAGTGCTGCATTAGGTTTCAAAGGGACAGATGTATAACAAGAAGCACTGTTATTACTGCAAAGCCATGGTTAGAGTCTAGAAGGAATACTTTTACTATATTGATCACCTCTGGACAAAAAAGATATTACTGCCCCAAAGAGGGGGCACGATGTCACAGCAAAGCACCAATTCCACTCGATCTCAAGAAAGTAAATTTATAGGAGGAAAGGGTGAAAACAAACAGCTAAGTCACACTTGGGAAAAATATTTAAATAATTAAATATCAAGATAAATCATAATGTGTTAAATGTAAAAAAGGAAGACACATTAGTGAGCAAGGAATTTAAATACATGGCCCTTCTCTGCTAAGAGTATTCAAATAAAAAAGGAAGATGAAAGGGAACCCAATTTCTAGTTAAAAAATAATTATAGGCCAAGAGGACAATTCTTTTTCAAAGAATACTAAAGATTCACATAAAAAGAATCCCCCAAGACAGAGAAAAAAAGAATAGCATAGTTTCTCAAGTAGGCTTGAGAGGTAAGGAGTTTTATATCTTTTCACCTTCCAAATACATATGCTACAGTTAGATTTTAAATAGATTTAAAAATGAGACAAATATAAAACACAAATTGACAACTTAGGAACAACTTTCAGATTTACAGTTAAAATAAACTATACTTTTCATACATTTTTAGAGATATAGGTCTAGGTTAAATTTGGAACTTCTACCTAAAATCATCTCACTAGCCTTAAAGATCTATCAATTCCATTATTTTTTCAAACATACAAGAAAATGATACTGAAAATTAACTGATCAGTAAATCCTCAATTTTTGTTACAATTCATTTTTATTTATCTTGAGTGGACAGACCTCCTTAAGAAAATTACTGTAAGTGTCTTTGAAGAAATACATTTTTTAAAAAAAATTGAGCCTGAGTTAGGACTGTTAAGAACAAATGTTACGAAACATCTATCCCATTAATTTCTCAAAACATGTGAACGTTGAAATAAAATACAGAATTTTCTGACATTTGCAAGATATTCATGCACCTTTGTAAACAAATATAATTTAGTAGCCTATTAAGAAATGGGTTTTCTGCAGTTCAATGCTCTACCACTGAGCTATACCCCCTAGACTTCGGGTTTTCTATTCCTATGTAGTCCGGTTTTCTTCTATTGCAGGAATGGTTCTCAAAATATGGCACCCTGCCTGGAGAACAGAGTCTCATTGATGACTGCAAAGTGATCCAAAATGTCTGTAGGGCCTTGTTTTACAATATGACATCTTTTAAAAAATATTTCTATAGGTTTTTGGGAGACAGGTGGTATTTGGTTTCATGAGTAAGTTCTTTAGTGGTGATTTGTGAGATTTTGGTGCACCCATCACCTGAGTAGTATACATCTTATGTATGAACTCATTTCCATTTCTCATATAGTAAAACTAAGGGAACTATGAAGTCTCCACATTTGTTGATGTTCCTTGTTATCACCAAGTTCTTTATTCAGTGGGAAAGTTTAAATTTGTGAATGCAGTTAAAAGGAGTTTGTCTAGCTAAGGTCTTCAATATTTAGGGACCAATGTACCACACACACTTCATAAACACAAAAGTAGAGAAAAACCTTAAATTAATCCCTTTCTGTTATGTTCCTCCTTGATATTTGGGCTCTTTCCTTGATGAACTAACCTTCCAGTGTTGCTGCTATCCTGACCACTCTCCTAATGCCCCGAACTTAGGGCTATAGTTCTCTGAGCTGGTTTACTCCATTACTACCAGGAGTGAGCCAGAATGTTTCCAGGAAAATGGTGCTTGGAGGCTTTGAGGACCAGAGAATCCCCTGTGTCAGATAACACTGTAAAGGCATGTTCAATGCCAAATTATACGATAGAAACACATTTGCAATCAGAAAATCTAGACAGAAGCTGTTTTTTCTCTATGTATTTAAATATCGTGTTTTAAAATTTAATGTTGTTTCCATATTGAAGTGCATTTACAAAGGAGGCACTGCAATTGTTTTGTGCTTGGGGCTCCAGAGGCCTTAATCCTGCCTTGGCTAAGGACACAAAGGGCAGGATTCTTAGTCAGTTATGTCACAGGTGAAAAATTGGGAGTTGTCTGCATGGATTTTATGCTTCTTTCAGCTGTTCGGAAATGCAACCCTCAAATTATTCTCTGCCGTAAGTCTTAGCTATAGGTGATTAAAAATAGACAGGGAGGAGGAAAGGATATAGTTGCAGTTTGCAGGACATAAAAAAATGCACATGCTGCTAAATTATGCAAGCCACGGAGAACACTTCTCACAGGTGTTCCACTCCGCAGAGGTTACTCATTTGCCTCCAAGTGCAATCCAAGGTGTTGACTGGAGACTTTAAGGGGCCCTCACTCCTTTCTCTGCATCTTAGATTCCTGGAGATACCAATACTTACCTGAGCCCAGAGGCAACCTCGACAATCACGCTGTCCCAACTCTGAAGTGCATGGCACTGGCAGCTGGGTGTTTTTCTCATGGAAGATTTTTGCCTCTGGAATTTCCTGCTTGTCCCAGTCTGCCAGAGCTCCATCTTACTGACCTTCAGGGACTCGTGAAAGACTTGTTTTCAACATAACCTTTATTGATGAGACGAGACATTAAGATCATAATTTTGGGAAAGATAATTTAAGCAATTATCATAGCTCATGTTCTTTTGGGTTAAAATGATTGAATTGTGGTGCTGTCCTTCTGTAGCAACTTCAAATAAGTTACAGTTTTAAGAATAAACACACCAGTAAGCGTCTGTCCTTAGTATTGAGACTGCCTACCTGGATGTGAAGATATTGGGATTCTAAAAATAGAAAAAACTGTAAATCAGATTTATGCCCTTTCTCACGCTGGTACCTCAGATATGCTGGTGCTTGCAATAACCCTACATTCCAAGGTGGGTTATGAACACAGCCTGCTCGTTTAGAAAGCTCTAGGATGGTGTGGTTGTTTGTCGCATCTCAAGCTCACCCTGGGAGAACAACATTGGCTTTGGCTGAACGTTAAGATATTTATTCTAGACGATTATGCCAATACATTAACAGCTGCAGGATTAATTATTTACGTAGTGAGTGTCAATCATCTGAGACAAGAACCAAAGAAAAATATTTTCAGATCATCTGGTTAAAAAAAAAAATCTCTGCTATATAACACAGCTGTCTTGTCATTTAGGACTCTCGAACTTCTCCCCAAAGAAGTAATCTCAGAAAACTGCTCTTTTAAAATTATTTTCCCTTTAAGTGTTCTAAGTACTTTCCCTTTCAGAACCAAGCACCTTGGCCATGTTTGCACTAATTTTCAGAAGATGCCCTCTACATCAGGGTAACCGATGACAGGTTTTAGTTTTGAAAACTTAAACACGGAAAAGAAATCCGGAGGAAAATGAGCCCCCCGCCCACAACACTTTCAGATCCGCGGCGAGGCTGCGTTGCCTTCTGCGCTCCGGGCCTTCCCAGCTCCGCCAAATATGCCGAGGTTGCTAGCTGTGGTCTGCGAGCCCAGGGGTGGTCAAAGAGAAAAAACAAATAGTTGGTCTGACGATCTCCAAGAAGAGAGTTTCACTCTGGGTTGACTAATATTGGACGCATCCGCCCCATTGCGGGGCTTGGCATCTCGGCTTTGGGACTTCGACCATTGCCAAAGATCTCTTCGGGGACGCGAGCCCCCGGGCTGAGGACCGCGGGAGACCCCTGGTCGGGACGGAGCCTCCTCTGGTTCGCTGTGCGCGCACGCCTGGAAAGGCGGGATTTAAGGCAGCGATGCTGCGGGAGGCTCTGCAGTGTCAACGAGCCCCCGAACGGTCCCGCCTCATTCCCTCTCTTGTGTGTGCCTCGCAAGTCTCTGCTTGGTAAACCGTCACAGCTTCGGCGCGCGAGAGTGGCGTTGGCAAGTCCAAACCCCGGGGTCCTCGGCCAGGCCAGGGGGGCGGGCGCGCGGCGGGGCCGGGCCGGGCGCGCCCAGCGGGCTCCGGGCACACGCCCCTCACCTGGGCGAGGCCCGGCGCGCAGGCGCTCAGTGCGGGGGCAGCGGCCGGGCGCTGAAGCCCCGCGCGGGCAAGAGTTGGACAGTTCAGGGGCCGTGCCGGGCCGAGCTGTCGCCGGCGCCACCTCCACGGCCGCCACCGCCACCTCCTGGGCTGCAGCAGATCGCGAGAGAACGTCTGCGCGAAGCCCCGGTGCAGCCCTGGCGGGACCGCAGCAACCACCCGAGCGTGAGCAACAGCTTCCCGGCTGGAGGAGCCACTGCCCCACGCGCCCGCGGCCCGCGCGCCGAGGTAAGCTGCGGGCGCCCAGCCCAGCCCGGCGCCCCCGGAATGGGCGCCCTCTGCTTGCCTGGCCCCCGCCCGCCTCCGCTTAGCGAGCCTGCACCTGGGCGCGCCGCCCCAGGGAATGGCCGGGAGCCCCCCCTCCCAGTAGAGTTTGCACTTGCGGTCCCACTTGTAGAGGAGGGCGCCCAGGCGCCTCTGGCTTCCACGACCTAATCCTAACTCCTGCGAGTCCCTGGAGTTAGGATTAGGTCGTGGAAGCCACAGGAGCAGACTCCTCAGTTCCCCAGGGTAGGCTCCAATTTCCAAGGACGGATGGAGAGGAGAGAGGACGAGGAGAGTGCCCCGCTGTGGTTAGCCGCAGCGCCTCGTCACCTGGGCTGGAAGTTTGGGGTTTGTCTTTCTCTCAATGACCGGCAAATGGGTAGTTAGGGGACCGAGGTGTGAGAGGAGGGTAGCGGTCGAAGCTTGGGGTCGTGGGAGAGTTCAGAAGGTCCCCAAAGTTTGCACTTGTTGGAAGCCCTGAGGGGCGGCCTCGGACACTAAGCGCTGGTGAAGGTGTCAAGGAAGGGTGGGAGGACACTGTGGGACTGCGGAAGGGACGAGGAGAAGGGGAGGGGGAGGACCATCTGTTTCGCCACTGTTATGTGCGGGGGCCCGTGGGGAGAAGGGAGAACTGGCAGGACGATGCTTCCCTAGACTCTGGAGGACAAACAGTTTTTATGGTGAACCTGGATAGGGAGTGCTGTTCTTCAGGGGAAATAAATTGCCAAGAAGTATCCCCCCTCTCCCCACACCCATGAATACAAAATAAACGCAGTTTTGGAATGCGCTCAAAAGTTCTTGGGTTGGGAAACGTCTTCTTTCATTTTCATACAGAGATGAGGTTTGCATTTCCTTTTGGTTTTGCTTTGCTGAGGAATATCACACCAAGGGGAATGCAAACTTTGTCAAGATGTAGTAGCAAAAGATGTGCCTATAGAAGGAACAAAACATTTGTGTTATAGGGCCCAGCATAAAGCGTGGAAACTGGCAGCTTCCACACAAATCATGAAACGGTAGGAAATGCATTTATCTAATTAACAAGAAGGCTTTTCATAAAGTCAATAAGCTACATCTTAGATAAGTTAAAGGCTTTGGCTTGAAAGAACTCCCTTAAATGTTCCAGGGCCAAATTTCATCGGTTTTCAGAGTCCTTTAATCTTATTTTGATGCCATATGTGCATTGAGTATGTGATGCCCCTTGCCTGTAACAGATAAATGCCTTTAGAATGCAAAATACAGCATTGCAAGTTCTGTTGCTTGAGGTTTTTAAGATGGAAAAAAATGCTTACTTGATCAAAGTGTTGGTTGTTTTTTCAGATTCTATATTCACATAAATTAAATATTTGTGGATTTATAATTTACACTCTTACCTATTTCCAAAAGTGATTTGAGGAAGCTTGGGATAAAAACCACAAACCAAATAGCTGTTCTTGTAGATCTCCTTGACCTCTCTTGGATGCATTAGTAGCAAAATGCTTTGGGGAAGGTGAATTCTCCTAACAAAGGAAAAATTACTGTCCATGTTGGAATCATCTTGGTGATATTAATGTTTTGCAGCCTAATTATGTACTTTGTTTGCAGTATATTATTTTACATTACATAAGTAATGATCTCTTTATAGAAGTTTAATAACCACTAAGTATTATCTATATTGAAAAAAAGTTGATATTTTACAGTATTTTAACAATATACAGATTCACAGAGCAAAAAGAAAAAACAATGAATTTAATGTATTTTTCTTCAACTGAGGTACAAAGACAACCAAATGGAGGTGTCTCCTCTACAGTCAAATCAGAGACGGAACTGTCATTAGTACTTGTCACCCAAATATGGCCAATTAGTGAGACCTGTCAGCAGCTGGAGGAAAACTCTAAAAAGTGTAACTACTAAATGAGGATCGATCAAAGCACATCAGGTGCCCTCAGCATTCTTTTTCTCAGGCAAGTGACCTGATTCAGAGAAAAAGAAAAAAAAATCTTTCAAAACAATTCTGAAAGGTGAAATGCCTATATAGACTGATGCTATGTGCAGTTGGGCACCATGAAAAAGACAAGGATCTTAAGTCCTTGGACTGGCCACCCCGCCTCCGCTGCCCTTAGACTTTTTTTTTTTTCCCCAGCTGAATTTGAAGATATCATTGCTTGATTTTTAACAGCAACAATTTATATTTTAAAAATTGAGCAATTAACTTCTTACAGGAGTGAGTCTTTGTTCACATAAATAAAGAGCAAAATTTGCTCTGCTGTTCCCATAATATCCTATATGTCTTCAAAGATCTAAAGAACAGGGAGTGTGTGTCTGTCCTAGTTTCCCACCGCTCTTTATGTGCCTCTGGTTTTTATTATAACCGCTCCATGCCATTTCATTATCTCTGTTTTTCCACCCCCCCCCACCCCACCCCACCCAATTCCTGTCTCTGTCCCCACTGTGTCTCAGTATGGTCTTTTTACCTTTTCTTTTTCTTTCTTTCTGTTTTTAAAAAAAATTGGGGGGATTTCTCTTGATCTCTGTGGCATAGATTATAGGTTATCTCCTTTTTGCTCTTTTGTATGTTACTTTGTATTCAGTTGTTTCTTTTTATTAGTGCTAGATTATTTCTTCCTGAAGTGACATCCTAGCTCTACTCTCCCTCCAAAATTTTATATTTACATTTTGAACCACCTGAGAGATAGCTTTATATCGCTCTCAGGTGCCTCAACTCTACCAGGTCTAAGTTCTAATTAACATCTTTCTCCTAAGTGAACAAGGGTGACTTTGTGTCCATTTTAATATTTCTCCTAGTCATTGATGACCCTCCCAGTATCTTTGCTTTCCACATAAAATTCACAAAGTCCCACAGACTTCATCTCCACGATGCTTTATGATGCCTGCTTCTACATCTTTCTATTCCCATGGTGGCTATTTTTTTGTCTTATTATCTCTTTCTAAAGGCTATCACAGTGGCTTCCTGACTCATTTCCCCTCTCCATTCTCTCCCAATTGATTTCACACTCAGTTTTGCAGAATAAGCTTCGCAGAAGAGAACCGAGCTTAATCACTGGCTAGTAAACTTTTCCTTAGTGTCCTACCAAGTGACATATAAACCCCTCCTCAAACAGTGAAGACCCTCTGCAGTCCAGCCTCAAAGTAGTGCTGCATTTTTTTTACTTTGATCTCATTGCTTGGTTGATCCAGTCATTAATTTATTAATTTATTCAGTGAATATTTGAGTGCCTACTACATGACCAGCACAGCGCTAGGTGATCATTTTAAAAGCACCATATGTATTGGCTCCATGATACATTTCAAATATTATTTTTCAATGTTGGAATCTACTATTAAAATATAATCTTAAATGGTTGGAATGGGGTCCTAACAATCCCACTAGCTCCCCCTCCCTACCCTTGGTAGACTTGAGGTGTCATCATAGAGTCCCAAGTCTCCTTGATACAATTTGAGGCTTCTCTAGGCTGAAGGCAGTGTTTCCTTAACACAGCAGGTCTCTGAGCTCTGTGTCGTTGCTTATGTTGTTCCCTCTGCTAGGAAGGGCCCTCTCACTTCCCTACAATCATTTCCACTTGTCAGAGAGTCAGTGCAATTGCTACATGCCTCCTGATCTCCCTCTGCACTCCAGCTTTTGCTCCAGCAAACTGTTATATTTTGCTGGACCTCTTCCCTGTGGACTACGAGTCAGAGTCTTCCTGATATATATGTGCTTTCTGCATTCTCACCTAAGAGCACTGCACCAGCGTTGCCTAACATGGGACCTTCATTTCCTGAAATACACAGCTCAGAGCCTGTCGTATCATAGGACATCAACAAA
Organism: Macaca nemestrina; assembly: GCF_043159975.1. Classification (NCBI taxonomy): domain Eukaryota; kingdom Metazoa; phylum Chordata; class Mammalia; order Primates; family Cercopithecidae; genus Macaca; species Macaca nemestrina. The sequence continues at coordinate 77,780,051 of NC_092135.1, read as the reverse complement.
TAATTTAACTAGTTGGATTGAGTTTTACCCAGTTCTGTAGTCCCAATTTGTGTAATAACTGTTTTTTATTAACACCTCGACATGGTTTTTATAGTAGAACCAGTGCTTCTTAAATTTTAATGTGCATATAAATCATTAAGAAAATCCTATTAAAATGCAGATTCTGGTTGAACAAGTCTAGGATGAAGCCCAGGATTATGCCTTTCTCACAAGCTCCCAGGTGATTTTGAAAGAGGTGATCCTTGAACTGCGCTTTGAAAAGCAAGGCAGTAGATGATGCTTAACAGGTTTTCTAGCAGCCCCTGCCTCTCTGCCTGGAGATTTTCTACAGTTTGTTTTTGCTTCAATATTATTTTCTATTTTGAAAGTACTGTGGGCTTGGATATGCTTTCCGAAGCTGAATGGAAGGTTTGTTTATTCCCTTGTATTTGTACCTCATTTTACTGATACATGATTGCAGTTGCTAGTTCTCCTTACTACATTTTTCTCTGGCCAGTTGCGTTGCTTTGTTAAATATTCCTTCTCATTTCCCTATTATTTGCAGATTGCAGATTGTGGCTGTTCTCCTTTCCCACTCTGCTTTGACTTTTTTTTCTCTCTCTTTTTTGTCTCTGCTCTCTCTATTTCTTAAAATTCTCTTCAGGTGCCTTGGCTGACTCTATGCCCCACCTGTTTTCCTACTGCTTCCAAAATTTTTCAGCAAAAGGAGCACTGAAATAGGGCGCAGGAGACTCAAGCTCTCCTTATTGCTAGGGTGAGATGTTGAGCACGGCTGTTTCTTTTCTGGGCTCCTGTATCACTTGTAGATGAAGGGCGTGGGTTACCTCCTGGGTCTACTTAAGCACTAAAATGCCATGTGGGATCTGCACGTGGGGCAGAAGGAGGAGCAGGTTGAGGGGAGGAAACAAAAATCTTCTGATGATGCTGGTGCTGATGTATGCCCCCGTCTGGTGTTCCTGTTTCAGGTTCCTGTTCTAGATAAACAACTTGAACTTTAGTTGTTATTCTAGCACTAATTGAAGAAATATTCCTATTAAGAAAATGAATATTCCTTGGTATCCTCTAATCCAGTTGTTCTCTCTCCTGGATTCACACTGTAATCACTTCAGGAGCTTTAGAAAAACAGTGATGCTCTTAGCCATCTCTAGCGGATGGTTTAATATGTCAGTATTTTAAAAATCTTCCCCTTTCCAGCCTGGATGGAGAGCTACCTGGTCTGTAAAGGCAGTGTAGTGTGGTATTTAGGAACACAGCATTTTTCCAGATCAAACCATGGCTTAGCCACTCACCACCAGATTTGAGAGCTTGGGGGCAGGGGTTACTTAACTTCTTTGGCCCTCAATTTCTTCATCTGTGAAATGGCCTGACTTGGTTATAGGATAATGTCTCGGGAGCCAGCAGTAGAGTACTGTGCACACTGTGGTTGTTCAAGAAATGGTAGTAGCTGTTTATCACCATAATCATGCTATTCAAACTTACTGCATTGGTTACGGGTCATCTTGCCTTAGCCAAGTTAACACTTTTCTTGCCCCCCTGGTCAGTTTCAAGATATTCAGTACCAGATAATCAGTCTGAAAAGAAATGTATAAGCATATTTTTTAGAAGTCAGTGAAAAAATACGGAAGAAAGCATATATACTAATAAAAAACAATCACCCTTTTGCTTTTGATCTATTTGGTGCCACATCAATTCTATGATCTCATAAATAGCAGAGATGGATTAAAATACATATATACTAGTACAAAAGATGACCAGGCTTTCATACCTACTTTATGAAAAATGACTTAGTCTTTTAATAAAGACAGTTCTATCATCAACAAATAAAGATTGAAATTCATGGACCTAACAGAGCATTTTATTTTGGAAATAAATATGAATGTACAAAGCATTTGCATTTCTGAGTTTATAATGGGAAATGGAATTTAAAAATAAGAAAAGCACAGAGAGAGAGCGATATCCTGTGCTATGCAGGCTAAAGCTAATCAACTTTTTCTTTTCTTTTTGGCTGAGATTCTGAAATAGCCATTATGTTATTATGTTATCATTATATCAGCAAAACGAAGATTAGATAAATGGACACAAACAATATTAACTGGGGCCCATATTCCACTTTTTTTTCTGTACACATCTGAAAATAAATAAAAGGTGCTCTGTGATTCCAGTGGGCCTGGCAGAGTTACTCAATCATGATTATCAGAGATTGTTATGCTTATATCCTTTGCATGTGAAAGAACTGTAGATGAGTACGGTTTTTCATTGTTTTCTCTTGGAATAAAGTTTCTTTTCTGTATTATTTACTTTAGCTTCAAGGAGAATATTTGCAGTTAAATCTTCACCAACAGCCTAATATTTATTTTCCATACTGTGATGTGATGTGTACTTTTTTATAACACAATTAAGAAGACGTGATGAAATTTTAAAAAGTACTTTGAGCTACACTAAGAAAAGGCCCATTGTGAGAGATAATGAGTGAATTCTTCTAAATCTTTGCTTAGTATACCAGTGTTAAAATTGTGTAAAATTCTACAGAGAGCTGTGATTTTTGATGTGTATTAGTTAAAGAGGTCCATCAGACGAATAGTGTAGTAAACAAGGTTTTCATCGCCTGGAGGCCTGGACTCTTGGTTGGCTTACACTGATTTCGAGCCAGGGCTCAGCTTCAAATTCCTCTTAGGCTTAACAGATTCCTATTCCTGTGAAATAGGTTGGTGCAAAAGTAGTTACAGTTTTTGCCTTTTTTTTAATGGTAACCTAATAATAGGTAAGGATATGGTAATGACTACCATTCATTCAAAGACCATCATTAAATCAGTGTCATTGTATGTTTAGAGTTAAAAGAGATCTTTGTACAAAATCTTCACTGATAAATTAGAAAAATGAGACCCAGAGAATTTAGAATATTTAAAATTTGAGTCTAGGGAAATTAAATATTACAAGTAAGAATAGAAAACTTCCAGCATTAACACTAGCATTTAAGCTTCACAGAGAAATTGTGTGGACCCTGTGATTTCCTTAGATTTGATACTTTGGATGTGAAAAAACTTTTTCTCACAGGCTGAAGTAGAAGGTAAAACTTACATGGTATGAAAAATCTAATGCTTAGAATAACAGCACAAAAATGCCATTGTTTGTATACAAATACGCATACTCGTATATAAACACAGCCATTTCAATTTTATATATATGAAATTTTCTTTATTTAAATAAATTAGCCATTGTGCATATTCTTAGACATCTGGAAATGCTGATGATTAAACACATCTTAGTCCCTGCATGTGATGCACTGTTGAAGATGGGAAGTAGCAGAGCTTAAATGTTGAGTTTGGTTCTGGAGTCATACTTTGTGGATGCAAATTTCCGTTCTATTTATTAGTTGTGTGACTTTGACTAAGTTACTTAACCTCTCTGTGCTTTAGTTTACCAAGTTTGAGAGATAATGAAAGAACCTTCCATGGGATTGTCATCAGATAAAATTAGATAATGCACATAGCATACTTCACAAAGTTCTTGGCACCTACACTATACTCATAGGTAGCCATAATTGTACATTATACAGTTTAATTATTAATATTAAATACCTATAGGTACACTGATTTCTTTGCCAAGATAACTTCTGCAACTCTGACTTTTACACCTTCAGTTTGAAACTTACTAGGTATTTTTTAATTGTGTATTTTCTGTTTTCTCATCTGCCTTTCCTTGTTTACTTTAAAAGAACAATGAAATGAAAGAGCATAAAAATGTGGAATTCTAAGCACTACAAGGACTTCTGAAAATTTATAACCATATGAAGCACAGGTGCACTTGGGTTCTTGGACTTTTGGAAGTCCAAGTAACTTAACACATAGCTTCTTGTGAATATGCTTTCTGAACTTAGTACACATGTGTAAACCTGGAATGTTTGGAAATGACCCAAGTGAGGGAGTGATCCAGGTAGAGAAGCCAGCTTATGTAAACAGGGTCTGTATAACTAAAGCAGACTCATTTAAAGACAGTCTTTTTTTCAGGCACTAGAATTGTATTAATAGTTGGATAGTCACCTCTCCTGGGTTCATAGGCGTTTGTTTTCACATCCAAATTTGATTTTGTAAATTGGAATATAGAAAGAAAAATAATTTGTAAGAGAAAGATATCATTGGCAAACTGTGGGGAGGATTACCAAAGAGCTTAAGTCCATATATACCTCATTACTACATGTGTGGTTCTTAAGGGTCAATCTAACTTTCATAGGAATAAAATCTTCAAGACTCAGAATGAAGAAGGCAAGATTTAGTCCCGTTCCTCTTTTGCATAGTCATCTTTTCTCCCATGCTTGTGGTCATCAAGCTGGTTCGAAAGCCATCTCTAGTGTAGTCATTATTGGACTTTAGCCTGTGAAAGAAGACCTGGGAACTGGCTAAAGATACAGATTCATGGAATTAACCCTTGAAAGCTCTGACTCACTAGGTCTGAGGTAGGACCCAGTAACTAAGTATCCCAGGTGATTGACAGACCACACTTGGAGAACACTCCTACCTTAAGTTGCTCTGAGAAATCACCCACGTGGAACCCGTCATGTGTGAATTCTGGAGAACCAGTCTGTGCTCTCTCATTGGGTATTCCCTGGCCTTCACCTACAGGTTTTAGTCCATGATGGGCTTCCATGCCAGCATGAACCACTGGACGCCTGCCGCAGTATCTATGTGAGCTCACTCATGGTATATGGATTCCAGGGCCCAAACGTAACCCTGCAAAATCTAAGAGAGGTGGTAGGGGGGTGAGGTGCTGGAGCCAGCAATTTTTGGCTACCAAGATGATAATTATGACTACATGGAGTTTCACCTTGGCCTCCATGACTCACAGTCTTTTTGTAACCACATGGATGGCAGTGACCAGATGGATAGTATTGAGACCACTATGGCTATTGAATGTGAGCAGTATCTCTCCCCTTGCAAGTCTGCAGGCTGCTTTTCCCTTCTCTGCATCCTAGGAAAAGCCATTTATTCTGTCCTTGTGGTTTTATGGTGAGAAATAGGCTCCTTTCTCTATGGTCCCTTCCTGCCTTCCCTTCTCCATAGCTGCCAAGTGGAGATTGAGATGACTGTGCCAAACGTACAGATGTGATGGTGCACATTCACACTGCTGTTGCCCTGGCAGAGACTTCCTCTTTCAGCCCTTGCAAATCCTTGAAGTCTTTCTTGCCTCACTGCGCATAGCTTTCATAAACAAGGTTTAAATTTGTCGAGAATTTCACAGGTTTTCAGATCTGTTGTCTTTCTTTTATATTACACTGGAAAATGAACAGTGTAATGTACTCATAACTGGCATGGGTCAAAGGTAGTCTGATCTTTAGGAAAATTTGATTCTTGAGATCACATTTCTGAATTATTAATTATAGCAAGAAAAAATGTTTACTGTGTATGGGTAACAATTCTTCTGAGTCTTCAGTGTGTACTTCTGTAGATCCATTTACAGTTGCAAACTATAGAAATTTTTCATGTTGCTATATGTAATGAACAAAAATGACATTAAAAATTTTGAAGCATCTTGTCATGAATAGCTCTTACTCTGATCATTGATTATTTTAAAATCCAGCAATAGTGTTCTATCCTGTGAAGTAATGCTTTATCTATAAAACCTCAGAGAGTGATTGAGAGGAAGGTGGCATAAAGTGACAGCTTAGCATTTTCTTGTTGTAGGGTCATGTTATGATTGAACCCTACATTCAGCCTGATTCAGCCCTCATAGATGTCAACTTTCTTTTCTTTTTATTTTTTAAGAGACAGGGTCTTGCTCTGTCACCTAGCCTGGAGTGCAGTGGTGCAATCATATTTCGCTGTGGCCTCCAACTCCTGGACTCAAGTGACCCTTCCACCTCAGCCTACAAAGTAGCTAGGACTACAGGTGTGCACCACTATGGCCAGCTAATTTGAAAAATACCGTCCAGGTGATATCTTCCTGTGTTGCACAGGCTGGCCTTGAACTCCTGGCCTCAAGCATTCCTCCTGCCTTGTCCTTCCAAAGCATTGGGATTACAGGCATGAGCCACTGTGTCTGGTCTCAACTTCTTTCTTTAGCTGTAAGGAAGGGCTCAATGGTAACTGAAGATATTGGTGAAAGGGGTGATTGACAAAATGGTTGACCTACGCAGAAAATGATAAAATCGACCAAATTAAATGTGAGAGGGAACTTTGCATATAGGAGATGTCAGACTTTCCAGATCTTCTTAAGAGGCAAATTACTGGTCACATGGCAAGGTTATCTTCTACCATTAAGGAAAAAATGCAAAATGAAACGTCTGAACTGTTGCATAACGCTAATTATGGTGGTAATTTGAGGAGCCCTCCACGGGATGGATTTTTAAGAGTCTGCAGGGCCTGTGTTTAATTGGAAAGGTCATACCCACACTAAGGATCTCTCGGTCTAGCCCACTTTTTCTTCTCTCTCAAGCCTTATTATAACCACAAGAAAGTGTGTGCTAGGATCATGATTTCAGCACTTGTTGAAGCCACTCTAAGCAGCCTCACATGATGAAAGACACAAAGCAGAATCTGTGTGAGTCTCCCGCACCTCCCTGGCTGCTGTTTCTTAACCCCCTTTAGCAAGAGGACAGACAAAGCATGTGCCTCCCCATCTGGTTCTGAATAAGAGAAGGCTTTGAACAGACGTGGTAGTTGCCTGCAAACACTTGACGGGATGACATGTGGACAAAGAAGTAGATTCATTTTCTGAAGTTCCAGCAGGCACAACCAGATTCAGTGGGTGGGATCATAGGGAGGCAGATTTCAACTCAGTATGAGAAAGAACTTTCAGACAATTCACTGTCCAGTAACGATATGACTGCCTTGAAGTTTCATGCTCCCTCTAGCTGAAAATATGTGATGGATGAGAGGATCAGCAACTAGACATAACAGAAGGAATTCTTGCATTGAGTGGAAGCTCAGTTGAGCTCACTGCTACAATCTGTCCCCTTCTTGTCATTATTGATAAAATAATTTGAGGAGTGACTACAGGGAAGAGGGATATGTAAAAAGAAAGGAAGTGAGAGAGGTGTTCCTGAACCCCTTAAAAGATGACAGAACAATTACTTCACCTTTCCCCCCAGCTTTTTATTATTTTTCCAACTTTTGAGCACATTGCACTTATTGAACACCTACTATATGCCAAAGCATTATCTCATTTAACAGCAAAAGGCACAGATCCCAGTGTGTTCCCTCTTAGCCAGAATTCTGCAATTGTTTGCTACCCTTCACACAAGGGTCAAGTTCTGTGGTCGTCTTCAGTGACTTCTCACAGGTTGTGCTCCTTACCCATCACAGCTGAGCTCAACTCCTTGATAATCTTTTCATATTTCTGTTTCACTTTTTCTGTGTTTCTTATGGTGCTTGCAATATTCGATTGTAATGATATGTTTGTGTTGGTTTTTCTCACTGGACTGTAAGCTACTTGAGGGCAGACCCCTTGACTTATTTATCAGGTTAATGACTATATAAGTGTCTAGCAGATAGTAAATGCTAATGTTTATTGACTCAATATTTGATTGCTCCTCTCATCACACCACTCCCTCAAAAGAAATACCCATGATGACTTTTATCCTCAACGTTTGAAACTAAAAGGAAAAATACCGGAATATTCTTTGTCTTCTGGACCCTACCTTCCCAATACTAATCACATCCTCATTGCTTACCCCACCCATTCTATTTCAGGGATGGAGGGAAAGAATTATGCCAAAAAATCTCCAAAAGTAGAGAAGAGAAAACCAGCTATTATGCAACTCCTTCATCTCCCCAAATAGATGTGTGTTATTGGCATCACTAGTGGAAGGATGAGGAGGAAATCCTTCTTCTGCTTTTAACTAGCTGTGTAACCTGTAACTAGTCCTGTGACCACCTCATTTTTTCATTCATGATGATTTTAAGACTCATTCAGTCTTAAATTCTGTAATTCATAATCTCATTTCCCTTCAAAGGTTTTCTGAAGTCCTCTTGTCCTTTTCCTCTGCATGGTATTCTCCTGAATAACCACAAAGCCAAAATGATGCTGACAAGGGAAGCAGTGTTGGGCTTAGAAGCTTGTTTGGGAGATGGCATCGGGATAAGACTATATTCTTTATGATCTGACACCTCCAGATTGAGTCCCTGCTGTATGACCTTAGGCAAGTTATAAACATATTTAAACCGAAGATTCCTCTATTGTAAAATGGGCACAATGTTATGTATCTCATAGGACTGCAAGGACTCAATCAGATAGTGTATATTAAGTGTTTTCCTGTTCCAGAAAGCTGATAAACCCTTAGAAATGATAGCCGCTATTATTTGGAAATAGTCCCCTCTCTTTTTCTCTTCCTCTTTTCTGCAACACCTGAAAGAGACCAACACCCAAGTCCTGAAGAAGTTTCCTTGGCATGGGTTTTGTTGTACTCTTGAACATCGTTTCTTCTTGTTGTAGACTTAGTAGATGACAGCCAAGTTTCCTTCCTGCTGAGGCATTCTGCTCAATATGTACAATGGCCAAAGGAGCAGCCCATTTCATAGTGGTTGAGACTGTATTTATTTTAACATTTGCATAGAAGACACAAATGTTACTGAGGAGACTCTGGAAATGGATGTGGGGTCATATATCTTAATATCACATAATATATCTCACTCAGATCAAAATTCCTTTATTTGAAAGGCTTTGACTGAGCAATGGTGACATAGCCCCTGAGCCTGACAATAAATAGACACCTTATAAAAATTTATGAAGTTCAGGTTGTAAAGAACAAACTGCACATACCGAGTAGTAGCTTTCTTATTAAAATAATTTCATCTTTAAGTGCATTGTCTCTGCAGTGCCTATCATAGAAGCTTTTGCTATGGCTAGATACCTCAACAGCCTGTAAATTTTTATATAGGCTTTTGGAAAGGGATGATCGGTTTACAAGATATGATTTTCTCATCTCACCAAATTAGATTATTAGAGATAGTGTCTCTGGATGTAAAATTTTAGTCCTGAGTAAACCTGTACCTCTGAGACACTGTGCAGCCTGCTAGCAGAGTGGAAGTGGAGCATAATAAATTTGCCCTGAGCCCATTTCTCTCCACATAGCTCCATAATTCATTCTTTGCTTGGTACCTATGACTGCTTTTTTACAGCAAATCAGTCTACATCCAGGCTGGCTCCTTTCATGTGCAGCACCTCCTCCTTGCTCCACACCTCGCCTCTTGGCATGCTAGACTCCTCTCAGTCTTCTTTCTAGAGCTATGTGCCACCATGGACCCTCTGTCCAAGCTGTGCATGATCGTATGCCAAGCAGTTACTCTAGTTATAGACCTACTTGTTGAAGTAGACTTTTAAAAACATACTCTGTTTCAAGTGGATTAAAACAAATAACAGCATCTGTGGACCACATCAGTATGTGCAATGACTATTTCACTTACTCTTTTCTGAGTCTCCTCTGAGGGGTCAGAGAAGGGGTAACCTGCTACTAATACCACATGCTTCTTTACTCTAGTCCCTTCCAGAGCATCCATCCATGCTGCCCTGTCGCCCCCATGGCTTCTCTCCCTCTCCTCTGGTTCAATGTTGCTTTGGTCCAATGGCATTGCCACTATCTGCTACTACAAAATCAAAAGTGGCTGCAAGGAACTTAGGAAAACAGAAGGGTTTAGGGAAGCTTTCTCCGCAGTGGAGTAGAGACAGCCATACAAAACTGGGAATTAAATACATAGTTTCTGGTCCTGTTTCCACTCTTAATTATTGTGGTGAGATTGGGCAGGGGATTTATCTTTAGTGGACCTCACTTTTGACATGTGTGAAACAAGTAGGAATAGGTACATTTTAAGAGAAAATTTTATTATGAACTATATAGACATGGAAAATTGACCTCCGTCTTTTCTTTTAATACAATAATTAGATGTCTTGAGAATAAGCTGGTAGAATCTGGGGCTTTGGAAGAGGAGTTATCAAAATAATTGTGCTACCCTGCAGGGTATAGTGTGGGCACCACTCAGAAATAACTTTGTGTAGATAAAAAAACTTTCTAAGTTATCAGCTATAGCCTGGTCATAGGGCAGGCACCTAGCACAGCAGTTTGATGAAGAATATAAGAATGGAATGTGTAGCAGACAAGAAGCAGTGGCACCCAATTTGTCAGTTTTAGGGGAAGAGTATATTTGTGTTCTTCAGCGATTGTAAACACTGTTAACTAAGTAGCTTGTTAAACTTTTACAGAATGCTTCCACTGCATTTATTTATTCACATTCTCTTTAACTCCTTGAATTTGGTAAGAGCCTTTATTTCTTGCCTACTTTTATAGAGGAAGAAACTGAAGCACTGACACATGCTATAATGTGCTCAAATGACACAGCTGTGTGGTGGCAGAGCAGGAGTCATGTCTCACAGAGGAGGATGGTCTCCTAGCTGCTCTAGGTGAGTCTGTGGACCAGCAGCACCAGGATCACTTGCAAGCATGTTAGAAATGCAGAATCTTAGCCCCTGCCTGAAGCCTACACTATCAGGATCTCTACTTTAAACCTTCAGGGGTTTTGTGTGCACATTAAATTCTGAGAAATACAGTGATCTAGTGGATACTATTGTCTCTACTAAAGACTCTTCTCTGTTTCATGCTTTGGGCACAGGTTTGGCCCTCTGGGTTCACTGAGAGGCCAGCCTGTACAGGGGAAGCATGCCTGAGGGTACCCCAGGACAGCTTCCTGGACTTGGTATGTGAAATAAAACAAAAAGAGTTGTCTTTATTTTCCACATAGGTAAATGGGCTATTTAGAACCACACAAATAGATAAGCAGGATACGCAATGCTTGTCTCATTCAAAGGCCTTGTAAGTTAGCTCCTGGGCAGCCCCCTTTCTAACATCACCACCTTGTGTTAGCAAATTTCCGTTTGAAAATATGCAAATGTAACAGAACAAGCCAGCAACATATCTGATTAAACATCTGAGTGATAAGAACAATTTAAACTAAGTCTTGTACCTGTGTGTCTAAAATGACTTTAGATGCTGAGACTGTTGGAACATGTTCTATTAGTTCGTGGTTCCAGATTCTGAAAATAGCCATTACAGATGTTTTATAAGACTATGGGTCTGAAATGTAAATGTAAAAATACTGAACAGCATCAAATTTGAGACCTAAAAATGCTGTAATTACTATTTTGACAGTCAGCAAAAGTCATCAGCTCCTCTAAGGGGATGACTTTCCATAACCAACCAAAAGTATGTATTCAGTCATTACCATGTGCAAATATGCCAGTGAAGAGAATGTAGTCTAAAAGAGAATTCTGAAACATCCCCTTTATCTTTCAAAAGAACAAGTTGGCTTTGAAAAAATCCTGCTAGCCACATGACATGACAACTCTTAACAGGGTCCAGATAATTAAATGGGATGGACAATAGTGACCCATTTTGTTCTAAGATCTCCAGGACCACCTTAAACATACTTTGAATTCTAGGGCATCTAATATACCAAGTTGTAAATATGGGATAATGGGCGATTTAGTTCTTGCATTCCTTAGGAGGTCTCTAGGATCTCCAAAATAGTGAAACTCTTGCCAGTTTCCTATTGTGACCATCTGAAAGGGTTATGTGTACACATGTTGCTTTGCACATACAAGCTCAGAATATGGAACAAGGGCTGCAAATATTTACAAATGAGTTTTGGAAAATATGATGTATGTGATCCATATATTTCTTTTGCATGTGAGGCAGGTGTGACATGCCCTTTGGATGATGACTTTATCCTTGATCCTTGTCCCCGTCAATTTTGGTGGCACTTGCTCTCAGATTTACAAGTAGAATGACATTTTTGTACTGGCTGAGTACCCTGGGTCTAACTGCCTACACTAACCACAGCCCACCTACTGTTGAGATTTTTCATCTTTTTAGACTGGCATTATATTATGTCACATTGTATATCACTGGTTCTTTAATTTTTTTCTTACCTGTCTTATATCCATCACCCTTCTTCAATTTATTGTATCGTACCCAATCAGCTCATATGACTCAAGAAAGAATTGAACTGGGAAAAGGCTGAATATTTCAGGAAACCTGTGGCAATAATTTGCTGTCAGAATATATATTTATATGGAGAAAATATTCTATGATGGACATCAGTTTATTCTTCTGATCATCTTAAAACATTTCTACCTGTAGGGCTATTAATTTCTGGATTGAGATAATCAATTGTATTGGAGCATCAGTCTTGTATGGTGTTTTGGTAGTGATCATTATGCTCCTGACATTCGGAAAAAAAGAATATCCCAGGTATATGGATACTGTACATGTCACCAAGACAAGGTTACAAAGAAAGACAATGGGATAAATAAGTCCTGAACATGGTTCTTTAAGTTTAATAGTTTATAGATGTTATCACTCATGAGAGGGTTATGATTTTACCCAATACTCTTTATATTTGGAGGACCCTTTGTTACTGGATTTTCAAGTTCTTAGAGTGATAGAGCTTGATATAAGTAGTGTTATCTTTTTTAAGGTCACAATGAAACAGCCTGCACATTTTTACTTGCCTGGAGAGTCATATTGATTATTTACTCTCTCTCCCAACCTTTTTGCAGTATCAATGAATCAAATGGTTTGATTTTTTTATTCAGATAATTCTTTTGGCTGAACAATTATGATGTTTTCACCTTGGTTTCCTTTTCTTTTCTTCCTTGCTTCTTTCTTTAATTTTAAATCTTGCTGAAATAGAAATAACATTAGTGATAGCAATCAGAGACTATGGGTTGCTTGACTGTGTGTGGTAGTGTTGTAAGCCCAGGACATGTATTATATTGTTTAATAGCAAGGTAGACATTATCATAGTCCCCATTTTGAAACTGATGCTTAGAAAGTTGAGAAATCTTTTTAAGTCATAAGACTATAGTGACTGACAGGCTATGACTGTGAACCAAGGCCTCACTGACTCTAGAACCCACCTTTATTGTGAAAACCATACTGCAAGAGCAGAAAGGAAATTTAAAAATCATTTAGTTCCAACTATTTTTTTTACAGATGAAGAAATAGGTCAAGAGAAGTTAAATTCTTTACCCAAAGGTCATACAACAAGCAAATGGGGGAGGCAGTTTCAATTGATGTCCATTTTCAAGGAGGTTATGCTGGCATTTTCTGTTCTATCTAATAGACCAACTTGGATCATGTATCATCTCTGGACCAATCTGCTGTAACAAGGAGTATGAACTCATTGTACAGAATTGTTCAAAATGGCTTGCTCCCTTCTTTCTGGGGGTTAAGGGGAAGGAATTCTTGTGACTGGGCAGAAACTGCAAAAGCTGTTCACTGAATGGGGTTGCTATCTCCCAGGGCTGGAAGCCCAGTTCTAGGCAGACTCCTGCAAAGGGAATTTTCCATGGTATTAGAATTCCTTTTTCCCTCAAAGTAGACAAAATTCAGGGTGTAACCAGCCTGATTTGATTGTTCTTTGCTCAGTCCACTCTCCAGGCCCTGCCTCTATGTTGAAGGTAGATTGAGTTTTACAGATGGAAAAACAGCAGCAGTCCTGAGACTGGCTGCCAAATGGGACAGAAAAGGAGGTGATCTGATGGGTTGTAGCATTCAACTGAAATGGCACATATACCAGTGCACAAATGAAGGCAATGAATGGTGACCCTCCTGAGGAAATAGCAGTGTTTTCCGTCACTGATTTAACAGCATTGAAGGTTTGGAAAAGAGAGAGGCAGCTACTGTGTGAGGTACTGCTTTTAGTATATACCTATGTCACAAGTATATGGATAATACATAACTCAGTTAGTATTTACCTTGCATAGTAATGCTTCAATATAGATGTGTGTCTTGATTGGATTTAAAAATATTATATTTTTCTGTTTACAAAATGAATCTAAACTTTTTCAAAGAAGGTACGAAGAAAGAAGTTTCGATTCACTGAGATATATATGCAGGTGGAAGGTGATTGGTTGTGATTTTTACTTTAGATGCACACTTCTTTTCCCTTTCCAAATAGTTAGCTAGTTCCCCTGTGCTCCCTTTGCCTCAGGGGAGAGTTGTGTTGCAGAGAGGAAGGAGAAATTGTCCATACTAGAAGAGAAGTGGCTTTGGTGTGCTAGTGGCCCCTTGAGGGGATTCTATCCTGAGAGGTAGGAGCAGCAGAGACATTTGGGAAGGTAAACAGGAAGATATGAAAGAATGGAAGAGAGAAATTGATTTTCTAAGGTTAGTGGATACAGTGGTCTGCATCTTTGGAGCACCGTCGATGCTGTGGCAGAACTTTGGGGTGGGGGATGGTGACACCTAGGGAAGCTGTATATCCCAAGCTTTGGCAAAGAATCCTACAGCACCTGAGGCAGGCTCCCTCCACGCCAAAGTCTGGAGAGCCTTTAGTCCATCGGTTTCCTTTTAAAAATGTAAATCCAAGCATGTTTCCCAGTAAAAGATAAGTTTGATGGCTTCTTACCTGCAGGAAATAGAGAAGAATATTTTAAGCAGATGAAATAGCATGTGCAAAACTATGAGGCTAACAGCACGTGGACTCTACCAGTGACTCTTCATCTGGATCACAGGGACTGTGCTGAACAGCTGGAGGGAGGGGTAAGGGCTGCTCATGGTGGCCTTGACTGCCATCTGGTGGGGTCTCTGTGGGCCAGTGACATTTCGTAGGAACATATGTAATTTTTCAAATAAAATCTTACAAGGAAACTCAATCTATGAAAGAATTAATCATGGAGAAGCACATCGGAGTTTCATGCCATGCCCTCCCCATACAACCCTGAGTTCTTGAGGCATCTCTGTGGGACCATAGCTGTGGATAATGGAAAACTCATATCTGATCAGATTTAAGATTTTATAAGATGACCACAATGGTGGTATGAAGATACATTAAGGGACAAAGACAGGGAATTTTAGACTGCATGCAAAGAGACCAGTGAATGAGGAGAAATTTCTGAACACAAACTGGTTATGTAAAAATAACTTTGTTTTTCTGTGAGTTTCAGTTTCATAGAATAGTGTGAACCTATTTGATTTGATGGCAGAAGTTTAGTTATATTAATAATTCAGGGTCACATTCTCCTTCTCTGACTTGGAACTAATCCCAGGGGTGTTTATATACATAGTAAAAACCACCGCTTACTCAAAATTTAATTAAAGAGCAAGTACTTCACAAAATTTAACTCATTTAATTATCATTGTAACCCTATGTGGTATGTACTGTCATTATCTCCATCTCACAGATATGAAGAAACTGAGGCCCAGAAAGTTGAGTGATTCCTGGGATTTAAAGCTAGGCAGCCTGGCTTTCAGAATGCTCTAGTATCTGTGTTCTTAACTAATTTAGCTGCAATGTGGAGGTATTTACGGGGAGTGTATCATTTTGTTCTTGAGAGTGATCAATCCTCTCTGGCATCCATCGCCATTGGGGTTTTTTGCTTTTAATCTCATCTGGTTCTAGGACATCATCCATGTATGTTGCTCTGGATCTTCCCAAATGATTCTTTCTACTACTCATGCCCTGCGTTAGGATAGGAAGAAATTCTCTCTAGGACTTAACCTAAACCAGTGACTCTCAATGGAGATTTTGCCTCCAGGAGACATTTGGTAATGTCTAGAAACATTTTTAGTAGTTACAACTGGGGATGGGGGAGTATATTACAAGCATTTGGAGGGCAGAGGCCAGGGATGCTGCTAAACATCCTACAACCCACATGAGGATCCCACAGCAAAAAAATTCTCCAGATCAAAATATCAATAGTGCTGAGGCTGAGAATCCCTGACACAGACATGAATTACATTCCAACAGTTTTATTTGCAAAGTCTTGCTTTCTTCCCAGCGCTCTATCTTGCTGGGTAGGCACAAGTTCCCTTTGTTCTTAGATCCCACCAAACCATCCTGGGGTTTCAAAATGATTCCTTTTCCTCCATCAGGGCTCAGTTCAGGGCTAGTAAGTGGGTTGGGACCTGGGCCCTCTTAATCTCTTGTATCAAAACTCTCCACTTAATCTCAGCCATTTTCCCCCTTTCTTCCTTTTATCTAGTCTGAATATAGACAACTTTGCTCTTACTCATCTTAGTCTTTCAAATCTATGGCCCATGAATTATTGTTCCCTTAACTTTTGAAATCCAAACTGTAAGAATTGATTACCTTTTTCTCCACCTTATGCGATGTGATCCCTTTCCTGGGGGCAATACATGCAGAAAGTCAGCAGACTGAAAGAAGTTTTGCAGAAATGCAGGGAAAAACCTTTATTTGTCCATGTCAGCATTTTCCAGTCTATATTCTGAGGACCACTGGAGATGTTAATAGGCTTTCTATGAAAAGAGGGAACTTCTCTCTAGGAATTCCCAAGTCATGTAAGCATTCTTTAAAGCTCAGAAAAGCAAATTATTTAAATTTGTTTATCCCAGGGCTTCACAAAGTGTTTGACCAGACAACTTTCCTTTTTTCATGGAATCCCTAAGAACATTTTGTGCATAGTTGAGAAATATTAGTCTATGTGATAAATGTGGCCTTTATCAACACACTGGCAGAGAGAAGAGTACAGGTTCTCGAGATATTAAAAGTTAAACTCACTAGTACTTGATGAATGGTTGGTGATGGGAGGTAAGGAAGCAAGAGAAATCAATGGAAAGATAAATACAGAAACTTCAAAATTGAAGGAACAAATTTTGTATCATTCCTTATATATCACAAAGTATTAGGCTCCAGGAATTTTTAAAAGTGTAAACCACCAAATGATGGTACTGAATTTATCTCTCTCCTGGATTATGGTAATGGCTTTCTAAATGGTCTCCTAGCTTTCATTCACTTCCTCTTCTAATTTCAACTCCACAAGGTCAGCAAAAAAATCTTTCTAAACAAAGACATAATCATGACGTTGCTCTTATCACAGAACTTTGATGGTTCAATTTTGCACAGACAATCCAAGCTCCTTTGCATAGTACTCAGAGGTCCTTGTCAATGACTTCTTGAATATGGATACATACAACTTAGGGTGGCAAGAAATGAGCGGCTCTTACTCAGCAAGGCCTCACTGTGTACCGCCAGTACTTATGTGCCTCTAAGGGACCTTGGGGGACAAGGCAGACTGGGCCGGGGGATCACGCATCTGTTCCTGCTCTGTGTGAATGCCTTGATTCCATATGCTTTATGAGTATATCTGTAATGTGACCTAATCATAGAATGAAGATGTGTGTGGTCCGTCTCTGCCTATGCGATTGTCTTCCATTTGCCCTTCCAGATCAACCATCACCCTTGTCTACTCTGTGCTCTGGGAAGCTGACCTCTTTGTATTCCCCTGCCCACTGTCTTAAAATGGGTTTAGCTAATGAGAAATGTTGGCGGGGGATGGGAGGGAGGGAAGAGATTGAGATCAGGGTGTTTATTCCCCAGATTCCTCCCTGGAAGGGCACCGCATCATGGCTGTGTCCTGAGATGGCCTCTGTTTCTCTCAAGGTGGCCTCTCCCACCATATTTTCTCTTCTCCAGGTTTGAGTAACTACCATCTTCTTTTCTCCCCTTGGGCGTAGTGGTGGTAACACACTCCTCCTTTAGCCCTTGATTCCTGCAGTATCCTTGTGGCTCCTCTACACTCTGACTATATGCTTGTAAATAGTTCTTTAAAAATAAACCCTCTCCAAATTGCCCCAACTTGAATGTTGTATTTCCTTCCCATTGGGACTCTCACTTATATAGGTGACCATCTGAAACACTGAGATTTTTGAGTGTCTGTGAATGGTAAAGATTTAAATGATGAAGAACTAAACAGATACATTATGAAATGTCCATTTTAATGTTTTACCTCATATTTCAAATATCATAAAATTATGCCATGGAATATTAAGTTTAAAAATAACTTTGAATAAGGATAGTATGCCTTTTTTGGCCCAGAAAGGTCATTTCTTTTGTGATCCATTGGCTAATAAAAATTAATGGAAGAGAGCTCTGAGTTGGTGTAAGTGGTGAGGAAGACTCCAACTGCTCACAGTTCTCTCTGGTAAGGTCCTCAAGATTAGGTGTGTTGGGAGGTTAATTGGAGTACAAAGACCCAGGAATCATCGAATGGCTCACTGGCTACAGCTTTTGTAGCTGGTTTTTGATGAATGCCAAATATGCTTTCAAGGATAGGTGAGAGGCTGTCAGCTGACCACAGCTACAGCTAAGCAGTTCTCTTCTGGATCCCAGTGTGAATCTTCTTCAGAAGAATTCTCCAGAAAGAATTCAGGTTGAAGGCCAGTTCTAGATATTTTTCCTCCTTCAGACTGTTTATAGGATTCTTTGTTTTTCTGAGTTAAGACAGAATATATAGTTCCAGGGCTAAAAGGACCACACTTTTGCAAGGAGCAGCAAAATGCCCCCTCCACCATTTTTTTTTTTTTTTTTTTTTGGTTTGCAATAATAACTGACATTTAGCTCTTAGTTTAATTATTATTGGTTCATATTTTCAGCAAAACTTGTATTTTGAAGGTAGTTTTATATAAATTAATTTCACCTTTTATGATTCCAGTCATGAAGAAGACTACAAATTGCTGATTATTTTTCAGAGAAGAGTGAATAGTGCTTAAATATGACAGACTAGAGATATCATGAAGCTTCCAGTATTCTTGTTAGCTATTTTTTGCTTATAGATCTAGCCTTATAGATATTTATATATCTATCTATATATAGCTTTACATTCCAGAGAAGCATGTGCTTTCCTTTCCTGAGGAATCTTGTTTTGGAAATGGCAACATAGCAAGCATTTCCTTTGGAGCTGCAGAGCAGAAGGAGCTGTATGTATTGTAACAGCGATACTGGGATGATGTGGAGCAAAGGATAGTAACCACACTTTCCATGTGATTAGAAGTGAGGCACTCTATGTGCGTGAAGATTGTGGTGTGAGGGGTAACAAGACAAATCTATTGTATAAGCAGCATTTGCTGTGCAGGCTTTCTTGTTTTGTACAAACTGAAGTACTAGCGTTGTAATCAGTGGTTCATGCTTGGGACATGTGATTAGGGAAGATCCAAGTAATCTTTTGAATATGTTGTTCTCAGACTGTGGTTTCTTTTAGTCTTCCATAGTTATTTGATCATGGAGAGAAATGTTTATCATTTTATTTGAAAAAAAGGATTTAAAAACAAGCACAGCAGTGGAACCTTGATCTGTATAACACAAGAATTCTTATTTTATTCACCTCTGTATTCCGGAGTGAAAGACTTTTTTTCTACACTGAACCCTGAGTAGGAAATATCAGAGATTTATGTTTTTAAAGAATTAATAAATAAATTGTAGGTATATTGTGCACTTCAAATTTTAGTTTCTTTTAGCTGTGATTCTGAAGTAGTGTTAAAGTGAATAAAAGATAAAATTTCGATTATAAAGCAACAACTCTGAAAATACACCTTTTTTTTGGTCATTAAATTGTAGTGATGATAGAACATTATTACCTTTCTTCTTTTAAACAACCTTAGTGTTTATATCCAACTCTACTGTTCTCTATGTGTTAGGCTACAAGCCTTGTTTTATAACTATAAAGAGCTTTAAAAGGAAAATAAGCTTGATATTTATTGTCGTGTCTAAATAAGATAATGAGTGTTTTCTTTTAAAACCACGCAAGCTCTTTGTTGTGAGGAGTGCAAATATAAAATGCGTAAACTCGAATACCCTCAAAATACCTTTTAGATGAAGCAGTATATTTGGAGGAGGGAAAACCACGGTGAGTCAGCTGTCTCTTCAGGCTTTGCTTTCAAAACAGTTGCTGACTTGTTTAGTGACCTTGGCCATGTTGGTCTTATTCCATTTTAGTTTTCCTTTTGACAAGTGAATTTCTTTCTACTAACCTGCTTTTCCTGAATGTGCTTTAGAAAACAGATGCTATATAAATACTAATTAACAATAATACTTTCTATGTCAGGAGTGAATTTCAGTCTGAAATGAGAACACAATTTGTCGATATTTCTTTTGACCTTGTAATCTTTACCAAAAATATAAAAAAAAAAATCCAAGTACATTTTAATGAAGTATGCTAGGGTAAATGATTGATAGTTCATTATAATAGAAATATTGTATTCCATATAGTTTCCTTTAAATATTAGCAGCTTGAAATTTGGCCTAGCAAGTTGGCAGCTTGAAAATCCCTGCTTTATTAGTTAGCAAATGATTCTGAGTTTTATGACATTTTATTGTCAATCTCAGTTTTTAGGTGCCTAGGAATTAAAAATTATATGCTCAGCTGACCCTTTAATTAGCTCTCATTCTGTCTTGTGTGATTTATAGCCTGGTGGCTTACATGTAAAAATGATATATGATTTAATGAACTGGAAAGGCAGAATAGGTTCCCACCTCTGATGGTTCAATGCTTTTCTCTGGCTGGTGACTGGGGTGCTGGGGGCAAGTGAAGCAGCAATTGGATTCCCTCATTCATTTATTGTTACAAGGACAGGAAGGTCCAGTTTGCTGTGATTGTTTGCAAGTGTACCTTTGTTTCATTAGAAAACACAAGAACCTTGATTCAGATATCTTGAAATAGTTTTTTAAAAGAAATATGAGAGAGGATTTTGACTCAGATTCTCTTCTTTTACATTTTTATTTTATTGCTCTAAATGCAAATATTCCAGGAGAAGCAATACAGAGTTTAACCTGCAGGGTGTGGCAGTGTTTTAACACTGGGGTCTATGAAGTCCACAGGTATTTATGAAATACATTAAACTGAGGATTGGGCTTACAGCAGTGGGTGAGAGAGGCAAGATCCCTTCATGAGAGAACAGACAACAAATAATAAGTAAATGCATAAATATGATAATTTCTCACTGTGTAATGTAGTGAGTATTCTGAAAAAAAACTTTCTGAAATTATTTTGGAACCCTCACATAAGTGGAATCATGCAGTATTTGTCTTTTGGTGACTGACTTATTTAACCTAGCTTAATATCCTCAAGGTTCATCCACGTTGTTGCCTATTTCAGAATTTCCGTATTTTTTTAACGCTAAATAGTATTCCATTGTATATATGTATCACATTTTATGTATCCATTCACTTATAGGCAATAGTATGTATTATACACTTAACGATTTGTGAAGAGGGCCTATCTCATGTGGAGTGTTCTTACTACAAAATAATAATCGTAATAACAACAACTTTAAACAAGGTGCTCTGAGACGTGTGCCAGAAGTGAGGGGCTAGGGTAGAATTGGTGTCAGAGAAGGCCTGCCAAGGGAGTGACACCCCAGCCAGGACCCACATGATATGAAGGGTCTAGAGGCAGAACTTCCCGAGCACAGGGCACAGAGAACACAGTTCCAGGGAAGAACAAGCTTAACAATAATGCCAAACAGAAAGAAGGAAGTGGGGATGGGGACTCATGCATAAGGGTGAGGAAAGGTAGGAATTGAGAACTGACAGGGGCAGATAGTGCAGTGCTTGGACAGCCACAGTAAGGAAGTGCCAGCAAGCGTCGTATTCCTTAGACCTTTGCTGTAGTTCTCCTGGCCCCTACCCTACCAACACATCAGAGGAGCTATGGTGCATGTGTTTAGCTTACGTGTATTCCATTAGGTCTAGGCCCCATCTGAATAAAATGGGCTAGAGAGTTCTAAGGCCAGAACATCTAAAAAGTTTCCTATTACTTCAAGGGTTTCCACCTTCCTCCTGCCCAAAGTTTTATTTTGAAAAATTACAAATAGATGGAAAAGTTGCTTAAACCCTTCACATAGGTTCAACAATTGGAAACAGTTTGCCACTTTTGCTTTATCTCTTTTCTTTCTGTATACACATTTAGTTTTGTTTTTGTTTTGTTTTTGCTAAAGCATTTCAAAGTTAGTTGTAGATATCATGACATTTCATCCTTAAATACTTCAGTGTATATCCGGTCATGTCCAGGAAATTTAACAATACAGTACTTTTATCTACTATCCAGCCTATGCTTACATTTTCTGAATTGTCCCAATTTTGTCCTTTATAGCTCATTTTTTCTATTGTCCTATTTATTTAGTCTCCTCTAGTTCAGAATAGTCCCCCAGCCTTCTTTGTTCCTTATGATATTGACATTTTTGAAGAGACAAGCCAACTAATCTGCAGAGTATCTCAATTTGGACATATCTGAAGTTTCCTCCTGAGTAGATTTTGGCTAAATGTATTTGGCAGGCATGCTTCATGGGTGATGTTGTGTACTTCATAGTATATAATATCAGGAGGCTTATGATGTTAGTTTGTTGATGATATTAAACTTGATTATTTGGCAAAAGTGTATTTGCCAGATTTCCCCATTGTAAAGATACCTTTTTCTCTTTGGCTGTCAATAACTAAGATTCTGAATATCTTGTTTTCTAATAGCCTTTCATCTAATGAGGTTAGCATCCACAGGTGCATCTTTCCAGAATCAGTTGTTACTATGGTGGTTGTAAAAATGATGACTCTCCATTTCTCTTCTTCCCTGTACACTCATTATTTGACTTACCTTTGTAAAGAAAAACTTTCTCCCCTGTCTTTCCTTTTAAAATATCAGTATGGACTCAGTAATTTTTAAAAAATGCATTATTTATCATTCACTCCTATCATAATACATTCTGATATTGTAATTGTCCCAAATTTGACTATTAAGAGCCCCTTCAGGCTGGTATTTTTAATTAGTTATTGAGCACTCCCCCCAACCCACTTTTTTTGGTCTAGCTTAGAAGGAGGTTCAGGCTCATTTTGTACTTTCCCTGCTCAAGATCAGCAATCACTGATTTCTCCAAAAGGTTCTGACTTCTTCCAATGGGGAACGGTATTTAGAAACCAAAATCTGGGAACTAGCTATGTTTATTACTATGGGGATGTTATTGCTTCCAGGGTGGGGGTAGCATTGCTTTTAGTGCTATTCAGTGCACACACATACATATACAAGATTATGAGTACTTACTGACACCTCTAATTCTTATCCCATACCACAGCATTCTTTTTTCCTTCCCTCATTCTGTAGCTGTATCTCCTCCCACAGAGAAAACCATGGTTCCAATAACATGAATGTATTACTATTTACTTGTTTGTGGCTGCAATAACACTCTCCCTAATTTTAGAATTGCTACACCAATATCAATACCAACAACAAACTCACAGAGTTCAAGGTCTCTGCAGTTCTTTTTGTCCTTAGAATATATTTCATTGATGATATAAAGTCATACACTATGTCCAGAAGTTACCTGCATTCTTTTTCTATTTTCTTCTGTACAGTTATGTTATTTATTGGATATATAATTAGGTTTTTTTTCAGAGTGAATTCAATTTTAGTTTTTCCTATCCTTTCTTATTTAAATTTAACTTTTGTAGTATGTAAAACATTAACCTGATTCAGAAGTCAAAAATGCATAAAAAGGCATATTCAGTACTGCCAGGTGTTTTAAAAAAATTAGTCATTTTTAGCTTTAAAATCTAGTAAGGCAACAGTGTGTATAGTAACCACCAGTGAATATGGCAGCTTTATCAAATGGCAGAAGGGGTATCAGTACATTGGTAGAACTCTAAAGGACCGTCCAAATAATAATTCTTCTTGGTTTGATTCTGCATTATTACTTTCTTCTTTAATTGTAAATCTTTTAAATTTATATCTGAGAGTTGTATACTAATTTTTAGCAGAATATCGTGTGTATGTTTTTTATTTTTTTTTAGGTGTACATCATCTATAGAGCAGTGTTTCTCTAGCTACCACATCTTATTTGTGAGATCTGAAATAGTTTCAAAGAAAACTGAAAAGAACATTTTATTTGTATGGTCTTTCTGTGTATTCTCCTGAAATAGTCAAAATATGGGCACATTTGGGGAAACAAAAACTGAAAATTGAAAAATGTGGTCAAATATTCAATTGTGTCTAAATAAAATTATACCAAGTATCTGACTGAATATATATACACATGTACATACATACTACATTTATACATATATACACACACATATACACGTACATACACTTTTTCTCTGGATGTTTTGTCTCTATATAATAAGGGCTATATTAAAAAGTGATATACTTTGAGAAATGTGAAATAATGGGTTGTGCAGATTTTTAAGAAGCTATAAATTAACCTTGAAAAATATTTTATATAACATTGTTATTTTCACCCCAAAGCAGAGGAATTTCAAATGAATATAACATTTCTTGTTGAAGGTAATGTCAGCAAAATCACTTCAATTCAGCATGGTTCATTTACTCATGCAACAAAAATTAATTGCATAGTGTGTATTTGGTTAGGTCTTGACTATTTTCTCTTAGCATATCTTATTTTAATTCTCGGATGCTTTGATTTAGTGTGGAATGTGATGATTATTATAAAATGCATACTTGGCCATTTAAGATCGTTATTTAAATCATTAGCCTGAAGATCATGCATACCCTGGAATCTCACAGGGTGGCTAGAGTGTGGATTTGTAAGCTTTTGAAAATGAGGTGGTGGGTTGCTTGACATCTGGATTTGCTTTCTGACTTGGTAGACTAAGGCAAGATGCCTCGAATAGTGCCCTTTCCTTTCCTAAAACCCAATAATTATTTTTGAAAAGTTCACAAAACTTGCTTTTATCTAAATTCCACTTTTGAAAGGTTTCTATACATTAACTTTTTTTACATGCAATACTGACCCTGGAAGTGTTAAGCTCCTTTCAGTCATTTATGCTGTAGTCTGATGCATTTTAATCTGATTGCTTTCATTCTAAATCCTAGAAGAGCTGTAGTGAGACTGCATTTTTAAAGGGAGAGGTGAATCTGTTGTAGCACATAGGGAACTTCAAGGAATATCCTAGAATGGATGCCTAGTGTACTGGGGAACCAAGGTGGGAGGAGAGGGAGAGGGCATGGTAGGAGAAGGAAGATTCCTTTGTCAATATAGCAACAGGCCAGACTTGTCCAAATCTCATCTTCCTAATCCTAACACAGTTTAATTAATCTGACTGCTGTGCTTGCTACTGAGACTTGTCGATGGAAGGAGGCTCTGCCACATATCCTCAGACCCACAGCTGGATGTTATATGTGGGCAGTCTTGCCTAAATTGAAATGAAACTCCACACCCTATCATAATTTGCTCATGCCTTATGCCTGAACTATTTCTTTCTGTCACAAGAATTAATAATCTTCAAGCTTCAAATGCATGAATCAGAGAAATAGCAGGGAGTCAGAGATTTTCTCTATCAGTCTCTTTGTGAGTCCATAAATTAAGATCTTAAGAGACAGATGTGCTTGGCACAGGAGTGGCAGAGCTTGGGCTACAATAATGGCCTCCCCACTCCTGATCCAGGCCTTGGACCCTTTGCCCAAATACCCGGAACTTGCTACTACTGAACTGACTTTCCTTTTTTCTCTTGGAAAGAGCATTTAAGCAAACTTGTGGGCCCATGAGAGCACTGGTATCTGCTTGCAAGGAAGTTTACTTCTGGAAAATTAGAGATTATATTTTCATTTGATGCAAGTATTTCCAAGTGTATGTATTTCTAAAGATAGGTTTAAAAAAATTTTTTTAATTTAGATGATAAGCACTTTTTTTTTTTTTTGAGACGGAGTCTCGCTCTGTCGCCCAGGCTGGGGTGCAGTGGCCGGATCTCAGCTCACTGCAAGCTTCGCCTCCCGGGTTTACGCCATTCTCCTGCCTCAGCCTCCCAAGTAGCTGGGACTACAGGCGCCCGCCACCTCGCCCGGCTAGTTTTTTGTATTTTTTAGTAGAGACGGGGTTTCACCGTGTTAGCCAGGATGGTCTCGATCTCCTGACCTCGTGATCCGCCCGTCTCGGCCTCCCAAAGTGCTGGGATTACAGGCTTGAGCCACCGCACCCGGCCGATAAGCACATTTTTACCTTTTTTTTTTTTTTTTTTTTCCAAAGCAACTTGATCCAGTAAGTTTTGGCATCGTAAGTGGAAATGTTCATGCAGTTTTGCTGGATCTTCACTATGGCAGTAAAATGCAATACAACACTGTGGTTAAGAGCGCAGAACGGAGTCAGTCAGCCTGCTATTTACTAGCTATGTGAATTGGAGAAAGCGCCTGTTGCCTTAGAAAACAAGGATACCTACCTCATAAAGTTATGTGAGAGTTAAATTAGTGTATAAAATTTGCAGCACAGTGCCTGGCACTTTGTAAATACATAGTAACTATTATCTATCATCATTATTATCATAGTTATTACTACTGATATTGCCTGGAAAAGGAAGTCCATACAGTCCAGGCAATAAAATTTTAGTTCAGGATTCATGTGCAACTTCTCTGTTTCCCATTTCATAAGTATTACAAATATTTTTACATATCTTTAACTGCCTGAAAATAAAAAATAAAATTAATAGACTGTAAGAGAAATTTTATATTTACAGAAAAATTGAGCAGAAAGTATAGAGAGTTCTTCTGTACTCCCTCTTTTCCCCTCATTCTCCCTTATTGTTAGCAACTTGCATTGGTATGATCCGTTTGTTAATAGTTGTTGAACCAATACTGATGCATTATTATTAACTAAAGGCTCTTGTTTGCATTCATGTTCACTCTTTGTGTTGTACAGTCTATGGATTTTGTGAGACATATATTGTCATGTGTATACCATTCCAATATCCTACAGAAGAGTTTCACTGCCCCGAATTCCTGTGTTCCACCTATTCATCTCTGCCTCCCTATCCACCAGAAACCACTGATCTTTTTATTGTCTCTCTAGTTTTGCCTTTTCCAGAATGTAATATAGTTTGAATCAGAGTGTATAGCCTTCTCAGATGGGTGTTTTTACTTAGTAATACGCATTTAAAGTCCCACTAAGTCTTTTGTGGCTTGACAGCTCATTTCTTTTTATTGCTGAATAATGTTATATTGGATTTACCACATTTTATCTATTCACCTTTTGAAGGACATCTAGGTTGCTTTCAAGTTTGGGCAATTCTGAATCAAACTTCTATAATCATTTTTTATGCAGGGTTTTGTATGGACGTAAATTATCCACTCATTTAAGTAAATATCCAGGAGTGCAATTGCTGGATCCCATGGTAAGACAATGCTTGGCTTTGTAAGAAACTGCCAACTATTTTTCAAAGTGCCTGAACCATTTTGCATCTCCACGGCAATGAATGAGAGTTTCTGTTTCTCCACATCCTTACCAGCATATAGTGTGGTCAGTTTTTGAGCCATCCTAACAGAATTTTATTCATAGCTATTCTAATAAGTATGTAGTGGTATCTCTTTGTTGTTTTAATTTGCATCTCCCTAGTGACATGATGCGGAGTCTTTCGATATGCCTGTCATCTGCATGTCTTCTTTGGTGAGGTGCCTATGCCGATCATTTTGCTCTTTTTCAATTGGGCTCTTTTGTTGAGTGTTTAAGAATTTTTGTATATTTTGGATACAAGTATTTTATCAGATATATGTTTTGCCGGTATTTTCTTCTAATCTCTGGTTTGTCTTTTCATTCTCTTAAAAATATCTTCTCAGAGCCAAAGTTTTTAATTTCAGTAAAGTTTCTTCTATCATTATTTTTCTTTCATGGATTGTGCTTTGGTGTTGCATCTAAAAAGTTATATCCACGCCCAAGGTTACCCAGATTTCCCCCCATGTTATCTTCTAGAAGTTTTATAGTTTTGTGATTTACATTTACTTCTATGATCAATTTTGAGTTAATTTTTGTTAAAGGTGTAAGGTCAGTGTCTAGATTATTATTATTATTTTTGTATGGGTATGTACAGTTGTTTAATTTTCACTCTGGTAAGTGAATTAACATTATTCTTGGATATATTTATAGGAAGATATTTTAATCACTAAAGACCTAGGAGAATATTGTTTTTCAGCTAACAGTCTCTTCAGCTATGAAGAGAAATATTATTAGAACATAAAATTGTTTTCTCAGTGAAGTATTTTGACATTTGGTCTTTTACTGTATTTTGGGATGATTTGGAAAGACTAGAATGGTATGTATGATTTGGAGCTGATTGTATTCCTTAATTAAAATGTTTGGTGCTGCTCTTGTTTAAATAGTGGTGCTCTCTTAAAACTTTTTTTTGGATCCATCCCATCCTTTGAGTTACTGGTTTGGAAGATTGTTAAAATGAACCTGACTTCCTTTCTTTTCTTTTTTTTTCTTTTCTTTTTTCTTTCTCATTCTCTTTCTTTCTTTTTAAATCACTGTACTTGGCTAACAAACCTTAACATCTGCTGACATTGTTGATCCTAGGAATAAAAACGTGAGATGATCTCTGGAAATATTTCTAGGCACAGAGCCCAGGCAGTCCATAAAACCCATATATTTCAAATCATGCCAGTTTTGTGAAATATTTTCAGAAATACAGTTGCCAGT
This sequence comes from Macaca nemestrina, assembly GCF_043159975.1. Lineage (NCBI taxonomy): Eukaryota > Metazoa > Chordata > Mammalia > Primates > Cercopithecidae > Macaca > Macaca nemestrina. The sequence goes on along the minus strand of NC_092135.1, from coordinate 77,751,859 downwards.
GATTTGGTTACATAGGCCTGTTCAAAGAAAAGATTTTAGGGTTCTTGAGGTGATTTGTAATTTTCATACTCTCAAACTTCATGAAAACCAGAAGCCTTTTCTTATCCAAATCTTCGCTTTTAGATTGTCTTGGTGTTCTTTTTTGCAATAATGTAGCCACTCACATTATGATGGTTTGCCTAGTGTTAAACCAAATCATCTGAAACAAAAAGTGAATAAAGGATTTATATTTAAAAACAAAATTTTACTTAAGCTGCAAAGCAGAAATGAGGGCATGTTTTACTTTTAATAAGGAGTTTTCAAATGCAGGCCATTATCGCTAAATGTTGTGTGTAATATGGTGGGCTCATGGTGAAGGAATTAATGGACAATTTAATGATTAGCATTTGGATTTTGTTTAGCTGTCAGTTGTAGGATGTATTTTTACCTCTTATCCTACTATATAGTTTCCCACATATCGTTATCTCACACTTGCCCTCTGTTTAAAAGTATTGACATTATAAAAAATAAATAAGGTAGACCCAGCAATTCCATAGGCATATGTACCTATGTTCCACCAAACACAAGAATATTCATAGCAGCATCATTTATGACACCCTCAACTGAAAAATACTCAAATATCAATTGATAGTAGACTAGATAAATAAATGATATATTTATAAAATATTCATAAAATGATATATTCGTAAAAATACAACACTTTACATAAATTAAAACAAATAGTTTACAGTTATACCCAACAGCACAGACAAAACTCACAAAAGAATAAATTCTACATAACTGCATTTATAGGAAGCTTAAAAACAGGCAAATATAACCCATGGCATCAAAAGTCAGGGTAGTGGTTACTCTTGAGGCAGAAAATGATTATAAGGGGGCATGAGATGGAGTCTGGGGTTTTGGTAATCCTGTTGATCTTAATGCTGGCTACATGGGACACATTCACTCTGTGACAATTCACAGGCTCTATGATGTTTGCTTGTATGCATGTATGTTATGTTTTAACAGCATGCTATAAGAAAGGCAATGTTTACATCAACATTGGCCCCAGTGAAGGCAGCATTTAATAGGGAGCAGTTAATAATAGGAAGCTAGGAAATGTGGGGCAGTTCTGGTTGTAAGAGATGTGTGAGGTTTATTTTTTAAAGATTATTTAACATTAAATTATTATTTACATTTTGCATTTGAGAATTATATTTTTCAAATAAATATTTATATTTATGTAAATATAAAACTCAGATTTCCCACTGCTAGAAATACATAATCATTTCATTAAAATGGTATTTGTGTTGTTATGAAATCAGCTATCAGATATTTGAATTAATAGAAGAGAGATCCTTGCTTAAAAGTCTTTCGTGACTTATTGCCCACAGGACAGAATTCTGATTTCCTGGGGAAGCATAGAAGGCCCAGTGTGATCTGAACTCTCCCCAAGTCTATTTACACCTTCTTCCCCAACCCTCCCTATCACACTGTCTCCAAAATACCCAGCTTCTTGCAGCTCCTTGGACATTGGTTTTTCCACACCAACTAGTCTTTGCTCTAGCTACTCCTTCTCCCCTGCATGCCTATCATATTTACGTATTTCTGACTAATGTATTTCTAGTGCTTAATACAGTATCTGGCACTTGATAGAATGTCAGTTAATTGAAGACAGCTTGAAGACTCTATCAGTGTCTTATAGTATACTGTATCACCTTACATTCTTAGATAATTTTGTGTCTCTTTGTTAGGTTTTAAGACACTCAGTGTAGTGTGAATTTCCAGTTTGTCTTTATTCCACTGTAGTATTTAGACCATGCTGGGAACTTAAGTGTGGAATGGACAAAAGCTTTGAAGTTTTGAATTGATACAGAAACCAGAGTCAACTAGATTTGTCTTTGATGTATGCCTTATAAATTTGTAGCTTCAAATTTACCTTTCTTACTGCATTATTTATAGACGCAAAAGCAGTTGGTATTTATTTTTAGTATATGTTTTGTGGGTAGGTGCTAGGCAGTGAGAGAAATCCAGGCAAGTTAAATAATTTTTTTTTTCTGAATAATTTACAAAGCAAATAAAAAAAGAAAGAATAAAACAAAACCTACCTGTTCATTTTAGGTCCCTTTAGATCTATTGTGTGTATTGTGGAGAAATATCTTGCTGCTGACCTCCTGCTTTAAGGGAGAGTGCTGCATGGTTGAAAGGTGCCTATTGGGAATATTTTCGCTTCTCTGCAGGGCTATCAATAGTGCTCTTTGCTTCATAGAGATGGATGGGGCTGGGGTAAGCGGTGTCTGAGTATTCCAAAAGGAATGAAATCAGTCATCAAGTGAGAGTTAGAATGATGTCTTTTCATTGTTAACAAGCCAGCCTTCTACCTCTATCCTTGAAGAAAACCCGTGAGTGCATCAGAGCTCTTGCATGTTTTGTCGTTGTTTTATTTGTGGGTTTATAGAGTTGTATCAAGAAACAGAGCACTATCAGTCTTTGTTAAAATACTCCTTGCCTTCCTGATACCTTTTGAAAAATTTCTTCCTTATCTATTTAAACATCAAACTCCATTCTTGTTTGACAATTCCAAACCCTAAACTCTGTTGTATGTGAGGGTGGGAGCTGAATTTTCGACAGCTGTTTTTCATACTTTGGTAGCTTATTTTTTTTTTATTTTTTTATTTTTTGAGACGGAGTCTCCCTCTGTTGCCCAGGCTGGAGTGCAGTGGCCAGATCTCAGCTCACTGCAAGCTCTGCCTCCCGAGTAGTTGGGACTACAGGTGCCCAGCACCACGCCCGGCTAATTTTTTGTATTTTTTAGTAGAGACGGGGTTTCACCGTGTTAGCCAGGATGGTCTCGATCTCCTGACCTCGTGATCCGCCTGTCTCGGCCTCCCAAAGTGCTGGGATTACAGGCTTGAGCCACCGCGCCCGGCCTTTACTTTGGTAGCTTATTTACCTATTCTCTTCTAATTGCAGACTCTCATTTGCTGGCCAGGTGGCTCACAGAGGCGATGTAAAAAGGAGGATAAAAGAGGTGTTAAAAAGGATACCCTAAATTTAGTGTCAATAAAGCTGCTGAGCTGAGCGAGGGGATGTCATCAGAATACTGACAACGAATCCTAGAATCATGGGAGGACAGAGATGGGGGGGCAATCCTGAGGTGGTAAATGGGAAGAAAGTTGGGGTTCGCAGATGGTGGAAGCCATGAGTTACGGAAGGCAGGAGTCGTTGTCATCAATGATATTTTACTCCCTCACTTCCTTGAAAATGGCATCTTATTTCAGAGACTCAAAGTGAAGCAAGACTTGACAACACTGTAATGAAATTACAAGGGGTAGAAAGTTCCATTTCCAAATGGCTTGGTGGGTCATCTTGTGGGGACTTCTGCTTTCAAACATCATTATTCCTTAACCGATAAAGCCTAGGCACCGCTAACTAATCTGAGCTTCAAGATAACCTCTCAAGTAATTTGGGAAAGAGGAAATGAGATGCTTTTAAAGCTTGCCTTTAAACTGTTAGAATAGTGGGGGTGGTTATTTTGTTAATCTTTATTCTTTAGAAGGAGAAGAATTGTGTTTTTGTAGTAACACACTTTAAACTATCAAAAAAGAAGTGCTTTGACCACAACTCAAAACCACCACGTATTTATTTTTACACTAACTTTAGATTGAGTGAATTTAAAATTTATTTTGATATCTGTCAATTGAAAATTTAAAAACAAAACAGGAAATGGTGACTAGATAGCCATTGGGAACTGGACTGGCTTTGCTTTTGTAAATGGGGGATTAGGATTCGTCTGTCCTATAAAGGACACACAGCATTTAGATTAGACATAATCTGATTGTATTGTAATACAAAGGCCATTCAAGTCAGTTCAGTGTTCAGGGTCTGTAAACACCATATGACCACTGATTGGTCCAGGGAAGAGTATTAACAGAAAGATAATAATGAGTTTTAATCCAAATCCCTAAAGCACAACAGCTGTGGCTTCAAATGAATTTTCTTTCGTACATTAGAAGCAGTGCTGTGTTTCTTACTACATGATAAATTGAACTATCTCTTTGCTTACACAAAGAGTATGCCTATTTAACTTCACTTTTATTTGATTAGGTACTTCCCGTGTCTCAAATTTCTTTAAGAATATGATATACATGTTGCCAAAATGTTTGTTTGTTTTAAAATCAGACTACCCACATAAGAGCAAAGCATTAACCAGGCATCTCCTCGGCAAGCTAGCATATATGGCCACCCTGTTTAAAATTTGCATTTTTAACTTTTAAAAAATTCTCCAATAAAATGATGAAGTCACACTTAAGATATTAGGGAACCATATGCCCTTCCATATGTGTTCAAAATATATGGTGCTTTGGAAATGAAAAAACAAAATTAAACAAAACAAACACAGACCTATGTTCACAATGAGTATTTAAAGTGCCAAGTTTATTTAAATATTATTCGCAAATTTTATTTTCTTCTCGTCATTTTGAAATGTATTGCATTAGGAAGCACTTATTCTCTGTATTTTTATGTTTTACTAATGTCATTATTGATATTGCACCAACTGTATAGTGAATGCTATGCTGTTCTGTGTAGGATATTCTAAAACATAGAAAGTACAGAAGAGTCACAATCTGATAAATGTCAAGGATTTACTTTTGTAGTTAACATTTGTTGTCTGACTCTCAAGCACCCTTTCTCCTTCCAAAGTACAGTGCCCCAAATTTTCTGAACAATTTGGGTAACAGACTTCTCTTCCAGCTCCAAAAGGGCTCTCATTGGTTTGAGCATCAGTGTACCCCATCCCTTTAGCCACAGTGATTTATTTTTATTTTTATTTTTTGAGATGGAGTCTCACTCTGTCGCCCAGGCTGGAGTGCAGAGGCTCCATCTCGGCTCAGTGCAAGCTCCGCCTCCCGGGTTCACGCCATTCTGCTGCCTCAGCCTCCCGAGTAGCTGGGACTACAGGCATCCGCCACTACGCCCCGCTAATTTTTTTGTATTTTTAGTAGAGACGGGGTTTCATCGTGTTAGCCAGGATGGCTCGATCTCCTGACCTCGTGATCCGCCTGTCTTGGCCTCCCAAAGTGCTGGGATTACAGGCGTGAGCCACCGCGCCCAGCCGCCACAGTGATATCTTTTTAGTGATGGTCACATGGACCAGACACGCACAACTGGACTAGATACTAGCATTTTAATAGAGCTGCTATAAAAACAGGCTCTGACTTTCCTGCTGGAAGTAGTTGAACTTGTACCCTTAGGAGGTAGGGGAGACCATCTAAAGATTTTTAAAGGCCGGGCCTAGTGGCTCACGCCTGTAATCCCAACACTTTGGGAGGCTGAGACAGGCGGATCACGAGGTCAGGAGATCGAGACTATCCTGGCTAACACGGTGAAACCCCGTCTGTACTAAAAGTACAAAAAATTAGCCGGGCGTGGTGGCGGGCACCTGTAGTCCCAGTTACTCAGGAGGCTGAGGCAGGAGAATGGCGTGAACCCGGGAGGCGGAGCTTGCAGTGAGCGGAGATTGCGCCACTGCACTCCAGCCTGGGCGACAGAGCGAGACTCCGTCTCAAAAAAAAAAAAAAAAAAGAAAAAAAAAAAGAAAAAGAAAAAACAAAAAGAAAGATTTTTAAAAAGCCTTAGGGTGAATACAACATCTAAGATCTTCATACTAAGGTATGAAGATAGTCTTGGTAACACTGTTCAGCTGGATGAAGCTAAACCCTGTCACTGGAATTTGTCATTACACGAACTAATAAATACCTTTAATTGCTCAAGACTTTTAAGTTTGAGTTTCAGTTACTTGCAACCAAAAAACTTCTAGCTGAAGCAAGACTTAAAAATAACTGCAAACCATTGTGTTTTCAAATATTTGGAAACCATCATTTTTGAGAAGAAGAATGACATGCTATTTCAATGACTGACAGAGGAAGATCTTAGAGTTGGATGTCGGGTCATGGAGGTAGAGAAGGATGAACAGTAAAATATAAGAAAAGTTATCTACGAATGCCTCTGTACTGAAACAATGGGAACAAATAAAAATTTGCATTAAGGAAAATGTTACTTGATAGTGAACCAAATTTTGACAAAAGGCAAAGGAGGATTTATAAATGAGCTTAGCTTTGTGACCTTGGATAGCCTGGAAAAGAAAAGTAGGTATAAAATTAAACTTGCTATGTTGAGACATAGCAAGCATTTTCATCTTTTTAATCTAGAATTAAAATTCACCTGTTTGTGAAACTTGTGCTGCAGCTTTGTAATATGGCATAGCAGTTCTATGTGGTATTTTATGGTAACTGAAGAATTTGATATGCAGGGATAAGACCAGGCAGAAGAGTAGGTCTCACTTTATCACCTCAACTACTTAATCTCACTCATGGAACCAAGGTTAGTGAATTAGGATATTTCTTTGGCTAGAACTTTATGACCAGTGCAAAGTTATCTTTGATTCAGCATGAATTTTGAGCTCTTGAACACTTGCTGTTTTTCTCCCCTCCCAAAAGAAGAGAACCCATCTTTAGATGAAAATTTCCAAACAAAACCTTAAACCTGCTTTGTATCCATCACAACGTTCAAAGTAATATAATAACTAATAGAACTTTGACATCTTTATAGCTGTTTTTACAGAAAATTTCTATAAAAAGTCCAGGACTGGTATGCCTTATATGTAATGGATGGCTTACTCCCATAAGCATAGAGTTCCTATTATTATGTGTTTATTTTTGTGTGCAAAGAATAATTCTTTAGAATGGAAAAAGGTATTCCAATGACTTCACTTTTTAAGGCTTAATGATCTGGGCTCTTTGGACTTTTCCTTAAGGGGGAGATGTGTAGGTTTGCTACCTCTGTACCCAAGTGGTAATCACATGCCAGCCTCAGTTACAAATTAAAATTCAAAAGTCTAGGGGAAGGGTCTTTAGGTTCATGATATGGAGATGACATTCACAGTGCAAATGTCCTCCACAATTTAGGAGTGGCACTTTCTGTGAGTGCAGGATTCCATCAGACTCTGTTGACCACCAAGGTCTATGTTGCTGCTGTTGCTGCTGATAATTAAGAATATGTTGAATCAGATAGAATATTATAATTTTCATCATTATTACCATCATTAAATGATAGTATTTATTTTTGAATGCTAAGTGCTTTAGAAAAAGCAATGTGTTTTACACGTTAGTATATTGCCTTTTATAACAGCTAGTTTTAGGTGAAGTGATACATTAAGCTCCACTAATTTAAGAAACTAAATAGTGAAATGACCTCGCACTTAGAAAATGTATGGTTAAGAGCATGACAGGCAATCTTCCTCTAAGGGAAGACTAAGAAAAAGAAGGACAAAAGCCTGTGCTCAGTGGACTCTTATTTAACTTACTGCCTTAATAAAATTTATATTTTAGGAACCTATTGTGTAGGACATTTTTTTCTTGGAGAAACAAGAATATTTTAAATAAGAATTCTGTTGGCTTCTTTGAAGGGGATCATTTTCTTCAAAAAGAGGAACATAATGTGTTTCTTGCTGTTACTTTTTTACAGAAAACCTTGCACTATGCAGCAGAACATAGCGAAATTTAAGCATATGCTATTGCTGATGAATTATCTCAGCTTTGTCTCTTTGGACACTATAGAAGTACTTTTTTTTCTTGCATCCTATTTTTGTCACTGCAGTCAGATTAATGAATTATGAACTATACGATTTCATTAGGATAGTCAGAATTAAGAGATGATGTTTTCCTTGGGGGCTTCTGCTCGGATATATCATTAATCATATTCTGCAATCTAGAGTCAAGGCAGAACTGAGAATGCTAGTTTATCTGACATGTACTAAGGTGGGAAACAGGTTGTCATTTAGTCTATCTTGGGTAAAGCATGTCTTGGTAAAATGGCTAGATAAGGAATGACATCTTAAAATTGCTTCTTATTTAGATCTCTGTCATAGGCCTGAAGAATCTCCTGGGAAACTGTGAAGTGTCCTCAACAAAAGTAAAAGTCATTACTCAAGAGTATTGTTTTTAGTTTTATTTATGGCTTTTAAACCAAGGGGTGTGGTATAAAATGCAAAAGAACCAAACTGTCATTTGGAGGCTTTATTAATTTTCTCTGCAGCTCCTACCTTGTTCTCAATCTCCTGAACTCCCCACTGCATCCTTTGTTGGAGGGAATACAAATGTCTGAGAGGGTATTTTTAATGGGTAATATGAGCGTTTCTGATATTAAATGGCTTTAAAGAAATTCACTCACAAGGATCTTTTTAATTGCCCCAAATGACTCCATTTATGATGACTACTTAAGAAGTGATATAGATAGTTGGAAAAAGAGGAGGACATGGCAATGTGAGAGAGAATGCCCTGTGCCCTGACACTTGGGAGTTTTTATCCACTGGTCAACTGCAGGAAGATTCGAGGACTACCTGTAAAGATTAGCAGTTTTTCTTTAATAGGTACTTCGAGTCGGAAAAAGAAAAAAGTATTCATTGAAAACTTTTGTCAAAAGTTCCATTCAAATTTTATTAGTTTTGATAAGTTGCTCTGAAGTGCACAAATAGGAAATTATGCCATTATTTCTAGAATAGGAATATAAAAAATAAATGTGGCATAGTAAGTGTAGACTTATCAATAGCTAATAGTATCATTAAGGTTTTAATGTCTTAGCTAGAACTGCCATTTACAAAACTCGTTTTTCTGACCTAGAATATTTACAAGAAAAAGCAAACATCCACTATTTATCTTCTCTTGTAAAACCCTGTAAATTCATTACTATAAGGACATTCCTTATAGTAAGTAAGGAAATAAAAAATACAATACTAGCCTTTTAAGAAAATAATCAAAGAAGTAAGTTTCATGTCAAAATTATGCTTGGCAGACAAATGCATATTTATAGAAAAATTCATCACTCTAAGAGATTTTATTATTTAAAAATATAATTTAAAAATGAGTGAAACATTAAATTCTAGACAATTGGGAGGAAAAAAAAAATCCTGAAACAAAGTAATACCAATAAACAGAACTTAGGCAGATAAGAGTATGTTAAGAGTAAAGATAAAACACAGAATTTAATGTTAGAAGATGGAAAAATGATAGAACCGATTAAGCCTGGTTTAAAATCAAACAATGAAATAAACATTTGGTAAACTGAATTTTAAAAAGAGAAGGAGAAGGAGAAAATACAAATCAACAAATTTAGAAATGAGAAAAGGGCTATAGTCAGAGTCAGAGAAGATTACGAAGTATGCAAATACCTATGTAACTTTATGCAAATATACTTAAAAATTGAGTAATGAAATCTTCTGCATGTTATTCCACATTAACAAAACCAAAGGCACATAGTAAACTGGAAAAGAGGTTTTTAAGTAGCTATTATAGAAAATTACCAAACTTTCATTTTAAAAAGGTCTTACCACTTAAGAAAACATATCAATGAAAAAAATATGAGCAATATAAAAATGTATGTATATATACACACACATACACACACATATTCACATATACATGTACATACATATACTTTCTAAGGGTGTTTGAAAAGTCTGGAAGCATAAGATAAACTTATTTTCGACAGTGTGCTAGTAACATCTTTAAAAAATGTGCTATAATTTCCATCTATCTCCAGATACTTTGTTAGGGGAAGTACCTGGTGCAATATGTCTAACTGTTAATTTGAAAAATGTATAATATAATCATATACTACAGTGTATCCAGGAAATCTGTAAAGCAAGACAAAAATAGTGTAATAATAGAATTTGACAACATGGCTACTGTTGACTAAAATGTACCTTTTCCCCATCTTCCCAGAAAGGAGAGGCCTAAAGACCTTTGACGTGTCCTTGAGGTTTGGACACCATCATCTCAACAATGACTACGACAGACTGAAAGCCATAAGGCCATCCTCAAGTTTCTGAGGGCCTGAGCACCTCACGGTGTTCTACCCACCTTTTCAAGGGGAAAAGCAAAGAGTGTCTCTATTTGTCCTCTGGGAGAGCATTGAATTAGGTTGGCCAAGAAGGAATGAAGTTTCAAGGCTTGGAAGGGGCGGAGAGGTCTCACCCAGAGTTACGGGTTATGAAGCACAGTGGCAGGTCCACTCTGAGTCCTGTGGGGCATCCCAGGAAGTGCTAAGGCCTGTGGGTGACAGGTGGATGATGTGGTGGAGGGGGAGGTGATGTCATGAGGGAGGCCACTGTGTTCCAGGCACTTAAGGCATCTAAGAAGGGTTAATAGTACAGTAGAGTGGTGTCCTAGAAACAAATATATTATAATTTTCAAGAATGAAGGATTCATAAGTGTGTACTGTAACACATAACAAATGTCAAATAGCATGAGGACTGTGAATTGACCACTGAATTTGCAAATGTGGAGGGCATTAGTGACCTGTTTAAGCACTAGACTAGTGTTGAATGAATCAAAGAATCTAAATCAATGAATCAAGCAATCAATCAAGGTATGGCACAGATATGTTAAAATAATTGTTCTCTGGTAAAGAAGATAGTAACTGTATTTGGTTCCTGAGACAAAATAATTTCATGATCCTGACATGTTTAGGTAAACAGAAATACTAGTATAGTTCTTTTCCCTATTTTTAAATCATTTTAGGGTATTTTTAAATCATTTTAGGGTATTTTTCACACCTAGTTTCTACTGAGGTTAATTAACATACTTGGAGGGACCTGTCATTATGTCAGAAAGGCAAATTTTAATAAAACGGCACTTGTATGATTTTCTAAGAAATCTCTCCTACCACATAGGATCCAGGGAAATAAAGTCTCTCTAGTTCTTCCTCCCAGATATATGCTGACATACGCACACCCACACATGCACACACTCACTTGGGCTGACACACACCACATATTACACACATACAACATACTACACACCCATTCACACACACATTCAGTCTGCCACACACAGTCTTCTCCCTTCTCCCCATACATGGTTGCTTGTTCAAGCTGATACATACATGAACACACACACTCTTGCTCAGGCTGGCACACCTATACAACATAAAAATTTGTGTAGCCAACAGTGTTCTACCCACTTTTCTAAGGGGAAAAGTACATATGCGCATGCACTTTCTCTTTCTCAGATTGACACACATAAACTCACACTGTCTCCTGCAGGCCAACACACAGACACTCGCACATGCTGAAGCTGACATGCAGACACACACACAGCCAGTCATGTGAACATAACCACATAGACCCATTCAGATTGACACACACACACACACACACAGGGTTACACACACAGACAGTAATGCCTACTCACACACAGTTAAGCTTTGGCTTTCTTTTCTTCCCCAGTGTTTTGTCGCTGACCTCTGACTTTTCTGCCTTTGGTTTACATTCTCTTGATCTTTAACTTAAAGGTGGGTGACTCAGACCAATTATTTCATGTGATTACATTTGGAGTGAAATTAATTGTTCTGATACTGGCTCACTTTTATTATTTGCATGTAGTTTAACAAAACTTCATGGACTTACTCGGCTTTAATATGTGAAAGTGAAAGTCGAGAGATTATATAAATAGATAAGAAAATTGCCTTTTAATATATACTTGGTGTGTCTACAGGGTCAAATGGGAAATTGGCAAATAATAGATCATTAAATTCAAGAAACAATTCTCTATTTTGCCAAATTGTAGATCAATGTTCTTATGTCACTTTGTGCTACTTTCTGTTACTTGCTTTCATTGATTATAATAATAAACACTATGCAAAAGAACAGTGATACAATTTAGGAGACAACGAAAAGGTAGGCAGCTTGCTTGCCTTTCTGAAATCGAGAGCTTTCTGTTTGTGAATATATAAGGACAGATATTTGTCCTTCTTCCATTTTCAACAGAACATCGAAAATGCCCAGTGTTATTCACAATGAAGCTTTTACACAATGTGTAAAAGATTGGAAAGCAACATTCGGGACACAGCAGATGTTTGTTTCTTGAAGAGAATCTGGAAATCATACTTCTGGGATTTTGTTACTAATGAAGAAGAAAAAGGGAAAAAAATCTTCCATAAACCACACTGGCCTGTTGGTGCATATCTTTTGAAAAGTTAAATGAGATGACAGAATGGCAATTAGAGTAAAAGACATTATATTCTGAAAGGAATCACTAATATTTCTGAAATTTCATGTTTAAAAATGTGAGCTTTTATTTAGATATTTATTTTATTCAGTCACTTTCTTAGTCTTACTAGTTAGATAAGAAAACGTTAGGTAACTGTACCTAGGACAAACATTGAACTTCTATTTGAGGAAGCCCCCACTAGGTATAGTGTTTCTATAAATTGTCTCCCATTTGGAAACCTAGGCAGAAGATCCTCCTGCTCTCTGCCCTCCTCCCAGGAAGCCTGATCAGGTAGGGCCTTAAGGTCTTTATAAGGACTTTGGTTTTTACTGTAAGTGAAATATGAAGTCATTAGAGACTTGTGAGCAGAAGAGTGACATGATCTAACTTATATTTGTTTTTAAAGAATCACTCCCATTACAGTGGGGAGAACAGACTGTGGGGGCATAACCGATGAGGGAGAGGGTCCCTTGGAGGTGGGGGACCAAGGCATTCCAGAGGAGAAATGACTGTGGCTTCAATTAGAATGAAAGTGGAGAGAAGTGGTTAGATCCTGGTATATTTTGAAAACAGAGTAAATAGAATTTGCAGCTCTATTTGAAGTGGGCAAAAATAAATGGAGACCCATTGATGATTCCAAGGTTTTTAGCCTGAACGGCTTGATGAATGAAGTTTCCGTTTACTTAAATGGGTGATTTGGGGATGAGGAGTACTTGGGGTGGGGACTGCTTCTTAGAAAATTGATGAACTTTCAAGTAGAGTAGGCAGTTCTGACTGAGTCTGAAGTTTAGGTGAGAGATTGAATCTGCAGGTGTATGTGTGTGTGAGTATGTGTGTGTTACATGTAAGTCGTCAGGGTACAAACGTATTTAAAGATAAGAGCCTGAATGAGATCATCTTGTGAATAAATGGATGTAAGAGTCATGGAGACTGAGCCTTGGAGCATTTAAACATGTATAATCAGATAGATGAAAAGGTACCAGCAAAGGCATCTAAGAAGGGTTAATAGTACAGTAGAGTGGTGTCCTAGAAACAAATATATTATAATTTTCAAGAATGAAGGATTCATAAGTGTGTACTGTAACACATAACAAATGTCAAATAGCATGAGGACTGTGAATTGACCACTGAATTTGCAAATGTGGAGGGCATTAGTGACCTGTTTAAGCACTAGACTAGTGTTGAATGAATCAAAGAATCTAAATCAATGAATCAAGCAATCAATCAAGGTATGGCACAGATATGTTAAAATAATTGTTCTCTGGTAAAGAAGATAGTAACTGTATTTGGTTCCTGAGACAAAATAATTTCATGATCCTGACATGTTTAGGTAAACAGAAATACTAGTATAGTTCTTTTCCCTATTTTTAATTAACTCCTGCTCCCATTCAGTTTTCATAATCTTTATCACTCTTCTCAAGTTCTATTTCAGTCTCAGCTGATGAGCTTGCCTCATGCTTGACTTAGGTAGTAAAAGTGAACATCTCTGAGTTCAGTGAATGTTCTGCTCCCATTACCTGCACATAAATCGATCTGTATTTGCACCTCTCCAGTACTTCCTCCTCACAGGTATCAAAGGAAAGATGTCCCTCCTAGACAAGTCTCTCAACCTGTTCTCTTGATGTCTCTTTTCTGCAGGATCCTGGTGACATTCATTGTTCCTTTCTTTTAAGCCTTTGTCCTCTCCCTCCCTCTGTTGCTTCTCCCAGCTCATAGATTTGTTTGCTCATAGCTTTTCCCATTTTGAAAACACAGGCCTTTCCCCAGTTTGTATTCCCATCTAACTAGACAAAAACGATAGAGACATATTGTGAAGTAGTTTAGAAATAAGGAAATGAAGAATGAAGAAAATCATAATCACCCATGATGATCATTATGTGTTTACTCAAGTTTTTTTATATGCATTTTTACCAACTGTGATGCAACTATATATACACTTTAAAAATCTTCCTTGTATTCCATTAAGATCAGTATTATTATTTTTTTCATGTGTTTATTTCAGCTAGTTAAGGTCATGTAATAAATTGTGTCTCAGAAATCCTCCAGCACTGGAGCTTCATATACTTTTCCAAAGGCTTGAAATAGTTTAAAAGGTTTCCACATGAAAAGGCCTCCACAGCATTTATCCACACAGCCTGAGGGCACCTCAGTATCTGTACTTGGTGAAGTAGTTTTTGGAGACAAGACCAGGCCGCCGCCATTGAGGGCCTTATGGTCCACGGTCTCTATGATGTCGACCATCTCCCGCCTGTCCTCCATGGTCCAGTTAATCTTGTTGTTGCCAGTCCCCAAGACAACCATGATGTGCTTGTTCCTGGAGAAAAACATGATAGTGCATGGATCATATAACTCATACATTTTGTTGAAGTCAGGTACTTTGGTAATATCCACAAGAAAAATAACTGCAAAATATTGAACCTTCTCGATGCTGTACAAGACCTTGTCCATTTTCATGCATGTGGGCTCCCGGTCATGGCCAAAGCGAACGACAACCTTGCCATCCTTCCCTGGGAGGATGGCCTGGTCCACCTGCCAGCTGCTGTGGAGGTGCAGGAGCATGTGTGACATGCTGGCTGCTCCACAAGGCTGGGTGCCAAGGAAGGCCCTGCGTGGTGAGCACAGCCGGCCCCTCACTTCCCAACCCCTTTTGCCTGCAAGGTCCCTGGAGACCCCCAGGGCCTGCCCATAACCCCCCCAGAAACACTGGGCCTGCCTCATTCACATAACTTTGTAACACTTTCCACATGCTGTTAAACAGGTTCGTAAAGAACTATTTTAAATAGCTAGAATATTCGATACTGTGGTTACGCTATGATTTCTATATTCAATATTTTACTGGATTTTTTAAACCTACTTTCTATTTTTGATTTAAATAAAACTAAGGTGAATATCTTTGTATATAAATCTTTTACTACATTCCACATTATTTTCTAGGCTAGAGTCTGAAGGAAATTGCTGAGTCAAAGGATGTATACTGTTTTATGACTCTTGTTTGCTCCTGCCAGATTGTTTTTAAAAATCATTCTGCCAATTTATATGCCTGCTGGGAAGTGTAAGAATGCCTTTCTCCTGAGATTCTTAACTTTGGAGAGATTTTTAAAGTTGCTTTATGAGACAGTCCTTGCTAATTGGACAATTTAATAAGTGTTATCTAATTTTTTAAACATTTATTTGACTACTACAGGGTGAATGTCACTTTATCATGCTTACAGTAGTCATTTATTTTTCTATTATGAATTTTCTGCTTATCCTTTACCCATCTTCCACATTCCCCAAAGACGTTTTGGTAGTTTTTTGTTGACTTGTATGATTTATCATATTATTGTTGTCAACCATTTATCTGTCATAGTGGCTGTAATAATTTTTTCCAGTTTTCTGTGTTTTACTTTCATGCATTTATTAATTAAAAGTTTTAGGAGTCAAATGACCAATTTAAAATTAAATTGACCACAAAATTGGAAGCCCCAAAACAGAACCAAGTAAATATAATAAACTGGTATAAGTTTAAGGCATTTAATACATTGGGGACAAATGTCCAAATCTGGAGGCAAACACTGTTCGAATTCTTTCTCATATGTCATACCGAAATAAATTTCAAGGAGACTAAAGATTTAAATGTTAAAAACCCCACAAGGCATAAGAGCATGTGAAAGAATCTAAGTAGATGTGTATATAATCATGAGTTAGTGATGATCTTTATCAGTATGTCAATAAAGGTAGAAACCAGTAAATATTTTTAAATGTGACTAATTTGAAATCTTCCACACAATAAAAATTAAAGATAAAATACAAATGACAAGCAGAAAAAAATATTTATAAAAAATATGGAAACTAGTAATTTTGTGACTATTATAGGAGAGCTCTCTTACAAGTCAATTTTTAAAATTCCAAATAGAACATTGATCAAAGAACATGAAGGAATAACTTAGAAAAGAAGAAATATTAATGACTAAGAAATATTTTAAAAAATCAAACTTTACTAGCTTTCAAAGAAAGTAAAATAAATACATAGAGATAATCTTTGGAAATACACAAATGTGCTTTGTTGTTGATACTTTCTAGTACATTCAGTAAGGTCATTAGGTACTGAGCATAGTACTCAATAGTTTGTCAACCCTTTCCCCCTTCTCTCCCTCTGTGCTCCAGTGGTTGCCAGTTTTTATTGTTGCCATCTTTATTTCCATGAGTACCTAATGTTTAACTCCCACTTATAAGTGAGAACATGCAATATTTGGTTTTCAGTTCGTGTGTTACTTCACTTAGATTAATGGCCTCCAGCTGCATCCATATTGTGGCAAAACACATGATTTCATTCCTTTTTTATGGCCACATAGTATTCCATGATGTATGTGTACCACATTTCTTTATCCAATCCACCATTGATGGGCACCTAATTTGAATTCCATGTCTTTGCTATTGTGAATAGTGCTGCAATGAACATGTGAGCACATCATTGTTTTTGGTAGAACAATTTCTTTTCTTTTGACTAGATACCCAGTATTGGGACTGCTGGGTTAAATAGTAGTTCTGTTTTAGGTTTTTTGAGAAACCTCCAAACTGCCTTCCACAATTGCTGAACGAATTTACATTCCCTCCAACAGTGTATAAGCATTCGCGTTTCTCTGCAACCCTGCCTGAACCTGTTGGTTTTTGACTTTTTAATAATAGCTGTTCTGATTGGTGTGACATGGTGTTGTCATTGTGGTTTTAATTTGCATTTCTCTGATGATTAGTGATATTGAGCATTTTTCATAGTTTATTGGCCATCTGTATGTCTTCTTTTGAGAAATGTCTGTTCATGTCTTTTGCCCATTTTTAAATGGGTTATTTTTTCCTTGTTCAATTAAGTTCCACATAGACTGGATATTAGACATTTGTCAGATGCATAGTTTATAAATAAGTTCTTCCCTTCTGTAGGTTGTCTGTTTATTCTGTTGATAGTTTCTTTTGCTGTGCAGAAGGTCTTTATTTTAATTAGGTCCCACTTGTCAATTTTTTTTTTTTTTTTTTTTTTTTTTTGTGGCAGTTGCTTTTGAGGATTTAGTCATAAATTTTTTTCCCAAGGCCAATGTCCAGAATGGTGTTTCCTAGGTTTTTTTCTAGGAGTCTTATTGTTTGAGGTCTTACATTTAAATAATCCACATCGTGGTAATTTTTGTATATGTTAAAATGTAGGGGTCCAGTTTTATTCTTCTTCGTATGGCTAGCCAGCTATCCCAGCACCATTTACTGAATAGGGAGTCCTTTTCCCATTGCTTATTTTTGTCAACTTTGTCAAAGATCAAAAGGCTGTAGGTGTGCAGCTTTATTTCTGGGTTCTCTATTCAGTTACATTGACTATGTATCTGTTTTTGTACCACACTGTTTTGGTTATTACAGCCATATAGTATAGTTTGAAGTCAGGTAATGCAATATCTATGACTTTGTTCTTTTTGCTTAGGGTTGCTTTCAATATTTGGGATTTTTTTTTTGTTCCATATGAATGTAATAATAGTTCTTTTTAGTTCTGTGAAAACTGATGCTGGTAGTGGGATAGAATTCATGTAGAATCTGTAGAATGTTTTGGGTGGTATGGTCATTTTAGCAATATTAATTCTTCTAAACCATGATCATGGAATATTTTTCCATTTGTACCATCTCTGATTTCTTTCAGCAGTGTTTTGAAGTTATCCCTATGAAAATCTTTTAGATCCTTGGTTAGATGTATTCCTAGGTATTTTACTTTTTTGTTTGTGTGGCTATTGTAAATGAGATTGCATTCTTGATTTGGCTCTCAGCTTGAACATTATTGGTGTATTGAAATGCTACTGATTTTTGTACATTGATTTTGTCTCTGAAACTTTAACTGAAGTCATCTATCAGTTCTGGGAATCTTTTGATGGAGTCCGTAGGGTTTTCTAGGTATAAAATTATATCTTCAGTGAGGAGAGACAGTTTGACTTCTTATATTCCCATTTTCCTTCTTGAATGAAAGCTCACAGTTAATATTTATTCACTATCTTGCTATTTCCAAAAGGCCGAGGCATGTTAAAAGCCTCTATCCCACCATCTTGGAAAAGAAAACAACCAAAATTGACTTTTACACCAGTAGTTGAAAGAGAAAATTGGTTTTATTTGTGTTTACTTACAAATGTTTTATTTTAATAGAATAAAGTATTTTAATAGAATAAGATATTTTGTAGCCATTGGAAATGATGATGATGATGATGATGACAGTGTATATCCATATTTATTTACACGGAACAAGCTCCTTAATGTAGAATTTAAAAACTTTAAATTACAAGGCAACTACAGTCCCATTCGTGGAATAATTTTTGTGATTTTTTTGATATATATATCTGTGTTAATATATATAAACACATACTAAAAAAAGAACATATTCTGAAATGTAACAGTATTTTCTCTTGATAGGAAAATCAACAAACTTTCTTGTTTATTTTTATATGCATTTCAAGATTTCAGAATTTCTCACAAATTACTTTTATAATTATAAAAATGTATTTGCATTTTGAAATTGTCTTTTTCTTTTCTTTTTAAAGTCATTTTTCTCTATGCTTAATGTCCTTCCTTTATAAAACAGTCACTTAAAATTTTTTTTTAAAAGCTCTTCCTATCTGGAATTTATTTGATATATAGTTTCAGATGAGATTATAAATCCCCCTAAGAAGACAGTATTCAAAATAGTTGACCAAGTATTTCAGTAACATTTATTAGATAATTACATATTGACTCCTGATGTTCCCTTTTCATAGATTACTGACATATATCAATCTTTCTGTTTGAAGATAATTCTGTTCCATTGGTCTGGCTGTTTTTGTGGTATTACCTCACTCTTTTCATTATTATCTCATTACATTGTATCTTAAAACTGATAAGACAAATGTTATTTTTTTCAGAATATGCTTACATATTTATTTTTCTGGATGAATGTTAGAATCAGTGACTTAAAGTCATTTCCCCACAGTTCTTAAAGTACACTGAACAAATACAATTTTTTTTCTCGATAATTCAGGGCCATGATTCATTGTGAATCATCATAAGTACTATAGCATTTTTGTGAGTTATTTAGATACGATGGATTTTTTGCTCATGTCCCACGTGACTCATTAGGTTTTTCAAAATTTCTGTAATAAATTTGTATTCTTCCCATGTTTCTTTAATGATACTTCCAGATGTCATACTTATGTCTTTTTAAACACCTTTTGTCTGTAGTTGAATCTATGACTAAATTTTTTAGCACTGTATGTAACATAAGACTCAAGGATAGAACTCTGTGCTTTGTATTTTGATTGTTCTTGGGTCTTATGTGTAGATTTCTTTGGCCATGTTTCATGTAATTTAGATTGCCATTTTAATGAGTAGTTAAGTTTGGCATTACTATGTTTGCACGTGAATATGAAGAGATACAAGATAGAATAAGCTATAAAGGTAATAGAGCATAACTCAATGGCAAGAAATGCAAAGATAGAGAGAGTTTTACTGAAACTCTTTATGAGTTCTCTTCATGAGGCAAAGTTCTTTACATGCCATACTTCTTGATCTGTCCTTCTATGTAACTGAATCTCAGATTAGATTACTTTTTCCTGAAACTTAGATGGTGTAATATAAATGAACAAAGTAAGAGGCCAGTAAATTAATACATGGATACTAAGTGATTTTTTTCTTTGACTCTGAGCTTTTATGTTTTCATATTCTAGAGGCAGTAATCACAGCTTGACAGCTATCAACCTGATTCAGAATTATTAATCCTGAATGTTTTCTCTTCTGCATGGAGGACAAACTACCAATTCTCTATTAAATGGTAGTTAAAGAATACTTCATTTATCTATTTCACCTGTTGTTATCTGTCTGTCCTATGGCATATTTTTACAGGTTAGGACGAACACATTGCTGATATTTTCATAAACACGTTGCCACTGACTTTATTTTCCATTAATATGTGTTTTGTTGTTTTTTGCAAAGCTGTAATGTTATTGCTGTAGTAGAAACAATTTATTTTGTTAAAGCTCTAAAGGGAGGCAGGACCCATCAAAGTTAAGGGCCTAGACACAGTAACAGATACTCCTGTAAAGCAATGTTTCTCAAAAAAGGTCTAAGTTGAAATATATGTAAATCTCCTTTTTGTCATTTATTTTTGGAATGTTCTCTGTTTTACCACACTTCATTTGTTTTTATATTTTTATTATAAAATACTTTAAATATAGAGACAAGTATACAAACTAGATTACCACCATGCACCTGCCAGCCAATTTTATTAAACCTCAACATATTTGCCTTTGTTCTTTTTTGGGGGGGCCAGCACTACATTACAGCTACAGCTGAGGTTCCTGTATGCCTTTGCCTTATCCCTTTCTCTCCACGGGTAACCATAACTTTGAATTTAGTGTGTACCATCTCCATTCTTGAGTGTGCACTTTACTTTGCATGCATGTATCATTTAAGAATTATAGGCCGGGCGCGGTGGCTCACGCCTGTAATCCCAACACTTTGGGAGGCCAAGGCGGGCAGATTACAAGGTCAGGAGATAGAGACCATCCTGACTAACACGGTGAAACCCCGTCTCTACTAAAAATACAAAAAATTAGCCAGGCGTGGCGGCGGGCGCCTGTAGTCCCAGTTGCTGGGGAGGCTGAGGCAGGAGAATGGCGTGAACCCGAGAGGTGGAGCTTGCAGTGAGCTGAGATCAGGTCACTGCACTCCAGCCTAGGAGACAGAGCAAGACTCTGTCTTAAAAAATAATAATAATAATTATATACGATATTATAAATGATATTTGTATGTTAACTTTATATAAATGGCAGCCTGCTGTATTATTCTTTATTTGTTTATTTGTTTATTTTTATTTATTTATTTTTTGAGACGGAGCCTCGCTCTGTCGCCCAGGCTGGAGTGAAGTGGCATGATCTCGGCTCACTGCAAGCTCCGCCTCCCGGGTTCACGCCATTCTCCTGCTTCAGTCTCCTGAGTAGCTGGGACTTACAGGCACCCGCCACCAAGCCCGGCTAATTTTTTGTATTTTTAGTAGAGACGGGGTTTTATCTTGTTAGCCAGGATTGTCTCGATCTCCTGACCTCGTGATCCGCCCTCCTCGGCCCCTCTAAGTGCTGGGATTACAGGCGTGAGCCACCGCGCCTGTTTTGTTTTTTTCTCTTTCCTTTTTTTTGGTGGGGGGATGGAGTCTCCCTCTGTCACCCAGGCTGGAGTGCAGTGGTGAGATCTTGGCTCACTGCAACCTCTGCCCCCTGGGTTCAAGTGATTCTCTGGCCTCAGCCTCCCAAGTAGCTGGGACTACAGGCATATGCCACCACGCCTGGCTAATTTTTGTATTTTTAGTAGAGATGGGGTTTTACCATGTTGGCCAGGCTGGTCTCGAACTCCTGACCTCAGGTGATCCGCCCGCCTCGGCCTCCCAAAGTGCTGGGGTTATAGATGTGAGCCACAGCGTCCAGCCTTATTCTTTAATTTACTGTTTAATTTGACATTATAATTTTAGGATTTATCTATGATAAAGCTAGTCATTTCAACTTATTCGTTTCAGCTGTTGAATAGCATTCCATTGTGTGAATATACCAAAATTATCTAGTCATTCACTTATAGACATTTATATAAATGTAAATAATATATATAGTTCTTATATATTTACCAATACAAACACGGTAGAAGTGAACATTTCTCTCCTTATTTCCTTGGCAAGTATTTTCTCAACCGTATACCTAGAAGTGAAACTGCTCTGTCATTAAGAATACATATCTTCCAAATGCCTCCTGATAGTGTTTGTACCAATTTATAAGCCCTCTAGAAGTGTATGGATTGCCATTGCTCTACATGTATTGTTGGATGTACTGCTCTACATGGATGTACTGCTCTAATATGGATGTATTGCTCTACATCCTCATGGTACTCATTGTTAGACTTTTAAATGTTCTGCCGTTCTGTATGTGGTGTGCAATTGAATTTTGCAGTTTTGCAGTTCCCTGATTACTAGTGAGATTGAGCCTCTTTTCACGTATCATATGTTTGGAGGCAATGATAGTATTGGGTTAAGAGCTGGATGTTAAAGCCAGATAACTTGGTTTTAAATTCGGACTCTTCTGGGCGACCTTGGGCTTGCCACCATTTTGTGGCTCATTGGCAAATCAGGAATAATAATCATACCTACATTGTGGGGTTTTTCTGAGTTAACATGTGAGAATGTCTTACAACTGTGTTGAGCCTTAAGTAAGATGTCCTTGTTACAAAACATTACCAATATGTGATAAGTGGGGTGCAAAAATGTAATGATGTAAAATATCAGGTTACATTATTGAAAGGTTAACGGCTCTACTCAGCCTTATCTGGAAAGACTGGGATGGAAAAATTCTGGGGGTTAAGGGAGCCTAGGCTTCCCTTCATGACCTCCCTGCCTCACCAACCTCTCCCTCTTCTTATTCAAAAGGTAACTTTAGCTGAGGGTCCAGGCAGACAAGGAGCCAATTACGAAGCATAAAATATCCTATTATTTAAAATTGAGGGGCATGTTGTCTCATAATTTTATTATGTTATTAACTGTTCGGTTTTTCCTTATGCAAATAGCTTGTTTATCATCTTGTACATTTTGTATTGGGTTATTTGCTTTTTATTATTGATTAGAATGAGTTCTTTATATATTTTGGACATGAATCTGGATAAATTTATTTTCCCAGTTTCTGGCTTGTCTTTTAACATTGTTTATGACATTTTTTTGTCTGTTTGTTGGTACAAAATTTAAAATTTTTAGTATGGTTAAATTTAACAATCTTCATTAATGATTTCTGCTTTTACATCAGGTTTAAGATATTTTTCCCTCTAAGCCAAGCTATTAAAGATACTCTCCCACATTTTCCTCTAAATGTTACGAAGTTTTTGTGTTTTAAAAGCGAAATTCTCTCTGGAATTTTTTTTATGTCTAGCATAATAAGTTAGAGAGCTAATTGTCCAAGTACTATTTATTGTAGAGCTCTAGTGTCCTCTTTGTCTATCCATTATGTAAAATGACACTGCCTTTGTTACTGTGTCTTTATAGTAGCAGAAGGAGGAGGAACAGCAGCAGTAGCAGCTAACCCTTATATAGGTCTTACTGAATGCCAGGCACCATTCTATGTTTTTTACATATTCATTTAATCCTTAACTGGACCCTATGAAGTAGGAACGCTCATTATTTCCATTTTATAAATAAGGAAACTGAGGCACAGACAAGTTAGGTAATTTGCCACATAAACCTATAGCTGGGATTCAAACCCAGGCTGTGAAGGTGAATGAAAATCCAGGCTGTCTGGCTTCAGAGTCCATATTTAAAACCACTCTATTACCCAGTCCCCTCTCCTTCTTCTTCTTCTAAAAAAATTAAAAAAAAAAAAAAAACAATGTTGGTTAACTTTGGCCACTTTCTCTCTTTTGTTTTTATTTTCATTCTCTCTCTCTCTCTCTCTCTCTCTCCCCCCTCCTTCTCTCTTTCTCATCAGAAAAGGGCTCTGGTGGTATAGTAAACAGGGTGTTAAATATAGATATTAAGTCCTTTGATCATCATGTTGGGGTGACAAATCTTACCCTTTCTATAACTTCAAATCTTCGAAGAGTTAGAGTTTGCCAAAATGATAGGCTGGGAGCAACTTCAGAATTTTTCTACTTTGTTATACCTTTATTCTAGCCATTGTACATTCCATTACTTCTCCTGAGAGTAATTCTGAAAAAGTTCTTTTTTTCCCCCTTAAGTTCATGGTTACTAGCCTTGAAACCCTCAGGAGAAGACACAGACATAAAAATAAATAATTATAATAATATAGTTTGTTAAGTTACAGATTAGAATTATGAGAGCTTAGTCTAAGAAATACCTACCCTGTCCAGGAGTTTCATGAATGGTGTTTTGGTTTCATATTGCTATAACAACCCAAAACTTAGTGGCTTGAAACCACAATCATTATATTATGCCTTACACATCTATGGGCTAAAATCTACTGAGTATGTGATGATGTCTAGAGTTGCATTCATTTGGGACTTGGCTGGGCTGGACCGTCTAAGATGTTTCATTCACATGGCTGAGGGTTGGTCCTGGCATAGGCTGGGAACTAATCTGGGGTGTTTAACCAGTACGCCTTGGTTCTCCCCATATAACCTCTCCATATGGCATGGTTTTTTCCTAGTACGGTGGCCGGGTTCCAAGAACAGGAAGTGAAGACTGAGAATTCTCTTATAGCCTAGGCTTGGGAGTTCCAGAATGTCACTTTTACCTCATTCTGTAGTCCAAGCCAGTCCCAAGGCCAGATTCAACATGAGGGAATTGAATTGCCCACCTCTTAATGAGAGGAGTGTCATGAGTATATTGAATTGGAAGAATTGTTGGAAGCCC
Organism: Macaca nemestrina; assembly: GCF_043159975.1. Lineage (NCBI taxonomy): Eukaryota > Metazoa > Chordata > Mammalia > Primates > Cercopithecidae > Macaca > Macaca nemestrina. The sequence goes on along the minus strand of NC_092135.1, from coordinate 77,727,466 downwards.
CTCTGGAGATTACCAATCACAGAGGGCATTGCTCCAAAAGGCAATTTGTTCTGAACTTTGAGGAATGAGAAGGGCTTCATTAGAAAGTACTAGGGGAAGAAGATCCAGGCAGTAGGTAAGAACAGAGGCACGAAGGAGCATAATATGTTTGAATAGGAGTTTTGTGCTGTGGAGTCACAAGGGATAGAATTGATAAGGTGTGTTCCAAGTAGTAAGAAAATAATAGCTAAAATTCGTCAAGTGCTCACTGTGTGCCCAGCACATCCTGCTCTTTGAATGATTTATTTCTTTTATCCTCATAACAATCCTGTGAAGGAGAGACTACCATTATCTCGATTTTTCTAGACAAGAAAACTGAGGTACAGATAGGTTAAATAGCTTGCACATGGTCACATACCTTGTAAGCATCAGAGTTAAATTCGAACACAGGCAATATGCCTTTAGAGTACCTTCTCCCCCACTACTCCATTCAGGCTCCTGTAGATCATGAAAACGTTTATGCCATATTATCATCTTGCCTCCCACAGACTGTGTATGTCATGTTATGGAAATCAGGCTCTGAGTAAGAAACTGGAGCAATCCCACTGGCATTCTAATTGCTGTATTCTTAACACTGGTCCAGATTTCTTAGGAGCAGTTGAGTCTCTGAGTCCCTCAGATGTTGATAGTGGCTCCATGGTTTCAGGAGGTCTAGGTCAAGTGAAGAGGTCTTCCCTCTATGTGAGTACATCTTCTGGTGATGCTGAAGGTGGTATTTGTGAGAAAGCTCAGCCCGGCAAAAGTGGTAGTAGCAAAATTGACAATAAGATTCCCTTTCTGGGCATCTTTGAGTGGGCTACACAGAGAGAGGGAAGCAGTTGAAAACAAAACCCAGTGTTGGAGAGAAGTAAAGATGATGATAAACAGAGCAGGGATAAACAGACTTGTGTTGGTAACACAGTTGCCAGAGCTGCTTTGGATCCCAAATGACCTTCAATCTTGAACCCTTTTCTGTCTCTCTAAGCCTGAGCTGAGTTCTTGTTCTTGGATGCTCTGGTTGTGTGGTGGAAACTCCTATCTTTCTTATTTCCAGATACAGGCTTGTAATCAATCTCCATTATGTAGCGTAACCTGAGTGAATTTTTACCCTTATAATTGAAAGATCCCAACTAAGTTGGATGTTTAGCTCTCAGCAGATGCTGTTACTGGCTGTATTTTTTTTTAAGAAAGGGGCTGAGCCTCTTTACATCAGAATTATCTTTCTTTGATGCTTTATAGAATCTAGTCCAGGGCTTTGCACTCAGTAAATGCTACTGATATTTGCTGATTGATTGTTCTGTCCATTGGGATTTGTAGCATTTATGTTGGTCATGGTCAAATAATGATAATGTGCAAAATATGCACAGTTTATAAATCTTATTTTTTAATATCGTGCTTCTACCTCTGAGCTGTTCCATTAATTAGACAAGAAAATTGGTCTAAACATTATGTGAGTCTTTAAAGTAATTTTATATAAACAGCTGATGTTTACATTAAGACTGTTTTTAAGGTTTAAAAACAGTTTTGTTCAAAATCAGGCATATATAGTCATGCAGTAGTGAAAATGTTCTCAGCAGTTTATTGCTTCCCATGGGTGGCACATTAATGCCATGTTGATTATTTTTTTCTATTTTTTGTTAAGTATAATGAAACATTACTGTGGAAATGTTCATATTTACTAAAAACGTGTTACGTTAGAAGACATATGCCCTGTGTCACAAAGATTAATCTACTGAACTATTTATAATATAATAAAGGTCATGATGAACAACACTGACTCGGAAGCCAGATTCTCTGAATTTTAATTTCATCCCAATCATGTATGACTTTGGGCAAGTTACTTAAACTCTCTGGCCTCAGTTTCTTCCTCGTAACATGAGGATGATAAAAATGTTTCCCTCGCAACAGTATTCTAAAGATTGAATGTGTCAACTGTTGAATGAGTTAATTTACTGTTAAAGCACGCAGTCAGTGCTGTATAAATAAGGCTTAGCTATTGCGTTTTTGTTATTTATTGTTAGTTTCTAAGGCTGGCAAATACATTTTATTTTAAATTCCATTTTACTGGTAGTTTTATCTGCCCAACCTTTTGGGTAGCAGTAAAATAAAGCAGAACAGCAAACTTTATAACAAGCAGCATAGTATCATGGAGAACACTCCTTCTCTGGGACCAGTCACTTTACCTCCCAGAAATTTCCCCCAGTTTTATAAGTTGTAAGCCTGGCTGTTTGAATTGCTGTCATTCAGCTTCAAAACAGCTGTACCATTCTAAAGTATCAGAGGGTGACATAATGGTAGAACACAGAACACTTGTAGAAATACTTGAGGAATGAGTCTGTGAGGTTTAATTTGTGCTAAAAATTCATCAACACATCTAGAGCAAGGCAAATCTTCCCAAGACAGATGGAGACTGTTTTAAGGTTGGTTTCATGATTCTGATTGGGACTGTTTTAATTTTATCATTGGATACTTCAAATGAAGGGATGAAATGTAGGGTAAATTATTATCTAAAATAGCCCTTCTGTTAAGATGTAGAGAGCAGAGAATGTGAATTTGAGAGGGGGAAGGAATTAATGTAGTAAATGGGACTGGAGACATTAACAGAAGGGGTTTAGAAAGAGGTGAAGCTAAGGAATGTAGCATTTTAAATGGATGATTTAAAATGATGAATTACATAAATGAACATGCCCAACAGGATGCATAAGGAAGAGTGTGAAGAGGGTTGTCTATTTTAAAGATTGGAATAAGCAGTACATATTTGGAGGGTCTCAGAGTATATAAAGAGATCTGGTTAGCATGGCAGCCAGCTGCTTACCTCTTATGATGAAATAAGAAGAAATATGCTTAAGCTGAAGTGTAAAGGATTTGGGGTAGGCTTCTTAAACAATAAAGATTGTTAAACAATGATTTGAATTACGTTATCTCAGCCCTGGTAATACTAAGAAATAGCTTAACTGCTAATCGACCAGAGATATTCCCATGCAAAGATTAAGTGATGGATCCATGACATCTTAACTATAATTTGGTTTGCTTTATATTTTAGTATTTCATAGCAATTTCTTACTTGAAAGTATAAAATTTTCTCAGACTGTTTCCTTCTGCCACCCTTTGTTTCTGTCAGATGTTCTGTAATTTTATATATTGCTACTTTCCATTTCTTAGTTCCTCCATAGTGCTGTGATTTTGTGTAAATGCATTAGAAGATGTCCTCTCAGATAAATGATATGCCTACCTCTTAACACACACTCTAAAAGTGTGATGTGTAATTGTTCCGTTTCATTTTTTATTTTACAAATTTTTATATGGTAGGTGCCATGATAAGCCCTAGAGGTTCAAAATTGAATTAGGCATAATTTCTCTACCATTGGGATTTACTGTGTAATGGGTTGAAGATAGACATGACTACAATAAAATGCTAGAAGTTACGTAATTGAAATGTGACATGGCATCTTAACACAGGAGAGAGTTGGGAACTTTGTCTTGGGAGTGTATACACTACCAAATATGCCCTCATACCACGTTGCAGGGAGTACATCTAGGTAAGGGGAAGTTACTGGGGACACTTGTCATTGGAGCCTGTCTCTACCCCATGCCAGGAGAAACTTGGTCTAAAGCACTGGAAAATACTTTAGATCAACCTTGATCATTATGGTTCATATAATCACTCCTTGGCAAGGCTTCAGTGAGCAGCTACTTCCTAGCAACAACTCCATAGCATGAAGGAGAATGCGCAAGTTTTAGTAGAAAAGTGCTTGTATTTGCCACATTACCTCCTGAGGATATTTTGAGATTAGGTAATAAATACAAAAGCACCTAGCAAGAAATAGACACTGAAGAAATATGTAATGAAAGAAAGGAAGGGATACCAAATAGAATGTGTAGGCTTTGTTTGGATTCTAACTTGAACATACCAACTCTGATGTGACTTTTGAAGCAATTAGGAAACTTTGCTTGTGAACTGGGTAACAGATGAAATCAAGGAACCACTGGCAGCTTTAGAATGGTCGAAATAACATTGTAGTTATGTAAGAAATTGTCTATCCATTTAAGAGATATAAGCTGAAGTGTGTCTGAAGTCTGAGCTTTGCTTTAAAAGGTTTCAGCAAAACAGTAAAGAAGAGATGATGTAAATGTGGCAAATTCTTTATATTGTTAAATCCGAGTGATGGATATGTGGAGGCTCATTGACCTGTTCTCTCTGCATCTGAGAGTGTTTGAAAATTTTCATAGCTAAACTCCTCTGCTCTTCCTCCCCCAGTTAGTGTTCATAACTAGATTGGTAGCTTAGACATATAAGTATTGGCAGCATGCAAGATTTAATTGAAAAGAAGAAAATAGTAAGTAACTGCAAAATTCAGAACTAAAAAATCTATATACAATATATATTTTTATTTTTACATGTGAGCTTAGGTATACTCCTTCAATGTGCAATCCCTAAAGCAGATATCCATTTAAAAGCAGAAAAGCAAATTTCCTCAGCTTTGATTTCAAACTGAAATCATGTTCAGAGTTCATAGGCAGGAATGAGCAATTTTAATGCATATGATTTGTAGTGTCCAAAAAGGGCAACTATAAATAAATCTCTTATTTATTCCCATGGCTTTATTATTTGCAGAATCACATTCAAAGTTGATGTCATGTAATATTCTTTAACAAAGTTTATGCCTGTTTAAAATATTTTTTAAAATGATTAATTTCAGTGTTTTATTTTCCCTTAACATAAAATATAGATACATTTTATTTCCAACTTAGATTATGTAAAAGCTTTGGAGATGAATTTTCAGAAATGGGTTTTTATCTGAAGATGTATTTTCTATATTGAATAATCAGAGTTGGAATTAAAAGTCACTTGAGATTAGCAGGTTGCTTTTTTCGAAAATGTTTTATCTGCTTTCAGAGTTTCAGCTCTTGGATGTCAGATTAAAATTCTGAAGCATGTTCGATTCATTTCAGAATTGAATGTCAAATCCAAAGACAGATATTTATAACTGAGTTCTGCTCAGGCAAAAACTCAGTTTCTGGACTGTGGCTTGGATGATTGCAAAGCTCTCATTCACAGTTGATGTTACCATCATTTTAAACAAACAAATTAAAACTTTGAGACTGAATTTTAGCAAACCAGCCATTTAATTCCCTGGTTATTATGCTTTAAGTGTGCAGAGTGCTTTGGGGTCTATATATTACTTTCAAATAATGATTTTTTTCCCACAATAGTACTCTGGCATTGGTAGTATTATTTCCACTTGACTATAAGGAAACTGAAGTTCTGAGAAGTGAAATGACTTGCCTAAAGTCATTCAGCTACTTAGCAGTTTAGCTAAGATTTCCATCCAGTTCTTTTGACTACGAGTTTTTCCATTTTAATATTTCTATTATAAATTTCTACAAGCAAGAAACTGGTAAAAAGAAAAATAACATATATTTTTTACATACCAGTATTTCAAAATTTTAATCAATGGAATATTTGTTCCTGCAGATGCCCAAAGAGGAGATGAAAATTCATATACTAATTTTCAGCAGATTTTAATGTAAAGGAATATAACACTGACTCTAGCAGAAATAGCCCGCTTTAAAAAAAAATAGATTATGATTGTTCCCTTTTAACATTGATGCCTTAAATGAAAGCCTGAGGTATGCTTTTAAAATTAATCATCGATGGGTATTTCACCATAAAGCAGGACACCTTTTTCATTCGACTGCATTGCTGAATCAGTATAATCATTATGTAATTGTACATAATTATGTAATTGTATAATTAACAATAGAATTCAGTATAAATGAGAAAAACTGTACAATGCAGGAACTATTGAGTAAAATAAGCATGACAAACAAATATATGTCTAGTGTACTACTCTTACCAATCATCTGAAATGGGAGTGTGTTGATTAGATTAAAATCAAATATCTAAATATCACCAAATCACTAAAACAGAGTGGATAAACCGTTAATATAAAGTATGATTCTTTTAGGGGAAGAAAGGGCAAGTAGCTAAGTTAGAATTCCCTGAATAAAACCTTTTATTTAGATAAAATTTGGAAACAACATAAATGTTTTAAATAATTATAAAACAATATTAAATGTACAAAGCCATTCCTAAAAGTCAAAAGCAAAGTGAAATAAACAACCTAACTATGTAACAAGTACATATGTATGTAACAAGTACATATGTAAAATCACAAGATTTTCCAGAATCTTGTGAAGAAATTCTATGTAACATTTCCACATGGAAAAGAGCTTCTTAAAACTTTAACCACAGTAATTTGACTATACTTACAAGGAATATATACCATAGGAACAAAATAAAAGGTAAAAAGAATTTAAATCATTTACAGCGAGTGTATTATTGGAGTTAGTAATCATATTGTGATCCTGACAGTAGTACTGTGAGATAAAGCAGATGAGTAATTATGTTGGTGTCCTTGCATACTGGAATTTTGGGCATTGGAGAAGGAAGATGAAGATGAAGATCAGTGAAGATGAATGACGTTAATATAAAACTTGTAGTCCTGAATTTGAATTACAGTATCAATATGGACTTGTGATGTATTTTATTAAAAAAAAAATTCTAGCTCTACCCACTGAAATGGCCCACAAACAATGACTGTATAATATTGAGCACTCCTAGCCCCCAGACTTGTGGTATCTGAAAGGCATGTCCCAGTACAAGGAATGGTCCGGTGCGGGGGGTGCCTTGGAGAAAAAGTTGATTCTAGGCCTGGGGTGGGAAATAAAGAAGAGACAGGAAACAAGGAAAATAAAAAGACTACTAGGTATGTGACTCAGGAGTCCATTTGAACAGCCTCTTACTAACCAAAGATAGAACAATTTGATTATAAATTCAAATAATATCAGTAGTAGATTGAAACACATGAGATATATTAGAATCCGTAAGTTGGTAATGATACTTACAAAAAAGATCACTCCATGGCCACCTGTGGAAGATTTTAGTGGCCCAACTCAGTATTTTGAAATAAACACATGAAATAAAACATGAAACAATTTTCCTCTTTTCTATATAAACTGTACCTCAGGATAATCAAGAATTGATGATAGGGTTTTCTTTCTGTAGGAGTATATTAGCTAATAAATGAAGAATGAATGGTAGGATTAGAGTATTACTGTTGTACAATAATAGATTGAGGTAATGACCACTAAGCAGCTGGTCATGTCACAGAAAGAGAGACATGAAGGCATCATGTGCCTCCTGATGAAGTCCCATAACTTATTGGTGACAAAGATTAGATCTCAATTTAATCAGGCCTCTAGATCTGACTGTCGGTTTTCAGAAAGAAAAGAAAAATGAAAGAATGCGTTAAAACATACCATAGGGATACGATCAGCAAAACCTAGCCCGTGGAAAACTCTGAAGTACCAATAATCTGGTTTCTTTCACAAATAAATTGCAAGAAAAAAATGTGAAGAGAAACTATAGGCTAAAATATTAGCCTTAAAAGAATATCAACCAATTGAACTATTTGGACCTTATTCAGATCCTGATTCAGAAAACAACTGGGGAAAAACATGCAGATGAAAATTGGGGAAGCTCAAACACTGACTGGATATCTGATGCTATGAAGGAATTGTCATTAATTTTAAAAGTGCGATAACATATTGTATGGTTATGTTTTTTTTAATTCACATCTTTTAGAGACATACTAAAATATTTATAGGTAAAATGATATCATTCTGGGTTTGCTTCAAAATAATATGGAGAGAGGAGACGTGGCAGGGAGTATATATGAAACACAAGATGTTAATTTGTCAAAACTGGGAGTGAACTATACTATTTTTACTACTTTTGTGTAGGTTTTAAATTTTCCACAATAAGATTTTAAATAAAAGTGTACTTAAGATGGACCTCAGAGGTTGTATTATGGAGAAAAGTAATCGTTCTGTGAAACAGTTATTATATTAAGAAGAATCACTGGTTAGGGTTTTTTTTAACCCCTTTCCCAAAAGTGCATTCATAATAAAATGTAGTTAACATTTCTTAAATATCAAGTATGTGCCAGACAGTTGCTCTAGTCCCTTTACATGTATTATCTTGCTTAAAATTTTCCAGAATCCTGTGAAGAAATTCTACTGTCTTCACTTCTCAGATCATTCCGAGAGATTAACTATCTTGAACCAAGACACAGCTAGTAGAGGGTGCCATCTCGAAATGCTGCCCTTTGGCTTTCAGTGCTGGGGTGCTCAAGCCTACTCTGTTTGGCCTGAACAGTCCACAGGAGTGGAGGCTTTGAGTGAAGTGTCTGCTGTTATACCTTTTACATTTTCTTGGTCAGCACTCTTTGCCCAGACTCAAGACATTTTGGAGAGATGGTAATTTGCATTTCGGCTAAATAAGAGACTCCAAAACTAGTCAGCCTGCTGCAAGGCAGTACTAGCCACTATCCGAATCCTTAATGAGGCAAGCTGTTTCACTTCCCCACAAGATGGGGGGAAAAGAAAGCACAATTTTAGTTTTCACATTTTTCTCCATCAATTGTCCCAAAGTGGTTTTCCTTAGTATAGTGTATTCAAATGGACTGCTGTCTTTAGGCAGTGCTAGGATGGTGCATCCTAATGTGAGACCTTCTCCTTATCATGCGTGTGCACACAGGAGAGGGGGAATCTAGTAAGAAATGGCAATTTCAGTACTAAGAAATGAAAACAGCCCTTGGGTAAAACTCTGATGTTGCCCCAGGGGGATGGCACCCTCATCTCAGATCTAGGGGAGTTTATAACATCTTTTAAAAGGTGAAAATTCAAGTTACCTGTGGACTGTCGGAACATTTTGCGTAAGTCATCTCCAGGTGAGTAAATTGAAAACCTCAAGTTAGTAAAATCTTCTGCAAAGTGATCCTCTCTTGTAAAGTTGCTGCTTCTTGCTACAAATTTCCTCAAGATTGGTATAAGAGTATATGCTCTTCAATCTTAAAATAAGTTGTTTCCCCCCCTTTTTTGTGGGTGGATTTTTCTATACCCCAAGCAAGCATAATCAAGTTAAACCCTCCATAGTTTCTGTTGCATGAAAAAGAGGGAAATAAATTGGCATGGTCTATAGTAGTCTGTTTTTTGGTTTAAATGGAAAAAATTACCTTTATGACTGGAGATACTTCTCACTTACTATGTGTAGGTGTTGAATGGCTTCCAGATATATGGATGTTCAAAAAGAGATTCAATTAAACTGGGATTGCTTCATAATTTAAAATATGATAACTTCTAATAAGAATTTAATGTCAGCTTTCTGATATTAATTATTGTAAAATTTGTGTCTTATTAGAGTTAGCCAACCCAAGTCACTGAGACCATTCCTTATTTCAAAACACTGCGTAATAACAACCGAAATTAGCAAAAACAAATTCTTAAGTGTTGGTTAACATAGAAAAAAAATATAAGAGAATGAAAACTGAGATTTCTTTCTAGATCTTTAAATATATCTAGACTTTACATTATTTATACTTTATGAGGGAGGAGCTATGGCTATCTCTTTATATCAAATTTATAACCTCATTATATAAAAATGATTTATAATGCACACACTACAGTGTACCCATAGATGTTGAAGATAGCACTGACAACCTACAAACTCCCCACCACAGTTAACCAGGGTATTCTCATCTACCTCTACTCCCTTTTTGCCTTCAAGGGATGATCTCACCCCCACAAAATGAAAATCATAGAAACCTTCTAGGGTTAGTTCCTTTCTATAACTCTAACTTTTCCCGACAGTTCCCTGCATCCATATTTTTCTGCTTTTTTTTTCCCTGAAAACTTTCTTCCCTCTAAAGCTTTCTTTCCTACTATATTTGACATCCTTTCCATACCTCCTTCTTCTGAGAACTTTCTGTCCTAGTTATCCCTCTTTTCTTTTTAGCTTCCTTAATTTCAGGCTCTTTGTATTATATCTTCAAAGTCGCTCAAGTTTTTTCTCTCTAGAAAACATTTTTCACTTGCACCCACTGGCCTCTTCCTTTCTTAGCCAGAATATTTAATGCAAGACCTATTACTGTTCTCTCCTATTCCTTATTTTGTCATCCGTTTTTTAAAAATTCCCTTCCTCACATACTCTTCCCGTTCACACTCTCATGACTTCAGATCCTGGCTTTATGCTGATGATACCCCCAGAGGTATCTCCACCCATAACCTCTCTCTGTTTAAGGACCAATTTCTTCTCTTTGATACCTAATCAGATCCTGCTCAGCTGTGTCCCCATCTCATCCAAGATGACTCCTGAAGTCACATTGATCCCTCTTTCCTCTATTATGATTGCAGATTCAAGGTAACTAGGCCTAAAGTTATGGACAAGTGTGTGTTGGTTCTTATTTCCCCAGTAAGATTTTAAGTTTCTTAAGACTGTGTCTTATGTTTCTCTTTCCTATCCCTACTCCAAATCAAATCTAGAGAAATAGCAAGTATCAAACAGTTATTAATATTAGGAGGCAATAAATGTGTTCTTTGGGGGAAGAAAATGTCACTTAAATGACAAGGAAGAATTTTAGAGTTATTGACCTACAAAGTTGTCGCTGTTTTATTATTATTTTAGTAATAAGTGTTCATCGAACCTTTGCATGGTAAATAGCATTTTATTAGGTTATAGAATTTCTATCATTAAGTTTTAGAATATTCCGACACCTCCAGAAACTGATAATCTGTTTACAAATTTAGCTACAATATATACACGCTAGTAGACCAAACACACAGGTCTGGGTGCATAAATAATAAATATTATCTATGATAAATGTATAAATACTCGTGGAAGTTGGTTGGGCATAATGGTAAGGTGTCAAGTGGAAAGGATGTTGAGTTAACCAGAGTGATTTCCCAGAGGGAGATGGACTTCTATAGATTCTGGTTTAAGACTGTAAAAACAGAAGACTGGCCTCATAAGAACAGCTTGAGTTAAGGATCAAATATAGAAGGCAGTCATTGGAGTCAACACAGAAAGGCATAATGGAGACAAATCTAGAGATGTAGGTTTAAACTAGAAAACAGTCTCACTCCAAAATGTTGTTCTTTCCTCTCCAAACTAAATTATTGCCAAAACTATAAATATGTCATTTGTTCACATAATAGCTAACATTGACATAATGGTTGCACATCTCATTTTGAGTTTTAAACTGTAAAGTAAAACCGTTGCATGTGCAAAACATTACTTTCTTCCTACCTCCTGAATTGTTCTGCCTCCTCTCCTCCCTGCCAACTCCAGTATTTCTGTTATCTTTTCTTTTTACTTGTATGTACCACTGACATCTGCCCCCAGCCACCTGCCATGGCAGCTGTTGCCCACTGTATTAGTCCATTTTCACACCACTATAAAGAACTGCCTGAGACTGGGTAATTTATAAAGAAAAGAGGTTTAATTGTCTCACAGTTCTGCATGGCTGAGGAGGCCTTAGGAAACTTACAATCATGGTGGAAGTGAAAGCAGGCATGTCTTACATGATGGCGGGCAAAAGAGCATGTGTGTGGGAAGTGAAAGGGGAAGAGCCCCTTATAAAACCATCAGACCTCATGAGAAGTCACTATCAGGAGAACAGCATGGCAGAAACTACCCCCATGATCCAATCACCTCCCACCAGGTCTCTCCTTCACCACCTGGGGATTACAATTCAGTAGATTTGGGTGGGGACAAAAGCCTAACCTTATCACCCACTAACACTTTAGCCACAGCTGGATTCCTTCAGACAGTCTTGTGTCCCTGCTGAGTGGTAGTGCTCCCTGAACAAATGCATCCCTTTCTTTTCTCTTGCAAGTCTCAGAGTACAGTGGAAAGAGCCTGAGATTTGGAGTTAGACAGATCTGGTTTCATGTCTGATTTTTCCAATCATTCAACATGTGAGTTTGCAGTTTCCTTATAGTCTTAGAATTTTTCTCCTCCTGTGTAAAGAAAGTGGCCATTAATTCTTTCTTTTAAAGTTATTGAGGAGGATTGTGACAAAATGTGTTCCAGATAATAGCATAGTTTCTGCCAGAACGGATGCTTCCCTTGAAGCTTCTCAATATGTGGTCCCTAGAACACCTGCATCAGAATCACTTAAAATGAAGACATTGGGTGTTACCCTCAGCCTGTTTAATTTAAAACTGCAGGTATCTATATTTTAAGCAAATTTACCAGTTGAGCCTTATGCAAAGAGAGCTCAAAAATCTCTAGGATATATACTCGTGTTCTTCCCTCCCCTCCCCTCCCCTCTCCTCTTCTCCCCTCCATTTCCCTTCCCTTCTCTTCCCTTCCCTTCTCTTCCCTTCCTTTCCCTTCCCTTCCCTTCCTTTCCCTTCCGTTCCCTTCCCTTCCCTTCCCTTCCCTTGTCTTCCCTTGTCTTCCCTTCCCTTCCCTTCCCTTCCCTTGCCTTCCCTTGTCTTCCCTTCCCTTCCCTTCCCTTCCCTTCCCTTCCTCTCTCTCACTCTCTCTCTCTTTTCTTTCTCTCTTTTCTTTTTCTCTTTACCTCAATTAACAAGAAAATGTACAGGAAGCACAAGAATTTTAAGGTACTAACTGCATTATGTTTTTTGTCAAGTTATTTTCACGTTTCAGAGTTTCATTTTTCTCTTATGTAAAAAGGAAATGGGCCAGGCGTGGTGGCTCTCACCTGTAATCCCAGCACTTTGGGAGGCCAAGACAGGTGGATCACCTGAGGTCAGGAGTTTGAGACCAGCTTGGCCAACATGGTGAAACTCCATCTCTATTAAAAATACAAAAAATTAGCCAGGTGTGGTGGCATGCACCTGTAATCCCAGCTACTCAGGAGACTGAGACAGGAGAATCGCTTGAACCCGGGAGGCAGAGGTTGCAGTGAGCCGAGATGGCGCCACTGCACTGCAGCCTGGGCAACAAGAGCGAAACTCTGTCTCAAAAAAAGAGGAAAAAGAAGGAAAGAAAATGAAATGGCTTACTTCTTCAGTCACTGCTTGGAATAAATTATTATTAAAGTGGTATCAGTCACTCAGAAAAGGCACACACACACAAATGGTAACTATAATAAAAATAATTAGAGTTGTAGGGGTCCTTCTTTATTAAGAAAAAGAAGCAGTAATGTTCATGTAGGCTTATAACAGAATATAGAGTTACCCCAGGGCTGGGATGAAGGTGAAAGAAAAAGGCACTTGTCTTGAGTGCAAACTTTAAGGGGTGCCAAAAGTCTAGTAATCAGGATAAATAATATTTTGATAATTTAGAAAATAAAAAGTAAGGCTAGGCGCGGTTGCTCATGTCTGTAATCCAAGCACTTTGGAAGGCCAAGGCGGGTGGATCACTTGAGGTCAGGAGTTTGAGACCAGCCTGGCCAAGATGGTGAAACCCTGTTTCTAGTAAAAACACACGAAAAATTAGCTGGACATGGTGGCAGGTGCCTGTAATCTCAGATACTAGGGAGGCTGAGGCAGGAGAATCACTTGAACCTGGAAGGTGGAGGTTGCACTGAGCCAAAATTGTGCCATTGTACTCCAGCCTGGGAGACAGAGCAAAACTCCATATCAAAAAAAAAAAAAGAAAAGAAAAAAGAAAAAAGAAAAAGAAAAAAAGAAAAGAAAAACTAATGCAAATAACTCATTAGAGAACAAAAAGTCAAAATTTTAAGTAAAGATAGGCTCAGTATTATTTTTCTTTTTGTTTCAGCTTCCAATGGCTTGCCATGGCACTGTTACTGTCTAAAATACTATATTAAAATATTGCTTATCTTGATTGCTGAGGTTTTAAAATTTCACACCTAAGACAAGTGCCTCACCTGCCTCACTGGCCTGGCCTTGGTTTATCTTCATGCTGAATCATTTCATATTTAATTAGCTAAAACAGAATTCTTCATTTTCATGCACTTTCTTGGAGAATCTCCATTTATACTTTTAAGTGACATTTGTACAAATATTCTACTTTCGATACAAATATTGGAAAATACCACATTTTGATGATGTCAGTATGGCTATCAGGGTTTCAGATAAGTCTCCAAAACACACATGATTTTGCAAATGACAGTGTCACTAAAAGACTGTGTTACGTAGAGAAGTAGCAAGACTATAAATCTAAGGGCTTGCTAATGTTTATTTGTTTGGGGCTCATTTCTGATTGTTTGCAATAAAAACTGGAAAACCAGGAGTCAACAAAAAAGGAAAAATGTTCATGTAGATCAGAATCATCCTGGCAAGAGAAGTGATCACGGAAGGAGATTTTTGTATAATTAAATGTCAGTTTGCATTTTGAAATATTGCCTGCTGCCTCCCACTCAATCACCAAGTGAGATGAGAAGGAATATTCTCTATGCAAAGCCAGAACTGACAGCAGCACTTGTTGGGTTCCCCGTGAAGGATGAGCTATAGATCAGAAGGATCAGAGCAAATCATTTTCCCAAGGCAATAAAATGCAGCTGATAAATTACAGCATAAATAGGGGGACATTATAATTTTCTCCTCTAAGAAAAGCAAATAACAAACAAAGCTGTGTAAACCTTTGGAGTTTTAGAACAGGGAGGAATTTTAGAGGTCATCTGGTTCATTCTCCTCCCTTTACAGAAGAGGAATTTGATGCCCAGACAGATGCCTGGTTTCTCAAGATTACTCAACTATCAAGTGACTGACAGAGCTGTCACTTTCTTCCGCATCACCATGAGAGTGTTTGTTAGGTGGTAGAGCGGATGAGTGGTACAATAGGGAGTAGTACTGTTCTCCTGTCCTGGTAGGGGAATGGCATAGAAGTCTTTACATCTGATATAGTGGGACTGGGAAGTGGAGAGACACTATTGGATACCTTCTCAGAACCATCTGATCACTTGAGTTTCTTAGCATTTCAAGCAGTACTTTTATTTCCTTCTGCCCCATTCCATTAATTACACAAATGCCAAATTTACTGCATCAGAGACTACAGGCCTGGGCATATGGATTTGGGTAAAAGCTCCCTGGGTGTTTCTGATGTGTACTTGCATTAAACATAGCTGCACTGGAGAGTCATTTCTTTCTGATAAATGTGTCGCTGTCAGTCAATAACAACAAAGTGAATTAATTCAGGGGTGAGCTTGAGTCGGAGTGCAGGGTGAAGCGTAAGAATATTAGGAAAGAAATACATGAAAAGGTAAAAGAGGATAAATCTTCCAAAGCAAGTATTTCCTCTTTTCAATTTTGTTTCATCAGTGTAAGAATGGAAGGAACTGAGATCCATAGTTAGCAACCCCTCAGGGATTTTTCTTCCTTGTTCTGCTCATAACCAGACTAAGCTCCTTAATGCCCTACCTGGAGCTAATCAAGAATCATACATGGGCCAGTTGTCATGGAACATAATACTACAGTATTCATCATCAGGGAATGATTTCTTTTTTTTTTTTTTTTGTTTGAGACGGAGTCTCGCTCTGTCACCCAGGCTGGAGTGCAGTGGCGCAATCTCGGCTCACTGCAAGCTCCGCCTCCCGGGTTCACGCCATTCTCCGGCCTCAGCCTCCCGAGTAGCTGGGACTACAGGCGCCCGCCACTGCGCCCGGCTAATTTTTTTCTATTTTTAGTAGAGACGGGGTTTCACCATGGTCTCGATCTCCTGACCTTGTGATCCGCCCGCCTCGGCCTTCCAAAGTGCTGGGATTACAGGCGTGAGCCACCGCGCCCGGCCAAGGGAATGATTTCAAAGGAAAAGTCGTTTCTGATCTTTTTTTCTTTTTGCTAACCTCAGATGTAGAGAACTGAGTTAATTATGCTCCTCAAATCGTAACATGTTAATACTCATTACTGGTTCATGAGAGGCTCTTTTCTTGTATTTATTTCCTTATATTTCCATTTCCTCCCTCCCATCCCCAAATAGGCAAACCTCTCTTACGTTTGGCATGAGTCCTTTTAAAATTATCCCAACATGCTATAAATATGTTTAGTATTTTAGTATGTTTTATGCTCCTCATCTGGGTCATTGAGGTGAGACGAGAGAGGAAAGAAGGAGTTTGACAGATGCTTCAGTGTGCTTTCAACAGGCCGGCATTTGGACACTCCATTTCAAAATGCTTTACAGTCCTCTCAATTTTTCTTGGTGGTATAATACCATAGAAATTTTGCTTGTTGATATGAACATGGTATCCAAAGAATTCAAAATGACAAATTCAGTCCAGCTTGTTCCTGCCTGTCATCTTCTCCATAGTCCCTAGGTGATTGGATGGTTGATTGCCAGCTGCCTATATATTGAAATTACCTTGTACCCATTTATATATTTGAAAATCGTGAAATTGGTCCACAGTCTGATATAGTCACCCGAGGATATTAAGATTTGTTTCAGTAGCTGAACAAATTTTATGCATGCAGTTCTTTCTCAAAGTTTTTTCTATAAGTCACAGTGATTGTAACAACTTCATAACTTTGATTTAAGAACCTATCTAAAAATAGTGGGGCATGTCCTTTATGAACATTTTTAGAGTAAATTTAACAATTAAACTTAGGGGCAACAAGTGAGTTTGTTTTTCATGATTTTCCAGGGTTTTTTTTTTTTCTATAATAGAATTGAGTCAAAGCTGACCACTTCTTTTATGGGGAAAGTGAGAACATAAAGACTTTAAATGTCATCAAATGTAACATTAGAGGCAGTGGAGATTTTTGGCAAGGAAACTTTTAAAAGATCAATTATGAAAGGACAAAAGACTATTCAAAAGAAAATCAATATGGAAAGAACAGGTAGCAGGAGTGACAATAAATTAAAAGTTCAAGCAAAATCAGCTCGTCCTCAGGCTCTTGTTCCACACATCCTCTTTCTGGGCAGCCTTCTCTATTTCACATCAACTCCAACTTGCAGCAGGGTGATGACAAAATGAACAGGTCACAGGAACATCCTCTTTTGTTTGCAGCCTGGGGAGTGGGTCATGCCCAGGACCATCATAACACTGATGTTCAACAAGACGTTTTCTTCTGTTCTCTTCTGAACAGTCTCTGATTTTGATTCTTACAATCAAATGTCTGACAATCTCAATTGCTCTGATATTGAGTCTTTGTGGCCTGTTCTCATCATTGTCTTTTATATACCTGACCTTCTTCTCAGTAATTGGGTCATCTTCTGACTGTAGTACTTTTGGGAATAATTTATCCAGCAAAGTTTGCAGGTTCATTTCCTGACAGCCGTATCATACCCACCAAAGCTGCCCACTTTGAGTCTTGACCTGGTGTTCTGAACTCTCAAGGGAGCCTCAGGAATTGCTATTTTCTTCTCATGTTACTCTTGAGCATGTTACATTTACTGTGTGCTTTGACCCAATAGAACAAAGTCCCTTGTCTAAATCTATCTTTGTTCCTTATTAGTCACAGTAGCTTGTAATAGGGTAACTACAAGGGGAAGATAAGAACCTGCCAAAGGACCAGAAAATATTGCTCACAGGAGGTACTGACTTCAAATTCACTGATGTTTCCATATTAACTGTTACCTAATTGTGTGTGTGTGTGCGCGCACATGTGTGCATCCAACATTGTATTTTCAATTCTTTCAGAACAAGTTTTAAAATATCGTAACAGAGGAAAAGAATGAAAATCACGTTAGTGTCAGAAGTTACACTTTTTGACCTGAAAAGGTTTATCAGAAAGTTTATATTATCTCTATGTTTAAATAGCTGCAGATAAAACCTCGCATCTGCTGCACAATTAATACAACTTCTGGGACTTTTAAAAAGAACAAGTGGTAAATGATACCTAAGATTTGTTGCAGCGAATTAATTATAGAGCTATTCCTTTATCTGATACTTGCTGTGTTTCACAATTTATCTTTTAGCTTTCAGAGCAGTGAAAGAGACAAACCCCTAGTGTCCACAACTTGCAGGTGAAGCAGGGAGAGAAGTGTATTGGAAACAGATGTTACTTACTGAACATGTGTTCAGCTCCGTTAGAGTCAGAACTCTAGAATGGAAACTGGACAGCCCTGTTCTGCTTCTGATAAGATTACACAGGAATGGTCTCCAAGATACAGCCTAGTCCCTTTCAACGAGTTGAAGAGGAGGACAGTCTTTAAGAAAAAATATTTTACTAGTGTCTAACAAGAAGCTTTCCTGCTATTATCTTCCTGACTGGCCTCCAATGTAAATACCCAATAGTGGCCACAGCCATTTATACAGTAGTCCAAGATGCCATATGTCCTTACCAATATTAAGAGATATTGTATTGGTTTTAAGGCTTTTATACTTCTATACGTTTTCTACTATGTATCATGTTTAAATCTGTAATGACAAATATAAAATTATTTTTAAATATTAAAAATTTATATAATAGCTAGGAACAATTTTTCTAAGTTAAAGGCAGAGGTCAAAAATGAAAAGGTGGATAGATTTGAATATATTAAAAATAAAAACTTAAGTACATCCATAATGATCCAGAAATCATTATGAACAAAATTAAAGATAAATGGGAAAATATTTGTAAATATTTGAGAGGCAGAGTTTATGTGTTAAATATACAAAAAAAATCCCTTATAATAATGAAGTATAAGTTCCAATGGGGAAAAAAGCAAAGGTCATGCATAGGAAATTCACACATAAAAGCTATAATACATGGTTAATATGCATGTGAAAAACTACTCAATTATTGCAAATAAGTGCATTTGAAAATATGCTATGCTTTTCAGATTGAGCTCTTTAACCAGCTTTGTCAGTATTGTGAGAGTAAGACCTAAACACTCTTATACACTACTGATAGAAGTGTAAATTGGTATAGCTAATCTGGAGATCAAATTGGCAATATGTATTAAAAGTGCACCTAGGAATTCTACTTCCAGAAACTTATCCTAAGGGAATAATGGTGGATATACATGAAGGCACAAATACAAAAAAAAAAAAATTATAAATATCTTTAGTCAAAAATGAAAAAAAAAAAAAGGAAAAAGAAATAAATATGTCATATCACTGTCTTTAGGCTCCAGGGAAAATGAAGTGGTTTTAGGTGGTCCCTAAGCCTCTTACATCTGAAGGTATTTGGGACAAGTGGCTACCAATGCCTTCAGGGGGATTACCTAAGATTCTCTAGTCTTGCCCATGTTCTCTCCTCCTAGGGTCACTACAACCCAGGAATCAGACCTCAGTTTGGCTAAAGTATCTCTATATTGTGGATATTTTGCTGTTATTAGGACTGTTGTTGAAGATGAATGTTTAATGCATGAAAGATATTCATAATTGAAAAAGTGGAAAACAAAATCATATGCAGAGCAATTGGATTTTTGTAAATATATAATTACATTTATAAAACTAGAAAAATATACTCTAAAAATATAGCCATACCTCATATATATCATGGGTTGGATTCCAGACCACCACAGTAGAAATAACAACTATCCCAATAAAGCAAGCCACACAGATTTATTGGTTTCTCAGCACATGTAAAAGTTATGTTTATACTATAATCATATCTAAAAAATATACATACCTTAAGTGAAAAACATTGCACAAAATGCTGATGATCATCTGAGCCTTCAGTGAGTCACAGTGTTTTTGCTGGTGGAGGGTTTTACCTCAGTGTTGACGGCTGCTGACTGATCAGGGTGGTGACTGCTGAAGGTTGGGGTGGCAGTGGCAATTTCTTAAACCACAACAATGAAATTTGCTACATCAATGTACTCTTTCTTTCACAAAAGATTTCTCTATAGCATGCAATGCTGTTTGATAACAGTTTATCCACATTAGAACTTCTTTCAAAATTGCAATCAATTTTCTCAAAACCTGCTGCTGCTTTATCAACTAAATTTATGAAATATTCTAAATTATTTAATGTCATTTTAACAATGTTCACAGCATCTTTACCAAGATTCCATCTCAAGAGACCACTTTCTTTGTTCATCCATAAGAAGCAACTCCTCATTCATTAAAATTTTGTCATGAGATTGTAGCAGTTCAGTCACATTTTCAGCCTCCACTTCTAATTCTACTTCTCTTGCTGTTTCCATCACGCCTGCAGTTACTTCCTCCACTTAAGTGTTTCTTGAACCCCTCAAAGTCATCCATGAGGGTTAGAATTAACTTCTTCCAAGTTCCTGTGAATGCTGATATTTTGAGCTCCTCCTGTGAATCACAAATGTTCTTAATGGCATCAAAATGGCAAATGCTTTCCAGATTTATTTTGTTTGGATTCACCAGAGGACTCACTGTTGATGGCAGCCATAGACTTTCAAAATGTATTTCTTAAATAATAAATTTTCTTTGTGAACATATAACTTTTAATAATTTTATTAAAGTATGGTATACATCCAGAAATGTATGCCTATTGTAAATGTACAGATCGATGGATTTCTACAAATTGAGTATACCTCAATTTGAACATGTATCAGTCTGTGTTGTGCTTTCTTCAAGTCATTACCCATCCCGTTGAACCTTCATCTCCTCCAAGCTAATGACTAGCCTGACTTCTAAGAGCATTGATTTGTTTTAGATGTTTTCATGCTTTATGTAAATAGATGACATTTTATAATTTGTAAACTTCTGGACTGGCTTATTTTGCTCAATATTAATCTTGAGATTCTGTGAATGGGTAAATATATTATATTTGGGTACTTTTGAGTTTGGAACTATTATAAGTCATGCTTCTATGAACATTATAGTGAATATGTATCCATTTGGTGAAGATATATACATATTTCTGTTGGACATAGTATACCTAAGATTAAAATTGCTGTGTCTTAGATGATACATATGCTTAGCTTAGTAGACACTGCCAGTTTCCAAAATGGCTGTACCACTTTATACTTCCACCTACATATACAAGTTTTGATCGCTGCACATCTTCATGAAACACATATTTTCTGTCATTTTTACTTTAACCACACTGGTGAAAATAATGATGTCACATTGTGGCTTTAATTTGCATTTCCCTGATGACAAATGAGGTTGAGTGCCTTTTCACATGTTTATATGCCACTGGGATACGTCTTTTCTGAATTCACAGTTTCTGTTCATTTTTCTATTGGGTTTTCTGCTTGTTGATTTAAAGGAGTTTTCATATGAGAGTAATGTGTTGTATATATGTATTGCACATATCTTTTTCCACTCTGGGAGTTGCCTCTTAAATATCTTAATGTTGTAGTTAGATGAAGCAACAGTTTTATTCTTTTTTTAATTTGTTTTTTGGGTTCGGGGGTACATGTGAAAGTGTGTTACATAGGTAAACACATGAACAGAGGTTTGTTGTACAGATTATTTCACCACTCACGTATTAAGCCAAGTACCCAATAGTTAGCTTTTCTGCTGCTCTCCCTCTTCCCATTCTTCCCCCTAAAGTAGATCCCAGTGTCTGCTGTTCCCTTCTTTGTGTTCACAAGTTCTTACCATCTCACTTACGAGTGAGAACATGCAGTATTCAGTTTTCTGTTCTTGCATTACTTTGCTCAAGATGATAGCCTCCAGCTCCATCCATGTTCCATGACCTCATTCTTTTTTATGGTTGCATAATATTCCAAGGTGTACATTTACCACATATTCTTTATCCAGGCTGTCATTGATGGGCATTTAGGTTAATTCCATGTCTTTACTATTGTGAATAGTGCTGCAGTGAATATTTATGTGCATTGGTTTTTATGACAGAATGATTTATATTCCTTTTGGTATATGGCTAGTAATGGAATTGCTGGGTCAGATGCTAGTTCTGCTTTTAGCTCTTTGAGGAATCGCCATACTGCATTCCACAATGGTTGAACCAATTTATCCTCCCAGCAACAGTATATATAAGTGTTCCCTTTTCTGTGCACCCTCACCAGCATCTGTTATTTTTTGACTGTTTAATAATCACCATTCTGATTTGTGTAAGATGGTATCTCATTGTAGTTTTGATTTGCATTTCTCTAATGATCGGTCACATTGAGCTTTTTTTCATATGCTTCTTGGCTGCATGTATGTCTTCTTTTGAGAAGTGACTGTCATGTCCTTTGCCCACTTTTTAGTGGAGTTGTTTTTCTCTTGTAAATTTGTTTAAGTTCCTTATAGATGCTGGATATTAGACCTTAGTCAGATGCATAGTTTGCAAATATTTTCTCCCATACTGTAGGTTGTCTGTTTACTCTGTTGATAGTTTCTTTTGCTGTGCAGAAGCTCTTCAGTTTAATTAGATCTCACCTGGCAATTTTTGTTTTTGTTGTGATTGCTTTTGGTGTCATTGTCATGAAATCTTTGCCAGTTCCTGTGTCCGGGATGGTATTGCCTAGGTTGACTTCCAGGGTTTTTATAGTCTTGGATTTTACATTTAAGTCTTTAATCTATCTTGGGTTGATTTTTATATATGGTGTAAGGAAGGGGTCCAGCTTCAATCTCCTGCATATGGCTAGCAAGTTATCGCAGCACAATTTATCAAACAGGGCATCTACTCCCCATTGCTTGTTTTTGTCAGCTTTGTCAAAGATCAGATGCTTGTAGACGTATGGCCTTATTTCTGGGCGCTATATTCTGTTCCATTGGTCAAAGCACCTGTTTTTGTACCAGTACTATGCTGTTTTGGTTACTGTAGCCCTGTAGTATAATTTGAAGTTGGGTAATGTGGTGCTTCCAGCTTTGCTCTTTTTGCTTAAGATTGCCTTGGCTATTCGGGCTATTTTTTGGTTCCATATGAATTTTAAAATATTGTTTTCTAGTCCTGTGAAGAATGTCATTGGTAGTTTGATAGGAATAGCATTGAATCTGTAAATTGCTTTGGGCAGTATAGCCATTTGAATGATACTGAGTCTTCCTATCCATGAGCATGGGATGTTTTTCCATTAGTTTGTGTCTTCTCTCATTTCTTTGAGCAGTGTTTTGTAATTCCCATCATATAGATCTTTCACCTCCCTGGTTAATGGTATTCCTAGATACTTTACTTCTTTTGTGGCAGTTGTAAATGGGCTGCCTTTCTGATTTGATTCTCAGTTTGGCTATTATTGGTATTAAGAATGCTAGTGGTTTTTGAACATTGATTTTATATCCTGAAACTTTGCTGAAGTTGTTTATCAGCTGAAGGAGCTTTTCTGAGACTATGGAGTTTTCTAGCTATAGAATCATATCATCTGCAAACAGATAGTTTGACTTCATCTATTCGTGTTTGGATGCTGTTTGTTTCATTCCCTTGTCTGATTGCTCTGGCCAGGACTTCCAATACTATGTTGAATAGAAATAGTGAGAGAGGCCATCCTTGACTTTTGCTGGTTTTTAATGAGAATGCTTCCAGCTTTTGCCCATTCAGTAAAATGTTGCTGTGGGTTTGTCATAGATGGCTCTTATTATTTGGAGGTATGTTCCTTCAATACCTAGTTTATTGCAGGTTTTTTTTTTTTTTGAGATGGAATCTCGCTCTGTCACCCAGGCTGCAGTGCAGTGGCCAGATCTCAGCTCACTGCAAGCTCCACCTCCCGGGTTCATGCCATTCTCCTGCCTCAGCCTCCCGAGTAGCTGGGACTACAGGTGCCCACCACCATGCCCGGCTAGTTTTTTGTTTTTTTTTTTTTTTTTTGAGACGGAGTCTCGCTCTGTCGCCCAGGCTGGAGTGAGTGGGGCGATCTCAGCTCACTGTAAGCTCCGCCTCCCGGGTTCCCGCCATTCTCCTGCCTCAGCCTCCCGAGTAGCTGGGACCACAGGCGCCCGCCACCTCGCCCGGCTAGTTTTTTGTATTTTTTAGTAGAGACGGGGTTTCACCGGGTTAGCCAGGATGGTCTCGATCTGCTGACCTCGTGATCCGCCCGTCTCGGCCTCCCAAAGTGCTGGGATTACAGGCTTCAGCCACCGTGCCCGACCTTATTGCAGGTTTTTAACATGAAGGGGTGTTGAAGTTTATCAAAAAACTTTTCTGTGTCTTTTGAGATAATCATGTGGTTTTTGTTTTTAGTTCTGCTTATGTGATGAATCACATTTATTAATTTGCATGTGTTGAACCAACCTTACATCCCAGGGATGAGGCCTACTTTATCATGGTAGATTCACTTTTTGATGTACTACTGGATTCCATTTGCAAGTATTTTGTTGAGGATGTTTGCATCAATGTTCACCCAAGGATATTGTCCTGAAAGTTTCCTTTTCTGTACGTGTGTGCCTGTGCCAGGTTTTGGTATCAAGATGATGCTGGCCTCGCAGAATGAGTTGGGGAGGAGTCCCTCCTCCTCAGTTTTTTGGAATAGTTTCTATAGGAATGGTACCAGCTCTTCTTTGTATATCTGGTAGAATTTGGCTATGAATCCCTCAGGTCTCGGGCTTTTTTGTTGTTGTTATTGATATGCTATTTACAACTGATTCAATTTCAGAGTTTGTTATTGGTCTGTTCAGGGAATCAATATCTTCCTGGCTCAGTCTTGGCAGGATGAATGTGTCCAGGAATTTATCCATCTCTTCTAGTCTTTCTACTTTGTGTATATAGAGGTGTTCATAGTAGTTTGTGTTGGTTGTTTTTCTTTGAAGAAACAATTTTAATTTTAGTGTGCCCAATTTTTTCTCTTATAGTTAATACTTTCTGTGTCTTTGCCTACTCCAGAGTCATGAAGATGTTCTCTTTTCCTTTAGAAACTTGATTATTTTTTCTTTAACATTTAGATTTGCAATCCTTCTGGAATTGACATACAGTGAAGGTGAGGATCAAGATAATTTTTCCAATATGTATATTCAAGCAACTTACTCCATTCATTGAAATTACTATCTTTTTACCACTTTGTTATAAGTTACCTTTGTCAGTATTGTCATAAATCAGATTAATATATATATGCGGGGGTGTGTGTGTGTCTGGACTCTTGCTTCTGTTACATTGGTCAGTTTATTTTCCCTTGGGCCAAAACCAGACTGTCTTAATTAATAGAATCTCATAATATGCTGTGACTTAGTGTAAGTCCTGCTTCTTCATTGTTTTTCAGAATTGCCCTGGCTATTCTTGGTTCGTTTACCTTTTATATACATTTCAGAATCATGTTGTCAGTTTGCAAAAAGTAAACCTGCCGGGATTTTGGGTAATATTGCATTGAATCTACAGATTAATTGGGGAGAATAAATAAACTAGTTTTGTAATATGAAAATGCAAAGTAATTTAAAGCATGGAGTGACCACATGCTCCATTTTACCTGGGGCAGTCCCAGTTTAATCTGTTGACTGGACATTTTGTTCAATTTAGCATTTTCCCTGGGCAAAAGTGCTCTTATTTGTCTGATTATTCATTTGACTAGCCTATGTAAGTTTGATTATTTTTATTACAAATACAGTATCAATTTATTGCCTAAGAAAACAGTTGCCTTTGGCAATAAGTTATCCTAAATTAGTATTTCTCAAATATTTCTAAATGTACTTTTGGGAAAATTATCCTTACATATACTTGATTTTCCAAATACGTATTGTCAACAAACCTTTCAGGAAGAGTTAGGAAGAATACACTATTGTGATGTTTGGAATAAAAAGTTTTCTTAACTGGGAGAGAAGGGAATTAGTAGGGAAGTAGCCTACAGTCAGGGATGAGGTTCAAACAAGGTCATGGCACATTTGATTCAGTTCCAGGTATGTGCTGGAAACCAAGTGACAGTTACTCCAAGAAGACAGAATGGAAGTGTGGAAAACAGAAAACACAAGGAAGCAGAGAGGCAGTGTGATGTTTATTCAAAGAAATTCTTCAAATTAGAGAATGAGAGCTGGGCTTAACTCCTGAGAATTTTGTATGGGACTCTAGCTTCCCAGCCATGGTGTGGGTCAGGAAGCCCCATCTTGCCAGCCCTGTAGGACACCTGTGCCTTAGAGATGAGAGGGAAGCATCCATGATTTGAGAAGAAGGTTCTGGAACGAACAGCCTGGACTTTTGTGTCTTTTCTAGGGGCAAAGGAGACCCTGGAAATACTGTTGTTCATTCTCTAACATGAAGCAATAAAATGCTCTTTCCACATCTTGTTGGTGGCAGGGTAAAGTCTGTTGTTGGCTGCCCAGTAGGGTCTCAGACTAGAGAAGGACCTACTCTCAAATAGCGGCAATCTAGCACAGTGGTTCTCAACATTGGCTGCCCATTA
The DNA here is from genome assembly GCF_043159975.1 of Macaca nemestrina. Lineage (NCBI taxonomy): Eukaryota > Metazoa > Chordata > Mammalia > Primates > Cercopithecidae > Macaca > Macaca nemestrina. Next base: position 77,701,563 of record NC_092135.1, on the reverse strand, counting down.
GAATCCCCTGTGAAGAGTTATGCTACTAGGCCCAGCTGCCACACCCACTTACCCTCTCTTCCAACCCCAGCAGCAACCAATTAAATCAGAATCTGTAGCGATGGGAGTCTGGCATCAATATTTTTAAAAACTGTCCTAGGTACTTAAAAATTATGTCTTTAATGAATAAAAAATATATAAACATCATGTTTTAATATATGGGTGCATTGTGGAATGGCTAAGTTAAGGTAAATAACATATCCATTACCTCCCATATTTATCATTTTTTTGTGCCCAGGTACTTTCAAGACCCAGTCAGGGGTTAGAACCATGGAGTCATACTTGACACTAGTCTCTCCCTCTGCCACCAGGCCCACCTAATCCAAGACATGTGGATGGGATGTTTCTTCTCCAAGTGTTTGGAATTAATCCACTTCTTCCACTGCTGTCACCATCACCCTCCAGGTCCGGGTGCCATTTTCTCTGGCCTGGAAAATTGAAATAGTCCTGAACTTGTCCGCATCCACATGACACCTTCTCTATTCTGCACCCTATTTTTGAATCCAGTTGTGGTTTTTTCACAGCTCAAATCTGATCATATCAGGCCCCCAGTTTAAGGCACTTCTGCACTTTCCCTAGACTGACAGCTCACATTGGCCTGCAAAGGCCTGCATGAACGGCCAGGCCCTGCTCTGCTCTGCTCTGCAGCTTTATTTCATATCTCATTCTGCCCTGCTCTCTCCACTCTAGATGGACTAGGCTGCTTCTAGTTTGTCACACCTGCCTTTCATCTCACTTGTGGACCTTTGTACATAGGATCTCCTTTGCCTGCAGTGTTTTTCCCTCTACTGCTCTTCATTCTTTAGCTCTTAGTTTCACCATCATCTGACCGCCCTGACCAAGGCAACCCCTGTTACAGCACTATGATTTTTAGAATACTGGTTACAGTTGCATTTGATCCATACAAGAGGAAAACAGATCATCAACTTCTTGTTAATGAAATTGTAGTTGAATATAATCAATTTAAGAGCTCAGTCCTAATACGTTTATGTATTTCAACTCTCAACAAGTCTGTTATTTAACCAGAACTCTGTGAAAACCATATGTACATTTAAAAGGCTAGAAATAAACATGAATGATTATTGTGTATCAATTATAAATGAAAAAGACCAGAAGTAAACATATAATGTTTTTGGTTCACTTTTTTTTTGTTGTTGTTATGCACATGTAACAAACTGTGGTTCACTTAGGTAGGAATATGGAAGATTTTTCTCCAATCTTTTTTCTGTTCTTTGTATTCTCCAGAATTTCTAGAATGATATAAATTACTTTTATAATAAATAAAAATGTAATAATTTCAAAAATGTGTTTAGATGGACCATATAGAAATTATGACTGGAAATAAAACTAGACTATGTAATGTGTTCTCTTTGATTGACTCTACCTATACTTTCCCACAAAGCAAAATCCAGAGAATACCATTCCTGTTTGCAAACTTGTAAAGATGACCTGAGAATTCAGTGAACTGAAAATATTACTTCCTTGATGGATGGGTCTATCTTGTAGGAATCCATCCGTTCAATTGCTTGTGTTCCTTTCCACCCATAGAATGTTCCATAGCAGGTAGGAGAGCTCAGTCCCACCTCCCAGGAAGACTCAGCTATTGACTTGCTGGAGTGCTTCCAGGACCCTCTTAGGAAAGTGTATATGATTGCACTCCAGCCCTGGAAATCGTAGTAGGAGGAACAGAGCTGCAAGATCTGCCCTTGCCCAGGTTTTTATGTTGGTTATATTTTGCAGTTTGCTGTCTTGTGCTCTGCTGCTGTTTCATGCTGCACAGCAGTGCCCTGCAGGGTGGAGGGAGAATGGAATCTAGACTTCCTCATATAAAGAAGACTATGGAGCCCAGTCAATAAAGATTATTTGTTCTCATAGCTGGGGGTATACTGCATACACATTTTGGTTGAATACCAAAAGCTAACTGTTAAAATCAGTATTTGACTAAGAATAAAGCCCAATTATATGATTAAAAATAACTCTTGACACTTAGGGAGGATGAGGCAGGTGGATTACTTGAGCTCAGGTGTTTGAGACCAGCCCGGACAACATGGTGAAACCCTGTCTCCACTAAAAAAAACAAAAATTAGCCGGGAATGGTGGCACATACCTGCAATTCCAGCTACTTGCGAGGCTGAAGTGGGAGAATTACTTGAACCCAGGAGGCAGAGGTTGCAGCATGCCTAGATCGTGCCACTGCCTGCCAGCCTGGGCAACAGAGCAAGCATGCATCCCCGCTGCCCCCTCCAAAAAAGAAAAAAAAAACCTCTTGATATGAGGAAGTAAAAATTGTGTTATGAGTTAAGTATTACTTAATTATCTTTTTGAGGTAATAATTTATTTAGAGGTAGCAAAGCTGATCTTTTGCTTTTAATTCATCTTTAAAAGATGAGAATAATTCTCAAATAGATTCTGTTTTCTCCTAGAAAAGTTCATGCCTTCATGAAATTAAAAAAATAGTGCTTAAGTATTTATTTAATATCATTACAAAGATTAGAGTTATAGTATAATATAATTTCCATCCTAATAGTATTTGTTAATAGATATGTGTATTTCAAAGTATGTATATGTTTTGTCCATAGTTACTTAGCTAGTGCTACATTTAGCTGTCAATTTATTTTTCTATTTAACTAATTAAGAAATTTTGTAATTGTTTTTTCATGAAATTAAGAGCTTTCATGTTAATTATTGTGACATTTTATGCTTGTAAGAAGAAATACTTTTCCTTCTACCGATAGAGTCTCAATGTCATAAGCATAAAATAATACTTTCAATTTAGTTTTATCTGAAATATACATATACAATTGATATTCTTGCATTAAAAATAAAATCCATTCCTTGTTCTCATTATTGTCATCATTATGCTATTTGTATGTGACCATAACTTGAGATACTTTGATGAACAAGTATGCTGGAAAAGATACTGATTTACATAGGTATTGAACAGTTGGATCTTCTGAAGGCCAGGAACAAATTAACTATCAGCTTTTGACTGAAGCTGAACTATAGCTGAATTAATCATAACACTTATTTTATTTTGTCAAAGATTTGTGGAGAACCTTGTAAGTGCTAGACATCTGATTGGCTTTGGATCTACAATAATAAGTGAGAATAAAGTAGCCTTATCTTCTTTACATTTAGGTAACATAAATGTCCCAGCCTGTTTGCCCATCATATTACCTAATTCAAAAAATAGTTCAAATATCTCCCCTACTAGCTGCAATAATTCCAATGTTTTATCAGTTTCCCATCCTGAACATTTTTTGAGCCCCTGAGATATCCCAAGCCAGTTGTTGTTCAACATCTTAACCAGCTGTGTGGTTTTGGACCACTAACTTCCTTGTCATTGGTCACCAGCATCCCTCAGCCCATTGTTCCTCCTCTTCCATATATGGCTTTCACCCCAGATGCCATCCCAGACTCTTGCACAATTCCTCACAGTAATAGGAAGATCAATTGTGATGTTTGCATGACTTCACTGATGGTTTGAAGATTTTTTAAAAAGGTGTGGGATGTTATACAAGAGGATACTTCAACAATTGTAAATAGATATGGGGGTTCCCTGCATGGACCAAAACCCTCCTCGGGTGTTTTGTATTGTGCAAAATCTTATCTGTCCGATCTCAGGCCTGTCACCCCGTTTCAAGGGTCAGCTTGCCCTTCCACAGCAGGAATGCCTGGAACAAGATTCATATGTCTGGATCCTAGGCCTCCTGTTCCCTCAGGCCCAGAGACAGTCACAGTCTCATACCGCTCAGTGTCCGTTTCCTGCCCCCTGTCAATCTTCTGGCAAGACTGACAGGGAAAACATCTCTTCCTTCTCGCACCCTTCTACAAACGTGTGGTCTTTCTCTTTAGTTCTCAGGATAATTCAGAACAACATCAGTACTTTCGCCAAAGTTGGGTTTATTCAATCAGGAATGACCCCAAATATGGGGTCCATGCAGTATAGTCCAGTTCAAGCTTCAACAAGTCCAGGCTGTTCTTTTGGAGGTAAGATGTGTTCATGTTCTTGCAGCTTTCAGTCCCCACTGATCTCCTGTAGTTAACTACTTGAACACATGCATCTCCCAGCATCTAACAAAAACTTTCAGGGACAATACAATTTAAATCCACTTGCAGGGAAGAAATATTTTATGAAAGAAAAGATAATTTGCAGAGATGCAGCTGTGTCACAGTGAAGACAACCTTTTATATGATTGTGGAAAGCAGATTAAGTTCCTTGGAGCTATATTATCTCCAGAGCCTCCATTGCAGAATAGCGTCTATGCTTTACCTTTACATAATATGAAGATCCTCTAAGATGCTTTTTCCAAAATAAAGAAGTAGTGCACCTCCAAAGCTGAGTTCCAAATTTTTCCGCAAGGGAAACAAACTGCTAGGAACATTTAAATGTCAGTTTTTCTGACTCATCCATTGATGTCAAATAATCCCAATCTCTTGGGATTCACACTAGACCAGAGCACCCCAATTAAAATCTATTTCACTAGTACTCAACAAAGTGCCAGTAAGTACTTGGGGAAAAAATGAGACCAAAAAACTGTCTAGTGAAATCAATTACTAAGCAATAATTTCATTCAAATGTAAAAAGTTCAAAGTATTTTGGGGACTGTTATGCAGAGAGTTCTCCATAGTCACTCTCCTAAACAACAAGTAGCAGAAGGATAGCCTCTTCTAGTGTATCACAAGCTTTTTATTTTTTGAGGTTCTTAATTTTATACATTTCTTTAACCATAGGGCCAAGTATAGCGTATTGTCTATAATCAGTGTTTAATAAATGATTAGTTGAATTGGATCAAATACAGCCTCTCATATCTGAATCCTATTATGAAATATACCAAAACATTCAGTGAAATGAACATTCTCTAGTTTTCTCTGAACATTCTCTTAGTTTTCTCCGAAACTGTATTTTGGGGAAAGAAATTGTTTGTAGTCTGGTACTCAGAACTCAACTTTTTGCCTCCCTATGCGTAGAAGTTCAGGAGGCAGTACCGGCATTTCAACATAGTTAAATGGGTAAAAAGCAATGCCAGAGCCCTATATCTTCTCCATCTACGTGTTTTAACTTTCACAAAGTATTCCCCAAACTTTCCCACAATACCCCGTGTTCCATTGCCTGAGAAAGTTGGTTGCAGGAAAGAGCTAATGTCACATGGATGCTGACGCAGTATACCCATGTTTTGTCAGAATTTGAACTTTAAGCCTTATTTTTAATTACAGGATGAAAGACTGTCCTAAACAGTTGAGATTTTAGTTTGCAGATGAGTGATGATGCTTTTTCCTTGGGGAGCACACCGTTATTACCATTCCTAATTTTAGAATGCAAACAGCTGTGTGCCTAGCCCACATACAAGCTAAAATAATTAGAAAACATAGACCTTGGCTGGGTGCAGTGGCTCATGCCTGTAATACCAGCACTTTGGGAAGCCAAAGCAGGTGGATCACAAGGTCAGGAGATCGAGACCATCCTGGCCAACATTGTGGAACCCTGTCTCTACTAAAAATACAAAAATTAGCTGGATGTGGTGGTGTGTGCCTGTAGTCCCAGCTGCTCAGGAGGCTGAGGCAGGAGAATTGCTTGAACCCAGGAGGTGGAGGTTGCAGTGAGCCAAGGTGGCACCACTGCATTCCAGCCTGGGTGACACAGTGAGACTCTGTCTCAAAACAAAAAAAAAAAAGAAAGAAAACACTGACCTTCATTATTGTGTTCACCACCAATGCTACATATGCATACACCCCACGCCCATACCACACACATACTAAACACACTACATATACCACACACTCCCCCCACTACACCCATATACCTCCTATACTCCCCATACATCCCCCACACATACCACACATACTTCATACGCCATGCACACCACACTCATACACATCACACTCACATAATACCATACACAGACCACACACATATCACACACACTCCACACCTATACACCCCAGCACATACCACACACACCCTACACACTACACATCACATATACCACAGACCACAAACACATAAAACACATATACACACACATCACACTGACCTCCCACCCCCTCACCTCACACCCTCCCACACAAATACAGCGCGTTCATTTATTCAGCCAACATTGATTAAGTGCCTATTTTATACAAAACACAATCTTAGATGCTGAGGATACAAAGATGAATAAAACATAGTTTTTATACTCAAGGAGCTTAAAATCTAGCAAGGGAAGAAAATGTATACCTTTCCAAAGAATTTATTGTTCTTTGTTGTAACTTTCTTGTTTTCTCCTCTGTATTTCTCATTGGATTGTTTGGTCCTCTCAGACATCTCCTTGACCACGTTCACTGTTTTCTCCCTGGCGTCCTGCCCTCTGCCTACCTAGTCTGTAACAATATACTGAAATGAGCGAGTGAATAAGTAAAACCATATACATGTCATAAAACTATATAAATAATTAAACCAATAATATAAGAATTGTGTGTTGTGCTAACTTTGTGAACACGATGCCTCAGGAATGCAGAGGTGGGAAGAGACCCTGGCGAGGGAGCATCACGAGGACATCAGGGAAAGTGGGGAGTAAGGAAACGGCCATCTTGGATTTGGCAATTAGAAGTGTTTATAGTGACTTTGCAAAGACAAGCACTACCTGTGGAAAGGAGTTGCAAGCCAAGTTGTTAGGGGTTAAGGAATTAATGGGAAGTGGATAAAACTGATTGACTTGAGTTGGAGAATGAGCCTTTTCACACTTACATAGAAGGGGAGGCAGTCTCTTAACTTGTTCTCCATCTGATGAGGCCACTCTGAGTCAAAGATTGTTTTACTGTACATGTGCAACAGAGATGTCGTTACCCCCAGATCAGTGTCATATATTTTTTTCAAATAATTATAGAAAACAATTGGATAACAATGCAGGTCAGGGGAAATCCTAGGGAAAGTTGTAACATTGGAAAATTTCCTGATGGATTGCCTCCTAGTGATTTAAAATCACTCCTTTGGATATTCCCTGACTGTCCAGTTTGAATTCATCAGCTCTTTTCTCCAAAAGCAGCAACTCAAGAACCAACCTTTTCTCATTCTTTTGCCTGCACTAAAATATCTTATTCTCTTACAAATGTTAAGTTGTTGGTCATCTAATCTGGTGAAATAATACAAAAAAAGCATAGAATTTTTGGTTCAGTTTTCCTGACTTTTCTTACAGTCATTCCTGGCAGTCCAAAGCACAGTGCTGCCCACTGCTCTGTTTAAAATCAGACACCCCCGAAGGTCCTTCTCTCCCACTCAAGTGAAACATGTAATTAAGATAGTCTGATGAAAAACTTTAAAATAGAAAGTGAGATTTTTCTCTCTTCTTCCATTTAAACTCACTGTTACTTTCCCCTTAGCGAGAAAGCTGACATTATAAATGTTATCACATTCACACATATTATAAGCCTAGAAATTATATCATCTCAGGCCAAAAGTGGATGCTGAGACTCTGATAGCTTGCCTCTCTGCCACCTCTAGGTCTTTTCCCCAAGACCTCTGCAGCTAAATATACTTTGGTTGCAAGTGGCTATTAACAGAAGCTGACCTTATTTTTCCCCTGAGAGAGAAGAAAGTGTGAAGGCAGAACTAGGACTAATAAATTGGGATTTCGTGAACAGAATGCATACCCCACCCCCAGGCATTGGATCTTTTCTAGAGTGGCCCATGAATGCGATGTTGGAGGTTTGGGAGATCACTTGTGAGAGTAACTCTTGGAGAGTTGAAATACAGTTGAAAGGTTATGAAAGATGCTGGTACTCTGAAAGGTTACAGAATTCTAGAAGAGCCATTTATTTTATATGAAAGATTTCTTTCTTCCTACTTAAAATATGTATATTTAAATAAATCAAAAGTAGAATACTTTCCAGGATAAATGACAATCATAAAAGCACAGGTAACATGGCTTTATTTTTTATAAGATAATGCAAACAAAAGAGTCGTAGGAACATTATGATGTATGTCTCGCGTCTGTGAAATACCATGTATTAGTTTGCAATATGGACAAGCCTGGGCACCTCCAAGGTTAAATTGTCAGATGAAAGTGTCAACAGTTCTCCGCTGAGTCAAGGATCTTGCTTGCTTGGGTTGAAATATAAACTTAGGTTTCAATGATTGAGTACAATGGTGCCTGGCCTCGTTCTGCAAGGTTAAACGTTACTGGCTTTTCTTATGTTTCACAGTGGATTAGTTTTCTAGACAGGGCAAAATGTTAGTAATGAGCTCATTTTAAAAATCACTTACTTATTTCAACTAATTCTTATTATGTGTTTTAATATTTTAAGAGAAGATATAGATATTTGAACATAACTAATACAGCACTGATATTTTCTTAAGTTGTATGAGAAAAGTGACTTTGTGATAACATAATATCTTAGGTTTAAGGAATAAAAGAAAAATATTTATATGCAGTTCAAACCCCATTTCAATTATAGCTGAATTATTTTCTGTAGCTTAGCTACAGGAACTGCTTAAACCTGATTTCTGCATAGTTTGAGCAGACTTTAAGGCCGGAGCTAAAAGGAATAGATTGACTTGGAAAATTTTGTGTAAGAGAGTTCCTTAAAATGGCATTATCAGGTTAAAGAATTAAAAGGGACAAGTAGATTTTGCATATCGAAATTAAGTGTTCGAACAACCTTCACAATTGGATGTATGGGTATGTACAAGGAGATTTTTTGGCATACTGTACATTAGAATCAATATCTGGTTTTATGGTTATGCCTTTTCTGAATTTTAAACATCCTGCTTGTGAACACTCCAAATATGGACTTGTCTCTAGTAGCTCATTCCTTTTCTTAGAGCTCTGAGAAAACTTGGATCAAAAGGACTGTTGAAAGCCAATGCCTTGCTTTGTTTGTTCTATAAGCAGAAGTCCCTTACAAGCCACGATCCTTCCTTCATATAAACTCTTCATCTCTTATGGCACAGCACTGCCACCTCAGCCATTCTTCCTCACACATACCCTTTTCCCTTAATTTTTGCCAAATTCCCCTCCCCTTTCTTTTTGGGAAGTGTCTTTTTATTTATTCAAATTGTAAACCAAAACATTGTTATAATCCCACCGATAATTTTGAAAATGCTGGTATTCCTGGTATTAACTAAAATGAAAAATTACATAAAATGTCACTGAAAAAAAAATGTCAAGACAATCTTCATCAACCAAGGGTCTCAAAGTTTTGAAAATCCTTTTTGAATCTTCCCTTAGTCTGTAATCTACCTCTGTACTTTTATCTAAACAAATGAAGAAAATAACAATACTTAAAAATATACAAAATTGTGTCTTATTCTATTTTATTCTTTTTCAATTACCAGTTTACTAAAATTTTATATTATTCTGTATTTCAGATGTTCTACATTTCAACTCCATCAAATACTAAATTGATGTTAATGGGCTAACCTGGAAACTGAAAAACAACTTGTTTCACTACAAGGATAAGAAAATATGTCCAAATTCCTGTCGGCTGACTTATCAAGGGACGTTTAGAACACAGCCCAATGTAAGTTGCAGACATACGGTGTTTTGTTCTTTGTTACCTCCCCTGCAGTTAAGGCATGTATCTGTTTGTATATGCCCAGGTGTATGCTGATTGGGTATACTTTTGTGTCTGCACATGAACATTTTCACAATCCCAGATTCATACCATCATTTATTCCTTCCTTCAATAAAATTTGAATGCCTATTATGTAAAAGGTGCAATTGTAGGCCTAAGGGATATCCAGAGATGAAGTGACTGTCCTCATAGAGCTTATACTCTAATGGGGAGACAGACATAAGCCAAGTAAGTGCACAATTACCTAAGAAATGCATACTCTGATAGGTGTCACATAGCACGATGTGAGCATATAACCAGATCTTGCCTTGTGTCCAGGGTCAGAAAGGGTTTCATGTAGAAGGTAATTTGCCAGCGGAGATCTCATGGATGGGAAGTTAAAAGAGTAAAGAGGGTGGGAGGTGATGGGAAGATGAGCAAGGATGGGGTAAAAGGGCTCCAGGCGAAAGGAACTTCTGTTCCAAAACCACCAGGCACAAGGAACTCACGCTGAAAGACCATACTCGCTTACTTAGGTACTTCTGATGATTATTTTTCTAGGAGTAACCACTGGGTAGCTGGGCAACTTTTAACTTAAACAAACCATTGAAGATGAATTGTAATCATACTAGAAAATAAGAAGGGTTATGTAATTTCAGAAGCACTTGTACTTGTTTTGATTTTTAGGCATGAGGTACTCCTTAAGCCCTGACAACCATCTTGAAGATGGAATCATGAATATGGCAAATTTTCTACGGGGCTTTGAAGAAAAGGGGATAAAGAACGACAGGCCTGAGGACCAGTTGAGCAAAGAGAAAAAGAAAATTCTTTTCTCCTTCTGTGAGGTGTGCAACATCCAGCTGAACTCTGCAGCCCAGGCTCAGGTGCATTCCAACGGCAAATCCCACCGCAAACGAGTGAAGCAGCTGAGTGATGGGCAGCCCCCACCGCCCGCCCAGGCCAGCCCCAGCAGCAACAGCAGCACAGGTAGGAGGCAGGGTCCCGGGTTCCATGTGCCGTGGGGAGAGATGGTCCTGGTCTGGAAAATGAAGGATTTAGAACAAGACTTAATTTTTACCTTAAAACTGGGCCACCATGATAACATGTACTCTTTCTCCTACAGGTAAAATCCATGAACTGTTTGTCACGTCTCGAAATATTTGTTACACCCACTGACATACACTGGCACACACACATGTACACACACGCGCGCAATTTGTATATGGGGCCAGAGACTTCCTGTATCCCCACAATGTGTGAACACTTCTGAATGTATTTTGAAATGTGTTTAAAATGCATCAGTGATGTCATTTTTCCCCTCTCTTAAAATTAGCTTTCTTGGGTTTCCTTTATCTTCTTTCTATTGGGTGGCATACCATTTGATAGTGTATAAAAAGCTACGGCTTTATTTATAACATCCTATGATGCAGGAGAAGAGCATTAATTTTGCATGTTAAACTTGTCATATTCTTTTAGAGAGTTGCCAGCAGTGTGCTGGGTGTTCTAACAATAGGAACAGGCATTGCCAAAACCAACAAGGCTTCCCTCTGAAATCCAGCACCATCATCTATCACTTTCACTTGCCTCTCACCCTTTCCTTGTGGGCTGGATAGAGGCAGAAGCTCAGGAATTTTTGCATTTCTGCCTCTGCCCTGAATTCTAAACAATCTTTCACATCCTTTATGTTGTTCTTGGGCAGCCCCTCCTCCTCTACATTGCTGGTCATTGGGTATCTTCACTGTGACAGAGTTAAAGAAAAATGTGAAATGTATCGTTATCTATGATGAAGATTTCTACAAAAGGCGGGCTTCCTCCCAAGGGTTGAGGTGGGAGGCCAAGATAAGCCTCCTCCCAAATGTGGGGGAAGAGCTCCAAATCCTGCTCTAGCAAGGGTTTGTTCTGTAATGAGGCCCCAGCTTGAAGTGAGATGATACAGAGAAAACATTTGTTGAAATTTCACTCAGTGCTGTTACATGGTTCTTGGTGTGCTGTAAATAAATAATTTTTGTATTTCAAGCCAAATCTAACTACTTTTTACTCTGTTGATGATTTAATGTCATTAAATTGTGTTCTTCAGTCAATATTTAACATGCTGTGAAAGAAAGTAAAGGGGCTTACAGGATATAAAATACACACTTATAATAGTAGAAAATTATTTTTCCATTTTCTATTTATTATGATAATTATAATTATTCCAAGGTGTATTGATTTACCTATAGTTATATATTAAAAATGTAGTTAGTGTTACAGCCAGGCACAGTGACTCACGCCTGTAATCTCAGCACTTTGGGAGGCCGAGGCAGGTGGATCGCTTGAGGCCAGGAGTTCAAGACCAGCCTGGGCAACATGGTGAAACCCCGTATCTACTAAAATTACAAAAATTAGCCAGGCATGGTGGCACACACCTGTAATCCCAGCTACTCAGGAGGCTGAGGCAGGAAAATTGTTTGAACCCAGGAGGTGGAGGTTGCATTGAGTGGAGATTGTGCCACTTCACTCCAACCTGGGCAACAGAGCAAGACTCCATCTCAAAAAAGTAAAAAAAAAAAATATATATATATATATAAAATGTATAATATTATATTATTCATCAATAATATATAATATATAACAAATCGAAGCCCACTTCACCCCTGTAGAGAAAAATATTATATATTATATTGTATATAATAATATATATTATTAATTAATAATATTGTACATTATATATATATATATATTTAGTGTTAGGTTCAAAACTGATACCTAAGTTAGAGCACAAATAGCCTGAGTAAAAGTTTGAATTGCATCTGTCAGAGTGTAAATATCTATGAATACCATAGTCATTAAAAATTATATTTCTGAAGAATATCTCGTGATAGGAGAAATTGTCCATGATATAATGCTAAGTGAAACAGCAGGAACTAAAGCAGAATATACCTAGTGCTATCATGTGTGCATGTGTATACTATCTACTATTTAGAGTCTCCACTTAATGAGGTTCAAGCCTGACATCATTTCATTTTTTTTGGTCACTTTCCTCACTTTTGATCTATCAAATTTGTGTTTCGCTGGGTAGCAGCTCTCTTAACACTCTCTCAACTCATAGCTTTTCACTTTTGTATATTCAGAAAGATTCCTTGATTTAGAAGATTCAACTCTATTTATAAAAACAACATTTTATTGCCAAATTAAGATTTGTCTAGATGGACTCTAGAACTTAGAGTGGAGGGCTGGGCACATGAGCTTCTACCCTACCCCTGCCTCAGCCTGCTCTTCAGCCTAGTGGTGGGAAAACAGAAGGATGAAAAGGCGGAGGTTTACCTTACCTTACAGCCTCTGCAAGGTGGCAATGCTGTTCTTAATTGCTGACTACTATTTTGGCTGTCTCTGTGGCTCATACATCCTCCTAACAGACCCTGTGGATGAAGGGATCCCCCAGGTGGTCCCTTAGGCATTGAGAGTCCCTTGTGAGATAGCTGCATCTTCCAGCTTGCTCATAGTTGTTAGCAAAAGCCTTCATTCCTTGACTGAATGTGCCTCTTTCTTCTGTACTATGGTAGTCCTGACAAGATTGTGTCCTCTGTTCTCATGTGCATCAATGCTTGGGGATTGAGGTCAGAATCCATCTGAGAATGAACATTCCTCTTGAAAACCTGGAACTGCTGGGGCCTAGGCAAGTACAGGTGGAGTGGATTGTGGGGGGCTTTCTTTCCTGCTTAGGTAGCACAGGGGAGGCTGGCAAGCTCACTGACAAAGCAGGCACTTAAACAGGAAACAAAATGCCGGTCTTCCTTTTTTGCCCATCACTTGGCTTCAGAGAGTATTAAGTGTTGAATTGTGTTTCTCCACAAAATAAAAAAAAAAAAGATATATTGGAATTCTAACCCCCAGTACCTCAGAATATGACCTTATTTAGAGCAAGGGTCTTTACAGAGGAATGAAATCATTAAGGTGGGCTGTAATCCTATGTGACTGATATCCTTACAAAAAAAAAAAAAAAAAAAAAAACAGAAATTTGGACACAGACAGATACGCACAGAGAGGGAAGATGATGTGAGAAGAGATACAGGGAGAAGACAGCCATCTACAAGCCAAGGAGAGAGTCCTGGAATAGATCCTTCCCTCACAGCCCTCAGAAGGAACCAACCCAAGTAACACATTGATTTTTTTTTTACTTCTAGCCTCTAGAACTATAAGATGATAAATTTCTGTTGTGTAAGCCACTTAGTTTGTGGTACTTTGTTACAACAGTCCCAGAAAACAAACACAGGGAAGAAAATCGAAGCCCATTTCACCCCTGTAGAGAAAAATATGTGTTGTAGATATTCTTCCCAAGAACTGTTAATTTAAGAGGTGATTTCCCCTCTTCTGGGTTGGTTTTATCGTGTTGGAGTTGGCATGGATGGGAATTGGGTCCACAGGGTGATGGTTGAGACATGTTTCTAGTAATAAAAGGTGGCTGACCCCTAGCCACTGGAAGTCTTCTGCCAAATTTAGTATTCAGGGTATTTATAGAACTTTTAGATCTGAGCTTTAGAACAACAGGAAGATTCTTAGAGTGTACCTGAAACCAGTCTGCTGTGTGTGTGTATGTGTGTGTGTGTAATCAATGTACCAAAGTGAGCAAGGGACTTATGATAAGTAGCAGCAAAATCCTTTTCTCAGCACTGTCTCCCTAGCCAAATGTTTTATGAATACTCTGGGCTGTGGAAGAGAGACTCAAAGGGGAAGCAAAAAGAGCTGAGGTAACTTAGTTTGCATATTAAAGATCCCTAATGCTTTCCCCATCCAGTTCCAAGGGGTAAGTGGAAATAACAGAAACCACAGATGGGTCTTGGCTTCCAGAAAAAGTAGTTGTGAGTTTCTGTCTCACAGAACGGTCCACAAAGACAGTAAGACCCCGGTGTTCCTGGCCCCTAGCAAGGGTGGGCAGGTGGAGCTGAGGCAGTCTTATGATTTCCTGTGGGCTTAGGGAGTACCGAAGCTGCTGGTAGAACCTGAGAACCACAGGGACATGGTCTTTTCTGTTGGACTGGGACAGTGGCAGGATAGTGTTTTACATGTAACACAGCACAGAAATACCTCACAGTTCCTGCATGAACTAATGACTAAATATCAGACAGAAATAAACATGCCTCAGCAGATGTCCATGTGCAGAAGTGACAGCCGGGCCATAAACACTCCTACCTGAGCCCTGGAACCATGTAAGCCTGTAAGTACCCTCCTCAACCCACCCCAAATCTAGATGCAGCTCTGGGGAAAGTCACTTCATACTGCCTGAAATTAAATATCATCACATGAGATGGGGTTTGTACTAGGCAGCATAATCTATCATTAACAGGTGTATCCTTAAATATTGGCTAAAAGAAATTTTTCAACTAGAAAGGAAATGATAAAAGAATGAATCTTGGAGCTTTGAGAAGGAAAGAAGAAAGAACAATGGAAAGAACAGAAATATGGTACATAATAAACTACCTGTAGTAGGGTTCTCCAGAGAAGCAGAACCTGTAGGAGAAAGGAATTAGCTCACACAATTATGGAGGCCTCTAATTTTCAAGATCTGTAGGATATCTGGAGACTCAGGACAGCCAATGGTGTCATTCTAGCCTAAGTTCAAAAAACATGAGATTCAGAAGATTTGATGGTGTAGTTCTAGCCTGAGGGCTGGCTGACTCAAGACCCAAGAGGAGCTAATGTTTCAATTTGAGTCTGAAGGCAGGGAAAAAAAAATAATGTCACAGGTGGAAGGCAGTCAGGCAGGAAGAAATACCCAGAATAATGTGTAACCAAATATCTGAACATCCAGTGACCCAGTCAAGTTGACACGTAAAATTAATCGTTACATTATCATTTTCTTCATTAGCTTTGTAAATCATATTTGATGACTGAAACAAATTATAATCATCTGATGCTAAAAACTGTGATATTTGAAAGTAGGGATGTTAAATGCTGATACCAGTAAATTGTCTGCCATAAGTCACATACATATATCATTATAATATTAATGGCAACCACTATGAAAACTATAGAAAGAGATACAACCAAAATATAAATAAATAAAAATGGAGTCCTAAAAAGTGTTCAAGTAAGCCACAGGACAGAAAGAAGAGAGAAACAGAGGACCAAGAGCCAAAGGAAAAAACAGAAAGCAAATAATAAAATGTCAGACTTAAAGGCTAACATCAATAATTACTTTAAATGTAAATAGCCTCAATAAACCAATCCAAAGAAAAAGTGCATTAAAAAAAAATAACCCAACTATATGCTGCTTACAAGAAACTCACTTGAAAATCAATAAGAGGTACGCTGAAAGTAAAAGGATGGAAAATAATATATCATGCAAACAGTAATTTAAAAAATAAAGGCAGGGGTAGCTATATTAATGTCTGATGAAGTAGGGAGTAAAGAAATTTACTAGAGACAGAGCAAGACATTATGTACTGATAAAATGTTCAACTCACCAGGAAGACATAATGATCCTAAATGTTCATACACCAGACAGCAGAGCCTCAAAACACATGAAGCAATAACTGATAGAGCAGAAAAAAGAAATGAATAAATTTACAATTGCAGTTGGGGACCCACTCTCAGCAACTGATAGGGTTATTAAACAAAATAAGCAAGAATTTAGAAGGTCTGAACAATACAATCAGCTAACATGATCTAATTAATTTATATTGAACTCTACTTAATAACAGTAGAACACTTTTTTCCCCAAGTGCCTATACAACTATTCACAAAGGTAGACCATATATTGAACCATAACACAAACCTTAATGCATCTGAAGGAACTGTAATCATATACAATATTTTCTCTGACCATAATGAAATCAAGTAGAAATTAGTAGTAGAAAAACAACAGGAAAATTAAACAACGTATCTCTTAGGTAATCTATGAATCAAAGAAGAAGTCTCAAAGCAAAAACTAGATGAAAATGAAAGCACAACATAGTAAAGTATGTGGGATGAAGCTAAAGCAGTGCAGAGCTGGAAATTTATGGCCTTAAATGCTTATATTTGAAATGAAAAGAAGTTCTCAAGTAAGTTCCCAACCAAGAAGCCAGAAAAGAATAGAAAAACCAAACCACAAGCAAGTGGAAGGAAGTAATAAAGACCTACACCAACAATCTGTGAACTTGAAAATAGGAAAGCGACAGAGGAAAAGTCTGTAAAACAAAAAGCGTGTTCTTTAATAAAAGCAGTGAAATTTGTAAGCTTTTAGCAAGACTGATGAGGACAAGAAAGGAGATACCGATGAGATACATGATATTATGACAGAACTTGCAGCAATTAAAAATATAATAAGCAAATATTAAAAACTTGTATTCATAAATGTGACAAGTGAGAAGGATGAACCAGTCCTTCAGAAACCATAAATAACTAAAATTCAACTAAAATAAACATACACTATCTGGGCTGGGTGTGGTGGCTCATGCCTGTAATCCCAGCACTTTAGGAGGCCAAGGTGGGCAGATCACTTGAGGTCAGTTGTTTAGACCAGCCTGGACAACATGGTGAAACCCTGTCTCTACTAAAAATACAAAAATTAACCTGTTGTGGTGACATGTGCCTGTAATCCCAGCTATTCTGGAGATTGAGACAGGAGAATCGCCTGAACCCCAGAGGCATAGGTTGTGGTGAGCTAAGATCATGCCATTGCATTCCAGCCTGGGAGACAGACCAAGACTCCATCTCAAAAATAAATAAACCTAAATATAAATTTAAAGGTAGAAAATCTGAATAGACCTATAGCCATCAAATAAGCTGAATTTATCATTACAAAGCACTTGAAAAACAAATTTCTGGATTCATATGGTTTCAGTGGAGAATTCTACCAAAGATTTTTTAAATTGACACCAATTTTATACAGTTGCTTTCAGAAAATAGAAGAAGAGGAAACACTTCCCAACGTAGTTTATGAGGCTAATATTATCCTAATACCCGAATCAGACAACACATCATTTTTAAAAACCCTACAGAATAGTATATCATAAACTTAGAGTAAAAAATTCTCAACAGAATATAAGCAAATTGAATCCAGCAATGTATGAAAAGAATTGTATACCATAACTAAGTGGGATTTATTCCAGGTATGTAAAACTGGCTCACCATTTAAAAATTAATAATCTACCACCTGGGCACGGTGGCTCATGCCTGCAATCCTAGCACTTTGGGAGGCCGAAGTGGGCAGATCATCTGAGGTCAGCAGTTCGAGACCAGCCTGGCCAACATGGCAAAACCCCATCTCTACTAAAAATATTAAAAAATTAGCTGGGCATAGTAGTGTGTGCCTGTAATCCCAGCTACTTAGGAGGCTGAGGCAGGAGAATCACTTGAACCTGGGAGGTAGAGGTTGCGGTGAACTGAGATCACGCCACTGCACTCCAGCCTGGGCAACAGAGCAGGACTCCATGTCTAAAAAAAAAAAAAATTAATCTACTATATCAACAAGTTAAAGAAGAGAACTCACATGATCACATCCATTAATGCAGTAAAAGCATTCGAGAAAACCCAACGCACATTTTCAGCAAGCTAGGAATAAAGGGAAACTACCTTGATTTAATAGAAGTGTCTAAACAAAGTCTACAGGTAGCAGCATACTTAATGTGAAAGACTGAATGTTTTTCTTCTAAGACCAAGACCGGGGGAAGAATGTCCACTCTCAATTCTCTTATTCATCATGGTGCTGGAAGTTCTAGCCACTATATTAAGGCAAGAAAAACAAATAAAAATAAAAGCCTGTAATCCCAGTACTTTGAGAGACTGAGGAAAGAAGATCACTTGAGCCTAGGAGTTCAAGACCAACCTGGGAAACACAACCTGTCTCTAAAAACAAAAGAGAAAGCCAGGCATGGTGGTGCACACCTGTAGTCCCAGCTACTCAGGAGGCTGTGGTGGGAGGATTTCTTGGGCTCAAGAGGTCAAGGCTGCAGTGAGCTGCAATCACACCACTGTACTCCCAACTGGGTGATAGAGTGAGGCCCTGTCTCAAAACAAAACAAAACAAAAAAACCCCACATATTATATTTATATACTAAAAATGAACATATGGAAATCAAAATTCTAAAATGCAATACCATTTATAATCACTTCCCAATACAATGAAATACTTAGATATACACTTTAAAAAACGTGCAGGATCTATATACTGAAAATTACAAAATGCTGAGAAAAGAAATTGAAGACCTACATAAATGGAGAGACATACCATGTGTTTAGTAAATCAGGATTAGAAAACTCAACAAGATTAAGATGCCAGTTCTCTTAAACTGATCTATAATTTTCATGCAATTTCTATCAAAATCTCAGCAATTTCTTTTTGTAGACATAGACAAGATTATGCTAACATTTATATGAAAAAGCACAGACCTTTTAGCTAGTTTAGCTGCTAGCTAAAACTTGACGAAGAAGAAAAAAGGAGGGATCTCTCTACCCAATATTGAGGCTTACTATATATTAAAGTAATCAAGACAGTAGTTTTATTGGAGAGAGAGAGAGAGAAAGAGAGAGAGAGTGAGAGATGAAAAAGACTAGAGAACCCAGGCATAGATCCACACACACATACTCAACTGATTTTTTGATAAAGGTACGAAAGCAAGTCAATGGAGGAAGAATACCTTTTCAAGTCCTGGAGTAATTGAACAGCTGTAGGCCACAAAACAAACAAACTTAGGCCTAAATCTGACATCATATAAAAAGATTAACTCAAAATGAATTATAGATTTAAATGTAAAAACATAAAAATTTAAAACTTCTGGTGGCTGCCCCAGAATTCCTGGACTTGTGGCTGCATCACTCTAGTCTCTGCTTCTGTTTTCACGACATCTTCTGCTCTGTATGTCTATGTCTTTTCTTCAGATCTCCTTTCTCCTTATCTCATAACGATGCTTGCTATTGGGTTTAGAGCTCACCTGCATAATCCTGGATTGTTTCCTCATCTCAAGATTCCTAACAATCACATCTGCAATGAGACTTTTTGCAAAAAAAGATAGCACTCACGGGTTCTAAGGATTTGACACGGATATCTTTTGGGGGTGACTTGTTAAACTGTGGTACATCTGTGCTAAGGAATACTACTCAACAATAAAAAGGAGTGAACCCTTGATACATGCAACAACTTGGATGGATCTTCAGGGAATTATACTGAGTGGAAAAAGCCAGTCCCCAAAGGTTACATACTGTATGGATTCCATTTATACAACATTTTTGAAATAGCAAAATTGTAGAAGTAGAGGACAAATTAGTGGTTGGTAAGGGACAGGGGTGAGTTTCAAGAAGGAAGTAGATATGTGTACAAAACTGCAACATGAGAGACCCCTGGTGGGGGATACATGAATCTACACAGGTCTCACACACACACACACACACACACACACACACGCACACACACACACACACAAATACAAGTAATACCGGGGAAATCTGAATAAGATTTGTACATCAGATCAATGTCAATATCCTGATTACACTATTATTCTATAACTTTAAAAATTTTTTACTATGGGTAGAAGCTGGGCAAGGTGTTCAAGAAAACTCCATTATTTCTTACAATTGCATGTGGATCTCTGATTATCATGATAAAAATTTAAGTTAAAAATTTTAATAAAGATGACCACCTAAACCCCCCAGTTTTCTATTGGCATAATTAGAGATAATAGGAAACAGAACCTTGGAGATTTTTCTTATTTTAAATATTACGAAGTTCCTATTTTACAGAGATTAATAAAACAATATCTTAAGTATCAAGAGAAAATAAATATTTAAATAATTGAATTGCAATATGGTATGCTAAGAACAATGGCAGATCTACAAATAATGTAGATGTGGCACACAAAAAGGAATGATTAACTTTTTGGAGGTGAGGGAAGACTTCCCAGAGGAAGTGATCTTTGAGATGAGTATTCAAAGATGAGTTTCAAATTATTCAAGAAAAAACATTCCAGGTATAGGCAACGGCAACACAGATGCATGTAGGAACAAACTATAAATAGTTTCTTATTATTGGAGTGAAGTATGATTTGGGGGGAAAGAGGAAGATCCCTTTGCAAAGGTAGAAAGGAATCAGAACAGGAAAAACAGTCTTCCAGTCCTGTGGGAACAGAGGTACAGGGAAAACAGCTGCAAAGACATAGATAAGAAAGTCACAGGTAGTTGCTGGAATTCAGAGCTAAGTTGTCCTGAGTTCTCGCTGTCACTCTGGTTTATGTTAACTAGGAGCCTCCGCATCAGTTCCAGACATTTCACTTAGGTATTGCTTCCCCAGGATACCACACAATTGCAGAGCTTATTTTTTCCATGACCCATCCACAGCTTCCCAAGTCCAGATAAAACTGACCATATTAGTTCTCTATGAAGGGTGGCTAGTGACTGACATCCTGCCCTCTGCTATCCATTCTCATTTAAGATTAAAATTTTAAGACGTAAAAAAAAAAAAGTTAGTCAAGCAAAGAGAATAGAGAAAAGTGATCCAAAGGGAATGAAGAGAATGCTCAAAATCTCAACCTGAGGAAAAACTTGGTGTGTCTAAAAACCTGAGATATGGCTGAAACTGAGTAAGGCAATTACTGATAGAAGAAAACACAAGAGAATTTTGGAAAGGTAGGCAGAAGCTTTCAGAAAAAAATTTAAAACAGTGTGTTATTTTAGTTGTGATTCTGTGGGTCAGAAATGTGGGCTGGGCTCAGCTAGGTGGTTCTTGTGCTGAACTCATGGGTGGACCCCTGTGGAGCTGCAGGCTGCTACAGAATAACTGGGTTAGATGGTTTTAGAGGGCTTTGTACATGTATCTAGCAGTTGCTGCTGGCTGTAGGCTGGATAATTCTCACCAGTAGACTCCTCCTCAAGGAGATTAGGCCAGGCTTTGTTACTCAGCAGTCACAGAGCAGTGTTGCAAGACAGCAAGAACAGCAGCTGCAACTTACTGCATTCTTTTGGTCAGAGCTAGTCACAAGGTGCTATGGTTTGAATGTTTGTGTTTCTCTAAAATTCATACATTAGAACTTAAACCCCAACGTGACAGTCTGAAGAGGTGGTGCCTTTGAGAGGTGATTAGACCATGAGGGTGCCACCATTATGAATGGGACTAGTGCTCTTATGAAAGAGGCTTCAAGAGCTGCCTGCTCCTTCTGCTTTTCCACCAAGTGAGGACACAGCGTTGGTTTCCTCTGGAGGATGCAGCAACAAGGCATCATCTTAGAAGGAGAGAGCAAGCACTTACCAGACACCAAATCTGCTGATACCTTGATCTTGGACTTCTCAGCCTTCAGAACTGTGATAAATAAATTTCTATTATTTAAAAAATCACGTCAGTCTGTGGTATTCTCTTACAGGAGCAGCAATGGCCTAAGACACAACGCCAGCTCAAATTCAAGGGGTGGAAAAATACGCTCTGCCTCTTGATTCAAGAAGTGGCATCTTTTATTTGGCCTTAGAAATTTTAAACTGAGCTTGAGTAGATTTTAAAGTCAGGATGCCTGGGATGGGGGAGAAGATAAGGGTGATAAAACCTGGGTATTTTGCAGCAGGAAGTGGAGTAGTAGTTTGGACGTGGGAATAGACAGTGGGATTGGAAAATGGGTTGTCAGTTGCAGTGTTATATATAATTTTATTTTATTTTTTTGGCTGCTATAGTCTGTGCTGTTCTTTGACACCCCCAGGATCCTCAGTTATTGTTTCTCCCCTCCCGCTTAAAGATTTGTTAATGTCATTCCTATTCTACATTCAAGAAACGGTTATTGGTATTAAATGGTTTCTGGGGTCAGGACACTAATGATAGATATTATAACTCTTAAAATATGTGTGTGGGGTTTTAAATATATAGGCCAGATTTATCACATTGTATCTCATGCATATTTAAAATGTTAAATTTATCCTCAAATGTGTTTTCCCAGACATGTTTGAAGAACTTTAAAAATTAAACTTGAAAACACGATACCAAGAATTACCACAAGATGGTGCCATGAGTATATTGAAAGTATGATAGTTTCTTCATTCCTTTGCCCACATCAACATTCTGATGCAACTTATTAGTGAGTAAGGAAAGCAAAGAAATACCACACCAAGGAGTGAGGATGTGTGGACATGCATGGGGGGGCAAGAGCATGCTCATTTGATAGACTTTCTGAGCACCTTGTATGCGTTAGGCAGAATGTATAGGGGAGACATGGCAGGGGTTGGGGAGGTTGGGTGTTTGGAAGGGGGAAGAGCAAGAGAGATCTTTCTTTAGTTTTCAGGAATAAAAATTACTACTTAAATATATTAATATTGCTCTATTTCTGGAAAAGTCTCCATTTTAAGAGATATTAGGAATGAACATAAATGTTAAATGATGCAACCTTAGGTTTGTATGACAGATTTAGAGATAAGGCTAGAATTCATCAGTACGATAATGATTTTACCTTTTCAGTAGAAACACATAGTTTTAAACGCT
The DNA here is from genome assembly GCF_043159975.1 of Macaca nemestrina. Lineage (NCBI taxonomy): Eukaryota > Metazoa > Chordata > Mammalia > Primates > Cercopithecidae > Macaca > Macaca nemestrina. The sequence continues at coordinate 77,678,582 of NC_092135.1, read as the reverse complement.
TGCTTTTACTTAATTTTTGATTAATCAATTTGCCATTTATCATTCAACCAAGAAATCTGACTCTGCAAAATATAATTACCATGGTGAATGTAACAAATCATTGAGTTTCTGTCAGTAAGTGCACTAGATAAGTAAATCATTTCAGTGTGAGGTAGGTGGGTTAAATTATTTACAATATACTTATTTCTTTAAACCTCTTAATTAGTAAGTTCAGAAAATTCCTTTCATAGAATAATTATTATACAATCCATGTATCGGATAGAGCCCATATGACTTATGGTTTTTAATGAAGGGACAGACTTAGAGGGGGAAAAGGCCTTGGTCAAAATATGTCAAATTGCACCTTTGAAAACAGGGCATCTGCTTTTCTTTGTGTATGTCCCAGGTCCTTATAAGAATACTCAGGAATTGTCTCTTACTTGTAGTACTTCAGACCCAGTGATGATACATATAGTAGAAGGAATACTGATACACTTTTCTGATTCGTTGTCTTACTCAGAATTGATCACTGTTTAGTTTCCAAGTATTTTACAAAATCCTGACTCTATTTTTCAAAGCAAGGATAAGAGTTGGTACCCTTTACCTGTTCTCCCCAGATAAATTTAATTGAGATTAATATTGTAGGGCTTATTGAGATTGAAGTTCCTTGGGAATGAGAGTAGAGAAATTTGGAAATAGGATCAAGTCTCAAGTTACAATTCTAACCACTTCCTGACGCACAAATGCTTTGAATTTGAGACGGAGCTCTAGCCATCTTCAATGGTGTCAGAAATCTAAAACTACACCTGACGTAGACTTGAAAAAGTCATTATAGAACGTCTCCATATTCTGTACTTGTGGTTAAAAACTGTCAGACAAGGGTGTGGATTATACAAGGGTGTGAATTAAGTACAGAACTCTAAGGGATTGACACATAAAAGAGTTTGAATGGAACTTTGATAAAATGGTTAAAAGGGGTGGTTGGCCCTTTTTTGGTGATGGACAGATTGTCTTTTTCTTAAAGAATGCTTTTGAATATAAACCTTTACATATTATATCTATTAAAAGATAAGAATTGCTTAACATCAAGTCTTGGTTTTTAGATTTTGAAAACCAAATACAGCTTTCAGTGTGGAAACTGAGTCTTAGACAATCACGGCAAGTGTTTACATGTCTGAGTGATTTAAATCATCAAAGGCGTATTTAAAACCTTGGTGTCTGCCTGGAATAGAAGTGTTACCCATTTTAAACTAATCTAGGGAGAAGGGTTTTCAGCAGTGAGCCAAGCCCAGTGGTAATTAGTGAGTTCAATTTCCACTGGGGGATGAATGTATTTTCACCTGGACTAACCACCTTTCTTCACACAGACATTTGACTTTCACATCTTAACAGTGTCACAGCCAAGGAGGCTGTTGGACAGTGTTCTGGGTTAGACATCCCTGTGGAATGTTACAGCTGACTGTGAGGTTGGTGTATGTCCTTGGCACTAAACAGTTTTTCTCGAGCTGTGAAATACATTTGCTCTTCTGATTACATGGAGTTTGGAGATGGTGGAAGGGCTGGATAATTGTACTTTTTAATGGGCCGAGTGTGCTGGCACTCACAAATAATGTTAACCCACTTCATTTAAAGAGCTTGTGCTCTGGTGAACCTGCAATCCAGAGACTCTTGTCCTGTAGACACTGGGTATTTATCTATTATTTTATGAACTTGACGTAAAATGTATAGGGAGCTTTTTTTAAAATCATAGCCCCGAAGTGTTACTCATCTTGTAGGATAGTAAGTTACTTTTAGAAGCTGCTATAACTCCATCAAACCATCGGGGCACCATTTTGATTGCTAAAAAAGGAGAATTCACCGAATTATGTTGTATTGTCGAAAAAATAAATGCAGTTTCCTTCTTCACATAGAAAATGACTTTGTGATTGTATTCTAGATACTAAGAGCCACACATTACAGTTTAGTTTGTTCAGTGAGTAGAAAGACCACCCTTCACATAAATGCCTCCTGGACACTTCCCCAGTGCAGATCTAGGCCCAAAAGGCACCCAGGAAATGCTCTTTGAAGACTGAATGTTCTATAGACCCAAAGTCTTATCTTAAGTGTAGTGTCAATGCTCTGCTATATTAAAGTTCTTTAATGTGCTTAAAGAAAAGTGTTTATTTGGGAAATGTACTCATAAGAAAGACTCCAAGCAAATGCAATATATTGTTGTTTTTTGAGAACATTTGTTTTTAAAATGGATTTTAAAATTAAACAGTTGACTCTTGATGGCAGAAAATATTGCTACTTTTTTCTAAAACTGATTTTAAAGAACCTCTAATGCAAGTAGTTTATAGCATATACAAATAAAACAGAAATCTTTACTTCATAAGGCAAAGCTTATTTTTTTGTTTGTTTCTGACAGTGCCACATGCACTGTATAACATTATGGATATTTTGCTTTTGGGTACAATGAGAAGAGGGTGAGATAACCAAATGTTTTGCCTCACTCTGAAGATACATTCATCCTTTTAAAATTTCCTTTTGAAAATTGAGGTAGGTTGCTAAAAAATATTTATGTCAAGTGCCTTTCACACTAGTGAGTATAGAGTTTAGGTGATCAATGAGTACTATTATTACTATTTTTTTTTTTGATTCAGTAATTCTGAGTGGCTTCTTCTTGCCTTTGTTTTCCATGTCCTAGTTTTGTCATCATGCATTATTGCCACATTTCTGCTCTGCTTTGGGTCTCAGTCTTACTAGCACCTTCCCTCATATTTTTGCCCATCCTTTAAAGTAACACTACCCTCCAAATTTCTTGCCTAAGCAAGAGAACACCTGCTTAGGTGCCATTTCCCAATCCATAACTTCCCAGCAGTTTAAGTAAACATTTATACGGTCCACAGTCTCTTACCTGCAATTCCTGAAATCCAAGAAGCAATGAAAACTGGAAGATTTTGTAATTCATGTTGATGGGAAAACGTGACATGAACTAATGTGAACTTAAATTATAGCATTTATTTATCCCCACGAGTATGAATATGCACACGTTTTGCTATAGAATGTTAATGTATCTGATTATAGAGTTGTTGCCCCGGACCTCAATGTGGCATTATATAACATCTGCCACTGGAGGCATTATATAATTCCTGGCATATGTAGAGTATTACCTTTCTAAAATCTGAAAACATTTGAATTCTGAAATGCATCAAGCACTAAGGGTTTTAGATAAAGGATTGGCCTATAATCAAATATCCCGGTTTAATTTTAAACTTTTATCTTATTACTAGGGAGCTTCATGTGTGGTAATAATAAAAAGATTTTTAGGCATACAATCTCTCATAAACTATTCCTATGACTGTTTTCTAAGGAAAGTTTATGTGTGTGGTAGGTGAGCCAGAGAGGACAGAAGAGAAAGGACACTGAACAATTGCAAAGTCAGTGATGCCCAATGCTATTTCTCATAATACATTCAATTGTTGCCCTAGGGGCTTCAGGAGACACAAAACAAATGGAATTCAGGTGGCAAAAGTGACTGTGAGGGGCAAGTGTGTTCAATGGTGTACATATAGATATACGTACACACTTATGTGCATATCCATTCATGTGTCTAATCTGTCTCCAAGCAAGGGCATCTAACCAGCAGCCCGTAAGGAGTCAACTTTCCATATGGGGACATAGTGAGAATACCCGTGAGAGTGATGTGTTTAATGTTGCTCCAGAATGCTGTGTTACGTAAATGTGTGCTGCTTAGGTTTACACGGATGTTTCATATTGTAGACACTTCTAAATGTGTCATCTCAGAGCTGGTAGGATTACTAGAACTGAACCCAGTCATTTATAGGAGGTCCTCAAATCAGGAATTGCCTTTACTGAATTCTAATTTGTTTGGCCTTCAGAGTCTCAATGAGAACCTAAAACCCTTTTTAAAAAATTGAATAGAACCTTAAATGTATTGTCAGTGTTGCCTCCTAGGAATTTCTTCCAGTTTATTTTTGTGATTTCTAATAAACGTTTTATTTCTTTTTTGCTTTGCAGTTTGCATGCGCATGTCAAAGCTGTATATTTTGTAATCTCAAATCACTGCTACTGCTTTCTGGGGTATATGTATCTCTGGGGTATATCTAATACTGCTTTCTGACCTTGTGTCTTCTAAAGATGATGTCCAGTAGCTCTTGCATCTTATATTTTAGTAACAAAAGAGGAAGGATGATAAAAAGCGAAGGTATAAATTTGGGGGTAGTTGGGATAAAAATATATGGGTTTAATGAACTATAGATTTTTCAAAATAATGAGCAAAGATTATAGTGTTAAAAATATCTGTCTTGCATGTTTATTGTTACACAGAATAGATTTAAATCTTTATTGTTTATGAAATTGTCTTAGAGTAAAATTGATGGTATTTTGTCCTGGTGCTAGCATAGCATCGCACATTTTTAACTATCACCATTATTTTAATTTAGAGATGGGCACTTAGGAGTTAAAGGATGTTTGATTTGCCCTTTAATGGATATCTGTGTCAAATATATGGAATTATTTTTGTTATAATTGTAATAGTCTCCCGTGATTTCATTTGTCTAGAGCAAAGTCCCAGGAACCTACAGCTATTTTGATTTATGCAGCCTTTATAAGTCCTTATAATATAGACTACTGATTTCTTCCCTGTATCCTGCTCATTGTTGAAAAGCCAGAGCTATTTTTAACATTTACACAATTTCAATAGATGATTCTTCATTCCATGAGGTTTGGTGCTAAATCTGTGGAGACTTTCATAATCATATCCTTTTTGTGGTTTGCTTGAATTTGATCACAGTGGCTGATTTCATGCATTGATAATGAAGGCTTAGGTTGCCTGTTTCTCAGCATAAATCCACCTCAGACTTGTACGTTGACAGTGCTTCTGGTTTCAGCATGCATGGAGATATAGAATTGAAATTGCTCTGCTTTCTTTACAAATGACTCAGAGTGTGCTTGTCCTTCCCTAAAATGTTACCAGCGTGTAAAGGATTTTCAATGAGCAGTGCAATAAGCCAGCAACTGGGAAGGCTTGGAGCGGCACTGATATAACGTGGTGCTGTCACACAGATAATCAGGGCTGGAGCCAAGTCTCGGTAGCGCTGTGCATTACGCTGGTCACATACTGGAAGTTTTGTTTATCTAACTTGGTTGCTCTCGAAGCTGGTGAGAGCCCTGCCAGGATGTGGAGTGGACTTCCTAGCAGAGGTGAGCTTTTTTATTCTAAAACTTGGATGCTGGGGTCTGGGATGTCAGTAACAGATTCTTTCGTACGTTGTGCTGAATCCTGTGGAGTCATCAATTGTGTTTACCACATCGTACTGACACACCTGAAGGAGGAAAACCGAAGAGCAAAATATATGATTCTTTAATTTTGTTGCGAAGTAACTCCTTGAATGGGTGTGATAAGCAGCCCTTTCTTTCTGTGCTAGCTGTTTGCCGAGGACATCTTACCAGTAGGTGACTTCCTTTGCATTTTAAACATTCTGAACAAGTCAGTGATATTATGCAATTGCTACCATTACTGAAATAAGGTAATTAGAAGTGTTATTATGTGTTTCAGATGTATTTAAAAGGCTATAAACTAAGTGTACTTTGTAGAATCTTTGACATGAAAAACAGATAGGAGGAGACAAGTCATGCTTCGAGATAAGAAAGTAAGTGATGTGGATTACATACTGGAGTTGACACCTTGTTAAGCTCGACATTATTAATAATTAAAAGTTATGACCAGTCATGCACTGGAAAACCAACAGTAATTAATTTCTAGTGACGGTGTGCCAAATGAGAATGGGAGGAAATTAGCAGTATTTCTTCATGAAATGTGTTTTTATTAGCTGAGATGTTTTAAAGGCAGCAGATTTTATCATTTAAATATACATAAAGTACCTGCACTGACCTGGAGAGGTTAAATTACTAGGTCATCATGCTTGGAAAGGTTTGATGTAGGCTTGTAAGTATATGGTATTTGAAAGCCAACTAGATAAGGGCAGGCACAAAGTTAGCCTCCAAGTAGATGGAGTGCTATTGCTTTGGCTTGGCTAAACTCTAATTCCTATGTTTCTAAGCATGAATGGAGTGTGAGGGTTATAATGTATTACATAGCGTTATGCTTATTAAGTGTCTGTTTAGTACATTAGGTTGGCAGGGGAATCTATTTTTCTTTGATTGGAAGCAGCTAGCATGGCACATGGGGTGTGTGTGTGTATATGTGTATGTGTTTTTCCTTCTATATTTATTTGAGGCAGCTGTTTCACAGCTTTCAGCTTTGAAGTTATAGCTAAGTGTGTATTTGTTTGATAGAAGACTCCAGAACCTCTTTTACTGCCAGTACACGTAAAGCTTGGCTAAGCAGACGCATCAGGAGCAAACCATTTGTGTTCGCCAATCTGTCTCGGCAAGTCCCAGGGCCACTATCTTGCTAGAAGCCACGGTGTGCTTTGGAAAGCATGAAATTAGTTTTATACTGAGCACATGGTTTCTCATTTAGCAGCTCTTTTTATGGTAATGGTCAATTTATGGTTCACTGCCAGGATTTTGGTGTACTGTCAAAACTGATAGCTTCTGCTAAGGCGTCTCTATGAAGATTTTAAAAAAAAGAAAAGTGGAGAGATGGGAAGAACCTAATTAGACCCTCAAGAATAGACTCTTACCTTCAACCTCATCTACTCTCTAGATGCATTGTCATTTCTCTCAAGTTCCTTTATATTGTTTAATCCAGGACCTATTAAAGTTGCTAATATCTGCCACTTTGTCTTTTGCTAACATGTGACATTGAAATAGTTATGTTCTGAAATGCGAAGTATTTATTTTTTGCAATACATTTGTAGAAAACCACTCTATTAATGTTGGCCATATTGTGCAATTCATCATTACACTTATCTGTTTGTCTGATAATGCATCCTAGAGCACTGTTGGAGAGAGGGAAAGGCTTTAATACATCTCATAATTGATATAAGCTATTCATACTTAGTTGTACATGTATATGCTATGAGTAAGGTGAGTTAAATAATAAAATTAAAACAGCCTGTAGATACATTAGAAATTTGACCCAAAAAGTGCCTTCTTTCATGCAGTGGTCTCATTTAGAAAAGCAAAAGCTGTCAAATGCTAAAATGATACTAATGTTAAATACAGTTTTTGTTTGTTTCCACAGAATAAAAATGAAATGCATTTGTCAATGTGCTAAGAATGCTTTCCCTAGCCTTCTCTTTCTATCAGAAGATAACCCTGGTTGAAAGTTGTGCTGGTCATAATGCATTTTGAAATAGAGGTGATCAAAATTACCAGGATGTTTAGTGGAGTATTTATTTTTGTGCTGATTCTTTGCACTGTGGTAATGAATATGCAGGTGGAATAGAGTACATATTGGGATGGTGCTAATATACTTTTTCCCTCATGTGGTCTTGACAGTGGAACTGAAAACACTTCATAAATCTTGAATTTCATGATTTTTTCTTGTTAATTATTAGATCTTTTCCTAGGTTAAGTGATTACACATGTAAAGAGTCAAGATAAAATATTATTGAAATACAGGGTGTAATATGTGCCATTGTAATTAGAAAACAATTTTGTGTTTTTAGATGAAGCAAAATGTGAAACTTTTTTTTCTTCTGTTCTTTTGGGACTGTTATGTCACAAATCATCATCGGATTGTCAGGGGGACTCAATTTTAGATTTTGACTTACAAATAAATATCTTGTATTTATTAGTTCCCCAAAGCCCATGAAACAAATTGGATTCGTGGGTTGAGAATTTTAGAAAGTTAGAGGGCATTGACGTTTTCTCTTTGAAATTCCTGATGATGTAACATGTTTAGTAAGTGAAAACCTTTTAAAAAAAGTTTTAGAATGTTAGAATTCTCTTAGAATGGTGACATTTGTCATATTACCTACAGCATAGGACATTCACTCAGAGGAAATAAGGGATGAATTCGGCATATCTGCCTGAAGTCTTAGTAGCAATTTCTCCTTCAGAAGTAGTAGGATTTAGGAAATCGTGAGGATATAAATCTCAGTGATTTGCCTGCATCTTTTCACTTTTGTGTTAAGGTATAGCATCTTCAGTTGTTCTTCAGCAGATTTTAAAAATGATTAGTTACAAAAAATAGCAGATATAAACCTGTTTTAGCTGAGAAACATGATTGCAAAATGAAAGTACTATGAAATTTGGCTTTCCTGATTGTATACATCCAACAATACTTTGGGCAATTTATAGAGTTTGTAGTTTCTTCTGAGGTATATTGCTAAGATGAGTATACTTTAGTTGAGAAAGTGGCTTCTTACCTGAAAGCTTTATTTACTTTCAGTCTTTTCACTTACTTTTTTTCCTACTTCCTATTAATAAATTAGGAACATCAAGTTTTAGGGTTTCCAGATTTAGCACATAAAAATACAGAACTCTGAGTTAAATTTGAATTTTAGCTAAAACAATAAATAATATTTTTAGTGTATATCCAATGCAATATTTGAGACATACTTAATATTGAAAATTGTTAGTTGTTTAGCCGAAATTCAACTTGGACTAAGTGTCCTGTATTTCATCTGGAAACTCTACCTACTTTCTAAATAAGAAAGTGAGTCTCCAGTAATGGCCTAGAAAATTGGTTTTACCAATGCCAAAATGGAGGCTCCACATGCCTGTAAAAGTGATCAGTCTTAACTGTTAGGGTGGATGTCTGAAAACTCCTAGGGAAAGAAAGTTGCTATGTGAGAAACTTAAAATGGTGTCAAGAAATAAAGGACTGATGGAATCTAAATGACAAATAATAAATGAATGCCTCCTACAATTACTAGTATAATAAAGGCAGCACATTAAATAAGTGTCAGTAACATTTTGAATAAATAATGAGTATTATACAATTAATTTCTAATTGTCATCCCTTGTCAACTAGAATATTTTTGGGATTTTCCTTCCTTAGCAGGTTTGAGATACTTATAAATTCATTTTGTTTTGTTGTAGTTAAGATGCGTAATGACAGGTGCCTCTCTCAATGCCTTCTCTCCTACCCGTTCATCTGGCCTTTATTTAAATATTTGTTACCCTTTTGATTTTAGGACTTAGCTCTGACTGCCACCTGCTAGATTTCTCAGAGAGGCAGAGTAACTTGCAAACTTGACCTAGAAGAAAATCTATGGGATCCTTTAATTATTCAATTTACCATAGCTGAATAAAATAGAATAGATACAGTATTTATTATGTACCTACTGTGTGCCTCCTATGATGTCAAAATATTTATAGGTAGGTTTTTATTGAATTCTTGTAACAACTTTATAACATATTAATGTAATATTAATTGTACACATGCTGTTTACCAAAACTCCGTTCCCAGACCCAAGCTATCCCAATTTTAACCACACTGAAACAGAGCAGAATGTTCCATTCTTGGATCTGAATGTTACTCTTAGATATGGGACAACCTCCCTGTGGAACAAAGGGGTCCTTTTCTGAGAGTCTTCATGTCACTTCAGGCTATATTGCAAAATCCCCTTTGCCCACTCAGCTTCTGTATTACCTTTCTTCTCTTTTCTCACTTCCTAATATTCCCCTCCTCCTTTTTGTTAATATCCTTAACAGTCAAAAGTAGACATCAGTGTATAATTTGATTCTCAAAATGAGAAAAAAAAATCATAGAAGTGAACCACATGTACCATAACAGAATGTGCTATTAGGAGAACCTACAGTTGATTAATAAATAATATGGACAACATGTTTGGAATAATTTCTTAAACCTAACCTTTTTGTTTCCAGTCTAAAATGCCACCTCAGTTCTCTGTCAGTTATGCAACATTCAGACCAGGAACCTGTTTTGAGCCTGAGTTGATCAATTGAATGTGAGTGTCATTAACCCAAGTTTTGGAAATGAATTAAGTCTACCATCCCAAGAAAGTACTTCTTACTAAACCATATCTTCTTTGAATTAAATGTTACTCCCACCAAATGATCTAGTTCGTTTTTCAGTGTCTATTGCCCTAGCAGACAAATTCCTATTTTCTTCCCTTTTTTTCTTGTCTGTTAACACTATACCCTTATTTCAATCTGATCATTTTAAATCTCCCAAGATATTTTTCACCTCCACTCATCAATCTGTTTCCCACTTTTGCCAAGTCATAAACATTATTGTGTTATGCATTACTTCTTCTACTAGTTTAAACTGATATTGGTTTCCTTTTCTTGTATTTAAACTATGCTCTTTAGGAAAAGATTCTGATTCATTTTTACCTTAAATACTCTACTCCAGTCCCCATGTTGGCATCAATGTCCTCCTACTTACTTCAGTCCTATTTGGTTGTGTGACATGTTTGTTATGGCAAAATACCAATGTGAATCCATAATCTAAATTTCAATCCCTAAAGATCTTCCGACATTTGTCCTCAAATTTTTGGAAAAGGTGCTGAAGGATAAGTTAAAGTTCTTAATTTGAAGGACTCTATTTCTTTTAATTTCTTAAAACGTGATACTGGTCAATAGCTATCTTTTCTTGGCAAATGACAATTGAATGATAAAAAGATGCCTCCCCCAGGGAATACCTAGCCTGTCAGAGATGAGGAGCCCTCTGTCCCTGACTTCTTCCAGGAACTCTGCAATGCCACTGAGACATTTAGCAAATCATCTTTTTGCTCACATTTCAAATTTGGTGTGTGAATTTCACTTGGAGATCTATGGTATTGCTAGTTTTCTATTTCTCTGATTCATTTTCCGTTAGTGGTGTTTTTGAAGCAGATAATGGAAGAAATGACTTTATATCTAGAACTTTCCCTTCCTTCCAGCAAGTTAAAGGGAAATGTCTTTACTCAGAATTCTTGGGGGGTGCTGGGAAAGGGCAGGCTACATTTTGAAGAAATTTCAAAATATCCAGGAGTAAGCAGATTTAGAAATGAATCTGCAAGGACTTGTTTTTTTCTGACATTTTTCCATACTTTCTGTGTTTTTATTATTACACAATGGGTAATAGTATAGTTATAATAAACTAGTTAACTCAGTCTAGGAGCTTTTGGATTTTGTGTAATTTAAGTACATAGCCACTTTTGTGTGATTTAGTAAGGTGAGTAAGCAATGAATACCACTCCAGCAGTAGTTAGAAATCCTGTAATGGGCTGTGAGTCATGCTTTAATTGGGGTAAGGAGAAAATGGGTATGGCTTGGAAATGATCTCTGATGGTTATCACTTGCTTCAGCTACAACTCATTTAACCAGCAATAAACGAAAGTTTGACTAAGCTATACTGATACTCCAGGGTTGGTCGGTTTTCTGCCAGCCACCATGGTCATACGATTAACACAAACTAATAAAATCTGGTGAAAAGCATGTTTAAGGTAAACCTACAATAAAGCTAAACTCCATCTAAGCTGTAAAAAGCTTCAACTGAAGTAAAATAAACTACAAAAGTGACTTTAACACCCTGAAAACACGATAGCTAAGACTCAAACTGGGATTAGATACCCCACTATGCTTAGTTCTAAACCCAAATAGTTCAACCAACAAAACTCTTCATCAGAGTACTATAAGCAACAGCTTAAGACTCAAAAGACTTGGTGGTGCTTTATATCCCTCTAGAGGAGCCTGTTCTATGATTGATAAACCCCGAGGTAACTCACTGTCTCTCACCACTCAGCCTGTATATCACATCAGATCAGCTCTCCAGCAGCAAATATTATCATTGACCTTTTAAAATGGAGTGGATGCAATAAATGGTGTATAATGAGACTTCATAATAGGAATGAGAGTTGACTTTCAAGCTAACTACATGCAAGACGTTTTATACGTATAAACTCATTTAATCTTTACAACAATCCTATAGGTAAGCATTAGGGAAACTGAAGTACAGAGAGATTAAGGTAGTTCCCAAAGTCATCTAGCTAGCTCAGCTGAGATTTGAATTTGCAGTGGGGGTGGAATCCATGCTTTTAACCAGTGCTCTAGACTAGTTCTCTGTGAGACATTTAACGAAGTCTTGTGGCCGGGCTAGGTGGCTAACGCCTGTAATCCCAGCACTTTGGGAGGCCGAGGCAGGCGGATCACGAGGTCAGGAGATTGAGACCATCCTGGCTAACATAGTGAAACCTCGTCTCTACTAAAAATACAAAAAATTAGCCAGGCGTGTTGGCGTATGCCTGTAGTCCCAGCTACTAGGGAGGCTGAGGCAGGAGAACGGCGTGAACCCGGGAGACGGAGCTTGCAGTGAGCCGAGATCGCACCACTGTACTCCAGCCTGGGCAACAGAGGCAACTCCGTCTCAAAAACAAACAAACAAAAAACCACCAAAGTCTTTGTTGATATTATTTTGTGAACAAAATAGAAAACTCTGGACTGAATGAGAGTGTAATTTCGTGGATTTGTAACTGGTTGAATATCTATACCTAAAATCTACCTGGCCAATATTAACTGAACGGAAGGCTCCAGGATTCTGCAGTGACTTGATGAGAACATTGATGACTTAGCCATTAAATCTGTAGATGTTATCAAACTGGGATAATACATATATAGGAAGACACAATTGATGTAAATCCTGAGCCCCCTCCCACACTAAATAAATTAGAATGTCTGTGGCTGCTATCTAGGAATCAATATTTTTAAAGCTTCCATTGTAATTCTAATGTGCAGCCTCAGTTAAAACGACTATTCTAGAAAAGTGGCCTAACTCCAACATGATCAGTTTCAACTAACAGTAAGTGGAGGAAGTAGTGAAAAACAATGTAGGAATAGTGATAAAATGTAAACTCATAATATGAGTCAAAAGCATGATATGATTGCTTCACACAATCTTAATGATCTCTTAGATGGGAATTGTAGAAACAGAGTCTCTATAACAATGAAGATTGGAGTCCTGCTCTTTGCTAAACTGGGCAGAGCATGCCTGGAGTTTGGGTGAAATGCAGAGGAGAGCTTTAGATGTTTTCATTTGAAGGTGACCAGCCTGGTCAAGTTGCACTGAGTACCTTATCAAGGGGAAGAGATTATTAGGGGACTTATTTTATGTAACATTTGAATTATAGTTTTTCAATAAAGCTTTTGGGTAAAATTAATGTCAGTAGACCGAGTTTTCAGGAAGAAAGATTTTTGCTTTATATAAAGAACTTCCCAATAGAGCAGTCTGAAGATGAAGGGATTTCGTTTTTTGGATATGGTACAGATCCCTCACTGGCGTTACTGAAGCAAAAGGCAGATTGTGACTTAGGCATATGATAAAGGAGGTTTAAGGGTTGGATAGATCGTTAAAGTGGATGATCTTCTAACTTCAGACTCTATGATTATATGAGCATGTTAAATTTCAAAGACAATGCATGAGTGACCATTTGTTCATTACATTAGTTCTGCATTCAGGAGAAGCAGTGGAGCAGAGGGGTTATGGAACAGTTTCTGAGGCATTCTAAGTGCAGCTCCACCACAAGTTAGCTGTGTGATTATGGACAAATTACTTCACTTTCCAAGTCTCAATTTCCTTATCTGTAAAACAAGAATAATAATAGGCTCAATTTTATTTGTTGCAAAGATTAAGTGAGAATAATATATATAAAGGTTTTTGCATAGGAAGTGGAGAGAACATGGGGGGAATATGATGTAATCAGAAATTATCCTAGTAAAAGTTGTGGGGTTGCAATTGAATTTATGATTTGGCGTGTGGTAAAGTACTCAATAAATTCTGCTGTTGTTATTTTCAGATTCTTTTTTCGATTATAGCTGTCTTAATAAAAATTAGGGTCTGAAAGATAAAACCTAAAACAGGTAGATATTGATGGGAGATATGGAGCTGGATTACAGGAGACACAAGTTAAATGTCACAACATGTGAAGCTTTGAGTAGGTGGGGGCCACATAAAGAATGGGCCTGGGCAGGAAAAAAAAGGGAGTTTCTGAAAGGGAATTGAGGAACTTTTTTGCTTTTAACTCTTTATACATTTCCAACTATTATTTCATTTGATCCTTACTATAACCCTGAGAAATAGAGAAAAATAACATTTTCTCATTATACTGATAATAAACAAGCATCATCAAAAAGGTAAGTGACTTGCTGAAGACAGGAGAACTAGAAGTTAAACCTAGACCTCTCGAACCCCACACCCCCACTCAACAGCTTTCATATGTCACACCAACTTCAACCCAGTTCCATGTGCAACCCAGCTTGAATGTTTGCATTTGAATGACAACTTAACAGTAGAGACTATAAACAATGTGATGAGGTGCGGAAATGAAGGCAAGATGTGAAAACAGAATAGCATTAATGAGTTGCTTTTACTCCAGTATAAAGTTTTGTTTTGTTTTGTTGGAGACATAGTCTCGCTCTGTGGCCAGGCTGGAGTGCAGTGGCGTGATCTCTGCTCACTGCAACTTCCACTTCTCGGGTTCAAGTGATTCTCCTGCCTCAGCCTTCTGAGTAGCTGGGACTACAGGTGCCCACTGCCATGCCCAGCTAATTTTTTGTATTTTAGTAGAGATGGGGTTTCACCATGTTGCCCAGGCTGGTCTCAAACTCCTGAGGTCAGGTAATCCACCTGCCTGGGCCTCCCAAAGTGCTGGGATTACAGGCGTGAGCCACTGCGCCTGGCCTTAGTCTAAACTTTTAAAGTGTTTCTAATGATTGGAAGACAGCATTTAAAGAAGTCTGGAATGATGATTAAAAACTCAAGAAGTAGACTTACCAGTCAATGATGTTAATGTTATTATCACAGTTTATCATATCTGAGTACTGAAAGGGCTTTCTGTGTAAAATAATTAACTATCCTTGACACATCTCCTGCTAAAGGGCAAACTTCTTTAGCATGGCATAGCAAATCCAATAGTTAATAAGAATCACCATAGAGTAAAAGTTTAATGGTCCAATGAGTTGAGGGAGGACCAAGGACAGGGGATAAAGTTTGTGCTTTGATTTGTCATTCAAAATAAGAGCTAAAAAATATCTGCAAAATTGATAGAGAAAAAAATATCCTATTATTTATTTTTTAGACAAAGTTGTAAGCTCCCCAAACAAGTATCAAATAAGATGGAGAGTTTTATAAATTATTCTGCCTACTCTTATTTTAATAAATATAGATGAGTAAGTAAAATAGTCCTTCACTTAATCAGAACCTATAATTATTAGTTGTAATTGTCACAATCATGGTTCTTGCTGACGAAGGTATTTATTTTTCTTTTTCACATTTAAATATATTTACATAAAAATAATAAAGTAAGGTATATTTAAGGAACAGGTTTTTTAAATCCATAGCCACTTTTACACTCAGACGGTATACATATTCTATTATTGTACTTATACTGTGTATTATTTATTTTACAATATCTTTCTCACCTATTAATCTATGAGTACTTTGAGGACAGGGTCTATGTCTTGGTTCTTTTAAATATGTGACTCTCAATATAATACCTGGCATATGATAATAAGTGATAGACTTAAAATGTTGACTAAAGGATAGAACACTTGAATATAGGATCTGTGAATACTTGTGCAGAACTCAATGCTTTATTTGATATTGCTGTTCATAAAAATATTCATTCTTCAAGTAAAACAAAACAAATATGCTATTTTTCTTACCTATCAGATGGATAAGATCAAACCATAAGGTAGCACAATGAGCTACCTGGGGTGTGGGCATGGGGCACTCTCATACATTGTTGTATGGAATATGAATTAGTTTATTTAATATTTGCAGGGCAATGTGGTAATAACTATTAAAACTTAAAAGGTATATCTCTTTTGACCCAGCAATTTCACTACCAGATTTAGTTAACAGATGTACTTGCATATGTATACAAAGACATATAAAATATTAAATTTCCTTGCATGTCTGTATATACATATACATAAAGATTTTATTGCAATGTTATTTGTAGTAGAAAAATATAGGAAAAATACTCAGCAATAGATGATAATTATGGTTCATCCATGCCATGTGATATTATGCAGTAATTTAAAATAATAAGATATGTCTGTAAGAACTGGTATGGAATAATGTGCAAAATATAAGAAAAATTAGCAATATGCAGAACAAAGTACATATTGTTTGTGTAAAAGATAGGTGTGTATATTTGCATGTGTGTATATATGTATATACATATGTATGGGGGAAGGAGGAGGGGATCAGGAAAAAGAAGAAAAGAATGAATTTATTTCATGGGAGACTGGGGACTGGGTTAAAGGTAGAATTACTTTAAACTGTATACTCTGTGCTGTTTGAAGTAGACTTATATTTAACTATTATACTCTTGTACTTTTAAATTTTTTAACATACACATGGCTTACTTTAAGAATAACAAATATATTCATATTTAAAAGAAGGTAACAGATGAAAGAAGCGGAGGGGAAATGAAAGGAATATGATGTGATCAAAAGTTATCACGGAAAAAGCTTGTAAGAATTGCTAGATGATGACTTTATGGTTTCTAGTCACAGTTAATGGATGGGAAAAGCTATAGAGGAGTATTCATCCCGCTGGGTAACTGGATGATGATCCAGCCTGTTGCCCTTGTCCTCCTAAGTGTATGTTGCCTAGAAGGTCAAGACAAAAAGCTGGTGTTCGGTCAAGTCCTGAGCAGGAGTTGCACTGATCCTCTATGATTATTTCTGGTATCCAGGCTTAGCCTAATTGATAATGCATGTTTACCTTCCATACGTACTGGAAACAACTCTGCAAGAATTCATGATTGTACATAGTCATCTGAGTGTCCTTCCCTCAAAACTTCTACTTTTCTTACTTTTGAGTGTCTGTGTAAAACATTAAGGGTCTTGGGGAATTTCAGCTTTGTGTTGGAAATAAAACTTTTCAAGGTAGCTCAATGCAAGTCACACCACCATATTAAAAAATAAAGGAAGAATGGCCAAAACCACATTAAAATAATAATAAAGCATACCTTAAATCTGCAAATGTGATGGGATTCAATGCTGCACTGAACTCACCCTGTTGTTTTTTAATCTCATACATTTAGTTCTCTGTTTGAGAAACTCATAACATGGGGTGATCTTACCTTTGGGGTTGTAATACAGAGTCATGATGAGATGATGGACATTTTATGATGAATTCTCTTGCTTCTAGGGGTTTATGCTGAGTTAGAATGTTAATTTAACTTATTCCTTTTGTTTAATAAGCTCAAAATCCCAGCTGAGCCCAAATGGGAGTGATTTTATCTTATATTCAACATCAACTTGCAGAACTGAAGCATGAAAGGTTTGATTAATATTATGGTCAGCTGACTATTGATTAACTAGATATTTTCCTTCTGTCTTCTAATCGGTCTAAATTGGCTGGACTGCTGCTCTTTGAAATATGTTCTTCTTTGCATTTCAAGATGATGTTATTGGATTTTCACCAAGTCATACATACCCTTTTCCTGTTATGATCAGCTGCATAATTGCTGGCATTTATGTATTTCCTACAGAGGACTAAGGGTATGGTTAGTGTTTGTGAATCCATAAAGAGCCAACTGGACACCAGAAAAGCCGTGATATTAGTCTCAGCACCATCCTCTAAATTGGCTCAGCTAACGGGACACAATCAGTTGACCTAATGCTAAAATTCTTTGAATTTCCGTCCTTCTTTGCCTCATGAAAAATGACAGCAGAAACAGAGCGGGGAAAGATGCTTCATTAAACCCCTACTGTGAGACAGTTTTAATAGGTTCAGAGACTATAACCTCAAACTATAAAGGCTGAACATTTGTGCAAAAAAGAGAGAGATCTTAATCCAAAAAAGTTTCTTTCCTTTGCTAGGCATTCTTTCTTTATGTACAGATTAGTGCCAAATGGTAGTCTGTTTGTGTCATGCCTAGAGGGTGTGGTGGCTGTGAGAGACTGTCAAGAAACAAGAGTTGGCAAAGCAGGCAAGTTGGTTGCAGAGGGCCTGGTGCGCACAATTCCGGTAGTCTTCCCAGCTCTGGCCACATGTTCGAATCAGTTGGGAAACTTTTATTTGTTTGTTTGTTTATTTTAGAAACAGGGTCTAGCTATAGTGCCCAGGTGGGAGTGCCGTGGCACAATCACAGCTCACTGCTTCCTTGAACTCCCAGGCTCAAATGATCCTCTCACCCCAGTCTCCTGAGTAGCTGGGAATACAGGCATGAGTCACCACTTCTGGCAGGAGATTTTTAAACGATACCATGCCCACGCACCACCCTGATCAATTAAATCAGAATTGCTGGCATGGGTGTTATTAAGAGCGCCTCAGTTTGTTCTAAAGTTACCTTTGAGAATCACTGGTTAAAGGGGTTGGTTTGTGCTCTGCAGTGCAGGTGCTGAAGAGTTTTTGAAAGCAGCACCACAAATGAATCGATTGTGAAGAAACGGTTACAAGTAAATTAAGAAAGTACAAATGGCAAAGATTTTGTGACTTGGTATCAGGCAGCCACAGGTTCCAACACTGACCGTGACTCTTACTATCTGTGTGGGAAAGTTCTCTTACCTCTCTAAACTCAGTTTTCTCATTTGTGAAATGTACCCCATCCAGTAGGTATGATAATCAAATGAAGTTACATATGCCACAGAATATAGCACAATGCTTAGAAACATGGTATTTGTGGGAAAAAGTAAAAGCAGAGGTACACCTTTCTAAGTTTGAAATCTTGGCTACCTCTTTTTACAAAATAGGAACAGTACCAGCCAAATCTGAACATACAGGTTGAAACCAAGTGTATACATATTTTGCTTGAAGAAATAGTTGCATTTTGGTCAGGTAAATGCATATTTTCAAAGCCTTAATCTATGTTAACAAGTTACTTTTATGATAAAGTCTGAGTTATATTTTGATGGTGTTTAGTAAAAAGGGGAAAAAAGGTCCCAATAAACTCAGTTTATAACTTTTGTTGCCTTATATTATGCTGGTCATTGTGGACAATCAGTGTGTGGCAAAGACTCTTTCAAATTTAATTATACTTTTGATTTTAGGCTGCTTCTCCTCTATCCTGTTACCATTCTATTTCTCTTTGTATCATAATTGTTCTATTACTTCACACTAAGCGGCCTGTATATATATTTCTTTCTGAATTGTTCACTCATTTATTCACATGATCATTCAATATCATTTATTGAGCTTAAATTTTGAACTAAATTATCAGTATAGAAGTAGTACGTAATTTACAAATTGACTTTATTGCAATAATTGATTTGGAAGTTAATTAGTGGCTTTGAAGCATTTTCTCGTACATTTACTATTTTAAATTAGGTATAGACTTCCAAGCCAGCTAAGGATAGAGGAAGAATCTTGCAGAAAAGAGTAGTGCACAATTTCCATAGGAAGAACTAAAGTTTATACTACTAATAGAAAGTAATGAAGAAATGGGAACAGGAGATAGAACCTAAGAAGTCAAGGTATATATTGAAATGTTCCTATTATGGTGAGGTCAACATTTAACTCCTTTTCTAGAATTGTATTACATGGAATTGTATTACTTCTCGAAGACAAGAAGAATGAGAGAAGAGTCAACTTAAAGTTCTTTACAGGTGGTGGTAATATGATTTGTCATTGAAATGAGACACTTTTAAGAGTTATTAATGATTTAGCCAAGACCCAGGCATAAACTTAGTGTTACCTCATGCTGTAATGTGTGGTCACTCTAAGCAGGGGTGTAATCAATCTTAAAATTGTCCCAATGCAGTGTTAAATAGATAGAGTGAGAGTCCAGATATATTTAGATTTAACAATTTAGAATTAACAACTAAAGCAATCCTACCCTGGGGATACTATGGTGTATTAGTCTGTTTTTGCACTGCTATAAAGACATACTTGAGACTGGGTAATTTATAAAGAAAAGAGGTTTAATTGACTCACAGTTCCACATGGCTGGGAAGGCCTCAGGAAACTTGCAATTATGGCAGAAGGGGAAGCAGTTACATCTTACATGGTGGCAGGCGAGAGAGAGTGTGTGAAGAAGGAACTGTCAAACACTTATAAACCATCAGATCTCATGAGAATGCACTCACTATCATGAGAACAGCATGGGGGAAACTGCCCCCATGATCCAATCACTTCCCACTAGATTTCTCCCTTGACACATCGGGGTTATGGGGATTTCAGTTCGAGATGAGATTTGTGTGGGGACACAGAGCCCAACCATATCATATGGTATTTAATCTTCTGCCTTCCTGAAAACTAATAGTAATGTGACCCTTGGAATATTTACAAAATTGGAGAAGATGAGTACTTCATATAAGCATTATGTAACTTGAAATGTAAGAACAAGACCAGGCAAGAAATTGCAAGTTAATAATATATCTCTAAACTTGAAAATGCAAGGTTTATCCTTTTGATTTTCACTCTGATTTTGTCCCTGTGGTCTTGAAACTTCTGAAAGGTTTATGTCTGTTTACAAATTCTGTTTTTCTAACACCATTTTTCACTCATAAGATTCTGTTTCCTTGGAATTTACTACTAGATTGGGTCCACCTCCAGCTGTCTCAAATTGTGTTTAATCACCAGGAAAGTTCTGTTGATTGTCAATGATGTTTGCTTGATTAATTCAGCTCTAACTGTGTTTCCTTTTTACCTGTGTCTTTCAGCATGTCCTAGAAAATTAAATGTTTCCTTTTGGGATTTTCAGGGAACTTGAACCAAAAAGAAAGTTAATTTCCTTTTTTTTTTTTTTTTGAAAGTAGAAGAATATTTTCATTAGTTTTCTCTAATCTAGTTTTGACTTCAGAGTAAATATTTTATGTGAACTAAATTTTCTTTGAAGTCATGTTTTTACTTCACTATGTCATTAGAATTTGGTCTATTCTTTGGCTAATACTCTAAAGCATAATATACTTGAATCTTTTTAAAAGACATTACTTTGGGAGTTAGATTTAAGAAAAATTTAAAAAGTACTTGTGCTACCTGAGTTTTTAATAATTTTCAGTAGTTCCCTGACTTAATCTTTTATCAAGAATTCATAATGGGCTTTAAAGTTATAAATATATAAAATGGAATGGCGTTTTCTGACTAATATTTTCCTATTGATTTCTATTACTCATTCTTTTTTATTATTATTATACTTTAAGTTCTAGCATACATGTGCACAACCTGCAGGTTTGTTATATATGTATACATGTGCCATGTTGGTGTGCTGCACCCATTAACTCGTCATTTACATTAGGTATATCTTCTAATGCTATCCCTCCCCCTGCCCTCCACCCCATGACAGGCCCTGGTGTGTGATGTTCCCCTTCTTGTGTCCAAGCATTCTCATTGTTCAATTCCCACCTATGAGTGAGAACATGCGGTGTTTGTTTTTTTGTCCTTGCGATGGTTTGCTGAGAATGATGGTTTCCAGCTTCATCCATGTCCCTACAAAGGACATGAACTCATCCTTTTTTATAGCTGCATAGTGTTCCATGGTGTATATGTGCCACATTTTCTTAATCCAGTCTGTCATTGATGGACATTTGGGTTGGTTCCAAGTCTTTGCTATTGTGAATAGTGCTGCAATAAACATATGTGTGCATGTGTCTTTATAGCAGCATGATTTATAATCCTTTGGGGATATACCCAGTAATGGGATGGCTGGGTCAAATGGCATTTCTAGTTCTAGATCCTTGAGGAATCACCACACTGTCTTCCACAGTGGTTGAACTAGTTTACAGTGTCACCAATAGTGTAAAAGTGTTCCTATTTCTCCACATCCTCTCCAGCACCTGTTGTTTCCTGAATTTTTAATGATCACTTTTCTAACTGGTGTGAGATGGTATCTCATTGTGGTTTTGATTTGCATTTCTCTGTCTAAAACACCAAAAGCAATGGCAGCAAAAGCCAAAATTGACAAATGGGATCTAATTAAACTAAAGAGCTTCTGCACAGCAAAAGAAACTACCATCAGAGTGAACAGGCAACCTATAGAAAGGGAGAAAATTTTTGCAATCTACTCGTCTGACAAAGGGCTAATATCTAGAATCTACAAAGAACTCAAACAAACTTACAAGAAAAAAACAAACAACCCCATCAAAAAGTGGGCGAAGGATATGAACAGACAGTTCTCAAAAGAAGACATTTATACAGCCAACAGACACATGAAAAAATGTTCATCATCACTGGCCATCAGAAAAATACCCATTCTTTAGTGTTGTTTTCTTCCTGTCCCAAAGTCTTCCCTAAAGATTAGAGTTTGCAAACGAGTATTAAAGATTTTTTGATGACATCAGTCCTTTGGGAAGAGAGTGCTATATATTGGGACCAGCTAATAGTAAATTTAAAATCAAAGTTTTAAAAATATATTTCATATATAACAATGCTATTATATTTTGGGCTAAAAAAATTAACTATGGGAAACAAAATTTTCAAGACCCCAAATCCACAAATGTGTATTTTTCACACTCACTGCTCTCTTCCATATAAAAGGGGTCATGGCGTGGTGGAAAGAACACCAGATCAGAGTTGGGTTTTCTGGATTTTCATCTTGAGGCTGCTACCAATGGATTTTGATACCTTAAGTAAGTCACGTAGTTATGTGGGTTTTAAAGTCCTCATCTCCAAAACAAGGAATTCTGAGTAATTTTTTTTAGTATCCTTTAAGAACTACTTATGCTGGAAAATTCTAAGGAAACTTTTTATGTGATTTCATAGGTGCTTGAAGTTCGACTGCACTCACAATTTAAAAAAAGAGAAGAAAATGGGTAATGTTTTTTTATTTTCCCCAGAATTAGCTGTTCTAAGAACACAAAGGATTAAATTGAGATTATTATTGAGATAACTACGTTCGGAGGGTTTAATCATATGCATTTTATTCAGACAACTTTCTCATTGATTTTTGTCTAAAAGAGTCAAATCTGACAAAAGGGCAGTTGCTCTCTGGGAATGGGAATGAGCTGCATTTGTTTCAAGATTCGGGGCATTTTTTGTGATTATGATGCTCTGCAGAAACATCTTGAAGTGCCCATATTGTTTGTTATTATCAATATTCATGCATTTTACTATTAAACATTCTTTTTATAGACTTCACAAAAATGCCCCAGTGATATGATTTGTCACCCAGTGAAAACCTGCTGCCTCCAAGCTAGTGTGGGCATCTGCTCACAAATAAGATTTCCTCAATGTTCAAAATAAATCTATTTAGTCACTTTATGGTAGCTTTTGATGCACTCCATATGGCTTAAATACATAGAATTTAGGTGTGACATGATGTTTTTCCATGGTGGTTATTCAAATCAGTTTTTATTTGGTCATGTTCATTGGTTACATTTTTAATCATATAATTCCAAATTTATTCTTATGTTGTATATAATTCTAAGTTTGTAACAATAAAAATATATCTAAGCAGAATGGCTACACTGCTGTGGTCTACTTAAGTAGATTATAAATGTTTTGAGGTGGCAAACGTTGCTGTTTCCCATGATTACTCCTTAAAAAGGCAGATGTAGCCATTTATACCTGTAGCAATCATATATTTTTCAGATATTATTTTCCTTATTATGTAGGACTTCCGAAGTGTGTCATGATAAGATAGCTCATGCTGCAAGAGCCTAAGATTGCTTAGATAACACAACTCCCTTTGACAATTCTGTGGATAAGAAATTTAATCAGTGGTATTTCTATTGTTTGGAGATTAATTTTTGGAAAGCTAAAACTGATGGATTTTCAAAAGTGGGATAATTGAAGTGAGAATTTATTTTAATATATTTTAAGTTTATAAAAATAATAGAATCATTAAACTGAGTGGTTTTCAGATAAAATACCTTGCTTCTGATTCACTCAACCCATCTTTAAAGGCAGCTGAGATCTCTTTTTAATGTTGGGTATCTGTTCATCTCATCCGAACTCACACTATAGTCTGGGTGCTCCATGAAACAC
Organism: Macaca nemestrina; assembly: GCF_043159975.1. Taxonomy (NCBI): domain Eukaryota; kingdom Metazoa; phylum Chordata; class Mammalia; order Primates; family Cercopithecidae; genus Macaca; species Macaca nemestrina. Next base: position 77,654,863 of record NC_092135.1, on the reverse strand, counting down.
ACACATGGAACTCTACTTGTACCACAAGATGACTATTTCAAGGACAATGTGATATACTCATTTAAGTCACACATTGTGGTTAAAGTACTTGAGTTAAAGTAATGTGGATTCTAATCTCCATTCTTCATTAACTAGCTCAATGTCCAGTCAATGTCCAGTTGCACTACTTAACATCTCTGTGATTTTTCCCATGCTTTAAATAAGAAAAATGCTACACATCTACAAAACTGACAGATATGCTATGTGTATTACATAAGATGATGTCTATAGATATGTGTAAAGCACAAATGTAGTAATGGTACTATATTATCTCCTCCTCATCATTATCACAAGTTATTTATTAAACAAACAGAAGTAGCCCATAATTTTTTGGCTATTTGTGTGTTGATATTGGGCTTTGTCGACATGAAATGATGTAGAAAGCCTAGAACAGGAGCACCCAAGGGTGACTTGTAATAAAAACACTAGGCCACTACCACAGTGTATTGAAGTCTTACCCTGTGCCAACCACTATGTTAAGTGCTTTATGTATAATCACATTTACTGTATTAAAAAATTGCTTCAGTATAGTACTAATACTCCCATATCCTAATGAGCAACAGAGGTTCAGAAAATAACTGCCCCTAGATCTTACAGCTAGTAAGTGAAAGAGTGAGGAATGTGATTCCAAACTTATATAATTATATTTTTAAAACAATGTCTGGAATTGGAATGGGCTGATAATAGAAGGAAACACATAAAGGATATGGAGAGGTACAAGACATGCATTAAGAAGTTAAAAAGAGGCATGAAGCCCCCAAATAATGGTAACTGGTTTGTTAGGGCAATAAATGGATGAGATTTTAATGAAGATACAGAATACCAAAGGTGAACCTACCACACTACTCCTTTTTTTAACTGGTATTTCATACTTGTTGTAAAGGAAGTTGAGAAGGTTGTTGTGGAGAGAAAGTTTGAAATGACATTTGTCAACAAGAATGCAAAAGTAGGAGCTACCACTTTATTTTAGGGAGATATACAGAAGTTATGACTCTAAGATTTCATTCTAAGAACACTGTAGATCTTTTCCTGTAAGGTAGGAAGGTAGTGTGCTATTGTCTAGATTACTCTCTTCTCTCTCACTCTCTCTCTCTCTCTATATATATATTTTTATATATGATATATATGATGTATATAGGTTCATATGTTTAAAAGAATCGGGGTTTCTTTGAAACATCTTATCGATTGGAACATAGTCATTGCTATCAAATATCTATTTTTTAGCCTTTCTCAAACAATTTGCATAGTAATTTTTTGTTAAATTTCTGTGCCTTCAGTTGTCGGTTTTGCACTATTTCTTGTCAATTTCACACTGTAAAGCAGTGTGAAACTGACAGAGCTAGAGAAATACAGAACATTGTGAATACATATCAAAAGTATACTGTGAAAAAGACAACACTTAATTTATAGAATCCAAAGAAAATGTCTAAAAATTACCTTCATGTATATATAATATATATGACATATATATGTGTGTGTGTATATATCTTAGAAAAGGGAAACTGTATATTTATATATACATAAATATATATACAAGCATGTATGTGTTTTTACATATGTGATGAGAAATTTTAAGGTAACTGAACCTCGTTTTTGTTATTGACTATACAAAGTACGTCATAGGGAAGTGTAGTTAAAGCAGTATTTCATTTATAACTAACCTTTTAATTGAAAATCTACAACTCTCCTAGGCTGGAGTAATTTCACTTGACATTTCTGAATACTTAGGTGTTTAGAAATTAGATGATTTGATTGAAGAGTATACACTGAACCTTTAATCACGCAAGCCTCTTTTCTTACTATGTTTTAAAAAATGGCTATGTGGTTCCTGATCTGATAGGTGAAATTAAATATACATTATATAAATTTAAGTACTGTTGCGTAGTTTCCCATAGATGTAGAGTAGTGATATTAATTTATTACAATGCTTATTTTTATATAAATTATACAATTTTTCTCAAGTTAAATACTAATATTTATAGATGCCTAACAACAGCGACATAGATTTAAAATTCACCTTAAAAATAGGGTAAATTCATAGCAAAATGGTTTAAATTATAAAAATCTGACATTAATTTCTGTAAAAATAATTCATTTACGTGTACAGACACTATTCTATGCATCAAGTATGATAGATACATTCCCATCCTCCCGAGCTTCCCAGCTTACTGTCTAGGGAACAGTTATTTATTAGAATTTGGCTTAAGGGGTCAAAATAATTATCAATCTCTAAAAAGGAGCTTGCATTTCAATATTTCTATCCTGCAAAGTATCACCTTAACTTCATGGGCTAGTCTTAAACTGAAATTATGTTTGAATAATGTTCACTAAATATGATTTGTAACATTGTAACTGTGTGCTGAGTCAGCCTATATGAATGGCTTTTCATTATATAAACTCTTACAAATTATTTTCTAACATGTTAGTGAATTTTGAAGTCTTAGTAGGATAAATTATAGAGTGATTCTACCTTGATCGGCATGTCTTTGGAAGAATTTACATAACTGAAATATTTTTGAGAACTAATTTAGTTGAAGATTTAGACAGTTTCTTTCAATACTGTAGATTTTGTTCTTGATAACCACATATTATCACAAAGCCTTCATTTAGTTTTCTGATGCCTTTGTTAATTAACTAATTATTATTATTTTACTGAGACGGAGTCTTGCTCTGTCACCCAGGCTGGTGTGCAGTGGCACAACCTTGGCTTGCTGCAAACTTCACCTCCCAGGTTCAAGAGATTCTCCTGCCTTGGCCTGCTAAGTAGCTGGGATTACAGACGCCCGCCACCACGCCCGGTGAATTTTTGTATTTTTAGTAGAGATAGGGTTTCACCATCTTGGTCAGGCTGGTCTCGAACTCCTGACTTCAAGTGATCCGCCAGCCTCGGCCTCCCAAAGTGCTGTGATTACAGGCGTGAGCCACTGTGCCCCACCTGATGCCTTTAAATTGCTTCTTTTAATTTTCACTAAGATAAGATTATACTAATTGGTAATACTAGTTTTATTACTAGTTTTTATATGATGTATGAGCAGTGACATTTGTGAGTCCTTGATTTTACCACTTTATTGTTTTGGTCCCAGTTGGTAACCAAGCAAAGAAACTTAGCCTAATTAGTATGTTAAGAATGTAGAGTATTTTTAAATGAAAAATATATAATATTTTCAGAAAGTATATAAAAACTCATGTAGCTTCGAAAAATTAGTCAGGCACTGATGTATCTACCCCCTTTTTCAAAAATAAAACCTTACCTCAGATAACCCTTGCTTCTTCCTTAGTTCCCAGAAGTAATTCCTGTCTGGAATTGTGTGTTAATTATTCCCTTGCTTTTCTTTAGTTTACCACTAAATATGCGTGTTTTTAAATATATTTAGTTTTTGGCTACTGTCACATACTCATCCATAATATAATTTTTAAGATTTATACTTTTTGATGTGTAGCTGTATTTCATTCATTTTGAATGCTTCTTTAGTATGGCAAAAACTGCAATTACTTTTGCATCAAACTAATAAATTTTTTTATATCCTACATTTCAATTTATTTATATGTTCTGATAATCCACATTTTGGTTATTACCTTTCTTAATTTAATTAGAAGCAGTACTGGTTTGAACATTCACATATATACATATGTACAGCTTTCTCTGGGTTATATAATTACACTCTTAGAGCATATAATCTCCGGGAAGTGAATTTACAGTTTAAGAGATGTGCATGTTCAACTTGAAATGGTATTTTTTTTTCTGTTTTGTTCATGCTGTAGCCCCAGAGTACTGCCAGATGCATTGTAAATAGTCAATTATTATATATTAAGTGAATGAATGAATGCCGAAGTATTTCCCTAAGTTGTAGTATCAGTTTACACTCTGACCAGCAGCAGATGATCATTCTTTTGTGTCACATCCTCTGCAACACTTCAGACTGTCTGACTTTTTAAAATCGTTGACAATCTGGTGGTTGTGAAATGCTATCTCATTGGGGATTTAATTTGCGTATCCCTGGTAACTAATGAGGCTGAGCATCTTTTCATGTTTATTGGCTATTTGTGTTTCCTCTTTGGTTAAATTCCTATTCATATCATGTGACCATTTTAATAAAATCACTAATTAAAAAAATTTATTTGTTGTAGTTATATAGTAGAGCTAGCTAATTCTTTTTCAGTTTTCTATATTGCAGATAAATTCTCACATGGAATGGCTCGAGTTTTTATTCTTTTTGGTGAATCTTGGTAAAATTAATCTTTAATTTTAATATAATCAAGTATTTTTATTGCTTTTATGAATTGTGCTTTTTAATATTCCATTTAAGAAGTGTTTCTCTACCTCGAGATTATACAGATCCCAAATATATTAATCTATAATTGCTCTAATTTAGCTTTAAATCTTGAATTTACCAGCAACTGTTTTTATGCAGTCAATTGTATGCATTTTTCTTTCTTCTATATAGATAACCAGTTGTTCCAGAGTCATTTAGTGAACAGTTTCTTCTTCCCCTCTGGCTTTCAGTATTCACTGTGCCAAAAATCAAGTTTCTGTGTATGTGGAAGTTTCTTTTTATACTCTATTCCATTCCATTGAATTGTCTCTACACCAATATCATAATATGTTAATAACTGTGAATGTGTAAAAATTCTTCGCAGCTGACTGAGCAAAGCACTACACATTGTTTTTCTTCTTTAGGAATGATATCTATCTTAGCCATTTGCTTTTCCATGCAAATGTTGAGTCTCTTTATCTAAATGCATGGTTTACCTCTCCATAAATTTATGTCTTCTTTAAAATCTTCATATATGTTTTATAACTTTCTTCAAAAATGGCTCACACATCTCGTTATATGTACTTCTAGGTATTTTACTTGCTCTGCTGCTATTTTAAGTGATATCTTTTTTATAACATGTGTTTACTAATTGATCATTGTTAATACATATAAAGGCAATTGACTTTGTATGTTTATTTGTATTCATCTTGTTAAATTGTCCAATACTAATATTTATCTTTATATTATTTTATATTGTATATAAATATAAATCACATAATCTACAAATGTTAAGTGTCTTTGTTTCATCTTCTCTATTTCTTAGACCTTGTATTGTTTTCTGTTTGTTCGTTTTTGTCTTATTCCACTGGCCACAACCTTCAGCAACTTAAATGGAAATGGTCAAAGTATGCATTATTGCCTTTATTCCTTATTTTATAGGGAATACTTTCAAGTTTCAATAGGTATGAGAATTTTTTAATAGCTGTCCTATAAATATTATGAAGTTTTCTTATATTACTAGTATGCTAACAATTTCTGTTATAAATAATACTGCATTTTATTATTTTCTCTATTGAAATAATTGTATGGTTTTACATTTATATATGTGTATGTAGTGAATTACATTTATCACTTTTCTAATTAAAACAGTTGTGATTTCCAGGTGAATTCACCTAGTTTACAATATTTAATTTTTAATCCATTACTGAATTCAGTGTGCTGATGATTTTGTTCAATCTGTTATCATGAGGAAGAATGAAATAATTTCTTGTATTTTGCTAATATGGTTTTGTTATAGTATATAATAGCCTGATAAATAAGTTAAGAAATATGTCTTCCATTTTCATTCTTTGGATGAAAATTTGTGAGATTGAATTTATTCCTTAAAAGATTAGAAAAACTCACCTTTATAACCAATCTTACATAAATGATTTGGGTTTTCTAGTTCTACTTGAGTCAATTTTGGTTAAGTTTTATTTTTCCAAGAATGTTTTCATTGCATTTATGCTTTCCACATTGTGTTATAAGTTTATTAATTATAGCACTTAAAAACCAGTTTAAAATTTTGAAACATCTCTGTGTTTTTCTTTGTATTGCTAACATTGTTCATTTGTGTACTCCTTTGTAATGTATTGAAACTTTGTCATTACTTACCTTTTCATCTGTAGCTATTCTTTGGCCTTAAAGTCTATTTTGTCTGACATTAACATATTTGCTTCAAGGGGCTGGGCATAGTGGCTCATTTCTGTAGTCACAGTGCTTTGGGAGGCTGAAGTGGGGGCATCACTTAAGGCTAGGTGTTTGAGATAAGCTTGGGCAACATAGCAGGATCCTGTCTCTACAAAAAAAAAAAAAAATAGCCGGGTATGGTGGCACACAACTGTAGTAACAGCTACGTGGGAGGCTGAGGCAGGAGGATCACTTGAGCCCAGGAATTCAAGGTTATAGTAAGTATGATTACACCACCGCATTCCAGCCTGCATGTCAGAGCAAGACTCTCTCTGTAATAATAATAATGAAACTACTTAAAGGTTCTTTAGTATTTTCTTTTATATTTCATATAAAGAGCATATAATTTTGTTATGTTTTTATTTTTTATATTTAACCTAATATTTATTTTGAATTGAATCCAGACAGTTGAGTCCATTTATGCTTATAGAGATAATTGATACGCTTGGATTTCTCTTCTACAATCTTATGTGTTTTCTCTTTCCCTTCTTTCCTCCATCCCTCTCCTCCCCTTTCCTCCCCTCCCATCCCCTCCCCTCCTCTTCCCCTCCCCTTCTCTTCCCCTCCCCTCCTTCTCTCCCCTCTTCCCTGTTCTCCTTTCCTCTCCCCTCCTCTCTCCCCTGCTCTCCTTTCCTTTCCCCTCCCCTCTTTCTCTCCCCTCTCCCCTGCTTTCCTTTCCTCTCCTCCTTTGTCATGCTTTTGGATGCCTTTGTCTGTTGTTAAAATTTCATTTCGGCTTTCTACATATTTGGAAGTTTTTATTCTAAATGTATTCTTTTGGTAGGTACTCCAGATGTTTTAATTTCAGGCTATTTCTCCCCAAAATAAGTCATTATTATCACTATTTTAAATTTTTGATATGTTTTTGGATTTATCCTTTGAGAGAAGGCATTATCGAGCCTAAATCTGTTTTGCATGTGATGACCTTCGCTTTACCCTCTCCCAATGTTGTTTCCTTAGGAACATACTTATTTGAGATAAATGTGGAACATTAGCTCTGTTCAATATTGTTTACTGTGAAAACAACTCCTGATTAGGACTAAGAGAACTGTTAATTAATATACAGACCTGGGAGCTCATCTGATTACAAATATGTGAAAATCTGTTGAAGAAAATATAACCTTAGCTTCCTTGGATGGTTCCCTCTTAACTGAGTGTGTACCTTGGAGTGACTTGGAAAACATATTCACAGGTAATTAGAAGATATGATCCCCTTCATGTATGACGCTTCCTTATGTCAGAGTAGCCTGCATGCATTTGTGAGATCTCATTTCTTAAAATTCAGTTGAGTATATTTTTTTAGGATCAGGAAAGCAATACCTAGGCTGCTGCAAGAACATCTATTGAAGACGTATTTGATGCTATCATGTTAACATGCTGTTCCCATTGCTGTATCTTTCTCAGCAAACCTGGTGGCAGTTAAAAATCTATCATTTCCTGTATGAAAGTTAGTCTGAACCCAAACCACTGCTGGTCATACCAAGTGGGCAATGCAGCCCGTATATTTACCAATAGCTTTGGTCATCCCTTCTTGAAGCTCAGATGTTAGTAAGCTAGTATTTCCTTGTCCTTCATCTGCCATTATAGCCTCTGGGGAAAACACAGTGCAAAGTGTCACCTTACAAAGAGGGAACATGATGTATTTGTAATGGATATATAATGAAAGAGGAGGTGGAGAAACTACACCTTTCACCTGGGTGCAGTGAGCACTGCAAGAAACAGGTTAAGTTAAAGGTGGCGAAGGCTTCATAGGTATTGTGATTGCCTCCTCTCCACCTTGGTCGGCTCATGCAATAGGAATGATCATCTTAAATAGGTTAATAGGAAGGCCAGAAAACAATGGATGTTTGCCCTGGATGTCCTTTGAAACCTCGGGTGGGCTCATGGGTGGAGGCAAGAAGGGGAGACTTACTAGACTAGGTTGTCCATGGGCAAAATATAGAAACTTAGGAGACTGAAAATGGTGGCATGGTATGGTTAGGAGGGCAAGACATGCGGAAGTTCCTGGCAGTTCATGATAAGCTGGCTTGTGAGGAGGATTCCTGAGGAAGATCAGGTTAATTATTTAAAAAAAAAAATATATATATATATATATCTCCACACACATACACACACACACCCCTACACACACACAGAGTTTTAAAGTGGGAGTAAATTTGTGATCTTCTCATTGTCTTCCCCTTCTGTTGTCTGCTTCTATGAGTGATTACCTTTAAAATGAAAATAGAAATTTGGCTTTTTGTTGTTGTTGTTGTTAATAGATACAGGATCTCACTCTGTTGACCAGGCTGTTCTCAAAGTCCTGGCCTAAGTAATCCTCTCATCTCGGCCTACCAAAGTGCTGTGATTACAGACATGAGGCACCACACTTGGCCGAAAGTAGAAATTTGTAAAGGAACAATATATATAGAAGGAGTCATTTAAAAGCCAGGCATTCATAATTCTCAATGTTTAATTTGATGATTTAGTGTGTACTGAACTGTAAAAGTAGTACATTTAAGTATAGCTCAAAGTACAGATGTTAGAATCATCCTATACTGGAAGAAATGTATATGTATATATATCTTTATGATAATATATATAATATATGATAATATATAATGATTATATATAATATATAAAGTTATATATGATTATATATCTTTGATCATAAAGTAAGGAATATGCTGGAAGAAATATATATCTTTATGATAATATATGATTTTATATATATGATTATAATATGTAAGATATAAGCTATAAAGATATATATGATTATATATACCTTTATGATAATATATATATCAGTGATTATAAAGTAAGGAAAACACTTTTTTTTATTATACTTAAGTTCTAGGGTACATGTGCACAACGTGCAGGTTTGTTACATATGTATGCATGTGCCATGTTGGTGTGCTGCATCCATTAACTCATCATTTACATTAGGTATATCTCCTAATGCTATCCTTCTCCCCTCCCCTTCCCAGGACAGGCCGAGGTGTATGTGATGTTCCCCTTCCAGTGTCCAAGTGTTCTCATTGTTCAATTCCCACCTATGAGTGAGAACATGCAGTGTTTGGTTTTCTGTTCTTGATAGTTTGCTGAGAATGATGGTTTCCAGCTTCATCCATGTCCCTACAAAGGACATGAACTCATCCTTTTTTATGGCTGCATAGTATTCCATGGCATATATATGCCACATTTTCTTAATCCAGTCCATCATTGATGGACATTTGGGTTGGTTCCAAGTCTTTGCTATTGTGAATAGTATCACAATAAACATACGTGTGCATGTGTCTTTATAGCAGCATGATTTATAATCCTTTGGTTATGTACCCAGTAATGGGATGGCTGGGTCAAATGATATTTCTAGTTCTAGATCCTTTATGAATCGCCACACTGTCTTACACAATGGTTGAACTAGTTTAAGACCCAGTATTTAAAACAAGTGAAGCTAAAATTCTCATTATTGATGTGTCGACATGCGTGTGGATTATTAAAATCTTAGATAAATGCTTTCTACATTAAAGAACAATATCCTTTGTAATAGTAAAGATTATTCTTAAGAAATGCTGATGCTTCGTATCATATTCTTTTTAAAATATTGGTAGAATAATGAAGTTTCATTAATTCAGGATTTACTAAATGAGATATTATGAATGTCACTGGCTCAGCATAGCATAAACATTAAGCTACCTAATGAAAAACCTGTTTGCCAAGAAATTTAGTAGCAAAAATGTCTTCAGATGACAATATTAATTTCTGTAAGGAAAAGTCACTTTCAAGGATTCCAATACATTTATGCAAGTAATAACAGCTAATAACAAATAACATATGATGTAATAACAAATAATTACGTACAATGTAATAACAAATTGCATATGATGTCCTATGCTTTTCCCTTTCCTCATCCTCATAATTGTTTTTGTAAGTATAATGAGAGGTAGGAAACAACTCAGCAAGAGTTGAAACTATCATGAGAAGGTTTTTGTTTATTTATTTGTTTGAGACAGGGTCTCACTCTGTCACTCAGGCGGGAGGACCATGGCATGACGGCAGCTCACTGTAGCATCAAGCTCCTGGGCTCAGTTGATCCTCCACCTCTCAATAGCTGGGACTACAGGAGTGTACCACCAAGCTTGGCTAGCTTCTAAAAAATAATTTGTAGAAATAGGGTCTCACTCTGTTGCCCAGACTGGTCTCAAACTCCGGGGCGCAAGTAATCCTCCCACCTTGGCATCCCAAAATGTTAGGATTACAGGTATGAGCCACTGTGCCCAGCATACTTTCTTTTTCTTTCTGTCTGTCCCTCCCTCCCTCCTTCGCTCCATCTATCGGTCTATCTTGGCAGAACAAGGTAGAAGTGGTGCCATTAGGAAGGGGAAAATATTTACATAAAATCTAAAGAAAATTGGTGTTTACCTCCTCAAAAGTTTAAGCTTTAGAATGTATATATTTGTTTGACTTTGTTCACGTTCATGGAAGCCAAAAATGGAAACTTTCTTGCTATGAGAAAATAAGCAGTCACTTGGAAATAATTTTTTATTTCATATTTTATATGAACATTTCTACTTTTGGTCTAGTTTTTTTGAATATTTATTTTGAGGGCCTAAAAATGTAAACAGTTTTTTCCCAATTACCATTGATGCATAACAGAGTACCCCCCAAAACTTTGTAGCTTAATATGCAGCAGTCATTTAATCATATCTCAGAGTATCTGTGGGTCAGTAATTCAAGAAAAATTCAGCTGGGCAGTTCAGACTCAGAGGCTGACATATGGTTACAGGTAGGCAGTAGCTGGTGCTAGAACAGCTGGAAACAAGCTGGGCATCTCTCTGTCTTTGCTCAGGTCGTCTCAGCTATGTGGTCTCTTCATAAAGGCTAGTGTGACCTTCCTTACTGCATGGTGGCCTTAGGAGAATCTGATTGTTAATACGGTGGCTCAGGGGTCCAAGCCGACGTGTTTCAGCTTATATCTCAGCTTCATCACCTTTAATGACCTACCCTCAGAAAGACATTCACTGCCACTGTTACCACATTCTGTTGGTTAAAAGCAACTTGCCAGTTCACCCAGAATAAAAAGAAGATGAATTAGACTACCTTTTGAATTAAAGGTTCTAGAAGAGACTGGAATAAGAGGGACAAGATATCTTTGGAATATACTGTTTGTTACACAAGTTTTAAGTAAAGCAGATACATAATTTATATGCAACATTTTTACGTACTGAACATAATCTAACTCAGGATTTTTTTAGTGCTGCTAAAGCATTTTCCCAAGAAAATATGGAAACTGTCTAGATTACCCTGTAATAGAACTGCAACATAAAATGGAAAATAGATCAGGGATTACACAGAGTCTTATAAGCATGTGAGATTTATTGAAGACATATTTCTTCACAACTGGGATTTTAAGAATGAAAAAATATGACCTACTCTATTATGAAAACCATTATTTAAGCCAAAATGAGAATTTCACGATGACTGTCTTCTCACTTAAACCTTTTCTCTGGGTGTGTTTGTCACTAGAGCATTGACTGGCACAGTTCTTTAGGTGAATTTGGTAAGCATAAAAAAAATCGTGACTGATGTCTCCAAATGCAACCCCTCAAAAGCAAGATGAACACAACCCATTGAACTTAACAAAATCATGTGTTTGTTAGGATTGATGAGGTGTTAGACAAAATGTTTGAGGTGGTCCTTATTATGCCTTGCATTGCATTATGTAGCTATTATGGGCCACAGAATTCAACGATATTGAAAAGCAGACAAAATACAGGCATAAGTTATTTAAATGGGCATACCACTCCCTCATTTTTAATGAAATCAAGAATAAAAGCAAAATTTAATAATATATATTTATTTATGATGGGTATTTATCATTACTTTATGATGGGTAAATAATGAATAGTCATCATTTACTTATCATAAAGTAAAACTTAATATTTATTTAACATTATTTAATAGTTTAATATTTAATATTTATTTATGATGGGTATTTATCATTATTTTATAATGGGTAAATGTTTACCAATCCTAAAGTAAAAGGGCATTTTGCATATATCAACCTTAATTTAATATTCTATCACACAGGGCAAAGAAATTGTGTTCATATGTCCTAGATTTTATTACACGTTGACTGCAGTAGACTCTAACCTGATGATAAAGTTCTAGGTATGGGGTATTCATTAGCATACATTCTTAACTCATGGAACCAGCTGTACATGTGATTTTTGGTCCCAGTGCTTTCTCAGTAAATCCCTTTTTCTGGAGCTACCTACAATCCTGATGCAAACACACTTCTAAATCTTATGATTGTGAAGAAATCTGTGGTTTGTTGTTGTTTAGTCTGTATATGACATGTTAGACATTTAAACTAAAGAGCAAACATCTGGAAGTTAGGAAGTCAGAGGTGGGGTGTGGATTCTGGGATTATCAGTGGTTCCAAGTGAGATATGAATTTGGAAGTCATCACCTACAATGGGGGGATGTGGCCAGTTTAGCAGCGGGTTCAAGTGGTACCAAGAAGTACAGGATTTGGCATGAGCTATTATCACATAAAAGTTATCCTTATTCTCCTGAGAGTTAGAATTAGGTTATTTGTAGTGAGTGAGGTTATTTGTCTTAATGGCTTGCATGTGTATATATGTGTTTAATTTTGTCAGCAATAATGGATGACTTGGATGTGCATGGTTTGGGGGTAGGTATAAACAGGAAAATTTTTGACAGATGTGGGAGATAAAACTGCCAGCATTAGAACAGTTCTACATTCAGGAAACTCTTTTTTTTTTTTTTCTTTTGAGACAGAGTCTCGCTTTGTTACCCAGCCTGGAGTGCAGTGGTGCTGCTCAGCGCACAGCAGCCTCTGCCTCCCGGGCTCAAATGATTCTTGTGCCTCAGCCTCCTGAGTAGCTGGATTATAGGCATGTGCCACCACACCTGGCTAATTTTTTTGTTGTTTTAGTAGAGATAGGTTTTCACCATGTTGACCAGGTTGGTCTCGAACTCCTGACCACAGGTGATCCGCTCGCCTCCCCCTCACAAAGTGCTGGGATTATGGGCGTGAGCCACCATGCCTGGCCAGGAAATTCTTTTTAAAAGCATGAATGTTTAAGGTTTGGGAAGGATCATAGATGTTGTCCTAAATTTTAACCTTCCTAAGGGTGATACTTCTGGCTGTTACGCTAACCATTTTAACAGCCAGAGCTTTTGATCCCAGAGCCTTTTTATTGTATAATAAAACACTTGCCCAAATCTGCCTTTCCTAAACTGTCTCCTTTGTTAAGTGGGCATTGCATGGTGGAAAATAAAGCTGACTGCTGGGTTTAAATCCTAACTCTACCACCTACTTATTGGATATTCTTCGGTAAGTAACTTAAGAGCTCTTTGCCTCAGTTGCCGTGTATATGTAATGGGAATAACAATAGTTCTTGCTTATGAAGGTGTCATGGAATTAACTGAGATAATGTTGCTGTAATAACAGAAGTTGGCACATGTATTCAATAAACATTAACTATGGTCATTGTTATTGTTATTATTTGTAGTAGTATTATTCCCGCCCCTTAATTCTTCCATGGTCCTTCCTATTCCTCCTTCTATGCTTTAGACTTTCTAAGTAGCTCGGTTCTTCATAGGTTTGTCTAACTGGGCGTGGCTCTCTGCAGGGCGAAGTAAACTGACTTGGCATTTTGCTTGAATTTCCAATATTCATATGTTTACCACTGTACCCATTTTGCTTAGAACCTTTCCTGGCATGGTAAGTATTTATCAAGGAATATTATTTTATGATATCTATTCTGGAGGCTAGATTATTAAGAAAATTAGTGTGTCCTAACCTTTTATAGGACAAAAATAGGGGACTGGAATTACAAGAAAATTATAACACTGTGAGTGGACCAATATAAAGATGTATGAGTAAAGCAAGAAACACACAGCTCAGTGTTTTAGATAACACTTAGGATTCATCTAATCCCATTCCTTACCCAACCAGAGGCATTTCTTTTATAACATGCATTTATTCAGCCAATCATTAATATTTATTGAGAACCTATTTTGTGCCAAGTCTTATGTGAGGCACTGGAGATACATGGTAAGTAAAGCAGATTTGAACCTTGCCCTGATGGAGCTTACAGTGAAATGGGTGCAACCGATATTAATAAAAAATAATCATGCAATTATGTGATAGGTACTGTAAATGAAGCACCTAGGGACAAATTAGAATAAATAGCAGGGAGAATGAGTCTAGATTATGGGGGGAGGGAATAGTTATAGTGGTCAGAGAGGAAATTAGCTGAGATTGAAGATTAAATAGGAGTTAACTAGTTGAAAAAAGAAATGAGCATTTTAAGCAAAAGGAGAAAGTGTGATGATGTATTTGAAGAACTAAAGAAGGCCATCGTGACTGGAACCGAGAGAGAGAGGAACAGGAGTCAGAAATGATGTAGGAGAGGTGAATATAGGTAAGAACTAATTCCATTTCATCCAATGCATTTATCCTATTTTCCACTCTTGAAAATATAAATGCTCCTTGATTTAGGATGAGGTTGTGTCCCCATAAACCCATCTTTAGGTGAAAATATTGTAAGTTGAAAATGCATTTAATACACCTAACTTACTGAACATCAGAGCTTAGCCTAGCCTACCTTAAATATACTCAGAACACTTTTATTAGCCTACAGTTGGGCAAAATCTGGCGACACAGTCCACTGTGGAGTGTGGGTTGTTTACCCTCCTGATCACATGGTTGACAGTACGCTGTGGCTCACTGGTGTTGCCCAGCCTCCCGAGAGGGTATAGTGGTGCATGTTACTAGTCCAGAAAAAGATCAAAAGTCAAAATTTGAAGTATGACTTTTATTGAATATGATTCACTTTACACCATTATAAAGTCTAAATGTTGTGTTAGTAAACCAAGCCATTATAAGTTGAGGACTGTCTACACAATGGATTGAAGGAAGGGCAAGAAAAGTTAGGAGATTATTAGGAGAGATGCTTCTCAAACTTTAGTGTTCCTATAAAGCATATGGGGGTCTTGTCAAAGTGCAAATTCTGATTTAGTACATTAGATACAAAGCCTGAGAATCTGCCTTTCTGACAAGCCCTCAGTGATGCTGGCGATTCTTGTCCTGAGATCTCACTCTGAGCAGTGAGTACCTGGATGAAACTACACTCGTGGTGGTGGAAATGGAAAGGGACAAATTCAAGACAGATTAGAGAAACAAAAGAAAAAGAGCATAGTGAAGCAGAAGATGAGAGGCATGGTGAAAAGAGGAGATATCAAGGATGGTGTCTGTGTTTCAGGCTTACGTAACTGGTTGTGGATAGTGCTACTCACTTTAGGATGCTTAGGGAGTTTTAACATATTCTGTTTTGTGTATGAACAAGGAGGCTAGTAGTAGGGTAGAGTTCTTGAGAAAAGTGGAAATGGTTTGCAGTTGCTACCAGGGAGTATTGAAGAGAACATGGATTAAGAAAATGTAGAAAGTTTACTATGAAATGTTGAAGATTGGGGATTGGAGACTAGAAATCATAGTATTGTCAGTGGGAGAAAGAATAATTTTCTCCAACAAAATTTAGCAACTCAGAAGTAGAGAATGTAATAGTTGAATTAGTGTAAGATATAAATTTTTCTGTGAATGTTGCCCAAAGATAGTGTATCACTAGAGTTATCCATGTTGATGAGTGTCATGCCAGGCCCCTATTGACTTCAATAGGGATGGCATCATGTTTGAGAGGCCAAAGAAGGGACCAAGAGCCAGCAACCAAAACATAGAGTTTATCAAGGGGACTTACATACATGGCAGTCCAGTGGAAGTAGGCTGAACAGAACTGCTACCACTTGCAAAACAAACAAACAAAAAACAAACAAGAAAAAAAACCATGCAGTTTATATAGCATTTTTGCAGTAGACTGAAGAGAACTGCTACCGCTCATTAAAAAAAATGCAGTTTATATAGCATTTTTGTATTAGGGAACAGAACTGCTACCACTTATTTTTAAAAATGCAATTTATATACCATTTTCACTGAGCATCCTCCCCCTAGCAACCTCTACCTGGCAACCTTCATTTAACCCAAATAAAGGGCCTTGATTCCCTCTATAGCCTGCGTTCCATGGGATGGGCCGGGATTCAGATGTTCCTGATAAATACGGAATGAGTCCCTGGGTTGGCCACTCCCAGATTCTTTAGCTTGGATTCTGAACACACATTATTTTTATACCATAGAGTCATTCTCAGCATATGCTTAAGTTAAACTCTTCCTATCAGGTACATCTGCCATACATTCCACCCCAGCATACCCTCAAATGGACCTCACATTCTTATCATGTCATTCTTCCACTATTTCCCTGGGGCCAGGTATATAAAGAGGAGCACTGCAGTCAGACACTGCAGCAGCAATACAAACTACAACAGAAAAAAAATATATATAATAACAGTCTTAGAAAGTTTTGCCAAGTGTTGGGGAATTGATTAAACCACATGGTTATAGGGGTGTAAGACAGAGATTCTGTAGCAGGAATACATATACCTAGGGCCTGCATGGCTTGGGTTACATTGTGAGAGTAAATCAGTGACAGATACGTCACATTTGGTTTTAATTAATGCTCAGGTTCCATCTGGGCAGCAGTTAAGATGTCCAGGGCCATGCGATTTTGCTAAGAGTGGTGCACAACCCACTACCTGTATCTGCTCTGCCATTATCCACCCTATCCCATCATGTACAGCCTACCCCACAGTGTAATATTAACTTGCTTCCATACTAGGAGGAAAATATGTTGTCTCATCTTGTTGATGGTGGGAAACTCACTACATGAGGTGCAATTGTCACTAAAGGGAATTGGATGAGCGTCATTATACCAAGTACAGAAGTGGCTCCAGGTACTCAGGTGAGCTGCTTGGAGCAGGCCTGTGGTGGAAGAGAGGGGCAGCTCTCTGCAGACACAACAGTCTGTTTGTTCTAAGGAGAGACTGGCACCTTTGCTCAGTCAGTGAAGAGGTTTGCTGCACACCACACCGTCTATGGGTGGAAGGAGAGATGTTTAGTGGGTACAAGAAAGGGCAAGTTATGGCCATTTAACAAGTCACAAGAAGTTCTGTCATTTTGAGACCACCACCCCTGGTAGTAGCCTGGTGCCTGCATTACAATACCAAATGGACTGGCCCCCCCTCTGCAGCACATGGCAGAAGGACAGAGTAAGACATTGGAGGTATTAAAATGTTCCGTAATAGGAGGATGACAGTCCTCTTGCACAAGGGAGGACTAACATTCATTATTTTAAAAGTATGAGGGGGAGTCGGATGTAAAATAGATGCAATCTGTATATTCTGTTCTAGGCCCTTCCTCCATGGAGTGGAAATATCAAACGACTGGGGAATGGTTTGCTATTTCCAGGGCCATGTAATGCTGTGCTCCCCGGTAGGTAGTCCTGTGGCAAGGGCGATAGAGGTTTCCTTGAGTCCCAGGTTGGGCAAAGGTATACTGTCCCTCACATTGTCTACCTGGATCCCAATGGTGGTATCCAGTCCTTGTGTCAGGAGAGTGTAAGTACTGGGGTGATGAGACATACATGTTCATCCAGGGTACAAGTAGCTGCTGGTAAGTGGCATGTCCACAGAGCCAGAGAACACATCTCCTCTGGAGTCATTGCATCAACAGTCCATTCATCCATTCAATCAGCTTGGCTGCTGTAGGAGGAAGCCAAGGTGGAAACATCAGTGAATATCCAGGGCCTCCTTCCATTCCTGCACTTTGTGTATGGTAAAGTGCAAGCCCTGATTACTGTCGAAATCTGTGGGGATGCCATAGGTCACATACAGCCACACTAGTCCTACTGTGGTACTTTGCTGTGTGGCATACTTGCTGGGATATGCCTGCAGTAGCCCTGTGCAGGTGTCCACACAAGTCAAGGCATACCAATCAGGTACAGGCAAAGGTTCCATGTAGTCTCCCTGCCACTGTTGCACTGGACTCTGGCCCCAAGCGATCTGTGCCTATCATGTGGCAAGGGCCTGGAGGCATTCCTGTGCACAAGTAGGACATTGCTGTCAGACACGTACTATGTTTTTATTTAGTAGTAGCAGGCCCCAGTTCTTCACTATGGCTCAAAGGGTACATTGTCCCCAGTGTTATCTTATGTAGCCAACGGGCCACATCTGTGGGGACTTCCTCGAGAAGACATATGCAGCTAGCTCGTCTGCCTGTTGATTTCCAGGTGGTGTAGATGCAGTGTGGGCATCCTCATGGTAGATCGTTATATGCATGCCCCGAATGTGATGGGGAATGTCATTCCATGTGTCAGCACCTCAAAGGGGGTGCCCTGCTACCATTCAGTTCTACAATCCTGAGCTTCCTATTGCAGTGGCCACATGGTGAGTCCCTTAAAGAAGGCCTATACCTTATCCATAATGGCAGACAGAACAACATTAGTCTCACTGACCAAGTGAGACAGCAAGGTGGGGACTGCAGTTTGTAAGCTGGAAAAAGACTCAGAAGTTAGCACGATATCATCAGTGTAATGGAAACACAAACCCAGGCAGGTTGGTTCATCCACTGAGATCTGTGGCCACTAGGCTAAGACAGATAGTGGGGACTATGTAAATATTCCTGGGGCAAGATGATAAAGATTCACTGTTCTCCTTCCCAGGTGAATGCAAATTGGTTTTCACTCTCTGGGGCAAGGGGGATGCTGAAGAAGGCATTGGCTAAATCTACAACAAAATGGTATGTGCCAAATGCCTCTCTTATCATCAGAAGGGAGGCAATACTGAAAACAGCTGCACACACTGGAGAGACCACCTTATTTAATTCCCTGTAATCTACTATTGTTCTTCACGTCCCATCAGGCTTCCACAGGGGCCATATAGGGCTGTTTTGTGTGGGGTATGTGCTGGCCCTATAATGCCTAAATTCTTAACAATCCTTGTAATTCCATCATGCCCCCTCACGTACCTGGCAGTGAGTATTGGTATTGTTTCAGTGCCACTCTTCACCATGGGACTAGCAGCTGTACCACAGTGTCTGTTTCACCTTTCCCTGATCCCAAGCTTCACCATCTTAACTCTCAGTCGAATTCCCAGGCCCGTTGTTTAGAGGGTCAGGCTTGATAAGTTATTGATTCCCAAGAGGTATTCCAAGATGGGAGCCATGTATACTAAATAGAGTTTTGGTAGCAGTCTTCCCACTTATAATGCTAGTTGAACCTGTTGATCATGGCTACCCTCCCTAACCATCTATTGCTGTTATAGGCCCTTGGAACTGATGATGAATGTCACCATGTGTGAGAGTGCATTCGGCTCTTGTATTAGTCTGTTTTCACATTGCTTGCTATAAAGATACTAACTGAGACTGGGTAATTTATAAAGGAAACAGGTTTAATTGACTCACAGTTCCACATGGCTGGGGAGGCCTCTGGAAAGTTACAATCACAGTGGAAGACAAAGAAGAAGCAAGTACTTTCTTCACAAGGCAGCAGGAGAGAGGAGAGCATGTGAAGGAGGAATTGCCAAACACTCATATCAAGAGAACAGCATGGGGGAAACTACCCCTGTGATCCAATCACCTCCTACCAGGTCCCTCCCTTGACATGTGGGGATTATGGGGGTTACAGTTTGAGATGAGATTTGGGTGGGGACACAGAGCCAAACCATATCAGCTTCAGTATCCAGTAGGGCATGCACAATCTGCCTATTCTTAGGTGACCAGTATGTAGCTAGTTCCACCTGTGGCCTCTGGTCCCTGGACACCCTGGCCACCACTGCTCTTATCAAGATTCTGGAGCCTTGGCCTTCATCCTAGTCTAATGAGGTTGGTGCCTTCTATTCCTCTGCAGAAGGGGTAGTGGGCTGAACTTGAGGCTCCTTAGTGATCCACTGTTCTGGATTGAGCTTCTGCCCCAGTCTGACCAGAACAGCACTAGGCTGTTTATCTATTTTCTCAGCAGGTGTCCCTGCCACTACCAGGTCATACCACATTTGTTGCCAGACCACCCTGGTGGGTCCCTTAGCTGTCTCCTTTCCTTTGGCTCCTTCGTCTTTCTTCCTGGCAGCACGTACCATCTGCCTATGTATAATTTATCTGTTTCCCCTAAGTTGGGGGCTGCTTGGGCTGCCCAAGACAGTGGCTGTCCTACCAGGGGATTTAGGATAGACACTGATGAACTATACCATTGGTTGGGTGCCAACTAAGTGTCTTTCATGCAGGCAGTGAAAAGCTCAGTGGACCTTGGTAATGCCCAGCATAGATAGCATGCTTCATCTCTAATTCTTGGAGGATGTCCTGCAATTCCTCCACAGTCTGTAATTGCACAGGAGACATGAGGATGTTGCCCTCATTTGGCCAGGCTTCCTTGCAGCCCACAGCCACTCAGCTAAGAAGGGGATGGCCAGTCCTCATTATTGGCATCATAGAGGTGCTTCCTCAGGGCCAGGTGGTTTGTGATGGATGCCATTTTAACTCATCTTGAGTCTGGAGAGTATAATACTCTCTTCCACCATGTCCCATAGATGGAGAAGCCACCACCATAGACTCTCTTCCCTTCTGCCTGAACCTATTTCCCAGCTCCACTAATTCCACAGCCATACAGTACTGCATTGTAGTGTGCTGCCATCTTTTAGATGGGGACAAGTCTTATGGAGTTACCCCCTGTGAGTGCAGTTGATCGGCTTTTATCTTGATGGTGACGATGGTGACTACTGGATGTGCAGAGAGGACAGGAACCTTTATCGGCTCATCTCCTCCCTTACTCTTCTCCCCACTGATAGCACTCGATGGGGATCCCAGGGGTCTTGTGGTCCCAGGATGATTTAGTCATAATAGCCCTAACTCATTGGTGTGGGGGTCAGCAACCCTTCAAACAGGCTACCCAACAAGCCAGGGTCTCCATTTTGTCATCCTGTGTCCGTAGGTGAGACAGCAAAGTCTCTGATGTTTCCGCCTGAGCTAATCTGGCATCTCTTTCTAGTCATAGCTCATCTCGTAACTGACAAACCCCCACCTATGCTGCAAGCTCAGCCTCAGTGGCTGCTCAGAGTGTAGTCAAAAACAGCCAGTGAACCGCAGTTGCCAGTGCTCAGGCATCTGACCCTTGCTCAGTCAGTTTCAACCCCTGTAACAGCTCTTTCTGAACCTTCAGTGTTTTCAGGGCATCCCTGTACTCACGCGGTGGGAACCATCCATCACGGACAGTGGTTGTTGTCCTTGATGGGTGGAAAGGGGACAGAGATAGGGCCCTACGTAGACATGGATGACCAACCCAGGATTTCCCCCATGGATTTCCCCTTCCCCAATCCCATCATCTTGATGCTCATGGGATTTTCTTTGACGTCCTAGTTGTCGTGCCAATTGTTATGCCAAACCCCTATTGACTTCAAATAGGGATGGCACCATGGTCAAGAGGACCCAGTGTTTATTGAGGGAATTACATACAGGGCACTCCAGTGGCAGTGAGCTGGGTAGGAGAACTGCTACCGCTTGTTAAAAAGAAAAAAATGCAGTTTGTATGGCATTTTCATTTAGCATCCTCTTCCTAGCAAAACCTTTACCTGGCAACCTTCATTTAACCCAAAAAGGGGCCTTGCTCCCTTGTACAGACTGAATTCCATGGGATCAATTGAGGTATGGTGTTCCCCATAAATAAGAAATGAATCTCTGGGTTGGCCACTTCCAGATTTCTTTGCTTGGAACTACAAATACACATTCTTTTTATATCATAGGGCCATTCTTAGGGTTAACTTATTGCTTTCAGGAGCATCTGCTATACAATGAAAGAATGCTGGAGGTAGGGACTAAAAGGAGGATTAAGAATCAATAGATAAGGAGAAAGGGGACAGAGAGAGGGAAGAACATGATCTATTTCAGGGGTCACCAAACTATGTCCTGTGTGCGAAACTCAACCCACTGCTTATGTATGTACATCAGGTTTATTGGAACAGACTTGCCTATTGGTTTAGTATTCATCATTCATCCTCTGTGGCTGCTTTTGCACTAGAATGGCGGAATTGAGTAGTTGCAACAATAGGTTGGCAAAGCTTAAGATATTTGCTCTCTAGTCTGTTATAGACAAAGTGTGCTAACCCTTGGTCTGTTTCATCTTCTTCATTTCTCTTACTGAGGTCAAAGAACATGCATAGTGTCTAAGAAAAAGAATAGGAAGATGAGGTAAAAGAGAAAAGAGCAAAAGTTTCTAGAGGTCACCACAGCCCCGGGTGATCTTGAGAACAGATAGGTGAGGTGAAGTTGAGTCTCTGAAATTCCTCAAATTTTTCTTCAATAAAGGACCTGAGAGTACCAAATGGGCTGCCCATGTGGATGTTGAAATCACGTAGGATACTGATGGTTTTGTGGATGCTGAGAAAGATGGTAAACCCAACACCAAAGTCTTGGAAACAAATGTTTGGTAAGTCTTTGGAAACCAGAAACAAGGAAGGATGGAAGAAGATATGACCTTTAACATAAACTGTGTTTACAGTTTGAATTTGCTCATTCTTTAGTTCATTCCATTTAACAAAAGCAGATTGAGCACCTACTATATGCCAGACACTGTTATAAGTATTGGAAAGTAGTGAACAAAAGCTCCTGGACCTGATATTTTAATGAGGAGACAGACAATATACAAGGTAAATAAATGACATGTATACTATGTTAAAGAGCCATGAGTACTAAGGAAAGAAAATAAAGTAGGGAAGAGGGTTTTGAAGTGTGTGTATGTTGAAAGAGTGGGGTTGATAGTTTAGATAGGCTGGGAAGGCAAGCCTGTTTCCTTTAGAGAGGAAGCTAGTGATGCAGTTTCTGGGGAAGTGCATTCTAAGCTGAGAAAAGAGTAAGTGCTGAGGTCTTGAGGCAGGTGCATATGAGATAGGTTGGAGGAGGAGCAAAGAGGCTAGTGGTGCTGCTTCAGAGAGAACTAGAGAGCGAGTAGATGAAGTCAGAGTGCAGGTAGCAAGCCAGATGGCTATAGCATTGTTAGAACTTTGGCCTTTGCCCTGGCTAAAAAGAAGAGCTGAGGTTATAATATGACTTTCTTTTTAACAGAATCTTCCTGGCTACTGTGTTGAAAAGAGGCTGAAGGTGAACAGTTAGGCTATTGCAATCATTCAGACAGAAGTTTTTGTTATCAGAACCAAGATGGTGGCAGTGAGAGTGACAGTGAATGACTTAATTGTGGATTCCCTTTGAAGATGTTTGTTTATGGTACAGACATGGGATGTGAGAGAAAGTGCAGAATCACAGATAACACCAAGAGTCTCCATCCCTCAAAACATAAAAGCAAGAAAAATTCTATTTACCAAGCAATTACTTATTTTTGCCCCATCGGCCTAATTTCAGACTCATACTTAACCCATCTTAACTATATTTAATGGAAATTGTCCCATAAATAACTGTTTTTGAATACTTTTGTTTTTGTTTATGTGGTGTCACTGTAACCTAAGGAGACTAGTCTGTGTTTGTGTATCTTACAGGAACCAGTCTCATTATTTGATAAGCATATCACGTACAATACCCAAATCTAGTTTTGATATTTGTCATAAAATGTCTTGGACCAAGGCTCTAGTAATACAATTTTCCTGAATTTTGTAACCGCACTTGTTTAGCACCTGGATCGCTCTACAATAAATGAGTCCAGATGACTCTAAATGAATTTATTGATAAAGCAAGCCTGCCTTTTACCCACAAATTTTCTAGTGACTATATTAATAATATTAATAGCTATAAATTGAAATAAAGTACTTAAAATAATCTGTTTTCTATTTTGATTGAATTATTTTAAACAGTCACAGAATTTCAAGTCTTAAAATACAGAGTAATATTAATAGATTTGCACTAGCATGTATTTTAAAATAATTTGGGTATGATTTATTTGGAAATACATTATGAAAATCATCTTAATTCAAGCAATGTCACTTTTAAAAAATGAAAATGTGAAAAGTCTCTTGAAGCAGCAATCTGGTCTCTTTGGGCACTGCTAGATACAATGGGTATTTGTCTGCTTTCACTCACATTTCTTAGCTGAGAATTTATCTCTGGAAGGCTGAGGATGGAACAAACAGTTTATACTTGGATGAGTGCCCATTCCTTTCCATGGGATACCTTTATATGTGGAAGAACTAGAGATGTACCTATTTTCTAGGTGTGACAGAATGACTTCCAGTGGATTTTCAGATTTTGGCTTTAAAAACATTGTTGAGATGCCAGTTACTGAATTGAAATGTCCAAGGTACCCAGCAAAGGCACCTGAGATGGCAGAAATCTTGGGCATTACTAACAAATGCCAGGCATTTCTGAGAAACAATATGCATGCTGTTCACTTATTTAGAATCTTTAAAAAATGGTAAAATAAAAAAGGAAAACAATTTACGTGTGGAAAATACTAACATTTAAAACTAGTGATTAAGAGTGTAATGTGGCATTTCTAGTGATTTTGGATAATGTCTGGGTGAACTTGGGTAAGCTTCTTAATATCTTTTTTGCTTTCTTTACACTGTATATTAAATGTGAATAATTGTTTCTACTACACAGGATTGTGAAGATGAACAGTTTAATGTAAGAAAACTAGTAGTACAGTTTCTATCACACTGTAAATTCTCAATAGTCATTAGTTATTATTGTCTAAGAATACAACGGGACTCTGGAGTTTACGTATAAATTGCATCTTAAGAAGAATGTATAGAAAGAAAGATAGGAAGCATAGAAAGAAAATAGTTCCAGGGAATCCATTCCCTGGCTATTCTTAGTGGATTGTTTTGTATTCATCACTGGGTGATATTCTTGCCAGAAGCCAGGTGGAGAGGATGTCTAACCTGCATGTGAGACTTTCAAAGTGTATGACCTATAAAATTTTCTACCAATATTAACAAAATATTAGAAAATTAATAGTGGTTTGTATTGTAATGATTAATTCTGAAAAATAAAACTGATATAGATGATACCAACGAGTGTTTTTTTTTTTTTTTTTTTTTTTTTGAGATGGAGTCTCGCTCTGTTGCCCAGGCTGGAGTACAGTGGCGCCATCTCGGCTCACTGCGACTTCTGCCTTCCTGGTTCAAGCAATTCTCTTACCTCAGCCTCCCAAGTAGCTGGGACTACAAGCGCGTGCCACCACGTGCAGCTAATTTTATGTATTTTTAGTAGAGACAGAGTTTCACCGTGTTAACCAGGATGGTCTCGATCTCTTGACCTCATGATCCACCCGCCTCAGCCTCCCAAAGTGCTGGGATTACAGGCGTGAGCCACTGGGCCTGGCCAATACGAATGAGCTTTATTGTAAAAATGGCATTCATAATTTACTCTGAAAATTGGGACTCATAGTCTCTGCTTTATCATTTCTACCATTCTTGAAATTGAATTTGTTCAGCGTTCCACAAAGATGAATCATGTCTTTCTTTGCTATAGCACTGTACTCTCTACCATCATCTCTGAGTGTCTCCAGGTTCTTTAGGTAAAGATATATAATCTGAAGATCAAAAGATGACATTAAAGAGAGCAACATTTACACAAGGCCAGGGAATACCTGGCACATGGCATATTGATGTGGCAGTTTGGATTTGAGAATAAGGATGTAAAACCTAAGGTGAATATGAATATGGTATATACTCAGGCATTGGAAAAGTTAGGTGGAAAGGATTCCATACCATACAAGCAATGGAATGTGGATCCAGTGGAATAAATGTGACCTGTGAGGACAGTCAGCAATTTGTTCGTAACGCAAGGGTACATTTTGAAGTCATGGGCTGCAGAACTTGAGGAGTGAGTACAAACAGAGAAGGATCATTTAAGACAGATAGATACATGCTTCCTTCCATTCAGGGAAAGTCATTTGGAAAAGGTGCTTTTTGGAGGCTTTTTTGATGAAAATAGTGACTTTCTTTTTTTGGCAAGATCTGTTTTGTTTGTGTGTGTGTATTTTTTTTTTGTGTGTGTGTGTGTATGTTTTGAAAACATGTTATTTAAATTTTCTCCTCAATGAAGAGAGCAGGGAGTGGGGAATTATTATTTAATGGAGTGAGTTGCAGTTTGAGAAAATGCAAAAGTTCTCGAGGTGAATGGTAGTGATGATTATATAACAATATGACATTTATGAGCAACTCTTTCTTCCTCACTTATTTCTTAAGTTAGTTTTTACTGCCAGTTATTGAATTTCCCTGTTCATACACCATTTCTGGTATTCATCTACTCACAAATGTATGACAGCAACTGCCAACAGAGGATATGTGATATGCAGGTATAGATGAACTCATATAAATGTATAGCCACCTTTAGGGAAATTACACAAGAAAACTCCCTGCTCAAGTGGATCAAGGTGTCATGTACTGTTTATAGCCACACCCCTTACATATATTCTGCATCTTTTGTTGAAAGCAGGAATTATTCAATCATATAAGAAATTATTCTTTAATATTTACATGTTTAATAATTGTGTAGTCAAAACCCCAAAATATATAACTGCTCTGTAACATCCACAATTATGTCTACAAATGGCTTGTATCACTAGTGCCAGCAATATTTCAACAAATGACTCTGCTAAATCATTGTTTCTAAAGTGCAAAACAGAAATACTAGAGCCCTTTGAGGATTTCTGCTTGAGTGTTATTCCAGCTTATGAGTGTACGTTTTGAAAAACATGTTATTTAAATTTTCTTCTCAATGAAGAGAGCAGGGAATGGGGAAATATTATTTAATGGAGTGAGTTTCAGTTTGAGAACATGAAAAAGTTCTAGAGGAGAATGGTGGTGATGATTGCATAACAATATGAATATACTTAATGCCATTGCACTGTACATTTAAAAACGGTTAAAATGGTAAATTTTATGTATGTATATTTTAACACAAAAAATTTTAATTGTCTCCTCCTAAAGAGCTTTCCAGCATATTTACAACATTATTTGATAATATCATTTTCCTTGAAATGACTTTAAATCCAATATGAATATGCAAGTGAAAAATGCATTAACAAAAAACATTTGTCAAACTTCAATAGTGAAATTATTTAAATAAACTGGTCTTGGTATTGAGAAGAAAAACACTAAAACATTAATTAGCAGGGATCAGAAGATGATTTTTCGATTTTATTCTTATCTTTGTGACCTTGTAGTTTAATGTAATGGTTGCTAGCTTGACTGCAAAGTTCAGAGATGACTTTTTATTGACTTTAGTCAAAGAAGGAGATTATTCAATAAAAACCATAAACATTAAACTTCTGATATCTGGAAGTTGTATTAGATTGAATTTCAGGTATTATGTGCAGAATAAAGTGCTTTTATTATGATCACTCCTCTTTTCAACTCTAAATATTTCCAGTTTAATGGCATAATAATAGTATGACTGGGATTTACCAGCCAGAGTTATAAATATGTAACACTCATTTCTAGGTAATATATTACACAATTCTTTTATGAAGAAGTAGTTGCCCTTGATTTAAAAATGGATATTTGATTTGAATAAATGATGCTGGAATTTATGTGATACTCTAAGTTATTCTGCCCGTTCAGATGCTGAAATGCTTTTTTGAGATGTCAGAGTTGGATAAATAATAATTGCCTTCTAGACTCTTCAGTATATATTATGGTTATTTTAAAACCCAATTTAAAACCTTTGTGATAGAAATAATTTTTACCATACCTATTGCTTTAACCATGTTTTATTGAAAGATAGCTGTGTATTCTACTACCAAACTATGTTTCCTTCTGAAAGGACTCATTAAAAACTATCTTTTGTATATATAAATAGTTATCTGGTTAGCATGTTGTTTTTAATGTTTCCATTCCTTACAGAATTCACTTATACAATTTTCACATTTACAGATTTCGTTTCCATTTACCAAAAAAGGAAAAGAGCACATCCATTCTTTTGATTAGAAACATCTTAAAACAAGTAGGGATCAGATAGCACAGGTAGGGATCTTCCATTCTAATCTCCAGTTGGACTGTGGAGAAAGCCAAAAGGCTGAGCTTACTGTATTAGTCTATTCTCACATTGCTATAAGAACTACCCGAGACTGTGTAATTTATAAAGGAAAAAGGTTTAACTGACTCACAGTTCAGCATGGCTGGGTAGGCCTCAGGAAACTTACAATCACAGTGGAAGGTGAAGGGGAAACAAGGCACCTTCTTCCCAAGGCAGCAGGAAGGAGAAGTGCATAAGAGCACAGGAAAAACTACCATTTATAAAACCATCGGATCTCATGAGAATTCACTCACTATCATGAGAACAGCAGTGGGGAGACAGCCCACATAATCCAGTCACTTCCCATCAGGTTCCTTCCTTAACACCTGGGGAATACAATTCAAGATGAGGTTTGGGTGGGAACACAAAACTAAACCATATCACTTACAGTCATAGTGAGATGGCTATAGGTAGTAGACCGAGTATGAACTTTACTCCACAAAATCAGTTGTCCAAAACAAAAAAGGCACATATGTTTATTTTCATAAGCAAAGTCAAATCAGACTTCGAGGGGGTAGGGACACTGAATCCTAATTAACTGGAGGCTCCCACACCCTGAAGATCTCTGGAAAATACCAAATTCTTACACTGAGAGAAACTGGGGAATGGGAATGTTGTTTTGGTCTTTGATTATCACTGGTCCTTGCTGTGAGTTTCTGTCTGTGCCTATGCCAAGCTTCGGCATTGTTGTTTGACTATTGTTGTCCTTTTCCTTTATGGGGCCAAATTAAGAATGGTAGATGGTCCCAGCATTGAGAATATTACAATTAACGTAAGAGTCATACTAAGCTTTCCAAACCTAGTATATCAATGTTGAGTTCTGTTGGATTTCAGGTAGTGATGCATAATACATATGTTGATATGAAAGTAGCTTCTTTCTATAGTTTTTTAAATGCAAAGTTCTTGAAAAGTTTATTAAAACCAAACCTGGATTTGTGTGTACTCTAAGCACATGCTTAAGCTACCTGTTAGGTGGGCCAGTGCTGCTCATAGGTGTATTAAAAGTAGCCTAGGGGCTACTGTGCATGGGAGTATCACTAAGTGACTACAAATGATTTCTTCTCATTTGAAGACATTTTCCTAGCTACTTCATTAGGATATATTGTTTTACTTGGGCTTTCAAAACAGGATAGCTATTAGAACTGGTCAGGCTTTCTCACTACCTGCCCTTCTCCAGAAGAGTGGAAAGTAGTTGGTCAGACACTTGGGTGAGGCTAGAGGTGAGTCAAAATGCATCCAAATTTGCCTAGGATGCAAAAAAAAAAGTTCCAGTTTCTACCTCGTGCCCCAGTATAATTTATTTTCTTTTTAAATATATTTAGTGAAATATAATTTATATGACATACAATTTAATAGTTTTTAGTATATTCACAGATACATGCGATCATCACCACAGTAAGTTTTAGAATATTTTCATAACCTTGAAAAGAAAGCCTGTACCCTTTACCTACCACCTGCTTATTTCCCTGTCTACACTCCCCACAACACCTTCAATGCTAAGGAAACACTGATCTACTTTCTGTATCTATAGATTTTCCTATCCTGGACTTTCATATAAATGGATTAATACAGTGTCTTATCTTTCATGACTGACTTCTTTCACTTAGCATAAGGTTTTTTGTTTTTTTTTGTTTTTTGTTTTTTGTTTTTTTTTTTTTTGAGATGGAGTCTCGCTTTGTTGCCCAGGCTGGAGTGCAGTGGCGTGATCTCGGCTCACTGCAAGCTCTGCCTCCCGGGTTCACGCCATTCTCCTGCCTCAGCCTCCCAAGTAGCTGGGACTACAGGTGTACACCACCACGCCTGGCTAATTTTTTGTATTTTTAGTAGAGATGTGGTTTCACCGTGTTAGCCAGGATGGTCTCGATCTCCTGACCTTGTGATCCACCTGCCTCGGCCTCCCAAAGCATAAGGTTTTTAAGACCTAGCCATGTTGTGGCATGTATCCACACAGCATTCCTTTTTATGGCTGAATAATATTCCATTGTATACATATACCACATTTTGTTTATTCACTTGTCTGTTGATTGACATTTGGGTTGTTTCTACATTTTGGCTGTTATGAACAATGCTGCTGTAAACAATTGTGTACAAGCTTTTGTGTGTATCTATGGCTGCATCATTTTACATTCACAGTAGTATAGCATGAGGATTCCAATTCTCTATGTTCTCATGAATACTTATTATTTGATTTATTAATTCTGGGCATCTGGGTATA
The DNA here is from genome assembly GCF_043159975.1 of Macaca nemestrina. Lineage (NCBI taxonomy): Eukaryota > Metazoa > Chordata > Mammalia > Primates > Cercopithecidae > Macaca > Macaca nemestrina. Next base: position 77,624,712 of record NC_092135.1, on the reverse strand, counting down.
AAGTGCTATCTCATTGTGGTTTTCATTTGCATTTCCCTAATGACTGATCATGTCAAACATTTTTTAAATGTGCTTATTGGCCTTTTATATATCTTCTTTGGGGAAATATCTGTTTAAATCTCTCTCCCATTTTCTAATTGTACTTTTTGGTTTTTTTATTCTTGAGTTATAATAAATATATAATATCTTTATATATTCTAGATACAAGTTTCTTTCAGTTATACAATTTAAAAAATATTCTTTCCCATTCTGTGAGTTGTCTTTTCACTTTCTTGATGGTGTAATTTGAGGCACAACATTGTTTAGTTTTGATGAAGTTCAGTTTATCTATTTTTTCTTTTGTTGCTCATATTTTTGGTATCATATCTAAAAATCCTTTACCAAATTCAAAAATTCATGAAAATGCACCCCTATGTTTTCTTATAATAGTCTTCTAGTTTTAGTTCTTACATTTAGGTTTTTGATCCATTTTGAAATTTTTAAATATGATTTAAGCAAGTGTAATTATTAATAGCATTTCTTTCTACTCCCTAAAATGTTCCTGGTTGTGTGATAAATTATATGATCACCCTAATTAGCAGTGCAGTCAATGAAGTATAGTAAAACTCCCTGATCTATGACAGTATCATACCTCTAGTGGTAATCTCAAGAGCATCATATTCTAACACAGTTTACCAACTCAAATTAACCACATATAAAAGCAAGAGTCGTATGACACTGAGGAAATATAGAGAAAACCATTTTTATAAGATAGAATGCATCACAGGGTAAGAGAGAAACCAAAGCTCACAGATGTCTGTCTTCTTCTTCTTCTTTTTTTTTTTTTTTTTTTTTTAGATGGAGTCGTACTCTGTCACCCAGGCTGGAGTGCAGTGGCGCGATCTCGGCTCACTGCAACCTCCACCTCCCAGGTTCAAGAGATTCTCCTGCCTCAGCCTCTCGAGTAGCTGGGGACTACAGGCCCACACCATCACACTGGCTAATTTTTGTATTTTTTAGTAGAGACGGGGTTTTGCCATGTTGGCCAAGCTGGTCTTAAACTTCTGACCTCAAATGATCTGCCCACCTTGACCTCCCAAAGTGCTGGGATTATAGGCACGAGCCACGTTGCCCAGCCCAGATGTCTTCTTTCAAAAGCCTACAACTATACTTTAAAGCCTCAAAGTTCAATCCCTTTTTTATTCCTAGAATATAGTATTCAATTTTTGCTGTTGAAACACTGTGGCTGTTTGTCAACATGCTCAGTAGGGTGTCTATTAACTTTAAAATGTCAGTTTATTGGCAATTTTGTATTTTCTCTTAAATAATTTAAATATATTTTACAAGTGAATTTCATAATTTGCTGAAATTAGTGACTAATAGTTACACAGCTAGCTAACTTTAGTAATATGAATCTACAGTCAAAAAAAAAAGTGTTAATGCAGCTAAGCTGAGGGCTATTCCAAATTCTAGATGTATCATCTCTCTACCAGTTCTAAGAATAACAGCTTCATTGTCCTAACTGTATAACTCTATTGAGTGAATTACAGTATTGAAGTTTAGACCTGATAAATAATCTACATGGCTGTGAACTGGTTATCAGGTCACCTTATTTATGAGTTAACAATGGCATGTGGTAAACTCTTGTTTAGAATTTAATAACAATATTAAATTCAAATATTTAAGAAATGATTCCCCATTTCTAACATGTAGTTTAAAACAGATAAAGTTCTATATTTGAAGATAAATGAGTCTATTAATCATTGTATTAGTATTTTCAGGCTTCATATACAATTGGGTCACATACTTTTGATGACATTGCTCTGATTGTAAGAAAAAAATGTGTTTTTATTTTTGACTCTGCAAACTTGAGTTATTTAAGGATTTAGTCTAGAGCAGAATTCTTTTTCTGTCTTTTGATATAACGTCCAAAGATTACTATTACAATCAGACAAACACCTGATTATTTCACATTTGCTTGATTTTGTCCCCTGGGGCTGAAGGGGATGGAGGGACCAAATGTCTAATTTAGCAAGACAGGCAGTTATTGCTTTCTTGGTTCTGTCAATCTGTTTGTACCTGTGATTATTTCATAAAAAGTATTTTGAAAGATGTTACATAGTTATCAGTTTCAGGAACAGCTCTGTGGAGCAGAACACAAATGTAAAAAACACATAGCCAATGAAATTCTGGATTGTTATTAGTTAACGAGCTCTAAGAACTTTAAAATTGTGTTTTTAAGTTATTCTTTAAACATTTCTGTGTCAGAAATAATTTATTGCATTATTCTCTCCATTTTTACATTGGGTCTATTTATTTGGCCCTGTCAGACAGCCAGTAGGAATAGAAGATCATAATTCATATTTCCCTATTCATATATTTAGAGAATAGTGTTACAGATATTGAGACATGGTGGCCACGTTTCTGTCCCCTTCTCCTGCAGTCATTCAGCATCCCACCTGATTAACTAAAAGAGTTTGACTCACAAAAGGAACATGTGTGGTGGGTCAGATGAGAATTGCTAACATAAGTGAGCCTCCTTTCTTTAAATGGGTGTGCGTTATCCTGAGAGTTGGTAGAAACAAGGTTAGGAGCCGTTGCTCCTGGGAGAGTCTAATAAGTATGGACCAAATTATACGCTTCTGATCTCTTGGAAAAATGTGAAAAAATTGTGCCGACTAGAGGTGTCCTAAATCAGTGCTTCTCAAACTTAAAAAGGCAAGCTCTGATTTAGTAGTTCTTGAGTGAAGTCCAGGACTATATTTTCTAACAAACTTCCATGAGATGGACACCGCTGGTGCAGGGACCACACGGAGTAGCCGGGGTCTATGAGGTCCAGGTTTGCAGTGGTCCCCTGCAGGGTACTGCAGTTGAAAGGTGAAATGACAGGGTCTGTCGCAGGAGGAGACAAGTACTTGCTCCTATGAACAGAAGGAGAAAGGAGGAAGCTCCAGCAAGCACTGAGGGAGAGGCACTAACCACGGAAGAGTGGTAAGAGTCAGGATCCCTGCAAAATCTTCACCAATGACAACAGACTTCTTTTAATTGAGAGAAGGTCTCTCAGAAAGTTGCTAATATTTAGAGAGGTGAATAAGAAACATTATTTACACAGTGGAATGAAAAATAACTTTAGCAACCAGCTTCTGAGTGAAATAGAGGAAATTGGCATATCAAAGTGTAGTAATACATGTGAAAGCACTTTGTGAAATGTAAAGTGCTACTCAAATATAGGGCATTTATCATTAATCTAATAGCCTTGGGCAAATCAACTGACATGGGGTTGGGGAGGTCACATCAAGATTATCTGTAAGGGGTACTGAGGAAAGAGGGGATTGGAGCAGTAATGAACAGCTAGTTTTAAAGTCCATGTAGAGAATGGAGGAGAGGGAAGGACACATGCGGTGACAAGATCTTTTGCTTGGGGAAGAACTGGAACCAGGGAGCTATAAGGGACCTTAAATGTCTCTTGAGGCAGATCCCACACTTTATATGTGAGCAAACTGAGGTCCAGGAAAGCTAAATTATGTGCACAAAGTGACTCAGCAAGTGGGGAGCAGACAGTGACCCACCCTTCAGTACTTGGATATAGAGAGCAGAATGATGGGTCACCAGAGGCCTGGGGTAGGGGGATAAGAAGGGCATGTGATGAGTGGGTACACAAATACAGTTAGATAGAAGGAATAAGATCTAGTGTTTAGTAATACAATAAGTTGACTATGGTTAATAATAATTTATTGCGTATTTCAGAATAACTAAAAGAGTGGAATTGGATGGTCCTACCACAAAGAAATAATGAATGCTTGAGATGATGGATACGCAAGTTAGCCTGATTTGATCATTACACATTGTATGCTTGTACTGAAATATCACATATACATCATAAACATGTACAACTATTATGTATTCATAATTTTAAATATATATATTTTTAAAAATTCAAAACAAATTTTAAAAACAAGATACCCAGTTAAATTTGAATTTCAGATAAACAAAAATAATTTTGAGTTTAAATGTGTCCAATGAACAACTCTCATAAGACCCAATATATGTGATATACTAAAAAATTATTTGTTTTTGCTCTGAAATTCACATTTAGTTGAACATCTTATATTTTATCTGGCATTACTAGACTCACTGAAACTTCTGCACTTTTTAGTAAGTAGAGATATGAGATGAGGAAAATAAATTTTTTGAGCCTCTATTCACCTTGTATTTAGGATGCAAGCTTCATCAGGATGTGAGTTTCTGTGTGTTTTTGTTCCTCAGAGTTTCCCCAGGATCTGGATCACTCATAGCATTTGGTAAATATTTGTTGAATGAGAGAGTGAAATGGTAATGGTAAAAATATTGTGGCATGCAGGATTCTTAACATAACAAAGAACAGAATTGACATTTATATATTTGTTCATAAAGAATATTCTTTGTGGCTCATCTTTCATTTTTTTTTTAGCAGAGCAGATCTTGGGTGAACTTCTCAAGAATGTTCACTGTAACATAAACGATACAAAGGATAGATTTTGAAAATGAATTTTTGAGTAATATTAGAGTTTGAATGTTCTTGATGATTAGTTTATTAGAATTACAAGATTAATTCTTAGGACTTTAATTGATTAATAACCTAAGGATTTAAGATGTGGCATGTAGCACAAATTGATGTGATTTGGAATATATTTCTAAAAAGAAAAAACAGTTCAGAGCTCATTTTTCACCAAAGGGAAACATGACAGAGGTGCTGATTGCCAGAGCCTTGCTGCTGCCTCCCTGCCAGCAAGGTAGGTGCAGATGGAGTTGATGAGAGTCATCTTCACCTTCCTCTAGATCTAAATCAGTGCTCAGGAAACTGATCAAGTTCACCCAGATTCAAGCACCTTTGATAATACCACAATCTTGTAAGAATTCTTAAACTGAGACTTGTGACAGAAAAGGATTTGGTAAAGTGCAAGAATAACCATTACAACTGTCATTTGTTAAGGATTTACTGGGAGCAAGCATGTTGCATTTAATTTTGGAAGAATCCTGTGAAGAAGGTGTGACCCCATCTTTCAGAAGAGAAAATCAAGGCATAGAAAAATGAAGTGACTTGACATAGTAAGTGGTGGAAATGGACTTTGAACCTAAGTTTCTTTCTATGCTACAACACTGCATATCAACTCATTCTTGGAATAATACAGTCCTGCAAAATATTGCCTTATATTAAAAAAAATCAGCAATTGAACATAATTACAATTGACCCTTGAACAGCTTGATTTTGAACTGCATGGTCCACTTATACATGGCTTTTCCCAACCAAATGCAGATCAAAATACAGTATTAATGGGATACAAAACCTGCATATGAGGAGGACCAACTTTCCTTATATACAGGTTCTGCAGGGCCAACTGTGAGACTTGAGTATGCACAGATGTGAATGGTCCTGGAACCAATCCCCTCCTTATACTGAGAGACTACTGTACAAGCAGATCACATCTCCATGAAGCTAGCTCGTTCACCTGAAGATAATAAGCATCCTCTAACCCAAGGTCATCAAGAGTATCTCAGTTCCCTTTTTTTTTTCCCCCTCTGTCATCTCTAGGAAAGCGACACACTCCCTCTACATTTTCTCATTGTGCCATTATCATCTTACCTGGGTCTATCAGTTGGTGCCTGGGCAGGCAACAGATGGTATATTCAAGTAGAGTAATTGAAGAGAGTTTAATGAAGGTAATATTTTCTAAGGTGTGGGCAGGGTTAAGAGAACCAATGGAAGAGTGAAGAACCAGAGACTAGCAATGCTGGAATCAATTATTGTTCCTAGACTCTGAAGTTACTAGAAGACAAAGAGAGCTTTAGCTATAGGAGAGAGACAACCAACAGATAAGGAGCTGCTGTCTTCCAGGAAAGGATACAGCCAATTTGTTGACATCAGGGAAGTGTAGAACCAAAGTCTGGGATAAAAACAAATACACACACACACACAAACACACACACACACACACACACACACACACACACACACCCCTACCTGCCCTCACGCTCTTCTTCATGTAGTCTTGTCTTTTGCTAGTGGCTAGTATTAATGGAAGTCAACCAGAAACCAGAGCAGAAAGGAGGCACTGATGTAGTCCACAAAGGTCAGTCTCCTGGGCACAGTGCAGGGTGAAGAATGGTGAATATTAGATTTAGAAGGGCAAATGCAAAATATCCATTGCATAGAGTTTCACTGCCATGGTCATGTAGACCAATAAGCTTACCTTCTTTTCTCCTGCGCTCTTGTTTTCCATGTTCCCTTCCTTTTCTCTCCCAGGTTTTCTGTCCTGCAGTTGTCCCTCCATGCACTGCTCTGCACTAGGGCCATTAGTTCTCTGTCCTTCACTTAAGTGACGTTAGCCCAATACTGGGCTGTGTCTGCAAAGCTTCATGTTCTTTCCAACTCTGCTCTTAAGTCCATACAGAGATGCATATGCTGTGGCAGTTCTCACTAGGAGGAGCCCCTCCCTCATCACCTAATTCCTTGGTTCTTGGCTTTTACCTATAAAGCCTTTTTTCCTTGTCATAACCATTGGCAGACTGTTTATCTGCCTCAGCATGCCCCAGAGTGTTAGAGCCCTAAAGGTGTTTCCCTCCAATAGCCACACTCCTGGGAAATTAAGTAGACTCTGTCTCCATGGCAGTCCTGATTTCCTACAACATTTCATTTTTAAATTGTATTTATTTTATTATGCACTGAAGTGGAATTATTGACATGTCATGCTCTAAATATACATCTCACTGAGATTAGAGGCAATGTCATACACATCACCAAAAGCCCAGGAAGAGCTCTCTTCACATACAAATATTCAACATAATTCTTTAGGTTAATTATTACAATAAATGCAATAATTCAGAATGATAAAATAATGTATTTTTAAAACCTTGTCTTTTTAAATAATTGACGATAAAATTGTATGTATTTATCATGGTTACCAGGGTCTAGGGCAATTGGTAGGGGTTGGGAAGATGTTGGTCAAAGGATACAAAATTTCAGTTACAGAGGAGGAGTAAATTCAAGAGCTCTATTGTACAACATGGTAACTATAATTAATAACAATGTGTTGTATTACCCCAAAATGCTAGAGAGTCAATATTAAGTGTTCTATGACATTTCTCTCCCAGGAACAGTGGAAGTTCTCTGCCTTTAACTTATTGTCCAGTAGCATCCAGGACACCTTTGGCACAGCCTCAGAGCATTGGCACTCAAAGAATATAGTTCAACAATGAAAGACTTGTCTCCTTTCTTTCCTTTCTTTCCTTTCTCTTTCCTTTCTTTCCTTTCTCTCTCCTTCCTTCCCTTCCTTTTCTTTTTCCTTCTTTCCTTCTTTCCTCTCTTTCTTTCTTTCTTTCTTTCTTTCTTTCTTTCTTTCTTTCTTTCTTTCTTTCTTTCTTTCTTTCTTTCTTTTCTTTCTTTCTTTCTTTCTCTCTCTCTCTCTCTCTCTCTCTCTCTCTCTCTCTCTCTCTCTCTTTCTTTCTTTCTTTCTTTCTTTCTTTCTTTCTTTCTTTCTTTCTTTCTTTCTTTCTTTCTTTCTTTCTTTTGCAGGGGGACAGGGTGGGGTTGAGGGGTGGTCTCACTATGTTGCCCATGCTGGTCTTGAATTCCTGGGCTCCAGAGATCCTCTTGCCTCAGCCTTCCGAGTAGCTGGGATTTCAGATGGGTGCTGCTGCACCTGGAAGCTCTTTTTAAAAATAAAGGTTTTTTACTTACTTTCCTTGAATATTCTGAATAGGATCCATAATCCCCCACTCCAAACTTTGTACTTCCCTCAGATTCTATGTACATTCCTTAACTCCTCAGTCATCTTTTCTTTAATCGTCCCCACACCCCTTCCCCACCTGTAACTCATATACCTCCTGTCTTTCTACTCTTCCCTCTTTCTTTCATTTCTAGACCACAGAAGTCCTGGAGACCTTGCCAGGCAACAAAACCCTCGTTGAGGGCAGAAAAGGGACAGAAACTGGCTGGCAGAGTAAGAGTCCCTGTTGGTAGCTAGAGGACTAGACCACCCTAATGTTCAAATCAAATCTGTGGGGTAGGTGGTACTATCTCCAGCTTATAAGTGAAGAAGTTGAAATACAGAGACATGATTTGAACTAATTATGACTCTAATATGTACTCTTTTCATGAATAATAGCAATATAGTAGCTTCTAGTAATTGAACAAATACTTTCATTAGTCCTGTGCTATCATGCATGTTTCATTTTAAATTTTCACATAAACCCAATGAGGTAGTAGTATTGTTACTAATACTTTATGCATGAAGATACTAAGGTATGGAAAAAATTTGGCAATTTGTTGGCCACACAAATAGTATGCTTCAGAGCCACAACTTGAACTAAGGCCTATCTTACTCCAGATCTGACTCCAAATCACTGCTCAGTGTTCCCATGATATCTGCTTTATGATATTATATACTAGGAACATAGGAATGATATAGCAGCTCCTTTTTCATCCCCTGGATAATTCTAGATAATTCACCGGGGTGGGGGGATATTTTTAAGAAGTGAGAAAGAATCAATGTGGTAGGACCTATTGAGATATAGCTTGAAGTAATGCAGTCCAGTTAGTCATACAACAAAGTCCATGCTCATAATTTTGAAATAGATAAATTTGGGGTTTATAATATGAATGAAGAGAATCAGAAATAGCAGATGAGTCTGTGGACCTGGAACCAAAAGACAGATTACAAAATGTAGATTCCTCAAGTTGATGTTTATCAGTTAGCCCATTCTCAGATTTGGAAGAGATTGAAGAGTCACAGTATTCCTTTAAAGATCATCTGATAATAGTCATCTTCCCCCAGGGGAGTTTCCCAGTCATGTGGATCATTTCCTCCATGATTGACTCCCATTTAGTACTGGACTGTACTCAAGCACCCATGGGTATTCTTGACAGCTCTTAGTCACGCCAAATAATATCAGAGTAGAAGGTAAGGAAGTATACTGCATTCGGTTGAAAATATGGCTGTAATAATTTTGTGGAAGATGAGTCCTGACACTGAAATTAGCCTACTAATTCTGAAGTGAATAACATATGAAGATATTTTGGAAAAAAAAAAAAAAACTAGCACAAATTTTGGCTAGACTAGTTAGTTACCACAAGAGTATTGACATACACACAAAAGCTGTGAAATAATTCTCAGGAGCCCACAGGTGAACTGTGCTGTAGAGTTCAGGTAATTTTCTAAGATATGTATTTCTAAACAAAATTTCGATTTTTTTTAGTTGAAAGATATTCAGTTTTTAGTAGATTAAGATAATTTTTAGTGTTAAAATATAAATACTATGTTTTTTAGCTGATTTCTCACAAGATTCATGGAGCGTTTGGGTTTTCTCTCCTGATTTAAGGAGCGGGGAGGTTGAAGGAACCATGTTTTTGGGATCATGGAAAGGTATACTAAATCGTAGACTCAAAACATTGTCCTAACTGCCGACCAGTCGTTCACATTGTTTACCCTTCTGCCTGTCCTACCACCTAACTTTACAGGTGAAGGAAGTGAGACTCGGGAAACTAATATATAAAAGAGCACATGGTAGAACCCAGATCTCCTTCAGTCTTCCTTCCCCCAAGCCAATTTCTAATGTAAATCCTCCCCTTTCCAGGCTAACGTCTCTTTTTGGTGTCCATTTTATTAAATTTTTATAACATCGTAAGCACTGTGCCAAGCACTTGGGATATAGAGACCATGGAGTGCTCCAGAACCTCACTGTGTGGGGCTCAGTGACACTGGGGCTGCTTATAATACAGAGGCCTAAGGAATCAGCACCTATGGAGAGATTGTCCCTCACTGCAGCTGTTAAGGGGGACACAGCAACATGAACAACTGATGGTTAGTGCTCAGATAAAGGGAGGGAAATGTGTTTATATAAATGGATTTGTAAACTCTTCCTATCATGTTAGCTGGAGGTTTTTTTATGACCCTTGATTCAAGTGGGCAAATGAAAGACAGCATGTGTCTGAAAGGAGCAGTGGTGCTGGAAGGGAAGAAGGGAGAGGAGGTGGCCGCTACTCCCTTCCCGATTAAGAGAAGGCAACCAGGTCAGAACCTTCCATATCATCTTTACACTGGGTCATGTTGGCCTTTGATGCCAGCTAATGTGGAACATATATGTGATAGTGTGTGTAGTCCATCCTGGTTATCAGTTTTTTATTAGGAATGTACCAGACCTATTTTTGCTAAATATGGTTGGCTCTTCAAAATCATGTAATGTTTAGCATCAGAGGGTGATAAAGTTTTAGGTACACAGGCTAAGCCTAGCAAATGAGAAGAGGGAACTTACTTTTTTTTTTTTTTTTTTTTTTTTTGCACTTTCTGTGTCAGGCCCTGTGCTGGGCACTTAAAATGTAGCATTTATCAATAGGCAGTAAAAAATTGTGCTGTCCATACAGTCAGGATGATAGCAGTTACTATACTCCATCTATAGTCCATGAATGGGCATTGAGTTCCACTTCTCCTTCCTAATGATTATATAACTATTGCACTTTTAATTAGGAGGGCAATGATGCTGATATCAAGAAATTCAATGCAATGAACTTTTTATTATTAGAGATAAAAATTAATCCTCAAATTCTTTAGCCTTTTAATTGTTAACTATGGAATCAGTCAAATGTGGAGGCTGAAGAAGCATCAAGGGATAATGTAATTGCAACTCTTCAAACAATTGTATCTGTCTGGAGAATGAAGATTGATGATCTGGAAAATAGATCTCATTGTTTCAGTAGTAGAATTATGGGTTTTGCCAGTGGCTATTAAGAGAGCTTCTCTAAGAAACTTTTTACCAAAAGAAAAAAAGTGATACTTGTTAAATGAAGAAAATTTAATTCAGCCACTTTTCATTAAGCAAGGCCAGAAACTCTAATTCCCAAGTTCATAGTTGATGAAAGGCCCCAAAGCAGTAATTACCCATTTTTCAAGTTTCTTGATAGAAAACTCTTCAATTAGACATAGACAAGGGGAAAATTATAGTAGAAGACCGAATATTTTGTCCTTTCTAAAGAGCACTAGGAAAATACAGACAATCTAACAACGTTAAGACATAATTATTTTAAATAAGTTAAGCTCTTTGAATTATCTTAAAAGATGTTAAATTACTTTCAGTATTGCTGTTTCACTTGAAGTGCCTAAAATTTTAGCTCAGAAAATAAACTTGCATTCAGTGTTCATGTATATTTCCTAAATCCTTGGAGAGGGTAGGTTGCCTTGGGCGTCTTTGGACATCCTTTGGGGAAATAGGTTATTGTGGATGAACTAGGTAGGGTTTGCTGTTCAAAGTCCCAGTGAATGTTGGAAAAGTGATTCAGTATGTCACGATTTTAGGAATACTGATTAGTTGTCTCACTTGTTGGTTCTAATGTCATTTGACAAGCATCATTTGCACAACCATTGTTTTTTTCTTCCTTCCTCATTCATAAATAAGGTAGATGTGAGTGTAAATTATTGACTTGGTATAAGGCTATGGACAGTCATGGATTAATATGAGTAAGAGGAAATGCCCTCCTCTTTGTTAAACCACATAATGGTAGCACATGAATATTTTATTTTACCTTTTTGAAGTGAAACAAGTTTAAATGGTGAGTTTAGGTAACCTAAGGCTTTCTTGTTTTGTTTAGGAGATAGTGTTTCTTGTTATTTGCTACTAACCAGAGAATGAAGATGTAACTGTTTACCTCAATGGGATAAAATGAAAACTACTCCAACTTTGGTTCACCAACAAGCTAAACTCTGAGTACAAATATGTCCAGGAATTATTTTTAAAGTGAACACAAAGGTGATTCAGAACACACATTGAGAATGGTTAGAAATAGTCACTGATATTCTTTATGATTTTGATATGCCAAGGGAGGCTCCTGATAGCAGATTGTGAATGTAAATGGGAAGTTTCCAAAATCTCAGTCTTGAAAACTAAATTGTATGTGCTCATTATTATTAGACGGCTTCAAGGTCCATCTTTCAGAAATGACAAAAAACTACCTTAAATTTATAACATTTCTTATTTTAAAGTAAAAAAAAAAGTTAATATGAAAATAGTGCTAAAATATGATGAAATTGGGGAACCAGGGAAAATTGAAAACAGAAAAAAACAAATTTAAGCCCTTAACATGGTTTGTTCAGGGCATTCGAGATAAAGTTGCCAATGTCATGGTTAGAAAAAAAAATGAACATAAATGTTTTCTAATAGTAACAAAAATGCAGGTTTGTTGTTATAAAACATTTCAAGTCCAGGCGCGGTGGCTCATGCCTGTAATCCCAGCACTTTGGGAGGCTGAGGCGGGTGGATCACCTGACGTCAGAAGTTCAACACCAGCCTGGCCAACATGGTAAAACCACGTCTCTACTAAAAATACAAAATTTAGCCGGGCACGGTGACAGGCACCTGTAATCCCAGCTACTTGGGAGAGTGAGGTAGGAGAATCACTTGAAGGTGGGAGGCGGATGTTGCAGTGAGCTGATACTGCGCCGTTGCACTCCAGCCTGGGCAATAAGAGAGAACGCCATCTAAAAAAACATTTTTTTCAAAAATGTAAACATGAAACCCTAACAACTGTCCTACTGTGCTTCTTACACCATTCAGAGAGAGCCACTCTTAGCCCCTGGTGTGTCTCTCTTTTTTTTTTTTTTTTTTTTTTTTTAGACACTCTGGAGTGGAGTTTTTTTTTAGACAGCCCATGCTGGAGTGTGTGGCATGATCTCAACTCACTGAAACCTTCACCTCCCGGGTTCAAGCGTTTCTCGTGCCTCAGCCTCCTGAGTAGCTGCGATTACAGGTGCCAGCCACCACGCCCAGTTAATTTTTTTGTATTTTTAGTAGAGACAGGGTTTCGCCATGTTGGCCAGGCTGGTTTTGAACTCCTGACCTCAGGAGATCCGCCTTCCTCAGCCTCCCAAAGTGCTGGGATAACAGGTGTGAGCCACCGGCACTGGCCTGGTGTGTCTCAACTTTATGTGTGGCTGTGAGGGACTTTTTTATTGTACCTAATATCTGGCAGGTACTTTCTGTCCCACCTAATTATTTGCTATTATTGGCTTATATTATGTCATTAAAACACATTCAAAAAGAGAAACTGAGAGGGAAGGAACTTGGGAATTTGCGTAGCCAGGCTGCTCCTCTACCAGCTAAAGGGATGGCTGTGCTTCCTGACCAGGAACCCTTAGCCTACAGTACACAAGCCGTGATCTCAGCTGTGAAGTTCAGAGACCTGAAGTACTGATTTAACCTCATGGGGCAGTGGAGTCAATTTTATAAAAATGTTTGTGTGCGCACACGTACGTGTGTGTGTGTGTGTTTGTATGTGTGTGTACTTATATATCACATACATACAAACATAAGAGGATTGGTGACCCCAATCCTTGGAGGAGGGTAGTGGGTTTATTTTCTTCTTGGATTCAGGAGGAATAAAAACTCAGTGAAACTATCACAAACCCAATGCTAGGAAGGAGATTACACAGGCCTGTGCCATAATCAGTCTAAATTCTGTTACATACATTTGTTCAGAGACAGAGTTAAACCACAGTGAGAAGGCACAAGTCATCTGAATGTGGAAAGTGAACAAGGAAATGATTGCCAGGATTGGAATCAGAACATAAAGGAACAGAAAGAAGGGATACAAGAGATCAGTTTTAAAAATAATAATTTTTAAAAAGGATATTTACTTTGCAGTTATAACAGGAACAGTAGGAAATAGAAGCTGGGAGGACACATAGACTCAGCAAATCCTGTTTGCCCTGCATGTGGTAATAGAGGGAAAGATCATCAAATAAAGCAGAGCATAAATTCAAAAATTGCATTCTGGATGTGCTGAAAGGGAATAGGGTCACAGAAAGGGGAGGGTGGAGAAGAGGAACACTGTAATAAGTAAAAGCAGGTCCTACCGATGCAGGACAAAGGTGTCAGCAAGAACAGTTTCTGCTGTCATATATTGAAAATTATGGGAGCCTTAGCATAATGTATTCCTTTGCTTGACCCTGGCATGTGTGCATGTATGACCTTCGGTAGCATTACAGGTGAACAGTAAGTGGTTGAGGACATGATTTGAGTATTACTGGTTTGCCCAGTCAAATGCTATATCTTTACTATTATAAATTATGCTGCAGCAAACATCCTCGTACGTAAACCTTACAAGATTATAGGCGTGTCATTAGTTGTTTTCTTTGAATAATTCTTGTAAATTGAGTTACAGGGCCATAAGTAATGCCCATTTTCAACTGTTAATACTTCTGGCCAAACATTCTTCCATAAAGTTTGTATCTATACATACTGCCATCAACAATGGAATTGCAACCATTTCCCACAAAGATGAGACTGCTAACGCAGGATCAGTTTTATAAAACTCTGAATTATTTTTTCTAACAATGTAGAAGATGTCAATTAAGTTACTTGAACTCTTTTTCCTGATACCCATTGTGATCAAAAGTATGCGATTTTAAAATACCTGGGGGAAGTCAGAATTGTATTCTATAGTGATTGAATAGTATTTAAGCCATACAAAGGGATCACAGTCATTAAATTATTTTATCACCAAAGTATTTCAATCTATTTATCTAACCACAATGTAAAACACTTCTTTTTCTTTCTTACATCTTATTGTGTAGCCACTATTAAGGAAATTAACAATTCTTTCTTGCCCTAAGACTAGAAAAGTGAACTAAAGAACTTCAGAACATAGACTCTCTGAACAGTTTGGTTATGCTACCATGATTCAGCTTTAAAAGAGCATCCAAAACAGAATCCTACCCATAACTGAAATTTCTTGCTGTATTTAAGAAAGAATGAAACATTGTTCATATATGTTACTTAATGTGAAGAAAGTAAAAATAAATGGAAAATGTCCTTTCTGTTATTGACCTTAATAAATTTATGTAGTTTTAAAAACAAAGAAGTTTAGGAGGAAATATCAATGCCAGTTTTGAAGACTCACAATGAGTCTATTTAGAATCAAAAGTTTAAAAAAAAAAAAAAAACCAGTTGTTTAAGTCGTAGATAATTTATTCTGGTCTCACATTATTTTAAACAGCTGCATGTATAATAGAAAGGATCCAGGGATCAAGAATTGAAGTGTTAGACTTAACACTGCCACTTTCTAGATGTGTGAACTTGGGGAACAAAATTTGACCAGCTCTGAGTCTCAGTTCATACATCTATATTTAGAAAACAATTTTCAGTGCTTCTTATCTCTCACAGGGTGGTTCTGAGAACTGAGATAAAGGATTGATAATTTGTGTACTGTTTTACACCTCTAATATTACTTATTACTTTTAATAATTAGAGTAATATATTTTCTCTCAAGATATCAAGATCTTGGATTTTAATATTTAACATTCTTAAGTTAAAACCAGTAAAGGTGAGAGGAAATTGAAGGAAAGTCAAAAAAGAAGAATATTTTAAGTAAACTTTATGTTGAAGTATAACATACCTGAGAAGAGTTTATAAATCCTAATTGTTTGTCCTACTTAATTAGAACAAAGTTAACAAACTTAAGTAACTACTAGCCAGGTCAAGAAATAGAACATTACCAGCAACCAGAAGGTCTCCATATGCTCTGTTATAAACCAATAACTACTATCCTATTTTCCAAAGATAACTACTATCCTGACTTCTAACTTTATAAGGTAGGTTGCCTTTTCTTGACTTTCATATAAATGGAATTATACAATATGTATTTTAAAAATCAGCCTTCTTTAGAGATGTTATATATAACTGTGGTTGAGTCATCTTTATTACTAAATAGTATTTCATATTTCAAATATACCATAATTTGTTCAGAGATACTTTTTCAAATTAAGGAAGTTCCATTTTATTTATAGTTCACTAAGTTTTTTGTCAAAAGTGGAAGTTTCACTTTTTAAAATGCTTTTTCTACATTTCATGAGATTATCACATGATTTTTATTTTATTTATTCTGTTGAAATAGTAAGAATTAGATTGATTTTAGAATGTTTAACCAATATTGCATTCCTAAAATAAACATAACTTCATTAACCAAAGTAAATGGTACACATTTATAATTATTTCAAAGTGAAAAGCTTAGTTTTTAAAAGAAAGAAAGTGAGAAAGAAGGTGGAGCCATTTATTAGCCAGGTTTAGTTGTAGTCAAAACTAACATACAGTCACTTTAAAGTCGTGAGTTTCAAACAAAGACAAAATGGAGAGAAATCAGGGATCAGGTTTAGACTGATGGGGTAGTCAAAAGCATAAATAAGAAACGTACACAGTCAATTTAAAACTGTTAAGACTCAGAATTTCAGAATCAGTTGATAAACTGTGAACAGCACATTAGAAGGTATACCTGGGTGGGAATCTTTGGTGGAGGGAGGCGATTCACCTGACGTAGTAACCCCCCCGTGGGCCGAGAGCATGGGAATCTCCACAAACCGTTCTGCTGCTCTTCTTTGCTATCATCATCATAATAACAACAACAATAATAACTGTTAATAAGAAATAAAATGGAAGAAGGCTTAGAATTTTATTGGAAGCTCAGAATGATTACCATTACCATTTAGTCCAAGATCCAGTGATACATCTGTAAGCCAAGGTCAGTTTAGGACAGTTTCTCACTGGTGCTGACAGAAATTAAGGAATTCAGTCTTCTCACTGAATTTGCCAGAGTAGAAGTATTTTTCAGTTGCTTGTGACAAAATTACAGTTATGCATCACTTAATGATGGGGATACATTCTGTGAAATATGTCATTAGGCGATTTCACAGTGAGAACATCATAGAGTGTAGTTATATAAACCTAGATGGTATAGCCTACTACACAGCAATAGATATAGCCTGTTGTTCCCAGGGTGCAACCTATACAGCATGTTACTATAGCGAATACTGTAGGCAGTTATAACACAATGGTAAGTATTTGTGTATCTAAAAGTTTCTAAACGTGAAAAAGGTACCACAAAAATACATTATTATAATCTTATTGGACCACCATTTAAAATGAGATCAGTCATTCTGTCATTGACCAATGTCATTGAACTGCAGTTCGGTCATTGACTGAAATGTCATTATGTGGTACTTGACTGTAGTTCCTTCTATATATTAGACTACTGACAGTTACATGAGCATCTAACACTTGCAAAGCATTGAGAATACAAAGTGTTCTTTGTATTCTAAGAAAGCACAATTTCTAATCTTAAGGAAATTATAATTCAGTTGTGGGAACATCGGTTAAATTCAAGTTAATGAATTTTCATACGCATTATTGTTAATGATCAACATCATGTGGGAATATGTGGATAGCAAATCTTAGTTCAATGTAGAGAGAAAGTTCTGTGGGGATAGGAGGTTGGATGAGTTCCCAAAGAGCATACAACCTTAACTCCATTGATACTGTTCAAAACTTAAAATAACAGAGAGTATGGCAGAGGACAGAGCTGGCTAGGAAAGTGGACTTGAGAAGGCATTGTGTTTGTTTGGATTAAGTTCATCTATACTGAGAGAAAACCCAAAATAACAATGGTTTAAGCAAAATAGAAATGTATTTCTTATTTACCTAGTTTGTCAATCATCTGTGTCTGGCATGATATTCCAAGGTATCAGGAAACCAGGTTCCTGCTTTCTTTTGCTCTGATATCTTCAAGTTTCACCTCAGTGTCCTGTATGGCTTCTCAGGCACCAGTAATTACATCCCAAACAGTAGAAGGAAAGAAGTGCAAGCACTTCCTCTTCCTTTAAGGAAATATAGTTCCTAGAAGTCCTGCATGGCTTTGTCACATGGCCACACCTGCCTGAAAGAGAGGCTGGGAAATATAGGCTTTATTCCAGGTAGCCATGCACCTAACTAAAGATTAGTGATCTATTTATAAAGTAGAAACAAACATATATTAAGAGAATAAGAGAACTCTGCCAAAGTTATCTGCATAGGAGTGTAGGCGTGAGGAATGTTGGACAAGTGTGAGGAGACAGATTGACTGAAACAGATAATTTTCGTATCTCATATATCCAGCACAAGAAGATAACTTGGTCATGAGTGAAGGGAATCACAGATATTTCTCTTAAAGAAAAATCCAGCCTTATTCAGTTTGACTTTAACAAGGAATTCACTCTTTTTTTTCTTTTTGGTTTGTGGCCCCTTGATAGAAAAAAAAAAAAGCTATTTATCATCCTTGCTAAGGGGGACTAATTCTGTACTGTCTCTAAGTTGATTCTTCTGTGGTATGTACCTGCTCAGATTATCACACAATGCAAATTGGAAGTACTGAGAACTCTACTAGCAGGAATGCATCTTGAACTAAAATTTCAGAAAATAACACAATTCTGTAAAAAAAAATCTCAAATGGTGTTTTAGAAGAAAGACCCTGTAAAGTAGACAGGGAAAAAATGGAATCTCTTCAGGTTAGTCTGGTTTTTGTTTATATAGAAGAGAGATTAAACATATAAATGAAGGCATGAGGCACCATCCTCATCTTTTCCCATTTTCAGGAACAGGTTTGGCTCTGCCCTTCCCATCTCAACTTTTATCTAAGTCACATGCTAGGCAATTAGTAGATCTTTTCAAATAAAAAATGTTTATTTGCCTTTCTAATTTACCATTGTAACACTAGAACTCAGAGAAAGCTTTTTAACTTTTATAGTAAACAATAAAAAAGCCTCGTAAAGCTTCTCACAACAGCTTCATTCGTTTCAGAAGTTAAGATATATTCCTTATGAATACCAACGTTGTGACATTTGTGTTGCCAATTATTTTCTCTGGAATCATTCTTTTAACTTCACTTCCTGTTGTTTGGGAATACTTTGCAGAGAACATATTTTTAATAGGCTATAATCACACAGGCAACAGAGATCTTGGCAAGTAGCTATTAACGGTATAGACAGAAACTTGGAGTGTGATGGTTTTAGACTTCCTGTGCTTCGTGATGCTATTTTAATGTGCTAAGAGTATAAACTAAATTTAGATCCTGCTGACTGTTGCTGGAGCGAGTGCATGTCTCTTGCAGACAATGCTAGATTTAGTTTCTGTGTATTTTTGTCAAGCTGGGACTGCAGTTTGAAGCTCCCAGCCCTTGTAAGCATTTTTATAGCTATACATATGTATTTCATGACTGCTTTGATTTGCAACTGGTCACTTAAGTTTCGTTGTTCTTAAAGCAGTTACTGATACTTGTGGTGTTTTCCTTGTGCTCATTGCATTTTATTTTAATAAATCCTGGGGTTATACTAAAAGTTAATTTCTGACATTAAACCCATGTTATTCCCTGAGTATTTCTCTATTCCACAGTTTTTCAACCTCAGCACCATTTGGCATGTTTAGCAGCATCCTTGGCCTCTACTCATTAGATACCAGTAAACGCTTCTCTCCACCTCAATGGTGACAACAAAAATGTCTCAGACATTACCAATTGACCCCTGAGGGACAAAATCCCCCCCAGTGGAGGAGCACTTTCCACTCTAATCTGTCCACTTCTCTCCAACTCCTTCACTACTGCAACGGTCCAGGCTACTGTCATCTCTCAGCAGATGATGGCAACAGCTCCCTGTGGGGTTGTTCTGTCTGTCCCCCCGCTGCTCTCCAGGTCATTCTCTATATTGTAGCCAGAATGATCTTTTCAAAGCCCAAATCTCCTCATGTTACTGCCTTTAAAAATACTGTCGGCCGGGCGCGGTGGCTCATGCCTGGAATCCCAGCACTTTGGGAGGCCAAGGCGGGCAAATCACGAGGTCAAGAGTTCAAGACTAGCCTGGCCAACAAGGTAAAAGCCTGTCTCTACTAAAAATACAAAAAATTAGCTGGGTGTAGTGGCAGGCACCTGTAATCCCAGCTACTTGGGAGGCTGAGGCAGGAGAATTGCTTGAACCCGGGAGGCAGAGGTTGCAATGAGCGGAGATCATGGCACTGCACTCCAGCCTGGCAACAGAATGAGACTCCATCTCAAAATAATAATAATAATAATGATAATAACAATTACTGTCAGTATTCTTCAATGACTTAGTACACAGATACAATTCTTGAAAGTGACCTACAACATTCATCCTATTTGGACACAAAGCACTCCTTGGCCTCATCTCAACCCACTTTCTCATGCCAGTTCAGTCCCTTATACCTGCCCTTTTCCTCCTGCTCTTGCCTTACTCCACCCCTTTCCTCTCACCTGCATGACTCACAGTCACTCTTCAGTTCTGGGTTCAGTCTCCAGCTGCCAGTATATTCTTATTTGACGATGTAGGAACAAATCAGATTGACATGGTACTGGTAATTCTAGGTCAATTGGATTAGAGTCAATTATCCAAAAACTACTTTATCAGAAGACCCGATTATTGAACTAAGTCACCAAATACAGTTGACCCTTGAACAGCGTGGGATAGGACTGCATGGGTTCATTTAC
Organism: Macaca nemestrina; assembly: GCF_043159975.1. Classification (NCBI taxonomy): domain Eukaryota; kingdom Metazoa; phylum Chordata; class Mammalia; order Primates; family Cercopithecidae; genus Macaca; species Macaca nemestrina. The sequence continues at coordinate 77,604,407 of NC_092135.1, read as the reverse complement.
ATGCAGATTTTCTTCCACCTCTGCCAGCCTGAGACAGCAAGCCAGTGCCTCCTCTTCCTCGTCCTCCTCAGCCTACTCTACATGAGGGTGACAAAAGTGAAGAACCACATGATGACCCACTTCTACTTAATGAATAGTAAATATATTTTTTCTTCTTTATTATTTTCTTAATAAGATTTTCTTTTCTCTAGCTTACTTTATTGCAGAAATATAATGTATAATACACCTGCTATATAAAATATTTGTGTTAACAATAAGGCTTCTGGTCAACAGTAAGCTATTAGCAGTTAGGTTTTTGGGGGCTGAAGTTACTTATGAATTTTGGACTGCATGGGGGTTGCTGCCCCTAACTCCCATAGTATTCAAGGGTAACTGTATAAAAATTTAACACAACCTTGATTTTCTTTTTACTCTGTGTAGTGTTTACTACAATGAGTTTTGCATGGGTTAGATAGGATTTTAGGGAGCTATGAGGATTGTGAGGAGTTAGTATTTGGGGATTTAGGGGTTATAAGGCTTTCTCCCTACCTGTGAGTCCTGTCCCTCTATTCAATTTTACCTCTCTGGGACTACAGCACCCATGTGCTGACCTGCATCTCCATCTAGCAGAAAGCTGGAGTCAAAATCAAGTTTAAAATTCCTTAAAATGCAGTAATGATAGCATAAGGAAAAGAAGAAATCTTCAAAATCTATTAAAATATTTCATACAGTATGTATCGCTTCATAGTTTGTAAGCAAATAAAAACACGATTTGCTAAATTATTGAAGCTAATAAATTCAGCAGTTTGTCTTTTGGAATTATAAGGAAAGGATCCTGAAAATTCTAAAGTATTGGCAAGATTGATAATGACTTTAAAGGAATTCAATGGAAATCAGTATCAGGTGAAGGTTTCCCTTGTGAAATTTGGGTTATATTTATAAGAATGAATTCATTCATAAGACTAAACCACCCATTGCCCCCTAACTTTTGACAAATTAAATATTTTAAAAGGTCATAAAGCCAATGTATTTTTACTACAGTCAAGAAAAATATGTCATAGTTGCTCAATGACAATCCTACATTTACTTGATTATTAATAATCTGTCTCCTTCACTACTTTAAAAGCTCCATGAGAGCAGGAATTGTGACCATTTTTTGCTCATTAATTATCTACAGAGCATATTGTAGTACCAGGCATAAAGTAGATGTTCATTTAAATCTTGTTGAATAGATAAATACTTTATTTCAAAGGAATGCAATATTAGCTTTTTAATATAAAATAGTAGCATTGCAAGTAGTCCCTGGCCTTATGAAAACTATTGAAAATTTAGGATATAATTCTGTATAAACAATGATATATAATAACACATATAGTAACTGTGCTTCTAAGATCAATACATTTAATTTATTCTTTTGATAGTTAAACATTTCATTTTCAGATAAAAGTCTGCATGATTTTATGCTGCATAAAAAGGTTTATAAGTCTTATTTACTACTGTAAATGAAATAATGTGGTTCTGTATCAAGTTTAAGAAATATTCCATTGTGAGAGTATTTTTTAAAAAATTATGAAATAGTATCTTCAAATAAAACTGGAACATGAGTATTGTCTTAAGATTAAACAGATTCCAGTTAATTGTTGGCAGTGATACTTTTGTAGTTTGAGTTGATCTTATTCTGAGATGAGTAAGAATGCATATGAATATACTAGGCTTTCCAAAGGAGCTGGAGAAGAGGAAAATACGTGATGGAGGCAGAAGGAAGGGGGTCAACAGGTAGGCCTGAGAGAAAATTTGCATTTTTAATTTTATTCAGGGTCTTATTTGAAAACCGCCATAATTCCAATACATGTTCTCATTTTTTCTTCTAAATTCTTCTTCCACATAAAACATTAATACCAGTTATTTAATCTCCTAATGACCATTATGGGGTCTACAACCCATAATTATTCAACTATTTCATATTTTGTATACTATACTTTATAACTCCAATTAAGAGATTTGTGAAAGCATATGATGTTTTCTGTTTCTGTCTTTTGCTCATGGTGGCTCATAATTTTGGATTGTGAGCTCATGTTTCACTGGGCTTTCTCTGTGGGAACTTCAAGGCATGGGATGAGGATGCACTTTTCTAGAAAGAATCACTTTAGTTACTTCCAGGTGCTCTAGGATACAACCAACCCTGGAACATATATGTTACTTTGCTTGGCTTGGGGTTTCTTGGACCAGGAAGATAGTGAATATCTAAATCCTGAACCATGTAAAGGTAGGACTATGGTTATAAATTCTCAGAAAGCCACTCTCTGCCCTCAATATCTAACCAAAACATACAGTTTTTCTTGCCATCTTGCTTTGCTGGTGAGTAGATTTCTCTGCAAAGGATTTTTAACTCCCCACCTTGCAGAGAAGCAAAGCCTTGATTTTTGCTTCTATTCAGCTATCAGACGTAAAGCTCTAGGAGACCCACATTGGAAGGCATTCAGCTGTCTTAGTTCATTTTGGCTGCTATAACAAAATGTCTTAAACTGGATGGCTTATAAACAACAGAAATTTATTTCTCACAGTTCTGAGGCTGGGAATTCCAAGATCAAGGGGCTAGCAGATTTTATGTCTGATAAGGACCGACTTCATCATAGATGAAACAGAGTTTTCTCTGCATCCTCACTTGGTGGAAGAGGTAAGGAGTCTCTTGGGTGTCTTTTATAAGGGCACTAATTCCGTTCATTGGGCCTCTACTCCCATGACCTAATCATCTCCCAAAGGCCTCACCTCCTAATACCATCACCTTGGGGGTTAGGATTTCAACATAAAATTTGGGAGGGACACAAACATTCAAACCATAGCATTCTACCCCTCACTCCTCCCCAAAACCTCATGTCTTTCTTCCTTACAAAATACATTCATCGCATCCCAAGAGAACCAAAAGTCTTGACTTGTGTCAGCATCAACTCAAAAGTCTAAAGTCCAAAGTTTCATCTAAATGTCATCAAAATCAGATATGGGTGAAACTTAAGGTATGATTTATTTTGAGGTAAATTCCCCTTCAGCTGTGAGCCTGTGATATCAGACAAGTTTTGTGCTTCTAAACTGTAGTGGTGGGATAGACACTTGACAAACATTCCTATTTCAAAAGAGAGAAATACGAAAGAAGAAAGAAGTGACAAAGCCTAAGCGAGGACAAAATCTTAAGACTCAAGAATAACCTTATTTGATTCAAAGCTCTGCCTTCCAGGCCCACTGGAGCTGTGGTCCCACCTTCTGGACACATTGGAGCAGAGGTTGAATCTGCAGGATTCCAAGCAGCCCTGTTCCCACTGCTTTGTAGGGCATAGCCCATGTCACAGTTCTCAAGAGTTTGAATTGGGCACCTGCAGTTCTCTTGAGCTGGAATCTTACCCGGGTGTCTCTACCACCCTCGAGTCTCTGGAGCAGCTGTTTGGTCCCAGTTCTTCTAGGCCTTGCCATAGTAGGGGCTCTGTGCAGTGGTGCTGTCCTGGTGACAGTTCTCTGCCTGGGCCCCACAGTTCTCCAGGGCTTCCAAATCTAGTTGGAGGCAGCCACACCCCCACTGCATTGCTGGCTGCAGTGCATGCTACATGTGGGGCAGCTGGGGGAACATAGAATGGAGTTCAGAGAGTGGACAGCAGGCCGCAGAGCCTTGAGACAGAGGGGCTGGGGGAACAGGGTTACAATGAAGTTTCATTTGTGCTTGCAGCCCCTTCATTGAAATTGTACTACCTACCTTCCGTCTACTGTGGGCATATGATGAGGGTGGCAGCCCTGATGATTTCTGAATTGCTTTTGAAGTCTTTTTTTTTTTTTTTTCTTAGCATCTTGGACAATAATAGGTCCTGGATTTTGTTTAGACAGCTGACTAATCTTCTCAGATCATCATCATTTGGCCACACCCTTCGTGTTCTGTCTTGAACTTGCTTTTTCAATATGACAGCCTGTGAATTTCCCAGAGGTTTAAGTTCTGCTTCCTTTTATTAATAATTCAATTTTAAAATTAGCTCTCTCTTCTCACATTTTACTAAAATCCCTCAAGAAAGACCAGATAGCATCCATGATGCAGGTTAATCAGAAGAAGAGAATATTTTTTAGCTGAACTGGAAATGATGTGCAGGAATTCAATATTTCAAGCGGGAGGAGCATAAGAAAAGCCAAAGACACTCTTGAAAGTTCTTAGTGTGTTGGGGAACATTAAGTAGCTGACAGTGGCCAGAACCATCTCAAATAGATAAAGTTTATATACTTGAAGGCACTTTGATATGATAGTGGTAGCTAATATTCACCAAGCATTTGCGGTGTGCCAGTCACTGTTGCAAGTGCTTCACAAGTAGTATCTCATTTAATTCTTTCAACAATTCTCTGAGGTGGGTATCATTATCATCACATTCTGTAGATGGAGAAACTGTAGATAAGTGACTTTTCCAAGGTCACAGAGTTACAGATGGGCAAGCTAGGAGAACTAAGTCCAGTTATTCTGACCCAGAGCCTACACTCTTAGCCTTTATCCTCTACTGCTCATACTAAAGGCTGGATTTGCTCTGAAGGATTTAATCCAAAGTCCTCATTTTTGAGAAATCTCAATTAATAAAGAAAGTTTATCTCTTTAGACTGTATATACCCCCCTAATTCACGCATTCCTGTTCAAATTATTTAATTAAATATTGTCCTTCTCCAAGAAAACTCCATGATTAAACAGATGCCTTTTCAGTGGTGTGTTGGACCAGCTCATGAGAACCAATCATTAGCTTTTCAGAAGTTTTGCCAGTTATTAAATATAGCTGTTTTTAAAATAAGTTATATAAATGTACATTAAATGAATTATATTTAAAATTAAGTAATAAATGTTCAAGATCTATTAGTTCCTTTTTTTTTTTTTTTTTTTTTTTTTTTTTTACATTTTACTACTATCTATGCTCTTGAGGTTTTTATGACTGTTGCATCTGTGTGGTGGAAGTACTATAGAGTAGTATGCTACTGCACATCTCCTCCCAACTCCACACTGAATAATGTCATGCTGTTAGCTCTCAGTTGGCAATGGTGAAAGTATTAACACCATGATTTTGTAATACTGCTAATCAGGGATTTTCCCTCACTTCCAGAGAGCTGGTTGCTCAACGTTTACCACCACACCACTACCATTATCCCTTTAAAACATTTCACCTTAAGTTGATTCTCGGGAGGGTTCTATATTATATAGAGGGTTTAACTTGTGAGACCTCTGGTGTTTAAACTGTATTAGTGCTTCAGTACCTAAAAGAAGTTTGGAAATGTTCATCAGTTTCTCATTAATATAATTATTTCAGAAAATTGAGAATCCGTCTTAGCTTTAATAACCTCCAAAGAAACCCCCATCCTTGTGTTTTATGATCACCAGTGAATGAAAGCGTCTTGGTTTAACTTCCCCTAGCTGTGTAACCTTGGGTAAGTTACCTAGAGTCTCTGGGCTTCCGTTTCCTCATGTTTTAAATTAGAATAATCATAATATATTAATACAGATAGAACTTTTTTATTATAATTTAAGTTCTAGGGTACATGTGCACAATGTGCAGGTTTGTTACATATGTATACATGTGCCATGTTGGTGTGCTGCACGCATTAACTTGTCATTTACATAAGGTATATCTCCTACTGCTATCCCTCCCCACTCCCCGCTCCCCACAATAGGCCCAGGTGTGTGATGTTCCGCTTCCTGTGTCCAAGTGATCTCATTGTTCAATTCCCACCTATGAGTGAGAACATGCAGTGTTTGGTTTTCTGTTCTTGGGATAGTTTGCTGAGAATGATGGCTTCCAGCTGCATCCATGTCCCTACAAAGGACATTAACTCATCCTTTTTATGGCTGCATAGTATTCCATGGTGTATATGTGCCACATTTTCTTAATCCAGTCTGTCACTGATGGACATTTGGGTTGATTCTAAGTCTTTGCTATTGTGAATAGTGCCGCAATAAACATACGTGTGCATGTGTCTTTAGAGCAGCATGATTTATCATCCTTTGGGCATATACCCAGTAATGGGATGGCTGGGTCAAATGGTATTTCTAGTTCTAGATCCTTGAGGGATCGCCATACTGTTTTCCGCAATGGTTGAACTAGTTTACAGTCCCACCAACAGTGTAAAAGTGTTCCAATTTCTCCACATCCTCTCCAGCACCTGTTGTTTCCTGACTTTTTAATGATTGCCATTCTAACTGGTGTGAGATGGTATCTCATTTTGGTTTTGATTTGCATTTCTCTGATGGCGAGTGATGATGAGCATTTTTTCATGTGTCTGTTGGCTGTATAAATGTCTTCTTTTAAGAAGTGTCTGTTCATATCCTTTGCCCACTTTTTGATGGGGTTGTTTGTTTTTTTCTTGTAGATTTGTTTGAGTTCTTTGTAGGTTCTGGATATTAGCCCTTTGTCAGATGAGTAGATTGCAAAAATTTTCTCCCATTCTGTAGGTTGCCTGTTCACTCTGATGGTAGTTTCTTTTGCTGTGCAGAAGCTCATTAATTAGATCCCATTTGTCAATTTTGGCTTTTGTTGTCATTGCTTTTGCTGTTTTAGACATGAAGTCCTTGCCCATGCCTATGTCCTGAATGCTATTACCCAGGTTTTCTTCTAGGGTTTTTATGGTTTTAGGTCTAACATTTAAGTCTCTAATCCATCTTGAATTAATTTTCATATAAGGAGTAAAGAAAGGATCCAGTTTCAGCTTTCTACTTATGGCTAGCCAATTTTCCCAGCACCATTTATTAAATAGGGAATCCTTTCCCCATTTCTTGTTTTTCTCAAGTTTGTCAAAGATCAGATGGCTGTAGATGTGTGGTATTATTTCTGAGGGCTTGGTTCTGTTCCATTGGTCTATATCTCTGTTTTGGTACCAGTACCATGCTGTTTTGGTTACTGTAGCCTTGTAGTATAGTTTGAAGTCAGGTAGCGTGATACCTCTAGCTTTGTTCTTGTGGCTTAGGATTGTCTTGGAAATGCGGGTTCTTTTTTGGTTCCATATGAACTTTAAAGCAGTTTTTTCCAATTCTGTGAAGAAAGTCATTGATAGCTTAATGGGGATGGCATTGAATCTATAAATTACCTTGGGCAGTATGGCCATTTTCACAATATTGATTCTTCCTATCCATGAGCATGGTATGTTCTTCCTTTTGTTTGTGTCCTCTTTTATTTCACTGAGCAGTGGTTTGTAGTTCTCCTTGAAGAGGTCCTTCAGATCCCTTGTAAGTTGGATTCCTAGGTATTTTATTCTCTTTGAAGCAATTGTGAATGGGAGTTCATTCATGATTTGGCTCTCTGTTTGTCTGTTATTGGTGTATAAGAATGCTTGTGATTTTTGCACATTGATTTTGTATCCTGAGACTTTGCTGAAGTTGCTTATCAGCTTAAGGATATTTTGGGGTGAGGCAATGGGGTTTTCTAAATATACAATCATGTTATCTGCAAACAGGGACAGTTTGACTTCTTCTTTTCCTAATTGAATACCCTTTATTTCTTTCTCTTGCCTGATTGCCCTAGCCAGAACTTCCAACACTATGTTGAATAGCAGTGGTGAGAGAGGGCATCCCTGTCTTGTGCCAGTTTTCAAAGGGAATGCTTCCAGTTTTTGCCCATTCAGTATGATATTGGCTGTGGGTTTGTCATAAATAGCTCTTATTATTTTGAGATATGTTCCATCAACACCGAATTTATTGAGCGTTTTTAGCATGAAGGGTTGTTGAATTTGGTCAAAGGCCTTTTCTGCATCTATTGAGATAATCACGTGGTTTTTGTCTTTGGTTCTGTGTATATGCTGGATTACGTTTATTGATTTGCATATATTGAACCAGCCTTGCATCCCAGGAATGAAGCAAACTTGATCATGGTGGATAAGCTTTTTGATGTGCTGCTGGATTCGGTTTGCCAGTATTTTGTTGAGGATTTTTGCATCGATGTTCATCAGGTATATTGGTCTAAAATTATCTTTTTTTGTTGTGTCTCTGCCAGGCTTTGGTATCAGGATGATGTTGGCTTCGTAAAATGAGTTAGGGAGGATTCCCTCTTTTTCTATTGATTGGAATAGTTTCAGAAGTAATGGTACCAACTCCTCCTTGTACCTCTGGTAGAATTCGGCTGTGAATCCGTCTGATCCTGGATTTTTTTTGGTTAGTAGGCTATTAATTATTGCTTCAATTTCAGAGCCTGCTATTTGTCTATTCAGGGATTCAACTTCTTCCTGGTTTAGTCTTAGGAGAGTGTATGTGTCCAGGAATTTATTTCTTCTAGGTTTTCTAGTTTATTTGTGTTAGAGGTGTTTATAGTATTCTCTGATGGTAGTTTGTATTTCTGTGGGGTTGGTGGTGATATCCCCTTTATCATGTTTTATTGCGTCTATTTGATTCTTCTCTCTTTTCTTCTTTATTAGTCTTGCTAGCGGTCTATCAATTTTGTTGATCTTTTGGAAAAAACAGCTCCTGGATTCATTGATTTTTTTGAATGGTTTTTTGTGTCTCTATCTCCTTCAGTTCCGTGCTGATCTTAGTTATTTCTTGCCTTCTGCTAGCTTTTGAATGTGTTTGCTCTTGCTTCTCTAGTTCTTTTAATTGTGATGTTAGGGTGTCAATTTTAGATCTTTCCTGCTTTCTCTTGTGGGCATTTAGTGCTATAAATTTCCCTCTACACACTGCTTTAAATGTGTCCCAGAGATTCTGGTATGTTGTATCGTTGTTCTCATTGGTTTCAAAGAACATCTTTATTTCTGCCTTCATTTCGTTATGTACCCAGTAGTCATTCAGGAGCAGGTTGTTCAGTTTCCATTTAGTCGAGTGGTTTTGATTGATTTCTTAGTCCTGAGTTCTAGTTTGATTGCACTGTGGTCTGAGAGACAGTTTGTTAAACTTTCTGTTCTTTTACATTTGCTGAGGAGTGATTTACTTCCAACTATGTGATCAATTTTGGAATAAGTGTGATGTGGTGCTGAGAAGAATGTATATTCTGTTGATTTGGGGTGGAGAGTTCTGTAGATGTCTATTAGGTCTGCTTGGTGCAGAGTTGAGTTCAATTCCTGGATATCCTTGTTAACTTTCTGTTTCGTTGGTCTGTCTAATATTGACAGTGGGGTGTTAAAATCTCCCATTATTATTGTATGGGAGTCTAAGCCTCTTTGTAAGTCTCTAAGGACTTGCTTTATGAATCTGGGTGCTCCTGTATTTGGTGCATATATATTTAGGATAGTTAGCTCTTCTTGTTGAATTGATCCCTTTACCATTATGTAATGGCCTTCTTTATCTCTTTTGATCTTTTTTGGTTTAAAGTCTATTTTATCAGAGACTAGTATTGCAACCCCTGCCTTTTTTTGTTTTCCGTTTGCTTGGTAGATCTTCCTCCATCCCTTTATTTTAAGCCTATGTGTGTCTCTGCATGTGAGATGGGTCTTCTGAATATAGCAAACTGATGGGTCTTTACTCTTTATCCAATTTGCCAGTCTGTGTCTTTTAATTGGACCATTCAGTCCATTTACATTTAAGGTTTATATCATTATGTGTGAACTTGACCTGTCATTATGATATTAACTGGTTATTTTGCTCGTTAGTTGATGCAGTTTCTTCCTAGCATCGATGGTCTTTACATTTTGGCATGTTTTTGCAGTGGCTGGTACTGGTTGTTCCTTTCCATGTCTAGTGCTTCCTTCAGGATCTCTTGTAGGGCAGGCCTGGTGGTGACAGAATCTCTTAGCATTCGCTTGTCTGTAAAGAATTTTATTTCTCCTTCACTTATGAAACTTAGTTTGGCTGGATGTGAAATTCTGGGTTTAAAATTCTTTTCTTTAAGAATGTTGAATATTGGCCCCCACTCTCTTCTGGCTTGTAGAGTTTCCTCCGAGATATCTGCTGTTAGTCTGATGGGCTTCCCTTTGTGGGTAACCTGACCTTTCTCTCTGGCTGCCCTTAACATTTTTTCCTTCATATCAACTTTGGTGAACCTGACAATTATGTGTCTTGGAGTTGCTCTTCTCAAGGAGTATCTTTGTGGCGTTCTCTGTATTTCCTGAATTTGAATGTTGGCCTGCCTTGCTAGGTTGGGGAAATTCTCCTGGATAATATCCTGAAGAGTGTTTTCCAGCTTGGTTCCATTCTCCCTGTCACTTTCAGGCACCCCAATCAGACGTAGATGTAGTCTTTTCACATAAACCCATACTTCTTGGAGGCTTTGTTCATTTCTTTTTACTCTTTTTTCTCTAAACGTCTCTTCTTGCTTCATTTCATTCATTTGATCTTCAATCATTGATACTCTTTCTTCCAGTTGTTCGAGTTGTTTACTGAAGCTTGTGCATTTGTCACATAGTTCTCGTGTCATGGTTTTCATCTCTATCAGTTCATTTATGGACTTCTCTGCATTGGTTTTTCTAGTTATCCATTCTTCCATTCTTTTTTCAAGGTTTTTAGTTTCTTTGCACTAGGTACATAGTTCCTCCTTTAACTCTGAGAAGTTTGATCGACTGAAGCCTTCTTCTCTCAACTTATCAAAGTCATTCTCCATCTAGCTTTGTTCCATTGCTGGCAGTGAGCTATGTTCCTTTGGAGGGGGAGACGTGCTCTGATTTTTTGAATTTCCAGCTTTTCTGCACTGCTTTTTCCCCATCTTTGTGGTTTTATTTGCCTTTGGTCTTTGATGATGGTTACGTACTGATAGGGTTTTGGTGTGGGTGTCCTTTCTGTGTCAGTTTTCCTTCTAACAGTCAGGACCCTCAGCTGCAGGTCTGTTGGAGTTTGCTTGAGGTTCATTCCAGACCCTGTTTGCCTGGGTATCAGCAGTGGAGGCTGCAGAAGATAGAATATTGCTGAACAGCAAGTGTTGCTGTCTCATTCTTGCTCTGGAAGCTTTGTCTCAGAGGTGTACCCAGCCGTGTGAGGTGTGAGGTGTCGGTCTGCACCTAGTGGGGGATGTCTCCCAGTTAGGCTACTCATGGGTCAGGGACCCACTTAAGCAGGCAGTCTGTCCGTTCTCAGATCTCAACCTCCATGCTGTGAGAACCACTGCTTTCTTCAAAGCTGTCAGATAGGGACATTTACATCTGTAGAGGTTTCTGCTGCTTTTTGTGTAGCTATGCCCTGTCCCCAGAGGTAGAGTCTACAGAGGCAGGCAGGCCTCCTTGAGCTGCTGTGGGCTCCACCCAGTTCGAGCTTCCTAGCGGCTTTGTTTACCTACTTAAGCCTCAGCAATGGCAGGCGCCCCTCCCCCAGCCTCGCTGCCACCTTGCAGTTAGATCTCAGACTGCTGTGCTGGCAATGAGGGAGGCTCCATGGGCATGGGACCCTCCAGGCCAGGCATGGGATATAATCTCCTGGTGTGCCATTTGCTAAGACCATTGGTAAAGCACAGTATTAGGGTGGGAGTTACCCAATTTTCCAGGTGTTGTGTGTCTCAGTTTCCCTTGGCTAGGAAAAGGAATTCCGTTCCCCCTTGCGCTTCCCAGGTGAGGTGATGCCTCGCCCTGCTTCAGCTCTCGCTGGTTGGGCTGCACCCACTGACCAGCACTGACTGTCCGACATGCCCCAGTGAGATGAACCCGGTACCTCAGTTGAAATTGCAGAAATCACCTGTATTCTGTGTCACTCACGCTGGGAACTGGAGGCTGGAGCTGTTCCTATTTGGCCATCTTGGGCGCCCCCCTTCAGATGGAATCTTTAAAGCATCTTCTGACCCTCAAGTATTTTTTGACAGTATTACAACTAAATATGCTCTCTTCATAGTTCTATGTTGTCTCCATGCTTTGTAACATACAGCCATTTACATACTTGAAGCTGTACCTTGATATTCTTTTTACTATAGTTTTTAAGTTTTCTTTCTGTTTTCTAGTCTTTAAATTATATCAATATTTCCCCTTTTAACTGCCCAAAATTGTTTATTTTCCTTTTAATTAGAAAACCCCAGACAGGGTAAAGTGCTTCAGATGGCTCCAAGGGAAAAATTAAGGTAACTATATGAGTATTACCAACAAATATTTTGAGGTTAAAAATGGAAAAGATTAATTCAGTACTGTAGTCTTCTGTTGCCCTCATAATTTTATATATAGAAGGTTGTAGAAATTATTAACTATCATCATGTCATTAATATTAATGCATATTAACCAGTATCCCAAATTGACTTATTGAGAGGGTGATCCTTCAGAGACTTAAGAGGGATTGAGTACCATCACTTGTGATTAACTTTTGCTGTTTTCTTGTGGAGAAAACTAAGTCTAGATACATGAAAGGTCATTTTCTCTTGATTAGGATTTGTTTGGTTGCAAACAATAGACAGACTCAGGCCAGCTTAAGGAGGAGGAGGTCTGTTTTGAGAATACAACAGTGAATCCCAAGAAATCTAAGGTCAGTCATTGCAGCTGACTGGTACTTAAATACAACTGATATCAGTTACCTGGAAAACCATAGGGAATCATTTTTTCCCTCAATCAGTCTATACCTCTCTTATGACATCTTGTCATCTCCTCACTCTATGTTGTATTCTCCTCTCTCTAGGGACTTTTCCTTCTTCCCCATAAACTCTGGCTTAAACATAGCTCCCAATGAAGCTGGTCAGAGCTTGGCACTTTCCAGCATTTCCTCCACTGTTCCACATCTTCCCAGTTCCTAAGGGATGGATTAGCACATTGTTTTGAACCAGGTCACCAGTCACATTGTCTCTGATTAGCTGCCCCTAAATCAGTGACCCACACCTGGTCCAGTCAGCCATGACTGAAATGGGATAGAGTCATGTACAAAAAGGGGTTAGATTAGGTAGAAGAGGCTGGGGGCTGGCAAGCACTGGACACATTTCTTGTATTCTGCCTTAATGACAAAATGGTGGAGGGGAGGGAGACTAAGTTTTTTCCAGCTAAAAGTTGCAGCACATGCATAATACATGATTTCTGCAGAATATTAGTGGCAAAAACTCAGAAGTCTTCCTGATTTACTACTGTATTTCCAGACTTTTAAGCTCACTTGATACTATATGGCTATTTCTCTAAATTATTTGGTTGAATATAACCATATAATGACTAATGACTACTGAATTTTAATGTCAGTATTAAGATTGAGTTGGGGAAAAAATCCGCAGAAATAGCAAATCAATATCTCTGAATTTCAGAATCTTTCCTTTTTGGTGGGGGGGAGGGGTGAGCAGAGATGAAAAACTAAAATCTTTCCAATTGTTTTATGTCACCAAACCCAAAAAATGTTAGTTAATGTAAGAAATGTAGTACAGATTTTATTATGCAAGTTGCTAATTTAAAGACACATAAAGATCTGGGAGTTTTCATCTTAATATGGACAAATGTGATAATCTTCAAAAAATAACCATGATAAAGGAATCTAGATAAAACAAAAAACAACAACAGTCACAGGTATTTTTATCAGATATCGGAGTCTGTTCATAAATTTTGTAGATTAGCCCTTTTGGTGAGAGAAATATGTGAGCAAATGAAAAGAGCTCTGTGATCAGAATCAGGAAACATTAGTCTAACATAAGTTCCATGAGAGCAGGAGCTCCCGTAGCCTCAGCACTCATAGCAGGGCCTGGCCCAGAGTGGAAACTCAGTAAAGATTAAAAGAATGAATAAATGTTCTTATGATTTTTCACTGAACCAGCTAAGTGACAAAAAACAAGATGATTTTCCTCTCTGGGTGTCAGTTTCTTCATTAATAAAATGAGGTGGTTTTGGAGTCATTTTAAGAATTGAGATTCTATGATTATATGACATGTGTTCAAAATGTTAAAACATCCGTTTGTTAAATCTTTTCTTAAAACTATATTCTCCATTTGAAAGCAAGTAATTCCCCTGAACGAAGCAATCCTTTATCTTTTCATTAGTAAGACGGTTTGGAATTTATATGTGTGAATTATCTTGGAAAACAGTGTATTACTGATAAAAATATTTTATAGCTAATTTAACAATGTTAAATTACAGGAGAGGAAGCTATTGCCATATGCCTCTCAGACGATATTTCAGTAGTTATGACTTCAGCTAACTCAACTTTTATAAAATGCATGATTTTCAGTCTCATAGGCAAACATCTATTGTAACCAACTCTTGAAATAAAACAAAAGCCTATGGTGATTTCCTTAACGAAATTTTTTTTAGATTTTATGTTAATAGGGAACAAATCTTAAAATCTTTTTGGATTTTCATCTCCCAATGTTAGATGTATCTTAACATTTTTGTTTGCAGAATATCATCTCACTACAAAATTGTCCAAATTGTAGAAAGTTTTGTGGTCTCGTCCATCTCCCTCTGAATAGATGCCATGGGCAAACTAGGAAAAAGACATTCCTCCCAGCTGGCAATCACTCACACGGGATAAACAGTTAGAGCATTTTGCTGCCCTAGGCAAACTCTGCCTGAGAGGACCAGCTGGCTTTGCATGGAAATAAGCAAGGTAGAGTGGTTGCACACTGAGCAGGTAGAGATTTTTTTTAAGTGAAAAGAAAAAAAAAAAAAAGATAGCACTTCTAATTTAACACTGTTGAAAAACTTGACATATCTGAGCATCTATTTTAGGAAAACCTACATTGCGTTACTTGAACATCTGCTATCCAGTGTAGGAAAGGAGCTGGTGCTCTGTCTGGTGGCATCACTGATGACATAATAAAATTATGTTGATGTGTCCAGTTGTGCAAAGATGTGACTTGTTGGAACCATGTTAATTATACAGCATGATGTTGTCATGGAAATCTGATGACACTGATAGAGAATAAATAGTTTAATGAGGGCCAGGTTATAAAGGTTTCTGGGGAGCCGCAGATTCCAAGCATATAAATTATTGCCTTTGTCTAAGTTAAATGTCTGGGTAGAAATGGCAATGTCACTTTAGTGGTTAAAAAGATTTAATGCCTCGAAAAAAGTCATGCATGTAAGGCAGTCTCTGAGCTGGATTCTCGCCATCACCTCTCTGAAAGCTTCTGATGCTCATCTATATGGATGCAGAGATGCAGATACTACAGGTGAAAAGATTAAGTCACTGAGGAGTTGTGGGAATTGATAATTGTAGCTCACTATAAATATTATATTATTATCCTCATTTCCTTTATCTTGTTTATTTCACACCACTTCCTATACATTAGCATTGTAACAGTGATCAGTGTGAGCCTCCTGTGTGTCTTAAGTCCACGTGCTTGCACAGGCCTAGCACCTTACTCCTGTGGAATCGGAGGATCAGTAGGGCCCAAAAGAAACCTGAGAACTTGTCTAGTTCTCAAGATTTCCTTACTATAAGATTTTTAAATGGGATTATTTAAATTAGCTAATTCTGAATCCAAGTTTTTATAAACTGTGTAAAATATTTTTCATAGTCAAATGCTTCCCTATTTTATAATTTCCCTAAATTATAATTTAGTGGAAAAAAAAATTAAAAACACAGAAAATGGTAAATAATAAACAAAAATCCTGCAATGTTGACATATTTTGGAGTACTTCCTTCCAAATATGTTTCTGTAAATGTGCACAAAAATTTACATCAATATATGATATGTATATTTTTACGTAGTTAACTTCTATTGTATATCCAGTTCTACATTGTTTTCCCCACTTGTTACATAGTGCACATTTTCTTATATCACTTAATATATTTTATAGTATTTCATAATACAAGACACATCCAGTCTTCTGCTGTTGGACATTTAGGATGTCTCCATATGTTTGTGATTATACATAATGTAATGAACATTGTCACTCATACAACAATTTTTCTTTTTGTTCTTTATTTCTCTCTTCTGAATTCTCAAACTCAGAACTCATGTAACTCCCTCAATGTTCAATCTATTCAAATAAGCAGTAGCCTAGTTAATAGCAATTATCTGTATCTACAGAGCTGTACTTGAGAAAAACTGAAAAACTATTAGGCTACAATTTTTCCTCAGTTAAGCAGAATTTCACCAGAAATAATATTAGTTAATGCCTTGAGATGGTCCTAAGTGAAGCCTAAGTAGTAAAATGAATGCAGTTGAACAATTTACACATATTTTAGACAGTAAATATGAAATACTAATGGATAATTAATTCAAGAACTTAATATTTAGCATGCAAGAAAAATGTGAAATATTGGTATGGTTTAAACAACATACTCTTAGATAATACTACCCTGAAGAGGGGAATAAAAGAAAAAAAAAAATCCCCTGAGGAAAAAAAAAAAGCCAAAGAGAAACAAACAGAACCACTTGCTTTTCTGAAAAAAAAAAAAAAAATTTTTTTGCTTAAAACTATTTATAATTCCAAAAAATACGAAATTTTACATTATCTGGAAATCATTACAGAAAAACTTAGTTTAACTCTCCTGCCTCAATTCTCTGGATTCTACAAGGAAGAAGCTTGGTGGGACCACTGGATCTGAAGATTTGTGACCCTGGACATTGTGCGTATGCTGTCTTGGTCTCATTGGCTTAATCTGTACAAGGTACAATGACTGTATGAGAACTGAATGTAAAGTCCCCGGAGGGATGCCTGATGCATAACTGGCACTTAGTTCCTTCTGTTCCTGCTTTTAAATGATAATGAGAGATTATTTCATGAGATACATTTTTTAAATAATTGCTCTCTTTGATGAAAGACAGCAACTAAAACTGTGCTAGTAGGTGAATGGTTATTTTTCCATAAAATCGGAAACCTGTAGACAGCTTGAGGGATGATTGACAATACACTAAACATAAATGAAGAATTAAAATTCAGTTAAGCAATTCTGGTGTCCCTACAGTACTCTGATATTTTTATGTGTAGCTAATTGGTCAAAAAATAATGAAAATAATAACTTAAATATGTATAGCAATTTATGGTTTCAAGTACCATCATATTGAGTTGGTTTGATTCTCACGCAGTCAGTATTACAGAAGTTCATGCAAGGTGAGTAATTGGCCTTAGACAAAAACAACTAATTAATATTAAAGACAGAATTGAAAGATATCTTGTTATTTCTCTCTCAGTTAAGTCTTTTAACCATCAAGTAAGGAGAGAAGAGGAAAATCAAAACTAAAATGAGGGAGTATCTAAAAGTTAATGGAAGGAAAAACTTACTAAAAACTGTGCTCCTCAATGATTTTTAGTATTTTAAAAAAAACAAAAATTGAAAATAAATGAGCCATGTATGCATCATAAAAACTAGAAAAAGTTTATCAAAGTAAAAGAATTTGGAAGCAGACATTACTAAAGATAAAAAACAAATATTAGTGGAATGGAAAAGAGAATAAATAAAAGCAAAGCAAGTATTTTAAAAAGCAGCTGATTCTTTTGGGGGGGATTCACCTAAATAGACATCCATGGCCAACATGATAAAGGAAGAATTAAGGAGAGTACAAATGGAAAACATCCCAGTTCCATCTAACCTTCCAAAAACAGATAATCCACTGCTATTCAGACTTCTTTTTTTTTTTTTTTTTTTTTTTTGAGACAGAGTCTCGCTCTGTCACCCAGGCTGGAGTGCAGTGGCCGGATCTCAGCTCACTACAAGCTCTGCCTCCCAGGTTTACGCCATTCTCCTGCCTCAGCCTCCCAAATAGCTGGGACTACAGGCGCCCGCCACCTCGCCCGGCTAGTTTTTTGTATTTTTAGTAGAGACGGGGTTTCACCCTGTTAGCCAGGCTGGTCTCGATCTCCTGACCTCGTGATCCGCCCGTCTCGGCCTCCCAAAGTGCTGGGATTACAGGCTTGAGCCACCGTGCCCGGCCCAGACTTCTTAGAGAAAGAGCCAGATGCTCAGTTCTCCAATTCCTTTTGTGAAATTAGCATATACGTAATATCAAGCACCTGGTAAAGATGCTGTATTAGTTTGCTAAGGCTGTGATAATAAAGTACCACAGACTGAATGGCTTAAACAACAGAAATGTATTGTTTCAAAGTTCTAGAGGCAAGAAGTACCTCACTGCCCACAAAAAAACCAAAACCAAAACCAACCAAACAAACAAAAACGCTGCCCATCAACTATAACACAGACCTTTTAAAAAGCCCCTCTGGATCTGTTATTCACACTAGCCACTTATCTTTTTGATATTTCTATTCAGAAGGATTAGCAATTTCTTCTGCCTTCAGTTAGCTGCATTGCTGGGCCCGTGATAGGCAAACTTTTGTATATATTACAGCTTCCCCTACTTGTGGTTACCTTTCTCTGTCCTTTCATGCAATGGATTGCTACTTTGCAAGACAATCTGAAACTGCTATAAAATCTCCAATAATGAACATCTGCTTCACTAATAACAAATCTATATCCCACACCTGTTTATATGCTAGCTTAGTATTTAATGACTTTTATTATTAAAGCCAAATCACAGTGGTTTTTAAAAAGTGACTTTAATTCCAAATCATAGTACTTCTTTTTTTTAAGTGTAAGTTTTCAAAACCATTTTTAAATGGCAATTAAACTCAATGCATGATATATGACCCAAAAATGATGTCATTTATGTGATTCAAAAATGATATCACTCAACTGAAGAAATGATGTGAACAGCTGTGACACAAGTTCATGCACACACTGATATCGACCACCATAGTCGTGAATACTTCCTTGTGGGTAGTTATTATAAGATGCAAATTATTATGATTGCACACTGATTCAGAGCTGTGAAAATATGTTTGAAAAAGTCTTAGATTCTAAGTAATATGGCAATAAAGCAATTTATAATGGATATTATCTCTTCCTAGATGTTAGGGTAACCTAATAAGGTAGAGCAATGGTTCTCAAAGTGTGGTCCCAGAACAAGTAACATCAGCATCACCTGGTATATTAGGCAGGGTTCTTCAGAGTTACAGAATCAATAAGATATAAATGTAGATATCAGATATAGATATATGAGGGGGATTAAGGGAATTGGCTCACACAATTATGGAGGCTGAGAAGTCTACGATAGGCTGTCTGCAAGCTGGAGACCCAGGATAGTGGTGGTGTGGCTCAGTTCAAGCTCAAGGCTTCAGAACCAGGGAATATACATATATTCGATATTTCTATTGAATATGCAAGAGGCCTGCATTTCATAATGGCAAAAATAGTCCTTGGTCTCTTTTATAATTTTCATCCTTAGCCATTTCTCTTTCTTTGTTCGCTTTGCTCTAAATTGTCCTGTTTTCATAGTCCTTCCCCATTTTCCTTTTACCAACTTAGATTCATTCCCCTTTTACGGTTTTCTCAAACTTTCTCTCCCTCACTTTTCCTATTTTTAACTTTTTAACCTTGGTTTAACCAAAATGAAAGTAACTAGTCATGTTAACATTGAATCTCCAAATTAAGGACTAGAGAAATATAGAAATATGAACAAGTACCTATAAAACATCACTATTAGGACTCTGGGAAGCTAAACTGCTGTCCTCTGTCATTATAACAAGTAAAAGTATCTATTGGAGGATAATATAGAAACAATTGCTAAAATATGCTAATATTTGGGCATGTCATTTTATTTTCTATTTTAGAAAACATAGTCTCAGAAATCACATTCATCTCATTGACTTTAGTGCTGGCTTGCATGCTATGTATTCTTCTTTTGGGCCCAGACAAATTTTCTTTTTTAAAAATTGTTAATACACATGCTGTAGAAAAATAACGAAAGACAAGATGTTCCTTTGTTGAATGTTCACTGTAATATCCTTATTGCTTAAAAACGGTAAGGCTTGTTCTTCTCTCAGGAGAAGCCTATTTCAGAAATAATTATCTTTGTATTGGAGTCAAACAAACAATCCATCATAAAACTGAAATATCATTGGAGGTTCAAGCTCATAGCACCAAATAATAAATGTATTTGCATTTTCTTATCATGGGTGAGTCATGTATGCATCATAAAAACTAGAAAAAGTTTATCAAAGTAAAAGAACTTGGAAGCAGACATTAATAAAGATAAAAAGCAAATATTAGTGGGATGGAAAACAGAAGAAATAAAAATAAAGCAAGTATTTTAAAACTACTTTGTGAATTGAGTAGAAAATTTTACTTTGGAATTTTAAAGAAACAGCATGATCAGTTCAGAATTTACATCTCAAACTCCAGTGAAGTAACCTATTTTTCCATAATTTTTGTTGGCTCTGTAGGCTGAGGAGGCAACATCTACTGACAGTCACTGTATTGTTTGTTAGTTTCAAACGAGGTACACAGTGAGTGAGTGGAGTCAGGCAGCAGACTTAGGATACAAGGAGGAGTTTGTGAAGGCTCACACTCAATCTGCAATAAAACCGGTGGCAGGTTAACGTACCTCTCAGCTCCGGATAGATTTGTTATACAGAAATTACAGACTGGCCGACTTAACTATTGCTAAGAAACATGCTTCTTGGTAAGTAGCATATTTTACAAATGTTGATTTGTTTTAAAATGATAGGAGATATACATATTTGGCTTTTGTTGTAATTTTCCAGAGTTATACAGATTTCGTACAGTGCTGGGCAATGTTGTGATTAGTATTATTTGTCCTACTAGATTTTTAGGTGACAAGGTTTGGCAATTTAGAATAATCTTGGAAATGCGTGTGTAAGTTAAAGAAGCAGTCATGATCAGTATTTGACCTGTATTTTTTAATTCCATTAAAATCAGCATAACATTTTTGGGTTTAATCAGTAGTTGTTAAAGACAATAGAGCCTTCATGATCTAAGTGTTAGCATGACTTCTTGTTTAAAAATATTTTGGACATCTATATGTTGTTAAATGCGCTGATATATATTCTAAAAGGGACTGGTTCTGTGTGATTATTATGATACTTAAGATAAATGGAAATCCTTAGGTTGTCAGTTTTAAAATTAGTTTCAAGTAGTGGAACAATGAAAAGGTAAAATTTTAATATGCTGTATATTTTAGTAATATTCATAATTTTATATTATACAGTATAAAATATTTTTAAATATAACATTTGCATGCATTAGTCTTAATAGAAATCTGACAAACCTTTCAAAGAAGATGATATAGGAAGCTTTCTCATTTTATAAAAGAGCATAATTAAATAAGAATTTCATTAGAAACTATATAAATGTTTTAAAAATGCTTCATTGATAAAATGCTTCTTTTACTATCAAGTTAATATTGTAAAATACTAGTGGAATTTTAGGGCTTGGATTATTTGTTTGGAAAACAAACATTTTCGTAAGAGAATCTGTTGGTAAGTGCACGCTGAGTTAAGGAATTTTCCAGTTAATAAAGGCTAAAAAGATATCTGAAATCTCCAGGAAATTTAGGTGAAAATATATTTTATTGCGATGATTATACTTTGAACAGTTGTGAACACTACCTCATGTGTGAGACAGTTTCAGTCTTTATTTTGGATGTATAAAGAATGCCACTATTTTGGCCAGGCATGGTGGCTCACGCCTGTAATCCCAGCACTTTAGGGGGCTGAGGCAGGCGGATCACTTGAGGTCAGGAGTTCAAGACCGGCCTGGCCAACATGGTGAAGCCCCATCTCTACTAAAATACAAAAATTAGCTGGCTGTGGTGGTATGTGCCTGTAATCCCAGCTACTCGGGAGGCTGAAGCGAGAGAATCACTTGAAGTGGGGAGGCGAAAGTTGTGGTGAGCCAAGATCGCGCCACTGCACTCCGGCCTGGGAAATGAGTGAAACTCCATCTCAAAAAAAAATAAATAAATAAATAAATAAGAATGTAACTATTTTAAGGAATGTTTGATAACCTATTTGGGATATAGTAACCATAACTATATTAGTACCTTAAATGATACTTTTACTTTTCAGTGTATTTAAGTAATTTAAATATTAGGTCAATCTGCACAAAGAAAGTCTCTAATTGATTATGTATTTGCAGTTCAAGTTTTGCCTTAATTGCAAGCCCACTATTCTACTTGGTAACAGTACTATAAGTAAAGAAGAGTACTGGTCTAGGAAATAGGAGACCCAGGTTTTCATTCTGGCTCCTCAAGACTGCTTCTAACCATTGGGTCACTTCCTGTGTAAAATGATTTCTTAAAGTTTTACTCTATTTTTGCAAATCCACTTCTGCCTTGTTGGCTTCCATTATCCTGTCATGTTGGCAACGCTGCATACCTGTGTAAAATGCATCGGATATTTTAAACAAGGGTAATCTTTTCACCTGGGAGCTCCCTTTAGGTCATAAGGTTCAGTGCCATTGGTGGGGAAATAAGTGATGTTGGTGATTTAGGAGAATGATCCCAGCCTCTGGAAAGAGCATCTACGCTTGTGTGAAGTGGTCACCATTTTGTTTGTCATTTACCAAGGTCCTGACACATGCATGTTTCATGGTCTTCAAAGAAAATTCTGACCAATACCCACCTTGAAGATACATATTTTTTTAAAGGGATCCTGCAGTTGAATTCATCTGTGCAGTAGCTTCTCACATGCACAATCATAAAATAGTTTCATACCATATCCATGACCTCTTCATTTGCCCAAGATTTCCTGTATTTGACTGGAAATTTAAAGTTTGCGGTCTTGAGTTTTCCATCATTTCACTGTAGTGAGGTGGCAAAGCATGCGCTTGAGATGATGGGAGTTCGAAACCCTTCTCCTCCACTTCCAAGTGGTTTCACGAAAACTATTTGTCTTTTCTGCTCACTTTCTTTGTAAATAAGGGTACTAATATTAAAGATTGCTGTAACGATTAAATAGGTAATAATTATAAAGTGTCAAGTGTAATACTTTAACCAATAAATGGTAGACAATTATTGTTGTCTTACTAAATTATTTTATCAACCGTCTTATTAAATTATCAACTCTTTCTATTTGGATTCACAGCACTTTCTAGATTGCTGAAACTATATGGGTTTTATGAAGTTATTTATGTCAATGTTCCAGTAAGATAAGTGAATTAGTTTCCTGTGTGAATTTGTTTCCTGTGTGAATTTAGAGTCAACCAGATCTAACTCTAAATTATAGTTTTGAGCTATAATTACTTCAATGGTTAAGACCATTTTGGCCTGGAGGAGTAAAAAGTTATATTTTGCAGTGCATGTGAAAGAAGTATTTGTGAATTCATTTCTGCCTTCTATTCATACCTTGGTTAAAATGAGCCACGGTTTTGAGCAGTTTCTTTGGAACATTACATAAACTTGCTTATTCTTGGCCACATAGCAGTTGGGAATACGCAAACAGGCCTGAAAGGAACCAAACAGCAAATTCTTTACAAGCAGGAAACCTAATATTTACACAATAATAGGGTGATGGCTGCTAAGGTGGCTTATGACTAAGTTTTCTTGTTCATCATGAATAGGAGCTAGCATCTTTTCTTCAAAGACTTGTGTTAATATGTTCCACGGGACTGAACTGAAGCACAATTGTGACACAGGCATTTCAACACCAGAGGATCTCTGCTCTTCCCCTCCCCTGCCCCAATACAGAGTGACCTCCCATTCTCCTCCATTCCCTTATCAAACTGGCTTTCTGAGCTTCTAGTTTACACCAAGATACAAATGGCTTGTTGTGGTTCATCAACATTTTCTATATATTTGCTTTTTAACACACTGAAAAACTTTAAGCAAGAAATCTAAAGCTCCAAGCCCATATAATTGTAAGCAATAAGACTGGCTTGAAAGGTTTTGGAGAAACATAGAGGTATAATCTCTAAATCATACATATTCATTGTCCCCAAAGGGCAAAAAATTATTCTAAGGAGCAAAAACTTATTATTTTTATGTATAAGCACAGATATACATGTGGTACATAGATATATGGCATATCTGTAGTATTAAAACTTCATGCGAGACAAGTATGAAAAACATGTCTAAGAAGGTCCCTTAGGAGAGCAACAATGATTACAAAGGTTGAGAAACGTGGCTCTAGATGAGGGTGTCAAAGGACTCCGTGAGCCTGCAGAGTATGAATTTTTGCTGAACTGTTTTTTAATGTTTTTAGTAGGAAGGAACTGATGCCTGATTTGCACTTATATTTGACAGCAGTATTTATGTTCTAATACATCAAATATGATCAGCTGCTGTGCCATTACCCTTTTTGGTTTTAATAGGAAATAAAGAGGAAAGACTTGAGGGCAAGATATACTTAAATTTGAATAAAACTATACTTAAATTTGAATCCAGCTGTACCTCTTACTTGTTCTGTGACCCTTGGCAAATCACTTACCCTCTTTAAGCCTCAGTTTTCTTCTCTTTAGTTACTTGGGAATCAAAATGTCTACCTGATGGAATTCCAATATCATAAAGATTAATAAGAGTAATATACATAAAACTTTCTGTAAATTGCCTACTATGTAATAAATACATGCCCATTAGTAGCTATAATTTTATTTGTTGTATCTTTTTACATCAATTACTGGCTTAAAACTTATTATAGAAAAAGAAATCTCGATTTAGTAGATAAAGGTATTATCCATGAAGGGCAGAACTTCCTCTAAGACAAGTGTTAATCTATTCATAAAAAAGAAAGATAAACTTCTATTATTTCTTTAAACCAGTAACCAAACCTATTAACATAAAGTAAAAAACAGAATAAAATCCAAATTAGCATATCTAGACTAATATAATCTCTGTTAAATGTAGAGTAATTGTCTGGACTGTTCTATTGAAATACATTTTCTTTAAATACTACATTGCACTGAGCTGTAAAGTAATTGTTTTCTTCCCCTAGAACCATGACTCAGTGTTGCTTGGAATTCCCATCTGTTTGTGACATCACTTTTGCCTCGAATGTTATTCCCTTACTGGATAAACATATTTGCCTTTATATTTTATGACATGTAATTGTAGAATAGATAAGTTACTTGAAAGGAAATAGTATTTATTCCTGAGGATTCATATGGAGTTAATCCAATGTAAGTATTAATGCAACTCTGTGGAAAATTTCGTTTCCTTAAGGGGAGTGTCCACAATTTACCAGACCTTTCTTTCTCTCTCTCCCTATTTTTTTCCTCCAGGTACTTGTTCTGCTTTTGTGATTCACTCTTAAAACCCTAACCTATTAACATTGTTTCCGGGTGTTTTTTTTTTTTTTTTTTTTTTTTTTGCTTTCTTTTCTTTATAAGATTAATATTTAATACTTCTAGAGACAAAACTCCAATGGAGAAGGGAAGTGCTTCAATTGTATGCATTGTTACGGCAAAATAGAATAAATGAGCAACTCTGATATGCATGATATAGTCTCCATTGCCTTTTCAGCTTATCTTCTATTTTGGTAATTTATCTCCTCCACAGTGTTTTCACTTTTCTGTACTGCAAGTCATTAAGAATGAGTACCTGTAGAGTGGTATTCTCCATGCCAAAGTGTGGCTTTGTAATTCTTGACTTGACAGCAGAAAATTTTGACTTTGAGAAGCAGGGTTAAGAGAGTTCCATATGTAGGCAACACATTTATCCAGCAGAAGTAGCCCACAAGTAGTGGAATCCAAAAACTACCACTACTATACAATTATTCAAAACCTTTCCTAGTTTTCCAGAGAATTGAAAAGACAGAGTTTTCCAGGGTAGACAAACATCACATTTCAAAAGCATGTGAGAAATCAAAGAACCTCATTTGGAATAAAATATATTGGCTCAGATTCTGTCTCCATATGCCTTAAAAATTATACTGCAAAAGGACTATGGAAGTTTTTACTTTAAAAAGCCATTAGACTGCAAGTTGGGTTAAGAACACATGCATACTAAATGACATCCTGGAAGTTTCGGTGCACTATAGGTAGTCTAATCCATGTAGCATTGTCATAAGTTTACCTACTGCCATTTCAATGAAAGAATCTTGAGTTTTCAAGATAGTATGAGGCAAATGTTTTAGCAGAGATTTGAAATAGAGCTCCTTTGAGAACCTCCCAGTGAAATAATTTCCCCAAACCTGGAAATCTAAAAGTGGCATCCTCAAGAGGTTAGAATGATGTTCACATACTTGAACTTGGAACTACAGTATCATGAAGAATTAATATGGTATTCTTCATCCCTATTTATTTTAGTTAAGACAGGAAAAATGACTTAATCAAGATGTCTCATCTAGGAAATTTTGAATTAAAATACAGTCTTCTTTCTAAACATTTATTCTGCTTCTCTCTGTTCCTACCTAATAGGCTGGACAAGAGCCCCGGCCCATGTGACAGACTCCTATCCCCCTGCACTGGAAGAGGGTTGGGGGATAGGAAATAGGAGACCTATGTTTTCATCCTGGCTTCTTAAGACTGCTTCTAACCATTGGGTCACTTCTTTTGCGAAACTTCTTAAAGTTTTACTCTATTTTTGCAATTCCACTTCTGCTTTCTTGGCTTCCATTATCCTGTCATGTTGGCGACACTATGTACCTGTATACAATACACAGGATATTTTAAACAAGGACAATATTTTCACATGGGAGCTCCCTTTAGGTTAAGATTCAGTGCCATTGGTGAGAAATAAATGATGTTGGTGATTTAGAAGAATGATACTAAATCCGTCTGTTGATTCTGTTTGCACCTCGGTCACCAAATCCAAGGTTTTTCCTCCTGTTAAATATACTAAAAAATTAATTGAGCCAGACCTGTGACCCTTCTCTATTAAAACTGTTTTTGTTTCTCCTTACCGTTGTGCATCTCTATATCTTTCTCTGGAAATATTTCAAAATAATCTGGAGAAACATTGTCAACTATTTTTCATTCCTTTAGAAAGATTAAAGTGGCCTTGGCTAGTGTGGGGAAGGCACTGGCTGGTCTGAGTTTGTTCACTAGCTGGGGTATTGTTAAATGAGTGGACACTTGTCACTGCTGCTCACATGTTGTCTTTTTTTTCTCCTTTACAACTCTCTTGGGCCTTTTAGGGTACTTCAGTGTGATGGAAGGAAACAGAGATGGCTTGATAATTGATTTGTTCCTGCTATACTGGTTCTGTGTCTCTTATAAAGTAGCAGGGCCTGATTCTGTTCTATGTGGTATCAGTCAGAGTTCTGACTGGACACTGAAGGCATAATAAACAGCTCAGATTTTCAATTAGAATTTAAGGACCTACTTACAGAGATGTGGGCAGGTTTAGGGGAGTGAGTAGCTGATGTTAAGGTACTTATTGACTCGCCGTAAGTCTCCCCATTCCTGAAAAGGAAGGGAAGGGAATGGAGTTGCCTAAGTTTATTAAGAGCTGAAACTGGAGGCTGTATGGAAACTACTCAACAAGAGCTGTTCTTCTAGAGAGAGGCCATTGCCAGAATGCAGGCACAGAAGAAACTCAAAAGAAATACGCTGACTTCTCTCTTCTGCTGTTCAGCAGTAGTGCACAGGGTCTAGCGAGGGAGATCTATTGGCTCCTAAGAGAAATGGTCCCAACTTGTCCTTTTGCATTTTGATATGCTTTTTGATGGTCTCCTGGTGTTCTGTGATATCAGCTGGCATGTGTCACAGTCATCCATGAGCCTGTCTATAACAGCACCAACTCCTAGTTCTGAATTCAATTGTTTTCATTCTTCTATGCATTTAGAACAGAGATAACCATCACTTTAGTCAATTGCTTAACAACTTTTTATTGAGCATATATTATGGGCTAAATACAATGTTAGGAAGGCCCCAAGGATATCAAAGTGAATGAAGCAGAAAAAGAACCCTGTCCTTAAGCAGTTTAATTCTCGACTTTTTTTTTTCCTGCCTAGAACTCAGAGACTCTTCTAGAAATCCTTAATCTTCTGATGATTTTTTTTTTTCTTGGTGCTTTGCTCAATTCTAAACAATTGAATGACCAAATCGATAGGTAAGGTATTTATTTATAGTACTCTATTTTGTATCATTGTCATTCATTCATTCAAAAAAAATATTTCTGATCATCTACTATGGTTAGTATATATTGAGATTGAGAAATTAGTAAAATATCTTAGGGTTCAGGTTTCTGCTCATCTAGATAAAAGCAGATATGCAAATAACTACAATGGCAAGGTGTCAAGAACAAGGGACTAGCAAATGATTCCATTGCTTTGGACGAGGGTGACTGAGAGTTATGGTAATAACCATAACACCCAATTTCCTGGCTGCTCTGACGAGTAGTTTAAAGACTCATTGCTAGTAATGTGTGCTTTTATTTAATGGGAATCCCGTAAGTACTCACTTGTAAAAAGCAGGGTTTCCCAGAATCCATTGGCACAAACCTTGACATATACACAGAACAATTCAGGCACAGTGTTAACACTGTTTGGGATAAACTATATGACTCTGAATTAGGGAGGTCAGAAGAAAGTATGTTTTTAGAGATCCTTGGACATACACTTTTTACTTGTCCTATAGCCTATACTTTAGAACGATACTCATTGAAACTGTGAAAAATGAAACCACATCATGAAAAAGTTTTCCTAATAATAGCATTATTTGTGTATCTTTACGGTTGTAACCATGGACTCTTTATAGCTACTTAGGAAACAGCTCTTGTCATGTTTCCAAATCTATCTCCAAATGCTTTGTCTAGACAAGAGTTTGCTGGTCCTCTGACGTATTAAAAATGGAGCTCAGTTCTGTTTTTTAATCTGGGACTAAAAATTTTCTCTGGCAGTACCGTTTTGGCATACAATTTGGCTCTTTCTATCTTCTCTAAATGACTTTTTGATTCTCTTTTCTGTTGTTTTCTGGAGAAAAGGTGTCCCTGATAAAGATAAGGGAAATGAATCTTAGCCATTTTCCGTCAGGAGCACAATCATCTTCAGGTTCACCATAACATCCACAGAGACTGGATTCATACCTTAGCTCTGACTTTGTTAACACCAGCTCATCGTACAGATGGTTTAGTACTCAGACACCAATGAGGCCTCTGCAAGGTAACATTCAGATTCTCCTCGTCCATATTTGGAGGTTCTCATAAAAATCAGTCTCGGGGACTGTCTTATTGGAATTTGGGGGTTTATTTTTATTTTTAATTTTTTTTATTTGTAGTGAACGAGGTTGAGTGTTTATATACTATAGAATGTACAGTATATTCAAGGAACTGGGAAACAGTGTAAACTTATTTTTATATAGTATGTTGGTTATATTTTAAAACATTATTCTCGGTGTGTTTTCTTTTGTCTCCAGACAGCTTTTCCAGTGAAGGACCTTTAAATGTAAAGCCATTTGTCAAATTATTAATCTAAAAAAGTGAAACAAGTATCTTCTCTGTTTCTGGACTTTTTGTACATTCTCAGTGTTTGTTGATCAACCTTTTTTTTTTTTTCAAATGAGCCATTGAATGAATGCACTGCTTTACATTTATTGATCCCTCACCTGAAAACATATTATTGAACATTTTGTTTCAAAATATAGCATATACACTATTGAAATATAAGTGTATCTTGTGTCAGTTATCTAATTTGAAGACAACTTGTTTAATTTTACCCTTTTGCCAGATTTTCCTTACGTGGTTAAAAAAAAATCTTGGGAGAAAACATGTACTCTGAAGACATTAAAGTCAGAATTATTTAAACAATTCTATGTCTGTCTCTTATATTATGCAGTTAAGGTAAGGCATGTCCTTTCTTCTTTGAGTAATACCAGTGGCACAGGGGACTCAAAAAGCATTGTTTCCAAATGTTTGCCATTTTGATGCTGATGATAACTATTATGATATTTTGCCTTAATAAATTCTTACATTGTAATAGGATATGACTGTATCAATTGTCTAGTGGATTTAATGCCTCTTAACTGTCTGGTAAGGCAGGGAAAGGATTACCTATCAGTCAGCCAAGTCTTGTGCTGTGTCACATTGAATCAAAGAAAATTCATAATGTCATATAGATAAACACAAAAGACTTTTGTGTCTTGGTTACTCACTGCCCTACCTTATTGATTTGCTTTTCTTCTTCTTCTGATAAAGGCAATGAAATATCTATCCTGTATGGAATAAATGTGAGTTACTGATGTAACCAAATGACTGCCAAAGGCACAATGCCACTCTCCACATGACAGCTTGTTACAGGATTCGTCTTTCAACAATAAAACCCTACAGCCTTTGCACCAAGCTCAAGCGTGAAGGATATCATGTTATCCTTTCAGTATTTCCTAGTATCTTTTACTTGGGTTCTTATTTGTCTCCAAGTATCCCTTATCTTGAATAATGTATGTCACTTTCTCTCATACATACCTATTTTTTGTGATTTCCTCTGAATAAACCTTGTTTATCAAGGAAACATTCTCCATGGACCAGTGCCCTGAACATGAAGCTTTGTTATAATGGAACTAATGTAAATTAGAATTTATTTCCTTTTCTCATACTTCAAACACATGCATCCTTCTCCAGAATATATACATACAACCAATCTTTCCAGGTGAAATCTCTCACTCTACTTGGTTAGTGTTCTAGAATCTCCTAGAGAAGAACTGTTTTGAGTGTAGTCTACATGTTACATACATGACAAAAAACACAGGTAGGTGCTCCAAAAATGTTGAAACCACATATTTGTGAACTGGCTATGTATATGAGGTACTGGCTCATGCATTTATTTAACCATATGTCATTATTGCCTGCCATGTGCCAGGCTCTGTGCTGAGCACTGAGGTCTCCAGGCATGACATTTCTTTTCTCTTAGCAAAGTGGACAGCAGGAAAAGGAAGGGTGCTAATACTGGAAACGTAAACAGGTCTTATGATTAGAATTATGTTCTTAAAATGTATTTTGTACTGATTTTATTTTATTAAGCTTAACATTACTTTTTTTTTTTCAAATTAAAGCAAAATGTAACATGGTAAAACTTAAGAATCTAGAAAGAAATGTAACAAAAAGCAAAACTTTCTTTCCTCTTCCCCAAACTTCCAATCCTTATTTCCCCAAATAAATTTTGCTAATGGATTTTGTGCTTTGTTTCACAGTAAAACAAAATAAATCAAAACTAAAAACACACAAGCACACAAACATATATACATGCACACAAATTGTATTATATGATATATTCTGCACCTTTATATTTTTACTTAGTACTATATCTGGTGTGTCATCTTGTAGCCTTTTTCATAGTATGATATATTTACCCCATAATATAATTTTAAAATTTTGAAACAATCTCAAAATTACAGAAAATCTGCAATATAGAACGAAGAACTTTTTCTTTTCTGAGTTACCCTATCACCCTGGAGCATTGTGGTATGGATTTTTTATAAGCAAGACAATCTCCTATACAACTACAATACAATCATCAAAATAGGGAAATCAACGTAGATACATCCTATACCCAATCCTCAGACCCCATTCAGATTTTGGCATTTGTCCTAATATAGATAGATATAGAATCCATTTCAAAATCACTGATTACCTATCATTGTTGTGTCTATTCAGCCTTCTTTAGTCTGGAAAATTCCTCAGCATTTTGTGTTGTGGTGGTGGTGTTTTTTTAATTTTCCTGATCTTGACTCTTGAAAATTACTGCCCAGTTTGTGTTTCCTGATGTTTCCTCTTGATTGACTTCAGGTTGTGTATCTTTGGTAGGAATATCATGAAAATGATGCTATATTCCTTTTGCTATATCCTATCAGATCTCAGGTAATTTTAGTTTCTCCCATTACTGATAATGTTCACTTTGGTCCCTTGTTAAAGTTCTTATTTTCCAGGCTTTTCTACCGCAGAGTTAATCTTGTCATCCTTTATAATTAATAAGCATTTTGTGCAGAGGTATTTGAAACCTTATAAATATCTCATTCTTTGTCAAACTTTCCATTTACTCATTTATTTCCATCCATATGGATGATGGTTTCCTGTTTTATTCAATGAGTTATAACCCCTTACTATCATCAATTATTTTGATGTGCAAATTTTTCCAGATTGGGCCAGAGGGAGTTCCTTCAAGCTGCCTCCTGTGTCCTTTTGACTCAGGAGCCTTGTCATTTTTTGAGCACTTTCTTGTTATCTGTTCACAGTAAGACGTTTCAGGCTCATTTTGTACTTTCCTTATCCCAGCCCTGATGTCAGCCTTTCTCTAAGAAGTCCTGGTTGTTTGTAATGGAGGGTGGTATTTGGAAACCAAGATTTGGGTGCTTTTGGTGGTGTTGCTGCTCTCAAACCTTCTCAGTGGCCAGAGCTGGGAGCAAATGTATATATGTGCATGCACATACACAAACATGTGCACATGTATGTCCATTATATCTGTCAGTGTATGTTGAAAACCATGACTTTACACTGATACCTCCAATCCGATACCACACAGTGTATTCTTATTTTTTCCCTTTCCCTATTTATAACATCTCCAAGAGTGAGAAGCTGGTTCTCATTATCCTAATATATTTATGAAATTGATCAACACCCCTGTGTAACCATCTCTCATTGCCACTGCCACCTTTGCTTAGATGCCTCCTCGTCCCATCTGGGCTCTGACACACCACATGGGGCTGCCAGCACCCTACTCTTCTACCCCCATGTGGAAGTCCTCCCTATTCCACCCATGCGCCAATACCCCATGGCAAGCTGAGTTCCACCCGCTAGCATGGACATCCTCCTCACCCCACCGGGTTGCCCCCATGTGTGGACACCTTCATTGTCCTCTGGAGGCCCTGACTCCCTATGCTGGGCACTGCTTTGCCACAGTTACCTTTCTGTCTCCGTTCTGACCCCCCTTTTCTGAGTCCTCAAGGGTCCCCCACCCCCATGGTGATGCAGACTATACCTTGCTCTGTTTCATCTAATAACTTCAGAAAGGAATTACTCAAGAAAATTAAGGAGACAGTGAATTCTTATAAGATCATTGTCTGCCAGTATTTTAATTTGAATAATGATAACAGAGGAATAAAAAATAGGATCTCTAAATGTTTTGATGACCAAAGTGGCTTAGACCACCTCATCTCTCTTTTCTGAGTCTCTTTCTCTCCCCCCAGTGAGAGTAATCAGTGATTAGTGGTGTTGTTAGTGTATGTTTTGCCTTTTTAATGTAGGTAGTCCTTAACTTGTGAACCCTATAGGAAAATTCTGTGTACTTGAATATCTTCTCCTGGTTTCTCCTATCCCTGGGAACTCCTAGCCACATACCTTCTCTTTTCATTTCTGGCAAAGCTGCTATTAAGAGAAACCTCATTCCAATACCATAGTCACTAAAGCAGGAGATTGTGGTCCTCTTTTGTCACTTCTTACTTATTTAGAGCTCAGTGATCTCCGGGTCAGACTCAGGACCAGGACTCAGCAGTATGGTATATAGGCCCGGGGTTGGGTAGGAGGGCTCTAGACAACTCTAAGTGGCAATGGGCTGGACACTTCAGGGCATCCATAGCATGGTTTGATTTTATTATATGCATGAACAAAATGTTGATGTACCACATAAATATGTACAAATATTATGTATCCATAAAAGATTAAAGGAACTTCAGGGCTCAGGGAATTTGAGAGTTCACATATAGTATGGCGACAACTTTAGCCACATTAAGGTTTCTTAGATTCTTTCATGCTAACTACAGACATAGGCAATTGTCTCTGGGGAATGCTCCAGACTGCAGTAGAAATTTGCAGCTGTTGGGTGTTCTATTCACATATAGATAAGACACGGTATGGGAGGTTTGTGCTGCTGGGCGAGTTTGTGTCAGCCTGACCCAGAGGGCAGGCAGTCTGTTTCTGTCT
Organism: Macaca nemestrina; assembly: GCF_043159975.1. NCBI lineage: Eukaryota > Metazoa > Chordata > Mammalia > Primates > Cercopithecidae > Macaca > Macaca nemestrina. The sequence continues at coordinate 77,571,045 of NC_092135.1, read as the reverse complement.
GTCTAAAAGTCAGCGCTGTGACATCTGACACTGATAAGCAAAAGTAATGTTGGTATGAAATTTTAATCCCTAAAAGTTGGCTGCTCATGGGTTATAGCTTTATCGATGTCTCTGATTACATATTAAATAGTTTATAAATTTATTCATGCAATAGATCTTGGAAAATTTTCCCCAGAGGAGGACACTCTTGCCATTTTAAGCAAACTCAAAAATACCTGCTGACCTGATTGTAATCTGTTTATTCATGACATTTAAAGTAGGAGCACAATTTTGTAAATGTACTCACTTTGCAAATTGTAGGCTACAATTTTAATTTGGCATGTTAAAGTATCTTTCATTACACCAGATAAAGTGCCAAGCCCATAGGCTCAGAGAACCTGAAGGTTTTACAGGCAGCAAGTCAGGGAGATTTATTTTGGGTCTTGGGCTGAGGGCTCAGGCTGTCAGCAGGAGCTCATTTATTCATTCACTTATTCAATGGATATTAATGAGCGCCTCCTGTGCTCAAAATACTGTTAAGTAGGTAACAGAATACACAGAAGTATGACATCAGGTTCGGGGTTTTTTGCTTGTTTGTTTGTTTGTTTGTTTGTTTGTTTTTTGAGATGGAGTCTCGCTCTTGTGATCCACGCTGGAGTGCAGTGGCACAGTCTCGGCTCACTGCAACCTCTACCTTCCAGGTTCAAGCTATTCTTCTGCCTCAGCCTCCTGAGTAGCTGGGATTATAGGCGCCTGCCACCACGCCCAGCTAGTATTTGTACTTTTAGTAGAGATGGGCTTTCACTGTGTTGACCAGGCTGGTCTCGAACTACTGACCTCAGATCTGCCCACCTCGGCCTCCCAAAGTGCTGGGATTACAGGCGTGAGCCACCACGCCCAGCCAGGTTTAGGTTTTAAAAGCTCACTCTCGCAGCATTGTGAAGGATGGAATTCAGGAGAGGTAGACAAAGGCAGGAGAGCCAGCCAGAGATCATTACAGTGTTTGGGGGAAGGAGCTGGCTTGAGGTGGGGATGGCAATGGAAAGGAGGAGACAGATTATACCCTATGTGGTTCTTAAACTTCCCCAGGGTTGTGAGCCACTCTTGTCACCAGATGAAAACCTTTGCCCTCTACAGAGAAAGAGTGCATCTGGGCATGAATAAAAATACAGTTTCATAAGGCCTGCCCTTCATCATCCCCATCAGGAAAGTGGGGCACAGGCCTGGATTCTAGAGGTCGCAACTGACACCCATCAATGAGCCCTGCCCTATAGGAATTCAAGAAGGGAGAGCATGTATCAGGCTGGGCTCATGAGAAAGAAAGCTCCACAGAGGAAGGGATACATGAGCCAGGACCTGAGATGAGGATGGGGAAGGCATTTAGATTGCATAAGCAGTCTCCTGGCTTTTAGCACTGTATGAATCTTCATGAACTATAGTGGGAGAACCATAAAGCTCGAGTCTTAAGAGTCGTTAGTTCCCAGGGGCCACCTCAGAACTCTTCCTCGTTACATTAGGTAATAGTGCAAATGAAACCCTTAACATATTGCTTGTTAGGTAGACCTCAGTCAATATTAGTTCTTGTTATCATTAAGTATGGCAAAATACATAAAATATTGGTGGTGTACGGATGTTTCTCCAGATAGATAGTTATTTGACAGCGGTGGCTTCATTGTATCAGCAGTCCCTAGTATTAGGAATAAAAATGGGTTAAGAGCCAGCCCTGGAAGTTTAGCATTTCTCAACCACACTGTCAGAAATTACAAAGTTCTGCTTTGTAAGATTGGGTGTCACAATACATGACTCCTGGAAGTCACAGAATTTGTTCCAGCTGCCGTGCTGAGCCACATTGAAGTTAGATGTTTCTTTCATTTGCTGTAAGTCTAATAAAGTGGTAATCTTATTTTAATGTTTTTCACAAATTCCTCTGCAATTAAAATTCTGACAACTCCTTCTCTGACAAGAATTCTAGAGATGGATGACTCTGCCTCAGCATAAAGCCATCTCTTGCCAATAAATAATAATGGGAAATTATAGTATGTATAAATGTTACATTTTTAAAACAGTTTATAACAAACTTTGAACAAATTATGTGATCCATATGAGATATAACAAAGTATATAAAATGGGACTGTAAGACAGGAAGTTTTATAAAGTGAAATCACCATTTCAAACACACTGTGGTCAGATGCTCAAAGGGATGCTTTTTAGGAAAATAAGAAAAAGGACACACAGCAAGTGTTAGAGTCTGTGAGTAATGAGCATGTTTATTTGATCAGGTGATGGGCTGAGACTTTTTTCATGTTTTATTTTAGTCTAATGCCCCAGTCCTACCACCTATAATTCAGGAAATTATAGGAATAAAAAGTGGCCAAAATTATCTTTGGAATAGTTGGCAACTTGATTTGAACTTTCACAATGAGAGTAAGTTTTTCACCGGAAACGGTTTGAAATATATTTCTCTCTTATTGAGTTTTAAAAGATTTGTGGCTTATAGAATATATAACAAAAGGCAGCTTTTCTGTTTCATCTATTTTTGGTAAATATCAACAAGTTGGTAATTTTGATGCAGAGCATGTTTTGCACAGTGACTGTGTGCATGCAGTTTGTGGTCTGACTGTGATCTAGCCATATGATGGTAAAAGTTTAGGACCTAACTGGTAGGGCTGTTCTGAGGTTTAAATTAGATAATTGGGTATAAATCTTGGCACAGGGGCTGAAGATAGCAATCATTCAAGCAAGGCAAGTGAACTGCTAACATTACCTTCATCGAATGCTGGTGGCACTAACAGAGATCTTCAAAATATCTTAGATCATCTAAATATCCATTTAGATCATAGAATGGATTATGCCTGCTTTCCTATATAGCAGTTAGAAGCCAAACTGGAAGCAAACTCCAAGATTTCAGATTCCATATTCTTTTTGCCAGACTAGCAGTTCTCAAATATGATTAAACTTGAGTATCATCAGGGAAAATAGTTGTGGGGTGAGGGGCGTTTTGTTTGTAAGTGTAGAGTCTTCTCAGAGAATCAAATTAAGCAGGTTTAGAGTGGTGCTCGGGATTTTGAATGTTTTTAACATTTATAAACATAACATTTATTGAAGTATCATCTGTGAGCTAACATTGTGCTGTATGATTTCTTTTCATTTTTTAATAATAAAATGGACTTTTTTGAACTAGGAGTTTTAACACATATGTATAGAGATTCATGAAACTACCACAATCACAATTCAAACAGTTTCATCACTCTAAAAACTTATTTTATTCTATACCCTTGTACTTACTTACACTGTCTCTCCATCCCTAACCCTCGGCAACCACTATGCTCTTTTCCACCACTATGGTTTTACCTTTTCCAGAATGTTACATAAATTGAATCATACCGTATGCTACCTTTTGAAACTGGCCTTTCGCTTAGCATAAACTCTTTGAGATTCATCCTTGTTTTTGCAGGTATAAATAGTTCATTTCCTTTTTTATGGCTGAGCAGTATTTCATTCCGTTTGATACCACAACAGAACTAGATGAGTGGTCCTCAGTAACAACCTGGAATCTGAAACTGTATCAGCAAATTTTCGTACTTTATTCCATTAAATGCATTGGCCTGTCTGCATTTTGAATGGATCTTTTAATTATGATTCTGTAATTTCTCACATTGATCGTTTGAAGAATATTAGTTTTCTGAAACACACAGAGCATCTAAATGTTGATATATTTCCTTATGTAATACTGAAAAAAAATCACATTGATTGACATCATCATCAATATTATCAGAAAAGTGTTGTTAAGTAATACTTATCAGTAAGTATTAAGTATTGAGAGGTTTTCAGGCTCACTGTGGTGAATACTAAAGTTGCTTGAAAGTCCAAATGTTGTAATTGACCAAAAAAAAAAAAAAATAGTTTCCCTTGAAGTGATAGATTCACTTCATTTATTTTTGAGACAATGTCTGTCACATACCCAAATCTTAATAACCATAGTTTGTCTGTGAATCACTGTTTTGAGTGAAGATTGTGTTCCATGAGAAAAGGAGCTAGGTCAGCTCACAACTGAAACAGTCATTCCAGGGCTTTTTGTTGAGACAGTCATGATACTTCCACACACAGCAGAGATACTTAGTGCATACTTCCCATTTTGCCACACAGAATATTCAAAAGATGTTTACTGAAGGGTTGAGATTTAATGAAATTAATCATTTTTACTACTTTATCCAAGGACATTCTTAAGAGAAATTTCCTTTTCTGTTTAAAATTGTAACTATATGGTGGTAACGACAAAAACTATTAGTAGCTTGGCAGCTCTGCCTTTACTCTTCCTAAGGTACCAGCAGTTTTACACACTATTGTTTTTGTACCATCAGCACAAATGGTAACACAGTGAGAAAGACAAATAAAAACAGTGTTATTATGAGAATAGTTTTCACTTTGCAGACCTTCTGAGGGTGTCTTGGGACCCTTAGGGATCTACAGACTATGCTTGCAAAATTGCTAGATTATGCTTCATGTTGGTTCAAACAAGAATAGCTAAGATCAATATAGAAAATAGTTTCTATGAGGAAAAACAAGACGAATGGAGTTGTTGAGACAGGAGAGGACACGGATGAAGGTGTGGCTTGATTCATGTCTTCAGGCGTATGAGTTAGTTGAAGATCACTTTTCTCCACGTTTGAGGATGTAAATGAAACTAGAGGAAGAACATTATTGACCATTAGAAGGGAAGCTGGTGTGCCTTATGCCCTAGAGATCTTCAAGACTCCCATTTACTCCCTTAAGGCATCTATTATTTTAAATATCTGAAGGTAGAAGACAAGACCAAATGATTCCGTGAGGTTCTAATATTGTGATTTTTGTGGTACTAAGGATGTGTGGCTTATAAGTATACCTATCTTTACTGTAGATATTTTTTTCTTTCAAACCAAAGTTTTCAATATCTCTGAAAACTCAATTTCATTCTAAATCAGCCTTCAGTTTCATATGGTTTCTCAGAGCCCCTTGCAAGATGCTGTACTTAATAACTTGCCTGTTACAATTGAATCAAACTTTGAGACAGACAGTGCCACTAAGGGAGCTACACGTTGTTCCCACACATGCTAAGGAATAATGGGAAGCAGATAATCATTAACAGATGTACCTTCTTCCCACCTTCATCAAAAGCATCTCAGGACACAAGAGAGCCTCTGATCATTGTCCATTCTACACCGTGGCATCTGGGACAAAAGGGCTCATCCTTCCTTTAGCTCAGCTACTTCAAGGGCTGAACAAGATTTGCTCTGGTTGGTAAGATTTCCCTACAGGGACAAGCTGGCTGTAAATTGATTTTTTTTAAGGGCTATGTCATAGAATTAAAAGTATCACAAATAGATTCTGAATATTTTGGGACCATAGAGGTTCAATTTTGTTGTATGCATGTGAAACATAATGCTTTTAGGGGAGAAAATCTAAATTATATTTTATATTTCTAAAATGGTAATTTCCAAGAGTCCATTTCTGCTTCAGGAAAAGTCCTACAGTTTGTCCCTTGAACTAACAAGCTGAAGTACAGCTGCAAACAAAAGTTATATTTCATTAGGAAAAAAAGCTGTCAGAAATTATTAAAGTCTGGGAAATGAAACGGTAAATGCACCTTAGCCTGTATAAAGAGACTTGGAGAAATAAGTTCTATTTCAGTTGTTTTGCCTGCAGAAAAATATAACTGCATGGGGAAGGTGTGAGAAGGGCAATTAAAAGTGAGTGGGTGACATTGAAGTGGCAATAACCAGACTGATTAAAAAGATTAGAATGTCGTTCCTTCAGGCTGAAAAAACAAAGGAATATGATTGAAGACTATAAAACTTTGTAGCATATGGCTAGGACCAAACACACCTGTTCATCAGATCTCTGTAAAGCAGCACAGAGAAATACCTGTGGAGTTCTAAGTCAGAAAATAAAATATAATAAATAGTCTTTTTTATGCAGTGGTCACATTATGGAAATAATGTAGATACAGACCTCTAAAAAAAGATTCAAAGAGGATTTAGGAAAATTTGTGCTTAATAGATCCGTAATAAAAGTTAAGGGAAAATAACTCTTTTCAGAGAGAAAGTACATCCATAACTGAAACTGGAAACCAGAGAAAGGAATTTTGCACCAAATGATCCATGTGTTTGACATAGGTGGTGTTTATTACACCATTGTGTTCACAAAGAAGAAACTAAAAATTGTTCAGGCTAACGTTAAAATATGTTACTTAAGTTTTGTTGTTGTTGTTCTGGTTTTTACTCAGTTAACTAAGCATAATACCAAACGGGACCTACTGAGTTCATTAGTTTATTCCACTGCTCCCCATAAGCTGTTTCAAAGCAGCGGTTGTCTTATTCTTTCCACTTAGCAATTTGCTGATCATCCTTTTCAAACTGAATTTAAATGACTCCCATTATAATTTCCTTTTTATTTTGATCAATTTCAAACCAAATCCTACTGCAAGAATAGTACAAGAAAACACCCATATACTCCTTCATACAACTTTATTAAATACTAATTTTTCCACACTTACATTTGTTTTCTTACCCTCTAGAACTCTATAGAATGTTGATTAATGTGTCATATAGTTTTGTTCATACATTTATATATCATTAATACGTATATATACTCATGCTGAATCATTTGAGAATTATTACAGATAACAAGACACTTCACTCCTAAATTCCTCAGCATGGACATCCTAAGAACAAGAACATTCTCTGCAAAATACCTGGAAATATTGACAAAGTAGTAGTGATAGAGTACTGCTATATAGCACACAGTTTTGTCATGTTTCCTCAATTACTACAATAATATCATTTAGGTAATTGTTTTCCAACCTAGGATCCAATCCAAGATTATGCACTATATTTAATGATCAGATCTTTGTGATCTCCTTTAAACTAAACAGTTCTTCAACTTTCGTTATTGTTGTTCTGTGTAACATTTACATTTTTCAAAAATCCAGGCTATTTGTTTTGCAAAATGTCCTTCCTTTTGGATTTGTTTGATTCTTTCCTCATGATTAGATTAAGATTAAGCATTTTTGACAAGCTATCTTTACAGGTAATGCTGTGTCCTTCCCATGGTCATTCTCAGAGTATGTAAGATTGTCAATGTGTTTCATTACTGACAATGTTAAGATAAAGATAGTGTCTGCATGATTTCTTCATTGTAAAGAAGCTTCTTAAAAATGCAAATGTAATCTGCACAGTGATACTTGGAAACTGTGTGAATATTCTGTTTCCCAGATTTTTCCCGAGTGGTTTTAATATCCATTGATGATCATTGCCTGAATTGGCTATTACATGTGACAGTGAAATTCTACTTTTCTATTTCTACCATTACTTTTACATTTATTAGTTCATTTTTCTGGCTTTCCCTCCTTCCTCTACCCTTAAATTTTTTAGAATCACTGTGTACTTTTGGATATACTTTTTCTTTTTTATTATACCTTCTTAACATGATAATTTTGTTTTTTCTCAGATTTATTAAGGCATAATTGGTAAGTAACTTTATAGAGTGTATAATATTATATTTTGATATCTGTATACATTGTGAAATGATAAAATCAAACTAACACACACATTCGTCAACTCACATACTTATTTTTTTGTGGTGAAAAGATTTACAATCTACTCCTTTAGCAATTTCAAGTGTACAATACATTATTATTAGCTGTAGTCACCATGCTATACAATAGATCTCTGGGACTCCATCCTGTCTAACTAATCTTAATACCCTTTGACCATTTTTGATCATTTTATTTTTTTCTTTTCTTTCTCTCCTTATTTTTCTTTTTCTTTTTATTTTTTTTTTTAGACAGGATCTCACTCTGTCCCCAGACTGGAGTACAGTGGCACCATCTTGGCTCACTGCAGCCTTAACCTTAACCTTCTGGACTCAGGTGATCCTCCCGCCTCAGCCTCCTGGGTAGCTGGGACTACAGGCACATGCCACCATGCTTGGATCATTTTTTCGTATTTTTTGTAGAGATGGGATTTTGTCTTGTTGCCCAGGCTGGTCTCAAATTCCTGAGCTCAAGCAATCAGGCTGCCTCAGTCTCCCAAACTGTTTGAATTACAGACATGAGCCACTGACCCTGACCATTTCTCAATTCAATAGTATTATAATCTAGTTTTGTAATTTTTCATTTTGATACTCAAATTGTACCAAATGTGATCATCAGCAGGAGCCCTTCTGAGTTGGCTTGTTTCTTTTTGACTTGTCCTCGTCAGTTTCAGCACATCCTCCATGGTACATTCAGATGTACATCTAGATACTTCAGCCCTAACTTGGTCCCATCCCTGGTCCCTTTTAGTAGGGAGGGAATGGTATTCAGAAACCCTGGTCTAGATAGTAGGTTTGCTTATTGCTCCTGGAGTGGCCTGCTTCTAGGTCCTTTCAGTGGGTAATAGAACGAACACATGCATACACAGTAGTATTATAGCTATATGGTATAGTGTTGCTATATTGCTACCATCAATTTCATTTCAGCGTTACTGGGTCTGCATTTCATATTTGCATTTCCATTCTCCCAAGTAATAATCCTGGTACACCACAATATCAACATATTTACTTATTTCCTCAGTCCTACAACACACACCAAATAGTTTCAGATTTGCTACACCGGGACTGCTACCAGCAACAAACTTACTGAGCCAGATTTGAAAATTCTTAAAATTCTTTTTGTCCTTAGAATATTTGTCTCTCTCCATATAGTCAGAAGACTTTTAAAAAACAAACATGTAAATTAATTATTCCTTTTTCTTCTCACAGGTTGATACAGGCTTAGGGGTTTTGTTGTCATTATTGTTTTCAGTTGATTTTGTTGTGATAAGAACACTTAATGTGAGATCTACACTCAACAAATTTTAAGTGCACAATATAATATTGTAACTGTAGGTACAATGTTGTACAGAAGACCCCGAATTTATTCATCTTTCATAATCAATTTTTCTCATATTTGTTTTTTAATATAGTCTATTGAAGAATGTTTTCCAACATTATTGATTTAATCTGTTTTGAATATGCACATAAATGCTGCTTTTAAGTGATAAGAAACCTAAATGTTACATTGCCAGCTATATGAAAATCCAGTCCAAATTCAGTGTTGTCTTCATACGTGTGATCTATTTAGAAACTTAAGAAAGAAAAAGCATAAATAATTTTTCTTTCTTGTACTAACAAAGATTTTAATTATTATTACCTCTCCAACTTTAATATCAAGAGTTTTTTTCAAGTATACTAATACTGCAAGGCAATATGGAGTAGTGATTAACAATCTGTCTCTGGGATTAGCTTGCCTAAAGGCAAATCCCGGTCTCCACCCCACCCCACATTTGCTAGTTGCAACCAGGTCAAGTTTGTTATGCTTTCACTGCCTTGTCCTCTTCATCTGCAAAATCAGGATACTGCAGGCATTCGGTGCAATGCCTGATGAATAGTAAGTCCCAAATAAATGTTACCTGTGATTTCAGTGGTGGTGATGTTCAATTTGAAACTGTATTCTAGATATTCAGAGTTCCTAATACTAAATTTAAAGACTTTTTTTTTCCTTGGTAACTGGGCCTTCTGTGGGTTTGGGAGCTGTTTGCTTTTCTCTATCTCAGTTCTTTTGATGCATAACGATAAGTTAAAGCTTAACTAGAAGTGTTGGCATTGGGAATGACCTTGTCCTTGTGTTGAAGTATCTGAAAAATAAAAATAAAAATTCCCCCTGTAAAATCCCAGTCAGTTGCTGTCACTGGTCCTGGAGCAGGCTGTCTGTGTCGGGATGCCAAGCATTACTGCCACTATAATCACTGAGGCATCTGCCAGAGATCTCATGGCTGAAAACTAGGTAGGAAAGTCTGTATTATATCTAATAATAGCTCTGGAAACTTTCCTGAAATATTTGCTGGCAACTCCCAGGCTTGACAGGCATAGATTACTACAACTAAAGCAAGGACATCATTTCTACTGTTGCTAGTGAGTATGCTAGAATACTAACCAAAATAATAACTAGAAATTACTTGCTATGAGTTCTTTATGTTTTTAGTTGTAGTGCTCTTGGGTTTCAGCCAAGAGTGGCTAGATATATTTATATAGATGTATTTTTAATACACAAACAGCTCTTTATAAGCTATAGATTCATATTAACTATTCACTCCACCAATGCAATAAGAAAAAAATGATCTCAACACAATTACTCTTTTGTTCCACAAACAGTGCAAAAGTATTATATGCTTGGTTTCTGTGTGTGTGTACTGAGGACCCCTGAGGATGGAGTCAAAGAGTCAAAGCTAAATGTTCAAGGAGTTGTAAAAACATTCTAGATAGGAAGGTCAAAATGCTTTGATTAACCATTGGAAATTCAACAGTGAGGTGATGATTCTCTCCAGACAAATGATTAGTGTGAAGCCAATGAAGCTTAAACTTCAGAGCCCCTCACTTGTATGGGTTCTTCCAAGGCCCTGTGAGGGCCTGAGAAGTATGTCTGTGTGATCATATGTTTTCGTAATATTTGCTAAAGTGAGGTATTTTAACCACAATTGGTTAAGACAACTGCTTCGTTCCATTCCAGCTTTTCCTTCATTTCACTTTTCCTCGTGTTGGAGGTAGGTAGCTTTGGGCAGAGGAGATATTGGGGGTAGCTTTGGGCAGAGGAGACTAAGGGTTGGAGACACATTTACTCAGAGTTTAGTAGGATATGCATAAAGTCTGCAGTCACTTCTGTGTATAATTAAGCTATTGCCAGCTATGCCAGTGAAGGAGTGGCTTCTAGATTCTACCACACACTCAGCTGACTCTCCCAGCAAGGCCAGTGGCTATGTTGTATTATAAATGTACCCTACAGCACCCAGTCCTAGAAGTATATAGTCAATAAATGAGAAATGGTTATTACAATGTACAGAACCAGAAGCTATTCTGTGGAAAATTTTCCATCACCAAACATGTAAACTTGTAACTGGACGATTTTGTTCTAAGTGATCTCTAGTAAAACTGTAAGTTCTCACCTATCAAAAATATACTAGATAATATACTGGTGTATACAATTATAAATTCATCATACATTTTTTCTTTGGGGGGTAGTTGCTTAAAATAGAATTTATACATTTTATAAAATTTTATGTGATTTTAAAAAATTTTATAGGATAAAATTTCTGATAAGGCACAAACTGTAAGAGTCCTACAAATAAGAGAATGTTTCTGTAGGTCACAAGTTCTTATGTGTTCCAATATCAAAAATTTAAGTCTGGTCAATCATACCAGAGGAGAGCCTGAATTATCTTTCTCATATCACTATAGAGTGATATCACAAAATTATTACAATATGAAAAGGGGATCAAAGAGTAGGCAACCAAAAAATGTAGGAATAATGTAGAAGTGTAACAGGCAATACATTTATAAAAATATTATTTTTCATATTTTTTGATTTCTGCATTTTTCTAACTTTTTTATATTTAAATAACTTGCTATAATTTCTTTCCCTCAACCTTAATAAATATTCACTTTCTTGCCTAATTTTGTATTTGGGATTTCATGTTAATTTTCTTTTTTTATTATTATTATACTTTAAGTTCTAGGGTACATGTACATAGCATGCATGTTTGATACATAGGTATACATGTGCTATGTTGGTTTGCTGCACCCATCAACTCATCATTTACATTAGGTATTTCTCCTAATGCTATCCCTCCTCCAGTCCCCCACTGCCTGACAGGCCCTGGTGTGTGATGTTCCCTGCCCTGTGTCCAAGTGATCTCATTGCTTAATTCCCAACTATGAGTGAGAACATGCAGTGCTTGGTTTTCTGTCCTTGTGATAGTTTGCTGAGAATGATGGTTTCCCGCTTCATCCATATCCCTGAAAAGAACATGAACTCATCCTTTTTTATGGCTGCATAGTATTCCATGTGGTACATGTGCCACGTTTTCCTTCTTTTTTTTTTTTTTTCAAGACAGAGGCTCGCTCTGTTGCCCAGGCTGGAGTGTGGTGGTTTCTCCCCATCTTTGTGGTTTTATCTACATTTGCTCTTTGATGTTGGTGACCTACAGATCGGGTTTTGGTGTAGATGACTTTTTTGCTGATGTTGATGCTATTTCTTTCTGTTTGTTAGTTTTCCTTCTAACAGTCATGTCCCTCAGCTGTAGGTCTGTTGGAGTTTGCTGGAGCTCCACTCCAGATCCTGTTTGCCTGGGTATCACCAGCAGAGGCTGCAGAACAGCAAATGTTGTTACTTGATCCTTCCTCTGGAAGCCTAATCCCAGAGGGGCAATGCCTATATGAGGTGTCTGTCGGCCCCTACTGGGAGGTGTCTCCCAGTTAGGCTAGATGGAAGTCAGGGACCCACGGACCCACTTGAGGAGGCATTCCGTCCATTCTCAGAGCTTAAACGTCATGCTGGGAGAACCACTGCTCTCTTCTGAGCTGTCAGACAGGGATGTTTAAGTCTGCAGAAGTTATCTGCTGCCTTTGGTTGAGCCATGCCCTGCCCACAGCGGTGGAGTCTAGAGGCAGTAGGCCTTGTTGAGCTGCAATGGGCTCTGCCCAGTTTGAGCTTCTTAGTCACTTTGTTTACCCACTCAAGTCTCGGCAATGGTGGATGCCCCTCCCCAGCCAGGCTGCCGCCTCGCAGTTTGATCTCAGACTGCTGTGCTAGCAGTGAGCAAGGCTCCATGGGTGTGGGACCTGCTGAGTCAGGTATGGGAGAGAATCTCCTCGTCTGCCGGTTGCTAAGACCTTGGGAAGAGCACAGTATTTGGGCAGGAGTGTCCCATTTTTCCAGGTAGTCTGTCACAGCTTCCCTTGGCTAGGAAAGGGAAATCCCCCGATCCCCTGCGCATCCCAGGTGAGGTGATGCCCCTCCCTGCTTTGGCTCACCCTCTGTGGGCTGCACCCACTGTCCAACCAGTCCCAATGAGATGAACCAGGTACCTCAGGTGAAAATGCAGAAATCACCCATCTTCTGCATTCATCACGCTGGGAGCTGCAGACCGGAGCTGTTCCTGTTCAACCAACTTGGGATTTCATGTTAATTTTCAAAAAGAGCGTACCCCACAAATTGTTTAGACTTCAGGTCTCTGAAAATCTGAATTTGCCCAATGCTCTATTCATATATAAAGGATGCATACAGGGTAGCTTTTTAGACAGCCACTCATATGCTTGAGGTTATCAATAAAGAGTTAGATTATGAGTAAAGATTATATTGTATACATTACCATGACAGATCCTGTAATAAATTGGCAACATTTGCTCTAAGTAATAAAATTTCAGATGCTGGCTGACAGTACTCTGTATGTGTCATCTGTGTTCTGTGAGTGCTTGGCCTGTTCTGGTTGAGAATTTCTCCTGAGACACAATCAGTTTCAATGGTGGGCAGAGCCGCTTCCCATTGTAAGAAATCAGGCTCCTAAAAATGTCTGTTTCTAGGACTGAGTCTGGAAAGTTATAAGAACCTGGAATATACCTGAAAGCAAGGAAGCCATCAACAGTGCTGGGGTCATATCAAAAAGACACAGGAAATAATTTCCAAGAATCAAAAAAATAGTGTCTACAATTTATGGAAACATATCAAATATATTAACATTCATTAGTGCATAATGATAGCAAAAAGTTTTTAAAAAAGAAAATAAGCTTTCTGTTACCCTTGAAGGATATGAGGGTATAAATTCATTCTGTAAACTAGTTAGTAAAGGGAAAGAAAACATTTATGCTGTCATTCCTGTACAAACTGTAATTCAGGTTAACCAAATAGTTGATACATAAAATGTCTGCTCTACAGAAGCATTCCAGCCACTACATGGAGAAGGAAAAAAAGACCTAAACCATCACTCTTTTGTCACCCTTGCTCAAATAATGAATCTAGGAAATGATCATCAATTACTGCCCATACAATTAGATGAAAGGTTGATGGAGAATTTTTATAGGATGAATTAGGATGAGAAGACCAAAACCTACTAATTAGCAAAGAAAGACAGCAGAAATTACTCACCTTCTGATGTGATATAGAAGTACAACCCCACTCATGAAATATACTTGCCAAAAAATAGGACATAAGTCTGATCAAACCTCTAGGTCTACCAATTTTCAAGAAACTCGGAAGAAAGAGGGAGATGTCACATGATACCATGGAAACCAATCAGCAAAATCCAAAATGTAAGACATGCTGCAGGACAAATGACTCAAAGAAATGGCAAAAGATAAAAAAAGGGGGAGGACTATCAAAAAATTAATTAACAGATTAAAATAAATTAATACTTAAAGACATTTCATCCAGATGCTCTGGATCTTGATTTGAAGAAAGCAACTTTGTGAACAAGAGCTTTGAGGGGGTCAGAGAAGGTTAAATATGGACCAATTATTAGATAATATTAAAGAATTACTGATAATTTTAACATGTGATAATAGTATTGTGATAATGTTTAAAATGAGCTTGTCTCTTAGAAATACAAACTGGTGTATTTACAGATAAAATGATATAATGTCTGAGAGTTCTTTGAAAATAATCCAGCTGGGGAGAAGAAAAAAAAAACATGTTTGAGAAGTACAGTGAAATACGGTTGGCCATATGTCGATAAATATTAAATCTGGATAATGGAGTCATGGGGATTTATATTATTATAACTACTTTTAGGTAACTAAAATCTCTAAGTTTGTTTCATGGTAGGCAAAGAGACATAGAAAGTAAATGTGGGAAGAAAATGCTGAAATATACTCTAACCACACTTTCTTGCTACTATTTGTTTTTGGGAAAAAAAAAAAAACTTGATCAACAGAAACACCCAATTTTGACATTTGTAAAATATTAAATACAAATATTATAGGCAGTTGTGTACTAGTAAATACCTCTCTGAAGGAAAAAGATGTGATTTGTAGCATTTACCAGTTTGCAAGGTTTGATTACTCCCACCAAGGCTGATTTCAAGCTATTGATGGGACCTCATGGAATGTGGAGTTGAGAAGAGATGTGTACTCTGAGCAGCCAGCTCCAGCCCACATCTGGAGAGACAACAGAGAAGCATTAGTTTCTGGAATCAGATTATGGATCTTGGGTAAGATCCCAGCTCTAAAGTGAACCCTCTGTTTCCCCTTGTTCAGCTGTTTTTCTGAGCATTAGTTTCCCCCTCTTAAAATGGGGATAATTCCTACTACATTAAGACAAGGATTAAATCAGATCATCTATGTTGTGGACCTAGTATGGTTCCAGTTGCAGTGAGTGATCCTTTGTGCTAATATCGTTTCTTCTCTTCAAGTTAAAACAGAAGGGAAAACTCTTGGTCTGGGGCAGTTTCAAAGTTTCAAATGAAGGGAATGAAGCTGATCATCTTTTCAGAAGGCTTCCTGCCCAGAATTTCTATAATTAGTTAAAATTACAGGTTTCAGGCACAGTGTCACAAACCTACCAGAAACTCACGAAGCTCTAATTTGGTTGGATATTAATTGGTAGGCTGAGAAGTGAATGTGATATGATTGTAGCTAGAATAGAACTATTTGTTAAAGGTAGGGGTTTCTGCCCAATGTGATCTGGAATTGCAAGTACACAGTAACAATTAAGTATTATCTTAGACTTGACATGGTAAAAAGATTATAACTTTCCTAATCTTCCTCTGGGGAATGCTGAGGCCCAGATGAGATGTTTCTGGCATGAATAAGCCTAAGGGTTACATTGAAACATTGGAAGTGTTTCCAATCACAATTTTGATCATGTTTCAACAGAATTATTACTAACAGCATTTTACTTCCCAAATTCTTTAAGTTGGGTGATTAACAATGTCTCAGTTCATGAAAGAGGGTTGGGTCTTTTTTTCTTTTGCTTTGTTTGCTGAATAATTTATTTATTTGGTGAAGAAATCTAAGGTTAACGTAATCACTGATGAGTCACTAATAATGCAGTTTTCAAGATTACTGAATTATATGCATATATAAATGTTTTTCAGTTTATTATAACTCAGGCTAGAGAAAAGCTGAATTATAGTTAAGCCCATTTTTAGAATCTGCAGACACTAATACTAAAAACATTTGAAATTTGATTTACGTGTCTGGGTTGATGTGTTCCTACTGGGAATACAACTTAAGGATGTATTTTCCCCTCTAAGGGAGAGTTGCATGACTCATAAATCTACATATTTTGGATTTCTGAGCAAATACTTAGGAGATAAGAAGCAGTATGCTGTATCCTCCATCTGAGGCAGTGTGCTGTATCATCTATCCCATCTCCTTTGATCTTTAAAAGAAGAGTTTTTCCTTCAGAAAATTAAAACATTTGGCCATTGGAAATTTGAACTTCCTGTTTTCTTAAAACAGTGCTATTTATGATAAATTAAATGGCTCCTAAGAAGTATGTTTTAAGAAAGAAAATTGAACAAAATAGAGAATATTGTGTGCCAAACATAGAAAAGATACTGTTTTGTGAAACTTACGTTTTAGGTGTGTATACATTCTGAGTTGTGAAGTAAATTTTATTTCTGAGGCATGTTAAAACATCGAAGCTTTAAAATGTACAATAAGAAAAGTTACTGAAAATAAAATAACAGTTCTCCATTTTGTGATCCATACATCCTTGAAATTTTTTAAATCAAATCATCCTAGATTTAGAAGGGGGCAGGGTACTACTGCCTAGGCATTAGGAGATGGCAGAGAATGAGAGGGGAGTTGCACTCTTTGGGAGACATGTTTGTGATGCATCTTGTGTCTGTTTTCATTTTATCCTTTTAGGCAGGAAGGATCTTACTACATGACCTGTCCATCCATTTTATATTTATATAGATATATACATAATTTATATACACATACATAATTTAATACAATATAGTTATGATATCGTATTCCTTGTACCAACCCTATTATCTCAATTATATTTCAAGACTTTTGAGGTCAGGGCCTTTGCCTTAGGGATCTGGCATCTTTCCACACATCAAGCACCTCACACACACAGTAGTATATACTTACTAACTGATTATTGTTAATAGTGAAAATAGCAAAAGTTCACCCGACATTATTTAGCCACCTTAAATCTGTTTAAATATGTATACATATAAAAGGATTGCAGAAGCTTATTAAGGCATGAATAAATAAGAAAATAATGGCTGAATTGTCAATAAAAATAAAGAACAATAATATATAAAAATATACACATATGTAAACATATATGTATTTATATATCATTAAAATAAGTAAGGCTAGTGGAAAAATATAAATAATCAGGCTCTAAGTTCTTTCAAAGTTCTGTCTCTCTCAGTCTTATTCTTGCATCTGAACTTCCCAGTAGGCAAAGTGAAAAGGAATATATATCAGTTACATTAATACTTATTAAAGAAAAAGAGAGAGACTCTCAGGGAAAATAAAGATTTTCGTTGTATACATGGCCAAAAATCATTTCTCACATGAAGTTTTATGGAGGAGACAGTGAGTCTGGACTAGAAAATATCTACATCACCACTCAAGGTAATGGATTTTATTTCTCGGTTTCTTCTGCTCCTCTGTAAATGCTGAAGACTAAAATCCAGCAATCCATAAGGAGACAGGAGGTTATAGTCCAGTATAGAATCTTTTGCCTATTCTAATGATATCACTTAGAACATTTAAAAGAAATTGTTCGAACAATTCTCCCCAGATGCTACCTATCACAACCAGAATTTAATGGAACTGGATGGTAGAGAGGATAAGATTACATTCCCTAGCAAGGGCCTAGATGATAGGTATTTATGATTGTTGGTTGAAAGCAAATTTATCTGCTTTAGAAAAAAACATTACTAGGGGTTCAGGTCAATAGCCTTTGGTAGAAATTAGCAAGTTAACCAACTTCCCTATCTGAGTGACGGGATGAGCAATTCTACCTCCACACAAAGATGGGCCATTCTGCAACAAATGTTTTGAAGGCTTGAATCCACAGTATTGTTTCAGAGCAGTTTCAAAGCACATGGGAATAATATTTACTCATACTTTGCTTTGTCTCTTCTCTAGATTACTGCTAATCATCAGCTTTTGCTCACTCTAGTAGTACTATTCTTGCTTCATGTATGTCAGGAGGTCCTATTACTTTTCCTACAACAATCCACAATTGAGTTAGCAGTAAACTAGAAAGACAGAAGACCTAGTATTTGGAGCACCAAACAGAAATATTAGAATGGTCAGGTATTTGTGAAATGTCTACTTTGTGCAGGGGTGGAAGAATCACTTTTATACCTTGAAAGTTCATAGTAAAGAATGTCCTAGTAAAGATAAGCCACAAAATGCAGATGATGGTGGGGAGTTCCAGACCCTTCTGGGAGGAATCACTATAAGAAGCCAGGGATTAAGCACAGCTGATGGGGTACAGGGTGTTGGACTTGGGGCAGTGGAAAGATAGCAAATACCTGGAGAAAAGAGATAAAGGTGTATATATAGGAAAGACCTGGTAAATGTTACTGCTAATTTACTTGAAGTGCAAGTAGGCTCTTAAAAATGAGAGGTGAGAGAGAAGGGAAGGGATGATGAAATGAGTTGTCCTTGGGCTGGTTCTAGTGAACCTAAGGAGAGGTGATCTTCGGGAAAGCATAGAAACAACTACCAGGCTGCCACTTTATTTAAAAATTATGGTTGCAGATGAAAGCCCCTTTAGTAGGAAACATAAGATATTTGTCTTTTTTAAGTCTAACAACTCTTTTGAAAAAGAAAATGTTTGGCTATAATTTATTTGTAAAATCAGAAGGTTTAGTTGTTAGCCAAGAAACTGACTGGCTGTTTGCAGCAGAAAAGAAATTTGTTGAAAAGGCCTCGGGGA
Organism: Macaca nemestrina; assembly: GCF_043159975.1. Taxonomy (NCBI): domain Eukaryota; kingdom Metazoa; phylum Chordata; class Mammalia; order Primates; family Cercopithecidae; genus Macaca; species Macaca nemestrina. The sequence goes on along the minus strand of NC_092135.1, from coordinate 77,552,321 downwards.
ACTCACAGAAACACCAGAAGCCTGCAGAACCAGGTTCAGGACATTGGAGAAAGCAATAGTAAGCAGGGAAGTAGAACCAGAGCCTGGATTCATGCCATGAAACCCATCTGGTAAGAGCAGGGCTGCTGGTGCCACTAAACCCTGCCTACCACAGTTGCACCCCACCATGGACTACACTCCTGCCCCCCGACTCTTTCCTGGAGATAGGATGCATCTGCTGCTACTCTGCAGTCTCCAAAATGGCATCTTCCCTGTTCCTGCCTCTTGATATCACTAGTTTAGGATTTATGGGGTAGAGGAGCAGGGAAGGGAGATAAAATATGTCTGATCAGCTGAGTCTGTCATGTACTCACATCTTAGCCTCGAGGATCACTGAGAAAGTGAGAGTTTAGCCATTTGTGCTCTCATAGTCGGAAGTGGACTTTGTCTTCTCTCAAAACTCATTAAGGTGCAGAATTCCTCAGACAGACATAGGTTTAAATTCTGGGAATCAAGGTTAAAAAAAAATACAAATCTCCACTAGAATTTCCTCTCAAGCTTTCATTTACTCTTGAGTTCTTGATTGATTTTTGGAGCTAACTTCTCTGGACATCCTAGAAAAGGCAATCCAGTGAATCTTGATTTTCTGTTCTAGTTTAAATAATGCAATCCAAACATGCCTCAAGCCATTGCCAGTTTGAAGATCCAGTTAAGCCTCAAGTGCATCACAACTTCTTAGTGCCAAGTGCCAACATTTTCAGTTTTGACATTAAATTTATTCTGTTGTTGGTGCTTATATTTTAAGTGGCATAATTGAAAATGAATCTAAATGTGTGAGATTTTAGCTTGTGTGTGCCCTCTGAAGGCTTTCAGGAAAGCCTCGATAATGATGGTAGTGCACGAACTGGCCCTCACAGGTGCCAGTGGTATAGGCATGTCCCTCCCTTCGCTAGGCACCCTGCCAGCCACCACCGTCCTCTCTACAGCTGTTGCTCTTTCAGAGTATAGGCAAAGCTCCTTTCTGTCTCCTCTTAGTTGACAATGCCAGTTACAGAATTTCATGGCAGACCCCACTCCAATGTGGTAGTTGTACAAGTGGGGACATGGAAAGATCATCAAACTAGTTGTGATTAAAAATTTTTATTCTTATATGTGTTGCTTAAAATAACACAAGGTTCTGAAAATGCAGAGTAAATAACTCCTATAAGATTCTAAAATGCATAGCTGAAACCTAAGTAACTTCTGTAACCCTTCCTGGGAGGGTGCCCTTCCAAGCCATTCTAGCCTAAACTTAGAAAATAAGGTTTATTTTTAACTTTGGTACCTCTCTGAGTTATTCCAGGAAGATTTTTCTTAGGGATTTTCCAGTGTCATTAAATACCACAGACAGAGTATGTGCTGCACAAAGCCAGATTTTGTCTACATTATCCTTGAAGATAAATCCAGGAAACTCCATGGGCTTACTGTTTATACCAGCCCAAGCTAGGCTAAAAGATGTCAGGGTGATGATACATCTGAGAGTGATGACCCTGAATGAGTTCTGGGACTGGACTGTTATACTACATTTTTATTAATAGTTGCACGTCTTGAGATCTGATTCATTTCTAGCCATAGGCCTTTGAGCCTTACTAATTTGCATAAGGGCTCAGAGCCATGCTAATTTTTTCTTTTTATTTGAGTATATTTTGTGTTAAGGGAAAACAAGCAAATAGATTTTTGATAAGCAAATGGTGGCCAGGCTGAGGAGCTGCAACTTGTAACTAAAAAGTTACAGCTTAGTATACAGTGGAAAAGATAAAAATACTGGTAAATTGGTGACTTCAGTGTTTCCCTTGTATAATTTTGTAGTTTTTGCAAGATTCAGAGATGCTAAACTCTCATCATGTTGTCAAATTGAAGGTAACATTTAACATGAAGCAAGTCTTTCTACCATTTTCATCAGTGGCTTAAAAGAAGATAGTGGGTTTTCATTTTGTTTCCAAAGTGATTCTTGGATTTTCAGGTGGCACTGAAAAATGTGATCAATCAAAGGTGTGACATGGAGGTGATTCACTGTCCCCAAAACATAATCCCAAAGGGGCCACTGAGGAGCAGAATTCCAGGTGAAATCTTGTTTCTTATGTGCCCTCTCACCTAGACCTGCTGTAACAGGAAGGAAGTAAAGAAAGGAAGGTAGGGAGAAAGGCAACTTACAGGGGTGTGATAAAACCAGCTCTCAGTGGTTGGGGGAACCAATTGCATGCATTTCTTTGCAAACTTACATTAAGTGACATGTTGATCGTTTAAAATCAGCCATGGTGGGAATAATTTACACTATAGACATTGGCAGTGCTACACATCAGGGCTCCCTCTTCCCAAAGACTTTGTTGTTAACATTTATTCGCTTTCCACTGGTGACCTGCTGTTGAAAGGAACATTGTGTGTCACAACCTTGACATTATTACCACTTCCTGATTCTGATTTTTCAAGGTATGTAAAATTTCTAAAGACCTAGACTATAGTCTATCTTTTTTATACCTTTGCATACTAAAGGTATTCAAGGTTGAGAGAGTAAGTTCTCTATTTTGAAATTATCCAGTATGCATTTGTTTCCTGTGTTATTTTAACTTGCTAGATTTTCTCAATTGCATAGTTATCTTCTTCCCCTCTTTTTTTCTACCCCATTCTTGGTTATCCTTTCATAATTTCTTGGTCTTCTCAGTGTAGACTCTGATACATCATGAAGTATTTATATGCATACCATCTGGTTAGTATGATCCAAGACATCAAGTAGTATTATAGACTCTTTCAATTCAGCAAACACTAACTGAGTATCTCCTTTGCCTAAGACACTGTGCCAGAGAAAATAAAGGACAGTACCTAGTCCTCAAACAACTTGAAATCTAGGGAAAACATCAGACATGTGTACAACTAAGACTAGTGCAGAGCATAATGTGAAAGATGCTTTTTAAAAAAGTACAAAGAAAATGCAAACTGAAGCACAGAGAATAGAGATTATTTTTGAATGCAAAAGTTAGAGAAGGCCTCAGGAATACAGAGCCATCTCAACAAAGTCTTAAATAATTAGTATGCATATTGTAGCTGAACTTTTTAGTTTTTTATGAATATATGACTGTAAGACTCACATTAAAGTAGTTTGTAAATTAATTCATATTCTTTACTGATCTGCCAAAATTAGCTTATTGTCATACGAGTTAGGAAAACTTAGCAAAAATAAGATTTTAAAGTCCTAAATATATGGAACTGACACTAGATTCAGAAGATGCCAATTCAGAGAATGCATTTTTCTCATCTTTGTGCCCTCCTTAGGTTATTCTCAGCGCACTGTTTATAGAAGATCTGTAATAAAAGTTTATAATTACCAATAACTAATTATGTGTCAGACACTTTTACGTTTATGATATTGTCAAAGACTAAAACCAGAAAAGTTAATCTTTTTCAGGATATCACAATGAGAAGAGTGCCCCAGATCCAAAGATCAAAGTATCACTGTAGAGTGGTGTTGCATTAGACTTTTATAGGTAGGAGTCAACAAGTTACAAGTGAGAGGATCTACAGTAGGGATTTTGCAATCAGGGGAAGCCTCAATCAGATAGATGAACAGTAAAGGTTTCTCTCTGTGTCTAGCTAGTTTCTGAGGCAAAAGCAATCATAATCTTAGCTAATCACTCAAGAGACAAAGAGCAGGAAGTTGACTAGGGGCAAAATGAGAAGGGTCTGTGGCTAGCCTTGTCACCAGGTTTAGGCAAAAGGAGAAAGGTCTGTGACTCTGTCAATATTTAAACCACATAGTTACTCTGAAATATATTAACACCAGAAGTCAGAAATTTACATTCAGAAAGGTTGAGAAACTTGCTAAGGTCACGTAGCTAGTAAATGACAGAAGTTCATCCTATATCTTTCTGGCTTTCTCTTTTTATTATGCTGTATTACTCACATTGTGTTGAATTAATGCTTAAACAGTAATTTTTATGGTTAATGTGACTTTTATTTATTTTCTATGTATTTATACACATACTACCTAGTTAGGAAATAATGGTCTTCAGAGAACTAGGTCTAAATGTTTAGAAATTACAGGTGTCTGTTCACAAGCTGGTTTATAATAAGAATGTGCCTCCTGCCCCATAAGAAAATCTACCTTTCGAGTGACTGCATAGGGAGAAATATAGGATTCTAGTGTCTTAATATTTAGAGTGTTTACTTTTGCTATAAATCAATAAGCTGTAGTGATAGAAAGTATCATTGTTTCTTTTTCAGCTCTGCTCTGTGGAACCCTAGAGGTTTTGTGGGAGGTGCTTTGAGATCCTCACAGAAGTTTTTGGCTGGATGGGGGAACAGGACAGGAATCAGGCAGGGCTTAGTTACCCAGCTTCGGCCTAAGCTATTGGGTATACATGTTGAATTTGAAAGTTAAAAAGACTCACTAAAGAAGGTAATAAAAATGTGAAAACTATTAATCTGAGAGAATCAATTATTTTAATAAAACAAAGGAGATATATATATATATATCTTGGAAGCCTTAAGTTTGTAAGTGTATTGGCTATTGCCAGCTTCATGGAGACCCTTGCTGTGTTTTCGATATTCACAGCAATGCAGTGTTTTCATACACCTGAAATGTTCATCAACACAGCAGAGGAATCTAACTTGTCTGGCCTGAATCATTTGGCATCTATTCCATGCTCACATTTTTGTGGTAATTATGAGTGTGAAATGATAATTTGTTGTTGAGTTTTGTCCCGGGGCCGAGTCATTTAATTCTTTTTTTTAATCATATTTTAAAATTTTTTTTGGTAAACGGATCAAGTGTTGTTTCATAGTAACTGCATTATATTCTCTGAACACTGAAGCAAAAATTGAAGCAAAACAAAAGCCACTACACTTCTGTCTGTGCTACCTTCCTAACCATAGTAACTGTGTCTATTGTAAGTACAAGAGAAGAAGGAGTAGTTTAAGCTTAGGATCTGGGGGGCTGCTGAAACCAAGAACTTTGGAGGTACCTTGTCACTACTGGCAACAGGAACGTGGAATTTTTAACTTAGAGGCAAGCAAAGCAAAGTTTAGTGCTTTCCTGATTCCTCTTGTTGTCTTATGCAGGGATAACCTGGCTGCCCCTACTCCATGCATTATATGCCAAGAAGTTCAGGCAGTGACAGGAGATGCTCTCATTAGCTTTCATTCTCTCCATAACCTCCTGGTTTTAGATAGGAGTGTTATGGTTACAGGAAGATGGAAAAATGAAAAATGAGACAAATCACCAGAAGATACCAGAAAATAGAAGAAAATGAGATAAGGAACTATGAACTGGAAAGCAAAACAAGTGAATTATTTGTGGCAGTTAAAGTTTCTAGACATTTTGGAGGAAATTGAATCTTAGGAAACTGTTTTGAAAGGAGTTATGAACATGGATAAACAGGAAAGAGTGACATTTAAGGCTGGGGGACTGCAAGTGCAAAAGCTTACAGTGGGAATGAACCATAGATATTGACCATGAAAAGGTATGTAGGCCTGAGAAATAAGTAGACGAGAATACAGAGGTTGGCAACAGTAGAGCTCAATTTTAGACTTTGCTACTAAAATTATAATCATTAGTAAACTGATAATCTCTCTAAGGTAAGGGATAAAAGGTTTTTTATTCTTATTTGATAAGACTTGGGAATTTAATGTGTATAAGAGTGATCACTTTCTTGGTCCCTGAAACAGGGAGGAAAAATTAGTATTATTAATAGCTAAACTAGGAGCCTTCTAATCACATGTTTCTTTTGCTCCCTGTTTCTCAGGCTACAATTGGCACACATGAGTAATAATAATCAGGAAGAGAGAGTGAGCACAGGAGAAACGTGTGATTAGAAGGCTCCTAGCATAGCTAATGCTAACTTTCCTCCCTATTTAGGGGGATCGAGTTCTCAAGATTCTTATGGGTACATTCTTTAAGAGGAGTTCTCTCTAGAAGGGTTGAAAGTTACCTCTTTGGTATAATGTCCAATATTTGCATAATGGGTACACTAGAAGCCCAACCCCCACCATTATGCAGGTAATACTCATGTAACAAACAAGCATATGTACCCCCTGAATCTACATTTTTTTAAGAATGGTTCTCAAATTGAGGTCCCTGAACTAGCAGCATCAGTACCACATGAGAACTTGTAAGAAATGCCAGTTTTCAGGCCTCCTCCTAGGCGTACAGAAGCATAAACTCTGAGGTGGAACTCACCAATCTGTGTTTTAATAAGCCTTCCAGGTGATTCTTATGAGCACTAAAATCTGAAAAACACTGCCTTAAAGCTTTTTTTTTTTTTCAATATAAAAGTACTCCAGAAAATAGAAAGTTGATGCATTTTTCTTCCAAACTCCTTTTCTCAATGTTTACAATTTTCTGATTAAATCTAGGAGAAATGAAAAGAACCCAATCAGGTGGTTCTAGGCTTTCAACACACACTATTCTCCATTCGATAAAGAAAAGTGTAGCTGTGCTCCAGACCTAAACACAGCAACTGCAAGAGCACCCAGCTGGGGTGCATCAGGTACAGCATCAGCCCCTGCCTTGGATGTGCAAATCCAGGAAGAATATTTTTTAAATCAATTATTAACCCGAGACTCAGAAGTCTTCTGTTTGACAGAGCTTCAGAAACTGAATCATTAATTATATCCAAGACAGACATACAGCTGTTGATGCTGAACTTTAAGAGAATTTAGCAGCTGTTTATTAAATGCCAAGAGATAATTGGTAGTTGCAACTTTGGGGATCAAATAAAAATGGCAAAGGTAACAGACAACACATTAAAAGGGGGACAAGTAGAAATATGAAGGGGGACAAGTAGAAATATGAAGGCTGTGGTCACTAAATGTAAGGAGAATTCAGATGCAGCTTTTTGTAAAGAGGAGGGAGAGTGGAGGGAGAGTCACAGCAAGGAATAAGAGGCAGATGAGAGGAGTGGGAGTCTAACTACAATAAAAACTGATTGATTGGGCCAGGTACGGTGGCTCACACCTATAATCCCAGCATTTTGGGAGGCTAAGACAGGAGGATTTCTTGGGCCCAGGAGTTCAAGATGAGCCTGAGCAACATAGTGAGACCCTGTTTCTCCAAAAAATAAAAAAAGCCAGGCCTGGCAGCATGCAACTGTGGTACCAGCTACTCAGGAGGCTGAGGTGAGAAGACATTTGATCCCATGAGTTGAAGGCTGTAGGGAGCTATGATCACACCACTGCACTCCAGCCTGGGTGACAGAGTGAGACACTGAAAAAAACAAACCTAATTGATTGATTAATATATGTCTTTTCAGAAAGCCCCATCTCTACTAAAAATATAAAAAAATTAGCTGGGTGTGGTGACATGCACCTGTAGTCTCAGCTACTTGGGAGACTGAGGCAGGAGAATCATTTGAACCTGGGAGGTGGAGGTTGCAGTGAGCCAAGATTGTGCCACTGCACTCCAGCCTGGGTGACAGAGCAAGACTCTGTCTCAAAAAGAGGAGAGTAAGACTAGCTATAAAACTATAAAACATACTGTCATAAAGAACCATAAAACATAGATATCCTTGTATTACTAGTAACTAACATTTTGAGTTCTCATTATGTGCCAAGCATTGTACTAAGTACTCCCATTTGATTCCCACGATAGCCGTATGAAATAAACATTATTATTACTATCTCTGCTTAAGAGATGAGGAAACTGAGGCTCTTAGAAGGAAAGTTACACAGCTAATACGTAAGTCTCTAGGATTTGAACCAGGCAATGCTACTCCAGGATCTGAGCTCTTCATATATAAACTCCTCAATTTATCAGATCTCCAAGATGATTAAATACTATTCTATATGCTATCATCCTTTTAAAATACTTGTCTTATTGTTTTCTGATTATAAAACAAATATATGATCATTGCATCTAACTCAGAAAATTCAAAAAGTGTTCATAAAATAAAGATCATTCTTGGTCACATCACCCAGCGATTACTGATGGTAACATGTGCTGTACTTTATTTTTATACTTGGTGCCTCAGAACCATCTAGGGTGCCCTTTAGCAGGAAATCAGCTCCAACCCAGACACTGATTCACTAGGTCTGGGTAAGGTCAAGGCTTGTGTATTTTCAATAAGTACCTCTTCTATATAGAGCCATAGTTCAAGCTCAGGTCTAAAAACATTGTTCTATAACTTACAAGCCTAGCTCTAAAAACACTGTTCTATAACTTAGATTTTCAAAAATTTCTGTGCAGAATATCCTTTATTTAGTTTATCTCTAGATTCTAGAGTGCCTTGATTTTTCTCATTAAAGCTATTTTACTTTAGAACCAGGAAAATGTCTAATACAGAAGTAGTTTTCAAACATTAGTCTGCATCAGGATTACCTAGAGAACTTGTTAAAACATGGGCTATGGGCTGGGCGCAGTGGCTCAAGCCTGTAATCCCAGCACTTTGGGAGGCCGAGACGCGCGGATCACGAGGTCAGGAGATCGAGACCATCCTGGCTAACACAGTGAAACCCCGTCTCTACTAAAAAAATACAAAAAACTAGCCGGGCGAGGTGGCAGGCTCCTGTAGTCCCAGCTACTCGGGAGGCTGAGGCAGGAGAATGGCGGGAACCTGGGAGGCGGAGCTTGCAGTGAGCTGAGATCCGGCCACAGCACTCCAGCCTGGGTGACAGAGCGAGACTCCGTCTCAAAAAAAATAAAAAAAATAAAAAAATAAAACATGGGCTACAGAGTTTCTGATTTGTTAGGTCTGGGATGGAGCCCAATAGCATGCATTTTTAACAAGTTCTGGGATATTGCTTCTCCTGCTGGTACAAGGACCACACTTTAAGAAACACTATATAATAGAGAATACTTCCAAATGAGTTCCTGGTAGAAACTCTTCTTACGGTCTTTGGAAATCCCTTAAGATTCAAGTACAAGATCCTGACCTTGATGCCATCATTTAGAAACAAATTTAGTGACATCTACTAGCATGATTAATATCATCCCTTCCTCGGGAACTCCATATGTGAAAACTCTATTCAGCTGTTTCCATGTCGCTCTGACAACAGTAAAACTGTAACAAGAAAAGGATAGCTGCTGACGTTGTCAGCTAAAAAATCTTAAATGTCCAGATGATTGTTGGTAGTGATGGAAGGGACAGGAGGACAAGGTCAGTTGTACCCAATAGCAGGCGTAACACCTATCACAGAAGTCTAATATGTGACATTTCTTAAGTGGGACAAATACCAGAGGAGGATGTTGATGCTACTGGCAGTTTTTATGAATTATAGATGATGCACTATTTTAAAATTCAGCAGAAAACTGCCATTTACCCTCTATAATAAAAGGTATTGCATGAAAAATGAAGTGCTGGCTATGTAAATATGAGATGCTACCGATATAAAGGATCTTAAGCACACTTCTCTTTGCTCTCTAGCCCCTGACAGAAGACCAAGCTTTTAAGAGTAGGGTTGACCTTTGGAAATCCAGCAGAAGCATTCATGAACTAGATACCTCAGTACTGTCGATCTGTGTTTCCATACCAGCAACCAAATTCTAAATGTAACTCTACCATTTTATTGGCTTTTGGCTTTACCTCCTTGATACTGGAGTAATACAAGTGTATAGCTATATTTGGCATTTGATATTTACTTGTCAATCAGCAGAAGCACAGAAACCCCCTTTCAGACAATATAATTTACCCTAGAAGTTTAAATGTTAAAATTAGAAATGTTCATTATGACTACAAACTGCTAAAAGTCATCTAGGAAAATTCATTCATTTATGATTCAGTCAACAAATATCTATAGAGCACGTCCTACATTCCAAGCATTATTGTAGATTCAGGGGATAGAACAGTGAAAAAAAAATACAAGTGGAGCAAGGTGGCCGACTAGAAGCCCTCATCAGTTGTTCTCCCCACAGGAATACGAAGTTGAACTATTCACACAAAAAAAACACCTCATGAAAGCAAAAAATCGGGAGTGATCACAGCGCCTGATTTTAACTTCATATCACTGAAAGAGGCACTGAAGAGGGTAGGAAAGATAGTCTTGAGTAGCCAGCACCACCCCTCCTCCATCTCTCAGCAGCAGCTGTGTGGCACAGAAAGAGAATCTGTGCATTTGCAGGAGGCAGACCATAGTGATATAGGACTTTGCATTGGAACTCAGTGCTGCCCTGTCACAACGGAAATCAACACCAGGCAGAACTCGGTTGGTGCCCAAGGAGGGAGCATTTAGAGTAGTCCTAGTCAGAGGGTAATCACACATCTCAGCAGTCAGAACCTGAGTTCTGGAGAGCCTTGCCACCACAGAATAAAGTGTTCTGGGGTTCTAAATAAACTTAAAAGGCAGTCTAAGTCACAAAGACTTCTATTCTTGGGCAAGTCCCGGTGCTAATGAGGAATGAGCTGGGTTGGCCAAGGAAGTGCTTGCACTACCCTTCCCCCAATCACAGACAGTGCAGTTTGCAGTTCCGGAGAGACTCCTTTTTTCCACTTGAGGAGAGAAGAAAGGAGAGCAAAGAGGACTTTCTTTTGCAACTTGGATACCAACTCTGCCATAGTAGGATCAGGCACCAAGCAGAGTCCTAAGACCCCATTCTAGTCCTTAGCTTCTGGATGACATTTCTAGACACACCCTGGTTCAGAAGGGGAACCTACTGCCTTGAAGGGAAGGACCCAGTCCTGGCAGGATGCATCACCTGCTGACTAAACAGCCCTTGGGCCCTGAATAATCAGCAGTGACTCAGGTAGTACTTGCCGTGGGCCTTGGGTGAGACTCAAGATGTGATGGCTTCAGGTGTGATCCATTATATTCCCAGCTGTGGTTGCTACAGAGAGACATTCCTGCTTGAGAAAAGGAGAGGGAAGAGTAAAGGAGACTTTGTCTTAGAGCTTAGGTACCAGCTTGGCCACAGTTGATAGAACACCAAGCGGGCTCTTGAGTCCTCAGTTCCAGGCTTTGGCTCTGGAAAAGCATTTCTGGACCTTCCCTGGGCCCGAGGGGAGCCCATTGCCCAGAAGGGAGGGTCCCAGGCCTGGCCGCATTCACCACGAGATCACTGAAGAGCTCTTGAGATTTGAGTGAACACTGGCAGTAGCCAGCCGATACTGGTTGTGGGTCTGGGACAGTGGCGACTACAGGGAGAGACTCCTCTGCTTATGCAAAGGGAAAAGAAGAATGGAAAAGATTTTTTTCTTGTGGCTTGGCTTTCAGCTCAGCCTCATAGAATAGAACACCACGTAGATACCTAAGGTTTCTGACTCTAGGTCCTGGCTCCTGGATGGCATCTCTAGACCTTCCCAGGGCTGTAGGGAACTGACCACTCTGAAGGGAAGGACATAAGCCTGGCTGGCTTTGCCACCAGCCCACCTGGGGCTGATTTTAGAGCCCCAGGGCATTGAGCAAACAGAGGTGATAGCCAGGCAGTGGTTATTGCAGGCCTTCAGCGAGACCCATTTCAGGTCTGACACAGCGCAGTCCCAGTGGTGGTGCTTGTGTCACCCATTCCCCAGCTCCAGATAGCTCAGCACAGAGAGGAAGAGACTCCATTAGTTTGTGAGAAAGTAAGGGAAGAGAACAAGAGTATCTGCCTGATAATCCAGAGAATTCTTTTACATCTTATCCAAGACCACCAAGACAGTGCCCCTACAAGTCTACAAGAGCTACAACATTACTGGGCTTGGAGTGCCCCCTAATTCAGACATGGCTTCAGAGACCAAAAACTTAGATTACAACACCCAAGTTCTTCAAATACTTGGAAAGCCTCTCCAAGAAGGATGCATACAAACAAACTCAGACTGTGAGGACTACAATAAATACTTAACTCTTAAATGCCAGACACTGGCAAACATCCACAAGCATCAAGGCCATCCAGGAAAACATGACCTCACCAAACAAACTAAATAAGGCCTCAAGGACCGATCCTGGAGAGACAGAGATATATGACCTTTCAGATTGAGAACTAAAAATAGCAGTTTTGAAGAAACTCAGTGAAATATAAGATAACACAGAAAAGGAATTCAGAATCCTAGGAGGTAAATTTAACAAATAAAATAATTAAGAATCAGAAATTCTGGAATTAAAAAATGTAATTGACATACTGCAGAATTTATCAGAATCTCTCACTAGACTAAGCAAAAGAACAAGAAGAGGAGAAGGAGCAGGAGGTGGTAGGGGATAAGGGGAAGAATAAGAGGGGAGAGAAGGGGAAGGAGGAGTAGGAGGAGACCCAAATAAATAAAATTACAGGTGGAAAAGGAGACATTACAATCAATATCACAGAAATAAAAAGGATCATTAGAGGCTACTATCAGCAACTATATGCTGATAAATTGCAAAGCCTAGAATAAATCAATAAATCCCTAGACACATACAACCTACCAAGATTGAAACATGAAGAAATTCAAAACCGGAACAGACCAATAACGAGTAATGAGATCAAAGCCATAATAAAGTCTCCCAGCAAAGGAAAGCCCGAGACCACTGATGAATTTTACTAAACATTTAAAGAAGAACTAATACAATCCTAATCAAACTATTCAAAACAAATAGGAGAAGGAAATACTTCCAAACTCATTCCATGAGGCCAGTATTACCCTGATGCTAAAACCAGTCAAAAACACATCAATAACAGAGAACTACAGGCCAATATTCCTGATAAATGTGGATGCAGAAATCCTCAACAAAATGTTAGCAAACTGAATTCAATGACAAATTATAAAGATTCTCTGTGGTGACCAAGTGGGGTTTATCCCAGGGATTCAAGGATGATTTAACATATGCAAATCAATCAATGTGATATATCAAGAGAATGAATGACAAAAACCATGTGATCATGTCAACTGATGCTGAAAAAGCATTTGATAACATTCAACATCTCTTCATGATAGAAACCTTCAAAATACTGGGTATGAAAGGAATATACTTCAACACAACAAAAGTCAGCTAGTATCAAAATGAATGGGAAAAAACTGAGTCTTTTCTCTAAAATATGGAACATGAAAAGGATGCTTACTTTCACCACTGTTATTCAACATAGTACTGGAAGTCCTAGATAGAGAAATCAGACAAGAGAATAAAAGAAAGGGCGTCTAAATTGGAAAGGAGGAAGTCAAATTACCCTTGTTTACAGATGATATGATCTTATAGTTGGAAAATCCTAAAGATTCCACCAAAAAACTAGTAGAACTGATAAACAAATTCAATAAAGTTGCAGGATACAAAATCAACATACAAAAATCAGTAGCATTTCTATATGCCAACAGAGATCAATCTAAAAATGAAATCAAGAAAATAATCTCATTTACAATGACTACAAATAAAATTAAATACCTAGGAATTAACCAAGGAAGTAAAAGATCTCTACAATGAAAACTATACAACATTGAATAAAAAAATTGAAGAGTAGACACACAAACACACACACACTTGGAAAGATATTTCATGTTCATGGATTGGAATAATCATATTGTTAAGATGTCCATACTACCCAAAGCAATCTACAGAATCAATGCAATCCCCAGCAAAATATCAATGATATTCTTCACAGAAATAGAAAAACTATCCTAAAATTTATATGAAATCACAAAAGACCCAGATTAGCCAATGATATCCTGAGTAAAAGGAGTAAAACTGGAGAAATCACAGTATCTAACTTCAAATTATATTACAGATCTATAGTAACCAAAACAACAAGATACTGGCAAAAAAATAGACACATAGACCAATGGAACAGAATAGAGATCCCAGAAACAAATTCGTAAGTCTGTGGGGAACTCATTTCTGACAAAAATGCAAAGAACATGGATTGGGGAAAGAATAATCTCTTTAATAAATTGTGCTGAGAAAATTGAAGATACATATGTGGAAGAATGAAACTAGACATACAAAAATAAAATCAAAGTGAATTAAAGACTATGACCTTAACCTATGAAATTACTAAAACAAAACATAAGGGAAACTATTCAAGACATTGGATTAGGCAAAGATTTATTGAGTAATAGCCAACCAGCACAGACAACCAAAGCAAAAATGAACAAATGGGATCATATCGAGTTGAAAAGCTTCTGTACAGCAAAGCAAACAATCAACAAGGTGAAGAGATGACCCAAAAAATGGAAGAAAATATTTGCAAAGTATCCATCTGACATGGGATTAATAACCAGAATATATATGGAACTCAACTCTATAGAAAAAATCTGATTAAAAATGGGCAAAAGATCTGAATAGACATTTCTCAAAGGAAGACATACAAATGGCACATGAGTATATGAAATGGTGCTCAACATCATTGATCAGCAGAGAACTGCAAATCAAAACTGCAATGAAATATCATCTCCAGTTAAAATGGCTTTTATTCAAAAGACAGGCAAGAACAAATGCTGGCAAGGATATGGAGAGAAGTGACCCTTTGTACACTGTTGGTGGGAATGTATGTTAGTACAGCCACTATGGAGGAAAGTTTGTAGATTTCTCAAAAAACGAAAAATAGAGCTACCATGTGATTCAACAATCCCACTGCTGGGTATATAACCAAAAGAAAGGAAATCAGTCTATTGAGGAGTTACCTGTGCTCCCATGCTTATTGCAGCACTGTTCACAATAGCCAAGATTTGGAAGCAACCTAAGTGTCCATCAACAGATTAATGGATAAGAAAATGTGGTACATATACACAATGCACAATGGAGTACTAATCCGTCATAGAAAAGAATGAGATCCTGTCATCTGCAACAACATGGATGGAACTGGAGGACATTAAGTGAAATAAACCAGGCACAGAAAGGCAAACTTCACATGTTCTCACGTATCTGTGGGAGCTAAAAATGAACAGAATTGAATTCATGGAGACAGAGAGTAGAATGATGAGTGGTCACCAGAGGCTGAGAAGGGTAATAGGGTGGGGGAGGGGAAGTGGGGATGGTTAATGGGTACAAAAATATAGTTAGATAGAATGAATACAATCTAGTATTTGATAGCACAAAATAATGACTACAGTTTACAATAATATATTATATATTCCAAAATAAATAGTATAATAAGATATTTGTAACACAAAGAAAGAATAAATGCTCAAGGTGATGGATATCCCATTTCCCTTAATGTGATTATTAGGCATTATATTTCTATATCAAAATATCTCATGTACCCCATAAATACATATACCTACTATGTACTCATAAAAATTTTTTTAAAGAAAATAAAGCCAGGTCATTTGAAATTACACACACACACACCACACACACACACACACACACACACACACACACACACGTCGTCTTGGCCCTTCAGGAACTTACACTGTAATGGTGATGAGGTCTGTCTTATTCTCATCTTTGAGAACTTTGCTATGTAAAGAACCAACAGTGAGTCATCACTTAGGGGCTTGTTAAAAATGCAAAGTCTCAGGTCCACTTCCAGATGTCCTGAAACAGAATCTGTATGTTATTTTATAATATCCCCGAGTGATTTGCATCCACATTAAAATCTGAGAATTGCTGTTCTAGAAAAGAGCCTGAGGTAAAGATTAAAATTCTGATTTTATTTGGAAGCACAAGCCCAGGAGAATAAAAATAGGGAAAAAGATAAATGAGGAAAAAGAAGCAGTAAAATGATGAAATTTTGTGCTGGCTATGACTTCAGAATGAGTCTGGAAGGGGCACAGCAGGTCACTCAGTAGGTGGGTTTGTTCTGCATGTCAAACTTCTCCTTCTGCACACAGTTGACAAGGAAGATTTCCACCAAACTCTTTCTCCTGAATCCTACTTTCTACAGATTGGAGTTCACACCACTGTGTGGTTTCTGCACACCTTCCATTCTGGATTACTAAGTTCAGCTCTGAAAATGGAGGAGCAGGTGCCGACCAAGAAAGAGAAAAAGAAGGGAGCAGTTAAGAGTTTCTGAGAAGGGCCAGGCACGGTGGCTCATGCCTGTAATCACAGCATTTTTGGGAGGCTGAGGTGGGTGGATCACCTGAGGTCAGGAGTTCAAGACCAGCCTGGCCAATGGGGGTTTCAACCCCATCTCTACTAAAAATATGAAAATTAGCTGGGCGTGGTGGTGCATGCCTGTAATCCCAGCTACTTCGAGACTGAGGCAGGAGAATCGCTTAAACCCAGGAGGCAGAGGTTGCAGTGAGCCAAGATTGCGCCATTGCACTCCAGCCTGGATGACAAGAGTAAAACTCCACCTCAAAAAAAAAAAAAAAAAAAAAAGAGTTTCTGAGAAGACAAAGTTTATGTCTCAAAATAGTATATATGGGAAATTCCATCCAGATAAGTTTGTATAAGTAAATAGAAATAACATTTACTTGTCTGTCAGCAGAAACACAGAAAACCCTCTCTGCCAGACAAAGTAATTCACCATAAAATTGTGAAAGTTATATTAGAAATTATTGTCATAACTAGGAGTTACCGGTCTTTCTTGACATTCACAAGTACTCGCTGACCCCTTATGACCTCCTCTTCCTTCGAGATCACTCAGGATTTCCACATAACCATTATTAGCTCCTCCTCTATCTCCAGGTTTCTAGTTGTATTAGCCCATTTTCACACTGCTATAAAGAACTACCTGTGACTGGCTAGGTAATTTATAAAGAAAAGAGGTTTAATTGACTCACAGTTCCACATGACTGGGGGGACCTCGGGAAACTTACAATCATGGCAGCAGAAGGTGTAGGGGAAGCAAGGCACATCTTACATGCTGGCAGGAGAGACAGTGAGGGAGGAGGTGCCACAGTTTTAAACCATCAGATCTCATGAGAACTCACTGTCATAAGAACAGCATGGGGAAAATCCACCCCCATGATCCAATCACTTCCCATCAGGTCCCTCCCCTGACACATGGGGATTACAATTCAAGATAGGATTTGGGTGGGGACACAGAGCCAAAGCATATCACTCACCCTGCTTCCCCACATTTATTGATATGTGTGGTGCATTTGTGAATCTCAAATACTCAGGCCCATTCTTATTCATCCCATGTCCTGATCCAAACCACACCCCACCATGTCTGTTTTGATATCATCATGCTGATATCCTCCCTGCATAAGCCAAAAATCAAATCCAGAAATAACCAAATAATCTGGATCGATAAACCCAGATAAGCAAATGGGAGGAGGCATCAAAGGAGAAGCCACAGATCCCAGAGTGGGGCAAATCCAAGACCCAGGAGATACATAGCACACACTCCCCAAAGTGTGTGCCCTCCCAGAGTGCTCTCACCATAAGAAATTCTCATCCAGACCATCCGGATTTGACTTGGTCTGGAATCTATGATGATTACACAAATGTGACCAATACCTAAATGTCATGAGTAGTTATCCCTAGCAATGAGAATATAGATTTTCCCTTTCATTTTTATCATTTCCTGTGCTTTTCAAAATTTCTATGATAAAACCGTACTGCTTTTATAATGAGGAACTCTTCCATTATTTTTATGAAATAATATACTTTGGCAAGGAGACTCTTTTAAAAACAGAATGAGGAAAAACCAGAATGACATGTAGCTATTAAATGTTAAATTATTTGCATGTTCATAGATAATAAATCTCCCCAACCTTTAGAGTTTAGGAAACTCTAGATTTCCACAGCACCCACAACCTAAAGGAAAAAATCTTTTCCTCAGACCAAAAGGGGATAAATACGTGAAGAGTCAGAAAGCAGAAATTGTGCTTTCTGAAGGCAATACTGTACTGCCAAATGTCTAATGAGGCATTTCAAGAAAGTCTGTAACTTCCTTGTACTTATGAAATACAGGCAGTCTACTGTCCAGCCCTAAAGTAATGAGAAGGGCCTTTAGAAATGTGAGTGCGTGATGTTGGTCACCCCTAAACTCTAGACACCTTTTAAAGAAGTGCTTAGTTAGTGTCCTTTCCAAATTCTACTTCAAATTCCAGTCTTAACCTACATACTGCACAACTAGCAGAACTATGTTTTCTGCTAGTTGATCATTTTATCAACTCTGATCAGATGTCAGAGTTAATTTTGTGTAAATGTTAACAGATATGGTTAGTTTATTTCTACAAATTTTTTGACTGCCAGCTACTACGTATATTTCTATGCTATTACAAAAATATAATAATCTGTACTCAGATTTATAACATAATGGATCTTTATCTTCCAAACATAGTTTCTAAAACAGTTCAGAATTCACTGGTGCTGAAAAGCCCTTTTCACCTATATATTAATGTTCACCTTAAATTTCTTAAGTGTCAGGTTACTATCTCTGTGAAAAAGAAGGAAAGTTGGCTTTCTCATTGTGTCTGCTGCCTTGATTTGGGACCCTAGAAGTTTCCAGCCTCTAATCCCATTTATCTTTGATAGTGAAAGCTGGTTAGTTCACTTGAGAATACCATACTTAAGGACATGAATTAGTAATGGCCATTTGACCTCTCTGTAAGTATTATACTCACATAATTTATGAAAATAAATACATCTTAAGAGATAATGATTTCTGACAATTCACTTTTCATATTGAATCAAATCACTTAGTAAATACAACTATTCAGAGCCTGCCACTGCATACGTATTATAGCCATTGGGACCTGCTGCTACTCTATTTGTTAAACAGTGAACTATGAAATTCATTTTGATGACTCAATGTGAATGAGTTTTTAGATCCCACCTTCATAACTGACTATGCATAAATACACTCCAAACTCATGTCTTGGTCTCTCATTTAAAAAAATACTTATTAACAATTGATGATTCTAATACAATTTTCAGGTTTTTTTCTCATTTAGAAAGTGACACTTCAAGTTTGTAGATATTTCAGGTTACTTTGTAAACCAGAGCATATGACATAAATGAAATAGCACAGGAAGCAGTATGTATTGATATCCTATTTTAATCAGCAAATAAATCTTGCTGAAGAAAAAATCATGTGTCTAGTGAACCCAAGAGAATTAGGTAAAGTGGCATGTGGTAAAATTAAAATACTTTTATAAAAAATTCTGTTATTAACATTTAACATGTCAAAATACATTGCTGTGCATTCTGAAAAATCATACTGTGTGTTTTAAACATGCCTCTATCAGGCATCCAAAATCCTTGAGATAGGGGAGACAGACTTTATTATATTAAAGATATAGGATATGCTTTCAATAACTATGGAGCCAAAAACAAACAACATCATATGAATACTTCTTAAAATTTGCAACATGGGAAACAAATTACTCATCAGTTATGTACCTTGCTTGAAAAGAAAACACTTATGACTCTCTTGTGCTACTGAAAACAAAATGTTCTTGGATTCAGTTAAAAGGTATTTGTAGGCACAGTGACATTTCACAATTGTAAATGTTATAGCACTCTGTGGAAATATAGTTTGAGACATTCCCTCCAGAAACCACTTTGACAAGGATAGTATTTATAAGTAGACAAGAAAATTTGCTCAAAAACAGTCTTGCCATTTTACTTTGCAACAAATTAATATCTATATTCTTGTAATTCTCTTTATAAATATTTATAATATACAAAAATATTTACTTTGGAAAAACCTCTCTGGATAGCAAGACTTACTTATAGATTATTTGCATTATAATTTGTGTGATGAATAGGATTCAAAAAAGATTACCAACATAAATATTTTTAAATTGCAGAAATGATTCTTGGAAGTTCTGGGTTCCAACTAGTTATCTTTTGGCAGTTAATTCCAAGTTCTAGATAATAGGACATTCTTTTATTGGGCCAGAATTATTTTTGTATTTTTTTTCCAGTTATTCCCCTTCTTAAAATTGCTCCTTTTTCCTATCCATCATTAGCCCCTTCTTAGGAATCCACTTAAACATTTTTATAGCTTAATTTTTTAATAATTCTATACTTTAAAGTTTTTTGTTTTTGTTTTGCTTTTTCCAGTCAGCTTTTAAACTTATTGAGAGCAGAGTCTCTGCAACCTTGCTTTGATTTATCCCACCAGGTCAAGTGCTGTGCCAATCCTTAGAGAAGGCTTTTGATAAAAATGTTCAGAATGGACTTGGCTTTAAAATTGGTCACAGATTACTACAAAAGCATTTTCTGAATGGATACTTGGATTTCATTTCCAATAAATTATCTGCAGGAGAAGAAATATTGGCAAATAATGTAGCATTATTTTTTTAAATAAGGTCATTAAAATCATCTGATTCTATTTGTACCTTTTATTAGAAGATACTTCTGAGTATTGAATAAATGTCTGTGAAAATCCTAATATATCACACTACAGTTATTTTTTCTTTCTTGTAGAATCTACTACAAAGAGACATTTAATTTTATTTGATGCATTCCTGTTTACTCTCCCATAAATATAGAATTATTGTAGTTTATTTGAAGAGCGAGTATATGGAGGAATTACTAGCCTAAGATGAAGTACCGAATGTAGTCCTGTTTTCATCGGTGACTAACCCTGTGAGAGTTTTCAAGTAACCACTGTCAATCTGCTTTTATAATGGGTCAACTGGAGACACTATTTTCTTTACCTTCCTCAGAGAATTGTTGCTACAATCACATGACATAACATATGAGCTAGCACTCTGAATACTATGAAGAACCATACAAATCTACACTGTGATTGTGCCGGTCTCCACCATGATACACTGAAAGCTATAAAACAAAATTGTTGTTTAAAGATCCCGGGCCATTGTCTTGATTTTGGGATGGAAAAGAATTTCTTTTGAAAAATGAGATTCTAAAACCCTATTTTAAAAGACCAAAGCTTTACGAATGTTTATACACTGAACCAGACCCTACTACAACCAAACTAATCTGGGCTGCCTTGGAAGATCACTAACATGTATTGAGTGTGTGCACTCTGCTAAGCCCTTTTTGGCTTTCAATGATAGACATGCTATCTCTCATTTAATCCATACAGTCCTGTAAAGATGGGTAATGCTGTTATCCTTACTTCATAGGTGAGGAAATTGTGACTTAGATAGACTGATGTCTCTAGGCCCCCCCAGATCAAAAATCGCAGAGCCAAACTTGAACCCACATTTGTCTTACTTCAGCAACAGTGTGTTCCTCCTCTTTTCTGTCCTGCCATACTGTTACCTAAGGCCCAGTCAATTTTAGAGAAATCCAAATCCATGAGGAAGAAAATTAAATAGTAAGAATCACATTGTTTAATTTCAAATTGGTTTGAAAATACTTGTGGAATTATATTGATCTTTAGAGGTATTTAAGGAAAATTTTAGCATCTTTACACATAAAAAGCTTTTAAAATATTAATCAACAATGAAAAATAAATACCAAAAAGCACTCCTTTAATGAGTTATTGCTTGATTAAGACATACCTGTGGCAATGGATGTACCTTTCAAGTATGTAACGTTTGTTCCTATGTCAAGAATTTGTTCTCTAATGTAACATTTGAATTATCATAACTTCTATTACAAAATAAAATTACTCCATTGGAAAATCATTCTGGTTCCCCAGACTCTCATTTGTTGCCAACATATATGATGTTTTCTCTTGAGAAATTACAAGGTAGTTACCACTGTAGAAGGCAAAAATGTTTGAGTCATTTAGTCATTTAGATGAGCTAATAGAAAAACAAACCCTTACATAGCTTAGAAAAATGTAATTTCAATTAGCAGTCTTAGGTGATTTATACTAAGTAGAATGTTCATAATTATCGTAACTTTAAAAAAAAAAAAAGCTGGGCGCGATGGCTCACGCCTGTAATCCCAGCACTTTGGGAGGCCAAGGCAGGTGGATCACCTGAGGTCAGGAGTTTGAGACCAGCCTGACCATCATGGTGAAATCCTGTCTCTACTAAAAATACAAAAATTAGCCAGGCGTGGTGGCCCATGCCTGTAATCCTAGCTACTCAGGAGGCTAAGGCACGAGGATCGCCTGAACCCTGGAAGCAGAGGTTGCAGTGAGGTGAGATCGCGCCACTGCACTCTAGCCTGAGCGACAGAGACTTTGTCAAAAAAAAAAAAAAAAAAAGAAAGAGAGCGAGAGAGAGAGAGAAAGCAAGCAAGCAAGCATACATGTTGTATTTTAGTTAATCAGACTGAACCTATAATTGTATGGTGTCTTTAAAATAAGCTCATACAAATAGTCTAATTCTAATTGCACCTTTTCTTAGTGGACAGTTCTAAATATTACATAAATATCTTTGAAAATTTTGATATATCACACTATGTTTATATTTTTACTTCTTGTAGAATATACTATGAAGAGACATTTAATTTTATTTATATACATTTCCCATCAATGTGATGAGAATTGTAGGTTCATTATTAAGTAGTAAAAATAGAATCATTTTAATCCTGCCCCTAAAATCCTTTTCTTGTTGACTCTCAGTGCGTGTCATAGTAAAAAGCATATCAGATCATAGCTTTAACAGGAGAAATTCAGATAGTCCTCATGGCATATTTGGGGCAAAAGATGTTTAAAAACTGAAACTTTTTCTTTGATCATGACATTTTAGTGTAATAATATTGCTGGCTCTCTTGATTATTTTAAGGGACCTTATAGTTATTGACCTCAAAGAATATTGGTAATGAGTATATTGCAATTAATACAAAATTTCAAGTAACTTGTATATATAAATGTAAATATATACATTGTTTAAACAGTGTCCCAAATTCAAGTGGCAACTGTAATTGGAAAGTGAAGGGTTCTTCAGATCACTGGGGCACAAGGCAAGATTCATTTTTATATCAGGTTCTATTGTATATACAATGTCAGAGCTATGAAAAAATAGAACTAGCAACATGAAACTGCAAACTATTATCATACTACTTAGATTTAGAAACTTTATAGTGTAGTTGCTATTATGTTAAAAGTCAGAAAAAAATGTTTATTCTGTAGCTGTTATCCAGTCTCATAAGGCATAAAAATGATAATCCTAGATTATAACCAAGAATTTTATACATAAAATGAATATTTCATTATTGCTTTGAGATATTTTCAGAATTTGCTTAGTGAACTTCAAAATCTCATTCTTGCTTCACCCAGCCCAAAACCCTTACTCCTCCTCCCACAGCATAAAGCTATCAGATAAACTGGCAGCATCCCCAAACCTAAACTCTGCTTCTAGATGTTGCTTTAGAAATATACCCAGGGTCTCTAATGTATATATTTCAAAGGTTTGTAAGAATATGCATTTTAGTCTTTTATATACAAGAAAATGATGCTGACTGGGATACCCAACTGAGTTATATGCATTTATTTCTCCAAGAATGAAATGGCCTATGTGTTTATAATGTCACCTTCACTTTGTCCTCTTTTCTATCCACATATATTTATGAAACTTTTGAAAAACTCATCTGTACTACACCATTTCCTTCAGTGGGAGTCTAAATGCTGCTATTATGTGAGAAAGTCGGAGTTGGAAATGTTTTTTTCTAAATGTAATGTGTGTCTTTCTATTAGAGTAATATAATTCTGGGAACTTTCTTTAGGTACTCTGTAACGGAGGAAGAAAAATAACACGGGGTTGGTTCTTGCCTTCAAGGAGCTCACAATGAAGTCGTTAAGACTGACAAATGGAATTGTACAAAACAATAACTGCAAGACTATTACTTTAGTTCTGTTAAGCAACTTAAATGGCAATGCCCCTGCAGGACCAAAAATAAAATATTACATTAATTATTATTTCAATATGAAGGAGTCTACCTGTGCAGAGATTTGAGAGATACATTATTTCACCCAAAAGATATAGAAATGGACACTTGATAAGTTACCTTGGCTTACATATTCAGAGAAATATATTCTCATTTGGAGTAGCCACCTTAGGAAGCTATGCAACTCTCCTTTGACTTGAATATTATTAGATTTCCTCATTGACTTGCCTGCAGAAGTAATTCACTTTATTGTCAAACTTGTCAGCATCCAACTTACATTTGTAGTTTTTTTAGTCACGATGTTAAACCTCCTTCTTTAATTGCATATCAAAATGATATTTTCAAGAAATGTCAATTGTTTTTAAGTGATGTCTTTAGTTCTTAACATGCTGGAGTTAGTTTCTTTATTGAGCCCATTGTTGCAATTCAGATTATATCTGTCATTATATAACCCTTAGGTTTGCAGACATTTTCTAAGCAATGATGGTTGGGCTTAGGCTAAGCCAGACCATTAAATCTGCTCTGGGCTGGAAGATTGGCACAATTGAAGAATCAGACATCATTTAGAGTTGTTTCCATTTAGGTTTACTAATGAACCAATAAACAATGAGAGTTCACAATACAGGTTAGTGGATGCAGTTCATGATGACTTCTTTCTTCCACGTAGTCATAGTGGCATATTCAAAATGGTTAACGCAATCCATGTACCATGAAGCATCTACCTGGACAGAGCAGCCCAGAGCCAGCAGCTTTGCCTCATAGCCCAAGAGGATGGGGGAAGGGTGTCTGCCCCTCACCATAGAAGAAATTTCTTGCTGAATCACTGATATAGACTTCCATATTCTATATTTTACTAAGTCATTAAACCTGGCTACTATCAGTCTTCAGAATGTTATTTGAATTTTCAAGAGACTGCTTGGTTCTTTTATTTTTCTTCTATACAATCACTTGTTTGATCTAATTACTACTGTATCCTTGTTGGTGGTTTAAGGAATGCCCAGGATCTGCTTTTGTCTTTCAGCATGTTTATTGGATATCTACTTAAGGAAAAACACTGTATCGACATGGAAGGCCATGACATTTAAATAACTTAATGGAGATATTTTAGCAGACGGAAAGCTGGAGAGAAAGCAGTTCCACATAAAACTATAGAAGCATACTTATTTTTAAGTTATTTTAATGAAGTGTTAATTAAGGAAGATTAAAGCATTTCCCTAAGTTTTCTCCCATTAATTCTGTTGTGAGAGATAAATTTTGGCAATTAGTTGAAATTAAATATTTGTTTATCAAAAATTATTACTTTGTTTCCATTACTTTTTACTGTTTTAAATGCGTTCCATCTACACGAACTTGACATTAGGGCATAAAAGTGGCAAGTTGTATAGACCTGTGATTTTTGGAATCAGAAGATCTGGGTCTGATATTCTGATCATGAAACCCAAAGGGCATAGTTTTGAGCAAGTCCCTTAGTCTTCTTGGACCTCTGTTTCTAAATCCAGAGACTTTAGTGTATCTAAGCATAGAAAAGGTACAGCAAAAATGCAGTATTATATAATCTTAAGGGACGATTGTATATGCAATCTATCATTGACAGAATCATTATAAGACTCATGACTGTATAGATTAAATCATGATTCCTCACATATTTTAGAATTCTTCACAATAAGTATCTTTAATTAGGGATAATTTTCTTCTTTTTATTGTAAACATCTAAAGCACTTAATATAAAAATCTGTTGCTTATAGCAAAGTGTCCCACTACTTTATTAAAAGAATCAATATAACAAATCCTTTTTATTTCTAAAGAATTAGTAAACTCTTTTTAGAAAGATGAGCAATAAAGTTAAGGCTAATTTTTTTATGTACCAAACATCCAGGTATAAGATGTCACAATTTCAAAAGTTCTTGTGCAGGCAAAGCCTTAGCTTCATGGAATTTGTTATGGCATTTATTACAACTTTATGGGATTTTCAGAATTCAAATTCGAATATATGATTCATGCTTTTGGTATATCATGTGCATATTCTCACCACCACCTCATACATAGAGGTTTTATTTTTTAATAAATATATAACAGATTATTACAGGTTATATATATATTATAAATGGACTTCATATTGGACATATTCAAATATATCACATGAGTTCCTCATCAAAAAAGTCTGTAATATGTTTTGAACACTTAAGACTAAACCACATTAGAACCATGCCATAATGAGGAGGATATAGAACAAGGAAGCTTCTGTAGTGAACTACATAATGTAACAACAATTAGCCTTAATCACAGAAAAACCCAGTCCCTACCCCATTCAAGATAGTATCTCTTTTCACAGTGGAGCAGGATGCAGACTAGAAAACACATGAACTAGAGCGCCACAAGCATGGCAGGGGAGGCAGTTGAGTCAACTCAGGAATATTAAGAAAACAAGCTCATTTTAATGAGTTTTAGTTTGGGCTGTATTTTTAAGATACCTTTCTGAAAGCATGTCACAATTTACTAATATTATTTTTTAGTTTTCAAAACTTTGTATTCATTGAGTATGTCTTCATTCTAAAGAAACTAATACAGAAGCACTTTACTAACCACAAACTAGTTTGTAACAGGGTGTATGGTAATTACCATGGCAATTATATTAGACATCTTTTTTTTTCTTGCTCACTTGGAATTATTTCAAGATTTTCTCTTTGGACTGACATTTTCAAATCCTGAGCTCTAGTGAAGATGATTTTTACTTCTTCACATTGTGAAAGTTGAATTAATCTTTTCAGAGAGTTTTTCATATGGTTAACTTTTGGTATTGGGACACTTCAACTTAGAATTTGAACTTCAAACCAAGAAAAAAAGACTTATGGGGCAATAATATTATTTATCTTTCTTTTTCTGACTGTAAGACATGAACATAATATATATTTCATATCAACCTCATAAAACATTCTGATGTTCCCAGGCCACATTAAAATGCAAAATAAGACGGTATTGTATAACTTGCATCAATAAAACCCATGAATAATTGGCACAAAGATATCTGTGCATATGTCGTGTGATAAGCTCAGATGGAGTGACTACAAGAAAGGTGGATGGAAGGAACATGAAAGACTAATGAAATCATAATTTCAAGAGTAAAGCTCCTGACTGTGAAGGATACAGATTAACTTTGTATATGCAGTCATTGACATATTAAGTTATGCCTATATCCAAACTTAGGTGTCAATATAGTACATTTTATATATAAAAAACAGTCAAAGTAATATGTACATCATAGACTTTGGCTACCACTGAACTGTGTTAAAGTGTTGCTTTAAGATAAAAGTTACCTTTTAAGATAAAATGATACAGTAAACCCACCATAAAAATATAAAATCCAGATTTGTGGCTGTTAAAAAAAATAACCACCAAGGGAAGTAGAACTTTTCTGAAGATATAAATTAGGTACCTGAAGTGGGGTGCTGTCATAACCAATAGCTAAAAATGTAAGAAATCAGAAAGTGGATAGAGGCTGGAACAATTTAGAGGAGCATGATAGAAAAATCCTTGATTGCTTTGAACAGACTCTTAGTAGAAATATGGACATTAAAGACTGCTGGTAGGGGCTCAGTAAGATATGGGAAACAAATTATTGGGAATTGAAAGAATGGAGATAGATCCTTGTTACACAGTGGCAAAAAAGCTTAGTGGAATTGTCTCCTTCAGTTATGTGGAAAAGAGAACCTGTGAAAGATAAACAAGGATATCTAGCTAAGGAAATTTTCAAGCAAAGTGTTGAAAATGTGACCTGCTCAGAGTTTTACTCTTTTACTACCATTTTACTCTTGCTGCTTAGAGTAAAATGTCAGAGAGATAAAGTAGGGTAAACTATTAAACAAAAAGAAACTCAGGCTTGACAATTTGAAAAAGTATCAGTCTATTCAGATGACAAAAGATGCTAAAAGTAAGAGATTGCTTCTGAAAGTATGGCATAGGAAAAAAAAAAGTTAAGGGTGTGGTTATATAACTCTTTGCTGAAACTGTGAAAGATCAAAAGATTAGAGTGTTTGGTCCTAAGACTTTAAAGTTGTGCCTAATAGATCTCAAATTAGAGGGCTTCAGTGAACCTTCAGAGTGTTGCCCTCAGCCATCTCAACAGAAGCCAAAGATAGAGGACATCTCAAAAAGATTTGTAGACATGGTCTCAGTCTGATAGAGAACATCTCTGTGTCATCCACAAGAGACTCACAAAGTTTTTTGAGAAAATTATGTCAGCAGAAACACTGCCAGCTTGGACTGAAAGGAACAGGGAGACTACAAAGTGAAAAGAGGCTGTTAGATACCAAAATTCCACTTGCAGAAAGCAGGCTGATAAAACTACTTAGTTTCGAACTACTGTTCAGAAAAGATGAATGACTCAGCAAGCAGAAACAGTAGTCCAGGGGAAAGAACTGAGAGCCTGTAGGTAAGAGTCTATTCTGTTCAATGCCTGGTGAGACCCTAAGCAGAGAATCTAGTCACACCCACTCAGACTTCTAAACTACAGAACTATGAGGTAATAAATGGGTATTGTTCCAAGCCACTGATTTTTTCTTGAGTAATTTGTTATGCAGCAATAGAAACCTATTAGAGATATTCAAAGTCCATCCACTAAAAGATTTTGAAGAATTTAGTGGAGAAAATAGTAGTTCCTTGAAATTATTATGTATACCCACTCCTAAATTGTTTACAAAATGCTTGCTCTGCAAACAGTTTTTTAAATACTGTACTCCGTAGATGGTTTCTATGAAGTTATAAATGCACATATTCCTGGATTCAGGAACTCACCAGTTATTTTCTTTTTCTTTTCTTTTCCTTTTTTTTTTTTCTTTGTTTTTTTTTTTTTTAGACAAGGTCTTGCTCTGTTGTTCAGACTGGAGTGCGAAGCACAATGGTTTGATA
Organism: Macaca nemestrina; assembly: GCF_043159975.1. Taxonomy (NCBI): domain Eukaryota; kingdom Metazoa; phylum Chordata; class Mammalia; order Primates; family Cercopithecidae; genus Macaca; species Macaca nemestrina. The sequence continues at coordinate 77,523,929 of NC_092135.1, read as the reverse complement.
ACGTGCTTAATATGCTTGTGGTTCCAGCTACTTGGGGGCAAGGGAGGTGGGTAGAGTGGGTGGCGCTTAGGTGTGAGGATCGCTGGAGCCCAGGAGGTCAAGATTGCAGTGAGCTGTGATCACACCACTTCACTCCAGCCTGGGTGAGAGAGTGAGACCCTGTCTCTGGAAGAAAAAAAAGAATATCTGGGATGGTTGAAAAACAACCTTTAGCTTGAGTTTCTAGATGTGACTTCTAAAGCCCGATCACAGAACTGGGCTGCTCAAAGAGCTGCGGCTGCTGCCACCATTAGGAACTATCACTACCCTGCACTTCTGCCACAGCCCACAGCATTACAGCCAGATGCCTTAGGCCCATGTGACCTACTTTAGCATTCCTGAATGATGGAACCTAAATCATCCATGGGAGAACATATAGGAAATGTAGTTTTTAAGCTTTATAGGAAGAAACATTAGAAGAAAGTTGGCATAGTTGTTGAATAACCCATAAATATCTCCCATAGGGACATAATGATTTAAATTAAAAAGGCCTTAGAAAGCCATTTCATTGAGGAAGGCAAACTCTTCATTTTGGAGGTAGTAATAAAAAGATCAGACACCCTATGGATGATTTTTTTCCTTTCAATATTCCTAGTTTCAGATTTTCATTAATTCTTTTAAGTGATAGTTTTCATTTTTTTTTTCAGTATAAATTCCCTATTGGGTGATTAATAGTGAAGTAAATAAAGATAAAAGTCAGATTATTTTTATTGGCATTTATCTTATGCCTACATAAAATTTGCTTTATCATATTATCATAGGTCTACAAAGTCTTTTTCTAGTCGTTTCTAACTTAAGTTCACTAGCTGCACGTGGGAACATGTGTCTGTACCCTGGTACTCAGGAGGCTGAGGTCGGGGGATTGCTTAAGCCCAGGAGGTTGAGCCTGCAGTAAACCATGATTAGGCCACTGCACTCCAGCTGGGGTGGCAGAATGAGACCTTGTCTAAAAAAAACAAAACAGAAAAAAAAAAAACAGAGTTTACCTATATCAACTGAGACCATGGCTTGGTATCATGGTCTGAATAAGATATTGTTGTCCTGAGGTGAGAGTCCTACTTACTTACAAGCATATTTTGGCATTGAGCCTCCTCTTTATCTGAACTGGCTTCAAAAATATTAGTGTCAAAAATAACATCAGCTTATAATGGGCTTACAGCAGTGCTGGTAGTTTTAGTAACTGAGTCAACCTTAGGCCAAGTGCCATTTGCTGGCTCAAGTCATATGTTAGGGTATTATTTTCTGTGACTTACAATCAGAACACTGGGGCTGAGATATAGGTAGTCACAAAGAAGACTAGAAATCAGTAGTGGTGAACAGTCTCTTCCCTGCTGTAACATACGCAAAAAAGTAGGTATATTATAAAGTGTATGATGACGAGTTGACCATGACTAAATTAGCATACTGCCATTTGAGAGCACTGGACCATTTTCAGTAGCTTTGAGTACTGTTCATTAATGAAACCTGATGGAATTAACTACTTTTTTTTCTAATGTTTATTTAGATTTGTTTATGTGACTGCCAAATTAAGTTGAAGTTACAGCTGCTTTATAACAATAACAAATTACTAATCTAAAACTACTAATCTATACTACTAGGCTAGGAGCTAAAAGGAAAGCAAAAACAAGCTCAAAACAAATAATCGGGGGAGTGAAGTGAATTTTTTTAACTTTTGCCCTCCCTTAGTAACTGATCTTGTTTTATTTGGTCTTCTGTTTCTTTTTGACTGCTTCTCTTTTACAGAGTTGAAAGCAGTCTGCCTGATTTTCCTCTCCCCTCTTCCCTTTCTCATCTTGACTTATATGCCCTGGAAATGAACATTGTAATTGGGAGAAGGGGACTATTGCATGTGTACGCTCTTGACAGGAGAAAGATTATGAAGGAGGATGGCTATAACTAAAGTGACCATTTAGCTCATTTTTTGGGGGGCCTTCCTGGCCTATGACTATTAATAACATCCCCTTTCATTCTCTAAACTGTCCTGGTTTGGATGATAAATTACATCATCACCTTAGTTATAACTTAGATGAGTTAAAGGATGGTATAGACAAGTGTAAGAACTTTCTCTAAAAATGTTGACAGTAGTTGACATTTTGGTAGAACCAGGCTTAGCTAATCTCTTGTTAATAACCATAAGGACAGAATTGCTTTTCTTGACACTTGAGTATCTGTGTACTCTTCAGAGCTATGTTATCTTTTGGGGATGTTTTCAAGTATTTAAGTAATTGTTCTATGCATGAAGATTGAACTGCTCAGCATTCTTGAACATGTATAATAAATGAAAGTATATGTTCAAGTTAGTAATTTAAGAAAAATAATCCTAGTGAGAATTCTTATTTGAAATTGTATTTCAGAAATGTAAATGGAGATTTAAATCAAATGTATTCCTGATGGCTTTTTAAAAAATAACTTGTTCAAGAATACCATTGTTGCTAATAATTTTTGGTAAGGAAAAAGTATTGAAATGGAAAACTGAATATTTGGAATGTTCGGCAAAAAGAATAATAATAATGTCTTTTTCAGATACTTTATTTTGTTTCATTTACAATTTCTGAGTTTTATTTTGTTATATTTCAGTGTTTTTTATAGTTTTTCAAAAAAATATTTCTTCCCTCAAACCAGGTTTTACTTTTTTAATTTTATTTTATTTATTTTTTTTTTTTTTTTGAGACGGAGTCTCGCTGTGTCTCCCAGGCTGGAGTGCAGTGGCGCGATCTCGGCTCACTGCAAGCTCCGCCTCCCGGGTTCACGCCATTCTCCCGCCTCAGCCTCCGAGTAGCTGGGACTACAGGCGCCCGCCACCACGCCCGGCTAATTTTTTGTATTTTTAGTAGAGACGGGGTTTCACCGTGTTAGCCAGGATGGTCTTGATCTCCTGACCTCGTGATCCGCCCGTCTCGGCCTCCCAAAGTGCTGGGATTACAGGCTTGAGCCACCGCGCCCGGCCCGGGTTTTACTTTCAGTCCCATTGACAGCAAGTAATCCATTTTTATCATAATTGAAAGCAATCTGAATGTTTGGGGAGAATTCTATTCAATCCTGGGGAAGTTATTTCCTTTGTCTTGCCTTTGAACAGTAACTTTTTATGGTGGGTTGGATTGATAAAGCTCACTGCAAAAGCTTAGGTTTTAGAGTCCCCAGGTAGGTTGTAACAGACCATATTCCCATATGAAAATTGACATTCCCTTATGTACTTAATATAAGGTTGTAGAGATTTTTGAGAATCCATTGGAACCTGCTCTTAATAACAAAAACACACAGAGAAGTAAAGTATAGGAAGATTAGAGTTGCCAAAAACCTTCCATGAGCAGTTTAGACATACGGCCTTCAACTAGAACTAACATACTTCTGTTTAATTTTTTTTAAATCTCGTTAATAATTAACATAATGCAGCAACCCCATCTGGACCATGAAACAATAGAACATAATTCCAAAGGAGTTTTCATAGTATATTCTTTACTGTAAAAAAAAATATTGTTCAGGCCGGGCGCTGTGGCTTGAGCCTGTAATCCCAGCACTTTGGGAGGCTGAGGCGGGCAGATCAGGAGGACAGGAGATGGAGACCATTCTGGCTAACACGGTGAAACCCCATCTCTACGTCTCTACTACAAATACAAAAAAATTAGCCAGGTCTGATGCCGGGCGCCTGTAGTCCCAGCTACTCAGGAGGCTGAGGCAGGAGAATGGCGTGAACCCGGGAGGCAGAGCTTGCAGTGAGCCGAGATCACGCCGCTGCACTCCAGCCTGGGTGACAGAGCGAGACTCCATCTCAAAAAGAAAAAAAAAAAAAAAAAATTTATATATATATATATATATATATATATGTATATGTGTGTGTGTATATATATATATAGTCCAAAGATCTTACAGTATACTTTTATTCAGTGTTCTTCCCAATTACTAAGTATTAGCACTTTCCTAGGGTAGAATTTGCTGTGAGTTCCTGCTGTGGTGAAGATGACATGGAGTTAATCACAATGTCATGCTTTCATTCTCAGTTTTTTAGTGAGGTGTACTTATTACCAAAGGAAAGCCTTCTACGAAAATAGTAGAGCCCATGTTATGATTGAATTTTGTATTTTAGCCATCCAGCTAACTGAGGCTATTAAATTACAGTGGTCAGTGCTATACTTATGAGTTATAAAAATGGCATTTAAGTTATTTAAATAAACATGGTTTTTTTTCCAAATAGACTTTATATTTGCCTGCATGAACAACCAGGGGAAGAGGGCATAGAGAGCTCTTAACTGCACCACTGCTGAGAGAGCAACGTGTTTTCTGGAAGACAGTGTAGAGGGGTAGAAGAGCAGGGAAAGAGAGAGATCTGCCAGCCTTGAGATTTGTCTCAGTGTTTAGAGGATTCATAGCTATTTATTATTCATAAATGGAGCATGTGCAGGTTTCAGTGGTGTGACTTTTGAAAAGATATTGTTTCTGCCCAATTTTTAATCACAAGATACCTAATTATATTGCTGTTAACAACACCTCCTTTTCACACTATGGACTATATAGGGCATGCTCTGAGCCTGTTTTTCACTAAGAAAAAAGAAAATGAGCTGCTACTTGAAGTCACAGGGGCAGAAGGAACCCTGGGGTCCAAATGATCTTATAGAATGGCCCTGGAGGGAAACTCAAGATTCAACCTACAGCTCTGACACTTGGTAAATCACTGAAAGGTTCTGCCTGAGCCTCAGTTTATCTATTAATGAGGACAAATCCACACATTCCATCATATCCAATTTATGGGGGAAAAAAGAGAGAATCTAATGTTAGCTAGGCAGAGCAAAGTATAAGCCAAGCAGAGAGAGAAAGTTCAGTGGCTTTACTCTCTACCCTGAAGCCTTACCAAGTACTGAGGTCACCATTTGGACTGAACAGTTACGACGTGCTTTTAAATTAACCCTGTTTAGAAAAGATTAAGTTAAAGTTTCATCAGCAAAGAGCAGCTTTCTAAAGGTGAACATTAAGCAAAGTCATTTAAGAAAAGCAGTATTAGCCAGGCCAACCCCTGCCTCCCACTGGGTTCTATAATACTGCTTGGGAGTCATATACCCAAAGCCCTTTCATTGCTGTCTGTATTTCCCTGGTCAATAAGGTATATATTCTACTCAAAGTAAGACATGTTCTAATATAAATATTCCCATTTTTCCTTAATCTAAGAACTACTGGAAAGCTGAGAAAAAAAGTTTTGAAACCACACTATACAGATAATATAGAAAGGACAGAGGGAACATTTGTGATTATATGAAATGAATAGGAAATATACATTTAAAAGAAGTTTTAAAATAACATAAAATAATTTTCTATTATTACACAGAAACTTTCTAAGAGCTTCAATTTGTGTGTGTGTGTGTGTGTGTGTGCGTGTGTGTGTGTGTTGTAAATGAACCACTCTGGGACTAAGATACTTTATCTTTGTAACAGGTAGTGGATAATTAGAAAATCCCTAACATCCCATTAAACCTTAACTTTCTAGGACTGTTGGTACTATAGTCATTATAAGTAAATGTGGGTCAGTGTATTAGTTCATTCTCACACTGCTATAAAGATACTACCTGAGACTGGATGATTATAAAGGAAAGAGTTTTAATTGACTCAGTTCCACATGGTGGGGGATGCCTCAGGAAACTTACAATCATGGTGGAAGGTAAGGGGGATGTTAGAGACATCTTACATGGCAGCAGGAGAGAGACAGTGCAAAGGAAACTGCCACTTTTAAGCAATCAGATCTCCTGAGAACTCCCTATCATGAGAACAGCATGGGGGAAATCACCCCCATGATCCAATTACCTCCCATAAGGTCCCTCCCTTGACACATAGGGATTACAATTCAAGATGAGATTTGGGTGAAGATGCAGAGCCAAACTGTATCAGTCAGGTAAAAACATTTATCTCAAGGGGAAGCTGAAATAACCAAATGATATTTATGTAGTATTAAACACGTACAATTCTCAGGAGTGCAGAAAAAGAATCTAAAATGGAGAAATAAAGAAAGCCACAAATTAGTGAACAGTAGCACATTCTGGATGGCAAGATAATGGTAACAACAGTCACAGGTAAAATAGGCAAAATGGCACAGGTAGAAGTCCAGTTACCAGACATTGGGCTTAAACCCCATGTATGCATTGTCTCGTTTAATCCCATGAAACAAATTCTAACATAACCCGTCTCTTACAAATGAGAGATCAGAGACACAAAGAGGTTCACTCCCTTGCCTAAGCTGTCTGAAGTTGAGGAGCATTAGTTCAAGTCCCAGTGGTCTGACTCCAGGGTATGTGCCCTCTCCTGTTCAATCCTGATAACCCTGGAAGATGAGCACAACCCACTGACATAAATAATGGTTTCCCCATTGCAGGGAGTGGCAGCAGAAGATTAGAGAAGTTAGGTGACTTCTCCAGGGTCACACACAGACCCTACACAATAGCAGAGATGTTAACTCAGTCCTTTTTGAACATGTACTTTCTGCTATGTCATGCTAATTTTTTTCCCATTGTCACTTTTGTCACTTTGGTGATGGTTTAATGAATACAGAATTGGATATCTGACTATAATTAGATCTGCCTCACAAAAGAAAAATTAGCAGATCAACAGTAGGTTTCAGACTAACAATAAGCATTCACATCACAATAACATCCTCTTTTCAGATTGGCCCGGTGCATAGCTTTCCATAAGACACACACAGTGGGACTTTTCACATACCTGCTTGTATCCAGTGACTAAACTGATGGTGTTTCATTGACGTTTTTCCTTTTAATCATAGAGGTAGTGAGGTAAAGTGAGATTTGGTTAATTATTTTGAAACTCTGGGACCCTCTAAGATATTCACATGTTAGGCTTAGCATCAATGTGTATATACAAATAGGAAATAGGCATGTAATCTAGAGCTACCATTTCTTTCCCCTTCTCTGCACAACAGGGAAGAGCCATGGATTAAAGAAATCCTCTCACTGCTTCCCAACCAGCCCACTTTAAAAATAAAGTCATCCTCTCCCTTTTCCAAGACTTCTTTTGTTCTCCTCTTTGGTGTTCTTCTCTCCCTATGGAATATGTACATGTGTCTGGGTATCCCTACCTGGTTTGAACTTGATGGGATTATGGACAGGAAGCTGGATCATTCAGTCTCTGGCTCTCTGCTGATACAAGCAGAAATTGAGCCAGTTAGACCAGAGTTAAGCCTCCTATTCATTTCATGTATGTCATTGAGCAACGAGGGAGTAATGATGATTTTTACTCCCTCCTGGCATTAAGTCTGAGAGGCAAACTGACAAGTAACAAGAAAATTCTAAATTAAAGCTGACATACCTTCCTTAATTCTTCCCAAAGTGCTTGGGTATGATTATTATTTAATGCTGCTTTGTCACTGAAAAGATATGGGGTACCAGTTAACTCATGAAACTGTTTCAGAGAATAGATATTGGCCTGAAAACTAAGTCCAAAATATGGAAAATACCACAGAGGCAGGAGGTTTCAGGTCAGGTGGAAGCAGGTTTCCGAAATCCTAACATGCAGATTGTTGCAGAGCTCTCTCGGCAGTGCCAGGCAGCATTTTGCAAGAGTCCTTGTTTTTCGTGGCATTTCCCTTCTGTGTGTAGCCGCTAAAGCTCAGCCCTATTGTATGATCCTCACATTTTCGTTTTCAGACTCACCGCCATTGGTGGTGGGTCGGAGACATCATCCATGTACACAAAGGGCAGTACATCGTAACATTTGAAGATGGAAAAGAAAAGAATCTTCAGTCACTAGGCAGGCTGACCTCAGGACTGTCAAGCAAATTATGGCAGTCCAAGATGTCTGCTCAAGAGGATCACTGCGGTGTGGCATATGATAAGTGAGTGGTTTTCATGGCCTCGGGCTCCTTCCCAGGAGAGAGAGTCTAAGTTGGAAAAGGATTTTAGCAATCATGGTGGGTAAGTGTGACAGAACTCAAATACCACCCTCTTTCTCCCTGCTTGCATGGGGAATGGCAGGACTGAGTCTTCACTTCTAGCATACTCAGTAAAAGATGAGAAAAATAATGTTTCCTAGTCATTCCCCTTCTTTGAGATAAACGTTTGCCCAGGCAGAATGGCATTTTTTTTTTTTAATATCAGAAGTTTTGCTCATTAAGACAGAAGCGGGAGGCCGAGGCGGGCGGATCAGGAGGTCAGGAGATTGAGACCATGCTCGCTAACGCGGTGAAACCCTATCTCTACTAAAAATACAAAAAACTAGCCGCGCGAGGTGGCGGGCGCCTGTAGTCCCAGCTACTCGGGAGGCTGAGGCAGGAGAATGGCGTGAACCCGGAAGGCGGAGCTTGCAGTGAGCTGAGATGGTGCCACTGCACTCCAGCCTGGGCGACAGAGCGAGACTCCATCTTGGAAAAAAAAAACAAAAAAAGAAAAAGAGAGAGAGAGAGAGAGAGAGAGAGAGAGAGAGAGAGAGAGAGAGACCTGCCAAATGCTTGCCTTTCCGATGGACGTTAGAAACTGGCATTGACAAAATGGCCCTCAGTTTTTCACCTCACCTCAGTGTGTCAGGTCTTTGTATTCAAGTGCCATCAACTCCTAAAGGAATATGAAAGACCATTTTATCTTTTGAGAGACTCTAAACATGGGGCAAGTTTGTTTTATTTCAGAGATTAAAGAACGGGACTTATATTAGGAGAAAATAGAAGTTGAATGTTCATAGTACCCTTGATCTTCTTATGAACAGAAGACTTGAAACAAGCCTGGACTTGGAGGGAATTTTTTAAATCTTTTCTTTTTTCCTGTGCTTCTGGGAGTGATGTTTAAGTTCTGCCATCTGTAGGACATGTGCATTTTAAACCTCTTTTACTTAGAGCTTCAGCTTTTTGGGAAAGTTTTTATTTTTGTTTATGGTACCTAAATAACAGAAATTAGCCTCCATCTCGGATAGTCTCTGCAATATTAAAATGCAGCTTGTTGTGCAGTGCTTTAATGGGCTCTTTAAGGCCTTTACATATTAATGTTATATGCCAAGAACTATTAAAACATTCCAAATAAAACAGATTCATCAGTTAAGTGCTCTGTTTTCCTGTGGTCATGAATGAAAAGGACAAACTAGTTATCGTCATGGTCACTTAAAAAATTGTAATCTATTCCAAAGATGGTTTTCTCTTAAAAAGCAACTTAGTCACATAATTCTGGGGAAGTCCTAGAGAGTTTATTACGCTCTCATTTTTATTCATAAGTTTTTTTTTTTGTTTTTTTGTTTTTTTTTTTTTGAGACAGAGTCTTGCTCTGTCGCCCAGGCTGGGGTGCAGTGGCCGGATCTCAGCTCACTGCAAGCTCCGCCTCCCGGTTTAGACCATTCTCCTGCCTCAGCCTCCCGAGTAGCTGGGACTACAGGCGCCTACCACCTCGCCCGGCTAGTTTTTTGTATTTTTTAGTAGAGACGGGGTTTCACCATGTTAGCCAGGATAGTCTCGATCTCCTGACCTCGTGATCCGCCCGTCTCGGCCTCCCAAAGTGCTGGGATTACAGGCTTGAGCCACCGCGCCCGGCCTATTCATAAGTTTTAGAAGCCAAACAAACAAACTAAAACAATGTAACCTATTATAGGTTATTTTATGAAATATTTAGAGTAACTTCTTAATCTGAGACAAGTATTCTGGCAACAAGAATGTGGTAACATATTAGTTTGTCTTCAGCTGGTGTGTATTTAAAGATTTTGAAGGCCTTTAAAAATACCCAAGTGCTAACTGGTAACGTCAACCAGGTGGAAGAGAGTGGGGAATAGGGAGGAAGGTAAATACAAAGCAAAATAATACATAATTTTTTGTTGTTTTTTTGAGATGGAGTCTCACTCTGTTGCCCAGGCTGGAGTGCAATGGTGTGATCTTAACTCACTACAACCTCCACCTCCCGGGTTCAAGCAGTTCTCCTGCCTCAGTCTCCTGAGTAGCTGGGATGACAGGTGCATGCCACCACGCCTGGCTAATTTTTTTGTATTTTTAGTAGAGACAGGGTTTAACCATGTTGACCAGGCTGGTCTCGAACTCCTGACCTTGTGATCTGCCCGCCTCGGCTTCCCAAAGTGCTGGGATTACAGGCGTGAGCCACTGTGCCTGGCCAATAATAGATCATTTGATCTAGCTCACTGTTTCTTTCAACCAAAAAAGAGTAATAGCTCCTCATTAAATATTTACTTAAATATTTCATATTAAAACCTTCTTGAACCAAGTTGGCAACCTACAGAGCTGGGCCCTGGGTGCCCTCCTTTTAAGTCAATGTAGTGGAAATCGAGTTTGGCACAAGAGCTGTAAGTCAGAAAATAGCTGCAGCTTCTATTCTTCACTCAGCCTTTCATTAGATGAGTGACCTTAGGCAAGTCATTTAGCTTCTTTTGGGCCTTGTTTCCTTATTAGTAATAATAGAGGCTTCGACTAGTTTCCTTTAAACAGATTCTGCAGGGCCGCTGATATGCCATGTTTTAGTGAGACATAAAAATGTAAAAATCAGCCCCTGTCTTCAAGGAAGTGACAGTTTAATAGAAAAGACATCTATAAAAACAAATGCATGCAAAAAATGGTTTTGAGACTGTTACAGAAATTTGTATGATGTACATTGGGGGCACCAAAATAAAAGCTGTCAATCCTATCTAGGTTTAGTTGAGAAAGATGAAATTCATGAAGGCTTAACAGATGAAATGTTTGAACTGAGTTTGAATGTCACTATCCAGATAAATATCGCAATGGAAACTATCAGAGCACAGGTCTATAGGAACGAGTCAGCATAAAGCTCCAGGACCTAACAGTGTTCCTTTATGGCTGGAATATAAGTATAAGATAAAATATGCAAAGGATCATTGGAACAAATGGAAAAGCCTTTCTATGACATAAGGATTTCAGAATTTGTGAGACTCTATGACAGGGTTCTAAGTAGAGTTTGTGAACTGTTCATATATGTGTTCTAGAAATATCATTCTTAGAAAGTATAGCAAAGGCTTGGCAAAGGTAAGCAAGGAAACCATTCAGGAGGCTATTGCAGAGGTACATGGAAGAGATGATAAAGGTCAGAGTAGTAACCATCGAGTAGAAGGAGCAGAACTAAAAGATGTGAGGAAAGTGATTCCTATAAAATCACTGATTAAATGAGGGTTGAGGAAAGAGGAAGAAAGTCTGTAACATCCTTTCAGCTTTCATCCCCCGTGAGTCATTTATTCCAAGGCTGTTAGATTACATACTGAAACCTCTCAATTCGAGGAGGGATTTTCATAAACACACTTAATGGAAATATGTTTTTAGATCTTGACAGATATAATGGCATATTGTTTTGAATTCATTGCTTTTAAACTATTGGAGTCATTCTCTTTTTAAAGGGAGCCCTATAACGGTAGTGCAGAATGAGTCAGGTATTAAAGTTAATTTGTCATTTAGAAGACATACCGTAGGCAAGTAAATAGGTACTATAAAGACACCCTGAATCATGTGGTGTTCTGTTAAAAGGCAAACACAATCCATTGGTGCTTACATTCAGAAATTCCATGAGGTAGGTCAATATAAATACCCAGGAGACTCGGAGAGCCAGAAACAAGAGCAGCCTATAAACAGCATCCACATAACCTGAAGACAGAACTCATGCCAATGTTTTCCTTTTTTACTTGGGGCACATTTGTTTCTTATCCTACCATAAGCGCTGTCTTTACATCATTCCATTACTTTCTGCCAAATGTCTTGAAAGTATCTCTCTTTTATCCCATCCCATTCACTCCAGCCCACTGTAAGCTGGCTGCCACCCAGAACATACCAATAAGGTACTTCTGGCAAGGGTCACCAATGTCTCCCTAATTTCCAAATCCCGTGGATGTGTGTCACTCCTCATCTTACTTGACCTTTATGCTATGTTATGAAACTCTCCTCATTTGCTCTCTGTGTGTGACATCAGGACTGCCCTGATTTTCCTTCACCTCTGTCTCCCTTGTCACTGTCAGGTCCATGGGCTCCTCATTCAAACACTGCACTCTCCCTGGGTCATTTCATTTATACATATGGCATCTATATGTAGGTGGTGTTCATTCTTCTGGCCTGAGTCATGCCCCTATGTTTCAGAAATGGAAATCTAACTGTCTTTTGGACATCTACACCTGGTTGTCCCTCAGGCAACTCAAATTCTACATATCCAAAACTGAACCCCTTCTTTCTTCTCCTCTGCATTCCTCAGTAGACTTACGTAGCTTTTCCTACTTCCCTCATGCATACTTCCACAATCCATGCCTTCTAAGCCACCTTTAATCCTCCAGATATGTTGTAGTCATTATAAACTCTGAGTCTTTGCACGTGCTCAGAGGCCTTCCTGATACACATATGAAACATATATATTCTTCATCTGGCTGAATTGTGTGGAACTTTCAGGCCTTTGTGAAGGTGTTCCCTCCTTCAGAAAACTTTCCTGTCCCTAGACTCATGTTGTTCAATGCCTGTCTTTCTTTTGTCATTTTGTAGTATTTTATACTGCATTGCAGCAGTTCTCAATTGCTCAGGTGGTGAGAGGATAGGTGGTAGGAGGATGATTTTGCGCCCCCGCTCCACCAGGGACACTTGACAATGTCTAGAGACATTTTTTGTTATAACAAGCGATCAGGATGCTACTGGCATCTAGTAGGTAGAGGCCACGGATGCTACCTACATCCCTATAATATTCTACAGTGCATAGCACCCCACAACACTGAATTATTCAGTTCAAAATGTCATTAATGCCAAGGTTGAAAACCTGTGCTCTATTGTAATTACCTACTTATTTTTCTGTTTCTCCCACTATACGATATGCTTTTGGAGAACAGGGACTATGTCGTCTTCAACAATGTGTACACAACAAGTAGCAGGTTGTTTGGCACATGGTAGATGCTCAGTAAATATGAATGTATAAACTGAGTGGGTATGTTGATGGATGGTTTGAATGGTTTTTCATTCTGGCCCAGAGAGAAAACATATAATTTATATGTGCACTGAGGGCAGTAAGATCTGAGGTTTCACTCCTGAAATGGCCCTGATGCCAATTCCACTGTTTGAGATGCTGATCATGTGGATAGTAGGAGGACCCAAACTATGGATGTGTGTCTCTATTTTGTTGTCTGTTTAAGTGTATGCAATTGTATTTATTTAGATATTTACCTATATTACTTGTTGAGTGAGGCATAACAATGTACATGTTTGTATCCATTCCTAGTAACCAATAATAGGTCTGAGTACCTATTATATGCAAGATACTTCAGCATGCTGTTATGGGAAAGCAAAGTTTGGTTTAAATTCTGGCTTAGTTTCAAAACTGACCTATATAACCCTAAGCAAGTATCTTAGCCTCACTAATCTTCAATATTCTCAACTAATAAGCATAAAGTTGTTTTGATGATTACATAAATTAAAATATATAAAGTACTTGATATATAGCAAGGCCTCAATAAATGTTACTTCCTTCTGCCTCTTCTCCAAACTCTCTATATTAGTTAGAAATTGAACTTGACACAGAAACAGAGCCCTGATAATAATGGCTTAAATTGATAGTTTATTTTTCTCCCACATAAAAGAAGTCTGGAGGTCTGAAATACAGGATTGATTTGATGACTCCTCAGAGTCATTAAGAAATCCCAGCCCTTTTTAGCCTCAACATTTTACTATGCCTAAAGTGTGACCTTGGTACTCAAAATGCCTGTCACTTCTATGTGGAAAGCAACTGACTACAGGACAGGGTGAAGAAGGTAATGCCTCCTCTCTTTGAAAGAACCTTCCAGGTCGATCACCTGAGGTCTGGAGTTCAAGACCAGCCTGACCAACATGGTGAAACCTTGTCTCTACTAAAAATGCAAAATTAGCTGGGCAAGGTGGCTCATGCCTATAATCCCAAATAATCGGGAGGCTGAGGGAGGAGAATTGCTTGAACCCAGGAGGCTGAGGTTGCAGTGAACTGAGACTGCATGATGGCACTCCGGCCTGGGCAATAAGAGTGAAACTCCATCTCAAAAAAAAAAAAAAAAAAATGTGATAACATAAGATTTTAACATTAGTGGAAATGAGAACCCTCTGTACTACCTTTATAATTTTTCTATAAATTTAAAATTATTCCAAATTTTAAAGTTTATTTTTAAAATGCAAATTACTGACACACATTGAAAACTTGTTAATTTTTGTAGGGCATTATCTATAGTGGATGCATTTGAGTATAATCTCTATGTGTGTAGGGACTTTGTCTAATTTGTTCCTTGATGTCTCCTCAAGAACTAAAGGAGTACCTAAAGATAATACCAGGGAAGACAGTGCACACTCACAAAACCCCCTCTGATCTGTTTCTGAGTTATTGTGTGTGCTTAGTATATTATTCTGTAAATTATTTTAGCATCCTGACTAGCAGCTTTCCATTTCATACTCCAGGAGAATCAGCATACTTTTTCTCCTTAATTTTCCTAATGGAACATTTTATGAAATATAAGTCCTGGAGGAGATGGTAACCAACTGCTAGACACTTTATTAGAAAAATAAGGGTTTGTAGCACTAATGCTAATCCAAGGAAATTGAAGTCTTTTTATAATCCTGTGAGATTAATAGATCAGGGGTTGAAAACTGCACAGTTCTAATTTTTTATAAATTAGTCATTTTCTATTAGTGTATAAAAGATCTAATGGGAAAGGTACTTGATTTAAAAACCAGCCTCACCACTTACTACCAAAGTGGTTATGAGGAAGTTTTAAAATCTCTCTAAGCCTAAATTTGCTAGTAAAATTGGAGTAGTGAGACCTTACAAGGCATATATACAGTCCTCTATTAATGAAAATACAGGGTATTTTACTGTAACAAGAGCTCAATAATAAAATGGTTTTCATAAGACAGAGGCTTGTTTTTGTCTCACCTAACAATTCAGAAATGTTATTACAGCTTATTGGGAGTCCAGTCTACTCCATCTTTTTGCTTAGGCACTTCTGGTGTGCAATTATTTTTTACAGGCTTAAGTCACTACCACTTATACATTCCAGATTACAGGAAGGAAAAATGGAGGAAACACACCTTTCTTTCGAAGGGCATGACCTGGAAGTTATCACTTCCACTCATATCCCATTGGCCAGAACCCAGTCATGTGGACCCAGCTAGCTGCAAGGAATTCTGGGAAATGCTTTCTTTAGCTGGGAAGCAATTTGCTGAGCTCATACTTCTAGTATTTTGGAGATTGGAAAGACAACTAGCAGTGCCTACCACAAGTACCTAGAGTAGTGCCTCACGTGGAATAAATGCTCAGCAAATGACATTCTCATTAAATCACCTGGAAGATAATTAGTGTGAAAGGAATAGGTAAGGAGAAACGTTTTGCCAACTGTGACTTTTAAATCACTCATAATTAAGGATAGACCTTCCTAGGAAACTATGTTTGCATTTGAAAATTGCTCATCTTCTTGTAAATTAAAACACAGCTTTGCAAAAAAATAAGATCTTCTATTCATCCTAAGGAAAATAAGCTGCAGAAGTAATTTTTTTAAGTGTACTAGTTTTTATATGTAACAACTAGTTTCCCTTCTAGATCAGGAAACTCTAGTAGATTTAGAAGGAACCATGCTTGGTAAAAAAGGAAAGATACAAAGTAAACTGTTACCTATTATTAATGTAGAAATTCTTTTGTAGCACAGTTGTAAATTCTGTAATCATAATTTTGCTCCTGTCTACTCTTTGCATGGATTCAGTTTTAAGCTTTTGCCATAATTTGTATTTACATACATGGGACTGTACCTTTAAGGATCTATTTTCATTTTTCTTGGTTTGGTTTAATTGTTTCCTAAGGATATTTACAGTAACCTGCTGAACTTGGACAGTTTCATTCCAGGGAAAGTAGTTTATACTGAGCCCCATTCATGCTAACCTTGCCTAGGACAGACATTCTTACATTCCATAGGCCACAACTCCAGGTTGTCAGCCCCTCATGTGATTTGTCAGACCACACTGCTCCCCAGCTGGCAGCTCGACAGGTTTCAGTTGGCCCTGCTCTTTGCAACATGATGGGTGAACATGATACCAGCTATATTAGTTTGCTTGGGCAGCTGTAACAAAATGCCATAGACTTGCTTAACAAATTTTTTATAGTTCTGAAGACTGAGAAGTCCAAGAACTAGTCTTCAGCCAATTCAGTTTCTGGTGAGGGCTCTTTTCCTGGCTTGCAGATGCCCCCTTCTCACTGTGTCCTTCGATGTTAAAAAGAGAGTGCTCTGATATCTCTTTCTCTACTTATAAGGGAACTAGCCCTATTAGATTAGGGCCCACCTTTATTTACCTCATTTGACCTTTATCACCTCCTCACCTGGCCTCCTGGCCTGTCTACAAATACAGTCACGTGGTGGTTAGGACTTTAAAATATGAATTATGGGGGTAAGGGGGACATAAATACTCAGTCCATAATGCTGATCTTTCTTTCATTTATTATGGTATCCACAAAGAGTGAGTGTCTTTTCTAGTATTTTCCCTATGCCATTCTGGGCAACCTGCCTAAAATTTCCTATGGTGGAAGATTGCACTAGTGGCTTCCTAAACTCTCTTTTTCTAATGAGATCTCTGGTTTAATGTCAGTTTTTGGACCCACAGAATACCTTGGGAGTTATAAAATGTTAAGAAATTAAAACGTGATAAAATGATACTTGTAGAGCACTCTGCATTTTTCTTGCTTATATTATTTCTTGAATCCTCATGGTAATTTGGTGAGAATGATTGGGATGTTGCATTGGCTCTATTTCATACATTAGAAAATTGAAGTTTGGAATGTTCAATGATTTCTCTAAGGTCTTAGGAATAATAGTTGATTAACACTGAGATTCCATTCCAGGGCTTCAAATTTCTAAACCACATTAGCTGAATTTGGCTCTGGAGCCACTAAAATTTGGTTTCAATCCAAGTTCTGTCACTTATTAACAGTAAGTGGGCAAGTTACTTAACTCACTAAAATTTCTCAATCTTCTCTGTGACATGCAAATAATAGAGTCCACCTTATAGTGTTCTAATGAAAATCAAATTATATAATACATAGAAATAACAAAGCATCTGCTACATAGAAAAATGTTCAAAATTGTTGGTTATTATTTTTAAGCACATATCAAATCCTATTCATTAAATTTAACTCTGAATTTATGTTTTATTGGACTTTAGGGTAAAGTATTATTTAAATTATATGAGCTATTGACAGATCCCCAAACACTTTACAAGTTTATAAGTGTTATAAAATTTATAATATGGATTTTATTGAGATATGAGCATCTTAATTATCAACATCTGTCTCTGTGTATATTTATTTATATATTTATTCATATATTCATGCTTGGTCAAGCGACAGATTAAAGCAGTTAACAATTAGCAGATATTTTAAAAAGCTATCAGTTATACTTTAAGCAAGCCAGTGGGATTTTTTAGTTATCTAACTTTGGTATGAGGTCATTTAGTTATCTTGCTTTAGATTGAGGTCATTTTGTTCTCATTAATAAAAGAAGCTGTTTGGTATTCTCAGTTTTTAATCTCACACCAGTAAGCCAGTAACACTCAGTATATGCTAATAATTGTGATCAAAGAAATATTAAGGAAGCAAAGATTTAGCTGCTTGAAATTTGGTATACTGAAAAGCCTAATTAATAAAATTTTCAGTTTTTCTCCACATTAGCCAGGATTTAATCTCCATCAAAATACGTATTTTTCTATTAGTCTAATTCTACAAACCCAACATAAGAGGTCATTGTCCCATAGGCTTATGTCAACCATAATGACTGGAAGGTACTCTTTTAATGTTCCCAGATTTATCAGGTAATTTACTGTGTATGTCAGGATAAAGTAACAACATATATTTTAATTTGTTTTGCACATCATTTCTGATTCTCATATGGAAATAATTAGGGAATTTTATGCACTTCTAGATTTAATATGAGTGTGTGTTTATGGATATACAAGTAAGAGAATGTTCAGATTTCATAAAGGAGGTCAAATAAGTTTTTCTCAGGTGGAAGAAACTCTACCAAACCAAGAGTTAAAACACTTGATTCAAAGTTTATTAGCAATGTAAATGTCATTACTTCTGATTTGTGATCAGCTGAACAAACAGTGAAGGGCCACTGTGACTTTCAAGCTTTAGGAACAGAATCTAATGACCTTAAAAGGCAAAAGAACTGTTTCCCACTAGGTATGGAAGTGATTCAATTCTGAGCATCATCATGATTGGCAATTAATAATGCAAATGACTTGTGTTGATCCAAAATGGTTCTCAGTATCTGGCAACTATGAATGTGTATATGAGTGAGGTAGATTATAACAAAATTATTTTCATTCTGTGCCTCATAGTCTCAGAGTGACTGTACACACATAGGCACCACACACATCCTCTAACCATCTTGATTTGGGAGGGCAAGATGAATGTGCCTACTACATTAGTTTGCTTTTGTGTATAATTGTTACAGTTTTAAGATATGGCTTAACTTGTAGTGTGTACTCAGAAAGGAGAGTTACTCATTACCTTGGACATAACTCATTTATTGCCCTTGTAACATATTTGTTTTCTTTTCCCAACTACCTCTTAAGAGCAGGGACCCTGTCTTAGTTAGAATGAACACAGGCACTGGTTTGTAGTAGATGCTTAAGAAGTATTTGAATGAATTTATAAATGAATTAGAGCTTCTGAATGGAAGTCTATAGTTCTTAAATGTGCAACATACATAAATATACACATTATCTGAAGAATCTATCAATGTGTATATGGATGCACAAACACACATATACATCCCACATTCAGAGTATTGTCACTAGTTGAGGAAAGTGATTAATGTCTAAGGTGTCTAGCCAACAATAATAGCATATGATTATGTGATTAAGTAATCAGTAATTGTGAAGGAAGGAAAACCTATTTAGATACTTACTGATTGCATAATATAAAAAATGGATATATGTTAGCTTAAAAACATTATGAGAGTTAAATATTATCAGCCTATGAAGAATTGTAGAAAAGCAAACACATTGACATTTATTCATAGCCACCAGTATTTTTTTTTTTTTAGTAAAGACAGCACAAACCAGTAAACAATTAGTTTATTCACTGTGGCCGTAACTAGTATTCATATTATAATTTATTAGGAATACTGACACATAATTATCCAAACTTTTGTAAAAAGCCATTATATTTTTTTCTGATAAGAATAAGAAGTTTTGCAATGTATAAGGTTTTAATACACCCTTAAATTAACTTTATTTTTCCCCAAGATTAATAATTATAAAGGAACATAGGTCCAGTTATCACATTTTCTACCAGAAACATACTGGCATGCATGGGCAATGTTTCTTTTTAAAGTAGATGCTGACACTATATAATTAGAGAATTACAATAATGGGTCTTACAGAAGGAAAGGAACTATATTCAGGTATACATTTGGCATATGCTATTAGAGAAATTTTATGTTTCAGTGTGAGATTTATATATCTGATACAATTCAACTTTATTTCAAGTACTCTCATTAGAACTAGAAGTAGCTTTAAATGGAAAAAATAATATTCTGCCATCTCAGAAAATAGTTTTGGCTTATTCTCCACTAATTTTGACCTTAAAAAAGTGAGATCCCTTTAGTCCATTTGGGCCTGGGTGGCCTGCTTATTTTCTCATAGAGGGTTCTAAAGCTTCCTGGAAAGTCTTAGGTTTTACTCTATTAGCCCAATGTTACAGGGCTCTTCTCCATGCCATAAATATTCATTTGTGGATAATGATACTTTCTACTGCCTCAATATATTTTCATATTCAGTTTTCTCCTGGATTCTGGATTCTTTATATCTCATCTGAGGAATGCTTAAAGCCATCTGTTATGAGATTTTTCCTCAAACTTTCTCTAGCAAAAGGACCGGTTTTTATCATAACATACTTAATTAACACCTTGATCAAGGAGGTAAGCAGTGCAGCAGAGATTCCTGGAACAAGATGATCAATTGGACTTACCCTGTGTTTGCTGAACTGCCTGAATTTTATAAGCTTATGTGGATATGGCTTAGAGATGAGATCCAAACACCTCCTGCTTCCTGGTCTCTTCCCTGAATTACCTCTCTGTATTATCAGTATCTCTTGCCAGCAGTTTTCTCTGAAGTCATTAGAGACTATATTGAATTTATGAATCATGTTCAAATTTGTTAGTCATTAAATATTTGTCCAGAACTGGATATATGATTGTGTGCTTATAGAAAGATGCTCACAATATAATGCAGTAATTATGGTGATGTGGAATATCTATTACAGGAATAAAGTGAAGGAATACTTCATCCAACCTTAGTGAGTCAAAAAGATACTTCCTTTCTTAAAGATGCATAGAAAAGTCAGATTTATGACCATATAGGCCGTAGTGTAATGACATGATGAAAGTGAAGCTCCATGGGCATGGGTACCCCAACTGTCTTGTTTAGGCCACATTCCCAACATCACACATAGATGTGGCTCATAGGCCCTAACCTTCAGGACATTATGTGTCAAATGGATAAATGGAAAAAAAAGGATTTTAAGCACAAGAGTGATGTGGTTCACTTTGGATTTTTAGATATATTGTTCTGGCAGTGGCATGGGACATGGATCCAAAGAGATTAAAACTGGAGTGAAGGAGTCCAGTAATGATGTGAAGAGATGAGGGTCTGAACTAGGGCAGAAGTCAGTGGCAGAGATGGATTTGAGGCGTATTGGAGGGTTACAAATGTAAAACCTCGTAACTGTGTGCCTGTGGGAAGAAAAGGAGAGGCAGGGGGCAAGTGTTGTGGCAGAGTTGCCATCGTCTAATTTAAAGAATACGAGGAGAGGAGTTATCTAAGGGAAGAAACAAGTTAAAGTTTTTATGCAACATATTATCATTTAAATGTGTTCCAACCTTTACTTTTAAAATGAACCCATGAGGAAATTCTAATAGATTTTTAATGAAAATCTTGTAGCACTTTAAAATGTTTAACTATCCCATGGGCATTATAGCAGCACTGGGTCAAGAATATAAACTAAAAACATGGGTACCTCCCTTTTAAAAAAACAAAAGTCTTTTAAGAATACCAAAACACTTGGGCATAACTAACACTTATTCTTCATGCAGAAATTTTGGTAGAGAGAGAACTATATTAATTCTTTCCTCCCTTTTGCTTTCTTTTTTTTTTCTTCTTGATATTCTTCCCCTGGGTCTGGCATTCTGCAGTAAAGTAGGCAGAATCACCTACCACATGGAGCCTCACTCCCAGACAAGTGGCCTTTGAAAGCTTCTCCTGTAGAAAGAAAAGCTTTCCAAGGAAAGGAGCAATGCTTGCAGGCCAATGAGAATTCCAAATAAATAGCATTTCGACTTCTGCTTCTCAGTCTGGTTTTAACATTTGGTGAGGGGCAAAACAAACCCAACCAAACAAAGCGCTATCGTTCATTTGAACTTAAAGTTCAAATTATGTTACATTTAATTTGTAATCAGATCATTATAACTATAGTTGAAACATATAATTCTGGTATAGTTAATATTTGTATGAAATCTTGTTTTTATTTTTTTTCTCACTTTTTGGCACTGACTACTTCTTCTACATATATGTTTTGTTATCGCAGGATGAATAAGTTTATTGTCATATCGCAGAGCAAATTCTCCCAGCCCAGATAAATTTGGCTTTCAGCATGGTTATGGGACATCCAGTTGGCAATACCCAGCAGGTATCTGGATATATAGAGCTGAGGCCTGGGGTAGAGGCCTGAGCTCTGAGTAGCAGTCATTGGCAGAGAGATGATACCCTGAGAGGCAGGGAGACCACCCGGAGAGGATAGAGGGCCACCAGCAGAAGACAGATGTTGGCATCTGAGCAGCATCAACATACACGGAAATGAAAGAAGAAAGGCAGTTCGAAAAAGGGAAAACAATTTGATTAGAGAGACTAGAGGAGGGCCTAGAGAGAGAAATGTCCTAGAAGGCAGGGCTTTAAGAAGTTCAAGAAGGAAGGAGTGAGAGAGCAAGTGAAGCAAGGAGCTTCTCTCCTTAGGTAAAGCCCTGACTCCCTAACATCCCTCCTTCCTTCCCTAACTCTTCAGAACCTTAAGATAAGGCAGTAGTTAGCTGTTGCTGTGTCCATACTTATAAATGTGCACAATCTATGCTATGTGAAGAATATAATTTCTTCAGTGTACAAGTATGACTTCAGATTAACTTCCTTAGTATTGCTTCCATCTAGTTTGTTTATAGGCTTTGTGGCTTTTAATTGTCTTTTCCTGTAAGTAGCTACAGTTGATTTGACTTTAACGCAAGTGCTTCAATATTCATTATTTTAGTGGTTACCCAGCAGATTTTGTCGTTGTTTACTCAGAGATATTTTTTAGCCCACTCTGCTCCTTATTCAGGATAGAGCAGATAAATATCTTGCTCAGAGCCAAACAGGGATACTTTAGATTCTGCTTCCATAGACTTTCTACTTTGTTATTTGCACTGACTCCTAAAAAATATTGAGAAGGATAAACAGAAAAGTTCATTTAATTGTACTGAGTTCATTTATTGTTCTGAGCAAGAACAATACTCCCTATCTGATTAGCATCACTTCTGATCTGTATTTTATCCACAGAAAGGTACAGTTTTGTTTTTCCCCAAATAGATTGTGGTTTACCTATATTTTCCCTATTGTAAAATGCAGTTTGTGTGCAGGATTCAAACCCCTTAATCCAGGCCTGAGTCATACTTCTGTTAAAGCACCCTCAAATTGTTAATTTTTATTTGCCCATTCCTCATGAGTGAAGAGTTTGTTATGGATCTTAAACAGCATTACAGTAAAGGAGTGATTTTAAAAGTCGTTCCTTTTGGTTCACAGGATACAATTCTGTGGAAAGAGAAAATAAGATAGATATTATAATAATAATGCTATACTTTTTATCAAGTTGTGTCAGAGCTCATTATTAACCTTATTTTTATGGCATTTTGGCGAGTTTCTTTTTATTCTAGTTCTCGTATTCACTGAGACTGAAATGTAAAAAAATTAAGACTTTTATCCAAAGCCACATAGGCAGTAGATCTGAGTAACTTTGGCATTGCTGACACACAACTTGTCTTTTTCCTCTGAGCTTACTTAAAATATTTATGAAGCCCTTGAAAGCTTTCTCATCCGTTTTTTATTTTTCCCTTACAGAGTATTGATTTCTACTTTTTTAACTTCAAAAATTCACATAGCACAATTGTTAAAAAGTTCAAAAGTAACTTTCTTAAATTTAGCTTTTAATCTACATTTTTTATTTTTAAAAAGACCTAACTTTACAGCACATAATATAACTAATAAATACAACAAATATTCATCAATATTGAGCAAAATGATAAATTTTACTTTCGAAAAGTTTATTTTCAAAAAAAAAAAACTGAACCTATCATTTTGTTTTTTGTTTTTTGGTTTTTCTTTTTTCCTGATAGCTGCTGGCCTCACAAAGTATTTTTAGCATATCAGTTTGGTGTTTTGGCAAAATAAAAATTAAAATTATACTATTCCTTTCATCCAAGTCTAAGTGCTATTGCTTAAAATTTTTCTTCTGGAATTTTTCATGTGAAATTCTTGGAGGTTGAGAGAAGATTGTAATTCAGATCTATTAATAAAGATTAATTGCTGCTAGAGATATACTGTGAAATGCATATGCAAAGTCTGAAAAGATGTGTTACAGAAGATATGAATTCGCCATTCCTAAGTCACTTTCTTCAACTTTAAAATATCAACATTTATTATGTTAACATCAAATACTTGAGAACAGATTCTTGAAGTATTGACTAAATCTGAATTCTTGCTATAAGATTTGAAATACCTGAAAATCAAATACAATTGTGGAAATTCTGCTACTTTATTATTTGTTCAATAGTCCTGGTAACTTTAATGATAGCCACATATTTTAAACAACTGATTATCTTTGACAGAGGAATTATACATGAGAGCCTCATTTAAGAATTCCCTTTATTCATGGCTGTTGTTTGTCTGCCCTTCTTTTTGGTGGTACAGAATAAACAGGGCTTAGTGGGAAGGAGAGGCCCGCACAGTCTAGCACACAGGCCTTGCACCCTCAGTCTTGGTGGTAGTATGGGAAGGTAAAAACCAAAATCCCTGAGTTGGAGGGGTTTTCAGGTCAAGCTTAGAAATAACATTTCCCTCCAAGCTGACCTCTCCTTCTGTGTTCTTTCTCCGTGACGGGCCCCTCCACCTACCCAAGCTGGAAGCCTTGCTGAATAGTCCACTGGATATTAGTCCTGTCTCCAATCAGTTATCAGTTATCAGTTATCATGTCCTCTTTTGTCTGTATTCTTTTCTCACTACCGCCTAACCTTCAGTTCATACTCAAATTGTCTGTCACATAGGTTACTACGATGCCTTCTGCTTGGACTCCTTAGCTCTATCAGCCTCTCTTTTCCCACCCAGACTTTGCCATGAGCTCCTCTTGCACATAGACATAATTTATTCTCCAAACACTGATGTTCGTAACTTGAAAGCTTCAGCATGGCATGCCCTTATTTAAAATCTGTCTTTGGCTCTTTACTGTCTTTAGGACAATTCTAAGCACATTAACCTGACTTATAGGACCTGCATTGGGGTGATCCCAGCTTACCTCTCCAGGAACATTTCTTACCCCAGAGAAAACTTTAGTCAATACTGAAAACCTTTCAATTCAGGACACCATGCTTATTCTGGCTCCAGGTCTGGCTTTATGTGTAGTTTTCTCAAAACATACCTGGATCAGTTCTTCCTCTTCTCCTGTCATATTCCCTTTTGCCTAGGTAAATTCTACTCTTCAGGTTTTCAGCTTGGACCTTACTTTTTCAAAAAAGTCTTACTGGACACCTATGAAAGAATTATGTACCCTCAGCATATCAGTATTTTTCCTATTGCCTCATTATCACTCTGTATCGTAAATGTCTGTGTGTTCAAGTGAACCCTTCACAAGGCAGTTAGCTCCATGAAGGCAGGGACTGAAAGTTTCTGGTCCATCATTATATACTTAACACCTAGTACACTATTTGGCTTTTAGCCATCATTGAAAGTCAGTTGGATGTTTGAATACTTGGATTTTTTTATTCATAAATATCTGAGAAGGCCAGGTATTATTTTAGAATTCCTAGACACCTCAAAGTTCTGTGCCAGAACATGGAAGCACAAAGTGGCTCCTGGTCCACCTCCTGTCCTGTTCAACAAGAAGGTAGACACCCTAGTCCTCACTGCCAACCTCCAACTACGTTTTCTGAAAATAGCCACCCTAAGGCCACTCCCAGGCCCACACAGGTGTTGCCCACCTCACAGGAAGGGATCTGGAAAAGAGACCTACACAGGACTTGGAAGTAGTCCGAGGGCCATTAGGGCATGGACTTACAGAATCCCAGGAACCCAGCATGTGGTCTAGAAGGAGGGGTAGGGAAGGCATAGACAATGTGGGCCGATCTCTTTGGCCTAAGAACTGGGTAGGAGGGTTGTGTCTAAGAGCTCTACTACAAGCAGGAGATGATCTGGACTTGTTCTAGAGATTGTACTCCTAGTGTATATTTGTGAAAGTGTAGCATTAGCAAGAACTGTCTAATATTGTGTTTGTAAAACCCCATCTGAAAATATGAATAGAACTTAAAGGTTGTAACTGAATCTTTGCTAACTAACCTTTTAATTGTTTGTATTTCAAGACCACATGACTCTCTGTTCTGTCGTGTTCTGGGAAGCAGTTTCAAGTACTGATTAAGAGCATAATGTGGAAAGCCAAAACAGGGCTATGAGTTGTGAGCTGGATTTTGTTCTCAGTTGTCCCTTTGCTGACTATGGAGCCCTGGGCAGAGTGCCTCATCTGCTGAATTGAGGTAATCGTCCTTCGGGCTTGCAGTGAAAGTATGTGAGGTTAGAGTCTTAAAAAGGCTTAGCTTAAGTAAATGCTCAATAGATCACAGTGCTGTCATCATCATCATAATCACTGTCATTATTTTTACAGCTGTTATTCCTCATTGTCCATAACTATTGTGATGACCTTGGGCAAGTCACATAACCTCTCAGAACCTCAATTTCTTCCTCCATAAAATGAGATGTTTGGAGCAGAGAATAACGAAGACTTTGTCCAGTTAAGAGCAAGGACTTTCTGGAGTTCTTTCTCTTTCAGTGTACACTGAACTTGAACTTGACCCCACAAGGTGTGTTTAAGTTGTTCATGGAAGTTAGCTACTATGCATGTAATATCACTATATATTCTACTTTAATCAAATGTGGTACGCAAAAACTGAAAAAACCTGGATTAAATATGCAGTTTATGAAACAAGTGTTTGCTTTATAGAAAGATTCATTGTAGAGTCCCTTTTACTCGCAGACTCTTCTAGTACATTAAAAATAAAATTTGATTTAAAAAAAGAGATTCGGTTTGTTTGCAACTTTTCAGAAACATATGCAGACATTTTTAATCCCTTTGAATCACAGAATCCCTTGTGAATTGATTAACTCTGATTCCTCTCTCTGAGAAATAAGCATGGTTGCAAATATTTGCATACAATTCCTGGACAGGGGGTGGTCCATGGATCCTAATTTAAGAATCCCTGGCATAAAGCCAAAATAAAGAGAAAACCAATAAAAACGGAATATGTTGAGGATATTATAGGCATTTCTAAATGCCAGCCTCCAAACACCTGGCTCTCTTCAGAATCAGAGAAACAAAGAGAGAACTACCATTTATTGAACGCACACTGTGCCAGACACTATGTTAAGCATTGTATAAGTGTCCTTCCCCTTCCAAATCTAAAAAAATACAGGTATTATTTCTGATGAGAAAATTGAGGCTCAGAGAATAAGCACTTCTGCAAAGTCTTTTCACTATTAAATGGTAAAAGCAAAATTTGAACTGGGGTCTGACTCTAAGGCTACATACACTATGATAAAAGGCCCTCAGTTCCTTCACATTTATTCCCAAGCCCCCAAAATTTTTATTAAAGAATAGATCACAGAAATGTACAGATTTTTCTGCCTTAGTGAACTCACAAAGGAACCAGCTTCATGTTGAGAGCCCATCCTTTCCCCCTCCCATGTTCTGTGCCATCAGAGCTCAGAGGACTTGTAGGAATTGCATGTTGGTGTTGGGATGGGGCAGGGCAGCAGAGAGCTGAGAGATGATGGACTCTCTTGGCTGGACATGATTCAAAAGTTCTGATCCCCTACGTGCCCAGTAAAGTTTTCCAGCTGACATCTGTATTAAAGAGTTGTCAGCTGAGGAGCAGAGAAGTGTCCAGTCAGACTCAGAATACCTCATTTGCCAAGTATCACATGAGAATAGTGAGGACAGGCCCCATTTGGAAAAGACCTGCTTCTAGGAAGATTTATTACATAGGGGTCAAGTTGCATAACATGGGATATGGTCAGGATAGTCAACTCCTCCTTGACTCATTCACATTTCATAAGACAGCTAATCTCTTCAAAAAGGAGGGACTAAATGAGGAAATAAATGAAGGGCCTTATATGAATGACAGAACAACCTAAGTCTTATTTGGAATTCTTTCTTGGACTATGTCTATAACCTTGGTGCTATAAGCCAATATTGACCTTTCTTCATAAACAGCTTGACCCAATACTGTGCAGAAAGCACTGTGCTTTGCACACTTAAAGACCTTATATATTAAGGTGAGTTCTGTGTCCTCATGTTATAACCTGTGAAAACAGAACATTTGTGGTGATTTGGGAATATGCTCACAAATACATTTTTTGTTTCAAGTCATTTTAAGATATGCTATCTTATCACCTCAGCCTTCACAACGTGTCCTAGAAAATTATGCTGTTTTCACAGTGATATTAAAGGCACCGTGAGATTTGGTATTTGATTTAGATTTTCCTCATGATTTCCCACATGATATAGAACTGCTTCATAAAGTTACTTGCTGTGAAGTATTTCAGAGCCTTATTTGGCAGTAATCAAGAAGATACTACTTAAGAATGTTTAAGAGTAAAATATGCATATTTAGGAGTAACTGACATCTGATAAGCAATTTTGCTTTTATGCTGTGGATGGCACAAGAGATATTTTACTAGTGTAAAAATGATACCTCCTTATATCAGCAAGGCAGCATAACATAGTGGTAAAAGTATGGGCTCTAGAGCCAAACTACATGTGTTTGAACTGAACCCCAGCTCTGATGCGTGTCTTCTTCAGGATCTTGGGGAAGATATTTTGTCTTTCTGTGCCCTGTTTCCTCATGTAGAGAATGCAGGTAATAGCAGGTTCTTCCTTTACTGTGTTAATTTGAAAATTAGGTGAATTAATATACATAAGTGTATAGAACAGTGTTGGTGCATAATAAATGTTATGTAAGTGTCAGACATTGTTATACAAATGAGTAAAGATGACTAATAAACTCTAGGTGTTAGATGGTTTAGAAAATAAGTTAGTTTATCCTCAGTTTAGGATAAGTCTTTAAATAGAGTTTTTCTTATCTTGGTCTTAAGAAAGTTTTAACTAGGACCTCTGCCATTCCTTCCATCTTCTTATATCAAATCTGAATATCAATCAATGGCTTCACTGACATCTGTGGGCTGAGGATCTTCATGTACCTGTGAATAGAAATGTGTAGTAAGTTTGATAGATTTCAATTTGACAGATTGAATAAATACCATTTCTCACACATACTCAACATATCTTTGCCAAATGTATGTCAACCCTACTGTGATAATGAAATACCACTGTACTTTAAATGTTGCTAACTTCATAACAGCTTTGAATATGGTCAGTGAATACCGAGAGAAAAAATAACACTAATACTATGTAAGAAGTCCTTGAAACCATTTGATGCTAAAATAGTATCTTCACATTTGAAAATGCTGGAAAAGTGTGGTCATTCATTCATTCCAAATATGTATTGAGTACCTACCATAGGCCTGGCCCTGCTCTAGAAACTGGGAATAGAGTTGTTACCCTTGTGGAGATGATGTTTTAGTAAGAGGAGATAATGAACAAGTAAATGAGTAAAACATGGTCATTTTAGAGACAAATAAGTGCCATGAAGTAAATAAAACAGAGCAGTGTAATAGAGGGAGGGGCTCACTGAGGTGATAACTGAGCTGAGGCACAACTGAAATGGGAGCAGCGAGTTTCATGATGAGGGAACAGCAAAGGCAAAAGCCTGAGATAGAATGAATGTGATGTGTCTGGGAAAGAGAGAGGAAGGAAGCTTAGATCTTGGGGGCTGGGGAGGAGAGGCAGTACTCGGTGAGGTTTTGGAAGTAGGCAGGGGCTTAATTAAACATGTGTTGACTATAGGCCATAGCAAGGGGTCTGATTTTATTCCAGGTGCTGTGGGAAGCTGTTCCACTGGAGTGACATGATCAGATTTGTATTTTTAAACAGTTTGCTTGGCTGCTGTGTGAGAACCAAATGTCAGAGACCATAAGTGGTCCCAGAAAGATCCCTTAAGAGCCATAAGATCCCTTAAGAGCCCTTAAGATCCCTTAACTGCAGTTCAGACAAATGTTGGTATCTCAGACTAGTATGTGACAGTGACATGGACGGAAGCAGGAAGATCTGCAGCCTATGTTGGAGGTGGAGACAACAGGACTTCCCAATAGTCTGGATGTAGGTGGAAGCTAAGGAGGAATCAAAGAGTCACATATTTTAAGGTCTTGCTCAAGTCCTGCCTTCAGAGTGAAACTTTCCCCAGCTCTTCTAGCCCACTTTTGTCTCTCCTTTGATTGCAGTGGCTATTGAGCTGACAATATGTGCAAGGCATTGTTCCTGGTGCTTAGAATACATTCGTGAATGAAACAAAGCTTCCTGCCCTGTGGATGTTATGATCTGTCCTGTACCACTTCTATATCTGTGCCACTAATTTACATTAAATTTTATGTGTCTTTGTATTAGTCTCTAATTGTTTTTGGATATATTATTTTTGTTCTCTAAATAGAAAAGCACCTTTAGGACCAGTGACCTCAGTTTTCAATTTACTATAATGTCTAGCTTAGTGATGGTGGAAGCAAAAGTAACAGTGAAAATATGTTTGTGTTTTTTCCCCCCACAGATAGCTTGTTTCTAGGTTTGCCTGCTGCTTTAAATAAGTAAACTTGTGAAAATCCAAAATTGCAATTCAGATGACTAGAAGGGCCATAATTTTTTCATTAAAAAAGATTATGGGCCTGGCACGGTGACTCAGCGCCTATAATCCCAGCAATTCGTGAGGCTGAGGCGGGTGGACCACTTGAGGTCAGGAGTTCGAGACCAACCTGGCCAACATGGTGAAACCCTGTCTCGACTGAAAATACAAAATTAGCCAGGCGTGGTGGCTGGTGCCTGTAATCTCAGCTACTCGGGAGACTGAAGCAGGGAGAATCACTTGAACCCAGGAGGCGGAGGTTGCAGTGAGTCGAGATCACACCACTGCACTCCAGCCCGGGTGACAGAGTGAGACCCCGTCTAAAAAAAAAAAAAAAATTACTCACTCAAGAGTTACTCTAAAGTAACAGTTCCCCTCCCCAGTGAATGTTATTAAAAATTTGTCAACAAGTCATTATGCATTTGTCAGGGGGATTCAGATGCAGGAACTGAAGCTGAAGAATCAGAAGCCATAGTCCATTTAAAATTAATCCAAAGTGAAGACATGAAAACTATAATTTAGAATTGTAAATTCAAAATAAAATTATTTCTGAGTGTTCGAATATGTGGACTTTATAGTCCATTTTCTACATTTACAATTTATAATCGATAGTTATAAATTAATTCTTTAACCAGGTCACATTCATCCTGGCAATGAAAAGTAACCATTCGAATACACAACTAAGTTGGCTTCAGAATATGGCTTTCTGAGTATGTCTTAAAATACAAAAAAGAAAACAAAAGTCACGGCTTTATGTTTTGCAAGGAAGACTGAGTGTCTTCATAAACACTCATAGGCTATTGACTCCTTTTCAAGACCCCTTATAGTAGGGTTGGCATTGAGGTGCTATTGCTAATGCAATGCTGTATCTTACACAGCTGTCCTGCAGGTTAATTAAGCTTTTGAGCTTAATTAATTAAGCTTTTGACTATCCCAGGAATTATTATTTCCATGAAAAATGCTTCCGGATTCTAGAGTACAGCCTTTAAGCCAAAATTAGGAACATACTTCATTTATAAGAGGTCTTAAACTTGTTTCTGTAATTCTCATAATCCATGTACTCTTTGAAGATGATCATAATTATCAATGAGCAATAAAACCTTTAATCAGGTTGTATGCAGCAGCACAGTTCTTATATTAAAAACACAGATGCCCTTCCCTTACGCCTACATTCACTCAACACATTCATTAAGTGCGTTCTCTGGGCAGGGCCCTAGACAAACAGCAGTAAATTAAATCTGGTCTCTAAGCCAGAAGAGCTTAGAACTCTTTGGGGAAGAAGACACATGCACAAGTAATACACAATCAACAGTCTTAAGTGCTGTAATGGAGATGTAAATAAAATGCATTGCAGGTTATCAACAGTCTTAAGTACTGTAATGGAGATGTAAATATAATGCATTGCAGATTCTGAAGAAAGCAAAATGCTTTCTTCTGAAAAAAGAGGGAAGGCTTCCTGGAAGAGATAGCATTTAAAGTGTCACTTGAAAATGGAGAGAATTTAAAAGGAGACAAAAAGGGAAGAGCATCCTGGAAGGCATCACGGCATGAAAAAAGTGATAGAACTCAGAAAGTGTGTATGTACAAGAACCAGCTAGTGCTTCATGCAGTGAACATTCCTGTAGCAATTACCAAGTGTAAGGCAATGCCTAAGGGGCCAGAGACAAAAAGAAAAATAAGATATGGGGCCTGCCCTTGAGAGAGAATTTGGTTTAATAAATCTTATAAAGTGTGAGAAAACAGTTTTCATTTAAGTTTGAGGATAGTGTTGGATGCTGAACTGTGGCATTGGAATTGGATTCTATGGTGATAGTAGTAATAATGCTCACCATTCACTAAATCCTTCAGTTCTCTAGCCACCATGGTAGGAATTTACGTGTATTATTTCCTTCAGAGCTCCTCAAGAGATATGATTACTATTTTATTCCTGCTTGTCAGCTGAGAAAATTGGGGCTAAGTCAATTAATTTATGTAATGTTTCCTAGCTGGTGAGTAGCAGAGATTTAAACAGGTGTATGGTATTACAAAGCCTGTAACTCACTGAGGGGAGCCGCAGGAGATGTTTGAGTAGGATAATGATTGATTTAAGCTGTTCTTCTTAAGAATTCATTTGAAGGCCGGGCGCGGTGGCTCAAGCCTATAATCCCAGCACTTTGGGAGGCCGAGACGGGTGGATCACGAGGTCAGGAGATGGAGACCATCCTGGCTAAAAAAAACTAGCCAGGCGAGGTGGCGGGCGCCTGTAGTCCCAGCCACTCGGGAGGCTGAGGCAGGAGAATGGCGTAAACCCGGGAGGCGGAGTTTGCAGTGAGCTGAGATCCGGCCACTGCACTCCAGCCTGGGCGACAGAGTGAGACTCCGTCTCAAAAAAAAAAAAAAAAAAAAAGAATTCATTTGACTACAAGGGTAATATAATGATAAAGGAATTATGCTTGTGAACAGCTAATGAGGACCTAAATGAAGGTAATGGCAATGGGTATGAAAAAGGAAACGAGGTGACAGATGTCATAAAACTAACTAGATTCAGGGACAAGGAAGAGGGAGAAGTAATATACAGCTTCAAGTTTTAGAGTCTGCATGTGACAAAGTAAAGACCAGCAGAGAAGAAATATCCTTTAGGGAGTGAGGTGAGGGGATAGGGGCAGGGAGGCTGGGATAAGTAGTTTAAATTTGTACAATCAAACTTGAGGTGCCAATGGGATGCAGGTGGGAGGGAAAATGCAAAAGTTGAGGTTAGAAATACAAAAGCTGAGCTTGGAAAAGAGGTAATTTAGAAATGGGATTATATTCTACCAGTGGTAGAGAGGTCAAGGAGGACTGATAGAGGCCTTCAGAACCCTAGTTTTATTTTGCTAGAGAAATCATAAGCCAGATTACAGTGTTTATAAAGTGAGGGGATAATAAAAAACAAAAACAAAGGAAGGGTTGGCTACTCTAAAAGAAGTTAAAAGGTAAGAGCAAGTAGTTGGTAGACTAAGACACTAACAAGAATGAAGCAAGTTTTGTTTCCTTGAGAATGGACGGACTAAAGAAAGATGATGATTGATAGGGTAAGGTCTTATAGAGAGGGCAGGGCTGCATTAACTCAAGGTGATGACTTAGCTAGGTAAGAGATGCCTGGTGCCTCCTTTGGATCCATCCAAGCTCTTCTCATCTTTTAGATAACCACTTAAATGTCACCTCTCTGTGGAGCCTCAGTCTCTCCTGTAGTTTTCCCCATAGAGGCTTAAGTGTTCCTTATCCCATTCTCCCACTGCTCTTAGTACATACCTGCACTATGGACCAGTGGTTCTCAAACATCAGCATGTTTCAGGTCATGTAGGGGGCTGCCTAAAACACAGATTACTGGGCCTCATCCCCAGCATTTATGATTCTGTAGATCTGGAGCGAGGCCTCAGAATTTGCTTTTCTGACAAGTTCTCAGGTGATGCTGATGCTGCTGGTCTGAGGACCACACTTTGTGTACTACTGAACTAAACTGAAAATACGTGAGGTGTACAAATAAAGAGTTTGGGAGTTCAAGGATGCACTAGTATTCCAGATCTGGAAATGTTCTAGAAAAAATACTCCAAGAATCAGTCATGATTTAACAGCAGATAAGAAAGAATGAAATACTTCTTCATGAAAGAATGATATTTTGAAGAGGCCATCAGCATAATCTCTACAGAGCAGAGGTTTCTTAGGGGAGAGCTATCATAGATGAAGACTTTTTTTAAGTGAAAACCACAGCCATGACTATAATTATACTGTAATCTTAAGGAGTGCCCAGTTGTTATTTGGAGGGAAATAAGTATAGAGCTAGCATACTATGTTTCATTTAGAATATTATTTTGTTATTATTCATAACTTAGATCATTGAGACTGGAAAAAAATGTACCATTTTTAAGAGCTGGTTTTATAATTACCATTTTGTCTGCTGCATCTAATTATTCATTTAGGTTTACCTGTCCCTGATAGTTACTGTCCAAATCTGACATAAGCAGATATACTAAATCTCAGGACTTGGATAAATATAATTTTTTCTGTACGTCACTAAAGTGTTGGCTGTGGTTAGCAAATGTGCTAAGTTGCACAACCAAAGGTGCAAAATCCTTCCTGACATTTGCAAGCTTCAGTCATTTCAAGTTTCTTTTATTCATTCAAATGCCCACTAAGCTAACTCATCAGTATCAATGACAATCAGCTTAGCATAAGCAAAACAACCATTCAGTCATAGCCACACTGTGTAACATGGATATATGAGATACTTTATTCTGACAACATGGTCAGATGCCACTAGATGCAAAGTTAAATTAATTAGATATGAGAGTAAATAATAAATCATTTTAGTTCCAAGCATGTATAACTTCAATTTTACCATAATACCCCATATAACTGAAATTAGGTTTCTGAGTTGAGATGTGTAAACACACCTATTAATTTTATCAACATCAAATTGACATCTGCTCTAGTCTTTTTGAACTATATGAATCTTTATTTAAAACCTAAAAATCCATGGGAAAGGAAACAAATCCTTCAGACCTAATAGAATGCAAATAAATTATTCTAGTCTAACAGAATATAAAGTTTGTTGTGAGAATGCATTTCTCTTTGAAATAAAAAGCAATTTTAAAAGATATAGTTGCCCACCTAAGGGGGAATAATCCCTTGACATATAAGTGATACTGAAAATTCCAAATTGTTGGGATAAGTAGATATTTTGAGAGAATTGAATTGCTTTGTTAGAAGGGAGATATGGGTGTCAGTTTTCTTTATTTCCATTTTACCATGACAGAGTGGTAGTTTTTGAGTAGCTGGGAGATACTCAGAAAAATTACGTGAAAGAAAGCCACTTGTCAGTCTTTTAGGATATATTTGGTTCTGTGTCATCAGAAGGTATTCTGCCCTCTCCCTGGAATCAAGTTGCAAACACGATCCTCAATAGTAATTAGAGCTAAGCGGCAATTACAGGACGTATGATTTGTTCAGAAGCACTGCCTGCCGGCTGTTTCCTGGCACCACATTTCACAGGAGCACCAGGTTAAAATGATGGAATTATTTACTTTTAAATGTAACATCTCATACAATGCTCAAATGCAGACGTGAACGTGGACTATAACCTTAAAAACGAAGGTAAGCACTGCTAACTGACCCACATTTACACCTTAAGGAACTTTCTTATGAAATATGTGACAAAAATATAAAACAGGTCAAATGAATTTCAGAAAAAGATAAAAGCATCAGAATTAAGACAAATAGAATTTGCTAATTTTGCAATTCCTTTCTCTAATACTATCTTGATTTTCCTAGCCCGTTTGTATTTCAGTTGTACTATTGAACCACTGTGCTAACTATAATGATGAGGTAACTGATTTCCCACATTTCTTTAAGCTTTCAAAGTTTGTGTCAGAATAACTACTAGGTAAAAATGAGATTCATGTTCAGTCCAAGTATGTTACAACTCTCTCTCCTTTTTAACTTCTTTTCAGAAAGTATATTTAAGCTGATGATTATACATGTCCAAGAATCCACATTCAGATGGACAGAATAGTGGCTGGTAGCCTGTAATCAAATTGAGTGACGTGGGTGATTTACACTCTTGTCACATGATTTTTATGATAGGCACCATTTCAAGTTTTAATGTTCCATCTAGTTCACGTCAAAGCTCAATGGTTTCATGTTTGTTTAGACCCTTGGGCATAGAAATCTCTCTGGAAACCAGGTAAGTTTAGCTTCTCAAGAGGGAGTATTGTCTGTTATAAGAGTAGGTATAATTTGTATGTATACAATAGTTACTTGTGAAATTTTCATTTCTATTTTAATGTTATCACTTTATTTTCCCCCACCTTTTATTTCCCCCACCTTACTCCCCACCTTTTTTTTTTCAATTTTACCATTTGTAAAACATGAATAAATATATTATTAGAAAAGGACTTAGGAACTCTTGGCACAGGAAGATGTTTTTATCTCATAGTCTCCAGTGGAATTTCAGGTGGTTTGAAAAATATTGAAACAGCATTGACTTCTTTTATTCTATCTTATTCATGGGTTAGAAGTATAAACACTGAGGGTTCAGTGGACTTGCAAAAATGAATAGGTTAAAGCCAAAAATGCATTAATTTTTCCAAGGTCCTTGAGACGCTGATGTGTGACCTCTTGGCAGACAATGTTGCTCAGTGGAGTTATTACATACCTGATTTAGAGAAGATATTTTCTAGTGCTAGATTCATTGTGGCCTTTGTTTTCTATGTTTGCTTTTCCTAGAATTATGTATCCTAAGCATCATTTTCTTCATCAGAAAAACATGGGATGATCATAAGCCATGTAAAGTTTAGAAAACTACTTATTGTGGTGTGTGTAAAATATATGTAAAAAGCTACTTAATATATGTAAAAGCACCTTGTGCTCTCCAATGAAATGGTATAGTATTTGTATAACCCAGGACACAATGATGAATTTCTGTAAAAATATACCATAAAATTCTATGGTGCACTCAAGTTTCTAACTTGTCCCTCTCCTTCACATGGAAGGCAGATACCATCGTGGGAGCACGTAATAAAAACAATCCTCAGTTGTTGCAACTGAAGTGACTACTGGAGACAGAACTAGAGATATGGTCTAATTTAATTGTTACATCTTGTCACAGGGACAAACTTGACCTGATACTACAATAATCTTGCTATTAATCTTTTGATTTATAGAAGCAAATATTGAAAACCAAACCAATACAATGTAGTTGCAAAATAAGGAAAATGACAAATTTTATGAGTGCTTTCTAGTTCCCTGGAAGTATTATGGTGGGAGCCAAAGACAAAGAGATGAAAGAGACACACAGATAGGTACACCGATGTACAGAAACACAGAGAGACAGAGACGGGGATGTCACATACAGGAGAGAAACAGGAGAGAAGAGCGGCAGAAAAGACCGGTGGGAAAGAGGGAAACTATGGAAAACAGTGATTAGAGAGAGTTCGAGAATGTTGGTGTTAGAGAAAAGGAGACAGAGATACAAGTCAATCAAAGTTTGGAAAGTTGTAGAGATTGTGCAGTTTTGGAACTTCGGGTTCTTTTGCATTTCTTTGAGCTGGAAGCATGCTTTCTCAAGTTAAATACATTGAGCACCAGTTCCATTTTTATGAATTGTGTACTTCCCTTTGGTGTCTTTTAAAGCAAAGGGAGCTTAACAGTCTGTTTGAAGTTCAGAAGAGACCACTAGTTAAAACAAATGTCTTAAAAGAAAATATTTCCATTCCTTTGTTGCCTTATAAAGCAAATCATTGAAAAGGAAAATAATGAGTGCTGTGTGAAATACTCTACTTTCAGTGGGACTTCTTAGGAAAAAGTCATTATGGCCTTGACTTTTGGTGTTCATTACTGGGATAGGAGGGAATCATTTGGGGAGCCAAAATGAAATTCCATATAAAGAATATTATTCCGATTTTAAAAAGAAGATCCTACCATTTGCAGCAACATGTATGAGACTGGAAGACATTACGTTAAATGAAATAAGCCAGAAAAAAAAATACTGCATGATCTTTTATATGTAGATTTTTTTTAATGTCAAATATATAGAAACAGAGAATAGAAAGGTGGCTATCAGAGTGTGGGAGAGAGGGGAGTATGGGGAGATGTAGGCCAATATAGGCAAAAGGTAGAAAGTTGTAATTATACAGGATGACTATATCTAGACATCTAAGGTACAGCATGAGGACAGTAGTTAATATTATTTTGTATGTTAGAAAATTTCTAAGAGTGGATTTTAGGTACTCTTACCACACACACAAGTAACCAAGTGAGATAATGAATGTGTCAAATTGCTTTACTCTAGTGATCACTTCACTATATATATGTACATCAAAATATCACATTGTACACCATAAATTTTATATGATACTAAAAAAAGAACCTGACAGTCAAATTGTAAAGCAAAAATTTTGATGACTATGTTAAAAAAAAAAAAAAAAGAGAAAGAAATTTCATGTAAGAAAGACTGGTACAAAGTCAGTATAATAGTACAAGAGTAACATGATGCACAGGACCAAGGCAGCCATTTATGATGAGTCCCTTCACGTGTAGAAAATGCTTGGGTGTTCATTGGAGATATTTTGCACATCGCTAGTGCCCCAGAAGCTGCCTACCTGACTGAAGCAAGTAGTATCAGTTTCTAGGATGTCAGGACAATGGCAGAGTTTCAAGAAGCCAGGCCAACTATCGGCCCAATCTGTTAAATACCCACTAGAGACCTTTTGGAGTACAAGCATTCCCTGGGTCACAGAACATTCCATGTTTCTCAGGAAAAGGGTGAGCTCACATTGTCTTCCAGTTGCCCACAGCAGTGTTTGAAGAACTTAGATGCTCTGCTTTACTAGGTTGTTCCTGCTCGTGCAGTTTTTGCTCCACTCCATTTTATACAGATTTCTGTCATACAACGAAGAGGTGAAAGGGAAGAAAATAATTTTAGGTGTAAGATATTAGGAAATTTCAAACAAGAAATTGCTACTAATTCTAGTCCACTTTGCAAAACTAAGCCAAACGCACTGCTCTTTCTTCCTTCTCCAGATCATCCCTCACCTTTTTTTCCCATTGTAGCTCCAATTTTACCCCATCCTCACAGTCTCTGCTCGCTCTGACCCTGGCACGGCCAGATCAGGCACCCCATACCAGGTTTCCAGGGGGATGGAACAGGGGCTTTCATGCTGCTTGCACAGCAAACTTGGCTGCCAGATGGAAACCATCTCTGCCACTCCTGGGTGAGAATGGCTGATTTGCTGATGGAGGACCAAGAGTGGCCTTTTCTATGATGGCCACCATGGCTATCATACTTTACTAGAATTTGTTATGAACACTCTATAGTGCATTATAATTCTGGTGACCTTGGGATACCGGTGCAAAAAGGGTTTAGAGCAGTTTTTACTGTTTCTATTTATTCCAAAGTTGTGCTTTCTGGGATTTTATTACTTTTTGTTGTTATTTTTAACATGGGCAACTGCTTTTGAATAGCTATGAAGTGTTTGGTTAATATTTAAGCTAAAGAAACCTTTTTTCTCTGCCAAGGCGGGAGTAGAGGGCACTAGCAGAGCAAATATTAACTCTGTTTTCTCAAATTGAACAAGCTTGGGGTGGGGGAAATACCCTTTTAAAAAGGATAATTTATATAAACCACTATTCTTTTCTTTCCTCTCCTTTTGTTCCTT
Source organism: Macaca nemestrina (assembly GCF_043159975.1). Classification (NCBI taxonomy): domain Eukaryota; kingdom Metazoa; phylum Chordata; class Mammalia; order Primates; family Cercopithecidae; genus Macaca; species Macaca nemestrina. The sequence continues at coordinate 77,484,690 of NC_092135.1, read as the reverse complement.
AAATGCCACAGCCTAGACATTGAAAGCAGGAACTGAAATTCCCTGAAACTAGGAGAAAAAAACATTAGGTGCCCTAGAGCTAGAATTTATAGCAGCAGCTGGGTGCACTGACCTCAGAGTTGCTGTATCCAGATCCCTTTAGCCTGGCTCTTAGTGTGAACTGCAGAGGAGAGGCCTAAAGACAGAGCCAGAGGTCTAAATAGGCCTGCTGCTTTGATCTCAAATAGAAGGTCAGTTGCCATTACTTGAAAAAATGTGTCTTCTCAGATAGCATTTTTGTTGTGATTCTGATAGTACTTCAGTATAAAAACCACCAACACAGATGTGAGTATGCCTCCTAGCATGAGGCTATTTAAATTAGTTATATTGATCTGAACAGTGTGGTTAAAGCATAGTTGTAATGAACTTTGTTGATCTCTTTTTTTCCCCACTGGGAATATTAAAAGAAGTATTTAAAATGAGGCATTATACTGGGGATTCCAAAAGCAGGGAGGGAGCGAGGGGGGACAAGGGTTGAAAGCCTATCAGGTACTATGTTCATTACTTGGGCAACAGGATAATTAGCAGCCCAAACCTCAGCATCATACAATATACCCATTATATAAACCTATACATGTACCCTATGAATCTAAAACATACATATATATAATACATATATATGTGTTTTATATATATATAATAAAATAACATGAGCTGTTATAATCAATTTTGTGCTGTTTTTTAAACTGGAAAGAAATGTTGGCTTTTGACCACACTGGCTTTTCTTTCATTGAATTTCTCCCATTAATCATGTTGATAAAACAGTAAAATTAAAATTTCATTTAATTAAATGAATACTCTCTTTAAAATTTCAGTCAAAATTAAAAAAGAAAACACGCCAAATACTAATCTTGAATTTTTTAAGAAGGTAATGATGACAATACATGATTCCTGTACATCTTTGATTGCACAGACTTAAATATTCAAAACAGTGTTCATGGGCACTGAGCTCTAGGTTTGGTTCTACCATCAGTCAGGTACCATGGTAGATTAAGCTCTCCAAATCCCATTTTTGTTACACAAAATGAAGGGTAGATTCCTAAATTATGCTTACCTCTAAAATTTTATTAAATATAATTCTTCTAGAACTATTCAGTGACTTGAGTAACATTGTTGTACTTTTCCTGGGAAAGGTTGTATTTTTTAGGGAGGTTTCCAAAATAAATGATAGTTCTGCACTGCCATTAGGTCGCTAGCATGCTGTAGACTGCCATCATAACTGCCAATTGTTAGATTTTATAGACTCAGAGTTCTAGATACAGATTTTTCTCTTTGGCATCACTAGAGTCTGTGTTAGTCTCCCCTATTCACTTCCTAAATTCAGCAAGGAAGCATCAGCATCAGGGACAACAAATAGTTCCTCTGTTTGTAATAGAAAGAGGCTTCAGACTTCAAGAAAGGGTCTTAATGCCATTTAGAAGAGTCACCAGGCAAATGTAGCTCAGGACCATCACCCCAGGTCTTTTTGCCAGTAAATTTCATCAGGCACTGTGACCTCCCAATCCGTTCTCGACCTCAGACAATTTTAGTAAAGCCCTGTCTGGAGATAATTTTGGCTTCTCCAAAGACTTAGTAATTTAGAAACTAAGCACATGACATTCCCTTTTGATAAGTCAGGTGTTTAAAAATTATTGCAGAAAACTTGAGAAAGCATTTGTTGGAATACTGTTTTTTCTTCTTTCAATTTCCTTTTTTTTGCATGATCATGCTTAATACTATTGAGTTATAAGCTGAGAAACTACGATAAAGCAAAAATATTTTAAATTCAGTTTTAACCCTATACATTTATTTAAATTCTTAAATTCTCATACTTTTCAACGCTGCTTTGAAAAAGGATTGCAGCCAATGAAGTAGATCACATGTTTGACCAAACTATAGTTTGTACAGTATAGCAAATAAATCTTATCCATTTTTTTACAACACTTTAATGTAAGCAATTCAGTCTGTGGGCAAGATATTCAGGTATAAATGAATCACCAGTTGGCTGTACATATTCTATTGCCACAGCATCTGAAAAGCCATCTGTTGCATCTCGGTGAAAGATTCATTGTTTTGTGTAAAAGCTGGCATATTACTACAAGACCCAAAGGACATTGTGGCTTTAAATCCCTCATGATGTGGCTTCTCTGATGTTTTTTGATGCAGCACTTCATTATTGCTTATCAACTTCAGTGCAGTGCTCAGGAGGATTTACTTTTAAATGTAACATTCTGCCAGGCTGCTGCCATGGTGGCTGCTGTCAGAGCTCTTTAGGGGGAACCCTGAGCTTCCCCAAGGGAAATTCAGGCACGTAACTGCCAATTGTTAGATTTTATAGACTCAGAGTTCTAGATATACATTTTTCTCTTTGGCATCACTAGAGTCTGTGTTAGTCTCCCCTATTCACTTCGTAAATTCAGCAAGGAAGCATCAGCTTTAAAGAGAAATTTTATTTGCTCACAAATCATTTTGAGCAAAATCAAGCTGGCAGTGGAAAAAAAAGAACTCAAAAAGCATCATCGTCATCCTAAAACTATACAAACTTGACAGTATTTGAAGACATTCTTATTGAGAAATTTTGCCTATATTTGTCGAAGCATTTTATTAGAATTAATAGCATTGACTACATTTTTAAAAAATTCGTTAATTTATAACATACAGAAAAGTGCACATAAGTGTGCAGTTGAGTGAATGTACACAAATATAGCATACACGTGTAGCTGGCCCCTAGATCAAGGAAAGAACATTTCTGGCATCCTAGAAGACACTCTGAATGCCCTGTTTTAGTCATCTCACCCCCCACCTCATCCCATCCTTGCTGTGAGGAGAGCCACTATCCTAACAGAATAAATTACTTTGCCTGGTTTTATACTTTATATAAATGGTATCATACAGCATGTACTCCTTTATTTTAGTTCTTTTTTTCAACGTTATGCTTGCAAGATCTATTTGTTGTTGCATGTAAGTATGTGCCATTTGCTCTCATCACTGTATGTCATTGTATGAATGTTTCATCGTGTGAACATAAAAAATTATTTTCTATTGTTGATAGATTAACTGCCTAATTTCCAGTTTGGGGCTATTATGAAGAATATTGCTATAAGCATTCTCGAACATATCATTTTTGTTAGGTATATACCTAGAAGTGAAATTTCTGGGTCATACGGTATGTATATATTCAGCTGAAATAGATATTGCCAAGTAGTTTTTCAAAGTAGCTGTGGCAATTTACACTTTAATATAGAATTCTAGTTGCTCTGTATTCTTGTCGACACTTAATAATCTTCATCTTTCTTCATCAAATTGAACCATTCTTGTGGATATGTAGTGATATCTCATTGTAGTTGTAATTCACATATTCCTAACTACTAATGAAGTTAATCACCATTTTTGTATGTTTATTGGCCATTTTAATATATGCTTTTGTGAAGTGTCCAAGTCTTTTGCCCATTTATCTAGTGTTGTCATTTTCTTATTGATCTGTAGGAGTTCTATATTCTAGATTCAGGTCCTTTGTCAAAAAATTGTGAATATCATCACCCACTCTGTGGATTGCCTTTTCATTTTCTTGATTGTGTCTTTTTCCTACATTCTTATTAAGAGAATATATTCATTAATTTTTTTCTTTTATGATGTAGCATCTTTTATTTCCTGTTTAAGAGACCTTCGCTTACTCCAAGGTCACAAAGATACTCTATTTTTGGTTTTGGTTTTTGGTTTTTCTATTTTCTGTTTTACCTTTTAATCCAGAAACCCTAAGAATACCTAGGGAGCCTAAAAAATTTTTAACTTCAACATATTCTGTTTTCTCTGTACTTTTTGTTTATACAGTTCCCTCCCCCATTCTTCCATATATACCTCTCAAAACACAAGCCATTCCTCAAAGTTTATCTTAAGAGATAGCTCATCTGTGGAAACATTTATGAGCCCCATTTATGAACCAGCTACAATTTCTTTCTCTCTTCAACCTACTTAGCATGTTTTTGATAACACATGACCGCTGCCATTTATGGTAAGTATTAATAGATTTAATTATTCATGCTCTCCTGGGATATGGCATAATATCAAGGATTGGGAGTAGTTTGTAACCATGTAACTGAAGCTTATACAACACTGGCTATGTATCAGGCACAGGTTTAGGCAATTTGCGTAGAAGAATCTCAGTTAGTTTTCCCACCCGTCCTATGATATAGCTACTCTTATTTTTCTTAATTATAGAAAAGACAGTGGAGGTATAAATAAGTGAAGTTAATTGTCCAAGGTTGCACAAGAAAGCAGTGCACCAAGGAGTCTTCAGGTTCTAACATATCTGTCTCCTGAGCTGGTGCTTTTAACAGATGTAGAACAGTGTTGCCTGTGTCATCTTAATTTTAAAAAAATTTAAGGCTTGTTTCCATGCTCAAAAAATTATGGGAAGAAATTTTTTCTGCCTAGATGTCCACAGTGCCTGTTAGTATATTAAAAACTCTGAGATGCGTTGCAGAAAAGAACTGCTTTAAGCTTTGTTGAAGCAACATTTTCTAAATGTATTTGATGACAGAATCTTTTTCATGTAACAACTTTACATATAACCTACTTTAGGGAATGATGACATGGGCTTTAAAGTCAGATGAACAGGAGTTTGGACCCAGGCTCTACCACATACTGAGTGATTTTAATCACTCTAAACCTCACCTTTCTCATCTGTAAAATGGGAATAATAGTATAAATATCACAGAGTTGCATTATAATTTAGTAAGAAAAAGGGACATAAATCACTTAGCACATTACCTCGCATGCAGTAAAATCTCATTAAATGGTAGCAGTTGTTATTATTTTATCTTAAAAAGTAAAATAAGTTCTGATACAGTTCATAATCCCTATAGTTGTTAGCATTGTGCCTTGTTAGTCCCTCATAAGTATTTATTGAATCAAATAATACTATTATTTGGAGAAGATTCTTTTTAAATAAATATATTCATTATATATCTTGGTTATTTAAGTATCAGATACTACACTAAGGTCAAATAAGTTTCAACTAATTCCCAATTGAATACTATATCTGTTTGGAGGTCCAGTATTTTAAATCTCTTAGGTTTATGGTAAAATGTTTCTCCCTCAGCTGGAGAATGTATCTATATGACTGGAGTGTTTTCACCTGTACAATTTGGTGACCATAGCATGGTAGTGAAAAGCAGAATTCAGAAGTCAAATAGCCTGGGTTCTAATTCTGGCTCATCTGCATACAAACTATATGAAGTTGAGCTTAGTCTCTCTGTGCCTCAGTTTGTCATCTGGAAAATGGGGCTAATACCTTGTTAATCAGATTGCGAGGCTGAAATATGTATAAGTATATACATGAGTATATGTAAATGAGTATATATACCTACATATGTAATGAACTTAGGATAGTGCCTGCTACATAGTGTGTTCTATAAAAATGTTATCTCTATTATTGCTATCATGAGACCTTTTCAAAAGCAAAATCCTTTATCAGTCACCTCCCCTATTCATATAGCCACCTCTTAGTGGCCATGCTTTGATAGTCTCTTGGTAAACCATGCTTTGATAGTCTCTTGGTAAATTATTTTCTTCACCTAGCAGATTAATGAAAGAAAAGAAATGCTGAGAGAAGTGGAGGAGATGCTGTGTTGGCAATTATCCCGATGAGGGAAAAAATATGCAGTATTAGGTGCAACAAAGATGGGAAAGCAATGAAAAGAGAAAACTGAGTTTGGCAGAAAATCTGAAATGCCACTCATTTAAATTTCTTTAAAGAAATCTTTTGGAGTTCTATAATTGACATCGCCTCCCACAATAGGTTTTTATAATATGTTAAGTTTTTAATTTCAGTACTCACTGACGGGAACATGCATAATAATGGCATAAGAAGAAACTACTCTTGCAGGATATAGAATAGATACAGACTTGATCTCATTCTGCAAATGCTTCTTCATGCATATTTGTTGACTCTGGCATACTCTTTTGAAGAATGAGGTGTTTTGTTTGCTTCTGTTTTGGCATATAAAGAAGAGCCACTAGGAAGTCTCAAAGTTGTAATCTAAATGCACTTTTAAGATTATATATCTAAAGGCCAAAGACTAAGGCAATAATTTCAGGTGTCATCTGTCCTTAAGTTAGGTTGTATTGTGATATATTATGACATAATCCATTAACATAATAAGGTACCTATTATGTTACAGAGGCAGTTGACTGAAATAATAGTTTTCTTATGATCATATTAGGAAATTTTCTTTTACATATTATTGATTTCATAGCTATGGATGAATTAACTTGTATTTTACCATCAAAGTGAAATGTATGGAAGAAAGTAATTGCATACTAATGGGAATTCATGTTCATATGAATACATGGAATTTCCATGATAAGTGTGAAACTGGTGGACTAGAGGAGATCCCCAAATGCCTGTGAGACCTCAACTCTGTCTGGTGTCCAGACTCTTGATGCTGTTGTGAGAAGTAATTTAAGGACAAATTGGGATAGAGTGAAAGTACAGATTTATTGCAAAGTGAAAAGTACACACTTAAGGAAGGGGATTGTGGGCATACTCAAAAGAAGTGAGTCACACCACAGGGTTTGGAGTTTCTATATTTATGGGTTTCTTTAATCAAGTGGAGGGATATTCATGAAGATTCCTGTAAAGATGTGAAGATGTCTTGGAACTGTGTGCTACCCATTTTTACACCCAATATGGGTGGTCTCAGAACTGTCAGGACACTGGTGGGTGTGTGATTTAGTATGTTAGTGAGAGTAGAATGAGATCCTAGGTGAAACCCAGGTCAAATCCAGCGCCATGTTGGGACCAGTTAGTCTCAGCCAGCTTGGCCCACACCTTCGTTTTTCAGGGTCTTATCAGCCCCTACCTTATGCAGCTATTTCAACAGTTTTCTTTTGCTAAACATGTGAAACTACTCTCTGGAATTTTCTATCCTCCTGTGACCACCTTGTATTATTCCTTTCTCAAGAGTGTTAAATTATTCCTGTTAAATTTTCGGAGTATGCATGCTTATATATGTGTATTTCATTTTAGTACAGGAAGTTTGATAAATATATGCATTCAGTGATATGAAAAGTTTTATTATCAAATAGGGTGGAACCCTGTTATGATTTTATTCATCATGACTTTATTCATTATGATATATTCCAGATTACATACTATGTTCTGAAACAGAACTACAAATAGGAGGTGTCTTATGTAATATTGCCAAATAGTTTATACAAAAGTCACAGGTTGGTTCTGTCCCATGAGAATAGCAACTTAATGGGTATATTATATCACCTTTTGCATTGCAATGCCTGATCATTATATTTGCAACCTTTTTTCTTAGCAAGTCCTTGACTTTTAGAGAAATTAAGCATTTTCTTTCAGAGTGCAATGCATTTCGGTCAAATTTCTGCTTGTAACTCCTGCTGACTTTCAGGCACCCAGAGGTGAGGAGAAAGAATTCTTAGCAGCAGCAGCAGCAAAATCTGAAACATGAAGATAGAGAGATCAGAGCATGAAAGAACTTATCCAAAAAAAATGCACTTTGTCCCTATTTATTTACCATTTGCAAAAACAAGCAATAAGTCCTGGTGAAGTAGTATTAAAAAGTAGGTTTTAAAAGTGAAAACAGCAAGGTTGAGGTGAAGGAATAATGAAAATATAGTTTATATTTATTCAGAAGATCTACCAGTACTTTAAAACAATCTGTGTTTAACATGGCAAATTGTCTATCATTAAAATGCTAATGAAATGGTAAACAGCTGCTAAGTTTTTTATGCTAATGAGTAGTAACAGCTAAGTAGTTCTCAAGCCTTGTCTTTATTAGCATAGAGATTTGATTGGCTAAGGGGGATCATTGTGCATTCCAGCCTTTGTTGATGGAGTAATCTGTTTGTGAAGTTCCTTGTTGCATTCTATTTGATTTGGGTTTGTTAGAACAAAGTGACTCTCACCAGGCCCTCGGGAGCTGTGTATTACACAGTATTATCAGAGCCACCGTTGTGGGCTTAGAGAAGGAACTTTGCTTCCCTCCAGGAGACTCGCAATGGCAAAATAATTACACATTTGTTTATCATTCAGCTTTAAGTAGAATTAGTCTATACCTTCCTTTAGACTTTTAATGACTATAGTAATAATAAAATAGGCCATTGGGCCAACATAAGAAATATCTCTGGGTTTTGTTTTGTTTTGTTTTGTTTTTTGAGACAGAGTCTCGCTCTGTCGCCCAGGCTGGAGTGCAGTGGCCGGATCTCAGCTCACTGCAAGCTCCGCCTCCTGGGTTTACGCCGTTCTCCTGCCTCAGCCTCCCGAGTAGCTGGGACTACAGGCGCCTACCACCTGGCCCGGCTAGTTTTTTGTATTTTTTAGTAGAGACGGGGTTTCACTGTGTTAGCCAGGATGGTCTCCATCTCCTTATCTCGTGATCTGCCCCTCTCGGCCTCCCAAAGTGCTGGGATTACAGGCTTGAGCCACTGTGCCCGGCCAATATCTCTGTTTTTTTTTTTTTTTTTTTTTTTTTTTTTTTTTTTTTTTTAGCTAAGAGTTTAAAGCAAAACTTGTAAAATAAATATTTTAATAAGTACCTCTGCAACATTTGATATATTTATATAATACATCATCTTAGATCTACAAGCACTGAAGTTAACATTACCTAATTTGAAGAGTAATGTGTAATTAAATACAGGGTGGTTATATGAATGACAGACTGAGATCAGAGTATTTACTTGAGCATCAGAAAAACAACAACAACAACAACAACATTACTCTCAATCTATACTTTTGGCTGGTTCTATTTTTGCTGAGTGCTACTCTGTCTTCCCTAATGGACGGGGCTGACCTAAAGACTTGCCATTACAGATAAATGCTTCAGGCACCCTTCTCTCTTTTTTCTCTTCTGTTTTTAGGATCAATGTAAATGAAGTATGACAGTCCATTAAACATTATTGCCAATAATGTTCTGGAACGATTTGAAATATGATGCAGAGTTTATTAAGAATATTCATCACCAAAAAAGGATCATTGAAATAGAAAGTTTAATGACTCTGGTACACTGTGTAAAAGATTGGTGGAAATTTTAATAGTTGCAGCGTTATCTCATACTGTTCATTTCTCCTTGAAGTCAATAGGGGATGTTAGGCATGTAATTATTGTGTGGTCCTATACAGGCAGGCCAGGAAAAATTGGAACCCTCATACACTGATAGTAATCATGTAAAATGTTTCAGACCTTTTGGAAAACAGCCTGCCACTTCCTCAAAATATTAAGCCATTTAGTTACCAGATGACCAAACAATTTCCAAAATTTGACTCCTAAGTATATACCTGAGAGAACTGAAAACATATATCCACATAAGAACTTGTACATGAATATTCAAAGTAGCGTTGTTTATAATAGCAAAATAGTGGGAGTAATTCAAATGCCCATTAATTGATGAATGGATAAGCAAAATTTGGGAAATCCATACAATGCAATATTATTAAGCCTAAAAAATGAATGAAATTCTGATACGTGGTACAACATAGATAAACCTCAAAAACATTATGTCAAATGAAAGAAGTGAGTCACAAAAGACCACATCACATATTATATGATTTCATTTAAATGAAATGTCTAGAATAGAGAAATCTAGAGATAAAGAAAATAGATTAGTGGTTGCCAGGATCTAGGGATATTGGGAGGAAATGGGGAGTGACTGCTAATGGATAAGAGTTTCCTTTAGATGTTAGGAAAATGTTCTAAAATTGATTGTGGTGATGGTTCTACAATTGATTTGGTTTAGCCCAAATCTTATCTTGAATTATAGCTCCCATAATCCTCACATGTTATGGGAGGGACCTGGTGGGAGGTAATTGAATCATGGGGGCAGGTTTTTCCCGTGCTGTTCTTGTGACAATGAATAAGTCTCATGAGATCTGATGGTTTCATAAAGGGCAGTTGCCCTGCACACACTCTCTTGCCTGCCATCATGTGAGACGTGTCTTTGCTCCTCCTTCGCCTTCCACCATGGTTGTGAGGCCTCTCCAGCCATGTAGAACTGTGAGTCCATTAAACCTCTTTTTCTTTATAAATTACTCAGTCTCAGGTATTTCTTCATAGCAGTATGAAAATTGAATAATACAACAACTCTGTTAATATGTTAAAAGTAATTGAATTCTACAATTCAGATGAATTGTCTGGTATATGAGTTATACCTCAATAAAGTTGTTATATTAAAAAAAAAAGCCTGACATGCCAGAGCCGGCCTCCCAGAGAGCTACCTGCACCAGCAGTTACTTATCTATACTACATGAAAGTTATACACTAAAGAAAGATGCTTGTTACTGGAGAGGAGCATTATAAATCTTCTACTCATGGATTAAACCATCATATCTTAGGTATCTAAGATATAAACTTACATATCTAAGGAGGTGATAGCAGAAGTTCTAGCCAGAGTATTTAGACAAGAGAAAGAAATAAAGGGCATCCAAATTGGAAAGGAAAAAGTCAAATTATCATTATTTGCAGATGGTATGATCTTATATTTGGAAAAACCTGAAGATTCCACCAAAGAACTAGAACTGATAAACAAAATTAGTAAAGTTACAGGATATAAAATCAACATAGAAAAATCAGTAGCATTTCTATATACCAACAGCAAACAATCTGAAAAAGAAATCAAGAAGGTAATCCCATTTATAATAGCTATAACTAAAATTAAATGCCTTGGAATTAACTTAACCAAAGAAGTAAAAATTCTCTACAACGAAAACTATGAAACATTGATGAAAGAAATTGAAGAGAACACACACAAGGAAATGGAAGAATATTCTATGTTCATGGATTGGAAGAATCAATATTGTTAAAATGTCCATACCACCCAAAGCAATCTACAGATTCAATGCAATCCCTATCAAAATACCAATGACAACATTCTTCATAGACAGAACAAACTATCCTAAAATGTATATGGAAGCACAAAAGATCCAGAATAGCCAAAACTATTCTAAGCAAAAAGAACACAACTGGAGGAATCATATTACCTGACTTCAAATTATTCTGCAGAGCTATATAACCAAAACATCATGGTACTGGCATAAAAACAGACACATACACCTATGGAAAAGAATAGAGAACCCAGAAATAAAGCTGTACATCTACAGTGAACTCATTTTTGACAAAAGTGCCAAAAATATACATAGGGGAAAGGACAGTCTCTTCAATCAATGGTGCTGGGAAAACTGAATATATATATGCAGAAGAATGAAAGTAGACCCTTATCTGTTACCATATACAAAAATAAAATCAAAATGGATTAAAGACTTAAATCTATGACCTCAAACTATGAAACTACTATGTAAGAAAATTGGCGAAACTCTCCAGGATATTGGAGTAGGCAAAAATTTCTTGAGTAATACCCTCCAAGTATAGGCAAGGAAAGCAAAATTGGACAAATGAGATCACAAGTTACAAAGCTTGTGTAGAGCAGTGAAAGCAATCAACAAAGTGAAGAGGCGACCCACAGAATGGGAGAAAATATTTGCAAACTATCCATCTGATATGGGATTATAACCAGACTATATAAGGAGCTCAAACAAGTCTGTTTTTAAAACCTGAATAAAAAAATGGGCAAAAGATCTGAAAAGACATTTCTCAAAAGAAGACATACAAATGGCAAACAGGTATATGAAAATGTGTTCAATCATCATTGATCTTCAAAAACAGGCAAATCAAACCTATAATGAGATATCATTTCACCCCAGTTAAAATGGCTTTTGTTCAAAAGACAGGCAATAGCAAATGCTGGCAAGGATGTGGAGAAAAAGGAACCCTCCTCCACTGTTGGTGGAAATGTAAATTGATACAGCCAGTATAGAAAACAGTTTGGTGGTTCCTCAAAAAACTAAACATTGTGCTACCATATGACCCAGCAATCCCACTGCCAGGTATATACCCCAAAGAAAGAATATCAGTATATCGAAGACATACCTGCACTCCCATGTTTATAGCAACACTATTCCCAATAGCCAAGATTTGGAAGCAAACTAAGTGTCCATCAACAGATGAATGGAAAAAGAAAATGTGGTACATATATAAAATAGAGTACTATTCAGCCACAAAAAGGATGAGATCCTGGCATTTGTAACAACATGGATGGAACTGGAGGACATTATGTTAAGTGAAATAAGCCAGGTACAAAAAGACAAACTTCACATGTTCCCACTTATTTGTGGAGTCAAAAATTAAAACAATTGAACTAGAGACAGTGAATAGAATGATGGTTACTAGAGGATGGGAAGAGGGCAGAGGAGTGGGAATGGTTAATAGGTACAAAAATATAGTTAGATGCTGAGTGTGGTGGCTCACACCTTTAATTCCAGCACTTTGGGAGGTTGAGACTGATGGTTTGCTTGAGCCTAGGAGTTCGAGACCAGCATGGGCAATGTGGCAAAAACCCCATCTCTACAAAAAACACAAAAATTAGCCAGGTGTGGTGGCATGTACCTGTAGTCCCAGCTACTTGGGAGACTGAAGTTGGGGGCTCCCCAGAGCCCAGGGAGGTCAGGGCTGCAGTGAACCATGATCACACCACTGCACTCCAGCCTGGGTGACAGAGTGAGACCTTGTCTTGAAAAATAGTAATAATAAAGTTAAATTAAAATTAAAAAAATAAAAATGTAGTTAGAATGGGTAAGATCTAGTATTTGATAGCACAACAAGCTGACTATAGTCAACAATAACTTATTGTGCATTTCAAAATAACTAAAGGAGTATAATTGGATTGTTTGTAATGCAGAGAAAGGATAAGTGCTTGAGGGGATGGATACTCCATTTACCCTGAGGTGATTATTATGCATTGTGTGCCTGTATTAAAATATCTTGTGTACCTCATAAATGTATGTACCTATTATGTGCCCACAAAAGTTAAAACAAAATTTAAAAATAGTCGACAAAAAAAAAATAGAGGTGACAGGTAATTTAGCTGCTAAAGGGGATATTTGCTACAATAATACAAAACAAATTAGAAATAAAAAGTTGAAGTCAAAATTTTGAATCCCTGTCCTAACTACTACCTGTCCCCAAACACCCTGTCTGCAGCCAAGCCATAATCAACCCTTTTAGTCTCTAACTATCCAATGTCTAGACTACCCATTTACTTCAAAATAAGAGCAACTTTCAGAAAGTTTTTTTTTTAAGAGAATAAGTTGAATCATAACTTTGAGAGCAGACAGGAACTATACGGGTTCAAGTTTTCTTTTTCTTGTTAAAAACCCTATATTTATCTCCGGTTTGCATAAAACCAGTCCACTAGCCATTCAGTAATTCTTAACAGCAAGGAGTGTCCGGCTTCAAGAGACTCCTCCCCTCTTCTCTCCTGCACTTTTGGCCAGTCAAAGGCAAAGGGTTGGCCAACAGGACATTCTCATTCTGCCTGACCCACCTGCCAGTAGGATCTGTCTACTAGGTGTCCTGGCTGAGTCTGAGCATACCTCAGCCCTTGCGCATAGGGAAGCATTGTGCATCACTGTCTTGGATAATGAGGAGGAAGATCCTTTTTATTGTGTTTACTACTCCTGTGCAATTTGCTTACTTCCAGCATAACTCTCTTGCTTGCAGGTTGCAGCTCGACAGACTTGGTCTTACACTGTAGGTTTGGGAGTGAGATGAATGTGAGCAAGAAATTGAATTCATTTTTGTTTTGTTCTTGGCAGGCAGTACATGCCACACTACTACCCTTCCTGCTCTTGTGCGCACACCTACCCTGATGATGCAGCCTTCACTGGATATCAAACCATTTATGTCTTTTCCAGTGGACAGTAGTTCTGCTGTTGGGCTCTTTCCAAATTTTAACACAGTGAGTAAATTAATTTCTATTTTGTTTGTGTCCTCCTCCATCACTTTCATTACATTTGTGAATAGTCAATAGATACAGCCTGTTTCCCAAGTGTGTAATTTTAGACCATATATTGGTTATGCTGCTCAGTTGTGCTATGAAAGATGATGCTTCGCCCATAGGAGTAGCCCAAACAATAGCCAGCATGTTTATTATACAAATATTTCCACAGAAAACTTTTCACCTGTTGTGTTGCACAATTTTGATAGAATTTCCAGTGGCTTTAGAACATATGTCATTTCTAGGATGTTATTCACATGCTCAGGAATACAATTTAGAGATACCAAGACTCATTGATTTTTCCCTTCTCTTAGAAAAAAAAAATAACTGTAGGCTTTATCTCTCTGGTTGCATTTTTATTTGGGAGATGTTTTAGATAAAATGTGAATCCTACACAAACAAAATTTCTATTTGGGGGCTATTGTAGATGATGTGAATTTGACTCTATTAAAAAAAAAAGAAAAACACTCATCTTAAATCTACATGTTATCTGCAAGATACTTTGACATTTTAAAACACAGAATAAATGTTAGTGAATTACTTATAATTACTGCTGTTCTTCAGATCAGCTGACCTTCTTTTATTTCAGTGAAAAACATTTTGTAGGTGTGTCAAGTGGAGCATGACATCTTTCAACAATATAATTTAGCATAAAATCAATCTGTAGCCAGATTCTAAACCTTATAGTAAAAGAAAAGGTTCAACAGTTCAGGTGAATGCATAAATTGTCTGCTTGGTTGATAAATACAGTTAGTTGGGCATGATGGTCTACATTAATGATACAGCATTATAAATGCTGCTATAATAAAAAAAAAATTGCATTATCAACACCACCAGACAGCGAGCATCTGAAGTGCTGCAAAATGTTTCATTTTGCAAGTCTGTCTTCTGTATGAAGTGAATACAGCAAGAGGATTTTTCCTTAAGGATTGTCAAGAAAATCTGCTGACAGGCCCTCTGTCAGGACTTAAAGTGTTGTAAGGTAATAAGGGGGTAGGGCAACAGCCAACTTTTTACAGAGCACTGGCCTTGACTTAGTGAGTAAACAGTTAAATGTTTTTGTCTTCATTGAGTTTTTCAGAGACAAGTCAAACAGTTTAAAAAAAAAAAAAGTTACAAAAGGTGAGCATTGTTCCTAGAGCAGTGGAGTGACTCAATAGGATAAATCATGCCTGCCTTGCTTTCATTGATCCACCCATTCCATCCCAGAGCACTACATTGTGCCATTTCAGAGAATGTGAGCTTGAGGATGCCAGTGGTATCCTCTATTCAAACACGTGTGACACATTCCAATCATAACTGAATTAAGCTATACTTCATAGAACATTTATGAGGTATTTGTGTTTTGATTAATGTGCCTTTGGAAGTTAGCATTTATAGCCATTGCTGAAGTCTAGTTGCTGTCAGGAAGCAGCATTCATGATGCAGATAGTTACAAATGGCTTGCTGTGGCTCACCTCTCTTTATTTTATTTTCTTTTACTTTTTATTTTATTTATTTATTTATTTGAGACAGCCTTGCTCCGTCGCTCAGGCTGTAGTGAAATGGCATGATCTTGGCTCACTGCAGCCTCCACCTTCCAGGTTCAAGTGATTCTCATGTCTCAGCCTCCCAAGTAACTGGGATTACAGGCGCCTGCCACCACGCCTGGCTAATTTTTGTATTTTTAGTAGAGACAGGGTTTGGCCATGTTGGCCAGGCTGGTCTCAAACTCCTGGCTTCAGGTGATTGACCCAGCTCAGCCTCCCAAAGTGCTGGGGTTACAGCTGTGAGCCATTGCGCTGGTCTCTTTATTTATTTATTTTTTAACATAAATAATACATGAATACTTATTCCAAAAATTCAAATAAAACTTTAGCATTTGAGGTAAAATTAGAAAGTCATATTCCCTACCCCTGCATACTTTTACTTCCTTCACTAGAGGAAGGTGGTCAGCAGCTGGTATCCATCCTTCCAGTCCCTTCTGGAAGTATGTTACACAGATACCTAAAAGGTACCAAGGTACCCAGTCACAGTATGTTTTACAACTGCAATCATATGATTAGCACTAATCTATTTGTCACTTTTTTTGTTATCAAAATGTCTTACATCTGCCTCTCTGTTTTGAAGAGCTGCAAAGCAAAAATGGAGAGAATACAATTACAATTTCATAATGGTTTGTTCATGTTGCATAGAGGGTACAGATGTACTAACATGTCATTTTGTTTGTTTGATTAATTGTACACAGCAATTAATCTTAGGATATATTTGAGAAAACCCAAAGAATAATTATATTAATAGAAGTTCATTTTTTTCCTTCTTGGAAGAAAATAAACATAATTTTCACATAAAAATACTATTTGGCTAAGGTGAAGAATACTGCAAATAACTACATGAAATAATTATTTTACTCTCCCTGTATTATATGCATGGCATTTATTAAACAGGAGCCCTTCTAGTAGTGTGTTAAATATTAAGTCATTCCAAGTGGGATCCTCTATTATCTTGCAAGAAATGAATTTATGAGATCATTGGGTGACCTACGATTTCTCCCTGTGAGTTGCAATTTAAATTACTATAATTTTTTTCCTATAGACTTTTCCATTCCAGGATCCAACTCACCCAATAGAATACCTAAGGGAATGTCATGAAAGTCATCGTCCACATTTTCCTAGGAAAACGCTATTGCATCACCACTAATAAGTATACTGGGTTATTGTATATTTGTGATGTTTTACATCTCTCAAAGTACTTAGACCTTGAAACATTTTGGTAGGCAGTGATTATTACTCTTATTGTCTAGAGGAAAAAAGAGAGTTATTGAAGGAAGAACTGAGACTTGAATTAGCATCTTTTTAACTTCAAAATTCATGTTTGGGCTCTTTACGTCCTTGAGTCTTTTGGCCCATATCACCTCCCACCTCATTCATTGTGAACAAAGCTCAATCAGAAATCTTTTGTGCTCTTTTCTGGAAGTATGGTAGGCAATTTTCAGCAGAATCATTAAATAGAAGGAGGAAGTGTTTTTTTTGAATGTGTGTAATAGACCTCTACAAACAATATAAAGCAGAATATATTTGAAAAACAGCTATAATTTCTTGTTGGCAAATTTTTAAAGTATATTGTACTCAATAGTCCAATCGTTCTTTGAAAACTAGGTGAAATCTACCTTATCATTTTATTTTTAGCCAAGGTTAATATTAGTAAATATAAGAAATGAGGTCAATTTTAATCTTATAATTATTATCAAAAGAATGGAAACACTATGCTCTGAGACCATAGTTGAAAGTTTTGGAGGTTTGATGTTTTGTTATTCTCTTTAAGTAGATTTTAAAAAACATACTGTTTTCCTCTTTCTTATAGTGAAGTATGATAACATTATATGATAAACATAGCAAGAATGAAATGAGATCCTGTTGTATTCCAAAATAGAATAGATGCCTGTTCTATGCTAAGTTGTACCGGATGAAGAATATGCTTCACAGTCTTCTTTTAGTGGTTGCCTTGCCTCATCCACCACAACTGAAAGAATCTCTCTCAATGCTTATGTGTGTAAAAATAAGCAAACAATTTTAATCTTTGTATAAGCAGAGTTTAAAGAGACATGATAAGACGGAGTATGGATCGTTGATAATTTATAATGGAGTACATATCAAGGACACACGCCTGGAGGATGATGATGTTAACTCTGTGCTTCAGCAGCGTACTTTACAGAGGGGCAGTTTTGAGTCATTTATAGGTAAAAAACTGTGTGGACCAAACCATAAAGTTTTAAAGATCTTGATCTTAATATTCCAAAGCCTGTGGCTGGCTACCCACTAATACTCATTTCCACCATTGCCACCCCACCTTCAACTATGTGTCATTCAAAGTTCAACTTAGGTATCACCTCCTTCCCAGGAAGTCTTCTGTGACTCTTCAAGTCTGAATTAAGTCCCATCCTTTGTGTTTCCCAAGTAGCCCCAGATTACATTAATTATAGCAGTTGTTACACCATAGTCTAATTACCTCTTAATCTGTCTTCTTCACTAGAACATCAGATCCTTGAGGACAGAGGCTCTATCTTATTCATCTTAGTATGCTGGGTTTCTGACACAGGTGCTCAACAATATTTTTTGGAAGAGAAGAAAGGGTCCCAGTTCCTTGGTTTTCAATGTTCATACTCCTGCATCTATTAAAGGGAATAATAACATTTATAAGTTCCTTCTAAGACCACGTGATAAGCCCAAGTGTTTAACTTAATTTATATTTTCCTGAGAACTGTGATTGTTTTGTTGTTGTTGTTGTTGTTTAGTTGGTTTTTTGTTTTGTTTTGTTTTCTGTTTGTTTGAGACAGAGTTTCACTCTTATTGCCCAGGCTGGAGTGCAATGGCGTGATCTTGGCTCACTGCAACCTCCGCCTCCCAGGTTCAAGCAATTCTCCTGCCTCAGCCTCCTGAGTAGCTGGGATTACAGTCATGAGCCACCATGCCCAGCTGATTTTGTATTTTTAGTAGAAACGGGATTTCTCCATGTTGGTCAGGCTGGTCTCAAACTTCTGACCTCAGGTGATCCGCCCACCTCAGCCTCCCAAAGTGCAGAAATTACAGGAGTGAGCTACTACACCTGGCCGAACTGTCATTGTTTTTTAATCTAAAGGCAATAGTTATGAACTCTCTTCCAGCTATAGTGCCCAGCTGTCTCTGTTTGGCTGGTGTATGAATATTGGCAAGTATTTACTACATTCCTTGTCCCAGACCCCAGCTTTAAGAGTATTTAATTAAAAACAAAATTCTTAGTTACTGGATTTTATTGAAAATATAATATATGTAGTAAAGAGTATTGAGTTTGGGGAGAAGATAAGCAAATTAAATAAAACAAAAACCCCCTTGTGCCCAATAAACTTATAAGGAAAAAATGAAGTAAATAGACTTGATAAAGGCAAGATAATAAAAACCAAGAAATATCAGCCAAGTGAAAATCGTTACTGAAGTTTACAGTGTTCAAGAAACAACAGAAAACATAATTATTTTCTGTCTTAGTAGAGATGTTTTCAATTTTTGTTATTAATTTTTCTTTAGATTTGCCAATCTATCCATGGTCATTCTTCAGTGGTTGTATATAATGTTGTGGGAGCTGCCAAAATACACACAATTGTTTCTTACATTAGAATTAGGATGTCCTATTTCCTTTATTGTGGATTAAATTTTCATATTTGATCACAAACAACTGGGATAATACTTGGTGTTTAGTTCCCCTTAAGAAGAGACTTCTTCTGAATTGAAATAAATTGAATACTTACCAAGATGGATAATATTAATTTAATATGATAAAGTAAGTACATTTATAAGATATATTTATATATGTAGACTGCTATGAACTGAATGTTTATGTCCCCTCAAAATTCATATGTTGAAGTCATAACTCCCAATTTGATAGTGATGGTGTCTGGAGATAGAGCCTTTGGAGGTTATTAGTGTTAGTTGAGGTCATGAGGGTGGGGCCCTCATGATGTGATTAGTGCCCTATAAGAAGAGCAGAGAGAGCTTTCCCTCCTCTTTGCCATGGGAAGACACAGTAAGAAGGCAGCCAGCTGCAAGCCCAGGAAGACAGCCCTCAACCAGAACCCCACCATACTGGCACCTTGATCTTGGACCTCCAACCTCCAGAACTATGAGAAAATAGATTTCTGTTTTTTAAGCTACCCAGTGTATGCTATTTGGTTATGACAGTCTGAGCAGACTGAAACACATACCCAATTTACATGACGTGACAATAAGTAAGTAAAGTTTATTTTTAGCACCCGCACATTGTGTACATGCATATGTATTTGTGTAACTGTTCAGAGCTATAGCTATAATCAGGAGCTGATTTGGGACCACAGCCACCTGTCAATTTCTCTGCCAATTGGCAGGTGTTTTATGTGCCTATTTATTTGAAATATTTTTGTGAGTCCTGCCATGTTTTTACAACTGCTCTAGGAAAACACAAGTATAAGGGCAGTCACGACTACTTTATTGCAAGAGGCTTAACAGTCTTAATTTTGTGAAAAATAATCTGATTTTTACTGCCTACCTTGAAATTATTTTTGTCCTGAGACAAGAGCAAATATGTGGGACAGAATAAAGATGATTTCTAAGTATAAAGTTCCAAACCACTCTATGATTCTGTGAATCATCTATGACAAGCTGTGAAATGATTTATATGATTACCATTTATTTTAACATTCTAGAACCTCTGAGATTCTGACTCATTCATGGTTTGGCAATATCAATGAATATTTTAAATTTTTTTTCTTGTAGTATAAATAATAATATATTCATCAGAGAGGTTCTAAATAAAGAAATGGGAATCAAATTCACATTTGCTTTGCTTTTAATTCATGCTATGCTTCCCATGAGGTGTTATTGTAAGGAAACCTGAAGCTAGGACATTTGACTTTTTAACTTGCATTTAATATCTTTATCTATTTAATGAAGTCTTTATTTAAACATTTGAATATGTATTTTTCTCTTATTTGAATATTTTTTAATTTAAGTAGAATACTTTTGCCACCCAAATGTTAATTTTTGCCCTTTGAGTCTTCTTTGTCACTCTAATAGTGCTTGCTGTCATTAAAAATTATGTATTCCATATTTCTTAGGATACTAGTATGTCCAACTGACTCTGCTTGGACTGAAACATTTATCCCAGTCCAGTAAAACAGAAAATATGGTTTAATTTTTATTTTTTGTGACATGCTTTAAAATATATTGAAGGATTATCTTGTTCTGTATTTTCTAAAGGAGTGCATAGAACTAAAATATGCCAAGATGAAATTTTCCATGGTTGCTCAAAATCATTTGAAGAGGGGAGAGATTGACAGTCTATTACTAGGCTTAGATAACTCAACAGCAACATTCACCAAATCATTAGGAAAAAAATAGTTATAGGGAATCTTTGAAATGTGGTCCAAAGCTAACAAATATTTTGTGCAAATATTTAAGCATTGATTTCTGTGCCTAGAAAATTTTACATTTCTATTAATTTTTTTTTTTTTTTTGAGACAAAGTCTTGCTCTGTCACCCAGGCTAGCATGCAGTGATGCAATCCCAGCTCACTGCAGCCTCCACCTGCCAGATTCAAGCGATTTTTCTGCCTCAACCTCCCGAGTAGCTGGAAGTACAAGTGCACGCCACCATACCTGGCTAATTTTTGTATTTTTTGGTGGAGACGCAGTTTCACCATGTTGCCCAGACTGGTCTTGAACTCCTGAGCTCAGGCGATCCGCCTGCCTCAGCCTCCCAAAGTGCTGAGATTACAGGTGTGAGCCACCATGCCCGGCCCATTTCTATTAAATTTGACAGAGAGAAAAAGTATGTAAATATACGACAGATGGGAAAAAAACACATAGTGACCCTCTGCGCTATTGTGTCCCTCACCCTTTCTTTCTTTCTTTCTTTCTTTCTTTCTTTCTTTCTTTCTTTCTTTCTTTCTTTCTTTCTTTTTTGAGACAGAGTTTTTGCTTATGTTGCCCAGGCTGGAGTGCAATGGCACTATCTTGGCTCACCGCAACCTCCGCCTCCTGGGTTCAAGCCATTCTCCTGCCTCAGCCTCCTGAGTAGCTGGGATTACAGGCATGTGCCCGGCTAATTTTGTATTTTTAGTAAACACGAGGTTTCTTCATGTTGATCAGGCTGGTCTCGAACTCTTGACCTCAGGTGATCCACCCGCCTCAGCCTCCCAAAGTGCTAGGATTACAGGTGTGAGTCACTGCGCCTAGCCGCCCCTCACCCTTTCAAACCACAAGTCCTTTTAAAATTTAACTAATGTCCCTTGCCTTACTCAAAAGCCTCAAGATTATCTTACTAAGGGTTTTGTCTTCAAATCTCCCTCTTCTCTACTCATTCTTGAAACACCTTTAGAATATGCAGATATTATTTATATGGTATGTATTTATTGTATGTTTGTATAATGTGTAGTCACATTTTTTTCTCTCTAATAAATTGCTTTTTCAGGGTATCTAGTAAAAGTCACTCATTCACAACCATTTACTGCATGTCCCTGGCATTGTGCTAAGGAGAAAGGTTATTGTGATGAATTAGACAGAAGTTCCTCGCTGTCTAATAGAAATTGCTTCCTCTTGTATAATTCACCATAACATAATAGAGGATTGTGCTCATAGTAAACAGTCAATTCATTTAATAAAAGTTGCCTAAAAATATCAGATTGAGACTTTGATGGTCCTTTATGAGGTAAAGGAATGTAAAATTTCAGGAGCCCATGAAAAGAGGCATCTGTGGACCCACCATGCTGTGTCCTCTTGCATGTCCCTTTCTTTATCCTAGTCCCAATGTCACATGGTTCTGGGGCCTCATCTTCAGTGCTAGAGTTTCAAGGATTATGTGTACTTGGAGGGGACATCAGATTTTCTGGCAAGACAAGTCTTTAGTCTTGGCGCTGTCCCAGGTCAGCATTTTTCAAGAGTAGAGTCAACTTGGAAAAAGTGTCTATGTTGGGCCCTCTTCTTAAAAATTTTTATCTTATTCTACACTAATATTAATCAAATCTCCAGATAATTAAAAAAAAGAAGTAGAAGAAGAAGAGGAAACAGGAAAATTTTAAGAGAAGAATTCTTAGCTTCTCTCAGTGACCAAAACTTTATGTCTCTGTGGTGAAGTAGGCAAGCCTAATAAATACAAAAAGGTAGCAAAATGTTATTGTACAAAACATTCCCACCAGCTCAGAAAATGTGTTTCTAAATTAGTTACTCTATAAACTTTAATCAATGGTGGTGGCCTCTGAAAACCTTTTATCAAAAGCTTGGGAACCCATCCGACGACACAGATCTGTTTTCACTTCCACCTTCTAGACTTTTGTGTTCAGAATTAAATCTCACATCCCTTGGGGGTTGGAGAGACATGCTTTGGAACATTCTGGTTCCTTTACTTTTATAGTTGCTTTTGAGGGTGCTAAAGATGAATTGGAGTGCTGTTTAGCAATCTGTGAGGTTTCAACATCTTTGTAGAGCTCAGTAGGAATCTTGAAAAAACATTTTTTACAGCTTTGCTTTCAATTTAGGTTTTCTTACCTTCCTTTTTATGTTGTGATACTTGAAATTTTTGAAAGAAATAAATCATATAAATGATACCATTTTCATGAAATTCTAGTACCAGAGGGATTTAGCATATTTCAGACATTTTACATTAATTCTTTTAATATACCCACATATGAAATAGGTTACATGTGTCATTGTTCTGCCCTTTTTGCAAATCAGAAGATTAAAGAATAGAATCCAGTCTTCTCATTTATTCTAGTAGAGAGCCCTACCACTGAAAAGGAAAAACAGAAAATCTAAATATCAGAAAAGCAAAAGCTCCACCATACTATATCTTGAACTTAAATATGTGTACTTCTCTCAGGTTATTCATGTGTGAAATATTTTTTTAAGTAGCCAATAAATCCTGTGGCTTCTAAAGTCAAGTTGAAAATTCTCCTTTGCAGTGTATTTGATTCAGGAGATAGATTCATCTTGTCAGCCTGTACTTGTTTTCTCTTATTGTGAATACAGTTTCTTGAGCCAACTAAAGATCTGAGTGGTATTATAGAAAATATGCCTGATTTTTTCACAGGCTTATGATTTACAAATAATTAGAGGTACACAGAATGAAATTCTCAAAACACATGTTTGGGCCTACTTAATATCTGTGTTTTTCCCAGGTAGACCCAAACTTCTATATATAAGATTGCTCATTGCCATTATAGGGTGATCAAATCCATAAACACCTACATTTCCCAAAATGAGCTGAAGCTGTTAGATGCTATCACATGGTACGTTTTCGAAGCACTTACCTTTTGAAGGAAGTAGTAGCATTTATTTATTTAGTCAGTCACTCATTCATCAACTATATCCTACCTTCTCCAAAAAGCCATTTGGAGAGTTCTTTGGGACCTCAGAAAAGTAACTCTACTTATTTTGTTCTAAAGTAAACCTCTAACCTTCCTACTTGGCCTTGCCTCTGTTCATGCTGTCCAGGGAAGCAGAAAACAGAATAAAGGGGAGAACAAGGTAGGGTGATTCACTTCATTGTATAGGGAAAAAAGCACCGGACTAGGAGTTAGAAGACCCATGTCTAGACTCATAGTCTTTAATCTCAAGAACGTCACTTCGTGCCACTTTTCCTCATTTTCATGATGTAATACCTTCCTATTTTTATATTATGAAGATTTGAGTTTATTATATTTATGGGGAAGTGAGGGTATATGACTGAATATTTAGAAAATTTTTGAAATTTAATGAGATGCTGTGAAAAAATTATAAGTATATAACATATCCCATACTATTTCTAATAAAATATCTATAAATATCAAATGAGATTATGTTTATGAAAGGATACTTAAAACAGCAAAGCTCAATTCTTACAATATTGATATTTTAATTAATATTTCTATCTCTTTGATCTCTTTTTCCTAATTACCTCAAATAAACTGAGTTTTGAGTTTATCACTTGGGCTGGCTGTGTTGATCACTTGGGCAATCCTGATTAAGGTAGATGCTAAAGACATACATATGGCTAAGACCTTGAGTTTAAGAACTTAACACTCCAGTTTACAATAGTTATTCCTGGGACTTAGCAGGCGCTCATTTTACGTTAGCTGAATGAGATAATGCTAGAGCATACTTCAAGATACAGTCACTTGACTGCCTGGAAACAGTACAGAGGTGCTGCCGCTGAATTTGGAGCGTGGATCGGAAGAGAGTATGTTAAGTGGAGGTTGGGAATAAGCACAACCAGTTTGAATGGATTCTTTTTTCCCTGATTACCTCCAGTGATACTTAGGTTTCAAAGACTACATGCCATTTTGAACCTGAGAGCTGTGTACCTATGATACATTGTCATAGAGTAGTAAGACATCATGTTTTTTGCTGTATTTTTAAAATACGGTTTACTTCCAAATATAGAACCTTTATTCCCACATTATTTATTAATCAAATTGCAATTAGGTTAAAATGGCCATTTAAAATACATTTTAAATTAAGTCATAATAATCAATATATCAAATTATCCTTCATGTATTGATAATGGAAATTTATTCCAAAAATCCCTTGAACTTTGACTGTTATACATCTCCCTTTACCCTATCCACTCCTCCCCTTCCCACACACCTGTTTTCCTGAATTTAAATTGCCATTCACATGAAAAGGACCCCCTTAACCTGTGCTCCGAGCATGGCATCTAACTGTAAGTTCGCTGCCAACTCAAAAAAGATTAGTAGTCTTAGATTCTATCTCAAAGTATTATATAGACCTTAAGGGTATGTACATGTGCATAAAAAATATTTTTTCTCAGAATGCAAATATCAGCCTAAATAAAAAAATTTAAATTACACAGACTAAGATATTCATAGCTCTACAGCTGTTAGAACAGCAATCTACCAGTCTTTAGACTTCTGAGGTGGTGGGGGGAGTAAAACCGATACATCTTACATCAGTTCCCTCAGAAAAGAACTATGTAGAAAGACAGCCTGCAGCATAGAGCTCATTACTTCTTGTGCAATCAGACCTTCCATTGTCTTCAGAGAGTGCTACTGCCTCACAGGCCTGGCCCCTTTAATGGATGAGCAGCTTCTAAAAAAGCATTGTGACACCCAGATGTAGAGTTCTTTGAAGCTATGCATCTGGGGAACCTTCATTTTGTTACAGTGCAAGGGTAATGTCAGAATTTCCTGGAGTCGGTCATCACAGGAAATTATCAGCAATTCATAGACTCCCTTTTACGTTTGCTTCAGCCTCTAGGGTAATCACAAAAGATTACAGTCTCCATTTCAGCTCTCATATCACTGAAATATCCTTTGCTGAGAGCATGATTGATTTCCAGAGGCCAGCTTTTAACCTCAGCTTTGGGAGGGCCAGTGGAACTGTAGTGGTTTGATAACTGCCAACAACTGATATTGTGATATTGTTCTATTGTGAGGCAGAAATTTGGTGATTCTTGACTAATTATACAAAGTCTTTTTAATAAAGTGGCATATCAACTTTTCGTGTTTTCAGGTGTATGTATTTCTCCGATTATAGTTAGTATTACAGGTTGTGGGGAGGCAGAAAGGTGAATAAAAATTTCAGATGAGTTCATGAAGACTTTGAAGGGCCAAGCATCCTGATAGACTGAACTTCAGGAAAGAAAGCAGAATAATTCAGAAGTATTTTTGAAAATCTTTATAAGGAGTGGATAGATTGTAAATACAAATGATTTTTGCCCCTTAACAGCCTTTTTGTGAACGTTGCTGAGAGACTTGACCTGTTTCATGACAACTTGCTATGTGGTTCACGTAGGTTTCTCTTCATTGTTTGATGAGGAATTCTTGGTGCCGTATCCATGGTCAACATAGATGAGCAAACTGGATGTGTTTTTAAGTTGGTGATTTCATTTGCTGTACTTATTTTTCTCTTACATATGTGTTACTCTATTCAGAACATATAGAGGCAGAGAGGGCTTTGCGTATATTTGAAATAAATTTGGTAAATGAAAATAGTTTTGCCTGGAAGTAACATATATTTGTAATTTCCTTACAAATTCAGAAGAAAAGACAATACAATTTAAACTACTTTTGGTTTGAACCATAGCCTCCTTGAAATCACGTGAGAATAATTATAAATCAAATGGACAAATGTTGAATGTCAAGCTATACCATTAACAGAGCCTTACTCGATAAAGCAATTATCACTGCAGAAAGCAGAGTGAAGCACTCTATTAAAGCTCTTTATTTTACTTTACAACTATTGTATATTTTGTACACTATAAATACAGAGACAAATTTAAACGAAAAATGTTTTCCACTAAGAAGAGCTATTATGTTTACACATAACTATTTATACAAAAGGGCAACAGCAAGATGAACAGATGACATAAAATATTTTTGCTATCAACTTTCCACAAAACCACTCAGGGACCACTTTCCTAGTTAAAGCCCTAAAATGTTAAGTGTGACAAGGTGAGCCTGTGAGGCGGAGAAGCAGTAGAATCAACACTGATACAGCTGTGACATCCTTGGGTGGGAATCAGGGAAGGGGAAACAGATAACTATAGGATATCTAGTTAAAGAGGATATTTATTTATATATTTTTGTTTATTTATTTATTTTTGAGATGGAATCTCACTCTGTCACCCAGGCTGGAGGGCAGTGGCATGATCTCGGCTCACTGCATTTGGACCTCCCAGGTTCAAGCGATTCTCCTGTCTGCCTCCCCAGTAGCTGGGATTACAGGCGCCCACCACCACTCCCAGCTGATATTTGTATTTTTAGAAGAGATGGGATTTTGACATGTTGGCAATGCTGATCTCGAACTCCTGACCTCAGGTGATCCACCCACCTCGGTCTCCCAAAGTGCTGGGATTACAGGCATGAGCCACTGCACCCAGACTAAAGAGGAGTTTTAGATTAAACAGTAAACAAATCATTTTTAATGTCAGTATGTGCCATGCAATGTTTGGCAACAAATAGTTTAAAAATTATTTGTTGTTTACCCCTAAAATTCCACTTTAACTGGACATCTTATATTATTACTTGCTAAATCTGGCAACCATAGAAGGAGATGTGGGTTCAGGTGTTACCAGAGGAGGCTCAAACAAGTCACTAAAATTCTCCAAATCTTTCTTCATTTTCAAGCTAGAAAGACTGAAATCAGGCTGGTAGATCTGGGGCCTGATCTACCTGCTTTCACCAGAACTCAGTTTCTAAAAACTGAGTTTTATTCTATTGAGTTTCCAGTTAGGAGTTTGTTTGGGTGGGTGGGGAAGTTCTGGGGCTCAAACAAAAACAAATTTTTTTTTTTAAAGTTTGAAAATATACATGATCCCTGACATTTTACCAGTGTGTAATAGGTATGTGGCATGGGGAATTAAGAGCCCAAAATACTTAGGATTAGAACACCGTACATTTGTTACTTTGCCTAGAGCTTTACTAGTCCTCAATTGTCATGTTTCTTACTGAAAGGGTAAGAAATGTGTTGGCCCATATTTGGGAGAAAAATGCTTCGTTTCCACTTAGCTTTGCAAAATGAAGAAATATATTCAAACAGAAATATATTCAAAGGTTCAGGTTTCTCTTTTGCACTTCTTCCTGCCTGGTGGAGTCTTCTTTTCATCTTATGCCTTTTTAATTTGTGTCATGGACCTCAACATCAGGATATATCTGATTAGTTACTGAACAGCCTTTCAAACTTAGCTTTGACAGAATGGTTTTGAAAGGATGTCAGTTAATGCATGTGGCTGTTCAGGAGATGTATTGATTTTTAAATCAAGAAAGTGTATTACTCCTCTAGTCTCTTAGAAAGCCCTTGTAACATATTTTTAAGCTCGTTTACCAGAAAACAAGCAATCGTATCCTTATTTGGATTTGGAGATTTAGCACCAGTGTTTTTTTAAACTACATCTGTAAGTATCAGCAAGTATTCTTCAGTTACTTGTATACATTTTTTTCTCTCCTAAAAAATAAAGAATCCGATTTTATAAAAAGATATTTCTCAGATTTATTTTTGGCACTGAATTTTATGTTATGGAAATTTAATCTGAGGACAATTTTGGGGATTGTTTTCAAGTCACTATTTAAAAAGAAGACAAAAGGCCAAAAACTGATTACTGTCTTTTAGCTCAGATATTTGACCTGTCCTTCCAAACTTTGGGATGGATCTCTCTTCATGTGTGCTATGGAATAACCGTTTCTCATGACCTACCCTCAAATGAATCTCTATTTCATATTTTACACATCTACTGAAAAATTATTCTTTTAGTCTGTATTCCTGAAATATTTCTCATTTTATTTCACCCCAAGGAGATACAATACTAAATAAGCAAACAGCCAACCCATTTTATTTAGATTATCTTGGTGAATCTAGTTGCTGTTCCTATCACTTAGAATAGTATACTATAACCAGTTTTGTTGGTATTTATCTTTGGGTGATAGAGTTTATTGTCAACTATGTAAGTCTTGAGCTATTCATTGTTGCTGTTAAAATATGAATATATCTCACTGAGAAGTATAAAGTATAAGTACTTTGAGGACAGTAACTTCTCCAAATACAAAACATATTGATAGTACTTATCATCATTTTGTTTCTTCTTTTAGGCTACTAAAATTCACAATAGAGGTAAATTCTTATTAATTCCCTAAAAGATTTCCAGGTAGTTTTTCATTTTGCTTAAAACACCTATAATTTTTCTCATATTTTTCCAAAAGTGCATATACTAATATCATGTGAACTTTTTGTTATGCACGATCTTTGAAAGATGTTACAGATCCTTAAAATCTTATGTATACTTTGACCAAAAATTTGGGACATCAAATCTTGAAAATAAAATGAAAAACCCTATCAAGAACTTTCTTAGCATCCTGATGGAAAAATACCTGTCTCCCCTAATGACTTCCAGTCATAGCTAAGCATTTGCTTATTCAAGAATGGAAACAAACAAAAAAGCACAGAATTTTCTTAGAAGACATAATTCAGCTCATTACCTTAATGCTTTTTCCCTACATTGAAAACAGCAGTTGCAGTTGGGGTTGAGGGTGGTCTGGGCTTCTTTAATAAATCACATTAACCAACCAGATCTTTCAGTGTGCATTTAAAACCCGAATATGAATACCCATGTGATAGAATTTCAGTTATTTAGTTTACTCATTTAAAACTCAAATAGGAACATCAACGCCAAAAACATTGCTGGGTATTGTATGTTAGTGACTGTGAGGTATAAGTAAACACTTAAGTCCCATACCCATTTCAGAAATAAACTGAAAGTCTTATTTGTTAAACTGAACTTGTTGAAAAGCTCTTTGATGTGGCTTCTTAAATTACCCAGCAGCATAACTACAGCTTTGCTGCATCATTCTTGATCCCGGGCAGCATGGAAAATCACCAGGCATGCGGAGCTAGCCAGGAAAATGGAACATTTTACATTTGGACTGACCATATTTGTTACATACAAGGATCTACTGTGAGAGTTAGACATTCAGCTTCAGTCAGGTACCCAGGCCTAACCTTATGGCATCTTTTATTAACAAAATAACTTCTGTCTGAAAAAGAACTTAAGAATTTTTTTTTTCTACTCAGAACAGTTTAAAAATTATCTGTCAAAAGCATTACTAGGTTTCCACTAAAGAGAGGGAGATGGTGAAATCACCCATTCATTTGCTTTTAGCTTTTTTACTTTTACCATTTGGTAACTCCTTATGGTTCTAAAAATGTAAAAGATGAAAAACATTATTTTGTTGTAATATCTTCAAAAACAACTCAGCGCTTAGACAACATACGTGTTTATTTTAAAGACAAAAGAAGTAACTCATGGTCATTTTGCTGTTCTCTCACCAAGTTCCAGACCAACCACACTGTACAGAAACCTGTTAGAAAGGTCTCCAGATGAAAGGTGTCTAGTACTTAGCACTCATCCTTAGATAACTTTCAAAATGCAGATTACTTTAGTTTACCCTTCTTCTTGGGATTGTGATGATGGTGGTAGCTCTGAGATCAGTTGTTGTCTTGCTACTTGGTAGTTGAAAAAAAAAGTCCTCTGCAGATATCTCACAGACTGACAGACTGTGTTGGGAGGAGCATGTCTCTTAGTCTACAGGTTTTACCAATTGTATGAGTCATACAATTCTGTATCAAATTCTCTAAATCATGGAAGAGTTTTTTTTGTTGTTGTTTTGTTTTGTGGGTTTTTTTTTTTTTTTGCATATTTGGTATGACTTTACATGTAAAAGTATCTAAATTACAGTGGGTATCAAGGCAACAAAAATGTGTTTTTAAAAATTCTTCATGGTAAAATATTGTTTCTTTCCCATTCTTCTATTTTATTTTTTTTCATGCTACTTACAATGCTCTGAAAAAGATCCTATTTATTACTTTAGAGATTTGGGTCTGGGTCTTCCCAACTAGAATGTTGGATTTTTGAAAGCCTATTCTCCACTATATGTCCAGCTCCTAAAACAATGCATGATAGGTACTTAATAAACTTTTATTATATGAATAAAATTTCAAGAAAAATATAGTAAATATACGAACAAATTAGAAATCACGCATTTGTAAATGTGTAATATGTGGAAAAGGAGCAAAAATTCCTAAGGAGAGAACTGAATATTTAAAGTTGATATGAAACCCTTACCTCTGAAAGAATTGGACCTCTTATAACCAGTCATCTAGAAAAAGGACATTATTTTATGACAGAAACCCCAAAATAAAATGAAGATGAAATTTCTGCAAAAAAATGACCAGAAAATACAGAGTTTCGTCTTCTTTTCAAAACAGATCTTCAAGATACATCACAGGATTTTTTTTTTTCTTGACTTTAGTCAACCTTTCTGTCAATGGAATATACACTATTGTTTGGTAAATCCCAGAGCTTTTCAAAGGAAGCCTAACAATATGGAATTGGAGTGAAATATATCAAGCTTTCTAAATTCATATTTTAGAAAACAGAGGGAAAAAATGAAATACTATTCTGTACTCTACTCTGATAGGCTGTGTCATCTCTGGGCTGACTCCCTTGTGTTTTCTATCAGGAATATATACTGCCATTAAGCAGGCTCTAGAAAAGTGGGAAAAACTGAAATCCTGGGGTCCCACTTAATTTCGGCAGCTATTAGATGTTGCCAATAGTCAACCAGCCTCAAAATACTTAAAAGCCTGCAACATTTTGATAAAATAGTAGTAGTAGCAATAGTAATAAAGCTTTACTGGATCCAGGACTTAGATGTAATGTAACCTGTCTATTAGTTTCTGAAGTATTTGTTGTGTTGTTATTGCCTTTATAACAGTTCTGAATGACTGGTTAACTTTCTGCTTGGGTAATTGTATCCCAGTGAAAGAGGGGCCCAGTTAATGTTGTTGCTTGCAAGCTACAACCAATATGTGGTTTCAGCAAACAGCTGGGAATTCTTGAGGAAACCATTACCCCAAACATTTGACCCTTGGTTTAATAAACAGTTTGTGGAGAGAGTGACATGCGATTCATCTTCCTTTCAGCAGAACTGATAGCATTCAGGTGGACCCTTGTTGGGGTGCCCTGGGTAGGAGAAGCAGTGTCAGCAAGGCAAGCCTCAACTTTTACATACTCCAGATGCAAACATGCAGATCCCATGGTAGCATGCACTCTCTGTGTAATGTTCCATGTGGTGTATTTTTTTTCTTTTTCTTTTTCTTTCTTTCTTTTTTTTTTTTTTTTTTTTTGAGACAGAGTTTTGCTCTTGTTGCCCAGGTTGGAGTGCCATGGGGTGATCTTGGCTCACCGCAAACTCCGCCTCCCTGGTTCAAGCGATTCTCCTGCCTCAGCCTCTTGAGTAGCTGGGATTACAGGCCCACACCACCATGCCTGGCTAATTTTATTTTTTTTTAGTAGAGACAGGGTTTCTCCATGTTGGTCAGGCTGGTCTCAAGCTCCCAACCTGAGGTGATCCACCTGCCTCAACCTCCCAAAGTGCTGGGATTACAGGCGTGAGCCGCCGCGCCTGGCCATGTGGTTTATTTTTAATGAAACTTCTGAATTGAAATCCAAAATAGTACAAAGTTCTATGGTTCCAGCCTGGAAAGCATGGTGAAACCCTGTCTCTACAAAAAATTAGCAGGGCATGGTGGCACGTAACCTGGAATCCCAGCTACCCAGAAGGCTGAGTTGGGAGAATCACTTGAGCCCGAGAGGCAGAGGTTGTAGTGACCCAGACTGAGCCACTGCATTCCAGCCTGGGTGACAGAGAGAGACACTGTATATTTAAAAAAAAAAAAAATTCTATGGTTAAACTAGTGTTGCCAACAATATGCAATCCTTTGTATTTCTTGATCTTTAAGAGAAAAAAATTGTCTTTGTTATTGCTGTATCTGTTTTCTTTCTATTCAAGTTTTCAAGGATTTTTGAAAATTACAACATCAACATAAAGGCATATGGTCAGAGTCTTTAACTGTGAAAGACAAAACCCATTTTAAAGTAACTTTAGAGAAATATTGCTCTTCGGTGACACAGCTATCACTTAAACATGTTGCTTCATGAGTATCTGAAGTTCTATTGAGACCCTATCGTCACATGCTTTCCCATAAGGCTGATATTGAAAAAGGAAGGGATAAAAAATAGTTATTCTTTTCGTACTAGTGTAATTCCATAATATCACAGTTTAAAAGTTGATACTTAGCCATACTTCCAGAAGCCCCAAAGTCACAAGGGTTTAGTAGCCGCGGTCTGCTTAGCAGCAAATCGAGGACAGGTGCAAATGATGACTGCCACTTGCAAACACGTAATCTCTAAATATTCCCAGGACTTTTTTTTTTTTCTCTGTGTGCAGACCCAATAGTTATAATGAGGAAAGAGGACAGGACAGCCCAAATTTTTATTTATGGCTTTCCTGAAATTGCATAGGAAGAAATGGGCTTATCCTAAGAATATCAGAAATGGGTCAGAAAGAGAAAACCTAGACTCGCTTCTCCAGAAAACTTTTCCTTTAGCACCTTAGGTTTGTGTAGATAGCTACCTTCCAGGCTGCAGAAGTTCCAGGAATGCTCATCCATTCTTCTCCAAACTCATACCCTTTAGCAGTGCGATGCAATACACTCATGATTCCTGCAGTGTTGCTTTAGCAGGGAACAGTGTGGAGGGAGACTCCTACCTGTGTTTGAATGCCGACCTATGAACTTGAGGTTGATTCATTACGGAACCTCTCAAAACCTTTGATTCCTCATTTGTTAAAGGAGGATAATAATCATGTCTGCCTCATGTGATGATGGAGACTACAGGAGGTAATTCCTTAGTATAGTTCCCAGCAAATCTCAGTAAATCAAAGCTACTCTTATAATGATGTTTATTATTATTACACAGCTAGAAAAAAAGAAAAAGAAAATACCCCTGGGAGAGTAACACATGGATGTCACTGTCAGAGGGGAAAAAAAAGAAAGTATGAGTGGGGGAAGAGGAGACAGACCTTTTTGTGCCTCTCATGCCTCATTGTTTTGCCTAATGGCAGCTTCTTTTCCCAGCCTCCAATTAAGTAAAGTCTGCACTACCTTTTTCACTTTTTAAATTATGCCCTTTTTTGTGTGTTTTACTCATCTTCCTCTCCAGTCTGAGACAGCATCTAAAACATATTGGATCTCTAGAAATATTTGCTTGATGGCTGACTTTAATTTTTTTATATTTTTATTTTTTATTTTTATTTTTGTAGATGGCATCTCGCTCTGTCGCTCAGACTGGAGTGCAGTGGCGCCATCTCGGCTCACTGCAAGCTCCGCCTCCCGGGTTCACACCATTTTCCTGCCTCAGCCCCCCGAGTGTCTGGGACTACAGGCAGCCGCCACCACGTCCAGCTAATTTTTTTTTATTTTTAGTAGAGACCGGGTTTCACCTTTTTAGCCAGGATGGTCTCGATCTCCTGACCTCATGATCTGCCCGCCTCAGCCTCCCAAAGTGCTGGGATTACAGGCGTGAGCCACTGCGCCCGGCCGACTTTAAATTTTAAAAGTGAAGAATCTGGTTTCTATTTCTGTTTAATAGAAGAGCTACCAGGGCCTACTATACTAGATAAGTAATAAATGCTTACAAAATGCTTTTTAGAACATTGGTTAAAATAGATCATTAAGTTTAAGGTAAGATTTCCCCATCTTTACAAATAGTATGGGCTAGGCAAGGTGGCTCACGTCTGTAATCCAGCACTTTGAAAGGCTAAGGCAGGAGGATCACATGAGGCCAGAAGTTCAAGACCAGCCTGGGCAACATAGTGAGACCCTGTCTCTACACTAAATAAAACAAACAAAAAAAAATTACTGGACACGGTGGCACATGCCTGTAGTCCTAGCTACTCGGGAGGCTGAAATGAGAGGATCATTTGATCCTATGAGTTTAAGGCTTCAGTCACGCCACTGCCCTCTAGACTGAGCAACACACTGAGTCTCTGAGAATAAAATAAATAGTATAGATAAAAGAAAGTCCTGTACAATTCTCGAGTGGTCTTTTTGTTTTGTAATGGGGGTGATGCCCAGTTCCCATCCCAGTGTTACCTGATGGCTAGTTAAATCCTTTTAAGACTCTTACAGGAATAGAACTCAAATTTCATGCCTCTTGAAAAGTATCGGGATAATTAAACAAGTTTACAATTCTATTTTCTCTGCCTGAAGTCCCATATAGCAAAATTTTCTAGAGTCTAAATATAATCTGGTATTATGTTAAGTTGCTTGAGCACACAGCCCCCATCTTAGATTCATCCTACCTTTAGTGAAGTGCTGCAGTATGTTTATTTTCCCTGTGTCTAGGTTTCACTTGCAGCTGCATATTTGCATATGACTTTTTACACTGTGGAGATGTAAATTACTTTTTGGTTTACCCAGAGAAAGTAATGCTCTTTTTAAAAAACTCACACAGATTTGTAGTCCTTGTAATCTTGAATACACCAAAAAAAAAAAAGCTTGTTCTTATTTTGATATTGAAAATATAATAGATGGTGTGATAATGCCAGCTTCATTAATTTATTTTATAAGTACTACAATATAATTGTTAATTTGTCCGTACATGGCCTCCAATTACCTCCTCAATTCCTGGTAACAGCCACAACCTCATCTTTCATTTTTATTACCTAGCAGTTAATTGCACTAATAGGTCTTGCTTTTCATTTCTGCAGGACTTTCATTAGAAAAAGTGGCAAGTGTTAACTTTTGCTGCATTTTAGTTAGTGTTTCAGGCTTTTTACTCAAAGAAAAGCAAGGAAAATGGGTTTTTTAAATTTTCATGTAATTATGCTTCCTAGACTCAAAATTCCAGATGACTGCTTCTAACTTTTACTTTTTTTAGAAAAGAAGAGGCTTATTTGGGACCAATAAATTTTGCCAGGTAAGGAATATTGGTAGCTAGATGTATGTGGTAGGGTATTTTTTTTTCTTTAAAAAAGCATTTTTAGTATTTTTCCTAATGAATTATAATTTTCTAAATCCATAGACAGCTTTTTTTGCACAACATGAACTAACATGAGCTAATTTGACTACTTAATAAGACATTTGTAAATGTAAAAGATATAAACATTTAAGAAATATTTTTGAAAGTACTTGTTCATTTTTAACAATCAAATGTCTGTGAAATGCCAAATGAATCTTTAAAAATGAGAATTCGTTATGTGATTGTAATACCTCCAATAATTTTTGAGTAGTCTACACATGAAATCATTATGATACAGAAACATAGTTTTGACTATACTAAAATGAGTTACTTGCATTTATCACATTTTAAGATTTATGATAATGTTTTTATTAATCCTAAACTTTTTTTTCATCCTGAAACTTGGTGATAGAATAGAAGAATTATCATTGATTTAGTTACATGCATCTCATTATAACTACAGAGAACTGGCATTGCACTAACAGAGGAAAAAATTTAAGTTAACATAAACTAATATCATCGTTATTTTATCTAGCTTTTAGAGCATTGTACTAATGCTAAGAACAAAACTTGAGAATTTTACCACTTTATACTTTTTAAAAAGCATCTGAAAGCCTTCTTCATTACTGTCGCATTTGGATCCCATTGAAATGACTCGAGTATTTGTAGTTATTGCATCAGAGGGCAAATACTCAAAACATTAGTTTGACAGTGTCTGTTTCAAAATCAGATAAAGTGACAAGTGGGACATTCTTTTTTATTCCGGTTAAAGTCTCTATTCAACTAAATCATGTCCCCCAAAATGGCATTTAAATACAAAAATATAACTATAGAATTTTATGATAAACAGCAGAAGAAAAGAGATTTAGACTAGAAGAAAAAGTGAATCTTTTCCAGAAACCTTAAGGAAATACAGAATTAAGAGGAAAATGAAGAAAATCTGTTCCAAGTGAGACAGATGGGGGGTACAATATTGATACAATTAGTGATAAGTTATCCAAAGGATGAAAAGGCAGAAAGAGTTAATGATAAGTAGCAAAGAAGGTGTAAAAGAGCTGTGCTTATTTAGTTGATTTTATGAGAAAACTTAGGATTACATATATAAACTGGAGGAGCCAATTCTGGGGAGAGTTTCATGAAGGAACCTCCTCAGTCTGGTCTGCTTTTTAGAGAGCAGATGGATGGAAACTTGCCTACCTTTCTATGTGGAGTGCTCAGCCACAACTCACCTTTCAGGATGGAGAGCTCTCAGCCTTGGGGACACAAAGGCATATTTTCAGGCCAATGTGGTGCAAATGTGAGATTTCAGCAGAATAAAACTATTAGGGGCCAGGCACAGTGGCTCATGCCTGTAATCCCAGCACTTCGGGAGGCCAAAGCAGGCCGATCGCCTGAGGTCAGGAGTTCGAGACCAGCCTGGCCAACATGGTGAAGCCCTGTCTCTACTAAAAATACAAAAAAAAAAAAAAAGAGAGAGAGAGAGAGAAAAGAAAAGAAAAGAAAAAAACTAGCCAGGTGCGGTGGTGGGTGCCTATAATCCCAGCTACCCAGGAGGCTTAGGCAGGAGAATTGCTTGAACCCAGGAAGCAGAGGTTGTAGTGAACTGATATCGCACCACTGCACTCCAGCCTGGGCCACAGAGCAAGACTCTGCCTCAAAACAAAAACAAAAAGAAAAAAACTGTATTAGAAGTTATGTAAAAAATTATGTAGGCAGCTAACAATTTTTAAAACTTAATGGAAATATTTATATTCAAAGATCTTGCTGGAGCTGTCAATAGATATAGTAGTCTACTAAAATAGTCTACTAAGAACTTGAAACTAGATATTCATAAATGTATCTTTTGTCTTTCTGTGTTTAGGCATGGAAACAGCTAGGATATGTGGATTCACTTTGAGGAAAGTTTTAATTTTGATGTTAATTTCAATATATTTTTTGAAAAGAGTAATAAGAAAGTGTACATTAATTCTATGATTTATTGTTTAAATGTACTTTAATTTGATTTAAAGAAAAATATTAGTGTGTGGATATGGCAAAAAATAATGAAAATAGCATGCAGAAAACTGGTATTTAGGAAATAGTGATATAGTTTAATCCTATGTAGTTCACGTTATCACCAGACGGGAAGTATTTTTCAGAGCCTGAGATCAGAAACTATCTCAATAAAATGCTCTTGTTTTATAAACTTTGCAAAACAGTGGGTTTTTTCACCCTGCCAAGATAAGTTAGCCTGTTTTATTTTTAAGCCTGCCTAAACTGATTCGCCATGTCTGGTAACTGTCAGAAAGTATAGTTTCCTATTTTGCAAATAGATAGATTAGATTTAAGTATTCGTGTTTGTGAATAAAATAAGCAAGTGAACTAGGAATTTATTTTCTGACCTTTTGAGATTTTATATCACATAGTTTTTTAAATTACCATTCTCATTGAATAAAATTTAATACAATCAATTATGACCTTCAACAGTATGAATCCCTAGATTTTCCAGTAATGATATGTTAGATTTAGTAGTTAAACATAATACTGTTAAGAAAGTTTTTCTTTTTTACTTATTAAATTATACATAAAATTGACTTTTTGAGAGGGAAAGTTCTGTGAATTTAACATATGTATAGATTTGTGTAACCATCACATTATAATTAGGCTATCTCTCCAGAAAACTTCCCCCTTAGCATTTTTTTTTTTTTAAGATGGAGACAAGGTCTTGCTGTGTTGCCCAGGCTGGTCTCAAACTTCTGGGCTCAAGTGATCCTCCTGCCTCCACCTCCCAAAGTGCTTGGATTATAGGCATAAGCCCCTGCACTTGGCACCCTCTTAAAATTTGTAAGTGTCCCAAACCACCATAACTGCTCTTTATAATGGGAACACATTGTCCTGTCATCTCTCTTGAAATTGTAGCCAAAAAATAGGTTAATTTATTATGCAATAACTCTTCAATCCACTTGCCCTTCTAATGTATTTAGCTTCTTCTAATTGCTAATTTTGCATTTTGTCGATTTATAATCATATCAGAGATAGTACTCATTTCTCTTCTCTGTCAAATATCATCAACTAATCCAATCTTAATCTCTAACGTCAGGAGATTTCCTAGACAACGGTGTCAGTGGATCTGTCCTCGTTCATATTACATCTGTTATGTAATGTTTTGCTCGTCATCTGCGTTGTTTTTTGAACTGCCAGTTGTTTGATGTAAATGCTGGAGATTATTACCTGGAGTACACAAGAGAATCACTGCTGTGTCTCTTTTCATAGGCTCTGCATATCTAGGTGTTTCTTTTCCTGAGTGTTTTAATGACTTTGTGCCATCCTTTTTCTGTTTGAGTACTTGTATCACTCTATATTTCTCTGAATACGTATGATACATGCAAGCCAAAAGGGGAAAATCACAAGCTATAAATCAAAACTTTACTTGATTAATATTTAAACAAGGGTTGCATGTCAGCCAATCTGTTTTAGGCATTTAAGTGTACAGTTGTGACATGCATTTTCAGTAGAATGAATTTCAGTCTATAGCACATGAAAGTTAACAAATCATTTTAAAATATGTATATTCAGTCAAAACTTCCTGTGCTCTGATAAGAGCCTGTCATTTATGACTTTACCACAAATCAAAAATTAAGAAGCATAAACATATTTGTAATAATTGTTATTGACATCATTTGGGCCATCTTAAGTATTATTACCTCATACAGGGAAAACATTAACATTTTTAGCTGAGCATAGTGTGGCACACGCCTGGAGTCCCAGCTACTCGGGTGGCTGAAGCAGGAGGATCACTGGAGCCCAGGAGGTTGAGGCTGCAGTGAACTATGATCACACCACTGAATTCCAGCTTGAGCAACAGAGCAAGACCCTGTCTCAAGAAAAAAAAAAAAAAAAAAGTTAATTTTAACCCTGACCTTTGGATCTTAAGTTTTCTTGTTTTATGATTCTTCTAAGGTTTTTCAAGGCTCCTTCTATAGAAATAAGGTTTCTTGGAATATGGTGATTCTCTTGTGGTCTTTTTTGAGTTATGTTTTCAAAGCCATTTTTTGTTTTCATTTTTGTCATTTGTTTTCATGTTTAATTTTTGGAGACAAATACATTACTATTGAATGAGATTCTTTATTATCTTTGTTTAGGAACTAAAAGTTTAAACTATGGAATATTTCAACTACTGTTATTTGCTCACTATTGTCTTCTCTTAGAAGTTACAAATAGACTATTTTCTCATTTGTTCTTCAGATGGATCCTGTGCAAAAAGCGGTTATTAACCATACATTTGGAGTATCCATTCCCCCAAAGAAGAAACAAGTTATTTCTTGTAATGTCTGTCAGCTTCGCTTTAACTCGGATGTGAGTATCACCTTTTCATTATTCTCTGTCGTTTGTCAGAGCTAAAAGTCTAATTGACCTAAATATGTACATTTCTTAATATTTACATACTCTTTAGCAGCCACTCCTACTGGTAGCCCACTTATTTCAGGATGCCAGATTTCCAAGAGATTTGGATTCAATGCTTAAAACTTGAACAATAGAGTATGGTTGACCCTCTGAATCCACAGGGTCCATATCCATGGATTCAACCTAGCTCACATTGAAAGTATTTTCTAGAATAACATTACAACAATAAAAAAAATACAAATTTTAAAACCAATAGAGGATTATAGACAATAGTCTATAAGTGGCTAATATCAAAAATTAAGAATTTGTCTATGCAGTCAGTCTCAACTATACCATTTTACAGTTAATCTCACTAATTATATTTACTTGTCAAAATGCTTGAATATCAGAAAATATGAAAAAAGTTTTAAAATGCAATGAAGATATTTTAAAAATTAAAATGCCATAAATGTGGAAGAAAACCATTTTTACTATTAGCTATCAAGTGCCACATTTCCTATTTGTGCCAAATTTTGTTAAATACCTAAGAGAATTATTAATTTCCTATATGATTTACATTTTCCCAGAACATAAAATACAGAGAAAGTTTCATAAACTATTTTATCTGGCAAGCATAACCATCCTGCTAAAAAAAGATAACAAGAAAATGGAACAAATCACTCTCTTTTATGAAAATGGGTTTTCAGATTTATAGACAAAATAACAGGAAAGCAAAATAAACAATATTAGAATATTTACAATATCCAATTACCAAGTAAAGCCAATGACTGATGTAAATCAGAATCTGAAGGCTGCGTATAATATGTGGTATTTCCTGAGTTACTTGACCCCTGTAGCCATTTTGCAAAGAGCTTGTTACAGAATTAATGTTGTTTAGAAATACTAAAATAATAATCACTTTTGTTTGCATATACCATTAAATTATGTTTTGATAATTCTACATAGGAAGCATAATAAAAAATAGTCATTGGAAAAGAGATGTTTATCATGATTTATAAAATTATATTTAGTATAATTTTAATCAAAAGTCCAACGAATTTTTTGGTACATCATAAAACTTCCTGTTCAGGAATCAAAATGTACCTAAATAAACTGAGAAATATACAGTGTTAATTCATTTGAAGTCTTAATATTGTTAAGATGTCAGTTCTCCCCCAAATTGACCTATAGATCCAGCACAATCCTGATCAAAATCCCAAAATGCTTTTTTATTGTAGAAAATAGCAAGCTGTTTCTTAAATATACATAGAAAAGAAAAGCCCTAGAACAGCCAAAACATTTTTTAAAGGACACATTTTGAAGACTTAATGCTTCCTGATTTTAATACTTACTCTAAAATCTACAATAATCAAGACTGTGAAATTGGTGAAAGAATGGTAGACACATGGATCAATGGAACAGAACAGAGTCCAGAAATAGACTCGCACCAATATAGTCAGTTGATTTTCAACAAAGTTGCAGAGTGAATTCGATGAAGAAAGCCTAATCTTTTCAACAAATAGTGCTAGAAGAAGTATATTCATATGTAAATTCAAAAAACGCCTTGACCGCTACCTGATACAAAACATAAAAGTTCAATAGGATCATTCATAAAATAGAAACTTTCAAAAACTATTAAACTTCTAGATGAAAACAGTAGAAAATCTATTTGGCTTTGCATTAGGCAAAGATTTCTTAGAAAATAGAAAGTGTGAATATTGATATATTGGACTTCATCAAAATTTAAAACTTCTACTCTTCAGAGACACTGTTACACTATTAAGAAAATGAAAAAACAAGCTATAGACTGCTAGAAAATATTTGTACCTGCTTAAGAAATTGCATACAAATATGTAAATAACTTATAACTCAATAATAAATGATAAAATGGGAAAACAATTTTAGCAGGCACTTTACCAAAGAAGAAATATGAATGATGAATAAGCACATTTAAAAATGCTCAATGTGTTTAATGATTAAGGAAATACAAATTAAAACCAAAATCAGATACCACTACACCTATTAGAATGGTGAAAATTAAACAAATTGATAGGATCAAATGGCTAGGATGAGGAGCAACTGGACCTCTCATATACTGTTAGTGAGAATACAAAATGTTTTTTGAAAACAATTTGGCAGTTATTAATAAGAAACTTTATAAAGTTATACATGCATTTCCCATATGACCCAGCAATCCCACTTCTAAGTATATCCCCAAGACAAATGAAAAAATATATTTATCCATATGTGCAGCTTAAAGTAATTTTATTTATAATTGCCCAAAACTGGAATTGATCCAAATGTCCATCAACTGGTGAATAAACAAACTATGTTAAAGCCATACAATGGAAATAAAGAAATAAAAATAAATAGAAATAAAGTAAAAGTAAAAAGTAAGTAGTGATACATGCTACAACATGGATGAATCTCCAAGGCAGTATGCTAAGTGAGAGAAGTAAGACACAAAGACTATATGCTGTATGATTGCACTCGGATAACTTTCTGCAGATGATGAAACTATGGGGATAGTCAGATCAGTGGTTAACAGGGACTGAAGGTTAAGTTAGGGAACTGACCACAAATGGAAATGCAGGAACCTTTTTGAATGATGAAAATATTCTGTAACTTTATTGTTGTGATGTTTACATGACAGTCTTTGTTTTTCAAAATTCATTAAGCTGAACACCTAAAAAAAAAAAATTTACTATATGTAGGGTATACCTTAGTAAATCTAACTAGAAAAAATTAATGATATGAGCCACAAAATATTTTATAAATAGAAGACTAATTTATGATAGTGATATAACTACTAAATATATTAAGCTACAATTTTACTACTAGAATGAAAGTATAATACTTTTCTAAGAATAGACACAATAATAAATACAGAAATAGATTCGAGTACATTTTACAGTATTGCTCAGTTATTCAAATTTTTAGAGTTATACAGAGAAATTAAAGTCTGTTGTTATATAGATATGACATGAAAATGTTTATTACTTATCTGACCACTTACAAAACAAATGCCCACCTAAAGACATGCTGCATCTTTAACACTGGCATTCTCACTGTCAAAAGGCCAGATGCTTGATAACATCTCTCAATACAATGCAAATAATAGATTTCAGAATGAAATTGCAAAAATCGTGCAAAAGATGCCTAATTTTATGAAGTCCATTAATGTAATGTTAGAGAACTGCTTGGTTTAAAGCCACTGACAAATAAGGATTTACCTATTTAGAAGAGTTAATTTAAGAAGAGTAAAATAACGAGGTTGATGATGGATAGATTCTTCAAAACAAGAGATGTTGAACACTGACTGAATAATAGGGGCTTAGGGACAATTATGAATCTCTCAAATTAAAAAATAACATATTTATAGTCCAAACCATGATAATATTAAAAAACCTATTGAGGCTGGGTGCAATGGCTCATGCCTGTAATCCTAGCACTTTGGAAGGCTGAGATGGGTAGATCACTTGAGTTTAGGAGTTTGAGACCAGCCTGACCAACATGGTGAAACCCTGTCTCTACTAAAAATACAAAATTAGCCAGGCATGATGGTGCATGCCTGTAATCCCAGCTACTTGGGAGGCTGAGGCAGGAGAATCGTTTGAACCCCGGTGGGGAAGGTTGCAGTGAGTTGAGATTGTGCCATTGCACTCCAGCCTGGGCAACAAGAGCAAAACTCCATCTCAAAAAAAAAAAAAAAAAAAACACACACACACATTGAAAAAACTATCCCTTTCCTCACCTTCCCAACCTCCATGTCATTCCCTATTTGTAATCACTTTAATATTTTTTGCATATCTTTCCAGGTTTTGCTTATGCAAATATAACTAAGTATGACTACATATTCTTATTTCTTCCCTTTTCTATATAAATAGTAGCATACTATTGACACTCTTCTTTGCCTTCATTGCCTTCATTTTTTTATGTAACAATATATGCTGGAGAATTTTTTCTATCAGAACATAGAGAGCTCCTGTACTCTTTTTATGGATGTGATAGGCAAAGATGCCCATATCCTACTTTCTGGAACCTGTTAATATATCTTACATAGCAGAGTGGAATTAAGGTAGTAGATGGAATTAAGGGAGCTAATATTCGGACCTC
This sequence comes from Macaca nemestrina, assembly GCF_043159975.1. Lineage (NCBI taxonomy): Eukaryota > Metazoa > Chordata > Mammalia > Primates > Cercopithecidae > Macaca > Macaca nemestrina. Next base: position 77,440,505 of record NC_092135.1, on the reverse strand, counting down.
ATGATAAAAGAATTATTCTGGATCATCCTGTGGTCCCAAGGTAACCATAAGGTCTTTAAAAGTAGAAGAGGGAGGTGGAAGAGGCAGTCAGAGTGATGCCATCTGACAAGGAGTCCACTGGCCATTGCTGGCTTTGTAAGGGAAGGAAGGAGCCACCAGCTAAGGAATGTGGGCAGCCTCTAGAAGCTGGAAAAGACAAAGAAATGGATTTTCCCTTAAAGCCTCCAGAAGGAATGCAGCCCTGCTGACATCTTGATGTTAGCCCAGTGAGATCCATGCCAGACTCCTGACCTCCAGAACTATAAGATAAGAAGTTTTTAAGCCACTAAGTTTATAAAAATTTGCTATGAAAGCAACAGAAAACTAATACAGTAGTTTATTTGTGGATGTTTCATAGTTTAACTCATCCCTTACAGGGTGACACTTAGATTGGTTCCCATCTTTTGATATCTCCTAGATTTTCACTCAATAAATGGCAGAGCTAGAACATAAGTCTGAATCTCTTGCCTCTAAATCCACAGCTCTTCCTATTATATTATGTTGCCTCACATAAGTTTACTCATTTCCTAAGCATTTACTGAACTCTTCCTGTATGATAAACACTTTGCTAATCTCTACAATATGGCCTAAAATGAACCACATGATCTTTGGAAGGACCATTGAAGTTCTATAATTAATAATCATTTCCATGGTATCTCTGTCAGGAGAATAGGATATAAACACCTCCATCTTACAAATCAACAGCTAAGACCCAGAAAGAATGACTATGAGTTCTGTTTTTTATTTGTGTGATGGGTTGGGTTATGGAAGGCATAAGAATTTCTTTCGAGCCCCAGAATTACTCCAGGAGTACATCCACCTTTGTCTTGAGCTCCATTTGATGTCAGCCATTTTCTTTGTACTTACTAATAGGGGCGTGGACATATGTGCACACATAAGCACATGACCAGCAGCCTCCTTGCTATAGCTCCAAAGTTCCATTGATAATAAAGAAAGAAATTAGATTTCTGAGTCATTCTTAGACGCTGGGCAGTAAAGCCACAAAGTCTGGATGGCAAATTCACAAATGTGACATATACATGTTCTCAGTGTTTAGTAATGGTGCTATAATCTGCATAAACAAGCTCTGAAGCTGAGCATTTTTTATTTGGGAGAGAGTTTATTATTTTATAATTACCCTATTTACATTTTAATGTAAGAATTAAAAAGATGCTCATCCTTATTTTTTAATAACATTTCTAAATCAGCCTGAGACTGAAATTGGTTTCACTCTTCAGTATAGAAAATACGTTTATTGAAAAATCTGGAAGGCAGATGCACAGTAAACAGACTGCATTTTGCAGTTCTTCATTATCCATATAAAATGTACCAGTCGACTTCATGCATTAAAATTCAATATGACCTAGTTTAAGTGTCCTGTACCTCCCTTTGTCCAGCTTTTATCATCTCAGTAGAACTACCCTGTTGAAAAGCAAAATGCTACAGCTTTATTTACACAATACACAGTTATGTAAATGAGCAAGCATCAATCACAAACATTTCCCAAATGAACCTGTACAAATTTAACACCATTAACTTTGCCAGGGAGCAGGCATTGCAGTCCAGGAATAATATGCTTTCCAACTGAGTCCCAGACATTTGCACAAATGTGTGTATCACCTCAAGCCCTACTTTCTTCCTGATCACCTTTTTTCTAACAAGGTATACCTAAGCTGCATGAGGCTGTTTTAACCCTGAATGTTTCTTTATTCTCCAGTAACTGAGTATACTGCAACTGCAGTATGGTCATAAATTGATAAGCCTAAATCTGAATCTTTATCTTTTAGCTGGAAAATGCCATTTCCAGAGTTAAGCTTTGCCAGGGAAATGAGCTTACGTACACTTCAGAAAATTTTTTGAGACTAACGTTTATCTCATTTTGGCTAAGTTGAAATTGGCAGATTCCAAATAATTTCTAATTTACATATTAGTTTCAATTCCTTGGAGGATAGTAGCAGAAGGATGAAAGAATTATTCTTACACAAAACCAATCTTTATACAAAATTGAATCAAAATCAAATTCTTAAACAGATTCTTACACAAAACAGGGCAACTTGATTCTCTTAAATATTTAAAAACAGAGATTATATTATTATTATTAATATTGATCTCAGAACATAGTTTATTATAAATACCCTTAATGTATTTCTGAGTCTTTTATGCCTTATAGGCAAATCAAAATGAAAGCATGGTGATCTTTTTAGTCAAGTTTATATACTCTAAGTCAGAAGTTGACCCTGAAATGTTGGTACTCAGCATTAGTACCACAAGTAATTAAGCGTGAGATACATTGTCCCTAAATGTTGACCCCATAGGCTTTTATTACTCATTTGGAGCTAGGCCATTTGATTTTTCAAATTTACATTATTATCTTTGAATGACATCATAAACATTGAATCACTTATAGTTTATATTTTATTTTTTATGGTACCTCTAAGTTTGTGATCTGTTGATGTTTTTTATTTTGTTTTTTGGTTTTAGGTTATCGAATATCCCTCTCTCTCATTTTAGCCTTCTGTTCTTTTTGCTGTACCCTATTTTCTCATGTCTGAAGACCTAAGGTGACAACCTCCTGCAATTTCATTTATTTACATTAGAATGATTAAGTACATATGGACAGAAAATTTGTCTTGCATGAACAAACTTCCCTATCTACCATCTGCCATTTAGAAGGCCTTAATGCTGTCTCTGCTAGAGACCTTGGCATTCTCTGTCACCCAGCAGAGACCTCAGCAGTCAAGAGATTAGGAAGGAAGCCACAACTTTGGGTTCCACATAACTCCCTTTCCACATGCTGTTGGCTGATTTTGCATCTTCCTTTGCCACCAGACCTAACTCCACCTCTCTCCACCAGCTGCGACGAGGCAGCAAGTCCCTGCAGCAGCTGTGTTTTTTTCTGAGAAATCAGATCAACTGGGAAACAGGAACCCCATTAGACACCATGTTTGAAGATGTCCCTTCCAGCAAAAGCAAAAGAGGCACACAGCTGCAAGGGTACCCGCTTGGGTTTTCTGAAGTATCAAGCTTTTTATTTGTCATTATGTAACATTCTCCTAGGGGATTCCACATTTTGCTATTGACTGCCTGGTGCTTGCTTTTAACTCTAGAAATTCTATCTGCATGTTACATGTTTCTCTTCCCCTGTGTTTTCCTCTAAACTATCACATTTCTTCTTCCTTTCTTCTCTACTCAATTTTCTCTTCTCTCTCCTCCAACTCCTCTCCTTTATCACTTGTTCCTATTTTTCTGGCACAAAAATACAACAAATGTAATTTCCCCTGTCTTTCTTGGACATTTGTAATTTCTTTATTAAGCTGTTTTAGCTTAAAAACTGGATACATTGTTTTAAATCTAGAGGTATTTTACTTAAAAAGGCCTTTGGAAGGTTAAAAATATATTGAGCATGTTATTTGAAACTCAAACCAACATACTATTTAAAAAATAAATTTACCTCATATTTTCTGAATATTCAGACACTCTATAGTTGATGGTACTTTACCCTAATGGGTTTGTCAAAAAAACTTTGAACATTCACTTTCATGTATATATTATACATTCACCTATATATATGTATAGTCACATATATAAGCATTCACCTATATACACACACACACATATATATACACATTCACTGCCTGCCACACACACACATCTTCTGCATTTCTCTTGAAAGCCCTTAAGATAGATATCAGCTTCACATATATTAACATATAGATAGCACATTCACATATATAAACATTCACATATATATATACACACGTATATATACATATTCACTGCATGCCACATATCAACTGTATTTCTCTTGAAATCCCTTAAGATAGCAGCTTCTTTAGTGTATAAACTTGTAGCATATTTATATAATTCTAGATTATATATACACAATTTCATATAAGGAGTGCGTGTGTATATGTGTGTGTGTATGTTCAAGAATACTAGTGCCTAAGCTATTAGATTTCACCTTTATAAATAGTAGCCTCCCATGCAAAACCTAAATAAGCCAAGGAAGTTGACCCTCACAGAAAAGTGACTTTATGATAAGGGGATTTGGAGAAAGTCACATATAAAGTGAACTCTGTAGCAGATGATTAAAGAAAGAGATAACCACAGTAGTGAAAATCTCATTGCTGGGTTAAGAACCAAAAAGCTAGTTGCAAACTTTACATCTGCTGTTCAACAGTACAAATTGTTGAATAAATGAATAATATTGTAAGTTTGAAAAAACCAACTGATTCTGTCAAGAAAAATGATACTGAAAATAGAGGGAATCAATAGCATCAAATGGAAATCTAGAAAATGATAGCCTGCTTTTGTCAAACATTTTACATTTTTGCCATAAATAAGACTATTCATATTGATTCTTAAGTTTGAAGAGTAGTGAAGCAGATAGGAAGTAATTAAAAGCATAAATCTCAGGAACTTGGGAAGGTAATTCTCTGCTTTGCAGACAGAGCTGACAAAATGATGAACATTTTTGCTTCAATATGACAGAAATATAGCATGATTACAGGGAGCAGGGACATATCGTGCTAAAAGTTTCATTCAATAGCAACTGTTTAACAAGCTCATAACAAAGTTCAGTCATCTTTTTTGAAGCATATAGTAGTCACTTATTAAATGTAAACTTGTTTCCAAAGTAGCACTATAATATTATTTAAAAAGTCACAGCCTTTATCAGCATTAGCTTATTATAAATGGATATTTGGATAATTTAGGATTGATATTAAGTTTGTCACTGAAAAAAAAGGAAAGACTAGGTTAAATGTGAAGTTTAAAAAAGTGATTGTGATGGATCACGAGGTCAGGAGATGGAGACCATCCTCGTTAACACGGTGAAACCCCGTCTCTACTAAACATACAAAAAATTAACCAGGCGTGGTGGCAGGTGCCTGTAGTCCCAGCTACTCGGGAGGCAGGAGAATGGCAGGAGCCCGGGAGGTGGAGCTTGCAGTGAGCCCCGATCGTGCCACTACACTCTAGCCTGAGCGACAGAGAGAGACTCTGCCTCAAAAAAAAAAAAAAAAAAAAAAAAAAGCGATTATGATAACTCATAAAGGTTCATCAAATCCTATTTTTAACTAATGAGGAAATAGATAATACACATCATTCAATTTTTTTGGCTTTTCTTTAAATACATAGATATCTAACATGACATGTTATTTTAATTATTTATATGTGTTCAATGATATTCAGAATTGGTGATCAGCCTAATATGATGTTATGAAGAAAAGAAAATATGAACATTACTAGGAAAGTACCAATACTCACCCTCACTTATCATAATACAGTCTCAACAGAAAATAATTAAGTATCCATGATTCACCATCAAAACTGCAAGCTTTGGTTCATTTCCATTAAATATTAGTTTGCTGATCAAACATTAATAACCGCTTTAAAAATACTATGAGTTTTCTTTTTTCCTGTGTAAAATTCCTGTGTTAATAACTCTTTTAGTCAAAAGTAAAAGATTCCTGGAAGGATTTTTAAGTCATTTTGTCAGTGATCTTTCTCATCCAAAAGTTGTCTTGCCACTTGGGGGTTGGAAAAAGACTGTTGAGGGTTTGTGTATTTTCCTTCTTCGCTTGGTATGGATTTCTTTAGTGAAGATTGGTTGCAGAATCCTTAACAATAAGATGTTTCATTAGATATTTGTGGTTTTGGATTCTTCAGCTGAAAATGTATTCAACATACAATTAAAAACAGGTAGAATTGGAACACCTGTAGCCTTCCAAAACGATTAGTTGCTGGTTTTAAGTTTAAATTCAGGCTTTATTTAAGACATACTTGGTTTGCTGTAGCTTATCTTTTATTCAGTATGGTTGAGCAGGCAGGTGGCTATAATTTTTATAATTTAAGACAAAAACACAAGTGAAGCTGAATGGAACAAAAAAATAAGTTTACCACACTACTTTCAAGTAAGAGACCAATTTAATACCGTTTAGAACATTCTGCAGAAGAGATACCCTTTAGCTACTCTCATCTCTCAAGCAGCTCTTTAAATGAAGTGACAGCATTTTGCCGTGGAAGCCAGATAACTTTAGTTGTGGTGGGTCAGCATAAAGAGCAGTTTTTTGGGAAAGTCTGACTGACTGTAAGGAACTTTATGATATGTGGCTTGGGGATGGGGTGGAGGTGGAAACGGCATATGAAGAAGTATGACCTTAACCAGTTTTAACATTTCAAGCTAAGAAGATGTTGTTGGCAAAATACTGTAGCTGGTTAACATGAGTTATTTAAGGAGAGTAAAAAAGCAGTGAACTTGAACAGAGAGTTAGGAAAAGAGAATCAAAGTAGTTCCTGCCTTGAAAGGAAGATCTGAGAAATACCCTCCTATACCTAACCAGCTAGGGAAATAAAACTAATACAATTATAAACACTGCTGAACTACATGATGTTAATACAGTAATATAAATTTAATTATAAATTTAGTAATGGAGACAGCACATGGGATAGAATAATCACACACGTGGAAAGCTATCATTTGATTAATGCCTTCTCTTCTGCCAGGCCCTGTACTAGGTATTCTCTATATGTTATCTTTGTGTTTGCCCAAAGATTCCTGGTAGAGGTAAACTGAGAAAGACTTGAGAGATGGTCAGGATTTAAAGGAGAGGGAATTGAGGACATAAAATATTAGAGCTAAATCGGGGCTTGTTGAGGATATGGGCTATGAATAGGCTGCAGGGGGCCAATGGACTCCCTAAAACCATGTAAAATTTTGTGTATCTGGAACCATGATCACTTAAGAGATGTGACTGAATCTTCCCTTCTCACAGGATGAATGTTCCACAGCTTCCTTTGGCAACATGTTCTAGGATTTAATCACTTTCACTTATTAATACTCCATCTTACTTAAATCTTTTATAAAAAAAGGAAAAGAAACCTTTGTCTTTATTTCTCTCACTTTAGTTCTGCATTCTAGGGCTCATAGAGAGCAAATGTTGGGTTCACTACTTAGAAAACAGATCAAGGACAAGGACCCCTGAGAATGTATGACCCTGTTAAGGCTCTAACTTTGGGGGCTGAGAATATGATTCAACTCATGAAATTGTGCTTCCTTCAGATTAGAAAATGTGTTTTAGTTCTAATAAATAATAATTTCATTACTTTATCAGTTGTATACCTAACATATCGGACACTCTCATTGCAGGTAATTTTAATACTCCCTCCTCTCTAGGAAAAAGGCATTTTCAGAAATAATTGTGAAATTACATGACTAATAACAGTAGCCACAAAGTAACTCATAAACATTTTTTTAAATTAAAGTTTGAATATAGTACTATGCCACTAAATATTACCAGTGCACAAAAGAGAAAAAGGTAAATAGTTAATCTTTGTGTTACATTAATGTATTTTATAAATGGAGAAAAACTTATATATTAGTCCATCACAGTAATGAATAATACCATTATGGTAACAAAAAAGTGAATTTTAATACAATCAAAATTATACAATATAGAGTTTAGGTAACTATTAATTATACCACTGATGTAACATTTTCATTTATTTCTTATTTTTAAAGCACATAATAACTTTAAAAGAAGCATACATTTCCATTTTAATGCTACCAGCCAAAATCAGTAAAATATTTTATGTATGGGCTACAATTTATCTTTACCAAATAAGTTAATACACCTTACAGTTGCCACTGTCTCACTTAAGTCTAAAACACAAAAATTCCAAGTAATCACAAAATGAAAGAATTGAAATTCTGAAGTTTTGTTTCTTTGCCTTTAAATTCACTATACTGTCATTATTGATTTCAAAGCAACTATTAAATGCAAGAATCTGAGTGGCACAAGGTTTGCAAACTTGAACTGCGTCTAAAACAAGCTTGAAGGATTCCTCACCATTAGGAACTTACTCATATACTGAATGGATGTAGAGGAGTCACTGTGAATTGGAAGTTCCATCATGCAACTACAAGCTCTCTTTATTAACTTCCATGTAGTTAATTTAAAAATTTTGAAAAGCTCTCATTTTAAGCTTATATATGTATTATTAAAACTCAACTGCAACCACAGCAATTGTTTATTTAAAACTTAGACCAATAAAAAACTATTTTTCAGAGAAGACTATTTTATTATTCGTTAAAAACTACCAGTATGTTATGATGATAAAAAGTAGCCTGATTTTTGGTCAGTTTTTTAATTGTTTTTTAAACAAATGCAAACCATATTTCCTGCACCTGAAGTGAACTGTCTCACAGCCCTATCTTCAGTATACCATTGACATTTGTTATTCAATTAGTAGGAATTCTAGTTCTGCTTTAAATACATGTTAGATATAGCACAGGAGATATGTAGTGCTAACTTTTAATCACCAAATAGTTTCCTTTTTATCTTCAATAATTCTCACTGAATGTTCTCTGAAAAGTAATTTTCATTATCTGTCAACTGTGAGCTTAAGGTGATTACTCAGTTTTTCCCTGGAAAGAAATAACATTCTATAATATGAGGGACAGCTATGGAACCCTTTTCTGTGATGATTTATTTTTATATGTCATGAATTTTTTTGGCCCTTTCTTATATCATTTAAGAGGAATGGAAAAGGCTAGATTCACTAAAGGAATAGTTAGGTTGTTATAGTTTTGTAATTTAAATTATTTAGGCCAACAAAATGTCCTATATACACTGCTAAACTAAAAATACTAACAATCTCTTCTTAAGACTTAAACATTTACACAGATAGTTATAGAAGGGGCTATTCATTAAAATCTGTAAATGCTGGGCAAATGACGAATGTCTGTATTTGTAAAATAGAATAGAATTACTGAATTTGCAGATGTAGATATAAAAATATAAAATTTGAATATGTGAGAGACATTCTTTGTAAGCTAGCTTTCTAGAGATTTAAACATTGAATAATTGTCTTTTGCATAAGTTTTCATTTTCATAAATGCAGTAAATTCTTATTAAATTGGACTACATTAATTAGGGATTTGTGATCATTCAGGTATAGGCAAATTGTACTTTTGTTGGACCAAATTATTTCTTCAAAGATAATGCAAATGATTGTGGCAAAGGAGGTTGAAGCATAGAGATTTAGAGTACCAGCAGAACCACTTTTTCAATCCTACTTAAGCACTCAAGGGCACTAATTAAAATACGAGCAATGATATGATACAAAATAATTCCTACCAGGCACAGTAACTCCCGCCTGTCTTCCCAACACTTTGGGAAGCTGAGACGGGAAGATCACTTGAGCCCAGCAGTTCCAGGCCAGCCTGGGCAACATGGCAAAACCCCGTCTCTATAAAAAATACAAAAATTAGCGGAGCCTGGTGGCATGTAGCTGTAGTCCCAGGTACTTGGGAGGCTGAGGTGGGAAGTTTGCTTTGAGCCCAGGAGGCTGGGTGCACTGCAGGCTGGGTGACAGTACAAGATCCTGTCTCCAAAAAAAAAAAAAAAAAAATATATATATATATATATATATATATATATATATATATATATGTAGACACACACATCTATATATACATCATACACATATTTTAACAAACCATTTAAGAATCTTTGGATCTTTGGTAACAGTTGCATTTCTGCAAAAAATGTTCTACTTTTTGAACTTTTTTTTACTATTTCATGATGCCCTTTATCTAAATTAGTCCACATGAATGAGCTTTTTCTGAAATTATGATCATTCAGTAATATCTAATACTATTGCCTTTTTTAAAGAAAATGAATATTTTGGTTACTTGGTTAACATTCTCTTTCAGGTGAAGTGTTTAACCGAGATAATATTTAGATTCACATTCCAAACCAAGCAAATATTGTTTTGAGGTCAAGTTATCCAGTTTAGTTATTTACACTGATCAAATTAGCTGAATGATCAATAAATCACTGGTTATGTGTTCTGACCTATTATGTGCCTATTTTGATGAACAAGTGATTGAACCATTGTATATAAGAATTATTTTCCAGATAATTGAGCCATTGGTCTGTTGTAAATCTGATCATTATATACTGAGACTAGTCAAGCAGCCAGACCCAAAACATCGTGCCAGTCAATGACCTTTGCTTCACTTCTGTACTTCCAGTAATAGTTGTGTAGCCTATGTGATCAATTGGTGTAGCATGTGGCTATTTTTGATAGAGGGTGTGCATGTGTGTGTGTGTGTGTGTGTGTGTGTGTGTGTGCGTGCGTCATCTAGGCAGAATTAAGTCAGGAATCTGAGTAGGAGTAAGAGTAGTAAAAGGTGCTCATTTGGTTGTGGCCACTCTTAATACCAAAATTCTCAATGTTAGTCACCTAGCATCCTCAAAATCCAGGTTCCTAACCAGTCATGCCCCGCTCTGGGCTCCTGCCTCATTGCTTGACATGCTTCAGCCACAAGGGCTTTTATTTCCATAAATCTGCCAAGGTACTTTTGCCCCTGCCAGTTTTGGTCTAGTTCAAAACTCCTCTTTCGGGTCTCACCTTAAATGCCTCTTCTTCAGAGGAGGTTTTCCAGATTCCATATTCCAAACTAACTCCACTCGCATTAATAATTTGATAACATTCTGTAAACTTTATGACATATATCAGTTAGTAAAAGTATCTCTAGGTAACTTTTATTTAATGTCTGTTCCCTACACACACACGATTGTTGTTGGTTCTGTAAGAACACAGACTGGGTCTGTTTTGTCCATTGCTATCTACCTGGTGCCTAGCACAGTGCATAAGTATTTCTTGAATAAATAAATGATTCTAACAGGGATCTTTAACTTACGACAACCTAAGGAATCATTGAGAATTACTTAATCTGTTTTCTACAGTGAAAATTATATCTTATGTGGGTCACATAAGGTCATATTCCCAAGGCTGTTTTCATCTCCAGATCATCCACTCTAAGGAAATGAAGATCATCTTTTACCAGAGTGCTTAACAGGGAAGAGTCTATTCTGTTTTGGATCTTCCACTATAAAGGCTGTTTGGACCTGGGTTTCTATCATGTTGGGGGGCCCTATGGTGTAGTGGTTAAGAGCCCAGTCTTTTAATTCTGCATTTGAATCCAGGGTCTTCCATTTCTGGTAGTGTGATACTGAACAATTACTTAGCTTTCTGGAGTGTCTGTAAACTCAGGTTAATAATACTTACCTCAAATGATTTTGTGAGAGTTAAATGAAGTACGGCATGTAAAGTGCTTACCTCTATGCCTGGTACATGGCAAATAATAAATGGTAGCTATTTGTCACTATTTTATTATTGAAGTCAGGGTCATTTTTATAATCTGACGTTGTGTTTATAGCCTTTTTGGCTGCCATGTTCTTTCTATGGCTCTGTATTCTTCAATTCTTTGACATTATGGGCAAGGTGCTATAATTTTCCCTGAAGCAACAGACTAAACAAGCTATTTTACACAAACATGGCTACTTCTGCACTTGCAGTGCAGCATTATCAAACATTCTTCCAGGTCACGAGGACCTCATATTATTTCCCCGTAATTTCATGAGGTTGCTTTGAAATTACAGAAAAGTATTTTAGCACACTTAAGATGTTGTACATCCATAAAACTTTCTTTTTAACAGTTGTGTGTATTTTAAAATTATTTTTCCTTTGAAGTTTTTACTTCCCTTGTCCTCTGTGTCTTATTACCCTCTTGTTTATCCAGCTTATCTGGTGCCCCTTTTTCTATATTATGTGCTGACTTATAATCTTCATTCTACCTATTAAATTATAGCTATTTCTCAAGATTCTTTCCTCAAATAGATTTTCTCCTCTCACTACTTAATTCCTCAGGAACCTCGTCCATTTCCAAAGTTTCATCTACCAGCCATCATCTTAGCAGATGGTTTCCAAGTGGTTGTCTCCAGCCTTGGCCACTTTTCTCAACTGCCACTTACATTTTCAATCGTTTGTGGAATCCCTCCACTAAGTTTCTCATTAGCAGCTTAAAGGCCCAAACTAAGTCCTCATTTTTCTCTGCAAAATTTCCCCCAACCACCATAAATGCACCTTCCTGAAATTAGTTTTGACATTTGCCATATCATTTGGGTCTGAAAGTTTAAAGTCAACTCTAATTACTTTTTCTTCCTCTACCATTATTTGTGTTACAAGTAATAGTTTCTTTCTCCATTCACTTATTCGTTCGTTCATCCATGTAATCAGTATTTATCAAATGGCTACAATGTTCCAGTCAATGTGCTATGTGCAAGAAATAGAGTGAAGAACAAAAAGCTTACAGGTACAAGTATTAATGGAGGTTATTGTCTGGTGGAAGAAGACAGACATTAATCACATTATTATATCAATGTATAAATAACTTACATTTTGAGAAGTGCTATGAAGGGAAGAACCCAAGAATTTGGATGTGATCTAGTCTGGAGGATCATGGAAGGCTTCCCGATGTTTGAACTGGATTCTGAAGGAAGAATAGGAGTTAAGTAGGGAAAGAGAAAAAGGATCATACTCCAGGCATGTGCAGAAGGAAAGCACTATCCTTACTATTCCGCCACACTGTCTTTCACTTTCTCAGAGAACAAAAAAGAGAAATGAAACAAAACTTGAGTTACGTAAGGAGTAAGCCATACAAGTGTTGAATATGATGATTTTAGATTTTAAACTAAAAACAGTGAAAAGGCATTGTGGATTTTTTGCAGAGAAATGGCATGATTATATTTATGTTTCGAAAATATCACTGTGGCTTCCAGGTGGAGAACAGATTGTGAGAGAGCAAAAGGGGCCTTTGTGTGGTCACTAAGTGGGCTTTGCAAGAGTTGAAACAAAAGATGATGGTAGTTTGAACCAAAATTGTTGTGGTAGAGATCTAAAGAATCAGCTTGAGTAGATAAATATGTAGGAGGTAAAATGTATTGGACTTGGTGATGGATTGCATGTGGGGGTGAAGGTAGAATGTGGCAATGAAGACACTCCCTGGATTTGGTTCTTTCAACAGATGCAAAGTACATTAGTCCATTCTCATACTGCTATGAAGACATACCTGAGACTGGGTAATTTATGAAGAAAAGAGGATTAATCAACTAGTGGTTCTGCAGGCTGTGCAGGCTTCTGCTTCTGGGGAGGCCTCAGGAAACTTACAATCATGGCAGAAGGCAAAGGGGAAGCAAGCACCTCTTCACATGGATGGCAGGAGAGAGAAAGAGAAAGGGGAGGTGTTACAGACTTTCAAACAACCAGATCTCATGAGAACTCTATCATAAGAACAGCAAAGGAGAAGTCTGCCCCCAAGATTCAATCACCTCCCATCAGGCCCCTCCTCCAACACTGGAAATTACAATTCAACATGAGATTTGGGTGGGGACAAAGAGCCAAACCATATTATTCCTCCCCTGGGCCCTGACAAATCTCATCTCCTTCTCACATTTCAAAGCACAATCATACCTTCCCAACAGTCTCCCGAAGTCCATAGTCTCACCTGAGACAAGGCAAGTCCCTTCCACCTATAAGCCTGTCAAATAAAAAACAAGTTAGTTATTTTTAAGATACAGTGGAGGTACAGGAATTGGATAAATGTTGCCATTCCAAAATGGAGTAATTGGCCAAAACACAAAGGGGCTATAGGCCCCACACAAGTCCCAAATCCAGCAGGGCACTCAGGATCTAATGCCAATTTTGTATCATGACTGATAGCACAACTTTGGAAACAACCTATATATCCACCAATAAGGGATTATTGAATAAATTATTGTTCATTCGTATAAAAATTATTTATTTGCTCTTATTTTATTTTGTGGGTATATAGTAGGTGTACAAATTTATGAGGTACATGAGAAGTTTTGATATGGGCATGCAACGTGAAATAAGCCCATTGTGGAGAATGGAGTAGCTATCCCCTTAAGCATTTATCCTTTGAGTTACAAACAATACGATTATACTTTTAAGTAATTTTAAAATGTACAATTAAGTTATTATTAACTATAGTCACCATATCAGGTTGTCAAACACTAGGTCTTATTCATTCTTTGTATTTTTTTATTTTTGGTACCTATTAACCATCCCTCACCTCTCTCCCAGCTCCCCACTACCCTTCCCAGCCTCTGGCAACCATCCTTCTACTCTCTGTGTCCATGACTTCAATTGTTTTCATTTTTAGATTCCACAAATAAGTGATAACATGTGATGTTTGTCTTTCTGTGACTGCCTTATTTTACTTAACATAATCCATCCATGTTGTTCCAAATGACTGGGCCTCATTCTTTTTAATGGCTGAATAGTACTGCATTGTGTACATGTTCCACATTTTCTTCACCCATTCATCAGTTGATGGACACTTACATTGCTCCCAAATCGTAGCTATTGTAAAGAGTGCTGCAACAAACATAGGAGTGCAGATATCTCTATGATGTACTGATTTCCTTCCTTTGGGGTATATACCCAGCAATGGGATTGCTGGATCGTATGGTAGCTCAATTTTTAGTTTCTCAGTAGCCTGCAAACTGTTCTCCATAGTGGCTATACTAATTTGCATTCCCACCAACAGTGTACAAGGGTTCCCTTTTCTCTACATCCTTACCAGCATTTGTTATTGCCTGTCTTTTGGATATAAGCCATTTTAACTGGGGTGAGATGCTATCTCATTATAATTTTGATTTGTATTTCTCTGATGATCAGTGATGTTGAGCACCTTTTCATATGCCTGTTTGCCATTTGTAAGTCTTCTTCTGAGAAATGTCTATTCAAATATTTTCCTTATTTTTTGGTTGGGTTATTTGATTTCTTCCTATAGAGTTGTTTGAGCTCCTTAGGTATTCTAGTTATTAATCCCTTGTCAGATAGGTAGTTTGCAGATTTTTTATCCCATTCTATGAGTTATCTCTTCACTTTATTGATTGTTTTTTCTGTGCAGAAGCTTAACTTGATGTGATCCCATTTGTCCATTTTTGCTTTAGTTGCCTGTGCTTGTGAGGTATTGTTCAAGAAATCTTTGCCAAGACCAGTGTCCTGGAGATTTTCCCATTGTTAGTCTTGTAGCAGTTTTATAGTTTGAGGTCTTAGATTTAAGTGTTTAATCCATTTTTATTTCATTTTTGTATATGGCAAGAGATAGGGGTTTAGCTTCATTCTTCTGCATATGGATATCGTTTCCCCAACACCATTTATTGAAGAGATTCCCTTTTACCTGGTGTATGTTATTGGCACCTTTGTTAAAAATGAGTTCACTGAGGTATCTGAGTTTGTTTCTGGGTTCTCTAGTCTGTCACATTAGTCTATGTATCTGCTTTTATGCCAGTAACAGCTCTGTAGTATAATTTGAAGTCAGATAATGTGACTCCTCTGGTTTTGTTCTTTTGGCATAGGATGCCTTTGGTGATTCTGGGTCTTTTGTGATTCCATATAAATTTTAGGATAGTTTTTCTTTTATTTCTGTGAAAAATGTCATTGCATTGAATCTGTAGATTGCTTTGTGTAGTATGGACAATTTAATAATATTGATTCTTCCATTCCATGAACATGGAATATCCTTTCATGTTTTGTGTCCTTTTCAATTTTTTCCATCAATTTTACAGTTTTCTTTGTAAAGATCTTTCACTTCTTTGGTTAATTCTTAGATATTTAATTTTATGTGTCTACTGTAAATGGGATTACTTTTTTATATCTTTTTCACATTGTTCACTGTTCACATATAAAAATGCTACAGATTTTTGTATGTTAATTTTGTATTCTGCAACTTTACTGAATTTTTTTTATCAGTTCTAATAGGTTTTTATGTGTGGAGTCTTTAAGTATTTACAAATATAATATAATATTATCTGCAAATAAGGATAATTTGACATTTTTCTTTCCAATTTGGAGGTCCTTTATATCTTTCTCTTGTCTGATCATTCTAGCTGGGACTTCAAGTACTATGTTAAATAACAGTGGTAACGGTGGGCATCTTTGTCATGTTCCAGATCCTAGAGGAAAGTTTCAGTTTCTCCCCATTCAGTATAATACTAGCTGTGGGTCTATAGTATATGGCTTTTATTATTAGGTATGTTCCTTCTATCCTCTGTTTTCTTCGGGTTTTTATCATGAAGGGATGTTGAATTTTTCAAATGCTTTTTTAGCATCTATTGAAATGATCATATGGTTCTAATCCTTCATCCTGTTGATATATCACATTGATTGATTTGTGTATGTCAAATCATCCTTGCATCCCAGGGATGAATCCCACTTGTCATGATGAATGATCTTTCTAATGTATTGTCTAATTCAGTTTCCAAGTATTTTATTGAGGATTTTTGCATTGATATACACCAGAGATATTTGCACGCAGTTTTGTTTGTTTTTTTTTTTTTTTAATGTCCTTGTAATGTGTAATACTGGCCTTGTAGAAAGAGTTTGGAGTATTCCCTCCTCCTCTATTTTTTGAAATAATTTGAGTAGGATTAATATTGGTTCTCCAATGTTTGGTAGAATCCATTAGTGAAGCTATCAGGTCCTAGGCTTTTCTTTACTGGGGGACTTTTTGTTACAGTTTCTATCTCATTACTTGTTATTGGTCTTTTTAGATTTGGGAGTTTTTCCTGGTTCAACATTAGTAGTTAGTATGTATCTAATAATTTTTACATTTCTTCTAGATTTTCCAATTTATTGGTTTATAGTTTCTTATAGTAGCCACTGTAGCAGGATGAGCCACAGACAAAACTCCTCGGACACTGAGTTAAAGAAGGAAGGGGTTTATTTGGCTGGGAGCATCAGCAAGACTCTTGTCTCAAGAGCCAAGCTCCACGAGTGAGCAATTCCTGTCCCTTTTTAGTGCTCACAGTTCTAAGGGGGTGCACATGAGAGGGTCGTGATCGACTGAGTAAGCAGGGGGTACGTAACAGGGGGCTGCATGCACCAGTAATTAGATCAGAACAAAACAGGATGGGGATTTTCACAGTGCTTTTCTATACAATGTCTGTAATCTATAGATAACATAACCGATTAGGTTAGGGGTCGATCTTTAAGTACCAGGCCCAGGGTGTGGCACCAGGCTGTCTGCCTGTGGATTTCATTTCTGCCTTTTAGTTTTTACTTTTTCTTTCTTTGGAGGCAGAAATTGGGCATAAGACAATATGAGGGGTGGTCTCCTCCCTCCACTAAAGACCCT
The DNA here is from genome assembly GCF_043159975.1 of Macaca nemestrina. Classification (NCBI taxonomy): domain Eukaryota; kingdom Metazoa; phylum Chordata; class Mammalia; order Primates; family Cercopithecidae; genus Macaca; species Macaca nemestrina. Next base: position 77,423,449 of record NC_092135.1, on the reverse strand, counting down.
TTAAGTTTCTGCAGAATCAGTCGTAATGTCTCCTTTTTCATTTCTGATTTTACTTATTTGGATCTTTTGTCTTTTTTTTCTTTGTATGGCTAAACATTTGTTAATTTTGTGTAACATTTTTCAAAGCCAAATTTTTGTTTCATTGATTTTTCGTATTTGTTTTTCATATCAATTTTATTTATTTCTGCTCTATTCTTTTTTTTTTTCTACAAAATTTGGGTTTGGTGCTCTTGCTTCTCTGTTTCTTTAAGATTCATCATTAGATTGTTTATTTGAAGTTTTTCTCTTTTTTGATGTAGGCACTTATAACTATTAACTTCTCTCTTAGTACTGCTTTTGCAGTATCCCATAGGTTTGGGTATGTTGTGTTTCCATTATCATTTGTTTCAAGAAATTTTTTCATTTTCTTCTTAATTTGTTCATTGAACCACTCATCATTCAGGAACATATTGCTTAATTTCCATATATTTGTATAGTTTCCAAAATTCCTTTTGTTATGAATTTCTAGTTTTATTCCATTGTGGTCAGGGAAGATGCTCGAAATTATTTCAATTATTTTTTTATGTTTTAATGCTTGCTATATGAGTTTTTTGTTGTTGTTGTTGTTGTTGTTTTTTGTCTGTTCTTGAGAATGATCCATGTGTTGAGGAAAAGAATATGTATTCTACAGCCATTAGATTAAATGTTCTGTAAATATCTAATAGGTCCATTTGGTATATATGTAGGCTTGTTATATGTAGTTTTTTATGGTCTATTCTTGAGAATGAGCCATGTGTTGAGGAAAAGAATATGTATTCTACAGCCATTCGATTAAATGTTCTATAAATATCTAACAGGTCCACTTGGTCTATAGTATAGATTAAGTCTGATGTTTCTTTGTTGATTTTCTGTCTGAAAGATCAGCCCAGTGCTGAAAGTGGGGTGTTGAAGTCTCCAGGTATTATTGTATCGGGGCCTCTCTCTTTAGCTCTAATAACATTTTCTTTATTTATCTGGGTGCTCCATGTTGGGTGCATGTATATTAAAATTATTATATTATTTTGCTGAATTGACCCCTTTATCACTGTATAGTCTCTTACAGTTTTTGTCTTGAAATCTATTTTTTCTGATATAAGATATAGCAACTCCTACTACTTTTTTGGTTTCCATTAGTGTGGAATATCTTTTTACATCCCTTAATTTTCAATCTGTGTGTCTTTACAGGTGAAGTGTGTTTTTTACAGCCAGCTGATCAATGGGTCTTGTTTCTTCATCCATTCAGCCAGTCTATGTCTTTTGATTGGAGAGTTTAGTGTATTTACATTCAATGTTATTGATAAGTAAGGACTTACTCCTGCCATTTTTGTTATTTATTTTCTGGTTGTTTTATGGTCTTGTCTTCCTTCCTTCCTTCTTTCTTTCCTTTTTGTGTTCCTTTAGTGAAGGCAGTTTTCTCTGGTGATATGATTTAGTTTCTTCCTTTTTATTTTTTTGTATATTCATTGTATTTTTTTTTTTGGTTTGAGTTTACCATTAGGTTTGCAAATAGTATCTTATAACCTATTATTTTAACCTGATGAGAACTTAACTCTCTTTGCATAAACATACAAGCAAAAAGAAAACTAATAAAAAACTTAATGTCTTAATTTATCCCCCCACTTTTTAACTTTTTGTTTCTATCTTATTGTACTATATCTTGAAAAGTTGTTGTAGCTGTTATTTTTCATTGATTCATTGCTAAGTCTTTCTACTTAGGCTAAGAGTAGTTTACATACCACAGTTACGGTGTTATCTGTGTATTTCTGTGTATTTACTGTTACAAGTGAGTTTTGTACCTTACATGATTATTTATCGTTCATCAATGTCCTTTTCTTTCTGATTGACATATTCTCTTTAGCATTTCTTACAGAATAGGTCTGATCTTGATGAAATACCTCAGTTTTTGTTTGTCTGGGAAAGTCTTTGTTCCTTTGTTTGTTTGTTTGTTTGTTTGTTTGTTTTTGAGACAGACTCTCACTCTGTTGCCCAGGCTAGAATGCAGTGGTGTGATCTCAGCTCACTGCAACCTCTGCCTCCCAGGTTCAAGTGATTCTTGTGCCTCAGCCTCTCAAGTAGCTGGGATTACAGCGTGCACCACCACACCCAGCTAATTTTTGTGTTTTCAGTAGAGACAAAATTTTGCCATGTTGGCCAGGCTGGTCTCGAACACCTGGCCTCAAGTGATCCATCTGCCTCAGCCTCCCAAAATGCTGAGATTACAGGCATGAGCCACCACTCCTGGCCTCTCCTTCATGTTTGAAGGATATTTTTGTCAGATATACTATTCTAGGTTAAAAGATTTTTTTCCTTCAGTTCTATAAATATGTCATGCCACTCTTTCCTAGCCTTTAAGATTTCCACTGAAAAGTCTGCTGGCAGATGTATTGGAACTCTATTGTATGTGATTTGTTTATTTTCTCTTGTTGCTTTTAGAATCTTTTCTTTATTTTTAACCTTTGGGGCTTTGATTATTAAGTACCTTGAGGTAGTCTTTTTGGGTTAAATCTACTTGGTGTTCTAAACCTTCTTGTACTTCGATATTGATATCTTTCTCTATGTTTGGGAAATTCTCTGTTACTATGTCTTTGCATAAACTTTCTATCCCTATCTCTTTTTCTGTCTCCTCTTTAAGGCCAATAACTCTTAGATTTGCCCATTCACGGCTTTGTTTTTAGATCCTGTAGGTGTACTTCATTGTTTTTTTTTTTTCTTTTTTCTGTTGTCTCCTCTCTCCATGTATTTTCAAATAGCCTGTTTCCAAGCTCACTAGTTCTTTCTTCTGCTTCATCAATTCTGCTATTAAAGAAATCTGATGAATTCTTCAGGATGTCAATTGCATTTTTCAGCTCCAGAATTTCTGCTTGATTCTTTTTAATTATTTCAATCTCTCTGTTAAATTTATCTAATATAATTCTGAATTCCTTCTCTGTGTTATCTTGAATTTCTTTATGTTTCCTCAACACAGTTATTTTGAATTCTCTGTCTGGAACTGTTTTTCTAGGATTGGTGCCTGATTTCTTATTTAGTTCATTTGGTGAAGTCATAGTTTCCTGGATAGTGTCGATGCTAGTAGATGTTCTTTGGGCATTGAAGAGTTAGGTATTTAGGTAGTCTTCACTGTGTGGGCTTATTTGTAGCCGTCCTTCTTGGGAAGGCTTTGCAGATATTTGAAAGGACTTGGGTATTGTGATGTAAGCTGAATCTGCTTTAGGGGCACCCCAATCCCTGTAACGCTGCGGTACTTGCAGACTCACAGAGGCACCACCTTGATGGTCTTGGACAGGATCTGGAAAAATTCTCTGGATTACCAAGCAGAGACTTGTCCTTTTCCCTTAATTTCTCCCAAACATATAGGATCTCTCTCCATTCTAAGCCACCTAAAGCTGGGGGATAGAGTGACAAGCACCCCTGTGGCCACTACCACTATGACTGTGCTGGGTGAGACCTAAAGCCAGCACAGCACTGGGTCTCACCCAAGGCCTGCCTGTTGCAACCACTCCATGGCTACTGCCTATGTTCACTGAAGGCCCTGGGACTTTACAACAAGCAGGTGGCAAAGCCAACCAGGCCTGTTTTCTTCCGTTTAGGGCAGTGAGGTCGCCCAGTTCCCAGGTGGGTCCAGAAGTGCCATCTGTCAGTTGGGTACTAGAGTAAAAAACCTTAGAAGTCTACCTGGTGTTCTGTTGTATTGAGGCTGAGCTGGCACTCAAACCACAAAATACAGTTCTTCCTTCCCATTTCCAAAAGCAGAGCAGCCTTACCTCATAGCCACCACCACCTCAGGCCAAGAGGGGTACTGCCAGATTTCTGTCAACGTTCCCTTAAGGCCCAGGGTCTCTTAAGTCAGCTTGTCATGAATGCTGCCTGGCCTGGGACTCACCCTTAAAGGCAGTGGGCTCCCCCTCTGGCACAAGGCAGGTCCAGAAATGCTATCCAAGAGTCCAGTCCTGGATCTGGGCACCCCAAGAGTACACTTGGTGCTCTGCTCCTCTGTGGCCATGCTGATACCTAAGGTGCAAGACAAAGTCCCCTTTACTTTTCCCTCTGCTTTTCTCAAGCAGAAGGAGTTTTGCCCTGTAGCTACCACATAATAATAAAATAAATATACATAACCGCTTTAAAAAATTAGAAAACTTTTTAATTACTCATATGAAATATCTCTAAAGCCTGTTGCTAAATAGAAAAGGCAAAGTGCAGAACAGCATATGTAATGTGTAGTCACTTGTGTACAAATAAAAGAAAGAAAAAATACACATAAATGTATACATTTGCTTGATGGGCATGTAAACAATCCCTGGCAGGATACACAAGCAAGTGTTAACAACTGGTTGCTGAATCTAAGAGGTAACTTTTCTCTGCTTATTTTTTTTATACTTTTAACTGTATGATTGTTTTACCTAGATCTTAAAAAATGCAATTTAAATTTAAAAGAAACAAAAGTAATTGCTAGCTAGCTGAACATAAAATTCCATCAAAATGATGGATGATTTATGTCCAAAAATTGCAGATATGTGAAAAATTACAAATGTCAGTTAAGAAAATTATGTTTCTGAAGCCTTTCTGATTGGTCAGTGGAATTTAATTTTGAACCCTTTTCGTCTCTTTCCTGGATAAGCCTCCTTTGCCTCACCCCCAGCCTCTCCACTGTACACACACAGTTGGTTCTCCATACAGCAACCAATGCGATCCTTTAATAAATGGAAGCCAAATGAGGTTTCTCTTCTGATTTAAAACACTCCTGTGACTCTGCATCTACTCAGAATAAAAATCAAAATCCTTACAATGGATATTTGGTGTTCCCTGAACCTGAAGTACTCTTCTCGCAGATATCTACCTGGTTAACTCCCTTACTTCATTCAGGTCTCTGTGAAAATGCCCTCTCAACAGAGTTACCTTGATACTTAAAATGGCACATTACACCATAGTCTACCCCTTACTTGTCTTTATTTTTTATAGCACTATATAACATATTCATAGGTGTATCACTTATCTGTTAATACTAATATATATATAAATTTATAATTTCTTATCTATGTCCCCATATTAGAACACAAGTTTCAATAGACCTGTATTCCACAACACTTAGAATAATGCCTAGAATATAATACGTGTTCGATAGATATTTGTTGCATTAAAGAATGGATGGACCCTCAGTGTTACGTTCCTCCTTTTAGAATGTTTTTTTCCCTCTGCTATATATATATATATACACACACACACACACACACACAAACCTACATATATATATACACATGCCATATACATGCCATATGTACACATGTACATGCCGTATACCTATATATGTTATTCACTTTTGTTATCCTCTACACAAGATTATAAGCTCCTAGAAGTCACAAACCATGTCTTCTGAAACACCTATTACATGACACATAATAAAACATTGCTAAATTGAGTTGAATTAAAACAATTCACAGTGATGATACCATATATGTATGACTTTTGTTATGACTACTGTTGGTGAGTAGAACTTTTAGACAATATCACACAGAATCAGAAAGTGGAAACCCACTAGCATTTGCTGATTATATTAAAATATTTCAGATTTTATCAGTGAATCAAAGTTATAGATATTATTATTTTTGTTTTGCCTCCAGCAGACCAATCTCTTATATGTGAGGAAGGTTGACCCAATTAATTTTGAATGAAAACTTCTAGTTTAATCTGGAACTTCAGTATAGAAACAACCTTAGCATGACTCAGATGAGCTAAGTGACTACTAAAGATGTGTTTTCATTATTTTCTCTTAGTTATATTGTGTTTTGAGGGTATCTGTTATTAATCTTCACATTTACATATTCTACTTAATTTTTAATTATAAGATGTCTTCTAGGTTTAGTAATTGGTTTAGGGTTTTGGAGAATGAATTTTACAAAAACCTGTTTTGTGAAACAGGTTTTCAAATGAGTAATGATAAGTAAATAACATATTAAACATCTATAAAATATTATTAATGCTATTCTTCAACCAATTCTCAGAGTATTGAACTTTCAAAGTTACTTTGCCACTTTCATCTACTTTAAGGATACTGTTTGTCAAACAAAAGGAGACACAATGCAAATTCTAATTTTAGATTTATTTTGTATTATTTATGTAAATTTCCTTAATGTGGAAATCAAAGTAAGTGTAATACCTTCTGGACTGATTAAAAATTAATGTGTGGAAGCCTGGGAGCCTAATTTAAAAGACCATCAGAAGGCTTGAATCAGTTAGCTATAGAGTCACAGCTTTAATGCATAAACTTGAATTATATTGCATTACTTATCATTGAGTAACAAAAATTGCCCTTATGAAGCACACAATGGCAGTCTGTTTTCCCGCTGAAAGATAGCAACACTCTCAAACACATTAGCAACTTGGGATATAACTGTGAAAACACTATAAACTCTGAAATATCCTCCTTTATATGTCAAGGTAGCTGAGAATTATCAACTAAGATTTCCCAGTTTAATATAAGATGTGAAATTAATTTGAGAGAGATGGGTGATTTCTATTTTTAAATACTTTTGGGAAAATCATAAAATAAATAATTCAAAAATAGTAAGTAGTTATTAACAAATTATAATATTATAATATTTTGTGTCATATTATAAAATAAAAGATGGCCAGGCATGGTGTTGCACACCCGAAATCTCAGCAATTTGGGAGGGCAGGGCAGTAGGATCACTTGAGACCAGGAGTTTAAGGCCAGCCTGAGCAATATACCAAGACGTCACCTCTCCAAAAAATTTTTAAAAACTAGCCAGGAATGGTGGCATGTACCTGTAGTCCCAGCTACTTGGGAGGCTAAAGCAGGAGGACAGTGTGAGCCCAGGAGTTTGAGGTTGCAGCAAGCTATGATGGCCCCTCTGCACTGCAAGCTGGGTGACAGAGTGAGACCCTGTCTCTAAATAAATAAATAAGCAAATGAAAAATAAAAGATATTATCCATGTGTTTTATTAAATCTCTAAAGTTCAGAACTTCTAAAAGATGAGGTCCCTATATACATAATTCTTTGAGAAAATTAGATATTTTTACAAATTATAATGGTTCCCGTTATTTCATATTTAAAATTATGTTAGTAGACAGAGAACTCATTTTCTCACTCTGGTATAACAAAGAATATAGTTTATCAAGTGCATTATTCATGAAGTTTGTGATTTGCCTCCTCTTATGATTTGAGAGAGTGGCTAAAGGCATGCTTTGCCAGGTTTCATTTACTTCATGTGGCCTCCCTTAAACTCTAGTGCATATACTAAGAGTTTACATATACATTTATCATTAAATTGACTCAGATATTGATACCAATCCAGAAGGTGAAGTAAATATACCTTTTAGAAATTCTAAAATTGTTATATAATTTAAATGGAGAGTTAAGCAGTCTTGCTTTCTTAAGCAAGATATTTCTTGATGAATTCTTAAATAAATTGTGATGATGTTAAATTGTGACATTAAATAAAAATCATTTTATTACTCATTACCTATGTTGAAAAATTCATATAAACCTACTTCCATTAGGTTGGTGAGAGAAACATCTTTTTCAAACTAAAATCTCTAAAATGTACAGTATTCATTCATAGAATTAAGGAACTACTCATCTAAGATTAACTTTACCTTGGTAAATATATAATAAACTTATTTATAAAAGAAGATAATTTTAAATTATGGCCTGATTTGAAATACAGGAGAGAACTAGAGGAGAGAGAGAGCGCAGAACTGAACAAATGAAAAGATTTGTGTTCAGATCACAGTTGATACAGCCAAGCTTAAATAATTGTCTCTCTTATGCCCTGTGCTACTCACCCCTAAAGTAGTAACATAGAGTGTCAGTGAATATCCAGGGGAAGAAATGTAGATTGCTGGGAATCATCTAAAATTAATAATCTGCCTTCCAGTAATTGAACTATAAAACTTGGAAAATGAGATAAAATTTTATTCACTTGAAACTCCATTATAAGAAATCATTTTATTTATTTTTTAAAAGCACTTTTTTTTTTACTATATTCCAGCTGATTTTTAACTCAAACTGCAGCATCTTTCTAATTCATCATGTAAATTCTGTCATAGTTATTTGGTCCATTTAACTTCTGTATATTTCTGTGTGTAAGTAATTCCACCAGTGAATCATGGGCAAGAAACATGAGCATCAAGACTCTTAGCTGACAAATAAGCACATTTGAAAAATTAATTTCAAGCCCTCTAAAGATCTTAGCATTTTAAGAAATGAATTTTGCCTACATTGAAAAGTTTTGATAATGTGATTGAACATACGTGTGTGTGTGTGTTTGTGTATGTAATGCTCATATATTCAAATAGTGGTATTTTAAAGCAGCTGTAACGCAAGAACTGTAATTCTATCTTATAATGTTTGAGAGAATCTAAATTGGGCCCAAAGAGAATTAGCAGTCTGGAGTACATATCATTTTCTTCTTAGAAAGCAACCACTTTCACTTTAGTAACGTAGAAATATTTAGAGTTGATGGGGTTTTTTACATGTATATTATAAAGTCAGTAAATATAGAATGTCATAGGTACGACTCTGGCCTGGCACAACCCAGAACATACTACTAATGTTGAAATATATGTGAATAGTGCCCTGCAGAGTTATGTAATGTGATGGCCCTAGACAGGCCATAGCAACTGGTAGTGTTTCACTAGATACAAATTAGCAATTAGCAAAGACATTGTCTTTTTGAGCTAAAAGGCTCGTAATAGTTATAATTTTGTCTGGACTTTGTTTTCAAGAGATCCCAATAGATGAGAATTGAATGAAGTGAATATCAAAGCCCATAGTATGTCATTACTGATATTGCAGGCCTTACAATTGCAAACATCAGCAGAAAATCTTACTAGCAATCTTTGGATAAGTAAGCCTTTCTCTTGGGTATAGCTTATACTTCCTGTATTGTACCTTTGTCTCTGAGAGTGTGTGATCTTATGAATGCAACAAGTATATGCCAAAAGCATTGTAATAGTAAAACCAGTTTTATCTTGAAACAATGATTTAAGTCATTAGTTAACTATTACTCAGTAAACTTTAGTTTCTTAGTATGTTTATAGCATTTTAAGCATCTTGCTTTTGTCTCAAATAATTATTAAAGATTCAATATAAATAACTTAATTAATTTAATGTAGGATTGTAGTTTAGAGCAGAGGATAAAATTTGTGATGTAAGAGCAGCATCTTATATCATAATCATTTTCTATACAAAATGCCTACAAATAGAATATTTGATTTTTTTTTTTTTTTTTTTTTTTTTTTTTTTTTTTTTTGAGACGGAGTCTCGCTCTGTCGCCCAGGCTGGAGTGCAGTGGCGCGATCTCGGCTCACTGCAAGCTCCGCCTCCCGGGTTCACGCCATTCTCCTGCCTCAGCCTCCCGAGTAGCTGGGACTACAGGCGCCCACAACCGCGCCCGGCTAATTTTTTTTTGTATTTTTAGTAGAGACGGGGTTTCACCGTGGTCTCGATCTCCTGACCTTGTGATCCGCCCGCCTCGGCCTCCCAAAGTGCTGGGATTACAGGCGTGAGCCACCGCGCCCGGCAGAATATTTGATTTTTAATCGAAAACACTATGATATGTTTCTGTGGTACAGGGAACCATCATTTTCAAGGTAGTACAACGTAGCAACTTTTCCCTGTTGTTCCCTTTATATATCTATTCTAGTGAAACTGAAAAGTGTACGTGCCCAGGAAACACTGTATAATACACAGGACTCAGTGCCCTGGCACATGTTGTTCCCTTTGCCCATAATACCTTCATCTCCATTCTGCCACTCCAGAGCCCTGCCCTTGCAGCAGAACTCAGCTCTGATACCCTCTTTTCATGGAGCTTCCTTGATTTCTTCAGTCTGAAGAGATTTACCTCTCCCCTGACTCTCATATTCTTTGTTTCTTGGTACCTCCCATTTTACAATTCTGCCTTCTGCTTTGGATTGTAGTTATCTGTATGCTTGTCTTTTCTTCCAACCACGATTCTGGCAAGTAGGGGTCTTTGTTTTTAATCTTTTACAATACCTAGACCATGGCAGGTACTAAATAATTTTTTGCAGAATAAATCATCAGGTTTCCCCTTTGTTAGTTTAGCCTGTTTTATGGTAGTTCATCTGACATATGTTTTATTTGGCATTTTAGTATATTGGGTTTTCCTGATAATTAGCTGACCTCTGCTATTTCCCTTATAACCCTGCTTAACACATTGAAATCTAAGGTCTCAGGAAAAAAACAGATGCCAGTAGTTTTACTTATGCACTTTCTTTAATTAAGGGAACAGTTCTAATTACTTTTTAAAATGCAAAAAAAAGGTTGGTTCTATTGGTAAATAGATAGGCAAGTACTTTCTCCAGGGCCATTTTCTTTCCCCAGTCACTTTGTGAGTTTGTCCTTGGACTGTATTTTCCATACAAAGTGAGCACAGTTTAATGTCCTCATTCAAGTTCCTAGCCATCTATCTCTCTGAAGTCCAAATTAGAAATAAGGTAAAAATCAGGCTGGGCGCGGTGGCTCTCACTTGTAATCTCAGCACTTTGGGAGGCCGAAGTGGGAGGATCAAGAGGTCAGGAGATAGAGACCAGCCTGGCCAACAGGGTGAAACCCCGTCTCTACTAAAATACAAAAAATTAGCTGGACATGTTGGCACACGCCTGTAGTCCTAGCTACTCAGGAGGCTGAAGCAGGGGAATCACTTGAACCTGGGGAGGAGAGGTTGTAGTGAGGCCAAGATTGTGCCACCGCACTCCAGCCTGGTGACAGAGCGAGGCTCTGTCTCAAAAAAAAAAAAAAAAAAGAAAAGAAATAAATAAGATAAAAATCAGAAATGAGAACACAGTGAATTTTAGAAGTTTTTGGGTTACATTTTTGTTTTTGAAGCATTAAGTCATCTTATTCTTTATCTTTTTTGTTTGGACCAATGGGTTTCTAAGAAATGTAAAGGATTTGAGAAAGTGAAGAGATTTAGCAACAAAAGTTATTAATGGAAGAAAACATTCCAAGTTGTCATTTCCTATGAAAGCTATTCTTCTATCAGTGGGTGGTCAGGTAATTACCAGAGTGGCCTTCAGAGAAGAACCTATATGCTGATGAATTCTTATGTGAAGGTCAGCGTAGTGGTTTGGGCGACTCTTTCTAATTCTGGCAATTCTTGTGAAGAGGTTTCTTTGTTCACCGCCAGTTAGGGGCACAGCAGCACTTTAGGAGGGGAAGCAGAATGCAAGCCATTAGTGCTAGACAAGCATGTGTCTGCTAATTACTCATTGGGTGTAAAATAAGTCAGCTTGGCCCACCTAGTCTCTTAGAAGTGACACAAGAGCCATTGTTGATGGGCTTGACGTGTGTTGCCTAGTTCATGCGTTTTGTGGCACCTGTCCTTGTTTCTTTCACTCCTCAAGTAAGAAGGCTCCTAGATAATGAAGTCAGGTTAATCTTTTGCTACTTAACAGTGTCTCAGTTTCACTTGAAGATTTGCCCAGCATTTAGAAGCTGTTGACACTGCCTCAGACACAGTACTAGGGATAGCAAAGTGCCACTACTAAGAATACCACAGGAGAATGGGAAAGATGCCAAATATAAGGAAGTGGCACTTGCCATTCTGTCTTTATTTCACAGTCTTCCACTCCATTTTTCCCAAACAATAGTCAATAGAAGCTAAAAAGCCTTGTTGCACTTTTCTCCCTGGCTCTGAACTCAAAGCAGAAGTGGATCATGGCTATGGAGAGTTTTTTCCATCTTGGCCAGTGAAGTGTCACTTAGCTGGATCCTTATCCCAAGTGTTAATTGACGCTGTTAACTTTTGACATGGATGCCAAGAAATAGTAATGAGGAAATGACACTCTGTTTATCTTGCACTTGGAGGTTTTATTTAGAGAACCATATGTTTCTTTAGCCAAAGGGCACTAAAGTAACGCTGCACTATTTAGTGTACTGCGAAAGATGAGTTTTTAGCAGGTCTCCTGATACCTTGTAGAAATTGTTATATATTTAAAAAGAGGAACTTTTTGTTGTTGTTGTTTGTTTGAGACGAAGTCTCACTCTGTTGCCCAGGTCAGAGTGCAATGGCACAGTCAGGGCTCACTACAGCCTCGACTTTCCAGGCTCAAGCGATCCATCTGCCTCCTCCCCACAAGAAGCTGGGACTACAGGCATGTGCCACCATGTTCAGCTAATTTTTTTGAATTTTGGTAGAAACAAGGTCTCGAGATGTTGCCCAAGCTGGTCTCAAACTCCTAAGCTCAAGCTGTACTCCTTCCTGGGCCTCCCAAAGTGCTGGAGTTTCAGGCACTGCACCTGGCCTAAAAGTGGAACTTTCCTTACTCAACAGAAGGATCAGACCTGGTGTTTAATATTAGCATATTTGTCATGAATTAAGTATGTATTTCCTACTCATAGAAATTTCTATAGAATTGAGTTATAATCCTTCTCTGAGTAATTAAAAGCAGCATGGTATCTTTGTGTATATTTTTACTTCTAATAAAATTATAATGTTAACTTAGTGCAGGTAGGTATATGTATAATGTGGCTATATAATTAAATAGGGATATGCATGTAAGCATTTTATATCTACCATGGCTTCTCCACCCACCTGTGTGACTTTTTATAAGTTATTTAACTTCTCTATGCCCAGTTTCCCATTTGTAAAGTGCTGGCCAGTAATGCCTATTTCATAGGATATTATAAGGATTAAATGAGTTAGAATATGTAATGCATTTAGAATTGTGCCTGAAACAATAAGCTCAGTAATATTAATCATTATTATTATATTACGTTATCAATTTTTAATTTTTATTTGCCTATTTTCTTAATGTATAACTACCAAACTATATTAGTTGGATTCAAACATTCTTGGTTGGTAATAAAGGCCCTAAAATAATGTTACACTTTTCTCCCCCTGTGGGACTTTTTTCCAGCTTGACAGAGAACAACATAAGAAGTCCTTGAGCAAACCAAGCAAGAGCAATGTAAAGTCAATGAAAATCTAAAAAGATATGTATGAAAAGATATTCAGGAAGTTAGGGACTATGTATAGTCAGCACAAGGCTATAGACTTTGGGTGATCTGGGTTATATGCTAGGGAAATCACTAAAATGCCCAAAACCTACCCTTAGAGTACACTACTAGCAAAGCAATGTTTTTTCCCCAACCACCTGCCACCCTACAAGAAATAACACAGCAGAATCAAGGTACACTGAAAAACAGACTGTGGCATGAATCTATCACCAAGCTTCCATTTAAATGGGAGAGCAAATATATGGATATGATGATTAACTCACTGCATGACCCTTAACACTTGTGATTGTATCATCTATAATATTTGGCATGAACAAATTCATCATCATCATTTATGAGCTTAGGATAAAGTAAACTTATCACCCACCAAGATCTGGAAGTAATGCTGGCATTGAAATGGTGCTCACCATCACCAGTTCTGCTGAACTAGCTATGGCTGGATGTCTGAAGATAGCAAAGCAACATGTCCTGGTGAAGCAAGCAGGAAAGTCAGAAGAAACACTCCAACAACACACAATAATCAACCTTAGATGGCTTAGTCTAATCATGGCATGTTAGAAGAGTGCTTTGTCTCTGGTAGTTAGTAGTGAAATGGTTCCACTTAAGCAAAGGGCAGAAGGAGGACTGATAATAACCAAGTCTTCAAGAAATCAATGATATTATTATAACAGGGACTTTATTATAGTCATACTCTCCACCAATGATTTTACCAGAAGAATCATATATTCTCTCTGCTGCCTTCCTTTCTGCGTCATCTCTTTTCTCTCATATTCAGTCCAACAAACATGTAATAAATAGCTGTTGCAGAAGTCTTCCCCATTTGGAATTTGTGTGTATCATCAGGCCTCTACTTGAGAATCTCACCTCAGTGGTGACCTCCTCTACATAACTACACATCTAGTTTCCTTGACTCATGTTGATGATGTTCCACCAAGAGGCCCATGTAGGCACCTCTCCAGCCATGGCCCTCGCTGTTCCAGCACTCTAGTGTCAGTCCTTGCCTTAGGCCTGCATCTTCCAACTAGAAATGTACTCTTCTCTACTAGTATATATGGACCCCTTTCCTCAAATCTCAAATCAAAAGTTACCCATTTTAGGAAGTCTTCATGAATACCGCTCCTCTCTGGTCCATTGTTTTGTTGTCCTGTATCGCCCATAGCATGCATCTTTTGCTGTTTTAGCTCACCCTTGTATATGGATAGCTCTCCATTGTACTTGTTACCTCAGGTATGTGTGAAACCTCATTGGACCCTAAGGACAGAGACCGATTCTGTCCACTATCACTTCCAACTACCTACCTACACACACACTTATCACCTGTATTCTGCTTGTTGAGGAGAATGAGTGGATAGGTTCATTTAATCCTCTTCAAACACATACAAGTATATAAAGAAAACTGATGTCTTTTAAAGTCGTTATTTCTTTAGAAATCCTCTAACAAAAGTTCATCTTGCTTTGCATAAGATTTATCATCCATTTCACTTTTATAACTAAGCTAATATACCATTTATGTTTAGTTTTGTTTCTTTTCACTAAATACATGTTTATATTTTTTCAGAGTCTTTTCAAAATTCAATTCAAGTGAATATACTTAGATTCTTTTGTTAACATATATATTAATACTAGATACCAATAAGAGAAAAGCCTTAGTGTTTAGGCAGAGGAGAATTTTCCAAATGTCAGTAAGTTGATTAAATGTTTTCAAGGCTTGTTGTAATTTGTTTTTGTGTTTTGTCTTGCTCTTTCTTTTTCCTTTTGATCTAGTACTGAAGTTACCGTTCTACATATGCTTTGTGTATAAATTAATTTAGCACTAACTACTTAGACTTCAGAATCACATCTGAGATCAGAAACAAGGGTTTGTTACTACCTCCTTTGTGGCTTATATTATCCGTTCTTGTAACTGGAGTCATCAAAATGATACATGAAGTGCATGTAGATCTTACCAAAAAATTCAGTGTCATTTTCACTCAGTAGCACCTATTAACAAGTTTCGTCACACCAGTTGGCCTCAGAGCAGAGCCCAGAAGAAAGCAGACACGTGGCAAACAGGATTTTAGTTGAAGGGAAATGACTGTGAAAGGTCATACCCACAGGCATGGGTAGGACACTCAAAGCCGCTGCTGCCAGCCAATGTTTGAAAAGTACCCCCAGTGGGCAATGGTGGGAGGGCGCTGAAGACAAGGCTCACCTTCGTCACAGTTTTGCCCTAATCCTTTTGTCCACTCATGTAATGTCTGTTTTTTTAAAGATGCAGGTCCTTTGTATTGTATAGGAGGTTTCGATATGCTATACCCTCTTAGGAACTGGTCTACCATTTCATGAAGTGCCAAAAACATAGTCAGGTACTGAGTTGTAAACGTCTGTGGTGCCTATGATCGAATGTATTTTTTTCCTGCATGATCATCCACTGTGGTGTTTGTAATTAGCAAAAAATGAGCCTGATTTGTTCTCCTTTGTAGAGCCAGGCCGAGGCCCACTACAAAGGAAGTAAACATGCCAAGAAGGTCAAAGCACTAGAGGCAACGAAAAATAAACCCAAAATGGTTTCTTCCAAGGACAGCGCAAAGGCTAATCCCAGCTGCTCCATCACTCCAATCACAGGCAACAACTCTGACAAATCAGGTCAATGACACTTTTTGTTCTTTACATTCTTTGTGTTTCTCCTGTTCACCTGCCCTGACCCCATTTTCCTGCCCTCAGTTGTTGCATGTTACTCTCCATGATTTGTTTTTGTGATATTAATATGTTTTCTTCACGGGAAGGATTATATGTTTGCACGGAACTTAAGCATTTGATACGTTTCCATTCCATGTTATTAAATATATACGTTTAAATATATATGTGTATATGTAAATATATATATGTATATATGCATGAAAATGAGTAGAAACTACTTGATCACAATGTGTTTAGACTAAAATCAGGAAATAGATCTAAAATACCTAGTTTATTACTTCTTTCTATTTATTTTATGTTTGTTTTTTACTATAGACTTTTTTAGTGAAGGACTCCTTAAACTTGTTTACTAATAGATATTTTTATGTTCTCTTACCTCAGTAAAAAGGAATTGAGGAGCCAAAGGGGGGAACTTTCTGAGAGAGTGGCATTACTAAATGAATCTGGAAATGTGCTTAGTAATAAAAGATGATGCTTTTTGAAGATCTTCCAAGTTCCCCTCAAAGTTACAAATGGACTTACATATTTTAAGGGAATGATTTCCAACGTATGAACTGATTAACAGAAGACCTTCATATATAAATGGAAATGGGTTACTAGGTGAAATGCCTCTGAAGAAGAGACTATATTTCATAGTCCCAGTGAATCGGTAGAATCTCTGAGTAGGTTCTTTCAGTGGAAAGAGAAAAAAAATCATTTTTGTAGCATGGATACCATGAAACTGAATGTTTAATAGGCTTCCACACTCTCACATCTGCCCCTCTGCGCCCATGACGGATATGTCATCTTGTTTCAGTGACTCTTTGAAGAACAGTCTCTGTTAAAGGAGACTAAGAGAATATGTCCCTTTCTCTTATGTTTGATGCTCTCTTTAGGGGCCTCCCTTTTGTGGGAAACATTTCTGATTCTCTTCTACTTCTCAAATCACTGGAGAATGTTAGAAGGAGACTTTAGACTGCTTTCCCATGACTTTTGGAGAAGATCCATTACTGTAAAAGGAAGATTCAGAAAACCTGTTCAAACAAAGAGACTATGGAAAAGGGGACCGTTATTGATTAGGCCCTGTAGATGCTGGCTCCAAAAGCCCTTTAGCCTAGAAGGATTGGCTAAGCTAAATTTGTTAATAAAGACTTTTTGTTCTTTGTACAATAGGATCACTAAATCATGTTAACTGATGAACAGATATAGTCATAAATGCCAGATTATTACAGAGCACATCTCCCTCTCTAAAGAACAAAGCCTTCTTACATATATTATGTAATTAGTCTTTAATCAATATCTATCAGGTATAATATCAAATATTACCTCTATTTTTCAAAATTGCAAACTGTGGTGAGATACACAATGTGGCAGTTATTTACTGGAGGCTACCCAGTGTTTGGAAGAGCAGGAGTCTGCTGACTTCTTGCCTGGTTTCGTTTAATGCAGGATATCACCGCCTCTATGGAACAATACTCTGCAAAAGTTTTGTTACCTAAATTATGCTCTTTACGTTCCAGCAAAACATATAAGTAAAATGATAAAACAATGGAGGTTAGTGTCACTTTCAGCTACTAGAACAGTTGGTAGGTACCATACATGTTACAACGTTGCTACTGAGTGAGCTCAGTATTCCACTTAAGTTATATTATTATTTGAAAATTGGGTTGGCTCTAGGGATAACAGTAAAAGTAATGAGCAGAAAATAGTGTCAAAATCAGAAATAGAGATGGAACAATCAGAGAAGAATCCATTTTTTAAAAAAGCAGATAATTAAAGGGAGAAGGAAACGTGTGGAAGAAGAGAAAAGAAAATAGGGGGAAAAAGTCAAAGATGAGGAGATAAAACCAAGGAAAGAGCAGTACAGAAATAGAATATCCAAATAAAGGGGGCTGGATTATAGTCACAGCATGCCTTATACCTACGAAATGCCCAATTTCAATGAGTATATTTTGAAATAAAGTTTAAGGATTCAAGGCTTTCATTCCAATACTCAAATGTTAGCCGGTGCTCAGTAAAACGAAGACACTTTTTAGCAGTTGTGTTTGCCTACAGAGCATTTGGAAAACACCAGGATAAAGCATACCAGTGGTGTGAACAAGGAACGAGAATTAAGATCTAAAACCCAGGAGAGAGGAAGACAAATCTTAACCACAGCATCTCTTCTTCAGTACATATGTGGTGGTCCTTCTTCCTGCATTCTCTGCTTCCTCTGCCACTCTTTTACCTACCTCTTAGTACCTATAGTCTAACAGTATTGATGTCACCCACTTTGTGACTGTCCAGATTTGGACTAGAAGTAATAGAAACCACCTGTATTTAGAGGTTATCTCATTTTTCATGTTTCCTTACTCAAAATCTGTATAAATTATTTGGTAACTCATTTGCTGGGCCATTACTTTTTGTTTCTCTGTGTTTGGTATAAGTATTAATACTAACAAAAAGTATTTGTTCTATTATACTTATAAAAGCTACACCAAAGTCATTGAAAGATGGCACTTAAAAAAAAAGGAGTGCATTTGCTAAATAGATGCATGTTCTTTTGTCACTGTCAACCATATGTCAGCTTCTAGGTAAGAATTCCCACATGAGTTTTATAGAATTTTCAAGTTGGAAAATTAGAAGCTTTGCCCAGATGGGAAATCTGGTCCAAACGATATAATACCTAATGTATTGTTAACTGCCTGTTTCTAAATCCTTGAAAAGCTCCCACAGCTTTATCAGAGTCATAGATTTTTGTTGATATCTGGCTTTCATTTCATTTAAAATCCTGTTTTAAAAAAACACAAGACACAAAAATCAGTGCTTCACAAAAGGTCTAGGTACAATGTAAGGAGAAAGAGGGTGGGAAGAGGAATAATGACTGTGATAATTGACTGAAATGTTTTATTTCAGACAATGTTGCTTTAAGGAGTCAGACAAAAATTAGAGTAAAAGTCACAGTGAAAATTCATGACTGACTTGCAGATCTCATGAGACTGAAATTCCCCAGCACTGGTCTTTTTCTTCTGAATGAAGAGTTCCTGCCAAGTGGGCTTAAGTAGTATCTGTGATTCTCAGATATTTAAATGAAAAGTGAAAATGTTACTCACTTGATGTCTCAGCTGCCAGATTTCAACTATGCAGGCACTCACAACATCCATAGACTTGACTAATTCCATTTCCATTCTCATGTTTTAGCATCAATAGCTTAGCAGCAGAGTTTTGTTTACATTTTGAAAGAGAGGGAATAGCCAGGAATTAACGGAGGGAGCTTCTGGGAGAGCAGCATTCTGGGAACATCCTTTAAGGCAAGGTGTGATTTCAGGGTATCCAACAAGAAACTTGGGATCCACAGATGATTTTTTTTTTTTTTTTTTTTTTTTTGAGACCAGAGTCTCGCTCTGTCGCCCAGGCTGGAGTGTAGTGGTGTCATCTCGGCTCACTGCAACCTCTACCTCCCATGTTCAAGCAATTCTCATGCCTCAGCCTCCAAGGAGCTAGGATTACAGGCACCCACCACTATGCCTGGCTAATTTTTGTATTTTTAGTAGAGATAGGGTTTCACCATCTTGACCAGGCTGATCTTCAACTCCAACCTCAAGTGATCCACCTGCCTTGACCTCCTGAAGTGCTGGGATTACAGGTGTGTGCCACTGTGCCCAGCTGGTGAACTCTTTCTGCTCCTTGAGAGCACACATTATTTATTCTAAGAGGTGGTCTAAAAGGCTTCCAAGAGCTAGGGAAGCCCTCTTACCTGCTATTTTGGCACTTGGCACAACCATTTTTCTCTTTTATGTTACTTTTGGAGACGTAATTTGGTTCATGTTATATCCAGATCTGTATGAATGCAAAGAGATTTGTTATAATGGAGCTATTGTGTATAAAAATTTCGGGATATCATGGCAAGCTTTCTTTTTTTTCTCTCAGTCAGTAAACAAAATGGGTTTAAACTATAATAGCATGGATTGCATTTATTTTAAGAAGTTCTAACTACATGATTCAAAAAATTAGATATATTTCATTAAAGCTATTCTTCTCAGTTATGTAAGAATAGCTGTCCATTCACTTTTTGGAAGTTGAGGTAGAGTTACATGTAAAATCCAAATAAATGGCTTTATCATCTCCCAGGATCTGTCCCAACTTTTAATGATGCATCAGAGGAAGTTGGAAACATAATGGGAGGGAGGAAAAATGTGCTTTGGGAGAATTGGGGTCAAAACACAGCAAGCATTAGGCAGCTTCAGGAAGATGGCTAGAATATATTGGCCAGACACTCTACCCAAATTTCCCCCTGGAGTACAAGTGTCATAATGCCATATGACAATACACTTCCCTGTGATAATATGCCCAATACATCAAATTGAAGGCTCTCTGTGACAGCATTTAACAACTCATACCAGGTTAAAAAAATACGGAGCCTCCAAAAAAATCCTGCTTCTTAAAAATAATAAAATATTATGATAGTCAACCTAATAGTCCACGTGTCTGGGCTTTAGCATTGGATTTTTTTAAAAAATTAGTTAGATATCAATATGAAGAAATGACATTTCTCGTTTAAAGTACATAAAGCTGCTTAGAACTAAACAGCCTTTAATCAGTTGCTGTCTAAACAGATGAATGCATATGGAATGATTTGAAATGCTATAGATGTATTTATAAATGCAATTAAGAGCAAAGATAATTGAGCCAGCATCTTCTGTTGAAATATAACAATAGAAACACCTTAAATTTGTTCAGCTTACAAGACGTAGTTACACATATGTTTTCACTTCACTCTCTTAACCCTTTGATAGATAGGGCTGAAATTAGCATCCATTGTTTATTCATTCATGCAATAAACTTGATATCCATTTATTCACTCAACAAATGTTGATTATCTATACTAAATAGCATAGTACATATGGGTGCAACAGTGAATAGAAGGACATTTGTTGCCCTCAAAAACTTTCAACCTAGTGTTTTTTGTTGTCATTGTTGGATATTACGGATTTAAAGAGAAATAATATATAGTCATCACCTTCAAGCTGCTCCCAAAACTACGGTAACAATGAAGAACCTGGGTTATGGGAAGGTTAGGTGGTTTATGTCAGGTCGCACAACTCAAATCCCAATGGAGTCAGGATGGAAACTCGAGGTTTCTTTTTTCATGCTTGTTTCATTATTCCAATTACTTCTAAACTTCTGTGACATGGAGGAGTAAATGCAAGTATTCCAACAGGCAAAGGAAGAAACCACTAACCATTTTCTAAAGAATTGATGAGTAGGACCATATATGACTTTTAAATTGCTTGCTGTTTTGGTATAAGCTGTGGCAGTGAAGGGACCATCAAGGCTTTGTTTCATTGATAATCCTTAATTTCTATGCAGGATATTATCTGTAGTGTTTCGGTGTAGTAGAACAAAAGTTTTAGAAGTTACAAATCTCTTCAAGAACAAATTTGAATAAAAGCACTCATTTTAGGTAAATGGCAAATGATAAATGTTCTCAAAGCTTCTGCTTGACAGTTACAGACTTTACATGTCTAAAGCCAAATGTACTCCCTGAAATAGAGGCTAACACTGAGACAGGGCATTGCAGCATGGTAGAAGGCTTGCCCTGCCTCCAAAAGGGTACTCTTGAGTTCTCTTGAACACGCTCCACATTTTCAATAGCATTTTGAATCATTTTACCCAAAATATTTCCCCTGAGGGCAGGGAGATAGTTTTATTTATCCCACACCCATGCCCTACAGAGACTGTGAGGTAATGGTGTTAGAAAAGACATGAGAAGGAGAGAAAGAGGATAAGACACCTTGAAACAGCTCATTTTAGTTTTCAGCATGTTGTGCTTTTGCATGGTGGCAGTTCTTCAGGTGTAAACCCAGAGTCGTTATCAATGAGTAGCTCATTATGATTTGCCTTGAAAGTAGCAGTTTAGCTTTTTGTGGTCACCCTGTTGCCATATGAAAGTGCATTTTCAATTTTGTCAAAGGTTTTTCTGCCATAGATACAAATGGAGACCCTCGCCTCATCAGGTTTATGGGTTCCCCTGTGTACTTCATAGTTTTTATGTGTTGTTACAAATGGGGCCAAGTTTTCCAACTGACAACTTCTCATTTCTGTTGACTGCCACAGGACTCCATCAATTAGCCTGCAAGGTCTTCTTAGCTGCCTCCTCACCCTTATCTGTCTCTAGTAACAGGACCTTGTGATGTTGAATGGAAGAAAAATAGTTTTCTGCTTTGGCAGCATCCGTCATTTATAAACAAGCACCCTCATAAATTTGGCATACATCTATCCAAATCTGAGAGGCCAAAATTTCACATCCTTCATGAAATAATAGATTAACAATATTTATAACATCTTAAGTCTGAAGTTCTGGGGTACAATCATGTAGAACATAAATGAATCCCATCTGTCTAAAGAGAACAGACCATTAAACTAAGGCTCATATTTTCATGAAATATACATATATCATTATGACTTTCAAAGTCAGCTTTAAAAAAATACAACTGCCTCCATCTTTACCCATGCACCTTGAATTTGACAATAGCATCCCTCCAGGTAAGGCTGAAGATTCTTAGTACTTAAATGTTTGTCATCCTCTGGGAACTAACTTCTGAAACTTTACAGCATTTTATATTGCTTTCCAGTAATGCTGAACATTTACTGTTAGTTTCCCCACTTTTGAAAGCAATTTTTAGTGTTGCTCTAAGAAAAGTGAACCAAAAGTTGAGGCTGATTTGTGATTTACTGAGTGTCTGTTAACTTAGGATTTACTGAGGATATATTATAAACCACTCCAAAGAGGAAAGCCTTAGATTTCTCCTTGTTAAAGCTTATATCACTATTAAAAACTTTTTTCACCCTCATTCGTATTTTAACTAGTATTTATTTCTTTTTATTGCATTTATATACAACTTTCCTTCATTAAAAAGATATTGGAATATAAAAGGATTTTGTATGTACATTGAATAATTCTGTAAATGTATAACCATAAATGCTCTTGAGATTTCAACAAGGTTATTACTTATATTTTTATGACACTCTACTTACCTGCTTCAGGAAGAATTCTCTTACAGTGACATATTTTTCTGACATGGGTGGATGATCAAATAGAGCTCCTCAATAAATATGTGCATTTTCTGTATGCAAGGCACATGTGGCAGGCATTTGGGGGACTCTGGGTCCGCTTTTTCTTTTTCTTTCTTTTTTCTTTTTTTTCTTTTTTTGGAGATGGGGGCTCACTCTGTTGCCCAGGCTGGAGTGCAGGGTCACAATCTTGGCTCACTGCAACCTCCACCTCCCGGATTCAAGTGATTCTCCTGCCTCTGCCTCCCAAGTAGCTGGAATTACAAGTGTGCCCCACCATGCCCAGCTGGTTTTTGTATTTTTAGCAGAGACGGGGTTTACCCATGTTAGCCAGGCTGATCTCAAACTCCTGCCCTCAAGTGATCTGCCCACCTCAGCCTCCCAAAGTGCTAGGGTTACAGGCATGAACCACCGCGCCCAGCTTGTGTCCACTTCTAGGGATGCTTATGGTCTAATGCCACACAAAGTTAGCCTTATAGTGTAATGCTTAAAGTGTTTTTCACTGAAACATGTCTAAAGTCTCTTCCTCTTCCCTGACTCTTTCCTTTAGGCTCAGGTTCACTGTTGTGAACACGGGGCACATAATATTATGCAGTAATGGATTGGTGCTCTCATTTCTATAGACCAGCACTGTCTAATAAAACATTGTGTGGGCCAGGCATGGTGGCTTATACCTGTAATCCCAGCACTTTGGAAGGCTGAGATGGATGGATCACAAAGTCAGGAGTTTGAGACCAATACAGTGAAACCCCATCTTTACTAAAAATACAAAAATTAGCTGGGTATGGTGGTGGGCGCCTGTAGTCCCAGCTACTCAGGAGGCTGAGGCAGGAGAATCGCTTGAACCCTAGGAGGTGGAGGTTGCAGTGAGCCGAGATTGCACCACTGCACTCCAGCCTGGGCGACAGAGCGAGATTCTGTAAAAAAAAAAAAAAAAAACTGTGTGATAATGGAAATGGTCTATAATCTGTGTTGTCCAACATGACTATGACTAACAGCATGTAACAGCATGTGACTTTTCAGCACTTGAAATGTGCCTTATGTTAATGAGAAAGTCAATATTTCATTGTATTTAATTTCAATTAATTCTAAGTAGCCACACAAGGCTAGTGGCTACTGTATTGGACAGTATAACTCTACTCTTTGATACTCCTTGCTTTTTTAACTAGCTGGGATTCCAGAGAAGTTATTCAATTCTCTGAGCCCCTCTTTTCTAATCCATAAAGTGGAAATAATGCCCTCCCTACTTCACAGCAGTAGGGAGTATGGATATGTTGTATGGATCAAATGAAATGATTGTAAAAGAGCTTTACAAAACATAGATTGTAACAGAAATGCCTGTTATTGATGTTCTCACAGATATTTTTTCCTTCCTTCTCCTGTGGTGCTGATTTTAGCTACCCTTCTTTCTGCTTTTTGCAAAAGATGACGGCAGCACCTTGTAGTGGTCAGCTATCATCATCTTCCGTTATGCTGCACCTAGTATCCTATATTCTAGAAAAATAGATCTAAGTTTGTGAGACTTATATGCAAAAAATAATTTTAATAGCAACACTAATAACATGTAACTGAATGAGCATTATGTGCTTTATAGCATGCTAAATATTTTGTATGCACTATCTTATTTAATGATTACAATAGTATTCTGATGGATATTAGAAAGTGACACCTAGAGAGAGGAAACAATGGTCCAGAGTTATTCAGATAAAAAATATTAGGTTAATGCAAAAGTACTCATGGTTTTTGCCATTAAAAGTAATGTTAAGTAACATACTAATTATGTTACTACTATGTAAGGATAGTAATTTTTGCCATTAAAAGTAATGGCAAAAACCACAATTACTTTTGCACCAACCCAATATTTTCAATGCCAGAGTCTCACTCGGGCTGTCCATCAAACCTACTACCATTATACATATACTCACTACATCTGGATGAAGGTTTGTGAACTTATGCATACTGCTTATGCTTTTTGAAGGCTGTTTGAGGTTTATTTACTAGATGACACTTCTGGAAGTCTGACATCTCAAAATGTATATTGTTTCTTTCCCCACCCTATATTACAAATGCTTTTTTAAAAAAAATCAAATTGTGAGAGGCCTTATATAAAGCTCTATTAATGAAGGTATGATTCCTGAGTGCCATTTACCTACTTTACATCCATAGCATAGTAGAAGGAGCATGAGCTTGAAGTCGGACAGATTAGCTTTGCCTCTCACTGAACTCATAAAACCTTGACTAAGTCATGCTTTGGAGCTTCTGTTTCTTCATCTATAAAATGGGGATGCTACATAAACACCATGGAATACTATGCAGCCATAAAAAAGAATGAGTTCATGTCCTTCGCAGGGACATGGATGAAGCTGGAAACGATCATTCTCAGCAAACTAACACAGGAACAGAAAACCAAACACCACATGTTCTCACTCGTAAGTGGGAGTTGAACAATGAGATCACACACATGGACACAGGGAGGGAAACATCACACACTGGGGCCTGTTGGGGTAGGGGCAAGGGCAGGGGATAGCATTAGGAGAAATGCCTAATGTAGATGATAGATTGATAAGTGCAGCAAACCACCACGGCACAGGTATACCTATGTAACAAACCTGCACGTTCTGCACATGTGTCCCAGAACTTAAAGTATATATTTTTTTTAAAAAAATGGGAGTGCTAATACCTACCTTCTAGGATTGTTGTAAGGATTAATGAACTTATACATGTAAGCTGCCTGGCTCAATGCCTGTCATGCAACAGACACTCAATAAATGCTAGCCATAAAAAGTAACCATTTGTTCAAAGAAATTTCCAGGTCCTGTCTATATTTTGACTCTGTGATCATTTCATGACATGCTGGCATGCAACAGTGACCTGCACTTACATTCCTCTTTATGTACTTGTTTTCTTGCCTCATAGTAATTATTTGCACTTGTGTTTTCATTTCAGGATATTAAGGTTTCATGAGCCTGACTTTTTCAGTGAGACATTTAAAGATGTGGAAGGGCCTTCTTGGTTTTCCTCACCTTTATATGAAATGGTGGAAAAGTCTTTCTATCCTTCCACTGGTTAATGTGTCTCATCTATTATGTCCCCTGCAGCCCCTGGTACTCTATTCTTGCATAGGAGTAACATAATTAGCACATATTAAGTGAATATCATTAAGTGGCATTCAAGAGGGAAGCTCTGGTGCCCTCCCTAGAATATGGACAGGGGAAGAAGACACTGTCATAGCTCTTTTTCTTTGTTTTCATTAAGGTGGATGCCCACCTCACAGGTTGACGGGTTGCTGTATGTACAGCCATAGTATTGAAAGAATGACCTAACACATCCCTATCTGTGGAAAGAGAAAATTGGATGCCACATGTGGGGAAGCAGCCCTGCCTGGAGCCAGGGTTGGCTACTGAGATCCAAAAGACTAGGGAGGCAGGTATGATCCAAATGAGAAGCACACCCCTGCCTGAAAAGTCCCTGCTGCATTTATATCAGTAAAAAAACAGAAACTTGTCAGCCCATATATTTTATTTCCAGCTTTTGCAAAACCTTTTTCTCGGTAAACAATTTTTTGGTATTCCTTGTAGGCTATTAATTACTTAGCTTCTAGAAAATACATGCTTGTTTCCTTTGAATATAAAATAACAAACACTAAAAGTTCTTATCACAGTACAGATTATCTTATTCTTTGCTTTCAAATATTTGAACTTCTATCAGTGTCTTATGATTTTTGCCCATTTAACAAGCAAAATGGCCATATCCACATTAAAAATAATTTGTCTTCCCTAGCACAATATCATTGTTCTTAGTTCCCTGTTAATAAGTAAAATAATTCTACTCAATTTAGAAATTAATTCATATACTGCATTTTTAGATTAAGAAAAATTATGTGCTTATTTCTTTTCAGTCAAAATTTTACCCAATCCTTTGACTAACACATAGGACATATGATTAATATCCAATAGAAGTTTTGCAAGTACTTTGAAAAATCATTAGCAGCTGTCCTGCTTATATCACTTACAGTATTTTTAAATTGAGAGAACCCTTTTGGAAGGCAACTTCATAGAATAAATCAAGAACCATAATGATGAGTATTCCATTAGACCAGTTAATTCCTCTTCCCAGATTCTATACCAAGGTAATAATCCTAAATACAAAGGAAGAAAAATAAATATTATGCATTAAGATATCTAATGTAGCATTTGTATTAATGAAAAATGGAAACATTTATTAATACTAGGGGAATTACTTAAATAAAGTATTTGTATTATACAGTTTTAAAGTAAATAAAAGAAGCAACATAGAAAAAGCAAATAATATATTAAGGCATAATGAAATGACGGGCACAGACACAGAGGTTCTTAACTTCCGTTCGTGCCATGGATGCCTGTGACTGGCTAGTGAAGCCTATTCTCAAACTATAAAATCTATAAAATGGAATTTACAGCTTTTCAAATAAAATGAATTCTATCAAAATCCAATTGTCAATTTTTAGTTATGATATAGTAATATAGCAATAATGCATTAAATAAGATTTAGTAGTGGGTCTAATATCTCCTATAATTTTGAAGTGGAGAAGAGTAGAAATAATATTTCAAGCATTCTATGACAACTGTAATGTCTGATGAGAATATATGACTTGTGTTGGTGACAAAGTTACAGGTACTGCTAGGACTACTATAGTTTGTCGCCCTCAAGTATAATTGAAGAAAGTGCTACATTCCATTGAGAAAAAGAGAAAATAAAAATGTGTTTTTAGCCATCCAAGTCATTGGATCCCTTGAATTCATGGGCCTCTTGGAAGTCCATAGAGCCCAGTTTGAACACTCCTATTTAGTGTGACAGGATTATGAGTCATTTTTCTCTATTCTCCATGTGAAGTTATTTTTATAATAACTTCTAATGTCTTGATGAGGTATGTATCATGGGGCACAGGTAGGATAGGCAAGAAACTCTTAGTCATTTATGTTATATTATTGTGAGTTTCACAGTTTGCAATGCAACATCATATCTATTTCTTGCCCAATTCTGTTACGGTCACAATTGCAGAGTCATAAATCTCCATATAGCAATGTTCCTAAGAGACCTAGCATGATAAGAAACCCCTAAACCCCCTTGAGGAACCAGCCCTCTTAAAATAATATCAGTTTAAGGCTTTTAACTGCTCAAGATAATTTTTAGAGCTACGTATGACATGAACTCCAAAATTCCTGTCCTCTGGATGGCAAAGACCAAGAGAAAATACTACCATATGATTACAAGGTCAAACTCCCAAGGACATAAAACAAGAGGAGAGGGAAACGTCATCCAGTTTGTTTGTTTGTTTGTTTGTTTGTTTGTTTGTTTCAGGGACATGCAGCAAAGTTTGTAACTGACCGGCTTGCTGGGCTGGCTTGAACAGCTGGCTTATACGGGTCCTGGATCCACATTTTATTCTAGGGTACCTTTTTTATGACAGAACAAAGCAGAAAGATAAATTCATAAGGTAAAGCACATCAGATTGGCTACAGGCAAACACTAGCCTCACAAATCCTTTTTCCCATAAATCAAAACTTTACAGGAGACAAACAGTAATTTTTACCATTCCTTCAACCAGTTTGCACAGAGAGAGGCCAGAAGGCTGACTGGTAAGAAATTCTTACCTTTCATCAGCATGCTAGGTTTCTGGGTTACTTCTCCCTGAGGGGCCCTAGCAACCCTGCTTCTTGCACCATAGCCCAGGGGGTCAAACTACATCACAAAGGAAAATTATCTTTTTTCAGTTTCATGGGACCATAGGCAAAAAAGTCTCTCAATTTTGCAAGACGCGAGCCAGCAGGCTGCATGGAGGAAGTGGATTAACATTTTCCATTCCAGCCAGAGCAAAATATGCATGACAAAACGTAGACATTAGCCACTCCACTTAGCACCCAATATCACACTGGCAAGGTTAACACTTGCCCCTGGTTGATGCCTGCCATCCTTAATCCATTCAAAGTGGGATGGAATGACCTCAGACCAGAAGTTTCAACATGTGGTCTCTGGACAGGATGGAAGAGCAGACAGTGTCCCCAAGTAACAGAAAAGACAGAAGAGGGAAAGGAGAGAAAGTGAGAGAGAAAAGCATGGCCTGCAGTGGGGTAGGGAAGGCAAGGAATTCAGGGAGGCCAGGGAAAGACCCACAGATCCCAGCGCCACTGAGTCAAAAGTTCAGGCGGCCACTTGTCAGTTGCAAAGGGATCTCTTCCAGCAGTCCCATCAGCTCTCAAGTTTCCCCCACTGGGGAGAAAAAAGCTCCCCATGTCTTATGATTTGGTACATGCCTAATCCAGTCACCCACAGCTGACAGCAAAGAGCACGAGGCAGATTAATCTAAAGAGAATAGCGGTTAACAGCTCGTAGTGCCAAGTCCATTTTTAACCAAAGAGAGACTACTGAGGTGGGTCTTTAACCCCTTAACATTTGAGGAAGGACTTTAACCTTCCTAAGTTGGGCCTCAAACCCAAGTTCACTCAAGTGTCCTTGCCTTTTACTAAGAAGGGCCTTTAACCTTCTCTGTATTAGGAGGGACTCTAACTCTCCTAAATTGGACCTCTAACCCAATCCCATCGTTTACCTGGGTAAAATGTACCCCACCACTTACTCAAAGTCGGCCAATTGGTGCTGTGCTGATGATTTTCCTTTGGGTCAGGAATCTCTTTAGCGTAGTCCCTTCATAGTTTGCCAGGAAGATGTTACCAAAAAGAGGTCCTGATCTAGACCCCAAGAGAGGGTTCTTAGACCTCACACAAGAAAGAATTCGGGGCAGGTCCATAGAACAAGCTTGTCCAACCCACAGCCCACAGGCCACATGCAGCTCAGGTCTTTGAATGCAACCCAACACAAATTTGTAAACTTTATTAAAACATTATGAGATTTTTTTGAGATTCAATTTTTTTAGTTTATCAGCTATCGTTAGTGTTAGTATAACTTATGTGTGGCCCAAGACAATTCTCCTTCTTCCATTGTAGCCTAGGGAAGCCCAAAGATTGGACAACCCTGCCACAGAAAAAAGTGAAAGCAAGTTTGTTAAGAAAGAAGCAAAAAGAATGGCTACTCCAGAGGCAGAGCAACCTGACAGCACTTTTTAAAGGAGACTTCCTGTGGCCAACAGACTTTCTCCTCTAACCTCTAGGTCTTAAATATAAAGCCAGCACAACACTGTAATAAAGCTGCAGATTGAATTTAAATGCATTAGAATTTTTTTATAATTGGCTTTTAGAAATGTATTTTTAAAGGATTGGTATCTGTATTATGCCTGGGCAGTCCAGCCCCTGAATGTCCACATAGTCTCCTTTGAGCAGGCAGTAAGTACGTAGTTAGGTGCATAAAGAGTAAGAGCCTGGTACCTGCGTCCCTGAAGCAGCCTGAGGCAAAAAGCTTGTCTCCTGGAAGCTTCCCTGACTAGATGAAGAAAGACTCAGTTTCCTCAGTAGCTCTCAGGCTGACCTTTCCATTGCCAGTGTCCACCTCATCCTGTCTGAAGTATCAAAGCTAAAACCCTTTGCTGTTTTCTGCATCTAGAGAGGAAGGAGGGTGAGGGGACCTGAATTCAAATGTTTTACTTATACTTTGTGAATCTGTTTCCTCTGTAAAGAGCCATTCATTTCAAAGAAAAAGAGCCTTTTCTCATTTCACCTAGAAAATTAGTTTCTAATCTTACTCCCGGCTTTTGTATCTCTACTGGACCTACTCCCTGAGGAATTTGATTTGAGTGACATGAGTTACTTATTCTATTTTCCATAATAAAGCTGCCTCAGAAATAACTGTTTCACATCTCTTGGTGACAAATTGGAAAAGGGGCAGTTTTTCAACCTGGAGAAGTTGAAATATGATTATTCTGCAAGTCAAATGGCTGGAAAAACTACACAAAATAAGAGAAAACTGTTTATTAGATTCAAACTCTAGCGAACAAGCCCTCTTTTATGCTCACTCAGAAAAGCTGACAAGTTCACTAACATCGGTGCCAGTTCACTGATACAGAAGGTAGGCTGCCATCTTTCAACATGGAGATAGTTGGAGATGCCATTGTTTTATCTGGGTGTGGCTGGCAGCTTGTGCTTCCAAAGTGGCACACGAGACAATGGGACAGTTGTCACATGATACTTAGACAAGGAGGGCAATGGCTGACTTTTCATTGAACCACCGAATCTCTGCAGGCCATGAACCGATGGCCAGAACCTGACTGATAGAGGCTTTCAAATGGAAAGAGCAGCGACATCGTAAGTCATGATCGTAGCCTGGCAGAGAATTACCGGAAGATGTGAGTATAACGCAGGGCTGGTTTTGGACTTTTGAAGTTCACCGCCTAACTTTTATGGGTCCTGAGTTACTTAAAATGAATAAGCTTTTTATTTTGTTTTTTTTTTTTTTCCTAAAGATAAGGACATGCAGATTCTGATTCAGTGAAGAGTCACTTTAATTTATAGATAATTTCCCCTGCTTTCAGGATTAGTCTAAAAGTCAAGATATGAAAATCAGACATAAACATAGCTAATTAGGATTTCGCAAGCTTCACAGTCATCAGCCATGCTTGAAGAGACAGGGTTTCTGGAATTTAGCTCCAGGCATGATAATGTAGCACTGGATGAGAAGGGCCCGACTGCCTTAGATTGACCCAATGTGTAATGTTATAGTGCTCAGAGAATTTCAAAAACTAGCTTTAAGTTCCATGTCTCTCCTTGGCTACTCAGTATTTCTGGGCTTATGACTTAAGTATTCTGTTTTGTTTTCCACTTCTGCAAAATGGTAGACACCATATAGAAAATGTTTTCTGTTTCCAAAGGTGGTCCAGTAGTTCACCCTCGAGTGAGGAATCGAGATCAGATATTTCCAACAGGAAATCCTATGACTAATAAAGCAAGTCAGCTAACTAGTAGGTGTTATGAGCTGAACCAGCCTGTACTAAACTATACTAGGTAACCCTTGGGGACATTTGGAATTAAACCAAGTTTAAATGAGGCATCTAGTTGGAGGAAGCCTAAATGGATGACTGAAGGATTCCCAGTGTACTTCAGAATCAGTCTTGGGCCACCAGATGTAAAATTATGCACCTTGAGGATATGGGTTAATTGTGAGTGGTACCATCACCAACACACAAAGTATTTATTATGACACCTTCAGTAAGACACAAAGTCTTTATAATGACACCTTCAGTAATGCATATCTATTACCTAAAGAGTAGGGGAAATTAAATAATGCCATGGGACATTCTATGGGGAATTTCTTTCTTTCTTTCTTTCTTCTTTCTTTCTTTCTTTCTTTCTTTCTTTCTTTCTTTCTTTCTTTCTTTCTTTCTTTCCTTCTTTCTTTCTTTCTCTCTCTCTCTCCCTCTCTCTTCTTTTTTTCTTTTCTTTTCTTTTCTTTCTTTCTTTTTTTTTTTTTTTTTAACAGTCTTGCTCTGTTGCCAGGCTGGAGTACAGTGGCACGATCTCAGCTCACTGCAACCTCTGCCTCCTGGGTTCAGGCAATTCTCCTGCCTCAGCCTCCCAAGTAGCTGGGATTACAGATGTGTGCCACCATGCCTGGCTAATTTTTGTATTTTTAGTAGAAACAGGGTTTCATCATGTTAGCCAAGCTAGTCTTGAATTCCTGACCTCAAATGATCTGCCCACCTCAGCCTCCCATAGTGCTGGGATTACAGGTATGAGCCACCACACCTGGTGGGATTTCTTAAAGAGTATTGTTACACAAGTATATCAACCATGTAATCGTTGATACCACAAGTGAATATTGTATAATATAATTTAATATTGACTATATAGACCATTGCAGAGATGGGTTGTTGGGCTAGAAACCTCTGATGAATTTCCAAACAGAATACCTATAGTTTCATGAGAAATCTTGCCAAAGAACAGAACATGAGTTTAGCTGCAAAGAGGAATGGCTATATTTTGGTGATTTTTTTTTTCACATGTGCTTCAGATTGTCTGGCAGAGGTATATGCCTTAGCTATGTCGTTATTAGAGGTACCTTGTTTATCTATATGTATGTTTGTATAGGATTTATAACAAAGGAGATAATCACAGATTTGTTCATATTATCAAATATCAAAATATTAGACCTGTCACAAGGGAATGTGTTTGTTGTTATGACCCTGTCTAGTACATCTCAAGGAGATCCACTCAAGAGAGTTGTTTTAACCTCAAGTGACATTAAATATATATTGCAAATATATAGACTTGACAACAATGATATGAGTAATTTACATAGTCAACAGCTAAAATGCATTTATGTGTCTATTCTATGTATATTTGTTTTACTAGTTATGATTCAGCTATTAGCAGTGAAATTTTCTTATGTTTTTACTGTGAGGCTGGAGAGCACTGCCTTGAATTGGACATTTCTTATTTCCGCAAACTTATTGCTCACCTATGGCTTTCTGTACATTAGGCATAAAGATAAATCAAGACATGGTTCCAGGACTCAAGAATCTCTCTATCCTGGTAATAATTTTGAAGTGCAAATAAATAATTATAATTAATGGAAGATCATAATATAATTATGTGAAGAGGATTATAAAAGTATGGAGTAGGGAAGAAGGGAGGACATGGGCTCAGAGACTAGAATGGTCAAGATGAGTAAAGAAATTTCATGGTAATCCAGAGAGAATAGATTACAGCCTAAAATGAGACAGTGGCACATAGTAAATGCTAAATAAATGTCTGCTAGTTTAAACGGTGAATAAGGCTGATAGATGAGGATAATTAGTTAAATGCAGAATGTAAGAGAGATAATAATTTAAGAGTCATTGCTGACAGTTCTAATATATAACTGGCAATACCATTAGTTGATGTGGGGACTACTTGGAAAGGCCCCTGTGTGGAGCAGCTTATTCATTCAGTAACAGGCATGTTGAATTTGAAATGCCCAGGAAATATCTAAAAGCAGACATCCTATAGAATATGGTGGAAAAGGGTCTTCATCTTGAAAGAAAAGTAGAGAATTTACCTCTGGATTTAGGAATCTATGTCAATGTGGTAGAGGAAGTCATTGAATTGAATTAGATCATGTAATGCCCAAGAAAAAGACTAGAGTATAATCTTGAGGAATGCCAACATTTAGGGGCAGGCAGAAGAATAGGAGATGGTAAAGGGGGTCTAGAACAAGCTGTTGTAGAAGCTAAAGGACACCCAGTCAGGGAAAGTGTCATGAACATCCAGGGTGAAAAATATTGTGGACATTAAAGGGGAAAAGTTTCCAGAAGAAATTCATGTCCAGTGTAAGAGAAGACAAAAGAGACACCATTGCCTTTGACAGGAGGATAAGGATGGATAGGAAGACAGGAAGCAGAAAGGCGTATTTCACACTCCCACTTCTAGTTCAGCACCAGAGAGAAGATAGGCGGGAAGCTCTGGGAGTAAACTGAGTTAAGGAATGACTTTTAGAACATGGAAGTTTCAGCATTTGTAGACAGAAAAAAAAAGAATCAAGTGTAAAGAAAGTAGTTGAAGCTATAGGAAAGAGCTTTAATCCAAAAAAGAGCCCTCATAGCCAAGAAAATCCTGGGCAAGAAGAACAAAGTTGGAGGCATCACGCTACCTGACTTCAAACTATACTACAAGGCTACAGTATCCAAAACAGCATGGTACTGGTACCAAAACAGATATATAGACCAATGGAACAGAACAGAAGCCTCAGAAATAACACCACACATCTACAACTATCTGATCTTTGACAAACCTGACGCAAACAATAATGGGGAAAAGATTCACTGTTTAATAAATGGTGTTGGGAAAACTGGCTAGCTATATGCAGAAAACTGAAACTGGACCCCTTCCACCTTGTACAAAAATCAACTCAAGATGGATCAAAGACTTAAATGTAACACCTAGGACCATAAAAATCCTAGAAGAAAACCTCGGCAATACCATTCAGGATAGGCATGGGCAAAGACTTCATGTCTAAAACACCAAAAGCAATGGCAACAAAAGCCAGAATTGACAAATGGGAACTAATTAAACTAAAGAGCTTCTGCACAGCAAAAGAAACTATCATCAGAGTGAACGGGCTACCTACAGAATGGGAGAAAATTTTTGCAATCTAGCCATCTGACAAAGGGCTAATATCCAGAATCTACAAAGAACTTAAACAAATTTACAAGAAAAAAAACAATCCCATCAAAAAGTTGGCAAAGGATAAGAACACACACTTCTCAAAAGAAGACATTTATGTGGCCAATGAATATATGAGAAAATGCTCATCATCACTGGTCATTAGAGAAATGCTAATCAAAACCACAGTGAGATACCATCTCACACCAGTTAGAATGGCAATCATTAAAAAGTCAGGAAAACAACACATGCTGGAGAGGATGTAGAGAAATAGGGACGCTTTTACACTGTTAGTGGGAGTGAAAATCAGTTCAACCATTGTGGAAGACAGTGTGACAATTCCTCAAGGATCTAGAACTAGAAATACCATTTGATCCAGCAATCCCATTACTAGGTATATACCCAAAGGATTATAAATCATTCTACTATAAAGACACATGCATATGTGTGTTTATTGCGGCACTATTCACAACAGCAAAGACTTGGAACCAACCCAAACGTTCATCAATGTTAGACTGGATGAACAAAATGTGGCACATATACACCATGGAATACTATGCAGCCATAAAAAAAGATGAGTTCACGTCCTTTGTAGGGACACGGATAAAGCTGGAAACCATCGTTCTCAGCAAACTATCACAAGAACAGAAAACCAAACATTGCATGTTCTCACTCATAAGTGGGAGTTGAACAATGAGAACACATGGACATAGGGAGGGGAACATCACACGCTGGGGCCTGTTAGGGAGTGGGGGGCTAGGGGAGGAATTACCTAGGGGAGGAGAAATACCTAATGTAGTTGATGGGTTGATGGGTGCAGCAAACCACCATGGCATGTGTTTACCTGTGTAACAAAACTGCACGTTCTGACATGCACCCCAGAACTTAAAGCATAATAAAAAAAGAAAAAGAAAAAGAAATACAGTGGACAAGTGGAAGCATACACCTTTTCCTCAGAGATGTGAAGAAAATGGGTGCAGATGGAAGAAATTATAATATTGGGGTGATCTCATCCAGCTTCCCCATTTCTCTAAGAAATAGGAGACCAGACATTTGCTCATGAGAGATCTGGAGCTTTAGAACAAGGATAAAACTTCCATGCAGAAGTTTTATCTGCATGGAATATGCACATCTGATTGATGTGTATATTCCCTTTATATAATCATTTCTCCCTATTGTGTTTATTGACCTCTTCTGATGCATAGATAACTTTTTATTATATATGTTCCTAATTTAAGCAAATCTAATCCATCTGAATATAGAATTTTAAAATAATTGTGTGTGATTATTGCACTGGCAAGAAAGCTCTATTTTCACACACACACACACACACACACATCTTTTAAATAGTGCGTTCAACTTATTACTAAATTTTCCAAGATCTTTATGCACATAACCTTTCAGGAAAATATCTAATAAATAAGTAAGGCAACCTGAGAGTTGTATCTGATCATTATCTGCAATATTGGCCTTTTCTTCCTGCTCCTTTAGATAGGTGTAGTCCCATTACACTACAAATGAATATTCCTTTTTTGTGCATCCAACAATATAGTGATGATACTCTAGCATCTTTACATCTCTTACAACACTTTATTTTGCAGACAACTCCAAGGTATTGAATTCATTTGTTCATCTTACAGCCTGTGTGCTTTTTAAAAAAAAAATCCATTAACTATCTAATGGAATTCTACCTTAAACTTTTAAAATATCTGTCATCAGTTGGTGACTTCTATCAGTTGTATTTTGTCAAATGTGTAGATAAGGAGGGGACGAACAAGGCAAAGGCTTAAGTCTTCTGCAGCACACCAATTTACATACATACAGGTTTGCAGTGTGGTTTTTTCTCCCCCTTTTGTCTGCTGTAGAGCCCCCTGAGCTTTTCAGCTTCATTTCTCACAAGACTGCACAATTGTAAAAAAGTAGGTACTCTGACTGATGCCCATTAGTTTCTTATTATTTAGAAAGTGGAAAGATAAAGCAGAGAATGATTTCAGAATTCCTTATCAAAGTGAGCTAACTTGGTTTAATGAGTGTTAAGCAGTAATATGGGCATTGCTTTGTTTTTTGGAATAATAATGAGATGTTGGACAAGGTGCTTGTGAATACAGGAAAGAATATGACCAGCAGTCCTTTCACTGCATGCCTCTGTTTAGTGCAATATTGAGTATAAAAAGGAAAAATTCACTGTGTTAGTTGACAAGCAGTATTCTTCAGAGACCTCAGAAAGCAGAAAGTGCAATTCTATTGAAATTGTGACCCTGGTGATCTGAGGACTTTTTTCAAGTTTTGGGGCTTCTTTGCTATTCTGGAAGGCTTATTTCAGAAGATGTCAATAGGTATCAATGAGCCTAACGAGTCCTCAGTGATAAATGGCATGGATTTAGAAATTCACAGGTCTTGGGAAGTGTGGAATAGAATTCATGACCCTGGCCTCATTATCTGAGCTTACTTCTTACAACTATTACCTTTCCATTGCATTTTCCACCTGAAGCCCTTGCCTCACTTTTACAGTGTTCTTTGTTCTTAATGTCAATAAGAAAAGGGTAGTATTTTGCACATGTAAGCATTAAGGTCCCAATCACATACATCACTTGCTTAAGATGACTCAATCAGTCAAAAATGAAATTAGGAATAACCAAGTTTTCCTGGCTGAGAGGCCAGGAAGTTTTGTTAACATCCTAAATACTGTTATCTCAAATCTTAGTAAATGACATCAGCCACCATTTATCAAGTGCTCATGCTAACACCATGATAATGAGACTTGATTCCTCTCTTTCTTTAATGTCCCACACCTGATGAATAAGTCTAGTTGGTTCTACCTGCACATATATTCTGAAACCACTGCTCAATTCTCTACCACTACCACCTTTGTCTAAGCAACCATCCGCTGTCTCATGGGCAACTACAGTCGTTTCTTGACTGATCTCCTCATGTTTATCCTTTCACAGTCTATTCTTCACAAAGAAGGCAAAATGATCTTATGAAAACAGGAATCAGATCATCTCGCTTCCCTACTCAGTAATCATATTTATGTTACACCCAAATTTCTCTCATGTTCTACCAGGCTGTATGTGATCTGGTCCCTCCAACTCCTCCACCTCACATCCTGCAGTCAGACGCCAGTCTCACTGACTTTCTTGTCCTTGCTTGTTCCTGCTTCAAGGTTTTTAGACTTACTATGCATTCTTCCTGGGACACTCTTTCTCCCAGAACTCCTATTATTTCATCCACGTCTCTGTCAAATATTGTAATTGCCTAACAGGTTCATCTTGCTTGCTGTACAGATAAAACCAATCCACTGAGAGCAGTATTGTGGTAGGAAAAGTTCAATAGTTGCAGGGCTAGCCAAGTGAGAGGATGGGAGTAATTACTCAAATCAGCTGCCCTGAAAGCTTGGAGGTTAGAGTTTTTCAAGATAGTTTCATGGGCAGGGGGCTAGGGAATGGGGAATGCTGATTGTTTGGGAATGAAATTATAGAGGTGTGGAAAACTGTCCTCATGTGCTGAGTCAGCCTCTGAGTCGGGACCACAGGTCTGCTTGAGTCATGAGTCATGGGTCTAAGTGGAGTCAGTCAGTTGAAAAGTCTGAAAAACATCTCAAAACACCAATCTTAGGCTCTACAACAGTGATGTTATCTATAAGAAAGATTGGGAAAGTCACAAATCTTGTAACTTCTGGCCACGGGACTCCTGAGCAGTAAGGGATTGTAGAAAAGCAAGCTAAGAAACAATGGCTGGTAATCGTTTAACTACACCTGTATTTTAGCAGAATTCAGGCCTCTTAATCTTATCACCTTTCAGTAGATTTACAAAACAAGGCAGGGAGGGTCAGTTTTAGGGAGGAACTATTATCATCCTTGCTTCAAAGTTAAACTGTAAGCTAAATTCCTTCCATGGTTAGCTTGGCCTACACCCGGCACTGAGTGAGGACAGCCAGCCTGTGAGAATAGACGCAAGATGGAGTCAGCCATGTTAGATTTCTATGACTATCTTAATCTTTGCAAAGGAGCTTTCAATATCACCTCTTCAGATAGGCCTGAGCTGACTCTTTACCATGACCAACTTTATTTTTCTTCTTAGTGCACTTATCACTATGAGACATTATATATATATATAATATAATATATATATAATATAATATATATAAAATATAATATATATATATAATATAATATATATATATAATATAATATATATATATATATATATATATATAATTTTTTTTTTTTTTTGAGAGACAGAGTCTCACTCTGTTGCCCAGGCTGGAGTGCAGTGGCAAGATCTTGGCTCACTGCAACCTCTGCCCGCCGTGTTCAAGCAATCCTCTTGCCTCAGCCCCCAGTAGCTGGGATTACAGGCATGTGCCACCATGCTCAGCTAATTTTTGTATTTTTAGTAGAGATGAGGTTTCACCATGTTGGCCAGGCTGGTCTTGAACTCCTGACCTCAGGTGACCCACTCGCCTCAGCCTCCCAAAGTGCTGGGATTACAGGCGTGAGCCACCATGCCTATATATATTTTGGCCTGGCCACTATATATATTTTTTACATATATAATGTTTATATAGTTTTATATATGCTTTGAATATATGTGCTTTCATATTTATTACATATAATAAAAAAGTTTATACATTTATTATTATAATTCACATTTATTTAATAAGTATACTTATATATAAATTAAAATTTACATTTAAATTATTTAAAATACATTTGTATATATAAATACACACACACACATTTTCTCTCTCTCCCACTAGATGATTAATTCCACTGAGTCAGAGATTTGGTATTTTTACTGCTAACTTCCATGCCTGGTATAGTGCATAGCACATAATAGGTGCTCAATCAGTAGTTGTTGAATGGATGGATGGTTATTCCCTTAAGACAAATTTCTAGAGGGAGACTTTCTTGGTGAAATGATATATTGTTTAACAATAGTTATACTACTTTTCCACTCCACCAAGCGTAGATGCCTATATTGTATCTGCCCCACTTATTGTAATTTCTAAATCTTTGCCACCTCTCAGAGGCAGAAAATTAAACTTCTTAGTGGCCTTAACTCAAGCAACTTAATAAACCAAGACACACATTATCAAAAACAAAAATGCAAAGAAATTTTTATCTCATATAGGGAATCAGAGACCTCCTTCTGAGTATCCATTAATTCTTCTGGGAAATCAGACAAGACCTGAAAATTCAAATAAAACAACACCTACACAAAATTTTTCTTAAAATGAACTTTTGAAAACTATTGTCGTTTGCTTTCTTAGGTTACATGCAAAGTTCCAACTATAGGGGAGGAAAAAATAATTTTCTCTCCTTCTGAGTTCTTGGTTGGGACAGATTCCTGTAACAAAAGACACATTAACATGAAAACAAAGTTTATTAACATGTACACCTCATGTATTGATGGGAGATACCCAGAGAAATGAGTAAATCTCCAAGAGGTGACTTTGAATTCAGGCTTAAATATAATCTTAAGCTATAACAAATAAAGAAGGGTGTGGGGAGGCCAGTTATGAGGAAGTGACTAGGAAAAGCACAGTAAACAAGGGTAAGGTTTTTTATGTGAATTTAAATCAGTGCCTTCTCCATTTACTAAGAGTGTCTAGAGGCTAGAGTCATTCCCTCTTTTCTTGGTAGAGTGAGGGAGACACCCCAACAGATAGAGTTTTTTTTTAATAGATGTATACTTCTCTTACAAAAGAATAACTTCTACTCTGTTTTCAGAGCTTCTCCTGTGGCAGCTACAGGGATGGCATACTCTAGGCCTGCTACACAATCATTAAAGAACCACATCAAAGCAGACTTATTTATCTGGTTCTCTACAAAATGTGCCTGTAATATTCTGTATTAGTCCGTTTTCATGCCACTGAAAAAGGCAATTTACAAATGAAAGAGATTTAATGGACTTACAGTTCCACATGGCTGGGTAGGCCTCACAATCATGGCAGAAGGCAAGGTGGAGCAAGTCATGTCTTACATGGATGTCAGCAGGCAAAGAGAGAGCTTGTGCAGGGAAACTCACCCTTATATAACCATCAGATCTCATGAGACTTACTCACTATCACGAGAACAGCATGAGAAAGACCTGCCCGCATGATTCAATTACCTCCCTCTGGGTCCCTCCCACAATACATGGGAATTCAAGATGAGTTTGGGTGGTGACACAGCCAAACCATATCATGTGGTATGCTTTCTATGGCATCATGTAACTTAGATATACAAAGATATTACCATCCATTCCCCTTTAGT
This sequence comes from Macaca nemestrina, assembly GCF_043159975.1. Taxonomy (NCBI): domain Eukaryota; kingdom Metazoa; phylum Chordata; class Mammalia; order Primates; family Cercopithecidae; genus Macaca; species Macaca nemestrina. The sequence continues at coordinate 77,382,403 of NC_092135.1, read as the reverse complement.
CAACAAGACATTCAAGAAGGTATTTCTAAAACTAAGCATTCTTAGTCTAATATTCTTAACACAGAAGAGCAATAAGAGCACTGGCTCAGGGTTCAGGAAGCCTTTGTTTGAATCCATGCTCTACCATTTATTAATTGAATGACTACAGGCAAGTTATTTGTTCTATTTAAGCCTTGGGGATTTTTCTTTTTAAACAATTGGGGTTATCATAAGACAACATTTAGGGAGTGAAAAGCATGCCACAACCTGAAAGATGACTTGTGATATGTATATCTGACAAAGGACTCCTTTTCAGGCTATATTTAAATAATTCCTATAAATCAATAATGAAAAAGCTGACAACCCAGTTTTAAAAGTGGGCTAAAGATACGAACAAACACTCACAAAATATACAATTGGCCAATAAAAAAACGAAAAGAGCTCATTATCACTAGCCATTGGGAAAATACAAATTAAAACCACAATAAGATACCACCACGCCTCCACTAGAATGGCTAAAATCAAAAGGACCGACAATACTGATACCATGAATTAGACAAGATGTAGAACAATTGGAATTTTCATACATTGCTGATAGAAATATATGTTGGTACAATCAGTTTGGAAAACTTTTCAGAATCTCCTAAAGCTAGATATGAATATCTTGTGGCCCAATAATTCTACTGTGTATATATACATAACAAAAATGAGTATTTATGTCTACCAAAAAACACTTAAAAGAATGTACATAGTAGAATTATTCAAAATGGCCAAAAACTGAAAACATTTTAAATTTTCATCAATAGCAAAATAGGTAAATAAATTGTGGCATACTCATACAATGGAATACTACCCAGCACTGAAAAAATATCCTTCTATCTATAATAATATAGACGAATCTTACAGACATAATGTTGAGTGAAAGCAGCCAGATACAAAATAAATATATTGTGTGATTTCCTTATATGAAGCTTAAAAATAGATAAAACTGATCTAGGTTAATAGAGGGGTTATCTTTGGGGGAAATCTCAACTAGTAGAGGTTCAAGGGAGCTTCTGGGGTGGTGAAAACACTTGATCATCAGGTGTATTGTATCTATGTGCTATTGTATCTATATACATACATTAAAATGTATTAAATTTATATATGTTATAATATATGCTATACCTCAATTAAAAGAAAAAGAAAAATGTTTAAAAGTACAGAGAGTAACAATTTCTGTCTCATTATAGTGTTTGAAAAATAAATTAGATAATGACTATAAATTCTTAAAATAGTGATTTGTCTATAGTGAGTGCTCAGTTACTACGAGTGGTTGATTTGTGATTATTATTGTTACGTTTACCATTATTGTAAGATACAATTGCCTGGAACGGCCATTAGGCTAGTATTTTTGCTCTGCATAAAGCAAATTTTCAAATAATGACTGCAATACTGATTTCAGTGTTCAAGAACAATGCTTCAATCAACTTAACATTATTAGGATGTATAAAAGAAAGTTTATTATTACTGTAAAGTTTTTTACTCTAGTGTACAATGTTTTAACTCTTAAAACTGTAAGGTTTAGGCTGGGTGCGGTGGCTCAAGCCTGTAATCCCAGCACTTTGGGAGGCCGAGACGGGCGGATCACGAGGTCAGGAGATCGAGACCATCCTGGCTAACCCCGTGAAACCCCGTCTCTACTTAAAAATACAAAAAACTAGCCAGGTGAGGTGGTGGGTGCCTGTAGTCCCAGCTACTCGGGAGGCTGAGGCAGGAGAATGGCGGTAAACCCGGGAGGTGGAGCTTGCAGTGAGCTGAGATCTGGCCACTGCACTCCAGCCTGGGCAACAGAGAGAGACTCCGTCTCAAAACAAACAAACAAACAAACAAAACTGTAAGATTTTTGTTTCCTTTCAGAATAATAAAAATTTTTTAAATTACATTGAGATACAAAGCATCATTAATCTTATGAAACAATATTCATCTGTTTTAGTGATAAAATAAATACCAATCAAATTAACAATGAGATACCATATTATGTCTGTTGGATTGGTAAGGGCAATGAATAATTAGGCTGATAAAGGTACAGGGAAGCCACGATCTTTTATGACACTCCTAAGAGTATTCATTTGTATGACCATTCTGGAGGGCAATTTGGTATATGCATCAAAAGCTCAGAAATGTACACAATCTTTGTCCCAGCAATTTCTCTTCAAAGTTCATGTCCTGAGGAAGTTATCAGATGAGTTTTCAGAGATGTCTGCTTATAATACTGTTTATGTAACTGGTTTATTGAATGTATGAATTCAATGAGGTACAAACATGATAGCCTATACAGGGTTGCTTAACAATGCAGTGTTGCTTGACAATGCAGATACATTCCAAGACATGCATTTTTAGGCTATTTTGTCATTGTGCAAACATCATTCAGTGTATAGTACTCACACAAATCTAGGCAGTACAACCTACTACAGGCCTAAGCTAAATAGTTTACACTAGTATTAGTTCCTTCTCACATTGTTAATAAAGACATACCCGAGACTGGGTAATTTTTTTTTTTTTCTGAGATGCAATCTCGCCCTATCGCCCAGGCTGGAGTGCAATGGCACTATTTCGGCTCACTGCAACCTCTGCCTCCTGGGTTCAAGAGATTCTCCTGCCTCAGCCTCCCAAGTAGCTGGGATTACAGGCACGTGCCACTACGCCTGGCTAATTTTTTTTGTATTTTTAGTAGAGATGGGGTTTCATCATGTTGGCCAGGCTGGTCTCATACTGACCTCAAGTGATCTGCCTGCCTCGGCTTCCCAAAGTATTGGGATTACAAGTGTGAGCCACTGCGCCTGGCCGAGACTAGATAATTTATAAATGAAAGAGGTTTATTTGACTCACAGCTCAGCATGGCTGGGGAGGCCTTAGGAAACTTACCACCATGGTGGAAGGGGAAACAAACATGCCCTTTTTCACATGGTGGCAGCAAGGAGACGTGCCAAGTGAAAGGGGGAAAAAACCCTAATGAAACCATCAGATCTCATGCGAACTCACTCACAATCATGAGAACCAGCAGCATGGAGGTAACTGCACCCATGATTTAATTACCTCCCACCGGCTCCCGCCCATGACATATGGAGATTATGGGAACTACAATTCAAGATGAGTCTAGGTGGGGACACAGCTAAACCATATGAACTATTTAGCTCCTACACTACACACCTATATAGCAGGTTACTGTACTAAACACTGTAGGCAATTGCAACACAATGATAAGCATTTGTGTATCTAAACATAGGAAAGGTACCATAAAAATATTGTATAAAAGATAAGAATGGCATACCTGTATAGAGCATTTACCATGAATGGAACTTGTAGAGGTGGAAGTTGCTTTGGGTGAGTCAGTGAGTGAGTGGTGAATGAATGTGAAGGCCCAGGACATTCCTATACACTTACCATACTAGAATGTTACTGTAGACTTTATAAGCACTATATACTTAGGCTACGCTAAATTTATTTTTAGAAAATTTCTTTATTCAGTAATAAATTAACCTCAGCTTAATGTAATCTTTTTACTTTATAAACTTTAAACGTTTTTAAACTTTTGACTTTTTTGTAATAACACTTAGCTTAAAACATAAACACACTGCAGAGTGCTACAAAAATTCTTTATATTCTTATTCTCTAAGCTCTTTTCTATCTTTAAATTTATTTATTTAACTTTTAAAAAAACTTTTTTTATTAAAAACTATGACACAAACACCCATATTAGCCTAGGCCTACACAGGGTCAGGATCATTAATGTCACTGTCTTCCACTTACACATCTTAACCCACTGGAAGGTCTCCAGGCGCAACTACACGCATGGAACTGTCATAAATGATAACAATGCCTTCTTCTAGAATACCTCTTGAAGAACCTGCCTGAGGCCATTTTACAGATAACTTTAATTTTTTTCATAAATGGAAGGAGTACACTCTAAAATAATTATTATAAAAAGCATAGTATAGTAAATATATAAACCAGTAACACAGTCATTTATTATCATTATCAAGTATTATATCCCTTACATAACTGTGTGTGCTATACTTTTATACAACTGGTAGCACAGTAGGTTTGTTCACACCAGAATCACCACAAGCACATGAGTAATGTGTTACACTACAACATCATGACAGCTACCACACCTCTAGGCAATAGGAATTTTTCAGCTCCATTATAACCTTATGGGACCACCATTGTGTATGCAGTCTATCATTGACTGAAATGTCATTATGTGACACATGACTGTATATTCTATTGAATCTCCCTTTCTCATTCCTCAAAGACATTGTCAAATATCAGAAAGTCTGGTCCTATTTGAAACTTTAGGCTCTTATCCAGTTGAACCCTCCCTTTTTTCTGGCTCAGGTTGAACCACGAAAAGGGGCATGGTCTGCTCTTTCTTCCGTGTTCCAAGCTTTCTGATTCTTGCTCCTTCCATCGTTAGGGATAAGAGGAGGAATTAGAGGAGAAAAAAGGGCAAATGCTTTTGTACTTAATGACATTTATGGTTGTCCTCTGAATGGCAGATGTCCAGATGCTGTCTGACTCTCAGGGACAACGTGTGAATTCTTCATAAGGTTGGTTCCCTGACCTCTTACAACCCTTCCTCAGCTTATGCCACTAAAGGCCCACCCTTCAGCCTCTTGCTGCCAAGGTCCTAGTGATCAGACTTCCTATGTTGGGCACTAACAACATGATTTGAGCCAGGCTACCTTTCAAAGCATCCTATTGGCCCAAAGAAATCTTATTCAACCTTGACATGCCAAACTGAGATTATAGGTTCTTCTCCTTCTTACCTTTCTTGCTCCAACCCCATCTCCCTTCAACCACAAGTGAGGAACAGATTGCCAAGACCTGCAGTAGTCTAACTAGGGAATGAAATCCCAGTGTCCCCTTCTTACCTGCATTTCTAGCTTTATTAGTTTGGGATTCAGAAGCTCCCAACCAGACCAGAAATTCATGACTCCAGTGAGTCCTCCAATCTTCAGACTACTTTATAAGGCCTAGACAGGTGGGTGATAGGGTGCTGGTAGCTGGACCAGTTCTACTAAATCTTATAAAGGACTGTGTTGGGGGTTTCTGAGGGACTTTCTCTAACATGCTATAATACTAAATACCAGTTGCTTTCAATTCTCAGTTGTGTCCTTCATTGAGGCCACAGAAGTCTCGTTCAGTATCCTTTAAACATTAACAAAAATGCAAACCGGAGATAACCAAAATATCAAAAGAAAACTGTTGAATATAGTACATTCATATAAATAAATATAATTTGGTGTTAGAAATCTTAATCCAGTTCTGCATTTATTGACATGGAAATGTTCTTGATTTATTCCTAAGTGAAAAATATTAGTTATAGAACAGTATGTTTCTGTATATTCATATTTGCTATTATGTAAAAAATAGTATAGAGTAATATATACCAAAATATCATAATGCTAGGTCAAAACTATTGCCTGTGAGTCAAATATTGCCTGCCACCTATTTTCATAAGTAAAATGTTACTGGATCACAGCCATGCCAGTGGCCGCTTTTCTGCTACAAAGCAGAGTTGAGTAGTTACAACAGAGACAGTATAGCCACAAAGCTTAACGTGTCTTCTGGAGCTGTATAGAAAAAGTTTACCAACTGTTATTGTAGATGATAGAATCATAAGTAATTTTAATTTTTTAAAATGTTTGTCTGACTTCATTTTTTAAATTTTCTGCAGAGAGCATACATTTATTGCATAAAATATGTATCTATTATTAAACCACTGCATCCTGATTAGAAAATCTTATTACATTGGTAAAATTAAACTCAAAAGCAAATCTTACAAGTCAAATAATAAAAATTTGATTACAGCTTTCAAAGTTCTAATTCAAAATATAAGACCTACATTGTAGGTAGAATATTAATTTTTTATTGTTTTTTAAATTAAGACCTATGAATGGACATGACTCTTCCATATGCCAACAGGATTGGTTTCTTAAAACTTCTTTTTAGAGCTTCTGGCATGTTCTTTTTGTCTTAGCATATTAGTCTTCTGAGGCTGCGTTTGAGTAATGTAGTGCTAAGTTTGATTAATAAGGTGGATTAATTTGAGTAAAGATTTTGGAGTAAGAAATAAGGGTGATACATTTTGAAGACTGATTTTCTTTACATGGCTTATGAACTGGACATAAAAGGAGTATCAAAGAAAAGAGTTTTCAAGTGTTTGGAGCTTTGGAAAATAAATGAATCGGTATGGAACTTCCCAAGGACACTACTTGGAAGAAATAAATTCACTTGGATGCATAAATTATGTATATTTGTTACAACGAACAATTCTGATGTAGCTAAGCAAATTCTGCTTCAAAATCCTGTAGGATAAAACCTTATAAATGTGTTTGAGTAATCAAGAAATAATTAGGACAGTCAGAAAACCTGCTAATTAACATTAGGTGAGGGAATACTTGAAAATGGAATCATCTTAACCAGAAGTTCCAGAAGACATGCATCTTTATTAAAAGAAACAGAAGTAAACAGTACATGAATTAAACTTTCAAATACACAAAGAGGTTTTTAAAATACCAGGAAGGAATGAGGAATAAAACAATGGATTTTCATTAAAATATCAAGCAATTAAGATGAGAAATAATAAAATTAGGCTTTGAAGTTTAGACGTTTGCATATTGAGAAAGAATGCCACTATTCAAATATATAAATACATCAGTGACTTTTCAAATTTTAGGATCTGTTTTATTGACTAGATAGTATCTATCCAATAACAGAATTTCCTGAATAGAGTAAAATCATATACACATTTCCAAAGTCAATATTTTTCCTTAATATTCTCAAAGATTAAGACTCTGGCCTATCTGAGAAAAAAATTTAAAACATAATTTATCTGAATTTTAGATCATGTAAGTGTTAAACATACCATACATCTCAATTTTAAAAGGGAAGTGTCTGCCCTTAGTATATATTTTAATAGTTTTAAGATATTCTCTGCCTTCTGGCTCAATTGACCTCTATAATAATATCTCCCATTATACTTGTTGCCAGCTCTATGCTCAACTACCAAGTATTCACCAACAAAACCCCAAGATTTCTAATACCTAGGTATTTCCTCATGTTTCTGCTTCTAACCATTCACTTCCCACTCATTTTCAACCCTATTCTATGCTTATCTAAATCTGACCTTCAAAACCTTCAAAATGCCACTTCCTTAATGAAAAATGTCTCATTCTTCCCAAGCAGAAGTAATCATTTTCTGCTCTATGCTCTCATGCCTCTTACCAGTTTCTGTTGTAAATTAGAGATCTTTGAATGACTGTCTCATTTTCTCTTGCTATGCTGTAATTTTCTCATAGTACATACTTACTTTATTTACTATTCTCTTTAGTGTCTAGCACATTGTCAGCAATTAACATATTGTTAATATGTACTTGTTAATTCACAAATTACCTCTCTGAAAACAAGATATGAAAAGGAAATATTTTTCTTAAAGAAATAGGAACAGAGAAAATATATAATTTTATACATCTTCTCAATATAACCTAAATCAAATGATTGTTGAACAGGATAGATATTTTCACTTATGCCAAATAAATATACTTTAAAAACTAACCTACAATTGTAAAACGAAGCAACTGCTATTTCACATCTAGGGTGACTGTTGTATACTTTTATGTCACTAGTGATATATTAAGTCCTCCTTTGATGCTGAAATATTAGTGTACCACAGACCGATCAGTTAGAGAAAACATCATGCTCATTTATACCACTTACTAATCCGTGGGACATTATTTAATTTTGAAAAGGCTCGGTTTCCTCATCTTTAAGATAGGAATAATCATTTTGAGCCTTACCTATTTCACAAGTTTTCTGTGAGAGCTAATAAGACAATGTAAGTCATAGCACTTTGTAAACTGTAAAGTTCTATATAAATGTAAGGGTTTATGAGGGACATTAGTATAAGGGACATTATTAGTAATATGAGGGAATGAGTGAGTCAATGACTGAAACAGGTCAGATTCTTTTAGATCGAATTCATATGAAATGCTTGAAGCAAGGAAAGATTTTGGTATGTAATAACTTTAATTTTCATCACAAGAAACTGAGTAATTCCAAATATTAAGATTACTGAATTATTTTGCTGCTTTATGAGTTCTGTAAGATTGCAGATTCAATCTGAGGGATCCTTATAGATGAGAGGGTTCCAGGCCTAAAATATTCTCCAATCTAATTTGCTGACTATTACCAATTAGGAAGAATGATTTTATGTCCTTCTCTCACACTGTAGAGGTCAGTTTAATAAAAGTCTAAGACCTTTTCCATCATATTTCATGTCGTCCTGAAGTTTTAGTACACTCACTGAAAGGGAATATGGAATGTGCCACCTAAGGGTTTAAAAGGATCTCTGCATTCATTTATTCTAAGTAACACCCAGATTTGAAATCCCTCCATAGCACCCTGGCTGTGTCTAGTCTCAACCTGAATGGATCCAACTGAAAAAAAAAGATGGAAATCAACAACTGATTCCTAAATCAATTAGGCTTTTCTTTATATAATATTTTAGTAGAAATATGATCTCCCATCATTTGCAATGTGTCCTAAAAGCTTAGGTTTACCTATATACAGAACCTTGTAACATACACACAGAAACACACACCACATTGCTGTTGCCTAGTCTCTCCTTCCCTCTTAGTCTTCTAGGCCAATGGTATACAATTCCAAATTAGCTAGGGCAATTAGCAAATATATTCTCAGATTTCATTCCCTTTCTCTCTTCATGAGAGTTAATCAGCATATCTATAGACATTTTCTAAAAGTACCAGCTCTACTAGGATTAAATGTTTGATGGATTTTGCTGTTGCTTACAAAGCCCCAGTTTCTTTCCCAAAGGAGTCACTGAACAGAGACTGTCTTGAATAGCAAATGAACCTCAATGAGTTAGATTCTGTTAAAGTCACTCTGACGCTCATAGCCTACACATGGGCCTTGAGGATTATAAGCATTTAGTAGCTACATGATCAAACTGCCAAAGTGTCTTCAAATGACTTGGCTAATCTTCATATTGTGCTTATGGTTAATGTCATTATTTAAAACTTTTGATTTAGACTGGCAGTAATTAATAAGCATAATGAATGGAATCTTGGTCTCTTATATTTTGGCTAAATTGCATTGCCATCCACAGAGCAGCAAAAACTTAGCTAATCATAACCAAAATTAACCATGTTTCTTCTATCCCACAATCCAAAGCTAAAATTTTAGCTTGGTATACAAATTAAAGTTTAACTTATCTCTGTCATAATTAAATGTAAGTAGTCAAATGAAACTAACATGGCCTAATGGCTTATTTCATGTTACCTTCATATCATGTAATTGTATCAGAGGGTAGGTGGTTTTGTTTAATAATAAAGAGTTCCTTGTAGCATAATTTACAACTGAAGGATGTCAGATAGAAACTTACCTTCTCCAAGTGGGAGAACAAAGTCATTTTTCATAAGTCATCCTTATCTTGGGATGACCTAATATCAAACTGATGGCATAGTGTTCTGTTTGATTTAAACATAGAGGTTGATTTAACCTTTATAAACTGAAATCTATGCTGCAATAAAAACTTCACATAAGAATCAAATTTCTATTTTTAATTCCTTTATGGTGATTTATCTTTGTTTATATGATATATGAGGCTTCAATAAGATCTGTCTGTGTTTCTCTTAGAAGATAAAGGGAAGTTAAAAGCCAGCAGTTCCAGTCAGCCGTCAAGCTCTGAAAGTGGCTCATTTCTCCTCAAATCTGGCACAACACCCCTGCCACCTGGAGCCGCCACTTCTCCCTCCAAGAGCACAAATGGAGCTGCCGGTACTGTTGTTGAATCAGAAGAAGAAAAAGCCAAAAAATTACTTTATTGTTCACTATGCAAAGTGGCTGTGAACTCCCTGTCACAGCTGGAGGCACACAACACAGGTTAGCAGCTATCTTTTGCATTTAAATAATGTTTATAATGAAACCCAACTTTTCCCATCAGAATACCATATCTTTTGTTGTTCAGACCTTAGGGTTGTTCAATGCTTCTCTACTTTTTTGATTCAAAAGAGTGATTTTAGAAGAGTATGATCATATGACTTTGCAACTAGCAAGACAAAAGCAGCTTGGAGATCAAACTTGTCCTATTCTTTATTTTCCTAAAAACATCTAATACTGTCTAAAACTCATTTTGATGAAGTGACAGAGATGAAGATAAATATTTATGCACAGTGTTCACTGCAATACACTTAAAAGAGAAAAAAAATGGAAACAACCTAAAGCCCACCAGTAGGGAAATACTGAATAAATTATAGTAACCCAATATGATATATGTTAATCAGCCATTAAAACATAATGATCAGAAAATATGTACATGATTTGTTATGTGAAATTTTTAGGATATTTAATTAGTATGATCCCCATTTTGAAAAAAATTTTTAGTACATTAAAAAAAGAATCTGACAAGAAATACCCTAAAATGATAATAGTGGTTACCTCTGAGTAGTGAAAACATGAGTAATCTTTATTTTCTTATGTTTCTCTATATTTTCTGTATTATATACTCTTACATTTTTCCATTTTTTACAATAATGTGTTAAACTAAAAATCAGCATTAAAGTGATCATTTAAAAAAAGCATTGGGAATTTTAGCCTGCAGGTAAAATTCTCAAGGATAAGAAAACAAAGAGCTTTGTATAATTCTTGGATAGCTATTTAATATGTGTCCTTTCTTTCTTAGGATCTAAACACAAGACCATGGTTGAAGCTCGTAATGGGGCTGGTCCAATTAAATCCTATCCTAGACCTGGATCAAGATTAAAGATGCAGAATGGCAGTAAGGGGTCAGGACTACAGAACAAGACATTTCATTGTGAAATCTGTGATGTTCATGTTAACTCAGAAATTCAACTCAAACAGGTAACGTATCCTGAATTAGTAAACATTGTTGTTTGAGGCCACCACTTGACTGTGTATCTTTTCATCTATAGAATGGTTTTTACCGTGCTCACGGTTAAGTTGACTAACTTTTGTAGGATGCAAACAATATGCAACATACAGGTGCTACGTGGAAGAAAAAGTCAGTATGAAATATTTGAGCATCTACTGTTACTATATGTCAGGTTCCAGGCTAGATGTTGGAGAGACAGGAACAGTAGTCACTGGAGCCTACAGTTGAGCAGGAGCTTCTGGTAAGGTGAGATGATAAGCCTGTCTTCCAAAGGCTCAAAATCTGATTAGAGAGAGAGAAACTCATCAGTAACAGTGTTAATACCAGGCAAAATCTGATAAGGGCTATAGAGAACAGGAGACAGACAGAGAAGCATTACAATTGAGGGAGGAGTAAGTTTTAATTTAGAAATCATAATGATTTTACCCACACCATCGTGGAACTATGGACCTAGAGTTGGCAATGGAGAAAACAGCTACCTAGAAATAAATTTTACATGGAATAAGACTCACATTTCAATTCAGCTAATGCATCAAACTTTTTTCAGCACATTTCTAGCCGAAGGCATAAAGATCGAGTTGCAGGGAAACCACTGAAGCCAAAATACAGCCCTTACAACAAACTCCAGCGGAGCCCAAGTATTCTAGCAGTAAGTTTACCTCACCTGCTCACCTGTTTTGTGGGGCAGCCTTGCTGGGTTGGGCAGCCACTGTGGGCACGGAGGGCGTAGAGTCTAATGGTCATGAAAGGTTTCGAATTTAAATAGCCCTCACAGACAGAAGTTTTAGATTGAACTGCTTAGTTCTGCTATAGGACAACTTACTTAGAAAACAGAAACTGAACCTCTTTAACAGCTAATATGTTACTCTTTACCAAGTTATTTTCAAAAGACTATCCTCTTTAGCATATAAAGTCAAGTCTCAAGAACAAGGACAAATGATGCCTCAGGAATCCTGGGATGTTGAACTTGGAAAGAGGGATTTCTTTCATAAAACAAAACTCCATCCATTTAATTTAATATCCTCATGCTTTCTGTTTTTTGGTTTTTGTTTTTTAATATGGCATGAGAAGGTAAAGCAGTGTCCGTATGGTGTGCTCTCTCCATTCTAGCAGGCATGTTGGTAATTAGCCTGTTATGCTCTCAATATGTGCTATTTTCAGTGTCTTTGCAAAAACACCTAGGGACTCCAGCAATAAGTGTCATATAAATACCAAGATGGATAGATTTCACAATCTCCCTGGGACTGGGCCCAGTGCAGTGTTCAGTCTGAGGATGAAGCTAAACTTGTCCAGCTGGAGGCAATTCTGAGATTACCTTCCAGCTTCTCCAAAGCCTCTGTCTGACGCTGCAAGCAGGTGTTACCTGCATTAAGCAAATCCAGCTTGCAAGGCTCCTCCTGATTGCAAGAGAGAGAAATTAAGGATTGATTTCTTCACAGGAGGATTCCATCCTGGCATTCCGTTGAATAGAGAGTTTCTAGCCCACTTGCAATCATTCTCAACAACAGAAATTTGATTTAGCTGTGATTTTTCAAGGCCTACTCATTAAGTAGCCAGTGACAGAGGTGTGAACTGACTGTTTCCTTGACTCTTCAGGGTCCCTAAAGTACTGAACTCATTACCTAACTTCAATGCAGCTTATCCCAGAGAAGGGAAGGATCACACATATTCTTAAAAAACAAAACAGAACTCTCCAGGCCTCATCGTGGTTTAAGACAAGCCTGAATTTTGAATTGAACTTCATCACCTAAGCAGGAAACTTCTGGGCATGTATTTTTCCTGGTGAGCAGCAGCATAAAATAGCTTTAGAATTTATTCAGAGGCCTTTCCCTGTGCCCTAGCACACCGGAGCAAAGACCACCAAATAAAAGAAAGCTGTGCCATGAGCCACTGAAACCAGCATTGTGAACGTAATCATTTCTCGACTTCTGAGGGTGAAGATTTTCAAAATTTAAGACTTCTTAATCTTGGTGTTTTACTTATGAAAAGATACCTGTGGTGCGGTTATTCAAAAACAGTATCTCCACCCCATTCCTGGTTTTCTCCCTCCCTTAGGCAAAACTTGCATTCCAGAAAGATATGATGAAGCCTTTGGCCCCAGCCTTCCTGTCCTCACCTCTCGCAGCGGCAGCCGCCGTGTCCTCTGCGCTGTCACTCCCACCACGGCCCTCCGCCTCGCTCTTCCAAGCTCCAGCCATTCCTCCAGCTCTTCTGAGGCCTGGACATGGGCCCATCCGCGCCACTCCTGCCTCCATCCTCTTTGCTCCGTACTAACGTCAGCAAACCCCAAGACGTTTGAGGCCAGTAGGAAGTTGAGAAAGAAAGCCACAAGGATTCAGCAAGTTAAGCAGTTTGTGTTGCAGCACCCCCATTCACTCACAAAATGCAGCCTACCACCCAGCTCCCCAATTCCAAAGAGAAACACATCACTAGATTCACGAGGGCTTTTAGAGACCGCTCCTATAATTTAGTAATCTGAGCAGCATAGGTTTTATCTCCCTACTTCCTCCCCGCCACCCCTCCCTCGCCACCCCATTCAATTTGTGTATCTCAGATATTTGATTTCTTGAACATATATTGGTCAGAAAGAAAAAGAAAGAAAATCATTCTCTATTTTTCCATGGGTATGATCTGGCTTAAAACAATATGGAATATTTTCCTGACAGACTTGAAAACTAGGATCTTCCTCAGATGTCTGTAAATAACTCTGGTATCCAACTGAGTGTATTCTAGTGTGGAACAAAAATCAATGAACACAAGTGCTTACTTGTGGATACCATCTTACCAACGGATCACAAAGTTCTCTCTTTGGTGTACTGTTGTTGACAGGGATTGTGTACTGTTTCGACCCAAGTACTGTTGTATCCTGTGTAGTACTAGATCTGTATCTCTTGTCTGAATTAAACATTTTTAGTTGCTGTGTAAATGTTAGGAAGCAAAGTAGCTTTGAATTTTCTCTTTAAGAGAACAAAAGATAAAGTAATGTATTTTCTTTATTTCACATTTTATTTGGAGATATTTAAATGAAATAGAAAGCCATATAACATAGCTATAATTACTACCTGTTTGCTATTTTTGTTTAACTTATTTTGTAGCTTCCTCACTGGTTTGTGTTGCTAAGCAAACGTATACAAACAGAAAAAGAGCTTCCTAAATTGCACATTTTTGCACCTCTTGTGCATTCTGCAAGAAGACAATGAATCCATGTATTTCTATATAAGTATCTTCTTCATTTTTAACCTGTTTTCATTTGTAATGATGCTACATAATTTTGTGGCTCCCTAATGCAATAATGTACAGAAGATAAAAAATTTATAATTGAACAATTTGTCTTTCTGTTCACTGAATATATTGCAGGTCACGCTCCCATGCCCCCCTTTCTAAACCGATATCAACTAGACTGGAATGTTTGTGATATCAGGGGCAAGAGTTATCATAAAACAACAAAATAGAGTGAACTCTTTTAGAGCATCTATATCTGCAACCTGTAAATGGTAAAATGTCTGTGTATTTTTTTAAATGTACCTTTTCAATAAAAGTACAAAAAACAAAATCTGTTTGTATTTTCAATGTTTTTTTTTCTCCTGAGACACCTTCAATTTGAAATCATCTGATGAAAGACTTTTAGTAGGTGCAAAGATTGCTTCTTACATAGCATTTTTAGCTCTTGTTTGCAGCATGTTTGTCATGTTTATTCATTACTGTTCACAGCATCTGCATGAGGTGAAATTTTACTGCCATTTTCTCTCTGAATCTCCAATAAGTTGGGCCAAAGTTGTTGAGTTACCCAAAATCACAGTAGCAGCCTGCAAAAAACTTTGGACTAGAATTTTTTTTTAACTTACTGTGGGTCCTCTAAATCTCTAGTTCATCTTTTATTGATGTCCATGGCATTTATGATCTCTTTTCAGATAATTTTATTCCACTTCTCCTTTGCCTTCTCCAATCAGCACATCCTTCTTCCACCTCATTCTGTTGCTTTTAAATATAAAGATCAACATATCACTGTTTGTTCTGGTGAATTATTGCTGCTTACAAGACTGCTCTAAAACTTAGTAGCCTAAATATAGCCATTTGATAACTAGTTACATCAGAATTTCATGGGTCAATAATTCCAGCAGGGTTTGGCTGGGCTGTTCTTCTCTTCCCAGTGGCATCTAATAGAGTACTTTTGTTAGTATTCAGCTTTCAGGCAGGCTGGACTGGAGGGCCCAGGATGACTTCACTCCTATGTCTGCCCAGTCAAAAATGACTGGAAGGTTGAGCTTTACTGGAACAATCTACCAGAGGGCCTCCATGGGGCCTCCCCAGCATCCTCCTTGTTATCTCAGGTAGTTACATAGTAGCAGAGAGAACATTTTAAGAGTCCTGGGTAAAAATCAAAGCCTTCTTAAGAAATGGTGTTGAAACTCCCAGCACATCTTCTGCTGCATTCCATTGATCATGCAAGTCACTAAGACCAATTCAGATTCAAGAGGAAGAAAATTAGACATCATTTCTCAATATGAAGAAGAGAAAGAATTTGCCACCATCTTTAATCTACCACACTGTTACAGAATTTGGAGGGGAGTGGCTACAAAACCATTACAGATCCTGTTTCTTCCTACCCTACATGCAAAACATGTCAGTTTTTAAAAATGCGAATTAGGGTGGGACTTAGATTCTCATTTCTAAAAATTTAAGGCCAGTAGGTGGCAGTGTAGCTGTGATGCATGGCTTCATGACTTCCTCTATGAGTTTAGCTAACTGAAAATTGTTGGTCTTAATATTTTGGTCTTATAATCAGGTTTCTTTCAGACTCTAGTAAGATTTCAGTTTGATATTCAGAATTTGGCATTTTTAAGAAATATGACTCATTTGAAGTCTAACAATACTAGTTACACTTAACCTTGGTTGGACCTTCAGTCATGATTTATAGACAGCATGCCCTGAAGGAATTGTGTTTCCATTTAGCACTTTGGAGTACTTTTTATTTTTATTTTTAGGGACTTCAATGGCCATGATATTTTGTTTACCTTTCATTATCCTATATTTCATTAAAGCTTACTGCAATCCTCAAAAATTTATAAATGACAGTATTTAAATAGACTCAGGAATTTACTGATTAGATTTATAGAGTTAAGATTTGTTAAAATTACCATATGGAAGAAGTACAAAAGAATACCAGTTAATTAAAATGAATGCTTTCAAAAGAAGCCATGAACAACTTCAAGCACTTATTTATAAAACACTATTAAATGCATATATGTCATCATCCACCCTAATTCTGAAGTGCTAGTGTGGGTCAACCCTGGAAAGGATACACGTATTTGAACTAACACCTATTCCTATGCTATTTCTAATGAGAAAAGAGTGCCATTCTACTTCACTTATTGTGAAAGTTAAAAAACATACTGCTTCCTCTGACAGAGTCTAGTTCTGGTCTCTGTAGAATCAAAAAACTAGTCTCAGGTAGGGTTGCCAGATAAAACATAAACTACCCAGTTAAATTTGAATTTCAGGTAAACAATGAATAATTAAGATAAACAATGATAACATAATTCAGATAAACAATGATAAACAACGGATAAAGATTAAGTTAGCATCAAGGCCTATACACCTTGATGTTTTAAATAATTTGTAGTACAATATTGCACATAGCAGAAGTCTGTTTCATAAATACACATGCAATATTTGGGACCTACTTATACTAGAAGATTATTTGTTGTTTATCTAAAAGTCAAATTTAAGTGGGCATCCTATATTTTTATTTGCTAAATGTAGCAACCCTTTTCTCAGGAGGATTTCTCCTCATCTCAAGAACCATGATGCTTCGGGAGAGAAACAACCTCTTGAGTATTAAAAACAAAATAATGAGTTTTTTAAAGGTACATTAATATATACTCACAAATAGGCAGAGGAAGGAACTTGCGTGAAGTAAAAGTCAATGACATATTGACTTTGCATAGGACCAGCAAGGCGGAAAATGTAACTGCAGATGCCTCTTACTGAAAGCTACAGTGATACCTGTTTATCAAAATTAAACCATTGTAAAAGGAAAAAACAAAATTTTAATTTATCTTATTCACCAACCACAGCACCCTTGATTTTCTTTTCTGCCCTAAATGAATTCTGGCTTTTCAGAGCAGAAATAGATATGGTCATGTCGAATTTTTCTCTCAGATAGTGTTTAAAAAAAAAAAAAAAACTATACTGCATTCAGTGTCACTGGGAAAGAGAACCAAGAAAATTCCCACTGGAAAAACGAACAAACAAAGGAGAAAGACATGACAGCATCAGGTGGAAATCCTGTTGTGCAGACTCCCAAAGGGAGCCTAAAGAGACTGACCAAGGAGATTCAATTTGGGATTCTTTTGGAAAATGGGCACCCACTGCCTGGGGTACCATCAGGGAGAAGAAACTTGTGGGGAGGAAAGAGATGTCCAGGAGCTGTTTGACGGATAAAGATTAAGTTAGCATCAAGGCATATACACCCTAGATGAGCACAGACATCTTCAGGTGACAGGGTGAAGGATTTCATTCCACCTCTGCAGGTCTGTGTGGATTCTTGCCTTCCTTAACAGTGTTTCTTCCATCTGATCCTTGTTTTGTTAATATGATGGCCCTCGATGTCAGAGGTGACATGTCTCTTCGGAAAAATATTAGTTTCTAGTACCATAGTGGGTTGAGGAGAAGCTATGCAGTGCAAGAGCAAATTCCACAGGGGATGCTATGTTTGCCTCCTTCCCTCCTCCGTGTAATTAGCTCCATAGGGGAATTCATCAAGGACATGTCATTGCAGGTTCTCAGCAGCTATGGAGTGTGACTTGGTAATTGCCTTTACGTATTCGGCTAACATTTCTAAAGCCAGATTGACTAATGTATTCTTCTGTTCCTAGCTAAGTGCTCAAAATGCATAAAATCTCTGGTCGTCAGAATCCCTTCTGTATGCGCAATGAAAATATCTTCATGTCATATTTTTCATTTTAAGAAGTCACTTAACAGATAATTGGACAAACTTGACATTAAGCATCTGCTGTTTATTTTTATTATAGTGAAAAAGTAAAATTAGGATAAGGCAGAAATAAATAAGAAAAATACATAATTTGCACTCAAAGACCTGAATTCAAATCCTGATCATGTCATACACACATTAGTTCGGTGATCTTATGTCAGAAAAATATTGTATTTTGTTTCCCCCAAGCCTCAGGTTTTCACATATATAAAATAGATATAATAGTATTCAACTCACAGGGTGATTCTGAGAAGCACATATAATTAAACATGTGAGAATGTTTTTTGTACATTACCACATGCTGTATACCTTTGCATAGTAAATGGATAAATCAAATCAATAATTTTTCTGATTTTAAATTTGAAAATTGTAAGATTCTCTCCAATTAGCCAACTTTTTGCTACCTTGCATTTATTTATTTTATTACAGGTTCAGCGGGTACATGTGCAGGTTTGTTTTATATACACACACACACACACACACACACACACATATATATGGCATGATACTGGGGTTTGGACTTCTAATGAACATAGGACCCAATAGGCAGTTTGTCAACTTGCCCCCCTCCCTTCTTCCCCACTTCCCCACTTATGGAGTCCCCAGTGCCTGCTGTTTCCATCTTTATGTCCATGTGTACTCATCGTTTAGCTCCCAAGTGAAAATATGCAGAATTTGATTTTCTGTTTCTGTGTTATTTCACTTAGGATAATGCCCTCCAGCTGCACCAATGTTGCTGCAAAGAACATAATTTCATTCTTTTTTATGTCAAATTAGCCAATTTTAAGTCTTTAGTGGTGACCTAGACACAGAGAAAAATTTATCTGTAAAGAAGAAATAGCAAATTCATCAATTGTATCTTTTATGCTCCTAGTCTCAAAGGTATAATCCAAATTCAAGTAATAGGATAACAGAACCAAAGTAAATGCAAAATGTTTGCTTATCACAAGAATGTTTGAATTTTATATCTTATATTCCACATAAGAAAAACATAATCTCAAGTTTTAAAAAATAAAAGCTTTCTTACATTGTAAAAAAAAAACACAACTCTCGTTATGAAAAATAAAATACTCATCACTGATGTAAAAACTTGTAAAAAACAGTGTAAAAACACTGATGTAAAAAACTTAAAATATTATAAAGAGTATTTAAACATACAAAACAAACTATGGAAAATATTTACAATTCATATGCCATATAAAGGTTCATATTCTTACACAGAGAACTCATAAAATGGTGAACTCTTTTATGAGAGTAAAAGAGGGGTAGGTGAACTCTTTCAAAAAAGAAATTATCTAATAGAAAACCAGACAAAAAGGCAAACCAAAAAAGATAAAATATACACAAATGCCTAATAGGAAAAGATGTTCCTCTTTACTTAAGTAATATGAACGAAAACAACATGTTTTTGATCTAGCATATTAACAAATTTTCTAATATTTTAAAACCTGGTATTAAAGAGGGTAGGGAAATAGACATATCCATACACTGTTAGTAGTAATGAAACTTGCTTCAACTTTTCTGGAAGGATGGTTGGTCATATGTATCAATCATCATGTTAGTTATGCCTAAGTTTTGGCCCAGAAATTCCATGTCCAAGATTTTATTCTAAGACAATAACTATGTAAATTTAAAAAGATTCATGCACAAGTATGTTTTGAAATAGAAAAAAATAAGTTCATGCCTAGGACAGGAGGAAAAAAAACCTAGGGAACCAACATGCAGTGGGAAACAACAAGGCCATTAAAAATGACAACATCTCCAATTATTGACATGAAAAGATATCAATGATATATGTCTAAGTGGGGAAAGTAAATGGTTATAGAATGCATCCTGAGTGTGATCACATTCACGTTTTTTGGGTTTTTTTTTTTTTTTTTTTTGGAGTTTTGCTCTTGTCACACATGCTGGAGTGTAGTGGTGCTGATCTTGGCTCACTGCAACCTCCACCTCCCGGGTTCAAGCGATTCTACTGCCTCAGCCTCCCAAGTAGCTGGGATTACAGGCACCCACCACCACTCCTGGCTAATTGTTTGTATTTTTAGTAGAGAAGGCGTTTCACCATGTTGGGCAGGCTGGTCTCGAACCCATGACCTCAGGTGATCCGCCCGCCTCGGCCTCCCAAAGTGCTGGGATTACAGGCATAAACCACTGTGCCTGGCCTAAATTTTAAAACTGTACCTGTGTGTTTGTATTTATGTATGGAGAGATGTCTGATAAAAGTGGCTAATTCCCACTGATAAAAGAAGTTATCCTTGAGTTGTAGATTTCTCTATGGCTTTATATTTTGATTATAATTTTTGGTATAGTTTGAATTTTTTACAATGAATATGTCACTGTTTCAGGATCATGCAAATATAATCAGCTGTCCCACTGTAA
The DNA here is from genome assembly GCF_043159975.1 of Macaca nemestrina. NCBI lineage: Eukaryota > Metazoa > Chordata > Mammalia > Primates > Cercopithecidae > Macaca > Macaca nemestrina. The sequence continues at coordinate 77,362,094 of NC_092135.1, read as the reverse complement.
TAAAAACATATACTTTTCACTTATAGTGACAGAGCAACAATTTCAAAGCACTCTCTGAAATTATAATTAGAAAATAAGCATATAATAAATATCAAATAAGAATGGTTGATTATAAATATAAAAAGCAAGTTGAGACATTTTGTGTTACTTTAGTTTTTTTTTCTTGAGAGATACTGTTTTCCTTACATGTTGAGAAACTGTAATATGGTTACTTTGAAAGAGGAAACACCCAATTTGCTTAAATAATGTAAATTGCCTCTTGAGGCCTATGACTCTCAATGCCATTCACACGGACTTTTCCCACCTTTCTCCTAGGTTCTGGGCTTTTCTCTTGCCCCAACAATGCCATGCTTTTTATAACTAAGCACCAGTTTTTCGGGAATTGCATAACCAGTGAATAGATTCATATGGCTCTATTTTTAAAAACTGAGAAATTGTGCCTATTTATGCTAATAATGACATTATTACTAGAATAAAATACATTTGTCTTTTACTGTTGATTGGAAGTGCATTTGTACTATAAAATATATAGTTTGGTGGACTGGAAAAAAAAAGGCAGCCTTTCTTTTTCCTCTTTGAGATGCCCACCATCTTAGGCATATTTGTCTGACATGAAAAGAGCACAGACTAGAGAAGTGCAAATAGCTGGTAAAATCTCCTTGAAGAGCAACTGACAACATTTAACCTACAAGACCCAAAAGGTTCAAATGATAAAAGGATGATGTAAAACACAAGCTCGCTTTCCTTCAAGGAGTCGGAATTCCATTCGGATGCCCTCCCTAAGAGAATTCACAATTTGGATGCCAATGATTGTTTCACTTTCCACTAAATATAAACACATGGCACGTATGAGACTGAATGTTAAAATCAAAGCTTGCATGATAAATAGGAGAACCCTCTAGTGAAGAAACACTTTGCCTTTTGATTTCTAGCTCTTCAAGATAAAGATCAATAGACTCTTCCTCACGGCTCCTGGTAATAAGAGTCTCTCCTGAGATGCAGTATCATTATGGATAGCTGGTAGCCAAGTTCACACCTTTGTTAAAACAAAAGGCTAGCTTTAACTCTCACTCTTAGAATTCCCAACATGGCTGAGCCCATTTTAAAATCAATATAGTGGGCAGCTAAGCACTGAAATTAGTTTGGAAGCAGAACACCAAGCAAGAGTGGAAAAGTACCACTCTCAGCCAAAGAGCAAGAACTTTTCAATAGGGTGGTGGTTTGCTTCATCTACCGGCAAAAAACATAAACTGACCCACTAGTCACTGAGGTGCAAAATACAACCTGGATCACAGATTCTCCAAGATAGTGGGTAGAATAATCACCTGGAAAGATTTTTAAAATGCAGATGCCAGAGTCCCACCCTAGAGATTATTATTCAGAAAGGTATAAGTGGTTCCCAGAAATCTGCATCATATCAGGTGCCCCCTAGTGTAACGAAGAGAAGGCAGAACAGTCTAGCTCATAAGATTAAAGAAAGCTTTATTAGCTTCATTTAAAAGGACACCTATTATACTGCTGCATCTAGGCAGTGCTGTATGTGAGGCCCAGATTAAAGCCATAAAGATTTCCAAAGATTATACTGAGTAGACCCAACTTCAGACGAGGGCTTCAAGGAGGTCCATCTCAAACAATCAAATATTTTTTGGTAAACAATAAAGATTTTTTAATGCCCTGGGAATCAATTCACTTGTTTCCCCATTGCAAACAGAATCTTACATAGAGCCCTTACTGTAAAAAAAAAAAAAAAAAAAGGCCGGGCACAGTTGCTCATGTAATCCCAACATTTTGGGAGGCTGAGGCAGGTGGATCACAAGGTTAGGAGATCAAGACCATCCTGGCCTACATGGTGAAACCCTGTCTCTACTAAAAATACAAAAATTAGCTGGGTGTGGTGATGGGTGCCTGTGGTCCCAGCTACTCGGGAGGCTGAGGCAGGAGAATCACTTGAACCCAGGAGGTAGAGGTTGCAGTAAGCCGAGATTGCGCCACTGCACTCCAGCTTGGTGACAGAGCGAGACTCCACCTCAAAACAAAACAACAAAAAAAATAGTTTATAATATAGAAGAGGACCCAGTGAGTCGAGACAAGTAAAGGAACCAGATAACCTCTAATTTAAGAATAGTAATAAAAGAAAAGTGGTTTCAGGTATTTATGAAAGATTTAGGCTAGTTCTTAGGTAGCAATTCTAGAAAACTAAGAGGAGGATTACTGAAGGTGGCTTTCAATGCAAGGTCTCTAAAATTTACCCATTACTATTATGAACTAGGCAAAGCATGACTTTATCTAAAGGACAATCAGTAATTGAGAATACAACTGAAGGAACTTCTCTGTCCTATGATCCTAATTTCTTAATAAATCTACTACAATAACACTAAAATTTGGCTACAATAATACTTGATTTATAACTCAGGGGATAAGGTGTTCGATGTAAGCTTATTTTTTATATACATGAATCTTAGTCCCTTCAGAACTTCATTTCTCTTGGTTTTATTTAAACTTTTGACTGGAACACTTTCTAAAAGTTATTACCTATGGTATTGCCTGTGCAGTATATTATAGCAAGTATATCATTTGCAACATGATATACTGGCTAGAATCTTTTCTTGATGAGTCAAGTTCATCATTGAAACCATTATTTGTAGCACATATGTGGATGTCATATAGTCATGGAAAAAACAATGAACTAAAAATCAGAATTTCTAAATTTTTGTCAGCAGAACCAATACTTACTGGTCATGTTACCTTAAGCAAGTTTGAGACTACATGTCCTCCTCTATAAAAAGGGAATAATACTATTTGCCTTGCATTTGCCAAAATGTATTGTGGAGATCAAATAAAAACAATTATAGTTAAGTGCTCAATACATTTTTAGCTTTCTATCTTTGGCATGTCAGGCACTGCACATAAACAGACAAGGAATCAAGGCTCACAGAAAATAACTTTTACAAATTGATCCCAGGCAGCTCATGTCATCTCCAGTGCTCCCCATGACTTTGCTATATCACTGTTAGAGCATCATATTCCACGGCCAAATCCTGGAAACCATTTGTAGAAACACAGAGCTTGTGAACTATGTACAGAGGTTCCTGCTGAGACATGACATCTGAGTTACAAAAATGAATGGAAAATGAATGGAAAAGAGCTTTTAATTTAGTCCCATTCAACTGTCACTTATTGTTTATATCAAACACTGAAAAGATGGTAAACAGATGATTCCCACCTTCTGGTTTCTTAAAATGCTGGGAAGTAGAAAAGGAAGAAGGGCAGTGGAGAGGAGGAAGTGGCCATGAAAATAAACACATATGAACATTATTTCGATGTATGGTAAGATCAAAGGGAAGATAACTAGCCTAGCTAGGCGGGTGGCATATGTGTGGCATGAGTAGGTGCTGAAAAAAACTTCCTGGAGATTCAGGTAGTTAAAGTGGCAAGAAGAAAAGGCATCCAGTGAGAAAGGATGGCATGAAGATAGTGCAGCGTATGGGGAGAACCAGAGCAGTTCACAGAGCCTGAAATGAGAAGCAGGAGAGGTAAAGATAGTGCAGCGTATGGGGAGAACCAGAGCAGTTCACAGAGCCTGAAATGAGAAGCAGGAGAGGTACAAGGAGGCTGGAAGGTAGATATGGATCAGTCATGAAAAGCTGTATACAGTGGTCTATGCTAAATCCTGTAGCTTGTGGGGATTGCTAGAGGTTTCTAATTGGTACTAATATGATGGGATTTGCATTTAGGGAGATCTTTCTGGCAGCAATAAAAGGAGGGATTGGAAGAAGTTATATGGATCAGAGAAAGAGTTATGAGGCCATAAGAATGGCCTGAACTAGGGCCTCAGTAATAAAAACTACGAAATGTTTTGGACAACGAAAACCAAGCAGCAGCAGTAGCAGCAGTGATGACAGCATAATGTTCATAATGTTACTACACTTGAGGCATCTCAAGAGCAAGAACCTGGGACCTGGTACTAGGTAGAAGCTCACCTGATACTCATTGAAAGAGTTTATTTTTATAATCTCCATGTATCCAGCATGATTGTAATATTCTCTGAGTTCAACTATTTTTGTTTTGTTTTGTTTTGTTTTGTTTTTTTGAGATGGAGTCTCTCTCTGTCGCCTAGACTGGAGTGCAGTGATATGCTCTCAGCTCACTGCAACCTCTGCCTCGCAGGTCCAAGCAATTCTCCTGCCTCCACTTCCCAAGTAGCTGGGAGCACAGGCGCCCGCCGCCGTGCCCGGCTAACTTTTTATTTTTTGTAGAGACGGGGTTTCATCATATTGGCCAGGCTTGTCTTGAACTTCTGACCTTGTGATCCACCTGCCTCGAAACTCCCAAAGTGCTGGGATTACAGGCATGAGCCACAGCGCCTGGCCCTATTTACTTTAATAATGCATAATTTTTTTGTGTGTCAAATTGCAAAGTAGTCATTTTTTACCCTTTTTAGTTTCTATGAATGGAGAAACCAGAGAAGCAAGACTGTTAGAACTGTGTGTAGAAAAGGAACAGAGCTCCCAGAGCAGCCTGAGGGATGCTCCCAGAAATAAAGTGTACTAGAATCATCCTAGTCTTTTTGACATCTATTTTGGCTGCTCAACAGCATCTTTTTTCTTTCTTACTTTTAGTTGTTCCATAGTGTTTGTAAGTTGAAGATGTCATATCAATGATTTCTGGAAATTTATTATGAATCACTATTATAACATGAAAATAAATCATAATCTTCTTAATTCATTCTACCAACTAAAACGTGCTAGGTGCTGTGCTAAGAATACTGAAATAAATGAGACTCACACCTGGCTCTGAAGGAAATTATTAAGACTCCCAAAGAAAGCAAAGTCAATTATTGGGGTAGTAGGCTCCTTTTACCTGCATTTGCCTGTTTGTTTTAACTTGAACTGAATTATTCTCCTTCTGGTAATGCTGAGATGAGTTTAATCTAGGAGCTCTCAACCTAGCTGAGAATTACCTGGGAAGGTTCCAAAAAATATCAAAGCCATGGCCTTATCATTAGATCAACTAAATCCGAATCTAAAATGATGAGCCCCTGGCATTGACATGAAAACAAAGAGACTCCCCAGGTGACCTTCATGAGCAGACCTAACAATCATCAAAAGGCTTAAAACCCTGTGTTATTCAGAGCTGATGAAGGACCACAAATACAAAGCCCAGAGGCATTTGGTGCCCCAGATCACTTCTATTTGAGAGCAAAATATGTCTCCCAAGCTCAGGGAAAAAAATAAACAAACCAGCTAAGTGGGTGTGTGAGTGGTGAGAGAAGAGAATATATTTTGATTAAATGATGTCTTGCTTTTCTTAATCAGATTATCTTCTGATTTCACCCATGTGTGGGCTTCCAGACCATTCTCATCTGGCGTTGTGTCCATGAGAACTTGGAAAGAATAACATTTTTATTAATTACTAAACTTCTGATGGAAACAAACAAACTCTAGAAACTAGTCTGCTAAAATGATTGATCTAAAGTTCCTAAAGTGGTCCAGAGTAATCTGTTCCACCACTGATGTCAGTACAACAACAAAAGAAATTAACTCCCCACAATTGACACATTCCTGTACGGTTGGCTCCAAAAATTACCAGAGGAATTTTTAAGAATATCTTATTATAAATTAACAATTTATAATTGTATAAGTGTATGGGGTACAAAGTGATTTCATGATTTATAAATCCAATGTGGAATAATTAAATCAAGCTAGTTAACATATTTATCACCTCAAATAAGTAACATTTTTTATGGTCAGAACATTTAAAATTTACTCTCAGCAATTTTGTAATGTTCAGTACTCTTACTATTAACTATATTCATCAAACTGTTCAATAGACCTCAAAAACAAAAAGAAAAAAACAGTATTCCTTCTGAGATTTTGTACCCTTTGGCCGTCATCTCCCCACTCCCTCCACCCCCCAGCCTCTGCAATCAGCATTCTACTGGGAAATTGGCATGTATTAAATTTATGAAAATCATGAATTGGTTTTCATGAAATGGCTTTCTGATCGCATAGCAGTATTTGGATACACTAGTCCATTTGCTATATGTTTATGGTGATGAAGGTAGGGAAAGATGATCCCACATATTTAATAAATAGTAGTAAGTGATGACTGGATACACTAATGCTAAAAAGTCATGGGTGCTTCTGAATCATGATGTTTGTTGAAGTCTCAAACAGGTTTAAAATCATCTCTATCTGCTTTGAGTGTGAATTTTGCTTCCATGGGGTGATGTCATCTGGTTTCCTTTCTGAAACCTCATGCCATTATCAGATTCTGTAAAGTAAGCCACAGGGGGAACCTCACACAGAGCATGACAACAGCAGGACAGTAATCATATTTTATAAGACAGAGACTCTCTCCCTTTTTTCTCTTTCCTTCTTTTAAATTTTGCTAGCCAAATACAAATCCTTGGCAAAGGGCTTTCTCATTTAGGGACATCCCTGATAACTCTAATACGTTGTGCTCCGGCCATGACTGTCTCAGAAAAATGTGGGGGGACTCCCTTTTCTGCATCCCTTAGAACATTTTCTAAAATAAAGCTGGAAACATACATTACAGACGGAAATGCAATCCTGTTCACCAAGAACTCCATGCTTGGACTGACTCCTGTTACAGAGCCCCATGCAAATTAGCCACTGAAGAGAGAAACCAACAGGTAATGGAAGGATGCCCTGCACGCGTTTGCATACCTTCACACCCGAAAGTTAAGACCCATCATCTGTGAGTGCCAGGACCTGGAGGAGGAGAGCAGGTTTCCAGCCAACTAAGAAAGCTGGTGGATGTAAGCCTCCTGGTATCCCCAAACAGGTGGAGCTGCTGTGGGGGCCTCCGCGAGCAGGGAGGCAGAAGTGGGGACTGACTTGCTAGTAACTGAGGCAGCAGGCAGTCATCCGCAGGTGTCCCAGTTGGTGTTGATTCCACGCAACCTGCTCCCCTACTCTCACTGTCTGGAGACGTAGGTAAAATAGTGCTCATTAAAAGCAAACACAGGCAGTGGAGCTAAGCTATTAGGCAATGCTGGAACTTGACAATCTAGGATAAGTCAAAATCCTTAGAGGCAAGACCAATTTGGCATTTAGGAAGATCAGGAGTCATTTTCGACGAGCAGGGGGTGCACTGTTTCAGCTGCTAGAGCTTTGACGCTGGTCAGCTTGACTTCCCGGCACAGCTCCCTCCTAAGGGCAGTTCAGTCGATAAAGGGACCCGTCTGGAGCAATTGCAAATGCGCTTGGCTCTAATCTCAATAATCAGTGTGAAACCTCGATCCAGCATGTGTTGAATGCAATGCAGTTTTCTTTTTCTTCTCTAGGAAGCAGATGGGAACCGTTACAACAAAAAGAGCCAAAGGAAAAAGAAAGCCTGTGGTTTTGCTGCCCCTGCAAGTAAGTGGGAAGCAGTTTCCTGCTTTCTCCAGAGATGCTTGGAAGAAAATAGGATGTTCTAGGACATAAGTCTGAAAAGGTAAACAAGCCATTTAATTAACTGAACCACTTTGGAGCAAAAAAACAAGGAAAGGATGAGATTAAGTACAAATCAATACAAACTATAGAAATATGAGATTCTTATGGACATAATGTTTCCTCCCAAATTGTATACTGGCCTCTGCCCCCTCCTATCACCAACTACCCCAACATAAGGGTGCCTTCTCCCAGGCAGGAGCCATTTTATTGCTTTAAACAAGTGTGTATAATCCCGTTAGACTTTGGTTTCAGAGGGCCCATGGCAGGTGTGCCTCTGAATCCCGGGACCTAAAACCGTCTTAGTATTCTTTGAACTGTGCCTTGCACAGTGGCTTCCACAATTTAGTAAGTTCCTTCTGACTTGATTGTGGGGATCATGAAGATGAACTGCTACCATTTTATTTAGTTATTTTACCTGTTCCCAGGTGATGCAGAGAGTCAGTAAAATTAATTAAATCAACACTCTCCATTACCACTCTTGCTATTTCCCCAGAATAACTTGTCACTCTCTAAGAAAAAGAATTTTTTTCCCCAAGGCTGTTTTAAAATGATAATACAACCTCTGCTACAAATGCAGGAGGGCTGGCAGTAAGATGTGCAAACCTACCTTTCTAAATGTAATTAAACCCATGTAGCAAGGATGTCTTTTGGAGCCATAGTTTTCTATTGGGTACAGGCATATTTAGGCATATTTGGAGAATTTGCAGGGAGGAATCTCTTTGCAGAGCAGAGCAAATGGCCTTCTCTCACAGTCAGCGGCCCCAAAGAGGAAGGGCCCAAAGGGCCCCTGGCAAGTGAAGAAGGAGCTGTGGGTTGAGGGGCTTACCCTGATAGCAAAGCCTTGGAGAGGGAGACAGTTCTTAATCTCTTTGGCTCATAGACCCCTTTGAGAACCTGCTGAAAGTATTGGTATTGGACCCTGTGCAATACCACAGAAAACATTTACATATGCATTTACAACACTCAATTTCTTACACCATACCTGATGCATTCTCGGATTCCAGGAAACCTATCTGTGGATCACCATCAATGGTTCTGTGGACTCAGGGAAACACTTTCCTGAGAGTTTCTGCTTCTCAAGAATTGACTGGAAATAGCTCAGCATTCCTACCCTGTCTCCAGCCGACTTCCCTGGATGCAGGTCTGGTCCTGGACAGTAAGGAGGCCACTGTTCTCAATTCAGTAACACACTGGCCTCCTAGTGACACTCCTTTGGCCCCCTTGTCTAGATTCATTCCAAGGGGGAAGATTTGGTCTCCCCCACTTCACCTCAGGCACTCGTAGGACAGCCACCAGACCTGGATATCTATGCCCAGCAGAGAGGTGGGACAGTGCACATGCCATGGAGGTGCCACACATGTGGAACACTTCTGGGAGAACCCACCAAAACCTGGGGAGCTGGGAACTTACCCAGGCAAGGGCCCTCTAGCAAGCCAACCAAATGTGAGTATAATGGTACAGCGATCTCATTGGTACATTATACCTGATAATTACCTCCTTTACATCATTATTTGGGATTTGGTACTGGACAATGTTAGTCTAAGATATAAGAGCATTTCTGGAGTAAAGGTCTTTCCAAACTTCAGTTTATTATAACTAATTTTTTTACCATCTATTTATTTCGTGTTGTCAAGACGGTTAAACACTGAAAGCATCTCTTGAATCGGACATCTCCGAACACAACTCTCAGAAGGGAGGTGGGGTGGGTGGCTGTGTTTCCAAAGTGAGAGCACTGAAGGGCTAGGCATGTAGATAAGTGTGTTGGAGGGGAAGGGAGTGGGAGGCAGTCCTGGATAATATATGCATATGTTCCCCCTAGTCCGGTGGTAGGAAGCTACACTGACTTGCTGAATCTTAGGAATATATCTGCACCCAAAAGCAGGCTCAGTAATTGAGAGATTATTGTCTTTTTGCTTCTATATTCATGTATTTACCTCTTCTAGTCTACTGGCATTTTGTTTCTTTCAATGCATCGAACTTACAAAGGTGTTGGCAAAAAACAGAATTACAACAAAATTATTAGAATCTATGCTTTCCACATAATGGGGTAGGGGATGTTGCAGGGGTGCTGCTATCAATATCTTAAATAGAACAAATTAATATTCAATGACTAAAATAGAACACATTTAGACTCTACTTTAGGTCACCTGTAAACTTGAGCAAGTCAGTTAACCTGTCCTGTTCCCTTAGACGCAAAATAGGATTTCAGCTAGATTATCTCTAATGTACATTCTGTTCAAAAATATTATTCATGCCTGTAATCCCAGCACTTTAGAAGATCAAGGTAGGAGGATCACTTGAGCAGAGAAGTTTTGAGACCAGCCTGGGAAACATAGGAAGACTCTGTCTCTACAGAAAATTTTAAGATCAGCCAGTTGAGCATAACTGTAGCCTCAGCTACTCAGGAGCCTGGGATGGGAGGATCACTTGAGTCTGGGAGGTCAAGGCTGCAGTGAGTCATGATCATATCACTGCACTCCAGCCTGAGCAACAGACTAAGACTCTGTCTCAGAAAAAAAATAGTACTGTGGATATAATACCTTGATTTTATATGGATCTTTGATATTCACAAAGCACTTTCTTTACTTTAATGTAGCTTATTTAGTGGTTGAGAACACAGGTTCTGGAGGCAGACTTCCTGTCTGAGTTCAACTTCTGGCTCCACCACTTACGAACTGTGTGACCTACAGCAAAGTATTAACCTCTCTGTGCCTTCGTTTCCTCATCTGTAAGTGACAATAATAATTCCTTCCTCACAGGATTGATATGAGGAATAAATGAATTGTCACATACAATGAGCTTAGAACAATGTATGGTATATCATAACTGCTCAATAAATATAAATGTTAATTATATTTACTTAAAAATTTAATTCATACGTGAGTTGGGGCCTTCTTTTAATTTTTCATCTGATTTACCTTTCGTTATTTTCTTATGCATCTTTTTTACTCCATTTAATCTCTTATGAAATAATTTCATATGGTCAACAAATTTGAATTTGCAATGGCCAACTTAAGGGCATCCTTTAGTTGTGTGCGGAGAGATACTGTTTGAAGCTGATACTCATTGAGATGTCATTTGAAGCTATTCTTTTCCCCCATTTGTACCAGTCATATGTCTACAAGTTTCTGAAGTAGTTTATTTTGCTCATAAATAGAATCCATCAGTAGTTCAACTCATTTATGGAACCCACCGACTCTTCCATGAAGGTAAGATGGCCAAGCACCTATAAAGTGACATTTAGGGTCACTAAGAAGCTGCCTGTTTCAAATAGGTCCCACTAACCACCTCATCTTTCTATCGGCATCAATGTTTCTTTCTCTTCCTATGTGATCTGAAACAAACACTGTGACTTCTTTGGTGCTAAGGTATAACTCACTGCTTTGGGGCAATAGGAAGGTACTGCTTCTAGAAAGTACAAGCACTGTACATACAACATTTACTTTTCAAGGCATTTTAAGGTGATTATTCTCATATGCACCTTCCAGTGCACCTGAAGGACCAGGTAGTCTTATCACAATCTACAGATGAGGAAACAGGCTGAGAGGTGGCCAAAATTACAAACATACTCATTGATTTGCTGAGCAATTAATAAGTCCTCAGCTTGGTCTCCTTTGGGGGCTTAAAATGGAAGACCTACATTTAGAGGAGTTTACAATTTAGCTTTGTTTCTTTTTTTCCCTTGGGGGTTAGGAATTGTGTTTAAAATTTCTAGATTTCTAGATTAGCTGTTGTCATGAAAAAAAGAGAGAACCTATGACAGAGAATATGAAACCAAAAACAGCTGAGTTTCAGAAAGGAGGTGAAATGGAAGAAGATACCAGAACATGATTCAAATGATCAAAACAGCCAAAAGTAATGGTCTTCAGTAAGGCAGAACTAAGATGAAAAAGCAGCTGAGGAAAAATGGGCCCTGACTGCAGCATTAGATTCCTGATAATTCACTGAAAATAAGTAAAACCGACTGTGGTCAGTTTGTCCTGGGACCAGCCCTGGATCTCACGCAGCCCATGGTATTATAAAGACAAGGACCTCTAGGTGCTGAATTACACATAGCAACTGGAACTTCCTCATTCTGAGTGGAGGATCAGATGTGGGTTTATTCATCATCAGGAAAACTGCTCCCTGATGTTGTCCTAAAGTCATGTGAGGTTTTATTTATTTTTTTTTACAGTTTCAGGGCTGGAAAAGCTATGGAGATATTTTAATTCCATTCCCTTTCAAAAATTAGCAATTGATATCGCACCCTTATTTACCATTTGATTTATTTTCTCTGCCTTTCCTACCTCATCTCGCTCCAGATGCTCTTGAGCACCTGCCTCACATCACACATTATTTCTCAAGAATATCTTGTTGAGTGCATGTCCTGCCTAGCATTCATTCCCCCTAATTACTAAAGCGAGTAATTAGCACCTGGCTGTCACCTGAGACCTCCATCTCCCCAGTAGTGTAGTATGGGTATGCCTAGGCCACCCCTGGCTACATTGGGTATGTGATCCAAGTTCATGCTGCTAAACTGGAGCTTGAGAAATGGAGAGAATTAGGGATCCTTCATTGGGCAGTGTGGTCCTGAAAGCATTTCTCACTAGTTGTTATCTCTAGATACCTGAAACTGTTCTTCCCAAGACCCAGCCATTCATCTTTTCTTTGATTCTGTAAGTAGTTCTGTCTTCTCCTACCAATAAATTCCCATTTCCCTTTGTGCTAGTCAGGATCAATTTTTGTAGCTTGCATCCAAGAATTCATAACTGATACAGTGCTTCAGACATATTGGAGCAAAGCAAAATTCCTTTCTCTGTAACCATTAAGCTTTAATACGTTTAAAAATCCAAGACGTTTTGCTATGTTGAGAGACAATGTGTCATATGATGAGTAAGAACCATGCACCCTTTCTGGTTTGAATCCAAGCTTCGTCCCTCACTGTCAGTTGAGGGCACATAACCTCTCTAGTCCTCAGTATTTCCCTCTGATAATAATAGGTTCTATCTCATGGAAGTCTTTAAGGTCTAAATGATCTAATATGGATCTTTCTATGTATTTAGTACAGCTAGTACAGAATCTAGAACTTGATAAGCTCTCAGTAAGAGTGTCCATTATATTTCTTGCTCTCCATATCTAGTAAGTTCATATTAAATCGAGATGAACAGGCTAAGTGTTCAGAATTCGAATAATTCCCTTTCAAGCCACTACATCAACATATTGTGTGATTTCGGTGTTGCCTCCATCTTTTTTGCTATAAAATGAAGTAAAACAGATGGATTGTGAGATAATGAGTATATAAAGCACTATGAAATCCTTAGATAAAAGGGGTCCCTGAGTATCATTATCATATGACAAGAAATTGTTACTTTAGGTCAGGTTTTATATTTTTAATATATTTTAAATGCATTTCTGGGTCAACATGTGAGATGAGGAAAACAAGTGGTGTTTGAACAGAAACTCATGAACAGTGGTATAATTACTTCCTGGCCTGCATTGCCTTGTTATAGTCAACTCACTGCACAAAGAGTTTGAAAGACAAAAATCCTAATTTTTCTGAGGTTTACAATTTCTGGGACCTAGTTCTGATAAACAAGGCCATGCCAAGTCTACTTCTGTGACTTGGATGAGCTCAAGCACTTGTAACGAAATTCCAGAACAGTCAGCGATTCATTTTTTAATAAACATCAAGCCAGAATCAGTATCCTTTCTCAATAGAGCTGTTTTTAGAGTATCTCAAAATTCCTTGATACTTCCAAGGATACCAACATCATCTAATTTATGAATAGCAAAGATTATCTCCCTTTCAGTCATTACAGGGAATATAATAAAAGTAAACATAATTATGCCCAATGAATGATAGACAATTCCATAGGTAGCATGGTTTGGAATTGAACCTGAATTTTAGTTGTCTCTAGTACTCATTAGCTATGTGACTTTGACAAATTACTTACATTATTTTTTTTTAGTTAAACAAGATAACACATAATTTATAAGCTACTGTGTGAAAAACGTCTAACCCAATATCTAGCACATAATAAATATTTCTTCTCCTTACGGCCCTGAGATAAAAGATTCTATAACCTTGGTGCAATCCTAAAGCCCTCAGGTTTTCAGGTCATTCTCTTGAGGGTTAAATTGAGTTTATAACAACATAGGAGAGTGATAATTTTCCTATCTGCTCCTCAGATCTCCCAACAGAATTAACAGGAACTCCTGAAACTGTTTTCTTTCTCAGATTACCTACATTGGAAGTCTATTTAGTAATGAGAAATAATGGGACTGAAAACAGGACCCAGGTAACCTATTCCTAAATCTGCTATCAACATCTGCCGGCCAGGATGCAAGCAAACTCACAGCTTTCTGGTGCCCCCTGGAGGCTACCAACACTCTGCCTCATAATGCAAGGAACTTGTCTCTAAGGGCAAAAAAGGGAAATTCAGTCTCGCTCCTACACATGTTAAAGTTAAAAATTATCTCAAGCTTTTGTCGTCTGATACTAAATTCATTTTTATTTTCTCATATAGAGTAGTTATCTTTATTTCTATGCTCATTAACTTTCTATGTCTGAATCCCTTAGAAGAAATAATAACAAATATTGGAGAGAAGGTAGTAAAAAATGATATTCCAGAGAAATGCAAATCAAAACCACAATGAGATATCACTTCAAATGTGTCAGCATGGCTATCATTTAAAAAAAAAGAAAATTACAAGCGTTGGTGAGAATGTGGAGAAATTGGAACCCTTATGCACTACAGGTGGGATGTAAAATGACATACCGGCTATGAAAAACAATTTGTCAGTTCCTCAAAAATTAAAACATAGAAATACCATATAATCTAGCAATTCCACTTCTCGGTATATATATGCAAAAGAATTGAAAATAGGAATACAAACATATATGTACACCCGTATGCATAGCAACATTATTCACAATAGCCAAAAGGTGAAAGCAAGCCATGTCCATTGATGGATGAATGGATAAACAAAATGTGGTTTGTGTATACAAATGAATACACTAACTGAAATATTATTCAGCCTTGCAAATTAAGGAAATTCTGACACATGCTACAACATGTATAAACCTTAAAGACATTACGCTAAGTGAAATAAGCCAGTCACAAAAAGACAAATACTGTATGATTCTTCAAGTAAGGGTACTTGGAATAGTCAAATTCATAGAGAAAGTAGAATGTTAGTTGCCCAGGGTTGGGCACAGAGGAAAATGGAGAGTTATTGTATAATGGATACAGAGTTTCAATTGTATAAGATGAAAAATTCTGGAGAGGGATGGTGATGATGGCTGTACAACAGTGTCAATGTATTTAATGTCTCTGAACTATACATTTAAAAATGGTTAGAATGGTAAATTTTATGTTATATATTTTACCATAATATTTTAAAATCAATTAATTAAGAAGACTGTTTTTTATCTTTTAAGTTCAGGGGTACACGTGCAGGTTTGTTATATAGGTAAACTTGCATCCTGGGGGTTTGTTGTACAGATTATTTCATCAACCATGTATTTAGCCTAGTACCCTTTAGTTTTTTTCCTGATCCTCTCCCTCCTCCCACCCTCCACCCTCTGATAGAACCCCATGTCTGTTGTTCCCCTTTGTGTCTATGCCTTCATCATTTAGCTCCCACTTATGAGCAAGAACATGGGTCATTTGGTTTTCTGTTTCTACATTAGTTTGTTAAGGATGATGGCCTCCAGCTTCATCCATGTCCCTGTAAATGACATGATCTTTCTTTTTTATGGCTGCACAGTATTCCATGGTATATATGTATCACATTTTCTTCATCCAGTCTATCACTGATGGACATTTAGGTTGATTCTATGTCTTTGCTATTGTGAATAGTGCTGCAGTGGACATATGTGTTCATGTGTCTTTATAACAGAACAAATTATATTCCTTTTGGGTATATACCTAGTAATGGTATTGCTGGGGCAAATGGTATTTCTGTCTTTTGGTCTTTGAGGAATTGCCCCCACTGTCTTCCACAATGGCTTAACTAATTTACACTCCCACTAACAGTGTATAAGCATTCCTTTGTCTCCACAACCTCACCAGCATCTGTTATTTTTTGACTTTTTAATAATAGCCACTCTGATCCTTAGATAGTATCTCATTGTTGTTTTGATTCGCATTTCTCTAATGATCAGTGATGTTGAGCTTTTTTTCATTGATTTTTGGCTGCATGTGTGTTTTCTTTCGGAAAGTGTCTGTTCATGTTCTTTGCCCACTTTTTCATGGAGTTGTTTATTTTTTTCTTATAAATTTGTTTGAGTTTCTTATAGATGCTGGATATTAGACTTTTGTCTGATGTATAGTTTGCAAAAATTGTCTGCCATTCTGCAGTTGTCTATTTACTCTGTTGATATTTTTTTTTTGCTGTGCAGAAGTTCTTAATTAGATCCCATTTGTCAATTTTTGTTTCATTGCCATTGCTTTTGGCATCTTCATCATGAGATCTTTGCCCGTAGCTATGTCCTGAATGGTATTTCCTAGGTTGTCTTCCAGGGTTTTTATGGTTTTGGGTTTTACATTTAAGTCTTTAATTCATCTTGAGTTAATTTTTGTACATGGGGTAAGGAAGGGGTCAAGTTTCAATCTTCTGAATATGGCTAGCCAGTTATCCCAGCACCATTTATTGAACAGGGAATCCTTTCACCGTTGCTTCCTTTTGTCAGGTTTGCTGAAGATCAAATAGTTGTAGCATGTGGTCTTATTTCTGGGTTTTCTATTAACTATAGTTAATACTACAATGGGCAATAGATCTCTTGAAGTTATTCCTCCTACCTAACTGAAAGTTTGGGTCCTTTGACCAACAACTCCCCAGTACCCCTCCCCTCCAGCCTAAAAATGTTCACAATAACACTTTTAGGTAATCAGCATTTTACTCTCTGTTTCAATGAGTTAGACTTTTTTATACTCCACATGTAAGTAAGATCATATAGTATTCAGCTTTATGCATCTGGCTTATTTCACTCAACCTAATATCCTCCTAATCCATCCATGTTGTCACAAATGACAGGATTTTCTTCTTTTTAAAGGCTGAATAGTATTCCATTGTGCATATATAACACATTTTCTTATCCATTCACCTATTAATAAACACTTAGATTGATACCATATTTTGGCTACTGTGACTAATGCTGCAATAAGCATGGGAGTACAGGTATCACTTCAATATACTGATTTCATATTCTTTGAATATATATCCAGCAATGAGATTGTTAGATAATATGGTAACTCTATTTTTATTTAAGGAATCTTTGTAGTATTTTCTATAATGGCTGTGCTAATTTATATTCCCACCAACAGTATGCAAGTGTTCCCTTTTCTCCACATCCTTACCAATACTTTCTATCTTTTGTCTTTTATGTTTGTTCGTTTGTTTGTTTGTTTGTTTTCAAGAGACAAGGTCTCATTCCATGGCCCAGGTTGGAGTACAGTGGCATGATTATGGCTCACTGCAGCCTTGAACTCCTAGGCTCAAGCAATCCTCCTACCTCAGCCTCCCAAGTAGCTAGGACTACAGGCACATGCCACGATGCCTAGATAATTTTTTGTCTTTTTGACAATAACCATTCTAACAGGTATGATGTAATATACCATTGTTTTAATTTGCATTTCCCTGATGATTAGTAATGTTGAGCATTTTTTTCATATACTTGTTGGTCTTTCATATGTCTTTCTTTGAGAAATTTCTATTCAGGTCCTTAGCCCATTTTTTAATTGGATTTTTCATTTTCTTGCTGTTCAACCGTTTGAGTTCCTTATATATTTTGGATATTAACCCCTTAATGGATTTATCATCTACAAACATTTTTTCCCATTCTGTAAGTTCTCTCTTCACTCTGATGATTGTTTCCTTTGCTGCACAGAAGATTTGTTTGGTTTGATGCAACCCTCAACAGTCTATTTTTGCTTTTGTTATCTGTATAAACATGTTACATGTTAGGGATCATGTCCAAAAAATATTTGTCCAGACCAAGGTCATGGAGTTTTTCCCCTATGTTTACTTCTAATAGCTTTAGAGTTTCAGGTCTTACATTTAAATTCTTAATCTGTTTTGAGCTGATTTTTGCATATGGTGTGAGATAAGGATCTAGTTTCATTCCTCTGCATGTGGATATCCGGTTTTCCTAGGACCTAGTTTATTGAATAAACTGTTCTTTCCCCATTGTGTGTTCTTGGCATCTTTGTCAAAAATCAATTGACCATAAATGCATGGATTTATTTCTGGGCTCTCTATTCAGTTCCATTAATCTGTGTCTGCTTTTATGTCAGTACTATGGTGTGTTAATTATTATAACTTTAATTATCTATTTTTGTGAAACAGAGTCTTATGGTTTAAAACCACAGTTATTTGTTATTTCTCATGATCCTGTGAGTCAAGAATTTGCTTGGCTCACCTGGCTTGCTCTGCATCACATGATGTCAGCTACTGAACCTGCATTTATCTGGGATCTGGACTGGGGCTGATATCTGAGATGCTCTTCCACCCCTAGCGTTTCTCTCCTTGTAGCCACTAATCATTTATTAGTCCAGCCTATACTTCTTTATAGCATGGTGGCAGGGATCCAAAGGAAAAAATAGCAGAGGTCGCCATAACTCTTAAGAACTTGTCTTAGAAGTCCTAAAATATTATTATTTTCACCACATCTTATTTGTAAGACTCAAGGGGAGAAAAAGTAGACAGCTTCTTGATGTGAGGGGCAACATACAAGAGTGGGGAAATTGCCAGCAGCTATATTTGGAGATTTTCTACCACAATAACATTTTTAGATTATTTTATTTAAAATTTTTTTATTATTTTAGATTCAGGGAATACTTGTACAGATTTGTTACATGGGTATATTGTGTGATGCTGAGTTTTGGGCTCCTAACAATCCCATTGCCCAAGCGATGAGCATGATACCTAATAGACAGTTTTTCAAGCCTTTTCTCCCTCTCTCCTTTCGCCCTCCTGGGATCCCCAGTGTCTATTGTTTTCACCTTTGTGTTCATGTGTACCCAATGTTTAGCTCCCACTTAGAAGTGAAAATATGTAGTATTTAGTTTTCTGTTTCTGCATTAATTTACTCAGAATAATTTCCTCCAGCTGCATCCATGTTGCTGCAAAGGACATGACTTTGTTCTTTTTTTATGGCTGCATAGTATTCCATGATGTCATATGTACCACATTTTCTTTACCCAGTTCATCATTGATGGGCACCTGGGTTGATTCCACGTCTTTGCTATTATGAATAGTGCTGTGATAAACATGCAAATACATGTGTCTTTTTGGTAGAACAATTTATTATCTTTGGGTATATACCCAGTAATGGGATTGCTGAATCAAATGATAATTCTATTTTTATTTCTTTGAGAAATCTCCAAACTATTTTCCACAGGGGCTGAACTAAATTTACATTCCCACCAACAGTGTATAAGTGTTCTCTTTTCTCTGAAACATTGCTAACACCTGTTATTATTATTTTTTACTTTTTAATATAAGCCATTCTAACTTGTGTGAGGTAGTATCTCATTGTGGCTTTGATTTGCATCTTTCTCATGATTAGTGATGGTCTGCATTTTTTTCATATTTCTTGGCCACTTATATGTTTCCTTTTGAAAAGCATCTGTTCATGTCCTTTGCCCACTTTTTAATAGGGTTATTTGTTTGTTTCTTGTTGATTTAAGTTCCTTATAGATTCTGGATATTAGGCTTTTTTTTTTTTTTTTTTTTTGGAAACGGAGTCTCACTGTGTCACCCAGGCTGGAGTATAGTGGAGCTATGTTGGCTCACTGTAACCTCCGCCTCCCAGGTTCAAGCGATTCACCTGCCTCAGCCTCCTGAGCAGCTGGGATTACAGGCGGGCACCACCTCACCTGGCTAATTCTTTTGTATGTTGAGTAGGGATTTCACCATGTTGGCCAGGCTGGTCTCGAATTCCTGACCTCAGGTGATCTGCCTGCCTCGGCCTCTCAAAGTGCTGGGATCACAGGCATGAGCCACCATGCCCAGCCTTGGATATTAGACTTTGTTGGATGCATAGTTTGTAAATATTTTTTCCAAAAATATTTTTTTCCAATTCTGTAGGTTGTCTGTCTACACTATTGCTAATTTCATTTGCTGTGCAGAAGCTCTTTTGTTTAATTAGATCCCAATTTTCAATTTTCGTTTTCATTGCATTTGCTTTTGAGGACTTAGTCAAAAATTTTTTGCCTAGGCCAGTGTCTAGTAGAGTATTTCCTACTTCCTACTTTTTTCTAGAATTTTTACAGTTTTAAGTTTTATATTTAAATCTTTATTCTAATAAATAGATCTTTATTTATACAGTGATAGGTAGGGGTCCAGTTTCATTCTTTTGCATACAGTTAACTGGTTTTCCCAGCATCATTTATTGAATAGAATATCCTTTCCCCATTGTTTATTTTTGTCAACTTTGTCAAAGATCAGTTGGTTGTAGGTATGCAGCTTTATTTTAGTGATCTCTATTCTGTTCCGTTGTTCTATGTGTCTATTTTTGTGCCAGTGCCATGTTGTTTTGGTTACTGTAGCCTTGTAGTATGGTTTGAAGCTAGGTAGAGTGATGCCTCCAGTTTTGTTGTGTTTGTTTAGGATTGCCTTGGCTATTTGGGCTCTTTAGGAGTCCAATATGAATTTTAGAGTAGTTTTTTCTAAAAATAACTTTGGTAATATGAAGGGGATAGCACCAAATTCATAAATTGCTTTGGGTGGTATGGACATTTAAAAAATACTGATTTTTCTAATTTGTGAGCATGGGATTTTTTCCATTTGTTTGTGTTGCCTATGATTTCTTTCAGCAGTGTTTTGTAGTTTTACTTGTAGAAATCTTTCACCTCCTTGGTTAGATGTATTCCTAGGTATTTTATTTTTCGTTAATTGGAATTGCAATTTTGATTTGGCTCTTAGCTTGAATGTTATTGATGTATAGAAATGCTACTTATTTTTGTATGTTGACTTCTGTATGTTGATTTTTGTAGCCTAAGACTTTACTGAAGTCATTTATCAGGTCTAGGAGTCTTTTGGTGAAATCTTCCAGTTTTCTACATATAGAATTATATCATCAGCAAAGAGATAATTTAACTTCCTATTTTATTATTTGCATGCCTTTCACTTCTTTCTCTTACCTGATTGCTCTGGCTAGGACTTCCAGTACTATATTCAATAGAAGAAGTAAGAGTGAACATCCTTGTCTTGTTCTTAGGTGGAATGCTTCCAAATTGCACTTGTTCTGTATGATGTTGGCTATGGGTTTGTCATAGATGGCTTTTACTATTTTGAGACATGTTTCATCAATGTTCAGTTTGAGGGTTTTTATCATGAGGGGATGTTGGAGTTTACTGAATGTTTTTCTGAATCTATTGAAATAATCATACAGTTTTTGTTTTCTATTCTGTTGATGTGGTTTATCATATTTATTGATTTGCGCATGTTGAACTATCCTTGCATCCCACTAATATAGCTCACTTGATTGTGATGAATTAACTTTTTGATGTGTGAAGGCTGAATTCAGTTTACTAGTACTTTGTTAAGGATTTTTGCATCAATGTTTATCAGGGATATTGGACTGAAGTGTTCTTTTTTGTTGTTGTTGTTGCATTTTTGCAAGATTTTGATATTAGGATGATATTGGTTTCATTGAATGAATTAAAGAGGAGTCTCATCTTTGAGTTTTTGAAATACTTTTAGTAGGATTGGTGCCAGCTCTTTTTGTATGTCTAGTAAAATTTGGCTATGAATCTATCTTGCCCAGGGCTTTTTGTAGTTGGTAGCTTATTTAATCACTGATTAAATTTCATTACTTATTATTAGTCTATTCTGGATTTCTGTTTCTTCCTGGTTCAATCTTGGGGTATTGTGTATTTCCAGGTATGTATCCATTTCCTCTAGATTTTCTAGTGTGTGTACATATAGGTGTTCATAACAGTCTCTGAGGATCTTTTGTATTTCTGTGGGATTGGTGTGATGTCACCTTTGTCATTTCTGATTGTGCTTATTTGAATCATCCCTCTTTTTTCTTTATTAATCTAACTAGGGATCTATCAATCTTGTTTATCCTTTCAAAAAACTAACTTTCAATTTGTTGGTCCTATTTTTTTTTTTGTTCTCAATTTCATTTTGTTCTACTCTGATTTTTAGTTATTTATTCTGCTAGCTTTGAATTTAGTTTGTTCCTGTTTTTCTAGTTCCCTTAGGGGCAAGGTTACGTTGTTCATTTGAGATTGTTCTATTTGGTACTCATGGACACAAAGATGGAAACAATAAACACTAGGGATTCCAAAAGGGGGAAAGAAGTGAGGGAGTTTGGGAAGGATTGAAAAACTACTTACCAGGTGCTATGTTTTCTACTTGAGTGATGGGATCATTGGAAGCCCAAACCTCAGCATCAGGCAAAAAAGAAAAAGGGAAGGAGTGGTAAATTGTATAAAACACGCAATTCAGAGAAAATAATACTTGAATGGCCAATAAGCATATGAAAATATGGTATATATTTCTTCATAATCAGGGAATAAAATTAACATGACAATAATATATTGTTACTGAACTTGCATCCATCATGGGTTTACCATAATTCATGCTCATTCTATATAAATATACCTAAGACTCTAAGAGTAAGTGGGGACCCTGAGAGTCCAGGCTATTAATTTAAACCAGAACTTGCTTCAAACAAAGAAAGTAATCCAAATAACTAAAGAA
Source organism: Macaca nemestrina (assembly GCF_043159975.1). NCBI lineage: Eukaryota > Metazoa > Chordata > Mammalia > Primates > Cercopithecidae > Macaca > Macaca nemestrina. The sequence continues at coordinate 77,339,937 of NC_092135.1, read as the reverse complement.
ATCTAAAAAACACAAATATCCAAAGAATGTTATCATATCCTGTCTTATTCACATTACTTCCCTATATTAGCTAAACTTTACATTAAAAAAAATTTTTTTTTTTTTTTTGAGATGGAATCTCGCTCTGTTGCCCAGGCTGGAGTGCAGTGGCGCAATCTCGGCTCACTGCAAGCTCCACCTCCCAGGTTCACGCCAATTTCCTGCCTCAGCCTCCTGAGTAGATGGGACTACAGGTGCTTGCCACTACGCCCGGCTAATTTTTTGTATTTTTAGTAGAGACGGGGTTTCACCGTGTTAACCAGGATGGTCTCGATCTCCTGACCTCGTGATCCGCCTGCCTCGGCCTCCCAAAGTGCTGGGATTACAGGCATAAGCCACTGTGCCCAGCCTAAAAATATTTTTAAAGGAAAAGATAGAATAACCTAAAGTTATTTTTTCTTTGAGATCTTTCTTATTCATCAATGACTCAAAGATAGAGTGATGGCAGAATGTGTGTGTAACAAGAAATGAATAGAGCAATTTTTTTTTGTATTTCAATTGTTAGGCAGGAATTAAACACATATGCATACACGAACTACAAAATACTGGTAATTCTACAAATGAGTGAAATACGCTTATTAAAACTGGCACTGCATAATATCAAGAAGAATAGTTAAATTTATGCTAATAACTTAAAATTTTTCTTAAAATGATGATTACCCCTATTGGGTATCATAATTAATACAATTACTTCAAAAGAAAAAGCTTTATATATTAGTATTTTCAATGGAATTCTTTCCTTCTTCTGAGCAAGAAGCCCACATTCTTATTGCTCTGAGCCCCAGACATAATCTAGCCAGGCTTGTTAAAATCTGAACTATTCTAACTGTGACAAAAGTTTATTTTCTTATAAATAAACTTCTTATAAATAAACCAACCTAGAGTTTTTTATCTTTCCACAAGCACCAAGTTTCAGCTGTTACTGAGGAACTGGAGAAGGGAGAAGAGAAAGCAACCAAGGGAGATGAGTAAGCAGTGGAACACAAAATTAATGCTGAAAGGCTGAAGTCATCGACCTCTTTAAGAGTAGGTTAAATACATTCATTTACATCTTAGGGTCATTGTAACAAGAATGTGAGCACACCTTTTGATCTCATATCCACTACACCCCAGTGGGTGTGTAGTGAGATAGTCATGGCACTTCTGTTGCTGCACAAGGGGGTACCCTCTTTTCCCCCATCTACATCTTCCTGTCCTGTGTCATACCTGGTGTGGGGGTTAACAGATAACCAACCTTACTCCCAGCCTAAAACTCCAACATCCAGGGAATCAAACACTTTGTGTTTCAGGCCGGGCACAGTGGTTCAGACCTGTAGTCCCAGCACTTTGGGAGGCCGAGACAGGTGGATCATTTGAGGTCCGGAGATCAAGACCAGCCTGGTCAACATGGTGAAACCCCATCTCTACTAAAAATACAAAAAATTAGCTGGGCATAGTGGCGCACACCTGTAGTCCTAGCTACTAGGGAAGCTGACGTAGGAGAATCACTTGAACCCGGGAGGCAGAGGTTGCAGTGAGCCAGAGTCGCGCCATTGCACTCCAGTATTAGCGACAGAGTGAGATTCCATCTTAAAAAAAAAAAAAAAAAACTCTGTGTTTCAGTTAAATCTTTCTGGTTCTTTTCAGAGAGGGAAGTTTGCTACATCTGTTCATGTTCCTCTCCTTTTTTCCCTTCTACTTAGTGAGCAGGTCTCTTCTTGGGTATGCTTAACCCATCACAAACTTGGGAGCTGGGAGAAGGGGGACTTCCCAGGGAGCAAATATAAGGATGTAATCCTGGCCACTTACAAGTCGTGTCTTGAAAGTGACTCCATTTTGTCTTTAAGTCATGTCACTCTTCACCACAGTCAAGACAAACTTGGGACTGTTTCCCACCTCCAAAGTTCTGTGCAGCTCAAGAATGATTACCAAAGCTGTCCCAACCAAAGAAGAGTTTGAAAACTGCCTAATGAGTGGTGGAGAAACTTATGATCCCCCTGTGACACATCGTGCCCCACTGTCAGCCTGGTCAGTGTTGAGACACCTACCTGGGAGCTCCACTTTAATAGGAGAGGATGAATCCCGGCCTCACTGGCTGTGCTCCAAGAGGGCTCTGTTGCCTGGATCCCAAATCACTGTTTAGTATTAGCATTCAAGAGCTTCAGGGCTCCAAGCACCACACTATTGCCCCCTGGTGGATGACAGAGTAAAGTAGCTTTTCCAGGCTGAACACCTAGATGGAATATTTCTTCAAGTTTGGTTATTAATTTGATACGTAAATCCCAGTAACTGCCTACTCTAACCTATGCTCTGTCTAGAACAGTGAAATATTTTTCCATAGACCAGGCAGTTTAGACCTTCATTTAACTGGCAGTATTTCTCAATCATCAGCAGTTTCCTCAACCATATCATTTATTGATGTTTCTACTGTCCTCTATAAGTCTACTTCTCCAGTCCTTGGCATGCTACTTTTTGGGGAAAAAAAAAAAGTCCCAAATAGCAATTACTGAATACCACAAGAGCCACTAAGTATCTAAGGGATCCAGTACACAGCAGTAGGGGTGGCCAGAAACTTTTAATTGTAAGAGCAGTTAAATCACCAACTTCCTCTTTCCTTCCATGAATGATATCCATTTCTTCAGAACTAGGTGAGTGTGGAGTTTGGGTAAAATATGAATGTTCAAGCATTCTCACTAACTAGATAAATTTAAAGTCTCCTCCTGCTAGAAAACAACCAGATACTAGAAAGTGTGTAAAAAATACACTTCCTCATCTGAAAAAGTGATTCTACCAAAAACCACTCAATAGCATTCTTAAAGGAGAAATTTTATAAATTTTTCACTTAAAAATCAGTATTGAGAAAAAAGATAACTCCTATAAACACTTCTATTTAATATGATGCTTGGGTTCTTGCACATTGGGAACCCCATCTTAGCCCACCTATATTTTCCTCTTTTAGCACAGTAAGGGAGGAAAGTAAATAAAAACAAATAAGGATTGGAAATGAAGAAAATAAATTGCTTATTCACAGATTATATGAAGATACAAATATTTTTAAAGAAATTATTTGAATTGATAATAATAACTCAAGGTTCCAAGCACCACACTATTGCCCCGTGGTGGGTGATACAGTATTACTGTTCACAGTATCCATCACTGGGCAACATGTCCATCACTGGGCAACAGAGCTAGACCCTGTCTCCAAAAAAAAAAAAAAAAAACACAAAAACAAAAATCACTCCCTTCTCTTTTTCACAGTGTCCTTTTTCACAATAGTTCCTATTCCTTTTTAACTCTAGGTATTTTGAAAATCTTACATTAATTCTTTTCAGATTATTATCTGCAATTCTCAAGGTCTTAATTATCTTGTTTGTTGCATTTGCTGATGCTCAGCTAATTTATTTTTTGTGTCATTTGTATTTTTTATTGTGAAATAATCTCCAGAAGGAATTATTATTGTTATTGAATTCTTTTGTCATGAAAGTATCTTACAGAACAGTTTTATACTTGTTTCTTCTGGAACCCAATATATTTCAAAGATTCAAGTATGTTTTTATGTTATGTTCTCCACTGTGAGTTCCTGAGCCATGAAGTACTACGAATGTGTATGCCATATCTAAGGGTGGTACAAACTTGAGGTTATAATTTCTAATACATGACTTCTTTTATACTGAAAGCACAGGACAAATAAAAACATTTTCACTCTTTCCCCCAGCCAAGGGCAGAGTTTGTCTGGTCCCCCTTTAACAAATAGGGCAGTACATCCAAGATCCAACATTTATCCGGCAGTGTCAGTTCCATTTTCTGTATGTTCTCAGGACTGAGGCCATGACGCCTGCTCTAAGGAAGCATTAGAATCCCAGCAGAAGCTTCAGTCTGGTTTCAGTCTTTGCTCAGTGCTTTCGTTTTGATTTTTCTCTTTTCATCTGGCAGACAGATTTCTCTTTATTGTGAGCTTGATTATACATTCACAAATGTTTTAAGTGTATCTTTTATCCAACATTTTTTATGGGTTATATTATGAAGACCTCATCTATGTTAATATAGTCCACCATGTTGGTAGAAGTTTCATCAATGAATTATTTCTTCTTTTTTTAATATGTATTAATATTCAGTTTTTCAAGTGCTAGTTTGCTTTTAATTTTAATGTTTTGCATCCTTCTTATAAAATAAGATATATATACAGGAACAAAGAATAATGCAACAAACACAAATGTCCCCACTACCCATCTTAAGAAAAAAGTGCTAATAGAGGTTATGCCACTGAGTACCTACCTCAAATAGGATACCCTTCTATTCTTCCCAGCAATAACCCTTTTCATAATTTTGGTATTGATTTTTCCATATATTTCTATCTTCTTTTACTACATGCTTCAATAGCCTTAACGGCATGGTTATACATATTTTCAACTTTATATATATATAAAATTTGTATATATATAAACTTTATATATATTTTTATATAATTAACATATATAAATATATAATATATATTATTTTATATATATTTTTTTCCATCTCTGATGGAAATATATATCTATTATATATAAATATATATTTATATTTTTATATATAAACTTTATATGTATATAAATTTTAAAAAATATATATAATATATATGTGTATGTGTATGTATGTGTATGAATGCATATAGTACCACATTAAGTTGCTTCATTTTATTCAACACTATGTTTTTAGATTCGCTCATGTTAAAATATGTAGCTCTGGCTCACTGATTTTCACTACTGTGTAGTGTTCCTTTTCATGACCATTTCACAATTATTTATCTATTCTCATAGGCTATGGTTTGAATGTGTCTTCCAAAGTTCACATATTAGAAACTTAATCCCTGATGCAACAGTGTTAAGAAGTAGAATCTTTCAGAGGTGATGAACAGATGCCCTCATGAATGGATTAATGCTGTTATGGGAATGGGTTAGTTATCATGGGAGTGGCTCCTGATAAAAGAATAAGTTTGGCGCTCTCTCTCTCTCTCTCTCTCTCTCACACACATGCTGTGTCACCATGCAATGTCTTCCACCATCTTACAATGCAGCAAGAAAGTCTTCATCAGATGCAGATCCTTAATCTTGGGCTTGCTAGCCTTCAGAATTGTGAGCCAAATAAAATTCTATTATTTGTAAATTACCCAGTCTGTGATATTCTGTTATACTAACACAAAACACTAAGACATTGCATCAATGGATATCTATGGTATTTTCAATATTTTGCTACTGCTGACAATGCTGCTGTGAATGTTTTTGTGTATATGTACATGAATTCTATAGGAGTGAATATACTGACTTGTAGAACATTTGCATTTTTAGCTTTACTAAAAATTGACAGATTTATGTAAAGTTGTTATATAAAATTTCCTCTATGTATACTAAACATCTTACAAATTCTCCTTCCCTTTTGCTTCCCTCTCAATACCTTCCACATGGATTGCAGACACTTCACTAAACTCTTTCTCCTATTCTCAAGACAACTCCCAAATCTCTGCATGTTCTTTTCAACGTTCTGCAGGTCTTTTACCCTCATAGGCTGAAACACTTTAGGATAGCAGGAGTACTTGGTTGGCTTCGCCACCTTCCATTTGCCCTTGACCCATTGAAGGTAAAGGTAAACATCCCAGCCACCTAGTAAATAAAGATTTTTTTCTCCTTTTCTAACTCATTTTAATATAGGAAATTCTGTCATGAATAAAATTATTTAAATTTTTACACAAATGACTTCCCAAGTTAATACATAAACGTATGTGTTCTCTTAGGTATAGTTTGACATGTTAATTTCAACACATATTCTAGAGGAAATATGAATTCTTTTGTTTAGCATGCAAAAGGACTTACTCTGATACAAAAATTCTGGGCTTCATAGCTGACCTTCAAAGGGAGAACACAAAACTCCTGAAATTATATACACTATGTGCATACATGCATTATGTGCATTTTGCTTGGGGGAAGGTCTATAACTGTTATCAGATTTTCAAAGAAGCCCTGACTTCATAATAATGTATAATCAACTTTCTACCTATGGAATAAATTTCAGATACATATGGAAGAGGTCAGCCCCACCAGAGCCTAATGGGTACACAGGGTACCTTGGCACCTTTCCCTCACTATAAATAGCCCTTTTCCATAGTCTGGGTCTATTTCTTCAGGGAAACTGTAGACTCTGGGTTACAATTAAATTATCTTTCTGGTCTATAATGCTATAATATATATTATAAATCAATAACGATGTCTGCCTTTGTAAATGTTTCCAGTTTAAAGCCACAGATACATAAAACTTGTAAGACAACACTTCTGTATATTGTTCTAATCAACTGAAATAATTTGAAATGGCAAAACATTCCTTTATATATAATACATATCCTAGAGGCTTTTTAAAACATTAATTTAATACGTATCTCTATGGGGCTTCAAGGAAATTGTTGCTCACTTTCAGGATAAAGAAGAAAGAATAGGCAGAATGCAGAGAATGGTTAGGGCAGTGAAACTACTCACTCTGACAATGTAATGATAGATACATGTTGTTATACATTTGTCCAAACCCGTAGAATGTACAACACCAAGAGTGAACCCTAATGAAACTATGGACTTTGGGTGATTATAATGGATCAATGTAAGTTCATCAATTGTTACAAAAGTACCACTCTGGTGGGGGATGTTGATAATAGGGAAGGCTAGGTATGTGTAAGGGTAGAGGATATATGGGAAGTTTCTGTACCTTTTGTTTAATTTTTCTGTGAACCTAAAGCTGCTCTAGAAAATAAAGTCTATTTTACAAAAAACATGAAAGATTTTTTTTCCACTTCAGCTGATCACTAAGGATATGCCTTTCTCAATTTACTATAGAGAATGCATTTATGAAGGTCCTGCTAATATATTCATGGAATATGAGACATGCAGCCACCCAAATTCATGGCTAAATTTCTGAATTGACGGAGTAAAATTGCTAACAACAGAAATGCTTGTATCGACCAAGCACTGTGGTTTGATTAAGTTTACTCATTTATTTTATAAATTTGCTGTAAAGCTATTAGAAGAGTTTTATTACTCAAATTATGAGGCTGAGTCAGAGTAGCCTTTTAAATCTATAAATTAATTAGAACTGTATTTTTAGAGCACTGAAAATATCTACCCCTTTCTTTCAATGAATATATTTCCTTTCTCTATTACAAATAAATTGTGCCTAGTTTGCCATCATTCATATATATAGTACTTGGACAGATCGCAAATATAATTATAAATTTACTTCACAATCCACTTCTGGGTAGATGAGAGAAGCTTATATATGCATGTGATAGAAGAAATTACCCTTCATTAAAGCATTTTCTCCATTCAATACATTTAAACACATGCCCAAGCAAGGATATAGTTCTCGCCTATTTGTATTCTCCATGCAAAATGCTTTTTGCGTTCTTTATAACTTCCATGTGGGAGTTACCTCAGCCTAGCATTTATACTTTCTCCTAGTTTTTTCTTTTTGGCCACCACTTTGTTCTTTCTACTACTTTACCATCACTTTCTTGTTATCCTTTCTATAAGGCATTTATCAGTTCATTCTTGTTTTTTTCCTTCTCTAATCCTCATATGCCAGGTTTGATTGTTTTTTCTAACTCCATTCAGAACCAAATCTGACTGTGTGCATGTCACTGGGCAGGGCTTACTCCACCACCTTCACTCATCAGTCATAGCAATTGGTCCAGGGATAGGTACAAGGCCATGGCTGAATAAATCTGGAAAAAGAGAGTTTTCTTTCTTTCAGGGTTTTCTAGGTTGGTAGTATTTAAGACTGGAGTTCACGGAAGCCACCTTGCCACACAGGAAGAGATTGTCTGAGCATGATGCCACCACACAGAAAAGAACAGAGCAAAGAGAATAAGAGAGGCAGATTCGAAAGATATTTTCAAATACTGAGATCCAGTTTTGCTTGATCCATCCCTTGACTTTTATATGAAAGCAATTATATGCTTTGACCACTTTGAATCATGTTTGTTTCGTATGAAGCATTCCAATACCTTATTTTGTTTTAAAAAATTTTATTTGCATTCAATAAGAGGTAAGATATTCCTAACAAAATCCTACATATGTGTCCATTAGAACAACATTGCGTTAGTGCCGGGCGCGGTGGCTCAAGCCTGTAATCCCAGCACTTTGGGAGGCCGAGATGGGCGGATCACGAGGTCAGGAGATCGAGACCATCCTGGCTAACACGGTGAAACCCCGTCTCTACTAAAAATACAAAAAATTAGCCGGGCGTAGTGGCAAGCACCTGTAGTCCCAGCTACTCGGGAGGCTGAGGTCGGAGAATGGCGTAAACCCGGGAGGCGGAGCTTGCAGTGAGCTGAGATCCGGCCACTGCACTCCAGCCTGGGCTACAGAGCGAGACTCCGTCTCAAAAAAAAAAAAAAAAAAAAAAAAGAACAACATTGCGTTAGTTAAGATACACCAGATTGCTAGAAATGGAAACAAGTTTCAATCTTGTCTAAATTGAAATAGGTATTTGTTCATTTCTATAAAGTTTCAGAGGTAAGCTAGGCTCGGGCATGGCTGAGTTCCAGAACTTCAACTACTAATTGTCCATATTTTAGTTGTCCACCCATTCCTCTTTTCAGCTTGACATGATTCTCTCCCCTTAACAGGTTTTCTCCATGTGGAGATAACGTAACAGCTGGCAGCTCCAGAACTGCATACCAGTCACGTTTTTATGATCTTTAGATAAAAGGTTATGCTTCCTCCAGCCCCAAGTACTCTGATTAGCCCTTCATAACTACGCCTGAAAAAAATCACGTGGCAAATATATAGTCTGTGACTGACTAGCCCTGAATTCCATGCCCACCTCTGCAGTCAGAAGGAAGCCTCTTGCAATGGATGATCCCAGTAGCACCCCATGAATTTGGAACAGATGGAAGTGGTAGGGAAGCAGTCTCCCAAGTAGAAACACAAGAGGTGTAAGATTTCTGTGAAACACATCAAGTTGCCCACTCATATTTATCTCTTGTCCTTCTCCAGACCCCACTAAAATGAGGAAATAACTGATTTTTTTAAAATTATGGGATTGGAGGAAGTAAAGGGTGAGAGAGCGCAACACAATTCTGGAAGGCAAGAAAACAATAGAAGAGAACCAATCACGTTGGAAGATGTCAAAGCCTAAGGCATGGTCAGAGGCTGACGTCTGAAAGGACTTTGCATTACCTGGCATGGCTGCGGGTGGGGATAAGGTGAGGAGCTGTAAAAAAAGATATGGGTTGAAGTTGTGTGGAGTGGTCAATCCCTCCTGACTACCGATAAGCAGAATTTCAGAAATCTTTAATTCCCATGCAGCAGATACCTTCAATAATGCATCGTCAGGAGACTGAGGTTCTTTCTCTATAGAATTTGAATGAGAAACATGAAAGTCGGACAATCAGACTGGCAGAGGAAGGGGTAGGATATGGGGCTGGTAATAGAGAATTAATTTACAAGCTGCACATAGCTCCTCCAAACCCCATCCTCATTACATCTTTGTGCAGTGTACTGCCTGAACTAGAATATGTGGATATGTCTAGAACTATAAAATCTTGCTTAACTACAATCTTTGTCTGCATCCTCCTTTTAGGAAAATGAGGTAAAAGGAAAACAGTAAGCTTATGATATCAGAGAGTTATTTAAAACAAGAAACTGTAGTTCATTCCAGTTTTATGTCTCTAACAAAGCTACACAGAAATTATGAATATTCTAGGAGATGCCCCAGGCATCACATGATCCTAAATCATCAAAACAACATTGACTTGCGTTTGGCATTTTGTACTTACTGAGCCAGGAAAGTGAAGTGGTTCAATGTAGAAAGGTTTTCTAAACTAATAATTAAAACAAAGAGTTTTCTTTCTTTTTTTTTTTTTTTTATTATACTTTAAGTTCTGGGATACATGGGCAGAATGTGCAGGTTTGTTATACAGGTATACACGTGCCATAGTGGTTTGCTGCACCCATGAACCCATCTTCTACATTAGTTATTTCTCTTAATGCTATCCCTCCCCTAGCCCCCCAACCCCCAACAGGCCCCAGTGTGTGATGCTCCCCTCCCTGTGTTCGTTTGTTCTCATTGTTCAACTCCCACTTATGAGTGAGAACATGAGGTGTTTGGTTTTCTGTTCCTGTGTTACTTTACTGAGAATGATGGTTTCCAGCTCCAGAACATTCTGATTAATTGTGATTTTGCTATATATTGATATTTTATAGCTCCTACCCCGTTTGTCAGCAGCTACCTCCCTATCGTTGAATTGATTAGTTATATTTAATAACGTTTGGTGTTTGGATTCATTTAGCAATAACACTTGGAAATTTCTTACCAGCTATTTTTAAAGTCTTAATTTGTTTTTTGTTTTTGTTTCTGTTTTTTCACCAGCTATTTAGGATAAGAGAATGTTTACATCTTAATGTAAAAAAAGAAAACAGGCATAAATAGTATTTTATGTATAGAAATGCTTTCTTTCATTACTTGGTGCCTGCATCTCTAAGTGTTTACATAGCTTCTCTGCCTGTATGATGTTGCTAAAAACATGAATCAGGAAGGAGAAAAAAAAAGTTGAATATCTAGTCCAAGAAGGAGAGAGTTTTCTATAAAAAATGTGTGTGTTTGTATATATATCTATGTATGTATATGTATGTATACATCTATGTATATGCATGTGTATATATCTACATACATCAATATGTACATATATTAATATATCCATGTATATGTATGTATACATATGTGTGTATTTCTACATGTGTATACATATATATGTATGTGTATATACACACAGCCACACCTTCTCTCGGCATTATTGTCAAAAATCAGTTGACCATAGATAACTGCCTATATAATATGCACTGTGTGTGTATATATAACTATACAGGAAAAACAGGGTGCAAAGAAGAAAAAAAGAACCTTTTTTTGATGTTGTTTTGAGACTGAGATTTAATACAGGCAAAATCACTGTGAACATTATAAATCACTTATGTAAGTTTAACCATTCTCCTACATATGATCCTAAGCTTTGTAAATGGGGAAATTCTTTTATTATTATTATTATTATTATTATTATTATTATTATACTTTTAAGTTCTAGGGTACATGTGTACAACGTGCAGGTTTGTTACATATGTATACATGTGCCATGTTGGTGTGCTGCACCCATTAACTCGTCATTTACATTAGGTATATCTCCTAATTTTATCCCTCCCCCCTCCCCACAATAGGCCCCAGTGTGTGATGTTCTCCTTCCTGTGTCCAAGTGATCTCATTGTTCAATTTCCACCTATGAGTGAGAACATGCGGTGTTTGGTTTTCTGTTCTTGCGATAGTTTGCTGAGAATGATGGTTTCCAGCAGCATCCATGTCCCTACAAAGGACACGAACTAATCCTTGAAAAAAAGGAACTTTTAAAAAAACATGTAATTAGAATCATCAAAGAGATAAGAAAATAATGCATGCATAAAATAAGAAAAAATATAAAATAAGAAAGATTAAGGTTATTAGAAATTAAAAATGTTATCATCAAAATGAGAAATTTAATAAAAGAGTTGGAAGATAGAGTCATGGAAAACTCTCACACAGTAAAACAAAGAAACTATTTTTTTAAAAGAGAGGGATAAAGCAATAAAGTGCAGAGGTTCAAGCTAGGAAGTCCTACATCCAGCCAAGATGAGTTCCAGAAAAAGAGACCAGCGGAAATCAAAGAAGAGAAATGGTCAAAGAAATAATAATGATAAAATTTCCTACAACAAAAGGATATGTCTCCAAGTTGTAAGAGACCACTAAGTAATTCACACTTACTAATGAATTTAACAAAAGAAGTGCAAAACGTATTTTCAGAACTACAAAATATTGTCAAAGGAAATTAAAGAAGATATAAATGATTTTTAAAAACGCAAGATGGCTGTACTCCCCAAAGTAGTCTACAGATTCAACATCATCCTTGTCAGACTTTGGGCTGCTTCTTTGTAGAAGTTGACAGGCTGAATCTAAAGTTCACACTGAACTTCAAGGAGCCCAGAAGGGCCAAATCAATCTTAAAATAGAATAACAAAGTAGGAGGATTTATTCCTTCTAATTTCAAAGCTTACTACAAAGCAACAGTAATCAAGTGGTACTGGCACTGGGATAGACATACAAATCAATGGAATAGAATTGTGAGTTCATAAATAGACCTGTGTGTCTATGATCAACTGATTTTGACAATGATACCAAGAGTATTCAATGAGAAAATAACAGTCTCTTCAACAATTGGTGCCAGTGCCATTCAATAGCTACATGCAGAAGTATGAAGTTAGACCCTTACTTTACATCTTAAAAAAAAAAAAAATCCAAAATGAATCAAAGACTTAAACATAAGAGCTAAAACTCCTAGAAGTAAACATAGTCATAAATTTTCATGACCTTTTATTTAACAATGATTTCTTATGTATGGCACCAAAAGCACAAAAATGAAAGAGAAAAAAGATAAATTTGAATTCCTAAAAATTAAAACTCTTGTATATCAAAGGACACTATCAAGAAAGTGAAAAAACAATCTCCAGAACTGAAGAAAACATTTGCAAATTGTATGTCTAATAAGGATGTAGTACCAATAATACATATTTTAAAATCTCTTATAACTCAACAAAGAAAAGAAACAGTAGGCAAAGGACATAAATAGATATCTTTTCAAGGAAGATATGCAAATGTCCAACAAACACATAAAAAAGATGCTCATCATCATTAATTATTAGGAAAATGCAAATCAAAACTATAAGACACCACTTCACATCCATTAGGATAGCTATAATAATAATTTTAAAACAACAAAACATAAATGTTGGTAAGGATATGGTGAAATTGGAACCCTTGTACTTTGCTGATGAGAATTTAAATGCTGCTGCCACTCTGAACTACAATTTGACAGTTCCTCAATAAATTAAACATACAATTACCATAGGACCCAGCAAGTAAACTCAGGTTTATACACAAAGTATTTGAAAGCAGATATTCAAACAAAAATGTATAGATGGATGTTCATAGGAGTGCTGTGCACAATAGCCAAAAGGTGGAAACAACTCAAATGACCATTGACAAGTGAGTGGATAAACAAAATAGGGTAGACTGAGCTACCTGCATGCACTGTGCAGTGCCAGAGAGGTCAACCAGAATCAAGATGTCTGGCACTGAGGAAGCAATTTTTGGAGAGCGTGACAGTCATACTGCTGTTCATGGCAGTTCAGTATGCTTTGGACAGTGCCAGTACACAGTAGAAGAGTACCAGGCCATCCAGAAGGCCCTGAGGCAGAGGCTGGGCCCAGAATACATAGGTAGCGCATGACTGGAGGAGGCCAGAGGTGTGTTACATTGAGGGTCATTGGGTAATTAATCTGGCCTATGACATGTTTGGTTACAACGGTGGGGCACACTCCATCACACAGCAGAATGTGGATTTTGTTGACCTCAACAATGGCAAGTTCTACATGGGAGTCTGTACATTTGTGAGGGTCCAGCTGAAGGATGGTTCATATCATGAAGCTGTGGGTTATGGTGTTAGGGCCTCCAGTCCAAGGCCTTATCTTTGGAGAAGGCAAGGAAGGAGGCAGTGACAGAAGGGCTGAAGCGAGCCCTCGGGAGTTTTTGTAATGCACTTGGAAATTGTATTTTGGACAGAGACTACTTGAGGTCACTAAACAAGCTTCCATGCCAGTTGCCTCTTGAAGTGGATTAAACTAAAGCAAAGAGACAAGATTTTGAACCACCTGTGGAATAGGCAAGATACAACAGCTGCCAACTGAACATGACCCTGAGACACCCACAACTTCAAGTGGTGACCTTCCCTTGCGGACCAAGCCACGTTGTGGTTCAGGGGGACAAGGATTGCAGCTTTCCAACTTCTGAGCTCATCCACTATTGGTGAGAGAGGCCACGTACCAGCAGAAGCTCTGGCAAAAGCAGCTGCAGCAGCAGTTCCGGGAGCAGATGAAGAAACAGCAAGTCCACACCTTTTCGCCATCAGTTGAGAAGAGTGAGGAGACTCTTGGAGACAACTCTGAAATCTGGGATGTGACTCCAGATGCAGGGGATGGTGTGGTCAAGATTTGTCTAGAGAAGAACCACCCCAGACCTCTGACACACCAGCCTTGAACAACCAGATGGTGACCCAGAACAGGACTCCACACAGCCTACGCTGCCAGAAACCACAAGCAAAATCTGGATCTTGAGACCTCCAAACTTACAGCACTGACCAGCGCATAACAGGAAACTGGGAAGCTCATAGGAAGGGCCAGGACATAAAGAAAAGGAAATTGGATACATCTTAACTGAACCTCTGACTACATCATTGGACTCTGTCACAAAGGGACTTTGGAAAACTACTTTTTGGTCATGAAATTGTTCATCACTCATGGAGAATTAACTTTATTGCTAAGGATTTATCGTGCTTCATTTTGAACCTCATCAATAGGATCTGACTGAGAGCCTACTGCAGTTAGAGCTGAGCACATTTAAAACCCTCATCCCACACTCTAGTTGGGAGAGGCTCTGGACAGATGAAACACCTTTTCTTTGGCTTGTGAGGCTTCCCACTATTTATTTCTAAACTATTATGTTAACACTGATGGACATTTTAGGAATCACCAATGGCTGCTTGCCCTCAAGCAATATAGGCCAGACTTAGTACTAACCACCTGCCTCAGCAATTACCTACATTCAATTGCTTTGCATAACCTCTGCCTTCTTTCCTTTAGGGCACCAAGCATTTAATATTGTCCACATTAAGCACTGAGGATCATGACAGGAAAAAGGTTGGAGTAGCACTTTTTACTGCTTTGTATCAATCCAGGCTACAATCTTCATTTAATATAAATAAACTCACTTATGGGTTTATGACATAAAAAAATAGGGTATATTTATTTAATGGAATATTATTTGCCCTAAGAAAATAAGGTACTGATATATGCTACAACACAGAAGAACTTAAAAACATGAAAGAAGCCAGTCACAAAATACCACAAATTACATGATTTCTTTTATATGAAATGTCCCAAACAGACAAAATTATAGAGATATAAAGTAGATTTGTAATTACTTAGGAATGAGGAGGATAGAGAATAGGGGCTTGACAGCTAAAGGGTATGGGGTCCTCTGTGGTGATAAAATGT
The DNA here is from genome assembly GCF_043159975.1 of Macaca nemestrina. Lineage (NCBI taxonomy): Eukaryota > Metazoa > Chordata > Mammalia > Primates > Cercopithecidae > Macaca > Macaca nemestrina. The sequence goes on along the minus strand of NC_092135.1, from coordinate 77,324,767 downwards.
TATAAATTTGTCTTTGGTGATGGTTGCAGATAGCATGGATATACTTAAAAATCATTGAATTATATTCTTTAAAGTAGTGAATTGTGTGCTGTGTTAATTATATCTTAGTAAAACTATTTTTACAACTTGTAAAGGAAAAAATGGGAGGGCACCAAATGCTGAACACATTGACTAGAAAAAGACCCACATCAGTGCACATCAACAGGAAAAAAGAAGACACTACAATCTCCAGGTAAAAACCTTAGCCTTAGCTTACATTAAAAAGATTGTAGGGTGAGAATGGCATTGCCTTGTAAAAGAGAAAGCTTTGTAAGTTAGAAGACAATAGAGTAATACAAAATAATTGATGAGGCAAAATAATTTTCAGTCCCACATTTTTATTTGAAAATGAGGACAGAAGGAAGATGTATTCATAAATGCAGAGTATACTTTACCTTCCATGCACCCTTTCAAAGGGAACCATCCTTCTACTGGAGAATAGACTCCAGTAAAGTCAGCAAGTAAAACAAAAAGAAGAGCCAACCCAATAGTACAGCCAAGAGGAGCCCCAGGTTACTGATTTTGCAGCCCATATTGGAGTGAGAAGCAGAGAGACCTCAACTGGATATCTCTATGGAGAAGCTATTCAGTAGAATAGTGGATATTATGGAGCATTTTGAAGCACTCGTTGGGCAGTGTGGGGAGAATACATGGATAGCAAGTATTACATGTGGAAAAATTTGATAAGGAAAAAACACTGCTGAAAAGGGGGGAAATGTATCATAGTATCATATGTATCATAGTATATGTATATACACATATATATACACACATATATACACATATATACATACATATAAATACACACATATGTATATGTGTGTACGTATATATGTATATATACACATGTATACATATATACGTACACACATACACACATATGTATATATGTATATATGTGTGTGTATATATATATGATTTTGCCTCACAATAAATAGTATGTTTATAGTTATAATGAATTGACATTAGATATAGATTTAATTTAAAAATACTGATATATACTAGGCAATGGGAGGAGAAGGAGTAAGACAGTATAAGAGAGCCAAATACCTAAAATTAATAACTTGAGAAAATAAGTATGTTTTTGATTTAGGAATAAGAACTTGAGAATAGAAGAAATCACTAAAAAAAAGTCAAAAAATTGTCTTTGGGTAGAAGGACATGAAGGGTCTGGGACTTATTTTTCATTTTAAGTTTATGGTACTTTTAAATTTTTCAACCATCTCCATGTATTATTGATTTTTATTTCATAAATACTTCAAAAACAACAAAATTGAAAAGGTGATGGGGTCAGGCATGGTGGCTCACGCCTGTAATCCCAACATTTTGGGAGGCCGAGGCAGGTGGATCACCTGAGGTCAGGAGGTCGAGACCATCCTGGCTAACAAGGTGAAACCCCATCTCTATGAAAAATACAAAAATTAGCTGGGCATGGTGGTGGGCACCTGTAATCCCAGCTACTTGGGAGGCTGAAGAAAGAGAATCTCTTGAACCCGGGAGGCAGGGGTTATAGTGAACTGAGATCATGCCATTGCACTCCAGTCTGGGCAACAGAGTGAGACTCCATCTCAAAAAAAAAAAAAAGGTGATATACAAATCTTTTGATACCTATTTCACTAACCTGAGCTTTATATTAGAGCTACGAAGACAAGCTATGTTGACAGACTCCTTTGGTTGGTGTCTACACAGACAAAATTCTAAACACTTAAGGACAAAATGCTTTTGTTGATGCCAGTATTATAATTTCATTGAGTATATATAGTTAAAGTCTTACTTAATTTCACTAGTTCCTTTTCTGTGTTTCTCTGACAAGATTCTAATTTAATATTGTATAATTGCTGGCTCTGCTAGCAAAGCACCTGCGCACTCTGTGGTTAAGAGGGTCCTGATAATTTGTTAGCTCTCTTGAAACCTTGTGGATTTTTAGACATACAAATCCTACTTTTAAGAAATCGTCAAAGTAATCCTCAATAGACCAGGAATTCAGGTCAGAAAATACTTTAAATCCCTCAGACAGTAACCTAAATCCTTTAGGTTACTTTGGAGGATCTGAAGTGGGATGATATGTTTAATTCTGTGAATTATGTGGCAAAATTGGAGTCACTTGGCAAATTCTTGCCATGATGCTACACTCTAGGGAGAGGAAGTCCATGCATGCTACATTATGTTCCTGGGAAAACACAAAAAATAATGATTTCTTTCCATTACCCTGATCCCTTCAACATCCTGTTCCCCAGAAACCTCTGTAAAAAAACAGTTGCCCTCTGGATAAATGACCAGATCAAAACAATTTGGCCAAAAATTTTGAAATCAATACTTCTCATCTTTTCACCTCTAACTTCTCAGCTCTTTTAAGCTATCTTAACCCAGGTGTTCTCAAAAAAGAACTTTTCTTGAATCTAACATTGATTTTGTTGTTGTTGTTATTCTATACGATTGACTGAGTTTTTTCCACTCAACTTACTTGGCTATCTGATTATGGAAAGTAAAGCAACTCTCCATCTGGTTACCTGCTTACCTAACCTCTGTGTAAGAAACCTTAATGGAACCTGAATTTGCTCTTTTTTTTTTTTTTTTTTTTTTTGAGATAGAGTCTTGCTCTGTCACCCAGGCTAAAGTGCAGTGACTCAATATCAGTTCACTGCAACCTCTGCCTCCCAGGTTCAAGCAATTCTCCTGCCTCAGCCTTCTGAGTAGGTGGGATTACAGGCACCCACCACCATACTCAGCTAATTTTTGGGTTTTGTTTTGTTTTTTTTTTAGTAGCGGCAGGGTTTCACCGTGTTGTTCAGGCTAGTCTCGAACTCCTGACCGCAGGTGATCCACCCTCCTCAGCCTCCCAAAGTGCTGAGATTACAGGCATGAGCTACTGCACCTGGCTGTCATTCATTTTTAAATATTATTTATTTAAGAAATACTCCATGCATACACACAAGCCTCAGGGATGTACCCTGGATTCTAGCTGAACTAACAATTTAAAAATGATTTGTGATCACAAAATACATATTGGTCCATCTGTACTCCATAAGGGCCTATCTTGCCCATCCTCCTTCCCGACATCCTTGTCCAGGGCTCTCCCTCCCACTAGATAGGGACACACAAATGATCCTTCTGTAACTTCTGCCATCTAAATGCCTCATGCTGGAGACCTTCCTCAGTTCCTTCCATGACCTTACTCTCGGTTTCATTAAGGACTGAAAAAGAAAAGGAAAGCCAAAGCAATAAACGGTAGCCAAGAAAAGTTTGCTTAGCCTCCTTTGTTGTCTCTGCCCAATTTTAATTTGGTAATAATTTGTAGGGAACAGATAAAGTCAGGACCAGTCTTTCGTTGATGATTTTAAGGAAACAAAAAGCACTGATCTTGAAGTTCAGTCCCGGGATGTGTCTACTCTGCAATGGCAACTTCCATGTCCTTGGGCAAGCCACTTAACCCCTCTGATTTTATTTATGAGACAATAATCATATCATAGTTGTTATTTTTCTTTTTTTAACTTTTAGTTTCAGGGGCACATGTGCAGGTTTGTTATATAGATAAATTGCATGCCACAAGGGTTTAATGTACAGATTATTCCATGACACAGGAAATAAGTATAGTATCCAATATGTACTTTTTTTATCCTCACCCTCCTCCCAACTCCACCCTCAAGTAGGCTCCAGCATCTATTTTTCTACTCTATGTCAATGTATACTCAATGTTCAGCCCCCACTTATAAGTGAGAACATGCAGTATTTAGTTTTCTGTTCCTGAATTAGTTCACTTAGGATAGTGGCCTCCAGCTCCACTTATGTTGCTGCAAAGGATAGGATCAGCATAGTATTCCATGGTATATATGTACTGCACTTTTTTAATCCAGTCTACCATTGATGGGCATTTAGATTGATTCCATGTCTCTGCTATTGTGAATAATGCTGCAATGAACATACACATGCATGTGTCATTATGATAGAACAATATATATTCCTTTGGATATATATCCAGTAATGGGACATGTACCCAAATGGTAGTTCTGTTTTAAGTTCTTTGAGAAATCTCCAAAGTGCTTTCAACAGTGGCTGAAATAATTTACATTTCCACTAATAGTGTATAAGCATTCCTTCCCTTTTCTTCACAACCTTGACAGCATCTGTTATTTTTTGACTTTTTAATACTAGCCATTCTGACTGGTGTGAGATGGCATCTCATTGTGGTTTTGATTTGCATTTCTCTAGTGATTAGTAATGCTGAGCATTTTTCATATGCTTATTGGCCATTTGTATGTCTTCTTTTGAAAGTGCCTGTTCATGTCCTTTGCTCACTTTTTAATAGGGTTGCTTGGTTTTTGCTTATTAATTTATTTAGGTTTCTTATAGATTTTGGATATTATACCTTTCTCAGATGCATAATTTAAACATATGTTCTCTCATTCTATGGGTTGTTTACTCTGTTGATAGTTTCTTTTGCTGTGCAGAAGCTCTTTAGTTTAATTAGGTCCCACTTGTCAATTTTCGTTTTTGTTGCAATTGCTTTCGGCATTTTTGTCATGAAATCTTTGCCAGGGCCTATGTTCAGAATGGTATTTCCTAGGTTTTATCCAATGATCTTTACAGTTTCATGTTATACACTCAAGTCTTGAATTGATTTTGTATATGATGTAAAAAGGCATTGATTTGAATCCATCTTGAATTGATTTTGCATATGATGTAAAAAAGATATCCAGTTTCAGTCTTCTGTATATAGCTAGGCTGTTATCACAGTACCATTTATTGAATAAGAAGTCCTTTCCCTGTTGCTTTTGTTGACTTTGTCAAAGATCAGATGGTTTTAGGTTTGTGGCTTTATTTCTGGGCTCTCTGTGCTGTTCCATTGGTCTATGTGTCTGTTTTTGTACCAGTAACATAGTGTTTTGGTTACTGTTGCCTTATAGTACAGTTTGAAGTCAGGTTTTATATATATATATATATATATATAAAAATAATCTGCCAGATTTTGGTATCAGAATGATGCTGGCCTCATAGAATAAAATAGAGAGGAGTCTCTCCTCCTCAATTTTTTTGAATAGTTTTAGTAGGAATGGTACCAGTTCTCTTTTACATGTCTGATAGAATTCAGCTATGAATCTCTCTGATCCTGGGCTTTTTCTGATTGATAGGCTTCTTATTACTCAACTTTGAAACTTGTTATTGGTCTGTGTTGCGGGAAGTCAGGGACCCCGAATGGAGGGACCGGCTGAAGCCATGGCAAAAGAACATAAATTGTGAAGATTTCATGGACACTTATCACTTCCCCAATCAATACCCTTGTGATTTCCTATGGCTATCTTTAATCTCTTAATCCTGTCATCTTCGTAAGCTGAGGAGGATATATGTCACCTCAGGACCCTGTGATGATTGGTTAACTGCACAAATTGTTTGTAGAGAATGTGTGCTTGAACAATATGAAATCTGGGCACCTTGACAAAAGAACAGGATAACAGCAATGTTCAGGGAACAAGGAAGATAACCTTAAACTCTGACTGCCAATGAGCCAGGTGGAACAGAGCCATATTTCTCTTCTTTCAAAAGCAAATAGGAGAAATATCACTGAATTCTTTTTCTCAGCAAGGAACATCCCTGAGAAAGAGAACGTGCCCCTGAGGGTAGGCCTTTAAAATGGCCGCTTTAGGGGCAGCTGTCTTTTACGGTCAAAGACAAAGGGACGAAATAAGCCCCGGTCTCCTGTAGCGCTCCCAGGCTTATTAGGATGAGGAAATTCCCACCTAATAAATTTTGGTCAGACAGGTTGTCTGCTCTCAAACCCTGTCTCCTGATAAGATGTTATTAATGACAATGCATGCCTGAAACTTCATTAGCAATTTTAATTTTGCCCTGTCCAGTGGTCCTATGATCTCACCCTGCCTCCATTCGCTTTTTGATATTTTATTACCTTGGGAAGCATGTGATCTCTGTGACCCACACCCTATTCATACACTCTCTCCCCTTTTGAAAATTGCAAATAAAAACTTGCTGGTTTTATGGCTCAGGGAGCATCACGGAACCTGTTGACATGTGATGTCTCCCCTGGACACCCAGCTTTAAAATCTCTCTCTTTTGTACCCTTTCCCTTTATTTCTCAGACCAGCTGATGCTTAGAGAAATACAAAAGAACCCACATTGAATATTGGGGGTGGGATTTCCCCCAATAGGTCTGTTCAGATTTTCACTGTCTTTCTGGTTAATCTTGGGAGGTCATGTTTCCAGGAATTTATCTATATCTTCTAGTTTTCTAGTTTGTGTGCAAAGCAGTGCTCATAATAGTCTCTGAAGGGTTTTTGTATTTCTGTGGGGTCAATGGTAATGTGCCTTTTGTCATTTCTTATTGTGTTTATTTGGATCTTCTGTCTTTTTTATTTTTTTCTTTATTAGTCTAGCTAGTGGTTTATTGGCTTTTTTTTTTTTTTTTTTTTTTTTTTTTAGAAGTCTTGCCCTGTCACCTAGGCTGGAGTTCAGTGGTGCAATCTCAGCTCACTGCAACCTCCACCTTCCAGGTTCAAGCAATTCTTGTGCTTCAGCCTCCTGCTAGGTGGGATTACAGGCATGCACCACCAAGCCCAGCTAAAATTTTTTGTATTTTTTAGTAGAGATGGAGTTTCACCATGTTGGCCAGGCTGAACTTGAACTACTGGCCTCAAGTGATCCTTCCTCCTTAGCCTCCCAAAGTGCTAGGATTACAAGCATGAGTCACTGCACCTGGCCTATCAGTCTTATTTACTCCTTCAAAGTACCAACTTCTGGTTTTGTTGGATCTTTTGGAATGGCTTTTTGCATCTAAATTTCATGCAGTACAGCTCTGGTTTTGGTTATTTCTTGTCTTTTGATAGCTTTGGGGTTGGTTTGCTCTTGTTTCTGTAGTGCCTCCAATTGTGATGTCACATGGTTAATTTTAGATCTTTTTAACCTTTTGATGTCAGTATTTAACGCTATAAACTCTTAACACTGCTTATCTATGTCCCAGAGATTCTGGCATGTTGTATCTTTGTTCTCATTAGGCTCAAACAATTTCTTGATTTCTGCCTTAATTTTATTATTTACCCAGAAGTCCTTTAGGAGGAGTTCAGGTCCCGAATATCTTTGTTAGTCTTCTGCCTGAGTCATCTGTCTAATACAGTCAGTGGGGTGTTGAAGACTCCCACTATTATTGTGTGGTTATCTAAGTCTCTTCAGAGGTCTCTAAGAACTTATTTTATAAATCTGAGTGTTCTTGTGTTAGGTGCACCTTGAATTCCTCACGGGCAAGTCATTCCCACAACACCCTTACACCCATCCCCTCTGCCCCAAGATTTGGCCAAAGGACCTTTTGTTAAAGCAGAGAAAAAAACACAGTTTTTCAAGTCAGTAGATTATTTCCTCTAAATCTTCAGCACAATATCCAGTTATGAAACTGATATGCCAAAATGTTTATAGGGAGTAATAACTGGTTGGTGAAAATTCAAGAGTTTTTTGGGTTTTGGTTTGGTTGTTTTGCTTATTCATGTCTGTCTCATTGTTTTAATTCCTTTTTACAATCAACACATATTATTTTATAAGAGAAAATAACTCAAAAGCTTTTTAATAATATTAAGACAAAGAATAGAAGGGAGATAGAAAATGGTAAACTTAGACTCAGGAAATCTAGCTCCATTATTGCTAAAATAATGCTTTTAATTAATAGGGAGGGTATTAAAATACACTGACTTTATTATAAACCCAGTCTTCTGTAGTTCTGTGTTTTATGACTTTTTTTTATTCTGTGAAGAATTTCATTTGTATTTTGATAGAGATTGCTTTGAATCTGTAAATTACATAGTATAGACATTTTAATAATATTAATTCCTCCAATTCTTGAATATAGCACATCTTTCCATTTTTTTGTGTATCTTCTTCAGTTCTTTTCATTAATATTTTATAGTTTTTCCTTGTAGAGATCTTTCACCTCTTTGGTTAAATTTATTTACACGTATTTGTTTTTGTAGCTGTTGTAAATGGAATTGTTCCTTTATTCCTGTCCCTGATTGATCACTATTAGCATATAGAAACATTACTGATTTTTGTATGTTGATTTTGTAGCCTGAAACTTTGCTAAATTCATTTATCAACTCTGAGAGTTTTCTTAGTGGAGTTCTTAGGTTTTTCTAAATATAAAATCCTGTCATTGCAAACAGAGATAACTTCATTTCTTCCTTTCCAATTTGGATGCCCTTAATTTCTTTCTTTTGCCTAATTGATCTGGCTAGAACTTCCAGTACTACGTTGAATCAAAGTGGTGAAAGGGTTTCCTTGTCTTATTCCAGATATTTTTTCCCATTCAGTATTATATTAGCTGTGATCTTGATATATATGACATTTATCATGTTGATGTATGTTCCTTTTATACCCAATTTGTTGAGGGTTTTTAATTATGAAAGGATATTAATTCTATCAAATGCTTTTTTATCTTCTATTGAAATGATCATATTGTTTCTGCCCTTGATTCTGTTGATGTGATGTATCATATTTATTTATTTGCATATGTTAATCCATTCTTGCATCCCTGGGATGAATCCCACTTGATCATGGTGAATAATATTTTTAATGTATTGTTAAATTGAGTTTGCTAATATTTTGTTGAGGATTTATATATATATATTCATCAGGGATATTGGACTGTAGTTTTCTGAGTTTGGAACTATTCCCTCCTATTCAATTATTTGAAATAGTTTGAGTAGAACTGGTATTAGTTCTGTCTTAAATACTTGGTAGAATTCAGCAGTAAGTCCATCAGGTCCTGTACTTTTCTTTGATGGCAGTCTATTTATTATAACTCTTATATCATTACTCATCATTGGTCTGTTCAGTTTTTCTGTATCTTCCTGATTCAGTATTGGTAGGTTGCATGTGCCCAGGAATTTATCCATTTAGTCTAGGTTTTCCAATTTGTTGGCATATAATTGCTCACAATAATCTCTAATAATCCCTTGCATTTCAGTGGTATCAGTTGCAAAGTTTTATCTCTTTTCATTTTATTTATTTGGCTAAAGGATTTTTTATTTTATCTTTTCAAAAAATCAACTTTTCATTTTGTTGAATTTTTTTGGTCTCAATTTCATTTATTTCTGCTCTGGCCTTTATTATTTCTTTTTTTCCTACTAATTTTGAGTTTAGTTTGATCTTGCTTTTTTAGTTCCTTGGGGTTTATTGTTAGGTTGCTTGAGTCTTTCTGTTTTTTTATATAAGCATTTATTGCTATAAACTTCCCTCTTAAGACTGCTTTTTCTGTGATATGGTTGGATGTTTGTTTCCTCCAAATGTCATATTAAAATATAATCCCAGCCTGGTGCAGTGACTCATGCCTGTAATTCCAGCACTTTGGGAGGCCAAGGCGGGTGGATCATGAGGTTAGGAGATCGAGACCATCCTGACCAATGTGGTGAAACCCCGTCTCTACTAAAAATACAAAAATAAGCTGGGCCTGGTGGCACATGCCTGTAGTCCCAGCTACTCAGGAGTCTGAGGCAGGAGAATTGCTTGAACCCAGGAGGTGGAGGTTGCAGTGAACCAAGATAGCACCACTGCACTCCAGCCTGGCAACAGAGGGAGACTCCATCTCAAAAAAATATGTGTATGTATGTGTGTATGTATACACACACACACACACACATAATATAGAGAATATATATATATATATATATATATATAATCACCACCTGGTGTTGGAGGTGGGGCCTTGTAGGAGGTGTTTGGATTTCGAGGGCAGATCTCCCATGAATGGCTTAGCACCATCCTCTAGGCAATGAGTGAGTTCTTGCTTTGGTAGTTCACATGAGATCTGGTTGTTTTAAAAAGCATGGCACCTGCACCCTCTCTCTTGCTCCCATTCTTGCCATGAGACATGCTGGCTCCATTGCCTCTGCCATGCTTGTAAGCCCCCTGAGGCCCTTACAAGAAGCAGATGCCACCATCACATTGCCTGTACTATATGCAGAACCATGAGCCAATTAAACCTCTTTTCTTTATAACTTACCCAGACTCAGATATTTCTTTATTGCAATGTAAGAACAGACTAATGTATGCTGTTTCCCATAGGTTTTTGACATGTTGTGTTTCATTTTCAAGTCTTTCGGTAAATTTTTAAATTATATTCTTAACTTTGTAATTGGCTCATTGGTCATTCAGGAGTATGTTGTTTAATTTCCATGAATTTATACAGTTTTCAGTGTTCCTCTTGTTGTTGATTTCTACTTTTATTCCATTGTTTTAAGAAAAAATATTTAATAGGATTTCAACGTTTGTGGATTTGTTGAGACTTGTTTCGGGGCCTTACATATTATCTATCCTAGAGAATGTTCCATGTCCGATGAAAAGAATGTATACTCTGCAGCAGTTGGATAAAATGTTCTGTACACATCTATTAGGTCTATTTGGTCTACAATATAGTTTAACGCCAATGTTTCTTTGTTGATTTTCTGCTTTGAATGACCCATCCATTGCTGAAAGTGGGAGTATTAAAGTTCCCCAATATTATTGTGTTATATTCTTTCTCTTCCTTTAGATCTATTAATGTTTGCTCTATATAGTTGAGTATTCCAGTGTTGGGTGTATATATATATATATTTACTATTATATGCTTTTGCTAAATTTTATAATGACGTTTTTGTCTCTTTTTACAGCTTTTCACATAAGGTTTATTTGATCTAGTATAAATATAGCTATTCCTGCTCTCGTTTTACTTACATTTACATGGACTATCTTTTTCCCCATCTGAGACGTTGGGGTTTTCTAAATATACAATGGTGTCATCTGCAAACGGAGACAATTTGACTTCCTCTTTTTGTAATTAAATACACTTTATTTCTTTCTCTTGCCTGATTGTCCTGGCCAGAACTTCCAATACTATGTTGAATAGGAGTGGTGAGAGAGGGCTTCCTTGTCTTGTGCTAGTTTTCAAATGGAATGCTTCCAGTTTTTGCCCATTCAGTATGATATTGGCTTTGGGTTTGTCATAAATAGCTGTTATTATTTTGAGATACATTCCATCAATACTTACTTTATTGAGTGTTTTTAGCGTGAAAGGCTGTTGAATCTTGCTGAAGACCTTTTCTGCATCTATTAAGATAATCATGTGGTTTTTGTTGTTGGTTCTGTTTATATGATGTATTACATTTATTGATTTGCATATGTTGAACCAGCATTGGATCCCAGGGATAAAGCCAACTTGATCGTGGTGAATAAGCTTTTTGATGTGCTGCTGGATTCGGTTTGCCAGTACTTTATTGAGGATTTTTGCATCAATGTTCATCAGGGATATTGGCCTAAAATTCTTTTTTGTTGTTGTTGTTGTCTTTCTGACAGGCTTCAGTATCAGGATGATGTTGGCCTCATAAAATGAGTTAGGGAGGATTCCCTCTTTTTCTATTGATTAGAATAGTTACAGAAGGAATAGTACCAGCTCCTCTTTGTACCTCTGATAGAATTCAGCTGTGAATCCATCTAGTCCTGGCCTTTTTTTTGTTGGTAGGCTATTAATTATTGCCTCAATTTCAGAACCTGTTATTGGTCTTTTCAGATATTCAATTTCTTCCTGGATCAGTCTTGGGAGGGTGCATGTGTCCAGAAACTTAACTATTTCTTCTAGATTTTCTGGTTTATTTGTGTAGAGGTGTTTATAGTGTTCTCTAATGGTAGTTTGTATTTCTGTGGGATTGGTGGTGATATCTCCTCTATCATTTTTTAATTGCCTCTATTTGATTCTTCTCTCTTTTCTTCTTTATTAGTCTTGCTATCAGTTTATCTATTTTGTTGATCTTTTCGAAAAACCAGCTCCTGGATTCACTGATTTTTTTGAAGGGTTTTTTGTGTCTGTATCTCCTTCAGTTCTGCTCTGATCTTAGTTATTTCTTATCTTCTGCTAGCTTTTACATTTATTTGCTCTTCTCTAGTTCTGTTAATGGTGATGTTAGGGTGTCAATTTTAGATCTTTCCTGCTTTCTCTTGTGGGATTTAGTGCTATAAATTTCCCTCTACACACTGCTTTAAATGTGTCCCAGAGATTCTGGTACATTGTGTCTTTGTTCTTATTGGTTTCAAAGAACAACTTATTTCTGCCTTCATTTTGTTATTTACCCAGTAGTCATTCAGGAGCAGGTTGTTCAATTTCCATGTAGTTGTGTGGTTTTGAGTGAGTTTCTTAATCCTGAGTTCTAATTTGATTGCACTGTGGTCTGAGAGACAGTTTGTTGTGATTTCTTTTCTTTTTACATTTGCTAAGGAGTGTTTTACTTCCAATTATGTGGTCAGTTTTAGAATAAGTGTGATGTGGTGCTGAGAAGAATGTATATTCTGTTGATTTGTGGAGGAGAGTTCTGTAGATATCTATTAGGTCTGCTTGGTACAGAGCTGAATTAAAGTCCTGGATATCCTTGTTAACCTTCTGTCTCGCTGATCTGTCCAATACTGACAGTGGGGTGTTAAAGTCTCCCATTATTATTGTGTGGGAGTCTAAGTCTCTTTGTAGGTCTCTAAGGACTTGCTTTATGAATCTGTGTGCTCCTGTATTGGGTGCATATATATTTAGGATAGTTGGCTCTACTGGTTGAATTTATCCCTTTACCATTATATAGTGGCCTTCTTTGTCTCTTTTGATCTTTATTGGTTTAAAGTCTGTTTTATAAGAGACTAGGATTGCAACCCCTGCTTTTTTTTTTTTTCCACTTTCCATTTGCTTAGTAGATCTTCCTCCATCCCTTTATTTTGAGCCTATGTGTGTCTCTGCACGTGAGATGGGTCTCCTGAATACAGCACACTGATGGGTCTTGACTCTATCCAATTTGCCAGTCTGTGTCTTTTAATTGGGGCATTTAACCCATTTACATTTAAGGTTAATAGTGTTATGTGTGAATTTGATCCTGTCATTATGATGTTAGCTGGCTATTTGCCTGTTAATTGATGCAGTTTCTTCCTAGCATCAATGGTCTTTACAATTTGGCATGTTTTTGCATTGGCTGGTACCAGTTGTTCCTTTCCATGTTTAGTGCTTCCTTCAGGAGCTCTTGTAAGGCAGGCCTGATGGTGACAAAATCTCTCAGCATTTGCTTGTCTGTAAAGGATTTTATTTCTCCTTCACTTATGAAACTTAGTTTGGCTGGATATGAAATTCTGGTTTGAAAATTCTTTTATTTAAGAACGTGAGTATTGGCCCCCACTCTCTTCTGACTTGTAGGGTTTCTGCTGAGAGATCTGCTGTTGGTCTGATGTGCTTTCCTTTCTGGGTAACCTGACCTTTCTCTCTGGTTGCCCTTAACATTTTTTCCCTCATTTCAACCTTGGTGAATCTGACAATTATGTGTCTTGGGTTTGTTCTTATCAAAGAGTATCTTTGTGGTGTTCTCTGTATTTCCTGAATTTGAATGTTGGCCTGCCTTGCTAGGTTGGGGAAGTTCTCCTGGATAATATCCTGAAGAGTGTTTTCCAACTTGGTTCCATTCTCCCCATCACTTTCAGATACACCAGTCACATGTAGATTTGATCTTTTCACATAGTCCCATAGTTCTTGAAGGCTTTGTTCATTTCTTTTCACTCTTTTTCCTCTAATCTTGTCTTCTCATTTTATTTCATTAATTTTATCTTCAATCACTGATATCCTTTCTTCCACTTGATTGAATCAGCTATTGAAGCTTGTGTATACTTCATGAAGTTCTTGTGCTGTGGTTTTCAGCTCCATCATGTCATTTAAGGTCTTCTCTATGCTGTTTATTCTAGTTAACCATTCGTCTAACCTTTTTGAAAGATTTTTAGCTTCCTTGCGATGGGTTAGAACATGCTCCTTTAGCTCAGAGAACTTTGTTATTACCGACATTCTGAGGCCTACTTCTGTCAACTCATCAAACTCATTCTCCATCTGGTTTTGTTCCTTTGCTGGCGAGGAGTTGTGTTCCTTTGGAGGAGAAGAGGCATTCTGGTTTTTGGAATTTTCAGCCTTTCTGCTCTGGTTTCTCCCCATCTTTGTGGTTGTATCTACCTTCAGTCTTTGATGTTGGTGACCTATGGATGGGGTTTTGGTGTGGATGTCCTTTTTGTTGATGTTGATGCTATTCCTTCCTGTTTGTTAGTTTTCCTTCTAATATGCCCCACAGCTGCAGGTCTGTTGGAGTTTGCTTGAGGTGTGCTCAAGACCCTGTTTGCCTGGGTATCACCAGCGGAGACTGCAGAACAGCAAAGATTGCTGCCTGCCCCTTCCTCTGGAAGCTTTGTTCCATAGGGGCACCTACCTGTATGAGGTGTCTATTGGCCCCTACTGGGAGGTGTCTCCTAGTCAGGCTACACAGGGGTCAGGGATCCTCTTGAGGAGGCAGTCTGTCTTTTATCAGAGCTCAAATGCCATGCTGGGAGAACCAGTGCTCTCTTCAGAGCTGTCAGTCAGGGACATTTGAATCTGGAGAAGTTGTCTGCTGCCTTTTGCTCAGCTATCCCCTGCCCCCAGAGGTGGAATCTGTAGATGCAGTAGGCCTTCCTGAGCTGCAGTGGGCTCTGCCCAGTTTGAGCTTACCTGCTGCTTTCTTTACACTGTGAGCATAGAACTGCCTACACAAGCCTTAGCAATGGCGGACACCCCTCCCACTGCCAAACTCCCACATCACAGGTCAATCTCAGACTTCTGCGCTAGCAACAAGCAAAGCTCTGTGGGTGTGGGACCCACCGAGCCAGGCACAGGAGGGAATCTCCTGGTCTGCCGGTTGCAAAGACCATGGGAAAAGCACAGTATTTGGGCAGAAGTGTATTGTTCCACCAGGTACAGTCATTCATGGCTTCCCTTGGCTAGGAAAGGGAAATCACCCAACCCCTTATGCTTCCTGGGTGAGGGAATGCCCCACCCTGCTTTGGCTCACCCTCCATGGGCTGTACCCACTGTCCAACCAGTCCCAATGAGATGAACCTGGTACCTCAGTTGGAAATGCAGAAATCACCCATCTTCTGTGTTGATCTTGCTAGGAGCTGTAGACCACAGCTGTTCCTACTCAGCCATCTTGGAAGCGACCAATATCTTCCTTCCTTCCTTCCTTCCTTCCTTCCTTCCTTCCTTCCTTCCTTCCTTCCTTCCTTTCTTTCTTTCCTCCTTCCTTCCTTCCTTCCTTCCTTCCTTCCTTCCTTCCTTTCTTGTTATGTGATTTTTCTGTGGTAGTATGTTTTAATTTGTAGCTTTTAATTTTTAGTGTATCTATCATAGGTTTTTGCCTTGCGCTCACCACAAGGCTTACCAAAAACATCCTATAGTTATAAGTATTTAAAACTAACACCAAAATCTGAGGGGGGAAATGGCAGATAGGAGACAGAACTAACTTGCAGCTCCCACTTGGATGGACAGAGCAGCATGTAGAGACCCACATCATAAACTTTTGCTTCAAGAACTACCACAGGAATATACCAGGAAAGCTGAGAGAATTCACAGACCCTTTGAAGGAGGTGGATTGCCACTGCAGGCTCTGTGGGACAGCCGAGGGACTGTAAGTCAGCTTGCTTTCTCTGCTGGGAATTTGTAGCCTGGGGTAAGTTCTCAGCCCTGCTCACCAGCTGCCTGAAAATAACTCAGTGCTGTTGTGGGGGCATGGTGGGAGTGAGACCAGCCTTTTGGGCTCTGGGTTCCATGGGAGCCTGATGAGCCTATGGCTGTGGTTTTCCCCAACTTTCCTGATGACTGGTGTGATGCAACAGAGGCAGCCATAATTCCCCAGGAACATAATTTACTTGGCCTAGAAACTGCACCCCTATCCCCCACAGTGGCCAAAACAAGCCCCACCCAAGGATAGTCTGAGCTCACATATGCCTAACCCTGCCCCCACCTAATGGTCTTTCTCTACCCACCCTGGTAGCTGAAAACAAAGAACATAATCTCTTGGGAACCTTATGACCCACCACCTGATCCTTCATATACTACCACAACTATGCATTCCTGAAAGCACCACCTCTAGCTGGAGGCCAAAGAACACAAAATCAGCACACTTAAGAAAAATACAACCAAGGACCCTCACACAGTCCAGTGCATTCCCCTGCTACCTCCACCAGAGCAGGTGCTGCTATATTAGTACACTCTCATGCTGCTATGAAGAAATACCCAAGATGGAGTAATTTATAAAGGAAAAAGGTTTAATTGACTTACAGTTCCACATGAGTAGGGAAGTCTCAGGAAACTTAGAGTCATGGCAGAAGGCACCTCTTCACAGGACTTCAGGAGAGAGAAGAATGAGAGCTGAGTGAAAGGGGAAGCCTCTTATAAAACCATCAGATCTCATGAAAATTTCCTATCACAAGAATAGCATGGGGAAACTGCCCCCATGATTCAATTACCTCCCACCACCACACATGGGGTTTATAGGTATTACAATTCAAGACAAGAGTGGGACACAGCCAAACCATAACAGCTGATATCCATAGCTGAAGACAGAGCACATCACAGGACTCTCTACAGACACTCCCCAGTACAAGCCTGGAGCCTGGTAGCTCTGCTGGGTGGCTGGATTCAGAAGAGGAATAATAATCACTGCAGTTCAGCTATCAGGAAGCGCAATCCCTAGGGGAAAGGCAAGAGCACTACATCAAGGGAGCACCCCATGGGACAAAAGAATCTGAACAGAAGCACTTGAGTCCCAGATCTTCCCTCCGACATAGTATACCCAAATGGGAAGGAACCAGAAAAACAATTCTGATACTATGACAAAACAAGGTTTTTTAACACTCCTAAAAGATCACACCAGCTTACCAGCAATGGATCTAAACCAAGACAAAATCTCTGATTTGCCAGAAAAAAATTCAGAAGGCTGACTATTATGCTAATCAAGGAGGAACCAGAGAAAGGTGAAGTCCACCCTAAAGAAATTCAAGAAATTATACAGGATATGAATTTAAAAATATCCAGTGAAATAGATAGCATAAATAAAAAATAATCACGGAATCTGGAAATGAAGGACACATAGAGAATTGCAAAATGCACTGGAAAGTCTGCAATAGAATCAAACAAGTAGAAGAAACAACTTCAGAGCTTGAAGCCAGTTTCAAATTAATGCAATCCAACAAGACAATTTTTTTTTTCTTAATGAACAAAGCCTCTAAGAAGTTTGGGATTATGTTAAACACACAAACCTAAGAATAATTGGTGTTCTTGAGGAAGAAGAGAAATCTAAAAGTTTGGAAAACATATTTGAGGGAATAATTGAGGTAAACTTCCCCAGCCTTGCTAGAGATCGAGACATCCAAATGCAAGAAGTTCAGAGAAGACCTAGGAAATTCATCTCAAAAAGATCATCACCTAGGCACATAGTCATCAGGTTATCTAAAGTCAAGAAGAAGGAAAGAAACTTAAGAGCTGTGAGTCAAAAATATCAGGTAGCCTATAAAGGAAAACCTACCAGATTAACAGCAGATTTCTCAGCAGAAATCCTACAAGCTAGAATAAATTGAGGTCCTATCTTTAGCCTCCTAAACAAAAGAATCAGCCAACAATTTTTTATCCAGTGAAACTGAGCTCCATAAATGAAGGAAGGATACAGTCTTTTTCAGACAAACAAATGCTAACATTTTACCACTACCAAGCCAAATTTGCCACTACCAAGCCAACACTACAAGAACTGCTAAAAGGAGCTCTAAATCTAAAACAAATCCTTGAAATAAACCAAAAATATTAAGTTAGGTTGGTGAAAAAGTAATTGCAGTTATTTGTGCAAAAGTAATTTGTGGCAAAACAATAATAACTTTTGCACCAACCTAATAGGATCTCCTTAAAGCATAAATCTCACAGGACCTATAAAACGATAACTCAGTGAAAATAAACCAAGGCATTCAGGCAACAAATAGCATGATGAATAGAATAGTGCCTCACATCTCAATACTGATGTTGAATGTAAATAGCCTAAATGCTCCACTTAAAAGATACAGAATGGTAGAATGGATAAGAATTCACCAACCAAGGCCGGGCGCGGTGGCTCAAGCCTGTAATCCCGGCACTTTGGGAGGCCGAGACGGGCGGATCACAAGGTCAGGAGATCGAGACCATCCTGGCTAACACGGTGAAACCCCGTCTCTACTAAAAAATACAAAAAACTAGCCAGGCGAGGTGGCGGGCGCCTGTAGTCCCAGCTGCTCGGGAGGCTGAGGCAGGAGAATGGCATAAACCCGGGAGACGGAGCTTGTAGTGAGCCGAGATCCGGCCACTGCACTCCAGCCTGGGCGACAGAGCGAGACTCCGTCTCAAAAAAAAAAAAAAAAAAGAGAATTCACCAACCAAGTATCTGCTGTCTTCAAGAGACTCAACTGACACATAGGGACTCACATAAACTTAAGGTAAAGAAGTGGAAAAAGACATTCCATGCAAATGGACACCAAAAGCGAGCAGGAGTAGCTATTCTTACATCAGACAAAATAAACTTTAAAGTGACAACAGTTAAAAAAGACAAAGAGGGACATTATATAATGATAAAAGTACTAGTGCAAGAGGAAAATATCACAATCCTAAATATACATGAACCTAACACTGAAGCTCCCAAATTTATAAAACAATTACTACTAGACCTAAGAAATGAGATAGATGGCAACGCAATAATATTGGGGAACTTCAATACTCTCCTGACAGTACTAGATGGGTCATCAAGACATAAAGTCAACAAATGAACAATGGCTTTAAACTATACCCTAGAACGAATGGACTTAACATATATTTAGAGAGCATTATACCCAACAACTGCAGAATATATATTCTTTTCATCAGTACATGGAACATTGTCTAAGATAGACCATACGATAGAAAAGTCTCAACAAATTTAAGAAAAAAGTCTCAACAAATTTAAGAAAATTAAAGTTATCGCAAGTATTCTCTCAAATCACAATGGAATAAAATTGGAAATCAACTCCAAAAAGAATTCTGTAATCCAGGCAAACACATGGAAATTAGATAATCTGCTCCTGAATGATCATTTGGCCAACAATGAAATCAAGATGAAAATTAAAAACTTCTTTGAACTGAATGATAATAGCGACACAACCTATCAAAACCTCTGAGACACAGAAAAGGCAATGCTAACAGGAAAGTTCATAGCATTAAATGCCTCCATCAAAGAGTATGAAAGAGCACAAATAGACAATCTAAGGTCACACCTGAATGACCTAGAGAAACAAGAACAAACCAAGTCCAAATTCAGCAGAAGAAAAGAAACAACCACGACAAGAGAAAAACTAAATGAAATTGAAGCAAAAAAAAAAAAAAAATACAAAAGATTAACGAAACAGAAAGCTGATTCTTTGAAAAGATAAATAAAATTGATAGACCATTAGCAAGATTAACCAAGAAAATAAGAGAGACGATCCAAATAAGCTCAATTAGAAATGAAATGGGAGACATTACAACTAAGATCACAGAAATACAAAAGATCATTAAAGGTTACTATGAACACACTTAGGTGCATAAAATAGAAAACCTAGAGGAGATGGATAAATTCCTGGGAATATACAACCCTCCTAGATTAAACCAGGAAGAAATAGAAACTCTGAACAGACCAATAACAAGCAGTGAGACTGAAATGGTAATGTAAAAGTTACCAACAACGACAACAAAAAAGTCCAGTGCCAGATGGATTCACAGCTGAATTTCATCAGACATTCAAAGAAGAATTGGCACCAATCCTGTTGATGCGATTCCAAAAGATAGAAAAAGAGGGAATCCTCCCTGAATCATCCTGTGAAGCCAGCATCAGTCTAACACCAAAACTAGGAAAGGACATAACAACAAAAAAAGAAAACTACAGACCAATATCCCTGATGAACATAGATGCAAAAATTCTCAACAAAATGCTAGCAAACTGAATCCAACAGCCTATCAAAAAGACAACATGCCATGGTCAAGTGGGTTTCATACCAAAAATACGGGGATGGTATAACATCCACAAGTTAATAAATGTTATACACCACATGAGCTTTTCTGCATTCAGTATAATGTTGTATAATGTTGGCTATGGGTTTGTCATAGTTAAAACATTCCCCCCGAAAACTGGAACAAGACAAGGATACCTACTTTTACCACTTCTATTCAACATAACAGAATGGAAGTCCTAACCAGAAAAATCAGACAAGAGAAAGAAATAAAGGGCATCCAAATAGGTAAAAAGGAAGTCAAACTATCTCTGTTTGCTTGTGATATGATTGTATACCTAGAAAACTTTAAGAACCCATCCAAAAAACTCCTAGAACTGGTAAATAAATTCATCAAAGTTTCAAGATACAAAATTAATGTACACATATTAGTAGCTCTGCTATACACCAACAGCAACCAAGCTGAGAATCAATCAAGAACTCAATCCCTTTTACAAAAGCTGAATATATATACACACATGCACATATGTATATATACATATATACAAACACACACATATATATGTATATGTGTGTGTATATGTGTATATATGTATATACACATATACACACACATATATACACATATGTGTATGTAGACATATATACACACATAGATGTACACACATATACACACATAGATATGTGTGTGTGTATATATATATACACATTATATATACACACACTCACAGACACACACACACAAACATTTAGGAATATGCTTAACCAAGGACCTCTACAAAGAAAACTACAAAACACTGCTGAAAGAAATCACAGATGACACAAACATATGGAAACACATCCCATGCTCATGCATGGGTAGAATCAATATTGTGAAAATAACTACTGCCAAAGCAGTCTACAAATTCAATACAATTCCCATCAAAATGCCACCATCATTTTTCATAGAACTAGAAAAAACAATCCTAAAATTCATATGGAACAAAAAAGGAGCCTGCATAGCCAAAGCAAGACTAAAACAGAACAAATCTGGGCTGGGCACAGTGGCTCATGCCTGTAATCCCAGCACTTTGGGAGGCTGAGACTGGTGGATCACCTGAGGTCAGGAGTTCAAGACCAGTCTGGCCAACATGGCAAAACCTCACTTCTCCTAAAAATACAAAAATTAGCCAGGCATGGTGGCGAGCACCTGTAGTCTCAGCTACTTGGGAGGCTGAGGTAGGAGAATCACTTGAACCCAGGAAGCAGAGCTTGCAGTGAGCCAAGATTGTGCTACTGCACTCCAGCTTGGGCAAGAAGAGTAAAACTCCATCTCACAAGAAAAAGGACAAATCTGGAGGCATCACATTACCCGATTTCAAATTATACTACCAAAACAACATGGTACTGGTATAAAAACGGGCACATAGACCAAAGGAACAGAATAGAGAACCCAGAAATAAAGCCAAGTACTTATAGCCCACTGATCTTTGACAAAGCAATCAAAAATATAAAGTGAGAAAAGGATATCCTATTCAGCAAATGATGCTGGGATAATTGGCAAGCTACATGTAGAAGAATGAAACTGGATCCTCATCTCTCACCTTATACAAAGATCAACTCAAGAATGACCAAAAACTTCAATCTAAGATCTGAAACTGTAACAATTCTAGAATATAACATTGGAAAAACTCTTCTAGACATTGGCTTAGGCAAAGACTTCATGAGCAAGGACCCAAATGCAAATGCAACTAAAACAAATAGATGGGACTTAATTAAACTAAACACCTCCTTAACAGCAAAAGAAATAATCAGCAGAGTAAACAGACAACCCACAGAATGGGAGAAAATCTTCACAATCCATACATCTGACAAATTACTAATATCCAGAATCTACAAGGAACTTAAACAAATCAGCAAGAATAAAACAATCCCATCAAAAAGTGGGCTATGCATATGAATAAACAATTCCTCAAAAGAAGATATACAAATGGTCAACAAACATGTAAAAAATGCTCAACATCACTAATTATCAGGGAAATGCAAATCAAAACTGCAATGCAATACCACATTATGCCTGCAAGAATGGCTATTTTCATAAAAATATCAAACTAATTTTCAATTGTTTGAAACTATTCCAAACAACTGAAAAGGAGCCCCAGTGGTGTGAGTTTGTAAGAGGGATCTTTCAATCCATGGGTTGCAAACTTCTATGGAAAAAGCACAGTTTCCCCAGCTGGGTAGCATGCTCACTCACTGCCTCCCTTGTCTATGGGGAGGGGGTTTCCCTGCCCTATGTGGCTGTCAGGTGGGCAGCCACACCACACTGTTCTTCCTTCTCTCTGTGAGTCACGCCAGCTTTCTAGTCAATTTTGATGAGAGAATCTGGATACCTTGGTTGCCAGTGAAGGATTCACATACTTATTATGTTTTCTTTTGATGGGAGTCTCTGAACACCACTGCTTCTAGTTGGCCATTTTGGCCCCGACCCCCCTTACTTATTTAAATAAGCTTTCTATCCCCTTGTCTTTCTCAGTTCCCTCTTCAACTCCAATAACTCAAATATTTGCTCTTTTGATGTTGTTCCATAAGTCCTGTGGTTTCATGTATTCTTTTTCAGTCTTTTTTTCTTTTCTGACTGTGTATTTAATCCATTTATGGGCTCACTTATTTTTTTCTTCTGTTTGATCAATTCTGCTGTTGTTGCTCTCTATGGTACTTTTCATTTCATTCATTGTATTTTTCAATTCCAGGATTTCTGTTCGATTTTTTTGTCATTGTTATTTCAATCTCTCTGTTAAATTTATTTGATAAATTTCTGAATTGATTCTCTGTTATTGTTGAAGTTCATTGAACTTCCTTAAAACAGCTATTTCGTATTCTTTGCCTCAGAGATCATACACCTTCACAACTTTAGGATTGTTTTTTGGCATCTTATTTTGAGGTTTTATTTCCCTAAATGTTCTTGGTCCTTCAGAAGTGTGACAATGCCTGCACAAAGAGTAATCAGGTATTTATTTTAGCTTTTCAGTCTGGTTTTGTTTGTGCCTATCCTTCTTCAGAGAACCTTCCAGGGATTGTAAGCTAACTCGCTATTGTGTTACCTGAGTCTGTGATCACCGCAGCCATCTCAGCACAAGAGGATAGTATAAGCCTAGGCTTGCCATGAGTCTTGAGAGGGTTCTGAGGTTGATGCAACTTTCTAGCCCAAATGATCCTGGGGAAGACATAAGGAGGATATTGGGACTATGTAGGAACACTGGCCAAGGACCTGAGTCAACAAGACTGTCCCACTGTCCCAGATGAACATGCTTCCCAGCAGTTCTCTGCATAGGTGGGATGGGTCCCCAACTCCAGTGAGAGGAGCTGCATTTGAGACTGGGCCCCATTGGGATTTGCTGTGGGAAAGAGGCTGTTGTGCTTGTCTGACTCAGGTGGGTATACATCACCAAACAGGTCTCTGCACAAGTCAGATAGCTCCTTAACTGGTACAGAAAGGGCCAGAGCTGAGACTGAATCTTCCTGGGACCTGCCGTGGGATGAAGGTTGACAAGACTATCATATCTGCTTGGATAGGTGTGAATCTCCTAGCAGGTCCCTGCACAGATGGGATAGTGCCCCACCTGCAGCAGGAAGAGCTAGTACTAGGACTGGGTCCCCTTGAGATCTGCTGTGGGACAAAGGCTGGAGAGCCCAGTCTTGGCTTTGATGGGTGTATGTCATCCAGTAAGTTCCTGCATAGATAGAATGGCCCACCAATTGTAGCAGGAGGGGCTGGAATTGAGACTGCCCTCCCCCCCACCTCTCCAGGATCTCCTAAGAAACAAAGGTTAGAGAGCCCATCTTGTTGGCCCAGATGGGTACATATCTTCCAGCAGGTCTCAGCACAGATGGGATAGCTCCCTGACTACAACAAGAGGGGCCGGAGCTGAGACTGAGGCCCCTTAGCGTCTGCTGTAAGGCAGAGCATCTCTGAGGTGGGACCTCAGCTGAGGAGAGCCGGAACAGCCCACAGGGAAACTTTCAGGTTCACTGTGGAAACCAATATCAATGGGTAGCCAGCCTGTCCACCAAGGTAGTAGTGTACATGGTTCTTTCTGGACCCTTGCACAGATGGTTTTAGTTGAAAGCTCAATGCCAAACAGGGCTGTAGCCTAGCCCTTTGAGGGACTAGACTGTTTCCAGATTTGAACCTGGAAGCAAACTCAGCAAGGCAGATCAGCCAGCTGGGTGTTGTTCTGCACCCTCAAAACAACGCTCTTGTGGATCTTGAGTTCTGTTAGGACTTCACAAACTCCCACCTGAATTCTGAGGCTCCTGCACAAAGACTTTTAACTGTGGATGGATGCAGAATTCTTATTGTTGTGGGGGTATATGAACAGGTTAGCTTCTAACCCGCCATTTTAATAACATCAGTCATATATTTAAAAAAAAATTTTGGTGTGATAATAGACAAAGAGTGTGGAAATATTCCAGATTAAAGGAGATTAAAAAGATGTAACTAAATGCAGTTCTGGACTGTTAGAGAACCCTGTTCTGAAGAGGAGAAAGTTTTATAAAAGATGTTATTGGGTCCACTGGCAAAATTAAAATATGGATCATATATTAGGTAAAAGTATTATATCAATGTTAAATTTACTGATGCTGATAACAATACTGTAGTTATGTAGGAGAATACCTCTACTCTTAGAAAATAGACTACTCTGAAATATTTGAAGGCAAAGAACCATGAGGTTAGCATCTTATTCTTGAATGATTCCAGAAAAAAAAGTACATGTACGCACATAAACACATACAGTTCTTCCAAGCATACATTATTTTGACGTCTCACAATTTATATAATTATTATTACATAATAGTTGTAACATGTCAAAAATTTTTGTACATCTATTTACATGATCTCATGGGTTCCCTTTTTTTAGTGTATTAATATGGTAGCTAATCAACATTCAATAATTGATTTTTGAATGTTAAACCAATATTGCATTCTTGGAATAAGCCTGACTTAGTCCTGATGTATTATCCTTTTTTTGTATGTTGGTACAGTTAATTTCTAAAGTTTGCTTTAGCATTTTTGCATCTATGTTCTTGAGGGGTATTGATTCATAATTTTTTTCTTGTAATGTCTTTGTATACTTTTAGTCTGAGAATAATATTGTCCTTAGTGAATGAATTGGAAAATACTCCTTCTTCAATTTTCTGGAAGAGTTTGGGTAGAATTGGTATTAATTTTTCTTAAATATTTGGAAGAATCTGTGAACAAAGCTGTTTTGGCCTGGAGTTTTTCATTTTAGATATGTTTTTAACAAAATATTCTATTTCTTTAATTGATAGAAGGTTTTTCAGGGTTTTTTTCTTAAGCAAGCTTTCATAGTCTGTGACTTTTAAGAAATGTGTCTATTTCACATAAGTTGTTACATTTATAGGTATGATGTTGTTCATAACATTCCCTCGCCATCCTTTTGCTATTTGTAAATTCTGTAGTGATGTCACATTTCTCTTTCACAAATATTGGTCATTCACGACTTCTCTCTTTTTTCCTAATCAGTGTGGCAGGAATTTTATAAACTTTATTGATTATCTTTAAGAACCATTTTGGTTTCATTGATTTTCTCTATTTTTCTGTCTTCTATTTTATTATTTCCACTTTGCTCTTTCTCTATTATTTATTTTCTTCTTCCTCTTCTGATTTTCTTAATTATCTAACTCCAGATTTGATTCACTTTTCCTCCTCTAGTTTCATAAGGTAGAAGCAGAGGTTGATTTCAGACCTTTTTTCTTTTCTAAAATAAGCATTTATATATATATATGTATTTTTTTTTCTTTTCCTTTTTTTGAGATGGAGTCTCACTCTGTTGCCCAGTCTGGAGTGCAGTGACACGATTTTGGCTCACTGCAAGCTCCTCCTCCCAGGTTCACAATCCTGCCTCAGCCTTCTGAGTAGCTGGAACTACAGGTGCCCGCCACCACACCTGGCTAATTTTTTTTTTTTTTTTTTTTTTTTTTTTGTATTTTTAGTAGAGACAGGGTTTCACCATGTTAACCAGGGTGGTCTTGATCTCCTGACCTTGTGATCTGCCTGCCTTGGCCTCCCAAAGTGCTGGGATTACAGGCGTGAGCCACCACACCTGGCCTAAATATATATTATTTTTTAAAGGCCGTATTTAGGCTGGGCATGGTAGCTCTTGCCTGTAATCCCAGCACTTTGGGAGCCCGAGGTGGGTGGATCACCTGAGGTCAGGAGTTCGAGACCAAATTAGCTAGGCATGGTGGTGCACGCCTGTAATCCCAGCTACTCAGGAGGATGAGGCAGGAGAATCGCTTGAACCCAGGAGGCGGAGGTTGCAATGAGCCAAGATCGCAGAATTGCACTCCAGCCTGGGTGACAGAGCAAGACTCCCTCTCAAAAAAATAAAATAGAGTAGCTATATTTAAAGTACTGCTTTAGCAAATTCTGATGCATTATATTTGCATTTTTATTCAGTTTAATTTCTAGTTTCCCTTTTGGTGTTTTAATTCACCTATGTGTTATTTACAAGTGTTTTAATTTCTCCCTGTGCCACAGCCTAGAAACTTTCCCTGAGCAGTAAAACTGGAAGAGTTATAGGATTGACTTTTTTTGTTTCCTATCTCTCAAGGATTACTCACTTTCAATGCCTGATGTCCAGCATCTTAAAAACTGAAAACTATTTTGAATAGATTCTGTTTAGTTTTCTTTCTTTTACCCTTTTTTGTTTGTTAGTTTTAGGCAGAAGGTAAATCTGGCTGGAAACAGAATTCCTCCTTTTCTTTTTGCTTAGGTTTAAATGTCTTGTAAGAGATCTTATCAGAATGAGGCAAAGAGCATGTAAGAATAAAAGACTAAGACTGGTAGAATTCTGGTACAATCTACCTGTTCTTCATAAAAGAAAATGATGCATGCAGCCTTGTGTTTATTAAGTCATACCCTCTTGGGCTATTTTATCAAGTTATATTTAATATAAAATAACCCTCGGTTACAGACAAGACCCACATGACTTTAAACTATTTACTCATTCAACAATGAAAAAGTCACTGAATAAATATGTATTAATCACCTATTATATGATAGGTACCTGGGATAGGGCAAAAAAATAAGGTAGTCTTTGTCTCAATGTTAATCAACATTTAAATAAGGAGATACACAGAAAATAAACAAATCAAGAAACAAACAAGATCACTTCAAATAATTTTAAGTATCACAGAGAAAGAAAAACGGCGTCTAGAGAAAGTGGTAAGGAAGAAAGGATGTTCTAGCTCCTTAATCTGAAGATCTGGCATTGTGTTTAGATTTGAATAAAGCAAAGAAGAAATGGTATGATAGTACAGCATGGGATCAGGAGGTAAGGAGACATTCCAAGCCAAGGAAATAGCAAATGCAAATACACCAAGAAGAGATAGAGTTTTCTGTAATTGTGCGTTATACAAAAAATCAGAGTGGTTGGAGACTAAAGAAGGTGGAAGACTGGTACGGGATGCGGTCTAAGAGCTAGCAGAAACCCCTTTATGTGGGCCTTGTTGGACATAGCAAGGCACTTGGAATTTCAATGGGACACCAGCAGAGTTTTGTGCAATGAAATGTTATGATAAGATTTCTGCTTTGAAAAGGTAACTCTGCCTGCTATGTAGGATGCATGGGTTTCAGTAAGATAGGATGGAAGTTTGAACTAGAATTATAGCAGTAGAATTGATGAGAAGTGATCATGCTTGGAATATAGAGTTGACAGTACTTGATAAAGGATAGATTGTGGACTATGAAAGAAAGCAAGGAATCAAGGATGTTTGTAGCCTGAGATACTTGCACGTTGGATATAGCATTTTCTCAGAGGAGAAAATCTGGTAGATAAGCAGATTTTTGAGTTTTCTGATGCCTGCGTAGATGTGTCAGTCTGGCAGTCAGATACACAAATCTGGAGCTGAGGAGAGGGGCCCAGACTGGAGACAGAATGTGGGGATCCACTAGCTTATTACAAGATCACCTAGTGGGTAATAACATAGCACAAGACCTAAGTAATTTAAATTTAGAAATCAAGTAGTTTTTTCTAGTTCTGTGAAAAATGATATTGATAGTTTGATAGGAATAGAATTGAATCTGTATATTGCATTGGATAATATGGATGATTTAACAGTGTTGATTCTTCCAATCCATGAGCATGGAATTTTTTTCCATTTGTGTCATCTATGATTTTTTTCAGCAGTGTTTTGCAATTTCTCCTTGTAGAGATATTTCACCTCCCTGGCTAGATATATTCCTAGGTATTTAATTTTTTATGTATGGCTATTTTAAATAGGATTGCATTCTTTATTTGGCTCCTATATAGAACCGAAAAAGAGCCCAGGTCAGGCACGGGGACTGACGTCTGTAATCCTAGCACTTTGGGAGGCCAAGGCGGGTAGACAGCTTGAAGCTAGGAGTTTGAGACCAGCTTGGGCAACATGGTGAACCCCCATCTCTACAAAAAAAAGAAAAAGAAACAATTTGCCGGGCACGGTGGCACATGCCAGTAGTCCCACCTTCACAGGGAGGCTGAAGTCAAGGCTGCAGTGAGCCCAGGAGGCTGAGGCTGCAGTGAGCCATGATCATGCCACTGCACTCTGGCAGGGGTGAAAGAGCAAGACTCTGTCTCAAATAAAAAATAAAAATGCCCAAATTTCCAAAGCAATCCTAAGCAAAAAGAACAAAGCCAGAGGCATCACATTACCCAATTTCAAACTATACTATAAGGCTGCAGTAACAAAAACAGCACAGTACTGGTACAAAAACAGACACATAGACCAATGGAACAGAATAGAGAACCCAGAAAGAAAGCCACACACCTATGGTCATCAGATCTTCAAAAAATTCAACAAAATAAGCAATGGGGAAAGGACTCCCTACTTAATAAATGATGCTGGCATAGATGGCTAGCCATATTCAGAAGAAACTAACTGTATCCCCCTGTTTCACCATATAAAAAAAATCAATTCAAGATATATTAAAGATTAAAATGTAAAACCTCAAGTATAAGAATCTTAGAAGAAAACCTAGGAAACGTTTGGACATTGGCCTCTGCAAAGAATTTATGACTAAGCCCTCAAAAGCATTTGCGACAAAAACAAAAATTGACAAATGGGATCTAAGAAAACTAAAGAGTATCTGCACAGCCAAAGAAACTATCAACAGAGTAAATCAACAACCAACAGAGTGGGACAAAATATTTGCAAACTATGCGTCTGACAAAAGTCTGATATCCAGAATCTATCAGAAATTTAAATAATTGAACAAGCAAAAACCAAATAACCCCATTTAAAAATGGGCAAATGACACGAACAGATACTTCTCAAAGAAGACATACAGCTAGCCAACAAACATGAAAAAATCCTCCACATCACTGATCATCAGAGAAATGCAAATCAAATCCACAATGAGATACCCTCTCACACCAGTCAGAATGGCTATTATTAAAAAGTCAAAAAACAACAGTTACTATTGAGGCTGTGGAGGAAAGAGAATGTTTATACACTGTTTGTGGGAATGTAAGCTAGTTCAGCTACTGTGGAAAGCAGTTTGGAGATTTCCCAAACCACTTAGAACTACCGTTCAACTCCCCAATCCCATTACGGCTATATATCCGAAATAAAACAAATCGTTCTGCTAAAAAGACACAAGCACTCACATGTTCATCGCAGGACTACTCAGCATAGCAAAGGCATGGAGTCAACCTAGGTGCCCATTAATGGTGGCCTAGATAAAGAAAATATGATGCATATACACCACGGAGTACTACATAGCCATAAAAAATGAAATAATGTCCTTTGTAGCAACATAAATGCAGCTGTAGACCATTATCCTAAGCAAATTAACACAGGAACAGAAAACCAAACACTTGATGTTCTCATTTATGAATGAGAGTTAAATACTGAGTACACACGAACGTAAAAATGGCAACAGTGGAAACTGGGGACCACTAGATAGAGAAGGGAGGAGGGAGGTTAAGGATTAAAAAACTATTCAGTACTGTGCTAAATGCCCGGGTGATGAGATCATTCATACCCCAAACCTTAGCATCACGCAATATAACTTTGTATATTGTATGCACATGAACTGTTGAATCTAAAGTAAAAGTTATAAACAAATGAATAAATATTTTTTTAAAAAAAGAAAAAGAAAATTAGAGGAGAGGTCAGGCTACCAAAGATACTCAGAAACAGTGGCAGATGAAATAGTAAAAAAACTCACAACTATGAGAACAAAGTGTTTCCAGAAAAAAGGAGTATTTATGATAAAAACTGCTGAGAAGTCAAATACAATGAGATTGAAGAACCACTGGACTTGCTAAGACGGAAGTCATTTGTGATATTGATAAGAGCTACTCATTGGAGTAGTGGAAAATCAAGTCCAAGAAGATAGAATGGAATGGTGAGAAAGGAGAAACAGTAAATGCAGGAATTCTGTGCTTATGGTATCTATATTCCTGTACATGAGGATACAGTCGTAGGTACATTTTGTGTTTTAAATAAAGTGCCCTCAATAAAGTTAAATTAGGCTGTGCCAACCAAGGTCTTTCTCATGTTACTCTGTGCAACCTCTTCAATGTGTGTTAAGTTAGAGAAGATTCTAACTTAGATACACAAAATTGTAGAATTGAGCTGAATCATTTTGCTCTTCCGAACACCCTTTATTCAATGCGCTAGAGTATTTTTCCAAAGGAACTTATTTTATTATTATCCTATATTTTATTATGTAATATTTAATATATTCAAAAAGTTATCGAATATATTATGAAGGATAATAAGTTATGGGGGAAATACTTATGAATCCTCTACCTAACCTAAGAATTATTAATTATTAATATTATTTTGCATCTTACTGTGGGATCCTCTGTCATCCTCCTGCCTCCAGCTCTCCCCAAGGGTAAAAGCTACTCTAAATTTTATTTTCCCCTAGATTAAAAAATAAGTTTTATAATATACACATATATTCCTAAACAACATATTATTTCCTTGTCAGTCAGCCTTCGCAGCATATGTGTTACAAGCCTTTTTTCTTTGTAGAAATAAAAACTTAGGTAATTATGATTTACCAAAGGCCAAGAAACCAACTAAAACCAGAGCCAGATGTAGTTACTCCTTCTTGCTTCAGATCATAACTCATGCTAATACTCACAAGAGCTAGTACTGGAAAATAAAGTCACTGTGGAAAAGGCAGTCTTTCCAGCTTAACTCGAACACAACCTCAAATCATTTATAACAATGCACCAAGCAGTTATTACCAATTGCTTGGCTCTTTTAGAGACATGAACTGGACAGAAAGCCCTGTTGGTTGAATAACATGGAATACAGTTGTTATCCCAGTGCTTTTTCCCAAGTATGACATGATTTCTTTCTCATTTTAATGTTGAAAATGCTTTTTAATAACCTCTACAGTTTGATGTTGGAAAACTTATATTGAGAAACACCAGGAACGATTTCTTTCTCCAATTTGAAAATCAATAGTAACATTTCACATTTTTGTACCAGGAGTTTATGCACCAGGAGCATTTCACTAATGAAAGCACTATTTTAATATTATGTTGTAATAGAATTATAGAATCTCAATATTAAATGTATAAATGTATTGCCTCTGCCCTGATATTATCTTCTTTTCATAGATGATATTACCTGACTGCGGTCAATAGTCCAATTAGCAGTAGACTTCACCAAACCCAATATTCTTTGACCAATCTGTCCTTAGTCAGAGATTTAGCCCTTCATTTAATAGCTCAGCTGACACATTAATCTTGAAGTAAATCCTTTATTTTGTATATAAACAAAATGTTTCCAGAAAGAAGGAATGTTTATGGTAAAAGCTGCTGAAAAGTCAAATGCAATCCAGCGGATAACCACTAGACTTGGGATGATGGAGGTCATTTGTGACTTCCGTCAAATATGGTATTGAGTTTCTGCATTATTCTTGAAATTAAGCTACCACTTTATATCCCAAGTGTAATATGTGCTTCCCTGTCTTGCATAGGGACTCATCTCCTTCTTCTGATAATAGTACCCCACTTTCCTATAAATAATCCATTTCATATGATTTAGGTAGAGCGCATAATCAGCCATGGTCAATAAGAGAGCCTCTTGCCCCAAGTCAGAGTGATTAGTTCTAAACTGACTATATGATCCAAGCCTGGCCAACCTGATCTAACATGAGGACTTTTATTTGGGGAGGTTTAAACTCGTAAGATACATATCTTGAAGAAGTTAACTGCTTGAATGTAAGTCCCATAGTGCCAACAGCAATCTTGCTTGACATTTGAGAGTACATTTTTAAGAAATAATGACATAGAACCTTCATAATTACTTGGGACACTACCCCCTCTGCAATCTTATCCGCCCATAAAACAATTTCTATTAAATGGACTAACAGAAATTGTTAGTTCTAAACTTTTAGTTAAACGAGCTAAAAATAATTTTCCCTTAGGCGGGGTGCAGTGGCTCATGCCTGTAATCCCAGCACTTTGGGAGGCCGAGGTGGGCAGATCACATGATGTCAGGAGTTTGAGATCATCTGGCCAACATGGTGAAACCCCATCTCTACTAAAAATTTAAAAAAAAAAAAAAAAAAAAAAAAGCCAGGCAAGGTGTCAAATGCCTATAATCCCAGCTACTCGGGAGGCTGAGGCAGGAGAATCACTTGAACATGGGAGGCACAGATTGCAGTGAACAGAGATCATGCCACTACACTCTAGCCTGGGTGACAGAGTGTCTCCAATAATAATAATAATAATAATAATAATAATAATAAATTTCCCTTAAATAGTTTCAGTAGAATTTTTAAGCTTTCAACTGAAAGAGCCATGGCTAACACATAAACAAGTATACGAAAATGGGATGTGGCAGGCAATAGACCTTAAAATGAGGTGTAGGCTGAGTCCAGGTGGAATTTATGTGGCCTTGAGACAGTTAATTAAACTATGGGTATTGTGTTTCAGGATACAAATCCTGTGCTTACTCAGGCTATAGCTTTAGTAACTTAGTAAAAAAGACATTCAGAGACTTCTGCTTTCAACCAAGATGGAGCAACAGAGACTAGAATTGCCCTCCTGTCACAAACAACTAAATAATAGGAAAAAATACATATAAAGCAGTGATGTTCAGATTTTGGACAACAGGCGTCATAGCACACTGATTCCTGAAAAAGAAAACTAATGAGGTAAACTCTGGAAACTGGCTAGAGACAGTTTCTAGGATATAGTGCAAACAGAAGGAACCCAGACAGAACCCCACAGTCTCCTGACTTGGAAAGGTAGAATTAAGGGTTTGCAGAGGCCAAGGAAACTAGAATTTGGGTGAAGAATCAGAGAGGAGAGAACTTCTGGTCTAAAGAGTTCTGGAGATCTTCAGAGGTTCCCTTTCCCTCATCATCTCTTCACCTGAGTCCTGTCATTACATATATATGAGAAAACAACCCTAGGCCATGGAAAGAACCATCTGAAAGGGGCAGATAGAACAATCCCTGGAAGTCCCACAAGGCCAGTAATAGTTACCGTTTCCTTTTGTCAGAGTAGAAAAATGGCGTTATACACGGGGCATTAGGTGGAGCACTCTGAAGGGTATTAACTCACAAGCGGGCAAAACTAGCCCTAAAGGCTAATCTGGTCCCACCTAACAAAAATCTGTTTTGTTAAACTGTCGTAAAGTAATTTAACTATGTCCAGAATAAAAAGCTCCAGAATATTGTTTTAAATACATGAATATCCAGTAGCAGGCAAAGTAAAATTATCAATATCTGGCATGTAATAAAAAATTATTGGGCCTTCAAAGAAGCAGGAAAATAAGACCCTTAGTAAGTAGAAAAATCAATCAAAATAGAAACAGATGATAGAACTGGTAAACATAAACATAAAAGAACTTATTATAACTTATTCCATATGTTCACAAATGTAGAGGGAAACATGAGCATGATAAGGAGAGACATAAAATATGTAAAAATGATCCAGACTGGTCATCCAGATATGAACAATACAATGTCAGAGATTTAAAATACACCAAAACAAACTGCAACCCAAAGGCACCTGACAAATAATGCCTTTGTTTGGAATCAAATTCTGTTCTAGGTGATCCAACTGAGCTCCATTTCATTTGTGAAATGGTGATAATAATAGTATCCATCATATTGAGATATTATAAGGCTTAAATGAGCTAACAAGTACGATTCAGAACAGACCTTGGCACATAAAGAGAATTCATGAATTTAGCTAATAATATTAGCAATGTATCTTATTTACATATTTCACCCAGTTGCTCTGCTGTGCTCCAGCTCCCTCTTGATTTCCCAGCTGTTAGCTATCTGCTTAGAAGAACCAATTTTCACTATTTTTGCCTACACATCCAGTTTGACTGAACTTTCTTTTCCCATACTCTGCTGACTATGATCCTTCCCCAGGGCCAGTCTACTTTCTACTTCTTTTCCCACTTGGTTTAGTCTTTCCTGCTGTTTATCAAATTTGCTATTCTCTTTCTGACAACAGGGAACCTTGAAAGTCATCCAGTCCAATCACTAAAACTCCAACAGTGATAGGTATTATAAAGAGTTTAGTTTATTTTCCTAGGCTAGAAGTTTATTTCAGACAAGACATAATACACAAACCAGTTTTGTAAAGATTTTATTATTGAAATAATGAGTTTGACTAAATCTTATTATATAAACCATTCTATTTTAGTTTATATTATATATATAGAATATTATATACTATCATAATAAGTAAAATAATAGTGTATTATATAATGTGACATTGCATAGTATTTTACCCTGTATTTATAAATGTGATTTCTATATAAATGAAAAGTTACTAGTTAATTATAGCTGTAATCCATTTTAGCAATCTTTGTGTCAAGGAAGGTTTTTATATACTATCTCATTTCATTTCACCACAACTCTATAGAGCATTTACTATTGATATTCCTACTTTACAAATGAGAAAACTGAGCTTCAGAAAGGTTAAGTGACAGAAAGTTGGTGATACTGGATTCTATTCCATGTCCTTCCAAGTAAAAACCTAAGTTCTTAACTACTCTGCTATACTGGATAAAAATGAGATAAGTGCCTGGAATAGACCTAGCATTTGTTATTCTACTTCAAATAGTATGTTACTAAAGCACAAAACAGGAAGATTCATAACATTAATGCTGAGAAGGCTCTGGAAATCTACAGATAGAAATAATTCCTGGAGAGAGAGGACAACCATACTATACCATACCTTGAATCACCCATGAATTCAAAACAAGTATGATGTCTAGCTGTAGTCAGAAATCAATTTTCTTTCTATCTTTTCATAGCTTCTGTTTCCCCACTCTTTAAACTGTCCTAATCTGCTTTCCTACCGTGACTTATTTCCAGTAATGTATAGCTTGGATCACAGTATCCACACACCTGGTGGGCTGTACGTAGCTATCCATGCTGTGAATGTTAAGGATTGTAGGAAACTGGGAGGTACAATACAAGCCCTCATAACTTCAAAATGAAGACCTGAGCTCTGCAGATGGTGGGAACTGGCCAAAGACAATAGCATCAAAACCATAGGTGAGCACTCTCACGTGCAAAAGCAAAACTCAATCAGAAGCCACATAGCAGAGCATTTTGATGAAAAAGAACATGTTTTATTAGATTCAGTTTCATCTATTTGTTGAACTGTATGCCTTTTATCATAAAATACTCATGTATGAACATATCCTGTAAACAGTACTCATTATGGTCAGGCACTACGTTTGGTATAGGGAATACAAAAAAAAAAGTCCCAGATGTCAAAGTCTTCATATTCAGGTAGAAAAATCATTATGTAAATATGTTGATACCCACCAGCCAAATGCCACCAGAAATACACCTGTATTCAAAGCTAGGTTTATTATTTGCTGCAACAAGGGAGACCCCAGGCCATGAGGAACAAAGAGGAGTCTCAGAGGGTTATAGCGAGGACTTGTTATAGGGTTTGAGTTCGGGCTTGCATTAGGTAATTTAAGGGATGGTTTAAGGAAACAGTGGTTTTTGTCCACATCAGGTGCTGTCAGAGGGTGGGAGTAATTCTATGATTGGCTGTCTTAAATTTTATTGAGGAGGAGGAAAGAATAAAACGGGGTTAAACTTGCAGTTTGTAAGGCAGCAGGAGCTATTAACTGGGAACGGGGTGTATGTGGCCACTATTATGGTTAGCACTGTGTTCTTGTTTTTTTCTGGGCTCTGATGTAACTATAGAAGGTTCCTATTTTTGTTTTGATCCATTATGTGGTTTATGCACAGAGTAACATCATATGATTTTGTTTTTCTATAAAGTGTGTGTGCAGCTATGTTCAGCAGGATAACTATGGCTTGCCTGGGAGAGAAGTTGTTTTTTCTGCCTCAGTTGTGAGCTACACTATACCTTGATATGTGCTAAGTTACAAGAATACACACATGTTTAAAAAAACTAACAAATCCTGCTTATGAATAGGTGTTCTTTAGAAAAAAGGTTTATGTGAATAGTATATTGAAGAAACAGAATTTACTGGGCTCGGGAGAGGTCAGAGGACATCTCCAAGCAAAAGCAGTGTGCAAGTACACATAGCATGATGGGGAACTTTGAGCGGAGCAGCACTGCTAGAATGAATGAGGGAGCTGAGTTGGTGAGGCTGAGGCTGAGTCAGCAGGTCATGGTCAAGTCATGAAGGAGTTTGGAGTTCATTCAGCTGGTAAATATGAATCCATCAAAAATAATTTAAATCAGAGTCCATGCATGGTGGCTCATGCCTGTAATCCCAGCACTTTGGGAGGCCGAGGCAGGTGGATCACCAGAGGTCAGGAGTTCAAGACCAGCCTGGCCAACATGGTGAAACCCCATCTCCACTAAAAACACAAAAATTAGCCAGGCATGGTGGATGCATGCCTGTAATCCCAGCTACTCGGGAGACTGAGGCAGGGTAATTGCTTGAACCTGGGAGGCAGAGGTTGCAGTGAGCCAAGATCACATCATTGCATTGCATTCTGCACTGCAGCCTGGGCAACAGAGTGGGACTCCATCTCAAAAAAAAAAAATGAATCAGAGAACAACATAATCAAATCAATGTTTTAGGAAGCAAACCTTGGCAAAAATATGGAGAACAAACTACTCTAAAGAGATTTTTTAAAAAGAGACAAGTTAGTAAATTACTTTAGCCAAGAGACAATTCACATATAAGCTGAATCAGTAGCAGTGGGGATGGAGGATCGAGGGGTATAAGAGACATTGCTGGTATGCAACTGACCAGAGTTAGAGATTATATCCTACATTAAAATGTAAGCTGCATCAGGGTGAAATCAGGTGCATTTGCTCACACTGTACACCTAACAAGTACAGTGTCTGGCGTGTGGCAGTTGCTCAATGAATGTTTGTTAAATTAAAAAAAGAATTGTGAGGGATGGGTTGAAGAAGATATGAATGAAGGAGAAATAGATATTTCTAGATCATGGTGCTGGGTGAATGGTGATTAAATAAACTGAGATAAGGGAGCATATTTGTGGAGGAAGATGTTAGTTTGATTTTGGACAAACCCACAAAACAAAATAGATATTTTTGGCTTTATATATGTAAAATCTTTCAGGGGATATTTTTTAAAAGACAATATGACAACAACCTGAAGTGTGTTGATTAACCAAATAAAAACTCAGAGTCCTGAAATTATTCACATATGTTAAAAGAGGTTAATAAGTTCCTTCAATGCTGAAAACTACCCCATGATAGATAAAAGGCCTAGACTTATTAATTATATTTGGTGACTAAACAGACAGAGCTAAAAACTAAAGTTCTGGAAAATATAACTGGCATATGAAATGAAAAAATTTCTTGTCTTCACCATAATTTTTTCAGCTTTATTGAGGTATAATCAACATATAATAAACTGTATCTATTTAAAACATACAAGGTGATGAGTTTTGATGTACTTACACACCTCTGAAATAGTCACCACAATCAAGATAATGAATATATCCATCAACTCTAAAAGTTGCCTTATGGCTCTTTGAAATCCCTTTCTCCCTCCCTTCCTTTATCGCTCTATCCTCCAGCCCCAGTCCCAAGCAACGACTGATCTGGGTTCTATATGTATAGTTTAATGTGTGGTTATATAATTTTAAATAAACAAAACCATACAGTGTATCTTCTTTTTTGTCTGACGTCTTCCACTTGGCATAATTATTTTGAGAATCATCCATGTTATTGCATGTATCAAAACTTTATTCCTTTTTATTGAAGAATAGTATTCCATTGTATGAACATGCAAGCAATTTCTGTATGGATTCTCCTATTGGTGGACAATTAGGTCGTGTGGCAGCTTCAAAATATGTTCAAGAATATGATTTTGATACTACTTCGACACTTAAGAAATGGAGTCTAATTTCCCTCTCCTTTCCAGTATGGACTGGCTTAGCAACTCATTTCCAATGAATGGAATAAAGCAGAAGTGATGACATGCAACTTGTGAAGCTAAGTCATATAAAGATTTTGGACTTCCTTCCTGCTCTTTTGGGTCATCCACTCTGGAGGAGGCCAACTGCCATGCTGTGAGGAAACTCAAGTAGCCCTATGGAGAAGGCCATGTAGTGAGAAACGGAGGTCTCCTGTCAGCAGTCATGTGAGTGAGCCAGGTTGAAAGCAGATCTTCTAACATCAGTCCAGACATCAGATGACCACAGACCCTTGACAGCTTGACTGCAACCTCATGGGAGACCCAGAGCCAGAACCACCCGACTAAGCTGTTCCAGGATTTCCGAACCACAGAAATTATGAGATAATAAATATTTGCTGTTTTGTCACTAAATTTTGGGTTCATGTGTTACACAGCAAGAGAAAACTAATATAGGTTATTTCAGATTCCGAGTTATTACAAATAAAGCTGATATTAACATCTGTATACAAATATGTGTATGAATATATGCTTTCATTTCTTTAGGTTTACTACATAATTTGACTAAATTTTTATTTTGCCTCATTTTTTTTCCATTCAAGTGTCAAGTTGACCCAACAAGGTTATACGCTCCAGGTACTTAATATTCCACACAATGCTCATCCCCATGCTAATTGACTAGTAGATAATCAATGTTTTGAATTGAGATAAATTGAGAACAATAATAAGTAGCCAAATGACTTTCAGTAGGCAGCCAAGAGAAGGGAGAAGGTGATTCAGTGTTGCTGTTGAACACACTGACTGACTTTCCCTAACCCTATCCTGTGAAAAACAATTTGATTTGCTTTAGGCTCAGGAGAGCAATGTACTTTGGAGTTCATAAAGAAAGTTTTACCCCCAGGTGATGTGAGTTCTCGTTTGAACACCACACATAAATGGGTAGAATTAATCCAGCTCCATCCTGGTGAAAAACTGAAGTGACATGCTCCCCAAAATAGAAATAATAGGTATTTGATCACATTGCCAGACTCCAGACTGGGTCCTCTCTCTTTCAGTTGCTTTTTAACCAATTTAAGCTGTGCTTAGGGGAACAAACTATGGCATTGAGAATTTGAGTGAGATTTCTCTTTCAGCTCTCAGATGTGATTGGAGAGAGCAGATAGAGAGCATACAGACTGCTTTGCTCAAAGAGTTTCTACTGATTTAGTTCCTTTATCTGGTATGGGGGACACTGAGTTTTCTAAAGGGATAGAACTATATTAAAGAAGCATTCTGAGCAAAGGGGGTTTACCAAACTGATCCACAATGTACTGAATTTATATTAAACATAATTATATATATTAGTGAGAGATAGGAATCACTCCATAGCAGTTCTTGAGAGGTAGCAATAATATGAAATTTTCTAAAATATTAATGAAATTTTCTGTTTTACATTTTCTTATACTAATCTTGCTTCTATTCTACCAAAAAAAAAAAAATGCCTAGGGGAGATTTAGAATTGTTAAAACAGGAATGTAAAGAGGGGAAAAAAAGTGTTAATATTCAGCTCTTGCTATCTGAAAAGCAGCAACTTGTTTTAGAGAAAAAGAGAGCAGAAGGATTTTGCACTCTTTTATTGCTTCCTTTAGAGAGCCAAGATAGGTAATCTTAGTCATAATGTTTTTTATATAAGGAGGATCCTATCCACATAGGAAGACTGAGCAAACAAATTCATCCTCAGCCTGGTTAATAGGAAGTGAAGAACCAGAGTAGAAGGGAGTGGAGGCAGTGAGTAGAGGAAACTTCAAGGCCGTTGATCCCTTTCATGCCTCCAGTGCCCCGTGTAAAAGCACACAGGGGCTTTAGAAATATCCTAATAAATATATTGGCACTTGAGAACCTCAGTGCTATTGGTATGCATCCCTCACTGCAAGCCTAGGAGAAGGCCTGCACCCAACCACTTTCAGTGTAGAAAAGAGCAAAATACTGGAGGTGGAGGCAGAAAGCAAGTAGACACGGGAGCTTGAATATTCATGTCAGAAATGCAGAAAACCCTCCACAACCTGATAAAGGTATGGAGAGGCAGTGAACACTGCTGAACCAACAGAGAGTTTCAGGTCCCGAACAAACGGCCAAGACCATAGATGCCAGTGGGAGTCAGACCAGAGATACCGCAAATAATCCCCAAGAGGCCAGTGAGATCTGTGGAGTCCCAACAGTGACCAGATTTAGCAGGAGACTACTGGTCTGACTACTGACCAGGTAAGTGCAGTGTTATACACCCTCTTCTGCCCCTCTTTAAGATGGGATGTGAAGATAGAGAAAGGATTGTATCTTATGTAGTTTTATGGGGTTTGTTAGAACAGTGCTTGGAACAATATAGTATCTTCTGGATCATTTTATTTATTTATTTATTTGAGATGGAGTCCTGCTCTGTCACCCAGGCTGGAGTGCAGCGGCGCGATCTCGGCTCACTGTGACCTCCACCTCCTGGGTTCAAGCAATTCTCTTGCCTCTGCCTCCCGAGTAGCTGGGATTACAAGCACACACCACCATGCCAGGCTAATTTTTTTTTTTTTTAAATTTTTAATAGATATGTGGTTTTGCCATGTTGGCCAGGCTGGTCTGGAACTCCTGACCTCAGGTAATTCACCCACCTTGGCCTCCCAAAGTGCTGGGATTGCAGGCGTAAGCCACCACACCCGGCCAGCCTCTGGATCATTTCAGAGTGACTGGGCAATCCTAGAAAAATATAGGAGCTATTGTTAATTTATCCATGACAGTTGTGATGACAATACATTTTTGAATGTGCTATACTAGTTTGTAATTGCATTAGTTTGCTAGGGCTGCTATAACAAAGTACCAGAGACTCGGTAGCTTAAATAACAGAAATTTATTTTGTCACAGTTCTGCAGGCTGGAAGTCCAAGATCAAGGTGGTGGCCTTGTTATTTTCTTCTGAGGCGTCTCTCTTTTTGGCTTACAGAGGGCCATTTTCTTCCTGCATTTACATGGTCTTTCCTCTCTGCCTGTGTTTATCCTAATCTCCTGTTCTTATAAAGACACCAGTCATATTAAATTAGGGCCTACCTCCAGTATCCTCATTTGATCTTAATTACCTCTTTATAGGCCCTATTTCAAATACAGCCACATTCTGAGGACTGGGTTAGGGCTTTAACACAGGAACTTGGTGGAGGAGTAGGGACACAATTTAGACCATAATAGTAAACAATCAGAAATTAGTGACTAGGGGCCTGGTGCGGTGGCTCATGCCTATAATCCCAGCACTTTGGGAGGCTGAGGTGGGTGGATTGCCTGAGGTCAGGAGTTCAAGACCAGCCTGGCCAACATGGTGAAACTCCATCTCTACTAAAAATGCAAAAAAATTAGCTGGGCATGGTGGCGGATGCCTGTAATCCCAGCTACTCGGGAGGCTGAGGCAAGAGAATCGCTTGAACCCGGTAGGCAGAGGTTGCAGTAAGCTGAGATGGTGCCATTACACTCTAGCCTGGGCAACAAGAGCAAAACTCCATCTGAAAAAAGAAAAAAAAAAAAAGAA
This sequence comes from Macaca nemestrina, assembly GCF_043159975.1. Taxonomy (NCBI): domain Eukaryota; kingdom Metazoa; phylum Chordata; class Mammalia; order Primates; family Cercopithecidae; genus Macaca; species Macaca nemestrina. Next base: position 77,282,998 of record NC_092135.1, on the reverse strand, counting down.
AAGAGAAGAAATGAGTGACGAGGTGTGATGGCTCATGCCTGTAATCCCAACACTTGTGGGAGACCTAGGTGGGAGGATAGCTTGAGGCCAGGAGTTTGGGAGCAGCCTGGACAACATGGCGAGACCCTGTTTCCACAAATAAAAAATAAAAAAATTAGCTGGGCATGATGGCACATGCCTGTAGTCCTAACTTCTCAGGAGACTAAGGTGGGAGGATGACTTGAGTCCAGGAATTTGAAGCTGCAGTGAGTTATGATCACATCCCTACACTCCAGCTTGGGTTGTAAGAGTGAGACTATCTCTAAAAATAAATATAAATCAGAATTAAAATGTCATAATTCTTAATTCTTTTCTAATCCAAATAGTCAAGAATATAATTTTAGAGTTTAATAAATAATTCGGCTTCAGAAATTTTTATGCATAAAAATTTTTATTCTTTGTTACCCTGGTTGATTATTTATTACCCCCAGCTGGAGAGCCTTTGAAAAAACAAATTCCCAAACCCCATCCCAGACCTGCTCTCTGTGTGGTGGAATTCTCTGTGGCACCAAATAGCAAGAGCTATTCAAAGAAGAGGATATGTTTTCACTGTCCACTATAGGGGATATACGTTATTTTTTGCTACCCCAGTCTCTATTTTCTTGGTGTCTTTTGGAAAATTATTGCCTCCAATATGTGCAATCCTGGACCCATAAAACAAGATTGTCTGTCCTTCTCTAGCTCAGGGGTGGACCAGGGACCAAAGATGGCTACTTTGGCCTCTCTCCTCCAAGACTTTGAACTTTAAGTGGAAGAAAGGAGAATTGGAACAGTATCCTGAAACAACTGTGGTATACTCAGTGCTATCTGATTCCTGGAGATAGCTGTTGCTCTTATTTTTTAAGCTTCGTTCTCTACCTTCTTACTATTATCTTTCCATAGGTTCCTTTTCTGTTTTTTGTTAGCCAAAGTTGATTCCTCTTGCTTGGACCTCAAGACCTGCAACTAATGTAAACATTTGGAAAGTAAGAGGAATAGCTACTTGGAATAGACAAGGAGATAGGTACAGCCCAGTTTCAGATAAATTACGGTAATTTCTAATTCATGTCTTTTAATTAGTAACTTTTAACAAATTTCTTAGATATAAATAACTGGTAAGACATTAACTACAGTTTACTAAGAGACTTAACCCTAAGGAACATGAATTAACAGACAATATCTGCCAGAAAAACATTTCTCTTTCTCTAGAAACAGGGGAGCCAGCTGTGAAATCTAATTACCAGAATTTTGACCATTCCCAATGTTCTGGTTCTCAAAGCCCACATCTAGATGTAAAGACTATATTTAGCTTCAAAATTTTAGAGCTTTAACCTGAGAATCTAAAAATCCACAGAAATAAGCAATTTCTAGAGGATACAATATGGGAGGTCAGCGGTCTGGAATAAAAACTTGCGATATCCCCACATTCATACTCTTAGTTGGAGTCATATCAGTGTGAAAAACTGTGAAGGGTTAAATTTTTACCCTACTTGCAAGTTGATGAATAAACCTTCCACAGTTTCACTGGTACTGGCAGAATACACCAAACTCCTGGGTCAAAAAACAAAGGATTTTATTAATCATAGCAATAGCAGTAGCCACAGGGGCAGCATTTGCATATGTTTCTCAAGCCTGAATTCCCACAGGGTGACATAAAGAAAGCTATTTCACTCCTTTATACATAGTTGATAACATTGTAAGAGAGAAACTTTGAGCTTAGGACACCTGGATCTTTTATGATGGACAGTGAGTCTACCTGACCTTTGTTCCAGAGGCAGACATTGTCCTATTACCCTGGTCAGGAAACAAATGTGCTTTCTGTCCCAGAGAGAGTCACTGTCTTCCAAGTCTTTCACTATATACTCAACCTTGAAAAGATAGTCTGAAACAAAGGCATTCAGGGACTCTGTTTACAAGATGTGCAAGAACATGAGACCCATAGAGAACTGTGTTCCAACAATCAATACCTACTAAAAACCTTCAAGGTAAGTATTTTACTCGCTTTTTAGAAAAGGAAAATGAGAGTAAAAGAAGTTAAGGAACTCATATTAGGCCCCACAGTGGTGCAGCTGGAATTTATACCCAAGACTTTGTTTTTCCATGGCCTCTCCCCACTAAACCACTGCCAAAAACCATCCGTGTTTATGGTTTATGTTTATGATAAGCCAAAAATCATGACAGATCCTTCTAGGAGGAAGATTTCTGTCAGCTTATTATGCCCCCCAGGGTGACAAATGCAATTTCCTGAAAGATATCCTAGAAAAACTAAAACAAAACTGTATAAACAAGCTTAGCATGCCTCCCGCAAAGTGAGATTTGTCTACAGTAGGCCACCAAATTCTAATTGTCAACAAAAGGGGGAGGGGAGAGAAGGAACTATTGTCCAAGGTGAAAGAATATCCTAGGAACCTGAATGGAGTATCTATCCTCTTTTGTCCATTTCCAGAAATTGGGCTTCCAGAAACCTGGGAGGAGTGGCAGAATCTATCCTAGGAGGGTAGAAAAGAAGAGGGAGAATCTTGTTTAAACCTAGGAAGATTTGGTAGCTTGTTTCCAAGATGGCCACCACCGATTTTCTCCCTTCCTGTATGTACGTTTAATCCCCTAAAGAGAGGTAGGGTCTAATCCTCTCCCTCCACCTCCCACACCTCTTACCCCTCACCCCTTGAATCTAAGCTGGATTTGGTAAATTTCTTAAATAAAAAAATGTAACAGAAGTGGTATTCTGGGACTTGCAGACTTTAAGTCATAAGAAACCTTGCAGATTTTGTTCAAGTCTCTTGAAATGCTTGGTCTGGGGCGAGTATAAAAAGTCTGACTACCAAAACTGCCATGCTGTGAGGAAGCACAAGCTGGTCATACGGAAAGAGATAGCTGTCCAACAGCCCCACACTTCCAGCCATCTCAACCCATGCACCAGTCACATAAGCTAAGGAGCCATGTTGGACAGTCCTGTGCCAGCAGATGCCACGTGAAAAACAACAATAAAGAAGGATAAAAAAAAAAAAAAAAAGAAAGAAAGAAAAAAAAAGAAAACAAAAGAAACTCAACCCACAGGGAGAACAAAGACCCCATACATATGGCTCAGTGTAGAGCTGTCCTAAGTATCTCAAGCCACATCTGCTATGCCTTATCCAAATTCCTGACTCACAAAATCATGCATACAATAAAATTATTGTTCTATGCCCCTAAATTTTGAGGTGGTTTGTTAAGAAGCAATAGATAAGAGCAAAAATAGGTATAACTGAAATACATGTTGGGAGAGTGGTTAAAAAATCAGACTGGGGCAAATATTAAACAGAAATTGTAAATTCACATTGTGAGCTGATTAGAAGTTTAACATGCAATTAAAACTTAAAAATAAATGTTTCACAGAGTTAACAGGATAAGATTTTAAAATGATGTTTGAAATCTCTTTCAGATACTGACTGATTGACCTAAAGTGGGAAAAGTTATCATTCTGGGGTAGTATATCTCAACCAAGAGCAATTTTGTCCTTCAAGGTACATTTAGCAATGTCCAGAGACATGTTTGGTTACCACATTTGGGGCAGGGGGCGCTACTGGTATATACTGGAAGTTGCTAAATGTCTTATAATGCAGAAAGCAGCCTCCCATAACAAAGAATTATGCAGCCCAAATTGTCAGTAGTGCCAAGGTTGGGAAACCCTATCCTAGACTGTCTGAGGCAACTATATTAAAGGGATTTGGCAAAGTCATAACTTCTTCCATTTGGAGAGAAGCTTTTGTTATTCATACTTGCTTGTCCATAATACAATGTAAAATGTTTATGTGGATCGCAACATGTGGGTTTCAGTCTAATACATAAAGAAACATTTCTTGAGGTATTTATCTGGTATTTTATTAGCAGTAGGCAATTCACTAGCACTGTGGATTTCACAAGTTTCCTGACTTCTGTGAGCTGTTATGTAACACGGAGATTGACATGTCAATGATTATTGTACTATGGGATAACAGCAGTACTAGAGACTGGAAAATAGGACAAAGAATACTAAAGTAGGCAGGGGATTTTCAGGAAAGGCTTCAAAAGGGAGGACCACTAAATTGAAACTATAATGAATAAGTCGGAATGTTTCAGACTGGAAGCTGGAGAAAAATAGCCTTGACTGGTATGTAAGCCCAGTTAGTTCTATAAAATAAATTGTGCTTTCCTTTAATAGTATATGAAGCAATTAGGAGTTGAATCAGATATAGAATCACTGGAGGCTTCTGAGAATTTGATTGGAAAAAGTACAATGGCTGGTAATTTAAATCTCCAAGAGAAAAGTCAGGAAAACGGAACAAGTTTTCAGAATCTAACTTCTTCATGGTCCAAAGATTATAAATATAAAACACACGAAACACAAAAACAAGTTTGGCCATGGCTAAGAATAAATGATTGAAAGCTGATAACAGCTTTTTAAGGATACATGGCCAGCATTAAATGTAAGGATAAAGAATAAAGAGGCTTTATCACCAGCATAGAGAAAGCATTAGATGAAAAAATGTAAGTTAAACTTTGGAAAATAAGTTTTGTCTTTGTTGTTTTCTAAAATCTTTTTCAGATTGAAACAATCATTTTTTGAAATTCCAGGAGGTCCTTATGATAAATAACTGAAAGTCTCTTATGCTATCACATGCATTCAATTTTCCTATGTTTTCCCTGTAGAGACACACAAAAAATCCCTGTGGGCTTCAGAATATCTTAAGTACCTTAGTCACACAATGTTCAATTTGAACTGGTATCACTTATAAGCTTTTATGATTCAAAAATCATATAGTATGACATTTTTAAATAGCCCAAAGACTATCACAGAATTTCTATAATCATTTGCCACGGTTGTGTATTCTAACACTCAAGAAAATATACCTGATTTCAAAAGACATGTTTCCCTTGGCAAAACTGCTGTTTTGAAATGGAGCAAAGCTTCTTACTTCACAGAATACTCCGAAAGCACAGAACATCACTAAAGCAATGTACATTATCAGAATGTTGTGAACTAACAGAAAACCAACACCAGAATTCCACTGCACTAGGCTGGCCTGGTTATGCTCAACTAGGTAGAGGCCAAGCTCTCTCCCTGGACATTGGGCAACTCTGGTTTCTAAAAATCAGTTCTTATGTAATTATTTCCAAGTAGGTAAGTGAGACTTATGCTAGCATAACTAGTGAATGAATGCCCCAAATATAAAGTACATGATGTGATGATTCCTTTGCAAAAAGCAAAAACCGGATCATCTCCAGGGGAGGTCATTTAGATTGTTTTCATCCATACATAGCACTTTTCTCAAAATGTAGTTTTTAGACCACTTGCATAAACATAATCTGGGGTGTTTGCTAAGAGGCAGTTTCCTGTGTCCCCTCAGACCTAGTGGAAAATAATTTTTAGTTTGATTTTTTTGGCATGCTATAATTTATGAACTGTGTCTTTATGTTAAAAGTTCAGCAAAATTTTGCATAAGAAAATTACTTATTTTGTGTGGAATTCACTCTAGAATGTAAAATCATACTGAAAATATAGCTTTTAATTTCTTTAATGGTTTTGAGTGTTTCTAGCCTACGTCTACATGACAGGATAACAGCATTTGGGCGTGGGGGAAATCAACTATTGATTCCTTGCTTAGGAAATAAGATATTTCATCACAACTTTTATCAAAGTCAGTGAGCCATCACAGTAAGTGTTGAGACTGTTTCCTCTGTTCCCACTTTAGAAGGATTCAATGGGGTTGTTTCTCCAGACAGAGGAGCCTGACTTCATAGAGCAAATTTCTCTGCAAAAAACAAAATATAAATAAATAAGTTTTAAAGTATGAATGTGGCTTAGCCCAGGGAAGGAGAGTTGATTTAACTTGAGAGCCAAGGAAACCTGAGGTAACAATTAGCATTAAAAAGAATAAAGTGTATTGTACTGAAAGGGCATCTTTCTTTTATATTATATGTCATGTAAACACACCAATCTTAAAACCATATATTCTTATAGGTCTTTAGTCTGCCCCACAACCCCTAGCAAAGTGTTACTAATACTTTGGGAGGGAGGGTTGGGCAGTGGAAGAGGTTGACATGCTCATGACTGAATGAATGAAGTGTACTTTCTTTCCATTCAATGTTCTAGGGTGCCAACAGCTCATTCCTTCTGAAGTGCATTCCCAGAGGAGCTTATCTGTTGATTAGCCAGAGACCTTAGACTTAATGAAAATGTATAAGCTGGGACAGATTCCTCTTACTGCCATTTTGGGGTCATGAGCAAGATGAGAGAGCAGAGGAAATTGTGATGAGAATGAGCCATAGGAGAGTAGAAACAAGACAGAGACAGAGAAGAGATCACGAAGCCTCTGAAAGATTGAGGTTGGTCTTCTGGTCCTAGTTGACATAAGACCTACTTAAATGCCATCGGGCGTCCTTATAGTTCACAAGACTTCCAAGCACCTGTAATAGCCCTCTTTTCCTTTGATTTGGCTTATTTTAGTGGCCCTCTGTTCTAGCATTCTTGAAACATAGAGTTTCTGAGATAATATGATTAATAATCGTGTAAAATTCCATACAAAGCATTTACAATGGGGATCTGCCTTCTCACTTCATCAATAGCCTGGCCTTTCTGAAATAGCTTCTGTATCTTTCATGAGCATTTTAGGGCATATTGTGTGGAAAATAATTACACAGAGAAGAAGGTATTTGGGCTCACCTCACCCTGTCTTGACTTGGGTAAACATGGTCTTTAATCAGCTGAATTCCCGTCTAGGGATTAAAAACTAACATTTATTTAAAATATTGCACAGGCAAAGATGTTTATGGTCATTAGCCCTTTAATCTTCACAACTTTGTAAGATTCAAACTCACAGAAGTTAATTAACTTGCTCAATGATCAGAGCTAGAAAATGTTAATGCTTATACCATAATTCAGGTCTCTACTTCCTAGTTTGGAACTCTTTCTACTAGGCCAGTATCTCTCAAAATATAGTACACATATTAAATATGGTACCAAAGAGTATTTTAAATAGATTATGAAAAATATGTTTAAAGTTACACATTTATTTAATATACTGGAAATACAATTAAATCCAATTTTATTTTATGAATATATATAGTAAATAATAGTACAGATGGCATATAGATATGGTAAAAATATTGAAGATAAATGATTAAGTTTGAAAAATCCTCACCACACCAAATTCACAACTTGACAATATGTTCAAAAGTGATCCAATGGCCATATTAAGTTTAAAATTTGGATGTAGGTAAGATATTTTTAGGGAAGAATACACCTGTAGTATTTGATCTCCATATTATTTTGAAATTATTAATGTGCAGAAGACATTATTACATTTTAAAATTATCCTATTGTCATCAATATTCAATATAAAAATAATCTCATCATCAATATTCAATATAAAAGTATAATAAATATTTTTCTAATTTAATATGTGTACATTAAAATTGCTGAGTAACAATATGGGTACACTCTTGTTTTGTTTTGTTTTGTGTTTTGTTTTTGTTTTCTGAGATAGGGTCTCGCTCTGTTGCCCAGGCTAGAGTGCAGTGGCACGATGTCTGCTCACTGCAACCTCCACCCACCAGGCTCAAGTGGTTCTCCCACCTCAGCCTCCCAAGTAACTGGGACCACAAGTCAACACCACCATGCCTGATATGGTTTGGCTCTGTATCCCCACCCAAAATCTCATCTTGAATTGTAATTCCACATGTCAAGGGGGACCAGGTGGAGATAATTGAATCGTGTTCTCATGACAGTGAATTCTTACAAGATCTGAGGGTTTTATAAAAGGCTTCCTCCTTCACTTGGCGCTCATTCTCTCTCCTGCTGCCCTGTTGAAGAGGTGCTTTCCACCACGATTGTAAGTTTCCTGAGGCCTCCCCAGACATGCTGAACTGTGATCAATTAAACTTCTTTCCTTTATAAATTACCCAGTCTTCATTAGCAGCATGAGAACAGACTAATGCCCAACTACTTTTTTAAAATTTTTATTACACTCGGGGTCTCACCGTGTTGCCCAGGCTGGTCTTGAACTCAGCTGAAGTGGTCCACCCACCTTGGTCTCCCAAAGTTCTGGGATTACAGGCATGAGCCACTGCACCTTGACCAACCCTAAACTACTCTAATGCTTTAACAAATGCTAAAAAGGTTTAAACATGCACTTGGCAACTTTGTACGTCTTGAGAAAGTTTTCCAGGTAATCAAAAAAAAGACAGGGTATTATTCTAATGAAGGCCAAGAGAGTTCAACCACCGAAGAAATATAATGAGCCTTTAGTAATGTACTCCCTGGAGTTTCATGCCCATATGATGAAATGGACCTGAGAAAGGAAAATGAACAAGAAATCAAAACTAGGGATGACTGGACACTGTGGGCATAAGTACCAGAACACTCACAGCCAAATAAAAAAAAAATCCTTCTCATATTAACTTTGAGGTTCTTTCAGAGAGATGTAAATGTGCAATTTAGGGGATTTCTGACACTGAATCATCTCTGTTGCATGGGAGCCAGAGAATAGCAGCAATAAGTCTAGATTAGGAAGGAATCCAAAGCTTCGTTCTCCTAGCTCTGTCCTCTATTAACTGGGAGAATTTGGGGAAGACTTTTTACTGCTCCAAGTCTCTGTTTCCTCACTCAGAAAATATGAATAAAAATACCTCCCTGACTAGATTAAAAGAATATTATAAAGGTATATCATAAATTGCTAAGTACTCTTTATCTGTTAAGCAATATTATATCTAGATAAATAGCTAATAAAAGGATTAATTTTTTCTCCTTATGAGATTTGCTTGCCTTATTTTCTCCTATAGTGCAAAGCTTGGTGTATTTCTTTTAAGAAGGATAATTTTTCTGTAATATAATACATAATAGTATTTTAAATGTAAAGGCTGGATGCATGCTTATAGTGGGATATGGGAGAAATCCTATATTAAAGAAAGATTTTTTTCATCAAGAAACATTACAGTAGATTCTGTAGTATATTGGATGAGATTCTCCAATTTAAATAAACAGCAACCTGCTCTTTTTAGGATTGGAAGGAAGGAGGAATGTGTTTATTTTTCACAACATGGGATCCACTAGTCTGGAGATATATCTGAAGTAAAGAATTCATGCCCTCTGCATCTGACTCATGCCAATGTCACTGCTGGTTTGAGGATGTTGTCTTTTTCTTTTACTGCCAACTTGGATCTTAACTGAGGTTCTAAAATCCTGTCATCATTTTGTTTTCTAAGACCTCATTAAGTTTGACTTTTCAGAATAAGATCACTCTAGAAGCAGCTTTAATCAACAGGCTTAATGAGGGAGATGGTTACAGAGTTCCATGTATGTATAAAAGGCTTATTTTTTTGTTTGTTAATTACTTTAGAAACATTTCTGTATTCCTTGACAAATTCACTTTACTTTTATCCAAGACACACATTGTCCTTGAAAATCATTTGATGCCCTTCGCCTTGGCCAGATGTCAAATACGTTGACCATTTCTAAAAGCCATTTCTCTTTCAGATCTCCTATTGAGGTTGTTTCAAGTACTGTGATTCTATATTGCCTTTTATTTCTTGGTAATATTCTTCTGCTCAAATATCTGGAAGAAAGGTTGCTTACTGTACCCTCTAGTGGTGATTGTGACATTCTCTTAGAAATATGTTTATTTCCATCTTTGGACTTTACTAAAAATTTAATGTACAGTATGAAATAATTTCATCAATCTTTAAGGAGATACAAATGATGAAATTACACTGTGATGGTGTTTTTAATTGCATCACAAATTGTTTCATAGGAAAACATCTTAATTTCCTCAAAATTTGTTAACCCAAATTTTATTCAATTAAAATCAAAGGGTTTAAATTCTTTCATTTTAGAATATTGTCAGTACTTAGTTATTCACACTCCTGGAGGAAGTATGCATAGCACTCTGCACCTCCCAAAATATCATTTATATTTGAATTTACAGGACCTTTTCATTCATGTTTAGTCATAGTGCATTTCACTTTCTAAGAATTCACAACATTGGAAATAAAACGAAGAGGCCACACATGGAATTTCTGACTCTACAAGAACTAAGAATTTATCCACATGATTCCTCCTCCAGTATTCTGCCATTTCTTCTTTTCTTTCTCTGCCTTTCCTGCTCTCCATTTTCTCCCCACCCCAAAGTGGATCAAGGCAAGTCTTTAAAATGAGAGGAAGCATGTGCTTTGGAGGAGCTGCTGCCAAGAGTACAGCTGTCGCTCTGTGTCCTTTTTTCTCAGGTAGAAATTTAATTAGATATTTTTATTCTAAAGTTCTTGCCTCCAAACTCTAATGAGTTATAGTTCATATGTAGAGGATGAGAATAAATGCAGTTAAGAAAAACAAAGGAGATAATCAAGCTGAACAGGTGGTTCTCAACAAAAACTTGAAATTAAGATTTGTCTTCTACTGAGAATAATTAAGAGATAACCATAAATTAAAATGACTTTAATAAATACATAAAATGTCTTGTTCCTGAATAAAAAGACTCCATATTTTAAGCTGTCAATTTTCCTAAATTAATCTGTAAATTCAATGGCATTCTAATGGAATTTTTAATAAACTTGAATAAATGTTTCTAAAGTTTATCTGAGAGAATATAGAGAATATTCAAGTGAGAACAGCCAAGAAGAAGAACAACAACAAAAATTTTAATAAGGGCCATAGAGAGAAGGATTAGATTTAATATATGTTTAAAGGTGATACCAAACCACAATAAATAAAATGGCATGTTCTCAGCTCAGTAAAAGAGACGTATTCCAATGGAACAGAAAGAAAACAAATAGTAATATATAGTATTTTGTTTTATTTTATTTATTTTTAGAAAAAGGGTCTCATTCTGTTGCCTAGGCTGAGTACGGTGGTGCTATCATAGCTCACTGTAACCTTGAACTCCTGGGTTCAAGCAATCCTCCTGCCTCAGCCTCCTGAGTAGCTAGAACTATAGGCACACACCATCACACCTAGCTAACTTTTTTATTTTTTGTACAGACAGGGTCTCATTGTATTGACCAGGCTAGTCTTGAACACCTGGCCTCAAACTATCCTTCCCCCTCGACTTTCCAAAATGCTGGGATTATAAGCATGAGCCACTGTTCCCAGCCATATCCTACAGAAATGCTTTAAGTAAAGGTACAGATATCTGTACCTATAGGGCCATATATAATGGCTATTTATATATATAAGTATATAATACAGATATATAAATATATATAATACAGATATATATCTGTGTATATATAGCTCTCTCTATATATACACACTATATTATACATGTTTTATATATATATATGGCTACTTTTACGTTATTAAAAATGACCCAAATGCTACTATGGATAACAATATAGAAGTTCCTTAAAAAAGTAAACAGAATCACCATAAGATCCAATAATTTCACTTCTGAGTATAAACCCCGAAAAACTGAAAGCAGGAATTCAAGAAGATATTTGTACACCTACATTCATAGCAGCATCATTCACAATAGTCAAAGCAACCCAAATTCCATCAACCAACAAATAAACAAAATGTGGTATATACATATAGTGAAATATTATCAGCCTTAAAAAGGAAGGAAATTATGATGCATGCTCACAACATCATTGGACCTTGAAGAAATTATATGCTAAGTGAAGTAAGGGAGTCACAAAAGGAAAAATACTGTATGATTCCCCTTATATGAGGTACCTAGAGGAGTCAAGTTCTTTGAGACAGAAAATAGAAGAGTGGTTGCCAGGAGCTGCAATGAAGTGGGAATGCAGAGTTTGTCTTTAAGGGTACAATGTTTTCGTTAGGGGAGATGAAAAAGTCCTGAAGATGAATGATAGTGATTGTTGCACACAATGTGAATGTACTTAATACCTCAAAACTCTACATTTTAAAATTGTTAAAATCATTAATTTTATGTTGTATGTATTTAACCACAATTTAAAAAGTGTTGCATGGTAAATGTTGGAATACTCCTAGACTTACATCGTCTATTAAAGTATTTTGAAATAAATACTTGTGGCAGTATTTGTTTAAACAACCAAAATGATCATCAGCAAACTAGTATAACCATGTAACTATGGAATAGCATGCAACTATTAAAAAGCATAAAGTTGACAATATATGGAATGATGCACAAAATGTATTGTCAAATGAAAGAGGATGGAAAATTGTATTTGAGTTACTTTACATATTTCTTTTGTAAAAACAATATTATATCAAGTTGCCCAAGGGTAAGACCATGTAACCCACATGATAGAAAAAGCATCATCTTTGTTATTTTCTTCTTGGGATCACAGAGCCAGTCTCACTCTTTTATATACTAGTTGGGTTTCCCTATAACAGATAGAAGTTCTCCACTGTCCATCATACTAGGAAGATATTCATCCTGGGACAGAAAATGAGGACTTGAGTAGGAATTAGTCTGAGGTGAGGAGAAATTGTTTCTTTTTTCTCTGGGTTTGAGACCCGGTGACTGTGAGGAGCCAGGTGTCCTGACCTGTGCCTGACTACACGGAGAAAAGCTGATGACAATTCAGGAAGGTGGCTGGACCCATAGGTGACCTACGGCAAAATGGACCTGAACTGTGAAGCAATGTATCTTCCATGTTGGACTCTCCTTCCATTAGTCTTGGTTCTTCTGTAAGGGGAAATTATGGTAGAGCCCACGTCCATATTGGTGGGCAGTGGTCAGTGCCAGAGAGCAGCCATGTCCTCTGGAGTAGAGATAGTGAGAGTCATCACTGGATCAAGAGGGATACTAACATGAGGACAGGACCAGAGGAGAGGGATGCCAGGGATGTGTTCCTTAGCACACGTTAGGTATCAAAATCCATTGGAAATATCTGAGACACATTCTTTAGAGGAGATAGCATCTTAATAAGACTGGGGGAGCAGTCTCACCATTGTGGTTTGGATTAGAGTAATTATAAACAAGATATATTCTAGGGTCTTTCTTACCCTTAAAGATAGAAGTGGTTCAACACTGCCAATTCCAGGTCCTATAGAGTCTAAAACATTTCCAAGTGTTCTGTGAATTTAGGGGGAATCAGGTAGCAAAGAAGTAAGGAGCTGTGTTTCCTGGCCACCTCTGTCTCTCAGCCCATGGGTGCCTGCTTCCACACATATGGGCTTTTTTTCCCACACAGCTTCAGTATGGTCTTGACACTCACCCCTGTTCCCACAGGAAAAGCTCGCTCACACCAAGTATTCTGTAGATATAAAAGTCTTTACTAAGCCATTAGGGGAGACATGGTGCTGCCTGCTGCACTGGTAATGCCATGATGCCCCCATAAGAGATTGCTGGACTCCAAATGTTTCCTGGGCACCTCAGCACCATGAATTCTTTTCTTCACTCCTCCCCCATTCAGCTCCCAGTCTTGCAGCCTCCTCTGGCTCCCCTTCCCTCCCTCTCATTTACTTCTCCCTGGGTTATTCTCTACTCTTCTCTCTGCCCTTTTTTAGAAGGAAAAAAAAAAAAAAAAAGAACTCCTCTCCTTTTCTCATGCAGAGCAATTCTACCCTATTCTCTGAAGTTTGTGCATCAACCAATACCTTTTCAACATCTTTAAGATTTTTCTTTTAATTCAATCATATATTAGCTTTACAAACAAAAACTGGCCTCAATCTATAATAAATTTTCAGACCAGTGGTTGAGATAACAAAAAATATTTCCACCTTGATATAGAATATAGATGGATAAATGATAGAAAGAGATTAAACCCCAAAAGTAAAATGATTTAGTAAATCAAATGCTGATTTACCAAAGAGTCAACAATAAATTATCTTTAAGGGAATGGACCGAATTATTTTCATTTTCTTCATTGAGTATTCTCAATGATTTTTTAATTTTGATAATGAGAATATCTCATTTTCCACTGAAACATCAAAGGTGAGACAGACGAAGCCCCTGCCCTTGGAGCACTCCTAGTCCAGTCCATGCAGCCCAGGCATCAAGCCTGGTATGGTATGGTTGGTCAGTGTGGGTTGTCCCTGGCCATCCAAAGAACTGAAATATCTCATTGCATTATCACTGTCTATACTTTGTGGAACTCATTTTATATTGTTTTAAAACATTTTCTAAGTGGCAATAGACCCACCTTCTGTCTCCCAGAACCATAAGGTCCCATCAGTTCCTGGTTTTAATGTGTTTCCTTAATGAGTTCCTTCTAATAAAATCAGTATTTGATTTTTCCTGTCATTCACACAGCAATTTATCTTTTGTCAGGTTCTAATTGAAAACATCCAAATAATTCCTCTGGAGCTCCAATGCCAAGGAGCCAGATTAGGCATACTTTTCTGCTCATCCTGATAAGAAAACCAGAGAATTCTAAACTACCAGGTTTTTTTCCTAGGCTTAGAATTTAAATTATTTCAATATATTTATGAAATGAGACAAGTTTTTAGCAAAAGCAGTGCTCAGTAATTGGAAAGTCAGTTACCTTTTATCTCTTGGTTAAAAAGAAGAAGTAGGTCAGTTCCTTGTTAATATTATTAGCAAATACTATTTATAGCATGATATAAATTACTGAGAAAAGACATCCCAATTTTCACTTTTAAGCAGAAGGCAGGAGTTAACTCATTCTTATTCTTAAACATATTAAGGATACAGCGGACTAATTTTTCAGGAGGAGAGAGTGTGTCCTTACCACCTTACCAACAACAAACTCACTCACTCAGACAATTTTCACTACTCACATCATGTATCTGCTGGAAAGATTTGTCACTCATGCACATTTCAGCCACATATCACAGGTCTATGTGATGGAGAGAAAATATGAACTTGAGAATAAAATATTTATGATATGGAGTTACTCATGCCCCTTTATAGACTTTTCTGTGTGTACTTATATCTCAACTGTAAAACTAACATTCTGGTAGATCTCTTTGCATTTGAATCTTCTGCTGAGGAGATTTAAATTGCCCAACCACTAAATTGGGTGCATCTGAAATAAATCATGAAGTATTTATAAATACCATCATTTCAAAGGCAAGAAAAGGATATTTATGCATTTGGCTTATTACTAAACTGAGAATAAGGTTGTCTTGGAGGCAACAAGATTATCAAACAGCCTCTGTGTTTGCACACATCAGAATAAATGACAATCTGGACATGGAATACAAGAGCAAATAGTTCTCAGGAAGAACCATGATTTGCGGCTTTTCATCTAAGTCTAGGTGAAATCATTACCAAATCTCTACTTTTCTGCCTTGTTCCTAAATGACTTGGAAGGACGGTGACATCATCCTTTGATGCTTAGAAAAGAAGGAAACCATATTTCAACTAGAAAGGATAGGAATATTAAAACTCCTCAGACTGGAAATTTTTGCATCTGACAACACACCAAAAGCCATTGGGACAAATGTGCTCTCAAGGGCTGTCCTACTTTCAGCTTCCTCTCCTTTCTAAAGATTCTTCAGTTCTCAGCTCTGCTTCTGGAGGGATGCTGGCCAGAGTTCCAGGATAAACGATTCCCTGAGAAATGTTTCATGTTGAAGTCCTGTACAAGGCCAGGGAGCGGTGATGAATGGCAGCTCCAAGGGAAGTCGGAAATCTAATCACAGGAGGAGCCTTTGGATCTTTCATGCTCACTGACTTCACAGGATTTGTTTTGAGCCTGTAGACTGCGGATTAAAGCAGGAAGACTAGAGCTTGTGTCCCTGCCTGGTATCACTTTCAAAATTTAGAACAATCCTTAAAAGACGCCAAGAACTGAGATCTGAATTATAATTCTGTCACTTGTTCTTTGCTTGCCGCGTTCCCATTTAGTGCGTCTTCAAGTTCTGCAAATCCCTGGATCATTTTGGTGATTTGAATCATGATTCTCTACCTGGTATTTGGGAAGAATGACCACAAATAGGCTAACCCATCCACCTCCCAAGAGTTTTTGTTCTTTGTTATTGCTGATAAGTTGGGTTTCCATTGCCCTGAACCCCCAGTCTTGTATATTCCTGAGGTATTTGAGTTCTTTATATGATCTATTTCTACAACACTTATTTTCTTCAGTGAATTAAACCTACAGATACATATTAGTTTATTATTTTAGTTTTGAAGAGTAGAAAAGAAAGCATTTTCTTCATGATTTCCCCTTCTCCTATCTGTTGAAGCCATTTTGGGGTCACATTAGAAGTTCAATTTTGTTCTCTGATTTTTATTAAGGCAGTGAGTTCCCTTCAGATTTACCCTCTGAAATGCTACCATGCCTTTCTTTTAAAATGTTCATGTAATGTTCAAGAATATAATGAACACCTTAGAACTCATGAAAGAATTGCTTAAGGCTGGGCATGGTGGCTCACGCCTATAATCCCAGCACTTTGGGTGGTGGAGGTGGCCAGATCACTCAAGGTCAGAAGTTCGAGGCTAGCCTGGCCAACATGATAAAACCCCGACTCTACTAAAAATACAAAAATTAGCCAGGCGTAGTGACAGGCGCTTGTAATCCCAGCTACTAGGGGCTGAGGCAGGAGAATCGCTTGAACCTGGGAGGCGGAGGTTGCAGTAAGCCGAGATTGGGCCACCGTACTCCAGCCTGGGCAACAGAGCGAGACTCTGTCTCAAAAAAAAAAGATCTGCTTGATAAAGAGACAGACCATTTGAATGGGAGAATTTGAGAGAGAGGACTTGCAGTCTTCTTTATTATCTAATCTAAGTTTTCCCCCACATCTACCTCCTTCACCAGCTACTATGGCTCTCACAGAGACCTTACATTGGGCACACATAGTTTTGATGCTATCATGAGCTATATAAAAAGTTAGAACTAGTGTGAATTTTGTCTTTCTTGGTAAAGTGATTTTTCTCCAAAGCATAAAATAAATAAAACTCACTTTGGATCACGTTTTGAGTTGAAGTGTGTCGTCCCCACTGCCCCCAAATTCATTCATATATCAAAGTCCTGTGAGTGTGACCTGAGTAGGAGATAGAGTCTTTACAGAGATAATCAAGTTAAAATGAAGTCGTTAGGGGAAGACCTTCATCTACCACAAATGATGTTCTTATAAAAAGGGAAATTTGAACACAGACACGCATAGCAGGATGATGATGTAAAGAGACACATGGAGAAGGTAGCCATGTACAACCAAAGAGAAAGGCCTGGAACAGATCCTTCCCTTAGGACCCGCAGAAGGAACCAACCCTGCAGACACATTTTGCATTTTGTACTTCCCACCCTCCAGAACTATGAGACCATGAATTTCTGTTGTGAAAGCCACACATTTTGTGGTACTTTGTTGCAACAACTCTAGCAAACTAGTACAGAGCCCAGTCGTTGTTGTTATTGTTTAAATAGAAATGGGGATTCCTTATGTTAACCAGGTTTGTCTCATGCTCCCAGCCTTAAGGAATCCTTCTGCCTCAGCCTCCCAAAGCACTGGGATTACAGGTGTGAGCCACCACTTCACAACTAGTGAGCAACCAGCCCCAGTTATATTTAATTGCTTTCCTCTTTACCTTTCACCCAATAACTTTGTTTTCTATACTGAAGTGTTCATTGTGATAGCCCCCTCCTTCCCTTCTTCCCTGAAGCTTGAGTTGTGAGATGATACCTCTCTTAGAAGCAGGCTGCAAGGCTTGGGGTTTGGCACTCAAGATCTAAATCTGGATTGTTGACTGCACAAGCTCTGATTGACACCCCTGGAATATAATTATGACAACATTTATCATGTGCTATGCCTTTTTTAGATGGTAGCTCTTTAACAAACATCACTTGTCACAAAAACTCTAGGAGAGATGCGCCAATATAATCCCCACTTGACAGAAGAAGAAACTGATAATCAGCAAGATTAAGTAACTTTCCCAAGGTCACACAATAGTTTAACTGAGACTTGAACCCAAGCAGTCCAACTGCAGAGAATATCTTTGCAGAAACCAAATGAGGTAGTCCCCTAACCAGAATGTCTACAAAAAAAATGAAATGCCCAAAATACTGGAGTGACTAAATAAGCTATGATTTACACATGCAATGAAATATAAAATATAGCATATATATAATATAAACAAATCAACATATAACATATATAACAAAATCATGACTATAAATTATTTTTCATATATTTAACGATATGGAAAAATGTTTATAATACAATATTAAATGAAACAAAGTATATTAAAGCTGTCTACTTAGTAAAACCCCAATTTTGTGGTTAAAAATTAGAAAATGTCAGTACTCTCCAGTGATTGCATAAAAAGGTGATTTTAATTTTTTTATGTTTCTATTTTCAATTTGTATGACTATATTCCACCTTTAAAATCCAAAAATTAAGGCACAGTAATGCATAAAACTTCCTAAATGCTGTCTAATTTCTAGCATTGAAGAAAAAGGAGTCTGTTTTGTTTTTTTTTCTTCCACAACAATCACAGCCACCTCTATCTAAAGGTAAGGTAGCCTCCCAGCCTGGCTTTGTCTAGATTCGGTTCCTTAATTTTCATAAGAAAATATCAATTCTACCGCCAGCTCAAATGGATGTGTCCTTCATTAACATCGTAGATTATTTATACTTGCCTTGAGCAGCTCTCCAGAGAGGATAACCTTGAACTCAGCTGCTTGGAAGAGTTAAAAAGCTTCTTGTAAAAAGAGAAAAAAAGAAAAGAAAAGAAAGAAAAAAAGAAAAGAAAGAAAAAAAATCAGGTAAAATTCCCGGATACCCATCCAGTTAATCTATTTCTATGAGACTTGACATTTTACCACCAAATCTTACAGCTGTATCCTACAACCACATTGTCGAGCTCCTTGCAGGATTACCTTTACTGAGCCAAATTTGGCCATGAAACCATCAGCTTGCACTGATGGACCTTATAAGTAACAACCCTATGAAACCCATTATTGCATTATATGTGCAGTGCTACTGAACAGTTGTCCACCACATCATTACACTTTAGGAAGGAATTTCTCTCAGGTCAAAAACTGTTATGATTCTTCTAAAAAACAGGTTTGTTTTCTTCTTATGGACACTTCAATTGTATTATCCATTTACAAATTAGAGATCTCGCACACACATCTGTATTAGCTGCTGCAAAGCTCTAGACCAAATATGAGGTGCCCCTCTAGCAAATGTCCAGGTGTATGCATGGTGTGCTAGGCCCAGATTTCCCCCTAGCACTCATTTCCTCCTTTTTAAAATTTTACTATGCTCCTTCAAAGCCGTTGTACAACAAGAAGGAGGAAGGGAGGAAATGAATGAATTAATGAAGAAAGAAATGTGTGGTGGGAACTTATGGTTATGATTGTGAGTCAACACAATATGAAGGAGAGTTTTATTGCTTTGTCTGTGTTTCTGGAACAATCTACAGTGATTCAGGAGGTGCTGCCCTGAGGAAAACATGACAAATGGAAGAGTTTTCTCCACTACTTGGCTTCAAGAAGAATGACAGTGTCCAAGTCCCAAGTACACATACAGGTCTGACAAGATCCACTGTGACCATAGAAACTACCTAAAACAGACTGTGTTCTTAGGAAATAGGCCTGGTGCATTGGATCCAAGTGAACAAGTGAGAGAGGCAGTGAAGAGTGATTTTTCCTTTGTTCCTTTCCAATTTTCTAAGTTCAAATTCTATACTGCATCTTTACACACAACCTTTCAACTTCAGAAAAGTGAGGATAAAGCAGGCATCAGAACAAGGGAGAGCAGGCTCTACCTACCAGCAACAACAGTGTGATCACTGGATTAGGGCCTCTTTGCTCACGGGTACTGAGAGATTTACACACAGCTTTTCAGAACCCGCGCTGTTCATACCTAGGAGAATTTCTGCTGTTCCCTTCTTTACCTTGCCTCCCTGGGTTTTCATCATCTGTTGGTCGTTTTGTTGTTGTTGTTGTTGTTGTTTCCATTTAGCGTTTAAGTTTGGTGTTTCAGCTTTCCCTGGAGGCAGGATTTGATCTCTTTCTTTCCTGTGAGCAGCAATGTGACCTGCCTTAACATTCCCTCCAGAACAATTTTTCTCTGTAAAGTGTTGAGTCACTGAAGAGAGCTACAGACACTCTGTGAGCAGCTATAGTCAACTGAGAAAACAGAATCATTTTCCAGGATTTGAAAAGTTCCTTTCAAGAGTGAGCAAACTCAGGAGGATCAGGAAAGTGGGCGAGAAGTTCATGCAGGGTAAAAAGCACAAAGTCCATTTCAGAGTTGCAGGAAGATCATATTTCATAAATGAAAATGGTATGAATGGAAAATTCTCTATTTAGCAGCAAGGAGGTAGCTCATCAGTCTTGGGCTGGGACTGCAGAGAGTTCGGTTTAGTTCTCATCCTTTCCTACCGGTCTCCACCTTTGAGTTTTTCACCAGTTAAATGGGAAGATGACTTTTGCTCCTCCTGTAATAGAAGGGTACTGAAAGGATGAATGTGTGAAGTTCTGAGCCTCTGAATGCCTTGATTTAGCTCTTGATCTTCAAATAGCTATTGCTTCAGAACCAAAGTCTGGGATTCAAACTTTCCATTTTAAATTTCCTAAAGGTCAATGAATTAAAAGTAAACTTTTTAAGTAAAAGAATGAAGCAGGCTGGACACAGGTGTTCATGCCTATAAGCCCAGAACTTTGGGAGGCCTAGGCAGGAGAATCACCTGAGCCTAGGAGTTCAAGACCAGCCTGGGCAACATAGTGATGAGGCAGGAAAATCAGGTCTGGAGGCAGAGAACAGAAGGCCAATACACACTTGAGCTATAACAAGAAATACCCTCTCCATAGGACATATGCCATAAATGACTTTGTAACTTTACTTCATCCTCTTCATTTACATAGGGTGTACCCCAAGTAGAGGATATTTAAACTCATGAAAACTCTGTAACAAAGCCTTTGAGCCCCTATTCTCAGGCCCGCTCCCACACTATGGAGTGTACTTTCATTTTCAATAAATCCCTTCATTCCTTCCTTGCTTTGTTTGTGCATTTTGTCCAATTCTTTGCTCAAGACGCCAAGAACCTGGACACCCTCCACCGTTAACAGTGAGACTTTATCTCTACAAAAAAGTTTAAAATTAGCCAGGTGTGGTGGTGCATGCCTATAGTCCTAGCTATTCAGGAGGATAAGGTGGGAGGATCACTTGAGCCCAGGACGTAGAGGCTATGTGAGGTCAAGGTAGTGAGCTATGATCATACCACTGCACTCCAACCTGGGTAACAGAGCAAGACTCTCTGTCTCTTGGAAAAAAAAAAAGAAGAAGAAGAAGAAGAAGTATGGCAGGATATACAGTATACGTTTGATACTATAAGCCTTTAAAAATGGGTATTGGTGAAAACTTCTTGTGAATAAACAATATTTCAATATAAAAAAGATTTAAAAATGAATATTCGTCCTACTGAAACACAGAGAACCGTCCCACAAAATAATGTGTGACTGTGATTTTATGACAAGACCCTCCTCCTGTTGATGCTCAGAAATGGACCTAATTGAATGGTTTTTGTCATGGACAGAAATGTATCTGATCCCATCATTTTATGTCGTATATTGCATGCTGAGTTATTTTGGACTGCTTTATCATGGTGGTTCTGGAAGAGAGGCAGAAATCGAACCCACTCATGAAAAAGTCCCGGATATTAAAAAATTTAGACCTATCAGTAACTTTTATAATAACCTTCTGTTGAGAATCTATTTTTTCCAAAGCATCATCACTCTTCATAATTAGTTCTGTAATTTTCCTGTAGAATATGATCCATTTCATTTGAAGTGCTAAAACCAAGCACTAGTAGTTGATCACTGTCTGTCTATAATTTGCATTGTTCTTTATCCAGGAAAATATTAGTTCTTATTAGCCAGATAGAGATCTATTAGGAATGTCAACATAACTTAATTAAAGCATAATATTAATCATAATACTATCTTCCAGACTCAAATACTTCCCCAATGATGTTTACTTATGTAGATCTTCAGCAATGAAATACAAAAATAAATCAGATGAAAGCATTTTTGACGAATAGAGAGATTTAACCAAAGCCTTTCTTAATGAAAAAATAATGTACTAGAAAGTATAGAAAGAATTGTATCTGCTAAGTCATATTCAAAAGAGGATCCCAATAAAATAAGAAATGTATTTTACCAACTTTATATCTAAACATTAAGTAATATTTTTTGAATTTCTGAGTGTTTCATGCACTGTGTGTCATAAATATTAGCCAACAAATCAAGCGCATAACCTCTACTAGTTTCCCCAAATTTTATTTATTACTATTTAAAATGCACAATAAAATCTTAGGCCTTAGAAAAAGTTTAGCCACAATCACAGTTTTCTTGTTTAGTATCTACATATATAATAACATTGAAAACCAAAGTGTCTTCTGCATTATTGAGGATGACTGTAATTTCTTTGGGGAAAGTTGTTCATTATTTTGGGAAAATATTCTAATAAATTTTTGGTTAGGCAAGACAAGGCCCAAAAGTTGGCACTGGAATAGTGTTTGGGGATTGTGGAGCAGTGGGAAGTGAGTACTGAGTCAAAAAGGTGACAATGGAGGAAAAAGAGGTTCTCAAAGTCCAGTCAAAAAAAATGAATTTTTGGAGACTGACTTAACTCTCCAAAGTTAAGCGACTCTCCATAAAAGGCTGTCTTCCTCAGATGTAGAGAATGTTGCAATAACTTGTTTGGGAACTTTCTGGTTGGGGTTGTAGTTGCCCCAGAAACAGCTGGGTTGTCATACAGGAAATGAAGAGGAAAAGAGAATGAGGACTTAGATCTGTACAAGAGTAGCCCTAGCCACAAGAGAAAAGGTGAAAAAAAAAAAAAATCCCTCCTTAGCGATCCTCAGAGGACTTGAAACAAGCACCACAGTACTTTTAGCAGTCTCCTGGGATAAGGGCCTTGAATTACGGTACTAAAAGAGTCATCCCAGGAGGCTGGAGAAATGTATGGATATTAAGTTTGCACCTTAATTTATTCTGTTGAAATTCTTTTGGATGCAAGTAGCAAAAAAGTAGCCTGATTGGATTAAACAATAAATGGGAATTTTTAGCTCGATAGATTAAAAAGTCCAAACATTTTATGGGAGTTGAGGTGAGATTTGGTCAGGTACAGCTCCTTTGAGTCATGGCTCTTTGAATCTTCTTCCCAACATGCATCAACTTTGCCCTCAGGCTGTCTTCACAAGGTGACTGCAGCGTCAACTGAGACCACCTGCCCGTCAGTCACATCCAAAAGAAGAGGCTGGATTCCTCCAACCAACGAACAAGGGAAATGTCATGTGTTGATTATTAGGCCTACGTTACCTGAGCTAATACAGGTGTCGATGGGACTGGGCTACCTGGACTGGTTTTGGTATGTCAGGGCTAAGGACTGCCATGGAAATGGAGTCAAGAATTATGAGGGAAAAAGGGAGGATGCTTGGAAGACAACTTTGATGTCCTTTATGAAAATCTTACTATCGTCCAGGCACAGTGGCTCAGGCCTGTAATTCCAGCACTTTGGGAGGCCGAGGCAGGCAGATTGTCTGAGCTCAGGAGTTCGAGACCAGCCTGGGCAGCATGGCGAAACCCCATCTCTACTGAAAATGCAAAAAATTAGCCGGGCGCGGTGGCGGGTGCCTGTAATCTCAGCTAATCAGGAAGGTGAGGCAGGAGAATTGCTAGAACCCAGGAGGCAGAGGTTGCAGTGAGCCGAGATCGTGCTACTGCACTCCAGCCTGGGTGACACAGCAAGACTCTTGCTGAACTTTTACATCAGGAAGAGTTTTAGGAATAAGTTTATGGTCCACTAAAATTTCAGTTAACTGCTCAAGAAACTCCAAATTTAATTCTCTCTCCATGGCTACTATATAATAAAATTATCTTAAATTTAGCAATGCTATTTTCTCAGAGTTAGCCAAAACCCATTTAATCTATAGTATTTTTATTGAAACTTACCGTACCGAGAACTGAACATTTTAATAAACCGATAGCAGTTTGAAAGCTTTAAAGAATCAAGCAACTCAAGACTTCTTCTCATGAAGGCAGAAGCTGGATATTGGAGGAACTGGAGTTCTTGAGACAGCAGAGGGGGATTGGCCTCTGCAACCCCACAGTCAGAAGCTAAGGCATGCTGCCCAAATATAATGCCAGCTGTGCAGCCTGATAAAGGAGCCCAGCTGTGAGGCTCAAAAGGATTTTCAGGACTCCCTCTGGGCATCCTTGCACCAGCATATGGGGGCTCTCCCAATAAATACCAAAAGTCTGAGTCGCAGGAATTCCTGCCAGCAGCCGCACAGTTGGAGTGACCCTTCAAGCAGCAAACAACATTTTCCAGATGTACGGACTCAGTGTGCTGGGAGATCGGCTTGGGGAAAACAGGCTAGACGTTTATCCCTGCTGACTGAAGAGGGTGTGTGGCTGGTGCCCTTCTAGACATGAATTCAAGAATTCAGTTGTATTTGTTTTACCACAGTGAAGAAAGAACTAAAGAATAATGAGGGTGATGGTTCTAGGAATCATGAGACCCTGGGGCTCAGCTGCAGGCTAAAGTTTAGAGTACCTCCCTCGCTTCCTGAAGGATTCTTCCATTGCTTATTTCTACTTTGCCGATAGGCAACCGTTGAATATTTGTATGGCACTTTCAAAGATCCTGGAGTGCTCTGAAGATATGGGAGTCATTTCCTTTTATATCTCTTTTTGACTCAGACTACATTGATCTGGCAAATGCTCTCCTTCTAAAAACTTTCATGAACTTCACCTGGTAGAACTTTATTTATGGTCAATTTAGCAAGATCTTTAAAGATTAAAAACAAGAATATTTGCGTTTTAAAAAATATTAACTCTCTTGATTATGAACCCAGCCAGGAAAACAGAACAAAGTTGGATGACAAATGCATTATTTATGTGAGATTGTTTAATTAATTGATTTGAATAATTTTCATCATGTTGGTTTGGATTGACAGATAACATACGCTGTTCCGTAGCTGCTTCAGACCATGTTAGCCTCTTCTAAAGGAGGGCAGCTTTTCATCTGGGCACACTGACCTTGAACAGAAGAACAGATTATGTGCTGTAAACCCGTCTCAGCTGCTACAAAGATTCTCTACTTCAAAAATATCTGCCTTGCAGGTGCTGAAATCCTTACCCCTGTACCTTATAGCTTGGAAGAAGGCATTTCCAGGAGCCCCCTCTTAAAATGTAAATATTACTTGGAAAAGTCATATATTTTGCCAACTCACATCTGGTTTATATAGAATGTCTCCTTGAATTTATAATTATTTTTCTTGAACATTCCAGTTACGGGTGGTACCTAACATTTTCTTCCATACTATCTGAATTCTTTATATTTGAAGTATTCTTTATTCCTATAGGCTTGACTATGAAATTATTACATACATACACACACACACACACACACACACACACACACACACCACCTGTTTATGTAACCCATTCTCTGAAGCATGTGCCACAAAACAGCATCGTACACTGATGTTGCTATGAATGTAATTCTAACCTCATTGATAAGTCATGTATTTCAACCCCCCTGAGCTCAGTGTTGTATCCTATTCTTACTATTCCATTTGCCATTTTCTAACAGTAAAAGCTACCCTGTTGCTAGGTAACCTCAGCAATTTTGCACGTAGCCCTCTACTTTCTACATTCTTCTGGATTCCTTCTTGTGGTCTAATTATAATTGTTTTTCTTCTGAAGTCTCTCTCCCCATTCATGGTTGCCATTGTCATCGGATAGCTGTCAGTGCATTATTGTCACTCTTGAATTCACTGATGATAAGCCACAATTTGCTCATCCTTCACAGAATAGAAAATTGACATGTTCTTATGATGCATCTGCATGCTTTCAGAGAAATAGTTCCTCTCTTAGCGGTTACATTCCCAAAGAAGATTTTCAGTATGTGGCAACCCTCCCCCTCTCATTTGCCTCACCTTTCCAACCCCTACAGTAATTCCTTTTCTTCAGAAAGCAGGCTTGTATCTTGATGATAGTCATGTTTTTGTGCAATGATAAAATTCTTACAGAAAGTAAACAATAAACAATGTTCAGCCTATGAGCTAGTAAACACCAACAGCCATAAAAATGACAATAACTACATTTAGCTGTGGACGTTTCATGTGCCAGGCACTGCTAAGTGATTTGCACACATTATCTCATTTGATCTTCATAAACTCTATGAGGTATCATTACTCCAATCTGGTAAATGAGGAATCGGAGGTGAGACCCAGAGAGCCCAGATTATATGGTGAGTGAGTAGCAGAACCAAGATTTCTTCATTTACGATGTCATTGATTATAAAAAGTAATATCAACTTAATAACAGCTTTACATTAAATGTAAATTTGTAAGATAAAGCCTGAATTCAGAAATATGAAAATAAGGAAAAACATGTACCTTAGAAACAAAAAAAATTACTGTATGTATATAACCTAGTTACATTCTCTTGCTTATGAATAAGAATGGTTCTCTAACATTATTTCTGATAAATAATGTCATTGGATCAATGCCTTCTAATTCCATTGTTTCCCTCCCCACACCCCAACTCCTATCTTGCCACTACCATTTAATGGGATTCTTTCTAATGCATAAATGGCTGAGTATTTTGTAAGTTATGAAGTCAGAAACTTACTTCAAATTTGAAATCAGAAAGCCTGGAGTAAAGATGATAAATCATCTTGAGCAAGATAATTCATTGACTTAACTTCTCTGGTCATATTTTGTTTACCTTTATTACATTTTTTGATGGAGAGACAGATTTCTAAAAATACCTAAGTTCTCCACTAGCCTGTGACTTCTTTGATAGTAAAGTTAGTCTTTTGTTTATCCTGATATTTCTCTGTGGTACTTACAATACCTTGACATACTAAGGTACGTGTTCAGAAAATATCTCTTTAATCAAATTTGTTAATACATGTTTTTTTCCAAATAGCTACAGTGTGCTGATGTTATAAGAACCAATAAAGTAATGTGGGGAGACCTCAATTACATCTGTTCCCTAAGAAATACCATCTCAGAGTTGTGCTTTTACCTATTCCTTGGTGCGTTGCTTAAAGAAGTTAAGATTCTACTCTTTCCACAAGAATGTAACTTCTCAAATATTTAATATGTGCCTTCTTCTTTGAAGAGAAAGAACTTCCTGTTCTGATGTATAGGTTTCTTCAAGGAAGAAGGCACAAATGAATGGGAGGGAGAAGGGCGAGCACAGAGTTAATTTTACTAGGCTTTAATACAGAACGAATAGAAAAATTTTTGCCGTAGAGATGATTTGAAACTTTTATTTCAACATGTATGGTATAATGTGCATGTACTTTTATCATCTCTCTCTCTTGAGAAAATAGCCATTTTAGGTGCAGAAATTAAGCCAGAAAACATTGTAAGAACATCTATTTTCTAAACACTTTCACTCGGCTAGTTGTGAAATAAATAGATTAAGCTTACTTGTAGTGCTATTGTGTTGCAAAGCACACTGAACTCTTCATAAATGCATAGATAACCAACTGGAAGAAGAGTAGAGACAGAAGATAAGCCTCTAATTTAATTGGGTGATTAGTCATTTAATTTCCTTTGTCTTTTCTTTCTTTCCTGGTACACTTCATCTCAGAAGTGTTTTATAAAAGAAACTAAACTAGAAAGAGAGAGGGAGAAAAAGATCCTGATTGGTGAGTCGTGGGTAAAAAGTTCTACTTGGAATCAGCATAAAAACAAAAGAGAAAATGGAAAAGAAGTCTGAACATTAGATACCTGTTTGGGCTTATACTGCTTTTCTCATTCAAGATTTTGAATCTTGGATTTAATGAAACTAATCCATGTCGTTTGGGTTGCATATCTTTGGATAAAAACAATGTAAACTTTTGCTGTTTTTTTAATGTTATTTTGTTTTAGTTATTTATTATTTTGAGATGGGGTCTCACTAATGTTCTCCAGGCTGATCTTGAACTCCTAGGCTCAAAGGATCCTCCTGCCTCAGCCTCCCAGGTAGCTGGGATTACAGGCATGTACCACCATGCCTGGCAACGTTCCCTGTGTAGATTTATAGGTTTTTCATTACTTATCTGATGATAAGTCTCTTATATCATCCTATTTCAACTATATCAAAGTACACAAATTCCATATAATACGAGGGTGTAGAATTTGTTTCAAGTGCTATTAATTATATCTTTTGAGACCAGATTTTGTCTTTTATCTAACCAATGCTTTACATATTTTGTGGAGGCCATGAGGTCAATATTTCTTTTCATGTTCAGAATTCTTATTTATGTCTTATTCTCCAGATGCTTTTTCAGCATTACAGTCACACTGTTACACTCGGGTCAGCAAACACACTGTGTGAGGGCCATCATTCCCCAATTCTACACCCAAGGCAAATATTACTCATTGATCTTTTCTGTTTAGCCTGTGGTTGTACTTGGAATCCTTCTCAATGCCACACACCAGACATCCACTACTAATGCAATCTCAGCATAAAAGCTTTTTGCCAAACTATGCCAAAGATTAATTCATCACCTTCATTTTCTTTAATTATTGTAACCAAATTGTTTCAGGATGCTTTTCTACCTGATTGGATGTTCTCCTACCTTAACAGATCTTTCTTGTGAATTAGAAAGTGATATTAATTCACTATGACAAGGGTTCCTTTATAGAGAAAAAAGTTCTCCCACTAGGAATTCTAGTCCTGAGGTTTATTTTACACATTGTCTGACAAAAATGGATAAAAATTTAATCTAGGCATTTTCTGAGTGAAGACATGGAATCAAAGTTACAAGATAAACATGCAGTCTTAGATTTGTATATCTTTGTATGCACCTGCCTCATGCATTCTTAGAATATTTTTAAACCAATCAAATCTGAAGTACAGTTATCTTAGATGTCCAGAATATATGCTTTCTTTCCCATGTTGCTTAAAATAGATTCAGCTGGTCAGAAGTGATCAGCCTCCAGACACAAATATGAATTTTGGATTCTATTTACAACAGAATGGAATTATCCCTCTGATACATTTTTCTAATGGGTTTATTTGCTTCAGGTTGAAATGTGGAAACTTCTTCAGCATTTGTTCAGCAACAATGTAGACCACATCAATTCAATTCATGCATAATAAATTCCAGGGATAAAAAGACAAATCCTTCCTTCCTTCCTTCCTTCCTTCCTTCCTTCCTTCCTTCCTTCCTTCCTTTCTTTCTTTCCTTTCTTTCTTTCTCTTTCTTTCTTTCTTTCCTTCCTTCCTTCTCTCTTTTCTTTTCTTTCTTTCTCTTTCCTTCTTTCTTTCCTCCCTTCTCTTCTCTTTTCTTTCTTTTTGTTTTTCTTCTTTCTTTCTTTCCTTCCTTCCTTCTTTCTTTTCTTTTATTTTCTTTCTTTCTCTTTCTTTCTTTCCTCTCTTTCTTTCTTTTCTTCCTTCCCTTCTCTTCTCTTTTCTTTTCTCTTTGTTTCTCTTTCTTTTTTTCTTTCTTTCTTCCTTCCTTCCTTCCTTCCTTCCTTCCTTCCTTTCTTTCTTTCTTTCTTTCTTTCTTTCTTTCTTTCTTTCTTTCTTTCTTTCTTTCTTTCTTTCTTTCTTTCTTTCTTTCTTTCTTTCCTTCG
Source organism: Macaca nemestrina (assembly GCF_043159975.1). Lineage (NCBI taxonomy): Eukaryota > Metazoa > Chordata > Mammalia > Primates > Cercopithecidae > Macaca > Macaca nemestrina. Next base: position 77,253,542 of record NC_092135.1, on the reverse strand, counting down.
TGGTGTGTGTATGTTTGTTTGTTTGTTTGTTTTGACAAGGTGTCACCATGTTGCCCAGGCTGGTTTCAATCTGTTGGGCAACTCAAGCAAACCTCCCATCTCAGCCTCCCAATTAGCTAAGACTACAGGCACACACCACCACACCTGGTTTAGAACATACATCTCTAACATTTAATTAGAAATCATATGCCTATATGCTATTTTTCTTTAGATTCATTTCACCAAAGTTCTAATTTTATTAGTTTCATCAAAGTCAAGTAGACCTTGCTATGATTATTGGAAGCAGTGGATAAAGGATTTAGCACAATGCCTTGACAGTTGTAGATTCTTTGTTGCTTTGTTTCTTTTTCATTTTATTTTATTTTATTTTTCAACTTTTGTTTTAGATTTTGGAGGTACATGTGCAGGTTTGTTATCTGGGTATGTGGCTTGATGCTGAAGTTTGGGGTATAAATAATCCTGTCACCCAGGTACTGAGCATAGTTCCCAAAAGATTTTCAACCCTTGACCCTCTCCCTCTTTCCCCTCTCTAGTAGTCCCCATTGTCTACTGTTGCCATCTTTATGTCCATGAGTACCCAAAGTTCCCACTCATAAGTGAGAAGGTGAGGTATTTGGTTTTCTGTTTCTCTGTTAATTCACTTGGTATAATGGCCTCCAACTGCATCCATGTTGCTGCGAAAGACATGATTTCCTTCTTTTTATGGCTGTGTAGTACTCCATGGTGCATATGTACTATATTTTTTAATCCAGTCCACTGTTGATGGGTACCTAGGTTAAGTCTATGTCTTTGCTATTGCAATAGTGCTGTGATGCACATGCAAGTGCATGTGTCTTTTTAGTAGAACGATTTGTTTTCTTTTGGATATATACCCAGTAATGGGATTGTTGGGTCAAATAGTAGTTCTGTTTTAAGTTCTTTGAGAAATCTCCAAACTGCTTTCCACAGTGGCTGAATGAATTTACATTCTAACAACAGTGTGTAAGCATTCCTTTTTCTCCACAGCCTCATCAGCATCTGTTATTTTTATTTTTAATAATAGACATTCTGACTGGTATGAAATGGTATCTTATTGTGGTTTTGATTTGCATTTTTCTGATGATTAGTGACGCAGAGCATTTTTTTATGTTTTTTTGCCATTTGTATGTCTCCTTTTGAGAAATGTCTGTTCATGTCCTTTGCCCATTTTTAAAAATTTGTTTATTTGTTTTTTGCTTGTTAAATTGCTTAAATTATTTATAGATTCTGGATAGTGGACCTTTGTTGGATGCATAGTTTCTGAATATTTTCCCCCATTCTGTAGGTTGTCTGTTTAGTCTGTTGATAGTTTCTTTTGCTGTGTAGAAGTTCTTTAGTTCAATTAGGTCCAATTTGTCAATTTTTGTTTTTGTTGCAGTTGAGAACTTAGTCAAGAATTACTTGCCAAGGCTGATGTCCAAAATGGTATTTACTAGGTTTTCTTCTAGAAGTTCTATTGTAGGTCTTACATTTAAATCTTTAATCCATGTTGAGTTTTTTTGGTTGTTGTTTTTTTTGTTTTTTTGTTTTTTATGGTGATGGTGAAAGGTAGGAATCCAGTTTCATTCTTCTGTGCATAGCTAGCCAGTTATCCCAGCACCATTTATTGAATAGGAAGTCCTTTCCTCATTGCTTGTTTTGTCAAAGATCAGGTGGTTGTAGGTGTGCAGCTTCATTTTAGGGGCCTCTATTCTGTTCCATTAGTCTATGAGTCTGTTTTTATACCAGGTTTTGTAACAGTACCATGCTGTTTTGGTTCCTGCAGCCTTATAGTATAGTTTGAAGTCAGGTAATGTGATGTCTCTGGCTTTGTTCTTTTGGTTAGGATTGCTTTGGCTATTTGAGTTCTCTTTTGGTTCCATATCAATTTTAGAATAGTTTATTCTAGTTCTGTGAAAAATGGCATTGATAGTTTGATAGGAAAAGCATTGAATCTGTAGATTGCTTCAGGCAGTATGGCCATTTTAACAAGGTTGAGTCTTCCAGTTTATGAACACGGAATGTGTTTCCATTTGTTTTTGTCATCTACAACTTCTTTTAGCAGTGTTTTATAGTTCTCCTTGTAGAGATCATTCACTTTCTTGGTTATGTGTATTCCTAGGTATTTTATTTTTCTTGTGGCTATTTCAAATGGGATTGCATTCTTGATTTGGCTCTCAGCTTGAATGTTATTGGTATATAGAGATGCTACTAATTTTTGCACATTGACTTTGTATCCTGAAACCTTACTGAAGTTTTTTGTTGTTGCTGTTGTTTATTTTTGTTTTTTATTTAGAGGAGGCAGCAAGTACAGTGTGGGGAAAGTTAGAGAAAGCAAGGCAGGTTCTCAGCCTTCATGTATTATTCTTAAGAGTCTGGCTCTTGGCCCAAAATTGCACTCTCCAATCAGCAAAACAAAAACCTAGAATTAAATAATCCATCCTCCTAAAACATAGTTTATCCTGCCAGCTGTTACCCATCACATCACAAACATTACCATCTTATATGGTACTCTCCTTAAGACAAAGTGTGGTAAGTATAATTTTTGATACACATACTTATCCAACAGAGGTAGCTTCTTCATACATATCTGCCAATGCATTTGATGGCAGTGATTGAAAACTGATGTCTGCAGACAAACCTTGGTAAGGTGTGGTATGAAAATACAGGTTTGGCCACTCCATTGCCATGTGATAAGCAGATTGCTCCAATACCCAGGTCTAGTTGGAAACATAAATATGAAGGTCAGGGCTGAGCGCAATGGCTCATGCCTGTAATCCCAGCACTTTGGGAGGCCGAGGCAGGCAGATCATGAGGTCAGGAGATCGAGACCATCCTGGCTGACATGGTGAAATCCCGTCTCTACTAAAAATGCAATAAAAATTAGCTGGGCATGGCAGCGGGTGCCTGTAGTCCTAGCTACTCAGAAGGCTGAGGCAGGAGAATGGCGTGAACCCGGGAGGCAGAGGTTGCAGTGAGCCGAGATCGCGCCACTGCACTCCAGTCTGGGAGATAGTGTGAGACTCCGTCTCAAATAAAATAAAATAAATAAATAACAAATAATAAAAAATGAAGGTCAGATAAAATATGCAAGCTGAAGATAGAGTAGTTTTACATCCCCACTGGGTATATGGATCATACCTACAGGTATTATGCAAAGATGTGGAATAAATGGGGTTCCCCCAAAGAGAAACGGTTAAACATTAGAAAAGACCTAGGATGAAACTCCAGAGTGAAACACATTTTAAGTTGTAGATAAGATCAGTGAAGGAGTCTGAGAGAGGTACAAAGAAAACCAGGAGGTAATGGTGATAGAAAACTCAAGAGAAAACATAGTTCCAAGAAGGAGGAACAGCTCTGTTCATTCAACTTTTCCTTTTTTTTTTTTTTTTTAAATAAAATTTAATTTAGCTGGGCATGGTGGCTCAAGCTTTTAATCCCAGCACTTTGAGAAGTCAAGCTGGGAGGATCGCTTAAAGCTAGGAGTTCTAGACCAGCCTGGGCAACAAATCAAGACCCTGTCTCTACAAAAAATTAAAAATTGGCCAGGAATAGTGGCACACACCTGTAGTTCTAGCTGGGCTGAGGTGGGAGAATCACTTCAGCCCAGACGTTTGAAGCTACAGTCAGCCATAATCATGCCATTGCACTCCAGTGTGGGCAATTGAGTGAGACTTTGTCTCTAAAAACATATAAAATTTTAAAAACTTTTACGTTATAGTAGATTCCAATTGAGATTACGGAAGAGGTATAAGGCAGGTGAAGGAAAGTTTAGAGATAGGATGGTGGGAAGTTGAGGAATTATTTACCAGATCACTTCTGTTTCCATGGCAAGTTGAAGGTAAATTTATTCAATAAATATAAATGGGGTGAGTTATAAAAGTTCGGGCAGCTGCTGAGCAGAATGAATTCATTCTTATCCGTCACACAATGACTACAATATATGCATCAGAAACCAATGACAGCAAAAATCATACCTGATATCTGATTCAAAAATATCAAAGTAGTGTGGAATATATTTTAAAACTTGAACTGAGATTCCAGTGATCTGAGTTACATCTCTGGCTCCGCCCCTAACTCGCTATGTAACTAGATTAAGTGACCAGTTTATCTGTTTTCATTTTTCTGATACTCAGCTCACTTAAGTTATTTCTAAGGTAAGAAAGCCCAGTGAGGAACAGCTTTCCTAGTGATGGTGGTGGAGGATTGTTTCCATCATTCTCTTTAGATATGTTGAGTTTGATATGCTTATTGACATCCAAGGGAAGACAGCAGATGTGCAGTGAACACTACAAATCTGGAACTTGAGGCATAGAGATACATATTTGGAAGTCATCTTCACATAAATGTATCTTAAAGCCATGGGGCAAATGAGATCAAGAGACAGAGAGTAGTGCAGCTAGGATAGAGAAGACTGGATTCTATCACATTGCAATATTTACAGAACAGGCATAGGAGGAGTAACAAGAGGCAGGAACTGTAGAGTTATCAGTGAGGCAGGCATAAATCAGGAAAGTTGGACTAAAGAGGACAAAAAGAGAAAAGAGAGGGTTGTTGAGTGTGTCAGTCCTGCTGAGAGAAGAAGACAAAGAAGTAATCGCTGAATTTGGCAACATGAGGAGCACTGGTAAGTAAAAAGGAGTCATTTTAGTGGAGTAAAAGGTCAAAAACCCAATGGCAATGAGATTATGGAGCTAGAAAGTCAGGCATGTCTTTTCAATGTATTTGCTGTGAATCTGAAGCAAAGAAGTGAGACTGAGGCAGGAAGGGAATATGTAGTCAAAAGAGTTTTATTTTGTTAACGTACATGCCCTACAAACTCAAGCATGCTCCAGCCAGGATGTTATGAATTGTTTTTAATGTTTCTGTCCAGCTCCCAGTCCTTGGGAAAAAATGTTCTTATTTTCTATGTTATTTTCTTTCTTTTTCTTATCATGGTTTCTTGGTCATTTTAGCCATAGAGCCTATAGTTGTTCAATTCCTATCAGTTCTGGTACATGATGAATAAACCGACTTCTTCCAATTTTTTAACTCTTGAAGTATATTGTATTATATTCTAGAAAGGATTTTAGAGATTTAATTCAATCATCTTATTTTATAGGTGAGAAAACTGAAGCATCAAAAAAATAAGAAAATACTTCAGTGATGGATCCAGAAATAGAATATAGGAATCGATATATTTACCATTTGACAAAACACGTTTCTCTTCCTCAAATTTACCTCAATATGTCTGAGCACTGTCCTCATCCCACAGAGAGCTCTCTGCACATCTGAAGCCAATAAAGCATCTTACCCTTAACCATTGAGAACCAAAAATTAGGCCATTTCATACCACACCCAAAGCAATTCCTGTGAACATTCAATACACTTTTACTAATATATTTAAGAAATCCTTTGAAATTTTGAATTGGGCAGTGAGAGGTCTTTCATTACAAATGGTAGAAAATGTTTTGTTCTTATGGACTGGCGACTTTGCCCATTAGATCATGAGATCATAGAGGGCAAGAGTCTTTGAATTTTCAGAACATAAAACAACACCTTGCTTATAGTATATGTCAAAAAAAAAAATCCTTACCTATTGATGGAAAGAATAAACAGAACACTAGCTGCTTGGTCTGCTTCTTAGAAAACTACATTGTAAGTAGCATTCATAATTTTGGTTCTTGAACAGGCCATAGCCCGCCTTTATTTGGTTTAGTCTTCTGATTAACAATTACTATCATATTCTAGGTTATGTTGTTCATCATCAGTTTCTATGTAATAATAGTTTTCTTTCTTCCGTAAGAATTTGTAAAACTAGGTGTCTACTGTATTATCTTCTCTGTTCCTTGACCTAGTAAGAGTCTCAATCTCTAATCATTATATGAATCTGGAGATACATGTAGGATGTTAATACTAGTGATAACTTCTGAATTAAAGATTGAGAACCTAGCCTTTCTTAGGAGCATTATAGAAACATAGAAAAGTATTCACATGAAGAAAATGATGTTACTATGTACATCATTTTCTATATGCCTTACAGACATTGTATGATTCAATGGTCTAAGCCCTGAATATAAGGAGAACTGACTTTTACATTGATTTCCAAAGCTCACTCTGAAAAAGTGACTTCATCTGAAAAATGAAAAGTGAATCCTTTTGAATAGTCAGTGGAATAGTGAACCTTTCCAACATCCATCAGAAATGTCATTTTAAATAGATGATAAAGGGTGAAAAAAGTTAAATTCTAATTAGGGAGTATACTTAAAGGGCTATTTTATGTTTAAAGTCTCAAAGTGAAATTGAATATAAAAACTATAACAGGAAAAAAAATTGTGTTATTCCTAATAATGTTTCTTGGAACACTTTATAATGTCCAAAGAGATTTGACTCAACCATAAGAAAATTCTATTTAACTCAAAAGTAGTTTAAGGTGTTTTGTAAAATCTAAGCTGGAAGCAGCTCAAAAGGATAAGAAAAATATTATAATTCAAGGAATCCAGAATTTCCTGACAATTTTTAGACAAGTGACTTCATTTGCCTGCGGCACTTTCCACATCTGTAAAGTTACTTGCCAGTAAGGACTTTAATAACAGCAAACCTTACTATAGATAAAGTGCTTGATGGAAAACTATAGAAATCTGGAATTTGAAAATCTAACGTTCCTTTAGAAAGTAAATTAATATCCCACTTGAGACTATGTGAGTATCATGTTGGTATAATCTAGTTATAACTATATGCCAGAAAAAAAAAAGAATTGAAAGGGTCAGACTCAGCAGAGCAAACAGAAAATATCTCAATAAAAATGCTTCTAATTTGAATATTGAGATTTATGAAGTTTGAGATTTTTCCAACAGAATAAAACCCTTAAGATATGTGGCAGGCTTTGACTCCAGAACCACCAAGTCACACCTACTGGCTCCTCTACCGCATAGGAACAAGTGGAAGCTGGCCCAAATTCAGACTAGTTGCTTCATACTCATAATCAATATGTGTAGGAATTTCCACTTTACAATTCACATTAAAAACATAAAGCAAAAGCAAAGATTTTACCACCACTGAGAAAGTATCTACTTCCTAGCAAGCACCAACATATGGCATCAAGCAACTGCTGCAGCCCTTCTCTTTCCAAAGGCAAAGGGAGCAGATCCATAGCTAGAAGTTCAGTCCTTGTTGTAGTTCAAGCCATGCTCCAAAGGCTTCAAGTTAAAAAGTGACTGCAGCAGAGTACAAAATATAGGAAAGGCTGATTAGGAAAGCAGACTTACTGTCATCCATTGATGACAGTAAAAGGATTTTCTAGCATTTTGGAATTTTCTAAATGTAAAAATACAATATACAAATAAACTATGCTTCATATATACCAATGGTTTCTTTGATGCATGGTGAAAAATCTTTGTAGAGTGACAGCTAGAGGACTTCAAGGGCTCCATTGATCATTCTGAAGTGAGAATGAGATGATACATTCATTGAGGGAAAATTTCATAGATAGTTTTGTATCATTTTGCAGTTCCTCACTATATTTGATAGATTAAATTGTGGGAAAGCTGTGTGCAAGCCAAATCATATTTTAAAAGCATTCATTGAGCTTGCTGAATAGAGAAATGCAATTGTGGGCCGGGCACGGTGGCTCAAGCCTGTAATCGCAGCACTTTGAGGGTCTAAAGTGGAGGATTGCTTCAGTCTAGGATTTCAAGACCAGCCTGGGCAACAGGCGAGACTTCGCCTCCAATAAAAGAGTAAAGAAGTAACTAAATTCTGATTATAGAGAGATAAATGATAACATAATTAGTGGCACAATTGAGTTATAATTGAAGAAACATGCTTGGTGAAGTTGTGAAACACGTCCTGAATTCCACACACCTGCACCATTTCCAATGGTTAGTTCTAATTTGGAAATGTTGTCATTCCTTCTGATAATAACTTCAGACTGAAGAAATAATTCTGTATTACAGTAGTAAACAATGTAGTAGGTATTTTACAGTTCACAGTGCTACCTGGATAATCAGCATGATTCACTAGCCTGTTTAGTAATTCTGACATGAGACTGAAGCCAGACAGAACAGGCTTCTGAAGTAGTTCAGGCTTCTGAAATAGTAGAATCTAGGATTAAACCATATTTTAATGTAAATAAAGCTATTTAATTAGGAGGCAAAATAAAATCATTTCTTGTTCATTGATTATATCTACTTGAAAATAAATCCAAGTGTTCTTCAGTCACACCCTGATTGATCCTTCAATTTTAAATTTCTGTACATGTTAGGGTCTTTTATTCTTTTTTTTTTTCTTTTTTTTCTTTTTTTATGCAGGGTCTCACTCTCTTGCCTGGCCTGGAGTGCAGTGGCGTGTTCACAGCTCACTGCAAACTTGACCTCTGGGGCTCAAGCAGTCCTGCCACCTTTGCCTCTTGAGTAGCTGAGACCACAGGCACACGCCACCATGCATGACTAATTTGTTATTTTTCCAGAGACGGAATCTCACCATGTTGACCAGGCTACATGCTAGGGCCTTTTGCCATACTCAGGTTACCTCCAATAATTTACAGTATGGTAAGATGTGGTGATAAAGAAAGCAGAATTCTCTTGGAAGGAATATGAATTCCATTGCAGATGAGCCTCAAGAATAGAAGAAAGCGGCTTGGGACTAGATCACTGGACAACTCTCAGCATAAGGCAAGATTCATTAGCAACATCAATTAGCAAGAGTCACTCCACCTCCCACCTTGGTAATGGCTTATTTCTCCCCGTCATTGCTTCTGTGGTTCTTACCATGACCTACTAAATTCCCAACAGATATTAATCATCAGGATTCAGAAACAAAAAAAATAAGAATTTCTGAAAATTCTCAGCAATTCCCCAAATTATAAGTAATCTATGTTTTTCATAACACTTCCTGTATTGTTAAGAATACATTGTCATAGTAATAAGCAGTAAGTCATGTTTCTGTGATAGGCATATACTAAATCTCTCAGAGTTTTTCTATAAAAATGTTATAATAATAAATTATGGTTCATTATTATTATGACCCTAATATATTAGCATGTTATCTTAATAATATGTAAAGAATAATGTCTACCTGATAATTTTTAAAACACTAAAAGAAGGCAAGAATAACACAAAATAATATGCAACAAAATAATTTTAAAATTAAAAAAGAATACCATAACTATTTAATATTTTAAATCATCATTCTTAAAGTAAAACTTTAAAACACATCTAGAATTAATTGCCTTGTTCAACAGAAAATATTTTTTCCTTTTGCATTGACAGTCAGATTTTTAAGTAGGTCCAAAAGCATCCTCAAGTTGGACATTGAGTACATGTACCTTCTTATAAGTTTATGTCATTTTTTTATATATATACTTTAAGTTCTAGGGTACATGTGCACAACGTGCAGATTCGTTACATATGTATACATGTCCCATGTTGGTGTGCTGCACCTGTTAACTGTATTTACATTAGGTATATCTCCTAATGCTATCTCTCCCCCTCTCACCCAACTCCACAAGAAGCCCCAGTGTGTGATGTTCCCCACCCTGTGTCCAAATGTTCTCATTGTTCAATTCCCACCTATGAGTGAGAACATGCGGTGTTTGGTTTTCTCTCCTTGTGATAGTTTACTCAGAATGATGGTTTCCAACTTCATCCATGTCCCTACAAAGGACATGAACTCATCCTTTTTTATGGCTGCATAGTATTCCATGGTGTATATATGCCACATTTTCTTAATCCAGTCTGTCACTGATGGACATTTGGGTTGGTTCCAAGTCTTTGCTATTGTGAATAGTGCCACAATAAACATATGTGTGCATGTGTCTTTACAGCAGCATGATTTATAATCCTTTGGGCATATACCCAGTAATGAGATCACTGGGTCAAATGGTATTTCTAGTTCTAGATCCTTGAGGAATTGCCACACTGTCTTCCACAATGGTTGAACTAGTTTACAGTCCCACTAACAGTGTAAAAGTGTTCCTATTTCTCCATACCCTCTCCAGCACCTGTTGTTTCCTGATTTTTTAATGATCGCCATTCTAACTGGTGTGAGATGATATCTCATTGTGGTATTGATTTGCATTTCTCTGATGGTCAATGATGATGAGCATTTTTTCATGTGTCCGTTGGCTGCATAAATGTCTTCTTTTGAGAAGTGTCTGTTCATATCCTTTGCCCACTTTTTGATGGGGTTGTTTGATTTTTTCTTGTAAATTTGTTTAAGTTCTTTGTAGATTCTGGATATTAGCCCTTTGTCAGATGGGTAGATTGTAAAAATTTTCTCCCATTCTGTAGGTTGCCTGTTCACTCTGATGGTAGTTTCTCTTGTGGTGCAGAAGTTTTTTAGTTTAATTAGATCCCATTTGTCAGTTTTGGCTTTTGTTGCCATTGCTTTTGGTGTTTTAGTCATGAAGTCCTTGTCCATGCCTATGTCCTGAATGGTATTGCCTAGGTTTTCTTCTAGGGTTTTTATGGTTTTAGGTCTAACATTTAAGTCTCTAATCCATCTTGAATTAATTTTTGTATAAGGGATAAGGAAAGGATCCAGTTTCGGTTTTCTATATATGGCTAGCCAGTCTTCCCAGCAGCATTTATTAAATAGGGAATCCTTTCCCCATTTCTTGTTTTTGTCAGGTTTGTCAAATATCAGATGGTTGTAGATGTGTGGTATTATTTCTGAGGCCTCTGTTCTGTTCCATTGGTCTATATCTCTGTTTTGGTACCAGTGCCATGCTGTTTTGGTTACTGTAGCCTGTAGTGTAGTGTAGTTTGTAGTGTAGTTTGAAGTCAGGTAATGTGATGCCTCCAGCTTTGCTCTTTTGTTTTAGGATTGACTTGGAAATGTGGGCTCTTTATTGGTTCCATATGAACTTTAAAGTATTTTTTTCCAATTCTGTGAAGAAAGCCATTGGTAGCTTGATGGGGATGGCATGAATCTGTAAATTACCTTGGGCAGTATGGCCATTTTCACAATATTGATTCTTCCTATCCATGAACATGGAATGTTCTTCCATTTGTTTGTGTCCTCTTTTATTTTGTTGAGCAGTGGTTTGTAGTTCTCCTTGAAGAGGTCCTTCGCATCCCTTGTAAGTTGGATTCCTAGGTATTTTATTCCCTTTGAAGCAATTGTGAATGGGAGTTCACTCATGATTTGACTCTCTGTTTGTCTGTTATTGGTGTATAGGAATGCTTGTGATTTTTGCACATTGATTTTGTAACCTGAGACTTTGCTGAAGTTGCTTATCAGCTTAAGCAGATTTTGGGCTGAGACAATGGGGTTTTCTAAATATACAATCATGTCATCTGCAAACAAGGACAATTTGACTTCCTCTTTTCCTAAATGAATACCCTTTATTTCTTTCTCCTGCCTGATTGCCCTGGCACTATGTTAAATAGGAGTGGTGAGAGAGGGCATCCCTGTCTTGTGCAAGTTTTCAAAGGGAATGTTTCCAGTTGTTGCCCATTCAGTATGATATTGGCTGTGGGTTTGTCATAAATTGCTCTTATTATTTTGTGATATGTCCCATCAATACCTAGTTTATTGAGAGTTTTTAGCATGAAGGGCTGTTGAATTTTGTTGAAGACCTTTTCTGTATCTATTGAGATAATCATTTCATTTTTGTCTTTCATTCTGTTTATATGATGGATTACATTTATTGATTTGCATATGTTGAACCAGCCTTGCGTCCCAGGGATGAAGCAAACTTGATCATGGTGGATAAGCTTTTTGATGTGCTGCTGGATTCGGTTTGCCAGTATTTTATTGAGGATTTTTGCATCGATGTTCATCAGGGATATTGGTCTAAAATTCTCTTTTTTTGTTGTGTCTCTGCTAGGCTTTGGTATCAGGATGATGACAGCCTCATAAAATGAATTAGGGAGGATTCCCTCTTTTTCTATTGATTGGAATAGTTTCAGAAGGAATGGCACCAGCTCCTCTTCGTATCTCTGGTAGAATTCAGCTGTGAATCTGTCTGGTCCTGGACTTTCTTTGGTTGGCAGGCTATTAATTATTGCCTCAATTCCAGAGCCTGTTGTTGGTCTATTCAGAGATTCAACTTCTTCCTGGTTTAGTCTTGGGAGGGTGTACATGTCCAGGAATTTGTCCATTTCTTCTAGATTTTCTAGTTTATTTGTGTAGAGGTTTATAGTATTCTCTGATGGTAGTTTGTATTTCTGTGGGATCGGTGGTGATATCCCCTTTATCATTTTTTATTGCATCTACTTGATTCTTCTCTCTTTTCTTCTTCATTAGTCTTGCTAGCAGTCTATCAATTTTGTTGATCTTTTCAAAAAACAGCTCCTGGATTCATTGATTTTTTGGAAGGATTTTTTTGTGTCTCTATCTCCTTCAGTTCTGCTCTGATCTTAGTTATTTCTTGCCTTCTGCTAGCTTTTGAATGTGTTTGCTTTTGCTTCTCTAGTTCTTTTAGTGTTGATATTAGGGTGTCAATTTTAGATCTTTCCTGCTTTCTCTTGTGAGCATTTAGTGCTATAAATTTCCCTCTACACACTGCTTTAAATGTGTCCCAGAGATTCTGGTATGTTGTGTCTTTGCTCTCATTGGTTTCAAAGAACATCTTTATTTCTGCCTTCATTTCGTTATGTACCTAGTAGTCATTCAGGAGCAGGTTGTTCAGTTTCCATGTAGTTGCACAGTTTAGAGTGAGTTTCTTAATCCTGAGTTTTAGTTTGAGTGCACTGTGGTCTGAGAGACAGTTTGTTGTAATTTCTGTTCTTTTACATTTGCTGAGGAGTGTTTTACTTCCAACTATGTGGTCAATTTTGGAATAAGTGTGATGTGGTGCTGAGAAGACTGTATATTCTGTTGATTTGGGGTGAAGAGTCTGTAGATGTCTATTAGGTCTGCTTGGTGCAGAGCTGAGTTCAATTCCTGGATATCCTTGTTAACTTTCTGTCTTGTTGATCTGTCTAATGTGACAGTGGGGTGTTAACGTCTCCCATTATTATTGTGTGGGAGTCTAAGTCTCTTTGTAGGTCTCTAAGGACTTGCTTTATGAATCTGGGTGCTCCTGAATTGGGTGCACATATATTTAGGATAGTTAGTTCTTCTTGCTGAATTGATCCCTTTACCATTATGTAATGGCCTTCTTTGTCTCTTTTGATTTTTGTTGGTTTAAAGTCTGTTTTATCAGAGACTAGGATTGCAACCTCTGCTTTTTTTTTGTTTTGTTTTCCATTTGCTTGGTAGATCTTCCTCCGTCCAATTATTCTGAGCTTATATGTGTCTCTGCACATGAGATGGGTCTCCTGAATACAGCACACTGATGGGTCTTGACTCTTTATTGAATTTGCCAGTCTGTGTCTTTTAATGGGAGCATTTAGTCCATTTACATTTACAGTTAATACTGTTATGTGTGAATTTGATCCTGTCATTATGATGTTAGCTGGTTATTTTGCTTGTTAGTTGATGCAGTTTCTTCCCAGTATCGATGGTCTTTACAATTTGGCATGTTTTTGCAGTGGCTGGTACTGGTTGTTCCTTTCCATGTTTAGTGCTTCCTTCAGGAGCTCCTGCAAGGCAGGCCTGGTGGTGACAAAATCTCTGAGCATTTGCTTGTCTGTAAAGGATTTTATTTCTCCTTCACTTACGAACCTTAGTTTGACTGGATATGAAGTTCTGAGTTGAAAATTCTTTTCTTTAAGAATGTTGAATATTGGCCCCCACTCTCTTCTGGCTTGTAGGGTTTCTACTGAGAGATCCGCTATTTGTCTGATGGGCTTCCCTTTTTGGGTAACCCAACCTTTCTCTCTGGCTGCCCTTCATATTTTTTCCTTCATTTCAACTTTGGTGAATCTGACAATTATGCATCTTGGAGTTGTTCTTCTCGAGGAGCGTCTTTGTGGCATTCTCTGTATTTCCCGAATTTGAATGTTGGCCTGCCTTGCCAGGCTGGGGAAGTTCTCCTGGATAATATCCTGAAGAGTGTTTTCCAACTTGGTTCCATTCTCCCCGTCACTTTCAGGTACACCAATCAGATGTAGATTGGGTCTTTTCACATGGTCCCATATTTCTTGGAAGCTTTGTTAGTTTCTTTTTACCCTTTTTTCTCTAAACTTCTCTTCTCCCTTCATTTCATTCATTTGATCTTCAATCACTGATACCCTTTCTTTCACTTGATTGAATAGGCTACTGAAGCTTGTGCATGGTCATGTAGTTCTCATGCCATGGTTTTCAGCTCCATCAGGTCATTTAAGGTCTTCTCTATGCTGTTTATTCTAGTTAGTCATTTGTCTAATCTTTTACAAGGTTTTTAGCTTCTTTGCAATGGGTTCAAACATCCTCCTTTAGCTTGGAGAAGTTAGTTATTACTGATCATCTGAAGCCTTCTTTTCTCAACCCATCAAAGTCATTCTCTGTCCAGCTTTGTTCTGTTGCTGGGGAGGAGCTGCATTCCTTTGGAGGAGATGAAGTGCTCTGATTTTTAGAATTTTCAGCTTTTCTGCTCTGGTTTCTCCCCATCTTTGTGGTTTTATCTACCATTGGTCTTTGATGATGGTGATGTACAGATGGGGTTTTGCTGTGGATGTTCTTTCTGTTTGTTAGTTTTCCTTCTAACAGTCAGGACCCTCAGCTGCAGGTCTGTTGGAGTTTGCTGGAGGTCCACTCCAGACCCTGTTTGCCTGGGTATCACCAGCGGAGGCTGCAGAACAGCAACTACTGCAGAACGGCAAATGTTGCTGTCTGATCCTTCCTCTGGAAGCTTCATCTCAGAGGGTCACCTGTCTGTATGAAGTGTCAGTCGGCCCCTACTGGGAAGTGTCTCCCAGTTAGGCTACTGTGGGGTCAGGGACCCACTTCAGGAGGCAGTCTGTCCATTCTCAGATCTCAAACTCCAAGCTGGGAGAACCACTACTCTCTTCAAAGCTGTCAGACAGGGACGTTTAAGTCTGCAAAAGTTTGTGTTGCCTTTTGTTCAGCTATGCCCTGCCCCCAGAGGTGTAGTCTACACAGGCAGGCAGGCTTCTTTGAGCTGCAGTGGGCTCCACCCAGTTCGAGCTTCCTGGCTGCTTTGTTTACCCACTCAAGCCTCAGCAATGGCAGACACCCCTCCCCAAACCCCGCTGCCACCTTGTAGTTTGAGCTCAGACTCCTGTGCTAGCAGTGAGCGAGGCTCCGTGGACATGGGACCCTCTGAGCCAGGCATGGGATATAATCTCCTGGTGTGCCGTTTGCTAAGACCATTGGAAAAGTACAGTATTAAGGTGGGAGTGTCCCAATTTTCCAGGTACCATCTGTCATGGCTTCCCTTGGCTAGGAAAAGGAATTCCCCAACCTCTTGTGCTTCCTGGGTGAGGCAATGCCCCACCCTGCTCCTTGGGCTGCACCCACTGTCCAACAAGCCCCAGTGAGATGAACCCACTACCTCAGTTGGAAAGGCAGAAATCACCCGTCTTCTGCATGGCACATGCTGGGAGCTGTAGACTGGAGCTGTTCCTATTCGGCCATCTTGGAACCTCCTCCTTAAGTTTATGTCATTGTTTAATGATGAAAATATTTTGTCTGTTTGCCCTGATTTTGGTTTTACAGCCAAAATCAATATTACTTTTGGTAATTCAGATTTTGGATCTGTTTCCCATTTTATATAGGGAGCATTCACATTTTTTTCTCTCTGCTTTTTCCTATTACAGTATTTACAAAGATCTATAGCCTGCAGTGAATATTTAAACATTGAAAACACCAGCAAACATTATTGGATAGTATTCATGTAATTTCATTCAGATCTCCTAGCAAGGTTTATAGGATTTTACCGATTTGGCAGTTTAAGAACTTATTTTGCTTCCAAAACTTATTTCTTAGAACACCACTCACACAATTTGTATAAAGTAAACTAAGCATATAAACTTTTTTTTTTTTTTTTGCAAGAATAACTCACCATTAAAAAGAGATGGGGCCATGAAAACACACTTGTAACGTGTCCACGGCTGCAAGCAAGACTGACTGACTGGATTGTGACCACTTATCTTCCATGTGCTCTTGTCCTATTCCCGGAAATGTTGACTTTAGCCTTTGACTCCACATGTTACTGTTTCCTGTTCTTGCTTTAAACTTGACATTAGTGGTTTCCATGGATCTAATAATGTTTCTATGCTGATTGTTAGGCTTTAATTTTCACAGGAGAATTTGAATACTCTCTCTGTTTTCCTGATTTCTCAACTGAGTTTTCTAGAGATTCAGCATTCAGGAAAACATAAATTTTCTGAGAAATGGTAGGAAGGAATTTCCATACGAAAATATCATGACCAACCAATCCTCTAATCCCTCTCTCTCTACTGATGCCACTTTTTAAAAAACCTGTTGCTCAGGCTGGAGTCCAGTGGCACAATCATAGCTTACTGCAACCCCAAACTCCTGGGCTCAAGTGATCCTCCCTCCTTGGCCTTACAGGTGTGTGCCACCACACCAGGCTAATTTTTTAATTTTTTTCATGGAGACAGGGTCTCACTATGTTGCCCAGGCTGGTCTTGTAGGTGTGAGCCACCACACCTGGTCCCACTGATGCATCTTTATTGGGCCTTACAACCCTTTTCACTCAAAGGTTTCTACTTGCCTTCCCCATATATCTTCCAGTTGGCCCAGTTCACCTCCATTATCACCTCTTTAGCTGGTACTATTCTCTCCAGACAATTCTTGGGCCAGGTGCTTATCTCTGGTCCAACCAGCTGTGGTCTGCAGGAAATGGGGGTCAAAGATCTCTAGGCTGCTCCCTCAGGTCCAGGTTAGGGATAGGACAGCTTTCCTCAAATGGAGTTCATGAGCAAGCTGGGCACAATGATTAACTAGTGTAATGCTTTCTCTGTGAGTTGCTAAAGCTTCCTTCCAGGGAAAATAATGCCCATAAGTGAAAGTAACAAAATGTCATTGCCATGTGAAGAGTGATTACCCTGTAGGTCTTTTTGTTGTTGAGCACCTGTATACATATTGATCCCTAAAACAGGCAGAACTGCAAAGAGAGGAGAAGGCATAGAGGGTTTGGGTATTTGGGAAAAGTAACCCAAAAGACAGGAGCTAGGGATGGTGAGGACAATGTGAAGAGAAGAGGCCAGTACAAAGAAACTCCTTTTGGTGGCACCGCCAAGGAAGGGATTTTAAAAACAACAAACATGAACAAAAGTACAAGTTGAGTGTCTTTCCTTCCAATGACATATCCTCTTCCACTGGTTTGTTTCTTTCCTTTCTTTTCCCTCTTTGCTTTTTTACATAGTTGTAAAATGATGATATAACAGAGACTTTGGCTGTCCCCTCAAATCCCTTCTCCCTTCTTCTTTGGTAATGGAGTTCCTGACTTTTGTCTGCACACAAGACCATCCAGATTAAAGACTGCCTTTCCCAGTTTGCAGCCAGACTGGCCACTTGACTGAATTCAGGCCAGAGGACTCAAAGCAGAAGGGTCATATGGCAACTTCTGGGAATCATCCTTCAGAGACAGTACATAGACCCTTTGTATTTATTCCTTCATCCTGTGCTGCCTGGAACACAGAAATGCTTCCATCTTCAGCTTCAATGTTGAGTCTGTGCATAGTGGATCAACAACATTAATGTCCATGTGCCATCAGCATCCTGGCCCTGGACCACCAAATGAACTTTCATTTAACAGGGAAATAAGTTTCTATCTACTTTAAGCCACTGTTATTTGGGGCTGTCTTCACACATATGTGAGCTTAATCTTTTTTTTTTTTTTTTTTTTTTGAGACAAGGGTCTCACTATGTTGCCCAGGCTGTTTTTGAATTCCTGACCTCAAACAATCCTTCTACCTCAGCCTCCCAAATTGTTAATTGTTGGGATTACAGGCATGAGCCACCACACCTGACAACTTAATCTTAAGTAATATAGGTGCATGAATTTTGCTAAAGTCTATCATTTTAACTTATTATATCATACTTTCAATTGCCAAATAATCTTTGTAACTGCAAGTTTTAATAGCATTTTACAGCTTCATCTCATAAATATGCCACAATTTACAAAAGCAATTCCCTATTATTGAGTGTCTGTTAGTATTTATTTAATTAGCTCTAAATGCGCCCTGGTTTTAATATACCCATCCTTACTAGAATAACTACAATAAAGTAATTATTTTTGTGTCTACTCAATTGCCATGACACTATTTATTTAATAATTCTTATTCCTTTTTGATTTGTGCTACTGCCTTTGTCTGATTTTAAAGGTTTACACAGTTAATTTCCGGGTTACTTATTATATCTCACTAATCCATCAATTCTTAGGCCAATATTTTATTTATTTTAATGACCATACCTATAATATGACCTAACTGCAAATATATGTTAAAATACTTACGATTTTAATGTTTTTAATGTGGGTCAGTCTATTTTACTTATGTATCTTATAACCACAGTTTACTTTTTAGAGCTGAGTCTGTCGTTTGAAAATAATGCCAGTAATAATGATACCTTGCTTTCTCTCTAAACAGTATTTATTTCACAGTTCCATCAAATGTATTGTTTTTTTTTTTTTTGAGTCCTAAATGGAGCTATTATGACATTCTTCAGATTAGTCCCATTCAACTACTCAGTCTTCCAAAATTCAAAACCAGAGAATTCTAAAAAGAAGTTACAATCAGGCTCTCTGAAATTGTTGTGAAATGCTCTTAAGAAGACAGCTGTCAACTCCCTTGGCTGCAGCCCCAGCATTTCCTTCAGATTATTGATGGAGTTCCGCAGTCAGGTCAAAGCTGGTTAGCCTCTTGCTAACTTTGGTTGCAGCTGTCTGCAGTCATGCCGAGCGTGAGAGGTCCAGTAGCACAGGCCATCAAAACACTGTTCTTTGCCTGCTTTAAAAATAAATCCCTATAAAGTAGGACAAGTAATTGAAACTTTGCAATTTTTCAGCCTGAGGCCTCAACTCTGTTCTTAAGATGATGAAGCATTAGCAGATCTGTTTAGAAAAGAGGTGAGAAGCTGCTTGAATAATAAAACATGACAGAGAGAAACATTTTGCAGATTTTTAGTTTGTACTGCCGACAACAGAATGATATACTATTCTCGGTATTCAACTGGCTTCTCAGAATAGAATACTATCTATTTTGTGCAAAGGAATATGGAAAAGATCTATTCTTCTGTATTTTAAGTGTTTTGACTACCACTAAGGTATAGTTCAAGTGTGATAGGACAAAAATTCAAGCAATTTCTAAGATAATGTATTTTTTTCTTTTAGAAAAGTTTAAATCCCAACTAGATCAGCTGGATATTTTCTGTAACAATGTATCTATACAAATGTTTTAAAATGTTATACAGCAAAAGTTATAGCCACTTTAATCAGTACCAAGAAAATGAAATGGAAGTCTTCTAAGGTGGTATATAGATACCTTTAAGAAATTCCATACAAATTAACTTTGACACTAAGGCAGACCAAGACAGAAAAATGGAATAGGTAGAGATCATGATCAGGTTGGAAAGGAATCATCAAGGGCACTTACCAGGCCATGAAACTGTCCTAGCTTAAGTCAACCTGCACATAAGACAAGGAATTTTTTTTTTTTTTTTTAAGATTGAGTCTTGCTCTGTCGCCAGGCTGGAGTGCACTGGCGCAATCTCGGCTCACTGCAACCTCTGCCTCCCAGGTTCGAGCGATTTCTCCTGCATCAGCCTCCCAAGTAGCTGGGACTACAGGTGTCTGCCACCCTGCCCAGCTATTTTTTGTATTTTTAATAGAGACAGGGTTTCACCACGTTGTCCAGAATGGTCTCGATGTCTTGACCTTGTGATACACCTGCCTCGGCCTCCCAAAGTGCTGGGATCACAAGTGTGAGCCACTGCTCCTGGCCAGTACAGGGAACTTTAATGAAACAAAAAACTAAAAGGAACAGTAGAAAGGCTGCTCTAAATCAGCATTTCTCAAACTGGATGCGAACATGTGTGCAAGAGAAAAGCGTTCCATGCTCACTCTGGTTAGGGAGATGCTGGATTAAGCACGTTTCTAAGCATTCTTTTTTTTTTTTTTTTTTTTTTTTTTGAGATGGAGTCTCCCTCTGACGCCCAGGCTGGAGTGTAGTGGCGCGATCTCAGCTCACTGCAAGCTCTGCCTTCCAGGTTCACGCCATTCTTCTGCCTCAGCCTTCTGAGTAGCTGGGACTACAGGTGCCCGCCACCACGCCCAGCTATTTTTTTGTATTTTTAGTAGAGAGAGGGTTTCGCTGTGTTAGCCAGGATGGTCTCGATCTCCTGACCTCGTGATCCACCCGCCTCGGCCTCCCAAAGTGCTGGGATTACAGGCGTAAACCAGCGCGCCCAGCCTTGGATTAAGCACATTTCCATACTGCAGGATTTCTCTGAGCCTTCTGTGGGCCAAAATAGATCATGGACCTCCAAGAAAGGCAATCTTCCAAATTTACTTGACCTCTAATGTGGCCACCTATTTCTAGTTCCTGAAATGCTGATTTAGAGAATACAGCTCAAAATAAACATGTAGTTATTTAGATGTTTGTTGTTAAAAAGTCAGGTGCGCCAACAGAGCAAATGAATGCTTTGTTCTCTGCGAGCAGGAAGTTCAGGAGCTCTGCTGTGGTACCACCCTGAGGCATTAAATTGGCTCTAGAAAACTGTGACATAGTTTTTTAACATCTGAAGAGTATATAAAAATTAAGTATTAGAACAGAACAAGAGAATTCAGAGTTCTATTATACAGTTGTTAATTTGTTCCGTTTATGATATGGTTTGGCTATGTGTTCCCTCCCAAATGTCATCTCCAGCTGTGATCCTCAGTAATGGAGGAGGGGTCTGGTGAGACGTGATTAGATCATGGGGGCAAACTTCCCCTTGCTATTCTCATGACAGTGAGTATGTTTTCACAAAATCTGGTTGTTTGAAAGTGTTAGTACCTCCGCCTTCTCTCTTTCTCTCTGTTTCTCTCTCTCCCTCTTTCTCTCTCTCTGTCTTTCTCTCTCTCTCTCTCTCTCTCTCTCTCCCCACCCCCCTCCCCTGCCCTGCCATGGTAAGATGTGACTGCTTCCCCTTCCCCTTCTGCCATGATTTTAAGTTTCCTGAGGCTTCTCAGCCATGCTTCCTGTATAGCCTGTGGAACTGAGACAATTAAACCTCTTTTCTTTGTAAATTACCCAATTGCAGGTAGTTCTTTAGAGCAGTGTGAGAATGGACTAATACAATTTATAAAATAGTAGAATTTTAAACCTTGGGAAGATCTTAATAGAACTTCTAGTTTTATCACTTCTCTAACTTTATAATGGGGAAATTAAGGCCCAAATCACTTATGTGGTTTGTCCAAGGTTATTCAATTAGTTAGGAGCCTAATGAGCCCAGTTCTGATCATGCTCATGGAATACTCTCATAATTCCCATATAACAGGCCAGTTGTTTTTCCTTTTTTTTTTTTTTTTTGAGCCAGAGTCTCGCTCTGTCACCCAGGCTGGAGTGCAGTGTGTGCAATCTCGGCTCACTGCATCCTCTGCCTCCCAGGTTCAAGCAATTCTGCCTCAGCCTCCTGAGTAGCTGGGACTACAGGCATGCACCACCGTGCCCGGCTTTTGTTTTTTGTTTTTGTTTTTTTTTGTATTTTTAGTAGAGACGGGGTTTCACCATGTTGGCCAGGCTGGTCTCAAACTCCTGACCTTGTGATCTGCCCACCTCAGCCTCCCAAAGTGCTGGGATTACAGGCATGAGCCACTGCACCCGGACTTTTAATTTTATTTTATTATCTTTTTTCTGTAGACATGGAGTTATGCTATGTTGCCCAGGCTGGTTTTGAACTCCTGGCCTCCAGTGATCCTCTTGCCCCAGCTTCCCAAAGTGCTGGCATTACAGGCGTGAGCCATTGCGCCCGGCCTCAGTTGTTTTTCTTTTGTTTTAATTACACACATACAGAGAAAAATGAAAATTCTGCCTTTGCTCAACCCTTTATCTCACAATTTTCTCCAGAGTTAACAATTTTTATGTTGCATTTTTATTTTGTGCTTAATATCTGTACCTCTCTAATTTTATTTGAAATTGTATTACTCATCTATTAATTTATACAAGAATCATTCAGTGAGCATTGCTCATGTGCCAGCCATCAGAATCTGAGTCTTTGCCCTAAAATTGCTCAGTCTTGTGGGAGAGATAGCATGTTCTGTGATAAGTATTGTGACAGAAGTTAGACAGGAAACTCAAGGGCCACGTTTCTTGAACTGTGAGAAATCAAAGGAAGCTTTCCAGAAAGAATAGAACCTTAACTGACTCTCTCAAAGGGCAAACAGGACAAAGGCAGAAGAATAATGGGTTGACATCATGAGAACAGCACAGCAAAAGTGTAGAAGTAGGGGAGGTGTATCATGTAATGTTGTGTGGCTTTGATAGGGAACAAGGCAGGGAAATACATGTGGAGTCAAAGAGGCACACCAGATCATGAAAGGACTTAAATGCAATGCTAAAGATTCTAGATCTCACATGTTAAAAAGACCCAACTGGCAGCAATATGGCAAAGGGATTAGAATGAAAGAAGACAAGAGGTTATGGCAGTGGTCCAAAGGAAGAGTGATGAGGACCTGAAATATGATATGGGAGATGGAAAGGGAATCCTAGGGTCAAGAGCTCACAAGGAGCAAGAATAGAAGCAGGGAACCCCCTCTGAAGAGAGATAAATGCAGCCTGGAACTAAAAGAGGAAAATGAGAATGGAGAGTGGGTTGGTTTGAGATGTATTTTGGAAGTAATATCATAGGACTTGCTGTTAGGCTAGATAGTCTGGGTGTAGACAGGAACAGGAAGGAATTGAGCACAATGCCAGATTTCTGGCTTAAACAGCTGGGCAGATGATGGTCCTCTTTTCTTTTAGCTTGCAGAGCTAAAAGACAAGTAGGATTAGGAGAAAACATGTTTTGGACTTGTTAAGTGAGACATTCAAGAGAATGGCATGTCAACAATTGGACATGCAAGTGTTGAGTGCCGAGGAGAAGTTTGGGCTAGAGATATTAATCTGGAAATGTTCAGCATATAACACAGATGCTATGTTTAAAGTCAGAAAAGAAGGCTTAAAACACATAATATCAAGGGCAGGAAACGAAGCAGCAGCTAACTAAGGAGAACCTGGAATGGTCCAAGAGGTGGGAGTAAAGTAAGATGAGAACTGAAACGTCTATCTGAGTTATCAGCTACAAGGGCCAGAAACTGAGAGACTTTTTATTCTTCTTCAAAAGCCCTTCTTTTCTCTATAAAATAGAGGCAAGTTGTTTTCTGAGACAGACAGGGAGGTAGTGTATTTCAGGGGAGTTAGCATGACTAGTGAAGATTTGCCAACAAATGCTGTGCGGAATAAGTGAGGGGAGCCACCAACAACAGACTCAGAATCACTATTGCACGTCATTGATGCCCCAGCTACAATGGGCTCCAAGATGCTGAGGGGGTTTGGTCCATATTGTATGTATTTAAATAGAGTGATAATTTTTATAGACATCTGATAAGCTTCTGTCTTCTGTCTTAGCTCAGGCTGTTATAACAAAGTACCACAGACTGAGTGGCTTATAAACAACAGCAATGTATTTCTTACAGTTCTGAAGGCTGGGAAGTCCAAGATCAGGGTGCTGGCATGGTTGTGTTCTAGTGAGGACTCTCTTCCAGGTTGCAGACTACCAACTTCTTGTTGTATCTTCACATAGCAGAAAGAGAACAAGTTAGCTCTCTGGCCTCTTCTTGTAAGGGCACTAATCCCATTCATGAAGGTGGTGCTCATGATCTAATTACCTCCCCAAAGGCCTCATATCAAAATACGATCACCTTGAGTATTAGATTTCAACATATAAATTTTGGAGGATACAAACATTCAGTGCACAGTACCTTCCTTTTGGTCAATCATCCATACCTCATATAAGCCTGTTCAATAGAGTTAAGCAATCATAATTTAAAACACCACTACTCACCTAGTTCTATTGACACCTAGATTGCAGTCTGGGTGCAGAGGAGGAAATAGATCATCCCCATCCTGCAAGTCTGAAGATCAGAGTTACCCAAGGGTCATAGTCTCAAGATAATATATTTAATTGCCTTGTGACTTCATCAGATTAAGTGACTGAGATATTTTACCTTCCTTGGTGAATACCATTAACCTAAAATTTACTCATGTGAATATTATTTTCTGATATTTAAGAAAAGTTTGTTTGTTTTTTAGCTAAAACTTCCCTCCAAAATATAAAATGGAGACATCAAAGAATGTGATAATGCTATTAGGCATGCTTGACTGCTTCTAGAAGAAAAACAAGTAATTCAGACTGAGAAAGCAACTTAAGGGAGAAATTTGATACCAAGTAAAAGGAATCTTTAAAATAAGAAATTTAATTATATTTCCATTAAAAGCAGAATTTATAGTTTATTTATTTGCATAAACTATATACAAATATATGTATATATGCTTATACTTCCTATTACAACTTCGAAAATCTTTTTTAATTTTTTTTTTTTTTCTTTTCCTGAGAGAGTCTCACTCTGTCACCCAACTGGAATGCAGTGGTACGATCTCGACTCACTGCAATATCTGTCCCCTGGGCTCAAGTGACCCTCCCACCTCAGCCCCCTGAGTAACTGGGACTACAGGTGTGTTCCACCATGCCCAGATAATTTTTTCTGTAGAAACGGGGTTTTGCCATTTTGCCCAGGCTGGTCTCGAACTCCTGGGCTCAAGCGATCCTCTTGCCCGGCTTCCCAAAGTGCTGGGGTTACAGACATGAGCCACTGCACCCGGCCTGAGAAATCTTAAGAGTTGGGACTGGAGGTCCACAGCACATGGGGTTATAACATACGGACCTGAAAATCAATAATATCCCACTACCAGGCGGTATAATATACTGGTTATAAGCCTAGACTTTTGGATTGCCTGGGTTCAGATTCTGTTCCATCATTCCTAACACAAGAACCTTGATCAAGTTATTAAACGTTTTTATCATTTTGTTTTCCAGTCTGTAAAATGGGAGTCATTTTAATACTAATATATCTCTTTTTTATTAGAATTAAATATTAAATATTATTTAAATTAAGTATTATATTTAATATTTAAATATATAATTATAAAATTATATAAAATGTATATATAAAAGTAATATTTTGTAAGTGCTTGATAAATACTGGAATAGATCTTTGAATTTTTTTCCAATTTCTGGATTAAACAATACATAAATTACTATGTGAGAAGCCATGTATTTTGAAACAAAACAGACTAAATTAATTTGAGGAAATGCATTGTGTCTATCAAAGAAAATACATCTTCAGTTAGGCACACAGGCACAAGTATTCTGTTTCAGTTACTTATTTGCTAGCCAATGAATATTTGTTGAGCAGCTACTATAAGCCAAACACTATTCCAGGTGTTTGGCACAGAGAATATACCAGGGAACAAAAAAAGACAAAAATCTCTACCCTTGTGTAGTTCAAATCCTAGCAAGGAAAGATAGATAATAAAAAATACATAGTAAGTAATTTTAAAGTGTGTTAGATGGTGATAAATGCTGTTGTGAAAAAAGTAGAGCATAGTAAAGGGAACTGGGAGCAGAAGTTGAGATGTTGAGAATGGGGGAGGTTGTAATTTTAAGTGGGACAATCCTGGTAGTATTTTTGAGAACGTAACATTTTCAAAAACACTTGAAGGAGGTGAGAGAATGAGCTTTAGGGGTTGCGTTAGTTTCCTAGGGCTGCTGCAACAAAGCAGACGTTTATTTTCCCACTCTTCTGGAGGCTGGAAGTCTGAGATTAAGATGTCAGCAGGGTTGATATTTCTGAGGCCCCTCTCTGGCTTGTATGTGACCCTCTTCCCCCTGTGTCTTTCCACGGTCTTTCCTCTGTGTCTGTGACCAGCTTTCCTGTTCTTTTTAAGGACACAATCATATTGGATTAGGGCCCATGTTAATGATCACATTTAAACTCAAAACCTTTTTAAAGGCCCTATCTCCAACTAGTCACATTCTGAGGGACTGGTGTTAGGACTTAAAGCATATGAATTTTGGGGGAACACGATTCAGCCCATAGCAAGGATATCATATTCCATGCAAAAGGGAAAACTAGTACAAAGGCTCTAAAATAGAAACTAGAGTGCTGGAGAACAGCAGGGAGCTGGGTAAGGTGGAGTGAGTGGGACTGTGGAGAAAGGCAGATTACTAGAGCCCTGTGGGCCATTGTAAGATCTTGGTGTGCTACTGAGTAAAATGGAGAACTGCGTTTGGACTTTCGGGAGAAAGTAACACATCTGCCTTATATTTTAAAACAGCCATTGGTTACTGTGTTGTGAATAGACTGCCAGGAACAAAGAGAATAGGGAGACTAGTTAGGGGTCCCCTGACTATGATCCAAGAGAGATAATGAGGCTCAGATGCAGGCCACAGCTGGGGACAGCAGTCCGTGGAAAATGTCAAGATACATTTTGGTATTTATATATTCAACTGTCAAGCAATTATTGTGTGCCTACTATTTACCAAGGCATGACTTTTAATGAGGGGAAAATAGAAATGTAAATAGATTTGAAGCAAAAATTAGGGATATAGACAGAGGGAAATGAGTGAATTGTTTTTCTTCAGAGAAAATAAGATAAAGGCTTACCAAGGTAGTGAAATGTAAAATCATTAAATGACTGAAAAGTAATTTAATTAGAAATCTGTTCACATGTTAAGAACTTTGTTTCTAAGGTGAGGAAGAATGCCATCCTAATTGTTTTCAGGTCTGGTACTATCTACTTCCCCTTACCTTTCAGTTTCTCTCTATTTTTTCCATTTGGAATGAAACAACATTTGTTCCCCTTTCATACATTTAAAGACATCTGGTTACAGCATGTGGATCACTTCCGAAGCCCTGGAAGGGAAAGAGCTGAAGTGAAGCAAAGGACAAAATACAAAGCGGGGAGAATGGGTAAGGAAGAAGGAAGCAAGAAATGCTTGGTGAGGGTTCCAGGCAGATAAAATTCATCCAGCCCGCATGCCAAGGTCCACAAAACAAACGAACGAAACACTTAAATAGCACTTTAATCAGGGACTAAAAGGTGATCTGGTCTACAACAGACCACATGCAAGAAGGTAGTCCCATAAGATTATGATACCACATTGTTTACTGTACCTCTTCTATGTTTACATATGTTTATATACACACATACTCTTACTATTGTGTTCCAGCTGCTACAGTATTTAGTACAGTGACATACTGTATGGGTGTGTGGCCTAGGAGCAATAGGCTAAAATATATACCTAGGTGTGCAGTAGGCTGTACCATCTAGGTGTGTGTAAGTACACTCTACGACATTCACACAACTACAAAAAGGCTAACTACAAATTTCTCAGAATGTATCCCTGTGAGTAACTGATGCATGACTATACCACAGACTGGTGGTTGGAACAGCAAATATGTATTTTCTTGCACTTCTGAAGGCTGGAAGTTTGAGATCAATGTGTCAGCAGCTGTTTTCTCCTGAGGCCTCTCTCCTCGGCTTGTAGATGGCCACCTTCTCACTGCAGCCTCACATGGTCTTCCCTCTGTACTCAGGAAACCCTGGTGTCTCTCTGTGTGTCCAAATTTGCTTTTCATGTAACTACACCAGTCAGATTGGATTAGAGCCCTTCCTAATGACCTCATTTTAATTAACTACCTCTTTAACAGCCCAATCTCCAAATATAGTCACACTCGGAGGTACTGGAGATTAGGGCTTCAAAATACTAATTTGGAGATGGGGGAGGACACAGTTTAACCCATAACAGTGGGTTTAACCAACTTCATTTAATTTTTTAAAAAATCTTCATGTATTCTTTGACTCCATGTTGGAGTTTAATTTATAACTTGTATTAGTCCATTTTCACGCTGCTGATAAAGACATACCCAATACTGGGCTGTTTACAAAAGAGAGAAGTTTAATGGATTTACAGTTCTACATGGCTGAGGAGTCCTCACAATCATGGCGGAAAGCAAGGAGAAGCAAGTCATGTCTTACATGGATGGCAGCAGGCAAAAAGAGAGCTTATGCAGGGAAACTCCTGTTTTTAAAACCATTAGACCTCAGGAGACTCATTCACTATCACGAGAACAGCACAGGAAAGATCCAATTCCATAATTCAGCCACCTCCCGTGGGTTCCTCCCATGACACATGGGAATTACAATTCAAGATGAGATTTGGGTGGGGACACAGCCAAACCATATCATAACTTTAAAGAGAATGCAAGCTAATTAACTGAGCATAAAGTAAAATACTTTAGTCTTCAGTAGAATTACTATATGCATTACAAATATAGGCTTCTTCAGATAAAGTATTTAGATGAATTAGCTTCCTCTGTTGTTCTATACAAAGAACAAAGATATGCGATCTATTTTAACTCAACCATATTGTGTGTGAATCTATGTATAAATCATGGGAAGCTAATACTAACTTCTGTCATAATGCAATATATATTTTCCTTCTTTCCTTCCTTCCTTCCTTTCTTCCTCCCTTCTTTCTTTTGCTTCCTTTATTTCTTTACTTTCTTTCTTTCAACAGGGTATAGGTCTGTCACCCAGACTGGAGTGCAGTGATGTGATCATGGCTCACTGCAGCCTCAAACTTCTGGGCTCAAATGATCCTCCCACGTCAGCCTCCCGAGTACTTAGGACTACAGGCAGGTGCCACCATGCCTGACTAATTTTTCTATTTTTTCTCGATACAAGGTTTTGCCTTGTTGCCCAAGCTGGTCTTGAACTCCTTGGCTTAAGTGATCTGCCTGCCTCAGCCTCCCAAAGTACTGGGATTATAGGTGTGTGCCACCACGTCTGGCCTACATTTCCTTAGGATAAAATATTTCAGAAATAAAATTAAAGAAAAATTTTCCGCATTTTTTGTTTTAAAAATTCCCCATGACTGGACAATAATTATTTGTCCATACTATGGGTTGGCTGATAAAGGGGTTTGAAGGTATATTAATTCTCTACTAAGCCGGGCGTGGTGGCTCATGCCTGTAATCCCAGCACTTAGGGAGGCTGAGGCAGGCAGATCACGAGATCAAGAGATCGAGACCATCCTGGCCAACTTGGCGAAACCCTGTCGCTACTAAAAATACAAAAATTAGCCAGGTGTGGTGGTGAGCACCTGTAATCCCAGTTACTCAGGAGGCTGACGCAGGAGAATCACTTGAATCCAGAAGGTGGAGGTTGCAGTGAGCCAAAATCGCGCAACTGCACTCCAGCCTGTACGACACAGTAAGACTCCATCTCAAAAAAAAAAAAATTATCTACTAAAACCCAAAGCAAAAAAGTTCATTTCAGATACTGTGAGAGACGGCTTCGTATTTATTATATTTTACTGTTTGTGGAGCACAGTGAACTATAGTTTGAACCAAGTTCTTAGAAATAGGAGTCAAAGCATCTGTTACATTCTGTGGAAATGAAAATGTGTGTTTGAGTATCTATTTTATTTTCTAAAAACTTTTCTTTCAAGTGCAAATAAATATTTATCTCTCCAAATGATACTTGTTTCTCTTTTTCTGCCCTTCTGATTCAAGAAAATATGGATCACTGAAGATAAAGCAAAATCTAATGCTTTGACTTCATAGCTGTTGGAATTTCATTCTCATAGCTGTCCTGTGTTGCCATTTAAACATTTGCTTATAAAGATGTGTTTAAGATATGGCCGCTACCATGTATTAAGTTCACAATGCTGTCAGTCAATTAGATTGCCCCATTTTTTCCAGCCTATTTTTTCAAGTTGCAAATTCTAAATAAGTAATCTGTTAAATTATTTCACATAATTTAAAAATAGCACATCATTACCATCAGCCACCAAGTAGAATTATTTAATTTTAAAGTCTTTCTTCATTCCCTTACTGAAGAAATTGTTCTGCGATCAATTTGACCTTTTACCAACATAATTGCCAGATAATTAACAATGATAAATGATTATGATCTGAAATATTTTAACTAATTATTAAAGGACAACATATACTTCTTGAGAACAGGAAGTATATATTTTCTATAAAATATTAGATATACTCATTTATTTTATCCATTTAACACATACTTTGTACCAGAAACTGTCATCATGGAATTTACATTCCTAAAGTAAAGAAAACAAAGCTGGGCATGGTGGCTCATGCCTGTAATCCCAGCACTTTGGGAGGCCAAGGCAGGCATATTGCCTGAGCTCAGGAGTTCACAACCAGCCTGGGCAACAAAATGAAACCCCATCTCTATACTAAAATACAAAAATTTAGCCGAGCATGGCAGCGTGTGCCTGTAGTCCCAGCTACTTAGGAGGCTGAGGCAGGAGAATTGCTTGAACCCAGGAGGCAGAGGTTGCAGTGAGCCAAGATTGCACCATTGCACTCCAGCCTGGGCAACAGAACGACTCTGTCTCAAAAAAAAAAAAAAAAAAAAAGAAAAAAAGAAAAAGAAAACAAAGGTATGATATCTATATGATATCCTACATTAGAAGGTTCTAATGCTATGGATAATAATAAAAGCAGGGAAAGGGAGTTGGGATTCTGCATGTGAGGGAAAAGGGGTGCAGTTTTCAAAAGGATGGTCAAGGAAGATAACATCTATGACAAATGTGGGTATCTGGAAGAGGTGTAGATGGCCAACCATACTGGCTTGTCGGGGACTAAGGGGTTTCCCTGGTTGCAAGACTTTCAGTGCTGAAACCAGGGCAGTCCTGGCCCAAGCAAACCAGGACAGTTGGTCACCTGACAAGTGTTCCAGATAGAGGAAACAGGAAGAACAAAGGCTCTGAGATGGGAGCATGCCTAGCAGTTTCAGGAACTAGTAAGGAGGCCAGTGCAGCTGTAGAGAGGATGAGGTCAGAGACATGAGAGGGTCACATCATGTAGGGCCTTGTAGTGGATGCAATGGAACTCTACCCAAATCCTCTCCCCAGGGCTGATGATCCCATCCTGCATGCCGCTAGGCTTGCATTATGTCTTGGAATGGTGCTTGCTCTTGACTTCAGGGAACTTCCTGCTCCAAGATAGCCTAGAAATACGGAAAAAAATAAGGAAAACTTAGAAATGTTATGATGCATAAAATATAGGTAGATAATAGTCTATTATTATTTAATCATTTACTACCACAAAATATACACAAATCTATTATAAAAAAAATAGATATACACAAATATATTAAAATTTATCAACACCTGCACAAACACTTACAGACCATACACGGTGCCATGAGGGGTCAAGAGAAATGTAAGCAACCATAAAGATGCTATTAAATTATAATTGCATAAAATTAACTGTAGTACATACTGCATAACTGTAATTATTTTATAGCTACCTCTTGTTGCTACTGCGGCAAGTTCAAGTGATGCAAGTATCCACTTATAGCACTGTATGAGGCTAATTATCTCTGCATAAGCAGTTCATCTCTCTAGTAAATTGCTTATTGTAGTAAAAAGTGATCTCTCCTGGTTCTCAGGTATTTGTCATCATGTGTAGTGCAATACCGTAAACCTCGAATAACACCATGGGACCCACATGAAGTGCCACTAGTGATGCTGAAACTGCACCCAAGAAGCAGAGAAGTCATAACATTGCAAGAAAAAGTTGAATAGCTTGATATATTCTGTAGATTGAGTTCTACAGCTGTGGTTGCCTACCATTTTAGAGAGAGGATTTATCTTGTAAACAGATGATGCAAGCTTATGCTATCAAGAAATACAGTACAGTACTGTGAAGACATTTTCTCTTCCTTATGATTTTATCAATAACATTTTCTTTACTCTATGTTACTTTATATATGTAATAATACAGTATATAATACAGCTAACATACAAAACATGGGTAATTGACTGTTTACGTTATCATTAAGGCTTTTAGTCAACAGTAGACTATTAGTAGTTAAGTGTTTGGGGAGCAAGTGGCCCTAATCCCGACGTTGTCCAAGGGTCAACTGTGCTCCACACCTCCCTTTTGTGCACACACACACATAGAAATACAGAAGTTTCTTAATTGCTTACTTCAGATTGTTTTTCTGAGCTTCATTGCTGCTATTGCACAGAGAACTGGGCTATAATCCAACCAGGAAATTTTAGGTCTGAAGAGTTGGCATTTCCCTTTGTGTCTCCAAATGTGGGGAGTAGATGCACCAGTTCTTCAGATAATTCAAGAAGTTCCTAGGTGTTAGATGGATTGTATCATACATTGAATTCCATTGTGTTATTAGGACTCCAGTTGTTTTAAATAAAGTAGGTACATCAAAGAGCAACAAGAAAAAGGGAAGTTCTTGCCCTCAAGGGTTTTATTCTACTTGTCTATGAGTCATTTTCCTGAAAATATTCAATAATAAATGGTTTACTCCAGCATACCTCAGAACCTTAATTTCCAGTGGAGCCAGCATTTTTAGGCAGTGATAAGGGGGTTAAGAAAACATCAAATGGGGAAACAACTATCTCCTTTCTCGTCACACACACCAACCTAAATGTCCAGCTGCCCAGGCAATATACTAACTGCATTTGGTATATCCAGCATATTTATATTTCAGGCTTCACTGAAGAGTTTCCAGGAAGACAGTAGACTCCAAATTCATATTCCTTAGGAAAATGATGAATAGGTAAATATTAAGTAGGTGGCAGCTCCACTCTTTATCATGTGCATAAAGAGGCTCTTTATCCCTCAGTTCTAACTGTTGCTTTTGTTTGTTTGTTTGTCTGTTTGTTTGTTGAGACAGAGTCTCACTCTGTCAACCAGGCTGCAGTACAGTGGTGTGATTTTGGCTCATTGTAGCCTCAGCCTCCTGGGCTCAAGGATCCTCCCACCTCAGCATCCGGAGTAGCTGGGACTACTGGTATGCACCACCAGGCCTGGCCAATTTTTTGCAGAGACAGGGTTTTACCGTGTTTCCCAGGCTGGCCTCAACCTCCTGGACTCAAGTGATCCTCCCATCTCAGCCTCCCAAAGTGCTGGGATTACAAGCATGATCTACCACACCCATCCTGAATGTTGTTTTTAACCCACTGTTTCAATATAAAAGTTTCCCTGGCATATAAGTTTTTTCTGAGTATATATGAATTTTTATGTAATTAAAAACTTCTATGTTTATTTATTTATTGAGACAAGGTCTTGGTCTGTTACCCAGGCTTGAGTACAGTGGTACAATCATAGCTCACTGCAGCATCCCAGACTCAAGTGTTCCTCCTGCCTCAGCCTCCCAAGTAGCTGGGACCACAGGTGTATCCCACCACACCCAGCTAATTATTTTAATTTTTTGTAGCAACAGAGTCTCACTATGTTGCCCAGGCTGTTCTTAAACTCCTGGGCTCAAAGGATTCTCCCACATCAGCCCCTGAAAAGGCTGGGATTACAGGTGTGAGCCATTGCACCTGGCCTCATTAAAAATGTTTAGAAACTAATAAGGTTAGTTGTGTTTATAGTCTACACTAGAACAATGTTAGCTGTACAGAGTCAGAAATAGAATAAAAGGATCCTTTTGTTTTATAACATATTTATAAAGCTGTGGAAAGTACAGTGGCTTGAGAGTAAGCGGATCTGAATTTATTCCTGACTCTAAAATCGATTCACGTATAGACTAGCATGATGGACTTTGGAAAGAATAGGTCCGATAACATGATAAGTTTCTAAAAGAGAAGCAAGTTGTGAAAGGCTTTTCTACATAGACTTAATTTAGAAAACGGACAATGGTGGGGACCCAACTCTGGCCTCCAGGGCTCACTGAATGGTTTCGCAATCTTCAGTAAATCTCTTAATCTTCAGAGCCTTGGCTTTTTTTTTTTTTTTTTTTTTTTTTTTTTTTAATCTATTAGATGGAATTATACCTACTTTGTCTCAGAGAACTGGTTACATGCATTAATAGATATTGGGGCCAGGCATAGTGACTCATACCTGTAATTCCAACACTTTGGGAGGCTGAGGAAGGAGAATCACTTGAGGCCAGAAGTTTGAGATCAGCCTGGGGAACGTAGCAAGACCCTGTCTCTACAAAAAAATTTAAAAATTAGCCAGACATGGTGGTGCACACCTGTAGTCCTAGCTGCTTGGAGACTGAGCATGTGGATCCCTTGAACCCAGGAGTTTGAGGTTGCAGTGAGCTATGATCACACCACTGTACACCAGCCTAGGTGACAGAGCGAGACCCTCTCTCTAAAATTAAACAAGTAAAAAAGATGTGAGCATGATTTGAGAACTAAAAAGAAAAACAAGGTACTGTTTTTTATTTCTTGTATTTTTAAGGGCAAGTAAAAACTACATCTTCTCTCTGCGCATTAGAATATAGTTTCGAAATTAACTGATGCCATATGTATATAAAGTGCTTTTAGCTCTTTAGAAAACATTTTATATTCATATAAACCCAAATGCAAAAATACACACAGACATAAATATATCAGCTAACAGAACCCTGTAATGTGCAGAGTATAGCACATTTTGGGTACTTAATCAGTTTTCACTGAAGGAATGAATAAAGCTAAAAGCAACAGAGGATCAACTTCTATTGTACTAAATCATGTTTTTAAAAATATATTAAAGCTAGTAATGTCTACAAATGACAAACAAATTTTAAATTTTCGTAGTTATATTTAAATTTCAAAGATTTATAATTTTATAAACAAAATTATAAACTCATCAGCTGATTTCAACCAAATATATTAGTTACTATTTAAAGTATCAAATGATAATCTTTTAAAAAGGAATTAAAAGAATTACTAAATATTAGAATTGCACATTACTTTTGCCATGTAAAAAAATACCCAGTTATGGAATCTGTCATTTCCTTCTGTTTCAGAGATTACATTTTATGGCTATCCTTTTACCTATCTAAAACCAGACAGGCCTCTGCCTGTGACCTTCAAAATGTATCACAGTTTCCTCTTGCACCTGGGCCATTATCAGACAAGTTCCACTTTATCTTGATTATAAGAACATGTATTCAGTAAATATTTCTCCATTTTATTAAGCATTTTAAGAAATAAAAAATGATGTCAGAGTTGCTTAACATAATAATGGCTGTTAAAGAACCTTACTAAGTACCAGACACTAGTCCAAGAGCTTTATATGCAATTAAATTAATATCCACAACAATCCTATCAGATATGTATGATGATTATCCTCATTATAGAGACAAGAACATGAGATGCAGAGAAGTTTAAAATCTTGCCTGAGGGCCGGGCGCGGTGGCTCAAGCCTGTAATCCTAGCACTTTGGGAGGCCGAGACGGGCGGATCACGAGGTCAGGAGATCGAGACCATCCTGGCTAACACGGTGAAACCCCATCTCTACTAAAAAAAAATACAAAAAACATTAGCCGGGCGAGGTGGCGGGCGCCTGTAGTCCCAGCTACACGGGAGGCTGAGGCAGGAGAATGGCGTAAACCCGGGAGGCAGAGCTTGCAGTGAGCTGAGATCCGGCCACTGCACTCCAGCCCGGGCGACAGAGCGAGACTCCGTCTCAACAAAAAAAAAAAAAAAAATCTTGCCTGAGGTCACACAGCTAATAAGTGATAGAGCCAAGATTTGAACTCAGGCAGGATAGCTCCAGAGCCAATGCTAAGCAATAGGCTTTATTGCTTCTCATCTAAAGGGCCTCATCTTCTTATTTGAATGTGTCATTCTTCACTTGCTTAAGGCCTACCCTACAAGGCTGGAATAAAAATCACATTTTACCAAACACACATTTGGAGACATTCTATACCAGGGGCTGGCAAACTTTTTCTGTAAAGGACCAGACAGTGAATATTTTAGTCTTTGCATGCCAGTAAGTCTCCGTTGCAAGCTCAAATACAGTGTTTTAGCACAAAAGTAGCCACAGACAAAGTAAACAAATGAAAATGGCTTTATTCCAATTAAAACTTTATTTACAAAAACAGGCCCTGGGTCAGACTTGTTCCATGGACCATAGTTTGCTAACTCCCACTCCACAGTCTTACTCTTTTTTTATTCATCCAAGTTACTTGGAGCTGTTCTGTGCACAGCTTTAGTTTAGTAGGAAATGGCTCCTATTCTTGCCTGCATGCACAGACAACTCTTAAAAGACTCCTTTTTCGTATGTTACTTATTCTATAGCTTTTACTTTGCCTTTCTACCCAATTCTCAGACCTGGGTTTAAACCTTGGGTGCCAATTTCTCCTTCTTTTTAGGAAGATCAATACTTTTTTTGTTACTGGAGCTTCTAAAAGAAATATTTAGATTTTTGTCATACATTTTTGTTCTCCAAATGTGAAAGAATGCCATTTTACTACCCTCAGTCTAATAATAATGATTCAGGAAATGACCATTAATTGGACATTAAACCCACCAGATAAAAAGATACTGGAAAAGAGGATATTCGTTGGTCCTGAAGTATTACCCACAAATGAATCTACTTACTACAAAGAGAAAATATACCTGTCAGTATAAGAGCTAGAGGACACCACTTTAATTAAATGGTCAAAAGCAAAGTCATCAATAATGGAATAAACTGGAATTATGTGCCTCCATTTGTAATATAACGGGAAGGACATTACATTACCTATGTAATATTTTTGCCTGAAATCTTTAACCTAAATCCAATCATGAGGAAATAATCTGACAAATTGAAATTATAGGACATTCTGTTATACAATTGGACCTAGACTCTGAACAAAACAAAGAAACAAGGTAAAGCCTGTTCAAGATTATAGGAGAAAAAATATATGACACCAAAATGCAATGGATGAAACTTAATTGGATCTTGGACCTAAAAAAATTGAAAGACATTTTTGGGACTTGGAATGTATATTAGATAATATTATTGAATCAATACAAAATTTCTTTTGGAGATTACAGAAAAGTTAATCGACTATTTCTGCCCTCAAAGAACTCATCATCATTGGGGAAAAACAGACCAATAAGCAAAGAGTAAAACTAGAACATCTTTGAATTTCTCTCTCTAGATAACCATTATTTAAATTGATCCATAAAAACAGACTTCACAGTGAGTTCACACAATTATTAGACTCCACAATAAGGCACGTAGTTCCCAAAACCCAAGTTTGGACCCAGCTACTATCCATTTGACATACATAGTGTAATAGAAAAGATAAGAAAAATACCAAAATCATACTCTGCCCTGAATTTTATTTAAATTCTGTATGGGATTGGAAATGAAATACCAAGGAGATGCCTCCCTGTCACCAAAAATGAACAGAGACAACACAGTATGACAAAGCTTCAAAGAAGCAAGGACATTTAGAAACAGACCTTGAATAAAAGGAAGGAGGATTTCAACAGGCAGAAATGGGAGGAGAAGCATTCCAAAAGCATAGAGGCAAGAAAGAGGAGGCCAGTTCCTGAAAGCAAAAGCAATGCAATTTTCTTGGGGCACAAAAGACAGAAAAGTAGGTAAAAGCCACTTATGTGGAGATCTTTGAATGCCAGGCTGAGAAGCAAACATTCAATTCAATCACCAATGTTTTTAAATGGGATAATACTTTGAGTTATAAGTTTAAGATAATTAATCTAGAGAAAGTATACTGATGGAAGCAGATAAAAACTAAAACTAGGGAAAAAGTATTAGGTGATGGATTAGTCTTTCTCTTGCTACCATAACAAAATAACCCAGATTGGACTGTGCAGAATGGCTCATGCCTGCAATCCCAGCAATTTGGGAGGCCGAGGTGGGCAGATCACTTGAGGTCAGGAGTTCGAGACCAGCTTGGCCAACATGGTGAAACCCCACGCTTCTAACAAAAATTAGCCGGGTGTAGTGGTGTGAGCCTGTAATCCCAGTGACTCAGGAGGCTGAGGCAGAAGAACTGCTTGCACCCAGGAGGCAAAGGCTCCATCTCAAAATAAAATAAAATACAATAACCCAGAGTGGGTAGTTTAAACAAGAGAAATTTATTTTCTCAAAGTTTGGGAGCCTAGAAGTCTGAGATGAGGGTGCCAGCATGGTTGGGTTCTGGCAAGGGCTCTCTTCTTGGCTTGCAAATGGTTGTCTTCTGGCTGTTTCCTCATACGGTGGAAACAGAGCGCTTCTGGTACTTTCCCTATAAGGACACCAGCCCTTTTGGGTTAGGGTTTCATCCTTATGAACTTGTTTAACTTTAATTGCCCTCATCTTACTAAAGACCCTACTTCCAACACAGTCACATAGGGGAGTAGAGGTTCAACATGTGAACTTTGGGGGAACATAACTTAGTCCACAGCAAGTGGTTACTTTTACTAAATACTACAGAGGAATATAATTATCCAAATTTGGATGATAACAGTGGGAATAGAAAGAAAAGGCAGATGCTAGAGATAGATTTAAGCCATAGGATTTAGTAAATAGAAGTGAGAGAAGAGGGTGGAACAGCAAGGAAAGGAAGAAAAAGCCAAAACTAACTTCAAAATTCTCAGTTAGCATGACCCCTTGCTACTAGAAGCCGAGAATGAAGTAGGAAGAAAGCGAAGCTGGGTGTGCGTAGGGCTGGCTTCACAGGCATAAGACCCGTTCAGTCCAACGGCACCCCGCTCCCAGAACGGAGCCGTGTGTGGTTTAATGCTCTGCTGTCCCTGTCTTGAAATTCTTAATAATTGCATCCTTTAACTTATGTTTTATAACTGAAGCTCAATGAGACAATGGAGCATGTGAATGAGCAGAGGAGATACGTACAAATATGTGTCTGCTGTTCTTTGCTGCCCTATGTGCCCTTAGCATTTATATGGCCCATGAGCACAGAATTCTGGTGGACCTACAACATGTGAAGTTCAATGACACTTGAAGCAAGTAAAAGGCAAGCACATGGCCTGGCGCAGAGGCTCACGCCTGTAATTCCAGCACTGTGGGAGGCCAAGGTGGGCGGATCACTTGAGGTCAGGAGTTTGAGACAAGCCTGGCTAGCATGGTGAAACCCCATCTCTAATAAAAATACAAAAAAAAAAAAAAAAAAAAAATTAGCCCGGCGTGGTGGTGGGCTTCTGTAATCCCAGCTGCTTGGGAGGCTGAGGCAGGAGAACCGCTTGAACCCAGCAGGCATAGGTTGCAGTGAGGAAAGACTGATTGCGCCACTGCATTCCAGACAGAGTGAGGCTCCGTCTCAAAAAAAAAAAAAAAAAAAAAAAAGACAAGCATATTATGTATATGCTTGAGTAAGAGGAGGGACTGACAGCTCTAAGAGGCCAAACTTTCCCTTTAAACCAGAACTTACTTCAAACACAGAAAGAAGACAATGG
Source organism: Macaca nemestrina (assembly GCF_043159975.1). Classification (NCBI taxonomy): domain Eukaryota; kingdom Metazoa; phylum Chordata; class Mammalia; order Primates; family Cercopithecidae; genus Macaca; species Macaca nemestrina. Next base: position 77,214,494 of record NC_092135.1, on the reverse strand, counting down.
CATTCTAAGAAACATGAATGACCAAAGAACACTGTTATATCATTTCCTATTTATGTTAATTTTCTTACTAGTCACCCTCTTAAGCTGAAAATAAGGACGTAAAAGAAAGGAGATTATAGAAGATACTTACAGAAACAAAAGAAAAAGGGAAAACAGGTAACCTGTAGTTCTTTTTCTTTTCAGTCCTTCGTAACTAATCAGCAAGTCAAAGGCATACAGTGCCTTAATACACAGGATGTATGTGTATTAAGAAGTGAAATAGTCCAGGTGCAGTGGCTTACCCCTGTAATCTCAGTACTTTGGGAGGCTGGGGCAGGTGGATCACTTGAGGTCAGGAGCTCAAGACCAGCCTGGCCAACATGGTAAAACCCCAGTACAAAAATTAGCTGGGTGTGGTGGTGCACACCTGTAATTCCAGCTACTCAGGAGGCTGAGGCACGAGAATTTCTTGAACCCAGAAGCTGGGAGGAGGAGGCTGCGGTGAGCAACGATGGTGCCCCTGCAGTCCAGCCTAAGTGACAGAGTGAGACTCTGTCTCAAAAAGAAAAAAAAAAAAAGCAAAATCAAAATTGAGTTAGGTTTGTGTAATGTTTTCTCTGTTCTGGTAATAACAAAGTACATATACGCATGTACACTGAATTGCAAAATTTCTGTGATTCTGCATACATTAAATGTTCTATTTGTGTTTGAAACTGGCACTGCACACATAAAAGTCAGTGGTAAAATGCTAATCATTAAACATTTTAATTTGTCTTTACCTAGGATGACATTAAAGATCAAATTAAAACACTATGATAAGTACAAAGAGAGACCACGGCATAAAGGAAAAAGCTTTTTATTTCAGTACCTTGAATGGCACTTTTTCCCTGCTTTTCAGCAAGGGTCTCCTCACTTTTCATTTGCGTGAGGTTCCACAAATTATGTACCTGACCCTCATTGTGTGTGTGTCTACGTGAAAGCGAAAAAGAGAGGAGTAGAAAGGGAAGGCACACATGCAAGAGTTTCAACTCAGAAGACATATGTAAACGTACCATGTGCCAGGCATGTGGCCCTGTACCAGACACTGACAAGCTACAAAACTAAAGAAGACGGATTGCACTTTGGCTAGTGGAGAATGATGAGTCAAATTTGGGACTTGCTGAGTTTAAAATAACAGCAGAACTTTCAGATGAAAATATCTAAAAAATAGCTGAACATGTGTGTGTGGTACAGCTAAAAGAAATTTGAAAGTGAATTGCATAGAACTGTAGTAGTAAATATTTCCATAACAACAAAAATATGAAAAACATGAGAATGAACTTTAAAATAAATATGTATCATTTATATGAGGAAAATGAAAAGCACTTCTGAAGGACATCAAAGAAGATTTGAACAAATCAAAAGCATATTGTGTTCTTAGACTGGAAGATTCAGCATCATAAGAATGTCAATTCTTCCTAAGTTATTCTGTAAATTTAACCTGATCCCCATAAACGTAACAATAAGAATTTTTAAAATTTGGAAGTAGACAAGCTGATTCCAAAGTTTATACATAAAAATATATAAATAATAATCAAAAATTTCAAAGGAGAGATGAGGGACTTCCTATTCTATAACAGAAAGGCTACAGTCATTAAAATAGTTCGGAGCATGTTCATTAATAAAAGAGAACGTCCAGAAGAAGACCACAAAACATACAAGGAGATGATACAAGTGCTACTTTTATAGTACTTCAAATTGAGGACGAAGTAAAATTATTCAGCAAATGATATTCAGACAAATGGATAGCAAGCTGGAAAAAAAAATTGGATTCCTACCTTACACTTTACATATAAATAAATTCCAGATGGATCAAAGATTTAGACACAAAAATGAATCCAAAGTACCAGAAGAAAATATGGAATCATTTTACATTAAATAATATCAGCATGGGAAGGGCTTCTGAGGATAACATAAAACTCAGAAGCTATTAAAGATTGGTAAATTTGACCACATAATAATCACAAAAATTCTGCAGGCAAATTAGCAAAATAAAACCATCCTATATAAACTAAAAACTAAGAAATAATATATACACCATATATCAGAAGCAAATTGCTATAAATTTTATTTTTTTGAGACGGAGTCTTGTGCTTGTCACCCCGGCTGGAGGGCAATGCGTGATCTCAGCTCACTGCAACCTCTGCCTCCCAGGTCCAGATGATTCTCCTGTCTCAGCCTCCTGAGTAGCTGGGATTACAGGCACCTACCACCATGCCTGGCTAATTTTTTGTATTTTTAGTAGAGATGGGGTTTCACCATGTTGGCCAGGCTGGTCTCAAACTCCTGACCTCAGGTGATCCACCCGCCTCAGCCTCCCAAAGTGCTGGGATTACAGGCATAAGCCACCGCATCTGGCCTATAAATTATTTTTAAAAGACTAACTATTCAATGTAAAATATGAGTGAGGAGCTAAATAATATTTTGAAAATAGTTTATTAAAAAGGAAGTACAGGTGGCTTTTAAACATATATATGAAGATATCAGTCCTCACGATACTACACTGAGATGCTATCTTTCACCTATTGGACTGGCAAAAACCAAAATATTTTATAACACAGTAATGAAGTATTACTGGAGAGGTTGTAAATTGGTACAACCTCAACAAAAGGCAATTTCACAATATCAATCAAAATAACAAATGCAACTACTTTTTGAATTAGTAGTTCTAGTCCTAAGTACCTATCCTGTAAGTACAAAATGATTGTTTAAGATAGATTATAAGAGACTCTGAAGCAGAGTAGATGTTTATCATTAGATGACTGGTTAAAAAAATCATGACATGTTCAAACAATGAAATACAATACTAGTAGGAAAAGATCTTCAAAATCTATTGTTTTTCTGGGGTGTTTTGATTTTATTTTTGTGTTTGCTGTTTTAAAAAATTGGTTTTTATTTTTGAGACAGAATTTTGCTCTGTTGCCCAGGCTGGAGTGCAGTGGCGTGATCATGGCTCACTGTGGCCTCAACCCCTCAGACTCAAGCCATCCTACAACCTCACCCTCTCAAGTAGCTGAGACTGCAAGCATATGTCACCACGCCTGGTAAAAAAATTTTTTTTTTGTAGAGACAAGGTCTCACTAATTGCTCAGGCTGGTCTTGACCTCCTAGGCTCAAGCGATCCTCCTACCTCAGGCTCCCGAAGTGCTGGGATTACAGGCATGAGCCACCATGCCTGGCCCCAAATCTATTTGTTAAGTAAAAAAACGTAATGTGTAGAATAGTACATAGAATTGTAATATTTGTGTGGGGAAATTATACACATATACATACATATGTATGTACTCAGATGTTTGTAAATGGATAGAATATTCTTTTGAAGATTTGATCTTTATTTTAAAATTGCCAGGAGTGGTAAAATATATAGACACAGAATTGAAAGAGAGAAAAACAAATTGCTTATGTAATTGCCATAAAAATCAGAGAATGTTATCTATAGCCATTGTGATAATTTATTTCTAGATGTATCCTGCTTTTAAGATACTTCTAATTCTGTTAAATAATATCCTATCTTTTTCAGATGCCATTAACTGAGGATTTTAATTGAGGATCCAAATATTTTCATTTGACTTTGTAGGTTAATTTGTATATTCAAACTTGACAATTTAACACATTTTAAACTTAAGAGCTTTTGAAAGAAGGGATTGACTAAATATCTTAACTACCTTTTTATTTTTTCCTGAGACAGAGTCTCTCTCTGTTATCCAGGCTGGAGTTCAGTGGTGCGATCTTGACTCACTGCAACCTCCGCCTCCCAGGTTCATGTGATCCTCCTGCCTCAGTCTCCTGAGTAGTTGGGATTACAGGCCTGCACAACAATGCCTGGCTAATTTTTGTATTTTTAGTAGAGACAGCATTTTGCCATATTGACCAGGATGGTCTCGAACTCCTGACCTCAAATGACTCACCCGCCTCAGCCTCCCAAAGTGCTGGGATTACAGGCGTGAGCCACCACACCCAGCCAATATCAATATTTTCATTTAAGCTAAAGATTAACAGGGTAATAATAAACATTTTCCATTTTTATTGGTAGATTCAATGTAGTTCAGAATTTGTATTGTAAAAATTTCTTTTTTTAACTTTTATTTTAAGTTCGGGGGTACATGCGCAGGCTTGTTATATAGGTAAACTTGTGTCATGGGGGTTTCTTGTACAGATTATTTCATCACCCAGGTATTAAGTCTAATGGCAATTAGTTATTTATCCTGATCATCCTGATCCTCTCCCTACTCCCACCCTCCACCTTCCACTAGGCTTCAGTATCTGTTGTTCCCCTGTATGTGCCCATGTGTTCTCATCATTTAGCTTCCACTTATAAGTGAAAACATGTGGTATTTGGTTTTCTGTCCCTGCATTAGTTTGCTAAGGATAAAGGCCTCCAGCTTCATCCATGTTCCTGCAAAGGACATGATCTTGTTCTTTTTTATGATTACATAGTATTCCATGGTATGTATGTATTATATTTTATTTATCCAGTCTACCATTGATGGGCAGTTAGGTCGATTCTGTGTCTTTGCTATTGTGAATAGTTGTAAATGCATAGCTGATTCTTAGATGGTTCCACAAAAGACTATTACTAATAGTGGTAGTTGGCTCCTAGGAGAGAAACTGGATGGCCCAGGGTCAGGGAAAAAAAAAGAGACTTATTTGTCACTGTATATTATTTTGTGGTTTTGAATTTAATATTATGTACATATAGTACTCAAAAAAAAATAGATGAAGAGACTCAGTATTTAAAAACACTGAGGCATTGAGATAGATGAGGTCTCTGAGTATGAGGATATTGGCAGAAAAGGGCCAAGGACTGACAAATGTCTCTATTTGAAGAAGGAAAAAAATGTCAGCTAGACACCATTACCAGGGAAATAGACTGAGAAGTGAAAAACAGGATAAAACAGTGTCATGGACATTGAAAGAGAAGAGTTTTGAGAAGAAAATCAAGGGTTCCAAAAGAAATGATAAATACCTTTAGCTGTAAAATAATTATAAAACTTTGTATATCAATATCTGCAAAAAAGTATGGCGAAATTTTTTAAAAGTCAATATACTTAGTACAAAAACAACTAATATAAATCGAAGGAAAAAACCCAACATTGTAACAGAAAAATTATCAAAGGGCATGAAGGAACAATTCACCAAGAAAATACAATTGCCAATAAACATATTATTTTATCATTCAGGAAATGCAAATTTAAAAAGAAGAAATCTTTGCTTATATATTTAGAAAAAAAATTGTAATGCAGTTCTCAATGCCAATGGGAACATCAATTGGGACATATATTTGGAAATTTGTTAGTATGTGTCAAGAGACCTTATAATTGTTCTATCTTAAATTTTTTTTTGAGAAAGAGTCTTACTCTGTCATCCAGGCTTGAGTGCAGTGGCGCCATCTTGGCTTACTGCAACCGTTGCAGGCTGGGTTCAAGCAATTCTCGTGCCTCAGACTTCCCAGTAGCTGAGATTATAGGCGTGTGCCACCACGCCTAGCTACTTTTTGTATTTTTAGTAGAGATGGGGTTTTGCCATGTTGGCCAGGCTGGTCTCGAACTCCTGGCCTCAAGTGATCCACCCGCTTCAGCCTCCCAAAGTGCTGGGATCACAGGTATGAGCCCACAGTGCCTAGCCTGTTCTTTCTTAAATTTAACACTGTATTTTTTATTTCCAGGAATTTGTACCAAGGAAATAATCAGAATTGTCTAATATTATATGTGAAATGTTCATTATAGCATTATATCTAATAGCAAAACAAAAGTCAATTGCAATGCTAATCAATAGGTTTTAAAAAAGTGGTTCATTCATAGGATAAAACACTATATAGTCATTAAAATGATATATCCAAATATCATCTTATTATGCAGAACAATGCACATGGTACAGATTAAATGTTAAAAGCAGGCTGTAACATTCTATATAGGGTAAGAAACAATTTTCTAAAAATGTACACATGTGCATAGTGCACACCTTTTTATGGTTTTTGTTTTTAGAGTCAGAGTCTTGCTCTTTTACCCAGGTTGGAGTGCAGTGGTGTTATCTTTTCAAATATTCTAAAATGTCTGTATTATGAGATCACTGGTGGGTTTTCTTTTCCTTACACTTTTCAGAATGGTTGAAATCATCTGCAATGAAAGGTATGTATTTTATAATGAAGAAAGTGATAAATATTATAGAAGCAAAAGGGCAGAAAGAAATACATGGTCACCAATTGGATAAGTCACCTTTTGGGATGCCCAATTAGCCCACACTCCTCATCCCTGAGAACACCCTCCCAAACCCTGCTCCTTTGCCTGGTATACCCTCTCTCGTAATGGGACTGTCATTCACTCAGTCCACCACCTCTCACATCTGTCTGCCTCCTTAGTTCAGATTCTTATCCTCTTTCACTCAGAAGTTCAAGTTTCCTACATCATCTTCTACCTTCAGTCTTACAGCCTTCCAATCCAGCTTCCATCTACTTGCAAGGAAGTGTGTTATTTGCAAATTACTAATGTATTAAGAAGGACAAAAACGAGGAGGAAAACCTTGTTAGCACCTTGCGTAGTGCCTATAGGTTTAAGTCCAAATTCCTTCGATAAGTTCAGTGTCTTCTGTTATTTTGCATTGCCTTTCATTCTAGCTGTGAAGCCCAGCTCAGTTCCTATGTTCTAGACATACTGAACTATTTGCAGTGCCCTTAACAGACCTGGTTGCTTTATGTCTCTGCACCTTTGGTCATGTACTTCCTCTGCCACTAATGATGCCATAGCCTGCTTCCATCCACCTGATCAACACACATTGTCTTTCTAAAAGACTCAAGTGTAAAGCCATTCATGACTTCCCTGGGTAGAGGTAACTGCTCCCTCATTTGTGGTTCTACTTTTTTCCTTTAGAGCTTTATATCACATAGTTTGTGCACATCTCCTTTGATAAATAGACTGAACAACATTTGACATCAGACAATGTCCTTTTCAGCCCCAGGATCTAGTTTAGAGAATAGTGAAAACCTAGTAACTATTTGTTGATTAAAAGAAAAAGGGAATGAGTGGTTAACAGTATCAAGTACTATAAAGAGAGAAGAGAGGGAAAAAATCACTGAATATGATAATTAAGTAGTCATTGTTAACTTTGAAAGAACTATATCAGTTGATTTAGTGGGGAGGCTGCAAGTAGTGAATGAACGGTGAACAAGTAATCATTTCAATTCTAGATATTTTTCACTCACAAGAAAGCTGTCACTGAATGGAAGGAAAAAGAAGATAATAGCTTGAAAGAATATCTGAATTTTGGTTTTTATAAATAACAGAAACATAAATATTTTGTAGCTACAGAAAAAGAAATTACTCACAGGACAATCCTGATGTCACATGGCAAGATTAATTTTACAGGAAGATCTTAAAGCATGCACATTGCAAGTGCTTCCACAATTTATGCATTTCATTTATTATTAATAACTAGGATGAGAAACTCCTGCTGGCTCTGCATTTTCCCACCCCCTCCTCCACATCCCTAAGAGGAAAAAATATTAGTCAGATCAACCTCAGATTTTCTGGTTCAGCATTAGTGTGCATGAGTCTATGGATTTTGTCTTCTGCCCACCTGCTTGGTGAGCTGCTAGGCCTGTGACGCAAATGGGCTTTCTCTTTCTCTCTTCCTATTAATTTGATAAGACTGTTTGCATATTTCTTAACATTTCTTATATTTTATCTGCTTGTCTTCTGGGCTGCATTTTGTATCATTTCTTCAGATGGGTACTCGAATTTGCCAATATTTTTATTTAGCTCTTCCTAATAAGTGCTTTAACCAATCAATTGAAATTTTTTACTTCAACAATTCTATTTTTTTTAATTTCTCAAAGTTTTATTTGGTTTGTCTTCAAATTTGCCTGGTCTTACAGAAGAGCCTGTTATTGTTTGCTTAATTTTTGTGTTTCCATCTTTTAAAACATTAAACATTTCATATAATTTGTTTCATATTCTTTGATCATTCCAGTATGTGAAACTCCGATTGAACAAAATGTGATATTGGTTGTTTCTGCTACTTTCATGAATTTGCTTGTTTATATTTTTTATAACCCTTGATTATGAAGTCCCATTTAATTGATTTTAATCTGTGGGAATCCTGGAGTCCTAACCTGAAGATGTGTTTCCCCAAAACTCATCTTCTGTACGGAGCCCCATGCCCCACTAGTAATCTGGAACCACCATAACTCCTTTCCAGGTTTCTGGCTTTGTGAGAGCTACTCTTCATCAGTTCTCCAACTTGCCCCAGGACCCTTTCTCTGGGTCAGTCTGACCTGGTGACTTACAGCCCACTGCTTTGCTTTCATTCCCCCCAAATCCTGTGAGCCTAGAAGTGCATGGCATTATTGTTTTGTAGCAAAATAAGGTCTTTCTCCCATTTTCTTGTGAACCTCTTTCAATCAAACTTCCTCTCCCATCATTCCATCAAAACTGCTTTTCCTAAAGTCACCAATAATCTCCAAGAGCAAGGGTGACTTTTCCACTTCATCTTACTTCTTGTCTCAGTCTGTTTGTTCTGCCATAATAGAATACCTGACACTGAGTAATTTATAAGTAACAGAAATTTATTTCTCACGGTCCTGGAGACTGGGAAGTCCGAGATCAAGGCACTGACAGGTTCATTGCCTGATGAAGGCCTATTTCTCATAGATGACACCAACTATGCCCTTATGCCCTCATAAGGTCAAAGTATGGAAGCACAAACCAGACCAAATTCCCTCCCTTGAGCCCTTTTATAAGGACACTAATCCATTCATGAAGGCAGAGCGCTCATGGGCTAATCACTTCCTGAAGGTCCCACCTCTTAATAATGTTGCATTGGGGATTAAGTTTCAACATGAGTTTTGGGAGGAACACAAATATTCAAACCATAGAATCCTTGCTGTGATGATATTTTTAATTGTTTTATTTTTAATTTTTGTGGGTACATAGTAGATGTATATATTTATGGGGTTCATGAGATGTTTTGATCAAGCATGCAATGCATAATAATCACGTAATGAAAAATGGTGTATCTATCCTCTCAAGTATTTATTCTTTGTGTTATAAACAATCCAATTAGGCTCTCCTAGTTATTTTAAAATGTAAAACTATTATTGACTGTACTCACCCTGTTGTGTTATCAATACTAGGTCTCACTTATTCATTCTATTTTTTTGTATCCATTAACCATCCCCACCTCCCGCCTACCACCCTACTACCCTTCCCAAACTCTGGTAACCATCCTACTCTCTATCTCTGTGGATTCAACTATTTTGATTTTTGGATCCCACAAATAAATGAGGACATGCAATGTTTATCCTTCTGTACTTGGCTTATTTCACTTAACGTAATGACCTCCAGTTCTACCCATGTTGTTGCAGATGACTGAATCTCATTCTTTATATAGCTGAATAGTACTCCATTATGTATAAATGCTACATTTTCTTTATCCATTCATCTGTTGATGGACACTCATGTTGCTTCCAAATCTTGGCTATTGTGAATAGTGCCTCAACAAACATGGGAGTGCAGATATCTCTTCAATATACTGAGTCCCTTTCTTATGGGTATATATAGCAGTGGGATCGCTAGATTATATGATAGCTCTATTTTTAGTTTTTTGAAGAACCTCCAAACTGTTTTATGTAGTAGTTGTATGAATTTACATTCCCACCAACAGTATACGAGGATTTCCTTTTCTCCACATCCTCACCAGCATTTGTTATTGCCTGTCTTTGGATATAAGCCATTTTAACTGGGATGGGATAACATCTCATTATAGTTTTGATTTGCATTTCTCTGATGATTAATGATGTTGAGCATCTTTTCATATGTCTGTTTGCCATTTGTATGTCTCCTTTTGAGAAATATCTATTCAAATCTTTTCCCCATTTTTTAATCAGAGGATTAGATTTTTTTCCTATAGAGTTGTTTGAGTTCCTTATATATTCTGATTATTTAATCCCTTGTCAGAGGAATAGTTTGCAAATATTTTATCCTATTCTGTGGGTTGTCAGTTCACTTTGTTCATTGTTTCTTTTGCCATGCAGAAGATTTTTAACTTGATGTGATACCATTTGTCAATTTTTGCTTTGGTTGTCTATGTTCGTTGAATATTACTTAAGAAATCTTTGCATAGGCTGATGGCTTGGAGGGTTTCCCCAACGTTTTCATGTAGTAGTTTCATAGTTTAAGATCTTAAATTTTAGTGTTTTTGTTTTTGTTTTTGTTTTGTTTTGTTCTGTTTTGTTTTGTTTGAGTCGGAGTCTCACTCTGTCACCCAGGCTGAAGTGAGTGCAGTGGCACTCAGCACACTGCAACCTCCACCTCCCAGATTCAAGCGATTCTCCTGCCTCAGCCTCCCGAGTAGCTGGGACTACAGGTGCATGCCACCACACCCAGCTAAGTTTTGTATTTTTAGTAAAGACAGGGTTTCACCAAGTTGGCCAGGATAGTCTCAATCTTCTGACCTTGTTATCCGCCCACCTCGGCCTCCCAAGGTACTGGTATTACAAGCGTGAGCCACCATGACAGCCAGATTTAAGTCTTTAATCCATGTTGATTTGATTTTTTTTTTTTTTTTTTTTTTTTTGAGATGGAGTCTCGCTCTGTCAGCCAGGCTAGAATGCAGTGGCACAATCTTGGCTCACCACAACCTCTGCCTCTTGGGTTCATGCAATTCTCCTGCCTTATCCTCCTGAATAGCTGGAATTACAGATGTCACCACCAGGCCCAGCTAATTTTTGTATTTTTAGTAGAGAGGGTTTTGCCATGTTGGTCAGGCTGGTCTCGAACTCCTGACCTCAAGTGATCCACACACCTCAGCATCCCAAAATGCTAGAATTACAGGCATGAGCCACCACGCCTGGCCTGATTTGATTTTTGTATATGGAGAGAGATAAGGGTCTAGTTTCATTCTTCTGAATATGGATATCCAGTTTTCCCACCACCATTTGTTGAAGAGTCGTTTCCCCAATGTATGTTCTTGGCACCTTTCTCAAAAATGATTTCATTGTAGGTAAATGGATTTGTTTCTGGGTTCTCTATTCTGTTCCATTGGTCTATGTGTCTGTTTTCATGCCAGTAACATGCCATTTTGGTTACTATACCTCTGCAGTATAATTTGAAATCAGATAATGTGATTCTTCCAGTTTTGTTATGTTTATTTAGGATAGCTTTGGGTATTTTGGGTCTTTTGTGGTTCCATATAAATTTTAGGATAGTTTTTTCTATTTCTGTGAAGAATGTCATTGGTATATTGATAGGAATTGCATTGAATCTATAGATTGCTTTGAGTAGTATGGACATTTTAACAATATTGATTCTTCCAATCTTTGAACATGGAATATTTTTCCATTTTTTTGGTGTCTAAAACACTAATGAAGGAAATTGAAGAGCACACCAAAAATAGTGGTTAGTGTTTTCATTATAAAGATCTTTCACTTCTTTGATTAATTCATAGGCATTTAATTTTATTTGTGGCTATCATAAATGGGATTACTTTTTAATTTATTTTTCAGATTGTTCATTGTTGGTATATAGAAATGTTATTAATTTTTTGTGTTGCTTTTGTATCCTGCAACTTTACTGAATTTGTTTATCAGTTCTAATAACTTTTTGGTGGATTCCTCAGGTTTTTCCAAATATGAGATCATACCATCTGTAAACAAGGATAGTTTGATGTCTTGCTTTCCAATTTGGATGGCCTTTATATCTTTCTCTTGTCTGATTGCTCTAGCTAGGACTTCCAATACTATGTTGAATAACAGTGGTGACAGTGGGCATCCTTGTCCTGTTCCAGATCTTAGAGAAAAAGCTTTCAGTTTTTCCTTTCTGTATGATACTAGCTATGGGTCTGTTGTATACGGCTTTTATTATGTTGAGGTATGTATTCTCCTTTTTTTTTTTGAAACAGAGTCTCACTCTGTCACCCAGAATGGAGTGCAGTGATGCTATCCTGGCTCAGTGCAACCTCTGCCTTCTGGGTTCAAGCAACTTTCCTGCCTCAGCCTCCCAGGTAGCTGGGATTACAGGCTTTTAGCTGGGATTACAGGCCAGTTTTTTAGGGCTTTTATCATGAAAGGGTATTGAATTTTATCAAATGCTTTTTCAGCATCAATTGAAATGATCATATGACTTTTGTCCTTCATTCTGTCGATATGCTGTATCATACTGATTGATTTGCATATGTTGAACAATCCTTGCATCCCAGGGATAAATCCTATTTGATCATGATGAATGAGTATTATTGAATTTCATTTGTTCATATTTTCTTGAGGATTTTTGCGTCAATATTCATCAGAGATGTAAGCCTGTAGTTTTCTTTTTTTAATGTGTCTTTGTCTGGTTTTGGTATCAGTACAACACTGGCCTCATAGAATGGGTTTGGAAGTATTTCCTCCTGCTCTGTTTGTCTGAATAGTTTGAGTAGGATTGATATTAGTTATCCTTAAAATGTTTGGTAAAATTCAGCAGCAAAGCCATCAGGTCCTGGGTTTTCCTAACTTGGAGACTTTTATTATGGCTTTGATCTCATTACTTCCTATTGGTCTGTTTAGATTTTGGATTTTTCATGGTTCAATCAAGGTTGTAGGTGTCCAGGAATTTGTCAATTTCTTCCAGATTTTCCAATTTATAGTCATATAGTTGCGAATGGTAGCCACGAATGATCCTTTGAATTACTGTGGTATCAGTTGTAATGCCTCCTTTTCCATCTCTGATTTTATTTATCTGGATCTTCTGTCTTTTCTACTTAGCTAGTCTGGCTAAAGGTTCATCAATTTTCTTTAACTTTTCAAGAAACTAGCTTTTTGTTTCATTAATTTTTTTGTATTGTTTTCTGCATTTTAATTTCATTTATTTCTGCTCTGGTCTTTATTATTTTTTTTTTATTATTATTTATTTTCTTTTACTTTTTGGGATTTTTGTTTGTTTTACTTTTCAAATAAATTCGATTGTTTATTTGAAGTTTTTCTTATTTTTTATGTAGGCACTTATAGCTATAAACTTTCCTCTCAGTAGTACTTTTGCTGTATCTATAGGTTTTGGTATGTTATGTTTTCATTATCATTTGTCTTAAGAAATTTTTCAATTTCCTTCTTAATTTCTTCATTGACCCACCGGTCATTCAGGCACATACTGTTTAATTTCCATGAAATTGTGCAGTTTCCAAATTCATTTTATTATTGATTTCTAGTTTTATTCCATTGGGATGAGAAAAGATGCTTGATATTATCTCAGCATTATTGAATGTTTTAAGACTTGTTTTGTGATCTATCTTTGAGAATAATCCATGTGCTGAGGAAAAGAATGTGTATTCTGTAGCCATTGGATGAAATGTTCTGTAAATATCTGTTAGGTCCATTTGGTCTGTAGTGCTGATTAAGTCCAAGTTTCTTTGTTGATTTTCTGTCTGGAAGATATGTTCAATGGTGAAAGTGGGGTGTTGAAGTCTCCAGTTATTATTGTATTGGGGTCTATCTGTCTCTTTCACTCTAATAATATTTGTCTTATATAGCTGGGCACTTCAGTATTGGGTGCATGTATATTTAAAATTGTTATATCCTCTTGCTGAATTGACCCCTTTGCCTCTTCTGTGACCTTCTTTGCCTCTTCTGATAATTTTTGTCTTGAAATCTGTTTTGTCTGATTTAAGTATTGCTACCCCTGCTCTGTTTTGGTTTCCATTGGCATGGAATATCTTTTTCTATCCCTTTATTTTCAGTCTGTGTGTGTCTTTATGGGTGAAGTGTGTTTATTATAAATAATAGATCATTGATCTTGTTTTTTTAAATTCATTCAGCTCATCTATGTCTTTTGATTGGAGAGTTTAATCCATTTACATTCAATGTTATTATTGATAAGTAAGTGATTTGTTTTCTAGAAGTTTCTTGGTCTTCTCTTCCTTCTTTCTTTCCTTTCTGTCTTCCTTTTAGTGAAGGTGATACTGTTTGGTTATATGACTTAGTTTCCTGCTTTTTACTTTTTGTGTATTTGTGGTATGATTTTGGTTTGAAGTTACCATGAGGCTTGCAAATACTATCTTATAACCTATTATTTTAAGCTAACAACAACTTAACACTGTGATATGGTTTGACTGTGTCCCCACCCAAATCTTATCTTGAAGTGTAGGTCCCATAATCTTCACATGTCATGGGAGGAACGTGGTGGTAGGTAATTGAATCATGGGGGTGGGTTTTCCCGGGCTGTTCTCATGATAGTGAATAAGTCTCACGAGATCTGATGGTTTTATAAAGGGGAGTTCCCCTGCACATGCTGTCTTGTACGTGCACCATGTAAGACATGACTTTGCTCCTCCTTCACCTTCCACTATAATGTGAGGTCTCTCCAGCCATGTTTAACTGTGAGTCTATTAAATATCTTTTTCTCTATAAATTACCCAGTCTTGGGTATTTCTTTATAGCAGTATGAAAATGGACTAATACACAATGTTTGCATAAACAAACAAACAAAGCAGCAAGCAAAAGGAAAACAACACTCTATACATTAACTTTATCCCCCTGCTTTATAACTTGTTGTTACTATTTATATCTTATTGTACTCTCTATGTCTTGAAAAATTGTTGCAGTTCTTATTTTTCACTGGTTCATTGTTCAGTCTTTTTACCTATGATAAAAATATTTTACATACCACAGTCATAGTGTGATAGTATTTTGTACTTTTCTGTGTACTTACTATTACCACTGAGTTTTGTACTTTCAGATGATTTCTTCTTACTTATTACTGTCCTTTTCTTTCTGATCCAAAAGCTCCCTTTGGCATTGCTTATAGGACAGGTCTGGTATTGATGAAATGTCTCAGCTTTTGTTTGTCTGGGAAAGTGATTATTTCTTCTTCATGTTTGAAGGGTAATTTCAGCAGATGTACTTACTATTCTAGGTTAAAGGATTTTTCCTTTAGCACTTTAAACATGTCATGCCACTCTCTCCTGGCTTATAAGGTTTCTACTGAAAAGTCTGCTGCCAGATGTATTGGACCTACATTGTATGTGATTTGTTTAGTTTCTCTTATGCCTTTTAGGATCCTTTCTTTATCCATGACCTTTGGGAGCTTATTTATTTAAGTGCCTTGAGGTTAAATCTGCCTGGTGTTCTATAACTTCCTTGTACTTGAATATTGATATTTTTCTCTAGGTTTGAGTTCTCTGTTATTATCCCTTTGAATGAACTTTCTAGCCCATCTCTTTCTCTATCTCCTCTTTAAGATGAATACCTCTTAGACTTACCCTTTTGAGGTTATTTTCTAGATCTTGTAAGTGTGTGTCATTGTTTTGTATTTTTTATTTTTTTGTTTGTTTTTGGTTTTTTTTTTTAGATGGAGTCTCGCTCTGTCACCAGGCTGGAGTGTAGTGGCACCATCTTGGCTCACTGCAACCTCCGCCTCCCGGGTTCAAGCAATTCTCCTGCCTCAGCCTCCTGAGTAGCTGGGACTACAGGCACACGCCACCACACCCTGCTAATTTTTTTTTCTTGTATTTTAGTAGAGACAGGGTTTCACCATGTTGCCCAAGCTGGTCTCAAACTCCTGAGCTCAGGTAGTCTGCCCACCTCAGCCCCCAAAGCGTGAGCCACCTTACAGCCATCAGCCACCGCACCCGGCCTGTTTTTTATTTTTTATTTTGTCTCCTCTGACTGTGTATTCTCAAATAGGCTGTTTCTAAGCTCACTAATTCTTTCTTCTGCTTGATCAATTCTGCTGTTAAAAGACCCTGATGCATTCTTCAGTATGCCAATTGCATTTTTCAGCTTCAGAATTTCTGTTTGATTCTCTTTAATTATTTTAATCTATTTGTTAAATTTATCTGTTAGAATTCTGAATTCCTTCTCTTTGTTATCTTGAATTTCCTTTGAGTTTCCTCAAAATAGCTATTATGAATTCTGTCTGAAAGGTCACATATCTCTGTTTCTCCAGGATTGATCCCTGGTGCCTTATTTAGTTCATTTAATGAGTTCATGTTTTCCTGGATTGTCTTGATACTTGTGGATGTTCACTGGTGTCTGGGGACTGAACTTAGGTATTTATTGTAGTATTTGCAGTCTGGGCTTGTTCATACCTGTCTTTCTTTGGAAAGCTTTCCAGCTATTTAATAAATATGGGTATTGCAATCTAAGCTGTCTCTGCTTTAAGGGGAACCCCAAGTACCGTAGTGCTGTGGTTCTTGCAGACTCACAGAGGTACCATCTTGATGGTCTTGGACAAGATCTGGAAGAATTCTCTGGATTACAAGGAAGAAACTCTTGTTCTCTTCCCTTACTTTCTTCCAAGCAAATGGAGTTTCTTTTCTGCTCTGAGCCACCTGGAGCTGGAGGTGGAGTGACACAAGCACCCCTGTGGCCACTACCCCTATGACTGCACTAGGTCAAACCTGAAGCCAGCACAGCACTGGGTCTTGCCCAAAACCTGCTGTAATCACTTCCTGACTACTACCTATGTTCACTCAAAGCCCCAGGGCTCTACAGTCAGCTGGTGCAAAGCCAGCCAGTCCTGTGTTCCTCCCTTCAGGGTGGTAAGTTCCCCCAGGTCCTGGGAAGATCCAGAGAGGCCATGTGGGAGTAAGGGTCTAAAGTCAAAAACTTTAGAAGTCTACCTGGTGTTCAATTGTTCTGTGGCTGAGCTGGCACTCAAACCACAAGTCAAAGTCCTTCCAACTTTTCCTTCTCCTCTCCAAAGGTGGAGGGGTCTCACCCCATGGCCACTGCCACCTCAGGTCCACAAAGAGTACTGCCAGACTACCACTGATGTTTCCTAAGGCCCAAGGGCTCTTAGGTCAGCTTATGGTGAATGCTACCTGACCTGAGATTCACCCTTCAGGGCAACAGGCTCCTCTCTGGCCCAGAGCCAATCCAAAAATGCCATCCATAAGCCAAGTACTAGCACTGGGGACCCCAGGAGCCCACTTGGTTCTCTACTCGCCTATGGCCGAGCTGGTAGCTACAAAGTCCCCTTCACTTTTCCCTCCACTTTTCTCAAACAGAAGGAGTCTCATCCTGTAGCCAACACAACTGGGAAAGTGCTGAATCTCACCTGAAGCCAGGAAGTCTCAGAGTCTCACTCAAAGCCCTCTGATATACCTGGGAATCACTGCTGGTTATTCAGGGCCCAAGGACTCTTCAGTTAGCAGGTCATAAATCCTTCCACACAGGGTCCTTCATTTCAAGGCAGTCAGTTCCCTTCTGGCCCAGGATGTATCTAGAAATGTCATCTGGGAGCTAGGGCCTGGAACAGGAGCCTCACAACTCTGACTGGTGTCCTATCCTGCTCTGGCTAAGCTGCTATCCAAAGTGTAAGACAAAGTCCTCCCTACTTTTCTGTCTTCTCTCCTGAAGCAGAAAGAAGAAGTGTCTTTAGAAGCCACAAGCTGTGCAACCTGGGGTTAAGGGAGGGGTGATGCCAGCATTCCCTTAGCTGTCCCAGTTGATGTCCCAGTAACTTGTATGGCCCCCAACCCTCTGCCCCACCCAGTTCACTGACTCTAGGCCCAGTTAAGCTCTAGGGCTGGCCTAGGTGTTGCAGTCCTTGGGGCTTACACTGTCTTTCGAGTTTATCTGAAGCCCCAGAGCACTTTAGCATGCAGTGGTGAGGCTTGCAGGAACTCAAGTTCCGACTGCTAGCATTAGTGAATCTACTCTGGCTAGGGCTATTTTAAATGCACCCTCCATGGGTGGATGTCAGCTGAGTTTGGTCTGGTTTTGCTACTATAGTAAGGGCAACGCTGAGTTCAATGCCTCATAGATGCTGGCTCTCCCTCTCTCTAGTGCATAGAAATGCCCTCTGCACCATGCCACCGCTGCCAGGGGGTGGGGGAGGGGTGGCGTCAGGGATTCAGAACTGTTTTTCTTACCTCTTCAGTGCCTCTTTCTGCGATATGAAGTTAAAATCAGGTACTATCAGTGCTCACCTGATTTTTGGTTCTTATGAAGGTTTTTTGTGTGTAGGTAGTTGTTAAATGGGCGTCCTCGTAGCGGGAAGATCGGTGGAGTCTTCTATTCCACCATCTTGTTCCAACCCTCCTTTATGTGATAAGTATTTTCATGTGTCAACTTGGCTGGGCCATACTGTTCAAATATTTGGACAAACATTTTTTTGGATGTTTCTGTGAGCATGGTTTGGTATGAGATTTACATTTAAAACAGTCAATTTTGAGGAAAGCAGATTGCCCTCTATAACATGGGCGGGCCTCATCCAATCAATTGCAGGCCTCAATAGAACAAAAGATTGACCTTCCTTGAGCAAGAAGGAATTGTGTAGCAGGTGACCTTTGGACTTCAATTACATCATGAGCTCTTCCTGGATATCCAGCCTGTCCACCTACCCTGCAGATTTTGGACTTGCTAGCCTCCATAATTGCATGAGCTAATTTCCTTAAAAAAAAAAAAAAGTCTCGGCTAGGTGTGGTGGCTCACGCCTGTAATCCCAACACTTTGGGAGGCTGAGGCGGGCAGATTACGAGGTCAGGAGATCAAGACCATCCTGACTAACACGGTGAAACCCCATCTCTACTAAATATACAAAATAAATAGCTGGGCGTAATGGCGGACTCCTGTAGTCCTAGCTATTAGGGAGGCTGAGGCAGGAGGAAGGCAGAGCTTGCAGTGAGACGAGATCGCACCACTGCACTCCAGCCTGGCGACAGAGCGAGACGCCGTCACAAAAAATAAATAACTGAATAAAGTCTCTATACACACATCCTATTGGTTCAGAAAAAGTCTGACTAAAACAGTTGCCCTATTAGTAGCGTTTGACAGAGTTGTTCATTCCCTCCTCCTCTGAAAACTTTATTTGCTTGGTTTCCAGGATAACACACTGTCCTGGTTTTTCTCCACCTCTGGAAAAACAGCTCTGGCTGTTTCTCCTCAGTCTCCTTTGCTGATTCCTCCTCATTTTCCCAGCTTCTAAATGTTGGCGTATTCCAGAGCTGAGTCATTAGACCTCTTCTCTACTCTAGTTAATCTCACCAAGTCTCATGGTTTGAACATTATATATACACTGCTACACCAACACATTCCAAATGTATATTTATAGTCCAGACCTCCTTCTTTAACTCCAGGCTCATCTGTCCAGCTGCTTATTCTAAATGTGTGCTTACTGTCTGATAAGCATCCCAAAGTTAACATTTTCAAAGCCAAATTATTGAGCTCTGTGTGTTTCCCAAACTGCTCCTCCTCATAATCTCCATGGTAAATATAATATTATCATTCTAATAACTCAGACCAAACACCTCAGAGTTATCCCTGGATTTCTGTTTTAGTGACACCCCCCATCCAATCTGTCAGGAAATCCTGATGCTCTATCTTTAACATATAACCAGAATGTAACCACTTCCTACCACCCTTGCTGCCACCACACTGGGCCAAGCCACCATTATGTCTGCCCTGTGTAGTAGCTCTCACCTTGCGATGGTCTCTGTGCTTCCACCCTTCTCCAGAGGGATTCATTCTGGTTGCATGCAGCAGCCAGAGTGAGTCTTTAAAAATACAAACCCACCTATCACTCCTCAGCTCAAAAGTTTTTCAACTTGCTCAGAGCTGAAGCCTCAGTCCTTACAATTCCTTAAAAGGCCCTATACAATCTCTCTTCGCTCCTCCCATTCCCCTTCCTCCACTTGCCCCCTTGCCCTGGCAGATATGACCTCACCTTAGGTCCTTTCATATGCTGTTTCCTCTGCATGAAAAGTTCTTCCTACAGATGAACATCCCTATAGTTCCCTCCCTCAACTTCTCCAGTCTTTGTTCATTGGCTACCTTCTTGGTGAGTCCTTCCAGGTCATCTGATCTAAAACCCAAACTATCTCTCATTCCTTATTGCTTCTCCCTCCTTAATTTTTCTCCATGACATTTATTTGACAAATGCACATTTTACTTCTTTATTTTTCTGTCTCCTCTCTCATTACAATGTAAGTTCCATGAGGTAGGAATTTTTGTTTTATTTGCTGTAGCATCCTCAATTCCCAATACAATACTTTAAAATAAAAGACAATAAATGTTTGTTGAATGAATGAATGACAAAAAACTGTAAATACTCATTCTTGGAAAGAGTGTGGGAAAAGAGATGATCTCTCACATTGTGGGGGAAAATACAATTTATGCAATATTTTTACAGGTTTTTGTGTCATACAGTGAGCTATCAGCTCTGATACACACAGAAAATGCATTTTGTGCCTAAAGCTGCTTAACTTATATCATTTACATTACCTGCCTGCCTCTGCAGCCTATTGAGTTTTCCACCCCTAGCCCACAGGTACTTTCCATTTTAATCCTTCTCTTAAATGATCCTCATGCAGCCACAGCAAGAATATTCAAAATTCTCCTCCAAACAGCATGTTGTTTGGTGCTTCTCAGCCACTGTATACTTTTTCTTCTGCTTTTTCCCCGCTTTCTCTGCTGAGATAATGACTTTCTTCTAGACTCAGTTCAAATGTCAAAGGCTCAGTGAACCCTTCACTAAACACCCGAGCAGTGACTCCCCTTTGGGTCCTGATAACATTTTCTGTAGAATTTAATTACCACTATGGTGTATATCATGTTGCATTGAGTGTTTGCTTGGGTTCCTGTCTCCCAGTTACAATGACAGCAAACACATGACATCCCCGTCTTTGTCTGCAGGTCTCTAACACAGTGCTGGCCTGACACTTTTGGTTGCATGAACAAAGAAGTCATTGAATGTCTTTTCCTATGTTTCTTCATGCTTATCTTTTTTCCAAGTAAAATGTTTAAAAGTTGGCCAGGTAACATTAGAACGATACATCTTTCCAGATACAACCAAGCTGATGCCTGCACACAGAATCTCTAAACACTTCCAGAGTCGGATACTCTTGCTTGAAAGCATCGAGGCACAGTTTCTGTACAGACAAGACACCCAGGATTGGTAGACAGGAGGGGAAGCTGAACAGCAGTAATAGCCCCTGCCCCAAATTTGCTACTGTACTTTAAGTGGAGAAGTCTAGATGACAATTTTTTCCATTGTTAGAAATGGTGATAGAATATATTCATTGGGTTGTCTACCTTTTTTATACAAAAAGTTATGATTTCATTATAAAATGGTTAACTAAGTAAAATGTTTAACTCGGTGGCTCTCCTTCTTCGAGACCCCAAAGAGAAACGTACCCTTCATTCCTTTTTCCCCCTAAATCTAAGACAACATTAATGAGGCATAAAACTAGCTGGTGTCAGATGTTTTGAGCACACTGGTCCACAGTGCCGGAATCAAGTAACTCCACACCCTAAGAAGTGGCTTTAACCCAGGATGACACAATCTGTATTTGTCAAATCGCCAACTTAAAAAAGAAAGAAATTGTTTAAAAGCCCTTTGTTACACAATAATGTTTTATTCAGAAGGAGAGGAAAAGTTAGACTGATACAAAAGGCAATTCTTTCCATTGTCCACTTTATCCCACAACCAAATCAACTCTGCTTCTGTGTTGCTAGTGCCTCCTCCGACTTTATGCAATGGGACTTCTCACGAGCTGCCATTCAGCTGCTCATTGCAGAAGAGTTGTACACACCTCTCCAGTGCAGCTGGAAAGAGTGACAGAGTGGAGGGAGCCTGGGCATGGGTGGAGATTATTTTTAAATGTGGTTTGTCCCTATTTTGTCCAAAATCACAGGATCTAAAAAAAAAACAAAAAAAAAAAACCTGTAGATAAACAAGAGAACCATTTCTGACCACCAGAGAATTGAAGCTACGAGGAAAACACTTTAGTCTCTGGCCCAGAGTGTTAAAGAGTCCAGGGCAGAACACATTACTTGATGGCTAAGATAAATATTGACCTTTGTATTCAATCTGATAACTGGCACACATTAGAAAAACAAAGGAGAACCTTATGACTTGGACCAAGCTTGTTTTTAACATTCTTTTCCATCTTACTAATATCTAGGACCCAGCCCCACATTGAAATATCATGTAACAGAAACCAAAGAGCTTTCTCTGTAACTTAACTAATATTTCTCCAATGAGATCTGAATATTTCACTATGCAGATTGAATTTGACAATCAAGTGTTTTTATCTCTTTAGCTCTGAATAACATATTTTTAGATTCAAATTTTCTAATGCAAGTAATAAGTAAAAATGTTCTGATCAAGCAAAATTGTGTTTTTCTACCATCATCATGAATAAATTGAAAGATTTTTTCTAGGCTAGGATTTTAAAGGAACATTCACAAACCAGAAAAATGTAATTGAGTATAGGTTTTTAATATAAAATGATGAGACTAGAAGTAATTTACATTATAATTTTAACATTTGAGTGGGTAATAAAATATTTCACAAAAATCACCTTTCCAGCATGAGGCTTTGAAAAGCACACATCTTGCAACGAATATCTATTTTTTTTTTAATCTGCCTGGTATCCCTTTCTCTCCTTCTTCGGTAATGCCTCATCTTCTTTGGGGTAAACTTTCTCCCAAGATTAGAGCTGCTAGTTAGGATACCCAGCTCCCCACATGCCAGACCAATCTTGTTCTACTGGCCATAGTGTTTGAAGTTTCACCTGACACAAAATATCAACCACTCCTTATATTTTTCTGCATGAGCTATTAAAGCTGGGGGATGTATGTACAGCCAGTGCTATTTGGGCCTCTGCTCCTTGTAGTCTGATTTCCTGTTGGACAGATTGAAGACAAGTCCGAGAGGAACAGATTTGATAGAAGGGGCAAAAAGAAAGATGCTGACTTTGCTAGGGTCTCTGATACTGGTCTCTGAGGTCCCCAGAAATGCAGTTCTTCCTTCAATGCTCTGAGTTACCTCAGTATTAATCCAGAAAAGCCATCATACCTCCACCTCGATACAGTGCAAATTGGCTTTGGCACTTGCAACCAAAGAGTTCTGACTCAGGAACGCTCATTTGGGCATATATTGTAGCATTTAATGGTTCTTATGGAAAAATATTGATTGAAGAGAACTATAAAAATTGGCATAGCCTGTTTACTGTATTCCATTATGTAATATATTGTATATTGCCAGGAGCATTTAAAATGATTTCCCTGAACAATTTGCTTTTCACTTGGCCTCCTTTGTTGACCTCTCTCAGAAAGTTTATATTAATTAAGAGTGACAGTAAATTGATCACTGAAATTAGAAGCTTTTCCCTTGTCTGAAGTGCTATTTTATTTTTTATAATTCACAATACTTTTAAAGCACATTTAATGCTTAAGACATAAACTTGTATTTTGCCTAAATTATGCACTACATCTATGTACTGCACACATACAGATAATACTGCAAATATTCTAATACTTTCCAAGGCTTATATCAATGAGTAGTCAAGAGGCCTGAATTATAGTGTTTGATATTTTGTTAACCAACTCTAGAGCTGGGTATGTTGCTTAACTTCTCTGAGTCTCAGGGAAAAGAGGATGGAATAGATGGGTGTCTTCCAGTTTTAAGATCCTAATTTTACAACTAGGAAAGAAAATCAGTTCTGTTAAAAAACAGTTTTGCTGATTTTACAAAAAGAAAATCAAACACTGCTCTTTATTTATTCCTTTGGATAGTTTACCAAAAACATTTCATGAAACTGTGATTGGGGTAAGAAAACCACCTGACCAAGTGAATGCAAACTCTCTTGGTCTTAGAAAAGGTTCTGTTGCCTGAAGCAAGGGTCCCCAACCCCTGGGCTGTGGACAGGTACTGGTCTGTGGCTTGTTAGGAACTGGGTGCCTAGCAGGAGGTGAGTGGCTGGCCAGCAAGCATTACCACCTGAACTCTGCCTCTGGTCAGATAGTGGTGGCATCAGATTCTCAGAGGAGCACAAACCCTGTTGTGAACTGCACATGCGAGGGATCTAGGGTGCACACTCCAATGAGAATCTAGTGCCTGATGATTTGAGGTGGAACAGTTTCATCTCACAACCATCCCCCATCCCCTCATCCCATGGAAAAAAAATTGTCCTCCATGAATCTGGTCCCTGGAGCCAATAAGGTGGAGGATGGCTGACCTAAAGGACTCAAAATACATTGTCCTAGATAATGAACTAACAGGAGACTAAAACTAAAACAAAAATACTTAAAAATGTCATTTGTACAATTTCAGAATCATGAAAGTTTTTTTTTTTTATTTTTTTAAATACAAGATCTTTTTAAATGCTTCAGTGAAAGAGAGAAATTTTGAGCTGGGAATTAAAAGGTCAAATCAGTCAAAACTGATAAATTGGACACTCAGATTAATTTATTTGTAATATTACTAAATATTTTTCTTAAAATTCAATAATGTATTAAATGTACATTAAAATAAATGTTATATACCTTTATATGTCAACAATTTTCAAAAATTTATTTTGAAATGTTAAACAGATAGCCCCAAATTTCCGTTTTTGTTTTGCCCCTAAACATATGAGTTATGGGATGAAGAACACCAACCCAGTGCTACAGTTTTGGCATCACCATCTCATGGTTTTGTGACTTTGGTATGTTAGGTGATTGTGGTTGCAAGATATAGAACTCAACCGTGTTGCTTTGGGGATTGGGGTGTTGGGGTTTGGTTTCTTTTCTTTTAGTTTATAAAGAATACCTATGATATCTCAGCCATGAAATCAAGTGTTCCATGAACAATAGAAAAGTTGAACAATCAAAGACCCTGATATAGTTTGGCTCTGTGTCCCCACCCAAATCTCATCTCGAATTGTAATCCCCACATGTTGAGGGAGGGAAGTGATTGGATTATGGGCATGGTTTTCCCCATGCTGTTCTCATGATAGTGAGTGAATGCTCATGAGATTTGATGATTTTATAAATGGTAGGTTTTCCTGAGCTCACACATGCTCACTCTTCTCTTGCCTGACACCATGTAAGACGTGTCTGCTTCCCCTTCCACTGTGATTGTTAAGTTTCCTGAGGCCACCACAGCCATGTGGAACTGTGAGTCAATTAAACCTCCTTTGTTTATAAATTACCCAGTCTCAGGTATTATCTATATAGCAGTGTGAGAATGGACTAATATAGACCCTAAGAGGAGAGGAATGCAAATTAAATTGTGCATTCTGGAAGACAGAATTTAACGGGTATTCAGAACCCAAGGCATCAGTGGGAGTTTGTAGTCTTTTCATAAGAGCAGGGATTCTCATCCTTGTGGAATGTTCCAATCATCTCAGGAGTGTTTAAAAATACAGACTTTTCAGGTCCCATCTACAAAGTTTCTGGTCTAGTTGACCTGGGGGAAAAGCTCCCAGGTAGATTGTCAATGTCGTGCTCTGTGTATAGTTTGATGTTGTGGCTCGTTATCTTGGTGCCTGCTGCGCGATGACCCAGCCACTAGCTGGCTCCCTCAGCGTCTCCCCTACCTTCTTTTCCACAGCCTCACTGCCTTGGATCCTTCAAGCCTTACCTGTGACTTCACCTTCTTAGCAAGGCTTTCTCTGATAGTAAAAATTGTACCCTAAACCTCAGCACTCTCTAGTCCCCTTCCCTGCATTATTTTTATCTAGCACTTATCACCTTCTAGTGTACGATTTGATTTACTTATTTTGTGTTTATTGCCTGTCCCACCCACCAGAATGCAAGATTCATGAGGCAGAATTTGTATGTATTTTGTCCATACTGTATCCCCAGTACCTAAATCACAGGAGACACTTAATCAATACTTGTTGAATGAATATATGAATGGATATTTTCTGCTCAGTCATTGTTTGGTAGACAGTAGCTTCTTCTCACTGGTGATCTGTCAGGGCCCTTCCTGCCCACAGACACCCTCTGTGACTCCTGGATTTTAGCTTCCCCAGTTGATTGCCTGATTGGATCAGGGTTTGTTTTTTTTTTGGACTGATTTTCTCCCTCCAGGTCATTTTTTGAATGAGTATGACTTGTCTGTGTCTAGGTCAGTGCCCACCCAGGGGCAATCAACAGTGATTCAGGGATTACACACACAGTACAAGAGTCTTCCCTGGGGCCACCCTTCAGCAAGGGCTGGAGGAGGGGCAGTTTCTCCAAGCCAACTTTGCTGCAGGATGACTGTGTAGCAAATTACCTAACCGAGCTGAGTTTCAGGAAACTGGCAGTAACAATACCAGTCTGTCTGAGACCGATTGAGAATTCTTCAGTGGTTCAAGCGAACAATGTATGGAACATGCTCATAGAAGGTGTTTTCACTATTAATTTATGATATAAATAAAACAAGATGAGTATGGAAAGTTATCTAATTTTAGATGACATTCAAATGTGGCTTAAAAAAAATACTTGCTAGTATGGTAGATCACTCCCATAGTTCCAGCTACTCGGGAGGTTAAGGTGGGAGAATCGCTTGAGGCCTCGACTTTGAGACCAGCCTTGTCAATATAGGAAGACCTTATCTCTTAAAAATAAATAAATTAGGCCAAGTGCAGTGGTTCATGCCTGTATCCCAGCACTTTGAGAGGCTGAGGCGGGTGGATCACAAGGTCAAGAGTTCGAGACCAGCCTGGCCAACATGGTGAAACCCCGACTCTACTAAAAATACACAAATTAACCGGGTGAGGTGGCACGTGTTTGTAGTCCCAGCTACTCAGGAGGCTGAGGCAGGAGGATTGCTTGAACCTGGGAGGCAGAGGTTGCAGTGAGCCGAGATCGTGCTGCTGCACGCCAGCCTGGGCGACAGAGTGAGACTCCCTCTAAAATAATAATAATAATTATTATTATATAATAATAATTATTATTTATTAATCTATGATAAGTAGTAGAGGAGAAATTAAGAATTTAGAAACTTGTTGCTTGAGGTGCCTTTGGATTCTTTTTCTCCACCCTTTAATGTTTTAAAATGTTACTCTCATTTCACATTGATTTCTAGTTGGCAGGGGCTTCTGCACATAACTTCCAAAGTGATATTTAAGAGGAATAAATGCAAAGATCTGCACGGTTTCCAAAACAAATTGCAAAATACAGGTTGGAGAAGATATGGTTTTATAGCTGGATGTATGCTAAAGACTTAAAGATTTGGGGGTAATTTTTGCTTGTTTTTAGTTGGCAATGACATGATATTTATGAACAGTATGGGGTGGTAGAAAAATAATGTGATATCAGACTGAATTTTGAAATATCATCATTAGAATGCAGAAAATTGTACTCCTCTACTTCTTTCTTTATACTTGCAAGATTGGATTCAGTTCTAGGTGCCACATTTTAAGAGGCACTGGAGAATGTTTAGATAAACGCACATGGAGATGAATGGGATGTGAATAAAAAGTGGGTGGGGAAGGCACACATTGTGACTGTTGACTTCAAATGTTTACAAGGCTGCCTATGGAAGGGGAACCATGCTGTTCTGTATTAAACAATGTTAGTACTAGGTTCAGATTCACTGGATACATTCATACACATGGCATTCATATTTACAATAATGATTTAAGGTGCTATTATCATTTTATCCTTTTAGAATGGAGCAAACTCATACTTGGAGCAGTTTTGTGCTTTTCCAAGGTCACACAATTAGGAAGTTATAAACCCAGGATTTGACCACACTTCTTTGGAGTTTAAGTCCAGTGGTGTTTCTACCAATACTGCAGCTACCTACCAAATGTATACAGAGACACATTTCAGTTGAACATAGAAACTAGCAGGACTGTTTAAAAATGAAAACTGTTGTGAGGTCGTGAATGATTTCCTATCACTTGGAGTTCAAACATATGCTGGATAGCTAGTTTGCAAGAATCTAGCATATATATATATTTAACTTTATAACAAAATATTAAAAACAAATGCGAATCATAGAGCCGAAGAAACTCCAGAAGTGAAGCCTCATGACTAT
The DNA here is from genome assembly GCF_043159975.1 of Macaca nemestrina. Taxonomy (NCBI): domain Eukaryota; kingdom Metazoa; phylum Chordata; class Mammalia; order Primates; family Cercopithecidae; genus Macaca; species Macaca nemestrina. The sequence continues at coordinate 77,186,772 of NC_092135.1, read as the reverse complement.
AAGTGATTGAGCTAAGTTCATTCAGTAGTTACTGGAAAACATAGCATCCAAATTTCATTCTCTGAATTGATTTAAGGTGCTATTAATGTTTTTTCCATTATAGCAGTTACTTCTCACCTAACACCTAGGTAATACAACGTGGAACCAGAAATATGGAAAGAGGAAGGGCAGGGATATTTTGTGAATTACTATAACGGATTGCTTGGCATGCTCTTGTTTTATTAGGACAAGCAAAGAATGTGAATGGTCGTTGGAGTGAGTTTTAAATGATAAGCAGAGAACACCATATAGTAGAGAAGGGAAAAACAGAATACCACGGAAGGCTAAAAAAGACAGGGACTGTGAACTTCACTGTATTTTCTTCTTGCTATGTTCTGGGGAGCAAAAAATGAACTAGACAAAATCCCTGTCCTTTTAAAGAACACACAGTCTAGGAAGAAAAGGCCACCAAGCAAAGCAACAGGAAAAAAGCAAGTACTAAATATTATCATATGGAATACTGTAGATAGATGATTTTATGAAAGCAGAGAGAAAAAGTATTTAATTCATTGTAAGTGTGTGGGGTAAGGATGCAGATGTGGTGAAAGGAGATGATTGCAGGGAAGATTCCAAGGAGGAAGGAATGTACTATCTTCATTATCTTGAAGGATAATAGGAGTTCAACTGGTTAAATGAGGGATGGATTTCAGGTGGGGGAAAACTACAAGGGCACAAAGACAAAGCCTGTTGAATTTGTGTGATACGTAGATATGTTAGGAGTTGAAGCTGGAGCCAAGGAGGTCAAGAGATCAGATTTTAAATGGCTTTGTAAACCAAATTTAAAATTTAAAATATAAATAGGTTTGTAAACCAAAGCCATTGTAATAGGTTTGACTCTGATTCAACCTGGTGGAGAGACTCTGAATGATTTTAAAGAGGGACATTGCATGCTCAGCTCTGTCTTTTTGGAGCATTCTCTCTGGCAGTTATGTGGAACTGAAGCAGCAGTGAAATTAAAGACTTGACCTAAAGAGTGGCAAAGAGGTGGAAGTCATGGAGACAGACTGATATTCACAGAATTAAGAAGAAGAATTAATCCATGGGATTTTAAGTCAGAAAACTTTAGTGGAGAGAAATTTGGTTGCTTAGTTGTTGGAATGGCAAGATTTTATCAATGGAATTAGGTGATACTCAAGTGAGTGGCTGAGTGAATAATATGGAAGTCTTGAAATTGGGACCACACAGCTGCTCTGATCTGGTGTGAATTTGCTGATGACTCTTTCGAACTGAATTCAGGAAATGACATAAAAATGATTTGCGCAATAAAATGAGAACAAGGACTCTTAAGTCAGTATATTTGGAGAAAAATAACTAGGTTGGTAAAAATGGGGAAGTAGCCATTATCAGGGAGCCCCATTTGTGGATTAATTTTGGACTGTCCAATGGAAAGATCCTCAAAGCAAAACAAATGCCCTGAATCCAGCCCTTCCTCACAGCAACCCTTTCCCTTTCATCTGCCTTCATCCTTCAGCCACACCACGCCTTGGCAGTGGGTACTTGGGAGCAGCTCTTGGAGACCTTGTACTCGAACCTTCGAACTCCAGGATGAGGCCAGAGGAAATAAACGACCTGCCAAGGTGTCAAGTAGCGGGCCCTCTCTGAAGCCCAAATTTCTGACTTCAGGTCTAGGGACCCTTCCACTTTCCCAGACTGCCTCCCGCCTGGGGAGCCTGGGCCTCGACTAGGGGTGGGGACGGCAGGGTCCGTCAGGGATCGCCAGAGTCCCGCTCGCGCCCAGCCCTCAGCCCCAGGCCCGGTTGGACGCCCCGCCCCGCCCCACCCCGCCTGCTTCCCCCTTCCCGCGCCGGGCTGGGTCGCTGTACCGCCGTCACCCGGGCGTGCGCCGGGTCGCGCGTACGTGGCTCGGGCCGCGGGTGCCGAGAGGTCGCCGGACCACCCGCGCCCCCGCTCCCGCCTGACGCACGGAGGGGCCGGGACGCGATTTGCCGCGAGTGACTGGAGCCGCCGCCGCCGTCGCCGCTGCTGCCGCCCGGGCCCGCTCCGCCCCCAGCCCGCCTTCCTCCCGCCGCGCCCTCCGCCTCCGCCCGCACCTCGCTAGCGTTCCCCTGTCCTCCCCAACGCCCCGGAGCCGCCGGCCGCTAGCGTCAGCGCCAGCCAGGTGAGTGTGGCCGCCGCTCGGCCTGGGCGGGAGAAGCGCGCAGGCCCCGCGGCCGGGTGGCCGGTGCAGCGGTGGCGCGGCGGCGGCAGCGGGCCCGGCTTTCTTCCCCCGCGCGGGCCGCGGGGCGGAGGGGCTGCGCAGTGAAGGAGGGGAGCCCCCGCCCCGCCACCCCTCCGCTCCCAGCGCCCTGGCCGCCCCCGCCGCCGCAGACAAAGCGCCCGAGGTGGGAGCCCCGCGGGCCGCCTTTGCCTCCGCGCCGTCTGCCGGGTGCGGCCGCGGCCCGCAGAGACCGGGCCGCGCGCTTTTCCGCTCTTGAGCGCCCTTGTTCATTTCTGGGTGAAAGGGACCCGAATTGTGCAACAGGTTTGGGCGTTAATCCTTATTTTCCAGCGGGTCTCTTTTGCCAGCGTGCAGGAACCAGATGTGGCTCCCGGCTCTGGGGCGAGTCCCCACGTCCAGCGCCCGCGGCTGGCTCCTTTGTGTGACCGGTGACCGGCCCTGTCGGGTGGGTAGGGGACACGGACTCGAGGCCCCAGGGCTGTGCCGAGGCTCCTGGACGCCTTGTCAGGTCGTGGGGCTTGGCTTCCACGGGCCTGCCGGAGGTTAACATCCCTCCAGCGTTTGGGAGAGTCACAAAGGGGAGGAGAGAGCGGGTTGGCCAGGGTCCGTGGTTGTGTGTTTTTCTATTTTAGGTAGACTCATACTAGAAAAGAGCCGCAGTCTGACCAGCTCTTGAGGGTACGGGTGGCATTTCACCCTGGGATGCACGGTTTGGACTTGGCTGTTGCTCTGATATCCCCCTTGGTTTTCTTGGTGCTTTGACATCTTTCTCTCATACACAGACATCGCGGGAGAAGTTGGAAGTGCTGCCGAGGGAGTAACTAGATAGCAGCTGTTTGACAGGTCGTCTCTTGCTTCACGTTTTGCCTGTGTCAAGCATGCCCACCATGTATCCCAGCATAGCTTGGCAAACCATCAAATATAAATTGCTACTCAAAATCCTAATCCTTATACATACCGACATACACAGACACATATATATGTGTATATTTTTTCTATTTTGGCTGGCTAAATCTTATTAATGTGAGAATTTTTCCCCCCAAGGAAGAATGCATAATAAGGTACACTTTGTTTACATACCTTGGGTTATGCCAATACCTAGCTGGTTTCATTGGTATGCTATTTTAGTGTAACAATACTAATTCCTTTAGCTTTGAGCAGTAAAATACGTCTTTGTTCTAGGACCAGGAAGCTTTTATACGTAATACTTTGCCCCACGACTAAATACATGAAAAAATTCCCGAAGGACCTAGAAAGCATTTCACAACTCTATAGGCTGTTTTTATGTTCCAAATTCCAGGAAATCGTTTTGTTGAATATTCAAACATTCTGGACTAAATTTAACCTTAAAAATTGGGCCCACTCTAGTAAGTTCCCCAGCATTAGAAAAATGAATTGATTGCATTTACCAAACATTTTAGCCCCTGTGAGTGAGAAATTGATGTAAGAGATTAGGAGCTAGTGATGGACTAGGAATCTGACAACAGAATGCAGAATGTAGAAAGTTGTAAGTAGAGGTCACGAAGTTGCATCTCCTTGGGTTTTAGTTGATTGCTAGGCATTTAATGACATTTTAAACAGGTAATCTAATGATGTATCTGAAAATGAAATGTCCACTAATTAAGAAAACAAAGTATTGCATTTTGACCTTTTTAAAAAAATGTGTTTTATAATGACTTGTTGAAGCTTTTCCACTGTCTAAAAATGAACTTGGTATTAATGACATTTCTTTTGAAAAAATGAAATTATACCAAACTAATCCGATTCTTAGAAAGTTTCTCTGTTATAGTAGTTTTACTTTACTAAAAATACCATTAATCTGTGTAGTAGCTGACTTCAAAGATCTTTTAAAGCTGTTACAAGCAACATGAACAACCTCTTGAGGAAAGTAGAATATTTACTAATAAAAAGTAGCAAGCAGAGAAGTGAGCCACGACTGGACCATTCCATCCTGGGTGACAGAGCCAGCCTTGTCTCAAAAGAAAAAGCAGAGACTTAAATATTTATAATCGTTTTCTTTGAGATATAATTCATATGCCATAGAATTCACTTTTTTAAAGTATACAATTTGGTGGTTTTAATATATTCACAAAATTGCACAAATGTCAACACTAACCCAAGAACATTATTATCCTAAAAAGAACCTTGTACCTAGTAGCTTTTGTTACTATTCCCCCTCCCCCATATTTGACAACCACTAATTTACTTTATGTCTCTATAGATTTGCCTATTTTGGACACTTCATGTGAATAGAATCATAATATGTGGCCTTTTGTGTCTTTCACTTAGCATTATGCTTTCAGGGTTTATTCATATTATACCGTATATCAATACTTCATACCTTTTATGGCAGAATATTATATTGTTATATGGCTATGCCACATTTTGTTTGTCCAGTCTTCAATTGATGGGCATTTGGGTTGTTTCTACTTTTTGGCTATAATGAATAATGTTGTGGATACTCAATTACAAGTTTTTGTATGGTATATATGCTTTCAGTTTTCTTGGATGTATACCTAGATGTATAATTGCTGGGTTATATGGTAATTCTGTTTAACTTTTTGAGGATCTACTAGACTGTTTTCCATAGCTGCTGCGCTGTTTTACATCCCTTCTAGCAGTGTATGAGGATTCCATTGTCTCCACATCCTTGCCAACACTTAATGTTTGTCTTTTTGATGATAGCCATCCTAGTGGCTGTGAAGTGATATCGCATTGTGATTTTCATTTGTATTTCATCTTTTCATGTTTTTATTGGCCATTTGTGTATCATTTTCTCATTTAATCTTTTAAATGGTGCTGTAAGGTAGGTTTATTCCTATTTTACTGCCAGGAAACTAAAGTGCAAAGAAGTTTAATCATTTGCTTGTTTTTTTAACCTTATAGTTAATAAGTTGCAAAGTCTGAATGTAAACTCAGGTCTTCTGACTCTACTTCCTGCACTCAATGAGGCATATAGAAGTTAAATTGTGTTTGTGAATATCTGGCTGATCAGTGACAAAGTGAGGGAAAAATAAAAAAAAAACAAACAATAACAAAAAATAAGGTGTTGTGGCCACACTGCTACATATTCATCAGATTTTATTATGCATTTTCAAATAAATTCCTTTTCTTCTATCATAATAAGGTAGGTCTGCTTTCCACATTTCCAACGGGGAAAGAGAGTCAGAGTGATTCAACCTAGTAACAGCTTCTTAATGGCATAGCCCATCCTAGAACCCACTGTTTCAGAATTTGAATAGTATGTATGTATATATAGAGAGTAAAAGCTGAAAATCTCCCTTCACTTTGTCCTTTCCCCTTCTTCACTCCTAAGACCACTTCCGTGTTAGAGAAACCGCTGTTAACAGTTTGAGGTGTATATTTCCAAACCTGTATCTTTGTATTTATGTGTGTATTTATGTATAAATATACATTTTCATATTCTACCGTACATAAAGACATGTTGCTATTCACAATGTTTTTTCTTTTACAAATGGGATTATACTATACATATTCCTTTGTTTTTCACTTAAATATGTTAAACTTTTACATATGTAATTACAAAGGATAAATCTAATATTACGTTTTCATTCAAGTTTGCTATCCATGCCTGGCGTTGGTGTCAGGATGAAGCCAGAATTGAGAATGATTAGGAAACTTTTCACTTTTTTCTGTGCTCTGAAACAGTTTAAAATATCTGCCCTTTAAATGTTTACTAGAAATCATCTGACAACTTGGGGTCAGAGAGAGATCTGAGATGACCTTTCTAATTTTTTTTTTTTCTTTAGAGACAGGGTCTCGCTCTGTTGCCCAGGCTAGAGTGCAATGGCGTGATCACACCTCACTGCAACCTCAACTGCCTGAGCTCAAGTGATTCACCCACCTCAGCTTCCCAAGTGGCTGAGACTACAGGCATGTGCCACCATGTGCAGCTAATTTTTGCATTTTTTGTAGAGGTGAAGTTTCTTGGTGTTGCCAAGGCTGGTCTCAAACTCTTGAGCTCAAGCAATCTGCCCACCTTGGCCTTCTCAAATGCTGAGATTACAGACATGAGCCATTGCACCTGGCCCATTTTCTTATTTGTAAAATGGCAATAATTCCTACCTCATAAGAGTTTTGAAATATTAAATGATATGTGAGCTAATATATGAAACGCCTCCGTAGTTGCATCTAACAAAATGAATAAATGTAATAAACTGTAACATGCTATACAAATGTAAATATGTTACTACAGTTATTGTAATTATGCTTTAACCTAATAGGAACAGATTTAAGTAGATAGGATGGTGGAGCTAGGGACAGTTTCCACCAATAAATCAGAAGGATCTGTAAAAATTCACAGGCCATTTGCGATTTGATTCTGGTAGACAGTGGTATCTAAATACACTCTTTAAGAAGGATAGTAGGGAAAATCATTAAAACAGATCTGGATTAATCTTGTGTTGTCACTTGTTAGCCTTGTGACTGGACAAGTTAATTTCTCAGTAACATGAGATAACACCTTCTTTTATAGGGCAGTTAAGAAGAAAGAGATTAGTTTCTAGCATGCAGTAGATGTTCAAAATAGTCAATGTTTTTTCTTTCTATGTAGTGAATACCCAGCAGTGACAAACCTGAGATGTTGAGTTTTACTATTTTACGGTTGCTTAGTGAGTTGGAAAGAACATTAAGCCATAAGTCAGAGTTTTGTTCTCTCCTATGTTTATTAGCCATTGGCTGTGGATGAGTCACCTAAGTGCTTAGATCCTTCTGTTTTCCTTATCTATAAAAAAGCTAGAGAACTAAGACAGGCACGGTGGCTCACACCTGTAATCCTAGGACTTTGGGAGACTGAGGCGGGTGGATCACAAGGTCAGGAGTTCAAGACCTGCCTGGCCAAGATGGTGAAACCCTGTCTCTACTAAAAATACAAAAATTAGCCGGGTGTGGTGGCGGGCGCCTGTAATCCCAGCTACTTGGGAGGCTGAGGCAGAGAATTGCTTGAACCCGGGAGGTGGAGGTTGCAGTGAGCCGAGATCATGCCACTGCACTCCAGCCTGGGTGACAGAGTGAGACTTTGTCTCAAAAAAAAAAAGGCTAGAGAACTACACATCTTATCTCATTTAATTTTTCCAATAATCCTATCAGATAGGGATGATTTCCATTTTCCCTTTCTAATAGACAAACAAAGGTGCAGGAATTGGATTTTCCAAGGTCTACTTGGTGGACTCTCCCAGTCCTGGCACTATTCTTTGGCTCATTACAACTATTCACTCCTGGGATGATAGGGCGTGCCCTTATATACAGGGAATACCAAGGGGGGAAACCTACTATAAACTGAAATGCTAAGTGTATGAATAAACAAAGCAGTGTTGGATGAGACCACTTACTTATTAATGACTTCCATTAATAAAATACAAATAGAGGATTGTTAATGTGTCCCAAAGCCAATGCTTAAGAGTAGCAATTGAAGATGATACTTCATTTTCTCATAATCACCTTATCTAAATAATTTATTACCTACTCCTAATTTCATTTTCAGTTTGACCAAGTAAAGCAGAGAAGTAAATTAGTAAGTTAGTGGTCAGAGCTGGTTTGATAGTGGTGTGTGTGTGTGTGCGCGCACGGGTGTGTGTGACAGCTGAGAAGTACAGTTCTTCAGCAGCTTGGCATATGCAGAAACTGCACATTCTTGGAAAGAAGTAATCTGATTATAATTCATTGCCTTCTAGTAGATTTGCAGAGTCATTTAGAAAATGAACCTGCCTTTGTCAGCTGGTTTGTAAAGACCTATTGATTATATTCTTGAAAGATAGTAATATTGTCTTTCCTTTACTAGGCATTGCCAAAGCTTTTGCTTATGAGTTTCATTTTATTTGATCAGGTTCAGTGATATTGATTTGGTATCTCTGCATGCTTTGTGCTAGGGATATATGAAACAAAATGCTGTTGAGAGATCACAAATTGAATTGTGATTCAGTAATAGTTTAGAAAGTTTAGGAATTCTATCTGTTAGGGCTTCAGTTAGCCTATTTTTGTAGTAGAAGTGGGAATTACTGTGTTTAGGTTAGATAATTTTTATCAGAAAAGGCTTGAATTGCACTGTGTAAATTCTCACTGACATTGCCTCTTTTCTGCAGAATACAAAATACTTTGGAGCTATATATAAGAATTAGAAAACGTGGTTCTTGTTTTCAAAGAGTTTATAATCAATCAGGGAGGCAATGAAGGAAGAAACTGAGTAAAAGAATAAAGAGCTCTTAAAGCTTGTGTCTTGTCTTTGTAAAATCAATTTTGCAACATTGGACTTTGGTAAGGTGTCATAGGTCTCTCCTGAGGGACAATATGAGAAACATCTATCCCTTTGAAGACTGGTGATTATGTGTCTCATATATTTTGATCATTCTATGGGGCTTTTTTTGCTATATAAAATTACTGTTTGATTTAACTACCAAGGGTAGCTCCCCTTCTGAGTACTTCTCTGTGTATCTCTTAGATTGCCTGGGTTTTCCTTTTTGTTATGGCTGCTAGAAAGCCAGAACTAGATTTGTGGCCCACTGCAGAACACGTAAATATGTTTTTGTATTATACAATTTTTAGCCTTTTTCTTGGCACCGTTTTTGGTTCTTTTCTCTATTCTTTGCGTTTATTTTTAATTTGTTAACTTGTTATAGTGCATTTATTGTGTCTTTAACCCTTTTCAGAACAAAATGGGGTATATACAAATAAAGGCATACCCCTAAGGTATTGCCAGTTCAGTTTCAGACCACCACAGTAAAGCAAATATCTCAAAGCAAGTCATACAAGTTTTTTGTTTCTCAGTGCATATAAAAGTTATGTTCACACTGTAGTTTACAAAATGTGTAATAGAATTATGTCTAAAAAATGATCTATATATATCTTCATTTAAAAATACTTTATTGCTTAACAATGCTACGGATCCTCTGAGCCTAAGTGAGTTGTAATTTTTTTGCTGGTGAAAGGTCTTACATTAATGTTTATAGCTACTGACTGATCAGGATGGTAGTTGCTTGAAGTTTGGGGTAGCTATGGTAATTACTTCCTTACTTTCTTTTCTTTTTCGTAAGGGCAGCCCCCTGAACCAGAATAGGTTCAAGATAGACTCCCTTATTCTATGACATAGAATGAGATGTGTTCTGATTTTAAATAAAATTGAAAAAAAAAAACCCAATAATGAAGTATGCCACGTTGATGGACTCTTCTCATGAAAGATTTCTCTGTGGCATGAGATGCTGTGTGGTAGCATTTGAGCCACAGTAGAACTTTCACAATTTGAGTCAGTCCTCTCAAACCCTGCCACTGCATTTTCAACTAAGTGTATGTAACATTCTAAATCCTTTGTTGTCATTTGAACAATGCTTATGGCACGTTCACTAGGAGTAGATTCCATCTCAAGAAACTACTTTCTTTGCTCCTCCATATAAAGCGACTCCTCATCTGTTAAAGTTTTTTTTGTTGTTGTTTTGTTTTTTTTTTTGAGAGGGAGTCTCACTCTGTTGCCTAGGCTGGAGTTCAGTGGCACAGTCTCTACCCAGTGCAACCTCTCCCTCCCAGGTTCGAGTGATTCTCCTGTCGCAGCTTCCCAGGTAGCTGGGACTATAGGCTTCTGCCTCCACGCCCGACGAATTTTTTGTATTTTGAGTAAAGACGGGCTTTCACTGTGTTAGCCAGATTGGTCTCCATCTCCTGACCTCGTGATCCGCCTGCCTCGGCCTCCCAAAGTGCTGGGATTACATGAGTAAGACACTGCGCCTGGCCCCATCTGTTAAAGTTTTATCATGAGATTGCAGCAATTCAGTCACATCTGCAGGCTCCACTTCTAATTCTAGTTCTCTTGTTGTTTCTACCACATCTGCAGTTACTTCCTCCACGAAATTTTGAACTCCTTAAAGTTATCCATGGAAGCTGGGATCAACTTCTTCCAAACTCCTGTTTATGTCAGTATATTTTGACCTCCTTCCATGAATCACAGATGTTCTTAATGGAGTCTAGATTGGTGAATCTTTTCTAGAATGTTCTCAGTTTGCCCAAATCCATCAGATAAATCACTGTCTATGGCAGCTATAGCCTTTGAAATGTATTTCTAAAATAATAAGACTTGAAAGTCAAAATTACTCCTTGATCCATGGGCTACAGAATGACTTTTGTGTCAGCAGGTATGGAAACATTAATTTCCTTGTACATCTCCATCAGGGTTCTTGGATGACCAGGTGCATTGCCAATGAACAGTAATATTTTCAAAGGAATCTTTTTTTTTTTTTTTGTCTGAGCAGCAGGTCTTAATAGTAGGCTTAAAAGATTCAGTAAACCATGCTGTAAGCACTTATGCTGTTATCCAGGCTTTGTTATTCCATTTGTAGAGAACAGGCTGAGTAGATTTCAGTCTGTTCAGAATGGTAAATGAGCATCGGCTTTCACTTAAGGTCACCAGCTGCTTTAACCCCTAACGAGAGTCAGCCTGTCCTTTGAAATTTTGAAGCCATTTACTTCTCTCTTGCTGTGAAAGTCCTAGATGACATCTTTGTCTAATAGAAGGCTGATTCATCTACTTTGAAAATCTGTTGTTTAGTGTAGCCACCTCCATCAGTTATCTTAGCTAGATTTTTTTGGTAACGTCCTGCAGCTTCTACATCAGCACTTGCTGCTTCATCTTGTACATTTATGTTATGGAGATGACTTCTTTTCTTAAACCTCATGAACCAACTCCTACTAGCTTCAAACTTGCCTTCTGGAGCTTCCTCACCTCTCAGCCTTCATAGAATTGACTAGAAGTAGTGTCTTGCTCTGAATTAGGCTTTGGCTTAAGGGAATGTTGTGGCTGGTTTGGTCTTCTATCCAGACCACTGGACCTTTCTCCATATTAACAATGTGGCTGTTTCACTTTCTTATCATTTGTATGTTTTCTGGAGTGGCACTTTGACTTTCCTTCAAGAACTTTACCTTAGAATTTACAGCTTGACTAACTCACTAGAGACCTAGCTTTTGACCTCTCTTGTCTAAAGACACACCTTCCTCAGTAAGCTTAATCATTTCTAGCTTTTCATTTAAAGTGAGAAATGTGACTCCTCGTTTCACTTTAATATTTAGAGGCCGTTGTAGGATTATTGATTGGCCTAATTTCAATATTATTGTGTCTCCTGGGATAGAGAGGCCTGAGGAGAAGGAGAGAGACAGGAGAACCCCCATTTAGTGGAACAGTCAGAATATACACGATATGTATTGATGAAGTTCGTTGTCATATGGGTGTGATTCATGGTACCCCCAAACAATTAACATCAAAGATCGCTGATCACAGATCACCATAACAGATACATGAATAATAATAATGAAAAAGCTTGAAATATTGTGAGAATTACCAACATGGGACACAGAAACACAAAGTGAACACATGCTGTTGGAAAAATGAGCTGACAAACTTGCTCCACTTAGGATTACCACCAACCTTCAATCTGTGAAAAAAATAGTATCTGCAAAGCACAGTAAAGCAAAGTGTATTGAAGTGAGATCTGCATGTAGATATACATCAAATCCATGGCAAATATATCGAGGCAAACAGATTAATATAGTAGGGACTAGATATGGCAAGTATGTTTTATTTCATGGGCTAGCTTTAATTGATAGTGAAGACTGCCTAGAAGACTGCATTGAGAAGTTAGTTGGATATAGCTTCTGGATTTAGTGGGAAAGGATACTGTGATCATTGAATGGTGTTTATTGTTGTGAGTAGGTGTAGTGATGGCGTTAGTGCCTGTATTTGCTGTCCCTGGTATAGATAGAATATTCAGAATGCTAAATAGCACATAGGTGGGTGGCTTTTAAGTTTAAAGTTAGGTTTTGCAGGGAGAGATGCGAATTTGGGGAAAAATGCTGGTGACTCTGGAATTAGCAGTCAGATTGGTTCAGCTGGAATAAAAAGTCTGTAGTGCATTAAGGAGAAATGAGGTTGGTGGAAAAAGTGAGGAAGGGGATGTAGGAAGCCTTAATGGATAGATGGAGTAGATTAGATTTTCTTTTTTAGCTCCTAAATTTTTTTTTTCTCATTAATCCTCTACATTCTTTCCATAGTCTTTGTCTTAGTTCAGCTCCTGGTCATCCTTTTTATTTAAAAGTTAATTATTTTTTGAATAGGTAATACATTAATATGTTTCCAATTTTATTTTTTATTTTTATTTTTGTTTTTGAGACAAGATCTGTCTCTGCCACCCAGGCTGAAGTGCAGTGGTGCAGTCAGGGTTCTCCGCACCCTCAAACTTCTGGGCTTAGGTGATCCTCCTGCCTCAGCCTCCTGAGTAGCTGGGACTACAGGTGCGTGCCACCACACCTGGCTAATTTTTGTATTTTTTATAGAGTCAGGGTTTTGCCATGTTGCCCGCGCTGGTCTCCAACTCCTGAGCTCAAGCAGATCCGCTTGCTTCAGCCTCCTAAAGTGCTGGGGTTACAGGTGTGAGCCACTGTGCCTGGCCTCTAAATTTAAAAGGTGTAAAAGGACACATTAAAAATTCTTCCTTTCATTCCTACTCAACTGCTGAGTTCTCTCCTCCATAAAGTCAGTGTCATCAGATTCTTATGTATTCTTCCAGAAATATTTTATGTATATGCATATGGTTTCCCATCCTTTTTATACAAACGATACTTCAGTACCTATTCCTATATTGCTTCTTCTATGTCACATAGTGTTCTGTACCTTACTTTTTTTACTTCTTGGAAAATTACATTAAAAGCTTTCATCTTTTCTATTTTTAAATATACTTTTTGTTTTAGAATAATTTTGGATTTGCAGAACAGTTGCAGAATAGTACAACGTCCCCATATACACCTCACCCAGTTTCAGTTTCCACTGACAGTATCCTACTGTGGTTCATTTGTCAAAACTAAGAAACCAGCATCAGTATGTTACTGTTAACTGGAGACTTGCTTTGGATATCACCAGTTTTTCCATTAAAGTTCTTTTTCTGTTTCAGGAACCATCCAGAAAACAAGATTGCATTTAGTTGTCATTTCTCCTTAGTCTCCTCTTGACAGTTTTTCCGAGGTTTTTTTTTTTTTTTTTTATGGAAGTTTTAAGAAGTACTGGTGATTTATTTTAAGACATACACTCTAAAAAACAAGAGTGTTGAATCTTACTTTTTGTCAGCTGGATGGGAGTAGTAGTGGTGGTGGTCCTTTGCTCTTTTCCCATGTTTGAGTTTTATGTTTGGAAGTCTGTGAGGTCAGCCTAACCACCTATGTATTTTATGCCTGTCTTCTCCCCAGACTTTTATAGTTCATTTACTCCTCACCGGATGGAGGCTGTAAGAACTTTGGGATGTGAGAACAGATGAACAGATTCCTGGGGGTTGGAAGGGAGGAAGATATACAAAAATGGTCACCATGCTGAAAGAAGGAAAGGGGTATCAAACCAGGGGAGGGAAGTAGACACTATGAAAATAACATCTGAATCTTTGCAACTTGAGTCTTGGGTTCTGAATAATTAAGTTTAAAAGAGTGGCAGGGACAAAAGAGAGGTCAAGTCAACTATTAACTTTTTGGGCCAAATTCTCCCAGATGTAGTATTTGTACTGAAACAATTTTTCTAGTGGACCCAGCAAAATAAAAAATAAAGCCCCTACTTCCTCAATTTAACCAAGTCAAACCAAAAGGTAAAAATACCTCTTAGCTGCCTTGAAGTGCAAGACAAGCATTTAAAAAGACAGTTCAGTCCTTGTTTAAATCTTTTTCTGATTTGATAGAGGAAGGTGGAAAATAGTGGACTCCTGAGGCAGGAGATAGAAAGGATGCTATAGACAACTTGAAAGATGAGAGAAAGGGGAGCTTAAAGGCAGCTCAGAAGACAAACAGGGATTTTTACAGTTTTTACTAGATCTTGAATTACCTTTACTCACAGCCAGATGAAAGCTGTATACCAGAGATTTCCCCCAGTAGGACAGGCAGCTAACCAGATACGCATCTTGAGTTGTGGTGAGGCGTAAGCCACTACTACTTTATAATTTAGTATTTGTATCCCATTTACTTTCAAAATACCTAAGAACTCCAAGATTAGAAATAGAGTGAGTGGATGCGGTAGGGCCTCTGAATTAAGCAGTTGACAACACCTGTACTACAGTTTAATTCTGCTCTGAACATACAGTTTCCGTTCAAATGTTATTTGAGCTAAACTGCTTTTGAACTTTGAGAGAATATTTAAGCCTATCAGTTACTCATACCTTAGTGTGAATCATTTAAGCAAATTATTGCCATTCTCCTTAACACTTTGCTGACATCAGATACTGTGGAAGTAAGAATGTTGATAGGAGAGATAATTTTATAATTTACATCTGGTCTTAGTCCATTCAGGGTGCTATAACAGAATACCATATTCTGGGTGGCTTATGAGCAACAAAAATTTGTTTCTTATGGTTTTGGAGGCTGGGAAATTCAGGATCCAATTATGACAGATTTTGTGTCTGGTGAGGGCCAGCTTCTTGGTTTGTAGTTGACCATCTTCTTTCTGTATCTTCACATGGGAAAAGGGGCAAGGGAACTCTCCAGATCTCTTATAAGAATACTAATCTCAGTGATTAGGTCTCTGCCCTCATGAACTAATAACCTACCAAAGGCTTCATCTCCTAATACTCTCACATTAGGTGTTAGGATTTTAATGTATGAATTTGTGGGGGAGGACACAAACATTCAGTCTGTAGTACATCTCTTGTGCAGGATAGTGCTGGACCCTGCAGTTGTTGCTTTGGGTGACATTTAAACATTGAGCATAGACAGGTGATTGGAAGCACTGGTGTTGGAGCAAGGACAGGTCTGGATTAGACAGAACCTGGCCCTCCTTAATCATTCCACATATGGTAACTAATATATCTTCATCCACCCCTGTGTGACCATTGTTATTCTTGTACTTTATTTTAGAACACAGCATTCAAATATTAGAAAGTACAAAAAAGATTTCGGGTAAGTTTCCCACCCATGTGTAGCAAGATATAAAGAGTTTCTTTCTGTGGCCACACCCAGTTCCTTCTCACCCACTACTTCCTCCTTAATACCTGGCAGCCATTATTCTCCAATTTCTATAGTTTTGTCATTTCAAGAGTCCTGTATAAATGGGATCTTATTGTATATATATTTTTGGGATTTTTTTTTAATTCAGCATAATTCACTGGAGATTCATACACAGGTTATTACTCTGTTTCCATAGTTCCTTTTTTATTGCTGAGTAGTATTCTGTGGTATGGATGTACCACAGTTTATTCACCCATTGAAGGATATCTAGGCTGTTTCTCGCTTTTGACTCTTACGAGTAAAGCTGCTGTAAACGGTCATGTATAGGTTTTTGTGTGAACATCACTCTTCATTTCTCTGGAATGAATGCCTAAGTGTTCAATTGCCAAGTTGTATGGTAGTTGCATGTTTAGGTTTTAAAGAGATTGCCAAACTGTCTTCCATAGTGTCTGTACTATTAATATTTTAAATTCCCTCTAACAATATATGAATGTTAAAGATGGAATTATATCCTCACAAATTTCATATGTTGAAGCCCAAACCCCTAGTACCTCAGAATGTGATTGTATTTGGAAACAGGTTTTTCTAAAAAGTGATTTTTGTTGAAATTGGGTCTTTAGAGTGGGCCCTAATCCATCTGACTGATATCCTTAAAAGAAGAAATTTGAGCGGCCGGGCGCGGTGGCTCACGCCTGTAATCCCAGCACTTTGGGAGGCTGAGGCGGGCGGATCACAAGGTCAGGAGATCGAGACCACGGTGAAACCCCGTCTCTACTAAAAATACAAAAAATTAGCCGGGCGCGGTTGTGGGCGCCTGTAGTCCCAGCTACTCGGGAGGCTGAGGCAGGAGAATGGCGTGAACCCGGGAGGCGGAGCTTGCAGTGAGCCGAGATCGTGCCACTGCACTCCAGCCTGGGCGACAGAGCGAGACTCCGTCTCAAAAAAAAAAAAAAAAAAAAAAAAAAAAGAAGAAATTTGAACACACAGAGAGACACCAGGGATATGTGCAAACAAAAGAAAGACCATGAAAGGGCACAGAAAAAAGATGGTACCTGCAAGCCAAAGAAAGAGACCTCAGAAGAAACCAAACCTGCTGATACCTTGATCGTGGACTTCTAACCTCCGGAACTGTAAGAAAAGACATTTTGCTGTTTAAGCTACCCAGTCTGTAGTATTTTGTTTGGTTGCTCTAGGAGAATAATAATATGAGTGATCCAGTTTTTTTGCAATTTGATTCTTCACTGTTTTGTTTTGTTTTTTTTTAGCCATTGTGATAGGTTTGTAGTGATGTCTCACTATGGTTTTAATTTGTATTTTCCTGGTGGCTAATGATGTTGAACGTCTTTTCATGTGCTCGTCATCTGTATATCCTCTTTGATGAGATGTCTGTTCATGACTTCTGCCCTTCTGCCTGTTTTCTATTTGGACTTTTTTTTTTTTTAAACTGGTGGGTTTCAAGCCTTCTCTATATATTCTAGAAACTAGTTCTTTGTTGAATATGTGGTTTGTTAAGTAATTTATCCCACTCTATAGCTTGTCTTTTCATTCTCTTAAGATGATTGTTCACAGAGCAAATGTTTTTAGTTTTGATGAAATTCCAGCTCTAGATCCTGAAAATTTTGGAAAACTTTTCTTCTAAAAGTTACAGTTTTTTACCTTTCATTTAAGTCCATGATCGGTTTTGTATAAGGTGTGAGACTTAGGTCAAGGTTCTTCTTTCTTCCTTCCTTCCTTCCTTCCTTCCTTCCTTCCTTCCTTCCTTCCTTCCTTCCTTCCTTCCTTCCTTCCTTCCTTCCTTCCTTCCTTCCTTCTGTCCTTCCGTCCATCCGTCCGTCCGTCCTTTCTTTTTGCCTGTGGATATTCAGTTGCTCCACCACCATTTGTAGGAAAGGCAATCTTTCTCCATTGAGTTGTTTTTGTACCTTTGTCAAAAAGCAATTGGGCATATTTGTGTGTTTCTATTTCTGAGTTTTCCTGTTTTATTCATTTATTGGGTTAACTGATTCCTTCTACTGTATTGTTTTCCAAAATTGTTTTACGTAGTCTTTCTTTGCCTCTGTATGTAACTTTTAGGATAATTTTTTTCTATATTTACAAAGAATTTTGATAGAATTATGCTAGGAATTGCATTTAACTCATATAAATTCAGAGATAATTGGCACATTTCTATAGTGAGTCTGCAAATCCATGAATATGTTATGTCTGTCAGTGTTTTATAGGTCTTTGATTTCTCTCATCAGTATTTTGTAGTTTCCAGCACACAAGTATTATACATATTTTGTTAGATTTATAACTAAGTATTTAATTTTTTGGAGTGATTATAAATGGTATTGTTTTTTAAATTTCATTGTTCGTATGTTCATTGCTAGTATTATATGTTTGTCTTATATCCTGCAGCCGTACAGAACTCACTAGTTCTAGGATTTTTTGCTAGATTTCTTGGGATTTCCTATATAGGCAATTATTTGCAAATAGGGGTAGTCTTACTTCTTTTCTTTTATCTGTATGCCTTTTATTTCCTTCCCTTGTTATTGCACTGATTAGAACTTCCAGAACTGTATTGAAAAGATTGGTGAAAGTAGACATACTTGCCATGTTCTTTTTTTTTCTTTTTTTTTTTTTTTTAAGACAGGGTCTCACTCTGTCACCCAGGCTGAGTGCAGTGATGTAATTATGGCTCAGTGCAGCCTCGACCTCCTGGGCTCAAGTGATCCTTCCACCTCAGCCTCCTGAGTAGCTAGGACCACAGGTGGGCACCACCACACCCAGCTAATTTTTTTGTTTTTTGTTTTTGTTTTTGTTGTTCTTCAGACAGGATTTCCCTATGTTGACCAGGTTGGTCTTGAACTCCTGAGCTAAAGCAGTTTTCCCACCTTGGCCTCCCAAAGTGCTGAGATTACAAGTCTGAGCCACTGTGCCTGGCTGCCATGTTCTTTATCTTAGGACAAAGTATTCAGTCTTTCACAATTGAATATAATATTAGCTTTAAGTTTTTAATGCAAACTCTTCATCAAGTTGATGAAGTTCCCCTTTATTCATATTTTTCTAAGAGGTTTCGTAGGTACTGAATTTTGCCTATTGCTTTTTTTGCAAGAGTTCATGATTATGTGATTGTTACCTCCTTTAGCTTGTTAATATGATTTTCCAATATTCAGTGAACTTGCCATCCCTACAATAAACCCCACTTGATTACTTTGTATAATCTTGCTGTGTATTGCTGAATACTATTTGCTAATATTTAGTTTAGGATTCTTAGGTTTATATTCATATCTTTGCCTAGTTTTGGCATTAGTGTATTATTAACTTAATAAAATGAAATGGAAAGTGTTCCCTCCTCTTCTGTTTCTCTTTTCTGTTTCAATCTTCAACATGGACAATTCTCTTCTGTTTCTGGAAGAGACTGTGTAGAATTGGTGTTAATTCCTTTTAAAATATTTTGTAGACTTCTCCACCTGGGCTTGGAGATTTCTTCTTTCTTTTTTCTTTTTGAGTTTTATAAATTATGAATTTATTTTACTTGATAACTAAAGAACTATTCAAATTATCTATTTTATATTAGATGGGTTGTGATAGTTTGAGGAAGTGGCCCATTTAATCAAAGTGTGTAGAGGTGTTCGTAGTACTCTCTCTTGCTGTCTGCAGAGGCTGCCATGATATCTGTGTTGCATTCCAAATATTGGTAATCTGTGTTGTCTCTTTTTTTTTTTTTTTTTTTACTTTTTTTCCCCTTCTGCTTGCTTTGGGTTTATTTTGCTCTTGAGATGGAAGCTTAAATTATTGTTTTGAGATTTTTTTCCTCTTTTCTAATGTATACATTTAGTGCTATAAATTTCCCTTTAGCATGGCCTTAGCTATGTTCCATGTATTTGGATATATTGTAGTTTCATTTTTCAGTCAGTTCAATATGTTTTTTTATTTCCCTTAAGACTTCCTATTTGGTTCTTAGGTAGTGTAAATTTCTGTTTATTCGTGTATCTACTGTACATTTAAGCCATTGCTAATTATTTACCATCCTAACTAACACTGTCAGAAATAACATCCTTTAACCAGGCATGGTGGTTCATGCCTGTAACCCTAGCCCTTTGGGAGGCCAAGGCAGGAGGATCCCTTGAACCTAGGAGTTCAAGACCTGCCTAGGCAACATAATGAGATCTTGTCTCTACAAAAAAAAAAAAAAAAAAAAAAAAAGAATTAACAAATTAGCTAGGTGTGGTGGTACATGCCTGTAGTCCTAGCTACTTAGGAGCTGACATGGGAGGGGTTGTGTGAGACAAAGAGTTCTAGGCTGCAGTGAGCTAGGAAGGTGCCACTGCACTCCTGCCTGGGTGACAGAGCAAGAAAGACCCTGTATCTTAAAAAAAACAACAACAAAAACAAACAAAACCTTTGGGCAACTTCCATGTTCTGAAGCTGAGTTTTCTAGACTTTTGTAAATGTTATAAGAACTTATGCTTCATTTATTTATTTTTAATATGCCCCATCCCTCATGCAGCATTACTTAGGCTTTTATTGGGTGAAATGGTCTTACATAATGTAAACTAAGTTGGAATTAAATTAAAAAAAACTACCCTGATCTCATCAGCATACGTTATATATCAAAACATTGCTATGTATCCCGTGAATATGTACAATTATTTTTCAATTAGAAAAACAAGTAAAATAAATACTTTAAAAATATGTGCCTAGCCTTGACTGCTATTATAGTTATATATATTACCTAGGTCGATAATAAAAGAATATATGCCCAAGTGGAATCTGAAAGTGGGAGACAATCCTCAACATGGACAAAGTAGAGAAAAAAAAAAAAAATATATATATATATATATATATAATGGGAGACTAATTCCTATTTCATAAACTCCTCAAAGTTGGATTTGGGCAGACTGCTGAGTAGATCTTTCTAATGAGTTTTAATATTAACCTACTTTCACTCTGCCTCCTTCTCATGAGATTTTTTAGAAATGTTACTTGGTTACTAAGTGGTTGAAGATTGTTCTTTTATCTTTCTGTTATTGATTTCCAGTTTGAGTCCATTTGGGTCAGAGAAGAGATTCTGTATGATTTTGTTATTTTAAGTTTGTTGAAATTTGCTTTATTGCTCAGGTCTGTCTTGGTATGATCTATCTTAGTTTGTGATCCATGTGCATTTGGAAAGCAATTTGTATTCTGCTTTTTTGTGGTGGATTGTTTTATAAATGTTGATTAGATCTGGTTGGTTGATGTAGTGTTGAGTTCTTCTGCATCCTTGTTGATTCTCTGTGTAGTTGTTCGATAGACACTTGTTGAGAGAGAGAGAGAAAGAAAGCAAGAGATATTGAAGAGATATCTACAATTATAACTGTGCGTTTGTCTGTCTTTTTGGTTCTTTAGTTTTTGCTTCACATATTTTTCAACTTTGTTATTTGGTGCATACACATTTAGGATTGCTATGTCTTCTTGTTGAATTGGCCCTTTTATCATTATAAAATGTACATCTCGGGCCGGGCGCGGTGGCTCAAGCCTGTAATCCCAGCACTTTGGGAGGCCGAGACGGGCGGATCACGAGGTCAGGAGATCGAGACCATCCTGGCTGACACGGTGAAACCCCGTCTCTACTAAAAAAAAATACAGAAACTTAGCCGGGCGAGGTGGCGGGCGCCTGTAGTCCCAGCTACTCTGGAGGCTGAGGCAGGAGAATGGCGTAAACCCGGGAGGCGGAGCTTGCAGTGAGCTGAGATCCGGCCAGTGCACTCCAGCCTGGGCGACAGAGCGAGACTCCGTCTCAAAAAAAAAAAAAAAAAAAAAAATGTACATCTCTATTTCTGGTATAGCCATTCTCACTTTTCTTTGGTTAATTTTTTTTTTTTTTTTTTGAGACGGAGTCTTATTCTGTCACCCAGGCTGCAATGCAGTGGCATGGTCTCGGCTCACTGCAGCCTCTGCCTCCTGAGTTCAAGCAATTCTCCTGCCTCAGCCTCCTGAGTATCTGGGATTACAGGTGCACGCCACCACACCCAGCTAATTTTTGTATTTTTAGTAGAGACGGGGTTTCGCCACACTGACCAGGCTGGTCTCGAACTCCTGACCTCGTGGTCCGCCTGCCTCGGCCTCCCAAAGTGTTGGGGTTATAGGCATGAGTCACCGGCCCGGCCTGGTTAATGTTTACATGATTTATTTTTTCCATCCTTTTACTTTCAGCTTGCCTTTTTAGTATATTTGAAGTGAGTTTCTTGTAGGGAGCAATTAGTTGGGTCATGTTTTTTAATCTACTCTATTAACATGTTTTTAAATGACTATATTTACACTAATATATTTACTGTAGTTGTTGCTGTGTTAAGGCTTACGTCTGCCATTTTATTTTCTATTCATCTCTGTTTCTCTTATCTGTTTTCTTTTTCCTCCCTTTTTATGGGTTCTTTGAGCATATTTTATTTTTTTGAGACAAGGTTTCATTCTGTTGCCCAGGCTAGAGTGCACTGGTGCCATCACAGCTCACTACAGCTACTGGGCTTGAGTGATCCTCCCACCTCAGCCCCCTAAGTAGCTAGGACCATAGGTGTGTGCCACTATATCTGGCTAATTTTTTTTTTTTTTTGAGACAGAGTCTTCCTCTGTTGCCCAGGCTGGAGTGCCATGGCGAGATCTCGGCTTACTGCAACCTCCACCTCCTGGGTTCAAGCGAGTCTTCTGCCTCAGCTTCCCAAGTAGCTGGGACTACACACATGTGCCACCACACTTGGCTAATTTTGTATTTTTAGTAGAGATGGGGTTTCACCATATTGGCCAGACTGGTCTTGAATTCCTAACTTCGTGAGTTGTCTGCCTCAGCCTCCCAAAGTGCTGCGATTACAGATGTGAGCCAATGTGCCCAGCCCATCTGGCTAATTTTAAAAAATGTTTTGTAGAGGTAGGGTCTTGCTATGTTGCCAACATGCTGTGTTGCCCAGGCTGATCTCAAACTCCTGGACTCAAGCAATCCTCTTGCCTTAACCTTCCAAAATGCTGGATTACAGGCATGAGCCAGCATACCCAGCAAGCATATTTTAGAATTGTTTTGATTTATGTTTTTTGTTTTTGAGTGTATCTCTTTGTGTATCTTTTTTGGTGGTTGCTCTAGGTATTAATATTATATACATAATTTATTACAGTCTACTGTTGTCATCATTTAACCAGTTTGAGTGAAGTGTAGAAACCTTACCTCCTTTATGGCTCTTTACCCCATTTGTAATATAATTGTCTTACAGTGTTTCCTGTACAGACATTTAGAATCATGTTAGACAGCTATATCCTTATTTCAGGTGTCAAACATATTTTAGACAACTCAAGACAAGGGAAGCCTATTGTATTTTCCCGTATTTTTGCTTACTACCTTTTTTTGTTTGTTTGTTCCCACTCTTCTGTGGTTTCCTCTTTTACCATTATCTTTCTATTTAGAAATTTTCTTTTAGCCATTCTTTTGCGGTATATATGTCAGTAAAAGTTTTGCTTAGTTTTTCTTCCTTTGAGAATGTTTTGATTTCTCCCTCTAGCATATAATATATTTTTACTGAATATAGTATTCTGGGTTGATAGTCTTGTTTCATCACTTGAAAAATATTGTACCACTCTCTTCTGGCATCCATGTTTTTTTTGTTTTTGTTTTTGGTTTTTGAGACAGTGTCTCCCTCTATCTCCCAGGCGGTAGTGCAGTGGTGCAATCTTGGCTCACTGCAACCTCCACCTCTTGGATTCAAATGATTCTCCTGCCTCTGCCTCCTGAGTAGCTAGGACTACGGGCGTGCGCCATCATGCCTGGCTAATTTTTTTGTATTTTTAGTAGAGACAGGGTTTCACCATGTTGGCCAGGCTGGTCTTGAACTTCTGATCTCAAGCAATTCACCTGCCTTGGCCTTGCAAAGTGCTGGAATTACAGGTGTGAGCCACCACACCCAGCTGGTTTTGTTTTCTTAAAAAATTCATTCATTCATTCATTTTGTTTAGAGATGACATCTTGCACTGTCACCCAGGCTGGAGTGTAGTTGCAAGATCATAGCTCACTGCAGCCCCAAGGTACTGGGCTTAGTGAGGCTCCTGCTGGAGCTTCCTAAGTAGCTAGGATACACGTGTACACCACCTCATATATATATATATATATATATATACACACACACACACACACACATATATATACATATATATATTTTTTAATACTTTCAACTTTTAGATCCATGGGGTACATATGGGTGCACATGTAGTTTGTTACATGGGTGTAGTACATGATGCTGAAGTTTGGGGTATGAATGGTCCTGTTACCCAAGTGGTGAGTAAAGTACCCAATAGGTAGTTTTTCAGCCCTTACCGCCCCGCCCCCGGTAGCCACAGTGTCTCTTGTTATCATTATGTCCCTGTATACCCATAGTTTAGCTCACACTTACAAGTGAGAACATGTGGTCTTTGGTTTTCTGTTTCTTTGTTAATTCACTTAAGATGATGTCCTCTAGCTGCATCCATATTGCTGCAAAGGACTTGATTTCCTTCTTTTTTTATGGCTACGTAGTATTCCATGGTATATTTGTCCACATTTTCTTTATCCAGTCCACCATTGTTGGGTGCCTAGATTGATTCTATGTCTTTGCTATTGTGAATAGTGGTGCAGTGAACATAGAAGTGCATGTGTCTTTTTGGTAGAGCAATTTCTTTTCTTTTGGATATATACCTAGTAATGGGATTGCTGGGTCGAATGGTAGTCCTGTTTTAAGTTATTTGAGAAATCTCCAAACTACTTTCCCCACTGGTGGCTGAACCAGTTTACATTCCCACTAACAGTATGTAAACGTTATCCTTTCTCTGCAGCCTTGCCATCATCTGTCATTTTTTTGACTTTTTAATAATAGCCATTCTGGCAGGTATGTTTGCATGTCTCTGATGACTAGTGATATTGAGCATTTTTTCAGGTTTGTTGGCTGCTTGTATGTCTTCTTTCGAGAAATGTCTGTTCATGTCTATTGCCCACTTTTTAATAGGGTTGTTTGTTTTTCGCTTGTTGAATTGATTAAGTTCCTTATAGATTCTGGATATTAGACCTTTGTCAGATACATAATTTGTGAATGTTTTCTTCCATTTTGTAGGTTGTCTGTTTACTATGTTGATAGTGTCTTTTGCTGTGCAGAAACTCTTTAGTTTAATTAGATCCCACTTGTCAAGTTTTGTTTTTGTTGCAGTTGCTTTTGAGGACTTAGTCATGTTGCCAAGGCTGATGTCTAGAATGGTATTTCCTAGGTTTTCTTGTAGGATTTTTATGCTTTTAGGTCTTACATTTAAGTCTTTAATCCATCTCTAGTTAATTTTTGTATATAGTAAAAAGTACTGTCCGGTCTCATTCTGCACATGGCTAGCCAGTTATCCCAGCAGCATTTACTGAATAGGGAGTCCTTTCCCATTGCTTGTATTGTCCGAGAGCAGATGGCTGAGGTTTGTCTATTTTGGGGTTCACTTTTCTGTTCCATTTGTCCATGTGTCTGTTTTTGTACCAGTATCATGCTGTGTTGGTTACTGTAGCCTTATAGTATTGTTTGAAGTTGGGTAATGTAATACCTCTGGCTTTGTTCTTTTTGCTTAGAATTGCTTTGGGTACTTGGGTCCTTTTTTGGTTCCAGATGAATTTTAGAATAGTTTTTTCTAATTCTGTGAAAAATGATATTGGTTGTTTGGTTGGAATTGCATTAAATCTGTAGATTGCTTTGAGCAGTATGGCCATTTTCATGATGTTGATTATTCTAATTCATGAACATGTAATGTTTTTCCATTAGTTTGTGTTCTCTATAACTTGTTTAAGTAGTGTTTTATAGTTCTTTCTGTAGGGATCTTTTACCTCCTTGGTTAGATGTATTCCTACGTATTTTATTTTTGTGTGTGTGGCATTGTAAATGGGATAGTGTTTTGGATTTGACTCTCACCTGCAATGTTATTGGTGTGTAGAAATGCTACTGATTTTCGTACATTGTTTTTGTATCCTGAAACTCTACTGAGCCCGTTTATCAGTTCTAGGAGCCTTTTGATGGAGGCTTTAGTGTTTTCTAGGTATACAATCATATTACAATGATAAGAGATAATTTGGCTTATTTTCTTAGATATATGCCTCTTATTTCTTTCTCTTGCTCAATTGCTCTGTCTAGGCCTTCCTGCCTGTTCTGAATTAATTTATTATTTTTTTATTTTTATTTATTTATTTTTTTATGAGACAGAGTCTTGCTCTGTCACCCAGGCTGGAGTGCAGTGGCACAATCTCCGCTCACTGCAAGCTCCTCCTCCCGGGTTCACGCCATTCTCATGCCTCAGCCTCTCCAGGAGCTGCGACTACGGTGCCTGCCACCACGCCCAGCTAATTTTTTGTGTTTTTAATAGAGACAGAGTTTCACCATGTTTGCCAGGATGGTTTCGATCTCCTGACCTTGTGATCCGCCCGCCTTGGCCTCCCAAAGTGCTGGGATTACAGGCATGAGCCACCGCGCCCGGCCCTAAATTTTTTTTTTGAAGATGAGAATCTTGCTATATTGCCAAGACTGGTATTGAACTGGCCTGAGCAGTCTTCCTGCTTGAGCCCCCATCATGAGCCACTTCAGTTGGTGGTTTTTGATGAGAAATCTGCTTTCATTTGAATCGTTTTTCTTTTCTCTTGTAGATAAGATTTCATTTATTTTTTGAATGCTTTCTTTGTCTTTAGTTTTCAAAAGTTTAATTAGGGTATAACTTGGCCCAGATTTTTTTTTCTGTGTCCCTCCTCTTTCTGCTTCATTCACCTTCTGTGTCTTTGGATTGTTTGCCAAATTAGGGAAGTTTTTAGCCCTTAATTTCTTCAAGTACTTTTTCAATCCTCCCCTCCCTTTCTTCTCTACTTCTGGGACTCCAATGAACAAATGTTTGGTCTTTCATATAGTCTCAGTGGTCCTTGAGGATCTGTTCATTTGTTGTTCAGTCTGTGTTCTTGTTATTATCATGCAATTTCTACTATGTTTGATTGATTCCTTCGTTTGTGCCCTCATTCTGCTTTTGATCCCATTTACTGCACTTTTATTTCATTATTGTATTTTTTGGTTCTAAAATTTCCATTTGGTTCTCTTGTATTTTCTGTTTGGTTGCCAAGACTGTGTGTTTTCTTAGTGAGGCTTTCTGTTGTTTTATTTGTTTTAAACACGTTCATAATTCCTTGTGGAAGCCTTTTCATCATGGATGCTTTAAAATCATTGTCAGCTCATTCTAATAGCGCCCCGTGTGGGCTCCACTCACACAACAGAGATGGAGAATGTTGGAGGTGGGAGATCATTACTAGATGAATGTGTTGGATCCCTACTTGGCTCTCTCTCACTTCATACTCCTGAGGGTTATTATATGCTTCCTTACAGACTTTCGAGAATGGAAGTCTAGGCCCTCCACTTGACCTTCTGGCATGGGTGAGGATGAGGCCAGTGTTTTGTGTAGTTTTGGCTAGAGTAGCACTATTTTTGTCTAAAAATTGTCTTTCCTGCTGGACTCCTCCTTCCTGGTCTTTTGACTGGAGGCTTTTGTTGAGGCTTTATTTTTGTCTTCCCCTGTTGGTATTTCCAGGTTGCCAGTTTTACAGCTGCAAGTCTGAGATGTGATTAGGCAAAACGAAAACTCAAGGGAAACTTACCACTGAGTTGTTCCTTGGGTCCTGAGGCCCCTAGTCAGTCTGCATTCCTTTCTCTACCATTCACAGACTTCTTATGCTTGTTTTATATGTAATGTGTAGCACTTTTATTTGTACTTGGTGAGAGGAGTAGGAAAAACTATATCTATCCATCTTCCAGGAAGTAGAACACCAAGTCACTCCTTTTAGAAAACCTCCAGTGACTCTCTGTTGCCTATAGATCATCATCTAAGTTTCTTAGTCTGTTATTCAGAGAGCTTTTTAATCTATACAGAATCTTAGCTTTTCTCTCCTCTTCCAGCTACTCCTGTGTGTCTCTATCATACCATTTGATGTTCTATAGAATTCTATAGGATTCTGTGTTTCTACTCTCTCTATACCATGACCTTGGTCAATTTGTTCCTCTGTCTAAAATGCCCCAATCCTTCATCTCAAGGCTATGTACCCCATCACCTTGTAATTTGCAAGCTATTAGGTGTTTGACTGGATCATCAGTTGTTCCAGAAGATGTGAAGCTGAAACTATTGAAAAATGTCAAAATATTATGTTCTGCACTAGAATAGTTTGTCCTTCTAAAGTAAGGTAATGATTGTAAATTTGGTTGTTAATATATCAGTATCACCAGCCACTGATTGTGGAGCATCTACTCTTTGTTGAATATTGGACTTAAACATTGGAATGGTGGATAATTTAAGGTTTATATTTAGTTAAATGGCATTTCTTTAAGAATAAAGCATTAGTAGTGCTAAATGATGCCTTCTTATTTTAATCTATCTTAATAATGATAAAGACTTGGCCAGTGGTTTTGAATCCTAGCTGCATATGTTGTTTACCTGGGGAGCTCTGAAATAATTGCCGTGCCTAGGTCTAAACCCAGAGATTTCCATTCAGTTGATTTGAACTGGGGCTCTCGCATTGACTTTTTTAAAAAGCTCTCCAAATGATTCTCATATATAGCTGGGTTAAAATATAAGTGAACACCAGTAGTTTCAGTCACTTTTGAAGTTCTTTCCCGGAATGCTTCCAGCTGTGCAGCTTTTAACTTTATACTTCAAAGTTTTTACCTTAGCAGATTAAAAAAAAAACCCTTGTACTTCCTGCAGATGACTCATCCAGGTGAGTCATTATATGAATTATGAGCTGGTTTGCAAAAGGAAGAAAACATTTTGTGGCAATAATTAAATTTCTGTAGACAATGTGAAATAACAAAATTCAAGATTGTTCTCTCAAAGATTTAAAAAAATTCTCTTATTGATTTTTTTAAAAGGTGGTTGCAGGAACAGTACAGAGCGTATAGCATCCTATATAATCCATTGATACTGTAGAATTTTTTGTTGAATTAATAGTCAATCTCTCTTCGAGTGTTTACTTTTTGTCAGATACTAAGATACGTAGTTGGCACGAATATAGATAATAAAGAATTTACTGCTACAGCAGAGAAATCAAACATTAGTCGTGATTAGTATATGAAACACTCTTGAATCTTATGATAAAACTGATGTAAACATTTGGCATCTAAGTAGTTAATGTATTTAATTTAAGAGACTGACAGACTTTTAGTTTCTAATAATAAAAGCAGTTGGGGATAAGGAAACAAGGGCAAGGCAGAGGAAGAAAAAAAGGAGAAAAGAGGTCAGTTAATAAAGAACATGGAGAAAAAATAGACTCAAAGATAAGAATTCAATTAACTTTGTGACAACAAAGACTTTCCTCTGAGAACGAAGAAATTAGGTGCTCTAGTTCATTATTTATTTTAGGGCCATATACTCAATTTGGTTCATTATATTATGACTCCAAAGCACGGGAAGAATTATAAAATGACACTGACCTTTTTCCCTACATATAGTAATTTATTAAGCAATAAATTTCTAGTTTGTTACAGAAACTGGCATGACTGAGGGGACTACTTTAAAGGGGCTGATGCTTCATGTTAGGTAAATCTCTAGGAATGGTAGTAAGAACATTATTAGATAATTGTCAAAGTATTTGTCAGATTTTGTTTTTCTAAATGTATATGCTGTAACTTTAATATATATTTTTTATAGAATCCAAGAATTTTGAAGAAATTTGATCATGACAGGATTTCTAAGGCCATGAGAAAGCATTAATTTTTATTATGCCTAAAGTTTTCTATGGACTTAATAGTATGATTATACTGTTGATCCTTGAACAACAGGTTTGAACCAGGTGGGTTCACTTTATGTGAATTTTCTTCTACATCTGTCACCCCTGAGATAGCAGGGCCAACCTTTCCTCTTCCTCCACCTTCTCAACTGACTCAATGTAAAGACAACAAGGATGATGACGTTTTTGATGATCCATTTCCACTTAATGAATAGTAAATATGTGTTCTCTTTTTTATGATTTTCTTAATAACATTTTCTTTTCTCTAGCTTTATTCTAAGAATATTATATATAATACATATAACATACAAAACATATGTTAATCAGTTTTATGTTATTGGTAAGGCTCTGGTCAGCAGTAGGCTCTTAGTAGTTGAGTTTTTGGGGAGTCTAAAGTTATATGTGGATTTTTGACTATGTGGAGGGTAGGTGCCTGTAACCCCTGTATTGCTCAAAGGTCAACTTACAATTAATACTTACAGTTTCATTTCCAAATTTGTATGCCATGACTGGATTTCCGTCATTCTGGCAGGAGATAAAGATACCGACTCCCATGGACTCTTGTCTCTGATGAGCAGGGGTGGGGCAAGTCTCTGTACTCAAACATTGAGGGCAGATTTTGAAGTTACCCTTTATGCTTCTATATTTGGCATATGTGTCATATTACAAGTTTGGAAATGAGCTTACTGACAGAAGGGACCATGGAAAATAATCACTTTCCTTATTTCAAAAGAAAATAAATCTTTATAAAAATTAGCCCTTAAAAATATCTCCAAACTTAGCCATTTGTCTTATGTTCACTGACAGTATGCTTGGGACTTGTAGGGAAGGGACACACACACAATGGTAAATAAAAACTGGCTCAGTGCCTGACTTTGTAAAGCACATGTTTTTAATACATGCTAAATTTTATGCCCGGAAATGTAGGCTATGATGGAAATGTGCGAAGGGCCAGGTAAACAAGGATCAAATCACGCCAAGTCCCCCAAAAAGTGTAATACAAAGTGAACATCAGAAGGTCATCGGGAAAAACAGGAGAATGGGGTATTAAAACATAAGAAGACAGCAAAAACAGTGCTAATTTCTGTAGGTATGATTATGGATATTTGTGTGTCATGGTATTTTTTTTTTCACAGAAGCTTTCATATGGATTCTCATGTCATTAGTGATTTAAGGATCTCTGTTTTAGGATTAGAAAATAATTTCATTTGTCCCTGTAATATATTAGAAAGGAGGGCAAGTGTAACATTTGCAGTGTTTTCTTTTAAACATTTTTCTGATAGAAGATTATATAATCGGTTTGGTTTTAGATCAAGAAAATAAGATTAAGACCTAATTAGATATTTTTATAGACTTGATTTTAAATCAGGAATTACTGCTTTTAAAACACTTTGACCAAAAAGATGATCCTTGCACTTAAATATCACCAAGTAAAACTACTTGGTAAAATATGGTTGTATATTATTCTATTTACATACATTTATTTTGGTCCCAACTCATGATTGTAAAGCCTGTGAACCCCAAAGTGTTCTGAATCATCAAACTATAGCAAATACAAATGAAAAAAAAACTACATCAGATTTTTTTTTCAAAGATGAGTGTGAAATAATTAAGTCTAGGACTTGTTCTTACATATTAAATTACAAGTAAGAGCACGGGTTGTCTCCCCTATTTAAATATTTATCTCTTGAAAATTATTTCTTCATTTTCTT
Source organism: Macaca nemestrina (assembly GCF_043159975.1). Lineage (NCBI taxonomy): Eukaryota > Metazoa > Chordata > Mammalia > Primates > Cercopithecidae > Macaca > Macaca nemestrina. Next base: position 77,156,123 of record NC_092135.1, on the reverse strand, counting down.
AGATTTTACTTGTCAACATACAGATTGAGGCTTTCTTAACATCTACCCTTTACTATATGCTCAGGTAGTATGTATGTATATATACATATAATTTTTAAAAATAACTTTTTAGAGACAGGATCTCTCTGTGTTGCCCGGCTTAGAGTGCAGTGACACGATTGTAGCTCATTGTAACCTCAAACTCCTGGGCTCAAGTGGTACTCCCACCTCAGCCTCCCAAGTAGCTAGGGCTGTAGACATGCGCCACCATGCCCAGCATTTTTTTTTTTTTTAAAGCCATGAGGTCTCACTATGTTGCCCAGGCTGGTCTTGAACTCCTGGGGTCAAGCAGTCCTCCTGCCTCAGCTTCCCAAAGTGCTGGGATTACAGATGTGAGCCACCACACCTGGCTACATATAATTGCTCATTGTAATAAACACTGTTTGAGTTCATATCATATCTTAAGTAATTCAACAAGTAAAAATGATATGGTTCCTTCTGTCAGTGAGCTCTTGTTAGAAGGGGAGATAGATGATGATGAATAATAATCATAATAATAGAGTGGAAGGTAAATGGTAGCACTGAGGAGGGAGAGAATGGGTACTCATTCTCCCCTTGAGTGTTGTGTCAGGGAAGGTTTCACAGAGAAAGTGAATCTAAGATAAGGTTAAAGCATGAGTAGAAATTTCATGGACAAAGGATTGTAGTAATGATGTTTCAGCAAAGATGACATCATAGGCCAGGGCTCAAACCATGAAACAGTTGCAAGTTCAGAGAGTTGCACTTGGTTTCTTGCTAATGAGAAAAACATGAAGTGGAGAGAGAGGCAGGAGGATGATCTGGAAAAGACTTAAGTCTTGTAAAAGAATTGGCTGTGGAGGACCATTCGGGATTTTCAAATTGAGTGAGAGAATTAATTTTGCAAGTGGGTAAAGGCGGTTGAGTCTGGAGTCGGGAAATGTTTCCGAGGTAATAGGTATTTGAGGCAATAGTGCTGTTGAGAAGAGGGTAGAATCAGCAGACTATGTGCCATTTGTATGTAGACGGTACAGGAAAAGAATAACTTGAGGCTTTTCTTAGATTTTTGCCTTTGGTTTTTATAATATGTATGTGGGTTTGGACATATGTTGAGGAATAATGTAGAAAAGCTAGTGACTTCTGACTGTAATTTTACCTAAATTTATTTTATTTTGAAATAATTTCAGACTTACAGAAAAATTGCAAAGACAATTCAAAGAATTACCATGTAGGGTTCACTCCACATTCTCCTAATGTTAACTTTTTACCATACTTGGTTTCATATTTTCATGAGGCAGTATTTGTTTCTGAACCATTTGGGAGTAATTTGTAGATATTATGCCCCTTAGCCCCTAAATACTTATGTCCCTTTATTCCTAAGTATGTCCCCCAAACAAGGATTTTTTAAAAATATATAACCACAATATAATCATCAATATCAGGAACTTAACATTGATGCAATACTCTCTAGAATTTATTTAAATTTTGCAGTATTTCCTAATTTCCTTTTAAGTAAAAGAGAAACTGTTTCCTCTGGTATAGGTTCCAGTTCAGGATTATATGTATTACTTTTGGTTTTCATGTCTCTTTAATTTCCTTAATATAGAACACTTCCTCAGTCTTCCTTTGTGTTTCATAATATGACTTTTTTTTTTTTTTTTAAAGAGATGAGCTCTCACTATGTTTCCAAGGCTGGCCTTAAACTCCTGGCCTCAAGCAGTCCTCACACCTCAGCCTTCCAAAGTGCTGGGATTGCAGACATAAGCCACTGTGCCCAGCTGATAAATGACATTTTAAAAGAATTCCAGTCAGTTATTTTTTAGAAATATTTTTGCCATTTGAATTTGTCTGCTATTTCCTCATGATTAGATTCAGGTTATGCATTTCTGGCTGGAATACTACTGAAGTGACGTGTCCTCAGAATCTCTTAGCAGGAGACCCATACTATTGTTTTGTTCCTTTACTGGTGATGTATACCCGTACTATTTTTAGTAGAGACGGGGTTTCACCATGTTGACCAGGCTGGTCTCAAACTCCTGACCCCAAGTGATCTACCCGCCTTAGCTCCACAAAGTGCTAGGATTGCAAGTGTGAGCCACTGCGTCTGGCCTGAGCCTTTTCTTATATTCTGGCAACAAGTGTTTCAGAGTCATCTTGTACTTTCCTTATCCAGCCTTGAAATCTCTCATATTTTCAAGCAGCCCTAATTCTTTTTAGGGGGAATGTTATTTAGAAATCAAGATCTGGGCACTCATGCTACTGAGAGATGTCTATTTATTTGTTTATTTATTTAAAGGGATTTGCTTACATGATCATGGAGGCTGGTAAGTCTGATCTGCAGAGTCAGCAAGCAGACTGGAGACCCAGAGAGAGCTGATGTTCTAGTTTGAAGGCCATCAGGCAGGAAGAGCTGGTGTTGTAAATGAAGTCTGAAGACAGTCCTGCTGAAGGAATGCCTCTTACTGAGAGTCAGTGTTTTTGTTCTACTCATGCTTTCGACTGATTTGATGAGGCCCACCTACATTACGGCAGGCAAACTGATTTACTCTACCAGTTAAATGTAAATCTTATCCAAAACACCCTTACAGAAAACAAGAAAATGTTTAACCAAATATGTGGACACACTGTGGCCCAGTCAAGTCAACACCTGAAATTACTGAAATTAACCATCAGAGTCCTCCAAGTGGACAGAACCAGGGCATGCATACACACACATGCACACACACACACCAGGGCATGCATACACATACACATATACACACATGCCAGGCCATGTGCACACACATGCACACGTGCATGCATGCATGCATGTATCCCTGTATCTATCTCTGTATAAAAACTATGAATACGCTGGATACGGTGGCTCATGCCTGTAATCCCAGCACTTTCAGATGCTAAGTCAGGTGGATTAGATGAGGTCAGGAGTTCGAGATCAGCCTGGCCAACATGGTGAAACCTCATCTCTACTAAAAATACAAAAATTAGCCAGGCACTGTGGTGTGTGCCTGTAACCCCAGCTACTTGGGAGGCTGAGGCAGGAGAATTGCTTGAACCCAGGAGGCAGAGGTTGCTGTGAGCTGAGATCGTGCCACTGTACTGTAACCTGGGTGATAGAGCAAGACTCCATCTTAACAAACAAAAACAAAAGCAAAAAGAAACTATGAAGACATATTCCTGTTCCAGCCATCATTACCGGGTTCTTTCTAGCCTCCTTCCGCCCTTTCCATATTTGTACTACCTTTGACAATAAGAAGTCTGATTTCTGCTGTTCACAGTATACTTACTTATTTGCTCAATCTTAGAATACACAAAAAGTAATTTAGAATTGCTAATCCTTAACACTATAAAAAGCAAACCCACTTATTGGAATTCAGTGCTTACTTACAGTTCTCTTTTGTTTATGTCCTGAGAATATGTAGTAAAAATACTGTGTTCAAAAGTTACTTTGGTGGTTAGGTCTTCCCTTCTTCCTAAATTTTCCCTGAGTCATTTGAAATACCATCAGAGACATTCGTTTTGTTTGATTTCCATCTTAGATTTTTTTTCCTGTCTCATCTTTGTGGATCTCCTTATTTCTTTGAGTATATGAAGCATTAACATGATTCCAAAATTCAGAACCATACAGAAAGCTATACACAGAAAAGTGTTGATCATCCCTCCCATCTTTTCTATCACTTCTCCAGTCCACTCATCTTCTCCATCCCCTATTTTCTGCTCCCTAGGTGATTACCCTGATTAATTTCTCATGTATTTAATTCTTTGGTTCTCTGTACACAAAATGGACAGATAAATGTATATCTTCTTTCCTGTACAAAAAGTAAAACACTAAATATATTCTTTTCCATTTTGTTTTTCCCACTTAACAGTATATACTGGATATCTATATTTTATAATGATATAGAGAGCTCTTTATTAATTTTTAGAGCTGCATAGTACTCCGTTGTGTGGATCTACAGCTTGTTTATTCAATCACTTTCCCATTTGTGGACATTCAGGTTATTTCTGATTGTATTTTACAATTATAAATATCACTGCAATAAATAATCTTTGTAATATGTGTTTTTATATTGTTGAAATGTCTCTTCTCCCTTGTCGCTTCTTGTTTTGAATTTGTGCTTTCTTCTTTTTTCTTTTTTTTTTTCTGGATTAACCTTGTTCATTTACTTTAAAAAATTCTAGGATTTTGATTTATGAATTAGATATGATTTTTAAAGTTCTCCACCTAGCTGATTTATTTTGTCTTTATTATTTCTAGTCTCTGTTTTCTCTTGGTTTAGTTTGTTCTTTTTGAATTACAAATGTTCAAGGCTGTATAGATTTTCCTCTGTTCAGGGTATTAAATGTGTAATTTTATATCTTTTTTTGGAAAATGTATAATTTTGAGGTAGAATGCTGTTTTTGTTTTTGATTTTGTTAATATCTAGTTTTATTAGAATTATGATCAGAGTGTTTGTGTTATTACTGCTTCATGAAATACACTGTTGCTTTTTACATTACCTAATATGTGTGCACTTTTTTTGGTCAATATTTATGTCCATTTGTGAAGGAGGTACAGTTTTTATTATCAGGGTATGTAGTTTTCAGTTAAGTTTATAAATGTTTTTCAGTCTTACATATTATTAAAGTTATGTTCGTATGTCTGTACATCCCTGTACTTCTACTTTTTAAAGGTAGTTGCTGTGTGATGATAGGCGTACACAATGGTTATATCTTCATTGTGAATTGCAGCTTCTAACGTTAAACAGTGTTTCTCTGTGTCATATTTAATGCTTTAGTATCAAGATCAGTACTCTTGCTTCCTTATTGTTTCTGTTTGCTTTGTATGCCTTTGCTTATCCCTTTTTTTAAATTAAAAAAAAATTTTTTTTTTTCGCTTTTTGGTCTATGCTGTTTTAGGTTATCTCTTGAATAAGCATTTATTAGGTATTTTTTTAATAGCCAAATGAAAAAAATTTTAATGACTTATGTTTGATTTCAACTCTTATGTTATAAATACTGTGTACATTGTTATATTTTTCTTTATTTCTCTGTGACGTGCTTTCTTTGCCTTTTCATCTTAAAATTTTTTTTTTGGATATTTAGGCTTTGCTGTTTGTTGTTGTAGCAGCTACTTGTGCGTTTATGCCTTTTTTAAATGTCTTCATTTCGTTGTTTTCTTATTTAAGTTCATATGATCTATTATGTTAGTTTTTAATGGCGTCCTATAATTCTTATCTATTGCTATTTCAACAGTCAAAAGTTTATTTTACATTTTTCTTTCTTTCTTTTTCCATTTTTTTCAGTTGCATTATGTCTGTTTCGTCCTCAATCCTTAATTGCAACTTCGTTTTGCTCTTAGATCTACAATTAAATATATTAAATTTTCACCACCAGTTTTTTTGCTGAAGTTTACCTATTGGTTAGATATAGCTCAGATTTTAGTGGATTTCTTAAGAAGAACTCATGGTGACCACAATATTCCCTGAGTTCCTGCATATTAAAAATTGTTCTCCTGTAGCCTTAATATTGGTAGTACAGGTTGGGTGGCAACAAGTCCTTGGTTCACACTTTCCCTTTTTATAATGTGGCCTTGCTTTCTATATGTTTTGTTGTTCTGAGAAGTCTGATGCCACTCTTAATTTTCTTGCCCTTGTAAGTTGCTTGAATCTTTTGTTTGGAATTCCTAGATCTTTTCCTTCTCATATTTTTAAAGTCTAATAGTTTTACTATAATATATCTTAGAATTGATTTTAACAGGTCAATTTTCCTTGCTACATTAGTGGGTTCTCTTAATGTGTAGAGTCAGATTTTGTTTCTGCAAATTCTTTTTCAATTATAGTTTTAAATATTAATTCTGTTTTAATATTTTCTTTTTCTTCTTTAGGAACTTCAGTTACTCATATAGTTATACCTTCTTTGTTTACCTGCCATTTTACCAACCGTTCCTGTGATTATTTTTTTTACCTCATTATCTCTTTTTCATTCTCTTGGTTCTTTTCCTATTTTCCTCAGTACCTTTTTATTAAGGTTTTAGTTTTCTCTATTTTTGACCAGGAATTTAGTCCTCACCTTTTCTCTCTTATTTTTTCTTTTTGCCCATTCTATTTTCAGGTTTACATTTCTGATTTATGATGGTTTTCATACTCCTGAATGCTTGTTTAAAGAGATACAATTCAGGCTGGGCGCAGTGGCTCATGCCTGTAATCCCAGAACTTTGGGAGGCCGAGATGGGCAGATGGCTTGAGCCCAGGGGTTTGAGACTAGCCTGGGCAACATGACAAAACTCATTCTCTACAAAAAATACAAAAAATTATCGTCCCAGCTACTGGGGAAGGTGAGGTGGGAGGATCACTTGAGCCCAGGAGGTGGAGGTGGGGGTGAGCTGAGATCATGCCACTGCACTCCATCGTGGGTGACAGAGTGAGACCTTGTCTCAAAAAAAAAAAAAAAAAAAAAAAAGATACAATTCAGTTTGGAATATTTATTACAATCTTCTACTTTGTTGTGGGTTTTTTGGAGGTGCTTTTCATTAGCTTAATTGTCCTAACGTTATTTTTTATTTTAGAAATTTTATATAGATGAAGATTGCAACAACTCTGTATGTCTGTGAGCAGGGCTGTTGTTGTAGGGGGTTTTATGAGATTGCTAATTCAAGTATGTCCTCCTCTGTCAGTGTAGCAAAGTGTGGTTTGTTTGTTGGATGGCTTTTTTTCACCTTTTGAGGGAGAGGATTTTGTATTTCTCAAGTAGGAGTGTGTGTGTGTGTGTGTGTGTGTGAGAGAGAGAGAGTATAAGTTCTTACAAAATCTTAAATTTCTTTATGTATATAAGAATCTTACAGAATCTGAAATTTTCTTTTTAGTTTCTTTTTTCATCACCATGTGATTTCCAAAAACGCACATTCTTTTCTTTTTACCACCTTCCTTGTTTTGTATTAGTCAGGGCTTTCCAGAGAATAGAAACAAAAGGATGGAGAGTTATATAGATATATATCTAAATACATATGTATATCTAGATCTAGAATGAGATTTTTTTTTTGGTAAGAAACTGGCTCACGTAATCATGGAGGCTGAGAAGTCCCACCATCTGCAAACTGGAGACCTGGGAAGACCTGTGGTGTAAATTCCAGTCAGTCTGAAGGCCTGAGGACTAGGAGCAACAATGGTGTAAGTTCCAGCCCAAGGATAGAAGACTGCTGTATCAAGCTGTAAGGCAGATAGAGAGAATTCAGCCTTTCTTCCTCCTTTTGTTCGGTTTGGGCTCTTAAGTTGAATGATGCTCCCTTACATTGGGGAAAGTAATTGCTTTACCTATTCCACAAATTCAAATGCTCGTCTTTTCTAGAAACACTCTAATAGACATAACCAGACATAATGTTTAACCAGATATTTGGGCATCTTGTGGCCCAGTCAAGTTAACACATGAAATTTACCGTCACACCTTTGATGCATTACCTTATCAAGATTACTTTCTTGAATCCTCCCTGTACTTTTAATTCCCTTCCCTGTAATTTTTTCTCATCTACGAGTGGTCTTCTTGAGGATTTTTTCACTTAGGCTGGGCTTTCTTTTTCTGTGGATGATTTTAGTTTATTTTAGGCTTTCTGTCCTCACCTCCAGCCCCCTTTTTCTTTTTGCACAATTTTTCTTCCCCTAGATCTGTCTGTCGTCTCTGTAATGGGTTAGGGGAAAAGCTTGAGTAATATATCCACTAGAATGGAGTTTATGTTTTCTACTTTACATAATTTGAAGTTAGTTTGTCTTGTATTAAAAGTGTGAAATTTGTATGGTTTTATTTGTTCTTTTAGCTTTTGAAGGTCTTTTTAGCTTTTGACGGTTATATTGGAGGATTTGGATTTACATGGCCACTAATACCTTGATTAACCCATAAGTTATGAAACTTTACACCAGTTGATAATTTTTTCCCTACTGAAACCAGAGTAGGTTACTTAGTGTTTCCATATAATGCCAATGGACTGGATTAGCATTCAAGATGAAGCCTGTGTGCTTTCCTGATGTAGGATGAGTCCCTGGTTCTACAGTATTTTCCTTCATTAAATATAGACCCCATTCCCACCACAGGTTTGTATCGTAAGGCAAAGTCATTGCAGCATCTTTTCTGCCACTGTATTTGCAAACCCTAAGATGGAACTCCTTTCACCTTCCATTACACACATGGACATATTTGTTATAAAGGAGATATATAACCCTCCAAAATGTAAAATGTGTAATCGAGGTTAGAGGTGTAATATTCAGGCCAGGAGTAGTGTTGAGGAACTTCCTCATCTACAATACGCACACAAGCACGCATGCGTGCACAGACACAGATACATACACCCGTGACATATTTAATGTCTGTCATGTTATAGAGGCCACCTGGTAACACACTAAATTACATTATACTTCCACAGTGTGAGGGTCTGGGGACTATACATAGATTTTTGTCTCAGTGATTGATAGATGGTATAGATTCCTAGGAGGGGAGGATCATAAGGAGGCCGTTCAGGAAGGATGATTGTCTCACTTCTAGTTCTTTAACCATTGAGACCAGTGTGAGTGGGCTTAAGCTAAAAGGGGTATTTAATTGAGTAATTTTGGCATATCACCCCACACCAAATGGCAGCTGGGTTCTCTTAAGGTACTGAAGCCAGGGTGAGTGGTAAAGGTCACACACCTAATAAGCGGCAGAGTTCAGATTTGATCCCAGTTCAACCTGGTGCTAGCCTTAATCATGACAACCTGCTGCCTCTGCTCATTTTCCCCCCAAAATTTCTAGTAATGTCAAGAGCTCCATAGGCAGTGCAGAAGTCATTGAAAACCGGGAAGTGCTACTTTGGTGCCTCCTACCTAAGCTTTGTACTAGAAGCAGTGACACTTTAAGAAAGCTCTTTTAACCTTAAATCATTTTTTGTAAAGGAAACAATTATCATAGTCCCTTATTTTTAAATATTAGATTTTGTGTTGTGCTTTTTCTTACAAAAACTATTTGTTCAAATAGCTGTTTTAGAGTATAGTAATAGTGGATGGCAAAAACATTGTTACCTCAATTCTTAGAAATACTTGCTAGCAAAAACTTATTTTTGACTGTCCAGAGGAATCCTAAAATTTTCTCTTTGCTGCCTTTGTGGATGGTATCATATAATCTGCCAAGTGAGAGGTTAGTGGCAGTCAGGAGCCATCTAAATATTTTGAGAATGTACTAGGAACTGAAAAGGCTTCATAGATACTAAAGTGAGAAAGTGAGGTGGGGGATAATAGTGAATATTGTAATAAAAGTTAAGATGTAATTTTATAAAATGGAAACAGCTGCATGTTAAATAGTGACTTTTCCCAAATTTTGAAATACAGATAATGAAAACTCACTTAGGCTGTAAAAGTAGTAAAGTCAAATAAGCCATTTCTGAAGCCAAAAGTTGGAGTTGACTCAGCATAAAGAAGGCTTTATAAAGTGCCCCTCTTCATTCGTGATCCTAATGGGCCAGGTCTCAAAATGTTTCAGTAAATGTCCCTGAACTATGTAATTTAATATTCTGCTCAAAGTAAATAATGCTCTATTCATAGTTCTTTGGCATGTTTAAAATTATCTAAGCTTGCTTTTTCCTTCCTTTTTCTCCTGCTTCCTCTCTATTCTGCTAAGTGGCACCTAACTGAGAAAGCTGGCAGGATCATTATTCAACAAATATTTATTGCACATTGGCCATCTGCCAGGCGTTGTCCTAGGCAAACAAATAGACACATTCAAATGACATAGGCAACATCTATTTTAGATTTCAGAAATAACTATTTTGGCTTTATTGACTGTATAGGTAAATAGATTGTTATTAAATTTGGGTATGCTCTTTAGTGTTAATATGCATCATGCTCAAAATCTTTGGAATCTGTTTCTTTTCTGGATCAAACAATATGACATTTATTGATTATTAACCTGGAGATCTGCCTCATCTTCTGACCAACCACTTCTTTGCACATATCAGCGTGAGTGGATATTGTGGACATAAATGTTGTTTTTCATAGTAATTTAATCACTTAACTAAAAGTATAATAATGGTGATAGTGATAGTGAGAAGGAGACTGCTGGGAAAATGACTGTGGTCACGAAAGTGAGAAAGGCCTAACAAGACAAGGAATAAATGTCTCCATTGCCAATAGAGTGACAGAAGTTGGGGTTCTGCCTGCATGCCTGCCTGCCTCTTTTTATCTTATGGCTGTTGCAGTGATCAGAATTGGTCTCCTGTTTTCTCAGCAGTCTTAAATGGGGTCCAGATACTCAGATTTTTCCCCACACCAGGCTTTAGAATATGTTGGTGAATATGAGGATATTTTAAGAGTATGTGTAGCCTATTTTCTGCCTTCCCTTGAGATTTGAAATAAAAATATTGCTAAAATGAAAAATTGTTTCAAGAATTATAGCTCCCTCTTATACATTTTTTATATGCTTAATAATTTAGTTTTCCTAAATTTTTATGGACCTTTTAAACATACAGAAACATAGGGAATGATAAAAGGTATCACTGTTTACTCATCATCCATTTATAACAGTTATCAATAAGTGGCCAATCCTGTTTTATGAATATTCTTCCTTCTCCATTATTGAAGCAAATCTTAATGGTATGGTCTGAATGTCCCCCAAAATTCATGTGTAGAAACATAGCTCCAGCTGTGGTTGCTTTAAGAGGTGTAGCCTTTGGGAGGTGATGAAGTCACAAGGGCTATGCGCTCATGAATGGGACTAGCACCCTTATAAAAGGACTCGAGATTGAAGAGAATGCTCTCTTGCTCTCCCACTTTTCTGTCACATGAAGACACAGCATTTGTACCCTTTTTGCCCTCTCATCTTTCTGCCATGTGAGGACACCTAGACGATACCATCTATGAGAACAGGGCTTCACCAGGCAGTGAACCTGCCCGTGCCTTGATCATGGACTTCTTAACTTCCAGAATTGTGAGAAGTAAATTTCTATTATTTATAAATTACTCTATCTCACGTATTTTTGCTACAGTAGCATGAACATATTAAAATACTCAGACATATTTCATTAAAGTATATGTCATTTAAAATATAAAGATCTCTTTTTAAAAAATATAACCTTAATGTCATATCTTTAAGAAAATGAATAATTATATTTGAGAGATGTCAAAAACTTTTATTATTTATATTACAATAAAGGTTACTACATTAATTACCACAAGCATGAGAATTAATATAACTTAGAGCTTAAGAGTAGGGCTTCTGTAGGAGATACAGGAAAAAAATCCTAAGTTGTTTTTTTCATCTCTGACACAGTCAACATAGAACACTTCATTTCTGGTCACTAAAATGTGTGGAAATGTTCCCCCACCAGCAACCAATCAATTTGCCAGCTGACACCAACTGGGTATCCTGTAATTGAACTGAATTTTAACACTGTCTACCTGGAGACAGCATCAGATCCCTCAGGTTGAGGGTGAGTCCCACAAAACTACCCCCCTACTTCAGATACTGATCGCAAGCCCAGGTTGTGACCTGTGTTACTGACTGACTGGCTATAAATTGGGGTTCCCATGACCCCCTCCTCAGTTTTGATTTGCTAGGATGGCTCACAGAACTCAGGGAAAACCTGTACATTTACCCATTTACTACAGAGGATATTACAAAGCATACAGATGAACAGCCACATGGAAGAGATACACAGGGCAAGGTTTATGGGAAGGGGCATAGAGCTTCTATGACCTCTGGTGGGCATTCCACCCTCCAGAAACACATAAATGTGTTCAACAATCTGGAAGATCCCTGAATCCAGTCCTGTAGAGTTTTTGTGGAGGTTCCTTTATATAAGCATGATTGATTACATCATTGGCCATTGGTGGTCAACACAACCTTCAGCTCCTCTTCCCTTCTCTGAGTTAGTGGGGGTACTGGGAGGTTGGACTGAAAGTTCTAACTCTATCCACAGGGTTGATTTCCCTGGCAACCAGCCCCCATCCTTCATAAGAGCCTTGAGCAATCAGACATTTCATTAGCATACAAAAGACACTTACCACTTTAGAGATTCCAAGAGTTGTATGAGCTTTATGCCAAGAACCAGGAGCAGAAACAAAATATAAAGTATATTTCTTATGTCACAGTATTGTATTCTTGGAGTTAGCCTTAGATTTGAATGCCAGTTTTGCTGGATAACGTTGGGCAGGTTAACCTGTCTTCATCTCACTAGGCCGCTGTATCCTCAGCTGTTAAATGCTGACAGTAATAGTTTTAACTAAGTAGGATACTTGTGAGTTATAAATGAAACAATGCACAGAAAGCTATTAGGATAGTGTTTATGTGTAAAACATGCTCAATAATGTTAGCATTATTGTTATTTTTATTTGGAGGTGTGACAGAATACACATAATTAATTTGAGATCCCATTTTTTGGATTAGGCCATGTTTCAAAGTGATTTGTGTTTAATCATGCTCTTCACAGTTTATTTTTAGGGAATACAAAATAATATTGTTTTAATCTATAGGCACATTTATTCTTTTCTCAAAAGCAAATTTGACTTGTTTTAAAACATATAATAGCATTGAAAGGAATAAATTTAACTTTTAATCAAATCTTGAATGTCTTAATGTATGTTGATGTGTGAAACCTTTGAGATACCGTAAGAGATAAGACCTTTATAATTTTCCCTTGAGATTAAAAATAAAATGCAAATCTAAGTTCCTTTTGTAGTTCTAATATAGAGTAATAGAGAGTTTGGATAATCTATGAACATAAATGTTATCAACAATACTGCTTATACTCTCCTTTCTTCCCTTTGTTTAATCCATTTAGTCTTATTGTCATTGTTTTATACCATTCAGAATGTACAATGTTGGAAGACATTTGCCTTTGCAAAACTGAAGTTTTTCATAGCAATATGTTCTGATTATAGTACAACTTGGGGATAAATTGCTTAGCATATGCAGTTCATTTTACAGACTTTCTGGAGAATATTGCTTACTTTTGTTTTTAGTTTTTATTTCTTAATAAAATGTACATCATTTTCATCCAGATTGTCCTAATTTACAAAATGACCAATTCAGTTGTTTATTTTTTAAATTATTTTTGATGGCTTTATAAGGTGAAATTTACATATCATGAAATTCACCCATTTTAATTATACAGATTGATTTTTAGTAGATTTCAGAGCTGTGCAGCCACTACCACAATTTAATTTTACAGTGTTTCCATCTCTCCAAAAAGAAACTTAGTGTCTATTACCAGTCACTCTCCATACCCACCCCAGCCCTAGGGAACCACTGGCCTACTACTTTCTTTCTTTTTGGATTTGCCTATTCTGAATATTTTTTATACAAAAGGAATCATACAATATATGTTTGTGTCTGACTTTTTTCACTTAGTATGTTTTCTGAGTTTATCCTCGTTATATCATATATCAATGTTTTCATTCATTTGTATTGCCTGATGGTATCCTATTATATGGATGTGTCATGTTTTGTTTATCCGTATAGAAGTGATGGACATTTGGGTTGCTTTCATGTCTTGACTGTTATGAACAATGCTGCTGTGAACATTCGTGTACACATCTTTGAGTGGATATATTTTTTGTTTATTTTAAAAAATTAACAAATAGAATAATAGTTATCTGCTATTTGTGTGTTTTTAATTTTGATTTTATTATGTGACAATGTAATACAGTGAGGAGAAGCATTGGACAGAGTTGCAGGAGCCTAGGTTTTTCACAGACTACTTTCTTGTTTTGTGGCCTTAGGATGGCAAATCTGTGTTTCCAGATTTACAAAATGGAAAGGTTAGACTAAATGATCTCTTATGATTTATAAATCTGTTAATTTCTATATTATTTTGAGCAGATTACTTCTCTGTGCCTCAGCTTTTTCAACTGAAAACATTGGGTTATTAATATAATCATATCTAAATATTAATATGAGGATGAAAGAATATTCTTGGAATATAAAAAAGTATCAAGATAAGGCTGGGACTGTTATTTTTCTGGATCAAGAATGCCTTAGTGGGAATGCTTTCACTGTGGCCTTAGTGGAGTTCCTGGTAGTAAACTGGTAAATCAGTAATTAGTGGAAGAAGGAAGATTTAGCTACAAGTAATAAATGCCATTTATTGGGTGCTTATCATCCTGAGTATACTAAACTATATATACAAATTTGCTCACTTAAGTCCCAGTCTATGAGTTAGGTTCAGTGATTTGCTCGTAAAAGAAATTAAAGGAATTGCCAAAACCACATAGCTAAGTGACTGGCCGGGAGTCACACCCTAGCTCCAAGGCCGTGATTTTTGCCGCTGCACTAAACTTTATTTCAGGGAGGACAATTCTTTGGAACAGAATCCCATAGTAGAGAGATCTTTGGTGGGGGAAATCTTTTTTTGGGGAAAGATAGCTAACTTGCAGTCCTTATGAGAGAGAAAAGGGATGGTCACTCTATAAATACTTGGTTTTCCATGTGTCCTATGTTTGTTCCAATATGACATTTTAGTAATTGAACAAGTTTAATAGTTGACCAAATTGAAAATTTGCAGAATGTTCTATTTATTTTACTACAAAAAATACAATATGTGTTGTTTTTTGTTTTTTAAATTTTTTTTTGAGACAGGGTCTTGCTCCATCACCCAGGCTGGAGTGCAGTAGTACAGTCATGGCTCACTGCAGCCCTGACCTCCTGGGCTCAAGGGATCCTCTCACCTCAGCCTCCTGAGTAGCTGGGACCACAGGTACACACCACCATACCTGGCTTATTTTTTTAATTTTTTGTGGGGGGACTGGGTCACGCTATGTTGCCCAGGCTGTTGTCGAACTCCTAGGCTCATACAATCCTCTCGCCTTGGTCTTCCAAAGTGCTGAGATTACAGCATGAGCCAGCATGCCTGGGGCATTTTTTTTTTCTCCCCCGAAACAGTCTCGCTCTGTCACCCAGGCTGGAGTACAGTGGCACAATCTTGGCTTACTGCAACCTCTGCCTCTGCCTCCTGGGTTCAAGCGATTCTCCTGCCTCAGCCTCCCGAGTAGCTGGGGTTACAGGCATGCACCTTCACGCCTGGCTAATTTTTGTATTTTTAGTAGAGATGGGGTTTCACCACGTTGGCCAGGCTGGTCTTGAACACCTGAGCTCAGGTGATCCACCTGCCTCAGCCTCCCAAAGTGCTAGAATTACACGTGTGAGCCACCGCACCCAGCCCCATTTTTTTTTTTTTTTTTTTTTTTTTTTTTTTTATAATGGGACTTTGATGAAAGCAACTCATACATCTCACTGGCTTTTTTCTGCCTTGTTAACACTATTATAATTTCCATTTTAAAGCAATATTCCATTTTTTAAGTTGACTTAAAACTTTTTTAACCTTTTTTAAAAACTATTTTTACATTTCGTCCCCTCCCCAATGTAGTGTATGGCACATACCAAATATTTACATTATACAAACAAAAAATTTAGTGCCAAAATTTCAATTCATGATGCAGGCATATTACTTCATTTGAACAAAAGTATTATTTTATGGATTTGTGGTATTGAACATAAAAACATTTGGGTGCTAAAAATTTTAGTATGCCAAGTATATGGAATTAGGTGTCCTGTAATACATCTGAACCTCTGTTGCAAATGCATTTACATCTTATATATCTGGAATATTACATTTAGTCTGAACTCAGTGGAAGGCATGTATGTTTTTAACCAAGGAGAGAGGAAGAACGCTTCTTTCTAGGAGGAAGACTGGGAGAGAATGAGATTTGGTAATGACCCAGAGAAATTCGGAGTTGAAGAAGAGGAGAGGAAACACCTACAGCAGGTGAAGAGGAGTTGGAATCTGGAAATTAAATCCTGGAATTTGTGAAGTTATTGTGGCTGTATCCACTTCCTCCTCTGGTGATGGAAGGAGACCTCACCCAGCTATGTGAGCTTAGTGGACACATGCATGCCTTGGAAAAGGAAAAGGAAACGGTTCAGGTTTCTGGAGCTCAACACAAGGCTTAGATGCAGAAAATACACAGGTAGAGAACTCATCTAAGGGAACTCTGGCAATAGATAATGAGGTCCTAGCCATGGAGGATACTCTAAAACTGGGGGTTCCAGGAATATCTTGACCCTCCTGGAATTCCACAGGTGTGTGATTTGCTTCTCTAGTGCAATGTTCCTTTTTCCTTTTGCTGCTCCTATTTTGGTGAAGAAGCAGTCAAAGTAAGGATTTATCTGTAAATTAATAAGAACCAAAGATTTAAAAAATTTTTCATATATTAATATGAAAGTTAAGGAACTTTAAATCTGGACCTTCAGAAATGGAGGTTTGCAGTTGCTAAGGGTTCGGTAGAATTGCTAGAGGGGTGGAGAAGGGACAGAGTGAGAAGGATGATCTGGGGTAGTGGCTTATGTTGTAGTTTTCGAAAAGGGTTTTTAAGTGGTGGGCTGTCATTACCATTTGCATTAGACTTTTGAATTTTAAATATAGTATAGGACTTTTAATGTCCCACTAGGCTTCTTAATGTATATTTTTTTGTTTCTTAAGGTGGATTAGCAGTATTTTTATAGAAAACTTTAAATCTCAGAGGCTTTCTTTTCCTTTCTTCTTTTCTCCATTTCTTATTCAGTAAACTAGTTCTTGATTCATGTGGTAAAAATGACATTATACAGTGATACTTTAGCTTTCAAATTAATTTAGAGGAGTTAGTTACACTTTTGGATAAATCTGTATTTTGGTGAAAGCCCTTTTTAAAAATAATTTTCATGTTAGGTCTACTCAAAGAATTGTTGTTCTTTCCTCTACAACTGTCAATATTGTTGCAAAACCAGATTAGTAATCATGCACTGGCACCTGCAGTAACACAAAAATTACTTAAGATTTCCATTGTTGATTTGCTTCACCAATTTATTATCCTAAAGTTGAATAATGTTTATTTCTGTATAATTTTATATATGGATATGTGGAGTGGTAGAGCACTGAGTACCTGTATGTTTTAATTTTCTAAAATTGCTCTTACTTTGTAAAAACAGTTGAAAATATTTCTAATCTCAACTTAAGAATAGTTATAACTA
This sequence comes from Macaca nemestrina, assembly GCF_043159975.1. Classification (NCBI taxonomy): domain Eukaryota; kingdom Metazoa; phylum Chordata; class Mammalia; order Primates; family Cercopithecidae; genus Macaca; species Macaca nemestrina. The sequence goes on along the minus strand of NC_092135.1, from coordinate 77,139,131 downwards.
TAGTATTTCTTCTGGAAATACAAGGCCAAAGAGCCTGCATTCTAATTTTGTTCATTGCCATTTTGTGTCTATGTGATGTAGACTTATTAGAGATGATTTAATTACTTCTAGGCTATCGTAATGGGTTTTCACTGGTTGTTAAGAAATGCTCCTTGAAGAATTTAACTGAATTTTCCAAATAAACTGGTTGATTTATATTTATTGAGAGAAGAGTTCCAGTGTACCCACTCACATCATCAATCACAGTCTGTCATAAAGTGCAGTTTGCCCAGTCTTGATTAAAAGGCCTGCAATTCTGTTTTCTGCTGCTGAATACATCCTCTGCTGCCCTCTAATGGCAGCCCATTGGTGGCACCCACTGATGTCCATCTTAACCACCAAGAACTTGCTGTTCTTGGCATCCAGCAACTTATATAGCTGCGGGATCTTGGGTGGCTCTCCCAGTAAAAAGACATCTGATGGGAGCTCCTTTGAAGGAAAAGCATGCACATGTGAATCCTGTGATTTTCCCTCCAAGTGTTGGCATTCAGGTAGTTGTGACAATGTTAGGATTCTTAGAGTAAGTGTTTTACTTTTCCGTTTGTTCGTTTTATTGTTCATTTATCCATTAATTCATCAGATGTTTTGGAATACCAGAAATGTCTACCACCTAGACTTCTCTCAGTCTGTTAGGTTCTTAGTATAGATTTGTTGAGTGAGTGAATGAATACAAAAGTAAATGACTTGGTCCCTGCCCTTGGGGAGACAAAATGCAAACTTAAATAAAGCCTTGGTTGCCTTTATTTTCCTCTTTAAATCTCCACAATATTGGGAAAGATAGTTAAACTAGGAAGTGGATACAAATATCCATGGAAACCTAGTCTCCCTGTATTTCTAGTTTTCAGAGTTCATCATCTCTAACTGTAGAAGGGCTTTGTTCTAAGAAGTACTTATTTTGTACCTGGAAATGATACTACTTTTTTTTGGTGCTTCTTGCTTTTGGTTGAAGGTAACACACAATCATGGTTGCATTTTCCTTTATATTTACCAGCCTCTAAGGCACTTAATTTGTCATAAACTCTGGCTTTCTGTGTCTTTTATATTTAATGAACTATGATTTAAAATAGGTGCTGCTTTAAATGACCATATAAATATGATAAGTGCAGTGGTGTGTATTTTTTTTTTGTTGTTCCGAATGTTGTGAATTCTTTAATTCTTTCATTTGTTAGCCTGCTTTACAAGACAAGTTTTGTTTTTGTTTTTAAGGTATTTTCCTTTCTATTCTTCATTGTTTCGTATTAGGTAAATGTCTGTTATTGGCTTCATTCCTTGTTTGAGAGTATAATCCACTCAGATATATTTAGGTCAAATATCCCATTGTAGAAGAATGTGGACTAGTATGTTTATGTAATTTTTTAAATTTATTTTTAATTATTTTTAAAATTATACTTTAAGTTCTAGGGTACATGTGCACGATGTGCAGGTTTATTACATAGGTGTACATGTGTCATATTGGTTTGCTGCACCCATCAACTCATCATTTACATTAGGTATTTCTCCTAATGCTATCCCTCCCCCAGCCCCCCAACCCCTCAACAGGCCCCAGTGTGAGATGTTCCCTGCCCTGTGTCCAAGTGTTCTCATTGTTCAGTTCCCACCTATTAGTGAGAACATGTGCTGTTTGGTTTTCTGTCCTTGTGATAGTTTGCTAAGAATGATGGTTTCCAGCTTCATCCATGTCCCATCAAAGGACATGAACTTATCCTTTTTTATGGCTGCATAGTATTCCATGGTGTATATGTGCCACAATTTCTTAATCCAGTCTATCATTGATAGGCATTTGGGTAGGTTCCAAGTCTTTGCTATTGTGAGTAGTGCCGCAGTAAACATATGTGTGCATGTGCCTTTATGGTAGCATGATTTATAGTCCTTTTGGTATATAACTAGGATATAAGGGGATCACTGGGTCAAAGGGTATTTCTAGTTCTAGATCCTTGAGGAATCGCCACACTGTCTTCCACAATGGTTGAACTAATTTACACTCCCACCCACAGTGTAAAAGCGCTCTTATTTCTCCACGTCCTCTCCAACATGTTGTTTCCTGATTTTTAATGATTGCCATTCTAACTGGTGTAAGATGGTATCTCATTGTGGTTTTGATTTGCATTTCTCTGATGGCCAGTGATGATGAGCATTTTTTTCATGTGTCTGTTGGCTGCATAAATGTCTTCTTTTGAGAAGTGTCTGTTTTTATCCTTTGCCCACTTTTTGATGGGGTTGTTTTTTTCTTGTAAATTTGTGTAAGTTCTTTGTAGATTCTGGATATTTGCCCTTTGTCAGATGAGTAGATTACAAAAATTTTCTCCCATTCTGTGGTTACCTGTTCACTCTGATGGTAGTTTCTTTTGCCGTGCAGAAGCTCTTTAGTTTAATTAGATCCCATTTGTCAGTTTTGGCTTTTGTTGCCATTGCTTTTGGTGTTTTAGTCATGAAGTCCTTATCCATGCCTATGTCCTGAATGGTATTGCCTCGGTTTTCTTCTAGGGTTTTTATGGTTTTAGGTCTAACATTTAAGTCTTTAATCCATCTTGAATTAATTTTTGTATAAGGTTTAAAGAAGTGTTCCAGTTTCAGCTTTCTACATATGGCTAGCCAGTTTTCCCAGAACCATTTATTAAATAGGGAATCCTTTCCCCATTTCTTGTTTTTGTCAAGTTTGTCAAAGATCAGATGGTTGTAGATGTGTGGTGTTATTTCTGAGGCCTTGTTTTGTTGATTGGTCTGTATGTCTGTTTTGGTATCAGTACCATGCTGTTTTAGTTACTGTAGCCTTGTAGTATAGTTTGAAGTCATATGTGATGCCTACAGCGTTGTTCTTTTTGAGTAGGATTGTCTTGGCAATGCAGGCTCGTTTTTGGTTCCATATGAACTTTAAAGTAGTTTTTTCCAATTCTGTGAAGCAAGTCGTTGGTAGCTTGATGGGGATGGCATTGAATCTATAAATTACCTTGAACAGTATGGCCATTTTCATGATATTGATTCTTCCTATCCATGAGCATGGAATGTTCTTCCATTTGTTTGTGTTCTATTTTATTTGAGCAGTGGTTTGTAGTTCTCGAAGAGATCCTTCACATCCCTTGTAAGTTGGATTCCTAGGTGTTTTATTGTCTTTGAAGCAATTGTGAATGGGAATTCACTAATGATTTGGCTCTCTGTTTGTTTATTATTGGTGTATAGGAATGCTTGTGGTTTTTACACATTGATTTTTTTATCCTGAGACTTTGCAGAAGTTGCTTATCAGCTTGAGCAGATTTTGGGCTGAGACGATGGGATTTTCTAAATATACAATCATATCATCTGCAAACAGGGACAATTTGACTTCCTCTTTTCCTAATTGAATACCCTTTATTTCTTTCTCATGCCTGATTGCCCTGGCCAGAACTTCCAACACTGAGTTTAATAGGAGAGATGAGAGAGGGCATTCTTGTCTTGTGCTGATTTTCAAAGGGAGTGCTTCCAGTTTTTGCCCATTCAGTAGGATATTGGCTGTGTGTTTGTCATATATAGCTCTTATTATTTTGAGATACATTCCATCAATACCTAGTTTATTGAGAGTTTTTAGCATGAAGGGCTGTTGAATTTTATCGAAGGCCTTTTCTGCATCAGTTGATATAATCATGTGGTTTTTGTTGTTGGTACTGTTTATATGATGGATTACGTTTATTGATTTGCATATGATGAACCAGCCTTGCATCCCAGGAATGAAACCGACTTCATTGTGGTGGATTAGGTTTTTGATGTGCTGCTGGATTCAGTTTGCCAGTATTTTATTGAGGATTTTTGCATCAATATTCATCAGGGATATTGGTCTAAAATTCTCTTGCTTTGTTGTGTCTCTGCCAGTCTTTGGTATCAGGATGATGCTGGCCTCATAAAATTGAGTTAGGGAGGATTCCCTGTTTTTCTATTGATTGGACTGGTTTGAGAAGAAATGGTACCAGCTCCTCTTTGTACCTCTGGTAGAATTTGGCTGGTCCTGGACTTTTTTTTGGTTATTAATTATTACCTCAATTTCAGAGCCTGTTATTGGTCTATTCAGAGATTCAACTTCTTCCTGGTTCAATCTTGGGAGGGTGTATGTGTCCAGGAATTTATCCATTTATTCTAGATTTTCTAGTTTATTTGCATAGAGGTGTTTATAGTATTCTCTGATGATAGTTTTTATTTCTGTGAGATCAGTGGTGATATCCCCCTTATCATTTTTTATTGCATCTATTTGATTCTTCTCTCTTTTCTTTGTTAGTCTCGCTAGTGGTCTATCAGTTTTGTTGATCTTTTCAAAACCCCAGCTGCTGGATTCATTGATTTTTTTTGAAGGTTTTTTTGTGTCTCTATCTCCTTCAGTTCTGCTCTGATCTTAGTTACTTATTTTCTTCTGCTAGATTTTGAATTTGTTTGTGGTTGCTTCTCTGGTTCTTTTAATTGTGATGTTAGGGTGTCGATATTAGGTCTTTCCTGCTTTCTCTTGTGGGCATTTAGTGCTATACATTGCCCTCTACACACTGCTTTAAGTGTGTCGAAGAGATTCTGGTACCTTGTGTCTTTGTTCTCATTGGTTTTAAAGAACACATTTATTTCTACCTTCATTTCCTTATTTACCCAGTAGTCATTCAGGAGCACATTGTTCAGTTTCCATATAGCTGTACGGTTTTGAGTGAGTTTCTTAATTCTGAATTCTAATTTGTTTGCACTTTGGTCTGAGAGACAGTTTGTTGTGATTTCTGTTCTTTTACATTTGCTCAGGAGTGCTTTATTTCCAATTATGTGGTCAATTTTAGAATAAGTGCGATATGGTGCTGAGAAGAATGTATATTCTGTTGATTTGGGGTGGAGAGTTCTGTAGATGTCTATTAGGCCTGCTTGGTGCAGAGCTGAGTTCAAGTCCTGGATATCCTTGTTAACCTTCTGACTCGTTGATCTGTCTAGTATTGACAGTGGGGTGTTAAAATTCTCCCATTATTATTGTGTAGGATTCTAAGTCTTGTTGTAGGTCTCTAAGGAGACTTACTTTATGCATCTGGGTGCTCCTGTATTGGGTGCATATATATTTAGGATAGTTAGCTCTTCTTGTTGAAGAAGAGCTTTACCATTTCTTTACCATTATGTAATGGCCTTCTTTGTCTCTTTTGATCTTTGTTGGTTTAAAGTCTATTTTATCAGAGACTAGGATCGCAACCCCTGCTTTTTTTTGCTTTCCATTTGCTTGGTAGATCTTCCTCCATCCAATTATTTTGAGCCTATGTGTGCCTCTACACTTGAGATGGGTCTCCTGAATATAGCACACTGTTGGATCTTGACTCTTTATCCAGTTGGCAAGTCTGTGTCTTTTAATTGGGGCATTTAGCCCATTTACATTTAAGGTTAATATTGTTACGTGTGAATTTGATCCTGTCATTATGATGTTAGCTGGTTATTTTGCCTGTTAATTGATGCAGTTTCTTTGTAGCATCGACGGTCTTTACACATTGGTGTGTTTTTGCAGTGGCTGGTACCAGTTGTTCCTTTCCATGTTTAGTGCTTCCTTTAGGAGCTCTTGTAAGACAGGCCTGGTGGTGACAAAATCTCTCAGCATTTGCTTGTCTGTGAAGGATTTTATTCCTCCTTCACTTTTGAAGCTTAATTTGGCTGGATATGAAATTCTGGGTTGAAAATTCTTTTCTTTAAGAATGCTGAATATTGTCCCCCACTCTCTTCTGGCTGTAGGTTTCTGCCAAGAGATCTTACCCTTTGTGGGTAACCCAACCTTTCTTTCTGGTTGCCCTTAACATTTTTTCCTTCATTTCAACCTTGGTGAGTCTAACAATTATATGTCTGGGGTTGTTCTTGTCAAGGAGTATCTTTGTGGTGTTCTCTGTATTTCCTGAATTTGAATGTTGGCCTACCTTGCTAGGTTGGGGAAGTTCTCTTGGATAATATCCTGAAGAGTGTTTTCCAGCTTGGTTCCATATTCCCCCTCACTTTCAGGTACACCAATCAAACGTAGGTTTGGTCTTTTCACATAGTCCCATATTTCTTGGAGTCTTTGTTCATTTGTTTTTACTCTTTTTTCTCTGACCTTGTCTTCTCGCTTTAATTTCATTAATTTGATCTTCAGTCACTGATACCCTTTCTTCCACTTGATTGAATCGGCTATTGAAGCTTGTGTGTGCACCTCGAAGTTCTCGTGCCGTGTTTTTCAGCTCCATCAGGTCATGTAAGGTCTTCTCTATACTGTTTATTCTAGTTAGCAATTTGTCTAACATTTTTTCAAGAATTTTAGCTTCCTTGCAATGGGTTAGAACATGCTCCTTTAGCTCAGAGAAGTTTGTTATTACCGACCTTCTAAAGCCTACTTCTGTCAACTTGTCAAAGTCATTCTCCATCCAGCTTTGTTCAGTTGCTGGCTAGGAGCCGCAGTCATTTGTAGGAGAAGAGGTAGTCTGGTTTTTAGAATTTTCAGCTTTTCTGCTCTGGTTTCTCCCCATTTTTGTGGTTTTACCTTTGGTCTTTGATATTGGTGACCTACAGATGGGGTCACCAATGTGTAGATGTCCTTTTTGTTGGTGTAGATGTCCTTTTTGTTGATGTTGATGGTATTCCTTTCTGTTTGTTAGTTTTCCTTCTAACACTCACGTCCCTCAGCTGCAGGTCTGTTGACGTTTGTTGGAGGTCCACTCCACACCCTGTTTGCCTGGGTATCACCAGCAGAGGCTGCAGAACAGCAAATATTGCAGAACAGCAAATATTGCTGCCTGATCCTTCCTCTGGAAGCTTCCTCCCAGAGGAGCGTGCTACTGTATGAGGTGTCTTTCGGCTGCTACTGGGAGGTGTCTCCCAGTTAGGCTACACGGGGGTCAGGGACTCACTTGAGGAGGCAATCTGTCCATTCCCAGAGCTCAAATGCCATGTTAGGAGAACCACTGTTCCCTTCAGAGCTATCAGACAAGGATGTTTAAGTCTGCAGAAGTTGTCTGCTGCCTTTTGTTCAGCTATGCCCTGCCCACAGAGGTGGAGTCTATAGAGGTAGTAGGCCTTGTTGAGCTGCGGTGGGCTCCACCCAGTTTGAGCTTCCCAGCCACTTTGTTTACCTACTTAAGTCTCAGCAATGGTGGATGCCCCTCCACCAACCAGGCTGCCGCCTTGCAGTTTGATCTCAGATCACTGCACTAGCAGTGAGCAAGGCTCCACGGGCGTGGGACTCACTGAGCCAGGCACAGGAGAGAATTTCCTTGTCTGCTGGTTGCTAAGACCTTGGGAAAAGCGCAGTATTTGGGCGGAAGTGTCCTGTTTTACCAGGTACAGTCTGTCATGGCTTCCCTTGGCTAGGAAAGGGAAATCCCCAGACCCGTTGCGCTTTCCGGGTAAGGCAATGCCCCTCCCTGCTTTGACTTGCCCTCTGTGTGCTGCACCCACTGTCCAACCAGTCCCAATGAGATGAACCAGGTACCTCAGTTGGAAATGCAGAAATCACCCATTTTCTGCATCAGTCACACTGGGGACTGCAGACTGTAGCTGTTCCTATTCTGTCATCTTGGAACAGAAGATATTTTAAAATTATTTCAATAGTTTTGGGGGAGCAAGTGGTGTTTGGTTATATGAATAAGTTCTTTAGTGGTTATTTCTGAGACTTTGGTACATCCATCACTTGATCAATGTGCACTGAAACCAGTATGTAGTTTTTTTTTTATCTCTCATCCCCCTCCCACCCTTCCCCTGAGTCCCCAGAGTCCGTTATATCATTCTTATACCTTCATGTCCTCCTGTCATAGCTCACACTTATAAGTGAGAACATATGATGTTTGGTTTTCCATTCCTGAGTTACATCACTTGGAATAATGGTGTCCATCTGCATCCAGGTTGCTGTAAATGCCATTATTTCATTCCTTTTTATGGCTGAAGAGTAGTATTCCATGGTGTGTGTGTGTGTGTGACTGACATTTCTTGCAAATTATCCCAGCACCATTTGTTTAGTGGGGTAGTAGGGTGTCCTTTCTCCATTTTATGTTTTTGTTTGCTTTGTCATAGTTCAGTTGGCTGTAAGTATTTGGCATATTTTTGGGTTCTCTATTTTGTTCCATTGGTCTGTGTGCCTGTTTTTATACTAGTGCTCTGCTGTTTTGGTAACTGTAGTCTTGTAGTCGGGTAATGTGATGCCCCCATATTTGTTCTTTTTGCTTAGTCTTACTTGAGCTATGCAGGCTCTTTTTTCTGTTGTTCCGTATAAATTTTAGGATTTTTTTTCTAGTTCTGTGAAGAATGATAATGGTATTTTGATGGGAATTACATTGAATTTATAGATTGCTTTTGGCAGTATGATCATTTTCACAATATTGATCCTATCCATCCATGAGCATGGGATGTGTTTCCATTTGTTTGTGTTATCTGTGATTTCTTTTAGCAGTGTTTTGTAGTTTTCCTTGTAGAGATCTTTCACTTCCTTGGTTAGGTATATTCCTTTTTTTTCTTTTTTTCTTTTCTTTTTCTTTTTCAACTATTATGAAAGGGGCTGAGTTCTTGATTTGATTCTCAGCTTGGTCGCTGTTGGTGTATAACAGTGCTACTGATTTTTGTATCCTGAAACTTCACTGAATTCATTGATCAGATCTAGGAACTTTTTGGGAGTCTTTATTGTTTTGTTGGTATACAATCATATCATCAACAGTGACAAGTTTGTCTTCCTCTTTACCAATTTAGATGCCCTTTATTTCTTTCTCTTGTCTGATTGCTCTGGCTAGGACTTCCAGTATTATGTTGAACAGAAACTGGACATCCGTATCTTGTTCCAATTCTCAGGAGGAATGCTTTCAAGTTTTCCCCATTCAGTATAGTGTTGGCTGTGGGTTTATCATAGAAGGCTTTTATTACCTTAAGATATGTCCGTTCTGTGCTGATGTTGCTGAGGGTTGTAATCATAAAGTGATGCTGGATTTTGTCAAATGCTTTTTCAGTATCTATTGAGATGATTATATTATTTTTGTTTTTAATTGTTTTGTTTATGTGGTTATCACATATATTGACTGGTGTATGTTAAACCAACACTGCATCCTTGGTATGAAACCCACTTATTGGGTTCAGTTATTTCATGTTTTGTTGAGGATTTTTGCATCTATGTTCATCGGAGATACTGGTCTGTAGTTTTCTTTTTTTGTTATGTCCTTTTCTGGTTTTAGTATTAGGGGAATATTGGCTTCATAGAATGATTTAGGGAGGATTCTCTGTTTATCTTGGAATAGTTTCAGTAGTATTGATACCAATTCTTCTTTGAATGTTTGATAGAATTCAGTTGTGAATCCATCTAGTCCTGAACTTCTTTCATTGGAAATGTTTAAATTACTGTTTCAATCTTACTACTTGTTATTGGTCTTTTTGGAGTTTTTCTTTCTTCCTGGTTTAATCTAGGAGAGTTTTCGATTTCCAGGAGTTTACCTGTCTCCTCTGGGTTTTCTAGTTTGTTTGCATAAAGGTGTTCATGGTAGCCTTGAATGATCTCGATCTCGGTTATAGTATCTCCCATTTCTTTTCTTTTTTTTTTTTTTTTTTCTGAGATGGAGTCTCACTCTGTTGCCCAGGCTGGAGTGCAGTGACGCGATCTCGGCTCACTGCAAGCTCCACCTCCCGGGTTCACGCCTCAGCCTGCCAAGTAGCTGGAACTACAGGCGCCCGCCACCATGCCTGGCTAATTTTTTTTGTATTTTTAGTAGAGACGGGGTTTCACCGTGTTAGCCAGGTTGGTCTCGATCTCCTGACCTCATGATCCGCCTGCATCTGCCTCCCAGAGTGCTGGGATTACAGGCGTGAGCCACTGCGCCTGGCCAGTATCTCCCATTTCATTTCTAATTGAGCTTATTTGGATCTTCTCTCTACTTTTCTTGGTTAATTTCATTAATGGTCTATTAATTTTGTTTATCTCTTCAAAGAACCAGCTTTTTGTTTCATTCATCTTTTTTTGTTGTTGTTTCAATTTCATTTAGTTCTGCTCTGATCTTTATTTTTTTTCTTCTGCTGGGTTCAGTTTTGGTTTGTTCTTGTTTCTCTAGTTCTTTGAGGTGTGAACTTAGATTGTCAGTTTGTGCACTTTCCAACTTTTTGATGTAATAGGCATTTAATACTATGAACTTTCCTCTTAGCACCATTGTTACTGTATCCTGGAGGTGTTGATGGGATGTGTCACTATTATTGTTCAGTTCAAAGAAATTTTTTCTATCTTGATTTTATTGTTGCCCAAAAGATCATTCAGGAGCAGATTGTTTTAAGGTATTTGTGTAGTTTTGAGCATTCCTTTTCAAATTAATTTCCAATTTTATTCTACTGTAGTATAAGAGAGAGTACTTGATATAACTTCAATTTGCTTAAATTTATTGAGACTTGTTTTTTGGCTTATCATACGATCTATCTTGGAGAATGTTCCACATGCTGATGAAAAGAATGTATATTCTGCAATTATTGGGTAGAATGTTCTGTAAATATCTGTTAAGTCCATTTGTTCTAGGGTGTAGTTTAAGTCCATTGTTTCTTTGTTGCCTTTCCATTTTGATGACGTGTCTTGTGCTGTCAGGAGAGTATTGTATTTCCCCAGCATTAGTGTGTTGCCATCTATCTCATTTCTTACGTCTAGTAGTAATTGTTTTATAAATTTGGGAGCTCCACCGTTAGGTGCATATATATTTAGGATTGTGATATTTTCCTGTTGAACTAGTCCTTTATCATTATATAATGCCCCTCTTTGCCTTTTTAAAGTGCTGATGCTTTAAAGTTTGTTTTGTCTGATAGAAGAATAGCTCCGCCTGCTCACTTTTGGTGTTCATTTGCATGGACTGTCTTTTTCAACCTGTTTACCTTAAGTTTATGTGAGTCCCTATGTGTCAGTTGAATCTCTTGAAGACAGCAGATACTTGGTTGGTGAATTCTTATTCATTCTCCATTCTGTATCTTTTAAGTGGACCATTTAGGCCATTTATATTCAATGTTAGTGTTGAGATGTGAGGTACTGTTCTATTCATCATGCTATTTGTTGACTGAATACCTTGGTTTGTTTTCATTGTGTTATTGTTTTACAGGTCCTGTGAGATGTATGCTTTAAGGAGATTCTATTTTGGCGTATTTTGAGGATTTGTTTCAAGATTTAGAGCACCTTTTAGCAGTTCTTGTAGTGCTTGCTTGGTAGTGGCAAATTCTCTCAACATTTGTTTGTCTAAAAAATACCTTATCTCTCCATTTATGACACTTACTTTTGCTGGGTACAGAACTATTGGCTGATAATTATTTTAATTAAGGAGGCTAAAGATAGGACCCCAATTCCTTCTGGCTTGCAGGATTTCTGCTGAGAAATCTGCTGTTAATCTGATAGATTTTCCTTTATAAGTTGATATAAGTGATGCTTTTTCTTCACAGCTTTAAGATTCTTTCCTTCATCTTGACTTTAGATATCCCGAAAACTATGTTCCTAGGTGATTATCTTTTTGCAATGAATTTCCTGGGTGTTCTTTGAACTTCTTGTAAGTGGATGTCTGGGTCTCTAGCAAGACCAGGAAGGTTTTTCTCTATTATTCCCTCAAATAAGTTTTCCAAGCTTTTAGATTTCTCTTCTTCTTCAGGAATACCAATTATTTTTATGTTTGGTTGTTTTAATATAATCCCAAATTCCTTTGAGGCTTATTCATTTTTAAAAATTCTTTTTTGTCTTTTTTGGATTTCATTAATTTGAAAGCCTTGTCTTTGAGCTCTGAAGTCCTTTTTTCTACTCGTTCAATTCTATTGTTGGAACTTTCCAGTGTATTTTGCATTTCTCTAAGTGTGTCTTTTATTTCTGGATGTTTTGATTGTCTTTTCTTTATGATATCTATTTCTCTGGAGACTTTTTCATTAATATCCTGTATTTTTAAAAATTTCTTTATTTTCACCTTTCTCTGATGCCTCCTTGAATAGCTTAATAATCAACCTTCTGAATTCTTTATCTGGCAATTCAGAGATTTCTTGTTGGTTTGGATCTGTTGCTAGAGAGGAGCTAGTGTGATCTTTTGGGGGTGTTATAGAACCTTGTTTTGTAATGTTACCAGAATTACTTTTCTGGTTCATTCTCATTTTGTTAGATGGTTTCAGTGGAAAGATCTGGAACTCAGGGGCTACTGTTCAGATTCTTTTGTACCACAGGGTCATCCCTTGATATGGTGCTAGGGATGGGGCTTCCTGAGAGCCAGACTACAGTGATTGTTATTGCCCTTCTAAATCTAGCCACCCAGTGGGGTTACCAGGCTCCAGGCTGGTGCTGGGGAGTGTCTGCAAAGAGTCCTGTGATGTCATCTGTCTTTAGGTCTCCCCTCTGTGGTTACCAGCACCTGCTCTGGTGGAGGTGGCAGGGTTATAAAGTGGACTCTGTGGGAATCCTTGATTTTAGTTTTGTTTGGTGCTGGTTTTCTTGAATGCTGATTATGCTGGTAGTGAAGTTGTCATGTGGACAGAATCAGGACCTCAGTTTAGCCAGGGTGTTGCAGGTGGTGGAATTAGCTGTTGTTTTCTCCTTCTTTGGAGCAGGGTTGTTCTGTTGAGTTACTGTAGTGGCTTGATTGGTTGGCCCCCAGGCACTTTCAAGAGAGTACCAACTGCAGTGGTAGAAAGTGGATATAATCTTGCCCCACATTGGCCAGGATGAATACTTTGGTTTCTCCGATTTGGTTGTGGCCATAGAGCTCACAAGAGCTTTATCTTTTGTCTTTGGCTACCAGGGCAGATAGATGTAAACCATCGGCAGGGTTAGAGCGGTCTGAGCTCTGACTCCCTTTGGACGGGGGTTTCTGTGGCCACTGTGGGGGTTGGTGGGTGGTTCTCAGGCCAATGGAGTTAGGTTCGAGGGGGATTATGGCTGCCTCTGCTGCATCATATAGATCACCAGGGAAGTGGGGAAAAGCCAGCTGTGACAGGCCTCACCGAGCTCCCATACAGTTAGCAAGGCCAGTCTCACTCTCACCTTACCCCCACCAACCACACTGAGTTTGTATCCAGACAGCCAGAGAGCAGGGCTGAGGTCTTGCCCTCAGGTACAAGCCTTCACATTGAGAAAACAAGCAGGGCTCTCAGGTCTCTCACCTTCCTGCCTGCCCGCCTGCATGGTCGGCTTTGGCTTCTGTGCTTGTATCTGCACTTCCCGTTTGCCCCCTACTCCCTGGATTCTGCTCAGGAAAGTTTGTGCTCAGTTGAAGTTATTACAGAGTTCAGCTAGGAGCATCCTTCACCCTGTGGCCCCTCCCCAATTTCACCAGCTGCCTTACTTCCCCTAAGGGACCTCTGTGAGATGAGGTCAGGAATGGCTTCCTTGGGCTTGTGCTGGGGTGCTGGGGACCAGGAGTGCCTACAGGGCTCTTCCAGCTGCTGCTTCTGCTTTTATGTTTCACACAACTCCCTAAATCCATTTCAACTCTAGGTAAATTAAATTCTTCTCCCATGATCTGGATTTTTGGGTTCCCCAGTGGGGATGTGTGTTCAGAGGCTGACTTTTCTCCCCTCTCACACTTTGTTGATTCACAGTTTTTCAGCTGTTTTGTGGTGTTGCAGCAGCAAGCCACTTTTTTCAAAGGATCTGTGAATTCTTCAGTTTTCCTGTTATGTTCCTATGGTCGTTCTTGGAACAAAAGTTAGCAGTGTGAGTCTCCAGATGCTGTACTGTCTGTCCAAGTGGGAGCTGCATGTTAGTCCTGTCTCCTATTCGCCATTTTCCACCTTTATGTTATTTAACATTTTATTGTGGAGATGGAGGTGGTGTTGGTTTTATTTTGCAAGATTTTCCCTTTGTGTATTTTGTATATTATCTATTTAAATTTTTCTATCAGATATTAAAATAACCAGAAAGAGGAAGGTTTTTTTTTTTTAATAACTGTGCTAAACACTTGAAAAACTGGAACAAATAACTTTTGAAAAATTAAATTTGACCTAGTGATACAGTAATAATGATTTTTTGTTACCTATCTCTTTTGTGACAACAGTAAAAGAGATTGATGGAAAGGAGACTGTAGAAAGGAGGAAGATACAGAGTAAATACAGTTGTTTTCATCTCTTGACTGCTTTACTTTTTATCTATCAGGTCATTTGATCTTGGCCTGTGGTCATTTGATACACCCACAAAACTGTATTTCTCCTTAGTATTACTTTAAGCTACCTTTGTATCACTTTCAAGATATTCTTAAAATAAAACAATTTTAAAAAGCTGTTTAATTTTTTTAAAACCCAGTATTTTGCCTTGCTGAAGTGTTTGTGTAAAGGAAAGTTTGGATAAAGCACCTGTCTCTCAGGAGATAGTGATGAAATGGAAGATTGCTTCTTGATGTCATAGTTTGCCAAAGAAAATCTAGACCAAGAGACTAAAACCATTGTCCTTTTCCTTTTTAGAGATGTAGAGAATGCAGTTGTGAAAAGTTAAATTTTAGCATATGATGGCATAAAATTAATAATTTGACTTGGAAAGCTTCAATAATATTAATAGATTTTACTCCATGGGTCAGCTGCATCTATCATTTTGTACGCCGTGTCTTAGGGATGCCAGATGTTCCTATTTCTTGGATGCTGTTTAATTAGGTTTGACTATGGCAAGGGTTAAAATCTCAATGTATTGTTGGGCATTTTTATTGAAATTAAATGGCAACAGAGTTAAAAAAAAAAAAAAAAAGGCCCAAAGTGATTGGAGACCGTCTTCTAAACTCTCAATTTTAGTTTTGCTGCTTCTACCAACTTTCTCCACTGATTAAAAGAGGAGCCTATTTTAGCCAACTTAAGCAGAAAAGGGATTTATTTTGTATAATTTACAGAACTGATGAGAAGGATGGAGAAATAAGTTCAAAAAAAATAGGAAGGAATTAAAGGCAGCTGAGAATTTGTCTCTGCTCATATACCATAAAGAAAATCTGGTTAGAAAGCCAGTTCTGTTTCTGTGACTGTTGTCTCTGTATCTGCATTTCTCCCTCAAGGTTGAATTTTTTCTTTTTCTGGGGGAGCATCCTATGGACAGCTGAGATCAGTAGTTCTCTTGTTTCTAGCTTTCAGGAGTGCCTGAGGTCAAAACTGTTTTTTATAATTCTTATGTTTTATTTGCCCTGTTTACTGTGTTGACATTTGTGCTGATGGTGTAAAAGCGTTGGTGAGAAAGAGTGCTGGTGCCTTAGCATGAATCAAGGCAGTGGCATGTCTGTATGCATGTCAACCTAAAAGGAAGAAGCTGAGGCAAAATTAATATAAGTGAAGAGTTTTTTTTGGCTAAGCTCAAGGACTGCAGCCTGGGAGCATAGATTCAAATTGTCCTGAACATGCACTTTGATTAGTACCAGTTACAAGTAGATTTTTAAAGGCAAAAAAAAGTTGTTTGTCAGGAATTCTCATTGGTTCACATAAATAACATTGGTTAATGATTGGCTCTACGTTGTTAAGCTATAAGATATGGATTATCGCAAAAAAGTCATCAGAAATTCTCATTGGTTCACAGAAAGAACACTGATTAGTGATTGGCTCTACATTGTTAAGCTATAGGGTGTGGATTATAATGTCCAGTGGGGTATTATTAGATTTATTTATAGCTACTTGTGGTAATAGTAAGCAATTTCAGAAGATGAACACACAGCGCAAGACATGAAGAAGGGCATGATTGTGGTCTCATTTTAGTGTCTCTCTTGGTCTGATAATTAAAAGGACTTGCATTCCTCAGATAAAAGTTCTTCCTTTTTTAACCTGTACACACACACACACACACACACACACACACACGTATAACTTTTCATTGACAATATTTCTCATATCAAATGTGAGAGTTTTTTCTTCACACCAATCAATTCTCCATCTCTCCAGATACCACCTGGGTGTCCTACAACCCAATTCAGTTCTGGCAGTAAGTGCCTGGAGTTATCAGATCCAGAGATTAAGGGCTCAGTCCCACAAGACTGTCCTCACTTTATTTATTTGTTTCTTTTTATTTTTTATAGACAAGAAACTTGCTATGTTGCCCAGGCTGCACTCAAACTCTAGGGCCCAGGCAATCCTCCCACCACAACCTCCTTAGTAGCTAGGACTACAGGCTCAGGCTCTCTTCACTTTAGGCACCATAGCTGGGCTGTCCTCATTTTAGATGCCAGGCACAAGTATTGGGTCCCCAGATTACCCACTCTTCTGTCTGACTTGGCTACAAATCAAGGTTCTCATCACCCACAACCCCTTCAGGTTTGATAATTCACTAAGATACCTCACAGACTTCAGTAAGACAATTTACTTATGATTACTGGGTTGTTATAAAGGATACAACTCAGGAACAGCCTATAGAAGAGATGTTTAGTGCAAGGTATCAGGGGAGGAGGCATGGGGACTTTCCATGGCCTGTCTGGGTGTGCTACCCTCTCAGCATCTTGATGTGTTCACCCACCTGGAAGCTCTCTGAACTGTTCCCATCCCCTTTTAAAAAAAATAGAGTGGGGTTCTTGCCATGTTGCCCACGTTGGTCTTGAACTCCTGGATGTCATGGGTGCTACTGCCTGGGGCCAGCTTTGCAGTTTTTAAAGGGATTTACCAAGACAGTTGTAGGTAAAAAAATGCAGATTTATTAGCGAAAATGTGAAAATATGCTGCAGGGTTGCATTGGGCAGCACAGCAGAGAAAGGGTTGTCTGCCAAGAGGTGGGGGCTGGAGGGAAATTGTATAGAGTCATGCTACAAGGCGGCTATCTGCGGAACAAGGTAGCTGTGCTTGCAGGTTGTTTGTGATTAACCATCTGTCCGAACAGTAGTTCATTGTTTCCCATCCGGGATCACCCCTTTCTCGTTGTTGCTTACTTATCAGAACTCCACATCTGCCCCACCCCCTCTGACAGAACAGCAGTGACAAATCTTTGGCAATGGGGTGGAGGTCTCATCTTCCAACTACTTCCTGGCATGCCTAGAGCATGGAGTAGACCCTACCTATGGTTGTTGGTTTGTCAGGAGACCCTGTGGGTCATTGTCCCAGATTGTGGGTCTTAGGATATTGGATTTTTCTGGAGGAAGGTATTCATCAGAGAGGGGGGAGTATGTCAAGGTGAAACTGGTGACTAGCTGAATCCAGGGGAGATTTGTAACGGTAGCAGGCATCTCTGGGGAGAGACTGATCCCATACACAGTATCATTTGAAAGTGAAACTGTTGAATTCTAGAAGATAAAATTTTGTTTTTTAAAGCCATTGTCCAAAAAGGGATACACAAACCTTTTGCTTTGTGATTGTTTTTCCTTATTGGAAACCCATTTAGGTAACCTGAAAATTAAACTCAGTGAAAAAGTGTTTGCATTTCATTAGACACAGAAAGTGTGTGTTCAGCGGGGGAATACATGACTCTTAGGAACAGCATAAGTTGGTTTTTTTGATTACATGGAAAATTTAGACATACCAAGAAAAGCCAGGGGTTCAGAATTAAGTTATGTTAGAGGAAAACATTGCTTAATTTTTTTGACCTTAAAGTTGAAACGTTAAAATATTATGCTAATGTTTAGCATTAGGACATAATAGCAGTTAGAATTGGGAGGAAAACACGACAGGAGCTGACAAAAACTGGGGAGTGTTGTTAAATTAGGCCTTTTTTAGGGGAGAAAAAACTGAAAGCAGCGGGACACAGCAAAAGTTAAACTGAGATGATTCTGAGAAGTTTTAAAAATAAACATTATAAAATGAAAAGTAAAACTTCTTGTAGTTTTGTTAAAAACAGATTAATACCTTAAGAAAACCTTGTTTTAACATATGGAGAGGCAATGTTAGAAAGACTATCCTAAATAATTCCCTTTCAGTTATAACCAGCTTAATCACATAGAAAATTCCTTTCATAAATTTCCCTTCACAAACCTTCTTATGACTTACACAGACTATTTTTGACATGCTTGGACTTTACGACTTGTCCTAAGCATTCCTCTTTCTTAAACAACCAGTCATTCTATTTCAGGACAAGAATTTATACGAGATTTTTTTTCTCATATAAAGTATTTTTTGTTTGTTTGTTTGTTTGTTTGTTTTTAAATAACCTTCCTTTCCCAAAATACCTTTTTACCCTTATAACCTTCTTCATGTCTCTCTTATTCCCTGGTTCCTTTTACCTTGTTTTATATATAACCTTTAAGTAACCTTTGAAGTAGACAAAAATTATTTTCCTTTTGTTGGGAAGTTAAGATTTGTACTTCATGTTGCTGTGTGATTTATGTGGAAGAGCAAATGAGGAGGTAGTTTACATGCTGTAGAAGTTATCCCTTCTTAAGAGATTTTTCAATTAGATTTCTTGCTAGGGCTTGTTTGAATAAATGTGGGCTATATTTTAAACACCTGAGGTAGGACTGTCTAACTTGAAGTTTCTATTTAATCCGTTTTTACACTGCTGTAAAGAAATACCTGAGACTGGGTAATTTGTAAACAAAGGAGGTTTAATTGACTCACAGTTCTGCATGGCTGGGGAGACCTCAGGAAACTTACAGTCATGGTAGAAGAGGAAGCAGACACCTTCTTCACAGGGTAGAGAGAAGTAAGGAGGAGAGAGAAGTAAGGAGGGCAGGAAAAATTGCCATTTATGAAAACATTAGATCTCGTGAGAACTCACTATGAGAACAGCATGGTGGAAACTCCCCCATGATCTAATCACTTCCCTCACTCTACATGTGGAGATTACAGTTCTCTTCCTCAAAACATGGGGATTACAATTGGAGATGAGATTTGGGTGGGGACACAGAGCCAAACCATATCCAGTGGCCTGTCCTTCTGCATCAACAACACTTACTTGGAGAAGTGTCCTCAGTACAATCTGGAATGGGCTGGAGGCTTCTAAAGCAGCCAGCAGTTAAGCCTGTCTCTTGTCCTTGCATGTTTCTTTCTCTTTAGCTCTGTTCCCCTTAATCTGTTCTCAATTATTGAAGAAATTGAAACTATGTCCAGCAATGTTGGGAAAGTAGTTTGTGGTCTTTAATCTAGCTTTTGGACTTCATGTCTAATGTGTAGGGATACCTGGCTGATAAACAGCTATGACATTGAGGCCTTCTGGGCTCTGGGGGTTCATACTAGTATATTTTCTCATAGCCTCAGCCAGCTTGGAATACAATAGGGCTAGATTTTCATTTGACCCCTCTCTTATTTCCCTTAGTTTGGCATAATTTACAGGTTTTATATGGCCTTTTTAATGCCCTGAATCAGGCAAGTGATCATGTGATTATGACATTTCCTGCTGTGGTCTCCCTCTTGATAACCCCACCTAGGATCAGCGTCAGGCACTGCAGTTCTCCCAGGGTCAGACTCCTGGGGATTTGGGGTATGCACTTCATCTGCCCACCTGTGAGCCAGAGACCATATGTGGGATTTTTCCTCATGGGTGCAACAAGTGGTAAAAATAATATACATGTCCTACCAAGTGAGGTAGATAAAGCAGTAGTCTTTTAAATTCCTTCATGAAATGAGGAGGGCCCCTACTGAAAGAGCCAAAGCTTAGTTTTTATTTGGGAAAGATCAGACTTTAGGAAGGGAGCATGGACTCTCATGGTTCCTAGATCCCCATTTGCCACGTCCTGGAGCAGCAGAACTTTTTCTGAGGCCAAAATAAGATCTCATAGGTGACCTCTGACCTAGTATGAGAAGGGGAGAAGAATCCCTGATAAGGAGGAGGAAATCAACATCAAAGGTTGGGATGTTGAGGGGAAGGTGAGAGAGAGGGAGCAGATGGAGTAGGTGTAATTGAACATGAAGGTAGTTTGTTACGGGAAGAAGGTGTGGCCTCAACCCATCGAGCTAGCTGGGAAGAACGGGAGAGAGTAAAAGAAAGGCCATCCAAAATGTCAAAAGAGTCAGTGGGGCCAGAGAATATAGTCAGCACATTCAGCAGGTTTGGTGGAGATTTGGATCCCGAGAGAGTGAGTTACGAAAGCCTGGACATAGGAACTTCAGATCACTGAGAAGAGTTGCAACAGAAAAGGGCAAGCTGTAAAATAGTATTGGGGCAGGAGGCCCAGGAGGATTCCTGATCTGAAAGTTTGTAATGTGGCCATGTTGTATTGCCCAAGAAAATTAAACTTTCTTTTTGAGAGTGTGAGGGTCAGATTTATCCAGTATTTTAGGATGCTACCCAGAGATGAGTCTGAAGGAATAGATGGGGTTTGTCCCATGGTGGGACTGGAAAACAAGCTATTTGGGGCTAATAAAATAATAGTACCTACCTCATAGAAATGTTGTGAAGACTAAGATAATAAAAAGAAATCGTTTAGAACAGTGCATAGTTTATAATAAACACTTAGTCAATGTTAATTATAGTAATTATTATCACCCCTTTATCAAACTTTCAAATCAGGTCTTCAACAAGCTGGTCACAAGACAGGAGATCTAAGACGTGAATCTAGGCTCCTGGGTTCTTGTATAACTGGATAACAACTCATCAGATCAAGGTATTGATCTGAAAACATGGAGTGCTACTAGTTTTAGATTAAAGATGTATATTGTGAGCTTTTTTCCTCCTACTTCCTATTACTCTGTTTGCTGGGCTAATGTAGAACAAACTTGAATAAACAAATTGCAAATATTCAAGGGAACTTGAATATATCATCTAGATGGACAGCTTGTTTTCTTTGAAGACAGATGCAAATGGTCGTTGTTTTTTAAATTGTATACACAAAAGCTGTAAAATTATATACTAGTTTAAATTAGTCTTGTTTAATTAGCCATTATCTGACCAATGTTACAACTCCATCTTTTTTTTCCTTAACATCTATTTTTTGTTTGTTTTTTAAAGACTGCTTTTGTGTTTTTTTTTTTTTTTTTTTTTTTTTCTCCAGAGCAGTGCTGTTTCTTGAGTTTTCAGCTCTAGCTGGTAGCATAACCTTAGGTGGGATAGGTTCATAGCAGGTGTTTGCTGAGTAAGTAAGATACAAAGAGTCATATTTTCTGCTGTGCTAGAAACTGTCTTCAAGAGAGTATGCTTTCATTAAATACAATAAAATTTCACAGTGCACTCCAAGGAACTGCTCTGTGTTGTGATGGTGGGTGGGTGTGAGATGGGACAGGGGAGGAAGGGATAAAATGTGATTGAGAATACTCTCTCAGACATGAAACTAAGTATAAGAAGATAATAGAATTGATTTTGTTTGTTTGTTTTTGTTGTTGTTTTGTTTGAAAGGTCCTATTCTCCTTAAAATCAAAATTTGATAGTATACTGGGCTGGCCAAGCCTGAATGCCTGCCATGGCAAAACCTCCATTTAAGGGAAACTATGTTGCCCTTAGCCCTTGCTATAAGGGTAGTCCCTTTTTGTATTTAGCTATAATCCCTGGCTATGGCTGAGTAGACCCTGGAAAACTGAATCAAAGAATAGTGAATTGTGGCCTGGTACAAAAAGATGAACTGGCCTAACCACAATTTTCCCTGGAAAATTAAAAACTGTAAAATGTAGAGAGATGGAGGCAGTTAACAATGGGGGCAAAAATTGAAACAATGTATTAGAAAATGTAGTGAGATAAACAGGATAAGATGTGGTACCCTGTATTATAGGGGAGCAAAAATATGAGAAATCAGAAAAAGCCATTTAATAGTGAAATGGAAAGAATCAGATATTTGGCATTAAGCTGTGTAATTAATAAGGAACACAAAGGAAGATTGACTGCCTGTTTCATTGATTCATTTGTTTATTCAACAAATCATTTTTTTAGTTACTACTGTGTACCAGGCAGTGTTTTAGCCCAAGAGTATTGCTCTGAGAAAGAATTAAGCCAGTGATTTTCAACCACTTGTGATTTTGCCTACCAGAGGATATTTGGCCATGTCTAGAGACATTTTGGTTGTCAAAACTGGGAAAGGGAGGTGGTATTGGTTTTTAGTGAGTAGAAGCCAGGGATGCTGCAAACTATTCTACAATGCACAGGATAACTCCCTACAAAAAAGAGAATCATCTTGCTCAAAATGTCAGTAGTTCTCAGGTTTAGAAACTCTGGGATAAACTATCATTAGGATATATTTCATGGAATAATTGTTATCTTGTAGTTGACATTTGACTTTCTGTGTTTTCAGAATTAAGGAAGTTCACTGGAGTAAAATGGAGGCCTCAGTAATATTACCCATTCTGAAGAAAAAACTGGCCTTCCTTTCAGGTATGTTTTCTTCTTAAAATTTGAAGTGTTTGATATACAAACTGTTTAATAGTTTTTTTGTTTGATGATTATGACAAATGCATTTTATGTTTTTATGAAAGTTTTGTTTAAAAGATATTTCTGAGACATCTTTAAATCAGAGTGAAGAGCTAGGAGAGCTAACTCTGTACTGGTTCTTGGCAGGCCAATTTATTTTTCTAATTTCAACTTTTATTTTAGATTCTGGGGATACATGTGCCTGTCTGTTGCATGGGTATATTACATGATACTAAGGTTTGGGGTACAGTTGATTCCCCTCACCCAGGTAGTGACCATAATACCCAGTAGGTAGTTTTTCAGCCCTTTTCCCCTTCTCTCCCTCCCCCGCAGTAGTCTCCAGTGTCTGTTGCTCCCATCTTTAGGTCCATGTGTGCCCAGTGTTTCACTCCTTCTTACAAATGAGAACATGCAGTATTTGGTTTTCTGTTTCTGTGTCAATATTCACTTAGGATGATGGCCTCTGGCTGCATCCATGTTGCAGCAAAGGGCATGATTTCCCTGTTTTTTTTACGGCTGCGTAGTACTCTATGATGTGTATGTACCACGTTTTCTTCATCCATTACACTGTTGATGGGCACCTAAGTTGATTCCGTAGCTCTGCTATTATAAATAGTTCTGCAAGGAACATATGAATGCATGTGTCTTTTTGATAGAGCAATTTATTTTCCGTTGGATATATACACAGTAACGGGATTGCTGGATTGAATGATAGCAATCCCATTACTGGGTATATACCCAAAGGAAAATACATTGTTTTATAGATTTCTCTGTTTTAAGTTCTCTGAGAAGTCTCCAGACTGCTTTCTCCAGTTACTGAACTAATTTACATGACCACCAACAGTGTATATGCATTTCCTTTTGTCTGCAGCCTCACCAGCATCTATTATTTTTTTGACTTTTTAATAATAGACATTCTGACTAGTATGAGATATTTCATTGTCAATTTGATGGCATTCCTGTGATTATTTGTGATGTGCATGCTTGTTGGCCACTTGTATGTCTTGTTTTGAGAAATGTCTGTTCATGTCCTTTGCCCACTTTTTAATGGGGTTATTTGTTTTTTCCTTGTTGAATTGATTAAGTTCATTATGGATTCTTGGTATTAGGCCTTTGTTGGAGGCATAGTTTGTGAATATTTTCTCCCATTTTGTAGGTTGTCTGTTTACTCTATTGATAGTTTCTTTTGCTGTGCAGAAGCTCTTTACGTCCTGCTTTTCAATTTTTGTGCTGCAGTTACTTTTGAGGACTTAGTCATAATTTTTTTTCCAAGGCCGGTATCCAGAATTGTAATTCCTAGGTTTTCTTCTAGGATTTTTATAGTTTTAGGTCTTAGGTTTAAGTCTTTAATTCATTTTGAGTTAATTTTTGTATATGGTGAAAGGTATGGTTCAGTTTCATTCTTCTGCACATAGCTAGCAAGTTATCCCAGTACTGTTTTTTAAAACAACAGTTCTTTCCCCATTGCATGTTTTGTTGAAGATCAGAAGGCTGTAGGTGTGTGAATTGATCTCTGGATTCTCTGTTCTGTTCCATTGGTCCATGTGTCTGTTTCTATACCAGTACCATGCTGTTTTGTTTACTGCAGCCTTGTAGTGTAGCTTGAAGACAGGTAATGTAATACCTCTGGCTTTTTTCTTTTTGCTTAGAATTGCTGTGGCTAGTTGGGCTCTTTTTTGTTTCCATGTGAACTTTAGTGTTTTTCTATTCTGTGAAAATTGACATTGGTAGTTTGATACGAATAGCATTGAATTTGTAGATTGCTTTGGGCTGTATGGCCATTTTAACATTTTAAATATGATGATGGAATGTTTTTCCATTACTTTATGTCTTCTGTTCTTTCAGCAGTGTTTTATAGCTCTCCTTGTAGATATATTTCACCTCCTTGCTTAGGTGTAGTTTTAAGTATTTTTTGTGGATGTTATAAGTGGGAATATGTTCTTTATTTGGCTCTCAGTTTGAGTGTCATTGGTGTTTGGAAATGCAACTTATTTTTGTATATTGATTTTTTTACCCTGAAACTTTACTAATGTAATTTATCAGTTCTAGAAGCCTTTTGGTGGAGGCTGTAGAGTTGTCTAGGTATAGAAACATAAAGTCAGCAAAGAGCAATAATTTGACTCCTTTTCTATTTCTGTGCCTTTTCTTTTTCTTGCCTGATGGTTCTTGCTAGGACTTTTAGTACTATGTTGAATGCAAGTGGTGAGAGTAGCTATCCTTGTTTTGTTTCAGTTCTTAAGGGGAATACTTTTGGCGTTTGCCTGTTCAGCATGATGTTGACTGTGGGTTTGTCTATAGATAGCTTTTATTATTTTGAGATGTATTTCTTCAATGCATAGTTTATTGAGGGTCTTTATCGTGATAGGATATTGGATTTTATTGAAGGCTTTTTCTGCATCTATTGAGATGATCATATGGTTTTTAATTCTGTTTATTTGGTAAATCACATTTATTGATTTGTGCATGTTGAACTGATCTTGCATCCCAGGAATAAAACCTATTTGAATGTGGAGGATTATTTGGCTGTGAATCCATCTAGTCCAGGGCTTTTTTTTGTTGGTAGATTTTTAAATTACCAGTTCAATTTCAGAACTAAATATTGGGCTGTTGAAGGCTTCAGTTTCTTTATGATTCAACCTTGGGAGGGTCTGTGTTTCTAGAAATTTATCCATTCCTCTAGAGTTTCTAGTTAGTGTGCACAGAAGTCTTATGTATTTCTGTGGGATCAATTGTAATGTCACCTTTGTCATTTCTAATTGTCCTTATTTGGATCTCCTCTCTTTTTTTCTTTCTTAATCTAGCTAGTGGTCTTTGATCTTGTGTATCATTTGATGTTGTCAGCTCCCCCGCCCCCCACACTTTTTTTTGAGACAGGATCTCACTTTGTCACTCAGTCTAGGGTGGAGAGCAAGTACGAACTAGGCTCACTGCAGCTTTGACCTCCTGAGCTGAAGCAATCTTCCAGCCTCAGCCCTGACAATTAGCTGGGACTACGGGTGTGTACCACCATGCCCAGCCAATTTTTGTATTTTTTGTAAAGATGGGGTTTTGCTGTGTTGCACAGGCTGATCTCAAATTCGTGAGCTCAAGTGATTCGCTCACTTTGACTTCTCGAAGTGCTGAGATTTGAGGGCTGAGCCACCTTGCCTGGCCTTGTTGATTCCTTTAATGGATTTGGGGTCTCAATTTCATTCACTTCTGCTCTAGTTTCAGTTATTTCTTTTTTCCTGTTAGCTTTGGAGTTTGTTTGTTCTTGTTTTTCTAGTTCCTGTAGGTGTGACGTTACATTGTTAATTTGAGATCTTTGTAACTTCTTGATGTAGTCATTTACTGCTATAAACCTTAACAGTTTTTGCAGCATCCCAGGGATTTTGATGTTGTATCACTGTGTTCATTTATCTCAAACAATTTTTTGATTTCTGCCTTAATTTTGTTTACACAAAAATCATTCAAGTGCAAGCTGTTTAATTTTCATGTAATTGTGTGGTTTTGAGAGATCTTCTTGGTATTGATTTCTACTTCTATTACACTGTGATCTGAGAGTATGGTTGGTATGATTTTGAGTTTTTTTAATTTATTGAGACTTGCATTATGGCCAAGCCTGTGGTTGGTCTTAGAGTATGTTTCACATGCAGATGAGAAGAGTTTCACATGCAGATTAGAGTAGAGTTTCACATGCAGATGAGAAGAATGTATATTCTGTGGTTGATGAATGGACTGTTCTGTAGATGTCTATTAGGTCTAATTGGTCAAGTGTCAAATTTAAGTTCAGCATTTGTTTGTTTTCTCCCTGATGATCTGTCTAGCTCTATTGGTGGAGTGTTGAAATCCCCTGCTATTATTGTGTGGCTGTCTAATTCATCTTGTAGGTCCAGAATTACTTTTTTTATGAATCTGCAGTACTTCGTTGTTGGGTGCATGTATATATATTTAGAATAATCAGGTATTCTTGTTGAATTGAAACCTTTATCATTATGTAATGCTCTTCTTTGTCCTATTTGATTATTGTTGGTTTAAAGTCTGTTTTTTCTGATATCAGAATAGTGACCCCTGCTCTTTTTTGTTTTGCTTATGTGTAATAGGTCTTTCCCCAACCCTTTTCTTTGAACCTATCATTATCATTACATGTGAGATGGGTCTCTTAAAGACAGAAGATGGATGGGTCTTGTTTTTTGAGTTTTTTGTTTGTTTGTTTGTTTGTTTGTTTGAGACAGGATCTCGTTCTGTCACCCAGGCTGGAGTGCAGTGGTATGATCATAGCTCACTGTAGCCTTAACCTCCTGGGCCTAAGCAGTTCTCCCACCTCAGCCTTTCAAGTAGCTGGGACCACAGACATGTGCCATCATGCCCAGCTAATTTTCCCATTTTTAATTTTTTTGTGGAGACAGGTGTCCTTATATATTGCCTAGGCTGGTTTTGAACTCCTGGTCTCAAGTGATCCTTCTACCTCAGTCTTCCAAATTGCTGAGATTATAGGCATGAGCCACTATGCTTGGCCAAATCTTGTTTTTTGAATCCATTTTGCCATTTTGTGTCTTCTAAGTGGGGTATTAGACCTTTTATATTCAAGGCTAATATTGGTATGTGAGGTTATAATCCTATTTTGAAGTCATTAACTGGTTTCTTTGTAGTCTCAATTGTGTAGTCGCTTTATAGGGTCTGCGGGCTATGTAATTAAATGTGTTTTTGTAGTAGCAGGTGTTCTTTTGTTTCCATCTTTAGAACTCCCTTAAGGATCTCTTGTAAGGCTGGTCTAGTGGTAATGAATTCCCTTAGGAATTACTTGTCTGGAAAAGATTTTATTTCTCCTTCACTTATAAAGCTTAGTTTGGTAGGATATGAAATTCTTGGTTGGAAATCTTTTTCTTTAAGAATGGTAAAAATAAGCCTCCAGTCTCTTTTGGCTTATAATGTTTCTCCTGAGAAGTCCACTATTAGCATGACAGGGTTCTCATTGTATGTGATCTGACTCTTCTCTAGCCTCCTTTAAGATTTTTGATGCTCTACACATTCGGAGAAAGCTCTCTAGGAATGAACTATAAAAATAATCCCTGAAAATACAGTCTTCTGATACTTATTCTGTTCTGTAATTTCATTAAAATGACCTCTACAAGGTAGGTGTCACGATGTCTCACTTCTTATATGAAAAGATAATAATTAATAATTGACTAACTGGCATCCAAATAATTGTTTCTGAAATACAGAATAATTAGTTTTTATGATAACTATCTTCTAGCTTTTTTCTTCCATCTTTCTCTGAGGAAGTTTCAGTACACTGGAGGAGTTATTTAATATCCATTATGCTGTTTTCACTCTTTGCTGTTCAAAACTGTTTATATACACTTGAATTTATCTTCAGTTATCAACTCAAAGTATGTATCAGCTAAGATGAATCAAGGGGAAGCTGTGAGTGGGAGCAGTGGTTTGGTACATTGGGTGTAGTGATCTTCTGGAGTTTGGATCATTGAGTAAATCTGTACATGCTGTAGCATAGATACTGTAGCTCTGCCAACTCAGAGTTATTTGGCCTGTATTAGCTTGTTTTCTCTGTGTTAATTCTTATTTATGTCCTGTCCTAATTGCCTTAATAACACTAATGTCCTTTTTTCAAAGTATGTTATGTCTCTGTATAAATCGACATGTTTTCCCAGTGCATTTTACATATTGTATATTATATACAATACTATATACTATATATAAATATATATTATATATTATACTCTGATATGAATGATTTTGTAAATATTCTTATTCATAGCTTTGTGCATTTTTTTCTCTTCTATGCCTAAAAAGCTTTGTGTATTTTGTACAAGTTCAGCAGTATGCATTTTTATAAGTAGAAGTGGTATAAAGATAATATGCATTTATATTTGTGTTAGGTTTTGTCAGATTGCCCTCCAAGAAGATTGTTTCAATTTCTGTTTTTTCCAATGGTGTATGAAAATGCCTGTGTTCTCACACTCTTTTCAATAGCAGACATTATTATTCTCTTATAATCTTTACCATGACATTTTTGCATCTTGTGACACTTGTCTCTGTAGCATTTGATGCTTTTGACCCTAACTACCTTGAAAGTCTTTTTCCTGTTGGCTTTCACCCCTCTGGTACTTTTACACTGGTGATTATTTTATTGTCCCTGAATGAAATCTGAGGGAATTGAGTTAAATATAGCCCTGAATGTTCAATTTATCTTCTAAAGACAATTCTACAGTGAGTCAGAGTGCCATAGTCCAGGTGTGAGCCTTTTTTGGGGCTTGGCTTAATGCATGGATAAAGCTTAGCAATTTTGAAGTATAAATGAAAGACTTCTTAGCCTATTCCTATTAACTTCTTCACTTGACCATTGATTGTTTAAGCCAGTAATTTTCAAACTTTTTTAGTAATAGAGAAAATTTTTTCAAACCAACAGAGTCCTTCAGCAGATGCAGTTTGAAAATCACTTGTGTTAATCCTTTTTTTTTTTTTGAAAATGACACTTATATTCTGAACAAAAAATATGCAATTGAAGTCATATTGATTGATTAGTAAGTTGAATCATCTTAGATGGTTATTTGTTGACATTAAACAAAGTGGTTGGATAGTAGTAATGGTTGACCTAATGGAGGACAGAAGTTCATTTATGGTTCATACGTTATGAATTCCATTTGTGTCACTAATATGAGTATTTTTCTTCACTTCACACTTAGCAGTTTTTAGTGATAGATGTCTAGCGATCATGTGGAATTGTTTCTTTCAGTATTTTCTTCTTTTTAAGCTTCTAAAATTACCTCAAATGTCAACTAGGTCAGAAGATGGGCTTCAGTGTGAAAATAAAACATGTAGGAAACTTCCAAAGACACGATGTGGGTATAAAAGTATTTAAAAGTTACATTATACTTTTGGCACACTGAAAGGAACTTGAACGTACATGGAATGTAACTGTATTCTACTACCTTGATTTCAGACTTCAATATCCAGTTCCCATGCACCCTTCTCAGCTGTGCAGTGCTTTATCTTTATTGTCTTATGAACAGTATATGCCTGTCTGACCTTTGTGAGTTAACGCAGATCATTCCTCATAACAGAATACTCTTTTGACTTGGTTTACAAATTCTTCCCTCCCTCCCTCCCTCCCTCCCTCCCTTCCTCTGTCTTTTTCTCTCTCTCTCTCTTCTTTCTTTTCTTTTCTTTCTTTCGATGCAATCTTGCTATGTTGCCCAGGCTAGTACTGGACTCCTGGGTTCAAGTGATACTCTCACCCTCAGCCTCCTGAGTAGCTGGGACTTGAGACTACAGGCACACCAATACCCCCAGCTCTGTTTTCCTCAAGTCTTAGCTTTTTAATGAAACTTTTCACGTTTACTGCAGCTCTTAATCATTTTCTAAATCCCTTTTTATAATTTTTATATATCTTATACAACATAACAAACTATCTTATTTCTTATGACCTAAATGTTTTCTTCCTAGGTTCATTGGAAATTTATTTTACTTTACTTGCAAGTATTTACTGTGCTGGGCACACGAGAGGTGCTTGATGAATTTATTACATTAAGCACACTAAATGGAAGAAATTTAAATAAAGCGATATTTGCTATGTTTGGGTGAAGATTTCATGGGTGATTTTTTTTTGTTTTTTCTAAATTTTCTATAATTCTCCTATACTATCATAAACATTTACAATCTATAGGTAGCCATTAGATATTTTCCAATTTATGTCTTAAACTTATTATTGTAGTAAGATTGGATTCAAATATATATTATTCAGATTATGCCTTAATATGTATTACATGTTAAATTTAAATCTCTTTTTTAATAGGAGGAAAGGACAGACGGAGTGGCCTCATTTTGACAATTCCATTATGCCTCGAACAGACAAATATGGATGAGCTGAGTGTCACCTTAGACTACCTACTCAGCATTCCAAGGTGACTCTAAAGGTGTCTTTTCTTAAATCTCAGTATGTTTTCTTTCAGTTACTAATGATTCTTTCTATTGTTGAAGTATACTTTGCTATCTTATTTGCTTTTATTCGCAGTGAAATTATAATTATAGATACTAAAATCAATGACTTATAACATCATTGCAGATAAAATGCTCATTTTATGCTCTTGATGAATTTAATGATTTACAGATTTCCAAAATGTATGTATTGTCAACTTTTAAGGAACACTGTAACTAAGCATCTATATCATGTAACTTTAGAAAAATTGGAGAATTTAATCAGTAGAAAAGATCTTTTATTTAGGTAAGCTATTTCACCATATTGATATAAATACGTGTGCAGGTTTTAATGTACTGAGTGAGTGAAGGCTGTTAGGAGTTTATAAATATTTTTATTTTAAAAAATGTCAAAAATGTTTGTTTATATTTCAATGTAAAGGGCCTTTAACTTTAGTTTTCACATTTGTTCAGTGAAGACCCAACTTAAACCTCTTTATTTGCCCTAGTCTAACCATCACTTCAACAACAAAAATAAAGCTTCCTCCCCATCTGCTTCTCCCATAATTGGGACTGGGGCACAACTGTGACTGCATATTAGTCATCTGGAGTTTTTTTTCAAAATTCTAATGATCAGGGGTTCACTTCCAGAGATTCTGATCCAATTGTTCTTGGGAAGCCTGCTTATCAGAATTTTTAGAAAGTCTTTTAAGCTTCTTGTGTATTTCTAATGTGCAACCAGGTTTGTAAACCACTACAATTAAGCATGTAAATGAGGGCAGGTTTCTGTGTGTGTGTGCGTGTGTGTGTGTGTGTGTGTGTGTGTGTGTGTGTATACAATGTAGAGGTAGAAAAAGGAACACGACTATTTCATATACTGCTCTTAAGTTCTGGCTAGTGAATTTTAAAACATTTTCGTCAGAGTAAACAATTCTTTGTATGTTCTTCCTGTATTTGCATTTTATTGACACAATAGCTTTTTTCCGTTTAAACCACCTTGCAGAGTATGGAGTTAAAACAACTCATTTTAATCGCACCTGCGTCCAGTAGTGTTCTGTAATTTAATGATTCTGTTGCTGTTTGTTTTTTTAATATTGTGGAAATAGAGCTCTTCATGTGAAAATTTTCAATATTTTCAGTTTCTGGGGGTGAAAATGATGAGAATCTGTAGTCAGTGTATTAGTATTAGCATTAGCTAATT
Source organism: Macaca nemestrina (assembly GCF_043159975.1). NCBI lineage: Eukaryota > Metazoa > Chordata > Mammalia > Primates > Cercopithecidae > Macaca > Macaca nemestrina. The sequence goes on along the minus strand of NC_092135.1, from coordinate 77,107,863 downwards.
GCATTAGCAGTAATCTTGCTAATCTCCCAAACTGTGGATTGCTAACTTGTTCACCATTAGATAACAAACTGCTTTTTAGGTAACCATGGTTAGCCAGACTTACAGCTTACAAGTTATGAAAAAAAATTCATAGATGGATTAATAGAAGGTTAAATATGTCAAGTGCCATCTGAACAACTACCTTATTTTGTAGTTGAGGAAATTGAAATTCAGAGGTTATGGTTACTTGCCCAAGATCTCAAACCTAGTGAGTCGCACAGCTGGGATGAGTGTCCACAATTCCTGACACCAATTTAGAGCCTTTTTGTACTTCAAATGAATAGAGTTCAGTGTAGTTGCATCTCACGTGAAGTCCAGTGGGTTCAGATGAAAAGCAAAAACTACTAATTGTCAAAGTTACTTTTGAAAAATGCCTGAGGGTAGATCAGAGACTGTTTTACCTTTCCATGAACATGTTAGGTTTTCCTTCAGCATTGGAGCAAGTTATTCATACTGAATTCCAGAAGATATAGTTGGCTTGTGATTAGGTTTGTTTTAAGAAAATGCATGTTTGTATATACTGGGATCATATTCAGTTCAACAGGATGCTTACCCTGTCAGAGGCACTGGGTAACTGAGGGAGGCTAAAGGCCCAGCAAATTCATTCGCATCTCCTGACTCATGTTCACTCTGGTGTGGATAAGCAGGAAGTACAGCCTATACTATTTAAATTTTCTCTTTCTTTTTCTCATGTAAATGTACGTATGATGTTCCTCCAGTGTAAATGATGAATCAGTTTCTGCATATCTACACTTACCTGCCAACTAGCAGAGAAGGTGTAAGTTGAAGCAAGATGAAAGAACTTATTCTAGCAAGGCAAAATAGATACATGGATACTTTATTTCTTATGATTGTTTTGCTAAAATTTGACCTTCTCAAGTATTCATGAAAACTCTGTCCTGCTTTCTTGGATCAGTCTCCCATAATTTTGGGATTAACAAAGTGGCTGTCAGCTTTTTATCTGTACTTGCCATTTCCTTAGAGAGCTAAGGTGTTTTTGATCTCTCCGTTGTGATGCTAGAGAGCAGTTAACTAGATGTGTGATCTTAAAACCAATGTTTTTCATTCAAAATTTCCACTGCTCAGAAGTGCTTTTAAAATGTAACCCCCCAACATTTTATTAAAATGTTCATATATGCAAAAAAGTTGAAGGAATTATATGGTGACACCCATATGTCCACCACTTAGAAAATCTAAAACTAACATTGTGTGTTTTATCACATTATCACCCATGTTTCAGCCCTCTTTTTGTCCTAGGAATGTTTTTAAGTTTACCCTACCAGATCAGGCCCCGGATGTGTCTAGAAAAGTTTTTTCATTTCTAGTATATCTACATTCTTTTGTGACCTGCTTTTGTCTCCCAGCTTCCAACTGTTAATGTTTAACTCCTTCCACCTGTGAACATCTGCAGACATCTCCAACATTGTAGCTAGCTAAGGTGGCCTCTTCCTAATAGGAGATGTCCAAATTGTTTTTTTTTTTTTGTGCAATGACTATCTTAACGTTTTGAATACAATAATAGCTTTTCAAAATTTTTGCGAAAATGAAAAGAAATTATCCCATTTCTTATAGTTTGTGCTTAATTTTAATGATCACAGGGACAAAGTGTGATATATAGCTATTTTAAATGGCTAACCTAGCACAGTTGAGAATGGAAGCATTTCTTGACTCTTTCGTACACAGGTTGGCCCTGAGTTTGTTTTCTGTTTCAGATACTAAGTGTACAGTATTTTGGATATTCATGAGTGCTATGAAAACAAAGCATGAAAAGAGTCAGAGTGATAGAGTGGTGATACTTTACAAAATAAGATGATATTTTGCCAGAGATGATTGAAAGGAGGGGCAGACCCTACAGAATCTGATCAACGAACATCGAAGACAGAGTGAGCAGTAAGTGCAAAGGCCCTGAGGCAGGAGCAGGTTTAACATGTTCTGGGAAGATCAAGGAGGCTAGTGTGGCTGGAACAGTTTGAGAGAGGAGCACAGTGCTGGGAGGGGGATCAGAAGAGAGTCAGGAGTCAGGTCGTGGAAGACCATGTAGGCCATGGCTTCCGTTCTGAATGAGATGGAAAGCTATTGTCGTATCTGAGGAGTGATGTGATGTGTGTCATCTAACATTATTAAAGGCCTTCTGTATTTAAAGCACAGTGCTAGAAGCTGCTAAGACATTTGTAAGGTAACATTCTTGCTTTCTGGAAGCATATTATCTAATGAAGATGAATTGTAAACAAGTAATTATAATAAAAGCATAAGTGAAATTAGTGCCATTATGTAAATACTAGCAGAGCTGTGTGAGTGGAAGAGAAGGAGCGTGTAGTTGTAATCAAAGAAATGAGTGAAGATCTGCAGGATATTGGACCCAGGAAATCCACTAACAGTGTCTTCTGTGTCAAAAGTGAGTGGACTGTTTAGACAACCTCACCTTTACATAGCGGTTTTAACTCAGCTATGTCACCCTTGAAAGGCTTAACTGGGCTAGGAACTAGGAGGCGGGGTCTTAGATTTTTTTTTCTATTACTGTTAAAGTATAGTTATAAACATGGTAACAGGGGCTATAGGAATTTGTTATTAATAGCACTTCAGGTCCTACAACAGGCCCTTTATAAAGGGTATAGCATGCTTCTAAATTAAATATGTCGTTAGAAGCAGTTTAAGCCATCATACCACTTACAAGGATGAAGTAAAAAACAAAACTATTTCCTTTCAAGTACCTGAAAGACCACTTGGTCTGGCAATTTTGAAATAGTAATATCTTTGGATTCTGTGTATTTTCATTATCTATCTTAGTAAAATGTGAAAATATGAGAGGGTTAAGTGTGTTTCTAAGTACTCTGAAAGATAAATTTAGAGTATTTTATTCCTTTAAGATCACTACAGATGGTATTTTCAAGCTTCATTACTTTCTTAGTCTTAATGTACAGATTAATTTATAGTGTGCTTTGAAATGTAAATGTATTGCTTATATAAAATGTATTTAACAAAATGGTTGTGTAACCTACATCTCAGGACTATAGATGCCAATGTTGAGAAAGTGCCACATTATGAGAATGGCACGTTTCTCTTGGTGGGAAGGCCCTCTTCTGGACAGCTGTGTCTTAGCTCTCCTTCCTGCAATAGGCATTGGTAGAATCCCTGCATTGTTGCCACTACTCCAGACCACTCAACAACCAGCTACCCTGCCTAGCTGATCACTGTTGGGCTTGTATCCTCTTCTATATCATGGTGGTCTTCTTAGATGTCTTGTTGGTGGAGAACCCCAGGAATCCCCTCATTACTTGAGCCCACAGATAGTCATTATGTGTCAGGTTTGCTTCTCTCCACAAGTCTTTTACTTTTTTGAAATAGAGATGGAGTCTTGCTGGTCTCACATGCTGGCCTCGAACTCCTTGGCTCAAGCCATCCTCTTGCCCTAGTCTCCCAAAGTGCTAGGGTTAGAGACGTGAGGCACCACACCTAGCCCCCTCTGCAAGTCTTTTATTTTCTTTTGCTAACCCACAAGTGATGACTGTATTGGCCTTACCTTTAGTTTTTCCCAAAGAATATTTAGTGGGTCCTTTATCTTGTGATGCAAATCCAAAAATAGAGTACTTTTGTTTTATTGAGATATAGTTCAGATGTCATAAAAATCATCTTTTTAAAGTAGGCAATTCAGTGATATTTAGTGTATTCACAGGTTATGCATCCGTTATGCTATCTAGTTTCAGAACATTTTTATCAGCCCAAAATAAACCTTGTTCCCATCGGCAGTCACTCTCCATTCTTCGCTCCTAACCCTTGTCAACCACTAATCTGCTTTCTGTCTCTGGCTTTGCCTATTCTGGACATTTCATATAAATGGAATCATTCAATGTGTGTCCTTTTGTGTCTGGCATCTTTTACTTAGCATAATGTTTTCAAGGTTTAGCCATGTTGTAGCATCTGTCAGTACTTCATCTTTTTTTATGGCTGAATGTCTCATTGTTTGGTTATACTGTGTTTTGTGTTTCTGTTCATCAGTTGATGGACATTTGAATTGTTTCTGCTCTTCAGCTATTATGAATTATTCTGCTATGAATATTTACATGCAGGTTTTTGTGTGAACATATGCATCAGTTTGCCTTACCTTTTGAATACTCTTTTGTTTACTTTGGAAGCTCAGCTTCTGTCCTTGCCTGTTCCCACTCTAAACTTTTAGCAATATCATCCTCATTCCTTGTAGTCTTACTGTTTCTCAGTAGAACAGAACATGACTTCTACAAGAACCTTCTTGGAACTAGTGTGCATGCTTGGAGGGAGAAGAGGAGGACTAGTAAAGTCCCCTGAACTGTTGGTGGATTTAAATCCCAGGAAAAGGTCTGTTTATTTTTCCTATAATGTATGTAATTGGGAACAGTTTGTATGGGGACAGGTTTCACTACCAAAATCTTGCTCTGATAAGCAAAGCTGTAGTTCCATTTACTGTATTGGAAGGAGTGCAGTTGAGATCCTTACATTAAGTTGATAAGTAAACATAATAATAATAATAATGATAATGATAGGTATGTAGTTTTGGCCTTTAGAATGGAGTTTTTCCCTCCAGAAGTTGCGTTTTACTAGGTTAGACTTCTGGGAAGTGTTTAGTTAATACTTAAATCACTCAATATAATACAGAAATCCAACACTGAAGATAATATTTTGTTGGTCAAGTGACTGAGAATGCAAAGTGAGAGCGGAAGTGGGTTAGACATGGTCTATTCAAGCTTTTGAATCAGCAGGTTCTACCTCATCTCATTAAATTTCTCCAAAAGAACTTCTTCTCCAAAAGAAGCCGATTTTTGTGATTTATTAATAACTATTTTCTATCTGTTTTGAACTGTCACTTCACAAATCTTATACTTCTGGCAGGAAGGTGAGACAAGAAATATATAACACATTTGGCAATTAGTGACTTACTTCACTGTGATCCCTTTTTACTGATGAAGAAATTGAGAGACTAGTAGTACTGTTTGAATGTTGCTTTGATTTCTTTACTTTTTAAGACATTGACTTTTATGCTTTTAGAATAATTTTCTTACCACATTAGTTTGTAAATTGTGAACATTTCCTAAAATGAGAAAAATAAATTGCTTGAGAAAATGAAAGGATACTCTGAAGAATTTTATTTATTGACAATGTAAACTAAACCAAGTGAGATTAATTCTACTGCATATGCAATTAAGTTTTAAACCTTCTTTATTTAGAATTATGAAGAACGAATTCTGGAGCTTGTTTTAATGCTGTGTAATTTTGTTTTGTTTCAGTGAGAAGTGTAAGGCGAGAGGATTTACCGTGATTGTGGATGGCAGAAAATCACAGTGGAATGTGGTGAAAACAGTAGTCGTAATGCTACAGGTAATTTTGGTTTTGTCTATCAGGAAATGGTTTTTATTTTACAGCAACAGATCCTGGTGAAAATGGCAAATGCACTTAATTTATTGGACTGTGCCTGGCGTCCTAGCAGTGACTGAGTTCTGAAAATGCACTGATCACTATTGGATTGTTCAAATTGAACTCCTTAGGTTTGAATTTAGGCAGTTAAGTAAATCTCTATTCTAATAGGTTTGTAAATGAAAATAATATGTCATGTTTAAGTAATTTAAGAATGGAGGCCAGTGATTTTAAAAGTGTGAGCGTTGAAATTATGAGACTCACGTGGGAGCTTTTGCGTGCTCTGGTGTCTGTCATTCTCCCTCTTGCACCCCATTCTGCAACTACAGGTAGGTGGTAGGATTTTTGGTGAAGTATAGTTCAAAGAAACTTCTCAGGTGATTCTGGCTTGTCTTTCTCTTCTAGTCCCCTATTTCCTACATAAAGCATCAGGATTCACGATGATCTTATTATTTATTTATAGTCCGGAAGAAACTTACTTAACATCTGTGTCCTCAGGAATTTCAGCCCCTCACAAATTAACATTTAATAAACATCTACGATTACAAACTTTTTGAGATCTGATGCCAGTCTTGTGTTTTATATTTCCTCATGTTCCACACAGAATGTTTCTGTGACCCCTGGCATGTAGTAGGCACCCAGTAGACATTTGTTGATTTATTTTAAGGGTATTGAAGATATGATTTGAAAAGGAAAAATAAAACATTTGAGTGATGCGGAGGGCAGATTGCTCTCATGCACTTGGCTTTCTGTAGGGCTTCTAGAGAGGTAAAATTTGAATTATCCAATTTAAATGAAAGTAAAGAGGGCCTTCCTCACAGGTACTCTGAGTTACATATAGCTCATAAATGAAGCAAGTACAATGAGAGTAGTTGATGGCAGGCCAGTCTGGGAGAAACATAAGTTGGTAGTAATCATGAACATTCACTTAAGTGGATATCAGTAATATTGAAAGAAAGATCAAGAATTTTAAATGAATTCAACAAATAATTTGGTAGCTACTTTAGGATTCTGTGGAAAGGCATATAATTTTAAAATTTAAATAACTAAGGAGAATGGTTTTTAACGTTTTATCATTTATTTAGGTTAATTGGGGAAAAGGGATTCAAGGGATAGGAACAAAGTGGTAATTTTAGGTTTTAGTTCTAGTTTTAGTGCTTATTATGTTTCTGGTACTGTGCAAAGCTTGCTATATAAATTATCTCATTTAATTTTGGCCTCACAACCTTACAGAGAAGGTCAACGAGGCTCAAGGATTTTAAATAACTTAAAATCAGAACTTAGTACAGACTAAGTAAGCCCCAGGCCTTGACTTTATCCATTTTAAAATGTGTATTTACCAGTGGCCTGTATTTGAGGCAGGGGTCTCTGAATTTTCTACCCATTGCCTCATTCTTCTTAAATGTTTGGCTTAAACTTTTCATCATTAGAATTCCCCCACCCCAACTTTTTTTTTTTTTTCAGTCAGGGACTCACTTTGTCACTCAGCCTGGAGTGCAGTTGCATGGCTTACTGCAGCCTCCAGCTCCTGGGCTCAGGCAGTCCTCCTGCCTCAGCACCCTGAGGAGTTGGGAGTGTGGAGGCGAGTGCCACCACACCTGGCTACTTTTTTTTTTATTTTGTAGAGACTATATTGTTCCAGTTGGTCTCAAACTCCTGAGCTCAGGTGATCCTTCTGCTTCAGCCCCTCAAATCACTGGGATTACAAGCTAGAATCACTCTTTGGGTTAGAAAGGACATAGCCTCTGGAGGATCAGTTTTTAAGGGAGCACAAATTGGTGTCCTAAAATAACTTTTATTTTGAAAAAAACGTGCTTCCAGCACTTTTATATTTCAAACTTTGAGAATTAACTCTTCTCTGTGAAAGTTGTTAAAATAACTCTTAGGTAAGAAATCCATTAATTATGACCTTGTGTTCTTCCTTTCATCCTGTCATTCAACTGTGTCACAGATGAGCTGTTTGGGACTTGCTGTTTGAACTGGACTTTGATCAATGGCAGTTTTGAAGAACAATCAATGGATGATTTAATCCCCTCTTGCGATTTCTTTTCTGATAGGTATTTTAACAACTTTTGGATTTATTAATAGTTAACATTTTCAGAAGTTGCAATGGCCTCTTTACTTCTAGTCATACAGTTTCTACATATGAAGTCATTCATTGCTTTCATCTCAGAAGGTACTGGGACCAGTTGTTTGGGACCCCACAGTGCCTATAACTAGTATTCTCTAAAATGAGGGGCTTGGTTTCTCTTGTTTCTCACAGCTTTCATATTCAATGATTTTGAAATAATAATCTTCCACAAGGCAATATATGAATAAAACTCAATTTTATCTTAAATTTTCCAGCCCCTCTGATAAAAGTTTTGATACCATTGAATTTATTTTACTTACTTTAGTTCCAATCCAGTTGTTGCAGAGGATGCTAGATTTATGATGTGTGCATGTTTATCTCTAAAGGTTTTCCATTTTTCCCTGAATAGTAATAATAGTAATTATTATTATAATTATTCAGTGCTGCAATTTATGGTCTAGAACAGAGATTGGGCCCTTGATTTTATAAAGTTTTATTGGAGCTCAGCCATGCCCATTCATTTATATATTGTGTGTGGCTGCTTTCATACTGTCCTGACAGAACTGAGTAGTGGCAGTAGAGACATTATGGCCTGCAAAGCTTAAAATACTTATTATCTGGACCTTTGGAAAGAATATATTAACCCCAAGTTCAGAGCATATGAAATAGTGTAGTAGAACATTAGAGTCAGACAGAGGTGGTTTCTATTCAGCCTCGTGACTTTTTAACTCTTTATCTTAGACAAGTAACTTTATTTCTCTGAAGCTCAAATTACTCTCCTGTAAAATTAAGAGAATGAGATCCACTTGTTAATGAGGTTTCATTTATTTAACAAATATTTATAGCATGTGTTCTATTATATATGTCAGACATTTGTCATAAACACTAGAAACATAGGGATGACAGCATAGATAAGGTACCTGCCATTGGGAAGCTTATATTCTACTTGAAGAGTTAGACAATAAGCAGTTAAGCAAATGTAACAGCCCATGGTGATAAATGCTGTGAAGAAAAATACAGTAGTAAAAGAGACTGAGTCAGATGATGCCACTTTAGATAGGGTAGACAGGGAAGGCCTCTCTGAAGAGGGAATATTTGAATAGAATCTTAAATAAACTGAGGGAACACTACTAGGTATAAGGCAAAGGACATTCCAGATAGAGGAAATAGCATGGACAAAGACCTGAAGTGGAACAGACTTCATATTGCAGGAGCAGCGAGGTTAGCATGGCTGTTGTGGAGGAGTGAGCTAGGAGGGGAAGGTGTAAGATGAGATCTGAGAGGCCAACATGGGCCTGAGCTTGAAGGGCCTTGTAGGTCTTGGTAAGAGGTTTGAATTTCATTCAGAGTGCAAGAGAAAGTCAAGCAAGGAGCCTTGTAATGATGATATTTCAGAAAGCTGGATAGTTTGAAGTTGTTAACAATGCAGGCTGTAGAACTTGTTGGATTTAAGATACATTTTAAAGTTAGACTCTATAGGACTTGATAAAATATATGTGAGATATTTATTAATTCAATAAGTGTTCATTTCAATTCATTAGGTAGTATAAGTAACCGTATCAAGTAAATGTGAAATGGTATTTGTCAAAGATTAGCTTTTTGTCCTCCTCTTCAAGTTAATAATCATATAAAATCTTGGCCTCATTGTATAATGACTGATAAAAAACTTGTTTTAGTGAGAAAATTGATTTTATGTCTTTTGAAGAAATTCTCCAAGATGGATTGTGTTAGAAAAAAATTTTCATATTGTAGAAAAATCAAATTTAATAATTTCTCAACTAAAAATTAACTCTTACAGTTTAATCTAAACATATTCCTAGTACAGAGATTCAATAAAACAAAAAGTGATTCACATGTACAATTTATGCTGCATTGTTTATTTGAAGTATTTTCTGAATCAGCTTGTTTTTCAAGTTCTTCTTTATTGCCGTGTATGTTTTAAAGTCTAGAGAATTTCTTCTTTATTATTTTAATTCTCCAAACGTCTCTTATGTAGCTTAATCTTGACTGGTAATTTATAAATTTAGTAAATTATTCATTTTACATGTGTAATTTGTGATTATTTTTCTGTATTTTATAGAATGTTGTTCCAGCTGAGGTGTCCCTTGTTTGTGTGGTAAAGCCAGATGAATTCTGGGATAAGAAAGTAACACATTTTTGTTTTTGGAAAGAAAAGGATAGACTTGGCTTTGAGGTAAATGTAATCTCTTTTTTTAAAGTCCATTATATCTTTAAAAATAGTATTTTACTGAAATTATTTTTGATGGTTCAGCAGTGGTTACTAAGCAGTGTTTAAGGAATACTTAATTAGTGCCTAAGTAATAATTAGTATACAGTCAGCATTTGGATACTTGCTGAATGAAGTATGATATTTTGGTAAAGATCATGAAAGCTTTCTTGTTTTCCATTTTCAATTATATCATTCTTTGTTAACTTCTTTAAATAAGTAGAACCTTTGTGTTTAAAATTTTTTATTGCATTATGGAGAGGAAATTTAACAAATACTAGGAAGTCCTGGACATTTTGGAGTTGAAATTATAGTCTATTTTCTGTGACATGTCATAATTATTTTTTAGTATCTGGCCAGTTTTAATACATGAACACAGTTATCCATCCTTTCCTACTGACTTTTTCTTTCTCTCTTTCACTTTCCTTGTGTGATAGTGCATCTTATTGGAGGTTAGAAAAAAGCACTACGATGGAATGTAAATCTAAGCGGTTTGTCATATTCTTTCTTCCACACCTGTTAATTCTCAGCTGCTAGTAGGAGAGTTGATAAATAACAGGCTTTACATTGTCTAAATAAAGTGTGGAAACTTTGAAGAATACAAAGTCTAACTCCAACCTGGTATAACATAGACTCTTGGAATGCTTACAGTCAGATAATAAAGATTCATTTTGGAACTTGCCATACTATACACTCTCGTTTTTGTTTTTACCTAGGTCAGTATCAGTGTATTTTTGGTATGGAGAAAAGATTGTTAATGTATATTGGATAGAACGGTTTGAGAAAACTTAGTTTATTCTTAAAGGACATGGCTGGAAATTTCTTAAAAATACATGGTTTTATTCTTTACTTAAAAAGTTAAGCTATAATTTACATGCAGTGAAATTAATCCATTTTAGTGATAATTCTGAGAGTTCTGACAAAACATGTAAAACCACAATCAAGAAATCAGGAAGTGTCTCATCACCCCCAGAATTCCCCTATATGCTCCTGTAGTTAACTTCTCCATTTCTAGCCCCTGACTGGTGGTAGGAAAACTGTTTCTGTACTCACAAGCCCCTTCTCAGGTTTAGTAATTTTCTGTATTGATTCATAGAATTCAGGGAATCACTAACATTTGCTGGCTTTATATAAAGGTTACAGATTAACAGCCCAGATGAAGTGATATACAAAGTGTGAGGTCTAGAATGATCCAGAGCGCAGGAGCTTCTAACCCTAGGGAGTTGGGGTACACCACCCTCCTGGCCCGTGAACATGTTTATCAACCCAGAAACTCTCCAAATCATTGGCCATTGATGATTAACTAACTCAGTCTCCAGCCCCTCTCCCTTCCCTGGAGGGAGAGGAGTGGCCATGAAAGTTTCAACTCTCTAATTATGCCTTGGTCTTTTTGGTGACAAGCCCTCATCTTTAATCTGTTTAGAGGCCCACAGCCACCATTCATCTTATTAACATCCAAAAAAACACTTATCACTCCAGAAATGCCAAGGATCTTAATAACTCTTGTATCAATAACTGGGGACTGAGACCAAATACTGTAATAAAAGATGCTCGTATCACCCAGGAATTACAAGGGTTTCAGGAGTTCTGTGCCGGGAACCGGGGACAGAGAGCAAATGCATATTTCTTATATCACAGTATGACAGATGGTATCTGTTTAAACCTTTTACCCGTTTTTTTTTTTTTTTTTAATGTCTCTTTTGTTACTGGATTTTGAGAGTTTTTTATGTATTTTGTATAGAAGTCATTTATCAGACACATAATTTACTAATATTACATCCTAGCCTATTGTTTGCCTTGTCATTCTCTTAACATTTTTCAAGAAATTTTTTTAACTGTGATGAAGTCCACTTTTTCAGTTTTTTTTTTCCTTCTGATTTCACAGTTGGAGAAACGGTTTTCTTTTATGAATCAGACTTTTGTTGTCATAATCTGAGAAATCTTTGCCTTACTCAAGGTCACAAAGATTGTCCTTGATATTTTCTTCTAAAAGTTGTATAGTTTTAGGCATTAAATTTAGATCTGTGATCTATTTTGAGTTCATGTTTGTGAGCTATGGTCAAGAATATGTATTTTATGACTTCAGGTTTTTTTCGTTTTTTTTTTTTTTTTTTTTTTTTAAGACGGAGTTTTGCTCTTATTGCCCAGGCTGGAGTGCAGTGGTGCGACCCCAGCCCACTGCAACCTGCGCCTCCCAGGTTTAAGAGATTCTCCTGCCTCAGCCTCCCAAGTAGCTGGGATTACCGGCATGCACCACCACGCCTGGCTAATTTTTTGTATTTTTAGTAGAGATGGGATTTCTCCATGTTAGTCACACTAGTCTCAAACTCCCAACCTCAGGTGATCTGCCCGTCTCGGCCTTCCAAAAGTGCTGGAATAACAGGCATGAGGCACCGCACCCAACTGACTTCAGTAATTTTAAGTTTGTTAAGGTTTGGTTTGTGACACACTGTATGTTCTATCTTGATGAGTTCCCAGAATAAGTATTCTGTTGTTGGATGGAGTGTTCTGTAACTGTCAAGATGATTCATAGTGTTATTCAGGTCTTCTCTATCCATGGTAATATTGTGTCTACCTGTTCTTTTAATAACTGAAAGAGGAATATTGCAACCTCCAACTGTTATATCTGGGATTATTTCTATTTTATTTCTGTCAGTTTTTGCTTCATGTATTTTGAAGCTCTATTGTTTATTGTATAAAGATTTAAGATAGCTGTGTCTTCTTGGTGAGTAGGGCCCAATTTATCATTTTTGAATGTTCTTTTTTATTCCTGATACTGTATCTGGCTCTGAAGTGTACATTGTCTGATACTAATATAACTACTCCAGCATTCTGTTGATTAGTGTTCATGTATTGTATCTTTTCCATTATTTTACTCTTAATTTATTTCTTTATATTTAAAATGAATTTTTTGTAGACACCATGTAGTTGGATCTTGCTTTCATATCCAGTTTGACAATCTCTGTCTTTTCATGGGTATGACTATTTGTATTTAATGCAGTTATTGATTCGGTTTATAAAATCTACCATCTTGCGAGATTTTATGGGTTTTTTTTTGTTCTTTTCTGTCTTTGGACTGAGTATTTTTTATAATTACATCTTACTCCATTATTGGCTTGTAATTTCTGTCTCTTAATTTTTTAGTGGTTACCTTACTGTTTACTGTATACATCTTTAATAATCAGTCTAACCTTCAAATATTATACCACTTCACATGAAATAGAAGGACCTTAAAACAGTCTATCTCCAATACTTCCATCCCATTGTTGTTATACATTTCACTTTTACTGTGCTATAAACAAACACTACATTGCTACATTTTTTTTTGCTACAGATAGTCTGTTTTCTTTTACAGCAATTAAAAATTTTAAATTAATTTCATATTTACTTTCATTTATGCCATTTCTGACATTCTTCATTTCTTTTTGGAGATTCAACTTTTTGTCTGGTGTCACATTCCTTTAATATATCTTGCAGTGCAGGTCTGTTGGCATTGAATTGTATCATTTTTTGTTTGCCTGAAGAAAATCTTTATTTCTATTTTAGTTTTGAAAATTATTTTCAATGGGTATAGAATTTTGTTTGTGGTTTTTTTTTTTCTTTCAGCACTTTAGTCATACAGTTGACCTGTGAACAATGCAGGGGTTAGGACCAGCAACCTCCTGTGCAGTTGAAAATCTGTGTCTAGCTTTTGACTTCCCAAGAACTTAAATACTGATAGCCTACTATTGACCAAAAGCCTTACCAGTAACATGAACAGTCAGTTAACACAAATTTTGTATATGTGTTATACATTGGATTCTTACAATAAAATAAGCTAGACAAAAAATGTTAGGAAAATCATGAGGAAGAGGAAATATATTTACTATTTATTAAGTAGAAGTGGATCATCATAAAGGTCTTCATTCTCATTGTCTTGAGGCTGAGGAGGAAGAGGAAGAGGAGGGGTTGGTCTTGCTGTCTCAGGGGTGGCAGAGGCAGAAGAAAACCCCCTGTAAGTGGACCTGTGCAGTTCAGCCCTGAGTTGTTCAAGGGTCAACTGTATTTAAAAGTGCTTTCTTGCCGGGTGCAGTGGCTCTTGAAATCCCAGCACTTTGGGAGGCTGAGGCGGTGGATCACCTGAGGGTCAGGAGTTCAAGACTAGCCTGACTAATATGGTGAAACCCCATGTCTACTAAAAATACATAAATTAGCCGGACATGGTGGCACGTGCCTGTAGTCCCAGCTGCTCGGGAGGCTGAGACAGGAGAGTTGCTTGAACCCAGGAGGCAAAGTTGCAGTGAGCCGAGATCGCGCCACTGCACTCCAGCCTGGGTGACAGAGGAAGACCCTGCCTCAAAAAAAAAAAAAAGGTAAAAAGTAAATAAAATTAAAAGTGCTATCTCATTGCCTTTGCCTTCTCATTGTAATGGTCACTGACGAGAAGGCCGCTGTTTTTTGTATCTTTGGTCCTCTGTGTATGTTATTTGCCTTTTTTTCCCTTTAGCCACTTTCAAGATTTTCATTTTGATTTTGGTTTTTGCAGTTGTATTTTGCTGTATCTGTGTGTGTTTTATTTGGTATTTATTCCACTTAGTGTTCTCTGTACTTCTTAGATATCTGGTTTGATATCTGTCATCAATTTTGGAAAATGTTTATACGTTCTTTTCAAATATTTTCTCTGCCCTTTTACTGTTTCCTCTGGAACTCCAGTTCGATGTATGATACAATATTTGAAATTTTCTCACCATTTTCTTTGGCCTCCTATTTTGTTTTTATCCCTGCGTCTTTCTCTTTGTGTTTCAGTTTAGGTATTTTTCTTGATCCATTTTCAAGTTCACTGTTTGTTTCCTTGGTTGTGTTAAGTTTGTTGGTAAGACCACTGAAAATTACTGTGCTTTTGATTTGTAGCATTTCTATTTGACTCTTCCTTAGAGTTTCTCTTTGCTGAAATTCCTCATCTGTTCTTGCATGTTATTTTTCATTCTCTATGGCATCAATATCTTACATTTCCTATCTCATAGTCTTAATATCTGCATCTGTCTTACTCCACTAACGTTGTTTGCTTTGTTTCTTGACAGTGGGTCATTTTCTTTCCTTTTTTGTGTGTGCCTTGTTATTTTTTATTGAATGTTAGACATCTTGTTTAGGACAGTAAAGACTGAGGTATAGGTGGTATTTGTGCCTGCACATGGGCTCATCTTGTCCTTTTCCTAGGCATAAGGGAAGGGTTGAGTTCTAACCAGGAATTGAGTGGGCTTTGGATTTTGTTGTTGCTATTATTTTCCTTAGTCCTCCACAGGCTTCTAATTTCTGTAGAGTTACTTTGTGTTGAAGATGGGGGCTGGTTTGCTGGAGAGTTTTGCTTTTTCATTATTTGTTGTATCCTCTGCTCTAGGTCTTTCCTTTGTGCCTGCACCTCAGAGAAAGTCATTCTGTGTACAATTGACCCTCATTAATAGGCTGTGGTTACTTGTTAGTCAATATTTGTTAGAGAGGCGTTCTCTGTTGTTCTTATTCAGCCTCAATCTTAGGCAGGCTCTGTGTCCCTCAGCCTAGTGGGTAAGGGCCCTCTTGGTAATGTTGCCCCTCTCCCACTTTTAGGAACCTATGTTAGTTTGGGTTTATAATATATTCCTGTCTCCACTCCCTCCCCTGTGATTGTCTTTTCCCATCTTCCACCTGTGGTGGGACTTCAGTTGTCCTCTGTGTGGTGGGACTTCAGTTGTCCTCTAAGGCCAGCGGGGTTTTCAGTCCTTTCTGCAGCACTCTAAGACTTTTTTTTTTCTTAGGAGACATAGCATTGAAGATTTTGGGTTGTGCTTCATGCCTTTCCAGTAGTGGCTGCTCTTCCCCTCACCCAGGCCTGTGCTCCAAGAGAGGCTTTTTCAAATCTCTTATTCCTCTTATTTCCAGTCTTTCTCATGACTCCTTCAGAGATCTTTCCCCTAGAGATTCAGCCTCCAAGTGAGTATGAATTCTTCTTGTGTCTATACTTCCATGGGTTCTGTACTTTCACACTACCCCACATTTGGCCTTAATGATTCATTAAAAATTTTACCTAAATTCCTACTGGCTGTCATCAGGTCTGGCATTTTTTCCAGGTAAGCAAGTACTCCAGTTCCATCTTCTTGAAGATGCAGGTCTTTCCTTAGATTCCAGGTTAATTGGTTTCCTTGTGAATTTAGCTCTCCAGTGGCTTCAGGAAAGTTATGGTGTTTCAGATTAACTTGCATTTTTTTTTTTTTTTTTTGGTCATTGTTATATAAGAGTTGGAGCCATGCTCTTTCCAACTTCCTACATCCTAAGTGGGAGCCAGAGTTTTTTCCCACTTTTCTTTTCAACTTTTGTCATTGGTAGACTTGACTATTCCGTAGACTTGATGGAAGGATGTGTGCCAGTAATGTAAGGGAAGGTGACCAAGGCTGCTGGATCACATTAGGAAGGGTGTTGCCCTGGTAGTTGATTGGAAAACTGCGCCCCCACAAAAAAAGACAAAAGCATAGTGAGGGAAGAAAGTAAAAGCTGAAGGCAGGAGGCCTGAATGTTGCCTCAAGAGTCGGGAGCATGGTGAGTGAAGACTTCAGCCAGCCAGTGAGGCCTGCAGTTCATGGCCTGGGGCATGCAGGAAATGTTGCTCTGAGAGAATGCAAAGTGAACCGGGGGCAAATAGTGGAAACTAAAGCTGTGAATACTCAGTACCATGGAAGATCCCTTTTTATGAGGCACCTGTCACATCCTGCTTAAGCTAAGTAGGCATCTGCTCAGAGATGCTCTGGTAGTTGGGTCTTATGCTATATAAATTAATAGTGACTTTAAGTACCCTGCATCTTGGAGGATAAAATAGAAGACAGAATTTCTATCTACCTTGTTGTAGTGTCATAGATTGTTGTTTTAAAACAGAAGCATTAAAACTTCTTTTATCAATATGTTTTCTTAGACATTTAAGAGATTCAGCTAGGATATTTTCTCAAGTAAGTAAGCACTAGGCAGTTACTAAAAGCCCAATTTCCTAATGAGATGAGAGTAATTTCAAATGCTGGTTAATACGCTGCCAAACAAACCTGGCTTTAAGGGGGCAATTCAACACTATCCATTAAATGATACTTAGAGCTCTATATAATTAAATCCAACATAGATGCTTGTTTAATCGCAAATTATTTTCCCTGGTATTATTTTGGATAATTTAGCCTGTTATAATTAAGCCTGTGTTTGTACATCTAGTATAAATATTAAAAAAAATTTTTTTAACTTTGTTAAGAGTAATGGTGATCCTGTAAGCATAAATGTATGTTTTACCTTATAAAATTAAATTATCTGCAACAAAGATTTATTACCAGCTGTCTACAATGCTCATCAAGTAAATACCCAGTGGTCATTTTGGTGGCACCTTGTTCCCACATGATTTCTTGTTTTCTTGCCCATGATACTTTCTAAATTTTTTCTTCTAGGTAACCTCCTTCCTATTCACTCCTCCAGTGTTTTTCATCAGCCATTGAATATTCATCTCTCATTGCTAACCTTAATATTTCTCTGTATATCCTTCCTATCTCTGACATAGATACCTACCTGTTTAGTTTCCTTTTTAGCAACTCAGATATTATATTCAAGTACTTCGTATCTTTCAGCAGCATTATACCTGGTGACTGTGATAGATTTTGCTGGTTAGATGATAGTGTCTATATTCTGTCTAATGACAAGATAAAATTGAGGTCATACTGGCATTAATCTTGTCTTCAAATGGAGAGATTAACTATCAAAAGGATCTCCACTCTCCTTTTTTGTCACTCATTAAAGTGTTGTTTATTTAATGGTAACCAGCCCCCATTCTAAGTCACTTTATTCTCTTATCTGTTAATACTGGATTTAATCGTGTTCTTTTTTGAGACTATACATAATTGTAGGATCCAGGACCAAAGGCTTCCATGATGCTGTTCTTTCAAGAACACCTCTGGCTCCATTTATTCTGATTCTTTCCAGTTTTTATAGAAACCTATTTTCCTTGAATGAGAAATATATTCTTCAACAAACAGGTACAAGCAGACATACACATCAAAATAGTCTGTGTATGAACATATATACACACGTGAATCTTTACTAACTGCAGAAATACATACAAAGGCAGATTTTCATTCTGGATCTTGCACACACATTCTTAGCAATAGTGAAATAATAAAACATCTCAATGCCTACAAAATGAAACTTTCAGTGGTAGGTTTTTGGGGAATGTTTTACTAGGAAAGGATAAGTATTATAGTTACAGAAGGAATAATGAGAGTAAAGGAGAAACAAGTTTTTTATCTTTCTACAAGTTAAAATTTGAGATTAAAGAAAACCTGCACAAATGTTTTATTAAAGACCAGATGGTAAGTACCTCTCTCTTCAAACTTGTTGAACCATGTTATGTGCTAGTTAATACAATATTGTGGTTTAGTCGTTTAATTTGTCTTGTCTTGACTTCTCTAACATATATAAAATGAAGGGGGAAAGTAATATTTATGTAGGGCTTTATTATTTTTAAAACTTTATGTTTTGTATTACCTTTGAAAGGACTTAGCAAAAGTTTGAAATGCTTGTGCAGGGTAGTGATCTTTTTTTCCTTCTTTTTTGTAGTTTTTTTTATTCTTGTTCCCTTTATGCTGATTATTAGATTTCAAATTTCTTTGGTAATATGAGGATAGATTTGAAATTTAGATTTCTGCTTAGTAAAATGATAGCTACTTTGAACGTAACCAGTAGCCTTTGTCTTCATAAATTTAATGGTATGCATAAATATTAGAATGTTCATGGAGATGGCTATTTGAAAATAGTTGATGAAAGTCAGAATTTGATCCACTCCACATTCTTAAATTGATAAAACATATGTTAAAGTGTCGTTTTCCTAAAGGTGAAATCATGACTCTAATGCAAATATAAAATGAGCTTAAGTCAAATACATTATTCAATTTGTTGATAGATTAGGTTACCAGTAATTTGTAAGCTGTGGTTCAAAGAGCATTTGAGGAATTCAGGGTTTTTATAGGAAAAGATTGCCAACTAAATTAGATACGAACCTAATTATTATTCTATACATCCGTAAGTTGTAAACTTTGAGGTTGTCTCTTATTCCACTGGACAGAAGTGTATCAGTCTCATTAGACAATTATTTGCCTTTATTCTTTTTTCTGTTTTTTTTTGGAGACAGAGTCTCGCTCTGTTGCCCAGGCTGTAGTGCAGTGACACAATCTTGGCTTACTGCAACCTCCGCCTCCCAGGTTCAAGCGATTCTCCTGCCTCAGCCTCCGGAGTAGCTGAGATTACAGGCATGCGCCACCACGCCCAGCTAATTTTTTTTTTTTTTAAAGTAGAGACAGAGTTTCACCATGTTGGCCAGGCTGATCTTGAACTCCTGACCTTGTGATCCACCCACCTAGGCCTCCCAAAGTGCTAGGATTATAGGCGTGAGCCACCATGTCCAGCCTATTTGCCTTTGTTCTAAACAGAACCTACAAGTTAACTTCTACTCCTACAGAGCTTACTACCTACTGAGCAGTCTATAGAGTCAATCAAAGATACAAACCCACCACTGCATGAAACAACACCCAGTAATAATGTTTGCCTGTTTCCGAGATTTAGGTAGTTTATCTGATAGACGAATTTTATTTTTTATAGGAGGATATTTTGTAAAACTTGATTTTGGATATCAGTGACATACTGCATTGATCACTGCAAGATAATATAAGCTGTTTCTTGAAGTTTGATATTTTAGTATCAAACTACGTATCAGTCTCTCTTTAAACGTTGTATTCCAAGCTGAGAGCAACATTATTTAGTATTTTCCTACATCATTTTCTAAATTGTTCAAAGGATTTATATCCTTAATGGAGGAATCATATTTTTAATACTATCTTTTAAAAATATGTTTTTTTTTTTACTTAAAATATATTAATTTGAAAACTTTCAGATATTAGTTGCCTAGTTTGGGAGATTTGTCAGTTGCTCAGATTTATCACTCAGCTGGAAATCATAATCAGTTTGGTGGCTTTCTCTATTAAACAATTTCATATAAACCACTGGTGAATAATGAACCATAAGAGTCACTGATAATTGATATGTAACAACTTAAGGAGAAGAATAGGGATGATAATCCTATAAATTTGCCTCAAGACAATTATTACTAAAGGTGTAAATTGTACTCATTTCATAAAATTGTTATGTAGCATATGAAGATGTCTTTAGTACTCTGAAAATAATGGTAAAAACATAGTATGCAGTGTGATGAAATTAAATTGGTTCTTCATTTTTGGAGAAGAAAAGACTTTACACATTCAAAGAGTTATCCACCAGTCCAGGACTGCAAACTTTTTCTCTTATGTAGTTGCTTAAAAAGAAATATGAAAATTACAAAAATAAGCCAACTAGATTTTTTAAAAGTATAAAAGTTAAAATGTCAAATATCAGGTCATGAAAATAGCTTTTCCTCTCTATTTTTGATGGCATAATACCTTTTTTTTTTTTTTTTTTGAGACTGAATCTTCCTCTGTTGCCAGGCTGGAATGCAGTGGCGTGATCTTAGTTCGCTGCAACCTCCACCTTCCGGATTGAAGTGATTCTCCTGCCTTAGCCTCCCGAGTAGCTGGGACCATAGGTGTGTGCCACCACTCCCAGCTAACTTTTGTATTTTTAGTATAGACAGGGTTTCACCGTGTAGGCCAGGATGGTCTCGATCTCTTGACCTCGTGATCCGCTCGCCTCAGCCTCCCAACATAATACCATTTTGATTGTGATGTATGTGTAATCTTAAAATTCAACATGAAAGGTAACTTTATAAATGATTTATGGTGAATCATTGTATTTTGTATGACTGTTTCTAAATTAACTGAAGATCCTTAATATCATTTCTTAGGTGGGAAAAACACAAATTGGTCTTACATTTTTATCTTGGTATAATATATTATTTAAGGCCAGGAGCAATGGCTCACATCTGTAATCCCCACACTTTGGGAGGCTGAGATGGCAGGATTACTTGAGCCCAGGAATTTGGAACCAGCCTGGGCAACACAATGAGAACCCTTCTCTACAAATAATAATAACAACAACAACAACAATAATAATAATAATATTAAAAACAGCTGGGTATGGTGATGCACACCTGTATTCCTAGTTACTAGGAAGGCTGAGGAGGGAGGATCACTTGAACCAAAGAGTCAAGGTGCAGTGGCCCTCCAGCCTGGGTGCCAGAAAGAGACCCCGTCTCTAAAAAAAAAAAAAATTGTTTAAGGTGTTATTATGAAGTTTGCTTTAATTTAGTATTTTGTAATACTAATAATTAAGTAAATCCTTTTACAAAAATTAAAATGAGCTTATATATACTACTTCATTATGTTCTGCAAAATAAATGTAGAATGATATGGAGAGTGTATGAAATTTTCATAACCAGGAAATAGTGATTTAGAGAGTCACAATAGGCTAGTCTAAAGAAATGCTGGATACTTTTGGAAAATTTACTCTTTTAAATATTTTTCTGAGAAATGAAAATGTTGAGTTTGTGGTTCCATCTTCTCCATGGGCAATGAATTTTTTATTTTTAAAGAAGGTTTGTCTTTAAGTTAGAATATGATGTTTCTATCAATTGGTCACTTAATTAAAACAGGTGACAATGTC
Organism: Macaca nemestrina; assembly: GCF_043159975.1. Taxonomy (NCBI): domain Eukaryota; kingdom Metazoa; phylum Chordata; class Mammalia; order Primates; family Cercopithecidae; genus Macaca; species Macaca nemestrina. The sequence goes on along the minus strand of NC_092135.1, from coordinate 77,086,519 downwards.
AATAAATATTTGAAAGAATGTTTTGCAGAAGATAATAAAGAATTAACCATATAATTTTTAAATTAATATAATCTATATATATTTGTGCCATTTTGTACTTTTCAGTATTTGTGCTCTAATTCACAATGTTATTTCTTATTCATTAATCACTTCCCTAAAGATTTTCAAAGCTTTTTTTATAGCTTTGGAAAATGTTTCTTTAGAATTTTCAGCAATTGTGTCATTGTTTCTTCATTTTCATATTTAGAATCATAGGATAAAATGAATTATTCATAATATGTGATCTCAATATGATTTTGAGGGGGAATCTTTTCTAATTTTTTTCTTATTTTTAGTTGATGATTGCTCTCTGATGCTAGACTTTAAAAAAATTTGATTATGGGCTGGGCACAGTGGCTCACGCCTGTAATCCCAGAACTTGGGGAAGCTGAGGCAGGTGGATCACCTGAGGTCAGTAGTTCAAGACCAACCTGGCCAAAATGGTGAAACCTCATCTCTACTAAAAAATTACAAAAACTAGCCAGGCGTGATGGTGGGCACCTGTAATCCCAGCTGCTCAGGAGGCTGAGGAAGATAATTGCTTGAACCTGGGAGGCAGAGGTTGCAGTGAGCTGAGATCGTGCTATTGCACTCCAGCCTGGGTGACAAGAGCAAAACTCTCTTACCAAAAAAAAAAAAAAAAATTATTTTCATTATGTTTCTTTCTTTGTTTTTTTCTTCTTTGCCAGGTAATAAAACATTTCCCATAAGATAAAACTGATCCTTTGATTTGCATTGCTTTATATTTAAACTTTCATATAGGTTTGCCATCTGTGAAAGTTTAGTGGTCTCTTCAAGAGCTGTAACAGAAAGGAATATAGGAAGCCCTACCAGTATTTTGTAATTTTAAAAGCTGTAATGAAACAATTTATAGAAAATCACCTAGTCTGGGATTCCTAATTTTGTTTTGTTGCATTACCCTGAAATGTGTCAGTTTTTTCTGTTTTCTTCACGTTGAGTTTTTGCTTTTAAAACATCTAGAAATCTCTACACAGTCTTCCTTTTTCAACATTCCAGTTCTACTTCAGGCCTAAATCCCACCCTGCAAATGGTTTCTTACTTTTGCTTGCACGTTTGAATTTGCTCTTTTCAAGCAAATTCACAGTGGTGAAATCACACCCTTCTGTGATGTTTGCCATCATTGGAGTGGAGTTGAATTGTCTGTTTATTCAAACTTGGTTTGTCCTCTGGGAAGCAGTTGTCTGTAATTTATATGTTGTATCCTGGTAAGTGGTGTAATTTTCCAAAGGCAGGTGGACAGTTTTTCACCTTTGTAAACAGAGTGTATTTTTGCAGTGCATTGGAAGGAGGGATTCTCTTTCCTCTTACACATGCTGATCCTGACCCACTTTATAAAGGTGATTGTTAGGTGAAAAGCATATGTATAGAATAAGATGTTTCCTACTATTGCACACTCTTAAATGTCTTTTCCCTTCATTCTTTTTCTAAAATAATGTTTCTAGTAAAATGGAAACATTTATTGCTCTTTAGCCAGCCTACTCTGCCCTTTCTCCTCACCTTCACCCTCTTAAACAAAAATGAGATTATTGCAGTGGAAACTGAGATGTTTCATCACAGTAGATAGTTCTGTAAGTCGTTAATTGGAAATTATTGTGATTGTGAGTCTGCTGATTGTTCAAACTGTTGCTTTTCCCCCACATACGTTTAACTTCGAGATACCTTTGGTGTTGATAAAATTCTGTATGTCTACATGGCAGGGCTACTGTTTTAACTTTTAATAGCCACCAGTGAATTTTATAAGAATGTGGATTATATAAAATGTTTTATAATAATGGAGAAAATGAGTTTTCTGTAGCTCTCCATAACTGTGTTCTTCCCTTATTTAAAACTATTTTGCATAGGTAAAAATAGAATAGCAGTAATCTTGGTGAATTTTTTAAAAAATTATTTTGATTAAAAGATAATATACTCTTAAATATATGTTATGTCATAAAAGGCGAATCTGTACTGTTGACATTTAAGTTCATTTTAGGAAAAAGCTTTTAAGAGAATTATTCAGATGGAAATAAACTTCTGTTATATGTAGCTGTTAACTGGAAAATTTCCCTATGGCTCATTAAACTCGAAACATGTTTATCAGTGATTTTGGTGCATTTAGGAACTGTAAAAGTAGAAAGGAATACATATGGTAAGGCTAACCAGTGTGGGTAGAAAAGTGACAAGTGCTCTTCATTGGACAAGACAGGTAATATATTAGAGAGAATGGCCCAAATTAAATGTATCAGATATCAACTCATTAGAATTAAGTCCTTTTAGAGCTTAAAGAAACATCATCAATAATTTAATGAAGATGGCTTCTTCGAAAGATTGGGGAATAAGCTTGGAGTGGTGAATTCTTTTAGGTTGTCTTCTACATAAGTTAGTGAATTTGTGGCAGAACTAGGGCACAACCCTGGAATGAATGGCTTCTAGTTTTGTATGTTTTCATTTGTAAAATAATGGTGTTTTTTCCTGGTAAAAGGGTTGGGAAATCATCTGGAGTATTCTAGTAAAGCCTTTGGCCCTCTATGCTGTTATGACGAAAGCAGCAACAACATTTAGGGTATTTTCAACAAAGGCTTTAGAACAAAGCAGAAAACTTTATTCTACATTTTGTGCCTTACACAACTGTCTCGGGAATATTGCAGAGAAATATTGCAAAGAAACAAATGAAAAGCTAATTTATTTGCCAGAAGCATATCTTATTCATCTTCACATTCCCAACACTAAAACACACGTCTTGTGATAAATAAGTTTAACTCCAGTAAGTAATATTTGTTAAGTGAATCAATAACACATTATTAAAAATTAAGTTTAATATAAGGAACATCTGGCTGTAAATATTTGGATTTATTTCTGGGTTCTGTATTGGTATGGTATAAAAATAGTCACATAGACCAATGGAACAGAATAGAGAACCCAGAAATAAGTCATCCTGTGATTTACCATCCTATGATTTTAAATATGAAATCATCCTATGATTCTGAATATGAAAACAAAGAAACAATGACACTGTTACTATGGCCTTATAGTATGGTTTGAAATCAGGTTGTGTGATGCCTCCAGGTTTGTTCCTTTTGCTTAGTCTTGGTTTGGCTATACGGGCTCTTTTTTGGTTCCATATGAATTTTAGAATTGTGTTTTCTAATTCTGTGAAGAATGATGGTGGTATTTTGATGGGGGTTGTGTTGAATTTGTAGATTGCTTTTGGCAATATGGGCATGTTCACAATATTGATTCTACTCATCCATGAGAATGGGATGTTTCCATTCGTTTGTGTCTTTATTATATTATATATATATCATTATATTAATATATATCATATATTGTATATATATCTACATCTATCTATCTGTCTATCTGATGGAATACTACTCAGCCATATAAAGGAATAAATCAACAGCATTCACAGCGACCTGCATGAGATTGGAGACTATTATTCTAAGTGAAGTAACTCAGGAATGGAAAATCAAACATCGTGTGTTCTCACTGATATGTGGGAGCTAACCTATGAGGACACAAAGGCATAAGAATGATAAAATAGACTTTGGGGACTTGGGGGAAAGGGTTGGAAGGGAGCAAGGGATAAAAGACTATAAATAGGGTGCAATGTATACTGCTTGGGTGATGGGTGCACCAAAATCTCACAAATCACCACTAAAGAACTTACTCATGTAACCAAACACTAACTGTATCCCAGTAACCTGTGGAAAATTAAAAATAATTAAGGGACATGATAGTGGGATTTTTCAAAAGAGAGATTTTCATCAGTATTTAAATAGAATATTATGTTAAATAAGATGCAATTGAGGAGCAAAAAGACCATCCTTATATTTTGTATTTTTTTTGAGACAGAATCTCCTTCTGTTGCCCAGACTTGAGTGCAGTGGCACGATCATAGCTCGCTGCAGTCTTGAAATCCTGGGCTCAAGCAATCCTTTTACCTTGGCTGCCCAAATTGTTGGGATTACAAGCATGAGCTACCATGTCTGGCCTGCATTTTCAGGAGAGAGTGCTCTGGGATTTTATATTTTCAGATGTGAATTCATGCTCAATTTAGCAAGTAATTTATTTCCTCATAGAATAAATATATATTACTTGGTTTCATTTTTAGTATATATAGTTATATATCTTGTTAATATATTGCTTGACATTTTTGGAGAAAGGAAAAGTTCTTTTCGGGGATCTGATTGTGTTTAATTTCCCTAGTATAAAAGCATCTCTGTGGATCCCAAAAAAAAGAGTTGTGGGCTGGGTGTGGTGGCTCACACCTGTAATCCTAGCACTTTAGGAGGCCGGGGCGGGTGGATCACTTGAGGTCAGGAATGTGAGACCAGCCTGGCCAACATGGTAAAACCCCGTCTCTACTAAAAGTACAAAAAAAATGAACCAACCATGGTGGCATGCACCTGTAGTCCCAGCTACTTGGGAGGTTGAGAAAGGAGAATCGTTTGAACCTGGAGGCGGAGGCTGCATTGAATTAGAAATCAGTAATACGGATTGCTGATATGATTAATTATTGATTTCTAGCTTAATTTTATTGTGATCGTAATACGTATTCCTTTGAAATTTACTGAGGCTTTCTTATGCACTAACATATAGTCAAGTTTTAAAATATTTCATAACTTGCTCGAAAAGAACGTGTAATTCTCTTATTATTGGTTGTGGGATTCTGTATATGTTTATTAAATGCAGCTTTTTAATCTTTAGCTTCTCTTTGTCTTACACATTTTTTTTTAAGAGACCAGATTGTTTGCCCTATAGAGTTTCCAGTAGTCTGCCTATTTCTGCAAGTATCCCTGTGGTATAATTTACATGTATTTTTATAAATTGATAGTTGGATTTAGACAGTGATTAGATTTAGAGTTGATTTTCTTTTTCCAAGGCTCGTCACAGGTGGTGATGTGTTCCTTGATCATGAGATTTGTAATAGTTGTCTTTTTGTGATGTTAGTAGCCATTGATGTTCAGTGTCTAGATCTCTTACTTCATTAAAAATTATAAAATGATGATCTAGTTCTGTTATTCCTTCTTCATTTACTAGCTGTAATAGTTTTATAATGAGAAACTTATTATTTGTCTATCCAGTAATACAGTTTGTATATGAAAAGTGAAATAAATGCTTGTTTCTCTTTATTTGCTGGTTTCCTAATACACTTTATATATGAAAGGCGAAATAAATGCTTATTTATTTGCTGGTCTGTCTGTCTCCCTCCCTCCCTCCTTCCCCCCCTCCCTCCCTCCCTCCCTCCCTCCCCCCCTCCCTCCCTCCCTCCCTCCCCACCTCCCTCCCTCCATTCCTTCCTTTCTTCCTTCCTTCCTTTCTTCCTTCCCTTTCTTCTTTCCCTTCCCTTCCTTCCCTTCCTTTCCTTCCATTCTTTTCTTCGTGGAGTTCTCTGTCCCCCAGGCTGGAGTGCAGTGGTGCAGTAATAGGTCCCTGCAGCCTAACTGCTGGAAACAAGTGATTCTTCTGCTTCAGCTCTCCAAGTAGCTGGGACTACAAGTACACTTTTTTATTTTTTATTTTTGTAGAGATTGGATTTTCTTACATTGCCCAGGCTGGTCTTAAACTCCTGGTTTCTTTTTTGTTTTGTTTTGTTTTGTTTGAGACGGAGTCTTGCTCTGTCGCCCAGGCTGGAGTGCAGTGGCCAGATCTCAGCTCACTGCAAGCTCCGCCTCCCGGGTTCACGCCATTCTCCTGCCTCAGCCTCCCAAGTAGCTGGGACTACAGGCGCCCGCCACCTCGCCCGGCTAGTTTTTTGTACTTTTTAGTAGAGACGGGGTTTCACTGTATTAACCAGGATGGTCTCGATCTCCTGACCTCGTGATCCACCCGTCTCGGCCTCCCAAAGTGCTGGGATTACAGGCTTGAGCCACCGTGCCCAGCCAAACTCCTGGTTTCAAGCAGTCCTCTTGCCTCGGTCTCCCAAAGTGCTGAGATTACAGGCATGAGCCACCATGCCCAGTCTGGTTTTCATTATAGTGTGTTCTCTAGCTTAGTCCAGTGGTGATTATTTCTTTTGTATCAGTATTCACTCATTGAGTTAAGCATATTTAATGTTTCAATTCATGGCATTTATCATTCTTATTGATGTGTAACTTGTCACATCTTTGGTCAGTAGAAGCCTTTTCACATCCTTTCGTCACAACCACAGTAGTCTTTGATAGCTTTTTTGATGTCTGGTAAGGTGTTCCAAGCTTACTCATCATGTGTATTTCTCCATTTCTCCAAGGAGCCCTGATTCCTTTTATTTTATTTTATTTTATTTTATTTTATTTTATTTTATTTTATTAAAAAAATTGTTTTTGACTAATGCTATTTTAGTAAAACCTGATTCTTTTTGAGAAATGGTACTCAGAGATCATAGTCTGGATACTAGGAGTATACATTTTGACAAAATTGGTCATTATTTCTAAACCTTCCATTGGACACAACTAGAAAATACATATACATATAAATGTGTGTGAGAGAGAGAGAGTGTGTGTGTTCATTTAAAATGAAATACATTGTGGAGTTTAAACTGATAATTCCAATTTAAAATGAGCACCATAAGGATGCTTTTTCTCTCCCACATCTTCCTTCCTCCCTTGCCAAAAATCCCATTTTCTTAAGGTTGTTGGGGATGGCAGAATTATAATATCCCATCTCACTCATTGGCTTTGTTCCTCATCAGGTGATTGCAGAATGGCAGTACTAAAACTATCACTAACAGCACGATTACTGAAAACATAAAGAATCTAATGATTCACCTCATTGGTTGTAGGTATTCTGTTTTCTTATGTCAGTTTTGATAAGTTACACTTTTTAATAGGAATATGTCTATTCTTCTAAGTTTATAGGTATTGGCACAAAATTATCCTGTATCCTTAATGTCTTTTAAACCATTGCTATCAATGAAATTGTATTCTCCTTTATGTTGTTACCATTATTTATTTGTACTTTGTTTTTCTTGCTTCATCCTATCAGAAGTTTGTTTATTTTATTAGTCTTTTCAAGAAGTAAATTTTGGCTTTTTTGAGCCCCTGTAAGCTCTTAATTTATATTTACTTCTGATTTTTCACCTCCTTTCTTCTATTTTCTTTGGACTTATTCTGTCTTTTTCCTCTCCTCACTTCTTAGATGAGTCACTTAGCTCATTCACTAGGCTGTGTTTCCTCATATAAATGTTTAAGACTATTAATTTCCATTTAATGTATTGTTATCAATAGCAATTTGTTGTGCACTCAAATTTGATAGAGTTCATAGTTCCATGAATTTTTCATGCAGTGTTTTTGGTATCTTCCTGAGGATGAAATTTCCCCTCTTTCGGCAAAGCAGTCTTGGTGATTTCTCCTTATTTATTGTTTATAACTTCATATACAGTATGGATGTACCTTGTTTTACATATTGTGTCTGTTTCTGAATGTTTCATTTGTCTCTTTCTGAGTTCTTCCACAAGTCCTCAAGTTGTTTTTTAAATTTTTTAAAAGTCAGTTTTATGAGGTATAATTTATGTGAAGTAAAATTCATGCCTTAGCATATAGTTTTATGAGATTTGACAAGCTCATATAGTCACATAATTTTTGCCATAATCAAGATACAGAAGAGTTCCAAAACTTTCGCACATGCGCTCTGTAGTAGCCCCTTTCACCTTTCTCTCTGTGATGCCTACCTTCTCTTCAACTTCAAACTAGTTACAGGTTTCCCTGTAACCTCAGCTTTCTTAGGAGTTCCAAAAAAAGTTATAATTTTGCTGATTGTCTGGCTTTTGTTATTGTGAGAGTGGGAATGATACTCTTTCCAGCCAGACACATTATTTTTCTTATCAAGTCATTTTTGGTAAATTCACATTTCCATATATCATTTAGTATTAACACTACTGTTTGAATATCTTCCATAGATGCATTTTCTTTTATATTCATGTGTATCTTCACTGAAGTTTTATTTAGTTCTGCAATGGTCTCTTAGGTACTTCTTAATTTGTATTTGAAATCTTTTTAAGTTTAGAGTTAAAAGATTAGCATTTTAAAATGTACTTTTCAAGTTTGTAAATACTCTGATCTCCTAATTTTTACTAAAAATTAAATATTGGCATACATTATCATGGGTTATACTCTACAACTGGAGGACTTGTTTTGTTCATGTATAATCAAAGGAACATTAGAAAAACTTTAAAATGGGTAACTTTTTGATCGCCGGATTTGCTCTTCATAGAGCTTATCATTTTAGTGTCCTTAGCTAATTTTAAGGTGATGTGAAATTTTTTTATTACTTCATTGGATTAAGGAATTGATTTTTGTTACAAAGAAACATTAATAAAATATTTTTGAAAATATTTCATCTGAACTGCTGGTACCTGTTGTTTTTTAAAATGTGGTATTAGAAAAAGTTTTTGGTGAATTTTTTATCAGGTATCTATAACTTATTGAATTGGTTTTAAATATTGTATTAAGTAAATGATAATGTGTCATCATGTTGGAAACAGCATTGCATATTTTAACCTAATTTTACCTCCCAGTTACTTTCATGGACTTTAATAGGGGGTTACTAAATGTTTCTTTTCTTTTAACCTTTTTGTAGGTTATTTTAGTGTCTGCCAATAAATTGACTCGTTATATTGAACCATGCCAATTAACAGAAGATTTTGGTGGGAGTCTCACCTATGATCACATGGACTGGTTAAATAAGAGGCTGGTTGGTATATTACAATGAGATAAAATGTTATTGCATAGAAGTAAGATATATTTTGACAACTTTATAATTTTATTCTATTAAAATATAGATTATTTTTCTTTTTACAAAAATGGAGAATTATGTGCATACTACATTATAACATAATAGACAAATACTGTGCAGTTGGACTTACTTATTAGAATTCTGATTCTAGTTGCTAGGTGTATGGCCTTCAACAATGTATTTAATCTTGCCTTGGCTTGATTTCCACATCTGTAATATGGTGATAATAAGAGTACCTACCTTTGTCTGATTATGGGTAAAATGAAGTGAATATACATATAAAGCATTTAGAATAGCACCAGATATGATATAGTAGCACTATATAAGTATTAGGTATTACTGTTCTGTCATTGATAGCATTAGTAAAAGTTGTAAATTTTTAAAGTAGAATAACAGCAGCATAATTTCTCTTTTATTTTATTTTATTTATTTTTTTTTTTTTTGAGACAGAGTCTTGCTCTGTTGCCCAGGCTGGAGTGCCGTGGCACAATCTTGGCTCACTGCAACCTCTGCCTCCGGGATTCAAGCAGTTCTCCTGCCTTGGCCTCCTGAGTAGCTGGGATTACAGGCATGCGCCACCACGCCCAGCTAATTTTTGTATTTTTAGTAGAGACGGGGTTTCACCATGTTGTTCAGGCTGATCTCAAACTCTTGACCTCGTGATCCACCTGCCTTGGCCTCCCAGAGTGCTGGGATTACAGGTGTGAGCCAGTGCTCCCAGCGAACAGCAGCATAATTTCTTGAGGTGATCTAGTTGCTTTACCATTTTCAGAGAATATTTAAACATTAATTTGAATTATCAACTTGAAGAGCAGTTTGACATATTAAACATTTTCATTTGTGAAAATGTATCATCTTCGGCAATCTAGACTTCTGAAATCTGCTACTCTGTGTAATTTGATGGTTTTTTAAATTCAACTACTGAAAGAAAAAACGTCAGATTAACTCATTTTAGATTAAATGATAATTTTTTTGGAGAATAGTGAACTTTTGGTTATCTCTGAATGGTTAACTAATTCTGTATCCACCCAGTTTGTTTATTTAGAGACAGAGTCTTGCCCCAGGCTGAAATGCAGTGGCATGATCACCACACACTGCAGCCTTTAACTCCTGGGCTCAAGCAGTGCTTCCAACTCAGCCTCTCAAGTAGTTGGTACTGCAAGTGCATGCCACCATGCCTGACGAAGGTTTTATTTTTCGTAGAGATGGAGTCTCCTTGTTGCCCAGGCTGGTCATGAACTCCTGGGCTCAAGCAACCCCTCTACCTCAGCCTCCCAAAATGCTGGGATTACAGGCATGAGCTGCTGTACCCAGCCTATTTCTACCATATTTAAAAAGTGCTGTCAGTCAAGTGATTGTCCACTTTATTATGTACGTTTAAACAGACTTGCGCAAATTTCCTTTTCAGAAATATTTGAAGAAATCATTAAAATTATAACTAATTTTAATGCTATATGCATGTATGTAACAACTATTATATGAAACCAACATGTGTTGGTGATAGAATAACATAAAGAAATGTTCTGTAACTGTTATTAGAGACTTAGCATGTTCTAAATTACATGTATGTAATTAGAACTGTTATCGATGCAAATGTTTCTCAAAGAAACACTTATCTGAATGGAGAATGAAGATAATTTATTGATGTATTTAAATTTTAAAAATTATTTATCCATGAAACTATTCATTGCTTTAGGAAACAGTTTTGTCTTCTCTTGTGTACATTGTTGTGCTCTGGTGGTAGAATTGCACTGACTGCCAGGGAGGGAAAACAAATCCTAGCTGGCCAATTCTATTGCTCTTAACAGATGATCCTTATTACATATTAATTTTTAAGACTGTTCTTAGTATGTTAATAAAACTCATATTGTAGGTTTTTGAGAAGTTTACAAAGGAATCTACATCATTATTAGATGAACTTGCTTTGATTAACAATGGAAGTGATAAAGGAAATCAGCAAGAGAAAGAAAGGTAGGTGGCTAGTGGCGTGCAATTATATCCTTTCAAAACTGTAATTGATCTGATAAAAGATAGCTCTATTGTTAATACAGGCTAAAAAATCTACAGTAAAAAAAGTCTTCATTCTATCAAAATTGATATACAATATTCATGAGAATTTGCTTTACGTGTAAAACGTATTGGTTTAAATCAAAGTTTCTTCACAAAAGCCTTGTTTTTGTTTTTTTTTTTTTTTGAGACGGGGTCTCACTCTTGCCCAGGCTGGAGTACAGTGGCACGATCTCAGCTCACTGCAACTCCGCCTCCTGGGTTCATGCCTGGGTTCATGAGTTCTCCTACCTCAGCCTCCCGAGTAGCTGGGACTACAGGCGCCCGCCACCTCACCTGGCTAATTTTTTGTATTTTTAGTAGAGACAGGGTTTCACCGTGTTAGCCAGGATGGTCTTGGTCTCCTGACCTCTTGATCTGCCTGCCTTGGCCTCCCAAAGTGCTGGGATTACAGGTGTGAGCCACCACGCTTGGTCCATTTTTAAATTAGTAGTAATGTATTTACTTTTTTCTGACACTATGTAAAGTGTTTCAAGAACATATTTTCAAAAGAAACAATTTTCTGCCTTTTTAGAGTTATCTTCTTTCCTGGCTAAGAATATGAAAAAAGTTGCAGTTTGAAATACAATTATTATAACCCTTATTTGAATACATTAGCACTAAAATGTCTAGCTTATAGAACTTTTTCTGTTGTTGTAAAATATGTGATATTCGTGAATTCAACTTGGAGAATTTAGTGTTTTATGACATGCGATGAAGTAATAGTTGAGTTGTGTTATCTGAATGTAACTACCTAGATTTATCATGTTAACAGATTTTCCTTGATTTATAGCCTTGTCAGCTTTCACATTTCTGTTGGTAGGCCAAGTCCCCCTCCTCAGATAAAAAACACTTTAGCAAGCAAATTAACTATTCAGGTCACTTGATTATTACTGGTCACTAGAACAGTAATTTTTCATTAGGAAATGTGAAAGAATCCTTGTCTTCCCTATCATCCTGTCTCCTTTGAATCTGACCTTGAAGATACAGTGGAACCTTAATAAAATGCTTGTTGTTATTCCATGAATCCAAATACAGTCACATACCAAGTTTTTGAGTGTAAGATCTTAGTTTTAACAAAATCTTGATTAAAACAAAGTCAAAATATGAAAACAAATGGTTTGAATGTAAATCTGATTAAAGTCACCACAAGCAGTTAGGAATGTTTCTGTCCTATAGATGCCATATAAAAATGTAAAATTATGAAATTTTGTCTGTGTATATAAATATGTGATTGTGTGTCTGTAGATATCACACACACATATATGCTGTGGTTTAGGAATTGAAAATATCATGAGTTACTTGATGAAAATTAGCTGGACTTCTTTGCTTTCTGAATAGTCCATCAGAGTAAGTTTGATGTTTCTTCGTTATATTCCTTGGGAAAGACATCCCATGTTGGTGCCTATAGAAAATGAGTCCATGGTCAAAGAGCTTAATGCTGTTGACTATATTTCCCTCTTTGAGAATGACTGTGAATATTGCAGATTACAGGTTCTCAAGAAGCAGTGCAGCAAAGAAACCTGTTTAATTGCTTCCTTAAAACATATCTTGTTCAGGCCGGGTGCAGTGGCTCACGCCTGTAATCCCAGCACTTTGGGAGGCCAAGGTGGGTGGATCACGAGATCAGAAGATACAGACCATCCTAGCCAACATGGTGAAACTTTGCCTCTACTAAAAATACAAAAATTAGCCGGGCATGGTGGCACACGCCTGTAGTCCCAGCTACTCAGGAGACTGAGGCAGGAGAATCCCTTGAACCCGGGAAGCAGAGGTTGTAGTGAGCCGAGATCACTCTATTGCACCCCAGCCTGGGTGACAGAGCGAGACTCCGTCTCAAAAAAAAAACTTTTTCAGTGTTTTGGGAAACACTTTGGAAAGTGCTGGTTTGCATGACTACATGAAATATCAAAATCTTGTATTTGCCAGTTCCTCGTGCAAGGAACTCACGTGTTATTGCTTAGTTTCCTTTAAACCCCAGATCCCAGATAATAGAGTCCCTCCTCTTGCAAATTTTAATCAACCGTCTTTTTTTTTTTTTTTCAACATTCTTTATGTCAATCCTCAGAAAGCATCTGAGGACCTAGATCAATTGACAAAAAGCAAAAAATTTAGCACAAGACCGATCAGTTACAGCAGCAAGGTCCTTGTCCCCTTTCTTTCCTTCATCTTTTCTTTCCTGTATGTGTTTAGGAAAATAAAGGCAGATGTCCAGCTGCACAAGAAGTATGATTAGGGAAGAGAGTACAACTGCTAGGACGGACACACACACACACACACACACACACACACACACCCCTCTGGAATATAAGACAGAATATTTGCAGCTATCAAAGATTGCTGTAGGTAAATAAAGTTTTGACTGGAGGATGGCTGCATGCATTTTTTTTAATGTTAAATTTCTGGGTTACTATATGACAAACTTCATTTTGAAACAAATATTCATTGGATAAATACTAAATGGACTTCTTTGATATATTTGAAATAATATTATGACTAAAAACAGTAAACTATATTTTTCCAAGTAGTTATTTTATGATTTATTATGTTGGTATTTCTCTGGCTACTAGTATTTACTTTTCCCTAATGGGCTTCCTTATGCTTGAGATAAGTTAGCATGGTAGAATGGTATGCTTCAGATTTTCATACTTTTGTGCCCCTGTTTTGATTTTTTATATATAAAGGAATTTTTAAAGTTACATTGATAGAAATATGTCTTTTGAAAATTACTCCTTTGGTGTTTTCCAGGTCTGTGGATTTAAACTTTCTTCCATCGGTTGATCCTGAAACGGTTCTTCAAACAGGTAAGATTTAAAAAATATTTGTGATAATAATCCAGTAAACCAATTGGATTGATTGGTTCATTAAATAAACATGAGTTCAGCATGAATGTGGTACATGTGGAAGGAACTCAAGGGGAAATTTTTCAGGACCAGGGACTGGTTTTGTGGAAGACAGTTTTTCTGTGGACTGGGTGAGGGATGGTTTCAGGATAAAACTGTTCCACGTTAGATCATTGGACATTAGATTCTTATAAGGAGCATGCAACCTGGATCCCTCGCACGCATAGTTGACAATAGGGTTTGTGCTCCTGTGACAGTCTGAGGCCGCCACTGCTCTGACAGGTGGCAGAGCTCAGGTAGTAATGCTTGCTGGCCTGCCGTTCACCTCCTGCTGTGTGGCCCAGGGTGGGGGTAGGAGGAACCCCAGCTTTATAATATTTTAAAAAATTAATAATAATTATCTCTCCCTTAAAAATTTGGATTTATTTTATTATCAATAAAATGAAGATAAAAATTTTTATTTCACTGGGTTGCCCTAAGAATTATTGAACACTCCTTATGTGGCAGACATTGTATTTATGTATTTTTCTTTTTCATTCTCCTAACAAGCCTTTGAGATAATTAGTGTTATTTTATCTGTTTTGTACTGGAAGAAGCCAAGGTTTAACGATAGAAAACCTGAAGATCAGGTTGAAGATCAAGTAACTATTAAACTCTCTCTCTCTCCATAGCTAAATCCAAAGCCAAAGCTCTACTGTTTTATAATCTTCGATGTAAAAACACTGATCACCTTGCAAAGCCTTGCACATAGTGCTGCCTGATATGTATATTCCAACCCAAATATCTCTGGTAGCAGTTTCACAAACTCTAGGAGAACCAAACTGTAATTTTTTCCAATTGAAATATCTGAATTTTATTTCTAATCTTTTTTTAATAATAGCTTATAACTCTAATCCTACAGTGTGCTACCTCTGAGCACTTTACATATGTTAATTCATTTCGGTCCTGTGAAATAGATACTATTGTCATCCCAATTTTAAGACGGGAAAGCTGAAGCATAAAAAGGTTAAGTAACTTATATAGTTACACAGCTAGTAAATGCTGAAACTGAGACTTGGACCTAGGCAGTTTGATTTCAAAGCATGCTCTTTGAGATCATGACACTATCATGACAGCATAGTGTCATGATATCCACAAGGAAAATATTAAGGGTGACAGTTGTCAAAGTAGAAAAAAATTAAATGTATTCTGATATTCATAGCTTTTATGAATGTATATAAAACGACTGCGCAAATCTTTAGAACAGTTACTTTTCCAATTATAAAATGTAATAAATAATAAAGAAGTAAATTCTGAATGTATTTGTTGTGTTGATTCAGGTGTCCTAAGTTCTTCCAGTATGATATACAGCTTATTTTGTTAGAGAACAAAGAAATACTTGTAATCTCTGAATTATTATATGTTTAGAAGGTACTGTCAGTAAAATACTGCTCTAGATTTAAAAGTTAATTCCATACATATGTTTAACAGCTTGAAACTTTTTAA
The DNA here is from genome assembly GCF_043159975.1 of Macaca nemestrina. NCBI lineage: Eukaryota > Metazoa > Chordata > Mammalia > Primates > Cercopithecidae > Macaca > Macaca nemestrina. Next base: position 77,071,391 of record NC_092135.1, on the reverse strand, counting down.
TTCATTGAATTAAGCTTTTACAATTTCTGTTTTAAATTTAATTTTATATGCTACTAGGTCCTATTTTATATGCTGTTAACTTTTAAACTAAGGATTGAACGAGAATATAAAACGAAGAAGTTTAGAACAATCATAGGTACTTTTAGAAATTAGAAATACCTCCAAACCATAATAAAAGTTCAGTTGCTGTATATTGATAGCCATTTAAATTTAGGATATTATTCTAAATAAGGAAGAGAATTTAAATATGTGTGTTGTTTTGATGCCTAAATATTAGTCACAAAAACAATTTTTACCTTATTTACTTTTAAAATTATTTAATACCTACAGCTTTAGTTGTTGCACATTTTGCAATTGTAGTTCTTCATGTACGAGTGGATTTTCTACATGAGTTTTCTGTAATTGAGTCACATTCACTGCAGTTCTAACACTAGTACGGCCCGTTATTATTCACTGTTAATATGTTGTGAAGATTCTTATAAATAGAGATTATATAAATATTATTTTGTACTTGTAATAAAAACTTTCTTCTTTTAATCATTCGTTATACTATCACCTTTTTTTTAAATGCTATAATTGAGAATATGGATTAATACTGAAACCCTACAACATACAACTTGGATTAGTACCATCAGACAGAAATCCCACAGTATAATTTTGCTCTACAGATAAATAGGATTGTTTGGCACAGTATCCTGAGTAATTAATTCACCAATAACAAAAATGTGATTGATAGAAAAAAATATATAAACCGTATATGTGCCATATTTAATATGTAGTATAGTATTCCTATGGTGTATATATTTATGATATATGATATAGCATTTTAATATACTAGTTTACATAGTATATATGTACACACACACACATATACATATTAATATGTGCAGTTTTCCTATTTACTGTGATACATACATTTTTAAATTGCATTTATAACCTGATAGATATGTAGGTAGACAGATAGGTTTTAAAAACAAGGGACTAGAATTGAGAATATTGAGAAGTGAGAATTGCATTTCTTTACAGATATTAATTTCCAGTATCTTTTATTTGTAAAGGGCATGAATTATTATCCGAATTACAGCAGCGTCGATTTAATGGCTCAGATGGAGGGGTTTCATGGTCTCCTATGGATGATGAACTGCTCGCACAGCCACAGGTTATGAAATTATTAGATTCACTCCGAGAGCAATATACCCGCTACCAGGAAGTTTGTAGGCAACGTAGCAAGCGCACACAGTTAGAAGAGATTCAACAGAAGGTGATGCAGGTAGGTGTCTGATTTGAATATATTTAACTCTTTTTAATTCCTTATAATTTCTACTATGTGACTATTAAGTCTTATATGCACTATATAGAAAACCTTAGAACATATCAAACTGGATTCTAAAACTTTTGAATTAGGTATTGTTTTACAAATAGTATTTGAATTAAAAGTTATATTATTTCTACAGTGATGACATTGAGCATTGAGCTTAGTGTAACAATGAACTTCAAAAATAACTGATTCTTGGAAACATCATCAGTGGTCTCAGTGTATTCTTGCAAAAAATAACATTTCATTATTGATATTTGGTTTATTCTTAATTTCTAATAACTTAGTTTTTTGGTTAACTTAGGCATTATGAAGAGTATTTCTGTCCTAGCAAAATAACCCATGTAATGCAAATGATTCTAATATTAAATTTTTTATAATACTGATAGAAAACATTAAATGTATTTAGTTGTTAGGAATTTTAATTTCTTTTAAAATTTATTTTTATGAGAAAAGTAGGCTAAAATACTAAAAATACTAAAGGAATACATTTCTATTATTTAGATTACACTCTGGATTTTTATGTTGAATAATTAAGAAAATAAATCTTCAAATATTTTATTTAAAAATACAAACTGGAAACATCTTAATTTTTAAATCTAGGTTCATTCACTCATTAGATAAACATTTATTAAGTGTTTCTTTTGTGGAAGGCATTGTGGTAGAGTTTTTACAGTATATAAAGGTAAACTTGTTTTTACTATCAATAAGTTTAAGGCGAGAAAGTGTTAAGAGTCACAGGACATGACTGAGGGGTTATAGACACTTAAAGGAAGGATTATTTCTCAGCTGCAGGTAATCTGGGAATACTTAGTGGGGGAAGTAGCATTTGAGATTGTCCTCTCAGAATGTATCTGATTTCACCAGGCAGTGATAGGTTTTGAAAGAATTGGCATTTTGGGGAGGATAAAGAGTAGCATGAGTAAATCATAGCAGCGTAGAATCCTAAGTTCTGTTGAGGAAAAAGGAAGCAGTAGGCACAGTAGGAAGTGGATGATATTTTTGAGTCATTGAGTGTGATCCCAATCCCAGTTCCTCTGCTTAGCTGTGTGACCATTCACTATACTTCACCTACCTGAGCCTCGCTTGTTCTGTTTTCTTTCTTTCCTCTTTTCCTCTCTTTTTTCCCTGTCTGCCTTCTTTGCTTAATTGAAACAGGAATGATAATACTCCCTTTGAAAGGCTAGTGTTTGGAAAGAACCCAGCTCTCAATCAGTGGTAGTTATTTTATGTATTTCTTTTGAACTAGACTCTACTTTAGAGGTCTAGTGTAGTTGCTGGCAAACTTCTGTAAAATTCCAGACATTTAGACTCTCTGGACCATACAGTCTTTCTTGCAGCTGTGGCTGCTTAACTCTGCCATTATAGTACAAGAGCAGATATAGACATTGTGTAAACCAACATGTGTGGCCATTCTCCAATAAACTTTTATTTATTATACAAACACAGGTGGTGGGCCAGAATTGGCCTGCACAATTGATCTAGTTCATGACTTCTCAAATTAGAGCATCAGGATGTCATGGGAAAAAAGATTTGAAAGGAAGGAAGGAGTGGGATCATGGAAGATGTTGAATTTCAGGCAAAAGGATTTAGAATGTATTCCATGATAACCACATATAAACTGGATATTTCTGAGCATATGTTAATTGTACATGGCTTTTTCCATGGACTTCATTCATAAGTTAAAGAGTTTGTTTTAAATGCAGGTAAGTTTTAGCCAATTAGCTTGAGATTATCTTTGAAAACCACTAAGATAGAGTAGCAGAGCAGTACAAAAATCATATTCTGAACCCAAATAATCTGAATCTACCCTCTTCTACCACTTCCAAGCTGCTTGACCTTGGGGAGAAAGAAAGTCCTAGTTTCTATGTCATAGTCTCCTCTTCAGTAAGCAGAGGATAACAACAGTAACCACAATAGCAGCAACAATAATGCCTACTTATTAGGACTGTTACAAGAACTAAAGAAGATAATTTTCATGAAATATTTAGTGTTTGACACATAATGAGTCCTCTTTTAATAACACCTGTTAGTTCATCCATTAAAAAAAATGAATGTCTACAGTAGTATGACATTGTCCTAGGCTCAACAATGTGATGGTGAGTAAAACTAGGATTGTTGCTTCCTGGGACATATTTACATGATGGCACAAACAGCTGTGAAATTGCAGCTATGACAAGTGCCAAGAAGGAGAGTGATGGGAATAGGATTAGGATGAGTAAGAAGATATTAGAGACGAATCATATTTCTGACTTGTAAGACTTGGTGTCTTAGCTTGCAAGATAATGGTGTTGCCCACCTAGGGAACACTGGGCAAGATTTGGATATTACTGTGGGTGCAAAATAGTGTGGAGAATCATGAGTTTGGTTTCAGACTTGTTAAGTTTGAGGTGACTGTGACTTCTAAGAGAATATGTAGAAGGGTAGTTCAGAACAGGTCCAAACTTCGAAGTATGGGCTGGGGTATATTTGTTTGTCATCTGTGCGTGAATGGTAATTAAAAGCATTGATGTGGATGAAAATTGCCTGAAGAGAAAGTTGAGAGAGGTAAGAAGAGTGCTTTAAACTGAACTTTGAAAAACTCTAACATTTCATGGCAAGGTAGAGGAGCACACACCTGAAAAGAAGGCAGTGAAGGACTGGCCAAAGATGAGAAAGTGTGAAGAGTTCTTTGTCATGGAAACCAAGGGAAGAAAGCATTTCAGGGAAGGAGTTACAAACCTGTCAAATGCTGCTGAAAGGGTAAATAAAAGGACTTAAAATGTCTGTTAGAAAAGCACAAGATTGAGGTCACTGGTGACCACAGGGCATGGAGTGGCAAGGCCAGGAGCAACAGTGGAGTGAATTCAGGAATGAAAGGGAGGTGTGGTGAAGGAAGCAATGAGTATCGACAAGTGGTTGATAAGTCTGTCTCTGAAGGAAAGATGAGAAATAGAGTAATGGCTATAAGTGGTGGAAGAGGGGTTGTCTTGCTTTGCGAGGGCTGCCATAGCAAACAGACTAAGTGATTTAACAACAGAAATTTATTTTCTTGGAGTTCTGAGATCAGGAGGTCAATAGGATTGGTTCCTTTGAGGGCCATGAAGGAAGGCTCTGTTCCAGCCTCTCTCCTTGACTTGACGATGGCCTTCTCCCTGTCTTCACATTGTCTTCTCTCTGTATGTGTCTGTGACCAGATTTCCTCTCCTTATAAGGATACCAGTCATACTGGATTGGGCCCACCCTAAATACCTTATTTTAGGTTAATTACCTCTTTAAAGACTCTGTCTCCTAATAAATATTGTTACAATCTGAGGTACTGGGGGTCAGGACTTCAACCAATGTATTTTTGAGGGGAGGGACACAATTCAACCTATAGGAGGGGTAAGGATAGTTGTTCTTTCTTTTCATGATATGAAAAACTTTAAAGATTGCTGGAAAGTGTTGGGGGGAGAGGTTGAATACACAAGAGAGAAGGAATAATTAATACTATCAAGTTCCCAACAAGGTGGAATCAAAGCACAATAGAAGGGATTTGCTTTAGAATGAAAGAGGGAGAGCTCTTCTTGTGTCGCAGGAAGAAGGATGGCTAGGATTGCCATAGGACCATGAGGTTCCTATGACTGCTGCCCAGTAAACAGACCAGTTATACAGACAGCAGGGATACAGCAGAGAAAGAGTTAATTCTTGCAGGGCACTGAGCAAGGAAATGGGAGGAGACCCTCAAATCCATCTCTTTGAGGAGTCTTTAAGGCTGGAGTTTTTAAGGGGATCATGGAGGGTAAGGGGCTGGAAAATTGGGGTTGTTGATTGGTTAAGGCGAGGGAGATGAAGTCAGCAGGATGTGGAAACTGCATTATTTGGTGAGTCAGCGTCATGGGCCCCTCAGACCAGCTGGCAGAGTAGTTTCGTCAGTATGCAGGACTTGAAGGAATGTCTCCAAGTGAAAACAACGATTCATAATGTTTAGTTTGTTATCTATAGAACAGTTCAGGGAAACTATAATCTTGTAACAGGGTCCATGATTCTAGGTCAGTGGGCAGCAAACAACTATGAGGAAGCAGGTGAAACTGAGCTGACCTAACAATTAACTTTCAACATGCTGCAAGCTTGGTATATTTTCATTTCTCCCTCTTCTTTCTTCCCTGATTAATTTTACAAAGTTTATAGGGGCGGTTTTAGGATGAGTCCAGAGGTGCTTTGTGTGTAAATCAGGCATCAGGAAGTTCGAAGGAGTTACTGTGTGATGTGTCTTTTTTTCATAAAGAGGAAAAGGCCATCTGCTTGATGGCACAAATTGCAGGAATGGTGTTTAAAGAGGATCAGTGGTTTGAATGGAGCGGAGGTGATTAAAAATTTTCTTTGTGGGGAATCGAAGAATGAAATTACCACTGTCAGCCTAAATAACAAACAAAGAGAGGCTCTCTAAAAGGAAGAGATTATTTGTTTTAGAGAATAGAACATTACAATGGGAATACGCCTGTCATAGTAAGCTGTGTGCATATTCAGAGAGGTAAAGGAAGACAAACATTTTTAAAGGAAAAAAATGAGGATTACATAATTGTTTTGAAATAATTGTCTTTGATTCTAAAGATCAATGAACAAGGGTGATGCGCCTCTGAGGTTGGACAGGCAATTGCTGGACGAATGTCCTTGCAGAAGAATTTTTTTTTTTTTTTTTTTTTTTGAGACAGGGTTTCAATCTATCACCAGGCTGGAGTGCAGAGACCCGATCATGGCTCATTGCAGCCTTGACCTCCCAGGCTCAGGTGACCCTCCCACCTCAGCCTCCTGAGTAGCTGAGTAGCTGGGACTACAGACACATGCCACCATGCCCAGCTGTTTTTTGTGTGTGTTTTGTGTAGAAATGGGGTTTTACCATGCTTCCCAGGCTGTAGAAGTATTTTTTGTGTGAAGTTGCAATGCCTTTGTGTATAGTTTTGGTTTTTGCAGTCCTTTGTGATAGTTTTTGTTAGCAGGCATACAAGCATGAGAACCTCTTGCCATGGCTTTCTCTGGCACTATTTTTCAGGGTTGTTTATTTTCCCCCCAATATTAGTGACTCCATTTTGATTCAGACAACTTTCATATCACAAAAATGTAGCTGTATTTTGGGGTAGTGTTGATCTTAATTTATGGCAGAACCTCTCTGGCTTTTTATGTAACCCTATCTGACAATTCATATGTGGCTGTTGAGGTTCAGGCACCAAACACATGGGTGACAGAATTTATCCAGCATTTGTACTTTGCTAAATGGGATAAGTGACTATGACAAAAAGATAGAGGGGCAAAGGAGTTAATGTATTGGCAATCGCATTTTTAAATGACGGACCAGCTCAACTGGGTAAGAAACTGGAGAAAGGAGATGACGATGTTTATGTTTATAATGATGGCGATGATGGTAATGAGATTACTGTTAAAAACCGGTAAACTTCATATTCAGTTTTCTTTATCAGAGTAACAGGTGAATTGGTTTGAACAACAATAGTCAGCATATAATGTTTCCTGCACTCTGTTTTTCACAGGTCACATTTTAAGGAAACATCTGTATCCCTTGCCAAAATGATTACTATATGATAATATATTTTGAACTATATAGTAACATATTGATCATATGTTGGTCACACAGAGCGTGAATCGTACTATTTTCAGTCTTACAAATTTGGCAAAAATGTGAAAATGTTTTTGCTTGTATAAAGATAATTATAAACTGAATATCTGTGTTAAATCAGTGAAAATGGAATTGTTTCAAACTTCTTTTGTTTTTACTGACTCATCACTGAAAACATAACGCAAGAGGAATCAATTGCTTTGATAGATAAATTATATAAGTAATAACCATGATATTTATCCCTGATTCCCCACAGTTCAGATCAGTAGCACAAGACTTCATGTGGTATGCAGAGATTCTCTATACTACTGCTGCTGTTACAGTTAAAAATTAGATTTCACATGCTTCTGGGTAGCAGACAGTGCCACTTCACTGAAATGTGCTATCATTATGCTCATTATTTATTGTGGCAGTAATTACTGCCAGCACTGCAAATGTTATTTCTAGAATCATCCATGTGCTTTTCTTCCTTTGTAGAGAGGAATCATAGATGCCAAATAGAATACATTGCATTGCATAAGCATACAGCTGGAGGCTGTGTTCTCAGTTCCCCATACTCTTTCTCCAGGTTAGATGGTTGACATTTCCTTGACATGCCCTTCTGCCTGATTTGACTTTGCATACTTCTACATGTTCTGTCATGCAGTTTTTAAAAATAAGCCTAGCCGTGCGAGAAGTATGGATAGTCACAAGCATTTTTGGCCAGTGTAAATATTTTTCATGGTAGATTCTAAAAGCATAGCTCCAAGGTTATACTTTGTGTATAAATGTAACCACTTGAAGGGTCACGTTGATATGGATTGGGCATAGAACTGTTTTTCCAGTAAGGTAATATTCAGATTGAGCAAGATGTCTTCATTGAAATTAAGTTTTATAGCCTAGTTTGGCAAACTGCCATTATTAATGCATTTAAATAGACTTGTTTACTGGGGCGTCAACCTCAATTTGAATCATTTTTATTAGAAAGAGTCGTATATTTACTATGTCTACATTATTGATGTTGTATACTAAGGGAAATTACTTTCAGCCTATATTAAAGCCATATGTATATATATACACACACACATATATATACACACACACACATATATATACACACACACATATATATGTGCCCATTACTATGTAACTGGTTTTTTGAGGCAAGGAGATATCTTTGCTTTATTTAAGATTTATTTTTCAACTTATGGCATTTCAAAAGTTCCATGTTAATGAATTGTTTATCCCCAGCTATCCCGATTTATATTAACCTGCTTCTAGATTATTCTAAAATCAAAATCTAAATGCTTACTGATGTCTTAAGTTTCTAAAAACTATACATTGTTAAAATTTTTAGATGCATTTGTTCCACTTTTATTTTTAGAGCTTAGATATTCCTAGTAAAATAATTACGTTAATTATTTAAAATACTTAAAAGTCATTTTATCACTATGTTTCTATATCTGTTTGTAACACGTAGTGATAAATGAGAAGCAACTGATTCCCGAAAAAGACATGGAAAATTGTTTTAAAATGTTTGCCTGTGTTTCCTTAAAACTTGTTCTTTTTATTTCTGTTTTTTAAAGTGTTAGATACAGTAGTTCAGGAGCTTTCTCAAGAAACTAGGGTTGTTATTGTAAAATGCAGATGTGAAATAAACTTCATAACGAGTTAGTGGACAGAAGGAACTAGCCTACAGAAAAAGTAAGAAAAACATACAGGCTAACAATTATTAGTATCATTACTGTGCTGTCTTACATATAATGACAGACGTAATCCTGACAACAGCCATGTACTGTAGGTACCATTAACATCATTTAAAAGGTGAGGAACCAAAGTCTTTCAACTAAAAGAAGCAGAGCCAGAATTCAGACCCCCTAGTAGTGGCAGAACGAGAATTCAGAATTCAGAATCATGGCTAGGGCTTTCTTTATATTGCACTGCTTATCTGTCTCTTTTGTGAAAAAGTGATACTTTCCCCAAGCTGGCAGAGAGAAACAGGATCCTAGTACCCTAGCCCTCCAAAGATAACTCATACAGAAGAGTAAAGCAGAAAAAGTGGATGTGTTGAGGAAAAAAAACATTGCACTTAAAGAGCATCTGATAATACAGTTTTGCAGATGGATTTAGCACTCTGAAAACAGAGTTTAGCCAATAGAAAGTTATAGCACTTAGGCTGTTCCACTGAGTCAACAATAATACTTTGACTTTGACTTTTTTGTTTTTGAGTTTTGCTCTCTAGATTTTTGGGTTTTGTTTTTCTTGAGACAGGGTGTCACTCTGTCACCCAGGCTGGAGTGCAGTGGCACAATCCCAGCTCACTGCAACCTCTGCCTCCCAGGCTGAAACGATTCTCCAATCTCAGCCTCCTCAGTAGCTGGGACTATAGGTGTGCATACCATGCCTGGCTAATTTTTGTATTTTTAGTAGAGACAGGGGCTCACTATGTTGCCCAGGCTGATCTTGAACTCCTGAGCTCAAGCCATCTACCCACCTCAGTCTCCCAAAGGGCTGGGATTACAGGTATGAGGCACTGTGCCTAGCCTTCTCTCTATTACTAAGTTTTATAAAGAGAGGGGACAAATTTATATATTAATATTCTTTAAGACTCTAGAACATAAATCAACAAAGAATATGAAGAGATAAATCACAAAAGATCACATACCTTGAATAAGCAACCATCTGCAATGTATTCAATCACTGATCTTTAAAAAATACATGGAAAGATTTCTGTTTTTTCAATTGGCAGAAGTATTTTAAAAACAATAGTCAGTTTGGGCTGGGGGCGGTGGCTCACACCTGTAATCCCAGCACTTTGGGAGGCCAAGGCTGGTGGATCATGAGGTCAGGAGTTCGAGACCATCCTGGCCAAGATGGTAAAACCCTGTCTCTACTAAAAATACAAAAATTAGCCAGGCGTGGTGGTGGGCTACTGTAATCCCACCACTTGGGAGGCTGAGACACGAGAATCACTTGAACCTTAGGAGGCAGAGGTTGCAGTGAGCTGTGATTGTGCCACTGCACTCTAGCCTGGGCAACACAGCAAGACTCCGTCTCAAAAACAAAAAACAGCAACAACAAAAACAACAATAGTTTGTATACGTTGTAGAGGTTAATGTAGAGTTCAAACTATCATTAATTGGATGTTTCAGAGAGAAACGAGTTTTAGAGAACAATTTTATAAAGTGTAGTAACAGTCAATAGTCAGTTTGTATACCTTGTAGAGGTTATTTACAATTCAAACTATCATTGATTGGGTATTTCAGATAGGAACAAGAGCTTTAGAGAGCAATTTTATAAAGTATATTAACAAGCATTAGGATTACATCATCATTGGACCCAAGAAGATCTTTATTGGAAACCTTTCCTGGGAAAATAAAACAGAGAAAAAACGTTATATATAACTGCTATATATGTGTTAGTCATAGAATTCCTTAGAATTGATGGAAATTGGAAACATCCTATGTTCCCGACAATAGAGAATTAAAGTATTGATAGCAGGTACAATAGTTATTTGAGGCAGTACATTACTTAGCTCTTAATAAGAGTGGGTTGATTGGTTGGTTGGTTGGACACATGGGAGAGATGGAGGCAGGCAGGCAACAGGATTGGCCTTCTGAAAAAAGGATTTGCAAAGTCATTGAAAATTATGTTATAATAACAGTAGCCAAGTGGAAACTCATTAAAGTGTAGAGTTTAATGCTAAGTGAAAAACAGGATGAAAACTACTTGTATTCTCTGAGAATTGGCTAAAACACTTAAATCTGGAGTAGTATATGAAAACCCTTATGCAGGTGAAAAATTAATGGAAGGAAATATAATATGGTTGTCCCTTGGTATTTGTGGTAGGTTGGTTCCAGGACACCCTGCAGACCGTGGATACCAAGATCAAAGATGTTCAAGTCTCATATAAAATGGCATAATATTTGCATATAACCTATGGATACCCTCTTATATACATTAAATCATCTCTAGATTACTTATAATATCTACTACAATGCAGATGCTGTGAAAATAGCCGTTATACTGTACTGGCTTATTATTTGTATCTTTAAATTGTTGTGTTATTGTTTTTTTGTGCTTGATTTTTTTTCCCCAAATATATTCAATCTGTGACTGGTTGAATTCAAGCATGAAAATCTGTGGATATTCAGACAGGACTGAATGCGTATGTGATTTTTCTTTATGATGTGGTACTTTTATATAATTATAAAAAGGATACATGAACTGTTAGATTTAGAAATATATTTTTTTAACCTGTTAACAGCAGAAGTGTACATCTACACTGCTCTTTTATAAAGTTCTATGTTAAGCCTACCCACTGAGTCTATAATATTATGCTACAGTGATACCCCTATTCACTTTTTGGGGAGCTATCCTAAGTTTAGATTTAGGATATAACCATACATCTATTCTTAAATTCCTTTTTCTAATTTGGCAAAAGGTAAAGCTTAGTAATACTATTTTTTCCACTAAATTTACTCCACAATGTGTTTGTAGTTTCAGAGTATATATGATTGTGGGTAGAGTGTCAACACAGTCCTCTCCTTCTGCATGAGAACTTGATCTTTGCTTAATTCTCTAGCTCTATTCCCCTGAAGACCTGATTAAAAATTGGAATGTCAACTATGTTACTAAGCAATATTGCTTATAGTAAATATTATTCCAGATCTGGACTGGGAGAATTATTAATATATGATTAATATATGATGGAAGGCATAACTGGGGCCGGGGGAATCCTTGAGATTAGTGACTCATAATGGGCCTAGTCCTGTGGGGTATCACGTTTTGATGCCAGAGTATCTCCCATATCTGCCCCATACTGATCTCATCTGCTTATACCTGCTTGAGGGACTCAGCTGAAGAAGAACTCCCGATGCTGTCATCCTGGCAAACTATAGTACCCACCCTATATCCTTACTAGCAGACTGGTGCTAGTGGGACCTTCTGTGGGTCTGAATGTTGGTTGATCCTAAGAAGACTCCAAGAGGGTATTTATTATATTAGTATAATTCTAATTAGTTTTTAATTTTATTTTTGAAGTGCAAAAGTAGTATACTAAGTTTATAGTAGTTAATTCAGTCAGTTTTTTCAATGCTTGGAAAAAGCATTAGACTGTGAGTTAGAACATATGGCTGTTAGTCCAGTTTTTCAGTAATGGATTATATTACCTTGGGCAAGTCACTTAATCTCTTTGAAACTCAGTTTTCTTAAATGTTAGTTAAGAACTTTGACCGATATCATTTCTGATGTTTTTTCCAACTCTAAATCTTATGATTCTCTGATTCTCTTATCATCATAAGTTAATTTTTAATCCTCTTTTATAGTAGCATTCCAGATTTCTTTTAGCCTGGAAGATGATAAGCTGAAAGCTTGTGATGCTGCAGTGTACATTCTTCCACATTTAGGTTTTGAAAATGTTGTCACATTATAGCTGTGTAGTTCCAGAAGAAACATTTAATCTGCCTATGGGATAGAATGTAAAGAATTTACATTAAAAATAATTGGGGAACTTTGGGAGGGGAAAAATAAATCAGAATGAAAGTTTGAAAAGTTTTTGATTCTTTAAAAATTGTATTTCTACTTTTGTTTATAGGTTGTGAACTGGCTAGAAGGGCCTGGATCAGAACAACTAAGAGCCCAGTGGGGCATTGGAGATTCCATTAGGGCCTCCCAGGCCCTACAGCAGAAACATGAAGAGATTGAGAGCCAGCACAGTGTGAGAGGCTTTTTCCTCTGCAAGTTACAATGCTATTATGAACGTGGATAATTAGTAGCACATGTGGTACTGAGTGATAAGTTGCTGCAAACTTTGGTATGGGGCATGAAGTACAGTTTGTTAAGTGCCTAGAGGTCATAAAGTACATTTTGATTACTTAGTACATGTTAATTAGAAGGTTGTTTTTGGTTTTGTCTGTAATGCAGTTTAATTATATTTTTATAGAAGCACGATTTGCATGAAATTTTAAAGCTACAGTGACAGAAAAAAGAGTGATAGTACAAAAACAGAGCTTTCATCTGTAGTCTCTGTGACAGAAACTTCTGTTTTCAAGTCCCCCCACCCCCACTTTATTGGGAGTATATAGTACGATTAAATGCCTGAGAGTGATAGCAGAATTGCTGCATTAAACACAACTGATGGAGAGTAAGTCCAGAGGGTGCAGAATATTTTTCCATTCTCTGAGCATTTAGGAGTCCCTTTTGTATTTGTGAAAGGAGTAATCAGACAAATCACAGGTATAAAATTGGGAAATAAGTAGATTCTTAAGCAGATTATAGATAATAATTGTTCGAGATAATTTAAAATTTAACAACTTGTTATGTGAAAGAAGCTGGTGTTCATTAAGCTCCTGCTCTGTTATAGTTAATTCCTCATTACTGAGAAAGAGATGGTGCAGTTTGTGGACTGGGTAGCTCACCTCCTTCTCCCCAAGGTCATATTACTTTGGTAATTTAAAATAGATTAAATAAAAAATTGGAAAAATAAAATTTGAATCAATTCATTCCCTTCTCCTTAGGTTATTTGTCTTAAAAAAAGTTGGTTAAAATGTTAAACTCTGGACCCAGGTGAGCATTAAGTACCATCTGAACATTAATTTCTGCAGCGTTTCTTCTTACCTCTAATTATGTTGGATAGTATTAGGAAATACCCATTTTTAACTAAACAAGATTAAAGAATAATATGATTTGCTTGGGAATAAATTTGAATGAGTAAATCTCATCTTTACTAGAATTTAACAGTATCTGATACTTATTTTTCTTCTAAATATATTCCATTTTGCTTAGTTTCCTCATATTGCTTTCTTTATAATTTTCTGTAAATCAGGAATAACAATTACTGGTATTGGCAGAAAATCTACATACTATACCCTAAAGTAGTTGTAATCTACCTGAAGGAATAATAAGAGATATTACAAGATTTGGAATTGTCTAAAGGCACTATACGTATATTCCTTGGAATTTTTCTAATTAGTACTTGTAAAAAACTTGAAAATGAAATCTGATAATTGAAAATCGATTTATTTTATGCGTTTCACAGGTTCCAACATAATGGTTCTTGCTTTTATACTAAAATAATCATATTACAAACCCTCTTCCTGAGGATATAATCTTTTAATTCTCTTGGTACTTTTAAAATAACTTAATGTTTTGATTTTTTTTTAAACGTGGATTGTGATTTATTTGAACCTGATAGACTGTTCTAGAACATGTTACTATAGTTAGAGTCTACAATTTTGTTCCTCTCTTTAGTTCCTAAAAACTGTATTTACTCCAGAACATTCTAGACTTCACCTAAGGGGATTTAGTTATGAAAGTATTCCAAAAGTTCTTTTTAGGAAGGGCACATGACACATGAGGATCCTAAAGACAGGATTTATCTATATTTTATTATTGTTTTAAGTGCCAAGATAAATAATTATAAATTGGGTTGTATACATACTGTACTGTACTCTTAAGTTTACTAAAAGAATTCAAAAGCAAATTTTATATTGCATATAGTATGGATGAAGTTGCAGATGATATACATAGAAATTGCTATGTTCAGATGTTGGTTTTGTGTTTTTAATATATTTATAAGGTTTTCAAAATCAGCTTAAAGAAACATCTCTTAAGGGTGGTCCTTGCCATGTGCTTAAGCTTACTTATAATATGGAACCAATATATAAAACTTTTGAATTGCAAAATACCTTATAGATTATTCTGATGTCCTCATCTTATTTTATAGATGAACAAACTAGGAAGCTACATTTTTTGCTCAATGAATAGTTGAACTATGGTTAAAACACAGATCTCTTGATACCCAGGGGGGATCCTTTCTCTGGCTGTCTCTTAGAGAAAGCTACTAAATTTCACAGAGATGCATAAGCTACAGTATTTTTTCATTCTTATACTTTTAATACTTAGAACTGTACATATACATTGACATCTGCATTTATAGACATAGCCTAAAGAAAAGAAACATTGATGGCTATCAGAGATTTTATTTCCTTAAATCACATGTGATATTTGGGATTTGTTTCAGAATTGGGAGGTAGGGACAGATTGAATGGATGGGAGTGTATGTGAAATAGAATTAGCCATGAATTGATCATTATTGAAGCTGGATGGGAAGGAGTTCATTATACTGTTCTTCCCACTTTTGAAGTATTTTGAAAAGCAGGTTGTACGTTTTAGCCAATAGGTGGCACTGCATTGTCACCTTGAGAATAGGTTGGTTGATGCTGGATGAATATTTTAGCTTATGATGTTTAAGATATTCTAATATTTTATTAAAAACTTTCTTTTCTCTCTGTAACTAAGAGTTAACAGATTAAAGCATTATTGGAATTGTTCAAGTCTTGTGAAATTATAATGACTAATTTCTGGCATTGACAGCTATTAACGGTAGAATTTGAGAAAACTTTTAACATACAATTTTGCATTACCAGCTCAATGTCATATATTAAATTTTAGAGTCCGTATAAAAGCACAATGCAGAAATAAAGCTAAAAACCTCAAATTTGTTAGGATGTTGAGTTTCAATAAATAGAAAAATGAAATTTCTGCCAACATGTAGTTCTAGTTCAAGGGTTGGTAATTAGAAGTTAACTTGGTTTTTTAATACAACGCACACACACAAAAATAAGGTACATGAAAATGGTTATAGTAACTGGCAATAAATTTAAAAGTAGTTTAGTTCAATAATCTAATTTTATGTTTTGGGTTGAAGGAAGTGTGTGGTAGGAATAGCGTGTGTGGTAGGAAAAGCGTGTGTGATAGGAACATGGAGGAGCATAAATATCTGAAACTGCTTGAGAGTTTTGTCACTGTCACACCGTGTCATAGTGCTGACTTCTGGACTACAAAGAAACCACTTTCTCTGGTGTATTATGCATAATAGTAAGCAGCAGAACAGGTCTACCTGGTGAATCAAGACTCATTTCTCCTAATGTATAGTCTGAGTATAATCACTTTTTTAACCCGAGTGGGCAGGGTTTCCTTCCGCCTATGTATGGATTCCCATTTCATGGTATAAAGTATAAATACCCATCATTTCACCACGTATGCATCACTGCCAATATGATTGCAGTGTCAATCCTGACTGCTCGTGTCCTAAATGTGATCCTTCAAGCTCTTTTCTTACTTACCATCTCAATCCAAATTCCAAATATTGGTGTCGTCTTTTTATTTTGCTATAAAATAATCGTTTTCTACACAGTTAAATATACATAAGAGACAGACCAAAGAATGGCTGTAAGTGAACAAAATACACCTAAGGTTCTAGGGAATCTACATTCCTGGTTTTTTTTTTTTTTTTTTTTTTTTTTTTTTTTTTTTTTGGTGTTTTTTGTTGTTGTTTTGTTTGTTTGCTTTTTGTTTTTGAGACGGAGTCTAGCTCTGTCACCAACCTGTAGTACAGTGGTGCTATCTCAGCTCACTGCAACCTCTGTCTCCCAGGTGCAAGTGATTCTCCTGTCTCAGCCTCCTGAGTAGCTGGGATTACAGGCATGCACCACCACGCCCAGCTAATTTTTGTATTTTTAGTAGAGACGGGGCTTCACCCTGTTGGCCAGGATGGTCTGCATCTCCTGACCTCGTGATCTGCCCACCTTGACCTCCCAGAGTGCTGGGATTACAGGCATGAGCCACTGTGCCCGGCCGTACATTGCCCTGTTTTTTAGGAAGAAACATTTGGATGAATTTTAAATATATGCAAATGTATCTGCCAGATTTTTTTCCTCTCCACATCCCAGAGAGAATTACTGTTTCTTTATTTCAACCTCAATCAGTAATATCAGTGTCTCTAATTTCAGGTATTAATTTCTTGAGATGTACTGGTCCTCATAATGTATTTACATCCCTGGTCAGGTTGCTAGAGCCTATATTTTACAAATTCAAACCAGGAAATAATTAGCTTCACAGTGGTGGTTCTTAAACCTTGATGGGCGTAAGAGTCATCAGAGATGCTTGCTAAAATATATGTTCCAGGGCCTAACTCCCAGATACTGATTTAGTAAGTCAGGGGTGAAGCTTAGGCATTTTTAATAAACACCCCAAGTGGTCTAATGCTGGTAGCTCTGGAAAGTGCTATTCTGGGACTCTAATCCTTTACTACTTTTCGCAGAATCATTGCTATTACTTCTTCAAAGAGTTAAGCCTATTTCTTTAGAGCATTTAATGATCTGGAAGTACTATGAATAAGGTATTGAAATCCTTTTGTATTTTAGAGCATGACAGTGATAATTTTCTCAGGTAATGTTTTCTACTTTAATATAGTCTCTATTAACCATTATAAACTATGTAGTTTAAAAATATTCTATGCATATTATTGAGTTAAATCCAAACAATAACCGATAAACAAGGTAAGGCAGATATTATCATCACCATTGGATACAGGAGGATTTCTCTTCCTTAGCACACTCTTGACACTTTGGGCCAGATAAATCTCTGTCGTAAGGGCTGCCCTGCACATTGTAGGGCATTCTGCAGCATCACTGGCCTCTGCTTACTAGATGCAGTAGCATCCTTGCTCCTCAGTTGTGATAACCCAAAATGTTTCCAGACACTGCCACATGTTCCTTGAGTGACAAGATTACCCTCTGTTGCCTACTTAATGTAATGTCAGTAAATCTACAGTGATTAATATGTTTACACATTCAATCAGTGCATGTTAATTGAGCACATACTATGTGTCATGTGTTGTTCTAGGCTTTTGTGATATAGTACTGTCTTACTATAAGGAATTTACATTCAGGTTGGGGAGTGGAGAGCAATATAGGTGTAGATTTTAGGAAAGGCCTGAGGAGATGACATTTAATCAGAAACCTTGAAATGATGTCAAGAAGTAATCCAAACAGGGCAATTCAGATAAGAGGACACAGCAGTAGAAATACCCTAGCACAGGAACATGATTGAGGAGCAGCAAGAATGTTGGTGTGGCTAGAGTACAGGGAGCAAAGGAGAGTCACAGAAGATAAAGTTTTAGAGGAAGTCAGGGGCCAAAACATGTAATATCTTTTTAGCCCATGAAAAGAAACTTGAAATTTATTTTAAATGTTACGTGAAGTTATTTGAAACTTTTGGACAGATAATTAATTTATGTTTTAAGCAAATCACTGGCTATCGTGTAGAAAATAGGGAACAGAGACTAGCAGTGAAAATGGAAGGCAGGAGGCTGATAGATGGAGGCAGTAGAAGTAATGAGAATTGATAGAAGTTGATGAGGTTGAACCAGCAAGACTTTCTGATGAAAGAATCAGGCTTTTGGCCTTAGCAACTGCTAAGGCAGGGAGGACTGCGAGAGGAACAGGTTGGGAGGATAGTGAATAAGTGTCTTTGGCAGCAGGTTAGATTTTAGATATCTGTTAGTCATCCAAATGAAGGTGGCTAGTGGGCAGTTGGGTATCAGTATCTGGGGTTCATGGGAGGGGTCAAGGTTGATGATTAATTTGGTAATTCTTAGCCTATAGATATCTTTAGAGCCTATATTAACTTGGTAGTTCTTAGCCTATAGATATATTTAAAGCCTATATTTATTTGGTAATTCTTAGCCTGTAGATCTGTTTAAAGGCATGGGACTAGGTGAAGTCATCCAAACCCAGTGAGAAGAAAAGAGAGTCTCTGGAAAACTGAGCCTTGGGTCAGCCTAAACTTTTAAGTGCAGAAAGAGGGAGGAGAGCCAGCAAAGAAGGGTAAAAGGAGCTGTTGTGTCTCAGAAAACAAGAGAAAAGGCCATTTAAAGGAGGAGGAAGTGCTTACTTGTGCCAAATGCAGCTGTTTGTTGAGAGGCTCAATAAATAAAGACTGAGAATTGACCATTGGATTTGTGGCAAGATGGAATTTTTTGGTGAATTTGACAATTGGTTTCAGAAGGGTGGGAAGAACAAAATCCTGATTGGAATGGATTAAAAAGGAATGAAAAATGAGAAAACAGTGAATACAGAGAACTCCTTTAAGAAAAGTTTTTTTTTTTTTTTTTAAAAACAGGTTTAATTTCAGCATAGTAAAATGCACAAATCTTAAATGCGTCTTTTATTGTTTAATATATTATAGCTTTTTTATGTGCTAGTGGAAATAATCCAGTTGAGACAGAAGAACTGATGGAAGAGAGAGAAATAACTGTGAGAGCAAAGCTTTGTGTAGGCAACAGAGATAGTCTGTAATGCACAAGTGGAGTGGTTGGCCTTAGAAGAAGAGATAGGCTGCTCACTATTACAGCACTGAGGGCAGAGCATAGGGCTGTAGAATGGAGGGTTGGGGATTTGTTGGTGGGAAGATGAAAGAGTTTTCCGATTACTTCCCTGTGAATTAAGATCTTTGGCTGAGAATGAAGAGGTGAAAAGGGGATTGGAGACTGATAGTGAAAAAAACATAAATGATCATGAGAATGAGAAAGTGAATTTACTAGAGAAACATAAATGGATTGCCAAAGACTCATTTGAGATTATTTAGTCATAACTTTAAAAAGAGATATGTCGTTCCTTTGTAGTTTATAAGTGTGATGATGGGTGCCCACACTCATGTGAGATGTGTCTCCCTCTAAGCCTTGTAACAACATCAGCACATTACCCTTCTGATGTGAGGGGGAAAAAACGAGAGAGAGAACGCTATCCACCTAGTTTTTAATCTACCCATGTTCAGCTTCTGTGGTACAGGCACACATTAGGCAGAGAAAACATCTCAGGTTTCAACAGGTGATTCTGATGGAAGAACAGAAAGCCAGGCATGGGCATGGGTTATATGCTGGGAGGTGGTTATAGCCTTTGATCGAGGATGGAAGTGAGGACAGAGGTTCTCTAATGTGCTGGACATTAGAGAGGTCAATAGATAGGTGGATTCCATAGGGTTGCAGGTGTGAGCCTACAAACAGAGGTGAGTGGGAGAGTTTTGGGTTTCATGAAATTGAGATTTCCGGAGCTGCATAGTAGTATATGACGACAAGTTTTTATGGCCAGTGGAGGAGGTAGCTCAGTTGAGGTGAGGACAAGTTAGTTGGAGGTGAGGGAGGGAGTCAAGGAACTGGAGGTTCATGATGGTGGTGGGTGCCTATGTGGTGGAAGTCACTAACAAGGCTTGTGCTGAGAGGAAGGCAGTGACCTTTGCTAAACCCTTCTGTGGATGAGGGAGTGCAACAGAGAAAGCTGACAGGATGTAATCTAACAGCATACACTTCAAAGGGGATGTGGTTTTTTGAAAGAAGAAGGAAAAGAAATGGTCTGCAAGTAGTGAAGAACGAGGCAGCCATCAAACCCACCTTCAGGCTTGCAGTATGTCAGACATGGAAACAGTAATCAGTTGAGAAGGCTGCAGGGGTAACTGAGGGCAGACAGGTTTCACTTAGAGCAAGGAAGAGAAGGGAACTTTTAGAGGCCAAGGATTGAGTTCCAGGGATCACAGTTAGGATTTGAGGATTAGGAACTTCCCACCCTCAATTTTAATAATTTTTGCCTTAGGAAAAAAAAATCATGTATTACTTAGTTTATCTGGAAAACTTGTAAAAGGTAATCTCTACCAGGAACTAATTTGAGCCTTAATTTACTTTGTAACATCTTGATTACAGGAATGGTTTGCAGTGTATGTGGAACTTAATCAGCAAATTGCAGCACTCTTGAATGCTGGCGATGAGGAAGATCTTGTGGAACTAAAGTCACTGCAGCAACAACTTAGTGATGTTTGTTATCGACAGGCCAGTCAGCTGGAATTTAGGCAAAATCTCTTACAAGCAGCTCTTGAATTTCATGGTGTTGCCCAAGATGTAAGTGTCTACTCTGATTCTTTTCTTTTCTTCAAATTATCTGAACACTTACCTATGCATAATTTTTTTCAGGTTTGCATGCCTCCTAAATTATTTTTCTGAACCAATAAAATGATTTACTGGTGGGGGTAATGAGATAAAATTCTTTGATTTTTTTTAAAAACAAGTATTTTTTTAAGTCATTCTGCATGCAATTCAACCTTTTATTATCTAACTAGAGTGTTCCAGTCTAGTAGAATATTTTATTTTGACTCTTTCTCAGTGTTTATGCTTTATAACGTAGATGGAAATGGAAGTCTGCTGACCTGGTTGTACTTCTTTGTCTTCCTGGTGCATGCATCTGTGTGTTCTATCTTCCAGATAACGCGTATTCTAATGATTTGTCCTTGTCTTGTAACAGTGTAGTCTTTTCAAGTGTAATTGTGATAACCTCGTTAGATATAAACCTCGTTAATCATTAAACACTTTAGATGCTGATTACATCAGGGTTATCTCTTTGGTGTCCCTCTGCTTTAGTTGTCTCAGCAGTTGGATGGCTTATTAGGGATGTTGTGCGTAGATGTAGCACCAGCTGATGGAGCATCGATTCAGCAAACTTTAAAACTGCTTGAAGAGAAGCTGAAAAGTGTTGGTAAGCAGATTTTAAAAATGCTGAAACATAAGGTTTTTTTTTTTTTTTGAATATCATTACCATGGTTAGACAATTAAGTCAACTTACACTGAACTAAATATTATTATTTTCAGGAAGCAGAGAAAAATAGTATAAAAAGGTGTTATTCCCTTGAGGGGTTATAATTTATGCTGAAAATTTTATTTTTCATAGTCACTCCTCCCTTCCCTGGGCATTTACCCTTGCCTGTTTAGCCAGCTATATCTACAGGTGCTATGTCTTGCATATACTATGAACAATTATTTGTAGTGCATGCATAAACTGTAATTAGCTGTGAAGTGTTCTGTGGTAAACCCTGTATGCCCCAAATTGTGTTTTATGCAATGATTTTTGTTGTTGCTTTATCCTAACCTTGTGAAAAAATGGTTGGTTTGGTTTTTTGGTTCTTGTCTCACCAAACTGGGAATATTGCCAGATTACCCACTCTCAAAGGAGTGGGGTCAATTTACATCCAGTTACATTAAGCTAGTTCTATCGTTTGACATCAAGGCCTTTAAAACTTTCTACAGCAGGAAGCACAGTGAACTTTCCTAAAAGGTCAGGATGTGAAAATGGGAAGATGGGGAGTCGTATCAAGGGGGATAAAAGGGGAAATGGCAATGAAAGAGAGGAAACAGGAACTTAAGGCAGAGAACTAGTAAAATGTGGTTGCACATGACTAAATCAAATTAATTATTGAAAACTGCCTTAGGGAATTGGTTTGAAAAATCACGCTTGTACTGGACATTTTACTTGCTTACAGCCTTTATTTTATTTTATTTTATTTTATTTTTATTTTTATTTTTATTTTTTTTAGATGGAGTCTTGCTCTGTTGCCCAGGCTGGAGTGCAGTGGTGCCATCTTGGCTCACTGCAAGCTCTGCCTCCCAGGTTCAAGCGATTCTTCTGCTCAGCTTTCTAAGTAGCTGGGATTACAGGCACCTGCCACCACGCCCGGCTAATTTTTATATTGGTAGTTTTAGTAGACATGGGGTTTTGCCATGTTGGCCAGGCTGGTCTCAAGCTCCTGACCTCAGGTGATCTGCCCACCTCGGCCTCCCAAAGTGCTGGGATTACAGGCGTGAGGTACCGCGCCCAGCCAGCCTTTGTTATTTTAACAGATGATATGCATAATACATATTTAGTATTTAATATGACAAATGAATTTTATTTTAAAATATTAGAAGTTTTCTTGAGCCACAGTCTTTGTTTAAAAAAAAAAAAGTTCCTTTACACATGTAATTTGGAGAATTTTAAATATACCCTAATTGTTGCTTCCTATGGTATAGAAGCTAGACTGTACCTTTAGTCACAACGTTCAGCATCCTTTGACATTGATAATACATTGCTGAAGTGTCTTAAAATTTTGCAAGGCTTATGCACTTTTTTAAACAACATATTTGCCTTGTTCTCCTATAAGTTGGACGGCATAAAAGCAGGAAGAAAAAATAGAAAATTGTTTTCTATTAGAAATAGAAATTTTCGTACTTTTCTTCTGCCTTCATTTTTTAAAAGTAATTATTGTCTATGGAAACCCATGTTTTCAAAATTCCTTTTAAGGAGAGAATTTGGCATGAGAGAGAGCTCCAGTTCGAGTCACATTTAAAGGGTTTTATTGCTTGAAATGTTCATAGGATGGAGTCTTGGGATTGCATCCCAAGATGGTTTACTGTGCAAAGCTCCTATACTTGGGATCCAGGTACAATATCTGATGAGACGATTTGTTTGAGGGAGGGAAAGCACCTTAGTTGTGTAAGAGATTAAATCTAGCAACTTTTGTTTTAGATGTGGGATTGCAAGGTTTGCGTGAAAAAGGTCAAGGTCTCCTGGATCAGATCTCCAATCAGGCATCCTGGGCCTATGGAAAGGATGTAACCATTGAAAATAAAGAAAATGTGGACCACATACAAGGAGTGATGGAAGATATGCAGCTTAGAAAACAAAGGCAAAGTTTGACTATTAATGTTAATTTTTACTAAAGTAACAATATTAATTAAAATAAAAAGTTATATAACATATTTTATATACAGACAAAACGTTCTTAACTGTTATATAGAAGACATACAGTAGGTTTTTGGTGAATGTAATAATTACTGTGTATAATTTTACTAACAAATAGTAATAATTTATTCAATTACTAGGTACCATTTCCTTTTTACTGCGTTGTAAAAATTTCAGTTATACTCAACTACTTCATATTCCATATCCCCAATGTAGTCTATGACTCTGTTCTGCTTTAAAAAAAACTTTGTGAAGAATAATTCTGCTTTTTAAATTTCATTTAGTTTAGAGTTGCCATTAAACTTGTCATCTCCATTGATCTGTTTCTTCATCTAAACTTACAGAATGTCACACATTCATTGTTCTCATATTTGCTGTAGTAGGATTGAACAATGGACTAGTGATGTTTAGTTTCATTTTCTATAAAACCAGGAATTTAAAAGATTATTTGAAAATTCAGTTTGCAATAGCAACTACAAAGTATTGCAAAGTAAAGGATTAAAATTGTCTATGAAATATATACAATCTAGCATGGTTATATGAAATGTTGCACACTTAAAAATTTTATGATCATCAACAAAACTTCACAGAAAGCTTCCTTCTACATCACAGAGAAAACAGTCATGAGGCAGAAATTTCTTCCCTCATATCTGCAAACTTGCTTTATTCTCACACCACAGAGGATGACAGAGCTCTCCTCTTCTCAAAGCTGAGCTTCCATTTAGGCTCTGATTCTGATCACCCTCCTGACTCCTAACTCCATCAAATCCCATTCTCTACTCTGCTTCCTGTCTTTCACTTAAATGCTTAAATTTCTCCTATTTTAAAAATAATAGTCACACACATGGGTGTGTCTTCAACTCTTTGTCTTTTAGCATTAGAGCTCTTTTTCCTCACAGCTAAGTCATTTGGATAGGTTTACAGTACATTCATACTACTTACCCACTACCTCCAATTTATTTTCAACCCTTTTCAGTCTGACTTCTACCCTCACTGTTTGACTCAACATTGCTCTTACCAGCATTACCAACATAATAAATGCTGGATCTTACTTAAAATTCAGATAATACTTATAGTCCTGACTTGCTTAACTGTGATTAGAGTTAGGCACAACTGACTTTTCTTTCATTTCGTCTTTCTTGAAAACACATTTATGATCCTTCTCTGTTTCTTCTTGGTTTTTGTCACTGATTTGTTGGCCACTAGCTCAAGTTACCACTTCCAGAGTTTGTTCTGAGGCCAGATTCCCTTCTTTGTATGTTCTCCCTGGACCTTCTCACTACTTGAATTACTTTCTTGAATAGATCATAGTTTAGTAGTTACAGCTCTTACCAAGACCCTCTCCCGTGCTATAGACCCATAATTCCAGTTGCCTACTTAGTGTCGCCTGCGGAATGCCCCGTGTACTGCTGAAATCTAGTGTATTAGTCCATTCTTGCATTGCTATAAAGAACTACCTGAGACTGGGTAATTTTTAAAGAAAAGAGGCTTAATGGGCTCACAGTCCCACAGGCTGTACAGGAAGCATGGCTGGGGAAACCTCAGGAAACCTCCAATCATGATGGAAGGGGAAGGGGAAGCAGACACATCTTACTTGGATGGAGAAAGAGGAAGAGAGTGAAGGGGTAGGTGCGGCACACTTTTAAACAACCAGATCTCATGAGAACTCACTTACATTAAAACAGCAAGGGAGATATATGCCCCCATGATCCAGTCATCTCCCACCAGGCCCGTTGTATTAGTCTGTTCTCACGCCGCTGTAAGCATATATCCAAGACAGGGCAATTTATAAAGGAAAGAAGTTTAATTGACTTACAGCTTTGCAGGGCTGGAGAGGTCCCAGGAAACAGAATCATGGTGGAAGGAAAAGCAAACACATCCTTCTTCACATGGCAGCAGCAAGGAGAGGTGCAGAGTGAAGAAGGGGAAAGCACCTTATAAAACAATTAGATCTCATGAGAACTCACCATCATGAGAACAGGATGGAGGTAACTGCTGCTATGATTCAATTACCCTCCGCTGGGTCCCTCCCACAACATGTGGAGATTATGGGAACTACAATTCAAGGCGAGATTTGGATGGGGACACAGCTGAACCATATCGCCCCTCCTCCAAATTTGGGGATTACAATTCAACATGAGATTTGAGTGAGGACACAAATCCAAACCATATTATTCTACCCTGGCTCCTCCCAAATCTGATGTCCTTCTCGCATTGCAAAATAAAGTCATCCGTTCTCAACCAGTCCCCCAAGTCTTAATGCATTTCAGCATTAACTCAAAAGTCCACAGTCCATAGTCTCATCTGAGACAAGGTAAGTCCTGTCCAACTATGAGCCTCCAAAATCAAACACAAATTAGTTACTTCAAAGATACAACAGAGTTACAGATACTGAGTAAATACACCCATCCCAAGAGGGAGAATTGGGCCAAAACAAAGGGGCTACAGGCCCCATGCAAGTCTGAAACCCAGCAGGGGAAATCTTAAAGCCCCGGAATAATCTCCTTTGATTCCATGTCTTACATTCAGACCACACTGATACAAGAGGTGAGATCCTAAGGCCTTGAGCATCTCCACCCTGTATCTCTGCAGGGTACAGCCCTCTTGGCTGCTTTCACAGGCTGGCATAGAGTGCCTACAGCTTTTCCAGCTGCATAATGCAAGCTGTCAGTGGATTTGCCATTCTGGGGTCTCACAGCTCCACTTGACAGTGTCCCAGGGAACTCTGTTTGGGAGCTCCAACCTCACATTTCCCCTCCACACTGTCCTAGTAGAGGTTCTCCATGAGGCAGCAGCCTTCTACCTGGACATCCAGGGATTTCTGTACATCCTCTGAAATCTAGCCAGAAGCTCCCAAGCCTCAACTTTTGCCCTCTGTGCACCCACAGGCTTAATACCATGTGGAAGCCGCCAAGGCTTACAGCTTGCACCCTCTCTGGAGCAGTGGCCTGAGTTGTATCTGGGGTCCTTTTAGCTGTGCCTGGAGCTGGAATGGCTGGGACACAAGGAGCATTGTCCCAAGATTGTGCAGGGCAGCAGGGCCCTGAGCCTGGCTGCAAAACCATTCTTCCCTCTTAGGCATCCAGGCCTGTGATGGGAGGGGCTACCGCAGAGGCTTCTGAAATGCCTTCGAGGCATGTTTGCCATTGTGTTGGTTATAAACATTGAGCAACTCTTTACTTAACGCGAATTTCTGCAGCCAGCTTGAATTTCTCCCCAGAAAGTGGGGTTTTCTTTTCTACCACATGGCTAGGCTGCAAATTTTCTAAACTTTTTATGCTCTTCTTCTCTTTTAAATATAAGTTCCAGTCTCACATCGTCTTTTTGCTCACAAATACAAACCTAGGCTGCTAGAAGCAGCCAGGTGAAGTCTTGAACATTTTACTGCTTAGAAGTTTCTCCCACTCTGTACTGTAAATCACCTCTCTCAAGTTCAAAGTTCCATGTGTCACTAGAGCAGGGGCATAATTCTGCCAGTCTCTCTGCTAAAGCATAGCAAGAGTGACCTTTGCCTCAGTTCCCAATAAGTTCCTCATCTCCATCTGAGACCTTCTCAGGCTGGACTTCACTGTGTGTGTCACTATAAGCATTTTGGTCACAACAATTAACAAGTCTCTAGGAAATTCCAAACTTTCCCTCATCTTCCTGTCTTCTTGTGAACCCTCCAAGCTGTGCCAGTCTCTGCCTATTGCCAAGTTCCATCACTGCTTACACATTTTCAGGTATCTTTATAACAGTGCCCCACTCCCAGTACCAGTTTTTGGTATTAGTCTGCTCTCGCACTGCTATAAAAAACTATCTGAGACTGGGGAATTTCTGAAGACAATAGATTTAATTGGCTCAATGTTCTGTGGGCTGTACAGGAAGCATGGCTGGGGACGCCTCAGGAAACTTTCAATCATGGCGGGAGAATGAAGGGGAAGCAGACATGTCTTACACAGCTGGAGGAGGAAGAGAGTGAAGGGGACAGTGCCACATACTTTTAACCAACCAGATCTTGTGAGATCTGACTTACACAAGAACATCAAGGGGGAACTCTGCCCCCGTGATCTAATCACATCCCACCAGGTTCCTCCTCCAATATTGGGATTACACTTTGATATTAGATTTGGGTGGGGACACAAATCCAAAACCCAAATCCAAACCAGAACACCTAGTATGTCCAGACTGGAATAATTTTCCTCTAAACTTGCCCTCCTTTTTTCCTCTTTTTTTCCTCTAAACTTGCCCTCCTTTTTTAATTTCCTACCTAAGTTAAAGTTACCATCAGCTACCAAACTTGAGATTTATCCTAAAATCCTTAATCTTTCTCATCCCTTATCAAATGTCCAGGTTCTGCTGTCTCTGAATCTCAAACATTTCTGGTCAAAATCTTAAACCCTTATCTGCCTCTGGCCTGGCTACTCCAGGTTTTTATATATAAGAGTAATCTTCATAAAGTACGGCAATTGTGTAAAACTTCCTTCAGTGACTTCCTGTTTGCCCAGATGGAGTTAGTCTTCTTGGAATAATGTAGGAGACCCTTCATAATCCAATCTTGCATAATTTTATCTTCTATAACATTCCCATAAAATCACACAGTTGTTTTTATCTCCCTGAAAGCATCATGCTGTTTCATGCATCCATGACTAAGAATACTTCTTTCCTCATTTTCTGCTCAGTGAATTCCTACTTACTCTTCAAGACTCAGGGATACTTACTTTAGGAAGCCTTTTCGGACTTCTAAGGCAAGTTAGTCACGTGCTCCTCCCTACTCTTATAAAACATTTTAAATAGCTTTATAATAGTACTTATTACATCTCTGCAAATGGGAGCATCTTGATAGTAGAGACCATATCTTATATTTTCCCCAGCACACATTAATACCTGAATACAGTATGTGTATGATACCATCTTCATCATTAAAGTGGCCTACATTGTTTTTTAGTTTCATATTTAAAAAATAAGTATCACTTCCCTTCAATCCATTGTGGAATTACTTTAACCAAGCTGAATTTTAATGTCATATTACAGCTTTTATTGAGAGCTGCTTTATTTATTTTTTTTTTTTAAAAGCCTTGTGATACCTACTTCTATATTGTTCTTAAACTTCCTTTAAGGACATCAAGTACAGTAGAGCACAGTCACTGGTAACTTGTTATAGGCATTTGAGACTGCAGTGGGAGTCCTCCGTCCCACCTGCAGTACACAGAATTGCATGGAAATGAAGGAACCAGAGATAAGTTAGGTTAAGTTGCCTTAAAAACTTAAATGGTTATATTATCCAAACAGACCACAGCAAGATTAAAAAATAATTTGAATTGTGTTTCTCTACACCCAGAGGTCAGTAGGGTTTTTTTGTTTTGTTTTTTTAAGCCCTCCATCTAGTTGTTTCTAAGAATGTAGATGGAACGTTTAAAAATATATATATATATTATTTTAGGTACTATAATATAATGAAAAGCACTAATTTTTAGAAGTTTCTTTAGCTGGGCATAGTGGTGCACACCTGTAGTCTCAGCTACTTGGGAGGCTGAAATGTGAGGATCATTTAAGCTCAGGAGTTTGAGGTTGTAGTGAGCTATGATGGTGCCACTGCACTCCAGTCTAGGTGCTTGAGTGAGACCTTGTCTCAAAAAAATATCATCCTATATTTGAGAAACATTACACTTTTATCCTTGAAACTTGTTTGATGCTAAACAGCAATGGAGATTTTTGGGGTTTTAGTGTACTGTTGTCCTTACATTTTGCTTTAATATTTTGCAGAATCCGTGCTATCCTTAAGAGGGTTTGTCATTGAGTATCATTTGGGTATTTTGACGTTTTGATGTAACATTGATATAAATATCCCTAAAATTCTTACAAATCAATACAAAATAGTTGGATTCTCCATTGTGTAGGACTAAGTATTTTAGTGTACTATAAAACACACATGCCAAATGATGATGTTACAATAGTAATTAATAAAACAGAAATGATGAGTTAAATTTATGTTTGGGTTCATTAGATGTGAAGACATGGTAGATGTGCGAAGGTTAAAGATGCTTCAGATGGTGCAGTTGTTTAAATGTGAAGAAGACGCTGCTCAGGTAAGGACCAGCCAGCTATATTATGTGGTTAGCTTTTCTTAGAAGATTGATTTCATCTTAACTACAAACAAAAGTGTACTTTTCATGGTCCTAAAAAGTAAATTCTTGAAGTCAGGTTCTAGTTTATCCTGTTGAAGAATACACTTTAGTATTTCCAGCTAGTTTATTGATCTCATTTAACTTAATCTTCTCAATGAAATCCTCTATTGAGCTAGAGATTGGGATTATTTATTATTGTTGATTAGGTTGTCAGTTACATCCAGGATAAAATCTGGTGAAGCACATTGCATTTTGCTCTCTTGCATCTGCAAGAGAAATTTCAACACCAGATAAACAATTTGATATATTTTGTTATCATTAGAGAACATCATTTCAGTTTGATTTAGAGAAAATTTTTGGTTTTATATAGTAACACAAATCTATAATGCAATCTTGATGGATCTATATACAGAAATACATGATCTTTTATTATGTGATATTAACTTTAAAAGAATGCTTTTCTTTAGTATGTTTTGCCTTCAGGTTTAAAAAATTTTGAGGAGTAGGAGAGGTAATTAATTCATGTAGCTTATCATTGAATGAAATAAGCTTTTAAGACTTTAGGTTATAATTAATGGATTCATTAATCACATGATAGTAATCACTGTATAAATGACATTTTGATACAATAAGTAAAGAGTTCTGAATCCAGCTTCATTGTTATGTCTTTTTGTTTAGGCAGTAGAATGGCTAAGTGAACTTCTGGATGCTCTGCTTAAGACTCACATCAGATTGGGCGATGATGCTCAAGAAACGAAAGTTTTGCTGGAAAAGCATAGAAAATTTGTTGATGTTGCACAGGTGCAAAACTGGTTATCTTCCTTTTCCACAAGCTCTGTGTTTGAATAGCTTTCTGCATGATTATAATGTAACTTTACCCTCCAAGTACAAGAAGGTTAGTTTTGTTATTCCAGAAGTATCACAGAATTAAGAAAGTGTCAGCTGGTGCATCAAAACTAGCCTGCATAAACTTGAGAGGGTTTATGTTTCCCTGAATACATGTTCTGCATGGTCCCTCTGATTTATGCTATATATTGTGGCATTTTTTAGGCAATCCAGCTGTTGATTCACAGAAGTTAATATGAAATGGATGTTAATATCAGTAAATAAGAAACCTCACTTTCTGCATCTCACTAGTGTTAGCATAATACAGAACTTTTTTGTGGTGAAAAGTATCTTTCTTTTTTTTTTTTTTTAAAGACAGAATCTTCCTCTGTTGCCCAGGCTGGAGTGCAGTGATGTAATCTCAGCTCACTGCAACCTCTGCCTCCCAGGTTCAAGCGATTCTCATGCCTCAAGCCGCCTGAGTAGCTGGGATTACAGGCACCGGCCACCACGCCTGGCTGGTTTTTGTATTTTTAGTAGAGATGGGGTTTCACCTTGTTGGCCAGGCTGGTCTTGAACTCCTGACCTCAAGTGATCCACCCACCTCGGCCTCCCAAAGTGCTGGGATTACAGGTGTGAGCTACAGCACCAAGCCAATAAGTATCTTATTTTCCCTGATAATGAGTTCACATTGTAACAGGTGTAGTTTCCTATATGGAATATAAAGTGCCTAATTTCACCTTCTTTTGAAAGTAGTTTTGATTAATTCATAAGCAGACGTTCTTTCTGGCCAGTGAAATTTGGCGGATTGTGATGGGGGAAACAGAATGAAGTGGGGAAGCCTAACAGAAAGAGACTTTTTTTCTAATTAAAAATTTTAAAACAATTTATTTTTTTGAGACAAGGCCTTGCTCTGTCACCTACGATATAATGTGGTAGCACAATGATAGCTCTCTGCATCCTCCAACTCCCGGGTTCAAGTGATCCTCCTGCCTCAGCCTCCGAGGTAGCTGGGACTATAGGCAAGTGTGGCCAAACTCAACCAATTTTTTTTTTCATTTTTTTGGGGCAGGATCTTGCTATGTGGGCCAGGCTGGTCTTGAACTCCTAGGTTCAAGCGATCCTCCCACCTCAGCCTCCCAAAGTGCTGGGATTACAGACATGAGCCACTGTGCCTGGCCAAGAAACTTATTATAAACTAACCAAAAATATTGCTTCCCCTTTATTATTTAGACACATAATTTGTAGTAATAAGTGCCACTAGATTTATTCAGTATTGATTTCTAGTAGTGTCACTTAACTGTAAGGACAGTCTTCCTGCACACTTTCCTCATCCTTCTCTTAAGAATTCTTTTTTTATAATTTTATGTTTCCTTTTCTTTTTTAGAGCACTTATGACTATGGCAGACAGTTGCTACAGGCCACAGTGGTGTTATGCCAGTCTTTGCGTTGCACTTCTCGGTCATCTGGGGATACGCTTCCTCGATTGAACAGAGTATGGAAACAATTTACAATAGCATCTGAAGAGAGAGTACATAGGTTGGAAATGGCTATTGCATTTCACTCAAATGCTGAAAAGGTTTGCTTTTTTTTTTGAAATGTTATTCTCAGTAGTATTTATTATATGTGTTTAAAGTATGTTAATTTTAGTAATGTAACTATATGACTGATCTATTTTTCAGTATTTATATTAGTTCCATTGTTAGTTTGCTTAGATATAATATATTGCCTTAGAGAGTTCAAATTAAATTCTTGATTCTTACCAGTGCTGGAGAGCTGTGATTAAAGAAATCTAGAACCACGTGGTAGTCTTCTCTTTACACTTGTCTCCTCACCAAGCCTGGTGTCCAGAATATGCCCTCTGTTCTTTAGAGTATCATGAGTTCAATCTCTTTCGTTATGCCTGGAAGGGAAACTTTTTGCTTTGGCAACTGCTATTAATTGTCACACATTTTCTAAAAGGCACCTTGTGATTTTATAAAGTAGGGACATTAAAAAAATAAGGACAAAAGTAAAATGCTTTTTTATATGGGTTCTTTAAAGATTCATTCTAGAATTTATTATTCAATGAATTAAGGTCATTAATTCCAGAAACAAAAAATAAAATATGCAGGGTTATTTGGACACATTTTCAATAGAACTTTTTTCTTACTCTTTGTAGTAAGAATTTATTATACCCAAGCCTTACATATCCGTTCTGAAAAGGAACTTTATTATGTAGTTAATTTTGTTTTGATCTCTTACAATAAAAGTTTATACGTAGGGAATGTTCAATACACTTTGAGATATTAGCAAACCTAACTCAATCCATAGAACAGATGTTGCAAGGAACCTCAGGAATTAAACAGTTTCTGAGTTATGAAGTACATCTGTTGGGATGTGTCCATAGTTAACTCATTCTCAGCTGGTCATTGAACTCCATAGATCAGTGTTTGATGAACATGGGCCTAATGATAAATGGAAGTATACAAAATGGTGTAACTTGTTTACTGATTGTTTCAATGAGAATTTTTTATTATTAAGTATACTGTTAACATAGAAAACATACAGACCACAAGTATTCTGTGCAGTGAGATTTCACAAAGTGAACACACCTGTGTAATCAGTTTACTGTTCAAAAAAACAGAACATTACCAGCATCCAGAAGCTCCCCTCCGTTCCTGTAGTCACAGTACTGCTCCCCCCACCACCTCACTGTCAAAGAGTGACCATTGGCCCAATGTCTAAAACCACTGATAACTTTTGTTTTGTTTTTCAAGACGGAGTCTCACTCTGTCACCCAGGCTAGAGTGCAGTGGCACGATCTCGGCTCACTGCAAGCTCAGCCTCCCAGGTTCACGCCATTCTTCTGCCTCAGCCTCCCGAGTAGCTGGGACTACAGGCGCCCGCCACCACACCTAGCTAATTTTTTTAATTTTTTAGTAGAGACGGGATTTCACTGTGTTAGCCAGAATGGCCTCCATCTCCTGACCTTGTAATTCACCCGCCTCAGCCTCCCGAAGTGCGGGGATTACAGGCGTGAGCCACCGTGCCTGGCCCACTGATGACTTTTTAGGATACTGCTTTTAACTACCTTTTAATGAGGTCATATAAGAATGAATAGAGTTGAAAGGTTTTTTTGAATAGAAAGTTGTTTCCATTTTTTTTCTGTTACCTAGCCTTTGTCTTGTTTGTAGTAAATTTGATTTAAATTTGATTTACTTAGGTTGTACAAACTTAAGTAAAACCCTTTGTTATCAGATATTACTTTCTTCTTGACTGTATTCTATTTTACACCATTAAGCATAAATATAAATAACCACAACTATAAGCCAATTGTCTAGTATAATGATTAGAAAAAATATCTGAATTAAATCTTGAGTTTTAAAATACAAAAATGTCTGTTTTTGAGTAATGCTGAAGTAAACATGATTGAATTCCCTAAAGTGTAATGCAAAGAAAAGTTGTAAAAATGAGTACTTCTTTTTCTTCTCTGTCTCTCAAATTTTGCAGTTCTTTCTTGTGGTTTAATTTAAATAGTAATGGTTAGGGTGAAGTGAAGAACAGTATCTCATCAAGGACTATAGAGATTCCCATATTTGAATTATAACCTAATCATTTTACGGCAGTTAACTCAAGCCAGCAGATCACTTGTTAAATATTATCATCGAGCTAAGTTGTCACATCAGTTATATATTTGTACTCTGTTGTTTTTTATTCATATAATTTTTCATTTGTAATGTCTGTGTGCCTTTTGAGAACAGTCTATACCTCCTTCACCTTCCAGGCTGCTAAATAAACATAGAGTAAACTGTTCAATAAATGGCTACTTAATAAATGAAAGAATACTTCTTAAGGACAGGTTGAACTTATTTTCCAAATAGTAGTCTAGCATTTTCTTTCTTGGAAATCACCATATTGTTAGTAGGAATTATGTATTGCATTTTGTTGTTTGAATTTCTTGAAGAATGTTGCCAATAATAGATCAATCTTACATAGTGGTATACCTGAAGATGCTAAGAACAAGAAAATGCCTTATAATCTACCACATTTGTATGAGCTTGATTCCATTTCTGTGTCTCTCTTTTCTCTCTCTTTTTTTTTTTTTTTTTGGATCCTCTGAAACTGCAGACCTTTCTGTGTCTCTTAATTGATGTTGCTCTTTTATTTGCTGCAGATTTTGCAGGACTGTCCAGAAGAGCCTGAAGCTATTAATGATGAGGAGCAATTTGATGAAATTGAAGCAGTTGGGAAATCACTTTTGGATAGATTAACTGTTCCTGTAGTTTATCCTGATGGGTATGGGGCATGTTCTTATAATTTTATTTTTTATTGATGTGGTCTTAAAGTGAAATCATTAAAAGAGGAAATCTATTCTTTAAAAAGCCAAATAAATTAGGTTTGGTCCACATCTTTAACTCCTACGATAAATTAGTTTAAAATGAAAAGAAATCCACACCTCTTAGCCACAGTAATGGTACTTGCTGACATCAGATGTGTTGCTTCTTGACAGCTTGTTGTAGAATGATCATTGACTAGATTAAGACACTGGGTTCTAGCCTTGGCTATGATGGTAGGGAATAGTGTGGCTTGGGGCTTCATTCAGGGAAAGGAAGAGGGGACAAGGGACTAATGGTTAGGGAGTTCATAGTATATGCCAAGTACCAAGTGAAACATTTCACCTTCTTTTGACCAAAGAGGACCAAACCAGTATGATTATTCCTGATTTACAAATGAAGAAACTGAGGCCCAGAGAGATTAAGTAAGGCTCTCAGGATTTCACAGCTTCTAAGTGTTAGAGTAAGGATACAATCTCAGGTCTGTCTGTGTGACTCCAAACCTATTCTCTTTGTACCATGTTACATGGCATTCTAATTTCTTTATGTGTGAAGGGATGGGATCCTGATTTTCTTACACCTTTCCATTTCAAATAGTCAGTGATAAAAATATGAAATAATCTGATGCAAAATAAATGGACCAGGAAAAGAATCAGGAGGAACTTCATTCCCGGTGATTTAGATCTGATTCTTAGTGAAAATAATTTAGAGATAATCCAGAGGATATTTAATTCAAATGATAGAGTAAACAAACCATTAAATAAAAATACAAGTATCTTTAACATTGTGGTATAGTGTGATGGAGTGAGTCTGTGTACTCTGGAGCCAGAGGTCTCAGCTCTACCACCTACTCACTATAACACCTTGGGCAAGCCACTTAACCTTTGTGCCTCAATTACCTAATCTAAAAACAGCCATGTAACACTCCTACCTCCTCAGGTTACGGGGGCGTGGGAATTACCTGAGCAAAATAAATATAAAGTACTTAAAACAGATCTGACACATAATAAGCACTGCTACTACTGTGCCATGATCTTGCAGTGATTATT
The DNA here is from genome assembly GCF_043159975.1 of Macaca nemestrina. Classification (NCBI taxonomy): domain Eukaryota; kingdom Metazoa; phylum Chordata; class Mammalia; order Primates; family Cercopithecidae; genus Macaca; species Macaca nemestrina. The sequence goes on along the minus strand of NC_092135.1, from coordinate 77,035,825 downwards.
TGGGATTGATATTGAAAAGATGGCATTTTATTCCCTTGAAAGAATATTATTCATAGTCTATACTTATGTTATCTCAAGCCACACCTAAACTTGAACAATTGGAAGTAGGCTAAAGTCACCTGAAGTCACCTACATCTGCAATAAAAGAGAACAAATTTCAGCTAGTAACCTAGTAACAGAATTATAGGTGTGTTTCTGGTTGTTCCATTCCAGGATCCCTTACCCTCCCTGATTCCTACATTTCACAACCAGTTGTCACACAATCAGCCTCCTGTTCTACCCATGTCAGCCTAGGAACACCTCTCCCTTTTATGCTTGCTTCAGCTTCTTGTCTGTGTTTCACAGATAGTCCATGTGTCATTTCCTCATCCTTTTAAGATAAAAGAATGTTAGTACTGTATATTCAAAGTTCACATCTACCTTTAACATTTTGGAATTGCTATTTTATTCCACTTTATATTCATATTAAAACTTATTTATATCTCTTTTAGGTATTTTGCTAAATTAAATATTTCCCAAAGTTGTGTGTAATGTTTTCCATAATTATTAATATAATGGTAATCTGTTTATGCCATGTATAGTTTGATAGGTTGGACAGATTTGTCTTTTATACCTTTTCCTGGTAAAATAGATTGATGGTCTCTCTGGATTCACTGCTCGAAGACCTAGGTTCAAATTCTAGTTTTTCCCTGTGTGACTTTGCTTACATCATTTAACTTTCTAGGCTCCACTTTTCTGATCTAAAAAATAAAGAAATTAGCGTGATAATTTCTAAGAAATCTTCCAGCTCTAAAAATATTCTGTGACTCTGAATATAGTATCTTTGAGAGTAGAATAAAATTAATGATTTTATCTGTTAATGTACCAATGTCATAACATTATAAAGAATATTTATTTTGCTTGCCAGCTGTATAGACAAGTGGTGTCCCCAGCCAGCAGTACTCAAGTACATGTATAAATTTTGTGTTTGTGTATGCTTCTGGACCCACGTATTTCCAGTGTTTCATTGTTCGGTTTGTTGCTATTATCTCATAAGTACACATGATATAACCTTTACACCACCAATATATTTTTCTCATCATGTCTTAATGTATTTTATGCCATTTTAAAAAATGTTTTTTCCTGCTGAATTTCCTGCTCACAGATAAACGGTATGATCACAGATAAACTGATATTTACACATAGGCTATCTCATGTAGATTTTTTATGGTAAACTTTTGCTTCTATTTGTATTCACTGCAGTTAATGGATTTGTATTAATCTGAGGTTTTTCTGTGTGTTTGGATTTTTAGAACCGAACAATATTTCGGGAGTCCAAGTGACATGGCTTCTACTGCAGAACACATCAGAGACAGGATGAAACTAGTTAATCTCAAAAGGCAGCAGCTGAGACATCCTGAAATGGTGACCACAGAGAGCTAATAGCTACCAGCTACCTACAGATTTGCAGTTCATAATCCCGCATGTTGTCAACATACTACAGCATTAGCCACCACACTAAGATGCATTTCACAGCCAAAATAAGTCTCATTTCTTTTCATGACACATTTCTCTTTATATGTTAACACCTTGCTATTACCAAGGCATAATTACTTAACATGCTTCGAGGCTGTAGACTCCAAGTATCTTAAAAGAAGGAACTATAAACATTTCACTGAAAACTTGCTTTAAAGCTTTACCTGACCTGTCAGTTTGTAGATAAACAACTGATAATAAGCTTTGAATGGTGCTAATAAGAGTAGGAATTTTCTCTATTAAAAAAAAAAAAAAAAGGTTGCCCTTCCTCCACAGGTGATTTAGTAAATTTAGGCAGTAGTTAAACTCTTATTAGTAAATAGTGGTGTCCTCAAAATTTTACTTTGTAATTCTTCAGAATTGATTATTTTTATTGTGTCAATATGGAGAAAACCTTTCAGATCTTTGATATATCATAGTCATTAAAAGACCTTTTCCTATTTGTATTGATAACGTATTAAAAGTTGTTTGTGCTTAATAAAAGACTTCTTTAAACATCTTATTTAATTTAGTAGTTACATCCTATTTCTAAACATGAGTGCCTTATTTAAAAGGGCATTCTTAGGACTGTGAAGATGGTTTAATATTTGTTTTTTCATGGTGGTTGCATGTGTTTTAGACAGGAAATTCATATGTAAGCATGTATATATAATAAATAAGCATGTTTATCATGAAAAATTATTGTGAACAATTTAGATCTTTAAGAACTTATTAATAATGGAATACTATTTCTAATTTTTCTCTTCTTCAACTTGAAAAATATTCTCAAAATTATTAACTACCCTGAAGATACTTTGTCTTTAGGGGAGGAGGGCTGAGGAAGAAGGCATACACAATTACTTCAGTGTAATCCTTTATATCAGAGTAATCTTTCTGGAACTAAAATAGCAATTGTTAATAAAATTTAGTTTCTCATTATAGTCTAAAAGCAAAATAAATTCTTAAGTAGTCCAGTAACAGAACTGTATGACTCCTTTAGAAATAAAATTTATCATGAAATGCTAGTGCTTTTAAGTTTGTATTAAGTTTAAATGGTGAAATGCATATAATTTAAATTTTGCGTATTTTTATTTCAGAAAATTTTTTAAAAGATTAAAAATTATTTTTTAGGCTTGTAGTTGTTACAAAATTACAAACGAGTTGTATACTGGTTCCTTTTTGAGGTCTACAAACATGTTCATGTATCCTCCGATGCAAAAAAAAAAAAAACAACCCTCCCTCTTAACCTAGATTTTCCAACCTTCTTCACTGACAGACTTCTTGGAGAAATCCACATCCAATGCCCCTACATCCTCATCACTCACTACTCGGCACCTTGTAGTCTGGTTTTACATAGTACTCTACTGAAACTTCTTTTGAAAGTCAACAGTGGCCTCCAGTTACCAAACTGAATGGTTTTTTCTCTGTCTGAATCCCTTACCCTTTTCTCTCTGCAACATTTACACCATTGAGCAACCTTTCCTAGACAGTGTCTCCTTCCTTGAAGATGCTATCCTCTGAAATAACTGTGAGTACAGTCGCATAACCCTAATTTAAGATGTGCCTGCTGAACATGTGCTCTCTCAGATCCTGTCCTCAGAATGCTTTTGGCTCTTCTCTAGGTATCTCATCCTTATGGTTTTAATTTTATACCAGTGTTCTGGATTACATATCTGGTCCAGAAATCTAGACCTGTACTTCTTTTTAATTGCCTACTTGACATTTCAACCTTGATTAAAGATTTACAATATTTATCACCTTTTCCTTCTGGAACAATTTAGGTTAATGGTGCAGCCTTTTTTCCTAGTCAAACATGCCAGGAAATTCAGGGCAAAGTTCAACTGCTCCCTCTTGTCTTATGTGGTCACTGCTTCTGAGAACATCCAGGAAGTTCTTTCTATACTTGATAATCTTCTCAGTCCTTTGGGGCTTTACTGCTATGAGTATGAACTTTTGTGATTATTTATTTCAGTCTTCATGATGGTGCTAGTCACATTCTACAGTTGTTTATGTCTGTACCCACTAAGCTCTTTTGAGGGAAGGAATCTTGTCTTCTCCCATTCCCAGTCTTGCTCATGCATAACAGATGCCCAGTCCTCCTAAATATGAATGGTGTATTATAGGCATTAGTAATAATCCCTGTTATATTGCAGTCTGAAGTATGTTTTAAATATACTTATTTTTTAAAGTTAGAACTGACTTACAAGTGAATCTATTCTTAGATTCTTAGATACTACTTTAGATATTTAGTTATACTCAATAACTGAATATCAATACTCAATATCTGTTTCTTCTACTGAATTTCAGAGTAGTTAGAATGTTTTTCTTAAGACTTTGCTAGAAAGGAACTGGTTTGTTAGTAATTCCACCATCAACTCATAGAGTTATAATTGCCAAATGAGTTAATTTTTATATAACTTAAGCTATCCTACCTACAAAAAGTAAAATAAGGCCGGATTCATAAATGTTATTTGTAAATGGAGTGTTTCACATGAGGTCAAGTCTGATTTTAACATATTGAATGTCGCTCCTCATCTGTAAATTTGCTGCTGCTTTCATATGTGTATCTGTACATACACAGAGTTATGAATGAAAATCCAACAATGCCCTAAAGTGACTTTTTTCCATAGGGTCATAGCTCACTTAAAGTGAACATGTGAAAAAAGTGACTGCAATATGTTTGAAACCACAAGCTGTTTCTTTTGCTTTCTTTTTTTTTTTTTTTTTTTTTTTTTTTTGAGACGGAGTCTCGCTCTGTCACCCAGGCTGGAGTGCAGTGGTGCGATCTCCGCTCAGCCCCATGCAAGCCCCGCCTCCCAGGTTCACACCATTCTCCTGCCTCAGCCTCCCAAGTAGCTGGGACTACAGGTGTGCACCACCATGCCCGGCTAATTTTTTGTATTTTTAGTAGAGACGGGTTTCACTGTGTTAGCCAGGATGGTCTCGATTTCCTGACCTCGTGATCTGCCCACCTCGGCCTCCCAAAGTGCTGGGATTCCAGGCGTGAGCCACCGCGCCCGGCCTCCACAAGCTGTTTCTATGTCATAAATTAACATCAGCTTGCAAATCTCCGTAAGAACCACTCATTTCTAATTGGTATATGTCACAACTTCCCACATTCCTTTAGCCCATCTCAGGGAATTATTGAAATGCTGGCAGGATTAGTTTTATTTTGTTTGGTTTTTTGGGTTTTTTTTTTTTTTGTTTGAGGATTTTTTTTTTCTTTCATCTTATCATTTGTTTGCTCCTGTGTAAACTTAATATTTAATGGCATTTTGGCATCTGTTCTTCACACATGTCTATCCCAGCAGAGTTATGATGCAAAAATGATAACTTCATTTTAGGTCAGATTGGCTTTGTTCCCAGTCCTCATTGTTGGTGACTTTGTTCTGTTCTGGTGACTCATTGGTGATGTTGATGAAACTGCTCAGCCTGCCAGCTGGGATATTGATGGCAGGTGTAGGCTTCATTGCTAGGTAGAAGATTGAATACTTCTCACTTTATAGAAATTTACATTGGCTATTGCTCCCATGTGTTAGCTAGTCTTAACGTGTTTGTTATTTCATTATCTTATTAGCTGACATATGGAGTGGTATTATTATTAGTGTCATACTCCTTAGTATGAGCATGACAATTAAGTTACCTTACTGATAGTGATGAGTAAACCATACTCTCTGATCTAAACCCATTGTTACCAATTATGTGATTATGAAGTTAGCTGAATCTGTCTCACTATGTGGTCTACATTCGAAGAAATAGTCAGAATTCTCTACTATATTGTAAGTTACTTGTCAGTAGAGATTGGGCGTTTTTATGTACTCCTCCCCTTCTCACATCCTATCCAAAATACACAAGGCCATAGTAAAATACTGTTGCTACTAAAAACTAAACATACTGTGGCTGCTAATGTCCTTTACATCTTCAGTACAGGCAGAAACAAGCACCATTAAGTATATTATCAGTAGTGAGATCTGTATGATTAGGATATCTTTTCTTAAGCCCCCAAAGGAAAAATTCTCTAGCATTAAAAACATGGCTGGAACATAACTAAGCAGTTAACCTAATTAGTAGACTTCTTGTTAACTTTCAACCCTAAAAATGAAAAGCTTCAGTTGGGAGTAGAAAATATACTATGCTGGTATATAGAGCAACAAATACCCTGATGAGATGAAGTAGAAACTTAACATTTGACATTATTTGACTTTCATTCATGCTACTGAAAAGTCTAGGTTTAGTTAAGAAGCATAAATAATGGCAATACTTGTAGAGGAAAGACCATACCAGCTAAAACAAGAACTGTAATGAATATAATGGAAAGTGTTTGGAGCTTGAATACTTGGCTTCAAAAATCTGGCTTTGCTATTTACTGTGACCTTGGTTAAAAAAAAAATCTGAGAATTTCTCTGGGACTGTAAAATAGAGAAGTCATACCAATTTCGAGGATAAAATATATAAAGAAGTGTTGAAACCAAAATATCCAGAAATAAACAGAATGGAAAGTATCATTGCTATAATTATCTTTTCAGAATAGAAAATAGAGTATTCTTTTTTCTTTCTGTTGTCTCACATGACAAGCATGGGATGGTGAGGAAATGGCACTTTGCTTATGTTCGCTGCCCCCCCGCCCCATTAGCTCCACCACCCCTTCACCCTCACCTCCAGTTCACTAGTGTGTCAGAATGTACGTTCAGAATTAACACACTGAAGATACAAAAGGTACAGTTGGTAAGCTCATCAGTAAATAATAAGGCTTTGAAATCTGACAAATTAGCTGTTTTTATAGGAAGATAATAGACCAGCAAGATGGAAGACAAGTGGTGAGTATCATGTTTTGAGGTTGACAGGGTGTGATGTAACCCCATTAATAGACACAAGTAAAAGCACGTCATACTAGGAGTTAGTATTAGTGAGCAAGCACCAACCAGTAGAAACAACAAGAGCATAAATCTGTTATTTATGAAGTATCCCAATAATGAGGTTAAAAAAAAAAAACCCAACAACAAAACATGACAAGACCACAATTAGTGCTGGTTATGCTTAAGAGCAGTCTCTTGGTAAACTCAGGCAGTGATGAACAGAAAATGGCCAACTGATACTATAATAGAGGCACAGAACTAAGGACACTCCATGAGCTGGCATAAATACAGGGGAGTCTAAGACTGAAAAACATTCGTGGGTATGACACTTAATATGACTCAACATTACTGCAGAATTTTAAAGCAAACATGAAAGCTTGAGAATAAACACTCGTTCCTGTACTTCAAGAAAAAGCAGAACCTGTACTAGAACATGAAGAACTTAGAGATCAAAAGACAGCCAGAACTATGATGAAATATTTTGAAAGCAGTGGGCACATTTTTTAAAGATTTTTTTTTAGAACTTTATGAGGCTATATATAATTCCTATATATAATTTTATAGGAATTCTTAACTGAAAATAGTTATCAACTGCTAGTTATCAGGAACAGTGTTATTAGGGATTTTAAGTTAGGCATGTAGAAAACTTTCTGACAAAAGGGCTATTGAACTCAAGCCAGTTTCCAGTGAATCTCCAGGAGGCACCTTAGAAGTCTTTACGAGCTGAATATCATGTCTTTAGAGGGTCCAAATGCATCTCTCTTGGGGGAAAAATGAGAGATGACTGGATGCCTTTCCACTCAGAACACAGTAGCTCACTCATTATTTATGACCAAGCCTCATGTCTTTTCTATTACAGTTACAGATTCTTTTTTAGTCTGGAAAAATAAAATTTCTGTGTTTGGTTTTTCTCTTAGGAATGTTTTCTCATCTGAACTCTTATCTTTATGGCCAACAAATTTGCTCAGAACATATCAAAATATATCTATTAGGTTTTGTAAAGGTGTGAGAGGATCGAAATACCACTTTGACAATTACAAACCAGAGTAGATTTGAGTACTGATTGCTCACATCACACTTAGAAATAGTCTCAGAAGCCTTTAAGAGAAACTTACTTATCAATGGACACTTAGAAGAATTTGATGATTATACTGTCCTAACATCAATAATGAAATTCTCAGCAGCATTATTTGGTAAACATTGCACCCTATATGTTTACCCAACATTTTGTTATGAAAATTATCAGGTACACTAAAAAGTTAAAATGTTTAGTGTACTCACTAGATGCTAATTAGCATTACCTGTGCTTGCTTTGTCATATCCATCAGTTCATATTATTTGATGCATTTTAAACTGCATATCATTAACTAGAGTTCATTGTTGGCTTTTTTTACATAAGATTAGCATACAATGAAGTGCATAGAACATACATGTTCACTGAGGTTTGGCAAATGCATATACTGCCATGGAAATAGGAAACAATATCACCACCCTAGAAAGTTTCCACATGGCCCTTTCCAGTCAATTCCTGTCCCTACTTGACCCTCAAAGGCAACCACTGTTCCTTTTCCTACCATAAGATTTTCTGTTGTAAAAGTTTATATAAATTTATATGTAGATTCACACAACATGTATACTTTTCTACAAGGCTTCATTTTTTTATTGCTGTTCTTTTTTATTGCTGAGTAGTATTCCACTGTATGACAATATTACAGTTTATTTAATTTCCTATTATTGATAGATACCTGGACTGTTTCCAGAATTGGCCATTATAAATAAAGCTGCTATGACCATTCTTATATAAGTCTTTGTGAACATAGGTTTTCATTTCTTTGCAGTCAATTCCTTGGATTAGAATTGCTGGGTCACAGGGTAGTTTTAAAGAAACTGTCATACCTTTTTCCAGTTCAGTTTTTATTGTGCCCTGTATTTTGTATTTTGATGTGCATAAAGGTGTAAACTATTTTTATGATCCATATTGAATATTAGAAGAAGCGAGTTTGGAATAACAATAGCATTATACATGGTCGAGAATGGCAGTTGGAGCTATTTGAGGAAAGCAAAGACCTGTCTGCCCCAAACAGCTCCTCAAGGAGTTCCTATGCCTGAAACTTTAGCAATATTTCACTCCTTGAAAGGTTAAAGCCCAACCATGGTGATATGTTAGCTAGAAGAAACAGCACTTGTTTGTTTATGTTACTAACTTTCACCACCCGTTTTCAGTAGGTAAAGTAAAACTGATCATTGAACAGAAAAGGTTATTTTGTGATGAGGTTGAGGGAGTAGTGGAAAGCATGTATTGCTAGTAAGTCCCAGGTACAGCAATGTGAGAGAGAGTCACCTGGGCAGGGAAGTCCCGCAAATGGTGGTCAGAAGAGCAGAAAACGGGGTGGGAAAAATTCTACCTCACAGTTTTGCATAGGGGATAGCTATGCTCTTACGGCACATTTTAGCCTTTAAAAATATTTTCAATATTGTCTCTTTATTCAGTACCACCCAGCTGTAGTTTTTTCACACTCTGATGACTTTCTTATCCACTCTGTTTTACCTCTCCCAGCTGTTCTATTACACACAGCATTCACCTGTATTAGCCTATAAAATTATAATCATCTGTGTGTTTCTAATGCTCATTTTCAAAAATATGTATGGTTTATTCGATTTTTCCTGTTAAAATTTTAAGGGCTGGGAAATTTGGCTTCTACTGTAAATCCTTATAATGTTCCATATATTGTAAATATGCAATAAAAATGTTAAAACCTATAATGGCAGCAGGTTTTGGTATGTATTTCTTTGATATATTGTCACTTTGGACAATAAGTTTGATTTCTATTAATAAAAATTGTTCATAAAATCTAGGGAGAATTAAGTCACACTGGTATCTATAAGATAATCTGGTGAATTCTGCATCTTTGAATCAATTTGAATTATTTTTTTGTAAAGGTTTAAATTTCTTCTAACAATGTTACCTAAAACCTTTTATTAAATCAAAAATGTAACTTGTATATTCTGAAATAACCTGGAGTCTTAGAAGACAGAAGCTTCTCCTTCCCTCTCCCATGACCCCAACGCCCCCTTCCCACAGGCTTGGCACAGAAGTTCAGTGCTTTCTCTAGATCTTGTGGTGGTGTCAGAAATAGGTTCTCGCCATAATAGACAGTGGTTAAATTTCCTTTGTTCCTACTGAGAAGTCTATTTTTAAGGCATAAAAGATGAATGTGTATTTGGGGATGAAGGAGGCATATTAGAACAAAGCAATATTTAAAGTAAAATCATATGCTATAAACAATAGCAGTTCCAGAATGACTACTAGGGATTTCAGATTGCCAGAGTTTGGAAATTGGCAAGCCCTTATACCTTGTCCAATGAAATTAACTACATTTGAGTGACAGTTCAACATACGAGCAAAAAAAAATATAGAAGAACAATGTACATTTGTTATTAATAGGTATGTTTACACGTTAGAGTATCCACCCATCTCTAGGTTTTCCATTAGATGCTTCATGTATCCAAAAACCTGTTTCAAACCATTGAAGTTATCTTACCATTGTGTTTGGTCAAAATAAAATTGGGAGAAAATGTGAATGAGTAAATAGCAACGCTTGACATTCCTGTCTTTTTAATACATTTTATTCTTGTGTTTAGAACTTTTTCAGAATAGGAGTATCAGCTCCACTAATTGTATACATATACACAAATACTAACAGTTGTGTCCATCTGGGAGTCCTGTATTGATGGCAGTATCAGGCTTTCCTAGAATCTTCTGTTAGAACTGTTAGAACTGGGAACATACTTTCCCATAAAAAAATGATTAAAATGCAATTAGTCTTTTTCAACTACATTATGAGTTAAGCAAGCTACTTTAAGGTGACCTACAAATCTAGCATTAATAATACTACTGTATAAGTTGTTAACAACTGACCTACCAATATATTTTTAGGGTATGTCCCATTCATTAGTTGGAAGCCGCTCTTGTTCTAAGAAAATGTTTAGAACTCAGACCATAAAGATAGTACTGGTACTTAGGACATGAACATAGATTAAGTTTTAAAGGAGGACTATAGTTGCATTGTAGACATGTAGTTAGAACTAGAATATGTGGTCTACACCAATGGTTATCAAACATGAATGTGCCTACAAATCAACTGGAGATGTTATTAAAATGCAGTTTCTGATTCAGTAAATCTAGGGTAGGACCAAAGGTTTTGCATTTTCAATGTTTCTAGCTGCTGCTGATGCTGCCAGTCTGCAGACCACACTTCTGACTGCAAGATTCTAGAATACCTTTTATAAAAACCTCAGTATATAAACTTTTCAGAGGCAACATCTGATCATCCTGCAAATTACCTAATTTCTCTAATTTGAGTAGAAGACTACAGAGATGGCATTTTGGGAATTATATACTTATAGGGACTAGAGAAACCAAATGTATTTATGAAGTTAACACATTCTGAAAGATTAGCACATCCAATCTATGGTAAAAATTATTAGCAAATTCAAAACAGTGAAGCCTGAACTGTCATTTTCCAGTATCTCATCACTGAGGGAAGGTTGTTTTCAAAACTGGAAATAACTAATTCCTTTATGCTTTATTCTTTAAAATTCCATTTAAGAGTAATGTGTAGTTACTATTTTTTACAGTACTCTAGTAAATAGAGAAAAATATTTTTAAAAAACTGCCTATAATTTATCAATACTGAGAACATACAGTTAATATTTGATATATTTTCTTTGTATTTAACCTAACAAGATTATGCTAGCATTCAACTTTATTTCCTGCTTTTTACAGCTATATCATTAAAAAGTTATTCAACTTTTTTCCCAGTTTAAGTCAATAGCTGTGTAATATTCAATAATATGTAAATACCATGATTTAACTATTACACTCTTAGGTAAAACATTTAGTTTCTTTCTTTCTCTTTCTTTCTTAATGGTACTATAAGTAATGCTGCAATGAACATCCTTGCTCTTAACTTTTTGACAGCATCTCTCCTTGGGATTGATTCCTGAAAGTAGAAATCTTGGATTGGAATGTATCCATATTTTGAGGCTTTTAATAGATATGGCCAAATTGCTTTCCAGAAGGTTAGGTAGATGTATGTGTCTGTTAACAGTTACACATACATCGTGTATATGGCACTGTTTCCTGTCTCATGGCACTATTTCCAGCATGAAGTGTTGTTCTTCTTAAAGTCTTTACAAATCTTTGAGAAATTCAGTTCACTGTACATTTCTTTAACCACCAGTGAGGCTAAAACAAATTTAGTGATTTATTATTATCCATTGTGTTTCCCTTCTGGTGACTTGTCTGTTACTGTTTTTGCATACTTTTCCTTTGGAGTTAGCATTTTTTCTTACTTGTTTGAAGAGGTTTTTGTTTTTTTGTTTTTTTAAATAAGGCTAATAATCCATCATATTTGAACAAGTATTTTTCCTAGTTTGCTATTTATTCTGTCTTTATGAAGTTTGGTGATGTTATCGTGCTCATATTTATGGTGAAATTTATTAACAGATTGTCTTCTTGATATTTTCTTTTCTTTTTTCTTTTTTTTTTTTTGAGACAGAGTCTGGCTCTGTCGCCCAGGCTGGAGTGCAATGGCGTGATCTCAGCTCACTGCAAGCTCCGCCTCCCGGGTTTACGCCATTCTCCTGCCTCAGCCTCCCGAGTAGCTGGGACTACAGGCGCCCACCACCATGCCCGGCTAGGTTTTTTTTGTATTTTTTTAGTAGAGACAGGGTTTCACCGTGTTAGCCAGGATGGTCTCGATCTCCTGACCTCGTGATCCGCCCGTCTTGGCCTCCCAAAGTGCTGGGATTACAGGCTTGAGCCACTGCGCCCAGCCTTGATATTTTCATATTGCCTTAATGACTAGAAAATCTTTCCTCAGCTTAAATTTTGTTTCTCCTGTGCAGTTTTTTATTACTCTAAACTCCTACATTCATAAAAAATGTTGGTGCCTTGTGTGAGGTAGTAATATGGTACATTTTTCCACATATCAAATGTTCTCAACATAACTTATTGGATAATCTATCCCTCCTATTGATTTCTGATACTCCTTTGAAAATATATAGAGTTGAGTTCTTAAGTCTTCTGGGGCTACTTCTGGGCTAGCTATTCTGTCCTGTTGATCAGTGTGTTTATAATTTTGCCTATACCACACTGCTTTTAGTATTGCTTTAAAAATAAGACAAACAAAAAATAAACAGTTCTTTTTTGTAGCATTGCAGAGAAACAGCTTTTCCTACTGAAAGAATTTTTTTTTTTTTTTTTTTTTTTTTTTTTTTTGGTAGCATGGTGAGTATAGATGCCAGCAAATTTATGTGAGTGAAGAAAAAGTTTATATGCTTAGAGGTATTTTAGTCAAAACAAGAAAGGAAGTGAAGAAGTAGTAGCTGTGTAGCAGAGAGAGAACAACCTGTGCAGAATGCAGAGAGGAAAAAGTACAACAGAAAAGATCAAATAGCAAGAGAACAGCACAAAATAGAAGGGAAGCAAAAAAATTGGAGAAACAACTGAAGATTTGTGAAAAGAATGGAATAGTAATGATTATAGTATTACATTTACTGAGTATGTTTACAGACATATAAGTGTATTTACAGTAGTATATTTGAATATAACATGCAAAAACACACAATAAGGCCTGACCCATGAGATCAACAAAGACATACAAAACCAGAATGATGTATCAACATTAATGACAAGAAATAGACGGAGACAGAAACCCAGGTGCTCACACTAACAAAATGCAACAGATTCTGTTGTAGTTGGATTGATGGTCGAAAGAATTCACAAGTACAAGGCTCACATGACCTACCCTGAAACTAGTAATACATGTTTAATTTTCAGTTTGGTAAAATCATTTATCATTGTTCCAATAGTTACTCAAAATCAGATTTACTTTAGACACCATGACACAGAAAACAGAATACAGGCTTTGGGGTTTCATGCTTTAGAGCCAGTGGTTCAGAATTCTGTTTTTGGTGTTAGGTTGGCATGGGTTAAGCCATATTAACCTTGTGATTTTGGATGTTATTTAACGTTTCTAGGTCAGTGTCCTCAATAAAATGGCATTAATACAGAAAATACTTCAGTGTTTCTCTAGTAATTAAGTGACATTATGTAAAATAAATCTTCAGCAGGGTATCTGGCACATGATCAGTGCCCTATATTGATATTATTTTCTCTGAGCTTCCTAGACAACAAGCTCCTGAGGGCAGGGATCGCATTTGTCTTCTTGCCTGATGTTTTTTTGGTGCTTAAGTCAATATCTGGTACATCAAAAGTGCTCAGCAAGTATTTGTTGAAAAAGAAAATGATAATTTGCATGGCATTTAAAATGTGAGGCAGGTGGAGTGGGTAGAGCAAGACGGTGGAATAGAAGTCATCACCAATTGTTCCCCCTCAAGCCCCCTGCAAGAACATTGATTTTAAAACTATCTACACACGCACACACAAAGCACCTTCATAAGAACCACAAATCAGATGAGCACTCACAGTAAGTACCTGCTTTTAACTTCATATCGCTAAAAAAGGCAATGAAGAGGTAGAATGATCAGTCTTGGATTACTGACACCACCTCCTCCTCCATCCCCTGAAAGTGGCGGTAAGATGAAGAGAACCTTGTGCCTTCTGTGCCCTGGGAAGAAGGAAAGCACAGCAATTGTGAGGTATTGAACTCAGTGCTGCTGCGTTATAGCAGAAAGCAAAACCAGACCCAACTCAGCTGATGCTCACCCGAGTGTGCATTTAAACCAGTCCTAGCCAGAGGGGAGTCGCAGATCCCAGAGGTTGGAACTTGAGTTCCTGCAAACCTCATCATTGTAAGCTAAAGGGCTTTGGGGTCCCATATGAACTTGAAAGGCTGTCTAGGCCACAAGGACTGCAAAATATAAATGAGTCCTAGGTTTAAACTGGGCCCAGAGCCAGTGGCGTGGGGGGACATGGGACATACTGAGACACCAGCTGGGCTGACTAAGGGAGTGCTAGCATCACCCCTTCCCTAACTCCAGGCAACGCCAAAAGAGAACCCCTTCTTCCACTTGAAAAGAGAAGATGGAAGAGTGGGGCAGGTTTTGTATTGCATCTTAAATACCAGCTCAGCCACAGGAGGATAGGGCACCAAAGTCATAAGAACCCTATTCCAGGCCCTACCTCCTGGACATTTCTAGACACACCCTGGACCAGAAGGGAACCACTCACTGCCTTGAAGGGAAGGACCCAGTACTGGCAGGTTTATTACCCGGTAACTGAATAGCCCTCGAGCCCTGAATAACCAGCAGCAATACCCAGATACTAAGTCAAGGGCCTTGGGTGAGACAGAGACTTACCAGCCACAAATGAGTCTCAGCATATTCCTAACTGTGGTGTCTAAAGGGTGAGGCTCCTGATTGAGAAAGCAGAGGGAAAAGTAAAGGGGACTTTGTCTTGCACCTTAGATACCAGCTCAGCCATAGCAGGTTAGAGCACCAAACAGGCTCTTGGGGCCCCCAATTCTAGGACTTAGGTCTTGGATGGCATTTCTGGACCTGCCCTGGGCCAGAGGAGAGCCCATTGCTCTGAAAGGTGAATCCCGGGCCAGGCAGCACTCACAAGCTGACTGAAGAGCCCTTGGGCCTTAGGAGAACACCAGTGGTAGTCTGGCACTACTCCCCATGGGCCTGTTCCTCAACACACAGATCATTCTCAAGCATAGACCATATGTTAGGTCACGTAACAAGCCTTAAAATATCCTCCCAAAATTAAAATAATATCAAGCATCTTCTCTGACCAAAATGGAATAGGTGGCAATGGCCACCAGGTGAGGCTCCTCTGCCTTTGGAAAGGGGAGGGAAGAATGAGAAGGAAAGCCTCTTGTGGTTTGAGTGTCAGCTCAGCTGTAGTACAATAAAATACCAGGTGGACTTCTAAGGTTTTTGACTCTAGACTTGGCTCCTGGATGGCATCTCTGGACCCACCTGGGAGTCTGGGGGAACTCACCACCCTCAATGAAAGAACAGCATAGGTGTGACTGGCCTTGGCACCTGCTGATTATAGAGCCCCAGGGCTTTGGGCGAACATAGGCGGTAGCCAGGAAGTGGTTACAGAAGACTTTGCGTAATGCCCAGTGCTGTGCTGGCTTCAGGTCTGAACTAGCAGAATCCTAGGGGTGGTGGCCACCAGGGTGCTTGTGTCACTCCACACCCCAGCTTCAGGTGGCTCAGGGCAGAAAGAGACTCTATTTGTTTCGGAGAAAGTAAGGGAAGAGAACAAGAGTTTCTGCCTGGTAATCCAGAGAATTATTTATCTTGGCCAAGACCATCAAGGTGGTAACTCTATGAGTCTGCAAGAACCACAGCACTGCTGGGTTTGGGGTCTGCCCTAAAGCGGATACAGATCAGAACACCCAAGCCTTTTAAAATACCTGGAAAACCTTCCCAAAAACGATAGTGCAAACAAGCCCAGACTGAGAAGACTACAAAAAACAAAACAAAACAAAAAAAGTAACTTTTCAATGCCCAGACACAGATGTACATCTACAAGTATCAAGATGACCCAGGAAAACATGACCTCACCAAATGAACTAAATAATGCACCAGGGGCCAATCCTGGAGAAACAGAGATATGTGACATTTTAGATGTTGAAGTCAAAATAGCTGTTTTGAGGAAACTCACATAAAGACAACACAGAGAATTCAGAATTCTATCAGATAAAGGAACAAAGAGATGGAAATAATTTAAAAGAATCAAGGAGAAATTCTGGAGCTGGCAAATGCATTTGGCATAGTGAAGAATGCATCATAGTCTTTTAACAGCGAAATTGATCAAGCAGAAGAAAGAATGAGTGAGCTTGAACACAGGCAATTTGAAAATACACAGTCAGGGGAGACAAAATAAAAAATAATACAAACCAATGAAACACACATATTTTAGAAAACAGCTTCAAAGGGGGAAATCTAAGAGTTATTGGCCTTAAAGAAGAAGTAGAATGTCTATTCAAAGGGATAACTACAGAGAACTTTACAAACCTAGAGAAAGACATCAATATCCAAGTACAAGAAAGTTATAGAACACTAAACAGATTTGACCCAAAGTAGATTACCTCAAGGTATTTAATAAACAAACTCCCAAAGATAGAGGATAAAGAAAGGATACTAAAAGCCACAAGAGAAAAGAAACAAATTGCTCCAATACATCTGGCAGCAGACTTTTCAGTAGAAACCTTATAAGCCAGGAGAGAGTAGCATGACATATATAAATTGCTGAAGGAAAATATTTTTAAACCTAGAATAGTACATCAGGTGAAATAATCTTTCAAACATGAAGGAGAAATAAAGACTTTCCCAGACCAAAAAAAAAAAAAAAAAAAAAAAAAGGAGAGAGATTTTTATCATCACTAGAGCTGTCCTATAAGAAATGCTAAAGGGAGTTTTATAATCATAAAGAAAAGGACAAAAAGGAGCAAGAAGAAATAATCTGAAGGTACAAAACTCAGTGGTAATAGGAAGTACAAAGAAAAGCAAAGAATAATATAACAGGGTAACTGTGGTGTGTAAACTGCTATTAAGTAGAAAGACTAAACAATGAACCAATGAAAAAAATAGTAACAACTAATTTTTACAATGTAGACAGTACAATAAGATACAAATAGTAACAACAAAAAATTTAAAAGCAAGGGGATTATTAAGGTATACAGTCTTAATTAGTTTTCTTTTTGATTGCTTGCATGTTTGTTTGTTTATGCAAACAGTGTTGTTATCAGGTGATCTCAAACCAAAAATCATACAATGTATACAGAAAAAATAAGCAAGAAATTAAATCATATAACCAGAGAAAATTATCTTCACTAAAAGGAGGACAGGAAGGAAAGAAGGAAGACAAGACCACAAAGCAACCAGAAAACAAACAAAATAGTAGAAGTACATCGTTATTTATCAACAATAACATTGAATGTAAGTGGACTAAACTCTCCAATAAAAAGACAGAGTTTTGGACACAAAAAGCCAAAAAACATGACCTATTAATCTATTTTCTACAAGAAACATATTTCAACTATAAAGACACACATAAACTGAAGATAAACGGATAGAAAAAGATATTCCATGCCAATGGAAACCAATAAAGAACAGTAGTAGCTATAATTATATCAGACAAAATAGATTTCAAAACAAAAACTGTAAGAAAAGACAAAGAAGGTTATTATATAATGATAAATGGGTCAGTTCAGCAAGAGGATATAACAATTTTAAATATACATGGGCCCAACCCTGAAACACTCAGATATACAAAGCAAATATTATTGAGCTAAAGAGAGAGACTCCAATACAATAATAGCTGGAGACTTCAACACCCCACTTTCAGCATTGGACAGGTATTCCAAATAGAAAATCAACAAAGAAACATCAGACTTAAAATGCACTATAGACCAAATGAATCTGATAGATATTTATAGAACATTTCATCTAATGACTATAGAGTACATATCCTTTTCCTCAGCACATGGATCATTCTCAAGGATAGACCATATATTAGGTCACATAACAAGCCTTAAAATATCCCCCCCAAATTAAAATAATATCAAGCATTTTCTCTGACCACAATGGAATAAAACTACAAATCAATCATAAGAGGGATTTTGGAAACTATACAAGTACATGGAAATTAAACAATATGCTCCTGAATGACCAGTGGGTCAAGGAAGAAATTAAGAAAGAAATTGAAAATTTTTTTGAAACAAATGATAATGAAACACAATATGCCAAAACTTATGGGATACAGCAAAAGCACTTCTAAGAAGGAAGTTTATAGCTATAAGTGCCTACATCAAAAAAATAACAAAAAGTTCAAATAAAAAACCTAACATAGGATTTTAAAGAACTAGAAAAGCAAGAGCAAATTAAACCCAAAATTAGTAGAAGAAAAGAAATAAAGGTCAGAGCATAAATAAATAAATTTGAAATTAAGAAAATAACAAAAGATGAATGAAATATAAAGTTGATTTTTTGAAAAGTTAAACAAAATTGACAAACCTCTAGTCAGACTAAAAAAAAAAAAAAAAAAAAGAGAGAGAGAGAGAAGATCCAAATAAATAACATCAGAGATGAAAAAGGAGACATTACAACTGATACTGCAGAAATTCAAAGGGTCATTAGTGGCTACAAGGAGCAACTACATGCCAATAAATGGGAAAATCTATAAGAAATAGACAAATTCCTAGACACATGCAAACTACCAAGGTTGAACCATAAGAAAATTTAAAACCTAAACAGACCTCTGACAAGTAATGAGATTGAAGTCGTAATAAAAAGTCTCCCAGTAAAGAAAACCCTGGGTCCTGATGACTTCACTACTGAATTTTACCAAATATTTAAAGAATAACTAATATCAATTCTACTCAAACTATTCTGAAAAACAGAGTAGGAGGGAATACTTTGAAACTTATTCTACAAGGCCAGTATTACACTGACACCAAAACCAGACAAAGACACATCAAAAAAGGAGAAAACTACAGGCCAATATCTCTAATGAATATTGATACAAAAACTTCAACAAGATACTAACAAACCAAATTCAACAGTACATTTAAAAGATTATTCATTGGCCAGGCACAGTGGCTCACACCCGTAATCCCAGCACTTTGGGAGGCCGAGGTGGGAGGATCATGAGGTTAGGAGATGGAGACCATCCTGGCTAACATGGTGAAATCCCGTCTCTGCTAAAAATACAAAAAATTAGGCGGGCGTGGTGGCGGGTGCCTGTCATCCCAGCTACTTGGGAAGCTGAGGCAGGAGAATGGTGTGAACCCAGGAGGTGGAGTTGCAGTGAGCCGACATCGTGCTTCTGTACTCCAGCCAGGGTGACAGAGCAACACTCCATCTCAAAAACAAACAAAACAAAACAAAAAAATTATTCATCAAGACCAAGTGGTATTTATTGCTAGTTTGCAAGAATGGTTCAACATATGCAAATCAACCAATGTGATACATTATATCAACAGAATGAAGGACTATAACCATATGATCATTTCAATGGATGCTGGAAAAGCATGTGATAAAATTTAGCATCCTTTCATGATAACAACTCTCAGAAAACTGGATACAGAAGGAACATACCTCAACATAATAAAAGTCATACATGGCAGACCCACAGGTAGTATCATACTGAAGGGGTAAAAATTTGAAAGCCTTTCCTCTAATATCTGGAACACGACAAGGATGGCTTTCACTGCTGTTATTCAACATAGTACTGAAAGTCCTAGCTGGAGCAATAAGGTAAGAGAAAGATATAAAGGCCATCCAAATTAGAAACAAAGAAGTCAGATTTGCAAATGATATATTATATTTAGAAAAACCTAAAGACTCCACAAAAAATCTATTAAAACTGATAAAAAAAAATTTAGTCAAGTTGCAGGATACAAAATCAACATACATAGAATTTCTATATGTTAACAGAAACTGAAACTAAAGAAACTGAAAAATAAAAAGTAGTCCCATTTACAATAACCATGAATAAAATTAAATATGTAGGAATTAACTGAAGGAGTTAAAGATCTCTATAATGAAACCTAGAAAACACCGATTAAAGAAATTCGGGCGGGGACACCATAAAACACAAAGATATTCCATGTTCATGAATTGGAAGAATCAATGTTGTTAAAATGTCCATAATACCCCGAGGAGTCTACAGATTCAATGAAATGTCTATCAAAATACCAATGATATTCTTCACAGAAACAGAAAAAAACTATGCTAAAATGTATATGGAACCACAAAAGATCCAGAATAACCAAAGTCATCCTAAGCAAAAAGAACAAAACTGGAGGAATCACATTACCTGACTTCAAATTATACTACAGAGCTATTGTAACCAAAACAGCATAGTAATGGCATAAAAACAGGCACATAGACAAATGAAACAGAATAGAGAACCCAGAAATAAATCCACACACCTACAGTGAACTCATTTTCAACAAGGTGCCAAGAACATACATTGGGAAAAAGATTCTTCAACAAATGGTTCTGGGAAAACTGGATATCCGCATGCAGAAGAAGGAAACTAGTCCCCTATCTCTTGTCATACACAAAAATCAAATCAAAGTGGATTAAAGACTTAAACCTAAGACATCAAATTATGAAACTAACACAAGAAAACATTGAGGAAACTCTCCAGGCCATCAGTCTGGGCAAAGATTTCTTAAGTAATATCCAACAAACATAGGCAACCAAAGCAAAAATGGGCCAATGGAATAGCATCAAGTTAGAAAGCTTCTCTGTACAGCAAAAGAAACAATCAACAAAGTAAAGATAAAACCCACAGAATGGGAGAAAATATTAGAAAACTACTCATCTGACAAGGGATTAATAACTAGAACATATAAGAAACTCAATTCTACAGGAAAAAATCTAAAAATCTGATTAAAAATGGGGAAAACACTTGAATAGACATTTCTCAAAAGAGGACTTACAAATGGCAAACAGGAGTATGAAAAGGTGTTCAACATCATTGATCACCAGAGAAATGCAAATCAAAATCACAATGAGATATCATCTTATCTGAGATAAAATGGCTTATATCCAAAAGACAGGCAATAACAAATGCTGGCAAAGATGTAGAGAAAAGGGAATCCTCATACACTGTTGGTGGGAATGTAAATTAGTACAACCACTATGGAAAACAGTTTGGAGGCTCCTCCAAAAAGTAAAAGTAGAGCTACTACGTGATTCAACAATCACACTGTTAGTTATATACCCATAAGAAAGGAAATCAGTATATCAAAAAGATATGTACACTCATGTTTATTGCAGCTTTTGTCACAACAGCCAAGATTTGGAAGCAACGTAAGTGTCTGTCGACAGATGAATGGATAAGAAAAATGTGATACTTAAACATAACGGAGTACTATTTAGCCATAAAAAAGATTGAGATTCAGTCATTTGCAACAACATGGACAGAACTGGGGTCACTATGTTAAGTGCAATAAGCAAGGCACAGACAGACAAACATCACATGTTGTCACTTGTTTGTGGGGTCTAAAAATCAAAACAATTGAAACTATGGAGATAGAGAGTAGAAGGATGGTTATATGGTCTGGCTGTGTCCTCACCCAAATTTCATTTTGAATTGTAGTTCCCATAATCCCCATGTGTCGTGGAAGAGACCCAGTGGGAGGGAGTTGAATCATGGGGGCAGTTATCCTCAGGTTGTTCTCATAATAGTGAGTGAGTTCTCATGAGATCTGATGGTTTTATAAGGGACCTTGCCCGCCTTTGCTCAGAATTTCTCCTTGCTCCAGGAATGTGAAGAAGGATGTTTGCTTCCCTTTCCACCACGATTGCAAGTTTCCTGAGGCCTCCCCAGCCATGCTGAACTGTGAGTCAATTAAACTTTTTTCCTTTATACATTACCCAGTCTCAGGTATGTCTTTATTAGCAGCATGAGAAAGGACTAATGCAGTAAATTGTTACCAGGTAGTGAGGTGCTGCTGTAAATATATCTGAAAATGTGGAAGCAACTTTGAAACTGAGTAATAGGCAGAGGTTGGAAAGTTTGGAGGGCCCAGAAGAAAACAGGAAAATGTGGGAAGTTTGAAATTTCCTAGAGACTTATTGAATGGCTTTTACCAAAATGCTGACAGTGATATGAACAATAAAGTCCAGGCTGAGGTGGTCTCAGATGGAGATTAGGAACCTGTTGGGAACTGGAGCAAAGGTCACTCAAGAGACTGGTGGAATTTTGTCCCTGCCCTAGAGATCTGTGGAACTTTAAACTTGAGAGAGACGATTTAGGGTATTTAGTGGAAGAAATTTCTAAGCAGCAAAGCATTCAGTAGGTGACAGAGCATAAAGTTAGGAAAATTTGCAGCCTGACAGTGCAGTAGAAAAGGAAAATTCATGTTCTGGGAAGAAATTAAAGCCTGCTGCAAAAATTTGCATATGTAACCAGCAGCCAAATGCTAATCACCAAGACAATGGGGAAAATGTTTCCAGGGCCTGTCAGAGACCTTCTCAGCAGCCCCTCTCAACACAAGCCTGAAGGCTTAGAAGGGAAAAAAGGTTGTGTGGGCAGGGCCCAGGGTCCCCCTGCTGTGTCCAGCCTCAGGAAATTGTGTTCTGTGCCCCAGCTGCTTCAGCTCCAGCCATGGCTAAAGGGACCAAGTTACAGCTTGGGCCACGGCTTCAGAGGGTGCAAGCCCCAAGCCTTGGCAGCTTTCATGTGGTATTAGTCCTGCAGGTACACAGAAGACAAGAATTAAGGTTTGAGAACTTCCACATAGATTTCAGAGGATGTATAGAAATGCCTGGATGTCCAGGCAGAGGTGTACTACAGGGGCAGTGCCCTCATGGAGAGCCTCTGCTAGTGCAGTGCCAAAGGGAAATGTGGGATTGGAGCCCCCACACAGAATCCCCATTGGGGCGCTGCCTAGTAGAGCTGTGAGAAGAGGGCCATCACCCTCCAGACCCCAGAATGGAAGATCCACCGACAGCTTGCACAGTGCACATGGAAAAGCTGCAGACACTCAATGCCAGCCATGAAAGCAGCTGGGAGGGGAGCTGTACCCTGAAAAGCTGCAAGGGTGGAGCTGCCCAAGACCATGGGAACCCACCTCTTGCATCAGCATGACCTGGATGTGAAACATGAAGTCAAAGAAGATCGTTTCAGAGCTTTAAGATTTGACTGCCCTGCTGGATTTCAGACTTGCATGGGGCCTATAGCCCCTTGGTTTTGGCCGATTTCTCCCATTTGGAATGGCTGTATTTACCAAATGCCTGTACCCGCATTGTAGCTAGGAAGTAACTAACTTGCTTTTGATTTTACAGGCTCATAGGTGGAGAACAGACTTGCCTTGTTTCAGATGAGACTTTGGACTTGAACTTTTAGGTTAATACTGGAATGAGTTAACACTTTGGAGGATGATTGGGAAGGCATGATTGTGTTTTGAAATGTGAGGACATGAGATTTGGGAGGGGCCAGGGGCTGATTGGTATGGTTGGCTGTGTCCCCACCCAAATCTTATCTTGTAGTTCCCACAGTCCCCACATGTCATAGGAGGGACACAGTGGGAAGTAATTGAATCATGGGGTTGGTTACCTCCAAGCTGCTATTTCTGTGATAGTGAGTGAGTTCCCACAAGATTTATTGGTTTTAGAAGGGGCTTTCCCCTGTTTTGCGCAACACTTCTCCTGGCCGCTGCCATGTGAAGAAGGATGTGTTTGTTTCCCCTTCTGCTATGTTTGTAAGTTTCCTGAGGCTTCCCCAGCCATGCTGAACTGTGAGTCAATTAAACCTCTTTCCTTTATACATTACCCAATCTTGGGTATGTCCTTATTAGCAGTGTGAGAACAGACTAATACAGATGGTTACGAGGCTAGGAATGGTAGTGGTGGGGTGGGGGTTTAAGAGGTGAGGATGGTTAATCGATACAAAAAAATAGAGTAAATGAATAAGGCCTAGTATTTGATAGCACAATAGGGTAACTATAGTCGATAATAATTTAGTTTTACATTTAAAATAACTAAAAGAATATAATTAATTTTTTTATTATACTTTAAGTTCTGGGGTACATGTTCAGAATGTGCAGTTTTGTTACATAGGTATACACTTGCCATGGTGGTTTGCTGCACCCATCAACCCATCATCTACATTAGGTATTTTTCCTAATGCTATCCTTCCCCTAGCCCCTGATCCCCATAGGCCCCAGTGTGTGATGTTCACCTCCCTGTGTCCATGTGTTCTCATTGTTCAACTCCCACTTATGAGTGAGAACATGCAGTGTTTGGTTTTCTGTTCCCGTGTTAGTTTGCTGAGAATGACGGTTTCCAGATTAATCCATGTCCCTGCAAAGGACATGAACTCATCCTTTTTTATGGCTGCATAGCATTCCATGGTATATAAGTGCCACATTTTCTTTATCCAGTCTATTATTCATGGACATTTGGGTTGGTTCCAAGTCTTGCTATTGTGAATAATGCTGCAATAAACATACATGTGCGTGTGTCTTTATAGTAGAATGATTTATAATCCTTTGGGTATATACCCAGTAATGGGATCACTGGGTCAGATGGTATGTCTCATTCTAGATCCCTGAGGAATCACCACACTGCCTTCCACAATAGTTGAACTAATTTGCACTCCCACCAACAGTGTAAAATCATTCCTATTTCTCCGCATCCTCTCAAGAATCTGTTGTTTCCTGACTTTTTAATGATTATCATTCTAACTGGCATGAGATAGTGTCTCATTGTGGTTTTGAATTGAATTTCTCTAATGACCAGTGATGATGAGCTTTTTTTAATAAGTTTCTTGGCCGCATAAATGTCTTCTTTTGAGAAGTGCCTGTTGATATCCTTTGCCCAAAAAGGATATGGGGTTGATGGGGTTGTTTGCATTTTTCTTGTAAATTTGTTTAAGTTCCTTGTAGATTCTGGATGTCAGCCCTTTGTCCGATGGATAGACTGCAAAATTTTTTCCCATTCTGTAGGTTGCCTGTTCACTCTGATGATAGTTTCTTTTGCTGTGCAGAAGCTCTTTAGTTTAATTAGATCCCATTTGTCAATTTTGGCTTTTGTTCCCATTGCTTTTGTCGTTTTAGTCATGAAGTCTTTGCCCATGCCTATGTCCTGAATGGTATTGCCTAGGTTTTCTTCTAGGGTTTTTATGGTTTTAGGTCTTACGTTTAAGTCTTTACTCCACCTTGAGTATGTTGAACCACCCTTGCATCCCAGGGATGAAGCTGACTTGATCTTCGTGGATAAGCATTTGGAGGTGCTGCTGGATTTGGTTGGCCAGTATTTTATTGAGGATTTTTGCATCAATGTTCATTAGGGATATTGGCCTGAAATTTTCTTTTTCTGTCGTGTCTCTGCCAGGTATTGGTATCAGGGTGATGGCTGGCCTCATAAAATGAGTTAGGGAGGATTCCCTCTTTTTCTATTCTTTGGAATAGTTTCAGAAGCAATGGTACCAGCTCCTCTACCTGTGGTAGAATTTGGCTGTGAAAATGTCTGGTCCTGGACTTTTTTTGATCCCTTGGAGAAGAAGAGGCATTCTGGATTTTGGAATTTTCAGCCTTTTTGCACTGTTCTTTCCTCATCTTCACAGATTTATCTACCTTTGGTCTTTGATGTTGGTAACCTTCAGATGGAGTTTTTGTGTAGATGTCCTTTTTGTTGATGTTGATGCTATTCCTTTTTTTTTTTTTTTTTTTTTTGAGACGGAGTCTCGCTCTGTCGCCCAGGCTGGAGTGCAGTGGCGCGATCTCGGCTCACTGCAAGCTCCGCCTCCCGGGTTCACGCCATTCTCCTGCCTCAGCCTCCCGAGTAGCTGGGACTACAGGCGCCCACAACCGCGCCCGGCTAATTTTTTGTATTTTTTTAGTAGAGACGGGGTTTCACCGTGGTCTCGATCTCCTGACCTTGTGATCCGCCCGCCTCGGCCTCCCAAAGTGCTGGGATTACAGGCGTGAGCCACCGCGCCCGGCCGATGCTATTCCTTTCTGTTTGTTAATTTTCCTTGTAATGGTCAGGCCTCTCTGCTGCAGGTCTGCTGGAG
Source organism: Macaca nemestrina (assembly GCF_043159975.1). NCBI lineage: Eukaryota > Metazoa > Chordata > Mammalia > Primates > Cercopithecidae > Macaca > Macaca nemestrina. The sequence continues at coordinate 77,009,953 of NC_092135.1, read as the reverse complement.
TTTGCTAGACATCCACTCCAGACCCTATTTGCCTGGGTATCACCAACAGAGGCTGCAGAACAGCAAAGATTGCTGCCTGTTCCTTCCTCTGGAAGCTTCTTCCCAGAGGGGCACCTGTGAGATGCCAGCCAGAGCTCTACTGTATGAGGTGTCTGTTGGCTCCTGCTGAGAGGTGTCTCCCAGTCAGGAGGCATGGGGGTCAAGGACCCACTTCAGGAGGCAGTCTGTCCCTTAGCAGAGCTCCAGCACTGTGCTGGGAGATCTGCTGCTGTCTTCAGATCTGGCAGGCAGGAACGTTTAAGTCTGCTGAAGCTGTGCCCACGGCAACCCTTTCCCCTAGGTGATCTATCCCAGGGAGATAGGAGTTTTATCTATAAGCCCCTGACTGGGGCTGCTGCTTTTCTGTCAGAAGTGTCCTACCCAGAGAGGAGAAATCTAGAGAGGCAGTCTGGCTACAGCAGCTTTGCCAAGCTGCGGTGGGCTCCACCGGGTTCAAAGCTCCCAGCTTTGAACTGTAAGGGGAAACAGTTTACACTGTAAGGGGAAAACCACCTACTCAAGCCTCAGTAATGGAGGAGGCCCTTCCCTCCACCAAGCTCGAGCATCCCAGGTCAACTTCAGACTGCTGTGCTAGTAGCGAGAATTTCAAGCCCATAGATCTTAGCTTGCTGGGCTCCATGGGGGCAGGATCTGCTGAGCTATACCACTTGGCTCCCTGACTTCAGCCCCCTTTCCAAGAGGAATGAACAGTTTTGTCTCGCTGGCATTCCAGACGCCACTGGGGTAAAAAGAAAAAAAAAACTCCTGCAGCTAGCTCACTGTCTGCCCAAATGGCTGCCCAGTTTTGTGCTTAAAACCCAGGGCCCTGGTGGTATAGGCACCCAAGGGAATCTCCTGGTCTGCGGGTTGCAAAGACCATGGGTAAAGCAAAATATCTGGACTGAATGCACCATCCCTCTTGGCACAGTCCCTCACAGCTTCCCTTAGCTAAGGGATGGAGTTTCCAGACCCCTTGTGCTTCTCGGGTGAGGTGATGCCCCAAGCTGCTTTAGCTCACTCTCTGTGGGCTGCACCCGCTGTCTAACCAGTCCCAGTGAGATGAGCCGGGAACCTCTGCTGGAAATGCAGAAATCACCCACCTTCTGCATTGATCTCGCTGGGAGCTGCAGACCGGAGCCGTTTCTATTCTGCCATCTTGCCCGCCACTCAATGCAATTTTTTATAACACAAAAGATAAATGCTTAAAAGGATGGATACCCCATCTTCCATTATGTGATTGTTATGCATTGCATGTCTGTATCAAAACATGTACCTTGCAAATATATGTGCCTACTATGTACCCACAAAAATTTAAAATTAAAATAAACTCACATATCCCATAAATATATATACCTACTATGTACCCATAAGTATAAAATGAAACATGAATAAAATAAATGAATAAAATAAAATGCCATGCACATTTTTGCTTTTTTTTGTTTTTAGCCAGTTTGATCCTTTTGGGGGGCTTTTTAAAAAGAGATATAAGTATGATGATAGGAGAGGAGAGAGTGGATCAGGCTTACAAGTTTGCTTATTGAGGATCTACTCTCCTCTTGTAAAAACTCTCTTTCTTCTTGTTACTAATCCCCTTTAAATGCAATGTCATGTAGAAGAGGCCAAACTTTATATCAGCATTAAGTAACACATTAGGCCATGTGCCAGCCCCTTAAGTGGGATCTGGTCCATGACCAGGTAAAGGCAGGAGTTATGGGACAGAAGGCAGAGACCATGGCAAGTGGTGAGTGCCCTGGACGAGGAAACCAGGAGGGCACAAGAACTGAACTCCTCTACCGTGAAATTCTCCTTGAACTGTTATTTTTTTTCTGTTTATTTTATTCTGTAAAATTTGTACATCCACAGGTAGTTGTGAGATGGAATTCTGTGGAGAAGTTTATAAAATACAGATTATTCATTATCCTGGAGGATACATTCTGAAATAAAGAGCTTTCTTTCAGTTCTGTGATCTCAAGGTTTTGCTTTTAAAGAATTGAGTTTGAATTCCTGATTGAGTTTGATTGAAATGTGCTTTGGTCTCATCCATTGCACCTCCCCAGCCCTCTTAACAACCATGAAGGAAAAAATGTAGAAAACTGTATGAATAGTGCTATATCCCAGATGTCCTCAAACCCAGCCAGTCTATGGATGCCAGTGGGGAGAGGAGTCCCCCGTTACAGCAATAACTCAAATTTCCTGTTTAACTGTATTATTTGTTCACATGTTCTACCACCTGTTTCACCTGGCACATTTGGTCTGCTCAGCCAAATCCACCTGTGACTTTAGAAGGACTGAGAAGAGCCAAATCACCCACTCCTGGTACCAAAATCTGTATCAATCAGAGCTCTCCAGAGGGACAGAACTATAATAGGATATATGTATATACGAGAGGGAGTTTATTAAGGAGAATTGACTCACACAATCTCAAGATAAAGTCCCATGATAGGCTGTCTGCAAGCCGAGGACAAAGAAGCTAGTGGTGGTTCAATATGAGTCTTAAAGCCTCAGAAGTAGGGATACTGACAGTGTAGCCTTCAGTCTGTGGCTGAAGGCCCGAGACCCCCTGGTAAATCATTGATGTAAGTCAAAGAGTCCAAAGGCCCAAGAACTTGGAGTCCAATGATCAAGGACAGGAAGCATCTAGTACAGCAGAAAGATAGAAGCTGAAAGACTCAGCAAGCCAGCTTCGTCAGTGTTCTCCCACACATTCAAGTTGCAGGGTTCCATTCTTTTCCAATCAATGCCCTCACTTTAACAGCAGACACTTGGCGAGGCTGTGTGTGCACCTTCCATTGCAGGTCCCAGCCACTCACATCATAAGAGCTTATGTTTGATTTTCTGCAATTTCAGCCCTTTGTCTACAGGAGATAAGACTCTCACTCAGGGCAATCTTAGAAGATTTGAGCCTAAATACATGCTTCTGGAGGCAGGAGTTGGAATCCCTGAGCTTATCATTTTCTTTCATCACTTTGTTATGCAAGCTTAGGAGCAACCAACCAACTTCATTACATTCCTTGTTTCTCCACATACAGTCAAAGATACTACGTATAGGGTCACTAAACTCCTTGCTTCTCAAGAGGAGTGAATCAGGAGTGTCAAATGCATTTATTTTGCATAACTGTTCATGCCAAGGACTATTAGTGTTCTCTATACTATTAGAAGTAGAGTCCTTAGCATTTTTGTGTCTAATCAGATTAAGCAGCCAACTCCCAAAACCCCCAAACTGACTAAAGAGATCCATCCTTAAAATTCTGTTCCTCTAGTACCACTCCTGGTACCAACTTTTTGTATTAGTCCATTTTCACACTCTTATGAAGAACTGCCCAAGACTGGGTAATTTATAAAGGAAAGAGGCTTAATTGACTCACAGTTCTGCATGGCTTAGTGGGCCACAGGAAACTCACAATCATGGCGGAAGGGGAAGCAGTCACCTTCTTCACAAGGTGGCAGGAGACAGAAAGCATGTGAAGGAGGAACTGTCAAACACTTTTAAAACCACCAGATGATATCTGATAGTTTTATACCTACATCTAACTTCTTTTACCTTCCGGACAGTCTCAGTAATTATTGCCTTTCATGAGGGTTCTATGACAGAGGTGAGTGATGTAATAACAGAAAGGAAGATTCCCATAGCAAGGGATAGCTATGTGAATGCTGGGGTGAGGCGTTTGGCTTGGAACGAAGATGCAGATCTGAACCAAACCATATTACCCTCACATCTTGTCCATGTCCTTATCAAGCCAGGTAACAAAAGTGATTTTAAAGGTAAGAAGAACTATGACACAAACCCAGAGCAGTTTTATTATAATGATTGCTTTACATCCATGTATAAAACTTGTTCTTGTATTAACATTGCTCGCGTTGATTTGGGGAATTATTTAAAAGGGTTCTTCTCATTTCCAAGGCATTTCAGTTTGCTATATTTCCTAGATGTTGTCATCACATCTTCCTATCAAAATGCTTCACGTGTGTATTTTGTCTTCCCCATTGTGATGGTAGGGTGTAGGGGTTGCTGAAAACAGAGATAATTTTGTACTTCTTTTGTTGTCTTTTAAGGGGTCTTGGTGCAGTGCTCTGAGTCAAAGGACTCTGTTGCAGGTGTTCAACTGTGTAGATTAGCTGAGTGACGAGTATGTGTGGACATTTGTACAAATTTGGATATAGCACTAGGATAGTAGAACTTACTCCCTGTGAGACTGGAGCAAGAAACTAAGAGGGGAGCAGTTGGGGGTCTCGACTTACTGGCTTCATGAACTTGGATAAGTCACTTTACTTCTCTTGCCTCAGCTTTTCAACTCATATGGCAGAGCTAATAGTCTAGAATACAAGCCCAGAGTACAGCATTGTTGAGAGGCTCAACTAGATTAAATGGCTACATGTTTTACAAACTTAAAATGACTGGATGAACTCGGGCCTTGTGTACAGTGGGTGCTCAGCAAACATTGGTAGCGAGGCCATTGGCTCTCCCTGCTAGCAGGAGCTCAAAGCAGGGATGGGCCAGAAGCAGAATCCAAACTTTCCATAATATAGGCTGACTTTGCTTTTGAAGTCCTTCCTTTGAGTGTGGAATTTGTGATAGGAAACGGGTTTGCTTGGAGTGGTGAGGGTTGCGTGGGGTGGGGTGCAGATGATCTGCTACTTTTGTTTCCATTTTGGATTTCCAGGTTTCTGTGAGTTTCTCTCATCTTTTTCCTGTTTTTCCTAAAAGCCTGCATATATGAGTATCTTTTTTCCTGCAGGTGTTTCTAACTTCTTTTTCCTTCCAGACAGTCTCAGTAATTATTGCTTTTCATGTGGGTTCTATGACCGAGGTGAGTGATGTAATAACAGAAAAGAAGATTCCCATAGCAAGGGATAGCTATGTGAATGCTGGTGTGAGGCGTTTTGGCTTGGAATGAAGATGCAGATCTGAAAAACCATATAATATACACACACACACACACACACACACACACACACACACACACACACACGTGTCTTTTAAGGGGTCTTGGTGCAGTGCTCTGAGTCAAAGAGCACTGTGTGTGTGTGTGTGTGTGTGTGTGTGTGTGTGTGTGTGTGTATGTTTTTTGAGACAGACTCTCACTCTGTTGCCCAGGCTGGAGTGCAGTGGCGAGATCTCGGCTCACTGAAATCTCACTGAAGTCTCCATCTCCTAGGTTCAAGTGATTTTTGTGCCACCATGCCCAACTAATTTTTGTACTTTTAGTAGAGACAGGGTTTCACCATGTTGGCTAGGCTGGTCTCGAATTCCTGACTTCAAGTGATCTACCTGCCTCGGCCTTCCAAGGTGCTGGGATTACAGGCATGAGACAGTGCACTTGGTCAGATTTTTTAAAACTCAGTTAAATTGTATAAAAATGATTTACTAAAGTATATTAAAATATGTGTTTTTCACTAAACTGATGCCAATAAACTATCAGTGAATCATCGAACATCACCACTGTACAACAGAGACAGCCCATTATAACATTCCTTAAAACAGTCTCTATAACTTATATATCTATACCCCATATATACATTAATTTCTTCAATCACGTTTTAGTGTTTCTTCATAAAATCTTATATTTTAAAAACTTTCTCTTTTTAACTTTTTACATACTTCCTGCTTCGAATCCATCCACAGGTAATAACCATGCCATTTAGGCTATCTTGCTTTTATTTATTAATAAAACCATGGGTTTTATTAGATCATTATTTCTTCCTTAGCAAGAATGATTGCTGCTTGAGGAAGTGGTGGCTTAGCCTTAGTGTCACTGCTATCTTCCCAAGCCACTGGAATGACTGCTGTTCTCTAGGTCTCTCTGGGGACTACTCTGAGATGGAAAATTCTCAGCCCCAACTGGAATTTAGCCACAGAGAGGAAAAACAAAAGAAATGCAGTTTTCCAAAATCAAGTTGACGAAGACTCCTCCTTTCATTACATATCATCTCCCTGCCTCCTGAAGACTAACTCTTGGGACACTTCTTTGTGTAAAGAGGAATTATAACAGAGAACCCTGCTATGTTGGAGCTTAAGTACACAGCTCAACACAGGTAGGAAGGCAGGTGACTTGAATCCTAAAAAAATAAATTTAGCACATGAAAGCTTTTCAGCAATTAAAAAAAAAATGTTTTCTGGCTTATTGTATACATCTTTCCCATGTAGAATAGAGTTTGCCCAAATCAATAATAGCCATATGTTTACCATTTATTTTAACTTTAGTCTACACATGTATTTGACAGTTTTCTAGATCATGCATAACTCTAACTAGAGACTATTCAAGAAAAATGTCCATAGTAATTTAACAAGTATTGATATTACCTAGCATATCACTTTTGGCGAACCATTGGTTAAAACTAGAGTAAATACAGCCATCTTAGTCTTTTGACCAAGTTAAGTATTCTTTCAATTTGCCCAAGTTTTGTTTTCTTTTCTTTAGCCCTTATAGAAGGGAAACTTGCTAGATATAAAAGTTGCTTGTTTATAATTATTCTACTAGCTCTTAGGGAGAAGCTAAGGATTCATATGTCATTAAACATGTTTAATTGTAAGGAAATCTATGAAAGTCAATACATAGAATAAAACTGCCAATAGGAGTCACAATGTTTTGGACATGTCATTCGTCTTAAGGAAAACCTAAATGTCCATAAAGAAACATCCCAAAGCAGCAATGTGTTGGCATTTGTGGATTAGGTGCTATGGAATTCATTTTACTTCGTGCTCCAGTCTCTTCTTCACAAATAGTTTTTAACAATGTTAAGTCAAATGATGTTATTTCTTGGATGTAAAACCTGCAGTACTTTTCTATCTCAGAATTAAATCCAAAGTCCTTACCTAGGCTTAACAGTAAGATTATCACATAATCCATCATACAAACGGGATTCCTCTGAAAATGAAAAGAACCTTAGGGGCAATCACTCCAGGGCAACAGGTGTAAACCAGAATTGTCCCCAAGCAAACCAGGACCTAGAGGCACCTACCTAGATGGCCCTAGATGAACTAGTCATCCCTCTCTCTCATATCTCATGTTCTATCACTGTCTCCTTCTCTCTGTCCTCAATTAGCTCCAGCCACAACAACCTACTGGATGCTTTTCAAATATAACAAGCATGTCTCAGTTGCCTGGAATGTTCTTCCCCAGGATAGTTGTGCAGGTCTTGCTGTTTTCATTTAATCCAGGATTTCTACTCAAATCTCATTTATTAAAGAGACTTTTTCTGATGCCCTCCTAAACTAGCATCCCTCTTCCTCTGTTCGCTCTCTCCACCTTACTCTGCCTGATTTTTCTTCATAATACTTATTACATCCTGACATAAAATATATGTACTTTTTAATTGTTTGTTTTCTTCCTTTTTTGTGTGAGACAAGGTCTCATTCTGTCACCCAGGGTAGAGTACAGTGCCATGATCCTGACTCACCACAGCCTTGACCTTCCAGACTCAAGCAATCCTCCCACCCCAGACTATAGAGTAGCTGGGACTACAGGCATGCACCACTACGCTCCACTAATTTTTAATTTTTTTGGTAGAAATGGGGATTTCATTATGAAGCCCAGGCTGGTCTGAAACTCCTGGCCCCAAACATCTGTCCCGCCTTGGCCTCCCAAGATGTTGTGATTACAGGCGTGAGCCACTGTACCTGGTCTTTCTTGTCTAACTGGGTATGTCTCCCTCACCAGAAGGCAAGCTCCATCTGAGGATGAATTTTGTTTTGTTTATTACTGTGTGCCTGGCATCTAGAATAGTGCCTGGCACTGAGTACATATTTAATTATACTTGATCAATGAACAAATGAGTGCATGCATGGAAGAATAAGCTGTTGTTTAAAATCGGAGGCATCTTTAAGGGGAAAGAGCAACTTCCATTTACTTTTGGATGGCAGTTAAGTGAGAATGCTTGTATTCTAAGAAATAAGTGAGAAGTATCAGGAGGAGCATTACATGATGTAAAGAATGAGTTGGGGAGAAAATTTTGGCTAACGTGAATGATGAAGGTATTCTAGAAATGGCTCACTGAAATGTTTTTACAACTGATTACAGTGAAATAACTTACTCCCTGGTAATGCATATTTTATGTGTTGATAACATGTTGAATCCATTCAGATTGCCTACCTTGTGTTTTAATTCAACTTAATTTTAAAAACTCATTTCAAATTTTGTGGCAGCCACTAGATTTAGGAAATCCCTTAACAGATGATGTTGCCATCTTTTGAATAAGAATATATACCTATCAGACCATCACCTATGTGCCAGGCATTATCTTTAGTGCTTTTAAGTATTATTTTATTTAGTCTTCTCACCATATTATACGGTGTAGGCATTCCCATTATTCCCAGTTTACAGTGAGGAAACTGAAACATGGAGAGATTGAGGCAGTCTGATTTCAGGGTCCATCAACTTCGTCATATTGTGCAATGTTTTTTTTTTTTTTTATCGTTGTTGCAATCACTATTCATTTATTATTCCCATTAATTTCTGTATTTTGATAGAAATATTTTAATAGAATTTCCTGATTTCCCTGGCAAATTCTAAATGTAACCTTTTGTGATTCAGTCTACTTAAACCACTACCAGTTGTTTTTCTCTTAGCTTTTATGACAGTGTGTTTTTTATCTTGGTTATTTATTTCACTGTTTATGGTCTATCTTTTCTTACTGAAATTTCAGCTTCTTGAGGGTAGGAACTTCTTTGTTTTGCTCACTGCTATATTACCAGTGCAAAAATGCCTGGTATATAGTAAATGCTCAGTAACTGTTGGCTGCATGAATAAATACTGAATGAATGAGTTATATTAATTAGTTGTATCCTTTTACTGTATGACTCATGTGATTCAGTCAACCAATGTTTATAAGCACCAATTCCATGCCTAGCACCATGTTCCATATATGGACTTAAATGTCAAATCTTCTTCCAAGCACTTCATGTAAAGCAACTCTTAATCTCTACGGTAACTCTATGAGGTGATCTGCAAAGGTCCAAAAAATGTTGGGACATGGCTCCTTTCCAGAAGGAGCTTCCAATAGAGTTGAGAAATAACAATAATGCAAGAAAAATAATTAAAAAATGATACAAGTTTATAATACAAGTGTATTAGGCCATTCTCATATTGCTATAAAGAAATACCTGAGACTGAGTAATTTATGAGAAAAGAGGTTTAATTTGCTAATGGTTCTGTAGGCTATACAGGAAGCATAGCAGCATCTGCTTCTGGGAGGCCTCAGGAAGCTTCCAATCATGGCAGAAGGCAGGAGGTGCAGGCAGGTCACATGAGAAAAGCAGGAGCAAGAGAACAAGGAAGGAGGTGCCACACACTTTTAAATGATCAGATCTTGTGAGAACTCACTCTCATGAGGACCACACCAAGGTGGATGATGCTAAACCATTCATAAGAAGGCCATCCCCATGATCCAATCACCTCCCAAAAGGTCCCACTTCCAACATTGGGGATTACCTTTCAATATGAGATTTGGGTGAGGACAAACATCCAAACTACATCAACAAGCATTTAATTATTAAATTTTGAGTTACAATTATACTTTAAAGAAATAAGTGTCAGGCCTCTGAGCCCAAGCTAAGCCATCATATCCCCTGTGACATGGAGGTATATATCCAGATGGCCTGAAGCAACTGAAGATCCACAAAAGAAGTGAAAATAGCCAGTTCCTGCCTTAACTGATGACATTCCACCACTGTGATTTGTTCCTGCCCCATCCTAACTGATCAATTGACTTTGTAACAATACACCCTCCCCACCCTTGGGATAATGTACTTTGTGATATTCCCCTGCCTTTGTGAATGTACTTTGTATACCATACCCTCCCTACCCTTGAGAAGGTACTTTGTAATATCCTCCCTCACCCTTAAGAAGGTACTTTGTAATATTCACCCCACCCTTGAGAATGTACTTTGTAAGATCCACCCCCTGCCCACAAAAAATTGCTCCTAACTTCACCGCCTATCCCAAACCTATAAGAACTAATGATAATCCCACCACTCTTTGCTGACTCTCTTTTTGGACTCAGCCCACCTGCACCCAGGTGATTAAATAGATTTATTGCTCACACAAAGCCTGTTTGGTGGTCTCGTCACACAGATGTGCATGACAAGAAGAATATAGGTAGATATTTCAAATTTTTTAAAAAAGTTGATACTTCATCTTGGCCTCAAAAGATGGGAGGAATTTGGATAGATGAAGGGAAGAGGGGAATGATATTCCTGGATAGAACAACTGAATTAAAGTGGAGAACAACAATGACCTTTGGGGTCTGGGAATAATGGTATACATGACTGGGCGGACAGGGAGAAGCCAGCCATAGATAGGTTTGAAACCCAGGCAGAAAAAGTTGAACTAGAGGTGACTGGAATTAGTGAATTGCTGGGTGTGAATATGTGTGTGCATGTGTGCGTGTATCATTTGTAAAATTAAAGAAATGTTTTTTCCAACCCTATCATGTAGATGAAATGGGATAAAGAGTGTAAAGCACTTATTCCAGTTCCTGGCCTGTATGAAGCAGTCACTAATTAGTAGCCATTATTACTACATTAGTGGTAACAGCAGAGAAAGATTTGCCTTGAATTAAAAAAATATTTTATTTTTATGTGTATGAATTTATGGGGTACAAGTGTAATTTTGTTAAATGCATAGATTGTATAATGGTAAAGTCAGGGCTTTTAGGGTATCCATCACCCAAATCATTGTACCCGTTAGGTAATCTCTCATCATCTACCCACTCCCACGCCCTCACCTGTACAAATTTTCATTGTCTATCATTCCATTCCCTATGTCCATGTGTATATATTATTTAGCTCCTACTTATAAGTGGCTTTCTGTGTCTGACTTGCTTCACTTAAGATAACTTGCCTTGAATTTTTAATTTGGACAAATAGACTCATTCTGGGTTATCTATACCAGGTCTATCTAATTTGTCTTTATAAAGTTTAATATAGTTTAATCAATAATACTATCGATGAAGACAAACACCTAGGATCTTACATAAAAATGAGCAGACCCCACATATACTCCAGCAAAGAAAATGTGTTATTTTAATGGCATCACCATTGACAGAGTTAAAAATAGTCACATGAAAAAGTTTTCAGACTACTGACTATTTCATTAAAAATGTGCTATTTGCAACTCTACTGAATCCAGTTATAGCCTTATGATTCCCCATGGAGGATATTTCACTAAAACTCAGTTGGTATAAAAACAGGCATTTCCCAGAGGGATAAACAGAGAAGGCATAATAACCTCTGTAAGATCCTCTATAAACTTCAAAGGTATGAGAATGCCTGGAAGGTTTTTGTTTTGCTTTGTTTTGTTTTGTTTTTGGTGATGATAGGGGAGGCAGAGTATAAATAAATTGTAACTCAAGAAGCTTTCAGTTCTTTAACATTAAAAAATCCATCTTAGTGTACCAGTATCATTAGTACTATATATTCCACACTAACTATTCTTCAAGCTGTTTATATGAGTTAATGGTGCAACTTATAATTAAATATTATTCTAGATGAAGAAAACAAGGCCAAAGTTCTAAATAAGCTAGATGTGGACGGAGAGATCTGAGCCACAGGGCTTCTGTAGACAGAAGGACTAAAAAGTTTAGGAGGAAAAAAAAGAGGAACAGAAAACAAGAGCAGAGGAGGAAAACATGATTCAAGTCCTTTGAAGATTTTAAAGTCAAGAGTTTAAATTTAAAATAAAATAGAAGCCAGTTAAATTCATGTACGCAGTTTGCATTATTGATCATGTCCACCAATGTAGAAAACATTTCTTTTGTGCAACAGCTTGGACCTGCTCCATCTAATTAACAGAAAGAAAGGTCATACACACACACAGGGAAAGGCACTACTTTTGTTGCTGAATAGCTGGGTTAATCTTTTAACAAAGTCTTATATTTTTCTAATTCCCTTTGCCCTTAAACCTTGGAATTAACCACACTTCCAGCCATGTGTTCTCTCCTCTTCATTTCCCTTCTACTTTTCCCTCTGTCTGGGCCTGCAATTCCAGACATTCCATGCTACCTTCCACGCCCCTTACACAATCATCCATCCTAACTACAGCTTTGTGGACACAGCCACCCTTAGCCTGTGGTCTTTGCAGCCTGCTGCCAAAACCCTTTCCCACCTGATGGCCTTTATGCAACTTGAGGCACACACTGAGTTTCTAGCAACAGAATTAACTTTAGGTGAAAGTGCACTGAGTTTATTTTTATTTATTTTATTTTATTTTATTTTGAGACAGGCCTCACTGTGTCACTCAGGCTGGAGTACAGTAACACTATCGTAGCTCACTGCAGCCCCCAACTTCTGGGCTCAAGGTGAGGTAGGAGAATAGGATCTGGAGGCAGGGCACTTAAGGCCAATTCGTGCTGACTTCCTAAAGCTGAATCAAGGAAAAACATCAAGGTCTGGGGGCAGGGAATCTGAGGCCAATTTGTGCTGATTTCCTAAAGCTAAATCAAGGAAGAACACAAAGGTCTGGGGACAGGGAATCTAAGGCCAATTCATGCTGACTGCCCAAAGCTGGGTCAAAAGGGAAACACCTGGGTCTGGGGGCAGGGAGCCTAAGGCCAATTAACATCAACTTCCAAAAGCTAAACCAAAAGGAAAGACCCCATCTTCCCACACCAAGTAGCAAAAGTTCAAAGGCTACTCTCCCTGCAACCCTCCCCCTTTCCCAGGGCTCAGATGGAAAGGGAGAGTGCCTTGGATTTGGGCCAAGTGTGGGCCATCCCTTCATCTTCATAGGGTGTCAATTCACATCAGCCTTTAATTAGCCACGGACAAAATCCTTCATTCAGGTAAGGGATAGCCACTGGGGACCTCATAAGGCATACTTAAAACCCAGAAAACGTTGCAACACGGTCCTTATTCAGGGTGGGTCCACTCCCACACTGTGGAGTGCTTTCTTGCTTTAATCCCTGCTTTCGCTGTTTCGTTTCTGTGTTTCATTCCGTTGTTACTTTGTGCGTTTTGCTCAATTCTTTGTTCAAAACACCAAGGACCTGGACAACTCACGCTTGGCCTTCCTTCTGGTAACAAACGGATTGTCTCGCCTCAGCCTCCCAAGTAGCTGGGACTAAAGGGGCACGTCACCATGCCTGGTTGATTTTTAAATTTTCTGGAATCCTCCTGCCTTGGTCTCCCAAAGTGCTGAGATTCCAGGTGTGAGCCACCATGGCTGGCCTGCACGGAGTATTTTGAGTGCAAATCACTATTTGCTGTTCCAATTGGCAAAGTATGCCGTTCCAAATGACAAGCTATGCTTATTGGGCATTTTAGTTTACAGTATAGATATTCTGAGACACAAGTGTCAACTGTTGCCTTTTCTTGAGGACAATTAGCTAAAAACCAGTTGTGATCAGTTCATTTTGGTTTGTCTGGACCAACTATTTGCTCGAGTGGAAGGAGCCTGCCTTCAAGCTTCCAGGTCAGTTACCTCTCTGCAAGCTCTCCAGCCCTGCCATAAAATGAAACCCTTTGCAATAGTTGCTACATCATAGCTTGCTTGACATCTGCTTTCCTGAGCTTGCTCCAATTGTTCCCTTCATGGGGTCAGGTGAAGTTTACGTTGCATAGGGACGAGGATCTAGGTATGGTTTCCATCTCACTGGGGCAGCAAGCAGATGCTGAGCACAGAGGACCTGGGTGGTGGCTACACAGTTGCAGAGCAGCCATGACATGCTCTTGGAAACAAAAATAAGTGTTGAGCACTGAAGTATATGTAAAAGTACTTTTCCCCTTTGAATCAAGAATATGATCATGAACCTTAGCAAAACAAAGCAATGGTGCTGAGTCTTCTGACCCTGAACCTACTATTAAATTGGGCTAAAAGGTTTACAGAGCAAGTAGATTCATTAAAACTGTTTTTTTGCTATATTCTCTGTTCTGGCTTTGTCCCAGAGATTTCCAATGCTTCCAGCAGCTTTGGAGTGAGTAACTCTGATATGTTTGCATCTGACTTCTGACCTAAACTTTAGTGTTATTTTCAGCTGTTCTTTGACACGGAATCCAACAGCTGCTGTTTAATACCACAGACAACTTGTGACACAGGCTGAGTTTCTAGCAATAGGATTAATCTCCCAATGTGGGGCACTGATTTGAAGCTGGCTATAATTTTCCTGCACAGGAGGTGGGGCTAGGGAATAAAAATCAAGCCTGAATACAGTACAGTGCTTTCCTTTTTGTTTTTGTTTTTAATTGCAGCAAAATATATGCCTTAATAACCTTTAACCACACCAAAAAATTTTCTTGCTGCAATTAAAAGGTAACAGCAAAGCATTTTGCTTTCTCATGGTGTTGATAACTGAACTTGAAAACCCTGTTCAGTGGAGCAGAATAGTCACAAAGAAAATCTCAAATGATAGGTACCTATTTATAAATGCTGGTTGAAATATTTTTACAAAATTCCTAAGAAATCTGAGGCTCTGAGAAAATGTGGTTATTCCATCTAAACTTCATTTGGCAAAGAACAGTAAGTTTTAGAAAAGCAGATTAATCTAAAACTGTCTTTTAAGCAATTTGTGACTTAACCCCAAGACAAATACCAAAGCTTTTTTAGAGTACACTTTGGTAGTTTTCTTTGCCTGAGAGAGACTTCAAAAATCTTGAAAAGATTGATAGCCAGGTCAATGACTTACTGGTTTCAAAGTCCGTGGTTACAATTGCATAGTTTCGGTGGCAAAACTAATTTGGGTTGTCAGGATGTAATTTTTTTTTCCATTTGTTATCGAGCATCAGCTGATAAGGAAAGAGCTTGAAGCTGTCCTCCACATTTAAGATAACAGCAAAAATAACAGGCACTTAGCGTTACCATACTAGGGGCGTGGCAGTTCTCTCTCGTTCGCTTCGCTCCTTTCTCTCTCACGATAAACTCAATGGGGTTGTCTATTTTTAACCTCCTGTTCTTTCCTTTTGGCAGAGTAATCAGTGTGAGCTGAGCTCTTTCCCTGAATGAATCCAAGTAAGCCTGGTGGTTGCGTTCTGAAATGACCAGCAGACAAGCAACTGTCCAGAGGCTGCCCAAAGTATAAACTGTGGTTCTAAAGTACCATGTCCAGCCAAGAAAGTCCTAGTGTGGAGCTTTCTACGACGACAGTCAGTTCAGTTGCTGTGCAGGCTGGGGACTCCAAAATCGTTATAGCTGTCATAAAGGTAAGCTAACAACTTCCTTTTTTCTGTGCGGCTGTGGGCTTCTAGCTGTGTGTTGAAAATCCTAAAGAAAATTCTATGCAATCGGCAGGACACAGCATAGAGAAGACAACGCGGAAAGCACTGTTACTGCTTTCTTAAATTGGCTACTAAGAGGAACCTCTGCAAGTTTCAGCAGTTACCAGAGATTCTCTTTCCTTTCAGTCAGCCAGAAAGCATCTACAGCTGCTTGATTTAAAAAAAAAAAAAGAAAAGAAAGAAAGATAAAGAAAACTTCTAGCATATACTATTAATTTGGTCTTTAAAAGCAAGGCATTGGTAATTGGAAGCTCATGATTGCCTGACTAAAGAGTCCAATGGACCTGTGAAATGCTCGTGATTTTTGAGAGTGGATGTGATGGAGGTGGGAGGAGGCAGGTCCTGACAGACATGGGGAGGGCACCGCTTTAAGCATGATGGAACTCAGAAAACACCTAAGGAAAGGGCTCCGATATGTGCCCTTTGCAACACTGGTTTTGACATGGTAAAGACACTGCTAAATCCTTGTTCAGTAATGAAGACCCTGCAGGGAAAGGTACAAAAGGTTTGTGTCAAATTTGTTCTTAACAGCAGGAAGTAGAAGCCACTTAGGGTTTACGATTACTGCATGTTTTATGACAAGCCATTTGCCCATTTGCAAAGATGACCACACATCTTTGGGTTGAAGAAGACATCCATGATTTTATTCTCCATGGAAATGCCCTGCAAAACAAAACAAAACAAAACAAACAAACAAACAAAAACCTTTCAAGCACTAGACTTGGGCTTTAGATGATATTCCACCTAAATAATTCAGTGTTTAATGAAGGGAAAGCTGGCAAACAAGCTGATGGTCACAAACCAGTTACTTTCAGGTCCCCACCAGGCTTAATTGAATGACTTTTCTGGCCTTTTGTTAGAGCATGGACAGCAAGCGTGTTTACTTTAACTTAATTGCTGTGAGTTTTATGGTAATGTGAAAATTCATACCAGGAAAACAGCACTTGATATTGAGCAAAACGATTCACTATAGAAGGACAGAATGGAAAGTGCTCCTACCGAGGCAGATTTTCTGGTGTTGTGATACTCATCTCCCACAGGAACCAGGCCTCTGCTGACTTCCTCACCCTCCCATCTTTTCAGAGTCCCGGAGTGGAGATGAGAAGAAGCCTGGCGCAGAAGTGGTGCGAACAGACCACTTGCACAGGATTAATGATACTTTGAGTTAACTGCAGATTTCAGCAATGAGGGAAAAGAGGCAAACTCACTATTTTTCAAAAAGTTAACTTTTCATTTCCTCAAATATGAAACATTCTTGGAGCAGGATGAGGAATAATATTAGAGGATAAATTACAGAAGAATCAGAGGTAGCTTGCACACAAAAAAATTACACTGGAAATTACACTGGAAAATTACATGGGAAATTCTTATTTTAACTGAATTGTGTTTCTAAGAATGTTCCCCCACTACCCTCTCCTCAGCTCTCTTACCTTACTGCCATCTCCATACAAAACACACCCCAAGCAATTCAGAGTAGAAAGTCCGTCTTAATGGAATAGGAGTGCCTGTGTGTGATTTATAGTGACTTTCCAAACTGTCTCAGGGGACTGAATAGCTTCTAAAATAGAAACACGTTTTTCTAATTTCTCTTTAGTAATTCATGTATCTACATGCACATGCCTGTTAGTGGTTCCTTTTGCTTAATGAGTTGTTGCTTCTTAGAAAAGCAATTCCTCAGGAAATGCAATGACAAATTATGTCTTAGAGCGGTGTAAATCTTGTGTGGAAAGCAAGTTGACTGTGCTCAAATGGCAGTTGTCACAGGCATCTAATTTTGTTAATATTTTCCTACATGCTTTAATGAATATTCAACAACTAAGGTTGGAAAACAGTATATTTTACCTTTGAAATAAGATAAAAATCAATTCCTTCATCTGATATTTATTATTTTCAGCTAAACCAGCAAGGCCAATGTAAAGACACTTATCAAGCTAAACTGCATTTACAAGAACTTTCCTCTATGGTGAAATTTGCATCCTACTTGCCCAAGTAGAATTTCACTGTTTTTATTGAGTTCAGTTTTATGAGTGAGAGAAGATACAGTTGTGTAAATTATTCTGTAACTTTATAATATTCAGTAATATGTAATCCATCATATGTTTTCCTCATTTGGGAATTTTTAACTCAAATCCTATATGCCATGAGAGAATAATTTATCCTAAGAATAAAAAATAAAGGCCGGGCGCGGTGGCTCAAGCCTGTAATCCCAGCACTTTGGGAGGCCGAGACGGGCGGATCACGAGGTCAGGAGATCGAGACCATCCTGGCTAACACAGTGAAACCCCGTCTCTACTAAAAAATACAAAAAACTAGCCGGGCGAGGTGGCGGGCGTCTGTAGTCCCAGCTACTCGGGAGGCTGAGGCAGGAGAATGGCGTAAACCCGGGAGGCGGAGTTTGCAGTGAGCTGAGATCCGGCCACTGCACTCCAGCGCGGGCGACAGACCGAGACTCCGTCTCAAAAAAAAAAAAAAATAAAATAAAAGGCAGGGCATGGATTTATATTAGATCTGCTGTTTCAATTGAAGTAAACCCCATATCTATGGAAAGAATGGACAAAATAGAAAATAGAAAAAAGTGTTTACTGTATAACTGGAAATTTTAAAGATATATTAAAAATGAGAAGAGTGAAGAGGAAGGAGCAAGAGGAACTAAAAGTGCACTTAATTTAATTTTTATTTTTAGTGTGGCAAATGGGTACAACTTCAACTGGCTGAATCACAGCCCAATCTTCTAGAAATTGGCAGCAGTCAAGATGAAACCAAAAAACTTCTTCATGATCATGAACTTCTTTTGGCCAAGCTCAAGGTAAGATACTAAGATGTGAAGCAAAAACAAAATTAAAGAGAAATTAAAAAACTATTTCTTATACTTCTTGATTCCTCTGCTGTTACTGGCCTAGTGCCACTTTAATATGGTACCAGGTAGATAATGGAAAAATCAGTAGTTATTTACGCACAAACAGCATCAGAGAGAAGTAACAAGATTTAAAAAAATTTTCCCTAATGTGATAGAAAATATGGAATGATAATATTTTCACTGTGGAGAAAAAAGTAATTTTTTTTTTCCTGGCTGCCTCAGTGGAAAAAAAAAACTCCATCATTTTTTCATTTCATGCATTACACCATCAAGTCACAAAAACAGATCCACAATTTCTATTGTTAATGATACCTGCTGGCAAAAATAATTTAGAAGACTTTTCCCCCTGTTGGACTATTGAAAATATCTGATTCCGTGCTTAGTATTAAGAGTTCTTGAAACCAAATAATACTTTTAGTAAAACCAGACATACTATTTTATATATGTTGAGAGTATTTAGTTAGAAATCTAAAAGTAACATTGGTTTGAGGTTGCCAGATAAAGGCCAGATAGGATCAGAGCCAGCTACATAATTTGTAAGACCCAGGGCAAATAAAAATTTGGAGCTTTTTTTCAAAAAGCAGGGAGAGGCATTTTCTTGACCTGTCATGTTGTATTTTGTTCACTACTTAATGTCTAGCTCCTTCATGTGTAAGATGAGTGCAGACCCTCACAGGTACATGGCCTCACCCATGACTCAGTGCAAAGGACTGGGTTTGTCCCCACCCTTCTTAAGTTTCACCTTGGCCACAGCTCCGGCTATAGGAGGTGGCAACAGTCACTGAGTGGAGCTGAGGAGCAGACAGAACAGCCGACTCTATCTCCGGGAGATAGGACTGCATGTCTGATGAGGTGCCAAGCCCTCAGAACTTGCTCTGTTGTCCCATTGGACTTAATTTACAAAACACAAATGTAAAGAATTTCAACACAGGAACAGATACAGCATTAAACCCTAAATGGTGTTCCATTCTGAGGAACCTCTGAGGGAGCCAGCCCTGTGAGTAATAACCTCATAGACAAATGAAATATCTTCACTAAAATCAAAGAAGTTCAAAGAGGTTTAATGAGGATTCAGAGGACTGCAAAGACTAGGATGCTCTACATTTTTAGTACTTTAATATTACTGTTTTCTTTGTTACATCTAGGCTGAAATTCATACTTGCTTTCTAAATTTAGAAGCAGATTTGATCTGCATCTGATATATAGACAGTGGTTTTCTGCTTGAACAGTGGTAAAAGTAATTGAGTAAATGAAACCAAGAAGTTGAAGAAAGAATTAGTACAAAGACGAAGGCCCTTAGAATGCAGAATTTATTCCCGTTTGACAACTCCTTACTCTGGGATTTAAGTTGTCTTGAAAGGCAGAAATCCCTAGTTATTATTAAGTCTTTTGTTATGTAGGAAAACCCCATTATGATATGGAAGATCAATGAACCAGGAATTAAAACACCTATTGTTTAGCTCTACTTATGTCACAAACTAGTGTGATTTGGCTAACAACTCAAGGTCTTCCTGCTACACAAAAAGTTGTGTAAACTTGTCGTGAATCCCCAATTCCATGAACTGTAGAAACACAATACTTACTTGAAGTTTCTGACCATTTCCAGAAGTTTGCTTTCTCATGATCTCTTGTGTCCCCAGCTCCTTTGTATATACCAGCCAACTGTTTCGGCTGAAGCTAACCTGGGCTTGAAACCACATATTTTCCCCAGTTCCCGCTAGTAATTCATGCCCAGCCAGCATTTCCCAGTCCACTGATAAATTGTGGGTAGTGGTGGGTGAGCTCAGCTCAGTTTGGAACTCTCAGGCTACCTCACTTCTCCCTTCATCCCTACTCCATCCAGGACTACAGAAGGGAAATGCCTTCTTAAGTGCAGCAATTCAGCTCCTGCCTTCTACCCTGTGCTCAAATGTGCATACCTAAATCCATCCCGTAGCTCAGCTAGAAAAGGGTTTTTCTGTAGTATAGTTTGAAGTTGGGTAGAGTGATGCCTCCAGCATCATTCTTTTGCTTAGGATTGCCTTGTTATTTGGGCTCTTCTTCGGTTTCATATGAATTTTAAAAGTTTTTTTCTAATACTGTGAAGAATGTCAATGGTAGTTTAATGGGAATAGTATTGAATCTATAAATTGCTTTGGGCAGTATGGCCATTTTCACGATATTGATTCTTCCTATCCATGAGCATGGAATGTTCTTCTATTTGTTTGTGTCATCTCTGATTTCTTCAAGCAGTGGTTTGCAGTTCCCCTAAAAGAAGTCCTTCACTTTTCTTGTTAGTTGTATTCCTAGGTATTTTATTCTTTTTGTGGCAGTTGTGAATGGGAGTTCATTTGTGATTTGGCTCTCGGCTTGCCTGATGTTGGTGTATAGGAATGCCAGCGATTTTTGCACATTGATTTTGTATCCTGAGACTTTGCTGAAGTAGCTTGTTAGCTTCAGAAGCTTTTGGTCTGAGATGATGGGATTTTTCCTATATCTTTAGATGTAGGATCATGTCATCTGCAAAGCTAGTTTTACTTCCTCTCTTCCTATTTGAATGTTCTTCATTTGTTTCTCTTGCCTGATTGCCCTGGCCACAACTTCCAATACTATGTTGAATAGGCTTCCTTGTCTTGTACTGGTGTGCAAGGGGAGTGCTTCCAGCTTCTGCCCATTCAATATAATATTGGCTGTGGGTTTGTCATATATGACTCTTGTTATTTTGAAGCATGTTCCTTCAATACCTAGTTTATTCAGAGTTTTTAACATGAAGGAATGTTGAATTTTATCAAAGGCCTTTTGTGTGTCTATTGAGATTATCATGTGGTTTTTGTCTTTAGTTCTGTTTACGTAATGAATCACATTTATTGATTTGCATATGGGGAATGAAGCCTATTGATTGTGGTGGATAAGCTTTTTGATGTGCTGCTGGATTTGGTTTGCTAGTATTTTGTTGAACTTCATTTTTGCATTGATGTTCATCAAGGCCTGAAGTTTTCTTTTTTGTTGTATCTCTGCCAGATTTTGGCATAAGGACAAGTTAGGAGTCCCTCCTCCTCAATTTTTGGAATAGTTTCAGTAGGAATGGTACCAGCTCTTCTTTATACCTCTGATAGAAGTCAACTGTAAGTCCATCTGGTCCTGGGCTTTTTTTGGTTGGCAGGCTATTTATTACTGCCTCAATTTCAGAACTCATTATTGATCTATTCAAGGATTCAATTTCTTCCTGGTTCAGTCTTGGGAGGGTGCATGTGTCCAGGAATTTATTCATTTTTTTCTAGATTTTCTAGTTTATGTGCATAGAGGTGTTTATAGTATTCTCTGATGATTGTTTGTATTTCTGTTGGGTCAGTGGTAATAACCCCCTTATCATTTCAAATTGTGTTTATTTGATGCTTCTCTCTTTTCTTCTTTATTAGTCTTGCTAGTGGCCTATCTATTGTATTAATTGTTTTCAAAAAACTAGCTTTTTGGATTCATTGATTTTTTGAAAGTTTTTTTGTGTCTCTATCTCTTTCAGTTCAGCTCTGATCTTGGTTATTTCTTGTCTTCTGTCAGCTTAAGTGGTTTGTTGTTCTTGGGTCTTTCTTTTAGTTATGATGTTAGGTTGTTAACTTGAGATTTTTCTAGCTTTTTGATGAGGGCATTTTAGTGCTATAAATTTCTCTTTTCATACTGCTTTAGCTGCATCCCAGAGATTCTGGTACATTGTATCTTTGTTCTCATTAGTTTCAAAGAACTTACTAGGCTGGGCACAGTGGTTCATGCCTGTCATCCCAGCGCTTTGGCAGGCCAAGGTGGGTGGATCACCTGAGGTCAGGAGTCTGAGACCAGCCTGGCTAACATGGTGAAACCTCGTCTCTACTAAAAATACAAAAATTAGCCAGGCGTAATGGTGTGCAACTGTAATCCCAGCCACTTGGGAGGCTGAGGCAGGAGAATTTATGGAACCCAGGAGGCAGAGGTTGCAGTAAGCTGAGATCACGCCATTGCGCTCCAGCCTGGGTCACAGAGCAAGACTCTGTCTTTAAAAAAAAAAAAAAAAAAAAAAGAACTTCTTGATTTCTGCCTTAATTTCATTATTTGACCAAGAGTCATCCTGGGGCACATTGTTCAATTTTCATTTAGTTGTATGATTTTGAGTGAATTTCTTAATCTCAACTTCTAATTCTAATTTGATTGTACTATTGCCTGAGAGACTGTTATGATTTCAGTTCTTTTGCATTGGCTGAGGAATCTTTTACTTCTGATTATGTGATCAATTTTAAAGTAAGTGCCATGTGGCGATGAGAATAATGTATGTTCTGTTGTTTTGGTGTGGACGGTTCTGTATATAACTATCAGGTCCACAGTTAAAGTCTGGGGCGGTGTTAAAGTCTACCACTATTATTGTGTGGGGGTCTAAGTCTCTTTGAAGTTCTCTAAGAACTTGCTTTATGAATCTGGGTTCTCCTGTATTGGGTACATATATATTTAGGATATTCAGCTCTTCTTGTTGAATTGAACTTTTTACCTTTATGCAATGCTCTTCTTTGTCTTTTTAAGTCTTTGTTGGTTTACAGTCTCTTTTGTCAGAAACTTGGAATGCAAATCTTAATTTTTCTGTTTTCTATTTGCTTGGTAAATTTTCCTCCATCCCTGTATTTTGAGCCTATGTGAGTCTTTGCATGTGAGATGATCTCTTGAAGACAGCATACCAATGGGTCTTGGTTCTTTATCCCACTTGCCATTCTGTGTCTTTTAAATGGGCGTTTCCATTTACATTTAAGGTTAGTATTGTTATGTGTAGATTTAATCTTGTCATCATGGTGCTAGCTGGTTATTTGGCCAAAAAACCCCACAACCAACCCCATTAAATAATAGGCAAAGGACATGAACAGACACTTCTCAAAAGAAGACATACATACAGCCGACAAACATTAAAAAAAAGCTCAAAATCACTGATCAATGGAGAAATGTAAATCAAAACCACAATGAGATACCATCTCACACCAGTCAGAATGACTATTATTAAAATGTCAAAAAACAGTAGACGTGGCTGGGTGCGGTGGCTCACGCCTGTAGTCCTAGCACTTTGGGAGGCCGAGGCGGGTGGATTGTGAGGTCAAGAGATTGAGACCATCCTGGCTAACACGGTGAAACCCCATCTCTACTAAAGATACAAAAAATTAGCCGGCCGTGGTGGCAGGCACCTGTAGTCCCAGCTACTCAGGAGGCTGAGACAGGAGAATGGTGTGAACCCAGGAGGCAGGGCTTGCAGTGAGCTGAGATCATGCCACTGCACTCCAGCCTGGGTGACAGAGTGAGACTCCGTCTAAAAAAAATAAGCCAGGCACAGTGACTCACACCTATAATCCCAGCACTCTGGGAGGCCAAGGCGGGCAGATCATGAGGTCAGGCAATTGAGACCATCCTGGCTAACATGATGAAACCCCAACTCTACTAAAAATACAAAAAATTAGCTGGGCGTGGTGGTGGGTGCTTGTAGTCCCAGCTACTCGGGAGGCTGAGGCAGGAGAATGTCATGAACCTGACAGGCGGGGCTTGCAGTGAGCTGAGATCACACCACTGCACTCCAGCCTGAGTGACAGAGCGAGACTCTGTCACAAAACAAAACAAAACCAAATGGAAAAACAACAGAAGCTGGTGAGGTTGTGGAGAAAAAGGAATGCTGTTACCATGCTGGTAGGAGTGTAAATTAGTTGAATCATTGTGGAATTGTGGAAGACAGTGTGGCATTTCCTCAAAGACCTAGAGGCAGAAATACCATTCAACCCATCAACCCCATTACTGGGTATATACCCAAAGGAATGTAAATCATTCTGTTATAAAGTTATATGCATGAGCATGCTCATTGCAATACTATTCATGATAGCAAAGACATGGAATCAACTTAAAACCCCACCAATGATAGACTGGATAAAGAAAATGTGGTACATATATACCATGGAATATGATGCAGCCATAAACAGGAATGAGATCATGTCCTTTGCAGGGGCATAGATGGAGCTGGAGGCCATTGTCCTTAGCAAACTAACTCAGAAACAGAAAACCAAATACCATGTGTTCTTACTTATAAGGAGGAGCTGAATGATGAGACCACATGGACACAGTTGGGGGAGCGACACACAATGGTGCCTGTCAGAGGGTGGGAGGTGGGAGGAGGGAGAGCATCAGGAATAATAGCTAATGGATGCTGGGCTTAATACCTGGGTGATGGGATGATCTGTATAGCAAACCACCATAGCACACTTTACCTATATAACAAACCTGCCCATCCTGTACATTTAGCCCTAAACTTAAAATTAAAGTTGGAAATAAAAAAAGAAGAGGGGTTTCCATTTCTATCCTCTTTAGAAAGCACTGGTTCTAGAGTTAAACATCTTGTTCTTTGATGCCATTCAGGCTACATGTGGACTAGCCATTTAAGTTTTCTGGACTTCAGACTTTTTATATTTAAAATGAAGGAAGAGGACAGATTAAAGCTTCATATTTATTGTGGATCCTACCATAATGTACCATTCTCCCTCCCTGCACATGGATCTAAGAAAATGAGGTCTCAAACAAAAAGATCTTTTACCTTCATCTAGACCTCTAGCCATAACCTCTTAAGGTCCATCTTTCATATTCTCCCCCAACTACTCACCACTCTCAATCCAGCCACTCAGCCCTAACAAACTTTAACTAGTAGTTTCATCATCTAGATATACCTAAATCTAATATTATGAGTCTAAAAAAGAAGACAATGATCAAGGAGTCTGAAGTCTATTTCAGATTTGCTGAGAAAAGACTTTTAAAAATAATGAAAATGTAAATTCCATTTCACAAATGGATAGATCATAAATTCAACCAATTTACTAGTTAATATGCTGTCAAGATAGGCACAGACTTAACCTGCAGCAGAAAATTGTTAGATCCAAGTTGGTTTGAATGTGAGCTTTTGAAGGATGAGGACATTAGTAGTTCAATAAGCCAATAGTACTTAATATTTAATGTTTATTCCAGTCCTTTTTGTATGTACAGGGTCTTGCAATTTGTTCTAATCATAAAGAATGCTGTGAAAATGGCATTGGAAGGGTGTAGTATTTGGTGCTGAGTCCACTCTGATTTGGGCACAACACTTAGTCTCTCTGGTCTCAGGGTCTTTATTTGAGAAATTAGAATAATAATAACGGTTACCTTCACACACCTAAAAAGAAAATTTGGGGAAGAAATACAATAATATATGGAAGCACATGCTACTTTTCAAAGAAAAAGTGGCATAATTATTATGTTAATGAGTACATCAGAGTAATTTGATATATTAAATGTTTAATTTAATAGAAAAGCTATTTTCTGCTTTCCACTGAAAATTATCTCAAACTCTAGTAATATAGACTAAAGAAAAACATTCTGAAAACCCAGAATTTTTATAAGTGCCTCTAATGTTGGTAATATCTGTACCCTAGAGATCTTATTTTCCCTTCTGCGATGTACTTAATCTCAGTGGAGTGTCCAGAGAAAAAATATTTTCCTGTTTTCAGTGATGAAAATATAATCAAGTGGAAAAAACTTTAATTCCCAAAAGGCATCTAGATTTCCAAACCGTATTCAAATCATTTGCAATGAAAAAGAAAGATTCCAGAAAAGGTAGATTTAAACCAGGTAAAGAAGATCTGCCTGTGGCTACTATTGACATACATCCTCAGGTGAGGTGCAGAGTGTTAAAGGAAGAAAAAAAGTTGGAAATTCCTTAGGGAAGTTGCCAAGAATGTTCTTCTTAACATGTGACTTTCCATTACATTGCTGTTGTCCGGGGGAATTATGACTGTAAGAATCAGGAAAACCTCCTGGGCACTGGCAACTGTAGTTGCAGTTAGCATTCAGTGAAGAATGACCCTTTAGAGTGGTAAAACTCTGGAAAATTTCACCTCTAATTGGACTCTCATAAATTTACTGGTATCCTGTTCTGACTGAATCTCCAACTCAGGGAATGCTTGCCCTATTTCTATTTTCTGAGCCAGAAATGAATGATGAATGTACTGTAAATAGAATATATTATTAGTAAAACTAAAAGTCTTATAAAAGACTTACATAAAAGAGATAGCGAGGTTTTCTGGTGTTGATGTGAAATATTTACTAAGAATGCATTTAGAAAATATTTTTATTATGGTAAAATACACATAACGTATAATTTGCCATTTTATTCATTTTATATGTACAATTCAGTGGCATTAGTTACATTCGCAGTGTTTTGCAACCATCACCACTATCTATTTCCAAAACTTTCTCATCACCCCAAACAGAAACTCAGTACCCAGTAAAAAAAATAACTCTAATTATTACTTCCACTGGTAAGCTCTAATCCACTTTTTGTCTCTATGAATTTGTCTTTTCTAGGTACCTCATATAAATGGAATCACACAATATTTGTCCTTTTGTACCTGACTTATTTCACTTAGCATATGATGTTTTCAAGGTTCACCCATATTGCAGCATGTATCAGACCTTCATTCCTTTTTGCATAATGAATAATAATCCATTATAATGACATGGTACATTTTGTTTATTCATTCATCTGTCAATAGACACTTAAGTTGTTTCCACTTTTTGGCCCTTATGAATGATGCTACAATGAACATTGGTGTACGAGTATCTGTTTGAGTACCTGTTTTCAATTCTTTTGAATATATATATAGGAGCAAAATTGCTGGGTCCCATGCTGGGTATTTCTGTTTTTAGCGTTTTGAGGAAACACCAAAATATTTTCCACAGCAACTGCATTAACTTTTGTTCCCACCAACATTATATGTGTTCCAATTGGTCCACATCCTGTCCATAACTTGTTGTTTCTTGTTTGTTTCTTTTTAAAAAAGTCGTAGCCATCCTGTTAGGTGTGAAGTGATATATCATTGTGGTTTTAATTTGGATTTCCCTAAAGTGGATGATGTTGAGCATCTTTTCATGAGCTTATTAGCCAATGTATATCTCTTTTGGTGAAATATCTATTCAAATTCTTTATCCACTTTTAAAGCAAGTTGTTTGGATTTTTTGTTGTTGAGTTGTAGAAGTTCTTTTTATATTTTCGATATTAATGGCTTATCACACACATGATTTACAAATATCTTCTGCCATTCTGTAGGTTGCTTCTCATTTTCTTGATGATATTCTTTAAGAATGTATTCCAAAGCTGTGTGACTTGAATTATTTATATTTGCATATTAGAGGAAATTTCATAGCATGTGTGTTGCAAATGTGATGAAACACTTTCAGACAGTGTTAGAAGAGGACTAACCTGTTTTACATTATCTGTGTCACAGCAGTGTTTTACTCTAAATGCTTACTTTATATAGGAGCCAATTTATCTCTTTCCCTGTGCTCCTGTCGACCCACACTTCTCTGAGAAGTGTTGGGGAAGATGTTTCCATTTATATCTCCTCACTTTCTCTTTCCTACACAAGTAGGGAGGCCTGTGTCACCTTATTGGTGAGACTGGGGGAGCCTCAAGGGCTCTTTCCGCAGATCCACTTAACTATGGGCTGCAGGCTCTCTTCTCTCTCTGCTTCTGCTCACCTGGCCAGATGTCCCCACCTGGCAGACACAGGCCACAATCCCACCTAGGGCATCCAGTTACGTATCTGTGCCTCAGATCTGCCTCTCTCCACAGGGAGGTTCTATGGGATAGGTTATAGGGAGAAAATGCAGAAATGCAAATCAACCCCATCCTCCAATCTAGCTTTACCAGTAATAACAGCATATATTCTTATCCCTCCCTCACCCGGACTTCTATTTCTCAGTTGATTCAGAATCTTGAAGGGAAAGGAATGAGATCAATTGGCACCTTCCAAATTCCAACACGAATTGATCTGTGTTTGAAATAGATGGTGTTCTCGGCTTCTATGTATGTAAAGTTCCTGCCTTATTTTTCGTGGATCATTTTGAAGAAGGTGACTGGAACAACGTGGGAACAATGCCGGAATTGTGGCCGGGTGGTAATTAGTCAGTGCTTTAATTTCTCTTTTAGGGTTTTGAAAATGGAGAACTTTTTCCACTAAAAAATGAAAATAGTGTTCTCATAACTATGAGGCAGCACAACTTCCTGGTGACTTTCCCTGCCTTGCTTGGCACCTTGCTTCTTTATATAATATTTTCTTTCCCTGGTTCATTTCCAGTGGCTAGAAGGGAGCAGTACAGTGGTCCAAGAGGCTAAAGTTTAAATAGCATTCTTTATATTTGAAAAGTACCTTGGCCGATTCTGTAAAATATGGTTTTCACAAATAGATGTGAGACATGTTGATTTAAGAGAGTCTAGGGTATCCATTAAAATAGGCTTCCTCAACATAGAGTTAGGGTACATAATATTCTGGATATCACAAATAATTTGTTACCAGTTCAGGTTGAGTGGGCGTTTAGAGTATGACCATAACCAATGAAGTGTTGATGGAGTTGATTTACCAAAAGGGCAAGAATTCTAGGAGAGAATTTTGTAGGCAGAGACCGAAGAGTAAGAAAATTTACAAAAGACACTCCTGACCTTGGCCCTGTCCTGGCCCAGGCATCAAGGTTGGACTTCTTAGCAGAGGCTGACAGGCCTGTGAAAAAGATGAGGCACACACCATACTTCTTTGTTGCTGGGACACCAAATGACACAGAATAGGCAAAAAAGAGAGGTATCCTCCATATTTCTGCAAGGAACAGAAAGAACCTGGCTTGGTTATAGCAAATACTGTCAACTCTTTTGGCAGCTTTGAAAAGACCTAGTACTCAGGAATATTATGGTAGATGAAAGATGGCTATTAATTCTTTGAAATGTCTCCTCCTGAGAAGTGGGATCTATGTCCCTTCCCTTAAAATAGGAGACTCTGTGACTGTTTAGAGTAATATGATGATGTTGTGCCATATTCTGGGCCCAGGCCTCAAGAGACTGGCTGCTTTTACTTCCTGAAACTTGGAATTGTTACTCTGGAAACCCACCTACCTTGTGAGGAAGTCAAACAGCACTGTAGAGAAGCCCATGTAGAAGAGAACTGAGGCTCCCAGGTAACAGCTTTGGCTGAAATCGAACAGTCAATCAACTTCCAGTCATGTGAGTGAGCCACCTTGGAAGTGGATTCTCCAACCCCAGTTGAGCTTCCCAGCTGACTTGCATGGGGCAGAGACGAGCCTTCTCCACTGAGTCCTGCCCAAATTGAGAATCATGAACAAAGTAAATGGTTGCTTGTTTCAGGCTACTAGAATTTGGGGTGGCATGTTACACAGCCACAACTGGAACAGAGTGCAAATGCAGAAGGAGCACCCTATAGGGATTTTGAAGGCAGTGCTCATAAATGAAAAGGCACAGGCAGAGGAAAACAAGAGTTTTTATGGGAAGACAGTGGATAAGTGGAACTGAGTTTCTCTAAAGAGAAAGATGGGGTGATAATCCTAACGATAAGTAAAAAGAAAATTCTGAATTTATGAGAGATTTACTTTATGAAGAATGAATGAGAACAGATTCAAAGATATGTCTACCATAATGTTAGACTGTTTGACTTGCATTCTGATAAAGTTTCTTGATAGAAAAATGTTGTAGTTATAATTCAGCACACAGATATATACACAAACTATTATGGGTATATTGTGGAAAATAGGGTATTTAGTTCTTCCAGGAAAACCTTGACAGAAAAAGTGATATTTGAGCTGCCCTGGAGATGAATATGAGTTTTCCAGAACCCATAGACTAATTTAATGGACAAACAATAGATAGGGAGAAAAATATTTGCAATTTACATGAAAGTCAAATGGTTATA
This sequence comes from Macaca nemestrina, assembly GCF_043159975.1. NCBI lineage: Eukaryota > Metazoa > Chordata > Mammalia > Primates > Cercopithecidae > Macaca > Macaca nemestrina. The sequence continues at coordinate 76,980,105 of NC_092135.1, read as the reverse complement.
ATCCTTCATATTGGTAAGAAATATAAATGAAATCAATAAAAAATGGACAATTTACAAAAGAGAAATACATTTCCAGCAAACATTTAAAAAGATCAACATCAGAATTACCTGAGAAATGAAACAATAATTAAAAAGATACACCATTATTTGCTAATATACCATTATGAATTCAAAATAGCAATAACATCTAATGATGGTGAGAATGTGAGTAAAGACTGGTTGAGACTTTGGATTGACACAAGCTTTTGGAAACTGGAAAGCATGAAAATGTAAAATGCATGCATTCTGTGATCTACTAACTTCACCTCCAGGAAACTATCCTTGGAAATGAAAGCACTAGTAGAGATATTGATATAAAGATGCTTTTGATCTGATATTGACCATGTTTTCACATTTTTTTAAACTTTTAAGTTCAGAGGTACATGTGCAGGTTTGCTATTTAGGTAAGATTGTGTCATGGGGGTTTGTTGTACAGATTATTTCGTCACCCAGATATTAAGCCTAGCACTCTACTAGTTATTTTCCTGATCCTCTCATTCCTCCCACCATCCACCCTCCATTAGAACCCAATGTCTCTTGTTCCCCTCTATGTGTCCATGTCCATCTGTCCTCATCATATAGCTCCCATTTACAAGTGAGAACATGCAAAATTTGGTTTTCTGTTAATGCTTTAGTTTGCTAAGGATAATGGCCTCCAGCTCCATCTATGTCCCTGCAAAGGACATTATCTCATTCTTTTTTATTGCTGCATAGTATTCCATGGTGTTTACCACATTTTCTTTATTCAGTGTACCATTGATGGGCATTTAGGTTGATTCCCTGTCTTTGCTATTGTGAAGAGTGCTGCAATGAACATGTGTTTTTAGTAGAACAACCTAACTAGAAACAAAACAATATACAATAACAGGGGAAATAAAATTTTAAATTGGTAATTTATGCTTTTTTCATACTGTGAAATATTATGCTGAGCCCTAGGTTTCTTACTTGTGACATAGATAAATACAGAAGTTTAAGCCAGTGTTCATTGGGCTTTATGTTATTTGTCACTAAAAACATTTCTATTTGAAAGGCCAGGATCATAGCTAGCATTTTTGAAATCATAGGCCTGTAGTCTCCAGATATTAGTTTTCTATTTAGAAGGTAGTCCTTTAAAATATAAGCCTACAAACAAAATTTTTTCATGGAAAATAGAACCCATAGTCCTTATTAGTATGACAAAAAGGCTCTAGGTCTGAGATTTAGACAGACAGGACAAAACTCTGACTGTTCAATGTAAATGAAAATGACAGAGATAAAGTGGACACAGAATCCATCCATCCCCTACTCCCAATCTTCAATACGTCTGAGTAAGATTATATACTTTTGTATTCTGTCAAGAAGGTAGCAGTTCTTTCTACTCTAGAAAAGACATGAAATTGTCTCTCAGTACCTATGTAGGATTGGTTCCAGGATCTCTGCAGATACCAAAATTCACTGATGCTCAAGTCCCTTATATAAAATGGCATAGTATTTGTGTATAAGCTATGCACATCCTCCTTTATACTTTAAATCATCTCTAGATGACTTATAATATATAAAATAATGTAAACATTATGCAAATATTATACCACATTGGTTTCATATTTGTATTAATTTTTGTTATGTTATTTTTTTCTGAATATTTTTATACATGGTTTATTGAATCTGTGGATGTGGATGTGAAGAACCAACTGTCCATATGTATTGTACTTAGCCTAGAATGAGAGGATTTTCTTTTATTTTGTTTTGGTTTGTCTGTGTGTTTTAAGTCCACTATGACTCCTGCCTGATTAGCCTTAGCCAGAATGCTTCTTTTCTAAACTATAGACTTTGTCTGTGATATAGTAATAATGTATAATACTGTATAAATGTATTATATACATATATAATAAATATAATAATGTATAAATGTGTAAAACACTAGAGATTTCAAGTGGCATGACTATATCATTCTCATGACAAGTTCCTCTAGCTAATACTCTTCGGGAGAATAAAGTAAACTTCTGACTGTATGATTAGCCTTGTTCTCCAAATTTTCTGTGTACTCCATCTCCTTGCTACCATATATTTGAAACTTAGGTCCTTGAGTGAAATTACAATTTTCATCTTTTTTACTGGTTCTAGTACCACAAAAGATGAAATGAACATCCTCCACCCTGTCTCTACTAACCGCAGCTATAAACCCAGGTGGAATGCATGTATGACGAGGATGATGAAGAGTTAATGCCTGCAGATAGATTGGGGGAAAGGATTAGAATTCCAAATACCGCCAAACCAGCGGTGTTTTCATCTGTCCTTGCTCTGGTATTTCCCAGGTTGAATTCAAAGACAAATTGACACCCTGATATATGTACCAGATGTGGACAGAAAAAGTTCCAGAAAAGCCCTCTCTTTCAGTTCTGAGCAGAGGAAAGAGGATCCAAAGGTCAGAGAGGGAGAGGGAAAAATCCCTTGCTTTTGTTTTTTGCTTTTTGTGTTTCTATTGTCTCTGCATCAGTCCAGGCCACAGTGGCAGTGGTGATAGCGAAAGTGGAGCAACCAGGCAGATGCCTACCCTCCAAGAGAGGGAAAAACTCTCTGGCCAGAAGATCGATGGTCCCAGAGCTTGGAATGAATTCACATTGCTTTTTCTCTCCCCACCCTTTCTGCTGCTTGGTCCTACAGGTGCCATGAGAGGATGTGCACAGTAGAGTGAGGAAGCTAAAGCCCCAGCTTTAATGCCAGAGAACCAGTAAGGGGGGCTTCCCTGGTACAAATTTTAGGCACTGAGTCAAGCCAGTAAAGTGGGAAGACAGAGAAAGCAAAAGAGCAGTCTCACCTTTCAGCTCCATCACTCATATTATATAGATGGTTCTCTGATTTTTTTTTTTTTAAGTAAGCTTAATTACTCTGTCAGTAGACAAAAAACTCTGAAGAACCATAAGTTCTCAAATTCAATTTCATAAGACGTGTTTTTCACTTTAACAGCCAACTCAAAACCCATCCCAAGCATTTCCGTAGTTGAAACTGGAGAAACGCAAACCACCCAAGGCTATTGCTGACTGCTTTGAGTGCCTGAGATTCTTAGGTTCAGTGATCCCATAGGCTATTAAACTTTTATTAACATGTTGAAAAGAAAACACTTTGCTAGTGTGTCACACTTCTTGGAGCAGCAATAAATAGAAATCCATAAGGCAAACCACAAATGCAAGCTGCATATGTAATTTAAATTTTTTGGTAGTCCATATATGAATTCTGGAGCATTAAATGTTTACATTGCAAAATAACAAATGCCTCAAATTGATGATCTAAGCTTTTCCCTTAAGAAACTAGAAAAATAAGAGTAAATTAAAACCAAATCAAGCAGAATGATGGAAAAAATGAAGATAAAAGCAGAAATCAGTGAAATTGAAAATAGTAAAACAATAGAGAAAATCAGTAAGACCAAAAGCTGGTTTTTTGAAAGGCTTTCTTGGCCAGACTGAGAAAAGAAAGAAAGAGGGCAAAAATTACTAATATTAGACATAAAAAACGGGTATCACTATAAACCCCACAGATATTAAAAGTATAATAAAGGAATACTGTGAACAACTCTATGTACATATTCAACACTTAGATGAAAGAAACCAAACCTTAAAAATCATAAGCTACCAAAACTACTCAAGAAGAAAAGTAAAAAAAGAGCCAAGTGAAAATAATTTGATATGTTTAATTTACCGCAATATACATAAAAATATTATCTCTTAGCATCTAATCTTTATAAAAATTGAGATAGTTTAATCTTTTTTGCATTAAAACTTCCAAGTCCAGTATACACTTTGTACTTATAGCACATCAGAATTTGAACAAGTCACGTTTCAGGTACCTAGTGGCCCTCCATATTGGGTAGAGCAGATTTAGAGAATAAAGAAGACTACATCTTCTGGGGATGAAAATAGTTCATTTTTTTAGCCCAGGAAGAGCCTGCTTACCAAATTAATGCATACAGAGCCTGAAAAGGAAAATTGTGAGAGGAGATTTATTTCAAGGATGAGAAAAGAAAGAAAACCAGGCCAGATTATTTCTAATAGCAAATGTTTGAAGGCAACTAATAAAGCAGTATTATTAGACACTGTCATAGGATGAGTAGGAATATTTTTCTTAATGTCATATTTTCAAAAATAGGTATGCCTGTAAATTTATTGGTATATGTATGTAGTAACTATTCCAATTATTTTACTTAGAAAAGCAATTTCTTTAAAATGAATGAATTATATAAGCATTTTACAACAATGAAATGAAAACATACTAATCCAGTTTGAAAGACTAGCAGTAAAAGACAGTAATTAAATGGTGAATTGTCTGTTTACAAATTCTGGAAGCATTAATGCACATTTCACTAATATTATTATATGTAATTAATTTGTTGTTCATTGTTCATCCATTGCTCAAATATTGCTCAGTGGATTTTTTTATGGTTATGTTTCTTAATAATGATAACAACATGGGAGGCCAAATGCAATTCAGATTCTAAAAATAGCTGAAAGGATTTTGTTAATATGCCTTAGTTAGTTTTGCTTAATATTGGTTAATGGGTCATTAAAGATTTCCGTTAGCATATTTGGAAAATGAACTAACTTAAAAATTGTTTTTGGTATTGCTTTATTTATAAATATTTCACATGTGACTGATTTTCGTTTATGGTTGTAGATGATGGCCTAAGTTCTGAATAATAAACAAAGGAGGGGATATATATGTTATTTAAGAATGTGATCTCTAATAACTTCAGTGTTCTATCAATGTTTATAGCCATTTAATGTATTGTGCTTAGAGAGGAGAGAATTATGCTCTGGATATTACATATACAAATAGGATAAAGATTTAAATCTCTGGTAGAGCCTGTTCTCCAGGACTAAGCAAGACACCTGGAAAAAGTACTAGATAATTAATCAAGATTAGAAAGGCAAAAAATTAAAAATTTTGGATTTTCTTTTTCTTCCAAGAACAGAAAACTTTCTATATCACCTGAGACTTAGAACTGGCCTGCAAAAAGGGTTAAACACAGGGATATCAAACATTTTCAATCCTGAAATTTCCATCATAACCAATTGATTAGTTATCATAAGTGATTCCTTTTAATAAATCATGTTTATACTTCTAACCAAAAATCCCTGCTAAGCTTGCAAATAGGATTTTGCTGTAATTCCTAGAATGTTCATGATTAACTTATGGACCCAATATGTAACTATGGGACACCCTCTGTGTAAACAGCTCAGAGTTGGTACACAAAGGATTGTGGGTATGAAATATTGCAAAATAAAGTTTTTACTCCCTTGAAAAACTTATAGAAGCAATAATGGTTCCTATCTATGAATCATCTACTATATGCCAATCATTGTATTAGATGCATTAGATATTTAATCTTTAAATTAACCTTGTGAGATAGGAAATATTTTCATTTCACAGATGATTAAACAAATTCAGAAGTGGCTATGCCCAAGTCCCACAATGGCCTATTAGTCATTGCTACTCTAACTTATTTAAGGAGGTTAGTATTAATATTTAAAATATAGTCATGGCAAGATAATATGTGGAAGACTATATACAAAATGCTGACAGATGGCTCATAAAGAGTCATCAGCCCAAGAGAGGGAAGTATTTACTTGGATCTCAAAAGAAGTGATGGGTAAAGATTGGGAATCAGACTGGCATTCCAGATTAGAGTACAGGATTAGCAAATATCCTGAGATATTTGGCTGAGACAAATATAAGCAAAATTCACATGGGGCACGTGAAGAACTCTGTCAGGAAATATGACATGAGGTTACTGTGTTGTGGAGAATAGGGGCTGGGGCTGAATGGCAGTACACACTGGGCTACACAGTTAGATTTGATTATGGCCAAGAGTGGGTTTTTAAAGTGGGGATAGATTTAATAAAATAGTTTTATGAAGGTTGCCTTTATAACTACATGTGGGATGGACTTGAATGGGAAATTTGGGGAGTTAAAATAAGTATTTGGATACTATTAATAGACATTGGAATTTAGTCTGGGGTTTTCAGTGAGCGTAAATAGGATAAAATTTAAAAGGTTTTGTTTAGCAACATAGTGTATTTGTATAGTATATTGATGAAGTAATGAATTATAAACAATATATTTTAGAATCAATAATTTTACAAATAGTGAGGGAAAAGTCAAAGATAATCCCAAACCTTAAAGCCTATAGGATAAAAAACAACAGATATCCCACTGGTATTATTACATAATTGCCAAAGGGTACCATTTTGAATCAGAATGTCCTTTATATTTGGCAGATTGGAGGTCACTGACATCATTTGCTAAAATAGTTTCAAGGGAGCCATGATGCTGGATACAAAGTTGCAATTGTTTAATGAACAAATGTAAAGAGAAAAATTTGCAGTAGTAAGAGTAAACTATTGTTCCACTGAAGAGTGATGCTGACTGAGAAGCTTTTGTTAGTATGGGAGAGATGAGGGTTCAGGAAATGAGCAGCCTGCACTTATAAAGTATAGTGTGAGTGTTAGTGAAGAATTCATTTGCTATGAATCTGAATTTCCAAGAGATACAGTTGTGAAGTTTGGAAGGAAGGGAAGCAGTGATAGGAAGATTATAAAGCAGACAGATGACCAGTTCTTAGGTGAACAAAAACGGGAGGAATGTAAGGCAAGGTGGAGTTACCAGCCTTGCAGTGCCCAGTGCTCATATTGGAATTGATCTCATGGTATTCTGGGTGGGAAGTCTGGGATGGTGACTTCTTGCTCCAGTGTTCTCCGTCTGATGACTGTTTCTAGGCAGTTCAGGAAACCATGAGAGGAAAGGGGGTGAAAATGAACAATCTCATCTCGCATGTTTTCACCTGTAAGTGGGAGCTAAACATTGAGTACACATGGACACAAAGAAGGGAACAACAAACACCAGGGCTACTTTTGGGTGAACAATGGGAGGAGGGTGTTTTAGCTTGTTTTCATGCTGCTAATAAAGACATACTGAGACTGGGAAATTTACAAAAGAAAGAGGTTTAATGGACTTACAATTCCACATGGCTGAGGAGGCCTCACAATCATGGCGGAAGGCAAGGAGGAACAAGTCACATCTTACATGGATGGCAGCAGACAGAGAGAGAGCTTGTGCAGGGAAACTCTTCTTTTTTTTTTTTTTTTTTTTTGAGACGGAGTGTTGCTCTGTCACCCAGGCTGGAGTGCAGTGGCACAATCTCGGCTCAGTGCAACCTCCTCCCAGATTCACGCCATTCTCTTGCCTTAGCCTCCCGAGTAGCTGGGACTACAGGCACTGGCCACCATGCCCAGCTAATTTTTTTGTATTTTTAGTAGAGATGGGTTTTCACCATGTTAGGCAGGATGGTCTCGATCTCCTGACCTTGTGATCACCCGCCTCGGCCTCCCAAAGTGCTGGGATTACAGACTTGAGCTACTGCAACCGGCTGGAAACTCTCATTTTTAAAAGCATCAAATCTCATGAGACTCATTCACTATCACAGGAACAGTGCAGGAAAGAGTTGACTTCATAATTCAATCACCTCCTACTAGGTTCCTCCCATGACATGTGGGAATTGTGGTTGTTACAATTCAAGATAAGATTTGGGTGGGGATACAGTCAAATCATTTCATTCTACCCTCACAAATCTCATGTCCTCACATTTCAAAACCAATCATGCCTTCCCAGCAGTCCCCCAAAGTCTGAACTAATTTCAGCATTAACTCAAAAGTCCACAGTCCAACATCTCATCTGAGATGAGGCAAGTCCCTTCACACCTTGAGCCTGTAAAATCAAAAGCAAGTTAGTTACTTCCTAGATACAATGAAGGTACAGGCATTGGGTAAATACAGCCATTCCAAATGGCAGAAATTGGCAAAAACAAAGGGGCTACAGGCCCCATGCAAGTCCAAAATCCAGCAGGGCAGTCAAATCTTAAAGCTCCAAAATAATCTCCTTTGACTCCATGTCTCACATCCAGGTCATGCTGATGCAAAAGGTAGGTTCCCATGGTCTTGGGCAGCTCCGGGGCTGTGGCTTTGCAGGGTACAGCCTCCCTCCTGGCTGCTTTCATGAGCTGGCATTGTGTCTGTGACTTTTCCAGGTGCACGGTACAAGCTGTCAGTGGATCTACCATTCTGGGTCCTGGAGGAGACTGGCCCTCTTCTCACAGCTCCACTAGGCACTGCTGCGGGGGGACTCTGTGTGGGGGCTCTGACCCCACATTTCCCTTCTGCACTGCCCTGGCAGAAGTTCTCTATGAGAGCCCTGCCCCTGAAGCAAACTTCTACCTGGACATTCAGGTGTTTCCATACATCCTCTGAAATGTAGGCAGAGGTTCCCAAACCTCTTGTCTTCTGTGTACTTGCAGGCTCAACACCACATAGAAGATGCCAAGGCTTGAGGCTTGTACCCTCTGAAGCCATGGCCTGAGCTTTATGTTGGCCCCTTTCAGCCATGGCTAGAGTGATTGGGACGCAGGTCACCAAGTCCCTAGGCTACCCACAGCACAGGGACCCTGGGCCTGGCCCACAAAACCAATTTTTCTTCCTAGGCGTCTGGGCTTGTAATGGAAGGGGCTGCAATGAAGACCTCTGACATGACTTGGAGACATTTGCCCCATTGTGTGGGAATTAACATTTGACCCCTCATTACTTATGCAAATTTCTGTAGCCAGCTTGAATTTTTCCTCAGAAAATGGGATTTTATTTTCTATCACATTGCCAGACTGCAAATTTTCTGAACTTTTATACTCTGCTTCCCTTATAAAACTGTATGCCTTTAACAGCACACAAGTCATCTCTTGAATGCTTTGTTGCTTAGAAATTTCTTCTACCAGATACCCTAAATCATCTCTCTCAAGTTCAAAGTTCCACAAATCTCTAGGGCAGGGACAAAATACCACCAGTCTCTTTGCTAAAACACAACAAGTTCTCATTTTCATCTGAGACTGCCTCAGCCTAGACTTTATTGTCCATATCACTATCAGCATTTTGGACAAATCCATTCCGTAAGTCTCTAGGAAGTTCCAAACTGTCTCACATTTTCCTGTTTTCTTCTGAGCCCTCTAAACTGTTCCAATCCCTGCCTGTTACCTAGATCCAAAGTTACTTCCACATTTTCAGGTATCTTTTCAGCAATGTCCCACTCTACTGATACCAATTTACTGTATTAGTCCATTTTTACACTGCTGATAAAGACATACCCAAGACTAGGCAATTTACAAAAGAAAGAGGCTTAATGGACTTACAGTTCCATGTGGCTGGGGAGGCCTCACAATCGTGGCAGAAGGCAAGGAAGAGCAACTCATGTCTTACATGGATGGCAGCAGATGAAGAGAGAGAGAACTTATGCAGGGAAACTCCCGTTTTTAAAACCATCAGATCTCGTGAGACTCATTCGCTATCACGAGAACAGCACAGGAAAGACCCACTTCCATAATTCAGTCAATTCCCACTGGGTTCCTTCTGCAACACCTGGGAATTGTAGGAGTTACAATTCAAGATGAGATTTGGGTGGGAAGACAGCCAAACCATATCTGAGGATGAGGATCAAAAAATTACCTATCGGGCACTGTGCTGATTAACTGGGTGACAAATATCTGTATACCAAACCCCTGTGACACACCGTTTATCTATATAACAAACCTGTACATGTATCCCTGATTTTAAAGTGGAAGTTAAAAAAAAGAAAAAGAAAAAGAAAATGAACAATCTCCCTAAGGAGCAGTAGAGAAGAGGAAAGAAGTCCTAAATAGGTGATTCTTAACTGGACTGGCATCAGAATCAACTGAGGAACTTAAAAAAATAAACGACAGGACTCATATATTCAGGCCCCAAACCCAAAGAGGCAAAGAAAGGCTGGAGTGCCTGTATGTTTTTTAAAAAAGTTTTTGCAGTAATTCTAAAACACAACGAGGAATAAGAAGCTCTGACTATAACCTAGGAAACATTTTTCCATTAAACAACAACATTAAAGTGCCATCAATGGAACTGAAAAAGAGACTAATGGAAAGTTAGAGGCAAAAATATTCAGGGTCCCATCACAAACATTTTGAGAAAAGGAAATTCTAACAGGTATTGAATAGTGTTGAAAACAGCAGTGTGTGGGGGGAAGCTGCCATGAGCTCTGACAATGAGGAAATTACCATTGTTCTCTGAAATTCTTGGAGTGCTTCCCACTTACCTTATTTGGCCATGATCTCCTCTGAGTACCTTCTATAACTTGCAGCCTACCTACCTCTACTATAGTGTACATTCCATGACAGACCATGAGTGTTTCGTTTTCATCTTTGTGAGATTGTGGGCATATTTCTATCCATAGAGCCTAGCACTGTGCTTGGATTACATGTTCAACAAATGTTTGTGGAATGAATGAATAAAGGAATGAATGAATGAATACATATATTCATGACATAATCACAGGAACAGTTCATCCCTGTAATAACAAAAGAAACACGCAAAAAAGGAATGTGGGTAAAGAAACAAAATAGAGATGATTTAAATGGTATTCACATACCTTGCTGTTCTTGCTTGCAACAGTTCTGAGGGTTTGAAGAAGACTCAATTATTAATGTATGGAACATTCGGGCTCCTAAGAGAACGTGGTGGAACGGATGAATAATTAATGTTGTTAGTTTTTCTGATTTGTGTCATTATTCTTCTTTTAACTGAGCCAGAGGATGGATTTCCCTGTAAATTATAGATGTCCTCATTTTAGAATGTCAATGTGGCCTCCTGAGCTTTGCCCTCACCTAAGCCGGGCCTGTCTCTCTCTACTGTGCTTCCTCCGAGTTTCTCAACCAGTGTCTCATTATGCACAGTACAGTGTCACATTAATGTGGTACTTACACAAGCATGGCCTGTATAATGTATTTCAAGCGTGGTTTATGAAGTATTTACATTCATATCATCTTGGGTACCTGTTAAAGGGCAGCTCTCCAGACCTCTATGAGATAAGACTCTCTGTGGGTAGAGCAAGGCCATCTGTACTTGGCACCTGCAGCTCTAAGGCTCTTCCTCATCATGTAGCATTGATTTTAATGTAAGTTTGCTTATATTTTTACATATGTATATATTTCTCATAAGAGTGTAAGTTTTCCTCAGGACAGAGATTGTGTTGGTGCACATTAAGTTATTTTCTAGATAATTTTTGTCTAAATTTGTTGTAAGAAATTTAGAGCCCAAGTTGTGATATATGTATAAACATAACACAGTGGACTTTTATTGCATGATTGCTAGGTGCCAATCACTTTCAAAAATTTAATATTTAATTTCAAACTTTACATATATTTAAATGTTTTAAATGTATTAATCTGTTTAATCTTTAAAATGATCATATGAGTTAAATTTCGTAACAGGCAATGTAACTTAGCAGTTGAGTATGTATGTTCTGCCTGCCTGGATGTGTGTTCCAGTGTTGCTGCTTGGATGTGTAACTCTGGGAAAGTTACTTATCCTCTTTCTGCCTCAGTTTCCTCATCTGTAAATTGGAGGTAGTAATACCTACCTCGGAAGGTGGATGTGAGGATTTAGTGAGTTGAAACCTTTAAAGAATTTGAAACAAGGCTTCACACATAGTGAGTGCTGAATGATTACCTCTTATTATTTTTAATCTCCATTTTACAATTGAAGAAACTAATGCATATACAAGTCTGTATACACAAATGTATATACAGTCATTTGCCCTGGTCATATAGCTAGGAAGCTGTGGAGCTGGGGCTCCCACTCCAGTGGTGTGCATTTGTGCGATTCCCCATACCCAGCGTGCTGTGTGCCCTTCAATCATTAACTGTAGTATGAGATCCCACTCATTCAGGGGATCACCTTTAAGCTGACTGGAAAGGACCACTCAGTAATTTCTTTAGCAATACTGAGGCCGTGGATCTCATAGGATTTGCAGGAACCTCATCACATAGCATCAAGATGGCCCTGCTCCACCTGGCTAGCTTCCCTGTCTACTATGTGCCTCTGTCCTTGGCATTGGAAGGGACACACACACAAAATGTAAAAGGCATTCTTGACCTCAAGAAATTTATGATGTATAATATATAGAGAACAAAATGACCCTGGTAGACTCACAAAGCAGTTAAATAACAGTGAAGTCACAACATCAAGGCACTAGCTGATTAAGTCCCCAGATGAAAGACATTGATAGTGAAAGTACCATAGACATATTCATGGAGAAAGAGGAATTAATTTAGCTGGAGTGGTTTCATGGAGAAGGTAGAATTTAAGGTCAACCTTGATATACAAAGTTGTGGGAGTAAGTGACGTGAGACAGAAAAGTGTTTGCGGCAGGGAAGAGAGCTAGCTCTTCAAGTTAGAAAAGCTGCCTCTTTCCTCTGCTTTGGGTTCATCCTGTGAGCAGATGTTAGCTTAGTACTCGTATTTATTTATCTTTCTGTTTGGTACAAAAACTTCCTATTGCTCTAGCTTTCATCGAGTCTTGGGGAATGTGTCATTCTCTTTGTTGTTATTTTTGTATTTTATTCAAGCATGGTAGAGTTCAGATTCTCCAGTAAGACACACAATGGTATTCTTGATAAGCCTCCAGGACTCTGTTTTTTCAGTCACTTGAAAGGCCACAGAACTCTGCAAAAAAGGTAGTGAAATCCAAACAAATCCAAGCGTACAGACAACTCCCTCAAATAGCAGAAACTACTATTATTTGGCCCATACACCTGTAGATTATTTCTAATTACATTATTTACTTCATTTAACAGAACAGATATGGAAGAGTCATTTATATGCAAATATCCAAAAAGAAAAAATTAAGAAAATGCATTTATGAGAATTAATGTTGTAGAGCCTTTTAGATGCATTTGAAATCTGTTTTAAAATGCCATCTTTTATTAGGCCTATGCAAAAGAAATATTTTTGGAACAATTATTTTGCAGTAAACTGAGAAGAAAATATCTGATCTGATTCCATTTACAATGCACTTAGTCCTATGTAATTATAAAGGGACTAAGTTGTAACTGGCATTTCCATTATAAACAGATTTTATGGTCCTTTAATACATGGTTCTAGTTTGAAAAGTGACCAAGAAAACACAAATCCTTATTTTTTTAATCCAAATTGACTAATTCAATACAATGTCAGAATTTTTCAAGTTGCTTTTCATAATTTTGTCTCTTTCTGTTACTGTGTATGTCACTGACATTTCCTAGTGACAGCAGAACCATTTGATCTTTTACTAATTTGGTTTTAGCACAGGAGCCCCTGAAAATTAGAGAGCTGACACGAGAATTCTCAATTCACTGAGGGCTGTGGTCTAGCTTTCAGTTAGAGGTGAATTTCTACTTGGGACAGCTGTGACCCTCAGGTTTTCAGCAGCCCATTAGCTGCAGCTTCTATTTCAAACTGAAGCCAATCAGAATACTAGTTCTGTCATTTGTGTGCCAGTTTGGATTAGGGGCAGCCTATACAAATAGGACAAGGTAATACCCCCTTCAGATAGGCATGGGCAATTAGGTTTGCATAGCTAAAATTAAGTGGTGGTATGTTCATTTCTCTTTCACCAGAAAAAATAGTTGAAGCCAGAAATTCACTGTGCCTGTCAACAGTATGTGTAAACTCAAGATCAAATTCAGCATGGTTTACAAAGGAAGGTATAACCTATTTGTTAATGAAGAAATAAAGGCATAAAATACATATAAAAGGAAGTATGTAATTTCCAAAGTATTTATTATCTTATAATTATCTTACATTTTGGTTACTATTAATGATGATGATTATGCTAAGTTACTAACTTTTATGGAAGACTGAACAGTAGCCAGGTGATGTGCTAACAATCATATGCTAATTAGCCAGCATGTGAAAAAGGATTTATTATCAACATCAAGGTTTTCCTTACATCCCTGAAATCACACCACATATTTGCTTATTTATTCCATCAACTTTTATGGCTAACCCTAACTGCCATCAGGAAATGTTGAAGCCTGTAGAAATATAAGCATTGCATGTAACTGAGCTGTAACCACTAAAATATCTTCATAGAATCCAAGTAAAACTAGATGAGAATAATTAACATTACATAAATGCATATGTATTTACTTTAGAGACTGCTTTCATATCATTGCCTCATTTTAGCATATATAATAAGGACCAGTGTGGTATGGACTCATTTTCACAGGTAAGGGAGCTGAGTGTCAGAGAGATTAAGGACAACTGAGTCTCAGAGAGATTAAGGGACTTGCTCAGGTTTAGTAACTGACTGAGCTGGGACCCACACTCTGATTAAAATCTCATTTTCATGATCTTACCATGATGTTGGATCCTGTGGCTTCCTGGCACAAGCTGAGCATGGAAGCCCGCTGCTATCTAGAAATACACACCTGATCCCATGAGAAGTGCTGTCGTATCACAGCCAACAGTGGTCTCATGGGATCAGGTGTATGTTTCTAGGTAAGCCTAAGACTGGCCCAGTTCCAGCTTGGAGGATTCTGACATGCAAAGCCTTAGTTCCCCTGCGTGGGGCAGTGTTGATCAGCCCAGAGTAGCACTGTGGCACACTGTATAGGAGTGTGGGGGCCACGTAACTGACATAAAAAGTAGGAACGTATTTAGGTAAAATTATGCTTTTGGATTTTAGTTCTAAAGCTCCTTACATTGTTGAGTGAGAGAAAAAAAACACACACCTTTATTTGAAATACGCATGCCCTTTCTATGGAACTTTTTGGATTCTACATGACAGTTATAATAGTCTTTATTGCTAATAAATATGAAACTATGTTCTCTTATCTTTCAAACAGTCTTTCCAGCTGGGGGTAGTGGCCCATGCCTGTAATCTAGCACTTTGGTAGGCCCATGTAGTCGGATTGCTTGAGCTCAGGAGTTTGAGACACATCTGGGCAACAAGGTGAAACCTCATCTCGAAATTAGCTGGACATGGTGGTGCATGCCTGTAGTCCCAGCTACCTGGGAGGCTAAGGTGGGAAGATTGCTTGAGCCCAGGAGGTTGAGGCTGCAGTGAGCCATAATCATGCCACTGTGCTCCAGCCTGGCAGACAGAGTGAGATACTGTCTCAAAATGAATAAAATAAATTAATAAATAATAATAAATATTTATAAAAATGATCTTACCATCACTGCAAAATAGATTAAGAGCTATACTGACGTATTGGAAATACATTGTTTCACATTTAAAGTCAATATTAATTATTAAAGTGTAGTTTCCTACTGTAGAATAATCATTTTACTTTTGATATGAGGCAAAGTGTGAAGTAAAGGGGATAGAAAGGGAAAGAAAATAAATAGCGGTTTATGAGTAGATTTTTCTTTCTGAACACTGCTAAAAGCTTTCCTGTATGAAATAAATATTACGTCATTAAACTGGAATTACTGATACAAGAAGAAGTGATGTGCAGTAGGTATTGAGCAAACAAAGGGTACCATAGTGAGGCCCTGGTGTTCATATGTCTTTACACGAATGCTTCTCTCTCATCATTAATGTTCTGCATAGATGAAGTAATGATTATAGGAGTCATTTTTTTAATAAACATGCAGATGTTTCACTTATCAGCAGTGTAGACCATGAACATATGTCGTTGATTCCTGGAGTCTCCAGGGAGATCCATTAAGATGATAGAAATATTGGGAAATATATTAAGTATTTGGATTCAGATAAGTCTTGGGAACCAAAAAGACTTTTGTCTTCTAATATAATATTGGCTCGCTGGACTGTGGAACATTGGCTCAGTGGACACAATTTTATTTTTGAGTAACCAAATGGTAATTAACACTGACAAAAAGCCATGTTCTGAACCTGGAGCTGTGGGAGTCCAAAGAAGAGGGCCATGGTCTGGCTTTTGGGCAATTATAATCAAATGGACATTGGATTTTTATTTTTGATTTTTAATATTTGCTTTTAAAGAATTATCTGAAATGTATTTTATTGACTTCTCAGCATATGAATTTTAGAACATTGATTTGTACTTTTTTTGCTATTTACCTTTTTCAGTAACTTCATATTGTATTTAAAAAGAAATATACTGTCTAATAAGAAGTACAAAAATGAGTGAGACTGTTCTTGCTCTCACCTAGTTTATAATCTACAGAATTTAAAACTAGCTCACTCACAATTGTACTAAACAGTGAAACATAACAACCACATTAGGAAGGTGGAAAGAAAGTGACAAAGGAGTCCACGGCAAAGAGTTACTTTTTGCTGCTATGGAGAGAAGGGTTTCATGGGGGAGGCAGCATTGTAATTGGGACTTGAAGGCTAACAGGTTTTAGACAGGCAGATGCTAAAGTGTAGAACATGCTAGCTAAAATCCTTCAACAAAACAACAGCAAAAGCTAAAACAAATTCTTGATATTATTTGAAAGAGACTAAAAAAATAGAACTGAACCATTTACTGTTCCCCAAGTTTTTAAAAATGTGTATTCTTTACTTTTAAGTGTCTTAATTACCTCCAGTTTAGTGGTAAAACTAAGTGTGTTTCTATAAACTAGAGACTCTACCTGTATCCCACAGTTTATGTTACAGATAGACTCCAGTGTCAGGAAAACATATGCAGGGTATGCCACATATGTTTGCTCTTTTAGAAAATTGCATTCAGGGGACCATTTAACGCTCTACTGAAGAGAAAGTCCACAATCCTTTTTTGTGGTCCGCATAGCAGTTGAGGTGGTGCAATGTCTATAAAATATGCTGTCCTTAAAAGCAGCAATTTCAAAGCCACACTTAAAAAGACAGAGTGCATTTTTCAAGCATTGCCACACAGCCTTGGTTTCCTATCCTTTTGGAAGCAAAGGGAAGTAGTGCCTTTTAGCCTTTCTTTAAATAACCAGCTTTATGATGTTGGCCAGAACATCTTTTTCTCAGATCCAATTCCAAAATATTTTCCTTAGTTTAATGACTAAGCAAGTAGGAGAGGAAAACTTAAATTAAGCTGACCTTGACTGAGTCTTGAGGCAAGCCATTTTTCATGGGCTGCTCTTCTTGTAAGTGCCGTATCTCATTGTCAACACAAAGTCTGCTCACGTTGTAAACTGGGCATTCCGTTTTGTTCCCTTAAACAACTAGTTTTAAAAAATGTTATTGTGGTTGCTATCAATTTATCCAAGGGTTTTATTTGGTAACTGCCCTGAGTTTTAAAAAATATCTGAGAATATGTGTTTTCTTTCAAGGTAAGGACAAAAATTGATTTTTCAATACTTTGCAAATAGATTGAAGTGTATTTTTTCACCTCAGACAGGGTCTGATTTTCTTTTAGGATAGTTCGTGTAACCTAGCTGCCACTTTCTTCAAGTTTAAAGATGGTACCAACAAGAAGAAAGGGCTTTATTACGCTTTAAAGCAGGGGAATGCGGATTTAAGGAAGGGCACAGAAATGACTTGAAAGGTGGGAACCCAGTGTGAAGGGTTATCACCCACCCCAGACACGCCCCTATAAGGCATCTTTCTTCAAAAGTCGATGTAAGTAAGAAGTGGAAGCTCATTTGTAAGATGGACTTCTTTAGTTTACAATAGAATCATGTGGTTCCTTAACACAGGTATCTCTATCAAAAGATAGAACTGGAAGTATTATTACTATTATTATTTTTTTGCAAAAGTCAACTATTATTCAGAAAGAAAGAAAGATGTGGAGAACACTGGATAAATAGGCCACCGGTATGCACTTTCTTTTGTTGTAAATAACTATTTAAAAGTTCAAAATATCTGGATAAAGTAGAAAATTTGATAATCATAACTTACAAATATTCATACTGTATGAAAATAAAATCTGCCAAATGAATAGATTAATACATTTTTGTGTGTGGGAAATCTCCTCCCTCCCCTATTAAAAAAAATAAGAAGAAAAAGAAAAAACACTTCTTGAAGCATGGTGACCCACATAGGGAATATATTTGGTATCAAATGTTTGCCTGGGGACCAACTGACCCAACTTCAGCATATGTAACACCTTTTACCCTTCAGAAATATGAAGTCTCAGCAGTTTATAAAGCCCACTCGACTCTGCTCTTCACCCTCCACCCTGATGCCAACCCTCACCTTCTGACCTCAACCAGAATTCCACTTGTTTTCCACTAGGTAAAATTAACCAGTACACTCTTAAAGAAAGAAGTTTATTCTTGCTTATTCATGAAAAGGTATCAAGACATCAATGTGTCATTCCCACCACTTATCAATTCACTCAAAAGTCAGTAAAAGCATACTCTATGTCAGGTACTAGATTAGATTCAATCAATACAATTATGATTATGACATGACTCCTGTACTCTAGAAGCTTCTGTAAAGATGGACCATTCTTAGCAAACTTTTTATTTTGAAAAATTTCAGACCTGCAGAAATCCTTCACTTATATTTACTAACTGTTAATGTTGCATATTTTCTTTCTCTTTCTCATCTTGCCTCTAAACATGTGTTTATGTGTATACATTTTTTATGGTGGGGGGAGAACTATGTACTTTTTTTCCCCCATAAGTTATTGGGGTACAGGTGGTATTTGGTTACATGAGCAATTTCTTTAGTGGTGATTTGTGAGATTTTGGTGCACCCATCACTCGAGCAGTATACACTGCACCATATTTGTAGTCTTTTATCCCTCGCCCCCCTCCCACTCTTCCCCCCAAGTCCCCAAAGTCCATTGTATCATTCTTATGCCTTTGTGTCCTCATAGCTTAGCTCCCCCATATCAGTGAGAACATACAACGTTTGGTTTTCCATTCCTGAGTTACTTCACTTAGAATAATAGTCTCCAATCTCATTCAGGTCATTGCAAATGCTGTTAATTCATTCATTTTTAAGGCTGAGTAGTATTCCATCATTCATATATATATACACACACACACACACACACATATATATATGAATACTATATATTATTTATATGTATATCTCTCTCTCACAGTTTCTTTATCCACTCATTGATTGATGGGCGTTTGGGTTGGTTCCATGATTTTGCAACTTGAATTGTGCTGCTATAAACATGAATGGCAAATATCTTTTTCGAATAATGATTTCTTTTCCTCTGGGTAGATACCCAGTACTGGGATGGCTGGATCAAATGGTAGTTCTACTTTTAGTTCTTTAAGGGAACTCCACACTGTTTTCCATAGTGGTTGTACTAGTTTACATTCCCACCAGCAGTGTAGAAGTGTTCCCTGATTGCCGCATCCATGCCAGCATCTACTGTTTTTTTATTTTTTGCTTACGGCCATTCTTGCAGGAGCAAGGTGGTATTGCATTGTGGTTTTGATTTGCATTTTCTTGATCATTAGTGATGTTGAGCATTTTTCATGTTTCTTGGCCATTTTGATGTCTTCTTTTGAGAATTGTCTATGCATGTCCTTAGCCTACTTTTTGATAGGATTGTTTGTTTTTTTCTTGCTGATTTGTTTGAGTTCATTGTAGATTCTGGATATTAGTCCTTTGTCAGATGTGTAGATTGTGAAGATTTTCTCCCCCTCTGTGGGTTGTCTGTTTACTCTGCTGACTGTTCCTTTTTCTGTGCAAAAGCTCTTAAGTTTCATTAGATCCCAGCTATTTATGTTTGTTTTTATTGCATTTGCTTTTGGGGTCTTGGTCATGAAATCCTTGCCTAAACCAATGTCTAGAAGGGTTTTTCCAATGTTATCTTCTACAATTTTTATAGTTTCAGATCTTAGGTTTAAGTCCTTAATGCATCTCGAGTTGATTTTTGTGTAAGGTGAGGTATGAGGATCCAGTTTCATTCTCCTACATGTGGCTAGCCAATTATCCTAGCACCATTTGTTGAAAAGGGTGTCCTTTCCTCACTTTATGTTTTTGTTTGCTTTGTTGAATATCAGTTGACTGTGAGTATTTTTGTATTTCTGGGTTCTCTATTCTGTTCCATTTGTCTATGTGTCTATTTTTGTACCAGTACCATGCTGTTTGGGGGACTGTGGCCTTATAGCATAGTTTGAAATGAGGTAGTGTGATGCCTCGAGATTTGTTCTTTTTTTTTTTTTTTGAGATGGAATCTCGCTCTGTCGCCCAGGCTGGAGTGCAGTGGCGTGATCTCGGCTCACTGCAAGCTCCGCCTCCTAGGTTCACGCCATTCTCCTGCCTCAGCCTCCAGAGTAGCTGGGATACAGGCACCTGCCACCATGCCCGGCTAATTTTTTGTATTTTTAGCAGAGATGGGGTTTCACTGTGTTAGCCAGGATGGTTTTGATCTCTTGAACTCGTGATCCACCCACCTCGGCCTTCCAAATTACTGAGATTACAGGTGTGAGCCACTGTGCCCAGTCTAGATTTGTTCTTTTTGCTTAGCCTTGCTTTGGCTATGTGGGCTCCTTTTTGGTTTCATGTGAATTTTAAAATTGCTTTTTCTAATTCGGTAAAGAATGATGGTGGTATTTTGATGGGAACTGCTTTAAATTTGTAGATTGCTTTTGGCAGTATGATCATTTTCACAATATTGATTCTATCCATCCATGAGTATGGGATGTGTTTTCATTTGTTCATGTCATCTATGATTTCTTTCAGCAGTGTTTTGTAGTTTTCCTTGTAGTGGTCTTTTGATTCCTTGGTTAGGTATATTCCTGAGTTGTTTTTTTTTTTTTTTTTTTTTTTTTTTTGGCAGCCATTGTCAAAGGGGTTCAGTTCTTGATTTGATTCTCTGCTTGGTTGCTTTGGTGTATAGAAGAGCTACTGATTTGTGTATATTAATCTTGTATCTGGAAACTTTGCTGCATTCTTTTATCAGTTCTAGTAGCTTTCTGGAGGCGTCCCTAGGGTTTTCAAGGTAAACGATTATATTGTCAGCAAACAGGGGCAGTTTGACTTCCTCTTTACTGATTTGGATGCCCTTTATTTCTTTCTCTTGTCTGATTGCTTTGGCTAGGACTTCCAGTACCATGTTGAAGAGGAGTGGTGAGAATGGGCATTCTTGCCTTGTTCCAGTTCTCAGAGGGCATGCTTTCAACTTTTCTCCATTCAGTATTGTGTTGGCTGTGGGTTTGTCATAGATGGCTTTTACTTGGCTCTTACTACATTAAAGTATGTCCCTTGTATGCTGATTTTGTGAGAGTTTTAATCGTAAAGAGATGCTGGATTTTGTCGAGTGCTTTTTCTGCATTTATTAAGATGATCATGTGATTTTTAAAAAAATTCTCTTTATGTGGTATATCACATTTATTGACTTGCTTATGTTAAGTCATCCCTGCATCCCTGGTATGAAACCCACTTGATCATGGTGGATTATCTTTTTGATATGTTGTTGGATTTGGTTAACTAGTGTTTTGTTAAGGATTTTAGCATCTATGTTCATCAAGGATATCAGTCTAGAGTTTTCTTTTTTGGTTATGTCATTTCCTGGTTTTGGTATTAGGTTGATACTGGCTTCACAGAATGAATTAGGAAGGGTTCCTTCTTGCTCTATCTCGTGGAATAGTGTCAAAAGGATTGGAACCAATTTTTCTTTGAATGTTTGGTAGAATTCTGCTGTGAATCCATGTGGTCCTGGCCTTTTTTGTTGGTAATTTTTAAATTACCATTTCAATCTTGCTGCTTGTTATTAGTCTGTTCAGGGTATCTAATTCTTCCTGATTTAAGGTAGGAGGGTTTGTATTTTTCCAGGAATGTGTCCCTCTTTTCTAGGTTTTCTATGTGCATAAAAGTGTTCATAGTGGCCTTGAATCATCTTTTATATTTCAGTGGTGTCAGTTAGACTATCTTCTGTTTGTTTCTTAGTGAGGTTATTTGGATTTTCTCTCTTCTTTTCTTGGTTAATCTTGCTAATGGTCGATCAATTTTATTTATCTTTTCAAACAACCAGTGTTTTGTTTCATTTATCTTTTGTATTTTTTTGTTTGTTTGTTTCAATTTCATTTAGTTCTGTTCTGATCTTGGTTATTTCTTTCTTCTTCTGGGTTTGGGTTTGGTTTGTTCTAGTTTCTCTAGTTCCTTAAGTTGTGACCTTAGAATGCCAGTTTGTGCTCTTTCAGTCTTTTTGATGTAGGTGTTTAGAGCTATTAACTTTCCTCTTAGCACCACCTTTGCTGTATCCCAGAGGTTTTGATAGGTTGTGTCATTATGGTCATCCAGTTTGAAGAATTTTTTAATCTCCACCTTGATTTCATTTTTGACCCAGTACTCATGCAAGAGAAGATTACTTAATTTCCATGTATTTGCATGGTTTTGAAGGTTCCTTTTGGAGTTGATTTCCAGTTTTATTCCACTGTTGTCTGGGAGAGTGCTTGATATAATTTCAATTTTCTTCAATTTATTAAGGCTCGTTTTATGGCCTATCATATTGTCTATTTTGGAGAAAGTTCCACGTGCTGTTGAATAGAATGTGTATTCTGTGGTTGTTGGATGAAATGTTCTGTATATATCTGTTAAGTCCATTTGTTCCAAGATATAGTTTAAATCCATTGTTTCTTTTGACCTGTCTAGTATGTGTTGTCAGTGGGGTATTGAAGTCCCCCACCATTGTGTTTCTATCTCAGTTTCTGTCTAACTCTATTAGTAATTGTTTTATAAATTTTGGAGCTCCAGTGTTAGATGCATGTATGTTTAGGATTGTCATATTTTCCTGTTGGACAAGGTCTTTTACCATTATATAATGTCTTTCTTTGTTTCTTTTAACTGCTGTTGCTTTAAAGTTTGTTTTGTCTGATATAATAATAGCTAACCCTGCTCATTTTTGGTGTCCATTTGCATGAAATGCCTTTTTCCAACCCTTTAAGTTTACGTGAGTCCTTATGTGTTAGGCGAATCTCCTGAAGGCAGCAGATAGTTGGTTGGTGAGTTTTTTGGTCCATTCTGCAGTTCTGTATCTTTTTTTTTTTTTTTTTTTTGAGACAGAGTCTCACCCTATCACCCAGGCTGGAGTGCAATGGTGCAATCTCGGCTCACTGCAACCTGTGCCTCCCAGGTTCAAGCGATTCTCCTGCCTCAGCCTCCCGAGTAGCTGGGATTGCAGGTGTGTGCCACCACACCCAGCTAATTTTTTGTATCTTTAGTAGAGACAGGGTTTCACCATGTTGGCCAGACTGGTCTTGAACTCCTGACCTTGTGATCTACCCAACTCAGCCTCCCAAAGTGCTGGGATTACAGGCATGAGCCACCATGCCCAGCTGGTTCTGTATCTTTTAAGTGGAGCATTTAGGCCATTTACATTCAATGTTAGTATTGAAATATGAGGTACTGTTGCATTCATTGTGCTCTTTGTTGCCTGTGTACTTCGATTTGTTTTTTGTTTTTGCTTTTTAACTTGTAGTTTTGTTTTATAGGTCCTGTGTGATTTATGCTTTAAAGAGGTTCTGTTTTGTTGTGTTTCCATGATTTGTTTCAAGATTTAGAGCTTCTTTTAGCAGTTCCTGTAGTGATGGCTTGGTAATGGCGAATTCTCTCAGCATTTATTTGTCTGAAAAAGACTGTATCTTTCCTTCATATACAAGGCTTAGGTTCGCTGGATACAAAATTCTTGGCTGATAATTGTTTTGTTTGAGGAGGCTGAAGACAGGACCCCAATCCTTCCTAGCTTGTAGGGTTTCTGCTGATAAATCTGCTGTTAATCTGGTAAGATTTCCTTTATAGAGTACATGGTGATTTTGTCTCACAGCTCTTAAGATTCTTTCCTTCGTCTTAACTTTGGATAATTTGATGACAATGTGCCTAGGTGAACATCTTTTTGCAATGAATTTCCTGGATGTTCTTTGTGCTTCTTGTATTTAGATGTCTAGGTCTCTAGCAAGGCTGGGGAAGTTTTCCTCGATTATTCCCCCAAATATGTTTTCCAAGCTTTTAGAATTTTCTTCTTCCTCAGTAACACCGATTATTCTTAAATTTTGTCATTTAACATAATCCCAGACTTCTTGGAGGCTTTGTTCATATTTTCTTATTCTTTTTTCTTTGTCTTTGTTGGATAGGATTAATTTAAAGACCTTGTCTTCGAGCTCTGAATTTCTTTCTTCTACTTGTTCAATTCTATTTTGTGACTTTCCAGAGGATTTCACATTTCTAAAAGTGTGTCCAAAGTTTCCTGAATGTTTGATTGTTTTTTCTTTAAACTATCTATTTCCTTTAATATTTCTCCCTTCACTTCTTGTATCATGTTTTTGATTTCCTTGCATTGGGCTTCACCTTTCTCTTGTCCCTCCCTGATTAGCTTAATAACTAACCTCCTGAATTCTTTTTCAGGTAAAGGGATTTCTTGTTGGTTTGCATACATTGCTGGTGAACTAATGTGATTTTTTGGGCAGGCTGACCAGCGCAAAAATAGAGCATTAAACCACTAAAGCTAAGAACCCTCATGGAATCCACTGCACCCCCACCCCCACCCCTGCCACTTCCACAGGAACAGGTGCTGGTATCTAAGGCTGAGAGACCAATAGGTGGTTTACATCACGGGACTCTGTGCAGACCACCCCCATTACCAGCCTGGAGCCGGGTAGACTTGCTGGGTGGCTAGATTCAGAAGAGAGAAAACAATCACTGCAGTTCAGCTCACAGGAAGCCACATCCATGGGAAAAGGGGAAGAATACATAGGAAAAGGGAACACCCCATGGGGCTAAAGAATCTGAACAACAGCCTTCAGCCCTAGACCTTCCCTCTGAGAGAGCCTACCCAAATGAAAAGGAACCAGAAAACCAACCATGGTAATATGACAAAATAAGGCTCTTTGACACCCAGAGGGGAGAACTATTTAAAAGTAAGTTTCACACATCAGAAGTTGGGCATTTAAACGAATAAGCCCAATGAAGTTGTAACAGCTTCAGCAGAAACCCATATAAAATATAGTTACGAGGAAGAGGAGGGCATAGGAGATAATCAAGAAAGTCTTCCTCAGAGATGATTTGCCAGGTATTTTAGAGATGGGAAGACAGCTTGAGCAACAGGAAAAACATGTATCAAGGTCCCAGGACCAACCCCATGCACAGCATTAGGAGAGCAGTAAGTAGTTTTGCATGGTTGGCCCATGTGCTAGAGATAAAAAGATTGGGAAAAGGGTCCTGAGAAAGATAGGATGGACAAGTAGGCAGTGGCTGAAATGCAGAAGGCCTTGTATGCAACTAAAAGGAGGTTTATCTTTATCTTATGACTGATGAATAATCATTGACAAGTGATAGGCTGAGGAGTGATCTGATTTGTGCTCTGTATTCAGAACTTTATAGAGAGAACATCTAAAGTTAACAGAACAATGGTGAAGAGGGAGATTTTCAGGCACCCTGATAGTCCTATGGGTAGAGATATTTGGGGAACTCAAGGCTTTTCAAATGCCCCAATATCTTACCTATGAATTGGTGCCCTGATTTTTCCACCACAGAATATATATGTGGAGCGGTGCTTCCAAAATATGGTTGTGTGTTACAGTCAACTGAGGAGTTTTAAAAGAGGCAGAGAGTCACAGCTTTTACTCCAGACCTGTTGAGTCAGAATCCTCTGAAGTGGAACCTGGGGATCTGTATTTTCCAGAATTTCCTCCAGGTAGCACTGGTGCAGCCAGTTTACTGAGTGAGGTTTGGGGACATAAAGTTGCAGAGGGAGAGTAGCAAGGAATGGCTACAGAGGTCTTACAAAGGCTCAGTTGGTCAGTGTCCATGACACCTATCAAATGCTGTGGGAGCAGGTTGGTTATATTAGCCTGCATTGCTCAAGCTGCCATGTCATATGTCTCTTTGTGTCCTTGGAAAGTCTTGCAAAGTCAGGCATATGGTAGAGGCTCCTCAACTATTTGATAAATGAATGAGCATGGCTGAACTCAAATGTTAGCGAAGACTGGCAGTATGACTAACAGTGTGCTTGTATATTTTTCTTTGACCAAAATACTCTAAAATACCAATTTATTAAAACAAGAGATACATATAGCCTAAAGCCCAGCTATTTACTCAGACTTTTCAGCAGTTCTGTTCATTTTAATTTTAAAATTAGGGCTCAGTCATTTTGATAAAATATCTGCTCTGAAGAAGATAACAGATCTTAGAACACAGAAGATGACATCAGTCATCTTGTGAACACTGTTACACTGAGATTTTATGAGCTAAACTAAGAAAATGTATTCTCTGGTACTACTTCTGAATCAATTATCATCAGTGTGTGATTGTGATAATCTAAGTGATGACAACTGGACATAATATTGGTAGTTAATTCAGACATATGTTAAATAATGGAGACAGGAAAAATCATTTGAAGTTAAACTTGACAATCATGGCATGATGTTTATTTCAAACATGTTTTGAAAGAAATGTTTTAAAACATTTAATCTTTTTGCTTGGTAAAAGAAGAGATAGTATTATTGCATTCATTAGTTGAGGTTTTATTATAGATGTCAAAACCAAGACTCTTATTAGACATAAATTTTTAAAAAAAAATTATTTGTTTCTGACCCTCGCCCATTTAAAATAAAAATCTCATTTAGACATTTTATGTCTAGAGAGGTGCTGAATGGACAGTCAGAAGGTGGATGTTGGGGAAACAGAGCTGATCTTCAGGAATCAACAGTTGACTCTGTTCAAACACCATGTTCCAAAGTAACATGCATTTTAAAGCAGCTAAATAATGATGTTTATCAGATGCAGCTCTTTTGATAAACAGAGGTGATTTAAAGATTTTAATTAACTTCACATGTTTATTAAGTTCAGTTTGGAGAAGCCATGAAAAATGTGGATTAGGTCTCAGTGTTTATTTGCATAAGTAGGAGACCAAGTTAGAAGCAGGCTGAACACGGGAATACTGTAACATTGTCAAGTCTCTGTCTCTCTAGCTCGTGGACAGTCTGTCTACACATGGCTGATGGTATGGCCAGTCAGCTACACCAAGCTCACATCTTACCAAATTTGTAACCAGTGAATAGAATCTTTACAGATACCCTCAGCAGAAAAGATTCTGTGGAACCTGATTTTCCAGACTTTGATCATTTTCCATCCTTGAATCAATCATGTTTTCATCCTTGGGCCCATCCACTCAATAATAAGGGGGAAGGCAACTCTTACCGAGCTGGCTCTGTGTCATTACTTTCCCTTGTCAGTGGGTGGAGAAGCAGGTTGATCCTTCCCCAAATCCTGTGTCATGGATTTCTCACATGGAAGGAGTGTTTTACTAAGAGAGAAGAAAAGCATTGTTCTATTGGCAAAAGGAAAAGAAAAAAGTCAACAAGTGGCTTAATTTCCCCATTAGTGTTTAATATGTTTAAGGTACGAAGAAAAATCAGTCTTTAATGGCAAAAGCAAATTTTATGCTCCCAAGCGAGGAAACATCGCATCTCTTCAACAGTGAAAACAATGGTTTTATTCTTGTATTTCAGTAATGTCTTAGATGTTATATGCCTCTCGCCAACCCTGGATCTAATTTTAAACTCTTGTATGAAATGTGTAAGACAAAAAAGTTAAACATTTCACATGCAAAGTTTCTAGATTTTAGCTACTCCTTGTGCCTTGCAAATGGTAAATACTCAATATCTGTTGCATAAATTAATTTATTATATCACTGAACCATGGAAATAGATGGGTCCTTAGAAGGTATCTAGTTAATCTCTTGGATGGATGCAGATATTTCCTACAATGTCTTGCAGAGGGATCATTGAACCACTCTCTGAACACTTTCATATGAAAACTCCCACTGTTTTTGTTCTCAGGGAGTTTGTTTGCCATCTACCAACATCTTACATAGTTAACAGAAACTGGTAACACTGAACAAAGGGACATTCACAGTTTGCTTAATTTCTTTTTCTCCTCCCCACCCCCATGTATGTTAAGATAAAAATAACAAATTGAATGATATATCAAGTAATATTATCTGCCAACGAAATGTAAATGAACAAGCTAGTCTTTGTTCAGGGGAAGTGGGGAAGAATTCCAATGAGGGAATTGATTGAGAGAGAGAAGTCATGGACCATTGTTTCAGCCTTGAAGCTGCCTGAGAGGAAGTAATGATTCTCCTGGATAGTTGGTACCTGGACTGAGAGCTAGGCTGGCTTCTTTGTGGCTGTGGGAGGTGTATCTTCACTGGAATGTCAGAGAAGAAGAAAATGAGGTTCTGTGTGATTTAGAAGGTAGGGAGGTACAGAGTATCCAGAGGCGTAGCTTACGTTAAGAAACACCAATACCACTGGGCATGGTGGCTCGTGCCTACAATCCCAGCACTTTGGGAGGCTGAGGTGGGTGGATCACTTGAGGTCAGGAGTTTGAGACCAGCCTGACCAACACGGTAAAACCCCCATCTCTACAAAAAAATACAAACATTAGCAGGCATGGTGGCACATGCCTGTAGTCCCAGCTATGGGGGGGTTGGGGGAAGTAGAGGTTGCAGTGAACTGAGATCGCACCACTGCACTCCAGCCTGGGCGACAGAGTGAGACTCTGTCTCAAAAAGAAAAGAAAAGCAAGAAAGAAGCACAAACACAGTGTTGAAGTAGGCAGAGGATGGTGAAGCACAGGTTCCACATGTCTTATAGTGTTATTTGTCACTTCTGGTAACAAGATTTTTAATAATGTAATATGCCTGTTCTTTGCAATGTTACTTTTTTATTGTTTTTTAAATAGATGAATTATATATGTAAATAATCTCTAAATACATCTCATCTTTGAATTAATTTGCTCTGTCTTTTTCTCCTGTAATATATACATTATAATGTATTTTAAAACTATTTAAATAATGTCAGTGTGTTACATTGTTTAATAATTTTCTAAACCTTTTTTAAAAAAAATTCTCCAAATAATGTTCACAAGTATAAGAAAATCTATGAATAAGTTCTTGTGGAATAGTTTAGATCCATTTACTTGAATATTTTTCATTACAGGTAGTCTAATTGGAGGGAAATCACTGTCAATTAGTCGTGTGTAGTTGAAAATATTTAAAGAAATTTGTTCATATTAGGTTTGAATAGAGCATTCCTAAAGTCTTCCCTAAATTGTAAGTTTGGTGATTTAAAAGCTCTCAAGAAGTCAAAAAAATTTTGTGACTTTTAAGAACTTAGTCTTTAGGCCGGGTGTGGTGTCTCATGCCTGTAATACCAGCACTTTGGGAGGCCAAGGCAGGTGGATAACCTGAGGTCAGGAGTTCGAGACCAGCCTGGTCAACATGGCAAAATCCCATCTCTCCAAAAAATACAAAAGTTAGCCAGGCACAGTGTCACGTGCCTATAATCCCAGCTATTAGGTGGGGCAGAGGCAGGAGGATGGCTTGAACCTGGGAAGCGGAGGTTGCACTTAGCCGAGATCGTGCCACTGCACTCCAGGCTGGGCAACATAGCAAAACTCCATCTCAAAAAAAAAAAAAAAGTTTTTAATGTTCTTTATTTAGGAAACATTTTAGATACTTAATAGAGAGGACAAGATGTAGTTTCAAGAAAATTTCAGGAAATCAATATCCAGATGTCATTCATAGAATAGAAATTTCAGATGGCATCTTCATCTTGACTCTGAAATAATTAATTACAGAAATGGTTGGCAGTAGAATTAGAATCAAATTGACAATAAAATATTTATTAATTCAAATACCATTCTATCACATACCATGGATAACAGTTCCATGAACAATTTTCACATATAATTTACCTGTCAGGAAACGACTATTATTCTTCAAAATTGGTCATTTGTATGCGTTGTATGATTTTTTTGAAACAAATGTATTAGAACAATTATTAGCATTAGAAGAAGTAGCAGAAGATGAATATAAGCATATGTTTGCTCTCACATATGTTCATTTTCTTTTAGTGAGGGATGCCCCAAGGATGCATAGAGAGGAATTTATCAGTATCTCCCTAATCATTAATGCAGTCTTCAGCCCAAGGGAACTGCAAATCCCAGAATGCAACATTTCATTCTTATTTTAACATGGATTTCAGAAACCAGTGGACCAAATTTGATGAGGAAATTGGATTTACTATGAAGCCCCAAATGCTAAGACTTGAACTTTTTACAAGGTAGACTTTTGCTAAGTTTACTACATTTCTTCATTCAGTTTTAAGTAGTAGATGTTTGTACTCTCCACCTCGTCAGCATATGTGATACAATTACTTGTTTTCATATACAAAAAATAAATCATTTCACCATAGAGAATTAGTATGAAGTTTAAGAACAAAATGAATGATTGCGTTTTTATTCTGAAAAAAGCAATTATTTTAAAAACATATTCTAACGTACATGTTTCTTGAAAGTAAATCATTGTTATTTGGATTCAGATTAAAATATCTTATGTTTTGAACTTTCATCATTTCTGAACTTGTCATTGCAAGCTATCATGATTAGCATTCCACGTAGACACTTCAAATCAGAAATAGGTTTTTGTTTCCTCTTGTGGGTGTGGTGTCACTTAGTTTATTACTACTGTGACTTCAATATATTCTCTACAAGTGGTTTGATAAATACACAATAATAATAGTAGTAAGAAGGTATACAAAACAATAAACATAATTAAAATAATAGCTAATATTTATTGCATACTTACTATATTTGAGGCACTTTACTAAGAGCTTCCATGGATTACTTCATTTAATCTTCACAAAATCTTATAAGATAGTTACTATTAGTGTTGGTATTTTATTTATTTATTTATTTATTTATTTATTTATTTATTTATTTTGAGACAGAGTCTCGCTCTGTTGCCCAGGCTGGAGTGCAGTGGCACGATCTCGGCTCACTGCAACCACCGCCTCCCAGGTTCACGCCATTCTCCTGCCTCAGCCTCCCGAGTAGCTAGGACTACAGGCGCCCGCCACTATGCCCGGCTAATTTTTTGCATTTTAGTAGAGACAGGGTTTCGCTGTGTTAGCCAGGATGGTCTTGATCTTCTTGTGATCTGCCCGCCTCGGCCTCCCAAAGTGCTGGGATTACTGGGATTAGAGGCGTGAGCCACCGTGCCCGGCCTAGTGTTGGTATTTTATAACAGGCTGAGGCCTAGTGAGAAAAAGTAATTTATAAAATGTGCAGAGCTCCTACCTGGTGGAGCCAGAATGTGGACTCCAGGGTCTGGTTCTTAATCACTATGTTACGCTGCATGCCATGCTTTGAAAGGAGATTTATTTTACAATGTGGCCACTCAAGGCAAATTCATCTCCACCACTGGAGAAACAACTCAATGTGCATGATTTTTTTTCTGTTGGAAAACATGATCTTTATACATGAAAGATAATGTTATATCAACATTTTCTTCATGACCAAAATTGTCTCCTTTTCATGAGAAGAAAACTTTTCAATTTTATTTTGAGAAGTTAATATAAGTGAATATATAAGGTTAATTCCATCCAAAAACAATACTGGGCAAAACAGATCTTTGTCCCATTTTCCAGATTGACTCAACACATCGATCAAGTTATATGAGTAATTGCTCGACTGTTTACTTATGTTTCTGGCAGAATATCTTTTACAACTATTTTGAGTTCACAAAAAGAATATCAGTCCTACTCTATTTGTGAGAGGTATTATTTTGATGTATTTGTGATGTTTCCTGGGAACTTTACCCCATTCATTACAGTGTCCTTTCTGGTCCCAACCTTCTTTTTGGGGAGAGTAGTCTGATTTTATTTACTCATTACTCAAAAGATATTATTACAGACTGGACTCAGAAGTAGGCACAGGCTGCGTTTCTTGGTTATCTGCTCCTGGCATATTTCTTTGGCCTCCTTCATTCTTTTGGCCAAAGATTTAGCATGTTCTGTAGTATACTGTTTCTGCAGAGCAACATAGCAGCATTTGTGTTGTGAGACATTTGGAGTAACAAGATGCCGAATCTTGGGTGTTTTGGTCCTAGGCTTACCTTCTTTTTTAAAGGCCTTTCTTACCACATATTGTTGGACATCATCTTTTTTAGAGAGATTGAAAAGTTTGCAGATTCTGCTAGCTCTTTTGGGCCCCATGTGTTGAGGCATCATAGTGACAGTCAGTCAAGGAATATCCTTCTCTCCCTTTTTTACAATAAGTTAGTCAAGAACATTTAGATTGGCATCCACAATGCAATCCTGAACAACTTTACACTTTCCTTCTCCAGTTCTTCTGGGTTTATAACAGGAATGCCCTGTACTCAGTAGCAGGTGGACATGGTCATGGGCCAAGACATCCTGCTTCACAGGAAAACTTTCTTATTCCTACCACTGATTTGGACCACATAGTCCTTCCATTCTTCACCCAGAGCATCAGCAGCTACTTCTGTGGCCATGTGCTTCTCATAAAAAGTATGAACTTTGGCCAGGAGTAGTGGCTTATGCTTGTAATCCCAACACTTTGGGAAGCTGAGAGGGTGGATCAGTTGAGGTCAAGAGTTAGAGACCAGCCTGGCCAACATGCTGAAACCCCGTCTCTAATAAAAATACAAAAATTAGCCAGGTGTGGTGGTGCACACCTGTAATCCCAGCTACTCAAGAGGCTGAGGCAGGAGAATCACTTAAACCCGGGAGGCGGAGGTTGCAATGAGCCAAGATCACACTACTGCACTCCAGCCTGGTTGATGGAGTGAGACTCTGTCTCCAAAAAAAAAAAAAAAAAAAAAAAAAAAAGAACTTTGCATTCATTAATGACTTCAGTGAATTTCTGACAGCCGGTGACTGAGAAGGAGATATTCAGCTGCTTGCCTCCAAGGTGCCACAAAAAAGAGCTGGTCTCCACTTTCTTACATCAAACTCTGTAATGTCCTGTGTCTTCCTGGCTCTGTTAATCCTGCCATTCTTGCCTGTGCTCCCCAGGGTGCTCTGATTTCCAGATGCTCTACTATCTAGCACAGCCCTCCATCTCTTTTTAACTCCTCCTCCTCTGATCTTTTTGGTTCAACTTTATGATTTTTTAAGTTGCTATTCTCTTCATACCTTCCACAAATACTGCAATCATAAGTCTGGAAAGGCAGAAGTGGTTTCTGGCCAGTTGGAATATATCGACTCCACAGTTCGTTGGCATAGATGATCTCTGGTGTTGGTTGCTGACACTGCAGCTGCACATCAGCACATTTAGGTGTTACTCCCAAGGCTCCACTCCTTTCTTCATTTCCTCTGTTGAGCTGTTTCTCAAATTGTGCATCTCATGTCCCTAAGAGTTCACAAATATACTCTCAGAGATGCATAAGTACCTAAAATAATCTCAAATTTTGATTGTTTAAAAATATTTAATATAAGTTACCAAATTTCATTGCTTACACTTGTATTTTCATTTCGTTGGTGCCAAAGGAATGGCAGTGTTTGACTTTTTTCATGTTTTCTCAAACTGGGGATTCATAGCTTGTTCTCTGAGTTCCTGTGCTCTCAAGATTGAGAAAAACTGCTCTGCCGTGCTTGAAATGGACCTGGGCAAATGAGCATCACCCAGGCCTGGCTATTCACTCCTCATGCATCTGTTGCGTACTTTCTACATTACACACTGCGTTACACACAAGGAATGAAAAACAGTTTCTTTCAAGGGTTAGTGGGGAAGTCAGATAAGTAAACAATTTTAATCTATTATGATATTGCTAGTCAATTGGTACAAACTTTCTGGAGGACAATGAAGTAATTGCATCAAGCCTTGTGGATAATCCTTAACCCAGTCATTTCACTTTTAGAAATTTATTTTATGAACACAAGAGAGGTCTACAAAGATTTGTATGAAGGACCCAGAAGTCAAATTAAATGAGGATTATTGTAATTGACTCAGCTCAACGTTATTTATAATAGTTATAAATGGAAAGCAGATTTAAAATTTAACAATAGGGGAATAGTTACATAAATTATGGCATCCCATGTGATGGGAGTTTAGATAGCCATTAAAAATATTATTTTGGCTGGGCGCGGTGGCTCATGCCTGTAATCCCAGCACTTTGGGAGGCTGAGGAGGGCAGATCACAAGGTCAGGAGTTCGAGACCAGCCTGGCCAAGATGGTGAAACCCCATCTCTACTAAAAATAAAAAGCTGGATGTGGTGGCACGCGCCTGTAGTCCCAGCTACTCGGGAGACTGAGGCAGGAGAATCCCTTGAACCTGGGAGGCAGAGGTTGCAGTGAGCCGAGATCACGCCTCTGCACTCTAGCCTGGGCGACAGAGCAAGACTCCATCTCAAAAAAAAAAAAAATTATTTCTACAAAATATTGAAAACAAAGGACTCATAATACTATTTTAAGCTGAACAGCAACACACAGCTCTCTATACCAGAAGTCAACAAACTTTTTCTGTAAGAGGGTCAGATGGTGAATATTTTAGGATATTTTATCTACATTTTAAATTATTTTAGGTAAATATTTTAGAATCATATTACTTTGTGAGTTGCAACTATTTAGACTAGGCTGTTGCATTGTGATAGCAGCTCTGGACAGTATGTTAACCAGTAGACATAGTTGTGTTCCAAAAAAAAACTTTATTATGGACATTGAAATTTGAGTTTCATATAATTATTATGTGTCATGAAATACTCTTTTTTGAGTTTTGTTTTCAACCACTTAAAAATGCAAAAGCCATTCTTACCTTATAGGCCATACAAAAACAGATGGCAGGACAGATTTGGACCATAGGCTATAGTTTGTTGATCGGTGATCTATACCATGTGATTCTAATTGCGTGTGTGGTGGCGGGGAGGTGGTGAATCTCTGAGCAGTGGAATTATGGGCAATTTTTATTTTTTACGGTTTTCTTGTATTTCTCCATTTTAAAATATGAACTTACATTACTTTTATAATCAGAAAAGCAAAAAATGAATGCATTATAATAATGGCTATAATGGTGGAAAGTGCTTTAAAGGGTCTAATACCCTTGACCCAAGTAGGAGAGGAGGATGAGGGGCAGGGAAGGTTTGCTGAGACAACTTCTGAATAGTGTTGCAAAGGATGATGAAGAGTTGTTCAAGGATAGGTGAGTCACGGAGGAAAGAAGGGAGAGTGAGAGGCCAAAAGGAAGAGAATTCTAGGCTGAGAAATAGATCATAGACCATAGGAGAGTCAGGGAACCACAAGAATTTCAGAAGGCTAGAGAACAGTGTTAGGGATTGAGCCAAGAGGGATAGGACTAGAAAAAGAATCAAGCACTGAGAATCTTATTTGGTATGCTTGGACTTTAATTTTTTATCTTAAAATCAATTGGAAGCATGGAAAGATTCGTGAGTTGCTGAGTGACATGCTCATACTTCTGATTTAGAAAGTTCTATATGGCATATGGGTAGATAATGGATTGGGTGAGGGTGAGCCTAGAGGCAGGAGAGCAAGTTGAAAGGCTGTTGTAGGAATTCGGGTGAGAAGTGTTGAAAGATGAAACTGAGGTACGGGGATGGAAATAGAGAAAGGAAAGGGTTCAAATGATATGTAGGAGTTGACTCAGTGGGCCCTGGTGACTGATTAAATCTTGGAGTTGGAGGAGATGCACAGGAAAGAATGAAGGTACCCTTCTGTGTTTTTGCTCCTGGCAGCCAGGTGAGTTTCAGTGTAAATATAGAAGGTATGATCTGTTTGTAGATGGTTTGAGTTTGAGGTAGTTGTGGAAAATTTGAGTGGAGATTTTCAATACGGAAAATCAGGCGAAATAAGTTAGTAGACAGTGGTTGCAGATATAAGAGCTGATGTGTTCACTTGGAAAGAGGGTGTTGAATAATGACTGCTATACTTTCTCCACCATCCCTATTGGACTGTATGGAGATGCAATCCAATCAATGTTCACGACTTGCTGTGATAGTCTATTCAAACTTTAGAATCACTTGTCCTCAGCTCTCAGAGTCATATTAGCATTTCTGGAGTAAGTTAACTATAGTTTGAAAAAGTCGTCCAAATGATTTTGATATATGCTACTCAGACCCACCATTGATACTTGCTTGAGAAGAAAACATCAAAGACTATGATATCCTGAAACACCTAGATGTTTAAAAATAGGAAGAGAAAGTGAATCTGTAAAAGAGAACAGAAGCACAGAAGAAAAATCAGAGTGCACTGGTAGTCAGTGGAAGAAAAAAAAATTTTAATGGAGCATGCAGCAGTATTAATCATGAAGAGGTAATTAAATAAAGATTGCTGGTGTTGACCAAAATGAGGTCGTATAGACCTATACAAGAATATTTCACTAAGATGATGGGGACAGAAACTGTTCAGGAGTGAGTAGAGAAGTGGATGGGTATTAAGAAAAAAAAAAAAAAAAACTGAAGCACGGAGGAAATGAAAACAATACAATAGCAGACTCCTCCTCAATCTTTTATATTTGTTACCACAATGTGTACTATTATACTTAAGAGGTCTTGAAAAATGCTTGCTGAATAATTGAGACAATGAATGCGTGAATACATTCATGAATAACTTCAGCTTCCATTTGGTATTATCTTCGCTGAACTGTAAGGGTCATTGAGAGTATTATTTTATTTGAACAAGGGCAGTTTGGTTTTAGCTTTAATAAAGGATAAAGAGCACCCTTTCCATTCTAGTGAAGTACTTTCTATGGCTCCCTGTTGGTTGAGAATGTTATAAGTGCTGTAGAATACTATATAAATTTTTAAACTAGAAATCAATATACAAATATTTTATTTATATTGCAATATTATTACTGAATTTATAAATAAGACATGCAAAAATGAGATTTCTCCTGCTTTTAAGTGTGTTTTCAGATATGAAGTTGTCTTTCCATACCTTACGGTTTTTGATGGTCATCCATGGGGAAGAGCTGCTTCTCTCCATTTAGACAAGAAATCCATCTACAGCCAACAGCAATGGAGAGAGGTCACTTGAGGGGATGGGTTAAAGGCAGGAGCACCAGGCTCATTTTCAGCGTTCAAAATCGTATCCTGAGGTTTGCCTGGTTTAAATTCCATAGTACACAAATCTTATGAAATTGCTAAAAGAATTCTATGGCTTTAAACAGGAAGTGAGAGAGAGAAGACTTCGAGGTTGTTATCAAGGGTTTTCCCACCATTGGAAAACTGGGAATCATGGCATTCTGGGGAATGAGGAGGAAAATTTTGATCTGGTCTAAAAAGACTTTTAATACCTATAGAAGACTCTGTTCTAAACTTAAGAGAGCCCCACCACTCTAGAATCAGTGCTGGGTGGCAGTTTTGTTACAACTTCCTAAAGTTGATGTCAGATTGGAACGTCTTCTCTAACAGCTCGTGAGACAAAATAAAATAATTTTCAAGAGAAAGCGAAAGAAACCTCTTAGACCTTTCCCACACTTCTACCACAAACATTTATTGAGCCTCTGCTGTGTGCAGGGCATTCTGTGTTTCTCAGGAGGGGGGCTATTTGGTGGGACAATCCTTCCTCAAGCCCCTCCAATCACTACCACACACACATAACAACTAAAAATGTCTCAGAACCAGTGCTGGAGCCGTAAATGTGAGTGAGACAACTTATGTCTCTGTTTCCCCTTCCCAGATCTGAAATCATTATCATCGGCATGCTGGGGTATCATGCCCTGTAGCTGTCTCCATTAGTACCTCACTTGTGTTTGTGTTTCAGGCTGACTGACTGATAGATACTGCTCTATAGGGGAAGAGAAAAGAAAGAAGTAGCTTCCATGGAGGCTCAGCAATGGACAAAAAAATAAAATAGTATTTCCTGAGTGCTGACAGCATATGAGCAATCCCCAGATTCAGAAGGGAAGGCCTGGCCCACAGGATGATGTGGCACATGGGCAAACAGAAATCTGGACCACTAAAAGAACCACAGGGTCTTCCTAACACCTTTACCAAGGCTGAAGAAGTATCACGGAGACCCAATTACTCCACGTCAAAAACCTGCCAGGGTGGATTCTGCCTTTGGGTTCAAGATCATGTTCTATTTCCAGAATCTCATAGGAGACACATTTTAACTGGTCACTCCTAAGATTTTGGATTTGCTAGAAATATCCCTGCTCTTTAAATCCTGTCTAGTTCACTCTGTTTGAGTCCCTGTCTCCTCCAGTATTTCAGATGATGTTTGATAGGTCTTGGGAAGCATTGGGCCATACCTGGCCTCTGATCCTAGCAGCTTAAGAGCGATCTATAATTCCATGGAAACTTGAATCAGACAGTTTTCTACAGATTCCCAAAGCAGAATGTCTGCTGACTTTCTTGGAGAAAATCCCAAGTGTAATTTGTACCAAATTAAATCCAGAGGGTTCTGCAAGAATGTTCTGGCCTTAGATCTGCAATGAATAGAACATTTTGTGGTTCACAGCGGAGGTCATGGGAGAGTCCCAACGAAATATTGGGAGCCGTAATCATAGTTCTTTAAATCGCTCTCCCTAAAGCCTTTATATCACTGATTTATAAATTTTCATTTGAGTGGGAAAAGAAAAATATTAAGAGGAGCTTATTTTATGTGTTTAACAAGGCTAAGAGGTTCCAAAGGCAACCCTATTAGATATAGAAATAGCCCATTTTTGAATTTATTTTAGCACCTTTGTGCCAAATCTGAGAAATATTACTGGAAAGTTACATGTTTACCTGGTTTTCCCTAGAATGAATTCGTAGTCTATTATTTCTTATTCTTCCCTGTATCACTGCCATAGAATTTTCCAATTTTGACTGGGTGCAGTGGCTCACTCTAATCCCAGCACTTTGGGAGGCCAAGGTGGATGGATCACCTGACGTCAGAAGTTTGAGACCAGCCTGGCCAACATGCTGAAACCCCATCTCTACTAAAAATACAAAAATTAGCCAGGCATAGTGGCACATGCTTGTAATCCCAGCTTCTCGGAAGGCTGAGGCAGAAGAATCTGGGAAGCAGAGGTTGCAGTGAGTGAAGATCGAGGCACTGCACTCCAGCCTGGGCGACAGAGTAAGATTCCATCTCAAAAAAAAAAAAAAAAAAAGAGAGAATTTTAAAATTTCATGGCATTTATATTTCAGTTCTTACCACATTCTTTGTCATATGAAAAAAAGTTAAAATTTAAAACTTTTGATATAATGTTTTCATCTTATATACTCTTGAACTAACACCATTATAAGTGGAGATTGAGGCCAGGTTAACCTATTTTAATGTTAAAGGGTATAAAATGAAAAATATGCACAAAACAAAATTAACCAGCCCTTACTATGGTCTCAAACTTGTCACACAAGAATGAAATGTCCAGTTATTATGCTTTCGAATAGCTAGGTAAGAAAATATACACTTTTGGTCAAACTCTCTTGTCAATGTAGACACTCAGTTGTCTGTTTATCCTAAATAGCAAAGAAAACAGAGCTGGCACATACTCATCTATCTCTTAGTGGATATTCATTGCCATTTCTACCCAATGCGCTTGAGACCTTTTTTGAGGCAACTGTGAAATTATCAGTCTATGATGTAGATTTTTTGTTTTGTTGCATTATAAATTTTATTTTTTTCTTTATTAAGTATAAGAGAACCTTGGTGACAAAATGTACCAATAAAGGATTTTTACATTAGTAAATGTATCTGTCAACTTGATATGGTTTGGTTTTGTCCTCACCCAAATCTCATCTTGAATTCCCATGTGTTGTGGGAGGGACCTGGTGGGAGGTAATTGAGTCATGCTAGCGGGTCTTTCCTGTGCTGTTCTCGTGATAGTGAATAAGTCTTATGAGATCTGATGGTTTTAAAAATTGGAGTTTCCCTACAACAAGCACTCTCTTTACCTGCTGCTATCCATGTAAGATGTCACTTGGTCCTCCTTGCCTTCTGCCTTGATTGGGAGGCTTCTCCAAACAGGTGGAACTGTGAGTTCTCCATTAAACCTCTTAAATTTCCCAGTCTCAGGTATGTCTTATTCAGCAGCATGAAAATGGACTAATACAGTAAATTGGTACCGGTAGAGTGGGACGCTGCTGAAAAGATACCTGAAATGTGGAAGTGACTTTGGAACTGGGTAATAGACAGGGGTTGGAACAGTTTGGAGGGCTCAGAAGACAGGAAAATGTGGGAAATTTTAGAACTTCCTAGAGACTAATTGAATGGCTTTGCCCAAAATGCTGATAGCAATATGGACAATAAAGTCCAGGCTGAAGTGGTCTCAGATGGAAATGAGGAACTTGTTGGGAGCTGGAGCAAAGGTGACCCTTGTTATGTTTGAGCACAGAACTGGTGACATTTTGCCCCTGCCCTAGATATCCATGGGGCTTTGAACTTGAGAGAGATGATTTAGGACATATGGCGGAATAAATTTTTAAGTAGCAAAGCATTCAAGAGGTGACTGGGTGTTGTTAAAGGCATTCAGTTTTATAAGGGAAGCAGAGCATAAAAGTTTGGAAAATTTGCAGCCTGACAATGCGACAGAAAAGAAAATCCCATTTTCTGAGAAGAAATTCAAGTTGGCTGCAGAAATTTGCCTAAGTAACAAGGAGCTAATCCCCAAGAAAATGGTGAAAATGTCTCCAGGGCATGTGAGAGGTCTTCACAGCAGCCCCTCCCATCACAGGCCAAGGCCTAGGAGGAAAAAGTGGTTTTGGGGCCAGGCCCAGGGTCCCTGTGCTGTGTGCAGCCTAAGGACTTGGTGCCCTGCCACCCAGCCACTCCAGCCATGGCTGAAAGGGGCCAACGCAGAGCTTGGACTGTAGCTTCAGAAGGTGCAAACCTCAAGCCTTGGCAGCTTCCACACGGTGTCAAGCCTGTGAGTATGCAGAAGTCAAAAACTGGGCTTTGGGACCCTCTGCCTAGATTTCAGCAGATGTACGGAAATGCCTGGATGCCTATGCAGAAATTTGCTGCAGGGCCAGGGCCCTTATGGAGGTCACTACTAGGGCAGTGCAGAAGGGAAATGTGGGACTGGAACCCCCAAACAGAATACCTACTGGGGCATTGCCTAGTGGAGCTGTGAGAAGAGGCCCACTGTCCTCCAGACCCCAGAATGAGAGATCCACTGACAGCTTGCAAATAGAAGCTGGAAAAGTCACAGACAACTCCAGGCAGTGAAAGCAGCCAGGAGGGAGGTTCTACCCTGTGAAGTCACAGGGGCAGATCTGCCCAAGTCCATGGGAACCCACCTCTTGCATCAGCATGACCCAGATGTGAGACATGGAGTTAAGAAAGATCATTTTGGAGCTTTAAGATTTGACCACTCTCCTAGATTTCGGACTTGAATGGGGCCTGTAGCCCCTTTGTTTTGGCCAGTTTCCCCTGTTTGGAATAGCTATATTTACCCAATGCCTGTACTCCCGTTGTGTCTAGGAAGTAACTAACTTGCTTTTGATTTTACAGGCTCATAGGCGTAAGGGATGAGACTTTGGACTGTGGACTTTTGAGTTAATGCTGAAATGAGTTAAGACTTTGGGGGACTGTTGGGAAGGCATGATTGGTTTTCAATATAAGGACATGCAATTTGTGAGGGGCCAGAAGTGGAATAATATGGTTTGGCTGTGTCCGCACCCAAATCTCATCTTGAATTCCCACATGCTGTGGGAGAGACCTGGTGTGAGGTAATAATTGAGTCATGGGGTTAGGTCTTCCCCATGCTGTTCTCATGATGGTGAATAAGTCTCATGAGATCTGATGCTTTTAAAAATGGGGGTTTCCCTACACAAGCCCTCTTTGCCTGGTGCCATCTACGTAAGATTTGATTTGCTCCTCCATGCCTTCTGCTATGATTCTGAGTCTTCCCAGCCACATGTAACTGTGAGTTCTCCATTAAACCTCTTTCCTTTGTAAATTCCACAGTCTCAGGTACATCTTTATCAGCAATATAAAAATGGACTAGTATATAGCTTTTATTAGGTAATGCTAGGGTAACAAATGACCCCAAAATAGCAGTGGCTTACAAATAACAGATTTTATCTTACCATGTTGGCTGCATGGTAAATGCAGTTCAGGTTTGTGTGTCTCCTTTATTTTAGAATCCTGGATGAAGGAGTGTATTAGTCTGTTCTCATGCTCCTAATAAACACATACCCGAAACTGGGTAATTTATAAAGGAAAGAGGTTTAATTGACTCACAGTTCACCATGGCTGGGGAGGCCTCAGGAAACTTACAATCAGAGTGGAACGGGATGCAAACACGTCCTTCCTCACATGGTAGCAGCAAAGAGAAGTGCTGAGAAAAAGGGGGAAAAGCCCCTTATAAAACCACCAGCTCTTGTGAGAACTCTGTCACTATCACAGGAATAGCAGCATGGGGTAACTGCCCCCATGATTCAATCATCTCCCACCAGGTCCCTCCCATGACATGTGGGAATTATGGGAATTACAATTCAAGATGAGATTTGGGTAGGGACACAGCCAAAACATATCAAGAAGCAACCACTATTTATGGAAAGAGCAATGATAGACTCACTTATTGGTTCTTAATACTTCTACTCAGAAATGGCACACAAAACTTCTGTTCACAGTTTGTTAGTCTAACTAAGTGCATACAAGTCTGGTTTTAGGAGGCATAGAAGTACAATCCTCTTACAGAGAGAAACAGCAAATAACTGGGAACAATAATATAATTAAAGTGTGTAATGTGTCTTAGAATATAATTTGGAAGGATAAGGAAGGAAAAGACTGTTCAAGAATAATAATTGGAGACAACTTAGGTCCATGATTCCAGTACAGCAATGGCATGTGTTGTTTTTCCTTTAAGAATAGGTCTATTTTACATAATTGCAAAAATAAAAATATTTCCTCCAGTAATAAAAATAACATACTTTTATTATAAAAAATTGAAAATATACAGAAAGATATAAATAAGAAGGTGAAAGTAACTGGAAAACCCTAGGTAAATACCTAGAGAAATCAAAATATATGTCTACCCAAAAACTTGTACATAAATATTTATAGCAGGTTTATATATAGTAGTCAAAAATTGGAAACATCCAAATTTCTACAGGTCACTAAATAAACAAATTGGCATATTCATCTATTCTTTTAGGGACATACTTGAGAAATTATTCAATATTTTCCATGATGGTGGCAGTCATAATAGTGATGATGAGGCAGATGATGACAAGATTTCCTTGGGGCAATTTTGGTAAACTTTTAAAGAAAATTTTCCATTTTATCCCCATTTTTGTTTTTATTTGCAGAAAATCCAAAACTTGCTATATGCATTTATAGCCCTCAATCTTATATAATTATGTTAAATAAAATATTTTAAATGATACATAATAATTGCACATATTTATGGGGTACATGTGATATTTTGGTACATTTCTACACTGCATAATGATCAAGTCAGGGTATTTGGAATATCCATCACCTCAAACAGTTATGATTTCTTTGTGCTGATGACATTATAAATCTTCACTTTTAGTATTTTGAAATATATAACAATTAGCTATAGTCACTCTACTATCAAACACTAAGGCTTATTCCTTCTATCTAACTGTATTTTTGTACCCATTAACCAACCTCTCTTTATCTTCTTCCTTCTTACACGCCTATCCTCTGGTAACCATCATTCTATTCTCTACCTCCATGAGATCTGCTTATGTTTTTTGTGTATCACTTTGTTCCTTTTGAAATGTCATAAGTTAAAAAAATTTTTGAAGAGACAAAATTCATATAGCATAAAATTAACCATTTTAAAGTGTAAAATTCAGTGGCATTTAGTACATTCACAGTGCTGTGTGTGAAAAGTTCAATATAGAAATGAACTTCTGAAATTAAAATGTTTTATTTGGGAGAAAAGTACTGCAATTCAGGGCATAAATGCAGACTGGCTGGTCTTCAGTATGTCTGAAAAACAAAGAGAAAGTTAGAGGTTTTATAAAAAGGAGAATATGTATTGCTCTTAGAGAAATTTCATTGCCACTAGTAAGGTTTTGAGGAGCTGGAAAGCTCTGATTGGCAAGTGACAATAGTGGGCAAAACTAGTTTCAGAGTTGCAGCAGGTTGTTTTAGTAGCCAATAGCTAAAACTGGTTTCAGGTTATAGTAGGCAGTTTCAGCTTGCAGACTTGCATGGAATTACATTTTTGGGGCAATGTTTTGTGCCCTGAATGGTTTTCTCCATGACCTCTCAACTCCATTTTTGTTGAGTATGACCCAATTCACATGATCAACTTTCACATGTGAAACCATCACCTCTATCTAGATCCAAAACCTTTCCAGCAGCCCAAAAGAAAACCCTGTACCCATTATGTAGTGACTACTTATTCACTCTTCCCTCAGCCCCTGGCAAGCACCATTCTGCTCTTTATTACTAAGATTTTACCTATTCTAGATATTTACCCCTCCCCTCCCCTCCCGTCCCCTCCCCTTCCCTCTCTACCCTTTTCTCC
This sequence comes from Macaca nemestrina, assembly GCF_043159975.1. Classification (NCBI taxonomy): domain Eukaryota; kingdom Metazoa; phylum Chordata; class Mammalia; order Primates; family Cercopithecidae; genus Macaca; species Macaca nemestrina. Next base: position 76,936,135 of record NC_092135.1, on the reverse strand, counting down.
TTCCTTCCTTCTTTCTTTTCTTTTCTTTTTTCTCTCTCTTCTCCTCTTCCCCTTTCTTTCTTTCTTTCCTTTTTCTTTCTCTCTTTTTTCTTTCTTTCTTTCTTTTTCTTTCTTTCTTTCTCTTTCTTTCTTCTTTCTCCTTCCTTCCTTCCTTCCTTCCTTCCTTCCTTCCTTCCTTCCTTCCTTCCTTCCTTTCTTTCATACTATGTATCAATACTCCCTCATATGGGTAAAGTACGTTTTGTTCATCCATTCACCAGTAAATGTATACTTGGGTTGTTTCTGTCTTTTGGCTATTGTGAATACTGCTGCTGTTAATATGCATGTCCATGCTTTTGTGTGGACATATGCTTTTACTTCCTGTGGATATATGCCTAGGAGCGTAATTGCTTGGTCATATGGTAATTCTATGTTTGACTTTTTGAGGAAATGCCAATATGTTTTTTTAAAGCAGCTGTACCATTTTATATTATCATCAACTATGTACATGGATTCCAATTTTCTCCATGTTCTTGCCAACACTTGTTATTTTCCTTCTTTTTTTTTTTTTGAGATGAAGTTTCACTCTTGTTGCCCAGGCTGGAGTGCAATGGCGCAATCTCGGCTCACTGTAACCTGTGCCTCCCAGGTTCAAGTGATTCTCCTGCCTTAGACTCTTGAGTAGCTGGAATTACAGGCATGTGCTATCATGCCTGGCTAATTTTGTATTTTTAGTAGAGATGGGAATTCTCCATGTTGGTCAGGCTGGTCGTGAACTCTCGATCTCAGGTGATCTGCCTGCCTCAGCCTCCCAAAGTGCTGGGATTACAGGTGTGAGCCACTGTGCCCAGCTTCCTTTTTTTTTAAGGTTATAGCTATCCTAGTGGGTGTGAAGTGACATCTCGTTGTGCTTTTGATTTGCATTTTTCTAAGACTAATCATTTGAGCATCTTTGTGTGCACTTGTTTGCCACTTATATATCTTTGTTAGAGAAATGTCTTTTCAAGTCCTTTGCCCGTTTTATGACTGTATTGTTGTCCTTTCTATAGTTTTATTTATTTATTTATTTATTTATTTATTTATTTAATTTTTTGAGACAGAGTCTTGCTGTCTCACCCAGGCTGGAGTGCAGTGGTGTGATCTCAGCTCACTGCAACCTCCACTTCCTGGGCTCAAGCAATTCTCCTGCCTCAGCCTCCTGAGTAACTAGGATTACAGGTGCCCACCACCACACCTGGCTAATTTTTGTATTTTTAGTAGAGATGGAGTTTCATCATGTTGGCCAGGCTGGTCTCGAACTCCTGACCTCAAGTGACCTGCCCACTTCGGCCTCCCAAAGAGCTGGGATTACAGGCCTGAGCCACTGTGCCCGCCCCTTTCTATTGTTAAGTTGAAAGAGCTCTTTATATATTCTGGATACTAGATGCTTATCAGATACATAATTTGCAAACATTTTCTCCCATTCTAAGGATTTTCTTTTTACTTATTTGATAATGTCCTTTGTACACAAAAGTCTTAATTTTGATGAAGTCCAATTTATCTGTTTGTTGTTGTTGTTGCTTATGCTACTGGTGTCATATCTAAAAAACTATTGCCAAATTCAAGGTGATGAAAATTTACTTATAAAATTCTTCTAAAAATTTCTTAGTTTTAGCTTTTACATTGAGATCACTGATACATTTTGAGTTAATTTTTATATGGCATGTGAGGTAAGAATTCAATTTTATTCTTTTACATATGAATATCTAGTTGTTCTAGCTCCACTAGCTTAAGAGACTATTCTTTCCTAATTGAATGGTCCTGGCATCATTGTTGAAAATCAATTGTCCATAGACATATAGGTATATTTCTGAACTCTCAATTCTAGGCCATTGCCCTATATGTCTATCCTTGTGTCAATACACTGTTTTTGATTACTGTTGCTTTGTAGTAAGTTTTGAAATTTAGAAGTGTGAGTCCTCCAAATTTGTTCTTTTTCAATATTGTTTTGATTATTATGATCCCCTTACAAGTCCATATAAATATGAAGATTATCTCTTCAATTTCTGTCAAAAAGCCTGTGAAATTTTTATATTGATTACATTGAATCTGTGGATTACTTTAGATAGTATTGCTTTTTAGCAACATTGTCTTCCAACTCATAAACATGGGTTCTCTTTTCATTTATTTAGGTCTTCTTCAATTTCTTTCAGTAATGATTTTTAGTTTTCAATGTACAAGTCTTTCACCTCCTTGGTTAAACGTATTCCTAGGTATTTGATTCTTTCCGATGCTCTTGTAAATGAAATTCTTGATTTCCTTTTTAGATTGTTCATTTCTTTATAAAGAAACACAACTGATTTTTGTGTGTGTTGATCTCATACTCTGTAACTTTGCTGAATTTATTAAGTAGCTTTAGCATCATTTCTTCTTTAAACATTTGGTAGAATTCACCAGTGTAGTCACCTGGGCCTAGTGCTTTCTTATTTGGAAGGTTGTTAATTATTGATTTAATTTTTTAATAGATATAGACTTGTTCAGATTACCTATTTTTTCTTGTGTGAGTTTTGGTAGATTGTGTCTTTCAAGGAATTTGTCCATTTCATCTCAGTTATCAAATTTATGGGCATAGAGCCACTTATAGTATTCCTTTTTATCTTTTTAATGTCCATGGGATCAGTAGTTGTGGCCCCTCTTTCATTTCCAATATTAGTAGTTTGTTTCTTTTCTCTTTCTTTCTTGATTAGCCTAAGTAGAGATTTATCAATTTTATTGATCTTTTTCTAGAACTCGTTTTTGCTTTCATTGATTTTCTCTGTTGTTTTCATTTCATTGATTCCTCCTCTAATTGTTATTATTTTCTTCTGTTTACTTAAGCTTTAATTTACTCTCTTTCTCTAGTTCCTATGGTGAAAACTCAGAATATTGATTTTAGGTCTTTTTTCATTTCATATATATGTATATATTCAATGCTATAAAATTTTCTTTAAGCACTACTATTGTGGCATCTTAAAAATTTTGATACATCGTATTTTCATTTTCTCATTTAGTTCAAAATACTTATATTTCCCTGAGACTTCTTTGACCCATGTGTTATTTAAAAGTGTATTGTTTAATATTAAAATATTGTGGTATTTTTGGTTATATTTCTGTTATTGATATGTAGTTTAATTCTTTTGTGGTCTGAGAGTAAATTTGTATGATTTCTGTTTTTAAAAATTTGTTAAGGTATGTTTTATGGCCCAGGATATGGCCTATCTTGATGAATGTTCCATGTAAGCTTGAGAGGAAGTATGTTATGCATTGTTGGAGGAATTATTGTATAAATGGCAATTAGATCAAGTTGACTGATGGTGCTGTTCAGTTCATCTATATACTTAATAATTTTCAGTCTGCTGGATATAATGATTACTGATAGAAGGATGTTGAAGTCTCTATTATAGTATATTTATCTATTTTTCCATGCAGTTCTATTAATTTTTGCCTCATATATTTTGACTCTCTGTTGTTAGGCTCATGCACATTTAGAATTGTCGTGCCTTCTTGTAGATTGACTCCTGTATTATTATGTGACACCCACCTTAATCTCAAATAATATTCCTTGCTCTAAAATATTATCTGTCTAGAATTAACATAGCTACTCCATCTTTCTTTAGATTAGTGTTAGCATGGTACATCTTTCTCCATCCATTTACTTTATTTTCCACCCAGCTTTATTGAGTTATAATTGACAACTAAAAATTGTATACACCTAAGTTATACAATATGATGTTTTGAGGTATGTATATGTTGCAAAATAATTAACACATGTTAAATTAATTGAGTTAATTGACATATCACCTCACATTGTTACTCCACTTCATTTACTTTTAATGCACTTCTGCCTTTATATTTGGAGTAGGTTTCTTGTGGACAATATACAGTTGAGTCTTACTATTCTTATCCACTCTAATAGTCTCTGCTGAACCCAGGAGGGGTTGAGCAAGGGCATGTAAAAATATCTCAAAGCTTTTCTACCATTTTTAAGTCACCTTTTTCTTGCTTCAGCCTTTGTTTGGTGGCTGTAAATCTTTGACTACTTTCCAGAGTTCTAACAAAAATAAGACAGTTTTTGCTTGTGTTTTTGTTTGTTTGTTTGTTTGTTTCTGAGGCAGAGGCTCGCTCTGTCACCCAGGCTGGAGTGCAGTGGCACTATCTCAGCTCACTGCAAGCTCTGCCTCCCGGGTTCACGCCATTCTCCTGCCTCAGCATCCCTAGTAGCTGGGACTACAGGCACCCGCCGCCACGCTCAGCTAATTTTTTTGCATTTTTAGTAGAGATGGGGTTTCACCATGTTAGTCAGGATGGTCTCGATCTCCTGACCTCGTGATCCGCCCACCTCAACCTCCCAGCGTTTTCTGATGTTTCTCTACAGGAATGGTCACTTGGAGCTATCTACTCTCCCATTTTTATTGACATCTGTCAGCTGTTTTAATATTTCATTGGCTTTTTAATTAATCAACTTAAAAATCAATTCTAATATTTTAATCTAAACTGCTAATTTCTGATTTTGTATTAAATCAGTTTATCCTCCTTAATTTGTTGTTTTATTTATTTTTTAAATAATTTAGAGCTAGATGTTGAGATAATTTGTTTTCTTTCTTTGTTTAAGTTGTCTAATACTATGTATTTAACCTGAGCATAAGGTTAGCTGTATATTTAAAGTTTTTAAATGTAGTAGCCTTATTATTATTTTTAAAAACAGTCTATAACTGTAGTTCTTATTCTCTGTTCATTTGATGTAAGACTGCTTATATTTACTTGAAATATTTCAGTGCCAGAGATACAAAGGTTCACGAGTGTCCTTACTGTGGATTGCACTATTTATCATTATAAATGCCATTTTTAAGCATCAGTGATTTTAGTTTTGATTCTAATTTGTTCAATATTATAGTCCTGCTTTCTCTTGTCTGTCTTTGCCTGATATATCTCATCTCTTTATTTTCAAGAAGTATTTCTTTTTAGGGACACTCTAGGAAACACAAATTGGTTGAATTTTGCTGCCTTTTTTTCCTCAGTGTGATAGCGTTTGTCTTTTTGTTTAAAAAGTTAGCTCATCCACATTTTTTGTGTTAATTGATATTTAATTATGTACTTGTCATTATGTTTGTGTGTGTGTGTGCGTGTGTCCTTATGAACCTGCTCTTATTTCTTTTGTTTTCTTTGTTGTATTTTTCTTTATCACATTTTTAAGTTCCTTTTTATGTTGATATTTTAGAATTTATTCATACTATTTTAGTCTACTGTACTCTTTAAAAATTATGCCTTTATTTTGGTGCTAACTTCAAGAATTATATGGAACTTATTAAATCCTCCTATCCCTGAATGAGACAATTATGTAAGCACATGTTCTTTTTCATTTTTCGTATTTTGTTTAAACAGTAGATAATGTTGGTTATAGATATCTTAAATTTTAAATTATGACTATTCTGGTTTAAAAATCTACTCTTAATATTTACATTAAGCATCATGGTCATATTAACAACTAATGACAATTATTTGCAATAAACAGTAAGCTTTACTGGGCTTGTTTCTCACAACCTTTATTCTTGATCATTCTTCTAGGTGTGTTCTTATTACTTTTCTTATTTTTTTTGGAACTGTGAGATTAACATAATATTCTATACCCCTTGGGAATGTAGACATGTGTCTTTGACAGATGTCAGCAGTGTTTGGGCAATGTTTAAATGTGAATCCCTTTAGCCTGGCCATGCTTCCTGGCTCACCTCAATCCAATCGCTCCTTCCTTCCTGTTTGATATACTTTCTTGTATAACAGTTTGTGTTTATAAATTATCTTTCCTAGACCACATACAATTTCTAATATCCAAGTGTTTAAAATGTGATCCTGTGTTCTTACATTGAGTTAACATCCTGCCTTATGCCTTTTCTTTTGTACTTAGGCTTTGGAAGATCGGGTATGGGAACTCTTGCAGGAAGCAGACAAGACAGCTGAAGAGAATAAGGATCAGAGTCAGGTCTACGACGCCATGGCCGAGACTCTGGGTGAAGCATGGGCAGCCCTGGTGTCCATGCTTGAAAGAAGAATGGAGCTCCTTAGGTTGACTTCTGAATTTTTTGAAAATGCCTTGGAGGTTTGTGCTTTAAAAAACTTCTCCCTTCCCCACATCAGAGCAAATTAATAGCACTCCTGAAAATGTTTGTTTTTCCACAAATAGACATTGCAAGCAGTTAAAAAAATGGCAGAATAACCAAGACATACATAGACAATATATTTATTTTTTGATTGTCAATAAATAAAATTATTACTATTTTAAGAGTAGGTCTTCAAACAAAAACAAAGTACAGTTAAGTAACTAAAATTTGGCAAAATATTAAGTAATAATGGGAATGCTCATAAGTCATTATGATTATTTCCCTCTATAGAAGGTAGTAATACAATTACTAAATCAAACAATTACCCTGATTGTAGGATTACTAAGAAATGCTGGTCTAGAGTGTTGTTCTTGGCTAAAAGTTGGAGAATAAAATTTCCTTTTGCTGCCTATGTTTTAAAAAGGTAATTATAGAATATTCCATAGGATATTTGATTCATAAATATAGCATTTTCTGAGTACTTTCCTAAGGCGTATAGTTGATTTTCCATAGTTTGAACACCTAACAATACAAGAGAAGGAAAAAGTCCTTCTGGACCTAAGAAGGTCATGTCTCCATGTGAGTTTTCTCGAATTCTACAATTTTTTGAGGTTTCTCATTTCAAAATGTGAGTTTCAAAGAACATTATCAAAAGAGGTATTATATTTGGTATAAGACAGTTATTGGAAATTTCACTTTTAACTTCTCTGTCAAGTGGCAGCCCATTCATTTTGATGTGAGAGCACTGCTTCATTATGATAAAGCACTAGCTTTGAAAAATATGACATTTCTAAACTAAAAATTCAGTGCTTAAATCCAAAATAATGAAGGAAAGAAGATTAGTAATGGAACCTAAAAATTGGAGTAGGCAATCTCATGCATCATGAACTTGTTTAAAAGCAAAAGGGAGGAATAAAAACCTTATTATAACTTTCAAGGCTTGTTTTTCACAGTTTGAACACTGAAGTTTAACTCATTTCAGAGACCATCTTGGAAGAAGTTTCATACACAATCTTTCTTCCCTGAAAATAAATAAAACAGCTGAAATATACCTACAGATGCCAAATTATGGATATATCTGACTCATTCTATCTTAGTAAGTAGGGTACATGTGTCAACTGTCCTTGAAACTCATCTGTTTTGAGTCCAGGAAATTTTCTTCTTTTTCTAGCGTTAGAGCAATATTTGTTTCTCATTGTGCTTTAGTGTTAATGCTAGCTTATCTTCTCCATGATGAGTAAATTGCTTTCCGATATAACATGAAGTAAAAGGAAATAGCAGGCCAAACCATGATTCAACCCAACACTGTTATTCTTACACTTGCGTGAGCTTTTATTGCTTCTAGTGAAAAGACTAATTATTACTTGTATTATCCCATTTCCAATTTTGTGAATCACTTCATATTAAACTGAAGACAAACTGCTATATAATCCTTATGCCCCCTTTGTATGCCAAAGCCATTTCTTTAGTGATAAAAGAGAGTGGAGAAAGGAAAATACCGATAAAAGTAAACAGAACTTTAGGGAAGCTTTTTTCTGAGTAAAGCATTGTTTGCTTATTGGTTTATTTTTAATTTGATAACAAACTGAAATATAAATATAAGTTAAACAGTGACCCTGGAACTTTTTGTAATGTTCTGCAGGTAACAAACAAACCACCTACTAGGATTTTTTTTCTTTTTGAAGATTCTCTTTAAATAATATTTTAAAAATCAGTTATTAGAAATTGAGTGAATTAGAGATGTAAATGATGTGGATATTGACTCCCTTATTGAATTATGTGCATGCAGAAGTTTTTGAGAAATTAAAAATTAATAATGATTGCATGGTTGATCATTATTACAAGATTATTTCAGGCTCACTCACAGACATAACTATCAGTTGGGTTATTCTCACCTCAAACACTGTGCTATAATTTAGAAACACCGCCCCTGAGTGGCAGCAGCAGATGTCCATCAGGTTGTTCTGATAGGATAACAGAGGCCTGCCTTGCATTTCCAAAACATGTCCCATGCTCTTCAGTCTCTCTCTCGTCATTCCATTTCATTTATAATTGGATTTCATATGGCTGTTGTAATAAACTACAGTCGATTGTGTTAATCAAATAGTTACATTAAAATATTAAGAATCCCCAGATTCAAAGATGATAGTTTGGAGAAGACTTGAAACAGAAGATAAGTAACATCGCAAGCTTCTGTGTCTTTTACACTGATACTTGTCCTTAATTAGTTTATCCTAAACCTAATCCAAAGGTGAATATATTGAAATGCTCATATAAATTGTGATAATTACTATTGAATCTTAGTGCTAAAACAAGCCAGCTATTTGTCTACCACTATAGACATACTGTGACAGGATAACCAAATGCATTTTGCCGTCTTCTAAAATTTATTTCTAAGATGATTTTCCTGAGCATTTTAACATCACATTAATTATCTCTCTCAATTTCCCACTGCCTCTATGGAGAAAAAGAAAAAGAGAGACCAGTCATGTTCCTCACCATTTAGAGTGTGAAATTGCTATGCATTTTCCTTGAAAGAGAGGATAAATTTCTCACTTGTCATTCTCGCTCCGTCTAATCTCATTTTATTTATAGATGTAATGCATACAAATTATTGATAAAAATGCAAACAGAATTACAAATTATAGATTCAAATATTAAAATTTTACCTCCTCTTGCTCATCCTTAATTTCATTTCTTCTCATTAAGTCACCATTTGGTGTGTATTTTTTCAGACTGCTTTCTATACAAATATATATATAGGATTAGATATGGATTAGACTATGTATTATTTGGAAACTTGCATATTTCACTGCTAAGTTCAATTATAGAGGGAAAAAATAACTATACTTCAACTTTCTCTCTAAGTGAGTTCTTAAGCTACATTTACTTGTAAATGTGTAGATTACTTTCTAGTTAACCTCTTCCTGGTTTCCCTTAGCTAACTATCTGCTTATTCTTAATTAAGTGCCTTAGAATGTTGAAAGTGACTGTATACATAGGACATTATAATTTTGTTTGAAAAATTTGATAGGCACTTGGACAGGAAACAGGTTGGTTTATTTCAGCATACAAAATTAGGTATGAAAGGAGAAGAAAGTTCTTACCAATGACACTTTGTAAATTGACCACATGCAAACACACACCCTCACACAAACACCGTAAGCCAACACACACTCACACAAACACATACGAACATATACCCTGCACAAACACACATCCTCAGTTGGGCTACTAATTTATGAAAAACATCTACAGGTAACTAACAATGGCACATTAATTTTTATACAAATGTCTTTCCTCTGTATTTCTATTGTAGTTTGCTATTAAAATAGACCAAGCTGAAGATTTCCTCCAGAATACTCATGAGTTTGAGAATGCTGAGTCCTTAAAATCACTTCTTCAGCTTCATGAACATCATACTAAAGGCAAGAAATACGTTTATTTCTCGCAGAAGTGTTTAGAGGTTTTAAAAGATGTTAATGTGAGAATGCTTATGTATGACAGTGTATTTGAAATTTATCTATTTATGTATACCTCAGCTTGTTCTAAGAAAAGTTAAATAAAGCTTCATTTTTAGTCATCTTCTGAAAGAAAGAAGTAGTTGTAGATATGCTGAGAGGACGGCAGAGGACATGCCTCCAGGAGATTCTGTTATTTGGTCTGCTAGAGTTTAGCTCCTGAGGACAGAGGCCATTTCTTCCTTGTTCATCCTTTTGCCCTTAGCATCTAGCAAGGTTCCTGGCCACATGGTAGATCCTCAAGAAATGTTCTTAGTTGAATAAATCATTGAATTCAGTGAATGTTCCTTCTAAGGGTCAATCAATGAAGGTCATTCTTTAAAAAGCAGGTCTGGATCAGCAAAATTCCTCTTTCACTATTGCAGTTAAAAAATGGAACAGTGAATTTTTCCAGATGAAAATCTAATAAGACACTCTACAAAAAGATTTTCAATTCCCTTTGAACAACTAGAAAGACAGTCTAGTTGTTAACCAACAATTTGTATGCCAAGGCTTTCTACAAGAATTTGGTGTGGGCCAGGAGTGGAGTAGGGAACGCATTTGTAGAAAAGTAGTAGTTAACCTGTCATCTTTTGCTGTGGAAAGAGGTTAGATAAATAGATAGAAACAACCATTTCCTTTCTGCCTAATATGTCTTCTAGTTTTACTGCCAAATAGAACAGGGGCTGGATGGAAAGACTTCCTGAATTCATTTGTCACAGTTCTAACTTGACTTCCAGCTCCACCAGCCTGTCATTCTGGACTTTAAAAAACCAAAAGGTGTTTTAAAGTCACAAATAGATTGAGTGTTTATATTACCCTTCAAAAGACTCTAGACAGTAGATCATTATGATAAATTACTTATCACAACTTTCTAAAAGTCAAAGATTAATGGACTCAATCTTTTCTATGTAAGATTAAAGGACTTAATCTTTCCTATGTAAATTCTTATGAGATCCTACCAAATATGTATATATAATTTCCACTGATTATTGTTCTATAGGACCTATCACTAATAGGGATTATAAAAAGCATCAAAAGCTTGTGCTTTAAAGCAACAGTTGTCTATTATTATACAGCAGTAGTAATCTAGCTAGGTCCAAAGGAAATGAGTAGAATCACGTGAAATTCCTGCTAGGAGACTAGAAGGTAACAGATGGGTTCTGTGGTCTCAGTTCACTCTTCTTTCAACCAACATGATCATCACACAGCAGTTTTACCTCCAGAAACCTGACAGTGACAGATGCTATTGTTGAAGAGTTTCAATACTGAAGCAATCGAATGAAAGCATTCTCCGGAGGGACGGGGGGCTTGTAGAAGTAGGGGCTTTTCCATAAATATTTGGCAATGGAGCTAGCAGGGGAATGTAGCCTTAATGCTGTTTTGTTGTTGCTACTGCTGTTGGCTCCTTCAGAGTTCCTAGGATCTGTGGCACCGTGGGCCAGTTTACATCAGGGACGTGCTGCTTTGTTTGCACTTCTCTGGCATCCAGCTGACAGTGAAACTGATGTCTTGCTTTTCGGGGGTACAGCCTTCGAGAGTCCACGGGGTCTCCTTAGTCCGAGGAGATGGATAAAAATGCTAGTGGAAGACAGGAAACATAGTTTATTTTTGTGATGAAAAAATATTCTTCCATCTTGATGACATATTTATTGTGAGAGTTTGTGCCCTTCTGTGTGATACTTGAAGCACAGAGATGACAGAAAACTCTGGTCAGGACACTTCTTCCCAGTTCATATGCCCAGTGGTGGCTTCAAGGGCTTTTGTTTTCATAAAACAAAAAAATGAGAGTTGATGCAATTTATTAACCAACTACTTCTGTGGGATATGATTAAGATTAGTGGATTTGAAATGCTTATTAAAGGGTGAAATTCTGATTTTTTAGTTAAGGGCTTCATATCTATTATCTTTAAATTTAAGCAATAAAATATGTCTGTAAGTGCAGCTAGCCATTCTAGTAAGTTTCTGAGATGTTGATCGGTTGAGTAGTATAAAACATGAGTGTCAGGGTGACAAAAGCTGGAAAAACTGTAATCAAACTTACCCCTAATAGTCACTTTATTTCAATTAGCTTCACCTATGCTTTCTCCTTATTCAGCAATGCTAAGGTTCTCTACTATGTAAGAAATATATTCTTTAACACTATGGGAGTCAGAACCAGGATTAATGGGTTGAAGTTTCTGCCCCCTGGAATGTTTCAGAATAAGTTGGTTCCCTCTACTACATAACAATCCTTGAAATAGAGGGAATAATATACCTTTTTCCAGTCTTCTCTCCTTGGGGTTAAAATTAACCTAGTTAAAGTCTTCCAGCAAATATGGTTTCCAGATTACTTACTGGCCTAGTTGCCCTCAATCAAAGAACACATAATTAAATACTGTTTTCTGAACCCATAACCTGGTGAGAAATCCAGGGCCACGTGTCAGGGGAGTACATGGCCCTTTTCCTCAGGAAGCCTGCAGTTTATCAGGACATGTGCATATTCCTTGGTAACTCCCTCTGTACTTCCTATGGGTACTTCAGTACATCACCTCACACACTGTGTAGTAATGATTTGTTTTCTTATTTATCTTCATCATCAGGTTGTGAGACCCTAGATCTCTGAAGCTGAGAATAGTGTGCAACCTGAAGTATATTCGTTCAGTGTTATTTGTGTATAATTCCAATGTATGACATGGCAGAATGATACAAAAGCGAGCAACACACAAGGTGCCATAGGGACATTAAGGAGAAGAAAATTTACTCTAAGCTCCAAAGAATGACAACTGCACCCTCCAGTTTTCTAAGGGTCTTCTTAAAATGAATGTAAGAACTGAGAAGCTGCATCACAGGAAGGGTCATATTACTTCTTTTTTCTTCTTGGATGTTGTATATATCTTATTTTAAAATTTATTTTTACTTAGTTTTTTTATTATACTTTAAGTTCTGGGGTACATGTTCAGAATGTGCAGTTTTGTTACGTAAGTATACGCTTGCCATGGTGGTTTGCTGCACCCATCAACCCGTCACTTACATTAGGTATTTCTCCTAATGTTATCCCTCCTCTAACTCCCGCCCCCAGACAGGCCCCACTGTGTGATGTTTCCCTCCCTGTGTCCATGTGTTCTCATTGTTCAACTCCCACTTATGAGTGAGAACATGTGGTGTTTGGTTTTCTGTTCTTGTGATAGTTTGCTGAGAATGATGGTTTCCAGCTTCGTCCATGTCCCTGCAAAGGACATGAACTCATCTTTTTTTATGGCTGCATAGTATTCCATGGTGTGTGTATATGTGCCACATTTTCTTTATCCAGTTCATTATTGATGGACATTTGGGTTGGTTCCAAGTCTTTGCTATTGTGAATAGTACTGCAGTAAACATACATGTGTATATGTCTTTATAGTAGAATGATTTATAATCCTTTGGGTATATACCCAGTAATGGGATTGCTGGGTCAAATGGTATTTCTAGTTCTAGATCCTTGAGGATTCACCACACTGTCATCCACAATGGTTGAACTAATTTACACTCCCACCAACAGTGTTAAAGCATCCCTATTTCTCCACATTCTCTCTAGTATCTGTTGTTTCCTAACTTTTTGAGGATTGCCATTCTAACTGGCATGAGATGGTATCTCATTGTGGTTTTGATTTGCATTTCTCTAATGAACAGTGATGATGAGCATTTTTTCATATGTTTGTTGGCTGCATAAATGTCTTCTTTTGAGAAGTATATGTTCATATCCTTTGCCCACTTTTTGATGGGGTGGTTTTTTTCTTTTAAATTCATTTTTTTGTTTGTTTGTTTGTTTGTTTTTTGGTGGAGTCTCGCTTTGCCACCCAGGCTGGAGTGCAGTGGCGCAATCTCAGCTCACTGCAACCTCCGCCTCCCTGGTTCAAGTGATTCTTCTGTCTCAGCCTCCCGAGTAGCTGGGACTTCAGGCGTGTGCCACCAAGCCCAGCTAATTTTTGTATTTTTAGTAGAGACAGGGTTTCACCATATTGGCCAGGCTGGTCTCAAACTCCTGACCTCGTGATCCACCCGCCTTGGCCTCCCAAAGTGCTGGGATTACAGGCATGAGCCACCGTGCCCATAATTTTTCTTGTAAATTTGTTTAAATTCTCTGTAGATTCTGGATATTAGCCCTTTGTCAGATGGATAAATTGCAAACATTTTCTCCCATTCTGTAGGTTGCCTGTTCACTCTGATGATAGTTTCTTTTGCTGTTCAGAAGTTCTTTAGTTTAATTAGTTCCCATTTGTGTATTTTGGTTGTTGTTGCCATTGCTTTTGGTGTTTCAGACATGAAGTCTTTGCCCATGCCTGCCTTGAATGGTATTGCCCAGGTTTTCTTCTAGGATTTTTATGGTCCTAGATCTTACGTTTAAGTCTTTGATTCATCTTGAGTTGATTTTCATATAAGATGTAAGGAAGGGGTCCAGTTTCTGTTTTCCATATATGGCTAGCAGGTTTCCCAACACCATTTATTAAATAGGTAATATTTTCCCCATTGCTTGTTTGTGTCAGGTTTGTCAAAGATCAGTTGGTTGTAGACATGTGGTGTTATTTCTGAGGCCTCTGTTCTGTTTCATTGGTCTATATCTCTGTTTTGGTACCAGTGCCATGCTGTTTTGGTTACTGAGGCCTTGTAGTATAGTTTGAAGTCAGGTAGTGGGATGCCTCCAGCTTTGTTCTTCTTGTCCAGGATTGTCTTGCCTATGTGGGCTCTTTATTTGTTCCATTTGAACTTTAAAGTAGTTTTTCCAATTCTGTGAAGAAAGTCAGTGGTAGCTTGATGGGGATAGCATTGAATCTATAAATTACTTTGGGCAGTATAGCCATTTTCACGATATTGATTCATCCTATCCATGAGCATGGGATGTTTTTCCACTTGTTTGTGTCCTCTCTTATTTCCTTGAGCAGTGGTTGGTAATTTTCCCTGAAGAGGTCCCTCACATCCCTTATAAGTTGGATTCCTAGGTATTTTATTCTCTTTGTAGCAGTTGTGAATGGGAGTTCACTCATGACTTGGCTCTCTGTTTGTCTGTTATTGGTGTATAAGAATGCTTGTGATTTTTGCACATGGATTTTGTATTCTGAGACTTTGCTGAAGTTGCATATCAGCGTAACGAGATTTTGGGCTGAGACGATAGAGTTTTCTAAATATACAATCATGTAATCTGCAAACAGAGACAATTTGACTTCTTCTCTTCCTATTTGAATACCATTTATTTCTTTCTCTTGCCTGACTGCCCTGGCCAGAACTTCCAATACTATGTTGAATAGGAGTGTTGAGACAGGGCATCTTTGTCTTGTGCCAGTTTTCAAAGGAAATGCTTCCAATTTTTGCCCATTCAGTTTGATATTGGCTGTGGGTTTGTCATAAATAGCTCTTATTATTTTGAGATACATTCCATCGATACCTAGTTTATTAAGGATTTTTAGCATGAAGAGGTGTTGAATTTTATTGAAAGCCTTTTCTGCATCTATTGAGATTATCATGTGGTTTTTGTCATTGGTTCTGTTTATGTGATGCATTATGTTTATTGATTTGCATATGTTGAATCAGCCTTGCATCCCAGGGATGAAGCTGACTTGATCGTGGTGGATAAGCTTTTTGATGTGCTGCTGAATTAGGTTCACCAGTATTTTATTGAGGATTTTCGCATCGATGTTCATCAGGGATATTGGCCCAAAATTGTCTTTTTTTTGTTGTGTCTCTGCAGGCTTTGGTATCAGGATGATGCTGGCCTCATAAAATGAGTTGGGGAGGATTCCCCCTTTTTCTATTGTTTGGAATAGTTTCAGAAGGAATGGTACCAGCTCCTCTTTGTACCTCTAGTAGAATTCAGCTGTGAATCCCTCTGATCCTGGACTTTTTTTTTTGGTTGGTAGGCTATTAATTACTGCCTCAATTTCAAAACTTGTTATTGGTTTATTCAGGAATTCAACTTCTTCCTGGTTTAGACTTGGGGGAGTGTATGTGTCCAGGAATTTATCCAATTCTTCTAGATTTTCTAGTTTATTTGCATAGAGGTGTTTATAGTATTCTCTGATGGTACTTTGTATTTCTGTGGGATCGGTGATGATATCCCCTATATCATTTTTTATTGTGTCTATTTGATTCTTCTCTCTTCTTAACCAGTCTGGCTAGCAGTCCGTTTTGTTGATCTTTTCAAAACACCAGCTCCTGGATTCAGTGATTTTTTGGATTTTTTGCATTTCTATCTCCTTCAGTTCTGCTCTGATCTTAGTTATTTCTTGTCTTCTGCTAGATTTTGAATTTGTTTGCGGTTGCTTCTCTGGTTCTTTTAATTGTGATGTTAGGTTGTCAATTTCAGATCTTTCCTGCTTTCTTTTGTAGGCATTTAGTGCTATAAATTTCCCTCTACACACATCTTTAAATGTCCCAGAGATTCTGGTACACTGTGTTTTCATTCTCATTGGTTTCAAAGAACATCTTTATTTTTGCCTTCATTTCCTTATTTACCCAGTAGTCGTTCAGGAGCATGTTGTTCAGTTTCCATGTACTTGTGCAGTTTTGAGTGAGTTTCTTAATCCTGAGCTCTAATTTGATTGCACTGTGTTCTGAGAGACTGTTACGATTTCCATTCTTTTGCATTTGCTCTGGAGTATTTTACTTCCAATTATGTGGTCAATTTTAGAATAATTGTGATGAGGTGCTGAGAAAAATGTATATTCTGTTGAATTGGGGTGCAGAGTTCTGTAGACGTCTATTAGGTCTGCTTGTTCCAGAGCTGAGTTCAAGTCCTGAGTATCTTTGTTAATTTTCTGTCTCGTTGATCTGTCTAATATTGACAGTGGGGTGTTAAAGTGTCCCACTATTATTGTGTGGGAGTCTAAGTCTTTTTGTAGGTCTCTAAGAACTTGCTTTATGAATCTGGGTGCTCCTGTATTGGGTGCATGTATATTTAGGATAGTTAGCTCTTCTTGCTGCATTGATCACTTTCCCATTATGTAATGCTCTTCTCTGTCTCTTTTGATCTTTGTTAGTTTAAAGTCTGTTTTATGAGATTAGGATTGCAACTCCCGCTTTTTTTTTACTTTCCATTTGCTTGGTAAATATTCCACCACCCTTTTATTTTGAGCCTATGTGTGTCTTTGCACATAAGATGGGTTTCCTGAATACAGCACTCTAATGGGTCTTGACTCTATCCAATTTGCCAGTCTGTGTCTTTTAATTGGTCCAGTTAGCCCATTTACATTTAAGGTTAATATTGTTATGTGTGAATTTGATCCTGTCATTATGATGTTAGCTGGTTGTTTTGCCTGTTAGTTGATGCAGTTTCTTCATAGTGTCAATGTTCTTTACAATTTATTATGGTTTTGCAGTGGCTGGTGTGAGTTGTTCCTTTCCATGTTTAGTGCTTCCTTCAGGAGCTTTTGTAAGGCAGGCCTGGTGGTGACAAAATCTCTCAGCATTTCCTTGTCTATAAAGGATTTTATTCCTCCTTCACTTAGGAAGCTTAGTGTGGCTGGATATGAAATTCTGGGCTGAAAATTCTTTTCTTTAAGAATGTTGAATATTGGCCCCCACTGTCTTCCGGCTTGCAGGGTTTCTGCCGAGAGATCTGCTTTTAGTCTTTGTGTGTAACCCGACCTTTCTCTCTGGCTGCCCTTAACATTTTTTCCTTCATTTCAACCTTGCTATATCTGACGATTGTGTGTCTTGGAATTGCCCTTCTTGAGGAATATCTTTGTGGTGGTCTCTGTATTTCCTGAATTTGAACGTTGGCCTGCCTTGCTAGGTTGGGGAAGTTTTCCTGGATAATATCCTGAAGAGTGTTTTCCAACTTGGTTCCATTCTCCTCATCACTTTCAGGTACACCAATTGAACATAGATTTGGTCTTTTCACATAGTCCCATATTTCTTGGAGGCTTTTCTTGTTCCTTTTTATTCTTTTTTCTCTAATCTTGTCTTCTCTCTTTATTTCATTAATTTGATCTTCAATCACTGATATCTTTTCTTCTGCTTGATCGATTCAGCTATTGAAACTTGTGCATGCTTCACAAAGTTCTCGTGCTGTGTTTTTCAGCTCCATGAGGTCATTTATGTTCTTCTCTGCACTGGTTATTCTAGTTAGAAATTCGTCTAACCTTTTTTTCAAGCTTCTTAGCTTCCTTGCATTCGGTTAGAACATGCTCCTTTAGCTCGGAGGAGTTTGTTATTACCCACCTTCTGAAGCCTACTTCTGTCAATTCGTCAAATTCATTCTCCATCCAGTTTTGTTCCCTTGCTTGTGAGGAGTTTTGATCCTTTGGAGGAGAAGAAGCGTTTGGGTTTTGGAATTTTCAGCCTTTTTGCACTGGTTTCTCCCCATCTTTACGAATTTATCTACCTTTGGCCTTTGATGTTGGTGATCTTTGGATGAGGTCTTTGAGTGGATGTGCTATTCCTTTCTGTTTGTTAGATTTCCTTCTGACAGTCAGGTCCCTCTGCTGCTGGTCTGCTGGAGTTTGCTGGAGGTCCATTCCTGACCCTGTGTGCCTGGGTATCACCAGTGGAGGCTGCGGAACAGCAAAGATTGCCACCTGATCTTTCCTCTGGAAGCTTCGTCCCAGAGGGGCACCTGCTAGATGCCAGTCAGAGCTCTCCTGTATGAGGTATCTGTCAGCCCCTACTGGGAGGTGTCTGCCAGTCAGGATACACAGGGGTCAGGGACCCACTTGAGGAGACAGTGTGACCCTTAGCAGAGTTTGAATGCTGTGCTGGGAGGTTCACTACTCTTCAGATCTGTCAGGCAGGGATGTTCAAGTCTGCTGAAACTTTACCCATAGTTACCCCTTTCCCCAGGTGCTCTGTCCCAGGGAGATGGGAGTTTTATCTCTAAGTCCTTGATGGGAGCTGCTGCCTTTTTTTCAGAAATGCCCTGCTCAGAGAAGAGAAATCTGGCAGTCTGGCCACAGCAGCCTTGCTGAGCTGCAGTGGGCTCCCCCCAGTTTGAAATTCTCAGTGGCTTTGTTTACACTGTGAGTGTAAAACTGCCTACTCAAGCCTCAGCAACTACGGATGCTCCTACCCCCACCAAGCTCGAACGTCCCGGGTCGATCTCGGACTGCTGCTGTGCTGACAGCGAGAATTTCAAGCCAGTGGATCTTAGTTTGCTGGGCTCTGTGGGGGTGGAACCTGCCGAGCCAGACCACTTGGCTCCTTGGCTTCAGCACCCTTTCCAGGGGAGTGAAGAGTTTTGTCTCACTGGTGTTCAAGGTGCCCTGGGGTATGGAAAAAAAGAACTCCTGTAGCTAGTTCGGTGTCTGCCCAAATGGCTGCCCAGTTTTTTGCTTGAAACCCAGGGGCCTGGTGGGGTGGGCACTGGAGGAGATCTCCTGGTTTGTGGGTTGCGAAGAAAATTCCCCTACCCCTTGTGCTTCCTGGGTGAGGTGACACCCCACCCTGCTTTGGCTCGCCTTCTGTGGGCTGCACCCACTGTCCAACCAGTACCAATGAGATGAACTGGGTACCTCAGTTGGAAATGCAGAAATCACCTTCCTTCTGTGTCGATCTATCTAGGAGCTGCAGACTGGAGCTGTTCCTCTTCAGCCATCTTGCCAGCAATCGTGAATGTTTTTTATATCTTAAACCTAGCTAGGGTATACATTCCTGGTGGCCCATTATACTATTATCTGTACTTTTGTCTCTATTTGAAAATACCCATTAATTATGTTCAAGAGAAACCATCCCACTGGGGAACATTTAGAATAATTTTTGAAGTATTAGGAAGAAATATCATACATTATCTCAGGACCAAGATGGTGACCTTGATGGATTTTATAAAGTACTCATTTGGAAAGTTTATTTAACAAGCTATAAACCTATCCACCTTGTGTATACCTATTATACCATCTTAAATTGGTTATTTATACTTAATAATTGTGGCAAACTATAGAGGTATTAATATAAAATATGATGTATTTTGTGAACTTTAATGATAATTTTTTAGATAGATTGAAAATTAATCAAAACAATTAATGAAAATTTATCAACTATTTTCTAAGTTCACATGAGAAGGTATTGTGTCAGTAAGAAGGATTTTGTATGTGCTGATATACAATCTTTAAAATAAATTGACTGTAAAGATGTTCTTGAAGGTCGCAATATATCTAGACAGTTTACCCTTGGGGAAAAACACATCACTTTGTAAGATCAACTGATGGAATAAATAGCTAGGAAAATGTAAACTGTGAAGAAACAAAATGTAAGAAACTGAAAGACTGAGGGAACTGGCAGAGGAAACTGAGGGAAGAATCCATCCACCTCAACAGCCGTCATGGTGGCAGGTAACAGACTGACTCAGCCTGGATACATTTTACAAGTTAATGCTGGCTCAGGGGGCTGTGTGCGTGGCAATATTGTGGTAGTTGTTATATTATTTTGGCAGAAGGTGAAACAGAAAACCAGGAAAAAAAATGTGAATTGTAATTTTGGCTAATTGTTCGTGTTCTCACGGGAACCAGAACAGGTTGACCATTAGTCTGCAATACCCTGAGGACCTAAAGTTGTGCCTCCCTCTCTCATTTGCAAAGTCTAATATGTAAGAGTTAGTTACAGGAAGGAAGGAAACCCTGTGGAGACCCTGTTGCCTTCCCAAACTTCTCATGTGTGGGCTGTATGTGTGTGTATGTTTGTGTGTAGCTGTTCACAATATCATAACAAACTCTTCAGTGCAAAGGAAAAATACTATTTCTCTCTATATATAAAAGGAGACTCCATCATACTTCTTACTTCTTTAAGGATATACAAATTAAACTCTTTAGTCTGATAGGTAAGGCCTGCTATAACTCGTTTCTCCAGTTGTGTCTTGGACCTTCCCGTAAGAACTTGTTCTGAGCAGATAGATCTTTTCCTGAACCCTACCCCCAGTCCCATCTTGTTCATGTTTGCTTCCATTTCTTTTTTCCAAAGAAATTGACTTGAATTATGATGTTCTCCCTGACTTTTCTTACACTATCTACATTCTCCCGTTCTTCTGACTTGGTTGAAGTCTGTGGTTGTTTTTGTCTTTTGTTTCTTCGCATTGTTGACTCACAATCAAATTGCCCAGGGGACATAATCACACTGTCATTCGGAGCAGATACTACTAGCTAATATTTTACAGGACAGATCTAGGTCATGTGGAATAAACTACTTCAAATTATTTCCTTTTCATCTCAAAATGCCTTTTTACAGTATATTCACTTATCTTATTCTCTCCTCCAGCTTTCTCCCCCCCCCCAAAAAAAAGGGTGTCAATTGAAAGAGAAAACTGGCCCAACTACCTCAGCCTACATCATCGCTGTGTAATAAACTGCCAAGAATGCTGAAGTTGAGTGTGTCCCTATAGTGGAAATAATACTGAGTTATACTAATCACAAGTCTTGAGTTTCAGCACCGGTTCAGTCCATTTTTATTAGTGTCAGACTTGGTAAGATGCTTACTCTCCCAGTGTTCTCCACAGTTCCCCCATCCTGAAAATAAAATAATAATAATAAAAAACAGTATATTTGACCCTGTTATTCTCTCAAGATACTATCCTAGCATTTTCTTATAAAAACAAATGTCTCAAAGATTGTCCTGCTTGTTGCCTTCCCACTTCTCAGCTCACTTTCTTCTCACTTCTCATTGCCTTCTCACTCCTCACCCTGGTAACTTGGCTTCTGTTTCCATCACAAAACTCAAAGTCTTCTCAACTTCTCTTTTATACATCTCTGGAGAACTTCTGATCTCTAACATCTGTAGCTCTCCCAATCTCCTCCCCCCGCATTTCAAAATATTTGTTCTCGCTCTATCATTCTACAAAAATGATAGCAAATCTCCTGTACCAGTCACCGTGCTAAGTGCTGGATGCAGTCATGGTCTCTATCCTCATGTTGCAATGGAGCCTAGTGGCAAAGACAGACATTAAGTGTGAGAGTATTTGATCCCATTTGGTTTGTCCTTTGAGGAAGTGACAGTTGACATGAAGTATGAGTACAGTAAAGGTAACGAAGGAGGGTGTTGAGGAGAATGGTGTCCCTGTGAGTGGACATAGTGAAAAGTTCAGGGTCAGGAGGGAGTATAGCATGTGTGAGGAATTTAAAGAAGAATGAAAAATTGAGAAATTGAGACAATTTGAAAAGGATGGAAGAGACTAGACCATGCCAGACATAGTAATCTACATTAAGGGGTCTGTCTTTAATTTTAAGGCAATGGGGTGCCATTGTTTAAGTGTGTGTGTGTGTGTGTGTGTGTGCATGCATCTGTGTGTGAGAGAGAGAGGAAGGAAAGGAAGGAAGGAAGGGAGGGAGGGAGGGAGAGAGAGAGAGAGAGAGAGAGAGAGAGAGAGAGAGAGAGCGAAAGAAAGAAAGAAAGAAAGAAAGAAAGAAAGAAAGAAAGAAAGAAAGAAAGAAAGAAAGAAGGGAGGGAGGGGAGGGAGGGAGGGAGGGAGAGAAAGGAAAGAAAGAAAGAAAGAAAGAAAGAAAGAAAGAAAGAAAGAAAGAAAGAAAGAAAGAAAGAAAGAAAGAAAGAAAGAAAGAAAGAAAGAAAGGAAGGAAGGAAGGAAGGAAGGAAGGAAGGAAGGAAGGAAGGAAGGAAGGAAGGAAGGAAGGAAGGAAGGAAAGAAAGAAAAAGGAAAGAAAGAAAGAAAAAGAGATGTTATGTTTAGAAAAGATCGCTGTGGCTAAAGTCTGGAGCATTGATAGATGGATTGGAGAGAGGATACAATTAAGAGAAGACTGTACATCCAGGCAACAAATGATGCTTTCCATGGTGAGGATAGAAAGAAGTAGACAGATGCCAGAGATACCATGTAATATCAACAGGTCTTGATGATGGCGGGTTGAAGGAGAGGGATGTCATGGACAACTCCTTCATTTCTGCCTGATGGAGACTGGACAGTTCCCCAACTGCTCCTTCAGTTGATCCGCAAGTGTAGATGCCTCTCAATGTGCTATTCTCAACTCTTTCTTCTTCTACACTTTCTCCCTTAGTAGTTCTTCAATTTCTAGCTTAACATCTCAATTCTACACGATGTTACCCAAACTTACAATGCTATTTACTCCAGAGATCACATACTGGTAGCCCATTTGGGAGATATCGATGCTTCATTATCCTGTGATTTTTTAATTAAAAAATATGAATTATGAAAGATTTAGAAGTCAGAACTTTCATATAAAATTTGCATTTGAAACTCTTTTAATAATTGGAAGCTCCATCAACACTGAACCCATATTCTTCATGTCAACAGTTCGTCAGAACTGAGTGACAGCTGACCCTTTTAGCAAGTATTTTCCACTTTGCTGTAGTCCCTGACATTTGGGCACCTGGCCACCACATTTATTGAGTTTTTGTTTGGTCATCCCAGGCACTAGCCTTTAAACCTCAGCTTTAGTCCAATCACCTTAGAATGTAGAACATTTACCCAGCATCATACCGCTGAAAACTGCAGCAATGTCAAAATCCCACGCTCATTCTACTCCCTGCCTGAATCACACAATTGCTGAACAAAGCATCCCATCAGTTGGCAGTTAGCACTATCACAATTGCTAGGCTAAGGTGTTTGACCAGTTTTTTCTTTGAAGTACTGTAGGCAGTTTCTGTCCACATATTTTAATTCCTTGCAGCACAACTTGTTTTTTATTAACATAAAAATTACATATATTTTACATTGTGAAGAATCCAAATATTGCTGTATAAAAGCTTGCTAATATCATTATTCTTTCTTCTTTCTAATTTTCTTCTAGAACTCTTGGAACGGTCTTTAGCCCTTTTAAACAAAAGTCAACAACTCACTGACTTCATAGAAAAATTCAAGTGTGAAGGACCTAATGTGAATCCTGAGTTGATTCAGGGAGCTCATAGCAGCTGTCTGAAGATTGACAGCCTTCTTGAACTTCTACAAGACAGGAGAAGACAGTTAGACAAGTACTTGAAGCAACAGTGGCAAGAATTGAGTCAGGTTCTGCAGATATGTCAGTGGGACCAACGAGAAAACCAGGTAACCCAAAGGGGCATTGGATGATGTTCCAGTCTCAGCTGATTAGTTGTTATAGGGATTAACCATTCCCCGGGGCAGTTTGTCAGTCTTCATGGTCAAATCCTTTGGTCTTTGGTCCAAAAATCTTTCATCCAAACTACCATGTTGTTTTTCCCTGTAAGTAATATAAAATCAAATGTATGCATTTTTTTCATTATACTGTTGATTTTATAAATGAGAGAACACCTGTGGGTAGTTTCGAGAATGAATGTATTCTATTGTTGGATTCTTCCTTCCTTCCAGGTCACTACTTTTAGACATGTTTCTTTAACATTTTGAAATGTTAATTGCAATTTTCTTAAAAGTTGAAGAGGCATGATGCTGCCAAATTGTGCTAGATTGCTGCTTACATCAGTAAAAAAAAGTCTGTCAGCCCAAAATAGAGATAATGTTCTTAGAAGAGTAGTCTGATGCCAATCAAGAAATATGACCTTGGCCCATAGCTGCAGGATCTGTGGTCAGAGGGCTTTGGGGGTTGATGAGTTTGCAGGCTCATTAGAGCTCATTACCCAGGCTGCGAGCACATTTCTGATGGGTTGTCAATGTGCTTGACACAGATTTCTTCTGCTACAATTATTTGATGTGAAGAGTGGGCAGAACTCTCTTTGCAAACCCCCAACTGAAATAAGTGAGAAGTTTATCACAACACTTCTGATTGTCTTAATTCCATGTTTAAATCTGTACAGATTAAGTGGAAGGAATTTTTAGGGAGAAATCATGTGGGGGGACGTCTCCTGGCCTAGATACACGGGAAAGAGGTTTTTTCATATATTTAATATTATTGCTCCATCCAAATTGAAGAGACATTCATATATTTGGAAGCGCATATGAGTCCAGAAGAAACTGGTTCTTATTTCAAGCTGGAAAAATGAGAACTTAAATGATGATCAACCTTTCAATTAATACTTATTGAGCACCTACTATGTACCAGTTTCTATCCTAAGTGTTGGGGATATACTAGACCACAAGATGGTGCCTTTTTCCTCTAGGAAATTTCCTTCTAATTCAATGTTTTTCAACCTTCACACTATTGACATTTGGTGCTAGGTAATTCCTGGTTGTGGGAGGCTGTCCTGTCCAGCACACTCTAGGATACAGAGCAGCCTTGCTGGCCTCTACCAACAAGATACCAGTACAACATCCCCAGTTTTGAAAAACCAGAACTGTCTCTAGACATTGCCAAATGTCCCCTGGGGGACAAAATTACCCCCAGTTAAGAACCATTATTCTAATGTGATGAGGACTTATAATAAACAAATGATGAGTATGATGATAAACCTGATGATGAAATCAAATAACGTAATGAATTTTGACATGTGTTGGTCAACTTTTCATCAAAGAAGGAATCAAAGAAGACTCTCCGAGGAAGTGGCATAGAGCAGAGACCTAAATGCAGATGTCAGTCGTATATTCTCCTGCTTGCATTTTGTTGCCATTCCCTTCTAAGTCACCATACACTTTCTAAGCTGCCTTGCTTTTATCATTTTACATTGACTGCTGCCCGCTCCTCCTGTCCTGCTTCTGCTGTGCTTGACCTGCGGACTCTGCTCTAGCCATTATACACTCTGACATGCACTTTCACATGCTCATCTCCCAAAGCATTATCGTCCAATGCAAAGGTCTTTTCCTGATGACTCTGACATAACAAGAAGGAAATTAATCCTCAGGACAAGAAACTTAAAATTGTAAGACAACTGTTTCCAAAGTTCTTTGTCCTTCCGAGCATAAGTGGGTGTATTTTAGCTCCCTTGCTCCTCTCTGTCTCTCTCTGCCCTAATCCTGACCAGCCACCGTGTTCCCAGAGCTACTATCCCCTTAAAGGAACCTTCCTTTTATCTCTTCATTCTTGTGTTTACAACCCCAAGCCCCTGCCTCTAGTGCTTCCAAAAATACATTAAAAACTCCTCTTGCTTTATCATACAGAGAAGCACTTGTATTTTAAACCTCAACATCTCTTATCTGGATTAACACAGACACCTTCTCTCTCCAAAAAAAAAAAAACCTCCTCAAAGAGGCTCCCCAAACAGAACAATTTCCCAATAATAAGAAAATAACTTCAGTAATTTTATTTATTTATTTTTAAAACAGCAATTTTGCCTTTCTGCCCCATAACTATGGCAGTAATCATCCACTTGAATCCTCTGTAGTAAAAAGAAAAGAAAAAAATCACCTGAAAATTTAGAAGATTCAAAATGGACATTCTAATCCGGCCACATTCTTAAAGGAAATCTAAATCCCTTGCTAAACCTGGAAAGCAAAAATATATTTGCTAATAAGTAAAGTAAGGTATAGTAGAAGGTGTCTGACTTGGTAAGTTCTCTAACTTATGGGGTCTCATTTTGTTTAGAGGTGAATGCTTTTGGGAGGGGTGCTTTTTAAAAAGTAAAGTTTATTTTTGGCCGGGCGCGGTGGCTCAAGCCTGTAATCCCAGCACTTTGGGAGGCCGAGACGGGCGGATCACAAGGTCAGGAGATCGAGACCATCCTGGCGAACACGGTGAAACCCCGTCTCTACTAAAAATACAAAAAATTAGCCGGGCGAGGTGGCGGGCGCCTGTAGTCCCAGCTACTCGGGAGGCTGAGGCAGGAGAATGGCGTGAACCCGGGAGGCGGAGCTTGCAGTGAGCTGAGATCCGGCCACTGCACTCCAGCCCGGGCGACAGAGCGAGACTCCATCTCAAAAAAAAAAAAAAATAAAAAAAAAAAAAATAAAAAAAAAAAAATAAAAAGTAAAGTTTATTTTTTAGAGCTCTTTTAGGTTCACAGCAAAATTGAGAGAAAGGTACAGAGATTTCCTATATGCTCCCTGCCCCCACACATGCAGTTTCTCTCTTTATCAGCATCTCCCCTCAGAATAGCTTGTTTACAATCAGTGGGCCTACAGTGACACATCACTATCACCCAAAGTCCACAGTTTACAGGAAGGTTCACTCTTGATGATGTATGTTCCAAATGTCCAATTCCACGTACATATGGGTTTGAACAAATGTGTAATGACATGCATCCACCATCACAGCATCATAGAAACCATGTTCACTGCCCTAATAATCCTCTGTGCTCTGCTTGTTCATTGCTCCCTTCCCTCTAACCCCTGGTAAACACTCATCTTTACTGTTCCCATAGTTTTGCCTTGTCCATAATGTCATATAGTTAGAATCATACAGGACTTTTCAGATTGGCGTTTTTCACTTAGTAATATGCATTCAAGTTTCCTCCATGTCCTTTCATGGCTTGATAGCTCATTTATGCTTAGCGCTAAATAATATTCTAGACAACCCTGGGCAAAGCAGGGAGACCCTGTCTCTACAAAAACTTTTTTAAAGTAGACAGGTGTGATGGTGTGTACCTGTGATCCCAGCTACTCAGGAGGCTGAAGTCGGAGGATCCCTTGAGTCTGGTAGGTTGAGACTGCAGTGAGCCATGATTATGCCACTACACTCCAGTCCGGGTGACACAGAGCAAGACTCTGTCTCAAATAACATAAATAAATTAATAAATCAATAAGTATCCCATTGTCTGCATTTACCACAGTTTGTTCATCCATTAATCTACTGGCATCTTAGTTGCTTCCAAATTTTGGCAATTATGAATAAAGCTGTTGTGGACATCCATGTGCAGCTTTTTATGTGAACATAAGTTTTCAATTTATATAGATAAATACCAAGGAATGCGATTGCTGGGTCATATGGTGAGAGTGTGTTTAGTTTTGTAAGAAACTGCTAAACTGTTTTTCAAAGCGGCTATACCATTTTGGATTCCCACCAGCAATGAATGAGTGTTCCTGTTGCTGTACATCCTTGTCAGCATTTGGCATTGTCAGTGTTCTAGATTTTGGCCACTTTAATAGCTGTGTTGTGGTATCTCATTGCTGTTTTAATGGGCCTCATCTTTAAATTGGGAATAATACTTAAATCACAGAGTTGTTATAAGGATTACATGAAATAATGTGCAAAACACATAGCACAATGCATAGCGTTTTAAGAGGTACTTAATAGTTTCTTTGCCCTCCCTCTCTGTGGTTAAACCTTACAACTTATGAAAGCTTTCTCATTCAGCCCAGATTCTTTCCCCCGGATGTAGCATTACTGTTGTCATACATGTCTAGGTCTCTTAATACTGTTTAGTTATTGGAGGCTGTTACAAGTATAGTTAGGATTTAGGAATCCACATTCGTGGTTAAGGGAATGAGGCTGTCATTTAGACTCCATTCCTAACAGCACTTGAACAAAAATTAATTATAATAAGAATAATCAACATTATAGTAAATATAACCAGTTAATAAACAAGATAGTCATTTCCTTAAATATAAAATTTAGGCTCTTAGGCTGGGTGTGGTGATGAATGCTTATAATACCAGCACTGTGGGAGGTGAGATTGCTTGAGCAATCTCTGTCTCAAAAAGAAAAAATAATAATAATAATAATAATAATAATAAACAGAAGTTTAGGAAAACTGAACAACTCAGATGAGATAATTTGTGCTTATACATACCTGGACTTTAAAGTGATTCCTTTTTCATATAATTATCAACAGAGCAAGCAGGCAGATTCCTTGAGCCCGGGAGTTCGAGACCAGTCTGGGTAACATGGCAAAACCCTGTATCTACAAAACACACACACACACACAAATGAGCCAGGCATGGTGCCATGCTCCTGTAGTCCCAGATACTTGGGAGCCTGAGATAGATGGGTGGCTTGAGCCCAAGAGGCCAAAGCTGCAGTGAGCCAAGATTGCACCATTGCATTTCAGCCTGGGTGACAGAATAAGACCCTCTGTCTCAAAAAATAAAATAAAAATAAAATTTGGACTCTGAATCTTAAAACACCTATGTGACATTTTCTCTTGTTAACAGCAGTGACAGCAGTTGGAGTAGTTAGTTAACAAAGCTAAGTATTGTCTCTTTATGTTGGTAAGGGTACAGATCCTGGGGCCAGACTGTTGGCTGGGTTCAAATCCTAGCTTCACCACTTACTAGCTGAGTAACAGCAATTATTTAACTTCCCTGAGGCTCAGTTTTCTGTAAAAATATGAATAGTAATACCAACTACTATCTTAGTGTTAGCAGTTGTTACCATCATGTCTGAAAAAGATGGTGAAGGCCCGACATGTTACATACTCTCCCCACTTCTTGCCCCCGCAATGTCGTGCTCAGATGAAGATTGGTCTCAGATTGAAGACCAGTTTTATTATTTGAGTTCACAGGATGTGATAAAATAAAAGTCGCTTTAATAATGTTAACAGCTACCCTTGTTCAACGGGCACTGAATTGATAGTTTAAAACAAAAAGTAGTATCTTTTTTTCTGCTTGTGATTTAAAAATGCTTCTTTGTTAAAATGTAGCGATCCCCCTCCATGCAGATTGCTACTAGAAATTTGGCATACTGCCACCTTCTAGACTTTTATCCAAGTGTGAGCGTAGTCACAGGCACACACACATTTATTATAAAAAACTAAACAAACAAATGAAAATTAATTGAATTAGCCTATATATACCGTATTACAACCTGTTTTTTTGTTAAATTGAAAAAAATACTAAACATATTCTGTGTTTAAGTAGAGCAATTAATTTTAATAAGTGTGTAGTATTCTGCTATTTGAATATAAAACAATTTAAACAGTATTTTATTAATGAGGAAATAGAGTTGCTTTGATTTATTAATATTATAAACAATAATTAATGCTTACTCTGTTGATAATTATATGAACAAGGATTCACTTTAAAGTCCAGGTATGTATAAACACAAATTATTGCACCTGAGTTTTTCAGTTTTTCTAAACTTCTGTTTTTTATTATTATTATTGTTACTTTTCTTTTTGAGACAGAGTCTCACTCTGTCACCCAGGCTGGAGTGCAGCGACACAATCTTGACTTACTACAACCTCCACCTCCGGGTTCAAGCAATTCTCGTGCCTCAGCCTCCCAAGTAGCTGAGACTACAGACACACGCCACCATGCTGGCTATATGTTTTGCATTTTAGTAGAGACGGGGTTTCACCATGTTGCCCAGGATGGTCTTGAACTCCTGGGCTCAAGTGACCTGCTGGTCTTGGCCTCCCAAAGTCCTGGGATTACAGGCATGAGCCACCGTGCCCGGCCTGAATGTTCTAAAGTGTTGTTGATGGTACAATGGTGAAGAATTGCAGCAGGGACACTGAGCTGAGTGTCACTCAGTTCGTAATTTGGGTTTTATAGTTATCATGTTCTTGGATGATCTACCTGATAATTCTAGAACATATGGAACCACATTTCATTGGAGGGCAAAGGGTTTTTTTTTTTGTTTTGTTTTTTTTTTTTTTTTTGGTCAGTTCTGTCTTATTTTAAGTGAACACAGGAGCTATCAATCTTTACATTAATGAAATATCAACTTTGTCAATCATTTTAACCAATTAAGAAAAAGGGAAATTGAGTAAAGAAATAGAACAAAGATTACTGATGAATAATAATGTGGATGTCTGAATACGTGATGTGTCTTCTTTCGTAAGAGCCATTTAAAAGATACATTTAGTGCTTCTCTGTTTCTGAGTGCTGTGGCCTAATGCTTTTGAACTATAATAGTTCAGCTAATTCTCCTTTGGAAAAGAAATTAAGTGACCAGCATGATGGGGACTTAGGATTCACATCAACTGCAGGAAAACAGTAAATGAAAACCACATACTTTCCTATCTTAATTAGGATGTGATCACCTCATAAAGATAATTATAGCATGTTCTTTCATCATTGTTTTTCAGATATAATAATGCACTCTTGTTTTACATTTAAAGATAAGCAGCTGACCTTTCTTTTCAGCTCCAGCAGCATCTTATTTTGCAGATAATCTGCCTCATTAATGAAAATCAGAAGCAGCTTGAAGTACTTCGTGCATAATTAATTATCTTGGCAAGAAGATTTATGAATGTAATTTTTCTCAATTGCTCCAATCAGGCATAAGTGAGACAAACAAATATATTAAAACTAAGCTATTCATGGTCTCTATGTACAAGACAGTGTCAAGGACGTCTAGGAGAATTAAGACATGAGGGCAGACAATCTCTTTTTACTACCCAGATCACATATGAGTTATACATCTTTAGGGGCAGGAAGGATAATAGAATTCACATCAGAAGGTTTTGTGGTTTTATAATTTGAGTAAAATGTGTATCATAATCATGCAGTATATTCCTTGTCAATGAGCAATTTAAATGATATTAAAGATGACATATATGAGCATAGCGTCTGGGCACCAATCTTGTGTCTGGTGGACATCTGTAAAACTGTGCACCCATACAGGCATATGTGAGTGTATTCTCTTGTATATGATGCCACCTTCTAACTAGGATTTAGAACTTGAATGATTCAACAGCTTAAATGCGTAATTTTGAAAGTCCTTCTCTGGAAGTTACTTACCTGAGCTTCTTATCTATTGCTTTGGAAATTTTGAATTGGGGATACTAAACCTATCACCAAGAGATTTTGTGAAAAATAAATGAGAAGGTGTGAGTGAAAATACTTTGAAACATTTACATCAGCAAAATGTCAGTCCTGGTCCCATGATTATGACTACGCACAATGAGCCTCTTCAGTTGTATTCTTGAGTGTATCTTTCATATTCCAAGAGGTGGTATTCCTGGATAAACAGTGTTATTCCCAAAAGTGGAATTTGGGGGTTGATAGAATGTGAACAAGTGTTAAGTCCCATGATCCATCTTGTCAAATTACCCCCACAAAAGTTGTTTAAATTTGACTCCAACTAGTTGGAGTTGAGTACTAGTTCCCACCACATTGGTCAGTGTTGAGCATTACCTTTTATTTTCATGTTTGCAAATCTGGTCTTGTTGTTTAACTTAGTATTTCCTAAATCTCTAGTGATTGCATTAAAAATACATGCATTTGCATCTCTCAATAAATGTGAGCTGCTGCCTCAAAAAAAAAAAAAAAGAAAAAAAAAGTCCTTCTCTGAAGGCAGCTTTCATACATTGGCTGGCATAAGGCCAAAAAAAAAGGGTTGCATTATTTTGGTGACACTGGTATCAAACCGTTGGGTCAGTAGCAGGTATACATGACTGTCCCACTGTCCATAGATGAAAATTTATCACAGAATTTCATTTTGGTATACAGTCTGTCTCTAGAATTCTCTCTAGGGCACGCCAACAGTAAATGCAAAGGATCTGATAGTATTTGTAGAAGGATCACGTAATTTTGACAGAAAAAAAAAACCTTTTCTAACTGGGATGTATGCGAATGACTATTGCTTCCAACGGCACTGCAGTTCAAAGGTTGAAACAGAGGGACTCTGGTGCAGATGGCATGGATGCCAATCCTAGCTTTTACATTTACTAGGTATGTGGTTTTGGGCCAGTTACTTGGCCTCTGTGCCTCAGTGTCCTTTTCTATAAAATGGGGATAATAACAGTATCTACCTATAGATTTATTGTAAAAATAAAAAATATTATACATTTTAAAATGCTTTGAGCACAGCTTGGCATATTGTAGGTGCTCAATACTTTTCAAATGTTCACCATATCACTACATACTTTGGCGGTCACTTTCTGAGCTTTACTGGATAATCACTAGCCTACAAAATCAGACACACTGGCCACATCCCACACCAATTCCATAAACCACTAGATAATCTTAACTTTCTAAAATGTTCTGATATGAACAGGGCATAAATGCCATTTCATGGCTTTATATCCAGTCTAGTTTACTCAAAAGGTCAGCTTTAGCTGGAAGATAGAGTTTAAAACCAATTTTTCCACTTCTTAAGTTTCTCCACCCTTTAGCTATTCTTTAGGTCACTTATACTTATTATAGTTGATTACATTTTCATTAAATTAGGTCATTCCTGTATACTGTTCAATTGAACTGATGGCTTAACAACATTTTGGTTATTGAAGCCCTCAAGTCGGTTGGTAAGGGGGATGGGGACACACACTGTGACCACATTCACTCTCAGAAGTGATGTGTGTGTGCTCCCTGGGGAAGGCTCTGTGGTTGCTTCTAATCCTCATGCCCATTGTATGACAGAATTAGCTGTTGCTGCCTGAGATATCTGCTAAGCCCTGGGGCTGCCTGTGGGTCTCCTTTTACCTCTCTAAGCTCTTTTCCTTCCCTACCCCTGGTGCTTGTCCCTGGTGATCATTGGCTTCTCTTTTCTCCTGCCACCATCCCAAACTAGCCAGGAAGTAGAAATCATTTTCTCCTCTTCCCTCATTCTCACGATCCAATCCCAAAGACAACCCAAAAGGATGAACTAATTTTAATGAATATTGTAGGGAGACTCTTAAGCAAACAATAAATGGCATGCTTTAAAAAGATGAAGACATCTTTTAAAATTTACCAGTTATTTATTCTGTCTATATGACAGTTTCTGATTCATTGTTTTTCCCAACAACCAGAGGTTCAGGCCAAAACTTTGGTAGGAAATCCATTAAGCTGCCTGACCTAGGAAATGGGAAGGTAAAATGAAAATGTCAAACTTTGGTCCCACTCCTAAGTAGCTCTGCGCTGTCTGTCGGTCTGTCTCTCACTCTCTTTATCTCACACACACAGTGAATATAATTGGCTGAAGATCACTTAGGGTGGAACTTTAAGTTATATTGGGAAAACCATGCCTTCGATATCTTTGGCAGGGATACACATTTTGCCAAGACACTGGATGGGGCTGTTTCCTCTCCTGAAAAACAATTTCTTTCCACTGCTGGGGAAGTTATTTTCAATGAGTCAGAGGTAATGTTAGAAATAAAATTTAGGTCCAGAGACTTCTACTGTACTGATTTTGTCCATTGGACGAAATAACTTTCCATCCATTAAGTAGTTGGAAGTGAAGAGCCTACCTAAACACAAATAATTGTTGTGGGCATTGTTAAGAAGGGAAGTCCTTACTGCCTTTTTTTTAAATGAAATATAGATGTGAGAAGAGAAATTATATGCTAACACAAGTCAGAATAGTTAAATACATAAAATTATTATTCTAGACAGGAAAAAGATTGTATGTAAAGCTGTTCATAAAGTAACAAGTTTTGCCTTAAAATAACATATTTTAGCTTTCCTACTGCCCCTCAACACAGAATACCGGGATTTGATGCTGGAATTTGTTGAGGAGATACAGATACCTTCCAGTTGATCTCAGTAATTCACAAAGGGCTCCCAAATTCTACAGAAGAAAATTGTGAGCATTGTCCTCCTGGAATCTCTAAGTCCAAATAATAACAGGCCAATAACTAGATCGGTCCCAGAATACATCTAGAAATGGAAACCCAATCCACATTTTTGGCACTAATTGTTTTTTTCTGCCCTCCTGCCAAGTCTGCAGGTGCAAACATCAGCAACACAGCTTTAGCATCTCTTCTAATGTGCATTAGAATCACCTAGTGGACCAAATAGATATTTCAAATCTGGTTATTGCTAGTTAAGTCCAGAGCTCATTTGACTGTATTGTCTAATACAAAATACAACTGGTTCTCCTACTGTAAAAAAAGAAAAAAAAACCAAAGCCCTATGGAAACATGCCTTCAAAATCAAAGCAGGCATTAGAACTGTCACCTGTGACCATCAACTACAATTGAAAGCATTCTCTGTATGTGTGTATTTTTGGTAATTGCAAGAGAGACTGTCAAAAAGTCTTGGGTTAAAGAAGATGAATAACTGATGCCTTTTTCCTTGATCAGTTTTTTGTCCTTAATAGAACCTGGTTATTCAGCAAGTTCTGCACGTGGAAAAGAAAATGAAAGTAATTTGATGAGATTTTCATCTCCCCTTAAGCATTTCTGTTAAGGTGGTTTGAATTGCTTATTGCTAGTTCACCTCCTCCAGCATATTTTAAATAAAGACAAAAAAGATCTGATTTCAGATTGTGGAACAAATTGCAGAAAAATAAGCTGCAGTGGTTTATGACATTCTGATGCATTGCTTTGGGCTGCAGCAGAAGTTCACCTTCTTGACGCCTCCGTTGTTTATCCTTGACCATCAGAGAGCATTTTCTATTGCTTGCATGCTCCATCTTTCAGTCCTGTCTTTGGCACATGTCATTTGGGAAGTGAAATTCTCAGCCTGCTCTTGCTGTCACCACTGCCCACAGCTGGCATCTTGCTCTCAGGGACTCTCTCTGACAGGCCTGACCCACACATTCATTCTCCTCTCTAATGAACTATTTTCACTAAGCCCCTGATTATATACAGGACCTAATTCGGTGTTAAAATTGGGTTCTATAACCATAGCTTTGCATTTTGGTTTTTATTTTAAGAATGTTCAATGAGATACCATCTCACACCAGTTAGAATGGCGATCATTAAAAAGTCAGGAAACAACAGGTGCTGGAGAGGATGTGGAGAAATAGGAACACTTTTACACTGTTGGTGGGATTGTAAACTAGTTCAACCATTATGGAAAACAGTATGGCGATTCCTCAAGGATCTAGAACTAGATGTACCATATGACCCAGCCATCCCATTACTGGGTATATACCCAAAGGATTATAAATTATGCTGCTATAAAGACACATGCACACGTATGTTTATTGCAGCACTATTCACAATAGCAAAGACTTGGAATCAACCCAAATGTCCATCAGTGACAGATTGGGTTAAGAAAATGTGGCACATATACACCATGGAATACTATGCAGCCATCAAAAAGGATGAGTTTGCGTCCTTTGTAGGGACATGGATGCAGCTGGAAACCATCATTCTTAGCAAACTATCACAAGAACAGAAAACCAAACACCGCATGTTCTCACTCATAGGTGGGAACTGAACAATGAGATCACTTGGACTCGGGAAGGGGAACATCACACACAGGGGCCTATCATGGGGAGGGGGGAGGGGGGAGGGATTGCACTGGGAGTTATACCTGATGTAAATGACGAGTTGATGGGTGCAGCACACCAACATGGCACAAGTATACATATGTAACAAACCTGCACGTTATGCACATGTACCCTACAACTTAAAGTACAATAATAATAAATTTAAAAAAAAAAGAATGTTCATAAATATAGCCTAATGAGATATATATAGGCCACTTCTCTTCTCCAGAATCCTTTATTTCTGCAGATGTATATAATAAGCAGGAAAAATATTGCATAGTATGAATTCTGACACTGGCATTTCTGTCCCTACCTACAAGAATTTCCTCCTATTGGTTGTTTGAAATTAGGCAAGTTATTGAACTGTCTATTGAACTGTTACCTCATCTATTGAAAAGACAAATATCTTTATCACAGGAGGGGTGCAAAGATTAGTTGAAGTTATGTTGTAACCTACCTAAATTAGTACCTAATGCTTCTCTTGGAAGGAAGGCTGGTTCACTTCTTTTACTTTCTTCATTCTTATTTACCAGCAGGAGTCCAAAGTGGGACTTCCAACAAGACAAAAATTAAAAATATTTAAAAAAAGGAGTCCTTCTTTGCTCAAGGCTAAATACCTTCAATAGGTATTTAGCCCAAGCTTCCCTCTCTTCCAACCTTCCCACTGTTTTTGGTACATCCCTGTATCAACTTTCCCCATGCATCTTCAGTGATGAACAACACAAGCAAAGAAATGCATGTCTCACCTAATCAAAGAAAAAAATGTGGGGAGGAGCCCCTTTGTTACTTCTGCTTTCCCAAAAGCTATTATCCTTTACTCAGCCAATGAATGTAGCCAATGTCTTAGTCCATTTTGCATTGCTACAAAGGAATACCTGAAACTGGGTAATTTATGAAGATGAAAGGGTTATTTGGCCCATGATTCTGCTGGCTGAAAGACTGGGCACCTGTTGAAAGTTCAGGCTGCTTCCACCCATGGCAGAAGGTGAAGGGGAGTTTCCAAATGCGGAGATCACATGGCAAGAGAGGAAGCAAGAGAACACATGTAGGCACCAGGCTCTTTTTAACAACCAGGTCTGCTGGGAAGTAATAAAGGGAGAACTCTCCCACAGCCCCCACCAAGGAAGGGCATCAATCTATTCATGAGGGGTCCACTCCTATGATCCAAATACCTTCCATTAGATCCCATCTCCAACACTGGGAATCAAATTTCAACATGGGGTTTAGAGGGGACAAACATCAAAACTGTAGCAGCCAACATCCGCACTTAGATGTTCATAAATGCTACCAACTGATATCTCACACCACTCTTCTCCTGACTCCACTTTTTACATATCCCTAATTAAAGCTCAGTCTTTAAGTCTACATTTAACAAATATAGTCCAAATATATTTTAATTGAAGAACCATCCAATAGTAATAGAATGCAACCTACTGATATGATTTTAAATTTTCTAGTAGCCACATTTTAAAAGTAAAAAGAAATTAAAAAGCAAAAAGCCACACAAAAAGGGTGAAAACCAATAATATTTTTAAATTAACCCAACATATACAAAATGTTATTTCAATAGGTAATCAATAGTAACTTTTTTTTTTTTTTATTGAGACAGGGTCTCACTCCTATTGCCCAGGCTGGAGTGCAGTGGCATGATCTTGGCTCACTGCAGCCTCAACTTTGCAGGTTCAGGTGATCTTCCTTCCTTAGCCTCTCTGAGTAGCTGTGACTACAGGTGTGTGCCACCACACCAAGCTAATTTTTTGTATTTTTTTAGTAGTCTGGGTTTTGCCATGTTGCCCAGGCTGGTCTCAAACTCTTGTGCTCAAGTGGTCCGCCTGCCTCAGCTTCCCAAACTGCTCGGTTTACAGGCATGAACCACCATACTCATACTCATACTGTTATTCTTAATGAGATATTTTCATTATACTTTATGCTAAGTCTGTGAAATCTGCTGTGTGCTTTATACATGGAGCATGTCTCAATTAGGACTAGTCACTTTCCAAGTACTAGATAGCTATGTTGATTAGTGGCTACTGTATTGGACAGTGCAGGTTTTCCTGCCACCCCACTTTAACTTTGAAGGAAGCTCTTTGTTTTCACTGGACATTCCTGATTGCTTCCTCTCTGCATCTTTGCTGACTTTCCTTTTTCTCCATCTCTTGTCATTCTGTGATAGATGCCACCCCATCACTACACACACACCACTACAAAGATCTGCCTCACTCCTCTGCTGAGTTCTATCTCCTCTGGGCATCAAGTACCTAGAATGCCCTATCAAATTAATGGGATGACCATGAACACATTGCTCAGATGAAACTGAAAGATAGAAACTGGGAAGAAAAGAAAAATATTCTAATTTACCCCTTTAATCCATCATTGCTCAGAACCAATTTCCAGTGCACACTTTGAATACTTTTTGTTTTCCTTCCATTGCACATCTCCTCAGCTTATGGCTCATGTTTTCATAGTTTTGCAGGGACCATGTTCTACATAAATGTCCTGGTGCATCATTTACTGTACTTAACACTCAGGCTTCTGGACAGCAGCTGACATAATTTAAAACCTTATAAAAAGTGCACTTAGAATATCTATGCAGCTGTCTGAAGTAGCTACTCACCAGGCACAATGACTGATTTACTGGGTGGCAGAATATTATGATTGACATGCTCCTGGTTATTTAGGGTGTCCTATCTTGTGATCAGAAGGACTCTGAGAGCCTATTTTGTGTGCATCCCACAGCATACATGGTAAATCTGATCTAAGAGTCTGCTCCTGTGTGTGAATACCTCATAATGAGATGTAACACCCTCATGATGATCGACTGACTTCTGAGTGTTATGCCAACTTGTTTTTATGTTTCTTTCCAGGGTGCATCTGGTAGTAACAATTTGTAGATCTAGAGAGTCAGCATGATTTAACAGGCAAGAATGTGAACAAGACATGCTGAACATTATCGTAGTTCTTTACATTCTCTTAAAGAGAATAGTATTGTCTCACAGGAATAGTATCTTTTGGGAGCTGAAATAGTATGTGCCAAATCCAGAAGATGAGGTCAGTAGATACGGTTTAAAAATCAAAACAACTCACTCTTACCCAGCTTTCATCACTGCTGGCATGTGTTAGATGACAAGTCTTTGACTCACAAAGTTTAATAAGATTATCTGAGGGTTCAGGCTTCTCACCTGTTTTTAGAGATTAGAGAACACCTGTTTGTACCCATTTTTCATCCACTCTGATTCTATATTAACTGTCCCTATTAAAGCATTCTTGAGATGTCAAGTCCCTCCCACTTTAGCTAAGAATAAATAAAACTCACTTTCATTTAATAAAATAAACGATCTCTGGAAGTTAGTTGTATCGTGATCCACTTTACTTTGAGGAAACCCTTAAATCATTGATCTAGTTGTGTTTTTATAGGGGCTTACTGCATTTTTGGGAGAAAATTATTTTGTTTTACACAATAAAATAATAAATTTTATAGCTGTTGATAAAATACTCTGTGTGTGTTTTCATAGGCACATTGTACATATCATCTAGCTCTAATTGGATACCAGAAAAACAGACTGTCTTCAAATAATTGTAAATACATAAG
Source organism: Macaca nemestrina (assembly GCF_043159975.1). Classification (NCBI taxonomy): domain Eukaryota; kingdom Metazoa; phylum Chordata; class Mammalia; order Primates; family Cercopithecidae; genus Macaca; species Macaca nemestrina. The sequence continues at coordinate 76,897,182 of NC_092135.1, read as the reverse complement.
CACAATACTTGTATATCTTGGGGACTAACTAGATAATGTGTGTATTGTGCATAGATTACCAAATATTCAGAAGAAAATGAGATATATGTCACATGAAAACTGCTACAAGGTCACCAGTATTCTTTTCTTTGCACTAATGATGGACTAAAATGGTGGTTAACAAAGACATTTCCAATTAGCAGAAAGCTAGAGAAATGCTTCCATCCTGTATTTTAACTGCCTATTCCATGCTGAGAAATACTAAGAGTTGGTGTAGACCTTTTGATCACATAGTCAACTTTGCAATATTAGCCCTATAAATGGTGTGTCCTATTCTAGGTAAGCCATTAACTCTGACGTGTGTGTGTGTGTGTGTGTGTGTGATGTGCATTTATTGTGTGGAACTTCCAAACTAATCTAGAGTTCTCCTTGGCCACCTGTTTCACACATTTCTCCATGTTACAGGATTTCAGAGAAATCCTGAGACTGCAACAGGCAAGACAACCTAGGCTGGGGAAAGACATAGTATCAGACTTGGGATTTATATGCCCATTGTTTTGAATGGGCTGCCAGTGTTCATTTTTCAGATTTGAAGTCATTTCCCCTGATGGCAGGGCTGTAAGATTTGAAATGACTCAAGCATGGCAGCAGGGCACAATGGAAAGAGCATGGACTTTGAAATCCTGCAGACTGGAGGACAAACTCTGCTACTTACTATGTGGCTGTGGATAAGCTGCTTAACCTCTTCAAAACTCAGTCACTGCATCTCTAAAATGATGATATCATGACTGTTATAAAGTTGTTGAGAGAAATAGAGATGATGCCCAAAAAGCAACTAGCAAACTGTGTAGCTGGTAGTAGTCTCTTAAGAATCAGTCATTATGATATGATCATAAGGATAATGCTATACAGGATTCGAGAGTAAAAAATCTAAGCCTCCTTTAATTGGGATAAGGAATCTGTATCCAGGGCCCCCATGACAAGTGTTGGCATCATTTAAAAAGGTACGGATTATTTCAAGTCCTTTGCTATTTGTGGTTTCAGCACTGTATATGGCATGTATGATAAATCAAGTCAATGTAAATGTGAGTCATGCCCTTACCACTTATAATGTCAATGGATTTTAATAACCTCTCTATTTTCTGGATATAGATTTCCAGCACTTGTAGCAAACTAAATATTTCTGCATAGTCTATTTTATGGCAGAAAATATAATTCTACCTATACTGTTTAATATCTTCGTATGGGTTTATATAACTATACTTAGATTCATATTCATTTCCAGGAAAGAAGATATATTTTAAACGAATTCATGATTTTTGGACTGCTTGGGAATGTATTTTGATTCTTTGTTAGGAGATTTTGATCTTATTCATGCCATGTAATCTACTGAACTGATTAGTCATTTTCATACTTTTCTGGGATTTTTTTTCTTTTATGCATGTAGAGGTTAAATGAAGAAAAAATTCTAAACTTGTTCATATTATTTTAATACATGAGATAGTTTATATAAAGAGAAATTAAAGTAGCTTAACCTTTGAAAGGTTGAGGGACTATTTCTGAATTTTTACTCACTTATTCTGATTATTTAAATTTTGATCTTTCTTTGTTGCTTTTTACCTAGGTTACTTCTTGGTTTCAGAAAACGATAAGAGATTTACAGGAACAAAGTCTAGGTTCATCACTTTCAGACAATGAGGATCTAATTCGTAAGCACGAGGAACTGATAATAAAAGCAAAGGTAAGAGATATATTAGACACTTTAAAAATAATTGAAAAATGCATTAACCTTTCTTGAATATGCTTCTGTGGGTAATTTAGAGGAGAACTGAGAAGTCTCTTTGATTAATCTACTATTCATGTAAAAAAAAAATCCCAATAACATTAGCAATACCGCTGTGCATTGACAGGGCTTCCAGAATAATGATAAACAAATTAACAGCTTCTACAACAATAACTATATTGTTCTGAATAGTTACTATATGCCAGGCACTATACTATGTATATGAAATCCATTGTCTAAATTATCATAAAACCCCTAAGGGAGAGGTATTATTTCCCCCATTTTATGCATCAAAACAAATAAAACACAGAGGCTTGGAAATGCAAAGTCGCTTGACCAATATAATATATCTTGTCAGTGGCAGATTTAAAATTCAGTTCTAGGTTTTGTCTAATACAGAGGCCCAAGCTCTTAAACATTATACTTTTTTAGCTTTCTAAAATTTTTTTCTACACTGAGATATCATTACTATGAGTCATCACTTTTATGACTTCCAGATATAATTTGATTGCTGTTCCCATTTACATGTCTTTTGCTCCTTAACTTGCTTCAGATTTCTCAGTTTTGCAACAAGTAATGGTTACCAGCCCGGCAGCCACTTGTAGGTATATAGAATGCATTAAAATGCAAGCATGAAGTGCCGAAAGCAAGATGAGTAAAGCACCTGTGTTGTGGTTGACCTTCTCTCCATTGTGTCTTGTTATTTGAAAATCAATGCATTTATACATCTGGGGGTCTATAAATACTTTCCAAAATTCTTTACAGAGGCTCCATATTGATCTGCAAGAAAACAGAAGTCCATCATAGTAGATGGAATGAGAACAGTGAATAATCACTATCAACGTTTAGAGAACTTTGTATTATTAATATTTTAGATGATTGATAGTTGTAGGTAGAGCTAAGTCATAAAGCTCTAGAAAACAATGGGCCAACACTACTAGACAATAGCTGAATACAGGCTAGACAAGTCAAATATTCACATATCTGGGAGGATAGGAGTCGGCAAGATGAGGACGGAGGCAGTAGATTGCATTTATTTAGACTTAAATCTTTTCATGGGGATCATGACACATTTGTTTCAGTTTCTTGCTTCTGTTTGAACACTCCAGTGTCTTCTAGGCATTCAAAGTGTTTGGTTTGAATATTTGACTGATTGATAAAAGGTGCACTTACAGAAGACTGACTAATAATGACTGATTATTTTTTAAGTTCTTAAAATTTTTCAGCATTTGGTTTATCTGTTTAGGACATTAATTTTTTTCATTGAATTATATGGCAATTGATTCTGTTTGTATCACTCAAGTTTTATCAGTGAAAGTTTTATCGAAAGCCCCAAATGCTAAGCACAAGAGATTACCAGAATTGCATAGGATGCTGCTTCCTTTAATACAAAAAAAAAAGCAGTATATAGTGTACACATAATTTATACATCCCTTGGGGTTATATTCATGATAAATGTGGAGTTATGGTTTCCTCTAGCCTGAAGACAGTCTGGAGTAGAATATTTGTTAATGTTTAACCTTAGTAGGCCACAGTTTTTCTCATAGTTTATAGCTGTATTTCCACCTCTGATGTGCATAAACAAAAAAGCATATTATTTCCATCAATATTATTAAGTTGCAGGTATAAGGGATGTAAAAAATAATTTTTAAAAGACTATTTTTAGAGCAGTTTTAAGTTCACAGCAAAATTAAGAGGAAGGTGTAGAATTTCCCATATACACCCTGCCCCCACACATTCATAGTCTCCCCCATTATCAACATCCTCACCAGAGTGGTGCATTTAATGGACCTACATTGACACATCATTATTACCCAAAGTTCATAGCTTATATTAGGGTTCACTCTTGGTTTTGTACAGTCCATGGGTTTGGACAAATGTGTGATGACATGTATTGAATGATTGAACATCATTGAATTATACAGATTATTCTTGCTACCCTAAAACTCCTCTGTGCTCTGCCTGTTCATTCTTTTCCACACCCGCAACTCCTGACAACCACTGATCTTTTTACTCTCTTCATAGTTTTGCCTTTTCCAGAATGTCATGTAGTTAGAATTGTACAGTATGTAGGCTTTCAGATTGACGTTTTTCACTTAGTCATATGTATTTAAGTTTCCTTTATATCTTTTCATGACTTGATAGTTCATTCCTGTTTAGAAATAAATAATATTCTAGATAAGCCTCATGACATAGGGAGACTCCATCTCTACAAAATATTTAGCCAGGTGTGGTGGTGCATGCCTGTGGTCCCAGCTACTCAGGAGGCTGAGGTGGGGGGATTGTTTGAGCCTGGGAAGTTCCATACAAGTATATCCACTTCCTTTAGGGTCCTGAACTACTCTGCATCTTGGGCAGAAGCTGAGTACTGCCCCATGTACTCAAGTAGTTTTCAAGGCAAACTGTTTTTGAAAAGTGAGGCAGAGAAACCTATTTCTCTACAGCATTCCTGAGAACAAATTTATTTTCCTTTTTATTTATTTATTTATTTATTTTTTTTTTGAGATGGGGGTCTCACTCTGTCACTCAGGCTGGAGCACAGTGGTACAATCATAGCTCACCACAGCCTCGACATCCTGGGTTCAAGCGATCCTCCCAACTCAGCCTCCCGAGCACCTGGGACTGCAGCTGCACACCACCACACCTGGCTAATTTTTTTTTTTTTGTAGAGATGGGGTCTTGCTATGTTTCTCAGACTGGTCATGAACTCCTGGCCTCAAGTGATCCTCCCACCTCAGCCCTCTAAAGTGCTGGGATTACAGGCATGAACCATCATACCTGGCAAATTTATTTTCTAAAAAAAAAAAAAGTATTAGTTTATTTATTGGGATTTCTTCTTTTTATTTATTTCTGTGAAGTATTCTTTCCAATGTAAGATTTTCCTTCCGAACTATGGGTTGGGCTATAGAGCCATCAATCTTAATCCACCTTGAATTACAAATTACAAAAATGTGGACTAATTATTTAGACTGATTCAGTCAAATGAAAATGAATGCTCAAATATAACTTGTAGATACAAAAAGGTTCTAAAGATATTTGCCATGAATTTCAGACACTAGAGAATTCACTGGCAAGATAACTGGTTATTAAGACTTCAGGAGTCTCTGAATCATATGGGTTGAGAGAGACCACCATCAGTCTGTTTGTACAAGGGGGAGTAGTGCTCTATTCTGGGGTGATCCAGGACAGCTTTCTGGAATGATGGGGCTTGAACAGATGGATAGAATATGAGTTGTTGGTTAGGAGGGGGTGGTCAAACCAGAATATGGCAGAATAAGGCAAACAGCAATCAAACCAGGCTGTCTATGATGAGAGTTAAAGTCCTCGTAATGTGTAAGCCAGAGAAGAGAGGCTAAGGAGAGTTGTCCTAGAGGCAATAGACATCCACAGCCATTCTGTAGGAAAGAAATAATAATTCATGGTCATGACAGAAAAGTAGACTTCCACAGGTTGGGAAATAGAAGAGATTCCTGAAGCAATCAGAGGTAGGCCTAGATGACCTCAAAACTTTCTTTAATTTTCAAATCCTGTAAATGAGATAGGATGCACATTTCAATATCAGTTATGCTTGTTATATTGAAAGCAAGATGAGTGTAAAAAACACCTTTCCAGAGCTGGTTGAAAGGAATAAGTCTGGCTGGGGGAAGTAGCAGTATTTTTTTTAAAGTAGACAGTGTCTTACCTTGGTATTCCCAGCACATAGGACAGTCCCTGATATGAAAAGGACATTTCATTGATGTCTGTGTAGTAAGTCTTTTACGTTGTGAAGAAGAAACATCCTTTTAGTTTTTCTTTGTGATTCCCAGGTGACTTTAGATAATCACTTAGCCTTCTTTTATCTATCTATCCACCTATTAACTTTAAAACCATTTTTGTAACCCTCAGAGTAGAGTTACACTTCCCTTTTGGTTTACCTTATTGTCTTCGCCTTTATTCTCTGTCTCCCTCACATTCTCATTCTCACAGGCACCTACTCTAATGGGCTCAACTTTTGTCTTTAGACATAGTCCTATTTCTAAAATAGAGAGTTACATGTTTTAATTTTCATAAATAGTATGAAGCCATAGATCTCATATTGTTTTTTGCCATAACACTCTTTGCATCTATTTTATACAGTTCTTTGTGTTCTTCAGTACGCTAATTTCTAGTCGCAATGTAAATTTGGAAAGTTGTATTACATACATGATGTTCTACTTATATCCTTCTTAACTTGTCACTGCCTCCCCCTATTTCTTTATTCCTTCCTAATCTCTGATCTTATAGCGCACTCATTCTTTCTTCTGCTGTACTCCTTCTGCCATTCAGCCCTTCTGCCAAGTTCTTCACTTCAGCTATTACATTTTTCATGCCCAATTGCTGACATTGATTCTTCTTCACAAATGGTTTTCTGTTTTACCTATCTAATGTATTTCCTCATATCTTAAGACATACTTTTTAACATATTAAATTTTTGGTCTGTCCAGTGCATTAATTCTGCTTCTTCTGTATTTCAGTGTTGCTTGTGGTCAACAGATGTTGTTTATCCCTGTGAGTTAATGTTCCATTGGGATATCAGTAACTTTAGTATGTTGGGGATATGAAAGCCAGTGCTCTAACTTACCCCTTCTGGGTGAGTTGGGGAGAGTACCCTAAGTGCAGATGACTTCTTTTGCTACAATTAGTATTCAGCCATTCCCATTTGTCCCCCAACACCCCCCCTCCACCACACGAACAAAAGAGTATACCCCTTGGACGACCTCCCAGTGACTGGATTCTGGACCTTGCTTTTATCCATGACCTATTTCTCTGGGTGGTATTCTACCCAGCTCACATGGTGGAGAGTTGGTACGGACACATGAAGAAACAGATCAGGTTGCCTGCCTCTCTAATATCAACTATCCATCTGATTAGATTTCCATGGGGTTCTGTTTTTTCTCTCTTACTGGTACTGGACTGAGGGTACTATTTTCTATCCAAAAAGGTACAAAGATGAGCAACGACCAGGGAGGTAAGGAGAGAAAGCATCACACCTAAAAAGTTCTCCCCTGACATATCTCCTGTCTATGGCATCCAACCTTATTGTATGTAGACAGCCATGTGCCCTGAGACTCAACTACCTTTTGTCTCCCACAGAAAAGTTCTGTGATCTACAAAACCTTACTTTCACTTTACAGAAAAAACAAGCTACATAATTTGTGGGGCCCAGTGCAAAATAAAATTACGGAAGGTTTTCTTAAAATATTATTGAGAAGTTCAGTATAGGGGCAGCATGGGCCCCTTTTAAACATAAGGCTCTGTGTGATTGCACAGGTCAGCTGGCCATGAAGTCAGTCCTATATATAGGGTTAGGATTTCTGGAAAGACCTGGCAGCCTTTGCTGAATATACATTTTCCTTAGCCACTTTATTAACCTCTTCTCACTTGAATTAGCAGGCTTCCTACAACAAACCAAAAGAAAAAAAAACATGCAGATTAGATTAGAGAAAATGGAATTATAATGACAAAATGATTATAGTTCTATATTCTTTGTCTTCCCTTACTCCAGAACAGAGTATGTTCTGTGAGCAATGCAATATCTAGAAGTTGACTATAATGCTATACTTGGTTGCATCTACATGGAGAAAAACAGGTGTAAACCCCTGCTATGACATTCACTACATAGTGAATGACATACCTTGGGTACATTACATACCTGTGAGCCCCACTTTCCTTACCTGTAAGCCTTGAAAATTCAATTAGAAAATTTTTATGACAATAATAGTGGGAGACTTCAGCACTCTACTGACAGTATTAGACAGATAATTCAAGGCAGAAAATTAACAAAGATATTCAAGACCTGAACTCAACGTTGGACCAAATGGATATGTTAGACACCTATAGAACTCTTCATCCCAAAACAACAGAATATACATTATTTTCATCACCACATGGCACATACTCTAAAATTGACCACATAATTGGACATAAAACAATCCTCAGCAAATGGGAAAGAACTGAAATCATACCAAACACACTCTCAGACCACAGCACAATGAAAATAGAAATTAAGACAAGGAGAATCACTTAAAACCATGCAACTGCATGAAAATTAAACAACATGCTCCTCGGTGACTTTTGGGTTAACAGTGAAATTAAGGCAAAAATCAAAAAGTTCTTTGGAACTAATGAGAACAAAGATACAACGTACTAGAATCTCTGGGACACAGCTAAGGCAGTGTTAAGAGGGAAATTCATAGCACTAAATGCCCAACATTTAGTGTTCTCCCCTAAATGCCTTTCTAACATCAAAAAGTTAGAAAGATCTCAAACTGACAACCTATCATCTCAATAGAAATAATTAGAGAAAAGAACAAATCAACCCTAAAGCTAACAGAAGACAAGAAGTAACCCAAATCAGAGCTGAACTGAAAGAAATGAAGACATGAAAAAACATTCAAGAGATCAATGAATCCAGAAGTTGGTTTTTTGAAAAACTTAGTAAGATAGATTGACTGCCAGCTAGAGTAATAAAGGAGAAAAGAGAGAAGATCCAAATAAACATCATTTGAAATAATGAAGGGAATGTTACCACTGACCCCACAGAAATAAAAATCACCATCAGAAGCTACAACGAACACCTTGATACAGACCTAAAAAGATTCCTAGACACATATACCTCCCAAGACTGAATCATGAAGAAATTGATTCTCAGAACAGACCAATAATGAACTCCAAAATTGAATAAATAATAAATAGCCTATCAACAAAAAAAAAGCCTAAGACCAGATAGATTCATAGCCAAATTCCACCAGAGGTTCAAAGAAGAGCTGGAACCATTCCTCCAACAACTATTCCCAAAAATTGAGGAGGAGGGACTCCTCCCCAACTCATTCTATGAGGACAAAACCTGGCAGAGACACAACAAAAAATGAAAACCAGGTCAATATCCTTGATGAATATTGATGCAGAAATCCTCAACAAAACACACACCAAATTGAGCAGCACATCAAAAAGCTAATCCACCACAATCAAGTAGGCTTCATCCCTGGGATGCAAGGTTGGTTCAACATATGCAAATCAATAATTGTGATTCATCACATAAACAGAACTAAATTAAGCACTGCTTCATTTTAAAAATCTTCAATAAACTAGATATTGAAGGAACATACCTCCAAATAATAAGAGGCATCTATGACAAACCCACAGCCAACATTATACTGAAAGGGCAAATGCTGGAAGCCTGGCACAAGAAAAGGATGCCCTCTTTCACCACTCTTATTCAACATAGTATTGGAAATCCTAGCCAGAGCAATCAGGCAAGAGAAAGAAATAAAGTGCATCCAAGTTGGAAGAGAGGAAGTCAAACTCTTTCTTTATGCAGATGACATGATTCTGTATCTAGAAAACCCCATAGTCTTGGTCAAAAGCTCCTTCAGCTGATAACTTCAGCAAAGTTTCAGGATACAAAATCAATGTACAGAAATAATTAACATTCCTACACACCAACAACAGCCACGCCAAGAGCCAAATCAGAAAGGCAATCCCATTCACAGTTGCTGCAAAAAAAATTAAATTCCTAGCTAACCAGGGAGGTGAAAGATCTCTACAACGAGAATTAGAAAACGCTGCCCAAAGAATTCACAGATGACACAAACAAATGGAAACACATTCCATACTCATGGATAGGAAGAATGAATATCATTAATATGGCCATACTGCACAAAGCAATTTACAGATTCAACCCTATTCTTATCAAAATATCAATGACATTCTTCACAGAAGTAGAAAAACCTATTTTAAAATTCATGTAAGATCAAAAAGAGCCCAAATAGCCAAGGCAATCCTAAACTAAAAGAACAAAGCTGGAAGCATTATGTTACCAAACTTCAAACTATACTACAGGGCCACAGTAACCAAAACAGCATGGTACTAGTACAAAAACAGGTACATAGACCAAGGAAACAGAATAGGGAATCCAGAAATAAGGCCACAAACCTATGACCGCCTGATCTTCAAAAAAGCTGACAAAAACAAGTGATAGGGTAAAGACTCCTTATTTAATAAATACTGGAATAATTGACTAGCCATATGCAGAAGATTAAAGGTGGACTCTTCCTTACACCATATGCAAAACTCAACTCAAGATAGGCTGATTAAGGACTTAAATGTAAAACTCAAAACTATAAAAACCCTGGAAGACAACTTAGGCAATATTGTCCTAGACACAGGAATAGGCAAAGACTTCATGACAAAGACACCCAAAACTATTGTAACAAAGCAAAAATTGACAAGTGGGATCTCATTAAACTAAAGAGCTTCTGCACAGCAAAATAAACTATCAACAGAGTAAACAGACAACCTACAGAATGGGAGAAAATATTTATAAACTATGCATCTGACAAAGGTCTAATATCCAGCATCTATAAGGAACTTAAATGTACAAGAGAAAAACAAACAACTCCATTAAAAAGTGGGCAAAGGACATCAACAGACCTTCTCAAAAGAAGACATATGTGTAGCCTGAAAAAAAAGCTCAATATTACTGATTATTAGAGATTATTAGCCTGAAAAAAAGCTCAATATTACTGATTATTAGACAAATGCAAATTGAAACCACAATGAGATACCATCTCACACCAATCTGAATGGCAAAGTCAAAAAATAACAGATGCTGGTGAAGTTGTAGAGCAAAGGGAACACTTAACACGGTTGATGGGAATGTGTAAATCACAGTATGGAGACTCCTCAAAGCTAAAAGCAGAACTGCCATTCAACCCATCAATCTCATTACTGGGCATATACCCAGATGAATAGAAATCATTCGACCATAAAGACATACGCATGTCAATGTTCATTGTAGCACTATTCACAACAGTGAAGACATAAAATTATCCTAAATGCCCATCAATGACAGATTGGATAAAGAAAATTTGGTACATATACACCATGGAATACTATGCAGCCATAAAAAAGAATGAGATCATGTCTTTTGCATGAACATGGATGGAGCTGGAGGCTATTATCCTTAGCAAACTAATGCAGTAACAGAAAACAAAATATTGCGTGTTTTCACATATAAATGAGAGTCAAATGATGAGCACTTATGAATACAATGAAGAAAACAGCCGACACTGGGGTCTTCTTGAGGGTGGAGGATGGGGGAAGGAAGAGGATCAGAAAAGATAACTACTGGGGACTGGGCTTGATACCAGGGTGATGAAATAATCTGTACAACAAACCCCGTGACACGAGTTCACCTATGTAACAAACCTTCACTGTATCCCTGAACATAAAATAAAAGTTAAAAAAAAAGATAATGTTTGTGAACACATCCATGTTTTAGTAGTGGCTCCAAAAATATTGTTTGGTTTCCTTTCCCATCCATAGTGTAAACTTCCAAATAGTTTTTATCTGTGGTTTTTCAACAATCTAATTTCTTGTTCATGGAAAAGAAATTCAATTTTATATGTCCTTAAGTAGTAAGCAGCATATTACATTTTGGACTTTTGTTTGGGTGTGGATATGAGGCACAGAATAGGAAATATTCCTTTCAAAGAAGATTTAACATAGAAATAAGGAATCAAGCTGAGGATTCATCAGTGAAGCTCCTATAAATAATCTGGTAACACAGAGAAAGCAGGTGTTCTCTGCTACCCACAGCTAAATTCAACAGCAGGAAGCTGGTGTATATGGCTTGTTATTCTACTCAGTGAGTTCTTTCTAAGTAAACTTTGAAAATGTCTCTATCATTTCTTACTGGAATACATTCAGAACAAGAAATACAGCAACTTTCATAGCTCTTAATAAGTGTGATACTTTATTCAGAACATATTGAAATAAATGAACTAAAGGATTTTTAAATATGACCTTTGACTGTGGGTAATTGTTTTGAATTATACTTTCTTTACCGAATATGAAAATTCTTTTTTTCTTTTACATGTGTAAGAGACAAAGAAATAGCAGATATGGATAATTATAAACTGTCCTTTGGTTTAAAATCTTAAATACTCTTAAATTGTATTATAAATCACCTTGATGCTCCAAAGCTTGAATTGAACCTTTGAAACTCAGAATTTGTTGTAGGATGTATTAAAATATTATGCAAACAAATACTTGCTAATTATTTTTTTGAGGGGGTATGATCAGTCCTTCTCTTACACATCAGAAATAATGTTCATATAATAGAACTCCCTTCATGAACCAATCTGTACTTCTATAGCTTCAACCCTTGGTTAAGTTCAGGCCCTTTCTAGTTTGTGCCATGGGGGAATGTGTGGATTAGTGCTTCTCAACTCTGGCTGCACACTGGAGTCACCTAGAGGATGTTGAAAAAATACTGATGTCTGCATCTCATTCCCAGAGATTCTATGTAGGTTTTGGTGGGCATCTGGCTTGAAAAAAATAATATTAATCTTAAAATGTTGGAGTTTCTGTTAAAAAAGAAATCTAGATTTCCTGTTTTTTTTAAAAAACTGGAAGATCTGGCATTATCAGCTCGTCTTCCCACATAGACATAGTGACTCCTGGCTGGAGCCCAGTAATACCTGTTTCTTTTAGAAAAGGTATGTGCATATCAGTCTGCCACAGTCCTTAGTTTGCCACTATTCCTCATGACCTACCTCCCCTTTTAGCCTTGCTTCACTCATTCACATGATGTGCCTGGCTGCTGTAAACATTTGGATTTGAGACCAGATGGGCAATTAAATATCATCAAAGCAAAGTATAGCTTAAACTGATTTGCATTTTGGGAGATTACCTTGGAAATAATGTGAACGACAGTAATGGGAGGGAGATAGAAGACAGAAAATCACTTAAGAAACTACTGTGGTTTGAATGGGAGTGACTTCAGGAAGGGCATGCTCTCTTTCAAGATGGAGGTTATTAATCTCCATCTTTAAGGCTTAAATGAAACTTATATAGCCTTGTTATTCAAGGTGTGACTCCCAGAGAGCAACAGCAGCGTCAGAGAGTTGTTAGAGATTTAGAATCTCAAATCCACCCATCACACTTATGGCATGAGACTGTGTTTTAACAAATTCCCCAAGAGGATTTGTATTCATTCTAAAATTTAAGAGGCACCAACTTAGACGTTTCGCCCATATGTTTCATGTATGTTCATGTTCCTCTTAATTTTTATAGATGACTTATATTGTTGTCTTTTATTATGACATATATGGTTTATGAAGTTCTTGATTAATAATTTTTAAAGTTCTGGGAGAGAAGCAAAACTGAAAATTGTGTATAGAAACATCATCTTCAATGTTTTAATATAGCAGCATTCACATATCTCAGCTTCAAGATTAAAACCATCTTCCACGATTCATCATCTAATCCAATTTTCCAAGTCATTGAAAATATTTTCTAGTCATTATTGAGTGATTTCATAAATTGGATTTGTGATCTTGGCCCCAAGTTCTTTCAAATAATATTATTTGGAGATCTTCAGAAAATACCAATGCTTAGGTGCTTAGGTCCCACAGAAACTTTAGTCAAAGGGAAGAATTCAGTTTAAAGTTAAAAAATATTTATAAATATAGGATAAGGAAGTAAAGCAGAATATCCCGCAAGCTTATTTAAGTAATTTAAATGCGTAATTATCATCAGTAGAGCCAATGCAAGAAAGTGACTCTTTCAAAATATGTTTATTGTTTTATTTTTCTGATTACACAGTACCTTGTCATCTTAGAAAAAATAGAAATGACATAAAACTAAACAAAAGAAAATTAAAATCACACTGTATGTGGGTGTATATGGAAATAGGAAGGAAATATAAAACATTTACATATGAGTGTTCCAAAACTGTGTATTATATGCACGTATATACTATATATTTTGTGTATACATATATGTATGTATACACAAAAAATTGTATGTGTTGTTTTACAATGTGATGCTTTTTCCAATTAACATTATATCATAAGCATTTCCTCATTTTAACACATATTTTAAATGTGTTTTCTAAGGATTACATGTTACCAAACCGTGTAGATATACATTATGTGAAGTGGCAACATATAGCATCTTAGACTACTTAGCAGAGAGTGAATGGGATGCTCCCAGGCAGCATACAGCATGGCAGCACTCAGGCAAGGGAACTGGAGTTAAATTTGAGCATCTCTGCTTACTTCTGATATAATCTTGGGCAAATTTTTTGTGTATTTGGGCCTAAGTTCCAGTCCCTTTTTGTGAAAGGGGGTAACAATTGTACCTAATTTACAGTTTGTTGTGAAGATTAAATGTGGTCGTTTATAACAGTTTTGTGTGTGTGTGTGTTTTTTTTTTTGTTTTGTTTTGTTTTTTTTTTGGTTTTGTTTTTTTGAGACTGAGTCTTACTTTGTCACCCAGGCTGGAGTGCAGTGGCATGATCTTGGCTTATTCAGGCTCCACCTTCCAGGTTCAAGCAATTCTCTTGCCTCAGCCTCTTGAGTAGCTGGGATTACAGGCATGCGCAACCATGCCCCGGTTGATTTTCTTATTTTTAGTAGAGACAGGGTTTCATCATGTTGGCCAGGCTGGTCTCAAACTCCTCACCTCAAGTGACCTGCCCTCCTCAGCCTCCCATAGTGCAGGGATTACAGGCGTGAGTCACCACACCTGGCCATATGTAACAGTTCTTAGCACAATGCCTGGCACAACAGAAACACAACATAATATGGGCTTTAAGAAAATAATGGTGAAGTAAATATTACATAAAATTTATCATTAGTGACATTTAGTAAATTAGACAGTATTGTATAACTATCATGGCTACCTAGTTCAGAATATTTTCATAACTCCAAAAAGAAACACCATAACCATTAAGCAGTCAATCTTCATTCCTGTCTCCCCTCAGCCCCTGACAACAACTAATCTGCTTTCTGTGTCCATGTATTTACCTATTCTGGAAATACCATTAAATAAAATAATATTTAATGGCTTTTTGTGTCTGAATTCTTACACTTTGCATGTTTTTCAGGTCTATCCATGTTGCAGCATGTATTAACACTTCCTTTTTATACTGAATAATATTCCATTGCATGGATATACCATCTTTCATTTATCCATACATCAGTTGATAGACATTTGGGTTGTTTTCACCTTTTGTCTAGTGTTAATAGTGCTGCTATGAACATTCATGTATATGTATATTTTTGAATACCTCTTTTCAATTCTTTTGGGTAATACCTAGGAGTAGAATTGCTAGATCGTGTGGAGTTTCTATGCTTAACTTACGAGAAATTACTATGCTATTTTTCCATAGCAGCTACTCTGTTTTATATTTCTACCAGAAAGGTAGAAGATTCCAATTTCTCTAAATCCTCTCCAGCACTTGTTTTCTTTCATTTTGTTTGATTTTTATAGTCATCTTAGTCTGCATCAAGTGCTAGTTCGTTGTGATTCTTATTTGTATTTCCCTAATAACTAATGATGTTGCAGATCTTTTCATTTAGTGACTGGCCATTTGTATATCTTCCTTAAAAAAAAAAAGTCTATTCAAGCCCTTTGACCAAAATGTTCTTTGCTAAGTAAAAGTTTTAATTTTGATAAAGTTTATCTATCTTAATTTTTTTGGTTATGTTTTTGGTGTCATGTCTAAGAAACCATCACTAAATCCAAAGTTATGAAAATTTATCCCTTATGTTTTCTTATAACAATTTGATGGCTTTAGTGTATATATTTAGATCTTTGTTCCATTTTGAGTTAATTTTTTGTATGTTGTGAGGTAAGGGTCTAACTTCATTAGTTTGCATGTGGATATTCAATTGTCCCTGCAAGATTTGTTGGAAAAAAATATTCTTTCTCTGTTGAATGACTTTGGCACACTCACTGAAAATTAATTGGCCACAGATGTGTGGGTTTATTTCTGGGCTCTTCTATTCTGTAAATCTATATGTCTATCTTCATGCCAGTTTGCCACACTGCTTTGATTACTGTAGGATTGTAGTAAGTTTTAAAATCTGGAAGGGTAAGTTCTCTAATATTCTTCTTATTTATGAAGATTGTTTTGGCTATTCAGGATCCTTTGCAATTCCACATTAATATTAGGATCAGCATTTCCATTTCTTCAAAAAAGGCCAGTGAGATTCTGATAGGGATTGCATTGTATCCCTAGAATACTCTGGGGAGTATTGCCATCTTAACATTAAATTCTCCAATTCATGATCATGTGATATCTTGTCATTTATTTAGGTTTTTCATTTTTTAACAGTGTTTTGTAATTTTCCTTGTGTAAGTTTCCAATCTCCTTGATTAAATTTATTCCTAGGTATTTTACATTTTTTTGATGCTACTGTGAATGAAATCATTTTCTTAATTTCCTTTTCAGTTTGTTCAATGCTATTCTATAGAAACACAAGTGATTTTTTTTGAGTGTTGGTTTTATACTCTCCAACTCTACTGACTTAATTTATTTGCTTTAATTTTTAAAAATTATCCCTTAGAGTTCTCAGCATGTAAGATCATGTCATCTGCAAGTTTCCCCTTCCATATTCTTTGTTCATTTGTGTTTTGATCATCTGTCTAGTTGTAAGAAGCTGCTATTTCAGTGTATTCTAGACCAGAGCTTCTCAAACTATAGTGTACTCATGAATTACCCATGTATTTTAAAAGGCAGATTCTGATTTGTCAGGTTTAGAGTGGGACCTTAGTATCTACATTACTAACAAGCTGCAGGGTAATGATGCTGCGGGTCTCGGGGCTGCCTTTTGGATAACAAAGGTTATAAGGGAAATAACTGCACAATGAAAGAGAGTATAAGTGATAGAGTCAGAATACTGGGTCATTGTTAAAACTCAGAAGATATAAGTCAAAATAAATCTTTGAGTCTCTTAAGGTGTGGACGTGCTTGCCCAAGCTTACAACTTAATTTTTGTTGTTGTTTTTATTTAGTCCTAGATACATTACTCAGGTAATTGAAGATCAAAAGATAAGTATTTAAATGTTCTGATTGTTCATTTTCAAAAATACAAATATTTCCTCAGAAGTAGCCCTTATATTTATATTTATATTATACTTATATTTAGTAACAAAGGAGCTACTTATATGTCTCATGGGTAGTTAAAGAGGTATGTAGCAATATCCAGAGTTTGCATAATCATAGTGTCCAGGATATCCAAATATTTTCCAAGTGTATCACAGGCATTGTTGAACAATTTTCTTCTCATTGCTGCATTTATTAACCTGTATAAAGAAGCTGACTCTTCTGCTATTTGAACTTTGATTATCTCCCCAAATTCCTTCACCAAAGGTATGTGAAAAAATTGTAAAATCACTATAAAATATGTTGCTTCAATAAATCAGCTCACATATCTGATGATTACAAAGAAAATCAATACAATGAAAGACCGTCTGTTTTTATAATGTTTCATCTAATTTAAAAAATAAAGTGGGGTCTGAATCTGAAATGTCTCAAGGCAGAAATTAGTGAGTTCTCCAAAGAGTAAGACACCTGCAGCAGAGCATTTCAATTCCTCTGTCTTCATTTTAGTGAATAATTTGTTTTACTCGTCTGATTCTTTAATGAACTTTCCAATTAAAAGCAGATGTCATTTTTCACAGAACATAAATTAGAAATCATTTTATTACTAACAGGCAAAATATATACAAATAGTATTGAATTTGCCAGCAAGCACTGGGAATGTCCACACAATGATGGGATTTTCATATTGGTGACCCTATTCTAGCCTTAACTTGTAGCTCAATTTAAAGTTTAGTGAACCCTATGTTTTAATTTCCAAGGGAAAGGTGAATTTAGAAAGTCCCTCCGAAATATTCATGCCCATCTAAGAAAGGGCTGAGTTAAGAAAGCAAATAAAGAACATTGTGCTCTATGATCTATGATCATGAGGTTTAAAACTACCTGCTGTTATTTTGCTTACAGAATCTTTACCAGCTCGTTAAGTTTAAATGCTTAGAAAATCATTTTTAGTTTTGACTTTTACAAAAATTCCTCATACATCTTTTTTGGTTTTTTTTCCTGGCATTTGTCAGCCCTTAAATAAAATGTCCCAGAAAGCATGGCTTTTTACAGTTAATACTATTATATTGCATGGTATTTTGCTATCATGATAATAATAGTGAAATTGAATCTACTTTAAGTGAACACCTGAGAGGACTTCTTATTACCTTAATACAGTCATTCCCTGAACCGCCTACAACCTTCCTGTGCTAATTTAGCCATTTAGTGACTTATTTAATGCCCTAGCCTTTGCTTTCCTTGACTTTTTTTACTCCAAAGACCTATTTTCAGCTAGCTTCAGCTTCCCACTACTGTGGCCACAACACTTTGTTTTATAGCATCACCCAAAACTGCTCTCATCACCACCTCCGTGCCTTCTTTCTTTTCCTGGTCTCTGTCCTTGTGCTACTCAGCATGTGCTACTCAATCACCTGGTTTCTCTGTTTCTTCCTAATTCTGAAACAATTAGCATAATTATTCTGATCATAATTTATCTGTTACCAGTTAGCCTTTCAAATCCCTTTATTTATCATCTGTTAATTCCCTGCTCCATACCCCTTAACAACTAGTCCAAAATCTTCGTGCTCTTTTAAAATGCTCAACTATCATGGAGCCAGGCTTTAACTAACCTCAAAGTCACTTAGTCCCACAGAGTGGAATTGCTTGTTCTTTTCTTCTCTGCCCAAACTTTTTGTCTCTTCCTTGCTTCTCTCTTTTACTTCTTTCCCCTCATTTCCAGGAGAAATGGATCCTATTCTAAATCCCACTGGTTCTATCTCCTATTCATTTTATATCTCTTTTCATTCTTAATATCTCATTTTTCTGTCACCCTTCACTCCCCACCCCACCTCCACTCCTTTTTTTGCCTAGATAACTCCCACAGCTTATTTGAGGTCTCAGCTCAGACATCGCTTCCTATAGGAAACTCTTATTAATTCTCTGGAAACCATTAGCTCCATTTCTCTATGATCCAGAATCGTCCTCCACATTTTCTTGATAACACCGACCCCCTTGCTTCAGTGCTCTGGCTCAGGCTGTCTCTCCTGCTTGGGACATGGTGAGTCATCCTTGCCCTCTCCCAAGACCCACCTCTACGCTCACCAGGTGAAATTCCTGTGCGTGTTTAAGACCCAATAAGATGGCTTCTCAGATACCCCAAAGCAGAAACTGATTTCACTTTCTGCTACACACTTGTTTTGTTTTCCATTTGAGCTTGTGTTCATAAAAAGTGCTGAATAATGCTTTTTAGATGGTTCCACATTCAGCGTAGGAGAGTTATGGAATGCCCATCCCGGTATCATTTGTGGCTGGTTCACAGATTATTGACTATGGAATGAGAGTCCTGTGCATATACTTAGTGGTGAACTGAAACCCAGAGCCTGCAAAGAGATGAGTTGAAGGAATTCTAGCTTTCAGTGGATTTTGTTAGAAGACAAGCGATTTCTTCCATACCATTAGAGGTAAGGATTTTTTCCTATGATAGAATACATAGCTATTATAAATATAGTTACAAAAATTTTACAAGGAAGGTAAAAATAACCACATGGGCATATAGACAATTTTGGGAAAGAAAAACCTGATCATATTTTTTTACCTTTTCTTAGCTTTTTTTCTTTAAAATGACACATAATAATTGTATATATTTGGGGGGTACATAGTGATGTTTCAATACATATAACATATGTATGTATATCAGATTGGGCTAATTACCAAATCCATCATCTCGCACATTTATCATTTCTCTGTGTTGGGAACATCCAATATCCTTTCTTCTAGCTATTTGAAAATATATATTATGGTCATCCTACAGTGTTATAGAACATTAGAACTTATTCTTTATATCCAGCTGTAATTTTGAATCCTTCCCCTTTTAAATCAGTGGTGCCTTTGTTGAGACAATGATGTCAATGAAGAAAGTAGGAAGAAATGCGTCAGTTTCATCTTTCTGAATTAAGACTAATGATATCCAATATTGCACAGGGCTGTTTAAACTCCTGATGGATTAGTGTAACAATCATTCAAGGAGTCTAAGGGTGAGGATTTTGTTTATTTGTCATTGTATCTTCCACAGGCTAGCTCAATACTTATTGACTGAATGAAGTAATGTGTAAAACTAAAGTTAAATTTTAGATTTAGAAGTCATTAATACAATAATGTAATTTTCAGAGTCAAGTTAGTTGAAAGTTTTAGGTTTAAACTACTATTCTTATAGAATCTATCTTCCAATTATCAGCATAATTATATACCAATTATTCTAAGTCAAATGTTACCTATTCATTAAATACCTTAGAATATTCTGTATCAGTGGTTCTAAAATTTGTCTGTGTCATTTCCTTGTCCCTGACTGCAAATAAAATGCTTCAGATTTTTTTTTAAATCCTTATTTTTTTCACCCTACTAATATAAATTATGATTCAGTGGATAGGGGGTGAGCCTGGAAATACGTGTTTTTAAAACTTTCCCAAGAGATACTAACAGCCAATCAGATTTAAGAGGCTTTTTAAAAAAGTCTATATTTGAGGTTTATTGTGGATAAAACATAAATAGACCCTCCCTTCTATTAAGTTAGCCTATTTCATTTAGGGAAATCACCACACAATCTAATAATTTCCCCTGTAGCTGAATTATGTGTGTTGAGATCCTGAAAATATCTCCAATGGATTGTGTAGACAATGAAAAAGTAAGTCCTCTGAGGACATTAAGATAAACTGGGACCATATGGTCAGCCCATGACACAATCTGATTGTAGGCAAATTGTGTTAGATGCAAGTATTTTGGCCAGCTAGACTTTTATTAAATTTAATTTAAAATGGAAACACCAACCAGGCTCTCTTACTTAACTAGAAGAAAATGTGATTAATAGGAACAAGAAATCTAAGAAAAACAGGGACGAGACACTAAAGAAGAAAATGGTTCTTGGAATATACAAATCTTGGGAATATTTTCCCCAGAATTCCCTTGTAATTAAATTTTCATCTATGTCGAACCAAGGAAGAAAGAATAAATGCATTTGTGCTCCAATGACTATTTTGAAGATTTGTTTATGAGCATAGTGTGTTGTGATTTTATTTTATTTTCAAATTTTATTTTGCCACATAGCCATTTGCTTCAGTGTGTATTAGCAACAAGCACCCTGCTTCATGCTGCTAAAGTGCTGCTGAGTGGAATCATTCAGTGGCCAAACACTGAAGAGAATAAGGGAAACAAGAGATTTCCAAGTCATGGGCTGTTTTCCTGCAACTTTAAAAATATCTGAATGAACTAAAACAAACTAACTAAATCTCTAAAATATGCAAATGAACTAAGATAAGAAAGCAGCAACTAATAGTCAGAAATTAATTTGGTGATATCTGTCACTTCTATTACAGACTTGCAATTCCAATGCTGGTAAGGTTAATTTATGGATCGAACAGCCAGTATCCCACAGTTTGGGAGGGCATAAAATCCAGGAACTTGAAGCACGGCTAATTTGTCACTGAATTAACAGATGAGTCACTAGGAAAGCAGAAATGTACAAACTGGTGGTGACTGTCATTGCACTGCAGTAAAAATAAGGCTCAAAAAAGCAAAATCTTCTTCCTGAAGCTGCTTGACAAGCTTGGATAAAAAGTGTACCTCTAGCTGGGGTTCTTTGCTCTTATCCACAAGCTCTCCCTGGTTCAATAGCAGTGATTTTCACCGTATGTCTGGGAGGTGAAACAGCACACTTCTTTCATCTCTAGGTGAAATGCAAAATCACAGTCCTTCCTGTTTGCAATCTGTGCCTTTGCTGGACTGCATCATAGTGAGGGCAAAGTTCAAATGGCCTGTAGACACTGAACTCAGCAAGCATGGCAGACTGAGGCAAGACATTTCTCTCCAGAATGACCCTGACATTTGCACAGGTCAGCATAGAAATGCCCCTGAAGGGAGCATGAGGAGAAGAAACTGCCACCCAGTTTATAATCCAACTTGACATAATCAGAGAGTTTCAACTTCTAAAGGGCTCAATGCCACTCTTCGAAAGCATAAACATTTCTGTTAAAAACAAAAATCTTAAGCAGACGTTCAAATATTCTATGATTAAAATTGCCAGGTTCATTTTACCATCTGCTAATGCAATCATGCAAAATGCTATGATTTTGTGTCAATGAGTTAATTCTAGTTGTTCCGAATGGAACTGTGGACTTGGGGGTTAAACAAAAACTAGGCTATATCTAATGAGATGGTCTAGGAATCAGCCATGCTTTGGGAACTATGCATGAACTCAACACATGCTTCTGCCAGATTTGATTTTGGCCAGTAATCTCCACAGTTAATATTTTTTAGTACTTTTCAAATATATTCCCTATTGTTTTTTGGTCCACCTTTCCCCCACTTAACACTTAAATTCTGAAGTCAAGCTTATCATGAAAAATTCCCACTTGATGTTGAATGGTTAAAATCCCCTCATACACAGGGAAGTTTTTGTGTGAGCGAAAGCTTACTAAACATACTGTGGTTATCATTATTTTTTCATTTCAGTTGGAGCCCCTAACATTCTTACTTTTTGGATCTGCTTGCTGGATAATTGTTATGCCAAGTCATAACTTCATTTAAAGAGCTAAGCTAGGACTAGCAGTGGGGGGAAGGAAAGAAGAAATCTTTTTTGCCTTCTTGTCTATCAGCACTAATCCTCTGAAAAGTACCCTTTCAATCAAGGGATCCAAGAGAAGCTCAATTGCCTCACCAAATGGAATACTGAAAGGTACAGTTAAAAAGGTTCCTACTGTGAGTGAAAAATGAAAATAATGGTGTGACCTATGGAGACACTGCAAACCTGGGAACACACAGGGCCTCTTGTCTGTATCAGGTCCGAGATATGCATGTAGGCATCTCTGTCAAATTAAAAAGCCAAGGAAGTGGACGGCTTGGGCTTCTTGCTGGTGGGGACAAGAACTGGAAATATTTTATTGCAAAGTGACTGAGACCCTGTTAGAAGTTTAACACTTAGCAGGCAGGCAGCAACCGCTTAGAGAAAACAGAACGAGATTTTCTCCATTGGGCTCCTCCAGTCTTGACAAGGGTGACAACTATATTTTTTAAATAGTGTGATGGATTCAAATGGCTCTGGAAAGTTTTGTCTTAAAAATAAAATGGTGGAACTGTCCCCTGTGAAAAATGGCTGGGGAAATAAATACATTACCAGAATGGTATAGAAATGCATCAGAAACTGCCTATAGATTGCCCAAAGAAAACAGAACCAATTTTCCGAGAAGATTGAATAGAAATATTGAATGGACCCAGCTTCATTTAATACCCACAGAGTTCATGTGAAAATGTAATTAAGAAGACTGGGGATGGAGAACAAAAAAAGATAAGAGACACAAAATGGACCTTTACAGCTTCTTTGGAAGGTCACAGTCCACTTTTTATAGCATGATGTCAAGCACAAGGTGAAAGTGGGTTTTCAAAGACTTGGCTCTACTCCAAAGGTCTCTCTTTAATGTTGCTTGCAAAATTTATACTGAAGGCAGATTTATGAACATTGTTGGAGAACAGGTATTCCTCTTCTTGTTCATAGAGAAGAGGTTTATTATTTTGGTCCAGTTGCTAAGCAAAACTAAGTCTGAGTTTGGGCTGTAAATTTTCAACTGTATCTATATTAGCTTTATGTTTATTCTGAAATGGCGAGCCTTCTGATTTCAAATCTGAGAATGCCAGGGTCATATAAGATTTTTATCACCTCCGAGGTCTTGTCCAGGCCATATGGAAGTTTTACCTAGGCAATTCCAAAATAATATGGCTAATCATTATTTGATGAGAAAAACAGTGTATCAAGACTGAGAAGAGTCAAACTACCAGAGTTTCAAATTTGGCTTTTTCACTTACTAATGTTGACACCTTGGACAAGTCAGTCATCTCCCTGAGCCCCAGATACTCCATCTGTAAAATGAAGATAATAACAGTTCCTACTTCATAGGGATATGATAAAAATTAAATGAGATAATGCATGTAAAGTGTTTAGCACACCACTAACATACAGGAAGAAAAATCAACCCTTACCATCTTGCAGACAGTTAAGACAACATCCTAGAGCTTAGTGTTGTTAGACTGAGCATGCAATGGCTGTATTTCATTTCTTCATATCCTAACTTCTGCATTTTCCTTGCCCCTGTTTTTCTAGGCCCTCCCCAGCTTCTCCATATTTGTTAAGTAGTCTCCCCCTAATCAGCACAGAAGGTTCTGATCAATACCAAATCTTTTTAAAGAATTACCTGCTTTATTCTGCATCTTTAAGCATTAAGTATTTCTCCACCTGAGTTTGAGTATTAATGCCCCACAGATCATAATAGACAGAAGAAGAAAGAATGGTACAAAGAGAGGAAATGAACTAGCAGAGGAGCTGGAGAACAGAGACAAAGCAAAGAAAGAAACAGAAAGACTTGTGAGAGCTGGTGAACTCAGTTGGTGATTCAGCTTGTCTTAGCTACAGAACGTTTTCCCCCAACGTTGTTCCAACTGGAGCATTGGTCCCCTGAGATGACTAGCAAACAGTTTATTAATCAAAGAGAGTTTGTCCAAAATATTCCACACCACACTTTCCTCTAGGAGAGTCTCAATGCGTGTTAGTACAATAAAGATGCCAAGAAGTACTGCAGTAAAAAAACAAAAACAGAAACAAAAACCACACACACACACACACACACACACACACACACAAAAACCATTTTACTTTGTTTCATCTCATAAGACTGATCAATACTTAACACTAATCAATAACATTTTTGGGAAACATTTCACTACCATTATTTTACAACTGGGTTGCAGGAATACCCATAAATAAAGAACAAATTTTGGAGAATTAATGAACCAAAACTGATGGGCAGAAAAGTGGGACTAACATTTAGTGAGTGCCTATTATGTGTGCCAGAAATTGTACTGTTTTAAAAATATTTGCTCATTCCCAGTAGGTTAACGTAATGGTTTTTAAGTGGTAGGGTTGATAAAAGTGCTTTATGAAAGAACATCTTGGCACATATTAGTTTTCCTTACGTGGGGACACAATAGCTCTTTAAAAATGGAAAGATCTTGAGAACTCACGTAGCCCGTATCTATGCTTAAGAGTGTTGCTTTTGCATGCACTGAGAAATTGCAGATTTTGGAGTCTATCCTCAGTTCCCTGGAAGGTAGCATGAGACAAAGACCTGTGAACTAGTCCTGGTACTGCCACTTACTGGATATGTAACCTTGAGTAGCATACTCTTCTGAACCTATGTCAATACTAGAAAAAATAATATCTAATTTAAGGGTTTTTGAGGATTATAGTTATAAGCCACAATTTTACATAACTGATACTTCAAATAATTCAAATTTCTTACTCTAAGTTTTATATTCCTGTATTCATTGATCAAAATGTTTTTCTCTTGCACCTAAAACTATAACAGTTCCCATGGACACAAAATATGTGTACAATTTGTATCTTAACACCTGCTAATTGTTATTTAAAATACTACTGTATTGAGTGTGTGTGTGTGTGTGTGTGTGTGTCTGGAGTTCAGTGACATGATCACAGTTCACTGCAGCCTCGACTTCCTGGTCTCAAGCGATCCTCCCACCTCAGCCCCACCAAGTAGCTGAAACTACAAGCATGCGCCACTATGCCCATATGTCCACTATTTGTATTTTTTGTAGAGACAGAATTTTGCCATATTGCCCAGGCTGGTCTCAAATTCCTGGGCTCAAGTGATCTGCTTGCCTTGGCCTCCAAAAGTGCTGGGATTACAGGCGACCGCACAAACCATTTTATTCTTTCTTTATATTCCCCAAGGCATCTGTCTTAGCGTAGTGCTGGGTACATAGTAATACCATAGTAGTTACTTTGTGAAATGAATGAATGGAAAAATTAATGGCAAATTGCACTAAAATTGTACTTATTTTACACAGCGTAATATAACAAATGTAACTTAATAATAGGATACTTTGTACTGGTAGAACAAGGCAGGATGGAGTCAGACTGAGACTTCTGAAATCTTGTGCTAAATTTTCCAAGCTTAACAAGTAGCCTATGCCTGTCACTCAACCTCAGCTTATGTGAATACCAGAAGATTCACTAACAAGACAGCCATGTTAGAGATAATCATTCTTTTATGACAGTGGGTCTGACTTCAGGACTTTTGCAAGAAACTTGAATTTCCCTTCAAATAAATTGAATGTAAATATGCTTGGTTTACTCCGACTCATATTTTAATTCTGTTTAATGTTTTTCCACCCTCATGCAACAAAAAGTAAAAAAGCTACCTCTTTTCATTTTCTGAAAGGTCTATATACCATTAAAGAGTGAAGCCTTGAGAGGTGAAACTGATATCACGAAGGAGGAAATACAGAACAATAACAGCTGTTCATTTTATGAAGGGTAACAGAACTTCATTTTATTAGGTTGGTGCAAAGGTAATTACTTTTAGTGGCAAAAACTGCAATTACCTTTGTACGAACCTAATAGCTCTACGTGTAGGCAGACACAAAAACAACAGTCATAAGACATGTGATTTCTCTTCATTTCTTGTACACATTTACCCACATTGACAGTGAGACTGAATTGTGGGAAAGATATGTTTTTATACTTAAATGAATAAACATTGGACAAAATGCGTTCAAGATTTAAAACTGTTGTTCATTGTATAGGGGGTATATTTTTAGGTGGAGTTCATAGAAATGGAAGTGACCTGTATTCAGGTCAGCTGGGAGCTCTGCCAGTCACTCATCCCAACTTCCTGCCTCTTTCTACTCTCCCTTTTTAGCCTCTTTCTGTGTCTTTTCCCCACTACATCTACATGACACTCAAACCTGTAGTGAAGCATTTACCACTACAGTATTTACTGCACTTTCATGATTTGAAAATCGAATGGCAGATTTCTGATATACTCAACATATCTAAATATTCTCTGAATCTTATCAGAAATTATAAAAAGGGGTGTCTCTGTCAGTTTGAGTTTCTATAACAAAGTAACATAGACTGAATGACTTGTCTACAATAGATATTTTTGTCTCATTGTCCTGGGTGTGGGAAGTTCCAGATCAGGGTACCAGCACGGTAGAGTTGTGGCGAAAACCCTCTTCTGGGTTGCAGGCTGCCAACTTACCGTATCCTCACACGGTGGAAGGGGCAAGGTAGCCCTCTCAATCCTCTTTCATGAGGTCACTCATCTCCCAGAGCCCTACTTCCTAATGTCGTCACCTTGGGGATTAGATTTCAGCAGAGGAATTTGCGGGGGACACAAGCATTCAGTCCATAACCGGGGAGATGTGTAAAATAAACTTAGTAAGAATGATCTGTTGCAGGAATGGAATTCTGCTGTTGAGAAGCTGAAGAGTGGGGCACTGAGAATTCTGCTGTCAAAGGACTACGCGGAGAAAGAACACCTCCAGCTCTCTCACCAGAAACTGAGTCAGCTTCAAGAAGAATTTGGTCAACTCATGGTGGAAAGGAATACCTGGTTAAAGAAGGCAAATGCATTTTTTAACAGTGCTAACAAGGTCAGTGTGAGATCAAGTTGATAATTTTCGGTAATCAGGGAGACCAGTAAAAGAACCATTACTTCAACCAGCTGGAGCACATCACAGAAGTCAAAACTCCATGTAAACTTTCAAAACTGATAGCAGCAAAGAAGAGTTTTTAACATATATTCCTATTATGGCCATTATTTGGTTCTCAAAACTAGAAGACTGTTTTCCCATGTAAAAGGTGACTTTAAAAACAGCAAACACACCTCATGAGGGTTTTTTGTTTTTTTGTTTGGTTTGGTTTGGTTTGGTTTGGTTGTTGGATGGTGTTTGTTGTTGTTTTGAGAAAGGGCCCGGCTCTGTCACCCTGGCTGGAATGTAGTGGCGTGATCATAGCTTACTGCAGCCTCGACCTCCCAGACTCCAGTGATTCTCCCATCTCAGCCTCCCACGTAGCTGGAATCACAGGCACATGCCACCATGCGTCACTTTTTTTTTTTTTGTAGAGACAGGGTCTCACTATGTTGTGCAGGCTGTCCTCAAACTCCTGGGCTCAAGTGATCCTCCTACCTCGGCCTCCCAAAGTGCTGAAATTATAAGTGTGAGCCACCATGCCTAGCCTCATGAGGGTTTTATCTTACAGCTGCCACTGGTCTGTTTGGGGGGGACACTTGTGCCCACATTATTGTGTTTCCCATGGAGGAAGAGAATTATCATAAATATATCAAGGTTTAAAAATACCTTAAAATTTTTACCGAAGGCCCTCCTTTTTTTCATCCTCTTTTATTTACCAAGTAAAAAATATATGAATATTGCAAGTCTTTTTGCACACAAGCCATAAGGCTAGAAACAGTGCCTCAGCCTGATTGTTCCACCTTGATCTTGCCATTTTAAGTCAGCCAGAGTGAAATCTGGCTGTGGACCATCCCCAGGTCTTCTTGAGTTGGAGAAGTGTTCTGTTTCTCCTCTCGGATTCACTGGACGTTCATTGCAGCAGCTGGTTCCTGCTAAGTGGCAGTGTTCACCTGTTCACATCACTTGAGTATGGCTCAGTATATGAGGCTGGGGATCTTATTTGAAATTTTTTTCTACCTTTTCCAATGTAATATACACCTTCAAATGGTGTTTTTGGAATTCTTTCATACCTTAAATTTCACTGATGTTTTCAAAACAGACAATGTGGCAGGAAATGAAAGAGGAAACCCTAGAAGCTGGGTACGTTGTGATCTAAAATCGTATCATCAACACCCTGAATACAATGTCCTGTTGCATATCAAAATATTGACTTAATTTTGAACTTCTTTACTAACAAAAACTTTCTGGAAAAAAATACTAAAATTTCAAAACAGAAGTGCTAAATTGTGGTAAAATGTTAAAGAAAGATTTATTGTCAGATTATTTGTCATTTGGGATTTCTTTGTTTTAAGAGAGGAAACAGACATACCATATTACTGGAGCTATTGAACTAATTCGATGTTAAGTGCTAATTAAGTTTCTCCTCAGTAATTCTGTTTTTGAATAAGAGACTTTTAAATTTAAACTGCAGGTTCATTTTTCAAAATGAGTGGGTCATCTACAAGTCAGTTAATATTGTTTCTAAGGAAAACAGTTATCAAACATATTGCTATAAAACAATGCTTCCAGTTCAAACCCTATAGTTTACAGCGTTGCAAAATGTACTTTCTCTCTTTCATTCCCATTCTCTTACTCTGGTTTTCTCTGCTCTCATTATTTTGTACTTTGCTGTTATATCTTTCTGGGTTTTAACAGAGAAGGAATATCCCCTCCAAAAGTCTTTTTTTTTTTTTGAAAAAAAAAAAGAAGAAGAAGAAGAAGAAGAGAGTGGTTACTTTCTCAGACTCATACAGTAATTCAGGTCAGACTGGAGAAGAGAATGTATGTTTCTTAATCACAAAGACTTTTGATTTCTAGATTCCCCATTTTATCATTTGAAAGCCATGGCATGCTAACTATACAAATTATAATAAGCTCCACTGGGATTTATTCATACTATAGCAGGTTCTAGAGTCAAGTGGTGCTCAGAATAGTGTCAGAATCCTTTCTCCCTTTTCAAAGCATCAAGGAAATAATTTCTGACTCCAAATCTAAGAACGCAATGTGAAAGATGATGGATATTTCTACCTCAGCAAAAATAGAAGCTGGAGTTTGGAATGTAGATGTTTAATCATGACTGTTGAATGAATTTTTTACTGTGTTATTAAGTAAAATAACTATATTATTTATACTATATAATTAAGTAAAATAAATGATGAAATTATGTAGTGTAAATCTACTTAAAGAAGAAAACCCTTCTCGTGGCTTATAAATGGTATTTTTTTTAAATTTATATTGTAAAACCTCCAAATTTTACAAAAATTTGACCACTTTACCCAATTCTTAGCGTGATACTTATAGCCCTAGTTTAAATAAAGAACTGAAGTTTTAAAATTAATATAATTTCAAAATCCCTTAAAATGTTTTTTTCTAGAATAAAATTCTGTTGACACTAGTGAAAAGGTATTCATTTTATATAATCAATTATCTCCAAAACACTGAATTTTCCTTTTGAAAATTCACTTTGTTGTGCCTTGAGTGCACTGGGATTTCCTCATTGTGAACATTCCTGTTCTTAGATGAAGTCATGCTCTCAAGAACTGTGAGGGGTTTGAGATCTTACCCTCCGTTCCAGCTAACATGTTAACTTATCACAGTTTCATGGATGACTACAGAAGACACCTGACCTCTGGGTCAGAGGTGATTGATTATAGCAAAGCAGCAGCCAGAGTGTCTGCATACCACATCAATTCTCCCAGCTCCAGTTCCCCAGAGTGATGCAGACGGGCCCTGATGGATGTATGCACCTGCAGCAGGTGGGGTTCAGGAGAGGAACCCTAAGCTTGGAGAATCTGTAGTTTTACAGCAAATAGGAAGCAAGCCTGCTCTTTGTCTTGGAGGGCAACATCACCTCAATCCTGAAGGTTGCTAGTTGCAGACCCAACACTGAGAAATGGCCCAGATATAAAGGGGTCAGGGTCTTGTATTCTTGACCTACCTGTGAGATGTGTAGGAGCACAAGAGATCCATGAAGAACTTTCTCTCCCAGCACATGCGAATCTGGATGTTAGCACTGCAGGAATAGAAGATGAAGTCAGCACTTTACAAAAAGATACTTTCCTTGAAAATCAATTTCATTCTTGAAAAGTGGAATTATTTTTCAGCAAACAATTTCTTGTTCCAAATTCGTTGAAGCTAGGTCAATATACTTTTTCAATTTCTATGTCAAATACTAGTCAAATTTGTTAGTATCGCACGCAATATATAAATGAGTGAGTGGGATAACTTGAATATCTGCTTGGTAAAAAGTGAAATACATGATTTTTTAAATATACTTTTTACTTTTTTGAATTTTGTTAAAATAAAAAGAATAAATATCCAATTTTACCTGCAGAATAGACTGTTAGTAATTTTCTCCTATCATATATATTTTTTCATCCAGATTTTTATCATATTTCTGGTTAAAATCATTGAGGAGTCCCTCTTCCCCCTTTTCCTTCATTTTCTTTCTTTCTGTTTTTTTCAGAGGGTGGGGACAGGGTTTCACTGTCACCAAGGCTGAAGTGCAGTGGCATGATCACAGCTCACTGTAGCCTTGACCTCCGGGGCTCAGGTAATCCTCCCACCTCAGCCTCCCAGGCAACTGGGTTGCCACCACACCAGCCTAATTTTTTGTATTTTTTGTATTTTTTGCCATGTTTCCCAGGCTTGTCTTGAGCTCCTGGGCTCAAAGGATGCACCCTGCTTGGCCTCCCAAAGTGCTGGGATTATAGGTGTGAGCTACCACACCCCACCTCTTTTCATTTTCATTCATTCCCCTCTCTAACAATTCTAGATAGGGATATTATTATTTACTAGAAATATTTCACAATAATTTATTTTATTATTTAAAGGGGAATTCATGAGAATAATTACCCTTCTCCTTAGATATTCACTTATTTAGTATATATTTATTGAGTCACTGCTGTGTGTCAGGCATTGTTCTAAATGCTGGAAAATAAATAGCAGAGAACAAAACTTACAAAATTTGTGAAATTCAGTAAAATATAATCATCACTTAATTGCCCACATTGCCAACAGTTCCCCCACTGCCTTTGTCCAGTGGCTCCAGGAGTGCAATTGATTACCTTTAGTTCTACTAGGGTTTGGTGAGTACCCAAGGTTCAGGAATGTTTCTCACCCAGAGGAAGTGTCTGGTAGCCTTTGACTGGAGATACGAATGTTTGGACCTGGAATGAGCAGCAGGTGGCGATGTTGAGACGGCATTAGGAACATCACTACCTGCTGCTTGCTGTAAACCAACCACTGGATTCAAGTGGAGTGAGCCGTATAACTCAAGAATCTGAATACTTCCTATTCTTTTTAGAGTTTCCTAACGTGTTTGGTGAATGAACCTATTTGTTAAGTCACTTAGCAGAATATACAAGTAAGTGTCAGTTGTCGACATTGACTAATAGCTGATTGGAGAAGAGTTCCTCTAATTATCAGATGTTGCTAAGACTTATGAGAACATGGCACGACATATTAATTTAGCACCTATTAGAATAACTCATCTCGATCCTCCAAATTATTCATCCTTCGGGATTATATATTATCTTATTTATTATACTTCCAGTGTGTTCACAGAAAACAAGCTATGGTTAATATTTATTGATCACCCCAAATGTAATTGTCATTGTTAAGGGAATGTAGTTTAAATCTGAGATAAATATATCGTATGTTTCAAAAACAGAATGGGGTGAGCCTGTTTTTACAGGACTGCTGCAATTGAACCCAAAACTGTAAAATATGACTGACTGGTCATAGTGTATCATGTCCTATGCCTTCCATTCCCAGGTGTGTGATTTCATTGAAGAAAGCAAGCAGAGGAAACTGAGGACAAATCCATTTTATGAACATGGTCTGATTTTTGGGTGGTCAGTCTGAAAGCAAAGATGAAGCAAAAGTTGGGGTGGCCAAAGAAACACACAAAAAGTAGTTTGAAATGTAACAATTGTCATAGCTTCCTTTGTTTCTGCCATAGCTATTGAAACATTAATGTCCTTTAAGAAGATGATATTGTTTTTCAAGATATTTACAGTGATGCACAGTAATGCTTATAGCAACATCACTGTTTCAGATGCAAACAGAATAAATAAGCATGGAATTTGGTACGCTTTTTTTCCCATATATATATATGTGAGATATAAGTGATCTTACTGTTTTCAAAATAAACACATTTTAGGCCCAGCTGACGAAAACAATCAAAATGGTCCAGTTGTTGTATAGATTGAAATTTTTAAAAACCTGCCCAAGTAGAGTACCTAAAAATATTATCCAGAAGGAATTTATTGAGGTGATATAAACGAATTCAAGAAATAGGCTAAATGTTATTAGGTATGAAGGAAAATGTTATTACTTTCAGTTTTATAATTCCTCAGCAGCCTGTCTTAAATTCCTCTTTTTCAGAACAACTCTCCTTTCTCTTAGAAATAACTAAAGCCTCTTATATTCCCTCCCTCTCTTCTTCCATATTTGCATTCAGCTAATATGTTGTGTTCCTATTCTTGCCATGCATCAGATGGGTACTTGAGCAAAAGCAATGAAAGATATAATCCCTGCTTTCCAGACATTCTCAGTCAAGTTTAGACAAGACGCAAGGGAACAGAAGTGTGCTGGGTTGTGGGAAAGCTATGATGGAGTAAGCCCAAAGCATTAGGGCACACAGAGCGGAGACCCTTAACCTGGCCCGGGGAAAAAGAGTCAAGGAAGGCTCCACAGAGGAGGTGACCACTGAACTAAGTTTTTCTTCTTTCTTTCTTTCTTTCTTTCTTTCTTTCTTTCTTTCTTTCTTTCTTTCTTTCTTTCTTTCTTTCTTTCTTTCTTTCTTTCTCTTTCTTTACTTCTTTCTTTCTTTCTCTTTCTTTTCTTTCTCTCTTTCTTTCTTTCTTTCCTTCTTTCTTTCTCTCTCTCTCTTTCTTTCTTTCTCTCTTTCTTTCTCTTTCTCTCTTTCTTTCTTTCTTTCCTTCTTTCTTTCTCTCTTTCTTTCTTTCTCTCTTTCTTTCTTTCTCTCTCTCTTTCTTTCTCTCTTTCTTTCTCTCTTTCTCTCTCTCTTTCTTTCTCTCTTTCTCTCTTTCTTTCTCTCTTTCTTTCTCTCTTTCTTTCTCTCTTTCTCTCTCTCTCTCTTTCTTTCTTTGTTTCTTTCTTTCTTTCTTTCTTTCTTTCTGTCTGTCTGTCTGTCTTTCTTTCTTTCTTGACGGAGTCTTGCTCTGTCGCCCAGGCTGGAGTGCAGTGGCGCAATCTCGGCTCACTGCAACCTCTGCCTCTCGGGTTCATGCCATTCTCCTGCCTCAGCCTCCGAGTAGCTGGGACTACAGGCACCCACCCCCAGCCCGGCTAATTTTTGGTATTTTTAGTAGAGATGGGGTTTCACCGTGTTAGCCAGGATGGTTTCGATCTCCTGACCTCATGATCCACCTGCCTCAGCCTCCCAAAGTATTGGGATTACAGCCGTGAGCCACTGTGCCCGGCCTGAAATAAGTTTTAAAGGATGGGGCAAGAAGGGTCAAGGAAGGGCTGGATGGTACAAAGTCATGCCATGTTTGGGGAACCTAAGATAATTCAATTTGCCAGGAGTATAGTATGTAAACCTAAAGTGATGAGAGACGAAGGTAGTAGAAGCAGGTGGGGAGATCAGGAAGGGTTTTGAATAGCATGCAAAGGAGTTTCTATTTTATGCTGAACGTGTCTTTAAATATGCAGAGATATTTAAGAATTGAAAAAGCCATGATGATGCAAACCTCACCACAAGAAGCAGATGATGTCTTAATTTACCTTCTTCCTGTACTCTCTCTGGGAGAATGATGACTGTTGGGTTTAGAAACCTTTGATTTTAGAGCTCAGAGGTCAGGCTATTTAAACCACAGCAAGCATTTGATAAGTATGGCTGTTATTAGCATACAATTATGAAAATGGAGATATCATAGAAAAATTATAGAAAAAGAAACACCTTTAACATCTTAAGTGTCTTATGAGGGCTCACAACTCAGTTCATATCTCATAGTCTGATAATCAAGCTGCTCAATTTTATTGTCCTCACTCATGAATACCTTTCACATCTAAGCTGTCAATGAATTTCTAAGTTAAGAGTGTATTAATTGGTTTCTCTTCTATGTGCAATATCAGATTGTTGCATCTCTCTGTTGGCAGTAAACACATTCTGCTTAGTATTACAGTTATTTCTGGGTAGATTTCTTTGGCTAAATTAAAATTTCTTGAGGGTAAGAAACATGTTCTTTTCCCTTTGTGTTCACCAGAACACCTAGAACACTGACTTCTAGTTAGTGGGGTTAGTTCTATATTTTTCTTCCTAATTCTCATACTAACTAGAGCAGACTAAGAGCGGTGAAATATTATAAACTCTAGAGTTTCAAGGCCAACTACATGAAATTGTTCATTGGAGATTATATTGATCCAAGGTACTTGGGACTTGACCATTTTGAAAGAAGATAACTTAATTACTTTAATATACAAGGAACACAAATTTTAAGCTTCATCTCTGCATCGTATCTGAGAAGGCAGGTCATGCTGTGTAAAGGGCTTGTCATCTACACACAGTGCCTCCTCTGAGACATCTCCAGGCAGCACTAATTGCTCATTTTGTATCATTTCCATAATATTTCTCTGTACGCCTTAGAGAGAGATTATGTCCTAATCTTTGTGTGTCACATATGTTCAAAAAACTTTTGTCGGATGAATGAATAAATGACTGGCCATGTGACAAATCAATTTACATTTTGAGCTTGAGTTTTCTCTTTTCTAAAATCAGTCTAATAATCCTTATCTACTTCAGAGAGTCTCATTCAATAATAAAAGTTCTTATAATTGGTGATAAATAGTACACAATTTTTTTGGATAGAGTTGGAGTGTAAAATAAATGGAATTGTAGGGTATTAAGTGAAAATTAGAAATGTTTGCTAGCATGACACTTTGCCAAAATAACAGTAGATTTTGGAGCCCGGATGCCTATGTATGAATCTGATCTTGGACATTTATTAGCTGTATGACCTTGGGCAGTCGCTTAACCTCCCTGTGCATCTGGCTTTTTTAACCTGTAAAATAGAAGTACTATTGGTACCTTATAAGGACATTGTGCTAAGTAAGTTAATACATGGCTGCAGCACAGGACTGCTAAGCACTCACTAAGTGCTAGCCATTATTTTGTCTTTATATCTCTCATGTGATGTAATGCTTTTGTTCATTTTCGCATTCCCAGCACATAGCTGAGTACATAGTCTGTAGATTTCAATGTTTTTTGATTAAGCAAAAAAATAAATGCTTAACACATTATAAATGGACATTTCCTGTATTAATATTTCCAAGATCATCTTAAAGTCATTTAGGTCAACTTAGAGAAAAGAAACCAGAAATTATAAATAGTGACTAGCTGCCTAAAGTGCTATTGAATGGGTCTAGTTGTATTCCTCAGAACAAAGATGGTCAATGCATAAACTTCCTCCATTCCTTGTTGATAAAATGCTTCAGATACATACCACTTTCAATCCCAAACCTCTTTTATTCCAGTGTTTTCTCAGCTTTCCGGATTATGAGACAAAAGCTTCCAGAGGTGCTAATGGCGTTTAATACCTGTCATTAATATCATGAATTCACCCTGGAACAAGGAGGGAGCCCTGGGGTCCAGCAGCAACCGCCATTGACAGGCAAGGAATAAGCTGGAGCTGCAGCAAGGGACAGCAAATATTGGGAGCTTAAAAATCACATCACCCCTATACTCTGGCCTTCATGGCCTTTGAAAGCTTGGGCAGATGTGGGGAGGACCTGATAGGAATCAGTTCCCCAGAGTGGGAACCACCAGAAGTTCTCTTCAGGTGATGTATAGAAAAGGAAACTGAAGCTTTTGGTCTTTGTAACAGAACCTAAGGGAAATCCGAATCTCTACAGGTAATAGAATCTGGTGCTCTAATTAGAAGCACAAATTAGACTCAACTCAGCACTCAGCTGAATTTTGTGTTTTTGGTAGTTACAAGCATTCCAACGAAACTCTCTCCAGCCACTAGACTCATGGAAGGAAATGTTCTAGGTTCTGCTGTTTTCTTTCTGTTGTTGTTCCTATTTAATGTTGATTCTCTTCAAATTGATTAGTCAAGAAGCAAACAACATTACTTATTAAACACCTTTGTGAAACAGCATGATAGAATTCTGCTAGATGACTCACGACTCTTGTTTGATTTCATCTTGTTGATATTTTTAAAAGAATGAAACGTGCCATGTCCTGATACTATCTCTATTTGATTTGGTGCAGGCTGCCTTGGGTCATGTACTAAACAAGTGAAAAAGGAAAGGTCTTTATTGGTTTTGTGAAGAACAAACACCAAGCAACTCCTTAGTCTTTACCAAAACAAGGCCAGAAAGAGCTGATTCATCTTCTTATCTGCCTAAAAACTGAATAGTACATATAAAATGGTCAAGAAGAGCTAGGAACCAGAGGGATAAAATATTATCCTTGTCCTATATCCTTTCTTCCCAATCCAGTCGTAGTAGCTTTATTTGACTTGCACATATAAGGTTTGAAGAAAGAGAGATATGTGAAGGAAAAAAGACTAAAGGGAAAACACTACTTCCAAAGGAGTTTATATGGGGGTCACAGTGTTCTTAATGCCAGAAATAATATGTTCTGTACTGTGTGTGCGGCAAAGGGAGTCTTTCCAGGCTGAATCCAGTATATCAGGTTCTTTATGGATATGGTAAATAGAAAAGCGCTCAGTTCTATTTTGAGGGTAGATTAAGTGAGAGCAATGATACTTAGCTCATTTCCAGAACTGGCACATGGAACTGGCAAATTCTGCATGGGAATAAGAGAGATGAACTTTGTGTATAATTCAGACAATCACAGACAGTATATTCTCCCTGAAAGTAGCTTCCTGTTAAAGTCCAGAAATTTAACTCTTATTTCTGTGTCTACAGATTATTCCTATTAGGGTTTGCTTAGGATTGAGGTCGGTATTGGGCCCATCGTACCAATAGGTATTCTACATATGTATTTGTTGAGCTAATGAAGGAATAAAATCACTTACTTCCTTTCTACTGCTGTAGCTCTATTAAGTGTGATACATAGAACAATTTATAGTAAATATTTTCCTTACACATTTGAGAAAAAGCTCTGGAAGATAATTTGACTATTTTGATTCTCATTATGGGCTATCTTTGTCCTTGATATATCATTCCCTACTTCTAGTGAATGCTTAGTCTTTCAATTTATTTCCCATTTATTAGGAAGTAATACTTTTATTGTAACATTCAGGAGGGGGTGGAGTGATACCACACAAGCATTCAATGACCTTGTGGTTTTAGCATCTAATTCCAATAAAGATGAGACCAATGCCTGAGGATTTGAGAGTGGCAGATGTTCAGTGGGGCCACAGAGGAAAAGCCCGTGTGGGATGAATGACAGGCACCAGGTGGCCATGCACTTCTCAGTGACTTTTTAAAGATGGGCTCAATCAATCAAGATTTAGAATAACAGCCAGTATTTTCCAAGTACCTACTACATGTTTGCCATGAAACCCACTTACTTTTCTATATTTTTCTTCCTAATTCTCAAAACAACAAACATGACATATATTAAGGTTATAGTGGCTTTATATTAGAAAATGGGGTTAAATGTGTAAGCAAGAAAAAGCACTTTGGAATTTTCTATTCTTTCTCCATTCACACTGAAAACTTGAGAATTATCTTAAGGGAAGAAAGGGGAGAAGGCTCTCACATTTACATACAGACTTGCCTTTTATTTCCTCCTTTAGTGTAGCTCAGGGGTTCTCAATTCTAAATGTGAATCCGAGTTACTATATGCACTAATTCACATATGTTAAACTTTAAGGGTGATTTAAGGGAGTTCAAGATGATTTTGACTATGCCAGATATTTGCTTCAGGCATTGACTTTAAAACTAACCCTCAGCCGGGCGTGGTGGCTCACGCCTGTAATCCCAGCACTTTGGGAGGCCAACACAGGCAGATCACAAGGTCAGGAGTTCAAGACCAGTCTGGCCAACATGATGAAACCTATCTCTACTAAAAATACAAAAATTAGCTGGGTGTGGTGGTATGTGCCTATAATCCTAGCTACTCAGGAGGCTGAGATAGGAGAATCACTTGAACCCAGGAGGCAGAGGTTGCAGTGAGCTGAGATCGCACCACTGCACGCCAGCCTGGTGACAGAGCGAGACTCTGTCTCAGAAAACAAAACAAAACAAAAAACCTAACCCTCAATTAACAACAAACTCTGCTTTATTCAAAATAAGCAATACAAATTTTAAAATGTATTTAAAATTTTCAGAAACAGTGGTTATTGGCAAATGATGTTTCAATGGGTTATGGAAGTATAGAGAAAGTCATTAAATCATCTTCTTTCCCTCCCTCCCTCCTTTCTTTCCTTTCTTTCTTCCTTCCTTCCTTCCTTCCTTCCTTCCTTCCTTCCTTCCTTGCTTGCTTGCTTGACAGACTTTCACTCTTGTTGCCAAGGCTGGAGTGCAGTGGTGTGATCTCGGCTCACTGCAACCTCCACCTCCCGGGTTCTAATGATTCTCCTGCCTCAGCCTCCCGAGTTGCTGGGATTACAGGCACGTGCCACCCCGCCTGGCTAATTTTTTTTTTTTTTTTTTTTTTGTAGAGACGAGGCTTCACCATGTCGGTCAGGCTGGTCTTGAACTCCTGACCTCAAGTGATCCACCTGCCTTGGCCTCCCAAAGTGCTGGGATTACAGGCGTGAGCCACCATGCCTGGCCAATCAACTTCTTTTCTAACATCAACATTTTGTTGCACTCGGCTCCATTGCCAACCTCAGGAAAGCAAAAGAATCAGATAAAGAAGAGTTCTTCAGGTTCAAAGTTTCTTCAATTAAATTCTCTTTCTTTTACAGTCCTATAGTGTAGGAGAAATCTCTCAACCTTTCTCTGTATCTTTTCTAACCTATAAGAAGGAAAAGCAGAGACATACTTACAAAAAGTAAGTTTTAAAATCCCTCCTTATCCACCCAAAATTACAACTTTATCTGAAATAGCCCTTCCTTCTTAAGCCTTCCGAGGTAATCTTTTGCCACATGGCACCACAGCCCAGGGTTTGAGAGCAGTGGTCTCAGAGTCAGGAAATGGGGTATAAATCCCAAATCCACTCCTTGGTAGAAGTGTCACTTTCTGCAATTTGCTTAACCTCTCTGAGACTCCGTTTTCCCAGTCATATGTTGGGGATAATTTCTTACTTCCTCTTAGGACAGTTAAGGAGAGTCTGGAACTAAGCAGGCATTCAATATTCATTGACTGAATAAGAATTGTGCAACACACAGTATTGAAGCAAGCACGTAGTCTGTTCTTATTAAAATATAGTTATATAACTATGTATATATTAAAATATAGGTATAACTTCCTCTTCGCTGCTAAATAAGTGAGAATGATTTTGTTTTAAACATTCTAAATAAACAGAATTGCAGCATGGGAGACATGAGGACATTGGTGGGAAAATAGAATATCAGTGCATAAATAGTAAGACACTGTTTGAGTGATTTCATTCATAAATTCAAATTTTGTCCAGTTCCAATTCTACCACTAGATCTCACCCCCGAGATGGCAGCAGGTGCAGGGGCATGAGTGCATTTGTGTACCTCCATGACCATAGCCTCTACAGTTGGTTTCGCCCGTGTTGCCCCAGCATCAGCTCAACCTTGCTTGCCTGGTCTCCTTTAGGTCTTAGTAGTACTGGACTCATGAGCCCACCTATTCTCATTTCTTCTGGTCTGGGATCCTTACCTAGGGTCTTCTGTGGGGTCTTCCTGCTCTACTGGTCAGCTCCTGGCAAGCTCACTGGCTTCCAACTCAGCAATCCAGGGAGGCTACACTTCAAGGCCCCTGCCTGACTGTTAGGACTATTTTCCAGATTGGTATGGAACATTCCCTAAGGTGGCTTCTTCCAGTAGTGCTAAAGGGCAATGTGGCAAGATCCCCCATGCCATTCAGATTTTCTTCAATGTACCATTTGTTCTCTAGGTCAAAATTATTCCTAGAGACATTATGTGAGATATCAGGAGACCTACAAAGACAACTGCACTCTGCTTTCTCTCTTTCTCCTCATATTCCCACGATCTTCTTTCATTGCCTTTGTATCATACACTCCTCCATGTTAATACCAGCTAAGCCTTAATGGCCCAGTGGCTAACTCCTCTCTACTTTATGTTAATTCTATAAGCTTAATCCTGCATGCTGGGTTGTTGATCTGCTAATAAAGGACGAAAATAAAGGAATTTAAAAATCTTCTCTCAAGACAATATCTTGGTTTGCAAGGCTATGTTTTTTCTGCATAATCCTATTTATGCATGTCAGAAGCTAAATATTACCTTGGTCTTACTCTTTGCACAGCACCAGAACAGAATTCTAAACTCTTCTGAAGACAGATGGATGCATTGGATGGAGTAGGCTGAAGGTCTTATATCTGCAAAAGCAAGAGAAAAAAAGGACATTCATAATTTCTTGGATATTTTCCTACAGTGTTTCAAG
The DNA here is from genome assembly GCF_043159975.1 of Macaca nemestrina. Classification (NCBI taxonomy): domain Eukaryota; kingdom Metazoa; phylum Chordata; class Mammalia; order Primates; family Cercopithecidae; genus Macaca; species Macaca nemestrina. The sequence goes on along the minus strand of NC_092135.1, from coordinate 76,856,467 downwards.
AGCAAAGTGGAATTTACTGGGAAATTTCCTCTAAAGAATATTAGAGAAACATTCTTGCCATTAAAACCTGCATGATATATTTAAATAACTCATCTGTTATTTCTGTACAGTATAAAATGCACAAAATAAACCAGACTGACTCTCCAAATTCTATACAGTTATAACTCTGTGTTGTATAGATACATTCTCAATGTAAACTATTTTGGTGATTTTATGTTATTGACATTTATTTATGCTGAACTAAGCTATGATCAGTTTCCCTAAATGGAATCCTAAAAAACTATACAGCTGTTTTCCAACAATCTTCCAAGATTAAGATAGTTGTTTTTTGTTATAATGAAACTAATAAATTGTTCGGCCTGGTTTAATTGCTAGTGTTTCATGTACACGTTGATGTAGATTTTAAACAAGAAAAGCAGAAAACGAAAGTATGTTTTCTTTGGCAGGCATTTGATGTACTTGGAAGAGTTGAAGCTTACCTTAAGCTCCTTAAATCAGAGGATTTAAGTCTGGCTGTTTTGGCAGCGAGGCATGAGGAATTACACAGAAAAATTAAAGACTGCACAGTTGATGCTTTGCAAAAGGGACAAACCTTAATCAGCCAAGTAGACTCCTGCAGGTGAGTAAAGTTGATTTCTTTCTCGGTGTAACAAGCTTTTTCACAGTTTCCACAACCTGCTAAAAAATAAGATGCATGATTGTCTTTTTCTGGTTCTGATGTTTTGCTGCATTATGATGTGGCTTAAAAGGATCTATTGAAGTTTGATCAACAGCTATTCTGAACACAGCCATTGCTCATCCAGAAGTGAGGCCATATTCTAAGCCTGGAGACTTACATATGCTAAAGCTTTCTGTTTACTCATTTCTGAGGAGGGGAAAGAGAATGGACAAAATAAGAAATGGAGCTTTAGTTCCCAAGGCTTTTCAAACCCTAGCATCTTTATGGAATAGCTCCCTCCCTTTGGTTCATGAGTCATGAGTCTATCCTGTCCTGTTTTTTTCTTACTGGAAGAAAATAAAATACCACAATTTCCTTCCAGTTAGACCTTGGTGGCTCACCATGCAAAACCCTAAGTAAACAGTGACAATTGTTAATCCAATGGCATGGGCACCAGACTGCATGCTTTTGAACAGTGCTCTAGGTGGGCCTGTTTTATGAGCACATTTGGTGAATGCATCAGTGTTGAGCTTAGTGGGTATGAATAGAGAGAAAGACCTTGAGAAAGAGAGAGAGAATGCAGTAGGAAAGTATGGGAAAGACCAGGGATTGGAAGACAAAGAGGAAGTGACGGAGCAGATAGTGGAATGCGTATTGACCAGAAAGAAATGAAAGCAGGGCTTACATTTTTGACAGAGACAAAAAAAAAATATTATAAATGGGTTAAACTCACTTTTTCACCTTCCATGTCTGCAAATCTCCTTGAAACTCAAAGACATTCAGTTTGAAGAACCATGAAATAGGTGAAATGTGATAAAAATCATTTTATTTCGGTTTAAATCCTTGTTCTGTTCTATTTTAGACGTATTTAAAGGTGTTGATTTGGTAACTTTGGGTTTGGGGAACATTCTTTCCAGAAGACAGTCTGAATCTGGACAGAGATATTTAACCCAGCGTTTGTGATATTTGCTATAGGACCATGCACGACTAAGATTAGAAACAATCCAAGGTCTTCCAATAAAAGCCAAAAAGTTGAGGCTATGAAGACAAGGGATTCTCCCCTTTGAAAAATGAATAGCTGTGTTTTTTACTAAGTTTCTTTACTTCAGCTCCAAGCCATGCAGTAGGTAATAGGGGTGTCCACTAGGCTTCAGGAGTTTCAAGGTGTTCCCTCCCATCCAGGCACAAAATATGGATACTGGAACTCCTCCTTCTGCTCTTTTCCAGCTTTTCCAGAATGTATAAATGTCTTGAACAATACAGAAAACGTCCTATGGGGTGGAAGAGACATTTATTGTGCCTAGACTCGGGGTACATGTTGGACATTGATTTGAGTCATATGATGACTGAATTAAGCGGTGAGGTTTCTAGTTATAATTTTAAAATGGTCCAATCTCAGTTTAACAAATGGGTCTCAAAGCATGGACAGATGTTATTTCTCTGGTCAGGCTACTCTTTGCTTGTGACACGTTCCCTGGCTGTGGAAAGGTTCCTCTCACGCATGGGGAGATCACAATGTAGCTGAAGACCTCTGCCCAAATCTCTGGAGTTCTGTTTGTGGGTTACTCCTTCCTGTCTGGTACCCTGCCCACAAATTTGAGATGCCTTGACTCAAAGCCTGATTCCTGTCTTCTCAACTCAGCAAGAACTCTGGGCTCTGCTTAGGTTCCACCTCTCTGAGCTTTGATCTAAAAATTACCTTCCAGGCAGTAAACTAGTGCAATCATAAGGCTCATCTCATGTATTTTCCTTCTCCAACTGATCACTGCCCTGTGCTACTAATTGTTCAGTGTCTGAAAACCATTGTTCCTGTACTTGTTTTTCTAGTTGGTTAAGATATGAAGGTAAATCCAGTCCCTGCCTCTTGACCAGAAACGGAAGTTCCCGATTCAGTTTTGATGCTTGACTCCTGGAGTTAGAAAAGTAGTCACAACTTTTTACTGCTGAATTTTATCCTGTTTGCTCTAATCAGTAATTCTTGTTTTCAAAACTTACATATAAGAGGAAAGCTGCTTTTATTTTATATACATTCTATGTTTGAGGTTTTACTGACTATTTTTAGCCATCATTTTGTAATGGCTGATATGTTTACTTGCTTCTTTATGTGCCAAGAGTGGTGCTGTCTCATTCAACTACAAAAAACAAACAAACAAACAAAAAACTCTATGAAATAGACATCTTCATTTCATAAACAGGAAACTGAGATTGAGAGAAGTTCAGTTGAAATGTCATGGCATTGTTTTTGACACTCCACATGTATAAAATTAAACTCCCTTGACATTAGTCTTAGTTTCCTTATCCATACCAGTTTTCTTTTTACCTCTTTTGCTCTTTTTGGTCTTAATTTTAACATAATTATCATTTTTCAAAGAGACAGCTACAATCCTGTTTTTCGTGATGCAGACTGGTTTCAATAGAAGAAGAAATAATTAGGTACCATTTCAAAAAGCTTGAATTAATGCTTAGGTAAGTGAGTTTAAGAAAATCTTTAGCAATATGGTTTCTGTCAACATTGTAGTTCCAAAGCATTTGGTTTCCTTGAGATTTTATAATATTTTATAAATCAATACTATCTTCATTTCACAGGAGGAGCTGAAGATAAAATAAAATTGTTTCTTGGCAAAGGACATTTTTGGATTCAGAAGGTAGATGTAGAATAAAAACCCATTAAAAATTGAACTGAAATGCATTAGACTGTCAGTTGCAAACTAGAGCCATACATTGCTATTGACCTCAATCCCATGTATTCTGTTTGGGATTTGCTCCCTTTCCTCATCTAATAATTTATGTGCTTAATGAACTGAGTCACCATCACAGGAAAGAAATAGAATGTAAGGATAATATTTCAAGTTGCAGTCGCTGCTGGAGTGAAGATGGAGTTTAGAATGCTGGCAATGGAAATCAATGTAAATTTCAACAGAGCAAAGCAGATATTGCTGAACATCACAGTAGCTTCTGAGACTTCTGAGTGCCAGCCACACTCATGGGACACAATATATTAAGGTTCCTATTACCAGACACCAAAAAACTGGTATGGATAAGAAACCCAAGACTTCATGTTAAAGGAGTTCTAATTCATACATTCTGGGTGCCAAAACAATGCCATGACATTTAAACTTAATTTCTCTGAATCTCAGTTTTCCCTTTGTAAAACGAAGATACACATTTTATAGAGTTTTTAAAAAATTGAATGAGACAGCACCAGCAGTTGAGCACAAACTCACTTGTTTGTTGAGCCCTGTCTATGTGCACCACCATCAGCACAGAGAGGGCTCAATAAACAAGTACAGTGATACATCGCTTAACAGTGAGGAGGCATTCGGAGAAATGAGTCTTACATGATTTTGCTGTTGTGTGAACATCATAGAGTGCACTTACACACATCTTACACACACACCTACACATACTTAGACATGGTATAGCCTACTACATAGCTAAGCTAGCCCGTTGTTCCCGGGCTGCAGACTTGTGCAGCATGTTACTGTATTGAATATTATAGGCAAATGAAACACAATGGTATTTGTGTATCTAAACATAGAAAAAGTACAGTAAAAGCACAGCATTATAATCTTGTGGGACCACCATTGTTGATTGCAATGTTATATGGTGTATAACTATACTTTTTTACTTTCTATATAAAGAGCTTAAAAAAATACTGAGGGTAATATGGTTGTTTCAAATGATTACAGCACAGTCAGTTGTATCAAACTGTATTCATTTTCACTAACTGGAAAGGTAATATTTGAAATAGGGAAGATAAACACTTACCTTAATGTAATAAAAGGCATAATTTAGTATTGGGGCAGGTAGGAATTTCAGAGGCCCTTTGATCTGATTTTTTTTTTCTGTTAGTCAAAAAATAGGACCTCAGAAGTTTACGTTTATCTGAAATGAAGCTTCCTTAGTAAATCTGAGACATTTTCATTACTGTTCGGTAATTACTACTTTATTAGGAACAGGCCTACACTGTTTTACTATCATGCAATCAAATACATCTGAAGTTTGAGCAGCTTCACAAAGTAAATTGTGGTTATTTACATGTTTTCTTGCCTTTTCTATTTCCTGCATTTAATCTGATGATAATTCTGAGTCACTATTAAATAGTTGTTGTCTTTTTGGAGTACAATATCTGTCACATAACCACTTTAATTTTAAAGGCATTTTAGTGCATTCTTTATGATGCCTAAAAGTGTATGCAATAACAGTTGTCTTAGTCCATTTTCTGTTGCTGTAGAAGAATATCTGAGACTGGTAGTATGTAAAGGAAAGAAGTTTATCTAGCTCATGATTCTGGAGGCTGGAGGGCCAAGATTGGGTGGCCACATCTGGTCAGCTTCTGGTAAGAACCTCATGCTGCCTCATGACATGATGGAAAACTGGAAGGAAACCAGTTACGTATGAAAAAAGGGCAAAAGACAAGAGGCAGCCTCGCTTTATAACAACCTGCTCTAGTGGGAACTAATCTATTCCTGAGAGAACTAACCCAGACTTATGAAAAATACATTAATCCATCTTAATGACCATGTTATTTACCTCTTGAAGACACCACCTCCCAACACCACCTCATTGAAAACCAAGCCTCCACATGAGTTTTGGTGGGGACGAACCATACTTAAATCATAGAAATGGCCAAACGTAGACTTATAGTGAAGTTAAAAGCCCCTGGCTTCCAGCCTTCCTCATCTCCCTAAGCATCATCCTTGAGAACCAAGTCTAAAGAAAAACCAAAGATGGCCTGCTACCAAGCAGAATTTTGCATTTATTAAGACACAGGAATCTGTGGTGATTGGAAGTGCTGGGTCCAGGACCTTGTGTGAGGGTAAGATTTTCTATAATGAGACAAAAATGAGGACCTCCTTTTTTTCTCTCAGTTCAGTTACCAATTCAGAGCTGAAAAACATACAAAAACCCAGCAAGACCAGGCTACCTTGTGAAGTATTCATTTGCCTTTCCCGTTTGCCAAAATTAACTTATATAATTTACATATAAACTTGCTTCAGAGTTAACTCAATTTCTATACCTGCCTAAAGGACTGCATCAGTTTTCATTCTACCTCATCATGGTGGATTTAGGCTTATATGCCTCATCCTAACTGAATATTTTGCTTTGGTATAACTTTAAGACTTATCTGTTTTGATCCAACACTTACTACCCTCTTAATGTAGATCTTCTTATTTTCATATTTTATAGAGACATAAAACAGGAGTTTATTGGATTTTTGCTTTCTTTTCCCACAATTTTCATTTGCGTTGGTTACTGCTACCTCTTGGTTGATATTGTGCATGGTTACGAACTTTTTGGACAGAACATGATCCATTTCTTCATTTGTTTATTCAGAAATATTTATTGACCATCTTTTGTAAATCAGATGTTCCCAGGCATCGAATGTGACAGGTGAAGTGTCCATCTTCATGGTGATTATGCTATTCTGGTGGTAAGAAATAGCCAACAAATAAATCGAATACCTAAGATGCTCTTACCCGGGAATGAGTACTATGAAAAAATATAAAAGGGAAATGAGATAGAGTGACTGAGCAGGAGATCATTTTAGACATTGTAGTCAGAGAAGGACTCTCTAAGAACAAAGGGGGCTACCCTGCAAGCAGCCGGGAGATGAGTGGACAAGGCAGAGCAATAGTAAGGGTGCCACAGAGACAAGGGTGGTGTGGCTGGAGGAGGGGGTGGCAGGGGGAGAAGGATGTCAGACAAGACTACAAAGTGAGAGGGGGAGGTACACTATGTTCAATGACTCGTTAGCAATAATGGCAAACACTTCTGTGCTCTAGACATAAACTAATTTAATCCTCAAAACCACCCTGTGAAATGGATACTACTATTATCATTGTCCCTGTTTTGCAGATGAGGAAACTGGGGCACAGAGAAGTTTAATAACTTGCCCTATTGCCTGTAACCCTGCAGTAAGAGGTTGTGTGAGTACTTAAGAGCTGATCTGAATTACTATTAGGTTGCTAGCTTTTTGTCTTTCTACTCCTTTCATTCAGCTTTAATCAATAACAAGAAGACTGGTGGCTAAATGAACATGGATCCTTTTTTAAAAATGTATATTTTAGTGCACTTAAAATTTAGCTTCTAGCTTCAGCTCAAGTCCCAACTTCTCTACAAAGTTTTTCTTTCAGTTCATTTCAGAAGTTATTAAATGTACATATGAGCATCTTATATGACATAGAAGCACCAGGCCTCAGGGACAATCAAAGCCTTATAAAACTGACCCCAAATCCCCAGAACCTGTCCCATGTCCAGTCAGGGAGCGACACATCAAGGAAGTGTGCTCCAGGAATGAGGGGACCATGAGTACAGTAGGTGTTGGGGTCACTTCTTCAGAGAAGGGAGACACAATCCTAAAGTCTGAGATCAGGACAGGCCAGGTGAAAGGGTGAAATCTGAGAGGGCTATGAACAGTTGCTGTATTTGGTAGGCTGAGATAGGGTCTACATCTTCAAGCCGAGATGAGCTGAATCAATACCTACCACATAACAGTTTATTTTAATTCCTTTTTATTTGTCATGTCTATCTCATGGCTTCACTTTTCATTCTGTGCTGGGCTGAATCATTCTTTAGTTATTTCATTTGTGACAGTATCATGTCCTCATTCAGACTATGATATCACCCAAGGGCTGAAACCACCCAAGAAACCTCTTTTTACCTTTCTTAGCTTAGTATTACATTACTCTAGTATTACATACTGGGTGACTTGATTTGAAATGTTAAGGGGTTGGCATGACATTGAAGGAAAGCCCTTATCATAATGAAAATATGTATAAAGATCTTAACAAACAAAAACAATCTCCATTCTCCAACAAAGCAAACACATTTCCTTTGCCTAGTAGATTTGTCTATGCCTGCATTTTATATGAACTGTACTAAGCATTTAAGAACTTAAAAATAACTGCTTTTAAAAGAGTTTGATGATGCATTTAGATGGTAAATGTCAGATAGTGAAATTTAGGAAATTACAAAGTTGAGTTCTTATGACAGTCTTAACCCAACCACTTTCCAAATATTTTCATGTCTATAATAAGCTGTTCTTTTTAGAGGCTGGGTAAATGTCATAACTGCAATCTTGGCTTGTTAACGCTGTTAAAGATTTTATCATTCTAAAACTCTTTAGTATGAAAAGTACCAAAAGCTTACACTTTCCATTAAATCCAGGAGTAACTACACTAGGTTCTCATAAAGTATCTTTACCACTGCAATATGAATGTATTCATTTATAATGCTGATGATGTGATGTGAAGTAGCAAAGATCCCAGAGTAAAAAGATCTGGATCCACAGAACCTCCAGAGGAAGGCTGACTAAAGAGGCAGAAATCCCTGCCCTGGGTGGTTGAGGAGTCCTCTCATATTACAGGGTTTAGGGAGAAGAGGACAAAGAAAAGAGACAGAAAGAGATGTGAGGGGACATATTTATGAACAAGATGCTCATCACAGTGCTATTTATAATAGTGCAAACCGGAAAACCACCTAAATATTTCCAGAAACTAGGGAAATGTTTGAATAGTTTAAGGGAAAGCACATAATGGAATATTCTAAGGCCCTATCAAATGGTGTTTTGAAGAATATTTTAAGACAGAGTATCCTCACAATATAACAGTAAGTAGGTACAAGTGGGGCCCAAGTTCTCTATATGGCATAATACTAATGTGGGGTGGAGTAGGCAAGGAGGGCCAGGGGATTACCGAAAAGAAAGTCGTTTTGGAAGGAAATACATTAAAAGATATTTTTATGTTTTCCAAATAATCTCAAATGTGGGCATTTATCTGTTTAGCTCTTGCTGTGCCCTTTTAATCTCAGTACCATGTCGCAAATTATGAGAAAATTTCAGCCATTATCTTTTTAAATATTACTTTTCTGCCATTACCTTTTTTTCTCTTCTCCTACACCTTCTATTAGAAGAATGTTGGAGCCTCTTGGTCTCTTTCCAGTCTCTTACCTGTCTTTGTTTTTTGTTTTTTTTTTTTCACTATTTTAACTCCTCATGTTGCATTCTCCCTGGGTCCTCAGGCTATTTTCTCTTTTGTCAATTTCCCCTTTTTTTCATTCATTGATTTCTTATTTTAGAAAATATATTGTTTTCATTTCTGTGATTTCTAATTTTTTTGTATCAAATTTTGCTTTATTTCTGACTGTTTTTGTTTCAAAATTTCTTGGTCTTTTATTGTGGGTGTTGGTTTTTTTAAATCTCTCTGACGATCTCAGGCATTTACTTTAAAGTCATTGTCAGATTGCTGTACTTATTTTCTTTACAACTGGAGTACATTTATCTCTTGGTTGTTGAATGTATCTTGGATTTGCTTTTCCTCATGTGTTTTGAGATTTTGGATTGCACTCTCATTTGGAGTGGGAGGGTTTTTTTCTTTGACTTTCTTTTGCTTGCTTTCTTCTCTCTTTGCTCTTTCCTCCTTAGCAGCCTTGCAGTGACCACCTGGACTCATAGTACCTTCAGTCCAGCATAAAATGTCCTTCTGTTATTTGATCAGGGTCACACAAGCATCTATGGAGATATTCTGGCTCTTGAAGATACAGTCAGAAAACCAGAAGAGGGCTTGATGTGGTTCCTGATGGCCCGCCATGTTTGATTCCATGGCCCCCATGGATATAGCAGTTGGCTATATCCATATAGCAGCTGGCTGCAGTATTTTCAACCTCCCCTAATGAGGGTGGAGAATTTCAGCTCTGCTACTAATTTCAGGAAGAATCCTAGCAATGGCACCCTTCAAATAGAACATATATGTTGGTCTCTATGGCCTCACAGAAATGGAACTTCTGGCCATCTCTACATGCATCTGAACAAGAACTCAGGTGCCCTGTAGCTTCAGCCACACTTACTGCTTTCTGTTTCTACTATGTTATCTATACATAAAAGATTGTGTGTGTGTGTGTCTGTGTGTGTGTGTATGTGAGAGAGAGAGAGACAGACAGATATGTTTGGTGGGAGAGATTTTCAAAGTATATAACTTAAATAAGAATCAAATTTATTGTAGAAACATAGGCACTTCACTTCTACAGCATAAATGGCACTTTTTCAAAGTAGGGATGAAAACTGGAGAGAGCAGCAGTTGTTTCCTCAAAAATAAAGACAACCATAAACATAAAAAGACACTCTTCAGGTTCCCGTTAAAAGAAGCAGCAAGCTAAAGATAAGGAAGATTTTTTTCCATCTTCAAAGTATAATTTGTCCATAGACAAAAAGAAAAATATGGTCAGCTGATCTCTCCCAATGAGACAGAGTAAGCTGTCAAGTGCTTACCATCTGGTTCAGCTCCTAATCCAGATGGGCTGACAATAGTAATTTATGAAAGGTTTGAAAGCAACTTGCCATTCTTCAGAAAAAATCATTAGAACACATTAACATTGGAATTTGCTCCCCTCCTCCAGCCCCAATTTACAACAAATGCAAAGATAAGGCAACAGCTTCCATACAGTAAATAGAACAGCCTATTCTTGAACCAAAGTCTCTGCTCTTTGAGAAAAAAAAAAAAAGTAATTATTTTTCTTCCTCCTCCACTCCCCTCTATTGGCTGAATGAGTAAGGGAGAGAATGTTCTCATTTGGAGTTTCTAACAAATGCCTGAAGAAGCCTTCACAGTCTGTGATGCTTGGAAAAGTCGAAGTCAACATCAGGAAAATCTGATGTACCGCATGTTCACACTACAGACGGGCATCCTCTAATTCATTCTTACAGAGACAGCCCAAAGGTCAATCAATATTTCCAATGCAATTCACAGAGCCACAGACTGTTAGAGCTAGAAGTCTAGCCCATTGTTAGCCCCTCTCCTACCCAATCAGACTGCACATGGGCAGTGTTGCTTCCAAATCAGAACAAAATGACAGGGCACCACGTTTTTGGTTCAACCAAGTTTTGTCGTTAATTTAATAAGATTGTAAAGTAGTAGGACTCATTTCTGGGAGACTGATGAGATTCTATTAATTTATTTTCAGTTCATGTAAGAATTGCTGGCAAAGAGTGGGGTCATACCTTTCCTTTGATCAGACCACCTGCCGTTCAGGTGCTGAGGAAACTGTCAATATGCATGCTATGCAAGTTTTAAAATGTTTTAGAACTTTCAAAAGAAAAGTCTGGTATCACCGTATAAAGTTTCTAATGGAAAAGGATGGAATCAGGGCTGAATGTAACCTGCAGATTAGGATGTCACTAAGAAGAAATAGAAAAAGCCCTAGGACTGGGAATGTGATGGATATCTTCCAATTGGGAATCAGAGAAAAGGAACTGGTTACTGCCCAATCAGACAGAGATGACCAAGTTATAAGGGCATAGAGAGAGGGAAATGGGAACTGGCTAGATTAACCAAGATGAATGGAAACTTCTCTTCCCAAGAAAAGGATCTAAGCCACATGTGAGAATGGAGTACACATAGGACAGGCAGTGATGTACAGAATGACAAGGCAGTTCAGTCTGTCCCTCTAAGGCTTTAAATAGAAGGAAGTATCGAGCCAAACTACACATGATAAGTTTGGTTTAACCTAACTATAAATGCCAAAGCATACCAAAGAAGAAATTGGGCAGTCTTTGGATAGCCTAAAACTTCTACAAGTGACCCAAAGTGCAAGTCATCATTGTTTAAAACTGCTGGACACTGTTACTATGACATTTCAAATATGGTAACTGTGCGTATATTCTTCTCAGTCTTTAAATCTATGTGTTTTCTTCCCTTAAATAATGACCAGAGACTATTTTATTTTATTTGAAAATGGGCATTGATATTCGACTACTTAAAAGGCTATGTGTTCAGGGCTACAAGGGATATAAGAATAAATAGGACACCATTTATTTCCCTCAAAGAATTTACAACGCAATAGATACACATGATAAGGCATAAATCACCACAAAATGAGACAGAATCTCCAAGGTTACTGAAAAACAGAGAGAGATAGAGAGATCCTATATGGTTGGTTGTAATTTACCTAAATTAAAATGGTAGGTTCTTTAAAAAACAACACTTTTATGGAAGGAATGCTTGGTTTGGTTTTGTTTACCTATTTTTTTGTGCTGAAGGGACCGTCAAGACAGGTTGTAATTTGAACAAGCTACCATGACCCTCTAGTGGCCACTTGGAAAACTGCAGCAGGCATCGCATTACCTGGAAAAGCCAGCCAGTTTTAAAAGAGCACGTCAGCCAGGCCACCCCTGTTTCTACTTGCTACGACAGCCAAGAACACTCAACTCAAGGCAAAGTGAAATTTTAGAGGACAAAATACTCCCTACTCCAAGTCATGTGTCATAGACCCAGAAAAAGCATTATGAGGTGGTAGAGTGTGAACTCTGAGATCAGATGTCAGCCATTTCAGAACTGGGCCAGTTACTGAGACTCTCTCTGTTCCTCAGTCTACTCATCTGCGAAATGGGGATAACAGTCCTACTCAGCTCATAGGGTTGTTATGAGGATTAGAAAAGAGACTACTTAAAACATTAAGAATGGTGCCTTATCACAGTAAGAGCTCAATAACTGTTTTTATTAGTTATGGCATTTTATGGTAAAAACTAAACCAATGTAATCTGTTTTTCCTTAAATTTCCTGAAGGTAAGATGTATAACTAATCATTAAATCAATAAAATTGTTAAGTATATTAAGTCTATCTATTCAGGTAGCAGAGAGACTTGACATTAAATCAAGTCTTTGCTACTTACTAGATGTGTGTCTCTAGGGCAAGTTATGTCACCTGTGAAGGCTCAGTTTCATTGGCTAAAAATTGAAGTTATTGTTGCTTTTCTGACACTTCACAAAGTTATTGTAAGGATTCTATCAAATAATGCATCTATTGCACTTAACAAAGTGGCAAGTTTGGTGCAAGAATGTATTAAATAGTAGCTATTATTATGACTATATGCAAATTTATAAGAAGTGTGCATCTATAATCTGTATTTCCATGACACTGTACAATCGAGTGATGCCATTTTAGAAAGAGAGTTCATTTTAGATTCAAATAGCCGAAGAGGAGGCTGGGCTTAGTGTGAGTGTTGAATTAGAGCATCATAATTAAGACAAAGTAGGGATTCAAGTGGGAAATTTGGGAGGGGGAGGAGATGCTAGAGCAAGTTCAGGTGAGAGTCAGAGAGTGGGTCTGAGTTCTGGTACTTCTGGTACCTGAGACATCATGGCTAGGACTTATAGATAACTGCAAGAAGCTGGCTAACAGTCTTATTCTTTGGAGAAGGCCAGGGAATGAAGAGTAATGTGAACAGGAATCAAGAGGCTTGGCTGGAGCTGGTTACTGAGATCTAGTTTCCCCCAGGGAGTAGCCTATTCAGAATTTGGACTCCCCTTCAAGCTACAGCTTCTTGGGACCAGGGAGGCCTGTGTTCTAAGTTTAGTTGGTAAAATAGCCCCTAACTGGAATGGTTGCCGAGGGCATTTGGGGTAGGACCACACAGGGCAGCTCAGAGGTGAGAGTGGCCACCTTTTTATCTTGGCTTTTCTTTCTTAATTGTATTAATCATTTCCAAATTCCTTTTATTTTAGTAATGGCATTTTCTGCCACTTTCAGCTATATTTCTTCTCTGTGTGTTTGCCCATTTCCTTTCACAACCTTTGTTCTCTGTACCTTCTTTCCACAATGCCCCTTATTCAATTTATTTTTCTCATTCCAGGTTTCCATATTCTGCAGAAAACTTGGAGCCTAAAGTATACAGGAAAACTGGGCTTTTAAATGCCTTTTGAGCATACAATATTTCAAAGTCTAAAGCCTAGTCAAAATACAATTCATATCACCAATACACTGCTTTTGTAGAATTATGGAATTTAGTGTTATTAAGAACTATTTCTTAATGATAAATGAGAAGAATCTCCTGATGTCTTGATTATATTCTTCACTGTCTCTACATATTAAAATGCAAAACTAAATGTTTAAAATGTAACATCTGTGAAACATTATGTGTCATGAATAAGATTACTCATAGTGGTTTCATATTTTCCTCCAATTAAACGTATCTGAGACTCCTGTGGTCCACAAGACACACCTCAGTGTTTTCCAGCTCTATAGCGGCCTCGTCATCACTCCAGTGAGGTTACTTTACCTCTCAGTCATTTAGGATCTTGCCGTCATTTCATTACTAATTAAATTCATTTTTACAGAGTCATAAATTAATTATTTTGAGGTAAACTGACTGAAACCTGTACCTTGTTCTGAGCTCTTTTTAAACTCTCGGTAATTAAATTTAAGAGCTATCATGTTAATCTTTATTAATACAGTATGCGAAGGAAATGACTGAGGGGAAATGAAAGACATCAACTTCTTAAATAGTCTTAGGGATAGGTTGGAAAATTTAAAAGTGTTCATTCCCTCAACAATATTAGGAAACCTGTTAAGATATCTTTGGACTAGAGGTAGGGTCCAACTCAAAATTCATGCATTGTTTTAGACGCATTTTCGTTGCGGGAGCTCTCATGTCACTTTTCTTTGTCTCATGAGACCAGCACAGGCGAAAAAATGATAATGGGAGGCTTGGCTTCTTTTTTTTATCAACAAGTGTATTTGATTTCTAATTGTTGGTGATAACTTGGTTTTCATCTAATGAATACAGCCTTGAGCATTCATAATCATTGAGAACAAGGACCTTAGTGTTATATAAATATTTTACCCTATTGGATTAGTAAATGCTTTGTTAATTGGCTGATCCACATTTCTATTCAAAGAGCATCTTTAGATAAATGAAGTTTTTAAATAACACCCTAAGGAAAAGTCGTGGTAAACACACTGTGGCTTTGCCATCAGGTTTTCAAAATATCCTACAGAAATATTAAAAAGTAAGCCTTTAGAAAAGAAGATTAGACCTTGTTGCAAAAACCCATAACTCATCTTTTCCCTCAGGACTGACTGACAAAAGAATATAATTTGTTTTTGCTTTCTGCTATACCGAGATGATAGCTACTTAACTTCTATTATCCTAAAGCTGATGCCTTTTACCAGTGCCTACCTAACATGAAAGCAGATCTGTTTTCAAATACTCTGTGTTCTATATTGGGGTAGAGTGAATTAACAGCTGGTTTGCTCTGTTCAGCTCTCAGGTGTCTGGCATCCACGAGATGATGGGGTGCATTAAGAGACGAGTGGATCATCTGACCGAACAGTGTTCAGCACACAAGGAATATGCTCTCAAGAAACAACAACTAACAGCCTCAGTGGAGGGTTACCTACGGAAGGTAGTTTCATCAACTAAAACTTAAACATCTAAGTTGGTGGTAATAGATGATATGGTAGGGCAGTATGTGGGCATGGTGGGAGGACAGGGGCATGTCTCCTTAGGCTGCCCTTATGTTCCACATTGGGTCCTTTAATTGAACTAGACACGGTTGTAATTCACTATTGTTCATCAACCACCCCTGACCCAGGTGGCCTGTCTGTGCCTCTGGCCTGTAGGTATATACACAAAGGCAGTTCCCGCTTTGCACAGTACTGTGTTAACTGAACCAAGTACATATGGGAATAGAGTGGATTTTTCATGTGCATCGTTCTGAGCATGGTTCAAATATGCACAAGTTTCTGTTGCCATGGTACCATACAACACCAGGACTATAGGTAGGTAGATAGATTGATATATAGACAGATACCAAATATTACGAGTTTTAGGTTTTTCAAGGAATAAATTGCCATTGTTATATTTTATTGAACTAGACCAGTGCAAGGCAACACAGTCATTCTGCATATAAACACACATGTGAAAATCCTCTCTGCAAAGTGAACATGATGGCTTCGTATGGAAGAATTTTACTTCCTGTTTCCAAAGGGGAATAAAACTAAGGAGCTGCAATCTGACTAAATAAAAAAATTATTTGTCTTCAGCAAAAACTAGTAATATCTCAATGGCATTGATGCTAATGAATCTTGCTGTAGAGGCTGGGTCTCAAATTTTCAATGATGTTTTCATTTGATACGATGGACTTATGTGCCTGAACTTACATGAATAGAGTTAGTACCCTTCACTGGAGAGGACATTAAATATCAATGTCTGTATTTAAATTGCCTCCTCACCTGTTATTAATCAGAAACTTGGGAATTTTATCCTCGTTCTGGTGCCTGGGTTCAGGGAGTTTCCAAATATGGTGGCAGCTGTGGTGCTGCATCCCCTGGAGCTTGAGAACCAACCTAATTTGGTGGTGGTGGACCAGTAGGACCTCAGCTGCTGCTACTTGTCCTATTGCCAATTCGTAGTCAATTTGAGTCTGGGGAGTATGGACTGGAGTTAGAGCAATGGGACAAAGCATGTAACTTGAATGGAACAGAGCCCTTCAAGGGTCATTTTAGTCAATGACTCATGTCCACTGAGGATCAAATCATAGTCCTCCAAGTTCATCAATTAAATGTCCTAAGTATGCCCCTGTGTTTTACTACGACATGTCCAGGGTTTGGTGCTTCCCTAGAGTCCCTCTTCCCAAAATACTGCAGTGCTCATGCTCTGGATCTTGCCTTTAAAATGTGCCTGTAAATTGGGTGCCATTCCACTCACAGATAAATTCATCTCTGTTGATGTGTTAGCAAGTGCATTATCCTTCATAGGTAATACAGATAAGTTCTTAGAGGATGTGGATGATTGCTTATATCTCACAGCTGTTAATAAAAGAAATCCCTTTCCACATATAACCTTTGTTGGTGGGCCACAAGTATTACCTCCTGTGAAGAGCAGCATTATTAAAATATGAAATTCTGAATATTTAAAACTATATTAGATTAATATTGGTAAAATATATTTCAAGTATAATGAGAATCTATAAAATAATATTTATCTTCCTGACATATATGTGTACCTATATGCAAAAATATATTACTAAGACTGCCATATATTATTCACTCCTAAAGGTGGAAATGTCAATTCAGAAAATCAGTCCAGTGCTTTCTAATGCAATGGATGTTGGCTCCACCTGTTCTGAATCAGAGAAGATTTTGAATAAATATCTGGAACTAGATATCCAAGCTAAGGTGAGTAAAACGAGAATGATTATTATGGCTATAATTTTGTAAATATAATTTTTAAATTATTTGATAGCTATAAACAATCCTAGCGCCCTTGAGGTTTACAATTCTAAATTCGTATGTAGCACACAATGACTTAAAAACTCATATTCTTACATGTCTAAATTATTTTTATATATGCATTTATTAGGACATTTGTGCTCACTGAAAGTCAGCATTACAGCTGGGTATTGGTCATTTGGTTCCCTTTCTTGCCTGGGCAGTTTCTCACAAAAAGCTTCATTTTGGGGGTGACAGAGGAGGCAGGGACAGTGCTTCTCTGACTATTGGCAATTTTTTCTGCAGGAGCAAGTTACCAAAAAATTACCAGAAGCAACGTGCATTATTGCAAGATTCCAAGGATATAAATAAAAACAACCTTGTTTGCTTACCTAACACTCAGAGACAGAAAGTGCCATACCCCCATCATAGCACCTTCTCCAGCTCCCCCATACCCGTTTCACATGGTGCTTAGCTCCAAACCTGCCCTGAAGTTTCTGTCTGCTCCAGGAAAGTTTAAGGACCTAAGTCAAGTGCCCTCCTCTGGTTGGTTCTCCCAGGTCCACAGGAAGAGCCCTGTGACTCCAGTTCTCAGCAGAAGAGCCTCCTTCATGGACTGTGTCCCCACCGGAAACTCACAAACACACTAATTTTTTGTTAAATGGAGTATTTTTTATTTATTATTTAGAATACTTAAAGCTTATGTCTGAACTCAATTTCATTTTTTAATGTTAAACATTTTAGAAATGGGAAGGAGATTACAAGGGAAGAAATTCCCCACTTCTCTCCTTCCCACAGTGCTATCATGAAGCAGAGCCTGTAAATTAAAATTGCCTTCATTCAGTGGAGTACTTGGGAAGCATATTAATCACAAGTAGGGAAGCAATCTCTCAT
This sequence comes from Macaca nemestrina, assembly GCF_043159975.1. Taxonomy (NCBI): domain Eukaryota; kingdom Metazoa; phylum Chordata; class Mammalia; order Primates; family Cercopithecidae; genus Macaca; species Macaca nemestrina. The sequence continues at coordinate 76,838,928 of NC_092135.1, read as the reverse complement.
TGCTGCAGAGCTTTTTTCTTTCATTTTGCTTGGTTTTGAGGTTGTTCTCACATGAAATTTTACATGGCTCTTTCTATGACATGCGTAATCGTCATGGCTACAATTTCTATTCGTCCATTTAATCAGTGGTTGGAGTTCACGTAACAGAAATTACACTCAGAAGAAAACATAGGAGAACATCCCTGAGCAAGTCAAAGTCACTGACTTTTTAGGTTATTTAGGCCTGATATGTGATATTTTCCCTACTAGCCCTTCTAGATAGAGATTTAAATAAGACTGCACTATCGATATGTCATCTTTTTGTAAACTAAAAACTAATGAATAAGTTTTGTAAATTTGCCATCTCTTATATAATAAAATTAGTTTAGGAATTTGCTAGAAGTATTGTTAAATTTCAAATAGCAATCTCATGTATAATTAATTCATTTAAATTATTTAAAACATTTTTAACCTTTCATACCAAACAACCTTTCTTTTATCTGTGACACAGAAAATAGAGTGCTCAAAATAAATATAGCTGATAGAACCAAGAATAATTTGTGATGATTTTCATTCTAAAGTGCCCTTCTTTTTTTTTTTTTTGGAAGTTGTGTCTTTCTTTATTGTTCTTTATTGAGGAGATTCTTGGTATAAGTTCAATTAGTAATCATAATTGATGGATATGCAGAAGATAATGAAATGTGAATGTTCATGATTCCCCTGTCAGTTTCTGACCTCCAGTGCTTTGATTTTACAGGAGACATCACATGAATTAGAAGCAGCTGCAAAAACCATGATGGAGAAAAGCGAATTTGAATCTGATGAAATGGTATCACTTTCCTCTAAAGCTAGATGGCTAACAGAAGAATTAAACCTATTTGCCCAAAGCATTGACTACAGATCACAAGTCCTGCAAACTTACGTAGCATTTCTGAGGTCATCAGAGGAGGTATAGTACTATGTGTTAACCTTCTTCAGCAAGGTGGCCACTGCCCATGTCCTTGCTTTCTGTGGGGATATATGCTCTGCCTTGGTGGGTAGTTCCATGTCCTCTACCCCTGTGCATGGGATCACTTACAGGCCCTGTGTTCTTGTAAACCAAAGAGTGATTGCAGCAGTTCTCAATCTATAAAGGTTTATTTAGCCAAGGTTGAGATGTGCCTGGGAAAAAATAAAAATCCCAGGAGCACCTGTGACCTGTGCTTTTTTCCAAAGGGGGGTTGGGGAACTTCAGTATTTAAAGGAGAAAGGGCAAGCACGAGGAAAACAAAAAGGAGGGAGGATAGGCAGTGAGGCAGCTGGTTACATTCTTGTGAGGCTCTGATTAGCCTCAGCAAATCTACATTTTACATGTGAAAACCTACATTTTTACATGGGGAAAAAGTAAATTATGCATTGTTGCACACCCAGTAAATCTACATTTTACATAAGATAAACATGTGAAAAGAGGGAGTAGAGTCTATGACATAAAGCTGTAAAATTACAGTTATCTGTTTGGAAACAAAAGCAAAGTAGTTTTTGTGTGTGTGACCCAGTTCCCAAGCTTAACCTTCCCTTGGGCATAGTGACTTTGGGGTTCTGAGATTCTGTTTATTTGTTTTTTGTTTTTTTCCACATTCTTCAAGGCACCATACAAAGGCTCAAAAAATAAGTTGTTTTATTAAAAACATACAAATTTGTATGTGTGGATAGTATGGGATATGCACAAATAAACAAACTAGTTATACTGGAATAAATTTTACTACATCCTACAAATATTTACAATATCCTAAACAGACAACAAAATTATTTCAAAATAGTCATCTTCCTTTTTTTTTTTTTTTTTTTTTTTTGAGACAGAGTCTCGCTCTGCCGCCCAGGCTGGAGTGCAGTGGCGTGATCTTGGCTCACTGCAAGCTCCGCCTCCCGGGTTCACGCCATTCTCCTACCTCAGCCTCCCGAGTAGCTGGGACTACAGGCGCCCGCCACCTTGCCCGGCTAGTTTTTTTGTATTTTTTAGTAGAGACGGGGTTTCACTGTGTCAGCCAGGATGGTCTCGATCTCCTGACCTCGTGATCCGCCCGTCTCGGCCTCCCAAAGTGCTGGGATTACAGGCTTGAGCCACCGCGCCCAGCCCAAAATAGTCATCTTCTAAACCATAGATCTTTTTGAATACCTTAGCAGTTAGTGTGGTTCATTTGAAATACACAGAATTGCAAAATACAGGCTACTGGGTTCAGTCTCGAATCTGCCTTGTATGATGTGTCTTCCTATGTTACCCCTCAGAGTTTCTTCCGAGGCCTTATTTTGTCTGGTTATGCTAGACAACCTCTAATATTCCCTCTAGTACACTGGATTCCATCTCAAAGGTCATTGCTTCTTGAAGCTGGCATCAGTAATAGAAAAGCCCTAGAGTCTCACTTTATTTAACCCCTATCCTAGTAACCCCCATGCAAATATAAATCACTCTCCTCTTCAGGCAGAGAGGTGCTGGTTAGTGGGAGGCGGAGCCAGCAGGGTTCACTCAAGGGTGGAGCCAACCCAAGACAAGTATGTGCTTGATTTTTTCCTCTTCTTACCTCCACCTTCTCAACACCTTCCTTCTTAACTCTCACCACCACCATCCTGCCGGCACACCTCTCCTCTGTCCAATTCCTTTATAATATTCTCAGTTCACCACTGCATCCTTTTCTACATTTTTACTCAACTGTTTGTCCCTTCTGACTTTTTAGCTTTTTCTCTTTATTTTTCTTTTTTCTTAATTTTTGATTTTTGTGCATACATAGGTATATATATTTATGAGATGATTGGAGGCAGGCATGCAATGTGTAATAATCACATCATGGAGAATGGTGTACCCATCCCCTCGAGCATTTATCCTTCATGTTCTTTTTAGTTCTTGACCCTAAACTCTCATGGTTTGGCAAGTTCCAAACTATTCCCAACTGACAGAATTATCTTGTTGATGAATATTATAATGCAGTACATGAAATGGTAGAGAAGCTACAAAGAAGTGCTTGCCTTCTGCATCTTCTTTGCCAAAAATGAACCTCCTCAGCTTTCAGTTAAGCATCCACTTTGATCCACTCTGGCCTTTGGACCAGGAGGCTTAGCTTTGCAAACAACAATTTAATCAGAACATTCTAGCTTCCTGCTTTCTATTTTCTGCTAAATCTGTTTTTCTACCTGGCAGAGGCTTCCATCCTTCCAATCCTGGCGATGCTCCCCGTACATTACTTCACTCCTCCTCTGGCTTTCCTTTCTTCCTCACTAGCTAATGGTTACTCATTTCCTTTCCATTCTCCATCCCGTCAACTCCCTGCCCTCCACCCTGACTAACCCCTGCCAACTCCCAATACGAGATCAATCCAATAGTCTGTTTACTCAGCCTTTCTTTCCAAGCTTCCAGACACTCCAGTGGAAAATCATACAATTGTGCTGATTGGCCCCATTACAAATGCACGGGCCTCTGCCTCAGCTGGGTCTCCCATATGCTCCCTAGTTGGTTCCCATTTGGTAGCAATTCTCAAGCATATTACCTTAGTTTCTATCTCTAAATCTCATCCAATGTTCTTAACTCATATGTCACTGAAAAAAAAAAAATGAAGCCATTGACAATAATGGCCTTGACTTCCAAACTTGTTGACATATTCACCCATCCTCCATGGGTTCCAATAAATGAAAATATTCCTACATCCTTCAGCATCTAGCTCCGGCAATCATCTTCTAATTTTATTTTTTTTAATTTTATTATTATTATTTATTATTATTTTGAGATGGAGTTTCACTCTTGTTGCCTAGGCTGCAGTGCAATGGCGCAATTTTGGCCCACTGCAACCTCCACCTCCTGGATTCAAGCGATTCTCCTGCTTCAGCCAGGAGTAGCTGGGATTACAGGCATGCGCCGCCACACCCAGCTAATTTTTGTATTTTTAGTAGAGAAGGGTTTCTCCATGTTGGCCAGGCTGGTCTCGAACTGCCGACCTCAGGTGATCTGCCCGCCTTGGCCTTTCAAAGTGCTGGGATTACGGTGTGAGTTACCACATCCGGCCATCCTCTGATTTTTAAAAGATTTCTTTTCCATTGCTTCTTTCCCTTTGTTCTACAGTTATGTCCATATAGTCTTGCCCTCACCAAGGCTACCACTCCATCATTTTATTTCTCTTCAAATGTAGACCTTTTTTTTTTTTTTTTTTTTGGGAGACAGGGTCTCACTCTGTCGCCCAGGCTGGAGTGCAGTGGCATGATCACAGCTCACTGCAGCCTCAACTTTCCCAGGCTCAGGTGATCTTCCCACCTCAGCCTCCCAGGTAGCTGGGACTACAGGTATGTGCCACCAAGCCCAGCTATTTTTTTTTTTTTTAAGAAATGGGGTTTCTTCATGATGCACAGGCTCAAATTTGGACTCTTGAAATGGGAAGAAGATATTCCTCACCTCTACTTGCTCATCCTGTCCTTGTCCCACTGCAATTCGCTTTATTCCTGTCTCAACCCTTCCACTTGCCACCTCTTCACTCCATTAAAAACATTCTTTTAAGCTACCTACTGGTTGACAGATGAAATAGTATATTTTCAGTCTTCATCCTGCTTAATCTTTCTGCAGCATTTATTTAACCCAGTTACCGACTCTCACCTCCTTTGGGTTTTTTTTTTTTTAATAACAGATTTACTGAGGTATAATTTACATAGCATGAAACTCACATATTTCATAATGTCGTGATTTTTCCTATATTTATAGAATCATGCAACCACCATAGCACTCCAGTTTTAGTGTATGTCCATCATCCCCAGAAGAGCACTGGCTTACATTTTTAGGCAGTCCTGGCTCCCACCCCCAGCCTCAGGCAAGCACTGATCTACTTTCTGTCTCTCTAGGTTTGCCTTTTCTGAATATTTCACATAAGTGGAATAATCCTATCTACTTCTTTGTCTGTTCCTTGTCCTTACTCCTAGTTCACTTTTCTTTTTTGTTCTTAAAGCATGGTGGGTCATAGAGTTCTTGCATGTGCCCTCTCTTTTGCACATTGTACCCACTTTTTTTTTTTTTTTTTTTTTTACAAAAACCACATTCCCACCTATAGTTTCTTCACCAATAACTCAAAAGTGGTTCCTGAGCCCCAACTCTCCTGAGCTCTAAACCAGTGCTTTCAGTTAGTTATGTATCCTGTAGGCTCCTCCAACTCAGCAAAACACAGCTGGTGGCTTTTCCTCAAATATGCTTTTCCTTCTGTATTTTGGCATTGGGTTAATGACTCCACCATCCTTTCAGGAATGCTATTTAGAAGCTTCTATGTCTCTTTCAATCACTTTCTCACTGAGCATTTATTTTGTACTAGGTACTGTGCTTTTCATTCCTGATTTTATTTAATCCTTATAGCACCCTATGTTTTAGTTACTATGATCCCCATTTTGTAAATATGGGAAACTGAGGCTCTGAAGGATGAGGTATGCAAGATCAAGCACTAGCAAACGTCAAAGCTGAAGTTTCATCCCAAATTATTTCCCTTTTGTTTTTCCTATTTCAAAGGCCGTGCTCTTCCATATCTGTTTATTGAGCCAACCTAAATGATTTCTGAACTCCCCTTTCTCTGCACTTGCACCATCACTTCCTCGGTTCAGGCTGTCATGATCTCTTATCCAGCTTAATGATGTCATCTTCTGCCTGCTCAGTTTGCCTCCTGTTTTTACCCCTTCACACTCCCCTTCTCTTTGTAGGCAAAACAAAAGTCGTACTAAGGCAAATCTGATCACATTACCTCCTGAAATTCAGGTAATTTGACAAGTGTAATAAAGCAAGTTGCAAATAACTTTTACCAAAAATGAATAAAATCTCCCATTAATTCACCTAAGTCAACTAGTACAGAGTTAAGGGAATTTCCGTAATAATATGGTTCTCATTTGCATTCAAGGAGGCTTTTTTGAGCAGTTAGAAAAGAAGGATGAATTAAAGTTTGTGTTTTGAGAATTGCACATAACTGACTGCCCATAATATTGACACCCAGCATATAATGGATGACCTTATTGAAGGCCTGATGATTGCCATGCTGATTCCGAGTCATCTATCAGTGGTTTCAACCTAATCAGAATGTATCTCAATTATGTTGGTTACAGTAGGAGACAGGTTGAAACTTGCTGGCCAGCTTTATCCCAGCACAAATATCCCTCCGTCTCTTATCTTACCACTCAGCTTGTGTAACCTGTACTTCACTCACACTAAGATCATGTATTGTCCTCTGAACCAGTGAGTGTCTTCACAGCTAGTGTTTCACACTTTTACACAAGTTATCCCTCCCATCCGGGATCCCCTTTGACGCCTTCTCACCCTGGACAATTACTCAAGACACAGATCAAATGTGACTTCCTTTGGGAAGCGCTTCCCTATTTACTCCATATATAGAGTTGGTGGCCTCTCCTCAGTGTGCCCATAATATTGTCTGTATATGTGTCTCTGTGTTGTAATAATTTGATTATGGCTCTCTTTCTCCTAGAACTATCTTTGAATACCTCCCAAAATAGTTAATTATTACTAGGGCATCTTAGAAGGCTCCATGGAGGAAGTGGCATTTTAACTGCTCATGAAGGATAAATAAGAGAGGAAAATTGAGGAAAGATCATTCTGGGCTGAGGGAACAAGCATCAGCAAAACGTAGAGGCGTGTATAAGTGGAATATGGAAATGAGGAGAGAGCTTCTGTTTCTGAGAGCTATTTGCAGGCTCTCCTATCAAGTTCAGTTAAATCAAGAACAATGTTAAAATCTTTAAAATATAGTGACTAACCATTGCCTGAGATTTCTTACCATGTTTAGGTTGGGAGTTACGAGCTCTTTAAATCTAGTCCTGTCAGGCATTGGTGTTACTGAAAATGCATACAAACTTGTGTCAAATAATTTCTACTATTTCTATATCATCCAATTACATATTAATCTGTAGGTCTACAGACACATTTGATTTTATATAAACTCTGCTCAAGGAGAGTGATTTAAAATGATCTAATATTGCTTATATTGCTTAGCAAATGAGAAAATATAATTCCAGGGAGGCATAGTAATGTACCTTAATAAGAGATTAGCTCATGGAGGCAGTTTAATATTAATACTTTGGCAGAACATTAAGAATTATTTATACTTTTTTATTCTGGTTTATTGCTGATTAGAAGTAAATCGTGATTTACTAATTACTAATCATCTTTCACTGGCCTGTATTTCTTACTGATTTGTATTATCTGATTCTATGTATGCATCTTTCTTCTGAATTATGAAACTTGGCTTTAAATGAAACCACACAGGTCTTTGACATACATTGTCCCAAATTGAAAAACACACAAACACAGAATTTATAAATATGATGTTGGCTTCAATAATTAGTTTTTATGCTTAATAAACCTGTCAGCTCAGTGTTCTACCCAAACAATCAACAATCCAAATAGATTTTTATATCTTTTCAATAAGTTGAAAACATTCAATAATTATTTTAAAAATTCTGAAAATGGGCTGGGGTTGGTGGCTAATGCCTGTAATCCCAGCACTTTGAGAGGCCAAGACAGGAGGATCTCTTGAGCCCAGGAGTCCGAGACCAACCTGGGCAACATAGCAAGACCTCATCTCTACAAAAACGAAAAAAACAACAAAAAAAATTAGCCAGGCCTGGTGTTGAGTGCCTATAGTCTGTAGTTTTTAACTATTAATACTTGGAGGATGAGGAGGGAGGATCGCTTGACCCCAAGAGATGGAGGCTGCAGTGAGCTATGATCGTGCCACTGCACTGTAGCCTGTGTGACAGAGCAAAGGACCTTATCTCTATAAATAAATAAATAAATAAATAAATAAATAAATAAATAAATAAATAAAATGTTTAAAAATTAAAAATTCAGAAAATGTAGTTTTAGGTTTTATATAGGCTTTTATTGGAATCTACTGTTCTTTTTCTTTAAAAAAATGTGTTTGAGTGTTCTTAACCCTCTTTTTCTTTTTTAGGTAGAGATGCAGTTTCAGAGCTTAAAAGAATTTTATGAAACCAAAATCCCTCAGAAGGAGCAGGATGATGCTAAAGCCAAGCCTTGTTCTGACTCGACTGAGAAGCAGTGGCCGCTATTTTTAAAGAAGAGTTTTGTAACACAAGATCTAGGGCTTGAGTTCCTTAATTTAATAAACATGGTAAGAATGACATTAAATGGATCACACCTTCTGCTAGGATTACTCATCAAAGTCAAAATAATAATTTCAAAGGTTCAGCTGTCTACTAATCAGCAGTTCTCTCCTAGGAAGTTCTCGTTAGCTTCATTCAACCTAGACCAGTCCTGAAGCCCAATATTTAAATGCTTACTTGGCCTAGAACTTTGGTTAGTTTATAACAGGAAGGTTGTTTTAACTATTAAGAAGGAAGAGTGACTGTAATCCAAATGCAACATTGTTATTATTAAATAGAGTCCTCAGAAGTCCACCCAAAAGTTCCGTGTTATGTTGAAAGCATGCAACAAGGTCCTTTCAAAATTTCTGGGGGCTAAAGACAACTTCTAAGATGAATCTTCTTTTGAAGAGTTTCTTACCTTAGCAGATCTTTTTGTTGTAAAGGTCCATTGTATTTAGAAAAATACCCTAACCTTTAGCTGTCTTGAATTATGTCTGTAAAATGTTCTAGAATCCTTATATCCACCCATAACCAATATTAAATTCCCTGTAGGATACTTAAAAGATGGTTAGTCCACTTCTCTTTCAATACCTCAAGTATTTTCCTAATGAAACTGCTCATTTCATTGTTGGAGAATGCCAGCTGCTAGAAAGCTTTTTTTTTTTTAATGTTAAATATATCTGTTTCCATATCTACTCCTAATCTTCTGTAGCTACACAGGGACAAAAAGTATTCATATTTAATTTCTCTTATATATGAAAGTCCTTCCAACATTAAAAACAGTTTGCTATGTCTGAGTGTTTTCTGCAGCATTAGAAATCCTTTCCATCATTTATGAAGGAGCTTTATTTTTCTTTCTATGCGATTGATCCCCCCTTCTCAGGATTTTCTGTGGTTTGTCGAGATCATTCATTAAATGTAACCAAAAAGTGAACTACAGGTGCAACACAGAGTACAATAAACTGGACATTATTATTTACTAATGAGACCTACAATTATGCTAACATTTTTAGCAGTAGTTTCACTTTGCTGGTACGTGTTAAGCTTGTGATAGAACAAAACTCTCATAATATTTTTATTGCAGCTTCTGTCAAACCATGTCTCTCCCATATCATACCTGTATCAGCCATTTACCTTTTTTATACAAATATGAGTTTTTATATTTTTTTATTTAATTTTATTTTGTTAGTCTTCACACATGATCCCATCTTGCTAAACTAATTTGAACCTATCTAGTAGTATATTAGCCATCTGTCTTGGGTTTAATTCTGTAGATATGACAAGTAAGCTTTCTATGGCAGCAATTAGTTCTTAAATATAAATGCCTAAAGGGCAGATTGACATTCCAGTTCATGAAGCAGTCTATTGATTAACCAGTTTTTAAAATAATCATGAATGCTCCCAATAATGCTTAATTCAGCCACTACTTCATAATCTTTGTATTAAGTCTATAATGGGAGACTTTCTCAAATAAACTGCTCAAAAGAAGGTTTACCTACCTAGTATCCTATCAATGACACAGACATAATTTGACATAGATCAGGATGGCTCCTTGTGATCAAGGCATTCTTTCCAAAATGCTCACAAAGTGCTTGATAGGTAATGAACTTACTGCACTGATTTTCAGTGTGAAGCTTACCAATCTGTAAATTGTGTAATCCATCCTTTCCTCCTTTTGAAAATCAGGGCATTTTCTGTTCTCTAATTTTATGGCCCTTCTAGTTTCTGTAGATTTTCAAAGATAACTGACAGCTGCAATTTTCTCTGTACCTGGGATGTGATTAATCTCAGTCTGGAGCCTGAATTCATTTGGAAGAGTTAGGGTCTAACTACCCTCATCTACTTTGAGCTACAATTTTCTCTTTGTCTTGTTTCAACTTTTGTTGTTTGAAGACCATTCTTGTTACACCTACTTGGAAATAAAAGATGCATTAGCTAATTCTAATTTATCCAACACTATCCTTAAGCATTAAAGAAAACTTGCTAAGCAATTTGCCCATGTACCTATGTGATCTAGGTACTTTACTGTAAAAAATATATATATATTTTTTTCATTTAGAACATTTAGAACATGTATTATCCATCTATCTATTGCTCTGTCTCTCTCTCACACTTTTACATGGTTCAATCAATCTTCTCCCATCTGTTGATTATATATGTTTGTGATTTACCTAAGGGAATTCAAATACTTTCAAACTGCATAATTTTGTCTATCTTATTACTAACTTAATTTCAGAAATTTTAGTTCTGGAATATACAGTTGGTACTTTTATTTATTAGAGTTAAATTGCTGACGAAATTCGAAATTCTGTTTCTTGTCTGCACTTTTCCCATCCTTCCAATACTTTCTTGAACCATATATTAACCCTAGGCACTTAAAGTGCTTGTCAGCTAACTACAACATTTGGATCTGGAGCTCTTTCTTTCTTTTTTTTTCCTTTCTTTCCTTTCTTTTTTTTTTTTTTTTTTTTTTTTAAGATAGAGTCTCGCTCTGTCACCCAGGCTGGAGTGCAGTGGCGCGATCTCAGCTCCCTTCAACCTCCAGCTCTCGGGTTCAAGCGATTCTCATGCCTCAGTCCCTAGATTAGCTGGAATTACAGGTGCCCGCCACCAGGCCCAGCAAATAATTGTATTTTTAGTAGAGACGGGGTTTCACCACGTTGGCCAGGCTGGTCTCGAACTCCTGACTTCAAGTGATCTGCCCACCTCGGCCTCCCAAAGTGCTGGGATTACAGGCATGAACCACAGCACCCGGCCGATCTGGAGCGGTTTCTATTGTCTAATTTTTCACTTGGTTTCCAGTCCTGTAGTCCTGTGTCTTGGCAGCACTAGTGAATATTTATCAAATGCCAGACATTATGTATAAAAAATTGGAGGATCGGCAGATGGTGTTTTCTTCTTCTAGAAAGGGTCGCCCTTCTTTCTCCAGGCAGGTGTTGGTAGGCAATCACTGAAGCCAATCAGAAGCTGGCAGAGTTGTGTTTGCAGTGTAGTCCTGTCCCCTCAGGCTCCCAGAGTTTTATATTGAGAGCCAGGTGCTTTCTCTGAGATCTGTGCCCCTGGCAGGTCACAAACTCCAATCTTTGTTTGGGTTGTCTGCTGAAAAACTCCACTCTGCTTTTCAGAGGCCTTTAGCTTAGGTTTTTTAATCCACTGCCCCATATACCCCTGGTATTTTGTCAATCTTCTTTAGAAGAAGATCATTGTGCTTGAAGCCCTCCAAGTGTCTGCCAAAATCTCTGTTGGTTTCTCTGCTCCAGGGAAGTCTTGATTATCAGCCTCCTGTCTGCACAGAATTGGGAAATGCCCCTGGGATGACAGATGAGCTCACCACTGTCAGGTTCTTCCCTCTCTGGAGTCAGCCTCTCTAGTTCTGGTTGCAGAGCAGCTCTCTGCTTCCTTCAAATGGATTCCCTCTGCATTTTACCTAGCTTTTCTAGGTATTCTAAGCAAAAGCACTGCTCTGCCACTGGCTACTCCATTCTACCCAGAAGTCCTTTGTTACTTATTTAGAATGTTTAAGATTGTACAATCAGATTTTCGTTTTTAAAGATCTGCAACAATAACTCATTCCAAATTATATTTTGAATCTATATCTAAATAAACTTAGGTTATCATAATATTCAATGCCTACTTAGATCTCCCAGAAATAGCATGTATTTTACTACTGTGCTCTGGTGGTCTTTTATCTTGATGTCATAAACATGGTCACTCTACCCCAAGGTCTTTGCCACTATCATATGATAAATAAGTTCCTCCTTACTGATTAAAATTAAAGCCCACATGATAATGAAATTTATTGGTTAGCAACATTTGGAGAGATGAAATTGTTGGTAAAGTAAGTAAAACAATTTTTTTCATTCTCATGATATCTTTTGGACCACTAGGCTTTTAAACAAACATTATTGCTGAATCATGGTGACCAGTTTGCTCGTCAAGAAGGCAGAGGCCAGCTGGTATATTCAATTGAGTGTTCTGTTCTTTATTGGGTTGTCGTGGCTCATATTTTCAAGCCAGAAATAGAAAATTGTTCAGTTCATCTAAAAATCATTAAGATCAGAGAAATTGATTCAGGTTCAAATTATGACAGACATCTTGATGAAACTTCCAATTTATTTATTTATAATGGTCAGTACCAAGAATGCTATCTGGGATACAGCCTTCCTATTATCAAGGTATCTGAAAAGTAAGACATCAGAAAACCATTTATGGTGCATGAATACAAGTGAAAAAGGAATGCTTTAGTCGCCTATTTAGACTGGATTATGGCAAAAAGTTTCCATGCCCTACACGGAAGTAAAATGAGTACTGTGTTTACTGATTAGACCTCAGGCAAATTATTCAATCTTCTTGAGTGGCCAAAATATTCATCTGCCAAATACAGGATCACTTTTCACAGATCCTACTAGCTAGACATCTACGAATCCTACTATAGCTCTCCTTTCTCTAGACCTCACTCAGAATCCACCATATCCTTCTGATTAAAGTTGTCATTGGCATGCTGCGGTTTCAAAATTTATGTTAAATTATATAGTACATTACATTCTGGTTAATCATTTCTTTAAAATATGTGAAAGATAACTTTATTATATAGATAAAAGTATAATTTGGGGTGGATTCTGCTGAGTTGTCTAATATCTTTCATAATTTATTATGTATCATTATTAATAATGAGGGAATATATCATTTTATTACTAGATTATTAAGTTCATGGAGGAATCCTCATTTAGGACCTACAAATATATATATTTTTTGGAATTAGTTGCCACTTTATAAAATTATATAAAAATATAAGTGCACAATATCAATATCATTTAAAATAATTTTAAAATAAAATGGCCTATCTTTAAAATATCCTGTTAAATTTTTTTTTTTTTTTTTTTTGAGACGGAGTCTCGCTCTGTCACCCAGGCTGGAGTGCAGTGGCCGGATCTCAGCTCACTGCAAGCTCCGCCTCCCGGGTTCACGCCATTCTCCTGCCTCAGCCTCCCGAGTAGCTGGGACTACAGGCGCCTGCCACCTCGCCCGGCTAAGTTTTTGTATTTTTAGTAGAGACAGGGTTTCACTGTGTTACCCAGGATGGTCTCGATCTCCTGACCTCGTGATCCGCCCGTCTCGGCCTCCCAAAGTGCTGGGATTACAGGCTTGAGCCACCGCGCCCGGCCTATCCTGTTAAATATTTATGATACTATCAATTGCTGTCATTGAGATGATAAAAATTTGAAGATTTATTGAGAAAGGCTGGCTACTAAAGTAAAAATAATAATAACTGTTTTGCCAAATGAATGTTCCTGTGCATTTTTTAAATGTTTCTACAGAAATAAAGCACACGTAGTCTTACTCTTTGCTATTATCATTTTACCACTAATTGAATTTCCCTTTGTTTAAAACCATTGTTTAAAAGATTTCTAATCAGTAAACCAGAACATATGAAAGCTTGGAAGTGAAATCTTCGATTTTAGGTACTGTGCTTCCGGTGTATGATGTAGTTCTGAATACAGAGATGCAGACCCATTTCAGTTCTCACAAAATGGAGGAACTTGAGAAACAGCAAAGGACATTTAAAATAATTGCAATGTATACAATGGAATAGTTTAAAGAAAAAGAAAAACAGTGGTCCAGAACATCCTGTCCCCTCCTATTCCTCAATACTGATATTTTGATGTATTCTAATGAGCGTGTTAAAATAAAAGATAGAGTATCTTTCAAATGCATATAGGTATACTTATACGCATGTTTTAAATCTTGACTTCAAAAATTCTGGATCCTCTGCTCATTAAATAATCTTTTAAACCCCAGGAAATAACCAGACCCTAGGTACGAATTCAAACACCCCTTGGGTCTTGAAGAACTGGGGACCTGACGTCTAAGAACAGTATGTGGGTTCCGAGAGCTGAACTGTGCCTCTGTGCAGGGAGTTCGAACTTGTTGGGATGTCAGAACCGTGCTCTGCTTTCGCTGTGATAAAGAATTTGCCTCGTCAAATAGTTATATACAACAAAAAGCTGTATCTCTTGGGAAAGAAAAGCTATTATATGAATTATTAATTTAACAGGCAAAAGAGAATGAGATACTAAATGTGGAAAATGAAGTGTACATCATGAAGAACACTATGGAAAACCAGAAAGCAGAACGGGAAGAACTTAGCCTCCTTCGGCTGGCATGGCAGCTTAAAGCCACGGAAAGCAAGCCTGTCAAACAGCAGTGGGCGGCATTCAAAGAGCAGCTTAAAAAGGTGAGGCAAGGGACAATGGGGTGTGAAAAGGAATGAAATTCTGACACAGGCTAACATGAGCGAACCTTGAAAACACTAGCTAAGTGAAATAAGCCAAACACAAAAGGATAAATATCGTGTGATTCCACTTATAAATGAGGTCCCTGTCGTCAAACTCATAGAGGCAGAAAGCAGAATGTAGGTTACCAGGGGCTGGGAGATCGAGGGAGGGAATGGGGAGTTGTTTAATGGGTGCAGAGTTTCTGTTTGGGATGATGAACAAGTTCTGGAGATGGATGGTGGTGATGGTGATTGCACAATGATATGAATGTATTAAATATCATGCCTCTGAAATGTACACCCCAAAATGGTAAACATGGTAACTTTTATTATGTATATTTTACCACAGTAAAACCAAAAAAGGCAGCAGAAACCAAGGGCCTTACTCCTTGGTTGTTTAGAACCCTGAGCTCATGCCACATCCTGAGCGTTTTCATGGGGCTTGAAAAATTTGATCACACTCTTGTCATTACTAGAATGATCACATTTGCTGGAGATGTCAAAGAAAATGCATGTGTAACTGTCCAATATTTATTTCAGACTACTCACAACTTAAAACTTCTTCAGGAAGCACTTATGCCTGTGTCTGCACTTGACCTTGGAGGGAGCCTCCAGTTCATTTTAGAGCTACGACAAAAATGGAATGACATGAAGCCTCAGTTCCAGGTGAAGAAATACATTGCCGGATTTGGGTGAATGGAAAAAATATTTAAAACTGGTTGCAGTTTACCTGATTAATTGTAATAGGCTGGTGAATTTCTATTTTTTAAACAAAAGTATCGCTTGTCTAAAAATCCACTGTAGGGACATTTTTCTTACTGTTTTCCTACATTCTTTTGAATTTGATGATATACCAACATTTGGGCTACAAAATGTCCTAAATAGATTTTTATCTTAGATTTTTAAAATTCACATGGCTAATTAAACTAGTCATATATTTATCCTGTATTTTCACTCTAATTCTTTTCCTGGGGAGTGCAGAGGTGTTTTAAATTGAGACCTCTCAGAACAAGGATGGGCAACCTCGGACCCAGAGGCTCTGCTGCCCTGAGTCCCTGAGGTGACCACTGTTATGTCACTGTCCTCACCCACCAGCACCCCAGGCACGTACCATCACCCCAGGAATTTTGCTGTGCTCTCCACTCCACCTCTCAGGATATGAGCAACAAAACCACAAGTCATGCTCCTGACCCTGACTGCTTAACACTGTCCCTATTTCCCTGCCTCTTGCCTCTCCAAAATGTGACACAACTGCCAAAAATTGCCAGCTGCTAGTCACATCATACTTCTGCCTGGATTCTTATGCTTTGCTGCAAAATTTAGATACCTGTGTTTCTAGCTGTCACTACTTCATAAATGTGGGCTTCAAAGAACCCCAGAATCAGAAGATTGAAGATTCCTTTAGGAAACGGTAGGTTCCATTAAGACAAAAACCAATGTAAAACATAGCCACCACGCCTGCTACACACAAACACACCCACAACTGTAACCCACAGCAAACTCTTTAAAACTCTCAGCAAATGTGACTGATGCGCTTGGTTTGTATGCACATTTGCATGTACATGTAAGTTCCTCTAAATCAGGACCATTGCCATACTTCTTTAGCCCCGTCACTGTGGTGCACATATATTTGATGCCCAAATGCTTAAACTCGACGACCCTTTTTAGGTCACTCTTCTGAAAATTATCTCCTTAGTCTAAATCATTTCCATTGCTTTTACCTTTCATACAAAAGATCTACGCTTGAAATTATAGTAGCATTCTCTCTCTTTCTCTCACTCTGTCTCTCTCTCTTCTTTTTTTTTTTTTTTTTTTTTGAGACAGAGTCTTACTCTGTTGCCCAGGCTGGAGTGCAGTAGCACAATTTTGTCTTGCTGCAGGCTTTGCCTTCCAGGTTCAAGTGATTCTCGTGTCTCAGCCTCTGGGGTAGCTGGGATTACAGGTGTACGCCACCACGCCCGGCTAATTTTTGTATTTTTAGTAGAGACAGGGTTTTGCCATATTGGCTAGGGTAGTCTTGAACTCCTGCCCTCAGGTGGTCAACCCTCCTTGGCCTCCCAAAGTGCTGGGATTATAGACGTGAGCCACCGTGCCCGGCCTACAGTAGCATTCTCTTTAAAGTATGCCCCCGTTGTAAATTCTATTCCAGAATCTGGATTCCCATAAGGGGTATCTGAGCAATGCCAGGTGAAAGAGAAGGCAGTTTATCCTTCCCTACATGTGATGGCTATTTGTGGATCATGGGATGACCGCTTTTGAAACAGTCTGTCTACTATGCTGTTCAGCTGGTGGTTCATTCTGATCATTCTTTTATCACAGAGCACAAGTTATTCCCCTGATATATTTTTACACTCATCTCCTCATGGTGTTTTTACCATACTGCCTGATTCTAGTCTGTATTAAATATCAGAGATAATCATGGGGCTGCATAAAATATCTAAAATACATTTACTTAACAGATGAATAGAACATTTGGTATGCCATAGAAATGTATGACTTTGTTTTTCCACATAGCTTTGAAACATTTTTGCATTGCTCATGCTATTTTTTTTTTGTAAACTTCTCAGATGAATATAGGAAAATATATCTCTATCATCCAGCACAATGCCCAAATTTTTTGGAGGGTGAGGGCATTCATAATAAGTGTTTGTTGACAAATGAATGAGTGATTCATTGTTTAGACCTTTATATTGTCAGTTGCAAAGTAAAAAAGTTCTTTAAAAGCAAGATTTTTTTTATCACTTTCAATATTTTAGCAATTAAATGATGAGGTTCAATACATTATGAAAGAATCAGAGGAGTTAACTGGCAAAGGAGCCCCTGTAAAAGAAAAGTCTCAACAACTGAAGGACCTCATTCACCTCCAACAAAAACAGAAAGAGAGAATCCAGGATTACGAGGATATCCTGTACAAGGTGGTCCAGTTCCATCAAGTCAAGGAAGCGGTAAGGCTTAGAAGGGATGTTTGAAAAATCCTGAGTTTTAAACTATGCAATTAAAAATGAATTATTAAATAATAAATAAAGACCAAATTGTATCTTCTAATATCAGAAGTTTACACAATCTGGCCCCTATCTTTACTCTCACTATGTTCCTATTCTTCCTTTTGTTCCAGACAAACTGAGCTCTTCATCCCTCAGAGAGGATGCACACATATCTAACTCCAACCCTTGACTCTCAGGCTGCCATTATTTGACAAGTCTGTCTTTCTCCTCCCTCTTATCTAAATCCTATACCTCCTTCCAACAATCCTACCTCACTTGGAGTGATTTCTCTCTCTTCAAAAATCCTAGAGCTCATTATTTATTCCACATATCTTGCATTTTACTATCTTGATTCTTAACTACCTTTTGATAAGCATAGCTTCCCTCCCCTACCCCCCGCCCCGCCCAATTCAGTTGTAGGCTCTTTGAGGGCAGAAACCAAGTTCAATTTTTTTTTTTTTTTTTTTTTTTTTTTGCACTTCAAGTACCTGACATCACGGAGTGCTATTTGTTGGTGGCATTTTTACAAAAACTTCATAGTTATGGTCTCTATTAACATAAGATAGAGGAATATTAATTAATATCCCTTTAAAATAGCCTCTAAATTTACTCAGAGCACAGGCCTAGATCTTGCTAATGTTTTGGTTCATGACCAAAAAGAATTTCCTTCTTTAATGGAACTGACGATGTTAGCAGTTCAATTTTACCACCATTGGATTTGCAGCATTCTTATTTGGCTAATGCCAACAGTTTATAGATGGCCTTGGCAGCATTTCGACCAGCTAGCAAAATGTGCTATAGAAATTAGGCTTAAAAAAAAAATCTGTCTTCATATAAAACTCAGGTTAATTGTTAATGCCCTAAATTTTAGCTGGGACATCTCATCAGATCAAGAGAGCTGGAGTTTGTAGAGCAGCCGAAGGAACTGGGTGATGCTCACGATGTGCAGATTCACCTCTGGTGCTCTCAGGAAAAGCAAGCACGTGTAGACCATCTCCACAGACTGGCCCTTTCCTTAGGAGTGGACATCATCTCATCAGTGCAGCGGCCTGTAAGCATCCAGCACCACCATCATTTGACTCAGTTCTAACTGGGGCTTGGGCTAGCGTATGAAAGAAACCAGGCAGATTGCTTAGTATATGTTAAATTTAAAAATAAATTAAACCATTGGGGTAGTTATTTGTGATTCGTTTCTACCCTCTGACAAGAGAAAAAAATTTAAGTAGAAAATCTAAATATAAAAGTCTTGTTGAATACCTCTATTCTCATGAAAAAATATTTAAGAGCATTTATATAGTAGATCTGTATAGTCCAGTGTTGCAGTCACTTTTTTGCCTTTGACATGTGCCTAATGCAACTAAAAAACTAAAGTTTTAATTTTATTTAACTTGCATTAATTTAAATACAAATTTAAAAATTGATCCTCAGCATAGTTATTGGAAAACTTTTAAGTATGTTGAGAGCAATTTGGGTATGGGAATCAACTTTTGAAACTGTAAATTTAAAAAATTAAAATACAGATCAAATATTTCTGATCAAAATTTAGCAACAAGTGAGGATGCTCAAAGTATGAAATACACACCAGATTTCAAAGAGGTATTATGAAAAGCAATCATAGTAGTATTTTTTATATTACTTACATGTTAAAATGGTGATATTTGGACATAGTTGGTTATATTATAAAAATTAATTTTGCTCCATCTTTTTATTTGATTTTTTGATATGACTACTAGGCAATTTTAAATTATTTGTGTGTTTACATTCTATTTTTGTTGGCCAATGCTGTTTTAGCATTGCTGATCTGGAAGACCATCTAGATCTTAGAGTTCACCCAGGCCAGAGCTATCATTTTATGGATGAAGAATTTGAGGCAAACAGAAATTCCCACCTTACCCATAAAAGCCCAGAATGGAGAAGTCCAAGTCTCCTGATTCTAGCCAGGGCTCATTGGATTTGTTTGATGCCACTGTCAGACTTCAAAAGAGGGGCCTAAAAGAGAAGGAAATATTCCCAGATCAAATTTTCATCAATAATTCACTGGACATTGATTCTTAAAAAAAAATCCTTCTTCGGCCTGGGCACATTGACTCACGCCTGTAATCCCAGCACTTTAGGAGGCCGAGAAGTTCAAGACCAGCCTGGCCAACATGGCGAAACTCTGTCTCTACTAAAACTACAAAAATTAGCCAGGTGTGGTATTACATGCCTATAATCCCAGTTACTTGGGAGGCTGAGGTAGGGGAATCGCTTGAACCCGGGAAGGAGAGGTTGCAGTGAGTTAAGATCCAGCCTTTGCACTCCAGCCTGGGCAACAGAGTGAATAAGACTCCATCTCAAAAAGAAAAAAGAAAAAAAACACACACATACACACAAAAACCACCACTACCAACAAACACAAAATAAAACACAAAATCCTTCTCCAGATTTCTAACTTGAGGGGAGAAAAGATTATGTTTACTCTAACAACAGGTATAACATTAATAAAATCATAATGGCCCATTTTATTTTAAAGTACATGTAAGATATCCACTAAACTATATGAAATGCAGTGAATATAAAATATATATTTTTTGAACTGAAAGATACAGAAATACAAATTATCTGCTGTTGTTAATGGAATTGGTTTTTTGCCAGGAAAGAGCTTTCTTTTTAAAGAGTTTTATTTTATTAGTACATTTATTTTTAAAAGAATAAGAAAGCAAGAAGTCTCACTTTGTGCAAATAATGTGAATTGTTCTCCAATCGTCCTCTGGCCTTGGCCCTGGCAGCCCGCTGTGCTGAGCTGAGATTGGAGCACTTGCATAATGAACCTGAGGTTAAGCTCAAGTTGACAGGAAAATTATAGTGCAGAAATCAAATGTTTCTAATGCATATTTTAGGCCTTTTGAAGTAAAGATTATACCCTATAATGAAAGGGGTCTCTGAGGAGTTGGGTGTGATGAGTGAATCTTCAACACTAGAAATTCGAGCTGGGAAATATCTTTTCTATAATGTTGGGTGTCTGGCTTCTTTCTGAAATAATTATGCTCAAATATGTTTAAGGTAAAATAAATCAGGAACCTATTTCTTTTTTAAAAAAGTGTCATTTATGAGTTTCATAATTCAGGTAAATAGCTTACTCATCTCATTGCTGTTTTGCCCATTCTCCCCATTACCACCATTTGTCTCTTTTAGCACTGCTCTAATGTTTCTGCAAAGAACTTACAGCAGCAGCTGGAGCTCCTTGAGGAGGAAAGCATGAAGTGGCGTGCCAAAGCTGAGGAGTATGAACGGAGCCTGTCCCGTAGTTTGGAGTACTGCGCCATGAGAGACGAGATAAACGAGGTGGGGGTGGGAGGGGTGAGAACTGGCACATTGCCAAAAAGCTGTTTGACCCTAAAGCATGTGTCTAAATGTCCACATATGTGCACACTCCCACACACACAGACACACAGTGAATCAGGAGACTTTCTTCTCACTTATGTCTTTTAATCCACTGAGCAGTGACCTCAGGGCTCTGGAAGTTTGAGTCAACTTCAAGCTCCCAAATTTGTTGAAGTCAGTATGATGTCAATACATAGAAAAACCAATAATTCAGTAGTATGGTTTTTTTGCTTGCTTTTGTTTGTTTTTTGCTTCCCCCTTCTCCCTCAAACCTGTATAGCAGTCATTTGCTTGAGTGGATACAGCTTTTTCAGGACCCAGAGGAAGGGGTGACATTGACCAGTTCGTTGCAGCCAACTCCAGCCTGCTGAGGTTCTATTTAAGGGTCATTGACTCATGGTGAGTCAATGGTGCCAGAGGCCAGGGAGCAGGCACTTTGCTTCGGAGGCTACGAAGTATTATCACTGAGGTCTAGTGGCTGGTTTCATATTTACTCAAACTGCGTGGCTTTTCTGGCAAAACAACTCTTCGAGAAAAAAGAAGTAACAGATCAGAGTGATCTTCTATATCCATGCACCTCCACATGCTTAATTCTACCTCCTCTCCCTCAACTGTAACCAATCGACAACACCTAGATATTCACTAAATCACAACCACCACCTGCTCCTAGCTAAGCTTTCCATTGAAAGGCTTACTTGTTCTGGGAGAAAACAGCTCACAGATTGGGATAGCAACAGTTCTGATTCTTAACTGGGAAGTGATAGCAGAACACAAGGGTACCCATAATTCTGTATTTATCTCCATTTAGAACAAAATGTTTCTGAGCCTATTAAGCCATGAGTCCATTGGGAAAGAAGGTGGTGGAAAAGGAGGCAGTAAACTTTCTTCACTTTCTATTTATGCCCAATTTACATCAACTAGACCCAGCAAGTATCAAATATTACCCAACAACATTAAAGCACAGAAATAAGTGTAAATAACTCAACTTTAATGGTGGCATGGCTCTGAAGTGGCCCTTCCTGTAGGCCACATATTTACAGACCACAGGCAGGTGCAGGATGGAGCATGGCTGGAAGAAAAACCAGAGGGGAAGAGAGCAGGAGTGGCCACTTTGATCCTGTTAAACAGGAGGGAAGCAGGAACTGATATCTGATAATGATGTTCATTTCAGCAGTGTGCTACAGGACTGTAGAGTTTCAGCTCATAATTTGTGTTCCCGCGAGTTACTTTTGGCTAGAGAGGTGTCAAGACTCTTTGGGGTTGAACCGGTGTTGTAATTTGCCCTGTAGGTGATAGAATGGCCACTTCAGGTTCCTGTACTGCTGCTTACATGTCAATCACGTCTTGTTAAGGAAAACCATCAGAGCACATTAGTCTCCCCAAGGCTACAAAATGTGGATTCATGGTTATGGAAACTGTTCCTTTACAGTCTTTCCTTAAAGTTATCTTCTTTATTCCTCCTTCTCTCTTCTTTCCTCCCCTCCCCCTCCCCCTTTCCTCTGGTTTTCCCTCCTTCTCTTCCTCCTCGTGTACTTCTATTTGTAAACCTTTGTCTTGCCAAAAATCCTCCCTCTTTGCAGGGATGGTTGGGCTCTACATTTGCTGACGTGCAAGTGGAGCAGGCTGAGGGGTTTTCCCAGCCCCCTCTGGCTCCATTTCTGTCTCCCTGTAGACCTGTGATATTTATGAAGCTGGGTCTCCCTGTTCAGGCCCTTCCAGCAGGAATTCTATTTATAGGGACTGCCTCATGATGAGACTGCGTTTGGAGCCAGTCGGCTGGGATGACAGATGTCCCTTCCTGTCAGTAGGGACGCCCCAGGATTGTCTGTACCGTGTCAGAATGAGCAGCCAGATACATGCGGGTTTGATTTAGGAATCAGGTATCACTTCAGCATGCTCTTACATTTTAAGAGAGATATTCTTCCCATTTGCTTCCACTACAGATCCAGTTAATCTTTCATGTAACTTACAATTTCACATTTAAATGACCTTTGAGAACTTTGGGTCTTTGTCGTTTCTCCTTTTTTGTGGAGATATGAGGAGTGTGCACACCCTGGACTTTCTCACGACAGGCCTAAGGGAAAATAATCAGAAGGAATATTTTCCATGCCCCTTAGGAAAATAAAAATACGTGTGTTCTAGTTTATATTGTGAATAGTAGAACCCAAACAGATGGCTAGTTTCCACAGTGGTAATAATATTTGCTATCTAGACATTATTCTTATTGTTATCATTATTAGTCTTTGGGTACAGCTGCTTAAAACATTTGTAAAATTAAATATGATACGTTACACTATTTTTTTCTGCATAAACAATTAAAATTAGATAACATGCCAGAGGACTAAACCAAGTATAGCATTTAATTTTTAAAGTTGATTTTTAAACACAGTTTCACTTCCAATGTGCTTAAAGTACTGTTAGAAAGTTCACAGATTCTGACTTGCAATGGATTTTGGAGAATGTCCAGTTCAGTATGTTCATTTTTCAGATGGGAAAACTGAGGAGCATAAGACTTTCATGTTAGGAATATGCTACAGGACAACAGAGTTTCAGCTCAGGGTGTTCCAGGGAATCGACTTCAGGCCACAGACTCATTTGTTGGGCACCAACATGCTTATCATTTGTTAAATTCAGAATTCACCATTTATATAGTATTTCAGTGTCATTCAACCACTGCATGGTCTGATGTTAAATATCTTTTTTTTTAATGCTTTCCTCTTCTATCCCTATTTTCTGGTATATCTAAGATGTTTGTATGATCTGATATCATAGCACGGTTCATTTGGTTATTTCAAAAAAATTTCTTTCTTGACCGTGCTATAGCTAACTTACATGGTCTTAACTGCACTGAAAGCCCTTAGAAAAGAACTCAGTACCCCAAGGCAAAATAAAGTGTTCTAAATGTAATTTTTTAAAATGCAATGTGATGTGCCTTAAAGACAATGAATGATAGTTTGTGCTTATCTTTGAGTAAAAACCATTTTTTTCCAATTTCATATGAAGACATAGGAAATTGTAAAGCCTTATTTTCTTCATGTCTACCTACTAGAAAAATAATCTTCAGACTGCCAGATTTTGTGTTTTTTCCTACCCATTTCATACAAAGATACATTTGTATGCATGAATGTTGAATATAATTCATATTTTTTCTTGCCTGGCTATATAAATAAGTTGTTCATACACAAAGCACAATAGACATATTCTCTGCCATATTACATGACACAGAAACATCATTCTTTACACATCTACATTTAGAAATGTAATAAGTTAATATCAAGCATGTTTTCTTCTTTCAACCTGACCAAAAAAATTACCTTTACGTCTACATGATGTTAATGGAAATTTGTAGCTCGAGGCTCATATTACAGATCACAATTACTTTGCTGAAAAGTATAGTAATGACAGAATTGGGTTGGTATTTATTTTCTCAAGTTTTCCACATAGAACTTCCAGATAATTATTTTACCTTACCCTGAATTTTTCCACTGTAGCAACATCTTGCCCATCAGGAATTATGCAGAAAAGGACTTAGTATATATGTTCCATGTATCAGTCACATGTTCTAATGGCACAAATTCTTTTTTCAACTTGAATAAATCAGTCCAATGAGTTCCAGGGATACAAGTCGATTAGTAGCAGTAAATTAGAATAGGGGAATAGTGTTGCTATGGACACATACACAATAAAATTAAAACCACCTGACATTGTATAGCACTTTGCCACTGACAAAAGGACCATGGCAGCAAAGGAAGCAGAGAAAGAGTTTGCATAGATGGCAAAACACCCAACAGGGCAGCACAATGGTATAGTACAGACAATAATTATTTTCCAGATTTATAACCTGAATTCATCATTTTCTTTAAAAAGGACTCCATTATATTCACTCAACGAATGTGTTACTGTGGCTTCTGTGTACCAAGCCATAAGAATACAAATAGCAGTGGCTCACACCTGTGATCCCTGCACTTTGGGATGCCAAGGTAGGAGGATTGCTGGAGCCCAGGAGTTCAAGTTCAGCCTGGGCAAGATGGTGAGACCCTGCCTCTACAATTTTTTTTTTGTTTTTTTTTTGTTTTTAGACAGAGTCTCACTCTGTCGCCCAGGCTGGAGTGATCTCAGCTCACTGCAACCTCTGCCTCCCGGGTTCAAGCAATTCTCCTGCCTCAGCCTCCCGAGTAGCTGTGATTACAGGTGTGCGCCACCATGCCCAGCTAATTTTTGTATTTTTAGTAGAGATGGGGTTTCACCATGTTGGCCAGACTGGTCTTGAACTCCTGACCTCAGGTGATTCACCCGCCTCAGCCTCCCTAAGTGCTGGGATTACAGGCCTGAGCCACCGTGCCCAGCCCTACAAACATTTTTTAAAAATTAGCCAAATGTGGTGATATGTCCCAGTAGTCTCAACTACTTGAGATGCTGAGACAGGGGGATCCCATGTGCCCATGAGTTTGTTAGGCTGCGGTGAGCCGTGATCACTCCAGTGCACTCTAGCCTGGACAAGAGAGTGAGACTCCACCAATTAAAAAGAAAAAAAAGAACACAAACATCCTCAGGAAACTTCAAGTCTAGACAGCATTAAAACCCATGAGACTTCACAGTCACAGCCATTCCTCTAGTGGGCCCCATCCTGGATCCATCTGGATGGTATGTGTAAGAGGATAAGAAAGATTACAATTTGCTCTAAAAGCATCCATTCCATAAGGTTAAAATGTTAACATTTTGGTGTTTAACATCTGCAAAATGACTGGAATCTTTCTGAAGAATAAAGAGAGCTGAAGTTTTAAATTATGGTTATCATTTTCAGAAAACAAAACTTGACAAACATATTATGAAGACACAAAACATGCAAAATGGATAAAATATTTATTACTGACACCTGTTGCTACCTACAATTTAAGGCAGAGCAATTGTCATGTCTTCCCAAGTTGTCCCACTTTCAGCCTCTAGCAACTGGCCTCAAGCATGGGAAGACAAGGGTGTGGTTGCCAAATGGAAGGAGGACAAAAAGTCTTCTCCTGAAATCTCTCTAGCACTAAGTCTGAATATTCTACAATTGGGAGGCCAAGGTAGGAGGATTGCTGGAGCCCAGGAGTTAAAGTCCAGTCTGGGCAAGATGGTGAGACCCTGCCTCTACAAAAAAAAATTTTTTTTTTTTGAGACAGAGTCTCACTCTATTGCCCAGGCTGAAGCGCAGTGGTGTGATCTCGACTCACTGCAACCTCTGCCTCCTGGATTCAAGCAATTCTCCTGCCTCAGCCTCCTGAGTAGCTGAGATTACAGGCGTGTGCCACCATGCCTAGTTAATTTTTGTATTTTTAGTGGAGATGGGGTTTCACCATGTTGGCCAGGCTGGTCTTGAACTCCTGACCTCAGGTGATCCACCCACCACAGCCTCCCTAAGTGATAATTGATAATTGTAGCAAATGATTTGGGTTAAATTTTGAGCCTTTGGGTCTCTTGATTTTGAATAACGCATACCTGGGAGGTGATAACATCACAGCTTTCTGTTGCTGAACATGAGCATCAAAAAGCTTTTTTCTGGAGTAAATAAAATGACAGGCAAGAAATGACATTCATGAAGGGGACATTATGGAAATTGACCAGTCATTTTATATTTTTGCTTCTGGCCAAACATGTGCCATAGTTCTAAGGAAAGGCTTTCTTTTTAAATGCATTAAATGCATTTCTGTTTTAAATGTCCCATGTCCCTCACACAAATTGGCCTTGACAGCAGCAAACTTATAAATAATACATTTTCATGCCAAAGCTGGCTCAACCAGCTTGCCCAGGGTGGACTAACAATAGCAAGCCAGCCTCACTTGGCATCAGCCTCTTTCCCTTCTGCTTCTTTCCAAAGAAGCTTTGTTCATTTCTAACCCTGAGAGGGGGCTTACGGCATGCTAGAAAATTTGGCAAAGATGCTCATTCTGCTAATTTCAAAATATTTATAGTTTTTAAATCTTAATAGCTTATTTCTAATTATAGCTATGTTAACTCGGTCTGTTTATTCTATGGTAAATATAGAGGAGCTGACCATGTGAAAAGATGGGAAAATAAAATTATTCATTAAAAATATGTTTTCCCTAATTTTCTGAAAACTTTGAGGAACTTTAGTATGAATTATGACATCATTTAAAGATTTCTAACAGGGTAAAATTTTTCTCACCCCAAGCTTGGGGTGTATTTCTCCGCTTATGTGTTCAACTGGAGCAGTTGTCTCAGCCCCATCCCACCATTCCCCATTGTTGACAAGTTGACTAAAGTTAGAAACAGCTGTGTGAACAATGATACCACACCCAGCAACTATGGCACTCAGTTCCTTTAAAAATATGACCACAAGTTATGTTGGGATTAGATGGGAAGTTAAGTTTTCTTTTTTTTTTTTTTGGAAGTTAAGTTTTCATATTGGAAAGTGCGGGTAAGAAAATTAAGAATGGCAAGATTTTTCAGTTGCTGAAGGTAATTTCGTGCATATTGCCTTCCACTCGTATCTGCAGTAGTCCTGACTTTGAGTTGAAAAAAGGCACAGAGATTTAGATTTAAAATGGATTTCCAGTGAAACCAAAATAGAAAAGTGCCAGCAACTTTGTCAAGGGAGCTCATGTGTCAGAAAGAAGCTGATCCCATTTCACATGCCCACAGTGTCATGAACATTCTTTGGCCTTATAAATCATCTTCAGTGGAAGTGCACACATTCTGAAGCAAACAGAAATCAAATCACACTCATCATTTATCAGTCTTAAATTTCTTAATCCAAAGTAGATTTAAAATCTCATGGTTGAAAATTAAAGTATTAAATCTCAGCCTTTCTCTATTTATCATATAGTTTTCAAATAGACATTGAATTTTCCCATTTAAAGCAGATGTAATCCAGTGGTTATCAGGTTAGTGACAGAGCCCTTCTTCCTTTCTGTAGACTAAGGTTTTCTGATGTATGTCACATTTAAGTAGAAGAATATATAAGTTTATTTTCCAGTGGATAAATTTTAGTGACAGGGCATTTTTTCCTTTCATTTTTAATTGTGGTAAAATGCACATAGCATGAAATTTACCAGCTTAACTGTTTTAAGTGTATAGTTTAGTGGTATTAGGTACGTTCACATTGTTGTGAACCCATCACCACCATCCATCTGCAGAGCTTTTTTGTCATTTTAAACAGAAACTCTGCACTCATTAAATAGTAACTCGTTATTGAGATGTTTTTTAAAACAATAATGTCTGGTTTCCTCAGATGTAGTACTTATTACATTTATAGTTGCAAAAACTCCTGCCAAAATTTTATGTAAATTACTAAGGATATAACCCCTTTATATCTCAATCTTACAAAATTGACGTTATTTATCCTTTCTTGTTAAAATCAAACATATGCACATTAAAACATTGAGTGCCATAGAATGTAAATGTTTATTAGTTATTTCACAAACACATCAACTGAATATGATCTTTTAAATATTCCACTGAGTTTCTAATAGAGAAATAATGTTCAAATTCTGAAACTTTTCACTTTTTCTGAACATTACTGATTTATTTATCAGTTAAAGTAGTTCATGCGGTCTCTGTGCTTGGTTTAGTTTGTAACTTAAAAGTAATGTTCAACAACATTATTTACCATATAAACTAAACAACACTGATTAAGTATATGTGTATCCGATGCAAAAATTCTATCAGTATAATAATTTCCGTGTGCAATTCCACTAGAGCTTTAAAGTTGATGTCTCCTAGATGTGTTAAAGATAAGATAAAGGCTTTATTTTCACAGTCTGCAGAATTTGAAATAAGCATTTTGAAAAAGCATACATTTTGTAGGGCAAGTATGTTTTTCTGCATTACAATTCTAAAATCTAGCACATGCATGGTCTTTATTCCCTCCCAAATAATTTGTTTGCTGTCATCAAAAAGAATTTTAATGCTTTTCTGACTTATCTTAGCTCAAATTTATCAACCATGACATTGTTCAGTCTTGCTATGAAATGCCTCCATATAATCTGAGAAGGTATTTTTTTTCTCTGTACTTTGTTGATAATACAGAGAGTTGCCTGTCAATATGCTTCTCCTTCTTAAATATAGAGAAGGGACAGAAAGAGGTGCATTTAATGGAACTGGGCTGCTTAGAAATTTGGTGCACTGGTAAAGTTGAACTGTTTTTAAGACTGTCAAAATCTTTCCCCTATGGATAGCTGTATGCTTTATTTATACACAGGTTAGCTTAGCTGTCATTAGCAACAACTGTCACTTTACTTTTTTTGTTTTTGAAGGATCTCTGAAGTTAATGGTCTATATCTAAGAAGTCAAACTCTTTTCAGAACTGCTCACGAAAAATAATTTTTAACTGGGCAGATAATAGTTATTTTTCCCTACTAAATCTCATATTGGGTCTTCTCTTCCACCCCACCGATGTCCAGGTGGTCTAAATGTCAACACTTCATTGACTTCTTCAACATGGATAGCTTTTTGGAGCCTTAATAAATGTATACATGATGGCTGTGAGAGAGTATTGGAAGATAGATCTGGGGCAAATATTAGCATATCGAAAACAGAATGAATGGGAAAAAAAGATATAAAATAAATACAAATAAGAAAATTAGAGTTGTTAAAAGTTTATGTATGATATCTGAGAAATTTTCTTACTTGAGGGACAAAGGAATGTTCTATAGCTATAATTCCTAATTAAAAATTACAAATCGAAAAGTATTAAACATTTTATAATTACTCATATTTGGAGGATATATTTAAATTCACTTTGTGTGTCCACTTGGCAGACTTGTTTTCTATTGAAAATCACTCTGAGGCCGGGCGCGGTGGCTCAAGCCTGTAATCCCAGCACTTTGGGAGGCCGCGGTAGGTGGATCGCTTGAGGCCAGGAGTTTGAGACTAGTGTGGCCAACATGGTGAAACCCTGTCTCTACTAAAAGTACAAAAATTAGCCAGGCATGGTGGCACACATCTGCAGTCCTAGCTACTTAGGAGAGACATCAGAATTACTTGAACCCAGGAGGCAGATGTTGCAATGAGTCAAGATCGTGTCAATGCACTTCAGCCTGAGTGACAAAGTGAGACCCTGTCTCAAAAAAGAAGAAAGGGAAAGGAAGGGAATGGAGGGGAGAGAAAATTACCCTAAATACATTTTTAAGATTATGAATATTTTGAAGTGTTCAGATGCTTTGATTTCTTAATGACTTACTTTGTTTTCTCATTTTAAGGAAATCACCTATTTCTTTTTGTTGAACTACAGCTCAAAGAGTCATTCAAAGATGTCAAAAAGAAATTCAATAATTTGAAGTTTAATTACACTAAGAAAAATGAAAAATATCGGAATCTGAAGGTGCTTAAATATCAAATTCAACAAGTTGATATGTACGCTGAAAAAATGCAGGTAACAAGAAAATATGGTTTGTATATGTGTGTGTGTGTGTATGTATGTACTACACAATTATTGCAAAATTGTTTTGCATTTCAAATCTAGATACCTAACTCTGGCTTTTTGTAGCACTGGGACTCAAAGGGTATTTTTCCATCTTTATAACAATTTTATCCTTCATGTAAAAATACATAATAAATTGATTTATTTCTTGAGGCAGATCCAGAATGGTTTCTGCCAAACCTACCCAGCGTGTCTACTTCCATTCTTCTCCCCAACACATACACACACATGCATGGACGCATGCACACGCCTTCTACACTCCTCCTCCTTTTCTTGCGTCCATCTATGTCATTAGTTTTGCTGCTCCTATAGCCTCTTATTCCTATCTTGATTATCACATGTACTGGCTAGATTATTTAAATGCCTTTTCCAGGAGACAGTGAGCTTATTGAGGACAACTATTTGATTTAATTATCATTGTCTTTAAAAAATATCATATTACTAGTCTCAAAATCTGGAATAAACCTGTGTACATTTTCTATTTATTTGCTGAATGCTAAATCAATAGAA
Organism: Macaca nemestrina; assembly: GCF_043159975.1. NCBI lineage: Eukaryota > Metazoa > Chordata > Mammalia > Primates > Cercopithecidae > Macaca > Macaca nemestrina. The sequence goes on along the minus strand of NC_092135.1, from coordinate 76,808,291 downwards.
TTTGGGGAAAACCCATTCTTTCCATAATATATTTGTAATAATTATTATTTTAATAGATTGGAGGAAGCTGCAAAAGCTTTTACTAGTTTTTTTCTCGGTATTGAATCACTAGCATCATAAATACAAATTGAATGTTATTTTAAAAACTTCTTGTTTTTCACACAGGCTTTGAAAAGGAAAATGGAAAAAGTTAGTAATAAAACTTCTGATTCTTTCTTAAATTATCCAAGTGATAAAGTTAATGTCCTTTTGGAAGTCGTGAAGGATTTGCAAAAACATGTGGATGACTTTGACAAAGTTGTGACAGATTACAAGAAGAATTTGGACCTGACTGAGCATCTCCAGGAGGTGATAGAAGAGGTAACTTTTTTTTGCAGTGGTATCCATGTTGCAATGTTGTTTTCAAAAATTATTTTGCAACTTTAAAGCAATGTCACATTAGCTGTTATTGTCATTATACATGTATCATGCTCCTTTTCATGATTTTTTTTCTTAGGATAATTATTTAAAATGGAATTGCTGGACTTAAGGGGATGAATGTTATAAGGTCTTTGGTTTTATTGGTCAATTTATCTTGAGAAAGGTCTTTACGAATTTACCGGCAATGTGTAAGAGTTCCTGTTTCTCCATAACCTCATCAACTGAAGATGTTTAATTATCATGAAATTATGCTGGATATCTGTTTAAAATGCTCAGAGTGGCTTATTTATTTCACAGAACTTGAAAATATTTATTTTAAAGATCGATACTGTGATTTTTCAGTTACAAAAAGTTGTTATTGGTGTTTTATTACTGTCAAGAGGATAAAAGGTAGAGTATACCTAAAATATATGAAATTTGACACGTTAAAGTTATTGTTTGAACACTTCGTATTGAAGAAATTCTGCACTTGAAGTTCTTGAGTGTTCTTTGTTGCCCATTATTGTTTGAGATACAGAACGTCTTTACCGCGAATGCAGTTGAGTTTTTAGATTTAACACCAGATTAAGGAGAATCAAAATGATCAGTCTTCTACATATGATGTACAGGTTTGTTGTGCCTTTGTGGCACTTATTTAAAACCAACTCCTAACAGAGTCATGTGTTTCTATCTCTCACCCTGCATAAGTGCTTTGGGTCTGGGTCAGACATTCCTTCCATCACAGTTATTTATTTTTAATGAGAAATTGTCTCATTCTCCACTGTGTTTGGAAAATATAACTATTTTCTATTAAGAAAAGGTGAAATGCTATTTGTTGGATGATATTTTCCCACTCATAAACTAAATCTTATTTTTCAAGGAGAATTTATTTGGTAGAGTATTCATCAGGCAATACTTTAGCAGTGTATTGTTAATGATATCAATTCATTATGCTGGATTGTGAACATTTGACCTTTTTCTTGCCATTTAGCATGTATTTGGATTCTTTGTCGTGCCAGGTGCTTTTTATCCTGCCTGTTCTTGTAAGTCTGCAACATTCCTCTTAGGAATTATATTTTAGGCAAACCTAAGAAGGCAGGAGAATCAAATATAGTTTCATATTTTTACTTTCTTATAGTTTTATTTATATATATTTTCATATTTGTACTTATTTCTGCCACTAACATTTAAGTGCAAAAGAATATGATCATGTTTTAATATTTTCTTTATTATGACTTAGAAAGTTCAAGCCAATGTGAACATAAAGTTGAGGGAATTAAAATTTGATACTCCACTGGTCAAAATTAAGAACTTAAGAAGGACCGTATTTCTTTCACCTGTGCTTTATCCTATTTAAATTTAGTGTCACTTTTGGTACGAAGATGCAAGTGCCACAGTTGTAAGAGTGGGAAAATATTCCACAGAGTGCAAGACAAAGGAAGCTGTGAAAATTCTCCACCAGCAGTTCAATAAGTTTATTGCACCCTCGGTGCCGCAGCAAGAAGAAAGAATTCAGGAGGCCACTGACCTTGCTCAGCGCTTATATGGTGAGATCTCTTTTAAGATATCCTGTGATTGGCCATTGAACAAATCTATACTGAGCCTAATCCAGTAGAAAGCAAGAGCGTGGCAAGTCCTCAGGGTCCACAGTATAACAACCTATTCAGGGAAAAGGTTCAAGATAAGAACCCACAGCCAGGGAAAGCAAACAGGGAACAGAGGGAGGAATTTCTGGAGCAGATGAAGCCTGCAGATTTTTAACTACTTTGTGTAAGCCTTCCTTCTCTATTCTCTTTTCTCCTCCATCCTTGTTGTTCATCTCTAGGGTAATGACACCAGAACAATATTCAGCTTATATAAACAACAACAACAAAAACCCCATTTAATTTCCACTAGAGTGATTCCTCGAAAAACATAAAATTTCAGTAATACTTTAAGTAGACATAAAGCTAAGACTGAAGTCTCCAGCCCTCTCATTTCGACGAGGCTTTTGGTTCACGAATTTGAGAAAGACCTGGAAAATTCTCCTTTGTCTTCCTCTCACTTGTGGAATAAATGGGAGAACTCAAATTGCCATTTTACAAGTTCTGCTTTCCTCTCTTCCGTGACTAGAAAAGATAACGTCATGTCAGCCTGGGAGATCCTTCCTCCTAAAAGAGGCCCCCATTTAAGAAGTCCATGGAGGATGATAGTTCTTGAGGGCTCTGAGGAATAAGTTCCATGAATTCCCTGGTATCAGTCCTACGAGATCCAGAGTAATTCCCAGTGACCAGGCAAATGCAGCCCAGAAAGAAGACACAGCAGTTGGTACAAAATGCTTAATTTGGCTGCCCATGGCTGCTGCCAGATATTTTCTCTTATATAACATGAAACACTATCCATGGAGAACCATAAATTTTGAAATTTTGTAGTATACTACTTAAATTGTTGAGAATGAATTATTCATGATATTCCAGAAGAAAAGGGTAGACACATAAAAATAATAAAATACGGATTGAAAAATTAATGGAAACTAAGGTGACATCTTCTTGCTGGAGTTACCGTGTAAGTGCACTAAAAATTTTGGAGACACTCTGCTCCCATAGCCTGGTATATGTTTCCTCCACGACTGAACTTTTTACATTGTAGTATAAACACCTATTTATCTTCTCTACTTCCCATAAACTTGAGGAAAGTATATATTTTTTTTCACTGTATTTGTGCCTGGATCAGTGCCTATTCAATCTCAGAGCATGATAAGTACTGACAAAGCCCCTAAAAAGTTAAATTCCCTTCTTGACATGCAAGATCCTGCTTCTGGCTTTGTTTGTATCCCTGGCCCTTATCACCAACTGACATTTTATATAGGTATTTGTCTGTTGCCTGGCTTTCCTTACCAGAGTGTAAGCTGTATTCGAGGATGGATTTTTGCCTGTTAGTTCACTGTCTAATGGCACATACCAACAGCTTAACAAATATTTGATGAATAAATGAATCACTGAATGAATAAATGAATGACATGAGTCTCCATCTGTTTGGTATGGAAGCTATACATTTTTTAAAATTAGTACATCAAGGGAAGTACTTTAAGATTATATCAACTCTTACAAGCTGTTCAAGCACTACTGAACTCAGAATTTTCATGCAAAAAAATTATCTCAAACTTTTGCATACCTTTATCTACTAAGAGCTGTGGCTGTTATAAAGACAATTAAGACCTGGTTCCTGCATTCAAGAGACCACAGTCTAGGCCTTGAAGTCATGGTATGGTAAATGGATTGAGAAGGACATAAAATGTTCGTGTTCGTTTTCTAGGGCTACCGTAACAAAATACCACTGACTGGGTGGCTTAAACAGAAACTTATTTTCTCACACTTCTGGAGTCTGGAAGTCCAAGATGAAGATGCCAGCAGGGTTGGTTTCATCTCAGGCCACTCTGCTTGGCTTGCAGATGGCTGATCTCTTGTTGCCTCTTCACATGGTCATCCCTCTGCACACACACGCCCCTGGTGTCTCTCCCTCTTCTTGTAAGGGCACCAGTCATATTGGATTAGTGCCCCATCCCATGGCCTCATTTTAACTTAACCACCTCTTTAAAGATCTTATCTCCAAATACAGTTACATTCTGAGGTACTGGGAATTGAGACTTCAACATATGAACTTGGCAGGATGGGGGACATAGTTCAGCCCATAACAATGTGTGACACAATCTTGGCCTGGGGTGTGGAGTCAGATAGTCCTGGGTTCAAATCCCTGTTCCTCCGTTTATTGTCTGGGTCACCTAAAGAAGTTCTTTTTTTTTTTCTTTTTGAGACAAAGTCTTGCTTTGTCACCCAGGCTGGAGTGCAGCAGCATGATCTCGGTTCACTGAAACCTCCACCTCCCAGGTTCAAGTGATTCTCCTGCCTCAGCATCCCGAGTAGCTGAGATTACAGGCATGCGCCACCATGCCAGGTTAATTTTCATATTTTTAGTAGAGATGGGGTTTCACCATGTTGGTCAGGCTGGTCTCGAACTCCTGACCTCAAGTAGTCTGCTCACCTTGGTCTCCCAAAGTGCTCAGATTATAGGCACGACCCACTGTGCCCAGACAAGACATTCTTTTGAGCATCGCATTACTCATTTGTAAAATGTGGATAGTAGTAGAGTCTACCCAAGGATTACATTGAACAATGGTTATATAGTGCTCAGGCACAGGCAAATAATAAGCATGTGCTACATGGTAGCTATTTTTATTACAATATATATGGAGAAACCCAGTTGGAAAAGATTCAGAATATCTTCACAGAAATGTTGGCATTTCAGGCGGACCTTAAAGAGTAGGTTATATTTGGACAGCAGAAATAGAGAGTGGAGGGACAGTAGTCCTGGTAGAGGAAGGAATACTCAGTTGCTGTGGGGATCTTCAGAAGGAGTTGCTGGTTCCGTTTGGCTGGAGATAAAATACAGGAGAGAACTAGAGTGACATACATTTGGGAGAGGCAGATTGAAACCATGTTATGGAAGGGCCTTGAATGCCATCCTGAGGAATTTATTCTTCTCTAAGCAGAGAGGAACCACTGGATGTTCTGAATAGGAAAAACTGAGGAGAATTGAGCTTTAAGACTATTCATGTAGCAACATTATTTAGGTTATGTGAAAGTGGCATGGTACAGCAAATGTAATCATTTTCCTAGAATATCTAGCTTTTAGAAACATGTCTTTATTCATTTATTTATCTGTTCAGCAGATATTTATTAAGAACTTACAATTTATCAGCCCTTACACTGGACATGGATATGAATTTATACCTGGACTTTTTTTCTTGCTAAAAATTTGACCTTTAAAATTAGTTTCATCCTTCTCCCCAGGTTTGGAAGAAGGACAGAAATATATTGAGAAAATAGTGACAAAACACAAAGAGGTTCTTGAATCTGTGACTGAATTATGTGAGTCCCTCACAGAGCTTGAAGAAAAACTGAAGGTAATTTCTTCTTCCTAGAATATGTATTTTCAAGCAAAATAAATAAAAGTGTGTTAATCAAATGTCTTCTGGTGCAAAGACGTTTTAATAGAATTTCTCAAGGGACGTAATGTGCACATTTGTTTCACAGCTTTCTAACATAATTATCTGGGTGTTTCTGATAATTAATTCTATTTCTTTCCCATCACTGCAGAGAAAAATATTGCTGGGAATGAGGGCTAAACACAATTAAGGTGTCTGGTTTACATTTTCATGGATCATATCCTAAAAAATGTGTCCCATTAAGACTCTGCCAGTAAACTTTGTATTAAGTAGCCTATGGTTTTGTTTCATAATTAAGTAGCCTATGGTTTTATTCATAAATAATAGATGCCAGGGTGGTTTTTTTTTTTCCTCTCCAAATTGTGGCACCAGAGAAAATAAAATTAATCTTCAGGTATTATATTCATTGAACACTTTTCCTCATGGAAATAGTAAACTAATCATGATCACTTTTCATAGAATACCAATTTCATGGTAACAAATATAGAGAATGTGTTTATGTCTAAGCAAAACCAGTTAAAGTGAAATACATATGTTTCTTTGTCAGTGTCACGACACAAACTGGTTTGATTAATGCTGTTTTCATAGCTGGTTGAAAGAACTGGTTGTTGAGGATGGGCAGAATAGCAAGGTCATTAAGGTCAAAGGCTGTAAAGCAAAGCACAGTTGCCTTGAAATACCAACTCCCTAAATAATTGGATTTGTGACCTTGGTTACATTATTTAATCTCCCTGAATCTCCATTTCCTGATCTACAAAGTGGATCCCAGGGTAGCCCTGACAATTGACTGTGAAGATACTCAAGATTATTGTTGGGATAATTGTTATTGAGGCCTAGTGGTGGTCTCGCAGTTCAGAGCAGAATTATATTTATTTCTAGTAGCCACTTTTTTTTTGGTAGGAATTTCTATGTCATAAATTTATGTGCCTCTTCCATTCAAATAGTTTGTGAGACTTTTAATTCAGTGGGTGCCCAACTAAATTATCTTTATCCTTTGGTTAAGAATCTAGATTTTCTAACCATCTTACCATTTTAAATAACACCACAGTGAACATCTTTGTGCATAGCTTTTTCTTTCTTTTATATTATTACCCACACATAAATTCTACAATCAGGTTTGAGAAAACTGAAATGTTTAATATATGAAATGATTAATATTCTAATATATATGTTATTTGCTTCCCATCAATGTTTCACAATGATAATAAACCATATATCTCATGTTATCTTTTTCAACATTTATCCTTTCCTCCCCACCTCCATCCCACCCCCTGAGGAGCTGCTGCTGCTTCTGACTTCCAATACACAGGCTGCAAATCACTACTTCCTCTGACTCTTTGCTCTTCATTGTCTACAGTATTCCTCCCATTTATATTGCACATCTTAAAGTGAGGGTCAGCTTCATAAAATCTGCTTTCTTCAAGTTATATCCCTTTTCAGCTTTTACCTTGATGGCTATTCTTCCTGAAAGGGCTGTTTCCACAGTCTCTCCCACTTCCTTATTCTCCATTCCTTCCATACTCAGAGTAGTCAGGATTGCATTCTCTCTTTCTCACGCTCAACCTGTCACTTGGATTCTCTTTTGCACTAGCCAGGAGTCCCCTAATTATACTCCCAGCTAGATTACCCTTCCTAAATAGTTCTGCTAGTGTCATCTTCACATTCACAACACTCCACTACAAACTCTTCCTTACCAAGTCAAGTTCCAATTCAAGGCCTTTCAATGTTCTGAGGCTGGTCACCTTTCCCAACCACTGTGCTTCTACATTCACTGTAGATCTGTGTCCTACTGATCTACTGTGCTCCCTGGGATTTCCCACTTCTAAACCTTTACTTCAAGGACATGACCTTCTGTCTGTTTTTCAAAATCTTACCATCTCTCAGAGCCAAACCCAAATGCTGCCTCCTCCATAAATCCTTCCTTAGCTATATCACTCCCTCCCTGATCTCTCATGCCACTTGTGTGCCTTCCTACCTGTCTTAGTCCATCCTGACTGCTATGCCAAATGCCATAGACAAGATGCCTTATAAAAAGCAGACATTTGTTTCTCATAGTTCTGGAGGCTGGAAGTTCAAGATCAAGATGCTGGCTGATTTGGTGTCTAGTGAGGACTTCCTGGTAGCTGTCTACTTACTCTAACCTTACATGGTGGAAGAATGAGGGGTATCTCTCAGCCCTCTTTTCTGAGGGCACTAATCCTCTTCATGAGAGCTTCACCCTCATGACCTAATCACTTCCCAAAGGCATCATCTCCTAATACCATCACCTTAAGGATGTGGATTTTAACATATAAACTTTAGGGGAACATAAACATTCAGGCTATAACACTAGTATAATCACACATATAACTACTACATATAATTACATCACATATAACTACTGTTGCCATCCCAACTCTCCCTACTTGATTATACTTAAGGAAACCCTCTGGCGCTGCTAAATTTAGTGTCCCACACAACATTTAACATTTATGCTTTACCTTTTATTGATTGATTGATTGATTGATTGATTGATTTAGAGACAGCGTGTTGCTCTGTTGCCCAGGCTGGAGTATAGTGGTGTTACCGTGGCTCACTATAGCCTCGTCTTCCCAGGCTCAAGCAATGCTCCAACTTCAGCCTACCAAGTAGGTGGGACCACAGGCATGCACCACTACATGTTTCGATATTTTTGTAAAGTTGAGGTCTCACTATGTTGCCCAAGCTGGTCTCAAACTCCTGGACTCAAGTGATCTTTCCTCCTTGGCCTCTCAAAATGCTGGTGTTACAGGTGTGAGCCACCATACCTGGCCTGCTTTGCTTTTTAAAGCAGGTTATCCAGAAAGAGTTTTGGCATTTGTAGTAAATGCCCGATGAATTGGTACAGAGAAGAACTATCTTTCAGTGCTTGAAGGTGTTTAATTTGGGTGGATGTAGAAATGAGAAAGGGTCTCCCTGGCAAAAGAAATAGGCATCAGCATTATCTTTATGAGTTACAGCCGCAACAAATGCTTGCCAAAGAATGTTTACCAGCACTTTATAGGTGTTTGTATGAAGAGAGCAAATGTCTATTTTTTATGTTTTTAAATATAAAGGTTGATGCTATGGCTCTCTTTTCAAAGTTATAGAAAGTGGGCTCAGCAATTCCTGTCAAGGCTGAAATAGTGATAGAAATCCTTTCTAATGTATAGCAATTTCAGACTTACAAAGGACGTTCATATATACATTATCTCCAGTGATTTCCAAATAATGTTGAGATGAAAAGAAGGCAAATGTTTTCTGTGTAGAGGTGAAAGGAAAATTCCAAAGAGGGTAAAAGTGCTTTACATGGGCCCCAAGAGTCAATAGTGGTAGATCTGAAATTTGAATTTAGATTTAATTCAAAATCTAGCATTCTTTCCACACCAGCTGATATTTTAGAATCAGCTCCATACCAAAGCTGCATACCAAAGCAGAGTGATTCATTGAGCGACACGAACCAGTTCAGTTTAGAGTTGGGACTAAAAGCAGAATCTCCCCAGTAGTGGGTCTCCCTGAATCCTCCGAGCCAGTGTCGCATGTGCATTTTGATGAGCATGTGTATTGCATGCTCCAAGGATCGTATTCCAGGTGGAATAGAGACTCTTCCATTGCAGTATGATCATCATTCTAAACTGGCGTGCTCTATCACGTGGGATACCAGTGGCTCTTTCCACCTTTACAAAGTCTTCTTGGCTCTCGCACTGACTCCACAGCACTTTGCAAACCTCCACTACCTCCATGACTAAAACTGAGCCCCATAAATGCAGGGAACAAAATATCTTCAACCACATGAAGCGTCTGTGTTCTCAATTGCTGTTTTTCTTTACTATACTCAGTGATATTTTATTCCTCTTTTCAAGAGTCTCCATGGTATTTTGCTTGTGTAGATTCTCTGGATTTCCTACCTTCTTCTCCCCTAGAAACCTTTAATCATTTCTACCTCACTGCTGCTCCCCAGACTCTCCTAATGGTTTACACTGCCATGCATAATGATTCCTTTCTCTAGAGAATGCTCCTGCAGGAGCATCCTATTATAATGATTACTTTTTTCCTGCTGGGCCTTTCAACAACCAATTTTTACTGGCAATGAACTCTATCAAAGGAATGAGGCAGGAGGGAAACTGAGCTGGGAGGGATAATTTTATAAATCACATCATGGGAGTACACCAGTCTCTTGTGGAATGTATTTGCTGAAAGGTTGCAAGTGGTCTACGTTTTCTTCCAAGTAGTGTATGGCACTGTTCCTCCAACTTTCCTGGCTCAGGCTCTCACTAACTGTTGCTTTGTACAGCAGGGAGACGTTTTAAAGATGAATCCAAATTTGGAAGACTTCCATGATGATTACATTGACTTGCTAAAGGAACCAGCAAAAAATAAGCAGACAATATGCAATGAAGAAAGGAATAAGGTAAAGAAAACTACTTAACCTCAGCTATTCAGTACTTTTGCTTTGAGGTTAGAGTCATTGTTCATTGCAAAATAAAAGTGAATTGCAGCCTTCTTATCTATCCAAATAGAATTTCCCAATGTAAATGCAATGTGAGTTTCCTCCTTCCTTGCTTCCGTTGGCTCCTTACTTAGTGCTGCTTCTCTCTGCTATGCTGTTTCCTCTGAGCTTCTCACTATCAAGTACTGAAACCGTGACATTTCACAGTAGCATTGGGACAGCCATTTAAATGCCATGTCACCCCAAACCACTTCTGTTTTTCCCATCTCTAGCTGCCTTTTCCATTGTCTTTTTATATCCAATCCAACTTCAAATTTTACTTCTCCCTTTTCATCATATTGCCAAGCCATGATTTTTATTGTTTTACACAACCCATTAGCAAAGCTTAGTTCATGAAATTAGATAGTATCTTGTTCCCATAGACTCTACCTCTAAGATGATATTTCCAGGCACATTTACCAAACCATAGAATCCAGCTGAAATATAAATACTAAAGTATTTAGAGAAATGTTTAAATTATTGTAAAACGTATGCACTTACTGATAAATTAAAGCATGTAATGACTACAGATACTCACAAAAATGCAAATGTATCATGATTTTGAAAGTATTATTTAAATCACAACATCATGATGGTTTTTTGGCATAAGTTGCTCACTCTCTATTCATCGCTGCTGGACTATAATAAGCTTTTGACTTTTTGCTTTGCCAAGTTGCCTGCCCCCAGTGTTTCTCTACCGAGGAGCTGAAGGAACAATCAGAGTCAACATTATTCTCAACCGTTCTCAAATTAATAAAATATACTTCTTGTGACATGAGAGTTAAAAATAAACACAAACCCTCTCCATTTGTAGTAGTTATTTCATGGAGAAAGATTTATCTTTCCTTGAAGTCAATAGAGTTCTTTCAGCTTCCTTATAGGTCCTTTCCCACAGGTTAATCTATGCCAAGGCCTGGTGCAGTTATACAACCACCAGGCAGCAAGTACTGTTAAGCAAACTGTCTTTTTTTGTGGTAGGGTCTTGAGCCACTTAAACCCAAATTCCTCTCTGAGGCAAAGGAAAGCTGCCAAACTTTGGTCATTTTGCTGGATGTTACTCTTATATCAAATGATCTTACGTTACTCTGATTGGTCTAAATCAGGGTTTCTCAACCACAGCACCGCTGGCATTTTGGCCACAGAATTCTCTATTGTGGGGAGCTGTCCTGTGCATTGTAGGAGTTTAGCAGTGTTCCTGGCCCTGCTCACTAGATGCCAGTAGCGTCTATTATACTAAAATCACTTAAATTGAGAATGACTGGTTGACATAATAAAGAATAGCCTTAAATGCACCACATTTTCTTAAAAAGGTTTCTAAGAGTTACTAAATTCAGCATCCTATCATTTATTTTATTTAGTTCTGCACAATTTCCTACATTGTGAACTAGACACATTTACTAAGAACTCAGAAACAAAAATTGTTACCAAAGCAAACAAAAATAATTTATACTTAGCAAAAGTGCTTATCTTGCTTTTATTTTCTTATTAGAAGAAACAGATTCCTTTAAATTAAAAAAAAAAAGCAAGATTTACATTCATGGAAAAATCACTTTTGTTCTAATATAAACTAAAAAGATATAGCATCAGTCATTTCAGGTGTAAGTGAAGGTCTACAATTACAGCTGTCAAGAATTCTTATTAACATTATGTTATGTCCTGGTGCAATTGGTGTAGACAGCCAAATGAAAGGGTGGCAGTAATCTTCACTTTTAAGTAGCTCAATCACATTTACCCTCTTATTGTCTCTATTATTTATATGTACATCAGATGTAATGATTCTCCACAACCCCATGTGGGAAGCACCAAGTGAAAAGCTGGTCCTGGTATTACTGCAGTCAATTCTGATACCCTTAAATGATGGTAGCCTTCCTGAGGAAATTATTTGAGTCGGAAAGAATAGTTCCACTGAACTACCACAGAATATATTCAACACAGGGATTTTTTTTCCTGGAGATAGCAAAGTACTTCTCATTTTTCAGACCCAAAAATGCAGTAGGTGGAATTAGGCAATTCACTAAATGTAACGCACGGAGCACTGCTAACAGATTAGTGATGGTGTTTTATTCCCAACGTGAGCACCGAAGCTATGAAAACTCCTCAGATTAAATGGAAGCACACAGTATTAACAGGCTCACCTAAAGTCATGGAACTATTCGGTGGAAGATGGTGGCTTTTGATGCCAGCATTTAGAGTTATAGAATTTTAGTGCTAGAAGGGATTTAACAATAATCTGATCAAATATCATTTTACAGTTGAGGAAACTGAGGCCAAAAGGGATTAAATATATTGCCCTCCAAAAATTACAGAAAGTAGTGTAAAAACTGGTAGTCACCCCAATTCTCCTGAATTTTAACCATACACTTTTCCCACAAGACCAAATGGGAGCTCCCAGGAACTGTTGCATATACATAAGCCGTTTTGTAATGATACTGTAGATGTCCATGACAAACTTTTCCCCTCTTCCTATTTATCTGTTTACAAGCAATAGCATGGAAATATTTTTGCACCAAAGAATTCAGTGGAGTGCTCTTATCAGACTGGGTAAGGAGGATCCCTGCACTCCCCCTTTACCCTCAACACACACACACTAATCCTGATCACCTGGCAGCTACAGGAAGATGTCCCTGAAACACTGGCCTTGAAAAAATTTGGGAAGAGACAAAGTGTTTTCTTCACCACCTCTCTGTTCCCTTTTCTTTTACCTTGTCCACGTAAAGTGCCCAAAAATGCCATATTACCCCTTTTTGTCTAAAGCCCCCGCCAAGGGCCTTCTCTACAAATGCCTCTTACAGACCAAGTCCTATGCTTAATATCTTTCTTTGTGTTCTTCCTACTTACCTTCATTAAATCTTACTTACCCTAAAGTAAGGCTATCTGTTATGGAGCTATTTTGGAAGATAAAGTCTTGTGTTGTTCCTTCAAATTTACCACATAAGTAGTTGCCTGCTCTATGTACTTTGAGGATTGGTTCTGCCCCCTTAGTTGAATGGATGTAGGAATATCACTGCATTCTCTCTTCCAGACACTTTTTCTGCCTACAGGGCAATGATTAAATTCAAGGGATTATGCCCATGAGCAGAAATGAAAGTTCGGAAGTCCTGACAGAGATAAGACTTGAAGCTATAGATTTAGTATTAATTAAAAGTTAATTGTTTACTAGATATGTAAGTGGGTGAGATCTTGGAGGGGCAAAGAATATAGAGACAATTAGAGAACTTCAAGATAAGGCTGCAGACCATTCATATATTTAGAAGGTGGGAAAAGAAAAAGGAATCAACAAAAAGACAAAGATCAGCCTCTCAATTTGATATAAGAAAAGCAGATTGAGAGTTGAGCTATGTTTTGGTGAATTAGATCAGAGTTTCCCAGCTATTTTGCCAGAACTCATTAGACTGATGTAAATATGCCCTGTCTGTACTGAACACCATAGATTTATTTAACCTTTTCTGGGTAAATAACACACACTTTTTTTTTCTAATAACAAACATGGTTTTATGGTGAAGAAATATTAACAAATAATTAGTATATGTGAATGTTTGGATAGCATTTTCGTAGTTGAAAACTAGACAGTTCTAGGAAATATAGGTCAGTGAGTTTTAAAATAATGTTTCTGGCCGGGTGCTGTGGCTTATGCCTGTAATCCCAGCACTTTGGGAGGCTGAGGCAGGTGGATCACCTGAGGTCAGGAGTTCAAGATCTGCCTGGCCAACATGGTGAAACCCTGTGTCTACTAAAAATACAAACATTAGCTGGGCGTGATGGCAGGTGCCTGTAATACCAGCTACTCGGGAGGCTGAGGCAGGAGAATCATTTGAATTTGGGAGGTGCAGGTTGCAGTGAGCCGAGATTGTGCCATTGCACTCCAGCCTTGGCAACAAGAGTGAAACTCCATCTCAAAAATAAAAATAAAATAAAATAATGTTTCCATAAAATTCCACAGTGACTTAAAAACTAAAATCTTATTTGCATTTTTAATTTTCTTAAAAATTTTTATATGATACATAATAGATGTACATAGTTTTGAGGTACCTGCGATAATTTAATACATTCATTTTTGCATTTAAGAATAAAAGCAGAAGTGCCAAGAGCCAAATGGGTTTACTCAGAAAACCACTTGCATATATATTAAACTCACCTTATCTTGTTTCCTGAGATGATTATTTAATGAATAATTCTAGATTAGTGCCATAGGCATAATTTATTATGGTTTCAAGAAGTCATCTGATAAACACACTTATGATGCTCTCTTAAGATAAGTGGAGAAATGTGCACTGAATGAGGGTTTGGCCAAGTTATAATTGTACTCGAGTGTTAAGTAGTTCATCAACATCAACCTTGGAAACAGTCTGTCTTGTGGAGATATCTGACTTTGTTCTAAACACTGCAGTGTTCAACATTTTCATCAATAGCACTAATGGACAGAGGAGGTAGCAAATTTTAGTTGACTACAAATCCAGTATGAGTCAATGGTCCCATGTGATTTTTATTTTAAAAAATGAACTAATACTATCACCTTAATAAAAACATATCATATAGGTCAAGAAGATGATGAATCCACTGATTACTTACCATCTGGAAAGTAAACAACTCTAGAAGCAAACATGTTTAATGGGGAGTTAAATGATTCCAGAAAAAGATTTGAGAAAACTCTCTCCCTCTTATTGATAGTAGAAATTATTGAGTAGTGTTATTTTCCGAGGAAAGTACTTTTTCTATTTTAGGAATTGTTAGAAGTGAAAAAATGATAGTCTTGGATTCCTTTCCTGTGTTTGGTACCAGCTAAAAGTAAGATACAGGAGTCAGGAACCACTTAAAGCTGGATGGCTTGAACTTTTCTAGTGGGTTTCCCCAAACTTCGTGCCTGATTTAAATAGATTAAATGTGTACCTAGTCCACTTGGGTGCCCATCTAGACAACCACAGACTTCACCTCCAGGGGATTTTCATGCCTTAGAGCCAACCTGAACCCATGCATTTCATGAAAGGCAAATCCAAAAGAGAGGGCCTCATAGAGACAGATCTGAGCATGCTCAGTTCCTTCTTCCAAACCCTCAATTAGGAAATAAATTCCTCCCCAGCAGGGATTGAGGAGTTGGGAGACTGGTCTGGACTTTTATTCAAGTTTCTCTCCTAAGCTTGTTGTAAATTTTCAGACAATTGTAACACATTATTCTTCTGTGGAGAGTCATAGGTTACCTGACGAAGTCATTAAGGAGTTGTCATTGTCTGCCCCTGGAAGGCCATCAAGTCAACAAATGTCCCTGCTCTTCTATAAAGGACCTTGTGGTCCAGTAGGAGTGGGACCTCCCAGAAATGACCAAAATGATGACAGAGTTGAGGCAGAAGAAGACCTGAGAGTGTCTGGTACAGAGAAAGAGGCTTAGACAGGTTGTAGGACCAATACTCCAAACAGTCAAAGAGCTGTTAAAATTGGAGAGCAGCTGGACTTTTTGTGTAGCTCCAGGAGGCCAATTCAGATCCATTGGTGGAAATTGCAGGAAGGCAGATCTCTGCTACACGTAGGAAGATATTCTTAACACAAGTAAGGTGCACATTCTCAAAGTACTCTTTCAGAAAAAGTATTCAAATAGAGGCTGCCAGAATGTTGTAGCGGAGATTCTTAGACAATAGGTGTTTGATCAAAGTCCCTATAAGGAGGAAAATAAGCATTCTACTTTCATGAAGAGAGAGACCGAGCTAAGCTGTGGAACGACAACCAAAAGAGGGAGGGGCAATTAGTAATTTTAGTATTCTTTGTAATGAGAGGAACTTCTAAGAACATCTGGGTTTTAGACTCAGAATTTAAACTTTTACTAAATGGCGGAAGGAAACCACTTTCTCTAAGCTGGGTTAATGTTTCTCTAAGGAGAGATCATCTCTGTGGGATAGTAGAAGCAACATTGTTTTGCTTCTGCTCTTCAACTTGAAAACACTTTTTTTTTTTTTTTTTTTTTTGGAGACAAAGTTTCACTCTTGTCACCCAGGCTGGGGTGCAATGGCACAATCTCGACTCACTGCAACCTCTGCCTCCTGAGTTCAAGAGATTCTCCTACTTCAGCCTCCCAAAGTAGCTGTGATTACAGGCAACCATCACCACGCCTAGCTAATTTTGTTTTGTTTTGTTTTTTGAGACAGTCTCACTCTGTTGCCCAGGCTGGAGTGCAGTGGTGCAATCTTGGCTTACTGCAACCTCTGCCTCCTGGGTTCAAGCTATTCTCCTGCCTCAGCCTCCCAAGTAACTGGGACTGCAAGAGCATACCACCACGCCTGGCTAATTTTATGCATTTTTAGTAGAGATGGGGTTTCACCATGTTAGCCAGGATGGTCTCCATCTCCTGAACTCGTGATCTGCCCATCTTGGCCTCCCAAAGTGCTGGGATTACAGGCATGAGCCACCGCACCTGGCCTTATTTTCTTAAAAATCACTTACAAAGTGTATATCAAGAACAGGACTACAGGCTAAAATCAAAAACTCAAAGGCAAGTCACTCAAAGGTGACTTTCCTATACGCATCAGTTACTACAGGACAAAAACCAGTACATACTAAGTAAGAAGCCACCCAAAATGCTGAGGAACGGCACAGAAAGGAGATATAAAACAAGCAGGTGGGGATAGATGAGATCGCTTTTCAGCTTCAATGTTCTTTTGAGTCTATGCAACAGGGACATTTGAGCCTCTTCTTAAACCATAGATGGATGTGGATTAGACTAGGACGGTGGAAGCAGAGAAAGAAGTACTGCTACTCACAGCTCCTAGCAGAACTACACTCCGATTGGAGCAAAGAGACAAGTGGCAGGTGCTTTCCTATTGTATCTTGATGTGCTCTCTTGGGAAAGGCCATCATGTCTGACTGTTCCATTAATATCTACCTCCTCCACTAGGATATCATCTCCTCAACTGCAAAGACTGATCTACTTGTATTCACCAAATTATGCCTGTAATACTAGCATGGTTCCTAGTGTATAGCAGTACGTGCTCAATAAATATTTTTTCAATGCAAGAATAAACTAAGGGACTTTAAGAAAATAAAACTAGTCATGAAGAATTGCTTACTCTATATAAGGTACATAGAGGGCTCAAATGCATAGAGCAAGAGAATAGAATGGTAGTTAACAAAGGCTGAGTCAGGGGGAAGATTGAATATGAGCGGGTTAGTGTTTAGTGGATAGAGTTTCAACTGGAAAAATGGAAAAGTTCTGGAGATGGATGGCAGTGATAGTTACACTCAATGTGAATGCACTTAATGCCACTGAACCACACACTTAAACATGGTTGAAGTGGTACATTTTTTGTATATTTCACTACAATTTATTTTAAAAAGGAATTGTTTTCTTGAGAGAGAAGACAGGTTATTCTGGGAGGGTCCGAGGAATCACCTAACAAGGGAGTCTCTGATGGTCAGCATCTGTGAGTTCACAAGGAGTGTAGACAAGCCAGACCTAAGCTGACTTTGCTGGTGTTCAGTATCTGTGTGTTTACAGGAAGTGTAGACAAGCCAGACCTAAGCTGACTTTGCTGGTGTTCAGTATCTGTGTGTTTACAGGAAGTGTAGACAAGCCAGACCTAAGCTGACTTTGCTGGTGTTCAGTATCTGTGTGTTTACAGGAAGTGTAGACAAGCCAGACCTAAGCTGACTTTGCTGTTTCAGGAGACTCCTCAGATCATGGTTTGAAAGATGTTGATCCAGTCCAACCCCTTCACTACAGATGGAAACTAGGACTTTCTCTCTTCTGTTCACAAGGTCTATCACATTTTATTCAGAACTTGAGGTCTTTGTAATGAGTCCTCAGTCATGAGAAGTGGGACTGTGCTCAGGATAGACAGACAAATGGTTTTCCTCCAGCCCCCTAAGTTTTCACCCCCTGTAGGTTTTCTCAGGTTGTCTCTCTGAAGTTGAGTTTTACTGTAATTGAAACTGGAAAAAGAAAAATGAATGAATAAGGATGATTTGGCTTTTCTGTTTTCAAGGGGCAGGTACAGGTGGCAGATCTTTTGGCCATCAATGGAACAGGGGAAGATCGGCTCCCACAAGACCTGAAGGTGTCCGCTGACAAGGAGGGTGGCGTCCAGGGCCTGCTCCTGCCTGAAGACATGCTCTCAGGGGAAGAATATGAGTGTGTCTCACCTGATGACATCTCCTTGCCTCCTCTCCCAGGAAGCCCTGAGTCCCCCCTTGCACCATCTGACATGGAGGTGGAAGAGCCTGTCAGCTCCTCCCTCAGCCTTCACATAGGCAGCTATGCGGTGCAGGCTGGGACCAGCAGCCCAGGGAATGCCCAGGAATCTGTTCTTCCACCACCTGTTGCATTTGCGGATGCATGCAATGATAAGAGAGAAACATTTTCAAGTCATTTTGAGAGGCCCTACCTCCAGTTCAAAGCCGAGCCCCCACTAACCTCCAGAGGATTCCTGGAAAAGAGTACTGCCTTACACAGAATCAGTGCTGAACATCCAGAGAGCATGATGAGTGAAGTGCATGAGAGAGCTTTACAGCAGCACCCTCAGGCTCAGGGCGGTTTGCTAGAAACACGGGAGAAAATGCATGCTGATAATAACTTCACTAAAATCCAAGATAGGCTGCATGCTTCCCCTGATGCATTCTCAGGCCTCAGGTTTCAATCAGGCACCAGCAGGGGCTATCAAAGGCAAATGGTTCCTCGAGAAGAGATTAGAAGCACGTCAGCAAAGAGCAGCGTGGTCAGCCTAGCTGACCAGGCACCTAATTTCTCCAGGCTCCTGTCTAGTGTAACTGTCATGGAAGGTTCTCCAGTGACTTTGGAAGTTGAAGTAACAGGATTTCCAGAGCCTACACTGACATGGTGGGTAGCCTATAATGACAAGCCATAAATGGAAACAAATTTAGTCACAGAGAAAAATCATTCTGTGAGCACTAACTGAAAGGTTTAGGGCTAGCTGATTAATATTCTGTGACACTGCAACTCTGCATGATTCAATCTCACATCAGACCACTCTCATTTTAGAAGCAGCATAGTTAATACCTTTAAGAAAAATAAAAGGTAACCATATAAAGTACTAATAATTTAACAAATTTCCAAAGCACTGTAGGTTGGTTGTGCTTGTTTTTTTCTGTGTTAAACATTCCACATTTCTAAAGATTGTGGGTTGAAATTATTTTCTATTGTCTATTTCTATATAAGCATGGCATCTGCTTGTTTTAACTACCTTTATGCAATTGAAAAATACAAGAATTTGGTTTTTTCCCCTTCTCTCTCATTTACCTCTTTCATCTTTTTCCTCTTTCCAACAGAGTCACACATGTCATCTTTGTAACATTTTGTTTTACTAGGATTTCTTTTTACAAATTTTTTCAATATGAGAGATGGAATAAAAATATTTCTGTCACAGTTGTTCCAGGTGACAGGCAATAAACTCATTTTTGTAAGGTAGTATAATAACTGGGCTGTGAACGATATGATTTCACTCTGGAGACATCATTATTTTTTAGCCTATTTGTTTCAGTAAAAGCAAACTGTAGAATACTGGTTTTGGATTGCCTACTGTTGGTAACAAAAGCAGTTCTTTCTCAATATGTGGGTTACTTTTAAACATTTGGAAAATTCTCATCCTTAAGTAAATTTATTTGAGGACAAAGTTACAAATCTGCGAGACCTAGTTTATACTTATAAACTAAGATTAAGTAAAATAGCATTTATTGATCACAATATTTCAGTAGATATTAAATGATCAGTTTCGATTATTGTGTGTGCCCATTAATGGTACTTGAAATATGAACCAGTTATCTAAGGAACTTATGAGAAAACTCTGGTTTCTCAAATTATTAAAAGAAACTGCACTTGTGCTATATTAGTGCGGTCACTTTTGCTTTTTGTTTTATTGTCTTTATTATTGCATGTTTTTTTACAAATCAGGAGTGTCATATTTATGAATTTTAAAAATATTTAATTCATTATTAAATCTCAGTTCACTCCAAAGAAAAATGTTGTCAGATGTATTTCTTGTTTTTGTCCACACAGTAAATATTAATAATTTGGTTAGTGTGTATGTGGTTAAAGAACCACTGCTACTTACATGTTGTTGAAGAATATCACAGTGTTGTAAACAAATGTTTTGCCATCAGATTTACAACTGTGCTCAAATAGTAACTGACAAGCTTTCAGGATATCATACATTTTTAGGACACCCAGGAAAAGGCAAAGTTATCACTTAGGCAATGGGAACAGAAGACGATTCAGATTTGTCATCCCCCCTGAGTGGTTGATTGTGGGTATAAATAAATAAACAAGAATCTCAGATATACAAAATAAACTATTTGCTTTATAAAAACATGCAGTTAAGCACTCATGTTCATAGGAAACTTTTAGAAATATGTTATTAGTCATAATCCAGTTGCATAAATACCTTTTATATTTACAAGCCATTTTCTTCTAATGAAATTGCTTTAAAAAAATTAAATGAAGTGATTTCATCAGGAGGTGATGTTAAGTCCAGTCCTCTAAAACAGCACATCTGTATTGTCGTGTGGATATCATGGTATGAATATGATGGAGTAGATGAGTCTCACTCCAATACAATTTCTGAGGAGTCCCAGCTGCTGTTCCAGAGTGGCAAAAAGAATAAAGCTGGACAACATGAGGGTGCCATTTCACACCCTAGATAATTGTTACTATAAGCAAATGGTGGCCTAATGTGACCAGATGGTCTGTTTTGTTTTTGTTTTTAGATGTAGCTGTATATCTGAATTTTCATTTGCAATATTCCAATTTTTAAAGGATTTCAAAAAATTCAGTTTTCCAAAAACATTGTCTGAGCCAGTCGAAGCAATTCTCTCCCCACCAGTTGCCAACTTCGGCTTGAAAGATAAACAGCCCATAATACCAGCTACTCAGGAGGCTGAGGGAGGCAGATTGCTTGAAACCAGGAGTTCAAGACCAGTCTGGGTAACACGTGAGATCCTGTCTCTTAAGAAAAATGAAAAATGAAAAACTTAGCCTGCTCATGGTAGTAGGCGCCTGTAGTCCCAGCTACTTGAGAGCCAGAGGTGGGAGGACTGCTTGAGCCCAGGAGTTTGAGGCTGCAGTGATCTCTGATTCTGCTACTGCACTCTAGCCTACTAAAGAAAAAAAGATAAAGAGCCCCACTGGAATTTGTTGTGGCTACAATGTTCCTACTAATCCTAGAGAATATTGCGTGGTAATAGGCCTATTTGCAACCGTTATTAGAACTTGGAAATAATGTGAATGAACAGCAATCCTGACTTTAAAAACTGCCTCTCTGCTTCAGGTACAAGAAGGGCCAGAAACTGTCTACAGATGGGCACTTACAGGTTTTACACAAGGAGACAAGGCATTCCGTGTTCATTCCGAAGGTATGCAAGGGAGACGAAGGCCTCTATGTGGCTCAGGCCCAAAACCCTAGCGGCACTCTCTCTTCCAATGTCAACCTCCATGTGACGGGTAACTGCAGGCCGCCAATCACAAGAATAAACTGGATAACGCTGTGTGTCGTCTATGTTAGTGTGTCCCTAATGTACTGGCTACTCACACAATAACTGTGGTATTGGCACCAATGGACATCATTCTCATGTACCTAAAGAACAATGCCACTGTTTATCTTCCTGCACCTCCTGCAAAGCATCTCCCACCAAGTGTATCTCCAGTCTCATCACCATACCTGTTTGGCCAATACCACTGCTAGGTGAAATAATCAAATTTTCTTGAGTGTTTAATATAGTTGAAAAGCTTGATAAATTATCTGTAGTGGATAAGAACATATTTTTGTACTCTAGAAAGAGATGTTTTCAACATAATATGCAGCAAAACTATTCTATGCCTACTCCCTCCTAATTTAAGGGTGTGCAGATGAAGGCTGACATTGGCATAGAGATGTGCTAAATTTCAAATACAGTTGTTTATTTATTTTTAATTGTATTTAAAAACATCTCTTTGTAGGGAATATCGGTAGAACTATTGAATTGATGTTGTATTTTTGCATTAGCTGTCCTTTAATTTTGCTTTCCATGTCTTGATCTTTTTACTGAAATGCATTCTGTGTAATTTCAACACAGACGACATTCCTGAGTCTGATGATGACACTGTAAATAATCATTCCTCATGTTGCTCTCACGGATTTGACATTGGAGAATAGACGTGCCATCAACTTTAAATAGAGCTTCCATCTTTTGTCAGCTCTGCATGTCATATAGCAAGATGGAATACAGGTTGCAAGAAAGAACCAGCATTATTCCTGACATTCTATTGATGTGTTTTGAGCAGCAATGTGTACATTGTAACCAGGTGTTTCTGCTTCTAATCTTGATTCTGCTGATGACCATTTTTATACTCTATGGCAAAGTATCTCATTGCCTCAGTTTCCTGTCTGGAAAATGAGTTCATCATCTACCTCTTGGGCAATTGAGAGTTTTCATTTTGTGTCTTTTTTTTTTTTTTTTTTTTTTTTTTTTTTGAGACGGAGTCTCGCTCTGTCGCCCAGGCTGGAGTGCAGTGGCCGGATCTCAGCTCACTGCAAGCTCCGCCTCCCGGGTTCACGCCATTCTCCGGCCTCAGCCTCCCGAGTAGCTGGGACTACAGGCGCCCGCCACCTCGCCCGGCTAGTTTTTTGTATTTCTTAATAGAGACGGGGTTTCACCGTGTTAGCCAGGATGGTTTCGATCTCCTGACCTCGTGATCCGCCCGTCTCGGCCTCCCAAAGTGCTGGGATTACAGGCTTGAGCCACCGCGCCCGGCCCATTTTGTGTCTTTTAAACATCTGGAAAATGGAAAGCACTCTATGAGGGCTAAGGATAATGATATTGTTTAATGTAATTCTTTATTTTTTTTTTAGATGCTGTTTTTTTAGAATATTAAATTAAAGGGGTGCTGTTAATATGTAATTTTCAACGAGTTCCATGGGGGAAAGTGATGTTTTATGAATTAGAACTTAAATTCCTATCTAATTTCTTAAGACTGCATTCTTTTCAAAGACTTGAAATTAAACTCAGGAGGATACATTTTGTTTGTTCCAAGGGGAAACATGTAATAGAATGGTATGAGATGAATTCTATCCTTTTATGATAATAATTGTTACTATAATATTGAAGTATTCTATGCCTTTCTGCAACACTTTATTCAGAAAAGATCATTTTTTGGCCTCCTTTTAAAAATAAGCATGAAGTAGGGAGGCATTTGTTTTTTAGATTTTAAATGTAGTCTTACTATGCTGAGGAAAATCTTCAGTTGAAAGAATAATTCATTACAGATTTTTGATGAAGGGAAGAAATTAATTATGTTGCTGGAAGACTGTCTACAAATAACCAAAATATTTAAATATAATATATTCAAGTTGTTATTAAAAAGTTGCTGAATGTTATCTGAAGATGTGAAATGTGTAGTCAAGTAAAAAGTTGGCATATACTTTCTTGTGCTGCATATCCAATTCAATTAAAAAATTAAATCTCCGTTTCCTTCTAAATTTTGATAGAACCATATTAAAAGCTTGTATATACAACATCCTAAGGAATTTCTCTTAACTACTTTCTTTTTCTTTTTTTTTTTTTTTTTTTTTTTTGAGAAAGACTCTTTCTCCGTTGCCCAGTGCAGTGGTGCCATCTTGGCTTACTGCAACCTCCACCTCCGGGTTCAAGCGATTCTTCTGCTTCAGCCTCCCGAGTAGCTAGGATTATAGGCATGCCTACCTAATGTTTGTGTTTGTAGTAGAAACCAGGTTTCATCATGTTGGCCAGGCTGGGCCTCAACCTCCCAAAGTGCCAGGATTACAGGTATGAGCCACCATACCCGGCCTCTTGTATCCTTTTTGTCCAATTTCAAATAATGTTCGAATCTTGCCTAACTGCTATTGCCTATGTTGAAGCTAAAGAGTAAAAACCTGTTCATGTCCAAAGAAGGCAGGTGAGACGTGGTAACAAACTGTCTCTCTTCCCACTTTCTCTTTCTTATGAATTTGGCAGGATCTCCCTTCCCATTTTGTCAACATGGTTGAATTTGTGTGTTGAGGTTGTTAGGGCATGGGAATTCCTGGTTTGCTTTTTCTATTGCATGCTTGTTCGTGTTAACTCTTTGGGGAGCAGAGTGAGATGCATATATATCCATGGTGTATGATGGAAAAAAGCATGCAAAATCCATTTTGAGAGAGAGAGAGAAAGGTGGGTGTGGGGAGCACAAAGATCAGAAAAGAGTACTATGCTGATATTCAAGATATAGTACAGATAGCTTTCTGTGTACCTATCCATCTACCTGTTCCTCTGGGCTATTGATTGACTCCCACAGCAGTAAAGAATAATTATTCAGTTATTCTTCTGGTTATGTTTTAATTTCAAAAACTTAAGTGTGATTTTCCTTTTTGCTGGGATTTCTGTCTTGAGCAAACAATTCTTCTTATGAAAGTATCAATTGCAGTTACTGGTTAAAAACATAAGACCCAGGAAATTTAAGTGTTGTTTCTATTTTAAGGTATATACCTAATTTATAACCATTTACTTCTAGAGAAAATCCTGAATGGTTAGTAATATCAAAAGATTTTCAACAAGAAAACTAAAATGAAAAGAAAGATTAAAAATTATATGTGTTACAGCTCTTCTAGAATTTGTCTAGCAGGTTTTCTGGTGAAAATTAAACTCAAGATTTTCACCAGAAAACTTTTTAAAACTTCCAAACTCTTCAACAAATTGTAAATACTTGATACTTCAAAGAACTGCAAAACAAAATGTTTTTAAGTTTTCATAAGGCAAAATCATTGAGTTTTCCAGCTTTGATTTTCCAATAAAAGGACGTATAAATATTTGGTGGTAGTTTTTCACACTCAATTCCAAGAGAAATTTACCATAGGAATCTTTACATTTGAATCTCTGAATATTCTATGATATTTAAAATATTTGAACAAGATGCAGACAATTTTTTAGCTATTTTAATCAATAATGGTAACCTCTTTCACTCATAATCAAGACACATACTTAAAATAGATGACTATAAGACTGTCCTAACTGCTTTGCTCAAATTTAAAATTCCTCAAGTAGTTCATAGGCCTTTTACAACCTGGCCTCCCCTCTCCACCCTCTGTTTGATCTCCTCTTATTACCCCCAACCCCTAGCGAAGTGACATTTAACCTCAGGGTTTTCACCTGTCATGCTCTTCTCTCCAGCCCTTTCTTCCTATAACTTTCTTACTATCTTCACCACCCTCTCTTCATGTGACTTAAGTCTTGCTTATGTTCCAGTTCCACTGAGACACAGCTTCCCCTGAAAAGCCTCCTGACCCATCAAGTCCAGAGTAGATGGTCCTGCCATGTGCACTGTCAGCACCTGCACTGCCCAGCCACACCCCTGAATACACACACGGGAATTGCAGGTTTGAGCATCTGTTTCCTCTGGCTAGGTGGTAAGAACCTTATCGGCAGGATCCATGACAGCCCTGTTGTCCTTGTATTGCCAGTACCTGAGACACAGTCACACTCAGTAAACTCGTTTGAATTGAATTGTTGCCAAGGGTAAAAAAAAATAAATAAATAAACCTAGCTTGTTTTTCTCCCCTTTTTAGAGAGAGGAGAGGGGAAATGTAAAAAGACAAAGATAATTCTCCCTTCTTATAGACAGGAGTCAATCCAAATCAGGCCCTAACAATGAAGCATGCTTGAAAATTTCTCACCTCATCTGAAAAACTTGTGTGAGAACCCTCCAGACCCTCTGGGCTAGACCCTGATTGAAAATTTCAATTTAAAAATAGATGCTGGCACGAGGGACTAAAATAATAGTGAGGAGGAAAGAGGAAAGGTCCAGGATTGTTGTTCCTGGATCAATATTGTTCCAACATATGAAAGCGTTCCAACATTTTAAAACATATGTACTCAGGCATAAATCATCATCCGGTATGAGGAAGTGGATGCCTCCACTCTCTATGACTAAATCCAAACTGTCAAAACCAGAATTTATGTACTTCTTTAAAACACTACGTAAATGATCAATATTTAATTGTAGCTGGGGCTCAGTAATCTGGGCTGTGAACAGATCTTATTTGAAACCAGTATTTCATACATACTTGTAAATATAAAGAAAGCCAAATCCAAGAACTTAAGAGTATTTGAATTCCAAATGAAGAAAGGAAAGAATATCTTATTTTGTTCTGCTTTATGTTTGTCTTTATTCATGACCATTTCTTACTAAAAATTACCATCTGAAGCTTTTGACACTCCTGTTGTATGCACGGCATTTTAAGTGCAGCCATGAAATAAGTTAGTTGAAACAAAATAAAATACCTCCTAACAGTATGCTCTGATATTGTGTCAATGTAAATGCCAAAGCATGACAGACTTTTCCATTTATAATAAGCGGAATCTTGAGTTGCATTGGAAAGCTAAAAGATTTGCACTGACTTAAATGAAAAAGTGTCCTTTTTAAAGCAAAAACAATTCATTTTGTCTGTGCTCATCACAGGAGATGAGATTTGAATGCTATCAGTTGTGCATGAATTCAACCTCAAAAACAGGAAGCACACAGCTGTGATTCTGGCCTTTTTCCATGAATCTCCACAGCACTGTTCCTTTTGATGGTGAGAGTTTGTATAACATCAGGAACCATCTGAGCATCAGTGCAGGTTGGAGGCATGACACTCCTCAGGGTGAACAAGCCTTTGTGTTGAGAGTTTGAGTGTTTGGCCTGCTCACTCTTCCTTCTGTTCAACAGCAGTTTCATTTGTGTAACCCAGGACAGGGCAAATCGGATTCCTTGGATCCTCCTTTTTTGTACCATAAAATTAACATCCTATCTTCTTTAAAGAGCAAGAGTGCAGAAATAATTGTATAGACAAGAATGCATGTGTATTCCCAATTCGCACAATAAAAACTGGGTGAAATCAAAATGTATTTTAACCATATGAGTAGATGGAAAAAATAGATCAAATCCAATTTTTCTTTAAACCAGAAAAATAATAGTTACATAACATGACGTTTTCTATCTGTATTCTCATGGCTCCTTGCCATGGCTCTTTTTCCATTTAGAATGCACGTAAACATCAATACTTGTGAAATAGCAGCTCCAGAACTAGGTAATAAAATGAAATCATCTTTTTCCTTTGTCATTCAACAACTGTTCTTTTTACAAGAACTTTATTGATTCAAGTATCTACAACATGGTATTTTTATCTTACGTATGCATTTTAAAAAATCATGTGATAAAATCTTTTGAGCATAAAAAATCAGTGAAATATAAAAGGACATACTTTATCCATGGCAAATTGTCTCCAGCACATATTATGCTAATGATGGCAGACAGCCACCTCTCTTTGTAATAATTATTATGCACACCCACACACAAACAAGCTGTTGGAAAACAGAGTCAGCTGGAAATGCAGACAAGGTAGGAAACCACTTACTTGGCAGAGTCAGAAAGGCGAATATGCCCATTTGCTCCAGAGCCGCTCCTCTAGCAGCTGCTGCCATGCCAACCCTGCAGGGCCAGCCTTTGATTCAAGTGAATGCAGCTCCAGAAGGTGCCTTTTAAAATGCATTTTTATTCTTTTCTATTACTCTTACAAGTGGAATAGTATTTCTTATCACATTCTGGTCTGGACTAGTAGATTAAATAAGAATGCTTCCCCACTTAAAGAACATAATTTCTGGTGAGAAAATGGGGTCTATGGAAAGATGAAAGATTTGCAGGCTGTGTTCCACTTAGGGGTGGTGACTGGGGATATGTAAAACTAGAAGGGATAAACTGGCTACACAACACGGTGAGGATGCTCAGTGTCAGCTTTGGCTTTCAGCTTCCCTGACTGTGTGAATTTCCTATGGATTCTGGAAATGTTTTTAGGGAACTCCCCGAGAAAAAGTTAGAGACCCCAATAAAATGTTTCTACATGACAATTTTTGTGACCCAGTAAGAGGACTCTACTGGGTTTAGTAGTGTCAAGGTGGACCCTACATCCAGTTCCTGGTGTCTTTATAAGGAGGCCATGGCAGACACAGAGACACAGAGGAGACACACAGGGAGGAGGCAGTACATGACGCATGACAACAGAAGCAGAGATTGGAGTAATGCAGCTGCTATCAGCCAAGGTGCACCAGAGATTGCAATCACTGGAAGCTAAAGGAAGTGAGGAAAGATTCTTCCCTAAAGCCCTTGGAGGGAGAATGGTTGCTTTACTTTAGAGTTTGGACTTTTAGATTTCTAGCCTTCTGAACTATGAAATAATAAATTTCTGTTGTTTCAAGCCACTCTGTGGTACTTTGTTATGGCAGCCCTAGGAAGCTAATACAATGACCATGTTTTAGAAGAACCAATACAAGTCTCTGGTAATAAAATTCCTAGAGACCGTTACTGGACACCAGTCAGCCTTTCAAACCAGCACTCCTGTGGTGTGCTGGAATACCTCTGCTTCCTTCTTGATTTGAAGGGATCACCTTGGTACATTTCAGTCAATCAGTAACTTTTCATCTTCTATGTGAACATCACCCCCTAAGTGCACTATGGTGCAAAGAGTTCTAGAGGAAGCTGAAACTATTCACAACAGGGGTCGAGGAAGGCAGAAAGAAAGTTGTGTTTAGACATATAATGAAAGTAAGACTATATACAATAAAAGGAAGGAGAAGAGAGATAAAAAAATGGGATTACTAACAGTCAAAAATTAAGAAATACTGACCTAAACAACACTATCAATCTACTTCATCTAATTGACACATAGAATATGCCATCCAACAAAGGCAAAATACACATTCTTCTCATGCTCACATGGAGCATTTTCTAAGATAGACCACATTCTTGGCCATACATCATACATTAAAAATTTAAAAGAATAATAATTATACAAAAGCAGGTTTACAGACTGCAATGGAATGAAACAAGAAATTAATAACAAAGCTCAAAAATCCAGAAATATTTGTAGATTAAACAGCACACTTCTTTTTTTTTTTTTTTTACACTTTAAGTTCTAGGGTACATATGCACAACGTGCAGGTTTGTTACATACGTATACAGGTGCCATGTTGGTGTGCTGCACCCATTAACTCGTCATTTACATTAGGTATATCTCCTAATACTATCCCTCCCACCTCCGCCCTCCCCACAATAGGCCCCGGTGTGTGATGTTCCCTTCCCATGTCCAAGTGATCTCACTGTTCAATTCCCACCTATGAGTGAGAACACGCAGTGTTTGGTTTTCTGTTCTTGCAATAGTTTACAGAGAATGATGGTTTCCAGCTGCATCCATGTCCCTACAAAGGACATGAACTCATCCGTTTTTATGGCTGCGTAGTATTCCATGGTGTATATGTGCCACATTTTCTTAATCCAGTCTGTCACTGATGGACATTTAGGTTGATTCCAAGTCTTTGCTATTGTGAATAGTGCCACAATAATCATACGTGTGCATGTGTCTTTATAGCAGCATGATTTATCATCCTTTGGGTATATCCCCAATAATGGGATGGCTGGGTCAAATGGTATTTCTAGTTCTATATCCTTGAGGAATCACCACACTGTTTTCCACAATGGTTGAACTAGTTTACAGTCCCGCCAACAGTGTAAAAGTGTTCCTATTTCTCCACATCCTCTCCAGCACCTGTTGTTTCCTGATTTTTTAATGATTGCCATTCTAACTGGTGTGAGATGGTATGTCATTTTGGTTTTGATTTGCATTTCTCTGATGGCGAGTGATGATGAGCATTTTTTCATGTGTCTGTTGGCTGTATGAATGTCTTCTTTTGAGAAGTGTCTGTTCATATCCTTTGCCCACTTTTTGATGGGGTTGTTTTTTTCTTGTAAATTTGTTTGAGTTCTTTGTAGGTTCTGGATATTAGCCCTTTGTCAGATGAGTAGTTTACAAAAATTTTCTCCCATACTGTAGGTTGCCTGTTCACTCTGATAGTAGTTTCTTTTGCTGTGCAGAAGCTCTTTAGCTTCATTAGATCCCAATTGTCAATTTCGGTTTTTGTTGCCGTTGCTTTTGGTGTTTAGACATGAGGTCCTTGCCCATGCCTATGTCCTGAATGGTATTACCTAGGTTTTCTTCTAGGGTTTTTATGGTTTCAGGTCTAACATTTAAGTCTCTAACCCATCTTGAATTAATTTTCATGTAAGGAGTAAGGAAGGGATCCAGTTTCAACTTTCTACTGATGGCCAGCCAATTTTCCCAGCACCTTTTATTAAATAGGGAATCCTTTCCCCATTTCTTGTTTTTGTGAGGTTTGTCAAAGATCAGATGGCTGTAGATGTGTGGTATTATTTCTGAGGGCTCTGTTCTGTTCCATTGGTCTATATGTCTGTTTTGGAACCAGTACCATGCTGTTTTGGTTACTGTAGCCTTGTAGTATAGTTAGAACTGATAGAGATGAAAACCATGACACAATAACTACGTGACAAATGCACAAGCTTCAGTAACCAACTCAAACAACTGGAAGAAGGAGTATCAGTGATTGAAGATCAAATGAATGAATGAAGCGAGAAGAGAAGTTTAGAGAAAAAAGAGTTAAAAGAAATGAACAAAGCCTGCAAGAAATATGGAATTATGTGAAAAGCCCAAGTCTACATCTGATTGGTTTGCCTGAAAGTGACGGGGAAAATGGAACCAAATTGGAAAACACACTGCAGGATATCATCCAGGAGAACCTCCCCAACTCTCCCCAAGGCAGGCCAACATTCAAATTCAGGAAATACAGAGAATGCCACAAAGATACTAGTCGAGAAGAGCAACTCCAAGAAACATAATTGTCAGATTCACCAAAGTTGAAATGAAGGAAAAAATGTTAAGGGCAGCCAGAGAGAAAGGTCGGGTTACCCACAAAGGGAAGCCCATCAGACTAACAGCGGATCTCTCAGCAGAAACTCTACAAGCCAGAAGAGAGTAGGAGCCATTATTCAATATTCTTAAAGAAAAGAATTTTCAACCCAGATTTTCGTATCCAGCCAAACTAAGTTTCATAAGTGAAGGAGAAATAAAATCCTTTACACATAAGCAAATGCTTAAAGATTTTGTCACCACCAGGCCTGCCCAACAAGAGATCCTGAAGGAAGCATTAAACATGGAAAGGAACAACTGGTACCAGCCCTTGCAAAAACATGTCAAAATGTAAAGTCCATCAATGCTAGGAAGAAATGGCATCAACTAATGAGCAAAATAACCAGCTAATATCATAATGACAGGATCAAGTTCACACATAACAATATTAACCTTAAATGTAAATGGACTAAATGGTCCAATTAAAAGACACAGACTGGCAAATTGGATAAAGAGTCAAGACCCATCAGTTTGCTGTATTCCCAGGAGATGCATCTCACATGCAGAGACACACATAGGCTCAAAATAAAGGGATGGAGGAAGATCTACCAAGCAAATGGAAAACAAAAAAAAGCAGGGGTTGCAATCCTAGTCTCTGATAAAACAGACTTGAAACCATCAAAGATCAAAAGAGACAAAGAAGGCCATTACATTGTGGTAAAGGGATCAATTCATCAGGAAGAGCTAACTATCCTAAATATATATGCATCCAATACAGGAACACTCAGATTCATAAAGCAAGTCCTTAGAGATTTACAAAGAGACTTAGACTCCCATACAATAATAATGGGAGATTTTAACACCTCATTGTCAACATTAGATAGAACAACGAGACAGAAAGTTAACAAGGATATCCAGGAATTGAACTCAACTCTACACCAAGCGGATCTAATAGACATCTACAGAACTCTCCACCCCAAATCAACAGAATATACATTCTTCTCAGCACCACATCATGCTTATTCCAAAATTGACCACATAGTTGGAAGTAAAGCACACCTCAGCAAGTGTAAAAGAACAGAAATTATAACAAACTGTCTCTCAGACCACAGTGCAATCAAACTAGAACTCAGGACTAAGAAACTCAATCAAAACCGCTCAACTACATGGAAACTGAACAACCTGCTCCTGAATGACTACTGGGTACATAATGAAATGAAGGCAGAAATAAAGATGTTCTTTGAAACCAATGAGAACAAAGATACAACATACCAGAATCTCTGGGACACATTTAAAGCAGTGTGTAGAGGGAAATTTATAGCACTAAAAGCCCACAAGAGAAAGCAGGAAAGATCTAAAATTGACACCCTAACATCACAATTAAAAGAACTAGAGAAGCAAGAGCAAACACATTCAAAAGCTAGCAGAAGGCAAGAAATAACTAAGATCAGAGCAGAACTGAAGGAGATAGAAACACAAAAAACCCTCCAAAAATCAATGAATCCAGGAGCTGGTTTTCTGAAAAGGTCAACAAAATTGATAGACCACTAGCAAGACTAAGAAAGAAGAAAAGAGAGAAGAATCAAATCGACGCAATAGAAAATGATAAAAGGGATATCACCACCGACCCCACAGAAATACAAACTACCATCAAAGAATACTGTAAACACCTCTATGCAAATAAACTAGAAAACCTAGAAGAAATGGATAATTTCCTGGACACTTACACTCTCCCAAGACTAAACCAGGAGGAAGTTGAATCCCTGAATAAACCAATAGCAGGCTCTGAAATTGAGGCAATAATTAATAGCCTACTAACCAAAAAAAGTCCAGGACCAGATGGATTCACAGTCGAATTCTACCAGAGGTACAAGGAGTAGTTGGTACCATTCCTTCTGAAACTATTCCAATCAATAGAAAAAGAGGGAATCCTCCCTAACTCATTTTATGAGGCCAACATCATCCTGATACCAAAGCCTGGCAGAGACACAACAAATAAAAAGAATTTTAGACCAATATCCCTGATGAACATCGATGCAAAAATCCTCAACAAAATACTGGCAAACCTAATCCAGCAGCACATCAAAAAGTTTATCCACCATGATGAAGTGGGCTTCATCCCTGGGATGCAAGGCTGGTTCAACATATGCAAATCAATAAGCGTAATCCAGCATATAAACAGAACCAAAGACAAAAACCACATGATTATCTCAATAGATGCAGAAAAGGCGTTTGACAAAATTCAACAGCCCTTCATGCTAAAAACTCTCAATAAAGTCAGTATTGATGGAACGTATCTCAAAATAATAAGAGCTATTTATGACAAACCCACAGCCAATATCATACTGAATGGGCAAAAACTGGAAGCATTCCCTTTGAAAACTGGCACAAGACAGGGATGCCCTCTCTCACCATTCCTATTCAACATAGTGTTGGAAGTTCTGGCTAGGGCAATCAGGCAAGAGAAAGAAATCAAGGGTATTCAGTTACGAAAAGAAGAAGTCAACTTGTCCCTGTTTGCAGATGACATGATTGTATATTTAGAAAACCCTATCGTCTCAGCCCAAAATTTCCTTAAACTGATAAGCAGCTTCAGCAAAGTCTCAGGATACAAAATCAATGTGCAAAAATCACAAGCATTCTTATACACCAATGACAGACAAACAGAGAGCCAAATCATGAGTGAACTCCCATTCACAATAGCTTCAAAGAGAATAAAATACCTAGGAATCCAACTGACAAGGGATGTGAAGGACCTCTTCAAGGAGAACTACAAACCACTGCTCAGTGAAGTAAAAGAGGACACAAACAAATGGAAGAACATACTATGCTCATGGATAGGAAGAAGCAATATTGTGAAAATGGTCATACTGCCCAAGGTAATTTATAGATTCAATGCCATCCCCATTAAGCTACCAATGACTTTCTTCACAGAATTGGAAAAATCTGCTTTAAAGTTCATACAGAACCAAAAAAGAGCCCTCATTGCCAAGACAATCCTAAGCCAAAAGAACAAAGCTGAAGGCATCACGCTACCTGACTTCAAACTATACTAAACAGCACACCTCTAAATAACATGTAGATCAAAAACAGATCTCAATAAGGATTTTAGATGTTTTGAAAAATACGAAGTTACAAATAAAACATCAAAATATGTGGGATGTAGAAAAATAGTGTGTAGAGGAAAATGTTTAGCATTAAACGCATATATTAGAAAGAAAAAAATCTAAAATCAACCTGAGCTGTCACCTTAGGAAACTAGAGAAAGAAAAGTGATTTAAGCCTAAAGCAAGCAGAATAAAAGAAAGCTTAAAAATGAGAGTGTAAATCAATGACATTGAAAACAGGAAAATAATAGAGAAAATCAATGAAAACAAAAGTTGTTCTCTGAGCAGATCAATAAAATTGATATACTTTTAGCCAGGATAACCAAGAAAAGAGAGAAGACAAAAATTACCAATATTAGAAATGAAAGAAGGGTCACCACTACTGATCTATGCACATTAAAAGAATAACAAGGGGTACTATGAACAACTCTAAGCCCACAAATTTGATAACTGAAATGAAATAGATCAATTCCTTGAAAGACAGCCTGCCAAAACTCACACAAGCAGAAATAGAAAACCTGAAAAGCCCTTTATCTGTTAGATATACTGAACCAATAATTAACAACTTTCCAAAAAAGAAAACACAAGGCTTAGATGATTTCACTGATAAATTTACCAAACATTTAAAGGGGAAAAAATAGCCATTCTCCACCATCTCTTCCAGAAAATAGAAGCAGAGAGAACTCTTTTTAAACTTGTTCTCTTGGGTCAGAATTACTCTAATAGTAAAACCAGGTAAAGGTATTACAAGAAATGAAAACTAAAAACCGATATCTCCCATGAATATAATTACAAAAATCCTCAACACAACACTAATAAGTCAAATCTAACAATGGATAAAAAGAATGCCACACAAGACATGGGATTTGTTCTAGGTATATATAGCTCTTTCAAAATTCAAAAATCAGTCAGTGAATCCACCACATCCACAGGCAAAAGAAGAAAAATAAGATAATTATATCAATTGATGCAGAAATAACATTTGACAAAAATCTAATATGTGTTCATGATAATTTTTAAAAACTGTCAGAAAACTAGTAGCAGAGGAAACTTCCTCAACTTGATAAAGAACATCTATAAAAACCTGTAACTAACATCATACTTAAGGACATCCTCTCTTACCACTCTTATTCAATGTTGACTGGAAACACTAGTGAGTGGACAGGAAAACATAAAAGTTATTAAGATTTTAAAAGAAATAAAACTAATTTGATTTATAGACATCATGACTTTCTACCTAGAAAATCCCAAAGAATCTACAAAAAACTCTTGAAACTAATCAGAGTACACAAAATCACCAAAGCAGAAGATCTGCAACAACTGCTCTCGAGAAAAAGCTAGGGAGCTGTCAGTGTAGTGATCAGGCATCTCCAGAGACCAAGGCAAAGGCAGGCTGTAAGAAATTGCCCCTTTTCCGTACGTTGGTTGCAGACATTATGGAAACCTGAAATCTAGTTGCGACATGTCACGCTTGCTTTTTCTTGTACCTTCCTCTGATATTTTGGTGGGGGTGGGGGCAGATTTGAGAGAGGTAAATTACTTGAAGAAGATGATGCTCACCAGAATGAGGGAATGCTTGATGTGGAACATAAATCAAATTTGATCATTAACTGCCATTGTCATTATCAACAGATCAAGAGAGAAAAAATAGAAATTGTGATTACAGGATTGCTGAGCTGGGCTTTCTCCAATAATAACATGACCAAAATAAAATAAAAGAAGTCCTTTTGGCCTCTGACATCACATCCTGGAGTAGATGATTTACCAGTTGGTCATCTGCTGTGCTGCAAGAATGAATGTAGCTACCGTGGATATGTACTTTCCTATCAGCAAGGATAGGCCCCGGCTGCTAGTATTATTTCTAAGATTTCTTCTTAGAAACCTAAGCTAAAATATGCGAACCTCTGTATTATACCTTAAAAAGCAGTATTTCATAAAGTCATATTTTAGTTTGTTAATTCATTAAATGATAGAATACAAATGGCTATTTTGGCACTTATAGTTAACTAGAAACTTTTCAATGAAACTAATTGTTTTATATTATCTAAATGTTAAATATAATTATTTTCTTCATTTCCTTTAAACATTTTCTTGAGGGTAATTTTTGGTCTTATATGTCAATATTCTAAATTATTATGGCATTGTACTTTGTCACTTAAAAGAAAACGAACTGATGCACCACAAAAGCCAAGTATTAAACTTGTATTTTATCAAAGGCCTTGTAAATATAGTAGTGTAAGCAGTAGAGCTCTGTAAAGACCCCATCTGGGACTTATAAATGGATATACAAAGTACCTATTATAGGTTTTGTTCAAATCTATGGCAATACATTGTATAATTGCACCAATACTGATTTACTTTGAGAACCCAAAATGGATTATGAACACCATGAAAGATGGCCCAGGTTTAACAGGATGTTCCTGGACAAGTCAGGAGCACAGTCTAAGGTACAGGGGCTGGTCCTCAGTTGCAGCGGACTTTTTTTTTTTTTTTTTTTCTTTTTTTTAGACAAAGTCTCGCTCTTGTCGCCCAGGCTGGAGTGCAGTGGCGTGATCTCGGCTCACTGCAACCTCTGCCTCCCGGGTTCAAGCAATTCTCCTGCCTCAGCCTCCTGAGTAGCTGGCATTACAGGTGCATGCCACCATGCTGGCTAATTTTTGTACTTTTAATAGAGTCGGGGTTTCTCCATGTTGGCCAGACTAGTCCCAAACTCTTGACCTCAGGTGATCCACCTGCCTCAGCCTCCCAAAATGCTGGCATGAGCCACTGTGCCCGGCCACAGCTGACTTTTCCTTGGCACATGAGTCTCATTCCTCTGTGCTCTGACTCTAATCCATTCTAGGCAAAAATTAAATCAGTGAAAGGAATGATACCATCTCATAGAGAATCTCAGAATTAGAAAAGCCTGTACCATTTCTTTAAATGTAAGAGATTCTTGGTTGGCTGAATCAAAATTATATAGCAGAGTGTGTTATATGCCATAAGGATCACTGTGAATGAATAAAAACTATTTCAAGAGTTTTGAATCTTTGCTATACGTGTGTGTGTGTGCATGAGTTCTTACTTGTATGAATTCAGTAATACATAAAATGCCCAGGTGATATGTGATGTGATTAGGTTAGAAAAACACCTCATGCTAATGGCCCCAGTGCCATTAGCAACTTATGGCCTAGATTTGATGAAGAAATACGCTTCTCTCATTTTAACAGTGGTATCATACAGAGAGTTATTTATATGCATGCTCTGGATAAAAAGCTCAGCACAACTCCAGTTTTAAAATAGATAATTAAAAATCTGTATATTTCAAACAAGATTTCCAGATAGCTGTTGGAGGGTGGGAGATACTGTTAAGATATGTGTACATATATATCAACCTCAAATGTAAATTCATTTAAATTCTTCATTGATAGCAAACCAAAAAGAATTATTTCTAAACAGAACTTAGAAGTTACTTTAATTTTAGTGTAATAACAACATCATAACATCATAAATCTTAGCTGAGAAGCAGCTGTTGGTTTTTTTCAATCCATTAGTTATGGTATTTCAAGCTTCCATAAAAGTACTGAATCTAGATCTTTAAAGATGAATTTTTCTAGCTCATATCTTTAGGTTACTAAAGCAGACATGATTACTGCAGGAACAAATGTTTTGTGTGTTTATTTCTTTTTTATTGCTAATGGTTTATATGCTAATAATAAAATGTATATTATGTCTACTAAATACCTGGAAACAACAGAATTTACTTGCCTGTTTCTTAGCTTTACTGGGAATTCCTTAAAGTATAATTTGACATTAAGTTCCTGTAAAGGTAATAAATTTAATCTGAATATCTCATTCAAACTTTTGCAGGTAGGGGATGCTTATTCTTGTATAAATATTGACTCAAAATGCTCTTAATAAATGCCGTTTCTCCAATTCAAGAGAAAAAATGATGATGGTGGTTAATATTTAACCACCATTAACATACACCTATTAAACATTCCATTGCAGAATAGTGGTTTGTTTTATGGAAGGACAGTAATCAAAGCAAGTTAAGACAGTTTTCTATAGTCAAATGTACTGACTTCTCATTGTGCTATATTCCTTTTCATGTGTGGACACATGGAGAAATATTTCTTTTTCCACCAATCTGAAACTTTGCAGGTTGGCTCAAACCGACTCCATATACAGTGCAAAGATTACATGGTTATATTTATAACACCAACAGACATATTTGAAATCAGAGTATAACTGATATTTAAATTATATGACATTGGCTGTGTATGTTACTGAAAATAAATTACAACCAATCTTCATTTTTTGTTTTAAATTTCTAATGATGGATATGCCTTTATATGTCTAATATAAACATTTCCATTTAGAGATAACATAGATGAGATAAATGGCTCTCTATTGATGTTGCCCTGAGAAACCTAGGGCCATCTGAATCCTTTTTAATTGGGTAAATGTAGGCTTTTTGTTGAGGTTATCATGTACCTTTATGCAAGTAAATCGAAGTCCTAAATATTGCTTATTAAAATAGTGGAACACTGAATATCATGCTTTTGAGCCCGGTCTCAATCTTGTATTCTTAGAGAAGGGAGCACTTGTTTTAAAGAATTGAAGTATTCTGTATTACTCCTCTTAAAATGTTACTATTTGGAAGAGCTAAAGACCTAAATTCTAATCCTAGCTTTGCTACAGAAAAACTCTGAGGATTTAGGCAACTAAAATCTTTGACCCTCATGTTCCTTGCCTGTGAATTATGGTGCAAAATAGACCACTTCTAAATGTGCGTCTAGCTCTCACTGATCTCTAAGGGGTATTAAACACACAATGTGTTCTTGATTTTCTCATTGGAACAGGTGGATGATATTGCCAAGCACTTGGTGTTTGGGGCCAAATGATCAAGAGACCAGTCAAGGTTTAGAACAAAATTTTAAGGAAATTTCCTGGGAAGCAGAAGACAGATAAGGTAATAATTTTGTTTGCTCAGAATAGTGTACTTTTTTGGCAGTCATAAAAAATTCTATTTATTCAATAAAGAAAAAATATAAATATATATATATGATTGTAGGACTTCAAATATGGTTCACTAAAAACTTGGTGTACCAAACACAATCAGGCTCTTATTCACCCCCAGAAGTCCCAGCCTTGAAGCCCTTTCATGCAGTTGTGGCTTTGTTGAGTGATGAAATAACTGGGAATATAGCACATAGTAGTTGATAAAAAATTTATCCCTATGTTAGAAAAAAGAAAGTCAGCATAGATATTGTCATTCTCTAGAGAAATGCAACCCTAGTTTAATATTCGTTTTGTGTCCAATGAGTATTATAATGCATAGTGGTATAATAGAACATAGAAAATAATATACCTAATGTAAATGACGAGTTAATGGGTGCAGCACACCAATATGGCACACGTATACATATGTAACAAACCTGCACGTTGTGCACATGTACCTTAGAACTTAAAGTATAATTAAAGAAAAAGAACATAGAAAATGAAAAGTCACTTTGACATGTTTAACATGTGGAACCTTGAGGAACTTTGTAGATAGATACCCTTATAAGACTGTAGCACTCTAAACAGGGCTATCAAAATGTCCACCCACATGATACTTGCTTTAATGAAAAGCTCAGTACCAGTTTCAGACAATTTAAAAATCTTAGCCTTTATTATATTGAAATTAAGTCAAATTATTTTTCCATTATGATCCCTTTTGAAATAAGCTTTCACACATTTCTAATGCTTTCTTCAGAACAGCTCATATAAATTAATTTTTTTAAAAAAAATTCTTTCATTTCAATTTAATCTATTAATACTTTAGATCTCATTCTCAGGTAAAAATTACTTTATTGCACGTAAAGTAATTGCAAATAGCATATAGTTCACAATTTTTTTCCAAATTAAGCTTGAGCCTGTATAAAAATATTTTTAAATGCCCAACAATATTCAGATATTTTTGCCATGTTTCTGTTTTCATAGGAAGAGATAATATGTTTCATAAAACTACATATCTAAAAGGATAATCTGATTTGTAAAATTATAAATTTTAGTTTTCAGCCAAAACCACCCTGAACGTGAACTTATCAGAATCTTGTCTGAGTAACTGCAACCCCTCCGCCAACCTTAAAAAACACACCACAGCCCCACTCTCCACCAGTGTGGCCAAACCAAGGGAAACAAGAAGCAGGAACATAGCTACACAGGTCAGAGCCAAATACGAAGAGTAAAAATAGTACCTTGAGCTTTCAGAACCACAAATTTTCAAAGTGAGCCAGAGGGCAGAGCAGCAGCTACATTTTCAAACAGAAGTAACTACATCTTTCTAATCAACTGCCGTGTTATGGAACATAAACTGCAGGAAATGATGTCTTAATGTCCTTTTCTGTATCAGATAAGCAGGAGGAGGTATCAGTGGTGTGCTTTACTTAGTGAGTGAAGCTTAATAAATATATTCAATAAATATCTTCCACTTATGTCCTTTAATGCAGTAGAATGCTTTTCAAAAACCATTCAATTTCTGTGTACGTTGACCAGAAAGTGTTCTACATAAAAAAACTGTATTTTGCTTGGGTTTTGAGATGAATGTTTCATGAGATAGCTGTCTATGTATGAAAATTATTTAAATATGAGGAAAATGTGATATTCATCCTGTATTTCTCTGAAGCAGGATTTTTCAACCTTGATACAAGGTTGACATTTGGGACCAGATAATTATATGTTTTTTGGGGGTTGTCCTATACATCGTAGGATGTTTAGCAGCATTTATGGCCTCTACCCACTAGATGTCATTAGCACCTCCACCCTCAGATGTAACAACCACAATGTCTCCAAATGTTGCCAAATATCCCCTGGCAGAAAATCATCCCTGGTTGAGAACCACTATTTAAGGAAGCAAGATAGCATAAGCTTGGTCAAGATTACATGTTGGTGTTTTGTCAGTACAATTTAGAAAATAAAATCCAGCAAATAGCGTGGTCTTCACAAAGCAATTTTACTGTTTCTTAATTATTGAAACTTTTTCTTATTTTTGTTCTTCTTCTTAAATGGATTAGTTGTCCTGGGTGGATTAGTAAATAGTTTTAATTAGTTGAATAAATTTGTTATGAGAGCTAAAATTCCTGACATACCATTGCCCTGACATACCAGCAAAATGATAATGATGATATTCAATTAAACATATCAAATAAAAGCCTGCAAAATTCAACAGACTGAAGTCCATATTCTGGAATTTGACAGAAAAAAAATTGTGGAGGTTATAATTTTTTGACAAAGAGGCCCCTAAGTACACTTGCAATCAATGGCTACATGCATAGTTCAAAATGTCATCTTTATTACTTCTGTTTAAATTTGTTTCTAGAATAGTCTCCAAGAATGTAGCTTTTTCACTTTGGAAACTCTTACTCAGACAGATCTCCAGTAAAGCATGGTAATGTAGTAGCTTAAGAACAAGTTCCTCCTTCTATCTGCCCTTCTTTCTCCCTTATATGTGAGGAAAGTGGAATTTCACAAGATGACTCTATTCAAGAGTCTTGATAAAAGTCACCTTTACGAATGTTTTACACTGTTTTGGGAAGTGTAAATTAGTTCAACCATTGTGAAAGACAGTGTGGCAATTCCTCGAAGATATAGAATGAGAAATACCATTTGGCCCAGCAATCCCATTACTGGGTATATACCCAAAAGAATATAAGTCATTCTGTTATAAAAATACATGCCCACATATGTTCACTGCAGCACTATTCACAATAGCAAAAACATGAAATCAACCCAAACACCCATCAATGATAGACTGGATAAAGAAAATGTGGTACATATACACCATGGAATACTATGCAGCCATAAAAAGGAATGAGATCATGTCCTTTGCAGGAACATGGATGGAACTGGAAGCCATTATCTTCAGGAAGCTAACAAAGGAACAGAAAACCAAACACCACATGTTCTCACTTATAAGTGGCAGTTGAACAATCAGAACAGATGGACACAGGGAGGGGAACAACACACCCTGGGGCCTGTTGAGGGTTGGGGGAGGGAGAACATCAAGATGAATAGCTAATGCATGTGAGGCTTAATACTTAGGTGATGGGTTGATAGGTACAGCAAACCACCATGGCACATGTTTACCTATGTAACAAACCTGCACATGCTGCACATGTATCCTGGAACTTAAAATTTTAAAAAGTCACCTTTATGGGTTTTGTTTTTGTTTTACTTTTGCTTTTGGTTTTCCAGTCAGGGGAATATTGATAATTGCTAAACATTAGGAGGTGGTAAGAATGCAGTAAAAAAAACTTTGACATTGTTTAGAAAGACTTCTGAAAACGAACATATTGAAAATATTGCATATGTGGGCCAGGCGCAGCGGCTCACACCTGTAATCCCAGCACTTTGGGAGACTGAGGTGGGTGGATCACCTGAGGTCAGGAGTTTGGGACCAGCCTGACCAACATAGTGAAATCTCGTCTCTACTAAAAATACAAAAATTAGCCAGGCATGGTGGTGGGTGCCTGTAA
This sequence comes from Macaca nemestrina, assembly GCF_043159975.1. Taxonomy (NCBI): domain Eukaryota; kingdom Metazoa; phylum Chordata; class Mammalia; order Primates; family Cercopithecidae; genus Macaca; species Macaca nemestrina. The sequence continues at coordinate 76,766,115 of NC_092135.1, read as the reverse complement.
CCCCAGCTACTCAGGAGGCTGAGGCAGGAGAATCACTTGAACCTGGGAGAAGCAGGTTGCAGCGAGTGGAATTTGTGTCACTGCACCCCAGCCTAGGCAACAGAATGAGACTCCATAGAAAAAAGGAAGGGAGGGAAGGAGGGAGGGAAGGAGAGAGGAGGGAGAGATAGAGAGAGAGAAAAGAGAGACAGAAGAAAGGAAAGGGAAGGGAAGGGAGGAAGGAAGGAAGAGAGAGAGAAAGAAAGAAAGAAGGAAAAAAGAAAGAAAAAGAAAGAGAAAAGAAAGAAAGAGAGGAAGGAAGGAAGGAAGGAAGGAAGGAAGGAAGGAAGGAAGGAAAAGAAAGAGAAAGAAAGAAGAAAGAATATATTGCTCATGTGTATCTTATATTAGCAACTTCAAATTTCCTTTACCTTTTAGTATGAGGCAAAATTCTAAGATTCCTAGAAAGTGTTAGACCTGTCAACTTCCAGGAAGGATGAGATCTGCTTCCACACTGCACACTGTCCAGAAGGTTAGGACTATGTGTCACTTGGTTCAAAGATGACTTCTAAGTGGTACCTGGAGATACTGAAGTAGACCATGTGGTTTTGTCTTTATTTTCAGAAGAATATATTGTGTTTCCTAACTCTATGTTTTTCTATATTATCCACAGAAAAAAAGCATGACTCTTTCTGATTCTAGGAAGTACTTCTGTCCTAAGAGTAATAAAGTAGGAAAGATCTGTTGTTCCACCAACAGTAGTTTCAGCTAAATTCTTATATTTGAGGCCATGTTCTCAGGTACACAATACATCAATGAAAGAAATACTTATTCACAAGACAATGTGCACCCTTTTGTCTTTTTTTTTTTTTTTGAGACGGAGTCTCACGCTGTTGCCCAGGCTGGAGTGCAGTGGCGCGATCTCGGCTCACTGCAAGCTCCGCCTCCTGGGTTCACGCCATTCTCCTGCCTCAGCCTCCTGAGTAGCTAGGACTACAGGCGCCCGCCACCCCGCCCGGCTAACTTTTTGTATTTTTAGTAGAGACGGGGTTTCACTGTGGTCTCGATCTCCTGACCTTGTGATCCGCCCGCCTCGGCCTCCCAAAGTGCTGGGATTACAGGCTTGAGCCACCGCGCCCGGCCCCTTTTGTCTTAAAGAAAGAAACATGTGGCACATTTCAGACAGAAACTAAACACAAACAAAAGTTTTTGCACAAAAATACAACAGAGGAAAAAAAGTATTAGAAGTATGAAAAAAGTATTAGAATTATGAAAAAAGTACTAGCAAGGACCAGTTGTCCACTTAGGTAAAGGGGCAGGAACTAAAACTCTTTTGTGGAGGTTATCCCATTTCTAAGTATAAATATTCATATGTGGAAATATCCATAACCCATGTGGATATTACATATTTTATTGTCCTTTCTACTTTTAGAGCTATTACTGTAAAATTGTAATTACATTAGACATCTAATGTGCAGATATAACCTTAATGAATAACCCAAAGTTCTCATTCCTTGTTTCTCTTAGGTGCAGATTTTAATCTCATCCTAGAAGGCTAGAATATGAAAACCAATGATTTACTCAGGGAATGAGCCTGGCCTACCACCCAGGAGCCAAATTTAAAGTTATTGTTGTATTTCCCTCATTCTCTTCTTATTGTGGAATACACCCTAATTATCCCGAAGTACTTATTTTATTATGGTAAAAAAAATGGGTCAGAGTACATACCTATTAGAATGACTAAAATCCAAAGCACTGACAAAGCCAAATGCTGGTGAGGATGTGAAGCACCAGGAACTCTCACTCACTGCTGGTGGGAAAGCAAAACGGAACAGCCACTTTGAAAGACAGTTTGGCAGTTTCTTACAAAACTGAACTTACTCTTTATTTTTTTAAATTTATTTTATTATACTTTAAGTTCTAGGGTACATGTGCACAACGTGCAGGTTTGTGTACATGTGCCATGTTGGTGTGCTGCACCCATTAACTCATCATTTACATTAGGTATATCTCCTAATGCTATCCCTCCCCTCTCCCCTCTGCCCACAATAGGCCCCAGTGTGTGATGTTCCCCTTCCTGTGTCCAAGTGATCTCATTGTTCAATTCCCACCTATCAGTGAGAACATGCGGTGTTTGGTTTTCTGTTCTTGCGATAGTTTGCTGAGAATGATGATTTCCAGCTTCATCCACATCCCTACAAAGGACACAAACTCATCGTTTTTTATGGCTGCATAGTATTCCATGGTGTATATATGCCACATTTTCTTAATCCAGTCTGTCACCGATGGACATTTGGGTTGATTCCAAGTCTTTGCTATCGCAAATAGTGCCACAATAAACATACGTGTACATGTGTCTTTATAGCAGCATGATTTATCATCCTTTGGGTATATACCCAGTAATGGGATGGCTGGGTCAAATGGTATTTCTAGTTCTAGATCCTTGGGGAATCGTCACAGTTTTCCACAATGGTTGAACTAGTTTACAGTCCCGCCAACAGGGTAAAAGTGTTCCTATTTCTCCACATCCTCTCCAGCACCTGTTGTTTCCTGACTTTTTAATGATTGCATTCTGGCCGGGCGCAGTGGCTCAAGCCTGTAATCCCAGCACTTTGGGAGGCCAAGACGGGCGGATCACGAGGTCAGGAGATCAAGACCATCCTGGCTAACCCGGTGAAACCCCGTCTCTACTAAAAAATACAAAAAACTAGCCAGGCGAGGTGGCGGGCGCCTGTAGTCCCAGCTACTCGGGAGGCTGAGGCAGGAGAATGGCATGAACCCAGGAGGCGGAGCTTGCAGTGAGCTCAGATCCGGCCACTGCACTCCAGCCTGGGTGACAGAGTGAGACTCCGTCTCAAAAAAAAAAAAAAAAAAAAATGATTGCCATTCTAACTGGTGTGAGATGGTATCTCATTGTGGTTTTTGATTTGCATTTCTCTGATGGCGAGTGATGATGAGCATTTTTTCATGTGTCTGTTGGCTGTATGAATGTCTTCTTTTGAGAAGTGTCTGTTCATATCCTTTGCCCACTTTTCGATGGGCTTGTTTTTTTCCTGTAAATTTGTTTGAGTTCTTGGTAGGTTCTGGATATTAGCCCTTTGTCAGATGAATGGATTGCAAAAATTTTCTCCCATTCTGTAGGTTGCCTGTTCACTCTGATGGTAGTTTCTTTTGCTGTGCAGAAGTTCTTTAGTTTAATTAGATCCCATTTGTCAATTTGGGCTTTTGTTGCCATTGCTTTTGGTGTTTTAGACACAAAGTCCTTGCCCATGCCTATGTCCTGAATGGAATTACATAGGTTTTCTTCTAGGGTTTTTATGGTTTTAGGTCTAACGTTTAAGTATCTAATCCATCCTGAATTAATTTTCGTATAAGAAGTAAGGAAAGGATCCGGTTTCAGCTTTCTACTTATGGCTAGCCAATTCTCCCAGCACCATTTATTAAATAGGGAATCCTTTCCCCATTTCTTGCTTTTGTGAGGTTTGTCAAAGATCAGATGGCTGTAGATGTATGGTATTATTTCTGAGGGCTCTGTTCTGTTCCATTGGTCTATATGTCTGTTTTGGTAGCAGTACCATGCTGTTTTAGTTACTGTAGCCTTGTAGTATAGTTTGAAGTCAGGTAGCATGATGCCTCCAGCTTTGTTCTTTTGGCTTAGGATTGTCTAGGCAATGCGGGCTCTTTTTTGGTTCTGTATGAACTTTAAAGCAGATTTTCCAATTCTGTGAAGAAAGTCATTGGTAGCTTAATGGGGATGGCATGGAATCTGTAAATTACCTTGGGCAATATGGCCATTTTCACAATATTGATTCTTCCTATCCATGAGCATGGTATGTTCTTCCATTTGTTTGTGTCCTCTTTTACTTCACTGAGCAGTGGTTTGTAGTTCTCCTTGAAGAGGTCCTTCACATCCCTTGTCAGTTGGATTCCTAGGTATTTTATTCTCTTTGAAGCTATTGTGAATGGGAGTTCACTCATGATTTGGCTCTCTGTTTGTCTGTCATTGGTGTATAAGAATGCTTGTGATTTTTGCACATTGATTTTGTATCCTGAGACGTTGCTGAAGTTGCTTATCAGCTTAAGGAGATTTTGGGCTGAGATGATAGGGTTTTCTAAATATACAATCATGTCATCTGCAAACAAGGACAAGTTGACTTCTTCTTTTCGTAACTGAATACCCTTGATTTCTTTCTCTTGCCTGATTGCCCTAGCCAGAACTTCCAACACTACGTTGAATAGGAGTGGTGAGAGAGGGCATCCCTGTCTTGTGCCAGTTTTCAAAGGAAATGCTTCCAGTATTCTCTGATAGTAGTTTATATTTCTGTGGGGTCGGTGGTGATATCCCCATTAATATTTTTTATTGCGTCTATTTGATTCTTCTCTCTTTTCTTCTTTCTTAGTCTTGCTAGCAGTCTATCAATTTTGTTGATCTTTTCAAAACAAACCAGCTCCTGGATTCATTGATTTTTTGAAGGGTTTTTGTATTTCTAGCTCCTTCAGGTCTGCTCTGATCTTAGTTATTTCTTGCCTTCTGCTAGCTTTTGAATGTTTTTGCTCTTGCTTCTCTAGTTCTTTTAATTGTGATGTTAGGGTGTCAATTTTAGATCTTTCCTGCTTTCTCTTGTGGGCTTTTAGTGCTATAAATTTCCCTCTACACACTGCTTTAAATGTGTCCCAGAGATTCTGGTATGTTGTATCTTTGTTCTCATTGGTTTCAAAGAACATCTTTATTTCTGCCTTCATTTCATTATGTACCCAGTAGTCATTCAGGAGCAGGTTGTTCAGTTTCCATGTCATTGAGTGGTTTTGATTGAGTTTCTTGGTTCTGAGTTCTAGTTTGAGTGCACTGTGGTCTGAGAGATATAATTTCTGTCCTTTTACATTTGCTGAGGAGTGCTTTACTTCAACTGTGTCATCAATTTTGGAATAAGTGCAATGTGGTGCTGAGAAGAATGTACATTCTGTTGATTTGTGGTGGAGTGTTCTGTAGATGTCTATTAGGTCCTCTTAGTGCAGAGTTGAGTTCAATTCCTGGATATCCTTGTTAACTTTCTGTCTCATTGTTCTGTCTCATGTTGACATTATTATTGTGTGGGAGTCTAAGTCTCTTTGTAAGTCTCTAAGGACTTGCTTTGTGAATCTGGGTGCTCCTGTATTGGGTGCATATATATTTAGGAAGGTTAGCTCTTCTTGTTGAATTGATCCCTTTACCATTATGTAATGGCCTTCTTTGTCTCTTTTGATCTTTGTTGGTTTAAAGTCTGTTTTATCAGAGACTAGGATTGCAACCCCTGCCTTTTTTTGTTTTCCATTTGCTTGGTAGATCTCCCTCCATCCCTTTATTTTGAGCCTATGTGTGTCTCTGCATGTGAGATGGGTCTCCTGAATACAGCAAACTGATAGGTCTTGACTCTTTATCCAATTTGCCATTCTGTGTCTTTTAATTGGAGCATTTAGCCCATTTACATTTAGAGTTAATACTGTTATGTGTGGATTTGATCCTGTCATTATGATATTAGCTGGTTATTTTGCTCGTTAGTTGATACCGTTTCTTCCTAGCTTTGATGGTCTTTACAATTTGGCATGTTTTTGCAGTGGCTGCTACTGGTTGTTCCTTTCCATGTTTAGTGCTTCCTTCAGGAGCTCTTGTAAGGCAGGCCTGGTAGTGGCAAAATCTCTTAGCATTTGCTTGTCTGTAAAAGATTTTATTTCTCCTTCACTTATGAAACTTAGTTTGACTGGATATGAAATTCTGAAAATTCTTTTCTTTAAGAATGTTGAATATTGGCCCCCACTCTCTTCTGGCTTGTAGAGTTTCTGCTGAGAGATCCGCTGTTAGTCTGATGGGCTTCCCTTAGTGGGTAACCCGACCTTTCTCTCTGGCTGCCCTTAACATTTTTCCCTTCATTTCAACTTGGTGGATCTGACAATTACGTGTCTTGGAGTTGCTCTTCTGAAGGAGTATCTTTGTGACGTTTTCTGTATTTCCTGAATTTGAATGTTGGCCTGCTAGGCCAACCTTGCTAGGTTGGGGAAGTTCTCCTGGATAATATCCTGCAGAGTGTTTTCCAACTTGGTTCCATTCTCCCTGTCACTTTCAGACACACCAATCAGATGCAGATTTGGTCTTTTCACATAATCCCATATTTCTTGGAGGCTTGGTTCATTTCTTTTTACTCTTTTTTCTCTAAACTTCTCTTCTTGCTTCATTTCATTCATTTGATCTTCAATCACTGATACTCCATCTTCCAGTTGTTCGAGTTGGTTACTGAAGCTTGTGTATATTTCACATAGTTCTTGTGTCATGGTTTTCATCTCTATCAGTTCATTTATGGACTTCTCTGCATTGATTGTTCTAGTTATCCATTATTCCGTTCTTTCTTCAAGGTTTTTAGTTTCTTTGCACTGGGTACGTAGTTCCTCCTTTAGCTCTGAGAAGTTTGATCAACTGAAGCCTTCTCTCAACTCATCAAAGTCATTCTCTGTACAGCTTTGTTCCATTGCTGGCAGTGAGCTGTGTTCCTTTGGAGAGGGAGATGCGCTCCAATTTTTTGAATTTCCAGCTTTTCTGCACTGCTTTTTCCCCATCTTTGTGGTTTTATCTGCCTTTGGTCTTTGATGATGGTGATGCACTGATGGGGTTTTGGTGTGGGTATCCTTTCTGTTTGTTAGTTTTCCTTCTAACAGTCAGGACCCTCAGCTGCAGGTCTGTTGGAGTTTGCTGGAAGTCCACTCCAGACCCTGTTTGCCTGGGTGTCAGCAGCGGAGGCTGCAGAAGATAGAATATTGCTGAACAGTAAGTGTTGCTGTCTGATTCTTGCTCTGGAAGCTTCGTCTCAGAGGTGTACCCAGCCGTGTGAGGTGTGAGGTATCAGACTGCACCTACTGGGGGATGTCTCCCAGTTAGGCTACTCAGGGGTCAGGGACCCACTTGAGCAGGCAGTCTGTCCGTTCTCAGATCTCAGCCTCCGTGCTGGGAGAACCACTGCTCTCTTCAAAGTTGTCAGACAGGGACATTTACATCTGCAGAGGTTTCTGCTACTTTTTGTTTATCTATGCCCTGCCCCCACGGTGGAGTCTAAAGAGGCAGGCAGGCCTCCTTGAGCTGCAGTGGGCTCCACCCAGTTCAAGCTTCCCAGTGGCTTTGTTTACCTACTTAAGCCTCAGCAATGGTGGGTGCCCTTCCCCCAGCCTCACTGCTGCCTTGCAGTTAGATCTCAGACTGCTGTGCTAGCAATGAGGGAGGCTCTGTGAGCGTGGGACCCTCTGGGCCAGGTATGGGATATAATCTCCTGGTGTGCCGTTTGCTAAGACCCTTGGTAAAGCACAGTATTAGGGTGGGAGTTACCCGATTTTCCAGGTGTTGTGTGTCTCAGTTTCCCTTGTCTAGGAAAAGGAATTCTCTTCCCCCTTGTGCTTCCCAGGTGAGGCAATGCCTTACCCTGCTTTAGCTCTCGCTGGTTGGGCTGCACCCACTGACTGGCACTGACTGTCCAACATGCCCCAGTGAGATGAACCTGGTACCTCAGTTGAAAATGCAGAAATCACCTGTCTTCTGTGTTGCTCATGCTGGGAGCTGGAGGCTGGAGCTCTTCCTATTCGGTCATCTTGGGTGCCCCCCAAACTGAACATACTCTTGTCATACAATCCAACAATTAGTTTCCTTGGTATTTACCCAAATGAGCTGAAAACTTGTGTCCACACAAAACCTGCATGTAGATGTTTATAGCAGCTTTATTCATAATGGCAAAAACTTAGAAGCAAACAAGATGTCCTTTAACAGGTGAAGGGATAAACAAACTGAGATACATACATACAATGGAATCTTAGGCAATAAGAAATATGCTACTAAGGCATAAAAAGACACTAAGGAATCTTAAATGCATATTGCTAAGTGAAAGAAGTTAATCTGAAAAGGCTACGTACTGTATGACTCCAACTACATGGTATTCTGGAAAAGAAAGTACGGAGACAATAAGAAACCAGTGATTGCCAGGGTTTAGGGAGAGAAGGAAGGGGAAGATGAACAAGTGGAGTACAGAGGATGTTTAGGGCATTGAAGCCACTGTGTATGATACTGCAGTGGTGGATATGTGTCATTAAACATCAGTTGAAACCCACCAAATGTACAAAACAATAATGAACCCTAATGTATATTATGAACTTTAGTAATAATGCATCAATATTGGCTCACCACTTATTACAAAGGCCAGCTTCTGGATGCCAGGACCTACTTTTATCTTTTTCAAAGCTTATTGTTTTTTAAACTTACATATGCTCTTATAATAGTTGTTACTCAACTAACCTCTAATGAATGTAGTCTTTGATGGGTTAATAACACAGTTGCCTCTCCCTACTCACATGTTCTACATCCATGAATTCAACTAAATGCATATCAAAAATATTCAAAAAAGAAAAACCCCAAAATAAAAAAATACAAATAAAAAATACAGCATAACTGTTTACATAGTACTTACATTGTATTTGGTATTATAAGGAATCTAGAGATGATTTAAATCATATGTGAGGATGTGCATAGGTTAAATGCAAATACTATGCTATTTTATATAAGGAACTTGAGCAGCCACATATTTTGGTATCCGCTGGGGATTAGGGGTTCCTGGAGCCAATCCCACAAGGATACTGAAGGACGAGTATACTGCAGGCATCCCCAAATCACAGTCTATCAACAGAGATGCAGGGAGACAAAGATTCACATTACAGATGATAAGTGTTCCTTCGTTTTGACAAAGAATTTGCCAAAGGTGAAACTGTTGCTAAAGTTTCCTCATTTTAAATGGAAGAGTACACATTAACACTTAGATCCAAAGTGAAGGCCTAGAGATGAGCAGTTTCTTGCTGCTGAGATATGGTAATAAGCAATTAGAAAGTCCTGTCCTCTCCAGCCTGCTCCACTCTCATTTCCTTAAAATATGATTCAGGGATTCTGAGAAAGTCGGTCACCAAAAGCTCAAATTGTCATCATATTTATCTGATAAAGTTGTTCATGTCCTTCATATATACGTTATTGAGCACATCATTAGTTTGCTAGAACTGCCATAACAATGCACTACAGACTGAGCAACTTAAACTTACTGAAATTTATTTTCTCACAGTCCTGAATACTTGAAGTTTGAAGATCAAAGTGCCAACAGAGCTCATTTCTTCTGAGGCTTCTCTCCTTCACTTCCATCTTCCTCCTGTCTCCACATGGCCTTTCCTCTGTTCCTGTTTTGTCTTAATCTCTTGTTCTTTTTTTTTTTTTTCTTTATTTTTGGAGATAGAATCTCACTCTGTCACCCAGGCTGGAGTTCAGTGTTGTGATCATGGCTCACTGCAGCCTCACTCTTCCAGGTTCAAGTGATCCTCCCACCTCAGCCTCCTGAGTAGCTGGGTCTACAGGTGAATGCCACCATGCCCAGGATTTTTTGTTTTTGTTTTTTAAGACAGACAAGATCTTGCTATGTTACCCAGGCTGGTGTTGAACTCCTGGTCTCCAGCAATCTGCCCACCTCCATCTCTCAAAGTGTTGGGATGACAGGCATGAGCCACCAGTCCTGGTCCTATTTCTTGTTCTTATAAGGACACCAGTCATATTGGGTTAGGGCCCACCCTAATGAGCTCATTTTAACTTAATCATCTCTTTAAAGACCTAATCTCAAAACACAGTCACAGTGTGAGGCACTAGGAGTTAGAATTTCAACATATGAATTTTGGAGGGTTCACATTTTAGCCCATACCAAGAGCTACTATGTGTCGATCATTTTTCTAGTCAGTGCCACAAAAAGGCAATGGGCTGGGCAAAATCAAAACAGTACCAAAAAGTCCGGAGTGGAGGATAATAGACTCGATCAGTATCTTGGGTGATGTAGGGCTCCCAAGACTTGCTGAAGATTTAAATCAGGGAAATTTTCTGAAATTTTTATCATGGAGTGCTTATTGGTCTTTGAGGTAGACTTTAGATTGGAGGCACAAACAAACGGTTAAGAGGCTAAATCCAACAGAATAAGTGAGAAATGAGGCCCTGGAAATGGCAGTAGCAATAAACAAGATTACAAAGATTCAAGCTATTTTTAGGTGGTAGAATTAAAAGAATTTATTGACATCTCAGAGGCAGGTAATAAGGAGGAGAAAACATTAAGAAAAACTCCCAGAGTTCTCACTTAGGTGATTGAATAGATTGTGATGTTATTAACTCAGATGTAAAAATCCAGAAAAAGGACACATTTATAAGGAGTTAAATCTGGGTGTTTTAAGTTTTAGATTCTCTTGGAGATACCCAGTAAGAGTGAAATGTGAGTCTGGAGCACATGAGTGATGAAAGGGGCAGATATAATCGTCTTGAAGTGATCCGAATGTGGTTGAAGCCTTGAAAGGAGATGAACTAACACCAGGAAAACACAAGAGTAAGAAGAGGTAGAACCTGATCAAGACCAGCAGGAGGAGAATAAGTCAGAACTGTATGAGTCCAGAGAGTCTGGTGCCATGGAATTCAAGTTTGGAGAGAGCTTCTAGAAAGATGAAGTACAAAACTACGTGAACTGGTGAAAGTGATGGGATGCAGAAAAATTATAATCTTGGGTGATTCTTCCTGGCTATGTTTTGTCAAAAAGCCAAGGCCAAAGGAAGACATAACCTGAGAAATAGTTCAAGTTTAGTGCTATGAACTCATTGACTTTTCAATCACTCAACACAAATAGTTTTCCTTTAAGTGAATTTATTTGAAGAGTTTCCTAACACATCACTTACTATTATGCATTATGAAAATACAATTTTTAAGCATCCACTGGATGAATAAGTGACAACCAAAAATGCTGCAAAAAAGTTTTGAAAAACCTCTGCCTATTGGATTTGGAAATAAGAAAGGCAATGGAAAACACAATGTGAGTAGTGCAAGGACAATGAGAAAAGAAGCTGAATGAGGGTTCAGAAAGAATAGGTGTCTTAGTCTATTCAGGCTGCTCTAGCAACTTACCTTACCCTGGGTAGTTTATAAACAATAGAAATTTATTGCTTACAGTTCTGAAGGCTGGGAAGTTCAAGATCAAGCCACCAGCAGATTGTATATCTAACAAGGGCACTTTTCTCATAGAAAAGGCTTTCTTGCTATGACCTCACATAGCAGAAGAACAAAAGGAGCTCTTTTAAGCCTCTTTCATAAGGGTACGAATCCCATTCATGAGGGCAAAACCCTCATAACCTAATCACTTGCCAAAGGCCCCATCTCTTAAAACCATCACCTTCAGGGTTAGATTTCAACATGAATTTGGAAGGAAACAAACATTTAGACATAGCAATAAGAAATAAAGAAATTAATACAGCAATAAACTCAGTTATAATTAAATGGGAAAACAATGTATCAAGTGGAGTGGCTGGTAAGGGGAAGAAGCTTCTAGACAGGGGAAGTGAAACATATTATGGAATAGTGTGAATAGTGTGTGTCTTGGAAGAAACAAGAGTAGAAGGATCCTGAATATTGGTCTAGCCTTGAAGAGGAATAGACCCATTTTCCCCTGACACTGGAGGAAAACAGATAAGCATAGGTATATGGTTAGAGAGTAAATGTTTAAGCCCTACTCATGATAATACTGACAAAAACAGATGTATCTTTAACTTCTCTGTTGATGTTAGAAGAGAAGCAACTCCACAGAGGAAAGACCTGAAGAGAGCAAGACCCAAAGTATGGTCACAGTGGTAAAGTGTTGAAATGGGAAAGAAGAAATGAATGCCATTTCAGATCTGCCAGGCAGGACCTTTGTGGCTAAAGGCGTAGAAAGAGCTACTTAAATAATGACAATAACCAGCAATAGCTTCTACATTGAGCATTTGTTATAAAATGTGCTATGAAAAAAAATTACTAGTATCTAAAACTATTTGTAAAAGTAAAGAATCAAATAAGAACTTACAAAACCTAGTTAATGAAACCAAAACAACAGTAAAGGAGAATATTCACTATGAAGAAGTGAGTATTCCCATTTTACGAGGAAGAAATGAAGCTTCAATGATTAATCCAAGGTCATTTTGCTAATAACTGGCACATCTGGGATTTAATCCAAAGTCTGTCTGACTTAGAAACTGTGCTATCCATCATTTTCCTCTAGTGTGGTTACACATGGATGTGGGAGTCCCTCAGGGTGTTTGCAAGGCTTACACTAGAGGTGCTGATGCTGATGTCTTCAGGAAATTTTGAGAAAGCCCTTAAAGAAAACACCCTGAAAGCCTGGAGAAGGTAGGTAGAAAGTGGTAGCTAAAGAATCTTTAGCTTCAAAGGAAGAATAGACTTTGTTTAGAAATAAAAAAGTAAACATCTGGAGGTGATAATGGAAGCTGGAGAAAAATCAGCACTTGGCTGTGTGGGCACTGAGTAGTTTCCACTGGGTGAGGCTGCCAAGGGGAAACATGCATTTCAGTTAAGGCAAGGAGAGGGCAGAGGCACTCTGTGAAACAACTGGAACAGAGGTTTCACAGGGCTTGGGAAATTAGAGTCAAGTTCAGGAGAGGAAGACACAGCACCAATAGCAAAGAAAGAATTTTCCAGAAGGCTCCTTTTTCACCCCCAACTATTTTATTTATGTTAATGATCATTGCACCTGGTTTTTGTCTGTGTTTGAATTTCATTTGCTCTTTATAAAAGCAATACATGTTCATTGCACCCAAATAACATAACTAACACTTCAGTGTACTAGGCTTCTTTCCAGTTACTTTATCCCCCTGTATGTTGTATATGATTTCCACTTCTTAGATCACTCCAGCTTTTGATCACTTTTATCCACAAAACAAAATCTTGCAGGGAGAGATGCATTTCATGGAAAAAGTTTCTGTTTGTTATTTATGTTTTTACTAAATAGAATTTATAAGTTTTGCCTTATATTTTTAATTCCACACTAGTTTTGGATACATTATTGTAATAGAAGTTTTTTTAAGAGAGAGTAATACATGTTCATGGTGAAAATTCAAATTCAGGTCAAAGGTGAAAATTAAGTTTTTCATCTAAGCCCTACATGCATCTATCTCAAAGAAGTCACTTTTAACAGTTTTTGTGTATCTTTCCAGAAGTTTACTATAAATTTTCATTAAATAAATGTTCAATGAGCATCTTCTATCTAGCACACCACTGTACCAGGAGCCAGAGTTTTAAAGGTGAACTTAACAGACTTTAATGCTTCCTTATTGAAGTTTATAGACCAATAGAAGAGTCATATAATAATCAGGAAAATGGCAAAACAAATACACAAAAAGCAAAAAGAAATATGATTAAAATGAGCAGATTGCTGTGATTGAGAATAATATTCATTGTATATCACTCTGCAACTTGCTTTTTCTCCTACTGTCATGGCCATCTTTCTGGGGCAATATATGGGTCTAACTCATTATCCTTAATTGCTGGGTGCTATGGATATCATGGTTATACCACAAATAATTCAAGCATTTCCTCACTGATTAAAATTCAGGTTGTCCATTTTATCCCCTTTAAACAATACTAAAATAAATATTTTTTATACTCATACTTTTATATTTTGCAGTATCCAAGCCTTTACTGCAGGTGCAACACGAATATTTTTCTCAAGTCTTTTTAATTTGACCAAAGTAGATTGTGCCATTCAAAATTATTTATTTGGTAAGTGTTTGGTCTTTTCATTATGACATCTGAGTGTCCAGTGTTGCTTCAAATAGTTTCTCCCACCTGTGAGGTTCCACAAATATTATCTTACATATTGTCATAATATTTTATCATGTTCCTTTTACTTTGGGGATTTATGTTACATGGTATGAGGTACCTTCTTTTGAATAAATATTCAATTATGCCAGCACCATTATGAACTAAGCCATTACAGATTAATTCTTCATATTTTCTTGGATCTGTTTCTAGACTCTCTATTATTTTTACTAATTTATTTTTATATTTTATATTACTATGCCAATACTTTGGTTGATGTAGTTGTATAGTAAGCTATTTCTGGTAAGGCAAGTTCCTTTTCAACATTATAGTTATTTTTTAAAAGCTTCCTAATAGTCTATTGTGTCAGCGTATAATACTCTCTATTGGTAGACAATTATATTGTCTTTAGTTTAAATCTCCTATTAATATTACAAATTCCTAGAACGAATGGTTTTCATCATTTAATGTAATTCTGCATTGCAAAAGCAAAGAACAAAATCCACAAATTAATGCATCCCTTGTCCACTATAGATTCATGTATTAGGTAAAGGATTAGCTTTGGTACACAGCTAGATAATATATTGTATTAGTCTATTTGCATTCTGCTGATAAAGACATACACGAGACTGGGCAATTTACAAAAGAAATAGGTTTAATGGACTTACAGTTCCACATGACTGGGGAGTCCTCACAATCATGGTGGAAGCCAAGGAGGAGCAAGTCAATATTACATGGATGGCAGCAGGCAGAGAGCGAAAGAGCTTGTGCAGGGAAACTCACATTTTAAAAAAATCAGATATAGTGAGACTTATTCACTATCATAAGAACAGCATGGGAAGGACTCACCCCCCATGATTCATTTATTTCCCACCAGGTCCCTCCAACAACACATGGGAATTATGGGAGTACAATTCAAGATGAGATTTGGGTGGGGACACAGAGCCAAACCATATTATCCTGCACCGGCCCCTCGCAAATCCCACGTCTTCACATTTCAAAACCAATCATGCCTTCCTAAAAGTCCCCCAAAGTCTTCACTCACTTCAGCATTAACTCAAAAGTCCACAGTCCAAAGTCTCATCTGAGACAAGGCAAGTCCCTTCTGCCTCTGAGCCAGTAAAATCAAAAGCAAGTTAGTTACTTCCTAGATACAATGGGGATACAGGCATTGGGTAAATACAGCCATTCCAAATAGGAGAAATTGGCCAATACATAGGAGCTACAGGCCCCACACAAGTCTAAAATCAAGCAGGGCAGTCAAATCTTAAAGCTTCAAAATGATCTCCTTTGACTCCATGTCTCACATCTGGGTCACACTGATGCAAGAGATGGGTTCCCATGGTCTTGAGTAGCTCTGCCCCTGTAGCTTTGCAAGATACAGCCTCCCTCCTGGCTGTCTTCACGGGCTGGTATTGAGTATCTACAGCTTTTCCAGGCACACAATGCAAGGTGTTAGTGGATCTACCATTCTGGGGTCTGGAGGATGGTGACTCTCTTCTCACAGCTTCACCAGGAAGTGCCCTAGTAGGGACTGAGTGTGGGGACTCCAACCCCACATTTCTCTTCAGCACTGCTTTAGCAGAGGTTCTCCATGATGGTTCCACCCCTGCAGCAAACTTCTGCCTGGACATCCAGGCATTCCCATATACCCCCTGAAATCTAGGTGGAGGTTCCCAAACCTCAATTCTTGCCTTCTGTGCACCCGCAGTTTCAGCACCATGTGGAAGCTGCCAACACCTGGGGGCTTGTACCCTCTGAAACCACAGCATGAGCTGTACCTTGGCCCCTTTTAGACATGGCTGGAGCACTGGGACACAGGGCACCAAGTCCCTAGACTGTACACAGCAGAGGGAGGAACCTTGGGCCTGGCCCATAAACCCACTTTTTCCTCCTAGGCCTCTGGGCCTGAATGGGAGGGACTGCCACAAAGGTCTCTGACATACCCTGGTGATATTTTCCCCCATTGTCTTGGTGATTAACATTTGGCTCCTCGTTACTTATGCAAATTTCTGCAGTCAGCTTAAATTTCTCCTCAGAAAATGGGTTTTCTTTTCTATCCCATCTTCAGGCTGCAAATTTTCTGAACTTCTATGCTCTGTTTCCCTTTTAAAACTGAATGGTCTTAACAGCACCCAAGTCACCTCTTGAATGCTTTGCTGCTTAGAAATTTCTTCTGCCAAATACCCTAAATCATCTCCCTTAAGTTCAAAGTTCCACAATTCTCTAGGACAGGGGCAAAATGCCACCAGTCTCTTTGCTAAAACATAAAAAGAGTCACCTTTGTTGCAGTTCCCAACAAGTTCTTCATCTCCATCTAAGACCTCCTCAGTCTGAATTTCATTGTTCTTATCATTATTAGCATTTTGGTCAAAGCCTTTCAACTAGTCTCTAGGGCGTTCCAAACTTTCCCACATTTTCCTGTCTTCTTTTGAGTACTCCAAACTGTTCCAGCCTCTGCCTGTTACCAAGTTCCAAAGTCTTTTCCACATTTTTGGGTAACTTTTGAGCAGCACCGCACTTCTGGTACCGATGTACTGTATTTGTTCATTTTCGTGATGCTAATAAAGACATACTCAAGACTGGGCAATTTACAAAAGAAAGAGATTTAATGGACTTACAGTTCCATATGGCTAGAGAGTCCTCACAATCATGGTGGAAGACAGGGAGGAGAAAGTCACATCTTCATGGATGGCAGCAGGCAGAGAGAGAGAGAGAGCTTGTGCAGGGAAACTCCTGTTTTTAAAACCATTAGATCTCGTGAGACTTATTCATTACCACAAGAACAGCGCAGGAAAGACCCGCCTCCATGATTCAATCATCTCCCACCAAGCCCCTCCCACAACATGTGGGAATTATGGGAGCTACAAGAAGAGAGTTGGGTTGGGACACAGAGCCAAACCATATCATATATAATACATGTAATTCAAATTCACACTTCCTCAAAACTAAATGCTATGACTCTATAGTGTTATCCACAATGTGTCAAACCTACAGGTTAAATCTTTCACTGCCAAAGGTCTATTATGTAAAAACTTGCACCCTACTGGATTTATTTCATTGGTATGCACAGAGTTCTCACCCTAGGAAACTTAAAAATGAAATGCTTAAACCGATTCATCCACTGAATTTCTTTTTTTAATGCTAATTTCTTCTCATACTCATATTATCCACTAAAGTCTTCAGGTGAAAATCTTAGAAACAGAGGCATGAGGGAGTCAACGTGGCTACACTGGTTCCGACATGAATACATGACATGGCTTCCTCTTCAAAGGTCTTTTATACCATGACCTCATCAAAAATAATGTGTAGCTGGTGCCTTCAACCTTTGCATGTAGCAGCATGTTCCAACATTCAGGGGGACATACTTGTACTTCACCTTGACCTTCCACAGGATGTCTGCCTGCTCCTTTTACACATTAGCAAAGGACAATCCTTTCAGTTTCTCTAAGGACCATCCTAACACCAATATTCTACAATCCAAGAATGTAATTATCAAATGAGAACTGAATTTACTTTCGAAAATATAAACTACTTGGTAAGCATAAAGTCGTGATTGTTGTCATTAAGGACAGTGAGAAAATGTGGAAACCTTTACATTATATCAGGAAATGTGAATTTCAGTAAAAACCCTTAAAGATAATGTCAATCACTTCACAATCAAGCACACAGAACACCAGGATTGCAGTCATATTTTGGTTTCGATTTTGATCATTTGGATCTAAATCCTACCATGGATCAGGTTAGAGCCTCACTCCTTTTCTTAATTTTTTAAACTTGGGTTATATTTCCTTAGCCTTTCATTCAGTTGCATTCAGTGAATTGCTTTTTGGTATGCCCTGAACTTTTGTTTAAAACTTGCACTGAAAATATCAACATATCAAATTAAGTCACTATATCTACTACAGGTACATTGTTAAGGACTTTTGGTAGGTACCTCCCTTAGTGCCTACTCGATAAAGCTGTACATTATACATTTTACAAATTTAGCATTAGAAAATTGCATGTGCCCCAGGAATTGGTATGCTTTCTACTCTATATTTTGAATTATAACTTTCTTTTTTCTTTAACTTTAAAGAAGCTCATCACCAACCTAAAGATCAACTACAGCAAATATAGTGGCCTTTGTGGATTGTGAACTTATGTTGTTATTTGGCATGGCTTTAGTTTTCTACTCTGTTTCTATTTTCTCTCAAAGGCATTTTTTATTTCCATTTCTCTTTTATCATATTTTATGTGCTTTTACTGAAATGCTTCAATTATTTTGTAAAAAGAAATAAAAACACCCAACCTAAGTGATCCTCTCCATGAGGAGTTGTGCCTTTGTTTCACTCTGCACTGTTCTCTTGCACCTCTGAATTTCTGAGCACTTAGTGTTTCTTATCATTCTGGCCCTTAACCTTTTGTTGTCTGTCCTTGCATTGTTACATAACTCTCTTGTCTTTCTAACTAATATCTCAGCAAACGGCCTTACATCATCTGTATCTTTTATAGTTCTTGGTACATGGAACATACTCAAAAAACACTTGAGAAGGAAAGAAAAGAGGGAGAGAACAACAGAGAGGAGGAAGAAATGAACAGAAGTCTGAACATGATGTTAAAAATACGTGCTGCCTGTAGGGAAGAAGCTGGGTAAGGAAGAAGTCAATTGGAAATGGAAACTATAACTTAGCAATGAAGGTAAATGTTTGACTTAGTTTAGCTTAAGAAAAAGAGAGAAGTTGTTAATGTTGTCTTTATGTGAGTAAGCCAGGTTGCAGTCAGGGCAGGAAGTACATGCACCTCAAAAGAATAACTGAAGAGAGTTTAGTGAAGGGATTATTACAAGGCGTAGCAGGGTAATGAAAACTAATGGGGGCTGCCGAAGAATCCTGGAGATAGCAACAGTCCAAAGCCCTAACTAAAAACACTGGGGAAAGGAGCAGTTCCTGGAACCAAAGAAAGAATCTGGAGGAGAAGGGTCACAAGAGCACGGCCACAAGTAGAGGAAGGCATGGTCACAAGTAGAGGAAGGCAAGTTCAAACCATGGCCAGGCAAGGAGGAAGCAGGGGGAATGAATACTCCAACTTCTCTCCTTAAAGCACTTCCCATTGGCTGAACCAGATGAGAAGCCAGAGGGCCAAGGAGGACTCCTCTAGGAGTCAGCCTCCCAGAGGCACAGAGTAGCTTGGAGCAGGGTAGGTAGCAAATGGGATGGGCTGGGGCAACAGACAATATGATAGCACCCCACACTTTGCTAATACAGTAAGGGCTTGCTCAAAAAATATTCTATTATGATTAGGTGAGGAAATGGGGGAAAGAGGAATTTATCTGGGAATTTGAAATAGATGGGGTAAAACACAAAGGTTAAAAAGGCCTAAATCTCTTTAACAGACACATAAAAACTAAATAATTCCATAGGAACATAAAAAAGAACCATAATTTAAGGCTCAAGGAGCCTTTAATCTTTCAAAGATTACCTTTGTTTTTTGAGACTGTAGAGCCTCTTTTAGGGCCATTTTTAGATTTTTGTCCCACAGAGATTGTTTTAGTTTTGGAAAATCCATCCCTGAGCTTATCAGATGCATTGAAATATACCAATCTCAAGTGCAGTTGACTAGTTGACATATCTTCTTTTGTAGGTATTTGATAAACATCCATTCTTTTCCTTGTTGCAGATTTCTTTTTGTTTTCAAAGCAAAACTTATTTTTCAGCTCCCAAATATGTTTTTGACCCTGAAAGAGCCCTTAATCCCTGTCCCCAGATGCCGTGCCTGCAGTGGTTACTGGAAAAAATGAGGCTGGCTGCCTCCCTTCAGCATGTGTAAAGCTTGATGTTTGACAGCAGTATCCCCTCCAATGAGCGTTTGCTGGTGGTTGGATCTAATCAGGATTATAGTTACCTGCCACAGGCTTTCAGAAGCCCAACTTATTTCTTTTTTAAGATTGCAGTATTTCTTGGGCTTTGCTTTAATCCACATATAAATGTCATGTCACCTTCTGAGGGCCTTCAGGGAAGGACATGAGATGTGCTTTATTCCATGAGCTCACTTTTGGACTTCTCAAAGATTTCTTAGAAAATACTATCTTGTGTATTTTATCAGGTAGTCAGAGATAATTTAGCAAATCAATACAACCAAGCACAGAAATTATTTTCTTAATGTCATTCTTGGCAGCAGCAAATGAACAAAATGCCTACCATGTGTCAGATTCTCATGGTCCTGGACACTGCCATGATCATTCTGTTATTTAATCTTCCTAATAGCTCTTTGAAGTCAAGATCATAATCACCAATTTGACCTGACAAATCTGAGACAGAGATTCAAGTGAGTTGCCTAAACCCAGGCAGAGTGGGAGTGAAATTCCGAGTGCCCCTAACAGCAGTGCTACTGAGACATTCAAGACTTATTTTTTGTTACCTTTCTTACTTTGGTAAAAATATCTTACATGTCTGAAATAATCTTTTTGTATTCGATGTGGTGTTAAATGCATCTGTGACTATTCGTACACTTGTAAATACTTGTGGAAATCTAATTTGATCTTGCTTCTAAAGAAATTATAGCTGGATGTAGAAAAAAATGGGACAATAAGTCTTCTTTTAAATTGTAAGCAACAATTTCTTGCCTCCCACATTCCCAGTGTAGCTTTTTCTGCCTCTATAACTCCAAGAACACAGACTGTCTTCCATTAGAATAAGTTGTTTTCGTCAGCAGGCTTTTCCCTGTGCACTTCTTGAATTTGCTTTTCTACTTCCTTGTTTAAAAATAGCTCCATGATGAGCCTATATTTCAGTTTTGATATGTTTTATGAGTGGAAAGGAATTTACTGATATTATATCACTTAATATTACTGTGCTAACAAAAATGTAAACTCTTAGAGGGCATGTATTTTTGTGTGTTGTGTGCATTGCTATAATCTCTGTGCCTAAACTGTGTTTAATGCAATAAAAGAACACACACAAAAATTTAACCAGTCATAAGATACATTAGTTTTACTCTCTTCTAGTATCCTTGCATCGGCCTTAAAAACTGTACCCATTTCTTAAATAACTCCCAGTAAGTCCTTCCTTTGTAAATGGTCCTATATAAGGTAAACAAAATCTGACTATGTAGTTGGAGTTACTGCCTGAGTTTTGCATATATCCTAGACTTGGTCTCAGTCACAGATTAATGAGCATTCATTAGGAGTTTATGTAGACCACGATCTCTAAGAGCACAATAATTGTAACTGTCTTTTCTTGGTCAGCTCTGCCTAGCCATCACTAGTACAATGCCCAGCACAAAGTCACCACTCAGAGATATTTGTCAAATCAACAAATAATGACAGAATCCAAAATCATAATAATTTATCCCAGTGCTCAGCACTGAATATATGTTTAATAAATATTTACTGAATTTCATTGAATATTGTGCTCAAAGAGAGAATCATGCCATGCATTCCAAATTAAGTGCATTACATTTGAATTATCAGCTGTTTGGGATTATCTATGTGGCTCCTCCCCACTGTTAGGGTGGTAAATTGAGATCTTACTGCATCAGCAAACTCCCCAAATCTGCCCCGTATTTGGTTTCCACAAGACTAGTTTACTAATTGTAACGATGGCATATTTAATTTTAAAACTAATGCATACCATGATATCATATACTGTCCGTTACTATTCCAATAATAAGAACTCTTTTTCAGAGCAGAATATTAGTTATTTACTGACTGGTCCTTTCTTTTCTTTTCTTTTCTTTTTTTCTTTTCTTTTTTCTTTTGTTCATTCATATTTTTCTTTTCTTAATTCTGAATGTCATATACTGTTCCTTTCTTTTCTTTTTTCTTTTGTTCATTCATTTTTTCTTTTCTTAATTCTGAATGTCATATAAACATATAAAGGCCTAAAGGCAAGGATCCCGACAATATTGCAAGGTGTATTAGGGTTCTCTAGAGGGACAGAACTAATATGTGTGTGTGTGTGTGTGTGTGTGTGTGTACATATATATATATGGAAGAACTAGTATATAATATATATAAAAAGGGAAGTTTGTTAAGTATTAATTCAAACAATCACAAGGTCCCACAATAGGCTGTCTGCAAGCTGAGGAGTAAGGAGAGCCAGTCTGAGCTCCAAACTGAAGAACTTGGAGTCTGATGTTTGAGGACAGGAAGCATCCAGCTCGAGAGAAAGGTGTAGGTTGGGAGGCAAGGTCTAGCAAAGTCAAAGAACAGTGACTAGACAATCAGCTTAAAAGGAAAGACACTTGACTTTAGGTTTATAACATATGGTCCGTCTTCTTGGCTCTTGAGTTACCTGAATTGCATCATGTCAAGATGACGCAGGCTTCCAGATTATAGTCACTTCTTCCCTCTAGTTCCCATAAGAATGTAAATGGTTTGACTTTAATTCCAACGAACATAACACAACATTAATCTGCTTCACATTAGATCAAACGAGTCTAAAAATACGCACACATGCACAGTATATACACACACACAAACATGCACAAATGTATCCTAAATAGATAACCAGTTGGTGAACACTCCAAAACAGAAAGATCACATATTTCTATTGTTTCTTAGCCTTATGACTGGCAGATTCTTTGTAACACAAATCTCTCACTGGGAATAATTTTCAAAGTGTATAATATGAAACCAGTTGTTTCTGAATAAAACAATCAAATAGAATTATAGCAGATGCAACCTATGGGGGTGGAAATGGTGCCACCAATACAGATACACCACTTAAGTAAAGGAGAAAAATGTTTAAATAGGTACATGGTGTCATCTTGTTAATAAAACTATGCTATATTAGTTGTCAGTAAATTTAAGCTCTGTTAAACATTAACATATTAACCACTATATAAATAAACATAAGATATGAAATACTCAAGAAATTGAAAAGTTTAGTGCATGACCAAATTCTTCCATAACAGGGAATATTTTTATTAAAGAAATTTATAAAGAAATTTAACTTAAATTAAAAATTTTAGTCTCTTTTATTGATAAAAGTCTTTTTCCATTATCAACAAGACAATTTTCTTCCCTCTAAGTAGAGTTTCACAAATCTCTCAGCTGAGTCATTATAAAGATCTTTTGGTGTGCTCTTTTGTATTTGAAATATCTCTTGCTTGAAATTAAATTCAGTCCTAAAATAGCAACTATATCATCTCCTAACCACTTCCCATTAGTAACAGCAAACTCCAGAGATTAGCAGAACAGCATTCATGTGCCTGGAAAAAGAACCTTATGGATGATTTAAGCATAAGACCTGGCTACTTACTAAGGAGCAGTGCACACATATTTGTAAATATTAATGCCAGACAAAAATGAAATCTGACAAAGGTGAAATCATTGTACTGTGCAGACTAACCTAAGCAGAGTTCCAATTTTGCCTTTCAACATTATTTCTTGCAGGGTTGTATAAGCAATAAGCTCATTAACATCAGTGTAACTGTCCCCGAAATACAAGTGGATTCTGGAGAACGTAGGTAGTACAAATGAGCTCTCCTCAACACTAAGGTTTATAGCAACTGATTCTTCAGAGAACGTGAAGCCTCATACTTGAGATAAATTCCCTCATCTGCTGTCATGATTGACAGGTCCATTTGGTTTGTTTTATGGGGGAAGGGAACCGGACTGGGACCTGACTCGGGGCAGAGTCCTCAGGTTTGGGGCTCTTTTGTATAACTGCCCACAAGTGCTATCTACTGTCACACTTCTTTAGACCTGCATTTTCAGATTTTAACATCAGCAACCAATTCTCTTCTCTGAGTCTCAACACAGTTATTCTTTAAATACAGTTCTATTTCCTTGGTAAAGTCTCCTTTGAGGTACTAAATTTAGCACTGTCAATCAGAAGAACAGGTGGTATGTGACACTACCAAATAGGTCCTCTCCCATCATGCTTTCCTAAGACAGCCAATCACCCAGGGCCCTGCCTAAGGATGCGGGGCTGTCAGCAGATCTGGTGACTATAAGGGCAGGCCAGACCCTGGCTCTTCAGCAGTCGTGCATTCCCAGCCTCGCCTCGGGTGTAGGGATTGCATAGAAAAGCAAAACTACACAGTCTTGACTGTGTAGTTTTGTTTTTAGGATTAGAGGCTCACCGATTCATGTCGGAGATGGTCAGAAAAACCAACTCTCCATAGGACGTCGTTTCAGAAGCAACCTTGGGCTTAGTCCCACCCTTTTTAGGCACTCTTGAGAAATCAGGTGAGCAGCAACTTTTCTTATTTTAATAGTAGAGTCACTTTCTTATTGATCTCTGACTCCGGATTATTTGTGTGTGCTAAATGCCTTTGTAGAAGTGTTTGTATAACTACTTCTTGCTAGTGCTGACCCATTATTTAAATCTGCTTGTTACATTCTGTTTTAAAATGTCTGAACATTTTTCCTTAAAAAGTTGAAAGCTTTAGCATATCAGCTAAATGATTCCATGATTCAAATTGCTTAAGTTCACTTCATATTCTAAAAGTTGAGGTCTGAAATGTTGAGAAAAATGTTTACTTCTTGTCTAGACTCTCTTTGTCTGTTGAGAATGTTCAAGGTTATGTTACTCAATGATAAAGTGAAGCACACCAAGAATAGCTCTGATAAAATGCATGTGGTATCAGCTACACCCTGATGACTTTTTAAGGGAATCAACTGCTGAGGTATCAGTTGCAGGACAGTGACACAACACTTGCCTGCTGTCAGTCAACCTTGGAGAGTTTAGGAGAGTTTATTTTAAGAGCATGACATTTTAGATGCATACCTTCAGCCCCAGTTAGACAAAGGCCTGGGAAGAGCAAGTGCTAAAGCAACAAAATTTACCTAGACAATAGGCATGTAAGATCAATTTAAGCTGGTTAATTGCAACATAGTTAGAGATTTGGAATAAAAAGATATAATTGTTTTCTAAAATATTCAGAATCTCTTCATGCATTTTAATTCAGCGCACAGTCCAATTATATATTTTGAGATAAATGTTGATGCTAAGAAGGGTAAGAAATAATGTTTAAAGGAAAGGCTTCTTACTTCTAAATACACTTTGATTTCTCATCTTCCTAGAATTCAATTACTAATTGTCAATGCCTGTAATACATAGATATATAATACATAGATATATAATTAGGTATTCTATATCTAAGAAGACAGATATTTTTAGATGTACTAGCTTGTAAACAGAAAAAGTTAGACACAGAAAGTTGTTCGTCCCAAAGATAATATGCTACGAAAAGGAGTTTCTGACAAAAAAATTTATGAAAGCTTTTGGATATTATCTGAATTTTCCAAATATAAATTTTATTGTCTCAGAGAATGCTGGTTTCATTGTTTTAACTAAGTAGAAAGTTACAATAAGAAACAGAATTATCACTGAGAAGATTATTGCTCCATGAAGTTTTAGTAAACAAAGAATTTAATGAAAAATAGTAATGAAGTGATTGACAATTCAGAAATGTTCTATTTCAGAACAGAATAGTCATGTTGAATAATTAGGTATTTATGCATCAGAAAATTCTTCACATAATCTCTCTGAAACTGATAGGCAAAGTACTTTCTTGCACTTAACAAAATGACTTCACTGCAAATTTCATACTTGTTTCTTTGATGTTGAATATTTTACTTTATGAAAGCATAGGCCTTTTCACTTCATCTACATTTTACACCAGCCTTCCATTATTCAAAGTTTGCAAATTGTTCCATATTAAGAACTCGAGCCAGCATTTTTCTTTCAGATCTATAATAAACTTTGGCCTGTTCACTAAAATTTAAATTTTTCTGAATATTTACTTCAGCAGTAGCAACATTTACTGCACAGTTACAGTATGAAGAAATGTTAAGAAATAAAAAGCACCGTATGCTGTCTACGAAAAGTTTGCATATTTGATAAGGCTTGCCAAAGCTTTTCCAGTCAGGAAATAAATTGCAAAGTCCAGATTTTTACTTCTGGCAACTATTTTAAGTAATCAGATAATGTCTGAATCAATGTCAACTTCATAAATATAGAGTGAATGAAAAATATTGGGGAAAAGGAAAATTTTTAAAATAATTGTCACTTACACATTAAGCTCATGCAGAGGTTTATTTAATTTAATTTAATTTTTTTGAGATGGAGTCTCACTGTGTCACCCAGGCTGGAGTACAGTGGCACCATCTTTCCTCACTGCAACCTCCACCTCCTGGGTTTAAGCAATTCTCGTGCCTCAGCCTCCCAAGTAGCTGGGACTACAGGCATGCGCCACCACGCCTGACTAATTTTTGTATTTTTAGTAGAGACAGGGGTTTCATCGTGTTAGCCAAACTGGTCTCGAACTCTTGACCTCAAGTGATCCTCCCGCCTTGGCCTCCCAAAGTGCTGGGATTACTGGCATGAGCCACCACGCCAGGCCCAGAGGTTTAGTTGACATTTATCACATGTCTTGTCTCTCTAATTACACTTCACTAACCCTGCATTGCTGTGGTTTTCTTTTTCTTCAACTGTGAACCTGATTTTCCACTATTGGTAAGAATGTATATTCCCTCTTTGACCACTAGGGTTCATTCCTTGCTCTGTTTGGCTAATATTTTTTTCCATTTCGCCTTACACTTGCTTCTTTGGGTTAGGCTTTAAGTAAACTCAATGATGAACTATGCAAAACTGTTCAAACCACAAAAGAGAAGACCTGTCCATCACTTTAGGCCCATAGACGACCTATGGAGCAATCCATTTGGAGGAACATGTGTCTCCGCTATCTGCAAAGCAGCTCCAGAGTGACCCTTAGTTGGGACACCCTAATTTATTTTCTCTTCTTTTCCAGAGTGCCTAGAAAGATGACAACTCAAGCACCGACGTTTACGCAGCCGTTACAAAGCGTTGTGGTACTGGAGGGTAGTACCGCAACCTTTGAGGCTCACATTAGTGGTAAGCTCACACATCCACACTTTTGTTTTTTTTCCTTTGCCTCTTCTCCAGTAAGTTAACGTTAGTGCAGGACTTGATGCCAAGTTTAAGCCCTGCTTTCACTTCGGTAAATTAGTCCAACACTATGGAAAGGTCATTTTAAGGGTATACCATTCACAGAGTACTGACAAAATCTGACAATATAATGGCTTGAAAATGTTTTATTCATATTTGTTATTCCACAAAGCAAAAATAATTAGCATTGGATTAAAATTGTTGTTAGAATCCAGCAGCTAAGTAGGACCAAATTTAGTCATTCTATATTTGGGTTCAGCTGCAGAGCCAGACTGGAAGCCAAGAACTCAAGCCCAATAGAAGCCAGCCACAGAGCCACTGGGTAGGCAGTCTGGGTTGCCTGCTCTGGACACCTGAACTTCAGTTGGTTCATATGCAAAATAACAGTGCATCTAATTTTCCTCAGAGGCAGAGCTGTTCAGTAATTAACCAACTCCTCATTATTTTATTATTTTATTTTCAGTCTTTATTGAGTGATTCTAATGAGTTAAAAGACTCCAATCATTTTGAAATGACAGAAAATAATATGCTTCTCGGGTTTCTCTATTTAAAAGGAAGCAAACACTAAC
Organism: Macaca nemestrina; assembly: GCF_043159975.1. NCBI lineage: Eukaryota > Metazoa > Chordata > Mammalia > Primates > Cercopithecidae > Macaca > Macaca nemestrina. The sequence continues at coordinate 76,739,011 of NC_092135.1, read as the reverse complement.
CCTAGAATTTTATTTGAAAAGAAGTTCATCTCTTTTTTGCCTTTCTTTTTCTTCCTCATAACTCAGTTTATGGATGGTTCAAAAAAATGCATGGTATCATCTTATGAAAAAATGGGGAGTAGTTTATGAACTATATTGTAAATAATTTTAAAATTAATCAATATTTTATCTTTCTGTAGTATTATAACTAGCCATGTAAGATTGATATGGATTAATAAAAAATCATGCTTAATTCTTAATTTAGTGTACTTCCATCATTCATTGCCCACTTCTTTTTAAAAATTTTATGGCTTATGATAAAGATATAAAATAATATTTATTTTTTTCTCTTTTTTTCTACTGTATGCACCAATCTTATTCATAACTGGATAATACTTTATTTTACATTGCACAAATATCATATAATCATTACTTATTTTCTATTGTACATATATAGACCAGTGAAATTCCCTCTTGCATGATAAAGTCTTACTGACTTCCAAATAATTTACTTATTTATCTGGTAGCACTCAGTAACATCTGAACTTTGGAACACATATGACTTCAGTAGGAATTTGCCTCCTTGAGAAGTAGTGGAATCTGGCTACTTCATATCTTCTTGTTCCTTCAAACTATATGCAAATAAATTGTTACAAAGACACTACTGAAAATATCCAATACCCATAAATCAGTCCAATAAACTATTTAATTGGCCATAGTGGGAGATTGGCTAATGTATAAACAACAAAATAGAGTTTCTCTAGATTATCTTTACCTCCCAGTCTAAGTAGATAAAGCATCAACCTTTATGCCAAGTGCAAAATAAATCATGCTCTGAATGTGCCTCATACATTCTCAATGTACAGAGTTTTAATATATTTAAAACCTCAAACCACGGACATGTAGTTCTCGGCTCTACAATTTATGGCAGATAAAGAGAATTTGGCTTTCCAGCTGCAATTCCAATGATACATGTTGTTCTGAAAGACTAGGTTTCTTATTATGAGAAATTGCTTGTCCGTGTTACAATGTTTTTACTGATTGCACTTGTGAAAGCAGAAGAGTCCAAGAAGACAGTGTCCCTGTAACCACAGAGAGAGGAGGGCATGCCTCCTGGGCCTGTCAGGCAGAACCTGGAGATCAGTTGGCTGCTTTTGTTCTTCACTTGCTCTCAAGGAGGACAACAGTCACTTTTCATTTCAAATTTTCCTTGGTTCTTCATTTTTATAAGTCCCTTTCATGATTTTAATGATGTCTATTAAATTGCATCAGAGAGGCCGGGCGCGGTGGCTCAAGCCTGTAATCCCAGCACTTTGGGAGGCCGAGATGGGCGGATCGCAAGGTCAGGAGATCAAGACCATCCTGGCTAACCTGGTGAAACCCCGTCTCTACTAAAAAAAAATACAAAACACTAGCCGGGCGAGGTGGCGGGTGCCTGTAGTCCCAGCTACTTGGGAGGCTGAGGCAGGAGAATGGCATGAACCCGGGAGGCGGAGCTTGCAGTGAGCTGAGATCCGGCCACTGCACTCCAGCCTGGGTGACAGAGCAAGACTCCGTCTCAAAAAAAAAAAAAAAAAAAAAAAATTGCATCAGAGAGAGCTCTAGGCAGGAAGGCAGGAAATTCTAGTCCCCTCTGTGTCACTGCTAGCTGAAGGACCTTGGAAAAATCATTAGGCCTCTTTTGGCCTCAGTTGCCTCCCTTCCTGCCTTCCTAATGGTCTGCAAGTTTACACATTGATCATGCAACTGTTGGGTTTTCCCTATCATTAAGTGGCATTCCATGCTGGAAAGCTTTTACAGATTGGGACAAGGCAGTGAACATGATGGGACACAGCAGAGGACTTTGCGGTGCCCACTCAAACCTAAAGATGAATTGTTCTTGCTCTTCAGGTTTTCCAGTTCCTGAGGTGAGCTGGATTCGGGATGGCCAGGTGATTTCCACTTCCACTCTGCCCGGCGTGCAGATCTCCTTTAGCGATGGCCGCGCTAAACTGACGATCCCCGCCGTGACTAAAGCCAACAGTGGACGATATTCCCTGAGAGCCACCAATGGATCTGGACAAGCGACTAGTACTGCTGAGCTTCTCGTGAAAGGTAGGCTGGTGGGGACCTGCCAATCCTCTGCTCCCTCAGAGGACATCTCTGGCAAATTGGGAAAGGGGTCCAGAAAAAGCTATGGGCATAGGTAGATGCAGCTCTTAAACTAGAGAAGGGTCTACTGGAGGCTGAATTATTTGTAACCAAGTTGTTTGCCTTTTGGAATTTAATTTTCCTCTAGGGTACATCATAAAAGTGGCTGAGAATCAGTTTCTCTATGCACATATTAAACACTCAAAAGTATGTTAAGGAAATATTGAAAGTCATGTTTCTCAGCAAGTAGAAAAGCTTGGAACCTTGTTTATAAGTCTATTAAGGAATAAGACATATTCTCCAGGAAAATGTGAATCTCCAGGAATTCACACTTTAATAAGTATCCAGATAATTCTGATGCTGGTGGTCTACAGACCACCCATTTAAGAGGCATGTAAACATACCCAGAAGAAAACAAATGCTTGTTTATTATTCAAACACATGACACTGTTTCCCCAGAAAAATTATCACCAATCTTAGTGGCCTGTTGTTTTTCTCTATCCTTTACTACCTAGTGAGACATTATTATACAGAATATTGCATGCCTTTACATGTTTTATAACAATATCCTACATGAGCTACATAAAGTTACATATGCTTATCCAATAAACTGTACATTCAGTGAGGTTCAATTATAGGGCTATAATTGACCTAAACAGAAACCACATCAAGTAACTTCAGGTAGAACTTTAGCATGTACCCAGAAAATTCACAAATGGAAAATGCACAGGGTTGGCAGCACCTGCTGTTGTTTGTTACTCAAAATCATGTCAAAGTTAATTCCATTCACTCCTCACACTTGTAAAAAATTTCTTTCAACATAACCAAAAAAATCCCCTTTCTGTAATGTAATTAAAGTAATGTTATTATTGTGATTAACATTTTAAATGCAAGTAAATATTTGGGTTATTTGAATACCTATCAAGTTGGAGAAAGTTTAGGATTTTAAAAATTAAATTTAAAATGTAGTGATTCTTTAAGTAACAGGTGCACCCATCATAGCAACCACTGGAATTCATTTTAATGCAACTTACTGGAATATGCAACATGGCCTTCGCATATTAATAGAGCACTAGATGTGAGGTTGAAGGGGAAGTGCCAGAAAGAGTCTCAAGAAATGCTATAACAAAATCTAGAGCTTTTATTTAAAACAAAGAAACAAAAAGTGTTGGCCTAAACTGCTAAGCAAAACAAAGCAAATAAAATAAAATAGGGTGGTGAGAAAGCCTTCTGTAATCTCCTGGTTCCATTCTTGCTGTCATCGCTGGGTGAACTGGGTTCAAGGACAGCTAAGGATGTTTAGATTGGCGAGTCATCACCTGGTTTTGGAATTGGAGTTGTGATTGTTTAAAAATTACCTTGTGGGGAGCACCCTGGCTCTCACTCCTGACTTTGTTCTCTTGCCCCTGCAGCTGAGACAGCACCACCCAACTTCGTTCAACGACTGCAGAGCATGACCGTGAGACAAGGAAGCCAAGTGAGACTCCAAGTGAGAGTGACTGGAATCCCTACACCTGTGGTGAAGTTCTACCGGGATGGAGCCGAAATCCAGAGCTCCCTTGATTTCCAAATTTCACAAGAAGGCGAGCTCTACAGCTTACTGATTGTAGAAGCATACCCTGAAGACTCAGGGACCTATTCAGTAAATGCCACCAATAGCGTTGGAAGAGCTACTTCGACTGCTGAATTACTGGTTCAAGGTATGTGCTGGAGGTTGGGGAACAGAGAGAAGGGGAGAGAGCTGGTTTGTGATGAAGTGGGACCAAGGGTTCACTTGCCACCTCTCGCAGCCCTGGGAAGAAGGCTGTGAGCTAATATAAAAGCTGGCTTTTCGACACCCATGAAAAGTCCCTGAGATTCTAGGCAGGAGCACAGAATGGAAGCAATCTGTGCTTATGAATCTCATTATAAACTGGAAAGGGTTTCAATTAAGTGATCTACATTTCCAAATTATTGGCAAATAATGAAATTTTAAAAAATCGTTCTAAGTAAATTTTTATCTAGTAATGAATGTTTTCTATTTTTAAACCTAATTTATATTCATGCAAAATGTAAAACTTTCTGCAATTTTCTCCATCGGGATACCCAGAAAATCTTTTTGACTTTGTAGTCAGAATTAACAGAATGTCTTTTAAAATGGGTCATTGTGCCCCCTCCTAAACATTCATCTTTCCCTTCCCACAGGTGAAGAAGAAGTACCTGCTAAAAAGACAAAGACAATTGTTTCGACTGCTCAGATTTCAGAATCAAGACAAACCCGAATTGAAAAGGTATTTTTTCTATACTGTTGGTTTTCAAGCCTTTCAGGCTGTTGCGTCCCCAGCTATTCCTCCTCAACGTGGGCTTTGTTTTAATCTTTTACAGAAGATTGAAGCCCACTTTGATGCCAGATCAATTGCAACCGTTGAGATGGTCATAGATGGTGCCGCTGGGCAACAGCTGCCACATAAAACACCTCCCAGGATTCCTCCGAAGCCAAAATCAAGATCCCCAACGCCACCGTCCATTGCTGCCAAAGCACAGCTGGCTCGGCAGCAGTCCCCATCGCCCATAAGACACTCCCCTTCCCCGGTCAGACACGTGCGGGCACCGACCCCATCGCCGGTCAGGTAAAGCTTCCATAGAAAGAGCAGGTTATTGCACATTTTGGAACTAGGTTTTGAAACGAGAAAGATTCCCTCACCCCCTCGCAGGGCATGAGACGCGGAGAGTGGCTCGCTTCTTCAGTGTCCCCCGCTGCTCAAACCTCTAGGGGAGCATTAAAACTGGCAGGTTGTGGGGCTCCGTGTTCCTCTCGACATCCAGCCGCTTGTGTGTCTACCTACTAGGGTCTCAGGGGTTTTTATAGACATAGGGTTGGGGCGTGGCAGGTCAGGGTGATCTTGGGAAATGCAACATTTGGGCAGGAAGGCAGCAGTGCCTGTCCTCACCTAGGTCCGTGGGCACAGGCCTGGCTAGGGACCACGCCCTTCTCTTCCCAGCACTTCCCAGCCCTCCTCCCGTGTAAGTTTCATGCAATCAAAAATGTAGCAGGTGACAAAGGAGGTAAACCAAGAAGTTACTGAATATTATTTTCACAAATCCTCACTGTCCACAGGTAAATTGAAGACCCTTAAAAACTTCTGAATTCTTATTTATATTTCATGTAATAAATATCTACTTTAGGGGCCAAAATATGGCACAATGAAAGGAGAAGAGTACAGAAGTTAGAGTTGAAAGCCCTAAGGACAAATCAGCCTGATCACTTAACAGTTTGATTTAGGGCAATAAGTATAAATAATAAAATAATTGTTACTATATATGGATCACTTCCTCTGTCAGACTGGAACTATACATACATTATCTTATTAAATGTTCACAACCTGTAAGAATTATTATCCTCAATTTTATTGATAGATAACTGGAATTAAAGAAGTTAAGTAGTTTATTTAAGGTTTCAGTTGTGTCATCTGTAAGTTAAAGAGAATGACAATAAGAATGACCTCAAGCTGCATTTTGGGGGTTCAATGAGATAATTAGTTGAAAGTGCCTTGTAAATATAAAGTAATTATGCCAATATTCTTATATTCAGAGAGTAAGTAAAACCTTTTAAGTATTTTGCATATGCTTGTGTTATTTTATCTAGAAAATAAAATGGACTTCTATGCTTACTTAATATGGAAGTATTTTAGAAGGTGATCATGTATCATAATCAGGGCTCAGAAATTATATAATCAAGTGTAAATTGTCCACAACAGTTTTGAAAGTTTGGGATTTAGTTTATCATGATGAAACTTTTAATATGATGAAATGAAAAATGTACAAAATTTGAGCAAACCAAAAAGTGTTTATTGATCAATTTAAATGAAATAAAAAACACATGATGTTCCTTGCTAATAAAATTTTTTATAAAAGAATAATAAGGAGATAGTTGGCTTAAATAATATTCAAACATACTATAAAGTTACTATAATCAGAACAGTATGGTATTGGTAAATGAATAGAAAAATACACCGGGGGAACAACACAGAGAGTCCAGAAAGAGATCCAAGTAGAATAGGTCCAAGTATATAGGGAATTCAAAAAGCAAAGTGACCTTTCAATTCATGGGAGGAAGAGGTATTTTAATAAAGAATGCTTGTCCAATTAGCTATCCATCTGGAAGCAAACAAACACAAACTTCTGCCTCTCACTATTTACAAAGTAAATTTCAGCTTGATTAAATAGTCAAAAAATAAAAAAAAAAAAAAGAGAGAAGACAATTTGCAAAAGCATTTATGGGCGAAAGCTTTTAAAAACACAGTTACAGATTCAACTACATAAAAATCAAAATATATGTATGGCAAAAGGTCATCACTAAACCAAACAGAACTTTTGAAAACATTTTAAGAGGTTTCCCCTCCTCAAGGTACTTCATTGCCTCTGCCATAAAAGTATCATAATAAACATAAAATGGCTACAAGGTGGACAATACCAGCCTAGAAACAGTATATAGCATACACAATTATGTATGTTTATTCTGGATAAGACCCATAAACAAGCAAAATGAAAGAAATGGATCTGGAGGAATGTTTGTAACACTTATGACAAATAACTAATACACTAAATGCATTAAAAATCATCCATAAATTAATTTTTAAAGGAAAATATACTACACAAATAAAAAAAGACAAAAGATACAAAAAAGTATTTCACATGAGAGGCAATGTAAAAGTCCAATAAATATGTGGGAAAAAAATGCTAGATGTTTTCCAATTTTTATTGTTTTAGCCACAAAAATGTAAAGATATTGGCAAACACTAACATGAAACCTTGAACAAAAAGCTTACTTTAAAAAACATGTCTAGCAGTTGAATAAAAAAAAATGTTCAGTCTCAGGCTAAATCCAAGTTTGCACACCATGAAATCACAACACAAGCCAAATGCAATTTCTTGAGGAGATAACAACCTAACTATATTTTAAAACCCAAGCCTAAGGATCATTTAGAATCATGGAGTGTTCCTGATCCCATGGAGCATTTTGACCATCTTAGTAGTTTTGAAAGTTCATTAATAACCATCCAAATTGCCCCCAAATTTTGCTTTCAAATAATTAAGAAATAAAATGCCAATTTGCAGAGAAAATAATGGTTATCAAAAATAGACTACTTTCTAAATATCTCCTAGTTTAATCTTGAAAGGCAAACATATTTCATTGAATAAGGTGCATTGTATCTTGCTGTGACCAGGTGATTATTTTTTATTGTAAGTGCAGAAATAAGCACTCTCCTATAATGACCAAAATTACAATGATTTTCACAGTTATGGGCTTACCTGTGACCTGCTGTTAATCAGTCATGTCATGCTAATCTTGTCTTTTAACTGTTTTCGAATTAAACCCATTTACTAAGTACAGCAAGAACAAGGCACAGGCTGAAACTTAAAAGTGCATGTCTCTTTGCTTTTCTTCAGTTAGTGGAAACCACACATTATTCTAACTTGGTTTTGGTTATATTTCGAAGGCAGTCGTGTTCAGAAAAGAGACTTGTTCCCTAGATTTTCCTTTAGTTTGATTACGATTTCATTTACAAAATGTAAATGGATTTTCACACAAAAAAAGCCCTTCCTCGAGAAAATAAACATTTCTTCGTGAAACCAGTTAATGTTGTAATGTACTGTTAAGGTACTCTGTAAGTTACAGAAAATATCAACTGTACCTTGAGCTTAATTAGAATAATCATTTCATTTATGATCAGTGTAAGCTAAATATCCTAGATAGTGACAGAATGTATTTATAAACAATTTCTTATATGCAGAATTAATAAAATGCAATGATAGGGCAATACTGCCACCTAGAGAGGAAAATGTAATAAGCCTTATTAAGAATTAAATTAGTTTTGAAAAAAATTTTACCTTACAATAGTAGTCCAATCCCCAGAATTATTGCTATAGATCAGAAATAGTCTTTTTTGGCCATCAGTGCTGGGATTTAGCACCCATATTCTTCAACTGATGCTACTTGCACTTTGGATACATCTAAAAAGCAAACAATGAAAACTATTCTGGAAGAAGCAACTTTATCAATTTAACGAAAAATCACAGAATCATTAGTTTTTAAATTAGTCAATTCCCACAATAACTCTAAAGATATTTAAAATAAGTCCAGAGTGCAATACAAGGAGGGCGTGTGCAAACAAATACGGAGGAAATTAAAAGTAGCTGTCCACAAACACTTTAGCTAAAGCAGCAATTTGCAAAGTGCACTGCACAACCTATATCCAGCAACATGCTGCAGAAAGCTTCCTGAGAATGTGTCCTCCTGTCCTGGAAATTCACAAGGCATACTGACATAGTAAAGGCTGTGGGAAGTCCTGCAAGGGGGGGAGGGGGGAGGCTTAAGCTGCTTAGTCAAGAGTGGCACAAACATTTTGATTACAAAAACCTTTCTTCTTATAACACCTATTTGACATCCTCTAACCCCCCAGAATTGAAATACAGAGATGAACTGGGAATACAGAGGTTGCTGGATTTGACATGTCTTGTCTTTGGCTGCATATTAAAGAAGTAGATTTTTCTGTTGTGATTTTTTTTTTTTTTTAATGTGAGAAGGTGCAAGGCACAAAATCCCCAGCTTATTTGGAATTAAAGCTGATTCTCTTACAGGGTTACAGCATATAAGAATAGGTTTATTGAGATTTAAAACAGATTACTTCCAAGTACATTATTTACCCTCTGAATAGGTTATGGAGGCACACATTTTAAAACTCTGCCTTAAAGCACTTCCAGATTTTCATCCATGATTCACATCCAATTACCTCTACTTGCTTTGACATTCTTGACCTCTGCCTTTGGTTTTCAGGTCCGTGTCTCCGGCAGCAAGAATCTCCACATCCCCCATCAGGTCTGTTAGGTCTCCATTGCTCATGCGTAAGACTCAGGCATCCACCATGGCCACAGGTCCCGAAGTGCCACCCCCTTGGAAGCAAGAGGGCTACGTGGCCTCCTCATCTGAGGCTGAGATGAGAGAGACAACGCTGACAACCTCTACTCAGATCAGGACAGAAGAGAGATGGGAAGGGAGATACGGTATCCAGGAGCAAATGACCATCAGTGGCGCTGCGGGTGCTGCCGCCAGTGTGTCGGCCAGTGCTACCTACGCAGCAGAGGCTGTTGCCACTGGTGCTAAAGAGGTACTGTCAGAATGGTTTTGTTTTTCCTTATTGCACATTCTAGTTTCTCCAAGTGGATTTCTGCCAGAAACTCAGTCTGTATAAATTGGAGGAAAAATGCATATGAACATAAAAATATAGCAGCAACTGAAGACCAAATTCAGTAGTCATGCTTTGTAAAACCATTTTTAATTAGGACAAAAGCTCCAATCTGTGAAGTTTCCATAAAGTACAGGGTTTAATGATACAGCCTCTATATTTCTTGGCAATAATAAATGCTTATATATGAGTGTATTTTGCTCTAGGTAGCTCAGTTTTGCAGTATGCTGTTTTATTTTCTACTGGGCATGTCATTTTAAAAAGTAATCTACTTGGTCATTTCTAATCTAGGTGAAACAAGATGCTGACAAAAGTGCAGCTGTTGCGACTGTTGTTGCTGCCGTTGATATGGCCAGAGTGAGAGAACCAGTGATCAGCGCTGTAGAGCAGACTGCTCAGAGGACAACCACGACTGCTGTGCACGTCCAACCTGCTCAAGAACAGGTACGTGTGAGGCTGCCATGAGGCACCCGCAGAGCCGCGTCCTTCAGTGCACATTTACTCAACCACCATCCACTGAGCTTTGCACGCAGCAGTGCTCAATTCATTCTGAAGACAGCCTTGAGTCCAGCAGGGCCCAGACTTTTAGAACTTTCTGAGCAAAAGGTGGTCTGAGATACCAAAGGTGTTGACAATGTGAACATCAGAAGAGCAGCGTAGGCCAGAAATACCTGGGCTATATGAGCAGGCGAAAGTCAACTATGGTATTCAAGGTAGGCAAAGGGTGGCCAGAGAAACAGAGAGCAGTCAATTCCAGAACTCAGTCACTGCACACACTGGACGTGGAAACTACTATTTCAGGGCAGGCATTACATTTCTCTAAGTTTCCCCAAAGGACTTTTGTTTTTACTTTTCTCAAAACAAACATGACACTTGATTCATAGCTAGAACAGTGTTATAAATCCAGGATAATGTCCCACCTCGTATTTGAATAGATCTTCTGTTATAGTTTAAAATCATTCCAGCTTTCCTCCTTACCTCTCTTGTGTGACATTTATGTCTAGATCCTGACAGATTATTGTAACTTTTTTCTTTTTTGAGACAGAGTCTCGCTCTGTCGCCCAGGCTGGAGTGCAGTGGCATGATCTCGGCTCACTGCAGCCTCCACCTCCTGGGTTTGAGTGATTCTTGTGCCTCAGTCTCGTGAGTAGCTGGGATTACAGGTGTGCGCCACCACACCCAGCTAATTTTTGTATTTTTTAGTAGAAGATTTCACCATGTTGGCCAGGCTGGTCTTGAACTTTTTATGTAAGATGCATTAAAGTGTTTTCTTCCTTTCCTCTATGAAAAGCAGGTGAGAAAGGAGGCGGAGAAGACTGCTGTAACTAAGGTAGTAGTGGCCGCCGACAAAGCCAAGGAACAAGAATTAAAATCAAGAACCAGAGAAGTAATTACCACAAAGCAAGAGCAGATGCACGTAACTCATGAGCAGGTGAAAATGGTTTTCTATTTAAAATTCACTGAGGTTCTTACAGGGGTCAACACAGATAATCACCTTTACCATGAAGAGTGTTGTTTTTTGGGCCATATGGTTGTTAGCATGCTAATAAAATCCCCTTGTTGTATGTGTAAATTTCTGGGTACTGGATACCAAAGTTTGGTAGTGTCCCTGAATGCTCCCCTTATGAGTATGAAAAAGAACTCTGTGAACATACACCAGGGATCTCACCACATTGATCTGGGGATGTAAGTATATGACTATATAGGGAGAGGACAGATGGGTAAAACCAGGAGGAAGAAATCAATGCTGAGGCAGGAATGGGGAAAAGTGGAGGAGACACTGAACTCACTTTGCTTTAGGAATCTTAGCAACTGCTTCCTGGCTACTTGGGAAGACATTTACACATGAGTTTGAAGTGGAATGGACAGCATAGCCTTAACAAGCCAAATGACCAGAAAAGGTGAAAAGGACAGCCCCATGGTTGGCAGCATTTGGGGACAGATTGGGAAAGGCCAGTTAGTAAAGCTCTTGGCCAATGGAACCAGTTGTCAGTTGGGTGGTTTGAGAAGATGAACTTTCAAGTCTCTTTCAGCCTTGAGATTCTGTGTTTCAGTGATGAGATATTTGAGAACAGCACAGAGGCAAATGGAGAAAACTGTCCCCCTATACACGCATATAACTTAGATGCCCAGATGGAAACAGCATTCTTCACAGTATTTAGGAAAATTGACAAGACAAAATTATTGTATAAATGCAGATTATAAATTATCCGTGCTTGATTTCTCACATGGAAAATAAAAAGATCAGACAAAATTACTTCTAAAGCTTTCCATTCTGATATATATTCTAAGATTACCTTTAGATGACAGAATTAGTACAGAATAATATTGCCATAGATCTATTTGTAAAAATTGGAAGTCATTTTAAAGAAGACTACAATTCTCCTGTTCAAAACAAAGTGTTGAATTAAACTTTGTTTTCTCTAAGCAGCCTACATAATGTACAGTTGAGGGAGAGAAAGAGCATGATCTTATTTATGAACATGAGATTATTTATTTTATTTAGTGACATCTCCAGAAAAGGGATTTTACATCTTCAAATCCCTATGTTGTTATATTTAATAAACACCATATCATTTCATTGGGCATCAGGAAATAAAGTTTTTTTAATCATTGTTTGCAGATAAGAAAAGAAACTGAAAAAACATTTGTACCAAAGGTAGTAATTTCGGCAGCTAAAGCCAAAGAACAAGAAACTAGAATTTCTGGAGAAATTACTACGAAACAAAAACAAGTAACTCAAGAAACAGTAAGTTCGATTTTCTAAATATTTTGTAGTTCGTTGACAATATCACATTACAGCCAGCTGCAGGTAGCTTATAACTGAAACCCACAAATGGAGAAGTCTTTTGTTGTATATTTTTTGTTATTGTTCCTCTATGTCTAGCATTGAAACTCAAGATGGAAATTATGTTCACATTGCACTATTTTCCACTCACTTGATCAGTTTTCAGGAGACTGTCTACAGAACAGTTTAGGGCACATCTATGAACTTTCTAGACCATACATGAATGGATGATAGATATCATGCCAATCCAGTTACCCACCGGGACAGTCGGTTTCTTTGTGCATAGCCTAAGCCCTCAGTCACTTAGATTGTAATGCACAAACTTTACATAGTTGTAAGACACATCATGTGTGTGCACATGCACACAAACACACACACACACACATACATCAGCCATAAACACCCCAAATAAATAGCAAGGGAAAGTGAGGAAATGCCAGACATCGGCGAAAACGAATACTTCCTAAAAAAAAAAAAAAAAAAAAAAAAAACCTTCAAATCATGATTGATAAACAGTGACCTAGAAGCGTTTGCTGCTGTTGTGCCCTAGAGCTGTGTAAGGACAATCTCAGTATCATTAAAATCCACATCTCTCCCGTATGTGAAATCAAGCCTTTAAGTGTCAGGAGAGAGGCATTTATCTGAATTCTTCCATGTTGAAGAGGGCACCTGTGCTCATCCTCCTTGAACTCAAGCTCTTTGCTGGTCTTAGAGCTACTTTCTTCAAAGGTCCAGTTGAGAACCCTGTACACTTAAAAGGCTGACCAGAGGCTGCTGACTGAATTTCCCTCTCCTTACTGTGAGTGAGACACTTTGAATGTAGCAAGAACCCTACTTGGCATAATCAAAGGCATAGAAATCCCCATGGCCATTGCAATGCTGGTGACTGGCAAGTTCAGCTGGCCTATAGTTTTCCAGCCACTTGTCAGCAGCCAACCACCAGGATCGCTAACATGTCAACATGTCTCAAGATGAGATTATTTTCAGTTCTAGGACAATTTGCTAAGGAGCATGTGGGCAGAAAAGAAGACCATACCTCAGGAAAGCAGTCTATGTCTGAAGCACAAGTGTAGGCCCCTAAAATGGAAATCTGACATTTTATCTTTCACCACTAAGCATTCTCTATTTTCCTGAATGTTTCAAGGATGTCGTGCCATTTCTTTTGTATCTTTTGAAACTCAAATCTTTATTTTACTCTAAAAATCAGATAAGACAGGAAACTGAGATAACTGCTGCATCCATGGTGGTAGTTGCCACTGCAAAGTCCACAAAACTAGAAACAGTCCCGGGAGCTCAAGAAGAAACTGCCACACAACAAGATCAAATGCACCTAAGTCATGAAAAGGTGATGACTTCCTGCCAATGTGAAAGTCACTCTTGCACCATTTCATTTGCAAATCACCTACATTTCCATCATGGATCTTAATCATCACTTCTTCACTTTCACCTCTTCTTATAATGCAAATAGAAAATTTCTTTCCCCACACAGCTACCTTTCACCGCCAATTCATTCCTAACTTTCAGACATTCTTTGGCTTGTTACTAATATAATATAATAATTCACTTTAATATCTTCCTATTGAAGCAGATGTCTGTAAATAAGTCAATTCATAATACAAAAAAATGTGCTATTTACAGTGCTATTGAAATGTCTTATAGATTATACTTTTTAAAATGTGAAAAATACAAAAGAGCACTCATTAGTCTTTTATTGTTAATCACATTTTTTTCTTTTAAACTGGACTTATTGTTTAGATATTTTTGCCAGTGAAACAGTATGGATGATCAAAGCAGCTCAAATGATATATTTTAGTGTAATTAAAATTTCCTTGAATAGGAAGAAATTTTGCCTCCTTTCTTTTTGATTTATGTTTCTTTTATTAAAGACTTATGGAATTAATGACTATTTTCTTACTTTTTGTGTGTGATCAGATAATGAAGGAAACTAGGAAAACAGTTGTACCTAAAGTCATAGTTGCCACACCCAAAGTCAAAGAACAAGATTTAGTATCAAGAAGTAGAGAAGGCATTACTACCAAAAGAGAACAAGTTCAAATAACTCAGGAAAAGGTGAATACAGATATTTGAGCTGTGAAAAGTTCATCTTTAAACTAATTTCTAGTAAACTATTAACTACATTGTGGTATGAATTATTAATCTGTATTTGCCTTTTAAAACCCCTAACTAAAAACAAAACGGTAAATATGCAACTGATTATCATTAATTTTATCTGCACATTTGATTTTCATCCTCGGTAACATTTATAATTCATTTTATTCACCATTATTCTTTGCATGAAGATTAGCATTTTTTAGCTTAATTTTTAAAAAGCGACATAGGGACTCATCTAGAGGTTTTTAAATAGCTAACATTTCTAAGTTTTGTGATTCACAGTCAGTATATGTAGACATTGCCAGGTGAAAGTTAATTTCTCTTGTGTATTTAACCCTGAATAACCGTCTTGCATCACCATGAGGAAGCGGGAAGGGTCATACTATGTGTGTTCGAAGCCCTGTTCAACTTAAATCTTGATTTTACTGTAATAATCAGATGAGAAAGGAAGCTGAGAAAACTGCCTTGTCTACAATAGCAGTTGCTACTGCTAAAGCCAAAGAACAAGAAACAATACTGAGAACTAGAGAAACTATGGCTACTAGACAAGAACAAACCCAAGTTACCCATGGAAAGGTGACTATTGTTGTTCCAAGTGTGAAATCCCCTATTATAATACATTAATACCACATATCATGTGAAATTCCTTATAATAATACATTAATATCAAATCTCTGAATTTCTTATGTATGAGTCACTATTAACCGAATTTATTTTTTAGACAATTAAATAATTGGAAACTAAAAAAGATTTATTGTTAATATTACTACACATCCCTTTCTCCACTTACCTCTTCGCCATTATTTTCAACATTTTATTAACATCTGGGAATCTTCCAGAAGTTGATTAAAATTGCATGCAGGCTAATTTTAAGAGGCCCATGAACATTTTTTAAAACACAAAGTTGTATAAGTAAATGATGACTCTTAATCACTGTCAAGAAGATATGTGTTTTGAGGGGTCATAAATTCAGTATATTATGTTATGGAGTATGGACTTATTTCAGTAAATTACCCATAATTTTCTTTGTATGAAACTTTATCTTTTTTCCCTCCTGTAAATATCACAGGAGAAGATAAGCTGAAAAAATTATAATGCCTGCTGTAGCAGCTCCCACTAAAGCTAAACAAGATGCATATTAAAATCTAGAGAAGGAAGTATCCAAACAGAACAATTACACATAAGCCATGAAAAGATTACTGTATCTATTTGTAGCTATGAAATATCCATGAATTAAACTGTTTCCCATGACTATCATTTACTCCAAATGAGCCATTTACCTAATTGTATTCTTTATTGCTAATATACCACTTGAAAATTAGCAACTAAAGTTTCCCCATTTCATTAGCAGGATGGCCTGAATCCTATTTGTATTTCCCTCAATGTCATTTTCTAACTCTACATCTTTTTTTTTTCTAAGACATGATTTAAGATAAACTTTTTAAACCTTTACTCAAGTCTAACATTTAATGGCATATCAGCCTTACAGAAGTCTCATAAATCATAGAAATTCCACTATGCAACATACTTCATGAGTGATTAACTTTTTATTTTTGTTTCCATTCAAATTTTGTCATGAATTCACTATCTTATTCTTGTTAAAAAATAGCTAAGGATGGAAGCTGAGAAAATTTTTATACCTAAAGTAGTAGTTACCACTGCAAAATCTGCTGAATCAGCCGCACCGCCAACAACTAGAGAAGTATTTCCTGTTAAACAAGAACAAATACATCTTTTCCAAGAAGAGATGAAAACTGATGCAATGGAGGTGACAAGTATTGTTTCATCCCATTTCATCATCAACTCTCATAACTTTTCATCCGTCATGAATTGTGCTTCCAGTGTTCCATTCAATTGCTTGACTGATCAATAAAACATTAGAGATGGTTAGGTTCAGTCCATCCTCCAGTTGAACAGTGAGCATTTCTAGTAGTGAAAAGTCAGACTATATAATACTCTTCTTTATGTCTCCTAAATTTATTCTCAGCATTTACCTGGTATGAACTGGTATATTCTAGTCCAATTTGTCTTCCTGCTTCTCTAGGTTACAAACATGAGAGATATCAAAGTCCACTAAGAAATAAAAGCAGTTACCAGCGTACTCATTTGTAGTCCACCAATAAGTGTGTGTATATAAATTTGATATACAATAATTCAAGGAAAAAACAGACAGATGTTTCCTCAATTTAAAATATTCTACCATGATTAAGATTTTTCCATATGTTTAAAATTAAGAACAAAATTTAAATATTTCAGTTGTGTGATATTTAGTCAAATGACAGTTTCTTTGACAGTTTCTTTTATCATTGTTAAAATAAAATTAAGACTTAACCTGACTACTTCATATCAGACTGGCTAAAAGTTTCAAATGAGATATGGTGGAAATGTGATCACTCTACAATCAAAATAATATATATTTATTTAGTGTTATCTGTCGAAGATGAACATTTTAAAACGTCTAGACAATTAAAGTCAGCTCATTGCCAATATAGTTTTTAAAAAAGAAACAAATAAATGGACAAACTTAACTCACCTAAGCCTCATGTATATTTTATGTTTTCTTCTGAGATGATGCAATCTAAAGTGAAGATGGTATTTGCAGTCCTTTGAGGCAGATGAAATTGTTTGTGTCTTCCTAAAAGGAAGCCCTGGATAAAGCCCATGATCACTAAAGACCCAATTCTATCTCAGAAAAATCTCATTTATATCTTAAATAGTTCAGAGAACAATTTTTAAAGATATACAGGTAGCATAGTTGAAGAATGTTTCCGATGCATTCTAGATTCTATTCACAGATATAGAAAACTGAACATTAATAAAATTTTCCAATCTTACTTTTAAAAAGCACTGGATGAACATGGCTATGTGATTTTTGTGGTGTGCTGTTTCCAAGTATCACATAGAATCATAATATCTAAGCCACATCAGCTAGTTTGCCTTCTTTAGAAGAGAAACCGCTCTGCAAATTTTATTTCCATTTATGTTCATCAGACTCAGAAACAAGAAAATAATATTTGTTTCATTCTTTGCTTTAACTCTCCATAATAATGAAAGTAAATTAAACACCAATGTGAAAGGTTGTTCTCTTGAATCCAAACATGATAACACTTTCATTTTAATCACAATATTTTCATTTGCACGGGGTTCTCTTTGTCATCTGTGTGTTTTGAGACAGGTATTTTCTAATAGATTAAACAAATCTTACCCTTAGGGAATCATAAGTAAATTCATATGCTCACTCTGTGTTTATGAGCTTTCATGTTATGTCCGATTTGCATGCAACCATGTAACTCTGTAGTTACTGATTTTTCTGGATGGGATGATGATGGTATTCGAGTGCACTTATATCACCACTGTCATTGCATTAACCTCAGACTAAATGGTCAACAAGATAATAAAAATAATCAGTGAGGAGAACCAGCTCCAAAATTCTGATTTTCCAATTGCTGATTGACTCTCTGCCTGGAAAAATTCTACAAAATGTCAAAATCTCCTTATGATTTTATGGTCATATTGTGATTGTCCTATGTTGTGTCTATGTGATTTAATGTCTAGTATAATTAAGCAGGTGTACAGAGAGTGGATCTAAATCGATGTCTGTACAATATAATAATCAATGAAATAGTCCCTAAAAGTGTTTCTGAGATACATTTCTAGACACATTAACACTGCTGTATAACGTGGATGCCATATACCTATCACGCCTTTAGCCATTTGCCTGTCCTGATGCCTAGGAGATGTTCCAGCCTCATCTTTGTATTCCTGTGTATTAACTCTGGAACCCTTGTCTCTAGGTGGATGTTGGAAAAAAGGCTGAAGCTGTAGCAACAGTTGTTGCTGCAGTAGACCAAGCCCGAGTCAGAGAGCCCAGAGAGCCTGGGCGTCTTGAAGAATCCTATGCTCAGCAGACCACTTTGGAGTACGGATATAAGGAACGCATTTCCGCCGCAAAGGTAGCTGAGCCTCCCCAACGTCCAGCCTCAGAACCCCACGTTGTCCCTAAAGCAGTCAAGCCTGTAGTAATCCAGGCTCCTTCTGAGACTCATATCAAAACTACTGATCAAATGGGAATGCACATATCATCACAGGTGAGTCTATACCTGCTGATTTTTCACCTTGTTCATGGTAAAGCAAGCCTCACTGCTGTGGTCATTGGTGATCAATGGTATCACTGAGTTTCATTTCAATGCAGATCAAGAAAACTACAGATCTAACAACGGAAAGATTAGTCCATGTGGATAAACGCCCCCGCACAGCGAGCCCTCACTTTACTGTTTCAAAAATTTCTGTTCCTAAGACAGAACATGGATATGAGGTAAGAAGTTACAGAGCATGATACAGAAATGTTTAAAGGAAATAAGTATCTAACCTGTGAAATAGAGCATCTTTAGAG
Organism: Macaca nemestrina; assembly: GCF_043159975.1. NCBI lineage: Eukaryota > Metazoa > Chordata > Mammalia > Primates > Cercopithecidae > Macaca > Macaca nemestrina. The sequence continues at coordinate 76,720,383 of NC_092135.1, read as the reverse complement.
TAGGCCAATGGAGGCTTTTTTTGGTGATATGTGTGTGTGTGTGTGTGCATTCACAGTGGGCCCAGATGCCCTAAATTTTTGATTTCTGAAACTTGCCCAGGAGAGTGAGCGTAGAGTCACAAGTGGTTATCTTATACCTCTGAGGAGACACAAATCCACACAGGCTTCTCTCTAGTTCACATTTCGGGGACAGCTCAAACTCAATTGTTTTACTATTGTTCTGATGATTTTGTGAAAGTAGTATATTACACAGCATAGTTTTACTTATGCTGTGAGACATTTCAGAGTAACTTAACTGCGAATGTGTTTCAATAATAAAGACAGGCATTGAGAAATCATATATTTATATACTCAATATAGCAAGATGGAGAGGTGGTACTATATGGTGGTTGGGTTGGATTGTGGAATCAAATAGCTCTGGATTAGTGCCCTATCTTCCCCCTTATAACCTCTGTCATCAGGAGAAAGTAAATGTACATGTAAAATGCAAGTAAAAAGTATATAAAAACCTTAACAAGTTGTCAGCATGTAATAAATCCTTTATATTAATCACGATTGTTATCATACATATCCAAGAAATAGAACCCAAACCTTCTATGGTTTCAAAGAACTGTAAGTTACATATAATGCCTGTATTCAATTTAGTCCCAAATTACAAAACAAATAACCATAGACCGCAACAGAATAAAAGCAGTAAGGAAACCTTTAAAATATTTTGTCTGAATGTCTCCATGTTCACCTTTCACATAGATTTGTGGCTAAAACTCAAATGTACTATTGCAAAGTAGTTCTTAGGAATTTACCAACAATTTCAATAATTTCTTAATTTTGAATCTCCCACTGTGGCATATTCGAAAGTGGCATTCATCGGAATGGTCAAGTGAAAATTCATGACTAAGCTTTAGAAGACGCCGTCCTTTTATGATAAAAGCTGTAAAATAAGGAGTTCTGAATACAACTCTTTAAAAAAGATATTTCAAATTTGTTTTACAAACTAACAGGCATGACAAGGAGCTTTATAATTGGCTTATCTCTAATGGACTTTTAATTAACTGTGTGATAATGAGTGATAACGAGAACATTAAAAAACGGACCTTATAGAAATAGGCTGAGACTCAGTCCGAGAGGGTTAGCCATCTGAGAATGGTTAAGTGACTTTATTTTCTGACTCTGTTTCCATGTAGGCATCAATAGCCGGTAGTGCTATTGCCACATTACAAAAAGAGTTGTCAGCCACATCTTCTGCTCAGAAGATCACCAAATCGGTGAAGGCTCCTACTGTGAAGCCCAGTGAGACTAGAGTAAGGGCAGAGCCCACACCCTCGCCACAGTTCCCCTTCGCTGACATGCCAGATACTTACAAGAGTCAAGCTGGCGTTGAGGTGAAAAAGGAAGTAGGGGTGAGCATCACTGGCGCCACCGTCCGTGAAGAGCGCTTTGAAGTACTGCACGGGCGCGAAGCCAAGGTTGGTCACTGGTTACCTGCTGTTGCTTGGCCCATTCCCATTGAGCAGGGCCAGGTGGTTGGCTAGTTTGTACTAAAAAGTAGCCAGCGGAGTCTTGCCTTTCTCCTTTACCACGCTAAGACTTGATTTTTGTGGAGCACAGTATGGGTCAGAGATCATTTTCTCAAATTATTTTTATAATGTGGCATGAGCTAAGAGTTTATGAGATTTCCCTTAATTTCATGAGCATTTTGTAATATAATTTGTAAAAATCTAGGTAACAGAAACAGCAAGAGTACCAGCACCTGTTGAAATTCCTGTTACTCCACCAACTTTGGTCTCGGTGAGTAAAGAAGTTGATTATGTTGGACCCTATTCATATCTGCTCAAATCATTTTAATACATTTTTGAAAAGATCAGTTTCTCAAATTAATACAAAATGACGTTAGTGAGCATACAGATGCTCATTTTAAGACCATATTTGACCATATTGGCAAGGAAGAGGGGAATTCTATGGGGTACATCATTCATGGATTCAAAAGATTTAATGCGCTTCTCATATGCAAAAGGCATTATTGCAGGAGCTGTGGAGACATAAAGACCAATCCATCCCTCCATCCCTCTTTGAAATATTTTCTTTGCCATCAGAGAAAATGTACATAAACGAGCATAATAAAATATATAAGGTGATAAGCACCACAACAGAGGGAGAATCCATGGGAGGGATAGATTCATTCCAGTTGGTGATACCATGGCAAAGCTTTGTTGAACAGGTAGCATTTGCTATTGAGCCTTACAGCTCTTTACTAATATATTAGTATATTACATAAATATTAGTCTCTCTACTACTATTTCTGGAGTCCTGATTAAAAGGCCATTTTGTGGCAGTTGAAATGTGTAAGCTCAAACTCCACATTTGTTACAAAACAGAAATGATTAATGAATATGCACACGTATCATTATTTATTTTTCTTCTCTCTTCAGGGCTTAAAAAATGTGACAGTCATAGAAGGTGAATCTGTCACCTTGGAGTGCCACATCTCTGGATACCCATCCCCGACAGTGACATGGTACAGGGAAGACTACCAAATCGAAAGTTCCATTGACTTCCAGATAACCTTCCAGAGTGGAATCGCTCGTCTTATGATTCGCGAAGCGTTTGCGGAAGACAGCGGGCGATTTACCTGCAGTGCTGTTAACGAGGCTGGAACCGTCAGCACATCCTGCTATCTGGCTGTGCAGGGTTAGTGGCCACCCCTCCCACAGTCCTAATGCACATGCCATCACTTTCATGTGACATTCTTTTCCACAATACGGTTTCTGCGCACCTTGAAATGATGTCCCTTTTTGGAACTGGGGGGGAGATTATATGGTCAATTTAACTGTCAGCGCTAAGCGGGGTCACTAAACATCTCATGTCAATGAGAAACTTTTGTCTTCTTTTAGTGTCAGAAGAATTTGAAAAGGAAACCACAGCCGTGACTGAGAAATTTACCACAGAAGAGAAACGGTAAAACATTTTGCTAATTAGTAGCTGTTCTAGTACAGTTTTGACTTTCAGCCCCGTCAGTATTGGCAAATTGCAACTCAGAAACTAATATGAGGCGAATTCTCTTTCCAGCTTTGTTGAGTCAAGAGATGTGGTTATGACTGATACTAGCATCACAGAGGAACAAGCAGGGCCTGGAGAACCTGCTGCGCCTTACTTTATTACAAAACCAGTGGTCCAGAAACTGGTGGAAGGTGGGAGCGTGGTGTTTGGATGCCAAGTTGGTGGCAACCCAAAGCCCCATGTGTACTGGAAAAAATCTGGTGTTCCTCTGACCACTGGATACAGGTATTTTGATGGCTGAATATAGAGTTCTCTGCGACTTGTATAATATTTGCATGAAGCCTAGAGTAGAATTTACTTACCCCACCGACCCTGAGCGTAGGCTCTTTCATTGTGGAGCCATCTTTGTTTTGAGGTATTTTTACATTTTTTGTGCAAAGTCTTCTAAGAAATAAAGCTATGTGACAAAAGTGGATGGAAGATATATTTATTTACATTATAGTTTAATTCATTGAGGTTGTGAAAGTAGAGAAAATATGGATTTTCACACATACACACTTCCAGAAAAGATTTGAGACAACTTTCAATAAAAACATGTAATAACTAAGTGACTAAAAGATAGAAGAATAGGGGCCATGTAATGAAGAAGAAAGCTAGTTATGCACAAAAATCTATGCTACTAATTTTTCTTCAATTCAATACGAAATTTAGCTCTGAATATTTTGCAACTTAAGATAAAAAGAGCAACCTGGTAATCTAAAAATGTAGGTGCCATACCTTAATAATAATAAATATAATGTACCAGAGAGTTAATACTGAAATATTTAAAGGTATTTATTGTTTTAATTATTCATTTGATATCTGAATGAAATAATGAACAAAATAACAAACGAAGAGAAAATACCTGTTGTTTAAGTGACCTGATCATTTGCTAATGTAAACACCAAAAACCACTTAATTTCATGACTGATTCTAGCAATAAATATTCTTTAAAATGAATATTTTAACTTATTGGGCCCTAATTACTCATGTTCTTGCATTTTTCTCAATTTTCAGCAATCTTATAATCTATTGTGGAGCTTAGTCTTATGTTTAGGGTCATTGAATTTATACCACAGATCCGCTCACAGATAAGTCCAATTATTTTACCCACAGAAGGGTTGTTTATAACTGATTTTTCAATTTTGTACATTTACCTAAAGATACAAAGTGAGTTACAACAAACAAACCGGCGAATGCAAGCTAGTAATTTCTATGACTTTTGCTGATGATGCTGGAGAATACACTATTGTTATTCGTAATAAGCATGGAGAAACTTCTGCATCTGCTTCCTTGCTTGAAGAAGGTAAGTGCAACTGTAGTTTCTACGTGCATGATAAGATCTGAAATACAAGGAGATAGCAGTGCTGTCCGTTTGCTGAAAAACCTGTTGCCATTTACTGGTTCTGATATTTTGCCCCAGTGTCTTTGCCTCAGTTGTATGGAAAATGTTTTAGACCACATGGCCTCAAAAACTATACTGGCATTAAACTTCTGAGGTTCTAGCAATAGTTTCTGTTTGGTGTGTTTGTTTCTAGGCATATCATGCCTCCGAAAATGCACAGATTCTAAATCCAGTTGCCTTCCAGGCCCAGGCAGGTAACAGTGAGCGCAATGAAAACAGTGGCAAACTGGAGAGTAGGTGCCCTGCCTCAAAGAGACAGTAGCTGTGTTGTTGCCCGGCATGCACCAGGCTGTTACCAGGCATGCACCAGGTTGTTACCAGACTCAGTGTTGCTCCTGATACTTTAAAGAAAACCTGGAAGTCAGGATTTTCAATGTTTATAACTTGAAAACAAATGCAATATCTTTCATGCTAGACTGTTCACATTTACAGTGAACTGGTTCTCACTCTGTTTCATTTGATCTACACAGTATCCCTTAGAGGAAATTACAATATTATCTTCATTTAGCCAATAAAGCACTCAAGATTCAGGAAGGTAAATGAATTGTTAAAAGCCACACGGCAGAGTAGGAAGACCTCCATGGTAGATCCCCCCAAAACTGACTGCTAATATAAAATTCTTTCTACAATTGTAGTGGCTGATTTGATTTGTTAGTGTAAGTTTGGTTTCCAAATTCCATCTAGAAAATATTGAGCACATCAAGAGTAGATATTTGGAAAATTTGGCTTTTGGTTATCAACTTTCCCCAATGTAGAGTTTAACCTGAATGCATAGTGGCATGAATGTTTTTTTAGTAAGAATATTAAAAAATTAACTTATGTTCTTAACTCTTAGCTGATTATGAGTCACTGATGAAGTCCCAGCAAGAAATGCTTTACCAGACACAAGTGACTGCATTTGTTCAAGAACCCAAAGTTGGAGAAACAGCCCCTGGATTTGTATATTCTGAGTATGAAAAAGAGTATGAAAAAGAACAAGCCTTAATTAGGAAGAAAATGGCCAAAGATACTGTAATGGTCAGAACATATGTAGAAGATCAGGTGAGTATAAAAATAATGACCAATCAACCAATTTCATAAATTATACTTTCCTTTTTTTGTTTGACATTTTCATTTTCAAGTGATGAGCTCAGGGTTAGACAACTATTAGTAGGTCAAAGTTCACTGCTGCTAAGTTTCCTTAATCTTCATGGTATGTTGCACCTGTGAGTTTAGAAATAGAGATTACATATATGCCATAAATGTGGCTTTAGAAATAGGGTTTATAATATATTAAGGAAAAGACCAATATTAGTAGAGCTAAGTTCATTAATGCCAAGATCTCTTCATCTGTATGACAAGCTAATGTAACCTCTAACCCAACTCTAACTCCTGCTTTTTTGGAAAACCTTTCTACCCAAGATGCTACAGCATTCAGTGGGAAAGATGACCATAATGCAGATTAAAACAAACAAACCAAAGTCTTCTAGATTCTTCTCCCAGCTAAAAACTTCAACAATCTAGCTCAGATACATATCCTTAAATAATTTCCATCAGTAAGGATAAGTATTTTTAACAGACCATAATCTTTTTTGCATAGGAATTCCATATTTCTTCCTTTGAAGAGAGACTTATTAAAGAAATTGAATATAGAATAATAAAGACTACATTAGAAGAACTTCTTGAAGAAGATGGAGAAGAAAAGATGGCAGTTGACATTTCTGAATCTGAAGCTGTTGAATCAGGATTTGAGTTAAGAATCAAGAATTATAGAATTCTTGAGGGGATGGGTGTCACTTTTCATTGCAAGATGTCTGGATATCCATTACCAAAGGTAAAATATAAACATTTATAATACCTCCTTGCCACAGTAAAGATACAAGTTGGTTACAGTATAACTATTTGATGTAAATTTTACTCATACATGCATGGTGTTCTTTGCAGATTGCTTGGTACAAAGATGGCAAGCGCATCAAACATGGAGAAAGATATCAAATGGACTTTCTACAAGATGGCAGAGCTAGTCTGCGTATACCTGTTGTTCTTCCAGAAGATGAAGGAATCTACACTGCATTTGCCAGCAATATTAAAGGAAATGCAATTTGCTCAGGGAAATTGTATGTGGAGCCTGCTGCACCACTTGGAGCTCCAACTTACATCCCCACACCAGAGCCAGTGAGCAGAATCAGGTAAGACTTATAATAATTTGGGTTACTTAGTATGTAAATTGTTTTCAAAACATCAAATATCTTAGTAGCAAATCGCTATTGTGTAAGAAAAAAATTGAGGGCTAAGATGGCACAGAAACTTACCAGCGGCAACACCAACAATTGCCAAGAGTTTTTATTTCTTGCCCCTGTGTAAGATGAGCAAAGAATTTTCATCAGTGTATCATACTATTTATTTTCCTAGTGCTACAGCTAATATCACAATAGCTCTTATTTGACACCTGATTTTTACAAATGTAAATTTATACAACAGCCCTGCAATAAAAAGATGACTATTATTGGTTTGGAAATAGGAACACTGAGGCCCTGGGAATCTATGAAAATTGCCTTAATTCATCCAGCCTGTAAGTGGTGGTGCCAGCATTCAAACTCCAAGTCAGTCTGGCTGCAATGTGTAGATAGAGTCTTGTTTTGCTTTGTTTTGTTTCCAAATTGATTTCTATGTTTTCCTCCTCTGAGATAAAAAATATATATTTTTTTATTTTTCCATAAATGTATTCATTTGGTTTACTTATCCAACCAACATTTATTAGGATGTTTTGGTAGTTAAATCAAAAAAGTCTAGTGACTGATTAAATCCAAGTGGTAAGGAAAAGACAGTATTGAGAATTATTCCAAGATTTTTGAACCTGGGTACCTGGATGTACTGAATGACTACCAGCCAAAATTGAGAATATAGGAAAAACATAGCTGTGGGGGCAACAATAATATATTCTATTTCAGATCTGAATGAGTTGGAGGTGCCTTCTAATACATGCAAGAAGTAAATTCTAAAATAACGTGAATAATGAATAATGAATAAGACAAAATGAAGTTTGTTTTGCTGAGTTTTCTTTAGGCCTCATGAAAGTATTGTTTGTCTTTGTTTTACAGATCTCTCTCTCCACGTTCAGTGAGCAGGTCTCCTATACGCATGTCTCCTGCACGGATGTCACCTGCAAGGATGTCTCCTGCACGGATGTCCCCTGCAAGAATGTCCCCTGGACGTAGGCTGGAGGAGACAGATGAGTCACAACTTGAGAGACTGTATAAACCAGTCTTTGTGTTAAAACCTGCTTCTTTCAAATGTTTAGAAGGGCAAACTGCCAGATTTGACTTAAAGGTTGTTGGTAGACCTATGCCAGAGACGTTCTGGTTTCATGATGGTAAGTATGACAGGTTTTTGCTCATGAATAATAAAAACACAAAAACAAGCTTATATATCTGTCTAACAATTTTTAAAAACTATTTTAAAATCTACTTTCTTTTGAACATATTTTCACAGGCCAGCAAATTGTCAATGACTATACCCATAAAGTGGTCATTAAAGAAGATGGTACTCAATCACTAATTATTGTCCCTGCCACACCCAGTGATTCTGGGGAATGGACTGTGGTTGCCCAAAACAGGGCAGGCAGATCTTCAATTTCAGTGATTTTAACTGTGGAAGGTAAAATGAGATAAAATAAAAATAAATGAATTTTCTTATCACTTGGATTATAAACAGGTATTTCAGCCTTACTCCCTCTAAATCATGACCTTTCTCTTTCAGCTGTGGAACATCAGGTAAAACCGATGTTTGTAGAAAAACTGAAAAATCTCAATGTAAAGGAAGGTTCCCGACTTGAAATGAAAGTCAGAGCTACGGGTAACCCCAACCCTGACATTGTATGGTTGAAAAACAGTGACATCATTGTGCCTCATAAATATCCCAAAATCAGGTAAGTTTGGAAATAATAAAGCTAAGCTCATTATACAAATCCAATAACCAGGGAAGCTATACTACTATATTGATGATTCCCTCCCCCAACTTTTTATAGAATTGAAGGAACCAAGGGAGAAGCTGCCCTTAAAATCGATTCCACTGTCAGCCAAGATTCTGCCTGGTATACCGCGACTGCTATTAATAAAGCTGGCAGAGACACTACAAGATGCAAAGTAAATGTTGAAGTTGAGTTTGCAGAGCCTGAACCAGAGAGAAAATTAATCATCCCAAGGGGGACATATAGAGCAAAGGAGATTGCAGCCCCAGAACTGGAGCCCCTCCATTTGCGATATGGTCAAGAGCAATGGGAAGAAGGTGATCTCTATGACAAAGAGAAACAACAGAAACCATTCTTTAAGAAAAAACTCACCTCCTTAAGACTTAAGCGCTTTGGACCTGCCCACTTTGAATGCAGGCTAACACCCATTGGTGACCCAACGATGGTGGTGGAGTGGCTCCATGATGGAAAGCCACTTGAGGCAGCCAACAGGCTCCGTATGATCAATGAATTTGGGTACTGCAGCCTTGATTATGGTGTTGCATATTCTAGAGACAGTGGTATCATTACTTGCAGAGCCACTAACAAATACGGAACAGATCATACATCTGCTACCCTTATTGTTAAAGATGAGAAAAGTCTTGTGGAAGAATCCCAGTTGCCTGAGGGGAGGAAAGGCTTACAGAGAATTGAAGAATTAGAGAGAATGGCTCATGAAGGTGCACTTACAGGTGTAACAACAGATCAGAAAGAAAAGCAAAAGCCAGACATTGTCTTGTTCCCAGAGCCAGTTAGAGTACTTGAAGGGGAGACTGCAAGGTTCCGCTGCAGGGTAACAGGCTACCCTCAGCCCAAAGTCAACTGGTACCTCAATGGACAGCTCATTCGCAAAAGCAAAAGGTTCAGAGTTCGCTATGATGGTATCCATTACCTGGACATCGTGGACTGCAAATCATATGACACAGGTGAAGTGAAGGTCACCGCAGAAAATCCTGAAGGTGTGATAGAGCATAAAGTGAAGCTTGAGATTCAACAGAGGGAAGATTTTAGGTCTGTTCTTAGGAGAGCTCCTGAACCAAGGCCCGAGTTTCACGTACACGAACCAGGAAAGCTTCAGTTTGAAGTACAAAAAGTGGATAGACCTGTTGACACCACTGAAACCAAAGAAGTTGTGAAGTTGAAAAGGGCTGAAAGAATTACCCATGAAAAAGTGCCCGAAGAGTCGGAAGAGCTGCGTAGTAAATTCAAGCGCAGAACAGAAGAGGGCTATTATGAAGCCATTACCGCTGTGGAGCTCAAGTCTCGAAAGAAAGATGAATCCTATGAGGAACTCCTCAGGAAGACAAAAGATGAACTTCTCCACTGGACCAAAGAGTTAACTGAAGAGGAAAAGAAAGCTCTTGCCGAAGAAGGCAAAATCACGATTCCAACTTTTAAACCTGATAAGATTGAACTAAGTCCTAGTATGGAGGCTCCAAAAATCTTCGAAAGAATCCAAAGCCAAACAGTGGGCCAAGGATCTGATGCACACTTCCGGGTCAGAGTCGTGGGGAAACCAGACCCTGAATGTGAATGGTACAAAAATGGTGTCAAAATTGAACGGTCTGACCGGATCTACTGGTACTGGCCCGAAGACAATGTTTGTGAATTGGTCATAAGAGATGTGACTGCTGAGGACTCTGCCAGCATCATGGTAAAAGCCATCAACATAGCTGGAGAAACCTCTAGTCACGCATTCCTACTTGTCCAAGGTAATTTGCATGTCTTTCCTTTGATGGACCTGTCTTTGTATTCAAGAATATCCATGAGTGCGTTTACTTTTATTTTCTTTCCCCATTCCTCAGGTTGCGAATTTAATTTAATATAATGTGCTCTCCCCTTTTCCCCCCACCTTTTTCTTGTAGCCAAGCAATTGATCACTTTCACACAGGAATTACAAGATGTTGTTGCTAAGGAAAAAGATACTATGGCAACCTTTGAATGTGAAACTTCAGAACCATTTGTCAAAGTGAAATGGTATAAAGATGGTATGGAGGTTCATGAGGGAGATAAATACAGGATGCACTCTGACAGAAAGGTTCACTTCCTCTCCATACTGACCATTGATATGTCTGATGCTGAAGATTACAGCTGTGTACTTGTGGAAGATGAAAATATCAAAACAACTGCTAAACTTATTGTTGAAGGTATTCAACAACAAAGGATTTCATTGTTTACCTAAGCTCTAAGGTCACCCTTAGCATGTGGTCAAATTAGCTATGCAATTTTTCTTTCATAAAACAATTATTTGGAAATTGGCTATAAGTTTCATAGCCAGAATCATAAATTTATGTTCCTAATTAAGAATGTTAATAATTTGACCATTTGGATTTTTTTAAGTAGTATTATCTTGATTTTTAGCTTTTAAGATTTTTATTAAAACTTAATTCTTTACTTTCAAAAATATTTAAAAATTAAAATAAAATAACTGCTTCTCATTGAAAATTTATCTCTCAGCCCATTAGCAGGTAGATATTAAGAATATTCCTGATAGTATGGGGGAGATAAGAGATATACAAGACATTGTCTCCATCCTAAGTCTAGATGCATACCTCTCCAAAAAAAATGTTTTCTTTTTCTGTTATACACTTCAGGTGCAGTTGTTGAGTTTGTGAAGGAACTTGAGGACATAGAAGTTCCAGAATCATATTCAGGAGAATTAGAGTGTATTGTATCCCCAGAAAATATAGAAGGAAAATGGTATCATAACAATGTGGAGCTTAAATCCAATGGCAAATACACAATTACATCTCGTCGTGGACGTCAGAACCTCACAGTCAAGGACGTAACCAAGGAGGACCAGGGAGAATACAGCTTTGTCATTGACGGAAAAAAGACAACCTGTAAACTAAAGATGAAACGTAAGTCTTCCCATTCCTGACAGCCTGCAGTGAGCATCATTATGGTTTATTGATAAAAAATGATCATAACATTCTTTTTCTCCCCATATTTCACAGCCCGCCCCATTGCTATCCTACAAGGACTTAGTGACCAAAAAGTCTGTGAGGGTGACATTGTTCAGCTTGAAGTTAAAGTCTCCTTGGAAAGTGTGGAAGGTGTCTGGATGAAAGACGGCCAAGAAGTGCAGCCCAGTGACAGGATTCACATTGTGATAGACAAACAATCTCATATGCTGCTCATTGAAGACATGACTAAGGAAGATGCTGGAAATTACTCTTTCACCATTCCAGCCCTTGGCCTCTCCACCAGTGGGCGTGTCTCTGTCTATAGTGAGTCCTACTTATACAATTTTATGTTTACACTATCAAGCAACATAAAGAACTTCAAGGAGCAGACAATTTCAACAAAATTCATTCATCTTGTGTGTGTATGATTTTGCAGGTGTGGACGTGATAACACCTCTAAAAGATGTTAACGTGATTGAAGGCACAAAGGCTGTGCTTGAATGTAAGGTCTCAGTTCCTGATGTGACTTCTGTTAAGTGGTACTTAAATGATGAACAAATCAAGCCTGATGACCGTGTGCATGCCATTGTAAAAGGTACTAAACAGCGGCTAGTCATTAACCGAACTCATGCTTCAGACGAAGGACCCTACAAGCTGATAGTTGGCAGAGTTGAAACCAACTGTAATCTCTCTGTAGAAAGTAAGGATTATTCTACTTATCTAATAATTACTTTAAGCATTCTACTTTCTCAGTGTAATAATAACCAAGAGATTATTTTATTTTTTCCCCAGAAATTAAAATTATCAGAGGTCTTCGTGACCTTACCTGTACAGAAACTCAAAATGTGGTGTTTGAGGTTGAGCTGTCCCACTCTGGAATTGATGTCTTGTGGAATTTTAAGGACAAGGAAATCAAACCCAGTTCTAAATATAAAATCGAAGCACATGGAAAAATATATAAACTGACAGTTCTAAATATGATGAAAGATGATGAAGGAAAATATACATTTTATGCGGGAGAAAATATGACATCTGGAAAACTTACTGTGGCAGGTAGGTATATTTATTAACCTAAATTCTTATGAGGAGCGATTGTTATTTTAAGAAATTGTTATTCATTTCCCCCAAAACTCCTTTCAGTTTCCCACTTCCATGCCTCTGCTTATGCTGTTCCCAAAGCCAATAGTACTTGCAACACCATTCCCACCAGCCTAAATTACAAATGTTCTTCTAGGCCTACCTCAAACATCACCTTCTCCATTAAACCTTCCTTAATCTCCCCATTTATATATGATCTCTTCCTCCTCCAACCCCAGGATCACTTTATATGTTTCTCGTTCATAGTATTTATTATGCACTTGTCTTATTTCCCATTTCCTCTTTCAATATCCTTCCTCTTTCAATATCAGTGTATAAACTCCTGAAATCTGGAATTTTCTTTGTATATTCCAATATATTGCAAATGACAGATAATCAATTGATATTTGCTGAATTGAGCTTTATTTAAACTTTCTTATTCTAAAGAATTATTTCCTTTTGTAGCCATTCTTGCTTCTTTAGTCTTTGCGCCTTTTGTTTTCTTCCTACCTTTTAATGAACTCAATAAATATTTTCAAAATACAGTTTAATGTAACTGTATCTCTTATGATATCATGTAGAAATAAGACCATCATTCAGCAGAATGTCTTAGCTTTACAACGAAGAATAAAAAATGTAAATCAATTGTCAACAAAAAACTAGAAGTCATCATTAATTTGTTTGGTTCATTACAGTTTAAATATTGAGAGTTGAGATATTACATTCAGATCGTGTTGTCTATTACATCCAGAATTGAAGCAAGTTATATGGTAATGATCTGTCTTATTTGGTATGAAAGTTTCATGGTTTATACTTAGTTACATTATAAGATTTCCTCAGAGATCGGACCATGAAAAGACTGGTAAAACAAAATTTCAGATTTAGCATTTTTATACATTTAATATAAATTACATGTTTTTAAATGTGTGGAAACAGGAATAAACTATGAACCCCTCTGTGATTTCACCCAATGTTTTTAAAGTACCTACCATAGGTCAGACACTTGTAGGAACTCAGGACACAAAACTAAATAAGAAACGATTTTTTTCTTGAGAAATTCATAATTTAGAGAAGACAGATACATAAGCAACTAGCTTGTTAAAGCAGTAATTATTTCTACTAGCGGATGATAAGAGTGGAGGCAATGGGGTGAAACTTCATAGAATGAGTGACATTTGTCAACACAGTGATTTTTAGTATGCAGAAATCCTTAATCTAGTAGAAACATTGATGACTTGTACATTTTGTTTAGCAAATTTTTATGTAGTCAAAATATCAGATTCCCAGGAAATAATCATTAAAAGACCAAGTAAAATGCTTCTGAAGAAGAAGGAATTGGGTTAGAGGCTATCCCAGTGTTACACTGTTCTAAGAATTTCCTATTAATTCAACAATTGCTTTTTCTTAACAAAACTTTTCTGATTCCAGTATTTCTCCTAATTATCAGTCATACATACTTGGAATAAGGGATTTCTTTGGTACCTTCTCAATATGGGTAAAAACAATCTTATAGACATTTCATGATTTCAAAATCATGTTCTTAAATTTGATATTTTACATTTACTTCTGCAAAGATTTTCTTATTATGTGAGTATTTTTAAAGGGCTCATACTGTACTTCTCTTGTTCCAAAGGTGGGGCCATCTCCAAGCCACTCACAGATCAGACCGTAGCTGAATCCCAGGAAGCTGTGTTTGAATGTGAAGTTGCCAACCCAGATTCCAAAGGTGAATGGTTGAGGGATGGCAAACACCTACCACTGACTAACAACATCAGAAGTGAGTCTGATGGCCACAAAAGGAGACTTATCATTGCTGCCACCAAATTAGATGACATTGGAGAATATACCTACAAGGTGGCCACCTCCAAAACATCTGCCAAACTTAAAGTTGAAGGTAAGTAACATAGGATTTGTCCTTTTCAAATCATATTACAATCTTGATCATTATCATTTTAAAAGACAAATGATATGGCCATTTTGGATACCATAAATTTTCACTTCATAAAGTCCTTCTAGATCCTCTAAACCTTCCTGAGACACATACCACAAGGCACAAAATTGCTTATCAAATGTGTTTATGCAAAAAAGCCATTTCTTAGGTTAAAGCTCTGTGAAACAGCTATATCAGACACTGATTCTCCATTCATCTCTCACCCTTCTCCAATTAGTCTATTATGCTACTAATATATAGCTATGCAAACTTCATACTACTCGAGCATAGAAAAATCATTTCATGATGTACATGTCCAGTTGGATCCCAGGTTTCCCTAAATAATCTCCGGTGTCTTTTAAAACAGAGGTGCTGCATAACTGCAAAATGTTTGGTAGCCATTTTTTTGCTGGGTGACTAAGCAATGATCTTGTTCAGGACTTCTTTTCCTTCATGATGTCATCCATATTTTCTAACCCAATCATAAATTTGTCTTCAGCTGTCAAAATTAAGAAGACTCTGAAGAACCTCACAGTGACAGAAACACAGGATGCTGTTTTCACTGTCGAGCTTACACACCCTAATGTCAAAGGTGTCCAGTGGATCAAAAATGGAGTTGTGCTGGAATCCAATGAAAAGTATGCTATCTCTGTCAAAGGAACAGTTTACTCTCTGAGGATTAAAAACTGTGCCATCGTGGATGAGTCTGTTTATGGCTTCAGGCTTGGAAGGCTAGGAGCCAGTGCCAGACTGCACGTTGAGAGTAAGTTGACTTAGAAACACTTTACAAATAGTCAGCCCGTGGTTACCATTAAGTTAACCCTATCACTGAATTGCTCCAATTTTCCTCTTAGCTGTCAAGATCATTAAAAAGCCAAAGGATGTGACAGCCTTGGAAAATGCCACTGTTGCCTTTGAAGTTAGTGTTTCCCATGACACCGTTCCAGTAAAATGGTTCCATAAGAATGTGGAAATTAAGCCAAGTGACAAACACAGACTGGTCTCAGAAAGGAAGGTCCACAAGCTGATGCTGCAGAACATCTCCCCCTCAGATGCTGGGGAATACACAGCTGTGGTGGGGCAACTGGAATGCAAAGCAAAACTGTTTGTGGAGAGTGAGTATCAGGCAGCCCCTACGGCCCTTTCCTTGATGAACCCCATGTATTAATTTGTTTGGTTTCGTCTATTTTTTAAATAAATTGTATTAACTGAAGTGTTCTCTGATTTTACCAAGCATTACATATTACAAAAACCATGAAAAATATCGAGGTGCCTGAGACCAAAACTGCCTCTTTTGAGTGTGAGGTGTCCCACTTCAATGTCCCTTCCATGTGGCTGAAGAATGGTGTGGAAATTGAGATGAGTGAAAAGTTCAAGATAGTTGTGCAGGGAAAACTCCACCAGCTGATCATCATGAACACCAGCACGGAGGACTCGGCAGAATACACATTTGTCTGTGGCAATGACCAAGTCAGCGCCACCCTGACAGTCACCCGTAAGTTAAAAATAGATACATATATGTATATAAAATATGAAATATTCAGTAGATTCATTGATATTCTATATCCTACACTTTGCTGACCACTCAAAAATCCTTGATTGGGTGGGTAGGGTGGCTCAAGCCTGTAATCCCAGTACTTTGGGAGGCCAAGGCAGGAGAATCACTTGAGATCAAGATTTTGTGACCAGGCTGGGAAACACAGTGAGATCCTGCCTCTACCAAAAACAAAAGGAAAAAAAAATTAGCTGGGCATGGTGGCACAGAGTTGTAGTCCCAGCTACTCAGGAGGCTGAGGTTGGAGGATCACTTGGGCCCAGAAGACCAAGGCTGCAGTGAGCCACGATCATGGCACTGCACTCCAACCTGGGCAAGAAAGTTAGAACCTGCCTCAAAAAATAAAAAATAAAATTGTTACTTGAAACATCTAGTATGTGGTTACACTGAGTAAAGCACTAGTATCTCCACCTGGATAAAATGTTCCAGTTAGAGTAGCACTGAAAGGCTACCTGGAAAGATGGCTCAGTGTCTATCACTTGATCTTTCTGTTCCTCTGAGCTGGCACTGTCCTGTATGGTACATGGAAGGTATCAAAGCTTATATCTCTAAACTGTAATTGCCTCAACAGATGTACTAAAAACATTCCAAGTTTTTATTCTGCACCTCTTATAACCCACATCATATTTACATAAAGTCTCCTTGGGTGTGTTTCCTTTTCTCCTTTGCAGCAATCATGATTACTTCCATGCTGAAAGACATCAACGCTGAAGAAAAAGACACTATTACTTTTGAGGTGACAGTGAACTATGAAGGCATCTCTTACAAATGGTTAAAGAATGGTGTGGAAATCAAATCAACTGACAAGTGCCAGATGAGAACCAAAAAGCTCACACACTCCCTGAACATCAGGAATGTTCACTTTGGGGATGCTGCTGACTACACCTTTGTGGCTGGAAAAGCTACATCAACAGCCACACTTTATGTGGAAGGTATGGTTTCATAAATATTAGATCCATAGAAAAAATGTCACACATGCTTTGTAAAATTTAGTGTATCAATTAATGAATGGATAAATAAAATGTGGGATAGCCATACAATGGGAAAGCAATCAGCAACAAAAAGGAAGCACTACGATTTACTACAAAATGGATGAACATTAAAAACTTTATGCTAAGTGAAAGAAGCCAGAGACCATACAAAGATCACATATTGTATGATTCCATTTATATGAAATGTCCAAGATACACAAATCTGTAGAGACGTAGATTGGTGGTTGCCTAGGTCTACAAGGGAGACAATAGAAAAGTCCTTGGGGCAATGGCTAAGGGGTACATAATTTCTTCTTGGGGAATGAGAATGTTCTAAAATTATGGTGATGTCTACACAATGATGAATACATGGAAACTCATTGAATTGTGTACTTTAAATGGGTGGATTGTATAGTATGTGAATTATATCTCAATAAAGCTGTTAAAAATGTTAATTTTCTACATGCTATTCTCCAGCTCGTCATATAGAATTTAGGAAACACATTAAGGACATTAAGGTTCTGGAGAAGAAGCGAGCCATGTTTGAATGTGAAGTTTCTGAACCTGATATCACTGTACAGTGGATGAAAGATGACCAGGAACTGCAGATCACAGACAGGTCGGTTGTTTTGTCTTGCTACATTCCAGTAATTCCCAGTTTCTTCTGAATCACCATATGGTAAAACTCCAATTTCCATTTCATCCATAGAATAAAGATTCAGAAGGAGAAATATGTCCACCGCCTTCTGATCCCATCCACCCGGATGTCTGATGCTGGGAAGTACACAGTGGTGGCAGGAGGCAACGTGTCAACTGCAAACCTCTTTGTAGAAGGCAGAGATGTTCGCATCCGAAGTATTAAAAAGGAGGTTCAGGTATTGTCTATATACTAAATGTTTTGAAAAATCATCAGTAGTCCATAATCTATCATTTTATATTTCAATGTTTCCCTTTTACATTTGCTAACCACAGTCCTTTAAAGAATTAAATCAGCTCATTCTTACTTGGCTTAGACTCTCTCATGCTGACCTCAATTTAGTCACAGTTTCCACTCAGGGAATAAGTGTGTCCCTAGCAGCTGTCTAAATACGTTAATTAAAGCAGCTGTAGAAACTTCACCGTCTAATAAATGGCTGCTTGCCAAGCAGCACCAACCAGAAAAGAATTAAAATGTAAATCATGAGGTTCACACATCAATTAGAATTAAGGAAATTTTGAACAAGGTGACATTTTCTCAGGTTTCTATCTATGGAGAGCCAAGTGTCAAGGGACTTAGTGGCTAGAAGTACTTTCTATGAAGTCTAAGAGAAAGCCCCGTCCAAGCCATGCTGGGTTCCTGGCAAGGATGCTGGATGCTTTTGCTGTCGGCTGAGTTTACAGAGCTTGTCCTCATAAGTGTCAGTCATCCCAAATGATATAATGGAGGACACATGTCTAGAGAAATACCAGTTGAGTTCAGCTTCATCATGTTGCTCATCCAAAGAAAACCAGGCTTTAGAGACTGTAGACCACAATGAAAAAGCCTTCAATGAGGACTCAGATAACCTGGAGAGGTCTTCCATCATTTATTTGCCAATTCTGAACCTCAGTGTTCTCACTCTTAAAATGAGGATAATAGTTCCTACCTAGCTCACAAAGTTATTGTTCATATAAAATGAAATCAAATTAAGTAATAACTTTTTAGATAATAAGAAGCCCCCAAATGTAAAGTGTCTTTATATCCCTTTTTAGTAAATAAGCAAACATTTAAGGATGAAATAATTGTCCCTTTGGGCCAGCTCCTTTCCTCCGTGCAGGTGTAAACACAATTCTCTACAAGAGAAGTTTATGTACCATTTGTCCAACACTAGTCAGGAAAAATTACAGAGTGCTATAATCAGCCAACTTATTGCATTATAATATATTGGTTTCACATGCCATTCATTGACCAGTTTTAGAAATTGATTAACTGGGAGGAAACCAAAGCTTCAAGTTTTTTGTTTTTTTTTTAATGTTGTTTCATCAATAGGTCATTGAGAAACAGCGTGCTGTTGTTGAGTTTGAGGTCAATGAAGACGACGTTGATGCCCACTGGTATAAAGACGGCATTGAAATCAATTTCCAAGTTCAAGAACGACACAAATATGTGGTGGAGAGAAGAATCCACCGAATGTTTATCTCTGAGACCAGACAGAGTGATGCAGGAGAATACACCTTTGTGGCAGGAAGGAACAGGAGTTCTGTCACTCTCTATGTCAATGGTATGTAGGGACAGATTTCAGCATATTTTGTGGATCCATCAGAAATAATCCTCCTGTTTAAGTCACTAAATTCCTGTAATTCAAAGGAAATGTCTAAAGAACCTATGGTATTCACATGGTTGCAGTTATATTTTTTTCTTCACATTATACCTACGGAAAAGGGAGGGCAGCTGTTAAAAGACCTATTGAGAAGTTATTTTCAGAAGCACCTGATGGCCAGATCCTTATCTAGTTGCTCAACACTATTGAATACCCACTGGGTGTCAATTGTCATATACCCCAGATGGGCTTCCAGATTTGCTGTTAAACTATTTTAGTTCTCTGCCCTCTGCCTGAACTGCTCAAGTCCTAGCAGCACTAACAAGTCAAAGTAGTGTTTCCAGCCTCTAGTATGGAGTGCCTGGGAGAACTCAAAGGTCCTCTTTGAGACCCTGGAAGGCCTAGAGAGCCTCAGGCAATGTGGAACTAGATCCTCTCTACCCCAAGCTCTAAGAACAGGGGCTCTTATTTTGGAGGGGGAATTTCACCTGCTAGCAAGCACTCCTGAGGAGCCTCTCAGCAGTTCTCAGGGAAGTGCTGTTAAACCTCTGCTCTCCTCATTAGAAATCTTAAGGCTGAATCTCAAGCTGACCTTGTTTCGAGTCTAACCTAGATGCAAGAGAAAAATGGAACCTCCCTTTCTCTCCTCATCCTAGGCCATATCTCTTTGAATAAAATACCCCTGAGGCAGATGCAGGAACACCAGGGGTAATCTCAAGATTCACAAAGATGAACCATATCGCCAACATTCCCTTGGTTCCTAGGAGACCAAATGGTCATGGCATCCAGTTCTTATTATCTCTGTATTACTAGTGGAGAAACTGAGACACAGAAAAGTAAAGATCTTTTCTATGATAGTGTCAGAAGCCAGCCTCACAGAAGTCATTTCTTCTAATTTCTGGGTTCCATGAACTAACCAGGTCCCCTCACTCATCACAGCACTGAGAATATGCTTTAGTTAGCAAAACAGGAAAGCTGAATTTGTTAAATCTACCTAATGGCATTTAACTAGATCTGAAATAGTAGTCATTCATTCAATACTTACTGATTGCATTTTACTGGCACTGGTACATAACAAAATGACTATGACATAAATACAAATACTTGCAAAACAAACAAAATGGAATGGGATGAGCCTCCTCACCATATGATTTGTCCAAATGACTTTTGAAAATAGGTAGCATGTGTAAGTTATTTTATAATTCATTCAGGTATCCATCGCTAAGCCCCCACCCCAAACAGAAACTGGGATAATCAGGTTAACTCAGCACTCTCAGCATGCCCCCCAAATGTCAAAAATATCTTTCTGAAGCTATTCCCTCTGCTTGTGGACAAATTCTAAATGCTTTCTTCATTCTTAGCACAAAGAATGTTCCAATATTCCGAGGCAAGTAAAAATACCACAATTCCAAAATTTTGTCTCTGGATGTATAAGTAGACGGCAAGAAATTAATGTAGAGTTTTGCATGCTCTCCTGTGTTTTTACACTTTTTTATGGGCTATTTGTCAACATTTACTCCTAGCTCCTGAACCGCCCCAAGTTCTGCAGGAGCTCCAGCCTGTCACTGTGCAGTCTGGCAAGCCGGCCCGCTTCTGTGCCGTGATATCCGGCAGACCACAGCCCAAAATTTCCTGGTACAAGGAAGAGCAGCTGCTTTCCACTGGCTTCAAGTGCAAATTTCTTCATGATGGGCAAGAGTACACGCTTTTGCTAATTGAAGCCTTCCCAGAGGATGCGGCAGTCTATACCTGTGAAGCCAAGAATGACTATGGAGTTGCCACAACATCAGCTTCACTCTCAGTGGAAGGTGGGAATGCCTTGCTACTTCCAGCTGAAAATAAAACCTAAGAAATGGCTTTTGTCCTTTCCCAGTGCATTTAAAAATACAATTTGGAGCTCATAAAAGTAGATTGCTACCCAGTTTTGAAAGCACTCTACTGTGAAATAAATTAAGATAAACCTACATGCTCCCTTCTGTGAGGTCTCTATGGTGACTTAATCATGACAAACCTTGTGGTTTCTTTCTTTAGTTCCAGAAATTGTGTCTCCCGATCAGGAAATGCCAGTTTATCCACCTGCCATCATCACCCCGCTTCAGGACACTGTCACTTCGGAAGGGCAGCCAGCCCGTTTTCAATGCCGGGTTTCTGGAACAGGTAAGTTTAAGAACAAAAGGTATCATTGCTAATACTTACAAAGAATTATATGGGAAAAACATTCTGTCACCTTCTCCTCTATCACAAACATCTCTCATGCATAATTTGAAGCTTAATGGAAATCTAGCAGAAAACTTATTTCAATTATTAAATTAAGAAGTAGATAAGTGTTTTTCACTATTCTGTGCCCTTAAAAATGGTTATTTATGTTATGTTATGTGTTCTTTATCACAGTAAAAGAATTACATTAGTGTTTTTTACTAATCTTTAAAAAAGGTCATGTTCCCTTTATGATTGTAGCTACACTTAATTTCCTAATTGATAAAATACAATGACAAAACTAAAATTATCATTAGATTAATCATAATAGCATCTACATATATTTCAAAAGAATAATACATTTATATAAGATATTATTCAGTCTATGGAAAATGCTTGTGTGAAAGGTATCCTTTGGAAGATAATATCCTATAGTGGTCAGAAGTCAGGGCTTTATGGTCAAAGATGCTGAATTTGAATCTTGCCTTCAATATGTGACCTTAGGCAAATATATCATTTCTCTGGTTCTCTTTCTCTCATGAATACATTGAGTAAACTATTGCATTCAATTCTAGAAAATATATTTTATAAGGCTAGGAATTCTGTTTTAGTACCTAGAATTTGGCATCTGAAAAATAGTACCTGATAAAAGGTAAGCTCTATGAAAACAAGAGTGGATCGTTGCCCTAGAATATCACCTGATACATAGTAGATACTCCATAGGTAATTGTTGACTGGACAAATTAATGATGGTTAAATGACTGTTACCAAACACTTAAGATTATTATCAAGATTAAGTTAGGTAACTCAAGTCAGCACATAGCACAGTGCCCATCATAGAGTAATCAATGAGAGTCAGCTGCTACCATTTTTAATTGGGGCATGCTTCTCAAGTACCACCAGCCGCTTTCCTCATCCCAGGAATCTGACCTTGGTAGAATGAGACAATACACGTAGAACCACTTCAAGTCATAATTGATTGTCTGTAATCACAATTGATAGATATCTTGTCTCAGATAGAAACAAGATAAATCAAATGAATGTATGATCCCTTTATCCCAAATGAAAATCACTCTCTAATTTTCTTGGCTTTTGTATACCACCAGCCAAAGGGAAACTCTCAAAGCTTGGGCATCTCCCAGTACTCTTAATAGGCTGATGCAAAAGTAATTGCAAAGTTGTATTGTTTTGTTTATTGTGCTTCTCCCATTAGTTTATAATCCAATATCTACCTTGTCAAGATTTATTTTTCTGAACAGGTTAGTACTTCAGTTGGTCTTCTGACCTGATTATTTCCTCCTCAGAAATGGAGATTGTGATCTAGAAATCCAATAGACCTATTTGATTGTATGAGCATAATTAAAAGATATAATGTATGTAAAGCACCTATAGCCATGGCTGCCAAGTAACTGGGGCTCAATACATTCATTTTATTATAGCCATAGAGAGGAATTACATAAACATCAATGTATTGGGTGACCAATATGGACAAATACCATGGACTGTATACTTGAGGGATAGTGTTCAAGAAATACTAAATATTAATAAATGAAGACTGATTTGATAATATCCTACTAACACAATAATAAAAATATATTTTAAAAGCAAATTCACTAAAGCTACACTAAATACGTTATCCATTTATTTAATTTTTAGAGGAATTTTTTTAATATAAACATATATATACATCATTCAAAGTAGTAATATTTGTCTTAACTATATTGGTATAGTGCTTTTAAGTCTATAACATATTAACATATGGTAGTATTGCCTTTAAAGTGTTGCAGAAATACACCTGAAGCACTCTACAAGACACCAATTGGGGTAGAAAGAGAAAAACTTCACTATCTTTTCTGCATAACCAATGTTTTTAAAGTTTGAATAGGCTTTGTAAACTCAGAAGATCATTAACGTCCTATGTGTGGTAATATTTATACACATATAGTGGTTTTAGCACCCTCTTGTAAATTTGTTTTCCATATGAAAGAAATTAAATTCATTAAATAAAATGCTCTTTCAAAAACTCACCAACTCACAGAGTTTCATACCACTGGAACTAAAAATATTTACACAACTTCCTCTGGCTACGTATTGCCTTAAGTAAGTGTGGGCCTGCTTTCCACAAATTGAAAAGAAATTGGGAGTCTTCAGAAGCCCCTTTTCCATGCTTTTTGGCGATGCAGTACTTTCTGAAGCATGAAACGTGGGCCTGAGCAACCAGGGGCTGTTTCTAACAGGGAAAATGTTACCTATTGAAGGTCTCCAGTGCCACCTACTGGTAGAGGAGCAATTTGGAAAAGCAGAATCTTAAAACGTAAAAAAGCTAGTTTTTTGCTGTTTATTCTACAGATGATGAGTCAGTGTCATTTGGAGGGTTACAGAGTGACAGCTAGCTAAACAAAATGGTGAATAATTAATCTAGCACTGATGTTGTCTGTTATTCATTTAAGCATCTGTGCAATTTTTATTCTACCATTTATTGTTTCCCTGCTATTGAGACATTACCTTAGGTGCTGGGGTGCAGATCTTGCTCTTGCTTTAAGGAGCTCAATATGTAGGTGAGGAGATGCATGCACACAACTAGATCCCAAGGTTTTAAGTGCTATTAACAGGCCCACTTTCTCATCATTCTCTGTCTGGGAGAGAGCCAGAGAAAGATGTGTGAACTGAGCATTGTAAAATAAGTAGGATCATCGAACACAGTGGCATCTTATGATGAGAAAACAACATCTCCAAGTCATCAAAACTTGCAATAATGCGTCGTGTGCTAGAATCGAGTGGTTTAAGTACAGTTGGTTTAAGTGATATCATGAGCAGGTGAGAAGGCTGGATAATACGGCAAAGCCCATGCTAAAGTTTTTGATATTCTTTGCTGAAGATTTTGGAATTGATCTTGTTTACATTTAGGAGACACTGAAGGATTTTTAAGCCCCCAGGTACCATGATCAGGTTTGCTTTTTAGAAACGATACTGTGATAGGGAAAGAAGGAATGGACAGATGTGGGAGGCAAGACTGGCAGTCAGGAACTCGGGAGAGGTTATTACAATAGGCCTGGAGAGTATGGACTAGGACTTCAGCCAGAGGAGGCAGGAGAGAGAAGGGAGGGATTGTAGAAGTAGTAATATGGGAGAAGAATGGCCTCAAAGAAGCCGCAAGAGGCTTATGACTAACGCAGATCATGGCATCACAGCCACAAGCACCAAGTCCACTACCACGAAAGGTTTCACCTGTTAACTCACTTACTGCGTGCAGTTCTCGTCCAGTGGCAGTTCATGTGTATCCTGATGCCTCATTCAGCTCACCAAAGGAAGAAGCTGTCAGTAGAAATAAGCAGAGAACCTTGTAAGAGGATGTACCAAACTATTCCCTTCCCTTGCCATTGATGATCACACACACACACACACACACACACACACACACCTTCACACAAACGAAATAGGGGTGGTGTTTCATGTTATATCACATGGACCTGTTTTTTGGCATGTTATTGAAGACACTTTTGCTTCCATCTGTGATGTTAGACATTCTTGCTGTAATGACTGACTTGTGCCAGTGGCTTATAAAGCCATTTCATGTGTGTTGTATCATTTAATTCTCACAGCAATTATACGCAATGAATAGCCCATAAATCATTATGCATGCCATTTTACAAATGAAAAGACTAATCCAGAAAGCTTAAACGACATTTCCAAGGTCACACAGCTGACAAGTTGTAGTGTCAATATTTCATTTTCTTTCTTTTTTTTTTTTTTTTTTTTTGACGGAGTCTTGCTCTGTCGCCCAGGCTGGAGTGCAGTGGCAAGATCTTGGCTCACTGCAACCTCCCCATCCTGGGTTCAAGCGATTCTCCTGCGTGAGCCTCCTGAGTAGCTGGGATTATAGGCATGCACCACCACGCCTGGCTAATTTTTGTATTTTCGGTAGAGACAAGGTTTCACCATATTGGTCAGGCTGGTCTCGAACTCCTGACCTTGTGATCTGCCCACCTCAGTCTCCCAAAGTGCTGGGATTACAGGCGTGAACCACCACACCTGGGCAGGATTTCATTTTCTACTTTACCTTGCTATCTAAGGAACTGAACAGATTTGTTACTGTAAGAGGAGAACCTGCCATTTATACACAACTACCATCATGGGAAGGGCAGTAAATTTTATAGCAAGTATTGGCATTAAAATGCAGACAAATGCTAGATGATTGGACTATGAGAAGATCATCTTGGATGGTATTGAGACAAAGAAGAGGTATAGTGACTATGCTCCAAAAACAAGATGGCTTTGATTTTGGCTATTCAAACAATTAACTAAAATTAAAGCGCATATCACCTCCAATTATTACAACACAATAACATGCTACTTTACCTGTAATTTGGGTTTTTACTTTCTATTATTTTAAGATGGTTCAAATCCTTATATAGAAATAGCTAGCTTTATTATAATGTCTTATAACTGCCACTCTGTAAAGAGTCAAATGTATCTAACATGCTCAAATACCATAAATCACCCTCTTTATTTAAAAAATTATTTTCTGTACAATTATTTTTTGCCATATATACTGCATACTGAAACCTTTTGCTCATCAGTAACAAAGACAGAGATTTTTTTTTTCTACAGCCTTCAAAGTTATCTATTTTAGACTTTTCATATCTTGATCTTCTCAGCTCTCTTTTTGATTGATCTTTCTGCAAACCAAAAGTGGAGATTTTTCTCACTTCCTGTCCCAGAAGGCAACTACAAGCCCAGATCAAACCTTTCACGATGACTGTTCTCAGGATTGTCTTTTCCTCAAAGTGGCTGAATATGTCAAAATCTTGTCCCTGCTTCTGCTGTATGACATGCAAATGTCTAAAGAGAATGTAACTGAAATTCTATCATTTTAAACATTACAACCAGTTCAACCATAGGACAAGCTATATTTTTCTATCATCATACTTCCTTCTTGAAGATGAAAGGAAATCATTTAATAATAGTAGATATGGCATGCCCAGAGAAAAGTATCATGTTATTAAGTCAAATATGAAATGTAGGCACTAGTATTATTAACATAGTGTTTGCAGGTAAATTTCAAAAATCCACTCGTTTTTGTGGTTGAAGTATCTCTTCTTTTTTGTTGTAGATCTAAAAGTGTCTTGGTACAGCAAAGACAAGAAAATCAAGCCATCTCGGTTCTTTAGAATGACTCAATTTGAAGACACTTACCAACTGGAAATTGCCGAAGCTTATCCAGAAGATGAAGGAACTTACACGTTTGTTGCTAGTAATGCTGTAGGCCAAGTGTCAAGCACAGCCAACCTAAGTCTGGAAGGTAAAGTAAAACAAATTTCAGAACCCCATTTAAATATAGATCGAATCTTACAATGTCTGTAACAATTACTCAAGAGTTCATGTAAATCATCGTTGTTCCTACCATTCTCTTCTAATTCAACTAATTATTTCCATGTTATATGCCATGTTCTCGTTTCTCCTTTACCACTTTTCATTGTGAATCATAGACCATCATGTTTCATTTGGCCCCGCTTTTTCTCTGTAACAATTTGTAATGTATTGCTGCTGTCACCAGCTGTCATGCTTCCTGATCAGCATGAATCAGAAGGGGGCAAAATATGCTGAAGAAATAGGTAGATTTGTTTTCTCAATTGGCTAACATAAAAATTATATTTTAAAAACATCTAAGAGTGTTATCCTCCTACCGTGCTGACACAATTTTGATTTCACAAAAGCTAGACCATTTCAGGTCTGTACACCAGCGAGTTATATTCACCCTCCTTTCAAGAATGTCTGAGTGTTAAGGAGTGCAGTCCTAAAGTGGTTTAACATTTCTGTGAGTTAGGGCTCTTAAATTGTAATCAGAAACACTTCCTCAGTAACACGGGGACTTTGATTCAAACGAGGATAGCATTTTTATATAGTGGGACTATTTTTCCTGAGCAAATACAGTCTATGCAGTATTAAGTACATACAAATACACAAAGATTTAGAGAAACTTCTATTTTTTTCTAAACTTTATGCATTAACTGTAACTAGATGTTTGTTAAATAATGAATTTAAAGTGGTTTATAAAATAAAAAAGTTGACTTTACAACCAGAGGAAGAAAGAAAAGAATACCTGAACCCTGGTGGATACTCCACTATTGCCTTCATGAACAATGTAGTGAAGTTCCTTAGTCCATTCATGTCTCAGCTTGCTTCTCTGGGAAATGGAAGGGAACTTGTGTGACTTTGAATCAGTAGTGATATACAAGGACAAGGCATTAGGATTGGACTGAATTCTAGTCCATTATTGGAATTTGTGACAAATCTGTAGACAACTCCAAATAAGTTCTGGTTTCAATGCAAGGTAAGACATTAAAAATTGGTATGCTTCTTTTCAGGATTTAGCAAATTTGAAGAACATACATCAAACTCCCAATGGCATGTCTCTTTATCAGTTTCATTTAAGAAGGAGCCCCTTGGCCAAAAGCCCAGCTTCATCCAGCCTCTGTCAAGCCTCAGGGTGCACAGCGGGGAGACAGTCAGATTTCATGCGAGGGTTTCTGGCATTCCCAAGCCAGAAATCCAATGGTTTCGTAACCAGGAGCTAATTCTACCAACAAAAGATGTAGTTTTCCATTTTGAGGAGTCCACAGGCATGGCTTTAATGCTTATAGTTGATGCTTACTCAGAGCATGCTGGGCAGTACTCTTGCAAAGCAACCAATAGTGCTGGGGAAGCCACTTGTGCAGCTACACTCACAGTGACTCCAACAGGTAAAGCCCATCTTGCTTCAAGGACTTTGATTTGCTGTATACCTCTCAGTCCCACTGTTACTAATGAGAGTCTCTGTTGTTTGTTTTATTGCATACTGTGGTCAGTCCATAACTTACTAATAAAATAACATGCAATAACTTCCCCTAGGTCCTCAATTATGGGTTAACCTACACACTTTAAATTTCACTGGAGTATCTGTTCTATGCCCCAGAGAACCAGTAATGATTTTATTAGGCACCATCTTTGCCTGGCTTCTTTACTCTTCTAAGCAACATTGTATCATTGCATCATTAAATTATCTATTTGCTGAGTATTACTTATAAAGCATACAGTGGACGGAGAGCAAATGCTACCCCAAATATATTCAGCTAGAGTGAGAGAGAGAAAGAGAGACCGGGTCACTTTGGATAGCTGAAATGACAACAGAAAGAAGGAACCAGATACTGTATGGCATCCGCATGAGCCTTCATCAACCATTCATCCTGGAATCACTGGGAATGAATTTTCTTTTGTGTGATGCTGACATCTAGATCATATTGCATCTGGCATGCGCTTCCAAGTGACAATTATGTCTTTCATCTTCATCTTCCATGCCATTTTGTGTTACTAACATAGGCAAGTGACAAAGCTTAGATCTTAATATTCTTTTCTTTTTCTTGTCACTTGATTATACAGTGCAAGCCCTAGATAGGCAAAGTTCTGGGAAAGATGTAAGAGAGTCCACCAAGTCCCAGGCAGTGGCAGATTCCTCTTTCACAAAGGAGGACAGCAAAATATCTCAAAAGGATATTAAGTCATATCAAGGATCATCATATGAATATGAAGTGCAGGTTTTTGAAAGTGTATCTCAAAGTTCCATCCACACAGCTGCATCCATTCAAGATATACAGTTGCGCCATACTGCATCCCTTTCAGAAATTGCAGAAAGCACTGAGCTATCTAAGGAATGTGCCGAAGAGTCCATGGGTGAGGCGCCCAAGATTCTCCTGCATCTTCAGGACATCACTGTAAAGTGTGGTGATACGGCTCAATTCCTGTGTGTTTTAAAAGACGATTCTTTCATTGATGTAACCTGGACTCATGAAGGTGCAAAGATAGAGGAATCCGAGAGACTGAAGCAATCACAAAATGGAAATATTCAGTTTCTTACCATATGTAAAGTTCAGCTGGCAGACCAAGGACTATACAGCTGCATTGTACACAATGACTGTGGAGAGAGGACAACATCAGCAGTACTAAGTGTAGAAGGTGGTTAATTGATTTTTAGCTATGACTTGCTTCATTTCATCCTCATTGCTTTATGCAGCTTTTCTGCCGTGCAAATGCAATCAATGAATATATTAATTAGAATATATCTAAACTAGCACCATATTCATAAATGACTTCTGAAAGTCAGCCAAGTCAATGACCATAATTATCCTGAAAATTTAACTTGCCAGTCTAGATTCAGAAAGTTTAATTTTTAAACGTAGATTCAAGAAGCAAAGGCTTATTTCCTATATGCTGCATTTTCTAATATTTACCAATGCGCCACCAAGAAAGTGTAGCAAAGTTAAAATGTTGTAGTCTGAGAAGTATTTATTGGGTATTTATTATTGTGCTGGATACTGTGGTAAATTTCAGTTTAATTGTTTTAAAGTAAGAGGTTCAACAATTCTTATCTCCTCTTCATTTTCACATCTGGAGGTTCTAGTTGTTTACAAAGGGGCCATGAAAATAGAAAATTGGGACCAAGTACAGTGGCTCATGCCTGTAATCCCAGCGCTTTGGGAGGCCGAGGCAGCCAGATCACTTGAGGTCAGGAGTTCGAGACCAGTCAGGCTAATATGGTGAAACCCCATCTCTACTAAAAATACACAAATTAGCCAGGCATGTTGGTGCATTCCTGTAATCCCAACTACTCAGGAGGCTGAGGCAGGAGAATTGCTTGAACCCAGGAGGCAGTGGTTGCAATGAGCCAAAATAGGGTCACTGCACTCCAGCCTGGGCAACAGAGCTAGACTCCATCTCCAAAAAAGAAAAATAGAAAATTGGGTGCTGAAAATAACCTGGCTCTCTCTGGACCAAAATTAGAAGTCTCTAGATATTACTCCATAAATGATGCTGCTTTTACAGGCTTAAAATCCTCCTGGAATTGTAGAATTTTCTCATGGCAAGATCACAATTTTTGTCATTATTGGGCTTGATTCTCCATCATGTCTGGAAGAGCAGGAATAAACTTGTCTGGGCAAGTGATAACTTCTTCCTCTTATCGATGGTCTTTCCTTTTGGATATTAATGAAATGAGAAAAATATTTTTCAGGTGCTATAAGCCTGTGTTGTGTGCCTGTAGGCAAAACAGCTCCACTGAGTCTCATGGAAGGAAGGTGGTGGGAGAAGTTCAGGCATCTCCAGGGGTCTGTGGAAAGCTCTGGCCTCAAGTTCCTCCCTAATCCTGGCCATAGTGGTGTTAAGGATGAAAAAGGGGCAGTGCTATGGAGGTGCACAGTCATCTCTGCACAGAATTTTGAAACAGTGGCCTTTCTTCCTACCCAGTACAGAGAATATGGTTCGTTGATTCATATAATTTTTCTGCAACACCTGCTCACCAAAAGGAGGTCTTATTCTTTCTTAATGAGATTTTGTTCTAAAGCTCTATCTCATTCTGTCACCACAGCCTACAAAGGCAATATCTCAAGAACTGAGGTTTAGTTATGTAAATTAGATAGAAAATTCCACCAGCCAGAGAGTTGACCCTCAATTTCACTGCAGCTGCTGGCTAGCACAGTAATCACACAGAGTGACTATTTATTTGGAGGTGTTGTCTGCAAGTTTTGTAGGTGACAGTGTGACAACTTTTTCGGAAATGTAATTGGGAGTTGGCTGTCTTGTGAAGGTGGGAGAAATGTAGATTAGATCTCTTAACTCAGTTCCTAAAGAATCTAGTGCTATAGTGCAGTGTTTGACTTTCATATTCCCAGAATTGATTTGAGCTTGGCTCTTTTGCCCTAGGATCTCCAGTTCATTGAGTTCCAATGGATAATATTATTAAAGTGTGAAGCAAAATAATTTTTTTGAACATCCAACTGCCTTACTTGTACCTAAGAACGTTAAAAGATAAGATATTTTTAGGTGTTTGAAGAGTGAAAGATCAGGCACAGTTGTCTAATTATTTGACATAGGCCAGTCTTTATATATTCCTTTTTTATTTTGGCCTAATAAGTTCATATAGGCTACAGAGTTATCCACCAAGATCAAGCAGGAATGTCAAACCCCTGGAAGTCTGTCTGAATACAGTTCTTATGTGCATAATAAACATAGACATATCGTATATTAGTTTGATGACTAACATGCTGCCTTTCCTTCTCATCCTAATGACATTCCATCTTCTCCACATTCAGCATGTTTTTTAATCTTACAAACACAGCTAATTTATGCCTTTCCCTAACTTTATTCTTACCCAGCAAAAGAATCGCAAGCCAGAGCACTTACAAAAATTACTCTGGGTTCAGACACTAAAAGTATTAAAACACTCAAAGAGTCACAAATTAAAACAACCCCTGAAGTAAAAAGAGAATCGTCAAAGAAAACATCAAGTTTGTCATTAACTTCATGCCAAAAACCATAAGAAACTGAGAACAAGGGAATCAAGTCTACTGACAGGATACCACGTGGACTGAAGACAGAGTGATACGAGAGTCCCAGCCTTTCAGCTGCCCCAGAGATGATTGTGTCTAAAAACTGTGCATATTCCTTGTGTAATAAAAACAGTTTTGATAAGTCTTTGTTTTGTTCCTTAATATGTAATTGGACTTTGTATAGTTTAAAGTTTGAAAGGTGGTTCAAATCAAAGGAGTATTTACTAGCAGGAAAAACTGAGAATAGCCCTCTGCTAAAGTAGCAGTTTAGAAAATGCATGTTCTTTCTAAATGTGATTTCATCTCTTAGCAAGTGTTTAGTCAATAGGACATTTTTTTAGAAAATAATATTCCTTCAGTTTGTAGATTGCTTTCTGAATGCATGTAAAGGCATGGGGAATTATAGAACTAAAAGTGGAAATTTCATGAAGAACCTAAAATAAAAATGTTTTAAATCTTTCTGTCGACATTGCCATGTGTTTTATCAGCTCAATAGTTTGTTTGGCATGGACTTTTTGGTATATTTGGGGAATGCAGTTTTCTGTTATTATAATAAAAAGAAAATTTTAATCATATAAGTCATGAATTGATGCAGAAAGTATATGCAATTAATAACTAAAATCTCTTTATATGTTTTTCTATTTTAGCCCCTGAATCAATTTTGCATGAGAGGATTGAACAAGAGATTGAGATGGAAATGAAAGGTATTGTTATAATGGATGTGAGATTTAAGTAGAAATTCTAAGGGATTAATAGGATCCTTGAGTTGCCTTCTTTCTCTTAGTATTATTGAGAAAAAAAATGACATAGATGTACAAATATATCTCTTAGAGTATATATTACTATGTCGCATGCTTGGTTTAGAATGTTGATGGTTACATGCATTTCACAGTAATTTATCATAAGTTAATTTAAAATTTTGTATTTAAAATTTATCAGACATATTCAACTTTATGTTTGCAGTCATTTCCAAAAGTGTGTATTAGGAAAAGTTGTCATCTTAATGCATGAAATCATGAAGTAGAAGTTTGTTTTCAAAATCACAGTGAATTACATTGAACAATAGACAATAACCTAGCTGTCATTCTCAGAATGCAATGTCATGAATGAATTTTGATTGAAATGCTACTTTACTGAGGTTGTGTGAAAACATTACATTCCCATCTGGTTTACACTTCATGCACATACATCATTTTAACATTGATATGTCTCTTACACTGGCTTGCAGATAGCTGCCTTATGTGATCCTTATTGCCTGCTTTTCTTTGCATAACATTGTGATTTTATGGCTGTATTAGTTCGAATAAACGCCTTCTCATTTTATTTTAGCTAATTATTTATGGTTATAGTTCTTGCATATACTCTTTAAATAGTTAATTCTCAAAAAAATAATAATTTAATCTACAATCAAAAGAATCAGAAAGGGCGTTTATTCCACTCTCTGCAAGTCAGGTAAGATTTTCCACTTAGCCATCAAAAGAACAAAGTTTTCCTGCTCTCAAAACAAATATGCACAGGAACATGTTATTTTGAAATGCATTTTTGCTTGTTCAAGAAGAAATTTCAACAGTTTGAAGAAAAGACCAGACAACGAACGATTTTCGTGTCAGAATCTTTTAAACAGAGCATGGTGTTGCGTTTATTCGAACAAATATGGTGAGTGAATTTTTCTATGGATTTGTGAGATCTGTAGCATGCAATTTATTTCATTTCCTATTTTGCAATTTTATTTACTTTCAACTTTTTCAAATTCTATGGAAAATAGTAAAAGGTTTTATTTTTTTTTTTCCCAGAATTATTCTCCGAGGGGGAATCTGAACATTCAGAAAGGGATACTCGTGATGCCTTTTCAGATTCTGAAGACATAGACCACAGCTCCATGGCTGCTAAAAGATATGCAAGTAGAATATCATCTACAAGCTCCTGGCCTGAATATTTTAAGCCTTCTTTTACCCAAAAACTTATGTTTAAATATGTTTTAGAGGGTGAACCAGTTGTTTTTACATGTAGATTAATTGCCTGTCCAACTCCAGAAATGACTTGGTTTCATAACAGTCGGCCCATTCCAACAGGTCTTCGTCGGATTATAAAAGCTGAGAGTGATTTACACCATCACTCTTCCAGCTTAGAGATTAAAAGGGTCCAAGACAGAGATTCTGGAAGTTATAGATTACTAGCAATTAATAGTGAAGGGTCTGCTGAATCAACTGCATCATTGCTTGTTATCCAAAAAGGGCAAGATGAGAAATATTTAGAATTTCTGAAAAGAGCAGAACAGACACATGAAAATGTGGAGGCTTTAGCTGAAAGGGGAGAAGACAGGATAAAGGTTGACCTGAGGTTTACTGGCTCTCCCTTTAACAAAAAACAAGATGTGGAACAAAAGGGAATGGTGAGAACTATACATTTTAAGACAATGAGTTCTGCCAAGAAAACAGATTACATGTATGATGAAGAATATTTAGAAAGTAAATCTGACATAAGAGGATGGCTTAATGTAGGTGAAAGTTTTCTGGACAGGGAGACCCAAGTGAAGTTGCAACGTTTAAGGGAGGCTAGAAAAATGTTAATGGAGAAAAAGAAATTATCTCTTTTAGATACGTCTTCTGAAATAAGCTCAAGAATTTTGAGAAGTGAAGCTAGTGATAAAGATATTCTATTCTCTAGAGAGGACATGAAAATCAGATCTATGTCTGATCTAGCTGAAAGTTATAAGGTAAATAATTCAGCTGAGAGTATTGTGCAAAATCCACACGGCCTTTCTAATCAAATGGATCAAAATATAGAATCTGAGGAACTTCCCACAAGCTTTCAAACTATTGTTGATGAAGAAATTTTCCAGACTGAAATAAGAATGAGCCAAGAGTCATTGGCAAAAGAAAGTCTACCAAAAGACCATTTATATGGTGAAATTCTAGGAAGTGAAAATACCCAAGCAAGAGGACAGCTGGAAGAAATTATGGCCAGTACTACAGTTGGAG
The DNA here is from genome assembly GCF_043159975.1 of Macaca nemestrina. Taxonomy (NCBI): domain Eukaryota; kingdom Metazoa; phylum Chordata; class Mammalia; order Primates; family Cercopithecidae; genus Macaca; species Macaca nemestrina. The sequence goes on along the minus strand of NC_092135.1, from coordinate 76,685,698 downwards.
AGTCACCCACATATATCACTAATGTATGTGAGAAGGAGGAAGTATGTGAGACTCCTGAAAAGGTGTCTCAAGCTATTACACCACATGCCAGCGAATCTTTTGGTACACTTGTAAATGTTGAAGAAAGTGAAGAAATAGCTAGTGAAAGAATAAGAAAGGATGATGTAAGAGAATTACAACTCTCTGCTTCTACACAAATCGATGAATTCAAAACCGAACAGAAGGAGGAAAACATGAGATTTTTTGAAAATTCTTTTCGAAAACGCCCACAACGTTGCCCACCTTCATTTCTTCAAGAAATTGAATCTCAAGAAATTTATGAAGGTGACAGTTGTAATTTCGTGTGCCATTTTCAAGGATATCCTCAACCTATCGTGACGTGGTATAACAATGACATGCCAATCCCACGTAATCAAAACTTTATCATTCATTCTTTGGAAAACTATTCAATATTAACTCTTCCGTCTGTTCATCATCAGAATGAAGGTTCTATTACTTGTGTGCTATTTAACCAATATGGAACAGTAAAAACAACCGGTATGCTTAAAGTGAAAGCAAAACAAAAACATGATGTCAAAACACATAAAATCCCAGTGTTCCATGACTACTTTGATGAGGAAGAAGAGCTAGCATTGGTGTTTGACCAAGCAAAAGGCGCCCACCCATCTATGAGTCAAGAGGGCCAAACAAATCTTCACGTGTTAAAAACTAACCCACCAGTTCCTCCCTCTGGAGATACAGAATTGCTTTCCTTTCCTGTAGAAATCCAGGTAACAGCAGCTACTCCTATCCCAGAAGAGGATAAAGAGATGTTTCAAACTGAGGAGCTAGAACCTGAAGCAATGCCTCAAGATCAAGCTACTCAGTCACCAAAACATAAATTTGTATTTTTGTCTGATGTTACTAATGAGCCACCAAAAATGTTACAAGAAATGCCAAAGCATGCCAGGTGTAGAGAAGGGGATTCCATCATTCTTGAATGTTTAATATCTGGTGAGCCCCAGCCAGTTGTAACATGGTTTCAAAATGGAGTCCTTTTAAAGCAGAACCAGAAGTTTCAGTTTGAAGAAGTTAATTGTAGCCACCGATTATGTATTAAAGATGTTAGTTCTCAAGATTCTGGAAAATATAAATGTGTTGCTGAAAACAATTCAGGGACAGCTGAAAGTGTTTCAGATCTAACAGTGGAGCCTGTCACTTATAGGGAGAATAGTCAATATGAAAATATTGGTGAAATTTATGGAAAATATTCCAGAGATCAGCAAGTGCAAGTCCAGGGAGAATCTGTAAGGGCACATTTTTATGATTATCCAGCTGGTCCTTTTACTCCCTGGACAAATGTAAAAGAATATTCAGTAAGGGACTATTTTCAAAGCCTTGAGACCATTAAGCAGATAGACCAGAAAGACCAGGTGCGTTGCGTACCTTCTAGAGAAAAAATTCCCAGATTTGTGCGTGGTGCTTCAAGAACCATAAAAACCAACAAGCCCATCAGGGCTGAATTCATACAATGTCAGGCTGAAGGGAAAGAGAGACATGTAAGTGAAAAATCAAAGCTGCACCAAGCAGAGGGTACTGTTTATCCATTTGTTGATGATTTCAGTGATATCACTATTAAGAAAGATGTAGGAAACAATTTTGGAAAACTTGGTAGATCAGAAAAGGAAAATGTACAAGAATATGCCCAAAGTGACTATTTACCAAATATTCACTCTGAGAGAATTTCTGACAGTTACAATACAAAAGATTCATCTGCCGTTGCACATGAAGAATCCCTTGGTGAAGAGATACACTACCCGGGGGAAAAAGTGAAGCATAGAATTATCGAATTTGAAAAATTACATGTAGAAAAAAGAGTTCTAGAAAAAAGACCTACCAGAACATCATTCGTTAATCCTCCTCAAAAGAAGATTGATGACAAAGCCTTTTCATTAAAGCAAAGAGAATCAAGATCAAGTAATCTAAATGCAAATATGTGTCAGACAGAGAAAATGTCTCCAAATACTGAATCAAATTCATCTAACATTGCAATAAATTTAAAGCTGCTTTCCTCTCAAACTCATAAGGAATCTGAAACACAAGAAAGGGAACAACAGGAAAAAATAAGTCTTATAGATAAACCTGCAATTTCTAAAAGAGTTGAACATGAATCACCTATTACATTTGACTTAAAGCAGTTTCACACTCAAATAAAACACACAGATGTGAAATTCCAAGAATTAGATAGTAGTCAACCAGAAGAAGCTTATTTTAAAATCCAACATCCTGCTTCCGAAACAGCTGACACTGAGAACATTGTGTTTGATCTAAAACAAATGCATTCTCATATAGGAGATCCAGCTATGGAGTTCCAAGGGCAAGAAACTAGGGAACAGCAGGAAATATATTATAAAGAAAAAATTCCTAGCCCTGAAACATTACAACCTGATACACAGAGTATCTCTAAAAATGTGCAAAATAATGTATTTGCCAGTCAAGAAATTTCTTCCAGTCAGGAGCTTTCATATAGAACTATGGTGGAGAAAAGTAGTATTGATGAAAATTCCATTTCTTCAGAAAAAGAAGTCCGACATGTACAGGAACAAAACTTAGACATTTTAAAAACTGATCTTTCTCTTAAATCCTTTTCTGAAGAAATCTATAGTGAATCATGTGCCCTATTTCCAGCCTCATCTGCAGATATAGAAGAAACTGATCTTTCTGAGAAAAATTGTTCTCTAGAAAATGGAGACAGAAGTTTCATCTCACATTTGAAAAAAGCAGTAAGTGAGGAAAAGCCTTTAGAGGTTGGTGAAATGGAAGAAGAATGCACTCTAGAACCAGAGTTGGCATCATTTCCAAAGCAGGATGGTGGGGCACAGGAATATACAGATGCCACTTTGGAAGACCACAGAGGTGATATTCAGGAGGCTGACACACTCCATAGACAGCTCTCCCTGAGTCAGTGCTTCCCATTCTTGATGACTGAAGGAAAACAGAATCCAGGTGAACAAATAATTACAAACATTGATGCTTCTGGAGAAGAAAAATGTTATGAAGAAGTCCAAAATGAAACTTCTTTCTCCACTTTAGGAGAAATGATAGAAACTAGTTCTTCTCAAAATATTCCTAAATTAGATGAGGCACATACCACTGAGGTAGCGGAATCTGAGACCTCCCTAACACAATATTTACTTGCTGCTGGAAAGCGTGAGGTTCCTGAAACTAAAGACACCAGAGACCAGGCAAAGCTTGTCCAGAGTGAATCAATCACTTCAATGGAGGTGGAAGAAGTAACATTCAACACTGTGTACGAATACTACAACCAGAAACAGGAATCACTAGGTCGTCCATTTTCTCCTGAGTCTGACATTTCCATTGGTGTGGGAAGTACAACTAGTGAAGAAATATCTGAGTTAGATCAGTTTTATACCCCACCATCATCTGTTGAATATTTTGAATCTCCAAAGTCCCCTGACTTATATTTTAATCCTTCAGATGTAACTAAACAATCCTCAATATATTCAGGAGGTGAGACAGTTGAAAGATATTCCACACCTTTAGGGGAAGTTACTGAAAGATATTCAACACCTTCCGATGGTGAGATAGGAGAAAGATACTCTACACCCCCAGGGGAGACACTAGAGAGATACTCCACACCCCCAGGAGAGACTCTAGAGAGATACTCCACACCCCCAGGAGAGACTCTAGAGAGATACTCCACACCCCCAGGAGAGACTCTAGAGAGATATTCCACACCCCCAGGAGAGACTCTAGAGAGATATTCTATTCCTACTGGAGGACCAAACCCCACTGGTACGTTTAAAACATATCCGTCAAAAATAGAAAGGGAAGACAGTACACCAAATGAGCGTTTCTACACACCTACAGAAGAGAGAGGTTCAGCTGACGAAATATGGCGTTCCGATTCATTTGGCACACCCAATGAAGCCATTGAGCCAAAAGACAATGAAATGCCTCCATCTTTTATTGAACCTCTGACCAAAAGGAAGGTGTATGAAAACACAACACTAGGCTTCATTGTTGAAGTTGAAGGTCTTCCAGTTCCTAGTGTGAAGTGGTATCGAAATAAATCTTTACTAGAGCCAGATGAAAGAATCAAAATGGAAAGGGTGGGTAATGTATGTTCACTGGAAATTTCAAACATTCAAAAAGGAGAAGGGGGAGAGTACATGTGTCATGCTGTAAACATCATAGGGGAAGCAAAGAGCTTTGCAAATGTAGACATAATGTCCCAAGAAGAAAGAGTGGTGGCACTCCCACCTCCAGTAACACATCAGCATGTCATGGAGTTTGATTTGGAAAACACCACATCATCAAGAACACCTTCTCCTCAAGAAATTGTCCTGGAAGTTGAATTAAGTGAAAAAGACGTTAAAGAATTTGAGAAGCAGGTGAAAATAGTGACAGTTCCTGAATTTACTCCTGACCATAAAAGTATGATTGTGAGTCTAGATGTTCTTCCATTTAATTTTGTAGATCCAAATATGGATTCAAGGGAGGGAGAAAACAAAGAACTAAAAATTGATTTAGAAGTATTTGAAATGCCTCCTCGCTTTATAATGCCTATTTGTGATTTTAAAATTCCAGAAAATTCAGATGCTGTGTTCAAATGTTCAGTCATAGGCATCCCTACTCCCGAAGTTAAGTGGTATAAAGAATATATGTGTATTGAGCCAGATAACATTAAATATGTGATTAGCGAGGAGAAGGGAAGTCACACTCTTAAAATTAGAAATGTCTGTCTTTCTGATAGTGCAACATACAGGTGCAGAGCTGTGAATTGTGTAGGAGAGGCTATCTGTCGTGGATTCCTCACCTTGGGAGATTCCGAAATATTTGCTATGATAGCAAAGAAAAGCAAAGTGACTTTAAGCAGTTTGACAGAAGAATTGGTCTTAAAGAGCAACTACACAGACAGTTTTTTTGAATTTCAGGTGGTGGAAGGGCCTCCCAGGTTTATCAAAGGTATTTCTGACTGTTATGCACCAATAGGTACAGCAGCATATTTTCAGTGCTTAGTTCGTGGCTCTCCAAGACCCACGGTTTACTGGTACAAAGATGGGAAATTGGTCCAAGGAAGAAGGTTCAGTGTTGAGGAAAGTGGCACAGGGTTCCACAACCTGTTTATAACAAGCTTAGTAAAGAGTGATGAAGGAGAGTACAGGTGTGTAGCTACAAACAAATCAGGAATGGCTGAGACCTTTGCAGCACTCACCTTAACTTAAAATGTAATGTTTTAGTGCCTCAGTAATTATTAGAATTGATCTGAGTGCTTTCATATTTTCCAAATTGTATGGATCTAATAAACTTCCAAACAGGTCCACTATATTTGAATGCATTATCTTGGAGACCGCTGGAGAAATAATCTCTGTGTAGAAATCTCATCTTTGTAACACATGTAAATATTTTGTTATCTGAACTGTGGAATCATCACTTGAGTCACTCATGCTGTGTAACATCAAACACAATTAAATCTCTTCTTGGCTACCTAATTATTTGTACTTCTATTTACCCTCATGCCTCCTCCACAAAGTGTTTCAGTGGAATGGACTCTCTTTTAGCAGATAAACCATATATGCAAAAGTACAATGTAAACGTGGAGACCATATCAGATGACCACGCAGACAAATTGGTAAGGGCAAATCTCCTCTCTGTTCCCATTCTAAGTTATTTTTGGAATTGTAACCCCTTTGCATCCAAACCCATGTTGATGTACTTCGACTTAGAATAGGCAAAACAAACAATAAAAACCAGCTTCTCCCAATTGGCAACTAACTCTATAATCTGTTTGCCATTTCAATCTTAATATATTAACTTCATCTCTTTTAAAAATATTTTCATTATTAATATTCCTCTACATAAGTGCTTTAATTCTCACTGGCTTCAAGGGACCAATTGTGCTCTTTGTGCGCAGGATTCACCTAGACATTTGCAGAATAAGCAGATAAAGATCTTTCCACTTTTGGAGATACCTTATTTTTCTCAATTTTTGAGATGACATCAAGTGTAAAATGCAGCAATAATTTAGTATTGGCCTGGGGAAAAAAAGGGAAACTATCACATTGTGTTTACATATAGATTTTAAAACTGTATTCTGATTTCAGAATCTTTAAAATTAAAAAAAAACGTGGGATATTTTTAGAATTGAGTCAATATGGCAATTTGTATTTCAGATTATATATAAATAACAAGATATCAAGCTTTCCTATCAGTTTCACTGAATTTCATCTTTAAAACGAATATAGCTTAGTAAGCATTCAATTTTTATTATGATATTTATGTTTCTAAAGTAACTCTTTAATTTTGTCTTTTAAAATTAAAATAACAGTAAATTAACATACTCCTTAATATCTTACCTATATACTAACATGGACCTAAGTCTTCTCATATAAGACTCGACAAATATAAACAAATTCTGAAAATGAAGGGTAGGAACAAAAGACCTTAGAGACGATCATTCAACAATAGAGTTCTGTGTCATCCTAATAGTAATTATTCTTAATACAATTTAGAATAAACTTTAATTTTGTAACAAAGGACGAGAGAAAGAATACTACAATGAAAGATAAATTTTATCTCCCTCCACCTCTTAAATTACTTATTGTTACTAAATGGCTTATTTGTCACCTGCGTTCAGCAATACTTAAGTACCATGATCATGTTTAAAATACTAATTTTAATTTAATTTGAAATATAAACACTTTAATTTTCCAAAGAATTCATATCCAATTATGTTTATTAGGTTTCCTTCATCTATCAATCTTTATTCTCAACATGGGAATTCTCTAACAGCTATCCAAATTAAAGAAGCAACAGAGACAATGTATAGAAAGTAGGCAGAGCAGTCAGGTTTCCCATGCCTTCCTCACAAAAAAAAATTTGATTTATCTGTTTGAGCCACCATAACTCATCAGCATAGATATACTATTGTAGAACAATCATTCCTGTTCCAACCAGTGAGCATACAATATCTGTGATAATAATTATAGACATAATGTAATGTATCACATCACAAATTCCTGAAATAAAACTAATTCTATAGATTAGGAACTTAAGGATTTATTCTGTGCTTAGTCACGTAAATGCATGTTAAAATTAATGAGAAACTCAGATTGAAGCAAACATGACAAGCATGCTTTACTCAATCATCATACAGCACAGCAACAGTTCAAACCTTGTTTCTTTAAAAAAAAAAAAAAAAAGAAAGAAAGACAGAAACAGAAAAATGTTTTAATGTCCTACTGGATTTTAGGAAGAGCTGAAAAACACTTTTATTCATATAAGAAGGAGGGCTTTGTTTGATTTTGCTCATTAAAATTCTGTAATTCTGTTAGTTTCAAGTACAGTGAACTTGAGTATATGCAGAATAACAGTGACCGAATAAAGAAAAGTAAGCCTTGGCTTACTTTAATCGTCATAGATAATGAAATGGAATTTTTTATTTTCTGACTCAATGGTACATAACATAAAACCCTGAAATATTAGTTTCTCTGATTCTGGATAAAGAATTTATTGTATTGCAGATAGTTGAGTTTAGACAATTAATAGCTGCTACCACTACATGTAATTTTTTAAACTATGCCTTTCAAGTTTCAGCACGTTTGAATTTCATTTACTATCCTTTTTATGGCTAATAATACCATGGCTTGAAGGGAAAACATTTGAAAATATTTCAACATACTAGTGAGTAAGGGTATTTTAACTGTATTCACGTTCATTACCTTTACAGATATTTTGTGAGTTCAAGTGAAGGGAAAGGTAACATGAATTATATATTGTAGATTAAATGCAAAGTTAAGTGATCATCATTAATATGTAAAATTATCAATGGTTTTATGGTTTACTTAAAATAATAAATACCTGAATATGTATTCTGCATGCTATAGATGAGTTTCTCCAGTATTTTTATAGCCAGCAGATACTTGAGTCCTGACTTCTAATGCTTGTATGCTAGAACAGAAAGGAATTAAGGTGTAAGTCTATTTCATGTGATGCAAGTGAAGTCACCAAATAAAATCATAAAACTGCCTTTTGCTAAGGCAATAAAACTACTAATAACAGGCCTGTTCTACATCCCTAACAGGTTTAATAAAAAATCAAATTGTTTAAAATTACATGTCTTTCATCCTGTCATCCAGGATACTGTTTAAAGAGTGTCTGTTATGCACTGCTTTGTTTCTTGCTCAGTGGTTCTGTATAGGTTTTCTTATACAATAAAATACAAGGAACTTTTAATATTGGAGTTGTTTTCTCTTATTTTTGATTCTCTTATTTTCTTGGCTAATGCCTTACGTAAAGGCTTTGTTCAAGTAATATGGTGATTTACACAGGTGAAAGAAGGCCTGCATTTCTAGAAACTGAAAACAGTGGTTCTCTTACAAATCCAAATTAAACATTTCCTGTAGCCTCTTATTTTTAATAATGACTTTAGAGGCAGTAATTAGAACATCAATGTTTTATTTTGGAAATAATCAGTCTTTAACAAAGAAGATTACTCTTAAACTCAAGAAAACTCTAAATATAAATAACAATTCTGGATCTTTTTAGAAGTCGATTTAAATAATGCTGGATTATTATAACTAATCAGCAGTTTTTCAAACTTTAAAATTGGAATTATATCTCAAGAAAAACTCATGAGAGCATTTTTAAAACTTATGAACTCTAACACAGATGAAGTGGATCAAAAATTGCATTTGTACAGTATCTATAATTTTGTGTAATTTTTTATGTTAAGCTAAGAAAAATTTAGAAATGTGCTTTTTGATAAATTAATCTTGTAATAATCTAATCATTCCAGGAATAAAGCAGAAGAAGGCCATCAACTGGTATCTAATTCTTTGGTTTCTATTTTTTATTAAATAAAATTTTGTAGTAAAATAATAATCATTTTTCCCCATACAGAGTTTGCTAGTTCTTTTCTGTCTGCCGAGGAAGAAGAACTTCATAGCTCTGAACTTCATTTATCTAATATAAATGAAACACTTGAACTTTTGTCTGAACCTCCAGTTTACTCAACTAAATTTGATTCCAAAAAGGAAGGCGCTGTCCCAGTTTTCATCAAAGAAGTGTCAAGTGCTGATACAAGCATGGGGGATGTGGCTACACTGTCTGTAACTGTCATTGGCACCCCCAAACCTAAAATTCAGTGGTTCTTTAATGGAGTGCCATTAACCCCTTCTGCTGACTACAAATTTGTTTTTGACGGTGATGATCATAGCCTGATCATTCTGTTCACCACATTGGAGGATGAGGGAGAGTATACATGTATGGCTAGTAATGACTATGGACAAGCAATATGTAGTGCCTATCTAAAAATAAATTCCAAAGGAGAAGGTCACAAAGACACAGAAACAGAATCAGCAGTGGCAAAATCTCTGGAAAAGCTTGGAGGTCCTTGTCCTCCTCACTTCCTTAAGGAGTTAAAAGCAGTTCGCTGTGCTCAAGGACTTCCTGCCATCTTTGAGTACACAGTAGTTGGAGAGCCTGCCCCTACTGTTGCATGGTTCAAAGAAAACAAGCAGCTATGCACCAGTGTTTATTACACTATCATTCATAACCCTGATGGCTCTGGGACTTTCATTGTCAATGACCCTCAGAGGGAAGACAGTGGCCTCTATATCTGTAAAGCAGAGAATATGCTGGGTGAGTCCACCTGTGCAGCAGAACTTCTTGTGCTTCTGGAAGACACAGACATGACTGATACCCCCTGCAAAGCAAAGTCCACACCGGAGGCTCCTGAGGATTTTTCACAGACACCCTTAAAGGGTCCCGCAGTTGAAGCAGTTGACTCAGAGCAGGAAATTGCAACGTTTGTAAAAGACACCATTTTGCAAGCTTCTTTAATTACAGAAGAAAAGCAGCAACTATCTTATGAGCATATTGCTAAAGCCAATGAATTGAGCAGCCAGCTTCCTTTGGGAGCTCAGGAATTGCAATCCATTTTGAAGCAAGACAAGTCCACTCCTGAAAGCACCAGGGAACTTCTTTGCATCAATGGCAGTACTCACTTTCAGCCTCTCAAGGAACCCTCTCCCAACCTACAACTGCAGACTGTACAGTCCCAGAAAACCTTCTCCAAAGAAAGCATTCTAATGCTTGAAGAGCCTGAGACACAGGCGGTTCTATCAGAGACTGAGAAAATCTTCCCAAGTGCCATGTTCATAGAACAAATTAATTCATTAACAGTTGAGCCTCTGAAAACTGTATTAACTGAACCTGAAGGGAATTATCCACAGTCTTCAATAGAACCTCCGGTGCATTCTTATCTAACCTCTGTGGCTGAGGAAGTGCTTTTACCAAAAGAAAAGACAGTGTCTGATGCCAACAAAGACCAAAGAGTGACTCTTCAAAAGCAAGAGGCACAAAGTGCACTCATCTTGAGTCAGAGCTTAGCCGAGGGACACGTGGAGAGTCTCCAGAGTCCTGATGTCATGATCTCTCAGGTAAACTATGAGCCCCTAGTCCCTTCAGAACACTCATGCACAGAAGGAGCTGAAATTTTGATAGAAAGTGCAGATCCACTGGAAAATGCAGGGCAAGATTCTGCGGTCAGAATTGAGGAAGGCAAGTCCTTAAGATTTCCGCTAGCACTTGAAGAAAAGCAGGTACTGCTCAAAGAAGAGCATTCTGACAACGTGGTGATGCCCCCAGACCAAATCATTGAGTCTAAAAGAGAGCCTGTGGCGATAAAGAAAGTGCAGGAGGTACAGGGAAGGGACATTCTTTCTAAGGAAAGCTTGCTTTCTGGTATTCCAGAAGAACAGCGATTAAATCTGAAAATTCAAATCCGCAGGGCTTTGCAAGCAGCTGTGGCCAGTGAGCAGCCAGCTCTTTTCTCTGAGTGGCTAAGAAATATTGAAAAGGTGGAGGTCATGGCCGTAAACATCACCCAAGAGCCCAGACACATCATGTGCACGTACCTTGTTACTTCAGCGAAGTCTATAACAGAAGAAGTAACCATCATTATTGAAGATGTTGATCCTCAAATCACTAACCTGAAAATGGAACTTAAGGATGTTTTGTGTGCTATTATATATGAGGAAATAAGCATCCTAACAGCTGAGGGTCCTAGAATTCAGCAAGGAGCCAAAACAAGTTTGCAGGAAGAAATGGATTCTTTTTCAGGTTCACAGAAGGTTGAACCCATTACTGAACCAGAAGTTGAATCTAAATATCTTATCTCAACTGAAGAGGTCAGGTATTTTAACATGCAAAGTCAAGTTAAATATTTGGATGCCACAACTGTCACTAATGGGGTTGCTTCAGCTGTTGTCTCTGATGAGAAACAAGATGAGAGTCTGAAACCATCAGAGGAAAAAGAGGAGTCCTCCTCTGAAAGTGGTACTGAGGAGGTTGGTACAGTAAAGATACAGGAACCTGAGGGTGGCTTAATCAAAGAGGATGGCCCCGTGATACATACACCCTTAATGGACACTGTTTCTGAGGAAGGTGACATTGTACACCTCACAACATCCATAACAAATGCTAAAGAGGTGAATTGGTATTTTGAGAATAAACTGGTGCCTTCAGATGAAAAGTTCAAGTGTTTACAAGATCAAAATACGTATACGCTAGTCATCGACAAAGTAAATACCGAAGATCATCAAGGAGAGTATGTCTGTGAGGCCTTGAATGACAACGGAAAAACAGCAACTTCAGCCAAACTCACTGTAGTAAAAAGAGGTTGGATTTTAAGGATGAAATAGATCAAGTGTTAACATTCACTGGATTGTAATGATTTAGCTTGCACCACTTAAATTTTCACTTATCTGCCACTTCCAGAATGTAATTTATTTAGAGTAAGAATGAAATCACAGACATAATCATGGTTATGAACTCAGCTTTTCCCTTACTGCCCTGTTGGGTGCTATGCTATCATATCCATGGTACTACTTATGTTAAAAATGAATCATCTTTTCATATGTTTCATAATACCAATAGAGAAGCTTTTTAGTTTATTTTCATATGAGGATAACTTTCATAATATGTAATGAAAAGTATCAGTGAACACCTAGCCACTGTGAAATCACTAGTCTCGCCCTAGATTCAAAATAACCATGATTAGTTGTCTGTTTCTTCTTTCTATTTATTTTTTGCTGTTGTTTCACTTCATCACTTTATTTAGTATATCATGTTTCTTCACATGATTGTCAGTGTTACCATTCAGCATGGTATATTTAAAGAATATATCATGTTGTTATGCATGTAATCCAATAGCATCACATTTTTTTCACAATTCACTGCAGAGCAATGATTGAATATGTTTTTATTTAAAAAAAAGCTTATTGTCTTCTTTTGCCTTCAATGATCTTTCTCATTTTCCAGTCACTTGTCTTAAACTGCTGTAATCCATCTCACCAATTTCAACTGTTTTACTCCATTAACAGCAACAAAAGTTAGAAGAAAGAGAAAAATGTCATATGCCTGGTAAGGAGGCATGTTAATGGACTCTACTTCCCTTTGCAGCTGCCCCAGTGATCAGGAGGAGAATCGAACCCCTGGAAGTAGCACTGGGCCACCTAGCCAAATTCACCTGTGAGATCCAAAGTGCTCCCAATGTCCGGTTCCAGTGGTTTAAAGCTGGCCGAGAAATTTATGAGAGTGACAAGTGTTCTATTCGATCTTCAAAATATGTCTCCAGCCTTGAAATCCTAAGAACCCAGGTGGTTGACTGCGGCGAGTATACATGCAAAGCTTCCAATGAGTATGGCAGTGTCAGCTGTACAGCCACACTAACTGTGACAGGTAAATGCCATACATTGGCACAGATGTTGTCACTTCATTTCATATTGTTGTCCTTTTTGCTTTTTGTACATGTGTGGGAAATGCTTGTATTACCAACTGGAGAGACCAATAACCAAGACGGTAACATGGTAGGTAGGTATGCAGAGCCTATATGGGATAAGAAATCATTATTTACAGTCATATTTCCACCACTGACCAAAGAAAAAATAATTTATTATTTGAGAACAATGTTAAGTAATCAAATGAGCTCACCTTGGCCCTTCATATAAAACATATCAGGACAGTTTGGTGCTACTAAAAAGAAAAAAAAAAAGTCTCAATATATTTAAAAATTTTTAAATCAAATAACCAATTAAGAGCAGAATTACAAACTTAAAAAAGTCAATGTCTAGTCTAAAATTAAATCCTTATGTAAGACAGGGAACTAGTACAGGACTGAAAACTAGGATTCTCACTCTAGGCATTTTTACTAGTTTAAAAATAAGACGGCTGGGCACGGTGGCTCACGCCTGTAATCCCAGCACTTTGGAAGGCCAAGGCAGGCAGATCACAAGGTCAGGAGATCGAGACAATCCTGGCTAACACAGTGAAACCCCATCTTTACTAAAAATATAAAAAATTAGCCAGGCGTGGTGTCACGCACCTGTAGTCCCAGCTACTCAGGAGGCTGAGGCAGGAGAATTGCTTGAAACCAGGAGGTGGAGGTTGCAGTGAGCCAGGATCGCACTGCTGCTCTCCAGCCTGGGCAACATAGTGGGACTCCATCTAAAAAAAAGAAAGAAAGAAAGAAAAAGAAAAAGAAAATAAGACAACTACATAAATATCCTATTCCCAATTTTCTAATTGATACATAGGTTGACTTTCAAATAGTTAATAACACTCATCAAATACTTGAATTCCTTCATTAACCAAAATATTAGCAGCTAGCTTTTCTTCCTTCCTTCCTTCCTTCCTTCCTTCCTTCCTTCCTTCCTTCCTTCCTTCCTTCCTTCCTCTCTATCTTTCTTTCTTTCTTTCCCTCTTCCCAAGAGAAAGTGTGAGTATGAACTATATTTTGAGGACAGGGGTAGAGATGCAGTCAAGCCATACTTGGACTGTCAGGGAAGGCTGTCTCTTGGTCTTCTTTGTCAATGAGAATATCAAGGGGAAGGGCAAATGCAGCACATCTCTTGGACATGAAAACGATCAGGTTCCCTATAGCTTCCTCTTCTCTACAATCCTTTTACATGATCCTAAGAAAAACCCAGGCCCATGATGACCCAACCAATGCTTTTCACTCTGGTCAAAATGTCTCCATAAAACCAAGTGCATGATATTATTCATACTGACACTTTTTGAAGTTTCTTTACTCAAATTAGGTCAATTTAGGAATGCAACTAATATTGAAGCTTCAGATAATAAGAGGAAAGGATAAAGAGGATGACTTAAAAAAATTAAAAAGAGAGGTTCTGAAAGTCTGGCTTCAAGATGCAGAATGTAAAAGGGAAGTTGCTGCTATTAAATATTTTTACAAGTTTGAGTTGGCCTAGAGGATGCATTCATAGTTAAGCCATATAAGAATTTCCAGGCAGTTGACGTGAGGGTTACAAAGACATTACACAACTACTTCAATCTTCTTATCACTTAATATCCCTACTCTTTAGAAGAGTCAAATATATTTTCTTTATCTTCCTTACATAGTCTTCTAATTTGCAGAATTAAAGTATCAGCTCAATAGCTTATCAAATAATTAAACAATCAGCCACTAAAATGGACAAATCTTTAGCAATGTTACTTAATAAAGGAACACTTGTCTTTTCTTTGATAGAGACAAGTAAAGTGACGTCTTGCTCCTTTATAAAGAACACTCTCATCCCTTTCCTTTGACAATCTTTTGTTCTTATTAACGCATTACTCTATTTTAAATTATGGCTCACGTCTATCTAAAGACTTAACTCATCTTTTCTCTGTCTCGGAATATATAATTACAGCAAGTGCTTTGGTGGGGACTAAATGTAATGCTGGAAAAATTTCTTTTGCAGAGGCATATCCACCAACCTTTCTCTCCAGACCTAAGTCCCTTACGACTTTTGTGGGTAAGGCAGCCAAGTTCCTCTGCACAGTGACAGGGACTCCTGTGATAGAAACCATTTGGCAGAAAGATGGTGCTGCACTCTCACCTTCACCTAACCGGAAGATTTCTGACGCAGAAAACAAACACATTTTAGAACTCTCAAACCTTACCATTCAAGATAGAGGAGTTTATTCTTGTAAGGCTTCTAACAAATTTGGAGCAGACATCTGCCAAGCAGAGTTGGTCATCATTGATAAGCCATGTTTCATTAAAGAATTAGAGCCTGTGCAATCTGCTATCAATAAGAAGGTCCACCTTGAGTGCCAAGTAGATGAAGACAGAAAAGTCACAGTTACGTGGAACAAAGATGGGCAAAAACTCCCCCCAGGGAAAGATTATAAGATCTGTTTTGAAGATAAAATAGCAACACTTGAGATTCCTCTGGCCAAACTGAGAGATTCAGGAACCTATGTCTGCATAGCTTCAAATGAGGCTGGAAGCAGCTCCTGTTCAGCCACAGTCACTGTCAGAGGTAAGAAACATGTGAATGTATTTCCAGTCCTTTCTCTGCAAGGAATCCTCGGTAGAAAAACTGTTGGCAAACAATTCAGTCAGTACACTTTGTTATTAAAATAATGCCATTCAGCAAACATTATGGTTTGGGAAAGTCCTGGCATTGTTTGATTTTATGTTTTTAATCCTCTTCAAAGTTCACTTACTTTTGTTCTTCTAAATTGTCTGCTATTAACAAAGCTTGCTTAAAATTTCTTCTAAGAAAAAATTCCAAGTGTCTGGGAAATTCCTAACTATCTTCTTTTATAAAATTGTTCTTTGTGTAGGTAGTCTGTTTATTGTTATTTTATTTTAAACCAAGAGACTGGGAAAGTGTCTTAGAATGATAGGAACCTGTTAAATGCACCACAACTTTTTCAGAAATTTTATGTGTGTTGGGTCTCTTTGTTGTATATGTCTACTTTTCTTTTGTGGAGTTTATGTTTCAGATATCTTCTCCTTTTTCTTTTTTGTAAACTTCATGTAGAACCACCATCCTTCGTGAAGAAGGTGGATCCCTCTTATTTAATGCTGCCAGGTGAATCAGCACGCCTCCATTGCAAGCTGAAAGGCTCACCTGTGATCCAGGTTACTTGGTTTAAAAATAACAAAGAACTCAGTGAAAGTAACACAGTCCGAATGTATTTTGTCAATTCTGAGGCCATACTTGATATTACGGATGTAAAAGTTGAAGACAGTGGGAGTTACTCATGTGAAGCCGTGAATGATGTTGGCAGTGATAGCTGCAGTACTGAAATAGTTATCAAAGGTTTGTTTACTGACTTTCCATGCAGTATTTTTCTGAGAAAAGATTTCCCTTTCAATTATTTATTACTCATTACTTATACAATGCTTTCATGCTTTTGTAGAACCTCCTTCTTTCATCAAAACTCTTGAGCCTGCGGACATAGTGAGAGGAACAAATGCTCTACTTCAGTGTGAAATCTCAGGCACTGGACCATTTGAAATTAGCTGGTTCAAAGATAAGAAACAAATTCGAAGTAGTAAAAAATACAGATTGTTTTCTCAGAAGTCTCTTGTGTGTCTGGAGATCTTTTCTTTTAATAGCGCAGATGTTGGTGACTATGAATGTGTTGTTGCTAATGAAGTTGGCAAGTGTGGCTGCAGGGCAACACACTTACTCAAAGGTTAGTGCTTGAAAAGCTAATGTCTCTTTAACAAATTGTCAAAATAGCTTTCTTACCCCAAGGAAGAAAAACTGATACTTTTTTCTCTTGTCCTATCCTTTAAATTTGTTTTGTCTTGGTTTGACCTGGGACCTTGGGAACAAAGTCAATAACTTTCGCCTGGTCTTTTTCCTGAGACCAGTGTAAATATCTATTATCTGATACCAAAAGGGAATTACATAATAAGCCATTTTGTCAGCTGACGAACATGTATCGTCTATGCCTCTGTCTCTTGGATGGAATTATAATTATTCTTAACTTTTATTTCTTCTTCTAATTAACACTGTGAAATACTATTGGGACAAGATAAATATAATCTTGATAAAACTCTTAAATATAGATGGTGTTGAAAGTGTTTGGGAATTGATATGTTTTATGTGCTCTCTTTCCTTAATTAGAACCTCCAACCTTTGTAAAGAAAGTAGATGATTTTATTGCACTAGCAGGACAAACTGTTACCCTGCAAGCTGCTGTGAGAGGGTCAGAACCCATTTCTGTCACATGGATGAAAGGACAAGAGGTCATTAGAGAAGACGGAAAAATCAAAATGAGCTTTTCCAACGGTGTTGCAGTCTTGATAATCCCTGATGTTCAGATTAGTTTTGGAGGCAAATACACGTGCCTGGCTGAAAATGAAGCTGGAAGCCAAACATCTGTTGGGGAATTAATAGTTAAAGGTTTGTGTAGGAACATTTAAACCTCAAATTGCTACTTAGATTTAAAGTGAAACCCTAATATGCATTTAGGATCCTAACTATTTCATACCATCGTAGAACCTGCCAAAATCATTGAGCGAGCAGAACTGATCCAGGTGACAGCAGGAGATCCCGCCACACTGGAGTACACAGTGGCAGGCACGCCAGAACTGAAGCCCAAATGGTACAAAGATGGGAGACCCTTGGTCGCCAGTAAAAAATACCGAATAAGTTTTAAAAACAATGTTGCTCAGCTCAAATTTTATTCAGCTGAGCTGCACGATAGTGGCCAATACACATTTGAGATTTCCAATGAAGTGGGCAGCAGCTCCTGTGAGACTACATTCACTGTATTAGGTTAGTATTTTTAGAAAATGATGCTGCATATGCATTTGAAACCCAACAAATGGCCTAAAGTCAATCACTGAGCACTTTTCTATATTGACCATTTCTCCCTTCTTGTGCCACAAACAGATCGAGACATTGCTCCATTTTTTACCAAACCCTTGCGCAACGTGGATAGTGTTGTTAATGGTACCTGCAGACTGGACTGCAAAATTGCAGGCTCCCTTCCCATGAGGGTGTCCTGGTTTAAGGATGGCAAAGAAATAACTTCTTCTGACAGATACAGGATAGCATTTGTGGAAGGCACAGCCTCTTTGGAGATCATCAGAGTAGACATGAACGATGCAGGCAATTTCACTTGTCGAGCCACAAATTCCGTGGGAAGCAAAGACAGCAGTGGAGCCCTGATTGTGCAAGGTTGGCTGGAGACTTTGCGTTTTATCCTTATTAAAGATTATGTTCAAATTAAGTTGTCTTCCCTTAGATCAGACCTCTTAACCCTTTGAAATTCTTTCTTATACCCCTTCTTCAGAACCACCCAGTTTTGTAATTAAACCCGGCTCAAAGGATGTTCTGCCTGGCTCAGCAGTCTGCCTGAAGAGCACTTTCCAAGGATCTACTCCTCTCACAATCAGATGGTTTAAGGGCAACAAAGAGCTGGTTTCTGGTGGAAGCTGCTATATCACCAAAGAAGCTTTAGAGAGTTCCCTGGAACTTTATGCAGTAAAAACCTCTGATTCAGGCACATACACATGTAAAGTCAGCAATGTCGCTGGAGGCGTGGAATGCAGTGCAAACTTGTTTGTAAAAGGTTTGCATTGTTTTCTTGACATCTCTGTGCTACCCTTGTTATACATTCTCTCCTCTTTCTCACATTTCTTAATAAATTCCTTCCTTCCACAGAACCTGCCACATTTGTTGAAAAGTTAGAGCCATCACAGCTGTTAAAGAAGGGAGATGCCACCCAGCTAGCCTGCAAAGTAACTGGTACCCCTCCAATTAAAATAACATGGTTTGCAAATGATAGAGAAATTAAGGAGAGCAGCAAACACAGAATGTCTTTCGTGGAGTCTGCTGCAGTTCTAAAACTGACAGATGTTGGCATCGAAGACAGTGGTGAATATATGTGTGAGGCCCAGAATGAGGCTGGCAGTGACCACTGCAGTAGCATTATAATAGTCAAAGGTTTGTGTTCACTTTGCCTCTTGTGTTGCCAAAGTTATGGCCCATGGCACAGACCCCTCCTCCCTTAATGCAAATCATTCCTTTTTTACTGTAGAGTCACCTTACTTTACCAAGGAATTTAAACCAATTGAAGTCTTAAAGGAGTACGATGTCATGTTGCTGGCTGAGGTGGCAGGCACTCCTCCCTTTGAGATCACTTGGTTCAAAGACAACACAACCCTGCGAAGTGGTAGAAAGTTTAAGACCTTCATTCAGGATCATCTGGTTAGCCTGCAGATCCTCAAGTTTGTAGCTGCAGATGCTGGTGAATACCAGTGTCGGGTGACCAATGAGGTGGGCAGTAGCATCTGCAGTGCCAGGGTGACTTTAAGAGGTTAGTGTTGGTTCCAGTGATGGACTGGCTCTGCTGAAGAGTCAATTCTTTTTTTTAAGCCAGTTTTACTTTAGGGATAATATTGATTGAGAATTAATTCTTCTGTTAGAACCCCCATCCTTCATAAAGAAGATCGAGAGTACCAGCTCCCTCCGAGGAGGCACAGCTGCCTTCCAGGCCACGCTGAAGGGCTCCTTGCCAATTACGGTGACTTGGCTAAAAGACAACGATGAAATCACTGAAGATGATAATATAAGAATGACCTTTGAGAACAATGTGGCCAGTTTGTACCTCAGTGGCATTGAAGTCAAGCATGATGGGAAATATGTCTGTCAGGCCAAAAATGATGCAGGAATACAAAGATGTTCTGCATTACTCTCAGTAAAAGGTTGGTTCAGAAAGTTTGCCTTGGATTTGAGGAAGAAATGCAGATGTAAGCCTTTCAGCAGGGTAATGCACAACCCACATCTATCCCTTTGTTTTCTACAGAACCTGCAACAATCACCGAGGAAGCTGTGTCTATAGATGTCACCCATGGAGACCCAGCCACTTTGCAGGTTAAATTTTCAGGGACTAAGGAGATTACAGCCAAATGGTTTAAAGATGGCCAAGAACTGACCCTGGGCTCAAAATATAAAATCAGTGTTACTGATACAGTCTCAATACTGAAGATTATTTCTACAGAAAAGAAAGATAGTGGAGAATATACTTTCGAGGTCCAAAATGATGTTGGGAGAAGCAGCTGCAAGGCTAGAATTAATGTATTAGGTTGGTATTGTTCTTCTATAGGGAGGATTGGGCATCTCCATGCTCCTTCTTCCCTTAAAATTAAAAAAAAATACAAGTTAGTAGATTGACCTTTTTTTTTGTTTGTTTGCTTTTTCATTGAATAGATCTTATCATACCTCCTTCATTCACCAAAAAGCTGAAGAAAATGGACAGCATTAAAGGCTCTTTCATTGACTTAGAATGTATAGTGGCTGGGTCACATCCCATAAGCATCCAGTGGTTCAAAGATGACCAAGAAATATCAGCTAGTGAAAAGTACAAATTCTCTTTTCATGACAATACTGCCTTCTTGGAAATCAGTCAACTGGAAGGTACCGACAGCGGGACATACACTTGTTCTGCCACCAATAAGGCAGGGCACAACCAGTGCAGTGGGCATCTGACAGTCAAAGGTTGGCAAATTTTACTTCCACTTATCAAGAACTTACAAAATATTTTTCTTTCATTTCTCAATTTTTACCTTTATTGCTAAGTTATAAAATAAAACTTCCTCTTTTCTTTTGCTTCTTGTTTCTTTCACCCCAGAACCCCCTTATTTTGTGGAAAAGCCACAGTCACAAGATGTCAATCCCAACACAAGGGTTCAGTTAAAGGCTCTTGTGGGTGGCACTGCACCCATGACAATAAAGTGGTTTAAAGATAACAAAGAGCTACACTCAGGAGCAGCCCGCTCGGTTTGGAAGGACGACACGTCTACCATTCTAGAGCTCTTTGCAGCCAAAGCTACCGATTCCGGAACCTACATTTGCCAACTAAGCAATGATGTTGGCACAGCAACCAGTAAAGTCACTCTCTTTGTAAAAGGTCTGGTCTCTACATCTCCTCACTTTCTTGCTTGTCTAAATTTTCTTGCCTGGGGGTGGGGAGGGAAAAACGCTTAAGAAAGCAGTTTTGCCCAGTGACCTGTTTTTAAAAATATTGAACATCACAATTCTTTTTCCATCTTTAGAACCTCCTCAATTCATTAAGAAGCCCAGTCCAGTCTTAGTGCTGAGGAATGGACAGTCAACAACATTTGAATGCCAAATAACAGGCACTCCTGAAATCCGAGTGTCTTGGTATCTAGACGGGAATGAAATAACAGCCATTCAGAAGCATGGCATTTCCTTCATTGATGGTTTAGCCACTTTCCAGATTTCTAGTGCCAGGGTAGAAAATAGTGGGACTTATGTCTGTGAAGCTCGAAATGATGCGGGCACGGCGAGCTGCAGCATTGAACTCAAAGTGAAAGGTTTGTGAATGGAATCTATTCTCCATTTTGGCTGTGCTGCCTGATAGGTTTGGGGTCTTCCCTTAAGTAAGCTACTGTCTTCCTTTTGAAACTTTAGAACCCCCCACCTTTATCAGAGAGCTGAAGCCTGTGGAGGTAGTAAAAGATAGTGACGTGGAGCTGGAATGTGAAGTTACAGGAACACCTCCGTTTGAAGTCACTTGGCTGAAGAATAACAAGGAAATTCGAAGCAGCAAAAAATACACATTGACCGACAGAGTGTCTGTGTTTAGCCTCCATATAACCAAGTGTGACCCTTCAGACACTGGGGAATACCAGTGCATTGTATCCAATGAAGGTGGCAGCTGCTCTTGCAGTGCTAGAGTTGCCCTGAAAGGTCAGTTTTACAAGAAGGAGCCTACCAAATAAAAATTCTGTAAGGCTTTTTAATCTTATGATTATGGGTAGGAGTTACAATATGTCTCTTCTTTTCACACTCTTTTATTTAACCACAGAACCACCATCGTTTATTAAGAAGATAGAAAATACCACTACTGTTTTGAAAACTTCTGCCACCTTTCAGAGTATCGTGGCAGGTTCTCCTCCTATTTCTATAACCTGGCTAAAGGATGATCAGATTCTTGATGAAGATGATAACATCTATATTTCATTTGTGGACAGTGTGGCCACACTTCAAATCAGAAGTGTGGATAATGGGCACAGTGGGAGATATACGTGTCAAGCCAAGAATGAGTCAGGAGTTGAGAGGTGTTATGCTTTCCTTTTAGTACAAGGTTTGTAAGCTATTCTCTTTCAAAGATAGTCTACAGAGACAGTTTCATGAGCAGACATTATTTCTAGTGGAGTTATCAATGTAACTCATCCACATTTTCATTTCTACTACAGAGCCAGCTCAAATCATAGAGAAAGCTAAATCAGTTGATGTTACGGAGAAAGATCCCGTGACTTTGGAATGTGTTGTGGCTGGAACACCAGAACTCAAAGTGAAATGGCTTAAAGATGGGAAACAAATAGTTCCCAGTAGATACTTTTCAATGAGTTTTGAAAACAACGTGGCCAGTTTTAGGATTCAGTCAGTAATGACACAGGACAGTGGTCAGTATACTTTCAAGGTGGAAAATGACTTTGGAAGCAGTAGCTGTGATGCCTACCTAAGAGTGCTAGGTTTGTATCTTTACCCCAGTCAACTTCCCTTATTTATAGTATGTCCTTTGTAAACAAATAACAAGAAATTAATGGATGTGTTTTGCTGTTTGCATTGGACAGATCAAAATATTCCTCCATCATTCACCAAAAAATTAACCAAAATGGATAAAGTTCTGGGCTCTTCTATTCATATGGAGTGCAAGGTTTCTGGTTCACTTCCCATTAGTGCTCAGTGGTTTAAGGATGGAAAAGAAATATCCACAAGTGCAAAATACAGACTTGTATGCCATGAGAGATCTGTGTCTCTGGAAGTTAATAATCTGGAATTAGAAGATACTGCAAATTACACATGCAAAGTGTCAAATGTAGCAGGAGATGATGCATGCAGTGGCATCTTAACTGTGAAAGGTTAGAATTTCTTTACCTCTTCTTGGTTCTTCTTTGTGAATGGTTCTTAAATGTATCACTCTTACCTTTGTATCCTTTAGAGCTAAAATCTCTATGATTCTGGTTCTTTAGACACATATTCGTTGTGTTCAAGAAATATTTAGCCATTGCCTCTTTTCAAGAGTGTTTTCTTAAATGTCCATAAAACTGTCACAATAATTCAACTGCAAGCAACTTAATTTAATATATCTCTCTCAAAATCTATAGAACCACCAAGCTTCCTAGTGAAACCTGAGCGACAACAAGCCATACCTGATTCTACAGTGGAATTCAAGGCAGTACTAAAAGGAACACCACCATTTAAAATAAAATGGTTTAAGGATGATGTGGAACTTGTCTCAGGTCCTAAATGTTTCATTGGCTTGGAAGGGTCGACTAGCTTCTTAAATCTCTACTCAGTGGATGCTTCTAAGACTGGACAGTATACTTGCCACGTTACCAATGATGTTGGTAGCGACTCTTGTACTACAATGTTACTTGTGACAGGTGTGCAAGTTTGATTGCTTTTATGTTTCTGTCTGACTGTGTCTATGGTTCTCTGTATTCAGTTACAATGTCTCTAAACAATCAAGAAAACAGTATTCTTTCTAACATAGTAGACAGTATTTGCTCATGTTTTTCTCTTCCCTATGTATTACCTAATTTAACTATTGTTATTTATTTCTGTTCCCTCATACTCTCCTCTTTCCTGACTCTTTAGAACCACCAAAGTTTGTAAAGAAATTAGAAGCATCCAAAATTGTGAAAGCAGGTGACTCTTCACGACTTGAATGCAAGATAGCTGGATCCCCAGAAATCAGAGTTGTATGGTTCCGAAATGAACATGAACTTCCAGCCAGTGATAAGTACAGAATGACTTTCATTGACTCAGTGGCCGTCCTACAGATGAACAATCTCAGTACTGAGGACAGTGGAGATTTCATTTGTGAGGCTCAGAATCCTGCTGGCAGCACAAGCTGCAGTACCAAGGTTATAGTAAAAGGTAGACATCTTGTTCTTATGTTTCTCATTAAATGAAAACCGTCTTCTCCCCTGGGTATTATAGCTCTTTATTCATTTACTATCATTTTAGTTTCCATTTGAGATCATAGAATATTTTTCTGAGCTAGTATTATTTCCCTTTTTAGATGTTTTTCCTTCTTGAATTGTGCTTACATGTAACTAGTCATCATGAAATATTTTTCTGTTATTCCAGTGTCATAATTCTGATTACCTCAACACATTTGCCAAACATCAAACGTGATGTTTCAAAACTGCACACAAGAAAACGAAGTAGGCATTTTAAAATTAGTCTTTGCCTTCAATCAACTTACAGATATATCATTCTCACTATAATCTATATCATTAACAACAAGCACTATTTACTATATCTATGCAAAGTGAGAGCAATACAGGTTTTAAACTTATGTTTAAAACAGGACAATCATATTTTTTCCTTCTCTCTCAAGAATCACTTCCTATCTTTTAAAAATTATATGACTATACCTTGGTACAAACAGTACCCATATTTTTTTGCTGCAATTTTCCTGTGCTTTTTTTTGTCACAAAGGCCAAGTTTGTCTTGTGGCAAGACAGTTATTGCAGTAATCATTTGCTGAAATGGAAGACTTAGATCACAGATGTTGTGATGACTTCCAGGTGTCTGTTACAGAACATATACAAAAAAAATCATCCTTGAAATTAGAATTCCATACTTCGTGCAAATCCTATTTATTGCTATACTTGCTTATTTACAATTTTTGTATCAATCTTTGTAGCCTAAGATACATCAGTAAGGGGGAGTAGACAGAATGTTGAACTTTTCAGTAACAACATCTAGGATCTATCTGGGTTCTCTGCCCATCTAGCTGGTTATCTTGTGAAGGTGAATGACTTCTGAGGCTGTTATCCCATGGAGTGATAGTGCTGGACTCTACTTACCCATTAGAATATCCTAACCTTTTCTTCCAATTTAAAGACAAATAAAAAACTTTCATTCTGTGAAATTCAGTAGCCCAATTCATGAGAAATTCTTGTTTTTTACAGAGCCACCTGTTTTTAGCAGCTTCCCTCCAGTAGTAGAAACCATTAAAAATGCTGAAGTCAGTCTTGAATGTGAACTTTCGGGAACACCACCGTTTGAGGTGGTGTGGTACAAAGACAAGCGGCAACTCAGAAGCAGCAAGAAATACAAAATTGCATCCAAAAACTTCCACACAAGTATTCACATTCTCAATGTGGACACTTCAGACATCGGTGAATACCACTGCAAAGCACAGAATGAAGTGGGAAGTGATACTTGCGTTTGTACTGTAAAATTGAAAGGTAAATATAGTGCATTCACATGGCAGAAATGTCATAAATGTGCAAAATCCCATTTTTTTCACTCTCACATGATCTGGACAATCTTTTCAAAAATCTCCATCCATCTTTTCCTGTCCAGAACCACCAAGATTTGTCTCCAAACTGAACAGCCTCACCGTGGTAGCTGGAGAGCCTGCTGAACTACAAGCATCCATAGAAGGCGCCCAGCCTATTTTTGTCCAGTGGCTTAAAGAGAAGGAAGAAGTGATTAGAGAAAGTGAAAACATCAGGATTACATTTGTGGAAAATGTTGCAACTCTGCAGTTTGCGAAAGCAGAGCCAGCTAATGCTGGAAAGTATATCTGCCAAATCAAGAATGATGGTGGAATGAGGGAGAACATGGCCACACTGACCATCTTAGGTTGGTACAATAACCCACGATAGAAACTGGTGCCAAATGCTGGAATGAATTACTAAGAGTTACTGGCAGACTCTTTTTCTGAATTTCTTCTAGAACTATATTTATCCTCATCTATTTGAAAGGTCTAGAGGAAAGACATAGTCGATCTTTCAAACACTCTTTTCTGTTTCTGTGATTCTAACAAAAGTAAACATCTGTTTTATTGTTTAATAACTACCTGTCTTAATCAATTAGCAGATGTAATCATGACTCTCTTTGATTAAGCATGAAAGAATACAGAGCTCAGCATGTGCTACAAGAGTAATTGTTAAAACTAACAAGAACTCCAAAGGTTGGCATTTGATAGCAAAGCTTGCACATAAAATTAAATGACAATTAAACAATTGTTTGAATAACATCTTTCAAAGAATTGTCTTTAACACCTTAAAGGAGAGCAAAAATACCAAGTAATTCACAATAACGTGTAGCCTTTGATCTACAGAGGGTCAAGTGGAAATCAATATATACTATCTAATGCACATTGTTTAAATCGATTTGAGATGAGTCGTGCATGAACATATATTTCTTAAGAATAACTGCTATAAGATGACAGCAAGAGTGGTGGGAAAAGTAAAAAATAAAGAAAAAAGAAAACTAAAAAGAAAAAATATTAAGCCAAAAAATAGTATCATTCTATGACTGCATGTAATTATGGAATCACACTTTAAAGTCGAGAAAGCGAGCACCCTAACGTAACCATCTCATTGGGAGAAACAATCTTAGTGAATGTGATAGTAGAGACACAGTAAAGATCCCAGACTTTGACAAATGGATATCATGTTTTATTTCAGAGCCCGCAGTCATTGTTGAGAAGGCAGGACCGATGACAGTGACTGTAGGAGAAACGTGCACTCTGGAGTGCAAGGTGGCTGGCACTCCAGAACTCTCTGTTGAATGGTACAAGGATGGAAAGCTGTTGACCAGCAGCCAAAAACACAAATTTAGCTTCTACAACAAAATCTCTTCCTTAAAGATTCTCTCAGTTGAAAGGCAAGATGCAGGCACATACACTTTCCAGGTTCAAAATAATGTTGGGAAAAGCAGCTGCACAGCTGTAGTTGATGTTTCAGGTCAGTTCTGCTATTTTTCTCTGGTTGCTTATGCAAATTCCTTTTACAAGTTTCCTTCTTTCAAGTCTCTTCTATTCTTTCAAATCATGATGAGTCTCTTGCCTTTCCTCACACAGACCGAACAGTTCCTCCCTCTTTCACACGAAGACTGAAAAATACTGGTGGGGTGTTAGGTGCCTCTTGCATCTTGGAATGCAAAGTAGCTGGATCATCACCTATCTCAGTTGCCTGGTTTCATGAAAAAACTAAGATTGTCAGTGGAGCAAAGTACCAGACCACATTTTCAGATAATGTCTGCACATTGCAGTTGAATTCTCTGGATTCATCAGATATGGGCCATTACACATGTGTGGCTGCTAATGTCGCTGGGTCTGATGAATGTCGCGCAGTGCTAACTGTACAAGGTCAGTAGACAGTCCAACTTGTAAGGAATTTCATACAAATTCCTTTTCAGGTGCACATCTATGTTGACAAACATTCAAAAGTGCTCTAAAGTTTTATTCAAAATTGCAACTCCATTTGAAGCTTACAGGATCTTTCAATTGTTCTCCATGTCTACATAGAACCACCCTCTTTTGTGAAAGAACCTGAACCTTTGGAAGTACTACCAGGGAAAAATGTAACCTTCACAAGTGTTATTAGAGGAACCCCTCCATTCAAAGTCGGCTGGTTCAGAGGTGCCAGAGAACTAGTGAAAGGAGACCAGTGCAACATCTATTTTGAAGACACTGTGGCAGAACTGGAATTATTTAATGTTGACATATCTCACAGTGGGGAATACACCTGTGTGGTTTCTAACAATGCTGGCCAAGCATCTTGCACTACCCGTCTCTTTGTAAAAGGTTTGCTCAAGTGGATTTGCTTTTTCTATTTTCTGTATACTGACATCTTTGTGTTTTTATTGTGTTTAACTGCTGTGCTTTGTCACTTACTAGAACCAGCTGCATTTGTGAAGAGATTAAGTGACCATTCTGTAGAACCAGGGAAGTCCATAATTCTGGAGAGCACCTACACTGGAACACTTCCAATTTCTGTCACTTGGAAAAAGGATGGTTTTAACATAACTACCTCTGAAAAATGTAACATAGTCACAACAGAGAAAACTTGTATCCTGGAAATTCTGAATAGCACAAAAAGAGATGCAGGACAGTATTCCTGCGAGATTGAAAATGAGGCAGGAAGGGATGTTTGTGGAGCTCTGGTATCTACATTAGGTGCGTTGTCTTATTGTCTTTTAAATCATTTGCATTCTTCTAACATGTAGCATAGTTTCTTTGATATTCATTAATTCCAGTTGCTGATTGTGAGCCTTTCTTCCTTAGAACCGCCTTATTTTGTTACGGAACTGGAACCTCTGGAGGCATCAGTTGGAGATTCGGTTTCTTTACAATGCCAAGTTGCTGGGACACCAGAAATTACAGTGTCTTGGTACAAAGGAGACACCAAATTACGGCCAACTCCTGAATACAGGACCTACTTTACAAACAATGTGGCCACGCTTGTTTTTAATAAGGTGAACCTCAATGACAGCGGAGAGTACACATGCAAAGCAGAAAATAGTATAGGAACTGCTTCTTCTAAGACTGTGTTCAGAATTCAAGGTGACGATATTTTACAAATTAAGAAATTCCTTTTTTCCTTAACTCTTGTATCTTTATGGTGAAGTTCTCATTTCATCTCCTAACGCCTTAAGTATTACGTGTCTCCCTACAGAGCGCCAACTCCCACCTTCCTTTGCAAGACAATTAAAGGACATTGAACAAACTGTGGGGTTACCTGTTACACTCACTTGTCGATTAAATGGCTCTGCACCCATCCAAGTGTGCTGGTATAGAGATGGAGTACTTTTAAGAGATGATGAAAATCTACAGACATCGTTTGTAGATAATGTGGCAACTTTAAAAATTTTGCAAACTGACTTGAGTCACTCTGGCCAGTACTCTTGCTCAGCTTCCAACCCACTCGGAACAGCATCTTCTAGTGCTAGACTCACAGCAAGAGGTCTGTTCACATGTCACACTTTTTCTTTGCAAACTGTGACTTCATATTTCATTGTCAAAGTAGAAATGACCAATGGCAAAAAAAAAAAAACAAACACCCATTGCCTTTCTTCTCATCTTCCAGAACCCAAGAAATCTCCCTTCTTTGACATCAAGCCTGTATCTATAGATGTTATTGCTGGAGAAAGTGCTGATTTTGAGTGTCACGTTACTGGTGCTCAACCAATGCGAATCACTTGGTCAAAAGATAACAAGGAGATCCGTCCTGGAGGAAACTATACAATCACATGTGTGGGAAACACTCCTCATTTGAGAATTCTTAAAGTAGGCAAAGGAGACTCTGGTCAATATACTTGCCAAGCAACCAATGATGTTGGCAAAGACATGTGCTCAGCTCAGCTCAGTGTAAAAGGTATCATTCCATGGCTTTTCACAATATTTGTTCCTTACCATGTTTGCATAATTGTCTTATAAATGTTTCTTTGGTTTTTAAGTGTTTGAGATAAACTAACTGGACATGTTAGAATTTGTGTATTAGTGTTGGAGGTAACATTAATCAAAGTTGTGTTTTCTCTTTATATTGTTCTTTACATTAGTGTATCTCTAAGTGTAATCTTATCAAAAAGTATTGTTTAATTGAAATTTGTTAAATGTTTTAACTGTCTAGTCCATTTTTTAATGCTTTCTTGTTATATGGCATTCTGATTTATCATTACTAAGTGTTGATCAAATACATCTATAATACATTAACTTTTATGTTTTAACTTACATAGTCAAACTAAAAAAAGTATCAACTAAATTATTTAAAATGTTATGAGATTATTTAACTTAAAAGATAACTTATTTTACTGCAAAATCCTCAGAAAGTATATTCTTAATAACAAACCAGTTTAAATATAAATTTATGGGATCTTCAGCTACAAAAACAAGCTCTTTTAACATGTATAATAAATATCCCTCACTGACTGTTTTGTTTGGTTTACTAGAACCTCCAAAGTTTGTTAAGAAATTAGAAGCTTCAAAAGTTGCAAAGCAGGGGGAATCCATTCAACTGGAATGTAAAATAAGTGGTTCCCCAGAAATCAAAGTTTCGTGGTTCCGAAATGACAGTGAACTTCATGAAAGTTGGAAATACAACATGTCATTCATTAATTCTGTGGCACTGCTTACCATCAATGAAGCTAGTGCTGAGGACAGCGGGGACTACATTTGTGAGGCTCATAATGGTGTTGGTGACGCCAGCTGCAGCACAGCGTTGACAGTGAAAGGTTAGACACACTAAGCTTCTTCATTTCTTTATTCTCCTCTGATTTGGGCTCTTAGCAAAGTTACGAGCTCCAAAATAAAAGGATAATTAAGGTTATTTTGTTGCAATTCTTCAACAAGTTTTAATGAATTGTCATTTCTTGTGTCAGCATGTATTGTCATATGATCACACCAGTCAGTCTTCAAGGTTCTAGATTTAATTTTTTCTTCCTTTATAGTAAGCAAGTGTTCTCATTGTTTATCTTCTTTTTTCTGGTAGCACCTCCTATTTTCACCCAGAAGCCTTCTCCAGTAGGAGCTCTTAAAGGTTCTGATGTGATTCTACAATGTGAAATTTCGGGAACTCCCCCATTTGAAGTAGTATGGGTTAAAGATCGAAAGCAAGTTAGAAGCAGCAAGAAATTTAAAATCACTTCGAAAAATTTTGATACAAGTCTTCATATCCTTAACCTTGAAGCCTCCGATGTCGGGGAATATCACTGCAAAGCTACTAACGAGGTGGGAAGTGACACGTGTTCTTGCTCTGTCAAGTTCAAAGGTTTGTATACATGGGCACAAAAATATATGCCCCTTACTTCTATCTGTTCTTGCCTAACTAATAACTTGTGTGGCCATGACTCTCACATTTTTTCCTCTAATCACAAATTTCTTTCATCAGAACCTCCACGATTCGTGAAAAAGCTAAGTGACACCTCAACACTTATTGGGGATGCTGTTGAGTTACGGGCCATAGTGGAGGGCTTCCAGCCAATTTCTGTTGTCTGGCTGAAAGATAAAGGTGAAGTCATCAGAGAAAGTGAGAACACCAGGATTTCATTCATTGATAACATTGCAACCCTCCAGCTGGGGAGTCCAGAAGCATCGAATTCTGGAAAATATATATGCCAAATCAAAAACGATGCTGGAATGAGAGAATGCTCTGCAGTCTTGACTGTACTAGGTTAGTAGCAAAGCACAGCCAGAGAAAAAATATCAAGTTAATTGATCCATGATCATTTTCCTCAAATATTCCTCTTATCGAGTAATACAGTGATTGTACTCTTGAGTTTGAAAGGTGACTTTGTTTTCAATGCAAAATACTTCTTCTTTTAGAACCAGCCAGAATCATAGAGAAGCCAGAACCCATGACTGTCACTACTGGAAATCCTTTTGCATTAGAATGTGTAGTGACTGGAACACCCGAACTCTCAGCCAAGTGGTTCAAAGATGGAAGAGAATTGTCTGCAGACAGCAAACATCACATTACATTCATCAATAAAGTAGCTTCCCTCAAAATCCCCTCTGCAGAAATGAGTGACAAAGGGTTATATAGCTTTGAAGTGAAAAACAGTGTTGGCAAAAGTAACTGCACTGTATCTGTCCATGTTTCTGGTGAGTAGAATGAGATTTTTGTGCATTTACAATATTTCCACGGGGTGGAGGGGCACAGAATAAAACTTCTCTTTAAACCCAAAACTACCCTTCCCCACATAGATCGGATTGTACCTCCTTCCTTCATCCGCAAGCTGAAAGACGTGAATGCCATCCTGGGGGCCTCAATTGTTTTGGAGTGCCGAGTCTCTGGTTCGGCCCCAATTTCAGTTGGCTGGTTTCAGGACGGAAATGAGATTGTTAGTGGGCCCAAATGTCAGTCCAGCTTTTCGGAAAACGTCTGTACTTTGAATCTGAGCTTGTTGGAGCCCTCCGACACAGGCATATACACGTGTGTGGCTGCCAACGTAGCTGGTTCCGACGAGTGCTCAGCAGTCCTGACTGTGCAAGGTCAGTGTGCAGGGAAAAAGCTGCTGCTTCTCTAACACCTCTTTCATGTGGATGTGATGTCTGCCTTCCCTGGAGTTTCTTTATTTTGTCTTCATATTTAGTCTTAGCTCCCTTTTTTTTAAGGAGCAAAAGCACTTCTCACTTGGATTTCTTTCTTCTCTTAATCTCCCCTTCCACCTTGCAATATCTAGAACCACCATCTTTTGAACAAACCCCCGATTCTGTGGAAGTTTTGCCTGGAATGAGCCTCACGTTCACCAGTGTCATCAGAGGCACCCCTCCTTTCAAGGTCAAGTGGTTTAAAGGCAGCAGGGAACTGGTGCCTGGGGAGTCATGCAACATCTCCCTGGAAGATTTTGTCACAGAACTGGAGTTGTTTGAGGTGCAGCCATTGCAAAGTGGAGACTATTCTTGCCTCGTTACTAATGATGCTGGCAGTGCTTCCTGTACCACACATCTTTTTGTGAAAGGTTTGCTTTTTCCCCCAATATGTGTATCTTTTAAAATTTCTCCTAAGTCTTCATTAGAAGACATGAATTTTACCCTCATGTTTTCTCCCTATAGAACCAGCCACTTTTGTGAAAAGACTGGCTGATTTCAGTGTTGAGACAGGAAGCCCCATAGTTCTCGAGGCCACATACACTGGCACACCTCCAATCTCAGTGAGCTGGATAAAGGACGAGTATCTTCTTTCACAATCTGAGAGATGCAGTATTACTATGACAGAAAAATCTACCATACTGGAAATTCTTGAGAGCACAATAGAGGATTATGCACAGTACAGCTGCCTGATAGAAAATGAGGCCGGTCAAGATATCTGTGAAGCTCTGGTGTCTGTCTTAGGTGTGTTGACAGCTACCTCTTTGTATTGCTCTTTCACTTCAAACATCCTCTTTTACATGGCATGACTGACTGATTGATTACCATCCTTTGTACCATAGAACCACCATACTTCATTGAACCTCTGGAACATGTGGAAGCAGCCATTGGAGAACCTGCAACTTTACAGTGTAAAGTGGATGGAACTCCAGAAATTAGAATTTCTTGGTATAAAGAACACACAAAGCTACGATCAGCTCCTGCATATAAAATGCAATTCAAAAATAACATTGCTTCCTTAGTAATCAACAAAGTGGATCACAGTGATGTGGGAGAGTATTCGTGCAAGGCAGAGAACAGTGTGGGGGCAGTCGCTTCTTCAGCTGTGCTTGTTATCAAAGGTGATGATGGTGTTGTTTAACCTAGTGTGTGTGGACAGATTCATTTTCTTAAAAACATCAAAACTTTCATGGATTGAAATATGTTGTGGATGCTTTCTCACTTGTAAATAAGGATTATCTGTAACTTCTTTACAGAGCGCAAACTTCCACCTTCCTTTGCAAGAAAACTGAAAGACGTTCATGAGACTCTAGGCTTCCCAGTTGCATTTGAATGCCGCATCAATGGCTCAGAACCTCTTCAAGTGTCTTGGTACAAGGATGGGGTTCTTTTGAAAGATGATGCTAATTTGCAGACATCTTTTGTTCATAATGTAGCAACTCTTCAGATTTTACAAACTGACCAGAGCCACGTAGGGCAGTATAATTGCTCTGCTTCTAATCCTCTTGGGACTGCTTCATCCAGTGCCAAGCTCATTCTCTCAGGTGAGTAACTCACATTACCCTCTTCATTGTAAAGCAGCTTCACTGCTCCAGGCCACCAAAAGGCTGGCGCCATTTAGTTTCTGCTGTGTATATGAGAGCATGGAAATCAAAATCACCATGTTGGTCTTCATTCTTTTCAGAGCATGAAGTGCCTCCTTTCTTTGATCTAAAACCTGTATCAGTAGATCTTGCTCTTGGAGAAAGTGGTACTTTTAAATGTCATGTAACTGGAACTGCACCAATCAAAATCACTTGGGCCAAAGATAACCGAGAGATACGCCCTGGAGGCAACTACAAGATGACTTTGGTAGAAAATACTGCCACTCTGACAGTTCTCAAAGTAGGCAAAGGCGATGCCGGGCAGTACACCTGCTATGCAAGCAACGTCGCTGGAAAAGACTCTTGTTCTGCTCAGCTGGGTGTACAAGGTACTTGTTAGAGTGAAGGAGCAAGATCTCTTTTACATTTTCAGTATCTTAAAATATAGGAGGGTGGGTGTGCTTGAGAGAGGGCTACGTTTAGGACCAGGGTCTAGTGATTAAAATGGATCAAGTGGATCAAGTACCTTCCAAATGGAGACAAGTATTTTTTTATTACTTAAAAAAAATTTTTTTTAAACTAGGAAAACATGGACCAAAAGTCCATTTTAAGAGATTAAAAATAGAGACTAGAGAGAGACAACCAAAACTCTACAAAATTGCGAGAAAATCCTAGTTTGAAAGGCATTATCATAGGAGAAAAAAGCAAAGTTATTGCAAATGACTTGTTTTCCACAGTACTTAGTAAATGAATGGCTTTTGTCCGTCTAAGGCATAGCAAAACTCCAAACTATCAAGCTCTTCAAGGAGAATTCAGATGAGAATGATAAGTTCAACTTACTTTCCTCCACGAGCCCCACTTAAATAACAGTGGACGTCAGCGGCTGAGGAGTAGGTAGATCAGTATCTGCTATTATGGAAGGCAGTCATGTGTTTCTGCCACATGTTTATAGCTGCTAGTGTTAGCAATTAAATAGTTTACTCAATGGACTGCTAGTCGAGTCCATTAGAGTATTTTTAAGGGTTTTTATGATGGTGGTGGTTTATAAATATCTTGAAATTAAAATATAATTAGATTTAGCAGCCCATTTGCTCTATGACATATAGCTAATCATTTTCACTTCCCTATGCCTGAATTTTTTGCTTCAGTTAATGAGGAAAGCATTACTCTTGCACACTTCAGAGGAAAATTATGAAGGTTGAAGAAATATCCATTTAACACCTATAAGAGGAAAATGGCATTTTAAAAATATTAGGATATCTGACCCATTTTGCCATTCTGGCTCTTCATGCTATGTAACTGATAGCACTGCAGCCTTAGGAAATAGTTCTCCACTGGTTCACATACAGGACAGTAACGAAACTCTCATTCCCCGTGGACCTCAGAGGGCTTCCACTGACAGATACATGCTATTATCTCTGATCTTGGCACTCGAGAAGGGACTCTTTTGCTGGGAGAGGACGGCACATTAGAGAGTAACGTCTTTTTCTCCTTCCTTTAGTAATAATACTTGATGTGGATGCTTACAAAAACAAGCGTATTTTATTTTAGAAATTTTCTATTTAGGTTTCATTTAACTCTTCTTCCTTGAACTGCATAAATTTGTTTTCCAGAGCTAACGACCTCTCTAGCAAAGATTATTTTTTCCACCTCATCTTGAATTATATGCATCTTTTCCATCCCTTACCCTTTGTGTTTCCTTTTGTTTCCATAGAACCACCCAGGTTCATTAAGAAGCTAGAACCTTCAAGAATTGTGAAACAGGATGAATTTACAAGGTATGAATGCAAAATCGGCGGGTCTCCAGAAATCAAAGTTTTATGGTACAAGGACGAGACTGAAATTCAAGAGAGCAGTAAATTCAGAATGTCATTCGTTGACTCCGTGGCTGTGCTGGAAATGCACAATCTCAGTGTTGAAGACAGTGGAGACTACACCTGTGAGGCCCACAATGCAGCCGGCAGTGCCAGCAGCAGCACGTCCTTAAAAGTTAAAGGTCAGAGCTCTCCCCACCTGTGTATTTTTCACATTCGCCTCCTCTTTAATTGTCCTCTTAACTCCCTATTTGACTCTCCAACGATGTTTTAAAATTGGGAAAGGACACAGTAAAGAATTGAAAGTGTTTTTTTCACTCTATCTCCGATGGAGTGGAAGACTGATTCTTACTTTTAACTATATACTTACATAATACATCCGTATCTTCCTTTTTTCCAATTTTAGAACCACCCATTTTCCGCAAAAAGCCTCATCCTGTCGAGACACTGAAAGGAGCTGATGTTCACCTTGAATGTGAGCTTCAGGGCACGCCCCCATTTCATGTTTCTTGGCATAAAGACAAGAGAGAACTTAGGAGCGGCAAGAAGTACAAGATAATGTCTGAGAATTTCCTTACCAGTATCCACATCCTGAATGTTGATGCTGCAGACATTGGGGAATATCAGTGTAAAGCCACAAACGATGTGGGGAGTGACACTTGCGTTGGTTCCATCACTCTCAAAGGTTAGATGGACTGCATTCTCTTCTGCTCACTACTTCCCTTCTAATTGTAATAGTTTGTTGCCCCCTTCACCCTAGCTCAGTCTTATCACTAACAGCCTATTCCACTTTCCCTTTGTTTCCTTTCCAAGTCCTTTTCTGTTGAGTCTGCATCCCGTTTCTAAATCCTACTAAATATCCTTTTAGATAATGTTGTCATTAGGTTTTGATTGGATTAAGAAAGCTGGAGTAGATGAGATATTCAACTTTCCTACTGAATATAAACTTTAATGTGTCCCTGCTCGCATCGACCAAAAATGCCTCTTAAATGGAAATGATACATTATCACTAGTTTGATTCTTGGCATTCATGATTTGAGCAAAATGCTGTCAGTCCCACACATTTTAAAACCCAGGCTTTCCTCTTTCTTCATCAGCACCACCAAGCTTTGTGAAGAAGCTCAGTGACATTTCTACTGTCGTTGGTAAAGAAGTTCAGCTGCAGACTATCATTGAAGGCGCTGAGCCCATTTCAGTGGTGTGGTTCAAAGATAAGGGGGAAGTCGTTAGAGAAAGTGACAACATATGGATTTCTTATTCAGAAAACATTGCAACCTTACAATTTTCAAGAGTGGAACCAGCCAGTGCTGGAAAATACACTTGTCAGATCAAAAATGATGCTGGGATGCAAGAGTGCTTCGCCATGCTATCCATTCTCGGTTAGTACGAAGATGATGTTATCACAGATACAAGGCACACACTCACCAGGATCTGTGTTTTCTTTAGTTTTTCAATTTGAATTTAAAATATGGGTATCTTTTACATTTCATTCCAGAGCCTGCAACAATTGTAGAAAAGCCAGAATCCATAAAAGTTACCACAGGAGACACCTGTACCTTGGAGTGTACAGTAGCTGGCACCCCTGAACTCAGTACTAAGTGGTTTAAGGATGGAAAGGAACTAACAAGTGACAACAAATACAAAATAAGCTTCTTCAACAAAGTATCTGGCCTTAAGATCATCAAGGTGGCACCGAGTGACAGTGGGGTATACAGTTTTGAGGTGCAGAACCCTGTTGGTAAAGACAGCTGCACAGCTTCAGTGCAGGTTTCAGGTTGGTTGATTTCTTGGGCTTTTCCTTCACCATTATAATAATGTATTTCCTGATTTTCATAAATGTATATGGGTTGTTCCATCTTCCATAGGATAGCATGAGTCTTACATCTTCTGAATCAGCAAATTCAGAGGCAATACCATCTGTAGAATTAGAAGAAAACCACATTCAAAAGTTATATCCCTTTCTTTTTGAGGAATTTCCAAAATGATGATAGGAATGAAAAAATAGTGTCTGGATAAGGTTAAAGCAGTCTTCCTTTATGCTGAAATAATTCACCACATAAGGCTTCACGGCAAAGAGAGAATAAAATCCCTAGCAAGTCAACCATCACATTCTGCCCACTGATTCTCCAAGCTTTTGATAGTGTGAAGCCATAGAGGATTTTTTAATACCCTCACAAAAGAGCCAAATGGATCTAGGGATATTCCATCAAGAAGACAGCTCTCTCTTCAAGTCATTTTATAATTGTTGTCCTTTGTTTTTGCTTTTTTTTTTGTATCACATTCAGATCGAACCGTTCCTCCTTCATTCACAAGAAAACTGAAAGAGACAAATGGTCTATCCGGTTCCTCAGTTGTAATGGAGTGTAAAGTCTATGGGTCACCTCCAATCTCTGTCTCCTGGTTCCATGAAGGAAATGAGATCAGCAGTGGAAGGAAATACCAGACCACCCTGACAGATAATACTTGTGCTTTAACTGTGAACATGCTGGAAGAATCAGACAGTGGTGACTACACATGTATAGCTACTAATATGGCTGGTTCTGATGAATGTAGTGCTCCTTTGACTGTGAGAGGTCAGTTTACAAAACAGTAAAATGAATTGCATTTCACAGTTTATTAAGCATGTTTGTCATAACAATTCACAAATCTAAACCTTTTCTGATATATGCTTTTGTGTTTAGAACCACCATCTTTTGTTCAGAAACCTGAACCCATGGATGTTTTAACTGGGACCAATGTAACTTTCACCAGTATCGTAAAAGGAACACCTCCTTTCAGTGTTAGCTGGTTCAAGGGTAGCAGTGAAGTAGTACCAGGGGACAGATGCAACGTGTCCTTGGAGGATTCAGTTGCTGAACTGGAGTTGTTCGATGTAGATACATCACAAAGTGGAGAATATACTTGCATAGTTAGCAATGAAGCTGGCAAGGCTTCTTGTACAACACATCTCTACATAAAAGGTTTGTCAGACTGCTCTTCTAGATTTATATGGTTAGTAATTAGATGTGTCTATGTCTCTATGTATCTGTGTTTGATATTTTCAATTGATATATTTTCAATTTGGTCACTTTAGCCCCAGCCAAATTTGTGAAGAGGCTGAATGATTACAGCATAGAGAAAGGAAAACCCCTGATCCTAGAGGGTACATTCACTGGAACTCCTCCCATTTTTGTTGTCTGGAAGAAAAATGGCATAAATGTAACTCCTTCTCAGAGGTGTAATATAACTACGACTGAAAAATCGGCAATCCTGGAAATTCCAAGTAGCACAGTAGAGGATGCAGGACAATACAACTGCTACATTGAAAATGCTTCTGGAAAAGATTCCTGTTCAGCACAAATACTCATACTAGGTTTGTCATGATTGCACATTCTTACCTTTGTATGCAATCGATGATCTGGCCCATCTCCTTCATCACTGATTGATTATCTCTCTTGGCTGCAGAACCACCGTATTTTGTCAAGCAGCTGGAGCCGGTTAAGGTGTCTGTTGGAGATTCTGCCTCTCTACAATGCCAGCTTGCTGGAACCCCTGAAATTGGGGTATCCTGGTATAAAGGAGATACAAAATTGAGACCCACTACGACCTACAAAATGCATTTTAGGAATAATGTTGCTACACTGGTTTTCAACCAGGTTGATATTAATGATAGTGGAGAATATATCTGCAAAGCTGAAAACAGCGTAGGAGAAGTTTCTGCATCAACTTTCCTTACCGTTCAAGGTGATGGCAATATTTTTAAAGTGAACGAATTTGTGTTTCTTTTGAACAAGATTTAAAATGTCTGGGGAGGCCTTGTTTTTAGGAAAATCTTTCCAAAGTCTTAATATTCTGCTTAAGTAATCCTATTTACAGTTAGTGGCTTATCTTTTTCTGTGGATTTTACAGAGAGAGATAATATGACTAAATCTTTAATTGGAAGGATTATGCAATCATTTGATTCTATAATTAAATCTTTTTTAAAAGTGATCATATATTTTTTAATTCCACCCCATAAGTATCTCATGCAAATTGTTAGAAGGCAGTCGTTAAAATTACAGGAATCTGCTGCTTGCCCAGAGACATGCCTTCAGCCAACCAATTGCTTTACTGGTTTTCAGATTGGTTTGCACCTACTGTGCATAAGGGTTGGTCTCAGAGTGATACTTTTGCTCCAGAAATCTATATGCTTTTCTTTATCTCCAAGTTAATTCAAGAGACGTTAATAATTCCTGATTTTTAAAAGAAATCACATATATACATGCATTTTGTATATATATAATTGTGAGAAGAGCATTTAGTAAATTAAAGTGTTTGTTACTTTTATTCTGTTCCTACAGAACAAAAACTTCCACCATCATTTTCTCGACAATTGAGAGATGTTCAAGAAACAGTTGGACTGCCAGTTGTTTTTGATTGTGCCATAAGTGGATCAGAACCTATCTCTGTGTCTTGGTATAAAGATGGCAAGCCATTGAAAGACAGCCCAAATGTACAGACATCATTTTTAGACAATACAGCCACACTCAATATTTTTAAAACTGACCGGAGCCTTGCAGGCCAGTATTCTTGCACAGCTACAAACCCTATAGGCTCTGCTTCTTCTAGTGCCCGGCTCATTCTTACAGGTTTGTGGATTCTTAAACTTTTATTTCTATAATTAAAGTATTGTAATCAAATGTGAAATTAGGGAGAAATTTCTGTTTCAGTAAACTGACACGGTCCAGATACTGAGCCTGAAACCTTGTCTTTCTGCTCTACTATTAGAGGGGAAGAACCCACCATTCTTTGATATCCGTCTTGCCCCTGTGGATGCTGTGGTGGGAGAAAGTGCTGACTTTGAGTGCCACGTCACAGGCACACAACCGATAAAGGTCAGCTGGGCCAAAGACAACAGAGAGATACGAAGTGGTGGAAACTACCAGATTAGTTATCTGGAAAACAGCGCCCACCTGACAGTCCTCAAAGTAGACAAAGGAGATTCTGGACAATATACCTGCTATGCTGTGAATGAAGTGGGAAAAGACTCGTGCACAGCTCAGCTGAATATAAAAGGTATCATTTATTTTATAAGCGATCCCACAAAAGTGTAATTTTGTAGTATATCCTGAAGGTGTAGTTTTTATGATGATGAATGCAATTTAGGACATTTTTAAACAAATGAAAAGAAAACGTTTACGAGGAAATAAGTTTATCTAGAGAAGAAGTCATTTTTTAAATCTGTATTTCTTTCTTTTCTCGAGACAGGGTCTCACTCTGTCACCCAGGCTGGAGTACAGTGGCATGATCTCTGCTCGCTGCAACCTCTGCCTCCTGGGTTCAAGTGATTCTCATGCCTCAGCCTCCTGAGTAGGTGGGATTATAGGCACCCACCACCATGCCCAACTAATTTTTGTAATTTTTGGTAGAAACGGGGTTTCACCATGTTGGCCAGGTTGGTCTGGAGCTCCTGACGTCAAGTGATCTGCCCGCCTTGGCCTCCCAAAGTGCTGGGATTACAGGCATGAGCTACCACACCCAGCTTATAATCTATATTTCTAAAACTTTATATATTCCATATGATACTGAGATTACCCCCTCTTTTTACAAATTTGTGATTCTGTAAATGACCATAAGTTATTTCTTATCACCCACCTTGTAAGTCAAAGAACAGTTTAGAATAAGCTGGTAGAAGGAGACTGAAATGTTTAGGAACATACACTGATATAGTGTATTTAGTTGGTTAGCCTTGATTTTTAACTAAAAATATGAGATTTTTTCCTTGAAAAGCTTCATATTAGTAATCTGCTTCGGGATTCTACTTCATATATCCTTGCAATTTCTTACAGAGCGGCTCATCCCACCAAGTTTCA
The DNA here is from genome assembly GCF_043159975.1 of Macaca nemestrina. NCBI lineage: Eukaryota > Metazoa > Chordata > Mammalia > Primates > Cercopithecidae > Macaca > Macaca nemestrina. The sequence continues at coordinate 76,644,781 of NC_092135.1, read as the reverse complement.
CTAAAAAACTCTCAGAGACAGTAGAAGAAACAGAAGGGAATTCTTTTAAACTTGAGGGACGTGTGGCTGGTTCCCAACCTATAACTGTTGCCTGGTACAAAAATAATATAGAGATACAACCAACTTCTAACTGTGAAATAACATTCAAGAACAACACGTTAGTGCTGCAAGTCAGGAAAGCAGGCATGAACGACGCGGGTTTGTACACATGCAAAGTGTCCAATGATGCAGGCTCTGCTCTGTGCACATCTTCAATTGTCATCAAAGGTGAGTTATCCTCACAGCCCCAACCTGTTGTTTTTCTTCACTGCCTGTTATATAGCCATGTGCATTTCTTATGATATCTTGACCATGTAAGTTATAACAAATATAAATACACATTATTTAACTGTGTATTTATCACTCCACATGTTTACCAAAAATATAAATTATTGTAATTTAATTATGTGTCTTCCCAAAGGAGGTGTCATTTAATGGACTAGTATCTTAGGTTTCTAAATCATATCCCCAAATTCCCTTAAGTAGTTAGAAGTTTCAGCATACTCTGAAATGTGTGCATATGTGACACATATATTTTTATGAAGTACATTTGTTTTTAATTTTTTCTAATGTTCATCACCAAATATCACACTTGACTATTATTGAGTTATACATTAAATCACAGTCTGAAACTTTCTCCTTTCTAAGTGTATTTCTAAAGGATTATTTTTTAATGTATATTGCCCAAAGCTTTGGACCTGCAAACAAATATTAATCCCAGACAAAAGGGTAACATTTGCCCAAAAAGAAAAATAATGGGTAGAAAACATTGCATATCATTATGGAAGATGTATTTAAATACACAATCATAGCTTGAGACAATGAAATAGACTATGTTGTTTAAGGATATCTTTATCTGTTTCTCTTCACTGTAACGGCTTCCAGTAATTACAACATAGCTTCATCAAAATCACATTAAAAACTAAACTCTTAGAGCAGCTTGGAATTGATTACCAACTCTTATGATCTGGTTGATTATCTCACAGTGTACAGATAGTAAGTTATTATTAATAGACTGATATTTCTCATAAGTAAATATCACTGAGTTGTCTTAAAATTCCAATTTCATCACTCATTTAATGGAATTTAGATGCATTTAGTTTTAAAACACATTTAATAAAATGAAAAACATATACTTAGCAGTGGCTTATATTCATGATTTACATTCATGATGGTTTTACCACGGCAGATAAATGCTTTCTATAGAATTCTGAAGCTATTTGTAAAATTTTTTAAAGGGTAGACATCAGAAGTTTTAATCTTTGCAATAACAAAAAAAAATGGCCTTATTCTTTCTAGGTACAGGTCTCAGAACCATTGAACAAAATCATTATATACTACTGAGTTGTACATGGCCTTCCTATCATGTTACTCATCGAGTCTTCATCATTGGTCTTCAGTTAAACACTGAACTTCAACTCCTAATTCCTTTGGGCTAAGATTGGATTTTAAATGCTACTGTGGCTCCATTTAAAAGCTAAAGATGAACATCAGAGAAAATCACATATAAATATGTGGGCTCATGTATTACTCAGATGCTAGCTTTCTTTCCTAGAGGGTAGCAATCACTGCTGCTGGAGATAAGCAGAATTCCCAAATAGGCCCTTCATTTTCAGGGTTCAGCAAAAACGCAGCTGTACACAGGTTTGAGAGAATTAATAGTGTGCTACATGGTAAAGAAGTTTATAGTAACTGCCAGTGTCTGCAGTGCTTAGTCAGGACACAGATGCTGGGGCAATTTGTGGGCAGCATGTCATGTGTTCTTTGCTTGTTTTTAAACTTTTATCGTTTTTAAAAATCCAACAAATTTAAACTACTGTCTTTAGAGAGGAATAAACCAGACACATAATTCTGTTCTACTACAGCAACCAGTGTTACCTGTTAGAGGCAAAACTGGTTTTCTCTTTATTTGTTTCTCTTGTGGAATTTAATACTTTTTTTGCCTTTATGTTCCTCATGAAAATACCTTTTCAATTCCAGAACCTAAGAAGCCACCTGTATTTGATCAGCACCTTACTCCAGTAACAGTGAGTGAGGGAGAATACGTGCAGCTCAGCTGCCATGTCCAGGGATCTGAGCCAATTAGGATCCAGTGGTTGAAGGCTGGCAGGGAAATAAAGCCTTCAGACCGATGCAGCTTCAGCTTTGCTAGTGGGACAGCTGTACTGGAACTCAGAGATGTGGCTAAAGCAGATTCGGGAGATTATGTGTGTAAAGCTTCGAATGTGGCTGGAAGTGACACTACCAAATCAAAAGTGACCATTAAAGGTACAGACACCTCAAAAGTATTATGCAGTTCAAGCCAGCCACCACTCATGTTTATTTGCTTATTACAATTTCACTAGAAATGGAATCAGATTTTTAGAAATATCAGTTGTTGCTCATCTGCAATTTGTAGGCTCCTTATTTTAATTGAAATATTAGATAATTTAACAGAAATAATGTCAATACAAAGTATCTGAAATTATTACAAGTTTACCACTCTTCTTGCACCTCTTTTCACCATATCCAGTAAGATTTAATTAATGCAGTTCCAAAAATGATGCTATAATAATGTGATAGAAAGTAGGCTGGTGTGATACACCTGGAAAAAATAAAACCAGGTCTAAAAATATTGACACTACTAACATGATTATAGTTCAACCTTTGATAGCTATCATTAGCATAAATGTCTGAGAAGCTGCTTTATCTTCTGTAACCCACCGTTACATAGGAAGAGAATTCTGCAGTACTTACTTATCACACTGCCAACCTCCTAAGGCTTATTTTAAAAAGGGGGATATTTATTACAATTCTGAGGTGATTGTAGTAACAAAACATGTAAACGTTTTTTCAGACAAACCAGCTGTGGCCCCAGCAGCCAAGAAAGCTGCGGTAGATGGAAGGCTCTTTTTTGTGTCAGAACCTCAGAGTATCAGAGTCGTAGAAAGTAAGTGTACTTCATGAGAAGTGCATCTTCATCTATCTGGTACCTTTTACTTATGATTTAATTTTGGAAGAACTGATTTTAGAAAATTAAATTTTTATTCATTTGTCTTCCTTATTCCTTAGAAACCACTGCAACCTTCATTGCAAAAGTTGGAGGTGACCCAATCCCAAATGTTAAATGGACAAAAGGGAAGTGGAGACAGCTGAACCAAGGAGGTCGTGTTTTCATCCACCAAAAAGGCGATGAGGCAAAACTGGAGATTAGAGACACCACAAAAACTGATTCTGGGTTATACCGATGCGTGGCATTTAACAAACATGGTGAAATTGAAAGTAACGTTAACTTACAGGTGGATGAAAGGAAGAAACAAGAGAAAATTGAAGGCGATCTTAGAGCAATGCTGAAAAAGTGAGTTCAATAAAAAACACAAATTGTACAGTCAGCCCTCAGTGTAAGCGGGTTCCGCATCCACAGTCAACCAGCCCCAGTGGAAAGTTTTAAAGAACAAAAATTTTAAAAATACAAATAAACAAGACAGCATAATAACCATTTACACAGCACTTACATTGTGTTAGATATTATAAGTAATCTAGAGATGAAGTATACAGGAGGATGTGCATAGGTTACATGCAAATACTATGCCATTTTACATCAGGGACTTCAGCATCTAGCCACAGGCCTCTTGAAGCCAATCTCCTGTGCATTCAGAGGGACAACTGTAATGTCCCATTCACAAAAGGAATCTCTCAAAAGGCATGGGCCATCCATCTCATGATTCAGATTGTTAAAAAACATAGGCATATAGACATTTTAACAGAAGCAGATAAGCAAAAACATCTGGGTGTTCTTGTTTCATTAGAATCAATTTCTGAATGTAAGAGAAAGTTTTAAGAATGAGGTGAATGTCTATTAAGAGTTTTAAACAAAAAGAAATGCCCTAAAGAAACCCTAGTATTGTCTGTGCCTAGGTATGAAATTTTTGTTTCTATATATAATTTCGTATGTTATGAATGGTTCTCTAAAACAACTGTTTTAAACATTTTCCATAATTATCATCCATTTCAATATGGTTTATTTTTCAACATAATTATTGAATTAAATCCACACTCAATTCCCATAAATCTTTTCCATGAGATGTATACTATTCTATTATTAAAGTTTTCCATTGCTATTATTATTTTTTCTGATATTATAATTCATTAACTAGGCTCTTTGGTTATGAAGTTTACAGAAATACTTCTATTATTGTTTCCTTTCTTAAAATTTTTGATCCAATGTCTATATTTTATAACCATGGTCCTAATCCATCTGATTCTAATCCACTCCATCTCCAAACCCACATTTTAAAATTATTTCACAGCTAACATGGTAAAATTAATATTTATTGAATAAAGAACAAGAAAACCTTCATGAAGTACATAATCTTTGAATGATGATAGATAATTAAAAATAAATAGAAGACAGGTGATTTATCCTTCTTAAATTTTATTTAGGACTCCAATCTTAAAGAAAGCTGGGGAAGAAGAGGAAATTGATATCATGGAACTTCTCAAAAATGTTGATCCTAAAGAATATGAAAAATATGCCCGCATGTATGGAATCACTGACTTCCGAGGTCTTCTTCAAGCATTTGAACTGCTCAAGCAAAGCCAAGAAGAAGAGACACATAGACTGGTATGCTCCTTCATATATAGCATCATCCTAAAAAAGTCACACTTAAAACATCTCACACATTCCCTTTGAATTACCAGAATCCTATAGTTATATGACATCATTTAATATGACCTAACCAGCATCCAGAATGGAAGTTGAATATAGTCATGCATCCTCTAAATCAAATTTTGTTTCATATGTAATACCTATCATTTTTGTTCTTCTCAGGAAATTGAAGAAATAGAGAGGTCAGAGAAGGACGAAAAGGAATTTGAGGAACTTGTATCATTTATTCAGCAAAGACTGTCACAGACAGAGGTAAAAAGAATTATGCTGATAATAAAATGAACAAGTTAGGATTGAGTATTATTATAAGGGAAGGAGTAACAAATGTGTTTTAATTCTTTATTCTCCTAGCCTGTCACTCTGATCAAGGACATCGAAAATCAGACAGTTTTGAAAGATAATGATGCTGTCTTTGAAATTGACATTAAAATTAATTATCCAGAAATCAAGCTTTCATGGTACAAAGGAACTCAAAAACTGGAACCCAGTGATAAATTTGAAATAAGCATCGATGGTGACCGACATACACTCAGAGTCAAAAACTGTCAACTTAAAGACCAGGGCAATTATCGATTGGTTTGTGGCCCACACATCGCTAGCGCTAAACTAACCGTAATTGGTAAGTTAGAAAAGGCTTATGAAATACTTGTGAGATTTCAATTACTGTTGAGCACATCTGCGTGTGATACTGAACAAAATGTGTGTTGTATCACATGAACAGAGCCTGCGTGGGAACGGCATCTTCAGGATGTGACTCTGAAAGAAGGCCAGACTTGCACCATGACATGCCAGTTTTCTGTACCAAATGTAAAATCTGAATGGTTCAGAAATGGCAGAATCCTTAAACCCCAAGGTAGACACAAAACAGAAGTGGAACACAAAGTCCACAAATTGACCATTGCAGATGTTCGAGCAGAAGACCAGGGTCAGTACACCTGCAAATATGAAGACCTTGAAACTTCAGCAGAACTCAGAATCGAAGGTGCGTGAAACACTGTGGAGTCCTTGTGGTGCAGCATAGGTCAATGGCAAATGTTGTGCAGGACGCCTGCAGCCCTGCCTTTAGATACACACCAAAGTGGTCATGTGTTCTTATTTCCCAACACACGTTCTCATAGTATTCACTCACATCTCAAAGTTCATACAGAAGCACACGGGAAATATTCAAATGAGTGTCAATTCTTTTGCGTCATTCTTTTAGATTTTAATCTAGTCTAAGACATAATCTTTAACAGTAATTTCTGTCTAAAGTCTAAATTTCATGATTCTCATATCTAGGATTGTAGAAAGAAATCTAGGAAAGGACAAGATCTCATAGCTGTAAATCTGGAGGATCTTGGTTAGGAATTGATATTTTGTTTATAGGACATAGTCTGACTTTCTCTGTACAAAATTATGTAGATAAAATTAACATGTCATGTGCAATTAGCAATTATTTTTCAAAAAATATTTATTTCATTTTCAGATCATGTTTCAACGTTCTGAATCTCTGAAATTAAGTGAAATCTCAGAATTTAGGAGCAACAACATTCATTTCCTAATTGATTATATGCATTTTCCAAAGACACCCTCAAACTGTATTGAGAAAAATTTTGGTTATAATAGCATCTGCTTTCAACTATTGGTGCCCATTTGTATTTGCTGAAACACAAATATATGACATTCAATTTACATAAACATGTCAACTTTTCTAGCTTACCTTACAATGAATATCAGTGACTGGTTGTATTTTAAATGATTTTCAAAGTAAAGGTCCAGCTGCAAGTACTAATTATTTTTTAAATAATTGATATTTTTTATATAATTATTTAGTAAATAGAGCTCACCAGAGTACTGTGATTTCTAAGATTTTATGGTACTGTTATACGTATAAGACCCTCCCCTCCGTCCTCTTCTAGAAAACACTCCTGCCATCCACACAGATCCTTTATTTGTGCCCCTATGTACTTAGCAGATTTCCGAACTCTAAAATTTTTTTGTGAAATTTAGAAGTGCAGATTTCCTATTGAGTTTGAAATTATTTTACAAGAAAAGTTATACATATTAGATAAACAATTCTAGATCCTGAGTAACAGAAATCATTTTACTGAGGCAAGAAAGAATTTCACAGAGGAATAAGTTACAGAGTACAATTAAGTTTATGTACCCTAACACTTTTAAAACTTAATTTGACTTCGGGTCATAAGCTCTCTTTAATATGTCCTTTATGTAAATATTTTAAGGACTCACAATAATTTCTTTACACTTTGCTACATTCGTCCGGCAGGAATACACTTAAGAATTGGGATACTTTTTTGTTAGTGATGCAAAGAAGTGTGCATTTCTTTTCATTTTGGATTTTTGAACTTTTCTTGCTATTTTATAACTGGGTACAAAGATGGAGATTTTAAGTATCTGAGGCAAAAGCAAGTAAAAGAAATTCCTCTCTATATAACCTAGCTTTGAACTCTCTTTGTACTTAAACAGCTGAACCAATTCAGTTTACAAAGCGTATACAGAACATTGTGGTGAGTGAGCATCAGTCTGCCACCTTCGAGTGTGAAGTGTCCTTTGATGACGCCATTGTAACATGGTACAAAGGACCAACAGAACTGACAGAGAGCCAGAAGTACAACTTCAGGAATGACGGTCGCTGCCATTATATGACCATCCACAACGTGACCCCAGACGATGAAGGTGATTTCATTGACAGTTTTCCAGTGAATGTATAATTGAAGGCTCATCTGTTTTCTGTATTTCTACCCTGTATGCGCTCATGCTCTAATTCTATCTAGAATGCTTTTTTAGAAAAGACAAGTGTAAATAAACACATACATATATTGAAGTAAAGAAGTGTTATTTGCATCATATCAGAAAACAAAAGTTGGATGATTTTTCTCCCTAGGTGTCTACTCGGTCATCGCTCGGCTGGAGCCAAGAGGTGAAGCAAGAAGCACGGCAGAGTTATACCTAACGACGAAAGGTGAGGGAGCGCCATCTGAAAGCCACCCTGCCATCTTTGAAACACGTAGCCTACCTATACCATTCTCAACACAAAAATATCATTTTTTTTTTTATTTTGCAGAAATCAAACTTGAGCTGAAGCCTCCTGGTAAGTTGTTTTGTAAAAATCAATCCTTGCTTACAATAAATTCAGCATAATTTTGTAAATCACAGAAGCCAAACTAAAACGTATAAGACATCTTTCTCTTTTGGATAAAATATTTTTCAATAAAAGTGTTATTCAGTCAAATTACTTTCAGTCAAATAATAAAATGTTAAACTTTGTGAGTATGGCAAATCAGAGATAATAAGGTCTCACTCAGCTGATGCTAGAATCATGCCAAATAGAATGGCCACAGAATGAAACAAATTTTGACAGCAAACAAAACTTACCTATGTGGCTGCATACAAAAGAATACTAATATTATTTTGTCTGTATATTAGATTCTTCCATTAGATATGCCTGACATATCTTAGGGTCTAATAAATAGCTTGTTCTCAGTCTCTCTATGCTTATCATTACATGTCCCTTTCCAGATATTCCTGACTCCAGAGTTCCAATCCCAACCATGCCTATTAGAGCAGTACCACCAGAAGGTAAGACCCAGAACCTCAGCATCTGAGCTTGGAGCAGCAATATTCTAGCACTACGAATCTGTACAAAACTTTATACCAACGCCCAAACTGCAGCAGAGTCAGAACAAACCCTTCCATGTTGTATTCTTCAGTGAGCAATTAGAAATTAAAGTAAAAAAAAAAAAAAACAAAGTAGTTCCAGTAATAAATAGATGCTACTTTTATTTGTTCTGATTGATGAATTGGTACTATAATACCTTTGAAGTACTGAAAAAAATGCATGAGACTATTCATTATATTTTACACAAAATAGGAAACTAAAACATGTTACTAACGGCATTTATTTTCTTCAGAAATCCCTCCTGTGGTTGCTCCTCCTATCCCCCTTTTGCTACCAACACCCGAAGAAAAGAAACCACCAGCAAAACGTATTGAAGGTATTATACCTCATCTACCTAGACGTCGAAATAAGAATTTCACTCTGCTGACCCGAAAAATGTTGCTTAATACAACACATTGGCCCTCTAGTGGTCAAGAGGTGGAATTGCCTTTCAAAATGTAAATTATTTTCTCAAAGTATTAGCTAACTAAATGTGTAAGTCATGTGCTTAAAACTCTGAAAATCATCAAACAAAATACTATGTTGCTATTAAAATATTTTATTTTAATGGAATTACTGAAACATTGATGTAGAATTAATTTTATGTTTCGTATTTTCTTAACTACTAAGTATAACAAAAAGAATAATGGAACCAATTTCTAGTGCAGCTTATGGAAATAAACCATAGTAGTTTACAGTTAAATTGCAAATTATAGCTTGTGGTTCTTCTCAATTTGTAGTATTAACTACTCTTTAAATTTTACTATTTTGTTACAAAAAATATGATTTAGAATACTTATGAAATATTTGACTTCTTTTGTACCTAAGGCATGATCTCACCAATAAAGAAATCTTAAGCGTTCCAAGGAATTGCTCCTCTCAAATATTCAGCAGAGAAATTGTACTATTTGTGTCCTAAAGTTTCTCAACTAAATTAGACAACAGATTTCCTGGGACTTTCTGGAGTTATAGGGAGTTCAGAAATGCTGTCAGAATTCTCCCAGCATGGTCAGAAAAAAAATTCTGTGTGTCAAAATCACACTTTTCTATAGCTAAGTCACTATGACTGTAGTAGATTCAAGGGGTGGACATGGTAGGCCCTTAACATCCACTACAATTGGCATTAAAAGTTTGACCTATTTTTCAAGCCAGTCTTAGAGGAAATTCAGTTAGAAACTTCCAATTTTGTGACTAATGCAACCTCATTAACAAAGAGAAGCATTTTTATGATTCATACCAACATAAACATTTTATCGAGCTGTGAGAACAGGGAGGAACAAGAATCAACAATCATAAATTGGATTTCCATTTCTATTTCTGTTGTCAAAAATAATAACTTATGTTAATGAATGATTTGTTCTTTGACTGGTAGTATCGACATGGCTAAGTTTGAGAACTCACTGTGAAACTTGAGAAGTTAAATAATGTTTTAAAAATTAAAAGAGAGTGTTCTTTATTCATGAATACGAGAGGCCATAATCAAGTATGATTAGGAAATGTGGTTAAGGTATAACAGCAGCACAACAAAGGACTTTAAACCCACTTGTTACTCTTCCTCCTAACATATTTGTGTTCATCCCTAAGTGAAACAAGGATGAAAATGTATACTTTTCTATTTATGATATCACTTAGATTCACACCCCATGTTCTGAAAACTTTAACTCTCAGCAGACACAAAATCAGTGAAGACGTAAGATCACAGTACATTTTCTATATCCCTCCAAAACAATTTTTTTGCATCTAGTCCTAGATCTTTCCAAAACAAATATCTTGTAGTAATGTGCAGAAGCTCACTACTATCAACATTGGGAAAAATAAAATATTTCAATGAAATTCCTAGTTTCCTGAAAGCATTTTAGTTACTTATACCAGAAATCTTTTCATTATTATTATTTTTTAGTTACCAAAAAGGCTGTGAAGAAAGATGCCAAAAAAGTTGTTGCAAAGCCCAAAGAAGAGGTGACACCACGTGAAGGTATTATAATTAATGAAAAAGCAGTCTTAATACTTTTTTCTTGGCTAAAACTTCTAAATCCTAAATAGTGGAGGGTGAAGGAAGGGTAAGAATTTGCAATCACAAAATGGTACCTCTCCCTTCACTCACTTTCACCCTCTTTGACTCAGTCCTCACTCTCTCTTTCTCAACTTCCTTTTTTCTCCCTTTTCTCTTTCCTGTCCTCCTGAGCCCCTGGGAACCAATGACAACACCAGTGTATACTGGTTTTTTCTGGATGATAATTTAAAGAAGGTCTTGCCTGGAAGTCCAACAGCTATTCTTTTTTTTTCTTTTTTATTTTATTGTAAATTGACAATTTACTATTGTGTATATATTTACGGGGTACAAAGTGATGTTATGATCTGTGAATACAATATGGAATAATTAAATCAAGCCAATTAACATATCCATCACCTCAAATACTTAACATTTTTGTGGTGAGAATATTTGAAATTTACTCTTCAGCGAATTTGAAATGTACAATACACTATTATTAACTATATTCACCACTCTGTACAACAGATCTCAAGAAAAGCCATATTTCTCCTGTCTAGCTAAGATTTTGTACCCTTTGACCAACACTTCCCCATTCCCTCAAATTCCCAGCCTCTGTAACCATCATTCTACACTTTATGAGTTCAACTTTTTAGTTCCACATCTAAGTGAGAACTTACAGTCTTTGTCTTTCTGTGCCTGGCTTATTTCACTTAGCATAATCTCCAATTCTATCCATGTTGTCACAAATGACAAAATTCCCTTTTTTTTATAAGGCTGAATAGTATTCCACTGTGTATGTACATACCACCTTTTCCTTATCTATTCATCCATTGATGGACACTTAGGGTGTTTCCATGACTTGGTCTTTGTGAATAATGCTGTAATGAACATGGAAGTGCCCAACAGCTGGTCTTGATAAAGTCCCATCAATAGAAGAGCAAGGGTTGGTGCTAATTTTAAGAGGTTGCTGCAACCTACCTCAGTGTCCTTCCTGATTTAGGTGATCTAAATATCAATATTTGAAGAAAAAATACTTTATGAAGGAGGATCAATTCAAATCACTTTAACTTTCAATATATCCTGGGAGATTTTTAGGAAAACAGTTGGATAACTAAATTTAAACAAATAGTTTTAACCCATTCGACTAAGATTAGAGTATAGCATCCTCCATAAAGAAGGAAAATATGGAAGCACAAGGCATCATTTATCATTCAGACTTTTCTGAGTGGTCATTTGTGAAACATCACGGAATAAGAGGACACTCAAAAAGCATGGATATTTCGTGAACTTTATAGTTAATAATTGAAAATGTCTAATGCATTTTTTTAGCATTGGACATATTAAATATTCTCTTCATGCTTAATGTTAACTTATTATAAATCAATCTAAACTAGAATCAAACTTTGGCCTTTTGCATGTTTGTTTTTTGTTAATATGGCATTGCATAGCATTTCTAATGAGCTAGATTTGGAAATTATAAAAGCATTATTATGATTCCTGGAAAGGCTGGTGTATTTGTAGTAGTCATAGCTCCTACAAACAACTAACAATGATGTGCAGGATTAGTAAACATTAGTAATAATGTAATCTAAAAATAAATACCCATTTTTATGTTTTTAAACTCCCAGAGCTTGTCAAGAAGCCTCCACCTCCTACTACCTTAATTCCAGCAAAAGGTAAATAAAGAGAAATTATTTTTATTCTGTTTATTCCTGAGATTTGCACTTCTGCTGACTATTCTTATTTTAAATATTAGGCTTCCAACTTATTGCAAAGTTGTGGAGTCTCCTCTGCTGTGTTAAATTTAGCATTAGAAATGATGGCTATTTCATATTGCCCCTTTCCCAGGAAAAGAAACCCAGGCAGATGTTTATGCTGCCTCTGTGCAATGGTCTCAGAGAAAGAAGCAGTGAGGGCTCAAAAGGAGGGGCCATTCCTTAGTTTTTTAATTGTAGTTAACACAAATGTTAAGAGTCATATAAATAATGAGAGCCCTTAAGAACTTTTAAAATCTGTTATCTAAAAGTACCTAATTAACTTGGTTACATAATTTTAAATGTTGTTTTTATTAAATGACTAAGGGATCCTATGCAATAGTCAAAAATGTAGGTTTAAAATTAGAAATGTGTTTGAAATCATAATCAGAACTTTTTTAAAAGGTTAACTGTTTAAGTATTAAATATAAATTCCATAAACTTATCGAATGTTAAAACTATTCCATTGGAAGAAACTAGGGGTTCTGCAAACTGGAGCTCTCATGGAATAATGGAAGTTGTGTCCATTTGATAATATTTATTGAATCCATTTTTTCACACTGGAAAAATCCTCAAATCAACAGTAGAATGTATCTTGATACTCTACTGTGTTCCGTAGTCAAAAATTTAAATGGAACCAATACAAAAAAAAAAAGGATTCTCAATAAAATAGATCTGAAATACTGATGTTGTTTAACTAGGTAGATTTTTGTTTAGTGAAGCAGTTGGATGGATAGAATTAATGTGCTAATAGTCTCTTTATCTATTTTAGGTCCTGAAATCATTGATGTATCCTCTAAAGCTGAAGAAGTAAAAATAATGACTATAACCAGAAAGCAAGAGGTTCAGAAAGAAAAAGAAGCTGTGTATGAGAAAAAGCAAGCAGTCCACAAAGAGAAGAGAGTTTTCATTGAATCTTTCGAAGAACCTTATGACGAACTGGAGGTAGAACCATACACAGAGCCATTTGAACAACCTTATTATGAAGAACCAGATGAATACTATGAAGAGACCAAGGTAGAAGCTAAAAGGGAAGTTCATGAGGAATGGGAAGAAGATTTTGAAGAAGGGCAAGAATACTATGAAAGGGAAGAAGGCTATGACGAAGGGGAGGAAGAGTGGGAAGAGGCTTACCAAGAAAGGGAAGTAATTCAAGTTCAAAAGGAGGTCTATGAAGGTATGTATAAACTGAATGATTTGTTTCCCTCTTTTCTTCATTTTTGCTCAGTTCATTAAATTGTCAATGCTATGAACCTGATTTGCAGTTTATGTGAAATAGATAAAATGATCTTGGATTTTTTTAAGGTTAGAAATCTTTTAAAAGTTATTTTCTTCAGAGTTACTTTCATGCTTTGACATTACAAGCTAAATCATTTAGTCTTATTACTAACACTAAATTGCAAGTGCTAATTTCTAATGCAGAAGTTCAAGTTTTACTTTTACTGCCTTGTTGCATCTCTGCTTGATCCTGCTTCAAAACCTAGCACTAAGAATTGTGTTGGTAATAACGATCCCAAAATTATATATTATCCTTACCTTATCTCATTTGGAATTAATACAACCTAAGAGAACTTATTTAAGCATCCCTTCTTATTCCTGTGTTTTTATTAAAGAATCACATGAGAGAAAAGTTCCAGCCAAAGTACCTGAAAAGAAAGCACCACCACCTCCTAAAGGTAAGTAATTGGAAATATTTAAATAGACTAGAGCATCGACATCATTATCATGGCTTGTTTGGCAGCAATGTATAAATCAGCAGTTCAATCCAATAGGCACAACTTCTTCTCTAAGCTTTATTGTGAATGATTTTTTTTCTTAAAATTTCTATCTAATTCATTTAATTTAAAAAATCAAAAGATGATAAAAATTGTAATAGTAAACTTAAATATAGCCAAAATATGTTAAGTACAGAAACTTGTACCCGACGTTCAAAGTTGTGCATAAAGGTCAAAGCACCAAACTCGTCTCTCTCTTTAAAAAATGATACATATATCTGCATATATACATATAGGTGTGTATAAACACAGAGCGAGAGAGACAGAGAGAGAGAGATTTTTAATAGGAATTCTAAAAGTACTGCAATTTCTTTAAAATGCTTGCAGTTATAAAGAAGCCAGTAATTGAAAAAATTGAAAAGACTTCTCGAAGAATGGAGGAAGAAAAAGTTCAAGTCACCAAAGGTATTATCATTTCAAACGTTCCTAGCACCCATGTACACAAGTAATGTGTTTACTGATCTATACTCACGTTAGTTCTTTATATAATCAAATACTTATAAATTTTGTGCAAAGCAACATTCTTCAAAATACAAATATATTTGTACATATTTTTAAAGTACCTGAAGTTTCAAAGAAGATTGTTCCACAAAAACCTTCCCGGACTCCAGTACAGGAAGAAGTTATTGAAGTGAAAGGTATACATCTTTGTTTTTCAGCTACAAGTTCAAATTTTTTTTATTTATGTGTATGGACATGTGTACATATATTGCTAAGTAACTCACAAATCTGAAACGACCAAAAAAACACATTTTTACATAATACAAGTCTTACGTTGAGTTGCACATATGTTCAATTTAAATAATAACATTATCTACTTTGTTTCTAGTTCTGCTTAAAAATTACATTTTTTATTATAAGGAAGGTTTGTGTTTAATCAGTAGTTTGCTAACTTTACTATGCAATGCATTCCATTGCATATAATATTCCCTGTCCTCTTATTTATAGAAATAGACCCTAACAGATTTGGAAAAGCACAACATTGTGTGTGAAGAAGTTGTGTCTATTTGATTCTCATTTAAGAACGTTTGATGAAGGCTGCATGTGTTGTTTGTCCCTATAGATCAAAAGATGATTTGTTTTCTTGTCAATACTGAATTTGTTCTCAAGCTACCATATTAACCCACTCATTCTGTGTCGAAATACTTGAGTATAAAATCCATGTGTTTGATCTGATGTCTTGTACTAAAAAAAGAAATACTAATGTGAAATACTCTCTTTAAAGTACCAGCTGTGCATACAAAGAAGATGGTTATTTCAGAAGAAAAGATGTTCTTTGCTTCTCACACAGAGGAGGAGGTGTCAGTCACAGGTATAAGGCAAACTGGAATGTGGGGGCTCAAATGGAAGGGTTTTAGGCAGATTTTTATCCCTGTTTAATTTGTGATCATGTAGACATTTCTGTCTCTTTGTAAATTCTCTGTCATCTTTTTCATTTCATGTTTGTCTCTGTTTTCATTTTATTTTAATGTTCTTTGTAAATTACAATTACCACCCACAACATGGCATATCAGTAATTACAATGCACATTTTTTAAGTCCCCGAGGTACAAAAGGAAACTGTTACTGAAGAGAAAATTCATGTTGCTGTTTCCAAAAGGGTTGAACCACCACCTAAAGGTATTATTAATTCATTCTAAGTTTAAACTAGTCTTTTAATAAAAGTTAGTACAAATTCCATAGTAAACATTTATGTTATTATTAAATAACAGATTTAGTCACAGTCTGCATACCTATAGCCACTATGTACAAAGGATGTGATGGGGGACGGGAAGAACCATGAGGAAGGCACAGGGGAGAAAAGCGAAAATTACTGGAGGCTCCATTCCCAGATTCAGAGAGTTTGCAATCTCATCACCTGTTATTTGGAAATACAGTGTCCTGGAGCTAGTTCATACCAGCTCACCAGTGCCTATGGTTAAATTTTCAGGAATTTTGCTAGCCAGTAGTTTAACACTGCCATTATTAAAAATCAGATTATGTAAAGTTACAGTCCAATAAAGTATATTTTTAAATGTTAATAAATACTCAAAACTTATTACCTCCTATTTTACGGCATTTTGTTCTTATCTGTGTTTCTGAGATTGTTTCTATCTTTGTGTCTGTGTGGTGGAAATACCATATAATGTACTACTGCAAGTCTCTTTCCAACTCAAAACAATGACATCACCTTTATAGCCAGGGTGGGAGGGAGTGTTTACACCACCTTGGAAATCGGAAATCTGCAAGCACTATAGATCAAGCCTCCACCCCCTCCATCCCAGCCAAATTGTTGAACATTTAAGACACAAAAAAATCGAATGCAATTGTGTTTATGAAACT
The DNA here is from genome assembly GCF_043159975.1 of Macaca nemestrina. Lineage (NCBI taxonomy): Eukaryota > Metazoa > Chordata > Mammalia > Primates > Cercopithecidae > Macaca > Macaca nemestrina. The sequence goes on along the minus strand of NC_092135.1, from coordinate 76,628,593 downwards.
GCTTTATAAAAGTAAAGGTTACAAAAAAAAACACCTAACTTCATAGTTACTGATGTTCGTAAAAAGCTGGTTTCTGAGGATCCGACACAGGCACCTCCGAGGGAGGGTTGTTCCTACCTGTTCCTGACAAAGTGGAGGCTTCTGCAGTTAAAGGTGACAGCAGTCACATTTTCCAATTAGCCATTCAGCCATCTTCATTTGCCCTCATTTCTAAAGCATAATTTTCTTGCATTCAATTGGTATAAAAAGGGAATCTCTATTTTTTTTAATTCTAAGTCTTAAAACAACATATGCCTTGTCAAATGCACACTTTCTCAAAAACGGTACATTTCTTTTAAAGTCCCTGAGCTACCTAAGAAACCAGTTCCAGAAGAAGCGGTCCCTGTTCCCATTCCTAAAAAAGTGGAGCCCCCAGCACCAAAAGGTAGAATAATATTTGTGAAAAAAATAATTATTAGCATCCATCTTGTATCTTTTTCTATGAGATCTGTGTATTAACAAAATAGCATCTGCAAACCATCTATAATATATTTAATTCCGTGTATATTGATTTCATTTATTTGTGGTAATGTGTTATACCAGTATTGGTAACATTTCTAGACTCCAGAGCATGCTAACTGGGTCTTTGTCTGCTTGTGTAATGTATGTAATGTCTACATGGTGTGGAGGTATTTAGCATTCATTTCTATCACAAACAGGCATATTTAAATTACTTCCTAATTCTCACACTCTTAGTGAAGATTTATGCTTTAATGTAATCTTAAATGTCCCAGAAGGAGACTAGAATATTCCACATTATTTCAACAATTGTATCTTTAAAGTTCCTGAGGTTCCCAAGAAACCCGTGCCAGAGGAGAAAAAGCCAGTTCCTGTGCCTAAGAAGGAACCTGCTGCTCCCCCGAAAGGTACACCAGAGCCCATGATGGGGAGACTCTTTGCTCCAAGTGCCAGCCTTTTGCTTTCTGCGATCTTCATGTGTACTATGCTGCCTTTGTCTTTGTCTCTTTTACATTCTCCTCCTGTTTTTAGTGTTTGTCCACTTCCGTGCCATGCTCTTGACATACTTTGTTTATTATACTGAATATTCCTAAGACATCACCAAAAAGTGTTGTTAAAGGAAGTAACTATGTGAAACTGCTATCTTACATTTTTAATATCTTCCCTCTCTTAGAGAAAAAGGAAATGTTTGTGAAACTTGTTTTCTACATGTTTCTAGGAAAAAACTTTCATCCTTCATAAATGCAACTTTTTCTTAGTAAAAGCAGTTTCATGCATTATGAAGAGGTGTGGGCAATGATAACTATAGAGTGTCTGGCAGAACTAGTTGTTAATTACATAAAGACGTACATAGTACCACACTTCTTAAAAGTCAATAGTGGTGAGTCTTCAATAGTGGGGAACATATAGGTTTTTTGAAGTTTACTTTCACCATTTTCTTGAGACCTTAACTGAGCTTCAGTATTTGCCGTAAATGTTTCAGTTATCTAATTAGCTAGTCAAAGTACCTTTCATAGAGGTATGTTTGAATGAAAATGTACTGCTGTGGTATATCACAAACCCCTTGCTTTCGTTCGTTTGGGATTTTTTGGTGATAAAAGGCACTATCTTCTTGAAGCACTGAAACTACAATTACACATATCTGTTCAGCTATAGAAAGACTCAGCAAGAATTCAACAACATCCAATTTAGGAGAAACCAGACCTAACTAAAACAGTACATTTTGAATAGTGTTCCCTTGGCCTGACTTTGCAATGTTTCTATTTTCTTCCTGAATCAAATATGCTTCTCTCTTTCTCAAACTCTTGGCTCTTTCAAAATTCTTTTGATTATCTAACCATTAAATACAAAGGACATATTAGTAAAACCAATACTAATACTAAAGCTACGTGAGACAGATCATCTTAGATAAATTAAACCCATTGTTATTATGTACTATATTTCCCAATACAAAGCATAAAGAAGCTTTTCTATAAACTATCTGAACATTCTTGACTGCTTGTGTAATCACTAATTCGTTTTCAGCAAAGTCATATATGTCTTTTAAAGGAGACACAGAGGCATCTCTCATTTACTCATAAAAACAAATACACATAGCATAATAGCATGTATATATATAAATACTACATGTATATATAGCATAACACATACATATAGAAATGAGCAGCTATATAATTACACCAAAATATTACAAATGCATGTGCAGAGGTGCAGGGATTCACAAAAGCTGCCAATACTGTATTTAAAATGAGAACAATTACTGCCAATAATGCATGCTGTTAAAATTCATCTTCCAATTAAAAAGTTAACATTATCCATTCTTAGAATAGATAAATCAAATACACTGTAAACATTTTTTAGGTTGAAAACCCTGTTGAAAACTCTAGAGCCCCTTAGAAAAAAAGCACAAATACACATACCCACAGAATTCTGTACACAAAGCTCTGTAAAGAGCTTATGACACTCATGGGTATCAGATGGAGAGACCTACTCTAGAGTAAGTGTTTCCTGAGTTTTGAATTCACTACAGGCACACCTACCAAAAATGAGAGGAGATATGTGGGGAAGAGAAGTAAGTTATATATATATTCAACTATTCTAAGACTCTAAGGCTTCTTAGTCTTAGCCTAAAATAGTCTTACATAAACTAAAGCCATTGTTATTATTTACTCAATTTCTCAATACAGAGCATAAAGAAGTTTTCTATATACTATATCCACATTCTTGATTGTTTGTGTAATCACTAATTTGTTTTTAGCAAGGTCATATCAATATATAAAGGATGAATTCTGTGTACAACTTTCTATTACGTAACTCATTTTTGCCTAAATGCCTCTAAAACATTATTTGTGATATTTGTCACATTATGATCCTTGGAATATTATAGTTAGCTTAATTTTCTGGATAATTTTGCTGATGCATAAATAATCTATAACAACATTAATGTACTACGTAAAGATTTGTGCATGTGCCCATGTTCTTTCATAAAAGTGATATATGTCTGAACCAACATTGTGTTTCAAAAACTTTAAGTCCCAGAGGTGCCAAAGAAACCTGTCCCTGAAGAAAAGATTCCTGTTCCTGTTGCAAAGAAAAAGGAAGCTCCCCCAGCTAAAGGTACAGTGGCTTTCAAAGTAAAGAAGCCCTATCTTTTTTGTCTTTGATGCAAAATATTTTGTGTTTAATTATCTGTCCATTGAGTTACTTTAATTCTAAATGGATGTTTTGTGGTGAGAATTGAACAAAAGTGTCTGTCCACCTGTCTGCTTTCTTAAAAAAGTAGCTGTGCATAGCTACTTTAGAAAATATAAAGTCAATTCTAAAAATGTCTTTTCAAGTTCCTGAAGTACAGAAGAGAGTTGTGACAGAAGAAAAAATAACCATTGTAACTCAAAGAGAGGAATCTCCACCACCAGCAGGTACTTAATTCCATCTCCATGAAATAACCTCGTCTTTCCTTCAAGCTTCTTTAATTGCATGTCTTCTTTAATTGCCACTTCTATATTGCTCATTTATTTGGACTTTTTGACAAATTTTAAAATTCAATACTATCCTTTAAGTGCCAGAAATACCAAAGAAGAAAGTTCCTGAAGAAAGAAAACCTGTTCCTCGGAAAGAGGAAGAAGTTCCACCACCAAAAGGTATTGTTTCTCCATCTTCCAAAGAACAGTCTTTATGTTCCAGTGAGTTTGTTAGTTTTGTGATATGAGTGCTTTGTGGGTGTATTTCTTTGTTTTGCATTGGGCTTCACTGAGATCACATTAAATTTCTAAAAGTGCTTAATGTCTCTAAAGTGCCAGCTCTGCCTAAGAAGCCTGTCCCAGAGGAGAAAGTTGCAGTGCCAGTTCCTGTCGCTAAGAAAGCTCCTCCTCCCCGAGGTAGGATTTGCCTCAATCCTCTGACCAAAAAAAAAAAAAAAAATCTTCGAGTGTGTTAACTTCTTGCTTTTTCCATCTGGTCTGTGCTTGTACTGATCTGTTGTCTTGCTTGCAGTGAAACTTTTTTGTTTATGTCCTTGTGATATGTAACTTGTTTTCCCATTTTGCTAGTCAAAGTGGTGTACGTGCAACTCTTCCCCAAATTCTAGAAAGTGAGAATTGTTAAAATTCTTGATTTTAAACTTCAATTTTAATGCTTCCTTAAAGCTGAAGTCTCTAAGAAAACTGTTGTAGAAGAAAAAAGATTTGTTGCTGAAGAAAAACTATCCTTCGCAGTTCCTCAAAGAGTGGAAGTCACGCGGCACGAAGGTATATAATTGGAAGTCAGGGGATAAATGAGTTTGTGTTTCCTCAAAGTCTCTTCTTCTTCCACATGTGATTGCTTACCTTAGAATGTGTCCTCATCAGTTATGTCTCCTTATGTTGGTATTAGAATGTGTCTACCTTTTGTAGCCTTCTGGGACTGAGTCTTCTGTGTCTATGTTGGTCTTGAATCATTCGAAGGAAGTGGATGAGTCCCGAAAATGTTATAATTTTGAAAGTGGCCACACTTGGACATAACTCGAGTATCATTCTCAGTCTTGGGCCGTACTTGCCCTCATCTTAAATTAGCTTCCTCCTTCTTGTAGTGAGGAAGAACCATGAAGCTATGTCCTAAGCAAATAGAGGAACAGTTATCCATCTGTAGTGACCACATGGCTGTATATACATCTGTATCTCAGCAGGCTGAATTTAAATGAAACTTTATCTTTTAAAGTATCTGCAGAGGAGGAATGGAGTTATTCAGAAGAGGAGGAAGGTGTGTCCATTTCAGTTTATAGAGAAGAAGAAAGAGAGGAGGAGGAAGAAGCGGAGGTTACAGAATATGAAGGTAAACAATGCAGAGATGATCTGGGGTTTTGATGAGGTGTTTTCTTTCACAAACTGTTTACAGACCAATGAAAAGGGACACAAAAAGTGACACAAATTCAGTGAACATCTACCAGTCTCATTAAATGAATATTTTGATCAAAACACAAGATTCAGGAGGATTATACTAGATTCAAGAAATCCAGTGTATTTCTTGTGCATCCCTTCTTACTTGCCTATATAGAATAAAAGAGGCTTCATATTTATATATAATTAATCAGGGCAGGTATCTCCATATACATATATCCTTTCATTAAACAGGATTTGGCTTCAGCATGGGGGGCTGGCATAAGCTTTACCTTAGTAGTCTAATGCCTAATTGGTGTTTCTCAAGCATTGCTTGTACCACAATCCACAGACAAAAATATATTTTATATTATAATCCTACACACATGTGCAAACCAGAAAACTTTAATTTTTTTATTTTAGTCATTTAAAAAATACAAGCTATAATCCATTAAGTCAATTGCAGAAGTCACTATAATGTCTTGACTGACAGTTTTAAAATGAACAAGAAAATATATTACCTCATTACATTCCAGGAGTCAATGCCACATTTGTGAGTCTGAACCACTGAACACATATGGCTTTCCTGTATTTTACATATGGAGAAAACAATTGTGTTATATATGTGATCAGACTGACTTGTTACTCAGATCTTTTCATACCTATAATGCTAATTATCTATAATTTCTTAAGGACAGAACCAACAAACTATTCCATTGGGATATCTTTTCAATGAATTAAGGCGGGTTTCCAGCTAAAATCCAGCATTCTGGCTAAAGCCATATGGCCAAAAGAACTTTCCTAAGAAAGTTCCTAAGGTCTGCTTTTAAAGAGAAATCAATAAGCTCCTTAACCAAACTCTCTTCCCAGTGAGAAGATGAGTAGAATTGAAGTACATTTAGATGCCCTAAGTATCTGTTTTTATCTGTCTAATAAAAGATGGCACACTATGCCCCCTTTTTTCACTTGGAACAAAAGCCCATGTAAAAATCCAAGGTGCGTAGTCTTAATGGAATGCCTTGGAATAGGCCAAGATGGGACATGACTCCCAGGAGGAAATCCGTTAGTTCTGTTGTGCTTCCTGGAAGAGGCCATGATGGTGGACAGAAGTCAGGAAGCTGGTAGATTTGAAGACGACTCCATCTTTTCTAAAAGTGTTCGTAAAACCAAACATAGTCTGATTTCAACTTTTGACACTATAAACTTCCTTTAGTACTCCAGACTCTAGTTAAAAGGAGAAACACTGATTATTTTTAGGTTCTTATTAAGCCCCAAATATAGGTGGCTTGTTAGGTTTACTTTCAGTGTAAGGAGCAGATATGTTTTTAACCAGACACTTCTATTCCTTATTTAACTTTGACCAGGCATGGTGGCTCATGCCTATAATCCTGGTGCTTTGGGAGACCAAGGAGGGAGGATTGCTTGAGCATAGGAGTTCAAGACCAGCCTGCGCAACACAGCAAGACCCCATTCTACAAAAATTAAAAAAAACAGCTAGGCACAGTGGCATGAGCCTGTAATCCCAGCTACTCAGGAGGCTGAGGCAGGATGATCATTTGAGCCCAGGAGTTTGAGGTTACAGTAAGCTGTGATTACACCACTACACTTCAGCCTGGGCAACAAAGCAAGACCTTGTCTTAAAAAAGAAAAAAAAATTAAAACTGTATACACTTAGGCTCAAAAATCATGTGAAGCCTCCCGCCTTTTCTACCATACCTGCCCCACAAAACTGGCGGGGAAAACAACATGAAATATTATCTTGCAATTCACTTAAATCCTCAAGTATATGTTTCTGCCCTGCGGCCTTCAAATCTAGAGTGCTCTGTTATTTGTGAAACTCATCTTCAGATTCTTGTGTTCTTGTTAACTCAGCTGTTATAATCACTTTTTTTGTCTTGTGCTTGTCCTGTTGTTGCTGTGGATATAAGCATTATTATCTGTATGACACATGTGAAAATTAAGTTAATGAAACATAGTTCCCATTTCCCATACTCTTCATTAACACATATGCTTTGATTAAAATGCTCTTTGAGCATTTGAAATAGGAACACGCAGGGATTTGGCAAGGGTTAAACTTTTGCTATTTTAATTACTCTTTGAAGTGATAAATTAAAGCTAAAATTAAACATGAAAAACTCTGTAATTTATCTTCTTTAAAATTGCTGTCTTTAAAGTGATGGAAGAGCCTGAGGAATATGTTGTGGAAGAAAAGCTGCACATTATTTCTAAGAGAGTGGAAGCGGAGCCAGCTGAAGGTATACTGACTCTTTAATTAGTTTTATCCCTATGTTAGCTTGTCTCCTTTATGTTTTCTTTTAGCTAATTTGTCATCCATATTGCATATGTTGATAAATATAATGTCTAATAAAAAGACCCCTTACACTTTTATCGAAAAGAAATCTGGACATTTCTACAAGTATATTTTATAATCTTTTCAAGTGACAGAGAGGCAGGAGAAGAAAATTGTACTGAAACCAAAAATTCCTGCTAAAATAGAGGAGCCTCCACCAGCTAAAGGTATGATTTCTTTCGAAGAAATGCAACACTATTTATTTTCATGTATATAATAATACCTTCATATTTGCATAACTGTCTTATGCATAACAATTTGCGTAACTGTCTACGTTTTGTCAGCACACGTGTATGAACGTATTTACTGAGTATAGTCATTAATGTTTGTATATATGTGCAATCTTTTCAAAAAGTGAATTCTAAGCCCCAAAACTATATCACTTCATATGTAAGGCAAACTCATATTCTTAAATCTAATCTTTCTAAAGTTCCTGAAGCACCTAAGAAAATTGTGCCAGAAAAGAAAGTTCCTGCTCCAGTTCCTAAAAAGGAAAAGGTGCCCCCACCTAAAGGTACATTGGATTTTATTTTATTCTTCGAGACTGTCTTTTTTTAAATCTTAAATTGATACATTCTTCAGATTTTTTAAACATTAACAAGAAAATAAGTGTGCCTATGTTTAGTGTTTTTCATATCGTATGTTTGACGGTATTGCCTGGTATCTTTTAAGTGCCGGAAGAGCCAAAGAAACCAGTTCCAGAAAAAAAGGTTCCTCCAAAAGTCATTAAGATGGAAGAACCTCCACCAGCCAAAGGTAAACAAACCTCCCCAGCAGAAATACTAGGAACTTGTCTGTCTTTCTCTCTGCTGCTGTCCTTTGGGTCAAACCGTTTATATGTTGGTGGGTGACAATGGTGTCTTTGGGTGGAGTATTACTTGTGATGTTTATTTGTGTGTGCCTTGTAAATTCCTCTATTCTAAAATCACAGTACTTTCTGGCTAGTATATTTTTTACGTCCACTTTAATATAACTCCCTATTCCTAAAATTATCTTTTAAGTGACTGAGAGGCGCATGCAAATTACCCAGGAAGAAAAAGTTCTTGTTGCTGTAACTAAAAAAGAGGCGCCTCCAAGAGCAAGAGGTACATCCGCCCTTCCATTATGCACAATATTGTACTTGCCCTACTCTCTTTACCAAATACACTGGTTATGGGTGCTAGTTTTTGTTGTTGTTGTTGTTGTTGTTACAGTTGTTGTTTTATGTTTGAAATAATGAAAATGTCAAGTTTTTTGTTTGGGCTACTACTATATGGCTGCCTTTTTGTGGTTTGAAAGAGGGAAACAATACGTTAAAGTGAAATCTCTCTTTAAAGTGCCGGAGGAACCGAAGAGAGCTGTCCCAGAAGAAAAAGTTCCGAAACTCAAACCTAAAAGAGAGGAGGAACCACCAGCTAAAGGTATACTGACTCTTTAAAAAAAAAAAAAAAAAAAAAAAAATTCAAAATAAGCATCCAGGCACTAAAACTAATCTAGTGGAATAGGTGTCATTCGGAAAAAAAAAAAAAAAAAGACATATTATAAAGTAAGCAATGTAAGTTTGTTAATGCATATCACTTCAAAACTAAAATTTTTGATAATAGAAAGTACTTTTTACTTCAAAAAACTGAGGCTTCTTCTAAACGTATGTGAATAATTTTCCTTCATCTGTATTTGTCTTCTAATGTCTTTGTCCATATACGAAACTCATCTGCCTCGATGCTTGTTTTACGTAGCAATCTCTGATGAAATTTTTAATTTTTTCAATTCTGAATTTTCTACATTGTACCACCAGAACTAAGGAAAATGTCTTAGAATTAAGGTGAAGAAACTATTCATGTAACACAGGTTTCTGTCTAACGCTTCTACTTAGCTTAATAGTCATTATTTACGCTGTCTAGTTGTCTTTTTAAACTTTTATAAATAATACTTGATTTTGCTAAAATTATTCAATGTCTTTGATGTACTAAGTAGCCTTTTTTGGAAAAAAAAAAAAAGGTATTCATATGTATATTAGAGCAAGTTTATTTCCAAGTCTATTGATTTTCTTGCCTTTTAAATGAAAGTTTAATCAGGCACTGTTATGGTTGTCTTTGTCCTCGGATTGTTTGAACGAAATTTCTCTTCACACACACATTTTCAGAATCTTGCAATTCACTTTTAATAATTACTCTTTTAAAGTGACTGAATTCAGAAAAAGAGTGGTTAAAGAAGAAGAAGTATCAATTGAAGCTCCAAAAAGAGAACCTCAACCCACCAAAGGTATATTGAACTTTGATTAAGTAATGTGAAGCATGAAACTATCTGGCTCTTTGCCTTCTGGTTCCCAATCTGACTCCTTTGCTTTATTAGCTTATTGTTGACTAAGGGCAGGATATACAACATTTGAAATCACAATTACTAAATATACTCTATGATACCTTGGCCGGCCAAAAAAAGCAGTCAGAGTCTCCCATAATCAGTGCATGAAACAAACACAAAAGAATAAAATCAAAGCACATTGTGACTATCAGTCATCCCTAAAAGTGCTTTAAAGTAAAGTGCTGCCTGTTGTTAATATTGTTTCAGAAGTAATTATAATGGAAGAGAAAGAAAGGTCTTATACCCGAGAAGAAGCTGTTTCAGTACAACGGGAAGAAGAATATGAGGAATATGAAGAATATGATTATAAAGAATTTGAGGAGTATGAACCAACAGAAGAATATGACCAATATGAAGAATATGAGGAACAGGCGTATGAACGATATGAAGAGCATGAAGAATACATCACAGGTATGAGCAAAACTGCAAACTCAAAACCACACTAAATATGTGCACACTCGAACAAGATAAAACAAGATAAATCAGAACAAGATAAAAATTTGGATGTCCAAAGAAATTTGGAAAGAACTTTGTTTCATTTGGCAAATGTGGAATTTTCTTCTTTGATAACTCCTAGAAAAAAAAAAAAACTCTATAAATCTTAAGGTTATTGTTAGATTTTTCCCTCATTTTGGCTCATATGCAGAATAGCAAATGTCATTAAGTTTCTTTTTCAAAAAGGTTACAAGTTTATCTTCAAGTGCCCATGATCGTTCTAGGACATGGTTAAAAATTTCTGAACATCTTTTATTCTAAAGCTTGCTATTATGGAGTACGATAGGCTATTGAGAAAATATATTTACCCACAGGGTTCCCATTATCAACACTTGACAATGACTACTTCAAAAGTAAAGACAGGCATGTAAGCTAACACAAGCTGTTGTGTTTTACCTAATGAAGGTCAAATTTGTAGGCATATATTTTGGGCTTCAAAGAGTTTATTTCACTCAAAGAATAAATTTCTATTGTAATTTTGAAATAAATCAATATTATTTCACTTATTCAGTCTCTGATGTTTCATAGCCCAACTTTGAGAACATTCTACATAGTCTTATGGATAGCTTTAAGAAACCCATATTATAGGGGAGTTTTAGCCAGGAATTTATCTACCTGAAGTGAAATGAGAATTTTAACATGTAAGAATTACCTAATTAAAGAAAATAGCAAGAAGGAAAGGGCAATATGAGCTTGTTCTGCTTGGACCTCTGATTCTTGCCTACCTCAATAGGCTATGGCTATACTGTAGATAAAAGGTATTTCAATTATTTAATTCCTTTTAAGAAATGTTTAAACTTATGTTCTAAAGTCTAACATGAAATACCTTGTATGTACTTTTAAAGAACCAGAGAAGCCTATCCCTGTAAAGCCTGTCCCAGAAGAACCAGTTCCCACAAAACCAAAGGCCCCACCAGCTAAAGGTAGAGTGAAAAAAACATTATTACCTGTAAGAGATCTTTGTTTCCTCCATGTCTGTCCTACTATAAAAATATATGTAAAAGTGGCAGTGTACAAATTATGTGTGTGTTTGGGAATATTATGTTGTATTTGTCTTTCTTAACTTTTTGTTCTTACTAGCCTTGAGAAATCTGTTTCAAGTTTTAAAATCTCTTAATATTGATATTTTAAAGTGCCGAAGAAAGCTGTCCCTGAAGAAAAAGTACCAGTGCCCATTCCTAAGAAACTCAAACCTCCACCACCCAAAGGTACATTACTGAGTAATAATCACCAAAAACAACTTTGTTATGTATGTTCTAAAATCATGTCTTCCTAGCCAATCTGATGTTCTGTGTTTTTGCTGAGTAGGATGTTCTTGTCCTGATTCTTATATTTGGTTTTTTATGTGTATTTATTACATAGTATTCAAGGAATTGGTTTTAATGCCCTTTAATAATTAATATCTTTAAAGTGCCTGAAGAACCAAAGAAAGTTGTTGAGGAAAAAATACGTATTTCAATTACCAAACGTGAAAAAGAGCAGGTGACTGAACCCGCTGCTAAAGGTATAATGATTTCCTTCCTCAATTGTGATCTTTTCTGATGCTTCTTTTGAAATTAATGTAACTATGATTCATTTTGTTTTGTTGTTTCTTGTCTTTTAAATTAGTTGTCTGCAGAATGTTGAATGTAAAAATCTGTAAATACAGGATAAGAAGATAATACCTTTAAAAGGAAAAATTATTTCAAAATACATCCATAGCCTGTTAGACAATGGCTGTGTCCTACCACATGGCTACAATACATATAAAATAGAATGTTTGGGTTTAGAATCAGTGACCATTTGGCATATTCCTGATTTACCTAAACAATGTAATGATACCATAATATTCACCAAACTTTGGTAACTGTTTATTCATTCTAAATTCATTTTGAAGATGTTTTTTAAAGCTAACCAGTTTCCAGTCATTTTCCCCCCTGATTCATACTAAGTGTGAAGTTTACTAATTGAGAAGTAAATTTCACTTTTCAGGAAAGGATATTTCTTTCAAGCAGAGATATTTGAACACTAAACCTGATTTCACATTTGGGCTCTGCTACTTTGTTTACTTGGGTACTTCTGTGTATCTGTATTTCTATGAAGCTCAGAATCCTTTCCACGGAGAGTACATAGTTTCTTAAAGAGGAACAATCGCATATCTATCTCATTAGAGGGAGATACATTATTCTATCTGCTTAAAGTACAGCAAAGCAAGCATTGGCTGGGTGGCCTTTTCCCAACAATAAAATTTCCTTATACTTAATATTTCAAGTGCCCACGAAGCCCAAGAGGGTTGTCGCAGAAGAAAAAGTACCTGTCCCTAGAAAAGAAGTAGCACCACCTGTTAGAGGTACCTAATGGCACTCATTTTAATGTGTTGTTCGTCTTTTGCTGTTGAATTACTCTTCAGTTCTGTGTGTGAAAACTTTTGTGGGAAAAGTAAATCTTGTCCTTTCTTCTGTTATAAATGGGCCTATGTTTCTAAGGTGTCTTAATTTTGCTGAGTCATTGGCAAAGGTCCAACTTAAAGATAATATCTTTAAAGTGCCAGAAATGCCTAAAGAACTTGAACCAGAAGAGGTTGCCTTTGAAGAGGAAGTAGTAACCCATGTAGAAGAATATTTTGTAGAAGAAGAAGAAGAGTACATTCATGAAGAAGAGGAGTTCATGACTGAGGAAGAAGTGGTGCCAGTGATACCAGTCAAAGGTAGATGATGCCTCCTGCAAAGGGATGTGCAACAGCATCTTTGGAGTTTGGGGGTCTGATTTGGTCAGATTCTGGGGGTTATTAGCAGCACTGATGATTGCTTACTTTAAACCAGATATTTTTAGATGCTGAAATATGGTCTCTACCGGTGCTTTTCACATTTTATTTCTTTCTTGCAAAATTTCCAATATTCTTAATAATATCTTTAAAGTGCCTGAGTTACCCAAGAAACCTGTTCCAGAAGAGAAGAAACCTGTTCCTGTTCCCAAAAAGAAGGAAGCTCCACCGGCAAAAGGTACACCACCATTCATTGATGGGTATCTAAGAGACTTCATCTGCCTAGAAATAGTTAACTTTCTTCTGAGTTCAAAACCTTGTGTGTGTGTCACTATCTGTTGTTAAAAACCATTAGCTGTGCTTTATATGGATGTGTTGTTACTAGTAGTTAGAACTTAACAATAAACAATATCTTTAAAGTGCCTGAGGTTCCTAAGAAGCCAGAGGAGAAACTTCCTGTGCTTATTCCTAAAAAGGAGAAGGCTCCGCCAGCAAAAGGTACATCCTTATAATCCATCAATGGACTAGCATGATAATTCACCATGTAGCATAACTTGGTGAGCCATAGCAGATCTTTCCCCATGACAATATTAACAACACTAATGCCATGACAAGAACCTCTCAACTGGCCACAGGAGCAGTTTACCCGGTATTCATCTCTCAATTTTACCATCAAATTTTCCTTATGCTCAATGGTTGGCTCCTCCTCTTTAGTGGAAAGTTCTTCAAGTAAAATATTCTTTTTGCATATCAAAATGGACAAAACCATCATTTATCAGGCATTGTGTCTTGTCTTTATCACCAGTCCACTTTTTTTCAGTGTTTTTTATTTTAATTTTTGTGTATTTTCTGGTCTTTGTTTAGTGGCTATTAGAATTTTCCGTCTTAAAGTGAAATTGATAGAATATCTATGCTGCTTCAATTAAGGCCTTACATTGCCAGCCTTAAAATCTTAGCTATGGATGAAAAATGTGACACTAACTCTATCTGATATCTTTGAAGTTCCTGAAGTGCCCAAGAAACCTGTACCAGAGGAGAAAGTACCAGTACCAGCTCCTAAAAAGGTGGAAGCTCCACCTGCCAAAGGTACATGAACTTGTAATGTTGCAATTTTTTTATTTTACATTTGCATATGAGTAAAAAATTAATTGGTTTAACTCTGAACTCTTTGGGATGCAACTCTTTAGAGAAAATTAAATATTTTGTTTTAAAAAGAAAATGCTTCTTGGAATATCTTTGTCATACTTTTATTACCTTACTTTAATCTTTTGAAACTATGCTTGGAATCAATATTTTTAAGTTGTATGAAGTTTTTCTCTAAATCATTTCTTTAAAGTGCCAGAGGTACCCAAGAAACCTGTGCCTGAGAAGAAGGTGCCAGTTCCTGTTCCTAAGAAAGTGGAGGCTCCACCTGCGAAAGGTACATCATTTCATCATTTAAAGTACTTGGGGGAAAAATGCACATCTATGTATACTCATACACAAATTTCCCCGTTACATTGTACATTTTTAAAGTGTCTATCTTGTTAGAAATATGTCAGGTATTTTGCAATTCTTTTTCATATCTATTGCTCTAAGACATTGTAAGAGAACATATTCCTAAATACAAAAAATATCTTTAAAGTGCCAGAGGTGCCCAAGAAGCTCATCCCAGAAGAAAAGAAACCAACACCTGTTCCGAAAAAAGTGGAAGCACCACCACCCAAAGGTACATTAATCTGTAACAGAGCCATAGTAAAAGAGAAAACTAACTGGTGTTATACAGCCTTACTAATTGTAATTAATGCTTAGTTTTTATGTTGATGATAATCGATGCTTTGTGATCACAGAATATTTGTCTTTCATAAGCTTCTTCATTGTTTTGAATATTTTACATAAAAGTGATGTTTCTACCCTTGAATCAATATCTTTAAAGTGCCAAAGAAACGTGAACCAGTTCCTGTAGCTCTACCTCAGGAAGAGGAAGTTCCATTTGAAGAAGAAATTGTTCCTGAAGAGGAAGTTCTACCTGAGGAAGAGGAAGTTCTATCTGAGGAAGAGGAAGTTCTACCTGAAGAAGAGGAAATTCCACCTGAGGAAGAGGAAGTTCCTCCTGAAGAAGAATATGTACCTGAGGAAGAAGAATTTGTACCTGAAGAAGAAGTCCTTCCAGAAGTTAAACCTAAGGTGCCAGTACCTGCAGCAGGTATGGCAGCTCTTCTTGGAATCATCAAGGCCTTTTTTGTGTTGAATTCTGCTTTTCCATCCTTTTGTTCATCTCCAGTTTTATCTATAATGCTTTACCCTCTGTAATTGACCACCTAAATCTTAGAAAACATTCCAGACATTTGTGCTGTTATTATTGTGTGTCTGCCTTGTGTATCTGTCTATTGTAAATTATCTAAATGTCTTTTCAAATCACGTATTATGTTTACTTGTTTGTGGTCTTACTCTCATGTGTCTCTTTCTTATATATATATACACGACCATGTATATGTGGTTTTTAATGCCTTCAAATGAAATGTTTTTAAGTGCCTGAAGTGCCAAAGAAACCTGTACCAGAGAAGAAAGTCCCTGTTCCCGCTCCTAAAAAAGTGGAACCTCCACCACCACCCAAAGGTACACCTCCCCAAAGTGAATACATATTCTTCACCCATAGCTTCACCACATAAATTATGATGAAACTGGGTTTTAGGAAAAATTATATTTATAAAATGGACAATCACCCACTTACATATTTACTTCTAACGATGTTCAGGAACACTGATACCTACTTTTTTCATTAGATGAAAAACAGGATTCAAGAACAAAGATGAAAGGAAGCATTGTCCCAAAACTCATAGAAAAGTTCTAATTTCCTATCATTTGATTAAACATCATAGTTTTCATGGAGATATATTTAAATATACATGAATAAGTATACTATATATTTAAACATATCAAAAAAGTTATGAATAAATATTCTTAAATTTCATGCTTCAACCATTTATATTAAATGCGTATTTAACACCAGGCTAAAAAGAAAAAAAGATGAATGTATTTACCAAAACACAGAATAATAGTTATGTCTTCTAATACATATATATAAAGGGCAGCCCAACAGGTTTTGATTTTAGTGTTGACTTTACACCTTGTTGTATTACTCTCAGCAAATCCTTTAACCAACCTGAGCCTGAAGTTATTTTCCTGTAAATTGGGGATGCTAATATCAGTCTTAATGGGTTCAGCTATTATGGTGAGGATAAAATAAAGTAAGTTATTAAAGTAGTCTATCATTGAATGAATAGTATCCAGATTTAACATATTCAGTCAGCTCATAGTACAGGACAGAATTAATACATTTGTGCTTTAAAGCTCAATAATATTTTCTACAAAAGGTGCTGACATGGCTACTTAAAATCAGCATAACCCTCCCATCAGGCCATATAGTTATATAATCAAATGAAATAGTAAAGCTGATCTTTTATTGGATATCAACGATTCAGAAATACTTTCTAGACAATAAATTACTAATGAAATTTAAATGGATGAAATGATATTAGTTTGTTGCAAAAGTAATTGTGGTTTTTACCATTAAAAGTAATGTCAAAACCGCAATTATTTTTGCACCACCCTAATAGCATCTGTCCTCTGATAATGACATATGCTGCTGGTTCCTTGCTTTACAACTCCCAATTACATTATAATATTTGGGCTCCCAACTTGCATTACAGACCTGTCTTGAGTGACTGTTGCATGTTGGTCTTTCTGGGTGTGGGGACTTCTTGGTTTCTCTCTTTTTTTGTCCTTCAAAATAAATTCTTGTCATGAAATGATGTCTTTAAAGTGCCTGAGATTAAGAAGAAAGTGACAGAGAAGAAAGTGGTCATTCCCAAGAAAGAGGAGGCTCCCCCTGCCAAAGGTATTGCTATTCTGAAGTAAATTAGACCACGCCATTTCCTTCCTTCACCTGTAAAAATCAAAATGTCCTGTTTCCGTATTTGTTAGTACAACTTATATTACTGCTATGTCTACTTGTCTTTGTGTTTCTGAAATTGAACTTATAAAATAAAATAATATTTTTAAAGTGCCTGTGGTACCTAAGAAACCTGAGCCAGAAAAGAAGGTCCCTCCTCCTGGTCTTAAGAAAGCAGTGGCGCCTCCTGCCAAAGGTACATCATCCCGTAACAGGGATGTGTTTGCTGCACCGATGTTGAACGGTGGTTCTATCCACACAGGACGTTCAACATAAATGTGTGCGTTGTATGGTCTGTCATTCACATTCG
The DNA here is from genome assembly GCF_043159975.1 of Macaca nemestrina. NCBI lineage: Eukaryota > Metazoa > Chordata > Mammalia > Primates > Cercopithecidae > Macaca > Macaca nemestrina. The sequence continues at coordinate 76,611,571 of NC_092135.1, read as the reverse complement.
TCATTTGTGACTCTGTTGCACCCAAGTTTGTGTTGTGTCCATTTTTTCACTTGGTATTGGTGTGTTTTACATTGTTTCTCTATGTATGTTGTTTCTACAAAATAAAAATATATCTTTAAAGAGCCAGAAATAACTAAGGAACTAGTCCCTGAAGTACCCATTTCTTCCTACCAAAAGAAAAAAAAGAAAAAGAAAAAAGAAATGGAGACTCCAGTAGTAAAAAGTAGAATTTCTCTTTAATAAACCCTTAATCTTAAACCACAAACTTTTTATTCTTTTCTCATTAACTGATTCTGTGAAATGTCAATGTTTCATCTTGTGTATGTGCCTTTTGATATTTACTCTCTTATGCTGGAAACTGGAAACTTGGTCTTTATTCTTCTTTGGTTCTTGCATTTTAAGTGTCTAAAATAATCAATGTCTCTCAAGTTCCTGAGGTGCCTAAGAAGGTAGAAGAAAAACGAATCATTCTTCCTAAAGAAGAGGAAGTTCTACCAGTTGAAGGTAGATAACTTTCTAAGAAAATAACATTGCAAAGTCATCTTTGTCTTATTATTGTCTAATATTTAAAGTAGGTAAATGTACAATTTACCCCGGGAAATCAACATATTCAGATTCTAAAATAAATTATTATTAACCTAATAAAAATTGAGCAGGCAAATTAATATTATTTGAATCTCCTTCTTGCATGTTCAGCCTGTTTGTCTGTTATTTGTTTTATTTTAATTAGAATTCATGAAGGGAAACTGTATTTGCTGTGGGAAATTTTTCATCAAATGACTTAGTAGGAAATTGTAAAATAAGCTTATCCAAGAGAAATTCCAGTTAAGCCTGAGTAACTGGTGCAGAAAATCTGACTTCTACCCCAAGTGGCTGTTTGACTTCAAACAAGTCTTTCATTAAAAAAAAAATAACAATAATAATTTTAACTAAATTATCTGAAGTCCTTTCCAGTTCACAAATGCTGCGATAGGCCTAACATATTTTGAAGACCCAGTAGAGATTTTTTAAGGACTAGTGAGTTTACACAAGTGTTTTGAAGGCTGAGCAGTTTTCGATATTATCACTGTAGTCTAATATTCAGAATAATTATAAAAATAATTTACAAAATAATAATCTTTTTAAAGTGACTGAGGAGCCTGAAGAAGAGCCTATTCCAGAAGAAGAAATCCCAGAAGAACCACCTAGCATAGAGGAAGTTGAAGAGGTGGCACCACCTAGAGGTATAGCCGCTTTTAAGAGTTGAACATTTAAAACATTCGGTGTTCCAAATCTTTCTCAGAAGTTATCTAAATCTAATACTCACCAGTATGCTTTTCTTTATCATATCCATGATAAAGTGAAGATTAATTATTCCTGGCACCTGAATCTATGTGTCCTTTTTTTACCCTAAATTTTTCTACAGCATCTGCAATACAACTAAGAATGAGAGATTACTATTTTGTTGTTGGCGATTTAATTTTTTTCTGACCAGGCCCTACTGTAATAGTTTCTCCTAGATTTCAATCCTTAATTTTGTTTTTAATATTAATATGAGGGGAATCTATTTCTGTGGTGAAAGTGTTCATTTTTTAGAAAAATCTTTAACTTATTATTCCTGAAGAGTGTGATAATCTTTTGCGTAACTGGTATTATATTTGCTTATTCTAAGTAATATCCTTTACACCTCTAGGGTTCCTACTCCACATTTATTATTACCATTTAGGTTGCTAATATCTTTTAAAAATAAGTCAATGTTTTGTGATATTTATTTATTTATTGGTATATGGGTGGTGGTCTGCTCATTACATGCCACTTTTCAAAATGTTCATAAAATTTCTTTTAAGTGCCTGAAGTGATTAAGAAAGCACTACCTGAAGCACCTACTCCTGTTCCTAAAAAAGTGGAGGCACCACCAGCTAAAGGTATATCAAATCCTCATTATTAATATCTTTAAATTCCCATTAATTTTCTTTCTAAAAAGCAACATTGTCTTTTTTGACTGCTTTCTTATAATCATTTAGATAGCGAACTGATTAAGGACCAATAAAAATATAACTCATTCCAGTTCTTTAATCTTTTCTAGGATGTTAACGAATAATTGTGTACATGTGTTTATGTATGAATTATTCTAGAAGCTTCTTAACTAGCTGAGAATTTTAATGTATTAGTATGTCTCTCAATACTTATACACATAGCAATGGATCCCTCTTCCCCACATTCTGGATTATTCCATAAGTGGAGTTTTCGTATGTGTTATAATAATTATTTTACTATATTTATTATTTTATGGAAAAAATCTAATGCTTGGATAATAACCATTTTAAAGAGCCTCACGTCCCTTTTGTAATGTTTAACCCAAGCATTCAAGGTTATTACAAAATGTCTACTTTTCCCTGCTTCCTAATTCACTTAATGCTTCAGATAGTGCTCTTAAGCAGTTAGATTATGCTGTCCCTATCACAGCAGACTCCTCAGCTAATATAAGAGTGCACAGCAGAAAGTGAGGCCAATGTCAGGGCTTAAATACTCTACAATGGTAATCACTTCAAAAAAGCCTTCATCAAGTTAAAAATAGTAAAAGTGGGTTCGTATTGGTAATCCCTGTTATGAAAAGAAAAAAAAAAGAATGGCACAGGTACTTGGTGGACATTTCTTCCTCTATAGGAATGTTAGGACAAATGAGTGATTTGAGAAAGTAGCTTTATTGCCTCTAAAATGGATGTCCCACAGTACAGAGTGACTTCTGAAAAACCTTAGTTATTGTAACGTTGGTGTTGTCTCTGGTGTTTTTATTTTATGTGTGTTATTAAGCATTCTCAGCTAACTAAAACACCTAATATCTTTAAAGTGCCAAAGAAAATTCCTGAGGAAAAAGTACCTGTTCCTGTTCAGAAAAAAGAGGCACCCCCAGCCAAAGGTACATCTTCTCTTTTAAACCTGACTTCCTCTTCTGTCTTTTTGCGTTAAGACTTTTATGTTTCATGTCTCTGTGTCTTGATTGCTTTTGATGACTTTTGTCTATGAAAGCTTGCTCTCAACACTCCTAAACATTAAAACTGTATCTTTAAAGTGCCTGAAGTACCAAAGAAAGTCCCAGAAAAGAAAGTCCCAGAAAAGAAAGTCCTTGTGCATAAAAAAGAAGCTATTCCCCCAGCTAAAGGTATTTTTGAAAAGATCTTGGATTTTCATGTATTGTTGCATGCAAGCCTTTATTCAGTTTTAAAAATATATATTTGAATGTACATCTTTATTTCTTCAGTGTTTAAAAAAATAAGTCTTTTAAAATAGATGCTCTTTCAGGGAGAACTGTCCTTGAAGAAAAAGTATCAGTTGCCTTCCACCAAGAGGAAGTAGTAAAAGAAAGACTAGAATTAGAAGTAGTAGAAGCAGAAGTGGAAGAAATTCCAGAAGAAGAAGAGTTCCATGAAGTTGAAGAATATTTTGAAGAAGATGAGTTTCATGAAGTAGAAGAATTCGTCAAAGTAGAAGAACATAGAGTTGAAGAAGAACACAGAGTTGAAGAAGTACATAGGGTAATAGAAGTTTTTGAGGCTGAAGAAGTGGAAGTATATGAAAAACCAAAAGCTCCACCTAAAGGTATAGGGAATTCTTCAAATAATACAAATTCTTATATCTTGCTCTAACTTTCCTTTGAAAGTAAATTTTATGTTCAGTATGGAAGATTAGAAACCCCATAAAATACTTTAAACTTGAGTTTAAACTAGTTGACATGAAGATTAATATCTCTTAACCACACGGAGTATAATTTTTAGTAGATGATAGTAATATTTGAGATCTACTTATCGAAGGAGGTCACTGTATGAATTTGGAGATTATTTTTTAAATTTGACTAAGAATGTTACACAATTGTTACAGGTACCAAAATAACTGACCAGTGTCATTGGTTAAAGGAAAAAGAAACTCCTCAGTTCACTGAGGAATTTATATGCTCAGGCAAAATAACCACTGCTTTGTTAACATTTCAGTCAAACTGTTCACAAACTGAGAATTACTTATCAAAAGCTTTTGCCAGTTTATGATACTTTTATTAGAGAAACAACATTAAGGAAGTGAAATATTGTTAATGGCACCTGTATTCTAGCATACTATGAAGACAAACTATAGCACAAATAAGTTATCTGCAATACCACTCTAGATCTTGCACAAATTAATAATATATATGCAATATGAAGGAATATGTGTGTGTATGTGTTTAGCATATATAGAAAATTACAATATACATGATATTTAGCAAATCAAAGCTCTTTTGGAAATAAATGTGTTATAAATTCAACAAATATAAAGAATTTTGTGACCCCTCATTGTACTAACTTTAGTAGTAGTGCTCCAAAATACTTCAAAAGTTCATTCTAAACCAAAATACTAATATCTTTGAAGGGCCTGAGATATCTGAGAAAATCATCCCTCCAAAAAAACCGCCCACTAAAGTCGTTCCTCGAAAAGAGCCACCAGCTAAAGGTATCTACTTGGTGAAAAATTACTACTTAACTTTACATACAATAGCACCTTGGTTACTTTATAAGCACAAGTTTGCATTCCACTTGATGTCTTTCTTCTGTATTTCTTGTTTCTGACATGTCTAAAACAAACTAATATCTTTAAAGCAGCTGAGGGTCCAAGGGAAGTTCTCCCAAAAAAAGACAGTCACTGTTGTTATACCTAAAACAACCAAAGCATATATCTCTAGTAACCAAATAGTGAGCCCAGATCTCCTTCTTTGGTGCTGTTTGATTACATATTCACTAACGTGCTTGCTGATACACACATGTTTTTCTATTTATTATTAATTATATTAACCTGGCAAATATAAATACATAGTGAATATGTGTTTAATGTTCCTACTTTGTTCATTTTTGTAAATCTCTTAAATTTCACAATAGAAATAAAAAAGTATACAATAAATAATATAAACTTATATCTTTAAAGTCCCTGAAACATGCAAGAAAGTTATCACTGAAGAGAAGGTACCAACTCTTCCACAAAAACAAACAGTAATAGCACCACCTGAAGGTGTACTGTTAATTTTTCTTCTCAAGTTCTTACCATTCTAACGTGAAATTCCCCTGGATTCTTGTTAATATATTTTTTTTAATTCAATGCATTTGAAATACTGTAATGTATTTGATAAAGTGATGCCTGTATTTTATATTGTCGCTGCATTCTGTTCTGTGTTTATATCTCTCTTATGCTCTGCTTGTTAAAAAATTGCTATTTAAAAGAATATTTAAAAATAAAAGAAATTATTACTATTATCTTTAAAGTACCAGAGGTGCCTAAGAAAATTGTGGTAGAAGAAAAAGTACGTGTTCCTGAAGAACCCAAAGTTCCACCAACTAAAGGTAACTGCCTTTTCTGATTCATCATTAATGTAAAATCCTCTTTTATTCACTTACTATGTAAGAGAGACCATTCTCCTCTCAATGCCACAAGATGACATAAACTTCAATTTATGTTCTATAACATAATCCTGTCTTTTGAGGCAATGCTTTAGGCATAAAGACATAAGCCCAAAGTTATCATTTGTATTGATCCTCTTATTTAATAACTAAGTAATATTGATCCCTCAAACTTCTCTTTCAAAAATAATTCATTTTGGAAGCTCTTCTGAAGTAGCTCTGAAAAAAAAAAAAAAAAAAGTGCGCTCTAAATGACAATAGAAAATGATACTATCTCCAAAAAGCAAAGTGTTTCTGATATAATGAATCAAGAACTCCTCGACAAGGCAATTCAGAGAAATGCACTGACTACATTTGACTTATAGTTGACTTATAATTGGGGGGTTTTTGACATTCTCCTTGTTAGATGCCCCTTCTAGGCTTGATATGTTTACACCCAACGATAATGTTCTGAAAAACTAAGATAAATAAATATCTTTAAAGCACCCGAAGTACCCAAGAAAATTGTCCCAGAAGAAAAAGTTCGTGAAGCTGTTCCTAAAAAGCCTGAAGTTCCACCAGCTAAAGGTATACAGTGATGCTAATCACAACATGAAATAACTCTTGGTTTAGTTTTTCATGGTTTAAAGTGAATGCGTGTGACATTAAATCCTTATATTTTGTATCTTATATTTGTTATTTATAACAATTAATATCTTTAAAGTTCCTGGAATGCCTAAGAAAAGTATTCAAGAAGAAAAATCACCTATTGTTATTTCTGAAGACACAGAGATGTACAGTGAGTGTAGAAAAATTAGTGATTCTTTTTGGTTTCATTCGTGTCCTTAAATTCACTGTGTTAGTCTTTATAGCTTTGAAAAGTAAATACACTAAACTCTTGTAAAAGCCTAACATGCCAAAAATATATGACTCAAATAATCTTTGTGTCTACTATCTTCAGACAAACTATATTTCCTCACCAATTTAAAAAAGAAATACTATACTTACCATAGTGTGTGATTTTAGAAAAGTCATTTGTCTTGTTAAATTTGCCTAACCTATTCAGTATGCAAGTGTCTTTTGCTTTGAAGCAATTTATTTTCTCAGATCATGAAGTAACTTACTTTAACTCCGTAAAAATATTTTAATTGGATTTTATAAAATCAAAATGTTTCACCATTATTATTTTTTTACTCTTGACAACCATAATTGGAAACATTTTGGCAAAACTGCTCAAAGGACCGTAGGTTTACAAGGCCACTCAAACCTCAAAAGAATTATCAATACTTTTTTTTTTTTTTGCTTTGATACAAAATTAGGATTAAATAATTTGAATGATGAAATAATCCAAATAGTAAAATATTGTGAATAGAATACTGTTCAACAACCTGAATAGTAAAAATGACAGTAGTCAAAATATTCTTCCTTTTTTTTTTTTTTTTTTTTTTGAGATGGAATCTCACTCTGTCACACCCAGACTGGAGTGTGCAATCTTGGTTCACTGCAACCTCTGCCTCCTGGGTTCAAGCTATTCTCCTGCCTCCGCCTCCCAAGTGGCTGAGATTATAGGCGCCCACCACAAAGCCCGGCTAATTTTGTGTATTTTTAGTAGAGATGGGGTTTTACCATGTTGGTCAGGCTGGTCTCAAACTCCTGAGCTCAGGTGATCCACCCTCCTCAGCCTCCCAAAGTGCTGGGATTATAGGCATGAGCCACTACACCCAGCCCTCTTCCATTTTTTTAAATCTAAAAAATTTCCTGATGAAACTCAACTTTTTTGTTGTTCATCCTGTTATATATACTAAGTTGGGATAAAAGAATATAATCACTTCCTCCTTTGAATATTCTTTCTATTCTTGACTTTAGTTATTGTTTTCAGCCAGTTTTTCTTCTAAAAACTGGAGAAATTTTTGTTGTCTTTATTTGCCTTATTTTCTAAATAATTAATTTTTTAAATTTTCTGCCTCCAAGCCCTAAATGGCTTTTACATTCATATTAAATTGTGAAACCATATATTAGATGTGATTTGAAAATATAAATAATGAAGCTTCTAGAAAGGGAAAAGACTTACTGAATTTCTAGTAGGTCAAATACAGGAGAATTCTCAATGTGCAATTCAGTATCTTCCCTGTTCTTTATGAACAAATCCATTAAAAATAAGACCAATAGGACAATTTTACCAATAACTTTCTCAAGGCAAAATGAAGAATTATATAGTCCTTGCCTGAACAATTCATCCATTTTATTATCATGATCATAGAGAAATGCTTACAGTCTTATATCATGAAACTGGGAATGAGGCTATCCCCAGCCAATGGATTCTAGCCACTAATTCGCCTCTATGTACTACTATTAATTTTGGTGATGAATGTGGTATTATGTATTACATTTTTCTTAATACAATTCTTTATCCACCTTGAAACATCCTAATTATCTGAATACTAATATCTTTAAAGTTTATGAAGCATCTGAAGAAGCAGACCTAGAAGAAAAAGTACTTGTGACTCAACCTCAAAAGACAAAACCCAAACTAGCAAAAGGTATATAACAATGATCCAGTCTGAAGAAAAACTATTTTTTGGCTCCTTTTAAAAAGCTCCATATGTTTCCTCACCATTTATAAATATAACTATACTCATATCTTTTAAGTGCCTGAGCCACCCAAGAAAGTTGTTCCAGAGGACAAAATATATGTGACTATTCCTAAAAAGAGAGAAACACCAGCAACGAAAGGTATATTTCAAATACATCAAACCCAGATGAATATCTTTGGCTTTATGACTCAAACATTGCATGCTTTATATAAATTACTGTTTTTACAAGTTTTAAATGTAAACCTACTAATATCTTTAAAGAACCTGATACAACCAAAGGCGTTTTTCCAGAGGTGGAGGTACCTGAGGCTATTCCTGAAATTCCAGAACATCCTCCAACTGAAGGTATAATTCTCTAGTTAGGAAAATCTAAAGAAGAAAATATACTGTCTTCAGTCTGCAAAATGTTTAATGTTTAATATACATTCTCACAACCTCTAATGTTAAAATACTGTCTTTAAAGGATCTGATACACCCACAAAAAAGAATGATCTATGACTTGCCCCCAAGAAAGTCAAATACCACACATATAATATACAAAGATAAAATATTAGAACAAAAATAACATTTCTAGCATAAAGATCTCTGAAATGATATTAACAAATCTAACTTTCTTAGTATGTCATGTCTTTATGCCTTTGCCTTTTCTCAATTAAAAAACAAATACTAATATCTTTAAAGAGTTTGAAGTCTTCAAGGAAGTCATTCCAGAGGAAGAAACTCCCATTGTTAAAAGAAGAAAAACACCATCACCAACAGGTACAAGTTGGAAGAAAGTCAGCTTTTTAATCTCATGTTTGCAGTTGTACTTAACACATGTAAAAATACTAATATCTTTTAAACCACAGTGGCTACAGAGGAAATCATTTCATAGATGGATCCCCCAAATAGAAGCTCATCCAAATGTATACATGTCCCAGTGAGTCACTCAAGATACAATAGAGGAAAAATGCCTTTAACTTATATACATGAAAGATAGTTGAGTCAGTGTATTTTCAAGAGGACTCCAGAGAAAACATATATACACACATTATGATCAAAACATGTCTTAAAGAAAAGAAAATATTTAATTCAGTGTGAAGTTGATCTGTAATATCTCTACAAGATTAGAACACCTCCCAGAATATCCTCCAACCAAAGCAAAAATAATTCCAGTTAAAGCTGGAACTCTCCCCTCAATGTTCATTTGCTCCTCTCATTGCCTTTTATTTTTCAAGCATCATACATTTTTTTCATTTTGAATATCTTTAGATAAGTCAAAACATGGAAAAGCTTTAAAACCTCTGGAACAATAATTGCATCATAACACCCATGGTATTCTGTAATTTAAAGAATATCTGAATATTTTGATATTTTTTCTCAGTCTGGAATCTTTTGGTTGTTCTCCCCTCTCCTAAACTGGAAAAACACTCACCTTTTTAAGGTGTCGAAGGTGTAGATGCAAAAAAAAGCCAACCTAGATTTTTCAAAGTGGCTGTAATTTGTTTTTCTCAATGTAATAGCCAGAGGTATAGCATTAATTATAATCAATGTTTCCACTTTCCATGATCTAATTTTCTATGCATCTACCACTCCAAGAAATAAAATTACTAATATTGATAGTGTCTGAGGTGACCAAGAAAACAGCCACTCATAACCAAAAACACTGCTACAAAAGAATCTGATTCTGGGGGCAGGGAGTGGGAGAAGGTTCCCATCTGGAACGTTCTGCATGTGCAGTTATGATGGAAACTCTTTACTCCTCTTCATAACTCCAAAGTACAATGCATTCATATCTTTAAACTGCCTGAATCACCTCGAGAAGTTGTCCCTGTAAAGGAAACACCCATGGCTGCTCCCCTTGAAATTGAAATACCTCTCACTAAAGGTATCATTCATCCTGTCATCCCTTCCTTCAGGTATTTAATAATATTTAATAGTGTTTAGTATGTACAGGGTGCTAGGGAACTGGAGAATAATAAACAAAGACAATTAATATTTGGTTCCTCTCCTCAAGATTTTATACCTTCTCAGATTCTTTAAAGGAATCATCTTTGTAGCCATAAAAATCACTTTGGTTCAGCTCATTTAATTAATGTCTCCACTGATCCTTTTAACCTCTAACCATAATACTAATATCTTCAAAGCACCTGAAGCTATGAAAGAAGTTGTTCCTGAAATGAAAATGTTTGAGGATGTACCTGAAGAGCCAGAAACTCCACGTATGAAAAGTACGTTACCCTGAACAAATGTGGAAGAAGAAATTATGTCCTCTGCTCTTAAAACTATGTTTTTTTCTAATACTCTTCATAAATTCTAAATATAAACATACTAATATCTTTAAAGTGTCTGAGGTTCCACAAGAACTTTCCTCTAAAAAGAAAATATTTGTGGCTGTTTCTGCCAAAACAGAAAACCCTCCTGCTGAAAGTATTCATTCAACAAATCCTTTATAATGAGAGTGTAGAGTGTCGCAAGAACTCTGTGAGGTTCTGGAGGAGGGGGAGCACCTCTTCTCAAGGATCCACTAACCCCTTAAAAGACTAAGCCTATTGGTTGAGCAAAGGGAAGATGGAGGAAAGAGAAGAAAATGTGGTTATATTTGCTAACTTATTGTGGTTACTGTTTTCCATTAATAATTTTAATTCTTAAATGTGAACTACTAATATCTTTCAAGTGCCCGAAGTTCCTCAAGAAATTACTCCTGCAAAGAGAGTTCCTTCCAAAAAAAGAGAACCCCCATCAGTTAAAGGTACAAGTCACCATGCTCTCAGGGTCAAGAACTAGCTCTTCTAGTTTTGAGAATATTTTTGCTATTCCTAGTGATCTGCATAACACTAAACATAAAACTACTAATTTCTTAAAGTGCCTGAAGCTCTTCAAGAAATTGTCCCTGAACAGAAAACGCTTGTGGTTCCTCTCAGAAAGCCCGAAGTCCTTCCTGATGAAGGTATATCTTGCTGGAAGCTTAGAGGGGTGGGAAAATGTCTTTTCTTGTATAAATGTGTTTCTTGATTGTGTTGATTCTTGTAACTTCTAAATGTAAAATTATTCATATCTTCAAAGTGCCGGAGGCTCTCAAAGCAGTTATCACGGAAAGGAAAATGCATCTTCCCCAAAGGGCTGAAGTTGTACCTATCAAAGGTACATTCTTAACTGTCCCCTTATGGTGGGATAGTGGGTGGGGCGATAGAAAGGACCACCTTTCCAGCCTTGAAGATTATTTTGATGTGTACATGTGAATCATGTCTGTGTTGACTCTTGTGACTCAAGTGTGAATGTTTTAATATCTTCAAACTGCCTGAATCTCCCAAAGAAATGGCTACCAAAAACAAAGTACCAGAAGTTCCTCCTCTAAAACCTGAAACGTCACCTATTATGGGAACTTGTTACCACTGATCTCAGGCTCAGGGGAAAAAGAAGAGCTCTTTTGTTCTTGAAAATGTCTGTGTATCTATCTAGTCGTCTCTGTATTTTCTGAGTGTAAAAATACTAATATCTTTCAAGTGCACGAAGCTCCCAAAGAGATTATCCCGGAAAAGAAAGTGTTGGTGGTGCCTCCTAAAAAACCTGAAGTTCCACCTGTTAAAGGTATTTGTCACTGACTTTAGGCTTCAGAAGACCTAATTCTTCTGCTCTTGAAAATATTTTGTTCTAGTGGTCTTCATAACACCTAAATGTAATTTCACTAATATCTTTTAAGTGCCAGAAGCTTCCAAAGAGTTTATCCCCGAAGAGAAAGTGCCCTTGGCTCCTCTTGAAGAGCCTGAAGTCCCACCTGTTAAAGGTAGTTGCCACTGACCTTAGGCTTCAGATCTCATTCTTTTGCTCTTGAAGATATTTTTTCTAGTGATCTTCGTAACTTCTAAATGTAATTTTGCTAATATCTTTTAAGTGCCAGAGGCTCCCAAAGAGGTAGTTCCTGAAAAGAAAGTGCCAGTGGCTCCTCCTAAAAAGCCTGAAGTCCCACCTGTTAAAGGTATTTGTCATGGACTTTAGGCTTCAGAAGATCTATTCTGCTCTGGAAAATATTTTTCTAGTGGTCTTCATAATGCCTAAATATAATTTCACTAATATCTTTCAAGTGCCTGAGGCTCCCAAAGAAGTTGTTCCTGAAAAGAAAGTGCCAGTGGCTCCTCCTAAAAAGCCTGAAGTCCCACCTGTTAAAGGTATTTATCACTGATTTTAGGCTTCCGAAGATCAAACTCTTCTGCTCTGGAAAATATTTTTCTAGTGGTCTTCATAATGCCTAAATATAATTTCACTAATATCTTTCAAGTGCCTGAGGCTCCCAAAGAAGTTGTTCCTGAAAAGAAAGTGCCAGTGGCTCCTCCTAAAAAGCCTGAAGTGCCACCCACAAAAGGTAGACACCCTCATGTTGCTGTGTTTGATATTGTTTGTTTGTCTTTACTTTGTCTAATAATGAAAATACTAATATCTTTAAAGTCCCAGAGGTGCCAAAGGCAGCTGTCCCAGAAAAGAAAGTGCCTGAAGCTATTCCTCCCAAACCGGAAAGTCCTCCCCCAGAAGGTATGCGAAAGCTATACAAACTATAGGAGAAAAATGATTGTTATTTTAACTAGGAAATTATATGTTAAAAATCCTGCTACTTAAAGATGATATAATTCTAAATAAAACAAATGTCAACTGCTATCCAAAATATCTTGGTGTGTGCTTATATGCAAAAGGCATCTATTGTTTTCACCTTTTCTAAACATAAATTACGAATATCTTTGAAGTGCCTGAAGTGCTGCCACCAAAGGAAGTGGTCCCAGAAAAGAAAGTACCAGTGCCTCCTCCCAAAAAGCCAGAAGCTCCACCTCCTAAAGGTAGGTATCATTACACACTGTCAGTCCGGGGGGCCTGGGGAAAGAGTGTACAGAAAAGTCTGCGGATCTAACAAGTTGTATTTGCTTGGGTCAATGTGGAGTCGATATTCCCCCTTTATAGCTTCTAACTAAAAGATACTAATATCTTCAAAGTTCCTGAAGCTCCTAAAGAAGTTGTACTTGAAAAGAAAGTATCTGTGGCTGTGCCCAAAAAACCGGAAGCCCCACGAGCAAAAGGTATTTATTCCCACTCCTCTGTTAAGAAAAACTTATTCTCTGTACCCCTCACAATCATTGTAAAATATGCCTTCACCATTCATAAACTATAAAAATACTAATATCTTTCAAGTACCTGAAGCTGCTCAAGAAGTTGTCCCAGAAAAGAAAATTCCCAAGGCACCAATCAAAAAACCAGAAGCCCCCCCAGTTACAGGTACATGTCAGCTCAACCTTATCCTGCAGAAGAACTCTCTCTTCCATTCCTGAAAACAATTTTAGTCCATTGCTCTTCATTAACCTAAGTATAAAACTACTAATATCTTTCAAGTGCCAGAAGTTCCTCAAGAAGCCGCAGAGAAAGAAATTCCCATGGCTCCACCCAAAAAACCAGAAGTTACAACTGTCCCAGGTACAATTTAGCCCTGACTTCATTCTGCAGAAGAGATATCTTCTCTCCTACTGTAAACAATTTTAGCCCATTTCTCTTCATTAACTTAAGTCTAAAACTACTAATATCTTTCAAGTGCCTGAAGCTCAAGAAGTTGTCCCAGAAAAGAAAGTTCCCAAGGCTCCGCCCAAAAAACCAGAAGCCCCACCTGCCACAGGTATTTTTCACCCCTGTCCTTTTTCTGCAGAAGAAATATCTCTTCTGATCTTAGAAATATTTCAGTCCATTTATCTCATTAACCTAAGTGAAAAACTACTAATATCTTTCAAGTGCCTGAAGTTCCACAAGAAATTGCCCCAGAAAAGAAAACACTGGTACCTCCTAAAAGGCCAGAAGTTCCACCTGTTACAGGTACTTGTCATTTGACCTCAAGTTTCAGAACATCCAGTTCCTCTGCTGTATATTTTTTTTAGTAGTCTCCATAGCTCTACATGTAACTTTACTAATATCTTTTAAGTGCCAGAGGCTCCCAAAGAAGTTGTCCCTGAAAAGAAAGTGCCCTTGGTTCCTCCTAAAAAGCCTGAAGTCCCACCTGTTAAAGGTATTTGTCACTGACCTTAGACTTCAGAAGATCTAATTCTTTTGCAGTTGAATATATTTTGTTCCAGTGGACTTCATAACCCCTAAATGTAATTTTACTAATATCTTTTAAGTGCCAGAGGCTCCCAAAGAAGTTGTTGCTGAAAAGAAAGTGCCAGTGGCTCCTCCTAAAAAACCTGAAGTCCCACCTGTTACAGGTATTTGTCACTGGCTTTAGGCTTCAGAAGATTGAACTCTTCTGTTCTTCAAAATATTTTTTCTGGTGGTCTTCATAACCCCTAAATGTAATTTCACTAATATCTTTTAAGTGCCAGAGGCTCCCAAAGAGGTTGTTCCTGAAAAGAAAGTGCCCTTGGCTCCTCCTAAAAAGCCTGAAGTCCCACCTGTTAAAGGTATTTGTCACTGACCTTAGACTTCAGAAGATCTAATTCTTTTGCAGTTGAATATATTTTGTTCCAGTGGACTTCATAACCCCTAAATGTAATTTTACTAATATCTTTTAAGTGCCAGAGGCTCCCAAAGAAGTTGTTGCTGAAAAGAAAGTGCCAGTGACTCCTCCTAAAAAACCTGAAGTCCCACCCGTTACAGGTATTTGTCACTGGCTTTAGGCTTCAGAAGATTGAACTCTTCTGTTCTTGAAGATATTTTTCTAGTGGTCTTCATAATGCCTAAATGTAATTTCACTAATATCTTTTAAGTGCCAGAGGCTCCCAAAGAGGTTGTTCCTGAAAAGAAAGTGCCTTTGGCTCCTCCTAAAAAGCCTGAAGTGCCACCTGTTAAAGGTATTTGTCATGGACTTTAAGCTTCAGAAGATCTATCTCTTCTACTCTTGAAAATATTTTTCCTAATGGTCTTCATAACTTCTAAATGTAATTTCACTAATATCTTCTAAGTTCCAGAAGCTCCCAAAGAAGTTGTTCCTGAAAAGAAAGTGCCAGTGGCTCCTCCTAAAAAGCCTGAAGTCCCACCTGTTAAAGGTATTTATCACTGATTTTAGGCTTCCGAAGATCAAACTCTTCTGCTCTGGAAAATATTTTTCTAGTGGTCTTCATAATGCCTAAATATAATTTCACTAATATCTTTCAAGTGCCTGAGGCTCCCAAAGAAGTTGTTCCTGAAAAGAAAGTGCCGGTGGCTCCTCCTAAAAAGCCTGAAGTGCCACCCACAAAAGGTAGACACCCTCATGTTGCTGTGTTTGATATTGTTTGTTTGTCTTTACTTTGTCTAATAATGAAAATACTAATATCTTTAAAGTCCCAGAGGTGCCAAAGGCAGCTGTCCCAGAAAGGAAGGTGCCTGAAGCTATCCCTCCCAAACCTGAAAGTCCTCCTCCAGAAGGTAATAATGAAACTATTCAAATTACTGTTTTTTAAAATACAAACTCTCTCCTTAGTGTTGTAAAAACCTTTTTTTGTGTGTGGAAACTATTGCATGTATTTTAGTCAATTCTGGCATTAAAATGAGCTCATGTCTTTAAAGCTTTCGAGGAGCCTGAGGAAGTTGCCCCGGAAGAGCCTCCTGCTGAAGTTGTGGAAGAGCCAGAGCCGGCTGCGCCTCCACAAGGTACCTGGCAAGAAAGCTGCTGGGACACGTCGGCCGCTCTTTCCCCTTCCTGCCCTGATAATTCTGGGCGCTCTGAGCTTTTGTCTCGTTTCTCAATCTTCATTCTTTCTAAAACATACCTTCTAATTCTTTAGTGACCGTGCCACCTAAGAAACCTGTCCCAGAAAAGAAAGCACCTGCTATCGTTGCCAAAAAACCTGAACCACCACCGGCGAAAGGTATTCCTCACTGCCACTAACTCCCTATCAAAAAACTGTCTTTAAAATGCCATATTCCACTGTTCTGCTTCATGATTTTCACATTTCATTGAAACCATGAGCTTAAACAACTACTAATATCTTTTATAGTGCCTGAGGTGCCCAAGGAGGTTGTTCCTGAAAAGAAGGTGCCTCCAGTGGTTCCCAAAAAGCCAGAAGCCCCACCTGCTAAAGGTATATTTAGCTTTCCACTGTTTGATGGAGGCAGATGGAGCCCCCAGCTTCTAAAAGGTTTTGTTCTGTGTAAATGTGATGGATGTTTACTGGTGATTGTTTCTAATGTTAAAATACTAATATCTTTGAAGTGCCTGAAGTTCCAAAAGAAGTTGTTCCAGAAAAGAAAGTAGCTGTTCCCAAAAAGCCAGAAGTCCCACCAGCAAAAGGTACATGTCACTAATGAGATTCTGCAGAAAAGCACTCACCGTTGTCTAAAAAGTCACCTATTATCAAACCCTTTATTTGCCAATCCTCTTAAATCCACAACTACAAAACTGTCATTCTGGATTTTTAGGGTGTAAATGCTTTTTTAATAGCATCACTGACTTTTAAAAGTGATATATTTACTTATTACAAGCATTGGAAAAGTTTACTAACTTGGTTTTTTAATTTTTAATAGGCCATATTTTCCTTCCCACTATATGAGGATCCAAAGACAGATCACTGACCTTATTGTGAAATTTGTTCTTGGATCTGTCCCTGGGTTATTTGAGCAAAATGTGAAGTAGATGTGGTATAAATTTAATATACTTCTCAACTACTCATAATAAAAACTAATTAATATCTTTAAAGTGCCAGAAGTGCCAAAGAAACCTGTCTTGGAAGAGAAACCAGCTGTTCCTGTTCCGGAAAGAGTGGAGTCTCCTCCCCCAGAAGGTACACGTGAGACCGATCATTAATGACCTTGCCACTTGCGACTATTTCTAATTTAAGCTTTGTTCTTCTTCCTTCCTAACTATTATTTCTTGGTCATTTTCTAACCTTTAATTATTTGTCTTAATTCATCATTCTAAATTAGCTCCAATCTCAAATCTATTTTGGGTTATTGGTCCACAGTATCTACATAAGTCATAGTAAGCTGTATTAAACAAAGCTTCTCCAATGTACACAGAAAGTAAGACAGGAGAACTAATGATTATAAATGACATTAAACACTAAAAGGGCTTTGCAAGCATTCGAATCAATAGACGAAGAAGTTAGTGCAAATGAGATAGATTTTATCTTAACAAAAATAAGAGAAGGTATTAATTGAAACAAAAGAAGAAATCAAGATTACTATGTGTCGTGTTTAGTGTTTGTCCATCTTAGAATATTGTTCCATACATTGAAATAAAATTAACTAATATCTTCAAAGTATATGAAGAACCTGAGGAAATTGCTCCTGAAGAGGAAGAGCCGGTACCTGTTGCAGAAGAGGAGGAACCAAAAGCCCCACCTCCAGCAGGTACGAAGCAGAATTCACTGTATGGGAAAATACAGTCATTTCATTTTTGTGTCTATATATCTTCTTCAAGGCAAAATATCAGTCTTGTACCTTGTTGCCTGAAATCTGACTACATTAAGAACAAAAGTCGTTTCTACACATAAAACTTTGGTCCCACAGAATTTGGTCCCACATATACCAAGAAATATGTGTGGCTTTTAATTCATTCATTAGCATTACATTTTTCATTGTAATCACCTAATTCTAAAAGAAATTCCTATTATTCAAGTGCCTGAAGAGCCCAAGAAGATCATCCCAGAGAAGAAAGTTCCTGTCATCAAAAAACCAGAAGCACCACCTCCTAAAGGTACTCATGTTAAAATGAATACTTCATTTTTGTGGTGTCTACAATTTTACACTCTTTTCTTATTGTGTGTTGTGTTATATCATACGTTTGTTAACTCTTACCTATATGTTATGGTGTTCAATAAACTTGTATGTATATCTTACATCTTGCAACTTTGTATTATTAAATGCTACTAATATCTTTCAAGAACCTGAGATGCCAAAGAAAGTTGTTCCAGTGAAGAAGGTCCCAACTGTTAAGAAGCCAGAAACACCAGCAGCTAAAGGTATTCACATCATCATTGGCATCATAAAAAAGAAAATATTCTGATATCTTAAAGTGGAATCCAATAAGTTGTCCTCGTTGTCACTGCATAACTAAGGACAAAAATTTCCTTATTTTGCTTTCATTAATTTTAATGC
This sequence comes from Macaca nemestrina, assembly GCF_043159975.1. Taxonomy (NCBI): domain Eukaryota; kingdom Metazoa; phylum Chordata; class Mammalia; order Primates; family Cercopithecidae; genus Macaca; species Macaca nemestrina. The sequence continues at coordinate 76,593,576 of NC_092135.1, read as the reverse complement.
TGCTCCAATAAATGCAGGTTTTTTATTCTTAATATTTAAAAATGTTTTTAAATACTCTTTTTAAAACAAAACTAATATCTTCAAAGTGCCTGAGGTGCCCAAGAAACTTGTTCCAGTAAGGAAAGAACCTGTGCCTGTTACCAAAAAACCAGAAGTTCTTCCAGAAAAAGGTACCTACCATGAAGAAAAAGTAGATTTCTCTAACTGCTATTTAAGCATGTTAATAATAGGTCTTAGAGAAAAACATACTGATTGTGAATTTATGTTAAAACCACATTGCACAGAAAAAAGGGAAATAATGAAGGGGAAAAAATGAAACAGACAAGCAGGAGTGAAAAAATGAATGGGATTCAGTTGTGCTGTGATATATCACATGGTTACAACTAGTAGAAAAGAACCTCTCATTCAATGTGTCAAACAGCTCAATTCAACATATTTTGTTGAATGTAGACCATTAACAAGACATCATATTAGAAAAATTAAGGCCTGATCTTGTCTTCAAGTAAGTTAAATCCAGTGAGAGGATAGAAAGATAACAGGACTCTAATACACACAGGAAGTGATTACACATAGCAAGTGAATACAAAGGGCTGCAGAAACACAGGGCAAGAAAAGATTACTTTCAGGCAGAGGCATCATGGGAAGTTGTATGGAATAATTGAATTTAAATTTTGATGGACTTTTACATGTAGAAATTGAGGAAATGAGGCCGGATGTGGTGGCTCACGCCTGTAATCCCAACACTTGGGGAGGCCGAGGTGGTTGGATCACTTGAGGTCAGGAGTTCAAGACCAGCCTGGCCAACATGGTGAAACCCCATCTCCCCTAAAAATACAAAAATTAGCTGGGCGTGGTGATATGTGCCTGTAATCACAGCTACTTGGGAGGCTGAGGCAGGAGAATTGCTTGAACCCAGGAGGCAGAGGTTGCAGTGAGCCGAGATCATGCCACTGCACTCCAGCTTGGGCGACACAGTGAGCTGTCTCAAAAAAAAAAGAAAGAAATTGAGGACATGATATCCTATGGAAAGGGAAGAGCATATTGAAAGGCACAGAGATAGAAGGATCTAGAATGTTCAAGGACTTTCAAGTAAACTTATACAATTTGAGTATGGATTGACTGTGGAATGTCTTGAAAGATAATACCAGATATAAAGATGGGGTCATATTTTGGAGTACTTCAAATGCTAGAAAAAGGCTTGTACTTTTTTCTATAGGCAATAGGAAGCTTCAAAGGTTTTGCAGCAGGCTTACATATTAACAGGATTTGGGCTTTAGAAAGGTAACTGACAGCAATTTCAGCTGCTAAATAGTAAAGACCCATTGTAATTATTTAAGGTCTTTAAGAGTTGGACAAGATCCGTGGTGGTAGAAATGAAAAGGGGCACTGGGTTTGAGACAGATGGAGACTGAGTGGCCTCTGACCATTGTCAAAACCATTAGGGAAATTGAGGAGCCCAAGATCATTGTAAGGTTTAAAGCTAGATGGCCAAAAGAATGGTTCATTGGGTCTCTGAACACATGTTAGAGGAAGATGGTAGATGTATTTTTCACCTTTAAAGCATAAAAGTTGGGAGTATGCCTCAGGAGCTTAAGAAAGAGATCAGGCCTAGAGATGTAGCTTAAAGTCATTCACATGGAAATAAGAATTGAGTATGAAGGAACAATTACTCAGAAAATGTACAGCAAATTTTTTTAAGTGTCGAAGTTAGACCAGTGGGAAAACATCTTCATTTAAGAGTACACAGAGGACTAGAAGCAAATGAAGAAGGCTGAGAAGATTCATATATAAAATTAGGATGTCCAAAACGGTGCCATGTCTCAGAAGCCATTTTCCCCATGAAATCTTCTAAGATGAAGCTCTTGCCCCTGCATTCTTTGCCTGCTCTTTAGACAGTCTTGCATGTCTTCTAAATTCTTAATAGTAAACAAAATCATATCTTTAAAGTGCCCAAAGTGCCTGAGAAAATCATCCCAGAAAAGGAAGTGTCTGTGCCTATCCCTGCAGAGCCAGAAGCTCCACCTGCTGAAGGTACATGGCTTCTCCATAATTCTTGTAAAGATGACAATTGTCTTCATCCTCTTGCTTTGACTGTAGATGAATCTTATGTATTTGTCTGTCTGTCTCATGTATTGAAGTTATTGATATTTGGGGGTCATCTGAATAATCTGTTATAGAGTGTTATTTAATGTAGCTAGGTTGATATGTTAGAATAGTAGTTGCAGTATTCTGTTCTAAATATAGTCTAAAATAAAACACTATATTTTTTAAAGTTGAAGAGACTCCTGAGGAAATAATATATGAAGAAAAAGCATCTATAACCATTGGTAGAAAAGAGACTCCCCCTGTTGAAGGTATATATATATATATATATATATATAATTTTTTTTAATCTCCTGAAGATTACTGTTAGAATTACAAAAGCATTTACAGGACACTATTCCTTCTTGAAATTATATACAAGATCTGTCTAGCATGTTTGACTGCTTTATTTTTGAAATAGTTACACTTCTTTCAAATTATAATCTTTAATTTGGTTACTCTTGTTGGTAATTATAAATTCCAAAAGGTACAGTTTACTGAAGCAAAATGGAATAATTGCCTTGGATCCCCAAATGATAACACAGTATCAAATTTTAAAACTCATCTCATTTGCCATCAATATACATTGAATAATCTAATTAATAGGCAGTTCAAGTATAAGAACTTTTTCTTATATGTGAATTTTTCTATACGTGAATTTGTATGAATTGTATATTTTTATTTTGTGACTGTAATCTTTGCATCAACGTGAAATTTCTATGAGTCTTTTTGAAGAACTTTACAACCTCGTATCCTTTGTCAAAATTCTTTAAAGAACGTGAAATTGAAAAGTACGTTAAACCTGAAGAGCCTGAACCTGAACCACAGCCTGAAGAAATACCAGTAAAAGGTATTCAAGCCAGTGGACTTAAATCTTCTTTATCATATTCTTTCTCTTTAAATGTATATGGTTTATGTTGTTGTACATATGTAGTATGTCTGTTCCCATTTGTATGTATTCTTCGTTTTAAATGTGAACCTCATTCTTAGGTTTCCATATAACTTGTACTGTTTATCTCATGTCAATTATGGCTTGTCTGGATGCTCTGTTTGTTGTTGTTATTGGTGCCTTTGCTGTATTTCTCATCATCTATGTAAAGGGTTGATATTTTTATGTTTTATGTTCTGTGTTTTGTGTCGGATACTGGTATTATGTACCTTAAAAAGTAAACTTTTTACTTCATATACATATATGTATATATGTGTGTGTATATATAAAATAGAAATTATATGTATAATTTCTATTAAATATACTACATATCCCCATGCTAACATATACATATACTAACACCTCTGAAATACTCTTTCAAGAACCTGAACCTGAAAAGAAGGTTATTGAGAAACCAAAACTCAAACCAAGACCCCCAGCTCCACCACCTGCTCCACCTAAGGAAGATGTGAAGGAGAAAATATTCCAACTTAAAGGTAAAAATACCACTTCCAAAGTTTTATTAGCCTGCTTCAAACTTCTATCCAGCCATCTGAAATGCTGCTTGCAAGAAATGTATGACTTTTAGAAGTGTGTACTTTTTCAGACATGATTGTACTGTGAGATTGCATACAGTTGTGTCTTCTACTGCCCCATGGTTCCTGGGTTGCTTGTCATGTCATGCCTGCTGCTGCAAAAGTCAGAAAGTACACTGATAGCGTCATTGGGATATCTGAATGCAGGGGCTATCCAATTAACTTTCTTTTGTGGAGTGGGTAGAAAAGAGTTTTCTGATTTCAAAGCCTGATTGCTATACATATCATTGTGGTCTTATGCTTAAGGAATGTATAAGAAATCTTTGCAAGATATTTTCAATATTGCAGTAACACATTTACTTAAAAGCCAAAACTTTGTTCTTAAAGAATTGCATGTGCTTTTAAATATATTACAAGTAATATAGTTATGATCTCCAATAGCTGATATGTGCCTATATATCATGAAAGGAAAGCATATGAATGACTTGTTACTGTTCCCCTATCTTTTTTTTTTTTCTTGCAACTTAAAGAAGTGTTCTGTGTGGTTCTCAGGGGAGCTGGAAAGAGTGGTTATGAAGACATTTGGTATCCAGCATCCCTTCCTATTATTAAACTTCTCTTCCACCTTTTTATATTTTGATTTTTCTATGAATTGACACAATGTTACTTAATTTTAAAAATATCAGTTTCTTTAAAAGCTGAAACAAACTGGCAAAAACATATTATTCTTATTTTAACAAAAAGTTGTCTTGTGATGTCATATGATTCCCCAATCTAAAATTATCTAGATGTAATCTTAGATATGCACTTTCCCCATACAGACCTGTGTATCTGCAAACCAGAGTCTTCCAGCATAAGACATTGCTGCTGGTGATTCTTGCCCTCTACAACCCTCATGGCCTTTAGGGGGACCCTCTGGCACCTCTTGAAAGGCCACCCATCTGTTAATTGACACTCCATGAGGACACACACATAAATACATTTCCCTTAATGTAAAATGTATGCTCAAAGGAAAATTTCTTCCTCTTGCCAATAACAAAAATTGCCTTATTTCTCTGCCGGTCTTTAATTAACTACTGAGCTTTGGAGTAAAACTGCAGTCTGTTTTCATGGTTCGAATGCTGCTTGTATGTTCTTTGGAAGCTGTTCTTGGCTGTTATTAATGCTTTCTGGTTATAAGCAAAGCTTGGTTTTGATTCTTGGAGTAGAAAGTTAATCACTTGCTTCAGATTAAATATACAAATAACAAAAGTAAAATCATATTCTTTAAAGCTGTTCCAAAGAAGAAAGTTCCTGAAAAACCTGAAGTTCCAGAAAAAGTGGAGCTTACACCTCTGAAAGGTATTTCACAGGCTGAAAAATACATACTTACGTGGTAGCCCTTTTCCTGACTCCTCGCTCTTTCTGCCTCCATTGAATGTTCTGTCTCTCTTTTTCAATCATCAGAGAGTAGTCCCATTCATTTCTTATATCTCTGTGGCTTTTATGGTCCTGGCTCATAAGTGTGGCTTCCTTTGTCTCCCATCCCTTTCATACATTGCATAGACATGGTCTATCTTCGTCTCATCTGCATATGTCTTCTTGCATTTTCCTAAACTTAAAAATATCAAATTTTACTGGTTAGCCAAAATTGATATCAAGAGACATGTGAGATTAAAATGCTGAGAGCTATTAGTAAACTGTTTTGACATTTCCCTGACATAAGCATTTTAGCCAATGTAATAAGCATTAAAAATAAGTCCTATCTTCCTTTTATATTATGAAGGTTATTTGTAGGGATTTCCTTAGGACTTTCATGTCAGTCTCTTCTCACTGGCTCTAAGGCATTCTCTGAGGTGTACAGAATTCACATTTCAGAAAAATTTCCTTATTGCTGTAGGTAATTTTTAAAATGTATTTTTCTGTAAACAGTATTTTCCCTAATAAGGTCTCATCTAAAATTAGACCCTAAAGAAAACTAAATGAATTATAAGAGTCTAGAAAACATCTATCAAAAATAAACTTAATTTTTCTAGTAGGTAGCAGTGTTCTGTTCAAGTAATCAACACATTCAGACCTAGAAATTAAGACTGTTTCTGGTCACTCTGAAATTTTGGGGAAAAAAGTCATCCATATAAATATACACTTCCTGATTTCATAAAGGGGAGATTACAAAATAATGTTATCATGGATATTGATCATAAACATCAAAATAGCACATAATCACACATAATGACTTTAAAAATAATAGCTACAATGGTGGGTTCTCAAATATCAATAAGATTTTTAAAATAAAATAATAATATAAAAAACGCACAGATATATTTTCACTATGTCCATTATATCAGTAAAGAAAATCAATATTATGCCTCCTCGCTTTACATTAATTAGATGCATGTGCTTCCTTCTGGGTTTGAGCAATAAAAATAGTTACTAAGAAGATTGGTACCTTTAAAATAGTATTGAAGGCCAACACAATTTATCCTGGATAAAATATGTAATGTTTAACTGTAAAATTTTTACTTAAAATATTTGGCATTAGAAAAAAGTGATTATTCAAAATGAAATACATATTTGCCTATTGCAGGTTTAAATTTTTGAAATAAGAGTTAAGCAATGTTATCTTTATCACATAAAAATATTTAATGAGTTGCAAATATCTTGTTTGAAGCCCTAAATAGGAAATTTTACAGAAATATCTAAAAATTCAGCTTTCTGACAGTGAGCAAATAGTTACATGATACAAATAAATACTGTTCTAAATTAGATTTTAATTGACATTAGTAGAGAGGAAAAAGGTTTAATAATCACTACATGTTCCTTTCTTTCACCATTCAAATCTGTGAGGGCCGTAATAGCAAAAGAGGCCGCTCTATAAAATAGCATCACCCACCATGCTCAGTATTCACTGTAGAGGAAATTAATTTTGAATTCCTTGCATTCCTTAATTTGAATGAAGAACATTTTCTTATTCATGAAAAATGAGCTTCCAACACCAGCTTTGAGATTTTATAATTCTATAATTTTAAATATTTTATCCAGTATTATCTCAAAAAGGAAATCTTAAGAAAGGATACTCTTTTTCTGTTCAGAAAGTGAGATATGGCCCTTCCCCAGCATCAAAGTCACAAATCGGAACCCTTGGCCACCGTCTGCCCTCAGTGGAGAAGACTGAATGATGGCACTAACACTTGCCAGTATCATTTTCATACATTTAGTGGTCGGGGAGGTAACATCATAAATTTGGACAATCTGCAGTTGCAGTTTGGGACAAAGATGCTGACCCTATAATTTGATTAAAGATTCATAAAGTCAGTACAGAGCAACATCCTCTACAAGCATTTAAAATGAATACATTTGCCTGCAGTTAATGGAGTTGAATTTCATCACAAGGCTGTATAGATATTTATACAGAGGAGATAACTTGAAATGTATCATTTAAACTTAAATTCTGTGGTATTTATATGCAGTGAAAATTGTTACTTAATGCACTACAGTTAACTAGTTTTAGGAGAGACATTTTTCTTGTTGAAATTCCGTTTTTATATAAATTCACTTCAAAATTTGAAATCATATTCTTTTAAGTGTCTGGAGGTGAAAAGAAAGTTCGCAAATTACTTCCTGAACGTAAACCTGAACCAAAGGAAGAAGTTGTTCTGAAAAGCGGTATAGTATTTTTCGACCATTCTGTCAGCGTTAAGTAATTTTAAAAATGAACTTGAAAGCTTACAAAATGTTTCTGTCCTTTGGTTTTCTTTGAATTGGTTTGCTATTTATCAAAATTTGTTTGTAGTTTCACTGAAAATTAAGAAAAATGTCATTTCCAGATCTTTTTTTTAAAAAAAGACAGAAATTTTGTGAGCATTCACAGTATTTTGAAATTTAAAATGTTAATAGGCATAACTAAGTTGATAATATTCTAAACTAACAACAACCATGACTGCCATTTTCCTAACCAAATTATGTAGTAAAGTACACTAAACCTATTGAATATCTTACATGAAACTACTTTAGCTTAAATTCAATATTCAGTTTTAAAGCATGACACAGGATCACCACAACTAATAAATAACATCCTTAAAAAACTGAACATTTCTTTCCGACTAATACAATATTAAAGAATGTGAAACAAGATAGTCAAATGAAGAATTAAGTTCTAACATTGTCTTCACATAGAATTCTGATTTTTAGGCTACCTTTCTTTAGATATCTCTGCTTAAGTAAACTTTCTACTTATTTACATACTCATTAAATCATTAACATTTAATTATTATTACAATTCGTTGCTATTCAAATTATTTATTTTGTGTTGGAGCTGTTTCTCCCACAGACTTGTCTCAGAATATACCCTCTATCAAGACAGAAACAAAGTAACTTTGAGTGCTATTATAATTAACGTAACAACCTTTGATTCAAAAAAAAAAGAAAAAACTTTTAGTGTAAATGCTTACTTTCCAGAGTGCTAGGTAGCATGCTTTTTTTCATTTTCCTTGCTTTGTACATTATTTGCATTTGTCAAGCTTATTCAACATCTTCATTAGTTTGTCTTGGTTTACATATAAACCTTTTTGTCTTTAAAGTTCTAAGAAAAAGACCTGAAGAAGAAGAGCCTAAAGTAGAACCTAAAAAACTAGAAAAAGTTAAAAAACCTGCAGGTAGGAATCTCAGTGACAATTTATAAGAATATCTTTTAACAAAATGGACATTTAACAAAAGGTTTATCTTGTAAACATAAATGAAGTTAGATGTAAACATGGCTTCATATTTCATCTGTGATGTAGTCTTTGTTTTCCATTGTCTGCTTTCTGTTTAAATAGTTTTATAGTAATTCCCAAATCCATTCATGTATTTCCCTGCACTTCATTCTTATCATTCCTTTGCAACTTAAGTTCCTCCAGTAGAAATGACTGAAATAATCAAGTGGCTATTCATGGGAGGTTGTCAGCAAAGGTTTCATAATCTGGGAGCTTTTAAATGGATTGGCTTTTATCATTAGCCTCTTCTCAAAGGGTGTAATTATTGGGAACTATTATAGAAGTGATTTAGAAGGAGAGAGCTATGGGGAGTGGAAGACAAGTTGATGGAATAAAAGGAAGAAAAATAAATGAAAGCAGAGTCAAGAAAATAAAATAGAAATTGATAAACTATAAGGTTTTTTAAAAAACCATCAATAGAGTTTTTGAAAAATAAATTGATATTTCAGATGAGTTGCTCCCTAAATATTCAAATATTAACACTAAAAAAAAATCTTATTATCTTAAAGTACCAGAACCACCACCTCCAAAACCTGTTGAAGAGGTTGAAGTACCTACTGTTACAAAAAGAGAAAGGAAGATTCCTGAACCAACAAAAGGTACAAATCTACTGGCATTCTTAGTTGTCTCTAAAAATGCAAATATGTATCATTTAAAATATTGTTACACTGACATAAAGATTTGAACACATGACCTTAATCTGTTCATCACATATGGCTTAATTTTCTTTACCATCTCACTCTCCTATGCAATTGGCTAATGATTACCCAGTTGCAAAATAAGTTACCAGAAAAAAAAATTGTATTTATGGGCAATGAGATAAATAACAACATTAAAACCAAGAACATTGCCTTACTATATTTTCCAAATATTTTGTTTAAAATGAAAACTAATCAAATACTTGATTTGATAATTATATGTATATAAATTCTAATATCTTCCAAGATATGTGGGCTTAATTTTGGTTTTGACTTTGTGAAAAACTTCAAAAATCCTGTAATAATCTGCCCTCTACTCTGAATTATTTCAGTGCCTGAAATCAAGCCAGCAATACCTCTCCCTGGACCTGAACCGAAACCAAAGCCTGAAGCAGGTGAGCAAGCTTATCCTCAATGTCAACAGCATATTCCTTCTTGATTCACACACATAACATGTACTTAATAAAAGATAGTAGGTGAAAGTCAGTATGTATCAAATGATTTCTAATGTCTCAATATGCTTAATATACTATTCTCTTAAAAACTAGTTATTCAAAGATTTCAAAATTATATCAGAAGAGGCAAATAAGCCACCAAATAAGCTTTTAGGAAGTGACAAATTGATACATTAATGCAATGGACATCTCTCTACAGAAGTGAAAACAATCAAACCACCTCCTGTGGAACCTGAACCAACCCCCATCGCTGCCCCAGTAACAGTGCCGGTGGTTGGAAAGAAAGCAGGTATTTATCTTGTAGCTTTCTTTTTGCTAGTTTGTTTTGGTGACTTAATAAAAGTATTCACACTTGATTAAAATTCAAGCCCTGTTTATGTTGCAACATAGGTATCATTTCAACTTTAGAGGTTTATGATAAGTTTCTAGCCTTTCTTCATCTAGTATCTTTTATCCACCTTGTCTCCTGCCCAGTGGGTGAATATTGTGCCTTAATTGGAATGTACATTCCCGGGTTGTGCCATTTCTTTCATATGCTTTGGAGATTAAGTAATGAATATGTTTGGGGCTGATAAAAACTAAGGAGACAGGCAGAGACCCTATAAGGGTATACATATAAGAATCCCATGAAGCTTCAAATTTTCCTTATACCCTATTGGAACTATTTCTCTTTTTTAAAAAAGTCTGTATATTGGGATAATGTAAAAGTTCTGGAAATGGATAGTGTTGATGGTTGTACAACATTGTGACTGTATTTCATGCAACTGAATTGTATACTTAAAAATGGCTAAAATAGTAAATTTTATGTTAGGTATATTTCACCACGAAAAAAAAGAAAAAGAAAAAAGAGACTCCATATTTCAGTCTTTTAATCTGTATAAGGAATTAGATCAATAATAATTTTCTTAAATGTTCTAACTTAATGGTATAGATATCTCAAGTCCAAACTTAAAGCACCTATTAGTTGTATATGAATTATTTAGTATAGTTCATCATTTAAGTGATAATTTGAGACATAATTGATCAAAACTAATTTGATATGTAATTGATAGTCATTGATAAACACACATGCTATTTGCCCTCTGGCTCACTATCTGGCTGACAAGATCATTCATATCCCAAACCTCAGCATCATGAAATATATCCACATAACAAAATTGCACATGCATCCCATGAGTTTAAAATAAAAGTTGAAATTATTTTTTAAAAAAAGAAAAAAATAACAAAACCAAAAATAAAACAAAGTAAATTTAAAGTGGGGTGTGGGGGGAATGCATATATTGATAATTTTCTAAGATGTGAAGAATCTAAGATATTCAATGTAATGCCTTGACAATTTGTTCCTATGGAAAAATGATCATCTCCACTGATAAAGCACAAAATAAAAAATTCAGGGTGAATAAAAAAAAAAGAACTATTTGTTACATTCCACAATGAGATGTGCATAGCCCCCGGGAATAACATTTAGAAATATCCATAATAGCTTGACAGAGAGATTTTTGAATTTAATTTTCTGAATCTAATAAAAATTGATTATATCTTTAATAAATCAATAAATAAAATTATTCAGAAAAATTATATTATTTTAGATTATTCATTCAATAATTATATAGTCATTTTATATTTGTTTATATATTTTTATATAAATTATTTAGAAATTTTTTTATTTAAAATTATCTCAAAATATTTGGAGTTTACCATGTTTAATGACATGAAAAAATATACTATATTCTTTTGACTGTAGTTTAATTTTTAATATTTGTTATATTTTGTCACTGATGTTTATGATTTGGGCATTACTCTTTTAAACTTTTATAATGTCAATGTAGTACTTTTATTATTCAGAAAAAGGTGATGAATTGCTCTTGGCTAATTAAGTATGTATAAAAATAAAGCTATTCTCAGTTATCCTGGGGGCTGAGGCTAGCAAACTCGTTCCACAGTTTTTACTGTCCTGTATTAATAATGGAATCAAACTCTAAATGTCAGAACTCTCTTGCTTCTGCTTTACTTCATTGTCTAAGGGAAATCTTCAAAGAAACTCATGCATGTATGGTACGTGGACTCTTTTTCTTTAGTCTTCCCTGGATTTGTTTGTCTGCCCAATTTAGACATAAAAAGAAAGTCTTTTGGTAACTTCTCGGCCATTTCCCTTTTCCCTACACTGATTTCTTATTGACAAAACCTCATTTCCTTGGCTCACATAATCAGGACATACATAAACATATAAAATATTTTGCATAGTTAGGCAGGAGCAAAACTTTTCCTCACAAGGCAACAGTAAGCCTTCCAAAAATGGGAAGAGAATAAGGCACTTGCTGAAAGAATCTGTTAATCCTAAATATGTTGGCAATTTAGCTTGAGCTCTGCAATCTCAGAATATGCCTTCCTGGAAATATGATTATGCATAGAAGTCATATAAATGAAACCAATTTCTCTTTATGCATTAATATTTATAATGGAGCATGACTCACCCTCCGTGGTTTACTATTAAACATGAAATAAGTCCGAAAAGTGTTTAAATGCTGAGTTTTATTTTTATTTCAGAAGCCAAAGCACCTAAGGAAGAGGCTGCCAAGCCAAAAGGTCCTATCAAAGGTGAGACTCGTTTTTCTAGTACTTGTATTGTAACCTTCCACTCTGAATTTCCAAAGTTCATATTCAAGGGGGAAAAAATTACAAAATTTATAACAATTTGTATTTTTTCTAATTGATTCTACTAAAACTAGCATGTTTTCTGATATTTCAAATAATACACTTTTAGTATTATGCAAGGAGGTAAAAAAATATATATATATTACATATATATATATATATACCAACTATGTTTAAGCATAGGGAATCCTGTAAGTTCTTAGCTTCACTTTTCATATGCATATTTATACATGGCAGATAAAATAATCAGACATTAATCTGGCTATTTTATACTTCATATTAAAACTTGAGAAAAGGAGCATTTATGATTCATGGATTCCTTATACCATCTCATTTTCTTGTCTGAAACAAGGCAGTATAAATTCAATTGACCTTTCAATTGCCTTGTCTGGGTGGTTTTATCCAGCAGGCAGCCAAGTATGAATTTTCTGACTCCTATGGAGATGCCAAATCAACTTTTTATTTTACTTTGAATTAGGTGTAGCCAAAAAGACTCCTTCACCAATAGAAGCCGAAAGGAGGAAATTAAGGCCAGGAAGTGGTGGAGAGAAACCTCCTGATGAAGCCCCATTCACCTACCAGCTAAAGGCTGTGCCATTGAAGTTTGTGAAAGAAATCAAAGACATCGTCTTGACTGAATCAGAGTTCGTTGGCTCTTCAGCAATCTTTGAATGTTTGGTCTCCCCCTCCACTGCAATTACAACCTGGATGAAAGATGGTAGCAATATCCGTGAGAGCCCCAAGCACAGGTTTATTGCAGATGGTAAAGACAGAAAGCTGCACATCATTGACGTTCAGCTTTCCGATGCTGGTGAATACACCTGTGTTTTACGTTTGGGAAACAAAGAAAAGACCTCCACGGCTAAACTTGTTGTAGAAGGTAATTTCCAGTCTTCTGAACATAATCTATATTAAACTTCAATGTAACAAACCTTAGTAGCAACTTGCATTGTAGTTTTACAAAACCTCTTATTTCCAAGTTTTATTTCATTGAAAATATTGTATTTATTGAAATATATACTGAAATTCTTCACAGAACTTCCTGTGCGTTTTGTAAAAACACTGGAAGAGGAAGTCACAGTGGTCAAAGGACAGCCATTGTACTTGAGCTGCGAGTTAAACAAAGAGCGTGATGTTGTCTGGAGGAAGGATGGCAAGATTGTGGTGGAGAAACCTGGCCGAATTGTGCCGGGCGTCATTGGCTTGATGCGGGCCCTGACCATCAACGATGCAGATGACACAGATGCTGGAACATACACAGTTACTGTGGAAAACGCCAACAACCTGGAGTGTTCATCTTGCGTAAAAGTAGTAGGTTAGTACTTTCCTGGAAGATTTTTTCAGCTTATTACCACACTAAGGAAATGGAAGAAAGGACTTCGTTTCCCAGTATTACGATATCAGAAATCTTGTACCTAAAAGGGGAATAACAATATATCCTATAGTGGATTAATTATGCCCAATTTTGTGAAATTTTTCCTATTTCTGAAATTTACTAAGGAAGCTATGTATATTACTTGTTCAGATCTTAATCATTTTTCCTGATTTTATTTTCATATAGAAGTCATTAGAGATTGGCTGGTGAAACCTATACGAGACCAGCATGTGAAACCCAAGGGGACAGCTATTTTTGCCTGTGATATAGCAAAAGATACTCCAAACATTAAGTGGTTCAAAGGATATGATGAAATCCCTGCAGAACCAAATGATAAGACTGAAATACTGAGAGATGGAAATCATCTATACCTCAAAATTAAGAATGCTATGCCAGAAGATATTGATGAATATGCAGTGGAAATTGAAGGAAAAAGATACCCTGCAAAGCTGACACTTGGAGGTATGAAAATCCTACCTTTTATTCGAAATATAAGTTTTGTATATGTGTAAAGCCAAATAACACACCAAAACACATAAAAGCAAAGCATTGTTGGATTGTCTAAAGCATTATGTTATTTCATCCCTGACCAATACAGAGCGTGAAGTTGAACTGCTTAAACCAATAGAGGACGTTACCATCTATGAGAAAGAAAGTGCAAGCTTTGATGCAGAAATCTCAGAGGCAGACATTCCTGGACAATGGAAACTGAAAGGAGAACTTCTAAGGCCCTCACCTGTGAGTAATTTCACATTTTAAATTGTTAGTCATATAAAATAACCACATCCTATATTCAATATCTACTTCCCAGATTCAGGTTCCTTTAATAATAATGGAGTCTTCTAAAGTCTCCAAGAAGGAAAGAAATTTTACATATCATTTGGGGACAACTTGAACAATTTTTGTACAATGTTATGACAGGGAATTCTCTGCTTACTTTTATTAGTAGTAATTTTTAAAACTCTATAGAAATCTGTATCTGAAACATTTCTCCTATGGGGAATTTATCTCTTTCAAATGGTTACTAAAACTATTGTTTTTCAGACTTGTGAAATCAAAGCAGAAGGTGGAAAACGCTTCTTAACTTTGCACAAAGTCAAACTGGACCAAGCTGGTGAAGTCCTCTACCAGGCCCTGAATGCAATTACAACTGCCATTTTGACAGTAAAAGGTATGGGGCTTTTAGAATTCAGGGAGGGGCCTCAACTTCATTTCACATCCCTGTGCATTCTGAAAAGCCTCATTCTTAATGTCTGATTTTCAGAAATCGAACTTGACTTTGCTGTGCCCCTGAAGGATGTCACTGTTCCAGAAAGGCGACAGGCTCGATTCGAATGTGTCCTCACCCGAGAGGCAAATGTTATATGGTCCAAAGGACCCGATATAATCAAGTCATCTGACAAATTCGATATCATTGCTGATGGAAAGAAACATATTCTTGTTATTAATGATTCTCAATTTGATGATGAAGGGGTCTATACTGCTGAGGTAGAGGGCAAGAAGACCTCAGCTCGGTTATTTGTCACAGGTAAGAGAGCTAATGAGATCTGTGACATCCCATAAAAGCATGCAAATATATGACTTTAAAGATAGGACACCAAGTTCTAAAAGCTGTGATAATCAGCATCACTAATTAACTTTCACAGTGTTACCAAAACAACCCCCTGAATTTTTTTTTAGTGGCACTCTATTTGGAAAGATGAATAAATAAGTGTCATGTGAAATGGGTCCCTTTTACTCAGACAGATTAGAATGGAATGTTTCTGAAGGTGAATTGTGTTTCTGAGGCATTATCTATGCTTGCATTTCAGGTATAAGACTGAAATTCATGTCGCCTCTTGAAGATCAGACCGTAAAAGAAGGTGAAACAGCAACTTTTGTATGTGAACTTTCTCATGAAAAAATGCATGTAGTCTGGTTCAAAAATGATGTCAAACTCCACACAAGCAGAACAGTACTCATCTCTTCTGAGGGCAAGACTCACAAATTGGAAATGAAAGAAGTGACACTGGATGATATATCTCAGATAAAAGCTCAAGTCAAGGATCTGAGCTCCACAGCACAGCTGAAGGTCTTAGGTAAATGTAACCAACTATAACCAGAGAGCCAGTTTCTGAATCATGGGAGTGGGGAGTAATAAAATATTTTGCAACCTTTTACTCTTTAATAAACTTTAGTTTTCACATTCTTCTAATTTGATGCTAAATGTTATTTACAGAGGCTGATCCCTACTTCACTGTGAAATTACATGACAAAACTGCAGTGGAGAAGGATGAGATTATTTTGAAGTGTGAATTGAGCAAGGATGTACCAGTGAAATGGTTCAAAGATGGTGAAGAGATTGTCCCTTCACCCAAATATTCTATCAAGGCAGATGGCCTGCGCCGCATTTTAAAAATCAAAAAGGCAGAACTTAAAGATAAAGGCGAATATGTGTGTGACTGTGGCACAGACAAGACCAAGGCAAATGTTACTGTTGAGGGTGAGTTGCTCGACAATGTAAAATTTACCGTATCTGAATCTGTAGTTTATTAGTTCGGTCATGCTAACAAAACTGTATCATTTCAGCTCGACTAATAAAAGTGGAAAAGCCTCTGTATGGAGTAGAGGTGTTTGTTGGTGAAACAGCCCGCTTTGAAATTGAACTTTCTGAACCTGATGTTCACGGCCAGTGGAAGCTGAAAGGAGAGCCTTTGACAGCTTCCCCTGTAAGTCAAGATTAGCTAATCATATAGGAGAGGGGTTCCTTGGTTGTATAGGGTGAAAAAAGGCATAAAATATCTTGATGATTTGTAGGAATAACTATGTAAATGATGTTTTTTCTTTCCTTCTAATCCTCACTCCAAACAGGACTGTGAAATCATTGAGGATGGGAAGAAGCATATTCTGATCCTTCATAACTGTCAGCTGGGTATGACAGGAGAGGTTTCCTTCCAGGCTGCTAATGCCAAATCTGCAGCTAATCTGAAAGTGAAAGGTATGCTCTACTTGTCGGTCACATTTTTGTATTTTCTCTGCAAGACTTCCTGATACACCCCTGCATTGATCAAGGGTCCTCAATGGAAACATATTCTGACTTCATCCACTGTCCACTTCTTTCAGAATTGCCTCTTATCTTCATCACACCTCTCAGTGATGTTAAAGTCTTCGAGAAAGATGAGGCTAAGTTTGAGTGTGAAGTATCCAGGGAACCCAAAACATTCCGTTGGCTAAAAGGAACCCAGGAAATCACAGGTGATGACAGAATTGAGCTTATAAAGGATGGCACTAAGCATTCAATGGTGATCAAGTCAGCTGCTTTTGAAGATGAAGCAAAATACATGTTTGAAGCTGAAGATAAGCACACAAGTGGCAAACTGATCATTGAAGGTAAATAGTTTTATCAAATAGTCCACCCCAAAATCATTTTTTTGCCTTTACTTTTATATTTCTTCTTTAAAGTGCTTCAATTAATAAGTTCTTTTTTTTTTTTTTTTCTTGATAGGAATCCGGCTTAAATTTCTCACTCCTCTCAAGGATGTAACTGCCAAAGAGAAGGAAAGTGCTGTGTTTACTGTGGAGTTATCTCATGATAACATCCGAGTTAAATGGTTCAAGAATGACCAGCGCCTACACACCACCAGGTCGGTCTCAATGCAAGACGAAGGGAAAACTCATTCAATCACATTCAAAGACCTGTCTATTGATGATACCTCTCAAATTAGAGTAGAAGCTATGGGGATGAGTTCAGAAGCTAAACTCACTGTGCTTGGTAAGTGCTTTTTAAATTTTAATTTTATTGCATTAAATTCAGCAGAAATTTGTGGAGTATCTATTCTATAAAATAGTCTTCTAAGTGTTATATTGCATGAAAGCAGCCCAACTCCTTATGAAGGTATCATATATGTAATCAGGCTTATTTCTAAAACATTTTACCTTCATTACTGTAAATTAATGAAGATTCTAGCTTATGCCCACAAAATAGCCAGTTAAAAGCAAACTTAAAATTTTTCATTAATTATTGAGCCCTGTCATGTTTAAAACAGGAATATATAAATACTTTCTATCTCTTCATTTTATCAAAATTATTTCAGAGGAATGTTTTTCAAGTTTCCCATAAGAGAAGATATTACATAACCTACATTAACGAGCCTCATTTTCTTGGCCACCTAATATCAACAAGATTAAACATGAAGGCTAACATATATAGACATGATTAAAGGCAAACTATTAATTGATTAAGAAAAACTAACAATGTGAACCTGAAAGCTTAAAAGTAAACTAGACATAATAGAGTTGCTAAGAAATTAGAAATTTATCCAAATAATGGAGGAATACAAAATTGTATTTGAAGCTAAATTTCAGTCTTTTTGGCTACTGTTAACAAAATGTTTCAAAATTCAATATGGATGGATTAGATCTTGATAAATCCCATGCACTGATTCCCTTTCTAATATTTAGAGAACTTTTGAACATAAACAGGTTAAATGATTGAACACTTGACACAATTTAAAAATATACTCAGAACTCTGTGAATTGTCTCTTAAACTTTCCAAGAGATTGTCATTTCCCTAAGGTGATTAATAAAACTTTTTCACTTACACTTTACTTGCAGAGGGAGACCCGTATTTTACAGGAAAACTTCAAGATTATACTGGTGTAGAGAAAGATGAAGTTATTCTACAGTGTGAAATTAGCAAAGCAGATGCACCAGTGAAATGGTTTAAGGATGGGAAGGAAATAAAGCCATCCAAAAATGCTGTTATTAAGGCAGATGGCAAGAAACGCATGCTAATCCTAAAGAAAGCCTTGAAATCGGATATTGGACAGTACATCTGTGACTGTGGGACAGATAAGACCTCAGGAAAACTTGACATTGAGGGTAAGGAAATTTCCATGAGTTTCACTCTTGAAGCATTGGGGTTATTTGTGCCAGAGGCTAATGACCCATGCTGGCCCTTCACTTTTCCAGATCGGGAAATTAAACTGGTGCGACCCCTGCACAGTGTGGAGGTGATGGAGACTGAGACGGCCCGCTTTGAAACCGAAATCTCTGAAGATGATATCCACGCCAACTGGAAACTCAAGGGAGAGGCCCTACTCCAAACACCTGTAAGGCTATTTCTGAACTTGTCAACACCTAAACGAGCTGTGTGAATTAGAAAAGGACAGGTGAAAGTCAGAGTGCATGCAGGACATTTAAAACATGATAGTTTCTCTATCAGACCCTAAGCCAAAGAGAGATGTCAGGGTCTATGAATGGGCTCAGACTGGCACACTTGCATTACTTTTGATCCAGCAGAGTGGGTATAAGGTTGTAGATACTCTGTGATGCTGCTAGTTGGCTCAGAATTATACAGCTAAAATAAATGTGGCTTTCCTCTTAGTACTTGTAAGCTTTACTTCCTAAAAAAGAGCTCAAAGTTATATAAAGTTTCACTACCATTTATTTGTTGCATTCCTTTAATTAAGATATTCTATCCTTAGAAAAAAAATTCAAAGAAAATTATTTTCTATGAAAGTTTTTCTATTTTGTTGGTACAGGATTGTGAAATTAAGGAAGAAGGCAAAATACACTCCCTTGTTTTGCACAACTGTCGCCTGGACCAGACTGGTGGAGTGGATTTCCAAGCTGCCAATGTTAAATCTAGTGCTCACCTCCGAGTTAAGCGTAAGTATTGTATGTTTTTGAGGAAAATTAAATAAACACTTTTTCAGAAAATGAATGTGAGAGAAATTAATTGGAATTATTTTATTAGTTAGAAAATATTGTTAAAACACAAAAACTGGCTCTCTTTGCCACTTTGACATTCCAATACAGAAGTGGTTCAAATTGTAAAATTTTGGAAATTTTGTTGACCTTGCCATTTGAACAAAAGAAAATTTAGCAAATCAGATTTTCCTGCTCTGTAGTCCTCTCATTGAAAGTAGATACACATACAATAAGAATCTAACTCAGAACCCTTAAAGACCACTTCCCTCAAGTGACTGTGCAACTAGAGCACCAGAAAGACAAACTTTGCTGTGTGAGCATGTCAGATTCAAGAAAGAACGTGGAGAGCATTAGGCTAACATTTCTGGAAGGTGCAAAGTGTTTGATGGATAGGGACAGCCTCTGATTGAGGGCCCCTTGTCCTCTCCCAATCAGAGTCTTAGTTATTTTGGAAGTCACATACCTTATGTAGCAAGAAGAACTTGACGCCTGGCAGAGAGACAGATGCGGCAGAGATTTCTCGCTGACCTTGTACGTCAGAACGAAAGGGCCCCTACATATACTCGCTCTCCGGCTACCAGCTCTCCCCTTCTCAGCACCATAAGGCCACGTTCACATTGGAGTTAAAATAGTGGCCAGTCCTGTGGCTTCCTGAAGAAAGCAACCATGAAGGTTCATATCTAAGTCTCTATTTATTCTTTTGGGATTACAAAATGAGTAATGCAAAGCTGTTTCTTCCCTCTCGAAAAGCACGAGTAATTGGTCTTCTGAGGCCTTTAAAGGATGTCACCGTGACTGCAGGGGAAACAGCCACCTTCGACTGCGAGCTCTCCTATGAGGATATCCCCGTAGAATGGTATCTCAAAGGGAAGAAACTAGAGCCCAGCGATAAGGTAAAAAGCAGGCATGCCTTGTCTTTCCCATTCTTTTTCTGGAGTTCTTCCACCTTCACTTGTATGTTCCTTATTCTTTGCTCTTTCTAATGTCTCTTCCTCTGCCTTTGCCTTTCTCTTTCCACCTTTAGCCTGATTTCTGCTGAAACTGTAAAGCCGATGTTTCCATTTTTTATTAGGTTTAACCTGATATTTTTATTAAAATAGAAATAAATTTAAAGTATGATCATGTTTTAGTTTTTTGGAGAAAAGGCAAGACTCATTGACTATCAATGGTAGTTTGTTTGATTACCCAGAAGACAGGAAGGATCAAAAAGGCTTTCTGACTGCATGCTCTGCAACCATGGTGCACATTAAGTTTTAAGATTAATGCTCTCCATCCTATCTAGTGTTCTGCATATAAGGGGATTAAGAGGAGAAGATTGAAATTCCATTTCAGGCAGTTGATCAAGTAGTTGAGATAACTTCTGGGCAGATTTTCTCTTCAAGCATTTCTCCAAAGCTATTTTTAACCTTCAAGTGCGTTGGGCTGTGCGATATCTGGAATGCAAGTGGGCTATTTAAAGTGCAACTGATGGTACTGACAAGAAAGAAGGGCTCTGTGGTTATCCACATATGTGAATGAAATATTTTTTTAAAGCTTTGGGAAAGAACTAGCTCCTGCTGTTAACTTTTACTGACATTCTTTATGCCCAAGATTTTACCCATAAGTAAAAACTAAGGGATTATTCAGATAGGCCCACAATACACTTTGCCTAAATTGATCTGTATGTTTTGTTCCCAGAAACAACATATGTCTTTAAATTATCTTGACAATCCATCATTAATTTTGAATTCTTAAAATAAAATATATGGAATATGTCCAGCCTGGGTTGGAAATAAAGCACAAGAGAGTAAATTGTTCTATGACATTTTCCCCCAATATTTCAGAAATAATATTAAATGTGTTATAAAGATCTCAACAAAAATCAAACTTTGAAGACTTAAAGGAATATAATTAAAAAGTGATTCAGTTTAACAAAAAGCCACATAGTTGACTGAAGTATTTGAAAGCAATGCCTTCAAGTAACTGCTCTGAAACAAACAAATAAACAACAACAACAAAAAACTAGTGTTCCACTACAGTGATTACAGGGTAATTCACTAACAGTTATCTGATAGGTAACACCTGACTGTTATACAGATAAGGAGATCTTCTTGGTCTCCTTTTCCACTGACCAGAAAAAGCAGCAGTACATTCCATTTGTAGCATGAGAATTAAGTTACATATGAGAAAACCTTCCTTACAATGAGGTCTTCTAAATATTGAACTGAGGGAGGCACCTCTACCTTCAAGCTTATTGTTTGAAAATATATATTTTTCCTATCATGCATGATTTAATTAACTTCATGTCTAAAGGCAGATAATAGGTTGACTTTTCAAGATTCTTTCTAGATCTGTAAATTCATGATTTATATATAGAAACACTGCTTAAGGACAAATATTATTTTTTCATTACCAAATATCTTTTTGTCACATTAAGAGCTTCTTATTAAAAGATCAGTCTCAGTTCTAATACAAAAACTGCACTATTTTAATTCAAATGTAGACTCCTAAAAATCTTATTCACATTTTTTTTTAATTCTTATTGTAACTAACATTTTTTCTAGGGTTAGAAAGGATCAGTTTACGATAATTCTATAGGGCCCGTTTACATCTCTTTCGGCATAGGAATTTTAATCCTTTACTCTAGGCACCCGAAATACTTTAGCCTTTTGTGAACTTGCTCTTGCATTACTTAAATGTCTCTTTTCAAAAAGAGCTTAAATATAAACTTTGAAGTAATAAAATCATTTTATTACATTTGGCAGATTTTGTTTAAATTAAGTCTATCAGAACAAACTTGCTCTTGTCAATGTAATTCCAACCTTTAATATTCACTTTTTGTAAAAATTTTAGCCTTCAAAACTGCAATAATCAAACAAGCAAAAACAAGCTATAGGAATAGGAAATATGAAGAGAAACTTGTAGACATGAGTTGTTTGCATTTTTTCTTCATTGTTGTAGTTGTTTTTGGCTGTCAGTTTAAGAAAGGACTGCCAAGTTCCAAATGGCATTTGATAATTTTAAAGTTAAATTTTAAATTTGAGAAGTTTAAACATAAAACTTTAATAGTTTTGTCACAGTCATAAGCCTACCGTATTATAGTAATATGCTTCCATTTTAAATATTTTTTTTAAATCTCTAACATTATTCCTACAATCTACTGCAAAATCTTCAACATTCATTTCATTGATTTATTTTTATAAGGTACCCCAGTTTTCCTTTTTTCTTTCTTTTAACATAGTGGGAGTAGATTGTGTACAAGCTGTTTATTGAGACATACTGCATTCTGAGCAGTGTCCTAGAGTAGCTACAGTGGAACTCAGATGATAAAGCAACATAATATTAATAGATAAAACATATCTGTGGGTGGGTTAGAAACTGAGACACCTTTTCAAATAGCCAAAAGTTGCATGTCAAAATTTATATTGAAATGTTATTAAAAAACAAATTTTCCCCATTTCAGCCCCATGCCCTTGGATAAGTAGCTCTGTTCCAAGGACATATTTAATTACCCTCTCCTAGCTGTTATTTTTCCTTATTATGTTTTTCGCTCACCCTCAATTATTAAGATAATTATGTGACTAACCATGCCCAGTTCTTAAAGAAGACACTTTCAGATGAAACCTTATTTCTGATTCTTTTCTTTACACCAGCATAATAAATAGTTCCACTGGTGAAAACCTTTACATTATTTTTAACTCTAAGTAAACTCTTAAGCAGTGCAAAATCAGTCTGGATGACAGGGCGCAGCTTCTTAGGAATTTTATATCATAGAACTGGAAGAACCCCCACATCTCTTATCTTTACTGTCAGAATGACCCTATCTGTCATACCATTGACATCTGATTTTCCCATTCCTGATGCTTAGACACATGAAAAGGGAAGAAGAGTCCAACCTTCATTTGCAGTTTTGAACAACATTAATAGGTTGTACCAATTATTTTAATCACAGGTTTAATTGGTTTGCAAAATAAGTTTAACTGCTAAAATAAATGGGAAGAAGAGTTATAGCTTGTTGTTGCATGGCGAACACCTTACATACAGAATATAAGGTTTACTTTTAGCTTGCCATAGCCGATATTTTTCTTTCATCCTTTCATGATTTCGCTTTTCTAAGTTCTTCCTTTATGTATATATAAGCCCAGTAGCAGAATGGGGGCACACATATATATACACATATATATATGTGCCATATATCTACGCATATGTAAAAAAGACCACAAATGTAAACAGAAATCGGCCTGGGCAATTTCAACGTGAAAGGCCACCTAGCAGTTATAAAAGGTAACTATGAAAGCCTAAATTTTCTTAAAAGATCCGAAACTATTGGTTGGAATTATTTTTGAATGCATATGTGCTAAACATATGATTATAAAACAACTTGGAAAGCTCTATTTCCATTTATTTTTATCTAAATGAATTAAATGCACCCATATACTAGATTGCTATTTCATATATTCTTTTTTTTAAAACAACTAGGTGGTCACACGTTCAGAAGGAAAAGTTCATACACTTACTCTGAGGGATGTAAAGTTAGAAGATGCTGGGGAAGTCCAACTAACAGCAAAAGATTTCAAAACTCACGCCAACCTCTTTGTGAAAGGTAATTACAAGGCTTATTTTAAAAACATGTATAAGGCAGAGGCTCATAAATAATGCCAACTCTCAATTATCTTTATATGATGAGTACTATAGATGTTTAAAATCAACCAAATAATCAAAAGTCTAATTTTACTTTTTAGCATAACAAAATACTTCACAGGCTATCTTTTTAAAGAGTCAAAATTGACTAGCATAGGTTTTACTTCCTCCTTCCATCTCTATTGTTTTTCTTGCACATCCTAGATTTCCAAAAGCCAGCTGGAGGAAGAATTATTATCAAGCTAGGTATCCATCACTTTATTAACCAAGAGTTGGCTGTTATTTCCTTAATGTTTCCTAGTTTTTAAAAATGATTTTCCTCTTGTCTGTACAAATAATGATAAAATATCATTATTAGAGGAAAACGTCTGAGTGTAATCAAAACTTGAAAATAAAACTTAGGACAGAACAAAGCTCTGGAGATGGCAGGGAAAGTTGAGATGGTACCAAAACTCTTGGAGAAGGAAAGCAGTACCTTGGCTAATGAGTATGATTCTTTCAGAACCCCCAGTTGAATTCACTAAGCCTCTTGAGGACCAGACGGTCGAAGAGGGAGCCACTGCAGTGCTGGAGTGTGAAGTCTCCAGAGAAAATGCTAAGGTGAAATGGTTCAAAAATGGGACAGAAATCCTCAAAAGCAAGAAGTATGAAATTGTTGCTGATGGCAGGGTCAGAAAACTTATTATACACGGCTGTACCCCAGAGGATATTAAAACATACACTTGTGATGCTAAGGATTTTAAGACTTCCTGTAACCTGAATGTCGTGCGTAAGTATTCTTCTTACAAAGGACTTGTCATTTGCAATTCTTTGATAACAACAAAAACAAAACAACACAACACTTTTTGCATGCCCTTCTTGGCCTAACTGCATTTCTTGGCAACTTCTAGTATTGACACTGACCTAACCTGATCCTTTATGTGTTTAAAGAAAAAAAGAAAAGAAAAGTCTTATTCTATGTCTGGTCTGATTAATGATGGAGCAATCACTTTTCCCTATGCTTCTTTTCTCTCACTGAGTAGTGAGTAGATGTGCTCTTTGTCTACATGGGGTCAGTCTACTGTATGGATATCCTGATATGGATGAGGAGAAACTGAATTTTAAAGATAAGTAGGGAGTTCTAATTTTAAAAACAAAGTAAAAGTGATTTCCATGTGGAAGGAAAATGAATTTTCAGGTGTGGGGAACAACTAGAAAATGAGCATGAAATTTCAGTCTGAATAGGAGCATAACAGAGATCTGCTGTAATATGACAAAGCCTAGTCACATGATTCAATCTCTGAGAATAAGAATGGATAAGAAGATAGAGTAAGGCCCTGGATCCTTTGAGTCCTGGACTCTGCATGAAGAGAACTCTAATGGTTTTTAACATTACTTCTTCCTCTGGTGAAAAATGTAATGTCTTTTTTCAAAATGCCACATGCTAGCTTATTTGTTTCATTCATTCCTTTGTCCAGTGATGACATTTTTCTGCGTACTTTTGTGAAATATTTGTTTGTTTGGTTTGGTTGCTTCCCATCTGTCAACAGCTACAACCTAGTGACTCTGTGCTTCATGCATCTTGTACCATGTTTTTCTTACCACTTTGTGGTTGCTCTGCTCAAGCTTATGTCAAAGTAGCTTGTTGGGTCTCCTTCTTCCCCTCGACATCTACCTTCATTCCAGAAGGCTCAGCTGCAAGAGGCGTATCTTCAAACCTATTAGCCAGCATTTGTCTCAGAATCTTATTGCTCAAGAATGGTCATCTTGGGAAGGACTCACAAGGAGCTCTGAAAGAAGGAAGGACAAGGGGGCAGCTCCCTAATTCTATACACCAGCTGAATTAATTCTAGAGATGAATGAAATAACAGATGTAAAATCCTAATCACCCTCCCATACAAAACACATTGCTTTATTGCACTAATAGATGCTATGCCTGACTTATATGTGACGTCTTCAAAGCTGATTTTTTTAAAAAGCTGAATATATGTTTCAATCACAGCCTCATGCCTCTTAGCCATACACAAGGCTGGCCGTAGTGCTTCACGTGTTTTATCTTTGAATTCTGCTAATTTCTCAAAGATTGTGCTGGGTGCCTTAAAGAAGACAATGTTTCTTTGCCACTGGTGCCTGCTGTTTCCTTTGACGTTATCTTTCAAGTCTGGTGCAGTACAAATGAAGATTTTTCCTCCAGCTATTATTCAAAAGAACTGAGATGGCTCCCTAGTATATATACTATACACACACACATGCACACTAGTTGAACATATAGAATGTCACATAATTTTATGTAAACTACAGAGATATCTAAAAAGCAAAGCATCATATCTGATGGGCTTCAAGTGATTTCAAAGTCAGTTGTAGTCTATTAAGATGGAAAGGTCCTATAAAAGAGTCACTTTTTCTTAATGAATATTATGGTAATGTCAGAGTAAATTTCCAGAAACCTCATTTTGAATTCTAATGACATTCTTTTACAGCTCCTCATGTGGAATTCTTAAGACCACTCACAGACCTTCAAGTTAGAGAAAAAGAAATGGCTCGATTTGAGTGTGAACTTTCCCGAGAAAATGCTAAGGTCTGTGATTGTATACCTGTCACCTTATACTGTCAAATAACTTTATATTTACTTTTGGTCTAGCCAAAATGGAAAAAAAAAAAGTTAGTCAAAACTTTCTCTTGTTACCACTTTACTTTTAAAGATAATTTTAGTATAAAATGCATTCTTGACTTTAATTGTTCTCTTTTTAGTATTATTAATTTATTATTACTTGAAAAACACTGGACTCACAATCAGATTTAGTTATTAGTTTGAACCATATAAAACTGCTGTTTTCTTAGATCAGTAAAAGTCAAATGTCAGCAATTATATTTGTTTCAACTAAGTACCTCCTGTTGCCATTAACTACCATTGGCAAGTTTCTAGCCTCAGTTTACACATCCAAGAAGTTAGTCTGCATGATGTCTAAGGCTCACTATAGCTCTACACTTATATGATCCCATTGTTTTTAATAACTGATAATAATATCACAGCAGCTCACTTAACAGTAATTGGTAAGATTGTTCTTGCTTTTGGGGTTTATATTTGTGTCTGCTACCTTGGTTCTTCTTCATACTATGAAGTCTCGTTGGTTGCTTTCAGAAAAACTCACGATCATAGTTTCTCTTAGGGACACCTGTGTGAAGGAACAAGAAAACTGATCATCTGTTTATCTTAAATATAGGTTCAGTGGTTTAAAGATGGTGCTGAAATTAAAAAGGGCAAAAAATATGACATCATATCCAAGGGAGCGGTGCGCATTCTTGTCATCAACAAATGTCTACTGGATGACGAAGCTGAATATTCCTGTGAAGTAAGGACAGCGAGAACTTCTGGCATGCTGACAGTTCTGGGTAAGAGTAAAGTCATTCTTTGTGAAGTATATGTGTTGGGAAAAAATAATAATTTCCAACTTAACTCAATGCGGCTTTTGTTTTTTCAATGTTTGCAGAAGAAGAAGCTGTCTTCACCAAAAATCTTGCCAACATTGAAGTTAGTGAAACAGACACTATAAAATTGGTTTGTGAAGTCTCCAAACCTGGTGCAGAAGTGATTTGGTATAAAGGGGATGAGGAGATCATTGAAACAGGAAGATATGAAATACTGACTGAAGGACGGAAGAGAATCCTGGTCATTCAGAACGCTCACCTTGAGGATGCCGGCAACTACAACTGTCGACTCCCAAGCTCTCGAACCGATGGCAAAGTCAAAGTACATGGTATGAAAACTACAGTGAATAATCTTTTATTTTTAACAATTCACACTTGCTAGATTTAAAGTACAAAGACATACGTTTCTAATATCTTGTAACTTTTTCTTCCCAGAACTGGCTGCTGAATTTATCTCAAAGCCTCAAAACCTTGAAATACTTGAAGGAGAAAAGGCTGAATTTGTCTGCTCTATATCAAAAGAAAGCTTTCCAGTCCAGTGGAAGAGGGATGATAAGATACTTGAATCTGGAGATAAATATGACGTTATTGCTGATGGTAAAAAGAGAGTTCTAGTTGTGAAAGATGCCACATTACAAGATATGGGCACTTACGTCGTCATGGTAGGGGCCGCCAGAGCAGCAGCTCACTTGACAGTCATTGGTAAGTTTGTTCTTGCTTTTCGGGTTTTTTCTTTGTTTTGTTTTGGTTTTTTGTATTTGTATTTACCACTTTGATCATTCGTCATACTATAAAGTCTTGTTGGTTTCTTTCAGAAAAACTCAGGATCGTAGTTCCTCTTAAGGACACTCGGGTGAAGGAACAACAAGAAGTTGTCTTCAACTGTGAAGTCAACACTGAAGGTGCCAAAGCCAAATGGTTCAGAAATGAAGAAGCCATATTTGATAGTTCAAAATACATTATTCTCCAAAAAGACCTGGTCTACACCCTCAGAATTAGAGATGCACGCTTAGACGACCAAGCCAACTATAATGTGTCTTTGACCAATCACAGAGGTGAAAATGTTAAAAGTGCAGCCAATCTAATAGTAGAAGGTAAGTAATTTATATACCACTAGAGATTTTTTCATCAGTTTCTATTATGAAAATAATTAAAATAAACATATTTTTCTCCTTTACAACAGAGGAAGACCTTAGGATTGTTGAGCCTCTTAAAGATATTGAAACAATGGAGAAGAAATCTGTCACATTCTGGTGCAAGGTGAATCGTCTCAATGTAACACTGAAGTGGACCAAAAATGGTGAAGAAGTGCCTTTTGACAACCGTGTCTCATACAGAATTGATAAATACAAGCACTCGTTAACTATTAAAGACTGTGGCTTCCCAGATGAAGGTGAATACATTGTCACTGCTGGACAAGACAAATCTGTTGCTGAGCTTCTCATCATAGAAGCCCCTACAGAATTTGTGGAACACTTGGAAGATCAGACAGTCACTGAGTTTGATGACGCTGTCTTCTCCTGCCAGCTCTCCAGAGAGAAAGCCAATGTAAAATGGTACAGAAATGGGAGAGAAATCAAAGAAGGCAAAAAGTAAGCAAGATCTTTTTATTCTCTATTTCCATAGCTATATATACACTTTTGACAATTTAGTGGCCATTATGCAAGCTAACTGATAATCCAATGTCTCCTTTAGATACAAATTTGAAAAAGATGGAAGTATACACAGACTCATTATAAAAGATTGCAGGCTGGATGATGAGTGTGAATATGCTTGTGGAGTAGAAGACAGGAAGTCTCGTGCTAGACTTTTTGTGGAAGGTACATATTAAGTGAAAGGACAATTCTAATGTTACCAACTTTTTAAAATTGTTAATCAAAATGTAAACATATTTATATTTATTTCACATTTTCTTTCCAGAAATTCCCGTTGAGATCATCAGGCCTCCACAAGATATTCTTGAAGCCCCTGGTGCTGATGTTGTCTTTTTAGCAGAACTCAATAAAGATAAGGTGGAAGTCCAATGGCTAAGAAATAACATGGTTGTTGTCCAGGGTGATAAACACCAGATGATGAGTGAAGGAAAGATACATCGACTACAGATTTGTGATATTAAGCCCCGCGACCAGGGTGAATACAGATTTATTGCCAAAGATAAAGAAGCCAGAGCTAAGCTTGAACTGGCAGGTCAGTCCCTTTCTTTTATTTTAAAATATCCTTCCAATATCACAGAGATTAGTTAGATTTCCGATTTCACAGTTACTTAATGAGGTAATCCTTGTGAGGGTCTTTCATTTCTAGCAAGCCCTACCCACATGTTAACAGTTCTAATTTTGCTCACTACAAAGTAAGTGTCTTGAGTAAGAGGAAATTAATAGCAATAATCTTTATATGCCAGAACGTTGAACAGTTCCTAGTACATGATGACTGTTTATGAACTTAGGCTAGAACTAAGCTATCACCCTGAGAGTCTTGGCAAATCTAAAGACAGTCTTATACTCTCCTACTTTACAAACCCCTGTGTGCCTTTTAGGTATGTTCTCATCCTGACCCAGGACATCCTTATACACTGTCCTCATGAAAAAGCCATTAGTGTACCTCTCATTCATAGGAAAAAAGTTTTCTGATTTATTGAACTAAGTACGCGGTGCCTACTCTATCAAAAAACAAAACATGTTTTGCACTACACTGAGTCCTATGTCACTATTTTTGGCAAGGAATGCATGTCTTATGATTTTGTGCCATTCCCAATCCTCTACTCTCCAATCTAACTTGCACACACAAAAACAACAAAAAAAAAGCTATGAGAAGTCTAAGCCACTTAGTTTTCTGTGCTATAAAGCTACTGTGGCATACTTCCAAGGTTATGTAACCAATATTTGCTGACAAATGCATAATAACATATGATGTAGCTTGGTTGTGTTTAATAGTCAAAAGCATTCACATTTTATCTTTCTCACTAGCTGCACCGAAAATCAAGACAGGTGACCAAGACCTTGTGGTTGATGTTGGCCAGCCTCTGACAATGGTGGTGCCATATGATGCCTACCCCAAAGCAGAAGCTGAATGGTTTAAAGAAAATGAACCTTTATCTACAAAAACCATTGATACTACGGCTGAACAAACTTCTTTCAGAATTTTAGAAGCCAAGAAAGGAGACAAAGGGAGATATAAAATTGTGCTTCAGAACAAACATGGAAAAGCAGAAGGATTCATCAATCTAAAAGTTATTGGTAAGCCCTTGGGTCTCTCAGACTTAATTGGCAAAGCACAATTTAAAAGTAAGACAGCACACTAAAAAATTCCTTTATATGTGAATTTCAGATGTTCCTGGGCCAGTACGTAACTTAGAAGTGACAGAAACATTTGATGGTGAAGTGAGCCTTGCTTGGGAAGAACCTTTAACTGATGGTGGAAGCAAAATCATCGGTTATGTTGTTGAAAGACGTGACATTAAGAGAAAGACCTGGGTTCTGGCCACAGACCGTGCAGACAGTTGTGAGTTTACTGTCACTGGTCTACAGAAAGGAGGAGTTGAGTATCTATTCCGTGTAAGTGCAAGAAACAGAGTTGGCACTGGTGAACCAGTAGAAACTGACATTCCTGTAGAAGCAAGGAGTAAATATGGTAAGAAGTTTTAAGTAAATTGCAAGCTAGCTTTTAAGTAAATTGCGGTCTTTGCCTTCATCATCATTGTTAACCCAAAACTCCTATTTTCTTCTTCTGTGATGAAATCTAGATGTTCCAGGCCCTCCTTTGAATGTAACCATCACTGATGTGAATCGATTTGGTGTCTCACTGACATGGGAACCACCAGAGTATGATGGAGGTGCTGAGATCACAAACTACGTCATTGAATTAAGAGACAAGACTTCTATCAGGTGGG
Organism: Macaca nemestrina; assembly: GCF_043159975.1. NCBI lineage: Eukaryota > Metazoa > Chordata > Mammalia > Primates > Cercopithecidae > Macaca > Macaca nemestrina. The sequence goes on along the minus strand of NC_092135.1, from coordinate 76,562,508 downwards.
ATACTGCCATGACTGTGAGAGCTGAAGACCTGTCTGCAACTGTTACTGATGTGGTAGAAGGACAGGAGTACAGTTTCCGAGTGAGAGCCCAAAATCGAATTGGAGTCGGAAAACCAAGTGCAGCCACACCCTTCGTCAAAGTTGCCGATCCAATTGGTAAGCCCATCAAAAAAAGGAAATAATTACTGCATGAAATCCTGATATTAGGCCTATCAATTAAAATAAATCAAGTTCAATGAAAGTTAATAAAAAGGTAGAATATCATAAAAATTTGGATAAAGTTCTAGAAACCCAGACTGTGCCTACTTTACTTTGTGAATTCAATAAATCTGTTATTTTAATGATGATGATATAATTGATTACAACATTGTCTTCATAAATTGTCACTAACGTAAATGGTATGCTCCAACTCTTTCTTTTATTCCAGAGAGACCAAGTCCTCCTGTAAACCTAACTTCCTCAGATCAGACTCAGTCATCAGTTCAACTCAAATGGGAACCTCCTCTGAAAGATGGAGGAAGCCCAGTATTAGGCTATATAATTGAGCGATGTGAAGAAGGAAAAGATAATTGGATTCGTTGCAATAAGAAACTTGTCCCTGAACTGACTTACAAGGTAGGTCATTTGCATATAAAAAAGAATATTCAGTGTGGATCATGGACATAACTGTATGTGTTTTTTACAAATATTAATTCATAATTGTAGGTTACCGGATTGGAAAAAGGAAATAAATATTTATATAGAGTATCTGCAGAAAATAAAGCTGGTGTTTCAGATCCATCTGAAATTCTTGGTCCTCTCACCGCTGATGATGCATTTGGTAAATAGATATTTTATTTTTAGACCAGGGAATAGAACATAGTTACTTTGGGGCAACAGGGACTTAAATATGGCACTGCAGACTCATTAACTTTTCTTCTTTGCAGTTGAACCAACAATGGATTTAAGTGCATTTAAAGATGGTCTGGAAGTTATTGTCCCAAATCCTATCAAGATCCTGGTTCCAAGTACAGGCTATCCAAGGCCAACTGCAACCTGGTGTTTTGGAGATAAAGTACTAGAAACAGGGGACCGTGTGAAAATGAAGACCTTGTCTGCCTATGCCGAACTTGTCATTTCTCCAAGTGAACGTTCAGACAAGGGCATTTATACGCTGAAATTAGAAAACCGTGTGAAAACAATTTCTGGGGAAATCGATGTCAATGTAATCGGTAAGGAACTAACTGTTTATCATCTAAGGTGATTTGGTAGTATTGACAAATATTAGTTCAGACTATTAATGACAGTGATTTGTGAATGCATTTCTTTTCAGCTCGCCCAAGTGCACCCAAAGAACTGAAATTTGGTGATATAACCAAGGACTCAGTACATTTGACTTGGGAACCACCTGATGATGATGGAGGAAGTCCATTAACCGGATACGTTGTTGAAAAACGAGAAGTCAGCCGGAAAACATGGACTAAGGTGAGTTTTGAGCAGCACTGCATCAACGCCAAAAATGAGAGTAGGGGAAATCCCAGAAGGTTGGGATGCCATGCACAAATCTTGTGTGCTACAACTTCTTACCTTTACCTCACTGAAAATGTACAAAAACTTTTTAAGAATGCATCGGTACTAATGCTTCCTGAGGTAGCTCAACCAAGGGTTGTATAATTGTAATTGTCTTGTCTTGTGAGCCTTACCAAATGTGTAAAAAATTAAAAAAAAAAAAAAATCCCTACTGACTTGGTAAAAATCTTTTGAGTTGGGGAAAGGGTTTTTGGAAAATAGCTAATTAACTATATTTCTTTGTCCCAGGTTATGGACTTTGTAACTGATCTAGAATTCACAGTTCCTGATCTTGTTCAAGGAAAAGAGTATTTATTTAAAGTTTGTGCTCGTAACAAATGTGGCCCTGGAGAACCTGCATATGTTGATGAACCTGTAAATATGTCAGCTCCTGCAAGTGAGTACATTCTTAATGATTTCTTACCTAATCTTGTTGCCTGTTTTTGCTTTTAGACCTAGAGTTGAAGTTATGGGGCAAGGCAGGGGTTGGCAATGCGAAGAGAACTGCATAGGTGCCCTGCGTAAGACTGACTCTCTCTTCCAAATGTTATAGCGGTACCTGACCCACCAGAGAATGTTAAATGGAGAGATCGAACAGCCAATAGCATCTTCTTAACATGGGATCCACCTAAAAATGACGGTGGTTCACGCATCAAAGGATATATAGTTGAAAGATGTCCACGTGGTTCTGATAAATGGGTTGCCTGTGGAGAACCTGTTGCAGAAACAAAGTAAGTTTTTTATTTGGCATGAGAGTAAATGTGTACTCCTAGTCACTAAAATGGGCTTTGTTGGGGAAAATTTAAATGTTTGTCTTTTTTCATTGAGAATCCTATACTGCCGGTGTGTCTGTCTGGTTTTTAAAGGTGCTGCTGAATGTACTTCATGCTCAGGGTTTTCATGACAGTATTAAAATGAAAATGTATTCAGTTATAGTGTTGAAGTAATCCAGGTTTAATTTAAAGACTAGTATTATACCAGGGGTTTGAATTTTTGAAAGACCATGAGTACTACACAATGAAACGATTATTGACATCACAGTAAAACATCTTATTCTGTTTTCTGACAGGATGGAAGTGACAGGTCTTGAGGAAGGCAAATGGTATGCCTACCGCGTGAAGGCCTTAAACAGGCAGGGTGCTAGCAAACCAAGCAAACCCACAGAGGAGATCCAGGCTGTGGACACACAAGGTATCTATTTTTGATTTTTGTCTTATCAAATAGGCCTCTGACCTTAAATCTGCTTGAACTTGATAACATCATAAATAATCTTTTCCAATTCAGAGGCCCCAGAAATCTTCCTCGATGTGAAGCTCCTTGCTGGTCTCACCGTAAAAGCTGGGACCAAGATTGAACTTCCTGCCACTGTAACCGGGAAACCTGAACCTAAAATAACTTGGACAAAGGCTGATACGATTCTGAAGCAGGACAAAAGAATTACCATTGAAAATGTCCCTAAGAAATCCACAGTGACTATTGTTGATAGTAAGAGAAGTGACACTGGCACATACATCATCGAGGCTGTGAATGTGTGTGGCCGGGCCACTGCTGTGGTGGAAGTGAACGTCTTAGGTAAGGAAGGTTCTCATTTTAAAAGGGGATAAACTGTTTGCAGTTACTTTCTTGAAATAAATAAATAAATAAATAAATAAATAAATAAATAAATAAATAAAACAATTTTTTTCCTGCATCTGTAATGCCACACAGATAAACCTGGACCACCAGCTGCCTTTGACATCACAGATGTAACCAATGAGTCATGTCTTCTAACATGGAACCCACCACGCGATGATGGTGGATCTAAGATCACAAACTATGTTGTGGAGAGACGAGCAACTGATAGTGAAGTGTGGCACAAGCTCTCATCCACCGTCAAGGATACAAACTTCAAGGCCACCAAATTAATCCCCAATAAAGAGTACATCTTCAGAGTTGCTGCAGAAAACATGTATGGTGTTGGTGAACCAGTTCAGGCCTCTCCAATAACAGCCAAATATCAGTTTGGTAAGTTTCTCAATCAGCTGATTTAAAAAAAAAAAAAGGATGCTTATGTCAAACTTGCATTTTGGTGTCATATTGATATACAGGACATATAACATTTTACACCATTATCCTGTCTATAGATCCACCTGGACCTCCAACTCGCCTAGAACCTTCTGATATCACTAAAGATGCAGTGACTCTCACGTGGTGTGAGCCAGATGATGATGGTGGCAGCCCAATCACTGGATACTGGGTTGAAAGACTGGATCCTGATACGGATAAATGGGTTAGATGCAATAAGATGCCAGTAAAGGACACAACATACAGGTATGCTCAGAATCCCCATCAAGATGTTAAGACAGCAGTATATTCAAATGTTTACTCTTTAGTATTCCTTGGGATTACAGATAATTATATATTGCTAAAACATTTTTAAACTACTTTTACTCATATTTGCTATTACCTCATAATTTGAAAAATTATATAAATTCCATTCAAGGGCACATTTCTTAGTTTACTCTAAAATATTAACCTTCAGGAAGTTTCAAAGTATTTGATCCTCCAGTACATTATGATAATGATCATTGTCATAGATATTATAATTAGACTGGTATGTGTGGCCAAGTCTAACGTGTGCCTGTTAAAAAGCAACTTTAATTTATATTGAAGTGCTTTTCAATTAAATTTCCAAATCATCTTTTCACAATTTAAATAAATTAGTCTCTTCTGTGTAAAGTAAACATAGGCTTCTTCTGCTTCTTACCGTGATGTTATACATGCACTTTGTTCCTAATTCAGAGTGAAAGGTCTCACCAATAAGAAAAAATACAGATTCCGTGTGTTGGCTGAAAATCTTGCTGGACCTGGAAAACCAAGCAAATCAACTGAACCAATCTTAATAAAGGATCCCATAGGTATTATTTATATAATTTTTGTGGTTATTTTGAAGCTCATATGAACTCCTTTTTGACAAACCTAAACAATGATTTCACTGGCTTACAGATCCTCCATGGCCCCCTGGAAAACCAACTGTAAAAGATGTAGGCAAAACATCATTAAGGTTGAATTGGACAAAACCAGAACACGATGGAGGCGCAAAGATTGAGTCTTATATCATTGAAATGCTGAAGACTGGGACAGATGAGTGGGTCAGAGTGGCGGAAGGGGTTCCCACCACTCAGCACTTGCTCCCAGGGCTCATGGAAGGACAGGAATACTCATTCCGAGTTAGAGCTGTGAATAAGGCTGGGGAAAGTGAACCCAGTGAACCCAGCGACCCTGTGCTTTGCCGGGAGAAGCTATGTAAGTCACTCTTGACGTCTGGGGTATGTAAATTCTTCTAATGTCTGCCTATGAACTACGATATGAGAAAATATGAAAAATTCATTACTATTATTTCCTCCTGGCTACATTATTTCTTAATGACTGCCTGCACATTCAGACTGACTATTGGGCAATAAAACAAAAATGAATTTGTTTTCGTTCCTTCTTTTTCAGATCCTCCATCACCACCACGCTGGCTTGAAGTTATTAATATCACAAAAAATACAGCAGACCTAAAATGGACAGTTCCTGAGAAAGATGGAGGGTCCCCCATCACCAACTACATTGTAGAAAAGAGAGACGTCAGGCGAAAAGGCTGGCAAACAGTGGATACCACTGTCAAGGACACCAAGTGCACAGTCACCCCGCTGACTGAGGGCTCTTTATATGTGTTCCGAGTTGCTGCAGAAAATGCTATAGGACAAAGTGACTACACCGAAATTGAGGACTCTGTGCTGGCCAAAGACACCTTTAGTATGCTCTCACACTTAATCTTTGTGACAATAAGTGCTCTCACACTTAATTTTTGTGACAGGAGATTATCACCTTCCCTCTGGTTTTCCTAATCATTGATTATTTTGCTTTCAGCCACTCCTGGACCACCCTATGCCCTGGCAGTGGTTGATGTGACAAAACGACATGTTGACCTAAAGTGGGAGCCACCTAAAAATGATGGTGGAAGACCAATTCAGAGGTAGAATTTGAATTAATTCATAAAGAATAACTTACACTTGGTTGCAAAATCTCAACAATGTTTTTTCATTAATGCTAATGAAATGCTTTGTTATTTCAATAGATATATCATTGAGAAGAAAGAAAGGTTAGGTACCCGTTGGGTGAAAGCTGGAAAGACTGCAGGACCTGACTGTAACTTCAGAGTAACTGATGTCATTGAAGGAACAGAGGTCCAGTTTCAGGTTCGGGCTGAAAATGAAGCTGGAGTTGGCCACCCAAGTGAACCCACAGAAATCCTATCCATTGAAGATCCAACAAGTAAGTAGTGCTGATTATACACAAGATATTGTCTAGAACTTGATGAGACGGTGGATATGAATGTTTCACTCTTTTCGCAGGTCCTCCCTCACCACCCCTTGACCTACATGTGACTGATGCTGGGAGAAAACACATTGCCATTGCTTGGAAGCCTCCAGAGAAAAATGGTGGAAGTCCTATCATAGGATACCATGTTGAAATGTGTCCAGTAGGCACTGAGAAATGGATGCGAGTTAATTCTCGCCCAATAAAGGACTTGAAATTCAAGGTTGAAGAAGGTGTTGTTCCTGACAAAGAATATGTCCTGAGAGTGAGAGCAGTCAATGCTATTGGTGTCAGCGAGCCATCTGAAATCTCTGAAAATGTGGTTGCCAAAGACCCAGACTGTAAGAGCACAATGTCTTTTACAGTTAATAAAATACCCTTTATTCATGCATTGCATTTTGACATACTCTCTTTTTTGCTCTTTCGAATGATATCTTACAGGCAAGCCAACAATTGACCTGGAGACTCATGACATTATTGTTATTGAAGGTGAAAAGTTAAGCATTCCTGTTCCCTTCAGAGCTGTCCCAGTTCCAACTGTTAGTTGGCATAAAGATGGCAAAGAAGTTAAAGCAAGTGATAGATTAACAATGAAGAATGATCACATCTCAGCCCACCTTGAAGTTCCCAAGAGTGTCCATGCAGATGCCGGAGTTTATACCATTACACTGGAGAATAAGCTCGGCTCAGCAACAGCCTCAATCAATGTCAAAGTCATAGGTAATCATTGTTTGAAGAAACACCAGACATTCTTCACATGTAGAGGAAATTAGTTAACTTTGCAGTGCTATTAACAGTATAAATGACTTCATGAACTGGCCACTTGTAAACTAAATGTCACTTCTGATTATGTCTTTCCGTATGAGAAGTAAAACAATTCTAAAGAGATGAAATTGCTAAACTCTTATTAGAGTAATTTATACTAGTTTTAATTATTTGCATGTGAAATACTAATTTAAATAAAATATATTAGCATACCCAAAGAATATTGAAATGACCACAATTTTTTAATTGTACAGCTTCACATTTTCCCATAGTGTTCTCAACCAGGGATAGTAACATTTTCTGCATTCCCCCCGGCTCTGCAAATAATGTCTGGATATTTGTGGGGCCATTTTTCCTTGGCACACAGACTTGGGGTAGATACCACTGACATTTAGTAGTTGGGAGCCAAGGGTGCTAAATGCTCTGCAGTGTGAATGCCACTCCAGCACATCAAAGATTATCCTACCCAAAATACAGATAGCCCCACTTAGAGACAAGTGCATTATTAAAATGCTGATTTTTCAGGATTACTAGAATAATTATCCATTTCTGTAATAGGCCTACCTGGACCATGCAAAGATATTAAAGCAAGTGACATTACCAAGAGTTCTTGTAAGTTAACCTGGGAACCTCCAGAATTTGATGGTGGAACCCCAATTCTTCATTACGTCCTGGAGCGCAGAGAAGCTGGGAGAAGAACATATATACCAGTCATGTCTGGTGAGAATAAACTGTCGTGGACTGTGAAGGATCTCATACCAAATGGTGAATACTTCTTCCGTGTTAAAGCAGTCAACAAGATTGGTGGAGGAGAATATATTGAACTGAAAAATCCAGTCATTGCCCAAGATCCAAAGCGTAAGTTTGGGCATAGGTGTACTATGGCTAAGAACTAATAAACCATAGTTTTGTTTTAAGAAGGTGGTTTTCCTGATACTAACTTTTTTTTCTTATTCTTCAGAACCCCCTGATCCACCTGTAGATGTAGAGGTTCATAATCCTACAGCAGAGGCAATGACTATTACATGGAAGCCACCTTTGTATGACGGAGGAAGCAAGATAATGGGCTACATCATAGAGAAGATTGCTAAGGGTGAAGAAAGGTGGAAGAGATGCAATGAACACCTGGTACCAATCCTGACCTATACAGCAAAAGGACTTGAAGAGGGGAAAGAGTATCAATTCCGTGTGCGAGCAGAGAACGCCGCAGGTATTAGTGAACCTTCTCGGGCTACTCCTCCAACCAAAGCTGTAGATCCCATTGGTAAGTTTTGTTTAATGGAGTTACCACTTTCCCATTTTGAAATAAATGAAAATAATGTTTTGTCAGTTGTTTTCATCAGAACTGAAAACATTTATTGGTTATGATCATTATAGATGCCCCCAAAGTCATTCTGAGAACAAGCCTAGAAGTGAAACGAGGTGATGAAATAGCACTTGATGCAAGTATTTCTGGATCACCTTACCCAACTATTACATGGATAAAGGATGAGAATGCTATTGTACCAGAGGAAATTAAGAAGCGTGCAGCACCCTTGGTTAGAAGAAGGAAGGGTGAAGTTCAAGAAGAAGAACCATTTGTCCTGCCTCTGACACAGCGTTTGAGTATTGACAACAGCAAAAAGGGAGAATCTCAGCTACGCGTCCGAGATTCTCTCCGACCTGACCATGGTCTGTATATGATCAAAGTTGAAAATGACCATGGTATCGCAAAAGCTCCTTGTACTGTCAGTGTGTTAGGTGAGTCATTAAAACTACACTTTCCAATTGAAAAAGGTTTTAGTAAAACATAAAAATAAAAAGTTTGGGGGAGAGTTAAAAGAAATGGGACATAGCTTCAGCAAGTTATCCTCAGTCATATTTTATCTCCTGGCCATGTAAAAGAAATCGCCTGACCTTGTTATTTATTAGCTAATAGAATACAGTGATAGATGTGGGAAAACCAGAAATCATGTCAGAGGGGCATGCTCACATTTACATTTTCCATAGCAACCCTTCCCACACATGTTTTTGATTACTGTTCTCTTTTGAAATATTAGATACACCGGGACCACCAATCAACTTTGTATTTGAAGATATCAGAAAGACCTCAGTCCTTTGTAAATGGGAACCACCCCTTGATGATGGTGGCAGTGAAATCATAAACTACACTTTGGAAAAGAAAGACAAGACAAAACCTGACTCAGAATGGATAGTTGTCACTTCAACACTTAGACATTGCAAATATTCAGTAACAAAACTGATTGAAGGAAAAGAGTACCTCTTCCGTGTAAGAGCTGAAAATAGATTTGGGCCAGGTCCACCATGTGTTTCAAAGCCACTTGTAGCTAAAGATCCATTTGGTAAGTTTCCTTTGGCATCTAAAGTTTGCCTTTTACCATGTACTTTGGTATATAATTACTACAGCTTGTAAAATTGCATTTTATGTCATATTAGGGAATTAATTCAAATGTGTTTGGTTTTTTTTTTTTTTATCAGAACCACCTGATGCACCAGATAAGCCCATTGTGGAAGATGTTACCAGCAACAGTATGCTAGTGAAATGGAATGAACCAAAAGATAACGGAAGCCCCATTTTGGGTTACTGGCTTGAAAAACGTGAGGTTAATAGTACACATTGGTCTCGTGTCAACAAAAGCCTTCTGAATGCCTTGAAAGCCAATGTAGATGGCTTATTAGAAGGACTCACCTATGTCTTCAGAGTATGTGCTGAAAATGCAGCTGGACCTGGAAAGTTCAGTCCACCTTCAGATCCCAAAACAGCACATGATCCAATCTGTAAGTAGTTCCTTAAGAAGAAGGTGGAGTAGAACAAGTTATTGTACATTTTAAAATCATCAGGGAGGTTGATTTTTATATCTTCATTCATTCTAGCTCCGCCTGGGCCACCTATCCCAAGAGTCACTGACACAAGCTCTACGACTATTGAACTAGAATGGGAACCCCCAGCTTTCAATGGCGGTGGGGAAATTATTGGCTATTTTGTTGATAAGCAGTTGGTTGGCACAAATGAATGGTCACGCTGCACAGAGAAGATGATCAAGGTCCGTCAGTACACAGTCAAAGAAATCCGAGAGGGTGCTGATTATAAACTTCGGGTGAGTGCCGTCAATGTCGCAGGGGAAGGACCGCCTGGAGAAACAGAACCTGTTACTGTGGCTGAACCACAAGGTACTTAACATTATTGGAATAAAATTATGGATATTTTCTCTATACAGGACTATTTTTTAATCTTTCATGGGCTAATGTATGACTGTTCTCTTTCAACAGAGCCTCCAACTGTGGAACTGGATGTTTCTGTCAAGGGTGGAATACAAATAATGGCTGGGAAGACTCTTAGAATTCCAGCTGTGGTAACGGGTCGTCCTGTACCTACAAAAGTATGGACCAAAGAAGAAGGGGAGCTGGATAAAGACCGCGTTGTAATAGACAATGTTGGAACCAAATCTGAACTAATTATCAAGGATGCACTGCGAAAAGACCATGGCAGATATGTGATTACAGCTACAAATAGCTGTGGTTCCAAATTTGCAGCAGCCAGGGTAGAAGTTTTTGGTAAGGAATGTTACATTGATTTTCATAGGATTTTCCCAAATGTTACTATCTTATTACATTGGTTTTTGGCTTTGTTTTGTTTTCAGATGTCCCTGGTCCAGTTCTTGATTTAAAACCTGTTGTAACAAACAGAAAAATGTGTCTACTTAACTGGTCTGATCCAGAAGATGATGGAGGAAGTGAAATAACAGGCTTCATCATTGAAAGAAAAGATGCCAAGATGCATACTTGGAGACAACCAATAGAGACTGAGAGATCTAAATGTGACATCACAGGTCTGCTTGAGGGACAAGAATATAAGTTCCGTGTTATTGCCAAGAACAAGTTTGGCTGTGGCCCTCCTGTTGAAATAGGACCAATTCTTGCAGTTGATCCACTAGGTAAAAGAGAAGGTTTCATTGTGTTTATAGAATAATGTTTTGCTTCTGGTTATATTATTTACTGAGCGTTATGGCTTCAAACTCCCAACAGTCTCAAAATCTATAGCTAAAGAGTAACAAGAGAAGTAAATCAAAAAACTATTAGCAACATTAAAGATATCATATCTGCTATAATTTCAGTGTAATCTGTGACTCTAAGTATATTAATCATGCATGGTTTTTTGTACTGAAAAACTTGGATCTACAGGGGCTGAATAATAACCTAGAAGTAGTTTAGACATATTATGTCTCTCCAGTAGAACACATTGGAAGTCGGGTTTTTAAAATTTACTAGCCTAGTAGTGAGAGAATTCAATATTCTTCGAAAAGATTAGACAATTGCCTGAGGATAAATGCCTTAGTCTTCCTCTATATTCAAAAAGTCCCCATACTGTTAGAATAGAGAGGCCCAAAACCAGAAACAGCCCCCAAATAATAGAAAACCAACCAGAGGGAATCTCCCAGAAATCAATACGAAACACTAAAATTGCACACACAGTAATGCGCACTGACATTCCATCTAAGAAAGCAAAACCTTTGAGGAAGACCCATTCCTCAAGAGACAGAAGAACTTATTCCTTCACCATCACCCCCTGAAAAAAAAAAATTACATCCTATACCACTGCTGCAGCCCATCTATGAATGTCCAATATACCACAGGCTGTGCCAGAGGTACCAGAACAGAGCTGAGCTTCCACTCCTTCTGGTTGCAATAATAGTGAACAAGTATGGATTGGGTCTAGTTTAACCACTGAAAGCTTAACTCTTAGTTTGGTCCTTCAGGAAAGAAAACTTCAGCAGCATTACATAAATCCTCTTTCCATCATATTTTGAACCCACATGTGAGGCAACATGGCTCAAAGTATGTTCGTAGACATTCCCACTATCTGTTAATAAAAGAAAAAACACTTTGCTCTCAGCTGCTCATTCAAAGCAAAACTTCACAGACTGACTTTTCTAGTTCATTAGAATTAGAAGCATCCCCAGTTACAAAGGTAAATAATCTAAAATGTTAAATATGAAAAAGCATATGTGCCCTTGATCTATTTTTCACTGATAATCTTGATGAAAAGTTGGCTAAGAAAAATTCTGTCTATATGAATGTCTATAATTTTGGCAACTGACAAGTTTTAGGAATGACTTTAAATAAGGATGTAAGGTTATGCCAAACAGAAGGCTATTTTTTACATAATTAAGTTGAAGTGAAATATTATTTCCTTTATGAATATTTATCTCATGCTAATCATTTTCACTTGCCTCTGGCGAAAGGTCCTCCAACATCTCCAGAGAGGCTGACATACACTGAAAGGACAAAGTCCACTATCACCCTTGACTGGAAAGAGCCCCGCAGTAATGGTGGCAGTCCCATCCAAGGATATATCATTGAAAAACGGCGTCACGACAAACCTGACTTTGAAAGAGTTAACAAGCGACTCTGCCCAACTACATCTCTTCTGGTTGAAAATCTTGATGAACACCAAATGTATGAGTTCCGTGTCAAAGCTGTCAATGAAATTGGTGAAAGTGAACCATCCCTGCCTCTTAATGTAGTCATACAAGATGATGAAGGTGCGAAATCTGAATATAATAATAATTTTAATGCATTTTACAGTGTGCCTTTATCCCATAAGTTGAAAAAATGTCCTTATGACTTTGCTACTTTTTTTTTCTTTCTCTTCTCTTTGCAGTGCCTCCAACTATTAAGTTGCGTCTGAGTGTTCGAGGAGACACTATCAAAGTTAAGGCAGGAGAGCCTGTCCACATCCCTGCAGATGTGACAGGCCTTCCAATGCCTAAGATTGAATGGTCCAAAAATGAAACAGTAATTGAAAAACCCACTGAGGCACTTCAGATAACCAAGGAAGAGGTATCCCGAAGTGAGGCAAAAACTGAGCTTAGCATTCCCAAAGCAGTCCGGGAAGACAAAGGCACTTACACAGTTACTGCTTCCAATCGCCTTGGCTCAGTGTTCCGAAATATTCACGTTGAAGTATATGGTAGGTGACTTGCTTTCTTACATCAAAAAGGCATCCAGTGTCTGTTTAAGAATTGCCTTCTCAATATTCTCTGTTGATTCCTTTCCAGACCGCCCATCCCCACCAAGAAACCTTGCTGTTACTGACATTAAAGCTGAATCTTGCTACTTGACATGGGATGCCCCTCTTGATAATGGTGGCAGTGAAATCACCCATTATGTTATTGACAAACGTGATGCAAGTAGGAAGAAAACAGAATGGGAGGAAGTCACCAACACTGCTGTAGAGAAAAGATATGGGGTAAACTCTTCTAAATATTTTCTTAAACACATTAAAAGTACATTACTCTGGTTTGATGCCATTTTAGTATAACCTTGGAATTTGATAATTAAAACCACACACAATAAGCTGCTATTTTGTTATTGTAGTGTTTAGCCCCATACACATAAGGCTCCTTAGTAAATAGCATTTGATACACAGATACTCTTTTAATTGAGATCCACTATCAGGTACAATACATCTACATATTTTTATTTTTAAAATGCTTTCTCCTTTTCTCTGTCTTCCCATGTTTTGAGTCTATATATTTATTTCTTCTTATAGTCATCCCTCCCAAAATAAGTTGAATTTTTAAATGAGTGAAAATCAACATAAGTATATTCTCTTCAATAAATTTCTATTTTTCTAATTTCTAGATCTGGAAACTGATCCCCAATGGTCAGTATGAGTTCCGAGTCAGGGCAGTGAATAAATACGGAATCAGTGATGAGTGCAAATCAGATAAAGTAGTCATTCAAGATCCTTATCGCCTTCCTGGACCTCCAGGAAAACCAAAAGTTTTGGCACGCACCAAAGGATCAATGCTAGTGAGCTGGACTCCTCCTTTGGACAATGGTGGCTCTCCAATTACTGGCTACTGGCTGGAGAAAAGAGAAGAGGGAAGTCCTTACTGGTCACGTGTTAGCCGAGCACCAGTAACCAAAGTAGGATTGAAAGGCGTGGAATTTAATGTTCCTCGTTTGATTGAAGGCGTTAAATACCAATTCAGAGCCATGGCAATAAATGCTGCAGGAATTGGTCCTCCCAGTGAACCATCAGATCCAGAGGTTGCAGGAGATCCCATATGTAAGTATGCTTCCATTTCTAGGGACTAATTTCTAAAGCACAAAGTCACTAAATGGGTAATTCTGCTCTTAAATTTCTTATATTTTTCTATGCCAAATTATTTTATTAAAATAAAAAAGGTTCATATTCACATAGACTATCAGAAGTATATATGTATACATACAGGCACATATATATATATACATACACACATACATAAAATCATACAGTTTGTAAACTCTTGGATTAAACAAAATATTTTATGAGGAATCACAATAATAAAGACCTGGACTATAAACTGCTATCTCTTCTGATACTTTAAATAAGTTTCTAGCTCATTAGATACTGGGGAAATCATCTCTCCCACCAAACAGTCTGACCTTCCAGACTTTTCAACAAAAAGCAAAGTGTTGTTAGCTTTTCAATAATATTATTGAACAAAGATTTAGGATTCTCAGGCATAGTCTGTGAGGTCAAATAAGAGAGGAAAATTCTTCTAAAAGATCTATGAGCAGATTAGTTCAAAAATTTAAAAATACTGTGGCCTAATAATTCATCCTATTTGCCATATATCTGATTAGATTCTCTATAGAAGAAAAATTCAATTATTTGTTAAAAAGAAAATTTTAAATACTCAAGTGCTATGTGGAGCATATATACATATATAAGGAGATAGTTATTCATTCATTTGCAAACTAGTACTGAACATGTGTTTTGTGCAAGGATCCATATTAACCACTGGAGGGGGAAAAGTTAAGATTAAAAAGACAAGTGGAGTAAGATAATTTCTGTAATTGTAAAGCACTTTCAGAAAGGTAAAGGATTGTTATGGGATTATTGTAGACACTGATCCTGTCCCTAAAGGGCATTAAGATTAGTTTGTGTTCACAGGTTTGCTAGCTATTGATGGAATCATTTTAAAATTTTCATATTGTGCCAAATTAAATTTAAATCATGTTTTCAGTAAAGGCTATTGTAGAATTTCTTCAAAGGGATCTCAAAAGTAAAGTAGTTTTTCACCAATCATGTGTAAATAGAATGTAAATCTAACAAGATAGTAAGTAGTCTTTCTATTCCCAGTTAGTTGTTTGCTTTCTCTGTTTTTTCATTAACACTAAAGGAAAACAGACCATTTCCTTTATTTCTCTTCTCTAGAAGCCAACTGTATATCCTTTTAGCATTTCTATTTTGGTATTTTAATAGATTAAAAATAATATATGATCATGTGTAGTAAAAGATTCTAGCACTTCATCAGCTTTAAAATCTGATGAAGCTTTTTTTTCTTTGTTATTAGTTCCACCGGGGCCACCTTCTTGCCCAGAAGTAAAAGATAAAACAAAGTCAAGCATCTCACTAGGATGGAAACCTCCAGCCAAAGACGGTGGCAGCCCAATCAAAGGATACATTGTAGAAATGCAAGAAGAAGGTACTACTGACTGGAAAAGAGTAAATGAACCAGACAAACTTATAACTACCTGTGAATGTGTGGTGCCTAATCTGAAAGAGCTCAGGAAGTACAGATTCAGAGTGAAAGCTGTCAATGAAGCTGGTGAATCTGAACCAAGTGATACAACCGGGGAGATCCCTGCCACTGATATTCAAGGTACTAGTACTTACTCAGTTTATGTATTCCTCTTTGGATCTCATTATAAAATTGATTAATTTACTTTTCAATTACTCTTCAATTGAAGATATTTCAATTACTTTTTGACAAATATGAGTTAAATCCTGTTAAATTGTATGTGGTATTACAGAGGAACCAGAGGTTTTCATTGACATTGGAGCACAGGACTGTCTGGTTTGTAAAGCTGGCTCACAGATTAGGATTCCTGCTGTCATCAAGGGACGCCCAACACCAAAATCATCTTGGGAATTTGATGGAAAGGCAAAGAAAGCAATGAAGGTAAGAAAATAACCATTCTCCTCTTTTTTCCACTGAATCACTATGAGTAGTATTTATACTACAACTGACTGTCTCCTTTTCTAATAGGATGGAGTTCATGACATACCCGAAGATTCACAGGTAAAAAATAATAATAATTAAAATAATTCAAAATATGGTTGACTTCAATACTACTATGATTTCATTCAATGTATGACTACTATTTTCTTTGTACAGCTCGAGACTGCTGAAAACTCCTCAGTAATTATTATTCCGGAGTGTAAACGATCTCATACAGGCAAATACAGCATCACAGCCAAGAATAAAGCAGGACAAAAGACTGCAAATTGCAGAGTTAAAGTCATGGGTAAGAAAGACTTTGAAAGTTGCAAAAGAATAAAAACAAATCATGTTTAAGCATTTACGGAACTTTGCTTATATTGTGATTTACATCCAACAGATGTACCAGGCCCACCCAAAGATCTGAAAGTCAGCGATATCACAAGGGGTAGTTGCAGACTTTCATGGAAGATGCCAGATGACGATGGAGGAGACAGGATCAAAGGCTATGTTATCGAGAAGAGAACTATTGATGGAAAAGCCTGGACCAAAGTCAATCCAGACTGTGGAAGCACCACATTTGTAGTGCCTGATCTCCTCTCTGAACAGCAATATTTCTTCCGTGTGCGAGCAGAAAACCGTTTTGGTATTGGCCCACCTGTGGAAACCATTCAGAGGACCACTGCCAGAGATCCGATATGTAAGCTTTAAAGTCTAAATTTAAAATATCTTCTCAAAATTGAAGTATATTATTATAAACAATGCTTAATACTTCCTTTAACTATTTTTAAAGATCCTCCTGATCCTCCTATTAAACTCAAAATTGGCCTCATCACAAAGAACACAGTGCATCTGTCATGGAAACCCCCAAAGAATGATGGGGGCTCCCCTGTTACCCACTATATTGTTGAGTGCCTTGCATGGGACCCTACTGAAACAAAGAAAGAAGCCTGGAGGCAGTGCAATAAGCGTGATGTGGAAGAACTGCAATTTACTGTTGAAGACCTAGTAGAGGGTGGGCAATATGAATTCCGAGTCAAAGCTGTCAATGCTGCAGGAGTCAGCAAGCCTTCAGCCACTGTTGGCCCCGTGACTGTCAAAGACCAGACATGTAAGTACCAATGTACTGACAAAGAATGTCCTCCTTACGACTGCCTTCCTAGGTGTTCAATAATAGTTCAAAATTAAAAGAGCTATATCTGTACCTTAGAAAGCCACCATGGCTTGAATGTAGACATGGGCGCATTATTCAATTACTCATTCCCTCAATTTCCACAGAATTTTCACATTCCCTTACCTGTTAACTTTTCTCTATTCAAAGGAGATGATGTCTGTAATTTCCTCGCTGTAATTTTCTCCATGGCAGGCTGTTTTACTTATCAGAGGTTAAAGCAATTTCTCTGCATGCTCCTCAAAAGGGACAGAAAGTAACTAGTCATTTGCTTAGCAACTGCTGAGACCCATTTATCTTCACAATCAAGTTTCTGTTTCTCTATATGAGAAAAGATATATCCATTTTAATGAAGTATATATAATATATATGGTAATAATTCTTCCTCTGATAATTACCATCACTACTGTTGTGTATGTTTATTCTCTCATCTAAGTGTAAAGAAACTGTAGTTGCTACCCTCTTTGAATATTTCTGTCCTAAATTTGAGCAAAATGGAAAATTCCTTCCCTTTTATTAACAGTTATATTTCTTAAAAGGGGAATTCACCTTCTTATGTATCCCTTCATAATTCTG
Source organism: Macaca nemestrina (assembly GCF_043159975.1). Classification (NCBI taxonomy): domain Eukaryota; kingdom Metazoa; phylum Chordata; class Mammalia; order Primates; family Cercopithecidae; genus Macaca; species Macaca nemestrina. The sequence goes on along the minus strand of NC_092135.1, from coordinate 76,545,108 downwards.
CATAAACATTAGAGAGTGTCCCATGATACTCTCCTACTACAATCTCCTCTCTTCCCTTTTGTCAGGATATGAGAATATAATAATATGCATCATTACATGCATAATGATGCCAAATAAAGAGCGGCAAGCCCTGATATACAGCCACATGTGTACCTGCTCCCCAAACAAGTGTAATAGTGTTAAAGACAGAACCGTTCTTTACATTGGGCTGAGCTACAAAGTCTGACTACGGTGGATTCAAACAGCTTTATAGTCACTGTGAATTCTACTTTCTATCCCTCAATGCTTTTTGCTCGTAATGACAACTTTTTTTCAATAATCTAGGCCCACCATCAATCGATCTAACAGAATTCATGGAGGTTGAAGAAGGAACTGATGTTAACATTGTGGCCAAAATTAAAGGTGTGCCATTCCCAACACTAACCTGGTTTAAAGCTCCTCCAAAGAAGCCTGATAACAAAGAACCTGTTCTCTATGACACCCATGTCAACAAACTGGTGGTGGATGATACTTGCACTTTAGTTATCCCACAGTCTCGCAGGAGTGACACTGGCTTATATACCATCACAGCTGTAAATAATCTGGGAACAGCATCAAAGGAGATGAGACTGAATGTCCTGGGTAAAGATTGCATGGTTTGGTTAAAACTACTTGTTTTTCTGTTCATAAATAACATTTGGCTTTAAAATCATCTGACTGATAAAGGGTTCCTTCTTTAAACCATTTTAGGTCGTCCTGGCCCCCCAGTGGGACCCATAAAATTTGAATCTGTTTCAGCAGAGCAAATGACACTGTCTTGGCATCCACCTAAAGATGATGGTGGGTCTAAGATTACAAACTATGTAATTGAGAAAAGAGAAGCTAACAGGAAGACATGGGTCCGTGTCTCCAGTGAACCTAAAGAGTGCACGTACACGATTCCCAAATTGCTAGAAGGCCATGAATACGTATTCCGAATCATGGCCCAGAATAAATATGGCATTGGAGAACCTCTTGACAGTGAACCTGAAACAGCAAGAAACCTCTTCTGTAAGTAGGACAACATTTTCACGAACAAAGTCATTTTTACTTTTTCAAAAAAATTTCTTATAATCAATATGATCTTTTTCACAGCTGTCCCTGGAGCACCAGATAAACCAACAGTTAGCAGCGTGACTCGTAACTCCATGACCGTCAACTGGGAAGAGCCAGAATATGATGGAGGCTCTCCCGTGACAGGGTACTGGCTGGAAATGAAAGACACTACTTCAAAGAGATGGAAGAGAGTTAACCGAGATCCTATCAAAGCCATGACTCTGGGTGTTTCTTATAAAGTGACTGGTCTTATTGAAGGTTCTGACTATCAATTCCGGGTATATGCAATCAATGCTGCTGGTGTGGGTCCAGCAAGTCTGCCATCAGACCCAGTGACTGCTAGAGATCCAATTGGTAAGCCTTGAAACCATTCCTTTTTTTTAATCTTATTTTCCAAAAGTGCCTTGGGAAAGTCAAGAATACTAATGTATACTGGCTCTTTCCAGCTCCTCCTGGTCCTCCATTTCCCAAAGTGACAGATTGGACTAAATCATCTGCAGATCTGGAGTGGTCTCCCCCACTAAAAGATGGTGGATCCAAAGTAACTGGATACATCGTTGAATATAAAGAAGAAGGAAAAGAAGAATGGGAAAAGGTAGGAAAACTTGGCACTAAGGAAATGCACTATGAATAAACTAAAAATGTCTTAGTTATTCTCAATCCCATTAACTTCTGTCTATGTTTTTTGGATTAAGAAATCAGGAAAATAGCATAATTTTAACTCAAATTCCAAACGTCTGTTAATGTCAGAAATCTAATCAAAAGTTAAGTCATGATATTACTAATCTTTTGGTTATAAATCCTGGAATGTGGAATAAATAAATAAAGGTTTAATTGTTTGACAATAATTTTAAAGCATAACTCCTGCCAAGTTATTCCATTCAGTGTTGCCTGTAGTATCTGATCCCTGAAACCTAAACCAGCAACAATTTTCCCAGAGTAAACAGTTAAATAGGCTGCTGGTGATGCTTTAGGAAGTCATTAAAGCAAGAAGCTACAGATGACTATTCTAATTTTAAAATGTTTATGATTTCTCCCCAGGGTAAAGATAAAGAAGTGAGAGGAACAAAGCTTGTTGTGACAGGATTAAAGGAAGGAGCATTCTACAAATTTAGAGTTAGAGCAGTCAACATTGCTGGCATTGGAGAACCTGGAGAGGTCACAGATGTCATTGAAATGAAAGACAGACTTGGTAATTATCAATCCTTCTTTTATGCCATCAGTATTTATGTTTCAGATTGAAGGGGGAAAAATCACATTTGTAATTTTCAATTGCTTCCAGTTTTACCTGACCTTCAGCTAGATGCCAGTGTCAGAGATAGAATTGTCGTCCATGCTGGAGGAGTGATCCGAATCATTGCCTATGTGTCTGGAAAGCCTCCTCCAACCGTCACCTGGAACATGAATGAAAGAGCATTACCTCAAGAAGCCACCATTGAGACCACAGCTATTAGCTCATCCATGGTCATCAAGAACTGCCAGAGGAGCCATCAAGGCGTCTATTCTCTTCTTGCCAAAAATGAAGCCGGAGAAAGAAAGAAGACAATTATTGTTGATGTATTAGGTAAATACTTTCAATTTGTCTGTGCAACTTTTTAAACCAACATTCTTATTATATTTACACAAGGCTACACTGTGTGCTATGTAACAAACATTTTGGAAAATAAGAAAAATCACCCATAATCACGTTGAACATTATTAGAATTTCTAAAAATTTCCTCCTTACTTTTTTATTATATGCATATTCTGTTTGGTGGGTCTAAGATTACAAACTATATAATTGAGAAAACAGATGCTAACAAGAAGACATACATCCATGTCTCCAGTGAACCTAAAGAGTGCATGTACACAATTCCCAAATTGCTAGAAGGCCATGAATATGTATTCTGAATCATGGCCCAGAATAAATATGACTTTTTTATAGAACTTGCCCCCATACTGTCTATTATGTTGTTATACAGTTTTCATAGAAGCAACTTTCCTTCAAGTGTACATGAATGTTTAACAATTTGCCAGTGCTGACCATTTCACATCATGAGACTCTATCCCTATCACGAAATTATCATAATAATGCAAAAACTTCTTTGAAGGGTTTCAGTATTCTAATTGAAGAGAGGCATCATAGTTGGTTATCAATATTGCATTTCTAGTCATTGAATATAGAGTTGAACTCTATGAGGCTTTTTCATGCCTCTCATTGGAGGCTTTAGTCCAGTGATTTGCTCAGAACTTGAAGCCCTTCCACTCAGAGCTCTTTCTAAGCATGTCTCTAGGCACAACAATACTCCAGTCACAGTTTTTATGTGAAATTTGCCAGTTCTATGTTGAATATAATTAATATAAGAATGTCATAAGGAAAAATATTTCATTAACCTATAATCCCACAAACTTTCAGGTTAGTTTCAAGCACCTAAAGCTCTTTTGCCTAATGGCTACTACTCTAATTTGAAAACTGGTACATTTCCATGTTAATTATTTGCAACCTCCTCAAAGTCATTCTGAAATTTGGGGCCTCCTATGCTGCTCGTTGATCCACTGATCATCCAGAAAGAATCCATCTCTCCCTCCTTTTCCCCTGGAGAGGAAACTGGACATAGAAACTGACTATGCCACTCTTACCCACCTCCTGTATCCCTCTGCATGTTTGCCTCCCAGCTCCCTCCTGTCCAACTCACGAATTGCTTTTAAAAAGCATTTTTATTTTCCCTTCAGCCTCTACTAAAAGCATGGTAACCAGTAACTGTTGCAAAACTACTTCATTAACAAATGTGGGGCTTGATGCTATGACTCACACCTGTAATCCCCTGACTTTGGGAGGCCGAGGCAGGTGGCTCACTTGAAGTCAGGAGTTCGAGACCGGCCTGGCCAACATGGTGAAACCCTGTTTCTACTAAAAATGCAAAAATTAGCCAGGTATGGTGGCACGCACCTATAGTCCCAGCTGCTTGTGAGGCTGAGGCAGGAGAATTGCTTGAACCTAGGAAGCGGAGGTTGCAGTGAGCTGAGATCGCGCCACTGCACTCCAGCCTGGGTGACAGAGCGAGATTCCATCTCAAAAAAAAAAAAAAAAAGTGGTTGACTGTTTTTGTATCGACTAGATAGCAGGAGGAGGAGGAAAAACTAACTCAATTAGTAGACACAAAACCTTACTTTCTTCATAACAACATTTTGTCTCCTTTTAAAAAACAAATGTTGAGCATTATCTTTCATTGAAGGCAAACAGCTTGAAATATTTTCTTCTTATTTCCAGATGTTCCGGGTCCTGTTGGAACACCATTCCTAGCTCACAACCTAACCAATGAGTCCTGCAAACTGACATGGTTTTCTCCAGAAGATGATGGAGGCTCTCCAATCACCAATTATGTCATTGAAAAGCGTGAATCTGACCGCAGAGCATGGACCCCAGTGACATATACAGTTACCCGACAAAATGCTACTGTCCAGGGTCTCATTCAAGGAAAAGCCTACTTTTTCCGAGTCGCGGCTGAAAATAGTATTGGCATGGGTCCATTTGTTGAGACATCAGAGGCACTTGTTATCAGAGAGCCAATAAGTAAGTAAAATTAAAAACAACTTTATGCTTAATCACTTCTTTACTCATTTAGTACAAGACGATGGTAAAAAAATATGTGTATAAATGCCATACATTTCATTCATTTGACAAGTAGTTATTACACAACTCCTCAGTATCTGATTTGGTAGTACTTGGACAGTGATTGTGAAAGAGATTTTACAAATACGTATAATTCATCAAATTTCTTTTTTTTGTTTTTCTTGGTTTTGTTTTGACACATAGTCTTACTCTGTTACCAAGGCTGGAGTGTAGTGTCATGATCTTGGCTCACTGCAACCTCCACCTCCGAGGTTCAAGTGATTCTTGTGTCTCAGTCTCCCAAGGAGCTGGGATTACAGACATGCACCACCATGCCCGGCTAATTTTTGCATTTTTAGTAGAGACACGGTTTTGCCATGTTGGCCAGGCTGGTCTCAAACCCCTGACCTCAAGTGATCCACCTGCCTCGGCCTCCGAAAGTGCTGGCATTACTACGCCTGGCCCATTTATCAAATTTCTTCCATCTATACCTCACAGATTTTTTAAAATTCCCACTTAATGGCATTAATAGAAACTGAATTATTTTCCTACGTCTAAAACTACCAACTCTGAAGATCTTTCTTAAATTATTTTTCCTCAGCAAACCTCATTTCCTCATCTGTCAAGTGAAGAAATTCTATTGTATTTGGTCCTTTTTAACTCTAATAGTTTTCGGATGAGACCTCTTTTGCTATTTATGGGAGCAGAGAGTTTAATGTTTAAACACAATCCTCAGAAAAGGAATATTCACTACATCCTACTACATTCTTAATGTGACACTTTTTTCTACCACAATTCCTATACTTATATTCACAGCTGTACCAGAACGTCCTGAAGACCTGGAAGTCAAAGAAGTTACTAAAAGTACTGTAACTTTGACTTGGAATCCTCCTAAGTATGATGGCGGGTCAGAAATTATTAACTATGTCCTAGAAAGTCGGCTCATTGGAACTGAGAAGTTCCACAAAGTTACAAATGACAACTTGCTTAGCAGAAAATACACTGTTAAAGACTTAAAAGAAGGTGATACCTATGAGTACCGTGTCAGTGCTGTCAACATTGTTGGACAAGGCAAACCATCATTTTGCACCAAGCCAATTACTTGCAAGGATGAGCTGGGTATGTGTCTACTACAATTTATACTTCAGAAACTTGCACATTTGTAGTTTGTAATAAGACATCAGTAAAAATGACTTGCCTTTATAATTGTAAATTTTAGCACCCCCAACACTTCACCTCGACTTCAGAGATAAGCTCACGATTCGAGTTGGTGAAGCTTTTGCCCTCACTGGCCGTTACTCAGGCAAACCAAAGCCTAAGGTTTCCTGGTTCAAAGATGAAGCTGATGTGCTGGAAGATGATCGCACTCACATAAAGACTACACCAACAACACTTGCTTTAGAGAAGATCAAGGCCAAACGTTCAGATTCCGGCAAATACTGTGTGGTTGTGGAGAATAGTACAGGCTCTAGGAAAGGTTTCTGTCAAGTTAATGTTGTTGGTAAGTCTTATTTAGTGGAAAGAATAGATCTTCTTTTCTTTCAAAAGCAGAAATGGAAATAACATTTTGTGCCATGATTTTTTTTTTCTGCAGACCGTCCTGGTCCACCAGTAGGACCAGTTATTTTTGATGAGGTGACCAAAGATTACATGGTTATCTCTTGGAAGCCTCCTTTAGATGATGGAGGCAGTGAAATCACCAATTATATTATTGAGAAGAAGGAAGTGGGTAAAGACGTCTGGATGCCCGTGACATCTGCAAGTGCTAAAACAACATGCAAAGTTTCTAAACTACTTGAAGGAAAAGATTATATTTTCCGGATACATGCTGAAAATCTGTATGGAATAAGTGATCCTCTGGTGTCTGATTCAATGAAAGCCAAAGATCGTTTCAGTATGCATTATGTCTCTTTTTAGTGATTCAATGCTTGATATAACTAATAGGAAGAAATAAATTTCTAACACATTTTCCAACATTTGTTACAGGGGTTCCTGATGCACCTGATCAGCCAATTGTTACAGAAGTTACCAGAGACACTGCATTAGTAACCTGGAACAAGCCACATGATGGAGGAAAACCCATCACAAACTATATCCTGGAGAAGAGAGAAACTATGTCTAAACGATGGGCTAGAGTTACCAAAGATCCTATTCATCCGTACACTAAATTTAGGGTTCCTGATCTTCTAGAAGGATGTCAGTATGAATTCCGGGTTTCTGCAGAAAATGAAATTGGTATTGGAGATCCAAGCCCACCATCCAAACCAGTCTTTGCTAAAGATCCAATTGGTATAGTATTAATGGATTTATTCAGTTTTCATGTTATTTAACTTTGTTTTCAGCTATATGCTAATTCATTTTTTACTTTTATTTTTTAGCTAAACCAAGTCCACCTGTTAATCCTGAAGCAATAGATACAACATGCAATTCAGTCGATCTAACTTGGCAGCCACCACGTCATGATGGTGGGAGCAAGATTCTGGGTTATATAGTTGAGTACCAGAAAGTTGGAGATGAAGAGTGGAGAAGAGCCAATCACACCCCTGAGTCATGTCCTGAAACTAAATATAAAGTCACCGGTCTTCGGGACGGTCAAACCTATAAGTTCAGAGTGTTAGCAGTCAATGAAGCTGGTGAATCAGATCCAGCTCATGTTCCAGAGCCAGTCCTAGTAAAAGATAGACTTGGTGAGTAAAATGCTCTCACCTGTGTTTGCAAGGAAAATAGATGTCTGATTGTATGTGTTTAATTATAATCTGCATTATGGATCAAATCTGAGTGTTCTGTTCTCTTTTTTCTAGAACCCCCTGAGTTGATTCTTGATGCCAACATGGCAAGAGAACAACACATTAAGGTTGGTGATACTCTAAGACTTAGTGCCATCATCAAAGGAGTGCCATTCCCAAAAGTAACTTGGAAAAAAGAAGACAGAGATGCTCCAACTAAAGCAAGAATTGATGTGACTCCAGTTGGTAGCAAGCTTGAAATTCGTAATGCTGCCCATGAAGATGGTGGAATTTATTCTTTAACAGTGGAGAATCCAGCTGGTTCAAAAACTGTCTCAGTAAAAGTACTTGTATTAGGTAAGAATTTTAATACTTATGCCATTAAAAATAAATTTTGATAATTTTGAGCTCTTATTTGGATAAAATTACTTATAAAACTGTTATTTAACACTTTTTAGATAAACCTGGGCCACCTAGAGATCTGGAAGTCAGTGAAATTAGGAAAGATTCTTGTTACCTTACTTGGAAAGAACCACTGGATGATGGTGGTTCCGTTATTACCAATTATGTGGTTGAGAGGAGAGATGTTGCCAGCGCCCAGTGGTCATCTCTCTCAGCTACATCAAAGAAAAAGAGTCACTTGGCTAAACATCTGAATGAAGGCAACCAGTACCTCTTCCGAGTAGCTGCAGAGAACCAGTATGGACGTGGTCCTTTTGTTGAAACACCAAAACCAATCAAGGCTCTGGATCCTCTCCGTAAGTTGCTTTCTCTGAATACAAAACTATTGTTTGACTGTCCTCAAGAATATTCCTTTTTCATCATAACTTCTTCTTTGAAAAGATCCCCCAGGGCCACCCAAGAACCTGCACCATGTAGATGTTGACAAGACTGAAGTCTCCCTCGTCTGGAATAAGCCGGATCGTGATGGTGGTTCTCCAATCACTGGATATTTGGTGGAATATCAAGAAGAAGGCACCGAGGACTGGATTAAATTTAAGACTGTGACAAACTTAGAGTGTGTGGTTACCGGACTACAACAAGGAAAGACCTATAGATTCCGTGTAAAAGCTGAAAATATTGTGGGTCTTGGTCTCCCCGACACAACTATCCCGATAGAATGTCAAGAAAAACTAGGTAATTTTTGGACTAGCAGTTTTATCTTATTTCTTTTTAAAATTATTCATGTAGGTGAAAATCAAAATCTAATTTATTCATGTTTACTTTTCAGTGCCTCCATCTGTGGAGCTAGATGTGAAATTAATTGAAGGTCTTGTGGTAAAGGCTGGAACCACAGTCAGATTCCCTGCTATTATAAGAGGTGTGCCTGTTCCTACCGCAAAGTGGACAACCGATGGGAGTGAGATTAAAACCGATGAGCACTACACAGTTGAAACAGACAACTTCTCATCAGTACTTACCATTAAGAACTGCTTAAGGAGAGACACTGGAGAATATCAAATCACAGTTTCCAATGCAGCTGGTAGCAAAACAGTAGCCGTACATCTTACTGTTCTTGATGTTCCTGGGCCACCAACAGGTCCTATTCATATTCTGGATGTTACTCCTGAACACATGACTATCTCATGGCAGCCACCTAAGGATGATGGAGGAAGCCCTGTGATAAATTATATTGTTGAGAAACAAGATACAAGGAAAGACACTTGGGGTGTTGTCTCTTCGGGAAGCAGTAAGACAAAGCTGAAAATCCCACATCTGCAGAAGGGCTGTGAATATGTTTTCCGAGTTAAAGCAGAGAATAAGATAGGTGTTGGTCCTCCCCTTGACTCCACACCTACTGTTGCTAAGCATAAATTTAGTCCTCCATCTCCTCCTGGTAAACCAGTGGTTACTGACATTACTGAAAATGCAGCAACAGTGTCTTGGACCCTGCCAAAATCTGATGGTGGCAGTCCAATAACTGGCTACTACGTGGAACGTCGAGAAGTAACTGGCAAATGGGTGAGGGTCAACAAAACACCTATTGCTGACCTTAAGTTCAGAGTGACTGGACTCTATGAAGGAAATACATACGAGTTTAGGGTTTTTGCTGAAAATCTTGCAGGACTAAGCAAACCATCCCCAAGTTCCGATCCAATAAAAGCTTGCCGTCCCATCAAACCACCTGGACCACCTATTAATCCTAAACTGAAAGACAAGAGCAGAGAAACAGCTGATTTGGTGTGGACAAAGCCTCTCAGTGATGGTGGTAGCCCCATTCTAGGATATGTAGTAGAATGTCAGAAACCTGGCACAGCACAATGGAACAGGATTAATAAAGATGAACTCATTAGGCAATGTGCCTTTAGAGTACCTGGACTAATTGAAGGAAATGAGTACAGATTCCGTATAAAGGCAGCTAATATTGTAGGAGAGGGTGAGCCAAGAGAACTAGCAGAATCTGTGATTGCAAAAGATATCCTTCATCCTCCAGAAGTAGAACTTGATGTTACTTGTCGTGATGTTATTACCGTGAGAGTAGGCCAAACTATCCGCATTCTAGCTCGAGTCAAAGGCAGACCTGCACCAGACATAACTTGGACTAAGGAAGGCAAAGTATTGGTCCGAGAAAAGAGGGTGGACATTATTCAGGACCTACCTCGTGTTGAGTTACAAATTAAAGAAGCTGTTAGAGCTGATCATGGCAAGTATATCATCTCAGCTAAGAACAGCAGTGGACATGCCCAAGGTTCAGCCATCGTTAACGTCCTTGACAGACCTGGGCCTTGCCAGAATTTGAAGGTTACCAATGTAACCAAAGAGAACTGTACAATTTCTTGGGAAAACCCAGTAGATAATGGCGGCTCAGAAATAACAAACTTCATAGTAGAATATCGCAAACCAAACCAGAAAGGCTGGTCAATTGTTGCGTCAGATGTCACTAAACGATTAATCAAGGCCAACCTTTTAGCCAACAATGAATACTATTTCCGAGTTTGTGCAGAGAATAAAGTAGGTGTTGGGCCAACCATCGAAACAAAAACTCCCATTCTGGCTATTAACCCTATTGACAGACCAGGTGAGCCTGAAAACCTTCACATTGCGGATAAAGGAAAGACATTTGTCTACCTAAAGTGGCGGAGGCCTGATTATGATGGTGGCAGTCCAAATCTGTCATATCATGTTGAGAGAAGGCTGAAGGGCTCTGATGACTGGGAAAGAGTGCATAAAGGAAGCATTAAAGAAACTCACTACATGGTTGACAGATGTGTTGAAAACCAGATTTATGAGTTCAGAGTGCAAACGAAGAACGAAGGTGGGGAAAGTGACTGGGTGAAGACAGAGGAAGTTGTTGTTAAAGAAGACTTACAAAAACCAGTACTTGATCTGAAATTAAGTGGGGTCCTAACTGTCAAAGCAGGGGACACCATTAGGCTTGAGGCAGGGGTTAGAGGCAAACCATTCCCAGAAGTTTCATGGACCAAGGACAAAGATGCTACAGACTTGACAAGATCACCAAGGGTCAAGATTGATACCAGTGCTGATTCATCTAAATTTTCTCTTACTAAAGCAAAGCGAAGTGATGGGGGTAAATATGTAGTTACGGCAACTAACACAGCTGGCAGTTTTGTGGCCTATGCCACTGTCAACGTTTTAGATAAGCCTGGTCCTGTGAGAAATCTGAAAATTGTTGATGTGTCCAGTGATAGGTGTACTGTTCGCTGGGATCCACCAGAAGATGATGGCGGCTGTGAAATCCAAAATTATATTCTAGAAAAATGTGAGACAAAGCGAATGGTTTGGTCTACCTATTCTGCTACTGTCTTGACACCTGGTACTACAGTAACACGTCTCATAGAAGGAAATGAATATATTTTCAGAGTCCGTGCAGAAAATAAAATAGGCACAGGGCCTCCAACAGAAAGTAAACCAGTCATAGCCAAAACCAAGTATAATAAACCTGGACGCCCTGATCCCCCAGAAGTCACTAAAGTAAGCAAAGAAGAGATGACTGTGGTTTGGAATCCACCTGAATATGATGGTGGAAAGTCTATAACAGGATACTTTTTGGAGAAAAAGGAAAAGCATTCAACACGATGGGTCCCTGTTAACAAGAGTGCAATCCCTGAGAGACGTATGAAAGTACAGAATCTCCTCCCAGACCATGAATATCAGTTCCGTGTCAAGGCAGAAAATGAAATTGGAATTGGAGAACCAAGCTTGCCTTCAAGACCAGTGGTGGCAAAAGACCCCATAGGTAGGATGTCCTTGTTTTTTCTGATATTACATCAACTCTTAATCTCAAGCACAGAAGTATTTGATAAATAAGTTAATGTAACATCTAAATCCATAACATAAAAACTGTATTTAGCAAATATTTTTCCAAATAGACCTTTTACCAAAATACCTAAAAGGTACAAACAATAGTAGATTCTCATTTTTATGAAGGAAAATAAAGAGGACTCTAATTGAAAAATTGGACGACCTATATTTGATTAACTGAGGCTAGGCTATATAAAATTACACATTGAAGTATCACTATTAGTAGTTAAACATATGTATATCTATTCTTATATTTTATTTTCAGAGCCACCTGGTCCACCAACCAATTTCAGAGTGGTTGATACAACCAAACATTCCATAACTCTTGGGTGGGGAAAACCAGTCTATGATGGTGGTGCACCGATCATTGGATATGTTGTGGAAATGAGACCAAAAATAGCAGATGCATCTCCTGATGAAGGCTGGAAACGTTGTAATGCTGCAGCACAGCTTGTACGCAAGGAATTCACCGTTACCAGCTTGGATGAAAACCAGGAATATGAGTTCAGGGTGTGTGCCCAAAACCAAGTTGGTATTGGGCGCCCTGCAGAGCTAAAGGAAGCTATCAAACCTAAAGAAATACTAGGTAAGTCCTTCCTTTAGCATGTGATTCATTCACACCTAATTTCTTATGATTTCCCCACATTCTGAAACATCAATTAATGACCTTACTGTCATTTGCAGAACCTCCAGAGATTGATTTGGATGCCAGCATGAGAAAACTGGTCATAGTGAGAGCAGGATGCCCTATTCGTCTCTTTGCTATAGTAAGAGGACGACCAGCCCCTAAAGTCACTTGGCGAAAAGTGGGCATTGATAATGTGGTCAGAAAAGGACAAGTTGATCTGGTTGACACTATGGCCTTCCTTGTCATCCCCAATTCTACTCGTGATGACTCAGGAAAATATTCCTTAACACTTGTGAACCCAGCAGGAGAAAAGGCTGTATTCGTAAATGTCAGAGTATTAGGTGGGTTACTAAAATGCTTCTCCCTCCCACTTCAAAAATGAATTTGTTAATAGGGATGCTGAGGAGATGTGTATATCTGATTTTATGACTCTTTACAGACACTCCTGGACCTGTGTCTGATTTGAAAGTTTCAGATGTCACTAAAACATCATGCCATGTGTCCTGGGCCCCTCCTGAAAATGACGGTGGGAGCCAAGTGACACATTATATTGTGGAGAAACGTGAGGCAGACAGAAAGACATGGTCAACCGTTACCCCAGAGGTTAAGAAAACAAGCTTCCAAGTAACCAATCTTGTCCCTGGGAATGAGTATTACTTCAGAGTAACTGCTGTCAACGAATATGGCCCTGGCGTCCCAACAGATGTCCCAAAACCAGTGCTTGCATCAGATCCTCTAAGTAAGTATTATGCTTTCTTCCTCCTTTTAACTCCAGCCTCCTATTTCAGCAAGGTCAAGATACTAATACCATTTTAATCCACTTCTGAAAGAGATTTCATTTGTAGAGACCCAAATAGTGTAATAAATGTCTGTGTCACTCATGAAACACTTTTTTGATCTGTCTCATCTTACGTGTTTTACTTTTAATGTACTGAACTACAGGTTCTATGTACATTGGAGCAAATGGCATACTAAAACTCTTATGTACATTAAAAAGGGGATTTGATTAGGTTACCTAGGTAATTTTATACATTATGTTTTTCTTCTAGGTGAGCCGGATCCCCCAAGGAAATTAGAAGTGACTGAAATGACAAAGAACAGTGCCACCTTAGCCTGGTTACCTCCCCTGCGTGATGGAGGTGCTAAAATCGATGGCTACATCATTAGTTACAGAGAAGAAGAGCAGCCTGCAGACCGCTGGACAGAGTACTCAGTGGTAAAAGATCTCAGCCTTGTTGTCACTGGCCTAAAGGAAGGAAAGAAATACAAATTTAGAGTAGCAGCCAGAAATGCTGTTGGAGTCAGTTTGCCAAGAGAAGCTGAAGGAGTGTATGAAGCCAAAGAACAACTGTGTAAGTAGTCATTGCTTCATTTATGTCATGTGCTAAGTTTATTAGAATTTCTTTTATATGTAGACATTTCTCCCTGAGGAATCTAGCTCTATAAATACTTGAAAAACAATAGAGAACAGTGGCTTTCAAACACGTGGGTGGGCCAACAACACACAGTAAATAAACTTATACAAACACATAGATAACTAAAAACCATTTCCTGAAACAATACCCATTCATTATCATGTGCACTCTTATGTTTTCTACCCTATTCTGTGTGGTTTTTTTGTTTTGTTTTGTTTTGTTTTGTTTTTTGAGACGGAGTCTTGCTCTGTCCCCAGGCTGGAGTGTATTCTGTGTTTTTTAAAATGTTGGCTGTACAACAAACATATAAAAAAAAAGCTCATCATCACTGGTCATTAGAGAAATGCAAATCAAAACAACAATGAGATACCATCTCATGCCAGTTAGAATGGCAATCATTAAAAAGTCAGGAAACAACAGGTGCTGGAGAGGATGTGGAGAAATAGGAAAGCTTTTACACTGTTGGTGGGAGTGTAAATTAGTTCAACCATTATGGAAGACAGTGTGGCGATTCCTCAAGGATCTAGAACCAGAAATACCATTTGACCCAGCAATTCCATTACTGGGTGTATATCCAAAGGATTACAAATAATTCTACTATAAAGACACATGCACATGTATGTTTATTGTGGCACTGTTCACAATAGCAAAGACTTGGAACCAACCCAAATGTCCATCAGTGATAGACTATATAAAGAAAATGTGGCACATATATACCACAGAATACTACGCAGCCATAAAAAAGGATGAGTTCATGTCCTTTTCAGGGACATGGATGAAGCCGGAAACCATCATTCTCAGCAAACTAACACAAGAACAGAAAACCAAACACCACATGTTCTCACTCATAAGTGGGAGTTGAACAATGAAAACGCATGGACCCAGGGAGGGGAGCATCACACACTGGGACCTGTCAGGGGGATGGGGGGCTAGGGGAGGGATAGCATTAGGAGAAATACCTAACGTAGATGATGGGTTGATGGGTGCAGCAAATCACCATGGCACGTGTATACCTATGTAACAAACCTGCACATTCTGCACATGTGTCTCAGAACTTAAAGTATTTAAAAAAAAAAAAATTGGCGGTAATACAAGCATTAATTTGAACCAGTATAGTTCTCCACCAGAAGAAACTTAACCACCTTCCCAAAATTAGTATCTTTTCATTTTACTTTCAGTGCCACCAAAGATCCTTATGCCAGAGCAAATTACTATCAAAGCTGGGAAAAAACTCCGAATTGAAGCCCATGTGTATGGAAAGCCTCATCCCACCTGTAAATGGAAAAAAGGAGAAGATGAAGTTGTCACATCCAGCCACCTGGCAGTGCATAAAGCAGACAGCTCTTCAATTCTGATCATAAAAGATGTGACTAGAAAAGACAGTGGTTACTACAGCCTCACAGCAGAGAACAGTTCTGGGACAGACACTCAGAAAATCAAAGTTGTAGTTATGGGTGAGTTAAGTATTAGACAAACGGCCATCTAAATATGAAACTCTGAAACATTTTTACCCATCAGGTCCTTGTTCTTACATTTCTTTCCTCTTGGTTCATGCAGATGCCCCTGGCCCCCCTCAGCCTCCATTTGACATTTCTGATATAGACGCCGATGCTTGCTCCCTGTCGTGGCACATCCCTCTGGAGGACGGAGGCAGTAACATCACCAATTATATAGTGGAGAAGTGTGATGTAAGCCGAGGTGACTGGGTCACGGCTCTAGCTTCAGTCACAAAAACTTCCTGCAGGGTTGGAAAGCTGATCCCAGGCCAGGAGTACATCTTCCGGGTCCGTGCTGAAAACCGATTTGGCATTTCAGAGCCTCTCACATCTCCAAAGATGGTTGCAGAGTTCCCATTTGGTATGTTTTTGGGAAGGAGAAAAAAAGTTATGTTTTCTTTCTAGTTTGTTACTGAATGTAGAAACTGACATTTTCCTTGTCTTCATCTCCAGGTGTTCCTAGTGAACCAAAGAATGCACGAGTCACCAAAGTCAACAAGGACTGTATTTTTGTTGCATGGGACAGACCAGACAGTGATGGAGGGAGCCCCATTACTGGTTATCTGATTGAACGCAAGGAAAGAAACAGTTTGCTGTGGGTGAAAGCCAATGATACTCCTGTCCGGTCAACTGAATATCCTTGTGCTGGCCTTATAGGTGGTCTTGAGTATTCATTTAGAATCTATGCCCTAAACAAAGCTGGATCCAGCCCACCCAGCAAACCCACAGAATATGTAACTGCAAGAATGCCAGTTGGTAAGTTTTGGGGGTTTTTTATTGTTGTTGTTGTTGTTGTTTTAGTATTATGGAGGCACATTTAAATCTCAGAGTCTAAGATTTGGACTCCAAGACATAGACAGTAGTAGAGATCTGAAGATTACAACTCCCATTCAAGAATATGGTCTATCTCTTACAATGAAGATGACATATTAAAAAAAGAAAAGGACATACAATTTCCTTTAAAGCATACAGCAAGGACTCAAAAGTGCATACTAGTTGGACAATTATTAAAATGGGATAATTATCATCCTGTTGAGCTTGTTACTTAGCAGCAGGGATGATAATGTGAAATATGGAAGTTTAAACTTCTGCTAGTAAGATAAATGGTGAGTGAACCTCTTTTTGTTTTAGATCCTCCTGGGAAACCTGAAGTTATTGATGTCACCAAGAGTACTGTATCTCTGATCTGGGCACGTCCAAAGCATGATGGAGGCAGTAAAATTATTGGTTATTTCGTAGAAGCTTGCAAACTTCCTGGTGATAAATGGGTACGGTGCAATACTGCACCTCACCAGATTCCCCAGGAAGAGTACACAGCTACTGGCCTAGAAGAGAAAGCTCAGTATCAATTTAGAGCTATTGCCAGGACCGCAGTAAACATTAGCCCACCTTCGGAACCTTCTGATCCAGTGACTATCCTCGCAGAAAATGGTAAGATTCTGCTGAGTATTACAGGCAAAGATGTAACAGCATTCATGATGGTCATTTTTCCTAATAAACAACTAAGTATACACCTAAGGAAAAAAGGAAAAATAAAATGATATTTTATATAAAGACATAAACATTATGATTATGGAGAATCATAATAAAAGCAGGATACACAACTGTGGCAACGATATAATTTCAATAGTTATTCAATAATGCAGTTATTATTTGTCTATTTAAAATATGCAAAATGAAATAACATTGAAATTCCATTCTTGAAAGAGGTAGCATATGAATTTCCCACTATTATTAATAAGGATTACATAATATAGCCTTGCATATATTAAGTCCTTTATCTTCTTTCTTTCCAGTCCCTCCCAGGATAGACCTGAGTGTGGCTATGAAATCACTGCTTACTGTGAAAGCTGGAACTAATGTCTGCTTGGATGCTACTGTTTTTGGTAAACCAATGCCAACGGTTTCTTGGAAGAAAGATGGCACACTGCTAAAACCAGCAGAAGGCATAAAGATGGCCATGCAGCGGAATCTGTGCACCTTGGAGCTATTCAGCGTGAACCGGAAGGACTCGGGAGACTATACCATTACTGCTGAAAATTCAAGTGGTTCTAAGTCAGCCACCATTAAGCTTAAAGTGTTAGGTAACTAATAAACTTCATTAGAATCCCATATTTTACTTTGGTTAATGGGACGTAAATAGGATTTACAAAATAATGTGGGAGAAGACATACATATTCTAAAGTATATCTCCTATGCACAGAATTATTCTTATGACAGAACCATGTTTTAGAGTTAAAAAGAGCATTAGAAAAATCACATGTTTCAATTACCCAATTTTACAAATGAAGAAACTAAGATTCTAAAAAATTAAGTAATCTCCTAGGTCATAAAGGAAATTGACAATAGAAAGACTGCAGTCCAGGTCTCCGGACTTCTACTCTATATTCATTCCCCATTCCAGATATTTTAGTGAAAGACTTCACTCTTCTTCCTTATTCTTTCAGATAAACCGGGTCCTCCAGCATCTGTTAAAATCAACAAAATGTATTCAGATCGTGCAATGCTTTCTTGGGAACCGCCTCTTGAAGATGGAGGCTCAGAAATCACCAACTATATTGTTGACAAACGTGAAACAAGCAGGCCCAACTGGGCTCAAGTCTCTGCAACTGTGCCTATCACCAGCTGCAGCGTGGAGAAACTTATAGAGGGCCATGAGTATCAGTTCCGTATTTGTGCTGAAAATAAATATGGAGTAGGCGATCCAGTCTTCACTGAACCAGCAATTGCCAAAAACCCATACGGTAGGAACATTTCCCGGTGGTTTTTCATTTTACTTTTTAAATATTACCTTTTAGTCTGGGAAATTAACTTTTCAATCAATTTCTGCAGACCCACCAGGACGCTGTGATCCTCCTGTTATTAGCAACATAACCAAAGATCACATGACAGTCAGCTGGAAGCCACCAGCAGATGATGGCGGCTCACCCATCACTGGCTATTTGCTTGAAAAGCGGGAAACCCAGGCTGTTAACTGGACTAAGGTCAACAGAAAACCTGTTATAGAAAGAACACTAAAAGCAACAGGTCTTCAAGAAGGTACCGAATATGAGTTCCGTGTTACAGCTATAAATAAAGCTGGACCAGGCAAACCCAGTGACGCATCCAAGGCCGCTTATGCTCGGGACCCTCAGTGTAAGTGTTCATGAACAAGATCCATATCCTGTGTTAAAAGCAGCATGAAACACCCAGGAAGGAGGTTTGAATGAAAATTTCCTATCATTATTTCTTCTCAGATCCTCCTGGCCCACCGGCTTTCCCTAAAGTATATGATACAACTCGTAGCTCCGTGAGTCTATCCTGGGGCAAGCCAGCCTATGACGGCGGCAGCCCTATCATTGGTTATCTCGTTGAAGTAAAACGGGCTGACTCCGATAACTGGGTGAGGTGCAACTTACCACAGAATCTACAGAAAACCCGCTTTGAGGTTACTGGCCTGATGGAAGACACACAATATCAATTTCGTGTGTACGCCGTTAATAAGATTGGATACAGTGACCCCAGTGATGTGCCAGATAAACACTACCCCAAGGACATCTTAAGTAAGTATTACCAGGGGCAATACCTAAGGCTTTTCTTATTAATCATATTCTAAGAGGGAGAATAGAACTCCCTTAGGTAGATTAATTTATTTACAAGGTGTAGACTTGGTAACTCCAGGAGTACTTTTTAGGAGAGCTGGGTGGGTACTTTACGGTATTGTAGAACAGGCAAATCAAATGCAAATGATTTGTGGTTTTGAAAAGCTTTTCATATATATAAGAATTTCATGTCTTCAAAAGACATAGAATGACAGAATTTTATTGGAATGTAAGAATTTTATTTTACGAATAAAGAGGCCTTTTAACTAAGTAGTGAGCTATTTACTATTCTTAGGGTTTCTGTTTTCCAATCCACCATCTCCCTAAGTATGTGATTGGTGGGCTCTCCATCTTAATTTCCCTTCTTCTTATTTTTTCTATTTGCTTATTCTCCATGATAATTTCCCCTTTATTTGAATTACTTGATATTATATGTCACCCTCCAGGTACTTTTCTTCCTACTATGAAATAATAAAGAGAGCTAGAATATGTGGCAGAATACCTTCATGGAATATAGAAAGGAAAAAACAAGAATGAAAGGGAGCCAAAAACCAATCATCTACTTTCCTTTTAGTATATGTAGCATTTCAGAGTACATAAGGCTCATGAAAAAGGAGGTACAGATCCTCCGGGGAAAACCTGGTTAAACTAAAGCATAGTGGAAAATGGAAAGATCAATAATTAGTACAGAATAGAAAAATGGTTTTGAGGATTGTATTAAGGAAGTTTTAAAGAACAAGAAATTGGCTCTAGAAAATAAATGTATTTTAGGAGTGATAAGGCCAGTCCTTGGAAATACATTTGACTATTAAATTTTTAATTAACTTTCTTCACCCAAAATTAAACAGTTCCACCTGAGGGAGAACTTGATGCGGACTTAAGGAAGACACTCATATTACGTGCTGGAGTTACTATGAGACTATATGTACCAGTAAAAGGACGCCCACCTCCAAAGATTACTTGGTCTAAACCTAATGTCAATCTAAGAGACAGGATTGGACTGGACATAAAGTCAACTGACTTTGACACTTTCTTGCGCTGTGAAAATGTGAACAAATATGATGCAGGAAAATACATCTTAACCCTGGAGAACAGCTGTGGTAAAAAGGAATATACCATTGTTGTGAAAGTGCTTGGTAAGTCTATTTCAAAAAAGAATCATATATATTTTAAAATAGTATATGTATTTTTTACACATTCATTTCTTATTTACCCACTATTTATCCAGATACTCCTGGGCCACCTGTCAATGTGACTGTTAAGGAAATATCCAAAGACTCTGCTTATGTTACCTGGGAGCCTCCCATTATTGATGGTGGAAGCCCCATCATAAACTATGTGGTACAAAAACGTGATGCAGAGAGGAAATCCTGGTCTACAGTGACAACTGAGTGCTCCAAAACGAGCTTCAGAGTATCTAATTTGGAGGAGGGAAAATCCTACTTCTTCCGAGTGTTTGCTGAAAATGAGTATGGCATTGGTGATCCCGGTGAAACTCGTGATGCTGTCAAAGCTTCCCGTAAGCAAATGAACCATCATCCCATCATTTTGAGTGACATCCTTCCTTTGCTATATGGGGCTTACACTTATCATTTCTCCTTTGCTTTAGAAACTCCTGGACCAGTTGTGGACCTGAAAGTGAGGTCTGTAACTAAGTCATCTTGTAGCATTGGCTGGAAAAAGCCTCATAGTGATGGTGGAAGTCGGATTATTGGATATGTAGTTGATTTCCTGACTGAAGAAAATAAGTGGCAACGAGTTATGAAATCCTTAAGCCTACAGTACTCCGCAAAAGATCTGACTGAAGGGAAGGAATATACCTTCAGAGTGAGTGCTGAGAATGAAAATGGAGAAGGAACCCCAACCGAAATCACTGTTGTGGCAAGGGATGATGTTGGTAAGGCTCTATCCACACATCTTCATTTTTCCTTTATTGTCATCAAAAGTGCACTCTTGTGTCCTACTCATTAGCTTATCTAAAAATCCATTAAAAGCTAGAAGTATGTGAAAAAGTTAATTACCTGGCCTTAAAAATAACAGTAATTTATCTCTGCTATTTTACAGTGGCTCCTGATCTTGACTTAAAGGGTCTACCTGATTTGTGCTACTTGGCTAAAGAAAACAGCAACTTCCGGCTTAAGATCCCCATAAAAGGCAAGCCAGCTCCATCAGTCTCCTGGAAGAAAGGGGAAGATCCTCTAGCAACTGACACTAGAGTCAGTGTTGAGTCATCTGCAGTTAACACAACTCTTATAGTATACGATTGCCAAAAATCTGATGCTGGAAAATACACAATCACACTTAAGAATGTTGCTGGCACCAAGGAAGGAACTATCTCCATAAAGGTTGTTGGCAAGCCTGGCATCCCCACTGGACCAATCAAATTTGATGAAGTCACAGCAGAAGCCATGACCTTAAAGTGGGCTCCTCCAAAGGATGATGGAGGTTCTGAAATCACCAACTATATCCTAGAGAAGAGGGATTCTGTGAACAACAAGTGGGTGACGTGCGCCTCAGCTGTCCAGAAAACCACCTTTAGAGTAACCAGACTTCATGAGGGCATGGAATATACCTTCAGGGTCAGTGCCGAAAATAAATATGGTGTAGGGGAAGGCCTGAAATCGGAGCCAATTGTTGCTAGACATCCATTTGGTAAGTGTCTTAAATTCAGAAGACATGAAGCAAAACATGGTTTTGAGGAGGCTTCTTATTATAAATCTTGCATTATCTACTTTTTTCTAGATGTGCCTGATGCTCCCCCACCTCCCAATATTGTGGAGGTCAGACACGATTCAGTATCTCTAACTTGGACTGACCCCAGGAGAACTGGTGGCTCTCCAATTACAGGTATTTTGTTTATTCTTACCCTACATCTTTTACATCAAGATTCCTCACAAATATTTCCCTGAGAACAGTGGAATGTGTGCTTATCGATAACACTATCTGCTTATACAGAAATGTGTTTTTCTTTCAGTACATATGGTTAATGTTTAATTTTATTGAAAATCTCCTAATGTAATAGTTAATAAAGTATTTCTTATATTTCTTATAATTATAATTATTATAATATCTATTTTTGTAAGTTAAAATTGTTCAACAAAAAAGACAACTATGCATAGTCCAAGGGGGAAAAAAATGGCACTATGCTTAGGTAATAAAAGTATAGATACTAGCAAGAATGATTACTTGTTCAATATATATGGATATGTATAAATAATTTGGGCAACACATATATATTGTAAAATCAGGCTGCATTTATACTTTGTATGTGAATTGATACAACCCTGGGTCTTTTGTAGGGTATCATCTGGAGTTCAAGGAAAGAAACAGCCTTCTGTGGAAGAGAGCTAACAAGACTCCGATAAGGATGAGAGACTTTAAAGTGACAGGATTAACTGAAGGTCTTGAATATGAATTCCGAGTTATGGCAATCAATTTAGCAGGTGTGGGCAAGCCAAGCCTCCCATCAGAGCCTGTCGTGGCACTGGACCCGATTGGTAAGTCATTATATGAAGAAAAACCCATGTGCATTTTTTACATGAAGAAAACATTGGTATTTGTTTGACTGGTTTTGTTTTTATGTTTTAGATCCTCCTGGAAAACCTGAGGTTATTAACGTAACAAGGAATTCAGTGACTCTCATTTGGACTGAACCTAAATATGACGGTGGTCATAAGTTAACTGGCTATATAGTGGAGAAGCGAGATCTACCTTCCAAGTCTTGGATGAAAGCCAACCATGTTAATGTCCCAGAATGTGCCTTTACTGTAACTGACCTTGTTGAGGGTGGAAAATACGAATTCAGAATTAGAGCAAAGAATACAGCAGGTGCTATCAGTGCTCCATCAGAAAGTACAGGAACCATTATTTGCAAGGATGAATACGGTAGGTCCATTTTACTTTTTATGTACTTTGTTGTTGTTTTTTTTTAAAAAAAAAAAAAAAAAAGCAAATTAAGCCTCCTTCCTTTTCTGATTAAAATGTATTTTCTTCTTTGCAGAGGCACCAACAATTGTCCTTGATCCCACAATAAAAGATGGGCTAACAATTAAAGCAGGGGATACCATTGTTTTGAATGCCATTAGCATTCTTGGCAAACCCCTTCCAAAATCAAGTTGGTCCAAGGCAGGAAAAGACATTAGACCATCAGATATCACTCAGATAACTTCAACCCCAACATCTTCCATGCTTACTATCAAGTATGCCACTAGAAAAGATGCCGGTGAATACACCATCACTGCTACCAATCCTTTTGGCACGAAGGAGGAACATGTGAAGGTAACAGTCCTTGATGTACCTGGTCCCCCAGGTCCTATTGAAATCAGTAATGTTTCTGCTGAAAAAGCAACACTTACATGGACACCTCCCTTGGAAGACGGCGGCTCACCAATTAAGTCCTATATACTTGAAAAGAGAGAAACCAGTCGACTTTTGTGGACAGTGGTTTCTGAAGATATTCAGTCTTGCAGGCATGTGGCAACCAAACTTATCCAAGGAAATGAGTACGTCTTCCGGGTCTCAGCTGTAAACCACTATGGCAAAGGAGAACCTGTACAGTCTGAACCTGTCAAAATGGTAGACAGATTTGGTATGTAGAGCATGTGAGGGAATTGAAATGGAAACATTTATAGCAGAGTTTAGGAAATCATGGATTTCTAATAAATTTGCTTCCTTTTCAGGTCCCCCGGGCCCTCCTGAAAAACCAGAGGTCTCAAATGTCACTAAGAACACTGCCACTGTCAGCTGGAAAAGGCCAGTGGATGATGGTGGCAGCGAAATCACAGGATATCATGTAGAAAGGAGAGAAAAGAAAAGCCTGCGGTGGGTGAGAGCAATAAAAACGCCAGTTTCTGATCTCAGATGCAAAGTAACAGGACTGCAAGAAGGAAGCACCTATGAATTCCGTGTCAGTGCAGAAAACAGAGCAGGAATTGGTCCACCCAGTGAGGCTTCAAATTCTGTTCTAATGAAAGATGCAGCATGTTAGTATTTGTCTTTTTCAATACCATTCATTCCAGAATGCCAATATTTTATCTAAATTATCCAAAAGCCAAACTCTGAATATATACTTTCGTGTCTTTGTTTCTTTTTCAGATCCTCCAGGACCACCTTCAAATCCGCATGTCACTGATACGACCAAGAAATCTGCTTCTTTGGCATGGGGCAAGCCTCATTATGATGGTGGACTTGAAATCACTGGCTATGTTGTGGAGCATCAAAAAGTAGGAGACGAGGCCTGGATAAAAGATACCACAGGAACTGCCCTCAGAATCACTCAGTTCGTTGTTCCTGATCTTCAGACTAAAGAAAAATACAACTTTAGAATCAGTGCCATCAACGATGCAGGTGTTGGGGAGCCAGCGGTGATTCCAGATGTTGAAATTGTAGAACGGGAAATGGCTCCTGATTTTGAACTAGATGCCGAGCTTCGAAGAACACTTGTTGTTAGAGCAGGACTCAGTATTAGAATATTTGTGCCGATTAAAGGTCGTCCTGCTCCTGAAGTGACATGGACCAAAGATAACATCAACCTGAAAAACCGAGCCAACATTGAAAATACAGAATCATTTACTCTTCTGATTATCCCAGAATGTAACAGATATGATACCGGTAAATTTGTCATGACCATTGAAAACCCGGCTGGGAAGAAAAGTGGCTTTGTGAATGTCAGAGTCTTGGACACGCCAGGCCCAGTCCTCAACCTGCGGCCTACAGACATCACAAAGGACAGTGTCACCCTGCACTGGGACCTCCCTCTGATAGATGGAGGCTCACGTATAACAAATTACATTGTAGAGAAACGTGAAGCAACACGGAAATCTTATTCCACAGTCACCACTAAGTGCCATAAATGCACATATAAAGTTACCGGCTTGTCTGAAGGGTGTGAATACTTCTTCAGAGTGATGGCAGAGAATGAATATGGAATTGGTGAGCCAAGAGAAACTACAGAGCCTGTAAAAGCCTCTGAAGCACCATCTCCACCAGACACCCTTAACATCATGGACATAACTAAGAGCACTGTCAGCCTGGCATGGCCTAAGCCCAAACACGATGGTGGCAGCAAGATCACTGGCTATGTGATTGAAGCCCAAAGAAAAGGCTCTGACCAGTGGACCCACATCACAACCGTGAAAGGGTTAGAATGTGTTGTGAGGAATCTAACTGAAGGAGAGGAATACACCTTCCAAGTGATGGCAGTGAACAGCGCGGGGAGAAGTGCCCCTAGAGAAAGCAGACCCGTCATTGTCAAGGAGCAGACAATGCTTCCAGAGCTGGATCTCCGTGGCATCTATCAGAAACTGGTCATTGCCAGAGCTGGTGACAACATCAAAGTTGAAATTCCAGTGCTCGGTCGACCCAAGCCCACAGTGACATGGAAAAAAGGAGACCAAATTCTTAAACAGACACAGAGAGTTAATTTTGAAACCACAGCAACTTCAACCATTTTAAATATCAATGAGTGTGTCAGAAGTGATAGTGGGCCCTATCCATTAACAGCAAGGAACATTGTAGGAGAGGTTGGTGATGTCATCACCATTCAAGTCCATGATATCCCAGGGCCACCTACTGGACCAATCAAATTTGATGAAGTTTCATCTGATTTTGTAACCTTCTCTTGGGATCCCCCTGAGAACGATGGTGGTGTACCAATAAGCAACTACGTAGTGGAAATGCGGCAGACTGACAGTACTACCTGGGTTGAGTTAGCAACCACCGTTATACGTACTACCTATAAAGCCACCCGCCTTACTACTGGATTAGAGTATCAGTTCCGTGTAAAAGCTCAGAATAGATACGGAGTCGGACCAGGCATCACATCAGCATGTATAGTTGCCAACTATCCATTTAAGGTTCCTGGACCTCCTGGTACCCCTCAGGTAACTGCAGTTACCAAGGATTCAATGACCATTAGCTGGCATGAGCCACTTTCTGATGGTGGAAGCCCTATTTTAGGATATCACGTTGAAAGAAAAGAACGAAATGGTATTCTCTGGCAGACTGTGAGCAAAGCTTTAGTACCAGGCAACATTTTCAAATCAAGTGGACTTACAGATGGTATTGCTTATGAATTCCGGGTGATTGCAGAAAACATGGCAGGCAAAAGCAAGCCAAGCAAGCCATCGGAGCCTATGTTGGCTCTGGATCCCATCGACCCACCTGGAAAACCAATACCTCTAAATATTACAAGACGCACAGTGACACTTAAATGGGCTAAGCCTGAATATACTGGGGGCTTTAAAATTACCAGTTATATTGTTGAAAAGAGAGACCTTCCTAATGGACGGTGGCTGAAGGCCAACTTCAGCAACATTTTGGAGAATGAATTTACAGTCAGTGGCCTAACAGAAGATGCTGCATATGAATTCCGTGTGATTGCCAAAAATGCTGCAGGTGCCATCAGTCCACCATCTGAGCCATCTGATGCTATCACTTGCAGGGATGACATTGAAGCACCAAAGATAAAGGTGGATGTTAAATTTAAGGACACAGTTATATTAAAAGCAGGTGAAGCATTCAGACTGGAAGCTGATGTTTCAGGCCGCCCACCTCCAACAATGGAATGGACCAAAGATGGAAAAGAGCTGGAAGGCACAGCAAAGTTAGAAATAAAAATTGCAGATTTCTCTACTCATCTGGTAAACAAAGATTCAACAAGAAGGGATAGTGGTGCCTATACCCTTACAGCAACTAATCCTGGTGGCTTTGCTAAACACATTTTCAATGTCAAAGTTCTTGACAGACCAGGCCCACCTGAAGGACCTTTGGCTGTAACTGAAGTGACATCAGAAAAGTGTGTACTATCATGGTTGCCTCCACTGGATGATGGAGGTGCCAAAATTGATCATTACATAGTACAGAAACGTGAAACCAGCAGATTGGCATGGACAAATGTAGCCTCAGAAGTCCAAGTAACAAAGCTAAAGGTCACTAAACTCTTGAAAGGCAATGAATACATATTCCGTGTCATGGCTGTAAATAAATATGGAGTGGGAGAGCCACTGGAATCAGAGCCTGTGCTTGCAGTGAATCCTTATGGACCCCCTGATCCGCCCAAAAACCCTGAAGTGACAGCTATTACTAAAGACTCGATGGTTGTCTGCTGGGGACATCCTGATTCTGATGGTGGAAGTGAAATCATCAATTATATTGTGGAACGGCGTGATAAAGCTGGCCAACGCTGGATTAAATGCAACAAAAAAACTCTTACTGATTTAAGATATAAAGTGTCTGGACTGACAGAAGGACATGAATATGAGTTCAGGATTATGGCTGAAAATGCTGCTGGAATTAGTGCACCAAGTCCTACCAGTCCATTTTACAAGGCTTGTGACACTGTGTTTAAACCCGGACCACCAGGTAACCCACGTGTTCTAGATACAAGCAGATCATCCATTTCAATCGCTTGGAATAAACCTATCTATGATGGTGGATCAGAAATCACTGGGTATATGGTTGAGATTGCCCTGCCAGAGGAAGATGAATGGCAGATTGTCACTCCACCAGCAGGACTCAAGGCAACTTCTTATACTATCACTGGCCTCACAGAGAATCAGGAATATAAGATTCGCATCTATGCCATGAATTCCGAAGGACTTGGGGAACCCGCCCTTGTTCCTGGAACTCCGAAGGCTGAAGACAGAATGCTGCCTCCAGAAATTGAACTGGATGCTGACCTGCGCAAAGTTGTTACGATAAGGGCCTGCTGCACGCTGAGACTTTTTGTTCCAATCAAAGGAAGGCCTGCACCTGAGGTGAAGTGGGCCCGGGAACATGGAGAATCTTTAGATAAAGCTAGCATTGAATCCACAAGCTCTTACACACTGCTTATTGTTGGAAATGTAAACAGATTTGACAGTGGCAAATACATACTAACTGTAGAAAATAGTTCAGGCAGCAAGTCTGCATTTGTCAACGTTAGAGTTCTTGATACACCAGGCCCTCCACAGAATCTGAAGGTAAAGGAGGTCACTAAGACATCTGTCACACTGACATGGGACCCACCTCTCCTTGATGGAGGTTCAAAAATCAAGAACTATATTGTTGAAAAGCGGGAATCAACAAGAAAAGCATATTCAACTGTTGCAACAAACTGCCACAAGACTTCCTGGAAGGTAGACCAGCTTCAAGAAGGCTGTAGCTACTATTTCAGGGTTCTCGCAGAAAATGAATATGGCATTGGGCTGCCTGCTGAAACCGCGGAATCTGTGAAAGCATCAGAACGACCTCTTCCTCCAGGAAAAATAACTTTGATGGATGTCACAAGAAATAGTGTGTCACTCTCTTGGGAGAAGCCAGAGCATGATGGAGGCAGCCGAATTCTAGGCTACATTGTGGAGATGCAGAGCAAAGGCAGTGACAAATGGGCCACGTGTGCCACAGTCAAGGTCACTGAAGCCACTATCACTGGATTAATTCAGGGTGAAGAATACTCTTTCCGTGTTTCAGCTCAGAATGAAAAGGGCATCAGTGATCCTAGACAACTGAGTGTGCCAGTGATCGCCAAAGATCTTGTCATTCCACCAGCCTTCAAACTCCTGTTCAATACTTTCACTGTACTGGCAGGTGAAGACCTAAAAGTTGATGTTCCATTCATTGGCCGCCCTACCCCAGCTGTAATCTGGCATAAAGATGATGTACCACTGAAGCAGACAACTAGGGTAAATGCAGAGAGCACAGAAAATAATTCACTACTGACAATAAAGGATGCCTGCCGAGAAGATGTTGGCCATTATGTGGTTAAACTGACTAACTCAGCTGGTGAAGCTACTGAAACCCTTAATGTTATTGTCCTTGACAAACCAGGGCCTCCAACTGGACCAGTTAAAATGGATGAAGTGACAGCTGATAGTATTACTCTTTCCTGGGGCCCACCCAAGTATGATGGTGGAAGTTCTATCAATAATTATATTGTTGAGAAACGGGACACTTCCACAACCACCTGGCAAATTGTATCAGCTACAGTTGCAAGGACAACAATAAAGGCTTGCAGACTGAAGACTGGATGTGAATATCAGTTTAGAATTGCAGCTGAAAACAGATACGGAAAGAGTACCTACCTCAATTCAGAGCCTATTGTAGCCCAATATCCATTCAAAGTTCCTGGTCCTCCTGGCACTCCACTTGTCACACTGTCCTCCAGGGACAGCATGGAAGTACAATGGAATGAGCCGGTCAGTGATGGAGGAAGCAGAGTCATTGGCTATCATCTAGAACGCAAGGAAAGAAATAGTATCCTCTGGGTTAAGTTGAATAAAACACCTATTCCTCAAACCAAGTTTAAGACAACTGGCCTTGAAGAAGGTGTTGAATATGAATTTAGAGTCTCCGCAGAGAACATCGTGGGCATTGGCAAGCCGAGTAAAGTATCAGAATGTTATGTGGCTCGTGACCCATGTGATCCACCAGGACGGCCAGAGGCAATCATTGTCACAAGGAATTCTGTGACTCTTCAGTGGAAGAAACCCACCTATGATGGTGGAAGCAAGATCACTGGTTATATTGTTGAGAAGAAAGAATTACCTGAGGGCCGTTGGATGAAAGCCAGTTTTACAAATATTATTGACACTCATTTTGAAGTAACTGGCCTAGTTGAAGATCACAGATATGAGTTCCGGGTTATAGCCCGAAATGCCGCAGGAGTGTTTAGTGAGCCTTCAGAAAGCACAGGGGCAATAACAGCTAGAGATGAGGTAGATCCACCACGAATAAGTATGGATCCAAAATACAAAGACACAATCGTGGTTCATGCTGGTGAATCATTCAAGATTGATGCAGATATTTATGGCAAACCAATACCAACCATTCAGTGGATAAAAGGTGATCAGGAGCTTTCAAACACAGCTCGATTAGAAATAAAGAGCACTGACTTTGCCACCAGTCTCAGTGTAAAAGATGCAGTACGTGTCGACAGTGGAAATTACATACTGAAGGCCAAAAATGTTGCAGGAGAGAGATCAGTTACTGTGAATGTCAAGGTTCTTGATAGACCAGGGCCACCTGAAGGACCTGTTGTTATCTCAGGAGTTACAGCAGAAAAATGCACACTAGCTTGGAAACCTCCACTTCAGGATGGTGGGAGTGATATCATAAATTATATTGTGGAAAGAAGAGAAACCAGCCGCTTAGTTTGGACTGTGGTTGATGCCAATGTGCAGACTCTCAGCTGCAAGGTTACTAAGCTTCTTGAAGGCAATGAATATACTTTCCGTATAATGGCGGTAAACAAATATGGTGTTGGTGAACCTCTTGAATCTGAGCCAGTAATTGCCAAGAATCCATTTGTAGTACCAGATGCACCAAAAGCTCCAGAAGTCACAACAGTGACCAAGGACTCAATGATTGTTGTATGGGAAAGACCAGCATCTGATGGTGGCAGTGAAATTCTTGGATATGTTCTTGAGAAACGGGATAAAGAAGGCATTAGATGGACAAGATGCCATAAGCGTCTGATTGGAGAGTTGCGCCTGAGAGTAACTGGACTCTTAGAAAATCACAATTATGAGTTCAGAGTTTCTGCTGAGAATGCTGCTGGACTTAGTGAACCAAGCCCTCCTTCTGCATACCAAAAGGCTTGTGATCCTATTTATAAACCAGGACCTCCAAACAACCCCAAAGTCATAGATATTACCAGATCTTCAGTATTCCTATCTTGGAGCAAACCAATATATGATGGCGGCTGTGAAATCCAAGGATACATTGTTGAAAAATGTGATGTGAGTGTTGGTGAATGGACAATGTGCACTCCACCAACGGGAATTAATAAAACAAACATAGAAGTAGAAAAGCTGTTGGAAAAGCATGAATACAACTTCCGTATCTGTGCTATTAATAAAGCTGGAGTTGGAGAACATGCTGATGTCCCTGGACCTATTATAGTTGAAGAAAAATTGGAAGCACCAGACATTGATCTTGACCTAGAACTAAGGAAAATCATAAATATAAGGGCAGGTGGCTCCTTAAGGTTATTTGTTCCTATAAAAGGTCGTCCTACACCAGAAGTTAAATGGGGAAAGATGGATGGTGAAATTAGAGATGCAGCTATAATTGATGTCACTAGCAGTTTCACCTCTCTTGTTCTTGACAATGTCAACCGATATGATAGTGGAAAATATACACTTACATTAGAAAACAGCAGTGGAACAAAGTCTGCCTTTGTTACTGTGAGAGTTCTGGACACGCCAAGTCCACCTGTTAACCTGAAAGTCACAGAAATCACCAAAGACTCAGTATCAATTACATGGGAACCTCCTTTGTTGGATGGGGGATCCAAAATAAAAAATTACATTGTTGAGAAACGTGAAGCCACAAGAAAATCATATGCTGCTGTTGTAACTAATTGCCATAAGAATTCCTGGAAAATCGATGAGCTCCAAGAAGGTTGCAGTTACTACTTCAGAGTCACAGCTGAGAATGAGTATGGTATTGGCCTTCCTGCCCAGACTGCTGATCCAATTAAGGTTGCAGAAGTCCCACAACCTCCTGGAAAAATAACTGTGGATGACGTCACCAGAAACAGTGTCTCTCTGAGTTGGACAAAACCTGAACATGATGGTGGCAGTAAAATCATTCAGTATATTGTGGAAATGCAAGCTAAACACAGTGAGAAATGGTCAGAGTGTGCTCGAGTAAAGTCTCTTGAAGCAGTAATTTCCAACCTAACTCAAGGGGAAGAATATCTTTTTAGAGTTGTTGCTGTAAATGAAAAGGGGAGAAGTGACCCTCGGTCCCTTGCAGTTCCAATAGTTGCCAAAGATCTGGTAATTGAGCCAGATGTAAAACCTGCATTCAGCAGTTACAGTGTACAGGTTGGCCAAGATTTGAAAATAGAAGTGCCAATTTCTGGACGTCCTAAGCCAACAATTACCTGGACTAAAGATGGTCTCCCACTGAAGCAGACCACAAGAATCAATGTTACTGATTCACTGGATCTCACCACACTCAGTATTAAAGAAACTCATAAGGATGATGGTGGACAATATGGAATCATGGTTGCCAATATTGTTGGTCAGAAGACAGCATCCATTGAAATTGTAACTCTAGATAAACCTGATCCTCCAAAAGGACCTGTTAAATTTGATGATGTCAGTGCTGAAAGTATTACATTATCTTGGAACCCTCCATTATATACAGGGGGCTGCCAAATCACCAATTACATTGTTCAGAAAAGAGATACAACCACCACAGTATGGGATGTTGTTTCTGCTACTGTTGCTAGAACTACACTCAAAGTGACCAAACTGAAAACTGGTACAGAATACCAATTTAGAATATTTGCCGAAAACAGATATGGACAAAGTTTTGCCTTAGAATCTGATCCAATTGTAGCTCAATATCCCTACAAAGAACCAGGCCCTCCAGGTACACCATTTGCCACAGCCATTTCCAAAGACTCCATGGTCATACAGTGGCATGAACCAGTCAACAATGGTGGAAGCCCAGTCATAGGTTACCACCTGGAGAGAAAAGAAAGAAATAGTATTTTGTGGACAAAGGTCAACAAAACTATTATTCATGACACCCAGTTCAAAGCACAGAATCTTGAAGAAGGCATTGAATATGAATTCAGAGTGTATGCAGAAAATATTGTTGGTGTAGGCAAAGCAAGCAAGAATTCTGAATGCTATGTAGCCAGAGATCCCTGTGACCCACCAGGAACCCCAGAACCAATAATGGTTAAAAGAAATGAAATCACTTTACAGTGGACTAAACCTGTATATGATGGTGGAAGTATGATTACAGGCTACATTGTAGAGAAACGTGATTTGCCTGATGGTCGTTGGATGAAAGCCAGCTTTACAAATGTCATTGAAACTCAATTTACTGTGTCAGGTCTTACTGAAGATCAAAGATACGAATTCAGAGTCATTGCAAAGAATGCCGCTGGTGCAATAAGTAAACCCTCTGACAGTACTGGACCAATAACTGCCAAGGATGAAGTTGAACTCCCAAGAATTTCAATGGATCCAAAATTCAGAGACACAATTGTGGTAAATGCTGGAGAAACATTCAGACTTGAGGCTGATGTCCATGGAAAGCCCCTACCTACCATTGAGTGGTTAAGAGGAGATAAGGAAATTGAAGAATCTGCTAGATGTGAAATAAAGAACACAGACTTCAAGGCTTTACTTATTGTAAAAGATGCAATTAGAATTGATGGTGGGCAGTATATTTTAAGAGCTTCCAATGTTGCAGGTTCTAAGTCATTCCCAGTAAATGTAAAAGTATTAGATAGACCAGGACCTCCAGAAGGGCCAGTCCAGGTTACTGGAGTCACTTCTGAAAAATGCTCTTTAACATGGTCTCCACCACTTCAAGATGGTGGCAGTGACATTTCTCACTATGTTGTTGAAAAGCGAGAAACCAGTCGACTTGCCTGGACTGTTGTTGCTTCAGAAGTTGTGACCAATTCTCTGAAAGTTACCAAACTCTTAGAAGGTAATGAATATATTTTCCGTATAATGGCTGTCAACAAATATGGTGTTGGAGAGCCTTTGGAATCTGCACCAGTACTAATGAAAAATCCATTTGTGCTTCCTGGACCACCAAAAAGCTTGGAAGTCACAAATATTGCCAAAGACTCCATGACCGTCTGTTGGAACCGTCCAGATAGTGATGGTGGAAGTGAGATTATTGGTTACATTGTAGAGAAAAGAGACAGAAGTGGCATTCGATGGATAAAATGTAATAAACGCCGCATTACAGATTTGCGTCTAAGAGTGACAGGATTAACAGAAGATCATGAGTATGAATTCAGGGTCTCTGCAGAAAATGCTGCTGGAGTTGGGGAACCAAGTCCAGCTACAGTTTATTATAAAGCCTGTGATCCTGTGTTCAAACCTGGCCCACCCACCAATGCACACATTGTAGACACCACCAAAAATTCAATCACACTTGCCTGGGGTAAACCCATCTATGACGGTGGCAGTGAGATCCTGGGATACGTAGTAGAAATCTGTAAAGCAGATGAAGAAGAATGGCAAATAGTTACTCCACAGACTGGCCTAAGAGTTACTCGATTTGAAATTTCAAAACTCACTGAACACCAAGAGTATAAAATACGAGTCTGTGCCCTCAACAAAGTTGGTTTAGGTGAGGCTACATCAGTTCCTGGTACTGTGAAACCAGAAGATAAACTTGAAGCACCTGAACTTGACCTTGACTCTGAATTAAGAAAAGGAATTGTTGTAAGAGCTGGTGGATCTGCCAGAATTCACATTCCATTCAAAGGTCGTCCAACGCCTGAGATCACTTGGTCTCGAGAGGAAGGTGAATTCACAGATAAGGTCCAAATTGAAAAGGGAGTAAACTATACCCAACTATCAATAGATAACTGTGATAGAAATGATGCTGGAAAATACATTCTTAAGTTGGAAAACAGCAGTGGATCAAAGTCTGCTTTTGTAACTGTGAAAGTTCTTGACACTCCAGGACCGCCACAGAATTTGGCAGTCAAAGAAGTGAGAAAAGATTCTGTCCTCCTGGTATGGGAGCCACCCATCATTGATGGAGGTGCAAAGGTCAAGAACTATGTGATTGACAAACGTGAGTCAACCAGAAAAGCATATGCTAATGTGAGTAGTAAATGCAGCAAAACAAGTTTTAAAGTGGAAAATCTTACAGAAGGAGCCATTTATTACTTCAGAGTCATGGCTGAAAATGAATTTGGAGTTGGTGTTCCAGTGGAAACTGTTGATGCCGTGAAAGCTGCTGAACCTCCTTCCCCACCAGGAAAGGTTACACTCACTGATGTGTCCCAGACCAGTGCATCACTTATGTGGGAGAAACCTGAACATGATGGTGGTAGCAGAATCCTGGGGTATGTTGTTGAAATGCAGCCCAAAGGAACTGAAAAATGGAGCATTGTGGCGGAATCCAAAGTCTGTAATGCAGTTGTTACTGGTTTGAGTTCTGGACAAGAATATCAGTTCCGTGTCAAAGCTTATAATGAAAAAGGAAAAAGCGATCCAAGAGTGCTGGGTGTTCCTGTCATAGCCAAGGACTTGACTATACAGCCTAGTTTAAAGTTACCATTTAACACATATAGTATCCAAGCTGGAGAAGATCTTAAAATAGAAATTCCAGTTATAGGCCGACCAAGACCTAACGTGTCTTGGGTCAAAGATGGTGAGCCTCTTAAACAGACAACAAGAGTAAACGTTGAAGAAACAGCTACCTCAACTGTTTTGCACATTAAAGAAGGTAACAAAGATGACTTTGGAAAATACACCATAACAGCAACAAATAGTGCAGGCACAGCAACAGAAAATCTCAGTGTTATCGTTTTAGAAAAGCCTGGACCTCCAGTTGGTCCAGTTCGGTTTGATGAAGTTAGTGCAGACTTTGTAGTCATATCTTGGGAACCTCCAGCCTATACTGGTGGCTGCCAAATAAGCAACTACATTGTAGAGAAGCGAGATACAACCACCACCACTTGGCACATGGTATCAGCAACAGTTGCAAGAACAACAATTAAAATAACCAAACTGAAAACAGGCACGGAGTACCAGTTTAGAATTTTTGCTGAAAACAGGTATGGAAAAAGTGCCCCACTGGATTCTAAGCCAGTTATTGTACAGTATCCATTTAAAGAACCTGGACCACCTGGAACTCCTTTTGTGACATCAATCTCAAAAGATCAAATGCTTGTGCAATGGCATGAGCCAGTTCATGATGGAGGCACCAAAATTATTGGCTACCATCTTGAACAGAAAGAAAAGAACAGTATTTTATGGGTCAAGTTAAATAAGACCCCCATTCAGGACACCAAATTCAAAACAACTGGGCTTGATGAGGGCCTTGAGTATGAGTTCAAAGTTTCTGCTGAAAATATTGTTGGCATTGGCAAGCCTAGCAAAGTGTCGGAATGCTATATTGCTCGTGATCCATGTGACCCACCTGGTCGCCCTGAAGCCATTGTTATTACAAGAAACAATGTCACACTGAAATGGAAGAAACCTGCCTATGATGGTGGTAGCAAAATAACAGGTTACCTTGTAGAAAAGAAAGATCTACCTGATGGCCGCTGGATGAAAGCCAGCTTTACCAACGTATTAGAAACTGAATTTACAGTGAGTGGACTTGTAGAAGACCAAAGATATGAATTTAGAGTAATTGCAAGAAATGCAGCTGGAAACTTTAGTGAACCATCTGAAAGTAGTGGTGCCATTACTGCAAGAGATGAAATTGATGCACCAAATGCCTCTCTGGATCCAAAATATAAAGATGTCATCGTTGTTCATGCAGGAGAGACTTTTGTTCTTGAAGCCGACATCCGTGGCAAACCTATACCTGATGTTGTTTGGTCAAAAGATGGAAAAGAACTTGAAGAAACAGCTGCTAGAATGGAAATTAAATCTACTATTCAGAAAACAACTCTTGTTGTCAAAGACTGTATACGGACTGATGGAGGACAATATATTCTGAAACTCAGCAATGTTGGTGGTACAAAGTCTATACCCATCACTGTAAAGGTACTTGACAGGCCAGGGCCTCCTGAAGGGCCTCTGAAAGTTACTGGAGTTACTGCAGAAAAATGTTACCTGGCATGGAACCCACCTTTGCAAGATGGTGGTGCTAATATTTCACATTACATCATTGAAAAGAGGGAGACAAGCCGACTCTCTTGGACCCAGGTTTCAACTGAGGTACAGGCCCTTAACTACAAAGTTACTAAACTTCTTCCTGGTAATGAGTACATTTTCCGTGTCATGGCTGTGAATAAATACGGAATTGGAGAGCCCTTGGAATCTGGGCCTGTTACAGCCTGTAATCCTTATAAGCCACCAGGTCCTCCTTCAACACCTGAAGTCTCAGCAATCACCAAAGATTCTATGGTAGTAACATGGGCACGCCCAGTAGACGATGGAGGTGCTGAAATTGAGGGCTACATTCTTGAAAAACGAGATAAGGAAGGCGTTAGATGGACCAAGTGCAACAAGAAAACATTAACGGATCTCCGGCTCAGGGTAACTGGTCTTACCGAAGGCCATTCCTATGAATTCAGAGTTGCTGCTGAAAATGCAGCTGGTGTGGGAGAACCTAGTGAGCCATCTGTTTTCTACCGTGCATGTGATGCCTTGTATCCACCAGGTCCACCAAGCAATCCAAAAGTGACGGACACTTCCAGATCTTCTGTCTCCCTGGCATGGAGTAAGCCAATTTATGATGGTGGTGCACCTGTTAAAGGCTATGTTGTAGAGGTCAAAGAAGCTGCTGCAGATGAATGGACAACTTGTACTCCACCAACAGGACTACAAGGAAAGCAGTTCACAGTGACCAAGCTTAAAGAAAATACTGAATATAACTTCCGTATTTGTGCCATCAATTCTGAAGGTGTAGGTGAACCTGCAACTCTACCTGGTTCAGTGGTTGCTCAGGAGAGGATAGAGCCACCAGAAATAGAACTCGATGCTGATCTCAGAAAGGTGGTCGTTCTGCGTGCAAGTGCTACTTTACGCTTATTTGTCACTATCAAAGGTCGACCAGAACCCGAAGTTAAATGGGAAAAGGCAGAAGGCATTCTCACTGATAGGGCTCAGATCGAGGTGACCAGCTCATTTACAATGTTGGTGATTGATAATGTTACCAGATTTGACAGTGGTCGGTATAATCTGACACTAGAAAATAATAGTGGCTCCAAAACAGCTTTTGTTAACGTCAGAGTTCTTGACTCACCAAGTGCTCCTGTGAATTTGACTGTAAGAGAAGTGAAGAAAGACTCAGTGACGTTGTCCTGGGAACCGCCACTTATTGATGGTGGAGCTAAGATTACAAACTACATTGTTGAAAAACGAGAAACTACAAGAAAAGCCTATGCTACTGTTACAAACAATTGCACTAAAACTACTTTCAGAATTGAAAATCTACAAGAAGGATGTTCCTACTACTTCCGAGTCTTGGCTTCCAATGAGTATGGGATTGGTTTGCCAGCTGAAACAACAGAACCCGTTAAAGTGTCTGAACCACCCCTCCCACCTGGAAGAGTAACTCTTGTTGATGTGACCCGTAATACAGCTACAATTAAGTGGGAGAAACCAGAAAGTGATGGTGGCAGCAAAATTATTGGTTATGTGGTTGAAATGCAGACTAAAGGGAGTGAAAAGTGGAGCACCTGCACACAAGTTAAGACTCTAGAAGCAACTATATCTGGCTTAACTGCAGGAGAAGAGTATGTCTTCAGGGTAGCTGCAGTTAATGAAAAGGGAAGAAGTGATCCAAGACAACTTGGAGTGCCAGTAATTGCAAGGGATATTGAAATAAAGCCTTCAGTTGAGCTTCCTTTCCATACTTTCAACGTAAAGGCTAGAGAACAACTTAAGATTGATGTGCCATTCAAAGGAAGACCTCAAGCTACTGTGAACTGGAAAAAAGATGGTCAGACTCTTAAAGAGACAACTAGAGTCAATGTTTCTTCTTCAAAGACTGTAACATCACTATCTATTAAGGAAGCTTCAAGGGAAGATGTTGGAACTTATGAATTATGTGTTTCAAACAGTGCTGGATCCATAACAGTTCCTCTTACTATAATTGTCCTTGACAGACCGGGACCTCCAGGTCCTATACGTATTGATGAAGTTAGTTGTGACAACATAACCATTTCTTGGAATCCTCCAGAATATGATGGTGGCTGCCAAATTAGCAATTACATCGTTGAAAAGAGAGAAACCACCTCTACAACATGGCACACAGTTTCACAAGCAGTTGCAAGAACATCCATTAAAATAGTTCGCCTGACCACAGGAAGTGAGTATCAGTTCCGTGTTTGTGCAGAAAACCGCTATGGAAAGAGCTCCTACAGTGAATCTTCAGCTGTTGTTGCAGAGTATCCATTCAGTCCCCCAGGTCCTCCTGGTACTCCTAAAGTTGTGCATGCCACAAAATCTACCATGCTTGTAACCTGGCAAGTGCCAGTTAATGACGGAGGAAGTCGAGTAATTGGCTATCATCTTGAGTATAAAGAAAGAAGCAGCATTCTTTGGTCAAAAGCAAATAAAATCCTCATTGCTGATACTCAAATGAAAGTCTCCGGCCTTGATGAAGGACTGATGTATGAGTATCGTGTATATGCTGAGAATATTGCTGGAATCGGTAAATGCAGTAAATCTTGTGAACCAGTCCCTGCAAGAGATCCTTGTGACCCTCCTGGACAACCTGAAGTCACAAACATCACAAGAAAATCAGTGTCACTTAAATGGTCTAAACCACATTATGATGGTGGAGCTAAGATCACAGGATACATTGTTGAACGCAGAGAACTACCAGATGGCCGGTGGCTGAAGTGCAATTATACTAATATACAGGAAACACACTTTGAAGTAACTGAACTTACTGAAGATCAGCGTTATGAATTCCGGGTTTTTGCAAAGAATGCTGCTGACTCAATTAGTGAGCCATCTGAATCCACTGGGCCTATTACAGTTAAAGATGATGTTGAGGCTCCAAGAATTATGATGGATGTCAAGTTCCGAGATGTTATTGTTGTCAAAGCTGGAGAGGTCCTTAAGATAAATGCAGACATTGCAGGGCGACCTCTGCCAGTAATTTCCTGGGCCAAGGATGGTGTAGAAATTGAAGAAAGAGCAAGAACAGAAATAATCTCAACAGACAATCATACTTTGTTAACAGTTAAAGACTGTGTAAGACGAGACACTGGGCAATATGTACTAACACTGAAGAATGTTGCCGGCACTCGGTCTGTGGCCATTAATTGCAAGGTACTTGATAAGCCTGGTCCACCAGCAGGACCACTTGAAATAAATGGCCTCACTGCTGAGAAATGCTCTCTTTCCTGGGGACGCCCCCAAGAAGATGGTGGTGCAGATATCGACTATTACATCGTAGAAAAACGTGAAACAAGCCACCTTGCATGGACAATATGTGAAGGAGAGTTACGGACGACATCCTGTAAAGTAACCAAGTTACTCAAAGGCAATGAATATATATTTAGAGTAACTGGTGTTAATAAATACGGTGTTGGTGAGCCTCTAGAGAGTGTAGCTGTAAAGGCACTAGATCCATTTACAGTTCCAAGTCCACCCACATCTTTGGAAATTACTTCTGTGACGAAAGAATCTATGACGCTTTGCTGGTCAAGACCTGAGAGTGATGGAGGTAGTGAAATATCTGGATATATAATTGAAAGACGAGAGAAAAATAGCCTAAGATGGGTGCGTGTAAACAAAAAACCAGTTTATGATCTGAGAGTGAAATCAACAGGACTTCGGGAAGGATGTGAATATGAATATCGTGTTTATGCAGAAAATGCTGCTGGCCTAAGTCTTCCAAGTGAAACCTCTCCCTTAATTCGAGCAGAAGATCCAGTGTTCCTACCATCTCCTCCATCTAAACCCAAAATTGTGGACTCAGGCAAGACAACTATAACTATTGCCTGGGTTAAGCCACTGTTTGATGGTGGGGCCCCAATAACTGGATATACTGTTGAATACAAAAAATCTGATGACACTGACTGGAAAACTGCCATTCAGAGCTTACGAGGGACAGAATATACAATAAGTGGACTAACAACAGGAGCTGAATATATTTTCAGAGTAAGATCTGTCAATAAGGTTGGTGCTAGTGACCCCAGTGATAGCTCCGACCCTCAGATAGCAAAGGAAAGAGAAGAAGAACCTGTATTTGATATTGACAGTGAAATGAGGAAGACTTTGATTGTCAAGGCCGGTGCCTCATTTACCATGACTGTGCCTTTCCGAGGGAGACCAGTGCCCAATGTCTTGTGGAGTAAGCCAGACACTGACCTCCGCACTAGAGCTTATATTGATACCACAGACTCTCGTACCTCACTGACCATTGAAAATGCCAACAGAAATGACTCTGGAAAGTACACATTAACAATTCAGAATGTTTTGAGTGCTGCTTCACTGACCTTAGTTGTCAAAGTTTTAGATTCCCCGGGTCCTCCAACCAACATTGCTGTACAAGATGTAACCAAAGAGTCTGCAGTGTTATCCTGGGATGTTCCTGAAAACGATGGTGGAGCACCAGTGAAGAATTACCACATAGAAAAACGTGAGGCCAGCAAGAAAGCATGGGTCTCTGTGACCAACAACTGTAACCGCCTCTCCTACAAAGTTACCAATTTACAAGAAGGAGCTATCTACTACTTCAGAGTCTCTGGAGAAAATGAGTTTGGTGTTGGTATACCAGCTGAAACAAAGGAAGGAGTAAAAATAACAGGTATGTTTTAAGAATAAGGAAATTCTACATATCCACATTAATTTTGCTAGAATAGTGTGAATCATTCTAATTAGTCATTATTTCATCTTAAATGCTTTTGGGTTCACACCCTTCACACCCCAGACTATTCATACTATGGCACAAAATGGAATCTCTAGTGAAGAAAGTCTTTCGTTGATTAAAAAAAACAGAAATTTACATAGCTAAAATTGGACAATTTATGTTGAATTTAAGTATTATTGAATCTAACTGTATGTATATGTAGGTATACATGCTTATATATACACAGATTTTACATATATATAGTGTGTTTGACACATATATCATATGTATGTGCATGTGTGTGTGTGTACAGAAATTGTATCATAAAGTTTTTTAAAAGATTGTTCATCTTGTTCCTCTTTTTTATACCCATGATTAATTTGGAGTAAATGTTATCACTTAATCTGGTCATTTTACCCTTAATTTGGATTTGAATGCTATAGCATGTAATGACATAGCTTGTGGGAGCCTTGGTTGGCTCAGAAGCAAAATGGGTCATGCAAAAAGGAAGGAAGACTAAAATCAAAGTAAAAATATGGTCTTCATTTAAAAGTTTTCTTTTGACGATACATGAAGAATGCACATTTAAAAAGTTGTAATAATTATTCACTTTCTTTTGATGCTTGTTTTCTTAGAAAAACCAAGCCCACCTGAAAAACTTGGAGTAACAAGTACATCCAAAGACAGTGTTTCCCTGACCTGGCTGAAGCCTGAACATGATGGCGGAAGCAGAATTGTACACTATGTTGTTGAAGCACTAGAAAAAGGACAGAAAAACTGGGTTAAATGTGCAGTGGCAAAGTCAACCCATCACGTTGTTTCTGGTCTGAGGGAGAATTCTGAATACTTTTTCCGGGTGTTTGCTGAAAATCAAGCTGGCCTGAGTGACCCGAGAGAGCTTCTGCTTCCCGTTCTTATTAAGGAGCAACTAGGTATGTCTAATTTTGTGTAGAAGCAAAATTTGAAATTATTTGCATTGATTTATGTTAATTTTCAGAAACCCTTTTTCACTTCCACTTTCTGTACTCATTTTTCAGAACCACCTGAAATTGATATGAAGAATTTCCCAAGTCACACCGTATATGTTAGAGCTGGTTCAAACCTTAAAGTTGACATTCCAATCTCTGGAAAACCACTTCCCAAAGTGACCTTATCAAGAGATGGTGTCCCCGTGAAGGCAACCATGAGATTTAATACCGAAATTACTGCTGAGAACCTGACCATCAATCTCAAAGAAAGTGTTACAGCTGATGCTGGGAAATATGAGATCACTGCTGCCAACTCCAGTGGTACAGCCAAAGCTTTCATTAACATTGTTGTGCTGGACAGGCCTGGTCCTCCAACTGGCCCTGTCGTTATTAGTGATATAACTGAAGAAAGTGTGACTCTCAAGTGGGAGCCACCTAAGTATGATGGTGGAAGTCAAGTTACCAACTACATTCTACTTAAAAGAGAAACCAGTACTGCAGTATGGACTGAAGTGTCTGCAACAGTTGCAAGAACCATGATGAAAGTCATGAAACTGACCACAGGAGAAGAATACCAATTCCGCATCAAGGCAGAAAACCGCTTTGGCATCAGTGATCACATAGATTCAGCTTGTGTGACTGTCAAACTACCATACAGTAAGTTGTCCAACTTTTCAAAGATCCAGGTTTTCTTTTACCATAAATGTGTTATTATCTGTACTAATCTATAGGATTTCTCTTTTTGTAGCAACGCCTGGACCACCATCTACACCATGGGTCACTAATGTTACTCGAGAAAGCATCACTGTGGGCTGGCATGAACCAGTGTCAAATGGAGGCAGTGCAGTCATAGGCTATCACCTGGAAATGAAAGACAGAAACAGTATTTTATGGCAAAAAGCCAACAAACTGGTCATCCGCACAACTCACTTCAAAGTCACAACAATCAGTGCTGGACTTATTTATGAATTCAGGGTGTATGCAGAAAATGCTGCTGGAGTTGGAAAACCCAGCCATCCTTCTGAACCAGTCTTGGCAATTGATGCTTGTGGTATGTATTTGTCATGGGAAGGGCAGTTCTGATAACAGAAATGCAAATCTTACTTCTGCGAAGCCAGATATTATGATATAAGTGCCGCTAATCTGCTTCTCTTATTACCACAGAACCCCCAAG
The DNA here is from genome assembly GCF_043159975.1 of Macaca nemestrina. NCBI lineage: Eukaryota > Metazoa > Chordata > Mammalia > Primates > Cercopithecidae > Macaca > Macaca nemestrina. The sequence continues at coordinate 76,501,949 of NC_092135.1, read as the reverse complement.
AAATGTTCGTATCACTGATATTTCAAAGAACTCTGTCAGCCTTTCGTGGCAACAACCAGCTTTTGATGGAGGTAGCAAGATTACAGGCTACATTGTTGAAAGACGTGACCTTCCAGATGGCAGATGGACCAAGGCCAGCTTCACCAATGTTACTGAAACTCAATTCACCATCTCTGGCTTGACTCAGAATTCCCAGTATGAATTCCGTGTCTTTGCTAGGAATGCTGTTGGTTCCATTAGCAATCCATCTGAGGCTGTAGGGCCCATTACTTGCATCGATTCTTATGGTAAGCATGCTTAGCACTTTGAATCACAATAGCTGTTTAACTCAGTATTTCCCCGTACCTTTTCCTAGTTCTGATATATAGAATAACTTTTATTCTGTGCCTTAATGAGGTTTTTGGAAGAACTTATGAACTAGCTGGGAGTCTGAGGAAAATTCCTTAAATACCTTTCCAGCCCTCTTGACTTGACTGTAAAGTGAGAGATTTAGACCTCAGGATATCTACGGGCCTTTCCAACTTCAACCTTTTATGATTGTTTGATTGTACGAGTTGGCGCTTTCATTCTATTTTAAATTATCAGAGTCAATAATTAAACCATGGTTGAGTTCCTAGAGAATATTGCTTTTAAATAGGCCACAGACTAAACAGAGACTTCGTTTTTGGTGGGTTTTTTTTGTTTTGTTTTTTTGTTTTTTTGTTTTTTTGAGACAGAGTCTCACTCTGTCGCCCAGGCTGGAGTGCAGTGGTACGGTCTTGGCTCACTGCAACCTCCGCCTCCTGGGCTCAAACGATTCTCATGCCTCAGCCACCTGAGTAGCTGGGATTACAGGCATGCCCCACCACACCCAGCTAATTTTTTGTATTTTTAGTAGGGACGGAGTTTCACCATGTTGGCCAGGCTGGTCTCAACCTCCTGACCTCAGGTGATCCACCCACCTCGGCCTCCCAAAGTGTTGGGATTACAGGTGTGAGCCACCACACCTGGCCTAAACACAGACTTTGATGATGATAGTATTAGCAGCAGCTAACATTTATTAATTTTCATGAATTCTTTCCCTTAGTTCTCATAGCCCTCATATTAGCCATCTTATAGAAGGGAAACCGAGGCTGAGAGTGCTTCTGTAACTTCCCTGTTAGGGATGGAGTGGGAATTCAAACAGACAGACTTCAGAGCCCTCTCTATCATGGTTAGTCCAAAATGCATATTCTTCACCATTCTGGAAAATAAGTGGCACATTCAACTCAACAATGTTTTGAAAATTAAAACGTCATGAGAGTCAGGTATCCTGTGACACTTTTCCTAAAAGATCTCCAATCGCTAAGAGAAAATTGAGCCACTATAGTGTCTGGGCAAAAGTATCCACTCCCATCTTCATGCTGAGAATCTCAGGGCTGTTCTTTCTTTATGAATCAGGCTTTGTGGATACTGCATCAGTGTTTATGAGAGTATGAAGCAAGTCAAATTTAGTTCTCTTTCTTGATCATTCCAAACAACATGGCAGAAAATCTGTCCAGTGAGTATGTAGTTCTGTGGGTAGAGAATTCAGACTTTAGGGGTCTGACATGAACCATCCACACCTGGATATCAGTGAACTGGGAAGGAAAAAGAAAAAGAATAGGAGGTGCTTAGAAGAAAAGGAAAAAAAAGCTAAAGTGAAAGAAAATGTTTAACAGCTTCTTCCATGATGTTCTCACTATCATATCCCATTTCATCACTGGAATAAAGCAACTAATGGACTTTAAAACACATGTAAAAGGTGCTTAAGTCCCTGCACAACTCACAGTCTTTCTACCCCATCTGAGATAGAAGAGTGGCCTATAAATTTTTGATTTTTAAATAATAATTGCATAGAATTATAATGACGGGGTGTGTGTATAATTTAATAACGGCCAATGACCTTACTTTAAGGTTGGTGCAACTATTTTTTTCCATCCTTATAATATTTTAAATATTTCTCATCTGTTTTTCTTGCAGGTGGTCCTGTAATTGATTTGCCTCTAGAATATACAGAAGTTGTCAAATACAGAGCAGGTACATCTGTGAGGCTCAGAGCTGGCATTTCTGGCAAACCTGCGCCTACAATTGAGTGGTATAAAGATGATAAAGAATTACAAACCAATGCACTGGTTTGTGTCGAAAATACCACGGACCTCGCATCTATACTCATCAAAGATGCCGATCGCCTTAATAGTGGATGCTATGAATTAAAACTAAGGAATGCCATGGGCTCAGCCTCCGCCACCATCAGAGTACAGATCCTTGGTAGGCGCTGAATACAGACCACTGTCATATTACATTTGCCTAAAGCTTAGTAATTTTGAGTAAGTAGGCTTTAAAGAAGTACTAACATTGTGTTTTGTCCTTTCATTGATAGACAAACCGGGCCCACCTAGTGGACCAATTGAATTTAAGACTGTAACTGCTGAAAAGATCACCATTCTCTGGCGGCCTCCAGCTGATGATGGTGGTGCAAAAATCACCCACTACATTGTGGAAAAGCGTGAGACAAGCCGCGTTGTGTGGTCTATGGTGTCTGAACATTTGGAAGAGTGCATCATTACAACCACCAAAATTATCAAAGGAAATGAATATATCTTCCGGGTCCGAGCCGTCAACAAATATGGAATTGGCGAGCCACTGGAATCTGATTCCGTTGTAGCCAAGAACGCATTTGGTGAGACATGATTTCATTAGAAAATTGAAATATAAAAAATTTAAAAATAAACTATGTTAACCTGTGCATATGCTTTAATTTTCTTTTGTATAACACCTGTCTCATTACCATCCTTTTCACAAGGTGAAAAATGTAAAAAATAAAATTAATATTCTTGGAAAGAATGTGAACATCAAAGGTACAATTTATCAGTAATGTTGATTCTTGTACCTTGTTTTCCTCTCCTTTCTAAATAGTCACACCTGGGCCACCAGGCATACCAGAAGTGACAAAGATTACCAAGAATTCGATGACTGTTGTATGGAGCAGGCCAATTGCAGATGGTGGTAGTGATGTAAGTGGCTATTTCCTTGAAAAACGAGATAAGAAGAGTCTAGGATGGTTTAAAGTACTAAAAGAGACTATCCGTGACACCAGACAAAAAGTAACAGGACTCACAGAAAACAGTGACTATCAATACAGAGTTTGTGCTGTAAATGCTGCTGGACAGGGTCCATTTTCTGAACCATCTGAATTCTACAAAGCTGCTGATCCTATTGGTAAGTGCTCATACCTGCAGCATCTTCACCTGTGTCTTCTAAATTTGCCTGTGTGACTAAATTATACATGATTGTGTAATTATTTTATTGTGAATGGCCATTCCAGATCCTCCAGGTCCGCCTGCTAAGATAAGAATTGCAGATTCAACCAAGTCATCCATCACCCTTGGCTGGAGTAAGCCTGTCTATGATGGGGGCAGTGCTGTTACTGGGTATGTTGTTGAAATGAGACAAGGAGAGGAAGAGGAATGGACTATTGTCTCTACCAAAGGAGAGGTCAGAACTACAGAATATGTGGTATCCAACCTGAAACCTGGAGTCAATTACTACTTCCGGGTATCTGCTGTAAACTGTGCTGGACAAGGAGAACCTATAGAAATGACTGAACCTGTACAAGCTAAAGATATACTTGGTATGTACCTACTGGTGTGATTATGTTTTTTTATAAGCATACTTCCAGGAAATCACTTGTTTTTTACTTTTAAAATTCACTGTATATATCCATTTTATGCCTACAGAGGCACCAGAGATTGACCTGGATGTGGCTCTCAGAACTTCTGTTATTGCCAAAGCTGGTGAAGATGTACAAGTGCTGATTCCCTTTAAAGGTAGACCTCCACCTACTGTCACGTGGAGAAAAGATGAGAAGAATATTGGCAGTGATGCCAGATACAGCATTGAAAACACTGATTCATCTTCATTACTCACCATTCCTCAAGTTACTCGCAATGATACAGGAAAATATATTCTCACAATAGAAAACGGAGTTGGTGAACCTAAGTCTTCAACTGTGAGTGTTAAAGTGCTTGACACACCAGCTGCCTGCCAGAAACTACAGGTTAAACATGTTTCTCAAGGCACAGTCACTTTGCTCTGGGATCCTCCTCTCATCGATGGAGGATCTCCAATAATTAATTACGTAATTGAAAAGAGAGATGCCACCAAGAGAACATGGTCTGTCGTGTCACACAAATGTTCTAGCACATCCTTCAAGCTAACAGAGTTGTCAGAGAAGACTCCATTCTTCTTCAGAGTTCTTGCAGAAAATGAAATTGGAATTGGGGAACCCTGTGAAACTACGGAGCCAGTGAAGGCTGCTGAAGTACCAGCTCCTATACGTGATCTCTCAATGAAAGACTCAACAAAGACATCTGTCATCCTCAGCTGGACCAAACCTGACTTTGATGGTGGTAGCGTCATCACAGAATATGTTGTAGAAAGGAAAGGTAAAGGTGAACAGACATGGTCCCACGCTGGCATAAGTAAGACATGTGAAATTGAGGTTAGCCAACTTAAGGAGCAGTCAGTCCTGGAGTTCAGAGTGTTTGCCAAAAATGAGAAAGGACTGAGTGATCCTGTCACTATTGGGCCAATTACAGTGAAAGAACTTATTATTACGCCTGAAGTTGACCTGTCAGATATCCCTGGGGCACAAGTCACTGTGAGAATTGGGCACAATGTGCACCTTGAATTACCTTATAAAGGAAAGCCCAAACCATCCATCAGTTGGCTGAAAGATGGCTTGCCACTGAAAGAAAGTGAATTTGTTCGTTTCAGTAAAACCGAAAACAAAATTACTTTGAGTATTAAGAATGCCAAGAAGGAGCATGGAGGAAAATACACTGTTATTCTTGATAATGCAGTGTGTAGAAATGCAGTCCCCATTACAGTCATCACCCTTGGCCCACCATCAAAACCCAAAGGACCCATTCGATTTGATGAAATCAAGGCTGATAGTGTCATCCTGTCATGGGATGTACCTGAAGATGATGGAGGAGGAGAAATTACTTGTTACAGCATCGAGAAGCGGGAAACTTCACAAACTAATTGGAAGATGGTGTGTTCAAGTGTTGCCAGGACGACTTTCAAAGTTCCTAATCTAGTCAAAGACGCTGAGTACCAGTTTAGAGTGAGGGCAGAAAACAGATACGGAGTCAGCCAACCACTTGTCTCAAACATTATTGTGGCAAAACACCAGTTCAGGATTCCTGGTCCCCCAGGAAAGCCAGTTATATACAATGTGACTTCTGATGGCATGTCACTAACTTGGGATGCTCCAGTTTATGATGGTGGTTCAGAAGTTACTGGATTCCACGTTGAAAAGAAAGAAAGAAATAGCATCCTCTGGCAAAAAGTTAATACATCACCAATCTCTGGAAGAGAATATAGAGCTACTGGACTGGTAGAAGGTCTGGATTACCAATTCCGTGTATATGCTGAAAATTCTGCTGGCCTAAGCTCACCTAGTGACCCAAGCAAATTTACCTTAGCTGTTTCTCCAGTAGGTAAGTGATTATTATTCAAATACATTTAGTTTAACAACTGAACATATTAGAAACAAATATATCAAAGAATGCTTTTCTTCTCTGTATCACCTTCTTACATATCTTCTTGTCACTAGAGAACTGGTGATGTAAAGCAAGAGGAATGATTTTAAATCAGTCTAATAAACTAATTTGAAGTTCATTTTAAAGACTATGAAATGGAAAGTTGAAATTAATGACCAAAATGAGTTTGGGAGATTGAATAAATTATTTATTATAAAAATTTTATTTATTAAAATTATTGAATAATTTTATTTTTTTCCATGGATGATTAAGACCTGGTTACAAATGTAATGATGCATTTACCTTCCTTATAATATTTTAGACCCACCTGGCACTCCTGACTACATTGATGTCACCCGGGAAACCATCACACTTAAATGGAACCCACCATTGCGTGATGGAGGCAGTAAGATTGTGGCCTATAGCATTGAGAAACGGCAAGGAAATGAACGCTGGGTGAGATGCAACTTTACTGACGTCAGTGAATGTCAGTACACAGTTACAGGACTCAGTCCTGGGGATCGCTATGAGTTCAGAATAATTGCAAGAAATGCTGTTGGAACTATAAGCCCGCCCTCACAGTCTTCTGGCATTATTATGACAAGAGATGAAAATGGTAAGCATTTACAACTTATTTCCAATGAGACTAAGCGCATTCACATTTTTAAAAACCACATTTGGCCTCTGGCCTGTAAAATGGGAACAGAAACAAATTACCCGAAGTTGCTAAGTGAATGAATTATGTCTTTCTACCTTTCAGATGAAAAGAAGAAAAAAGTAATTGGCATCAATTATTTTTACCATGTCTATTATTTCACTCCATTCCCACGTAAAGAGCATGCAGCAAGTTGGAATGAGTTTTTAGCTTTGTAATTTTCGCCACTTACAGTAAATAAAGAAAAAAGGTTCTCAAGGATAACTGTCCATCTTCACTGAAGTTATTAAAATACAACATACATCCAACAATACAATCATTCCCTTGCTTGAATGCAGCTAATGGCCTCTTAAAAGAACTTGTTTGTGCAGCAAAGTAAATGATCTGTAAATGTTTCACTTTTCTTTTTACAAACAGCAATGCAAAATTAAAAACATGACAGGCATTACAAAGCGAATAATAATAGGCAAATATCTAACCCCATAGTCCAAATTCTCAATTATCAATCCTACTTTCAAAATAGCCTTTGGTAGCACAGTACAAGTCATTACTCTTCCAGGCCTTGTGATATGGCACTACTGAAAAATATATATTTCTTTTGTTTTTATTAAGCCAAACTAATACACAGTATTTCTCTTCCTCTTATAGTTCCACCAATAGTAGAGTTTGGTCCTGAGTACTTTGATGGTCTCATTATTAAGTCTGGAGAGAGCCTTAGAATTAAAGCTTTGGTACAAGGAAGACCAGTGCCTCGAGTAACTTGGTTCAAAGATGGAGTGGAAATCGAAAAGAGGATGAATATGGAAATAACCGATGTCCTTGGATCCACCAGCCTATTTGTTAGAGATGCTACTCGGGACCATCGTGGTATATATACAGTGGAAGCCAAAAATGCATCTGGTTCTGCAAAAGCAGAAATTAAAGTGAAAGTACAAGGTACTTTTAAAATAGCTTCTTAATGTTACAATTTATGAACTTGGATTAGAGACATGCCTAGTTGTGTTTTAATGGACAAGGAAAAAGAAACTAACTCTAGAAACTTTTTCTTACAGATACACCAGGAAAAGTAGTTGGGCCAATAAGATTCACCAATATTACTGGGGAGAAGATGACTCTGTGGTGGGATGCTCCACTCAACGACGGTTGTGCTCCCATAACCCACTACATCATTGAAAAACGGGAAACCAGCAGACTTGCTTGGGCACTAATTGAGGATAAATGTGAAGCCCAAAGTTACACTGCCATTAAACTAATAAACGGCAATGAATACCAATTCCGTGTTTCTGCAGTTAACAAGTTTGGTGTTGGCAGGCCACTTGATTCTGATCCAGTGGTTGCTCAAATACAATACAGTAAGTTTGCATTTTTGCTAAGTGGTACTATGTCAAAAGATTAACCTTCCAAGCAAATGTATCTAATTGATTTGGGGTTTTGTTTTTGTTTTACAGCTGTTCCTGATGCCCCTGGCACTCCAGAACCTAGCAACGTAACAGGCAACAGCATTACCCTGACATGGGCAAGGCCAGAATCAGATGGTGGCAGTGAAATTCAACAGTATATCCTTGAAAGAAGAGAAAAGAAAAGCACAAGATGGGTAAAAGTGATCAGTAAACGACCAATCTCCGAAACAAGATTCAAAGTCACCGGTCTGACAGAAGGCAATGAGTATGAATTCCATGTCATGGCTGAAAATGCTGCAGGAGTCGGACCTGCAAGTGGCATCTCGAGACTCATTAAATGTAGAGAGCCCGTCAACCCACCAGGTCCTCCTGCAGTGGTCAAAGTAACAGACACATCAAAGACAACTGTGAGCTTAGAATGGTCCAAACCAGTGTTTGATGGCGGCATGGAAATAATTGGGTACATTATTGAAATGTGCAAGGCCGACTTAGGAGACTGGCACAAGGTGAATGCAGAGGCATGCGTGAAAACAAGATATACCGTCACCGATCTACAAGCAGGTGAAGAATACAAATTCCGAGTTAGTGCTATCAATGGTGCTGGAAAAGGAGACAGCTGTGAAGTGACCGGCACAATTAAAGCAGTTGACCGGTTAACAGCTCCTGAGTTAGACATAGATGCAAACTTCAAACAGACTCATATTGTTAGAGCTGGGGCCAGTATTCGCCTCTTCATTGCCTACCAAGGTAGACCTACTCCTACAGCTGTGTGGAGCAAACCAGACTCTAACCTTAGCCTTCGGGCTGATATCCATACAACAGACTCCTTCAGCACCCTCACTGTGGAAAACTGCAACAGAAATGATGCAGGGAAATATACCCTTACTGTGGAAAACAACAGTGGTAGTAAGTCGATCACATTCACCGTAAAAGTGCTAGACACTCCAGGCCCGCCCGGCCCAATTACCTTCAAAGATGTGACCCGGGGATCGGCTACATTGATGTGGGATGCCCCCCTTCTTGATGGTGGTGCCCGAATCCATCACTATGTGGTAGAGAAACGAGAGGCAAGTCGCCGGAGTTGGCAGGTTATCAGTGAAAAATGCACTCGACAGATCCTCAAGGTCGGTGACCTGGCAGAAGGTGTTCCATACTATTTCCGTGTTTCTGCAGTAAATGAGTATGGTGTTGGTGAGCCCTATGAAATGCCAGAACCAATTGTAGCCACAGAACAGCCTGCTCCACCTAGAAGACTTGATGTTGTTGATACTAGCAAATCCTCTGCAGTCTTAGCTTGGCTTAAACCTGAGCACGATGGAGGCAGCCGGATCACTGGCTACCTGCTTGAAATGAGACAAAAGGGATCTGACTTCTGGGTTGAAGCTGGTCACACCAAACAGCTGACTTTCACAGTAGAGCGTCTTGTTGAGAACACTGAATATGAATTCCGTGTGAAGGCCAAGAATGATGCTGGCTACAGTGAACCCAGGGAAGCCTTCTCTTCTGTCATCATTAAGGAGCCTCAAATCGAGCCCACTGCTGACCTCACTGGAATTACCAATCAGCTTATAACTTGCAAAGCAGGAAGCCCATTTACCATTGACGTACCAATCAGTGGTCGTCCCGCCCCCAAAGTAACATGGAAACTGGAAGAAATGAGACTTAAAGAGACGGATCGAGTGAGCATTACAACAACAAAAGACAGGACCACCCTGACTGTAAAGGACAGCATGAGAGGTGACTCTGGAAGATACTTCTTGACTCTGGAAAATACAGCTGGTGTTAAAACATTTACCATCACAGTTGTGGTCATTGGAAGGCCAGGTCCAGTAACCGGCCCCATTGAGGTCTCATCTGTCTCGGCTGAATCGTGTGTCCTGTCATGGGGAGAACCTAAAGATGATGGAGGCACTGAAATTACTAATTACATAGTTGAAAAGCGTGAATCGGGTACAACAGCTTGGCATCTTGTCAATTCCAGTGTCAAGCGCACTCAAATTAAAGTCACTCATCTCACAAAATACATGGAATATTCTTTCCGTGTCAGTTCAGAGAACAGATTTGGTGTCAGCAAACCTCTAGAATCAGCACCAATAGTTGCTGAACATCCATTTGGTAAGAAAAATAAAAATCCTATTTCAAAGTCTCTGTTATTAAATGTTTCCCCTGAGTTTTATAAAATTGTATTCATACTTAATACCTTTGTTTATATTTAGTCCCACCAAGTGCTCCTACCAGACCTGAGGTCTATCATGTGTCTGCCAATGCCATGTCTATTCGTTGGGAAGAACCCTACCACGATGGTGGCAGTAAAATCGTTGGCTACTGGGTTGAGAAGAAAGAACGTAACACAATTCTTTGGGTGAAAGAAAACAAAGTGCCATGCTTAGAGTGCAACTACAAAGTAACTGGTTTAGTAGAAGGACTGGAATATCAGTTCAGAACTTATGCACTCAATGCTGCAGGTGTTAGCAAGGCCAGCGAAGCTTCAAGACCTATAATGGCTCAAAATCCAGTTGGTATGTATCACAATTTAAGGGCATATTTGTTTATTATTACTGATTCTAGTAGAACTCAGAGTGGTATATTTTAACCTTATTTTTGCATCCCTTCTAGATGCACCAGGCAGACCAGAGGTGACAGATGTCACAAGATCAACAGTATCACTGATTTGGTCTGCCCCAGTGTATGATGGAGGCAGCAAGGTTGTGGGCTACATCATAGAGCGTAAGCCAGTCAGTGAGGTAGGAGACGGTCGCTGGCTGAAGTGCAACTATACCATTGTATCTGACAATTTCTTCACCGTGACTGCTCTCAGTGAAGGAGACACTTATGAGTTCCGTGTGTTAGCCAAGAATGCAGCAGGCGTAATTAGCAAAGGGTCTGAATCTACAGGCCCTGTCACTTGCCGAGATGAATACGGTAGGAAATAGTCAACATTCTCCTTTTTAAAATTATCACAATTTATGTGAAAATAAACTCTCAGATATTCATTCATATCTGTTTTGCCTACTGACAGCTCCACCCAAAGCCGAACTGGATGCCCGATTACAGGGTGATCTGGTTACCATCAGAGCAGGTTCTGATCTTGTTCTGGATGCTGCAGTTGGTGGCAAACCTGAACCCAAAATTATCTGGACCAAAGGAGACAAGGAGCTAGATCTCTGTGAAAAAGTCTCTTTGCAGTATACTGGCAAACGAGCAACTGCTGTGATCAAGTTCTGTGACAGGAGTGACACTGGAAAATACACTTTAACAGTGAAAAACGCCAGCGGGACCAAGGCCGTGTCTGTCATGGTCAAAGTGCTTGGTAAGCATGTCAAATGTTCTCACATTTATATAGCATTTTCTAGTGTGGGCAGAAAGAATGATCTTCATCATGGCTTGTCATTACACCTGTTTCAGATTCCCCTGGCCCATGTGGAAAGCTCACCGTCAGTAGAGTAACAGAGGAGAAGTGCACTTTAGCCTGGAGCCTTCCTCAGGAAGACGGAGGAGCAGAAATCACTCACTACATCGTGGAAAGACGCGAGACTAGCAGGCTCAACTGGGTGATTGTTGAAGGCGAATGCCCAACCCTATCCTATGTCGTTACCAGGCTCATCAAGAACAATGAGTACATATTCCGAGTGAGGGCAGTAAACAAATATGGCCCTGGTGTGCCTGTTGAATCAGAGCCAATTGTAGCCAGAAACTCATTCAGTGAGTATTAACACTCAAACAATTTGACAGTTGAAATGTAATAGAATCGGGGGAGGAGGGAGAAGGGCAGTCTTATTAATAGTAATTTTGTGCAATTCTAATCATCCTTGTTTTCATAAACAGCTATTCCATCACCACCTGGCATACCTGAAGAAGTTGGGACTGGCAAAGAGCATATCATCATTCAGTGGACAAAACCTGAATCTGATGGTGGCAATGAAATCAGCAACTACCTAGTAGACAAACGTGAGAAGAAGAGCCTGCGCTGGACACGTGTCAACAAAGACTACGTCGTGTATGATACCAGGCTGAAGGTGACGAGCCTGATGGAGGGTTGTGATTACCAGTTCCGAGTGACTGCAGTGAATGCAGCTGGTAACAGTGAGCCCAGCGAAGCTTCCAACTTCATCTCATGCAGAGAACCATCATGTGAGCTCCAAGAATTATACATAAATACAATGCTCCTCAAAACTATATGACAGATAATTTTCCAACATACAAATTCTAAGAATTTGTAGAATGTATGAATGGTCTAGAAAAGCATATGCTTATTCACATGATCATAAATATAGCTTAAGTCAGAGAACATTTTAACTACTACATCTGTTAAGTTAGCAATTAGAATTGCTAAAAATTGTTACAGCATTTTCCAATTAATGGAAAAATATTCTACTATCAATATGAAAAGAATCTATTTCATAAATTTTCCTTAGAGAAAAATGCATTGTACCATTGTACTGTAACAACTGAAAAGAAAAATGGCAAAACTCCTTTTAAGAAGAGGTTTAGCAGGAACATACAGTTTCTAGTGGTTTCATAAGTTACTGACAAAATAATTGTCATAAGAGCTTCAAAAGTAAGTGGCAAATCCTTTTACAGAGTCTGAGTCCAAGAACTATAAAGGAATAGTCACTGGGACTGAACTGGGGAAGTTGAGATGAAGGGGGCCAGCCCCTCCACACCTGTGGGTATTTCTCATCAGACGGGACAAGAGACTGAGAAAAGAAATAAGACACAGAGACAAATTATAGAGAAAGAAAAGTGGGTCCAGGTGACCAGCACTCAGCATATGGAGGACCTGCACCGGCACCGGTCTCTGAGTTCCCTCAGTTTTTATTGATTATTATTTTTCACTATCTAAGCAAGAGGAATGCGGTAGGAGAGCAGGGTGATAATAACGAGAAGGTCAGCAAAAAAACATGTGAGCAAAAGAATCTATGTCATAATTAAGTTCAAGGGGAGGTACTATGCCTGGATGTGCATGTAGGTCAGATTTGTTTTTCTCCGCCCAAACATCTCAGTGGAGTAAAGAATAACAAAGCAGCACTGCTGCCAACATGTCTCGCCTCCTGCTATAGGGTGGTTTTTCTCCTATCTCAGAAGTGAACAAATGTACAACCGGGTTTTATACCGAGACATTCGGTTCCCAGGGGCAAGCAGGAGACAGTGGCTTCCTCTATCTCAACTGCAAGAGGCCTTCCTCTTTTACTAATCCTCCTCAGCACAGACCCTTCACGGGTGTTGGACTGGGGGATGGTCAAGTCTTTCCCATCCCACGAGGCCATATTTCAGACTATCACATGGGGAGAAACCTTGGACAATATCCGGCTTTCCAGGGCAGAGGTCCCTGCCGCTTTCCACAATGCATTGTGCCCCTGGTTTATCAAGACTGAAGAATGGCGATAACTTTTACCAAGCATACTGCCTGTAAACATTTTGTTAACAAGGCACATCCTGCACAGCCCTAGATCCCTTCAACCTTGATTCCATACAACCCTTGTTTCTGTGAGCTCAAGGTTGGGGCAAAGTTACAGATTAACAGAATCTCAGGGCAAAGCAATTGTTCAGAATACAGGTCAAAATGGGGTTTCTTATGTCTTCCCTTTATACATAGACACAGTAACAATCTGATCTCCCTTTCTTTTCCCTACATTGAGGAAACCAATTCCTGTATTCATTAGAAATGTATTGGTGGCAAGAGATACTAACCCAGTGAAAGATAAGCAACTAAAGGAAAGTCCCTAAGAATGGGTACTTTAAGTAATGAGCTTAGCTAACGGAGAATACACAGTGAAGCTAGCCAAAGCAGTGGGGAAGAAATATCCACTTTCCTAAAGCAATTTAATTATTAAGATAATAATATTAAATTATAATGTGGCATGCAGTGCTGTCCTACAATATCAGGAACCTAGTTAATAAAGATTATTTTGGCGAGTGTGGACAAAGAGCAATAATGCCTTTGTGAGTCTTGAAAACAAAAAATACAAATCTCAACATTTCCTTATTTGCCTAATATCTGCATCTCACTTTTTAAATTCCATAGATACCCCTGGACCACCTTCTGCTCCAAGAGTTGTGGATACCACCAAACACAGCATTAGTTTGGCATGGACCAAACCCATGTATGATGGTGGTGCTGACATCACAGGATATGTTCTGGAAATGCAAGAGAAGGACACTGATCAGTGGTACCGAGTGCATACCAAAGCCACAATAAGAAATACTGAATTCACTGTGCCAGATCTTAAAATGGGTCAGAAATATTCCTTCAGAGTTGCTGCCGTGAACGTGAAGGGTATGAGCGAATACAGTGAATCGATTGCTGAAATTGAGCCCGTGGAAAGAATAGGTATATATCATAGAAACTTTTAGGTGAATTATTTTCTTCTCATACCTGTCCATGAATTAATTAAATTTTGTCATTAAATTTCCAGAAATACCAGATCTCGAGCTTGCAGATGATCTAAAGAAGACTGTGACCATCAGGGCTGGGGCCTCCTTGCGCTTGATGGTGTCTGTATCTGGAAGACCACCTCCTGTCATCACGTGGAGCAAGCAGGGCATTGACCTTGCAAGTCGGGCAATTATTGACACCACTGAGAGCTACTCATTGCTAATAGTGGACAAAGTTAATCGGTATGATGCTGGAAAATACACAATTGAAGCTGAAAACCAATCTGGCAAGAAATCAGCAACAGTCCTCGTTAAAGTCTATGGTAAGCATTTTACTTAAAATTGGCTATACAATGAGTAGATCCTCTAAAACAACATAGCTTGACCTATGATTGATTACCTCTCTAGAGAGGAACTATGTTGATTATATTTCCCCAAGGAAAAAAAAACAGCTATCAGGCAAATAGGAAATATTAATCTTTCATTCTGTTTTTCAGATACTCCTGGTCCCTGTCCTTCAGTGAAAGTTAAGGAAGTATCAAGAGATTCTGTGACTATAACTTGGGAAATTCCCACGATTGATGGTGGAGCTCCAGTCAACAATTACATTGTTGAGAAGCGTGAAGCTGCCATGAGAGCATTCAAAACAGTAACTACCAAATGCAGCAAGACACTTTACAGAATTTCTGGACTTGTAGAAGGAACCATGTACTACTTCAGAGTGCTGCCAGAAAATATTTATGGCATTGGAGAACCCTGTGAAACATCTGATGCAGTACTGGTCTCAGAAGTGCCTTTGGTGCCTACAAAGCTAGAAGTGGTCGATGTCACCAAATCCACTGTTACCCTTGCCTGGGAAAAACCACTCTATGATGGCGGTAGCCGACTCACTGGATATGTTCTCGAGGCCTGCAAAGCTGGCACAGAGAGATGGATGAAGGTTGTCACCTTAAAACCCACAGTCCTAGAGCACACTGTGACTTCCTTAAATGAAGGTGAACAATACTTATTTAGAGTGAGGGCACAAAATGAGAAAGGTGTGTCAGAAGCAAGAGAGATTGTCACAGCCGTGACTGTACAAGACCTCAGAGGTATGTACCAAATAGCCAAATAATAATAATGGTAAAGTAAAATGAAAATTCAGAATTCGTAACAATTTACCATAAAAATAATGCTTCAGAATAAATACCTGATTTCTTTCCCATAGTGTTGCCAACAATCGATCTTTCTACGATGCCTCAGAAGACCATCCATGTCCCAGCTGGCAGACCAGTAGAGCTGGTGATACCTATTGCTGGCCGTCCACCTCCTGCTGCTTCCTGGTTCTTTGCTGGTTCTAAACTGAGAGAATCAGAGCGTGTCACAGTTGAAACTCACACTAAAGTAGCTAAATTAACCATCCGTGAAACCACTATCAGAGATACTGGAGAATACACACTTGAACTGAAGAATGTTACTGGAACTACTTCAGAAACCATTAAAGTTATCATTCTTGGTAAGGATGTGTGACAAAGACACAAGCAAGTTGTTGATGTTCAGTCACCCAATTTTGATTTGAAGTAAAAATTAATTTCTTGTATTTCTTCTCCTTCATAGACAAGCCTGGTCCACCAACAGGACCTATTAGGATTGATGAAATTGATGCTACATCAATTACCATTTCCTGGGAACCACCTGAATTGGACGGTGGTGCTCCATTGAGTGGTTATGTGGTAGAACAACGTGATGCTCATCGTCCAGGATGGCTGCCCGTTTCTGAATCAGTGACTAGGTCCACGTTTAAGTTTACCAGACTCACTGAAGGAAATGAGTATGTGTTCCGTGTGGCTGCAACAAACCGCTTTGGGATTGGCTCTTACTTGCAGTCTGAGGTCATAGAGTGTCGCAGCAGCATCCGTAAGTCCACGACCCTTCTACCACTCTCTCCACCTCTGATTCTCAATGTTAACAAAAAAGAATTTGTTTTTAATATGCCCTAATGTAAATAAAAATAGGTCACAAAATTAACCCTGTGGTCTTTCTAAGGTTTCTAAACCTCCTTTTCTCAGAGCTTTTCAACACACTTAGGCTTGATTTTTTTTTAAATCTTCACTCTTATGAAAGAGGAGGGAGTTAGGAAGAAAGGAATGGAAGGAAGAAAAGAGAGAAGGGTAGGAGGAAGAGAGGAAAGGAAGGAGGACTGGCAATGTTATAGTGAGAAAAAAATACACAGTCCATACTTAATAAATGTAGAATTGAAGAAAATGAGGAACAGCAAGGAAAGTACAAAATTAAACCTCAGCATCACCCAATATACCCATGTAACAAACCTGCACATGTACCCCTGAACCTAAAACAAAAGTCAAAATTTTTAATAAAAATAATTAGTTAATTAAATGATTTAAATTAAAATTTACAAATAGTACAAAAGTGAAACTATTGGAAAAATAGTCATGTGTCTTATATATCTTTTAAAATACCAACCAAAACCTAAGGCACACACAAATATATGAGTCATTGTTTCAATTTATCCATATTGCCATATCCTGTTAACCTCTGTCTTGTCACAGGTATTCCTGGACCCCCAGAAACATTACAGATATTTGATGTTTCCCGTGATGGTATGACACTTACTTGGTACCCACCAGAGGATGACGGTGGCTCCCAAGTGACTGGATACATTGTGGAGCGCAAAGAAGTGAGAGCAGATCGATGGGTCCGTGTAAATAAAGTACCTGTGACAATGACACGGTACCGCTCCACTGGCCTTATTGAAGGCTTAGAATATGAACACCGTGTCACAGCCATTAATGCAAGAGGGTCTGGAAAACCAAGTCGTCCTTCCAAACCCATCGTTGCCATGGATCCAATTGGTAAGTACATTTTGTATCAGTCAAGTTTGAGTTATAATTTATATGTGGGAAAATTCACCTTTTTGAAGTATACAGTTCTATGACTTTTGAAAAATGTACTGTTTTGTAATCACCACCACAATCAAAATGTGGAATATTTTTATTACCCCATAAAGTTCCCTTGTGTCCATTTGTAATCAGTCCCTTCCCCACCCCAGCTGCTAGCAATTTCTGGCAAATAATTTTTAATATTCTTCTCTGGAGTCAATTTGCACCTCTTTAAGATAAGATTCATAATATATGCTTTCTATCACAATTAACATTTTAAAACAAGTTAATATTTCTGGAAGCACTTTAAAAACTGATGATAAATGTAAGATAATAATAGTGATTAAAAATGAAGCACATTTAAGAGAAAGGAAAGTGAAAAAATGTTAAGTATTTTTAACTGATAAAATGAATAAAATTTTCTTTTTCTTTTTTTTTTTTTTTTGAGACAGAGTCTCACTCTGTCGCCCAAGCTGGAGTGCAGTGGCATGATCTTGGCTTACTGCAACCTCTGCCTCTCAGGTTCAAGCAATTCTTCTGCCTCAGCCTTCTGAGTAGCTGGGATTACAGATGTCTGCCACCACACATGGCTAATTTTTATATTTTTAGTAGAGACGGGGTTTCACCATGTTGGCCAGGCTGGTCTTGAATTCCTGACCTCAAGTACCTGCCTACCTCGGCCTCCCAAAGTGCTGTGATTATAGGCATGAACCACCACACCCGGCCATGAATAAAATTTTCACAGGACAAAAAAACAGGCTAATGTTAACAGTCCCTGTTTCAACAACCCATTGAATTTGTTAGGTGGCAGAGCTAATTTTCAACTTTGCGGCAACTTTAACCAGTATATTGTCTTATTCTTATTCCCAGCTCCTCCAGGAAAGCCACAAAACCCAAGAGTTACTGATACAACAAGGACATCAGTTTCCCTGGCCTGGAGCGTTCCAGAAGATGAAGGAGGATCTAAAGTCACAGGCTACTTGATTGAAATGCAAAAAGTAGATCAACATGAATGGACCAAGTGTAACACCACTCCAACCAAGATTCGAGAGTATACTCTAACACACCTACCTCAGGGTGCGGAATACAGGTTCCGCATCCTAGCTTGTAATGCTGGTGGACCTGGCGAGCCTGCTGAGGTACCAGGAACAGTCAAAGTCACTGAAATGCTTGGTGAGACATATGATCATTTACTTTCTGCAATAATTGCCATAGACTTATTTCTTACTCCCCCTACCCCAAATGCTAAATTGAAACCCTACTCTTTTTTCCAGAATATCCTGATTATGAACTTGATGAAAGATACCAGGAAGGCATCTTTGTAAGGCAAGGTGGAGTCATCAGACTTACCATACCAATCAAAGGAAAACCATTCCCAATATGTAAATGGACCAAGGAAGGCCAGGATATTAGTAAGCGTGCCATGATTGCAACATCTGAAACACACACTGAGCTTGTGATCAAAGAAGCAGACAGGGGTGATTCTGGCACTTACGACCTGGTTCTGGAAAATAAATGTGGCAAGAAGGCTGTCTACATCAAGGTCAGGGTGATAGGAAGTCCCAACAGTCCAGAAGGGCCACTGGAATATGATGACATCCAAGCCCGCTCTGTGAGGGTCAGCTGGAGACCTCCTGCTGATGATGGTGGTGCTGACATCTTAGGTTACATCCTCGAGAGACGAGAAGTGCCTAAAGCCGCCTGGTATACCATTGATTCTAGAGTCCGAGGTACATCTCTGGTGGTAAAAGGCCTTAAAGAGAATGTAGAATACCATTTCCGTGTTTCAGCAGAAAACCAGTTTGGCATAAGCAAGCCCTTGAAATCTGAGGAACCAGTCATACCAAAAACACCACTGAGTAAGTGTCCTTTCAACCACAAAATTATAAACATTATTTCAGCACTTTTCTGTTTTTAAATGAAAATCATCGGCTTATAAGACTTGGGACTGTACTCTAATACATGTGTGCTTTCTACTTATATTTATAGATCCTCCAGAACCTCCAAGCAATCCTCCGGAAGTACTCGATGTAACCAAGAGTTCTGTTAGCTTGTCCTGGTCCCGGCCCAAAGATGATGGTGGTTCTCGAGTCACAGGCTACTACATTGAACGCAAAGAGACATCCACTGACAAGTGGGTCAGACACAACAAGACTCAGATCACTACCACAATGTACACTGTCACGGGGCTTGTTCCCGATGCTGAGTATCAGTTCCGAATCATTGCACAGAATGATGTTGGCCTAAGTGAGACCAGCCCTGCTTCTGAACCAGTTGTTTGCAAAGATCCATTTGGTAAGGAATTCAGAAGAAGGGGTTAAATTAAAGAAGCAAGCCATGTTTGGTCCTTTTATTTCACCAGTAAAGCTGATTCCCTTTTCATTATTTTACAATATTTCAGATAAACCAAGCCAACCAGGAGAACTTGAGATTCTTTCAATATCCAAAGATAGTGTCACTCTACAGTGGGAGAAACCTGAATGTGATGGTGGCAAAGAAATTCTTGGATATTGGGTTGAATATAGACAGTCTGGAGACAGTGCCTGGAAGAAGAGCAGTAAGGAACGTATTAAGGACAAGCAATTCACAATAGGGGGTTTGCTGGAAGCTACTGAATATGAATTCAGGGTTTTTGCTGAGAATGAGACTGGGCTGAGCAGACCTCGAAGGACTGCTATGTCTATAAAGACTAAACTCACATGTAAGTAGCCTTTGGTTCTCTACTTATGATTTACAAACTAAACAAATTAAGGCTAATTTCCCCTCTATACTAAGTAGAACCCTGGAAAGCTTTATTGGAGAGCAAGTGTTTAGAAAGAAAAGCAAGTGCACACACAGGAGATATGATAAGTTCTATAGGAAACCATTCCAAGCACATAACTTCAGCAGGAGATGTTAGAGGCAGTGAACTGAGCACTTTCCTTGAGCAATTCCCTCTAATGCAATGGTTTCTTTTTTAAAATACTTCCCAACAAGATTTGAAAGGTCAACACTTGTATGCCACTTCAATGAACCTAAGTAAGGGCAAGAATACTACAGAATTATAGAGAGAATTTATAGTCCCTTAAAAGCCTATACATTATTAATTCCCTTCCAATCATAAAGGGAAAAAGTCATTCTACAGAAAATGTGACAATGTGCTCATTGAATCCCTATTTACCATATGATCCTAAGAAAATCACTTCAAAGAGTTTTTAAGAATTAGGCTAATATGTAAATCATGGTATGTGTTAGTAAATAAGGTAAATTCATTCCTGATGTACAAGGACAAAGGATTACAGATTGAGTAGTAACAATCACTTAATATTATCTTTCATATCGTTCAGCTGGAGAGGCCCCAGGAATACGCAAAGAAATGAAGGATGTTACCACCAAATTGGGTGAAGCTGCTCAACTCTCATGCCAGATTGTTGGAAGGCCTCTTCCTGACATTAAATGGTACAGATTTGGTAAAGAGCTCATACAAAGCCGGAAATACAAAATGTCTTCAGATGGACGCACACACACTCTTACAGTAATGACAGAGGAACAGGAAGATGAAGGTGTTTATACCTGCATAGCCACCAATGAGGTTGGAGAAGTAGAAACCAGTAGTAAGCTTCTCCTGCAAGCAACACCACAGTTCCATCCTGGTTACCCACTGAAAGAGAAATATTATGGAGCTGTGGGTTCTACACTTCGGCTTCATGTTATGTACATTGGTCGTCCAGTACCTGCCATGACTTGGTTCCATGGTCAGAAACTTTTGCAAAACTCAGAAAACATTACTATTGAAAACACTGAGCACTATACTCATCTTGTCATGAAGAACGTCCAACGTAAGACTCATGCTGGGAAATACAAAGTCCAGCTCAGCAATGTTTTCGGAACAGTTGATGCCATCCTTGATGTGGAAATACAAGGTATTTTATTTTTATTTTCAGTGCTTTTTATTTTTAAAGAAAAAAAAAATCTCAAAAACACACTATGAAAATCACTACAATTGTATTTTCCCCCAACAGATAAACCAGACAAACCTACAGGACCAATTGTGATCGAAGCTCTATTGAAGAACTCTGCAGTGATCAGCTGGAAACCACCCGCAGATGATGGAGGCTCCTGGATCACCAACTATGTGGTGGAAAAATGTGAGGCCAAGGAGGGGGCTGAATGGCAATTGGTGTCTTCAGCCATCTCAGTGACAACCTGTAGAATTGTGAACCTCACAGAAAATGCTGGCTATTACTTCCGGGTTTCAGCTCAGAACACTTTCGGCATCAGTGAACCTCTAGAAGTGTCCTCAGTTGTGATCATTAAGAGTCCATTTGGTGAGTACAACCTGATTTCCATATCTTCCTATGGTAAAGTTCCATCTTTGTATGAAATTCTTTTAAACAGAAAGAAATTTTGAAAGGAAATAGCAAAGATTCAGATAAAGTACAAGTGCCTTTACTTTCATTTTAATTGAATGTTTGCATATCTAAAAGGAGAAATATATATCCTAACCCCTTTTTAAAAATACAACTTTGGTTTTTGATATGTCTTAGTATAAAGTAACCAATTTCATTTTTCTGGAATACCTATTTTTTAATAAAATTTTGGACTCATAACATTCTTTTCTTAAATAAATAAGCTTTAATAAAGCTGCCTGTTTCATCTCATGACTTAAATCTTTTGGTTTTTTTAATAGAAAAGCCAGGTGCTCCTGGCAAACCAACTATTACTGCTGTCACAAAAGATTCTTGTGTTGTGGCTTGGAAGCCACCTGTCAGTGATGGAGGTGCAAAGATTAGAAATTACTACCTTGAGAAGCGCGAGAAGAAGCAGAATAAATGGATTTCTGTGACAACAGAAGAAATTCGAGAAACTGTCTTTTCGGTGAAAAACCTTATTGAAGGTCTTGAATATGAGTTCCGTGTGAAATGTGAAAACCTAGGTGGGGAAAGTGAATGGAGTGAAATATCAGAACCCATCACTCCCAAATCTGATGTTCCAATTCAGGCACCACACTTTAAAGAGGAACTGAGAAATCTAAATGTCAGATATCAGAGCAATGCTACTTTGGTCTGCAAAGTGACTGGTCATCCAAAACCTATCGTGAAATGGTACAGACAAGGCAAAGAAATCATTGCAGATGGATTAAAATATAGGATTCAAGAATTTAAGGGTGGCTATCACCAGCTCATCATTGCAAGTGTCACAGATGATGATGCCACAGTTTACCAAGTCAGAGCTACCAACCAAGGGGGATCTGTGTCTGGCACTGCCTCCTTGGAAGTGGAAGGTAAAAATATATTATCATCAATTTGAGGCTAAATGAGTTATTAACTTGGGGGGTGCAGGTTATTGCACTTAAACAAATATTGTTAGGTGTTGCTAAATTATATTCTTATTTTTTTCTGATACAGTTCCAGCTAAGATACACTTACCTAAAACTCTTGAAGGCATGGGAGCAGTTCATGCTCTCCGAGGTGAAGTGGTCAGCATCAAGATTCCTTTCAGTGGCAAACCAGATCCTGTGATCACCTGGCAGAAAGGACAAGATCTCATTGACAATAATGGCCACTACCAAGTTATTGTCACAAGATCCTTCACATCACTTGTTTTCCCCAATGGGGTAGAGAGAAAAGATGCTGGTTTCTATGTGGTCTGTGCTAAAAACAGATTTGGAATTGATCAGAAGACAGTTGAACTGGATGTGGCTGATGTTCCTGACCCACCCAGAGGAGTCAAAGTTAGTGATGTCTCACGAGATTCTGTCAACTTAACATGGACTGAGCCGGCCTCTGATGGTGGCAGCAAAATCACCAACTACATTGTTGAAAAATGTGCAACTACTGCAGAAAGATGGCTTCGTGTAGGACAAGCCCGAGAAACACGTTATACTGTGATCAACTTATTTGGAAAAACAAGTTACCAGTTCCGGGTAATAGCTGAAAATAAATTTGGTCTGAGCAAGCCTTCTGAGCCTTCAGAACCAACCATAACCAAAGAAGATAAGACCAGAGCTATGAACTATGATGAAGAGGTAGATGAAACCAGGGAAGTCTCCATGACTAAAGCATCTCACTCTTCAACCAAAGAACTCTATGAGAAATATATGATTGCTGAAGATCTTGGGCGTGGTGAGTTTGGAATTGTCCACCGTTGTGTTGAAACATCCTCAAAGAAGACATACATGGCCAAATTTGTTAAAGTCAAAGGGACTGATCAGGTTTTGGTAAAGAAGGAAATTTCCATTCTGAATATTGCTAGGCATAGAAACATCTTATACCTCCATGAATCATTTGAAAGCATGGAAGAATTAGTTATGATCTTTGAGTTTATATCAGGACTTGACATATTTGAGCGCATTAACACAAGTGCTTTTGAACTTAATGAAAGAGAAATTGTAAGTTATGTTCACCAGGTCTGTGAAGCACTTCAGTTCTTACACAGTCATAATATTGGACACTTTGACATTAGACCAGAAAATATCATTTACCAAACCAGAAGAAGCTCTACCATTAAAATAATAGAATTTGGTCAAGCCCGTCAGCTGAAACCAGGGGACAACTTCAGGCTTCTATTCACTGCCCCAGAATACTATGCACCTGAAGTCCACCAGCATGATGTTGTCAGCACAGCCACAGACATGTGGTCACTTGGAACACTGGTATATGTGCTATTGAGTGGTATCAACCCATTCCTGGCTGAAACTAACCAACAGATCATTGAGAATATCATGAATGCTGAATATACTTTCGATGAAGAAGCATTCAAAGAGATTAGCCTTGAAGCCATGGATTTTGTTGACCGGTTGTTAGTGAAAGAGAGAAAATCTCGCATGACAGCATCAGAGGCTCTCCAGCACCCATGGTTGAAGCAGAAGATAGAAAGAGTCAGTACTAAAGTTATCAGAACATTAAAACACCGGCGTTATTACCACACCCTGATCAAGAAAGACCTCAACATGGTTGTGTCAGCAGCCCGGATCTCCTGTGGTGGTGCAATTCGATCTCAGAAGGGAGTGAGTGTTGCTAAAGTTAAAGTAGCATCCATTGAAATTGGCCCAGTTTCTGGGCAGATAATGCATGCAGTTGGTGAAGAAGGAGGACATGTCAAATATGTATGCAAAATTGAAAATTATGATCAGTCTACCCAAGTGACTTGGTACTTCGGTGTCCGACAGCTGGAGAACAGTGAGAAATATGAAATCACCTATGAAGATGGAGTGGCCATCCTCTATGTCAAAGACATTACCAAATTTGATGATGGTACCTACCGATGCAAAGTAGTCAATGACTACGGTGAAGACAGTTCTTATGCAGAGCTATTTGTTAAAGGTGTGAGAGAAGTCTATGACTATTACTGCCGTAGAACCATGAAGAAAATTAAGCGCAGAACAGATACAATGAGACTCCTGGAAAGGCCACCAGAATTTACCCTGCCTCTCTATAATAAGACAGCTTATGTAGGTGAAAATGTCCGGTTTGGAGTAACTATAACTGTCCACCCAGAGCCTCGTGTAACATGGTATAAATCAGGTCAGAAAATCAAACCAGGTGACGATGACAAGAAGTACACATTTGAGTCAGACAAGGGTCTTTACCAATTAACAATCAACAGTGTCACTACAGATGATGACGCTGAATATACTGTTGTGGCAAGGAACAAATACGGTGAAGACAGCTGTAAAGCAAAGCTGACGGTAACCCTACACCCACCTCCATCAGACAGTACCTTAAGACCCATGTTCAAAAGGTTACTGGCAAATGCAGAATGCCAAGAAGGCCAAAGTGTCTGCTTTGAGATCAGAGTGTCTGGCATCCCCCCACCAACATTAAAATGGGAGAAAGATGGTCAGCCACTGTCCCTTGGACCTAACATTGAAATTATCCATGAAGGCTTGGATTATTATGCTCTGCACATCAGGGACACTTTGCCTGAAGACACAGGTTATTATAGAGTCACAGCCACTAACACAGCTGGGTCCACCAGCTGCCAGGCTCACCTACAAGTGGAACGCCTGAGGTACAAGAAACAGGAATTCAAGAGTAGGGAGGAGCATGAGCGACACGTACAAAAACAAATTGACAAAACCCTCAGAATGGCTGAAATTCTTTCTGGAACTGAAAGTGTGCCACTGACACAGGTAGCTAAAGAGGCTCTGAGAGAAGCTTCCATCCTTTACAAACCAGCTGTAAGCACCAAGACTGTAAAAGGGGAATTCAGACTTGAGACAGAGGAAAAGAAAGAGGAGAGAAAACTCCGGATGCCTTATGATGTACCAGAGCCACGCAAGTACAAGCAGACTACCATAGAAGAAGACCAACACATCAAGCAGTTCGTGCCCATGTCTGACATGAAGTGGTATAAAAAGATACGTGATCAGTATGAAATGCCTGGGAAACTTGACAGAGTTGTACAGAAACGACCCAAGCGCATCCGCCTTTCAAGATGGGAACAGTTCTATGTGATGCCTCTTCCACGCATTACGGATCAATACAGACCTAGATGGCGTATTCCTAAACTGTCCCAAGATGATCTTGAGATAGTGAGACCAGCCCGCCGGCGTACACCTTCTCCTGATTATTACTTTTACTACCGACCTAGAAGACGTTCTCTTGGAGACATCTCTGATGAAGAATTACTCCTCCCCATTGATGACTACTTAGCAATGAAAAGAACAGAGGAAGAGAGGCTGCGTCTTGAAGAAGAGCTTGAATTAGGTTTTTCAGCTTCACCCCCAAGCCGAAGCCCTCCACGCTTTGAGCTTTCTAGCCTACGTTACTCTTCACCACAAGCTCATGTCAAGGTGGAGGAAACAAGAAAAGACTTCAGGTATTCAACCTATCACATCCCAACGAAGGCTGAAGCTAGTACAAGTTATGCAGAACTGAGGGAACGGCATGCCCAGGCTGCGTACAGACAGCCAAAGCAACGGCAAAGAATCATGGCTGAGAAGGAGGATGAAGAGTTGCTTCGCCCAGTTACGACCACCCAGCGTCTCTCAGAATACAAAAGCGAACTTGACTACATGTCAAAGGAGGAAAAGTCTAGAAAGAAATCAAGGCGACAAAGAGAAGTGACAGAAATAACAGAAATTGAGGAAGAATACGAAATCTCAAAACGTGCTCAAAGAGAATCATCCTCATCCGCATCTAGACTACTGAGACGACGGCGCTCCCTGTCTCCAACTTATATTGAGTTAATGAGGCCGGTGTCTGAGCTGATCCGGTCACGTCCACAACCGGCTGAGGAATACGAAGATGACACAGAAAGACGGTCACCTACTCCAGAAAGAACTCGCCCACGATCCCCCAGCCCTGTGTCTAGTGAGAGATCACTCTCGAGATTTGAGAGGTCTGCAAGATTTGATATCTTTTCCAGGTATGAGTCCATGAAAGCTGCTTTAAAAACTCAGAAGACATCAGAAAGGAAGTATGAAGTTTTGAGTCAGCAGCCTTTCACACTGGACCATGCCCCTCGAATCACATTGAGAATGCGCTCACACAGGGTACCATGTGGCCAAAATACACGTTTTATTTTAAATGTTCAGTCTAAGCCAACTGCTGAGGTTAAATGGTACCACAATGGTGTGGAACTCCAAGAAAGCAGTAAGATTCATTACACCAACATGAGTGGAGTTCTGACCCTGGAAATTCTGGACTGTCATATTGATGACAGTGGAACCTACCGTGCTGTGTGCACCAACTACAAGGGCGAAGCTTCTGACTATGCAACACTGGACGTAACAGGAGGGGATTATACCACCTATGCTTCCAGGCGCAGAGATGAAGAGGTCCCCAGATCTGTTTTCCCTGAGCTGACAAGAACAGAGGCGTATGCTGTTTCATCATTTAAGAAAACATCTGAGATGGAAGCTTCGTCTTCTGTCAGGGAAGTGAAATCACAGATGACAGAGACAAGGGAAAGTCTCTCCTCATATGAACACCATGCATCTGCAGAAATGAAAAGTGCTGCATTAGAAGAAAAGTCGCTGGAAGAAAAATCCACAACCAGAAAGATCAAGACAACTTTGGCGGCAAGAATTCTAACAAAGCCACGGTCCATGACTGTCCACGAGGGCGAGTCTGCAAGGTTTTCTTGTGACACCGATGGTGAGCCGGTACCAACTGTGACCTGGCTGCGTAAAGGACAAGTGCTAAGTACTTCTGCCCGCCACCAAGTGACCACCACAAAGTACAAATCAACCTTTGAGATCTCTTCAGTTCAGGCTTCCGATGAGGGCAATTACAGCGTGGTGGTAGAAAACAGTGAAGGGAAACAAGAAGCAGAGTTCACTCTGACTGTTCAAAAGGCCAGGGTAACTGAAAAGGCTGTGACATCACCACCAAGAGTCAAATCCCCA
The DNA here is from genome assembly GCF_043159975.1 of Macaca nemestrina. NCBI lineage: Eukaryota > Metazoa > Chordata > Mammalia > Primates > Cercopithecidae > Macaca > Macaca nemestrina. Next base: position 76,474,761 of record NC_092135.1, on the reverse strand, counting down.
GAGCCTCGGGTGAAATCCCCAGAAGCAGTTAAATCTCCAAAACGAGTGAAATCTCCAGAACCTTCTCACCCCAAAGCCGTATCACCCACAGAGACAAAAACAACATCAACAGAGAAAGTTCAGCACCTCCCAGTCTCTGCCCCACCAAAGATTACTCAGTTCCTGAAAGCAGAAGCTTCTAAAGAGATTGCAAAGCTGACCTGTGTGGTTGAAAGCAGTGTATTAAGTGCAAAACAGGTCACCTGGTATAAAGATGGCAAGAAACTGAAGGAAAATGGGCATTTCCAGTTTCATTATTCAGCAGATGGTACCTATGAGCTCAAAATCCATAACCTCACTGAATCTGATCAAGGAGAATATGTTTGTGAGATTTCTGGTGAAGGTGGAACATCTAAAACCAACTTCCAATTTGTGGGGCAAGCCTTTAAGAGTATCCATGAGAAGGTATCAAAAATATCAGAAACTAAGAAATCAGATCAGAAAACCACTGAGTCAACAGAAACCAGAAAAACTGAACCAAAAGCTCCTGAACCAATTTCCTCAAAACCAGTAATTGTTACTGGGTTGCATGATACAACTGTTTCTTCAGACAGTGTTGCTAAATTTGCAGTTAAAGCTACTGGAGAACCCCGGCCAACTGTCATCTGGACAAAAGATGGAAAGGTAACCAGTTCTTAAATGTCTCTTACTTTTATCTTCTAAAATATTTTATCTCCTAAATTCAGCTTCCCAAAAAACACTTAAAATGAAATCACTTTTTAAAGCGCAAATCATTTGCATTCTACAGGCTATTACACAAGGAGGTAAATATAAACTCTCTGAAGACAAGGGAGGGTTCCTCTTAGAAATTCACAAGACTGATACTTCTGACAGTGGACTTTATACTTGTACGGTAAAAAATTCAGCTGGATCTGTGTCCTCTAGCTGCAAATTAACAATAAAAGGTAGGTTGGCTTTTGTTTTTACCCACATTTTTTCAGAAGATAATATTAGGGAAATATTTTCAAACATCCCCCCTTATATACACATACAAGAAAGTATTAAAATAAAATTATTTTCCTAATTCCAGAATGCAATTTGTACACCAAAGTAGAAACACACATTTGAAGTTAGCATATGCTTTTCTATGAGCATAAAAAGCAGTTATTAAGTACCTTATTATATATGGTATTATATAAGATTCTATAGTGTCAGCCCCTGCTCCCAGGAATATTTAAGAATAAAGTCAGTGAATATACAAAATGGCACTGCTTGCCTAAACCTTCACAGTTGCTAATTGTCCAAAGCAGTACAAAGTTAATTAAAGAACTATTTCTGTTTTACCAATTAAAATTAGTTTGCTTTCATTTCAATCTTCTGAAAGATAATTTAATGTTTTGGTTACTCAAAATCTCCCAAATCCACTTATCTCCTAAATCCTTTGACTATTCTTTTCAAGACTTTTTTCCTTAAGTCATAGGAATCATCTTTGGTTCAGTTTAGTTTAAGGACTCATTACACTGATTTCAAAAGTCACACATGACAATTTTCCAAAAGTGTAACTGAGAAAGTATTAGGTATTACCTACACTGCATGAAGTTGACTTTTTTCTTTGTATGTTTTTCACATGCAGAATCTAGAAGAGTAAAAGGTGGGGGTCTCTTTCTAATTAAGTTTGCCTTACAGAGGTTTCTTTTTTAGCTGTAAAAGATACTGAGGCACAGAAAGTCTCTACACAAAAGACTTCTGAAATTACATCTCAGAAGAAAGCTGTTGTCCAAGAGGAAATTTCCCAAAAAGCCCTAATGTCTGAAGAAATTAAGATGTCAGAGGCAAAACAAGAAAAGTTAGCCCTCAAAGAGGAAGCTTCAAAGGTTTTGATTTCCGAAGAAGTCAAGAAATCAGCAGCAACCTCCCTGGAAAAATCCATTGTCCATGAGGAAATCACTAAAACATCACAGGCATCAGAAGAAATCAGAACTCATGCTGAGATTAAAGCATTTTCTACTCAGATGAGCATAAATGAAGGTCAAAGAGTGGTTTTAAAAGCCAACATTGCTGGTGCCACTGATGTGAAATGGGTACTGAATGGCATAGAGCTTACCAACTCTGAGGAGTACCGATACGGTGTCTCAGGCAGCGATCAGACCCTCACCATCAAGCAAGCTAGTCACAGAGATGAAGGAATCCTCACCTGCATAGGCAAAACCAAGGAAGGAATCGTCAAGTGTCAGTATGATTTGATGCTGAGCAAAGAACTCTCAGATGCTCCAGCCTTCATCTCCCAGCCTAGATCTCAAAATATTAATGAAGGACAAAATGTTCTCTTTACTTGTGAAATCAGTGGCGAGCCATCCCCTGAAATCGAATGGTTTAAAAACAACCTGCCAGTAAGTTTAATTATGAATATATTATTGAAGAAAAAACTAAAATACCATGTCTTCCACATCTAAAGAACTTCAACATTTCCTTTCTTTTTCCTTCGTCTTAGATTTCTGTTTCTTCAAATGTCAGCATAAGTCGCTCCAGAAACATATACTCTCTTGAAATCCGAAATGCATCAGTCAGCGACAGTGGAAAGTACACAATTAAGGCCAAAAATTTCCGTGGCCAGTGTTCAGCTACAGCTTCCTTAACGGTCCTTCGTAAGTATCTCCTCACCATTCTTCCTTACATGCTTAAGGCCTTTAGATGGTTTTTTTTGCCTCTCTTTCAAGCACAGAAAACTCTAAGAAGCCTTATTAAATTCCATGTGAAAGAGGGACAGCCATCCGATGTGAATTCATTCTTGCAGTCAAACTTTCTTTATAGTTACACAGAAACTTGGATAGATTACATTTCAAAGTAAAGCTACCAACTGCCCTGTAACATTTATTTTCAGGACGCACAATATGTCAATTACTTTCTATATGACTAATCATTTTTTTCCTGGTGATTCCTAGCACCTGCATGTAATGTAATGATAGAAATATAAGGATTCATGTTTTGGAGACATTGAGCTAGCTCTTGACAAATGTATGTATATATGTATTTGCTTATGCTTCAACAGCAAATTGTTTGGGTTATGCTGCTGTGCGTGTGTTGAAGTTTCCATTTCTGTAAGTCAGCGTCATATGTCACCAATTAACCAGATGTCATTGATGTTCACTGTGTATCTGCTATGCTCCACAGCTCTAGTTGAAGAACCTTCCAGAGAGGTAGTATTGAGAACAAGTGGTGACACAAGCTTGCAAGGAAGCTTCTCGTCTCAGTCAGTCCAAATGTCTGCCTCCAAGCAGGAGGCCTCCTTCAGCAGTTTCAGCAGCAGCAGTGCTAGCAGCATGACTCAGATGAAATTTGCAAGCATGTCTGCCCAAAGCATGTCCTCCATGCAAGAGTCCTTTGTAGAAATGAGTTCCAGCAGCTTTATGGGAAAATCTAGTATGACACAACTGGAAAGTTCAACTAGTAAAATGCTTAAAGCAGGCATAAGAGGTGAGCAATAAAATTACCGGTAGAGGTAGACAAGCCAAGTAACATGGTGTAGTCTTTAGTACACACAATTCAGTAGAAAGCAAATCTTTATTTTTTTCAGTGATTCTAAGACTTTTTTTGTCATTGTTCCATAAAGGAATTCCGCCTAAAATTGAAGCTCTTCCATCTGATATCAGCATTGATGAAGGCAAAGTTCTAACAGTAGCCTGTGCTTTCACGGGTGAGCCTACCCCAGAAGTAACATGGTCCTGTGGTGGAAGAAAAATTCACAATCAAGAACAACAGGGGAGGTTCCACATTGAAAACACAGATGACCTGACAACGCTGATCATCATGGACGTACAGAAACAAGATGGTGGACTTTATACCCTGAGTTTAGGGAATGAATTTGGATCTGACTCTGCCACTGTGAATATACATATTCGATCCATTTAAGAGGGCCTGTGCCCTTATACTCTACACTCATTCTTAACTTTCTGCAAACGTTTCACATGGACTAATCTTTCTGATCTGTAAATATTTAAAGAAAAAAAAGTAGTTTTGTATCAACCTAAATGAGTCAAAGTTCAAAAATATTCATTTCAATCTTTTCATAATTGTTGACCTAAGAATATTATACATTTGCTAGTGACATGTACATACTGTATATAGCCGGACTAACGGTTATAAAGTTTTGTACCATTTATTTTATGACATTTTACAATGTAACTTTTGAAACTAACTGTTGGTAGGAGAAAGTTTCTTATGGAACGAATACCCTGCTCAACATTTAATCAATCTTTGTGCCTCAACATACTGTTGATGTCTAAGTATGCCTCAGTGGGTTGAGAAATTCCCCACTGAAGATGTCCTGTCCACCTAAAAGAGAATGATGCTGTGCACATCACTTGATATGTGCACCAATACCTATTGAATCAGAAATGTAAGGCATTGGTGATGTTTGCATTTACCCTCCTGTAAGCAACACTTTAATGTCTTACATTTTCTCTGATGATGTCACACAAAATTATCATGACAAATATTACCAGAGCAAAGTGTAACGGCCAACACTTTGTTCGCTCATTTTACACTGTCTCTGACATAAGGAGTGCCTGAATAGCCTGGAAAAGTAACATCTCCTGGCCATCCCTTCATTTAACCAAGCTATTCAAGTATTCCTATGCCAGAGCAGTGCCAACTCTTGGAGGTCCCAGGGTGCAGCCAATGCCTTTGTGTGGTAGTTCTAAATTTTAATTGCACCTGAAAAACCTGGGCACCTAAGCAATGAGCCACAGCAAAAACTAAAGAACAACAACAAAATAAAGCTGTCGTTAAATTTTAAACAACAATATTACTAATTGCCCAAAATGTCAATTTGATGTAGTTCTTTTCATGCAAGTATAAATTCAATTGTTAGTTATAATTGTTGGACCTCCTTGAGATAGTAACAACAAAATAAAGCAAGCTATCTGCACCTCAAAATGTGTGGCTGGTTGTTTTCTGTGAAATTCTGGGGTGGGGAAGTATGCACCTTCAAGTATCACAAAAACAATCATAGATAGATAAGGCAACTCAAGTTCAAAACAGCCCATACTATAAGTTCTTTTAAGCAAATGTTTAAATTATTGTGTTAGATGTATTCAGCAATTTTGTTTAAAAAGTCTAGATATAGTTCTCATGGATATATTTATCCCCAAAAATTTATCTTCTAAATATATCAAGAAAAATATTTTTAGGAGAGCTGATTCAACTCGGAATCAGCTGTGATTCAATATCTTTGATGGAATTTGACCATCTACAATTTCACAATCTTTTGTGCTAAACACCACAGGGAACAATACAAAGATGATTAACACGGTATAGATACAGTCCCTCAAAGAGCATAGTGAACAGAAAAGGACAATTTCAGGGAAAATGATCAGTTGTGCATCTGAGTCCATATTGGCTACTGCAAGTCCAAATTGAGACAAAACAAATAAAGGACCTCAGAACTAAAGAACTATTTTATTACCAAGTCTAGATCAGTTGTTTTAAAAGCATGGTAGAATGACAGTATATGCAAGATTGACACTATTTTAAATAGTGTCATTCTACTACGCTTTTTAAACAACTGATCTAGACTTGGTAATAAAATAATGCGAAAAATATCTGTATTTGTCCACTTCAATTTGCTAACCATAAGCCTATGATGTTATTTGCCTAAATTGACCGCCTTAATGTAAGTACAGGTGACCAAAGTTGAAGCAAATGTACTGTCAGTTTTCATTCTCCAGAAGAAGATCCTGGGTCTTCACCAATTTATTCAGCAAGTTTTCTGTCTGAAGTCAGATTCCCTAAAAGCGGAGCCTGAGACGGGGATTCTTGTCTCAGTAGTTCTTTGAGGGATTATTACTCTCAGGGAAAAAGGGAATGGGGCAACCGGCAGATAGGGCAGAGGAAGAAAGCTCAGCAAGAATGGGGCCTCGGCAAAAGCCTCAGCCAGATCTAACAGGGAGCATCAATTATACCACAGAGTTGGTACCATCTAGGAGCAAGGGGGCTGACATTTTGTACTCCCTTACCAACCAGTCAATGGCTACAGGCTATAAGCTGAGGGGCTGAGGAGGCATGGAAGAGGGAAATAACCTTCCCAAGTGAAGAGGGGTGCCTGTTGGCCAGGTCAATTCTCCACGGACTAGGGCAGCCAAACAGTGAACAATCAAGAAATCGATGGAAGAATACACATTCCCTCGATATCTGAGTGATGCCAACATAAACCACTACATCATCTTACAATGTTAAATGCCTATTCTTACCTTAATATGAGAGGCAGGACTGGCTAGGTGATGCCTAAGGATGATTCCCAGCCTTGACATGCTAGTATTCTTACATATCCTATCCGTGGCTGATATAGTCTGTGCTGACGAAAATTCCAAAACCGAGGACAGGATTTCGCACTTGCTGCAGTTGCGGCTCGCAGGCGCTGAGATCCAATTTGGGCCTGGGAGAGTGGGGAGGGAGAGCAATCTGCCCAGTGAAGGACAGCTGCGCTAAAGGCAAGGTTTTATTTCTGTTTATCCCTTAGCAAAAGCCCACTGCGCTCCAACAGAACGGCCAGAAGCCCCTTTCCTGGCTTACCGGGCAGCCTCTTTCCCCTAATTCCTCCAAAAACAGCACTACTCCGAAGACGCTGGGGGAGGGTCTTCCTGCCCTATACCCCACCTTCCGCAGCGCCAGGAGTGGTTCCTCAGCATCATGGCGTCATTTCCGAGTCAGATCCGCTCTTCTCTCCCCAAGTCAACAGAGGGCGACAGGGAGCACCAAGCCAATGCGTGCTTTTTGGTTCCAATCTACCCCCTCCGCAAAACGCATGGGCAAGCTTCACGGTCATCCTGCCCCTTTTTCTTAAATCCTTCACGTCTGTTTTATAAACCCCACACCTGGCTACATGATCAGCCGAATAATGTTGCAATTACACATCTGCATTCAAAACCCTGCATTCAAAACCCGCTCAAATCTAAGACCTGCTGTTTACTAACTTACTTACCTGGGGCAGATTACCGAACTTCTCCGTTCTTTGACATTCTCGTCCATAAAATGAGAATAACAGCAGCAACCTCACAGTATTCTGAGGATTAGACAAGTTACTACATGTAAAACTCAGAACAGTGCTTAGCAGAGCACCCAATAAATACCAGCAATCATTATTCTGTTAGGGACCACTGTACAGAATATTGAAGCTAGGGACTAGAGAGGCAGCATTTTAGAGGGGACCTAGCCTAGGTCTCACTGGTACTCTTTAGATGTACAGCAGGCCACCTTCGTTCTTGGGGGACCTATCTCAAGATCCCCCAGTGGAATCCTGAAACTGGATTATACTGAATCCTACATATACTATGATTTTTCTTACACATACAGACTGATAGGGTTTGGCTGTGTTCCCACCCAAATCTCATCTTGAATGGTAGCTCCCATAATTCCCACCTTGTGAGAGGGACCCGGTAGGAGATAATTGAATCATGGGAGCGGTTTCCCCCATACTGTTATCATGGTAGTGAATAAGTCTCACGAGATCTGATGGTTTTGTAAGGGGAAACCCCTTTTGCTTGGTTCTCATTTCTCTCTTCCCTGACACTACGTAAGATGTGACTTGCTCCTCCTTGCCTTTGCCGTGATTGTGAGGCCTCCCCAGCCACGTGGAACTGTAAGTCAATTAAACCTCTTTCCTTTATAAACGACCCAGTCTCAGGTACGTCTTTATCAGCAGCGTGAAAATGGGCTAATACACATACCTATGAAAGTTTAATTTATAAATTAGGCAAATTAGGCACAGTAAGAGATTAACAACAATAATAGAATATAACAATGTACTATAATAAAAGTTATATGAATGTGATCTCTCTCTGTCTAAATATCTTATTGTACTGTACTGCAGGTAACACAAAACAGCAGAAAGTGAAACCACAGATTAGAGGGGACTAGTATATTCGTTATCTAGCACTGCTGGAACAAAGTACAACAAACAGAGTGGCAGACACAACAGAAATGTATTGTCTCGCAGCTCTGGAGGTTGGAAGTCTAAAATCAAGGTGTTGGCAGGGTTGGTTCCTTCTGAGAACTCTGAGGGAAGACTCTCTCCTAAGCCTCTCTCCTTGTCTGTAGATAGCTACCTTCATGTTCACACGACATTTTCCCTGCATGGCTGTGTCCAAATTTCTCCATTTTGGAATACCAGTCATACTACTGAGGCTCATCCTAGTTACCCCACTTCAACTTAATTACCTCTATAAAGCCTATCACCAAATAAGTTCGCATCCTGAGGTACTTGAGGTTAGGAGTCCAACATCTCTTAGGGAGGGACATAATACACATCTATCACCCTAGATGTGACGGACTTAGAACAGCACCTCTCTGGAATTTCTGAAAAGAGAGATTTATTCTCTCTATCCAATAGTACCTGATTATGTAGACGGTTGTAGAGGCTGTTAAACCAGAAACAGTCCATAAAATAACAAGTTAAATTTGTATCTCCATGGTGACTGATTCAAGAAGAATGTTTTATGATTGTGCTCCAGAAAGAAAAAGTAATTTTCAATTTTGTTTACTGTGCCACAAATGTAATTTTGAGAAATTCAGCAGAGAAAGCCATTTCCTTGTAATAGGAGAAAATAGTGTCTGCTACTTAAGTAGGACTTTTGAAAATAGACTGGCCCATGGGTTTTTATTTTAAGGTTATAAAATGTGAAAACTTTGTTTTACGCATTTTGGTACCCCTGGGTCAATGTTTCCCAAACTCTGCTCCTCAAGATGTTGTGGAAAAACTGTTCCACTGCCTAATAAACTTAGGATTTGGGTAACTGTTCTTCTCTATACAGGATTTCTCGGAGTCTTTGATGAGCTATGAATTATGTTTCCAGGAGGTGGCACAGTGCTCCCCAAATTTATTTGAAGACAGAATTTGCTTTTCATTGGTGCTATGCACAATGCAGGTGCACAGCATGTCAAGACAGGCTATATAAGGTGGAAACACTGAAGGTGTGGAAGGCAATAGATCTTGGTTGAAGGGGCAACTGAATATCCCCTAAGAAACGAAGTTAAGTGCTATGATCGAAGAAATCCAGAGTGTTTGAGAGCACATTGCTAAGGCATCAGTCAGAGAAAGGGCCAAACAGGCAAAAGCTGCAACCTAAAATGTGGGATAAGAAGGGGCATGCCTCGCTTTCCAGGCAGACAACCTTTGCACCTGCAGAGACCTTGGGGCAAAGGACAGCACAATACATCCAAAAAAGTTTAAAAATTTTTTGTTTTTTGTTTAGTAGAAAAAATATTATAGTGGAACAACCTTTGAAGGGCTCGGTGCAAGAGGCAAGGCCACCTTGCAGAAAGCCTCATACACCATATAATAGAGTTTGGACTTTTCCCTAAGAGGTAAGGGAATCACTAGAGATTTAAGTCAACTAGAGACTTGATAAAATTTTATTTTTACCAAGTCTTTAGCTGTTCTGAGAAAGCTATGACATTTGTTTGCTTTCTACATCAAAGAGCTTATTTTCTCCTATAGAATTCCACTCACAGGAAGACTTTACCTACCACCAAATTTCTAACCCATGGTGTCACTTGTAATTATAGCACTGGGAGATTATAGTCAATCATGGAAAGGTCTTTCCTAAGATTTTCGTGGGACTTGGGGGTGCATATAAATGAAGTCAATCTGTTAATGACTTCCCAGGCATAGGAAAAGTGGCAGCAAGGGGTAGATATAGGAGGGCACCTTACTGCCCCAAACCTTCTAAGTGACAGAGGCCACTGCTATGGCATTGGCAGTGAAGAGGTAGAAGAGTCCCGCCCAGCAAGCCAAGTTACACTGAGGATGTTGTGTCAGGAATACAGCCGATGGAGATGATTCCCATCCACTCCTGCTCTATTTCAAAAGAGATGGGAAGCAGGTAAGAGGAATGGGCAGCTATGCCAATGCTTCTCAATCTTGTAGGAATTCCCTCCAAAAGATAGCATGTCCTAAAAGTCGGAATTCCAAACATGAAACTCATGCTTATCCTGAGATTGTTAGTGATCCACAAGGTCCCTGAGACTGTGTCTATGTATATTTTTTAGGTTTCATTTACAAAGATGCCAGTGACTTTAAAAGTTTAAGAAATGCTGTCCTACATGTGTCTAAGAGGTAGCAGGCTAGATAGGATTTATGAAAATAGATTGGCCCATGGGTTTTTATTTGAAGTTATAAAAAGTGAGAGTTTGGATTTGTGCTTTTTGGTATCTCTGGGTCAGCATTTCCCCAACTCTTTTCCTTGGGATGTCTAAGCCACCTGAGAAATACCTACACATAGTTCCCTCTAAAAAGAGGCAGTGACGAACTCCACTTTTGAAACCCCTACAAAGGCTCGATGCTCAGAATTTCCTTTCCTTCTGCATCCAAGAGAGGCTGCTGCCAATGAACCTTGTGTTTCCTGAACGAGCAGAGCCTCAAGGATGAATACTTCCTGCTATATGCAATAGGTATGAATTCCCTGAGTTACAGAAGTCTCCAGGGATGCTGAGGGGCCTCTGTCAGACACCAGTCTCAGCCTTATGAAGGGATGTAGCACGTGAATGAATGCAGTTTTTTGTTGTCAGCTGCCAGTTCCGAGACCACCATAATCAACTTTTAGCTTTTGGTCAGATGAAGGACACAGGTATTCCCTGTTCTCCAACTTGCCAAGAAATTCAGCCCACATGCATCAGGCCAGCTGTTTCCCCTTCACTTCCATGTCCCTGCCACAACCCAAAGCAGCCAGAGAGAAGGGACACCACCAGGCCCATCAGACCAAGACCAGGTGGGAGGCTGAGATGCTCTGTCCTAAAAACCTGAAGGACTACTAAGGGGAAGAGAATGAGACCCCTGATGGAGATAACCACCAGAAGGAAAGCTCAAAATGGAGAATATTGAGATCCAGGTCTTTGAATAACATGCCCAGAGTCACATGGTTAGCAACAGAGCTGGAGCCAGAGGCCAGGTCTCTGTTTATCAGTGTTGTCTTTCCACCCCTTCACAACACCAAGAACCAAACCTGCTAGAGGGTGAGCAGGCAAGAGAGTGCTTGTTTAAGGAGAACAGGGCTCTCTTCCACTTTGAGAATCACTGTAGTTCCAGGGTAGAGTCCACAGCAAAATGCCATCAGGTTGCTTCCTATAAAAAAAGCCTTTCATTTCTAGTGTAGGGAATTCCTCTTCTCAGAAAGCTCGGGCCAGAGATGCTGAAATACAATCAGGAAATAGGGTGCTTACCTGACCCAGCGTGTCACGTGAAGGGACAGCAGTGGGAGAGCTTCCCTGAAACTACACTACTGGACCCTACAGTATTCATAGAAAAGAATCTTTCCATCATTGCAGAAAGAAAGCATCCTAGCAAAATAATCTGCCTATTTCTTGGTAGGGGTTGAGACAGAGGGAAGCAGACTGAAAGTTCTTGAAATATTTAAGATATGGGATTGTAGCCACTATAAGAAAGGTTTCTGAGTGCAGGGCATTATACAGAAATTATTTCAGAGAACTTGAAGGATTTGGCTTTATTCATTGTGGTTTGACACTGGGATGAGTACATTTCTTACTTAAAGGGAAATAGCTTTCTCTTTCAGAGAAGAATTCTCAAAGGTATGTATAAAGCAGTATCCTTGCAAGTACTGTACTTCTTATTTTTCCTTAACACATAGGGTATTTGAGAGAAGAGACTGAAAGAGTACTGCCTTCAGCTCAGTGACCATTCTTTGAGCTGTTTTGTCTTTCCCCATCTCAGGGAAGAGTGGAGTTTTGTGGTGATGGCAGTCATCTCCTTCACATCTGCTCCAGATCAGAAACTCACCACAGCTATTAATCTGCTGATGTGAGCACATAGTACGATCTTCATCTTCCAACCCCACATAAAATGTCACAACTTTAGTCAGAAAACCAGAGAGAAGCAAAAGGCAGGGTGTATGGACATCTACATTTACCCTAGTATCACCTCCAGTAGAGATTCTCAAACTTTAAAGTGTGTGGGAATCACTGCAGGAACTTTTGAAAATGCAGAATCTAGTTCAGCACACCTGGGGTGGGGAGGATGAGATTCTGCATTCTAACAACCCCCCAAAGTAAGGCTGATGCTGACCCTCAGACCATGCTAATAAGTACCTGTTTGGCCTTTCTGACTGCTAGACGATGGCCACAAACTTTAGTGAGACAGATATAAAAAAGAGATAGATCTGTATCTATCTATACACACATACAAACACACACCCCTCACTTCTTCTAAAATACAACAATCAGAATTGAGAATTTCCATCCAGCTCAATGGTTTCCCAAGTTGGCTACCCATTGGAATTACTGAAAAGCTTTCAAAAAATACTGATGATTGGGCCCCATCCTGCCCCCAGAGGTGTTGCTATAATTGGTCTACGTCAACCTACCCATCAACCTAGGAAATTTAAATGCACCCCGGGGGGCGGGGTTTTTGTTTTTGTTTTTTTGGTTTGTTTTTTTTTTGAGACAGGGTCTCACTCTGTTGCCCAGGCTGGAGTGCAGTCGTGCAATTACAGCTCACTCAGCCTCAACCTCATGGCCTCAAGCAATCCCCGCATCTCAGCCTCCCGAGTAGCTGGACCTACAGGCACACAACACCACGTCCAGCACTTTTTTTTTTTTTTTTTTTTTTGGAGAGATGAGGTTTCACTATGTTGCCCAGGCTGGTTTTGAATTCCTGAGCTCAAGCAATCTGCCCAACTCTGCCTCCCAAAGTGCTGGGATTACAAGCGTGAATCACTGTGCCTGGCTGCACCCTAGTGGTTTCTGATGTGCAGCCAAGGTGGAGAACTCCTGATCTAAACAAATAGGGTGATGCACTGTACGCTCTCGTTTAAAGGTTAGCTATCATCTTACTATCTTTTCTCACATCACAGCACTAATCTTAAAATAGCCAACTAGCTTTTACATTTAAATGTGCAGCAAACCAGTCATCTTTGTAAAAAGCAAAGTGTTATTCTTCCTCGAACTTTCAAAACATGCTGTATTTAAGTTTTTCTCAGTGGCATGGCAAATTTATTAAACATTTTCCCCCACACTGTTCACATCACTCACTTTTATTGAATTTATAAAATTACTACAATATTTTCAACCAGCAGAATTTTTATGACAAAAATATAGAGTATACACCTTTTGGAATTTGGAAAAGAAAAAAATATTCACAAAATAAGTATCCATATATTTTTAAATGAAGTTTATTTTCCCCTGGGTATAGAAATCCTATTCTGAAACTTTTTCAAATTAAAGTGTTTAGTTATACCAATCAAAATCCGTACTTGCTATTAGGTTTCTAAGTTAATTTAGAGACTAGCTTTTTAAACCAATTCCATTATTTCCAATTTCTTAACTTCTAAAGTTACAAGTTTTTCACTTAAATACCCATAACTACTGTTGCAAGAATCATTTTATGTGTATATATGTATGAATGTGTATGTATGTGTATATACACATATATAAGCTATATATACATCTTATAACTAGCTACAAAAAAGACATTTAAAAGACCAAAAAAAAATTCGTGTGCTTATGTTTCTAATAATATTTAAACACACAAAGAAAAGGCTATTTTAATAGCAATCATGCTACTTTCTAATGCTTGCTTATTTATGTTTAGGTTAAAACAATAGTTGGGGTGCAAATGTGAAAGATAAATACTATTCAACTAGTTAACTGAAAAAAGTTAAAATTTTGGAAAGTCAATTATAATTAAGATAGTCAGTGTATCTAAGCTATTAAATAATAAAGCAGTGAGTTTTAAATTCACTCAAAAATTAGAAAGCAAAAAAATTACAAAAAAATAATTAGAAAGCAAAGATAAATACTAGCAACATAGCACTTAGTGAGTGGTCAATGAATATTAACTGAAGAAAATTTTTTAAAGAGGTAAATAAATGTATAAACAATCCTAAATTAAATGGTTAACAGCCCCTCTGAACTCTCCACCATTCTCAAGTGATTATTTTCTTTTCTGAAATAATATACCTAATATAGAAATAGTAACAAGGCCATTTTGGGGAACTCTATAATCATCTATCAAAACTGAAGAAAAAGATAAAGTGAATAAAATTTTTAAAAAGGTAGAATGAGAAAAGTTCATATGACTTTTTTTAGCTAATTATAGATAATATTGGAAAGCTCTTAGAAATTTACTAACATTCAACCATGATTTCCATAAAAGCTCTTCAAGGCAGGTAGAAAGCAAATGTTGAGAAACTACACAGAATTCTGAAAACCAGAGGGCAAGAAAACTCACACAGTGAGTCTTTCATTTTCTCTAGAGCAAGACACTAATGGACTTGATCTATTAGTAACATCATCTAAGACTATATCCACTGCCATCACACTCCCCCAAAAGAAAAAAAAAACCAGCAGGAGTCAAATCACCAAAAGTGGCAAATGCCAACATACAGTAGAGGAAGCCATATGCTACAAAAAAAAAAAAAAGAGAGAGAGAGAGAGAATGTTATAAGACCAAAATTGATAAGTCATCGGTACATGGCTTCCTCACTCCAGTCACCTTCAAGGACCCTGTGTGAACATGGCCTGATTCACAAAAGCAGGAAAGAAAAGTTGCAATCTGTGCCTTTTCCCCTCAAAGGTCATGGCCTATATTAACCAAATATCGCAAGGGGAAAGAAGGGCAACTCATCTCTGTGAGGAGGTTTGCCACTAAAGCAAAACCACAAATGAATTCAAACTCTTCTCTCCAGTAACGACTAAGGGTGATCAAAACACAAAAGGTGACTAAGGTAAAGCACTGATATGCTATTGAATTTCACTTACCTAAACTAGTACTTCTTAAAAAAAAAAAAGAGTATTGGCACTTTTTTTCCTGAGCACCATGTGACAAGTGTCTTTGAATTCATGAAGGCACTACTAAGTGAAGGATACGCATTACTTATACATACATATGCACTTAGCCTAAATAAAGACATGACAGGCTATGTTTGTTTCCATTTTAAAGTATATGTACGAACTTAAAGTTCATCCTAGTTGGATAGTGAAAACAGAAAACAGGGAATCAATTTTAAGTTGTTCAGCTTTGCTTATTGTGAGTAGCAAAGTTATGCAAAGTCAGAATACACCCATTTCCCTATATTCTCGATGATAGTTACTCCTGCCACCATTCCCCACACCCTTTTAGTAAGCCCATGCAGACATCATTAATCAAGTAGGTAGGTCATTCTCTGCTAATCCTAGCTGCAAAATCAAAGTCTTAAAATTAGCCACAACATCAGAGATGACACAGGAGTTTTTTTTTTAAAAAAAAAAAAAAGCAGTTTGCTATCCATGGTAATTATGGTAAACCACAGTAAGTGTGTGTACTTATTGCTACACACCCTTCTCTAGCCAACCACTGCAAAACAAGAAAAAAAATTAATAATAAGCTAAATGAAAGTTGTATTCTAAAGCCTCCCCAAGATGAGGCACCATTGCAAGAGGCTATGGACAATCACCTGAGGATGCCAATTCTGAAAGCATGCTGAATCACTTGGATAACCCAGCAACCCCTAGTGACCACAAATACCACTGGAATAGGCATAAATAGAAATGTTCTAATACTTAAAAGATATTCATTTTATGCTCATTTACCATATGAATTTGTCAAATGAAGACTTTTAATTACATGGACATGTATGTATTATCTGACAAAAATCTGGGTGGTTAACCCTTACTATCTGTGGGCCATACTTTTGATTGCTGTCAAACAAAAAAAACCCCAGAACTCTCTATTTTGACCAAGTAGTGGTAACTTCTACAGCAAATTTGTCTCATCTTTTATAGACAAACTTTTAAAATCAATTGGAAAACTAAAATGATTCCAAGTTGCATTGTCCACAACCAAGAAACTATGCATACAGATGCATTCACAGATACAGATACAGGCACACACACTCTCACACTCATGCATATACAATTAAAGAAAACCACTAGAAACTCTAGGACTGTCTTTTGAAAGAAAATGGCCCCAGCTAGCCAGAAAAAAACAATCCACAGTTTCTTGCATAGAAGAATTAAAAAGAAAACGCCTGTCCAGCCAACAATGATAGGAGTCAGAATTGTTGAACTGTCACACACAAAAAAAATACTCAAGTAAAGGTCATAAAGCCAGCTCCTTTTCTGGTACCAGATGCATCATAAAAATGTGCCACTGGGGCCAGGATCCCAGCACTTTGGAAGGCCAAGGCAGGCAGATCACGAGGCCAGGTGTTCAAGACCAGCCTGACCAACATGGTAAAACCTTGTCTCTACCAAAAATACAAAAATTAGCCAGGCGTGGTGATGAGCGCCTGTAATCCCAGCTACTCGGGAGGCTGAGGCAGGAGAATCACTTAAACCTGGAAGGCAAAAGTTGCAGTGAGCCAAGATCGCACCATTGCACTCCAGCCTGGGCGACATGGCGAGACTCTCCAAAAAAAAAAAAAAGTGCCACTGTTTATTTAACCACCCTGCTATGGATGAGCTAATCCAAACTATTGGAATGTACATCTATATAAAAGTCAATACACAGGAAAAAGGTCTGGAAGAATATATACTAGAAAAGAATGGTTACCTCTAGGGGATGGAGTGTCAAGGTGAATTTTGGTTTATTCATATTGTCTAAATGATTGTTTAATAACTCAGGTATTGCTTTCAAGTAAGAGGAAGGGTAGGAAATACCCTGTTCTCTCAGAATTTTAAGTCCAGAGTGCTGGGAGAAAAAGATGGCAGCACTGAGTGGGACTGAAAAGTTTTCCTAGAACATCTCCTTTCATTACATGACTCACCATTGTTCACTCCTAAAATGCTTCATCGCATCCAAAAGGACTTCTGCCTACTAATACCAGAAAAGGTTGGGAAAGAAGAGTGTAGTTATAGCCCCTGATGGCTGATTCTATTCTCTCTCCTTTGTTCCTAACTGTCCCCATGCTGCCAGATCTGGCAATATACTTTATATTGAGATTTAAGTGGGTAAAAGTCTTTATGCCAAACTTGCAAAAGCACAGAGATTATCAACAGCACCATCCTCCCACCTTGTCACAGTAAAACTGAAGAAGGAATTCATTATAGTCATACATTTTACTCATCTTTAATACTCTGAATATATTACCCATGGAAACAACCCCTCATTTATGTCAAAAAATTGCTTAATGCATTAATATTCCTTTACATTAATTTATTTGGTTGATCTACAGTAACTAAGCAAAACTGAATCCACCCTGTCATATATTCTAGGTTTTGTGGATACATTCTGAATTATTTATTCAACAACTAATGCTAGTCCAAAAAAATCAAGAAGCATGTGAATTTAAATACTAAATAAAGAGGTAACTCAAAGGCTTAATGTTTCAGGATACAATAAGATATTCATCATTCTAATCAATCTCATGAGTTAATCCTGGTGCTGTGCATCTTGGCTGCACTGGTAGTCCTGTACTTCTGCATCTCTGTTATAAGGCTAACATGAGGTAAAGCACCTGGCCCACAGTAAATGCTCTAAAATGTTTTATTACCAAAGAGACCAACAAAAAACTTTTTGGGGGAAGAGGAACATATCATGGGACAGAAAGGACAAATTCTATCCTATGAAAATATGCTAGATTAGTTATTGCATTTGGAGGAGAGGCAGCATAAGGACGCCAAAGATGGAGAGGTCAGGTCGGGCACAATGGCTCACACCTGTAATCCCAGCACTTTGGGAGGCGGAGGCAGGAGGATCTCCTAAGCTCAGGAGTTTGAGACCACCCTGGCCAACATGGTGAAACTCCTTCTCTAAAAATACAAAAAATCAGCTGGGCATGGTGGTGTGTGCCTATAGTCCCAGCTATTTGGGATGCTGAGGCACAAGAATTGCTTGAGCCCTGGAGGCAGAGGTTGCAGTGAGCCAAGATCGTGTCACTGCACTCCAACTTAGGCTACAGAGTGAGACTCTGTCAAAAAAAAAAAAAAAAAAAAAAAGAGGTCAAAGTTCCAGAGACGGGATATCAAAACAGATAATAAGGGATAATAAGCAGACCCAATAAAGATAATAAAAGTCACATCAGGGAAAGAAGAAAATGCCAGCATCAAGCTAATAGCAGGCAGTGGTTTCTTTAGCCACTTTTACTTTATTTACAGCCATTTGCCACACCCACGGGACTCTACTTTAATGAAAGTTAATACAAATGTCCTTACAAATAAAAATCTCCCTTCTTCAAGTATGCAGCTCTATAGCCGTAGAAAGAGTAGTATGATCACCTACTCCCACTTCACCTCTAGAAGAGAATCTTGTTATCATACCTCTCTGAATCCAGACACAAAAAAGATACTTAAAATATCTGAAAGAGATTTAAAAACCTAGACTCAGAGTAGCTTCTACCTAGAACACAATTATTTTGTTTTAAAACATTAACCTATAAAAAACAATCTGAAGCAGACCATTAAAAAAATTGAATATAGTATTTAAATTAAATGTTCCCCAAAACACTTTGAATAGAAAATAGATTAAAATTTTACCTATGAAATAAATGCAGGCATTTTGCTTATGTAAGTCCACAACATTTTCTGAAAGGTGTACAACTATTTATAAGAGGTTATGGACACAGTGATGGGAATTTACTATAAAGAATGAAAATTTATTTTTTCACAGTTTTGGAGGCTGAGAAATCCAAGATAAGGCGCTGGCACGTTAGGGCTCAGTCTCTCTGCTTCCAACACTACGCAGAACACTACGTCCTTTGGAAGGGAGAGACATTCGGCAGAAGAGCAGGAGAGTGTTCACCCACTCCCACAAGCCCTTTACACGGCGGCATTAATCCATTCATGAGGGTGGTGCCCACATGACCTAAACACCTCCTGGTAGGCCCCACTCCCAACACTGTTGCATTGGGGATGAAGGGAATCTACTATTTCTGTACTCCATATATTAAGAGTATTACATCCACTGGCGGTAGGTAAGGCATAACAAACATCATCTGCATTATCTCCTATACTTCATATTTATATGATAAAAACAAAATATAATACTAATAAAGCTTAAAAGCACATCAAAATTGTTATACTCTTTTTAAAACTTTTAAAGTAACTATTACTGATTAGATTTCTTAAGGCTTGAATGTTTCTCAGAAAGATAACACCTAACATTTGAACATTTCATATGAAGTCTATTTAAATGCAGGGTCTGCTGGGCACGGTGGCTCACACCTGTAATCCCAACACTTTGGGAGGCCAAGGCAGGTAGATCACCTGAGGTCAGGAGTTCAAGACCAGCCTAATATGATGAAACCCCATCTCTACTAAAAATACAAAAATTAGCTAGGCGTGGTAGCGTGCACCTGTAGACCTAGCCTGTAGCCTAGGAGGCTGAGACAAGAGAATTGCTTGAACCCAGGAGGTGGAAGTTGCAGTGAGCCGAGATCACGCCACTGCACTCCAGCCTGGGCGACAGAGTGAGACTGTTCAAAAAAAAAAAAAATGTAGGGTCAACATTATTGAACACTAGATTTTCCCATATATTAATAATTCTTCTTATGGTGAAACATTTTCACTCAAGAATAAACAGGTTACTGAATTGAGAGAGATAGCAGAGTGCAGTGGCTCATGCCTGTAATCCCAGAACTTGGAAAAGTCAAGGCAGGCAGATCCCTTAAGCCCAGTAGTTTGAGACCAGCCTGGACAGCATGGCAAAACCCTGCTGCTACAAAAAAATACAAAAATTAGCCAGGAGTGGTAGTGCATGCCTGTAGTCCTAGTTATTCAGGAGGCTGAGGTAAGAGGATTGTTTAAGCCTGGGAGGTGGAGACTGCAGTGAGCTGAGATCACGCCACTACACTCCAGCTTGGGTGAAAGAGTGAGACTCTGTCTCAGAAAAAAAAAATGTGATAGTAGTAATAATAATAATGATAGTAAACAATATTAATAGCTAACACTCAATACACTATGTGCCTGGCACTTTTCTAACTGCTTTTTATGAATTGATTCTTCTAATCCTCACAACCCTATGAGGTAGGTAGTACAGTAAAACCATATGAATTAAAAATAACTAGAATGAATTATAAATTAATACTAAAGAATTTTTATTTTCTATATACTATTAGAATTTAAATCTAGACTCCAGTGAAACATACAAACCAACCACATGAATTTATTTCCTCTACCTCCAAACCACCGAAAAGACATTAAAGGAATACAAATGGTATTAAACCATAAAGAGAACAGACTACAAAGCCATGAGATTTTAACAAAGTTTATACAGATAAAAACCAGGAGGAAGTGTGATACCTAACCTAGCAGAGTGGAGGAAGTTAAAGCCTAAGTACCCAAAAGGGAGAAACCAAAAAACACACTCCACCAAACCTCTACTAAGTTCAGGAGCTGGAAGCACTAGGTATTGTAGAAGATGAGAGTGAGGTATAGAGCTGAAATCAGGACTAGAAGTCTGTATAAAGAACAACTGGAACCCAGGTCCTCTCCCTGACTCTCCACAGCCAGCCTACCCGCCACCCTCAACCTCCACTGACAGGAAAAACTGAACCTGAGGGTCAGCAGCCAGAGGAGGATTTGCGGGGTGGGGCCGGATGGGCCTGAAAGAAGCTGAAGATAGAAGGATTAAGCAAAAGTCATCATACAAACCTCAGCTGTCCTTTTCTTACCCTACTACCAGGACCCAGTTTTCTAGAGAAACTGGCCCCAAAGAGAAGACCTCCACTGAAATTTAGGGGGTCTCAACAGAAAACGCCAACAACTCTCTACCTGATGGCCCTTTAGACAACTTATAAACCCTGCCCGCACATAAAGACCTATGACATTAGCTTTTTAATACATGACTAATATGAATAGATGATCTCTAAGAAAGGCTTCAGAATGAAAGAGCTCAAAACAAAGAGAAAATAGAAACATGGCGGGGGAGAAGGAGAACCATTCAAGAAACAGGAAAGATGTAAGAAAAAAATCTTAATTTTATCCTCAGGGAGATATAGGGAAACATTTAATCTATAAAATAAAAATTGGTTTTTATGAAATGAAACAGAAAAAAAAGACCTCTTAGAAATTAAAATATATGTAAAGAAAATTCAACAGAAGAGCTGGAGGATAACAAAGGACAAAGATAATATAACTTAAGGAACAACTAGAGAGAAAAAGCTTTTTTAATTTAGAGGAGGTCCAACATTCAAATAACAGAAATTCTAGAAAGATAGAACAAACAAAATGGAAGAGAGAAAATTGTCAAAAAGATAATACACACACACACACACACACACAAACCCAAAACTGAAGCAGACAAATCTCTAAATTGAAAGATTCCACCACGTGCCCATCAAGATGAATGAATAAAGATTCACATATCATTATGAAACATCAGAAGTAATGAGAAGTTCCTAAAAGCTTGCAGAGTGTAAAAACAGATCCCAGGGAAAGGAACGGTATCAGAATTCTCACAGAAAAATTAAATGCCTTAAGAGAATGAAGTGTTGCCTTTACAATTCTGAGGGAATGTTATTTTTCAGACTCCCAACTACCAATCAAGAGTAGAGACATTTTCAGACCTGTAAAGCCTTAACATCTTTACTTTCTATGCACCTTTTCTTGGGAAGTTACTGGTGGAGGAGCTTTGCCAAAAAAAAAAAAAAGGAAAAAGGCAGTAAATCTAGAAAGAAGTTACAAGATCCACAATGGAAGATCTAATGTGAGACTAAAAAACAAAGGGAGTTTCAGAATGACAGCTGAACCATGGAACAGGCCTGGAGGGCAACAGTACAAATGGCAGAAGATGAAGGACTGTGGAAGAAATGTCCCTAAAGGATGACAAAATATTTTTTAAAACTTTTTTAAATAAAGGGAATTGATAGATTATCTGATATTTTTCAGCATTTAAGTCTTTTGGATAGTCATTGTGACGGGTACATTAAAAACTAAGCAAATTTGAAAATCAGGCAATACCAACCCCAGAAAAAATAACATTCTAGTAAAAAGGAAATAATGATAGTTAACCATGTGGTACATCAGTGAACTACATTTATGTCTATTTAACAAAAAGTTTGTTCTAACAAGAAGTTGTGTGAATATAAATCTATTTTGGGAGGGGTGGGGGAAGAAAAATGGGGAGGTGGAGATTTTAAGTTAAGTAAATCCTGTCTACCATAAAAGGCATTCGAGAAACTATTTCTGAAATTGGTAAATCAAGAAAAAGTGGTATAACATTTTCAAACAGGAAGGTAAATACTAACACAAACCACTAAGAGTTCCAAGTGTTTGTCTTTGGAATGCTAAATTGGGGAAGAGGGAACTAAACTTTTTCACTATAAACCTTTTAGTTCTATTTGATTTTTTCAAACTATGTACATTAATTAGTTTAATAAAAAGAAAGCTAAAATTGAAAAAAAAAAAAAAAAACAGAATTTCAAGTTAAGAATTCAACATGAATTCAAAGAGAGGATTGAGGAGACAGAAAGACATGAACAAGAAGGCCTATCTACCAGCTACCTACCATTCATTTACCGCCAGGGTTATTAAAAGAGAGACCTCCTCAAAGGAGCTCCTGCAGCCTCATGTGGCTTTCTTCAGGCCAGGACGCTCCCTCTGCACCAAGTAACCAGAGCAAGGCTCAAAGTACAGACCTCATTAAATAAAAGAACTAGCGGAGTCCAAATTAATGGTATTATCATGTATATGGAACTAGTCTAAACAGCAGTCTGGTATTAACATATTACAAGGACATATTTCCTGAGATCTTGTTATGATTTTTAAATTTCTAAATGTGATAATACATACTGAAAAACTACAATTCAAGGTCAAAGGTCAAAGGTTCCAGGGCATCTGTGGAAATAAAGATACTCTATCTCCTGCCTTGGAATTTAAGTTTAAGCAATAACATCCATTTCTGGACTCTTCCTGACTGAAGATCATGCCATAATCCCGTATGATGTAAGAAAATTCAAATTCAGCTCATTTATAAAAGAACTGTATCAAAATCCCTTTAGTCATGGAGGCCTGTGATTCCCAAAGAATAGTGAGCAAGCACTTGAAATGAAAAACACGCACTGCTTTTGCTTAGACGATCACTGATACGCTGCCAAGAGAACCTCCAAATTTCTCAACAACTTTTCATGTTTTTCAATAACCCCATGACCTAGACAAAGCAAAAATGGGACTACTAATAACTAATAATAACCAATAATTTTTCTATAAAGTATAGAACAACTTGACAAGCTAAAATTCTTACAGAATTGTTATTTGGTTCATCTTTTTCTTAAAGTTCAAAAAAGGCACACTGGAAAATAAAGGACTCCTCAAAATGCAAGGTTCCCTTAAGCTTTATAGGTTTCTTCATGCTACTAATTCACTGATCAAAACCTGGATATAATTCAAGATATATTTATACTCCCACAAAATAAATGATTTCACATATGTTTTTGGTTCCTAACAATAACAACAAAGAGTGGCTCCAACTCACAACAAAAGACATACTTAGGGATACTGCAAACCTGTTCAAGGACCTGTTTCAAGGGGGAAAAAATGATACAAACCAGAAATAATTGCATTGTATTTTTTAAATATTTACAGAAAACTCTTCACGAACCCATCTATTTGGGTAAAGCAATAGAAAATGGCTGTGACTGTTTTCTATAAGTTCAAAAGCTTGTTATGGTGTTTTCATTATAAACCTATTACTTCAAAAAAACTCACTACCAGAAAAAACTCCCGATCAATAGCACCCTGACCTTCATGGTCTTAACACTGTGCAAGTTCTTACTACAAAATAAAAAATAATAATAATAATAATAAAAAACTTGATTACCTGCTCAACATTATAACTTACTACATTATCAAACTTTTTTTTTCAAATTAGACATATGAAGTACAACTCACGAGCAGGAAAAGACTCCACTGAATATAAAGTAGTCTGATGACCTGTGTGCTATTTAAAATTACAAACACTTTAAGTAGCATAGAGTTTACCCAAACACATATTAATGTATAGACTGTTTATGTCCATTTTAAACTTAAGATGGAAGGCCTATAATTACAGTTTTTTAAATAAATACCAAATATTAATTATTTTTAAATATCCCACATAAACTTACAAGAAGAATTGAAATAAAATGAAATAGGCCACACCATTCTAAGCTCACAGGCAACAAAAACTAAAAGCAATCATTTGTGTCTTCACCAGCAGGCCTAAATATACAAACTCAAATCCATTAGAATTATATTAGTGCCTAATAAAGATTAGACAGAATATCAATGAATATAAAAAATACAATGTATTATATGATGTGTTTGAATGCAAAAACCACACATTTATTAAACATATGATTAACTTAAAAACAACACACCAGTTTGTTTTAAAGTGCTCCTTCACCAAAACCTTAAAAAAAACTATTAACCCAAAGTGAATTCAAAACAACCGATTACAAGGCAAACAATGACAATAGGTATAGACAGGCACTACCAAAAAATGCTATTTGTTCTTTAATTAAATAATGCCATTCTCAAGTGATATAGAGCAGTCATCTTGACAGAATTCCTTTTTGTATAAATATTCATAAATAAAAATGTCTCTAGACATTGGAAAGAGCTGCAAACAATACTTTACAACAGCAGCTTAATGTCTATTTTAGGAAAAAAAAAAGCACTAAAATCCTCTTCCATTGAAAGTTGTTTATTTCTCTGGTGCAAGTGAGCAAAGTCACTATAGCATTAAAATCTCTTTTCTAGAACAATGTAAAGAACAACGTATACACATCTTAAATTTGGTAGGTCACAAAAGTTAGAATGCAATCATCTTTTGAGGCAACAAGAAAATAAATAAAAATTAAACACTTTAACCCAACATTTGGAATGACAAATCAGTAGTGTCAACTTCACATATGAAGGACAATACAGTCTGGTTAAAGATGCTCAATATGTCATGGTAATTGGGCTAAAGATACTTAAAATATTGTGTTTCCTTTTTGATTAAAGGAATATAATACAATCACCATCAAGCTGCTATCGTAACTCATTTTTAGCTGTGGTAAAGTGACCATTTGGTCCATGGCACAAGTTACATATATCACACTTCTGTCAAACTGAAACCTTATAAGATTTCATGTTTATAAGCTACAATACACCCTGACCAAGCTGTCAGTCCTCTCACAGTTTTTTAGAAAAATATCTACATTTGTCCTTATGGATGTCAAAATGTTACACCATCATTTGTTTAAAAAAAAAAAAAAAAAAAAAGATGCACATTCATACTGTGAGTTATTAGGAAAATACTCTTGCAAACAAACTATATAAAGATAAAATACACTTCAAAAGTATGTGGTTTGTTTTCTTGTCTGTTTTATAATATTCTATAAAGTGCAGAGTCCTAAGGGAAAAAACTACTCCCTATAACAATAGTTTAATTACAGCAGCTTTTGCATAGCAATACTTAGAGGAAGTTGGACACTTCAGTTTCTTCAGGAAGAGAAGGATGGAAGAGTATCTTCCGATTCAGATTTTTTTTTGGCCATAAGTCTGCTTTCTTCAGGAATGGTTGCTGATGCCAAATCTCCATTAAGTGTATTTTTTGAACAGTGAACAGGTCCTATGAAGACATTGGTAAAAACATTAAACATCCTGTCAATATTAACTCCAGTCCTCCGTGAAAGAACATTTTAAATTTCCTATTCAGGCACATGAAATTCCTTTAGCTTCCTGCTAATTTTTTATTTCCTTGTTTGTTTCATACAGGAAAACTTAACTTTTAGAGTAGAGTATCAACAGTCAAAAGGAAAAACATCAGAATTCATGGGATAAATGACGAAACTGCCTGAAGTAGAGATTTTTGTTTTGTTCATTGCTAGAATCACGGTTGGCACATAACAAGCAGTCAATAAATATCTGCTGAATTGAATTTAATCTTTATTAATTAAATATTGCTCTTTCAGCCTATTTTAATGCTGTTAATATCCTTCTTGTTCCTAGGCAAACAAACCAAGACCCATAAAAGGATACATGCCCTACCCAACATCACACAATTGGTAACAGAACGAGGACTAAATTCAGGTATTCCTCTTTTCATTCTAAGACTTTCTGAGCAAAGCTGACAAGATACCTCACACTGAAAGATCCCATTTCTCCATTTGTAATGCAGCTCACAGAACTATCACTGCAGCTCCATGTTAACACAGCTGACTACACTGGCATAGTCCTGTTCTAAGGCAGTTGTACCTTTATACACATTGTTTGAGTTTACCATCATCATTTATTACTTTCATACTTTTTGAAAAAGCTTGTTTAGAAAAATAGAAACAGTTGCATCTCACAAGAAGAATATTTTTGAGTAACAACTTTCAACCAAAACTGCCAACTGCAAAATATATACTTTCTAGAAGGAGCACTAATTCAATCTTTGCTTTGTCAGCTAATTGAAACACTAAACTAGTATAAACAGGAAAAACTCTAAGGATAAAATTTCTGACCTAGTCTATACTTGCTAATTTAAAGATGTTCTAGAGAAGTGAACTATATGTATGCATGTATATACGTGTGTGTGTGTGTGTGACTAGTTTTGTTACAGTCCATAACAGTTAAACTGGGGGATGCTAAATACAATGAGCATGTACACCTAGATCTTTTGAAAATTGTTTTCAAATATTTAGGACTAGGGTAACGAGAAGAAAAGAATTCTAAAGAAAAATGGATGACTTTAAAAAAGTTATTTTAGTAATCACAAATGATCCTCTTAAAAAAAAAAAAAGTCACACTTAAAGAAAAGTACAAGGTAGCATACAGAACTCCTTCATGAACTCTGGATTAAGAGTCATGTGTAAAAGGCATAAAGAATAAAGAGAATCAGAATCTATCTTACCTACCTCAGGTAACACTTTTTTCACATACTCAACCTCTTTAACCCTCCTTCTCTCCTCCTCTTCTCTTCCAGGTCTTGTTTGATTGGCCCAAGAAAGTTTCTTTCTCCCTTCCCCTTCCCGGTTTCCTTCCTTAATTTCTCTACCCATATCTCAATTTAAATTCAAAATGTTAATGAGCATAGAATAGTGCCATATATTAATAAATAGATGATTAGTTCGGTTAAAAAAAAAGTGAGCATTAAAAAAAAAAAAAAAAAAAACAGATTTTATCACTCCTAAAAATCCAAAAATGACCAGCAATTCTTTTTAAAATTGCCATGTGTGTGAACTAAACCTGTTTAACTTTCTGGTTACATAAAACAACTCCAGCTTAATCAATGTTTTCAATACACTCAAATGCTAGAAATACACCATTGTTTTGTCCCATTTCAGCCATACTATGAATTCACTGGGTTCTTCTAGGCTATTCAAAGAGCTAACCACCACTTATCATGTCAGTTCCACAAGAAAAATAAAATCTGTTTTCCAAACAACTGACTTACAAATGAACTACTGGAACACAATCTGTTCCTTAATTGGAAATTGTACATAGTTTCTATCCCACATGTTTCCTGAGAAATAGTAAAGACTTGGAGAGTAGAAGTCTATTAATAGAGATGTAATAATAAGACTATATTTGTGTTCACTGCAAATCATGGTCACTACTATCTTACTAGATATTCTGACACACTTTCAAAGCTTCTTCTCTGAAGAGAAAAATTTAAAAATTTTAACATAAATCACAAAACCTTTCCCAAAAACATTCAATCACAGTATGCTGCCTCTTTAATAAGAAAAAGGTACAGGAATGAATGCTACTATAATTCACCATGACTACCAGACAAAATTCTTTTCCTTAGCCATTTCAAGGTATTTTAGTAAAGTAACAATGCTGACTTTTATATGAACTTGGAACTTGCCTTTATTTTCCCCTAGAATCCTGCTAACAATTCATGCCTTCTTCTGAAATGTTTTTTAAGTGCAAGTATAGTGGTGGTAAAAGATCTTGATATTCTATAAATATATATCTAAGATACGATATTTACAAAGCAATCCTCAGCACTCCTTAGTTAATAACAAACCTGTTTGTAAGAGGATATATGAGTTTTCATTGATTGAGCGCTGTTTGCTTACCTCTGAATGAAGGAATCAATCAAATAAACAAAGTACAATGTTCAATGTCAGTATACTTCATTTTCAGAAATTACAGAGTCCCACAGTAATTTTGCTGAATATGCCAAAGAAAGAGACAGAGCCTATGCCACTTACTATCTGGGTCTTCAAGAGGAATATCATTACAAGAATCTGTATCTGAGTAGGTTCTTCGGCGTCGCTGGGAGAGTCGGTGAAGTGTAGATACTGGTTCTTTTATAGAGTGGCTACTCCTGCAAATTAAATAAAAAGCATTAAATTGTAAGGCCTTACATAAATAAAAACACCCTCGACTGGAATTTTAAATGACTTCTCTTTAAGTGAAAAAAGAATTATTTTTATGCTCAACGTCCCATGTTAGCAACATTCTACTCAGAAGTCAAAAACAAGTGAACCCATTTAGAAGACAGCTGGTAACCTGAAGAATATGGCTTCTGAGCTGAAATAAAAGGAAGAGGGGTATAATGAAGAAGTAGTGACTTCTGTAGGGGAGACTCCAGAGAGCAGACATATCAGTCGGTTTACAAATGTTTGAAAACTAAAAGTTATAGGTTTCATTAGTGCATGTATTTCAAGTCAATCCATATCTGACCAAACCAGCAGACTGAAAGAAATGGGCAAGGAGTTCATAGAGCTAGAGGTAGACTCACTCACAACAGCAAGAGAAGATAAAGATGGCAAAAAGGGGCCTAGAAAAACTTTTTTAAAAATCTGCCTCAAAAAATTAAACAGAGAAGCAAATCACCACCACCTAATAGCACCTCCGCTACTATTTTTGTAATAGCCCAACATTA
The DNA here is from genome assembly GCF_043159975.1 of Macaca nemestrina. Lineage (NCBI taxonomy): Eukaryota > Metazoa > Chordata > Mammalia > Primates > Cercopithecidae > Macaca > Macaca nemestrina. Next base: position 76,446,014 of record NC_092135.1, on the reverse strand, counting down.
CTTACTTAATGACAACCTTGATTCATCAGGAAACAAATAAGATTTTAAAATTATTATTTTGTGAAGTAGAAAGGATAGAAAACTTTCTTTCATAAAAATAAAAGTTGAAGGCCGGGCGCGGTGGCTCAAGCCTGTAATCCCAGCACTTTGGGAGGCCAAGACGGGCGGATCACGAGGTCAGGAGATCGAGACCATCCTGGCTAACATGGTGAAACCCCGTCTCTATTAAGAAATACAAAAAAAACTAGCCGGGCGAGGTGGCGGGCGCCTGTAGTCCCAGCTACTCGGGAGGCTGAGGCCGGAGAATGGCGTGAACCCGGGAGGCGGAGCTTGCAGTGAGCTGAGATCTGGCCACTGCACTCCAGCCTGGGTGACAGAGAGAGACTCCGTCTCAAAAAAAAAAAAAAAAAAAAAAAAAAAAGTTGATTAAGCTTCCATTTTTCTGGAAAATTCAGTTGGTGGGACTCTTGATTCCCTGACAAAGTTGGGCATATACATCATTGGACTCCTCTGAGTATTTGACGGTTTAATCAAAGATTATATAATCATCAGGGGAAAAAATTAAAACATGACAAAACAATAAGGGCCCAGCATTTAACAGTGCAAATATAGAGAAATAAATGCTAATGTCACTATAATTAAATCACTTTCCAAAGAATCAAATAAGACAATCATAGCAACTTAAAGGACTATTACCTAACAAAATAATAGTTTAACAACTTAGCATTTTGGTAAGATCTATCCAGAAGGTAAGATTTTTTAATGTATTGATATGAATAGGTACTTTAAAATATCAAGTGGTTTCTCTTTTCAGCAAGATCTTTTTCTCTTAATGAAATAACAGCTCAGCATGAATAGATGATGCTATAAACAGTTGAGATAAAATGAGCCCCAGCTGTGGAGTCTTAATACATCAAAAATGTACTTCTGTCTAACTATAACTTGATATACAGTCATGCGTCTCTTAATGACAAGGATGCATTCTGAGAAATGTATCACTAGGTGATTCTGTCACTGTGCAAACATCACAGAGTGTGCTTACACAAAGCTAGCTAGTATAGCCTACTACAAACGTAGGCAATGTGGTATAGCCTATTATTCCTAGGCTACAAACTTGTACTGCATGTTACTGTACTGAATGCTGTGGGTGACTGTAACACAATGGTACATGTGTATCTAAACATACCTAAACATGGAAAAAGTACAGTAAAAATATGGTATTATAATCTTATGAGGCCACTGTCACATATGCAGTCTATCATTGATGGAAAAGTCATTCTTCATTATATGCCTGTATTTCAAACATCTAAAAAAAGTAAAATGGCTGGCAAGGTGCTTACCTTGCTGGTTAATTAATTAATTCATTTTTTTTTATGACTACCTACTGAGGCCAGGCCCTTATACTAAATACTAGGAGACAAATACAGAGAGATAAAATGCTGGTTTCAGAATCAGACCTAACCCATACAGAGTTTACATTCCACACCACTTGTTAAAGGCCCAGAGAACTTCCCTAAATAGGTATAGTTTGAGAGAACTTAATCAAAAGAAAAGGTTCTTTTACCTCTCTGAACTGCAAGAACCAGGGTGGCTGACAGAACGCTTCATCTAGAAATTTTGAAAAAAAAAAAAAAAAATTACCATAATCCACATGTCAAGTAGAATCATGCAGCTCTAATTTACTATTATCATAATAAACATAAATTTACTCAGAGAAAAAGATACCTGGCAAAACAAAATTTATCTTTCACAGACTCGAGTAACATAATTAGCACAACATAAAGCTTTCTCTCTAATAACCGTTAACTGGAATCTTTTTCAACACACACCAAAAATATGCTGGATTCTTTTTTCAAAAGTAAAAACCAAATTTTATACATAATATATATATATGAGTGTGTACACAAATATAAAAAACAGGGTATATAACTATAAATAGGATATAAATGTGATAAAAAGGAGTATCTAGCAAGCCAGAAAATATTCTAATAAATATCTCTTTTTAAAGGGAAGTAGTAGAAGAGTCAGGTAGCAAAGCTTCTCTTTACTATTAATTATTTAGGTAGCTGATATACAAATGTTCTGAAGTGTGGTTTTCATGGAAGACAGCATTAATAATTTAAGATTTTAAAGAACTCAGAAGAGCCCTAAGTCTCAATGGATTTCCAAAACATATATTTAAAAAAATAAAAAATACCTAATTAAGCAGAGCATTTAAAAAATATGATAAATACTAAACATAATTTGGAAGATCCAACTACTCCATCAAAATATGAAGGGAGGCAGTCAAGTAAAATTGATTATTTCAAAGTTTAACACGGTAGCAGAAAAACAAAGATTAAACTAAAGGTTTAGGGTGATTGCTTTTGTACACATGAGCCCAAGAGTCTAACAAGCCCAGGTCTAACATTTATGTTATGTAAATGCCTTCTATATTTGGAACATGAGCCACTAGTTGCTCTGAGAAATACCAGTTGAAATGATAAGAGATATGACCCACCCAATCTGTAGTCTGGGAACATCTGATAAGATTGACATTAAGATGCAAATGGACATTAATATCTCCTTTAACAGAAATTACTTCCTTTAGGCTTACTAACCCAAGGACATCCCCACTATAATAATCACTCAGTCTGTAGGTCCAATGACAGTTGTCTGAACTTTTATGATAACTTGAAATAAAGTTAAATGCAAGTTTACTCTAAGATGGATTCATTGAGATTCACTATATAAAGCGCTCATAAAGATCAGATTAAACTGTTTTGGAATACTCAAATTTTCAGCTTTATTTTTCATATAAATAAATGTAAGTTTTTCATATAAATAAATAAATAATGTTATTTAAAAAAAAAAAAAAAAAGAAGACTGTCTGACCTCACTTTCCATGCTATTTGTCTCTAGAACTATTACATAAGCCACAATTCTTGCTCTTTTTATCAAGTAAAATGGCATAGCTAGCAAAAATAAGCAGCTTCTAATCTAATATTTCCTAAATTAATGTATTAGATTTCCTGTAATTTTTCTATTGAAGGTTTTAGCTTTAAAAAGACAATTATTTTAGTTTCTTATATGTAAAATACACATATGACTACTCTGGACTAGAGAGCATTTGTAACATAAGGGATTTCCTGAGAAGTTCAATGCGGAAGCAAGGCAACCCTGAAGTTTTACTGCATTTGACTTTAAAAAGTACAGCTGTAAAAACAAAAAAGTGTACCCTTTGCATATCAACCTCAGGAACACAGCACTATACATCCATCTCAAAAGACTGGTTTCTTTGTTCACATATACACGTTAATTAACAGTTTATAGCATATCTACAATTGTCCTAAAAAGCAACATGGTCAAACTATGTTTTACTCAACACCACAGTCCTGTAAAATGGTATTAAAAAATACATAAAAAGGGTCAGGCGCAGTGGCTCACGCCTGTAATCCCAGCACTTTGGGAGACTGAGGCGGGCAGATCACGAGGTCAGGAGATCCAGACCATCCTGGCTAACATGGTGAAACCCTGTCTCTACTAAAAATACAAAAAATTAGCCAGGCGTGGTGGAGGGCACCTGTGGTCCCAGCTGCTCAGGAGGCTGAGGCAGAAGAATGGCATGAACCCGGGAGGCAGAGCTTGCAGTGAGCCAAGATTGCGCCACTGCACTCCTGCCTGAGTGACAGAGTGAGACTCTATCTCTCAAAAAAAAAAAGAAAAAGAAAAAGAAAAAAATATATATATATATATATAATGGGCTCAATTGTCAAATAAATTTCAGAAACACTGTACACTACACCTCCACCTCTCAGAGATTCATAATATACTTCAGCATAAAAGAGGGTGTGAAAAGCATAAAAGCTGGGCATGGTGGCTTATGCCTGTAATCCCAACACTTTGGGAGGCTGAAGCGGGAAGACTGCTTGAAGCTAGGAGTTTGAGACCAGCCTGGGCAACAAAATGAGACCCCATCCCTACAAAAAATAAACTGAAAAACTTAGCTTGAAGCCAGGAGTTTGAGACCAGCTTAGGCAACAAAATGAGATCATCTCTACAAATAATAAGTTAAAAAAAAGTAGCCAGGCATAGTGGTATGCGCCTGTAGTCCCAGCTCCTCAGGAGGCTGAGGTGCGATGATCACTTGAGCTCAGGAGTTTGAGGCTGCAGTGAGTTATGATGGTCAGCCTGGGTGACAGAGTGAGATCCTGTCTCTAAAAAAATAAATAAATAAAAAGGCTGTGACAAGTCCTATCAAACTGTCCTTGTCAGATTAGAGAAACCCAATTCATATCATTTAAGTTAACCTAGCAATTCCCAAATTAATCTGGCCATAAAACTCATTTTCATGGTACACTTGTCTCAGAGGAAACTATTAGCCCATCAAACACTGATTAGAAAACAATTATCTAAATAAATCTAGGCAATAATCTTTACTAACTCTCATATAACTAAATTTGCTGGGATAGGTAAGAGAACCTAGGAATAAGTTAGACCCTATTCTCCTAACAAACAGATCTTCAGGTAATTGCTGAAACAGCAACAAGGTGGCATTCTTACTCCTATAAATGGACTCCTAAAAACACTTTGATGAAATAAAGTCTCATTATAAAGCTTATCTCACCTACAAGTTTCTCACAGCATGCTAGAGCAAATTTATTAGCTCAGAAAGGACAACAGATCTGCCACCCCTGGCAAAAAGAGGACTTGTTGTTCTGAGTAATGAGGAAGTAAGAAACTAACACTGAGCACCTAACAGTAAGCAGGTCAGATCGTTTGCAGTGACTCTCTGATATACACTGTATTTTTACACATGAAGAAACTGAAGATCAGCTACTCTGAGGGTTCAGATCCAAATAGTGAGTACAAAACACCGTTCCCACTAGACTATGTTTCAAATTCCTTCTAACTCCTTTAAAGATTTACTTAATTGTACCCCATTGTGACTAAAACCTCATTCCGTTGTGTAATTCTTACCAAGCAGAATAGAGCCTCCCAATTTTTTCTCTGTCACAGCACTTTGTAATATTGTCCTAGATACTGGGGGAAATGGATGAAGCAGCCTGTGGGCAGGCCATGCACAGCCCCTCCAAGCGGAAGGAGATAAGGACACTAGCACAAGTGCTGAGCTCATCAGCTGAGAAGCTCTAATATGAAACAGTACAAACAAAAAAATTCAACTTGTTACCTGTTTCCCCGCCACTGCCTGTTTAAGCCCTTAAAAATAAATACCAAAATGAAACAAAAACCACATGCAACATTACTACTGAAAGAAAAAAACAAAACAAGAAGTTCAAACCATTTGAACAGGAGAAGGTGACACAGGAGAAACTAAGGGATCCGGATGGGGCAGTTGAAACATCTCAGGTTTAAACTTGGCATTGGCTATCTTCACACATTCCTCGAGCGTTGTGATGAACGTGTTACACGTGGCACTAAGCAGAGAAGAGGCTTCATTCATGTTCTGAAAAATTACACAAAGACTTGAACAGATTTGCATACAACGACATGGAATCATATACAACCTTATCACTAAATAAAAAGACATCTCCAACAGACACATTACTATGTTCAAATTTATTTAAAATACAATACCTTAGAAAATTAAGCTGGGGGCCGGGCGCGGTGGCTCAAGCCTGTAATCCCAGCACTTTGGGAGGCCGAGACGGGTGGATCTCAAGGTCAGGAGATCGAGACCATCCTGGCTAACCCGGTGAAACCCCGTCTCTACTAAAAAATACAAAAAACTAGCCGGGCGAGGTGGCGGGTGCCTGTAGTCCCAGCTACTCGGGAGGCTGAGGCAGGAGAATGGCGTGAACCCGGGAGGCGGAGCTTGCAGTGAGCTGAGATCTGGCCACTGCACTCCAGCCTGGGTGACAGAGCGAGACCCCGTCTCAAAAAAAAAAAAAAAGAAAAGAAAATTAAGCTGGGGCAAAAAAAAAGAAGAAAATTTAAAAATCTATGAATAAGAAATGCCTGTCTCCTAAACAATGTATGAACCTAGATTCTAAGAAAAACTAAGTTTTGCATTGAATTATCATATTGAAAAATCATGTACAAAAATTTATCTTAGAGAAATCTAACCTAAACAGTAATTTTCATTTTCCCAAAAGTGGTCACAGACATGGAATACCCTTAGAATTACTTAGTGGCAGTACAATTCATGTCTACCCTCTATCTGTTCTCCCACTTCTTCCTTGACAGAGTAAAAACCCCAATTTTGTTCAGGATCGCAAAGTGCCCTGATCCTGGGGGATGAATAGAGACTGATCTAAGCTAGTCATGGCTATTCCAAGACTCTTTACCAAATGCTCATTTTTTTCCTGGTTTCCCTTGAGCCAGAAAAAAACAAAGATGAGAAGTCTGCTGGAGAATTTCTGGGATTTTTGTTCCCTGATTCAAAACCAAGCACAGCAAGTTGAGAAGGACTCTCTCCACTCTGGCAGCCCCACTGCCTCCTGCCTCTTTGTGAGCTTGACAGTCATCTTGACACCTGGGGCATTAGGAGAAAAACTCAACACATCAAGAATGGCAGAGTGGAAAATGCAACAAGCCTGGGTCCCTAATACTGTCACCGAGCTGCTGTAGCAAGTGTGAGAGCACCCACCTCCAGGGAGCTTGTGGTCAGTTTGTCCTTGGGCTTCTTACACAAGATTCCTCCCCAACAGGAGAAAGTCACAGAAGAAGAAGGAAGATTTCTTGCTGCACTTCTATCAAGTTAGGCAAAAAGGGACAGGCAACATGCTGGCCTTTCACCCAGAGAGTGGTATAGCTCACCAGTCCTATTTTACCATAAAGAATGAGCCTATTATAGCCCGATCCTACTAATCTGAGTTTTGATTCCTAAGTCACTGTTCTGAGAAGGATTTGTTTTAAGTTATTCCATAAAGATAAGTTATCAACTCTCACAGTTGAAGCAGGGACCTTATTACCAAAAAAAGAGAATAGCAGCTGTCCAGTGAATTTATGCCGCTAGCCTAGAGAACAAAGCCTGGAATGCTTCTTCCCCACTCCAACCTCCAAATTATTAGAGTGGCTGCAAAGACAAGCCTTGATCCCCAGAGAAATATGCTACTTCATGTTCTTCTCTGGCCACACAGACAAAACCGAGAAGATGCTACAGATTTCCAGATAGTCTACAGTAGGCAGAACCCAGAAAAGCTGAAAATAACTCAATGTGAAAATGCCTATCATCTTATGGAATGACTGAGGATCTCCCCAGAGCACTCCAAAGCATAACCGCACATGAAGAGATCCTCTTTGCTCTACCTCTGCACTAGGAGATGAATGATTCTCATCATGGTGAACAAATTCCTGTATCGTATGAACTTGCTGCATTAAGAGGTCACAGTAGAGGCGAAGTTCAGACATTTTGGTTTTCAGCGATTCACTGGTTTCACTTATTTCTGAAAAGAACATATATAAATATCCAGTTAGATCATTTTCATATTCTTTGGGCAATGCAACAAAATGTAATCATTTAAAAAAGCAATGAATATAAATACCTATAGCTCAAGAAATGTGAGAACTTGGGAATAGGATACCAGAGCCCTAAGGAAACATCTTCTCTTTAGATAATTGGGAAAAAGCTGACAGTTACATGCCTGCCACATTTAGGTGATTTCCAGAGACAGGATGATGACCACTGGATATTTTATACAGGATATTTCCATTCCATTACTCATCTTCCATTTAAATAGTGCTTAGTTTTCTTTTGTGAATTGCTTTTTTATTTTGTCCTTTATACATTTTTTTCCAGCTCTGATGTTGATTTTTCTCTTAGCAATATAAACTGATAGTTTGTAAAAGTTCTTACAAATTAAGACAGTAATCTTTCCTCTATCTTATATACTGCAAATACCTTATCCAGATCTGTTAGCTTTCTTTCAGTTCTCTTTATTTTGGCTTACAGAAGTTTTAAATTTTTATGTAATTAAAACTATTATATATAAACATTCATTTATTTTCTTCTGATCCTTTCAGTTTCATTTTCACATTATACTATTTTCAACATTTTTTATTAAGAGCATACTTTCTTCCTTAGTATCTCCAGACAAACTAAACACCCAGCCATAATCTCAGCCACTCACAAGCCAATACCTTTTAAACTAGAAGTATAAGCTACATAGGAGAAAAATTCGTAAATTTCTGGTGATTCTCCACACTCCCTGGGCCAGGCCCCAGTGGCCTTGCTCTCTGATCCTAGCCACAAAGCCACTTTTGCCAGAGTGGACAAAGCAGCTCTATCTGCCCATTTAATCTAACCTAAATAAATTCCTGCTCACATTTAAGCCTGTTCTTTCTCCTTTTAAAAAAAAAAAAAAACTGTGGTAAAATATACATAAACATAACATTTACTATTTTAACCACTTTTAAGTATTCATTTCAAAATGTGGCATTAAGTACATTTGTATTTGTAAAATCATTACCACCATCCATCTCCAGAACATCTTCATCTTCCCCAGCTGAAGGCCTGTACCCACTAAACATTAACCCTATTTCCACCTCCCCCCGGGCCCTGGGAACCAACATTCTATTTTCTGTCTGTATAAATTTGACTGCCCTGGGTATTTCATATAAGTGGAATCATAGACTATATGTCTTTCTGTGATTAGCTTATTTCACTTACTGTAATGTCTATAAGGTTCATCCACAGTGTAGCATGTGTCACATTTCCCTTCCTTTCTAAGGCTGAGTAACATTCTATCGTATATTTTGTTTATCCATTCATCTACCAATGAACATTTGGGTTATTTCCATCTTTTAGCTATTGTGAATATCCATTCCTTCTTATCCTACCTGTAGCCATATTCTGTAATGTTTTCATATATTTCAAAATTGTTATAAATTCAATCCTCAGCCTTCATTTCTCAATACCTGTAATTTACCTGCTTTCACTAATGTAATGTGTATTTAATTATAAAAGTAACACATACTTAATAAAAAATTTTGAAAAATATAAAAAATATAGAAAAGAAAAATCAAACAACTGTACTACGGTCCGAATATGGTTAGTTTCCAGCAAAATTCATGTTGAGGCTAGGTCCCTAGTGTGGCAGTGTTAGGAAAGTAGTACCTCTAAGAAGTGCTTAGGTCATTAAAGAGGTTTCATACCTTCCTCAAAGGAGTGAGTGAGTTCTCAACCTCTTGGAACTACATTATGGGAAATACAGTTATAGTTACTATGAGAGCAGGTTGTTATAAATTGAGGCTGCCTCTTGTGTTTGATCTCTTTCTGCACACGCCCGCATTCCCTTGCTTCCTCCACCATGCTATGATGCAGCATGAGGCCCTCACCAGAAGCCAACTAGATACAGCTGCCCAATCTTGAACTTCCAGCCTCTAGGGCCATGAGTCATACCTCTTTTCTTTAGAAATTACACAGTCTCAAGTATTGTGTCAAAGCAACAGAAAATGAACTAAGACAAACTATAATCTCACTATCAAGAAATTGTCATTTTCACATTATATCTGTATATAGTTGAACTGATAACATAAATCATTTGCTTTGCTTTCAGTTTCTAAAAATCTTTTTGAATTGGCAATATGCATACATGGTAAAGTCAAAAGATACCAAAGGGTATACAGTGACAAGTGAGTCTCCTTCCCACAAATTCCACCTCCAAAGGTAACAATCTGACCAATTCTTACATACCTTTCCTAAGCCAGCCAAAGAATACTAACACTATATATAATTATGAATCCTGCTTTTTTCAATGATCATTTAACCTTGGGCATTTTCTCACACTGAAATTCGTTTTAAACATCTTACTATCTATATATCAGCCAATGAAAGCACGAGTTTAGGCTGGGCGCAGTGGCTCACGCCTGTAATCCCAACACTTTGGGAGGCCGAGGCGGGCAGATCACCTGACGTCAGGAATTCAAGACTAGCTTGGCCAGCATACAAAATTACAAAAATACAAAAATTAGCCGGGCATGGTAGCAAGTGCCTGTAATCCCAGCTACTTGGCAAGCTGAGGCTGGAGAATCGCTTGAACCTGGGAGGCAGAGGTTGCAGTGAGCCGAGAAAGCGCCATTGCACTCCAGCCTGGGCAACAGAACGTGGCTCCATTTAAAAAAAAAAAAAAAAAAAAAAAAAACAAGAAAGAAAAAGTTTATTGAGACATTCCCCTAAATTTATAGCTTTTACAAAATGTTTACTATGATAAAGATACATGTAAATCTACATTTCTAATTATTTCCTTGGGATAGATACTAAAAGTGAACAGGCTATTTTATTTATATTTATATTTAAGAAAGTACTCTCACCACAAGGGAAAAGTTTATAGTTACCTTTTTCTTTTTTAGTCCTTGTGTCAGTCAAACATGCTTTGGAGCTCCCCAGAGCAACCAGCCACCTCTGTCTTTCAGCTGCATTCACTGCCTTCATGTAGAAATGCTGCTCTCCGGGAATGATTAATTCCATTCTTGTGTTGTCTGCTGAATGAACTATGATGAAAAAGAGGAAATACAGTTATAGACTTAAGTAATTTAAGGAGAATCAAATAATCATCTAATCACACAGTATCAGATGCTTCATACACCTAAAACAATGAACTATCATTCATGATGCAGCCAGTGCATCAGTGGCACTCCCCAAACCAACATTCTCATATAGACCCAGGGTGATAATGGTGCCAAAGCGATGACAGAGTATGAAAAAGAAAACAGGGACATACTAACTACTGAGAAGTGAGACTCCCTCACCCACCTTGGGGCCACTTATCATATTAAATACAACTGCAATGAATGTTACACTATCACACATTTTTTACTGATTTCCTTGAAAGTAAAGTCTTTGTTTTCATATCCCCCAAGGCTAGGATAGTGCCTGACACATAGAAGGAATGTAATAAATGACAACTACAGCCACCATCTATCTGAAGAGTAACTCTATGATATGCCCTTAATTATGGATCATAGCATAACACATGGAAGCCATGTATATTTTGAAGACATTCATCTCTTTGCCTCTTTCTACCTCTTCTCCTACACACACACACACACCTCCTTTGATGCTCTGAGAAAAGAAAGCTAATCAGGAATTATGATGAGCCAATCCCAAGTCTTTGTTGTAAAACAAAATTTGTGTTAAGCTGTCATTCATCAATAAATATTTACTCAGCTCAGAGCAGTGCTAGTAGAAGGCAAGATAGAGGGGAAAAAAAGATGTCTTTGCTTCTATACAGTTGACTATTTAACCAAGATACAAACAGACACACCAAAAACAATCAGAATACGTATATGTTTAACTCTTTGGTGCAGAGATTTCTTGTGTAATTATGAGAGAAAGTAATTTAAGACAGGAAATTTAAAAGGCTTCAAGAAGAAGGATTTGATGAAAGCAGGATTTGGTTAAGAAAATGAATGAGAAAAAGCTTAAATGAGAAAATAAACACAGAATGTACTGAGAATATTAGGAAACAAGCAAAAATAGAGGCTTCCATTGTAGTGCAAAGTAATATTGATATTTGTTTAGCCAGCACAGTGGTGCAAGCATGCACTCCCAGCACCTGTAGACCCAGCAACTTGGGAGGGAGAAGGCTGAGGCAAGAGGATCACTGGAGCCCAGTACAGGCTGTGGTGAGCTACAATCACACCACTGCACTCCAGACCGGGTGACAGAGCAAGACCCTGTCTCAAAAAAAAAAAAAAAAAAGGAAAAGAAAAGAAAAGAAAAGAAAAAACGCCGGGCCGTGGCTCACGCCTGTAATCCCAGCACTTTGGGAGGCTGAGGCGGGCGGATCACGAGGTCAGGAGATCGAGACCATCCTGGCTAACACAGTGAAGCCCCGTCTCTACTAAAAATACAAAAGATTAGCCGGGCGGGCTAATTAGTAGTGGCCAGCGCCTGTATTCCCAGCTACTCGGGAGGCTGAGGCAGGAGAATGGCGTGAGCCCAGGAGGCAGAGCTTGCAGTGAACTGAGATCGCGCCACTGCACTCCAACCTGGGCGACAGAGTGAGCCTCGGTCTCAAAAAGAAAAAAAAAGAAAAAAAGAAAAAGAAAAAAATGTATATTCATGAATGGATAAGTTGGGAGGAGCCAAATTATGAGGGTCCCAGCAAACTCTGGCAGAAGCCCCAACTTATATAATTAATTGCTATAAATATTGACCAGATGTTTAGTCTATTATGGTGAGTAAGTGCCACAAAAACATTGCTATCTTATTATTCTACTTACATGGGCCATTCTTAGTTGCAGACACTGAAACATACAACCATGCAACAGGCAATTATGAATGCAAAAGATTTCTAGGCTAGGGTAAAACTACTGAACTCCTAAAGCTATAAGAGTAACTCTTCCTTGCTACTTGCCAATACTAGTGAAAGCACCAGTAATACCTACTTTAAAAGAAAACAATGCTCTAATTTCTAATGATGTTGCTACAAGATGAAACTAAAATAAGACGACTCATTTTTAAACATACCAGAATTTATGTATCCAATCAAGGGGGGTCCCCTCCAAAGTTGTCACCTGAAAAGGCAACAAACTTAAAAACGATGCTTCCAAAACATCAGAAAAGATGGACGAGACCTCTAAACACAAAACTACAAAACATTACTGAGAGAAACTAAATATCTAATTAAACAGAGTTAATGGAACAGAAGACTCAATTATCATCAAGAATATAATTCTCCTCAAATTGTTCTGTAGATTCAACACAATTTCAAACATTCCAGCAGATAGCTGTGGAAATTTATAAGCAAATTCTAAAATGTATAAGGAAATGCAAAGGGCTAACAACCAATACAGTACTGAAAAAGAACTAAAGTTAGGAGACTTTGGCTATCAGATACAAAGAGAATAAAGCTAAAGAAATTAAGGCAATGTAATATTGGCACAAGGATTAACAACAACAACAACAAAAAACAGGGCCACAGAACAGAATAGACAGTCTAGAAAAAGACCCACACATACATGGTCACTTGCTTTGTGATAAAGATATCTCCATGATGCAGTGGGGGAAAGGTTGTTACTAAGTCAGGTACAGACCTAATATGGACCTAAATATAAAAGGGAAAACTATAAACATTCCAGAAAGCAACACAGAAGATGTTTTCAGTGGGTCATAAAGGGATCCAATCAAAGAAATTAACAAATTGGACTTCACTGAAATTAAGAACTTCTGTTCCTCAAAAGGTATCATTAACAAAATGAAAACATAAACTACAGAGTAGAAGAAAATATCTGCAACACAGACTCATCCAGACTATACAAAGAACTCCTACAAATCAACATGAAAGATAGCCAAGGTTAGAAAATGGGCCAAAGACTTGAAGAGGACTTCAAAAGAAGAGAACATTCAACCTTTTTTTTCCTTTTTGTGGAGACAGGAGTCTCATTTTGTTGCCCAGGCTGATCTGGAACTCCTGAGCACAAGAGATCTGCCTGCCTTGGCCTCCCAAACTGCTGGGATTACAAACATGAGCTAACGCGCCCGACAAGAGGACATTCAAATGGCTAACATCTAAAAAAGCATTCAACATCATTAGTTATTGAAGAAATGCAAGTGAAAACCACCATGAGATACCACTACAAACACCAGGAATAGTCTGAATTTTTAAAATGGATAATACCAAGTTTTAGCAAAGATGCAGAACAACTGGAACTCTAATACTCTGACTGATTGCAGAAAAAATTGATATAATCACTTTGGAAAACATCTGGCATTATCTCTGAAAAAGATTATTGGCCAGGCACAGTGGCTAACGCCAGTAATTTCAACACTTTGGGAGGCCAAAGCGGGCAGATTGGTTAAGCTCAGGAGTTCAAGACCAGCCTGGTTTTTGAAACCCCGTCTCTACAAAAAACACAAAAATTAGCTGGGCATAGTGACGTGTGCCTCTGGTCCCAGCTACTCAGGAGGCTGAGGTAGGAGGATCACCTGAGCCCAGGAGGTCGAGGCTGCAGTGAGCCATGATCACACCACTGCATTCCAGCCTGAGCAACAGAGTGAGACCCTGTCTCAAAAAAAAAAAAAAAAGAAAAGAAAAGAAAAGAAAAAAAGAAAAAGCTTGTCTTCTTGACCAAATTTTAGTCAGGCTCATTTGAGTCCTGTACTCACCTAAGCTTCCTTCTCCATCCTTGTAGAATCCAGTTTTAGTAAGAATCCTACTAAGTCAGTTTAGCCAGAATCCCCTAACACCGTATTTCATCACGTGCCCTTGCTATCTGACCACATTCTTCATTCCCTACCATCTCCCAGCAATGTCTGATCACCCTGGCTTTGGCCTGCCTTCAGCAAGAATCCTGTTAGGTCAATTTAGCCAGAATCCCCACTTACCTCTTAGTAACTTTCCCTCCACTGATACCCTCTCTGCCTAACCCTGCTCCTTGGCTATACATTCCCACTTTTCCTTGTACTTGGAGTTGAGCCCAATTTCTCTCCTCCAATGCAATACTCCCTATATCTATCACAATAGTCCTAAATAAAGTTTGCCATACCATTTCAACAAGTGTCAAGAATACTTTTTTCTTTAACTGCTATTAAAGCTGAATGTATGAATATTCAATGCCTTAGCATTCCACTCCACTTCCAGAGATACACTAAACAGAAATACACACATATGTTCAATAAATGTGTAAGAATGTTTATGGCAGCTTTAGTCACTGTAGTCCCAAAATGGAAATAACCCAAAAATCCTTCAGTACTAGAATGGATACCAAAATTGTGAGATATTCACACAATGGAATACTATACAATAAGAATGACTGAACTACTGTTACATAGAACAACATAGATAAATTTCACAAACACGATGTTGAGTAAAAAAAAGCAAGACACAAAAGAAAATAGTGAATTATTCCATTTATAAAATGTTCAAACGGAGATAACACTTATATATGGCAATTAAAGTCAGATTAACGGCTACCTTTCAGGAAGACTATTTGATAGCTATGACCCAGAGCTCACCACATCAAAAGAAACACACTTCATGAAGGACAAGTATTTAAGCTAGAGTGGAGAAATGAAAATGACCAGGGGGAAGTCAAACAGTCACTCCCCTGGCACTCTAGTTTTTCCTTCATTCTCTTTGAAGAATTCAGTACTTTTCACTGCCATTTTATCTGATTTCGCCTCCACCCCACACACCCCAACCACACACACAAATGAATCAATGGTCCATAAAATCTTCCTTCACAAAAATTACAGCAGGACCTATCGCTTTATTTCTCCCCTTTTGGAAGAAAAGGAAACCATCTCTATCACCCAGAGGAACTTACCTCCAAATTCAGCAAAGAACCAGAGTTTACAACTCCAACTTCATACTTCATCAAAACCCTACAGAGCTGGCCCCATTATCTTTGGAGTAAAGCTTCCAATTTTTACAATATCTTTATATTAATTACAACAATAATAAAATAGAATGCTTGTAGACTGAAGGTGGACACTAAAGTAGTATCCACAAGAAATTGTTTGTCAAATGCAAATTGGAAGACTAGCAAAAGTTATTTCCATTCAAAATACATTTGTACAGGGAGCATGATAAAAAACTGTGTTTAATTGTGTTAACTGTGATGAAATGCCACTCCTGACTGCTAAGGATATAAATGGTATTAGAAGATCCCTACATGGTTAGAAATGCCTTTTTTACTCTTGTTTGGAGTATGCTGAAGAACCCTTGACTAACCTCCAGTTCCTCTAATTCCATATATTCACTTACCTTTAATTTCACAAACTGCCATCTTTATGCTTCCTTTGCTCCCTTTGCAAACATCATCCTGTGAATCATAGTAGGATAAGATTCCATTATCTAAAACAAACCAACGAGGCTGCCAACCTAAAAAGATCATAAATAACAAAAGGTCAATTGGAAAGACATTACTTTTACCACGTAGAAAACTGTGACTTCAAAACTTGCTATCCACATTATTTCTTGGCTCTCAAATAACATTCTGACAATGAAATTTTTAATCACCAAGGCTTACCAAAAATGTTTTTGCATCAGTCTCCACTTTACTGGGAGAGATTTCTGGAGCAATCTCCAGAGCAGCAAAAACACAGGGAGTAATACTTCTAATTCTAGCTCACAGTGTTCTCATTAACAACCCATAAGGCCCATCCTTAGTAATAGCCCTAAACCAGGTATAGCATAACTGCCCTCTTTTCCTAAAAAGGAACAGAGTTGGGGTTATGATATTAAGGGAAAAGCCATGGAAGACAGTGATTCTAGCCTTACCTATAGTATCATTCTTTAATTGGATAATCATACCCTGGGGGCGAATCTTTTCATTTCAATAAATCTCTAAAATTCCCAGTCTCTAAAATGTATAGATTTAATAAGATGACCTCTCAGGTGCCACCTGGCCCTCTAATTCTGCAATGTGACTCCTATGAAATACATACTTCTAAGCAAACTCCCTTAAACACAGTGAGTGCTAAATGAATTCCAGTCTCTTAAATAGAAGCTACATACCCTATGGTGAGAACATAGATTCCCCATGTGATCCCCTCTTCCCTTGTCTGCAGGTGCACAGCTAGGGCAGAAATCCTAGAAACTGCAGTTGTTCAACTGATATTTATTCAGTGACCAGAGCTCACATCTATCACAGACTTGGCTCCATGCCAAAGCTGGTGACAAGGATGACGGCTTTCCTTGGCACCCAATTCCCACTCCTCTTTGAAGCCAAACTTGGTGTTCCCTGGATGCTTGATTAGCATCCCTTATCAAGCATGCTACTAATTTACAACAGTTCACTGACTATTAACATGGTGACCATGCTGGGGGCAGCGTGACTGTCCTTGTTCTTTTTTTTTTTTTTTTTTTTTTTTTTTGAGACGGAGTCTCGCTCTGTCACCCAGGCTGGAGTGCAGTGGCTGGATCTCAGCTCACTGCAAGCTCCGCCTCCCGGGTTTACGCCATTCTCCTGCCTCAGCCTCCCGAGTAGCTGGGACTACAGGCGCCCGCCACCTCGCCCGGCTAGTTTTTTGTATTTTTTAGTAGAGACGGGGTTTCACCAGGTTAGCCAGGATGGTCTCGATCTCCTGACCTCGTGATCCGCCCGTCTCGGCCTCCCAAAGTACTGGGATTACAGGCTTGAGCCACCGCGCCCGGCCAACTGTCCTTGTTCTTTCCGTGACTATTAAATAACAATTCAGCACAAGTGTTCATGGGTAAAATGTACATTTTAAACCGTGGGTGTTCAAATCCTGGTCACTTTTGCCATAGCCTGCCACATGATTAATCTGATCTTTCCAGAGTCAGATAGTGCCGAGAGGGGAGATGGGTCAATCATCCTTACACTTTAATACAGATCCAGGACTTAATTCCCCAAAAGGATTTATCTCTAACACTTTTGAAATGACAACACTGAGTCATCATAAAAGATTAAATTTTACTTTGTAACCTTGTTTAGGAAGGCAGGGAATGCAGTAATACAGTTCAGAAAGATGGATATCTAAAGCAATTAAAAACCAGCAATTTTCAGGTTCCTGGAAGATTCCTTTTTGTGAAACAACAGAGTATTCCCTAATGAGACCTAAACAAATTAGAAAATAAGTTATTTTGGTATATGGACTTTATCTTGCTCAACACTGCATTCCCAGCAACTAGAATGGTGCCTGGCACGTAAGAGGTACCAAAAGAATCTATTTCTCAAGTGACTGAATAAATAAATGAATGAATAAATACCCCCAAAAGTGAGATATTTCATGGATTGCTGCTGCTGTTGTTGTTTTGTTTCTTTGAGACAGGGTCTTGCTCTGCTGCCCAGGCTGAAGTGCAGTGGCATGAACATGGCTCACCACAGCCTCGACCTCCTAGGCTCAAAAGGTCCTCCCACCTCAGCCTCCCAAGTAGTTAGGACTATAGACACGCCACCAAGACTTGCTAATTTTTTAATTTTTTATAGAGATGAAGTCTCACCATGTTGCCCAGGCTCGTCTCAAATTCCTGGACTCAAGTAATCCTGCCACCTTGGCCTTCCAAAGTGCTAAGATTACAGGTGTGGACCACCACACCTGGCAGATATTTCATATTAACCATGAGAATATAGACATACAATATATCTTTGAGAGTATATTGTATTGATCATGCATGGAAATGATAAAAACTATCTTTCCAAACACTCATTTACCTTATCAAACAAATTATAAGCAGTGGGTGGTGAAAATACACTCCTCCACCCAGGTCTAGTGTGCCTATAGAACAAATTATGATTTTGCAAGCCTGCAGTACTGCAATTCAATATCTCTTTAAAACAAATATTGGGCAAAATGATTCATTTAGAATTTGCAGCAACATGAAAGGTGAGTGGTTGAACATATCAATATAATCAAGCCTGTTAATTATCTCTACACACTTTTTGAAGAAACATTTAATAAAACAATTTCTAATTGATTCACACACTCAAATAACAGAGGGTAATATCTGTGAAAAAGAGTCACAGGTATTCCCTTTTTAAAATTCTTTTTTTTTTTAAATTCTTTTTATCTCAAACTACCAAATGTTACTGAAATTCTTACTCTCCACAAAGGATTCTCAAATAACACTATCTTTTTTTTTTTTTGAGATAGAGTCTCACTCTGTTGCCAAGGTTTGAGTGCAGTGGTGCAATATGGGCTCACTGTAACCTCTGTCTCCCAGGCTCAAGTAATTCTCATGCCTCAGCCTCCCAAGTAACTAGGACTACAGGTGCACGCCATCATGCCTGGCTAATTTTTTGTATTTTTTGTAGGGACGGGGTTTCGCCATGTTGGCCAGGTTGGTCTCAAACTCCTTACCTCAAGCTATCTGCCCATCTCAGCCTCCCAATGTGCTAAGATTACAGGCATGAGCCACTGTGCCTGAACAACACTATCATTACACTGAAAGATCACTTAGTATGAACAGCTGCTCATCCTAATGACCTATGATGAACTAAAATTAATCATCAGCACGCTGTTGACTCAAATTTAACTCTTAAAAATGAAATTCTTCCAACCAAAAGATTTCTTTTCAACCAGCTTCTACAATGCATACTAGAAGTTGACTAAATGCCCTGCAAAGACTACAATCTAAATCACATGCGGTGAAAAGCTCAACCACTGGTTATTTAGTACCATAGGAGATGAGGAAATGGCCACCAAGACCAGGTTTCACCTCAGTTCTTAAATTATGACTCATCTCAGTAATGACCCAATGGTTCCTCCGGCATGACCTCCACAACACCATGCTTAGGAATACTTGCAATGAGATGAGCATTTGCATCTCAAAGCATACAAGCTACTGTCTTTTTGTTTTATTTTGCTTTTTGAGACAGGATCTCATTCTGTTAGCCAGGCTGGAATGTGTGGGTACAATCATAGCTCACTGATCCTAGCTCACTGCAGCCTCCATTTCTCTAGCTCAAGTAATCCTCTCGCCTCCGCCTCCTCAGTAGCTGGGACTACAGGCGTGCACCACCACACCTAGCTAATTTTTTTGTTTGTTTGTTTGTTTGTTTAGTAGAGACCACATCTCCCTGTGTGGCACAGGTTGGTCTTGAGCTCAAGCAATCCTCCCACGTCCTCCCCCCAAAGTGCTGGGACTACAGGGGTGAAGCACTCTACTGTCTTTAACAGTTAACACTATACCTCAACCAAACAGTATAACTGCTCTCACAAGGGCCCAAATGAAAATGCCCAATAAAAAATATTTATCTAACTTTTAAATGTTTCCCATTAAAACATGTCACTTATAGAAATAAATTGACTTTTTAGTTTGAACAAAATAAAACATCTGTGTATCATAAATGTTAAAAGCATTTGCTGCTATCAATCTGGCTTTAGCATTCTAAGAAATCAAAAAGCAGGTATAACTGTAGCCCAGAGCTTTTGCCTGAAAAAGTTTATGTGCACATTTTGCACAAGATCAGGTGGGCACAAGTTGAGAGTACCACACAATTACTGAGGGATTCGATACTTTTGGCAGAGGGAATAAGTGGGCAGCAAGTCATGATTTGCCTATGCTAGACCCCCCAAAAAAATCTGTTTACTGTTCAAATTTATGTTAAAACCATCCTCTCACTTAGTGAGGTCATGGAATTCTGAAGTTAGAAGGCATGTCCAGGACAAAATAGCTAATCACCCTGGCCTTACCAGACTGAGGTCCTGAAAGAATAACTGACTTGCCTTGATTGTTGGTTGATGGCAGAGATTGGACTACAACTCAAATTTAAGGAGCTTTTAAATAAGCCAGACTGCCAATGTCATGGAAAGGAGCCCTTTCCTGCTGGCCTCTGATTTCTTCAACGTTCTCCCTTCCACCCACTTCACAGGTGAAAGTGACTTGCCTGCTCCCTTTCTGTGTATTGGCACTGTCTTCCACTATTTCCCACACAGTTAACAGAATTCCCCAACGTAAGGATACTTCATTGACAATCCCTAAGAGAATATTATCTGGGGACAGCTTCCAAAATCATGCTCGCTAAGCTCGAACAACCTCAACAAGACAACTTTTTAAAATAAAATGTTAAGGAAATTAGAAGAAATACAGAAAAGAGTTCTTAAAATTAAATCTTGTAGTTGAAACAATTAAAGGGTCCTTTCCAGTCCAATACTCTGACAACTCAGTTATTAACAAAATGCTCTTAAAGTATGAATACTAAGTGTGAATAAGGACGGAGATCGCAACAACACATGTAGGGTGACTGAGAATTGTTCCGGAGGCTACAGGAGGCAAAGATTGGTATTATCACACTAGCAAGTAAGTGGCAGGTGCATTTCCCACCCTCTAGAAGGTGCGCAGCCTTAAACCCTCCCCTGAAGAGGCCAGAAGGACTCAATAAGCCCTGGAATCGAGTACAGCGAATTCGCTCTGAGGGTCCGCGGAGGCCAGACGGAGGAAGAGAAGTCCCGGACCCGCCTTCTCCGCAGCCTCCTGCCTAAGCCCCTCCAAGCCCCCCGCCTCTCCCCTCTTCCCTCATCACGCGAGCCCCCATACCTGTGAGATAGTTGGTCCACTTGTACAAAACCCCCTCCATGCTTCAGAGCCCCACACCGCGCATCCTCCCGGCCTGGCGCCAGCCGCGGTGATGGGGTAGGCGCGGGGCCTGGGGCAGCCACTCCCGGCCCGCCCGGGCCCCCTCCCCCGGAGCCCGCCGCCCGCACGAAGTCGCCCTCTGCCTGCGCGCGCCGCCCGGACGTGGCGGCCCTTAGAGGCCGGAACAGCGGGCGCCGCGTGGAGCTTGGGGGCCGCGAGGCGCGGGCCCAGACATCCCGGAGTAAGCCTCGGCGGCTGCGGCCGCGACAACGACAAAAATGCGACCGCGACCGGCCTCCTGCTCGCGCTTCCGTGGCCCGGCGCTGCCTCCTCCTCGCCTGCCTTCCTTCCCCCCGGGCTCCCCGTTTGTTTTCATTGACCCCGACGTCGCTTTCACTTCCTGGATGAAAGGGGCCGGATCGTCCCGGGAAACCCCTCCCCGGCGGCGGGGCTGAAGGAGCGGGCGCGGCCTGCGGCCTCGCCGCCTAGCCGGAGGCTGCGTGAGGAGGGCGGACCTGCGCGTCGCACCCTCGGCCTGCCAGCTAGGGCAGCTCTTCTCCTCTCACGGGCCCAGGGCCAACAGTCCCGAGGCTCCCTAGTCTACCCCTGGCCGCCAAGGCCCAGGCCGACCGCCCCCGGGGGCCGAGGCCTTCGGGCTCCACTGCGCGCGCAGCCCCGGTGCCCACCCGAGGAGGAGCTCCCCACACACTCATCCCGCGGGCACTTAGTTCTCTCGGGTTTTCCTGGTTGTTTTTTTTTTTTTTTTTCTCTGAAAAAATAAATAAAAGCCTTCCTATTTCTGTTTGCTTCGTATTTTCCTCATATTCAAGGGGTCTGAAATTATCTCCTATGAAGGCAATGTGCAACAGACGGGGTCCTCTGACAAGGAATGGCGAGGGCCCCCCAAGGAACTGTCATCACGCTGATAATTAACCTTGGATAGCCACAATTTTATTTAGAATATAAAACATTGAACTTGACTTTGGAATTTTATTCTAGAAAGCAGGACTTCCCCCTAGCTTTTATGATTTTTGAAACTCCTGCTTGGACGCAATCGTCATCTTGCATAATCGACAGTAATTTTCAGGTTTATGGAATTTTGCAAACTTTAAGCAAAGCACATCAATCGGGCTCAGTGCTGCGGCTTTTCTTCGCATCACCCAGGTGGAATAGCACCTCTACTCCCAGAACTTAATCCAGGCGAATGCAAAAGGCCTTTGCTGGTTTTCTGGTTTGGATAGTCTTTAGGTATTCACTCGGAAACAAGGCGAATTGATGGAGGAAAGAGTGATGGATAGATATATAATAAATATAATTCAATGACAGGATCTAGGCAGTGGGTGTACGAGTGTTTACTGTAAAATTCAACTTTTCTGTGTATTTTAAAGGTTTTCGTACTAAAATTGGTGGTGGGGAGGTGTGGTCACACAGATTTGACCAAAAACCTGGCTGCGTATTAGCTGTGAGATTAGGAAAACATGCCCAATACTCAAGTTTTCTTGACTGATGTGGAAAATTACGTATCCCATGGGATTGGTACAAAAAAGTCAAAAGACCATTCCCCGCACTACCAGAGGCCCTCGAATCAAGGGCGGCCCCTAGTGGAGGGGGAAAGAAATGCAAGCCAGCGGCGGTCGCTGAATCCTGGAGGTCGGCTCTCGGAAATGCCTGCAGCCAGGCGGAGGAGCTGCTGCACCGCAGTTTCTTCGCGTCGGGCTGGCCTTCAGGTTGTGCGACTCAGCCTGGAACTTCTGAATGCAAGACTCCGACCTGAGGATTCGCTTCAAGGACACCCCAGAAGCACCCAGGAAGCCACCGCCAGCCTATTTTTTACGCTCCTTTTCCAGCATGCTTCTTCCTCCCCCCAGTATCTATCTGCTCGTTCCGTAGGGGTCTTAGAAGTCTTTTGCTTCCACAAATGACAACCATATTCCCTGACTCTACGACATCCCTGGCTGTTTATTTCGTCCTATGCCAGTTCCATTTTAGAAATGCCAATGTTGTCACCGAACCCTGAGGAAACCGGCTGTAAAATATGCGGGTTTAGCGAGAAGCAGAGCGAGTGTGCGGTGCAATCTTAGAGATGAGAACAGCCAGCCCGGGGGCCTAGAAACAGCGTTAACCGCGCTGAGCCCGCTGCTCAAGGAGGAGGGGTTGGGCCTGTGAGAGGGCAGGGCCGCGTCTATGGCCCAGCCCCGGCCCTTTGTGACAGTGTACAACGCCTGCCACGCGTCGGAACTCGGCGCGGGGCATCCAAGGGGTGCGAGTGACACGCGGGAGGGAGAGCGCTGTTCTGCTGGAGCCGATGCCAGAAACCATGCATTTCTTATTCAGATTCATTGTTTTCTTTTATCTATGGGGCCTTTTTACTGCTCAGAGACAAAAGAAAGAGGAGAGCACCGAAGAAGTGAAAATAGAAGTTTTGCATCGTCCAGAAAACTGCTCTAAGACAAGCAAGAAGGGAGACCTACTAAATGCCCATTATGACGGCTACCTGGCTAAAGACGGGTCGAAATTCTACTGCAGGTAGGAAATGCTGCGAGCTGCCCACGCGTCCAGTTGCACAAAATCTTGCCTGCCTCCACCAAGCGTAAGCCTTACTGGTTAGTTGGTTGGTTGGTTGGTTGGTTGGTTGGGGTTTTATTTTTTAACAGTAAAAGTTGAGCCCTTTATTCATTAAATATATATATATATTATATATATATGTGGTTCTCTAATAAACTGAATATTTCTATTTAAAGTATTGAAAATGTTGGTCCAATAAATTATCGAAAATACAGTACATCCACACACACACCAACCACTACCATTACCTTTAATTCTGGGACCTCCAGAATTAAATCAAGGTTCTGCCTGTAAGGATGTTCACATTTTTCCCTCGCCGGAAGTATTGAGTCTTTACGGAGGAATACATGGAATAACTAGATTTAACTCTGGCCTTCAGAAGCACGATTTTTATAGGTTGTGGCCACTTTCTATCAAGAAAAACCATTACTTCCCTGGTGACTTCTGGTGGGCCCTGCTCCCCCATTCCACCTGGTGCCTACTCTGATTTAATTGATGGCTTATTACTCAGAGGGAGAATCTTTTCTTCATCCTGTAAAGATAGGACTGGGTAAGATAGTTCCATCCATTTAGAATAAAATAGAGAAATTTAATAAGAATTTATACAGTTTTTAAATTTAATATTATATTAGGATTTAATAAGAATATAGACTATATTACTAGAATTTAATAAGAAAATATACCATTTTAAATTACTTTTAAAATGACTTTTTGAGGCTAAACCTGCCTTATCATTTTTTACAACACACTCAGGGGAGTTAAATGAGTTCTTTGTACAAGCCATGCAGCTAGTTAGGGGCTGGAGACCCATTAAAAAGTTAACTGTTGAATAGGTTTTGTAAAGATAACAATTTTAAAAAATGAGATGGCTCTTAATGATTAGCTTTGGGCAAATCATACTTCTTTCTGGTGATTATAGGGAAGTTTGAGTCAAACACCCGGTTAGGGGTTTTAGAAAGAGTGCTTATACAGGAATGATGGTTAGAGAGGACTCCAATTTTAAATGCCCAGCTGTATTTTCAAGTTTGACTTCTTGAAATCAGTTTACTTAAGTATTGTTTTTTATTATAGCCGGACACAAAATGAAGGCCACCCCAAATGGTTTGTTCTTGGTGTTGGGCAAGTGATAAAAGGCCTAGACATTGCTATGATGGATATGTGCCCTGGAGAAAAGCGAAAAGTAGTTATACCCCCTTCATTTGCATACGGAAAGGAAGGCCATGGTAAGATGTTTAATTTTAATTTCTTGTTTTATATTTTAAAAATGATTAGTAGATTTCTGGGTATGTAGGTCTGAAAGAATTGAAAGCCCAGTCTCAAAAAGAAATATTTGTACAGCCATGCTCATAGCAGCCACGTACAGTAGACAAGAGATGGAAGCAAGCCACATGTCCATAGATGATAGAGAAATGGATAAACAGCCGGGCGCGGTGGCTCACGCCTGTAATCCCAGCACTTTGGGAGGCCGAGGCGGGCGGATCACGAGGTCAGGAGATCGAGACCATCCTGGCTAACACAGTGAAACCCCGTCTCTACTAAAAATGCAAAAAATTAGCCGGGCGAGGCGGCGGGCGCCTGTAGTCCCAGCTACTCGGGAGGCTGAGGCAGGAGAATGGCGTGAACCCGGGAGGCGGAGCTTGCAGTGAGCCGAGATCGCGCCATTGCACTCCAGCCTGGGCGACTAAGCGAGACTCTGTCTCAAAAAAAAAAAAAAAAAGAGAAATGGATAAACAAAATGAATATATGCGTATATGGAAGCCAGGCACAGTGGCTCACGCCTGTAATCCCAACAGTTTGGGAGGCCAAGTTGGTAGGATCGCTTGAGGCCAGGACCAGCCTGAGCAACAGCAAGACCTTGCTCTACAAAAAAAAAAAAAAAACCCACATGAAATGGAATATTATTCAGCCCTAAAAAGGAAGAAAATTCTGAGACATTCACCAACATGTATCAGCCTTGAGGACATTATGCTAAATGAAATAAACCAGTCACAAAAAGATAAATACTGTATAATTCCACTTATATGAGGTACCTAGAGTAGTCAAATTAATAGAGACAAAGTAGAAGGGTGATTGCCAGAGGCTGAAGTGAGAGGGAAAAGGGGGAGTGTTGAACAATGGGTATAGAGTTTCACTTTTGCCAGAGGAAGAGTTCTGGAGATTGGTTGCATGGCAGCATAAATGTACTTTACTGAACAACACACTTGAAAATCGTTATGATGGTAAATTTTATGTTATGTGAATTTTACCACAATTAAAAACAAAAAAAGTAAAATAAATAAAAAATGATAGATGAAATAAAGAGAACAGTTGAGTCCAATGACCTTAAGCTCTATCTAGTTCAGTCCAGTCCCCTCTTTTTGTTTATAAAGACATTGTTTGAATATAGATATCTGGCCAGAGTTCTTTCTTCTACATTGTGGCAACACTCATGATGATTCTGTATATTCTATAAGCTCTATCTTAAGCATTTTTTTTGAGACGGAGTCTCGCTCTGTGGCCCAGGCTGGAGGGTAGTGGCACGATCTCGGCTCACTGCAAGCTCTGCCTCCTGGGTTCACGCCATTCTCCTGCCTCAGCCTCCTGAGTAGCTGGGACTACAGGTGTCCGCCACCATGCCTGGCTAATTTTTTGTATTTTTAGTAGAGACGGGGTTTCACTGTGTTAGCCAGGATGGTCTCGATCTCCTGACCTCGTGATCCGCCCGCCTCGGTCTCCCAAAGTGCTGGGATTAGAGGCTAAGCCACTGTGCCTGGCCAAGCATTTTTATTGTTTTCAGCATATGTCATTATTACATAAATATTTATAACAGATCTTTGGTAAGTAGTACCAAAGTTAAATTCATAAAACTCAGAAACTGGAACATGTGGGTTTAGAGTAAAAGGACAGGACGGGCACATTGTAAAAGGAACATCTGAGATATAATAAGCTGTCAGTCATTATTACCCCAATACAGGACAAGCCTTCAAATGTGTAAGAAATGATCTTATTCTTTCAATATCTTGCCTATTTTTAAAATCGTAGAGCAAAAAGATCTGAAAACCTAGGTAAAGCAAATAAATGGGAAAAATGTTTGTATCATATATGAAGACTGACTTACACTAACCAATAATGAAAATGACATATCCCTAGAAATGGGCCAAATTCATAAATAAGCACCCACTAGCAAAAAATTACAAATGGCCTTTAAGTCTGTGAGAATACTTAATTTTATTCATAATTAAAGAAATTTAAAATGAGACACCATATTTCACTCATCAGATTAGCAAAGACAAAACAACTTGGCAAAAGCATGGAAAAATCAGCATTATTGCTGGGAATGGAAATCATTCAACTTCTCTAACAATTGTTATCAAAAGTGAAAATGCAGGCCCAGGTGTGGTGGCTGATACCTGTAATTCCAGCACTTTGGGAGGCTGAGGTGGGCAGATCACTTCAGGTCAGGAGTTCGAGACCAGTCTGGCCAACATGGTGAAACCCCGCCTCCACTAAAAATACAAAAATTAGCTGGTTGTGGTAGAGTGTGTCTGTAATCCCAGCTACTTGGGAGGCTGAGGCAGGAGAATCACTTGAACCTGGGAGGCAGAAGTTGCGGTGAGCCGAGATTGTGCCACTGTACTCCAGCCTGGGCTACACAGTGAGACTCCATCTCAAAAAAAAAAAGTGAAAATGCACATGCCTTCTTATTCCAGTAGTTCCATTTCCAGGAATATGCACAAAGGTATGTGTAAAAGAACATTCACTGCAGGCATTTTTGTGGGGGAGGGTAGCAAAAGGCTGGAAACCACCTCCTATCCATCAGTGGGAAATTAGTTAAATATAATATATCTACACAATGAATTACTGTGTAGCCAGTAAAAAGAATTAAGTAGAGCTATACTTATTAATATGTTAAAAATAAAGTGGAGGCCAGGCATGGTGGCTTCATGCCTATAATCCTAGCACTTTGAGAGGCTAAGGTGGGAGGATCACTTGAGCCCAGGAGTCTGAAAGCAAACTGGGCAATGCAGGGAGACCCAATCGCTACAGAAAATTAAAAAGTTAGCCAGCTGTGGCGGTATCCGCCTGTGGTCCCAACTACTCAGGGTGCTGAGGTGGGAGGATCCCTTGAGCCTGGGAGGTCGAGGCTGCTGTGAGCTGTGTTTGTGCCACTGCACTCCAACCTGTGGACTAGACTATATTCCACTTTTGGGATATGTATTGAGCATCAGTGCCAGGCTTTGTAGGCACTGGGCATAAAGCAGTGACCAAAGTAGACACTACTCCCGATCCTCTATGAGCTTGTATCTCAGAGGAGGAGTTTCACATATGCCTGTATCTACACAAAAATACATCTGGAAGAATATGCAGTCATCTGATGACATTAAGTGTTCCTGGGAAGGAGGCCTCAGGGTCAAGG
Source organism: Macaca nemestrina (assembly GCF_043159975.1). Classification (NCBI taxonomy): domain Eukaryota; kingdom Metazoa; phylum Chordata; class Mammalia; order Primates; family Cercopithecidae; genus Macaca; species Macaca nemestrina. Next base: position 76,418,123 of record NC_092135.1, on the reverse strand, counting down.
ATGAGAAGATTTATTTTCATTCTAACATTTTGTACCATTTGAAAGTTTTATAGTGCATGTATTAATTTTTCCAAAATTAAATTTTTAAATTACAAAAATTGAGTGTAGCAGAACAGAGAAGAAAATTTTTAAAGCAGGCAGGGAGGATGGGCAGCCTGACAGACAGGCTGCACCTTGCATCCTTTGTTAGGTTCTTGCTCCACGTTGCTGCTTGAAGGCTGTACAGAAAGAATCTTTGCCTCCTTACCCTATTTAGAGCCACTGCTAACTCCACCTGTTTGAAATAGTAAAGATCAATTTTCCACAATGAGATATGGCATTGCTCCCAAATATTTCATGGAAGTGGCATGCCTTCTTTGAGGCTGTTTTATTAGTCATTAAGAGTTCTTTCCAGCAAAATCGGGGCATCAGTGCCCCACATTGGATTGGTGGGTGGTGGGGGGTTGTCATGCTTCGAGTCAGACCCAGTCAGGCTTAAAACTCCTAAAGAGACAATTTCCAGATAACTTCAGCTTTATTTTTAATGCTTTTTGCCAATAATTTGATCCCATCAGAACAGCTCCATGGTACCATAATTTATATATCCTGTTTTTATTTGTATAGGAACCTGGGAGAAAGAGAAGGAAAATTGAAAATAAATTAAGTCAAATGCAATACTTGTGCTAAAAATCTGTCAAAAGTTAAGGCCACTTCTAGGCAAAATGATGGAGGGAGAGTTTGCCTTTCAGTCTCTTTCTCATTTTCAAAGTTTTCCTTTCGGTCTTGTGTTGTGTCTTCAGATGCCTCCACATTCTGCCTACCACTAGAGCACCCACTCTCCTATCTGCCTGGAGCACACACATCTGTCATCATCAGGTGCTCATCCAGGGTTCACCACCCTCAGGCAAAGGACCACTTAGCTTATCCTTTTCATAAAGTAATTTATCCTTAGATATGAATGACTACCCAAGCTGCCTAAGCTCTTAATAAATCAGAAACTTGCTGCAGAGATATAGAAGTTTGACATGAAACAAGTTCCTATTCAATTGAAGGTATCTCTAACAAACATTAAAGTGAATAATCTCACTAGTAATACCACCAGCACCCTCATTTTACAGGAAAGGAAACTGAGGCCCCAAAAAGTGTGTTAATTGGACCATAGTTAATACTGGCCTTGCCTGCATTGCAATAACTTGGATTACATTATTTTAAAAGTTGCAGTGTAGACCTTAAGTAACTGTTTAACAACCTCTTGATTAAATAAGCATTTAAAAGTAAGTTGTTATTAAGACGTGACATTAGCTATAACTTTATTTTAGGTAGTACTTGAAGAAGTCTTTCTTCTGTAAAATATCCTTGTCTCATGTCACAGAACAACCCTGCATGTCTTGAAATGCATGTGACTTGTTAGTGCTTAAATAACAATATATAACAAGAAAAAGAGGTAATTGGCAATATATCCTTTTTTTGTGTGTGTGTGTGTGTGTGTGTGTGATGGAGTCTTACTCTGTCGCCCAACTGGAGTGCAGCGGTGTGATTGATTTTGGCTCACTGCAGCCTCTCCCTCCCGGGTTCAAGCTACTCTCCTGCCTCAGCCTCTGAGTAGCTGGGATTACAGGCACACGCCAGCATGCCTGGCTAATTTTTGTTTTTTTAGTAGAGACGGGGTTTCACCATGTTGGCCAGGCAGGTCTCGAACTCCTGGTGGCTTATACCACTGCGCCTGGCCAATGTTTTCTGTTTATAGCAAAATTGTTCAAAAACTGCCTATGTACCTATGATATTTTTTCTTAAGAAATTTATGTTTTGGGCTGGGCACAGTGGCGTATACCTGTAATCCTAGCACTTTGGGAGGCTGAGGTGGGTGGATCACCTGAGGCCAGGAGTTCAAGACCAGCCTGGCCAACATAGTGAAACCCCATATCTACTAAAAATACAAAAAATAGCTGGGCGTGGCGGTGCATGCCTGTAGTCCCAGCTACTTGGGAGGCTGAGACACAAGAATCACTTGAACTCAGGAGGTGGAGGTTGCAGTGAGCCAAGATTGTGCCACTGCACTACGGCCTGGGCAACAGAGCAGATTCTGTCTCAAAAAAAAAAAGAAAGAAAGAAATTTGAATTTGTGTTTTGAATTTGCCTTGAATTATTGTCAGAAGTAATTGTTTTTCTGTAATAAGGAGATTATAACTGGAAAAAATAGGAATAGGTTTTATAAAACGACCATTGACTCAATCTCTAGCTCTTCTACTCTAAAGTCAGGTAATATGTGGTGCATTAGGTTAGGACTTTTATGTTAGTCATATGATGCATGGGTAGATCCTACTATGTTTTCTCTTTGAAAACTACTAATCTGGCCGGGTGCGGTGGCTCAAGCCTGTAATCCCAGCACTTTGGGAGGCCGAGACGGGCGGATCACGAGGTCGGGAGATCGAGACCATCCTGGTTAACACGGTGAAACCCCGTCTCTACTAAAAAATACAAAAAACTAGCCGGGCGAGGTGGCGGGCGCCTGTAGTCCCAGCTACTCGGGAGGCTGAGGCAGGAGAATGGCGTGAACCCGGGAGGTGGAGCTTGCAGTGAGCTGAGATCCGGCCACTGCACTCCAGCCTGGGTGACAGAGCGAGACTCCGTCTCAAAAAAAAAAAAAAAAAAAGAAAAAAGAAAACTACTAATCTGCTACTCCTTTTGGCTATAACTCACAAACTCTTTTCTCTTCAGATTATATAAAGACTTTAGCTAGAATGCTTCACTTTTTTATTAAAGAAATTGCTGTTTCCTTCCAAGGACAAACATTTAAAAAATAAATGATATGGGTCATTCATTTGACAAATTGGACTGTCTGCAGTAGATCAGGCACTGTGTGAGACACTGGCAATATACTGATGACACAAGCTACCCACTGCCCCTTAGGAAGTTATTTCTGCAGGTCATTTTTATGACATATATATCTGAAATAGCCCATTGTTTATTAAAATCACCTGTGACATCATGGCCTGGCACGGTGGCTCACGCCTATAATCCCAGCACTTTGGGAGGCCAAGGCAGGTGGATCATTTGAGGTCAAGAGTTTGAGACCAGCCTGGCCAACATGGTGAATCCCCATCTCTACTAATAAAGTACAAAAAATTAGCCAGGAATGGTGGCAGATGCCTGTAATCCCAGCTACTCAGGAGGCTGAGGCAGGAGAATTGCTTGAACCTGGGAGGCAGAGGTTACAGTGAGCCGAGATCATGCCATTGCACTCTAGCCTGGGTGACAGAGGAATTTTCTTGTCCAAAAAGAAAAGAAAAAATCTGTGACATCAGCTAATAGGTTAACTTAATTAAAGAGAGCAATTCTAGCCAGGCACAGTGGCTCACATCTGTAAGCCTAGCACTTAGGGAAGCCAAAGCAAGCAGATCACCTGAGGTCAGGAGTTCAAGACCAGCCTGGCCAACATGGCGAAACCCTGTCTCTACTAATAATACAATGCCTGGTGTGCACCTGTAATCCCAGCTACTCAGGAGGCTGAGGTAGGAGAATGGCTTGAACCCAGAAGGCAGAGGCTGTAGTAAGCGGAGATTGCGCTACTGCACTCCAGCCTGGGAAACAGAGTGAGACTCCGTCTCAAAAAAAACAAATAGATAAAAATAAAAAGAGGTATTCAACTTAATGCTTAAAAATGTATACAATTTCTTTGTAAAATTGTTACTGAATTTTTCTTTTATTTTTAATTCTTTTTTTTTTTTTTAATAGAGACAGGGTCTCACTATGTTGCCCAGGTTGGTCTCAAACTCCTGGGCTCAAGTGATCCTCCTGTCTCGGTCTCCCAGAGTGCTGGAATTACACGTGTGAGCCACCATGCCCAGCCTGTTACTGGATTTTTCTATCATTGCACTTATTTTTTAATGTCTATAAAAAATTTGAAAGACAAATATATTGATACTTATGTTTTATTTATGCTTCCAAATAACTACACAAAATCGTTTTCTAGAAGATTACTCATCTATGCTTTGAAATTTTTCTGCCCCTGCATTTCTTCTCTGTGTCACCTCTCTTCTGTATTGATGATAGGAGAGTACAGTTGTCTCTCAGTACCTGTTAGAGATCGGTTTCAAGACTTTCTCATGGATTCCAAAATCCACAGAAGCTCAAGCCCCTAATATAAAATGGCATCACATTTGCATATAACCTCCGCACATCTTCCAGTGTACTTTAAATCATCTCTAGATTACTTATAATATCTAATACAATGTAAATGTTATGTAAAAGTTTTTTGTATTGGTTAGGGAATAATGACAAGAAAAAAGTCTGTACGTGTTTATTACACACACAACTATCCTTTTTTTGTATGAATATTTTCAAGCTGAGACCGGTTGAATCCACAGATGCAGAACCCACAGATATGGAGGGTCATATCCATGTATTAATAAAAATTTATGATTTGTACTTAATCAAGAAATAGTGGTCCCATAGGTCCTTTGAATTGACTTGGTTCAGAAACATGCGGAAAAAAATATTCCTAAAAAGTATTTATAAAAAAAGAGAAAAAAAGCAAAAATGAAAACTCTTGAAAAGCTGAAAGAAGTTATAAAAGATGAGAAAAAATTAAAAATTGTGAGTATTCAGATAGCAATTCTTATCAACATGAAATAATGTAATATGGTTATGGCAGTTCATAGTAGATATTTGAACCATATCTTTACGTAAGTTAAACTGCTAAAATTTATACCCTTAGCAGAAGGCAAGATTCCACCTGATGCTACATTGATTTTTGAGATTGAACTTTATGCTGTGACCAAAGGACCACGGAGCATTGAGACATTTAAACAGATAGACACGGACAATGACAGGCAACTCTCTAAAGCCGAGGTAATTCAAACCAATTTCATGTGTATAGTCTAATTTTTTTATCTCAGTTTAAATACATCTGTTTTACAACTATTACTTTTTAGGTCTAGCTAGCATGGGCTCTGATCACTGCTTTTATAGAGCTGGTCACTAAAAAATAATCTAAGCGCTTAGAAAAAGCTCTAAGCTTTTTCAGTATAAACCTTGTGAGTCATCCTCTTCAATTGCCTTTCTCCCTACAAGAGAGTCATTAAAATCCCAAATTATTCATCTCTACAGTGCTCTTCCAGTTTCTAGACTACACTAGCATATCTCTTTTTCAGGCAACACTGTAAGAATTTGCAACAGGGCAAATAATTCACGCCTCATAGGATTATGAAAAGAGCTAGCAAGGATCTGAATTGAGTGGGCTAGAAAGTTGGTAAACAGGAGCCAGGAGTTCAGCCAGCTAGCTTCTGTATCTCAGTCTTGTAATAAAGATCTTGTAATAATAATGATAATTGGGCTGGGCATGTGGCTCATGCCTAAAATCTCAACACTTTGGGAGGCCGAGGTGGGAAGATTGCTTGAGCCCAGGAGTTCAAGACCAGCCTGGGCAACATAGGGAGACCCGTCTCTACCAAAAATTTAATAAATTAGCCAGGTGTGGTGGTGCATACCTGTGGTCCCAGCTAGGAGGCTGAGGTAGGAGGATCGCTTGGGCCCAGGAGGTTGAGGCTGCAGTGAGCTGTGATCGTGCCACTGCACTCCAGCCTGGAAGATAGACTGAGACCTTGTCTCCAAAAAAAAAAAAAAAAAAAAGAGATAATAATAGGTAACATTTATTTTGTACTTTTAGTACCAGATACTATTTATAAGCATTTAAGTATGTGAACTTATCTAATCTTCATGATAGTTTATGGGGCAGACACTATTGTCATCATCTCCACTTTTAGATGGGGAAAATAATAATCAGGTTAACTAGCCAAAAATCACACAGTAGTAAGGGGCAAAACCTGGGCCATCTGGCTTCATGAGTCTTCTTACAGTTTAATTTTTCTTAGAGACAGGGTCTTGCTCTGTTGCCCATGCCAGGGTGGAGTGATCATAGCTCACTGCACCCTTGAATCCCTGGACTCAAGTGATACCCCAGCATGCCACCACACCCAGCTAATTATTTTTGTTTAAGAGATGGAGTCTCACTACATTGCCCAGGCTAGTCTTGAACTCCTGGCCTCAAGTGATTCTCCTTCAGCCTCCCAAAGTGCTGGGATTACAGGCATGAACCACCATGCCCGGCCCACTACTATATTTTTAACTTTGGACTTAGACTGCTTCTTTTGGAGAAAATCATGAATGTTTCAAGTCTAATACTATTTATTGAAATCTAATGTTTTACTTAGTCCCACTGACCATACTCTTGCTTAAAATTAGTAAACCAGCTGTCTCCCCTCTTAACTAGTTAGGAGACATTTAAAAATGCATAACTCTACCACATAAGTGAGTAGTAAAAGATTGATTTCAAGTGATAAAAATAAGTCTTTTTCTGTGTTGCTTTTTCATCTCCCTCTCCAATCCTTTCCCCACCCAGTTCAACTTCTTACACCTGGATATTAGTAATGACTTTCCCTTCAAGCATCTTGGTTGGCCAACAGTGGAAGAAGGAGAAGGGAACATGTCCTGTTCTTAAGAAGAAGGGCAGTTACAGGGGTGGCAAATGGTTCCCAAAGTGTACTTCTCCATTGACTCCTTATTCACTTCTCTATTGACTCCTTATCACCCTTTTTTAGAGTGAATAGCAGCTGCAGCTGAATTCGCATAGTACCCAAGGGCTCAGCCTATGCACACAGACCACTCATTATCACAGGCACACCAAGAGCCATGTTCTGCAGTATGACTACTCCACAGTAAGACATTAGACAATCTTAAATTCTTTTCTGGAAAATAAAAATAGAGAAAATTCAAAATAATAATCTACTTAGCTACAATTTCCCTGGATATCTTTGTGATACCAGCTGCTTTATCGCCAGATGGATGAGAGTGATTTTCACTAACTTGAATAACAATAGCTATCTTTTATTGATGGCCATAATCATTATTCTAATCCTTGCATCAATCCTACAATATAGATACTTATTTACCTCCTTTTACAGATGACAAAACTGAGGTTCAGAGAGGTTAATTTGCACACGACCACACAGCAAATCCAAGGCAAAGCCTGAATTAGAAACATGAACTAAAAAAAAAAATAAAAAAAAAAAACTTTATTCATTGTCAGAAAGATTAAGTAAACTATTTTATCAGTTTCATCTTTAAAAAAGAAAAAGAAAAATATTTCTTTAGTATTAAAGGGGAAGGATGGGGGAAATACAGTGTTTTATTAAATTAAAAAGTGGAAATAGTGTGGAACCCATTACTAGCAAAATTAAGGTCATGTTCTTACCCACTGTCTTTCTGTACCTCTGTACTATAGTGTACTGGAAAAGGAGTCGAGTTTAAGCATCAGCAATATTGGTTGTGTAAAAATAAATGAACTTACTTAGAAACTGAGAAATATTTGAAGCTATTAAAAATTGTTTACACCTACCTAGGACTGCTAAGCTTTGGCTGGAAGAAAAAAATTCATCTCCCTCATGTAGGACCAAAGTCCCATTTGAGAACAGTTGATGTATCCTTCATTAAGGTCCACTGATTGCTCTAAAATAAAGTCAACTTGCAATGGGTTGACCGTAGGATATGTATTGCGAAAAACCTCTCAAACTCTAGCTTTCAAAAATACTCTTGCCTCTTTAATGCCAGCCTTACTGAACATTACCTCCAGATGATTGTGCATTGCTTTCTTTAGTTATTATAAGGATTAGTGCTTTCCAATGGAAATATAATTTGAGTTACACATATAATTTTAAAATTTTTATAGTCACATCTTAAAAAGTAAAAAGATATAGGTGAAATTAATTTTAATGTTATATCTTCACTCAATATATCTAAAATATTGCCATTTCTATATGAGATCAATATAAAAGTTATCAATTAGATATACTTTTTGAAGCCTTCAAGATCTGTTATATATTTTACATTTGTAGTAACATATCTCATTTTGATCTAGCCATGTTTCAAGTGCTCATTAGTCACATGTGGCTAGTGGCTACTATATTGGACAATACTTTTAATGTGTGTTTGCATAGAGAAATTTTATATAATTAGTGAATACTTCAGGATTCCTTTCTTTATTTGACATTATTAAAGAGATTATTATAGTTATGTAGATTTGGAAGAGAGCAATAGAAGCCTAGAAAAACTTAAAATACTAAATTTTATTTCAAAACCTATGGTTATATTTTATTGATTATATAACATATTCATTAGTTTTAGAGATTATAGAAATGCCAATTTGGGTTTTTTTCACTAATGGCAGTCATGCATTATTTTCCTTTGATAATATGAACAGCATGGATTATTAGAAAGCATTTAGTTTCAACAAAGTTCAATTTAAATATTAATCTTTGAGTATGTACCACTAACCATCTATCATCTTAGGGAAAACTAATTTGAAGACCTGTTTCTCTCCAAAACATTGCTTCAAAGAGTAAGAAAAATAAAACCTCAAATAGCTTTTCAAACTGTTGTGTCATTTACTATAAGTAATCCTGGACATGAATTTCATTATTATAAATATTCTCAAAGTTACTGGAAATTTACTGTGATGGCTTTTAATTAAAGGAATGTTATTTTGGCCTTCCAGATAAACCTCTACTTGCAAAGGGAATTTGAAAAAGATGAGAAGCCACGTGACAAGTCATATCAGGATGCAGTTTTAGAAGATATTTTTAAGAAGAATGACCATGATGGTGATGGCTTCATTTCTCCCAAGGAATACAATGTATACCAACACGATGAACTATAGCATATTTGTATTTCTACTTTTTTTAGCTATTTACTGTACTTTATGTATAAAACAATGTCACTTTTCTTCAAGTTGTATTTTCTATTTTCCCCTATGAGAAGATATTTGATCTCCCCAATACATTGATTTTGCTATAATAAATGTGAGGCTGTTTTGCAAACTTAACTTGTAGGAATGGTATGATTGTGTTTCCTGTTGCTTTATTCTGTAAACGAGAATTGTAGCACTATGAAACAGACCTCTCGGTCCCAGTGGGCATTTCTTCGCCTTTCAGGATGTAGGAGGACGTATACAGTATGTCAAAAACTGCAAGCTTTTCCCAACTTTAACCTTACCAGCATGTTAATATCCAGTTTTTTTATACTTTAAAAGTTAAAGTGCCTCATATTTTTAAAATATCCAATAAGGACCCAGGAATTAGCATTTCACTTGTTTATACATCTTATAACATTATGAAGAGGATATAAAAATCCTAGAACTGAAGAGTCTTCCTTTGGTATATGTGCAGGAAGAAAGTTGTATATCTCTGTTCCACAAAGAACACAACACAGTCTCTATACTTTTTGGTGTAAGCTTCTAGCCTTGGTTATTTTCCAGTGCGGAATGTTTAAAGATATTTGACCAAACCAAAGACTTTGCCTCTTATAGCAAGCATAGAGAGTGTACTGCCTGGCTTTTGCATTCCTTCAGACATTATTATAAATGTGCAACTCCTCTTCCCTCTTCAAACCTTTATAAGATGTCTGCCACCCCAAGCTTTTGTCTTGATAGTTTTAAATTGATGCCATGAAATTTCTTAGTTTTTGTTCCCTTTTTCTAGTTATCTCTTTCCTTATGTCACCTCATTTCCCATCATTCTTGTCATTAATGATGAATGATCATTACAAATTGGTATGCTGTCAAATTTTGATAAATGTGCCAAACAAAGGAGGATATACAGTGCCATGGCAGTTTTGTGTCATGGTCAAGTTATGATATCATATGACTTGAGAATAGTATGTAAGAGATGCTGTAGAAGATCACGTTGGAGGCCGGGCGCGGTGGCTCAAGCCTGTAATCCCAGCACTTTGGGAGGCCGAGACGGGCGGATCACGGGGTCAGGAGATCGAGACCATCCTGGCTAACACAGTGAAACCCCGTCTCTACTAAAAAAATACAAAAAAATAGCCGGGCGAGGTGGCAGGCACCTGTAGTCCCAGCTACTCGGGAGGCTGAGGCAGGAGAATAGCGCAAACCCGGGAGGCGGAGCTTGCAGTGAGCTGAGATCCGGCCACTGCACTCCAGCCTGGGCAACAGCGCGAGACTCCCTCTCAAAAAAAAAAAAAAAAAGATCACGTTGGTACCAAAGAAAGGGCACGTGTCTATCAGAACATAGAAGATTTTGCATACTGCATGATATGGTTAGGCTTTGTGTCCACACCCAAATCTCATCTTGAATTATAATCCCCATAATTTCCATAATCCCCACATGTCAATGGAGAGACCAGGTGGAGGTAACTGAATCATAGGGGTGGTTTCCCCCATGCTGTTCTCATGCAATCTTTGGTTTTATAAGTGTTTGATAGTTCCTCCTGCATTCATTCTCCCGCCTGCCACCTTGTGAAGAAGGTCCTTGCTTCCCTGCCTTCCACCAAGATTGTAAGTTTCCTGAGGCCTCCCCAGCCATGGGAAACCGTGAGTCAATTTAACCTATTTTCTTTATCAATTACCCAGTCTAGGGCAGTTCTTTACAGCAGTGTGAAAGTGGACTACTACACTGCATATATAGGAAAGTATGGTCAGACAGTAAATAGCTCTGTTCAAAATAATTGAGTTCCCAACAAGTGAAGTTTTTTCTACCTTCTGAAACTTGCTCTTTCCAAACCATTGTTCATCCTTTAACTTCTTTACACTATCAAAAATTCTATTTAAAAATAGAGGGCTTTCAGATGAGTATGTACAAAAACAAGTGTACATAGGGGTAACACAACCATGAGATTAGTAAATAACACATGGCTAGCACATAATTTGACACCTCATAAAACAAGGATCTGTACTATCTTTTCCTTCCTCCCAATATTTAACACTTTCTCACGTGTTTAATCATTTACTCTTTCATTGCCTTCCCTCAGAAAAACCTGCTCCGTTGAAGTAAACTAAGTAACTCAATATTCTTTATTTTGGTTTGGAAGCTGTCTCCATTCTCTGTATCCATATTAAGAAGTCACCTTATAATCTAAACTTTGTAATTCTAATTTTTTGTCCCATTATTTTTCATACAAAGTGCTTTTAAACTTGTTTTTAAAAAATGACAGATAATGCCACATGAATAGGGAGATGATTCATTCTAAAACTTGTATTTACACAATTAAAAATAAATTTCTAATCATTCTACATACAATACAGTGTACAAGTATTTCATATCAGCATGATTGCCTTCTGCCTTCATATGCATATATGTGGCATTCAGTGCCGTGACTACATTTTGAATTCTAGAATTTTAACATTTTATTCATTATCAATTATTTTAATAAAGGTAAATAGTAATTTAGGTTGTGTATGAAAAATTCAGATTTCTCAACAGAGTAGATTAAAAATATCTTTCAGAACTGAATATGTTAAATGTTTTAAACATTTTCAAAGAAACAGATGTGTCTTATCTGTCTTAACTTTACAATGACAGTATTGCATTTTATGAAGACGAAACTCGTGAGCATACCCACATCATAGAATGGCAGCCCATTACTACTATCAGTCACCTTGTTAACTGTGTACACAAAACCCTATGTTGAGTTCAGTGTGCTTTTAATTTGATACTGCAATTAAACATTTAGGATTACATTAAATTATTAACACATTTTTCTCATTTTACCAGACCAAAGGCAATAGTTGAAACACCATAAAGTTGCTACTTGTGCAGTCTTGTCATCCTTACATGTTGAATTGAAAGTTGATTGAAAATAAAATTGGTATTTAGAAAAATCTCTTAATTATATAAAAAGTTATCTAGGCCAGGTGCAGTGGCTCACACCTGTAATCCCAGCACTTTGGAGACCGAGGCAAGTGGATCACAAGGTCAGGAGTTCAAGACTAGCCTGGCCAAGATGGTAAAACCCCATCTCTACTAAAAATACAAAAAATTAGCCAGGGGTGGTGGCAGGCGCCAGTAATCCCAGCTACTCAGGAGGCTGAGGCAGAGAATTGCTTGAACCCAGGAGGCAAAGGTTGCAGTGAGCCAAGATCGTGCCACTGTACTCCAGCCTGGGCAACAGAGCAAGGCTCTGTCTTAAAAAACAAAAAAAAAAGTTATCTAAAATGATAGACTACATCCCAAAAATGATTCTAAAGTGACTGGCAAGATTATGAAAGAACATCTCTATTCTGAATGTTACATGTGAATCTTTTTTGATATAAATAGTGTTATTAATTTTCATGACAACTTAAGAAACAGACACTACTGTCATCATCACTACTTTATAGATAGGGAAAATGATACCCAGACAGGTTAATTTCTTTCTGTTTTTCTCATTTTAATTTAACTCATCAAACCAAACCTAGATAATTTAGGGAAGGTTTGTGGCACAACTGCACCTACAACACCAACATGGTATATTCATTTTTCATTTTATTTCATCCTCTTGTGCCAAATATCAAAACAAGGAACTGCATGAAGTCTCACATACTTCTGACCATCAACAGAACACTGAAAGCACCCATAAACTGTCTCCCTTTTGAAGTTCCCCATTCCACAGAGTATGCACGGCCCTTTGGGAATGTTGTGATTAAGTAAGTTAACTCGAATATGGGTCCCTTCTTTGAGTGAAATATCAGTCATGCTGAGAGGTTTGTCATAGTAGTCAGAAAAAAGATCATCCAAGTAAAGCTGTGAACGAGAAATTACATCCATCACTCTTCTATCTAAAAAGACAAAAACAGAAGAGAAATGTGTTAGAAGTGAAAATGAAAAATACATAATGCAAATAGCATTAATAAATATGTGAATCCACTAGTCATGAAATAATTTGGCTTTTCTTTTTTTTTTTTTCTGGCTCTATCACCCAAGCTAGAGGGCAGTGGCGCAATCTCCACTTACTACAACCTCCGCCTCTCGGGCTCAAGTGATCCTCCTACCTCAGCCTCTCAAGTAGCGGGGACTGCAGATGCACACCACCACAACCAACTAATTTTTTTTCTTTTATATGCTTTGTACAGATGGGGTTTTGTCACATTGCCCAAGCTGGTTTCAAACTTCTGAGCACTAGCAATCTGCCTGCCCTGGCCTCCCAAAGTGCTGGGATTATAGGTATGAGCCACTGTACCAGCCAGGCTTTTAAATTCAAATTTTTCCTTAACAGATGGGATTACTGAATAGAAAACCTCATGCATTAAGCCAGGAAAGAAAAAAAAGACATTCACAATGGACATACTTCTTTCAAATAGGATATTTCTCAACCTGTACAGCAGTGCAAATGTTGCCGTTTCTTCCCTTTCAAATCCTCCTTTTGACACTGAAGTGACACAAAGGTCTACAAAAAAAATTGTTAGAAGATGTAATAACTTGAATAATTCATGTTTTATTGTTTGATGGGGTGATGAATTCTGGTACAAACCATTCATTGTATTTTTTAAAAAGTTAACTTTTACATACTTTTGGAAAAGGTAACATTCACATGGTACAAAATTCATACAAAAAGGAGATACAGCGACAAATAAGTCTCTGGTCCACCCTGTATCCAGCCACAGTCTTCTACCTCAGGGGCTCATACTCCAGAAATACTCCATATATTTTACAAGCATAAAGAAAGATGTATGTATACATGTATGTGTATAAAATTATTTATGCCCAAATAGTTACATATTATACTCAGCTCTTTAAAAATATCCATTAAAAGTATTATATTCTTATTGGCTTCATAGTATTCTCTTGTAAGGATGCACCATTATTTAGTCTCCTTAAAGTTGTTTCCAATCTCTTGTTATTGAGGACTGAATATACTTGCACTCATATCATTTCATATATGTGTAAATATATCTGTAGGATAAATTCCTAGAAGTGGAAGTCCAAATTATATGTATATTTTAAATTCTTGTGGATATATCAGTCCATTTACATTCCTCCCAACCATCAATAAAACTGTAAAAACATAAAATTGGCCGGGCACGGTGGCTCAAGCCTGTAATCCCAGCACTTTGGGAGGCCGAGACGGGCGGATCACGAGGTCAGGAGATCGAGACCATCCTAGCTAACACGGTGAAACCCCGTCTCTACTAAAAAATACAAAAAACTAGCCGGGCGAGGTGGCGGGCGCCTGTAGTCCCAGCTACTCGGGAGGCTGAGGCAGGAGAATGGCGTGAACCCGGGAGGCGGAGCTTGCAGTGAGCTGAGATCCGGCCACTGCACTCCAGCCTGGGCGGCAGAGCGAGACTCCGTCTCAAAAAAAAAAAAAAAAAACTTAAAATTTACTTAATAAGACCTAGTATTTGGTGGCCGGGCGCGGTGGCTCAAGCCTGTAATCCCAGCACTTTGGGAGGCCGAGGCGGGTGGATCACGAGGTGAGAAGATCGAGACTACCCTGGCTAACATGGTGAAACCCCGTCTCTACTAAAAATACAAAAAATTAGCCGGGCACGGTGGTGGGCGCCTGTAGTCCCAGCTACTTGGGAGGCTGAGGCGGGAGAATGGCGTGAACCCGGGAGGCGGAGCTTGCAGTGAGCCGAGATCACGCCACTGCACTCCAGCCTGGGAGACACAGCGAGACTCCGTCTCAAAAAAAAAAAAAAAAAAAAAAAAAAGACCTAGTATTTGGAAGCGTAATAGGGTGACTATAGTCAAAACAATGTAATTGTACAGTTTTTTCTCCATCTTAGACTGAGAATTTGTACATTTTTAAATAACTAAAAGAATTTGTACATTTTTAAATAACTAAATAACTAAAAGAGTATAATTGAATTGTTTGTAACACAAAGGATAAATGCTTGAGGGGATGGATACCCCATTTTCCATGATGTGATTATTATTGCACTGTATACCTGTATCAAAATACCTCATGTACTCCATATATAAATAAATATATATCTATCTACTATATAGCCACAAAAATTAAAAATATTTTTTAAAAAAACAATTTACTTAACATGTAGTTTTGTTTTGTTTCTGGACTCCCTATTCCCTCCTCCTACAAAATTGCAGAAATGAACAAAAACAGGTCTAAAAACATTTGTAAATTACCATGGCTAGGGGACTCCCTTTCCTGATCCTTTGGGCTACACCTGGGCTTGTTCTAGTTGGCCAACAGACCTTAAAGACCTGTGAAATGTAGAGACCTAAAGTGAGCTGCACTTAGGTATTATACAAGGTGACAATTTTGGAGGAAGTATTTTTACCTTTTAAAGTTATTTTTTAGGAAGAGTGCAAGGGGAAGCTTGTTATGATAAGTAAAACTGAAGTAAGAAAAGCTGTCTTTAGATGCCCTGGTTTGGGAATCCTAACACTTCAGGCATCCTACTATCTACCTACTCCTCTGTTTGCCACCACCAAAAACTACCTATAAGAAAGTCATTTATTATCTCCCCATGTAAGCTAAGGAATACTTTGTCAGTAGATGGCATTTTAGCTCTTATTTATAATTTTAAATGGGGTAGTGGAGAGTTTACAACCTTCACCAAGAAGCAGAAAAGTGGAATGGGGAAGCAGGGAAGGGAAGACCTTTCTCAGCTATTTTGCCCAAGCATAAGATTGACAGTGCTGACAGCATCTTCTATAATTGTTAGACACAAGAAAAGAGAGAGAGAGAGAGAGAGAGAGAGAGAGAGAGAGAGAGAGAGAGAGCCCATGCCCTGTTGGATGCTCCTTAAAAATATAGTCATTTGTATTTCATGCAGACCCTTAACTCACCAAAGGCACCATCCAGGTATATGAAGAGTTCAAAAACACTGAAAGCTATGGTTGTATGTGCTGGGAAAACAATAGCTTTGTCCCTTCCCTTGGGATTCTGTTCATCCATAAAGTGAAACTATATTGAATAAATATATAACATTATTAAGTATTATAACACGTAAGGATAGCTTTCTGGAGAAACAAAACATCTCATAAAATCCTACCAAACAAAACAAAAAATTCCCAAGTAAAGAATTATTCTGCTTGAATTAAACCATTTTTTATAGCAGAGATCCAATTGGTCCAACAGAAACTCCTGGTCTATATTAGGAAATACTTCTGCACTTTTCACTTACTTTGGTATTACAGCCCATGATTAGTGCTACCACAACCATAATGCTCTGGAGTAGAAGCCTTTTTTTTCAACAGGAAATCTTAGAAAGCAGTGCTAGAGTTTAAGTTTTCAGCCTAGCCTGTCTACCATTCCAAAGCCCTCCAGAGTTTTAATCCAATCAAGTCATTATTAGGTGTCACTGAATGACAAAGATAAACAATATCATAATTGAGCTGAAAATTAAACACAGATAATTTTCTAATTCTTTTTATTGTTTCAGAGACAGGCTCTCTCTCTGTCACCCAGTCTGGAGGGAAGTGGCACAATCATAGCTTACTGTAACCTTGAACTCCTGGCTGCTCCTGCATCGTAAGGTGTCCCTGCTAAGTCCTGAGCTCGAACCTGCAAACTGCTGGTTGGACACGGAGCCCATGGTCATCAGCTGAGCCCTTGGCCCTAGGTCCCTAGTTGGGTGGTTGCTGGCCCCAGAGAAGTCTGAAGGCAAAGGGGTGGTTTGGAGAAGAGGCTGCTACATCTTCCCCAGCACAATAGTGGTGGGAGGGCCCACGGCTCTTCAAAGGCTCCCAAATTCTAAAAGACAATGACCCAAACCCCCAAGGGCAGCCCCCTGCCTCAGGACTATAGGCGTGTGCCACCACACCCAGCTAATTCTTTTATTTTTTGTAGAGACAAGGTCTCATTATTTTGCTCAGGTTGGTCTTGAACTCCTGGCCCCAGGCTGTCTTTCTATCTCAGTCTTCCTAAGCACTGGGATTACAGGCATGATCCACTGCACCTTGCAGCTAATATTTTTTAAAGGATTTAACTAACCTTGAATAAAGCATGTATGGCCATTGATAATATTAACTTTGAAAAACTATTTGAATATAAAAATATAAATTCAGCTTTTAAAAATTCAAAGTGTAAAAACTCTATCACTTAAAAAACAACTCAGCTTAAGCACTCAATTTTTATTCCTAAAACAGCACTTAAATAGTAATATGAGGGACTCCATTATGCATGTAATTTCACAAGGATTACTGTTTTTGCATTATGTTACTTTTTTTTTTTTTTTTTTTTTGGTTGGGGTTTTTGTCTTGTTTTGTTTTGTTTGAGACGGAGTCTCACTCTGCCACCCAGGTTAGAGTGCAGTGGCACAATCTCGGCTCACTGCAACCTCCACCTCCTAGGTTTAAGCGATTCTTGTGCCTCAGCTTCCTGAGTGGCTGGGATTACAGGGGTGCACCACCACACCTGGCTAATTTTTGTATTTTCAGTAGAGATGGGGTTTCTCTATGTTACCCAACTTGATCTCCAACTCCTGACTGCAAGTGATCCGCCCACCTCGGCCTTCCAAAATGCTAGGGTTACAGGCGTGAACCACTGTGCCTAGCCAAAAACTATACCACTTAAAATCAGTTCAACTCACTCAATTTTTATTCTTAAAACAACACTTAAATAGTAATTTGAGGGACTCCAGTATGCATGTAATTTCATAAGGATTACTGTTTTTGCATTATATTACACATGTTTAGAACCCCAACATTTCTTTTTTTCATACTCTAGAATAGACATTGCTGTGCAAAATCCCATACAACTGCAGCTCTTTCATCAGAACATTTGACAAAATACACAAGTCTGACTAGAAATTCAATACTTAAAAAAATTCCCATGGCAACACTTTAGTTAGTAAGAGAAGCCCAACGAGTGTGGTTTACCCGCATTGCTTCCCCTCGAATTCCAGCATGCACAGACAGTGAGCACTGTCGTGTGGTTCGGATGCTCTCCATGACCACACACAATACTGCCTTTCTGCTGCTCCTTGACTGACGTATCAAGCTGTGGTCAAAGTTAATTTTTCTAAAATAAAGAAGATACATTCACAAGACTCTGTAACATCTAATTACACATAATCAAGTACATTTTTTGCTGTCATGTGTTATTCATTCATAGTTCACCTAATAGTAAATCAAGGCAATCCTAATAGTCAGAAAATACACCCAAAAGAAATGTAGTAATTTGTCTCGCCTGTTTTCTTAAAACATGCTTATACACAATGTTTCACTCCGTCTGTTGAAAGTCTTTTGAGGGGGGACTCTATTTGTTGCAGACAGATTCCTCTATTATTTAAATCTAATAATTTAGCAAATGTGTGTAGAGCCAAAGTAATTTTGTGGAACAATTAAGTTTTGTTTAAGCCAAGTGACTTTTTTTTTTTTTTAAACTGGGCAAATCGTTTTAACGTGTAACAGTAGACCAACTACGGAGGACAAGACCCCAAGCTCCAGCCTTTCCCCTGATGCCCTGGGACCTGTGTGCCTGGGCCAGTCCCATGCCTGCCCCAAGCCCTGAGGCCCACAAGTCCCAGAGAAGAGTGGGAAAGAAAGCTAGGTGGTTGCAGCTCAGCTCCAAGAGTTCAGGGAGGAAAAAACAGGGGCTAGTTGAATTTAGCCTTGGAAAAATACATCTGTGGATGCTCATCAATGAACTTCTTCAGAATCTCCTGTTTCTTCTGTTGGTCTGAGGTTTGCAGCCCCATGGACTTCTGTCTCTGGTCATACATCATCCTTTCCACCATGCTGCGAGTCTCACTGTCCAGGTCTGACAGCTTGGAATTCTCAGGGTTAATATTCTTGGTATTGATCTCAAGGTCACTGGACACCAAGCGGCTCCACCACTCCGTCTTATTGATCTTCTCCAGATGCAGAGTCACCACCTTGCCGTCCTCAATGAGCCACGAGCTCTCCTCCACCTTCACTTCATTGTAGAGCTCCCTATAGATGATTGCTGGCTGCCCCTTGAGCCCCATCCGGAGGTGCCACCGCAGCATGTCTACCACCACGTCCTTCCCTTTCAGCCGGAAGTTCACACGGAAAGGGACTGCCAGGTCCAGCTCCGACAGGGTCTGGGTCCAGTGGTAATTGGGCAGGTCTGCCCCGTTGCCTAGGTTGGGCTTCAGTTTTCCTTTCTCCTTCTCTCTTCCTCCTCCTCATCTTCCTCAGTCTCCTGCTTTCCTGGGGAGTCAAGGCTGCCGTTCTTGAGCTGGGCCTCATGATTCTCTGCATCCTTTTTCTGGTCAATCTCTAGCTGCAGCCTCTCTGTGTCTTCGTCAGTTAGCTCCTTGATCTGGGGCCCTGAGGTCTCTGACTTAAACCAAGTGATTTTTGATATCTATCCTAATTCAAAGTTTGGATATACCACTAATGTATTTCAAACATACCTAGCAAATTACACTAGTAAAATACAACCTCAATGTTTTAAGCATTCTTTGTAATGAAGTTTATATAGCTAAAGTATTTAATGAAAACACTGAAATATATTAGGATTATTATACTGACCGTGTAGTAATTTCTTTGAGTAGTGTTGATACTTCCACTTCATGTTTGGTTACTATACCAAACGAAGCTTTCACCGCAATGGAATCTGATCCAGCAACATTAATCCCAACGTCATTTACAATATGGTTACCTCGCCTTCCATAGAGTGAAACATCGGATTCATCTTCATAATTCAGTAATTGATAAGATGAAATACCTTTACAAGAAGAAACGTAGTCTTTTTAAAACGTCTTTAATTTATCTTATGTAGATTATATATAGTAACACGTTAATTTACAATTGAAGACTCAATTACCCAAATGTTAGAGAAAGGCAACATTACTCACCAAGATTTAAAGTAGTAATTCAATTAATCTTACAACTAAAAGAAACACATAGCCAGAATTCTTAAAAGGAACTCAAATTTTCTATTCAGCCAACAGAACTTCTTAAGCATCAAGATCCACTGGGCAATTCAAAGAAAAAATAAGCGTTTATGAGCAGTAACTCATTAAAATATCAGCTTATTAAATAACCTACCCTTCAAATACATTTCAGTTTACCAATTGTAATAATTGCATTGTAAAAAATAAATACAAATTACTTTCATCTCATTTGACCATATAAGATAGGTAAGCCCAAATAATACCCCATTTTATAGATGAAGAAATATGTCATAGTCTAAGTTGATCTGATTAAAACAATTTATAAAATAATTGATAGATTTGAAAATTATTTGACCAATAAGAGATTTGATATTATACAAACTTTCGGCATTGTTAATCTTAATAACATTATTATACTACCATCATAATAAAAGTTGCTTTAATCATTGAAAATGTGTATTACTAATGTAAGTAGCATATATGACCTATGTTTAGGTTACCAATAATACAGACGAATGAGTTGGCACTCCCAAACATTTAAACTTACCAGCTGAAATTTCTCTGTCTCCTAGGAGAATATCTTTCAGTGTAAAAGGTGTTGAAGTAAATTTATACCTAGGAAACAGAAAGCATCGCTTCTTTTTTACCACCAGACTTAGAGGTTGATATTTGTCAGCTTCACTGAGGCTTGGAACGGGAACTAATCTCCCTCCATCTCCAACTTGCTTGACAAAGCTCTTGGTAGCAGCAGCAAACATATTAAAATCAAAATGTCATCAACTGCAACCCCCAGATAAATCCATTTTTAAAGACGAAAATCAGGCACAAAATTAAGCATTGCTTGTTTTTAAATATAATTATACATCTTAAAAATACAAAGCATGGTTTCACCAAGTAGTTTACCACTGTATAATTCACTGCCTCCGCTCATGTGCTCAGGTAATGAATTATAGATCAACGATGTAAAACGATATGCTAAGAGCATGTTTAATTTGGAATGGCAGGCTATAGCACTAAAATATACACAGAAAACTAATAACGTAAAAATATGACCAATGTCTATGATAAGGATCACAGTAGATAGCGATTTGCCACTGGCAATGGGCCAATTTTAAGGGAAGTATATAGCGCTGTGGGAAGCAATGCAATTTAGGCACTAACAATAGTCCCGGATACAATCTACAGTGGACCTAGTCCAAAGGGAATTCCTTCACAAGTCCACACTGGAATTTTGGCAACACGAAAGTGCTGTTTTGAATCCTCACGGCATACAGTTCATTGATAGAGCATTTCATTCATTTTCCATCTTACATGTTTACAAAACTGTTTAATATTA
Source organism: Macaca nemestrina (assembly GCF_043159975.1). NCBI lineage: Eukaryota > Metazoa > Chordata > Mammalia > Primates > Cercopithecidae > Macaca > Macaca nemestrina. The sequence continues at coordinate 76,397,202 of NC_092135.1, read as the reverse complement.
AATATGAATTCACAGATATAAACAATTACATGCAGATCTTTATAAAAAAATAAAGCCACATTACATGTAAGTAACTATATAAACGATTACCTAGTGGTTTCTTACTCTGAAGTTGGACACATAGACTCTATCCCTTTGAAATGGAGTCCTGCTGCATCTTTTTGTTTCATTATTATCCCAGCTACTGGGATAGTAATAAGAGCTATCTATATAAAGTTCTGGCCTGTTTTTAAGTGATTTTGTGGCTAAAAATGAACTTTATCTGAGTGCTGAAATGTTTTGGCATAGGTGTTATGCGGAGTTCATATATTTTGAAATAGTGACTATGTATCCCTTCCAATAAGATATCCATTAAAACAGTGATGGATAGTAATCTATATACATACATATATAGATGGAGAAGAAGAGAGAATAGGCTCTAATTAAAGCATCAAATGATATAATTTGATTAGATTCGGAACATCTTTCACTTGCTTTCAAGCATCCAGGGCTCACATGCTAACAAAATAACAAACCACTTTTTTTTTTTTTTGAGATGGAGTCTGACTCTGTCGCCCAGGCTGGAGCGAAGTAGCGCTATCTCGGCTCACTGCAACATCCGCCTCCCGGGTTCAAGCGATTCTCCTGCCTCAGCCTCCCGAGTAGCTGGAATTACAGGCGCATGCCATCACGCCCGGCTAATTTTTGTATTTTTAGTAGAGACAGGGTTTCACCATGTTGTCCAGGCTGGTCTCGAACTCCTGAGCTCAGGCGATCCGCCTGCCTCGGCCTCCCGAAGTGCTGGGAATACAGGCGTGAGCCACCGCGCCCGGCCATAAATCACTTTTAATAATATTCTTTCGTACGAAGAGCATCGTGCAAAGCAATCTTCCATAACACCGCGTAAGCACAGGATGGCATTTCAGCTAGTGCCTAGCAAGCCCCTGGAGAAGCGACACGACATCCAATGGCCCACCAAAGGTGCTGCATCCCAGGCAAACGCCATTACAACCGACTACACAGGTCCCCAGAAAGGCCTTCGTTTACTCCTAACGTTTTGCTGGGATGCACTGACCCAGCATTCCGTCTCGCGACGAAAGCCCAGAAGACAAAGGAGCCCGCCTGGCGGGAAAGGAGGGGGTGTTTGGACGTCCCCGCGTGTTCCTAAACACCGGGCTCGGGGACCCGAAGAGCCCACCGCAGCCCCCTGGAGCGTACATATCCGGGGTCTCAAGCTTCAGAACCAGGCCCGGGAGACTCCCTGGAATTCTGCCTTCCGAATTTTCAAATCTTTTTCTTAAAGTGACACAGCCCCCAATCCGTCCTCCCCTCAAAGGGTTAACTTCAGGCCTCAACGACCCTAGACCCAAGCCGGACAATCCCTCTAATCCCTCTCTCCGGGAAAGAAACGGCCTCCTCCTAAGGACAAAGAACTACGGCCTGAGGGCCAGTTACTGCAGGCTGGTCAGGGCCGGCAGAGGCGGGCGCTGAGAACCCCGGGAGCCCAATGCCTGTGCCCAGGCGGGAGCGGGGCGGAGACGGGCGGGAAGGAGGCGGACCCTGGAGGGGACAGAGGCGGGGCTGGGCCGGGACCGAGGCCCGCTGAGGGGCAGCGAGGGGGCGTAGCCGGAGCTACGGCACCAAGGCTCCGCCCCCGCCCTTCCCGCCCCCTCGCTAGAGGAACGCAAGCAGGAGGAGGGGGAGTCGGAGGAGGCGGCGGCGGCGGCGCTGGAGCTCCTCCTGGGGACCAGCGACCCGGGGAGCTAGCACGTCGCTCCGCACCGCTCTTCCTCCACCCGCTGAACCGTCCCTTCTCGCCATGTCCCAGAGCAGGCACCGCGCCGAGGCCCCGCCGCTGGAGCGCGAGGACAGTGGGACCTTCAGGTCAGCGTGCGGGCAGTCGGGGCCCCAGGGCCGGGAGCGTTGGGCGGCGAGACCGGGGCGCGGGGAGCCGGCCCTCCAGAGGCATTCTGGGTAAAGCCCTGCCTGGCGCCCACGCCTCCGCGGCTGTGGGCGCTCGGCCCCGCCCTCTCGGTTGCGAGGGTTGGGGTCTGCGGCCGGGCCCCGCCCCTCTCGTGGCCCCAGGCGGCGCGCGGGGCGATGGAGGTGGCGCGCGGTCGCCGCGCCGGGGAAGAGATCGTCAGGTTTGTCCTGAGAGGCTGCGGCGCTGCTACTAGCCCTGTTCTGTTGAGACTGTCTCCTACCCGCATTCAAGTTCTCTCTCTAAAGACCTCGCTCACCCCGCCTGCCCCTGCGGGGTGACTGCCGCAGCGGGGCCGGAAGACAGGTGCGCCCCAGCCTCTCCTGCTCTGGCCCTGGCCTCCGGGGAACTCCGCGCCTCCCTCGTCACCGTCGGTGGCGGTCAAAACTGGCCTCTGTACGCTTCTGCTTCAGTCTCCCAATTTGGCATGCAAAGCACACCTTTTTCTGGTTTTTGCAGTTTGGGGAAGATGATAACAGCTAAGCCAGGGAAAACACCGATTCAGGTATTACACGAATACGGCATGAAGACCAAGAACATCCCAGTTTATGAATGTGAAAGATCTGATGTGCAAATACATGTGCCCACATTCACCTTCAGAGTAACCGTTGGTGACATAACCTGCACAGGTCTGTATACACAGTTAACCTGGATGACCGAGTGGGTTGGCAGTCAATACTTGGTGTTGCTTTTCAGTTCGGAAAAGTGCTCTTTTTGCCAGACAGCTGTGAGGAACAGGTTCTGAAACTGAGACCTCTCATCTCAGATCGTTAGGGCTTTTCAGCTTCATCTGATTCTCTTCCTAATTTTCTCTTCCCCAGATACCAAAGAAGCTCAGAAACTAAAAAGTTACCCAGCCATCCTGCACGACTCTTTTCATACCCCATGATCCTCCTAGGGTTCTTCTAAGAATTAAAGGGAAGCAGGAAGGGTTCTTGGAGCAATCATAGCTGGGTCCCTAGGTACTGTGAAGTTTCATAGATTATAGCAGATACCAGCAGGCATGACCCCAGAATTTTCTGCGCGTCTCTCCTCTCTTTATGGACTCATTTGGCCCTTTAGGTCCATTGTACCACTTTTGATTCTGTATCCAAACAAAATGAGGAAGGGGAGAAGGTCCTCATACATTATATTGCATAATAACTTCTAGTTTTTGAAACGTAACAGATATTTTGTATATTATCCACTTTTTAAACAAGAAGAAACAGGTTCAGAGAGATAAGTAACATGCCTGTAGCAATGAAGTCACATAGCAATGAAATTTTAAAGTTCATGCTTTCTTTTGGTCTGTGAGCTTGAGCAAATGATAACTAAAGTTGCTCATTTGTAAATGTGGACATTATTTTTCTTATGTATCTATTTAATTGCAAACACAAAACATTGGATGCTAAATTTAATTTGGAAGGATGCCAAGAAAAAAATTTAGTAGGAAGGCTCAAGTTCTGCCATCTGGTAAATCTGACGGCAGCATTTGTTTGTGTCCTTGGAAGTTTGGAGTCCTTTATTTTAATTGACGCCACTTTAAGAAAAGTTTAAAACTTTTTGTGTGAGGCAGTTAGATTGTAGGTGCTGGCCGGAAGGGTCCCCATGGGAACCATAGAGTCAACACTGCATTACTTACTTTAGCTAGTCTATTTCTAGATAATCAGGAAGAATTCAAGAAAAAGGAGGCTTTTTCCCTCTCGATGTGTTTTAGACCCCAAATTAACAACCTATGGCAACTGTTCTGCCTACGCCCTCTTCTCACACTACCATGGCTTCCTGTGCAAGCTTATCTGCCTCCATGGCTTCCTGTACTATCTAAAGGCTAATAATTCTGAAATGTCTGTCTACATCCCAAGCCCAGTTACAGAATAGTGTATCAGTCTCTGCTTGCTGAGCATCTTTGCTTGGATGACACAGAGGCCCCTCAAGCCTCTCATTGTCCCTAACTGAATCCATCTTTTCCCTCAAACCCATTCTTCCTGCATTCCCTTTCTCTGTAAAGGCTCCACAATCACCTAGTTCAGTAGACATGTGGGTTTTGTCTTCCTAACTACTTCCCCTCTCCCTCCCTCTTGTCCAGTCTGTTATTAAACTCCATCCGTTGGAGTTTAATAATCCACTAAATAGCCACTGAATCTGTCTGCTTCTCTCTCCTGGCCATTGCCACTGCCTAGGCGACCATCATCTCTCACTTGGATTGTAGCTGCATTCTTGTAGCTACATGTTTACCTTCTAGTCTTGTGATGTCCTTTTGTCACGTGACATCCAGTGTTCATTTTTTTTTTTTTTTTTGAGACGGTCTCATTCTGTCGGGGAGTACAGTGGCATGATCATAGCTCACTGCAGCCTCAATCTCCTGGACTGGAGCAATCCTCCTGCCTCAGCCCCCCGAGTAGCTGGGACTACAGGTGCACACCAGCATGCCCAGCTAATTTTTCTGATTTTTAATAGAGACAAGGTCTCACTGCATTGCCTAGGCTGGTCTTGAACTCTTGGCGTCAAACAATCTTCCCACCTCAGCCTCTTAAAGTGTTGGGATTACAGGCGTGAGCCACCTCACCCACCCTTAACAACCAGTATTCTTTCTAGCATTCATATGTCTTCCTCTTCTCAAAATCCATTCAGTGGCTTCCCTGTAACCCTCTGGATAAACACATGTTTTTTGTTTGTTTGTTTCCGAGACAGAGTTCCACTCTTACACCCAGGCTTGAATGAAGTGGCACAATCTCGGCTCACTGCAACCTCTGCCCCTTGGGTTCAAGCGATTCTCCTGGCTCAGCCTCCTGAATAGCTGGGATCACAGGTGCCTGCCACCACGCCCGGCTAATTTTTGTATTTGTAGTAGAGACGGGGTTTCGCCATGTTGGCCAGGCTAGTCTCGAACTCCTGACCTTAGGCGATCCACCCGCCTCAGCCTCCCAAAGGGCTAGGATTATAGGTGTGAGCCACTGAGCCCAGCACAATACCATGTTTCTTAACATGACTTACAGCCTTGCTTCTTACACTTTAAAAAAGCTCTTACACTGCCGGGCGCGGTGGCTCAAGCCTGTAATCCCAGCACTTTGGGAGGCCGAGACGGGCTGATCACGAGGTCAGGAGATCGAGACCATCCTGGCTAACCTGGTGAAACCCCGTCTCTACTGAAAAATACAAAAAAAAAAAAAAAAAAAAAAAAAAAAGCTCTTACACTTTGGCCAAAGCCAACTACTTGGGATTCTTGAGAACACTGTGCTGTATGTTGCCTTTGAGCCTTTGCAGGTGCTCTTTTTCTCTGCCTAGAATGCTCTTCCTACTCCCCCATCTCTCTTCACTTTATTAGCTGTTACTCATCATTTAGGTCTCCATTTAGTTATCTCTTCCTTCATGAAACCTTTCTGAATCCTTACAAAGAGTCGGAGAACCGCTGCTTTTATGTGCTCCCCTACAGCCTGCACTTAGGCTTGTTGTAACATATCCCATTCCATATTTCAGGTGCCTATTAACAGACAAAAATCCCACACCAGGCTGTTGGCTCTTGAGGGCAGGGCCCCTGTATGCTATATCCCTAATACCTCTGTTAGCAGATAAATATGTGGTTTGTGTATCTTCTCACACTTGAGGGCCACACTTAAAACTTATCCCATGAGGGTATGGGAGTTTGAACTTAAAAGGAAAAAGATTGAATTTATCATTTGCCATTGCGATTGCTTACTGAAATTAGACATCAGTCTTATCCCCGGTCCCAACTTAGCTACCCATGCAGAAGATACAGACTGTCCAGAAGATACATAACAAGCTGTCACCTTACTTCATAAAACACTTTCCTGTTGTACCCAACACATAATCATGACTGCTAAGCCTAGCAGAGCAGTTTGATACATTATAGGACAGGCTATTCGAATAAAATTATGCATATTTTGCTGTCAAACAATTCTGCTGTAAATGGTTCCTTTAAAAGAAACTTCTTGCTGCAGAAGAATTTCCCCTCCAGGAATGAAGGAAGAGTAAAATACTAAGCTGCATTTCTTCAGAGGTGTGACATGGTCTACTTTATTACCCTGTTATGTAATAAACATATATAATGTAGAAATAAGGATTTTTATGCAGGTATGCATAGAATTAAATATACAGAACTTTAAAAGTTATTTTTTGAAATATTTTTCACCTGGTGAGTATTTTATTAGTGTGTAACCACATGTAGTGTATATTTTTATTACCTAGTATGTGTATGTAAAATCTATAGTGACTTTTTTTGTGTTTTGAAAACATCTCTGTAAGCTGCACATTTTTGTAGGGGATAAAGACTTCTTTTTTTAAATCTTAATTCAGGTGAAGGTACAAGTAAGAAGCTGGCGAAACATAGAGCTGCAGAGGCTGCCATAAACATTTTGAAAGCCAATGCAAGTATTTGGTGAGCTAAATTTCTTTGTATTCAGCAGCTCAAAAATATCATGGCTGAGGTAAGATTAAAAATTTCAACATGCTTACAAAAGCAACAAAGTGAACAGTTGTTAGCATCCTGCCTCTCTAATTATATTTCCTTATGAAGACTTATCCATGGAAGAAAACTTTATTGAATCAAATCCAGCAGTTAGCTGTTAAATGAAGGCGCTCATGAATTAGGCTTTACTTTTTTTTTTTTTTAACATGGGGTGCAACAGTAGAAAATCAGTGCTTCTTGCAAATATTAATATTAACATTTTGTATTTAGACTTTGATTATTTATACATTGAAGACAAGAAAGTGTGAGATGGAGAAAGATCCACTAAAAGTACTCTTTTAGGAATTATAATTTTGAAGAAGCAGGCAGAGGTTTTCTTTTATTATATAATATATACCAAAAGAAGATAATGTTAAGTGGGATATTCTTGACATATCTTTCCAAAGTAAGATTTTTTACTACTCTAGGTGTTTCTGGATAGAATATTGGTCCTGGAGCATCTCACATATTATAGTAGTGTCCACTGGGTGTACTCTGGAGCTTGGCATACTTTCAAATTCTTCTTGTGCATGCACTCACATTAGCCTGAAGTACGATCTGGTGTAATCTGCTTATAGCCGACAGTAGAGACCCAGGGAATTTGGGATGGGTTTTTTGTTCCTAGTCATAGAAAGGCTTTTGGATTAGGGGTGTAGTTAGGTTCTCATGTAGTATTCCTCTCTTTTTGTAAATCATTCTAAACCGTTTGGGTAGTTAAGAACTAACCAGTGACACGGCAACCCTCTAGATAAGCAGCTGCCCAAGATAAGCCTTGCATTTCACAAGATGATGCTTCATTCTCTAGGGTCATGCATTATAATTGATCTATGCCAGGCTGGGCGGGGTGGCTCACGCTTGTAATCCCAGCACTTAGGGAGGCTGAGGTGGGTGGATCACTTGAGGCCAGGAGTTCAAGACCAGCCTGGCCAACATGGCCAAACCCGTCTCTACTAAAAATACAAAAATTAGCCAGGCATGGTGGCAGGTGCCTGTAATCCCAGCTACTTGGATGGCTGAGGCACAAGAATCGCTTGAACCTGGGAGGCAGAGATTGCAGTAAGCCGAGATTGCGCCACTGAACTCTAGCATGTGAAACCCAGTCTCAAAGAAAAGGCCAGGCGTGGTGTCTCACATCTGTAATCCTGGCACTTTGGAAGGCCAAGATGGGCAGATCACTTGAGTCAGGTGTTCGAGACCAGCCTGGCCAACATGGTGAAACTCCATCTCTACTAAAAATACAAAAAATTAACCAAGTGTGGTGGCATGCTCCTGTAATCCCAGCTACTTGGGAGGCTGAGACACAAGAATCCCTTGAACCCAGTAGGCAGAGGTTGCAGTGAGCTGAGATCGCACCATTGCACTCCAGCCTGGGCAACAGAGCAAGACTCTGTCTCCAAACAAACAAAAGACATGCCAAATGACATGGCAGGTATTGGGTTCTCCCCCACTGGTGATGGCCATGCTGTTTCTGTACAGCCTGAAGGTGAACCCAACCAGTAAGTACACTTGTAGAAATGAGGGGTATAGAGTGTCCTTTCTGCACCTGGGCACTTCACTTTGTCAGCAAAAAAAGCTAACAAACTTTACTATATTTGTGCTTCTTGACAGATAAAATGGGAATTACTAAGCTGTAATCAGGCCTAAAGTGGCCTGACTTAATACAGAGACTTTCTCACTTCTCCATCACAATTATTTGGGTAGCTTCGGCATGCAGCATTGTAAGTGAATACTCATATCTCATCAGCCTATGTAAAGCTTGAAGTTCTCGCAGTTGGAGAAAAAGAAAAAAAAAAAACCTTGAGGAAGTGGCAATAACTAAACCTCACTTGTCATGGAAAAATGACTCCAGTTGCCTAGGTGGTAGTAACCTTGAAATGCCGCTTATTCAATTTTAAGCACTGACCTGCCAAGTAACTAGTAATTCCCAACTCCCTAGAAGAGGTTCTCTTTTTCCCTAATCATAATCCCCACATGCTAAAACCAAATTCATCTAAGCCATCTATTTTATGCAGGATACATGTAAATCTTAGAGGATTATCCCAGCACTGAGCAGATGATAGATCAAACAGATCTCTCTTCATAGTTCTCTGGATGAAAAAACAATGTTTATAAATAATCTGTATTGTTCACATTGCCAGGTTCAATTTTCTGGATCATTGTTACTCTTCTATTTTTTGCATAGTTGTAACAGAGTATTCTTTAAATATTTTTTTATGACATGCCTATTACGTACAAAACGCCACAAAGCTTATGTAGGTAAGTGATACATAGGCCCTACCTCAAGGAGCTTATAGTCTGAATAGGGGAGAGGTATGGTGAAGGATGGACAAATTATATGTATTTGTAAGAGTATATAATTTATGGTAAAACAATTTCCTCAAGAAAGGATTAAACTGTGTGTTATAATGTTTCAAAGAAGGGAGAGATTATAAACCACTGGGGTAAAAGGATAGGCTTCTTGGAGAAAGTGTCATTTGAGATATATCTTGGATGACAGATCAGATTCCCATAGAAGAGGCCTGAGAAAAGGGCATTCCATGTAGAAGGAATGACCAGAGCAAAGACATAGAGAGTTAATTAGAAAATGCTTGTCATTTATTTCATAATTTGGGGGAAATTATTTTGTTTTATAACACTTTTTAAAAATATTTAGCTTTGCAGTTCCTGATCCCTTAATGCCTGACCCTTCCAAGCAACCAAAGAACCAGCTTAATCCTATTGGTTCATTACAGGTAAGTTGTACAGTTCTTTGCCTACTGATGAAATATATAATAAGTTTGTAATATCAGAGGGGCTAACACAAGGAATTAATATTTTAAAGACAAGATAGTGATATATTTTGTTTTCCAACTTACGATCATTAGATTTATAGAGCTAACTTGAAATTATTCCATATACAGTATTTGCCTTTGGCTTATACAATTCTCATTTAAGATCAATAGGCCCTCAGTGCACATGGGTAGAGTGTTTTATACTTTAAGAATAGTTCTTGCTACTCTTGTGACAAATCTCTTTCTACTTCTGTTGAGACAGAAGACTTTATAAAGAGCCTAAATCAAATCAGTGAACCTAACTCAAGAAAAGGAGTCTGCTTATTTGCTTATTCTACCGAAAAAAAAAAATTTATATCTACACACACTCACATATGCACACATATTCAGCTTTGAATTTCTATATGCAGAATATCCTTGCAGACTATTCATGTGCTCTGTTAGGCCATTCCCCTCCCCATTATTCAGCCAGTCCTTTGGTCTCTTTTTCCAGCACTATGAGCTTTTCTATAGTTTTCTTCACCTTCTGTCCCCCACCTCATCCAAGTCTGTTGTTTGCTGTCCCTACTCATGTGTTCTTGGCCAGCTGTGGGTTTGGAAGTCTATAGCTAGGGGGGGAGGGACTTTAGGAACTGATGGCAGTGAAACCTGTAGATGGTCTCCTCTGGTGTTCCCAAAGAGGGCGGTGGTAGCCTGTTTTTCTAATTGAAGTCTCATACCAGCTCACTATGGTTTAATTCAAGAACACCATTCATAGCAGAAAACTGATTCAGTTTTGGTATTGGGATATAAAGATACAAAATGCAGGAATGTCTCTGAGAAATAGAGGGTCTTCCCTCTTTTTTCCGTTGCAGAAAATCACTATTTTTTTCAAACATATACATAGAAATGGGATCAAAATTAAGAAAATACTTATGTGATTGAGCCATTGCATAAAATTACTATTAAAGCCTCATCTTGATTTTATAGGAATTGGCTATTCATCATGGCTGGAGACTTCCTGAATATACCCTTTCCCAGGAGGGAGGACCTGCTCATAAGAGAGAATATACCACAATTTGCAGGCTAGAGTCATTTATGGAAACTGGTACTTATTTCTTACAATTAAAGGCATTTGAAATATTTTCAGATGATGAATGACTATAGAAATTTCTGTCATAATGTTTTCCAGTATTTCTATGCAGAAAAGTTGATACACTCCTCTTTTATAGTCTCTGACTTTCTGAGGCTGAACTTAAGTATAAATATTTGGCTTAAGATACTTAGTCTTAATTTGATATTTTTAAAAATCAGAGATTATTAATAGAAACTATTGGCTCTGTACTTTAAACAGTCTTCATTGATAAATTAGTGACTTAAAAAAAACTCATTTTGGAGACAAAGCTATAGCACATCTCTTGGATTTTATTTAACAGCTATTCTATCTAGAAAATAGGACTAGAGGAAGATTACCCTTGAAAACGATATGATTAATAAGAGACTAGATGGAAAATAATTGCAGTGAGATAAAAATGAAAATTATCTTTCTTAATTGTAGCAACTCCTATGTTATAAAGGATATAAACTGTAAGAAACACTGTCACTTTAGAAAGTACTAGTGAGAATTCCTGTTAACTTCTCTGGCATGTTTTTGTCATTTTTTAAAGTGGCTTAAAATGGGATTTTACCTTAACTAGATAATAGTTTCAAGTAATAAGAAACTGTGTGCCTTTGGGAGGTAGTGTGGGCTCTTACAGAAAGCACCAGGTCAAAAGCAAGAACCTCAACTTCCATTTTTGATGCAGTCCTTGATTTGCAAAGTTAAGCAAATTACTTAATCTCTCTGGACCTCAGTTTTTTAATCTATAAAACAAAAACATGGAGATAGATATTTGTGGTATCTTTCAACTCCAGCATCCCCTGTGCCTTTCTTATTCCTGTTTAAAGGAATTCCATATAATTGTCAGTTTAGAGAAGATCACAAGCAGGAAATAGACATTGAGAGAGAGGAGTTATAATTCAGATGTATTTTAATAAATATGAATAATTGGTCAGAATTAAACCAAATGTGGTTCAGTAATGCTAGACATAGGAAAATACAATTATTATAGAAAAACAGAAAGCATAACTATTAAAAACTTAAAACAAATGCCTTCAAAAGTGTAAGAATTAGTAACTATACAGGCCAGGCACAGTGGCTCACCTATAATCCCAGCCCTTTGGGAGGCTGAGGTGGGCCGATCGTCTGAGGTCAGGAGTTCGAGACCAGCCTGGCCAACATGGCAGAACCCTGTCTGTGCTAAATATAAAAAATTAGCCAGGTGTGGTGGCAGGCACCTGTAATCCCAGCTACTTGGAGGGGCTGAAGCAGGAGAATTGCTTGAACCCAGGAGGCGGAGGTTGCAGTGAGCCAAGATTGCACCACTGCACTTCAGCCTGGGCGACAGAGCAAGACTCCATCTCAAAAAAAAAAAAAAAAAAGAATTAATAGCTATACAAAAGAAATAACACAACAAACAAAGATACCAGGTCAGTAAGAACATAGTCTAGCATATAATAAAAACCATGAGGTTCTCTGATTAAATACAATACTTTATACAGTTTGATCATCCTCTGTGGACACTAATTTCTTTTCTAAATCTACCATTTCTTTTTCTTTGTTCAGGAAAGGGGGCATCAAAAAAGCAAGCCAAAAGGAATGCTGCTGAGAAATTTCTTGCCAAATTTAGTAATATTTCTCCAGAGAACCACATTTCTTTAGTGAGTAATGTTGACAGCTATGATGTTAATGTCATTAAGCATTTCTTGCTGTAGGAAACTTTCCTTGATTTCTTATTGTATGGCTACTTTAGAGTTGTGATTTTTAGAAATCTCTTCATTATTCAGTTATACACTACCCCATTTTTAGCTGCTTCCTGTTTGTGAGTCAGGATCACAAAGGCAATTAGGTAAGAGAGCTTGGGAGACACAGTCAAATTCAGAATAATAGGATGGGATGTAAAGATAATAGGCCAGTAGTACCATTTTTGCCTTCAAAGTGACAGCGCATTTCCATCCCTTTGTTCATTCATTCACTCAGCAAACATTTAGTGAGCTCATACTATGTGCTAATTGTTGCGTTGGGTACTGGGTTGCAGTGGATAAGCAGTCCCTGCCTCTAAGGAGTTTATAGACTACTGAAAGAGAGGAAGGAACTCTATAGACGAGTCCTTACAGAGTGTGATGTGGGAATACAGAAGAAAGCATCCAACCAAAACAGGTTTGGAGACAGATTCCAGGAAGAAGTAATGTCTAAGCCAAGACCTGTAGGTCTAGAATGGGGGAAAGGAATTCCAGAAAGAAGAAAAAGCGTGTGCAAAGGCCAGGAGTGAAACATCGTATGTGGTCTAGGAGCCCTAAGTGATTTGTTGTGTGTAGAGCATAGTGTTGGAGGAAGGGAGTCTCAATGAAGCCAGCAAAGTAAGGAGGGATTAAATCTTAAAGGGACCCCTATATAAAGAAAGTGAACTTTATCCCAAGGGTAGTACAAAGTCATTAAAGAATTTTAATCTGGGAAGGACAGGATCTAGTCTAAACATTAGAAGGAAATCACTTGGCTGCATTATGGTGAGTGAGTGAAATTAGGATCAAAGAGACCTGCAAGAGTGCTGTTATAGAAGACACATGAGACATGACAGCTTGAACTAAGGTAGTGGCTGGGAAATGGAGAGAGATGGGTAGATTTTAAAGTTATTTAGAAAACGGAGGTAAAGTGGCATGGTAATTGATTGGATGTAGGAAGCAAGGGAAAGGGAGGAAATTACTATTTTAAGCTTGGCAATAGCAAGAGGGGAGCAGATAATGAACTAAATGTATTGAATTTGAAGTGCTTGTAGAATAGCTTATGGAATAGCTAAGTGAATGTATCGAGTAGCTGAACAAATAAATACAGAGCTTAAGACATTGAGACCTACACACGATATATAACTTCAGATTCTGATATTCATAGATAGGTGTTGTCATGTAATACATTATCTGAGAGTAGTGTATTAGGTGGGAAATAAAAAAGTACAACTATAGCAACTTCTTCACTGAGCTTATGATAAAATAAGGCCTCATTCTTTAGAAAAAAAATCAAAGACTATATACAAATGAGTAATATAATTTGATTCTACTTTTTTAATAGAAAAATTAACACCGCATTTACTGCTTTTGGAATTTGGATCAACAATATCACCAAAATTACAAAGCACAGATAGGTTTACAGGTGAAATTGGTCAAATCTTCAAAGAAGAGATCATTTCCAATGCTATTTAAACTCTTTTCAGGCAATGTATAGATAACATAAAGGAAACTTTTAAATTTATTCTCCAAAACCAACATGATACAAACACCAAAACCTGACAATAGTAAGTTCAACAGAAAAAAAAATTATAGATCAATATGCCTTATGGTAAAATGGTAAAACCTTTGTAAAATGTTCAGTTCAACATTAAAATAATAATAAAACATTGACAAGTAGGGTTTATTCAACTAATGCAAGACTATTTCAAGGTTAGTAAGTTGGTTACTTTAACCACATTAATGTGTTAAAGAGTAATATATAATCCTCTCAATGGATGACAAAAATTTTTGATAAAACTCAGCAATCATTACTGATAAAAACTTTGAAAAAAACGAAAATCATGGTTAAATATTTACACATTGTACTCATTCCCATTAATATCAGAAATAAGGATGCCCACCAACACCACTTTTATTTAACTTTGTTCTAGAAGTACCTACCAATTAAAAACAAATTAGACAAGAGAAAACAGGAAGAAGTTGGAAATAAGAGGAGATAAAATGGTTACTAACTGCAAATGATACGATTGTATCCCTTTAAAACCCTAAAGAAAAACTACTAGAAATAATAAGAGAATTCATCAAGGTAACTGATTATGAAATTAATATACAAAATCAATAGCTTTTCCATATTACTCAGAGTTATGTAGGTAACAACTAGAATAATTAAAAATAAAAAGCTAAAAATTATTGTATCTGGGAAGGGGACTGAAGGTGGAGAAGGGGCAAGGCAGAGGTTGTTGCTTTTATACTTCTGTACTATTTGATTTTTTGCTGTATGTGTATATCCACTTTGACAAAACTTACGAAGCTTGGTAACATTGGACATTTTATAGAAAAATAGAAAATCTATCCTATTCTGAAAAAATATACTAGAAAAAAGTCAATAGTTTGCTTTACAAATAATAACTAGAATATAGAAGATCTCAATTTAAATTGTAGAAACAGGGATAGGATATCTGAAAATAAACTTAAAAAGAAATGCGCAGGACCATGTGAGGAAAACTCTACTAAAGAATAGAGCAGAAAATATTGTAAATATATTTAACTGTAATGTGGTCTCACTCAAAACCTACCAGCGTTCATTTTGGACCTTCATACACCTTTATTGAGGTTTATCTGGAAAAAAACCCTCAAGAATAACCAAGAAAACTGAAAAGGAAGGGTTGGGAGAGCAAGAGTGTGCTGCTTTACCAGAGAACAAAACATACTGTAAAACTGTACTTGTCAGACAAGGTACTGGGCCAGGAATAGTCAGAGGAACAAACAGAGAATCCAGGTGTAGATGCTAATCCACATAGGACCATAGTATATGGCAACAGTGAGATTTCAGATCAGTGGGTGAGAGGATGGATTATTCAATAATGATGTAGAAACGGTTTACATCCACTTTTAGGTGGGGGCTGTATATATATTTGTTTATGAGTATGACATCTACTTAGGATGCTTCCTTATTCCTTACACCAAAATAAATTTCAGATGGATCAAAGATTTGAACATAAAAATTTAAAACAGTATAAGTATTAGGAAACATGGAAGAGTTTTTCTTTTTAAAAATCTTAGCATGGGGAAAGCATTTTAACTTAAAACCTAGATGGTTAAAAGATTAATAAATTTGGCAACATAAAACCTACTGCACAGCAAAAAATCTGTAAATCAAGAGAATAAAAACAAAGTGGGAAGAAATTATTTTCAACATATAACTATAAAGGAACTGTTTTCAGTACCAACTTTAAAGCTCTTTTATACACATCTGCACACAGCAGCACATGTCTGTAGTCCCAGCTACTGGGGAGGCTAAGGTGGGAGGATTGCTAGAGCCCAAGAGTTTGAGAGTTAAGCCACATAGCAAGACCCTAACTCTTAAAAACTAGAAAATTTAAAAAGCTCTTATGCATCAGTTAAAAAGACAACCCAGCCGGGCGCGGTGGCTCACGCCTGTAATCCCAGCACTTTGGGAAGCTAAGGCGGGTGGATCACAAGGTCAGGAGATCGAGACCATCCTGGCTAATATGGTGAAACCCCGTCTCTACCAAAAATACAAAAAATTAGCCGGGCGTGGTGGTGGGTGCCTGTAGTCCCAGCTACTCCAGAGGCTGAGGCAGGAGAATGGCATGAATCCGGGAGGCGGAGTTTGCAGTGAGCCGAATCGCACCACTGCACTGCAGCCTGGGCAACAGAGCGAGACTCCGTCTCACCAAAAAAAAAAAAAAAAAGACAACCCAGTAGAAGAAATGCAAACGATTAAGGAAAAAAAGAAAAGAAAAAATATTCAACTTTATTCATGCAAGATAAAATATTTTCACCTTTTAGATTGGCAAAAACTACAAAATTTGATAATAGCTGGTATTAGTGAGGGTATGAGAAAACAAGCCCCCTCCAAGACAGTTGGTAGGAGTATAAATTGGTTCAGAAATCAGTTTGGAAGTGTTTATCAAAATTAAAAGTTTACATGTTCTTTGACTTAGCAGTTCCACTTCTAGAAATAATTCTACAAAGAAACTCATTCAAGTGCAAAAGAGTGTTTATTGCTAGTAAAAGCAAGAAGCCAGAAACAACCTAAAGCTCACAGTTGGAGATTCATAAGGTAAATACAGTGCATATATGTGCACTGATAAAAGAAAAATGAACAAGATGTAGAGGAGTAAGTTATCACTTGCTTTAAAAGATTGTGTGTGCTTGCATATGCATAGAACATTTATGGGAAGATACTGAAAAATGTTTAACAGTACGTCTAAGAAATAGAACAGAGGTCTTCAGGGAATGGGTGGTAAGGAAGAGAGACTGTACTCTTCATTATATATTTGTTCTTAGTGCATGTATGTATTTTTTTAACCATGTAAATAGTGTTTTTTAATTTTTTTTTAAACAGTATTTTAAAGTTGCTATAATGTAAATTTTTATTTGGTAAATCTAACAAATTACTTAATTCCATATCATGCCATCTCTAAAATCTTTTGGAAATTGCCTCCTGTCTGTCATGCTCATTAATAAAATAAGATTAAGAGTAGTAACCCTACTTACTTCAGAAAGTAGTTGTTTTTATTTTATGGCATATGAAAGCAATTTGAGAACCATAAACTAATATGGAAATATGAGGCATTCTAAGGACAGAGATGAAAATGCAAGGATATAGGGGAGAATAAAGGAAAGAGGAAAAGCAGAAAGAAAAAGGAAAAAGTACTCAGTTGGGTTCTGGGAAAGAAGTCTAAGAACTTTTTGACATCCTGTCATTTATTTGACTGACTTGTTCCTCAAACCCAACTTGCACATTTCATGTTTTTTTATAGATTTTTTTCCTGTTTTATAGCTGTCAGTTATAGTGATTGGAATACCAAAGATATGAAAATTGTTTTATATTTTAATCTGCAAATTGCTCCATTAGGCAGATTTAATTATTTATGGATTTATGGATACGGTGCTCCCAAATATCTTGTACCTCTTAATGTGACCATCAGAAAACTCGACTGAGAAACATTTGTACTATACAAAATACAAAATACTTTCAGTATATTATTGCAAGTGCTTCTTAAAAACATATTTTGTAGTACTTGTTAAATGTGTACTTTTTAATGTCTTGTTTAAATTGGAAAATTAACCAAATGTTATCCATTTAAACATGCTTTATAACATATTAAATGTGAGTGCTTAATAAGTACTTTTAATTATACTGGTACTGGTGTTGGAACCCAGTACTAGTCAAGAGTCTAAATCTTCATCTCTGTTTTTCAGACAAATGTAGTAGGACATTCTTTAGGATGTACTTGGCATTCCTTGAGGAATTCTCCTGGTGAAAAGATCAACTTACTGAAAAGAAGCCTCCTTAGTATTCCAAATACAGATTACATCCAGCTGCTTAGTGAAATTGCCAAGGAACAAGGTTTTAATATAACATATTTGGATATAGGTATGATTTTTTTTTCTTTGGCTTTCCCAAGACATGTTTATTTACAAATGTGTATGAGGAATGAAAATTTCTATTATAATTTATTTTATTGATCAGGGATTCTAAGTGTATATAATTACTAGACCAGTAATATATATAATTGATATGTCCCATTCTTATACAAAAACAACAATAGCAAAGATAGAGTTTTACTATGTGCCAGGCATTGTTCTAAGATTACATGTATCTACTTACTGAATCCTCAGACTAACTCTATGAAGCAAATTCTGTTATCCTTATTTATAAGTGAAGAAACAAAGGCACAGAAAGGTTGAGAAACTTGCCCAAGATCACATAACTAGTCAGTGGTAGAGCAAGATTTGGGGAAGAGTTCCAGAAGATACCCTGGCTGTTAAACTAGCCCTGCTGGGCGGCTGGGCAAATGAAAAGGCACCTACATTTCTAGCACAAGTACCAAGTTTGTGGCGCCCAGACCCTTTCTCTCTACTTTGTCACTGTATGCTGATTCTGGGAGGTAAATGGAAACAAGTCAGTTTATAGTTTTATCCTTTCCCAGCCATCATCATCTGTATTTTCTCTAGCCCTTAATCATTTGGACAGACAAATATGGACAGATGGGAAAGCAAGTCAGTATGGATTTTCTTTTAATTCAATTTATAAAGCTAATTAGTTGTGTGTGTTTGGTGTCTTGATTTTGTTCTTTTTTTTTTTTTTTTTTTTTTGAGACAGAGTCTTGTTTCTGTTGCCCAGGCTGGAGTACAGTGGCACAATCTCAACTCACTGCAACCTCTGCCTCCCAGGTTCAAGCGATCCTCCTGCTTCAATCTCCCAAGAAGCTGGGATTACAGGCACCCACCACCACGCCTGGCTAATTTTTTTTTTTTCCCTGAGATGCAGTCTTGATCTGTTGCCCAGGCTGGAGTGCAGTGGCGTGATCTCAGCTCACTATAACCTCTGCCTCCCAGGTTCAAGCAATTCTCCTGCCTCAGCCTCCCAAGTAGCTAGGACTACAGGTGTGTGCCACCATGCCCAGCTAATTTTTGCATTTTTAGAAGAGACGGGGTTTCACCATGTTGGCCAGGCTGGTCTCAAACTCCTGACTTCATGATCCACCCACCTTGGCCTCCCAAAGTTTTTTTTAGTAGAGATGGGAGTTTCACCATGTTGGCCAAGCTGGTCTCAAACTCCTGACTTCATGTCCACCCACCTTGGCCTCCCAAAGTTTTTTTTAGTAGAGATGGGAGTTTCACCATGTTGGCCAAGCTGGTCTCAAACTCCTGACCTCAAGTGATCTACCCACCTCGGCCTCCCAAAGTGCTAGGATTACAGGTGAGCCACCGTGTGTGGCCAAAGTGACTTGATTTAACGTGTGAGAAATTTTATATCCCTATCCAACCACAGATGTGGGGACCTTGCTTGTCAGGGTCCCCTGACCCTGGGAAAGTAGGGCACTTAGGGGCTCAAAGAACTTCTGATATTCTCTGCTATTTTGGGATTGAAGGACGGGTCAAGTGCATTGTCTTAGTAAACCAATAATGATGCAGAACCTGAGAAGTCAGTGCAGACAGATGGTTAGAGAAGGTGGCTGATGAAAAATTAACCGGGTGTGGTGGCACATGCCTGTAGTCCAGGCTACTAGGGAGGCTGAGGTGGGGACAATGACTTGAGCCCCTGAGATTGAGGCAGCAGTGAGCCATGATCATGCAGCTGCTTTCCAGCCTGGGTGACAGAGTGAGACTTGTCTCAAAAGAAAAGAGGCCAGAGGCCGGGTGCGGTGGCTCATGCCTGTAATCCCGGCACTTTGGGAGGCCAAGGCAGGCGGATCACCTGAGGTCAGGAGTTTGAGACCAGTCTGACCAACATGGTGAAACCCCATCTCTACTAAAAATACAAAAATTAGCCAGGCATGGTGGCATGCACCTATAATCCCAGCTACTCAGGAGGCCCAGGTGGTGGGAGAATCACTTGAACCTGGGAGGCGGAGGTTGCAGTGAACCAAGATTGCACCACTGCACTCCAGCCTGGGTGATAGAGCAAGACTCTGTCTCAAAAAAAAAAAAAAGAAAAGAAAAGAAAAGGTGGCTGATGAGAGACCATTCATCCAATAAATATTAGTGTCTACAGTTTGTTGAGGGTTTAGAATACAGAGATGAATGACCCATGTCATGAATAGAACTATGGAGGATACAGAATCTGGGGGAAAAAAGGAAACCTGAAATAAATTTTAGATTATAAATTAATGATGCCTCTGAAACATTTCTTCCCAGTTTTAAGAACTAAATAGTTCTTGTAGATATGGAAAGCAGTCTAAAAACCACAGTCTGTTAATTTGGCTAGTTTCTATGCAGCTACCTTCAAAAGAACCTAGATATTCTCCAAAGGAGATATACAAATGGGCTGGGCACAGTGGCTCACACCTGTAATCCCACCCCTTTGGGAGACTGAGGCATGACAATCGCTGGAACCCAGGAGTTTGAGACCAGCCTGGGCAATATAGTGAGACCCTGTCTCAAAATTTTAAAATTAAAAAAGAAAAATGACCAAATGACCAAAAAATACATGAAAAGATGCTCAATATCATTAGTTAATAGAGAATGCAATCAAAACCATGATAAGGTACCACTTCAAATCCACTAGAATGGCTATCATTAAGGAAATGGAAAATAGTAAGTGTTGGTGACAATGTAGAGAAATTGGAACCTTATAAGTTGCTGGTGGGAATATAAAACAGTTCAGCCTCTGTAGAATAAGCTTCTCGGTTCCTCAAGTGAATTGCCATATGACCCAGCAACTCCACTCCTAGGAGTATAAATCAAAAACTGGTATTTAAACAAATGCCTATACACACAGATCCCTGTATATTCATAGCAGCACTAGTCACAAAAGCCAAAAGGTAGAAACAGCCCAAAACATCCATCAATAAATAAGTGGATAAACAAATTGTGGACTGTCCTTCCAATGAAATATTATTCAACTGTAAAAAGAAATGAAGTTCTGATATATGCTACAACATGGATGAGCCTCAAGCAGGGGTTGGAGGGTCAGGAGAAAAGAACCTAGATACTAGAACTAGAAAGCCTCTTCACTCATTAAATAATCCCATTGTATCTGGATATTTTCCACTAAATAGAATATCAAAAATAACATTTTTATTATGCCCACTTTAAGTTATACCGCACATGTTTGTTTCTTCCTCTTTGCCCTCATTTCAGCCATCTTTAGTAAGAATGACTCATCAGTTGATGGGAAGAACATTTGTTTCCTGGGTCAGGTATTGTTTTTAAAACACCATGACCCATTTACAGTATAAATAAAGAACTAGACTCTGCACAGACTTAAAACCTAAGAATATGAACGGACAACTCCATGAATACATACAATTATTATGTATCAATTTTAAAAAAATTTTAATAGAAGACACAAGGGAGGTTTTGCCTTGATCCAAGTTATTCCTGGTTCAGATGCCTCCTGAAAATGACTTCCTAGTGGAAAATACAATCTCTCCAGTCCTTTAACAAATGGTTCTTTCCCTTTTGAGAAAGTTACTTAATGGTTCAGTAATTTCCAAATAGTGTTCAACTAACCATATTAGAATTGCCTTGGGAACTTTTTTTTTTAATGTAGGAATCAGCCACCCCCAACCATATATTTCTGATTGAGTGAGCTAGAGTGCAGCCTACATATCTGTATGTCTTTAAAGCTGTCAGATCATTATGAAGTGTAATGTGTTTGAAAACTGCTACAGCTGAGCAGTTGTGGTTTCTGTTTGTACAAGCAAAACAAAGATTGCGAGTGGTGTAGTATACTATGGATGCTTAAAAAGAAAGACAGTAATAAGAATTGTATTGTTTTTACAAATGATCCACTTTATACATATTGGACATTAATCGTCATCCTTGAATGTGTCATTACAGATGAACTGAGCGCCAATGGACAGTATCAATGTCTTGCTGAACTGTCCACCAGCCCCATCACGGTCTGTCATGGCTCCGGTATCTCCTGTGGCAATGCACAAAGTGATGCAGCTCACAATGCTTTGCAGTATTTAAAGATAATAGCAGAAAGAAAGTAAATTTGGAGCAACTTAACAAATCTTTCAGTAGCACATAAAAAGTTCCCCTTTGGCCCCTTCCCAAGTAAAA
The DNA here is from genome assembly GCF_043159975.1 of Macaca nemestrina. Taxonomy (NCBI): domain Eukaryota; kingdom Metazoa; phylum Chordata; class Mammalia; order Primates; family Cercopithecidae; genus Macaca; species Macaca nemestrina. The sequence continues at coordinate 76,375,676 of NC_092135.1, read as the reverse complement.
CTTTTACCATAGTGTTTGAGTTTATGTCTTGTTTCTAAATCTCTTCATAGAGTCCATCAATACTCCAGATTTAATTATCTCCTCGTGGTTGTTATTAAGCTCTTTTTAATGGCTTCAACTTTGTATCGGTATATTGTATTTATAAACTTTGTACCACAAGACAGAGTGTAGCACCCATTTTACAGTGCCATGCACATCGGAGAAAGAAATTGCATGTTTGTTGTTGATGATGAAATAAAAATGCTAGCAACAGTCTTTCTTACTGGTGCTTAAGCTCTTTGCACAAAGCTTTATAAAGGGAATTCAAAGGAAGCCCTTTTGAATTAGAGTCTTGAGGGACAGCACTAACAGGCCTTTATTAAGTATGATTGTTAAATTTCAGGGAACATGATTGGTCTGCTCTGTATTTGAATTCATGTAACAAAGAACTGTTATGATGGGATTCTGCTCATTTTATTAAAAAGCTACTGACTTGACTGTCGTCCTGTTCTTGTTAGCCATTGTGAATATTTTAATGTTGATAATTCTGTTATTTACATATCTCTAATTTACTTTGAAATTCAAAGGTGAAAATAAAAAATGATGGCCTAAGCAAAATTTACAAACATACATGTAATGGGTTACTTCCTTACTTTCTCTAAGCGTTTGCAACCTTTTATTTTTCTTTGACATAACCATACACAGGTGAATTACTAGTTTAAAAAGCATTTGACCACGCACGGTGGCTCAGGCCTATAATCCCAACTCTTTGGGAGGCCAAAGTGGGAGGATCCATTCAGGCCAAAAGTTCGAGACCAGCCTGGGCAACATAGTGAGTCCCCATCTCTACCACAAAAAGAGGAAAAAGAAAATCAATCGGGTGTGGTGGCACACTTTTAGTCCCAGCTACTCAGGAGGCTGAGGTGGGAGTATTGCTTGGGCCCAGAAGATCAAAGCTGCAGTGAGCCAGGATCACACCACTGCACTCCAGCCTGGGTGACCGAGTGAGACCCTGTCTCAAAAAAAAAAAAGCGTTAGAATTACCCAAAAACCGGCCAGGCGCGGTGGCTCAAGCCTGTAATCCCAGCACTTTGGGAGGCTGAGATGGGCGGATCACGAGGTCAGAAGATCGAGACCATCCTGGCTAACACGGTGAAACCCCATCTCTACTAAAAACACAAAAAATGAGCCGGGCGTGGTGGCGGGCGCCTGTAGTCCCAGCTACTCGGGAGGCTGAGGCAGGAGAATGGCGTGAACCCGGGAGGCGGAGCTTGCAGTGAGCTGAGATCCGGCCACTGCACTCCAGCCTGGGCGACAGAGCGAGACTCCGTCTCAAAAAAAAAAAAAAAAAAAAAAAAAAAAAAAAAAAATTACCCAAAAACCCTTCCCAGTTTATTCAGTTCAGTTGCAAGAATGTTCCAAAGTGATGAGTGATGAAAAGGTTAGGAAATAAGTCTAATGAACAGATTTTAACCTTTAGTGTTTCCATATATCATCTTGTAACATCTCAAGTCTTCCATCTGTCAGCGCCGGCTTGTGCTAGCTTTCTAAGTTAGGTAGAGGTCTCAGCTCTGTGTTTGGAGCTCAGGGAAAGCTTCATAGAGGTAGGTCTTTATGAATGAAGGTAGGTCTCATGTATTCATACCGAAGTAAGTATGTAGCAGGTCTTTTTGTCTGGAAAAAAATATCTGGAATTCTTTGAGAACAAACTATAAAATAAAGGAAAACCAGTACATGTAACTTACCTTCAATTCTAAAGAGCACTTACCATAGGTCCATATTCTAAGTTCCATTTGTTAAACCATAGAAACAGGTGCTTTTTTTGGCAAGGTAAGGAATAGACTTAAAAAACTGGAAAAAAAGCTGGGCATAATAGGATCTTGTGACTCTTTAAAGATTGAACTAAGGTTTTAGTAAATGGTCTTGGATATGGGGGAGGCACAATGAACTCTCTGAGATGACATTAGACTTTTGCATACTGAAATCCTGACTTGGATAAATTGGGGGAAAGTTTCATAAGGCTGATGAAAAGGATAATATCACTTGGTTGTAGACAGTCCATATGTATTGATAAAATGAGGTCTGAGGATAAGGTGCCCAGAAGATAAAATTGCTGCTGCCTCTGCTTTCCCTGCTTCTGGCTCTGGAGGAAAGTGCATTCTTACACTGTTCAAATGTCGCCTCTCAGATTATCCAGATTTTCTAGAGTTAGGGATTTTCTTGGACCATCAGGTGTATCCTTTAACACCATTTTGGTTAGCCCTCTGCTAAGGCTCTTAACCAATCTAATTAGTCAAACTTGTTAAATATAGGTTAATTTCCCAAATAGGCTCAACAGGTAATTGTGTCATAGTCATCTTCATAGTGTCAGTTCTAACACATAAGAGCATCCATTAAGTGATAAGTGACTTTAAAAGATGAGGATGGCAATAATACAATATGATGGTAATACTAATTCAATAAGTTATTGAGCACTAATGTGCCCAGCACTACAGCAGCCTCTGGGAATGTGTTGGCCCATATTGTGTTATTTGATGAAGAGCCACTCCCCTGATCTCAGGGTGTGCTGTGATATTCCACGCAGGTTCCCCTTCCCTACAGAGGATTTTGTTTCCTCACCTTGGCAGTGTGCACCCAACAGCCCTCAACTGTCAGTAGAATTGCCCTCTAACTGAAGAAAGCCACCTCATCTAAAGTCACACTTCCTTCTTGGGCCAGGCTGCATGCAAAGACTAGTCCCATTGCCCCATATTAGGACAATCTGAAAGACCATCCTAGCTTCAGAGTTCCCCTTACTGTCAGCTAAAGCTGCCTTTGAGATTGCATCATAGTCCATATTCTTTCTCCACCCAGTGGAGCTTCCTTTCTTTCCACAGGTGGCAATCCTTAATAAATCTCCTACCCACTTATCTTCATCTGAGCATCTGTGATCTTGGTACCAGAAGGGTTGCAGGAAAATAGGTGCTCCTGGGCTTTTGGAGCCATTTATCTTGCCTTTTCACTTACAGGATGAGATTCTCCTCACTGGGGTAGGGAGAAGTTAACTACTAGCACACCCTGATAGTGCAGTTGTTAAAACTTTCACTAGTGGTGAACTAAGATGGCACGTCAACTTAAGGAAATGCACTGGCAGGCACAAAGATCAGGTGGGAAACAGTGCGGATAGTGGAACTGATGAGTTATTACTGAGCTAGACCGATACCTTGGAAAAAGATAACAAAAGAATGAGAATGGGCCAGGCATAGTGGCTCACACTTGTAATCCCAGCACTTTGGGAGGCTGAGGCAGGAGGATCCCTTGAGGCCAGGAGTTTGAGACCAGCCTGAGTAATATAGTGAGACCCTGTCTCTACAAATTTTTAAAAAATTATCCATGCCCAGTAGCTTGTGGCTGTAGTCCTAGCTATTTCGGAGGGTGAGGCAAGAAGATCACCTGACCCCACGAATTTGAGGCTGCAGTGAGCTATGTTTGCACTACTGCACTCCAGCTTGAGCTACAGAGTGAGACCCTGTCTCAAAATAAAAGAATGAGAGTGATTAGTTGGTAATTAAAAGCTGAGTGTGGGATCAAGAGCAGTGGCTCATGCCCGTAATTCCAGTGCCTCACGAGACCAAAAAGGGAGGATAGCTTGAGGCCAGGAATTCAAGACCAGCCTGGGCAACATAGCAAGGCCCATCTCTACAAAAAATTTTTAAAATCAGCAGGCCATAGTGGCATACATTTGTTGTCCTAGTTACTTAGGAGGCTGAGGCCAGAGGATAATTTGGGTCCAGGAGTTCAAGGTTACAGTAGCTTACTGTGCCACTGCACTCTCAGCCTGAGTGACAAAGCAGGATCCTGTCTCAAAAACAAACAAAAACTCAGTGTGAGGGCCAGAAAACCTCCCTTGTAGAATATCAGACTCTCAGCTCCTCAAGCCAATGAGGAGAGGAAGCTGAGGACCAGGCCCAGGACTTAATCGTAAGAATAAAACCCCAAAGAAGTTAGGACCCAAGCTAGGCAGGTCTACTGTGCTGTGGTCAGGACCCCGATTGGGAGAAAATGGAACCCTGACCCAAGGGATGAAACCATCAGGGTTGATGCACCTGAAAAATCTTCAATCCTCAGGTTTCGAGAACCTTCTAAGGCTACAGAAGTGCCCCTCTCTTCTCTAATAAGGGCTAGTATGCTCCCTGTTTTGCTTGAAGACAATGAGCTGTCTCTCCAAGGACAAAACATACACTCTTCAGGATCCTCCCCAACTTCCTCTCTTGGCAACTAAGCCAATTTAAAAAAAGTTAAACTGGCTGGGTGCAGTGGCGCATGTCTGTAATTTCAGTACTTTGGAAGGCCAAGGAGGGCGGATCACCTGAGGCCAGTAGTTCAAGATCAGCCTGGCCAACATGGTGAAACCCTGTCTCTACTAAAAATACAAACATTAGCCGGGCAAGGTGGTGCGCGCGTGCCTGTAATCCCAGTTATTCGGGAGGCTGAGGCAAAAGAATTGCTTGAACCCAGGAGGTGGAGGTTGCCGTGAGTCGAGATTTTGCCACTGCACTCCATCCTGGGCTAAAGAGGGAGACTCTATCTCGAAAATAAATAAATAAAAAATAATCACGACCCCTTACTCAATTTCCAGACCTGAGTCAGTTTTTGGATCCAGGCCCATTAACTAAAGAATCTGGGTCCCCAGGAGGAAGGACTGTGTAATACCACAGTGTGCACAAATAATGATTCCTCTAGTCCTTCTCCAAAGGGACTTATCGCCATTACTCAGGAAATCATACAGTGGTGAAAGGGGAATACTCAACATTTTGATATCTGTTGGACACAGGATCTGAGTTAACAATGATAACACAGAACTGAAAGTCATTATATGCCCTTGATTACAGTAAAGGTTATGGAGGTCGAGTCCTAGGGAGTCCTGGCCCAAGTCTGGCTCACAATATATCCACAGACCCACCTAGTCGTTGAGTGTATAATTGTGATAAATATACTTGATTAGTGACACCAGGTTTCTCGGTGTGTGTGGTAAGAGCTAACATAGTGATAAAGGCCAAGTGGCCAGGTGGAAGCTTTCAAAGTTGACCTCTTCTCTATACCAATATAGTAAATCAAAAAATAATATTTCAGGGAATGGCAGAAATTAATGCCATCCTAAAATATCTAAAAGATTCAGGGAGGATGGTTCACATTGTATCTCCATTTAATTCACCAGTCTAGTCCCTCCAAAAACCAGATAGTGGGCTACCACAAACTTTATGAGGTAGTAGCTCCAATTTATCTACAGAGACAGCTATAGGCATCTTTGTTAGAGCAGACCCACATGGCATCAGGTGGACTTCTGGTTCAAAAATGGCAGTGTAGACGCAAGCTGGCTTCACTTCCACACCAGAAAACCAAAAACAAATATACAGCACCGAGATTATCACCAACAATATCCCAGAACTCAGATATAAGGATGAGTCAATTCCTGGGGACATAGAAGTCAAAAAACTCTGAGCAGATGGTAAGAGAATCAGACTTTTATATCTGCAGTGCCCCTCCCCACAATCTGTCTGGCACCAAGTGTGTGGAAAACTTCCCCCAACTCACAGTTTCTACAATGGAAAAAGTGAGAAAAGGTAGACAACCAACCTTCCTGCCGTCTTGGATTCCCTGGAAGGAGACCTGTCCCCGACTCAGCCCATGGGAAGTATCATGAGTACCTGAGGGAAAAACATTACCGAGGACAACCAGAGACAAAGGGAGGACGCAGGACTTCAATCCCCAGCCCTGGAAACTCTGCTCTGGAACTTGACCAAAGAAGATGCCAGATCAGAGTGGCTACTCAGCAGCAACAGCTGTAGGAGATGCATTCCACAGGTCCTCTTGGCACAAACCTTTAGCCGGCCTTTCACACTGCCAGGATATCCCCTTTGGGACCTCCCCCATTTGAGAAGGGCATCACTCTGATGAGTTTCTAGAGCGGAGGCAAAGCTGGGCGTAAGGTGCCATCAAGTGCCAAAAAGGAGACAGTGATCTAGTGGGAAAATAAGAAATTTAACAGATAAGTCACAAAGAATCTCTAAGCAAACATCGCCAATAGAAAACAAAACAATCAAGACAGAGAAGACTGGAATAAATAATCCTTCAATGCAAAGATATGGACGTACATCCACAAGAAAAACAACAGCAATAGGGAACCATGACCTCCCCAAAAGAACAAAGCAAAGAACCAGTATCTGAATCTAAGAAAATGGTGATATGTGAGCTCTCTGACCAAGAATTCAAAATAGCAGTTTTAAGGAAACTCAGTAACCTCCAAGATAACACAGACAAGCAATCTATAAGTTTATCAGAGAAATTTAACAGATTAAAATAATTTTTAAAAAAACAAAATTCTCATTACTGAGAAATATATTTGCTGAACTAAAAAAAAAAAAAATCAGACGATTTCAACCACAGAATGGATCAAGGAGAAGAAAAAAATCAGTGAGCTCAAAGACAGGTCATTTGAAATTACACAGTGAGAGGGCAGAAAAGAAAAAAGAATGAAAAGGAATGAAGATCACCTATAAGATATAGAAAATTACCTCAAAAGACCAAATCTAAGAATAACTAGTGTTCAAGAAAAAGCTGAACAAGAGCAAGGGGTAGAAAGCTTATTCAAAGAAATAATAAAAATTGTTCCAAAACTTGAGAAAGATATAAATATCCAGGTATGAAGGTCAGAGAACACTAAACAAATTTGACCCAGATAAGACTACCCCTTTGAGAGACACAGTCGAACTCTCAAAGGGCAAGGATAAAGAAAGGGTCCTAAAAGCAACAAGAGAAAAGATGCAAATAATATAAATTCCAATTTATCTGGCAACAGACTTCTCAACAGAAACGATACAGGCCAGGAGCAAATGGGATGAAATTTTCAGTGTTGAAAGAAAAAAAAAATCTGCCACACAAGAATACTATATCCAGCAAAGCTATCCTTCAACCATCAAAGCAAGATAAAGTCTTTCCCAGATAAACAAAAGCTGAGAGAATTCACCACCATGAGGCCCATCTTAAAAGAAATGCTAAAGGGAGTTCTTCAATCCAAAAGAGAAAAAAAAGCACTAATATGCAAAAACAAAAACATTTGAAGGTATAAAACCCACTGATGAAATTAAGTACAAAGACAATCCCCAAATACTTTAATACTGAAATTGTGATGTGTAATCCACTTATAACTCTAGAATGAAGACCAAAAGACAAATCTACCAAAAACAATAACAGCTACAGCAACCTGTTAAAAGATAAGCAATATAAAAATACATAAATTGAGACAACCAAAAGTCAAAATGTAGACGGGATGGAGTTAAGGTATAAAGGCTTTTTTTAGTTTTTTCTTTCTTTTTTTTTAATCTAAGGTAAGTTGTCATCTCTTTAAGATAACTTGGCATATCTGTGTTTCATGTAAGCCTCATGATAACCACAATGTAAAAACCTATAATAGATACACTAAAAACGAAAAGCAACAAATTAAAACATATTCCAGAAAAAATCGCTTAGCCACAAAGGAAGACAATAAGAAAGGAAGAGAGGAATTATAAAACAAGAATTAGAAAACAAGCACAAAATGACAGTAGTAAGTCCTTACTTGTCAATAATAACACTGAATGTAAGGGGACTAAATTCTCCAATTAAAAGACATAGAATGGCTGAACGGATTAAAAAAAACAAGCCCTAAACTATATGCTGCTAACAAGAAACTCACCTCCGCTGTAATGACACATAGATGGAAAGTGAAGGGATGGAAAAAAAAAATCGATGCAAGTGGAAATCAAAAAAGATCAAGAGTAACTATACTCACATCAGATAAAATGGACTACAAGTCATAGACTATAAAAACAGACAAAGAAGGTCACTATATAATGACAAAAGAGTCCATTTAGCAAGAGGATATAATAATTTATATATCTATGCACCCAACACTGGAGCACTCAATTATACAAAGCAAACATTAATAGATCTAAAGGAAGAGATAAACTGCAATACTGTAATATTAGGGGACTTCAGCAACCCATTCTCAGTAACAGTTAAATCATCCAGACAGAAAATCAACAAAGAAACACTGGAGTTAAACCACATACTAGATCAAATAGGCCTAACTGACATTTACAGAATATTTCACCCAACAGCTACAGAGTGCAATGGTGTCATCTCGGTTCACCACCCAACAGCTACAGAGTGCAATGGTGTCATCTCGGTTCACCACAACCTCTGTCTCCTGGGCTCAAGCAATTCTCCTGACTCAGCCTCCCAAGTAGAGGGAATTACAGGCATGCATCACCATGCCCGGTTAATTTTTGAATTTTTAGTAGAGATGGGGTTTCTCCATGTTGGTCAGGCTGGTCTTGAACTCCCGACCTCAGGTGATCCACCCACCTCAGCCTCCCAAAGTGCTGAGATTACAGGCGTGAGCCACTGTGCCCAGCCCAGAATATACATTCTTTTCCCATTCTCCAGAACAGACCATATTTCAAACAAGTCTCAACAGATGCAAAAAAGTAGAAATCACAACATGGCACTACATATACAATATGCAGCTGTTGATCTGACAAATGCATCCTTTCTATCTCTATTAGAAAAGAGGATCAGAAACACATTGCCTTGGATCAGACAATAGTGAACGCGTATAATCTTCTTAGAAGAATGTTAACTCTCCCACCTTTTATTGTAATATAGTCTGAAGGACCAAGACCAGCTGGGCATCTTGCAGAACATCACTGATCCACTACATCAATTATACCACGTTAATTGGACCAGAAGAGCAAGAAGTAGGTAATACATTGGAGCTACGGCACATATACTCTGAAGGTGAGAGATTAAACCCTACAAAGATTCAAGGGTCTTCCATTGGTGGCTCTCTGGTGGGTCCACAGTCCAGGGTATGCCAAGATATCCCTTCCAAAATAAGCAATAAATTATTGCATTTTGTACCTCTCACCATAAAGAAGGAAGCATAGAAGAATGATAGGTTTCTATGGGTTCTAGAGGCAGCATATTCCATAGCAGGAAATACTTGCTGTTACCTATACACTGGACGACATAAAAGGCTTCCAATTTCAAGTAAGACCCAGAGCAGAAAAGGGCTCTGAAGCAGGTCCAGATGGCAGTTTTACCACTTGTGCCATGCCACCCAGCAGATGGTGTTGTATTAGATATGTAGGAAAAGATTCTGTATGGAGTTTATGAGAAGTCCTAATGGGAAAATCACAATGCAGACCCAAGAGTCTGGCTGTGCTATCTGTAGCAGAGAAGTAAACACCTTTCAACAAACAGCTGCTGATGTGCTACTGGGCTTTTATAGAGATATAGCACCCGACAAAGGGATGCCAAGTGGCCATGAAGCCAAGACCAATGATTATGAGCTGGGTTCTATACATGTAGAACACAAACATAGGCAGATGGCACAGTATGTTACATTAGCAAGCAGCCTAGACTCCCATGTCTCTACCACTGTTGCACCAGTGTCTCTCCCTTGGCTTACATTTATTGCCACTGATCCCATATGACCAGATGATGAAAGAGGAAAATGCATGAATTTGACTCACAAATGGGTATATTTTGGCAAACAAAACAGATGGTGGCTATGTTACTGTGCAACTCAGGGGTGGCCCTGAAATTCAATGATAAGGGAAAATCCTCCCAAAGGGCGGAACTTTGAGCAGTGTACTTTGCCGCCCATTTGTGTAGAAAGGGTCTCAAGGTTAGAATATATATGGGCGGTGACAACTGGCTTGGTCATGGGATCGGGGTCCTGAAAACAGAGAGACTAAACTATTGGGAACAAAGAGATTTGAGATAAAAATGGTGGACTGGGCACATGAGAGTGGGCACAAAGTGTTAGGAGCTTTGTATTGCATTTGATCTATACCACCAAGTACCCATAATAGAAAAGGCCCTGACCAACCAAGTTACTATCAGGACTTGGCCAGTTAATAACACCCAGCATCTGGCATTGGAATAACTACTGTGGCAGGAATGGAGGCTAAGTAATAGACCTAACAGGATGGGCGCCTATACACTGAGGCTGATTTGTTATAGTCACTACTAAATTTTCAGCCTGCTAACAACAGAAACCAATGCTGCAATACTGAGTGCCTATTCCTCAAGAAGACCAATCAGCCACTTGGTGGCAAGCTGACTTACAATAATGATCCTAACAAGAGGCAGTGACTCATTTTGACAGGAATAGACACATATTTTCCATGATTCTCCTTTTCTATCTGCAGGGCATCAGCCAGCATCACAGAGGGCTTTCAGAGTGTTTGAACTACCTCATGGGACCTGTTTTATAGCAAAGGAGGAAAGAGAGTGGGCAAATGACCACAGCCTCTGCTTGTCATATTATTACATGCTGCATCGCCCAGAAGCCTCTACCCTGATAGAATAATTAAATAACTTGTTGAAGGCATACGTAACACAAACACTATCCTTTAAGATGAAATGTACACTTTAATGGTCTTTCTGTAGGGCTGTGTTCTCAATAGGTAGAATACATGGGTCCAGGAATCAGGGTGTAGAAGCAGGAATGGCCCTGCTTTTTATCATTCCCAGTGATTCCCTTGGGGGAAATTGCGCTTCCTGGCTCCACAACACTGGGCCCTGTCATTTAGAGGTCCTGCTTCCTAAAGGTGAAACACCTCCACCAGCAGATGTAGTTTGCAGTTCAGTGAGACCCAAGAAGAGACTCATTGGTCTCATTGAACTATGAGCTACATCTGCTGACTAGGTACTTCAGGTTCCTTGCACCGAGAAAGTAGCAGGCAAAAAGAGGAGTCACATCTTAGTAGGGATAATGGATCTTATCATAAAGAGGAGGACTACGGTTACACAGTTGGAGGAAGGAGGAAAATGTTGGTACCCAAGTAGTGCACGGATGCACCTCTTGGTATGCTCTTGCCCAATTTTGATTGTAAATGGACAGTGTAGCAGCCATTATCAGCCTAAAAAGATTATGGGGACCAGGGACTCTGAGCCTCTGAGGATTGAGGGCTGAGTTTTATCACCAGGTAAGTCACTGAGACCAGCTGAGAGTGTCACTGCATCCAAGGTTACCCCCATCTTTGAGTTCCCTGAACTTCTTGCTCCAATATGGGACACCAAAAGGGCCAAACAGCTTCAAAGTTTCCCATGGGGTCAGCTGAGAACACTGTTGACACTGTATCACAACCCAAGTCCTCCTTCCACCCAATCTTCGTTTCTTCCCATTCCTTCCATGGATGATGATCACAAAAGCATTCCCTAATAAACCTGCTGCCCACTGTCTCCTGAGTCTGCTCCCTGAGAGTCCCACCTGAGATACGGAGTTATAGTTTAGTGAGAAAAGATGATAAGAATATCATATAAATCACGTAATTTAAGATACATAAAATTACAAGCCAGCATTTGAGATACCCTGGATTCTCTTCAGATCATGTATCTTTTGCCTTTTATTAGAATTTCTAGAGATAGGACAAATTATGAGTTTGTAGCCAGTTTTTTCTTTGCTTTTTATTTTTGGCAGGGTTGCTATGGTTTGGATATGGTTTGTTTGTCCCTTCTCCTGCAAATCTCATGTTGAAATTTGATTCCCAGTGTGGTGGTGTTGGAAGGTGGGGCCTAGTGGAAGGTGTTTGGATCATGGGAGTGGATCCCATATGAATAGATTAATGCCTTCCCTTAAATGTGAGTGAGTTCTCACGCTATTAAATCCCAAAAGAGCTGGTTGTTAAAAAGAGCCTGGCACGTCTCCCTAACCCCTGCTTCCTCTCTTGCACGTGATCTCTGCACACACCAGCTTCCCTTTACCTTTGCATGAGTGGAAGCAGCCTGAGACCATCACCAGATGCAGAAGCCCGATCTTGAACTTTCCAGCCATCTAAAATCAGAAGCCAAATAATATAAATTACCCAGTCTCCGGTATTTCTTTACAGCAACACTAAACAAACTAAGACAAAGTTTCTGTAGACGGTGTATGTGCTGCAATGACAAAAAATATTTGCATTTTCAAAAGATTTATTTCAACATTATCCAAAACAGTATGTCGGAAATGAAATAGAAATTATGCTAATTTGAGGACAACGTCCACTGTGAGTAATGCTGCATCTAGAATAACACTGCATCTCAAGGTCCAAAGAAGTTAAAAAACATGAAAGAGCCCATATTGTAATATGAGTTATAAAAAGGATAGTTTCATGAAAGTTTCAGAGTATTATAACTAAGCAGCAGCTCTTACTACATTGAAAAAATGAATTTCTTTTAAGGTAATAAATTATAGCTTTACCTGAAAAATTGTAAACTTGTGGAAATTACTGAAGATGTGGTCTACTCAGAACATTTTACAAGCTTGACAACATATTCAGAATTACTAGCTTAACAATATACTGAGACAGCAGATCACGATGGCTTTCTGCCACAAATACAGCTGATATCAAAAAGGAGATGATAATAATAAGCCAAGTCTTACATTTCTTGTAATTAATTTATCATTTTCTGATTTCTTCATTTCCCTTAATAATTTTTTTAGGTTAAGACTTATCAAAAAGGCGATCTGCAGAGAACAGTGTGTAATGGAGATCTGATAGCTATTCAGTCAATTTGAACATTAGAGAGGGTAAAGTAGATGGATTGGACTATGTGGGTTTTTTTGCTTCACTGCTTGGGCTGAGGCAAGAGTGGGACATTGTGGAGAGAAGACATGAATGAACTAGTTTTTCTATCTATGCTAATCTGAGTGAATGGATAGCTGCCACATGTTTATAGCATTCCGTTCTAATAGATACAATAGAGGTTTGAAAAATATTTACATATATCTCACCAAAAAAAAAAAAAAAAAAAAGGCAGAAGACAGAGAGAAACTGTTTTCAAGCGTATGAGCTAAAACCAAAGAAAGGCTTGGACTTACAGATGTCTCCAGTTATAATGTTTTAAAATAAGATGAACAATTGGAGCTCATTTAGATGGCAGATTAAGAATTAGATAGTATAGTAAATGCTGGGTTCTATTACAAATGTTTACATTTTTATTTATGAGCTTGTGCTTTCATTCTGGTGCAATCTCCATTATGGCCAGATGGGTGTGTTACTGCACAGGATTTATTTGAAATTCAGAAACTGATAGTACCTATGCCTGATTGCTTGGTTTATTTTATTCATTTTATCTTATATTTCTAGTTAAGAAAGGTAGTGTTGGCCGGGCGCGGTGGCTCAAGCCTGTAATCCCAGCACTTTGGGAGGCCGAGACGGGTGGATCACGAGGTCAGGAGATCGAGACCATCCTGGCTAACACGGTGAAACCCCGTCTCTACTAAAAAAATACAAAAAACTAGCCGGGCGAGGTGGCGGGCGCCTGTAGTCCCAGCTACTCGGGAGGCTGAGGCAGGAAAATGGCGTGAACCCGGGAGGCGGAGCTTGCAGTGAGCTGAGATCTGGCCACTGCACTCCAGCCTGGGCGACAGAGCGAGACTCCGTCTCAAAAAAAAAAAAAAAAAAAAAAAGAAAGGTAGTGTTAATGGCAAAAGAAAGCAGGCTAAGGATTTAATATTTTGTTCATGCACTTAATAAAGGACTTAAGCAAATGCTTTGTTTTTATTTGCTAATAGTAGGATGGTAATAAAAATTAGTGTTAATAAGGAATATCAACTCACTTGATGGTGCTTGTGTCCTATTAATCATCTTTTGCTTTGAAACACTGGGCTAGGAACAAATTCATACTGAGCTTTAGGATTTTAAAGAATAATTTAGCTAGACTTTATTAAGGATTGACTATGTTACCTGACACTGGACAAAACATTTTACATGCATATATAAAGCCATTTTTCTAAGAAGCTGTACAGTACAATAATTAAGTGAGCATCTCTAAAGATAGATTGCCTAGGTTTGAATTCAAGCTCCATCACATGTAAACAGCTGTGTAATTTGGGGCAAGTTGCTTAACCTTTCATTTCCTCAGTTTCCTCATCTCTAATTTAAGGGTAACTGACTTCTGCTTCCAAATGTGATATAGTAAATGGTGTGGGCTAGCGCTCCTCTCACTGTAAACAACTTTAAAACTGGACAAAAGACAGAAGGCAGCTCCTTTCAGACATTATACATATAAAGAAAAAATTATTCAATGAGGCAAGGTGCAGTGACTCACTCCTATAATCCCAGCACTTTAGGAGACTGGGGCAGGAGGATTGCTTGAAGCCAGGAGTTTGAGATCAGTCTGGGCAAATAGTGAGACTTCATTCCTACAAAAAATAAAAATAAATAAAAATATTAGCTGGGCTTGATGGTACCCTCCTGTAGTCCTAGCTACTTGGGAGGCTAAGATGGGAGAATCACTTGAGCCCAGGAGTTTGAGGCTGCAGTGAGCTATGATCATGCCACTGCACTCCAGCCTGGTGACACAGTAAGACCCTGTCTTCTGGAAAAAAACAAAAAAAAAAAACAAAAAAACCCAGAAATTTAAAAAATGATACTTGTTAAAGCACAATAAGGGAGATTTTATTTAGGACTATCTCAAAAGGTACAGGGACCTGTACAATGGGATTTAGCAGTAGGGGAGAGAGGTTAGGTTCAGCTGTGAATATAGCATGGGCAAGAAGGAATTTATAGACAAGGGGCAGGGTGGTGGCAGTGGATAGAAAATTACTAAGAGGAAACATCAAAGGTAAGGGGAATTCTGGCTAAACCAACCAACCTAACAGGATTCTTGCTGAAGTCAGGCCAGATTAATCAGATGTCACCTTTGGGATGGTAGAGGACGAGGAACCCAATTAGATATCAAGGGTGATCAGATATCAAAAGTGGGGATTCTTGCTAACCCAACTAAGCAGGGTTCTTGCTACAACTGGCTTTTACATTGAAGTGCACAAATGGGCTTAGCAGAAGCCTTAGGAGCCTGATTAAAGTTTGACCAAGCAAAGAATCTTAGACAACAGCACAGGCTGCTAATCTGACAGAGGAGAAACACATGAGTTGATCCCTCTGGTGGCCCTACATTTCTGCTCAAGGGCCCATTTTGGACTGCAGAATGGAGAAGTGAAGTTCAGAAAGACCTCAGGGATGCCGAGTTGCCTAGAGTAAGTAGGGCAGAGTGCCTGAGGATAAGAAGTGGTGTAGAGAAGAAACTACAGAATCCTGCATAGGGATTCCCTTTAAGTCTTTAGCCAAATATAAAGCTGTGCATGTGCAGAGTAAGATTCTGTGAAGGCCAGCAGAGAAAAGTTACCACTGAGGAGTGACAAGCTGAGTCAAGATTCCACAAGTCCTCCAGTGTTGGAAAACAAAGGTGATCAGCACGATCCAGCAACACATGTTCTGATTATGTGTCACATTTTCCTGCTTTTCTGATTCTCTTACATTTTGATAGATTATATGTTGTATATTACAAATTCTACCTTGTTGTGAATCAAGACTTTGTTGTCTTCCTTTAAAGAGTATTGAGTTTTTTTCTCACAGTTAATTTACTGATGGATCACATTGATTCTTATAGGAGGGGTATTTTAAAAGCTTTGTTGGCATGGGTTTAAAGTAGACCCTTTCTAGAGACTAAAGCAGCCCTATTCTTCAAGTATGGCTCTTTCCACAGCATTGCAAGTCACAAATTCAAGATTCAAGAGGTGGGCCCAACTTTTCATGGGTAGAGTTAAAAAAAAATCACATTGCAAAGGGTCTGCCTACAGGGAAGGATTGGAGAAATTCTTGCAATGGATCTATCACAGTTCATTTCAATCTGTTTCTTCTTCACTTCCCGCATATTTCTGGTGCCAAGCAATAGGTCACATTCACATCATAGTGTGACCTCTGGCCCTGCTTTTATGTGTAGGGTGTAGGTGAACCTGCACAATCACTAGTAGGAGTATTCCTAGAAACCATTCCAATGGTGGGATGACCAATATTTAAGTATACATGGATGTGACTACAAACCACATACATATATCCCATTAAACCCAAACTCAATGTAGTCTCAACTCAATTTATCCCTTGCCAAATCCCAGAAATGCCTGTGATCACTCAAAAACTTTAAAGTTGGGGGCTGTGCCTAGCCAGAGCAAGGAACAGTACCAGGATGGGAGACAAGAGGGAAGTCAAAGTGGGAAGAGACAGCAGGTCTAATTGTCAAGGGCCAAGCTTGGTTCCAGAGAGTTGAGGAGCCAGATGTGAGAAAAGCAGTGAAGACAATAAGCCAATATGAAAGGAAGGGTCAAGTCTTTAATCCCATGCTGTGATAGAATGGCACCAATCCAGGGTCAGGTGGATCAGCACAGCATGGCTGAGGGAATGCCTGAACAAAAGGCTCCTGCAGTTTTATGGACCCAGGGCCTGGGATGAGGAGAAGGTGAAGGGCTTGGAGTGGAAAAGTGCTTAGTACTGAGTCCGAGTGGGGAAAAGTGTCTTCAAGCTTCCTCCTCTCCTTCAATAAGGAGGTCTCCGCAGAAGTCCTTGAGGAAGCTCCCCCTCTACATAGAGACCTCCAAATGGACCCCATAATGATTTGGTCCCTCTGAGTCACTGTTCTCTGGCATCCTTAATTCCAATATTCTTCACATCACATGAACTCTTTGAGCCTCAGTTTCCTCACCAGTAAAATGGGGATAACCTGCTCTACCTTCATCTCAGATTAGAAAGATGAAATGAGATAATAAATGTGCAAATGTTTTGAAAACCTTGAAGATGCAAAAATGTAAGCCATTTTCTTCTTACAAAGTTATGAAATTGAGGTGGCTAACTCAAATAGAAAATAATTCCCTCTGTAACATTTCAACTTCACAGGCTTTAAGGGATCAGCTAAGTAAAAAAAGGAAATTGTTTACCCAAGCACAGGATTCCAAGGTTATTTATGGCATTCTCTGAATCTCTGTAGTACTTCCTGTTGTCCTGTTGTTACAATCTGTCCTGCATTGTCTGATGATGGCCTTTTATCTTAAATGATGCTGAGACTTTTTGTTACTATTACATCGGCACTGTCTGAAAAAAAGATAATGCAAACCATATATACAATTTAAAATTTTCTAGTAGCCACGTTCTTTGGGAAAAGAAACTAATTGAGTTATATTTTACTTAACCTGTCAAAAACATTATCATTTTAATATGTAATAAATATAAAAATTATTAATGAGATATTTTACATCCTTTTTTACATGTGTCTCTGAATTCCAGCATATATTTTATATTTTACATTTATAGTACATGTCTTTTTCTTTTTTTTTCTTGGAGACAGAGTCTTGCTCTGTTGCCTAGACTGGAGTGCAGTGATGCGATCTCAGCTCACTGCAACCTCTATCTGCTGGGTTGAAGCAATTCTCCCACCTCAGCCACCCACGCCCAGCTAATTTTTGTATTTTTAGTAGAGACCGGGTTTTGCCATGTTGGTCAGGCTGGTCTCAAACTCCTGGCCTTAAGTGATCCGCCCCCCTTGGCCTGGCCTTGCTGTCACTGACTTTGTAAGGAGTTTCTGCAAATGCTTCTTCAGACTTTTCCCACATTTTTTAAAACCCCTATTTATATTAATAGTTGCAATTTCTTCCACTGTCACAGAGAACACAGAGACCTTTGATTTGCTCTTTCCACCACAGAATATTACTCTAGGAAAGCATTCCATCATAATATATATAAGGTGCCTAAACTGTGCTATAACCTTAAGCATTACAGGGACTCAGAATGAGGTCGTTAAAGTAGTGTTTTCCAAAGTGTGTTCCGCGGAGCTAATCCCACATTCAGCGTATGCAACTTGATATTTTAATTTGTACCCTAGTGATCTAGTCTTATTCCTTCTGGGTACATATTGCGTCACATCTTTAAACACATCCAGCTTCTAGAATGGTGCCGTACACGCAGGAGTTCCTTGAGCTTCGCCTTCCAGCTAACGGCAAAATCAGCAATTGCCTTTAACCACAGGAACTTCAGTCCGTTGGTCACTAGGGGGAGACACACATGCGGTGGGCCTCTCTAGGCTCCTCAAATCCCGCCAGAGTCGCCCACTGTATAGACTCTGGCCAGCCAAACCACACCCAGTCTTAGGAAGAGGAAAGCGCCATCCATTTCATGCTACTGTGGCCGGCGAGCTCAGAGTGGAATCATTTGCAAAGCAGCTCCTCCAAGAAAAACCAAGCCGAGATCTAGCTGATCCATGATTGAATTTAGAGTAAAACTTGACAGAAACTCCCTTCGGCTTGTCCGTACTACCTGGGTTTGCAGAAATAATGCTTTTCCTTAGCATTTAATTTTGAGACCTGTAAATATAACTGCTTTTTAGATGCATTCCATAATCTTCAATGAACTTACTGCAGTAATAAAAGATAATTAGGTTAATATAAACTGCTCCAAGGGTTTTCTGATCAGACGAAATTTTATTTCATTTGAAATGAAGTTAGTGCTTCATTTTGCAGGTTACATAATCTTGACTTTACTCTGAATAGTGGCCTTACATGAAGGAAAATTTCCTTTTCATACATGTGAGAAAGAAACCGTTTCTTACACTCATATTCACGAGTGTGACCGTTAGTGCAAGTTGAGGCAATTAACATATTTAGGAAGAAAAAAAACTTCCTCACAGAAGGATTGGCATTGGCCCTTCTGTACAGTAGTGTAAAGTCTGAAGAAAAAACCCTATTGACACCACTTTCCAGCCAAATGCTACAGGACGGTATCAATACTTACTGTACTGAGTGGGCATTTATTTACTTATTTCACAGTGAAGATATCTTTTCTGGAAAATTCCTCATAAGAAAACTGAAATTCAAGCTCCTGCTCGTTCTTCCGCCACCGCTACGCGATGCTGCTTTTTGTGCCCATAGGTTCTTCTGCCCTAAGCAAAAGCTGTTCAATGACGGCGCCGGCGCTGACGTCCGGGAGCAGGGCCGCTAGGCCCCACCAGGTCGCCACTGAAGCCGCCCCTCGGCCCTGCCGGGGGCTGTGCGGGGCGGATGGAGGCTCCCAGGCGAAGGAGTCCGGGAACCCCTAAAGACCCTTTAGGAAGTGGGGTACGGAAAACCAAGCACGAGCAAGAGGCCCCGGGCGGCTGTATCCCTGCTCCGGCGAGTTCAGAGGGAGCGGGCACTGCGGCCATCCCAGAGCCAGAAGGACGGCGGCGCGGAGGAGGGGATTGGGAGGGGTGTGGGCAGCTCAGAGGCGCGGGAGCTGAGAGCACCGCGAGGCTTAGGAACTAAAATGCTCGTCTGAATCTGCACCGGGTAGGGGATGAAGGAACAAGGGCTTGGGAGGAGACAGATACAGTTTAGAAATTGCGGGGGGCGGGGCGAGCCGGGCGCGGTGGCCCACGCCTGTAATTCCAGCACTTTGGGAGGCCAAGACGGGCTGATCACCTGAGGTCGGTAGTTCGAGACCATCCTGACCAACATGGAGAAAGAAACCCCGTCTCCACTAAAAATGCAAAATTAGCCGGCTGTGATGGTGCATGCCTGTAATCCCAGCTACTTGGGAGGCCGAGACAGGAGAATCGCTTGAACCCGGGAGGCGGAGTTTGCAGTGAGCCAAGATCATGTCACTGGATGTTATTTGTTAATTTTTTCATGTATACTGCAAGATCACACAAGAAATGAAGCTATTAAGCCCAGGTATTGGGCCCTTTATAAAGGTGTTTTTTCATGGTGAATGGGTAAATATGTCTCTACTTTGTATGCCTATTAAACAACCCTGAATATGTGGCCTTGAAAGGAGAGATCCTCCCTTAGTTTTCCTTCTCATTAGCCTTATGTGAGGCTTTTTTTCAGAGACACGCAGCCAGGAATATCGATTCCAGCAGCAGTCAGTGTAGTGGAGAATTTGGGGTTTGAATCATAGAAGATAGAACTAGATAAAATCCTAGATGTTACCTCCAATCCCTTCATTTAAAATTTTGAGGTTATCCAGGCCAGGTGCAGTGGCTCACGCCTGTAATACCAGCACTTTGGGAGGAGGGTGGATCACCTTAGGTCAGGAGTTCAAGACCAGCCTGGCCAACATGATGAAACCCCGTCTCTACTAAAAATACAAAAAGTAGCTGGGTGTGATGGTGCATGCTTGTAATCCCAGCTACTAGGGAAGCTGAGGCAGGAAAATCGCTTGAACCTGGGAGGCGGGGATTGCAGTGAGCTGAGATGGCACCACTGCCCTCCAACCTGGGCCACAGAGTGAGACTCTGTCTCAAAAAAAAAAAAAAAAAAAAAAAAATTCAGGTTATCCAGATTAAGAGAATTGATAGTTAAGACAGACCAAGAGTAATAACTTTTAGACATCTGTAGACCCTAGTTATTGGGGGTGCTGGACTCTTAACACTTTTCCAAGAAAAGGGGTAAAGCTTGTGTTTCTTAATTTGGAAGGAAAAAAAATCTGCCACTTGCAATTTGGCATGGGCTAGAGGCAGTACTATCAGTTATATGCTTCTACAGTGTGATATTTGAGTGATATACATGGAGAGAATCTGCGCTATATTTTATGGTTTACTGTTTTGGGGAAATGAGGCCTTTGACATACAAGGTAATTATTGTTGGGGACTCTGCTCAATAGGAGGCCATCACCTAGGCTCCATGCCAAAGGGAAAGCTTGTAAACTCCACTTCCCTGGAAGGCTGATAACTTGTAATAATCATGACATGGATTACTTGGTCCTGCTGGGTCCCAGCTTGTGAGATTCTTTCTGATCAAAGTTACCATCATGGGCAAACTGTGGGTAAATAGGTTTTAATCTCTGTGTTTGTAAAGTTCTATTATCCTGGTCCAAGAGATCGGCAGTCTATAACTTCCTTTTTTTTTTTTTTTTTAACACAAGCATTAAATTAACACTTTTTGCTCTAAACTAATTACAGATTCACAGGAAGTTGCAAAGGTAGTAGGGAGATGTCCCTGTACCTTTCACCAAGTCCTTCAGTGGTTACATCTTACATAAATACAGTGCAATATTAAAACAAGGAAATTAACAACGGTACAACATGGATATAGATAGATGTCATTTTTTTAATTCAAAAATTTTACTTGCGGTAAAATGTACATAACATAAAATTTACCATCCTAGGCCAGGCACGGTGGTTCATGCCCGTAATCCCAGCACTTTGGGAGGCCGAGGTGGGGGCGGATCATGAGGTCAGGAGTTCGAGACCAGCCTAACATGGTGAAACCCCGTCTCTACTAAAAATACAAAAATTAGCTGGGCGTGGTGGTGCTCACCTATAATCCCAGCTACTCAGGAGGCTGAGGCAGGAGAATTGTTGGGACCCGGGAGGCGGAGGTTGCAGTGAGCTGATACTGCTCCATTGCACTCCAGCCTGGGTGACAGAACAAGACTCCATCTTGAAAAAAAAAAAATTACCATCCTATTTTTAGGTGCACAGTTCAGCAGTATCAAGTACATTCACATTGTTGTGCAACCCATCTCCAGAACTCTTTCTCTTGCAAAATTGCAATTCTGTATGTACCCTTTAAATACTAATGTCCCATTTTCTACTCCCATCTCCTGGAAACCACTTTTCTATTATACTTTCTACTTCTATGAATTTAACTTCTTTGGGTACCTCATATAAGTGGAATCATATACTATTTTTCTTTTTGTACCTGACTTATTTCTTTTTTTTTTTTTTTTTGAGATGGAGTCTCGCCCTGTCGCCCAGGCTGGAGTGCAGTGGCCAGATCTCAGCTCACTGCAAGCTCCGCCTCCCGGGTTAACTCCATTCTCCTGCCTCAGCCTCCTGAGTAGCTGGGACTACAGGCGCCTGCCACCACGCCCGGCTAGTTTTTTGTATTTTTTTAGTAGAGACGGGGTTTCACCATGTTAGCCAGGATGGTCTTGATCTTCTGACCTCGTGATCTGCCCGTCTCGGCCTCCCAAAGTGCTGGGATTACAGGCTTGAGCCACCGCGCCCAGCCTGACTTATTTCATTTAGCATAATATCCTCAAGGTTCATCCGTATTGTATATGCATCAGAATTTCTTTCATTTTTAAGGCCGAATAATATTCCATTTTATGTATATACTACATTTTGTTTATTCTTCAGTCAGTGAACACCTGGGTTACTTCCTTCCACCTTTTGGCTATTGTGAATATGGGTGTGTAAATATCTCCTCAAGACCCTGATTTCAATTCTTCTGGATATTGTCATGGGCTGAATGTCCCCATAAAATTCCTATGTTGAAGCCCTAACCCCCAGTATCTCAGAATGTACCTGTATTTGGAGACAGGGCCTTTGTAGAGGTAATTAAGTTAAAATGAGGTCCTTAGGGTGGGCCCTAATTCAATCTGACTGATGTCCTTATAAGAGGAAATTTGGACACACTGAGAGACACCAGGTACTTGTATGGGCTGAGGGATCACCAAGAAACCACACCTACTTATGCCTTGATCTTGAACTTTTAGTCTTCAGAGCTGTGAGAAAATAAATTTCAGTTAAGTCATTCAATCTATGGTTTTCTGTTATGGCAGCCCTAGGAAACTGATGTAGGTTTATACCAGAGGTGAGATTGCTGGATCATATGGTAATTCTATTTTAATTTTTTGAGAAACTGTCATACTCTTTTCCACAGTAGGTGTACCATTTTACATTGCCATCAGTAGATCACAAGGGTTCCCATTTCTCCACAAGATCGTCCACACTTGTGTTGTTTGTTCGTTTGTTTATAGTAGCCATCCTACTGTGTGTGATGTGGCATCTCATTGTGGTTTTGATTTGCATTTCCGTAATGCAATGCGGTAATGTTGAGCACCTTTTAAAGTGCTTGTTGGCCACTTGTGTATCTTCTTTGGATAAATGTCTATTCAGGTCCTTTGCTCATTTTTAAATAAAGTGTTTGCTTTTTTGTTGTTGGGTTGTAGGTTTCTTATCCTTTAAAAATCCTCTTTTTGGACCTAAACCCTGGGATAACTGATGACCATAGAAGTTTTAAAGGAACCTAATTTTAGAAAGAGAGGGGGCTACAGATACGTGGATTAATTGTGTGACTTACTGTCCAAACCAGACACTTTTGAGAAGGGGGTGCTAAACATCATTACAATTTTATATTTTAAAAAATATTTATTGACCAACAAATTCATGTTATTATATTGTTAGACTTATAAAAACTTGCATTCAGTTTTCAAAGAAAAATATTCTTTTTTAAAAAATAAAAATCTAGAAAATTTAGAAAGTTTTATTTCTAAAAAGAATATATATTCAAGAATTTACAAAAAAATTTTAAACAGTATTCATATTGATTATCTGAACATTAAAAAATACTCAACAGAATAAAAACTTTTAGTATATATTTGTGTCCACTAATCAGTTACTTAGATGTATCTCTAATATTGTATCACTGGCATTTTCTGAAGTGTGTGTATGGTCTTATTATTTTTCATTTTCTTCTTAAAATTGCCTGCAATGTTCTTTGACATTGTGTTTTATGGTTAATAATTTTGTGATTGTTAACATCTTCAATTGTTTCTTCACAGTAGACCATAATAATGTTTTTAACTGAGAAACTACTCTCTCTCTGCAAGTGCTGAAGTTATTGGTAAATTTGGGGCTAATCCTGCTAAATGGAGGATATTCTAAAATATAATAGTTTTTGTTGTGAAATGTGTAAAATTTCAGCCTAAATATTTTCACAAGAATTGTCCCTTTGCCATTCATCAGAACACCTGAAGCCACAAATAGTTTTGACAAGACAAAATGTGTCAAATAAATTGTTTCCAGATTCTTTTGAATGTTTTGTCAATTTAAATGCTGCAAAACCATTGGGCGGTCTTCATTTTATTCCATTTGAATGAAGAATATAAATTTATCTAATTAAAAATAAGAGCTACATCAAAAGATTCTTCTTACAAGTCTTAACATTCCAAAGTCCAGTTAGAAAATTTTAAGATTGGCCGGGCGCGGTGGCTCAAGCCTGTAATCCCAGCACTTTGGGAGGCCGAGACGGGCGGATCACGAGGTCAGGAGATCGAGACCATCCTGGTTAACACGGTGAAACCCCGTCTCTACTAAAAAATACAAAAAACTAGCCGGGCGAGGTGGCGGGCGCCTGTAGTCCCAGCTACTCGGGAGGCTGAGGCAGGAGAATGGCGTGAACCTGGGAGGCGGAGCTTGCAGTGAGCTGAGATCCGGCCACTGCACTCCAGCCTGGGTGACAGAGCGAGACTCCGTCTCAAAAAAAAAAAAAAAAAAAAAGAAAATTTTAAGATTATGTCTACATTGTTTGAGCCCTCATCATTTAATTTATTCAGTTTCTGTCTTCTGTGAAGGAATGAAATGTAGTGTTATCCTGTTTGGAAGTTTTGTTTTCACTAATTGCAATTCATTAAAAGCTTCAAAAACTGAAGTTTTTAGCATGCTATTCATTGAATATTTAGATTAACAATTTGTAACTGATTTTGTGCAAAGTACAACCAAAATTTAGGGGACTTGTTACACAAAAGTTCAATACCATTGTAAGATACTTAGGATGATTTACAAAGTAGTACTTCAAAGGCCCAAATATTTTAAAATTCAATTGATGATAGATAGTAAAAAAGGGATATAACTAGCTGAAAACTTTAGGGATTTTAAAAATTGAATATCGACCGGGCGCGGTGGCTCAAGCCTGTAATCCCAGCACTTTGGGAGGCCGAGACGGGCGGATCACGAGGTCAGGAGATCGAGACCATCCTGGCTAACACGGTGAAACCCCGTCTCTACTAAAAAATACAAAAAACTAGCCGGGCGAAGTGGCGGGTGCCTGTAGTCCCAGCTACTCGGGAGGCTGAGGCAGGAGAATGGCGTGAACCCGAGAGGAGGAGCTTGCAGTGAGCTGAGATCCGGCCACTGCACTCCAGCCTGGGGGACAGAGCAAGACTCCGTCTCAAAAAAAAAAAAAAATAAATAAAAATAAAAAATAAAAATTGAATATCAATTTTGCTAGAAAAATTTTGTAATTTGATTACATATACTGGAAATTATATAAATATTTGTTAAACGTGATAGCTACTTTCATTGGTAAGATTTCTCAGTTTCTCTGAACACAATTTTGAATTATGTTTATACTACAGCCAAAATCTAGTATATACATATTTTTGTCTTATTTTATATCTAGTATATTTTTGCCTTGAAGTTTTCTTAATAAGAGCATTGTTTTTACCACAATGCTATACCCACCGACATTTGCATCTTCACAGCACAGTTGAACTTTTGAACTGAATTTATAGTAACATTCACAAAATAGTGTCAGATATTTTATTTTTGACACAATTAACTTCTTTTTTTTTTTTTTTTTTTTTTTGAGACGGAGTCTCGCTCTGTCGCCGGGGCTGGAGCGCAGTGGCCGGATCTCAGCTCACTGCAAGCTCCGCCTCCCGGGTTTACACCATTCTCCTGCCTCAGCCTCCTGTGTAGCTGGGACTACAGGCGCCCGCCACCTCGCCCGGCTAGTTTTTTGTATTTTTTTAGTAGAGACGGGGTTTCACCGTGTTAGCCAGGATGGTCTCGATCTCCTGACCTCGTGATCCACCCGTCTCGGCCTCCCAAAGTGCTGGGATTACAGGCTTGAGCCACCGCGCCCGGCTGACACAATTAACTTCTAAAAGTTTTACTTTGATTTCATAAATTGGATGAAAAAAAGTGAACCACTTTTGGAATTACTTCAGTTGATTTTCTATGTGAAGCATCTTATGCCAGTGGTATAAAATTGACATTATTTAACTATCTGCAAAGTTCTTCTGCTCTTGGAGCCAACACACTAACAGCTGGTACTTCATGTTAATGTACACACATGAAACTTGGATTAAAAAATGGGTAAAAGTAATTTAGAAGTAGAGACATGTGAACTGAATGAAACTCATGCTTCACAGAATGTTATGAAAATGCCCCTTCTGCTTTGGGAGGCTGAGGCAGGCAGATCGCCTAAGGTCAGGAGTTTGAGACCAGCCTGGGCAACATGGTGAAACCCTGTCTCTACTGAAAATACAAAAAATTAGCCAGTCATGGTGGCACAGGCCTGTAGTCCCAGCTACTCAGGAGGCTGAGGCATGAGAAATGCTTGAGCCCTGGAGGTGGAGGTTGCAGTGAGCCAAGATCCCACCACTGAACTCCAGCCTGGGCAACAGAGTGAGAATCTGTCTCAAAAAACACAACAAAACAAAACAAAAAAACGAAGCCCCTTCTGCTGCTGTATGTATCAAATCATCATCTTTAGGCATGATGTTCTTAAAATAACAACTAACTTTTCAAATACATGCTATGGCTTATTCACAAGATTTAAATCTGGTTTTCAAGTTAGAGACTGAATATACAAACAGGCAAGGCCACGTCATATATGACAATAGAACTCTTACCCACAACCTCGACAGCAGGGGTGTCCAGTCTTTTGGCTTCCCTGGGCCACACTGGAAGAAGAAGAATTGTCTTGGGCCACACATAACATGCACTAACACTAGTGATAGCTAATAAGCTCAAAAAAAAAAAAAAAAAAAAGAAAGAAAGAAAGTAAGTAAAATAAATCTTATAATGTTTTAAGAAAAGTTTATGAATTTGTGTTGGGCCGCATTCAAAGCCGTCCTGAGCCACCTGTGACCCACAGACTGTGGGTTGGGCAAGTTTGCTCTACAGTAACCGGTCCAAGAAACCATATTACAACTCCTGTAACAATCAGCCCAGAACAGTCAGGATTTGTTCAATGGCTGCCAACTTCCAAGTTTTTTACCCCTCTTCCAGCTCAGGACCAACCAGAGAAAGTCAAATATGCTCCCTAAACCAAACATATAAGAGGCCTTGCTTCCAGTTAGCCCACCTGCATCTCTTCCTGCCAACAACTTCCAAACCAAAACATATCTGAAATTGCTTAAAATACAGAGCTTGACTATTCTCTTTCCTGCCTTTTAGTCTCTGCCAAATGCAAGTGATGGAGGCTGACTCTTGGTATAGCCAGCTCTGAGTCAGTAAACTCTGCTCTCATTTGGGTGGTCTTCCTCTACTTCCCGTCATTTATTTCATGATGGATGAAATGACCAATAGTGGAGGGTAAATACTGATGAACACTTGGTACAAGTTACATATCTTTTATCAATTTTCTTTTTCTTTTCTTTCTTTCTTTCTTTTTTTTTTTTTTTGAGATGGAGTCTTGCTCTTGTTGCCCAGGCTGTATTGTAACAGTTCACTGTAACCTCCGCCTCCAGAGTTCAAGTGATTCTCCTGCCTTAGCCTCCTAAGTAGCTATCAATTTCTTAAAAAACAAATATTCAGTACTCCATCTTTTATTACATGTGTCCTTTTTTAAAAAGCTAGCTTCTTACAACAAATAAAAAATTATTATCAGGCCAGGCACAGTAGCTCATGCCTATAATCCCAGAACTTTGGGAGACTGAGGCAGGCAGATCACCTGAGGTCAGGAGTTTGAGACCAGTCTGGCCAACATGGAGAAACCCCATCTCTGCTGAAGAAACAAAAACTAGCTGGGTGTGGTAGTGTGCCCTGTAGTCCCAGCTGTTCGGGAGGCTGAGGCAGGGGAATCGCTTGAACCCTGGAGGCGGAGGGTGCAGTGAGCTGAAATCGCACCACTGCACCCCAGCCTGGCGACAGAGGGAGATTCCGTCTCATTAACAACAACAACAACAACAACAAATTATCATCAACCAAGAAAATAAATGAACAGTTGTAGACTTTCACCATGCAATAAATACTAGAATTATTATAGCAAGAGTGAACGAACTGTTATACACGCTTCCATAAGACTGTTAAGCCTCTACGTACTCTATAACTTTACACAATTTTCATTGACCCTGCTTCGTGTACCTTGCATGCCAGGGCACAGACCACAGCACAGCAGACACACCGAGTAGCTGAGCAGTAGCATCAACTGCTGCTCCCACAGCTCTGGAAGGATCCAGCTGTCCTCAGCCCCTCAGTCTGAGCATACTTTGTTTTATCATCAAGCACCCTGGCTATTCTCCTTGAAATTTTAGGAGGTAGTTATATTGATTCCTGCAAGGGTCTGTGAGAGAGAGAGAGGATATTGTTAAGGTTTTCACGTTTTTTTCAGATTTAATCATGTGTTAAGTGAGAATCTTGTTCATTGGATATACCTACTCATATACTGCTAAGTATTTGAGTGAGACCATGTCTCTAAACTAAAAGTAAAATGTAGATCTCTAATAAGCTCACGCTGGCTTATTTATTTATTTATTTAGAGACAGAGCCTCACTTTGTCCCCCAGGCTGGAGTGCAGCGGCATGATCTTGGCTCCCTGCAGCCCCAACCTCCCTGGTTCAAGAGAGCCTCTTGCCTCAGTTTCCCAAGTAGCTGAGATTACAGACACATGCCACCGCACCCAGCTAATTTTTGCATTTTTTGTAGAGACAGGGTTTTGCCACGTTGCCCAGTCTGGTCTCAAATTCCTGGGCTTAAGCAATATGCCCTCCTTGGTCTCCCAAAGTGCTGGGATTACAGGTGTGAACCACTGTACCACAGGGTCAAGAGGGTCAGGAGCTGATTAATGAGGTTCCCACTGGCCAAAGAGGAGACAATTTAAGCATCAGTAAAAATAGTAACTGCAGCAGGTTAAACCACATTTAAATTATTACTCCTCTCACTTTGGGAGGCTGAGGCGGGCGGATCATCTGAGGTCAGGAGTTTGAGACCAGCCTGACCAACATGGAGAAACCCCATCTCTACTAAAAACACAAAATTAGGCAGGCGTGGTGGTGCATGCCTGTAATCCCAGCTACTCAGGAGGCTGAGGCAGGAGAATCACTTGAAGCTGGGAGACGGAGGTTGCAGTGAGCCGACTGAAAATTGCACTCCGGCGTGGGCAACAGAGTGAGACTCCATCTCAAATAATAATAATAATAATAAAGCAATTGGGGAAGATGAGCAGCTTAAAAAATAATAACCCAAAAATACTATGCTAATATATAGAAAATTCTGAGAGAATAAAGTAGAAAATTAAGTATTTTGGGGGAGAATCTTAAGGAAGAGAAAGGTTGAATGTGAGGAGGTTTGATTTTCTTTGAAAGAAAAATTCTCATTCTCATATTTCTCTTCTAAAATTTTATAAATCTGAATTTGAAGGTGTGGGGAAAAGAAAGAGAGATCAGGCCGGGCGCGGTGACTCAAGCCTGTGGTCCCAGCACTTTGGGAGGCCGAGACGGGCGGATCTCGAGGTCAGGAGATAGAGACCATCCTGGCTAACACGGTGAAACCCTGTCTCTACTAAAAAAAAAAAATACAAAAAATTAGCCGGGAGCGGTGGTGGGCGCCTGTGGCCCCAGCTACTCTGGAGGCTGAGACGGGAGAATGGCGTGGACCCGGGGGGCGGAGCTTGTAGCGAGCTGAGATCCGGCCACTGCACTCCAGCCTGGGCGACAGAGCGAGACTCCGTCTCAAAAAAAAAAAAAAGGAAGAGAGATCAGCCTGTTACTGTGTCTATATAGAAAGAAGTAGACATAAGAGACTCCATTTGGTTCTGTATTTGAGATGCTGTTAATCTGTGACCCTACCCCCAACCTTGTCCTTGCAAGAGACATGTGCTGTGGTGACTCAAGGTTTAATGGATTTTGGGCTGTGCAGGATATGTCTTTGTTAAACAAGTGCTTGAAGGCAGCTTGCTGGTTAAAAATCCTGCCCGTCCCTGGGCAATGGAACATCTCGGTGTAAAACCCGATTGTATGCTCTGTTTACTGAGATAGGAGAAAACCGCCTTATGGCATAAGGTGGGGCTTGCTGGTGGGACTTGCTGGAGCAATGCTGCTAAAAGGTTTATGGAGATGTTTGCATATGCATATCAAGGCACAGCATTTTCCTTTGAACTTACTTATGTCACAGAGATCTTTATCCATATGTCTTACTGCTAATTTTCTCCCTAAAATGATCCTATTGTCTTGCCACTCCCTTATCTTTAAGATGGTAAAGATAATTATCAATAAATACTAAGGGAACTCAGAGACCGGTGCCGGCGTGGGTCCTCTGTATGCTGAGCGCCGGTCCCCTGGGCCCACTTTTTCTTTCTCTATACTTTGTCTCCGTGTCTCATTTCTTTTCTCAAGTCTCTCGTTCCACCTAACGAGAAACGCCCACAGGTGTGGAGGGGTAGGCCACCCCTTCAGAAGGGTAAAGTACTAAGCTGTTACATTTGGGAAGTTTACTCTTGGTAAACTTTAAAAATGATGGACAATTTCAGGAATAAGTAGGAAATACTGAACTTTCATTATTTATACCTTAGAGTACTTGTTATATGGATGACCTCATTCAGAGACTTGAGAGCTTCCTGGTAGAGATTTGTTTTTGTAGGTTTCACTTCCTCCCAACCCAACAAACCCATTGTTTTACAGAGAAAACAGCCCAGTTAGCATGTTAGCAGAGGCTGTGCCGTTGAAGCAGGCTGGTCTTCAGGCAGACAGCCCTCCACATTGCACAGCTGCCTGGCCACGCAGCTGCCAGACTGGTCGTGCAGTTGAGTCAGGCCAACCCACACCCTTCGATGGTCATCCCTTGCCATCTGATGGCTTTCCGAGTCAACAAACTGTTGTCACATATTCAGTTGTGTTTATCCCATTGTATCCTCCAATTCTGTACTTAGCAAGCTAAAACCAAACCAAGAAACTACTACCTACAACCAGCAATAGTTTAATGTAACTGGGGCTATATGTACTTTGATAAGAGATTAATTCTCTGGCATGATTTTATAATTGGGCAGGAAAACTGACTTAAGGCAACTGTGATTATATAATCACAAACTATGCAAATGAAAGTTTCATCTATTATGTCTATTTTCAATTTGCTTCCCAGTTACTTAAGTATATATGGCAAAGGGGGTGGGGGCATTTCTTTGTCATTTCAAGTGTTTAGCATTTTCTCAATCTTCTTCTCTCGCCACCTCCCCCTTCCTTCGCCACCTCCCCCTTCCCTCTAAGCTGAGAACTTCTGGTGCATACACGAGGAGACAAGACTGACTTTTTTGTGTGTTCTTGCCAGCCACATCAAAGTTTCTCCTCAATAGAGCCCTAGGAACTTATCTCTAGGATGTGATATTACAAGGTCCTCACAGTTCTGTGATTGGACAGTGTCAGGATAGGCTGGGTACCAGCCCATAAATGCACCACAGTGGGGCCAGGCTGTTGAAAGGCCTCAGAGCATGTGAGTTTATCACATTCCAGCAGGACTGAAATAGGTTGACTACTAATGTTTGTTTTACAAAAAACTGATTTTGGGATTCCAGTTAAACAAACAGTTGGTACGTTGTTTTGACACTCTGAAAATATTTCTTCCTCTACTTCTTTTGAAGAAATTGGAGACTTGGAGATTAAGGCTGATAAATCATCTACTTATAATACGTGTACAGATTACAAACTAAACATATTGTCATTGTTTTATTGAAAGTGTTTTCACCACTGACAGATAGAAAATACCCCCCATGAAATCTCTCTTCCCAAAGGGAGAATTATTGAATGAATGTAAACGAATCCCTAGAACTTTCCCAAGAGACCAAGATGGAAGAAACTCTCATCTGAGTGATTGTGAGTTTCCTCCAGACTTCATGAACTACCACTTTTCTCCCATAATCTAGAAACATGGGAAACTGAAGGCAACTCTAAGTCTTTTTTTGTTTATTTATTATTATTATTTTTTTGAGATGGAGTCTTGCTGTGTCTCCCAGGCTGGAGTTGCAGTGGTGTGATCCTGGCTCACTGAAACCTCTGCCTCTTGGGTTCAAGTGATTCTCCTGCCTCAGCCTCCCAAGTAGCTGGGATTACAGGCATGCACCACCACGCCCAGCTAATTTTTGCATTTTTAGTAGACGGGGTTTCACCGTGTTGGCCAGGCTGGTCTCAAACTCCTGACCTCAGATCATCCGCCCGCCTTGGCCTCCTGAAGTGCTGGGATTACAGGCGTGAGCCACGGCGCCCAGCCTTAAGTCTTTCAATATTCCAGAAAATTCAGTTCAAAATTCAGGAAAAGAATCTATGTTTTAGTATTTGATTTGAAAACACATGAAGAAGACCTGGAAATATAGTCAGATATTAAGTACTCAAGCTTTATATCCTATTTGAAGTCTCTTGCTTCGAACAGATAAAAATATTTAGCAAATTTAGTAATTTTTGTAAAATTAGTAATGTGGAAAAGTCATCAGGACATACTGTACCCAAATAAAAATCTCTTTATATAATTTATTTAAAATAAATTATTGAGTTTCCTTTGCTGTTACAAATGTAACATTCTCATATACAACATTCACTGAAGAGGCACAATTCTTATTTTGAGGTGGCACAGATTAGACAAATTTTTCAGCGAATAATTCCTCTTTCATTAGGAAATTTAACCACAAGCTGTATTTTTGTAGAAAGTTGCTTGAAATTCTATTCCTAATAAAATTTTTCTATCTCAAAATGACCGTATGCAAGCGAACAGTACATGACTACTGTCTTTATACCTTCTAATATAAGCAGAGTAATTTCACAGTGGAGTTTTTTCAAACAGAAATTTAAAAAATATATTATTTTCAGGAAGAAGCTGACCTGGATTAAGAATGTCCTGCTAGACCTTGTTAAGAAATTGTCAAGTAGGTGACCAAGAGTGTGCTTTGCCACAGGATTTCCCTGCAGGCTTCCCTACCAGTGAGGACCTCATCAGTCAATTGAAACACTCCCCTTAGAAACATAGACAAAGCCCAAGAGGGAATGGAAGGTGAGGTGGGGGTACTGATTCTTGGCTTTGAAGAGTAAACTTCTGGTTATCTGGCTGGTTAGACTGCCTCCAGGAATGTATTTTTATGTTCTCCGGCTTAGCACAATTCTTGCTTTTAGGTTTCAGAGTTCTGTCCTCCTCACTCTTTATCTCCATATTACAGTGCTGGCATTGGGACAGAAGTCAAGAAAATGACAAAGTGGCAAGCAAGTCACAGGTCACTGAGCTGTAATTAGTTTTTGTTTTTTTAAAAAATGTATTTTTTTTTTTTTTTTTTGAGACGGAGTCTCGCTCTGTTGCCCAGGCTGGAGTGCTGTGGCCGGATCTCAGCTCACTGCAAGCTCCGCCTCCCGGGTTCCCGCCATTCTCCTGCCTCAGCCTCCCGAGTAGCTGGGACTACAGGCGCCCGCCACCTCGCCCGGCTAGTTTTTTGTATTTTTTAGTAGAGACGGGGTTTCACCGTGTTAGCCAGGATGGTCTCGATCTCCTGACCTCGTGATCCACCCGTCTCGGCCTCCCAAAGTGTTGGGATTACAGGCTTGAGCCACCGCGCCCGGCCTAAAAAATGTATTTTTTATTACTTTTTTTTTTTTTTTTGACAGGAACTTGCTCTGTCATCTAGGCTCAGGGCGGTGGTACAATCGTAACTCACAGTGGCATGGGCTGCAGGCTCAAGCCATCCTCCTGCCTCAGCCTCCTGAGTAGCTGGGACCACAGGTGCGCACCACCATGCCCGGCTCAGTTTCCGGTTCTTGAACTAGACTTTCCTACTGAGTGTCATATGAAAAAATACAAACAAAAAAGACTGAGGCACAGGGACAAAGGAAAGAGTATTTAGCTGGCACACTCTCACCTTAGTTCTCCATCTACCTTAAAATGCCCTGGAGGCAGAGGGTGCTTGTTACAATGACTCTCGGTCCACACCCTAGATCTGCGGACTCAGAATCTTTGGAGGGAAAGTCAGGAAATCAGCCGGTAAATATCCAAGATGATTTCGTGGCCCACCTGGGATCTATCATATGCCCCCAAGAAACAAGATGCCTGCCCCAGTTAGAGAACTTAGTTTTCCCCCCAGATTCCATTTCTCTTGTACATTCTTGCCTTGTTTCTTCATTAGCATTCATGTTAATCGTTCTGTATGTGATCTTGTCTGGAAAGTTTTCTACTTTTGAGCAAACTTTTAGGCTCTGGATATAAGGAATAAGGCTTTCAGGCTTAGGATATAAGGAATAAGCTTTCAACTTGCACAACTGCCAGTAAGTTCACTTCCATTTCCATTGCTTTTCCAAAACTAGGTTTAGTAACTTTGTTTCCAGATGGGGAGTGAGGATATTAGGAGATATTGGAAAAGCAGCTGGGAGTTTCAAATGTTCGTGACACAAAAGTGGGGTTGGGGTTGGGGGATGATAAATAAATCAGCATAGGCTATTTCCCTGGTCATCATCATCGTAATATCATTTCAAGAGCAGTCATTCTGGATCCCAACGGCTTTGTCAGTGAGTCTTTCATTACACACACCAGAGAAAAACACTTCCCAGGGTTTCCTCAGTGCCACCACCAAGTGGTGTTACATCACCAGATGTGTTAGCATTATTTTGGACTCCTAAAGCATGGAAATTCATCCATTAATTTACTTGGACATTTTGATATTAAAAATAAATTATTGTTTTCTAAGCATTTCAAATCTAAATTTAAAAAAAATTTTTTTTCATTTTTTTGGGGAAAATCTAAAATTTGTTCCGGGCTACCAGAACTAGGACTTAATGGGATTCTTTTTCTTACAACATGTTACTACTTGATGGCGGATACTGGGGTAATGGAAGGGGAGGGTGCATATGCACGTGGCCTTCTAGAAAAATCCCATATGCAATAAATATAAGAAAATATGCTAACTTTTAAAAATAACAAAAGCAGATCAATGGTTGCCTCAGGATGGAGGATGGGGAAGGATTACAATGGGGCAGGGGAAACTTTTGGGGGTGATAGATATGTTCACTATTTTGATTATGTCAAGGGTATATACATACATCAAACTGTATCAAGTACTGTTCAAATATGTGAAGTGTATTATATGTCAGTTATACCTTAATCAAACTTTAAAAAGAACTTACTTGAGCCCAGGCGCGGTTGCTCACACCTGTAATCCCAGCAATTTGGAAGGCTGAGGCAGTGGAACACTTGAGATCAGGCGTTTGAGACCGGCCTGGCCAACATGGCAAAACCGCCGTCTCTACCTAAAATACAAAAATCAGCCAGGTGTGGTGGCACATGCCTGTAATCCCAGCTACTCAGAAGGCTAAGGCATGAGAATCTCCTGAA
This sequence comes from Macaca nemestrina, assembly GCF_043159975.1. Taxonomy (NCBI): domain Eukaryota; kingdom Metazoa; phylum Chordata; class Mammalia; order Primates; family Cercopithecidae; genus Macaca; species Macaca nemestrina. The sequence goes on along the minus strand of NC_092135.1, from coordinate 76,340,795 downwards.
CCTGGGAGGCGGAGGCTGCAGTGAGCCGAGATCGCGCCATTGCACTCCAGCCTGGATGACGCAGCACTCAAGACGGTCTCAGGAAAAAAAAAAAAAAAAAAAAAAAAGTACAGCAATATCAATAAAATTAACAAAAAAAGAACTTGAAAGGACAAGAATTCTAGCAACAATTTTATTAAAAAACTAAATAGATGAGAATTAAGGGAAAGTGGGTGTCTTAGACAAAAGAAGTAATAGTTCTAGCATGCTCTCTCGTTAACAGTATTAAGAAGTTCAATTGCTCACCTTATGAATTAAAAGTGTTAGAAGAAACAGGTGGAACACAAATAAGATGATACTTTGCTTTATGAAAACTTAATATTCCTCTCTCTACAATTCCCCTCACTTCTATTTGGGAGGAAGGAATGGCTAGAAAAAAAAAATTGCAGAAAATAAGAACATTTTTGGGTTTTTTTCTACCAATTTGGATATACCAAAGTAACTAATAAAATGTATTTATGGAGTAATATGGTAATATGCAATCCATGAAAAATTTACAGTATTAACTAGGAGGCTAACTGAAGTGGTTTTCAATATTGAATGTCTCTGAAACTGTACATAAATACTGTGCCTTTTACAAACAATGACACGGTGCAAAAGAACATATATGTGTATCTATGCCTTTCACTATGTTAGGAGCAAGGCTGGGGAAAATGAACTAAATCAGATATTGTTTTGGAAAACAAAAGGATGCATATGACAGGTAAGTTCTTCTCCACTTGAGTTATCTGTAAGCTGCCTTAATTATGATGCCTCATTTGCTTACGATGTTGGACATGCTAGTTCATCACAACAATTTTTAAAGACCTCCTTCTTTAGATCTCATTTTGGAAGTATTAAAGCTAAGTCTTTCTTAGATAATCTGCCATCTTCTTTAAAAGCAAAAGCTACAAAAAAGGTCTTTCGATTCAATAACAAATATATGCTCTTACAATTATGTATTAAACAAAGGTTTAGTTTAACAGAATGATTATGCAATGTACAGTTTAAATGTATCAATTTTACAAAAGAAATTCAATTAGGACTTACAGGATCAAATTCTACTCTGGATAGCAGTATTTCTAAATAACTGGGAAGCTTTTGGGGAAAAAAAAACCCAAACGCTTTAATCTTAAGTCCATTTATACATTTCTTTCCATCTTTCCCCAAAAGAACATTTCTAGAGCACAAAATAGATTCATAATTGTTTAATTAGATACATTTTATATATCCTGAACATAATGGCTCCCATAGAAATAAACTAATCTTTTGTACACAAATTTTATTTCCTGTGCCACATTCATAATATACTGGGCCAAGTGCAAACATTTATTACATCCCCTGGTGTGAGCAGAGCTCTGCTCCCACAAACACCTCATTATCTAGGATGACAGAGAACAAGATTAGACAAGATGGATAATTAAAATCCACAAGGTAATAACAAAAATGTACTTTATGGTTATAAACTCTTCTCCAGCTACAGCTGTAACCAGTACTAAACAAAACAGTTTAATCAGGTTTTCCTCCCTAAATCCAGCCCCCATGCCACTGCTCCTTGGGGCAGGATCTAATAATTGATTAGTGGGGTCGCTGAAAGGCCTGGGGCCAGAATAATCTAGAGGAAAAGGTTTAGAAAATTGACAACCTGGCATCTCATATATTGAAAATCCCTTGGTTTCTCTTGCCCAGAAAATTGCATTTGTTTCCCACATATAGTTGATATGTACCATTAAGTTATCTTAAAAAAGGTTTATTTTTACAAGTGCCTGAAAATTATGGAGTAGGTATTTTTAAAATAATCCATGAAAAACAATGACTTAAGAAAAACAATAAAATAACAGCAAGAGAGTAAATCTGCACCCTGGGTGGCAGCACATGGAATCGATGAGCTTCTGGTCGGCCTCTACCAGTGCTGGTGTGTGCCATTGATCTGCTCAGTCTAGTCAAGTCCTCAGAATCATCATCACTTATTAATGCTCTCCTTAATGGCCATCTCCAATGAGATGAAGCAGCTTATGAACAAACCATGGGAGAAGTATACAGGCATATTATGTCCTCCTCTATCCCAGATCCTTTTAGGAAAAAACAAGAAAGTAGGCCTGCAATAAAAAGGTTTGTATAACATCCTAAGGAATAAATCAGGTCTTCTTAAGAGAATGATCTAATATTCTACTCTTCTGCTATTCAGTCTTGACAGCCCAAATACTATGTAGATGAAAATTCCAATAGAGTAAGTCTCATAATTTTATAACCACCATGTCAATAAAAAGTAAAAAAGGGATGAGGCCATTGCACCAATGAGTATTCCACAGGAGATATGGTATTAGTGAATTGGGTATTATAGGAATAGTAACTAAAACTTAACTGAACACTTGAATTGGAATAATCAGAATATCTGAATCCCAAAAGAGATTCTAAATCTGAGATATTATCAAATGTAGTGATTTTAATTGACATTTTTCTCATTCTCATCTTGAAGTCCTCATCAGAGTGTCAGGCTACCTCTGATCCACATTCACTCACCTCATTTGTACCATGACCTTACTGACTGGTAAAGATCCTTTCTACTATTTTTTCTTTTTTGTAATTATAACCCAAATTGCTAAGTACAGTCATTGCTTCCTTGATGGGTCCTGGGTCCTCTTCCAGCTGCCTGATACCACATCTGATGGTCAGCTGATGCCTCCCTTCATCTCTGCTTGTAAAAACCTTTACTTTGCAGGATTATTTTCTTATGTTTAGGCTATTTTGAGACTGTTCAGGGAAGTGCTAGTAAGTACAGACCAGAACCACTTTAAATAGTATTTAAAGCTTTATCAACCATAGGAGAACAGACTTCCGTGAGGAGGTCAATAGGATTCTTATTAAAATTAACGACATATATCTCAGGATGCAGATAAAAGAACATCAAGATGAATGAGCAGAAAAAGAATCAATACCAAGGGGAAGATTTTACTGCCGCAGGGCAAGCCACCTATGGATTTAAAATGGGAATGAGAGGAATAGAGAAGGTATTGTTGAAGCAGAATGCTTAGATCTGGTGATGGATTCGAAAATTTACCTGAGAATGAAATTCCATTCTAAGCTAATGCAAACTGTAAACATAACATAAAAACTCAGATGCAAGGGATGAGTTTTGGATAACTAGAAGATTGTGCCATCTAGTGGAAACGTTAGCGTTTTCCCTTACGCTCTCAGCAGTTTTTCATTTGATGGTGTATTAGCCATTATTAGGAATGCTTTGCTGAGGAGAAATAACATTAAAATCAACACCTCATAATAAAATGTAAAGTGTCTGTAACTGTATCAGAGTTTTAAATAACACTTAATTCTAATGGTAAGAATCTAAGAATAAACATCTAACTAAGAATAAAATATATGTAATTTTATAATTCCCTAGGAAAATCTCTGAGATTCTTTTTAAAAAACATACAGGCATTTACATAGTCATCTACGTGCAGAAACTTAGGAATACTGTTGCAAGTTTTCTGCAAAAGCCTCTGCATATTAGTGGAGGAAAAACAAATCCTGAAGTAAGCAAAACACACTTCTGCTTTCCTGCTTTGGGATGGATACATTCCTTAGCTTAAGTTTCATATCTCTGCCAATAGCAAGGTAAATGCTTAATATGTGGTCATGTACCATATGGAATCACTTGATGAAAATTTGAAATATGATTTTGCATAGAATTCATTTAAACAATGCAAATAAGCTACTAGCGTTCTTGCTTCTGTTCTCAGTGGAATTCGACTAGTGCCAGTGGAGTGGGCATGGGATTCAGACATGGATTACATGGTGCTTCACTCAAAAACAGTTACATTTATAGTACTACTAAGCCCACACAGGAATTCCATATGCTTTTTGTTTTTAAGGTTTTAACACTGATGACAAATGTCCAAATCAAAGACAGATTTTTCCAAATAATAGGGCACACTGTGAGGTTAGGTGGAAGAGGGATGGTTTATTTTCTGGACGCAGGACAGGAAATTAACGAGCAACGTAAATACAGAGATCTACTTAGCACACCTTTTCCTTCTTTCCCTTCAGACATACGATATGGTAACTGACTTATCAAAGTAAAGCATGTGTTGTTCACTTTTAAAAAACCCATTTAAGTTAGTCTCATAATTGTTCTGATTGAGAAAGTGAATCATGCCATGATTCAAAAAAGTCTGTTCTTCACATAAACCTATGAGCACACATTTAAAAAATGATTTATTGTACATCTTTGCATTTCTTAAGGCATGAACAATGGCATACAGATGGAACAGGTTCTGAGAAGCATCACATCTTTTTCAACAAGGCCAGCACAATCACGCCACATCAAACACACACACTTGAAGCCTGCACTGACTGACTGCTTGTGGCCCAGGAGTCCTGCGATAGGGGATGGTGCTTCCAGACAGTGGAACAATCCTGTGGTTTCTATGTTGTTGTTAACTTTCTCGATCAGCTTTAAGCACCAGTTACCATTTGTTTTTCTTTACAAACTCGTCAGACTTTGGATTTTATATTCTGCTCCTTTTATTCTGCTCTCCAAGGATGGTGTGGATTTTTTTTTTTTTTTTTTTTTTTTTTTAAAGGAATATGGTTGCAGCAAAACAGAAAGGATCCGAAAGTGGTTAGGGGCTTTGTCTAATGCACTTCTGAAAGTCCATTATAAAGATGAATAGAAAAGCAAATGGTAGGTTTTCAGTGGACCCAGAAACCACACATAGCTATAAGAAACATAATTGTGCATAGTTATTTATTCATTCAGAATGTGATATGTTGGCTAGCTCTACATTCCCAGTCTACCAAAGAACAGGGCTGTCTACTTTGCTAAACCCAGGGTCCTTTCGAAGCTCCCAGTAGGTGTCGTTAGAAACCCAGGCTTCTCTTTGATTGGCATCAATAACTTTTCTGTGAAAATATAAACATCAACATTAGTCACAAATCACATCAAGGTAACCTTATAACTGGACCCTCTCCTGTAGATTAGACATGAACATACAAGCAGTGTTTTGTAAGCCACTTAGTGTCTTATCTGCTCACTACTGATGATGTGACTCTTTTTGACCAGAAGTGAAGTCATTTTTGTTGTTAAATGTGTGAAATGGAAGTAGGTAGGGCCAGGGGGAGAGGAACTGAGGGCAGGAACAAATTACCTCCTGGCAGGGGTAGAAAGTAAATAGCCCCCAACAAAGCATATACAAATACTGTAACTTCAGGCCCTGGACCCACAAGAATGATTTCTCCTTCACTAAAAGTATGCAATATCAGTAGCTCTAAGAGCCCCTGCCAGGCCCATGTCCAAGGAGCACACTTTAGAAATCTGAAGGGCAAGGCTGCGTTTCTACCCCAGGGCAGTCATAAGAGGACAAGTCTAAAGGAGATAAGGTTACCCTGAACTTTTTGTCCTGGCTCTGGAGGGCAACAGATGGATTTGGAAACCTCAGATTAATCTGTGTGATGTATATATAATCCTGCAAATAATCCTGTAATAATCACCTACTATCATACCACAGCGAGACCAAATCTAAACACACACAAGCTTTGTGTGATAGAAATAAAATCAAATCCTAATAAAGCCAGGATGATTTTGTGGGCAGTGGGGTCTGGTTCAGTCTCTGGCTAAGGGAGTAGGAATCAGTTTCCACCATTCTCAAGAGTGCGGCTGAAGGACAAAGAGCCTTCTGGGTGGGAAGCTCACTCTTTTCTGCTGCCCATGAAAAGAGAAGAGCTGTAGAAAAAATTTCTTTTTATAGTTACTAACTTCTCATAAGTGCAGAATCGATTCAATATTTTCACTGCCAAAAGCAAAGATACCAAAATCCATTTACCCATTTTATTTTCATTTAACTGGAGTTTCTCATTGCCTGTGGCAACCATTTGCAAAACATGAACTTGCTATGGGAGCTAACCGACTTACTTAAAAAATTTTGGTATATGTTCAAGATTGTTTTCTTCCATATATCGTCTCCGAGATCTCTGGAGTTCCTCTACTCTTTGCTTCTCTGATGCTGCAGCTTCTAAATTTCCTTCTTCCAAAAATCTAAGCAGAAAGCAGTTGATATTTTAACACATTATCCTCTCTTCTGGGGGAAAAAACCTCATTTGCACAAAATTGTTTTCTAATTGTTATGAACATAAATTACTGCACAGTAACACTCTGGCGATGTCTCCTCGCCTTTGCCCCAGGCCACATTTCCTCTGTCCATCAATTTACATACTTTTCTTTCTTTCTTTCTTTCTTTCTTTTTTTTTGAGACGGAGTCTTGCTCTGTCGCCAGGCTGGAATGCAGTGGTGTGATCTCAGCTGACTACAACCTCTGCCTCCCGGGATTTACATATTTTCTGCATACATGAACTGAATTATTATAATCAGCAATATCAGTGAAAGGTGGGTGGTTTGGCCTTGAAGACTTTTTTATGCTGTCTAGGGTTCTATAACTTGAGATTTTCAGGACGACTGCAGAGTCCAGGGGGAGAAGAGCATGAAGTCACAGCCATGTTCCTTTTCTATATTATCAGAAAGCTTTTGCTAAAAGGCCATAGAATGGAGGATGGTAACTGGCTATTCTCCATCTATTTGGAGAACAGGCAGAGAAAGAAGGAGCTTTCCTGTTTTACTGGAGAGTGTAAAACTGATGAGACAAGAAAAGGTAATGGGGAAAATTATAAAAGGCCACAGAATGGGAAATGAATTGTAAATGAAATTCAGAAAAGGAATACTGAAATAGAATTGAGGAGGAAAAAGCAGACTGAATGGTGACTTACAAACGCTTACATTTCAAAATGAAAGCAAAGAACAGGAATATAATATGGTATACATTGTACAGGAAGTTTATTAATAAATTTGAATGTTAAATAGTGAGACAGCATGTTCTAGAGAGAGGGGAAAATATAAGAGAATTAAATAGTAGAACATTCAAAACTGAGAGCATTTTGGCAGATGGCAGATAAAGCCACAAATACATGGGAAACAGAAAATTGATCTTGAGTGGAATTTGTATGGCATATAGAATTTTTGGGAAAAGTAAAATGAATTCCATAGGAATGAACATCATGAGTTCAGAACTACATAAGAATAAAAAACTAAGAATCAGAAGGTATTAAAGGTACTGTATTTTGAGTATATCTCATACTCTGTGGGATCAAAACCACATTGGGCAAATTGCAGACTTGCACTCAAAGCATTTCTGGGTGCCCCTGTAACTTATCCTATTATTCTTCAGTTTAAAAGATACTCCATGTTAGAGAATTATAGAAGTAAAAAGGTCAAAAACACTGGGTGAGGATTGATTATATATTTAAGAAAGAGTTCACAAATTTGCAGACCTTTGGTAAATTTCAGGAGGAGGGAGAAACTTTCTGTTAAAAAAGCATCTCTGTTATCTTACCTTCTGTGGGGAACTATGTGCTGAGATAATCTGTTATGATCATTCTATGAATACTGCTTTTCCTAGCATAGAAAACTCAAATATTGAATAAGGGAATGAAGAAAGGATTGAATACAAATACATGATGGTAGTAAAAATAAGTCACAATGACCTCTAAAGCCCCATGCCATAATAGTCTGCTTTTTTTTTTTTTTTTTTGGCCAGGGTCTCTCTGTTGCCCTGGCTGCAGTACAATGGTACAGTCATGGCTCACTGTGGCCTCAATATCCCAGGCTCAAGCGATCCTCCCACCTCAGACTCCCTAGTAGCTGGGACTTTAGGCATGTACCACCACACCCAGCTAATTTTTAATTTTTTTTTTTTTAAATATAGGGTCTCACTACATTGCCCAGGCTGGTCTTGAATTCCTGACCTCAAGTGATCTTCCCTCCTCAGCCTTCTAAAAGTGCTGGGATTATAGGCGTGAGCCACTGCACCCAGCCATAGTCTGCATGTTAAATACCACTGCCATCCTCACCTTTGATCTGGCCGGAACCGGGCGTCTGTTGGTGGAAGGAGATCTTTTAGTACTGGATCTAACTCATTGAGCTCAATAGCAAACCTTGTGAAGCCATAATACAGCTCATAGTTGGTTGGCATGGAACCTGGAAAGAGGCCAATGAACCACTGTGAGAGGGAAAGGTTTATGGAACGGAAGAAGCTGACTTACCCCAGTGCTTAATACCCCACACTAACACCAAATTTGTAGTCATAAACACAAGATTATAAATTTTTTTTTTTTTTTTTTTTTGAGACGGAGTCTTGCTGTGTCGCCCAGGCTGGAGTGCAGTGGCGCGATCTCGGCTCACTGCAAGCTCCGCCTCCCGGGTTCACGCCATTCTCCCGCCTCAGCCTCCGAGTAGCTGGGACTACAGGCGCCCGCCACCACGCCCGGCTAGTTTTTTGTATTTTTAGTAGAGACGGGGTTTCACCATGTTAGCCAGGATGGTCTCGATCTCCTGACCTCGTGATCCACCCGCCTCGGCCTCCCAAAGTGCTGGGATTACAGGCTTGAGCCACCGCGCCCGGCAAGATTATAAATTTTTTCAAGTGAATTAAACTGGTGACATTCCTAGGTAGGAAACTTTGTGTTGATGATCAGAATTGACGGATTCGTATATTTAATACAATCCTGTCTTTCAAACAAAACTGCACATACAGTAGTCTTCATTAGCTAAACTACTCCATATTTCTCTTGAATATTCAATTGGTTAACTAAATATTATGGCAATTAACTCCGAACATTAAGAGTTCACCAGAAACACTTGTTTGCTTCCTTTTAGAAAATAAAAATATGAAGATCTAAATTAATTTTTTTTGCCACTTTTTAACCGAACTTGAAGGCAGGATCTTTGTGTGTCTTGCTCATTGATGTATCCCAAGCTCCTGGAATAAAGCCTGACACACAGCCAGCACTCAATAAACAGTTGAGGAATGAATAAACTAGCCACTCTACTAGCAGGAAATTTAAATACTCATTGATGACTCTTAGGAAACTAACAACTAATTTTAGTTAGGGATTAACTAACAAAATTCCAGTGACAATAACTGTCATGTGGGTACTTGTTCCATTTATACTTGATATTCAGTTATATGCTAATGTGTTATCAGAACTCTTTTGATGCCTTTTATCAAATGTCAACATACTGCCACCTCTTGAGGCTCAAGTGAAAAGATCACTTATTCTGGTGAGTTGTTGAATTTGTGGATTATAAATGTAGTCTTTGTTTTATTAAAGCAGAGAATAAATAACATGAGTAAGAATTTAAGTTTGTATACTTCGATTATCTAAAGTCTTTAATAAATATACCTAGCTTTTCAAATGTAGGCGTTACACTTTGAGCAATTTTTCATGAAGCCCAATCTCTGACTGAATGTCAGAGATTTGGCCTATATTTTTTATTATGAAATATCAAATATTGGGGCTTATGTATAACTTATATTTTAAGTATGAATGTAACTATAATTGCCATAAGCATCTGCATTTTTAATCTCACTCTTAAAGGAGACATAATATGAGTTGCATAGAATGACCAGATATTCCCTTCCCGTCTGTTGTCCATGGCATGCTCCTGTTGGCAGAACACTCAGGCCACTCTCACCTGGTCTCCAAATGCACTTTGCAGAGGGGGCCACACCACAGTAGAGTCCTTCATGCCACTTTCCAAACAGCCGGTGCACCACCTTCCCCTCCTGATCTATCACCACCCCCTGTATTTCATTCATGTTAGAATTCCAATAATTCACCTGGAAAAACCAAACCCCAATTGTGACATTTGATGGCTTTAATAACACAATTCCCTATATTTTCCATATAGAAAAATTTCTTAGCCTTGAAGTCCCTTATTCAAACCATTTTCAGAAATACAGAAATCTCAAAATGTTTTATATGGAGGGCTGGCTTTCTAAGAGTTAGCTTAACTTTCCAGAAAGGGATGGTCTCTATTCCATGCATAACATGGTAGCATATCACAGAGAAGGCTCAGTTTCTATCCTAAGAACCCAATATTAATTTCTAGGCTAGCAATTTTTTTCCCTCTTGTTTTGAATTTTCCTCTTGCTCATGGATTTTAATAAATTTCAATTGGCCATGCGGCAGAAATTGTTTGTGAAATAATTTTCATAGAATCTATAAATGGCCAAATTTTATCAGGAGGATCCTCATGTGGCCCTTCCAGTCATACTCCTTCCCAAGGGATAAGAAGTCTATGGCAGTTTGCCTACTTGGACCCCATGATCCCCCTTCCAGATCAGGCCCCAAGTATACAGGACCCTAGAATTCCTTGTCCAAGTAGCTCCAAGCTTATTCCACAGCTGGCAAGGCCCTTTTCCTTGGATTCATGCACCCAAGGGCAGACCACCCACCAGCGTGTGCACATTTAGGTCTGAGGGGTGGCCAAGGGTGGCTGTTTGTGGGGGTGTGAACAGAGCTTAGATGTGTGGGCTGGACTGCCTATATATGTGTGTATGAGGCCCCTTGCAGTGAAAACAGAGCCAGAGGTGGGAAGAAAGCAGGGAAGGCCGTGGGCCAGGACTGGCTGTCCTACATCGCCAGGGTTACAGTACAGCGTTCTGAAGGGTCCAACCTGGCCTCACAGGCTTTGTTATAAAAAGTGTATTTGTCAAGGCAAAGAAATAGAGCATATTCTATTTGATAGTGTACAGGCTTGATTTACATATTTTAGTTAATTATACAGGCTCTGCAAGTGTTAGAGACGGGACTGCACTGCAGCTTCTCATAGCCTACAAAGCCAAATGTACATATTTACATCACCAAGCCACAGCACATAGGGATCTTGGCTCTTCAGTTCTAGGTACCTTATGAGTCTCTAAGAAAAAAGGTAATGACCAACATTTTGGGCTAAAATAAAGGTATTCAATTGAAATAAACATAACCTTCCAATATGGCTTAAAAGGATTTAACTGAGAAAAGAAAATATTAGAGTCTTAAGACTCCATTATGTTACCTGTCTACCATATTAGAATGGGATCATGAATTGAACAGGTAAGGTAGCTGGGTGGGGTTTCTGTACCATGTTGAATTCAGTAGCACATCCAAACAAACATGGCAGTGATACTGAATGTTCCACTTCAGACCAGAGAAACTGAGGGAAAATGGCGCTTTTTGGGCATTTCTATTCCAAAATTTTCTTGTTAACAAGCCTAATGTTTCTGGTTGAACTTATTTGAATTATAACAGCAGCAGGGTTAGATAAGCATGTAGTGACTGGTGGTGATCATCTACATGACTACATCAAGTGTCTGCAGAAAATGACAACATTATAATGAGTTCCCGAAAATCAGATCACTTGAACACATAATCAAGCAGGAAGAGAAACAGAAATATAAACTAGAAGATTTATAGTCAAGAAGTGTTTTCCGGAATTTTATTTAGTGAACAACTGACTGGCTACTTCAAAAGAAAATTCTTTAAAAAGAAATGTGTTTTTTTCTGTTTTAGATGGTGCCTTTTTTGACCTCCATATGTTCAGAAACTTGCATGCCTTGAAAAACTCTATCAGTTGGTTCTGCTCTCTTATCTAAAACGTCCGTAAGGACCAATGATACAGGACAAATTCACTTGCTGCTATTTAAGGTGATTATTTCTTCTTTAAGAAGCATTTTATACTCATTTTCCTTTACTGTTGTATGATAGTATTTACCTTGACAAATGTGAGTTTGCAAATGCAAACACTGCTTTTGGTATTTCTGATGGTTACTTCTCCATAATGTTCTATCCATCTTCTTCCACTGAGGATGTTGTGTATGCAAGTGGTGACTTTATTCCACACATAGTAATCTCCGTACCTAGTGAAGAATGTAACATTGATGAAAAACAACGAAGGTCACAAATACATATAACTGTTTCTACTAATGAGGATATTCTTTGGCCAAAGCTTTCTTTTCCCTGATTTTCCTCTCATTTTTGTCTTGAAATTCCCTCTGTGGTCATAAGTATTTACGATGTGGTTAATTCACTTAAGGAATATTTAAATACTTTCTATGGGCCAGGTGCTAAAGCAACAAAGTGGAACAGAGCCTGTTTCCTGCTTTTCTGGGGACAAAAGTATGGGAGGGTAGATGGATATGCAAACAAATACTGAAAATGTGCACATCATTAGAACACAGAAGGAAGAGTTTTTAGTCCTTCAATCTGCCTGGAACGTGGGATGAGTGTCAAGGAAGATACCTTAGAAGAGGCTGGGTTTGGTGTAAGCACGGATGGCTGGTAGGAGGGCACCATGGGCTGGGGAAGGTAGGAGGGCACTATGGGCTGGGGAAAGCATCCACAAAGCCACAAAGGTCAGAAGAGCACAAGGCATCCAAGCCTGTGAATGCTGTGCTCCAGGTGAATGCGGGTGGCAGGACACAAGGAAGGAAAGGTGTGATGAGGCAGAGCCGGGAAGGCCTGCACGGACCTACCAAGGAGTCTGGATTTACCCTGCAGGCAATGGGCCACCGCTGGATTCCAGGTAGGAGGTAGGCACCATAGAGTGTGCGCTGAAGAAAGATCACTCTGGGAACACTATTTCGTACTCCAGGTTTAAGACCTCAGATGTGAATAATTATTCGGGAAAAGACTGAGGAGCATACTAAGATGGCACAAATCTAATACAAATTCTGCGGAGCAAGGTTACAGAATTTCTGCTAAGGAATGAAATGATAATAGTTTCAAATCACATTTAAGTTTGTACATTACATATATTTTCAAATGAAATGTCACATCAACATAGAAAAGATGCTTCTAAGTTTCTGCAAAGTTTATGAATTGGTATGATGTAGACACCATACATACCTAGGAAAACTCTCTTCCTTATTTCTTTTTTTTTTTTTTTTTTTGAGATGGAGTCTTGCTCTGTCGCCCAGGCTAGAGTGCAGTGGCACAATCTCAGCTCACTGCAACCTCTGCCTCCCAGGTTCAAACAATTCTCCTGCCTCAGCCTCCAGAGTAGCTGGGATTACAGGCGCATGCCACCACACCCATCTAATTTTTTGTATATTTAGTAGAGATGGGGTTTCACCATGTTAGCCAGGACGGTCTTGATCTCCTGACCTCGTGATCCGCCCACTCAACCTCCCAAAGTGCTGGGATTACAGGCGTGAGCCACCGTGCCCGGCCTACACGTTCAAATATTCAAAGTTTATTTTGTGGTCCTAGGAATATCTCCCTCTCTTCACCTTCTTCCATATCCAATTCATCTGGAAATTCTGTCATTCAAATAGATAAAACCGAAGAAACAAGCCCTTGGCCTCAATAAAAATTCCAATTAATTTCAAAATATTTAGAGGCGGTATCCCTAGAACACAACCATAAAAGAATTTCATCACTCTTCTTTGATAAAATATTCCCTGGATCTAAGATGAACTCAAAAGTGAAACCGAATTGTATAGCAAAGAATGGCTAAACAGGAGAACCTTTTATATAAAATCAAACTAGCATGACGACTGGGTCATGGGAGGTACCTGGTGGTATTGACTGAAGAATGGAGGATGTGAAGAAATAGACAGGAAGCTTTGCTACATATGCTTAAGTTCTCATTTGTTTCTGTGGGAGTCTATTCTCAAAACTTTGGCAAAGGTAACAGAAGCCTTGGGTATATGGAGAAATAAACCCTTACCATCTTCTAGAGTTTAAAATACCCATTTATGATTTAGAAAAGCAGACAAGAGGCCAAAAGGGAGGTGTGAGTCACCTACTTTGGAAGCGTGACATTCAGTGTTCCCACAGGCAGGATTTCCATCGACTTCCCCCAGAACTTGTTTTTCCATCTGATATCTAAATGACATAGGCAGAGGACAAGAAAGACATACCCCATATCTAATCACTTCTTCTGTAAAAATTAACTTTTGTATTACACTTTACAAAAAACCTTTGGAATGACAACTGATTCTATATTGTTGATTTAGTATGATAAGTGCCTGAAAATGGTCCAAGGTGAAAATATTAACTGTGCACCAAAAAACAAACAAACAAACAAACAAAACCCACTATCTATGTTTCTCTGTAATATATGCTCTTTATTTGTTTTCAACTAACAGAGCTGGAAGAAGCCTGGAACAATGTGTGTGGTGTGTGTGTGGGTGTATATTCACATTACACATACAAACATAGACTCTACTGTGCTTTAATGTCCAGACAGCAATAAATGTTGTTATAAGTTTTAACTAAGTGGCAAAAATAGTTAACAAATATATCGAGCATAAGATGTATACTAAAAGTAATTGCAGTTTAGCAATAAAATTAATTTATATATATATTTCCTTCCATATCAAAGACATATAATTTGGGATTACAGTTAAAAAAAATCTCTAAATACAGATAAAATAAATTTTTTTTTTTTTTTTTTAAATATGGAACGCTTCACGAATTTGCGTGTCATCCTTGCGCAGGGGCCATGCTAATCTTCTCTGTATTGTTCCAATTTTAGTATATGTGCTGCCGAAGCGAGCACAGATAAAATAAAATTTACAAAATAAGATTTATGAGAGAGTGGGATTAACTTAAGGAATGTGTTTATACTGGTTGTTAAGATGTAGGCCAGGGCCCAGCACTTTACCTCACATGATGGCTTTATGTTTTACGTGTGGAAACTTGGATTTATTTGTGCATTTGTGATAACCACCTGGTTCCGTTTTGATGAACTAAGGGAATTTCGTGCCATCTCCACAAAATGCCTGATTCTTGGTGATGACCAAGAAATGATCAAATATTTATATGTATTGCAAAAATAAATCATAAAATAAAGAAATAAATGATATTTTATTATTTATTCATAATATAAATAAATATTAATTGATATCATATCATATTATATTAATATATTAAATCATCATATCATATTAATATTATTTATTAATGATATTAATAAATATTTATTAATAAAATATTTTATTATTTTAAAATAATAAATAAAATCATAAAATAAATAAAATATTTATTTTTGCAATAAATCATAAAAATAAATTTATGATTTATTTTTGCAATAGAGTACAGTTATAGTGTTCTATCATTTTTATGTGTTTTCAGGTTAAGAAAATGCTCATGAGAAAAGTCATTCTGTGAGTAATGAAGCACCCTTCTAAACATGAAGGAACTATTTACACTTAATGTTCACATTTAAGTACATATTCTTTTCTTTGTAAAGGAGTTTAGAAACTTTTTTGTATTAGGCAAGCTTGTAACATTCTGACTTAACTAATGAGTAGAGACTTCAATCCAAACTCTTAAGCCCCAGTGAGTTAAAGGCCAGGAATTACTGTAATGTTTGCATATCTCTTTCGATTATGACCATTGATGATGTGTCATAGAGTCTTCCTTCAGAATTAAAATGTCTTTGCACACCCCCAAAAACCAAGAAGGCAGCAGATGGAACCTCCATGTTACAGATGCAGACAATGAGGCACATGAGATAAGGTCGTGGCTCTGCACCAGCACAGTCCGCATGGAGCTCTGCTCTTCCATATGGCATTGCTTCCAAGATAAGCAGTCTTACCTCCTAGCTGAAACTGTTTCATGTTGAAACCAGGAATTTTGATTTCTCAAACTGACCTCTGCACCAATTACCAACATTCGCTGAGTTCCAAAGGTAGAAATCTAAACTGAATACAATGTCCCTTTGGAAGCCAGACATTTTTTCATAGGCTCATACATTTGATTTTAAATTATAATTGAAATACAAACCTTGCCAAAACACAAAATTCTTTGATTCACAGTGACAGGCAGAAATGGGTGGATGATGGCTAACCTGGTAATTAAAAACAAAAAAGAAGGCAATATCAGTGTTAAAACTTCCACATGATCATCCATTTCTCTTACCGAATTATTCTCAAAATGTATAAGTAAATCTGTAAGACTTCATGCTTTAAAAAACACTGAGAACTTACACAATTTAGAGGGAGATATGATGCCCATAAGTGAAGTGAGTTTCCTTCCTTCCTTCCTTCCTTTCTTTTATTATACTTTAAATTCTGGGTTACATGTGCACAACGTGCAGTTTTGTTACATAGGTATACACATGCCACAGTGGTTTGCTGCACCCATCAACCCGTCACCTACATTAGGTATTTCTCCTAATGCTGTCCCTCCCCTTGCTCACCACCCCCCGACAGGCCCCACTGTGTCATGTTCCCCTCCCTGTGTCCATGTGTTCTCATTGTTCAACTCCCACTTATGAGTGAGAACATGAAGTGTTTAGTTTTCTGTTCTTATGTTAGTTTTCTTAACGTGTGAAAAGAAAATAAATCTCAGGACCACCTGCTTCCCATGTTATTCCTAAAAAAGATAGCTACAAAGATTTTTTTTCTTTTTTTTGAAAAAAGGCTGCCCCTCTCTCTCACAATTTGCCCAAAGGAAATTCTTTGTGGGCCTCAGGATCTTTACCCTAAAACAGTTCTGTTGAATTTCACCCTGGCAATGTACGTTGATAGCTTATCTTCACAGGTACGGGACAAAAGATTGACAGAACTCAGTCATCCTTCTGCTCACCTGAGACAAATGCGTATCTGATTACTTCCTCTGCCCTACTGTCTGTGTAAAAATGCAGATTCACTGAGCCAGACTGACCCATAAGTGACTCTCTCTCTACCACCCTCTCACATGTAAATTGTGTATTCAGTGAAAGGCTGATCAGAGACCCAAAAGAATGCAACCTTTCTTATCTACCTATGACCTGGAAGTCTCCATTTCCAAGTTGTCCCACCTTTCTGGACAGAATCGATGTACATCTTACATATATTGATTGATGTTGCATATCTCCCTCAAATGTTTAAACCCAACCTGTGTCCAGAACACCTTGGACACATTTCATCAGGACCCCCTGAGGCTGCGTCACAGGTGTGTCCTTAACCTTGGCAAAAGAAACTTTCTAAATTGGTTGAGACCTGTCTCAGATACTTTGGATTCACAACTGGTATCATCACCCATCCCAACAGATTGTTATCAAAAGGCTGCTTTCACTACCAAACTGCCCTCTTACCTATATGAGTCCAGGGCCGCTTACCTGTTCTGAGAAAAAGCGGAATCCCTTGTCTTCTCTAATGCATTCATAGGTCTCCCCAAGGACTGGGTTGAATGGCTTACTTCCTGCTCTGAAATAGGTGGAGCAGTATCCTGAAACTGCAAATGCAGCAACGAGAACCTGTTAAAACATTGAAGAAAAGGAAATAATATAGGAGAGATGACTGCTAGGTCTGTTTGTTCCTTTTCCCTCTAGATTTTACACAACCCATGTGGATGGGTGTTGATTTGATGACAGTTGCATTTTCTATTGTCTGCACAGAATTTTTACCAACTCGTGGGGAAAAAAATAAGTAAAATTAGGTAAAACTACTTGCACGGAAACCAGCAGGCCACTGAGGTGAAGCATTCTTCACCCTTCCATCCAACGTCATGAGTATCACAGAGTTCAAAGGTTCTGGAACCCAGTTTATCGGTTCTGCCACGGGCATGATCTTAGCCTCATGCGCACGAGGATTGTGTGGTTGTGGGTGCTTTTCAGAGGGGACAGCACGTTTCCCGCAGCCATATGGGGTAAAGGGTGAAGTATAAACAGAAGTTATTTTCTCAGACCTAAGTTCCTGAACAGATGGGCTATCTTGACATTCAGGAAAAACTGATAAAGTGAGGCAAGGTGTGCCTGCAACCTCTAAGGAGTATAAGACCTTTACACCTTAACTTTAGAAACACTCTAGACCAAGGATAAGGCACAAAAAGTGTGTCTTCCTGTGTTGGTATCTGGGAGGTTTTGGCCTCGCCTGATTTATGCAAACAGGTCAATTCCTCTTTTACTATGCAGTGAGAATATTATGCAAATGCCAAATATATCATCATAATGAATTCTGGTTTAGCCCAGGTCTAGGACTGGCAAATCCTTGAGGGGCGCTGCTGTTAGTTATTTATTACCATGCGCTCATATGGATCGTCAGTTTCCGAAGCCTTGTCCAGGAGCTCGCTGTATTCCATTTCCTCGCAGAGGTGCTGCAGGGTGTTGAGTGGCTCGTTTAGCTCCACAGGCATGGAGACTTTAGACAGGTCTTTACCAATGTTGTTCCTCAAGATATTCCACAGGTTAATGTTACTGGTGTCAGGACAAGGAGCTGGCAGGCATGTTCGACGCCCATTTCGGAAGGCCCCTCCTGTAAGCTCCCCATTCAGGACTGGAAGAGGGAGAGTCACATGAACAACACTTTGCTGTTCTGATTTCACAAAATCAAGAAGGGAAGTAACTTTCAAATAAATCTGATTTTGAGACATTTCGAGAGTCTTCATTATATCCTTTCAAAAGTAAATGGAATTCTTTCAATGCAAGGTTGCTAATAAATGCAGAAAACAAGTGTATAGTTTTATAAATAAGGCATTAAATATACTCAAATATCATTCAAGACAGGCTAAGTTTTAAAAAATTAAATATATTTAATAAGAGGGACTCAAGCTGTTGGTGTGAGAAAGAGGAAAAACCTTTTCTCTTAACCATTTACCTAACAGATTTTTCAACCATTTACCTCAAGAGATTATACAAAATAGAATGCATTGAACAAATCAGCTGCCAAAAGAACAATTAGTGGGGGGGGGGGGTCGGGGGGATGCCTGTTCATTAAGTCTTCAGTGTTGCAATTTGGCATGTAGATAGAACAACCTGGAAGCTCAAATGATGCATACTTTGCCGAGAAATATTGTCTGCAACACTGGTGTTGTCTTCAGATATATTATCACTCACATCACTGATGTAAGACTCATCATCTGAAGCCTAAGGGAGGGAAGAACATACAAGGATCAGAATTCTTGTTCAGTCTTGCAAGCTCATATAATCCAGTGATTAAAAATAACAAAACATTGTTCCAGTGAGAAGCAGAGGTCCTAGAGGAAAAGTATTTGGCATATGTGCAATGAACACTTGAGGGTCTTCATGAACTAGGATATAGGATCACTAAAAGGGAGC
This sequence comes from Macaca nemestrina, assembly GCF_043159975.1. Classification (NCBI taxonomy): domain Eukaryota; kingdom Metazoa; phylum Chordata; class Mammalia; order Primates; family Cercopithecidae; genus Macaca; species Macaca nemestrina. The sequence goes on along the minus strand of NC_092135.1, from coordinate 76,321,918 downwards.
CTGGTCTTTTTTTTTTTTTTTTTTTTTTTTTTTTTTTTTTTTTTTTTTTTTTTTTTTTGAGACGGAGTCTCGCTCTGTCGCCCAGGCTGGAGTGCAGTGGCGCGATCTCGGCTCACTGCAAGCTCCGCCTCCCGGGTTCACGCCATTCTCCTGCCTCAGCCTCCCGAGTAGCTGGGACTACAGGCGCCCACAACCGCGCCCGGCTAATTTTTTGTATTTTTAGTAGAGACGGGGTTTCACCGTGGTCTCGATCTCCTGACCTTGTGATCCGCCCGCCTCGGCCTCCCAAAGCGCTGGGATTACAGGCGTTAGCCACCGCGCCCGGCCTATGGGAGCCTGGTCTTTAACTCCTTGTCTTAGTAGGGGCAGGAGGGCGGGGGAGACCAGTAAAGAACCAGAAATATTTTAGCATAATACACTAAGAATGTTTCAGGTTGGTGCGAGACTACTTGCAGTTTTTGCCATTACTTTCTTTTGCACCAACCTAATACCTAAGAGAAGGCCCTATGACTCTACCTTAGAGGACTCAGGAGAGGCTGCCCAGGGGGCAATATTTAAACTGGGTGTTAGAGAATGAATAGGAGTTGCCCAGTTGTTAGGAGGGACAGAAGCACACGAAGAAGTGAGATTGTGCAAAGGTAAGGCTCATGAGAGCAACATTTATCCCAGGAATGCAAAGGATGTTGAGAGTGGCTGTGGCAGAGGGTAGAGAAAACAAGAGGGCCCAACAGTGAAGGGCTTTTCATGCCAACAAAAAGGGTTCATATGCAATCCTAAGAGGAAAACCAACAAAAATGCATGGGATGTTGGAATCAGATTTGGTTTTCAGGAAGATATTTGGCAGCTTTCCCTAGGGAGGCCAGATACTAGGATGCTGCATAGATCCGGGTAAGAAATACAGCTTAGTCGGCTGGGTGTGGTGGCTCACGCCTGTAATCCCAGCTCTTTGGGAGGCCGAGGCAGGCAGATCACAAGGTGAGGAGATCGAGACTATCCTGGCTAACATAGTGAAACCCCGTCTCTACTATAAATACAAAAAATTAGCCGGGTGTGGTGGCAGGCGCCTGTAGTCCCAGCTACTCAGGAGGCTGAGGCAGGAGAATGGTGTGAACCCGGGAGGCAGAGGTTGCAGTGAGCTGAGGTCACACCATTGTACTCCAGCCTGGGCAACAGAGCAAGACTCTGTCTCAAAAAAAGGAAATTCAGCTTAGATTCAGATGGCCTCTGTGACAATGGGGAGAGACGAATAGTGAAGCCACCTCCTGCATAAGAAAAATGTGAAACTAAAATGAAACACAAATTAGCAGAAAAATGAAATTAAGGAAGAACGTACATACTAAAGGGACTTAGAAACAGAGCAGATCAGGAAAGAGAGGGTAAGACAGAACCATCAGAGGAATGGGAAAACTAATGACTTTCCTGCAGGCAAGAAAGCTGCTGATACTTCCTTCAAAATGGAAACAATTCTATATTTTTTTCTGAATATAAAACATTCTTATTGTAAAAAGTTAGAAAATAGGGACGAGTAAACAGATGAGTATGAAAATTACCTATCAGCCCATCACCTATAGGAAACCACGTAACATTTTGGTGAGTAGTATTCTCCAATTTCAAAATGCCTGTACAAACATATTGACACATCTATCTTTATATACTGAAAAAGGAGAACAGCTTACATATTGCTTTATAGCATTCTGAATACGTTTTCATTATAGTAGCTACAGCTACTTTATTTGGAAAGGCAACATAATTCATTATATGATTATAACAAGGAATTTAACCAGAATGTAGGTGGTTTCTAACATTTTATTATTATAGACAATACCTGGATGAACATGCTTGCAAATATATTTTTGTAAATCTGCCTGGTGATTACATTAAAATTTATTTCTAGATCAGATGGGTCACTTTGAGGCTTTAGTTCCATGTAGCCAAACTGTTCTCCTGAAAGACTGGATTAGTTTGTTCTCATCAGCAATATATGGGAATATCATCCGTCTTTCCACACCCCCTTAAACACTTTACACTATCCATCTTTTTTTAGTACTTACCTGGTATACATAAAAGATCACTTTTTTTTTTTTTTTTTTTTTTTGAGACAGACTCTTACTCTGCTGCCCAGGCTGAAGTGCAGTGGTACCATCACAGCTCACTGCAACCTGGGCTCATAACTCCTGGGCTCAAGGGATCCTCCTACCTCAGCCTCCCAAGTAGCTGGGACTACATGCACACACTCCCATGCCTGGCCAATTAAAAAATATTTTTTTTTTAGAGATGAAGGGTCTTGCTATGTTACCCAGGCTTGAACTCCTAGCTTCAAGCAATCCTCCCACTGCAGCCTCTCAAAGTGCTGGTATTACAGGTATGAGCCATTGCACCTGGCCAAAACATTGCTTTAAAGTTTGAATTTCATCCTTTGTGAACTAATTATCTTATATTTCACACATTTTTCAGTTTGACATATAGATTTCATTTTTCTTAACTTGCATTTTTAAACTTTGTTTATGCCAATTTTTTTTGCCATGTAAAAATTTTGAATTTGTACATAATAAAAACAATTGGTCTTTGTCTTTAAGGTTTCTGGATTTACTGCTAATGTTTTAAAAATTAGGGTTGAGAAGAATTCATATATTTAGGGATAACAGTGATGGACAGAATGATTGCATGCATGGACGAGTAATGGTAATTTTGTTTTTGAACACAGAGTAAGCCCATAAAGATGACAAATTGAGAATAAAATCTTTTTCTGATTCATAGTTTCCTACTGCAACAGGTTCCCGCAGTTCCTACTGACTGCAGTAGAGTTGAAGGTTAAACCATCAGGCTCACGAAAAGCCAACTTCTTATGCTTGAAAACAAAAAAAAAGTAAATCAAACTCCTCTGTGTGATTTCACTGAAAAAAATCTAATCATGCTCAATTATGTTCGAGGAGACAAATGTCTACCTAAATCAAATTCACATTGCAGGCATGTTTATTGTTTTTAAGAAAACACTCATGTTTATCCTACAAATAGCTATAAAGTCTATGCTTCTTCAATTTCCTTTCTTTCCTCTTTCTTTTTCTTTCTTTCCCTCTCTCCTTTCTTTCCCTTTCTCCCTCTCTCTCTTCCTTTCTTTCTCTTTCCCTTCCTCCTTTCTTTCCCTCCCTCCCTCTCTCTCTCTTCCTTTCTCTTTCTCTTTCTTCCTTCCTTTCTCTTTTCTTTCTTTCTTTCTTTCTTTCTTTCTTTCTTTCTTTCTTTCTTTCTTTCTTTCTTTCTTTCTTTCTTTTTCTTTCTTTCTCTCTTTCTCTCTCTCTCTCCCCCTCCTTTCTCTTTTTCCTCCCTCCCTCTTTCTTTCCTTCCTTCCTTTCCTTTCCTTTTCCCTTTCCTTTCTCTTCCTCCCTCCCTTTTCTTTTCTCTCTCTCTTTCTCTCCTTCCTTCCTTCTTTCCTTTTTTTTTGATACAGGATCTCTTTCTGTCACAATGGAGTACAATGGTACAATCATAGCTCAACACAGCCTTTACCTCCTGGGCTCAAGGGATTCTCCCACCTCAGCCTCCTGAAGGAGCTGGGACCACAGGCATGCACCACCATGCCCAGGTTATTATTCGATTTTTTTCTGTAGAGGTGAGGGCTCCCTGTATTGCCCGGGCTGGTCTCAAACTCCTGACTCAATCATCCCACCTTGGCCTCCCAAGGTGTTGGGATTACAGACATGAGCCACCATGCCTGGCCTTCCTCTTCAATTTCTAATCTCTCCCAAACTAATATATCATAGAAATGATCTGAAATCATTGGTGTAAAAGAATTCTACAATAATAGTGGGCCTTGAGTAAGATGTATACATGTCATGTGTGTGTAGTAACTAAGGCTGGGCTCTCTTGCTGTGGTCCATTCATGCCACCCTGTACAAAGAGCTAAGGCTCTGCACTATTAGAATAAAACAGTTTATCCTCTGCCCCATGGTTAAGAAGTCCTGGAACCAAATATTTCTCTTTACAAACTTAGGGATTCAAAAGAGTTCAGAAAATATATTTTTTTCTTAAACGTGACCAGGCATGTAGCATTGCAGAAACAAGTTTAAAAGCAAAGGCAAATAGATTATTGTGGAAGCAAGAAGGCCATTTTTTAAAAGAGCAGAGAATTCATTCAGTAAAGTGCATTGGTAAATAACATATAAAGAGGATTTTTCCCTCAGCCATGGAAAATGTTAATGTAAGACAGCTAATGCCCAGATGTTTCTCAGAATAATCATTATAAGCATTTCTTCCTTTGCTCAGTTAGCAGATATTTATTGAGTACCTGCTCTGGGCTCACCAGAACTGTTTTAGTGCAGGAGACCCAGTGGTTAAATCTCTGCCTTCATGACATTTATGTTCTAGTGGGGCAGACACACAACAAATGAAATACAGGAAAAAAAAAAAAAAAATATATATATATATATATATATATATATTTAAGATAGTGATAAGCATGAAGGAAAAAAAAATGAGGAAAGAGGGACACAAAAGGTCAGAGGAGGCCAGGCGCAGTGGCTCACGCCTGTAATCCCAGCACTTTGGGAGGCCGAGGCAGGCGAATCACTTGAGGTCAGGTGTTTGAGACTAACCTGGCCAACATGGTGAAACCTCGTTTCTACTAAAAACACAAAAATTAGCCAGGCATGGTGGTGCACGCTTGTAATCCCAGCTACTTGGGAGGCTGAGGTGGGAGAATTGCTTAAACCCGGGAGGTGGAGGTTGCAGTGAGCCAAGATTACACCACTGCACTCCAGCCTGGGTGACAGAATGAGAGATTGTCTCAAAAATAAACAGAGAAACCCCAAAAGGTCAGAGGAAAGGAGGAAATGGCAACTCTAAATTGTAGATAGTACAGCCAGCATAGGCTTCCCTGGAGGTGACCTTTGAGTAAGGGACTAAAGAGAGTGAAGGAACTGAAGTTGTCTATCTCTGGGGGAAGTGCTTGGGCCAGGGTAGACGGCAAGTGCAGAGGCCCAATTTCCTTTGGCAGCTGCAGTGCAGGATACACAGCTTGAGCCTAACCTGCAGCTGCTGCTAGGATTCCCACATGTATAGTCAACTCACTGGGTGGGTTGCCAAGACTATGAGTGTGAAGGCACAAGGAGCCTTCTGAGGGGACCTCATCACAAGGTGATACAGTTTGGATGTGTGTCCCCATCCAAGTTTCACACTGAAATCTAATCCCCATTGTTGGAGGTGGGGTCTGGTGGGAGGTGACTGGATCACGGGAATGGTTTTCTCTGGAATGGTTTAGCACCATCCCCTTTGGTCCTGTCCTCCCGATCGTGAGAGAGTTCTTATGTGATCTGGTAGTATAAAAGTGTGTAGCAACTCCCACCTTGCTCTCTTGCTCCTGCTCTGGCCATGTGAGGGCCGGCTTCCCCTGGGCCTTCTACCATGGTTGTAAGTTTCCTGAAGCCTCCCCAGAAGCCAAGCAGATGCCAGCATCATGCTTCCTGTACAGCCTGTGGAACTGTGAGCCAATTAAACCTCTTTTCTTTATAAATTACCCAGTCCATGTATTTCCTTATGGCAATGTGAGAACTGCCTTATACATAAGGGAACTTAGAGACGTGGGCAGATGAGGTTGTCCCAGAAACCAAGCCTTAGCTGAAGGGGAAAAGCAACTCTGAGAACATCATAATGTCTGTCACTTGGGTTTATCTCCTGGCTTACCCCCTTTAAATACTTAAGGCCAAGTATTATGATAAAGGGAGAAGTTGCAAGTAAAAACAGTAATTTTATGAAAACCTGTGAGGTACAGGGCACAAGGAATGGGCGTACAGTTCAGTTCTTTCCAGTGTGAGTTGTAAGAGACGGTCACTCTCATTGCTACAGCAAGGGACACAAGGTATCTTTAGCAAATAGTCAACTCCAGAAATCATTCCTTTGGCTGTTGGAAGGCTCTAGAAGAGAGGTGGCATGAGGCTGGAGCTGAGAGCAGGCATCAGATTATAAGGGTCTTTGTTTTAATAGATAAGGAGTTTAGAATGTTATCCTAGGAACACTGGGGAATAGAGACATGATCAGACTTGCCTTTTAGGAATATTACTCAGGTTGCCCAGTGGAAAATGAATGGGAGGCAGCAAGATGGGAGACTGGAAGTTATGAGACTGATGGGTGATCTAGGTGGGGAGCAGATGGGAACTGAATTGGAGCAGTGGCAGTGAAGCTGCAGGAAGATGTACAGATCTGAGAGTATTTAGATGATGGAAGCTACAGAACCCAAGTGAATTAAGGTGGGTGGCAGTAAAGGGAAAGAAGAGTAAAGGAAAATCTTCAGGCATTTGGTGTGAACAGTTGGGTAGAGGGGCACTTAGATAGGTGACATGAGAGGAATGGGCAGGCTGAGGTTTCTCTCCTGGGGGAGTGGTGGGGCTTGTTGATGAAATCTTTTGGGACATGCTGAATTAGAGGTTCTGTGAGCACCAGGTGTCAATGCCTAACAGGTAGCTGACTGACTCTCGGATGGTTCTGTCCTTGAGCTTTAGACTTAAATATTCAAATGCCTGACAGGTAACTCCACTGAGAAGTCTGATAAACTCATGATGCCTCACAGTGAATGTCTCATCTCCCTGTGACCCCGTCCTCCACCTTCTTATCCTGCTCTCTGCCACCACATTCACTCCCCCACCCCTCACCTGTCCCAGGGTGGCACCACCATCTTGCTTGGACTCATGCAATAACCTGCTTCACATCCTCTTCATTTCTGTATACCCAGTGTTCAGGGCAAGCAGTACCTGGGGACCCAGCTAGGTGTGCCCCAGGGACTCAGAAATAGCTCTCAGAGAGGTAAGCTATGAAGTCATCAGATGATAGGTCAGAACTCAGATAATGCACGGTCAAGTCTGACTGTAACCTGACTAAAGAAGGATGAAGGGGTCGGGCACAGCGGCTCACGCCTGTAATCCCACACTTTGGGAGGCTGAGGTGGGGAGATCACCTGAGGTCGGGAATTTGAGACCAGCCTGATCAACATGGAGAAACCCCATCTCTACTAAAAAAACAAAATTAGCAGGGCATGGTGGCACATGCCTGTAATCCCCGCTACCTGGGAGGCTGAGGCAGGAGAATCACTTGAACCTGGGAGGCAGAGGTTGCGGTGAGCCAAGATCGCACCACTGCTCTCTAGCCTGGGCAACAAAAGCAAAACTCCATCTCAAAACAAAAAGAAAAACAAAAACAAACAAACAAACACAACAACAACAAAATGATGAAGGATGGGTCAGCAATGGGAGCTCAGGAGGCAGAGTCAGAAAGGGAAATTTTGGTAGCATTATCGACAGCATGGTGGTCCCTGGGGGTGCAGGCAGGCAGACACAAATACCAAGTCCTTGTGGCAGAGTATCCCTATGATGGAGGGTGAGTGTGGAGCTCTAACATTCTGGCCCCCTAGCCTTAAGTTTACTCATGTCCCTTGCTCACCAGGCAATCTCTGACTAGAATTACGCTTGCCATGCAGATTTGCCTACAGGAAAAGACGCACTAATTAGCAAGGATGATTATTCTGTCCATCTGAAAGTATGTATCAGTTACCATCACAGATCATTAAATTAGCATTCCAGCCTGCGAATGGAAGTCTCTGTGGACCTGTTAATGCATGCCTTGGGATCTGAGAGGCAGGTGCATGCCTTGGTATGCTGACAAATTCAGTATTTGATACAAGAATTCTATTTTACTTTTCTCCCATTATAAAAATGATATGTATTCATTATTGCTTTCTCTTTTCCACTTTGTCTTTGTTTCTAAAATCACTCATAATTTCAAACATCCAAAAACAACTACTACTAATTGTCAGGATGTTTCCTTCCAATCTGTTTTCTATGCATATGGAAATAATGTTTAGCAATGATTTCATTTCTTTTTTGTAAAAATGCAGTACAGATTTGCAATCCCAAATGACAAAATTCCTAATCAGCTGTGTGGAAAAGAGTTTTGGCTGCTTTCCTCATGCCAAAAAAAGTTGACTACACTGTAGTAAAAGAACTAATTTCTGCAACCTGACCAAGGAAAAGGTTCCCTGTTTCCAAGACCTTGGCAAGAATCATAAGCATGAAGAGCAATCCAGTACAGCTTTTATGATAGTCAGTGGTTAACCTCCAAAAACCATAATTACCCAACTAGCTACGTGCTACATAGTATCCTTCTAATCTTAAATTCATGTCCCTAGGGAAAATATCTAGTATGTATGTGTCGGTGTATGTGTGTGAATGGTGCTTTCCTAATTCTCTCATTCTTTCTATATTTATTAGCTAGTCTCCTTCTATAAAGAGATCTGTCATAAACCCTTTTGTTACCCTGAAATATGAATCATAGAAGACACTCCAATAAATGTTGATTCTTTCCCTTAATTCATCAAATTTAAATTCTTGATGCTCAGAAACGTTAAGCACTCAGTAATTGGTAACTGATAGAGTTTGTGTGCTTTTAGCTTTGCTACAATTTGGGCATCTTACTATGATGTAAACAAAAAAGAAAAAAATGAAAATAATCACCAAAAAGTTCCACAGTTTTATTTTCTTTAACTCAAACTCAGTCACAAGATGTTGAGGCCAACAAGTCAAGAAGGCATACATACCTCATTCTCTGATGAACTTGCAGAGATGAGCACCTCTTGGGCATCAAAGAACTCAGAAACAGACTCTGACATGGAGAGGCGGCTCTCATTGGCTACTTGCTGTGATAGGGGGAGACTGACATGGATTTGCTCACCAGCCTGCGGAAGACAGAAGCATACAGTGTAATTGCTTTTCCCCCTGTTAGAATAGCTATTCCTTTAATTAAATTAGCCAGATTTATACTCTTTAATACTGTATGTTAAAAAGTGGCGGCCACAAGTAATTTTCACTTGCAATTCAGTAATGACCACTGTATACGTTTCCTTCCAATGTGTCTAAAGACCCCAAAAGGAATAGTTGAAAGGTGTTGGTACTGTGCCTTGATTTTAAATCTTTGGTTGATTGATACTGAGTCAGGTTAAGCTGCTATGAATACCCTGATTGACTGTAGAGACAACTTCATTCTCTTATTCTTAGCTCTGTCATATTCTAACAGTACATTAAACATGAAGAAATATTTGTAGAAACTACTAGAGACATGCTAAGAAAATCCATAAAACTAATTTTTGAGACAGACTATATATGTCACTTTGCAATTTGATCATGAATTTTAACCAATAAAACACATGACTGGAATATTGAACCTTATTTCAAATTATACTTTTATTCAATAAGTTATAGTTTTCAAGGAAGCTATTCAAGTTTCAATTAAAAATGTAAGATATATATTTTTTTTCTAGTGCACATTTCAGGTTGAAAAGAAGATTCCAACTGAGATGATCAAATTATTTTTGAATGACAAATTTTAGAAATACTTCTAGATTCTGGGCAGTTGAGTGAATATAAGTATTATCAGAGAATACAGAGCCCATGGAGGTGAATGAATTTAGGGTGGAAAACTTAAGTCGAAGACAAGTTGTTTTGGGATAATATTTCCTAAGAGGTTAGAACCCTTGTACCTATAGATTTCTAGTAAAATGTATGTTTTTGGTACAAATATGACCTTAAAATCAGTTAAACCTCTCGTCTTGTTACATATATCATCACTGTATATAAAGCTCTAATATTACTGTTAAAAAGTGTAAGTTCTCATGCTATAAAGTAATAATTTTATGGAGAGTCATAAACAGAATTATACACTCAAGTTTAGCCCAAATACTGAATGTTCTCCTATTCTCTTAACATTTCTTCAAACTGAAAAATGGAATAATAATACCACCTAACACAGAGGGTTGTTGAGCGTGTCAAATGAGATCACACATGCAAAGTCGTTAACACAATACCTAGCACATAGTAAGCATTACCTTGACACATGTCAGCTATTAATTAGCAGCAGCAGCAGCAGTAGTAGTAGCTGCAGCAGTACCATTAGCATTATCTTAACAAGGTCAGGCGACTTCTGTCCTTAGGGCTTTCAAACAAACCTTAAGAGCACTTTTACTTAGCAACCTTCTCAGCTAAATTTTTTTTTTTTTTGCAACATTTCACCGGCCATTTGATGCTAATGAACATTTCTAATGACGAATGAGACAGACATTGAAAATTAACAAGTTGGAGTAGATATATAAATCAAATATTCAGTGGTATCAGGTGAACATAGGAATAAATAAAAATAGACACTGATCACCAGGAATAAATGATGTCAAGCTCTTATATATCCTTTACTTCAAAGAACATTGAACTGTCAGTGACACAAATATTTATGGAGGGAACCTTTATTAACAGTGAAAGAACTGGATATAAATAAACAAAAATATGCAGTAAATTTAGATGCTAAAAAAATGGGTACTCTGCATCTATTTAAAATGAGTCTTACCTCATCAGGGCTAGGAATAATATTTACACTGACAACCTGATCACAAATAATAGACTCTGAATGTATTCTGTTCAAACGACTCCTTAGTTCAGCATTCTGGTTGAGTGCCTTAAAATAACAAAAACCACACATGTAATTTAAAATTAATAAGCAAGCATAAAACAGAACAAGTACGCAGGTACAAGTTAGACAATGATGTCTGTGATGTTCTTAGCTCTAAATTTTGAAGCCATCATGAGCCAGACCCTACCAGCAAGGAGTAAATAAATGACTCAAAAATAAGGTATTAATTTTTTGTAATATAAGATTGCTACTTTGCGGGTTGGTGGGCTGAGTTAACAGATTTCATAAAAGTGATTCATGGAATTTTCTTTCCTTTAGAGTGAGGCCCATTATACTCAAGCCCAGTCTACCACTACATATATATTACTTTTTGCAGCCTATGATGAAAACTACTGTTTTCATTGAAAATTCTTTCACATTTTTGTTCTAGTTTCTAAAGTTTGGGAGTTGTTTCAAAACTGGGTAGCTACCTTAAAAATTAGTTAGAAATAGAATGAAACGGCTTTAGTTTATAGAATTAGAGTTTCGTCTGTTTAAAGAAAACATCTGTATTTTCATTTTCCAGGAGCACATAATATATATGACAATGCTGCAGAACTAACTTAAGTGCAAACAAAAAGGTGTCTTCAATGAACAGTGTAGACACTGACAACCATAATAAGAACATAGCACTGAAAGTACACCAACTCTAAGTTCTCTACATGACACTACCTCCAACATGCTTTAAGTTAGCATCAGTAAAATACTACTTGCTACAACACAGTTTAGTATGTGGAGTAACTGCATTTATTACAAGAAGAGAAAAGTTTTACATAAGCATGGCATCCCTACAAGGACCCTGTTGACAAAGGTACAGTGAATCCTCTGGTAAGGAACATCCCACTGATACACAGAAACATGTTCCATTTATAGAATACAGATGTAGCTAACTGGAATTGTATCAAGCCTCAAGTTAAAGACCTGTGAGAAGACAAGGCCCAGTGAAAAGATAGCTTTCTTTTCCTTCCCATTAAGATCAGCAATTAGAAGATATAAAGATATAAATGTCAGTGCCTAGTAAAGAGGGCATCTGCTTCAGGGAACGGGCATTCTGCTTCATTCAGAGCCAATGAATACAGTAAACCAATATAGACACAAATATAATCTCATTATTACAACTCTGAACCTATTAAAACACCCAGGGTAAATACAAAGTAGCTAAACTCTTCATTGCCTTTTCTCTCCTCTCTCCATCCTGGTTCCCGTGTCTTTCCCTCCCTCAACCCAGTTTTTGCTTTTTGAGGACGTAACTATCACTTGCAGCCTTTGGCTTTTGTTTGAAGCTGTTAGAACCGGTGTGTAAAATATTTCAAATCACATACTTGATCTGGAGGACTGTCACATTGATGGATTAAAGGTGGATACAGATTCTACAGTCATTACATTTGGAGATAGGAGGAAATAAGTCTCTGACTATCTGAGAAAACAGGAATGTTTTAGGGGGAAGGTGATAACATTCTTAATAGATAAACCATGTGCCTCAAAGGAAGACTCCTAGTATCTTTTCAACCTGAGAAAGTGCTCAGGATCATTTTTCTTGGAGCAAAATCTCAAACACTTAGAATTAGAAAACAAAAACAAAAACAAAAAACCAACAACACTGCATTACTCTTATCTTTTGTAAGTACTATAGGCCTTTCTCCTATATGTTAGGACCACGAAAGATGCTGATTTCTTCTTCGTTCTCTGCCTACAAGTGAATGCATAGTTGCCTTAGTTACTGAAATATTTGGAACCATATATGCTTTGGTGCCATATAAGTGGGAGGCTATTTGATAGTTTTAATTGCAGAATCACAGTTTTTGTTGTTGTTGTTTGTTTTGAGACAGAGTCTTGCTCTGTCACCCAGGCGGGAGTGCAGTGGTGTGATCTCAGCTCACTGCAACCTCGGCCTCCGGGGTTCAAGTGACTCTCATGCCTCAGCCTCCTAAGTAGCTGGGATGACAAGGGTGCACCACCACATCTGGCTCATTTTTGTATTTTTAGTAGAGATGAAGTTTTGCCATGTTCACCAGGCTGGTCTCAAACTCCGCACCTCAAGTGATCCTCTGGCCTCAGCCTCCCAAAGTGCTGGGATTACAGGCAGGAGTTAGCCTGCCCAGCACAGAATCACAGTCTAACATCTCGCCACTAATGTCAGTAAGAAATGAACTAAGAGGTTTTTTTTGTTTTGTTTTGTTTTTTTTGTTTTGTTTTTTTTTAAGACGGAGTCTGGCTCTGTCACCCAGGCTGGAGTGCAGTGGAGCGATCTCGGCTCACTGCAAGCTCCGCCTCCCGGGTTTACGCCATTCTCCTGCCTCAGCCTCCCGAGTAGCTGGGACTACAGGCGCCCGCCACCTCGCCCGGCTAGTTTTTTGTATTTTTTAGTAGAGACGGGGTTTCACCGTGTTAGCCAGGATGGGCTCGATCTCCTGACCTCGTGATCCGCCCGTCTCGGCCTCCCAAAGTGCTGGGATTACAGGCTTGAGCCACCGCGCCCGGCCAGAGGTTTTTAAATTAAATATAATTTATTCTTTTTCTTAGATGTGATGTGAAAAATAAAAATTCTGGCCTGGGAGTCAGAAGATCAGGTTCTTTTGATCTCAGGGCTAAGTAGTCTTCACCAAGTTACTTAACCTTTCTGGGGTTGTATTAAATAAACATACAAATTTGATTGAAACACTAAGTTAGAATCCTGCACAGTGCCTCTTGGTTATCATGATGAAGATGAACTAGCATCCAGAATAGTGCAAAAATAATTTGGGTTCGGGGATTTTCTGATGCTTACAATATGGTTCATAGGAATTTCTATACTTCACGGGGCAAATCATCAGTATTTGGCTCTCTGATAAGAGCACACTCAAGGTATTTTTACATTCTATGCAAAGTTTACTTTGGCATTCGTTGGGATGGTCTGGAGAGAGTTTTATCACCTATGTTCTTACTTAATTCTCTTATTGTTGAAACCCTGTTCTCTCTTCCATTGACAGCAAAAAGAGTAGCATGGCAGCAAAAGACAGAAATCCTAAAGTATTTCTTATTAAGATGAAAGCCAGGCATGGTGGCTCATGTCTGTAACCTGAGCACTTTGGGAGACCAAGGCAGATGGATCACTTGAGGTCAGGAGTTCGAGACCAGCCTGGCCAACATGGTGAAACCCCAACTCTACTAATAATACAAAAATTAGCCAGGTGAGGTGGCACACGCCTACAGTCCCAGGTACTCAGGAGGCTAAGGTAGGAGAATCACTTTAACTCTTGAGGTGGAGGTTGCACTGAGCCAAGATTGTGTCACTGCACTTCAGCCTGGGAATACTGCAAGACTGTGTCTCAAAAAAAAAAAAAAAAAAAAAGTATGTTTTTATTAAGCTGAAGAAAAATAGAAGTACTTTCATTTGTTAAATTTTTTAATGTAAATGTTTTAATGTAAATTTTTTCAAACTTCAAAACCAGTTTTTTAAAAATGATGGCAAATACTCAAAGCCAAAGATCTGCTGTAGTTCACCACTACTGGCAAAGAATTACACTCTCCTGCCAAAATGCTAACACTGTGCCACAACAAAACAGTTTGGTTCCATTTTAACTACATAATGATGCATTTTGCTAGTTCTTATTTTAATCACTTTTAGAATTGAGACAAAAGTAGAAGACTCATCTCTGCTGCTATGATTTGAAGCCAGATGTTAAGCATGTGGAGTTCAAAGCTAAAAGTCTAAAAGACATCATTTTATTAATAATATCTATGCAGTGGTAGAAAAGAGTAGCTGTTACATAGCACAGGAAGCATGGAAATCAAGACCATTCCCACTCTGGCAACCCCAGTGGTGAAAAGTGTAAGCCGGCAACTGAGCATGCAACAGCCCCTTCTGCGTATCCTCCTCCTTTTGCCTTGATCGTACAGGCTGTTTATGAAGTTTGCTACAACCAAGTGCCATGAGCTTTCAGGTAGTGCTTAGGTCTACATTTATTATTTCCTGCCCTGAAAATTATTTTTATCTAATAATACCATGTTTCTATAATAATATCATGGAAACTTTGGGACAAGCATTGTCAGGGAAATGATGCTCTTCGTGACAACAGAAAGGGCCTAGAAGATGGCAGAAATAAAGTAGGGAATGTACCCAAGAGGAGGGAGCAGTGGCATAAGCAAGGAAAAAGGAGGCAGAGGACCAGTCCCTGGTGCCAGCCAATGAGAAAGAAGAGCTGTGGAGACTTGTCAGCAGTAACATCGCTATTAGTGGCATACAGGACCAAAGGCCTAACAGGGAGGAAGCACCTTGAAGCCAGGAACTGGGCACAGATTCTTCACTCAGCAGGTTTTATGCATATTCTTACCACTTGCTTTACTGAGCTTGGACTGCACTAAAAACTACAATGCATGCTCATTTCCCCACACCTCATGTCCCTTATGCACATTTCAAGTCTAATATATCCAAGAAACGCACAATTCCTTTCCAATGTATAAAATAAGTTACTGTCTTAAAGATTTGAGCCAGAATCAATTACCTAAATTGCCACCTCCTTAGCTACTACCATTCATCAACCCTGGCAGGTAATTCCTAGGTGAAGATTTATCTTAGGCTGGGTGAGACTCTGGCATAAACATTTTACTAAATGCAACTGTGGGTTCTATGAGAAAAACATAGAAGCCTAATGGCTGGAGAAGGATATGAAACATATGGCAAGATGAAATCATCATAAATTTAAACCCTTTAGATAAAAATAAAACTGGTTCAAAAGGAATGAGAAAATGAGCATGGAAACTGTCAAAGCTAGAGCTGTCAAAACCAAATCCTGGGTCTCTCTTTAAAATCACTTGTTTTTTCAATTACGAAAATACCATTAAAGTATATTTGGAAAATGCAAAATATAGACAAAGTTTTAAAAAATGCATCTTACTACCCGACTGTTAGTAGTTTGGCCCATTTCTTTCTAGATTTTTTTCCTCTGTATTTTAAAATATTGTTTAGTGGGTGCACAGTTTACATACTGTATCTGCCCCTTATTCTTTGCATATAAGCAGTTATTTTGTTTCAAACTCTTCACACACATAATTTTAATAGTTGCATTAGCAAGTATTTCCTACTATTGGACACTTATGCTGTTACTGATTTTTACTAGTACAAATAATACTGCCATGAATATGTGCATCATTGTTTTCTAAATTTCAGCTTTAATAGACATATCAGCCATGGACCTACAGGGTAAAAGGGTAAAAACGTTTTAAGGCTTTTAATAAATATTGCCAAATTATGTTCAAAATGACGACAATTTAAAGTTTAAAGAAGATATCAGGATTCTATAAAGAGTATCTTCACATACAACAAATTTGGCCGAGTCTCAGGGAACTATGAAATCCAGGAATAAACAAATACATTTACAACTTTTATTTCATCACAGAATAATTATTTGGGTATGTGAAATGCTGTGGACAGGGAGGATGACAGATATGATTGGGATTTTAGATTATGCTACTATATAGTATGTTAAGCAATTTTTTTGCTTCAATTCTCATATTTACTACATTTCACTGATTCTAAGATGCACATATCCCCCCATATTCACCGCCTCTGAAGCACTGTGTCAGTTCAATTGACAGTGTTTTTTTTTCCCTTTCTCAGTAATGCACAAAATGATGATGCATGTAACAACTGATGGCATCTTGATTTAATAAATTACAGTGATTCTAGCTGGAATAGATGGGTCACATTCCGTTATTCACATTTATATGAGCCCAACTCTCACTGCATTTAACACAAGCTGTGCAGAATTTCTGGGGCCAGGAATCAAACTAGTAACAGTGATAAAGTGTAATGTATTGAAGATAGGCTCAAGATGAGTTGGATTTTTATTATTATGGTAATCTGGGGTGCTGAGGTTGCCTTAGTCTTATTATAGACTATTTCATTTTGGTGTTCAGGGTACTGCATTAAACAAGACATAAGCTGGGTGCAGTGGTTCATGCCTATAATCCCAGGACTTTGGGAGTCCGAGGTGGGAGGATCACTTGAGGACAGGAGTTTGAGACCAGCCTGGGCAACATGGTGAAATCCCATCTCTACTAAAAATACAAAAAATTAGCCGGACGTGGTGGCACATGCCTGTAATACCAGCTAGCTGGGAAACTGTGGCAAGAGAATCACTTGAACCCGGGAGGCGGAGGTTGCAGTGAGCTAAGACTGAGTCACTGTACCCCAAACAGGGCAACAGAGCAAGACTCTGCCTCTAAAAAACAAACAAAAAAAGATATGAAATTATAGCGGATGTGAAATAAAGTCATTTATAAGGGATGGATGCCACATAAAATGTCCTGTCCTACAGGCTTGGGTCCAACATCTAGGCTCCCTCTCAAGTGTGAAAGTTTAAGTTTCATGGGGGTTAAATAACAGAATTACATATGTTTTTGTGTACATATAGATCGGGGAAGTAATCTTACTTTATTTATTTTTATTTTTTTGAGACAGAGTCTTGCTGTGTCGCCTAGGCTGGAGTGCAATGGCATGATCTTGGCTCACTGCAACCTCCGCCTCCTGGGACCAAGCAATTCTCCTGCCTCAGCCTCCCAAGTAGCTGGGATTACAGGCACCTGCTACCACACCCAGCGAATTTTTTGTATTTTTAGTAGAGATGGGGTTTCACCATGTTGGCCAGGCTGGTCGAAGTAATATTACCTTAGAAGAGCAATTCATTAGACTGCCCAGCCTCGCAAATTGTTGTTTGCTCAAGGCAGGTAACAATTTATGCTAAGCATGTTGTAAAAATGCTAATTTCAAGTATTTTATCTGCTATATGCCTTCGAAAAAGATGATAAAATTTGCTGAGTTTGATATACTTAAAGCCTTGTTGAAATGCAGCACTTTAATCATAGACATACATCAAATAGGATTTATGTCAAATAGGACATAAAGGCGGATCACGAGGTCAGGAGATCAAGACCAGCCTGGCTAACAAGGTGAAACCCCGTCTCTACTAAAAAATACAAAAAACTAGCCGGGCGTGGTGGCGGGCGCCTATAGTCCCAGCTACTCGGGAGGCGGAAGCAGAATGGCGTGAACCCGACGGGCGGAGCTTGCAGTGAGCTGAGATCCGGACACTGCACTCCAGCCTGGGTGACAGAGGAAGACTCCATCTCAAAAAAAAAAAAAAAAAATTTTAGACTACTAAATAAATTTGTTTGTTTGCTTTAGAGACAGGATCTTACTCTGTTGCCCAGGCTGGAGTGCAGTGGTGGTATCATGGCTCACTATAATCTTGAACTCCTGGGTGCAAGGAATTCTCCTGCCTCCACCTCCCGAAGAATTAGGATTATAGGCCGGGCGCGGTGGCTCAAGCCTGTAATCCCAGCACTTTGGGAGGCCGAGACGGGCGGATCACGAGGTCAGGAGATCGAGACCATCCTGGCGAACACGGTGAAACCCCGTCTCTACTAAAAAATACAAAAAACTAGCCGGGTGAGATGGCGGGCGCCTGTAATCCCAGTTACTCGGGAGGCTGAGGCAGGAGAATGGCGTAAACCCCGGAGGCGGAGCTTGCAGTGAGCTGAGATCCGGCCACTGCACTCCAGCCTGGGCGACAGAGCGAGACTCCGTCTCAAAAAAAAAAAAAAAAGAATTAGGATTATAGGCATAAGCCACTGTGTTTGGCCTAAAGGTGTTATTTAAATTCAGTCTCTCTCCCTCCTCCCCTCTCTGAGGGACACCTGGCTTTTTTTCTGGACCCCAGTAAAATATCTGGGAGTTTAACTGATGACATTTGAATACGGACCAAACATGTCTTTAGGCTGCCTATAATGACACTATAGTGTGAAGTTATACTAATTCAAAAACATACTCAGAACAGGGAGAGCAATGGTCTCAATGTACTCAAGCTAATTAGTACTTGATCAATCTTAAGCGCTACATTAAAAGAGGGACAGCGAGAACAGAGTTGGCCAACCAGGAGGGCTGATCAGTTGCTTTCCACCCTCACTATTTTCTTATCTGCTGGCCCTTTTTTCTCAAGATATAAAGATGCTGAGACTGCCAAATTCCAGGGCTGATGGTCAGTCTATATATTAGTTGCTACTACATTGGATTCTGTTAACCTTTTCCTTCCTGAGACTATTGAAACTCCCCTTGGTCTCAATGGTCATCACTTCTAAATCCTCTGGCTGCTTCCCCGAGTCTCCATCAACGGCTTCTCTTTCTTGGCCTGTCTTATTTTATTTTATTTTATTTTATTTTGTGACAGAGTCTTGCTCTGTTGCCCAGGCTGGAGTGATCTCGGCTCACTGCAACCTCTGCCTCCTGGGTTCAAGCAATTCTCCTGCCTCAGCCTTCCAAGTAGCTGGGACTATAGGCATGTGCCATCAAGCCTGTCTAATTTTTACATTTTGTAGAGATGGGGTTTCGTCATGTTGGCCAGGCTGGTTTCAAACTCCTGACCTCAGGTGATTCACCAGCCTTGGCCTCCTAAAGTGCTGGGATTAAGGTGCGAGCCACCGCACCCGGCCACTTGGCCTGTTTTTTTTGTTTTTTTTTTTTCTTTTTGAGATGGAGTTTCGCTCTCTCCTTGCTCAGGCTGGAGTGCAATGGCGCGATTTCAGCTCATTGCAACCTCCGCCGCCCAGGTTCAAGTGATTCTCCTGCCTCAATCTCCCAAATAGCTAGGATTACAGGAGCCCACCACCACGCCCAATTAATGTTTGTATTTTCAGTAGAGATGGAGTTTCGCCTGTTGGCCAGGCTGGTCTCGAACTCCTGACTTCATGATCCACCCGTCTCGGCCTCCCAAAGTGCTGGGATTACAGGCGTGAGCCACCACGCCTGGCCGGCCTGTTGTTTAAATGTTAATGTTCTCTATAGCAGCAGGAGCACAACTGACCCTTTTATTCTGACTGCAATGCAATTCGTCAACATCTATAACTGCCCTGATACGCAGGGGCATCCATCTTCCTCTCTAGCCTAGACCTGTCTTCTGAGCTCTAGACATAAATATCTAATTGCCTATAAAATGCCCCACAGACACCTCAATCTCCACAGAAATCTATCATCATATACCTAAAGCAAACCAGCTCCTCTTATAGTCCCACCTTGGGGAAAATAACTTTCACATACCCAGTTATCCAAGTAAAAACCCTGGACTGTCTTGATTTTGTGTTCTTGTCCCTTTCTAATATTCTGCTGATCTCCAAGCCATTCTGATTCTCCCTCCTGGGTGTCTTTTAAATGTATTCCCTCCTTCTACCAATGCTGGCATGGCACTTCCTCAGTTTAGGAATATTATCTCAAGTGTACAAGCTATTCTCAAATTATCTCAAATACCATAAGAATCTGTCAAACTAGTCTTGCCTCCCAATTCCACCCACCCTCCATACTGTACCAGAGTAATCTTTCTAATATGCAGAAATATGCCATAATAATTCTAATTTCTGGCATTATCATTTACCAGTTAAAATTGTTAAGCCCTCCCTTCACTGACAGGATAAATCCAAAACCCTTTGTGTAGTCCCTGATGAGCTGGTTCTTGCCTACTTAATCAGCTACTCTTAAGAGTAATTCTTCCTTGTTCATCTCATACTTCTTCCACTACGAACTACCTGCCATTCTCCAGACATCTCTCCCATGGCCTAACCATGAATAGCAATTTGTTAGAAAGGAGTGAACTGTCAGTAGACTTAAATACCTTAAGCAAAGGCTGCTGTGGTTTCCAAAAAGGAGTCCACATTTAGAGGTGATGGGAATAGATGGCCAGTGGGGGTGCGACTACCCCGAGGGGAGGGCATGGACACACACGGGAATGTGAACATCACCAAAATGCTGGGATGACACACAACTGTAAACACTGAATTATCTATTGGATAGGCTGTAATGGTCTATTTGAAACTTAATAGTTCCAAATTATCTTCACATCTTTCAAGGCTAAAATTGAGATTTTTTTGTAAAAATAAATAACAATAACAAACAATCCAACAAAAATCTATTGAGGCTCTACCTTTAGATGCAAATAAATACGTTTTGACAAGAGAGGGAAATATTTTAACCCTGAGGAAGCACAGTTGATCAAATTTTGCTTTATTTTACTTTTGTCATATTAGCATTGGGCCCTTCCTTGTGAGCGGTTGCTGTCTATTCAGGCCAGGTTGAAGGTGTGATTCCTCCGAGAAGCCTGATCTGTGGCTCTGCTCTCAGCTCAGGGATCTCCCATTCCTCTGAGCAAACAGAGCCCTGGAAATCTGCACCACCATGTACTGCTGTGAATGTACTACGGCGTGCTCCATTTCACTGTTTCCTGCTCATCTCATGAATCAGATCATGAGCTTGCTGGGAACATGGCCAGGGCTACTTTTACCGTGGTGTTCTGTACCTTGCATAATACCTAGCATATAGTCACCTGAATGGAATACAATGAATAAGGGAATGAACAAATGCATAACTGTTGTAAGATTTCTCTTTATAATTATTTCTAATTTCACCTGAAGCCTGACCCGAGATCTCTATTTACCATTCTCTGTTTCACCTACAAGCAAATAAAAGCAAGCAAGCAGGCAAGCAAGAAACAAATGCATTTTCTTGTTTTTCTTAATAAAGCTTGACTTCTATCTCTAAGCCTCCATCACTAAATACATCTGAAGGAACCATTGCAACACTTAGGGGGACAAGAATGTATTTTATATGTTTACAGGATGACATTTGAATGTTTACTCGACCATTATTTTGATCTTTCTGATTCACGATACTTTCAGAATAACGATTTGGAAGACCAGTTAATGTCAACTGAGTGTTCCACCTATCCATAACATGAGAAGGGTCCAGGGAAAGCCATTAAAATGTTCTTCTAAGGGCCGGGCGCGGTGGCTCAAGCCTGTAATCCCAGCACTTTGGGAGGCCGAGACGGGCGGATCACGAGGTCAGGAGATCGAGACCATCCTGGCTAACACAGTGAAACCCCATCTCTACTAAAAATACAAAAAAACTAGCCGGGCGAGGTGGCGGGCGCCTGTAGTCCCAGCTACTCGGGGGGCTGAGGCAGGAGAATGGCGTAGACCCGGGAGGCGGAGCTTGCAGTGAGCTGAGATCCGGCCATAGCACTCCAGCCTGGGCGACAGAGCGAGACTCCGTCTCCAAAAAAAAAAATAAATAAATAAATAAAATGTTCTTCTAAATAAAGCCCTCTGCAGACTGGCAGAATCATAGCGGATTTTCACGCTCATGCTCCTGAGACCCCTGGCTTTGTACTGGAAGCAGCATATGCCCCTCAGCTGACAGTGTTTTATGGATAATGCAGAAAGTGTGGCCCAGATAACAACATCCATGACATGAAACTTAACACTCAAAATACGCTGACAGTTCAGGGACATAAAACATGGTGACACGGTGTAAGTCTACTTTTTAGGGACTGAGGGAAACTGTTCAAGCAGGATCTGCTCCACACGGAGAACCACTTACCCAGGATTTGCTTGCTCCTTCACTCTGATCCAAGGCACCAGGAAGCGAATAATATTTTATATAAACACCGAGTTCTCACAAAATCACATTACAACATTGAATTCTCAAAGGAGTTAAGGTCAGTGCATTTATAGACTAAAGAAAATACTTCTAAGGAACTACTCAGTTGAAAAAAGCATAAGCACAGCTCTAAAGGATTTTTATCAGAAATTTCAACTTTGATATAGATACATAGGGGTTTGATTACTATTAATAAGATCAACTCTATAATATATATTGAAATATAAAAGGCTAGTTCAGGGAGCATAACTTAGGAAGAAAACCTCAAGAGTGCAAATCAGAAAAGAAAAAAATGGGTGACAGTAATCAGTAATTTTCAACAGATTAAGATGTAAGTGGGAAAAATACTAAGTGTGGAAGATCTAGTACCTTTTAAATAAATATTTACTATTGGACTGAATATATCCTGGAACACATTTCAGATGTATAGGTCAAATAAATGCATGATTCTTTTTTTAAAATCAGGGGCTACCTTATAAATGACCTTAGAGAAGCATTAAGTGTTCAACTGGCCAAAATTACCATTATATGCTTACAAACAAGTTTGATTTATTTTCACTCTTACCTTGACATTTTGGGGAAGAAAAGTAATACACTCTAATACCGACACTGCAGTCTTTTGGGGGAATTTCTGCGAACTGTACTATCCCCATGACTAGCCACCTCCCTGCCAGCTCCCCATCTTTTGATCTTTCGTCTTACAGGGTAGGGAGTGTGTCACGTACATGCAAACACACTCTCGTCTACCTGAGACAGTGACTGTCGGAGCCGTGCCATCTGCGTGCTGTGGCCTTTACTGTGATCCTGCTCGGAAACCATCTGCTTCAGCTTCTCCTTCTCTATAGCTATGCTATTAAACGCAGACTTCAAAAGAGAATGCACTGGGTGGGGAGAAAAGTGAGAAAAAACTGTCAGATATGTGCAGAAAGAAAACACAATATAAATTTCTCCAGACTTTCACTCACAAATAGACATTTTCTGGAAAGGCTATGTAATGGTCTAATTAAAAATTAGCCTTCAAAAGGAATCTTTATCAGAATATCTATACTCCACACAAGTATTACAATGGCAATTGATCAGAGTGAAAAATTTGGTTTTTATACCAGACCAACAAAAATTTGGAAGTAGTATGTAAAATATCAAGACCAATACAAAGTATCAATATTTAGAAATTAATTTATAATCCCTAGAAATAGGGAACAAGTTTACTTGCCATATTTGATTATCATATTTGAGCAGTTCTGTGTAGCATAAAGTCTCACGTAAATCATTTAGAATTATCCAAAAACCATTTTCTAAAGGACGCACCCAAAAAGAGCATTTTATGCATTCTGCCAACATAAAACAGCTGGCTGATCAAGAAGTTTTGACTGGTTCTCTTGGAGGTAAGAAATGATATGCTGTTAAGAATAGCACTTGCATTACTTTCTCAGACAGGAATATCTTGTTGTTAAAGTGCTTTGATTTAAAAGCAACAATAAAAACTACACCCCCTCCCCATTTGGTACATACCTAACAAATTAGCATTGGTAAAATCTGAGGCAGTCTTCAATCATGAACTACAAAAAGGTTGACTTTCCAACATCTATTTTTATAACAGAGTTCCTATAATATGCAAAGTATTCTAAAATAGGTATTTCCTTATTTGAGAAAGGTATTTATAAAAGTGGAAATTTTTAGTGTAAAATAGAGTGGCTGAATTACAGGGGGAAAATGGCAGGATCACAAGGGATTCACGATCTATTGCTATGGCAATTGGCAGGATCGCTTCCTTTTTGAAGGCTGAATAATATTCCATTGTGTATGTGTATACCACAGTTTCTTTACCATTTGTCCACTGACAGATGCAATGAACATGTGAGTGCAGATAACTTTACAACAGGGTGATTTCATTTCCTGTGGATATATGCCTAGAAGAGGGACTGCTGGGTCATATAGTAGTTCTATTTTTAATTCTTTTAAGAATCTCTGTACTGTTTTCCAGTGTACATGGTTGCACCAATGTACATTCCCAACAACAGCGTACAAAGGTTTCCTTTTCTCCACACCCTTGCCAACACTTGTCTTGTCTTTTTAATAGCTATCCTATCAGGTGTGAGGTGGTGGTGCATAGTGGTTTTGATTTGCATTTCCCTAATGATTAGTGATGCTAATGTACTTGTTGGTCATTCTTATGTCATCTTTGGAGAAGTATCTACTCAGATGCTTTGCTCATTTTAAAATCAGGTTATATGTTTTCTTTTAAAGAAACATTTCTATTTATTTAATTTTTATGAGACAAGGTCTCACTCTGTTGTCTATTGTGGAGTACAGTGGCCTGATCATAGCTCACTGTAACCTCTAACTCCTGGGCTTAAGTGATCCTCCCACCTCAGCCTCTCGAGTAGCTAGGACTACAGGCACACATTACCATGCCTGGCTAATTTTTTAATTTTATTTTTTGTAGAGATGGAGTCTCACTATGTTGCTCACGCTTGTCTCGAACTCCTGGCCTCAAGTAAAGGTTATATGTTTTCTTCCTGTTGAGTTGTATGAGTTCTTTATACATCCTGGATATTAACCCCTTATCTGATACATGGTTTGCAAATATTTTTTCCCATTCTGTAGGTTATCTTTTTATTTTGTTGATTGTTTTCTTTGCTGTGCAGAAGCTTATTTTTAAAAATTTACACAACAAGGTTTTTAATTTGAAATTTTCCATTTATTTAGTTTTGATTTTTTAGCCTGAATTTTTGGTGTTATATCTAAGAAATCCGTTGCCAAGAACAATGTCAAGGAGCTTCTGCTCTATGTTTTCTTCTAGGAGTTTTACAGTTTCAGGTCTTACATTTAGGTCTTTTATCTATTTTGAGTTCCCTTTTGTGTATGGTGTAAGATAAGGGTCCAATTTCATTCTTTTGCATGTGGAAATCTGGTTTTCTCAGCATCTTTCATTGAATAAATTATCCTTTTCTCATTGTGTCTTTTTGGTGCCTTTTTTGAAAATTAGTTGATCATATATGTTTGGATTTATCTTGAGGCTCTCTTTTCTGTTCCAGTGGTCAATGTATCTGCTTTTAAGCCAATACCCTACTATTTTGATTACTATAGCTTTCTAATATAATTTTAAATCAGAAAGCATGATGTTTTCAACTTTGTTTTTTTCCCCCCAGGTTGCTCTGGTTATCAAATTCTTTTGTGGTTCTATGTGAATTTTATCTATTTTCATATTTTTAATTTATTATACTTTAAATTCTAGGGTACATGGCACAACATGCCGGTTTGATACATAGGTATACATGTGCCATGTTGGTTTGCTGCACCCATCGACTCATTATTTACATTAGGTATTTCTCCTAATGCTATCTCTCCCCCCGCCCCTGACCCCTGGACAGGACCCAGTGTGTGACGTTCCTTGCCCTGTGTCCAAGTGTTCTCATTGTTCAAATCCCACCTATGAGTAAGAACATGTGGTGTTTGGTTCTCTGTCTTTGTGATAGTTTGCTGAGAATGATGGTTTCCAGCTTCATCCATGTCCCTGCAAAGGACATGGACTTATCCTTTTTTATGGCTGCATAGTATTCCATGGTGTATATGTGCCACATTTTCTTAATCTAGTTTATCACTGGTGGACATTTGGGTTGGTTCCAAGTCTTTGCTATTGTTAATAGTGCCACAATAAACATACACGTGCATGTGCCTTTATAGTAGCATGATTTATAATCCTTTGGGTATATACCCAGTAATGGGATCACTGGGTCAAATGGTATTTCTAGTTTTAGATCCTTGAAGAGTCACCACATGGTTTTCCACAATGGCTGAACTAATTTACACTCCCACCAGCAGTGTAAAAGCGTTCCTATTTCTCCACATCCTCTCCAGCATCTCTTGTTTCCTGACTTTTTAATGATCGTCATTCTAACTGTCATGAGATGGTATCTCATTGTAGTTTTGATTTGCATTTCTCTGATGACCAGTGATGATGAGCATTTTTTCATGTGTCAGTTGGCTGCATAAATGTCTTCTTTTGAGAAGTGTCTGTTCATATCCTTCACCCACTTTTTGATGGGATTTTTTTTCTTGTAAATTTGTTTGAGTTCTTTGTAGATTCTGGATATTAGGCCTTTGTCAGATGAGTAGATTGTAAACATTTTCTCCCATTCTGTAAGTTGCCTGTTCACTCTGATGGTAGGTTCTTTTGCTGTGCAGAAGCTCTTTAGTTTAATTAGATCCCATTTGTCTATTTTGGCTTTTGTTCCCATTGCTTTTGGTGTTTTAGTCAGGAAGTCCTTGCCCATGTCTATGTCCTGAATAGTATTGCTAAGGTTTTCTTCTAGGGTTTTTATGGTTTTAGGTCTAACATTTGAGTTTTTAATTCAGCTTGAATTAATTTTTGTATAAGGTGTGAGGAAGGGATCAAGTTTCAGCTTTCTACATATGGCTAGCCAGTTTTCCCAGCACCATTTATTAAATAGGGAATCCTTTCCCCATTTCTTGTTTTTGTTAGGTTTGTCAAAGATCAGATGGTTGTAGATGTGTGGTGTTATTTCTGAGGCCTCTGTTCTGTTCCATTGGTCTATGTATCTGTTTTGGTACCAGTACCATGCTGTTTTGGTTACTGTAGCCTTGTAGTATAGTTTGAAGTCAGGTAGCATGATGCCTCCAGCTTTGTTCTTTTTACTTAGGATTGTCTTGGCAAAGAGGGCTCTTTTTTGGTTCCATACGAACTTTAAAGTAGTTTTTTCCAATTCTGTGAAGAGAGTCATTGGTAGCTTGATGGGGATGGCATTGAATCTATAAATTACCTTTGGCAGTATGGCCATTTTCACTATATTGATTCTTCCTATCCATGAGCATGGAATGTTCTTCCATTTGTTTGTGTCCTCTTTCATTTCATTGTGCAGTGGTTTGTAGTTCTCCTTGAAGAGGTCCTTCACATCCCCTTGTAAGTTGTATTCCTAGGTATTTTGCTCTCTTTGTAGCAATTGTGAAAGGGAGTTCATTCATAATTTGGCTCTCTGTTTGTCTATTATTGGTGTATAGGAATGCTTGTGATTTTTGCACATTGATTTTGTATCCTGAGACTTTGCTGAAGTTGCTTATCAGCTTAAGGAGATTTGGGGCTGAGGCGATGGGGTTTTCTAAATATACAATCATGTCATCTGCAAACAGGGACAATTTGACTCCCTCTTTTCCTAACTGAATACCCTTTATTTATTTCTCTTGCCTGATTGCCATGGCCAGAACTTCCAACACTATGTTGAATAGGAGTGGTGAGAGAGGGCATTCTTGTCTTGTGCCAGTTTTCAAAGGGAATGCTTCCAGTTTTTGCCCATTCAGTATGATATTGGCTGTGGGTTTGTCATAAATAGCTCTTATTATTTTGAGATATGTTCCATTGATACCTAGTTTATTGAGAGATTTTAGCATGAAGGGCTGTTGAATTTCGTTGAAAGCCTTTTCTGCATCTATTGAGATAATCATGTGGTTTTTGTCATTGGTTCTGTTTATGTAATAGATTACGTTTATTGATTTGTGTATGTTGAACCAGCATTGCATCCCAGGGATGAAGCCAACTTGATCATGGTGGATAAGCTTTTTCATGTGCTACTGGATTTGGTTGGCCAGTATTTTATTGAGGATTTTCGCATCGATGTTTATCAGGGATATTGGTCTAAAATTCTCTTTTTTTGTTGTGTCTCTGCCAGACTTTGGTATCAGGATGATGCTGGCCTCATAAAATGAGTTCGGGAGGATTCCCTCTTTTTCTATTGATTGGAGTATTTTCAGAAGGAATGGTACCAGCTCCTCCTTGTACCTCTGGTAGAATTCGGCTATGAATCCATCTGGTCCTGTACTTTTTTTTGGTTGGTAGGCTATTAATTATTGCTTCAATTTCAGAGCCTGTTATTGGTCTATTCAGAGATTCAACTTCTTCCCGGTTTAGTCTTGGGAGGGTGTATGTGTCCAGGAATTTATAAATTTCTTCTAGATTTTCTAGTTTATTTGCGTAGAGGTGTTTCTAGTATTCTCTGATGGTAGTTTGTATTTCTGTGGGGTCGGTGGTGATATCCCCTTTATCATTTTTTTATTGCATCTATGTGATTCTTCTCTCTTTTCTAATTTATTAGTCTTGCTAGTGGTCTCTCAATTTTGTTGATCTGTTTAAAAAAAAAAAAAAACCAGCTCCTGGATTCATTAATTTTTTGGAGGGTTTTTTTGTGTCTCTATCTCTTTCAGTTCTGCTCTGCTCTTAGTTATTTCGTGCCTTCTTTCCTGCTTTCTCTTGTGGGCATTTAGTGGTATAAATTTCCGTCTACACACTGCTTTAAATGTGTCCCAGAGATTCTGGTACGTCATGTTTTTGTTCTCATTGGTTTCAAAGAACATCTTTATTTCTGCCTTCATTTTGTTAATTACCCAGTAGTCATTAAGAAGCAGGTTGTTCAGTTTCCATGTAGTTGTGCAGTATTGAGTGAGTTTCTTAATCCTGAGTCCTAATTTGATTGCATTGTGGTCTCAGAGACAGTCTGTTGTGATTTCTGTTCTTTTACATTTGTTGAGGAGTGCTTTACTTACAATTATGTGGTCAATTTTAGAATAAGTGTGATGTGGTGCTGAGAAGAATGTACATTCTGTTAATTTGGGGTGGAGAGTTCTGTAGATGTCTATTAGGTTTGCTTGGTACGGAGCTGAGTTGAAGTCCTGGATATCCTTGTTAACCTTCTGTCTCATTGATCTGACTAATATTGACAGTGGGGTGTTAAGTCTCCCATTATTATTGTGTGGGAGTCTAAGTCTCCTTGTAGGTCTCTAAGAACTTGCCTTGTGAACCTGGGTGCTCCTGTATTGGGTATATATATATTTAGGATAGTTAGCTCTTCTTGTTGAATTAATTCCTTTACCATTATTTAGTGGCCTTCTTTGTCTCTTTTGATCTTTGTTGGTTTAAAGCCTGTTTTATCAGAGACTAGGATTGCAACCTCTGCTTTTTTTGCTTTCCATTTGCTTGGTAGATCTTCCTCCATCCCTTTACTTTGAGCCTATGTGTATCTCTGCACGTGAGATGGGTCTCCTGAATACATACTGATGGATCTTGACTCTTTATCCAATTTGCCAGTCTATGTCTTTTAATTGGGGCATTTAGTCCATTTACATTTAAGGTTAATATTGTTATGTGTGAATTTAATCCTGTCATTATGATGTTTGCTCGTTATTTTGCCCATTAACTGATGCAGTTTCTTCATAGCATTGATGATGGTCTTTACAATTTGGCATGTTTTTGCAGTGGCCAGTACTGGTTGTTTCTTTCCACGTTTAGTGCTTACAATTTGGCATGTTTTTGCAGTGGCCAGTACCGGTTGTTTCTTTCCATGTTTAGTGCTTCCTTCAAGAGCTCTTGCAAGGCAGGCCTGGTGTTGACAAAATCTCTCAGCATTTGCTTGTCTGTAAGGGATTTTATTTCTCCTTCACTTATGAAGCTTAGTTTGGCTGGATATGAAATTCTGGGTTGAAAATTCTTTTCTTTAAGAATCTTGAATATTGGCCCCTACTCTCTTCTGGTTTGTAGGGTTTCTGCTGAGAGATCCACTGTTAGCCTGATGGGATTCTCTTTGTGGGTAACCGGACCTTTCTCTCTGGCTGTGCTTAACATTTTTTCCTTCATTTCAACCTTGGTGAATCTGACAATTACTTGTCTTGGGGTTACTCTTCTCGAGGAGTATCTTTGTGGTGTTCTCTGTATTTCCTGAATTTGAATGTTGGCCTGACTTGCTAGGTTGGGGAAGTTCTCCTGGATAATATCCTGAAGAGTATTTTCCAGCTTGGTTCCATTACTCCGTCACTTTCAGGTACACTTATCAAGTGTAGATTTGGTCTTTTCACATAGTCCCATATTTCTTGGAGACTTTGTTCGTTTCTTTTCACTCTTTTTTCTCTAACCTTGTCTTCTTGCTTTATTTCATTAATTTGATCTTCAATCACTGATACCCTTTCTTCCACTTGATTGAATTGGCTATTGAAGCTTGTGCATGTGTCACGAAGTTCTCGTGCCATGGTTTTCAGCTCCATCAGGTCATTTAAGGTCTTCTCTACACTATTTATTCTAGTTAGCCATTCATCTAACCTTTCTTCAAGGTTTTTAGCTTCCTTGTGATGGGTTAGAACATGCTCCTTTAGCTTGGAGAAGTTTGTTATTACTGACCTTCTAAAGCCTACTTATGCCAACTCATAAAAGTCATTCTCTGTCTAGCTTTGTTCCATTGCTGGCAAGGAGTTGTGATCCTTTGGAGGAGAAGAGGTGCTCTGGCTGTTAGAATTTTCAGCTTTTCTGCTATGGTTTCTCCCCATCTTTGTGGTTTTATCCACCTTTGGTCTTTGATGTTGGTGACCTACAAACAGGGTTTTGGTGTAGATGACCCTTTTGTTGATGTTGATGCTATTCCTTTCTGTTTGTTAGTTTTCCTTCTAACAGTCAGGTTCCTCAGCTTCTGGTCTGTTGGAGTTTGCTGGAGGTGCACTCCAGACCATTTGACTGGGTATCAACAGTGGAGGCTGCAGAACAGCAAATATTGCTGCCTGATCCTTCCTCTGGAAGCTTCATCCCAGAGAGGCACCCACCTATATGAGGTGTCTGTTGGCCCCTACTGGGAGGTGTTTCCCAGTTAGGCTACATGGGGGTCAGGGACCCACTTGAGGAGGCAGTCTGTCTGTTCTCAGAGTTCAAACGCCATGCTGGGAGAGCCACTGCTCTCTTCAGAACTGTCAGACAGGGAAGTTTAAGTCTCCAGAAGTTGTCTGCTGCCTTTTACTTAGCTATGTCCTGCCCACAGAGGTGGAGTCTATAGAGGGAGTAGGCCTTGCTGAGCTGCGGTGGACTCTGCCCAGTTCGAGCTTCCTGGCTGCTTTGTTTACCCACTCAAGCCTCAGCAATGGTGGACGCCCCTCCCCCAGCCAGGCTGCCGCTTCACAGTTTGATCTCAGACTGCTGTGCTAGCAGTGAGCGAGGCTTTGTGGGTGTGGGACCCACCAAGCCAGGCATGGGAGAGAATCTCCCTGTCTGCCGGTTGCCAAGACCTTGGGAAAAGCGCAGTATTTGGGTGGGGGTGTCCCGTTTTTCCAGGTACAGTCTGTCATGCCTTCCCTTGGCTAGGAAAGGGAAATCCCCTGACCCCTTGCATTTCCTGGGAGAGGTGATGCCCTGCCCTGCTTTGGCTCACCCTTCGTGGGCTGCACCCACTGTCCAACCAGTCCCAGTGAGATGAACCAGATACCTCAGTTGGAAATGCAGAAATCACCCATTTTCTGTGTTGATCACGCTGGGAGCTGCAGACTGGAGTTGTTCCTATTCTGCCATCTTGGAATGGAGTGCCCATGTGAATTTTATTGTTGTTTTTCCTATATCTTGGAAGAGTGTCATTAGCATTTTGATAGGAATTATATTGAATCTGTATATTTCTTTAGGTAGTATGAACTTTTTTTAGCTGTTATTTTAGGTTTAGAGGTAACAGGTGAAGGTTTGTTACATAGGTAAACATGTGTCATGTGGGTTCATTGTACAGATTATTTCACTACTCAAGTATTAAGCCCAGTACCCAATAGTTATCTTCTCTGTTCCTCTCCCTCCTCCCACCCTCCACCCTCAAATAGGCTCCAGTGTTTTTTGCTTGTGTTTCTTCTTTGTGTTCATAAGTTGTTGTCATTTAGCCCCCACTTGTAGTGAGAACACGTGGTATTTGGTTTTCTATTCCTGCATTAGTTTGCTGAGGACAATAACCTCTAGCTCTATCCATTTTCCTGCAAAACACATGATCTTGTTCTTTTTTATGGCTGCAAGTATGAACATTCTAACAACATAACTTTTTGATCCATGAGCATGAAATATCTTTTGTTTATTTGTGTCCTCTTTAATTTCTTTCATCATTTTTTTTTTATAGTTCTCAGTGTACAGGTTTTTCAACTCCTTGGTTAAATTTATTCCTAAGTATTTTATTTTGTCATAAATAGGATTGATCTTGATTTCTTTTTCAGCTATGTTGTTATTCATGTATAGAATAACAGGGTTTTGTATGTTCATTGTATATCCTGCAACTTTAATGAATTCATTCATTAGCTCTAACAGTTTCTTGGTGGCATCTTTGGGGTTTTCTAAACATAGGATCATGTCATCTGCAAATAGAGATCATTTTACTTTTTCCTTTCTGATTTGGATACCTTTTATTTCTTTTTGTTGTCTAATTGCTCTTGATAGTACTTCCAGTACCTTGTTGAATAAAAGCAGGAGGAGTGGGCCACCTTGCCTTGTACCAGATCTTAGAGGAAAAGCTTTCCATTTCTCCCCACTAAGTGATGTTAGCTGTGTGTTTTTCATAAACAGCCTTTATTATAATCTGTTGAGAAACTTTCCTTCTATACTTAAACCATTAAGAGTTATTTTTAATCAAGAAAGGGTATTGAACTTTGACATATGCTTTTTCTGCAAATGACATGATTATGTGGTTTTTTTCTTTTAGTTGGTTAATGTGATGTATCAGTCAACAGAAGTTTTAAAACTCTGTTGATACTTGGATTTCCTAGAAGCTTCAGAATTGCAACCAAATACACAAAGTTTTCCTGGGCCTGCCTTCCAAAGTACCATCTTCCCTTAGCAGCTGTGCCATACTCATATATTCAACTCCCGCATTTGTGGTCACACTCTACCTTTTGCACCTCCTTCCCCAAAGTAGAAGTTACTGGTTATAAATCAATGCTGTTACATAAACAAATTAATATTGCTCTCGTCTTCTTTATGTTAAATTTTCAATGAGGCTTATTGTGCAAATTAAATTGTTATCATCAGCCACAGAGCATAAAGAAGAGGCTCAAATGTGGAATCAATTTCCCCTCAAATCTGAGCTGGCCTATAGTGTTTTGACCAATAGAATACAATGGAAGTAGAATGCTACACCAGTTCCAGAGCTGGCCTTGAAGAGGACGAGCAGCTTCCACTGCCAGGCTCTTGGAACCCGGCAGCCTTCCAGCTGTCCTGCCAACATGCTAGGCACAGGAGGGAAGCCACCTTGGGTCTTTCAGCCCAGTTCAACCTGCAGCCGAATCCTAGTGACTGGGGCTAGTCAAAGACACGTGGCTCAGAGGTTTCGCTGCTTAGCTGAGCCCTGCCTGAATTCCCGACCCACAAATTGTAAAGTCCAATAAATGAGTATTATTTAATAAAAAAAGAAATAAACAGAATCTAAAGAGAACCAATAAATACGTATTAAATGATAACTAAGACACACTGAAAAAAACGTTGAGTAGTAGTATCTTGCCAGATTGTGTATAATTTATTTATCTCCCACCCCCATGGCACTTTCTTTCTTTAGTCAAAACTGTAAACCTGTGATGTGTGATCTTCCAACAGGCAAGCATCATGTCCTGTTGCATTTTTGTATATAGAACTTCAACCACTATATGAAACCATTTAGTCTTTCTATCATTACCACAAAGACAAAGATAAAAGAACAAAGGATAATCTTTCATCAAAGAGAGCTTCTTTAAAGGGCGCATTATTTTTGTTATTACCTTTCTGTGCGATTAGACAAAATTCTTCTTGCAGCTTTGTATAATCTGTTGAACTTTCCAGAGGGTCAGTGAGGTGGCTAGGGGGAGTCTGAAATTCAATATCTGCACAAAGGTTGGGGTTGGAGGAATGCAAGCGAACTGGTGACATGGTAGCACTGAAAGGAACCTGAAAGGGGAAGACACAAATTATTAAAGAGCAACAGTGCATTGTTTCACATTCTCCTACACAGAAAAGACCTCTCCCATTCTTCAAAATAATAGATTCCTCTCTGATAACACACTTGGAGACACTCAGTACTCATTTATTTTGCAGGCGGTTGGGGTGGGAAGAGGGAGTCTCATTTCCCATTGTTGATTTAGAACTGCCACAAACTCACCGATTTTTCACTGTTACAGAGAGAAATGACTACAGAATGACAGGAATAAAAGACATAATCTCAGGCAAGCTTAAACTCTGAACTCATACTTGCACCTCAAAAATAACTGGCAGAAAAACAGCAGTCTGAACTGTGATGTAGCTGACCTTCTCTTAACAGTCTGGACTATCTGAGCCTGGAGCAGGATCTTACTAAACTGTAAAATTCAAGAGATGCATATACCGGAAGATTCACTTACTCTGTAGCCATTAAATAAAAACCAAATCAGGCTTAATAGTAAATACAGTAATGGCTTAAAGAGACTCACACTTATTTTGGAAATTGACTTATTAAATTTTATATTAGTAAATGAAATTATATTATATAAATCACTGTGGTTTACAACTCTATTACATATATGCACATGGTTCATGAACCGGCCAATACTGAGAAGCAGTAAGTAGAAAAAGTCATATTACTATAGATTTTTCCACATGGCTAGAGGTACTTCCTTGCCCAGGCTGGATACGGACTAGGCTCCTGATGGGTGGAGGCAAAGCACCTTTTCCTCCCCTTTAAGAAGGCTTTACCCAAACATTACAAATGTCAGTCAAACATTCCTGGAAAGAAAAATACCAATTCTTCCTGCAAATCAGATCACAAACAACTTCTCCTTAATTCTTATTGCACAGATGTGCATTCAATTATTTTCAGGAACCAGACTCTTAGACTCCACCACAGGTTGGAATTTTGTGTAACTGATAGGATAATTCACACCCCCTAGCTAACGGGGAATGTGCTGTGGGAGGAAGGAACCACTACCCTCTGACGGATATGTATGTCAGGACCTCTTCTTTTTTAATTTTTTGGTTTTTGCTTTAAAATTCCTAACATATTTGGTGAGAGAAAGGGGGAAGGAGAAGAGGGCACGTTTTCTCCGAGGATTTAGAGGACAAATGGAAGAGATGGAAAGAACCAAAATATCTGGCCTGAGCTGCAGGTTGAGGGCAGTTGAGACAGAGCATCCTTCTGATGCAGCATTGTCCTGGCAGGGATTTATTTCTCTTAAAAGATATCCAAGACTTACTGGGGAAGAAAGTGAGCATGAAGCTTTCCCCCTAAATTCAGCTAAGCTAAGCATGTTAATATATGTTATTTGAAGCATTTGGTATCTGGAGTCATCAAAGGAACCCTACCTCATCTTCTTTGGAGAACTTGGCTACACTGGGCTGGGAGATGATTGTTAAACAGCTTGTTTATCAATATTATCAGGCTGAAAAGTTCTGTCTATTCTAGATTTGAGACCCAGAAGTGGCCAATAAGCCATTTAAGAAAACGGAGTGCTGGGGTTCAATACTCTGCTGGAATCCTGTCCAGGTAACTTAATAACAACAAGGACTGAGGACCTTTTAGGATATGTACAAAGGAATGGTATTTATGTGGCAGGATGTCAGAAGATAGAGAAAGGAAGTTCTGACCCTAACTGTGGTGATGCTAAATCTAGAAAGAGCAGTCAGCCCCTTGAGGGACACAGAATCCATGGAAAAGTTGCTGGAGATTAGGATGTCATGGGGAGAGACTCTGAGTGAAAAAAATAGGTAGATCTGAGAGTTTTCAGAATTAATGATACAGTTTTCTGATATAAGGAACTAGAACAGCATTAAGAAAAATAAATGTGGGTCTTTGGTAATATGTTGAGCATCATGGAAAAGGATTTTTATCTGCATTCAGGTGCCTTCAACACTCCAAGGACTCACATGGCTTGGAAAAGGAGTCTCTTCCTTGAGCGGGTGAGGAGTGGGGTCATGAGAGTTGGCGGGAAGCTTATATAGAGGCCATTATGCAGTAAAAACCCAGGGAGTCCAGGAAGGACCCAGACTTGTCCCTGAGATAAATTATTATTCCTCTATTAAACGTTGGAGTCAGATGCTGAGAAGAAAAACATAAGTTACAAATTTCTACTTTGAACATAATGGAAACTTAAACTGGCTATTAAAACAGTAAAAGTGGTTTTGCATATTACCCATAGGGAAAGAGACTTGAATGTTCCATTCAAATTGCAATCAGATGGTTCCCTGGGAAATTGAGAACTAATCTTCATATACTTCTGACTGGAAATGTTTATATATTGGTATACCTTTTTTTGTTAAAAAGAAGTATGTAGAATGGGTCATTTTAATTGAGGACTTTTGAGAATACAAATTGGGATGTATTAATCTAACCCTAATTGAATATCTGTTCAGACTGGGGACTTATTTACTCAGCTTTTTATTCATCAATTTGAGTATTATGGGATTCAAAAATCTAAGTGGTAACTGGTTTCTCTGTCAGTGATGGTTGGAGTGCAAGCTGCCTACAGCTCTCCATGTTTATATCTGAGAACCCTCAACACTCAATTTGGGCCTTTCTACCTTGTGCAGGAAAGAAATTCAAGGCCTTCTTGTAAGTCCTATGACAGGAGGGAAGCCTGATCCTAGAATATTCTGGTAGCATTAGGAGATGCTCTTAACACCTGTCCATGAAGAAGTCAAAAGCGAAATGAGTTGACAATGGAGTTGCTGACAGTGAAATTCAGCAGTGGTAGACATGAAAGTCTACACAGTAGGTCTAAGATAGATACTATGCTTACAGGACTCATCAAGCCAGTGGGAAAAGTCTCCTGCTGTTGCTATTCTGCACTATGTGTACAGGCATTCTTTGAGGGTACTGACTGCATTGGGATCCTCAGTGTTCTTCCATGGGGAAGAGCCAGTATTTCTCTTTTTCCAGTCTCCTGTTCTGTTGGGTCTGGCTGCTGTTGTGAGTTGGCTATTCTGAACGCTAGCGCTAAGAGTCATCAAGAATAAATTTCTGAAACATCTGCTAGATGTTGCGGCATTTTGGTATGGAGACAAAGCTATAGATCCTGGAGTAGCCAGTCCCCCTAGTTATTCCTGAATACATTATTAAATGTTGCCAGTAGCTTTTCTTACTACATGCCACTAAGTTTTTCTCATAACTTCTATAGTCACAGCTAACCTGGGAGGTGGGCATTAATGATTTCTTCTTTTAAAAGCTCTTTCTCTTCTACTGCCAATTTTTAAAATATGAACCCATTCTATTCAAATAGGTACTAATCTCAGTTTTATTATATTCACTCTATGTATCTGCAATTTAAAAAATTAACACAGAAGAGACAGAATCACTTCTCTGCATGGCATCTTAGATGTATATTGCTTAAGAAAACAGTGTTTTCATAAAATGATGGACTGTTCCTTTCCATACTAAGTTGTTATCTCTAATAACCATGTGTATTT
Source organism: Macaca nemestrina (assembly GCF_043159975.1). Taxonomy (NCBI): domain Eukaryota; kingdom Metazoa; phylum Chordata; class Mammalia; order Primates; family Cercopithecidae; genus Macaca; species Macaca nemestrina. Next base: position 76,284,788 of record NC_092135.1, on the reverse strand, counting down.
ATTAATTTTATAAATGGAAAATTACCTTTAATAATATTGAACTGATTATATGTGCATCTATTGTCAGAATCTGTTACCACATCAGTGTCATGGGATTTATTCATCTGCATTTGAATACATGCATAAGATATACATGGACCATGAAAGCTATTTCAATAATTTGTTTGTTCAAATGTTTACAAAACTGTGAGTTTAAGAGTCAGTTCCCTAATAAATTCCAAGTCACTGGTTCATTTCATAATCAAAAGCAAATTTGTTTCTCAGTCTAGCTAAACACCCAGATATAAGGCAAGAGCCAATTACTAATCATAAAGTAGAAAGCCACCAATCCTCACATCAGCATCCATTCTCCTGTAATGCAGCCAAAACTTTTTCATATTTTTTTCAGCAATTCTAGTCTTCAAATACATTCCACCCTTAGTGACAGCAAGACTGTTGTTAATTAAGGAAGTATTATCTAATAGCCAAAAAACTAACATCTATGATTGCTATGAACTCAGTAAACTATACTTTATGAAGTTCATAGGCTCTCATGATTAAACAAATTTTTTAATTGACTTTTATCCAGCAAGGAGTTCTTGTGTTTTGATACTCTATTTTATATTCTGTAGACAAGTCATTCACTATCCATTTGCCTTATCTACCTCAGTATGTTCTCTACTCTCCTTATATCCATTCTATTTTCTCTCAGAAAAAAAAAAAAAAAAAAGCCTCTAGATATGGATTAAATACCATAAAACTGTCTTTATTTTTGTCGTTTCCACACTACAATTTCTAATTTTCATGTCAATATTCTCTTCAGAAAACAATTTTCCCTTGCTAAGTGTAACTTGGGTAGCCATTTAGAGATGACAGCAAAATTCACCTTTTCTTACCCTCTCATTTCTTTATTCTCACATCCTTTTCAAATAGTCACACTGCTACAAAAAAAAGCACAATTTATGTCTGTAGTAACATGACTTTTCTTAGGAAAAGAGAAATTAGTTAGCAAAAGTTCCAATATCAGTATGGTAAAAAAGAAAAAAAAAAACAATATAATTTAAGGAAAGCTCACATCATGGGGCACTGCACTCAATTTTGCAAATTTGACTTAAATTATGTCTTCACGTATAGCAAAAGAACTGGATTATATAAAAGTTCTCCACTGTAAAAAGGAATACCCGTGTTTGACTCCTGCCATGCAAAGACAGCCAGAGAACATGCGAAAGCTATGCTGCCATGATTGGGCTACAGGTGACACCATCACACACCAGTGGCACCATCAGGACAAGGGGGTCACCCTTGTACACAGGTTTTCATTCTTATTAAACTTCCACTTGAGATTGAAATCCACTCACTGTTGTAGCCACTGCTGCCGCTAGCCTCTGCCGGCGCCGAGTTGTGCTGAACTGGCCCTTCACAGGTGGCCCTTCCTGACAGTGAATGGGAGAAGAGAAGGGGGGAGGAAACACAGGACGGGGGAGGAAAGGATGGAAGATGGGAGGATGAAAGATAATCAGACAAGGAGAGGGACAGTTTTTAACTGAAGTCGACTTTTCTTAAATCAGCATCGAAAAGAGCTCACAGGGGCATTCATGCTATGAGAAATGTTCATTGCTGTCATTGCAGATTACTCAAACACCTGAATTCTATTTGCTGACTATAACTCACACCCCAAAAGGAGACGGAGTTATAAACTGATGGACAGCCTGCAATTTTAAGGTAAAATAAATAAGCATACTGTTTTATTCATATGATATCATGTTATATGAAGTCAAAAGGTATTCAATAAATGGTAGCAAGGAAAACTAAGTTCAGGAAAAACTGATTAAATAATGTAGGAAGGCTAAAATGAACAGGTTGTAATGAGACCCTCCTGATGGCCAGACAGAATTTTTTTTTTTTTTTAATTTCTTACTGGAAGAAAAAAAGTAAGGGAAGGGTATGAGGGTTCTTCAACTTCCTACTTAATCTCCTATTATACAGCTCACTATCTGGGACTCCACATCAGTAACAGTGCTGGGATTTTCAAGTCTAAGAATTTTCCAAGGAAGATGGCAGACCCCATAAGATCAGAAAAGAAAACTTAAGTTCCTCAGTGAGTGAGGACAATGCCTATAAAAATCAACTACGAAAACCTGAAAGCATAGTTTTCATTTAGTAATGCGCATCTATGTACAAACCAGTAGAAGAATCCTACAGCTTTCTTTCATTTTGTTGTTTTCCTCTTGGTGGATGGGATTAAGGGATGATGACATTTCCTTCTAATCATTCAACTTTGCCTCCATCTGACAGACCCTGAGTCCTCAAGGTTGTGAGCAATATTTTTTTTTTCTTTTTTGAGATAGGGTCTCACTCTGTTGCCCAGGCTGGAGTGCTGTGGCATGATCATGGCTCACTGCAGCCTTGAACTCCTGGCCTCAAGTGACCCTCCCACCTTGACTTCCCAAAATGCTGGGATTACAGGCATGAGCCACCTTGCCCAGCCATGAGCAATAATTTCATTTCCAAATAATTAAGATATACTTTCTTAGAATCTCCTAACAGCCCAGATTGAAGAAACAGTAGGACTGCTTTAGTCTTTTTGGGATGTCAGAAAAATATTTTAAATTTTTCTATCTTTAAATCTTCAAAAAGTTCCAAAATTACAATCTTATTTATTTTCCATCTTCATAAGTCTTCTGCATACATATACGTATATGTTTGTCATACACACATACACATAATCTGTTTTCCACAAAAATATTTTCTAGACAAAATCCTTTTTCCTTAATGTAGTAAAAGGACGAAGAACTTATTATCAGCCTTCAGTGTAATTTGAGCATCTATGAGATGCAGGACAGCTACACAGGAGCAACATAAGATCATCTGTCTGCTACTATGTACTTTCTACTATTCCCCATTCCCTTCAACGTCCAGGGATCTAGTATTTAATTCATATTATCAGCAACACAGGAGATCTAACAGCTCTTTCTTTCAAAATATTTCCTTCTTGCCTTCCTCTCACTTCATTTAAAACACAGCTGAATTGTTACTGCAAAATGGTATTGAGATTTTTATTCAAACCAGAAAGTTCGAAGTTAAGGAGGAAAGAAGAAATCCTTTTTCTAAAAGGTAGTCTCCACAGAACCTTCTAGGACAAATGCTGACTTCATGAGTTACATAATAGGAATTTCTGAGGCCAACTACCCAATAGTTTCCAGTAGAAACAAGGCCATACTGGTCTAGAATTTAACCTTCTCATTTAAATCAATAGCACAATCTAACCTACACAAGAATAAGCAATCAAACATCCAGTATAACATGTTTGTCATTTTAACTTTCTTGTGGTCAATTTTTTTAATGACCTACTTTATAATTTTTTTCAAAATGACAACTACTATGGAATACTGAGTACAAAGTTCAGTAACACAACATCGATAACAACAACAGCAGCAACAATACCACAACCACCACCACTGGACGGTCTGGGCACCCTCCCAATGGCTGTTGTACTTAGTTACGAAGAAGACGGGGACAGAAAATGAACTCTCACCACTTGAGAGCCTCTCATATTGGCTGAAACATCAGCGAAAGTGGTTCGAGTGGTGAGATGATCGTTGACTCAAAACAAATGCTTGGACTCATTAGATAGAATTCCCATTATCAAAACATTTAAAAGAGGAGGGGAAAAAGCTGGGTATAAGGAAGGAGAAAGTGGTGGGTATCTTTAATCCACTAGAGTAACATTAGATGCTATGCCTCTCTCTAGGCAAAATACTGAGTAGTAAAGATTTTCATGTTGGCATACTCATCCTAGATGAACTTATGATTCCCTAGCCAAGTGTGAATTTTGAAGGATCTTGGAGGAACTTCCCAGTAGTAGAGAACGAATATCCTGAGGCTCCTGCAAGACCTGTTGGCTTGGGCAAGCAGAAAAGGTCCACGGATAGGACCCAGTTCTGCTGTGTTCCCCTTAAAATACCTTTTGTTTTAGTCCAGGTGGAAGTGGAGTTTCTCTGGGAATGATTAACAGCTTACTGCCATTCCTAAGTTTATTTGTTTCTTCTTGGAATTGGAACTAAATCTCCCACTTCGAAAAGGCAGTTGTCTTTGAGTGTCTTTGAGGGATTAGATGATTTCAATTTCCCTCAAAAATAACTCAACTAGAATTACAAAGGCCATTTTATTATCCTTAGCAAAGTCACAAGTCATAAATAAAAATTTAAAAACAAATGAACCACCCAAAGATGTGGCAGGAGTATGAATGAGTATTTTCTAGCTTTTTGGACATTTTCTCCTGATGACTCAAAAAAATCTTCATAACTTTTCTGTCTATGTAAAACCACAGGCTGAGAGGCTAGGTGGTATAGTTCCAGTTGCATTCTGTGTCCTTCAGAAAAAAAAAAATAGTGATTTGGGGTCTCCGGTGGAGCTCCCAGATGCAGCAAGGTAGCTGGGACATTGCACTACAACTCACTGGGAACCAACCTGTCCAAGACAACAGCTCTGAACAAGAATGTGGTCAATAGCATAAACTATAGACACAAGATTAAAACAATATCTATTAACAAATGTACGTGTTCTTTCTTGTGATGCAGGCCTTCTTCAATTATTTTATTTAGGGGAATGATTCTTTTACTTATAAAAATGAGTCTTGTTCTTGGCTTTGACTCAGACACCACACTTAAAACAAACAAACAAACAAAACTAGACACTCACAAGTTCAAAACCAATAAAACTGCCAAAAGCAATTTAAAGTAATTTTCTTGTGAAATCACTTGGCACATCTCTCCCTACAGTATTAATTTTATAAACAGAGGGGAAAACACACGGAAACGTACTGAGCAAATGAACACAAAAAGTTGTGTTCATTGAATGTAGACATTCTAAATAAAAAAAACATAGGTATTAGTGCTTATGAAAATTTATTTTCAAATATATCAGATTAGCAAGCAAAGCAACAGTTTGTTATTTACACAGTCAGAATTGTAATACAAAGAATGTTATTAATGAAGTCAAAATTAGAGAAGAATTATTTTGTTAATTATTCAGAAGGGACTGAAGAATTCTGAAAAGTACTTCTTTCTACCTTTGCATTAGAATATAAATTTATTTGTATAATAATTTTAAAGAGCCAAATCATAAAGTCTAAACTTGACTGTGCAGGACAAGGGCCATTTATAATATGCATTCAGGATGAGAATAATGGAAATTCTAGTTTAAAAATCTGAAAGTAATATGGTTTATGACATAATCTACCATATTTTGAATCACTGAAACACAACAATATAAAAGGATCTTACTTTAAAAATGTCACTCATTTCAAATATGTAATTTATTTCAAATAAATTTCAAGTACATTTATTACAAGCTCTTAAGAATTTAGTTCAGATTTTAAGGTGATTGTTGAAAGCCAAATAATATCTGTTTTTGAAGGATCATAGAATTTTAGAGTTGAAAGAGAATTCAGAGCTTATTAAATAAACTCTATCACTTAGGAGCAAACGGAAGCTCAGGAAATTTAACAGAAATTTACAAAATTATACTGCCAGAAAATCACAGTGATTAGACTAGAATCTGGGTTTGTTGATTTCTAATCTATTGAACCTCCTACCCTTTTTCTTGATAGAAAAAATTTGGACAAGGCTGACACATAAAAGCCTCTTTTAATATCTAGTATTTTTAAATGAGTGTTCATTATAACCCACTAGATTTTCAATCTAGATTTTTAAGATAACTTTTTGTTAAAATATATTTGAATGGTTCAAAGGCTATAATTGAGAATAAAATGCCATTTTGAACACATATTGTATAATTTCAACCTTTCTTTTAAATCCTTCCCACTTATGCCAGAGTGAGAAAAATACAGAGATTTCCCACTGTTTTAGACAATGTGAGAGTTTGAAAAGCGCCAGCTTTAAAGCAGTTAAGTTACCCTTTCAATCTAACGCACATTAACTGATGTATAAAGACTAGTACTTTAAAATTATGTAGAAACATGAATGAAGGAAAAGTAAAATCTGTACCTGCAGTTGTATTTTTGTATCTTTGCTGACACTTTTTGTTCTCCATCGTCTGGTGACCCGCTTGTCTTTCTTTGAAATATCTACACAGTTAGCCTACATTACACAAATAGTTAAAAGCAACAAAGTATTATTAAGTTCACACAGATGATACAGGTATAGACAAGAACACAGCAAGTTAGTAAAGGATCACTGTTAGAGCCTATAAGCAAACCAGCCAGGAGAGAAAGGCGTATCAGTTGCATAGTGGGCATTAAAAGCAGAGATAAGAACTTAATTATAAAATATATTTTTCTGATAAACAAAATAAATACAGGATTGGAAATCTCTAGCTTTGTTTTCTATATGAAAAGATAGTAATAATTCTGAGAGTATCTAAAGCATATCTTCAAAGCTACCATTTCCAATAGAACACAAACATGGAAGAATAATTCAGATACTGAATTTATTTATTCTGGCTAGTGTGTATTCAAATGTAAAACATTTTAAAATAATCATCTTAATTAACACACTGACACCGAGATTCAAAAAATATTAAAAATAACTCCAGAATATAAACAAATGTCTGTATCATAGTTATCTATCTTTAAATATTACCTTATATATTCATAGAACAACCCAATAAAGATTATAAATTAATATCCTTAGTCCTTTTACCAGCAGCAGGAATATGTTTACCTGCATGTCAGTAAAGTTAGGTGCTGACTGAGTTCTCTGAAGTATTTCCAAATTTTGCAGGAGTTTGCTAAGTTCCACAAGGTTTGACTGGCAATGTGCGAGATCTAATAAGAAATCATAAATAAAAATATGTTAAAATTGGTTAGGGAGCAGTGGTGATGATTTAAAAAAAGGGTCAATGCAAATTATGGCAAATATGAGTAGGCAGATCCATGTTTATATGATGAAGAAACTGGCAGGGGGAACAAAACACCCTTTGCTGGTATAGAACCAAAAACCAGTAATTATATTTCAAAGCTCACTCTCCTAAGTTAACAGCTATTAGTGCAGAAACCATGAAACTCTCCGTCACACTGTATGTGATCCCTTTTCTGCTCTGATAGCTTTTGCCACATGGGCAGCACACTCAAGTGAACTTCAGCAGTCCTGTGGTTTCATTGTTAGGAGCTTGTCTACCTGCTCCTCTAACATGCTTTAGAAGGTGGTTACCTGGAATTTGGGTAGCGTAAAAATCAAGTTCAGAAAACTAGGATGGAATACAGAATCAGTTAAACATATTTTCTTTAATTTAGCTCGCTAACAATGTTGAAATGAATGACTTTAAAATTTCTTAGAGACATTATATTAACGAAATCAGATTTTCAAAGTGCATTCGATGGTCCAGGAACATCATCATCACCTGGACATCAACTCATTCTGTCTGAATTAACATTTAGAATGAAGAAATGACTTTTAGGTTTTTTTTTTTTTTTTTCCATTTTTTGGTGCATTTAGAACAAGAGAATATTCAAAAATCTATATAATAAAATATCACTCTTAAAAAAAAACTGACCTTTAATATGTGAAATTAAACACGGTCAAGAATATTGGGCTGGGTGCGGTGGCTCACGCCTGTAATCCCAGCACTTCGGGAGGCAGAGGCGGGCAGATAACCTGAGGTCAGGAGTTCAAGACCAGCCTGGCCAACATGGTGAAACCCTGTCTCCACGAAAATTAGCCAGACATGATGGTGGGTGCCTGTAATCCCAGCTACTCGGAAGGCTGAGACAGAAGAATCTCTTGAACCAGGGAGGTGGAGGTTGCAGTGAGCCAAGATAGCACCATTGCACTCCAGCCTGTGCCACAGAGCAAGACTCCGTCTCAAAAAAAAAAAAAAAAAAATTGAGTTACTTTTCTTATTTTTGTGGTCAGTTACTAAAATTTTCATTTCGAGCTTTCTATCTAGCAAATATTACATTCATACTCTCTAATAATTGTGATTATTCTATATAAATGGTGCTATATAAGCACAGAAATCTGGAATTGGGGCTGAAAACCATCAAAATTATATCCACCTTTTTTCTAACAGAATGAAAACAGAAGTTTGTGAATAGTTCAATTTAAGGCCAAGGACTCAAACTAAGTGTAAGGAGACATCAGTTTAGATTTTTCAGTTGTAGTTTCCTTATCTGTCAGTGGTGATAGTAGTATTTAGCTCTCCTACCTGCTTACTGAGATGGTAGATGAGAAAGTTCTATGAAAGCCAGAAATGGTCTCTAAGGAATACTTATTGTGCGTGTCTCATCACCCTGCTACAGCCTTCACATGGACCATGCTACATCATTCTTTGTCACTTCCACTATTTACAATAAGAAAGAGAGGAAATCATACTTTCACATAAAGTCTGGGATGTGGGTATCTCCGAAAGCTGATAAAAACGACAAAAAATGCTGCATACTTTGAGTCCACATGCTGGTAGAATAAGAAAAAATTCTTTTGGTTGGAGCACTAACATAGATTACCAAATTTTAATTTTTTTAAGTGAGAACACAAAAAAGTGATCTAATATCTGCTTTTATTATAATGTTATAAGGAAAAATGATCTGAAAAAAATAGGCCCAATATCATCTTAGGATCATCTAAAAAAATAAACTAATTGAGACTTATTAAACACTCTCTGCATTGCCCTTGTTTTTCTCAGTTTTGAAGGTCAAATGAAAACTCTCATAGAATGGAAATGGTCTGTACATCAAGTTTGAACCATTGTGCTCTGGTTAATTATGAGGGAGGTAAAGGTAAGAAGAGATGAAGAGGCTCAGAGATGGCAATGTGAGGGAATCAGGTATTGGTTCAGAATATTGAATCACTGATCCATAGTGGAGCACACTAACAGGTAACTGTGGATATAAGATGCAGCATTTCACAACTTTGCCATTTATTGCCGAGTTGTCGGGAAACATACACCTGCTCCGTGCACAAGACAGAGCAGCAGAGAAGGCAGCTGTGGAAGTGACCTAGTGAGGAAGACAGAGCAGTGATTCTTGGGCTGTGGGCAGCATAGGCTCTCCTCGGGGGTTGCTCTTCTGTGTGACTGCCCCAGGTTCCAGAGCTAAAGAAGCCAGAAGGAACTGGTGAAGAGACAAGGAGAGAAGGCTGAAGTGGGTAGAAGTCAGGGGAAAGGCAAGAACCAGATTCAACTGCTGTGAGGGTGCAGGAGAACTGGCAGGTAAGGAGCCTGAGTCACGGCAGAGAGAAGGAGCTGGTGCATAAAGATAAGAACAAGGAGGAGAAAAAGTAAGAGCAAGGAAAGGTCAAGGCGATCAAGGCAATCAGGGTAAAAGATGTAGCACTCATCATTCACCGCTTTAGGTTTGGTTTCTTGTTTGGTTTTGGCTGACTCTCAGGCCACACAGGGGAAGAACTAACCTTCCGCACACCTGTCCATCTCTTCCGAGTCCTGTAACCAGGCTGCCACTTTACTCTGGCCAGTCGTGCAGGTTGCAGGGAGGCTATTGCTGCATGGTAAAGGGGACTGCCATGGAAAGCTGTTTGGTTGCATCTACGGCAAACAAAGATGAATTGTATGGTTATGAAACAGTACATTTCAATGATTAAAAAATACAAGTATCCTCAAGCCGTATTAACAAAGAAAGGAAGAAAATGCACAGTCAAAACATGGAAGAAGCTTCTTGGCTTAATGTGGTTTGTGCTTAGTGAGGGCGACATTCCTAAACAACAACCTCTCATTAAGTTGCCATCTCCATCATTCAGTGAAGGACAACATTTGAGTGTGTTGTATCTCATAGTCACAAGGACCTGCCAACTCAAATTCTCAGTAATTTTTAATCACTCAGTAAGTTGTATGTGCAGTGTCCTTATGGCAGTACTCTCAACTCATGATTTAAGTCTTTCCTTTCCAAAAGATTTCTGCACCCTTATGACCACTCAGGGTCTCCTCAACCACATGTGATTCCTAAACACATTATCCACCAGTAAGCAACCTTGCAATGCCTTGAATTCATATTGAAAATTATTTATAAAAAGACAGTCTTGGCAAGTTATTATCCATAGCTTTCCATTAAAGTTATTATCTACAGACTTTTCATTAAAAAGATTTTATGTGAAATAAGTGAAAATTGTATTAAGTATAGAGATACTAAGGTGACGGCAGGAAACAGTGAAAAAAGAAGAAACTTATTTCTTAAAAAACTGAAAGAATTTTAAAACTTTATAGTTGACTTTAATATTCAACTACAACTGAATTGTGTCTCTTCTAAATCATTACAAAGTGAATGACGCACATTCTTAGCAAACTCAGGCTTATTTATTCCCCACAGAGGGCCACAAACCAATTAACATTCAGGAGGCTCATAATTTGATATGTAGAAGGCAGGCAAAATGATAAAAAGCTCTTTTTACTCTTTATTGCATTTTGATAAATGTAATGGAAATCTTTCACTGAGTAGATCTTAGAGGTATGTCATTAACCAGAGTAACAGATCTGTTTTGAAAACCAGAGCTGAAGAAGTTTCTTATTTCAAGGCAAACAGTGGGGAGGATTTGATTTGAGTCTTCCATTCTCAGATATCACCCAAGTTATTTGATAAATAAGGGATGAAAATAACATATTTTCATCAATAAATTTAATAAATATTTTAATAAATTTAATACATAGGAGATAAAAATAATATATTTTCATCAATACTCTGTGCCAATGATGTAGGCAGAAGCTGGATGAACCAAAGAATAAACAATTTATATTTTTTAAAGATCTATTTGGAATACATTTCTCATTTAACGCGGACTAAATCTAGGATTTAGTTCTCTGGTGAGAACACAGGAGGCCAGAGAAACTCGGCACTATCTTGGGCATCTGTAAGTTCCCAACCTTCCTGATGCCCTGATCAGATGGTTCGCTCCCTTTCTTATTTCAGAACTGGTTGGTATTAGGGTTAATCCAATATCCTATTCCTAGAGAAAAGATAATTAAACAGTCCTTGGCAAGGCTGCAACCGGAATGGAATAATGTGAGGTTTAAGGCCAGGTGTGTAATCTGGCCTGTAATCCCAGCACTTTGGGAGGCTGAGGTGGGCAGATCACTTGAGGTCAGGAGTTTGAGACCAGCATGGCCAACATGGCGAAACCCTGTCTCTACTAAAAATAAGCTGGGTGTGGTGGTAGGTGCCTGTAATCCCAGCTTACTCAGAAGGCTGAGGCAGGTAAATTGATTGAACTCAGGAGGAGGAGGTTGAGGAGGCTGCAGTGAGCCAAAAGCACACCACTGCACTCCAGCCTGGGTGACAGAGTGAGACTTTGTCTCAAATAAATAAATAAATAAATAAATAAATACAAATAAAAAACAGAAAAAAAATAAATAATGTAAGGTTTGAGATAACTTTAACATAGTTAATAGGATCTAATGAAAATTGCCATTAAAATAACAAAAACTGAATATAGTAATGTTTCATTTAATCTGATTTGGTTAGTATTGCAGTTACTGTATGAGGTTTTCCAGTGGTTTGCAAAGGAAACTTGGACCTATGTATGACATACATTCCTGTGTAAGCAAATAAAGAAAAACAGAATCTTCACTGGAACGTTCTTGAACACAACGTACTGTGGCAACCAGCTTCCTCACCCTCTCTGCCCTCAATTTCAAGTGCCAAGTGTAAAGCTGGCGCACCCCTGCGCAGTGCAGTGGCGCTAGGTTTCAGGAAACTTAATCATTGAATCTAAGGCAGAAACAGCTGTTTTCATGTCTGTTGACTTAACCTTGATTTTTTTTAACAAACAACATCTCTTGCTTTTCATCAACACAGAAGTGAACTCTTATTTCAGCCCAGAGAACAAGGTCAGCCTCCCTTAGTCTGGCACCTGGTAAAAATAGAAAGGGCACTGATTTTGGAAACAGACGTGGACTTGGATCCTGGCTCAGCTGTTTAATGGCTATGTCACTTCTGGACAAATTTTTTCCTGTCTCTGAACTTTGGTTATTTGAAAGATTAGAGAGGAATGAGTGCCAAATGCTTAACACAGTGCCTGATCACTTAAGTAGGCTACTACTTATACTACTGTCACATTTTTGAGCTCACATGCAATTACTTCATGGGGAAATTTCATAGCTTCTCATGTATGTATTATAGATCAAGACACAAAAGCAAGTTTCATTTTCAAGATTTTGAGGTCTTCTTATTACCATCTGGGAAGACATCTGATTTCTGAATGTTGATTAAATAAATGTTAACTTACTTCCTAGTATTCCTACAAAGCCACATAAAGTTAGAAGGTAGTCCATTCATAAAATGGAAAAATAACTGCTAATTCTCTTGGTGATCCACATTTCGGCCTAATTTATACTTGCAATTAACTTTCATGCCAAATGTCACTGCTGTCTTCTGAGTGTTAGTTTACAAAGCAAACCTCCTCTTTCTGGTTTTCCCAAATGAGACTCAGTTACACATTTGCATAATTTTCTTTTTTATTTTCTTTTTTAATTTTTTTTTGAGATGCAGTCTTGCTGTATTGCCCAGGCTGTTCACTAGTGGCACAATCATGGCTCACTGCAACCTCCGCCTCCCAGGTTCAAGCAATTTTCGTGCCTCAGCCTCCCGAGTAGTTGGGATTACAGGTGTGCACCATCACATCTGACTAATTTTTGTGTTTTTAGTAGAGATGGGGTTTTCACCATGTTGCCCAGACTGGTCTCGAACTCCTGGCCATCAGGTGATCCACCCACCTTGGCCTCCCAAAGTGCTGGGATTACAGGCGTGAGCCACTGTGCCTGGCCAAAATTTGCATAATTTTCTAAGCAATTTTCAGGCTGGTTTTTATAGAACAAAATCATACCTTTCCATCCACTACAGAAACATTAGCAGCTGGTGAGGATTCAGCTGTGGAAGTTGAAGGAAATATGTGAAAACTAGCATCTCTTGGTGATCTCACAATTTCATTCTGACGATACAACCGATGATGTCGCAGTTTGGACACCCATGCATCAAACCAGTCCTGAGATTTCACCTAAGACAATGAAGAAGTGGAGAAAGTAATTGTAAAATCACTCTCCTGTCTACCACTGGTGTAGGCAAATGGTTTCCCCTGATAGTGGCAGAGAAACTGTTGAAAAGTGATTTCACCTTCAAATGATAGATGTGCTCTTCTGTGTCAAGGTCTATTCTTCGAGCTTTCTTTTTAATTGACATGACTGACAGTCCGACATCTATGCTCCCGTGGACCTTTCCTTTTTGAATCTGAAATCAAAAGACTAGTAAATAGGCTGAAAGGATATATGATTTGATATTTCTGTACTGGATTTAAGTGAACTCAAGGTAATCTTTAACTTATCTATGGGAAGTGGAATACTACATATAACTCCTTAACAAACAAAATAGTTAAGGTTCTATGGATTAGGTTCTAGGATAGTTGATGTTGAAGTGACTTCACACCAATTTTTATAAATAAGACTATTCATCTTATTCCTGTCTTGGCATAGAATGTAATGCTAATTCTTCATAATTCTAGATTGCACAGCTTATATTCTCCCATCTTTAGTGGTCCTAAAATAACTGCGGTCAATCTTTGACCTATAACACAGAACATCCCTGAGTAATCAGCTGGCAGACAGCTGCTGAGGCAGAACGGGGCAGCTGGGAGCAGAAAGCAGGGAGCAGCCGGCTCTTCCTTCTGGCTGCTCCTCTGATCAAGGACATGGCTGATTCAATGGCAGAGATGGGGACAAAACTGAAACCTGAGACTTCTGTTACTTTCCCACACCACAATGATGAAGGAAGGAATTTTCCAGTGTTACATGCAAACTACTCCTTTGTATACTAAATAAAAACAATTTGGAATAATTTTTGTGAATTGGGATCTCCAAGATAAAAAGACATATGACCTAGAAATAAGATTTGTAAGAGAGTTTTTAAAAGGACATTGACAAGAACAAAGCAGCACACATAAAGCAGAGTTTATTGGGAGATGCAGAAAAAAAGCCCATTTGGGTTTTCTCTCCAAGTGACAGAAGGTGATTTTACTCAAGTGTCACTTTTAAGGTTTAAGCTTCTGTTTTTAATAACACACATCAAAATAGTTAAATCTTCATGCACTAGGTTGAAACACTTTAGAACATGGAGGTTTGGGAGCTTGTGAAATCTTACAGGCCCAGACATGCACAAAGCTGGTAACTATGGCACAAGGCTTGTACAATTACAGTGTTTACTCACTTCAAGCAGAATTCAGAATCAATCTTTGAAACATGTCCTGTGTGCTACTTACATCGAGTGGTGCCTTTGAATACTTTAACATTCCATTATCCAGGACAAAAAAACGCTGCAAGAACCAAACACCCCCAGTTACTGTCTGTATTTTGAATTATATAAAACATTCACAAATGTGGGTCTAATGTTGCTTGGCATTTATTAATCAATATGTTTGATCATTTTAATGTATCTGGATTCAGTGCATTTGGCCACAGTCAGTCACATTAAATGGCAAGGAGATAAGAGCTCTAGTTCCATACTGTTAACCATCAAGATTCTTTTATACATAATCCAATGGGGATGGAGTCTTTTTTTTTTTTTTTTTTTTTTTTTGAGACGGAGTCTCGCTCTGTTGCCCAGGCTGGAGTGCAGTGGCCGGATCTCAGCTCACTGCAAGCTCCGCCCCCCGGGTTCACGCCATTCTCCTGCCTCAGCCTCCCGAGTAGCTGGGACTACAGGCGCCCGCCACCTCGCCCGGCTAGTTTTTTGTATTTTTAGTAGAGACGGGGTTTCACCGTGTTAGCCAGGATGGTCTCGATCTCCTGACCTCGTGATCCGCCCGACTCGGCCTCCCAAAGTGCTGGGATTACAGGCTTGAGCCACCGCGCCCGGCCGGGGATGGAGTCTTTTCACCATGATTTTTCTTAACAGAGAAGGAATCTGAGGACCTGAAGCTACAATCCTCTGAATGAACCACATTGGGATGTTTTTCAAAGTGAGAAATGATCACAGTGACTATATAAGGAGCTCTGTACACGTCTACAGGGAATTTTTCACTGTGAACACACTCCTGAATTTTCCCCAGATACCACAGATAATTCCTGAAAATGTTCATGTCCATTACAGAAGCCAATGGACTGAATCTATGAATAATGAATTATCTGGAAAATTTAAGTGGGCTTAGCAATATGCTTGCATCTCTACTTAGCAAATGTTTGCATTCTACCATTAATCAAAGAGGCTGAAAATTATTTCTGAACTACATTAAGGGTAAAAAAAGAGAGAGGTTTTTGGCAATTTTTGTCTCCTCCAAGATAATCCTAGTCCAGTCTGAATGGATTTGCCCATTTTTGCTCTACAAACACTCAGGAACTCTCAGCTGTTGATTTTTCTTCCATGGGTAATTCACAAGAGAACAAACAGTTCCCAGGGCCCGGTCAAAGAATGGGTCCTGTGCCCTCTAGTTCTACAGATGCAAGGAATCTTTCTGTTCCTGGAAAATTACTCTGCTGGAAAGTTTTTATGTGATTTGGGACCTCTTAGCTGCTGAGATGGCAGGTAGTCAGGACCCGGGATCTGCTTCTGTGAGTACAGTGGCCTTCTATGAGTTCTGCACAGAGCACCCCTATGAGTTCTGCATAGGACTCACAGAAGGCCACTGAAACCCCTTTGTTTCAGGTTCTGCAGGACAACAAGTCAGCACTGGAAAAAAGAGTCTCTACAGTTGAAAAACACTTGATTAAAATCAGTTGCCCTTAACTTGGTCAATCAAATGGGCTGACATCTGAATAAACACATGGTGGTTGCAGAGATCAGGAGAAAAGACAACAGTGCAAAGCAGGCCCTCTGTTATTTATGTAGCAAAATGTTCAAAGGCACGGTCTAGAAAGTTGCTGCCAAACCACAGCCAGTTTTGCTGAATCATGGACTGAAAGTCAGCAATTCATACAAAATTTGTTTCTTTGACCGCTTTTTCCTGTGTTTCCATGTCTGTCTATCAAAGAATTTCAGCAGAGATCACTTATAGCATATCATAAGGAAAGAAATTAGCAAGGCCATCAATTTGGGGAAACACAAAGAGGTAAGGTCAGAATGAAAGGCAACGGTGATCTTAGGAAGGAGGATGGCCAGTTGGCAAAAATCTCAGGAAGAACAACAGCGAGGGCAAGTCCTTGGCACTATGATAATACTATGGGTTCAGGAAAGATAGTTTCTGACAAGGAAGAAGGGACTTTCACAGACAGGGGACTGGGGCAACATGTCCCATGTGTTCATTTTCAAGTCTTTCCCTTAAAACACATAAAATGTTTCCTCAAGGAAGTTAACATACACAACCTCCCTGCATTGAGCCAATGGGCAGCCACCACTGGCCATTTGGGCCAATAAATGTATCTGCCCTGAGATGAAATCCACGTGCAGATGTGCCAAGTATATAGATTTATTCTTCCACTGATTTCAAAGAGGATACTGGGTGGCCCACTAAAGAGTTTAAACTGGCGTGGTGGCTTACGCCTGTAATCCCAGCACTTTGGGAGGCCGAGGCAGGCAGATCATGAGGTCAGGAGTCTGAGACCAGCCTGGTCAGTATGGTGAAATCCCACCTCTACTAAAAATACCAAAGAAAAAAAAAAATTAGCCAAGCATGGTCGCGTGCGCCTGTAGTCCCAGCTACTCGGGAGGGAGGCTGAGGCAGAAGAATCGCTTGAACCCGAGAGGTGGAGTTTGCAACGAGGTGTGATTTCACCACTGCACTCCAGCCTGGGCAACAGAGTGAGACTCTGTCTCAAAAAAAGAAAAAAAAGAGTTTAAACTGAAAATGTCCGGCAACTTTCTCCTCCTTAGTATGACAGAATCCTTGCTAGTTGAGTAATGGTAAAATGCAGTAAAAAATACTTTCTCCATCATTAAAACTGAGAGATAGGATAAGGATATTGCGAGGAAGGAGAGGAAAAAACTGTAGACTTTAAAGAGCAGTAAACAAACTTCTGGGATCAATGATTTTCCAGCTGTAGTTTGTACTGGTAACAATAATTCTAGGAATTTATCCCAAAGAACTAAATAGAAGTTCATGTGTAAGGATATTCATCACATCACAATAGTAAAAAATGAGGCATATCTTACATATCCAGCAAGAAGGAATTAGTTCAATAGCAGTGGGATATATAATATAGGTCCATCTAAAGTGATACATGCATGCATTTAAAATACCTCATATTTCAAAGAGTATTTAATGAGAACTTATCTATACTAATTTAAGTGAAAAAAGTAAATCAGACAACAATATATACAAACTGGATTTTAAATATCACGTATTTTTTTCCCTCCATATGTATATTACAGATCTGTCTCTGTTAAGTATAATAGACTACAATCCATGTGGTTAAAATAAGGCCTTAAAAGTTAGTTTTATGGCTGGGTGTGGTGGCTCACACCTGTAAACCCAGGACTTTGGGAGGCTGAGGTGAGCGGATCACTTGGGGCCAGGAGTTCAAGACCAGCCTGGACAATAGGCTAAAACCCTGTCTCTACTAAAAATAAAAAAAATTAGCCAGGCATGGTGGCGTGCACCTGTAGTCCCAGCTACTCAGGAGGATGAGGTGGAAGAATCGCTTGAACCTGCGAGGCGGAAGCTGCGGTGAGCTGAGATCATGCCACTGCACTCCAGCCTGGGTAACAGAGCAAGACTCTGTCTCAAAAAAAAAGGAAAAAAAGCTAGTTTTACGCATAGAGTCATATTGTTAGTTTCCCACCTCATGATAGCAAATAAGATCTTCTTTATTTATGAAGACGATCTGAACCTGAATATGATAAAAATGTTACCTTGTGCCAGCCTTTTAAAGGCCATTTTCTTTTCTTCAGCATAAAGCCTTCATGTTTGTCTGGTTTCTGGACATTGGTTTGGCCTATTTTCAGCCCTTCTATAATTTCCCAGCTGTCAGCTTCCTGAGAGAAAAGAAGAGAAACAAATCACGTTTCACAGTGCCTGATGACACACTTAAAGCAGATTCTTAAGTAGAAGTTGCTTTTGAAGCAGTACTAGGCCCACCAGAAAGAAGTATGAACAACATTCTGGAGCAAATTCTAACATCAAACACAGCTATGCACTTTTAACTGAAGTTAAAAAGAGCTTCCCAGGTAGACCTAGAGGTAAGTGGGGTCCATCAGAGACTCGGTGGAGCCACCTTGTCTGTTTGGGGTAGGATGGAAATTCGATTGCCTGTACTCAGGATGTTTAAAATGCATTTTTCCAGACAGTGAATCCCCGGGCACAGAGGCACTTTATAAAGTTTCAAAATAAGACTATTTTGATGACAAATGTTCAATTAGTGCACGGACCTGGTTTTCTGTGTAGAAATGGAAAGGCTGCTATTGTCTCAAGTGGCTTGGAACCTGCTATTAACAGGGAATAACAGCGCTGTGGTCACGGTTGCTCTCAGGAAGGCTTGCGTGCATTCCAAAGCGCACATAAGACACCTGCTCACCAAAGACACACCAAAGAACTTCGTGCTTTCAAAGATACACATGCCCCTGGGAGCCTCTGGGTTGCATTTCTTAGTAGTGAACTGCAATTCAACAAGTTAGCGCTGTTTATGAATAATGTTTAGAATAATAGGAGAAACCAGTAGGCTCTTATAAAAACTCTAATGCCTGTGGCTTTTGACTCACACAGAAAGGTAGATGACCACTATATTCCACAAAATAATCTCCATCTATGTGTAAATACATTCATTAGAGCTCTCTCTCTGTTCTTAGAGAGATATCCACCATATTTAGTGGCATTTCTATTTTCAGTAGCTGCATCCATGGATAGTATCTCTAGAAGAATAATATTTGTATTTCTGGCTAGATTTATTTGGAAGCTGGTGTTCATCTTTGATTGACTGTATGTGTGTGTGTGTGGATGATGAAGAATATTCTGTATAACTTGTGAAAATGGAAACATTTAATAAGTGCAGAGCTTTGCAAGTTTTCTTCTGACTAAACCCAGATTGTAGTAATGGCTATTAACTACTAATTTCTTTTTATAAATTTTTATTTTTTATTTCAGTGGGTTTTTGGGGAACGGGTGGTGTTTGGTTACATGAATAAGTTCTTTAGTGGTGATTTCTGAGATTTTGGTGCACCCATCACCCAAGCAGCATACACTGTACCCAATGTGTCGTCTTTTATCCCTCGACACCCCCCACCCTTTCCCCCAGAGTCCCCAAAATCTAATGTATCATTCTCATGTACGGCTACTAATTTCTATCACAGTGTTTTTTTCTTCTCTGGGAGTTTAACTTCAGAAGGGAGAAAAAAAGAGATAAGATAGAAAGGCAAAAAGTTAACATGTATTTCTTAAACATAGATGTGACAGCTTTGAGCAAATAATTTTATTCAGTCTGATGCAATATTACTAAGTCCAGTAAAAGAAAGAGAAAAGAGTCCTACTATACTTCTCACAATTAAATATGCTGTCAAACTGACAGAGGCAAAAGATAAAACCAGAGCAGACAATGTTCTCCCTATTTCAATTATAAATGCTGTGGATAATGTTACAAATAAAGTGTATAAGAATGAAACAACTCATCTATGTTCTATTTTCCATTATGTTAAAATTTCTCCCTCTATGCTTAGTAGACTAGGACTATCTTAAGAAAATTAAAATTATTTTCCGAAAATTGAAGCATTTCTTTTTGTAATTTCAGTTGATATTTTTTCTGCTTAAAAGTCTCCAATTTTCCTGGGTTTACTTATAACAGAAACAGAGCTAAAAGCCATAATGTGATCATGTCAGTACTTGACGTGTCAGATATATACATATTATTGGTATTATAAGTTTTAAAAATACTTTTACCCTAATAACAATAAATAAGAACAGACAGTAATGCTATAATCGCCCAAGTTTTTTCATTTGGAAAAAATAGAGACATTTCCTTTCTGAAGGTAAATTGTATGTGCACACGTGTGCAGATGTATGCTGGTGAGTGTGTGTGGGTACATAAAAATGCTTTAGCAGGTGAATGCATCAAGCTTAGGATTGCAACAAATCCTGATCAGGACAATGTGTACTTAAAAAAAAATTCGTCCACTACTAACCAGTGCCCAGGAAGCCCATCTCTCAAAGGGGCCGAGAGATGGTGAGATGCGATGGTATCTGGGTTAGATATGGCCCTCTGATTTCATGAGGCCCCAAGAGATGTGGTGTCTACTGACACAGCAACACAACCAGGGTTTAGAAGTCCTACAGCAAGATCTAAATGGGCAACAACATGGAGAAGTAATGGGAAGTAGATGCTGTATGTACCCTACCCAGATCCCTTTATATCAAGCCAGTGGACCCAAGCCCCAGCTGCTGTGAGCTGGGCTAACAACCACCTCCTTCTAGGAAGAATTGCTGTTAGACCAAGTCTTCATGCCTGGAAAATTATGCCATAATTATCAGTAAGTAAAAACAACATTGATATGCACTTCAACGAGTTGGGGGCTAAGTGAGATAATACATGTTCTAATCCAGTGCCTGGCACAAAGTAGGTGCTCAATAAATTTTAGCTACCTTTTTCCATTGCCCTTTTATTTGTTCTCTATTTCCTTTAGCTAACTATAAGAGAGAATTCCTATTTCAAAGAGATTACCAGTTATATTGTATTTACCACGTATACAGTCTCTATTTGCTATTCAAATGGAAGTCAAGACCACTTTTTATCTCTAAGTTATGTTTTACACTTTAATAACTCCCTGCTTTCTGCGGTTTAGCAGTCTATTCTTGTCTGACAGAATAAACTTTATAGCTTGTAATATCTTTACAGTTTAAAGAGGTTCAAGTGTATATATTCCGTAACAGTTGGGTAGCAAAGTGTTCTTTTCTAAAAGGATTATGTTTAATATAGAAAAGCAAGGTGTAATGATCGGTTTTACATATTTAGAAATTAACCATCTCTGGGTATAAAGTGCTATTTTTATACTGGAATTCAAAGTCTGTATGCATTCTATTTTCAGAATTTCTCAATAAAGGAGGAAGCCCATTGAAAATCTCAGGGAGGGATGGGCAGGAGTAGGATGGTATCTCTTCAACTTTTCCCTATCATTTTTACGTTTTAGACATATGTGAATTTAATGTTTCCCCAGTCTGAGGAAGAGCAGGCTGAAGGGGAGGGAACACTGGCTCCCATGACACAGAAAAGGTCTTATAAATAATCTGCAGTTGTTCTCTGATGAGCTCACTGCTAGGAAGACCAGATGTGAGAAGGAGCCTAGAAGCCAGAATATACAGCAGCCCCTCCGCATAGGTACTGTTCTACCTTGCAGCTCGGGAAGAGCTGACAAGCATTGGTTGTGGAGTTGGACAAATCTAAGTTTGAATTCTTGCTCTGCTATAATCCTTGATAGTTTATTTATTTATTTACTATGGGCAAGTTACGAACTCTCAGTTTCCATATTTGTAAAATGTGATAAATACCTACACTGTGTGTGTGGAGCTACTTATAAGAACTATATTAAATGGGATAATATATTTAAATACTTCTCATAGTGTCTGGCGATGCAGTACATGGGCAATAATGGTAGCTGTTATTATTTTTATTGCTGGATGCAGTTTTTTAAATTTTCCATTAGCTGGGCATAGAAATATGTTTTTATCTCCAACAGGGAAGGCAATAGCTTCTTTTTCCTTCTTCCATTAAGAGAATTTTGGACCTTTGTATGTAATCCTGCAAATCCCAGCAAAGTACACATTCTCTGTTCTCTCTTACAAAGGGCAGAGAAACTCTACTCACTGGAAGCAGAAAAAGTGCAAAGAGTTGCCTACAACTGGCATCACAGCTATTTAGGGGAGTCAGGTATAAAAGTTATTCACAGTTCAATTGGCCCCAGAGCAGGCATCATGCCAGCAGAGAAAGCACCGCATTCCATCACTGACCTTGGAGAGGGGGACGGGCTCCGGTTCTAGCAATTGCCGACTTACGGAGGGCTCGGTGCTAGAGGAAGCAGTCCTCTCCAGTATGTGAATACTCTGAAAATAAATGGAAACATAGCCGAGGGTTAGACAACTCACTTTTCATGTGAATGTGCATGGGGATGAAATCATACATAACACAGTCAAAACAGTGAATTATGTTTAAAATGGCAAGTTCCTGAAAAGACCAAAGATAGCAGCAACAGTCAGAAAAATATGTCGGCACAGGATTTTCCCCTCCTCTTCTAGAATTGCTGCTGAACTGCTGCTGCAATGCTGGTTTCAGTCTTGGAGAGTCAGAGGAATATCTCTTGAAAAATTTTATGATACACAAGAAAACTTACAACTTTATGACGATGACACACCTATTACTTAGACTAATTAGCCTTACATAGAAATATTTGCTCAACTCTCCAACTGGGAATAGCAACAGACAAAAAGAAAGGTCTATGTTAAAAAATCCAGAGGTGGCCAGGCATGGTGGCTCACGCCTATAATCCCAGCACGTTGGGAGGCTGGGGCAGACGGATCACCTGAGGTCAGGAGTTTGAGACCAACCTGGCCAACATGGTGAAACCCTGTCTCTATTAAAAATGCAAAAATTAGCCAGGCTTGGTGGTGGAAGCCCGCAATCCCAGCTACTTGGGAGGCTGAAGCAGGAGAATCGCTTGAACCTGGGAGGTGCAGGTTGCGGTGAGCCAAGATTGCACCATGCACTCCAGCCTAGGCAACAAGAAGGAAACTCCATCGCAAAATTAAACAAATAAATAAAAATTCAGAGCCTTCACACCCTTCAGTCTCTAAAGTGTCTTACAAAACTGCACAGAAAAGAAAACAATTCACCAAACACCATAAACGGTAGGTGTCTTTTACAAAGAACACTTATATATTAGTAAGATAAAATTTCAACAGAAAAATGGATGAAGTACATGAACAAGTGACACATGTAAAACATTTGAAAAGATGTTCGAACTTAGAAATATTCAATAAAAGAATCAATTTTTTTTAACCCATCAGATTCAAGAATGAAGTGGGGTTGGAAGAAAGAAAATGTAAATTTGATATGATCTTTCTAAAGAGGAATTTTGCAATTATATTAAAACCCTTGAGGGGAAAAAAGCACATGCCTTAACCTAAATTACATAAATCTACTCATTAAGAACCCCTCACTATCTTGGCACATTATAAAAGCATAAAAGAAGGAAACAAACCTATTTCATGCACTCTTCAAATACATGTGAACAAAACTTCCCTACTGTAAAGACTACAAAGAATTTTTTAAAGTTTTTTTTTTTTTTTAAATGCATGAGGTGATTTTTCTAAAAAAGAACGATGGGTAATAAAAATCAAAGATACAAGTGTCATTGTAAAGATCAAAGATACAAGTGTCACTGTATTACAGAGATATAAAATGCTTCCCCCACCAACAAATACATTACCTTATACTTTGAGATGATTTTCTATAGGAGAAAAAGTTTCCAACATAATTTTTAAAATAACCATTTAGAAATTACACACTTTAGTAGCAAGCTTCTCCCTCACCATTTACTAGAATAGCAACAAAAAACTTCAGTCAAATAAATAAAATAAAGTACAAGACCAGAAACTACCATTGAAATATGTTATTTATTCATTCATAGTTCAATTAATCAACACATCATTATTAGGCACCTACACTGTGCCAGGCACAGATGACAGGGCCACAGAGAACAAAACAGACAAGAGAACTACTCTTATGATGCTTATATTCTAGAAAGAGTTCTTATCATGCAAAAGACCAAATAATGTTTAGGACATTTTTGTAAGCCCACGTATTAACCTTGTCTCATGTGGCTACTGCTTTTGCTTACTTTAATCTTCCAGTCAGGTATCTCTGATCTGAGCTTCTCTTTGAGGACTCTCCCCGATCCCCATCCTTTCATGTTGCTGGGCAATAAACCACAGATACATCACCAACTGTTCCCCTGCCTCCAAAAAAACATGCTAAGGAAAACAAAGCCTGGAAAGAAACTTGACCTTAGCAACTATGTAGGCAGGAAATAAAGTAACTAAGCTAGGGAGAGGAAATTAAATCCCCTAACTTCCAAATCAAGCCATAGACATAGAAATCGATGTGGTATATTTAAAGTGTGATAGAAATAAATTTTGCCTCTATAGATACGAGGGGATACTAAAGATGTTGCCATAATTATGTAGGTCAGAAGGGTTAGCAACCACACAGACCAGGACCCACAACTGCAAAATACCTACCACAGTACCTAGCACAAAGAACACAATATTAGTCTCTTCTCCATTTGATGTTACAAAACAATTTATATTACGGAAGAAAAATAAGAAGTTCAATCATTTCAAATATAGCACAATATATCTAAACCCCAAATTCTGTTGATTTGTCAAAGCCCAGAGAATCATAAAAAACATTTAGTGAGACATAGCAAGTAAATGAATATTTTTAGCATCAATCATGTATGTATTTGTTACTGAAAAAATTAAAGGACAATTTAGAAAATTACCAGTGGATACCCATTATTGTAATTGTAACTAGCTTCAAAACATAAGCTATTCCATGGAACCTCCAGGATGACAATGAAGAAGCCAACAGCTCTTGTAGAAACTTGCCAACCTTGCAGGCACGGTGGCTCATGCCTGTAATCCCAGCACTTTGGGAGGCCGAGGTGGGCGGATCACGAGGTCAGGAGATCGAGACCATCCTGGCTAACACAGTGAAACCCCGTCTCTACTAAAAACACAAAAAACTTAGCGGAGCGTGGTGGCGGCTGCCTGTAGTCCCAGCTACTTGGGAGGCTGAGGCAGGAGAATGGCGTGAACCTGGGGAGGCGGAGCTTGCCGTGAGCCGAGATTGCGTCACTGCGGGACCGTCTCAAAAACAACAACAAAAAAAACTTGCCAGTCTTGTATTTTTATATTATTAGAACCTATCATTGTCTATTCAATAATAAAAAATTAATCCCCTACCTTGAATTTTCTCTGGACTCATGGTTTTAAAAACTAAAAGCATAACCCTAAAGTTATGTAATTACCGACCAGTTTGTTATTTTAAATGAAATATCTAAGTACTTGAGTGTTGTATTTTTTATACCAGCAGCTATAAAGAAGACAGTTTAAACTGACCATACCCAGTCCTGGCCTCTAGCTAGATTGAGTGCTCCTTGAAGGTGTGGATAAGCTCCCAAGTAGCTGGGACTACAGGCAGCCGCCACCACGCTCTGCTAAGTTTTTCTTCATCGTGGACTTCCATCTTCTCTACCCATGATCCACCCCATCCTAGTACAACAATCTGCACACCGAAGCCCGTCAAAAATGCAGGGAATTTGTTAGTGCTAATTGGCAGAGAACAGTCCTTCAGCAATCAATTACCTTCCAGCTTTATCTTGGAATTATTATTATTACTATTATTATTCTTTTTTGAGACAGAATCTTGCTCCGTCGCCAGGCTGGAGTGCAGCGGCACAATCTCGGCTCACTGCAACCTCCACCTCCTGGGTTCACGATTCTCCTGACTCAGCCTCCCGAGTAGCTGGGATTACAGGCGCCCGCCACGACGCCTGGTTGTATTTTTAGTAGAGACGGGATTTCATCATGTTGGCCAGGATGGCCTCGATCTCTTGACCTTGTAATCCACTCACCTTGGCCTCCCAAAGTGCTGGGATTACAGGCGAGAGCCACCGCACCCAGCCTATCTTGGAATTATAAAATCATGTTCCAATAGGATAGAAATTTTGAAAACAGTTAAAAGCCTAACTTTTAAAACAGAAAAATCTAGTGGATTAATCACAGAACTCTTATTTATTCAATTTAAAGCTATGACTAGTCATTAGGGAACACATCAAATTTAATTTCACGACATCTTCAGTTAACAAACATTAGTTCTTTTCATAAGGCTTCCTTTAAGATCATAATTTGTGGTATAATTTTTGTACTTTTCTTCACAAGATAGCTGTTTTCATATTCTTTCAGAGTGAATTGGAAACACATGCCACTACCTTCAAAGTGTTATACACATTATGTAAGCAAGTTAAATAAAGGGTTATGTAAACCAGTCGATTATTATTTTAAAATCAAGTTTCCTCTCAAATGCTAAAATTACAACTTAATTTCCAGGTAAGTTTTTTAAGGAACTTAGAACACACAGAGAAGGTGGAAGTACTTACCCGCCCTCTGTTTCCCCTGATCAGAGATAACTGATGCATATTTAGCTTAAAACCAGGAACCTGGAACACATATTTCATGTCACTCTTTAATTTGGTAAGAATATGCTCCTCGGGTTAGTGTTCATTGATCTCAATACCTCTTGGGCAGCAAGTGGAAATGTGCCAACATGACTGTAGTCTAGTTTACTTGGTATCAAAGACGCAGGTAAACAGATGGACAATGAGACACTTAATAATAGTTGAATGGTTTCGTACAACTCACGCAGAGAGAAACGTGACTCTCAAAATGAGAGTCCAGGAGATCTGTTGAATAGGGGTCTTTTCATTTACCTACTTAAATTTCATTACAACGATATAAAGACACTGCTGGAAATGTTTTGGGCTGCGGCTACAAATTTCTGCATAGGCTCACTTTTTCTGCAAATTTAGGATAGTAGTAAAGAGAATTGGTCCATTGCTCTTTGAATGTTTACTCCATTGAAATTGTTCATGTAACTATCTTAGCTAAGCTATTTTTATATTCACAGATTACCCAAAATATTTTCAAAGAAAAATATCCAAAATAATTTAGAAATTTCTAAACTACGTTCTTCAAGCTTTCGGCTATTTGGCATGTCTCTCTTCTAGTTATAGCTGCTACTTTGAACGTAGCAACACTATTTCAGTGGTACTAGTAACTTTTGTAGGATAGTGTTGATGATGATGATGATGATGGCAGTTAATATTTACTGGTTTTTACATTCCTATCTCTATGCTTTACATGAATTACTGCATTTCATCTTCACAAGCCTTTGAATAATGACTATTAAATGATCTGCCTGACTGACCAGAGAAAGGGACATAGAGGTTAAGAGAGGCACACAGTCACTAAGGGCTGGAGTTGGAAGGTGACAAGATTTTACTCGAGTCAGGCTTGTAAATATGGCCTTCTGAATTAACATTAAAGCTAACGTCAAATGACAAAAATAACAGAAATTTCAAATCGCTAAATATCACAAAGCATCTTCTACCCAATCTTCTGTGGATATAGAGAAGCAGAAATGAGTGAAATAAAAAAGAAAAAATTATAGCACTCTTAAATATGGTATGATCTTAGGGATAATTTCTTTGTTACCCTTACAGCACACTCAAGTTAATTTCCAATTTTATTTTTTTTCAAAAACACACTCAAACCAGACAATTTCTAATTTTCAAGAACTGAGAGCAAGTCAGCTAGCTTTTACTTTGGGGGTACAGAGTATGGGGCAGACAAAAGAACATAAGTTTTGCAACCCTTCAGACCAGTATACCAACCCTCATCTGCTATTTACTGTGTGACGTAGACAAATCATTAACCTCTTTCAACCCCAGTGTCCTCTATCTGTAAAATGAGGATCATAATATCTACCTTGCAAGACACTGCAAGTCACAGAGTAGGCATCCAGTGTATGCGCAGTGCTGCCCAAAGTCTGGCACACAGTAGGCACCCAATAAATAGCAGCTATCATCTCAGTTATAAACATTACAGGAATAAATCTCTAGGAACCTTACACATTCCCACTGCCACAGAAAGATGACTTTCAAACACTTTGCTGGTGTCTGACACCTGGGAGCCCTTTTGGAAGTGAGGAATCCATGCCTTCCATGACCATCATGTTACCCAGCGAACCCAGTAACCATGGTCAGCGTCACCTCATGATCAGGACATCAAAATTTGGTGAGACAGCTGTTAACATGAGTTGAGACAGATGGCCTATTCTTTAATGGGAAGGCAACAGCAGTGATGGCAGCATAGATTACATCCTTCTGAATGCCTGCAGCAGAAGATGTGTGTGGATTTTCCTTCAAAACAGTTTTTTCTTTGTACTAGCATAAAATATTAAAATCACCAAAGCCAAAAGGCCATGGCTGAAGAAGTAGCAATTATACTACTTTCTCCATTATCTGGCCTTCACTGCAAGATGCAGAAGTGCATTAACAGTAGGTCTCTATATAAGCGCCCTTAAAATGAATGAAAGTAGAAAATTTTAGAAACAGTGGCTGAAAAACGTCCACACAGCACACCTGGGAAATTCTGAAGGGAGAAAAGCAAAGTCAGCACAGTCCCATCCTTTCCTGCACAGAATTATGAATCAGCCAGTATAGCCTCACCATTGAACTGTTCTGTTTTAAGACACCCTGTGTTGTAAGAAATACCATGTGGACCCATCAAGTGGTCCATTGATAGCAAAGAGTAGTTCAGCGATATTGACTATGAAGAGATAAAAGGTATGGGAATAAACAGCTTTTTAATTCCCATGGTTGCCTTTAAGTAGAAATAGAACCAGAACTTACTGGTGAACTTCCTCCTGATTCTGTACTCATAACACTCAACAGCATAACTAAATCAGAGGAAACCACAGCAACCAGAGTATAAGCACATACGGATCATGCTTCATTACAGCAATTATAAACAAATGGCAAATCACATAGACAAATACCAGGGCATATCAAGAGCTAATGCTCTGGAACATGTAGAGTCAGTTTAAAGCAGGAAAACTGTGACGTGAAAAGAACACTAATCTGTAATTTTCTAAAAGGCTTTTAAAATTACCCAGGATAAGGATTTTTCTTTTTCTTTTTTTTTTTTAAGAAAAAAATATCTATTATTTATTACACTGAACAATTCTGACCACCAACAACCAATGAGGTCCAGGAGAGACCTTGCTTCTCAACAAACTTTCCTCCCTTGCTTTAACATTTTTGAGGATTCTTTCCCAAACCTATTACATCTGAATTATGATGGTTACAAATTTTCCAACTCTGCCACTCCTTCCAGTGCATTATTTTTAGTATCTTCATTAAAGGGGCAAAATAAAATAAAATAAAATAAAAATAATAAAGATTCTGTACTTGTAATAACAAAACAATGTTGGAAACTGTCATTAAATCAGGACAAGTGAAAAACAGATCCGTTTCCAGACTCACCAGACTATAAATTTAGGAAGTAGACAAAAAAATTAAAAATTAATTACACTCAATAGGATACATTAAATATGTACAGTTTTTGTATGTCAATCATACCTAAGTAGTTTTAAAAACAAATGATCTGACCCATACCGCCAACTAATAAAGAACAAACAAATGAGTCACACAAAAGAAAAATCACACATTTTGGTTTACTTCTACTTTTGAGTTAAAAACACTAACAATAAAATTTGCATGCAACGATTACGGTTCCCTAAATACAACAGATGAATTATTTTATATATACATCTTATTTTTATTTATGGAGAATCGGTTAATATACACATTTTAAGTTCAACATATTATGTATTTATGAGTGGGAAGCAACCTTAAACATTTTAAACACCAGAAATATACAAAACAATTATAAGTGAAATAATACAGACAAAGTCCCTTGTGTTTTGATCCTAGAGTCAAACCATAGAAATCTCAGGTTAAGAGAACTTTGAAAAATACTGTTTCGAATATTAAAAATCATGTGTTTGAGGGAGGGAGAGAATTAACAGCCTTTCTTTGCCTTAAGGATTTTTCAGTATGATAATCACTCACATGATTTTGCCAACAATACAAGAGAAAAAAAAGAGGCCATATATCTTTTTAATATTTATGTAGGTTCATTTGAGGCAAAAAGTTGGACTGTTTTGATCACCCTTATAAACTGAGAGCATATCATTCATATACATATCATATTCATTCTTTCATTCAGCAAGTATTTATGAAAATATGTATTGATATCAGATCTTATATTTATGAGAATATATGTTCTTTCATTCAGCAAATATTCATCATATACAATATGTTCTCATAAACATTTGCTGAATGAAAGAATGAATAACGATTCACTATATGTATATATATATACACGCACACACACATATATATATAGTCTAAGTTCCTGCTGAGACATAATTAAGTTAAATTACTGTGAGATCAAATGTAAGCAGGAAAGAAGACAAAAGGTGACCCAGCTCATGCCTCCGCACCTCAAAGTGGTTTGAAAAACTTGTGCCAAGCTTCCCATGTGGCATAATATCCTTCATACTCATTTAACTTCTAATTTTATTCTTATTGAGGTACGGTGTGCAATTTCATTATATTTTAATATAATACATAATGATATTTAATATTTGCTGACAATTTTATCACATTTACGACATTCCAAATACTGTTTTTTTTTAAATTATTTTTTATTATTATACTTTAAGTTCCAGGGTACATGTGCATAACGTACAGGTTTGTTACATATGTATACTTGTGCCATGTTGCTGTGCTGCACCCATCAACTCGTCATTTACATCAGGTATAACTCCCAGTGCAATCCCTTCCCCCTCCCCCCTCCCCATGATAGGCCCCGGTGTGTGATGTTCCCCTTCCCGAGTCCAAGTGATCTCATTGTTCAGTTCCCACCTATGAGTGAGAACATGCGGTGTTTGGTTTTCTGTTCTTGCGATAGTTTGCTAAGAATGATGGTTTCCAGCTGCATCCATGTCCCTACAAAGGACACAAACTCGTCCTTTTTTATGGCTGCATAGTATTCCATGGTGTATATGTGCCACATTTTCTTAATCCAGTCTGTCACTGATGGACATTTGGATTGATTCCAAGTCTTTGCTATTGTGAATAGTGCCGCAATAAACATACGTGTGCATGTGTCTTTATAGCAGCATGATTTATAATCCTTTGGGTATATACCCAGTAATGGGATGGCTGGGTCATATGGTACATCTAGTTCTAGATCCTTGAGGAATCGCCATACTGTTTTCCATAATGGTTGAACTAGTTTACAATCCCACCAACAGTGTAAAAGTGTTCCTATTTCTCCACATCCTCTCCAGCACCTGTTGTTTCCTGACTTTTTAATGATTGCCATTCTAACTGGTGTGAGATGGTATCTCATTGTGGTTTTGATTTGCATTTCTCTGATGGCCAGTGATGATGAGCATTTTTTCATGTGTCTGTTGGCTGTATGAATGTCTTCTTTTGAGAAATGTCTGTTCATATCCTTTGCCCACTTTTTGATGGGGTTGTTTGTTTTTTTCTTGTAAATTTGTTTGAGTTCTTTGTAGGTTCTGGATATTAGCCCTTTGTCAGATGAGTAGATTGCAAAAATTTTCTCCCATTCTGTAGGTTGCCTGTTCACTCTGATGGTAGTTTCTTTTGCAGTGCAGAAGCTCTTTAGTTTAATGAGATCCCATTTGTCAATTTTGGCTTTTGTTGCCGTTGCTTTTGGTGTTTTAGACATGAAGTCTTTGCCCATGCCTATGTCCTGAATGGTACTACCTAGGTTTTCCTCTAGGGTTTTTATGGTATTAGGTCTAACATTTAAGTCTCTAATCCATCTTGAATTAATATTCATATAAGGAGTAAGGAAAGGATCCAGTTTCAGCTTTCTACTTATGGCTAGCCAATTTTCCCAGCACCATTTATTAAATAGGCAATCCTTTCCCCATTTCTTGTTTCTCTCAGGTTTGTCAAAGATCAGATGGCTGTAGATGTGTGGTATTATTTCTGAGGACTCTGTTCTGTTCCATTGGTCTATATCTCTGTTTTGGTACCAGTACCATGCTGTTTTGGTTACTGTAGCCTTGTAGTATAGTTTGAAGTCAGGTAGTCTGATGCCTCCAGCTTTGTTCTTTTGACTTAGGATTGTCTTGGAGATGCGGGCTCTTTTTTGGTTCCATATGAACTTTAAAGCAGTTTTTTCCAATTCTGTGAAGAAACTCGTTGGTAGCTTGATGGGGATGGCATTGAATCTATAAATAACCTTGGGCAGTATGGCCATTTTCACAATATTTATTCTTCCTATCCATGAGCATGGTATGTTCTTCCATTTGTTTGTGTCCTCTTTTATTTCACTGAGCAGTGGTTTGTAGTTCTCCTTGAGGAGGTCCTTTACATCCCTTGTAAGTTGGATTCCTAGGTATTTTATTCTCTTTGAAGCAAATACTGTTTTAAAGATATACACACACAAACTCATATAATACGACCTTTAGAAAAACACATTCATTGCCGAAATTTTGGGGGGAAAACAGAAAAATAGAAAGTAAAACCACACATAAGCAGCAATAAACTTTTTCAATATTTTGATATATTTTATTTCAGTTTTTTTAATGCATATACACACTCAATGCTTAAAAACAAAATGAAAAATTTTTTTTTTCAATTTAATAGCCTTTTTGCTTGTTTTTTGGTTTCAATGAGCAATACAGTCCTCCCTTGGTATCCTTGGGGGACTGACTCCAGGACCTTCTGCAGATACCAAAATCCACAGATGCTCAACTCCTTTATACATAATGCCATAGTATTTGCATATAACCTATGCACATCTTTCCGTATACTTTAAATCATCTCCATATTACTTATGATACCTAATACTATGTAAATGCGATGTAAACAGTTGTTATACTGTATTGTTTTTTATTTGCATATTTTTGATCGTTGTATTGTAGCAGGGGGGATATTTTCAATCCATGGCTGGTTACATAAACGATGTTATGTATGTAACCCTTTATATGGCTCAACAATGGCTGATTCAGTCCACGGATCTGGAACCTGTGGCTACGGAGGTTTTAAAAGTAAAATGTTCCCACAGCATTAAATATTCAAAAGCAATTTTAGCAGCTGTGCAATATTTCACTGTATAGCTATGAGAGAGGTTATTTAAATACTTCCTTGTTGAATGTTAGACTGTTTCTAATTTTTTTACTACTATAAGAACACATCAATAAACATTTTTTTAACTGAAATCTTTAACGTGTATCTTTGATTGTTTCCTTAGAATACATGTTTTTAGAAGCTGAGTTACTGGGTCCCATAGTATGACTTTTTTAAAAAACTGTAGTTACATACCACTAAATTTCACTCCAAAAAAGTTAAATCAATTAACATGCTTAGCAGTAATGCAGGAGAGTATCTATTTCCTTGAAACCTCACCAGTTCTGGCTATTAAAATTTTTGACAAATCAGCTCTTAATTGGGAGTTGAGGTCAGGAAGTCTGGCACTTGAAATATAAAACATACTGTATATGCAGAACTTTCCTTTACCTTCGTAAGAATATTTCGCTTCCAGTCTAGGAGAGTTACAATGGATACCAGACAGAGGGAGGTAAGATTTTCTGTTTGTCCAAGTTGAAAATCAAATAAAGCAGTTTTACAGACCTAGGGTCCTTTGGGATGATGTTTTTATAGTTCTAATGAAACACCTAAAAATGTTCTCTGTAAAGTGATCATTTCCAAAACTGAGTGAATAACAGTCTCCTGGGGAGGCTTCTGTAAATAACAGATTCTCAGGCCTTTTCAAGGACCTACTGAATGAGACCCTCTGGGCTTCATTAACTCATGATACTGTGGCCCTCTCTATTTGGTGTGATGCCTGAGAACCTAACGAGCAGTTCTAATCTTGGATCTGACAGACGAATGTGCTTCTATAAAATTGTCACCCAAAACCAGTCATCTCAAGGTAACACGAGATAACCTCTAAAGTAAAAAACTGATAAAGGCAGGCCTAGAGAACTGAAAGGCTTTGGCAGGCACAGAAAGCAGTGAACAGATTCCTAACCAAGTAGCATTCGATTCTGAATCATCTGTGGGTAATGAGTATCCATGTGCCATTATATAACATATAATGATATTTAATATTTGATGACACTTTTGTCATATTTACTACATTTCAAACACTGTTTTAAAGCTACACACACACTAACTCATAAAATATGACCTTTAGGAAAACACATTCCAGGTAACAAATCTCTTTCTAGTGGTCTCAATTTCAGCACATTTGACATGGACTGAACATGTACCGTAAACACCAAGCAACAGTGACAGGGATCTCCAAAAGGTGGCGATGCCAAGAAAGCTGTGGAGCTGCTCATTGCATCTAATGGAAAGGTTAATAGCAGTTGTCAATAAAACTCTCATTGCAAAAGGATGACCGAAACTTCTCATTCCAAAAGCAATACGTGTAGTAAAAATGCAAAAACTGAGAAAAGCACAGATAGCATAGAATTCACCTATGATGGCAACAGTTCATGACAGAAACTATCAACATTTTAGTCTATGTACCATTTGATTTACAGTTTCCCAGGTCATCAAGGATGTGAAAAATTACTATTATTGCTCAAGGGAAAAAATGAGGAGGCAATACCTAACTCAAAAATGATTGACAAATGCTGCCTACAAGGTTCACTTCAAAGTATACAGGAGGCCCGGACATCCAGCTTGGCAAGCATTACAACATCTAATAGTGGAGGGGCCAAGAACAAGGGCTCCAGCAACTGGGTTCCAGGGAGCAAATCCTGTCTCCACTGCTCATTAGCTGTTGGCAAGACATTTCACCCCTTTGACACTTCTAGCCTTACACAGTGAGAGCTCATGAAATACTAGCTATTGCTGGTGTTATTCTATTGGTTTGTACACACATTTTGCCGAATATTTAGACTCTTCAAAACACCCAGTTTGCATCCAAGCCACAAAAATTGGTCCTAGTCTGAGCTTTTGTAAACAAATATTATTTTCTCACTGACACTGGTCCTAAGTCCCAAAAAGTTGATTCCATGGGATGGGTGGAATCCCAAAAAGGCTAAACTGAAATTTGAATCAACTCAATAATTTAAATATACCCAGCACTCCAGAGAGGACACTGCAGATTTTCAGATCAGGTTAGTGTTTCTCTCTGAACTGACAGTTGGGTTCCAGGGTCATCCTGCAAATCCCTAGGTCCAGTGGAATTCTACACAGAGCTAATAATTCAGGTTATATTCCTCCTTACTGGTGACACTGGAGGTGATTATAATTGGAGGTTAGGTATCAAATCAGGGATGCTTGACTTTCTTTTCTCTAGAAATTAGAACATTTTTGTTTGAGATAACATTCTATTTTTCACAACTCAAAGAAATCCATTTCCTATTTAGAAGATTTGACACTATGTCTCAAAGTAGTGATTTAGTTATTTCATTCAACAGAGCGATTCAAAGATGCTCCAGAGGCTCAGTCGGAAGAGACAAATTCCAATTCAGTTCATGTATATGCTGGGAGATCTTTTTATTAGCCTGTTTGTTCAACAAGAAAAATTGTTATGAAAACTTTGTACATAAAGGATAGTTGATGAGAGACATTTTTACTGTCTGGTTTTCCAGGCACCTTCTTTACTTATAATGAGTTTCCTGTATAACAGATGCTGCTGAAATCTGCTCTGAGTGGCCATGTCACTAGCCCATGGTTACACCAGCACATGGTCCCACTGAGTCACTGTTGGGGATGGCTTTAACATGTCACCAGTGGGCTTTGAATGAACAGGCCACTGTTGGTTTTGAAATGTACTGCTGTTGATAATACATAGGAAATATTTTCGATACTTGTGTAATTGAAATATATAGTTGTTAAAAGATGGACCATGATACTGAATATAGATTTTGTAAAAACTGGTAAGAAGATGAACTTCTAGCCTCTGACGACTTATTTATTTTTTATTATTTATAACTTTTTTCTTAAAATGTTCTTTATTTTATGATCTCTGAGCTTCAGCAAACTTTGAATCATTATGAAGGCTGGCTGGCTTTTTCTTCTTTGATTTTTCATTGAACAAAAAAATTGACTCATTTAAGGAATTACAAGGTCTAACCTGGTGGAGATATATATATATATATATATATATATATATATATATATATATAAGAATTCACTCATGACAGATGCTATCAACTGAAAAGTATGCATTCCAAACCCTATATTCTCAGAGCCATAGTGTCTGATTTTCTGATACAACTTGAAAATAACACAAATAAAAATAATCAATGGCTCCAAATACAGGACTTGCTTTTGAAAACGCAGATCCTTGGGCATAATCCTAGAACTACTGAAAATGCCTCAGAAACATATATTTTGTTAACATTCTCTAAAGTATGTAGGCATAGGCCAGGCACAGTGGCTCACGCCTGTGATCTCAGCACTTATTATATAATGTGACCATAAAATGCATACTGATCAGGAAACAATAACCTTCATTTTAAAATAAAGAGAGGCTAGGTGCAGTGGCTCATGCCTGAAATCCCAGCACTTTGGGAGGTTGAGGTTGGTGGATCACTCGAGGTCAGGAGTTTGAGACTAGCTTGGCGAACGTAGTGAAACCCCATCTCTACTAAAAGTACACAAATTAGCCAGATGTGGTGGCAGGCGCCTGTAATCCCAGCTACTAGGGAGGTGGAGGCATAAGAATTACTTGAACCTGGGAGGTGGAGGTTGCAAAGAGCTGAGATTGTGCCACTGCACTCCCGCCTGGGCAACAAAGTGAGACTCTGTTTCAAAAATAAACTAAAATAGGCTGGGCATGTTGGTTCATGCCTGTAATCCCAGCACTTTGGGAGGCCGAGGCAGGTGATCACCAGAGGTCAGGAGTTCAAGACCAGCCTGGCCAACATGGTGAAACCCCATCTCTACTAAAAATACAAAGTTAGCCAAGAGAGGTGGTGCACCTGTAATCCCAGCTAATCAGAAGGGTGAGGCAGGAGAATCGCTTGAACCCAGGAGGCGGAGGTTGCAGTGAGCCAAGATTGTGCCATTGCACTCCAGCCTCGGTAAAAAGAGCGAAACTCCGTCTCAAAAAAAAAAAAAAAAAAATTCCAAAAATTAGCTGGGCGTGGTGGTGCTCACCTGTAGTCCCAGCTACTCTGGAGGCTGAGGCAGGAGAATCACGTGAACCTAGGTAGTGAAGGCTCCAGTGAGCTGAGATGGCACCGCTGCACTCCAGCCTGGGCGACAGACTAAGATGTCTTTCCAATAAAAAAAAAAAATCATGAATTAAACAAAATAAAGAGATACATCCCACCCCCTCCAATATGTTTAACACCTGTGCAGAAGAATGCTCCCAACTCTCTGCTTTTGTCTGCTTTTGTCCTTCACATGATTCCACTTATTCCACCACACGTCCACTCTTAGGAGCAAGAGGAAGGGACTGTGCTCTCTTAGCTCCTCTCTGCTGCCTTTGGGCTATCTACTCTCAAAATCCACTCTTGTGGGACTTGGAACTCCAAACCATATCATCTTCTCTCCCTGCTGTCATCTCCTGACCTCGTGATTATTCCTTCACAGCTATCAAGACCTCTGGAGCCGAGCTCCCAATCTTCTCTCTATCCCGACTTCTCATTCATTCATTTATTCCTTCTAGTACATCCTGAGCATACCAAATGTGAGGCGCTGTACAAGGTGCTAGGAATACATTATTGAGTGAAATAAAACCCTGTTTTCATAGGGCTTACATTTCAGTGTTAGGGAATACAGGAAGGAGATACAGACATAAACAGCAAACAAACACAAAAACAAATAGATAACATGCCAGGTGGTGGTTAATGCTTTAAAGAAAAATCAAACCAGCTAAGTGGACAAGGAGAGATGAGTACATGCAGGGAAGGGCAGAGAAGGCTGCCCAAAGAGGGTACATTTGGAGACTGAGCCAAGTGTGTGACAAACCGGGGAATGGCTGGATGAAAAGCAGGTGAGGGTGAGGGGACCAGAAGTGCAAAGGCCCTGAGGTGGGTGTGTTCTTAGCACATCTGAGGAATGCGCTGGAGAGAACCATGTAAAGGGAACATGGTATGCGCTCAGAGGATCAGGCAGAACCAGATTATGAATGGCCTTATAGACAATGGTCAGCAATTCAATATTATTTGAGCAGAGATGGGAAGTCACTGGAGGGTCTGGTGCAGAAGAGTGGCTCAATCTGACTTAGGCTGTGAAGGAATTACTCCAACTGCTCTGTAAAGAATGACCTGTATGTTGGGCAAGGACAGAAGCAGGGAGACCCACTGGAAAACTATGACGATAGTCCAGGTGAAAAATGACGGGGGCTCAGACCAAGGTGGAGGGGGAGGAGGTGGCAAGCAGTCATCAGATTCCGGGTATGTCCTGAAGGTAGAACCAACAGGATGATTCCTGGATTCCTGGATTTCTCACCAAATGAAAGAACAGAGTTGTCATTTACTGAGACACTGTGAGCTGGGCAGGAGTACATTTAAGAGGGAAATTAAGAGTTCATTTTTGGACATGTTAAACTTAAGGTGCTTTCTTAAAATCCAAGTGGAAATCACCCTTGGTAAGTTAAATATTACTGTGACTGACCTACTGACATCCAGGATCAGGGCTTACAAATTCAAATGCTTTAAAGGCAAGTCAGTCAACATAAATAAGTATTGAGGGCAGGTGAAGACTGTAGCCGATCAAAGAGTAAATATCCCAACTACACTGGAAGCCACTACTGAACCCAGTCTAGGGTTGTCATCAGAAATCTGGGATCAATGTTCCTAGACCTTCCAATTTTTTTTTCATAAAAGGAAGAATCTGTATCTGTAACAATCAAATCTTACAGGGAAAAAAGTTCCAGTCTACTAAATTCTAGAATTACTCAGTTAAATAAAAATTCTTGCTTCGGGACTTATCAGTGTCCTTAATTGTGTAACGCACATTGCAAAAGAGATTTTGTTTAGCACTTCTCTAACTTATTTGACAGAAGAACTCCCTTTTAATGCAACATCTCAAGGGGCAAGCATTACTTGGCAAACACTTTGGGGAATGCTGGTTTATGGGTAAGTCCTAAGTGTTTCATCAACAATCCTTATGCTCCCTCTTTGGAAGTTTTAGGGCATATATTAATATGTTTATTACAGCTTATGAGTCATAGTTGATCACACACCACACACACACACATACACACACACACACACACACACACACACACACACACACACACACAGAGGCAATTTTGCTAGATTTTCTAACAGCTCATATCAGATTTAGTGAAATGCAAATGGAACAATTATTAAAGTCTTCTAACTTGTTAAGTAACTAAGAGGAGTCTTGACGCTACCATTGGTGAAGAAACACTTAGTGAGCACAGGGCCACTGAGTCACTTTATTTCCTAG
Source organism: Macaca nemestrina (assembly GCF_043159975.1). NCBI lineage: Eukaryota > Metazoa > Chordata > Mammalia > Primates > Cercopithecidae > Macaca > Macaca nemestrina. The sequence goes on along the minus strand of NC_092135.1, from coordinate 76,245,889 downwards.
CTCCTCTCCCTTCTTTGCCAACTACACTACCTAATGTAGTGACAGGAAGGACAGCTAATTACTATTATGCACAGATGTTCTTTGTTTTACTTATCCATGAGGAGGGAAGAAGAGAAGGACAAATAAATCAGGAATGGAAAATTTGTAATAAAAATACAAAACTAATGTTGCTGCAGGTCTTTAAAATATATCCTCCAGGATATATTAAAATATTTGAGGTTCAAGGCTGCTCTCTGAAGACTTAAGAGTACATAGTCTGTTTAAGAGAGCTCACAATACAGAAGAGGAGATCAGTACATAAAAAGATAAACAATATAGAACTGTCAAATATTATCAAAAAGATCTATAAAAGCTCAGAGAAAGGAGAGGGTAAAGTAAGCTTGCATGGGCAGTGGGAGTGTCATATGAGCCAGTCTTTGATGCATAGGGAGGCATCGGGTTGAGAGGAAGGTGGTGAGAATTCCATGCAGGAAAGGCAAGTAGGGATAAAGACAGGGCAGTTCAGGACTATGATCAGACAAGACTGTTGAGGTTGGGAGGAAAATGGAACACAAGCCCGGACCAGATCATGCTGGACATGGGGTTCCAAGTGAGAAACTGTGGCCTTAATTGTGTAGGTAACAATGAGTCTGATGGATTTTGAGCATGAATCTGCCCTACTCAGGACATTTGAAATGGTGAGGCATAAGTGAGATAGTGAGGCAAGTGTACTCTTTAGGATCCTGGGTAGAGGTGATGAGCACTGGGCAAGGGAGCTGACAGTGGGAATAGAAGGAAATTATAATATTATGAAGGAGGAAATGATCAATAAGACTCGTTAACCTATTGAATGTGGGAGAAGCAAAGGAGAAAGGCAGGCAGTGACCCTGGGTCTCTGAGAGAATGGTTATCCTGATAGCAAACTGGTTTACAGGTATTGATTTAAGACAGTGGTACCACTCAAGCAGCAGTGCATTTAAGTAGAAATGCTCAGTCAATTCATTAGTGACCTAGGACTAGAACTTGAGAAGGAAAGGCAACCAATGTGCATTAAGATACCACTGTATTCTCAGCTATGTGCTAGATCTTAATTTAGGAGAGAAATGGGGCTGGAGTTTGCAATTTGGCACCATCTGCATAGATGTCAGTCAAATCAGGAGAATGGAAAGGATTCAATGAAGCCAAATTTATCACACTTTCTCTATGTCCCTTCACTATGAAAACAGTTATCACACAAAAATAGATGCATATAAAAAACACTATATCACATCACATCACATCACATGATCACTCAAAATATCTGAGTTCCCTAAGTTAATTCTGAGGTTTAGGCAGTGATTGAGATAAGGAAGGGAAAACAGAACTGTAATTGATCTCTTCTATTCTTCTCTCCCCTGAGGGAGGTAGCCAGACACAAAACAGGAGTCAGGAAGGAACTAGGGAAGAAAGTTTTTGGGAGAGTTTCCACCTGCCGAGATAAATAGGAGTAAAAGTAAACTCTCTCCTTAAAGAATGATAACCCTTTGAAAAGTGTCTCTTACTTTTCTAGAACTCGTTATCAATGTACAGACATGCTCCTTTCATTCCCATCATAAAACTTTCCATTCACAAGCAAGTGAAGAGTCACACATTCCACCTTCAGGCTCCCTCCGGCACACCAGGGTCTCAGTGTTTCCCTGTTGCTTTGCATGCCTGTGCTGGAGCTCGGGTGCAACAGGCAGAATAACAATGATCGATAGATGTTTCTACAGCAGTCATCCATCTTTTCCATTTGCCACAATTCTCCAGAGTGAGCTGGGTCAACGGCTTCCTTCTTCCCAGCAGTCAGGAAGGTCATGCTGCTTACAGTGTCTCTCTCTCTGTTTAAATGCCCAGGGAAGGGAAAAACGAAGAAGCCATAACAAGAAAGAACAGCAAGGCAGGCAAAGGTAGACTAAATTTGCAAACTTAGAAAGCATCTCAGAATATGGTAGTTATTTAATATAAAAGTGTTTCCATTCCTGGTACTCTTACTTTCTTTGACTCTGCAAATGCAATACAATAAATATTATAACTGTGTGTAATCACAGATTTAATGGCATGACTACTTATAATGAACCGAATATAGGTGTCATCATAATAAAACATAACATCATAACAAAAGACACCAGTATCAAAAGTTCCCCAAGACCCTGGAGTAGAAACACGTGCCTTAGGATCTGTGAAAGATATATGCATTAGCACTCCTTGATTCTTCCAGATTCTCCTGGAATTTCTTGCTAAAAAGGAAGAGAAAGTGCTGGGAGGGTTTCCTAAAAAGCATCCCCAGCAGTGCATTTGCACTATCTAAAATGAATTCATGTATGAAAGTGGCTGTCTCAAGACCCATGTCTATATGATGGCCAATCGAATGACTGATGCTCACACTCCTAGAAACTAGGCAATATGCTTTGAAAACATAAAACAGGGGGTGAGGGGTGGAGGGGGTGAAGGAGAACCTGCACGATGCTCACTAATTGACAGTTGCCAAAACGGAAAGCTTTTATAAAAAGGTAATAACACCTACTTATTGGGAATTTCCAGTGACACAACCAAGATACTATCACAAGACAAATTATGATAGAAAATAGTTATGCTCAGACCTGTGCTGGCTGAAATAACAACCTGTTTTGACAATGAAGACCATTCATACGACAAATGCTCACATAACCCTGCCAGCAGAATCGCCACTTAAACAGTAATGATATCACAAAAATAACTTGCAAAATTGGCTCAAATGGAACCATGGGCGTTTTCTACCATAATTAAGTAATAACCATTTACTTTCTCTGTTGCCTGTAAACACTGTTTGGGTTCTCACCGCTTTTAATTCCTGGTATTACAATTTTATCCGTAACCTAATTCCCGAATCTAGCTGTTACCAGATTCCACAAAATATCGAACAGAGATTAGTGCTTGGCAGCCCAGTGACAGCCTTATAGGAAGATGTCCTTTACAGGGTTCATAGTTCCCTTTCCACCTCCATGAATGAAGAGAAGAGTATTCAAGTTCTTGATGCTGGCTCCCCCTCCAGGTGCAGGGAGGAAAAGACAGTAGGGCTTCCCATAGCCACCCTACCAGCCTTCTGTGTCTGCCTTCTAAAAAAGAGTCCTAAATCACAGAGAAGCAACAGTGGGAGCTTCATGACATCATCAAATGTATCTACAGAAAATAATGAGTTTTCACTTGGAATAAAAGACTTTACAAAACAATTTCAGAAATAATTAGCAATCCCATCCTATCTCAATGGTATTGCATTTGCATAAAACAACCAAAGGCACTTAATGCTCTTCTCTTACCTGCCTACTGTCCCTTTGGGAGGATATCGAAGAGGAGGCACTTCTATGGGTTGGAGTGGATGTTTTATGAGCAGGGGAAATGCCCTTCTCATCTGAACTCATCGCTGCAGTTAGAGTCTCGTTTTATGCACTTAAGACCATCCCAATCTTCTCTCAAATCCACAAAGAAGTAGATGATTTTTCAGCTTCATTCCATTTCATGAATCAGGTTTGACTAGAAAAGAACAGGCAATATTCAGGGTGTCCAAACCACCTAAGAGCAAAACAAACAAGCCTCATATAAGTAAATAAAGTCAAATTAATATCATTATATTTAGGATGAAACATTAATTTGTGTTAGTGAGAGGAAGAACTCTGACACATTAAGAAATACTTCTCTCTCTAGATTTTAAAGTGGAAGATGAAAGTGTTAACATGCAAAAAAAGGACTGCCAACAGGAAAATGGGAAGAAATCATGTGCTAAAGTCATATTCTCTCCTCTTACATTTTCTTTGTTTTAAAGCAGATTATAATGCTATATTTGAGACCCTAATGCCAAGGATGCCAGATTCTCCTCCAGAAACATAATCTCTCCTACCCAATGGACTAGAATAAGAGCTCGGTCCATGTTTGTCTTTAGTTTAGCTATGTCATGTATGTGACAGTTAAATCCAACACAAAGTAGTCAGTTACAAAAGAGTTAATGCATTATGTTAACACATTATGTGCATCCTGTGATCCAGCATTTGTGAAGGTCAAGGAATACATATATCCACAGTTATTTGTACCTCAAAATTATAGCATGCCTACATGTGACTCTCAGTAACCAACACACTTGCGAACATCTACGGATTGACAGGGTATCTCACAGCAGGGGTAAATGGAGTTCCTTCACTTATGCATAGCTAACCGCCACTTCAATTTTTTTACTTGGATTCATGTAAGAAAGGTTTGCATTGTTAATATTGAGGTTAAAAGCTTATGTCAGAGAGAAACTCTTAAATTGGCCTTGTCTCCAACACAGCTATGCTAAAACGTGTTTAAAAGGTAAGCACTATGGTATAACATTAAAAGCTTAAAAAATAATATTTCCCAAAAGATAGACAATTAAAGTGAACCTTATCCTCTTATAAGAAGAAGGCCACATTCTAGCTCCCATCTTAATGCTAGTATCTTCTTGAAGGAAGTACAGAACACCAGAACATTTGTATAGGCTTGTTAACACAGGTTGGGAAGGAAAGCTGCTAGCAGGAAACAGAAATCAATCTTTAGACCACAAAAAAGTGAGACATGAACTTCAGTCTAGAAGGTGAGACACTGAATCAAGTAAACAAAAAATGATGGAGATATATGGGCATCATGAAGACAGTGAGGGAGGTGAACTAATGGATCTAGGAGTTAGAGCTGAGGTCCAAAGGATGAGGAGTTAACTAGGTACCTGGGCGTCTGGCATGACATGATCAACAGATGAGTGGTAGCCAATATGACTAGAGTCAGAGAGACGACAATATGGTGATCAAAGAAACGCAGAAGCCAGTCCCTGCAGGACCTTGTAGGCCATGACAGTAGCTATGTCTGAATGTGTGAACCAAAATTCATGTGTTAGAAGCCTAACCCCAATGCAACAGTATTGGGAAGTGAGGCCTAATGGAAGGTGTTTAGGTCATGAGCGTGGAGCCCTCGAGACTAGGTTAGTGCCACTATATAAAGAGCTTGTGATGTGGTTTGGCTGTGTTCCCACCCACATCTCATCCTGAATTGTAGTTCCCATAATCCCCATATGTCATGGGAGGAACCAGATGGGAAGTAATTTGATCATGGGGGTGGTTACCCTCATCCTGTTCTCATGAGAGGTCAGATCTGATGGTTTTATAAGGGACTTTCCCCCGTTTTGCTTGGCATTTCTCCTCGCTGCTGACATGTGAAGAAGGACGTGTTTGTTTCCCCTTCTGCCATGATTGTAGGTTTCCTAAGGCCTCCCTAGTCATGCAGAACTGTGAGTCAATTAAACCGCTTTCCTTTATAAATTTGGCACTCTCGGGTACGTCTTTATTAGCAGCATGAGAATTGACTAATACAGCTTGTGGAAGTGGGTTCTCTCTCTTCTGCTCTCCTACCATGTGAGGACATGGAGTTCCTCCTCTACAGAGGATGCAGCATTTGAAGTGCCTCTTGGGAGCAGAGAGACAGGGCCCTAACCTACTGGTGCCTTGATTTCCCAGCCTTTGGGACTGTGAGAAAGAAATTTATGTTCTTTATAACTTACCCAGTCTTGGGTACTCTGTTATAGAAGCAGAAGGTGGACTAAGACATTGGCATTTTGGCCGGGCGCGGTGGCTCAAGCCTGTAATCCCAGCACTTTGGGAGGCCGAGGCGGGCGGATCACAAGGTCAGGAGATCGAGACCACAGTGAAACCCCGTCTCTACTAAAAATACAAAAAAATGAGCCGGGCGCGGTGCCGGGCGCCTGTAGTCCCAGCTACTCAGGAGGCTGAGGCAGGAGAATGGCGGGAACCCGGGAGGCGGAGCTTGCAGTGAGCCGAGATCGCGCCACTGCACTCCAGCCTGGGCAACAGCGTGAGACTCCGTCTCAAAAAAAAAAAAAAAAAAGACATTGGCATTTTGATTTTTATTATAAGCATGAGAAGCCATCAAGATGTAACCAGATTTGTGTTACTAAGGGGTGACTTTGGCAGCTGTGGGGAGACTCCAAGTGGGGAAGTAAAGAAGATGAGGAGGGCCCAATCAGGACTCAGGAGAGGATGGGAGAGTGGTGGCAGAAATTCCAACACTGAGTCCTGTGTCCTGTGACTGGACGTGGTGGGGGAGGCAGGGTTAAGGCTAAATCTCAGGTCTGTGGCATTCCGAGCAAGAAATGGTAAAAGGAAATCCAAGATCCATGGGAAAGTCATGATTGTGGTTTGAGACATTGCTGAAGGCATTCAAATGGAGACAAACTCTTGGAAATGTAGGTCTGGAGCTCAGGAAAATCTAGGCTGGAGATGTAAATGTTTAATAGACTATGGTAATGATACAGATATATTGATCAGATCCTTTATAGATCATGTAAATTTCACATGTGCCAGTAAATGAAATTTTATATGGTCCTATAGTTATATTTTTAATAATCTGTAACATAATATTAATGGATTATGTCACCTGAATGTGTTATTCGGGATTTTAATGGTCACTTATTTATAGAGAATACCTAAAAAAACAAAACCAATAATTACAAGGGTAATTTTTATAAAGTGTGAAAACTGGACATTCTAGTGAATAGAACTTGTAATCCAGTCTTAAGATTTCAACTTCACTGTCACCGCAAGAAAAATAAAAGCTACTTACCCTCCAAACTGGGAGACTTTCTCTTGAAATAAAACTAGTCTTTGGACAAACAGAAATGGAAAGTGCTGTGTATCTCTTCTGTGGGCTAGAGATAGTTTCATTCATTATTGGCAAAAGGTAGTAATAAACCTCCACTTGAGAGACGATCATCTAATCTTTTTGTTTTATGAAGGCAGTCTAGTAAGTGAGTAAAGTTTCTGATGCCAAGCTGTGGTGCCAGCAAACAGAATGTAAAGACACTGCTCAGATCCTTGATTTGAAGTACTTAGCTTTCTGGTCCAAAATATTTTACAAGTAGATGCTGACTCTTGAGCCAAAAGGGAGGTACTTTTGTGATGCGTTCAAGTGCTCCCAAGGGATGAGGTTGTAACAACCTAAATAATTAAACTGTAATCCATTTGGAAGTAAATTCAATCCAAGGTATATTTCCTCTGCTGGATTTTTTTCTTTTTTAAAACTGTACTTTTTTCATTAACATCAATGCTAACACTTTGATTTTTGTTTTAATTTAAAATGACATTTTCAGGATAACTTGTTTATGATAAAAGGTCAGCATTTCAGTTGACCTATAGTTATAAATATGCTGAATAATAGCAAAATGAAGAAAAAGTAAGAGAACTTAATTCATTACAAGAATTGTTTTTGAGGTTATTGTTGTTGTTTCTAAGAATTTTTGTTATTTTTTTAACAGAAAGGGTTTCAAGTACTTTAAATATAAAGTTGAATGAGATGCCCTTTAAAGATTATTCCAACCAATTTTCAATCAAGTGTTTGACCACCTGCTCTTTTTCAAACGCATTATAAAAGTAAGTTTAAACTCTGAGAGAAGGTTATTTTTTATTCTTAGAGTGTAGGAATTGCTATAACATAAAAAAAAATTATCTCTATGAAAGAACATTTTCAGAAATTGCCTAAACAATATTCTAAACCAATGAAAGGCCATAAATTTTAAAGTCAAAACCAACATAATTACTATACTCAATGAGAAAGGTATTGTGGCTGGAAATAACAGCAATACGGGAGAGACGAACATCTAATTTTTCTGTCTCATTCTTCCTTTATAACAGTGGGAACACCACAAGTATTGCTTGCTGTAACATTTGCATTTTCATTGAGTGACATAAATCTCAGATTTATGACCCAGGGACCTAATTAAAGCAAAAGCCGGTAGGGAAGACTTCTAGAACTTGCTGTTCAAAGGCATCATAAATTGTATGTGTCCAGAAAAACACTTACCCTGGGCTAAGTTGTAATGTGCCACAACCAAGCCCCAAATGTCTTTCTCACAGTCCTGAAGGCTGATAAATCAAGGCACCAGCAGGTTAGGGCCCCGTCTCTGCTTCCAAGAGGCTTACAAGAAAGGTTTATTTTTAGCTCATTTACATGTCCTTTAGGTCAGCTGCAGACCTACCTTGAGTCCTCTTCATTCCAGGCTTAACAAATAGCCCCCAGGAGAAGCAGGGCAAAGAGGCATTGCAGAACCATGGGATGGTTCTTAGAGCTTTTGCTTGTAGGTGGTACAGGTTAGCTCACTCATGTTTTATTGGCCAAAACGAGTCACATGGCCTAGGTGAGGTCAATGATGCATGAAACTATAGTTCTCCCAGTGGGCGAGGCAGTAGATATTTGGGTATAATAATAATTTACTATATAAACTATAGGAAAAGATTAAAAGTACAGTTGAAAATATTTAAATTGACTCCAGTTACATCACTGAGAGATAACCCTTGTTAACATTTTTTGTTCTACTTTAATCAAAGTAGGAGAATAATATTCACACTATCTGCAGTATGGTTTTTCGATCGACAATATATCACTAATGGCTTTTTTGATAAACAAAGAAACTTCAACAATACCATTCTTAATCATTACAAATAAGACGACCACACAGATATACCACAATACGTTGAACCATTCTTCTTTTGGGACATTTAGGTTGTACTCGGTATGTTTTGGAACAAAGAGATTTATCACAGAAGAGTTTGTAATAGTTATACATTTAGTTTTAATCATTATAAAAATGACCTTTTTCATTCCTTTCAATACTTTTTGTTTTGCTTTATCTGATATTATCTCTTCCCTTTCCACTTGTAAGTGATTAAATAAACTTTGTCCATCCTTCCCATTTAAACTTCCTATATGTGTTTGTGTATATATATATATATATATATATATATATATATATATATGTTATTTTTTTCGGATGGAGTCTCGCTCTTTTGCCCAGGCTGGAGTGCAGTGGCGTGATCTCGGCTCACTGCAACCTCCGCCTCCCGGGTTCAAGCAATTCTTCTGCCTCAGCCTCCTGAGTAGCTGGGATTACAGGCGCCTGCCACCATGCCAAGCTAATTTTTGTATTTTTAGTGGAGATGGGGTTTCACCATGTTGGTCAGGCTGGTCTTGAACCCCTGACCTCATGATCCACCCACCTCAGCCTCCCAAAGTGCTGGGATTACAGGCGTGAGCCACCGCGCCCAGCCCAACTTCCTGTATATTTTATATTACGTGTCCCTCTAGTAATGATTAGGTTGAATTGTTCAAAAAATCTAATTTTAGTGAAGTATTTCCAATTTCTATTTAACGTTATAACTAATAATTGATCTTACCCCTGCCATACCATTTCGTACTTTCTATTTTTTGGGTTCTTCTTTGTTTCCTTTAATGCTTGATGGCTTTGCTTGGTAATCTGGCTTTTGCAGCATACTGACTTTCATATGGTTTTAATAGCCTTTTATATTTGACAATAATTTGAAAGATATAATTCTCCTTTTAAAGTTCTATTTCCATTTCCCTTTAAACTTCTCTAAATCACGCTGGAACCTACAGTCTGTAAGTGACAGTTAAGAGTAAAATGGGGCTGGGTGTGGTGGCTCATGCCTGTAATCCCAGCATTTGGGAGGATAAGGAAGTAGGATCACTTGAGGCCAGTAGTTCAAGACCAGCCTGGCCAACATGGTGAAACCCTTTTTCTGCTAAAAATACACAAATTAGTTGGGCATGGTGACACATGCCTGTGATCTCGGCTATTCGGGAGGCTGAGGCACAAGAATCACTTGAATCCGGGAGGTGGAGGTTGCAGTGACCTGAGATCATGCCACTGCACTCCCGCCTAGGCGACAGAGCGAGACCCTGTCCTCGCTGCCCCCGTCATAAACAAACAAAATAAGCAGACCTTCATCCCGCCTCCCCTACCCTCTGTATGGCAGATGCATCTAACAGCAATAACTTAAGCACACCCTGAGAGTGACCCTATGGTCTAAGAAGAATGTGTGTCCAGAGTCCCAAGCAAAGGAATAAAGGAGTGACCCACCCGGAGTGTCACTCCTTGTCTATGAGGAGCATCTGAATCCCCTGCCCATCACTTGGAACGCTGCCACTTTTCCTAGTTGGGACCTACAGGGATCTCAAAGTGTGAGGACAAATTGTAAGAAAAGCCACCTCCTTTTCTGCAAGGGAAGATAAGGTTTGTCATAATGAAAACTTGGCTAGATTTTCCTCAATTTGCGATATATAGCTTTCAAAAAATTAGGGTTTAGTCCTCTATAGTTTGACATTGTATTATTCTGTTTGAAGCTAGTGTTTGGGTTATTGACAGTTTGTCTTTTTAAATATTTGCATGACTATTCACAGATAATTTGGAGGAACCTCATTAGAAAATCCTAGAGGCAAGTTTCCTGATTTCAACTGACCAAGGCTCTACTCTCTCTCCACTCTTCTCAGGCCCCTTACTAAGTAAATGAATAAGACAAACGCTCATCCCTGATGTGAGCAACCATCAAACCTGATGGGTGGGAAAAGGGAAAAGAAAGAATGCAAAAGGAATCATATCTTTTACTTTGTTTAGCTCTACATCTGAATTTTGTATTTGAAGTAAGTTTTACAGCAAACTAAATATTGTAAAACATTTATTACTCTCACATTGACACAATTTAATGTAATCGTTACCAAAATCATAACAGGATTTTTAATGACTTGGCAATATTATTTTAAAGTTCATCTGGGCTACTCTGGATGCACTGCCTATGAGTTAACTTTGCTCCACACGGAGCGAAAGAAAGAAAAGAAAGAAAGAAAACAAAGAAAGGAAGGAAGGAAAGAAAGAAAAAAGGTAAGTTCATCTGGAAGAGTAAACGTGTGAGAATTGCAAAAAATATTTTAAAAAATAATGAAAGATACTTTACCCTATCACACACTAAAGCTATTTAACAGCTTCCCTGATTAATAGTAGTAGTACAGGGCCAGGAAAAGCAGATGGAACAGACAAGAATTCTAGAAACTAGTCTATGCAATGACAAAAGGGTCTTAAAAATATCAGTAAGAATATTATTCAGTGCAAAAAAGATACGAGCTATCAAGGCCATGAAAAGACATGGAAAAACCTCAAATGCATATTAAGTGATCATTTCACCAGTACTAATTTTCCAAGACTTGTCAGTCACTTTTTGATTCATCACTTGGTTTCTGGCCTTTGCCATCATGTTTTGAAAGAAAGATTAGATAATGTCATAGCTCATATTCTAACAGAAAAATAATACTGGGAAATATGGTTCTGATGACTGCTAACAGATACCAATTGTCAGCACAGTGCAAAGACTTTTTGGCAACAATAAGACATAACAAAATGTTTTGCCCTACTTTGTGACCTTAAATGATGACTCATAAATCCCCAGGTGTGTACAAATTCTTACTAAGGCACTATATGATTTCAACAGTACATGTCCTGTTCTCTGGAGGAATTTGCTGTCAAAACAACCATTTCTGTACCGAGTCAAGGCATTCTGAGGAGTTGGCTAAAGCAGACAAAATGACTTGGGTTAAAAATGTCCTTGAACCAACCCTTGTGTGTTGCTGGTGGGAACAGAAAATGATGTAGGTGCGGTGGAGAACAGTATGGCAAAAAAAACTAAAAATAGGCCGGGCACAGTGGCTCACACCTGTAATCCCAGCACTTTGGGAGGCAGAGGTGGGTGGATCACCTGAGGTCTCTAATAAAAATACAAAACATTAGCTGAATGTTGTGGTACTCGCCTGTAATCCCAGCTACTCAGGAGGGTGAAGCAGGAGAATTGCTTGAACCTGGGAGGTGAAGGTTGCAGTGAGCTGAGCTTGTGCCACTGTACTCCAGCCTGGGCAACAGGAGCAAAACTCCATCTCAAACAAATAAAAAACTAAAAATAAACTGCCATATGATCCAGCAATTCCACTTTCAGGTATATGCACTGAAAGAGCTAAAATCATAGGCTAAGATACTGTACAACCATGTCCATAGCAGCATGTAGCCAAAATTCAGAAGCAACCCAGTCCATCAATGAAAGAATGAATACATTAAAAAAGGGTTACATCCATACAATGGAATATTATTCAGCCTTAAAAAGGAAGGAAATTCTGACACATGTAATGACATAGATGGACCCTGAAGGCATCATTTTAAAGGGAAATAAGTTAGGTACAAAGGAACAAAACACAAATACTGTATGATTTCACTTATATGAGACATGAGGTACGCAGAATAGTCAAATGTATAAAGACAGAAGGTAGAATGGTGGTTATAAGCATCTGTGAGGAGGGGGAAATGGGAAGAGTTTGTGTTTAGTAGTTACAGAGTTTCACTTTGAAAGACGGAAAGGTTCTGGAAATGCATGGTGGTGACGGATACCAAACAATGTGAATGCACTTAATGACACAGAAGTGGACACTTCAAAGCGGTTAAAATGATAAATTTTATGCTCTCTCTCTCTATATATATATATATGTATTTTTTACTACAATAAAAAGTTCCTGAATCACCAGCTATTATGACTTCTACAATATGCAGACATTAATTTTATATTATTTTGTGGTCAAGTTTCAGCTTCTTTATGAAGTCTTTCCTAACCTATTAGACAGAATTATCACTCCAATCTGTATTACTTCTATACATACACATACATATATTTTTTTAACATACCCTGCACTGCATTTATTTGACTTGATTCTGTAAGATCCATGAGGGTTGGGAGTATGTCACTTTTCTCATTATAGTCCAATGTCATGAGCCACAAAAGTCATTCAGGTTGTTTACTGGGCTCATCACTTTAGTTAAGATTTAAATCTTCCATTATATCCATTAAATAACATTGATTGTGCCTGCAGACTGTAGAGATCCACCCTCATATTAGTTCTTTTTCTTTTCTTTTTTTTGAGATGGCTGTCTCACTATGTTGCCCAAGCTGCTCTTGAACTCCTGGACTCAAGCAGTCCTCTCACTTCGGCCTCCCAAAGTGCTGGGATTAGAGGCATGAGCCACTGTACCCAGCCTAGTGCTTTAATTTTACTGTATTTGCTTAAAGATAACCCAAAATAACCCACATGATTTGTAGACTGGAGTTTCCTAGCTGTTCAATAGTGAGCTGGAGAGAGAGACTGTACAAGGTTCAACATTCCCAAGATAAAATCTCTCAGTTGTTCTTAAAAAAAGGCCTGCCAGACTGCTAACGGTACTATAGGGGCCTGAGGGACATTAGGAATAGGAAATAGATGCAGTAGCATTAATTCTTTCATAACACCACTGATGGGTTAGCCTGGCCACACAGAATTATGGCACCTGGCACCTGATTTACTAGATACCATCTACTAATTACAACATCTCGTGGTCAGGAATCTTAAGCAGAATTTGGAAAAACTGTCATCCTCCAGAATAGCAGTGTTTATGCAGGTCATTACCCACATATCGGGATGTCCAAAATTCTACTTGTGTTGGGCATTCAAGCATGAGTGTTGGTTTCAATTACTGCTCATTCATTGTTACATGAGGGAAGGAACAGCTGACATAACTGAGAATCCACTGCCAGGTCCCAGGTTCTGCAGCCTTGTAAACTCATTTAATTGGAGTGTGGTAACCTTGGCACGTATCTACTGGTGAGCTGGAGCTGGCGTGCACTAGCTCAGGAGCTCTGTGCATCTCCCCCCAGTTCAGGGCTTCAAAGACGTTCCCCTGAGACCTTGAAATAGACCGTGGTGGGAGTATCTATGCCATGCAAATGCTTCAAATCTGGGCTTTTTGTTTTGTTTTGTTTTTAAGAGTTGATTGTTAAACATTTGCCAGTACACCACCGTGTGTGGTGGTTTTCATTGTAGTGGTTTCTCTTGTAGTGGTTTTCATTTTTATTTTTACACTAAAATATCCCATGGATTGCCTGAGTTTGAAGCCAATCCCAACTCTGCCACTTCCTAGTTATGAAACCTCAGGCAATTTACTGAAGTCTCTCTTTGCTTCAGTTTCCTCATCTATAAAACAGGGATAGTAATAACTCTTCTTCACAGACCCCAAGCTTGGGAAATGTCAGAGCTAATCATCTACTACATAGGTTCTCAAGGGTAGCATTGGGATCAACATATCACTTGGGAACTTCCTGGAAATCCAAATTCTTGAGTTCATCTATGCTTGTGAATCAAAACCTCTGAGGGTGGTGCCCAGCAATCTGTGCTTTAATAAGCCTGCCAGCAGGCAGCAGGTATGCCGAGTTGCCAGTTGGGCCCCATTCTTCACTGGCCTAACACCAACAAAACTAGGGAATAGTAACACAGTATCAGACACAGAATCACCGCCAAGTCACAGACCTAAAGCCTCGAAAATAAAGGAATTGCTAAGATTTTTCCTCTGAAATTAAAAACGTTTTGGAACAAGAATTTTAGGGATAATTAAAGCACGTAGCATTAAACCTTTATATATTCCTAAATGGTTTTTATACTGCAAATTAGTTTCAACAACTTTAGATAGCTTACAAAAAATGACTTTCTTATAAACACAGTACCTCCATTAATTTTTTATTATAAGTAAATTTTAAATAATTTTATTATAATTGTGTTTTATTATAATTTTTATTATAAACACAGTGCCTTCCAATAAAGAAAATAAATCAAAAAGCTTTATCATGAGCCCACAGGACTTCTGTTGTCCACTAACCCTTGCAATTGCAAAGTGTCTCAGATTCCAGATTCAGTAACCCAAAGAGATAACCCAGTCACTGCCTTTGACTAGATGGGGGATGGAGGGTAGGTGGTGCTCTGCAAAGGTTTTATGCAAAGGATCAGACAGAAAATATTTCAGGCGTTGTGAACCATACAATCTCTGCTATGGCTACTCAAATTGCCACTGTAGTGGAGAAGAAGCCTTAGACAATATGCAAATGAATAAACATGATTACGTTCCAATAAAACTTTATTTATAATAACAGGCTGCATATTTGGCTTGTGGGCTATAGTGCTGAACCTTGGAGTAACCGCTAGACTATGAAACATCAAGATGCATTCTTGGAACCAGATGTTGGCAAGTACCTTCAAAGACTGTAGATTACTAAACAGTTTCCCATGGCAGACAGGTCTGTTAATCCGCACTACAGTTGGTAAACAATTTACACAGGACATTCTGAATTTAATTGCTTCTTGCCAACTCCAGATTTCCCTATCTCCCCTAACATGAGAAAGAAGATACTTTATGCTTGCAAATGTAAAAACTGAAAAATATTAATAAGATAAAATAGAAACTTGTTTTCATCAAAGTTTTATTTATAATGTTAGTTCTATTAAAAACCCCTTGAGAAAAAGAATTGCTAAGTTCCACCTAAAGGATATAACCCTAAGTAGACCAAGAGTATTTTAGGAAAATGCATGAACTAAAAAGAAAAAGAGACCTTGAAAATTGCTAAGATACGAGTAGACTTTAAGTGTTCTCACTACAAAAAAAACAAACAAAAAAAAAGCTAAGGGTGAGGTAATGCACATGTTAATTAGCTCAATTCAGCCATGCCCTCAAGTCTATATTTTTCAAAACATGTTGTTCATGATCAAAATATACAATTTTAATTTGTTAATTTTTAAAAATCCAGAAATGTTCAAAAAAAAAAATAGTTGTAGTGGTCGAAACTGATTTGACTAGAGAAACAGAATTTGATAACACAGATGGTCTCTGAATTACAATAGCTTGACTTAAAATTTTCCAACTTTATGAAAGGTTAATCTCATCATAAACTGAGGAACAGCTATACTAAAATCTCTTTTCCTAAAGCTAATGTTATCCCTTAATTGTCATCCTACATTCCAGAAGACATTAAATGCAACAACCTGTTCTTAGCATTCAAATTTAGCTCATGAAAATCTTAATTTGATAGCTTAATTGTACCTTTCAAAAAACGTTTTTCAATCAATATTGGATAGTTTTAAGACATCTGGTATCATGTATTATTTGGTAATGATGATGACTGTCTCTCTCTCTTTCTGCCTTTGAAACCAAATCTGGAGAATTATTTCTATTCAAAACATTTTTTAGATTCTAAAAATATCTAGCTATTTGGGTTTTACCTCCTTTTTCAATTAGGTTCAAAATTGGTATAACCCATGATTATATGGAACAACGCAGTGCATTTATTCTAGGTATAAGACACCTAGTGGGAAAGTAGAATAAAATAATTGAAAGAGAAACTGAATCAGAAAATCCAGGACACGCAGTCAATGTGCACATGGTGACTGCTGATAATTCTTTGTTTTTCTGAATATTTCATTATTATTTGAATAAAGTACTCAAAGGGATTTTTTTTTTTTAAAGACTAAGAACTCACTGTCAAGTCTTAGATCCTAAAGATTTTCTCCTATTTTTTTCTAAAAGTTTTATAATTTTACTTTTTATGTTTAAATCTGTGATCTATTTTGAGTTAATTTTATATAAGGTATAAAATTTAGAGGTTCGCTGTTTTGTATACAGATGTCCAATTGCTCGAGCACTATTTGTTGAAAAGGCTATCCTCCTTTCATTAAATAGCTTTTGTGCCTTTGTCAAAAATTAGTTGGCAGAGGCTGGGAGGGGTAGTGGAGGGTTGGGGGAGGTGAGGATGATTAATGGGTACAAAAAATAGTTAGAATGAATGAATAGGACCTAGTATTTAATTGCATAACAGGATGACTATGGGCAATAATAATTTAATTGTACATTTAAAAATAACTAAAAGAGCATAATTGGATTGTAACACAAAGGATAAATGATTGAGGGATACATACCACATCTTGCATGATGTGATTATTACACATTGCATGCCTAGATCAAAACATCTCATGTGTCCCATAAATATGTACACCTACTACATACCCACAAAAATTAAACATAAAAAAATTTTTGAAAATTAGTTGGGCACAAAGAAAAGCAAAAAGGTAAACGAACTCTATCTGTAGCTTGTATTGGATTGCTGAAGTTTAAGAAATTAAAACGAAGCATTGTAGCTTATTTTGTTTTATTTTTCCCCATCCCCTGCCTAAAATGAAGTATTTTTAAAAGGCAGAATATGTCTAGTTCAAAAATGAGCAATGGGACAAAAGTCCAAAATGGAAGAGAATTCAGGTCACGGGTTCTCTTACCCACCACTCTGCCCAAAACCCCTTTCTGTGGAAGTGTAGCTTCTTCATCTTTGTAAATCTAAGCAACACTGTACTTGATTCAGTACACATTTTGGCATTTCTTCACCAGTATCTTTCTTTTAAATGTTTTATTTTGGAATAATTTTAGATTTGCAGGAAAGATACAAAAATACTATGGGAAGTCCCCATACACCCTTTACCCAAGACTTCCTCCAGTTTTCACCAGTTTCTCAGAAGCTGACAAAACAAGACATTTTCATCTGAAACTTTAACTACTTATAGTGCCAGCTGAAAAAAAAAAATAGACATTTGGAAATAAATTCAAATGCCAAAACTGCAGTTATTGTTTAAATAAACTCTACCGTACTTTCAAATTTAGTATTCTAAACATGAAAAAGTCAGCAAATCATCTTGCAGTTCTCAGATCAAGTGTTACCTCAGAATAGGCACACACACCTTGTCACTTCCTAGAACAATACTCTTTTCATTTCCTTCATAGCTCTTATCTCACTCAGTATTTATATTATCTGTGTACTGGCTTACTGTCTATCTCCGGAGGCCTCTTGTTTCCTGCTCTGCGTTATAACCCATAACAGTGCCTGGAGGATTGACACTCAATAGACTTTGCTGGATGAATGAATGGATGGATGGATGGATGGATGAAAGCCTATCTGAATGACCAAACACTTGAGACATAGCGGGGATGATGTAAGACACATGATAAAAGACATCCATTTAGATGACTCTTAGTTCTAAAGTGTTAACCCTTTAAATAACTAGTACCAGCCATACACAGTTGAAGTTTTAGGGAGCATGTGTGTTTTTCCTTCATCTTCGTAGTCATTTCTTACAAGAGCAAAGTTTAGAATTGTTGTTTGGAAAGACAAGCCTTTCAAAGGAGATTTGTGTTGTTGGTTCACTGCAACAGTAGTTCCTGGCATTAATCATTTGATATGCAAAGTGAATAAAGTAAAATTTTAAATTACCATCAAAGTTAGACTTATTAAAATATTAATCATTCTTCTGTATGTAAGACATATTTGAAAAATAATTCACAAATGTTGGATTTCAATTTTATGGTCGTTTGGGAACAAGATATTTTGAGAAGACGGGTTAAAAGTTTACTGGAAGGTCTTGTAGCAATCATTGAGTTTCGGGAAAAAAAAAAATTTGCTGGAGGGTGGGGGATGGGAGGAAGAGGGAGAGGATCAGGAAAAATAACTAAGGGGTGCTAGGCTTAACCTGGGTGATGAAATAATCTGTACAACAAACCCTCATGACATGTGTTTACCTATATAAAAAACCTGTATATGTATCCCTGAACTTAAAATAAAAGTCAAAAATGAAAGTTTAAAAGACAAAAGGGGGAATGGTCTAGATCTCTATCTTCCCTTCCATTGCCTACCTCTGCCATTCAGGTTCAAGGAATTAACTGGTTGTAGGGAAAAAACAGCAAGGAAGGAAGGAAGGATGGATGGATGGATGGATGGATGGATGGATGGATGGATGGATGGATAGATGGCAGGCAGGAAGGAAAACAGGGAAGGAGGAAAGGAAAAAGGGAGGAAGGAAGCAAAGAAGGGAAAGAGGGAGGGAGGGAGAGAGAAAGGGAGGAAGGAAGGAGGGAAGGAAGGAAGGAAGAAAGGAAGGAAGGAAAGAAGGGAAGGAAGGGAAGGAAGGAAGGAAGGAAGGACTTTAAGGAAGGAAGGAAGAGACTACCTGTTCCTATATTTTCTATGAACACTAACATTCTCCCAGGGTCAAATATAACAAAGTGTGTCCAGAAAACAAAGCACTTGGTCACTTGACAAACCAAAGAAAAGAAAACCATTCCAAAACAAGCACCATAAGTATCCATTTATCAAATAAAAGGAAGCAATAAAAAGAAGCAGCAAGAAAATAAAAACACTGGAACACCTTCAGTCTCTCTGCTTTATTTAGAGTGTTCATCTTTCCTTTGTTTCTGGACCTGCATGATGATGAAGTGGACACTGACAAAGGCATTCAATAAGGTACACACTGATCTACCATCCAAAGAGTACAATAATCCCACTGTCACTCCTGGAACACCTGCATATGATGCAGTGAGTTGCAAATAACTCAGATAATCTGGAGAACTAAAGATTTAACAGACTGAATATCGCTGCCAAGAAACATATCAACATTAATACTAAAAATGGAGTTGGGAAGAAAAATTCTTCTTCTGTCTTCATACAGAAATTTTGAATGACTAAAAATAATAGTGATAATAAAAGGTTAAAAAAAGAAAACCCTCATAGTTAACTCTTTATTCTGTAAGGTCATCTCTGTATAAAAATATAACAATAATTAGTAGTTGTCATGCTGAAATTATTAATTTGAAACTATTTTGTGTGCTCAAAGGATAAAATACATTTATAATGCTGTTTGAACCAATGGTTTCAATGTAAAAGAAAAAAGATACAAATATAAAATTTAAAAATTAAGACTCCATAAAGTTAACTCAGGAAAATCAGCATGAACTCATCATTTTTTTTTTCTTTTTGGACATATGTATTTCTTACCTTGTTTTCTGAAAAGGCATGGAAACACTGACAACCCATGGGAACGAGCGCCCCTAGTGCCTGACTATAGTTTCTAAATTCTGTTTCCTATTAAAAAGAACCAGGCTGCTTGGAATGGCTGATTCTTAGACTGGGGTATGGAATGCACAAGAAGAATTTGAGGCAACCTGTTATATCAAAAAGTTGAGTTAAAGAAATTAATAGCACAGGGATGCTTTGGGGATGTTCTGCATCTTGGTCTGGGTGCTGATCATATAGGTGTGTCCAGTATGTGCAAATTCACTGTGATTCATATATGATAGGTTCTCTTTTCTATACATACACACAGGAGCCAGGTTGAAAAGGCTCACAATGAATAAAGAAGGTTTTGTTTGAGCATCAAAATGAAAAACAAAACAAAACAATAAACCACTATAATTAAGTGTGTGAAACATAACAAATATTTTTTAATCCATCAATTTACAATGATTCTCAAGAAAAAAGGGAAGTTTCTCACTAAAAAGCATAAATATCACCTTTTGAAGAAACTATAGCACCAACTCTGATATTGTCAATTACTAGGGAAATATTAAGCACTCACCCTGCCCTTCCTATATGAACTGTATTTCAGGGCCACCAAATACTAGTTAATGATGGAAGTTCTTTATAAAAGAATGACAGCTAACAAATGTAGAAGGCATAATAGGATGGGGGGTGGTGGTGGGTGGTCGCCATTTTTATAACCCCTAATGACATAATATATTCAGGCAATAATTACTGGCTGACAAAATCATGAAGTAAAAAAAAAATGGATGGGGGAACTTTACAATGGAGGGATCAGGATGTTCTTCTCCGAAACACGGTCCGATGACAGCATCACTAAAAGTGGGGTAACCAGACCACAAGTGCCTCCTGAGGTGACACTACATAAAGTATACAGCAAAAGGAAGCAGAATTCTTGCCAGAGTAGTTAAATCTGAATCCAATCAAGCCTCTTGATCTAACTTCCAAGTTCTGGTAAATTTGAGTAATAGAGAAAAAAGTTAAGTAACAACAATCAGCCAAACTCAGTATGTGGAAAGTTCTATTCCCAAAGTAGCTTAATTTCAACAAGTGAATGACTTGAGAAAAGAAAGGGAATATTCTAGATAACAGTTTTATGAGACTCAATAGCCAAGTGAAGTGTATGCACTTCTTCAGATCTGGTTCAAACAAACCACCTATTAAAAGAGAATTTTGAGACAATCAGGGAAATTTGAATACGGAATGAGTAGTAGATGATACCGAAGAAGTATCATTCATATTGTTAGGTGTGACATGGCAATATGGTTCTGTAGGAAAATGTGCATGTTAAAATATGCCTACTGGAGAATGCAGGGGTGGATATGACACGATGTCTACTTCTAATGACTTCTGATAAATAGAGAAGGAGATAGATGAATCTCAGTGTGTGCATATGGTTGTTCATTGTGCTATTCTTATATGAAAGTGTAAGTTTGAATTTTTTTCAAATGAAATGTATTTTTAAAATATAGAAAACAAAAACTGGCCGGGTGCAGTGGCTCATGCCTATAATCCCAGCACTCTGGGAGGCCGAGGTGGGCGGATCATGAAGTCACGAGTTTGAGACCTGCCTGGCCAATATGGTGAGACCCTGTCTCCTCTAAAAACACAAAAATTAGCTGGGTATGGTGGCATGCATCTGTAGTCCCAGCTACTCGGGAGGCTGAGGCAGGAGAATCACTTGAACCCGGGAGGGAGAGGTTGCAGTGAGTCAATATCGTACCACTGTACTCCAGCCTGGGTGACAGAGTAAGACTCCATCTCAAAAAAAAAAAAAAAAAAAAGAAAAGAAAAAAGGCCAGGCGCAGTGGCTCACACCTGTAATCCCAGCACTTTGGGAGGTCGAGGCGGGTGGATCAGAAGGTCAGGAGTTTGAGACCAGCCTGGCCAATATGGTGAAACCCCGTCTCTACTAAAAATACAAAAAATTTAGCCAGGCGTGGTGCCACATGCCTGTAATCCCAGCTACATAGGAGGCTGAGGCAGGAGAACTGCTTGAATCCGGGAGGCGGAGGTTGCAGTGAGCCAAGATCGCACCACTGCACTCCAGCCTGGGTGACAGAGTGAGACGCCATCTCAAAAAAAAAAAAAAAAGAAAGAAGGAAAGAAAGAAAGAAAGAAAGAAAGAAAGAAAGAAAGAAAGAAAGAAAGAAAGAAAGAAAGAAAGAAAGAAAGAAAGAAAGAAAGAAAGAAAGAAAAAGCAAAAACAAAAATCAAGAGAAGAAAAAAGTCTTAATAAAAAAAAAAAATGTCCCTGGCAAGAAGCGGTGGCTCACTCCTGTAATCCCAGCACTTCAGGAGGCTGAGGCAGGTGGATCACTTGAGGTCAGGAGTTCAAGACTAGTCTGGCCAACATTGTGAAACCCCATGTCTACTAAAAATATAAAAAATTAGCTGGGCGTGGTGGAGGGCACCTGTAATCCCAGCTACTTGGGAGGCCGAGGCAGGAGAATCACAGGAACTCGGGAGGCAGAGGTTGCAGTGAGCTGAGGTTGCGCCATTGCATTCCAGCCTAGACAACAAGAGCAAAACTCCGTATCAAAAAATTAAAAAAATTCAAAAAAAAAAAATCTCCCTTTTCCCTACTATTTATATATGAAAACCTTGATATGAACAGTATACTCCTTCCCCCCCCCCAGTTAGTTACTTACACAGTTATACTTTTACTGGATATGTATTCAAGGTACAATTTATTTTTCAGAACTGGTCTAAATCTTTAAGGTGTTTGGGTGACTCATTTTTCTAAAACCTCACCAACCAGATTGAGAAGGACAAACACACAGGCGAGAGCCGGCCTGGGGCACAGCCCTTCTCTCCAGACAAAGAATCTTCTCTTGTCCCTCCTTTGTTCCCATTCTTTTCAACAGGCAGGAAAGAAGTTCTGGGGTCTCACTCCTTTTCCCTGGAGACAGGAGGTGGCTACTGGCCTGCTACCTCCCCTGGGTCCCTCAGCTCTTCAGATTAGGCACTCCTTAAGCAGAAGAGACTCCCTTCAACCTGAGGGAAAGTCCAGGACAGGAAGAAACAGGGCAGGTGAAATGGCGTGTGCACTGCCAATTCCTGCTTGCTATTCTCTCCATTTCCACTACTCCAGGGGGAATTCTCATGATCCACAAATGATAAAAGGGAGCCAATGGCAGCTTCCTCACCATGTCAGGGCTGAATACTCTTTCTCCTCTTCCAGTTTTTACTTAACCATGTTATTTTTGCTCACTTGTTAGTTGTACTTTTTTTCTTTTCTTTTCTTTCTTTCTTTCTTTTTTTTTTTTTTTTTTTAACACATTTCAACCTGTTTTATATGTCAACAATGGCTCTTAAGCCCTCCCTACATTTTTTTCCCCCATTTTTTCAGTCTTGGTTGTCACTTCCTCAGGGAGTTAAAGGAAATGGAATGTGGAGCTGATAACAGGAACTCCAAGAAAATGAGATAAGGGGGGTTTCTGAAAGCATTTCTGAGTGTATATGCACACACACTCTTTAATTCCTGTGACTAAAAGCAAACAAATTTCTTTCTTTTCTTTCTTTCTTTCTTTCTTTTTTTTTTTGTCGGGGGGAAGTGGGGGAGATAGGCTCTGTGAATCTAGCAAACAAAATTCATGTAGAAAATGAGATATCAATTCCCTGAATTTCCCCTTCAAAAAGAGTTTAGTTTCCTTCTCCTATAGTCAAGTCACAACTCAGCAAATGTGTGGAAACAAATTTCCAGGTACTTTATTTCCATGAACTTAAACTTGATAGTCAAAGGGACTCATGCACAATTTCACGCCTGCATGTGGTCAAGTATTGAGAGATCCTAGGCAATGCTGATCTAAGAGAATCCATGAGACGGAGCAAAGTAATGCAGGCAGAAGGACACTAAGATACTCAAAATAAAAATCCCATCCATTGGTCTTCTTTCCGGTGTGCCTCAACATTTAAAAATGGATACCAATCAAGAAGAGATTTACAATATGTCTGATGTATCTAGGGGGAAAAAAATGGACACCCTGTGGTCTAAAATCTGCTTAAGTAACAGGGATTACCAGTTGAACTCTAAATGCATTATGGGAAAATATCTGTAAATCTTATGTTTTAGTAAAATAATTGGTTTAAAAAAAAGAAGAAGAAGAAGAACCATTGTTCTGGGAGTATATCAGTTTCCCCACACTGAGTTTAGCTAATGCAGGCACAGAAATGCTATGCCCATAAGGACCCTACGATTTGAAATGCTTCCATGGTTAAAGTATTTTATTACCATATAAACATTTGGTTCAATATCTAATTGACAGAAACATGATTGAATGAATTTCATTTAGCAACAATATATAGCAATCAAAGATGAGGAAAGACAAGTTTGTGATTAACTACAACTCACTGTGATGGAGGTATGTCTAATTCTGATGGCAAGATTTCTCAATGCTAAAAGTTCTGTACATATGGAGGGCACAGCATTACTGCTCTCTGAGTCGCCCTGGTGTCCAGAATGAGTGAGGGGCTAGAAAATGGACTCTAAAGCCCTACAGGGATCATTAAAAAAGAAGTCTATTTGGTGAATCAGTTTACCTCCCTGGAACCAAAACAGTCAGATCAGGCAACTGAACTCTTAGGTCGTGAAATATCAGACTCTGAGATGACATCCTCAACATCTGGAAAAAATGATGCAGAGCACATCACTATGAAAATCAGATCTCCCAACTAATCCCACGGCCTGAAACATCTTACCTTTGAAAAGTCTTCTTACTTCATAGGTAAGCCTGGCTGGCAAGTGTCAGCTTCTCCAAGCTCATATATTTTATATAAAATAATAAATGCTGAAATAATGGCAGAGGATAAATACTAATGGAATGTTATGTTAAAGTACATAGAAGTGACTTCATATACAGAGAGCAGAAGAAATTGACGCTTAAAGCAGGACTCTTCAACTCAAAAGCCTACATGTCCCAGGCAGCTGCCATAATCTGTAATATTGATTCAGTTAAATATTTAGGGAATGCAAAATACTAGCAAAGTGCAGTCACTGGGATAGTAACAAGACCAGATTTTTAATCTTCCAAGGGAAACCAGATATCTGATCTATCTGATTTTTATGTGAAGTTTCCAGATTTTCAAATGTTGGCAATTAATTTTCTTACAAAAAGAAAATTTTTACAGGTTAAAAAATTTTAGTAAAAAATTTGACCTGTGGCCGGCCTACTACTTTGCAAGCTCTAATGTAAAATGCACTTTTAAACAATACAGTAATAAACAGGAAGCTTCTCATGTAACAATGATTACACTAAATTACCGAGCCTTGGTTTCTGCTCTACTAAGAGGGACCAGTCCATGCTAGGAAAGGGCGGGAGTAGCATCAGGATACAAAAGAAACTGTCCCCAAATCATATATGTCTGAATTATCATCACCACTACCACCACCACCCCTGTGCCCATGGCAAAGAAGGTTTGAGCAGAGGATTTGCAGCTTGTAAAAAGCTCCCAAAGACGATTAATGCCACAAACTTCTACCCTGGGGATGACTGACTTTGAAGAAGTAGAAAGCTTCAGATAACTGGGAAGTGTGCAGCTAAGTGGTGAAGACCACAAACTCAGTAGGCCTAAAATATCAAATAGTATATATCAAGGGGCTCTTATATTGCAGTTAAAATAATAAATGCAAATATGAAAGATGACAAGGAGACCACAGAAAGTATTGCTAGTACCACATTAGCCATTTCAGTCTCATGGGCAAAAAAAAAAGTTGACTGTCTCGTTGTTTATTGTGGAAGATTATAAAAGCTGGATGCATTTTAAGAATGTGTACCTGTAGTCAAATGTGGGTTTGTGGATATGTGTATAAAGAAAGCAAGGATAACATTTTGTCTATTTTAAGGTTTAGGTCTGCATGTTCATTGCTCAAGAAAGGAAAAGCAGTATCATATTTCCACATGATGCCAGACTACATACAGAAAACAGAAAATGGTTACCAAATATTTTCACATTTTTCTCCTTCCTATCCTTAAAAAAAAAAAACCCAGAACTTTTTATTATGAGGATTATGACATATTATTTTAAGATCTGACATACAAATAAGAGATATAAATAAACACCTTCCTGTGACTGTGGTGTCTCACTAATCTTTTGCTATTATTAAACACTGTCTAACCTAACCCTGCTTTTGGTTTTAAGCTTGTGTTCTTCTAACTCACCTTGCACCTTGGAGTCAAAGTCTTCCGAGTCAGCTTTATCGTCAAAGCTGTTTCACAGTGGTTTATCCTCAGATGCCTGCAGCTTTTCTCCTTGGGACACGATGTGTCTTTGACCTTGCTGAGGCTCTCTGGGTAAATTACAGGGGTGGCTCCTTAATATCCTTTTGTTGCTGTTTTCCCAGCAAGTGGCAGAACCTGAAAAAGAGAGATTACAGTCATATAGCACATCTTTACGGAACTTTGGTGAGCCTCTCACTGGGACTGCCTATGGACAATCAGAAAATTCTTCCTAATTTATCTTTCGAAGAGGAAGTTCATATGGGTACGTGCCTCAGCTTTTTATCTCCTTTGTTCAGTTTTATGTAACCTCAAAGACGTAACCACTGACCTTCTCAGTAATCAGTAACATTCATAATTTACATCTTACCCAGAGCTTGGAGTATGAAAACTCTCAAGTGATATAGCAAATATTTCCTAAAAGGGGACAAAATATATTTTCCAGAACCACATTTAGCTCTCCAATTAAATATAAACCTCAACAGGGTTTTTTGTTTGTTTGGTTTTTGTTTTGTTTTGTTTTGAGACAGAGTCTCGCTGAGACGCCCAGGCTGGAGTACAATGGCGTGATCTCGGCTCACTGCAACCTCCGTCTCCTGGGTTCAAGTGATTTTCCTGCCTCAGCCTCCTGAATAGCTGGGATTACAGGCACACACCATCATGCCCAGCTAATTTTTGTATTTTTAGTAGAGATGGAGTTTCACCATGTTGGCCAGGCTGGTCTCGAACTCTTGACCTTGGACGATCTGCCTGCCTCAGCCTCCCAAAGTGCTGGGATTACAGGCTGAGCCACCACGCCTGACCCAATAGAGTTTTTAAAAATAGTAAGTATGAAGTGGTGTGCCTGGACAAAAACCCATGAACAGTCTCTAATTTGCTATAGAAGAGGAGAACTGTAGCCAAACTCCTAGAACAATCCTCTAGCAAGAAGAACGGACTCTATACATACTATAAAAGAATATAGTTTTTAACTTGACATAATTTCTCAAAGAGCAAAGAAAGAGTATGCTATGGTCTGGATATAGTTTGTTTGGCCCCACCAAGTCTCATGTTGAAATGTGATCCCCAATGGTGAAGGTGAGGCCTGGTGGGAGGTGTCTGTGTCGCAGGAGCAGATCCCGCATGAATAGCTTGGTGCCACTCTGAGGGGTGAGTTCTCACTCTTACATCCCAGAAGAACTGGTTGTTGAAAAAGAACCTGGGACCTCCTCTTTTCTCTCTCTCTCTTGCTTCCTCTGTCACCATGTGATCTCTGCATAACAGCTCCCCTTCATCTTCTGCCATGAATGGAAGCAGCCTGAGGCCCTCACCAGAAGCCGATGCTAGCACTGTGCTTCTTGTACAGCCTGCAGAACCATGAGCCAAATAAACCTCTTTTCTTTATAAATTACCCACCCTCAGGTATTCCTTTATGACAACACAAATGGACTAAAACACAATATTTTTACAAGAGAATAAATAAATTCATCATAAGAGAAAAATCTGACGAGTAATCCAAAGTAGAAGTTACTCTCTGATCCTGAAACATGACAGATATTTCTTCCTTCCAGCCATAAACCTCTCCAGTAGGCTCCTTTATTCACAAGCCAGCTTTAAAAATCACTCCGCAGGTTTGACTTCTTTTTCAAGCCTATTCTTTCACTCTGTTTTAGTTTTCCCTTTTTTTTTTTTTGTTTAACTTATTGAGAAGGGGAAAAATGCACACACAAGCACATGTATACATACACACATATTCTAAGACTACAACTTATTGAAACTGCAAAAGATTTATGTTCTGCCAGCATCCAATGCCATGACTGCCCCCTTAAGTACCATCTTTCTGAAAAAGTTTTTGTTCTAACTCCCCTTCCACTTCCTTAAATTTAAAAAAAAAAATTCTATGTAAGACAATTCTGTGTACCTTGTAAGTTCTGAATAAAATTTAATTGTTGATTATGATGATGACCTTGAATACAAAGGCTAAGGTCCATCAGGATTCTTTTTCTATGCTCAGCATTGCATCTTTTTATTTTCTGCATGCACTACTCAATCTATGCTCTTTAATCTCATTTAATTATAGGCAGGTAGAATATGAATTGTCAGCTATAGAAACTCCCCTGGCAGGCCAGGCGCAATGGCTCACACCTGTAATCCCAGCACTTTGGGAGGCTGAGGTGGGTGGATCACCTGAGGTAAGGAGATCGAGACCAGTTTGGCCAACATGATGAAACTCCATCTCTACTAAAAATACAAAAAATTAGCTGGGCATGGTGGCAGGCACCTGTAATCCCAGCTACTCGGGAGGCTGAGGCAGGAGAATCGCTTGAACCTGGGAGGCATAAGTTGCAGTGAGCTGAGATCATGCCATTGCAGTCCAGTCTGGGCAACAAAAGTGAAACCCTGTCTAAAACAAACAAACAAAAACAGAAAATCCCTTAGCCACCTCTTCCTTGCTCCTTCCTATGATGAACTCTGCCAAGCTTTGGAAACAGAGAAGACACTGATAAATGAAGAGAAAAAAGAAAAGGCATGCTTAAGAGTCCCCTGTGCTATCCTGCTTGAACCTAGGAGGCGGAGGTTGCAGTGAGCCTAGATCACGCCATTGCACTCCAACCTGGGCAACAGTGTGAGACTCCATCTCAAAAAAAAAAAAAAAAAGTCAAAAGCAATTGCAACAAAAGCAAAAATTGACAAATGAGATCTAATTAAACTAAAGAGTTTCTGCACAGAAAAAGAAACTATCATCAGAGCAAAGAGACAACCTACAGACTGGGAGAAAATTTTTGCAATCCATCCATCTCTGACAAAGGTCTAATAACCAGAGTCTACAAGGAACTTAAACAAATATACAAGAAACAAACAAACAACCCCATTAAAAATTGGGCAAAGGATATGAATAGACACTTCTCAAAAGGAGACATTTATGCAGCCCTGCACACAATTTTTAACTCTAACACTTACTGTATGTTAGAGTTTAAAACTGAAATTTACAAGGTTTTGACTTACATGTATTCTGTGAGAAACTAATCTATTATTGTCCATTTTGCTATTAAGTGCATGAAAATGTATATTTTCACACAATGCATATGAAATGTCAAAGAACAGAGGTTTTGGCTTGTTCTGCAACCATAATTAATGTTCCTGTGAATATTCTGTACTTTGAAAAAGACAAGCCAGATGAAATGTAGTACCCGCTATAACCTCCAGGGGGACCGAGTACTCTGAGTTAAAAATTACCACCACATTATTAACACATGGTTCAGTTATAACCAATCATCTCTGATCGTTACTCAAGCCAAAAACATTAGAAACATTTGTCTTAATTCAGCTTCAAAAGCCTGATTAGGACATACAGGGTATTATAGTCACATTCACATTCCAAATTTCTAGGTGACATATATTAACTAATTTTAGAAAGCCAGAGTTCACTAAGTGGCAACTCAACCTCATTTATTTTATTTAATTTTATATTTTTTAATTTTTTTTTTTTCGAGACAGAGTCTCACTCTGTTGCCAGGTTGGAGTACAGTGGTGCAATCTCGGCTCACTGCAACCTTCACCTCCCAGGTTCAAGCAGTTCTCCTGCCTCAGCCTCCCGAGTAACTGGGGCTACAGGTGTGCACCACCACACCCAGCTAATATTTGTATTTTTAGTAGAGACAGAGTTTCACCATGTTGACCAGGATTGTCTCGATCTCTTGACTTTGTGATCTGCCCGCCCCGGCCTCCCAAAGGCGTGAGCCACCGCACCTGTTCCAACATCATTTTAATTAAGAAATTACACCGGGTCTTGTTTTACCTTGCACATAAACTGCATGCAGGGCAGAAGTCCAAAGATGATAAGTATATAAAGTTCAAGCCTGATTACTGTTTGTGACAAAGTACATTGAAGAATAATTCTTAAAGCCACACTAAGAAATACCCTAGTTAAGAAATATACTCAAGAGATAGGAAGATTGGTTCTTTCAAAAAGTATAACCAAAATTGATGTGCGTGTGTGTGTGTGCACACGCACATGCACACACACGCGTTTTCTTTTCGTACAGCACATCTGGTTTTAACTGAAACACATTCACAATAGGAATCATGTTCTATTTAAACATACCCTCTGTAGATCAAAAAGGATCCTAACATTATCTTTCTAAGTCGTTAATAAGTAAAAGTTGTAAAAGTTGTAAAAGTTGAAAAGGTTGATTTAAACAAAATTTCCCACACTAACCAGTACTAGCCAGTGGGCGTCTCTGGAAAATCTCATTCAGGGGAGTTTAGTGACTTGGCAATGGTTCCTTCTGAATGGCTCATTCAGGAAGCAAATGATCCATTATCTTTGCAACGGAATTTTTCCTTTCAGTTATGTGACTAATCCTCCCACAGCCGGGGTTTTGCCTACATGTTCTTGTCTAGTGCATACCCTGCACATTCCTCTCCTTTCTTATTCAAGCCCATCAGAAATCATGATGTAGTCTACCAAAGATTAGATTGTCCCATGTAGCTAATAAGTAAATGCATATAATGCAAAATGGAGACAAGATTAAGCAAGCCCACGCACTCTGTTCAATAATAAAGAATTGTTAAAATAGTAAAGACAACCAGAAGAGTTATCTATGTAATCTAGATAGCAAAGTCTATTTCATACCAAAAACAAGAAACGAGACACTTTTGATCATTTTCTCACATAAATGGGCCATGGTTTTATTTCAATGCTCACACCATTTCTACAAAGAAGGATTGGTCTCAATTTAGGGTTCAGCATCCTAAATTGCTTTTCTAGAAAACTGTAGCCCAATACACAGTACAACACCTTTTTTTATTATCTTGCTTACTTTGCCTATTGTCACCACTAACTTCATTAGTTAGTAAAAGATAATCGTTTTGCTTTTTTCCACTGGCAGCAATGTTCAGACAAATTGATTTTTCTTTTCCTACCTATGAAAGTTTCAAGTTCACTGAGGGTATCTAAGTCTCTGGAGAACATAGTTTAAGTGCCACAACCCAATAGGTTTAATGGAAACAGGTTGTGCTGGGGTAACTTCCTGAAGATGATACATAGAAATTTCAGTCATTCTTACATAGTAACCACTGTGGCTTTCTTGTTAATGAGTAAACAGCAAAAGACATTTAGTCTCAGAAAAGTATCTTATCTCATTAATGCTACTACATATCAAAGAAGTTAAAATTCACAAGCTGAAATAACATATCAGAGTTTTCATATCCACCACTAAGTATTGATTGATTAATCCACAACAGTAAGTCAATTATGTAGTTATTATATATAAACATCAAAACCAGACACTAAAGAGGATCTAGAAATGTAACAATCAGCAAAAACCAGGCTCTTGCCCTTAAGAAATTTAGAGGTCTCAAAGCCCTAGATAACAGGAAAAGGTATGTGAATAATCTTTTTAAGTTACAAAAGCAAAATATGTGCTATAAATATTGATGGCATGAAAATAATAATAATTCTGGCTTGGTGTTTGTCGGCTGGGTGGGAATCAGATCAGAAGAAGTTCCTCAAAAGAGGAGGCATTTGAAAGATGAGTAGATCAGGCAGAAAATGGACATGCAGGGATGAATAAAGGACATTTCAAACAGTGATAAAAGTACATGAAAATCAAGAGAGAGGAAAGTGTAGTCTGTAGTTCAGAGCTCAGAGCTTAGGGGACAAAGGAGGAGAGTAGAGGAGGGGAAGCCGGAGGAAAGGTTTGGAACAGCGTGGAAGGTCTTAAATGCTGGCGAGAGACTGAATTTCGCCGTGTGGGCTGTAAAGAACAGGAGTGAAGCTCAGAACAGGAGAGTCACATGATCATACTTCAGGGAGGGAGATCCAGCCGCGGAACAAATGGGAGGAAAAAGAAAAGAGAGAACCTCAGAAGATCAGACGGGAGGATGAAGCAACCTGGGAGAGTGGAAACAGGAGGGGACAAACCAAGAACTAACAGTGGACAGGACAGAAGGTGAACCTAGACAGCCTCACGTGTTTCTTGCCTTAGCAAAACAATCAGTGAGAAATAAAACATTCATTATTTTTCAGAAACATGATCAAAGTATAACAAGATATTTTATTTATAAATGCTGATAAACCATATACCCTAACAAACTAATTTGCTCAAGACAAACATAATTTTCTCAGTCTATCACAGGTATACCATTTAGCCAATTTGTTCAGGTGTTTTTGTTTGCATATAACTTAGATCTAATTGATATTATTTTTCTGAGGGTAGGGAAAGTGTTTTCTTTCTTCAAAATTCAAAAGCCAAGCACAGGAAGGACTTGGCGTTTATTAACCATTCAAAGATTTTTTTTCCCCCAAATTAAACAGTATTGTTAATGCCAACGAAAATTCAGATGACTGATCATACAGCTAAGAATTCCCAGTAGAGGCTATTTAAAGGAATCTGCAATTTTATTATTCCCTTGACAACACCTGTGTGAAATCCAAAGAAAAAATATTACAGAAACTACTCAACAGTTCTATTATTCAGTTGAATAAAATTTTATAAAAATTAGTAACTCCATTAATTCTAAAGCACTATAAACATGCTTAGGACACATCCTAATCTTCTGAAAGGAGTATGCTCTAAAGAGTTAGCAAACTTTCTGTAAAGGTCCAGATCAGTAAATACTTTAGATTTTGTGCGATCCCTTGATGAAACTACTCAACTCTGCTACTATGCCAGGAAAGGAGCTACAGACAATATATAAACAAATAAGCATGGCTGCGTTCCAGCAAAACTTACTTATAAAAAAAGTGGTGGGCACCTACTGTAGTTTGCTGACTCCTGCCTAGCAGAGGATCCAGCTGTGGTGACTTGATATGGTTTAATTGTTCTTGCTCCTCAATGCACATAACTCTGATGAAGTGATTTAAAAAATTATTGTGAGAAAATGGGCTCCAAAAAAAAAAAAAAAAAACTCACTTCTAGTGTAGTAATAAAAGGGAAAACAAAATGAAGAGATTCTGAGGAAGCAATGGATTCACAGAGACAAAGAGAAGTTCAGGGAAACTTATAAAGAGAATGTAAAGGCCAGGCCCAGCACTTTGGGAGGCAGAGGCAGGTGGATCACTTGAGGTCAGGAGTTCGAGACCAGCCTGGACAACATGGTGAAACCTTGTCTCTACTAAAAATACAAAAATTAGCTGGGCATGGTGGTGCACACCTGTAATCCCAGCTACTTGGGAGGCTGAGGCAGGAGAATCACTTGAACCTGGGAGGCAGAGGTTGCAGTGAGCCAAGATTATGCCACTGCACGCTAGCCTGGGCAACAGAGTGAGCCTCCATCTTAAAAAAAAAAAAAAAAAAAAAAGAATGTAAAATTTGATGATCTCTCAGATTACTGCTAAAACAATTCAACATTTATTCTAAGTAGAAATATTTAAAAATGTGACTTACGAAACCATTTCAGGGGATACTCCAATCAATGCCCAAATGCTCATTAATTGAGAGAAAACTTCAGGGAAAGCTTAAACTATCACATAAAAATATTTAAGAAATGCATGAATCTTGACAGAATATATGCATGAAAGAGACCTAGGGAATTGGTAAATTTATGAAAGTCTCAGATCATATTTCCCTCATGAATGATGATGATCGTACTATATTTACTTGATACAGCAGG
This sequence comes from Macaca nemestrina, assembly GCF_043159975.1. Classification (NCBI taxonomy): domain Eukaryota; kingdom Metazoa; phylum Chordata; class Mammalia; order Primates; family Cercopithecidae; genus Macaca; species Macaca nemestrina. The sequence continues at coordinate 76,212,483 of NC_092135.1, read as the reverse complement.
GGGAAAGTAGAAAATCCTATCATCAAAGCTTACTAACCTATATTTAAATCTTTAAAACAGTTAAAAAACTATCTTAACTCAATTACATTTGCTTAACAATGCTACTACCAATTTGCCACTGAAAGTGACTTACTAGCTCTGTGACCTTGTGAAAATTACTTTACTTTTCTGTGCCTCAGGTTCCTCATCTGGAAAAAGTAGCTCTTTCACGAATTGCCTGAGGATTAAGCAAATTAATGCACGTAAAGTGTTCAGAACAGTCCAGGCATATGGAAGTGCTCAAATGCTATGCTGCTGCTGCTGCTCCCCCAAGTCTCTTCTCCCCAAGTCAGCTTTACTGGTTCCTCCGTTTGTTTGTTTGTTTCTTTTTTTTTTTTTGCCCTGTTTTTTCTCCGTTTGGCTTCTCCTGGGTGACCTTGTCTCGCTTTAAAGCCTTCAACCTACGATTTGCTGGAGACTACTCAATCAGTCTCCTCAATGCTGACCTCTTTTCCAGATTGCATTTCCAATTTCCTACTGTCCATTCCATTGCAATATATCAAGGGCACCTGAAACTCAATGTGTTCAAAAATCAAATCCATTATTATTATTATTATTATTATTATTATTATTTTTGAGACAGAATCTCACTCACTCTCAGGCTGGAGTACAGTGGTGCAATCTTGGTTCACTGCAACCTCCGGCTTCTGGGTTCAAGAGATTCTCCTGCCTCTGCCTCGTGAGTAGCTGGGATTACAGGGGTCCACCACCATGCCCAGCTAATTTTTGTAGTTTTAGTAGAGACAGGGTTTCACTACTTTGGCCAGGCTAACCTCAAACTCCTGATCTCAAGTGATCCATCCGCCTCAGCCTCCCAAAATGCTGAGATTACAGGCGTGAGCCACCGTGCCCAGCTAATTTTTGTAGTTATAGTAGAGACAGGGTTTCACTATTTTGGCCAGGCTAACCTCAAACCCCTGATCTCAAGTGATCCATCCGCCTCAGCCTCCCAAAATGCTGGGATTACAGGCGTGAGCCACTGTGCCCAGCCCCATTATCTTTCTACCCTTGCCCCTTTTCCTTTCCATATATTTCCTTAGTTAGTGACATCACTATATATCCTTAAATCATGATAGAAAATAGTTATTTTTCCATTACCATTTCATTTCTCTACTCCCAATCGTTATCTCCTCCAGGCCAGCTTTCACTGTCATCGGAGTTATCTTTCTTAAAACATAGATTTGATCATGTTATCCTCTTGCTCAATTACTCTCTATTGCTTGGGGAAAAGATCTATGGACCTAGGAGTGCGCTTCAGAGATGCAGATGTAATGTCTACAACTGCTCCATCTTTGTAAGCCTACCTGCACCATGTGCACATATGCCCATGGCAGGTGCTCATGCTTTTTGCTACAGTATGCAAGAAGAATGCTAAAGTGTGCTAAGCTCAAGCTCTGGAAAGTGTCTGAAATTGGATACAAAAATTTGTGTCTTTGATTTAAAAAAAAAAAAAATCATGGAATCTGTCCTAGAGGACAATTTTTAAACTGCTCAGCAGGGTACAATCTGAAGTTTAAGTTGCATCCTAGTCACACTCCTATATCTGAAACATACTGTGGAATGGACAACAAAAGAGATGTAAATATATTTTTGGTGTCTGGATATTGTAATATTGGTTTGAAATTTCTTAAATTCCAAGTTTCACCTTAGAGAGAATACATAGTTATAAACATGTAGACACACACTGTGTTTACTTAATTAAATCTAGCGGCTCCCTTACGGTGTCCCTGGATTTGAATGAGATCAGTGGTAAAGGCCGGAGGCCTCACAGCCTAGCTTCAAACCCTAGCTCAGTCAATTACCAGTAATGTGACCTTGGGCAAGTTACATAGCTTCTGCTCCATGATCTATCTGTGAAGATGGAGAGAGTAACAGTACCTGCCTTTTGGGATTATTTTGAGGATTAAATTAGTTTATTATGTACAGTTTATTAGTTTATTTATGTATACCACTTAGGACTACACTAGTGCTTGCTATTATTATACTTATTTATTGAAAGCCAAGACTCAAGTTTGCAAGAGATAATCACAGAGCAAAAAAAATTGACCTTGCCCACATAAGCCTCAAGCTTTAATCAACTGAGTTAATTAGCCAGAGAATACTAACAAAGATGGGCATTTTCACTAATGTTTTTATCAATTGAAAAGTGTTTCAAGCCTATCTGATAAAATTCTTTTACTAGGTTGCAATAACTAAAAACATCAGCTCAGAATATTTCCAAGGCACACTATAGGTACACTAAAATAATTACTTTGAACAGAAAAAAGCCAGAGCTGCTCTTTCCTGGGCAGCAAATCAATGGGCATCTCATTGCTTACCCCGTGCCCAATGTAAAGGGAAAATGCTAAGTAGGAAATTGGGAAGAAAAATAAAGGAGCTCAAGGACTCAGCTTTCAAACAAGCTGGTGTCTTGTTTGCCAGAGATATGGACTATTAGGCATTAGCAACACCCACCTGGCCAAGAAAAAAGCTGTGAAATGTAGATCCCAACATCAGCAAATCTACGGACGAATCAAAATAAGTGTATGCTGGATGCCTGAGTTGACTTTCTCCGAGTTATATGGTTATGCGATGTATTTGGGACTGCCTCTGTTTAAAGTTTTCAGCCAAAAAATGCTATTTTCACCCATATTATAAATATTGCAGTTGTATACACAGTAGTATTTGTTCCCCAACAAACGGACAAAAGGATCACTTTACTGTTTGCTAATGGCATAATAATCAGACCTTAGGTTAAAACACTTTTTATTTACCTGTTTACTTTTTTTTTTTTTTGAAACGGGGTCTCACTTTGTCACCCAGGCTGGAGTGCAGTGGCACAATCTGAGCTCACTGCAACCTTCACCTCCCAGGCTCAAGCAATCCTCCCACCTCAGTCTCCCGAGTAGCTGGGAATACAGGCATGCACCACCATGCCTGGCTATTTTTTGTAGAGATGGGGTTTCACCATGTTGTCCAGGCTGGTCTCAAACTGTGAAGCTCAAGTGATTCACCCGCCTTGGCCTCCCACAGTGTTGGGACTACAGGCATGTGCCACAGCACCCGGCCGTATTAAAATACTTGGTTAATATTGAAATTAGAGAAAGAGAGAATAAAGCCGAAATTCCTTAGCCTACTATTAAAGATCCTCCATGATCTTACCTCAACTAACTTTCCACCTTTCTCTTCCAGGATATACTTCTTGAAATCTTCAAGCAAATGAAACATCTTGCAATTCCCCTAATCATACTCATTCTTTACCCACTCTGTGCATTTCCTCTACCTAGAACAGTCTCCCCATTACATCTCCAAAATCTAAATCCCATCCTTTTCAGGCCCTGTCTGGATGACAAGAAGCCATTCTCTGTGGCCTAGTGGAATTATCCAGGATCTTAAGTTTCATAACTTTCACTCAGCACCTATGGAAATTTCCTCAGCCCATCTTGATCAAAGTTATTGACACGTGTCTTTCATTTTCAAGACTGGATGCTTTCTGAGGGCAATGTCTACAACTGCTCTATCTTTGTAAGCCCACCTGCACCATGTGCACATATGCTCATGGCACGTGCTCGTGCTTTTTTGCTACAGTATGTGAGAAAGATGCTAAAGTGTGCTAAAGCTCAAGTGACTGATCATTTAAATCAAATGGACAAGTACATACACTCAGACAAGTTTTGCTGAAGAAAGACTTCAGTTAAAAAGATATGCAATGAGACTTGTTTTCTTGTGAAGCAAGCTGAGAGAAAAGAATTGTAATGCTACCCCAGGGCATTTACCAACTAGTGATCTGCCAACAGCTACTAACAGTGGTGCATTAAAAGCTTCCTTCCCATTGAAGTAGCTGATAATATAGCTCCAAGTTAGATAAATCATAAGACAGCTGATCCTGTCTTCCCCTGCTGCAAACTTAAAATACTGTTTGCCTCTGGGGCTTTGGATCAAGAGCTCTCAAGACCTGCGTATACAGTGATCATTTCAATCATCATCTCTAATATGCCTTTAACACTAAATATCCAAGTGCCAAAATGCCAAAATTACGGAATCTGATACATAACAGAACCCACAAGTGCCAAGACCGGGAAAGATGAACAAAAGTATATCTAAACATCAGCAGTCTGATACTACTTGGGCAGAAGTTGACAAGTCCTAACATGGCACTTGGCAGTAACTGAAATGCTTTTTGGATCGCCAAGTAGAGGCTGATTTCACTCTTACATGAAGCTCCAGGGCTGTGCTGAACAGCAAGTTCTTGCCAGACCATTGGACAGGTGCCCACTGTCTGCGGTCCTGTGTTCACAGATGACATTTCTCTGGCTACTCAGTTCAAAAACTGTTACATAAATGAGTTTTGATATTCACTCTTGGACAAAAGTAATGTTCCTAAGCCTCAAATCCTGAAAGACCAATCTAAGTCCTAAACCAGATGAAAGAACAGACTTTTACAGAACTGTCTTCATTAAGTTGTGCTAATGGGAAATTTTCTGTTGGGTCCTCTATCTGGTAGGGCTTTCATATCAATGACATCTGGAACATTCGGTCTAGAATATCGTGTGTCTAGTATCTATTGGATTACTGGAATGGCAACTGAATCCTTGGGCAGGGAGCAGGAGATTCTAAGTGTTTTAACTGAGTCAGTCTTTAAAATAACTATTATGTATATTCTTTAAAATATAAACATGTTTGCCACATGAAAACTGAGGTCAAAATAATGTTTAAAATTATTTATAAATTAGGTAAACACTGTTAGTGGCACTGCCATAAATTAAACAATGATTTTGAAATGATAAAATAGACCCTCAATAAGTCTCAGGTTTGTATAATCTGTATCATTTTTCATATATAGCTTTACTGAATAACCCTGGCTGAATTTCTCTTTTTTTGTTTTGTTTTGTTTTTAAGCAAAAACAAAACATTGTTAAGCAGCCAAATTTCTCTTTGAGTCAGTTCTTCAGCCTCCCAGTCCGCTTTGAGGGAATTATTTCGAGCTGCCCCATTTCTTAGGCCTCTTGCTGTATCTCCCTTCATCTGGATTTCCATTTGGTTTCCACAGTGACTTGTTTGCTCATTAGAGCACAACAAAATTTAACAACTAAATCAGGCATATTAGCATTCTTATGACTAAAGCTTCCTGTATTTAAATAGATGGTATTATCAGTAAAATTGAAATAAATTTTAAAATGCCGAGACCGTGAACAATGCCATCCATTACAATTCAAAGCTGTTCTTCTGGAAATATAATTTGATGTCATAGGCTGATTTTAAAAAACTGGATAGGGCAAACAAGGTAGACTATGTTATCACATAACCGCAATTTCCTTGAAATTGAGAGCTTCCTTTGGGCACAAGTGGGAGTCTGTAGGAGTCTGTGGTACTGTGTAAAGATAGCATAGGCTTCAGAGTTAAACAGGCTTAATTCCAATCCCAGTGTTGATATTTTCTAACTTTGAAACCCTGGGCAGGTTACTCAGCCTATCTGACCCTCTATTTCCTTATCTGCAAAACAGGGATTTGGCCTGATAAAACCTAGTTCAAGTTGCTTTTGAGATCACAGGTAAGGTGTTCAGGGCCGAGTACTGTAAACTTTCTAACACAGATCAACTAATACTAGGTTAACATTTTTCTTTTTCAAAACCAAGACCAATGGATTATTTTCACAACTCTATATACATCATACTTTCTTCACACTAAAAAATTGCCATCTCTGGGAGAAATTATATCCCCAAATGATTAAAACATTCATATCAAACATGCAACTTTTGTGAGGCTCATAGAAATAAAGACCATGAATTTAGAAATTCAAAGCACCACAAAGAATAGGCAGCTGTCATGAGGTGAGTGGCTAAGAGCCCAGTGTCTGGAACCACGTCGCTTCACATTCCTACTCTGCCACCCTCTATCTGTGTGATGCTGGGAAAGGTATGCCTCCTTTCTGTTCCTTGGTTTCCCTATCTGTGAAATGTGGCTACTAAGAGAGTGTCCACCTCACAGAGTTGTAATGAGAATTAAACAACATTGCCTATTACGTAGGAAGTGCTCAATGTTACCTTTTATTATTATTAAAGCAGCTTTGCCCAAAAGTCACATTGCACATATTTCCAGATTCAAATCATTCATAGTCATGCTTTATGATTCTCCCTGTTCATCCCTCTCTACACTAAAAGAAAATAAGTGGTCATCTTTGATAAGGGAGCCAAATTGAAGAATTTCTTAGAGAGCATTAACTGCCTGATTGCTATTCTCCATGGTGCAGACCTGTCCTGAGCCTACCCCTAACCCTGCTGCAGGGGTCCTATCACAGGCTCCCTCTTTACTACTGGGCAGTTGACAAGCCTGGCCTACTCAGGGAGTAAAGAAAGGCTGTGGCCACTAACCCATACCTGGACCAGCCAGGGTGCTATCATCTGCCCTGCCCAACATTCCGCAGCAGTAGTAAAGCAAGCGTTATCGGCACAGAGCAGACTCTCTATTAAGTTGGGATGAATGACATGAACGTGGCAAGTGATAAAGCTGGGAGCTTTGATCTCCATAAAGGTCAGAATTCAGTAACTGGCTGCCACTATGCTTTTCCTAAATTTGCCTTCCTAAGTGATGGCCCTACCTCAGGATCCACTTGAATTCTGACCGAATGCCTATATTGTGCCTGGCCCCGAGCATGTGGCAGTGGGAAATCAGATACTATTCCTGTTCTCTGGAGCTTACTCTGTAATATAACAAGGCCCCCTGGAAGGGAGAGGCAGGGTTTGGAGTCTGGAAATATGAGTAATGCTAACACTGGGAAAAATTCATTCCCTCCCTCCCTCCCTTGGGTTGCAATGACCAGAGTCTTCATACATTTTAAATGAACTCTGCTGACATCTACAAAACAGTTAAGAATCTATATTTGAATTCCCTCACATTGCTGTTGGGAACATGCATTGGTATGACTACTTTAGAAAAATGTTTGGCAACATCTTCTAAAGGTACAAATCCTCTATGACCCAGCAATTCCACTTTATATACCCAAGAGAAGTGAGTGTTTATGCCCACTAAAAGACAAATTGTTCACAGTAGCTTTACAAACGTTCACAGTAGTCCCAAATTTAAACTAACCCAAATGTCCATTAACAACAGAACATTGTGGGAGCTTCCAGGTTGGCAAACACAATGAGGTCTTGGAAGAGTGACACACCCAAGGGGGGCACGGAAGCTCTACATGCCCTCCCGGCCCGGCCCCTCATGTATTGCCCTATACCTCTCTTCCGTCTGGCTGTTCCTCAATTGTATCCTTTATAATAAACTGCTAAATGGTATTAAAGAAAAATTAAATGAGCAGAGAGCTATACCCTGGCCTGCCAATACTGACACACAAGAGAATAAGAGCTATGCAAAGCAATATGAACCAATCCAAAAAGCATACCCTCAGCACAAACACAACGTTGCAGATTGAAGCTCAGTGCACATACAATCATGCAGGAAGCACTGGAGACCATCTTAGGACAATGGGGCAAACAGTCTGAAGATGGGTGCCAACATGCTCAGGATGGAGGAAAAAATGGGCAGGGGTGTCACTTGCTGCCATCTCTGAGCGCTACCAACCCAGATGTGAACCTGCCTCAATGCTCTGGCTATAAGGAAGAATTAATGTCTCCATTTTCTGAAAAAAAAAAAAAGAGAGAGAGAAAATATAGAATATTGTGGAATAGCCATACGATGAAATAATAAACAGAAATGAAAAAGAATGAATGACTGATTCATGCAACAGCATGCAACAACATGGATGAATTTCAACATGAAAGAGGACCACTGTATAATTCCATTTATATGAAGTTCAAAGACAGGTTGCACTAATGTGTGGTGAGAGCAATCAGAATGGCATTCCAAGGGGAGTATGGACTGAAGAAGTCATGAGAGAACCATCCAATATACTAGAAATGCTCTATATCTTCCTCTGGAGGTGGTTTTGTGTATCCATATAGATATAAAAAATAATCGCAGTTACATTTAAGATGTGTGTACTTTACTATAATTATACCTTTTAGAAAATTTAAATAAGGGCCAGGTGCAGTGGTTCACACCTATAATCCCAGCACTTTGGGAGGCTGAGGCAGGCGGATCACCTGAGGTCATGAGTTCGAGACCAGCCTGGCCAACATGGAGAAATCCCGTCTTTACTAAAAATACAAAAATTAGCCGAGTATGGTGGTGAATGCCTGTAATCCCAGCTACTCGGGAGACTGAGGCAGAAGAATTGCTTGAACCTGGGAGGCAGAGGTTGCAGTGAGCCAAGATCACGTCATTGCACTCCAGCCTGGGCAATAAGAGTGAAACTCCATCTCAAAAAAAAAAAAGAAAAAAAAATTTAAATAATCTAAAAGCACCATATTTACTTTAAAACCTTTAGCGTTCTCCAGCCTTCAATCAGTCATTCACTCACTCATTCATTCATTTCAGTATTTACTCAAAACCTACCACTATGGTAAGCACTGCAAGCCCACCATGCATGGCTTTCATCATTAGGAAGTATGGATATTAGTGGAGAAAATCACTTCACTGATAGCATCATTCATTTGGCAATAAATCACAAACTACTTTCTGACACCTCATCTGTTCTTTTTTTTTTTTTTTGCAATTACTTGACATTTTATATGTTGCTTATATTTACAGCTGGTCTCAATTTAAAATGTAAATTCCTTGGCTGTTCCAAACTTTTCCATGCTGTTAAATGCCTAGTGCAGTGTCTTATACATAGCAGGCATGTGACAATTTCACATTTAACCTGTCACATCACAGTACTTTTCTTGGCCTCAAGTTTTCTGGCCAGTGTTCTTTTCTCTGGGTTTTCACTTTTCTCTGCGCCTGATGAAACCTGAAAATCACTTACTAGAATAATATATAGCTTATACTTACATATATCCTACAATGAGAGTATTAGATGTGGCTTTTGCTATTTTCAGTTTTTTTTTCATCCTATAATAGAGCTTAAGAGTATGGGAGAGGTGAAATGGGGAAAGTGAAGAGATAATAGATAGACTCATGTCATTGAAGAAAATGATAAACCTTGTTTTTTTGTTTTTTTGAGAAGGAGTTTCACTCTGCCACCCAGGCTGGAGTGCAGTGGCACGATCTCGGCTCATTGCAACCTCGGCCTCCCAGGTTTAAGCGATTCTTCTGCTTCAGCCTCCTGAGTAGCTGGGACTACACATGCACGCCACCATGCCTGGCTAATTTTTATATTTTTAGTAGAGACAGGGTTTCACCATGTTGGCTAGGCTGATCTCGAACTCCTGACCCCAGGTGACCCACCTGCCTCGGCCTTCCAAAGTGCTGGGATTATAGGCATGAGCTACCACGTCTGGCCTAAACCTTGTTTTAACAGTTTGCAGTGCATTGGCAAAAACCAAAACAGCCATGTATCTCTGGCTCTCCTCCCCATGCTGCTCAAGACCCCACTGACGCCATCTGTATCAACATGTCCAGAAAACACCCTTATGAATGACACAGAGACTGCCAGTCTTATCTATCTCCTAGTACTTTTTTTTAAGTGCAACTTTTCTAAGGGTCACTAATGAGGAAAAGATTTAAAAGTTCCAGCAAAAAGCTTGGACCCCACAATCAAATGTAGTTAACAATAGTAATAATTGAGCTCACAAATGGGGGCAAGTTGAAAGAACTTTGAATTGCTTTAGTTTCATAATTTTCTTTTCTGTGGTCTTGTTGCACATAGTGATTCTTGAAGCCACCTGTTATCACTGGAGTGAAGAGACTGTGAGGGGCGGTGCTCTGAGGTCTCAATTTTGCTCCGTGTGTTAAGGCTTTGTGTTCACGTTCCTGCTGACCTGCGGGATCCGAGCAACTGAGTACCATCTGCTCCCTCACAAGACCCATGCCCACCTTACAGACGGAGCAAGCTGATCAACCACAAGCCCCGTGGCTTCCGCGGTAGAGCATGCTGACATAACAGAATTGGCTTCTGTTTGGTTCTCTCACTGTTCAAAGGGAGAATCCCAAATGCCACAGGATTTCACTTTCCGTCCTCTTCTAAGACACCAGCTCACTGTAAATTTTAAGGTATCATCCTGGGTGCAATCACTGTAAGTCATACTCTAAGTTGTAATAGGTCAATAAACAGCTGAACGGTTAGTGTTATCCTACAAAATTCAGAAACATACATATATAGGGCTCCAATAGTTCACGGGGCTCACTGTGGTCTTCTTGGGATTGAGACCAGAATCCCCAACAGGCCCTGTGAATCTCGTTGTGATCTGCCCCTGCTTCCTTCCTTGCCTCATCTCACACCATGTTACTCGTCCTCTTAATTCCTAAAGCACATTCTGTTTCCTTTGCCCGAAAAACACTTCTTTCCCTTTCCTTTCCATCTAGTTAATCCCAATTCAGCCTAACCATCAGTTCCCTGGGGAAGTATTCTCTGCTCCTGCAGACTGGGCCGGATCTCTCTGCTTTGCAGCCTCGTAGCACCTGCATTTTTGTTTTAGCATTTATCACAGTTTGCAATTAGAGATTTCTGTGATTTTTTTCAGGCATATGTTTTACCCACTAGTCTGCAAGTTTCTCAAAGCTACATGATGCTCAGTAAATATGTATAGAACAAAGTGGGGGAGGAAGGAAAAAAGGAAGGAAAGAAAAAAGGTAGAGGAGGAAAGGGGAAGGAGAGAGAAAGAAAATAAAAAACAAAGTTTACAAAGGTAGTGCCTGCTTCAGTCTTGTCAGATTTAGGCTAGTGACAGGGCCTAAATCCAACCCACATGAGACTCCCCACCAAAGGCCTGCCATGCTTCCAAGAGCTGGGACAAATCTTCCCACTGAAAGCCACCACAAAAAAGAACCAGTAACCTCCAATATGCTGAGGGACAATTACTCAATCCTGGAACTGAAACTTGGAAAACAGCATGAATAAATTAAAGTATCCAGCCGGCACGTTGGCCCGCACCTGTGATCCTAACACTTTGGGAGGCTAAGGTAGGAGGATCACTTGGGGCTCAGGAGTTTGAGACCAGCCTGGGCAATATAGGGAGATCCTGTCTCTCCAAAAAATAAAAATAAATTAGCCAGGCCTGGTAGCATGCACCTGTGGTTCCAGCTACCTAGGAACTTAAGGTGGGAGGATCACTTGAGCCCAGAAAGTTGAGGCTGCAGTGAGCCATGACTGCACCACTATACCCCAGCCTGGGTGACAGAGCAAGATACTATCTCAAAAAAAAAAAAAAAAAAAAAAAAAAATCTCGTCTGGGCCAGGGGAAGTAACTTATGCCTATAATCCTAGCACGTTGGGAGGCCAAGGCAGGAGGACTGCTTGAGACCAGGAGTTAAAGACCAGCCTGCACAAAATAGCAACATAGCAAGACCTCATCTCTAAAAAAAGTTAAAGAAAATCAATCAGCCAGTACTAGCTACTCAGGAGGCTGAGGCAGGAGAATTGCTTGAGCCCAGGAGTTGGAGGCTGCAGAGGGCTATGATCACACCATTGCACTCTAGCCTGGGCAAAAGTGCAAGACTCTGTCTCTAAAGAAAAAAAAAAAAAAAAGTATCCTGGTATCCTATGCAAACTTTTTGGGTGGTGTTTAGTCATTTTATGGAAACACACATGAATTTTTAATAAGAACAATTAGTACAAAACCCTAAAAAAGTAAAATATTTAAAAAGTCACTGTGCCCTACTGACAATACTCTTGAGTTTTCATATTCCCTTTGAGGTCTACACAAACGATTCCCAATGTAAGGGCTAGGGACCCACTGGAGAATATGCAATTGTAAGAGGCCTGAAAATACACACACAGAGAAGTATTGCCTGCAGACTGAATACATTAAAACCCAATTATTACCATGTTGAAGACCAGGAAATTTTGTATGTTGAAAAAGGTCCTCATTCTCCAAATAGTTCAAAGCTACGCAATTTAGAAATCAGTTATAATTGGTCCTGTTTCCCAGCACAAATGTTAGAGGTCCTCTTGTGAAATGGGCCCTTATCACTCTGTCTGAGTCAAAATTGTTTTCAACCTCATTAGGGAACTCACGAGACATGCAAGGTGCTGCAGTGCCTAATCTAGTGCTTAGAGGAATATAGTCAATTTTCAGGAGTTAACATTTCTGAATTGCTATAGGGTCTTTAAAGGAAATGATGCCATAAAAACCCATAGTGTTAGTGTGATAATGATCAGTTTAGACATTTATATGAGAGAATGATGCTTCAAATCAAGTAATTTCAAGGGACTTAATTTACTTTTTTTCATGTTTTATGGGTTTTACTTTTTCCTGGTTAGATAATTTTCAGAACTGAGTGATATAACTGAAAGATATTACTGGACAAAGCAATTGACATTCACCAAGGAAGGTAAGGTAGTGTCCCATATCACAGCCCTGTTGTGGGTGACAAGGAAGGGAGGCTCTGCCACCAGACAGCTCCCTGAGCTTTGTGTTAACATGCCAGTCCCCTCTGTTGTAAATGTGGGCTATAAGTGACTAAAAGCACTGGCCAAACAGCAGAAAGAAGAAGCTTCAGGGATCCTGAGGCAGTTTTAAATTCATCATCATCATTTTAGAAAATACTGAGAATTTTCTGTTTCACGTGTGTACACACACACACACACACAAACATGTGTACACAGTTGAGTGTCTCTGCCGGTCCTCAGACACGAGGTATGAGAGATGACGTTTTGCAGGCAGGAGCCTGCCATGTCCCCAAGCACATGTTCACAGTCACAGAGAGAAGAGAGTGATTACCAAGCATCCCAATACAGCAGAAAACCACACTTACCAGGAGTTAGATGTCTGGGTTTCTAGTCATGGTTCTGCTGCCTTGATGTGTGTCACTTTGTACAAGTGATTTACCATCTCTGGGGCTTGAACCCTTTATAAACCAGGGATGCTAGGCTGCTAGAGGATTGCAAAGCTTCTTCCAGCTCTGACAGTCTATTCTTTTTTGTAAGACTGAGTTTCGCTTTTGTTGCCCAGGCTTAGGTGCAATTGCGCAATCTCAGCTCACTGCAACCTCTGCCTTCCGGGTTCAGGCGATGGTCCCATCTCAGTCCCCCAAGTAGCTGGGATTACAGGCATGTGCCACCATGCCTGGCTAATTTTGTATTTTTAGCAGAGATGGGGTTTCACCATGTCGACAGGCTAGTCTTGAACTCCTGACCTCAGGTGATCTGCCCACCTCGGCCACCCAAAGAGCTAGGATTACAGACGTGAGCCACTGCGCCTGGCCTTGACAGACTATTCTGTATGTGCTTTTGTCCAAGATCATGCTAACATCCTGTTTCTGGAGAAAATTATTATGGAACTAATTCTCATTTCAGAACAGATAAGATTCAGCATATTTTTAAAAAGCTTTTTTTAAAAAATCTAATTTTTCCACCCATTTCCATGATAAATTTGAAACTACACTATAGAAAGACTTGAGTCTAGAATTTCTAACAAGACAAGAATTAATGAAGTATCAGAAGAGTCTGTTGAGTATTATACGGAATTTGGATGCACTTTTTCCAACTCTAAATTTCAACTGTATTTGATTCCTCATCTCCATCCCATATTTCCCCAAATTATTAATTCTTAGAAACAGTTTAAAGTGAAGATCTATATATATAAATGTCTCCTAATTTTTTCATTGAACACTGGTCACAAGGATGATAAACATAGTTGCCTGTGCCCTAACATTGTACCTTTAAACAGTGATTTAGAAACTCAAGCATTCAGATTTCTTTCTTCCACCATTAAGCCACTGGATCCCACATCCCTAAAGAGGGAGACTATTAGCTACTTCCTGTTGAAATATCAAAAGGAACTCTGCTCTTGCCACACTGCATTTCAGTGATATCTATTTCAAAATATTAATATTTTTCTTTTTAAAAATGAATATTAAGCTTAAATAAACACAATGACACTTCTGGTGTCATTTATTTTGATCATAAAATCCTTGCCTTGGAGACAGATTCTGAATAATAAGAATGAAGTGGAGCTTGGCTAACATTTTGTTACTACCCTAAAATACCGGTAAATTTGCATTTTCGCCCATCAAAAACAATTCTCTTTTGCAATATACATTACGGAAAATTTAATACTCAAACAATTATTTAACATGTTAATCTGTTAAATATTTAACAGAGTTACTTCATTATTGTAGACATTCAATTTGAAAACTGACATACTTTTGAGACTGGCATTTTAAACCTGTATGGGCAGAATTTTTTTAGCAAAGCAAAAAAATCTACCTCTACACTTTATCCTAAATTTTCCTGTAAAGTAAGTAAAATAATTCAGGTCTTCATCTCAAATTACAACATACTTACTTAAAATGTTTTGCCTTAGATATCGACTCTGTGCATGAACACATATATCCCTACCCTTCTTAAGACAAAATACTAGCCAAAATGCCTTACGCATTGCCTCTCATTAAATAATAATAACAGCAACATTAAAGTTTAGGATCAGTAGGAGAAATCTGACAAACATGGTGATATAGCTCTTACTTGACTATAAAGGAAAACCAGAACCACTGTGGGCATGAGGGGTTGGTACCCAGCTAATCTTGTTTTGTATTCATACACTGAATATCTCACATCTAGAGATAAAATCCCTTTTCCAAGAAAATGTTCAAAGTAAGAAAACAGTTGAAGAAAGGTCAACCAAAGTTGAAATTCGTTCAATACAAAATTATCCATTTGAACTTCTACAGTCTGTTTTCTGATCTCTTCACTTCACATAAGACACTTTGCATCAAGGCCTCCAGCCATTTCTTTACTGCAGAAGCCAGTAACTAACAATATTTGTGTTTCACCTTTCTGAGTCCCTTCTTTACTCAGACAGACTCAAATGTAGCTTTTCTGAAACGGAAAAGGAGTAGACAGAAAAACAGACTATATAATATTTTAAGATCCTTTTGCAGTTCTTTTTTCTATAATTTGAAAATTAGATCCTTAGTTCCTTCTATATTATCTTTTACAGTCTTTGATCAGTTACCCCATACTTTTCTAACTAATCATCATTTTTTAGTTAGTTCTCTTATGTGTTTCTTGCTTTTTTCTTTTCAATTATAATGTTTCTGAAGAGTAACATGAGTAATTCTTAGGTATACAGGGTGATGTTTTACAAATGTATACAACTACGTGACTACCACCCAAATCCAAAGTATAGAAATTAACGTCCAAATCAAGAATTCCTCCAAGAACCACCATTTTGATTTCTAACACCAGTGATTCCTTTCTTCCAGTTTTAAACTTTATATAGATAAGCATCAGGGGTTTTTTTGTGTGTGTTGTTGTTTTGTTTTGTTTTCAGATGGAGTTTCACTCTGTCGCCCAGGCTGGAGTGCAGTGGTGCCATCTTGGCTCACTGCAACCTCCACCTCCCGGGTTCAAGCGATTCTTCTGCCTCAGCCTCCCGAGTAGCTGGGATTACAGGCACCCGCCATCACACCCGGATACTTTTTGTATTTTTAATAGAGATGGAGTTTCGCCATGTTGGCCAGGCTGGTCTCGAACTCCTGAACTCAGGTGATCTGCCCGCCTCAACCTCCCAAGGTGCTAGGATTACAGGTGTGAGCCACCGCATCCGGCCTAAGCATCAGTTTTTAACCTGAAATTTCCTAACATCCATCTACAGCAGGATGAAGAAGTATAGTGGTTTCATTGAGATCTAGGATTTTTGGCATGCCAGAAAAGAAGTAACGATACATATTAGTGAGTTTAAGTTTTTTAAAAATCCCTTGTTATTTCCAATCTGAATTAGAAATATCAGCATGAGCTCAAGAAATAGTTTACTTAAAGGTAAAATTTCCTAACTTTATCCTCTGAAAAGGCATAGAAATAATGACTAATAAAGTAGTAATCACCACCCCTTGTGCCCATATTATATCTGGAAATACCATTTCCATCTTAGAGCTCCTTAGAGAGATAACCAATCCCAGGTCTGGAGACAAAAAAAATAGAATGAGCCTGGAACATCTTGTCTACTAGGACCACATTATAAATTAGTAGAAAGACAGAGAAGATAGACACATACATACACATACACATATACATATACATACATATACAGCTTGGAGGCAAATTGGAAGGGCTCTCCTAGCCAAAAATGGGATAATTAGATAATCAAAAAGAATAATGACTACAATTGAATTGAAACATATCAAATGTGTTTAAGTCCATATGGTTATGATGATCTTCTAAAAAAACAATTCATTGTTCACCTTTGGAGGTCAGCTAACCAACCCCTCGTGAAACTGGTGAATAAAGAAAATAATAAAGAATTTATCCTGCTTTTCTATGACACATCATTAGCAGCAGGTAGCTGAGGCCTTAATGTGGAGCAGTTATTTTTACAGAATCATTCCAATTAATGAAGAAGAATATTAGAATTAGAAGATTACCATTTTGCATCCCCTAATGAATGAAAGGAGTCTCGGCAAATATCATCCATCACTGCTATGGTAATTGCCAAAGCCAGTCACATCCTCTCCAAGTTTCACATAGGGAAAGAGATCACCCAGTATAGACTCAAACTTAAGTGGCAAAGGGAGTAAAGCCAAAGTTAATTTTACCATTTGGACTTTCTTCTCTCCAATGAGTTACAGAAATTATGAGTAACTCAGCAATGTCAGCCTGCAAACTTTCTTTGGAATAGAAACTGCTGCCTGTCAAGCCAGAGGCAGTTATAAATTAGTTCATCCCTGGGTTCACTGCTCTACTTAGGAGTATTTCCTATGTAAACTCTTCATATTTCTTCCCTAAAAGCTAAAAGTAAGGGTAATTCTGACTCTTTTGGTGGGGTGGGGGTTCTGTGTGCTCTTCCTCCAACCTAAAATAGAGATAATTAAGTTAAAGAATTCAAAGAAAATTCCCTAAAGAAGAAAAACACATTTGGATCCAATTCGACTGTTGAGTCCTGATTTCTTTTAAATGAAATGAAACGCAAGCTCTGGGTACAGTAATTTAACCACTATTTTGATCATTTCTCTTCCACTTAATTAGCAAAACTGAACCATTAAGTAATCTCATTAAAAATGAAGAGACAAGTAAATGGCTTTCTGGATTTTATGATTATCAGCACTTGACCTTAAAAAGTCAGCACAATCTCAAACAGAATTTGATCAAAAGACCTCGAAAGACGTATATGCTTTCTGTCACTCATTTTCCAGAAAAGTAAAATAACAAAAACATATATGCAGGTACACTTGGGGAAAATAGGGGGCAGGAAGGGTGGAGAAGCATCTGTTATATTAGCAAATGACTCAGCTAGCTACAGGCAAATTACTTCATGGTGTGGCATCTCCTCCATCAACAACCTTCAGAAGAGAATCAGCTCTGTCACTGGAGAGAATGATGGATCCCTGATCAAGAAAACTGTTCATCTCTCTATGTGAGCTCAAGCAATAAAGAGAGGAAGCCAGAGCTTGCGTTTTCTCAGAGTATCATTCAGAGAATTATCTTTCTGTAACTATGAGTTCAGGCTATAGCTCCAGACTCAACAAATAGCATTATATTCTGGATTAAAAAAAAAAAAAATAACAGAGCTTTACAGACTTGAACCTGAATAAAAGAAGCCACACACAAAAGAACACATATAGAGAGATTTGATTCATAAGAAGTTCAAGAACAAGCAAAAGCAGTCTCCAGCGAAAAAAAAAAAAAAACAAAACAGCCCTGGTCTGGGCAGGGTGGGGAGTTGACAGCAAAAGGACATACAGGAATTTTTTGGAGAGACAGAACTATCATGACAGGTGTATGAGTTACATAAGTATATCCATTTGTCAAGACTGTATAACTAAGATTAGTGCTTTCAGTATAGGTAAACTTTAAAAAATCACCATCATTACCATCACGTGAGGCTGAGAGTTGGTGGATGTATAGATGATATAAGAATGGCTGGATATCAATAATTATTGTGGCTGAGTCATGGGTATACAGTATTCTGTTTAATCTATACATGTTTGAAATTTTCCATGATAAAAAGTCTTTTTAAAAACTAGAGCTTGGCCAAGCGCAGTGGCTCATGTCTGTAATCTCAGCACTTTGGGAGGCCGAGGTGGGCCGATCACTTGAGACCAGGAGTTTGAGACCAGCCAACACGGCAAAACTCTTTCTCTACTAAACACAGAAAAATTAGCTAGGCATGGTGGCACGCGCCTGTACTCCCAGCTGAGGACTTTTCTGAGGGTGGCTGAGGCAGGAGAAGTGCTTGAACTGGGGAGGCGGAGGCTATGGTGAGCCAAGATCACGCCATTGCACTCCAGCCTGGGTGACTGAGTGAGAATCCATCTCAAAAAAAAAAAAAAAAAAAAAAGATTTCCTTTTAATTAGAGCTTTAAGCTGGTGCAGTGGTTCACACCTGTAATCCCAGCACTTTAGAAGGCTTCGGTGGGAGGATCGCTTGAACCCAGGAGTTTCAGACCAGCCTGGGCAACATAGGTAGACCCTGTTTCTACAAATAATTTTTGAAAATCATCTGGGCATAGTGGCACACACCTGTGATCCCAGCTACTCATGAGGCTGAGGCAGGAGGATCACTTGAGCCCAGGAGGTCAAGCCTGCAGTGATTGTGCCACTGCACTCCAGTTTGGGCAACAGAGCAAGATCCGGTCTCAAAAAAAAAAAAAAAAAGGAATTAAAAAAAAAATACAACTAGAACTTTAGTTCCCTCTCCACCGTTTAATCGCTACTGATTCCCTGGGAAAGTCACAACCTTTCTGAACCTCAGTTTATTCATCTACGAACTAGAGATAATGATTCCTGCACACCTCATTCAAAATAATCTTAGGTTGTTGCTAAGTAACAAATAAGGAAATTGATATAAAAGTAATTTCTAAACTGTGAAGCAATATATAAATACAGGAAATTCATAGTAACGAGGATTTGTAATTACTTATAGGCCACATCACTTGTTGAAGAAATCATTAATATATTTCCTTACGATAGAAAAAGTTTATTCACTTTTTAATATTTCCTGCCTAAAAAAAAGTAATAGAAATAATATGACAGGTGTATGTATAATAAAAATGTTATTTATATTTGGTTACAAAGTATACTATATGATTCATTTTGCATGATTTCCCAAAAATGCAAAAATTGAGGCCTTTAGAAAATCTGTATCCTTGAACATACACAAACTTGATGGTCAAGAGAGGATGCCTAAAAGCATATTCTAGAAGGAAGTTTAATATTTTAAATGATCTAGATAATTCACATGTTTATAATTGAGAATCAATGATTATAAAACTCACTGAAGCTTGACCATCCAAAATAATGTTCATGAGTTTATACAGAATTACACTGGGGGCAATAGACATTAAATTCTTAATGAGACTCGATAGTACTTAGAAATTGGAAAGCTAGATACTTGGCCTTCCAATGCTAAGACACACATATATTCAACTTAAGAAAGTCCAGCTGAAAGTAGATATGTGGACCATTTTTTAATTTTTTTTTTTTTTTTTAGCTTGTCTGTTAGGCTTAGTCAGGTGACACTATCCACAATATACAAGTCATATTGAGAGAGAGTTGCAGGTGTAATTCTGCTGTAATGTTCTGGTCTAATCCCCAGGAGTCAGGGGAAAAGACAAACTAGGTTGGCCTGGTGTGCTGTAGCTGGCTCAAATTTCAAAGTGAGTTGGGCATGCCAGAATGCTGTTTTAAATAAGCATATTCTGGTTCAAAAACATACTTATAAGAAAATCACTTAGATAAAGTATTTTGCATTAATTTTATCTTCAAAAAATAAATGAAGTGCCTACTTGCTGTGCTCCAGAACTTCTTAAGATCTGGCTTTTGGGAACACATGTCATTCATTTCAGCTCTGCCATGAAATGACCTGGTAAACTCCTCAGCCTGCCTCAGACGCAGCATTCATTCTTTTCCACATGACTTCCTTGAGAAGCACTGGCTAAACCTACCAACTGCTGGGTTTTAGGAGCTGCCTGAGGAAGACCATCTGAGCTGCTATTTATGAAATTACTAAACAAAAGCATGCTTGAAACTGACTACTTGTTGTGCCTTTGTTATGGTGGAGGATACTACACAACGCCACAGCAAAAGGGCTGGCCCCTTTGAGATAAATCAAGGCTTCAAGCTAAAACTCCCACTCCAGCAATATCACCCTGTTAGTGAAATCTTCACATCTAATTCCACAAAATACCAAAGCTATGTCCTAAGTTATATTCCTCCTTACAGTCTAACATGTCCTGTCCACGGAAAGGGTCTTTTTGCTAAGGGACTGTGCTGCTTTCTCTAAACACCAACTTGTTTTTTTTTTTCTAATTCATCACAGAACTGCACAGCTTTTCTGCCATCAAAGAAGAAAGCTTCCCTATCAGCCCAGGAAACCACATGCTTGATCATCCATGTGGTCCAGCAGGTCAAGAGAGGAGATACCCAAGAGGAGCTGAGCTTCTCAACTGTTTGCCCCTGACTTCGATTTTCCACCCCCATCCCCCACCCCTGCCCTGGCCCCAGCACAGAAATCAGTCTTCAAGGTCAAACCACAGATTCTGTGAATACTAAAGCTTGAATGGATTCCAAAGATTCTGGACCAAATGTTTTCTTCCAAGGCCATTTTAAACTCCAAAGTCCTAACATTCAGAAAAAAACAGCGAAAGCTGGGAAAGCAGAGAAACTGAATGAGAACAGTGAGCTGGAAAGGAAGCTCTCCAGGATTTGGAATTGAATCATTCTGTCATTCTCCTCCCCTAAATCAGTTTATTTTACCTAGTTTGTTCCCAACATTCCTCTAAACCCAGGTTCCGATACCCCACAGCGATATGAAGGAAGTCAAGGTGAGAGATTAGGGATTGGTCTGTAAGAATTGAAGACCAGCTCTGCAGTACCCAACCGCTGAATCAATGGAGCAAAACCCTTAGAGAGTCTCAGCCAGTGGAAGACAACGGTATTGATACCAGAGAACTACCTGATATGGTTTGACTGTGTCCCCACCCAAATCTTATCTTGAATTGTAACTCCCATAATCCCCATGTGTCATGGGAGAGACCCAGTGGGAGGTAACTGAATCACTGGGAAGCGTTTTCCCCATGCTGTTCTCGTGATAGTGAATGAGTCTCACGAGAACTGATGGTTTTATAAAAGGCAGTTCCACTGCACATGCTCTGTTTTTGTTTTTGTTTGTTTTTTGTCTTTTGTTTTCTGTTTTTTGTTTTTGAGATGGAGTCTCACCCTGTTGCGTGGTCAGGCTGGAGCGCATTGGCACGATCTCAGTTTGATGCAACTTCCGCCTCCCAGGTTCAAGCGATTTTCCTGCCTCAGCCTCCTGAGTAGCTGGGACTACAGGCACGCGCTACCATGCCCAGCTAATTTTTGTAATTTTAGTAGAGATGGGGTTTTGCCATGTTGGCCTGGCTGGTCTTGAACTCCTGACTTCAGGTGATCTGCCCACCTTGGCCTCCCAAAGCACTAGGATTACAGGCATGAGCCACTGCGCCTAGACTGCACATCCTCTCTTGCCTGCCACCATGTAAGATGTGACTTTGCTGCTCGTTCACCTTCCGCCATAATTGTTAGGCCTCCCAGCCATGTGAAACTGTGAGTCCATTAAACCTCTGTCCTTTATAAATTACTCAGTCTTGGGTATGTATTTATTAGCATCATGAGAACAGACTAATACACTACGTCCTTGAGAATTTCTGTTTCAGAAAGCACCAGTGAGTGAGCAGTATAAAACAACAGGCTCCAAAGCTTCTCACAGTCACTTCGGGGCACTGTTTAAAAATACCACTACCTACTCTCTGGCATTTTAAGTAAGTTCTCCAGCTGGGTGCTAGGATTCGGAAACTAGTACATTCTACTAGCCACCACTAGCATGCCTTTCTCAATTTTCATCTTGTGTGCCCCCAGAAGGGGTGCCAAACAAAATACAGGACATCTAGTTAAATTTGGATGTCAAATAAATAAGGAGTCATTTTTTAGTATACATTTCAAACATTGCAATACTAAATAATTCCTTTTCTGACATTCAAATTTAACCTGGTGTCTGTCTTAGTCTGCTTTCTGTTGCTTATAACAGAATATCTGAAACTGGATAATTTATAAGGAAAAGGAATTTATTTCTTTTCTTTTTTTTTTTTTGAGACAGAATCTCAGACTGTGCCCCAGGCTGGAGTGCAATGCCGGGATCTCAGCTCACTGCAACCTCTGCCTCTCAGGTTCAAGTGATTCTCCTGCCTCAGCCTCCCGAGTATCTGGGATTACAGGTGCCTGCCACCACACCTGGCTAATTTTTTGTATTTTTAGTAGAGACGGCATTTCACTATGTTGGCCAGGCTGGTCTCGAACTGCTGACCTCGTGATCTGTCCACCTCAGCCTCCCACAGTGTTGGGATTACAGGCATGAGCCACCATACCTGGTCAAAGGAATTTATTTCTTACAGTTACAGAGACTGAGAAGTCCAGGTCAAGAGGCTGCATCTGGTGAGGGCCTTCTCACTGGTGGGGACTCTCTGCAGAGTCCTGAGGTGGCGCAGAACATCACACGGCAAGGGAGCTGCATGTGCTTCCTCAGGTCTCTCTTCTTTATAAAGCCACCAGTCCTATTCCCATGATAACCCATTAATCCATTAACCCACTCAGGAGGGCAGAGCCCTCATGACTCAATCACCTCTCCATACTGCCACATTGGGGATTAAATTTCAACATGAGTTTTAGAGGGGTCAAACATTCAATCCCTAGCAGTGTCCAGTATTTTATTTGCAAAATTGGGCAACTCAAACTCCCAACTCCACTACAATGATAGGTAAAATCAACAGGCACATAAAAAAGCATACTGTTATATTCACTTGTGACTTGCTGGCCCTGAGTTTATTCATTAAGAATATATTACATGTGGATACTACAGCAAAATATGAGAATGAGCATAATGATATTACCAGGATAAGAACCATTTCCCCAACTGTTAAATGGAACCAGTTGGACCAGATGTAAAATTCCATTAAATCACTGAATTATTAACAAGCCATTACCCATATCAAATTTAATAATCAATATTTAAAATTCTCATGTCTACTGGAAGAGGTTTCCTCACAGAAGATCAACTCAATTTATCCATTTCTTTTTTTATTTTTTTTTCTCTGAGACAGAGTTTCACTCTTGTTGCCCAGGCTAGAGTACAGTGGCACGATCTCGGCTCACCGCAACCTCCGCCTCCCAGGTTCAAGCGATTCTCCTGCGTCAGCGTCCCAAGTAGCTGCGATTACGGGCATGTGCCACCATGCCTGGCTAATTTTGTATTTTTAGTAGACATGGGGTTTCTCCATGTTGGTCAGGCTGGTCAAACTCCTGACCTCAGGTAATCTGCCTGCCTCAGCCTCCCAAAGTGCTGGGATTATAGGCGTGAGCCACCACGCCCGACCCTCAACTTACCCATTTCTATTTCTCCTTCAAAAGCAATTCCTGAAGCCTATTTCTCACAACAGTGATGACTTCTGCTCATAAACAGTGGTTTGAGGCTGGGTACGGTGGCTCACGCCTGTAATCCCAGCACTTTGGGAGCCGAGGTGGGTGATTGCCTGAGGTCAGGAGTTCGAGACCAGCCTGGCCAACATGGTGAAACCCTGTATCTACTAAACATACAAAAATTAGCCAGGTGTGGTGGCAGGCACCTGTAATCCCAGCTATTCAGGAGGCTGAGACAGGAGAATCGCTTGAACCTGGGAGGTGGAGGTTGCAGTGAGCCAAGATCATGCCATTGCACCCCAGCCTGGGTGACAGAGCAAAACTCCTTCTCAAAAATAAATAAATAAAATACAGTGGTTTGAATGTTCTCCTTTTATAGATTTTGTCTGGTCCACCCTGTGGGGAATGTCCAAGAGCTGCAGAGAAAACAGTAGTCCCTCATACCAACCACACCAGGGGCCATGACTACATGTAATGATCCCTAAGGTATTGCTTGCCAAAAGATCATACTATTTTAGTGGAAGATCCAAAATAATTCTAAAATGAGGTTGTACCATGAAGTTATTTCATCAAGCCAGGAAGGAAAGAACAGCAGACATCTAACTCATGCTGATTAAAGACAGTCTAGAAGTATTAGAATTAATTATAAGGATTTACATCTCTCTGCCTATCTAAATTTGGTTTCATCCTAGTGGCCTCAAGTAAGCTAATCTTGTTATCTGTGATGTAGATCAGCATCTTATACAATCACATGTGTTTAACAAAGACCACTGAGCTCCTCTGCAAAATCTGAGTTTGGACCCTGACCATAGGAGAAAGTCTCCTATTTTTTTGGTTTTACCCAATTCATCTTCCCTGCTTTGAATGTTTTGGTTTAGGCAATTATGCTAATCATGGCAGCAAAATATGGCCTGTGGGTCAAAACCAGCCCTCTGCTTATTTTATAATAAAAGTTTTATTGGAATACAGCATGCCCATTTATTTACATTTTGTCTACAGCTGCTTTTGCACTATAATGGCAGAATTGAGTAGTTGGCAACAGAAGCTATGGCCCATCAACCCTCAAACATTTATAACCTGGCCCTTTACAGAGAAAATTTGCCAATCCCTGCTGTTACTACAAAGATTAGTAACAGTACTAATATTAACATTAGTAACAATGTTAGTAACAGTATCAACATTAACATTAGTAATATTAATGTTAGTAACAATACTAACAATTACACCATTTTTAAGGAGGAGAAATGAAACGATAACATTCAACGTTTTATACCTTTTTGGCAACAATTTAAGAAAATGAATGGTGGTTTCCAACCCAAGGACTAGCAATCTACTACTCAGCCCATGCCGTCTCAAGTGCTCAGAGAGCATTTTTGGTGTAGTGGCTCATACGTCCAACTGTAGTTTTAAAAGACATCACTCTTCAGCCTCAGGTGTCCTTAAGAATCCAAAGAATAAACATACAAGCATGAAAATATGAGAAAGCATACTTCTTTCTGCTGGGAATCCAGCATTTCAAAAGGGAAAATCACACAATGACAAGCACATGCGCAGGATCGCTGCTGCCACCATCATTTGTAGTCTGATGAAAATGCAGTAGAGCAGCAAAAAGGAAATTGTCTCCATTTGGCGCCAGTGCCTATGAGGTAACTGTCACTGTTATAGGACTTTAGAATTTAAATCAACATAGTTCTTCTGTGGCTTCACTGCTTTAGGGAGGAAGAGTGCGTGATCAGAAAGAACAACTGCCTTCAAAACCAAAACTTCTGTGGGCCCTAAAAGATCCCCAACACAGGTGCCTTGGGGGAGAGATTAGATTGCCAGAATGACATATTATAGTTTCTGAGAGGCTCTTGGTGAATACCGCCTCCTCTACAGTAATCAAGCACGAAGGGCCCCTTGTCATGTTCTTTCTGCTCCCACGGAAAGCCCTTGCAAGCAATGGCACACTCACAGTTAATGAAATTTTATGCCACAGAAAATTAAACACTGATATTCCTCTAGTTGAGAGGAGCAGGAAGGAAGGAAAAAAAAAAAAAAGAACCATAGTAACCGTTGCTAAGTCTGACTTTTTAATACTGACAGAGTAGATGGCTTAGCGAATGAAAACTTTAAGAATTGGGTCTAATGCAAGGCTTCAGCCCTGATTAGGGATCACAGTGGGCTCTCTGACCAGCAGGAATCTGGCGCTTCCTACCCTCCTTTGATTCTTACTCCTCCAGTATGGATCCCCTTCTGCTCCCTGAGACCACACTCCCTTGTTAGGCTAAAGGTGGCTCCCATGCCTGAAGGCCTTAGGCTCCTACTGGACAAACACAGAGAATCATATACACACTCACTCTCCTGGACAGGAAAAAAAACATCCAGCTCATCTCACATCCAGGTGCAACCAGAAAAATATGTTTACACTTTCTTTTCTTTTCTTTTTTTTAATTCCAATATTTGATGAATGTCTACCATGGGCTTAGAGTTGAGGTTCAAGGGTGCATAAGATAAGACGCAGCACCAGCCTTCGGAGGGTGCTGACAGGCTAATGGTGGGGAGGTATGAGATCAGTAATGCCACCAATGAGTCTAACTAAGACTACAAGTTGGGTTCAGTGCCGTGAAGGTACAGAGCAGGAGTCTGCGAGAACATAAAGGGAAGTCCTCATTTACAGTGCGCGATCTGAGACGGCTTCTGCTTTGTGGAAGTGACATTTACAATGAGACCAGGAGGAGGAACAGAAGTTGTTCAGTTGGAGAATGGAGCCCAGGAGTGTTTCAGGCAGGAGGAACAGCCAGTGCAGAAGCCCTGAGGAAGGGAAGTGGGGCCCTGTCAATCAAGAGAGGTAAAAGTAAGGCTGGGAAGGCAAGCAGCCGCCTTTGTCAGAGTGCTGATTTTTATTTCCTTCTACATACAATGGGAAGTCACTGGCAGGCTTAGGAAAGGGGAGTGAAAGATTAGAGCTGCAGTTTTAAAAGATGATTGTGTGAGGACTGGGCCTGAGGAGCAAGAACAGAAACTCAGGGCAGGAGTTTTGGGGCAGGAGATGCTGGCCTGGTCTGGGATAAAGAACAGTGAGATTATCAAAGATAGATTTGAAAGATAGAATCAGCAAAAACATTGGCAAATGAGAGAGAAGGAGGTACCAAAAATATCTCCTAATTATCTGGAGCTCCTAGGTAAATAGTGTACCATTTACTAAGATAAGAAATACTTAGGAAGATGCTACAGGATGAAGCATCGAGAATTCAGTCTTGGAAACCAAACGACATCAGCATAGCTGTTAAGAGGACAGTCAGATTTACTAACTTCTGTGTTAGCATCCGTGCGCCTCTGTTTCCATCATCTGTGAAGTGGGAACTATGGTAGAACCTATATGGTTGCTGTGATAAAATAAAGCAATACATGTAAAACACTGGGCATGATTCCTGGTATGCAGTTATCTCAGTAAAATATTAGCAGGTGTTGTTAGTGTTATTGTGTACTTGAAGTTTGAAATGTCTACAGGTGACCTTAGTAAAGATGTCTAGTAGGCAATTAGGTAACTTGTCTCAGAACTCTCTCCTGCTGGAAGTGGGAAGGATGGAAAATGTTCAGGATTTGGGTACGGTAATATGAGATTCCAAAAAAAACACTTCCAGTTAGGGATTTTATAATAGCAACTGGAGATTTACTTATAAATTGGCTCAAAAGTCAGTCTCTGGGTACCAACAGCATATCGATAACAACCAAGGTTGTAGAAAGTAGAAAGATTGATGCAGAAGTGAGCCTTAAAGCAGAAATACTGAGTGCATCAAGAAATGAGCCTACATATAGAGAGAGTATCTTAAACACAAAGCTGAAGCAAAGCAAACAGACAGAAAAAGGTTTCTGCACATTTTATTCTATTATTCCCTCTAAACAGAAAAAAAGAACAATCCTTAAGAGTCAGTAACTGCCTTACATATCAGAGATATATACAAAGTCACATTTGCAAGACTACTCACCGCACTACTATCATAGTGAATATCATAGTGAAAATCAACAATAGGAGATGGATTAGGTAAAGTGTGGCACCTCCACGTAAAGGAATAAATTTACAGCTACTAAACACCATGCCATACATAGATGATCTATTGGAAAAAGTTCCAATTTTCTTGGTATGGCAAAAAAGTAGGCCACAATCTAGCAGGTACAACATAATATTTTGCTTAAATATTAAATACAATAGAAGCTGGGCATGGTAACTCACACCTGTAATCCCAGCACTTTGGGAGGCTAAGGTGGGCGGAATGCTTGAGGCCAGGAGTTCAAGACCAGCCTGGCCAACATGGTGAAACCCAGTCTCTGCTAAAAAATACAAAAATTAGCCAGGTATGGTGGTGCACACCTATAATCCCAGTTACTCAGGAGGCTGAGGAAGGAGAATCACTTGAACCGGGAAGGTGGAAGTTGCAGTGAGCTGAGATGGCACGTCTGCACTCCAGCCTGGGCATCAGAGCAAGACTCTGTCTCAATAAATAAATAAATAAAATGAAAAATAAAAAATACAATAGGTAATAGGAAAACATGAGCAGGACAAATAATACCAGAAAATTAACAATAGTTAAATCTGGACAATGAGATTTCAGATTTTTTTTTTTCCTTGTCCTTTTTTGTTTTTCAAAATGGCAGCATTGAGTCATGTTACTTGTATAGACAGAAATGGAACAAACAGACAATTTTCATCTCTTCCTCTAAAACACCCAACACTGGCAATCCTCAAATCCCCAAACGAAAAGGTCAGGAGCAACACTGAGATGAAAGACTCAACAGAAACATCTCCATCCTCAGCCTCACAGCAAAAGGAACCAGACACTGTTGCATACATGAAGAACAATATTCCCTAGTCCTTCCTTAATAAAACAGATCCACGTTTTCCACCAGCGGCTGTCCTTTCCTAACCCCAAAACAACTAACATCAGGGTTACAAATTGGATTACATGTTTGTTTGTTTTTCATTGATTTCAACAATATGCATCAAGAAAAAAAAATCACAGGAAAAAACTGTCATTTCACTGTGAAAATCTAAAGCCATCTAAACTTTTAAGTTTGTAAATATTCATACCATCATATCCACAACCAAATCTGAAGCTTTATTTTTTAAAGAAATTATTCAACATTTTTAAAGTACCTTCACTTCCCTACAATACTTTAAAAATTTATCAGGGAAACTTACATTGTCCCTCCACTATGCCATAAGTAAACTTCATAAGATGGGACTAAACTTTCTCACAGATATACACAAAAGAACATGGTCTCCTTATATTCTGGTACTTAGTATCTGTGCCATCTTGGTCAAGCCATTTAGGTTTCTGACTTTTCGTTTTGTTATCTACAAGTAGGGAGAATATAACTTTCCTTGTAGGAGATTTCAGTTTGGAGGACAATGGCAACCACATGGATTCAAAACTCTTTACACATCCTTCCCAAAAGACCACATAATCAAGAAGAGGGCAAGGATCTTCAAAAGACCCAAGCTGTTCAGCATTCTTAGGGACAGAGAATACCACAAACTTCAAATTACCTATAAGTAGAGAAATAAACACTAATTTCTAACAGAGCCCCTGCTGCTGCTAAAATCCTGTGGGGTATAAGGAGCAGGGAAACTGTGAAAGGGAAACGGGGGCATAGAGAGGATTTGACAAAGCACAGACTAAATACTCCCTAAGGAAATTGCTGCACTCTGTGCCCCCATTTCAAACACAGGCCCAAGAGCTTGCAGTTCTCAGGACCAGCTATAAGCAGGGAAAGGCCCAAAGATGAGTCTGGAGGCTTTGGAGAGGTGCTGCTTCTGGAAGAGAAAAAGCTACAGAGGAGGGGTGCTGTTGTGGCAGTGAAGGAAGAGGGAGAAATGGAAAATACTGCACAGTGAAAGAGAAGCAAGACACGCCAGGCCCTCACCATCCACCAGCACTGTCCTGGGCCACCAGACATGAGAGCTCCTAAACCAAGAAGAGTACCCCTGACATGCCTAGGAATAGAAACACATCAGAACAAAACCAAACAGCTGCTGGAAACGCTCCCTGCCAAGAAACCATGAAGGAAAAAAGAAATTCTAACACAGCACTCCAAACTGAATTAAATATCCTCACACAAGCATTTTGGAGAATTAAGAAAAAACTACCTAGAATCAGAAATACAAAAATCAAGAACAGAAATGGGCAACACTACAAAACGAAGAAGTGCAACGAGAGTTGATTGAATACAACAAACAAAACAAAACAGACAGACAAAACCATGTCTTCTTCGGAGCTGAGCAGTAAGTTATAAGGTGCCCAAGAGAACATCAATTCGAGGTGAAATTTAATAAGGAACACAGAAGAAAACAACAGAAGCAGGAAATGGTTAAAAAGCTTAAGGCATTTGGGAAATGGTGAGAAGTTGAATACACAATAACATGGTGGGGGGAGGGGCAGGCTACAGGGAGATGAAGTTCCAAGGGAGGTTGGAACCAGATTCATTTATTCAACAACAATTTCGAGTCTACTGCATGCGAGGCACAGCTGCTAGTGACTGTGAAGGGAAGTGGCTCTGTCCCTGTAACGAAGGCAAGTGCAGAGTCAGGGGCCTTTAATCAGGACAGTGATAGAATCAAATTAATTGAGAGGAAGGTAACTCTAGAAGCAGAATGGAAGACTTTCTGGAATGGAGTGAGACCAAAAGGAAGGCTAAGTATGGGCCACAATAAATAATTCTGAGATAAATGCATCAAGCTTTCCTGATGACCTCATATGAAGAAGACACCAAGGTTTTTATTTTGGGAAACTGGAGAATGATTCCATTAATAGATGAAAAGGATTTCAGCTTTATTTTGGGCATGGTACAATATGATATAGCCAGACTGTAACCTCAGGAGAAAGGGGGAACTGAAGATTTGGCGAGTAGTCACCTTCTTGATGGTCCGGGTAGCCACTGGACATGGAGAGATGGCCCCTGGTAACTCAGTTCTCACACCAGGTCATAAAGCAACTCCGGAACTTCAATGCTGAAGGAGTCGGAGCGGAGGAAAGACACTAGAAGTCACAGAAGCAGAAAGAGTGCAGCCACAAGAGAAGGTGCCCAGAGCCACAGGAGGAGATGCTCAGGAAACGGTGGCTGGTCCATAGTCAGAGAGTGCATGGAGACCACAGAGAGCGAGGAGTGGAAAACGGGAACTCAGATATCCCTGGTGATCTTACTGATGCGGTTTCAGGTTGAGGAGTGAATGGCCTTCATAAAGGAGAAACAGCTAATACTCTCACGGTGAAAAAAAAGAAAGAAGACAGAGAATGGTGACATGAAAGAGAAGTGGGATCAAGGAAAAATCTGGGAGTGAAGAGACAGGTGAGAGCTGGTGGTAAGGTCAAGACTGGAGAAACACTGAAAAGAGGATGTAACTGATGGAGCGAGAGAGGAAAGGGCCAGGGACCAGATGGAGGCTACCAGGTCAGCTTGCAGGGTCTTTTCCAAAACTACGAGAGCAGGGAGTGCAGGGCCTGTGTGTAGAATACTCTTAGGCCACCATCCAGGGCACATAAACATCAGCCTTTCCCTTCCTCGAATTCCTATAGGATATACTATGGAATTCAGGGCTGGGGGCTTAGAGTCTAAGACATGGCTCTGCATGCCAGTTCTGCCACTTCCCAGCTGTACACCCTTGAACATGTCACGAGTCACCTGAACTTCAGTTTCCCCAGCAGTGAATGAGCTATAACAATGCCAGCCCCCCTCCTCCCCAAGCTGCTCCAAAGGCTTGTTGTGAGGAGCAGATGACATGGTATATTTGGATGTACCCTGAAGTCAACACGGCATAAATTATTGGATTGGTATCTAATTAGCCCACGTATACTTGTGTTTCCCACTACAGGTAGCATTTGTTCAATCTGTGGTGCATCCCACACCGGGTCTAACACAGTATTTTGTACTCAGATTGTTTAACACACACTGACTTGGAATAAGCACCAGCCTCCTCTTAATGAAGGGTGTGCAGCTGAATTCTTTCTATGTCCCATACCACTACACAGTGAAAACATCATACTTAAACCTGGGGTAGGTTTCCAGCAGGAATTTTTAGTAAGGCCCCTAGCAAACAACAGAATTCAACTGTACACACGTTGTCACAGCATTTTCAAATGAGCAGAAGTGGAATTATGAAAAGGTTGCCAATCATTGCCATAAGTCAATGATTTTTTAAAAAAATTAAGAACAGTAAGAAATCATGTTCCAAGAGCCTTTGGCCACTGGGTCTAGAGAAGGCATCTAGTGAAAATCAACGAGCACATCCAGGCTGAGTGAGGAGGCAGGCATTCCTCATACAGCTCTGATGTGGCAGAAACCCACTATCAATGAAAGACACACTTGAGTTCTGTCGAATCATTGAGTAAGAAGTTGCTGCAATATAATCCATCGTGTCATTTTACATTTGCATCCCTATTACCCCTGAAACGGAGCATATGCTGGAAAAGTACATTTTAATATGGTTGCTACAGCCCCACTTACCATTCAATCAAAATCTTTTTATTACGGAGATAATATAGCATCTGTAACTTAGCACATTGTTGGGGGAAAGTAACACATGTGGAGAAAATATTTTTCCCACTACCAAAGCAGGAAATTATTTTTGCTGCTCCATACAGTACAGTAGGGCTCGCTCATACATTTTAAACAACCTAGGTACGTTCTTTTTTCCATTTGAAGGAAGTCTCAGTAGTGATTTCAAATTAAATTGTTAACCAAGTGTCAGAAACCATGAAATAAGCATAAGCAGTAGTCTCACTCTGCATAGTAAATGCCAGGATATTCACAATCACATAAAACTATAAAAGCATATCTATCAAATGCCTTGCAATTGAGAAGGCTACCTACTATCTTTAACAACCAAGGAGGAAAAAAATCAAGAATATGATATTATTCCCTTTTTATAAAAAGACATTCAATTATTCATTCATGCAAATATATACTGAATCCCTAACATGTGCCAGACACAGTGCTAGGAACTGGGGATATGGTGTTAAACCAAAAGACTTGTCTTTGCTCTCATGGACTTAAGGTCTAATGGGAGAGATGGATTAAAGTATTAAATAAATAGCTAAGCATACAATTACAAATATTAAATGTGAGAAGAAGAAGAACATGGTATTAGGAGAAAAAATAAGAGAGGAGAACCTAAGTTATAATAGTTCTAGGGGAGGAGAAGTCTTCTCAGAGGAAGTGACAGTGAAGCAAGGAGGAGGGGACACTCCAGACAGAGGGAGCAGCATGTGCAAAGGCTCTGAGGTAAGAACGGGCTGGGCGTGCCAGGAATTTAAAACAGACCAGCGGCGTTTGAGCAGTGTGTAAGGCAAAGGAGGGCATGAAATGAGGTGGTGGTAGGTGTAGGCAGGAGACAGATAATTTGGAGCCAATAAAGAACTGTTTTTTTCCTCTAAGTACAATGGGAGATGGTGAAAGACTTTAAATGGAGCAGAAAAAAAATAGACTTGTGTTTTTAAAACAATGAATGGGCTGGGCATGGTGGCTCACGCCTGTAATTCCAACCTTTGGGAGGCTGAGGTGGGCAGATCACAAGGTCAGGAGTTCAAGACCAGCCTGGCCAAAACAGTGAAACCCCATCTCTACTAAAAATACAAAAATCAGCTGGGTGTGGTGGCAGGCACCTGTAATCATAGCTACTCAGGAGGCTGAGGCAAGAGAATCGCTTGAATCTGGGAGGTGGAGATTGCAGTGAGCCGAGATTGAGCCATTGCACTCCAGCCTGTGCGACAGAGCAAGACTCCAACTCAAAAAAAACAAACAAACAAAACCCAGAATGAATGGAGGAGAATGAGAAATGGGGAAGCCAGGGCAATAGAGTTGGGAGAAGGGGATGAGTTTGGAATATATTTTGGAGATGAATGGATAGGGCTAAGCCATATGGGCCAGGGGGAGTGCAGTGAAGGAGCAAGGCACCAAAGGTGACCCTGGGGTTTCTGACTGAAGCAACTGATTGAATGGAGTGGTCCCTACAACAACAGGAGCAAGAAGCACAGGCTTAGTTGGCAAGTAGGGGATCAAAAGATTGGTTTTGAACAAAAAACTAAAAAGTTAAAGATGCCTTTGAGACTTCCTCAAGTACATGGTAGGATTAAGTGAAACAGAAATGAAGCACAGGTGCCATTTCACTCTTGAGAACTAAAACTGTTCTACCTTCTTTGAAGGAGTCATTCCCAGCTTCCCACTAACCTCTGGATATCTTCCACTCTCACGTCAAGGAGCAGGGCTATGGGATGAGGACACAGGGCTTTGCTAAGAACTGTGTGAACAGTGCTCATTCTTAACTACAGCAAATTACATACTGAGAATGTACAGAAGTCTGCTGTCAACCAACTACATAGTTATTGATTTTATACAGTTTTATATACTACAAGTTGTTTATATTTTATAAATGATATATTTATAAAAATGTGCTAATATATGAAATATATAATTTTAATATATTAAATATATATTATAAATAAACTTTATGTAAGAAAAAATATAGGTGCATTTTCTAAGGTTTTATGTGTGTGTGTATATATATATATATTGTGTCGATTGCTTCATAGCTGCATTGTGAAAACAATTTTAAATTTACAGCTTTTTAATTTTTTAGACAGACCTTAGATGATTAAGTGAGGTCATCTACCATTTCTTTGACAAAAACTTAACGCATCGATATCCTACTCACATTTTGGCCAACTGGTAGTTTTTTGAAAAGCACTACAAGATGGTATAAAATTACTGCATCAACCATTGATTCAGCTGCAGGTTGTAAGGGGCTCCTAATTCAAATCTAATTCCAGGGTTGACTCTGGTGTTTTTTTTTTTCTTTTTTTTTTTTGAGACGGAGTCTCGCTCTGCCGTCCAGGCTGGAGTGCAGTGGCCGGATCTCAGCTCACTGCAAGCTCCGCCTCCCGGGTTGACGCCATTCTCCTGCCTCAGCCTCCCAAGACTCTGGTGTTTTTTAAAACTAAAGTATCACAATTCAAATTTTTTTGTTCAATGCAAACTTCCACCAATTTAAATAAGAGCAAAAACTGCAGAAGCAGGCCCGCCACGCTTGACTCTTGGCAGGGCAACATTTAACACCAGCGTGACTGCCAAATACAAAGATGACGTCATCCACATCTGCTGATTCACTGGGAAAGGAGGAAAGAGGAGGAGGAAACAGCGAAGCCAAGAGAGATGTGGGAATTGGGATTACATTTTGCTGGAAAGTAGGCTGGTGAGCTAGACAACTACACAGAAAGGTTCCTGGGAACCAGTGAAGAAAGAAAAGGCAGGTACTTTTGAGATGTCAGAGGAGTCAAATAATATTGGTTAAGTGGGAAAAAAATAAAAGGCAGACTTCAGCTGTGAGTGATTAAGACCACCAAGTGTTTCCTTTTCTTTTATCTGAGTACATATTTTCCACATCAAATCCACTCAAAAATAGTTCTCAATCACACTTGCACAACATATATAGTCATTTACATGTTAATGACAAGGATATGTTCTGAGAAATGTGTCTTTAGGTGATTTCATCACAGAGTGCACTCACACAAACCTAGATGGTGTAGCCTAATACACACCCAGGCTGTATGGTATCGCCTGTTGCTCCCAGGCTACAAATCTGCACAGCATGTTATTGTACTGAATACTGTAGGCAATTGTAACTCATGGTATTTGTGTATGTAAACACACAAAAATGGCAAAACATAAAAATACTATATGATAATCATGGAACCACTGTCATATATGCAGTCCATCATTGACTGAAATGTCATTGTGTGGCCCACAAAATCATCTTAAAGCCACTGTTGTCCAAGGCAATTATTTTAACTTGGCACAATTTTAAAATGTCTTTTAAAAAGCCTCAGGGCGGGCACAGTGGCTCACGCCTATAATCCTAGCACATTGGGAGGCCGAGGTGGGCGAATCACTTGAAGTCAGGAGTTCAAGACCAGCCCGGCCAACATGGACAAACCCCGTCTCTACTAAAAGTAAAAAAATTAGCCAGGCATGGTGGTGCGAGCCTGTAATCCCAGCTACTTGGGAGGCTAAAGCAGGAGATTCACTTGAACCCAGGATGCAGAGGTTGCAGTGAGCCAAGATCACACCACTGCACTCCAGCCTGGGTGACACAGTGAGACTATGTCTCAAAAAAAAAAAAAAAAAACCCTTGGCCAGACGCAGTGGCTCACACCTGTAATCTCATCACTTTGGGAGGCCGAGGTGGGAGGACCACGAGGTCAGGAGTTCAAGACCATCCTGGCCAACATGATGAAACCCCGTCTCTACTAAAAATACAAAAATTAGCTGGGTGTGGTGGCATGCACCTGTAGTCCCAGCTACTTGGGAGGCTGAGGCAGGAGAATCGCTTGAACCCAGGAGTTCAGAGTAAAAAAATATATATCTGTGCTATATGAGCTTAAACTGCCTTAACTAGAAATTTCTACCATGAATATGAATATATGCAGAATGGCATTAGTACTCTTAAGATATCAAATTTAAAAGAACTAAATATTTAATCAGAAGCTGTGCTCATTTTCATAGAAATCCCTAAAGAAAAAAAGAAAAAAAGAGATTGTAGTCCATTGTGATCACATTATTTATTCAATAATTATTTCCCACTATATACAAGGGACCATGTGCCACATAATGGATAAGATGGATTACTGAGCCAAAATTAGGATACTATCTGAGAACTACGAATAGGCCCCTGGGGACAATTAGTAGTGATAGTGGCATAGAAATAATAATAGCGATTATTAATTATTAACATTAACTTTTATTAAGTGATTATGTGAATGGTTCTCAGCTAAACACTTCTTTTTTTTTGGAAGGAGTCGTTCTGTCGCCCAAGCTGCAGTGCAGTGGTGCAATCTCGGCTCACTGCAACCTCTGCCTCCCAGGCTCAAGCAATTCTCCTGCCTCAGCCTTCTGAGTAGCTGGGATCACAGGCTCCCGCCACCACACCTGGCTAATTCTAAATACTTCTAGTTATTAGTTAGTTAGTTAGTTAGTTGGTTAGTTTTGAGACACCGAGGATGCAGTGCAGTGGCACAATCTCAGCTCACTGCAACCTCTGTCTCCTTGGGTTCAAGTGGTCCTCCTGCCTCAGCCTTCCTACTAGCTAGAACTACGGGTAGGCACCACGGTGACCGGCTAATTTTCATATTTTTAGGAGAGATGGGGGTCTCGCCATGTCAGCCAAGCTGGTCTCAAACTCCTGACCTTAAGTGATCCACCCGCTTCAGCCTCCCAAAGTGCTGAGATTACAGGTGTAAGCCACTGCACCCAGCCTTATTTTTTTAATTGAGGCAAGATACACATAAAATGTAGGGTGTTAAGTACATTTATTTATACTGTTGTATAACCATCACCATCATCCAGAACCTTTTCATCTTCCCAAACTAAAACTATGTACCCATTAAAAATTAACTCCCCATTCTCACCTCTCCTCAATTTCTGGCAATCACCATTATACCTGAGTATTATGACTTCAAAAGTATAGGCAATAATAGACTTCTTCTATTTGAATCCACTTGTCTATAGGGTAACTTTTTCAACTAAGACATTGAAATGAGAAATCAAAATAAAATGTACTTAAATTTGTGTGTAAAAAAAGTATTGAAATTTGATTTGTTTTTAAATGAAGTTCATTAAATTAATAATATCTTAGAACACGGGTCTCACTGTTATTTTATTTTTTTGAGACAGGGTCTCACTGTCGCCCAGGCTAGAGTGCAGAGGCACAATCTTGGCTCACTACAACTTCTGCCTCAGCCTCCCAAGCAGCTGGGACTGTAGGCATGCACTACTACACCTGGCTAATCTTTAAATTGTGTGTAGAAATGAGGTCTCACTATATTGCCCAGGCTGGTCTTGAACTCCTAGGCTCAAGTAAGTGTTAGGATTAAAGGTGTGAGCCACTGTGCCTGGCCACCACTGTTGAAATTTTAAATATTTTCATCTTCCCTCATCTTTGTAAAATTTCTATTTCATATAACATAATTCTATTGCACACATATCAAATTTATTAATAAACATATTTTGGGTGTAACATGCTCAAAACATTTTTACTGATGTAGTATACAACCAAAAAATATTTGGGGAACTGGTGATATAAAGGACTGTGATACCATTAATGGGAATCAATGAAAGGAGGGAAGGTGAGAACTTTGATTTTGAAAATGTTGAAATACATTTTTTAATGTGTAATGTAGATGATCGAAAGGCAAAAGGACACATAAGCCTGGAGTCCATCCAAGAGACAAATCTGTATTTGGAAATCATTCACATGGAGGTGACCATAACAGGCGGGAGAGGGGATAAGAAAATGTGGAAAAAGCACACAGCAGACGCCCACACGGGGTAGAGGGGAGTGCCTACATTTAGAAAGTATGTACAGTAGAACCCCTTATTTTGGGGATATACATTCCAAGACCCCCAGTGGGTACCTGAAACCACAGAAAGTACCAAGCCTGATCACCACCAATAGGAACATTGTTCATTGTCTTCCATTCACAACCTTAATGCCTTTTCCATCTTAACAAAGTATCTATCAAGTATTATGGCCATAACTTCTGCAGTCTGAATATGACAGCAAAACCAGCAGGAATTTTTTTTCCCCTTCTTCCCAATTTTACAGATAGAAGATTCGTTCTTACCACAGCTCTCAGCAACCTCAGCTTAGACTTTGTTCTTTTTTCTTATTAAGTCAAGAACTCACATCTTTTCACTTAAAAAAAAGCACTTTATAGCTTCTCTTTGGCATATCTGAATTGTCGGGATCACTAGTCTTGCACTTTGGGGCCATTATGAAGTAAAATAGGGTGACTTGAACACAAGCACGGCAACACCATGACCATCTAATCACTGAGATGGCTACTGAGTGATTAATACGTTGATAGTATATATGCTGGAAAAATAGATGATTCACATCCCGGGTGGGACAGAGCGGGACAGCATGAGATTTCATTATGCTACTCAGAATGGAGAGTAATTTAAGATGTATGATGTGTTTATTTCTGGAATTTTCAATATAATATGTTCAGACCTTGGTTGACCATGGGTAACTGAAACTGCAGATAAGGAGGGACCACTGAAGGAGGCAGTCAGGGAGATAGGAGCTGACCCCAGAAGAATACATGAGATGGATACCATGACATGCGGACAGTGTTAAAAGTTGCAGACAATCAAGGAATTGAGAAAAGGTCATTCCCTGGATTTGGCTGCCAGGTTACTGCAGACCTCTCAGAGCATTTTCCAGTGACGAGTATTGTCAGAAACCTAACTCAGGATTGACTGGATGGTGGTTCAGTGGAGATAAGAAGTGAATGGTCCACAGGGAAGCTTGTAGTGATGGGAATGAGAGGAGGGTAGTAATGGTTAGAACGGCTTGATTGCAAGAATCATTTCTAAACCAGTGGTCCTCACAGAGGGGTAACTTTGTGCCTCCAGGGACATTTGGCAATGCCTGGAGACATTTCTGGTTGTCACAACTCCAGGGTGTTACTGGCATCTGGTGGGTAGAGGCCAGGGTTGCTGCTGAACATCCTGCAACAGACAGGACAGTGCCCTACAACAAAGAATCATCCAGCCCAAAATGTCAACAAAGCTGAGGGTGAGAAAGATCTGAGCATTTTTGGATGGTGAGAAGCTACTAAATTTAAGTTACAATAAAGCAAGAATATAAGTGATAAATCAGCATCTCACAAGAGTGGGAAGGTATATGATTAAGGAAAGAAACAGATGGGTGGGCAACAGAGGAGACCTTTTCAATGGGTGATCAATAGAGGAGACCTTTTCAAATTGTTTGAAACAGGAGGAATGAAAGCATAGGCAGTAAGAATGCAGAGAATTGGAGACCAAAAAAAAAAAAAAAAAACAGAAATTGAGGAAACATGTATCTGATAGCCTTGATCTTATTAGAAAAGTAAGCAGCAAGAATTCTGCAGAGATATGGGGACAGAAGTAGGGTCTTGGAGAGGAAAACACTTGGAGGGAGAATGGAGGTCGAATCCCCCATGGAAGTAGAATCAACTAGAAGGACATGAAAGGATTATTAAGTAATCCTTACTTAAGTACTGTATACTGTGAGGGCCCAGGAGCAGGGAGAATAAAAATATCAACTCAGTGTCCTGAATATCTTACGCAAAAAGTTATTTACCCCCAGAGTAAAAGGTAAAAAAATGACATTAGGGTTTTCTCAAGGTCAGTATTGGCCATATGGCTCAGAGAGGACTTGAGGTCCAAGCTAAGGCCATGAAACCCAAACCAGAACAGAGAAGACAGGAAGGAGGCTGGAGGCTGAAGTCAGGGCAATGCCAGGTTAAGTAAAAGGAAGAATGAAAAAGAGAAAGAGTGATGGGGAGCTATGGTCAAATATGGTAATTCTGGGGTCTCAAATCCTGGAGGATAAACTGTTTCAAATTATGATGAAGGTTAAGACAATGTAACACTTGTAAATGACTGTAGACAAATTGTGGCATTCAAGAGGGGGCAGGGAGAATTCAAGCATCCTGGACTGCATCATACTTAATACATTCCTACCAGCCTCAGTCTTTGGAGACCACTTACTTGAGAATATGTCTCTGTTTACATAAGCCAATCACACTGTCACTGGATCCCCTGGTATCTCCCACAGCACATGCTGGTGGTATGGCCATCTGAAGTTAGTAGAGACTGGCTGGCTGACCAAGTTCCCTATCAGCAGGGATAGCAGGCCCACACAGAAACCAACCCTGTCTGACATCAGACTCTCCCAGAAGGGCTGCAAGTGCAGAAAGATGGTATCACGATAGAGTAGCATATTATAATTACAGGATGAACATTGGGAGCCAAAGCTATCACTGTTCTTTGACCACTCCACTATGGTAAAAAGTGAAATCCAAATTTTACAACCAAGGCAAAGTTAGCTTTCTTTTCTTGGCTACTGAACTCTAATTAATTGAACCAAGACAAAAACATCATTAACCACGACTCACTAAACTTATAATTTTTTTTTTCAGGATTAACATATAGGAGTATTTCATCATCATTTTAGCTGCTACCTTTAGCATAAGCATGTTCTATCATCTTAAAGGGATAATTTAATTTTTAAGAGACTGTAGCAACTAGAAACAAGGATTAAACAGAAGCAAT
The DNA here is from genome assembly GCF_043159975.1 of Macaca nemestrina. Taxonomy (NCBI): domain Eukaryota; kingdom Metazoa; phylum Chordata; class Mammalia; order Primates; family Cercopithecidae; genus Macaca; species Macaca nemestrina. Next base: position 76,171,952 of record NC_092135.1, on the reverse strand, counting down.
GATTGCAGAGAACATATAAAATGAGAGTACAACTTGTAAAACAAAAAGTCTAACTTGTTAAAACAAGTGATATAAAATTGAGATATTTAAAAATTGAACTCATGTAACAAGCCTGCACATGTGCCTCCTGAATCTAACTTAAAAATAAAACAAAAATTGACATTTTCATAAATGTTCTGATTACATTCCAACATCAAATAAAATATTCAGCTATGAAAAGGTCATTTTTCATTAAAGACACCCAAGGAATAATTCTTTATGCTAATGAAAAATACTGAAAAATCTTAAAAAGAGGAACCAAATCATCTAAAAATTAGATTGTTAAGCCATAGACATATTGATACTTATCAAGCACTGTACATCTTTTTCCAAATAGAAATTGTATAAAATGCTGGGAGCAGTGGCTCACGCCTGTAATCCCAGCACTTTGGGAGGCTGAGGCAGGCAGATCACAAGGTCAGGAGATTGAGACCATCCTGGCTAACATGGTGAAACCCCATCTCTACTAAAAATACAAAAAGTTAGCCAGGTGTGGTGGCATGTGCCTGTAGTCCCAGCTACTTGGGAGGCTGAGGCAGCAGAATCGCTTGAACCCAGGAGGCAGAGGTTGCAGTGAGCCAAGATCGCACCACTGCACTCCAGCCTGGGTGACACAGCGAGACTCTGTCTCAAAAGAAAAAAAAAAAAAAGAAATTGTATAAAATTATCTGTTTCAATGAAAGGAAGAAGAGATACAAATAAGACCACAAAAAAATAATTAACCCCAAGATTATATATATATATAACTCAACCCCTCTGCCAAAGTATTCTATCATTAAGTAATTAATGCATCAGGACCAATGTCTTGCCTCTTTGACACTTTATAAACATTAATTGGGAAGGTTCTTATTCTATATATTCTACTACATACTGTTCAAAGGGGTCCAGAAAAGTAATACCTAACAAATAACCCATTTATTAAATATGTTCTTTGTATAACAGAAGAGTATCCGGCAAAGTAGCTATTCTGGAGCTCATCACAGAGGTTAAGAAGATAAATTTAGAAGTTATCCAAACATATTTTATAAGGCAGTGAGAGTGCGTGGGATGACTCATAGACAAGGCAGAACAAGAAGAAAAAGGACCCAAGGCCAATCTCTCTGAGTCAGTGGTTCCCAGGTTTTAGGGAGCTTCTTAAATGACTACCAGACCCCATTCCTTGAATCTGATTCAGAGTGTTTGGTGTGGGGCCCAAGCAAATGGGTTTTGTAATAGGTACTACAAATGATCCAAAAGCAGGTAAGGTACTGTCTGGAACAGCCTTTGAGAAGTATCACCCTAGATCATAAAAGGAAAAACTGATAAATTGGACCTTACTGAAATTAAAAACCTTTGCTTTACAAAAGATCCCATGAAGAGGATGAAAAGACCAGTTACAGATGGGGAGAAAATATTTACATATTTGAATAAGCTCTGTGGATTGTACTAATGTCTCTGTCAGGGTTTTGATACGCTACTATAGTTTTGTAAGGTTACCTTGGGGGAAACAGTAAAATGTACACAGTACCTTCCTGTGAATCTATAATTATCTTAAAACAAAAAGTATTTTTAAAAATTGACTCTCTCTCTCTCTCTCTCTCACTGGTAACAAGCCGGTAGGTTATACTGCAGCCTGAAATGCATTTTATTCTAAAGTGTTTAAGTTCAGCAAAGGTTGGCGACTCACAACCTGTGAAATATTTAACAGTGACAACCTGAATTGGACAGACATTCTCTCCAACTCCATATTCATTCAGATTCAACTGCAAAAGTTGATGCTGTTGTCATTACTATTACTATTTCACTTTCTAAAGTATTATTATGACAGGTACCATAGAAATTGAGTAAATGATATGACTTCAGACATATATAGTAATTAGCATTAAGAACTGTTATGAAAATATTTCCATTTTCTTCCTATTAATGTAATACTGAGTGAACATTCAGTCTTTAAGACTATATGATTAGTATTATTAAATAGCTGAATAAATTAAATTATTCAACTCTTGAGAAAAAAAAAATGCCACTAGAGAACTATTACTGTCTCAATATATAAAGTGTGAGGCAAGAGTATTTTCAGTGTCTCTAGAATTGTGTCTACTGTGAATAATATTACTAATGATAATTACTAGTGCTTATTGAAGAATTATCATGTGCCAGATACTGTGCTAAGCTCATCATCCTAAGTAGATCAGCTTAACACGCACAACAATGCATGAAGTGGGTATTGTCACTAAAGAGTCGAAAAATAGGGAGATTAAATAGCTTGTCCATGGCCAGATCCCTTCTGATGCCAAAGTTCAGACTCCAGGTACTGAACATCAGACTGAATCCTCCCTCCCTGCGCACGTGTCATCATCACCTTAACATTCCCAGAGACTGAGGGATCCCCGGGATGATGCTCTGAGTCATGTGAGTGAAATCAAGGACACTGACGTTTGATGAGGTTTTTAATCTGACACTAAACATTTCAATGACGAAAGTAATAATATCCCCAGTAATTCCGGTGAATTAGCATTGAAAGCAGAACTGCAAGAAATGAAGGCATCCTACTCTCAGCCCATTAAGAAGCCTCAACAAATACAGAGGATGCAGCCATGACAAAATAAGGCCAAGTAAAACTCATGAAAATGGCCACAGTTTTCAGAGAGTAAGGCCGGTTTGCAGGAATTAGATATTCAGTATTCGAAGCTGGGTGCCATTCGATTTCTAACTTCACTTTTACTGTGCATTTCATTTCTCAAGCAAATTCAAGGATTCTTTTAGCAGATTCCTATCCAAGCCTGAAAAAGCTCCACTTCCCATTTCTGCCCTCAGAAAATTGAACAGGTTTCTTGAATCAGCTGTTTTGAAGGTACTTGAAGAATTGTAACAAGTAGAAAATAAGAATATGAAGTTCCCAATATTATGAAAATAATTACTATCTAGGCAGTACACCATGGGGTGTTTCTATTCAGGCCATCAAGAATTAGCTTTGTATAATTATCTGATATTCAGTGTCGGTTGCAATTACAAATTATCTGAGAGTTTTTTTAAAGTCAGGTGTTCTGAGTTATTCTGAAGTGTTTCTCAGAGACAGGAGTTAAGAGTATACATGAGAACATCTCAGGCCCAGGAACAGGCCCTACCCCCACTACACAGAACAGAAAGGTACTGCAGAGGGGTATTTCTGGGGCACTGCTTTTGAAAGACCAATTGGGAGCTCTTACCAGAAAAAAGTTGAGTAGAAAACTCAATGTCCTGGTAATAAGAAAAAAAAACAGCACATGATCTCAAGACAGTAAAAACAATAAGCAAAATATAATATGTTATTTAAATGCTGAGAGTAATGAGCTAGGTAACTGTTTCCTCCTCAATAAAGGAATGATAATAGCAGCTAATGATTATTTTGTGAAGTGTGACAGTGTCCTACTCATCTTTTGATTTAGCCATCACGACCACTTTATAGTACAGGTTCTATTATCCCATTTTACATAAGAAGAAACTGAGGCTGGGATAGGTTCAGTAACTTATCCAAGATCATGCAGCTGGTTGAACCACAGCTGGGATTCAAATCCAAGCACTTTGGAGTCCAGCGCCTTCCCCTCTCTTTAACCTTGGTGACCTACACGTCTCTGGGGTTAGTAACTTCCAAACCTGTTTATTTCCTTGAAGTCAAGGTACTCATTAGAAACAATTTGACAGTCGGAGGATGAGGGTCAAAAAAGAAAAAAGCAATAAATTATTGATATATTAAAGTTAAAATATACCTTTACGTAATATCATGTTACAAAAATATATCTTTGTTATCTTAGACCAGATTCTAGAATAAGCAGCAAAATATAGCAAATGTTTAAGAAAAATGTATAGGAAAAGCTTCAAATAGAGGAATGCTATAATATTTTTGCTAAGTGAGAAAAGGTATTATTGTTTTACCCAGTTTACGGATCTGAGCAGCAAAACACCTGTGTCTAGTTTCTGTGGCATAGGAATACAGTTTAAGAACCCGTAAGATGATTGTCAAAGACATGGGAATTTCAACAAGAATTAACCATGTTCGTATAAGTTTATAAATTTGCTTATTAGATTTGCAGAGATTAAAAAGGATGCTGCACAAGGAGTTCAAGACCAGCCTGGGTAACATAGCCAGACCCCATCTCTACAAAAAGGTTTTTCTTTTAATTAGAGGGACACAGTGATGCACTCCTGTAGCCTCAGTTACTTGGGAGGATAAGGCAGGAGGATCACTTGAGGCCAGGTGTTCAAGGCTGCAGTGAGGCGTAATCATGACACTTAACTCCAGCCTGGGTGACAGAGCAAGACCCTGTCTCAAAAAAAAAAAAAAAAAAAAAAAAAAGGATAACCCTGGAGGTGGTCAGGATGCAGGAAACAGCTGTTCATATTAATATAGAAGTTAAGAAAAAATTACTTAGGCAGATAGTGAGGGTACAGGAGTCCTTGGTAAGGTTTTCCGTTAATGGAAAGCAGCCCCAAAACAAGTTTCCTTTCTAACAAAGAGCAGCCTGTAAAATCGAGCTGCAGATATAGACAAGCAAGCTGGAAGCTTGCACGGGTGAATGCCAGCAGTTGTGCCCATAGTAATACACTACCTGGGACTAGGCATGTTCAAAATGGCGGCTCCATCTTCTCTTTTTGCCAGCCATATGTACAGTAAGAAGTAGACAAGATGGCCTGGCCAAGTGGAAAGCCCATTTGCATAATAAGATTAGGGTGGGGTGACCAGCTTTCGCTATGTGCTCTGTAAACATTACACCTGGTCAATCCAACCTGTAGGCCCTGTGTAAATCAGACACCTCTGCTCAAGCCTGTCTATGAAACCTGCTGAGGTCCACCACAGGCCAGCCTTTTTCCCATTTTCAGACACCCTTCTCTCACAAGAGAGACAGCTGCTCTCCTCTCTCCTTTCTTCTGCCTGGTAAACTTTCTACTCCTTAACCCACGCCATGTGTGTGTCCCTGTCGCTAATCTTCTCAGTGTGAGATGACAAACCCCCGGGTATTTACCCCAAACAACGATGCCATTTCAATATGCTGTTGTGGGTAGAAATGTATATACATGTTCACTAGTGTTAATTATAAATCAGAAAGTGAAAGCTATTGAAATATCCCATGACAGAAATTTGTTAACAATCTGACATGTATTTATTGATATGGAAGGTATTTGTGCTATAAGGTATAGGGAAAAGGCAGACTGCAAAACCACACAAAAGCATAATCCCATTTCTTTTTTATATTTATAATCTAGGTAGGTAGACAGATCAAAATGTTAATGGTTACTATTTTTGTAGAGTAGGTTTAGGATAATCATACTTGTCCTTTGAACAGTTATACCTAGGGCTAAATTCTGCCTCCCACACAATGAACCACACACAGCCTTCTCTGCGTTAAAGGAAGTTGGTCAGAGGCTGATCTTGGTGACTCAACTTCTCTCTGGCACCTTTCACGTTAGATATATTTCATAGCACCTTTGAGGCTTCCTCAGGTATTATATGCATCTATATTTCATGTCTTCCCCTTTTCCGAGCAACCCAGTATGCCAGTGAAGATCAGAGACTATGAAATAATAAAATCAAGGTGAAGCTCTAGGTTGCAAAATGAATCAAACTGTGCCCACCTATTGCAGTGAAACTGCAAACTGCCTTCAGTATCCATTCTCTGCTTTTTCCTCTGAGGAACAGAACAACTTCCTCCACCACCTCACCTCCACAAGTTTTCACTCAGCACATGATCAACCAACGAATCTGCAATTTCCAGCCTCAGAAACAGGGTAGGGCCGTTTAGCTCTACTCAGTGGGATCTGAGCAAAAGGATGTTTGCAATGTTGTGTCACAGCCTTTAAAAAAGGAAAACTGCTTGTCCAATCTGTCGCCTCTCCCCAGCACCCAGCCTTTCTAAGGGTAGAATGCAGAAGTCCTCCTAGCCGGGGCCAGCTTCTACCCTGAAGACAAGAACAACACTATGAGTGACGGTGGAGCAAAAAGGCAGAGAGACAGAGTGCTGGTCCATTTCTAGATAGACCAAGTGGTTCCCAAACTTTAATGTACATCAGAATCACCTGGAGGACTTGTTTAAACCAGATGACTGGGCCCACACCCAGAGTGTCTGAGTTGCTATTTGCATTTCTTTTTTTCTTTTTCTTTTTCTTTTTTGAGACAAAGTCTCATTCTATAGCCTAGGCTGGAGTGCAGTAGTGCTATCATGAGGCTTATTGCAGCCTGGACCTCCTGGGCTCAAACAATCCTCCCACTGTAGCCTCCTGCGTAGCTGAGAGTACAGGTGCACACCACCACACGTAGCTAATTTTTATGTGTTCAGTAGAGATGAGTTTTCGCCATGTTGCCAGGGCCAGTCACAAACTCCTGAGCTCAAAGGATCCACTCGCCTTGGCCTCCCAAAGTGCTGGGATTACAGGAGTGAACCACCTCACCCGACTCACAATTTGTATTTCTAACAAGTTTCTAAGTGATGCTAATGCTGCTGGTCTGGGTGTAGGGATAGGGAATGGGAAGCACGCCTTGGTAACTAATGATCTAGACCTGCTCTTCCATTATGGTGGTCACTAGCCAAATGTGGTTACTGATCACTTCAAAGGCGGGTAGGGAGACTAGGGAACTGAATTTTTAATATTATTTCATTTTAATTAATTTAAACACCATGCATGGTCTAGAGATCATTCAGAAACAAGGCTCTAATCTACCTCGCGTCTCCTCCAGAATTCATGTGTTGGAAATTTGGTCCCCAGTGTGGCAGTATTGGGAGGTGGGGCCTGTAGAGGTGATTAGGTCATTAAGAGGGATTCATGTCACCTTCTCAAGAGACTGGGTTAGTTAACACTAGCGTGGGTTGTTATAAGGCGGGGCTACCCCTTGAGTTTTGCCCTTTACACACATGCTCCCATGGCCTTCTACTTTTCTGCCATGCTGTGAAGCAGCACGAGGCCTTCATATGATGTGGCTGCCCAATCTTGGACTTCCCAGAGTTCAGAGCTGTAAACTAAATAAACCTCTTTTCTGTATAAATTACCTAGTCTCAGGTATTGTTATAGCAACAGAAAATGGACTAAACACATCAATATTCAGTTCAGTTAATGGAAAACTAAGTATATTCAGAACATCTTGGATTTGTGAATCTACTTTTTCAACTATAAATTTTATGAAATCTAAATACAGATCAAGTATTTCTGATGAAAATTTGGCATCCAAGTTCAGATGTGCTGTAAATGTAAAACACACATCAGACTTTGTAGACAATATGAAAAAAAGAAGGTAGACTATTTCACTAATAATTTTATATCATTATATGTTAGCATAATATTTGGGTTATATTGGGTTAAATAAACTGTTAAAACTAATTTCACTTGTTTCTTTGTCCTTTTTAACTTGGCTATTAGGAAATTTAATATTATGACATATGTGGCTTAACTTTTTTTTTTTTTTTTTGAGACGGAGTCTTGCTCTGTCACCCAGGCTGGAAGTACAGTGGCACAATCTCAGCTCACTGCAAGCTCCGCCTCCTGACTTCACGCCATTCTTCTGCCTCAGCCTCCCGAGTAACTGGGACTACAGGCACCGGCCACCACACCTGGCTTATTTTTTGTATTTTTAGTAGAGATGGGGTTTCACTGTGTTAGCCAGGATGGTCTTGATCTCCTGACCTCGTGATCCACCCGCCTCAGCCTCCCAAAGTGCTGGGATTACAGGCATGAGCCACCGCACCTGGCCATGTCTTAAATTTTTATTGGATGATAACTAAACTATTAAATGAATGAGAGAAAGTGGAAGAGATACCTTCTATTTTGTTTGCACATTAGTTTTGTTTGGAATATCTTTGTAAGCGCTGCTTAGTCTATATCCTGATTACCTCTTATGCAGAATGTATAATTTCCAACTGCTGTAAATGTACTATGCTACTCTTTCTTTTCCACTTGTCCTAGTCTTTTTTTTTTCTTCTTTTATTCTACCTCAATTGCACATAATTAAAGTAAACATAATATTTGATATGAGACACATTCACATGTGGGTCATGCAGGCTGCCCTCATTCACACATGCTTCATTTTTAATGTTATAATAGCAATAGAGAAAACACAAAAATTAAACTTTGATAATAACTTATCTACCCAAATGGTCCTCCCATCTCATCTTCCTGCCTCCTCTACTTAGGTAATAACCATCTTGAACCTCATACTCAACATTCTACTGCTTTCTTTTTTAATATGCTGTCATCTTGTTTATATCTATTCCTAAAAACTATGGTTATAATTTTAGTTGCTCTTAAACTTATAGAAAAGGGCACTGTATGTAATATTTTTAGAATTTCTCCTTTTAATATTGGATTGCTAAAATTCATCTATGTTGCCGTCACTTCATTATACTTCATTTGGATTTTGGCTTGTATTCCACTGGATGACTATACCACAGTTTATCCATCTACTCTTTTGTCCGTAGACTTTTGAGTTTTCCCAAGTTTTTGATATGTACAGGGCAAATATCAACATTTCTGTATGTATTTCTTGATGCGCATGTGCCAGAATTTATTTTATATGTAAACCTGAAAGAGTAAAACACTGAGTTGCAGGAAATGTGACTGATCAATTCTATGACATAATGCCAGAACTATTTTCTGTGGTTGTTACAATTTACTAGCAGGGTATGAGATCCTGTGGATCCATATCTGCCCTAGCTCTAGATATTAACAGACTTTTCCATTCTTACCAATTGAATGGGTATAAAATGGCATCTTTATGGCAATGACTTGCATTTCCCTCCAAATTACAAATAATGCTGAACATTTCTGATAAAACTTAGCTATATGTATTTCCTTTCTTGTAACTGTAAAATAACCATGCATATCCTTTGTCCATTTTTCTAGTGGGTTGTTCACACTTTTCTTCTTGAGTTATTGAACTTCTTAATATATTCTACTATCCTTTCATCTTTTGTGTGTCTAGTATATATGAACCCCATGCAGCCATCACCCAGTTTCAAAAAGGATCGATTTTGTTTCATTTATATCTCTAGTTATTCAACCTTCACTCCCAGAAATTGTATTGAAGCAAATCTCACACAACATACAATTTCAATAAGGCCTCTTTAACAATATTCTTAATTTTAATGAAGTCAAATGTGTCAATATTTTCTTTTATATTAAATGCTTTTTGTGCCTTAAGAAATCTTCTCTTTTTCCGAAGACTAAAAGTCTTAAAGAAAACTAAGGAAATCTTTTTCTATCCAAGTCTAAAAGTCTTAACGTTTTCGGGCCGGGCGCGGTGGCTCAAGCCTGTAATCCCAGCACTTTGTGAGGCCGCGACGGGCGGATCACAAGGTCAGGAGATCGAGATCATCCTGGCTAACATGGTGAAACCCCGACTCTACTAAAAATACAAAAAATTAGCCGGGTGCGGTGGCGGGCGCCTCTAGTCCCAGCTACATGGGAGGCTGAGGTGGGAGACTGGTGTGAACCCGGGAGGTGGAGCTTGCAGTGAGCCGAGATTGCCCCACTGCACTCCAGCCTGGGCGACAGAGCAAGACTCACGTCTCAAAAAAAAAAAAAAAAAAAAAAGTCTTAACGTTTTCCTTCTAACATTTAAGACCCAGAACCTTCTGAGGTTGACTTTTTTGTATATAGTACAAAGCAGGAATCCTTTAAAGATAACCATTTCTTCTCAGTTCCATATACTGAATAGTCCCTTCTTTTCCTATAAATCCGATATACACCAAAGTTCTAAACATGTGTGAGCATGTCTCCAGCTCCTATAAAAAGGATTATTTCATAAATAATTTCTTTTCCAAATGCTTATGCTTCCAAAGGGCAAGGAGATCCTTATGGAACAGGGATATGTGCACACTGTGAAGGTTCTTATTCATTTGCCTCTCCCCACCCCAGACCCATTGTCTAGCCTTCTCTGCCCTTCTCTGGGCTCCAGGGACCTGACCTACACCACCCAGCACCCCTTGCCCACTGCACCACCAGCATGGAAGGTGACTGCACCACCCAGCATCTTTTGCCCACTGTGCCACCAGCATGGAAGGTGACTGCACCACCTAGCATCCCTTGCCCGCTGGCTTCCAGAGGGCTTCGGCTCACAGCAAGAAAGTGAGAGCCAGAAGAAATGAAGTATCTATGCTCACCCCATCTTCTTGCCCACCCCTACCCTGGCTGTCACTGCATCCACACTTCCCTCTCCATGACTAGAGCTCTCAGTGGGCCCTAGGAACACAACTTCCTCCCTTGTTGCTTCTGGCCCAGAAAAGGTATTGGTTCCTTCTGTTACTAGCTCTGAGCTGCTTTGCCTTCCTTTGGGGGTTCCCTGGACTCTGCACTCACCACTTTAAGTCATTCTGTCATTAAATATTCTTCAGGTAAATCTTCTGATATGGTTTGGCTCTGAGTTCCCACCCAAATTTCACCTTGCAGCTCCCATAATTCCCATGTGTTGTGGGAGGGACCCAGTGGGGATGACTGAGGTCTTTCCTGTGCTGTTTCATGATAGTGAATGGGTCTCATGACATCTGATGGTTTTCAAAATGGGAGTTTCTCTGCACAAGCACTCTCTTTGCCTGCTGCGTAAGATTGTGACTTGCTACTCCTTGCCTTCTGCCATGATTGTGAGGCTTCCCCAGCCATGTGGAACTGAAAGTCCAAATAAACCTCGTTCTTTTGTAAATTGCCCAGTCTCAGGTATGTCTTTATTAGCAGAGTGTAAATAGACTAATGCACCAGACCCTACCTCCCAGGGCTCTGACTGACACCACGGTCTTCTGTAACTACAGAATCCCATCACTAGAGAACATCTGAACAAACTCAAGAGTCTGAAATCCAGACACTATCTTCACTGTCCAATATTTCTGGAGTGACTACCTTGGATAGCTTACTTTACAAAGTGCTGGATGTGCCAGTTTCAACTACTGTAAAATTTGCATCTCTCTTATACTCAGTCTGAGATCTGCAAAAAGAGAGGGTCTTCAGAACAGTTCTGAGTATTTCATCAGTGAGTCACAGCCCTTTTTCTTTTCTTTCTTTCTTTTTTTTTTTTTTTAATGTAATGGGCAAGGGTTCTGTGGTCAGCTCACTGCTCTCCAAAGAGACTTTCATCCCAGGGCTACACAATGCCTTTCTTCCTATTAGCATCTGCATTCATTAAGCTTATTAGAGCAGCTGAAACACTGCCACCTGTCATAATAGCCATCCTGGCATATCTGTAGATTCTGTAGATGTGTTTTGTTAAACACACACACACACACACACACACACACACACACAGAGAGAGAGAGAGAGAAGCAGAGAGAAAGAGAGAGAGAGACACACACACAGAGAGAACTATTTTTCAGACAGGGTCTTGCTCTGTTGCTCAAGCTGGAATGTAGTGGTACAATCTCAACCCACTGCAACCTCTGCCACCCAGGCTCAAGCGATCCTCCCGCCTCAGCCTCCTGAGTAGCTGGGACTACAGGTGCATGCTACCACATTCAGCTAACTTTTTAATTCCTTGTAGAGATGGGGTCTCATTATATTGTCCAGGCTGGTCTTGAACTCCTGGACTCAAGCAATCCTCCCACTTCAGCCTGCCAAAGTGCTGGGATTACAGGGTTGAGCCACCACGCCTGGCCAGAACTGACTTTAACTACACTAGTTTCTAATCTATAACAGTTCTGATTCATGAAAGAAACAAATAAAAATGTGTCCTATAATTCTGAATGGTGTCACTGTGATTCTGGACACAGGATTTACTCAGGCTGCAATGGAGAGTACAGGAAGAAGACAATGTTACTTCCTTAAAAATGAGTCGACCAAACACATTCACATGGAAGGCTGTTTCAGTGAAAAAATATTTTCATTGCATTTTCAGAAGTCTCCAAAGTTCTTTTTCCCTCTCTAGATATTCGTTTATTGGCCACGGATTTTTTTTTTCTAAACATAACTTTTCAATCTGCATTCTTGGTGTACTTCTGCTCACTCTGCAATAGACGGTTTTCTTATTCACAAATCATTTGCTCTTATTCACTATTTAGTGTCTACCATTTGCTTCAATGCAACCTTCTCTTCCCTTCCAGCCTCTCTTACATCCCTTCTCTCTTGATCCCCCTTTCCTGTATTGTCTCCCTTCCCCGGGTTCATTGTGAGATGATGGCATCCTCTCACTTCCCCCCAATACTAACCAAGTGTTCTAAAATCACTGCTACTCCAAGGACAGAGTTCCTCCCTTCAGATGTGGTGTTCCCCTTGGGAATTGGGCTATCCTTGGGGCATCTGATTAGAAGCCAGTAAGGTTGCCCAGGCAACCAATCCAAATTGTCCTAAGATGACTGGCAAGTGTGTTTTCCGCAGCCTGATGTGAAGGTCACACTAGCCAACCCTGTGACAGTTAAAGGCAAAGTCTCTGTGCAATCAGCCAAAGGCTCAGAAAACATCCATCAAGATGAGTTCAATAACATTTGCATAATCATAAAATTGTCAGACTCCCAAGGCCATAAGGACCCACTCAAAGTTGTTTCAAAGAGCCAAAGATACCAGATTTGAGAATGAGTAACAATAGGTGAGTGTGCTAAAATCATTAAAAAGAACACTTTAAAACCCAACCAAATGGAATCCAATCACTTAGCCAGTGTAAATACTACTCAGTTTTCTCAAAGGATTTAAAAACAGTTCTACCCCGAGGCAAAGAATAAACTCAAGGGCCTGGAAAACGTCACTCCATATCCTTTTACTTTTTACAATTTCCTTAACTGTAAGAAGTATTTAATAAGCAAGAGCCAGTATTGAAAGCTATACCTATACCCACTTAACTAACATTACATTTGACTAAATCTCAATCAAGATTTGAATCCAGTGCTATAAGGCAGACAAGAAATCCATGTCTCTAGTACATTGTGCTCTCACAAAACAATAAGCCAAAACAGGAATATCTCTAAAGAAAAATGGGAAAAACACAAAGGAGGCAATTTAACCACAAAATTCAAATGGCCAACACAATACAAAAAAAAATGCTCTGTCTGAATAATAGAGATGCAATTTAAGACTACGTAAAATCACTTTTCACATAACAGGTTGATAGAGAATCAGAGTAAACTTTTAGAGTGAACTAGTAACAAGTCTTACAAGGTTCCAACATCTTTAAGAAGTTATTTTAAGCACAAAATCAAGCAAGTGCATACTCCTGTGTATAAAGATGTTCATCATAGTGTTGCTTATTGCAACAACAAAAAAATAGGATACAACCTATGTGTCCACCAAATCTCTGCAGCCATTATAAACAACAATAAATATAGAGCTACCAACTTGGAAACACTGGGGAAGGGAGAGGTTTATAAAGCAGCATGTGTGCATGACTATTTTTATGAAAAATAAATATAATAAATGATTTACAGGAATATAAATACTAGAGAAGAAAATCTGAGTATTTAACACCAAATATTATCTATTTCTGGATACTGGGATTATTTACCAGTGATTTTTACTTCTTGGAGGAGGTTCTATCTTATTTTTCTCTGCCCTGTACAATATTACTTCTTATAACAACATTTACTTTTCAAATGTTAAAAGAAATTATAATTAATTGTTATGCACACCAAGATTCTGTTTTATTTTATCAGCAAACCTTTGCTTTGGGCCAAGATTATGAAATCTCTCTGTAATATCTGAGTCTCTACAAATCAGAATATAGAAGGTTTATGGACATCTATGGATTTTAGGTAGATGAATGAACCAAGGATTAAAATTACACCACCAGCATCAACTCCTGTAAACCAGGCCGGTGGCGGGGAAGGCTGCAGCCTGGGGTTGCTCCACGACAACTGCAGAATCAGAACTTCCTGGGGCTGGAGGAGAACATGTTGCAAACCATCACTGCTTACAGTCTCCATAAAAGTGACTCTTTAGTAGATGACTTCCTTCATTCCTCTCCATTCCCAATGCATAACATAGAAAAAGAGAGAAAAGTTGGTAGCGTGGCAGAGGACTGGGATGCGAAAGTGTGCACACTTTCAAATACATCATTCCTTGGTGATTTATTCTAGTGGGAACAACATAAATGCTATGCCTGTGACAGGTCACTTCACAGTACGGATCTGAACTCAGGAAAGTGAAGCCATTGATTTATACCTGTCTGCCAGATAAAGGTATCTAAAACACGCTACTTCACGTATTGATCGTGAAATCAGCCCTCCTCCCTACTCCCCAAAACATGGCTGGTTGACTGAGTCAATTATCCTGTGAGTATCACTCACTGACCAAAGCCACATCTTTGCAAAGTCAATCCTCATCTCTGTAAGAATAGACTGTACTTGGCTAATAGGTGGTGCTTACTGATGATCAGCTAAATCATTGTGGGAATACTTAGAAGTTTACTACTTGAAAAAGGCCAGTGAAAAAATGTATAACACATACATAATCGACAAAGACTTCTGATCAAATAATTATCTTAGAACTTAACATACATTTCCAATAAACCATGCTCATAGCTTCATCTACCCTTTCAGAGTATTTCCTTCAATTTCACTCAATAATGAGCCAGTCATGTATTAAAGAGCTGTATAGTATCTTTACAATGCATTATTTCAAGTAGTACTGCCTGCTTATTAGATGTTTCCTAGTGATGTTTCTATCCTACACTAAAATAGTTGACAATACCCTGTGGTCATCCAAATTTAAACAACTTCTCTCAAATTCTTTATTTTTATTCAGTTTATATTTATTTATCTTATTTTCTTATTCTCTCTCCAGCCATCTCTGAACTGCACATGATCAAGATTTCCACAGACTGTTTTTGGTGGCTGGAATTTACATTTGATAGGAATAGTCTAGTTGAAATAGCTAAGCCCCAGAATGGAGGGGGAAACAAACAGCTTCTTTGCCTCAGAGAGCCCTGAGCTGCCTCAATGGGCTGAAAAGTCAATAACCTCTGAGCTAAGCCCATCATAAAACCGGCACTCTGGGCAGATTCTGGCTTAATGGACACAGCCTGGTTCTCCCAAGAGGGCAATTTTTTTCAGATGCTTTCACTGCTCAGCCACACTCCAGCAACGTCCTGTTACTGCATATTTCCATGCAGCATCTCAGCAACATCTTAAAAATCCAAGATCAATGAGAAAATCCCCCTTTAGGAGATCAACCTGATGTCAGCAACAGAAGCAGAACTATAAGTGACAGAGTATGGCTGCGTAGACAACTCAGCTGATGTTGCTGCTGCAACATCACATTTTACTTTCAACAGAAAAGTACATTTCAGCTTCTGCATTTTTCCCTATGAAATTGAATAAAGATGTGTACTATAAGACATATTTTATAAACAAAGATTTAAATTCCAATAAGAACACTATTCATTTTTTGGCTGGGCACAGTGGCTTACGCCTGTAATCCCAGCACTTTGGGAGGCTGAGGCAGGCAGGTTGCTTGAGACCAGGAGTTCTAGACCAGCCTGGGCAACATGGCAAGACTCTGTGTCTACAAAACAATACGAAAAAACAAAGAGCCGGCCATGGTGGTGTGCATCTGGAGTTCCAGTTACTAAGGAGACTGAGGTGGGAGGATCACTTGAACCTGGGAGGTAGAGGTTACAGTGAGCCAAGATCACCCCACTGCACTCCAGCTTAGGTGACAGAGTAAGACCCTGTCCATCCGCATTCCCCACCGCTGCAAAAAAAAAAAAAAAAAAAAAAAAAAAGGAGACTGTTCATTTTGTAACTTAAAAAAGACGGGGGTAGGGGTGGAGGATATACTTCCAATTAATCCAAGGTAGTCAATTGGCAAAATGGAACTTGACGTCTAAAGCCTCGGCCAAACCAGTTTTCACATTCTAACATTTGTTATGTGTATGCCTCTGGTTCTATCAGCACATACTATGCGGGAACAGACATGAGCTATGTGGGAACAGACACCTCCACGATCAGCTTTTAGACCTGTAGCCTGACATTATCCCCTGTTGACATCTCCAGTCTCTTTCCTAAGCACTCAAAATCTTAAAACTTTCAGTATTAATCATATTTGTATGTTTCTGAAATCCCCAGGCCACCACTTAGGAGGACATCCTGAACCTGTTGCCTTGAAATAGCATTGCTCAGAAGGCAGTGGGGATGATGGTGAACGTGGTTATTTTAGCCTATCCAGCCTGCTAGGATTTATTGTCCACAGTTCAGCACATTGAAGATGACATGCCACAGTGTCACCAATTGCTCCTGACATGCGAGGTTTACCACTGGAACCTCTGAATATAAAATGGGTCTTGGATTTAACAGCACGTAATTAGTTGCTGTTACACTCCAAAAGTAGAATCTTGCTGGAAAGGGGTCCGATGGGATGGCTTTCAGCAGCAACATGCACTGATTATAAATAATTACTTGCCAAGAATCAGCCATTCAGAGGCTGACACATATTTCAGCTTCCCTCCCCAACACCCTAGCCTAATACGTGCTACAAAATTCACTTTCTCTGGCTCCTCATTGATTCTCAAGTAAAAGACACCCTTGCCCCCTAGGGTGCTATCTCCAAACCCAATTGTTATGGAACTAATACCCTTAGGCTAGATACTAGGATTAAAGCACCACAGGTTTTGAAATTCACCTTGGGATCTGGAAAGTTGGCTTGGCCACCTACTATTTCTTATTTTCAGTAAGCTGTTCTACTTCCGTGCTTCCACTTCCTATTTTGTAAAATGGGGATAAAAATACCTACTCCACAATGTTGTTGTGTGGATTAAATCTGAATATAGATGATGCAACCAGCACAATTCTTGGCCCACAGTGAGCATTCATTAAAGGATATCTTTAACAAAACTCCATTTTTTTTTTTTTATAAATAGTCTATTGCTAAGAGTCTATTTCATATTGGTCTTGCTCTTGAATAAAGGCAAATTGGACAAGTAGCATTATATCCAGAATCCTTCAGGCTACGAGAAAAAGGGAATCAAGTCAAAGCAGGTAAGTAGGGAAACAAAACTGTCAGAGAAGAGTCAGAAGTGGAGAGAATTAAAAAAAAGGAAAGAATTATGTACAAGAGGGAAAAATTCAGGTCTAATAAAAAGGAGCAGGGATAGGCTGGGTGTGGTAGCTCACATCTGTAATCCCAGCACTTTGGGAGGCTGAGGCGGGCAGATCATGAGGTTTGGAGTTCAAGACTAGCCTGGCCAACAGGCAAAGCCCCATCTCTACTAAAAATGCAAAAATTAGCTGGGCGTGGTGACGCACACCTGTATTCCCAGCTACTCGGGAGGCTGAGGCAGGAGAATCACTTGAACCCGGGAGGCAGAGGTTGCAGGGGGCAGAGATCATGCCACTGTCCTCCAGTCTGGGCAACAGAGCAAGACTTCATCAGAAAAAAAAAAAAAAAAAAGAAGGAGGGGGATAAAAGAGAGGGAGAGAAAAAAGTAAAAGAGTAAGAAGTTGAAAGAGAATCATGGAAAAGGTGGTAAGATGTTTGAGAAGCAAACAAGGGGAAAGCCATTTCCATTACCAACCCAGAATACCTCTATTAATAGAACCAAGAGAATTTTGTCAAGAATAGCTTACCTTCCTATAGCATTCTCTCTCTCTCTCTCTTTTTTTTTTTTTAAATAATGCTTACAGATTTATCTCTATCTGCCCTAAGAAGGACTTGCCCAACAAGAGAGGCCAGGCAGAAACTGTTATCCTGAATTTACTTCTGAGGACAAAGAGTCAAGAAGCTGACTTGTCTACAGATGGACCACGTAGGCATTTCCTACTTGTAAAATAAAATCTTTAACACCTTCCAACCTCCTTTTTAAAAGCACAGTCTGGTCAGCCTTTTATAGCAGAAACAAATTCTATCCTATTCTTGTTAAAGAAAAAAGAAATTGAAACTTTTTTGGACTCGAGGGAAAGTTCTTGAAACCTAAAAAAAATATTTTAAAACAATTTCAAACTTACAGGTAAACTCTCAGAACAGTACAAAGAATGTCCATATCTGCTTCGCTCAAAAACCCTATTGAAACTCTGCCAACCACTGATACAAAAGTTAGGAAGAAATTACTTGGGCAGATAGTGAGGACATGGAAGTCCTCCATAAGGTTTTCCTTTTAATGCAAACCAGCCCCAAATTATTTTCCTAACAATAAGTGGCTTGTAAAACTGAGTTGCAGACATAGATGCCGGCAATTGTGCCAATCATGTTCGAGATGGTGGTTCCATCTTCCCTTCTCTTTGTCAGTCTCCTGTACAGTAAGAAGCAGACAAGATGGTATAGATCAACTGGAAAGGCCACTTGCATAATAAGATTAGGGTGGGGCAACCAGCCTTCCCTATGCATTATGTAAATGTCATACCTGATGGAACCAATCTGTGAGCCCTATGTAAATCAGACACCATCTCCTCAAACCTGACTATAAAATCAGGCACATTCCCCACCAGCTGGTCCTTTCTGCTGGGAGACCACTTTCTTTATAGAGAGAGCTGTTTCTCTTTCTCTTCTCTTCTGCCTATTAAACCTCCACTCCTAAACTCATGTGTGTCTGTGTGCTAAATTTTTCTGGTGTGCGACAACGAACCCCCGAGTATACACCTTGGACAACGTAGCCGCTTCACCATCCTACTGACTTCTTTTGTAGCAAAAGGATTCAGTCCAGGATCATTCATGGTATTTGTCATGTCTCTCAGTTTCCTGCAATTCAAAGCAGTTCTTTGGTCCTTCCTTGAGTTTCATCACCTTTAAAAATACTCTATTTTAAAATAACTTAAGTTGCATGAACAGTACAAAGAACTCACACTCCTCTTTCCCTTTGACTTAGACACTGGATTATTTAGTCTTCAGCACTTCTAAATCATTTGAGAGTAAATTGTGGATATGATGCCCCTTCATTCCTGTATATTCCAGTATGTATTTCCCAAAACAAAGGCACTCCCTTACATAATAACCATCTGACTAGCTCAATAAGTGACTGAATACTGATAGAATATTACTATCAATTCACAAATGCCATTCAGCTTGTCCCAACAGTAGCTCTTTCTCCTTCCAGGCCCAGAATCCAATTTGGGACCATGTGTTACATTTAGTTATCCAATCTCTCCTTCAGTGTGGAGTAGTTTCTTGGTCTTTCCTTGTCTCATCCTCGACAGTTTTAACAAGCCAAATCTTTTATTCTCTCGGATAACTCAGGTCACCCTCAATTTGAGTCCATCTGATGTCTCCCTCATGACCAGACTCAGGCCATGCATTCCTGGCAGGAAGATGCCAAAAAACGATAAAGTCACCATTTTCCTCCTCGTAATTGATAGGTACGTTGTAGAGAGACATGATGAGACTCTACCAGTATCCTGTTCCTCAAGCCTCCATTCTTAGCATCCACCAAACTTAGCATCCATTGACAATTCCTGCCTTAACCATCACTATGTTTGCCAAATGGTGATTGTTCTAGTTCCTACATTCCTCCTACATTCATTGGTCAGCATTCCCGACCAACAAAAGAAGAGCTTCCTCTCTCTCACCTTCACTTATTTATTTTTATCAATACAGACTCATTGAATCCTATTTCATGTAATGACTTACAATCTGTTACTCTTATTTATTTTGACATTCTAGTTTTCCCAGATATGGTCAGTGAGAGCCTTTCATACTTGCCTTTTTAAAAAGTCAATTGAGTGAATATGATTTCATGTACCAAGAGGTATATTCAGGGCCAAAAACCTCCGGTTTCTCAATTCGCTTTGGGAGTTATAAGACAACACTGAGAAATCATTCATGAATGTAATCCTTTTTTCCCCCCCTTTCCAATATCTACTAACCAACACTTAAATACAAACAGATATCCTCTTAGAATCAGCTGTCAGGTAATATTTAAAGTGGCATGTCTATATTACCCTTCATAAAAAGATGAAAGACCTGAAAAAGAATCTTCGGTACCAAGGTCCTATGGATTGATTTTGTACTTGTCTAGCCAGCCCCCTCAAATGAGTAAGTTAGGACCTTCCTCAAACTTCTCCCTTGGTTCAAGACCCTCCTTAGGTGATTTCAATCAGGCTAGAAATAACACCAGCCTCCAAACCATGAATTTGTGTGTGTGTCACACACCAGACCCAGTGTAGATGCACAATACATAGCAACTCTTACCTTTTGTCCCCTTCACCTGCCCCAGAACTAAACATTCATTTTTCCTCCAGTATCACACACCTCCATTACTGGTCAACTCAAAGTCACCTCCTCAGTTGATAAAACTCTGCTAGTGCTAGAACCCAGCCTCTTTTTTTCAATATTGCTGCCAAAGTTTCAGCTCCGACTCCTGCCACTAACACTCTCTCCTTCCCTTACTTCACCAGATTCCTCTCCCTAAATCACAGAAACATGACACTCTCCCAGAGAGAGGGCTTCTCTCTCTGCAGAAAAAGGCTGCGTCCCCAAGCTCTGGCATCAAACTATGTCTCTCTTGCAGTCTATACTCCAACCTCACAGAACTCTGGGCCTGCAATTACGTTTTACTTATTTGTCTACCACAATACAATGCAAAGCCTTGAAATTAAGGGTGGTATTCAGCCTCATCTCCATTGCCCTGCTCTGAGCTCAGTAAATGTTTGCTGTGCTGACAAACAAAAAGGCACCTGTGGAAGACACAGTTGTCCACTTATTAGAAACACTACACACAAAGGGCCAGTTTTCCCAGAATTTTATTACTGGTTCACATTTGAATAGTGACACATTTGTTTTGGATAGCAGAGGAATGAGGTTACTTGGCATACATCGGCAGAATAGGTAAAAACTTATTCTATATAGACGTTATTTCCATAGCTCATAACTAATAAGAAACCCACTGAATAAAACATTTCTTTACCATTCCCAATCCCAGAAGTACCAAGATTTTTTTGTTTCTGTTTTTTGTTTTTTCTTTTTTAAAAAAAGAATAATTTTGCTTTTAAACCAGTCCTTTGCATCAAAGACTTATTCGATGGTCAATTTTACGTGTCAACTTTGTTACAAGCTACAGTCTAGTTATTAAACCAAAAACTAAGCCAAGCATTGTAGTAAATGTTTTTGTTTGTTTAGAGACAGGGTCTTGTTCTGTTGCCCAGAGTGGATGCAGTGGTACAATTCACAGCTCACAGCAGCCTTGATCTCCTAGGCTCAAGCAATCCTCCTGCCTCAGCCTCTTGGGTGGCTGGAACTACAGGCATGTGCCACCACACCCGGCTGATTAAAAAAAAAAATTTTTTTTTTAAGAGACAGGGTCTCACTGTGTTGCCTAGGCTGGTCTCAAACTCCTGGGCTCAAGCAATCCTCCCGCCTCAGCCTCCCGAGTGGCTGGGATTACAGGCATGAGCCACCGTGCCTGGTTCCATGTGAAAGTATTTTGTAGATGTGACTGAAGTCCATAATCAGTTGACTTTAAGTGAAGGAGATTATAAGTGGGCCTGACTGAATCAGTTGAAGTCTTAAGGGCAGAGCCGAGTTCCCGGAGAAGAAATTCCACCTGTGAACAGCAGCGCCACCCTGTGCCAGAGAATTCCAGCCTGTTCGTCCAGACAGCTTGTCCTATGGATTGATTTTGTACTTGCCTAGTCAGCCCCCACAAATGAGCAAGCCAATTTGTGCAATAAATCTTTTATCTTCTATTGGTTGTGTTTCTCTGGTAGAACTCTTGACCAATCTACTTCCAGAATAAAAGGGGAAAGAGGATGTAACAGCTGAACAGTTAACAAGATCTAAATAAGGCCTTTACAGGATTGCCTCATTTTGGAATGGGAAGTAGTCAGGCTCCTAGAACATCAGATACCCCATATTCAAACATAAGTTCAAACACATATAACATATGCCACGGCTTCTGTCCAACTGCATTCATTACACATTCGGTTGGCAAATATTTGTTATGAAAGGCACTGGGGAGAGAATGGTGTGCCAGACAGGCATGGTCCCTGCTCTCAGGGAGTTTACAGGATATTGGGACATCATCAGTCATCAAACCAGTAATTATACAAATACTTGATTAATTATAATTATAATGAGTGCTAGGAAATAAAGGATGCTGTTGGCATATTTAGTAGGGGAACTAACCAACGGGGGAGGGCTTTTGGAAATGCCACCAAGGAATGACACGGAAGATAAGATGAGTAGGGCAAGCAGGCAGTAGCCGGGCAGAGGACAGGAGAAGAGCAGTCCAGTCATAGCAGACACTTGTGCAAAGGCCTTAGGCAGCAAACCATCTACATGAATTCGAGATGACCAGTCCGAGCTGTTGTAAATTAGGAATGGGGAACATATAAGATTAAACAGCCACACAAATAAAAGACAATGATTTGTCAAATTTGTCAAATAACTGACAGCAATTTCACGTGTTTAAGCACACAGTGACATGATCGGACTTGCGCTTTAATATTTTTCTAGCACGTGTGTATAGTTTGGAAGGAAGCAAATTGGATTGATGGAGACCAGTTACAAAGCTTTTGTTATAGTCTAGGAAGCAGATGATGAAGGCATGAAAAAGGGCACGGTAATGAGGATGGAGAGACGTGGTTAGCAGCAGAATCAACAAGACACGGAGTTTAGTGTTGGGTGATCTCCCAAGTGGAAGAGTCGGGGCAGGGTGGGAAATGCCAGATTTGAAAGGGACAATCATGGTCCCCAGTTCTGTTTTGGGCATGCACAAGTTAGAAATTCCTGTAAGATAACCATATGAAAATACGCCTCTGGAATTTAGAAGGGACCTGGCCCAGATAGATAAATTTGGAATTTGCTAGCAGAGAGTCAGAACTTGATGCGGTCAAGCAGGGAGGGAGTATGGAGTGAGAAGACTAAGGATAAATCCCTGGAAGCATTGACATTTTAGGTGGGTGGAAGAAGAGCTTTCAAAAGTGTCTAAAGAGGAGCAATCAAGAGGGTCCCTGTTCGGGCGGGCGTGGTGGCTCATGCCAGTAATCCCAGCACTTTGGGAGGCCGAGGCAGGTGGATCATGAGGCCAGGAGTTCAAGACCAGCCTGATCAACACAGTGAAACCCTGTCTCTACTAAAGATACAAAAAATTAGCTAGGTGTGGCGGTGTGTGCCTGTAATCCCAGCTACTCGGGAGGCTGAGGCGGGAGAATCGCTTGAACCCGGGAGGCGGAGGTTGCAGTGAGCCGAGAAAGCGCCATTGCACTCCACCCTGGGCGACACAGAGAGACTTGTCTCAAAAAAATAAATAAATAAAATAAAAAATTATCAAAAGGGTCCGTGTTCACACAGGGTGCACTCGTTTACATAAAAATGTTTTCCATGAGCAATTTTAGTTTTAGCCTCTGCGTTTAAAAAGTTGCATACCTTCCCTGAAAAGGAAATAACCAAGCGTAAGGGGAAAACCCAACTTGAATGGACACAAGTAATTTCCAGCTAAGGTGTTTTATACAATAGGTACCACCTCACTGATTACTGTTTGCAACAGTTATTCAGTCTTTGGGACCAACTGTACTTTCTGAAGTCCCTCCTTTTAACACTAATAGCTTGGCTCTTTATGTATAATTAGAGCCAATTCAGGCAATTAATTGTAAGGCTCACCTCAGAACACACTGCTTTAATCTTTCAGAAATCACTGTGTGTCACATTCTTCTAAGAATGCCTCACTTGAAATAAAACACTGAACCAACAGGAAGTATTAATTTTAAAAAACTCTAAGAAGAGTGCTCTGACCCCCAAAAGAATCACACAAATTAGTGCAGGCTCAGTGACTAAAAGAACTCCAGCTCCAGGAAAGGACATATTTAAATTACGATCGCACTTTGTCAGATTAGGAACACTTCTTGCCTTAAATCCTCCCCATTAGCATGACACAGGGTATGTCAGGGAAACCTCTACAGTGTGCTGAGCTTCAGAGGGCAATTTGTAAGGCGGCCTTATTAGAGTTTATAAAAACAGGCCCAGCAGAGGCCTCACAGACTCAGCAGGCACAACAGCACGAGGCACAAGTGGGAGCTTAATGAATATTTGATGATGACATTTTTCCTCCCTTGCATGATATGGCAAGGCAGCCCCCAACTTCCCAATGGAACCTATGCCAAAAAGTTGGTTGTTCAAATTTATGACCTGGAAATCAAAACATATACTGTTCCTTTAAAATATGTTATAATTGGTGGAGTCCAGGCCTTGTGGGAAGCCATAACGGAGTTAGAGTTCCTAACCACCACTTACAACAATACTTTAATGAAGAAAACACAGTGCATTACCATTGAAGATACTGCTCCTCCAAGGAGAAGGGAGGGGCTCACGTGGCTCCGAGCTGGGAATCTGGGCAGAGGGTAATGGTAGGGCAGCAATAAGGGGCTGGGGCCAGTGGCTGACACCTGAGAGATCCAAAAGCAAAGCTGAAGTTGTAGTGGGTCTTCAGAGTGGGGTCAGGTGGAGACTCCAGCCCTGACAGGGCTGCAGAGATAGAGGAGGGTAGGGAATCCCTATCAAAACGGCATCCGGCTGAGGTCAGGAAATAAGCAGCAGGTGCCAGGAGCAATCTTGCTCTGGCAGGAGCCCTGAAGAGACCGGCAGGCCTGGGGCTGGGACAAACTGAAAGCTGAGCCCTAGGCACAGTCGGATATTAATCAAAGACCATCCCCTTGGGCCCCAGGACACAAGGTTATCCAGTTTCTGAAACCATATTGAAAGTCAAGCACCTGCTCACCTATTTGTACACAGGGATTTTAGGATTAACTAGGTGGTTCAGAACCTCCTTGACTTTTTGGGGGGTTTTTGTTTGTTTGTTTGTTTGTTTTTGAGATAGGATCTTACTCTGTAGCCCAGGCTGGATTGGGGCGGTGCAATCATAGCTCACTGCAGCCTCAAACTCATCAGCTCAAGCAATCCTTCTTTCTTAGCCTCCAGAGGAGATGGGACTACAGGTGCGCACCACCACACATGGCTGTTTTTAATTTTTTTAGAGACAGGGTCTTGCTATGTTGCCCAGGCTGGTCTTGAACCTTTGATCCACCCATCTTGGCCTCCCAAAGTGTTGGAATTACAGACATGAATCACTGCACCCAGTCTTGATTTTATATCTTGCTCTCTCCATGTAGTATAAATTCATGCCCTACACGAATACAGCAAGATACAAAGGCAAGAGTGAGTAGCTTGAGTTTAAACAACCCTCTGTCATTGTCCCAGCCTCTAAGCCATTCCAGCAGAGAGAGAGGTTTTTTGTTTGTTTGTTTTGAAACATTGTCTCACTCTTGTCACCCAGGCTGGAGTGCAGTGGGCAATCTCACAATCTCGGCTCACTGCAACCTCTGCCTGCTGGGTTCAAGAGATTCTTCTGCCTCAGCCTCCCAAGTAGCTGGGATTACAGGCATGTACCACCACACCCAGCTTATTTTTTATATTCTTAGTAGAGGCAGGGTTTCACCATGTTGGCCAGGCTGTTCTTGAACCCCTGACCTCAAGTGATTCGCCGCCTCAGTCTCCCAAAGTGCTAGGATTATAGGCGTGAACCACTGCGCCCAGGCAAGAGGGGTCATTTTTATGTCCATTGTATATGAGGCATATTGTATCTACATTTATCTTCCTAAATTGATATCCAAACCCAAAAGGCCATCAGATAATATCCTTAGGTTGAATCATCTAACAGTAAAATACTAGGGTGTCCTAATTGCAGGGGAAGGTCAGTTTGAAAGTCTCTGCTGGAATTTTTTTAACTGTCAAATTTACTTACAGGTCGGGTGTGGTGGCTCATGCCTGTAATCCCAGCACTTTGGGAGGCAGGAGGATCACTTGAGGTCAGGAGTTCAAGGCCAGCATGACCAACATGGTGAAACCCCATCTACACTAAAAAATACAAAACAGGCCGGGCGCGGTGGCTCACGCCTGTAATCCCAGCACTTTGGGAGGCCGAGGCAGGCGGATCACAAGGTCAGGAGATCGAGACCACGGCGAAACCCCGTCTCTACTAAAAATACAAAAAATTAGCCGGGCGCGGTTGTGGGCGCCTGTAGTCCCAGCTACTCGGGAGGCTGAGGCAGGAGAATGGCGTGAACCCGGGAGGCGGAGCTTGCAGTGAGCCGAGATCGCGCCACTGCACTCCAGCCTGGGCTGGGCGACAGAGCGAGACTCCGTCTCAAAAAAAAAAAAAAAAACAAAGTTAGCTGGGCATGGTGGCAGGCACCTGTAATCCCAGCTACTCAGGAGGCTGAGGCAGGAGAATCGCTTGAACTTGGGAGGCAGAGGTTGCAGTGAACCGAGATCATGTCACTGCACTCCAGCCTGGGTGACAGAGTGAGACCCTGTCTCAAAAAAATAAATAAATAAAAATAAAAATAAATTACTTATAGTCTTTTTCTTTAAGAAAGTCTTATTTTCCGGAGTACATATGGCTATAGCACGGAAAGAGAGAAAAGTGGGAAAAAAAAGGCACCATGTCTTGGAAAGCTTTTTAAGTTATTTGGTAGTTTTTTGTTTGTTTGTTTGTTTGCTTTTTCTTAATGGTAGCCAGGCCGGTAGCCTTCAGGCAAAAGCTTGTGAGGTCTCTGTGAAATCTGCCCAGCCCAATAGGAAAACCTCAGGATACTGCTATTGTAGTGAGAGCGGGCTTCCTTACAGGACCCGGCTCTGTCCATGAAGCCCTCTGTTTAAAAGACCCACTTGAGTGCTTGAAGCTCTCAAATCAGCTCCCTTGGGGACTCACTCGTAAACAGAAGCAGACAAGCCACAATCACCAGATATCTGAGGAAAAACTCAAACATGAAAGACAGATCAAAACAAACATAAAGAAAGTCACTTGGAGGACACCGAGGTTTCCCCTGAGTCACTTGGAGGACACCGAGGTTTCCCTGTGCAGGGAGCAGAAAATGTCAATAACCTCAGAGGGGTGACAGAAGATACTGCATCCATCAAACAAGAAAGGGATGCTAAAAAAAAAAAAGAAAGAAAGAAGACATTTCAGACATGCAAAACTCAATAGAAAAGCTGGAAAACTGCCTCTTTGAAAACCTAGAAAAAAAAAAAAAAAGAGGAAAAGGAAAATAAGGTTGAGGAAATCTCCCAGAAAGTAGGGCAAGAAGATTAAAAACAAAGAAATATGACAGCAAACATAAGAAAATTAAAGAACCAATGAATCTAGGAAGTCTAATACCCAAATAATCCGAATTTCAGAAAAAGAGAACAGAGAAAAGTGAGGGGAAGAAAGCATCAATAAAACTAATGAAGATGTTTCAGATCTTAAAGACCTTAATTTTCCAGACTGAAATGGCACACCAAAGAGGGACAAAAGACTGAATATAAACAGAGAAAACACTACCAACTACCAGACAGAAAAACAAACTTAGGTTTTAGAATGGCTTTGGTCTTCTTAACAATAATTTCAGAAGCTAGGGGGCAGTGGACTAAAGCCTTGAATATTCTAAAGGAAAATTATGCCCAACCTTGAATTTTAGGCCCAAACTATCAATTAAGAATGAGAATAGTGTAAAAATATTTATAGACATTTAAGATCTCAAAAACTTTACCCTCTCAGGAAGCTAACGGAGGATGTGCTACACTAAAAAGAAAGAAAGGGGAGGAAGGAAAGAAGGAAGAGAGGAAGGAAGGAAGAGAGGAAGGAAGGAAGGAAGGAAGGAAGGAAGGAAGGAAGGAAGGAAGGAAGGAAGGGAGGGAGGGAGGGAGGGAGGGAGGGAGGGAGGGAGGGAGGGAGGGATGGAGGGAGGAAGGAAGGAAGGAAGGAAGGAGGGCGGGCGGGCGGGAGGGAGGGAGGGAAGGAGAAGGAGAAGGAGAAGGAGAAGGAAAGGAAAAGGATGGGAGGGGAGGGGAAGGGAACGGAAGGGAGGGGAGGGAAGGGGAGGGGAGGGGAGGGAGGGGAGGGGAGGGAGGGGCGGGGAGGGAGGGACAGAGGGACAAGCAAAGAAGAGGAAAACACAAAGACATAGAAAGCAGGAGATCCAATACAGGAGAGAGGTGTGTGTTGACAATAAAAAAGGTTTAAGATCAAAACATACGCAAATAAGTATTTTGAAAGGATCTTGAGGGAGGATATCAAATGTACAGGAGATTTTTCTAAAGCTAAGTGGCAACTGGTTTGAAAGAGTCTAATTTAAGAGGTAATAACTTCGAGCTACTTTTAAGAGTATTTTTTTTCTTTCTCAACCATTTGATGATAAGCAAGTATTAACCAAATTAATATTCTATGGGATGGCTCTTTTTTTTTTTTTTTAAACAGAGTCTCACTCTGCCACCCAGGCTGGAAGGCAATGGTGCAATCTCGGCTCACTGCAACCTCCGCCTGCCGGGCTAAAGTGATTCTCGTGCCTCAACCTCCCAAGTAGCTGGGACTACAGGCATGTGCCACCACGCCTGGCTAATTTTTTGTATTTTCGTTAGAGACGGGGTTTCACTGTGTTGGCCAGGCTGGTCTTGAACTCCTGAACTCAGGTGATCCGCCCACCTTAGCCTCCCAAAGTGCTGGGATTACAGGCATGAGCCACCATGCCCAGCCCGGCACTTTATTTCTAACAAAACTTTGCTAATTGTCACACTGGCACACAAGTTCTCTAAATTCAGTCTCCATAATTTGGTTAATATTTGCTTATCATCAAATAGTTGACAGAAAAAAAAATTCTTAAAATTAGCTTGAAGTTATTACCTCTTAAATTAGACTTTCTCAAACCAGTTACTACCTAGCTTTAGAAAAATTTCTTGCACATTTGATATCCTCCCTCAAGTTTCTTTCAAAATATTCTCTCCACCTCCATCTCCCACCCTCCTCCCCAGACACACACAGCAGCTCTAACTCCAGGTCAGCACACAAGAGGTTCTCATAGGTGACTTCCCCTGCATACTCATGGCATGCAGATGTCCCCAAATTTACTTCTGCAGATATCTCCTGATGCAGATGTACTCATAGCTGGAAAAACCAACTGCAGTTGGCTGAAAAATACACACCAATCCCACCCTTAAAAAATATGTTCACTTCCTAATCCCCTGAGCTTGTAGATATTACCTTATACGGCTAAGAGAGAATATTACCATATATGACTCCCAAACATATGATTAAGTGAAGGACACTGAGAGGAGGCGCTTATCCTGGATAATCCAGGTGGGCCCTAAATACAATTACATGTATCCTTAAGACAGAGACACAGAGAGTTCTGACACAGACAAAAAAAGAAGACACACACAGAGGAAAAAGGGATGTAAAATAAGACAGAGATTTTGAGTTATGTGGTCACGAGCTAAGGAACACCAAGGACCAGAACCACAGAGAATGAATTTGTGTTGTTTTCAGCCACGAAGTTTGCGGTAATTTATTGCAGTAGCCATGCGAAACCAGTATACCACTCTACCACGGCAGCACTCACAGGTGCACCCACACAAGGCCACCTTTATAGGCAGGGACCCACTGGCTATCGCTTTCTCTTTAAAAACAAAACAAACAAACGAAAACCCCAGCACTTTGGGAGGCTGAGGTGGGAGGATCGCTTGAGTCCAGGACTTTGAGACCAGCCTGGGAAACACAGGAGACCTAAATTCTCTACTAAAAACAAAACAAACAAACAAAAACAACAACAGGCCGGGTGTGGTGGCTCACATCTGTAATCCCAGCACTTTGGGAGACTGAGGTGGGTGGATCACCTGAGGTCAGGAGTTCAAGACCAGCCTGACCCATATGGTGAAACCCCATCTGTACTAAAAATACAAAACTTAGCTGGGCGTGGTGGCAGGTGCCTGTAGTCCCAGCTACTTGGGAGGCTGAGACAGGAGAATTGCTTGAACCTGGGAGTCGGAGGTTGCAGTAAGCCAAGATTGTGCCACTGAACTCTAGCCTGGGCAACACAGCAAAACTCTATCTCAAAACAAAGACAAAACAAAACAAAACAAAAAACCCTCCTGTAAGAAAGAGTTCGTAAAGAGCTTACTAAAGCCTTTGGTAAGTAAACTAAACCCTATGGTAAGTGATTCAACATAAATCTAATTTTCTATCCCTTTCTTCATCTCGAAAACCAAAGGCTGGATAATGATATCACTAAGTACACAGGTTACGTGACAGTGGCCTCATCATTTTGTGCTGACTTTCTGTCCCATTGGCCACTGTATAGAGAAGAAGATGATCAAGTAAGGACACTGTTTTTACTTTGCAGCCTGTGAACTCAGTCTCATTGCTATGTCATGCCTCATAATCCCTAACCACACAACTTTAAGTGCTATCTGGGTTCTCAGTTTCCTTTGTATTGACACAGTATATGCTAGCTTTTTCACCACACATAAACCAGAGACGGGTCTCTTTCGTTTCATTCTACCTGTTGGAAAATACTTTAGTTCTTCACATAAGACAAAAATTAGATGCCAACTTTCTCAAAACAGCCAATAAGAGAAATCCTAATCACGTGGCTGTGTAATACAGTATTAAAAAAGAACTGTGGAAAAATTGGATGCATCATCTGATTAATCAGCATATTAGGTAGGCTCGAGTAGTTGAAGGTTATGTACTAATTCAACTGTGACTAGATTTTAACAGTTTGAAATATCATTTTCAAAAAAGGCAAAATTAATACTTTTTTGCCCAGCCTTTGATATTTTCATAGCCAAGAGCCAAATGCTTCTAAAGTGTGACAAATGATCATTCTAATTAAACTGATCAAACACTTAGCTGTGCTGCTTAGTGATATAATACCCTTAAGAGGATTAGACAAACAATTCTGGAAATACACAAATCTATCATATTTATTAATGAATTAGTGTTTCAATAAGTGACTACATGTAACTTCTCATTTGTCCAAGTCACTGACCTAAAAGTGACTTGGGCATATATACTGGAAATATCTCCTACTGTGCTGCTTGATTTTTTGTCCTCTGCACAGTGTTTGTGCTGAAAAGATCCTTCAGTAAAGTCCAATTTGTCTATTGTTTCCTTTATCATGAGCACTCTTTATGTCCTGTTTAGGAAATCTTTGCTTATTTCCTTTTTCTAGAAGCTTTGTTGTTTTACCTTTCTCAGAACTACAATCTATCTGGAACTGTTATTAGAGATCCAGAACTTATTAGATCAGGTAGAATTCTAAGACTTCTTTCTCCCCCATCACTTCTCACTGACATCATCTGGGGCTAACTACAGGCTCCCTTGTTTCTTTAAGGCCATTACAGCCATTGTCCACACCACAGAGAACTGAAGGCCACTGAAGCTTCTCTTTTCTTCCCATCCACCAGCCTTCAACTTTGGCTTCCTCCCTTCCCTGTCTACTTAATCATGAGCCGTCACTCCAACTTCTTTTTAGCACTCTCATTTCCCCCCAACTCACTCACTCAAACACAAATCCCAACCCTGGCAAGGAAAAGACATTATGGGCCAGTTGGCTTTGGAGCTACAGGAAACTGGGTTTGAAATCTGATTATACAATTTACAAACTGCAGGAGCTTGGCAGTCAGTTGACGTTTCTATTTTCTCATCTGTGAAACTGAGAAAGGCTGGGCCTCACAGTGGGGGAAGGTAGGGTAGAGTGTGGAGGTAAAGGATTAACAATACCAACACCTTGTAGGCCTATCGTAAGGATGAGAAATAATGTTTGTTAAGACTCTGGTGCAGAGTAGGCACCGAATAAGTAAATGAATAGTAGCAAAAAAGAATCAATGAATCAATAAAACTGCTAGCCAACTCACTCAACTGCACTGATAGAGTAACTCTCCCTCTCAGGTGGGCTTCCAATGGTAAGCTCTTTCCCCTTCACCGCACTGGCTACGTTAACTTTTACCACAATCCCTCAAGACCTCCACTTCACTCCTCCGCCTGCCTCCTCACTTTCAACAGATATCTGGAGGACTTCCGCTTCTGGCCAAGATGAAGGACTGAATTTATCTTCCTGTTGGAGACAACCAAGAAGTGGACAAAACATACAAAGAAATAGTTTTCAAGATATTATCAGGCAACAAAAGACAGTGATCCCCAAGAGAGAGGAAAGGAGTGAAGTGAGTCTTAAGAAAGACTATACTAGGTTACTGCCTTGAGTGAGGTTCCAGCAGTGGCACAGGGAGGGGGAACCCAGGCCCACGGCAACAGACTTGAGCTGACAGTTCAGAAAATCCAAGGCAGCTGTAGTCCAAAGGAAAAGAGAGATCTTCACAGAGAGATTTCCAGAGATCTGCAGAGAGTTCCCCTCAAGAATTCAGTGAGGCCAGGCAGGGTGGCTCACACCTGTAATCCCAGCACTTTGGGAGGCCGAGGCAAGTGGATCACTTGAGGTCAGGTGTTTGAGACTGGCCTGGCCAACAAGGTGTAACCTCCCCTCTCTACAAAAATACAAAAATTACCTGGGTGTTGTGTGGCGTACACCCATAGTCCCAACTACTCGGGAGGCCAAGGCATGAGAAACGCTTGAACCCCGCAGGCGGAGGTTGCAGTGGGCAGAGATCGCGGCACTGCACTCCAGCCTGGGCAACAGAGTGAGATTCTGTCTCAAAAAAAAAAAAAAAAAAAGAAAGAAAGAAAGAAAAGAAAAGAATTCAGTTAATTCATGCTCATAGGTATAAGGAAACCAAAGAGGCTTGAGAAAAAAACACTAGAATGCACTAGAGATGACAGAACAGTACCCACATTCATAGAATCAAGAACAGTCTGCTCCCACCTGCCAAACTAGAATGTCTCATGATTCAACGGACATTAGGTACAGTATACAGAAGGGTCTTGCCCGGTTCATGGCAATAATTAGCCTTAAATTGAGCACTATCTGGTCCCAATAATGAAATCTTAAAGCCAAGACCTTAAAGAGTCAAACTATTTACAAGTAAATTAATTGCATCACAGAACAAAGCTCAAGAACATTTAAAGGAATGCAAAAATATTCAGCACCCAACAAGGTAAAATTCCCAATATTTAGCATCCAGTGAAAAATTACCAGGCACATAAAGAAGCAGTGAAATACGACTCATGGTAAGGAGATCCTGACCCAGAGCTGTCACAAAGATTAGAATTAGCAGGCAAGAATATTAAAAACAGTTATAATTATATTCCGTATGTTCGAAAAGTTAAGTAGAGATATGGAGATATTTTTAAAGACCCAAATAACACTTCTAGAGCTGAAAACTACAAAGTCACAAAGTCTGAAATTAAAAATACATCCTTGGATGAGATTAATACTGTAGACATTGCCAAAGAAAAGATGACTAAATGTGGGCCAGGCGCAGTGGTGTGAGCCTATAATCCCAGCTACTCAGGAAGCTGAGGTGGAAGGATAGCTTGAGCCCAAGAGTTCAAGTCTAGCCTGGGCAACATAGTCTCACCTCATAAACTGAGGGGAGACTCTACCTCAATTTAAAAAGAAAAAATTAAAAGAAACTGAGCGTAAAGACACAGCAATCGAAACTATCCAAAGTGAAACAGAGAAAAGAGAACTTTAAAAACTGAACGGAGCCTCAATGAGCTGTGAGACAATTTTAAGCAGCCTAACATACAGTACATGGACTCCCCACAAAAGACAGAATCATGAAGAAAAAAACAGAAAAACCTATGTGAAGAAATAATAGCAGAAATTTGTTCAACTTTCTTGAAAATGTAAATCCCACAAATTCAAGATGCTCAATGAATCTCAGTGGCACAAGAGACATGAAGAAAACCACATCAAGGTACATCATGATCAAATTACTCAACACCAATGATAAAAATAATCTTTTTATTTCTTTTTTTCTTTTCCTTTTTTTCTTTTTTTTTTTTTTTGAGACAGAGTCTTGCTCTGTCACCCAAGGTGGAGTACAGTGGCACAACCTCAGTTTAATGCAACCTCGACCTCCCAGGTTCAAGTGATTATCCTGCCTCAGCCTCCTGAGTAGCTGGGGTTACAGGTGCCCACCACCACGCCCAGCCAATTTTTGTATTTTTAGTAGAGACAGGGTTTCACCATGTTGGCCAGGCTGGGCTCGTACACCTGACATCAAGTGATCTGCCACCTCAGCCTCCCAAATTGCTGGGATTACAAGCGTCAGTCACAGCACCCGGCAGATAAAAAGAAATCTTAAAGCAGCCAGAGAAAAAAGATACAATATGCACAAAGATAAGGATAATAGATTTCTCATTGAAAACAATGCAAACAAGAGGCTACATCTTTAAAGCACTGAAAAGAAAAATACAATCTACCTAGAATTTTATACCCAGTGAAAATATCTTCAAAATTGGCCGGGCGCGGTGGCTCAAGCCTGTAATCCCAGCACTTTGGGAGGCCGAGACTGGCGGATCACGAGGTCAGGAGATCGAGATCACCCTGGCTAACACGGTGAAACCCCGTCTCTACTAAAAAAAAATACAAAAAACTAGCCGGGCGAAGTGGCGGGCGCCTGTAGTCCCAGCTACTTGGGAGGCTGAGGCAGGAGAATGGCGTGAACCCGGGAGGCGGAGCTTGCAGTGAGCTGAGATCCGGCCACTGCACTCCAGCCTGCCAGCCTGGGCGACAGAGCATGACTCCGTCTCAAAAAAAAAAAAAAAAAAAAAAAAATCTTCAAAATTGAAGGCAAAATAAAGACATTTTCAGACACACAGAAGTGAAAAAGTTATCACCATTGGAAATAAGAAATGTTAAAGGAAGTCCTTTTAAGCAGAAAGAAAATGATTCCAGATGGAAATATGGATCTGCAAAAAGGAATGAAAGGCACCATAAATGGTAAATACATGGTAAATACACAAGATTTTGTGAATTATCATTTACATATCTTTAAAAGATAACTTTTCAAACAAAAGCAGTACCAATATATTGTGGGGTTTATTACATAAATATGACAACAATAGCACAAAAGTCAGGAAGAGAAAAAAACAAAGTATACTATTATAAGGTTCCAATACTATAAGTACTCACTGTAGTGTCAGATTGGAATGGCTGATTAAAAACTGACCCAAAGTCTACCTGGATTCTGCCATTCCCGAAAGGAACTATGAGTCTACTATGTGACTTGATCTTAAAGCTGACATCATATCTGATAAAGCACTACAACTGCAGTTAACAAGCACATGTAAGAATGGTCATGGGAACACTAATTGTCAGGCACACTTCTCAGGTTGAACAAATGCCACAGGTCCCCGTCAGTATTTTTTCTACATCTGTACATACATGTTTTCACAAATTAACTCTATGTGGACCATGTGCCAAGTCAGGATGATTTAGTGTCCAGGCATGTGATGGTCAGTACAGGTCTAGCACTGGCTTGGACACCTCACTCAACTCTCAGACCCTCAGTTTCCTCATCTACAAAATTACTTCTAAGATACTTTCTGTGATTTGGGTAATGCTGGAAAGGCTAATGTTCTAGTTAAGTCTTAGATATTGAGCCACTAAGAAAATATGTCTCTTGCCGGGTGCCGTGACACACAACTATAATCCCAGGTACTCAGGGGGCTGAAGCCAGGAGCTGGAGGCTGTAGTGCACCATGATCATGTCTGTGAATAGCCACTGCACTCTAGCCTGGGCAACGTAGTGAGACCCTCATCTCAAATAAATAAATACATAAATAAGAAAATACGTCTCTTGATACAAAATATTCTCAAAGTAATCCCAAAAGAATCATTATATTGGAAAATGGCCATTTTTTCACTCTCAAGTTGTCATTTTGAGTTGATTCTGTGAAAATCAGTTGCCTGCCAACTGCTAACTCCCAACATTGCCCACCAATATTTTCTTTAGACAGAGTAACCATGATTCTTAATCTTCAAATCAGAAAGGTGAATTTAATCTTAATTCTAAATGAAATATTAATATACATTTGTAGAGTCTACAATTTCAGAAATATTTATTTGGCCCGGGCGCAGTGGCTCATGCCTATAATCCCAGCAGTTTGGGAGGCTGAGGCGGGCGGATCATGAGGTCAGGAGATCAAGACCATCCTGGCTAAAAACCCCGTCTCTACTAAAAATACAAAAAATTAGCCAGGCGTGCTGGTGGGCACCTGTAATCCAGCTGCTCAGGAGGCTGAGGCAGCAGAATGGCGTGAACGTGGGAGACAGAGCTTGCAGTGAGCTGAGATCACACCACTGCACTCCAGCCTGGGTGACAGAGCAAGACTCCGTCTCAAAAAAAAAAAAAAAAAAAAAAAATTATCTGGAATTCCTAAAGCATTTCTGGAAGTCCTAAAGAAAATCTGTTTTAGAAAGAAAATTTCAAGGAATTATAGAAAATAGCATTAAAATCAAGGAACACCCCTGTACAACACTCCATCACCATCCTCAAAAAGAGATTACTAACTTCTTATAACAGTAATCATCTATGCCAGCAGAGGAAAAAGGAAGAAAGTTACATCATGATTTGTGGGCAGTTTTTAGAAGTGTCTGAAGAGCCAGGCACAGAGGCTTACACATGTAATGCCAGCACTTTGGGAGGCCAAGACAAGAGGATCACTTGAGGTCAGGACTTCAAGACCAGTCTGGCCAAAAAGGTGAAACCCCGTCTTTATTAAAAATATAAAAATTAGCCAGGCATGGTGACACACACCTGTAGTCCCAGCTACTGGAGAGGCTGAGGCAGGAGAATCACTTGAACCCGGGAGGCGCGGGTTGCAGTGAGCCGAGATTGTGCCATTGCACTCGGGCCTGGGTGACAGAGAGAGACTCCATCTCAAAAGAAAAAAAGTGTCTGAAGAAACAGAACCTTGCTTGCATTTAACTCATATGTTATTGATTTGCATATAAATGTCAAATGGCCCATTTCAAAAGCAAAAAGAGCAACTAAAAAGCTCCAGCACCTCCAACTTAAAGAAATGTGCTTTAATCTTTGTATATTTTATTGCTGGCTTTGAAAAATGTAATCCCTAAACCTCGTTATTTCACAAAATTTGGCCAGCTCACAAAGAATAATTAGGCATTATTCTCGAAGAATTTTTAAAAAATATTTCCTACACAGAGAAATAATTGTCAGTTAGCTACCCAATAATGGACATTTTGAGACTCGAAGTGCAGCACTGCCTTATCCAAATATGTGTTTTCCTTCAAAGTTTAAAGGGAAAAAGCTGAAAGTTTTTTCCCCCAGTGTTCCAAAAGATTAGAATGTAAACACAAACCAAACAGAACTATAATTAGCATTTCAAATGGCAAACAATGTACAGTATAATTTTATACGAATCAATTAACAAAAATTGTATATTTAACAACACTTACTGAATGTCCACTATGTACAAGGCTATGTGATGTGGGAGTTAAAAAGATGAATACATAGAGCTTTCTAGGTCTATGAAAAGCCCCTTAATAGCATTAGTTTTGGGGATTTAACAAATGAAAAAAAAAAAAAAAAAAAAAAAAACCCTTAATGGTTATCCTGCAGAGGCTCCCCATGACATTTGAGCAGTCACTTACAGGCAGCTAAAGGTTGAAGACTCAATATGTCAGAGAGCCAGGCAACCACAGGATTTGGCCCCAAACCTAAGCAATAAAATCAGTCAGCCTTCTAGAAAGACCCAGAAAAACACTTAGCAGTAAATACCCAAGCATTCCCTCAGAAGCAAATTAACAGAAATATTAAGTGTGTAGAAAAAGAGTAATGGTAGGGGTTTAAGGGAGAACAGAAGAGGACAGAAAATAATGTGAATTTTTATTTGTTGAAAGCAGAATTTCACAGTCTAATCAAAATTTAAAACGCTGCCTTTGGATACTGACACATGAAAGCTCTCATTTGATTTAAGAAAATTGAGTTTTATGTGTATGTTTCTTTTAATCACCCATAGGGATTAATAATTTTGGTCATATTTTACTATGTGCCAGATAGTATTTATGCACCGAACATGGCAAAGCCTGAGTGAAGAATCCAGAACATCCAATGGATTAGATGCATCTAATTTCTTCTCAGAATATAACAAATGTACAAACTGTCATATCTAATAGTCACTAAACACCAACAATATACCCAAGGCCAACTGAGTTAGACAAAGTTGAATTTGAAAGAAATGTTCTATTTGAATGTTTATTACTTGAAAAACTGAGATCCAATTAAATTATCCTTGGTCATTTTAGCTATTGTACCTTTGGGGGTACTATTTCTGTAACAACAACTCCCTAACATTGCTGGCAATATGTGGTGAGTTTTTACTCTGGGCCAGAAGTTCACAGAACACTTGACACAACTGGAGAGTTAAGCCCTAATAGTATGTCCATATTACAGATAGCATGTCCGTATTACAGATAGCATGTCCGTATTACAGATAGCATGTCCGTATTACAGATAGCATGTCCGTATTACAGATAGTACACCCACATTACAGACAAGGAAACCACCTTGGGCAGATTACTTAACCTCTTTGTGCTGCAGTTCTCTTATTTATTTATTTATTTTTGAGATGGAGTCTCACTGTCATCTAACCTGCAGTGCAGTGGTGCAATCTCGGCTCACTGCAACCTCTGCCTCCTAGGTTCAAGCGATTCTCCTGCCTCAGCCTCCTGAGTAGCTGGGACTATAGGTACATGCCACCACTCCCAGCTAATTTTCGTATTTTTAGTAGAGACTGGGTTTCACCATGTTGGCCAGGCTGGTCTCGAACACCTGACCTCAAGTGATCCACCCGCCTTGGCCTCCCAAAGTGCTGGGATTACAGGCATGAGCCACTGCGCCCAGCCTCAAAGTTATTTTTAAAAGGTATAAGTTCAATAAGAAAGAAGCAAAGACTAACATGAATTGACACTTGTAACATCTCCAAAAACCTGAAAAATCTAAACAATTACTTAAAATCCGTTCATTCATTCCAAAAATATTTATCCAACACCCACCATGTGCTAGGTCCAGAGAATCCAGCACTAGCTAAGCTAGACATTATCAATGAGGAGCATGTTCTCACTTATTTGTGGGAGCTAAAAATTAAAACAATTGAACTCATAGAGATAGAAAGTAGAAGGATGGTTACCAGACGCTGGGAAGAGTAGTGGAGAAGTTAGGGGGGAAGTGGTTGGCTAATGGGTACAAAAAAATAGAAACAATGAATAAGTGAGCTGGGAGTGGTGGCTCATGCTTGTAATCCTACACTTTGGGAGACCGAGGCAGAAGGATCCCCTGAGCCCAGGAGGAGTTCAAGACCAAACTAGGCAACATAGGGAGACTCTGTCCCTTAAAAAAAAAAAAAAAAAGGAAAAAAGAAACAATGAATAAGATCTAGTATTTGATAGCACAACAGATGACTATATTCAATAATAATTTAATTGTACATTTTAAAATAACTCAAAGAGTATAATTGGATTGTTTGTAACACAAAGGATAAATGCTGGAGATGACGGATACCCCATTTGCCCTGATGTGATTATTACACATTGTATTCCTGTATCAAAATAGCTCACATACCCCATAAATATATACACCTATTATGTATCCAAAAAAATTAAAAATTTAAAAACACCTCTACATATAAAGCAGATACCATAATGCACATTTTCAAACATCAGCCTGGATATCTATTATCACATACTTGAGATGTTTAAACCTTACTAAAAGCTCCCACAGCAACTCCACTATTTTCTTTAAAAAAAAAAATTTTTTTTTTGGCTGGGCACAGTGGCTCAGGCCTGTAATCCCAGCACTTTGGGAGGCCGAGGTGGGCAGATCACGAGGTCAGGGGCTCAAGACCAGCCTGACCAATATGGTGAAACCCCATCTCTACTAAAAATACAAAAATTAGTCGGGCGTGGTGGCACGCACCTGTAGTCCCAGCTACTAGGGAGGCTGAGGCAAGAGCATTGCTTGAACCCAGGAGGTTGCAGTGAGCCAAGATTGCGCCACTGCATTCCAGCCTGGGTGACAGAGCGAGATTCTGTCTCAAAATAAATAAATAAATAAATAAATAAATAAATAAATAAATAAAATTGATACTACACACCAAGATTCTTCATATTTCTTTTCATTACAGTCAAATACCTTTGACTCTCCTTTTCTTCTTTTCTAGGACAGTAGTTTTAGTTTTTAAACCAATCCATTTCATTTTCTCCAAACTTGAGAACTCCTATCTCAATCAGCAGTCCCTCCTAATGAGAAGCCTTGGATCTCTCCTGGTAGCCCCCACCTATCTGTTCCCTAAACTTACTGTATAAATGCTTTAATCTCTCATGGCTCCCTCAACTTCTGTTCAAATCATTTTCTAAGTCCACAACAGCCTTCTTCTCAGCATGACCACTTCCTGCTCAACCTTTTTGCAAATTTCTTCCATGAACTCTGGGAAACTCATGCCTATGCACAGGGACTGCATCTTCATCTTTCAACTAATATCTTGTAGGCCTATTGTCTTGTGACAACTCTATTGTCCTTATTTTCTTTTTCCTTAGAACCTTAAAATATAATCACTGGTCCATGCATGATCCTCTTTCCTTTTTTTTAATACAGCATCTGCCCCCATCCAAAGTTTCAATTACCCATGGTCAATCAGGTTCTGAGAATAGGTGAATACAGTGTAATAAGATAATTTGAAAGAGAGAGAAACCACATTTACATAACTTTTTATTACAGTATAGTGTTAAAAATTGTTCTGTTTATTATGATTGTTGTTAATCTCTTACTGTACCTAATTTATAAATTAAATTTTATCATAGATATGTACATATGGAAAAGAAGAATATACATAGGGTTTGGCACCATCGGAGGTATCAGGCATCTACTGGGGGACTTGGAACATACTCCCTTTGGATAAGGGGGGAATTACTGCACAATGATCACCTAGGAACTCACCACAAAACTGAAGGACTAGGTCATTATCAATAACTAACATCCGTGTGTGTTCCTCCCCACATGCTACCCTCTAGTCCATATAAAAGATAACTGCCATCCTAAGTTTTATGTTCATCATTCTCTTGCTTTCTAAAAAGATGTGGATTTCAACAGACACATATGCAAAACAGAAGTGCATGTTTGTATTTAGTGTTTGTATTTGATTGTTTCCCTGGCTTATGTAAATTAGTACAACCATTTGGGAATATAATTTGGCAATACTTAATAAGTTGAATATTCACATAACCTACAAACCAGCAATTTTATTCCTTGGTATTAACCCAAGAGAAATACTGGCACGTGTGCCCAGGAAACATGAATAATCAGAGCAACACTGCAAATCTCAAAAAATAACAAAATTAAAAAAAAAATAAATGGTCACTGAGAGGAGAAGAGAGAAACATACTGCATTATAAGACACATAATGGATTATTTTACTGCAGTGAAAGTCAGTGAACTACAACTACATACAGTATGAATGAATCTAGAGATATAATATTGAGTGAGAAAAAAAAAGTTCCAGAAGTCAATGGATAGTATGAGACCCTTTTTCCCCAAGATTTAAAGTTTTAAACAAGTATCATAATTATGACCTAATCTTTGCAGCAAAACAACAACAAAATCCTTCTTTTGAGAATGTATGCCTTATCTTTCAAAACTATATTATCTTCTCTCTACTCCAACAGTTTCATGAGTAAAGTCACAAGAACTTTTATCTCCTTATGCAGTGTACCTAATCCGGTATCTGTGGTGATACTAAGACCTCCAACCACAAAGATTTCATCTTGGAAGGACTTTATTTTTCTCCTTTAAGTAAAGTTAACTTAAGGTTAGAGCAATCTAGGGATAAGAAAACTTACATATGTGATTCTTGTAAAAGTCCAGCAGAACTACCTCATACTAAAGCCAAGAGTCACCTGACAAGTCATAGTAATCTGAAACTGAGGTATCGCCAAAGGTAATCCATCCACTGAATATATAATGGCGTTATCAACATTGAATCCAAAAATATGAGCAAAACCAGGATTTTTAGGCTTTCTAAAAGCCTGAACTTTTAATTTCAAAATATTTCCTTTTTACCTTAAGAAAAATTATTTTTTAGGGAAAAAATATATGAACTCCAACTGCAAAAGAATAATAAGAATAAAATCTACCAATCAGGGCCTTTCCCAGTGAGGGCTATGCATATTCTCTGTAAGTGATTATTGCTGAATTACACTGCAGCTTCCCTTCGACCTTGGGAACCCTGCTCACTCTCAGAGTTACTGCGAGGTCTTCTGTTTCGTTTATTATTAGTCTTTGTCTCTGCAATGCTGTAGCATGTGATAGAAATATCAACGTTGTGAGCTTGCAGTACCCAAAACCGTAGAAATGTTTCCAAAAAATAAAGCGGGGGTTGAGGGGGGGGGGATGAAAGAAAGAAAAGAAACAAAAACAAAACAAGAGGAAAACAAAGTTAATGGTATTAAGATGGGAAATTTCTCATTTTTACCTTGTGAAGACTACATTTCCTAATCAGCTTAGTGATATATAACCATTAGTATGCAATTTTTAAATTTAAGAAAAGATG
Organism: Macaca nemestrina; assembly: GCF_043159975.1. NCBI lineage: Eukaryota > Metazoa > Chordata > Mammalia > Primates > Cercopithecidae > Macaca > Macaca nemestrina. The sequence continues at coordinate 76,129,792 of NC_092135.1, read as the reverse complement.
TCCAAGAACATTATTTAGAAAAAAAATCACAACTGAATATAATAGACAATTGGTCAAACTTAGCCCAGCAATTTAAAAATGAAAGTTCCTATAGAAAAAACCTTACAGGATTTTTTGTCCAGAAGAGAGAAATAATCTGGCAACCCAGTGGGTTCACTTAGTTTCGTGTCATTTGCTTCATGTCCATTATGTAATGCTTCCCCTAGCTTTAGGTCTCTATGTTTAAGCAACCGTTCAGGTATATCACAGAATTGTCACAAAATCAGTATCTGGTTATAACTTTCAAAAACAGCTTAAAAGGTGCCTTGCAGATGTGTCTATATGCAGCAGAAGCTTTGGGGAGAAAATCTGCTGGTGTCATTACTTCTCCAGGCTTCCTCCCCAGGTCTCCCATTCCCTCCTCCCCCAGCATCCCCGGCGACACGATCTGCGGGCAGCTCCCGGCTTGATGCAGGGGAAGCACGTCTTGACTGCAATGCAAACCCTGTCCCGGTCTGAACCAGGGAAGGAAGACTTGGCCCTGGCCGGGGGTGTGGACGAAGGCTGCAGGCAGGGATGCAGGGGCGCCAGCAGCGGGTGGGCAGGGGTGCCCCGCGAGGGCAGTCCGCAGTGCACGCGCACAATAAAACCCAATGCACAACTTCCCCAGCCGCTCCTCTCGGCTTCCCGGATTCCCTGAAAGGTGCGGCGTAGGCGTTAGCTCGCGCGGGCGCGGGCGCTCTCACCCGCGCGGGTTCGGTTTTCCGCTGACAATTACATCAGTCCTTCTCCCTACCCCTGCTTCAATCCCCAGGCAGCCTGCAGGGAGCAGGGGCGCCGGCCCGCGCGAGGGAATGCGAGCGCGAGTGGCAGGCAGCCGGAATTCCCTGGCAACGAGGGGGAGGGAGGGCGGCAAACCGGGACCGCGCTACAGACGCCCCCTCCCATCCCGGCCGCGGGAATGGGCTGCCACCGCCGCCCCCACTTCCCTGTAGCCCGGGCTATCGGCCGGCTGCGCCTGCAGGGGGACGGCGATGCCCTGGGGGCCCAAAGCTGCGGCTGCCCACCCACGCGTCCCTCGGGGTCCTCAGCCAGCCGGAGGCGCACAATGCCCCCGGGCCGCGATGCGGGCACCGTGGCTCCCGCCCCGGGCAATCCCTTTGCAGCTAGGACACCTACCTGGAGGGCGAGCGGTGGCGCCACGGGTTCTGCGGCGGCTGCGCGGCTGCGGCGGGAGGCAGGAGGCGGAAAGCCGGCCCCGGCAGGCGGACCGGAGCGCGGGCTAGCAGAGGAGAGGAGGAGGCACAGGCGCCGCCTGCACTGAGCGGCGATCTCCAGCACCGACAGCGGCGGCGGCGACCGTGCTGCGCCTCCAGTGGTCCGCGGCGCCGCAGCCCCTCCTCTCCCACGGGCGGGGCGCGCTGGCGGGGCGGCGCTCCCGGCTCCCCGCCCCCGGCTCCCGCCTGTCCGCCCGGCTGGAGTGGAGCGGCCAGTGGCCGGGGCTCACGCTGCGCACCCACCCTACCGGGCGCCCCTCCCTGCGCTGCCAGATGGGCCGGGGATCCCGCAGCCGGCGCCCTGCGCCCTGGTCACGCGGGGTCCCAGAGCCGGGGCTCTCCCCTGGCCTGGCCTCCGTGGGAATCCGTGGTGTCCCGAGATCACCCGCCGTGGAAACCCCGAGCTGCCATCCGCGGGCCTGCGCTCAGTAGCGGGAGCCCTCGCCCGCGAAGTCCGGCGGAGGTGGGCCGGCCGCTGTCTGGAAGGGTGACCCAGAAGGGCTCCAGCGCTCGGGGCCAGGAGCGCCGCGGCAGGGAGCACTGCTGGAGACCGGATTCCGAAAGGAACGGCTGCCTAGCGGCCTCCGCTCGGTGCTGCCAAGCCCCTGTCCCTGGGCGCCCTTCTGAGGTCGTCATTTCATACACTTACGCGACTGTGCGTGCCTGCTCCCGTCCCTGACTCACTCGGGAGCAAAAACTTCTCGGGCCCAGAGAAACACCTGGGTTCTGCGAAAGGAAGAGCCGGTTCCTTCAAGCCCCTGGCAAAGCCCATCAAAGTCAGTCAGTTCCACCTCACCACAACCCTTAAACCCTTCCACACTCCAGGCCACTCCCGGCCTGCGTTCGGAGAGCAGATTAATCTAAAGGCAAATTTGCTAGGAGGGACGGGGTAATGTAAACATTTGTACAGACATTCTGTAAACAAGTGACTGAGGACATGTCAATATTTCAAGGCATTTGTGTCATCATCATCTGGGTGTGGGAGGCGGAGGGGAGTCCAGAGGACATCGACTGGACCTAACGGGAGCTGTTACAGAACATGCTGGGGTGCCTTCAAAAATGGAAGATACTGCTTACTAATGAGGCAACTGTGATGGCATTTCATTGTGCCCTGTGCTGACAAAATGATTTGCTATGAACTATGCATTCCTTCCCACAGTTTCTCTTGAATCTCCAATCTTACCTGTTGGATTAGCTTTTTCCACCTAGACTAGCAATGTTCTCATGTCCTCTTGTCACAAAATAATAGATGCGGGACGCTGCGACAATGGCAGCTTGTCCTTCATTCCTTTGCTGTGAAGACAGGCTCCTCAAGGGAGCAGTTGGGATGCTGACCTCTGCTTCATCACCCTTTCTACTCCTCCTTCTATCTGAGTTCCATTAACAGAAACTCTACTGAAATGGCTTTCTCCCTTAAAAGAAAAAAAGCTAAAACCCATAGATTTAAAAAGAAATACAAAAGTGTGAATGAAAATGAGAGAGTACACATAGCACACAGAATCTTTACCTAAAGAAGTTCTCTAGGCCCAGCACAGTGGCTCACGCCTGTAATCCCCGCACTTTGCGAGGCCGAGGCGGGCGGATCACTTGAGGTCAGGAGTTCAAGACCAGCCTGACCAACATGGTGAAACCCTGTCTCTACTAAAAGTACAAAAGCTAGCGGGATGTGGTGGCAGGCACCTGAAATCCCAACTTCCTGGGAGGCTGAGGCACAAGTATCACTTGAACCAGGGAGGCAGAGGATGCAGTGAGCCGAGATCATGCCACTGCACTCCAGCCTTGGCTACAAAGTGAGACCCTATCAAAAAAAAAAAAAAAGAAAGAAAAAGAAAAAGAAAAAAAAAAGAAGAGGTTATCTAATTTTTTCTCTGAACCCCTAATAGCAGAGAACCATAAACTATGGGGGAAGAGAAAGAACTACCACAACCTAAATCTCATGTTTTAATGTAAGAATGTTCTCACGCTTTTCACTCTATTCCATAGTATCTATGTGTGTTTTAATACTTTTAAAAATGGTTTTAAACATCAGGGAAAAAAAATTTCCCCCACTGTCTCATTGATTAATGGTCAAATAAGAGGTAACGGTACTACACCCATCCATCTGGGGAAATGGGTGGATTAAACACAGCGGGCTGTACAGAACTACAGATCAAGGCAGTTTCCTCACTCATTTGTGCGTCATTGTATTTTGAAAACTCAGACTGGCATAGATATGTAAATATGAATAACAGGCTTTTCACTGCTTTTTGAGCTATGGCAGGATTATTGCTCAAAAAAGTGCCAGAGAGCAATGTTTTCATTAAGCGTACATTCTTGCTGAGTGTTAAAGTCACAAGTCATATGTTGACTAAGAGGATCTTGGCTTCCCTAATCCATCCCTTTTGTCTCAGAAAATACTTGTTCGTGGACTTTTCCAGTGAAGAAAGTTAATGATGTTCTTAAAAGTCCATCAATGCTGTAATTCCATCACATACAAATGAACTGAGCCTCATAGGAATCATAGTTTCCACCATCAATTCATCCAAGTCCCGCTTAATTTTCATTGCATTTTCTTAGATGAGTACTATTTTAGCTGGAGTTTTTAGGAAAGCTGAAGTGCTAATGCTTCCTTGAAAGATGCAAACCCAGGGCAACAAATGAGGAACAGGAGAAATGAGACAGGAAAGAATAGAAAGCAAATACATAGTGATATGTTATCAACTTGGCCTGTGCTTCATGAACCTGAGAAGACACAGCCAGTTGCTTAGCCATGCAAAACTGTGCCCAAGAACCGGCTATCAAAGAAAATACTGAAGAAGAAATTTACCTGAAAGCTACCTCCCATTTCCTCCAGCTTCCAGGATGAGTCATCATCTGACCCCTCTGACAGCTACTAGAGAAACAAATCCCATACTTTGCAGCCAAGGTATGGTTATTGTACTGGATTGTTCTATAGGCAACATGGTTATGCTGGAAACTATGTTTCCCCAAATCCCCTTTCATATATGCTTCCAGACAGACAAAATTGAAGTTGCCTGCGACTTAGGAGGCAATACTGAAGCAGCGTCTTCGTTTGTCTCTCGTCACCTCTAACCAATGACAACTTTCATTACATTCCGACAGTCGTCATTGGTTAGAGGTGGTGATAGACAAATGCCATTTCTAACCAATGAGAAGAGATGCAGGAGAGTTCCTGTTTGTTCTCATTCTTCCCTGCTCTGCATTCTCTTCTAACAAGTAACTGTGACCACAGGCTAGCTAACAGACTCTTCACAGAAACTCACAGAGGCAGCGATCATAAAGACCCAACAACTATCTGTAGATGTCTACACCAGCCATTTTTGTGCTCTCACTACAGCAGCCGGATGTGCCTAGCCTAACATCCAGATTTCCCTGCAAGCTTGGACTCCTCTGCCCAAATCAGGACTGTTCTCTGATTCCCCTTTTCAGACTTTTAGACTTTTACTTATCTGACTCCTCCCACAAATGTGATGTAATAGCTTCTTCTTTTTTTTTTTTTTTTTTTTTTTGAAACAGGGTGGCCCTGTCACCCAGGCTAGAGAGTGCAGTGTGATCTCAGCTCACTGCAACCTCCACCTCCTGGGTTCAAGCAATTCTCCTGCCTCAGTCTCCTGAGTACTCAGATTATAGGTGCCTGCCACCATGCCCGGCTAATTTTTTGTATTTTTAGTAGAGATGGGGTTTTACCATGTTGGCCAGGCTGGTCTTAAACTCCTGACCTCAGGTGATCTGCCCACCTCAGCCTCCCAAAGTACTGGGATTACAGGTGTAAGCCACTGTGCCCAGCCCTAATTTCTATAATAAATTCCTTATTCAATACATTCACAATGGTCCTGCTTCCTTGATGGAAGCCCATCTGCCAGGAGCTTAGGCTGGATCTGCTTCAGGAGGCCTGGACGGGAGCAATCACTTGGGGACTGTTGAGGCAGGGCAAATAGCTAAGAAACCTGGAAAAATGTGAGGCCAAGAGATTCTAAGGATGAACTCTACCTGTGCTTTATTCAAATAGCAAAAATATTCATAGTTTTGCCTTGTATTTGTTAACTGAGAGAGTTCAGCTTTGAAAATGTTTTTATTATGACTAAATTAACCTACTTTGGTTAATCACACTCATGTCATCAAAATGCATAATGGCTTATTTTTGCTTTTGTTGAGACATTGTTTTGACTTTTTTGACTTTTAGTATGGAAAATAACAGATCGAACCTCAGTTGGAAAATTCTGACCCGTACCTTTCCCCGGCTATGGAAGCATCCTAACTGAGTTTCCTGTTTTAAGTTTGAACATAAAGATGAGTAGTAGTCTTTTGTAATTTACTTTTTGTAAAGTCGATTTTTTCTTTTTTCTTTTTTCTTTTTTTTTTTTAAACATTTACTATTTTTACAATACCAAAACAGCACAGTAAGAAAATCAAAAGGCAGGCTGGGCGCGGTGGCTCACGCCTGTAATCCTAGCACTTTGGGAGGCCAAGGCGGGCAGATCACGAGGTTAGGAGATCGAGACCATCGTGGCTAACACGGTGAAACCCCATCTCTACTAAAAATACAAAAGAATTAGCCGGGCTTGGCGGCAGGCGCCTGTAGTCCCAGCTACTTGGGAGGCTGAGGCAGGAGAATGACGTGAACCCGGGAGGCGGAGCTTGCAGTGAACAGAGATCGCGCCACTGCACTCCAGCCTGGGTGACCGAGCGAGACTCCATCTCAGAAAAAAAAAAAAAAAAGTTTCAACAAAATACATGATTTTTAGGGAGCATTACATCAATTGGGGAAATAAATGTATGCACATATTAAAAGGTGACACCAAATTTGACCAACGAACAGACTGCAGGTAAGAGTGTACCAAGGCCCCTTAGCCCTCAAAGCACTAGGGAACATTGAATCCTTCCTGCAAGAAATCATTATTTCAAAGAGTTTGCCTTTTGATTTTGTTTGTTTTGTTTTTTTGTTTTGTTTTGTTTGTTTGTTTGTTTTTGAGACGGAGTCTCGCTCTGTCGCCCAGGCTGGAGTACAGTGGCCGGATCTCAGCTCACTGCAAGCTCCGCCTCCCGGGTTTCCCGCCGTTCTCCTGCCTTAGCCTCCCGAGTAGCTGGGACTACAGGCGCCCTCCATCTCGCCCGGCTAGTTTTTTTGCATTTTTTAGTAGAGACGGGGTTTCACCGTGTTAGCCAGGATGATCTCGATCTCCTGACTTCGTGATCCGCCCGTCTCGGCCTCCCAAAGTGCTGGGATTACAGGCTTGAGCCACCGCGCCCGGCCTGTTGAAAAACTTTTTTTTACCAAGATTATTGCCATCAAGAACTCCTGGGTAAGCATCCGGCAAGTTTAGAAGGTCAACCTTCAGTCCTTGATTCCATTTAGTGCTATATCCTTTATTCCCACACTCTCATCATCCACCCAGATGACTTGCTGATCCAGCCCGGAGAATATTGTTATATCTACTTCAGAGTGAACCTTTCATTCAGAGTGCTTATCCAAGTGCCGAAAATGATAGAGAATTGAGATTTCATTGAGCTTATCTGGACAGGTTAAGCTGTTTTGGGGAAAGGGTTGGGTACCTGTTTCATTTATTTAATTCGATAATACTTTTTGAGTGCCTGCTCTGTATTGGGCATTATTCTAGATGCTTGAGACATCATAAGTAAGCAAAACAAAGACCATGCCCTCATGGAACTTACATTCTAGCTGGGGAATATAGACAATAAACAATAGGCTTAATAGATGAGAAAATTACACAGTATATTAGAAACTCATAAGTGATATGGAAGATGTAAAAGCTTAAGCATGTTAAGAGGGTTGGAGGAGGTTTGCCAGGGTTCAATATTAAATAAAGTGGCCAATATTGGCCTCACTGAGAAGATGACACTTAAGTAAAGACTTGAAGTAGATGAGGGAGTTAATTAAGCAGATATCAGGGAATGGCGGGAGGGGCTGTTCCCTTTCCAGTCAAGGAGACCAGCCACTGCAAAGCAAGTGGAGTGAGCATACCTACTATTCCAGAGGGACAAGGAGGCCAAAGCATCTGGAACACATGGACCAAGACAGTGAAGTAATTGAGGCCAGCTTATGAAGGCCCTGTAGGCCATTGTTTGCACTTAGACTTTTACTCTAAGTGAGATGGGGGTTAATCATAGGATTCCATGCAGAGGAATGGAATGGTTTGATTCATGTTTACGAGTGTGACTTTGGCTGCTGTATTGCGAATAGTTTCAAGGTGGGCAAGGCTGAAAGGAGAGAGGAGGCTGTGGCCGTCATCCTGGTGAGTGATAAAGGTGGTTCAGCACCAGGTGGTAGAGTAGAAGTGGCAAGAACTGACAGAATTTAACATGTACTTTAAAGGTAGAGCCAACTGGATTTTCTGATGGATTGGATTTCTGATGGATTGGATCTTGCTGATAAGTGTTTGCATGAATTATGATTAAGACTAATTTTGGCAGGGCATGGTAGCTCATACCTGTAATCCCAGCACTTTAGCAGGCCAACGCAGACAGATCACCTGAGGTCAGGAGTTCAAGACCAGCCTAGTCAACATGGTGAAACCCCGTCTCTACAAAAATACAAAAATTAGCCGGGCATGATGGCAAATGCCTGTAGTCTCAGCTACTCAGGAGACTGAGACGGGAGAATCGCTTGAACCTGGGAGGTGGAGGTTGCAGTGACCCGAGATCATGCCACTGTACTCCAGCCTGGGTGACAAAGCAAGACTTCATCTAAAAAAAAAAAGAAAAACAAAAAGAAAAAACGACTTATTTTCATTGTACTATTCACTCGTTGGTGAGGTTGTGGGGAGGAAATGCAGAGTCCTCCTACCTCCAGCTATCAGGAATGCTGATCACTGACAAAGATCCTAATACCTGAGAGTGACCATTACACTTGCTGCCCGGCAGCACAGCAGTGCTCAGTTCACTGGACTTTTATAAAACACACACTCAAACATAGGATTAGTCCACATGGAAAGGTGGAATATTTCGGTATACACATGACAACCCCATAGGAAGTTTTTCTCCAAAGCTGTTGAATAAAATTAGCAAAGTAGAACCCACTGCTTCATATCCCAGGGTCTAATTTTAGAAAAGTAGACTTTTTTGTAAGTAAACTGAGACCCAGAACATACTTATTCAGCCCACAGGCCCTTTCGTGTGACTAGATCCTTAAGGTTTGCTGGTTATTACATTAGTCCCCCTCTATTACATTAGTCTCCTTCCCCTACAGAAGAACTAACTGAGCAAGAAGCCAACCTTCTTGATTGATACAGATGCTAAAAAGGTGAAAAGCTCTCCAAAAGGCGGAGATTCTAAACCTAGTACAAACCTTTCCTAGTTGTTTGACTTTGAACACGTTTCTGAACCTCTGTCTAAACTCCAGGTTGTTCCTTTATAGAAGAGTTGAAAAAATAAAAACTTCCAAAACCTAGTAAGATTGTTGTGAAAGTGGTTGCAGTAATGTGTAAAGTAACTCATATATAGAAGGCTCTGGACAAAAGTTGGTTGGGTTATCTCTGCCTTCCAAAAGTCCATCTTTCCTTGAAGATGAAATACAAATGTCATGATCTTCGTGAAACTTTTTCTGATCCTTTCCAGGTTTGCATTAATCCCCACATAATGGCTTCCTGCACTCCTACATTCACCTTTTCTTAGCAGTAGTTTTAGACTTGTCTTGTTCCCTCTATTTGATTATAAGCTTCATGAGGGCAGCTGTTTGTCCAAATTGTTGTACAGTATATGGTGCATGATTAGTACATAGCAGCCTAATTTAATCATTTTTAAAATTTATTTTAAATTGATATGTAAAAACTGTATATACTTATCATGTACAACTTGTTATTTTGAAATATATATACTGCAGAATGACTATATTGAGCTAATTAATATAGATTACCTCCCATACTTATTTTTGTGGTAAGAACACTTAAAATCTACTCTCAGCAATTTTCAAGAATATAATACATTGTTATTAACTATAGTCACCATAGTTTTTTGTTTGTTTGTTTGTTTGTTGGTTTGTTTTTTAAGATAGAGTCTCTCTCTGTCGCCCAGGCTGGAATACAGTGGTGTGATCTCGGCTCACTGCAATCTCTGCCTCCTGGGTTCAAGTGATCCTCCTGCCTCAGCCTCCCAAGTAGCTGGGATTACAGGCACCTGCCACCACACCCAGCTAATTTTTGTATTTTTAGTAGAGACAGGGTTTCACCATGTTGACCAGACTAGTCTTGAACTCCTGACCTTAGGTGATCTGCCCGCCTTGGCCTCCTAAAGTGCTAGGATTACAGGCATAAGCCCCCATGCCCGGCCTAGTCACCATGTTTTACAATGGATGTCTTGAACTTATTCCTCCTATCTAATTGAAATTTAGTATTCTTTGGCCAACATCTCCCTAAACCCCCCTTGTCAGCCCCTGGTAACCACTATTCTACTCTCTACTTCTACGAGTTCAAATTTTTTAGATTCCACATGTAAGTGAGATCATGCAGTATTTATCTTTCTGTGCCTGGCTTATTTCACTTAACATAATACTCCTAAATTCATCCATGTTGTCACACATGACAGGATTTCCTTCTGTTTTAGGGCTGAATAATAGTCCATTGCCTGTATATACCACATTTTCTTTATTCATTCATCCACTGATGGACACTTAGGTTGATTGTATATCTTAGTTATTATGAATAATGCTGTAATAAACATAGAAGTGCAGCTAGCTGATGACATGTTGATTTCATTTCTTTGTTTTTTCTTTTTATTTTTAGTAGAGACAAAGTCTTGCTATGTGCCCAGGCTGCTCTCGAACTCCTGAGCACTAGCAATCCTCCCGCCTATGCCTCCCAAAGTGCTGGGTACAGGCATGAGCCACCGCGCCCAGTCTGATTTTCTTTCTTTTGGACACGTACCCAGGAGTGGGATTGCTGGATCATATGGTAGTTCTATTTTTATTTTTGAAGGAACTTCTGTACTGTTTTCCCTAATGGCTGTACTAATTTACATCCCCAATGGCAGTGTACAAGAGTTCTCTTTTCTCCACATCCTCTCCAATACTTGTTATTTTTTATCTTTTGATGATTGCCTTTCTAACAGACATAAGGTAATATCTCATTGTGTTTTTGACTTGCATTTCTCTGATGAGTAGTGATTTTTAGCATTTTCTCATATACCTGTTGGCCATCTCTAAATGTCTTCTTTTGATAATGTCTATTCACATCTTTTGACCATTTTTCAATTGGGTTATTTGTTTTGTTACTATTGAGTTCCTTATATATTTTGGATACTAACCTCTCCTATCAGATGTATGGTTTCCAAATATTTTCTCCTATTCTGTAGACTGTCTCTTAATTCTGTTGATTTCCTTGGCTGTACAGAAGCTTTTTATTTTGATGTAATCCCATTTGTCTACTTTTGCATTTGTTATCTATTTTGGGGTACATATTCAAAAAATCATTGCCTAAACCAATGTTATGGAGCTTTTTCTCTATGTTTTCTTCTAGGAATTTTACAGTCTTAGGTCTTACATATAAGCCTTTAACCCATTTTGAGTTGATTTTTGTTTTTGGTGAGATAAGGGTCTAATTTCATTCTTCTGCATGTGGCTATCCAGTTGTCTCAGCACCATTTATTAAAGAGAATGTCCTTTCCCCACTGTGTGTTTGGCACCCTTGTCAAAAATCAATTGACCATAAAAGTGTGGGTTTATTTCTGGGTTCTCTGTTTGGTTCCATTCATTGGTCTATGTGTCTGTTTTTATGCCAGTATCATGCTGTTTTGACTACCACACCTTTTAAATATATTTTCAAGTCAGGTAGTGTGATGCTTCCAGCTTTGTTCTTTTTGCTCAGTGTTCCTTTGGCTATTCAGAGTCTTTTGTGGTTCCATACAAATTTGAGGATTTTTTTCTATTTCTGTGAAAAATGTCATTAGGATTTTGATAGGAATTGCATTGAATCTGTAGATTGCTTTGGTTAACACGGACATTTTAACAATATTAATTCTTCCAATCCATGAACGCAGGATATCTTTCTGTTTATTAGTGTCTTCTTCAGTGTTTTTTCATTAGTGTTTTATGTTTCAGTCCACAGGTATTTTTACCTCCTTGGTTAAATTTATTCCTATTTTATTTTATTTTTAGCTATTGTAAATATGTTTTTTAAACATTCTTTTTGAGATCATTCATTTTTAGTGCATAGAAACACTACTGGCAGGGCGCGGTGGCTCACACCTGTAATCCCAACATTTTGGGAGGCTGAGGTAGGTGGATCGCCTGAGGTCAGGAGTTGGAGACCAGCCTGGTCAACATAATGAAACCCCATCTCTACTAAAAATACAAAAAATTAGCCGGGTGTGGTGGCAAGAGCCTGTAATCCCAGCTACTCTGGAGGCTAAGGCAGGAGAATCGCTCAAAACCTGGGAGGTGGAGGTTGCAGTGAGCCGAGATCACACCATTGCACTCCAGCCTGGGCAAGAATAGTGAAACTCCGTCTCAAAAAAAAAAAAAAAGAAAAAGAAAAAGAAAAAAAAAAAAAAAAAGAAAGAAACACTACTGACTATGTTCTATCCCCCTGCCTTGACAACTGTATCTTTGTAATGATCTGGAAGGAATTCGGAATCTTTAAACTCCATGTAGTTATAACCAGACAACTTGGCAGTGTAGGAGGATATAGCCCTGAATCCAGCCTGTGCCTCTTCCCTCCCCACTGCCAGCTCTGGCCCATCCCAATGGGGGAGGGTCCTGATGCTCACACATAGGGAAAATCCAGTTCCCACATCCAAGCTCTGTCTACACCTTCCTCAAACAGCTGCCCCTTAGCCTCAGCATCAGAGTGCAGTGTAGAAGAGGGACAAAGGCTCTGGGTGGGCATGCCACCTGTACATCTCTTGCCTAAAAGGAGGTTCATGGCTGGACGAGGGTCAGAAAGGACCTTTAAAACACAGGTCCCACAGCAACGGTCCCCTCACCTGACACAGAACAGTTTGCCCTGCACTTAGATTTACCTGGTTTAACTTTAACATTTCCCGGGAAGAAAAATTAGTTAAACCAGTTGCCTTATACATATAAAACCTGTCAGTCTTTCTACTTCATTATTAAACTCCATCATTACAGAACTATAAGAATATTCAAACCACTCTTTATATCTGAACTTCCCCAAAAAACTGTTGTTTTTAATTTTACCTGAATACATATTAATAAACAGTGATAGTCAAATTCTTCTTCTTTTTTTATTTTTTATTTTTTTGAGAGAGTCTTGTTCTGTCGACCAGGCTGGAATAAAGTGACATGATCTCAGCTCACTGCAACCTCTGCCTCCTGGGTTCAAGCGATTCTTGTGCCTCAGCCTCCTGAGTGGCTGGGATTACAGGTACGCACCACCATGCCTGGTTAATTTTTTGCATTTTTAGTAGAGGCAGGGTTTTGCCATGTTGGCCAGGGTGGTCTCCAATTCCTGGCTTCAAGTGATCCACCCACCCACCTAGGCCTCTCAAAGTGTTGGGATTACAAGCATGAGCCACCGTGCCTGGCCAAATTATTCTACATAGAATACAGAGAGGAAATTGCTAAAAGTAATTCATAAAATATAGATTCTATTTCTGTCCAAATCTAATTTGCAATTTAAACAGATGGAGACCAATTTCTCTTTAAGAAGGTGTGCCTTCAACATCTGAAAACTAAATGTATATGAATGAGTAAAACAATATAGCAAACCCTCCAAACTTGTATTAAAGAAAAGGTCCAGTAGTAAGTGTCAAGACAGGGAAGGATCTTGGATCTGTTTCAGTGAGACTTCTCTTCCTTGAGTCTTGTCATTTCGATTCCCTTGACACATCCACATCTGACTCCTAGGAATTCTGCCCCAAACACAAAGCTCTTTTCTTTGATTCCATTGAGCAGAGCTGACATGTGCTGACATTTCCAAAATATCTTCACTAAACAGTAAAAGCAAAGTTAATGGCAATAACTAAAGAAAAACTTATATAATTTAAACATGGCCAGCTTCATTTCCAGAGTAAGGTTTCTGCTTCTGAGTCAATGAGCTGTATTTTAACACCCACAGGTTATTATTTCCCAAGTAGCTCACATGGTTTTCTTGCCCTAAGGATTCCCTGCCTCTCTCTTGGCTGGCGGTCTCTGGCCATCATCTCATCATTTTAGCTTCCCAGGAATAATTTAATTATCCACTTTATCCAGTCCTGTGGATAAGAATCCAGTTCCCAGATGCATATTTATAGATTCCTTTGGAACCTCTCACACAGGTCCTGTTTTTAATTAAAAGGAACAGTCTCTTGCAAAACTAATTGTGAAAATTTTGTTAATTGATAAACAATAGGTAAACTTAAGTGATCAACTCTCTCCACAGCCAAATAACTCAGAAGAGACCTTTCTCCCTTTTCCAAATACAGGGAAATGAGCTCATCTGTTATCAATTCCCCATGGGGATGTATTGACCACAGAACAATATGCATGCATAGGCGTAGCATTGGTGCGGCCCAAATGAGAGTTAGTTTAAAATGGTTTTTAGGGAAATTCCCTTAATTACTGCAGATGGGGGAACAATTAAAATTATTATGAACAAAATATAATAATCCTCTCTTTTTTGCCCAACCAGGATCTAATTTTAAAGTAGAACACAGTTTAGGGGCCAGGCGCACTGGCTCATGCCTGTTATCCCAGCACTTTGGGAAGTCAAGGCAGGAGGATCACTTAAGCTCAGGAGTTTGAGGAGACCAGCCCAGGCAACACCATGAAACCCCATCTCTACTAAAAATACAAAACATTGGCCGGGCGTGGCAGTGTGCACCTGTGGTCTCAAGTCCTTGGGAGGCTGAGGTGGGAAGAGCACTTGAGCTTGGGAGGTGGAGGTTGCAGTGAGGCGAGATTATACCACTGCACTCCAGCTTGGATGACAGAGTGAGATTTTGCCTCGAATAAAATAAAATGATAAATAAATAAATCAAGTGGAATACAGTTTAGAAGTGTGCTGATCAATATAGTATTCACTAGTCACATGCGGCTATTTATATTTTAGTCAATTTTAATTACAATTCAATGAAATTTAAAATTGTGTTCCACAGTTAAACTAGCCACATTTCAGTGCCCAATAGTCACATGTGGCTTTTGGCTACCCTGTTGACTGCAGAATAGAACATTTCCATCACCACAGCAAGTTTTATGGGACAACTCTGATCCAGAAGGTTTTTTTTTGTTTTTTTTTTTTTTTTGAGACAGAGTTTCGCTCTTGTCACCCAGGCTGGAGTGTAATGGTGCGCTCTCGGCTCACTGCAACCTCTGCCTCCTGGGTTCAAGTGATTCTCCTGCCTCAGCCTTCCGAGTAGCTGGGATTACAGGCATGTGCCACCACCCCCAGCTCCTTTTTTGTATTTTTAGTAGAGACGGGGTTTTGCCTTGTTGGGCAGGCTGGTCTCAAACTCCCGACCTGAGGTGATCCGCCTGCCTCAGCCTCCCAACGTGTTGGGATTACAGGCGTGAGCCACCACGCCCAGCCCAGTAGGTATTCTTACTATTAAAAAGGAACAGAGGCCAGGCGCGGTGGCTCACATCTGTAATCCCAGCACTTTGGGAGGCCGAGGCAGCCAGATCACCTGAGGTCAGATGTTTGAGACCAGCCTGCCCATCATGATGAAATCCTGTCTATACTAAAAATACAAAAGAATACTTTTACACTGTTAGTGAGAGTGTAAATTAGTTCAACCATTGTGGAGGACAGTGTGGTGATTCTTCAAGGATCTAGAACTAGAAATACCAGTTGACCCAGCAATCCCATTACTGGGTATATACCCAAAGGATTATAAATCATTCTACTATAAAGACACATGCACACATATGTTTATTGTGGCACTATTCACAATAGCAAAGACTTGGAACCAACCCAAATGCCCATCAATGATAGACTAGATAGAGAAAATGTGTTCATTTACACCATGGAATACTATGCAGCCATAAAGAAGGACGAATTCATGTCCCTTGCAGGGACATGGATGAAGCTGGAAACCATCATTCTCAGCAAACTAACATAAGAACAGAAAACCAAACATCACATGTTCTCACTCATAAGTGGGAGTTGGACAATGAGAACACATGGACACAGGGAGGGGAACATCACACACCAGGGCCTGTCAGGGAGTTGGAGGCAGGGGGAGGGATAGCATTAGGAGAAATACCTAATGTAGATGACGGGTTGATGGGTGTAGCAAACCACCAGGGCACATGTATACCTATGTAACAAACCTGCATGTACTGAGCATGTATCCCAGAATTTAAAATATAATAATTAAAAAAAACAAAACAAAACATTAGCCAGGCGTTGTGGGCACCTGTAATCTCAGCTACTTGGGAGGCTGAGGCAGGAGAATTGCTTGAACCAAGGAGTCAGCGGTTGCAGTGAGCTGACATCACACCACCATATTCTAGCCTGGGCGACAAGAGAAAAACTCTGTAAAAAAAAAAAAAAATCAGACCCCAGAACTTAAAATGTTTTTCCTGTTACCTCAGTCTTGAGCAGAACACTAAGGACTCAGACAAGAATGAGATAAAAATTGCAGGGCTCACGGGTAGAAAACAAAGCTTTTATTTATTTATTTTTTCAAGTACGTATCAAGTGTTAAGACATTTTCAACATTTCTGTGTGTGTGTGTGACAGAGTTTCACTCTTGTTGTACCAGCTGGAGTGCTATGGCGCGGTCTCACTGCAACCTCTGCCTCCCGGGTTTAAGCAATTCTCCTGCCTCGGCCTCCCGAGTAGCTGAGACTACAGGCACCTGCCACCACGCCCAGCTAATTTTTGTATTTTTAGTAGAAACGGGATTTCACCATGTTGGCCAGGCTGGTCTTGAACTCCTGACCTGAGGTGATCCACCCACTTCGGCATCCCAAAGTGCTGGAATTACAGGCATGAGTCACCTTGCCAGGCCATTTTCAACATTTTGGAAAGAAGCAACACCTATTCAATAATTCATGGATACAAAAAAAAAAAAAAAAAAAAAAAAAAAAAAAAACCTATGCTTAAAGTGAACTTTAAAGTACACAAATAGAGAGTAAGAATACATTTCCTGATGTATGAAGTGGAGTTCCAGTGCAGGCCAATGTAGGTAGGAAACAGAAGAGACAGCAGAACCAGGAAAAAGAGAGCATGAGACTGGACCAAAACAGGTATTACTGTCTTAGTAGCCACATCTGGCTATAAGATTATGCCAGTTCCTTAGTAAGAAAGAATTACAAATTATCAGAACCCCAGTACATGCTTTTCATATTTTCGGTTTTTTGTTTTTGTTTTTGTTTTTGTGAGATGGAGTTTCGCTCTTGTTGCCCAGGCTGGAGTGCAATGGAGCGATCTTAGCTCACTGCAATCTCCACCTCCTGGGTTCAAGTGATTTTCCTGCCTCAGCCTCCCGAGTAGGTGGGATTACAGGTGCCCGCCATCATGCCCCGCTAATTTTTTGTATTTTTAGTAGAGATGGGGTTTCACTATGTTGGCCAGGCTGGTCTTGAACTCTTGACCTCAGGTGATCCGCCCACCTCAGCCTCCCAAAGTGCTGGAATTACAGGCTTGAGTCAGCGCACCTGGCTTTTGTTTTTATTTTTTTAAATCGATTATACATTTTATGCTATATTTTATGCTACCTGGCTCTAATTATTCTATTTATTTTGATTTATGTTACCTTTAAATTTATATCCCTTATGTCATATGGTTCAGGGATATGTAAGATTTGGTTAATTCATTCTTTTTTCCAAATATTTCTCTCTAGAAAATCAATTTTTTTTTTGGAAAGGCGATCACAAGTTATATTTTTGTTGCTATCAACCATTTGATCTCCTGTTCATTTGATAAGCCACAGGATCTTAGTCAGGTACAAATCTGCTCAAGAAGGGGGTTGATCAAGCATTTAGAACTTGATTCAATGTAAGAAGCAGGGTAATACTGTTTCTCTTCTTAAACACACCCACAATTTTGATATCTTCCCTGCCCCAGGCTGTGACATAGCATGTTTCATACTATATATTGAAGGTTTATATATCTTCCAGTTTTTTAAAGTTGTTTGTTTGTTTGTTTTTCACACCGTCTTGCTCTGTCACCCAAGCTGGAGTGCAGTGGCACAATCTCAGCTCACTGCAACCTTGGCCTCCTGGGCTCAAGGGATCCTCCTGCCTCAGTCTCTTAAGTAGCTGGGACTACAGGTGTGTGTCACCACACCCGGCTAAATTTTTTGTATTTTTGGTAGAAATGGAGCTTTGCCATATAGCCCAGGCTGGTCTCAAACTTTTGGACTCAAGCAATCTGGCCTCTTCAGCCTCCCAAAGTGCTGGAATGACAGATGTGAGCCACCACGCCCAGCCTATCTTCCAGTTCTCTAGCCTCAATTAAAGGATTCTAGGTAGATTTCAGCAAAACTATTTTGGGCCTACAGTGAAGTGAAAATACAAAGCTCAGTTTACACCAGTCTAAGTCTAGGGAGATAACCAGAGTTTGATTAAGACAAGAACAGAATAAATATGCCCGTAACTGCCAGAAGGATGCCTCACCAAGAAGGCCGACTGGTAAAAAACTACCAGTCTCATTCATCCCACCAGTTTCTCACTATGCATTAGTGCCTTCTTGCTCTTCATGTCCCTTTTTGTCCATCTTATATTCCAGGGTCCACTGTTATAATAATTTCTCCCATAAAATTTCCTCAATTCCTGAACTGCTCTTTCTGATTGGCTACATTCAAACCCCGTAAGAACTCAAGTACCCCAGCTTCTCTTGCTCTGCATGCGAACAGCTGAACATTGGTGGAGAAAATTACACATTGACTTCACTCTACCTTTAGAATCTTAGTTCTCAAAAGTACTCGTTATACAACAGAGCAATCACACGACTTTTCCTGTAGCTTTCTTTTTTGCTCTCAAAAATACAATCTCATATATTCTTCTCCATCCTCAAATCTGCTACTCCATACCACTTCAAACCTCTATGTGACAATTTTGCATCATTCTTGTTGAGAAGTTAGAAGTTCAAACAGGAACTTCTTGCTTTCCATTTCACCCATTTACAAACCTACCTGCATCTAATTCTATCTTCTCTTTCTTCCCTCCAATTACCACTGATGGATTCCCCCTCTTCTCAGAGGCCATTGACATATAAAACATGTACCCGGGATACCAGTTTTCTGGCTACCTCAAGGACTTTGCTTCTTAAGTTAGCCCTTCCCTTTACTATAGGATCTGCCACTCCCTCTTTCTGGGATCATTTCCAACAGTATACAAGCATGCTCTAGGGCTAACCATTCTAAAAAGCCTCCCTGATCCTATTCTCATCTCTCTAGATGCTGCATGCTCCTCTGTTCCATTCCAGAGCTAATTTTCTCTACCTTCTCACTTCCTATTCCCTCCACAGGCCATTTCTATCTATTTAATAGCTTCTGCCCTGCTATCTGCCAGACTGCTCTCATTAAGCACCACAGGTTGGTCTTAGTGACTTCCATGTGGCTAAATCCAACATATGACTTTCTCTCTACATCTTACTTGATCTTTTACCTGCATTTGACAAGTTTACTACTTCTTCCTTGAAACACTCATTCTTCTTTCTTGATTTCTGGGAGACCACATGGTTGTGATTTTTTCTTCCTAGCTCTGACATACCTCTCTCAGTTTCTTCATGGTGCTCCTTCTATTAACTTCTTTTTTGCTTGCTTGTTATTTTTTTGTCTATTAACTTCTAAGTGTTGGTATTTCTGAGCTTTCATTCAGGGTCACAGACGCTTCTCTTTTCTGTGTGATCCCTCCTTGCAAATCTCTTCTCTGATCTACAGACACCGATTTCCAACTTCCTACCTGACATCTCCACTTAAATGTTTCACAGCATTGCAAACTTTACACGTTCAAGACTAAACTCATTTTATTCTTACCAAACCTCTAGGGTTTCTTATGTCAATAAATAATACCACATTCCGCTTAATTGCTCAAGTCTAAAATTTCACTTCTTATATCTAATCAATCATCAAGTCCTGCTGTTTTTGCCTTCAAAATACATCCAGTATAGTAATACGGACTTTCCGTTTCTCTCTTCTCTCACTGGAAATCATACATAAACAAAAGAAGGAGAGAAAGAAGAACATTTCTTACAAGAAATGTTTTCCATTAAACTAAGGAAACAGCTAAAATCCTAAACCACGAAACAAATTATGTGGTTCCCCCAAGGCAAGGAAGATCATGCAAGAATCCACATTAACAAAAGCAGAAAGAGGGTTTATAGATGTAAATTTCATAAAAAGACAGCAAGGAACACTTCTTCAAGGCAAAAAGTATGTTTTTATTTCCAAAATCTCAATACCTTGTTTCTAACTAGGGACAAGGCACACATGTTGTCCACGAAAGTACCCCTGGACCTGGTTTTGTTCTGAGAAGCAGCAGAGGAAAACTTAAGTGAGAAAATATATAGACAAGCCATACTATAGGAAGCAGTCTGTCTCTATGGCAGAACCAGGGCAAAAATGCATTGTGAAAATTTTCTGCCTGTTTACTTTGGCTGAGGAGAACAGAAGGTTAAACAAAATTACACAAAATCAAGGTTATAAAAAATGTTCCACTAACTGGTAAGTGACCCTGGTCCTTCTATTACATGAACCTCTTTCATGTAGTGGCATAGGAAAAACTCAACTGTTTCAGTGATGAGTAATCAAAAAGGAATATACACAGTATTCAAAAAAGATGCTACACAAAGAAATGGAAGAACAGAACAGGAAGAAACAAAGGGTTGATAAAGCACACTTACAGAAAAAAAAGTTTTCATAAAGCAGCTTAAAATTATGATCAAACATTTTACCACTAACCTTAAACATAGAATGAATGAATCTCCTCTTTGAGGAAGAACCACAAAGCAAAAATATAAGAGCTTATGGAACAGATGTTAACACAACAGGAAGAAATGAAATGTAAACTGATAGAGCATATGGAAGGGTGGGAGAAAAAAATGTAACCATTGCAGAAATAAAAGCACAATGGGAAGGAATATGTAGGTAAATATGTCCTGTTGAAAACACAAAAAGGGATATATTAAGTAGAAATGAGGAAGTGAGCAAAATGAAACGGAAATGAAGAGATTTTTAAAAGGATTAGATAGCAATAATAGATATAAAAGGCAAGCAAAGGACAGCCAATTGCCTAATTGAAGTATGGGGAAAACAATTAAACAAAATAAGGAAATAGTACTTAAAGATATAGCTGTAGAAAAATTTCCTAAGATAAAAGAATACTTAAAATCTTAAAATTTTCTTTTAATATTTAATTTAATTTAATTTAATTTAATTTAATTTTATTTTGAGTAAGCGTTTCACTCTGTCATCCAAGCTGAAGTGCAGTGGTACAATCACAGCTCATCACAGCCTTGACTTTCCTTGGCTCAGGTGATCTTCCCACCTCATTCTCACAAGTAACTGGAACTGCAGGTATGTGCCACCACACCCAGCTAATTTTTGTATTTTTAATAGAGATGGGGTTTCTAGAGATGGGGTTTCGTCATGTTTCCCAGGCTGGTCTCAAACTCCTGGGTTCAAGTGAACTATCCACCTGGGCCTCCCAAAGTGCTGGGATTACAGGCATGAGCCACCATGCCCAGCCAAAATCCTATCTTGAAGGGACCCAATTTATTCCAGGAGAAACTCTCCTGGAACAATGACTGAGACATACCCTATTAAAGTTGTGGAACTTTAATCAAGGTGACATCAACAAGAAAGCAGACTAGGAGGTCCTAATGCTTATCTTTCCATAAAAACAACAATTAAACAATCACCTACTGACGAAAATAGCTCTGGGATTGTTCCAGATTACAAAGAAGAAACTGCAGCAAACCAGTGGAGCACAAGAGGAAGGATGCCCATATAGAAAAGCATAGCAAACATTTTATTCACATTATCTTATCCCCCAGTTCATCACAGCTCAGCACCAAGATGGATCCCCTTGGCTGTGACCTCCTCCCAGTGGGAAAAAACAGACTAGAGGGATTCTGGCAACCTTTGCCACCAAAGACTTCAGCAGTCCTTACTACAGCTGCAGACACCTGCAGCTTTTGCCACCAAGGACCACCCTTCTCCCCAGTTTTTGCCAACATTGATATCAGCTGATGGAGCTGATCTGAGTCCATGCCACTATGCTCTCCAAGAGGAGTAGCTACCACTGCAGCCCCCTTGCAGCTGGAGCTGGCATTCTCATACCTATCTGTAGATTAATGTCTTTCCCCATTGAAGCCAGTCCACAAAGTCTGGAAGAGGTGACTGCTCCCTCAAATATTCAGACATCCCTGCAAGGCTATAAGGAACACAAAAATTCAAGAAAACATGACACCATCAAAGGAACACAATAATTTTCTAGTAACTAACCTTAAAATGATGGAGATGCTAGCCCGGCGCGGTGGCTCAAGCCTGTAATCCCAGCACTTTGGGAGGCCAAGGCGGGCGGATCACGGGGTCAGGAGATCGAGACCATCCTGGCTAACACGGTGAAACCCCGTCTCTACTAAACATACAAAAAATTAGCCGGGCGTGGTGGCGGTCACCTGTAGACCCAGCTACTCAGGAGGCTGAGGCAGGAGAATGGTGTGAACCCGGGAGGCAGAGCTTGCAGTGAGCCGAGATCACGCCAATGTACTCCAGCCTGGGCAACAGAGCGAGACCCCATCTCAAAAAAAAAAAAAAAAAAAAGATGGAGATCTATGAATTTCCTAACAAAAAGTTCAAAATAATTGTTTTAAAGAAGCTCAGTGAGCTATATGAGAGTAAAGATAGACAATTCAATGAAATGCAAAAAATAACACAAGAACAAA
Source organism: Macaca nemestrina (assembly GCF_043159975.1). NCBI lineage: Eukaryota > Metazoa > Chordata > Mammalia > Primates > Cercopithecidae > Macaca > Macaca nemestrina. The sequence goes on along the minus strand of NC_092135.1, from coordinate 76,107,747 downwards.
ATGAGTTCAACAAACAGGTAGGAATACTAAAGAAGAACCAAACAGAAATCCTGGAGCTGATGAATACAATAAATGACATGAAAAATGCAATACAGAAATTAAACGGCAGACTCAATCAAGCAGAAAAAAGAATCTGTAAACTCAAAAACGGATCATTTAGGCTGGGTGCAGTGGCTCATGCCTGTAATCCCACTAAAAAATACAAAAATTAACTGGGCGTGATGGCATTCACCTGTAGTCCCAGCTACTCGGGAGGCTGAGGCAGGAGAATCGATTGAACCTGGGAGGCAGAGGTTGCAGTGAGCCAAGATTGCGCTGCTGCACTCCAGCCTGGGCAACAAAGCAAGATTCCATTTCAAAACAAAACAAAAAAACAAAAGAATATTAGCTGATTTCTCAACAGAAACTTTGAAAGCCAGGAGAGAGGGAGAAGATGTATTCAAAGTACTGAAAGAAAAAGACTGCCAATCAAGGATAAATTGTATTTTAAAAATAAAGAGGTAAAGCATTTCTCAGACAAACAAAAATGAAGGTAGGTAGTCACCACTAGACCTTACAAGAAATGTTTAAGGGAATTCTTAAAATTGACATGAAAACATGCTATACAGCAAAGTGAAAACGTGAAAGCATAAGTCTCCTAAGTAAAGGTAAATATATAGACAAATACAGAATGTAGCACTGTAATGGTGGTGTTTAAGTTACTTTTAACTCTAATAAAAGTTAAAAGATAAAAATTGTCAATGGGTATACAATATAAAAAGAAGCAAGCTGGGTGTGGTGGCTCACACCTGTAATCCCAGTGACTCAAGAGGCTGAGACAGGAGGGTTCATTGAGGCTAGGAATTTGAGACTAGTCTGGGCAACATAGCAAGACACCATCTCTAAAAAAATAAATAAATTGGCCTGGTGTGATGGCTCATGCCTGTAATCCCAGCACTTTGGGAGGCCAAGGTGGGTGGATCATGAGGTCAGGAGATTGAGACCATGGTGAAATCCCGTCTCTACTAAAAATACAAAAAATTTGCCAGGCGCAGTGGCGGGCACCTGTATCCTAGCTATTCAGGAGGCTGAGGCAGGAGAACGGCATGAACCCGGGAGGCGGAGCTTGCAGTGAGCTGAGATGGCGCCACTGCACTACAGCCTGGGCGACAGAGCAAGACTCCGTCTCAAAATAAATAAATAAATAAATAAATATTAACTGGATGGAGGGTTGTGCCCATAGTCCCAGCTACTTGTGAGACTGAGATAGGAAGATTGCTTGAGCCCAGGAGTTTGAGGCTGTAGTGAGCTATGACTGTGCCCCTGCACTCCAGCCTAGGTAACAGCAAGCCCCCATCTCTGAAAGAATAAAAATAAATACATTTATAAATTTAAAAGAAAACAAACTCTGACTACAAGAACGTAAAGTGTTGTAGGGGAAGTAAAAGTGTAGTTTTTGTGTGCATTTGAAATAGTTATCAACTTAAAGTAGGTGGTTACAACTACAAGATATTTTATGCAAGCCTTGAACTAATTGCAAAGAAAAAAACCTACAATTGGTACCTGAAAGATACAGAGAAAATAATCAAAGCAAATCACTACAAAAAATTAAATAACAAAAAAAGCAAGTGAAAAAGAGAGAGAGAGAAAAAAAAACACTTTAAAACAGACAGAAAACACTTAACAAAATGGCAATATTAAGTCCCTATCTATCAATAATCACTTTTTGAGATGGAGTTTTGCTCTTGTTGCCCAGGCTGGAGTGCAATGGCACAATCTCAGCTCATTGCAACCTCCACCTCCCGGGTTCAAGCGATTCTCCTGCCTCACCCTTCCAAGTACCTGGGATTACAGGTGTGCACCACCACGCCTAGCTAATTTTTTTATTTTTAGTAGCAACAGGTTTCACCATGTTGGCCAGGCTGGTCTCGAACTCTTCACTTCAGGTGATCCACCTGCCTCAGCCTCCTAAAGTGCTGGGATTACAGGCATGAGCCACCACACCCGGCCTATAATCACTTTAAATGTAAATGGATTAAAATCACCAATCAAAAGGTATAGAATCGCTGAATGGATAAAACAACAGGATTCAGTGCTGCCTCGTCTACAAAAGACTCATTTAAGATTTGAAGACACATGTAGTCTGAAAGTGATGGGATGAAAAAAGACATGTTATGCAAATGGTAACCGAAAGAGACAAGGGGTAGCTATTCATATATCAGATAAAATAGACCTTAAGTCTAAAACTGTCTCTAGAGACAAAGAAGGTCATTATATAATGTTAAATTATACATTTACCTATATAATTTATATGTATTATACATTTACATGTATGACGGAAAATCAATAAACAGTTGACTTAAAGAACATTCTAGACCAAATGCTCTTAACAGACATAACTTTCCACCCAAAAGCAGAAGAATACACATTCTTCTCAAGTGTGCATAGAGCATTCTATAAGATATATCACATCTTAGGATTCCAAACAAGTCTTAATAAATTTAAGAAAATCTAAATCATTCCAAGTATTTTTTCCAACCGCATGGGATAAAACTAGAAATGAATAACAGCAGGAAAACAAGAAAATTCACAAATATACGGAAACTAACAACATGCTTTTGAACTTGAAGTCAAAGAGGAAATCGAAAGGGAATTTAAAAGGGATCTCAAGACAAATGAAAATTAAAACACAATATACAACATCTTACGTGATGCAGCAAAATCCTAAGATGGAAGTTTATAATGATAAAGGCCTACATCAAAAAAGAAGAAAAATTAACCAAGCCCAAAGTCAGGAGAAGGAAGGAAATAATAAAAATTAGGGCAGAAATAAATCAAATAGGAAATGAAAAAAAACAGGAAAAAGCAAACTAAAACTTGGTTTTTGAAAAGATAAAACAAAACTGACAAACCTCTAGTTATACTAAGAAAAAAAGAACACTCAAATAGATAAAAGCAGAAATGAAAGAATAAACATTACAATGGACGTCTCAGAAATAAAAAACACCATGAGGGACTATTATAAACAATCATATGCCAACAAACTGGATAACCTAGAAGACACAAAACAATTTGTAGACATATAACCTACCAAAACTGAATCAAGAAAAGGTGGAAAGCCTGAATAGACCAAAAACAAATAAGGAGATTGACTCATAATCAAAAACCTCCCAACAAAGAAAAACACAGGACCAGATAGCATTGTTAGTGAGTTTGACCAAACATTCAAAAATAATTAATATCAATTTTTGTAAAACTCTTCCAAAAAAGAGCAGAGATAACACTTTGAAACTCGTTTTATGAGGCTAGCATCACCCTGATGCCAAAACCAGACACAAACACTACAAGGAAAGCAAGATACGGGCCAATATCCCTGATTAACAAAGATGCTAAAATCCTCAAGAAAATACTATCAAACAACCGGGTGCAGTGGCTCGTGCCTGTAATCCCAGAACTTTGAGAGGCTGAGGTGGGAGGATCACGAGGTCAAGAGATAGAGATCATCACGGTCAACATGGTGAAACCCCGTCTCTACTAAAAATACAAAAAGTAGCTGCGTGTGGTGGTGTGCGCCTGTAGTCCCAGCTACTTGGGAGGCTGAGGCAGGAGAATTGCTTGAATCCAGGAGGCGGATGTTGCAGTGAGCCAAGATCGCACCCACTGCACTCTAGCCTGGGGACAGAGCAAGAATCTGTCTCAAAAGAAAAAAAAAAAAAAAAAAAAGGAAATACCATAAAACTGAGTTAAATAGCACATTGAAAAGATTAGAGCATGACTAAATGACATTTATCCCTGGGATTCATAGATAGTTCAAGTTATGTAAATCAATCAATGTGATACAACGCTTTAACAAAATGAAAAGAAAAAAACACGATCATCTCAATAGACACAGGAAAAGCATTTGTCAAAATTCAACATCCATTTGTTTTTAAAACTCTCAGCAAAATATGTATAGAAGAAACTTATTTCAATACAATAAGGATCATATATGAAAAGCCCACAGCTAACATCATATTCAAAGCTTTCCCTCTAAGATCTGGTGAAAGGCAAGGATGCTTGCTCTCACCACTTCTTTTCAACATACTAAGTTCCTTAACTTAAACCAAAAGAGGCAAAAGACTTGCACATTGAAAACTGTAAAACATTGATGAGGGAAATTCAAGAAGACACAGATAAATGGAAAGATCCTGTGCTTATGCCTTGTAAGAATTAATACTGTTTAAATATTCATACTATCCAAAATGATCTACAGATTCGATGCAACCTCTATCAAAATCCCAGTGGAATTATTACATTAATAGAAAAGCAATTCTAAAATTCACATGGAACCACAAAACTCTGAATAGCCAAAGTATCTTGAGCAAGAAGAACACAGCTAGAGGCATCACACTTTCTGATTTTGACATACATTACAAAGCTACAGTAATCAAAAGGGCATGATACTGGCATAAAAACAGACATATAAACCCATGAAACAAAATAGAGTGCCCAGAAATAAATCCACACATCTATGGTCAACTAGATATTTGACAAGGATACCAAGAATACACATCGGTGAAAGAATGGTCTCTAATAAATGGTATTGGAAAAACTGGATATCCATGTGCAGAAGAAATTGGGCCCTTATCTCACACCAAATACAAAAATCAACTCAAAATGGATCAAAGACTTGACTACTAGACTACTAAAGAATCCATAAAACTACTAGTAGAAAAAAATAGAGAAAAGTTTCTTGACTTTGGTCTGGGCAATACTTTTTTGGATGACACAAAGAGGCAACAAAAGCAAAAACAGAGAAGTAGGGTTGCATTAAACTAGAAATCTTCTGCACTGCAAAAAAAAAAAAAAAAAAAAAAAAAAAAAAAAAATCAACAGAGTGGAAATGCAGCCGATGGAATAAGAGAGAATATTTGTGAACCATGTATCTAATATTCAAAATATATAAGAAACTCACACAACTAAATAGCAAAAACAAAACAAAAAGAAAATGAAAGCAACCCAACTGAAAAATAGTCAAAGGATCTGAACAAACGTTTCTCAAAAAAAAATATAAATTTGGCCAACAAGCACATAAAAAGGTGTTCAACTTTACTAATCATAAGGAAATTACAAATCAAAATTAAAATGAGATAACACCTCACACCTGTTAAAATCACTATTATCAAAAAGACAAGAAGATAAGTGTTGGCAAGAATGTGGAAAGAGAACCATTGTACACTGTTGGTGGGAATGTAAATTGGCACAGCAGTTATGGAAAAATGAAAAACAGAACTACCTTATGATCCAGCAATCCCAATTCTTGGTATATATTCAAAATGAAATCAGTATGTTGAAGAGATTTCCATACTTCCATGTTCATTTCAGCATTATTCACAATAGTCAAGATATGGAAACAATAGTCAAGATATGGAAACAATCAAAATGTATGTGCATTATATATTACATGTATACATTCCATTACATATGCTTCAATGCATATGTATAATGGAGTATTATATATGTAATACATTATGTATATAATATTCCATTATATACACTTGTATATGTATATATGTATTCCTATATAATCCATTATATATACAATGTATATCATATATATTATATATAATGGAATACTATTCAGTATTTAAAAATAAAGAAATCCAGCTAGGCATGGTGGCATAGGCCTGTAATCCCAGATATTTGGGGGGCCGAGGTAGGAGGATCGCTTGAGCCCAGGAGTCTGAGGCTGCAGTATGCTATGATTGTGCCTGTGAAGACCTCCTGCACTTCAGCCTGGGGAGCATAGCTAGACCTCGTATCTAAAAATTTTTTTTTTCAATGAGAAAAGAAGAAGGAAATCCTGCCATTTGTGACTGCATGGATGAATCTGGAAAACATGCTAAACGAAATAAGTCAGATGCAGAAAGGCAAATACTGCATGATCTCACTTGTATGTAGAATATAAAATAGTAAAACTCACAGAAGCAGAGAACAGAATAGTTTTGCAAGACGAATAAGCTCTGGAGCGCTAATGTACAACAAAGTGACTATAATTAACAATAAATCATTTTATGCTTGAAATTTGCTAAGACGGCAGATCTTAAGTGTTCTCACCACAAAAAAAAAAGAAAAGAAATTGATAACTATATGAGGCAATGGATACGTTAATCAGCTTGATTGAGATTATTATTTCACAGTGTGCACTTTAATTACATACAAGTTTTATTTGTGAAGTACACCTCAATAAAGCTGGAGAAAAAAAATAAAGATAAAGTTGCTAAACTTCAAAGATAAAAATAATCATTTAAAAAGATAAAACAATGTAACCCAGGAAGAAATAAAGCTAGCTTTAGACTTCTCTGTAGCAATGTTAAATACTAGAGAGTCTTCAAAGAAAAAAGATGTGATCCAAAGATGTCATCTAATTGTTGCTTAAGTGCACAAGCATAATTACGACAAAGTTTTGAGATGCATATTGTTCCCCTGAGTACTACTTTATGATTCTCTCAGATTAAAAAAACATAGTCCAAACAAAAGATAACCCGAGAAACGACTATAGAGGACTAGAAGGAAGCAATGGATATATTTGTCTAAGAGGAAAACAATATGGGGTAATAAAAATTTATTATTATTATTATTATTATTATTATTATTATTTTTATTATTATTATTTTTTTTTGAGACGGAGTCTCGCTCTGTCGCCCAGACTGGAGTGCAGTGGCGCGATCTCCACTCACTGCAAGCTCCGCCTTCCCGGGTTCCCGCCATTCTCCTGCCTCAGCCTCCCGAGTAGCTGGGACTACAGGCGCCCGCCACCGCGCCCGGCTAATTTTTGTATTTTTAGTAGAGACAGGGTTTCACCGTGTTAGTCAGGATGGTCTCGATCTCCTGACCTCGTGATCCGCCCATCTCGGCCTCCCAAAGTGCTGGGATTACAGGCGTGAGCCACCGCGCCTGGCCTATTATTATTATTATTTTTTTAAGATGGACTCTCGCTCTGTCGCCCAGGCTGGAGTGCAGTGGCACCGATCTCGGCTCATTGCAACCTCCACCTCCTGGGTTCAAGTGATTCTCCAGCCTCAGCCTCCCGAGTAGCTGGGACTACAGGCACGTGCCACTATGCCTGGCTAATTTTTATAGTTTTAGCAGAGACGGGGTTTCACCATGTTGGCCAGGCTGGTCTCAAACTCCTGACCTCAGGTGATCCTCCTGCTTTGACCTCCCAAAGTGCTAGGATTACAGGCGTGAGCCATGGTGCTCAGCCCAAGAGTCCTATGATTAAAACAATAAACTATTTATATTTAAGTAAATATTGTTAAAACAGCAAATATATCTTAAAGCATCCATAGGAAATGTATAAAAGTTGACCATGTATTAAGCCATAAAGAAAATCTCAATAAGTTGCAGAAGGGAAAAGGTGGACAACTGATCAAAATGTGGTAAGAGTAGAAATTAATATCAATACCAGACTACACAAAGCCTCTACCACCACTACCCGGGAATGTGAAAAGTAGGAGCTCTCTTAAGTAATAGGTAAAATTCAAACTGAAATTACAAGCTATATAGAAAATAACTATGAAAAACTATATCAGAACCAATGAGGTACTAAAGCCATGCTTAGGGTAATGTTTTAACTGTAAAATACTTCTATTAATAAAAAAAGAAAGATGTACGAATTAATAAATAAAAAAACCTACCAATTAATATAAGGGAACGAGAAGAAGAGAATTAATGGAGATGTCAGATATTAATAACTTCAAAAACATAAAAAGAGTAAAACTATTAACTATATGCAAGAGCTATTTTTTAGGAACACAGTAACAATATAATATAAACTGTTGTGACCTTAACAACAACAACAACAACAACAAAAATAAAGTACAAATACACAGAATGATAAATGAAAAGGGAGAAATAGTTCTTATGTAGAAGTAGACAAAGAATCCAGTGACCTTGCTCACCCCTGTTACAGAGAGCTGCTATTATCTGTGAAAATAAAGTGGAAAACAGGGATGAATAGATGAATGGCTTTGAAGAGAAGTTACAGTCTTTGTTTCAACAATGAGGAGTGTCTTATTCAATACATTATTTAGGTGTACTATAGCTAGATACATATAATTTGCCAAAACTGACTCCAGAAGAGACAGAAAATCCAAATGGACCAGTTACCACAAAGGAAATACAGTTGTTTCACAAAAAATTCATAAAGGAACAGAAAATTCCAAAGTTTTAAAAACCGTTTCGAAGTATATTAAAAGAAAGAAATATTCTAAATTATTCTCTGTCTCTCTCTTTCTTCCTGAGACTAGTCTTCCTCTGTCATCTAGGCTGGAGTGGAGTGGGGTGACCATAGCTCACTGTAAACTTGAACTCCTGGGCTCCAGTGATCCTCCCACCTCAGCCTCTCCTCCTGAGTAGCTGGCATATCAGATGAGTGCCACTGTGTGTGGCTAACTTTTTAAAATTTTTTTGTAGAGACAGGGTTCTCACTATGTTGGCCAGGCTGGTCTCAAGCTCTGGCCTCAACAGGTCCTCTTGCCTTGGCCTCTCAAAGTGCTAAGAGTAGGGGTGTGAGCCACCATGCCTGGCCTAAATTATTTTAATAACCCAATATTCGCATTTAAAAAGCCACATGACGCAATCTCACTTATGACTGCGGATACAACGTTTCTAAAACCAAATCAAACAAAACAAAACTGCAGAAGTATTTAGTAGCATAGTAAAATTATAAGCCCAAGTAAGGTTTATTTTTAAAATGCAAGGATAATTTAAAGTAGAGTGATTTTCATTGCTATAATGGATATAAGGAGAAAAAATCATAATATAGTTTCTATATTCTATCTATATTCTATATCTATATTAGAATATATTCTATTAGAATCTATTAGAATATATTCTATTTCTATCAAAAAGGCATTTGATAACATTCAACAGTTACTATTTGTTGAAGAAAATTAACCTCCCAATAAAATAATAGGAATAAAAGGAAATGTCCTTGGCATGTAAGACATAGTAACCTAAATCCGAAAGCTAGCATTATGCTGAATGGGTAAATACTAGAATCATCCTCATCAAAGTCAGGAACAAGTCAAGGATATTCTAGACATTTAACACATGATAATTTAAGACTATCCTAGAGGTAGTAGCTAAATTCAATTAGAGACAAAAACAAGTTAAGATGGCGTATAATTATCGTAATTTGAAGATGATATGATTATATATTTGGAAAATCCAAGAAAATTGACTATTACAAACAATAAGATAATAAAATAAAGTTGTTACCTACAAAATGATTATATAACAGTGAACATATACATTGCTCTCCCTAAACCAATCAGTGTTTCAACGGGATGGGCTCACACTGCAGTTAGCATTAAGGCGAATCACATGTAAACAGCTTGCAATGGACTGTCTTCCACTCCCCTGACCCCCCTAAATTTAAGGGCTGTTTACAGGGAAAAGGAGAAATGGATACTGGATGGAAAATAACACATGTCCACTCAACCAAAGAAGGATTAGACATTTTGGTTAAGATTAGGAGCCAGTGCTAATCTCCTCTCACAAAATGGGGCTAAAAGAAATAGTATACTGGTTACTAAACAAAGATATTTAAAGAGAAGCTAGCAAGAATAGTAAAAGTGCTAGGATTTTTATTTCCTGCAGTAATATTTAAAACGAAGTAATTGTGTCTTAAATCCTGATAAATCATAACAGGCTGCGTTACCTGTTCCATCTTCCTGCCTTTCCTCCCCTGTTGTTTATTTTTTCTTTTGGCACATAAAATTGTCCAGATGAGCCATCTAGGAAGGGTACGTTAATTTAACTGGGCATATGTGAGCATTAAAGGCTTGTGACACACATTGTTACATAAAGAATGCTGAATGCTTGTATGCTGTAATGAATGTGTGAGGCCAATAACATTTTAATGGACACATCATTTGGTAATTGTAGATTATTGGATCCCAAATACCTTGCTCATTAACAGGTGCTCATATATTTCAATTACTCTTATTCTACTTGGTTGGTTTAAAACAATACTTTTTAAGAAAGCCTAATTAGAGGTCTTCTGAAGTTTTAGCCAAGATGACTTTAAAAATAGCAATAATTATATAGCATTGACAATATTTTCATGATTCACAAATACAGAAGTTTAATAATTGCTTTTAGAAGTTTACTTTGGCTAAGCATTTTTAAAAACAAGTTACTTTGAGTGTCAGAAAGATAATTGGGAATTTATTTTTCAGAATGAATTGTTCTTCACTAGATTAAAATTCAATATCTGTTAACATTACATAGAAAATAGAATTTTTATGATCCACCACCAGCTTGACTGAATTATAGTAATACGGCAGTGGAGAGATGACAGGTATCATTTGTGTGTGGGAAGCATTTGGCAACATGTTTTGATGCATTTCATTCCAACACTTTCCTCCAATAGGTATCACTAGGTTTAGGATGATAATTTTTTAAAGTTCTATTAAACATTTTTAAAGATAAAAGGGCTAAAATAAATTTGTGGTAATAATTCAGGAAGATGAAATAAACATGGAGCTTGTGAAAGCAGATAATGTAACTGTTGTTTGTATTTTAAAGCCTCAACCTTTAAATTACAAATATGTAATTTCATAGAAAACATGCATTTGTAATACACATTTATATTGTAGTTAATACACATACTAGTTTGATATATTAAAATGATTATAATACTGTTTCAAATGCAGAATATAAAAATTATTACATGATAAACACATACTAATTCACACTCAAAAATTTTATTTTTAACATGATCTAAAATACTATTTTTTCTCACTCAACCCTCTTAAAAGGCACAAAATAAGGAACAGACAATGATAAACACATTCGGTTGAAACTAAAATAAGAATACAGTATTTTTAAACAATCAGTTTTTTTTGAATAGTTGATGCCAGCACTTTATGGTAGATAAAAAAAGATAAAGTAAAAAAGATAGCTCTTTTCTTTGCTGCTGCCAGGTGTCCAGCTCTTCTCCCTGGAGGATACACTATTACCAGTTTTTTTTTTTTTCTTTCCAGAACTGTTCAATGCAAAGAAGCTAATGAATGGGTAGAAATAATATAAACAGTATCACTGTACACATGTTTTTTTAAACTGAAGAACACCTTTGGGAAAATATTCCATATTAATGCCCATAGAAATACCATATTCCTTTTTAACATTTGTGTAGTATTCCATTGAATGATGCACCATAACTTTCACTTCCTGTATTAGTCAGGGTTCTCCAGAGAAACAAAACAAGAGGACATGTGTATACATATAAAATTTTCTTTTAAGGGAGTTACAGAGGCTGGCAATTCCCAAATCAGCAGGATGGGGTAGTAGGTTGGAGAAGAGCTACTTCTCTACAGGGAACAGCCAATGTTGCAGTTCAAATCTGAAGGCCAACTGCTGGCAGAATTCCTTCTTGCTTGGGGAAGGTCAGTCTCTGTTCTATTCAGGTCTTCAGTTGATTAGATGAGGCCCACCCATGATATGGAGCACAATCTTCTTTACTCAGAGTTCGCCAATTTAAATATTAAATGTCATCCAAAAACACCCTCACCAAAACATCAGAATAATGTTTAACCAAATATCTGGGCACCGTGGCCCAGCAACATAAAATTAATCATCACAGTTCCCTATCAATGGCTAGTCTGTTTATAATTGTTGGCTAATATATTGTGTATTCTAACACATACACATTTCACAGATACACAAGTATATTACAGATTAAATTCCTAGAAGTGGAAATGCTAACAGTCCATGGGTGTATGCTTTTAACATTTTGATAAATATTGCTAAATTGTGTTTTGAAGTGCTTGTACCAGTTTATATTTAGAAGGATGAGAGTGTCGGTTTTCCTGTCCTTTCCAACACAGTGCTACGAAATTTTTTAATCTGCTATTTGGATGGGTATGATATGAATCAGGTAACTAATAAGAAGGCATAGCCTGGTGCGGTGGCTCATGCCTGTAATCCCAGCACTTTGAGAGGCTGAGGCGGTTGGATCACGAGGTCAGGAGTTTGAGACCAGCCTGACCAACATGGTGAAACCCCATCTCTACTAAAAACACAACAATTAGCTGGGCGTGGTGGTGCACGCCTGTAATCCTAGCAGGGCATTAGAAGTAGGAGAATCACCTGAACCCGAGAGGTGGAAGTTGCATGAACCGAGATCACGCCATTGCACTCCAGCCTACGTGACAGAGCGAGACTCTGCATCAAAACAAAAACAAAAACAAAACAGAAGAAGGCATTGTATGTATTTTAGCAAGGATATTTCCCATCACGTATGCAGATTCAGGATGTACATAGTAGTGTTATCATAATAATAATGTAATGGAATGTAGAATTCAATTTATTTTAGTATTAACATTAGTGCTAAGAGGTTATAAATGAACCAAAATTCTTTATTTATCATTAAGAATCTGATACAGGCATTTACATTTTTCAGTTATACTTTGCTATGGTCTGAATGTTTGGGTCCTCCCAAAATTCATATTATATGTTAAAATCCTAACATCATGTGATGGATGGCATTGGGGGGCGGGACCTTTGAGAGATTATTAGGTCATGCAGATGGATCACTCAAGAATGGGATAAGTGCCTGATATGTATGGTTTGGATCTGTGGCCCCACCAAATCTCATGTTTAACTGTAATCCCCAGTGTTGGAGGTGGGGCCTTGTGGAAGGTCATCAGATCATGGGAGTGGTTTCTCATTAATGGTTTAGCAGCATTTCCTCGGTACTGTTCTTGTGACAGTGAGTAGGTGAGTTAGAGTGAGATCCCGTTGTTTAAAAGTGTGTAGCATCTCCCCCTTCTCTCTCTCCTCCTCTTGCTCTGGCCATGTGAATTGTGGCTCCCACTTTGCCTTCACCATGATTGCAAGTTCCCTGAGGCCTCCACAGAAGCTGATGCCACTGTGCTTCTTGTACAGCCTGCAGAACCGTAAGCCAATTAAACCTCTTTTCTTTATAAATTATCCAGTTTCAAGTATTTCTATATAGCAGTGTGAGAACTGGGAATGGACTAATACAGTGCCCTTATAAAAGCAGCCTGAGAGAAACTCCTTGCCCCTTCAACCATTTGAGAACACAGCAAGAAGGCAGCCTCTGTGAGCCAGAAGATGACCCCTCCAAATCTGCCTTGAACTTGGACCTCCCAGCCTCCAGAGCTGGAAAAGATAAGTTTCTGTTGTTGTAAGCTAACCACTTTATGGTATTTTGTTATAATAGCCTGAATGAATTAAAACATACTTTAAGGGATAATCCACATACTTGGGGAATATTTACAAATTTGGAAATTCAGTAAAGTTCTCAGGATAGATACCGTGTTTTAACATTAAAGATGAAAGATCAGAATCAAAGGAGATAGATTTAATAGGCATTTGGAAAATCAATTCAATAGGAAATTATTAGATAGAAACCACCTCAATGTCCACTGAAAGATGAGTGGACCGGACAAAGTGTCTCAAGCCTGTAGTCCTGGCACGTTGGGAGGTTGAGGCAGGTGGACTGCTTGAGCTCAGGAGTTCGAGACCAGCCTGGGCAACATGGCAAGACTTTACCACTACAAAAACAAAACAAAACAAAAAAACCACACACACGAAAAATTAGCTGGGTGTGATGGTGTGTGCCTGTAGTCTCAGCTACTCGAGAGGCTGAAGTGGCAGAATCTCTTTAGCCCAGGGAACAGAGGTTGCAGTGAAGCATGATTGCACCACTGAACTCCAGCCTGAGTGACAGAACAAGATCTTGTCGAAAGAAGAAAGAAAGAAAGAAAGAAAGAAAGAAAGAAAGAAAGAAAGAAAGAAAGAAAGAAAGAAAGAAAGAAAGAAAGAAAGAAAGAAAGAAAGAAAGAAAGAAAGAAAAGAAAGAAAAGGGAGAGAGAGAGGAAGGAAGGAAGGAAGGAAGGAAGGAAGGAAGGAAGGAAAAGTAGATAAAGAAAATGTGGTATGTAACATACAATGGAAGACTAGCCTTAAAAAAGAAGGAAATCCTGTCATTTGTGACAACATAGATGGCCTGGAAGATATTACACTAAGTGAAATAAGCAAGTCACAAAAAGGCAAATGCTGCATAATTTCTTTTATGTGAGGCACCTAAAATAGTTGACTTGTGGAAGCGGAGAAGAGAATAGTGGTTGCCAGGGGCTGAGGGAGGGAGGGAGTGTCTGTTCAATGAATATAAAATTTCAGTTATGCAAGATGAATTATCATGCACTTAAAATTTTGTTAAGAGAACAGATTTTGTATGAAGTGTTCTTACCATAATACAAGTAAAATAAAATAACGTAACATAAAATAATTAGATTTACAGGTGAAGAAGGGGGAGGAGTTGGGAATGATGACCTCCATTCTCTTACTATTCTGGCTTTGGAGATTGGTGGGAATTCATCTCTGAAGGAATCATTTTGAAGAAATACCAAGTTGTGGACAGATTTCAGATTCCTCCTATTGTTCTGTCGCTAGTTACTTACACTGTTGTCTTCAGTGGAGACTCAGGACATAGAAGTTCCCAGAAGCAGAATTATGGTGCCTTCTGACCTCCTGGACCTCTAGAATTCCCCTTTCCCCTCACCCCTCGCCCCTGGGGTTTGGGAACTCTGAGGCTCTTCTCTGTTCAGTGACATATGACTCACAACAAAGGTGAAACTCATAAGGAGTTTAGAGTCTTCTTCCTTCTCTCCCTCCTTTCTTCTTTCCCCACTTCACTTTCTTCCCTTCCTCCCCATTTCCTTCCTTTCTTTTTAGTACTTTTCTTTCTGCCTTTCATTCAACACCTTTACCGAGGACCTTCATAATCCAGGTAATGTGTTAGGTTCTGATCATACAGAGATGAATAAGATGCAAAAGTTACAGTTCCTTGAGGAACTGATAACTTCAAAAAGAAAAATGCAAATCAGTCACTTCTCAACATTCTTTATTTGTGTATTATCTGCTTTGTGGTAGCTGTTGAAATATTTTATTCTAGTAGCCAAAATTTGTTTTTAAAATATAGAAGTATAAACGAGCAACATAAGGAATATATTTTCAACAAGAAAATGCTCACAGCTCACCCTATTATGAATAGCTCTTTTGTTACATAATATTTCAGACATTTCCATCAGGTTTCACCAGAGGTTTGATCTGTGATTAACATAGTATCTTAAGTAAATTATATAACAGTTATGAAATTTATAATTTCAATGACCATTACATTGAATCTATAATTAAATAATAAATATCTACTACTATACTGATTATTTAATTAGTTACTGTTCCTTTATCTAGGAAGGCATTATTATATCACTATGCTGTCTTATAGTTTAATAAATTGTTCATCTAAAATCTTATGCTAATTATGCTAATTTTGCTTACTATTTAGAAGAGGTACAACTTTTTTTTTGTTTTTTTTTTTGAGAGAGGGTCTCACTGTGTCACACAGGCTGGAGAGTAGTGGTGCAGTTGATCATGGCTCACTGCAGCCTCGAACTCCTGGGCTCAAGCGATTCTTCTGCCTTCTGCCTCAGCCTCCAGGTAGCTGTGGCTACAGGCACTTACCATCATGCCCAGTTAATTTTTAAATTATTTTGTAGAGATAAGACCTTGCTGTGTTGCCCAGGCTGATCTTGAGCTCCTGGCCTCAGGCAGTCCTCTTGCCTCCTGCCTTGGCCTCCCGAAGTGCTGGGATTATAGGTGTGAGCCACTGCACCTGGCCAAGGAGGTACAAGTCTTAATAAAACTGCAATCAAAATTATACAGAACAGAATGGGGACATTCAGAAAGTCTACGCTTATTCTCCTGTTCCATTATGGACACTCTGGAAGACATTGAGGAGGTTCTTTCCTGTGTCTCTTTTTCCACAAGTCAATTTAGATTAATCATTATCATCATTTTGTGACTTTGAAAATCTAGGGTTTCAGAATAAAGGGTTAAATAACTTTATACATTTGAAAAGAAATAAATTTAAAGAAATTTATTATTTCTTTCTTTTCTTTCTTTTTTTTTTCTTTTAAGATGGAATATTGCTCTGTTGCCCAGGCTGGAGTGAAATGACGCGATCTCAGCTCACTGCAGCCTCCGCCTCTTGGGTTCAAGTGATTCTCCTGCCTCAGCCTCCTGAGTAGCTAGGATTATAGGCCCGTGCCATCATGCTTAGCTAATTTTTGTATTTTTAGTAGAGACTGGGTTTAGCCATGTTGGCCAGGCTGGTCTCGAACTCCTGATCTCAAGTGATCCACCAACTTTGGCCTCCCAAAGTGCTGGGATTACAGGCATGAGCCACCGTGCCTGGCCAAAATTTATTGTTTCTGATTCATAGAAAAGTGTTAACATCAAATTATTTTTAAAATTATGTTAATGGTGAAAAAGATAATAGAAATTTCCTTGTCATAAAATTAAATTTTGTTTCTTTTTTAAGGAAGTAAAATATATTAAGGTATTACATTTAAATACAACTTTTATATGGCAATAGCAATGGATGAATCTCCATTTCATTTCAATAGAAACTATACAATTTGGTTTCCTATTGCGAGGGCTTTAAATCATGATACTTAAAAACAGTCTTATTTTCCTAGTTGCAAAAAGCTCTGTTAATCAGAAAATGCACTCTTCTGTTCACAGAAACAGATGGTATGTAATATTTGACCTTCTCAGAGAAAATAGAATTTAAAAATACTTGAACAAGAGTACAAACATATGAATTTTGAAATGCTGCAGGTGAATACACAATTTCTAGTTAAAAGCTCTCTTAGAATACATCTCTCATCAAATACTAGGCCTTGCTTGGGATAAAGGAAATCATTCATTGGAGTACTCTGCTTCTCTTTCACATCTCTTGGGAAAAGAGGAGGAAAATCAGACAATGAGAAAACGAAGAAAGCAAACTCTAACCATCAAGGTTTCAAATGTGTAGTAGACATACATTGGGTTGACCACCCAGTTCACAATGCTTCTCCAAATGGCTATATTTTTCCTACTTATCCCACCCCACATTTGGGAAAATGTTCATCTTCCCCTTGCTCTGAATTGGAGGTTCCATCCTGTTACTGATATAACTGCCAGCCCCTGAAGAGATATGCATATGACTCAAGAAGGGCTAATCACTTGGCCATTGTGATTGGTCCAAGGGGTGCATGTATGAGTTAGTCTATGCCAATCAGTCTCCTTCCCAGAGATTTTCCAAACTGGGGCTAGGAGGAAGCACTTCCTTTCTGTTTGGTTGCTAAGCTATGAGGCTAAGTTTGGATCCATCACAGGCCATGTTTCCAGTCTTACACAGATGGCAGACCCAAAATCATAAAGCTAAAAATCAGAGAGAAGCAGATTCAAGCATAGAGAGAGAGAAAGAGAGGGAGAAGACATTTAAATTATCACTTCACACCCATCAGGATGGATGGCTACTATATTAAAAACAGTGTTGATGAGGATGTAGAGAAATTGAAACCCTGTTGGTGGGAATGAAAAATGGTGCAGCTACTGTGGAAACCAGTATGGTGATTCCTCAAAAAATTAAAAATAGAGCTACCATATGATCCACCAATTCTACTTCTGGGTATATATCCAAAAGAATTGCAAGCAGAGTCTTGAAGAAATAGTTGTACACTCATGTTATCAGCAGGATTATTTCACCATAGCCAAAGCGGAGAAACAACCCAAGTGTCCATCGATGAATGGATAAAGAAAACGTGGTATATACAAACAATGGAATATTATGCAGCATTAAAGACAAAGGAATTATGACACATGCTAGAATAAGAATGAACCTTGAGGACATTATGACACATGCTAGAATAAGAATGACCTTTGAGCACATTATGCTATGTGAAATAAGCCAATCACAAACAGATATACACTGTATGATTCCACTTACATCACTTACATATGAAATATCTAGAGTAGTAGGGTTCATAGAAACAGAAAGTTGAAGGGTAGTGGTTAAGGGCTGGAGGGAGAGGGAAATGGGGAATTTTTGTTTAACGGACATAGAGTTTCAGTTTTGTAAGACAGAGGTTGTGGAGATTGGTTGTACAACCATGTGAATATCCTTAACACTACTGAACTGGACACTTAAAAATAGGATGGTGAATTTTATGTTAGTGTGATTTACAGTTAAAATTTTTTAAATTAAATTAAATACGTTATTGTAATCATTAGAAGAAAATGTAGCTAAAATACATGAAATGTAAGCATGACATCAAAAGTAAAAGTCATAACAGAATGTCTGTGTATACAAAGAATGTGTTAATGTTGATTATCTGTTGGCCTTTGTGTTATGGTTACTTTTTAAAATCTTTGATTTGCTATTTTTCTGTAATGAACATTATTGAGTTACATAATGAGAAACTGCAATAAATAATTTTTAATTGGCAAAAATGAAATATTGTGGGTTTTTTTGTCATTCACCAAAGATTGTGAATAATTATAAAATTCTGTGTTAGTAAAGATATGAAAACAGCTACTCTTATACACTGCTATGGGAATATAATCTGGTACAACCTTTCTGAAAGGCAATTTAGTCACCTGTACAGGCCAAAATTGATCTGTGGTTTCTAAGTCTCTTTATCTGAATGAATTGCTTTCTGTTTGTTTGTTTGTTTGCTTGTTTTTTGTTGTTTTGAGATGGAGTCTCGCTCTGTTATTCAGGCTGGAGTGCAGTGCACCATCGCAGCTCATCAACAGCACACGGGAAGCTACTTACCATGGTGGAGCCATTTGCTATCACTTTGACATCTTGTCAAAAAACAAGGGCATGTGTGGAAAGACTGAAAAATGGCTGATAAAGGGCCAACTTTAAAAATAGAAAGGAGATAATTAGGAAAACTCAAACCAACACGCTTAATGCTTCTGTTTAGACAACATCCTGAAGCATTAAGCGGCAACATTTAAATAATATTTTTCTCAGTAGAAGAAAAAATCGAAAAAGGGTGTTTGTTTCATAATACTGATAGCGTATCACACTTATATTACTTGAAAAAGTAAAAAAAATTGGTAATATCCAGGACTATCTAATTAGGCAGAATTTTAAATCTGACATCCCTAAAGATACAGTTTTCTTAACTTAAACATTGATTTCTAATGCCTACGGTCTGATAAAAATAGATGTTAGCAAACAAAATAGAGCTAATTTGTGTCATAAGAATTAAATCTCTGTCTGTTTCTGCAAAAAATGATTTAATCTGCTAATGCCTGGGGTAAAGGATTTGTAGCAATTTTTCAAATAGGAATAGTTCCAAATACTAGCTTTTCCCAGATATTTCCCCCAAGGACTTATTACAAGAGAACTTCAATTGATGTGTAAATGGAGAAGACAACTGCCTACACGGATGATTCAGGAGAGTACCAAAACCATCTACCTTACTAACGCCAACAGATTCATTATCTTCCTTCCACCAATCTCTGGGTATGTTTTGAATGGAATAAGCCTAAAAACAAACAACAACATCAACAACAACAACAACAACAACAAACAGTTTATTTCTACTGCAGACTCTTGAAGGAGAATGACACTTTAAATCTTGTTATGAACTAAATGTTTATGTCCCCTGAAAAACTCATATGTTGAAATCCTAACCCCCAAAGTTATAGTACTTGGAGGTGGGGACTTTGGGAAGTAATTAGGTTATGAGAGTGGAGCGAGATTAGTGCCTTTTTAAGGAGAAGAGCTTTTTCTCTCTTTTTCTGTCTCCCCATCCCCTTCCTCTTTCTCTGCTCCCTGCCACATGAGAATACGTGGAGAAGATGGCCATCTGCAAACCAGGAAGTGTGTCCTCTCTAGACACTAGATCTGCAAGCCCTTTTATCTTGAACTTCCCAGCCTCCAGAATTGTGAGAAATAAATATCTATTGTTCAAGCTGCCCAGTTTATTGTAGTCTGTTGTAGTAGCTGGAATTGACTTAAGTTAGGCAAGTCAGCTCCAGTAAGGATGAGTTACTCTTCTGAGAAGGGAGGAGCCATGCAATATGAATGCATGGAACACAGGCATCACTAGGAGGCAGGGGGTGAAAGAGGGAGAAAATAGCAAAGAAAAGGGTGGTGGACCAGACAAACTCGTCCTACACCTTAACTTGCCTTCCCAAGACAGACTCTGGTTTCCACTTAGGCTTTTTCCGTTCCCATTCTCAACGTCTATATTTTTCCACTTCATGTTGTTTGATCAAGAGATGGAAAGTGGAGCAGGCAAAGAGAAGTTCATAAAATTTTAATGTTATAAATTATAGCCTTATTTAATAGTCAAAAAGTTGAAAAAATAATGGTCCTTTGTAACTCCAGAGAGAAATCAGTGAGCAAGATGGCACAAGTAGGCTTTTGGAGAGGCAGACTGTGAGTCAGAGATGAGCAAGAAGGAGGTTCATTAGGCATGCTCCAAGGATCATCACCTAGGACAGGAAAGGCAGGGAAAGGGAAGGGACTGGCAGAGGGAGAAGTGGAGCTGTGATGGATTGATGGATTCTCAATGAAACCCTTAGCCCTCTGGGATATTCTGAAGCAGGGATGACCCATCAAAGATGCCTTGAATTGGGGCAAGAGGGCTAGGCCTTTATACCTCTGCATTGACCAGTGATTGGATGTAGACCACCCCAGAAAGGGACTGTCACCTTAGGCAAGGAATCTCTCTTCAACTGAGGAAATCCCTGAAAGGAACTGACAGCTGAGGGCTGCCTCGTCCACAGCATTCCTTGCTGCTAGGGGAATAAAACCTTCAGTCCTGAAGGGAGAATCTGAGCAGTGCATGACAGTGACCACCACAGAGAGAAAACTCGTACCTACCACAAAGCTTAATGCATGTTTAATATTTGTTTAAAAATGAATATCCTTGTTCTATCTTGCAAATTGTCCCGTTTCCCAACAAAAAAATAAATATGGTATTATTAAAGTTTTTATAGACAATTGTCTTCGATAACTAGTTTTTCTGATGTAAAAGACTGGCAAGATATCGTTCTGTAGCTAAACCTGTGGCCAAGGAAAATGGCATTATGTGACAAATATCTGTGAGAGTCTGCTGTAACTTAATGTACGTTTAGTTTTGCATTTTTGTGAAAAACAATTTGCATTTTGAAGCCATGTTAAACGTACAGAAAACTTACAGAAAGAGGAAAAGTCACTTTTGTTATTTGAATAGTTTGAGAGTAAGTTGCTAATCTGATGCTGTATTACCCCTATACTTTAGTGTGTTTTTTCCTACAGACAATGATATTCTGCTATTTAACCAGAACACCACTACTCAAGACAGGGAGTTAACATCAGCACATTGCTATGATCTAATCCTTAGACCATGTTCAAGTTTTACCAAATGTTCCAATGTAATTTATAATAAAAGAATCCAGTCCAAAATCAAGTACTGCATTTAGTTCATCTCTCTAGTTGTCTTCAATCTGGAACCATCCTGTCTTTCCTTGACTTTCAGGACCCTGACACTTTAGAAGATTATATGTCATTAATTTTTATAATGTTCCCCAGTTTAGCTTTGTCTGATATTACCTTATGATAAGGTTTTGCTTCTTTGGCAAGAATCTCACCGAAGCAATGCTGTGTTCTCATTGCATTCTATCAGAAGGTCTACATTTTTGATTTGTTTTATTACTGAGATGTTCACTTTGATTATTTGATTAAAATGGTATCTTCTAGGCTCCTCTATTGTAAATTGACTCAATTTCCCTTTTTTATTCATAAATATTTTGCAGGACATAGTTGAGGCTATGTAAATATCTCATTCTTCACTAGGTATCAATTTATTTATTTATTTATATGACTATGAACTCATGGATTTATGCTTTAATCAATTTATTACTATTATTTACTTTGATGCTCAAATTGTTCCAGATTTATCTAGTGGTGTACCCTTCAAGCTGACTTCTGAGTCATTTTGACTTGATGCCTGCACAATTTTGGGGGGCACTTCTTACTTTCTAGCCTAGTAAGATTTTCCAGGTTAATCTTGTATTTCCTCTGCCCTAATCCTGAAATCAGCCATTTCTCTGAGCTCTACTTTTTTTATTTTTTATTTTTTGAGACAGAGTCTCTCTTTGTTACCTAAGCTGGAGTACAGTGGCTCCAGCATAGCTCACTGCAGCCTTGAACCTCCTGGGTTCAAGCAATCCTCTCATTTTAGCCTTCTGAGTAGCAGGCACTACAGGTATACACTACCACACCTAATTTCTAAAAAATTACTTTTGTAGAGACAGGGTCTTGCTATGTTGTTGAAATCGTTTGGCTCTGTGTTCCCACCCAAATCTCATCTTGTAGGTCCCATAATTCCCATGTGTTGTGGGAGGGGCCTGGTGGGAGATGATTGAATCATGGGTGGGTCTTTCCTGTGCTATTCTCATGATAGTGAATGGGTCTCATGAGATCTGAAGGTTTTATAAACAGGAGTTTCTCTGCAGAAGCTGTCTCTTTGCCTGCTGCTGTCCATGTAAGACATGACTTGCTACATCTTGCCTTCCTCCATGATTGTGAGGCCTCCCCAGCCATGTGGAACTGTAAGTCCATTAAACTTCTTCTTCCCAGTCTTGGGTATGTCTTTATCAGCAGTATGAAAACAGACTAATAAAGTACATTGGCACCGGTAGAGTGGGGCATTACTGAAAAGATACCCAAAAATGTGGAATCAACTTTGGAACTGAGTAACAGGCATAGGTTGGAACAGTTTGGAGGGCTCAGAAGAAGAGAGGAAAATGTGGGGAAGTTTGGAACTTCCTAGAGACTTGTTGAATAGCTTTGACAAAAATGCTGATAGTGATATGAACCATGACATCCAGGTTGGGGTGGTCTCAGATGGAAACAGGAACTTGTTGGGAACCAGAGCAAAAGTGACTCTTGTTATGTTTTAGCAAAAAGACTGGCAGCATTTTGCCCCTGCCCTAGAGATTTATGGAACTTTGAACTTGAAAGAGATGATTTAGGGTATCTGGCAGAAGAAATGTCTAAACAGCAAAGCATTCAAGAGGTGACTTGGATGCTGTTGAGGGCATTCAGTTTTATTAGGGAAGCAGAGCATAAATGTTCAGAAAATTTGCAACCTGACAATGCAATAGAACAGAAAAATCTCGTTTTCTGAGGAGAAATCCAAGCCAGCCTCAGAAATTTGCATAAGTAATTAGGAGCCAAATGTTAATCCCCAAGACAATGGGGAAAATGTCTCCAGGGCATGTGAGAGGCATTCATGGCAGCCCCTCCCATCACAGGCCCAGAGGCCTAGGAGGAAAAAGTGGTTTCATGGGCTGAGTCCAGGGTCCCCATGCTGTGTGCAGTCTAGGGACTTGGTGCCCTGCATCCCAGCTGCTCCAGCCATGGCTGAAAGGGGCTGATGTAGAGCTCGGACTGTGGCTTCAGAGGATACAAGCCTCAAGCCCTGGCAGCTTCCATGTGGTGTTGAGCTTGTGAGTGCACAAAAGTCAAGAATTGAGGTTTGGGAACCTCCGTCTAGATTTCATAAGATGTAGGGAAATGCCTGGATGCCCAGGCAGAAGTTTGCTGTAGGGGTGGGGTCCTCATGGGGAACCTCTGCTAGGGCAGTGCAGAAGGGAAATGTGGGGTGGGATCCCCCACACAGAGTCCCTACTGGGGCACCACCTAGTAAAGCTGTGAGAATAGGGTCACCATCTTCCAGACTCCAGAATGGTAGATCCACTGACAGCTTGTACCATGCACCTGGAAAAGCCACAGACACTCAATGCTAGCCAGTGAAGGCAGCTGGGAAGGAGGCTGTACCCTCCAAAGCCACAGGGGTGGGGCTGCCCAAGACTATGGGAACCTGCCTTTTGTATCAGCATGACCTGGACGTGAGACATGGAGTCCAAGGAGATCATTTTGGAGCTTTAAGATCTGATTGTCCTGTGGATTTCAGACTTGCATGGGGCCTGTAGCCCCTTTGTTTTGGCCAATTCTCCCATTTGGATTGGCTGTATTTACCCAATGCCTGTCCCCCTATTGTATCTAGGAATTAACTAACTTGCTTTTGATTTTACAGGCTCATAGGTGGAAGGGACTTACTTGCCTTGTGTTGGATGAGACTTTGAACTATGGACTTGTGAGTTAATGATGAAATGAATTGAGACTTTTGGGGACTGTTCAGAAGGCATGATTGGTTTTGAAATGTGAAGATATGAGATTTGGGAGGGACCAGGGGCAGAATGATATGATTTGGCTCTGTGTTCCCACTCAAATCTTGTCTTGTAGATCCCATAATTCCCATATGTTGTCGGAAGCACCTGGCAGGAGATGATTGAAACATGGGGGCAGGTCTTTCCCATGCTATTCTCATGATAGTGAATGGGTCTCATGAGATCTGATGGTTTTAAAAACGGGAGTTTCTCTGTACAAGCGCTCTCTTTGCCTGCCACCATCCATGTAAGACATAACTTGCTCCTCCTTGCTTTCTGCCTTGATTGTGAGGCCTTCCAAGCCACGTGGAACTGTAAGTCCATTAAACCTCTTTTACTTTCCAGTCTCAGGTATGTCTTTATCAGCAGTGTGTAAATGGACTAATACAGTTGTCCAGGCTGGTTTTAAATTCCTGGGCTCAAGCTGTCCTCCTGGTTTGGCCTCCCAAAGTGTTGGGATTACATGGGTGAGCCACCACACCTGGCCTATGTCTCTGAACTCTATTAAGGTCACCTCTCCACTAGGGCACTTCACCCATCATAAGGATGTAAAAGTATGCTAAAGAAGAGTTTATGAAAACTCTATAATGGAGTGTTTCTTGCTCTTTGAGTTTGAAAGATACAGCACTCTGTGCTTGAAATTCTAAGCTCCAAAGGTACAGATGTCATAGGTTTATTCCAATATCTTTACTGTGTAGATGTGTATCTTTAGTATATCTAGGAAGTAATGTAAAGTTAATAGTTTGCATAACATAGTACAATTTATATAGCCAAGGCCTGTAAAAGGTGATAAAATCCATTTAAAACTGCTCTGTGGTAAGATTTGTGATTGCCAGTTCAGCAGCATAAGGGTGATGGACTTTGAACAGAATAGACAACTTGGGTTTGTGTCTCCGCAGAACCCTTTAGTAAGAAAATAATCTCTATCTCACTGGGTTGTGTAAATATTAAATGAGATAGCTCCCATAAAGCTGCCAAGTAAACTATAAAGGACTATTTTAATATAAAATATTATTTAAAAATGCTTACATTCACATAACTATTAAAACCTCAAAAAATGAACTTGGTTTTCTCAAGGAAAGTAAAATCAATGTGGCAAAACAAACAAACAAACAAACAAACGGTAACACTATTAGCCTTTTAAAACTGAGATTGTATTTATAGGCTGCATTTTTTTCACAGAACCTTAATAGAACTCAAATTGCAATTGTGCTGAAATCTCTCTAATGATTGCCATTATTGCTTAACTTTCTTACATGCTTTGTTAAATTCAGGATATGCTATTCTTTGGGGTCATCTACAGATAAATTGTTTGTTAGACTGTTAAAATTACTGAGAGTAAACCACTGATAAAGAATAGTCTGCAGCTCTTTCAAAGGTTTGCAGACTATGGGTGGACCTGAATAATGAGTTAGGAAGAAAGTGAACTATTAAACAATTCTTACTTGTTCTTATTTAGTTGGAGTTTTATAGAAAAGAAGAGAAAACTAGTGCATTGCTGTTAATTTTGTACGTAAGAGTGTTATTGTCTTTTTAAAAAGTGATTAGCTTCTAGAGACATACTAAAACATGAAAAAATGTAATATGAAAGAGACATTTTTCCTGAGATGAGTGGATGAAAGTTCAGGAGTCAGCAAACTTTTTCTGTAAAGGGCTAAATAGTAACTATTTTAGACTTTGCAGGCCATACAACTTCTTTTGCAACTATTCAACTCCACTACTGCAGCACAAAAACAGGCATGTAAACAGAAGCGTATGGCTGTGTTCCAACAAAATTTTATTTGCAAAAAGAGGCGACAGGCTGGATTTAGTCTGTGGGTCATAGTTTCCAGCCTCCAGGGACAAAGGAAACTAAATTTGCCGAGATTCATGATTATGAAAGCTCAGTGATGGGTACATAAAAGTTGTTACACTATTCTGTGTACAGTTTATATATTTAAATTTTTCCATAATAAATTTTCTATAATAAAAAGTCAAAAACAAAGAAGAAAGAAAATTTTGATAAGAGATAGAGAAGAAAATGAGATAACCAGGCTGTGATAAAATACCTTCATATTTGATATACACTCATTTTACTAGTTTAATGGTCCAATCTGCTGGCTATTTTCCATTTATTTATTTATTTATTTGACAGGGTCTTTCACTGTCTCCCAGGCTGGAATGCAGTGGCTTGATCACGGCTCACTGCAGCTTTGACCTCCTAGGCTCAAGTGATCCTCCTGCCTCAGCCTCTCATGTAGCTAGGACCATAGGTACATGCCACCCCACCAGGACAATTTTTGTATTTTTCGCAGAGACAGGGTCTCATTTTGTTGCCCAGACTTGTCTCGAACTCCTAGGCTCAAGCAATTCTCCTGCTTCAGCCTCCCAAAGTGTTGGGATTACAGGCATGAGGTACCACTCCTGGCCTATTTTCCTTTTATATAATCTGCCTGATCATTTTTTTAAAAAGGTACTGAATTGGAATATTTATGAAACTATTTTTTGGTAATAGACTAAATTTGGCATACTTAAGTGCCAAGGGATTTTAAAACCTTTTATTTTTAAAAAACCAACACATGAAATAAAGGATATATTTCATATAGGATTCTAGGACTTAGGATTACAATGCTATTGAAAGTTCATGATTGGCATTATTCCTTTACTCAAAACTCATGGCCATGATACATAATACATTAAAGGAAAAAAATAGACAGCTTATTATTATTTTTTTTAATGTGTTTAAAAAAAAAAAAGAAAAGAAAGGACTTAGCTGTGTTCAGTAAGATAAATCTCTGTGAGCCAGGAACAGAAAATGCAATGAAGAAAATAGGTAGGTGGGAGTCATGAGCCTGCTGAATTCTGGGTCAAGAAGTAGATAGAGGCAATTGTGAGTTCATATCCTTTTGGGAGATCAGAGACAGGTTCACTGCCTAAAACCAGGAGCTAGGCTGGTGATCCTCCCTTAGTCCCATCCCTTTCACAAGGAAGCTTTAAAAAGCTGCTGACTACTGCTTGAGACTACAGCTTTAGGGGAAGCTGTGAGCTTCAGGAGGCAGGACAGAAACACAAGCTGGCAACCAATATTCTACATGTTATCATGAAGGATGTAATCAATGACTTGTCCACATTATCATTTTTTAAAATTTTATTTTAAGTTCCCAGATACATATGCAGGACATGCAGGTTTGTTACATAGGTAAACGTGTGCTGCACCTATCAACCCATCACCTAGGTATTAAGCCCCACATGCATTAGCTATTTTTCCTGATGCTCTCCCTCCCCCTACCTGCTCTCATCACCACTGACAGACCCCAGTGTGTGATGTTCCTCTCCCTGTGTCCATGTGTTCTCGTTGTTCAGCTCACACTTAAGAGTGAGAACATGTGGTGTTTGGTTTTCTGTTTCTGTGTTAGTTTGCTGAGGATGATGGCTTCCAGCTCCATCCATGTCCCTGCAAAGGACATGATCTCGTTGCTTTTTATGGCTGCATAGTATTCCATGGTGTACATGTACCACATTTTCTTTATCCAGTCTATCACTAATGGGCATTTGGGTTGATTCCATTTCTTTGCTATTGTGAATAGTGCTGCAATAAACATATGCGTGCATGTATCTTTAAAATAAAATGATTTATAGGTCCAATTTATTTACCCCTTTTTGTGCCCATATCCTTTGCCAATGTAACGTTGAAGTTCTTCCCATAAAAGGAAGTATGGTCCGGCACAATGGCTCACGCCTGTAATCCCAGCACTTTGAGAGGCCGAGGCGAGTGGATCACGAAGTCAGGAGTTAAGACCAGCCTGGCCAAGATGGTGAAATCCCGTCTCTACTAAAAATACAAAAATTAGCCAGGCATGGTGGTGGGTGCCTGTAATCCCAGCTACTCGGGAGGCTGAGGCAGAGAACTGCTTGAACCTCCAGGTGGAGGCTGCAATGAGCTGAGATTGCGCCACTGCACTCCAGCCTAGGTGACAGAGCAAGACTGTCTCAAAAGAAAAAAAAAAAGCAGTATACTTTTCTGGGCTCAGCCATGGGACATGCTTTGGCCAATAGGGTGTTAGTAGGTATGATGAAAGCAAGGACTTGAAATGTGCTTATCAGGCGCGGTGGCTCAAGCCTCTAATCCCAGCACTTTGGGAGGCCGAGACAGGCAGATCACGAGGTCAGGAGATCGAGACCATCCTGGCTAACACAGTGAAACCCCGTCTCTACTAAAAATACAAAAAAAATTGGCTGGGCATGGTGGCGGGCGCCTGTAGTCCCAGCTACACGGGAGGCTGAGGCAAGAGAATGGCGTGAACCCAGGAGGCAGAGCTTGCAGTGAGTGGAGATCAGGCCACTACACTCCAGCCTGGGCGACAGAGCGAGACTCTGTCTCAAAAAAAAAAAAAAAAAAAGAAATGTGCTTATCTAATGGGGCTTGCCCCCTTGTACTTTTGTCACCACAATGAGAATTTTCCCCAGGGTAGCTGCTGCCCTGGGCCCCAGAATAAGCATGCTTAGCAGAAGTGCCCTCTCTGTTTGCAGACCTGGCAACTCCGCTCACCTTACACCCTCTCTGTGGCTGACAGTGCCCCAGGTGATATGATCCAGCAGCCTCCTGGCCTCGTCTCCTCCACTCTCCCTCTCTCACTGTTCCAGGCCCACAGCTTCCTCCCTGTCCCTTGAACACTTGCCCCAGGCTGTTTGCACTGGCACACCCTCCTCCATTCTTCCCAGCTGGGCCCTTCTCATCACCCATAAGTCAGTACAATTGTCATCTCCTCAGAGAGGCCCAGGCTGCCCAGGGCCGCAGATTCCACCTGCACCTCAGAATGAGCATGTGGAGCATAACTGTCCTGGCTGCCTGAGACCTGCTTTGTAAAGTAAAGCTACTTCAGCGACTGCAGCCTGAAGTTGCCCTAAATGACTTGCAGACCCATGAGAAAATTAAAAGGTTATTAACAAAATGAAAAGCTTAAAAGCTTACATGTCACTGAGATTTTGTGATTGTTTCTTCCATAGCAACAGTAAGCTAACTAGAAGTCAGCACCTAATACTGGGATGCTGCTGTAACCAGAACCTAAAATGTATGGTATTAGCTTAAGGTGGTGGATATGGTGAGGGAACTATTAGAGAAACTGAAAAATGGCAATCTATATTTGTACAATGGTTGCCCATAGTAATGTGGAGGATAGTAGGATAGTTTCTAGGCATATGTCAAAGGTATGGGGCTAGGTGCTTTAAGTATTATTATTATTATTATTATTATTATTATTATTATTGAGACCAAGTCTCACTCACTCTGTTGCCCAGGCTGGAGTGCAGTGGTACGATCTTGGCTCACTGCAACCTCTGTGTCCCGGGTTCAAGAGATTCTCCTGCCTCAGCCTTCCGAGTAGCTGGGATTACAGGTGTGCGCCACAACATCCAGCTTATTTATTTATTTATTTATTTATTTATTTATTTATTTTGAGACAGAGTTTCGCTCTTGTTGCCCAGGCTGGAGTGCAATGACGCAATCTTGGCTCACCGCAACTTCTGCCTCCTGGGTTCAAGACA
Organism: Macaca nemestrina; assembly: GCF_043159975.1. NCBI lineage: Eukaryota > Metazoa > Chordata > Mammalia > Primates > Cercopithecidae > Macaca > Macaca nemestrina. Next base: position 76,078,161 of record NC_092135.1, on the reverse strand, counting down.
TTCTCCTGCCTCAGCCTCCTGAGTAGCTAGGATTACAGGCATGCGCTACCACACTTGGCTAATTTTTCTTTTTTCTTTTTTTTTTTTTTTTGAGAGGGAGTCTTGCTCTGTCGCCCGGGCTGGAGTGCAGTGGCCGAATCTCAGCTCACTGCAAGCTCCGCCTCCCAGGTTTACGCCATTCTCCTGCCTCAGCCTCCCGAGTAGCTGGGACTACAGGCGCCCGCCACCTCGCCCGGCTAGTTTTTTGTATTTTTTAGTAGAGACGGGGTTTCACTGTGTTAGCCAGGATGGTCTCGATCTCCTGACCTCGTGATCCGCCCATCTCGGCCTCCCAAAGTGCTGGGATTACAGGCTTGAGCCACCGCGCCCGGCCTAATTTTTCATATTTTTAGTAGAGACAGGGGTTTCTCCATGTTGGTCAGGCTGGTCTCGAACTCCTGACCTCAGGTGATCCGCCCACCTTGGCCTTTCAAAGTGATGGGATTACAGGCGTGAGCCACTGCCCCCATCTTTATTGTATTTTTAGTAGAGATAGGGTTTCGCCATGCTGGCCAGGCTCGTCTCGAACTCCTGGCCTCAAGCAACCCACCTCCCTCGGCCTCCCAAAGTGCTGGGATTACAGACATAAGCCACTGCTCCCAACTTTAAGTCCTATTTGATAAAACAGCAAGAAAAATGAGAAATTCAGAAAAAAATCCCACTGACTTGCAAGAGGTGTTTAGAGAGCCCAGAACTTGCTTAGTTGAAGAATACAATTCTTAATCTCCAGTGAGTTTCAGAACCATCCTGGGAGAAAAACATCAAACTAAGGACAAGGCTGTTATGTCCTTCATTTAGACATCTGAAAGAATTAAAGTAGTGCCTGGTAGATCCTTTCACCTGGAAAAAGGGGTTTCTAGAAAGCTTAAGGGCAGGGTCCCTCAAAAATTGAGTGAGCATTAATTCCTCATAATAAAGTCTAGAAAGACAGGCATGTAGCAAAAATAATTGTGGGTGTAGGTTTTTTTTTTTTTAGACAGAGTCTTGCTTTGTCACCCAAGCTGCAGTACAGTGGTGCAATCTCGGCTCACTGCAACCTCTGCCTCCTGGGTTCAAGCGATTCTCCTGTCTCAGCCTCCTGAGTAGCTGGAATTACAGTCACATGCCACCACACCTGGCTAATTTTTGTATTTTCAGTAGAGAACGGATTTCGCTATGTTAGCCAGGCTGGTCTCAAACTCTTGACCTCAGGTGATCTGCCCACCTCAGCCTCCCAAAGTGCTGGGATTACAGGCGTGAGCTACCATGTCTGGCCACATAAATTTTTAAAAAGAATAAATTATGAAACAAAGTCAGGCTTAAGTGATCCAAGAATAGGTAGAAAGAGTTTTTTAAAAAATTTGCTGGACATGGTGGCATATGCCTGTAGTATCAGCTGTTTGGGACGCAGAGGCAGGAGGATGGCCTGAGGCCAGAAGTTCAAGGATACAGTGCATTATGATTGCTCCTGTGAATAGCCACTGCACTACAGCCTGGGCAACATAGTGAGGCCCTGTCTCTAAAAATGTAAATATTTTTAAAATAAATAAATAAAATAAAAGAGTTTAAAAAATTAGGAAAACATACCAATTTCAAGACTCAATGGACATCCTAGACTGCACATGGTCTAAGAAAGAATTACTATATTTTAAGGCATTACTGAGGAAATAATGAAAAATGCAACAGAGAGAGATTTTTAAAAATAAGTGAGAAAATAAGTGACACAGAGACCAGATTGAGAGGCTCCAACTGTCTAATAAAATTTCAAAAGAAGAAAATAGACAAAATTACAAAGAAGCAACATTTGAAGACATAGGGGCAGATAACTTTCCAGAATTGAAGAATAATCCCTTAGAGTAAAAGTACATTCTGTACCAAGCAGGATAAAATATTAACTCTTACATAGACACATAAGAGTAAAACTGCAGGATACAAAAAAATTTAAAGTTATCAAAGAGGGAACAAAATCAACCATAAAGGAATAAAAATTAGAATAATAACAGATTTCTAATTGAGAAAAATAAGTGACAGGATGCAATAGAATGATGTTTCAAATTGCTAAGGGAAAATAACTCCGGTTGTAGAATTCTATACTAAGCCAAAAGCTACTATCTAAGAGTGAAAGCAAAGTAAAGGCATTTGCAGACAAAAAGGAAACAAAATGAAACAAAACCCCAAAATATATCTCACTGAAATAACCATTAGAGCTTGCAAGAAGAAAAGTGAAGGTAAGGGAAAGAAGTTAGATGCAAAATACAATGGTGATTTTATGGTATGTGAATTGTATATCAATAAAATTATTTTGCTTAAAAAGAAACAATGATGAGCATAAAATTGTCATGTTTGAATATTAATTTTTTAAAAAATATTTTATGATAAAAATGTTGATACTGAATTTCCAGACAACAATAAAAGGAAAGGTAGGAATCTGTTAATGAGTAAACAAAATAATGTCCTTTTCCTGTTTGGAAGGAAGGTAGAAATACTAAACAACTTTAGACTTTAGTAGGAAGTTTAAGGGAGGCCCCTAAGAAACATAAATGTAATCTGTAACTTCCAAGTAAGGAGAACAGCAAAGTGGGGGGATAATAGAAAACCTTATCAACCTGGCAGATGAACAGAACTAAAGAACCAAATGTAAATAATGGTAAACACATAAAATAAAGTGGTAAAAGATAAATGCAAGAGCTAGGCATGATGGGCCGGGTGCGGTGGCTCACGTCTTTAATCCCAACACTTTGGGAGGTTGATGTGGGTGGATCACTTGAGGTCAGGAGTTCAAGATCAGCCTGACCAACATGGTGAAACTCCGTCTCTACTAAAAATAGAAAATTAGCCCGGCATGGTGGTGCACGCCTATAATCACAGCTATTTGGGAGGCTGAGACAGGAGAATCGCTTGAACCCAGGAAGCAGAGGTTGCAGTGAGCCAAGATCACACCATTGCACTCTAGCCTGGGCAACAAGAGCAAAACTCTGTCTCAAAAAAAAAAAAACAGAAAAGAAAAAAGCTAGGCATGATGGCACACACTAGAAGTCCCAGTTATTCAGCAGTATGAAGCAGGAGGATCACTTGAGCCCTGGAGTCTAAGACCAACCTGGGCAACACAGCAAGACCACACTTCTAAATGAATGAATAAATGAGTAAATAAGTAAATCTAAATGTCATTAATCACAATGAATGTAAATGCGTTAAAGTGACCTAATGATTCCACAGACTATCAGATTCCACAAAGAACAAAATTTAGCCACATGTTGCTTATAAGATACACATCCAAAGTAAAATGTCACAGAAATTTTGAGAAAAAGGAATAAAAATACACTACACTGATTCTGAAAATGATAGAGGAGCTTTTATCAGACCATGTCTCCTACAACAATTACAAACTCTGGGCAACATATATATATATTCAATTAGTTCACATATATATGACCTAATTGAAGGTACTTGGAGAATTCCCAAAAGCAGGCAGAAACCAAGGGGAGTAAACATTGAAAGAAGAGAACCACACCGGGTGAGACTCATGTTTATGAACCTTTACCTCAGCACAGCAATGCTAGAACTCAAGCAGAAAAGTGCAGTCTTAATGGCTTGAGTCAATGGGCACACTATGGGGATGCCTAAGCAATTTGAGAGCAAGGGAGCATTCCCTAAAAAGGGCAGAGCCAAAAAACAAGGAGTCCCAAAATCTATGATAAACCTCACTCTAAATTTTTGGCTGACTCTTTGGTTGTGCATGTGCAAGGGAGACTACCAGAGGTGGTGGTGATGGAAAACAACACCTGAAAGGCTGAAAACTCCAACAGAAATCCAGGGGCCACCCATTGCAAAAGAGGGAGAGGTGGAAATGGGGGTCCAAATCAGCTAAGTGCCTGCTAGAACAGAAATGAAGACTCTTCATCTAAAGGTAATAGAATCTAGTCTTGGCCGGGCGCGGTGGCTCAAGCCTGTAATCCCAGCACTTTGGGAGGCCGAGACGGGCGGATCACGAGGTCAGGAGATCGAGACCATCCTGGTTAACACGGTGAAACCCCGTCTCTACTAAAAAATACAAAAAACTAGCCGGGCGAGGTGGCGGGCGCCTGTAGTCCCAGCTACTCGGGAGGCTGAGGCAGGAGAATGGCGTGAACCCGGGAGGCGGAGCTTGCAGTGAGCTGAGATCCGGCCACTGCACTCCAGCCTGGGTGACAGAGCGAGACTCCGTCTCAAAAAAAAAAAAAAAAAAAAAAAGAATCTAGTCTAAACAATGTTTGATTCCCAATGTCTTACATATGATAAAGCTAAACATGTGAATTACTAATGTTACAACTGTTACTCTTACATTGGGCTACTCTTCAGCCAGGAGAAGGAATGAATCACTGATACGCACCACAGCATGGATGAATTTCACAGACTTCATGCTGAGTGAAAGCACATAAATACAAATGAGTGCACAGTCAACTGTGTGTATCCCTGGTTCCACATCTGTGGATTCAACCAGCCTAGTTTGAAAATACGTGAAAAAAAAAAAGGATGGTTGTGCCTGCATTGAATACATACAGATCTTTTTCTTGTCGTTATTTCCTAAACAATACAGTATAACAACTGTTTACATAGCATTTACATTGTACTAGATATTATAAGTAATCTACAGATAAAGTAAACAAGAAAATGTGCATAGGTTATATGCAAATACTACACCACTTTATTTTTATTTATTTTTGAGACAGGTCTTGCTCTGTTACCCAGGCTGGAGTGCAGTGGCACAATCTTGGCTCACTGCAACCTCCACCTCCTGGGCTCAAGTGATCTCCCCACCTCAGTACCACAAACAGCTGGGAATATAGGTAGCCACCATGCCAGGCTAATTTTTCTTTTGTTTTTGAGAGATGGGGTTTCACCATGTTGCCCAGGCTGGTCTCAAACTCCTGAGGTCAGTGATCCACTCACCTCAGCCTCCCAAAATGCTGCAGTTACAGGCGTACGTCACTGTACCTGGCCTACATCATTTTATATGAGACTTAACAATTTGAGCATCCGTGGATTTTGGTATCTGCAGGGAGGTCCTGAGAACATTCCTCCTCAGATACCAAGGGACAACTGTATACTGTATGATTCCATGTATGTGATGTTCTAGAAAAGGCAACACTATCTAGTGTGAATGAAATCAGAAAAAGGATATTTTTGTGAGATTGATGGGAAAGGGGCATGAGGGAACTTGCTGCCCCAATAAAAATGATCTCTATCTTGAAGGGGTGGGATTGTCAAGAACTGTGAAGGGTCTGAGATGTTATCCTACTTGCAAGATAAAAAGCCTGCCACCATCTCCTGCATCAGATACAAAGGACTTCATTATCCGCAACACAGTAAGCAGCCTGAGCTGCATGTCTGCCTTGGCTCCTTTTGTCCCCCAGGCCTTACAGGGGTAATGCAGAGTGACCTGAGTGGATGCCGTGCATGCCACAGTGTGTGCTAGAACTGAGGAACACCAAGCTTAAGGAGCCTAAATCTTTAATCAAGAGCTGTAACTCTGCTTGCCCTTTGCCCTGGAAGGAGACATTATCTTAATTTTACTAACCAGAATTTGTCTCTTGCACCAGAGGGAGACATTATCTGTCTTCTGATTCTGTTTACTATATAAACATCTTTAAAAAGATAGTGCCTTTGCTTACAAGACAAACAGAAACACAACAGACCCATGGGAATAGTCTCCAAGTGGGTTATAAGAGTGTATGCGTTAATCAAGAATTCTCAAATCTTACACTTAAGATGTGTAGATGACACTGTAATCTTTATCCCCAAAAACACAACAATAAAACCCTTTAAAACAAACACAAAAGCAGAATTAGGTGTGGCCAAATTAAGGATGACAGTAAAGGGGGATTCCTGTGTTCTTGTGAATCCTCTAAAATTGATAGGTTGGGGAGAAGCCAGCCTGCCTTACTGGCAGCTGACTCACTGTAAACTACTTTTTCAAACTACGTTATATAATAGAAGCTTATAATAATTATATAAGCTATTATACATAAGGGCAAAGAAGTCATCTTTTTTTCTCTTCACCATTATGTCCTCGGCAGCTAGTACATACATGTTCAATATATTATTGTTGAATAAACTTGTACAACCAAGGTGAAAAAGGAACCAACACTTTGACCCCGCAGTCACTGAGTCACCCTCTTTATTCTGCCATCTCTAATCCTTTTCTCTTGCTTTCACTTCTTCTCATCTCAGTTATACTTTTCTTACTTTATTCTTCCACCTCATTCTTTCACGGAGTCATACAATGGAATAAAATTTTTTCACAATTACATGGTCTATTTATAACATAAAAGATTTTATACTTCTTAAAAAACAAATAAAACCCAGAACAGTGGTTGAATTAAACAGCGTGTAAACTTAAAAAAAAAAAAATCATTAAACAAGAGGCCTCAAAAAATTGGGTAAAGACTCATAACTGTTCCTGTCCATGGAAATCTTCAGTAAAAGGCCAAAGATTTATATGATCTGAAGAGAAACCGGAGTATCACAGTGTGTGAACTTAAGTGAAGCCATGGAGTCATATTTCTTGAGCGTGAATCCCAGCTCCATTACTTATTTGCTATGTGTCCTGTCAGAAGTCATTTAACCTCCCTGTGCCTCACAGTATTAATTTCACAGAACTGTTAGATGGCTAAATGGGAAAATATCTCACAGTGCTTGGAACAGTAGTGATATAGTTAGAGTTTAACAAGTATCATCTATTATTCAAAAATCACCTAGATTTGTATTTGGACTGTGAACCAGGCACTAGTAAAACTGTACAAACAACAAAAACACAACATTAAAATAAAAATTAGCATAATCTTTAAAAATAAGCCTAAGTAAAACTTCAGTTTGAAAGGGTAGTACCTAAACAATTATTGCAACATCTATAGAGAATACACACTTGTTAACAGAATCTCTGCAGGAGACATACATAGGAATCCTTTATGCTATAATCCAAATGGATAAAAATGTATTTTGTGCCTATTTTTGTAAGGTGCATAGCTGTGTTTGAGGTTACAAAAATAAAACACAGGCTTTGCTCATAAAAACTTTACCATCTAGTAGGGTATACAGTATATTTTTAAAATTTTTTTTCTTTTTTTTTTAGATGGAGTCTCGTTCTGTCACCCAGGCTGGAGTGCAATAGCATGATCTTGGCTCACCGCAACCTCCACCTCCCGGGTTCAAGCGATTCTCCTGCCTCAGCCTCCTGAATAGCTGAGATTACACAGGCGTGTGCCACCATGCCTGGCTCATGTGTGTGTGTTTGTGTGTGTCTTTTTAGTACAAATGGGGTTTCACCATGTTGGTCAGGCTGGTCTCAAACTCCTGACCTCAGATGATCCACCCACCTCGGCCTCCCAAAGTGCTGGGATTACATGCATAAGCCACCGTGCCTGGCTCTTTTTAGTTTTTTTTTTTTTAAAGTACAAATGTTCACTAAGGAAAAATGGAAAATAGTGAAAAGCAAATACACCCATATGGCTCTTTCAAATTCATTCTAGCAAATTCATTCTAGCTTAAAAAAATCATTAACTACATTATATGGAATTTTGTATTCTGCTTGCTTTCTCTAAATAGTAAGCATGATTTCCATTCTATCCCATAGTTGTGGAAGGATTTGTTGTTACATAATTTTGATTAGTGTGTGCATGTGGTAGCACCTGTAATCTTCATTATGGCCAGTGATATTTAGTGTAGTGGTTAAGAGAATGGGCATCAATTTTAAGTCACCTGTATCTGAAGTCCAGCTTCCCCATTTGCTGGCTGTTACTTGAGCAAGTTACTTTATTTCTCTGAATGTACTTCAGCTTCCTGTTGATAAAATAGGAAAAATAGTACTTACACCATAGAGTTTTGAGATATATGTAAAGCCACTTGCCCAGTGCCTGGCAATAAATCTAGCTAAGAAGCAGTTTTAGACATTGTGTTTGCCTTACCAACATGCTTTCCATACCTTCCCCGTTATATTGCAGTCATGCAGTTGGGAACAAGGCTAGACACTGATTCATTTAAACAACCCAGACTAATCCCATCCTTCCAGTTAGTGATTGTTTCAGACTAATCATGAATAATCCAAAGAGTCCATGACATTCATGTGATCACAAGAATGGACAAGTAACCAATTAGGGCAAACAGATCTCATTGTGGATTTATTGAGATGCGTATTAGAGTTCGAGAGCAGCCTGGGCAACAAAGTGAGACCCTGTCCCCGAAAAAAAAAAACGTATTAACAGTTTTTTTTTCCCCGCAATGGGAACTGCTCTTTCATCAAAGGATAAACCCTACTTGGCAATGGTATGTTGTTCTTTGAACACGTGATTTGTACTTCTAATATTTTATTTAGGTTTGTTTGCATCCATATTCCTAGGTAAAAGAACAATTTATAGCTTTGAAAAGACAATTTTTGTCTTTTCAATGTTTTGGTGCCAGGGTAACAGTAACTTCAAAAATTGAAAAGACAATTTTTGTCTTTTCAATGTTTTGGTGTCAGGGTTACAGTAACTGCACAAAATTTAATGTAGTGTACACTCACCTTTTTCTGCCTACCAGAGAAAATTTATATAACACAGGCATAATGTGCTTCTTAAAAGTTTGGGAGAATGCATAGCGTGATCAGGACTCTTTTGAGGAGATACAATTCATTGGTTACTGCATTAATTTTTTTCTTTGGTTATTGACTTGTTTGAATTTTGTAATTCTTGAGTGGGTTTTCTAAACTTGTGTACTGAATATGTCATAGCAAATATTTCAATTAAAATACATTTATTTTTAATAATCTTATTTTTCATTATCTTTATTATTTCTGATTTTGATTTTTTTAAAAAATGCATTTGTCAGGAGGTTGCCTATTTGCTTTCTTCTGAGTTATTCCTAGTATTATCCATATTGTTACTTTTTCCCCTTGTGTTACATGTCTATTAGTTCATTTTCATGTTCTAAATAATAGTGGCTATCAGTTTGCCTTTCAGCATAGCTTTAAACACATCCTCTAGCTTTTATTTGCCATTTTGTTTTCACTCAATTTTACTGGATCTTTTTGAAAAAACTGTTTAGAAGGCTTCTAAATTATTTTTCACATGATTGTGATTTAATTATTAAAATCTTTTAGTTTTATTACCATGTATAACTTTTGCCTTTTAAAATGCACTGCAGGGAAATTGTCAGGCTCTAAGGATTGCTTTCAGCTATTACAGGCCATTCAGATGCTGAAGTAATGTACAGCAGGTGGGCACTGAATGTCAGAGCCATTTCATTCCTCCAGAAATCTAAGGAGGCTGACAGGATCTACGCTTAGGGTAGAAGAGAGTAAGAGATGTCCTTGCAATCAGACCAAAGTATTTCAAACAGAGAGGCTGGAAAGAACATGTTGGAGGTGTTTCTTTTATCCTGCTATAAATACTCTAAATCAGCTGATGTGCAGAAAGCTAAGAGATCTTTCTGGGTCCTCTATGCTGCTTTTGTCATTTGGTATTGCTTTCTGATCGATTTGTAAACTATTCCATTTGAGAAAAGTTATATTTTTTCTATACATATAAATTTTGCTTTATTGTTCATTTCTTGCAGATAATTTCTCCCCATATTTGATTTGTGTTGTGATGGTTCACGGAACATGTTAAGGTTTCCATCACAATCCCTACACCATTGTAAAGTATACTTTGTACTTTCATATTTTAATATATAAAAGTATATATATTATATATTTATATATATATAAAGTACTTGCAATTTCACATTTTAATCCTATACGAGCCTGCGTATAAGTGTCAGGGTCTGTTTTCTTCACTACTAATTGTAATTTTATCAGTGACTATGCTTCTGTTATTTAGCTTTATAACTTCCCCTTAAATTGTACTCTGAGATACTTTTTGTGTTAAGTGTGTGTGACAGAATTGGATTTGAAGGTAAGTCTCTTGGATGAAGGAAATAATTTCATTTTGTTTTTAGAATTTAAACAGTTTAAACAGTTTTGGTCTTATGCGCTTTTTTTTTTTTTTTTACTTTTTTCATAGACACAATTTCACTTTTGCATTGTTCAAGAATTTGAAGAGAAGACATTCTGTTATTAATTTTATTATTAACCACCTTAACAGATTTCAAAAGATTCTTAACCTTACATTTAATTATCAAAGTAAAAAACGAATGAATTTTAATATTTCTTTACAAAAGAGAAGGATTTTACCCCTTACCTGCCTCTGTCCCCCCAAAAAAAGAAACTGCCATTCCTTCTTGGCCTTCATTAACTTAACCTAGGGTTATAAATCCCACTGAAAAATTTCAGAATAGATAAGTCATATGATAAACCTCTTTTTTATAAAAATGAAATTTACAATTACTTTCATTATTCTAATAATAGTTTCCATGATGATTTCAATACTCACCGACTGGCCTTTCTTTCCTTATTCTTTTATTCTTAATTTTGATTCATTTTAGGAGTGCAGTGATTAATTTTTTTCCGGAAAGGGCAAATGAGCAGTACATTGTATATCACAGAATGTCTGTTACCTTTACAATTTGGATGAATAGAGAAATCTTGGGCTACAAAACTGTAGACATTGCTCCATTCCAGATGGCATTTAAAATGTGTAGAAGAGGATCTTCAGTCTTGTGGCTTTTAAAATTTTTTAGATCAACGATTTTTTTTTTTTTTTAGATGGAGTCTCGCTCTGTCGCCCAGGCTGGAGTGCAGTGGCCAGATCTCAGCTCACTGCAAGCTCCGCCTCCCGCGTTTACACCATTCTCCTGCCCCAGCCTCCCGAGTAGCCGGGACTACAGGCGCCCGCCACCGCGCCCAGCTAGTTTTTTTGTATTTTTTAGTAGAGACGGGGTTTCACCATGTTAGCCAGAATGGTCTCCATCTCCTGACCTCGTGATCCGCCCGTCTCGGCCTCCCAAAGTGCAGGGATTACAGGCTTGAGCCACCGCGCCCGGCCGATCAACGATGTTTTTCCTATTAAAATGAATTATTGTTTATTGGGAACATCTATTAGTCAATGGATAAATCTCTGTAATCAGCCTTTTTGATCTGCATCTTTTCTCTTACTATATACATCGGAGGGTGATTTTTGTCTTTCGCTCTGGTGCTTTTTGTTCATCCTAACTTATTTAAGCTGCAGAATCCTTTAAAGGAAAGCTTTTAAAGCACAATATATAACATTGATGAAAGCAGTTCTGATCTGGATAATGAACAGGGAGTGGGGGAACTTCTGTCTATCTTCCCTTTGTGGACTCATGAGAACCCACAGGATTCTGAAAAGTAGTTTAGTATTCACTTGGATTCAATTTTCTTTAGTGCTATGACTATTTACTATTTCTGACACAAATATTAATTTAGCTTCTCCGTTTCTTTTCTCACTCTTATTCTCCTGCCCTCTTGCCATCATAATAACCTGCTGCACCATAGGGGGAGCAAAAGCAGATATTTTCTAATATTTCTTGTTCTATAAGCACTGGAAGAACAAAGTCCTTCTTTCTAAATGCTTCAGGACATTGCTCTTCTCTCATTCTGCAGAACTGTCTGTTTCACCAGCCTCATGCTGATTTTTGCTTTATTCACTAAGAAAGAAAAACTTTAATTGAAGTATAAGATAAATAAAAAATGCATACTCCATACAGTACAGCTCAAAAACGATCAGTTATCCCATCCTGGTCAAGAAAGACAAGACCACCAGCACACCATAACTCCCTTTGTGAACTTCCCCATTCGTCTGCTCAACGGTATGTTTTGCTTGTTTTTGAACTCTGTAAGTGGGAATCCTACAGCACATCTTTTGTTGGTTGGTTGCTTTTGTTCAACATTATATTTGTGAGATTCCTTCAAATCGTTAAGTGTGGCAAGATTTAGCTCATTTCCTTGCTATACAGTGTCATATGCATTCTGTTCATGGACACTGGGGTTGTTTCCACTTTGAGGCTACTATGAATAATACCAAGAATGTTTTTGTATGTGTCTTTTGGTACACATATGTACACATCTTTGTTGGATATATGCTTAGAAGTGGAACTGCTGAGTTGAGGGCATATATATATTCAACTTTAGTAGATACTGTCAAACATTTTTCCAAGTGGTTGAGCCAATTTGCATCAGCAGTTCTTGTTGTTTCACACTGTCACCAGTACTTGGTATTGTCAACATTTTAATTCTTGCTGTTCATACCACTGTTAGGGTAGCTTATTGTAGTTGTAATGAGTAGTTCATTGATGACTAATACGGCTGAACATTCTGAGTTTTAAAAGATTCTTAAGCTTAAATTAACTATCAAATTAAAAAGAATATTTTAATATTTCTTTACAAAATGAATCTATCCACTCCTCCTGTCCTCTGCCAAAACAAAACAACCCCAAAACAAAACTAAATAAAACTCCCCAAACAAAAAACCCTGCCCTCCTCTTGGTCTTCTTTTGTGAAGTGCTTGTTCAAATCTTTTGCCCATTCAGTTACTTATTTCACAATGAGGTTATCTAGGCCAACTGCAGAGAACTGGCAGACTCTGAATATTGCTTTCAGTTCTTTCACAGTCTACTCAAGTAAGTGCTGATATAATATCCAGCAGGTGGTCAAAGGTGTTAGACTCATTTCATTTTCCCAGGAAATCCCAGGAGGTCCGTCAGATCTAGGGTAGAAGAGGGTAAGGGACTTCCTTGCAATAAGATCAAAGTTCTCAGGGCAAAGAAGCTGAAAAGAACATTCTGCGCCGCCCCCCCCCACAGCGCCCCCCATCTGTAAGTATTCTAAATCAGCTGATGTGCAGAGGCTAAGACATCTTTCTGTGCTGGTTATGTCACCTTTGTCATTCATACTCTTCTGGTCAGAGGCAGGATCTTTTATGACTCCCCTACCGAGGTGAATGCCAGGTGTGGTTCTCTTAGTCAAGGAAACCTCCAACATAGTGCAGCTTCAGGGCCACTAGTGAAGGAATGCAGAAAGAAGCCTATTACGACCAGACTCTCAATAGCTGTCTCAAATTAATAGTATAGCCTTCTCATACATAATGAGTGTCAGAAGATGGGAGGCTAAGGTGTCATCTTGTTTTATTTGTTTTTGTTTGTTTGTTTGAGACGGAGTCTCGCTCTGTCGCCCAGGCTGGAGTGCAGTGGCGCGATCTCGGCTCACTGCAAGCTCCGCCTCCCGGGTTCACGCCATTCTCCTGCCTCAGCCTCTGGAGTAGTTGGGACTACAGGCGCCCGCCACCACGCCTGGCTCAGTTTTTGTATTTTTAGTGGAGACGGGGTTTCACCATGTTAACCAGGATGGTCTTGATTTCCTGACATCCTGATCGGCCCATCTCGGCCTCCCGAAGTGCTGGGATTACAGGCGTTAGCCATTGCGCCCCACCATCATCTTGTTTTATTAACAGGATGTTCCGATGTAAAATTGGAGTCAGTCATTTTTTAAAATCCTACCCCTTACTAGGATTCTACTAAATTTCTGTTTAGTAGAAATTTTTTCTAGTTTCCACTAATCTTAACCTAAGCTTCTATGATTGATACAAATTTTCTTCCTACTTAATATTTTCAAGGATGTTTTTGTAGAACCCTGAGAGAGGAGGTTTGCAGAGGCTTGCATTTACACTAATAATTATTATCTTTCTTATTTTCTAGATGAGAAAACAGACCCAAAAACGCAATGTGGGTATATGAAACTCACTTTTGGGGAACTAAAGGCTAATAATATCAACAAGATCTAGAAGACATGATAAATTTCCGCTACAAATAGCTAAAAGCTATTAAGTAGAAGCTGGGTATTCCAGGTACATTGCTAATCTTTAAGGATGATGTAAGGGAGATTTACTTCCAATTTTTTTTTTGTGTGTGAAATACCTCCTTTGAGTTAACATAGTAAAATAAGGCTGTAGGGACTACATTACAGTACCTGGTAAAGACTCCTTGTTGCCTGTGATTCCCAGATATTCCTAACAGGACTCATCTCCTACTACTTTTAGCCTAAATCTGGGATATTGCCAAAGCAGATCCCCCTGTCCAGTGCTCTCAGCAACTATTGTAGATTGTTTCTAAAGTCAGTCCTTTTAAGTAACAGATTAAAATATTCTTCTCTACCCTCTTCAAAATGGTCATGCTGGCACTTCTATTGAGTTACAAATGTACTAATATAGAAGAGGGAGGAAGTCTTTTGTGCCAGTGGGGCAATGAGATAAGAATGTAAAAAGTATCTCCTAGGGCCAAAACCCAACACAATGGATAGGCTTTGTTTTATTTGAATTTTATTTTTGAGATGGAGTCTTGCTCTGTCGCCCAGGCTGGAGTGCAGTGGCAAAATCTTGGCTCACTGCAACCTCTGCCTCAGTCTCCTTCGTAGCTGGGATTACTCCAAGAGATTCTCCTGCCTCAGCCTCCTTAGTAGCTGGGATTACAGGTGACTGCCAGCATGCCTGGCTAATCTTTTTGTATTTTTTTTCAGTAGAGACAGGGATTTACCATGTTGGCCAGGCTGGTCTCAAACTCCTGACCTCAAGTGATCCGCCCACCTCAGCCTCCCACAGTGCTGAGATTACAGGCATCGGCCACTGCGCCCGGCCCACATAGGCTTTGTTGACAAAGAGAGGAAAACAATGAAATTATATATTTTTACATATCAGAACTTCTAGTAAATTAGTATATAACTTTAAAGTAGATGACTTTAATTTTTTTTTCTGGCATTAAAAAAACAACAAAAAAAACATAGCAAGCAAGCAAACAAAACCCTTAAAAACTCTTGAGCTAATGAATGCTGTTACCTATGTCTTGTTAATGCTAGAAAATATTGATAATATATGAGGAAAAAAATTAGTTGTAACATCATTACTTACAAAATCAGAAAATAATTTGGAGAAGAATTCAGAGAACATAGTTTCACAGAAGTTATCAGTGGAAGCACTTAGGTTATTCTTCTGTGCTCAGTATTTCTCCCAATTTCTTTAGAAAACAGTACTGGTACTTGCCTTTTCACACAGTTCTTGAGTTTTGTACCTCATATACAAACAACTGTTTAAAAATGGTCTCCTGATGCCTTCCTTCTGCCACTTCTGCAGCATTTTGGTCAGACAGGCAGTTTCTAAGAGTCCCATGTGGTGCAGCCTACGTTAGCTAGCTCACAGGGACTTTGACATCCAGATACTGCCTTCAATTCATATATGACAGTCACAGAACTCCCTTTTTCTCCGATAATTACTCAAATAAATTTTCACAGAGCCTGGTAACTTTCTCAAAGTATAGTGGGAGCTGCATTGTCTACTAAGGACAAGACTTTTCTACCTTAAATAAAGTCAAAGCATGGCCATTGTAATGAATGAACTACAACTGGATATTTTAACTCAATATTTCTGTCTAATCTCCTACCAATACCATACCTTCAGTTCCCAGGATCCATGTGTTCTTGAGCTACTGTTTCTAGAAAAGGAAATAATGCAATCCATTTATTAGAATTCATGTATTAAAATGGAACTTCTTGTCTAATAAGGATGACCATTTTTGTTTTCTCTTTACTGAAATCATATGTAAAAATAACTGCCCTGAATTTTAATAGCGCTTACCATCCACATATGGAACAAAGCCTGCATGTGGCTATACCTCTAGGTGAAAAGGCAATAGATTTCACTTGTTCTTGCCCTCACTGATTTTCAGCTTTAGTATTTATTAAAGCTATTGAAAGTTACAATGTACCTATAAATCAAAAGGTTTTTGGGTACATCAAAAAAGCATTCATTTTACAAGAAGATTCATCTTATGATTGTAAGAACACTCACATACATACAGAGGTATTTCTGTACCCTTTTGATTATTCTATTTCAGTTTTTTTGACAATGATAATTACATCTCCTTCATACTCCTTTGTCATTTAAAACACCTAACATGTACCTATGTACTTCTTCAGAATCGCAATCTTTGGTAATTTAGTCAGACAATTCACTTAAAAATAAATGTAAATAAAAATATTAGGTAAAAGCTATGAATGGCCTAAACAATTACTATCCTTTACAAACATCAAAAAATACTCACTAAGATAAAAAAGATGGCCTGTTATTTGTGCGACTGTGTTTTTCAATTTCTTTTTTTTTTTTTTTTTTGAGACAGAGTTTCGCTCTTTTTGCCCAGGCTGGAGTGCAATGGCGCGATCTCGGCTCACCGCAACCTCCACCTCCCGGGTTCAAGCGATTCTCCTGCCTCAGCCTCCTGAGTAGCTGGGATTACAGGCATGTGCCACCACCCCGGCTAATTTTGTATTTTTAGTAGAGATGGGGTTTCTCCATGTTGGTCAGGCTGGTCTTGAACTCCCGACCTCAGGTGATCCACCTGCCTCGGCCTCCCAAAGTGCTGGGATTACAAGCGTGAGCCACCGCGCCCGGCCTGTTTTTCAATTTCTTAATGCAATTCATATTTACTGATATTAAACTGAGGAAAAACCAGATGCTTAATTCTAAAAAATGCCCAAGGTAAAAAGACTAGGAAACAACTTCTCCATGCCTTTCTATTACAACAGTCCAACCTAAGGTCCAACATAAGAAATCTCCTTGGGCCAGTATATTCCAAAGTTAACATCACTGACCACCCCATCATAACCACAGCTTGTTCAAAAACTCACCCCAAACCTGCAGAACCAGTATACCTACATTTTAAACAAACACTTACAGTAATTCTTGTGGACACCAAAGTTTAAGAACTACAGTTTTGGCTGGGTGCGGTGGCTCATGCCTGTAATCCTGGCACTTTGGGAGGCTGAGGCGGGCAGGTCACCTGAGGTCGGGAGTTTGAGACCAGCCTGACCGACATGGAGAAACACTGTCTCTACTAAAAATGCAAAATCAGCTGGGTGTGGTGGCACATGCCTGTAATCCCAGCTACTTGGGAGGCTGAGGCAACAGAATCGCTTGAACCCGGGAGGTGGAGGTTGCGGTGAGCTGAGATCGCAGCATTGTACTCCAACCTGGGCAACAAGGGTGAAACTCTGTCTCAAAAGAAAAAAAAAAGAGCCACAGTTTTAGGCATTTCAAACACCATCATTTCTGTCTCAGTGCCTTAAATTAACATTGGAATGCTGCAATTTATCACCAATGTTTATCACCACCTAGTGGTAAAGTCCCTTATTTCTACTTTCCATGGGTTCGTTCATACTGAATAGGATCCCAATTAAGAGAGGACAAAATTCAGAGAAAGCTAGAATTTTAGAGTAATAATTTCCTGGGTATTTTTCACTACCTTTTTATCTATGGTAGATTAAACCTGTGGAACTAAAAATACTGAACATTTTCTAAGTGTATTTAACCATGAAAAATTCTTTCTAGTATTTCAAGGAACATAGTTTGGAACATGTTGCTTTAGAAGCAGCAAATTTGACAGTTGCTTTCAGCAATTTACCATACAAGACCTCAGTTAATTAATTTACAAGAAGGCTTTAATCAGGCTTATTTTAAATGTTATTTCTTATTTTAACTACATACTTGAGAGGTTTATTGAGATGTATTATTATTTTAAAAAGTTTTAAAGAAATATATACTAATAAAACTCCACTGTGTTGGCAGTTTTAATAACTAACATTTGCTGGGCATCTAAGTATTTATATATTATGTTCTCATACTCAAAGTGCATCTAAGAAGTAGACATTAAGGTGAAGACATAAACAACTAGATTACTAAATGCTATTTTTTAGGTTCTAGAATTTCCTCATTCTAAGAAAAATCTAATATATTCTGGCTTTTAAAATACAGTTTTAGGGATCAACTTCAAAAGATAGGAAGACAGGACCAAGGCTAAAAAACTGAGAGGATTAAGATGAAATGCACTCTGAAGCTGAAGTAAGCATTGTTTACTGAGACATGCAATTGGGAAGGAAAACAAAACAACAGGTTGCACTGGAAAAGCAAAGTGTTTTGTAGGTAGAGAGGTATCATACAATCTCTTTAAAATTTATACTATGATTCAAAGAAATACATCTAGATAAGGCACCTTACTCTTAACCACAACTGTTTGCTGGGACTGGCTGCCTGACTGGTAGAAGGGAGAAACTGGGATCATTTAATTTGAATAGAGAATGTGGAGGGCTGGCCAGGTATATGACGGCTACCATATGACAGATTCAAGTTCTCCTAGAAAGCCCAGTGAAATACTTTAATAGGGGAAAACTGTAGGAAATAGGATCTTATCTCAATTGTGAAGATTAACCAGAGATGCAATGGACTCAGGTAGGAGGTAGAGAGCTCCTTTCTGTAACTAAGTGTTACTTTTACACTATTTAGATTAACCACCTGGAAGAAATATTTTTGAGGTAATTTGAGCATTACTTACATGGCAGAGCCAAATAACTTGTAAGGAACAATTTAATTCCAATCTGTGAAAACTGAACTATATGTACCGTAAATGAGTTTGGTATAACTACACCTATTTTTTGGTAATTAATCCACAGCTCCCCTCATTTAGGTTTTTCATTACTTTAAAAAAAAAATTAAAAACAAAGAAACGGAGGACAGTGGCTATTCACAGGTATAATAACAGCACTCTATAGCCTCGAACTCCTGGGCTCTGGCACTCCTATTGCCTCAGCCTCCTGAGTAGCTGGGACTACAGTCACGCGCCACTGCACCCAGTTTTGCTTTCTCTTTAAAATACATCCTCTGACTCACAGAGAGATACCTGGCCCAATTCTTATCAGCAGTTTTGCCTGTGATGATAAGACTAAATTTTCTTATCTAAATTTGCTAAAATCACTGACTTTTAAAAGAAAAGATTTTAGTTTTCCAGTGGAGATGTCCAAGTATAAGATACTCAATTATTAAGATTGCTGAATTTAATCTTTCATCGTTAGTTTGAGTCAGAATGTGAGTATAATGAGGAGATAATTATGTTTTAACAAATGCATATTATTTATAATACCTTTTTATAAAAAGTGCCAAATGCTTGATTTAGATATACCTTTTTGATACATATCAATTCAACTCCAGAGCTAATAAATTTTTTTTGTTAAAGTTTTAAAAATACAAGCAGAATAGATCCCTAATTTTAAATCTTTATTTAGTTTTAGTTTTTATTTTTGAGACAGGGTCTCGCTCTGTCATCCAGGCTGGAGCAGTACTATTGTGGCTCACTGTAGCCTCGGTCTCCTAGGCTTAAGCAATCCTTCCACCTCAGCCTTCTGAGTAGCTGGGACTACAGGCACACACCACCACGCCGGGCTAATTTCGTAATTTTCTGTAGAGACCAGGTCCTCTATGTTGCCCACGCTGGTCTCCTCTTGAACTCTAGGGCTCAAGTGATCCTCCCACCTTGGCCTCCTAAAGTGCCAGGATTATAGGTGTGGTGAGCAAACCACCCCCAGCCCTAATTTTTAATCTTTAATTTCAAAATAACTATACCTCCTATTGTAGTCTGTTTTGAAAATTCCTTACATTTCATATTTTTGGAGTGGCTATTATTTCTATAAAGATAAAAATGTCCATCCCCCAAAGCCACTGACATTTATTTAAATTTATTATCAACAAGTTTCAATTTTTTTTTTATCACTGTTCCCTTATAATCTTAAAAGAGCTTTACAAAATTACCAACACATTTTGGTATAACTAAAAAAAATACTGTATAAAATATTTCCAATGATTTTGTCTTTTGTCCTTAGATTAAGTGTAAACAGTTAAGCTCCATGTATAGATTGAGTAGCAATTACCATATTTTATTGACTCTAAGATGCAATTGATTGAAAAAAAGCACCTTTTCATGTTTTATTAAGAAAGAAAATAAGGTTGTTAATTACATTATGCGATACAACTGATATCGAGATGCTTCTACTTTCAGGGGTGTTAAAATGAGAAAGATGTGCATCTCAAAATCAATGACATATGTCATTTAGTCAAATTCTAAAGACTGTCTATTGAATTTTTCCATTCTTGTCTTTCACATAAATAAGTCATCATTTAGTTAAGCAAAGAAAACTTTATTTCTGCTACACGTAACAACATATTGCTCTAAGGAACAACTACTATATTCGTTTTAGCATTAATGTATGGATTCAAAAATACATGTCAGCAATCCCTGCTTCCCAGACAAAACAATGCTGTACACAGACTATCAGGTATATGAAAAAAAAGCTGTCAACTGTCCACAGGGAATGCGTCCAGTCACATTTTCAGTCAGTCAGCTGAGGATTATGTCATTATTTAGTCTTTGTTCTGTAGAAAGAACACAACACAAGTATGAAAATCATCACCTGAAAGGAAAGGAAATAACTGTTGTAGTAGTCCTAAAATGTTAGGAATTGTTCCTTTATTTCAATATACCCAATGTTATCTGCTTAATCATAGCTGCCCCCAAATAAAACCAAACTTACTCAGAAGGGCGATGCAGGTGCTGAATTTCTAGAGGGAAAGTGTTGTGAATTAATAAAAAATCCGATTCTCTGAAATACTAAAATTTGTATTTTCCTCAAATAGAGAATTACATTGTGGTTATCAGACCCATCTCAAAATAGAACTCAACTACTTTCAATGTTATATCCTTGGATCAGCTGCTTCTATTTCCTGGGCATGACTCACTTAATCCCAGGCCCATACCTCAGAGATAAAATAAACCAGCCTTCATGAATGGTGTTTGCAGCCTCTTAAAAATTAAAGAAACAAACAAAAAAGTGCACCTACCCCCCAAAACTTGTCACAATCATATAAAATTTGGGAAAGTCTTCCACAGTATTTTATCGAACCTTAAAATAAGGTAATATATTTATTTAATACACCAACAAAGAAGAAGAGTCTCATAACGGAGTCCATTGTAAATAGAAGATCCGCAGCAAAAATAAAAAAGCCATGCTGCAATTAAAAGAAATTCAAAACCGTGTAGCTAATCATATCCTATCCAAATAGCCATTTCAACTAACCTGACCCCTATTTTATCTCTGCCCTGAATACGTGTAACAGTTCAAAAAAGGGAAAAATGATAGATTAAAATTTTTGTGAACAGCCATGCTGAATATGCAATTCCTCTAATGTAGGAAATTGGATGAGTTTCAGGGAAAAATGTGGTATTATAAGGCTTAGTTCTCACAGTACCAACTGGCCATGAGGTAGTTTTATATCATTATACTTTTAGTTTCTGATCATTTGGATGTCATTATTTTAGATAAGAGGACATCTCAAAGGTTTCACTGAAGCTACAAATGCAAGAGTTTTAGCTTAGACTTGCAAAGCCTTTTTTTCATTTTACAAGGAATTTTGTTGACTCATTGTCTCTCAAAAGCCCTATGAGAAAACTGGGGCTCAAAAAGGCAAAGAGGGTCAGGTGCAGTGGTTCATGCCTGTAATCCCAGCACTCTGGGAGGCCGAGGAAGGCAGATGACTTGAGCTTAGGAGTTCAAGGCCAGTCTGGGCAACATGGCAAAACCCTGTCTTACAAAAAAAAAATTACCCGGGCATGGTGGCACATGCCTGTAGTCCCAGCTACTGGGGAGGCTGAGCTGCGAGGACTGCTTGAGCCCAGGAGGCAGAGTTTGTAGTAAGCCAAGATCAGGCCACTGCACTCCAGCCTGGGTGACAGAGTGAGATTCTGTGTTTAAAAAAAAAAAAAAAAAAAAAAGGCGTAGAGACCAGCTCAGTCACAGTTAAATGGCTTTTTATTTTAAGCCCAATAATCTCTTTAACATGTAAATAATCATTAGAAAAGGTTCAACCATAAGAGTAATTTTATAGTTTTCTATACTGAGAAGTCTAAAGTCTATATTATTGTCCTTTTTAAGGACAAAGATTTATTGAGTAAAAGCAAGAACTATTTCCTATTCTTGAAATACTCACAGACTAGAAAAAACACATTTTTTGCATGCTAGAGAATAGCTTGTCCAAACAGAATTCATTCTTAACATTTTATCCATAAACAGGAAAAAATGCTTGCTAATTCTTTCTCACTGCCAATTTAATATATCCAGGGTTAAATTGCTAACAATGTATGGTACGATGAGAGTGGTTTTGTCATTTAATAAAACATTTTAAAAGATTTAAAAATTAGGATTATTCATAATGGGCCCAATGGGCACTTTCTCTTGTCAAATGCCTTCTATGAAGGAGGAACTAATTATGTGATCTGTTCTAGGAGAGGAAGGGTCATCAGCAGTGATGCCTGGCAGGATTCATTCTCGTATGTGCTAGCTCACACAATTGGTCAGAAAGAAAATCTTAAGTGAAAAAAATAAAGGTTTCAAGCCAGTAACTTCAAACTGAATTCAAAGTGCCTGCCATCTACTACATTTGACCTATAGTAGACTTGGAAAGTTGGTGTGTGTGAACAGGAAAACAGCTTCCCCTGAAATTCAGAATTATTTTACAGAATAAAAAAAGCCAAACTTTAGGCTGGGCACAGTGGCTCATGCCTGTAATCCCAGCACTCTGGGAGGCTGAGGCGGGCAGATCACGAGGTCAGGAGATCGAAACCCGGTAAAACCCCGTCTCTACCAAAAACACGAAAAATTCGCCGGGTGTGGTGGTACACGCCTGTAGTCCCAGCTACTGGGGAGGCTGAGGCAGGAGAATCGCTTGTATCCAGGAGGTGGAGGTTGCAGTGAGCTGAGATCTCACCACTGCACTCCAGTCTGGGTGACAGACCGAGACGTCTCAGAAAAAAAGATTAAAAAAAAAAAAAGCCAAAGAAATATTTCCCCAAACCACACAGATATAAACTAACTGTCACAGTCAAAGAAATTGTAGTTTGATTTTTGGAAACTAATAAATAAAATAGGAAATGGAATTCATATGGCTGTATGTATCAAAATTTACAATAAAGAGTTTTTGGTAAATTGTTAGGTTTTCTTAAAAAATACATATATGCACACGAGAATATTTTCTGAAGGTACTGTTTTAATGCAAAAACTCACAAATATAAGTCCAGAAAACACCAATATTTAGGTTCAAAAGGTCCAAAAATGATATATTATTTGATATTGCTTTTTAGGCATTTCATTAGAGAGAAGTCAAAACATTATCTTTCTAAACGACTGTTATAAATTACCTCAATTCATAACTCAAGACACCAATTCTTCAAGTTAAAAATCTTTAGAAGTATTTCAATTTTTTTTTTTTTAAAGCAATCCTTATTCTAGCACTGGACAATTTTAAAGTTTATATAAGCACATAATAAAAAGTCAAATTCTTAAAATCTAAGATTTCACAAACAAAAAACAATTATCTTTCTAAACTGAAATGTGGTTTTATTTTATAGAAGGGCAAAAACATTCTTCAGTAAATGTCAACAATTTTTAAAGTTTAAATAGTTGCAAAGCTCTTTTAACTGACTACTTCTAAATCACTAAAAAGAAAAGTTCATAAAGTACTTACACATATTCCTCATATACTATTTACTCAATATGTTTTAAAATTCAGATTAAAAAGGGCTTACCTCAAGAATCAGTAAGTTCTTTGCCGTTTGTTAGACTCTTCTCTTGGCGAATCTGCCAGCATAACTTTAAGTCTCACCCCATTCAGAATCTTCCCATGTAGAGTGGCAATAGCGTCATTAGCACTTATTCTATCGGCATACTTGGCATACCCCACATTTTTTCCTGATACAAGGTAAACTTCGATCAGGTTACCAAAACGACTGAAACAAAGTGAAAAAAATAATCAACCAAAATTGATAAATACAGCTTCTCAGGTCTAAAATTTGGAGTCCATTCTTAACTCCTTTTTCACCCTTCTCCCCACATCTGACATCCAACTCATGTCATCTTAAACATCTCAGTCAGTCAATTCTATTCATTCTCATTCAGACCATCATCTTTTCCTTAATCTAATTCCTTTTTCACTAGTTTCCTTACCCCTGGGCTTGTCCCTCTTCAATCCATTTCCCACTCTGTCTTTTCATTGATCTTTCTAAAACATAAATATGATCATTTACTCCCTAAAAGTCCCCTCTGCAGCTCCCCACTGCCTCCATGGTGACAACAAATCCCTTAAGACAGCTCGAGAGCCTTTCTGACATGGTCCTTGGACTCTTTAGTTTCATCTTCCCTAACAATCTCTCAAATTACCTATATAATAGCCCTTCTTTTATATTCTCTATGGCAGAAATAACCATGCACACTCCCAGCTTTCACCTGTGGAGAAATTATTTTTATCCTTCAGGTCTCCACATACACCTGCCTTCTTTCAAGGCTTCTCAGAGTTTCTAAGGTAACTGCTCCTCCTATGTATCTTACACATTCTTTATCACAGCAACAATCACACCGGGTTGTAATTTTCTGTTTACCTGTCTGTTTCCTACATGAGATCAGCTCTAAGATGACAAGAACTATAATGTCTTGTCCATTTAATATTTTGTTTACATAATGTCTCTTGTACTTAGCACGGTTCCTGCCTTGAACAAAGAAGAGGTTCAAGAAAAAAACTAAATATATCAGTTAAATAAAGGTCAAAACACTTGAACCATGTCCTGATTTTTTTTCCTTTTGAGCCTCAATATACTATCACATTATGTCCCTGATATTTTGTGCAGTTCTTTAACAAGTTTTCTATCTATCTAATTCACTAACATTCTTATAAGGCAAATGGGAAAAAGGCCTAAAAGAAAAATCGAAGAAAGGAGTTATGTTAAAAACACAAAAATAAATAAGAAACTTCTCTTTTTTATTATAAAAAACATTTATATGTATTTCCCTACAATCAAGTAATTGTTTACACAATGCAAATGGATAACCCTTAAGGATCCAACAATGCACCAACAAAACAGAAGATGCTTAGTAAAAAAAACACTAAAAACAAAAAGGGTCTCACTCTGTCACCCAGGCTGGAGTACAGTAGCACAGTCTTGGCGCACTGCAACCTTGACCTCCTGGGCAAAAGCAATCCTGCCACCTTAGCCTCCCAAGTAGCTGGGACCAAAGGCATGTACCACCATGCCTGGCTAATTCTTGTCTTTTTTGTAGAGATGGGGTTTTGCCATATTGCCCAGGCTGATCTTGAACTCCTGAGCTCAAGCGATCCTCCCACCTCAGCCTCCCAAAGTGTTGGGATTACAGGCATGAGCCACTGCACCAGGCCCATTTTATGTCTTCAAAAACAAAGTAGCAGGAAATTCTGTAGGGAGCCTTAGGATGTGTGACTGATAAACAAGAGAAGAAAATAATCAGAAATTGAAAAAGATGATACAAATGAGGAGTTTTTAAAACCAGAGAACAAATCATCTCTACCTGATAGGTACTGGAGGAAGGAAGTGTCTAGATTATGAGAATAATTAAATTACTAGTGTAAATAAAATATAACAAAAAGTGTAACTTTCTTACCAGAATATATCTTCTAATACGTCTAAAGGTAAAGGATGAGGATTAAACACAATAAAAAGTCTTTCTTTCACAGGAGTTTCAGGAGGGGCTTTTTTTTTGCATGATGGAAGTACAACATCTGTCTGGATTTGAGGCAACTGTGATCCAGAGCTTCCTCCAAATTGCTGTTAACAGGTAAACAAGAAAAAGAAAAAAATGCCCTTTACGGATTTTTGGCCAAGAGCTAAAGACAGATATGTATCATGGCATCTATATGGTCTTCCACTATAGCTCTGAAAATTTTCTTACATAGACAATCAACAAAGTATGATTTCTCTTCACATTTATTTTATATGCTATTGATATATTATAAAGGTTAAATTCTTACCTACTTACCATAAGTTGTTGCTGACTTGGGTTATTCCACACCATTGATGCAAGCTGTGCAGCTACCATCTGTGTTGCCATTTTTCTAAGGAGACTGGAGACAATAACTGATAATTTACAGAAAACTAAAAATATTCAGTCTTTTAACAGTAACTTGTTTTGTGTGACTTTCTCACCTGAGAGGTCAACTGTTTTCTATTTTTATTCTTCAAGTCCTATCAATCATGTACACTCAAAGCTCGGCTTTAGACACTCCTGGAATGGTACTTACTCTGTTGCATTACTTCCATCATCAATGAAGGAAACACCTATTCGATTCCCAGGAGGGTACTGAAATCCATGTAATTTGTATTTTGCATAAATAGCTGATGCTACATTAAAATACTGAACCACTCCATGACCTAAAATAGAGAATATGCAGAAATGAAAAAGGAAAGCAGATTGAGTGCCTAAGGCCTATGTTACAATCTATCTCAAAAGTGAAACCATATAGAACTCTAATATCACATAACTAGTAAATACAGAGTCAAATGTATCAGAAAACACAGTTCTGTTATCATATGTGCAACAAGTGTATTCCTACAAAAGGAAGAAATAATTTAGGGAAAAATATGAACATGATATTTTAAGGAAAATGGAATATTAACATACACCCTGTCTAATAAATTTAATTTTAGGATACTGGCTTTTCTTATATGACACCAATATACTTAAAAGTCTAAATTTTTATTCTTTGAAATCTACTTTGAAATTTTAAGATTTTCCCAACCATACTGGGTAGGAAATGGAATGAGAAGTGATAGTTGAAAAGAATATATACTCATCCTGGCTATCTGCAGCAGTAGAGAGAGGAAAAGTGATTTGAATGAAAAACAAAAAGATAGGGAACAGAGGATCTCAGATCACAAGTGACATATTTTACATTCCTTTGGAGAGATTTCTGCCAAAGGGATGAATTTCAATTTAGGAGGGTGATGCTGAAGGCAGGGACAATGTTATAATGCATTCCTTAGAGAGCCCAGGAGCTTGTGACACAATCAAAAGGTTTTCACATTTATAATACAGACCACTGGGGAAACACTTATAATTTATGTTCATCTGGAAACCCAAGCATCCAATATTTTAATGGAATTAAAATAAAATGCAGAAATCAAATGACCATATAAAGTTAATTCAAATGAGATTCGAACTATATGATGACACCTCTCTTAATAAAAAGATGTTCCAATGACACGTATGTTTCAGACACATCCAACCAGAGAAACAAAACAGGAGGTACAGGAACAAACACATTTCAACATACCAGATAAAAGGGAGGGAACAAAACAAAATAAACACAACTTCACATGCATATAACAAATGTGCCAGAGAACACAAAAATGTGTACCTAGAAGTCTTAGAACGGAGAATGACAACATATGATCGGGTTAAGGTTGGGGATGGCTCAAAGACAGCTCTACAAAAAGACTAGTGCTGGGTCAGGTACTAGTGAGTATGTAGGGGTGTCTGTATGAAGGGTGGAGTTACCTTAGTCCTGTTGGTCCACATGACCAAACTCACATCACTACCTCTGTGTCAACAGCCATGTCACTCTAAAAGGACTAAATCAGGTATCCTTACAAAACTGGAAGAAATGCCAACCAAGTATGATTTCTCTACCACCCCTCACTAACAAAGAAAAAAAAAACACCTTAGATTTACTGAATGCCCTATTACATGCCAGAACTTGCATTAGGTTATTTTACATATATTATCTCTAATTCTTACCCAACCCTGGCAAAGAAAGTGTCAATGATCCCATTTTACATATGAGCAAAGAGAGGCTCAGAGGGGATAAGCAAATTGCCAAGGTCTCAAAGCTACATGCCACTGCTGGGATTTGTACTTGATTCTGATGCAAAATGGAAGGCCAAACTTTCCCATTATGCCACAATGCCTCCATTAACAAAGAGCCTTAATAAAATCAAATGCTTAAAACACAAAGATGGGTTAGCTAATGCTAGATAATGGGTGTAATCAATTAACTAATTAATAAGTTCAAATGGCTGATATTGGAGTCTTGCTTCCACTGAGAATTGGAAGAAGCAGAGAGAGAAGTAGGGCATTTAGATGCTTGGAATGAACGGAAGGAGGGATATAAATTTAAGAGAAAGAGATCTAGGGATGAATGAGGAGGAAACTTTGTGAGTTTCATAACTTTGTCTAGCATTAACCAAAAGAGTACACGGAGACAGAGGCTCTATCCTGAGGCATTTTTTGTTGTGCAACTGGAATACAGAATGTTATATTTTGTGGGAGTTAAAATATATTTTACAGTGAATAATTTTGTAAAAAGAAGATATATTTCCAGGGCTTTGTTTATTAAGGTATCATCATATTTTGAAGTCTAAAGTAGAGAAAAAGGAGAGATCAAATTCCTCTCACATGAGCAATATCTGACATAAAAGTGCCACTGGAGAAAAGCCATTTTAACAAAACTCTGTGTGTGTGTGTGTGTGTGTGTGTGTATATATATATATATATATATATAAAAATGTGAATGTTATTTTACCATAATTTGAATAAGGATCTCGTTGAACTTCACAATATTCCAATCCTGGTACTATATCAAAAATGCTGAAAAGCTGTTCTTCAGTGAAAGGAACTCTTGATACAACTGACAAGCGTTTGGAGATTGCTTCCTGGCCTCGGCTGTCATTCTTGTCAAAACTTGAAAATTCAGATTGTTGTTCTCCAACAATATAAAAAAAAGTAAATCTTTAGATTTCTACACAGCCAACAATTCACTTAACATTTTAAATACTAGAATACAAAGAGTCCATTGTACTGAATAAAAGCACTGTATTTTGTAATAGGCTTCTGGTCATCAGAACTACTGATGAGACTAATGACAAGAAAACAGACAACTCTCCCCACTGCCCTACCTTTAATGCAGAAATATAAGAAGAAATGCATAGTCTAATTTCACAGAAATAAGTTTAGTATGCAAAACTGAAAAATATGGCAAGTATTTTACCTGAAAGTTTATGTCAAATAACATTCACAGGCCTTACTTTCATTACCCATTTTCCCCTTTTTCTATTAGAGCTTCTACTTTTACCATTCCTCTCTTTTCTGTAGCCCTAATTTTAAAGCAGCAGTAGTTCTGGGACAAAATTTTAGGACTCATACTGAGAGGATATCTACATATGTCTTTTTAAGTTTTTGGTCAGCTGTACAGCGGCAGAAGCTCACCCAAAAAAGTGGCGGTGATATGTGGCAGTGGCAATAGTTTCTAATATGAGGAATGCGTAATTAAACAGAGAAAACTATAATTAGAAATCAGTTAAACAAAATAAGTATTAAATATTAAGAACTTTAGGAGTCATAATCCACTTTTTAGGAATAAAAAAAACCTACATTTAAGATTTTTATTCACTAGGTGAAATTTATAGATGCCCGATAACAGAGTATTTTTTAAAACCCAAGTTAGATCGCATATACTACATTATACTATTAAAAGTAAAGGTCGCCTACTTACCAAATGGAAACATATTTACTCTAGGTTCATGTCCCAAAGCCTCTTGCCTCATATTACTATAATAATCTTGTTCAGAGGATTCAGATGCTTTATTTTTAGGTTCAGCCAAGATTGCTCTAAAACCTGAAAAGAAAACCCATGAATTTCAAGTTTCATAGCAAATTTAACATACCTGCAAATATACTTGATTGCTAGTGCCTGACTCAGCTTTATAAATATAATTGTACAAAGGAAAATCTATACAATGGCCATCTCCTCCAGACCTACTTCTTTGCTTTCTGGAAGATGGCAAAGAGTAAATGACAAACAGCAAGTATACCAAATTATGGGTCAATGTAGACATGAAAGATCAGCAATTCTATGCTATCCCTTCCCATCTTCCCCTGTTACAGATAATATCATCATTCATTCACTTAAGCTCCTCAACATCAAAATCCTGTAGGGCTTCTTCATATTTAACCTGTCACCAACGTTCTTCCTTTGAAATGCGCACAATTGGAATATGCTATCTTTTACCCTAACTTCCCTGCTTCTGTTTTTAATTTAGATTCTCTTCAGTTAATTACAACAGCCCTTTAACTGGATTTTTTTTGCTTCTGGATCAAGGGTTCTTAACTAGGGGACCAAGGATGAGCTTCAAAAGGTGGGAAGACTCCATGAACCCTCTGAAACTTTAAATAAAATGCTTATTATGCATTTATGTGCACATGGGCATATTTCAAGGGTTCAGTTTTCTTCACATTATTCAGTGGCTTAAAAAGGATAAAACCAGCTCGTTTGAATCCTTCTCTGGAAATCTATCATTAATACTGTGGGGTTAGATCAACTGTTCTTACTTTTGTCTTTCTAAACAATCTACAAAGGAATTCTAATGCGGACTAACCTTGAACTTTTCCTAACCTCCCATATATTGTTCCCATGTTCCAATGTACCTAGTTAACTGTGTCTCAGAATGTCTCAACAGAAATACTGTGCTTTACTCAGACAGCTGCCTTCACAACACTAAGCAAAAGACATGTTTATTCCTGGCATGGTGCCTCTGCTAGCACTGCTCTCACGTTCTGTCCTGCCTACTCGACACCAGACACAAGTCCTACCCCCTTGGCATGTGTTGCCACGCTCATCCAGCACACTTGTTTTTCACCACTGACAGACTCTACCATACACTTATGAACATTTTTTTTTTCATTTGGCAAATTCTTACTGAGTCTACTATAAATGGCAGTTACTTTTATAGAGAGCTTAATAAATCTTTATTGAGGGCCTATTATTGTACTAGATACCTGGAGTGACAGACTAATAAGACATACTTCTTGCTTTCAAAGAGCCTTTTAAAAAAGTTCTTCCATTATTCTTTATTTTTTGCCTATTAGATCTTGGCTACCCAATACAGCTATAAATTCCTTAAATGTGAGGGCTGCCATATACTTCATCTGTATCTCTCTACTTAGCATATTGATCAGTATACTGCAGGTACTCAGTTAGTGCTGGCTAAATGAGAAATTCAGAAGGATCTAAGAGAAAATTTTCATATGTACCTTCGGGGTATCGAAGAATTCTACTGATTAACAGTAATTCTTTCCAGTATGTGTAGATTTTTATAATGTCCTAAAATCCAGTAATTTAATCATTCTACATATCAATATACCTAACTAGAAGTACACCAACAAAGAATATTCTCCTTGACATCTTTAAAATTCTTATTCTTTATATATACAGCAACAACAGAAGATCACATTCATGTCATTCTAGCTTGAAATTAACCCTATCTATACCAATTACCTATGTTAGCACATCTTATAAATCTTATCCTTAACCTATAGGTTTATTAATTATACTTTATACTCTTTGGGATGTAGATCAAATATAAACAAATATAAAGAATATTTTAAAAACCCTGAAAAGGTAAGTCAAGTTTTTAATACATAAAATTCTAAAATACACTTAAAAAACCCTAAAAACCTATACAAATAATACCCAAGGTATGCATTTCACTTACTAAGTTAATGTAGTTGTTCTTATTTCTTCAAGATAGTGCCTCAATAAATGTTTAATCATAGCCCCAAAATATTTTTCTTCCTTGGACTGTAAATATTTAGCCACTGCTAAAATTACATTAGCAGATACAGTTATTATCAAAAACCCATATTAAATTCAGTTATTTAGAATAATCAGAAATTTTTACAAAAGTTTTTAACAATGTTAAACAAACATATCCTTACTTCGATCACAGTTTTCTATTGCTTGGGCAGCTTGTGATGGTTTTAAGTATCGTACGTAGCCCAAACCTTTACTTTCTCCAGTGACTTTATTCTTAATAATGCTGCAATACTCGATATCTCCATACACCTAAAAGAGTTAAAAGACATGATTTCCGGGGATATAAAATTAATTGAACAGAGTATTTCAGAACCAAAATGTTGTTTATATGTTACCCTTGCATGCAAACAAAGAAATAAACAGTATAAACTATGCAGATATTGCAATATGCAAATATGCTTATTTCACAGACGAGGAAGCTAGGCTTTAGAGAAACCAAAGAGGGACAAAGTCACAGAAGAAGAGTAAGAATTTGTACATGGTCTGGATAGCTCCAAAGTCTTGCTCAACAGTGGTTAAGAGCCAGAGCTCTGGAATTAAACTTTCTAGATTGAAATCCTGAATCAACCACTCATTAATTAGGCAGTTTACTTATTCTCTCTGTGCCTACCTCTTTATTAAATGGGCCCAACAGTAGTATCTACATCACAGGGTTGTTTAAGGGTTAATTGAAGTAAAACACGTAAAGTGCTTACATGGGGCTTGGAACACACTCAAAGAACATTAGCTATAATTACTTGTCTGTCTTCTAACAGGAACATAAATGATTGTGTATTCTTTTGAAGGAGTGCTTTTCAAAGAGTATCTCTAAAATATGCTGGTTCACTCAGAAAGTTACTATTCTGAGAAACATGCAGTAGTGCTTACTTTTAATGTTCAAAGAAATATGCAATATAATTGATATTATTTATTTGATAAATTCTTAAGTAATCAATTGTCAACTTAATTATCGTACACTAGATTAAAGTGTAATATTTGTTCTTTCAGGAAAAGATAAAAATTTATAAATATTTAAGGTAAAAAACATTTTCCTTACCACTGGAGGAGGCATAAAATATATGTTTTTGGTATTTACTATTTTTGAAGTATTTTATTGAATTCTCAATTGGGGTAGGAGTGAAAGTTTGAAAATTACTTTTTACTGCTTGTTTTCTTTCTTGCTTGTTGCCACCCAAATCATGGTAGGATTAGTAGAAAAAAGATAAAGAACTACAACTCAAAACAATTTAAAAATTGCTTTTTAATAATCTGTGTGAAAGCTTATCACTGCATAAGTTAATGGCTAAAAAGACTTAAAATTATCCTCAAATTTCATTTATATAGGTCAGAGCTATACTTATGTTTTCTTCTTTAAATATAACTCCTTCAAAGGCCCAATTTTAGGACAAAAACTCTTCAAAGAATAAGCCTTTCTGTGAATGAGTACCATGTCAACATACCATAGGCCTTTTCTAAATACTAGATAATACAGTTCACACACTCAGGTCTGCCTGATTCGCCTTTACATGCCAGGCAACAGAGGGGAGTGAAAAGAGCATGCTTTGAAATTTTAAAGACCAAGAGCAGGCTCCAGACTCCGATAGCCTGGGTTTAAATCATAGCTCTACGACCTACTAACTGTGTGACTTTACTTAAAAGTTTCTGAGTTTTATACTTCATTTCTGTGAATCTCTACTTTCACAATAAAGTAGGGGGAGACTACCATTACTGTTTTCTAGTTTTTATATATTCTTTAATTTTGAAAACTAATTTATGCTAGGTTTAATATTTAAAAAGTAGATTGAAATTGATGAAAACAGTTATATAATTCCCCACGACTACTCTATTGACCTTATTCCAATGACACTTCAGATTTAGTACCCATACAACCTGTATAGGACTATGAGTTATCACATATGCTAGCTGATTAGAATAAGTACCTTAAATTTTTCCCGCAGATCTTCCTCTGTGTAGGACTTTGGTATCATAACAAAGATTCTTGTAAGTTCTTCATCTTCAACATCTCGGTGACTTCCAGATGATCGGGACTGTGCAATGAAAACCTAAGAAACAAACAAAACTCCCAAAATAAAATAATGTCAACTATTTTCCCATTTCTTAAATTTTTTTCAAAAGCAATTATTCTTGCAATGACTTTTTATTTATTTATTTTTTTTGAGATGGGGTCTCGCTGTGTCACCCAAGCTGGAGTGTAGTGGTGTGATCATGGCTCACTGCAGTTTCAACGTTCTAGGCTCAAGTGATCCTCCCACCTCAGCCTCCCAAGTAGCTGGGACCACAGACACATACCACAACACCCAGCTAATTTTTTAACATTTATAGAAACAAGGTCTTGCTATGTTGCCCAAGATGGTCACGAATTCCTGGGCTCAAGTGATCCTCCCACTTTGACCTTCCAAAATGCTAGGATTACAGGTGTGAGCCACCGTGCTGGGCCTGCAATGACTTTTTTTTACGAGCTAATACCAATCTCTGCATTGTTTTTTTCCCAAATGTATTTCTACTTTTGCATTTGTTTTTAGCCAGAGCAATTTGAATAAATGTAATATAATAAATTAAAACACCATAAACAAGGGTCCTTGCATTGTTTGTTTCTCTTTCCTTTAAAGGGGTCTCTATATCTTGGTCTCTAATCCACTGCTGGTAAAGGGGGCTCTATATCATCCAAGCATGAAAAAACTGGAACTTATGAAATTCCAGAGTAGGAAGCAGCAACTAAGAAAACCACAGTATTAGAGACATATCCCTTTATAGTCTACTTCTAGTTATTCCTACAGTAAATCTATGCTATATGTCAAGCACTATATGAGTACAACTATTGAGTAACACAGAAATGGCCCACTAGAGTTTTGTGGCTGATATCAGTAATAAATGGTAAATAGGGAAATACAAATAGGGAAGCTTTAAGTATATGCAAAGACATTAGAGAAAAAAAAAAGAATCTCAGGTAAGATGAAATTGGAAGTGCCATCAGAACACAGATTTCTACATTTTAGAGGACTGAGGTGTTTCAAATCTCTGACAAAGGAGACAGTCTATGTAGAATGTATGTAAAATAATTAACCTCCTCATGGTAGATTTCTCCCATAAATTTTCACCTTCAAAGACTATGAGCGTTCATAGGCTCTAGATAAGAAGCATTCTTGCAAAACTAAAGCCAAGATTTTTTTCTTCTGTTTTCTAGGTTTCCCCCTTTCCGCCAGATAAATAGTTGGTCACAGAATAACTTTTACTTGGACAATCTTTTCTGGCTGAGGCCTGGTATGATAATATTCTTGTGTTATAGATCCTCTGAAACTTTGCAAAAGCAAAGTACGATAGAAATACTGAAGCTGAATTAATTTAACTGGAAATGCTGAAAACAACACAAGAGTGTTCCAGTCGAAGATGGCTCGAGCTGCAGCTGCTGAATGAAACTAGGCTGTTAGGGTGTGGTGGCTCACAACTGTAATGGGAGGTTGAAATGGGAGGATCGCTTGAGCCCAAGAGTTTGAGACCTGCCTAGGCAACATAGTGAGACCCTGTCTCTATGAAAAATAAAAAAATTAGCTGGGCATGGTGGTGCACATCTGTAGTCCCAGCTACTTGAGAGGGAGGATGAGGCAAGAGGATTGCTTGAGTCTGGGAGGTAGAGGCTACAGTGAGCTGTGATCAAGAAGCCACTGCACTTTAGCCTGGGTGACACAGCGAGATTCTGTCTCAAAAAAAAAAAAAAAAAAAAAAAAGAAAGAAAACAAATGAAACTAGACTGTCTAGCTAGGTACTACAGTGAAACAACCTTCTGGCTAAAACTGAATAGTCAAAAATGTGACAAAGAAAATAGTAGTTTATTTCTTTTTGGGAACAAGATCTTTAATTTCTCTGCAGCTAAAAGAGAAGGTACATTTCAGTGCTGGGCCTTTAATTTCTCTTGTAGAAATTTATCAGGGGAAGGTGGTCCACCAATTTCAAATATGGCACCTTTTCTTGGGTTGTCCACATGGGCTCTGTGGCCATGTTACACTCAAAATATAAAAACCCTCTCCATTAAGGTCATAATTGGACAGTGATGAAACACATCAGTCTACTACAGAGGTCAGCAAACTACAGCTCCATTTTTGGTATAGCCCATGATGTAAGAACTGTTTTTACAGTTTTTAAGGACTGTAAAAACTGTCCTTAAAAACTGTAAAAACAGACAAGGATTTGTGACAGAGACTGTATGTGGCCCACAAAGCCTAAAATATTTACTAGCCAGCCCTTTACAGAAAAAGTTTGTCAACTCCTGATCCTGTATGCTGTGACCCTAAATTAATTTTGTTGCTCTCCTATTCTGACACACTTCAGAGGGTTGGAGAGGTGGGAGGAAGGGACTGTTTACCGTGTTACTGGTATATTCCCAGGCTCCTTCTCTTTTGTGCATGGAGCAAGACTTCCAGAGACTGAAATATCTCTGAGTCCTTTATTTACATAAGTCCATAATAATACCATTCTCAATTTGGAAAACAATTTTTTTAAAAATTGAGAAAATATTTTTGTGCAAAGTACCAACAGAATAACATACATAGCAACTATTTACATGGGGCAGACGAAGGGTACAATTTAAGCAATTGCCAGATTCTCAGGACTGAGTCCTGATTTGAGATCACAGGGAGTAAGCAGTGACATCTTGGCTATTACCGATCAACAACAAGGACATATTGAGGGCTTACCCTGTGCGAGGCACTGTGCTGAAAGCACAGATTATGTCAAATAACCCTCAAAATGATCCTTCCTGACATGTGTCATTATCACAATGATTTGGCTCTTCTTAAGGCAGTTTACTTTGGTCTGCTTTCAAAGAAAATTTGCAGTAACAGAAAGGGTCAAGAACCAAATGTATGCTATTAACACTTTCAGAAACAGAGCTCGTTCAAAATAATTTTCCAAAACAACAAAATGTGATGAATATGTAACAGTGACCGTTTTAAACACCTGCACTTAGTATTATATACATGTATTCTTTTGTCTGGTACTGGGAAAACGTCCAACACCAGAGGTCCCCAGTTTAAAGTACTTTTGTCAAGTTGTTAACACCTCATCTCTACCTGAGGAAAAGCAGAGTTTTTCCGTTTGTTATAATGGAAATTCTGGGCATCTGAGAGAAGAAGGTCAGAAAAGTACTCAAAGTAGGCTAGGACGAGTTTGGCAGTGAACTCAAGAGCTGGTGGATTAGTGAGGGCGAGGGAGAGAGGACGCCCAGCCACTGCTGTTCTGTCACCCGGTGGCCGCGGTTGCCTGGTCCGCTCTCGGGGGGCAAACATTCCGCTTCCCGTCCCCTTCCCTGCAACCCAGCGCAGCTTCGTGGGAGGGGAGCCTCTCCTCAAAGCAGCCCCTGTCCCTACACCAGGTGCTGTCTGGTCAGCTGCCGGGAACGGATGTTCCACTCCTCCCTCACCCCGGCAGAGCGGCAGGTGAAGGGAGGTCCGAAAGGCCCACTCCTTCCCCCGAGGGCACCCCGACCCGGGCACCCGCACCTTGATGGGCTTGGTGTCGTTGGGGCCGAGGCACTGGCCATGCATCTCCTCCATGGCCCTGCAGGCCTGTGAGCTGCGGGCGAACTTGACGAAAGCAATGCCCTTGGATTCCTTAGTGTGCTTGTCCCGCACCACCCAGATGTCCTGGATGTCGCCAAAAGGCGAGAAGCGCTCCCTCAGCACCGACTCAGGCGTGTACTTGCTGATCACAAGGAAGATGCGGCTGTTGGGCGGTTCGTCCAGGCTGTCCACGCCCGGGCGGAAGCCCCCGCCGCTCGCAGAGCTGCCAGCTTCGTCCATGGCACTCCACCTGAATGCAAGAGCCTCAGTGCTCTTTGCTTCTGCGGTGTCTGCCACCGCTGCTGTCTCACACCCAGGCTTTGCGGGCTCGTTGCTCCGCTTCCGGGAGAGAGAGGAGTCCTGCGCCAGGCGCTGTCCAGCCGCGCAGGATGCGGCCTTCCGGGGAGCGGCCTGCAGCGCCCCCTGGCGACGCGGGGGACCCTGACGCAGTCTAAGTCTCCAACCCAGCTGAGCCTCAGCCCAAGTATCAATTGTGTAATCCTTGTTCCCTGCAGGCAGAAAAGCGCTGCCTACTGCACAGGCTTTCCCAACGCTGGCTTTACCCCACCCCTAAGGCCAAGGATTCTTTCCAGTGTTAAAGAGAAAATTATTCATGACACTCATTAGAGATGGTACAGGAAGGCCAACTTTGACAAAAGGAGACATGGTGATAGGTCCAGGGACAGCTGCAATGGGGTCTTGCAGTGGGAGAGAGAGATTGGACTGAATTTTGACTCTAATAAGGACACATTTCTAACCAAGAAGCTGGGTGGGAGGTCAGTGGATGGAAAATTACTAAGAGGGTACATCAGGGTTAAGGAGGATTCTGGCTAAACCAACTTGACAGGATACTTGCTGAAGGCAGGCCAGGGTGATTGATATCCATGGTGGTCAGATACTGGATTTTCACTACACTGAATCTTGCTGAAATTGGATTCTACAAGGACAGACAGCCCAAGATCAAGCCTAGTCAAGCAGAGGACTCAGAGGAGCCTAACTAAGTTTTGGTCAAAGAGGAGAGTCCTTTGTCATCATCTTGATCATAAGCTCAATAGACGATCAATATAGGACAGAGTTCAAACTACACAGCATTAGAGTGGAAAGGAACATTTGAGATCATTCCATTTCAACCTCATTTGTTAGAGATGAGGAAACTGAGGCCTATAGCATAGCCAAAGTAATAGAGATAAAAGTACAGCTAAAACCAGAACTAACTTGGCCGGGAGTGGTGGCTCACGCCTGTGATTCCAGCACTTTGGGAGGCCGAGGCGGGTGGATCACGAGGTCAGGAAACCAAGACCATCCTGGCTAACACGGTGAAACTCCCTCTCTACTAAAAAAATACAAAAGAATTAGCCAGGCGTGGTGGCGGGCGCCTGTAGTCCCAGCTACTCAGGAGGCTGAGGCAAGAGAATGGCGTGAACTCAGGAGGAAGAGATTGCGGCACTGCCCTCCAGCCTGGGTGATAGAGTGAGACTCTGTCTCAAACATGAACAACAAAAAACCCAGAACTAACTCCATCTGTTGATTTACTCAACTTCTACAAACAACCCTGGGGTTGGAGGGCAGTGAGGGTGGACTGCTCACCTGTGGAACTAAGAGAAATCATAGAGTGCAAGCAAAGTGGGAAACGCCTTCTTGTTAACAGGCCTTAGAGGAGAGGTCAGAAATCCAGTAGAAATCCAGAAACAAGGTCTCGATTTAGCAGTGGCATTGGAATGAAGTGAAAGGAATAAACCCCTACGTAGACTGAAGGCAGAGTTCTTCAAATGAACAAGTTCTGGTGCTAAGACCTAGGTTGCTATGAAGTCAACCAGATAAATATTTACTGTGCTCCAACTATGTGCCAGGCTCCATGCCAGGAGCTAGATATATAATGAGGAAAAGGAAAGACATGTCCTGAGGGCTTGTTTTCCCCCACTGTGGAAATCTGACATGTAAATATATAATGCAAAGTAATGTCAGATCATGT
This sequence comes from Macaca nemestrina, assembly GCF_043159975.1. Taxonomy (NCBI): domain Eukaryota; kingdom Metazoa; phylum Chordata; class Mammalia; order Primates; family Cercopithecidae; genus Macaca; species Macaca nemestrina. The sequence goes on along the minus strand of NC_092135.1, from coordinate 76,039,390 downwards.
TACATGGTTTTGCTACTGAATTGTGGGAGCTTGGACAAGTTACTTAATACTTGCAGCTTCAGTTTCCTTAACTGTAAAGTAGGAATAATATTACCTACTAAATAGGTAATACATATTATTTTATAGTTGCATTAGTTAAGCTTGATAGCCACCTAATATATGCAGGAGCATGACTATCAAGTTTAATTAATTCACCCATTCACTTAATAAGTATTTTTGACTATCTTATATGTGTTAGGCACTGTGTTATACTGAAGGGATGTAGTATTGAGCAAAATAATTACTCTTCTCCCCCACAGAGTTAATCATTTAGCCTTGTATAGTTATGCTCATATGAGATAATATATATAGAGTTCATAGTTTAGAGATCAAATGAGATAATATTTGTATAATGGCACAATCGAGATTAATTTTCTTGTTTCCTTTGACTATGGTATCCACTTCCCCACCCCTGATATTGTACAGTTGTGTGATGACTACTGAGAGTCAGGGATTGTGGGTTGTTACCCTGGATTTAGCACTAACAAGATTTTTATAATTTCTCCTTGTATTACATTCCATATCTGTAATGAGGGCTCTGTTTACCCTGAGGCTGAGCAACTCTAGGAAGTATCTTTTCTTAACTTTCCATTTCTCTTTATCCTATCCACAACAATCAAGGTAAATGAAAATAATTTGATAGTGTAATAATTTTGTTGATGAGAGGAAGTGCAAAGCAATATTATTTGCAAACCAGTGCCATCTAGTGGAAAATGTGTAATTTTCTCAAATTGTTCTGACTGGGCAATCTCTATTCTTTGTGAAATAAGACTACTGATTGGTGTCCTGAAAATTTTAGGCTGTTATTGAGAACAGTTAATTTTTTTCTCAAAAAAAGATAAAAGATTCCATAAAACAAAACCAGGAACAGAAATATTGTAAAATGCCAGGAAAGCAAAATTTCTTTACTATTCAATTATGTGAAATATGACATATTCAAGGAAAATTAGAAATTTACTTATAAATTTAAAAATATAGTAAGTACATTTTCTTCATGACTTATGTATTTATTTTAAACAAATTTATTGAGATATAATTCTTCTCATTTTTTCTTTCTTTCTTTCTTTCTTTCTTTCTTTCTTTCTTTCTTTCTTTCTTTCTTTCTTTCTTTTTTTTTAAGGGATGGTGTCTCACTATGTTGCCTGGGGCAATCTTGAACTGGCCTTAAGTGATTCTCTTGCCTATGCCTCCCAAGTAGCTAGGATTACAGGAGAGACCCACCACACCCAGTGAGATCTAATTCTTACATCATACAATTCACTCATTTGATGTATTCAATTAAATCATTTTTAGTACCTTCACAGCATTGTGCAAGCATCATCACAATCAATTTTAGAACGTTTCATCACTCAATGACCAAATTGTTACACTTCAAATCATAAAACCTTTGAACACGAATTACATGTAACTAAAACACCTAAAAATGTCTGAGGTTTAAAAGAAAGATTTTTAGTTAGTCTGCTTAATAGAAGAAACCAGATGCTGGGCATTTGCAGATTAAATTTTTTTCAAGGCTTTAGAACATGTAGTCTATAAGGCACTGTTATTGGAATGTGCATACATGTTTGTTTCGCATGAAATTCAGATTTTTTTGAAACCTTTCTCCCTCAAATTTTTTCTTTTTAAAATGAGAGGTGATATTGTGACTAATTTTTGAATTGCCAGGAGCAAATAGTAAATTTTTGTCATTATTTTCCAAACTCAAGTACAATGAGACTTGCTTAGTTGGTGATATTAGTCTTCATATGTTACATTTAATTAACTAAAAGTGTCTTGCCCTATTTGCAAATTTTTTATAGGTTTTAAAACTAAGACTTATTGGTGATCAATTAGTAGCTTTCAGATTGTTATATATGAATATGGTCCAGAGTTTCCATTTGACCTATCTGTAAGGCTTAGCCTGACCTGTGGCAGGCACTCAAGAAATGGTAGTCTCCTTCTTGAGTTTGCATGCCTTTGTTTGAGTTTGAGAATAAAATCTAACACCTGATTTTTTTTTCACCATATACCTGCTCCTTTTGATTCAACTTGAGGACATACATCTTTTAAATGTGTAGATCACAGAACAAAACTCATAGATTCCACTTAGAACAGTTTCATTCAAGCATCTGGTGACTGTGGCTATTTAAATTAAAATTACTTAAAATTACCTAAAATTAAAAGGAATTATAATGAAAATAATTAAAAATTCATTTCGTCAGTTGAATTAGCCAGTTTTCGACAGCGCAAGAGCTATCCACAGCCACAGCTACCGGACAGCAGGCACGCACAGCCAGAGACTGCACAGCAGGTACAAGGCTTTAAGCCTCTGCGAGAGGTGGGATCCCACGGGATCTGGGGGCCAATCAGCAGTGCGACCGGGGCCTGGCTTGCCATTGGCTGGCGACCACTGGAAGCACGCGTCCAGCTGCGCCTGCAGCCAGGGCGTGAGGTTCTTTTTCTGGATCACCAGCCTCGTAGTTGAGGCGTGGACTCTGGCCGGGTGGCTGTCACAGGTGACTGCTGGGAGCGGGGGCGAAGGGCGGAACCGCTGGCCGTTTTTAATGCCAATATTAAAAAGTATTTCATTAGCATTTCTCTTTTTATGAAAAGTAAGACATAACAATGGTATGTACCCTCCTAGTCCTCTTTAAGCACTTTCAGTTGGGTAAAAAAAAGTTGTAAGCTTCCACAGTGTTTCAGATACTGTGTTCAACACAGGCTTGCCAAGTCACCCTTAAAAAGGAATTGTTGGCTGGTCATGGTGGCTCACACCTGCAATCCCAGCATTTTGGGAAGCCATGGCAGGCGGATCACGAGGTCAGGAGTTCGAGACCAGCCTGACCAACATGGTGAAACCTCGTCTCTACTAAAAATAAAAAAATTATCCAGGCGTGGTGGCACACGCCTGTAATCCCGGCTACTCAGGAGGTTGAGGCAGGAGAATCGCTTGAACCCGGGAGGCGGAGGTTGCAGGGAGCCGAGATCACACCATGGCACTCCAGCCTAGGCGACAGAGTGAGACTACGTCTCAAAAAAAAAAAAAAAAAAAAAAGGGAATTGTTAAACCTGTAAGATTATAGATTTAATATTAATTCTTCTACACTGATTACCAACCTGTGATGGTAAACAAGTCACTTAATCTCTGTTTGCCTCATTTTTTACATCTATAAAAATAGAGATGTTAATGGTATCCATCTTACGGGGCTGTTGTGAGGACTAAATGAGTTAATATTTAAAGTGCTTAGAATATGCCTGTCAAATATTAAGCACATACAGATGTTTGCTCTATTTAATGTTGAAATTACTTCGTTCTTGGAAGAATGACCATTTTCATACTAGATGCCACATCTTTGCCTGTTTCAGTGAGAGATTTCTTTTGAAATATGAAATGCTGGTAGAGTGCCAGATGATTATAGGACAAAATATTCTCTTCATATTCTTCCTGTCCTTCTCAAGATATTCTATGCCTTGCTCTCCTGCTCTTCCTTTCCTGCTATTACTGAATCTATTGGTTTTAATGCACTTGAAAGAGGGTCATAGGTATTTGCACAGGCAATATTCGTCTATAATTAGAGAGGGCAGCAGTAAACGTTGTAATTGTGATTAATGCTGGTAGTTTTAACAGTTATAATGGAAATATGTTACACGTGACTTTCATGTGCAATCTGTAGTTTATGAGTAAGGACAGTTTTTTGTTTTTAAATGTCTAGTTTCCTGAATTACTAGTAACATTTATTTGGTACAAAAATCAATATGATTTTTCTTTTTTCTCTTTTTTTTTTTTTGAGGGAGTCTTGCTTTGTCACCCAGGGTAGAGTGCAGTGACACAATCTCGGCTCACTGCAACCTCCGCTTCCCAGGTTCAAGTGATTCTCTCACCTCAGCCTTCCGAGTAGGTGGGACTACAGGCGTGCGCCACCACGCCTGGCTAATTTTTGTATATTTAGTAGAGACGAGGGTTCGCCATGTTGGCCAGGCTGGTCTCGAACTCCTGACCTCAGGTGATCCAACCACCTGGGCCTCCCAAAGTGCTGGGATTACAGGCGTGAGCCACCATGCCCAGCCTCAATCTGATTTTTCTGCTTTGTATAAAAATTGGAAATAAAGATTATCTAGTTAGTTCTTAGATGACTTTTTTATGATACAAACTTCATGGTTATGGTGAATGTATTTTGTGAAAAGGCCAAAAATGTGTTTTTGTGACTGAAATTTTATCCTTTATGGTCTGTGCTCAAAGGCTCACTGAATTCTGAACCTATTTAGATAATTAATAGAACTGATAATTGAATGCAGTACTCTGAGTGATGTGTGAAATTTTAAAGTAAGCTTCTCTTGGATAAAGTAAAGTTTTCTTACCCGGCTTTCCGTGAAACCTGAACTATTGGTTAATAGCTTAGTTGTTTTTGGATACTGCCTAAAGAAAACTGTCTTCCCTTTACCTGGATTATTGGCACTGTTATGGGTTTCCACATAGATTTAAAGAAGTTAGGGAGATACTGGTTTTGCAGGTTGTTGTGTATAAAGCTTTGGCCTTTCTTGGAGTAGTAACTAACAGTGTTTATGTTATTCTGCCAATATTGAAAAATACAGATTGTTTAACTACAGTATGTTAAACCATTGTTTGACTTGTAGTTAAACAATATGTTTCTTCAATACGGGCAGAATAACACAAATGTTTTCTTTTCTATTGATAGATGAATATGTGCTTAGGACTCTACTTTCAAAGAATTAGGTGTTTTCATGATGTCTGTAGTAGTAATTCTTTGTGTTCAAATCCATCCCAAACCCCATCTCCCTTGTACTCATTCTTCACAGAACACAAAAACAGAAAAATAAAACCCAGACAGTGTATTCCTTACTACATCAAAGTACACTTTGTTTTTGGACAGAAACCACAAGTGTTTATTGCAGAAATCTGGCCAAGCTCCCAGTTGGCTGGGCAGGTGAGATAGGGAGGAAGTGATCTGACCCAGGGAGGGGCTCAGAGCTGTGAGATGATATTGGGTGCCAGGCTGCAGGTGAGGCCTGTGCCATCTGGTTCCACATTCAGGGCCTTCATTATGTCATCCTGTACCACCATGAAGAACCTTCTGAGACGTTGATAAAGTACAATTTTTTGATAGTTTGAAATTATTTTAATTTTTACATCATTTTAGATGGAGGAGGCATTTATTTAGTTATAGAATTTTTAACAGTCTCAACCAAAATATCTTCGTAAAAAATTTATTTTATGTATCTACCACCATACAGTAAGGTTTTTGTTTTTTGTTTTTGTTTTTCGAGAGGGAGTCTCTCTCTGTCACCCAGGCTGGAGTTCAGTGATGAGATCTCAGCTCACTGCAAACTCCGCCTTCCGGGTTCAAGCAATTCTCTGCCTCAGCCTCCCGAGTAGCTTGGATTACAGGTGCCCACCACCATGCCCGGCTAATTTTTGTATTTTTAGTGGAGACGGGGTTTCACCATCTTGGCCACGCTGATTTTGAACTCCTGACCTTGTGATTCGCCCACCTTGGCCTCCCAAAGTGCTGGGATTACAGGTGTGAGCCACTGCACCCAGCCCAGTAAAGTCTTTACTACTTAAAACTGTATATTTTCCACTACATTAGTATTAAATGCATACTAATGCTGACCGAACTCATTAACGTCATTTCTGATTGCTTTCAGATAATGCTTGATCTAATTTGGTATCTGTAACTAAGAATGTAAAGTAAATGAGAAATTATGTTGCATATAGGTTTCCATGGCTGCATTCTTTTCTGTATAATTTTTATTTTTACAGTTTGATTATTGTAGATATATAAATACTCATAGTAATATCACATTTAAACAGCTTTCCTATTCTATTCTTATTTTTAAATAAGGGGATGCAAAATTAGACCTATATGTTTTACATCATCTTTTGCACATGCACTTTTTAGAAATGAAAAGGATTATGATTGACCTGGATAAATTAATATAATTCTTTGAAGGCTGAAGTAAAACCTGTTTGATACCAATAGCAGTTTCTGAAGTAGCTATGGCTAGAAACTTAAAATAAGCCTAATTAAAGAGATGATTGTCTTTATGAAATTGGATGCTATAATATATCTGTGTTTTTGAACACTCAGACATTAAAGCGTGCATGCTTTAAATGATATGTTTTTGTTTAACGTCATCAGCATTCACTTCAGCCAAAGTGATGGAATTCTTTTTTCTCTCCAGCTTTGAAAATCTAACAGATATATATTTTTGGTTTGTGGTTTTAATGTTCCATTGCAGAGCAACATGGGAGACGCTGAAGCAGGCAAGAAGATCTTCATTCGAAAATGTGCTCAGTGCCACACAGTGGAAAAAGGTGAAAAACACAAGACTGGTCCAAATCTCTGGGGCCTCTTTGACTGAAAAACAGGACAAACACCAGGATTTTCTTGTGCAGAGGCAAACAAAAACTAAGCAGGTAAAACTAAACTAAAAAGTTTTTTAAACTTTTTAAACTAAAAAGGTAAAAACTAGCAGTTATGGGAGAGAACCAGATACTTTGTAGGAAAGAATAAAGCACATGATTTGGCATTATAATAATTTCCTAATCTGCGGTGTTAAAAATGGACCACTCTTTACATATTACTGAAATGTGGATTTATATCGTAAGACCTGCATTTGGATAACTGATCATCCTTTTAATCAGAATAATTAATAATCTTGTATGTCATAGGTTTTTGCCTATACAGGGTATTTGATTTTAGGTAATACATTTATCTTGAAAAAGTATAAGCTAGATTTTTAAAAAATCATATTTTAGTGGTATAATGAAAGTAGTGATTCTATTTGCGGTATTGATTTTAGCAGAGTGGGAGGAATATTATATAGTTTGAAGAGTATATTCAGCATGGTTTTTTGTTGGTGGAAAGAGGGTAGATAAAATGAGACAGTATCTTAGGGTTAAGATCGAAGTGGTTGGAAAAGACTACTCTATCTTTGCAAAGCAATTTGTCATTCCTGGATATTATAATCATATGGAGATATATGTGTGTGTATATATGTGTGTATATGTATATATATAAAATCTCTGAGAATGGAGATTATAATATAACCCTGTTAAATATATATATATAGTTATATATCTATATAAGCTTTTTTGAGAGAGAGATATTTATATATCAGCTTTTTTCAAAATAGGGTATAACTCTATTTGAAACTTTTCTTGGGGCCTAGCATATCTTATAGGTTGGCATTTCAAGTCACTACTATTTGGAAACAGTTTTATTTTATTTTTTATTTGTTTTTATTATTTTTACTGAAGTGAAATTTATGTAACGTAATTAGCCATTTTAAAGTGTACAGTTCCGTAGCATTTAGTGCATTCATAATGCTGTAAAATCACCACCTTTCCCTAGTTTCAAAACTTTTTTTATCACTCCAGAATAACTGCATCTATTAAGTAATCACTCTGCATTCCCTCTTAACCCTATTCCCTGGCAACCACTAATCTGCATTCTGTCTCTTTGGACTTGCCTATTGGGTCATATAAAAGGAATCATATAATATGTGACCCTTTGTGTCTGACGTCTTTTACTTAGCATAATGTTTTCAAGGCTCATCTAAATTGTAGGACGTATCAGTACTTCATTCCTTCCCCCCATTGGAAATGTTTATTTAACAACAACAACAACAAAATTACAACAAACAACCCAGAATACAACAGGTGGTACTGAGAAACTAAGTCTAATAATTTTTTATGGCAATCAATACTTCTCGTGATGCTTTTCATTCCTTTTTATGGGTAAAGTTCTAGTTATGGCCTCTAGCTACATAATTCCAATCTCTGACTTTGTTATTACATGATCCCTGTGCATTTCTGTCTCTACATAACCATTTTCTCATAAGGACACCAATCATATTGGATTGTGGGCTTGTCCTACACCAATATGACCTCATCTCAGTTAATCACATCTGCAATGACTCTATTTCCAGACAAACTCATATTCTGAGTTACCAGGGGTTAGGACCTCAACATATCTTTATTTGGGGGAGACTCATAATAAAGGACTACTTTTACATATAAAATAAATACATAATTGGCCAAACATGGTGGCACGCACATGTAATCCCAAAACTTTGGGAGGCTGAGGTGGTAGGATTACTTGAGGCCAGGAGTTCAAGACCAGCCTGGGCAACGTAGTAAGACCCTGTCTCTACAAAAAATAAATTAGCTGATGGCTGGGCATGGTAGCTCATGCCTGTAATCCCTGCACTTTGGGAGGCCAAGGCAGGTGGATCACCTGAGGTCAGGAGTTCAAGACCAGTTTGGCCAATATGGTGAAACCTCACCTCCTAAAAAAAATAAAAAATAAAAAACTTAGGGCATGTGTGATGGCTCATGCCTGTAATCCCAGCACTTTGGAAGGCCGAGGTGGGCAGATCACGAGGTCAGGAGTTCACACCAGCCTGGCCAACACAGTGATACCACATCTCTACTAAAAATACAAAAATCAGCCAGGCATGGTGGTGTGCGCTTGCAGTCCCAGCTACTCGGTAGGCTGAGGCAGGAGAATCGCTTGAATCCAGAAGGTAGAGGTTGCGATGAGCCGAGATCACGCCACTGCACTCCAGCTGGGGCAACAGAGCAAGACTTTGTCTTAAAAAAAAAAAAAATTAGCCGGATGTGGTGGTATATTCCTCTAGTCCTAGTTACTCAGGAGGCTGAGGCAGGAGGATGCCTTGAGCCAAGGAGGTTAAGGCTGCAGTAACCCATGATCTCACAGCTGCACTCCGGCCTGGGTGACAGAGTGAGACTCTGTCTCAAAAAAAAAAAAAAAAAAAGAAATTAAGTAAATAAATTTATAAATACATAATTGATAAAGTACTTATACTATAAGTACATTGAATAAAATTTAATATTTGTCAAGTCAATAGTATTTTATCATCTTTTAAAATATCAGCATATTTATTATTAACACAATATCATTGTAGTTGGGATGTGCAAAAATGCTGGTGATAGGTACTGGTAATACTTTGGTCTTTCTCCTGGGTTCCTGCAAGGAACCTCTAAAACCTTGCAATTTCTAGAGTGACAGGAGTATGTTTGTTATTATAGTTGGCCCTTGGGACCAAGACCTGAGTTTATGTTAATACGATGAATCGTGGTGAACTCCCAGATAGTTTCAGGATGGGTGCTGACCAAGCTGCAAGGACTAAGCAGGTGATTACAGAATTAAGGCTTTGAGCTAGATGAGTAAGTCTGACCTCTGGGAACAGAATGGGGGTTGGAGGTTGAGTTCAGTCACATGGCCAGTGATTCACACAACCATGCCTGTGTAATGAAGCCCCTATTAAAAACTCTAGACACTTTCAATTGGAACTCTGGTTGAGCTTCCTGGTTGGTGAACACATCCATGTGTTGGGAGAGTGATGAGACCTGATTCCACAAATAAATGACTCGGAAGCTTTTCATTTGGGACCCTTCCAGCTGTCACCCTATGGGTCTCTTCCTCTGACTAGTCCTGATTTGTATCCTTTATAATACAACTGTAATTGCAAGTATAGTTCTTTCCTGAGTTCTGTGAGTTGTTCTAGTGATAAATTATTGATGTTGACGAGGTTGTGGGAACCCCTAAATTTGTAGCCAATTAGTTGGAAGTTTGGGTGGCTTGGAGCTGGTGTCTGAAGCAAAGGGACTATGGAGTCTGTGCTTACTCTGGGCAAGTAGTATTAAACTTGCATTGCAGTTATTGCAGTAGGATTCTCAGTTGATAGACTACTGAATAGATCAGTTTTTAACTCATCTTCATTGTTAGCATTTATATGACCTTTTAATTTTTAGAGTAGTATTTCTCTGTAGAGTCATTTTATTATTATTATCCTGTTATAAGCACAATTTTTGAACTTCTAATTTGTAGAGCAGTCTTAAGCCAATATTGTTCCTCTAACTGCCAGTAATTTGAGGAATTTATTCCTTAATAGCATTGATTTGAAAAACTATTAAAACTTATAACAAATATGTCTTTTATTATATAGATTGTTGCCAATGGTTGAAAGTTGTATAAGGCTTGGTTTTAACGTTATTTAAGAATTAGAAATAAAATTTCCGTAAATCGGATTGTTTAAGTAATATTTGTGACTAAATTGAGGATATAATATTATTATTTGTTCTGCTGATGAAATAAGAATAATAAGTAGCTTACTATGTTAATTGCGCTAGGATTTTAAAATAAGTTGACTTAAAACTAAACAAGGATTTAAAAAATACATTAGCACAGCTTAGCTAAAAACAGACTTCAAAAACTAAGAAGAACCAGGAAGTCAGTGGTTCAGTGTTAATAAAAATTGTGGTGCACTGTCAACCATATTTTATTTTCTGTGTATGACCTTTCTGTTTCAAATAATTATACTATTTTTATTTTCAGAAGATTACAGAAATTCTCAATTTTAAAGATTCTTCATCCCATATGACTTGTATAGAATATAATTTTATGAAACTCATGATTATAGCAGTAATCTTATGTGGTTTTTAAAATTGTAGCAAAATATATATGAGATAAAATTTACCATTTTAACCATCTTAACTGTAAAATTCTGTGTCATTTTAAGCACATTCACATTGTTTTGCAACCATCACCACCATCCATTTCCAGAACATTTTCATTTTCTCAAATTGAAACTCTGTACCCATTGAATAGCCCCTGGCAACTGGTATTCTACTTTGTGTCTTTGTGAATTTGACTGTCCTAGGTACCTAATATAAGTGGAATCAAATCATATAGTATTGGTCCTTTTGTGAGTGGCTTATTTCACTTAGCATAATGTCTTCAAGGTTCATCTATGTTGTAACACGTGTCGAAATTTCTATCTTTTTAAAGACTGAATACTATTCTATTATATGTAGATAGCATTTTGTTTATCTATTTATCCATTGATGGAGACTTGGGTTGCTTCCACCTTTTGACTCTTGTGACTAATACTGCTATGCACATGGGTGTACAAATATCTGTTGAGTCCCTGTTTTCATTCCTTTGGGTATATACCCAGAAGTGGAATTGCTGAATCCTATGATAATTCTGTGTCTAATTTTTTGAGGAACAACCATATCCTTTTCCACAGTGGTTGCATCATTTTATGTTTCCACAACTCCATTGTAAATTAGAATACACAAGGGTTCTAATTTCTCCAACTTCTCACCAACACTTATTTTCTGTTTTTGTGATAACAGCCATCCTAATGGGTTTGAAGTGCTATCTCATGTGGTTTTGGTTTTCATTTCCCTAATAACTGGTGATGTTGAACCATATATATTGTGTTTTTCTTTCTTCTTCTTCTTTTTTTTGAGATGGAGTCTCACTCACTCTGTCACCCAGGCTGGAGTACAGTGTTGTGATCTCGGCTCACTACAACCTCTGCGTCCCAGATTCAAGCTATTTTGTTGCCTCAGCCTCTGGAGTAGCTGGGATTACAGGCATGCACCACCACGTGCAGCTAATTTTTTCTGCTGTTGTATTTTTAGTAGAGACGGGGTTTCACCAAGTTGGCCAGGCTGATCTTGAACTCCTGGCCTCAAGTGATCTGCCCGCCTTGGCTTCCCAAAGTGCTGGGATTACAGGCGTGAGCCACCGTGCCTGGCCATACTGTGTTTTTAAAAACATCAGTAAATGGAAAAAAATTTTCTTTTGAGAATAATGTCTTTATAGTGCATTGAAGTGCCACTTGCATTTTTGGGCAGTGATAATTGAAGGAGGTTTTAGAAACAAGTTGTTTGAATTAATTCATGATTTTTCCAGGATTCTATGTTAATAAATGGTGGAACTAGGATACAAACTCTGGTTTTCTTGGGCCTTTAAAGAAATCGTATCATGAGATTAGCATATTTAGCTAAACTATCTTATAAGGGATTTAAGTCTTTATCTTTTGCCTATTGTCATGTCAAATCTTGTTAATGGATGCAGTAAGAGCACATTGAATCATAAATGTATTAATAACTTTAAAAATATTTTGAAATGCTTACATTATACAAAAATTCAAATAGTTCAAAAGAAATATTTACCATTATGAGTGGTAAGGAAATTATGTATGTTCACTTTTCCTGACCTTCTCCTATTCCTGTCCCTCTACTGACTACATTTATTTGGCAATACTACTCTTTTTGATAATTTTGATAGTCATATTTATACTTGAAAGAATATCCATGTGCCTCTATAATTAGATTGATCTACATTAAGCAACATCCGCTTATCCTCCACTCTGAGGGATGACAAAGTCAAAATATTTATACAACTTCCCATTTTTCATAGTCTCCAACTCTTACCACTAAGGTATGTTGTTATTTCTACTCTGATATGCCATACATCATTAACACCCCGTGTAACCATAATTACCACAGTTGTTTTTAATATTTGTTCCACATTTAAATTGTACCAGTGAGTGTTCCCAGATTTTACCATATTATCTTCATCTATCTTTTGGTTGGTGGATGGTTTTTCTATTAGTTATAACAATAAGAAAGTATTACTGGAACTATATTGTCCCAGTTTTTGGATGTTTAAAAACAGCTGGGGATTGTTACTACACTTGAATGATAATTTGGGCATAAAATTATTGGGAGACATTTTAATTGCTCAGGATTTTATATGCTTTATGTTGAATTATTGTTTGGAGAAATATGAAACCAGCCTGATGGCTTTCCATTATGAGTTACTTGGTTTTTTATTTTATTCTTTTCTCTCTATGTTTCAGTAAAAGTCTTACTGAGAGTTAGCAAATTTGCTAGGCTATCTCTAGGCCTTGATTGATCAATTTCAGTATCTCCTGGGACATGTCGTATTCTTCCAGTTGATAGATTCAGTGCTTTTATTTTTGAAAGTTTTCTTGAATTATATGTTGTAATAGTTTTACTCTATTTCATTTGTTTTATAAAAGTCTTACTTGGGCCACCAGTTGTACAGATTCTTGTATCTCCTTGTCTGAGGATCTTCTGTATCTGTCATTTGACATTAGGGCTGATACCTAGAGTGATCATTTAAAACTATTTTTTCCATTTCATTTGTATCAGTATTTTGAAGTCTGATTGTGCTAGCAGTAGCATTGTCCCTTTTTGCTGTCATTTATGTGTTTCTGTTTTATCATTTTCTACTCGCGCCTTTGTAGCTCTATGATATGGTTTGGCTCTGTGTCCCCATCCAAATCTCATCTTGAATTGTAATCCCCATAATCCTCACATGTCAAGGGAGGGACCTGGTGGGAGGTGATTGGATCATAGGGGTGGTTTCCCTCATGCTGTTCTTGTGATAGTCATTGATTTCTCATGGGATCTGATGGTTTTATGAGTATTTGGAAGCTCCTCCTTCACACTTCTCTCTCCTGCCACCTTGTGAAGAAGGTACCTTGCTTCCCCTTCATCTTTCTCCATGATTATAAGTTTCCTGAGGCCTCCAGGCCATGTGGGACTGTGAGTCAATTAAACCTCTTTCCTTTATAAATTACCTAGTCTCGGGTATTTCCTTATAGCAGTGTGAATGGACTAGTATAGTAAATTGGTACCAGGGGTTTGGGGCACTGCTATAAAGATACTTAAAAATGTGTAAGAGATGGCCAGGCGCGGTGGCTCATACCTATAATCCCAGCACTTTGGGAGGCCAAGGCAGGTGGATCACAAGGTCAGGAGATTGAGACCATCTTGGCTAACACGATGAAACCCCGTCTCTACTAAAAATACAAAAAATTAGTTGAGTGTGGTGGCACGTGCCTGTAGTCCCAGCTACTTGGGAGGCTGAGGCAGGAGAATTGCTTGAACCCCGGAGCCGGATGTTGCAATGAGTTGAGATCGCGTCACTGCACCACAGCCTAGGCGACAGAGCGAGACTCTGTCTTTAAAAAAAAAAAAACACAATGTGTGCAAGAGACTTTGGAATTGGGTAATGGGCAGATGTTGGAACAATTTGGAGGGCTCAGAAGACAGGAAGATGTGGGAAAGTTGGGAGCTTCTTAGAAACTTGTTGAATGATTTTGACCAAAATGCTGACAATGACGTGGACAATGAAGTTCAGGCTGAGGTGGTCTCAGATGAAAATGAGGAACTTGTTGGGAACTGTAGTAAAAGTCACTCTTGCTGTGCTTTAGCAAAGAGACTGGCGGCATTTTGCCCCTGCCCTAGAGATCTGTGGGACTTCAAACTTGAGAGAGAAATGATTTAGGGTATCTGGTAGAAGACATTTCTAAGCAGCAAAGTGTTCAAGAGGTGACGGAGCATAAAAGTTTGGAAAATTTACAGCCAGAGCATGTGGTAGAAAAGAAAAACCTGGGCCGGGCACGGTGGCTCATGCCTATAATCCCAGCACTTTGGGAGGCCAAGGCGGGCGGATTATGAGGTCAGGAGATCGAGACCATCCTGGCTAACATGGTGAATCCCCATCTCTACTAAAAATATAAACAAAAAAACAAAAAAACATTAGCCTGGAGTGGTGGCAGGCGCCTGTAGTCCCAGCTACTCTGGAGGCTGAGGCAGGAGAATGGCGTGAACCTGGGAGGTGGAACTTGCAGTGAGCCGAGATTGCACCACTGCACTCCAGCCTGGGTGACAGAACGAGACTCTGTCTCAAAAAAAAAAAAAAAAAAAAAAGAAAGAAAGAAAAACCTGTTTTCTGGGGAGAAATTCAAGCTGGCTGCAGAAATTTCTACAAGTAACAAGGAGTTAATTGGCAAGACAATGTTAAGCACCAAGACAATGGGGGAAATATCTTCAGGGCATGTCAGAAACCTTCAAGGCAGCCCCTCCAATTACAGGCCTGAGACCTAGGAGGGAAAAATGATTTTGTGGTCCAGGCCTAGGGCCCCACTGCTGCTCTGTGCTCTGTGCAGCCTTTGGACTTGGTGCCCTGCTTCCCAGTCATTCCAGTTCCAACTATGGCTAAAAAGGGCCAAGGTACAACACAGGCCATTGCTTCAGAGGGTGCAAACCCCAAGCCTTGAAAGCTTCCATGTGGTGTGGGGCCTGCAGATACACAGAAGTCCAGAATTGAGGTTTGGGAACCTCTGCCTAGATTTCACAGGATGTATAGAAACACCTGGATGTCCAGGCAGAAGTCTGCTGTAGGGGCAGAGCCTTCATGGAGAACCTCTGCTAGGGCAGTGTGAAAGGGAAATGTGGGGTTGGAGCCCCCTCACAGAGTCCCCACTGGGGCATTGCCTAATGGAGCTATGAGAAGGGGGCCACCATTCTCCAGACCCCAGAATGGTAGATCCACCAACAGCTTGCATGTGTGACTGTTTTGCACAGATACTCAATGCCAGCCTGTGAAAGCAGCCAGGAGCAGGGCTGTACCCTGCAAAGCCACAGGAGTGGAGCTGTCCAAGACCATGGGAACTCATCTTTTGCATGACCCGGATGTGAGATATCAAGTCAAAGGAGATCATTTTGGAGCTTTAAGATTTGACTGCCTGGCTGGATTTCAGACTTGCATGGAGCCTGTAGCTCCTTTGTTTTGGCCAATTTCTCCCATTTGGAATGGGTGTATGTACCCATTGCTTGTATCCCCATTATATCTAGGAAGTAAATAACTTGCTTTTGATTTTACAAGCTCATAGGAGGAAGGGACTCACTTTATCTCAGATCAGACTTTTGACTATGGACTTTTGAGTTAATGCTGAAATGAATTGAGACTTTGGGGGATTGTTGAGAAGGCATGATTGGTTTTGCAATGTAAAATGATGTTAGATTTGGAAGGGGTCAGGGGTGGAATGACATGGTCTGGCTCTGTGTCCCCACCCAAATCTCATCTCGAATTGCAATCCCCATAATCTCCACATGTGGAGGGAGGGACCTGGTGGGAGGTGATTGGATCATGGGGGCAGTTTCCCCCATGCTGTTCTCATGATAGTGAGTTCTTACAATATCTGATGGTTTTATAAGTGTTTGGAAATTCCTCCTTTTCATGCTTCTCTCTCCTGATGCCTTGTGAAGAAGGTACTTACTTTCTCCTCACCTTCTACCATGGTGGTAGGTTTCTTGAGGCCTTCTCAGCTATGTGGAATTGTGAGACATATAAACCTCTTTCCTTTATAAATTACTCAGTCTTGGGTATTTCTTTACAGCAGTGTGAAAATAGACTAGAACACTCTACTTTGAGCCCTTAATTCATAATGGCCTTTTCTGAATCCATGGAAATGTGGTTATGATTTTCATCTGCCTGTTTATTAACACGTAACTTCTGATGTGTATTTTTCATTTAACATTTCGATTTTGTTTTTTGAAACAGGGTCTCACTCTGTTGCTTAGGCTGGAGTGCAGTGGTGCAATCTCAGCTCATTGCAGCTTTGACATCCTGGACTCAATTGATCATCCTACCTCAGCCTCCCGAGTAGCTGGGACCACAGATGTGCACCACCATCCCCGGCCATTTTTTTTTTCTATTTTTTGTAGAGATGGGATTTCACCATGTCACCAAAGCTGGTCTTGAACTCCTGAGCTCAAGCGATCCACCAGCCTCAGCCTCCCTAAGTGCTGGGGTTATAGGTGTGAGCCACCATGCCTGGCCTAACTTTTGTTTTTCATATTCCTTTCTGCTGTGTGTATGTATGTGATGTGTGTGTGTGTGTGTGTGTACTGTGTGTATTGTGTGTATTTTCAGTACTTTCTTGTGCTGGTTATTTTTGATTATTATCCACCTTCTGATGAAGATAGTCTTTTTGGACTAGTTATTTGCCAAAGGAAAATAAGGATGATGGCTGAGTTTTCTGGTTAGTTTTGACGTCTTCCTTACCCATAGTTATGTTAGATATAACATATACCTGAGCGTGTATGGGTGTATGTTTTGGTGGGGCTGTTATTTGGCTCTTTACTTCAGCTGGCAAAGACTGGCAGGCCTGGGGTTATGTTACCTTTACAGTTTCTCTTGTACCCTATAATGTAAGTTAGAGTCCTTCTTTCAAAGAGGACATATTTATGTTTTCTTCATTCATCCTGGCTCCCCTGGTCCTCCATGGTGTCAAACTGAATTTAAGAAGACTTTCATGGCCAGCTAATATGTCCTATTCTTTTTGAGCTAAACAAAGGCTTATGCCTTTGCCTTTCAGAGTGTATCACCTACTTTGAAGAGATGGTTAGTGAAATGTGTCATTCCACTCTGGGGTCCAGGTTTCATGTCCTTGGTAGGCTTCTAATTATAACAATTATAATAGGTGCTTCCTCAAAAGTTTTATCAAAAGTGAAGGTAGCATTTCTATTTTTCTTTCTCCGTGATCTTTTTGACTGGTTTTAGAAAGAAAAAAAGGAACCTTTCTCTATTTTCTTAAAACTGGATTTTTGAAATCGTGGATTTTGATGGAGATCTGG
Source organism: Macaca nemestrina (assembly GCF_043159975.1). Taxonomy (NCBI): domain Eukaryota; kingdom Metazoa; phylum Chordata; class Mammalia; order Primates; family Cercopithecidae; genus Macaca; species Macaca nemestrina. The sequence goes on along the minus strand of NC_092135.1, from coordinate 76,022,073 downwards.
ATAGAGGCAGCTTGGTAGGCTAGGTAGAAAACACATGGAAACATGAGTTAGTAGTAATAAATTCATGACTCTAGGTGGCTTTGTAATCTTAGGGCAAGCTTTGGACCATCATTTACTAATCTGCAAAATTAGAGATTGGATTACATGATCTCTAAGACCTTTTCTAGAAGGAACTCACTGTGATTCTTGGAGGATGAGGAACTGCTTAAGCACAACATGTCTTTGGTGGTAGTTCACTGGTTTACCGTAGAAGACCCTAAACAGTATGCGACTATTGGATTTCTACAGAGAAGCCAAGGAGTGGAGACAAATTTTGGAAATTTCTTACAGGTCAGAATCTGTAAGTCTCAGTTAAAATAACCTCCCTACGGAGTCCAAGATTAATCTTTTGTTCACATATGTAGGTCAGATCAGAAAGTAAGCCCTACAAATGTAACTACACAAACTTAAAACTTACCTTCACCTTTGTAGGTATTGTATGGGGAGAAGAGACTCTGATGGAATATTTGGAGAACCCAAAGAAATATATCCCTGGGACTGCACGTGGTGGCTCACACCTGTAATCCCAGCACTTTGGAGGCCAAGGCAGGCAGATCACCTGTCTTGAGAGAGAAGATCTTATTCAATATATGAAACGGGCAACATCTTCACTTCAGAAATACATTATAAGCCAAAATTTCTAATTTCAAAAATTGCACGTTTAAAGAAGTCATATTTGATCTTTTTTGATCAGCCTGTAGTAAGTTTAACATTTTAAAATAAAGGTTGGTATTTTTTATTGTGTGTGATCTACTGATCAGGAGCCCTTCAGAGTCTGAACTCTCTTTTGTTGGCTTGCTAAGGATGGGGATAGGTCAGGATGGAGGAGGAGAAGGAAGGAAACTAAAATCTGTTGTGGTTCAGTAGTCTCTACATGCACAAAGTATTTTATAAGCCTAACAACTACTATTGATGATGGTTTCCACATACTTATTTCTCTGTAATTTAAATGTAAATATAGAAGACATTAGCTTTAATTTTCATTAAGTTGTGCTTGGTTACATGTTTGCTTTTTATTATAAACAATACTTAAAGCAACTTTTAAAAAAGTAGGGAAAATAAGGTCACATAATTGATCTTACCTTAGGAATATTTTTGGGAAAAAAGAGCAAATTGTTGACCTTGGCTGATATAAAAGAGATAAGGAGAAAAGCAAGTCCAATGTTGTTAAATATTTATGTCATATAACATGTAATCTTCCTGCATTAAGATACTCTGCTAATCCTGAGTAATATGAAGCTAGATTTGCAGGGAAGGATAGCAGGGACACTGAGAGAGGGGGAGAAAAAATCCCAAAACCTTCATCATAAATGTGGAAAGAGCCCCCACCTTTCAGCAAATGCAAGAGACACATGGTGGGGCAGGTTTACAGCAGGACCCGGGTGGAAGGGAACAGTGACTTTGTGTAGTATGAGGCAGCCCCTGAAGCAGCTATGCAGTCCTGCAAGTATTGTATCACCGAAATATGACCCAATGCTTGAAGGAGAAGCTGAGTCCGTACCAAAGGGATAGGTAGTGGACTAGGTCTGGAATCATTATGGGTAATAAGACATGTGTTACCTCATTTACACTTCACAACAATGCCCCTGTGATGTGGGTTTTACCTTCTGTGTTGACACCTACAGAGATCTGGCACCAGAACCAAGACTTGGATCTTCTGCTCCAATTGCTTGTGGCTTTTCACCATTATCATAGGGATAATATTTTAGCAAGTTAAGATATTAGTGGGCTAGGTGCAGTGGCTCATGCCTGTAATCTCAGCACTTTGGGAGGCCAAGGTGCACAGATCGCTTGAGCCCAGGAATTGGAGGCCAGCCTGGTCAACATGGTGAAACCCTATCAATACAGAAAATACAAAAATTAGCTGTCCATGGTGGTATGTGCCTGTAGTCCCAGCAACTCGGGAGGCTGTGGCAGGAGAATTGCTTGAGCCTGGGAGGTCAAGGCTGCAGTGATCTGTGATTATGCCTTTACACTCAGCTAGAGCAACAGAGTGACATCCTGTCTCAAAATAAAATAAAATTAAGAAAAATATTAGCATATGCCTCCTGTGAAGATATCCTAACAGAGTTCTCAGAGTGAGGGGAACATATTGACAAACAGTGATTTCTAGACGGTTCCATTAAATCTGCTAAGTGCCCAGCCTTACTCTTAATGCATCTGGTAAGTCGGGGAGAATGCACTCCTCATGGAGCCCAGTGTCAGTATTGTGTAGGAAGAGTGCCTGTGGGGGCCCAGGGAGGGTTCAGAAAAAGCTGAGCTTGTTATTCTCTCCCTGAAGGAATTATCTGATAGGGGCAGAGACATCTGTAGGGACTCCAAGAGTGTGCTAAGGATGTTGCCAGTCTCAGAGCTCAGTTAAGTGTGCAAATATGTAGAATTAGGTGATGTACCCCCTATCCTAATTGGCATGAGGCCAGAGAGCTCTCTGAGAAAGAACTTGAACTCCATCCACATTTATAATTACAGTTTGTGTTTATACAACCCTGACAGATGAACGTGGTGGCATTGATAAAAGCCATATTGCAGGGGGAAGTAAGAGGCCCTCAGGTTTGGAGCTTGAATACTTTTGACTTACGGGAAGTAGAAGAAAGATGGTATAAGGAGAGTTGAGATGAAAAAGGCAGGTGGGTAGAAATGGAGAAATATTAAGTAGATTTCCATTAAAAAAATTGTAGTTAGAAATAATGTGTTGAATTTGCTTTGAATTTATGTTTACCTTAGAGCAAAATAAGTATCTCTTTGCTGATAGCAATGTTTCCTGTCAAGAAATAAAAGTTGAAAGAAAGTTTGCAAATGAATGCAATAATTAAAATACTTTATTGTGATAGGTGTTATTATTGAATATATATTATTTCTGAGAGGCTTAAGTCCATTTTAGGATGAATTTGCATGAAGGGACTTTTGGGTGTGGTAGGGATTTTATACTGTGCCAGTTTAGCTAAGCTGGAACTGCATCTTCCAAATTATTCTCTATATTGTCCTCAGTTAGGGCTAGTCACAAGAGAAATTTGTCTGAGATTCAAAAGGGGTCAGGCAGAAACTGACATTTGGAAGGTCAGTTCAGGGCCCCAGGTACAAATTATACTTGTAACTAATCTGTTGACTCACCTTTGTGTGATAGGACAACAGCTCTTCCAACTCCTGCCGCATATTCTTTTACAGCTTCTTTGAGTCTTGGGCCAGGACTGTGTGGAGCTTCGAGGGGAAAGGGCCTAGGTTTTTCAGGCCACTCATATCATCCAGATTTGAAATGGGGAGAAACAGACAACACAGGTACCAGTTTACCCTCACAGGCTTGTCATTGCTCTCTCTGTTTGGCTTGCAGCTTTCTTTCCAAGTACTTGCTCTGCTGATCTACAACAACCTTAGGCCCACTGCTAGATGCAGAGCCGTTAACAAAGATCCTTTGACCAGACTTGAGTCAGGCTCATCTAAACTGTCTTCTCGACTAGGCCCTGATCTTGGTCTCTGTGTTTGATGCACTTAGTACAGTTTTAGCAAGAATTGTGCTAAACTAGTTTAGCAAAAATCTCCCACCCTTGGTATCTGATAAAATTCCTCACCCCTCAGCTTTTTTATCTAATCCCCTGGCCTGCCTTCAGCAAGTATTCCGTTAAGTCGGTTTGGCCAGAATCGCCTCTTACACCTGGCGTTTCCTCTTAGTGCTTTTTCATCCACTGAGCTTCCACCCTGCTTCTTAGCTATAAACTCCACTTGACCTTGTTGTATTTATAGTTGAGCTCAATCTTTCTCCCTACTGCAAAACTCTCATCGTAGTAGTCTCTTCTTCAGTAACATCCTTCTTCCTGTCTTTAAGCAGTGTCAGAATAATTTTTTTCTGTAACACCAACAACCTCCCATAGTTGTCTTCACTAGTTCTGCTTTGTGGTCTTACTGACTTTCCTCCGATTGTTTAACTGTCCCTTTCTCGACCTTTATCTCCTCAACTTCTCCCCGAATTGTGGAAGGCCTAATTCCTATAATAAATTCCTTATTCACATCAATCATAGTGGTACTGCTTATCTGCTCAAACCCTAACTGATACGGGCACCGTATCTGTGCAACGCCTACTTTGTGAAAGATGAGAACCTCTAAGGAAATTACTCTTTGAGTGCACTTCCATCTAAATTAGGTGTGCCCTGACAGAGCAGAGGAAATAATAATTAACTTTTACAACTCTTTACAGTTGTCAAGTTGTTAAAGTCTGAAAATGTCTCCTACACTTGAATTAAATATCTAGTAGGAAAAGGATTCATATTAATCAGAGAAGAGATTTCTATCATGATGAAATCTGAAAAAGTATTTTTGTTTTGTAGTACCGTTAACAGGAACCAGGAGACTTTAGTGACCAGGAAATGTTATGGTGATAACATACCAACAAAAATATATTTAAAAATATGTAGACCATTGGATGATTACATAGGAACATTGATCACTTTTAGCATAGGCAATTTTAATTTATATCTTCATAAGGATCTAAAAGGACAAAGTGTTGTTTCATTTAATTGAAGTGAAAATGTGAGATTAGTTAACTTGGCAATTATTTGTGTGTTACAGAAGGTACAGAGAGACTCTTCAGAAAGGAGTGGAACATTGTTAGATCCTGTATTCTTCAAATTTTTTTTAGACTACTGAGTGAAGTACTTACCAGGTGTAAACCTCTAGTCAGTAGGTCTTGTGGGAAACAACATACCATTTATTTTTCTTTTTTCTTTTTTTTTGAGACGGAGTCTCGCTCTGTCGCCCAGGCTGGAGTGCAGTGGCGCCATCTCGGCGCACTGCAAGCTCCGCCTCCCGGGTTCACGCCATTCTCCTGCCTCAGCCTCCGGAGTAGCTGGGACTACAGGCGCCCGCCACCGCGCTCGGCTAATTTTTTTGTGTTTTTAGTAGAGACGGGGTTTCACCGTGTTCGCCAGGATGGTCTCGATCTCCTGACCTCCTGATCCGCCCGTCTCGGCCTCCCAAAGTGTTGGGATTACAGGCGTGAGCCACTGCACCCGGCCACCATTTATTTTTCAAGAAGAATAATTTTTTGAATTGAACTCTTGTGTCCTACAAGATGTTGTGTATAATACAGCATAATTTTGAGCATTTACGTTTTGCTTATTCTTCTTCCTCATCACATTCTTTTAAAATATTAACATAGATTAGAATTTAGAATCAAATTTTCGTCTTTGCATTTTTCACTTGGTGATCATTATGATTGAGTTTGAAATCACAATTTCATGCATTTCCTCAGCTTGAATTCCTCATTCCCCACAAAGTGGGGCTTCATGTAAACACATAATACTGTGAGAGAAAGGCAAGTCAGAGTGGGGCACCATCATGTGAGGCAGGGGTTGCATGAAAGGCAGAGGTGGGGGATTTCAGTGCAGAAAAGGACAGTATTTCCTAATCTATAAAATGGGAGGGGTTGGGCCAAATCTCTCATTTTCAAATATATTTTATTTGCAGAACCATTTGTTTAAATGCAGCCCTCCAAAAAACAAACAAAAAACAAAACAAAACAAAACAAAAAAACTCAGTGTGTAAAACAGAACCACTCTGATTGAGGAGGAGTGGGACACCTTCCCTACTCCTCCACATCCTTCCTCCCTACTCCTAAGTATAAAACTACTTTCAAATAAAGTGTACAGAGGTTAGAAAATGTTTGAAAATGTAGTTTCCATACTCTCATTTTATTTTATTTTTGGTTTTTAAAATTTGTATAAATTTTGTTACATGCATAGATTACTTAGTGGTGAAGTCAGGATTTTGGGGTATCCATCACCCAAGTAACGTACACTGTACCCATCAAGTAATCTCTCATCATCCACCTTCTTTTCTCCCTCTCCCTTCCAAGTCTCCGTTGTCTATCATTTCACAGTCTATGCCCATGTGAAAGTGTTATTTAGCTCCTACTTTTAAGTGACAGCATGAGGTATTTGTCTTTCTGTGTCTTACTTGTTTCATTAAAGTTAATTGCCTCCAGTTTTATCCATGTTGCTGAACGAGATATGATTTTTTATGGCTGAATAATATTCAATTGTGTATATATATGACCTTTTCTTTTCTTTTCTTTTCTTTTCTTTTCCTTCCTTCCTTCCCTCCCTCCCTCCCTCCCTCCTTCCTTCCTTCCTTCCTTCCTTCCTTCCTTCCTTCCTTCCTTCCTTCCTTCCTTCCTTCCTTCCTTCCTTCCTTCCTTCCTTCCTCTCTCTCTCTCTCTCTCTCTCTCTCTCTCTTTCTTTCTTTCTTTCTTTCTTTCTTTCTTTCTTTCTTTCTTTCTTTCTTTCTTTTTTGAGCTGGAGTCTTGCTCTAGTCACCCAGGCTGGAGTGCAATGGTGTGCTCTTGGCTCACTGCAACCTCTGCCTCCTGGATTCAAGCAATTCTCCTGCCTCAGCCTCCCGAGTAGCTGGGATTACAGGCACCTGCCACCACACCCGGCTAATTTTTGTATTTTTAGTAGAGACTGGGTTTCACCATGTTGGTCAGGCTGGTCTCTTTGGCCAGGCTGGTCTCAAACTCCTGATCTTGCGATCTGCCCACCTCGGCCTCCCAAAGTGCTGGGATTACAGGTGTGAGCCACAGTGCCGGACTGACATTTTCTTTATCCAGTCATCCTTTGGTGGACATGGAGATTGACCATATCTTTGCTGTTGTGAACAGTGCTGTGATAAACATACAGATGCAGGTTTCTTTTTGTTACAATTATTTCTTTTCCTTTGGGTAGATAGTGGGATTGCTCATTTTAAAGTTGAGAAAACTGAGGCCCAGAAACTTCTCCAAAATCAAACAGTTTAATGTTAGTTCTCAAAACTGGGACTAGAACATGAGTCCTGGTTTCCCCTAAATCTGATTTTCCTACTTTTATGTGGGGTTCTGGCCAGATTCATACACTTTTAATGACTGTCATCTATCCAACCACTTCCTCACGTTTAACTTTCTGTCCTTCTATAAAAACTGCAACAATCATACAAAATAAAAATTTTTACATGGAATCTTTCTGTTTTAATCTTACCAAGAGGTTTATTTTTGGTTTGTTTTCCTTTTTTGGTAAGTATTTGGAATAGTATTATGTGAAAATCATGGCTCTATAAATTACTGTTTGATCATAAAAATAGAGTGGTCATTTTAAACCACGTATGCCCATCTCTGCCATAAATAAGAATGTGGTCTGTTACAGTGGATTATCATTCATTAGCTTATTCAATAAATATTTATTTATTGTGCGTTATGGTATCTGGTCTCTAATGATGGCCCCTGATAAACCATATGCTTCCAGCTGTTCATGCCTTTGTGTAGAACTCTCTCACGCTGAATCTGGGTTGACTTTGATTACTTTAACAATTGAATGTGATAGAAGTGATGTTATATTAGTTCAGATCCTAAGCATTAAGACCTGGAAGCTTACATTTTTGCATTTTTTGGAAGACCTACACCACCATGTAAGAAGGTCGGCAGTCCTGCTGGAGAGACCATGTGGAGAAACCTTATGTAGAGAGAGAGGCCTGAGGCTATTGGAAGAGGGGAAAGGGGAAAGATTGATTCAGCCAGGAGATGGGGAGAGAGAAGTTGAGTGATTCAGTGGTTCCAGAGTCCCAGCTGAGCCCAGACAGAGTGATCCATTCAGTCCAGTCAAGTCTCCGGGTGACTTCAGCCCAAAGATTGTTTTTATTAAGTTACAGTCTTTTAAAAACCTAGGATAGTGGCACAATTGTCTCCCAAAATCTGCTTGATTTTTGTTCTTTTTGTCTATCATACTTTGTGCTTGTCAGGCTTTCGTGGAGTCACATTCTTTTTACTGAGCCATTTATTTGCCCCAGTACTGAGTTTTAATTGGCTTTTGTTGCAAGACTATTTTTAATTTCATCTGAAATTGAGATGAGAAATAGTTGCAACTTTCAGGTCGGAAACTTCTGGGATTTCTGGATTCTCTATTTTCCCTTGAATCCCTGCTTATAAATAGGCCAGTTCTTTTTCTGAGTTCACTTCTTGTACAGTCTTGATAAACACAGCTAGTAATGACCAAATACACTAGTAACATTTTGTTCTTCACTTTCTTCACCTGAAGCTGTATATTCTTTAGGTTTATTTTATTTTTTTATTTCTACTTTTATTTTAGATGCATGGGGTACATGTGTAGATTTGTTACATGGGAATATTGTTTGATGCTGAGGTTTGGAGTATGGATACCATCACCCAGATAGTGAGCATAGTATCTGATAGGTAGTTTTTAAAACACCCCCCTCCACAGTGTCTTTTGTTCCCATATTTATGTTCATGTTCATTAGATTTCTTACCTGTTTAAGGTATTGTAGGTGACAGTTTCACCAAATATTTTATACCTGTATAACATGGGTCACCATTTTTCCAGCTCCCGATAATAGTTTCCATGCCACTCTCTGTCATGTATTGAATATAGGGCCATATATTTTGGTGATAGCAGCACCTCACTTTTAGGTCCCAATTTCTGTATGTCAACTTGCTATAGTAACAAATTCTCAGGGACTTGCAACAACAAAGCATTTATTAATATTTCTCATTCACATGGCATAGAGACTGTGGTTGGATGTGGTTTTGCTCCAAGTGTCTTCTCATTCTAGAACCCAGGTTAAAGAAGTACTTATATGGACATTCCCATTCATGTGGCAGAAGGAAAGTCCAAGAGCCACAGAAGAAGCTCCTCATGTTTCATGAAGCTTCTGCTTAGATGTAGCATACATAATGGGTGCTCACCTTCCACTGATCAAAACTTAAGTAGTCAAGGCCAATGCCAATTAAATGAGAAGGTATACTTTCCCTGAAGGAGGAATGCAAGTCGCAAGACAATAGTTTGTCACTCTTTTAGAGGGAAGAGGGTAGTGAATAATTGCAAAAAAAAAAAAAAAAAAAAAAAAAGCTATCTACCATAAACATGCACATGCATTTCTTTTTGCTTGTATTTTTGCTTCATACAATCTTTCTGTTGAACCCAGTCTCACTGCTCTTTGACTTACCTGTTAACCTGACCAGTTATGCCCTATGTGTCAACTTTGCTTTGTTCTTTTTTCTAGTTTGTATAGTTGCTTGCAGCCTGCCTGCTCCCATGTCAGACTTGCTTGTGTCTGCATTCTGGCTTGCAAAACCGTCAGCATCTCCTACTCTTTGACTACTTCTCCCATTCTGATATGTGAGCAACAAACCAAGACTTTGTAAAATCCAAGTTTAGATTGACTATGGGCTAGTGATCAAATTATTGTGCAATTTTACTTGAAGCATAAAGAAATTAGATAACAGATTATTTGATAGCTAGGACTAGAAGGTTCTATTCCACAATTATATCCAAGAACCTCTCTGAGCTACTCAAGGAGATAATTTGTCATTGACGTTAAATTCTGATTTAGAAAAGAAAGTTATTTCTCTTGTAATTCTGGTTAGAATAAACGTGGTCTTTTTACCTTGGAGTGTTAATTTTACTTGAAGATAAAAGCCCTTTTTGGATTTTTATACTTTTGAGGTTTCATTTATTCTGACATAGAGGGATAGCTATAATACACTATTGAGTAAAGAAAGCAAATTTCTGATGGATCTTATAGAATGGCTCACTTTTGTGTATAGTTTTTTTCTTTTTTTTTTTTTTGCATTTAAAATGGGAAGGCATTTTATTGAGATGTCTTGGAGATGAGTGTACAAATGGGTACAACAGTAGCCATCACTAAGACAAATGTCCATTTTGACTTTGACTTTGACTTTCCCCTCAAAGCCTCTTTAATTAAGATGAAAAAAACAAAAAAACAAAAAAAAAAAAACAAGGTTCAGCAGATGTCATTGGGTGCAAGTCTGAAGAGACATTAGTTAAGTACAGGAGACAGCAGAAATAAAACAAAATGAATCAATTAAAAAACCTGGACATAACAGCTGAAGTTGTTACTTCATTTGGAGGTTTAATATGCTGGGAAACTCAGAAAAATTAAACACGTCTTGGAGTCTTAACTTCCTATATCTTAATTTGCCATACTTCACATGGTGATCAATGGAACTACTGATATTTTCATTTTTTTAATTCCTCTAATTATTTTATTTTATTTTATTTTTTAATTAATTAATTAATTTATTTATTATTATTATACTTTAAGTTCTAGGGTACATGTGCATAACGTGCAGGTTTGTTACATATGTATACTTGTGCCATGTTGGTGTGCTGCACCCATCAACTCGTCAGCACCCATCAACTCGTCATTTACATCAGGTATAACTCCCATTGCAATCCCTCCCCCCTCCCCCCTCCCCATGATAGGCCCCGGTGTGTGATGTTCCCCTTCCTGAGTCCAAGTGATCTCACTGTTCAGTTCCCACCTATGAGTGAGAACATGCGGTGTTTGGTTTTGTGTTCTTGTGATAGTTTGCTAAGAATGATGGTTTCCAGCTGCATCCATGTCCCTACAAAGGACACAAACTCATCCTTTTTTATGGCTGCATAGTATTCCATGGTGTATATGTGCCACATTTTCTTAATCCAGTCTGTCACTGATGGACATTTGGGTTGATTCCAAGTCTTTGCTATTGTGAATAGTGCCGCAATAAACACACGTGTCTGACAAAGGGCTAATATCCAGAACCTACAAAGAACTCAAACAAATTTACAAGAAAAAAACAAACAACCCCATCAAAAAGTGGGCAAAGGATATGAACAGACATTTCTCAAAAGAAGACATTCATACAGCCAACAGACACATGAAAAAATGCTCATCATCACTGGCCATCAGAGAAATGCAAATCAAAACCACAATGAGATACCATCTCACACCAGTTAGAATGGCGATCATTAAAAAGTCAGGAAACAACAGGTGCTGGAGAGGATGTGGAGAAATAGGAACACTTTTACACTGTTGGTGGGACTGGAAACTAGTTCAACCATTATGGAAAACAGTATGGCGATTCCTCAAGGATCTAGAACTAGATGTACCATATGACCCAGCCATCCCATTACTGGGTATATACCCAAAGGATTATAAATCATGCTGCTATAAAGACAACATGCACACGTATGTTTATTGCGGCAGTATTCACTATAGTTTTTTTCTATACATACAAGAATATGTATGTTTGTGTATATGTGAAGGTATCTATATGGCTATTGGCTATTGATACATACACACTGATAAGTATGTGTTTCTTGGGAATGGAGATGGAAGACTTATTTTTTCTTTATGTAATCTTATGTTTAAATTTTTACAAGCATATATTATCTTTTTCATAAAAGGAGGAAAACTGAAAGTATAGCTCAAAGTCACTGAAAAATTTTGTCAAATGCAAAAGCAAAATCTGCGAAACTTTTTTCTGTCACTAAATTTCATATTATTCTATGAAAATCCAGAAAGAGGAACATTTTCCTGCATAGCAAGTTATTAGGAAACTTATTTTGTATGAATTTTGGGAATGTGGTGTTATTAGTTGTACAGCCAGTCAAAGGTATGATGAACTACTGTAGCAGGAAAAGGTGATTCACACACTTTCTGGTAGGGCTCTTTGGATCTATATGCCTGCCCTGGACATGTGCTTTATTGGCCAGTCTGTGGAAACAAGCATAGCCAGTTCTTTGGAAAAACAAGTGTGTCATTTTTCTGAGCAGTACTTAAAAAAGTTTTTGTTTTTATTTTTTGGCTTCTCAAGTTGGTTCAATTTCCTACCACTTTTGTGCTCCTTCAAATGTTTAGTTCTACTGGCCGGGCGAGGTGGCTCACGCCTGTGATCCCAGCACTTTGAGAGGCCGAGGTGGGTGGATTACCTGAGGTCAGGAGTCCGAGACCAGCCTGACCAACAAGGTGAAACCCCGTCTCTACTAAAAATACAAAAATTAGCCAGGCGTGGTAGCAGATGCCTGTAATCCCAGCTACTTGGGGGGCTGAGTTAGGAGAATTGCTTGAACCCAGGAGGCAGAGGTTGCAGTGAGCTGAGATTGCGCCACTGCACTCCAGCCTGGGTGACAGAGCAAGACTCCATCTCAAAAAAAAAAAAAAAAAAAAAAAAAATTTAGTTCTACTGAGTTCTGTTTTTCTGTACAGTGATTTTTCAATTACCCCTAACTAGCAGAAAGTATGTGAGAAATAAAAATAAGATTCTAAGCCCCACAACTGACTGAACAGACCATCTCTTGGCCAAGGTGATCAGAGTAACCTTGAAAACCAAGTTCTCAGCCAGGATTGTGTGAGAGGTCAGATATGGCTTGTTACACTGTCTCCCTGGCTAACTCTTCCTTAAGAGTTCAACAGAAACTAGCCCTTTCACTGACAACAACCAGCCAGTTGATGCTGCCCCACCGACCACAGAGTGGTTCTGGCCAGTTCACCCAGAATGCACAGTGAGGGTTTTTGTATCCTCTGCTTTACATTTGATGTCAGAGAGCAAAAACATCACCCTTGGATCATGCTAATGCTGCTGTTTTTTTGTACGTGGGCCCCATGAAGGAATATAAAGCTGAACTGTGCATGCACATTGTTTCTTCTTTCATAAATATTCATGACTCCTCCTATAGCTGATTGAATATGTATGTTTGGCCACCCTGCTAAGCATAAATTCCTGTTCCCTTTGCCCTTCCCTCAAAGTGTCTGTTTCCAGCTTCTGACTAGAGATTATGCTTCCCAATGTGTCAGAATGGCCACCCTGCAGGCTGTAACACTTACGAGGGTTGAAATTTGTGAACTCTGTCGTTTTTTAGTTGACATATGGTTTTAAACAAGGTTTTACATTAAAAAATGGTATACGTATTTTAAAATTGTATTTCAGGTATATGGACTGGTGGCTAAATTAATGATAACAACAATAATAATAGAATGGCTAACATTTATTGAGAGTTTACTATGTGACCAAAACTGTTCTGTTTCTTTTATTTTCAATCGTGCTCCTTTTGTATAGATACTATTCTAAGTGCTGTACTCATATTAACTCATTTAATACAATTCTATTAATAATTCACATTTTGCAGATGTAGAAACTGAGGCATCTTGCTCCACCATTGCTTGGTACTAGTAAGAATATGCAAAAAGGGAAATTGAGATCAACTTAAAATAATTAAAGGTGGTAACAGAGATGACATTGTGCCTGAAGCCCCGCACAGTGGCCTTCACTATGACTATGTGACAGATAGCACCGCTCCCACTTCAACTGGAAATCTAAATTACAAAAGTCAACCTACGAAGTACTGGGTAGTCTCTGATACATATTTAAAGTATGAGTTATATTGCAGAAATGCAAATGATTTCAATCTTGGTGTTCTTTTGTGAGGAAACCTTTGACAGTAAGTGTGGAAATGATAATTTTTAATAATTTTTAAAAAAATTACTTGTACAAATGTTGAAAGAAAATCGCCAGAATTGTTTGCAACTGAAGAAAGAAAAGACTGAGCTAAAAGCAATACAGTGAAGTCACTACCACAAACAAACAAAGTGCTTAAAACTCCCTCCAAGGTCAGTGTCAGAATATCCTTGGAGGGTTAAGCTCATTTAGTAGGGGAAAATTTGGTGAGGCCCGGTTTGAAGAGATGGGTGAAAGAATGCAGGCAAAGGCACCCAAGCAGAGAAAGATGCCATTTTGGTCATTGTTAACAAATGACACTTTCTACTGTGCTCAAAAGGATATTTGATGAGAGACTGAAATTAACCAAATTCTTTACCTTATTATTATAGTATAGCATGAATTGAATAATTTGCTCAATTTTTTTCTCTGTATTTTCTTTTACTCTTATAAACTGGTTAGACATTTACATTGGTTTATTTCTTGGTGATAAGATAGCATGTAGAAAAGTTTTCCTATAAATACAAGAATCTCATTAAAAAGCAGGTTATGTGCCAAAAAATGTGTATGTATACACAAGTGAGAAAATCTTTCAGAGGCTAAACTTCAGGAGGAATATCTAGCATCAGGTTCTGTCTTGATTGGTTCTTCAGTGCACAAGGGTACATTCATTAGCTGTTTTTATAACATGTAGCTGTGATGTAATTAGAGTTTCCAGAATGATAACTAATTATGTTAGTACTATTCCACATTACATTGCATATTAGTAAGATTAATTTGACAACAGATTCATAGTTCCTCAAAGTTCAAACTATCTTTGATTTTGATGTATTTATTTTGGAAAGATAAATTCTGACATTAAAACATTGCAAATGTTTTATGAATAACTTGTACAGTATATTTTTAAAAAAATGCTTATTTGAAACTAGAGCTGGTTGGCCTTGCTGTAGTCTGTGATTTATCATGATCACTCAAAAAATAAAATAAATAATTGAGGCCTGCCATGTTTTTTTTTAATATATTAGTTGCTGTGGAAGTTACTCTTGGGAGTAATATTTCATCTTTCAATCAAGCCATAAATAACTGATGAGACTAATGGAGACTGTCTTTTAAATAAGGCATTTATATTCTATTTTTATAAAATTTTTCCTATAAGACATGCAAAACAGTGCTGGAATGATTAATTATTTTTGATTTAGTGAATGAAGGCATGGCAATTAAAAAGAAAGGCATCATTGCTTAATATTTATTTCTACCCTTCTTCTTCTATATAATCTCCCTGAATTAAAACCTAAATTAAAATCTGTTGTTGGACACATAGACCAATGTAACAGAATAGAGAACTCAGAAATAAGACTGCACACCTACAATCATCTGATCTTTGACAAATCTGACACAAAAAAGCACCGGGGAAAGGATTCCCTATTTAATAAATGATGCTGGGGAGAACTGGCTGGCCATATGCAGAAAATTGAAACTGGACCCCTTCCTTACATTTTATACAAAAATTAACCCAAGATGTTTTAAAAACTTAAACGTAAAACCCAAAACCATAAAAACCCTACAAGAAAATCTAAGCAATACCATTCAGGACATAGGCACTGTGGCAAAGATTTCATGACAAAAACTCCAAAAGCAATTGCAACAAAAGCAAAAATTGACAAATGGGATCTAGTTAAACTAAAGAGCTTCTGTGCAACAAAAGAAACTATCACCAGAGTGAACAGACAGCCTACAGAATGGAGGAAAATTTTTGCAATCTATCCATCTGACAAAGGTCTAATATCCAGAGTCTACAAGGAACTTAAAGAAATTTACAAGAAAAAAAACAAACAGGCCCATTAAAAAATGGGCAAAGGACATGAACAGACACTTCTCAAAAGAAGACATTCATGTGCCCAACAAACATATGAAAAATGCTAAACGTCACTGATCATTAGAGAAATGCAAATGAAAACCATAATGAGGTGCCATCTCAGGCCAGTCAGAATGGCAATTATTAAAAAGCCAAGAAACAACAGACACTAGTAAGTTTGTGGAGAAAAAGGCATGCTTTTACACTGTTGGTAGGAATGTAAATTAGTTCAACCATTGTGGAAGACAGTGTGACAATTCCTCAAAGATCTAGAACCAGAAATAACATTTGACCCAGTAATTCCATTACTGGGTATATACTTAAAGGAATATAAATCATTCTGTTACAAAGATACATGCACGTGTATGTTCATTGCAGCACTATTCACAGTAGCAAAGAAATGGAATCAACCCAAATGCCTGTCAATGATAGACTGGATAAAGAAAATTTGATAGATACGCACCATGAAATACTGTGCAGCCATAAAAAGGAACAAGATCATGTCCTTTGCAGGGACACTGATGGAGCTGGAGGCCATTATCCTCAGCAAACTAACACAGGAACAGAAAACCAAACACCACATGTTCTCACTTATAAGTGGGAGCTGAACAATCAGAACACATGGACATGGGGAGATGGGAAACAACATACACTAGGGCCCATCGGGGGGACGAGGGGAGGGCGAGCAGCAGGAAAAATAGCTAATGCATGCTGGGCTTAATGTCTAGGTGATGTGTTGATCTGTACAGCAGACCACCATGGCACGCCTTTACCTAGGTAACAAACCTGCACACCCTTGCACACCCTGCACATGTACCCCAGAACTTAAAATAAAAGTTGAAGGAAAAAAGAATCTGTTGTTGAATTTTTCCCTCCAGCTTTTTCCTCCTTTTGTTCTATTAGTAGTAGGTCTATACTCTCAATATTAATACTATTGTTATGGATTAGTTATGGATTCTATTGAATATAAATAATATAATATTGTATTTAAGGATATGTCTGATTTTTAGAAAATAGATTTTCTTGTCTGTCAGACATCATCAACAATATCTTGTATTGTCAGTTGTTCTTTAAGGTAGACGTTCTACCTCCCTAGCTAGACTGTACATGTTCCTTGAGGAAAGAAATGACTCTTAGACTATTTTGTATTGTCAATGTCTTAACAGTGTTGATTGTTTAAGATATTTTAGCAAAGTTACCTTTATGAAGACTCAAGGAATGTTTTAAATATTGAATTTATCCATATTCTACTGAGTTTGAGTCTCCAAATATATAGAAAATATTTTCAATAATGAAAAACCAACCAATGTTTTATCAACAAATTATTCTTCCGCAAGATACTTTGATTATGGCTGATTTTTCTGGTGAAAAATACTCTATTGATTTTAAGATGAAGAAAATATGTAAAACATTTATGGCGTGATATTGAAGCTCATTTTTTTCTGTAACTTTACGGTACATTATCGTTTACCAAGATATCTTTGAAATTTTAAAAACTTACCTTCTAGATACTTATTAATCTTTAATACAACTATGAATGTAGGTGGACTTCTGGCTTAGAGTGCTTTCAATTTCTAAATTGATAAAAGAAGAGACAAAAGAGTAGTAAGATGTGTTTTAATGCAAAGTATTTTTAAAATGGAGAATTAAATGCATCGTGTTGGGTTGAATAAACACCAGATGTTCAATGGTATATAGCAGGTAGATGACCAAAATGTATGGAAGCAGGACACATAGGACACAGCACAGCTTTTTACTGGGGAAGCAGGAACCATAGGATGTGTGACATTTGAAATAGGTGTTAATGGAAAAGAGAAGTTTGAGAAGCAGGGAAGGCGAAAAGAGCATTTCAAGTAGAAGCCCAGAAGAGAGAAGGGGAGAATGCTTGGAGAGTTATGGCAGGAGGTGAGAAGAGAGATGGAAAATAAAGGTGCGCTGAGGAAAGCTCTTGCATTCGTTTCTTAGGGCTGCTGTAACACATTACCACAAACATGGTGACTTAAAACAACACAAATTTATTCTCTGACAGTTCTGGAGACCAGAACTCCAAAATCAAGGCATTGAGAAGATTGATTTTTTTTTTTTTTTTTTCCGAGAGAATCTGTTTCATGCCTCTCTCCCAGAATGAGGTGGCTGCCAGTAATCCTGGATATTCCTTGGCTTGTAGACCCATCACTCCATGTGTACCTCAGTCTTCATACCACCTCCTCCTCTGTGTGTCTCTGTGTCTTCTTTTTTGTGCATCTATTATAAGGAAAGTGTCACTGGATTTAGAACCTACCCTAAATTCAGGATGATCTTATCTTGAGATCCTTAACCTAATTATATCTGCAAAGACCCTCTTCCCAGCAAGGTGACATTCACAGATTCTGGTGGACATAGCTTTTGTGGAGCTGCAGTTTGACCCATTACATGCCTTTTGACAAGGACTTAATGTGCCATTTTTACATTTGTTATGTGGAAGGTGATACTGGTTGGTAGAGAATGGACAGATAGTGAAGGCTTGAATTAAGGAAAGCAGGCTTGGAGAAGACAGCTGGATTTAAACAGAAATTTCTGCAGTAAAATATACAGGATTCTGTTATTTCATGTGGGCGGGAGTGAGAGTGGTCTTGGAGATGAGAAATTTGAGGTGCCTGTGAAACATTTAGGAACAAATATTTTGTAGTTGTTAGAAATGGGGCTTTGCTGTGATCATGTCACTGCACTTATCTGGGCAGTGGAGTGAGACTCTGTCTCAAAAAAAAAAATTAAAAAAAAAAAAAAAGGAAATAGGATAGGCCTCTGAGGTTCAGGAGAGAGTTTGTGTGGTGAATTGTTAGATGAGTGGCTCCCAGTGAACCATACCTGTGAGTATTCATGTCCTTGTCCCTCTCTCAACTGATGTTGTGCTTGGCTATATAATTGGCTTTGACCAATGGGACATTAACAACTGTTATATAAGCTTGATAGGCTCTTGCATATTGGGCTTACCCTCTTGCAACACTCCCTCTTGAAACCCAGATGCCATATTGTAAGGAAGGGCAGGTTATCCTACTGGAGACAGAAGCCATGTAAAGAAAACCTGAAAAATGAGACACAATGTAGAAAGAGGCCTCCTGGAGAAAAACTGAGCAGCCTCAGCCACAAGTCGGCACTGAGGCCCTAGATATGTATGAGAGGCCTTCCTGGACCTCCCAGCACATCCCAGCTGCCGGTTGAATGCAGCCACATGAGTGACTTCAGCCAATACCAAGTGAAAGAGAAGAACCGCTAGTTAACCTACAGAATTGTGAGAAGTAGGAAAATTGTTATTTTAAGTAACTACGTTTTCAGCCTCCCTTTACATATTTGATGATGCTCACTGGTCACACAGTAAAAGTCAGTCATGTCTGTTTTAGGAGATGAATAATTAGGAGGCAAACTTAGGAGATAGAAGTTCATTGGGCTTTAGGAAGTTGATACCAAGTTGTGAGATGTTGGTAAGGGTGGGATGGAGCTATGAGTAGATCAGAGGTTGGCCTGGCAGGTGACTTTGGAGCAGTTATGTGTCTGCTCTAGATTTCAATGTAACCATGAGCAAAATGTGGAAAGCATAGTACTAGATGAACTGTAAGTTTCCATCCAGTACTAAAATGTAATAGGTCCCCTTTGGAATAACAAAAGTTATCTTGCCTGCCACCCAATGTTTCGTACATTGAAAGTACTCAACAAATGCTAATTGGCCATGATAAAGAAATAAATACTTAGATAAAAAAGGAACCCCTTATTCTTGAAAAATACAAATAGGAAGACTCCTTCATCTTCTTTAATGAGAGGCTACTTGGACAATATTTACAGCTTGGTAGAGATGGGATAGGGTAGATGGAGAAGGAGCCTGCAGAGCCTCTTCCTTGCTCTGAGTGATCTGTCTTCACAGTATCATACCTTTTCATGTGTGATAGTGCCCCGGGGGATCCTATGGACTGCACGGTATCTTCACAATATCATATCTTTTCAGGTATGATAGTTTGTGCCTGAGGGGCTTTATAGACTGCAAATGTTGTCATAGAGTGTGTTATAGATAGTTTTGATGGAATTAGCAGATAAGCAGAAGAGGTCAGAATTACACAGAAAATTATTTGGAGCTGTATTTCCTAAAGAGAAATATATTTTTATTTCTTTTACCAAAGGAACCCCTTCAAGGTTCCATATTGGACCATTCTTTCCTAGTGGGACCTCTTCCATTATTTCCTAAGGGGACCTCTTCAAGTTTCCATATAAGGCCAAGAATCATCCTTTCACCCCTCCAGAATTTATATAGATCCTCCTTTGTCCCCTCCTACTCTTTGCCCAGTGAGGATGAGGTATCAACAGGCTTCAATACCTTCTAGCTTATATCTGGTCAGTGATGGAAGGGAGGGAAAAGAATAAGTTCCAACTATTATTAATATTTGTTCCTAATATCCCTCTTTTGAGGTTAGCTTGAGCTGTTGATGCCTTTTTTTTTTTGAGACAGAATCTCACTCTGTTGCCCAGGCTGGAGTACAGTGGTGCGATCTCAGCTCACTGCAACCTCTGCCTCCCAGGTTCAAGCGATTCTCCTGTTTCAGCTTCCTGAGTAGCTGGGATTACAGGTGCATGCTACCATTCCAGGTTAATTTTTGTATTTTTAGTAGAGACAGGGTTTTGCCATGTTGGGCAGGCTGGTCTCGAACTCTTGACCCCAAGTGATCCGCCTGCCTCGGCCTCCCAAAATGCTGAGATGACAGGCATGAGCCACCGTACCTGACCTGTTGATGCCCTTTGATGGGCTGTCACTGCTCCCCTCAAGGCAGTAGTAACTATCCAATCCTCTTTGCTTCCAAGTCCTAGTAACTTTTTCCTCCTCTTCCCCTCATGTCTAGGGGTGGTAACTTCTCTACTGTTATGAGTACCAGGTTTCTTCACTATTTCTGTGGTTTACCTATATTTCACTTTTGTAATTTGTTCCTTTGTAAATCAGCCTTCTTGGAATTTAATTAGAATGTGCTCTGTTTCCTGTTGGGAGTATGACTAATACACATACTATTCTGCAGATTGAGAGTGAAGATCAATGGCAGTGTGGCCACACCAACACACATCTTGTTATCAGCCCTCCATTGCAGCCCTCTGGACTATCTTCTGTGTGCTGTCTGTCACTTTCTCATTTTCTTCCCCAACCATTAACTCCTTTAGTGACCTCACATACCAAGCTGGGAACATGGCTACAGCCGATTCAAAACCAAGCTCGAAATGTTGAATTCACTTTTTCGGATTTCTCTTCTATTGCTTTCCCCATCCTTCCCAGTATTCTTCTCTACTCTCACTTCTCTTGGTACTGTAGACGGAGATCTTTAGTAAAAAGCACAGGTTTTGTCTTGGTCTTCTTTTGTCCCCAGAGCCTGGAACATGGTAAGTGCCAAACAACTGCTTGTATAATGAATACCTGGAAGATGGAATTAAGGAAGTGTCTTTATTAAACTTTCTGTTTCTAGGAAGCCCAGGGTTGGTCTACTTCTCTCCCTTCCCTGAGAAGCTCATTGCTTCATTTTCATCAGATCTCTACTCAGTGCTTTTCTTGTCTCCATGCACAACGCTGCTGCTGTATTATAACCAGTCTCAGGGTAGTAAATGTGTTTTGTTGTTGTCTTGTAACAGTTTTATTGAAATATAAATTACGTACCATACAGTTCATTCAATTAAATGTACAATTCATTGAATTTCAGTATACTCAGATTGTGCAACTATCAACACAATCAATTTAGAACATTTTATTAACCCCCAACCCCCCCAAAAAAACTCACACACATTAGGAGTCACCTACTTCCTCTCCATCTAGAAAGTAATCTATTTTCTGTCTGTATGGATTTGCCTGTTCTGGACATTTCCTATAAATGAAATTTTATAATATGTGGTCATTTCTGAGTGGCTTCTTTCACTTTGCACGAGGTTTTTAAGCTTCATTCAAGTAGTAGCATGTATCAGTGCTTCATTCCATTTTATGATTGAATAATATTCCACTGTATGGAGATAACACATTTTATTTGTCTGTTCCTCAACTGATGGACATTTGGATTATTTCCACTGCATATTGGTGAGTGTTTAACAATTAGCAGTCCATAAAAAAAAAAAAAAAAAAAAACAAAAACCCTGGCACATAACATTTGCTGATTTCCATGGTGTAAACATTCCCATTGTGACTGATTGCAAGCTCCATGATGTGACTGAACACAGAATTGGAAAGAGATTTTAAACTAGGTGCTTGTGAGTCCTTACAAGCCAGTTTCAACATATCACTAACCATCTTTACTGATAGATCACTCGAGTGACCAGAGGCATGGCTACATGCAGTGAAGTTTCCATACACCGTCACCTTAGAATAATAATAATAACAAAAGTAATACAACAGCTAACATTTACTGAGCACTTTTTATGTGCCAGGCACTATGCTAAACATTTTTTGTTTCCTTTTAAATCTTGATAACCACTCACCTTCTTGGAAGCCAGCTGCTCCAAATTACCAGGATTCTATGCTTGGTTTACTGTCTCCTAGCTGGTCTCCCTGCTGTTTATTAAATACCCCAAACTCTTTAGCACTTGCTTCCTCTACCTGGTAAACTCTTTTTCTGTACTGTTTTACACCCTTTCTCTATGTAATCTACCCCTGCCCCAGGTGCATGAATTTGGTTAAAGTCATGAATTGCTCACATAGGAAACTTTATTTGCTATTTTCGGGGAAATGCAATTCCATTAATATTTACTGAGCACCCACAAGGCGCTGGGCAGTGTTAGTGAGCAAGTCCCAGGAATCCTGGGAACCAACAATCCACAGTCACATCCCAGAAAAATAACCCTGCCTGTCTCTGAGGGTGAACGACACCCTCGATTCCTCGGAGTCCGCGTCTGTGTTCAGATCTCTGCAAAACATCAACACTTCTATCTCGGACTCCCACTGGGTTCCCGCGGGGCCTCCTCGAAACGCTAACGGATTAAGGGGCGGTGAGTAGGGAAGGTTGGGGAGGTAAGGGAGCAAGAAAGCGGGGAAGGAACAAGGTGCGTTTCCCTCTTCTAATCGTGTTCCAATCAGGAGTCGTGTACTCAGGCGCCGATTCTGGCCGTCCAGAGACTCTTCCAGGAACCGCCGGCCGCCTGGGCCGTGGACTTTGGCTGGTCTGGCTTCCGCAGCTCCCTCCTCTTCTCTCCTTCCTCCAGGCTCTGTGCCTCACTCAGGGGCGTGTCCTGCCCTACCTCCCTGTCACAGTGGTCCACTCATCCGGTTACAGCAGCAGTTCCAGCAGCAGCGGCGGCAGCCGGAACAGGAGCAGCGATAGCTACGGTTTCCAGAACAGGAGCCGGGGCAGCGGCGGCAGCTCAGTGCTGGGCACCTGTGCGAGCAGGAGTAGCAGGACCAGGGGGTGGGGTCGGTGCCAGCCACTCTGAGCCAGAGAAGGAAGGGGCACCTCCCAGATTCCACTGCTGGGAATAATCTCCAGGGGAGGTGGCACCGAACTGGGAATACTGGTGGGGGTGAACATGTGCAGGAACAGCTAGAGGCCTCGGGGCGGGAAAACATTTGGTCTACGTGTGGACAGGCAAGGAAAGCTGTCTGGGACCATGGCAGCCTCCCGCCTGGACTTTGGGGAGGTGGAAACTTTCCTGGACAGGCACCCAGAGTTGTTTGAAGATTACTTGATGCGGAAGGGGAAGCAGGAGATGGTTGAAAAGTGGCTGCAGAGGCATAGTCAGGGTCAGGGGGCTTTAGGTCCAAGGCCCTCTTTGGCTGGTACCAGCAGCTTGGCTCACAGCACCTGCAAAGGTGGCAGCAGCATTGGTGGTGGCATTGGACCAAATGGCTCTGCCCATAGCCAGCCTCTTCCCGGTGGCGGGGACTGTGGTGGGGTTCCCTTGAGTCCCAGCTGGGCCAGTGGCAGCAGGGGCGATGGGAACCTGCAGCGGAGAGCTTCTCAGAAAGAGCTAAGGAAGAGTTTTGCCCGCTCCAAGGCCATCCACGTGAACAGGACTTACGATGAACAGGCGACCTCCCGGGCTCAGGAACCCCTGAGCAGTGTACGACGGAGGGCACTTCTCCGGAAGGCCAGCTCCCTGCCCCCCACCACAGCCCATATTCTCAGTGCGCTGCTGGAATCGAGAGTGAATCTGCCTCAGTATCCTCCTACAGCCATCGACTACAAGTGCCACCTGAAAAAGCATAATGAGCGTCAGTTCTTTCTGGAATTGGTCAAAGATATCTCCAATGACCTCGACCTCACCAGCCTGAGCTACAAGATTCTCATCTTTGTCTGCCTTATGGTGGACGCTGACCGATGCTCTCTTTTCCTGGTGGAAAGGGCAGCTGCTGGCAAGAAGAGCTTGGTCTCCAAATTCTTTGATGTGCATGCAGGAACCCCTCTGCTGCCTTGCAGCAGCACAGAGAACTCAAATGAGGTGCAGGTCCCCTGGGGCAAAGGCATCATTGGCTATGTCGGGGAGCATGGAGAAACGGTCAACATTCCTGATGCCTACCAGGTAGGACTTTGCATTGTCCCCTTCTCCCAGAACCCCATTGGCTTGGGAGATAAGCTTTCGGTTATCATCTGGCATCCAGGAACACATTAATTTAGGCTCTTAACAATACAAATCTTGCTATTTAAATTCCTGAGTTTAAAGTAGTTAGAATGTTCCTACAGCATCTTTGATGTGTTGGTCCTTTCTTTTTTTTTTTTTTTTTTTTTTTGAGACAGAGTCTTGCTCTGTCGCCCAGGCTGGAGCGCAGTGGCCGGATGTCGGCTCACTGCAAGCTCCGCCTCCCGGGTTTACGCCATTCTCCTGCCTCAGCCTCCCGAGTAGCTGGGACTACAGGCGCCCACCACCTCGCCAGGCTAGTTTTTTGTATTTTTTAGTAGAGACGGGGTTTCACTGTGTTAGCCAGGATGGTCTCGATCTCCTGACCTCGTGATCCACCCGTCTCGGCCTCCCAAAGTGCTGGGATTACAGGCTTGAGCCACCGCGCCCGGTCCTTTCTTAACACCCAATGGCTTGTGGGAAATTCATATATCACCCAATAACACCACGTGTTTCTCTGTCAAGACACTTTGTCTTTAACACTTTGACACTTTGGCTGATCTGGCATCCACAGCTCCCTCCTCCTCTCTTTAAGATATCAATGTGTGGTTTTAGTATGCGTTTGTGAGTTGCTAGAAAAAGATATGTGCTCCAGAATTCCAGTGTTAAGATGGGCATTTTGGTGTCTTTGATGTCTTTTGGAGACCATAATGCATTTTCATTCTCTAATTCAGTATTGGAAAGGCAACAAAGTGCTTAACTACTTCCCTGTTCCCTTCTTTAGATTAGAGTTGCACAGGTTGTAAGGTAGGGAAAAGAGGAAGAGAAGAGGAATGTCAGGGGGAAAATGGTCCTGTGACCCATTTGTGCCTTCTTAGTATCTATTTTAACTGTTTCTGTTGTTGAGATTAGGAAGATTGGACAGATAGAGGGGCTAGTTATCTTTAGGCTTGAATGTAGCATTTTCTGTAGTCAGCTTTGATAGGACTGAGCAAGTAGGTTTTTAATTTACGAAACAAACAAAAAATATTGATAATTGTTTAGCAACTCCAAAGCCATCAGCAGGGTAAACATGTTAGTTTCAAGTGGAAAAGGAAACCCAACATGCTCTCATCTGGGTTTTCTGAGCCTTTCATTTTCACAGCGTTTTGAACTTGATATTAGATGCTGGATCTGAAAACCAGTCCGTTCTAATTTCTTCAGTATTTATTCACTGAATGTGATGAAACTGGATGTTATTTTCTATGAGACTTCTTCAGGGTTCATAAGAATTAAAAGTTCTCATCCTTGGTTAGGAAAGTTTTATAGTCATCTAGTAAGTACTTCTTCCAGTGGTCTCAGGGAGCTACATGTTTCTCTGGAGTTTAGTTGCTGTTGCTGAGAATAGCAAAAAGAGTGGGAAGGACACTAAAGGTAAAATTTTATCTATTTCATCTGAAAATTGACAATTTTACATAGAAAATTGACTAACTTGTACTAAAGCCAAGTTTCATATTTTTGTGGGATGTCTGCCAACCTAACACTTTAATATTAAAGGATGTTTGTCAAAATACCATTTTTGTTAACCTTTTATTGTAGACTAAGTGCATTATTCATTTTATCTTTCTTGAAAACTTTAAAAGGTGTAGGTGAAGCAACAATGAATGGTTTTCAACAAGTGTTTATTTCTCTACAATCCTAGAAAGCTATGAGAAGAAATACAAGCATTTAATAATTCATATGTTGAAGATTCTGTAAACATTTTGTCACAAATTATATTTCTAGAGAAATAAAACAATCACAAATTTTCTTCTTTCCAATTTTTTTCCCACATCCTTATTTTATGCTTGGGCTAAAGAAAAATCCCTTCCTAGTTCAATGATACTTACTCTAGCCTGAGGTTGCAGCCTTTTCTCTTTATTGCCCTTACTTTTAAAATTCATCCCCAATTGATTTTCTCCCATTTCTGTAGCTTTTGTTTCTTAATGTCCTCATTCAGGCCCTAACTTTTATTTCATACTGTCCTTTCTTTAAGAGCATAATTCTCAAGTCTCTTCAACAGTTAACTTGTCTTGCTGCTGTCTGGAATTGTGGCTGTAGGTGTCATCACAGGCAGGCGAAAGCAGGTTTTCAGCAGCAGCTACTTCCTGTGGGCTTTACCCTTACTCTGCCGAGTGTCTTAATATTTTTGGAAGCTGACATTGGGAAAGAGGAGTTTGTTTTGTTTTGTTTTGTTTTTTCTTTTCCCCCCAGAATAGTAATGATGGCTGCAAAAAGGGATGTTGG
The DNA here is from genome assembly GCF_043159975.1 of Macaca nemestrina. Classification (NCBI taxonomy): domain Eukaryota; kingdom Metazoa; phylum Chordata; class Mammalia; order Primates; family Cercopithecidae; genus Macaca; species Macaca nemestrina. Next base: position 75,996,118 of record NC_092135.1, on the reverse strand, counting down.
GAGGCCTGGCGAAAGGCAGGTAGAGGAAAGGTGCTATATGGGTTGGGAATTTACCCTTGGTTTACCTTGCTTTCATTTCTAACTGGTTAGAAAGTTTCTCTTTTCTTTTTCCATTGGCTTTTTTTATGTATCTCTGTATTTTTAACTTGGTGTAGTTTTCTTCATTTTACTTATGCTACTCTTTGATAAAGCTACTTTTTTTTTCTTTATTATGGTGCACTACAGTCACCAATGATGTGACCTTGGGAGAATTTCTTAATCTCTCACAGCCTCAATTTCCTCATCCATAAAATGGGGACAATAATATCTACTTAGCAAAGGTTATTTTTGTTTATCTCAATAAAATGAGATATTATGTCAAAGCCCCTAAAATAATATTGGTACATGGCAATTACCCAGGAAATGGTAACAGTTTATGAAGATAACGATGATATCTAGTTTGCTAATATTCTTTTTCTTTCTGTTTACCTTATTTTCCATTGTTTTTCTCCTTATCTGGAACTGAGATGTGAAGTCAGCATGTTTTGACCAACTTAATCTTTTCCATGCTCCACCCTTAAATTAAGTATTTTAGAACCAGGTTTACATTCAAGGAACATGAAAATATCTATCCTTCCATTCTCTACTTAAAATGTCCCTAAATGTGGTTGGTAATACCATATGCTAGCCTATCAAAAGTTCTGCACTTTGTTCCTCTTAGTAAGACATGCAATATAAACTTTTTATAGGGTTGTCATAGGGAAGAATGTTGCATCCTTCCCCAGTTCTAGCATTTTCCTCCATCCTTTCCATTTCCTGGTGTTACAGATGTCTCTTAATGAAACTGACAACTTTCCAAATACATGTTCTTTTGTCATGATGTTTTAATTTGTACCATATATGCAAGCATCTTGAAGTTTCTATTTAAATATGTAACCATCCTTCCTGATTCTTTGTTAACTACTATATTTTTAAGGTGTTTCTTGCTCAGCTTCAGACAGTGTATTTTTTCTTCAGGAGGTAAGAATTTTTTTTTTTTTTATCACACAGAGTTTCCAAATTTAATCATTTGATAATTACATTGGTGATACTCTTGGGGGTTCCTAATATGGGCAAGAGAATGGGCAAGAGAAAGGCATTGAAGAGACAAAATTATGATGATAAGCATGGCATTCTGGAGTCAAGGGTAGAATATTTAATGAAAGGCTAAAATTGAATAGAAATTCTGACAACCCAAAATCCCTCAGTTTATTTCATTATTTTGCATTACTCTCCTCAATTAGTCCTAAAAGACAGACTTGAAATTAGGAAAAAAATAAATCGTAAGTGGAAAAAAAAACCATTCATTTTTAGGTATCCAGTCCAGATCATAGTGACTGCAGTTTACCTTTCTCCCAGATAGTTGTAAGTTATTTAACAGCCCACATTAATATAGTAATGAAAAAATTGCCCTCAAGAGGTTGAAAATAAGAGCATTCAAGTAACAGGTGTTCTCTTTGAGATTATTCTAAGCATTCAGAATATAGCACTTTAAACATTCATAAAAATCATGAGGTGAATTTTTGTCAGTGTTGATAATGATAATACAGGTGTTTGACGGGCTTGGGTGTGAAAAGCAGCAGGATGTTTTGTTACATGAACTGAGAGGAGGAAAGGGGATGACGCTGAAGGGTTACAGGTGCGCCTACCTTTCAGAAGATCTGTTTACACAACAACTTCGTTTATTCATTAGTTCCAACAAACATGCACAGAGAGAGCCCATTATCCCCAAGGCCTTGGGTAGAGGACCTATGGGTGTATAAAGGACAGGATATACTTCTGCTCTCCAAGGGTGTACAGTAGAGAGCCATGTGCTGTCCACAAAAAACTAGTACCAAGCTGTACAAACTACATGATGTTAGTCTTGGATGAGTATGGAGTCACTTTGTGACTGCGCTCATAATGAAAGACTTCTTGGAGGAGGCACCATTTGAGCTATAAATAGGATTAGATTTTCCAGTTAGAGATAGTTGTGGAGTAAGGAGAAGTGATCCAAGTCCAACAAAATAGCTTCAACGGAGACACAGTGATGACCAAGTACCAAGTAGGTATAAGGGAGAGTGAGTAGTTTAATTTGGCCAAAATATTGCATATTGCATATCTATGACATTCTGTTGTCATAGAATGATTTGCAAAAGTAAGGTGAGGACAAAAGAAGGAAGGACTTTGAACACCTAGCTAAAGAGTTCAAACTTCACCAAGAGTAGGCCACAGGGAGCCATTAAAAACATCTTAGCATGATCAAAGTGGTGTTTTGGGTAACCTGGTGGCAGCAGCTGAATGGATTGAACAAGGAGAGGCTCAAAGCTGTGGAAATAATTAGGAGTCTACTGTCATGGTCTGGTGGAGCCATGATTAACAATTAAACTCAAGCAGGAACAGTGGGAATGGGCAGAAGGAGACAGATGGGAAGTGGCCTGTGGGTGTGGATTTGGGAAAGCAGGGAGGGAGGGCAATGATGACTCAGATTCTAAACCCAGGAGATAGGAGGAAGTGTGATGCCTTTATCCAGAAGAGGGAGAGAAGCTGGGTTAAGGGGAAGATTCTCAGTAGGTCCAGCTACATAATTTGTGGAGCCTAGTGCAAGATGATAAAGCAGGACTCTGGCCGGGGTTAAAGAAGTCAGTCCCCACTTCCCAAGAGTCTGTCCCCCCGTTCATAGCAACCTCCTGTCTGAGAGTCTGAAGGGATTGCAACCTCCAGGCTGGGGCATTCTCAGTATCTGGATTGAGGGTGGGCAAGGGGCCCCCCCCCGATTGAGGGTGGGCAAGGGGCAGGCAATTTTAGAATTGCCTGCCACAGGTGCCATGTTGCTGCCAGCTCTGGGTGAGGAGGGCCACATCCTTTCTCTTCCCTGAGGAGGTGTGGGGCATGCACCTGCCCCTCTCCGCACCCTCCCCACACCCCATCTAAGAGCAGAGTGCAATGGCAGACATGGAATGTGGGCCTCTTCCTCGACCCATGTGACCTGGTTGCTAAGGGCAGGTGTGAGACTGGGGAGGATTAATGGGGCCTGGGACACCAAGGAGCAGGGATCAGGTGGCCAAAAACCAGTTCTGGGCAGGCAGTGGGAGGGGAGACTGACTGTATGTGAACCAAGGTTCTGGACTCTGGGGCTCATACTGCATTGTTCCATTGGACTTTGCTTACAAAGCACAAATTCAATGATAAAAAGTATTAACAATCTCACACAGCATAGCATTAAATCTCAAGCAGGGGTCTTTCAGCCACTGCACTGGTCACATGCTCATGAAACGGGCCCTGAATCTGAGTCATATGGAGTCAAAGGTAGAGAAGTTCAATCTTAATCCAGCCTTGTCTACTGCAGCCCTTCATGTGGCCTCAGCACCATCCTAATTAAACTACAGGCTGTTTTCAATGCCCAGATAGTGCTTTTCTATTCCTGTATTTTGCATACTTTCTGCCAGGACTACTTCTTCTCCATCTTTGCTCATTTAGAACCTGCTTGCCCTCTCATGACATGAGAAGGGAGAGCTGAGTGCCTTATCCTTAAAGAGAGGAGTTGGAAAACAACCCCAAAAATATACATAAAGTTGTATTTAAGAATGCATTGTAATATGCTGATATATATTTATTATATGTATTTTCTAATACTATGAATAACGATATTTAATACTTCATTGAATTTCAGTTTTCTTTTTGGAATAATCTCCATTGAAATAATCACATTGAAAGTGTTTGCCTCAGAAGGAATTAATTTTAGGTGTCTAGAAAATTCAGCGATGAGAGTGCTTCGTTTCCTGATGAGCCAGTGCTGATAGATATGGACTACACTCATGTGATTGAGTTGCTGAGATTTGTCTAAAAAGGCAGATGTTGATCCTACTCCAATACTGATAATATAAAAAAGGAGTTTCATGAAATCTTATTCCAGCTTTGCACAGTGTTTAAAAAAATTCCCCCAAGCCCACAAACATGTTCACTAGCCCAGAACCAGAGTTGATTTTGTGTTTGAAGTAGGAAACTCTGCTATTTCAGCCTCTCTTCCTGACAGACACATGATTGTGATAAACACAAGGACAAATTGCATTTGCTGCTTTGTACATGAGGATAGCTTACAGAAAGGCACAGTTCCTACAGAATCATGAAAAGGTAATTTAAGGTTAACTAAATTTTTTTTCCCAACCCATAAGCTAAATGTTTACTAATCTGACCAATTTATTTTGGTTCATGAGGTTTGGGTCACCTGTTTATTGACAACGCTGGCTTAATTTGGAAGTTAGGGTTTCATGTTGAATACAGCGTTGAAGAGTCATACAAACTTTCCTCTGAAACAGCTTTGAGTTGTTTTATAGGAAAGTCAACAAGATCCTTGAGGTACATTGCTTGCTGCTTATTTTAAGGGTAGTATTTTGCAATATAGCCACATTCTTTTGGAAAGTGAAATTTGAATCAGATAAAGGCAGTTTAATCATAAAAGACTGCGTTAAGTCACTAATATTTTAGGAGAAGTTTCAGTTCTTGGTCATTTATAGGCATTGAGGCTATATTTATTTATTTATTTGGTTTAAAATAGTAAAAGTCTTCTGGCATTAAAAAATATACTTTCTATAATTCCTGAGGATTTTTTTTTTATTAATTGGTTGGTTTTGACTGAACAGTGGTTTCACATATTAATGACAAATTATGTTTCCTATCATAAAATATAGCTTAAAGGCTGTTGCAAATTCAGGACAAGAAATCTTCTTTACCTGAAGGGAAAAAAAAGGGGAAACCTATGAGATACCTCTTTAGGGTGTCTATTTTTTTCTTTTTTTTTTAGAGACACGATCTTACTATGTTGTCCAGGCTGAATTAAAACTCCTGGGCTCAAGTGATCTTCCCACCTTAGCCACATGAGTAGCTGGGACTATAAATGTGTGCCACTGAGCCCAGCAGGGTGTCTACTTTTTTTTTTTTTTTTAACGTAATAACAGAAGGTAGAGGGAAGCTTCACTGTGGATGAATAGTAACTTCATCTATGGAGTACAAACTCTGAGTCAGACAGCTCATTAGCAAGCTTTGTCTCTTTTAATCCTCTCAAAAATCCCCTGAGGTAACTATGACCACCCCCATTTTACAAAAGGAGAAACCGAGGCTTGGACAGTTTAAGTAATTTGCTTAAAGTGACTCCATTGGTAAGTGAGGGAGCTGACTCGCTTATTCTCTTCAAGTTATTCTGTTTATTCGTGAGATTCTGTATCCCCAAAGACACTCCATAAAAGGTAACCTTGGCCAAACACACTTACAGAGAAGAGGTGACTTTGGTCTAGTTTGTGGAACCTGTTCTCTGTACAACCTCGTTAAATCCATTTGCCTGACAATTGAATCCTTAGGTTACTAATAACATTGTTAAACAGTAAAAGGCATCAGAGTGTGACAGAATATGCTCTAGACTTATAGTCAGGAATTGTGGTTCTATTCCCATTTCTGCCTTAGTTTTTTAGCTATAATATAGGGATAATATGTTCAGACATGTCTGCCCCATAGTATTTTGTAAGCCTCTAATCATCAAATCTAATCATTAGATTGCAATGAGATAATGGAATAGCATTTTCAAATGGATAAAGTCAGAAATGTAAGGCCTTATTAATGTTTTAAAATACACAGTCCAGAAGGCTTTATTCACAGTGTTGTCTTTGGAAAGGGCTTTGAACATAATAGGAGAGTTTTGATCTAAAATGTAGTAGTACCTGTATTGACTATATTTCCAAATTTTCTGTATTCTTGATGTTCTAGCATTTGAGGCCTACGACCCTGGAGAGACTGCCCCTTCCAGGGCTAGCTAACTTCTAGAGAGAGTGAAGAACTCCCTTTTGAGGGTAACTTTGATATATAAATCAGCCTATCCAGAGCCCACTCCCCTAACTATGTCCTTTATCAAACTCTCATACACCCAGACAATATTCTCCTTGCCCTAAATCACCCAGGGCCAAGTACCCAACTAAAGACCACTCCTATAGCCCATAGTTTGCCAAAATTAATCAAACTAGCCAATCCTAAACTTACTTAGTATACTCAGGGTAGGTATACCCTGTCTCAACCATCCTTCCCTGAAGACCCTAGTAAAGGTTCTGTGCCATGCTCTGCCCCAACTTCTGCCTCCGGACTGACCCTGGCCCTTGCCTGTGTGGCCCTGCACAGTGTGCCGTGCTTCCTGTTTCTAGGGTCTGTGAGTATGAACTTTCTTCGTGACAGTCATTTCTGTGTTTGCTTTACCATACCCCATTAAAACAAATCCCAGGTACTTTTTAACACAGTACCACACATACATAATCCCTTAAACACAAGAAATGATTAAAATGTAAAGAGATCAAATGCTTTAAATGAATATTATGCTGTCAGGATTAAGAGGCCGTAATAAATATTCTACCTTTGATGAACACAGATATGTTAAATTTCTTGATACAATTGATCAACATGCCTATTTTTCTAGTACAAAATGCAATTTCAAAAGTATACATTGGGTCTCTGTGAAATAAATCCCCATATGAAATCTCCAAGTTGATGATTTGTTGTTTTATTGTCAAAATATTAAAAATTTTTTAAAAAGATGGTATTTGGCTCAAGCACTTGTAAACTACATCAATTCTAGCTGCTGGCATTAAAGAATAAATGAATACTAAATTTCATGCTTGTAATCAAGATCTAATAATTTAGTAGGCAAGTATATCTATGACAGTTTTATTTTAGATGTGTTGATTCCTTATACAACAGATAGACTTACTTTATGTTTTTGTGTTTGGAAATGATGATACTTTTAATACTAGCATTATCTTTTTTTGCATTTATGTTGCATGTACTACTTTATCAGATTACCAGAATGTTTCAACCTTTACATTTTTCAATTAAAAAATTAGATGATACTCCTTTTTCATTTAAATGGCTGTGTACAGTTTAATGAGCTAACAGTTTTTATGGGTATTTGGCAACTTAATATGCATGATTACATATTTAAAGTTTTAATAACAGCTGTAATGGCATTAAGAATTACAGGCTTGGGACACTGTGGGAAAGATTATCCAGGGCTGCTAAAGAAACAAGCCCAGATTTTTGTTCTTTTCTGAATAAAGTCCTCTGGAAAAGTGAAGCTCTAATCCCCTCTCTCTAATAGCCACCTTTATGGCTACTCACACTTCCCTGTTAGCCTCTTCCTCCTTTTGCTTCCAGAAAACCACTAAGTGAGAGGGTGCACACACTGTCACTCTGTGCAACTGCTAAGGTAGCTGCTGCTGCTGCTTTTTTTTTTTTTTTTCTGTCTTCAGATATGTGAGACTGGAGTCAGATTCTTCTCTCACTTCCCCATCTTTGAGCACTGGCTTTGAAAGCCCAAGGCAGCCCTAGCCATAACAACTCCTTTTTATCATAACCCTAAGATTATCATGCAGAGAAGCAAAGAGGAGAGGAAACAGTGGTAGCGAATGTCCCATGCATTAACCAAGCAGGGAGATGAAGAGCTGGAAGCTGAGCCATCTCTCCCCTCTCTCCTTTGCCATTCATTTTTAAAATGAATGAACAAAAGGAACAGCCTCTGATTTAGTTGTTTCCTTTACTCATGCCTGCTGTGAATAGACAGAAAGGAGCTTTAAAATATAAAGGGCAGGAAAATATTTTCTACCTCTGACTTAACCAAATTAAGATTATTTGCTATGTTAAATTAAAGAACAGAAAGGTCAGCTGGGGAAAGAAGAGCTACTATCACTATAAGAATGTTTCATACTTAAGACTTTGGGTTTTTGTTGAAGAAAAAACTAATTTTGTTCTTCAGAAATAGATCAAATGAATGAAATGAAGTGAGAAGTTTAGAGTAAAAAGAAACAAACAAAGCCTCCAAGAAATATGGGAGTATGAGAAAAGATCAAATCTACGTCTGATTGGTGTACCTGAAAGTGATGGGGAGAATGGAACTAAGTTGGAAAACACTCTGCAGGATATTATCCAGGAGAACTTCCCCAACCTAGCAAGGCAGGCCAACATTCAAATTCAGGAAATACAGAGAACACCACAAAGATACTCCTCAAGAAGATAATCTCCAAGACACATAATTGTCAGATTCACCAAAGTTGAAATGAAGGAAAAAAAGTTAAGGGCAGCCAGAGAGAAAAGTCAGGTTACCCACAAAGGGAAGCCCATCAGACTAACAGCAGATCTCTCGGCAGAAACTCTACAAGCCAGAAGAGAGTAGGGGCCAATATTCAATATTCTTAAAGAAAAGAATTTTCAACCCAGAATTTAATATCCAGCCAAACTAAGCTTCATAAGTGAAGGAGAAATAAAATCCTTTACAGACAAGCAAATGCTGAGAGATTTTGTCACCACCAGGCCTGCCTTACAAGAGCTCCTGAAGGAAGCACTAAACATGGAAAGGAACAACTGGTACCAGCCACTGCAAAAACATGCCAAATTGTAAAGACCATCGATGCTAGGAAGAAACTGCATCAACTAATGAGCAAAATAACCAGCTAACATCATAATGACAGGATCAAATTCACACATAACAATATTAACCTTTAATGTAAATTAAAGGTAAATTAAAAGACACAAACTGGCAAATTGGATAAAGAGTCATGATCCATCAGTCTGCTGTATTCAGGAGAACCATCTCACGTGCAGAGACACACATAGGCTCAAAATAAAGGGATGGAGGAAGATCTACCAAGCAAATGGAAAACAAAAAAAGGCAGGGGTTTCAATCCTAGTCTCTGATAAAACAGACTTTAAACCAACAAACATCAAAAGAGACAAAGAAGAGACATTACATAATGGTAAAAGGATCAATTCAACAAGAAGAGCTAACTATCCTAAATATATATGCACCCAATGCAGGAGCACCCAGATTCATAAAGCAAGTCCTTAGAGACCTACAAAGAGACTTAGACTCCCACACAATAATAATGGGAGACTTTAGCACCCCACTGTCAACATTAGAGAGATCAATGAGACAGAAAGTTAAAAAGGATATCCAGGAATTGAACTCAGCTCTGCACCAAGCAGACCTAATAGACATCTACAGAACTCTCCACCCCAAATCAACAGAATATACATTCTTCTCAGCACCACATCACACTTATTCCAAAATTGACTACATAGTTAGAAGTAAAACGCTCCTCAGCAACACACCACAGTGTAATCAAACTAGAACTCAGGATTAAGAAACTCACTCAAAACCGCTAAACTACATGGAAACTGAACAACCTGCTCCTAAATGACTACTGGGTACATAACGAAATGAAGGCAGAAATAAAGATGTTCTTTGAAACCAATGGGAAGAAAGACACAACGTACCAGAATCTCTGGGACACATTTAAAGCAGTGTGTAGAGGGAAATTTATAGCACTAAATGTCCACAAGAGAAAGCAGGAAAGATCTAAAATTGACACCCTAACATCACAATTAAAAGAACCTGAGAAGCAAGAGCAAACACATTCAAAAGCTAGCAGAAGGCAAGAAATAACTAAGATCAGAGCAGAACTGAAGGAGATAGAGACACAAAAAACCCTTCAAAAAAATCAGTGATTCCAGGAGCTGGTTTTTTGAAAAGATCAACAAAATTGATAGACCACTAGCAAGACTAATAAAGAAGAGAGAAGATTCATATAGACACAATTAAAAAATGATAAAGGGGATATCACCACTGATCCCACAGAAATACAAACTACCATCAGAGAATACTAGAAACACCTCTATGCAAATAAACTAGAAAATCTAGAAGAAATGGATAAATTCCTGGACACATACACCCTCCCAAGACCCAAGACTAAACCAGGAAGAAGTTGAATCCCTGAGTAGACCAATAACAGGCTCTGAAATGGAGGCAATAATTAATAGCCTATCAACCAAAAAAAGGTCCAGGACCAGATGGATTCACAGCCGAATTCTACCAGAGGTACAAGGAGGAGCTGGTACCATTCCTTCTGAAACTATTCCAATGAATAGAAAAAGAGAAAATACTCCCTAACTCATTTTATGAGGCCAGCATCATCCTGATATCAAAGCCTGGCAGAGACACAACAAAAAAAGAGAATTTTAGACCAATATCCCTGATGAACATCGATGCAGAAATCTTCAATAAAATACTGGCAAACCGAATCCAGCAGCACATCAAAAAGCTTATCCACCATGATCAAGTGGGCTTCATCCCTGGGATGCAAGGCTGGTTCAACACATGCAAATCAATAAGCATAATCCAGCATATAAACAGAACCAAAGACAAAAAACACATGATTATCTTGATAGATGCAGAAAAGGCCCTTGACAAAATTCAACAGCCCTTTATGCTAAAAACTCTCAATAAACTAGGTATTGATGGTATGTATCACAAAATAACAAGAGCTATTTATGACAAACCCACAGCCAATATCATACTGAATGGGCAAAAACTGGAAACATTCCCTTTGAAAACTGGCACAAGACAGGGATGCCCTCTCTCACCACTCCTATTCAACATAGTGTTGGAAGTTCTGGCCAGGGCAATCAGGCAGGAGAAAGAAATAAAGGGTATTCAATTAGGAAAAGAAGAAGTCAAATTGTCCTGTTTACAGATGACATGATTGTAGATTTAGAAAACCCCATCGTCTCAGCCCAAACTCTTCTTAAGCTGATAAGCAACTTCAGCAAAGTCTCAGGATACAACATCAATGTCAAAAATCACAAGCATTCTTATACATCAATAACAGACAAACAGAGAGCCAAATCATGAGTGAACTCCCATTCACAATTGCTTCAAAGAGTATAAAATACCTAGGAATCCAACTTACAAGGGATGTGAAGGACCTCTTCAAGGAGAACTACAAACCACTGCTCAACGAAATAAGAGGACACAAACAAATGGAAGAACATTCCACGCTTATGGATAGGAACAATCAATATCTTGAAAATGGCCATACTGCCCGAGGTAATTTATAGATTCAATGCCATCCCCATCGAGCTACCAATGACTTTCTTAACAGAATTGGAAAAAACTACTTTAAAGTTCATATGGAACCAAAAAAGACCCCACTTTGCGAAGACAATCCTAAGCCAAAGGAAAAGCTGGAGGCATCAGGCTACCTGACTTCAAACTACACTACAAGGCTACAGTAACCAAAACAGCATGGTACTGGTACCAAAACAGATATATAGACCAATGGAACAGGACAGAACCCTCAGAAATAATACCACACATCTACACCCATCTGATCTTTGACAAACCTGATAAAAATAAGACATGGGGAAAGGATTCCCTATTTAATAAATGGTGCTGGGAAAACTGGCTAGCCATATGTAGAAAGCTGAAACTGGATCACTTCCTTACACCTTATACAAAAACTAATTCAAGATGGATTAAAGACTTAAATGTTAGACTGAAAACCATAAAAACCCTCGAAGAAAACCTAGGCAATACCATTCAGGAGATAGGCGTGGTCAAGGACTTCATGTCTAAAACACCAAAAGCAATGGCAACAAAAGCCAAAATTGACAAATGGGATCTAGTTAAACTAAAGAGCTTCTGCACAGCAAAAGAAACTACCATCAGAGTGAATAGGCAACCTACAGAATGGGAGAAAATTTTTGCAATCTGCTCAACTGACAAAGGGCTAATATCCAGAATCTACAAAGAACTCAAACAGATTGACAAGAGAAAAACAAACAACCCCATCAAAAAGTGGGCAAAGGATATGGACAGACACTTCTCAAAAGAAGACAATTATGCAGCCAAAAGACATGAAAAAATGCTCATCATCACTGGCCATCAGAGAAATGCAAATCAAAACCATAATGAGATACCATCTCACATCAGTTAGAATGACGATCATTAAAAAGTCAGAAAACAACAGTTGCTGGAGAGGATGTGGAGAAATAGGAACACTTTTACACTGTTGGTGGGACTGTAAACTAGTTCAACCATTGTGGAAGACAGTGTGGCGATTCCTCAAGGATCTAGAACTAGAAATACCATTTGACCCAGCCATCCCATTACTGGGTATATACCCAAAGGATTATAAATCATGCTGCTATAAAGACACATGCACACGTTTGTTTATTGTGGCACTATTCACAATAGCAAAGACTTGGAACCAACCCAAATGTCCATCAATGACAGACTGGATTAAGAAAATGTGGCACATATACACCATGGAATACTCTGCAGCCATACAAAAGGATGAGTTCATGTCCTTTGCAGGGACATGGATGAAGCTGGAAACCACCATTCTCAGCAAACTGTCTCAAGGACAAAAAACCAAATACCGCATGTTCTCACTCATAGGTGGGAATTGAACAATGAGAACACCTGGACACAGCAAGGGGAACATCACACACCAGGGCCTGTCATGGGGTGGGGGGAAGGGAGAGCGATAGCATTAGGAGATATACCTAACGTAAATGATGAGTTAATGGGTGCAGCACACCAACATGGCACATGTATACATATGTAACAAACCTGCACATTGTGCACATGTACCCTAGAACTTAAAGTATATATATATATAAAAAGAAATAGCCTAAAAAGGATCAGGATCAACAATTCCTGTAGGTAGCAATATTAATCATTTCTTGTGACTACCTTGTGAGGTTATATATTTAATGAAGAATTGCATGGAAATAATTTAATGCAAAATTATGTGGAAAGATATGAAGGCATAAAATGGAATCGGTATGCTTTCTTACTACCAAGTGAAGTCAAACTTTGCTTCTGAGCCACCTCGTCTCTTTACTCTTCCCTATTGATCTCACCCTCATGCTTGAATTCTAACTTAGCACCTACCACAGGATCTGGCATAGAGTAGATGCTTGGAAGATCATGTTTGAGTAAGTGGAAGAGCCTTTGTTATAGCCTTTATTTTGTCTCAAGACTGACACACACTGATGAGTCCATTATGTGGGTTTGATTTCTCAACAGGGGTATTGTTGGCATCTTGTACAGACAATTCTTTGTTAGAGGGAGGCTGACCTGTGCATTGTAGGATGGTTGTTTAGTAGCATCCCTGGCCTCTCTCCACTAGATACTTGCCTAGTCTGGACAATTTAAAAAGTCTCCAGACATTGTCAGATCCCTGGAAACAAAATCACGCCCTCACCGCCTGGCTCCACTGACCACCACCGATACAGGATAATTTGGCAAGAACCGTATGCTGCCTTAAGAATAGTCACAACTTCTCCAGCCTGGCCAGCATGGTGAAATTTCGCCTCTACTAAAAATACAAAAAATTTCCCGAGTGTGGTGGCACACACCTGTAGTCCCAGCTACTTGAGAGGCTGAGGCAGGAGAATCACTTGAACCTGGGAGGCAGAGGTTGCAGTAAACCAAGATCATACCATTGCACTCCAGCCTGGGTGACAGAGTGAGACTCTGTCTCAAAAAAAAAAAAAAAAAAGAATATTTACAATGGCTTATGTAACAATTCCAGTCACGCTAAGAAAAATTTTACAGGTTTGTGCAAAGATTTGTCTATACGAATACTTGTTGTTGTATTATTTATAATAATAATACATTATCAATCCAAACATCCAACTAGAGGATTGGATGAATCAATTATGATATATTATAAAAGGGAATATTTAATCATAGGAAGTTGCTCAGAGAATATTAAGTGAACAAGGTATATTCAACAGAATCTCAGTTTTCTTAACAATAACAACAGAAGCATAAGGGAGATGGTGAAGTGCATCATTTTCAGAATCAGACCAAATTCGATTCCCAGTTCCATCATATCTAAGGGTTGTGTCATATTTTACCTCTCTAGTTGCTAGTTTCTGCAGTTCTAAAATGAGGATAATGATACCTACTGTCTTAAGAGGTTGTCAAGATTAAACCTGAAAAGTGCTTAACACTGTTTGTCACTTTGTTTGGGCTCAGTAAAAAGTCATTAGAATACCGCATGGTCAAAGGGTGGAGGTCAATATGCCAAAACACTGATAGAGGTAATCTCTGAGTGGTGGGCTTATGACTAATTTTTCTCTTCTCTTTTTGTTTTCCTTTATTTTTTTCCCTATATATACTAATCATTACTTAAATAAACCATATTTGCTTTCTCAGATACCCTTCCAAAGTCAGTGGCACACAGTAGTAACACAATGGAAGCTCACTTCTCACTCTCTGAGGCTCAGCACAGGTCTTCCTGATTGATAGGTGACTCGCCTCCAAGAGAGGATTCTTTCCTTCCTGAGCCTCAACACGGGAGTTCGAAGGGTGCTGTCAGCATTAACAGCCCATCAGCAGATGAGGGAAGAGACAGAGAAAAATGGGAAATGAAATGAGAGATTTTCCTGTCCTGTCAGGAAGTGGCACACATTTCCTGCTCATATTTCATTGTCTTTCTAGACTCTAGAACCCAGGGATGTGGCCATAGCCAACTGCAGGGAGGCTGGCAAAGGTAGCTTCACCCTGACCCAGAGTGGGTCCCAGCCCCAGTCCGATCCAGTCACTGCATGCCGTCAAAGTCCAGGGCCCTCAAGTGGTGAGCGTCCTCTCCAGCTGGTCATGATTTTCACAGGCCTGTGCTTGTGTGTGTGATTAACTGCCCATAACAAAATCTGAGAGGGAAAGCCAGTTAGGCTTTGGAAAAGGGATCAGAATGGCAAAGGGAAATGATTCTTCCTGTTTTAGTTTTCGCTGTTCAGAATGGATTAGGGAATAGGACTCTGGGGAATAGGACATTGGAGGTAGGAAATTTGCTTATGAGATTGTTGCCTATAAGCTCTGAGGGTTACAAGGTCAAGAACTGGGACTAGACCCAGCTACATAATTTATAGGACTCAGTGAAAAATGAAAACAGGGGTCTTTCTAGGGACAGGGAAGTCAATCTCCCCTTTCCCAGGCCAGCCCCTACAGGCAGCCACCTGACCCATGGTAGATGGGCAAGCCCCAAAAGATGACAACCTCTGTGCCTGAACAAGCTTGCTACCTGGATCAGGCGTGGGCAGGAGGCCCCCACAGAGTCGCTTAATGAACATGCTGTGGTGCTGCCAGCCTGGGGTGGGGACATCCCAGGATGGCCAGGGCTTTGCCCTACGCAGAGACACTGACTCTCCCCATACCCATACCCTGGGCCCTGCTAGAGGTGGAGGGCAACAGTAGAACACAGGTATCTCTGTTCACTGACCCTGTTGCAGCCCTGAGTAGAGCAAGGCAGGGCTCATGGAACTGGGGCAGGAGGCAGAGGCTGAGAACCTATCAGAAGGCTGGACTGTATGTGAACCCCTGAGGCACGCTCCATCAGACCTCATGTACAAAATACAAATTCCAAAATAAAATTATTAAGAATTTCAAGATAATGACTGTAGTGCATTAAACTTCAAGTGTGGGTGTGGGGACTCTTGTTGGCACAGCACCCTGGGTGGCTGCACTGGATCTAAGCTCATGGAGCCCAACTGGTGTGAGGCCTAGACTATGACTTTGTCAAGATAAATAATGAGAATGGCAAACTCTCCATGGAAGTTCATTCTGTTTTCCACTAACTTCCATAGTAATTTGTCTGTATGACTCTTGCTATTTCTTCCAATTTTGGTTGCTTTAATTTTGGCTCACCTGTCTTTCTCTCCATTAGACTATGAGCTCCTTGAAGGCAGATGCTATGATTTTCTTCACTTTGTAGCACTCCCTGTGTTTGGCATGGTACCTAGCACATAGTAGGTAGATACTCAATAAAAATGTTATATGTTATATGAATAAATGAGAAAAAGGAAATGTATTAGTCTGTTCTCATGCTGCTGATAAAGACATACCCAAGACTGGGAAGAAAAAGAGGCTTAATGGACTCACAGTTCCACGTGGCTGAGGAGGCCTCACAATCCTGGCGGAAGGCAAGGAGGAGCAAGTCACATCTTACGTGGATGGTGGCAGGCAAAGTGAGAGCTTGCGCAGGGAAACTCCTATTTTTAATACCATCAGATCTTGTGAGACTCATTCACTATCATGAGAAAAACACAGGAAAGATCTGCCCCCATAATTCAGTCACCTCCCACTGGATTCCTTCCACAACATGTGGGAATTGTGGGAGTTACAATTCGAAATGAGATTTGGCTGGGGACACAGCCAAACCATATCAGGAATATGATGAAAAATTCAGCCACAGGGTAAGTGACCTAAATACCAGTACTGGGTTACCAGGTCAGATTAGGACCAGGGGGTTTAGCTAATAATGCTGAGCCAGGGGCCAGGCAGGGTGGCTCATGCCTGTAATCCCAGCACATTGGGAGGCCGAGGTGGGTGGATCATGAGCTCAGGAGTTCAAGACTAGCCTGGCCAACATGGTGAAACCCTGTCTTTACTAAAAATAGAAAAATTAGCCAGGCGCGGTGGCAGGTGCTTGTAATCCCAGCTACTAGGGAGGCTGAGGCAGGAGAATCACTTGAACCCAGAGGGCGGAGGTTGCAGTGAACCGAGATCGTGCCACTGCACTCCAGCCTGGGCAACAGCGTGAGACTCCATCTCAAAATAAATAAATAAAATAATGCTGAGCTAGGGCACTTGTAGGGTAAGGGTCCTTGCATTTTCTCATACGTAAGGGTAGGACAGGTTCTCTGGTCAAGTGGTCAGGGGCAGGGCTATCATGGTCCAGGCTGTGACTGTTGGAGAGATGAAGGTTCAGGGGACCAAGCAATTCATCTGTTACCACTAGAGAGGAGGAATGAACGAGGTTGGAAGGATGGAGCAAGAGAGAAAGACTATGACTCCAGTGGTGATGATGTAGTTAATAATGGCAATGTTGGAGGAAACAAAATGTATTCTGCATTTCGTATGTTTATTTAAATGACCGTGGTGATATCTTTTGGGCAAGGCAGTATCATTTGCTAGGGAGAATATAAAAGGTCAGGCTGGGAACTCTCTGATGTAAGGGTGGTAACTTGAAGCACGTTAATATATATAAAGAGTTAGAACTCAGCCTTTGATGAAAGCAAATGCTCTGCCACCACCAGCATTTCTGCTTTCCCCTGAAGAACCAAGAGCACAGAATATTTATGTTTTTCTAGTCTGTACTTCTCTATTTGTTTCCCGGAAGTGTCCTCCAAGATTGTCAGGTTTGTTTTTGGATTCAAGGTATTTTTATTTGGATTATCTACCATTACCCTAGAAAGTACTTAACCTCCACAATTCTTCTAAAGTCATCTGTGACCAGTTTTGTTAAACAGCTAAATGACATTTCCAAAGACGGTGATCACAACAGTTAATGCTCCAAAGCTCAAAAGAATAGTTAAATGCATTTATGTACATGCCTCAGAGTCCCCTGAACTGCTGGCTATCTCAACATCTCCTCTTTTCTCTTTGTCTTTCTGTGTTTCCCCTCCTCTTTTCATTTATTTGTCTTGTCCTCTTAATTTCTTCCTTTTGGACATCCCACACCTGCCGTTCCTTTTGTGTAATGGCTTCTCCTTGTCTGCCCCATTTTTCCCCTTCTGCCTCCTCCTATCCTTCATCTTGCCTGTCTTTCTCCTTATTCACTTTTCTCTTTTCCTAATCCTCTTCTTGCCTTCTATGACCTTAATATCAAACTGATATAACATGAAAATAAGTACTTGTTCCCAGTTTTTAATTTTACAATCAAATTTTTAAATCTCACAGGCCTCTTTCATAAAACAATTGTTTCTTTTTTACCTCCATGTGGCCTGTGAGTGTATCCTTCTTTTCCATTTTAAAATCAGATACATGAAATGTTTGTTTTTCTTTTAAATATACAGAGTTTAATTACATTTTAAATTGTTACCCATGTGGCCCTTGGTTGTAATTTATTTCCTATATTGTAATATCTTGCAATGTAAAAAGGACCTTGCCCCTCCATTCTAAGTAGAACAAATCACAGGGAAATTTGTATTTAAACACTTGGTATGCAACATCCAGGCTTTTATCAGAATGAGAACAATAATAAATATTCTTTCTTTGATATATCTCTTAGCCTGGTATCTACCAGGAACTTTTAGCAACAGCAACTCAGGAGTTATCATGCCAGCAATTCTCAGGCTCATTGATTGTTTGAAATCTTGTCTCTGTTAACCTAAAGTTCCTGATGGTGAGTGTCCCCTGCAGGACAATTTTTCTTTCTTTTCTATACAGAAAAGACATATTTTCCATATCCACCAGGAAGCATGTGGGATAATCACCTTTGTTATTATATTTCTTCTCCCTCAATATATTAACGCTCCCAAACTTGCTTAGTCATTTGTAAAATTCAGCCACAGGACTTGTTGGTGCCCTTCTGTGACAAGTCATCAAAGGGAAAGTCAACCACGCTTTATCAACCGTGTAGCTGTTTCTGAGAGCTTTTTTTTTCTTGACTAAAAACTACACAGAACCATAACATCTGCATCTTTCTTCATTATTTTTAGAAGAACATAATCCCTGGGCCTGCATGTGAAAGTGTATTTAAAAAAATATCACCCCAGCTTTATGAAAGATACTTTTTTTCTTTCCTAAATAAAAGAACCCATTTATTACGAATGCATTTCTTATTCTCAAATTTTCTGTAAATGTGCAAAGCTAAATAATAAGGCCAGCTTTTCAATATTTGAAATAGAAAAATGTGAATAAAGGAACATCAGATGACTTTTTCTTTCTATCTCTTCCTGTAGGGCTGTCACCTTTGATAACCACTATTTGCCTAAGGAGATGTATATAGTAAAATTATCATGATAATAATAATTATTATTACAATAGAAATACTAGTTGGTCCATTATTGTTTTTCTCTTTGTAGAAATTCCATCTATAAATTCCTTAGTCAATGCATTTGGAACTACAAGTGATGTTTCTAATATTTGAATATGACTTTCAGCCTGGCACTTTAAAGACAAAAACCTAGGTCTTTGATTCCTTTCTTTTATTCACCTACCATATTAAGTCCATCAGAAGGTTCTTTTGATTTACTCATAAAACCATCTCAGATCTGTTTACTTTTCTCCAACTCTACTACCACAACTCTTACACATGCCACAGGCACTTTAAGTGCCAGGCTCAAAGTCATATTCAAATATTGGAATATTAAGATTACATTCAAATATTGGTTATTCAAATGTTCAATATTCAAATATTCAAATATTGAATATTCAAATATTCAAATATTGAATATTTAAATATTCAAATATTGGTTATTAAGCTCTTCATAATAACATTTTGAGAAAGGCAGAGTAGGTGTTATCCTTTCCCTTTCATAGATTAGGAAACAAACACTGAGAAGTTAGGTCCTCTTCCTGAGGTCACAGGGCCACAGTGTTAGAGGAAGAACTCTGTGTTCCTCTCCCACTGTTCCTCCCACTCCTGAATTTTGAGAGGACCCAATACCTACCTTCTTTCTTCCCTACCCTGACCAAATTGAGATGAGAAAAAAGACAAAAAAGAAATGCATATGGGACATCAAAATATCATATTTATGGCTTATGAAACAGATATTGGAATATGGGCTTATATTTCTAGGCATGTATAATTCTCAGGTCCAGAATTAGAT
The DNA here is from genome assembly GCF_043159975.1 of Macaca nemestrina. Lineage (NCBI taxonomy): Eukaryota > Metazoa > Chordata > Mammalia > Primates > Cercopithecidae > Macaca > Macaca nemestrina. The sequence continues at coordinate 75,976,684 of NC_092135.1, read as the reverse complement.
AAACCTACCCTCCCAAGCACAGACAATGCTGGAAGCCCACAGTCGTCCTCATGCAAGGGGCCTGTCCCTTTGGAAATTACAGCATCAGGGAACTGAAAGCCTGCTCTTTGGGGGTGACCTGACTCCCAAGGATTAAAGGGAAGAAGGAGCTAGGTTATGCATGCACTGTTAGTCTCCCTAATTTCCTCATCAGATAACTCACCCCACCTTTCTAGGGAGGAGCAAGGAATGGATCCAAAGTCTGGAGGGGTTAAGGGAAGTCTCCTCATGAAAAACAGAAAAGGGGGAAATATTGTTCCTCCTCTTACATATGCCATGCCACCTCTCAAACAGATTGTTATACCCAGAACATTGAGAGAACTCTTTCTTTCACACCGCGCCCCCACCCCCATCCCAATACTCTCTTGCCTTTTCCTTATCTTCTTTATCTTCAGTTGCCCAAGCCAGAACCCTAGGTGTTACCTTTGATTCCTTCCTTTTATTCATCTATATGTTAGATCTATATATTAGATCCATCTGAAGATTCTTCTGATTCACTCCGTAAAACAATCTCAAATCTGTTCACTTTTCTGCAACTCTACTACCACAACTCTGATTCAAGTCACCATTATCTTTCACTCAGATTATTGAAACTGCTTCCTAGTTGTTCTGTCTACTCCTGTCTGTAATCATTTCTCACGTAGAATGTTCATGAGCAAAAGGAGTTCATCCTGGGTAGGCAGTGGATAGGATGGTAGAGCCAGATTATTCAACTGCCTCCAGTTGAAGGCAGTGAGCTGTGGAGGGCCTGGGAGCAAGAGGGAGCATAGATCTGGGCTTCCCTGCACTCATCACCTGTGGGAATGCAGGCAGATGACCTGCTCTCTCTGACCCTCATATACAACATGGGAGGGTTAGGAAAATGACTTCTAAGACTCTCCAGCTCTAAAATTCCATGTTAATTATGAAAACACAGAGGAGAAACCTTACAAAATAATTCTGCCCCCAAATTTTAAGCTAGTATCTTTGTAGCAAGTTATTCTTGGTGTTGAATGAGGCTCGTATCTGATCTGCTGATAGTGTGACTAGTGGCTACTCTATCATGTTACCAGAGGGGCTCAAGGTGTCATCTGACTGAAAGTACTGATGAGGTGACTTATAACAAAGCTCTATTTGTGTAAAAGCATATTGGGTTTAAAAAATTTTTTTTACATTTAACTTTTTGTTTTTATTTATTTATTTATTTTTATTATACTTTAAGTTCAAACGTGCACAATGTGCAGATTTGTTACATATGTATACATGTGCCATGTTGGTGTGCTGCACCCATTAACTCATCATTTACATTAGGTATATCTCCTACTGCTATCCCTCCCCAGGCTCCGGTGTGTGATGTTCCCCTTCCTGTGTCCAAGTGTTCTCATTATTCAGTTCCCATGTATGAGTGAGAACATCTGGTGTTTGGTTTTTTGTCCTTGCGATAGTTTGCTGAGAATGGTGGTTTCCAGCTTCATCCATGTCCCTGCAAAGGACATGAACTCATCCTCTTTTATGGCTGTGGAATATTCCATGGTGTATATGTGCCACATTTTCTTAATCCAGTCTGTCATTGATGGACATTTGGGTTGGTTCCAAGTCTTTGCTATTGTGAATAGTGCCACAATAAACAAACGTGTGCATGTGTCTTTATAGCAGCATGATTTATAATCCTTTGGGTATATATCCAGTAATGGGATGGCTGGGTCAAATGGTATTTCTAGTTCTAGATCCTTGAGGAATCGCCACACTGTCTTCCACAATGGTTGAACTAGTTTACAGTCCCACCAACAGTGTAAAAGTGTTCCTATTTCTCCACATCCTCTCCAGCACCTGTTGCTTCCTGACTTTTTAATGATCTCCATTCTAACTGGTTGAAATGTTATCTCATTGTGGTTTTGATTTGCATTTCTCTGATGGCCAGTGATGATAAGCATTTTTTTCATGTGTCTGTTGGCTGCATAAATGTCTTCTTTTGAGAAGTGTCTGTCCATATCCTTTGCCCACTTTTTGATGAGGTTGTTTGTTTTTTTCTTGTCAATTTGTTTGAGTTCTTTGTAGATTCTGGATATTAGCCCTTTGTCAGTTGAGTAGATTGCAAAAATTTTCTCCCATTCTGTAGGTTGCCTGTTCATTCCGATGGTAGTTTCTTTTGCTGTGCAGAAGCTCTTTAGTTTAATTAGATCCCATTTGTCAATTTTGGCTTTTGTTGCCATTGCTTTTGGTGTTTTAGACATGAAGTCCTTGACCATGCCTATCTCCTGAATGGTACTGCCTAGGTTTCCTTTGAAGGTTTTTTATGGTTTTAGGTCTAACATTTAAGTCTTTAATCCATCTTGAATTAGTTTTTGTATAAAGTGTAAGGAAGGGGTCCAGTTTCTGTTTTCTGCATGTGGCTAGCCAGTTTTCCCAGCACCATTTATTAAATAGGGAATCTTTTCCCCATTTCTTGTTTTTCCCAGATTTGTCAAAGATCAGATGGTTTCAGATGTGTGGCATTATTTCTGAGGGTTCTGTTCTGTTCCATTGGTCTATATCTCTGTTTTGGTACCAGTACCATGCTGTTTTGCTTACTGTACCTTGTGGTATAGTTTGAAGTCAGGTAGCGTGATGCCTCCAGCTTTGTTCTTTTGACTTAGGATTGTCTTGGCAATGTGGGCTCTTCTTTGGTTCCATATGAACTTTAAAGTAGTTTTTTCCAATTCTGTTAAGAAAGTCATTGGTAGCTCGATGGGGATGGCATTGAATCTATAAATTACCTTGGGCAGTATGGCCATTTTCATGATATTGATTGTTCCTATCCATAAGCGTGGAATGTTCTTCCATTTGTTTGTGTCCTCTTTTATTTCGTTGAGCAGTGATTTGTAGTTCTCCTTGAAGAGGTCCTTCACATCCCTTGTAAGTTGGATTCCTAGGTATTTTATACTCTTTGAAGCAATTGTGAATGGGAGTTCACTCATGATTTGGCTCTCTGTTTGTCTGTTATTGATGTATAAGAATGCTTGTGATTTTTGACATCGATGTTGTATCCTGAGACTTTGCTGAAGTTGCTTATCAGCTTAAGAATAGTTTGGGCTGAGACGATGGGGTTTTCTAAATCTACAATCATGTCATCTGTAAACAGGACAATTTGACTTCTTCTTTTCCTAATTGAATACCCTTTATTTCTTTCTTCTGCCTGATTGCCCTTTCTGGAACTTCCAACACTATGTTGAATAGGAGTGGTGAGAGAGGGCATCCCTGTCTTGTGCCAGTTTTCAAAGGTAAACGCTTCCAGTTTTTGCCCATTCAGTATGTTATTGGCTGTGGGTTTGTCATAAATATCTTTTGTTATTTTGAGTTACGTCCCATCAATACCCTCGTTTATTGAGAGTTTTTAGCATGAAGAGCTGATGAATTTTGTCAGAGGCCTTTTCTGCATCTATCGAGATAATCGTGTGCTTTTTGTCTTTGGTTCTGTTTATATGCTGGATTATGCTTATTGATTTGCATGTGTTGAACCAGCCTTGCACCCCAGGGATGAAGCCCACTTGATCATGGTGGATAAGCTTTTTGATGTGCTACTGGATTTGGTTTGCCAGTATTTTATTGAGGATTTCTGCAACGATATTCACCAGGGATATTGGTCTAAAATTCTCTTTTTTTGTTGTGTCTCTGCCAGGCTTTGGTATCAGGATGATGCTGGCCTCATAAAATGAGTTAGGGAGGATTCCCTTTTTTTCTATTGATTGGAATAATTTCAGAAGGAATGGTACCAGCTCCTCCTTGTACCTCTGGTAGAATTTGGCTGTGAATCCATCTGGTCCTGGACCTTTTTTTGGTTGGTAGGCTATTAATTATTGCTTCCATTTCAGAGCCTATTATTGGTCTATTCAGGGATTCCACTTCCTGGTTTAGTCTTGGGAGGGTGTGTTTGTCCAGGAATTTATCCATTTCTTCTAGATTTTCTAGTTTATTTGCATAGAGGTGTTTCTAGTATTCTCTGATGGCAGTTTGTATTTCTGTGGGATTGGTGGTGAATATCCCCTTCATCATTTTTTATTGTGTCTATTTGATTCTTCTCTCTTTTCTTCTTTATTAGTCTTGCTAGTGGTCTATCAATTTTGTTGATCCTTTCAAAAAATCAGCCCCTGGATTCATTGATTTTTTGAAGGGTTTTTTGTGTCTCTATCTCCTTCAGTTCTGCTCTGATCTTAGTTATTTCTTGCCTTCTGCCAGCTTTCGAATGTGTTTGCTCTTGCTTCTCAGGTTCTTTAGTTGTGATGTTAGGGTGTCAATTTTAGATCTTTCCTGCTTTCTCTTGTGGACAATTAGTGGTATAAATTTCCCTCTACACACTGCTTTAAATGTGTCCCAGAGATTCTGGTATGTTGTGTCTTTCTTCCCATTGGTTTCAAAGAACATCTTTATTTCTTCCTTCATTTCGTTATGTACCGAGTAGTCATTCAGGAGCAGGTTGTTCAGTTTCCACGTAGTTGAGTGGCTTTGAGTGAGTTTCTTAATCCTGAGTTCTAGTTTGATTACACTGTGATCTGAGAGACAGTTCGTTATAAGTTCTGTTCTTTTACATTTGCTGAGGAGTGCTTTACTTCCAACTATGTGGTCAATTTTGGAATAAGTGTGATGTGGTGCTGAGAAGAATGTATACTCTGTTGATGTGGGGTGGAGAGTTCTGTAGATGTCTATTAGGTCTGCTTGGTGCAGAACTGAGTTCAATTCCTGAATATCCTTGTTAACTTTCTGTCATGCTAATCTGCCTAATGTTGACAGTGGGGTGCTAAAGTCTCCCATTATTATTGTGTGGGAGTCTAAGTCTCTTTGTAGGTCTCTAAGGACTTGCTTTATGAATCTGGGTGCTCCTGCATTGGGTGCATATATATTTAGGATAGTTAGCTCTTCTTGTTGAATTGATCCTTTTACCATTATATAATGGCCTTCTTTGACTCTTTTAATGTTTGTTGGTTTAAAGTCTATTTTATCAGAGACTAGGATTGCAACCCCTGCTTTTTTTTTTGTTTTCCATTTGCTTGGTAGATCTTCCTCCATCCCTTTATTTTGAGCCTATGTGTGTCTCTGCATGTGAGATGGGTCTCCTGAATACAGCACACTGATGGGTCTTGACTCTTTATCCAATTTGCCAGTCTGTGTCTTTTAATTGGAGCATTTAGCCCATTTACATTTAAATTTAATACTGTTATGTGTGAATTTGATCCTGTCATTATGATGTTAGCTGGTTATTTTGCTCATTAGTTGATGCAGTTTCTTCCTAGCATTGATGGTCTTTACAATTTGGCATGTTTTTCAGTGGCTGGTACCAGTTGTTCCTTTCCATGTTTAGTGCTTCCTTCAGGAGCTCTTGTAAGGCAGGCCTGGTGGTGACAAAATCTCTCAGCATTTGCTTGCTTGTTAAGGATTTTATTTCTCCTTCACTTATGAAGCTCAGTTTGGCGGGATATGAAATTCTGGGTTGAAAATTCTATTCTTTAAGAATATTGAATATTGGCCCCCACTCTCTTCTGGCTTGTAGAGTTTCTGCCGAGAGATCTGCTGTTAGTCTGATGGGCTTCCCTTTGTGGGTAGCGTGACCTTTCTCTCTGGCTGCTCTTAACATTTTTTCCTTCATTTCAACTTTGGTGAATCTGACAATTATGTGTCTGGGAGTTGCTCTTCTCAAGGAGTATCTTTGTGGCGTTCTCTGTATTTCCTGAATTTGAATGTTGGCCTGCCTTGCTAGGTTGGGGAAGTTCTCCTGGATAATATCCTGCAGAATGTTTTCCAACTTGATTCCATTCTCCCTGTCACTTTCAGGTACAGCAATCAGACATAGATTTGGTCTTTTCACATAGTCCCATATCTCTTGGAGACTTTGTTCGTTTCTTTTTACTCGTTTTTCTCTAAACTTCTCACTTCATTTCATTCATTTGATTTTCAATCACTGATACCTTTCTTCCAGTTGATCGAATAAGCTACTGAAGCTCGTGCATGTGTCACGAAGTCCTTGTGCCATGGTTTTCAGCTCCATCAAGTCATTTAAGGACTTCTCTACACTGGTTACTCTAGTTAGCCATTTTTCTTATCTTTTTTCAAGGTTTTTAGCTTCTTTGTGTGGGTTTGATGATTCTCCTTTAGCTTGGAGAAGTCTGATCATCTGAAGGCTTCTTCTCTCAACTCGTCCAAGTCATTTTCCATCCAGCTTTGTTCTATTGCTGGCAAGGAGCTGCATTGCTTTGGAGGAGAAGAGGAGGTCTGATTTTTAGAATTTTCAGCTTTTCTGCTCTGGTTTCTCCCCATCTTTGTGGTTTTATCGACCTTTGGTCTTTGATGATGGTGACGTTCAGATGGGGTTTTGGTGTGGATATCCTTCCTGTTTGTTAGTTTTCTTTCTAACAGTCAGGACCCTCAGCTGCAAGTCTGTTGGAGTTTGCTGGAGGTCCACTCCAGACTGTTTGCCTGGGTATCACCAGCAGAGGCTGCAGAATAGCGAATATTGCAGAACAGCAAATGTTGCTGCCTGATCATTCCTCTGGAAACTTTGTCTCAAAGGGGCACCCGGCCATGTGAGGTGTCAGTTGGCCCCTACTGGGAGGTGCTTCCCAGTTAGGCTACTCGGGGGTCAGGGACCCACTTGAGGAGGCAGTCTGTCTGTTCTCAGATCTCAAACTCTGTGCTGGGCGAACCAATGCTCTTTTCAAATGTCAGACTGGGACATTTAAGTCTGCAGAAGTTTCTGCTGCCTTTTGTTCAGCTATGCCCTGCCCCCAGAGGTGGAGTCTACAGAGGGAGCCACGCCTCCTTGAGCTGCCATGGGCTGCACCCGGTTCGAGCTTCCAGGCCTCTGTGTTTACCTACTCAAACCTCAGCAATGCCAGGTGCCCTTCCCCCAGCCTCTTTGCTACCTTGCAGTTCAGTCTCAGACTGCTATGCTAGCAATGAGTGAGGCTCCATGGGCATGGGACCCACCAAGCCAGGCATGTGATATAATCTCCTGGTGTGCCGTTTTCTAAGATTGTTGGAAAAGTGCAGTATTAGGGTGGGAGTGACCCGATTTTCCAGGTGACGTCTGTCACAGCTTCCCTTGCCTAGGAAAGGGAATTCCCTGACCCATTGTGCTTCCCGGGTGAGGCGATGCCTCGCCCTGCTTCGGCTCATGCTCAGTGGACTGCACCCCCTGTCCTGCACCCACTGTCCGATAAGCCCCAGTGAGATGAACCTGGTACCTCAGTTGGAAATGCAGAAATCACCCGTCTTCTGCATCGCTCATGCTGGGACCTGTAGACTGGAGATGTTCCTAGTTGGCCATCTTGGAACCTCCCTCCAGCATGTTGTTTTATATATCTTTGGGGTAGCTGGGGAAAAGTCATTTTTTGATACTGCCACTTCATGATTTTTTTTTTTTTTTTTTTTGAGACAGACTGTTGGTCTGTGGCCCAGGCTGTAGTGCAGTGGCATGATCTTGGCTCACTGTACCCTCTGCCTCCTGGGTTCAAGCTATTCTCCTGCCTCAGCCTCCCGAGTAACTGGGATTACAGGTATGTGCCACAATACCTGGCTAATTTTTTGTATTTTTAGTAGAGACAGGGTTTCATTGTGTTGGTCAAGCTGGTCTTGAACTCCTAACCTCAAGTGATCCATCCGCCTCAGCCTCCCAACATATTGGGATTATAGGCATGAGCCACCATGCCCAGCCTTGGGTGATATCTTGAAGAAAGAAATTAAGTGGTTCCAAGTTTGTTTCTGGGTCTTCCCATCAACTCCAATAAAGCATATAGACAACTATCATGTCATAGGATCTGAGTCCTTTTGTCTCCAAGTAAAAAACAAAATAACAGAATTTTTTTCTGCATAATTATTCATCTAAGAACACATAATAAGTCTACAGGAATGAGATAGGCTCTAGACATAGGAATAGTGGACAAAAGATATATGCCTCAAACTAACAACTTCACAACCTATAATTCTTTTAGAGTTCTATGCACCTCAAGATTTCTGGCTTTTCCAACTGTAAGAGTCTCCAGACATCTCTGAGGACCCATCAGCAGTGAACAAGTTAATTAGTGATTAACACTAATTGACCACTTGATACAAGCAATAATGGGACCCAAGATAGGTTCATTGACTGAGAAGAGTAAAGAGAATCTACCAGGGAACTCAAGCTGAACTGACTACCTCAGCTTTGCCAAAAGCAAACCATGTTTAAGTCAGGCCTGCCTGACTTGAAAGGGTCGATCAACAGCTGTCCTTGACCTTGTATCTATCATCTCGCCTTCTGACTCTGTGACTTTATTATTCTGAAGTTCTGACCCCAATTCTTCAATTATAAAAACAAACAAACAAACAAGCAAGAAACCTAATTAGAAAGGAAACATTGATGGTTACAATACAGAGATCAACTACTTTCTCAATGTTATATTTCTATAATTTCTTAGACAATCTACTACATGATTGTTTCACATTGTATAATTTATTATAAAATCTTCCAAAAGGTGAACTGAATTCAACATTATAATAACATAAGACTTCTGCTGATAAGACTTCATCCATACATTTTATAGTCCTTAAAGGATCAGCTGCAAAAAATTCATTTTTCAGTTAGCACACAGGTGAAGAGCTCATATCAACTGTACCAACCAACCCCCCCCAAAAAAATTAATAGTGATAGCCAATATTTATTGAGAGTATGTCATGCACTAGGCACTGTGGTAAGATTTAGTTATCTTATTTAATCCTCACAAGGTTCTATGAGATAGACACCATTACTTCCTACGTTTTACATGTGAGGAAGCTAGACTTGAATAGTTTTAGTAACTTGCCCACGTTTATACAGCTGGTGACAGGCAGAGCCCAGATGCAAACTCAAATTATCCAGCTCTGTTTAGATTCTACAGTTTTACCATTATTGGAAATATTAAGGATTACATTCAGGTTCTGTTCACCTGTTCAAGGCTGGATTCCTGTCCATGAAAGAAAGCGGCTCCTTGATGGAATATGGAGTTCAAAAATCTGCTAGAATGCATTCCAGAAGCTGTTTTAGCCATTCACATCCATTGACATCAGGTAAATGATTATTTTTGTGCAAAGATCCCAACAATTGTGTCGGGTTTGGAGAGTTTGGAACAAGAAGCCTCAGGAAACTTCATGGTTTGCAATATAATCTATTAATACCTGTGAAGGCGATACTACTACTACTCCTATTACTACTACTACTACTACTACTACTACTACTACTACTGACAGTAGTGATAGTTAACACTTACTGGAAGCTTTCTTAATTTCCCCAAGGTCACACAGCTATTAAGTTGGAGAGCCAGGATTTGAACCCATATTGTTGGAGCCACAGTTTGTACTCTTAACCACCACAAATTGCTGTCTCTGTAAACAATGAGCGGCAGTCTGTTCAACATCTTTTCACAATGCTCTTTACTAAAGTTGTGAGACAGTGTTGCCAAGGACTAAACAATGTTTCTGGAAGCTATGTTGTGAGTGTGCAAAATGGATAGTTTCTTTAAATATGAAAAACTTTCATTTTTCATCATAACTAGTCAGTACCCAAACCTGCAAGAAAGGAATCTGTTTATGTTACTAGGAATTAACTGGAGGATATAGTTAACAGATTTCCTACAACATTTTAGAGAATTTTCAAGGCAGAGTTTGAGTTGCTCTATGCAGGTCTTATACTTGCATATATCCATCATAAAACAAGAGATGTACAATTTGTCTCTGAGAAAAAACCTGAAGCTCTAGTGTATACAAGCAAGCAACTTATTCTAGAAAAAAACTGCACATTTCTCTTTATTGTGAAACTTTTTGTAAACTCTAGGTAACCTGTAAGTAGGGCACGGAAGTTTCAGCCATACTAGTGATCTATTGGTCCAATAGCTTTTTGCTGTTTGGCTACAGGGAATGTCCTTTGGGGGCATTCGTTGCTTTAGTCATGGATTAGTTTGATTGCTGGGGCTGGACACCTACTGAAGCAATCAAACATAATAAGTGGAGTGGGGTATAACATCCCAGAAAAAGACATCTAGGGACAGAATTTGGGAAATGGAGAGTTTCTAATGTTTCTAGACTGATTCCTGTTCTGTATTCTGAATGTGGTGATATACTTGTGTAGCACTTTATGATTTATAAAATGCTTCACCATATACTATCTAATTCATTCTTGCTGCTATGAAAGGTAAGAATTACTCTCCTCATTTGGAGGGTAAAGAAACAGTCTGAGAGAAGTTAAACGGCTCAGTTTTGGAGCTGGGCAGGGGATTCAGGACTTGTGGCATCACATGCAGTAATTGTTATACCTCCCAAGAACTTCTTATGTGACCATGATAATGAGAGGGTTTATATCAGAAAACCATATATTTTACTGATACACACACACACACACACACACACACACACACATATAAACTTTCTGTTTTTGGAAAATATGGCAAAATCAGGATTCTTCACTTCTTTGGTCATTGCATTATTTTTATGAAACAGCCTATTACTGGAAAAAATATTTGAAAGACATTTGCAATTCATGATGTGCCTACTCTTCATGAAGCAAGAGCTTCAAGCTTTTGGGGAGATACTTTATTTCTTCTATGTTTTCCTTCTGCAGAAGTCAATCTTTGCTAATATATTTAATCATAGACTGGAAAAAATAAAATGACCTGGTGTTGAACTGGTCACAATAGAATGGCAAGCAGTATTAACTTCTCACTCTGTTCTAGCACATTAGGCTGAACATAAACTACTGTTTGTACCACTGACAAGTTTCTTTATGGTTTTTGAGCTATGTTAAACACCAACATGCACAGAGGCCTTGAGGACAAATTGCTAACTCTTCAAAGTAGCATAGTGTGGTGAGAAGAGCCCAAGCTTTAGACTCAAGCATCTCTGAGTTAGCATCGGCTCAGTTATTGGTAAATTACTTAACATGAGATAAGTTACTTAGCTTCTCTTAGCTTCAGTTTCTTCATATGTATAATGGGGCCAATAATATCCACTTTGCATGGTTGTTGTGATTATTTTATGTATCAAAACTCTGGCACAGATATTTGCATACATAAATGCACAGGTTATATGGTAGGCTCCTGGTAAATGATAGCCATCATTGCTATTATCTGAGGAATCAGTAAGTCTCGTAATTACCTCAATTTCTTTGCAGTTTAAACTGATCACAAGTCTCATTTAGTGCCTGTTTTAAATGCTAGCTCACCATATGTGGTGCTGGAGTAATTGGTATGACTCTTATGTCTCCGCTTGTCTACTGGCTTAGAAGATCAATATTCAAAGCCAAAGTTATGAGCCATCTGCCACTGCAAAGCCAGACTATGTTGTCTTTCTCTCTTCAAGGCAAGTTTTGATGTCTGAAGAACCTTGATCTGTCTTTTCTGGATAGTCACATCTGTGTACCTTAGCAGGATTTGGCTAATATCTTGAATTTAGTGTGAAGGGAGGACCCAGTGGAGAAATTTCCTGGGGAATTCAAGCTATGTATAAGCCATCAATGTGAATCATCTGCCCATGACAGATACTGTCCGTTAGGGAAATAGCATTGATTCTTATTTTAAAAAAGTACAGTTCCTTAAGTTCCATTTCACAAATGGGCACCCAGCACCTAATATCAGCCAGATATAATATAATAGTATAAGGCTGCATTGCATAAACCACAACCAGAATTTATTTTTGTGATAGTATCAGTTAGAAACTATAACTAAAGGCAAATGATTTGTTTTTATCCTGTAAAAGGGAAAAAAATCCATAAAATCTTTAGCAGCCATGGATGCCTCAGCCCCCATGTCCAAGGGGGCCAGCTGTCCCTCACCTCCCACCATTCTCTCTAATGATTTAACATGAGGTTAATGCAGGCAGCTTTGCATCAATAAGCAATGCCTGGGTTAAGCGCTCTTGCCCCTAAGTGTAGGTTTTTGTTTGTTTCTTTGTTTTTAACTTCTATGTAATATAGTTATAATTTTAGAGGCTTCATGGCCGAATGTCTTGAATGCCTGCAAGTTTTTAAAATCAGGTTTAGCATTCTGAATGTTACTTAACAAAATCACATACTGAGGCCCATTGTGGGGAGAATGGAAAGTCCATCATGTAAAACAGATTAGCTACATATTAACATCTTTCAATTTGCCACCAGTTTATTGACTTGGAATAGCCATTTACTCTTTAAAATTGTATATGTAAGGGTAAAGTTCCATGTTAGATCTTTCAGAATATGAAATAGATCAAATATATCAGTAGGATGGATGGATTTATTTATTTATTTAGAGACAGAGTCTTGCTCTGTCACCAAGGCTAGAAAGCAGTGATGTGATCATGGCTCACTGCAGCCTTAAACTCCTGGACTCAAGCCATCTTCCAGCCTCAGCTTTCTAAGTAGCTGGGACTGCAAATGGGTGCCACCACACCAGGCTAATCTTTTTCTTTTGTAGAGATGGGGTCTCAATGTGTTGACAAGACTGGTTTCAAACTCCTCAGGTGATCTTCCACTTTGGCCTTCCAAAGTGTTGGGATTACAGGCTTGAGCTACCCATACCTAGCCTCAGGATGAATTTTATTTAATTTTATGTATCTTTAGAATGCTTGAATAAGAACTATTTATGAGGTATGTGAAGCCAGCTGAGGCTGCATAAGAAAATTACATTTACTAATTGTCCTCTTTCCTCACACAAGAACCTAGACCCATTTAGAAACAGAGAAAAGGAATAGTAATGTTTACACCATGCCTTTACAATTTTTTGAAAAGAAAGCAAAAACCTTTTATGTGTGAAAATTACTTTTGCGTGATCATCTAAACTTTGGGGCATATAATTAATGTGGGCCTTATCAGAAATTTATGTTCAAGGTAGTCCTTTAATTTGCAGGCTAGTTCAGCTGTTTTGTAACATCTAGGGGGATAATGCTTGAAATATTGTCTTTTCGAGGAGAAAAGGATACAGGGCAGGTGTGACACTGGACAGACAGCACTTCCAAAGAGGAATTTACTGCTTTTGATGCCTCGGCAATGACCCTGTCACCCAAAGTGTTATGAAAAACTGGAAACTTGCCATGCGGACTTAAAATAAATATTAGTTTCTACCATTTTTGAAAAAAAAATGTGTGTGAAAATAGCTCATTGTAAGTCTTATCTAGTTAAAAGTTAATACTGAATATGCCTTCTTTACAGAAGTCACATGGTTCTCTAAAAAATTTTCTGGCCGGGTGCGATGGCTCACACCTGTAATCCCAGCACTTTGGAGGCCGAGGCGGGCAGATCATGAGGTCAGGAGTTCAAGACCAGCCTGACCAAATATGGTTAAACCCCATCTCTACTAAAAATACAAAAATTAACTGGGCGTGGTGGTGCACGCCTGTAGTCCTAGCTACTCGGGAGGCTGAGGCAGAGGTTGCAGTGAGCTGAGATTGCGCCACTGCACTCCAGCCTGGGTGATAAAGCAAGACTCTGTCTCAAAAAAAAAAAGTGCTGAGCTTGGCACGGAGATTCACACCTGTAATCCCAGCAATTTGGGAGGCTGAGGCAGGAGGATTGCTTGAGCCCAGGAGTTCAAGACCAGGCTGGGCAGCATAGCAAGACTTTGTATCTACTAAAATTCAAAAAGATTAGCTGGGCATGGTGGCTGTGCCTGTCGTTCTAGCTACTCAGTAAGCTGAGGAGAGAGGATCACTTGAGCCTGGGAGATCAAGTCTGCAGTGAGCTATGATTGAGCCACTACACTCTAGCATGGGCAACAGAGTGAGACCCTGTCTCAATAAATGAATAAATAAGTAAGTAGATACAAATTTCTGACGGCTCATTTTTGTCATTCTATATTTGTTGACTTTAAATTACATGCATGTCAGACACTAGTATCAAAGTCATAAAAATTACTTGGACAAAACAATGTAGAAAGAATTGTAAAGAACTTTTGAACTTTGTATAAATGGAATAATTCTACATGTATCCTTTTGTTTCTTTTTCTGCTCAACATTATATTTTTGAGATTAATTCATGTTGAAATGTGTAGCAATAATTTCCAGTGCCATATAATGTTCCTTTGTATAAACATATCAAAATTTGTCCGTCCTACTATTGACCGACTTTTGAGTTATTTGTAGTTTTATTTATTTATTTATTTATTGCTATTATCAATAATGCTGCTATGGGCATTTTGTGTAGGTCTCCTGGAATCTTGGCATCATATTTGCATGACCGCAGACTTTTAACTATTCATTTTTGTAACTTTTATTTATTTATTTTTAACTCTTAGGTTTGGGGGTACATGTAAAGATTTGTTATGTAGGTAAACTTGTGTCATGGGGGTTCGTTGTATAACTCTTTCATCACCCAGGTATTAAGCCTAGTACCCAATATTTATTTTTTCTGCTCCTCTCCCTACTCTCACCCTCCATCCTCAAGTAGGCCCCAATGTCTGTTGTTCCCTTTTTTGTGTTCATGAGTTCTCATCATTTAGCTCCCACTTATAAGTCAGAACATGCAGTATTTGATTTTCTGTTTTTGTGTTAGTTTGCTAATAATAATTGCCTCCAGCTCTATCCATGTTCCAGCAAAAAACATGATCTCATTATTTTTATGGCTGCATAGTATCCCATGGTGTATATGTACCACATTTTCTCTATCCAATATGTCCCATTGATGGGCATTTAGGTTGATTCCATGCGTGTCCTGCAAAGACATTGATTCCATGTCTTTGTTGTTGTTAATAGTGCTTCAGTGAACATTCTTGTGCATGCCTTTATGGTAGAATGATTTATATTCCTCTGGTTATATAGCCAGTAGTGGGATTGCTAAAAATATGCAATGAATGAATGCCTCATGAATTTGCTCATCATCCTTGTGCAGGAGGCATGCTAATCTTCTCTCTATCATGCCAATTTTAGTATATGTGTTGCCGAAGTGAGCACAAGGATTCGTTTCTTAGTTATTCATTTTTCTTCTTCTGCTGCTGCATCTTCCTCTTCACAGTTAATATATATGAGGCCAGGACCACCATGGTCACCAGAGCACAAATTCTAGCTTTCCCTACCAAGCCCATTCCCCTCATGGCCACCTGATGTATGGACAGGGTCCTCATTTACCTCCCAGCCAATAGAAGAACAGGCCACTCATGGTGGGTATGAAAGTATAGGTCATGCAGATGTTTGGGATGAACTCAGTTAATGACTCCCCCTCAACCTTCTTTTCATATGTTTGTGTTTTCTCTTACTGTGCAGTACTGGTCCATGTCATTGGCCCATTTTTCCTATTGAGTTTGCTTTTTGCTTATTGATTTGTAGGAGCTCCTTATATATATGTATTCTGAACACCACCCTCCTTATTGGTTATATGTATTAACAAATATTTTTCTTCTCTATTGCTTGATTTTCATTCTTTTTTTAAATAATGTGGAATGAAAGAAGTCAGACAAGAATGCATACTGCACGGCTGATTTAGATAAAACTGTAACTGTAGAAAATGCAAACTACTCTCTAGTGACAGGAAGCAGGTCAGTGTTATCTGAGGTATGGTGGGGCGGGAGGGATGGAAGGTGGGATTAAAAAGGGCATGAAGAAACTTTGGGGTGGGTGATAGTTATATTCATATCTTGATTTGTGGTCATTTCGTGGGTGTAACCATAAGTTCAGATTAATAAAATCATATATGTTAAACATGTACAGTTTTTTTGTATTTCAATTATATCTCAATATATCTGCTTTTTTATAAAAATAAATTTGAATATTTACATTAAAGGGTATCTAATCTATAACCCTTAGCAATTTTTTAAAAGTATACTCTAAGTTCTGGGATACATGTGCAAAACATGCAGGTTTGTTACATAGGTATACATAGGTATACATAGGTATACATAGGTATTTGTCCTAATGCTCTCCCTTCCCTTGCCCTCCACTCCCCGACAGGTCCTGGTGTGTGATGTTCCCCTCCTTGTGTCCATGTGTTCTCATTGTTCAACTCCCACTTATGAGTGAGAACATGTGGTGTTTGGTTTTCTGTTCATGTGTTAGTTTGCTGAGAATGATGGTTTCCAGCTTCATCCATGTCCCTGCAAAGGACATGAACTCATTCTTTTTTATGGCTGCATAGTATTCCATGGTGTATATGTGCCACATTTTCTTTATCCAGTCTATCATTGATGGGCATTTGGGTTGGTTCCATGTCTTTGCTATTGTAAATAGTGCTGCAATAAACATACGTGTGCATGTGTCTTTATAGCAGCATGATTTTATAATCCTTTGGGTATATTCCCAGTAATGGGATTGCTGTGTCAAGTGATATTTCTGGTTCTGGATCCTTGAGGAATCACCACATTATCTTCCACAATGGTTGAACTAATTTACACTCCTACCAACAGTGTAAAAGCGTTCCTGTTTCTCCACAGCCTCTCCAGCATCTGTTGTTTCCTGACTTTTTAATAATCACCATTCTAACTGGCATGAGATGGTATCTCATTGTACTTTTGATTTGCATTTCTCTAATGACCAGTGATGATGAGCTTTTTTTCATGTTTGTTGGCCACATAAATGTCTTCTTTTGAGAAGCATCTGTTCATAGCCTTTGCCCACTGTTTCGTGGTGTTGTTTGTTTTATTCTTGTAAATTTGTTTAAGTTCCTGGTAGATTCTGGATATTAGACCTTTGTCAGATGGATAGATTGCAAACATTTTTTCCCATTCTGTAGGTTGCCTGTTCACTCTGATGATAGTTTCTTTTGCTGTGCAGAAGCTCTATGGTTTGATTAGATCTCATTTGTCAATTTTGGCTTTTGTTGCAATTGCTTTTGGTGTTTTAGTCATGAAGTCTTTGCCTATGCCTGTATCCTGAATGGTATTGCCTAGGTTTTCTTCTAGGGTTTTTATGGTTTTGGGTTTTACATTTAAGTCTTTAATCCATCTTGAATTAAGTTTTGTATAAGGTGTAAGGAAGGGGTCCAGTTTCTGTTTTCTGCATGTGGCTAGCCAGTTTTCCCATCACCATTTATTAAATAGGGAATCCTTTCCCCACTGCTTGTTTTTGTCAGGTTTGTTGAAAATCACATGATTGTAGATGTGTGGTGTTATTTCTGAGGTCTCTGTTCATTCCATTGGTCTATGTATCCGTTTTGGTACCAGTACCATGCTGTTTTGGTTACTGTAGACTTCTAGTATAGTTTGAAGTCAGGTAGCATGACACGTCAAGCTTTGTTCTTTTTGCTTAGGGTTGTCTTGGCTATACAGGCTCTTTTTTTGGTTCCATATGAAATTTAAAGTAGTTTTTTTTCTAATTCTGTGAAGAAAGTCAATGGTAGCTTGACGAGAATAGCATTGACTCTATAAGTTACTTTGGGCAGTATGACCATTTTCATGATACTGATTCTCCCTATCCATGAGCATGGATTTTTTTTTTCCATTTGTTTGTGTCCTCTCTTATTTCCTGAGCAGTGGTTTGTAGTTCTCCTTGAAGAAGTCCTTCACGTCCCTTGTAAGTTGTATTCCTAGGTGTATTATTATCTTTATAGCAATTGTGAATGGGAGTTCACTCATGACTTGGCTGTCTGCTCGTCTATTGTTGGTATATAGGAATGCTTGTGATTTTTGCACATTGATTTTGTATCCTGAGATTTTGCTGAAGTTGCTTATTAGCTTAAGGAGTTTTTGGGCTAAGACAATGGGGTTTTCTAAATACACAATCATGTCATCTGCAAACAGAGACAATTTGACTTCCACTCTTCCTATTTGAATACCCTTTATTTCTTTCTCTTGTGTGATTGCCCTGGCCAGAACTTCCAATAGTATGTTGAATAGGAGTGGTGAGAGAGGACATCCTTGTCTTGTGCTGGTTTTCAAAGGGAATGCTTCCAGCTTTTGCCCATTCAGTATGATGTTGGCTATGGGTTTGTCATAAACAGCTCTTATTTTTTTGAAATATGTTCAATCAACACCTAGTTTATTGAGACTTTTTAGCATAAGGGCTGTTGAATTTTATTGAAGGCCTTTTCTGCATCTATTGAGATAATCATGTGGTTTTTGTCGTTGGTTCTGTTTATGTGATGGATTACATTTATTGATTTACATATGTTGAACCAGCCTTGCATCCCACAAAAGAAGCCGACTTGATCATGTTGGATAAGCTTTTTGATGTGCTGCTGGATTCAGTTTGCCAGTATTTTATTGAGGATTTTTGCATCAATAGTCATCAGGGATATTGGCCTGAAATTTTCTTTTTTTGTTGTGTCTCTCTCTGCCAGGTTTTGGTATCAGGATGATGCTGGCCTCATAACATGAGTTAGGTAGGAGTCCCTCTTTTTCTATTGCTTGGAATAGTTTCAGAAGGAATGATAGCAGCTCCTTTTTGTACCTCTGGTAGAATTCGGCTGTGAATCCATCTGGTCCTGGACTTTTTTTGGTTGGTAGGCTGTTAATTACTGCTTTCATTTCAAAACCTGTTATTGGTCTATTCAGCGACTCAACTTCTTCCTGGTGTAGTCTTGGGAGGGTGTATGTGTCCAGAAATTTATCATGCCTTCTAGATTTTCTACTTTATTTGAGTAGTACTGTTTCTAGTATTCTCTGATGGTAGTTTGTATTTCTGTGGGATCAGTGGTGATACCTCCTTTATCATTTTTTATTGTGTCTATTTGATTCTTCTCTCTTTTCTTCCTTATTAGTCTAACTAGTGGTCCATCTATTTTGTTAATGTTTTAAAAAAACCAGTTCCTGGATTCACTGATTTTTTTGAAGGGTTGTTCATGTGTCTATCCCCTTCAGTTCTGCTCTGGTCTTAGTTATTTCTTTTCCTCTGCGAGCTTTTGAATTTGTTTGCCCTTGCTTCTCTAGTTCTTTTAATTGTGATGTTAGGGTGTCGATTTTAGATCTTTCCAACTTTCTGTTGCGGGCATTTAGTGCTATAAATTTCCCTCTCAACACTGCATTAGCTGTGTCCCAGAGATTCTGGTGTGTTATCTCTTTGTTCTCATTGGTTTCAAAGAACTTCTTTGCTTCTGCCTTAATTTCATTATTTTCCCAGTAGTCATTCAGGAGCAGGTTGTTCAATTTCCATGTAGCTGTGCGGTTTTGAGTGAATTTCTTAATCTTGAGTTCTAATTTGATTGCACTGTGGTCTGAGAGACTGTTTGTTATTATTTCCATTTGTTTGCATTTGCTGAGGGGTGTTTTACTTCCAATTATGTGGTTGATTTTAGAATATATGCTATGTGGTGCTGAGAAGAATGTATATTCTGTTGATTTGTGGTGGAGAGTTCTGTAGATATCTTAGGTCCACTTGGTCCAGAGCTGAGTTCAAGTCCTGAATATCCTTGTTAATTTTCTGTCTCATTGATCTGTCTAATATTGACAGTGGAGTGTTAAAGTCTCCCACTATCATTGTGCAGTTATCTAAGTTTCTTTGTAGGTCTCTAAGAACTTCTTTTATGAATCTGAGTGCTCCTGTATTGGGTGCATACATATTTAGGATAGGTAGCTTTTCTTGTTGCATTGATCCCTTTACCATTATGTAATGCCCCTCTTTGTCTTTTTTGATCTTTGTTGGTTTAAAGTCTGTTTCATTAGAGACTAGGATTGCAACCCCTGCTTTCTTTTTACTTTCCATTTGCTTGGCAAATATTCCTCCATCCCTTTATTTTGACCCTATGTGTATCTTTGCATGTGAGATGGGTCTCCCAAATACAGCACACCAATGGGTCTTGACTCTTTATCCAATTTTCCAGTCTGTGTCTATTAATTGGGGTATTTAGCCTATTTACATTTGAGTTTAATATTGTTACATGTGAATTTGATCCTTTCATCATGATGTTAGCTGGTTATTTTGCACATTAGTTGATGCAGTTTCTTCATAGTGTCATTGGTCTTTATATTTTGGTGTGTTTTTGCAGTGGCTGGTACTGGTTTTTCCTTTCCATATTTAGTGCTTCCTTCAGGGGCTCTTGTAAGGCAGGCCTGGTGGTGACAAAATCCCTCAGCATTTGCTTGTCCGTAAAGGATTTTATTTCTCCTTCACTTATTAAGCTTAGTTTGTCTGGATATGAAATTCTGGGTTGAAAACATTTTTCTTTAAGAATTTTGAATATTGGCCCCCACTCTCTTCTGGCTTGTAGGGTTTCTGCAGAGAGATCCACTGTTAGTCTGATGGGCTTCCCTTTGTAGGTAATCTGACCTTTCTCTCTGGCTGCTCTTAACATTTTTTCCTTCGTTTCAACCTTGGAGAATCTGCCGATTATGTGTCTTGGGGTTGCTCTTCTCAAGGAGTATCTTAGTGGTATTCTCTGTATTTCCTGAATTTGAATGTCAGCCCATCTTGCTAGGTTGGGGAAGTTCTCCTAGATAATATGCTGAAGTGTGTTTTCCAACTTAGTTCCATTCTCCCTATCACTTTCAGGTACAGTAATCAATCATAGGTTTGGTCCTTTCACGTAGTCCCATATTTCTTGGAGGCTTTGTTCATTCCTTTTCATTCTTTTTTCTCTAATCTTGACACCTTATTTCAGTAAGTTCATCTTCAATCTCTAATATTCTTTCTCCTACTTGATAAATTTGGCTATTGATACATGTGTATGCTACAGGAAGTTCTCCTGCTGTGTTTTTCAGCTCCAATAAGTCATTTATGTTCCTCTCTAAACTGGTTATTCTAGTCAGCAGTTCCAATAGCCTTTTATCAAGGTTCTTAGCTTCCTTGCATTGGGTTAAAACATGCTCCTTTAGCTCAGAAGTGTTTGTTGTTACCCACTTTCTGCAGCCTACTTCTGTCAGTTTGTCAAACTCATTCTCCATCCAGTTCTGTGCCCTTGCCAGAGAGGGGCTATAACCATTTGGAGGAGAAGAGGCATTCTGGTTTTCTGAATTTCAGTTGTTTTTTGCACTGGTTTTTCCTCATGTTCATGGATTTATCTGCCTTTGATCTTTAAGGCTGATGGTCTTTGGATAGGGTTTTTGTCTGGGGGTCCTTTATGTTGATGTTGACGTTGATGTTATCACTTTCTGTTTGTGAATTTTTCTTCTAACAATCAGGTCCCTCTTCTTCATGTCTGCTGCAGTTTGCTGGAGGTCCACTCTAGACGATGTTTGCCTGGATATCATCAGTGGAGGCTGCAGAACAGCAAAGATTGCTGCCTGCTCCTTCCTCTGGAAGCTTCATTCTAGAGAGGCCCTGGCCTAATGCCAGCCAGAGCTCTCCTGTATGAGGTGTCTGACAACCGCTTTTGGGAGGTTTCTCCCAGTGAGGAGGCACAGGGGTCAGGGACCCACTTGAGGAGGCATTCTGTCCCTTAGCAGAGCTGGTACACTGTTGCTTTTCATTTGTAATGGAAAATCCAGGTTCTTTTTTTTTTTTTTTTGAGACCGAGTCTCATTCTGTCACCCAGGCTAGAGTGCAGTGATGAGGTCTTGGCTCACTATTACCTCTGCCTCCCGTGTTCAAACAGTTCTCCTGCCTCAGTCTCCTGAGTAGCTGGGACTACAGGTGCATGCCACCATGCCCAGCCCAAGCTCTTAATTTTAATACAACTTGATTTATTGATCTTATAGAAATTTGCATTTTTGTTCTTATTCTTGAAACAGGGTATGAAGAAAAATATTCTATAGTGACTTTGGAAATGTTTATAAATTTGTTTTCATATTAAGTATTTAATTTAATTGTAATTCCTCTTTTTTGTGTTAGGGTGTAGGATATGAATACAATTTTATTTTTTTCTATTTGAATAAGCAATTGACCTAGGGTCATTTATTGAGTAGTTCATCTTTTCTTATGATCTGTGATGCTTGCTTTGCCATAAATCCATTTTTTGTATGTGCATGGGTTTGTTACTAGGCTCTCTATTATTCCGTTGGTCTATTTATCTATGCCTGTATTACCATCATACTGCCTTAATCTTTGTAGCTCATAGAAAGTATTAATATCTAGCAGAGTGAATCTTCTCCCCGACCCCTATGCCTTGTTCTTCCTCAGGAGGGTCTTGGCTTCAGCTGGCCCTTTATTCTTTCATGTCAGTTTTATAATCAGCCTGTTGAGTTTCACACATACACACACATACACACTGTGATAGGATTTCTATTGGAATTGCACTGAAGTTATAGGTCAGTTTAGGGGGAATTACAGATTTATGAAGTCAGTTTTCCCAATAATACAATATTGTTTTTTGCAATTTAATCTTCTTTAATGTTTTTTAAGACTTTTTTTTTTTAGTTTTCACTATAAAAGTCTTACACATTCTTTGCTATATTATATCCTAGGTATTTAAAAATGTTTATTGATGTTTTAAACAGTATATTTGAAAAATTATATTTTTAGTTAATTGTGGTTATCGAGAAATGCAGTTTACTTTTGTGTATCAATTTGGAATCCAACAACTCTTATTTAAATTTTTATCCGTAGCTGTTTAAGATTGTCTGTGTAAGCAATCATATCATCTGCAAACAATGATGGTTTTCTTTCTTTACAATCCCTTACCTTTTATTTCTTTTTCTTACCTCCTTACTGTGCAAGAACCTCCAGTATCATGTAGAACAAGACTGATTATAACAGATCTCTTTGTCTTCAAACTGAGCTTATAGAAAATGCTTTCAGTTTAATCATTAGGTATGAGGTTTCTGTGGGTTTTTTGAGATTCCCTTTATTGGGTTAAGAAAGTTCCCTTCTATTCCCAGTTTGCTAAGGAGGTAGTTGTTATTATTTTTAAAATCACAAGAGAATGCAGAGTTTTATTAATTTTTTCTGCCTTTATAAAGATATGATTTTTTTACCTTACACTGTTAATGTGGTGAATTACTTTAATGGCTATCATATTAAACCAATCTTGCATTCCTAGGAAGCATCAACTTGGTCATAAAAAGTTACCTTTTTTATACATTGTCTGATTTGTTTCACAAAATTTTTGGTTTTTAGGGTTTTTTGCATCTGTATCTATTCATGAGCAAGACTGTCTATATTTTTATATTTTCCTTCTCTTTTTCTTTTTTTGTCACCCAGGCTGGTGTTCTGTGACACAATTATAAGATTCACTGCAACCTCAACCTTCTGGGCTCAGGTGATCCTCGCACCTCAGCCTCCCAAGTAACTGGGACTACAGGCACAAACCACCATGCCTGGCTAATTTTAAAACATTTTTTTGTAGGGACAGGGTTTCACCATGTTGCCCACTCTAGTCTCAAACTCCTGGGCTCAAGCAATCTTTCTGTGTTGACCTCCCAAGGTGCTGGGATTACAGGTGTGAGCCACCATGCCCAGCCTTTTTTTTTTTTTTTTTTTTCCTTAGAATACTCTTGTCTGGTTTTGAAAGCAAGGTTATATCACAAATGAACTGGGAGAATGGTCTTTCTTTTTCCATTATATGGAATAGTTTGTAATAAATTAGAATTGCCCAATGCTCTGATGTTTTGTAGAATTTCCTAGAAATCTATCTGGATCTGAGGATGTGTGTGTGTGTGTGTGTGAATAGGAATATCTTAAACTACGGATTCAATTTCTTTAAAGCTTATAGGACTCTTCGTGTTCTCTAGTTTTTTGAAAGATTTTTTGGGTAAGTTTTTATCTATTTATTTCATCTAACTTTTCAAATTTATTGGCACAAAGTTGTTCATAACACCATTATATTTGTTTAATCTTTGTAGCAACTATAGTTTTAGCCCCATTTTATTCCTGATTTTTTAAAATATAAGGCCTCTCTCTCTTTTTTCTCTCTTGATTATTCTCTCTAGAGAATTTCATATGTTATTCTTCTTTTGAACTTTGTTAATTCTTGACTTAATTCTAAGTCAGTTTTGTGCTGCTATAACAGAATACCATAGACTAGGTGATTTATAATAAACAGAAATTTATCAGTGCGCAGTTCTGGAAGCCAGGGAGTCCAAGATCAAGGTGTCTGCATCTGGTGAGGGCCTTCTTGCTATGGCATAACATGGTGGAAGGCAGCATATGGTGAAAGGGCAAAGACTGCTGGGGAGAGGCAGACCCACCTCTGCAATAATGAACCCACTCAAGTGATAATGGTATGAGTGTATTCATGAGGGCAGAGCTCTCATGACCTAAACACCTCTTAAAGGTCTCACTTCCTAATATCGTCACAATGGCAATTAAATTTTAACATGAGTTTTGAGGGGGGAAACATTTTTAAAAATTGTCTTCATTATATATTTCCTGCCATTTTCTTTAACTTTTGCTCTTATTTTTGTTATTTTTTCAGTTTTCTGGAATTTATTTTGCTGTTCTTTTTCCCTAACTCCTTATGGTTGGATGATTATTAAGTTGAACATTTCTTTTTTTCTTTTCCTGAGATAAGTATTTATGACAGAACTTTTAAGAACTCTTTAACTGTGGACCACAGTTTTCATATATGATGTGTAATCATCCTGGTATTTTTATAGTTAGACATTATTTTTCTCAGTATTTTTAAAGTATTTTATAACTTCTATTTTAATTTTTTGATTGATGGGTAATTCAGAAATGTATTCTAAATGTTTAAATATTTGGTTTCACTAATTATCTTTTTATTATTGTTCCCAACTAAAGTGCATTGGAGTTAAATGATATTTTCTGCATGATATCAGTTATTTGACATGGTGATTTCAAATTGGCTAACTTGATGACTTAGCTTTTGGTGAATTTTCATAAAATTTTCATGTCAATCATGGAACTAATTGTATGAAATCTCTTGTTGTAGGGTGCAGTGTAGCTAGATGTATCAGATGTACTTGTATGTGAGTGTGCTGATGGGTGGCTTATGGTGGGGAAGACAATATCCAATGATGCCTATAAGATAACCTTTCTTAAGAAAGGCAGAGGGACTTGGAAGCTATGAAATTTTTCAATTTGTTTTTGCAACTCCATCTGAAGGAATATCTAGGAGTCTTATAGACTTTGGTAGCCTAAGGCTTGTTGCAATTTCTACTGCTTCTGTTGTTCCGTACTATGCAGATCCTAAAGTGAAGAATTCTAGTTGGTTAAATTGATTGCTCATTTTATTGGAACACCTCAGAAATGAATTGAGATTTATAGAATGGTTCCTGATCCTGTTATTTGCATGAGAGTAAATGCTAGCCGATATATCAGATCTTTCTAGCCCAGCAAAACCCAAACCTGAAAAATATGAATGGTCTAATTAGCTGGCTATTCCAGGTGCTTGAACTAGTTTGTAAAACAACCACTGCAGCATTTTGCTAGCTGGCTAAGAAAATGACATGTTACAAGGCAGCAGGCAAGAGAACAGTTCTAAGAGGGGCTAGTCAACTCTATCCAAGGTGGAATAGCTTAGATGAGAGTGCCAATGAACATGCCGACTCATTTCTCCAGTGTGTCTGGCTAGAGGGCTCCTACTCTCAAACATTTATGTGAAAGCACTTTGGTGCTTTATTTAAGGAAAAGGCACACTTACTTGTATTCATCCAGATTATTTACAAATGATTCCTGCTGATGGGATCCAGCCTCTGAATGACCTCCCCACAGGTTGACACCTTCAGTTTGGTATGTCACTTCTACTCTCAAATTATAGGGCAAGAGATTCATGTCCCCATTTTTTTTTTTTTTTTTTTTTAGTGGAACATGTGACCATGTAACTTCTGCAAGGAGTCCAGGTACTCTCGGCACTGTTGCTTATTTGTAACTGAAGCTAGGGTGAACACCAAGGAAATGGAGAGCCTGGCCTGGGAATGGAGAAGAAAGGCTTCAGGGATGCAGGAACTTATAGTGGGGAAGGGAGTGTGTATGGAACCAACCAGCTCCAGGGATCCACCTGGAAGGTTGGTGGGAAGTAGTGTTAAGCTGCTTCCAAGTCCTTTTCCGAGTGGAAGATGCCTGACTTTTTTCTAACCTGGGCTTTCAGTGGTGGAACACACTGCTGTGGCTGGAGGACTTGTTCACAGCAATCTTTTACAAACTTCTATTTACTGGTTTAATAGTTTGTTGAGTTTTTTTTTTTTTAGTTGGTAGTATTGATTCTTCTGGAAAATCAGGATGTTTTCCAAGATTATATATGCTATGCCACATAAGAGGTTGTGATATTTCACATTAAATGTGGAGAGGGTCCGAATCTGAGTTGAAAAATCCATCCATTTCACATATCAGAATATTGCCCAATTATAGTATCTTGACAGTCTTTCTGTTCTTTGTTCTTTGTGATTTTCAGGCAATACCATCAAGTTCCTTTGGCATTATGGGTAGCAGGTCAATTGGACCTTTTATGAGAAGAGTTTTTTAGCTAGGATGATAGAGGCTTAAAAAAACAGCCAGGGCCATTTGGATTGCTAGCTTAGACTCACTTATATCTTGCTAAAAGTATAGAGTGCTATGGTTTTTCATAAATTATTTATGAATATTGACCCACCTCCAGCTTGACAGCTGTCATCTGGTGTATGTTGCCTATCTATTTTACTGGCAATTCAGTAGCATAATGACTTCTATCCTTTTGGAGGGCACTTTTGAAACTATTGTGCTGTCTTAGATGGTAATTTCATCACCCTTAGGAAATTATGCTAATTTTACTGATTTCTAAACCACTTTTCTTCATGTAACTTCCTCATGTCATAATAAAACCACTTATAACATGTAAAATAAATTCTAACACCTTTTTTTTGTGGTAGTGTGTTTATATCATAATATAATCCATTTCCTGTTGAATATGTAGATATTTTTCAATTTTTCCTTATCATAAATTCCTAGAAATGAAATTATTAAAGAGTATAAAAATTTTTAAAGACTTTTGTTACTTGTTGCCAAATTGCCTTCCATATTTATTGCACTAATTTATATTCTCATTAGTGTGTACAAAAGTAGACATTTCACTGGTCCTATCAATAAAGCTAGATATTGGCCTCTTAAATGATTAATACTATAGTATTTCATGTTAAAATAGGAAATACGTCTTGCCAAGGTTTGAGTAAATTTTTTGTTTTACTTTTGCAATTTATTAAGAGATGAGTACATTTAAGTCTTTATTCTGCTTGAAATTAATTTTGATGTCTGATGTGAGATAGGGGTCTAACTTCTTTTTCCCAAATATAGCACTAGTTGAATAATCCATAATTTTCTGACTGATTTGAAATAATACTCTTTTGATTAACTAAATACACTTATTTCTATAGACATTTATTTCCACATGCATATATACATATATAGGCATATATGTGGCTCTCTATTCTCATTCATCAATTTTTCTATTTTTAGAACAGTTTTAATTATTGTTGCTTTGAAATAGATTTTAAAATCAGGTACTCATTGTATTTTTATCATCATGTTTTCACAAGAAAGTATGAACTAAAACATTTTGAACATTTTAAAAACATTTTTAAAAACACATTTTATTTAAAAATCTGTTTTTAAAACACATTTAAAAATGTGACTTTAAAATATTTCAAAACCTAAAAAAGCTTTAAAAAGCAGACTGTAAAAAATTACTTTTTTCTTTTCTTTTCTTTTCTTTTTTTGAGACAGAGTCTCACTCTGTTGCATAGGCTGGAGTGCAGTGGCGCAATCTTGGCTCACTGCAACCTCCGCCTCCTGGGTTCAAGTGATTCTCCTGCCTCAACCTCCTGAGTAGCTGGGATTACAGGTTCCCACCATCACACCTAGCTAATTTTTGTACTTTTAGTAGAGATGAGGTTTCACCATGTTGGCCAGGCTGGTCTTGACTCCTGACCTCAAGTGATCCGCCCACCTCGGCCTCCCAAAGTGCTGGGATTACAGGCGTTGGCCACCGCGCCTGGTCAGAAATTACTTTTTAACATTAAACTTTTGTCAAAGAGGAATTGTAACTTCCTATATTAACAATAAAACCTTTATGTAATTAAAATATAACATATCTCTATGACTTTATAAATTATGGCATTTGCCATAAATGTGGGAAGGATCAGCATGTGATTGAGACAGCTGCCTACATATCAGTTACATTTTTGGGCCATTTTTCGGGTTGTCTCAGTTGTCTTCAGTGGAAAGAATTCCAGAGCTCTCTGTTGGAGGTGGTCCATGTTAGGTTCTGATGAATGGATGAGACCAGGTCTCCATTGTCTCACTGTTACATCTGTTCTTCTGACCTGGACCTGGCTTTTCATGCATCACTGTCTCGACCTTGGCTTGCCCTGTATTCTCTACTTTCTGACTGTTTGTCTGGTGTCTGAATCACAGCTTCGTGCTGATAATTCCCTTGCTCTTATTTGCAGACTCCCTGGCCTTCCTGGTTTCACCTTAGAGCCTCATTTCCCTGATTCATTGCAGTTCTTAGATGGTCTCACTGTGCCAGGGAGAAAGGTGCCTTCTGGTTAGCTGACCCTTCCCATAGCTCTTTCTTCAGGTACTGGCCTTTTCTTAGACATTTTCATTATACACAATAAAGCTTATAGAGCATGACGTTGCATTTTAACTCCAGGTACAATATATTTGCAGACTTACTGTAATAGATATCTGGGCTGTCTATTAAAGCAGTTTAAGAATTCATCATTTTCTTTTTTACTATGTCAGTTGCACTTTGGTTTCAAGTGTGGTGTGGGTCTTCATTTTCCTGTGAATTTCCCTTGAGATTTGTATTTATTGTAATGAAGAGAAATAATAGTAGTCATGATGATAAGACAGGACCAAAGAAAAGTGCCAAGTAAGAAAGGAAGAACAGAGGGAAGTAAGATCAGCAAACAACATTTACTTTAGCAACATGACTAAAACACATGCCCCAAACAACATGGTAATCACAATAACTTTTGAAATTTCATATCACATTATTTGATGGTGTCTATCAACCATCAATTCTATTTGAAAGACTTAAAGAAAGGTATGCCCTTTAAAAATTTAGCAAATAGAGCTTACCTGTGTGAATGTACAAAATGCTCCACTTCCAACTACATCACTTCAGGTCCATAAAAGAGTGAAGCTTCAGAAACAACTTTTGATAATCTTTTGTACTATTTAGAACTCTTTAGGAAAGAATTTGGAGATTCTTTTTGTTTACCATACAGCAATGAAATTCTGCCAATACATATTAAGAATAACAATGATAATTTTTCACTTTTTCTCAGCAAATATCAAATTAGGAGGCTTAAAGAATGAGCTCTGTAGTTGCACATGCTGTGTCTTTGTTTTCATGCAATGTAATCTCAAATCTTCCATCAATTCAGAACAATTAGTTCTTCTTTCTATGAAGAAAGGCAGAATAATATATTTCAAGTTATTAAAGACTAATCAATTTTTGAAAGCTTTGCCTTCCAACCATTTTCTGGAAAATAAGTGACATCTACTGGTAAGTCGTAAGTGTAAGGAGATGATTTTATGAATTAGAATTAAATGAGTATTACTAAATGATATATCAATAAAAGCAATTTTTTGAGCTTCAGAAAGTTTGGCAATCTATTGGTTTGTATTTCAATGGATTATTCATTTTATATTTTTTATTTCCTTTAGCTTCTCTATATTACAACTCCATAAGGCATTTGAAAGAGGATGTAGACAAAATATGAGACTGAACTTTTTCTCTGAATCTTTTGGTGGGGCAATGGGCTAATGTGATGTTGAAAAAGGTATGGAGGCCTAGTTCATTAAGCCTTCAGGGAAAGTGGATGGAAAAGACAAAATAAAACAAAAGCTAAAGCTCTAAAGCATGGTTTATAATCCATTGTCTTCAGACCCTGGAGGCCTTGGATTTTTTTTTTGGAGATGGAATCTTGCTCTGTTGCCCAGGCTGGAGTGTAGTGGTACAATCTCAGCTCACTGCAACCTCTGCCTCCCAGGCCCAAGCAATTCTCCTGCCTCAGCCTCCCGAGTAGCTGAGATTACAGGTGTGCACCACCATGCCTGGCTAATTTTTTGTATTTTTAGTAGAGACGGAGTTTCACCATGTTGGCCAGGCTAGTCTCAAACTCCTGACCTCAGGTGATTCACCCGCCTCCGCCTCCCAAAGTTCTGGGATTACAGGCATGAGCACCTCATGAGGCGCTGGATTTATTAAGTGACCCTCTAATTCAGTGGTTGTTAACCCTACCCTGACCAACAGCCAGAAGTCAGATCCCCTCCAGGGCCCCTCCCACTACCAATTGTGATTTAATTGGTTGGGGTGGGGCTAAAGCATAAGTACTTTCCTAAAGGTCCCAGGTGATTCCAGTATTAACAACCTCTGTTCTATTCCTATGTACGTCTAAGTGTCTGTAGGCCGAAGAAATACTTTATATACATGCATATCTTATTTCACCTTTTCTCTCTAATTTCTTTATAATTTTTCTCTATAATCTTCTCCACAATTTACAATTATAACTTTATAATTTTTGAGCTATATTTTGTAACTCAAAGACAAGGTCATTTGAAAGTGTTATGGAATTAATAGGGGCTTTTGTTGTTACATGTTTCCTCATAAGTATGTTCTGGAAACATAATTACATCATGTGGACACTCTTAGACTTGAACAGTTTGAGCATTTTGGCTATGAAGGACCTAAGGTAGATTTGCGATTCTGGTTTTTAAAAGTCACCCTTGTAGATTAAACGTTGGTCAAGATTAGTTCTTGGCTTAATCATGAGTACTGGAAAATTTTACCGTAAAGTATTGGGGATAGAGTCCTTAAATACAGAGGGAATAAAAGATCTTAGGCGACCCATCTTTGCCATGAATGTGGGACCTGGATAAGATTCTCAACTCTGAATCTTGCCTTAGGGAGCCTCCAGTGGTTTCTCTGAGAAAGTAGAAAGAGAAGATGGATTTCTTTTGCTTTGAGGCTTCTTTCGTACTTCTAAAGCATGTTTTTTGAGGGCTGATTGGGATTCTTGAGCATATTAAATATAATTCATTCTCAAAGACATGAAACCTGAGTTCAGAGGTTGCTTTTTACAGCCTTTGTGGATCTTGAAGGTGGGAATCCTTTTTCTGGGTGTGCTTCATGGCACTACATTCAACTCCGAAACTTGCAGACGGGGTCCAAGTGCAAGATCCGGGGTCAGAAATGTATCCAATTACTGTTCTCTATGAAGGAGGCACAGGTCGGTTCCTTCACTGAGAAGTAAAAATTGCTTTTTGCCTTGTGGCTTTGTCTTTTTAAAGGTTAAAAATCACAGCTGCATGTTATATACAAAAGACAGATCTGAATACAAGGCATGGAAAAGATTTCTGCACTTCTCAAGAGCAGTTGTACTTAAATTATCTGGGCTAGAAAAAATATTATGACATAAAAATACTCAAAGCAATAAGAGTCTACTACAATTATAACAACTCATTCCAGATTTTAACAACCTTACTTTACCTTAATTTATTAGAAATCTCTCCTGTTGTAGATCATTTCTTGTTCTTTTGTCCTAAGGGAGATGAATAAGAAGTGGGCACCATTCTCCATATGATATTTCATTATAATCCTTGAGGCATTTGTTAGTTTCCTATTCAAGTTTCCATTTTCAGAAACAAATAAGCACATTTTTTGCCTTCTTACTAGTCCTATTTCCTCCTTACCTGGCCTTCTGTGAAGCTCTGCTGGTGATCGCGGTGACCTTCTGAAGATCCTGGGCTTAAAAGTTGTTAGGTGAAATTCCCATCCTTACTTAGACAATTTTTATTTTCCATTCCAAGTCCTTTTGCTGAAATTAAAAAAAAAATTGTCTATGTCTGTATCTATATGTAAATCTATCAAACTTCTTTTTGAGCATCTGCACCACATTGATGACCCACAGTCAACTAAACCTTCAAATGTCCAAAACGAAACTCATATTCCCCAGAATCTGTTCCTCACTGTGTTCCTCACTCAGTGAGTCATCCCACTACCCACCCAGGCACCTGCACCAGAAATATGGAGTCATTTTTACTTCTCTAACTTTCACAACCTTCCAAATTAATCAGCATAGAATCAGTTCTATTCATTCTACCTCCTAAATATCTCCCAACTCAGTACACTTTCCACCACTCCTACTGCCACTAACCACCATCCCAGCTCAGAGATGGTTCATCTGTCACCTGGACCTCTTGCTTCCAATCCATTCTTTACATGTAGCCATAGCAGTCTTTCTAAGATGAAGACTCAGTCATGTCACTCCCACTCACCTTCCTAAAATCCTCTAGTGACCCCTTGCTCCCTCTATGATAAATTTACAGTTCTACACCTAGTTACTAGGCACCGTCTCATCAGCCTCCAGCTGTCTTTCCTACCCCATGTCTGACTCTTCCCACAAGAGTCATCTTCAGCTTCTTTCTGTTCCTCAAATTAACCAACGT
Organism: Macaca nemestrina; assembly: GCF_043159975.1. Lineage (NCBI taxonomy): Eukaryota > Metazoa > Chordata > Mammalia > Primates > Cercopithecidae > Macaca > Macaca nemestrina. The sequence continues at coordinate 75,944,533 of NC_092135.1, read as the reverse complement.
TTATTGCCTCTGGACTTTAGACATACTATTCCCTCCTTCTGGGACACTCTCCTCCACCTCTCCCTAATGCTTCTCTCTTTTTTTTCTGGATAATTCCTATTGATCTTGTGGGTATAACCTTAAAGACTTCACTTTCTTTGGGAGATATTGTCTGACCTTAGACTAGATGTGGCACCCTGCTGTGTGTTCCATAATGCTCTGTGTTTCCTCTACTATTATACTCATTTGTGGTGATTACTTGGCTAGTTAAATCTATTTTTTAATTTCTTCTATTATTAAACTTTTCTTTCCTCTATAATATCAGAGTAATATGTTCCTTTATCTAATTATTTTCCTAATTTTCTTCATCTACTATAATTAATTTATGCTTCAATTTGGGACCCAGCTTTCTTGATTGTTTCTAATTGGAAGATTAATCTACAGATTTATATATATATTAGGAAAGTGCATAATTGTATCAGCAATTCTGACCTCCCATTAGATTAGATTAATTTGATTTTATCAAGTTTTGAGTTAATTTGTGAGAATTATAAGTAGTGTAACGAAGACACAGACAAAGCATGTCTTAAGATGCATTGTTTTTTAAAACCATTAAGACTTAATGGAGGCTGAGTGTGGTGGCTCATGCCTGTAATCCCAACACTTTGGGAGGCCAAGGCGGGTGGATCACTTGAGGTCAGGAGTTCGAGACCAGCTTGGCCAACATGGTGAAACCCCCGTCTCTACTAAAAACACAAAATTAGCAGGTGTGGTGGCACATGCCTGTAATCCCAGCTACTCAGGAGGCTGAGGCAGGAGAAATACTTGAACCTGGAAGGTGGTGGTTGCAGTGAACCGAGATTGCACCATTGCACTCTAGCCTGGGCAAAAAGAGGGAAACTCCATCTCAAAACAAACAACAACAAAACAAACAAAGACTTAATAGAATAAATCTTTCTTCTTAGCTTTATTTTAAATTAAAAAATTAATACTTACCACATGTATCAATACAATTACATTTTCTCCTTTTTGTTTTTGAGACAGAGTCTTGCTCTATCACCCAGTCTGGAGTGCAGTGGTGCAATCTCGGCTCTCTGCAACCTCTGCCTCTCGGGTTCAATAGATTTTCCTGACTCAGCCTCCTGAGTAGGAGTAGCTGGGATTACAGGCGCCCACCAACACACCCAGCTAGTTTTTGTATTTTTAGTAGAGATGGGGTTTCACCATGTTGGCCAGGCTCGTCTTGAACTCCTGGCCTCAAGTGATCCACTCACCTTGGCCTCCCAAAGTGCTGGCATTACATGCATGAAGCACCGAGCCAGGCCACGTTTTCTCTTTAAGTTATCAATTTATCAGGTGGATTTAGAGAGGTGAGGAGATGGTGGGGAGAGTTTAGAGTATTTTTATGACTCCTTATCATGCTAAAGCATCCCAGTGTCTATTGTTCTTATGTGAGTATGCTTTAGCAATGGGGTAGCAATCTACTCCATAGCCTTGGTCTACTCAGACTCAGAGTTGAGTTTTGGTCGGTAAGAGACCCTTTTCCAGAGATGCAGTTTATCACAAAGGTAAGGGCAAACAGGCTGTGCCTACTCCAGAGTGGATTTTCAGTCCAGTCCATCATGGCCAACACCACCATTGCTATGCAACCACCAGAATACATACCACTCTACTTGTTCCTCCCCATTTTAAGGCGTTTCTCATTGATAGATTTTATTGCTCTCACTAATGACTGAAACCTTTATCATTTAGGACAATGGTTCTCATATGAGGATAACAGAGGAGCATTTAAAAAAATACCAATGCCTAGTATTGATTGATTCAATTTGTGATGACTTTCTCAAGTTAATTTTCAGATGCAGTCAGGGGGAAGAACCACTTATTTTGGTCAAAGGTGCACTTCACCTTGTTTAATAAATTGATTTATCAACTTCTACTCTCTTCATATGTAGACTTTCACCTTTATCTCAATCTCCCCTATTCCAGTAAATGATACTTCCATCCACAGTTTCTCAAGTTAAAATCTGAGGCTCTTTGTCTTTTGTCTATTCTCCCCTCCCAGCTAATCCATCAGGAAGTACTACAGGCTCAACTTTCAACATATTTGTCTACTTGTCTTTGCCCTCACTGCCTTTTTCTTAAACCCAGACTATCCTCATACCTTACCTGGACCACCAAAATTTCCCAACTGGTCTATTTCAATCCTGTGTCATCCTCCACAAAGTTCTTAATTTTAGATAAGAATAAGCCATCTACATTTATAAAATCTTAATATTTTACTACATTGGGCTTTTTTCACATAAAAGAGTCTGTTTTGTTACACAGCTTTTTATTTTTAGAAATTTTATTTCATAGAATATATTTTTATATTAGAAAATTTCAAATGGGGAAATAATTTTTTATACTTTTATACTTGTAGGCAGATTGTTTTAGGACAAGTAAAATAAACATATTTGAAGGATTAAGTTTTCATTTAGAATGTTTGATATTTTAATACAATTACAAAGGAGACTTCTTCCCTAAACGGAACTTCTCTATATTCAGCAGCTTTCCAAGCTCCACTTCTTAGGATTTAGAAATTAGTAGTGTGAGATAGCAGCTTTTTCTAATTTTAATGTTTCCCAAGGACATGGATCCATCAATAGCTGATATCAACCGAACAGAGGGGGAAGTTTTCAAAACTTAAATTTTGTCTAATTTTCTGCAAAGTCTTTATGCATGAATTAACAGTCTTTCTCTTTGTCTATCCTTATCAGGAAAAATACAGGAGATGTTTGATCATGTATTTAGTAATTAAACTGAATTTTCTTTAAGAGATTGGTAAATGAAGATGCAAAAGCTCATATATAATGTTTAGTTATGCTCTGATTCTGGGAAAAAATCTCATTAACTCACCAGAAAATGGGACTCAGTTGCACAGTTTCTTGAATACAAATCCTCTCAAACTTTTCCTCAAAGATTAAATTCTGGGCTGGGGGCAGTGGCTCACACCTGTGATCCCAGCATTTAGAGAGACCAAAGTGGGAGGATTGCTTGAGGCCAGTAATTTGAGACCAGACTGGGCAATGTAGTGAGACCCTGTGTCTACCAAAAATAAAAAAGAATAGCTGGGTGTGGTGTTGTGTACCTGCAGTCCTAGCTACTTAGGAGGATGAAGCAGGAGGATTGCTCGAGCCCAGGACTTTGGATGCCGAAGGTGAGCTATGATTGCGCCAAAGAGTTTTGTCTCAACAATGATCTTATCTGTTACTTCCTTTTTTTTGTTTTTTTGGTTTTTTGTTTTTTGAGACGGAATCTCGCTCTGTCGCCCAGGCTGGAGTGCAGTGGCACTATCTCAGCTCACTGCAAGCTCCGCCTCCTGGGTTCACGCCATTCTCCCGCCTCAGCCTCCTTGAGCAGCTGGGATTACAGGCGCTCACCACACGCCTGGCTAATTTTTTTCTATTTTTAGTAGAGACACAGTTTCACTGTGTTAGCCAGGATAGTCTCGATCTCCTGACCTCATGATCCACCTGTCTCGGCCTCCCAAAGTGCTGGGATTACAGGCGTGAGCCACCGTACTTCCTTTTTACTGTTAGTAGAATGGCATGGCAGAGCAGAGGCAAAGAGAAGTACTTTTTAAGGTGTTAAGAATTACTTTTTAAGGTGTTAAGTCTAAAAGGTCAGTGCTTCCACAGCATGGCAACAGCTTTGCAGATGCCCCCATCATGATAGTTGAAATCACAAAGCCCGGCAAAGGTTAAAGTCAAGTGTGCCAAGTTAAAGTCAAGTGTGCCAAAAGGCCTGCCTTGGCAGCTTTCTCTGATGCGTCTTCATAGACATAGTCTGAAACAACTTGTTCAAGGTCCCAGTGACTAAGGAGAGTGAGGGCTGTAGCCAGGGAGTAGTCCATCGCAGAGCAAGGATTCAAAACAGCAGCTGGAAGCAGGAGGTAAACACTGGAGCTAAACACTGACAACCCCATCACCAGTCCAGTGGATAGATGCAGCCTTGAGAACAGAATGGCGGCTGGGTGGCAGGTGAACGTGCTGTGCTCCACACTATCCTGGGGTAGGTCGGCCGTAGGGATGTGCTGAGACATGGCAGGTCTGACCAGTGGGGTTCAAAGCAACAGAGATCAGCTTCCTTGTGTGCCACAGATTAACTCAACCTTCAGAGAACCACCACCTTGCTCGTGAATTGTTTTTCTTTCTTTCTTTTTCTTGAGACGGAGTCTCACTCGCCCAGGCTGGAGTGAAGTGGTGTGATCTTGGCTCACTGCAACCTCCGCCTCCTGGGTTCAAGCAATTCTCCTGCCTCAGCCTCCTGAGTAGCTGGAACTACAGGCACCTGGCACCATGCCCAGCTAATTTTTTGTATTTTTAGTAGAGACAGAGTTTCACCATGCTAGCCAGGCTGGTCTCGAACTCCTGACCTTGTGATCCACTTGCCTCAGCCTCTCAACATGCTGAGATCACAGGCGTGATCCACCGCACCTGGCCCCCCGAATTGTTTTTCTAAAGAAGTAAAGCTTTCTTGTTCTAGTTGAAGCCTCCTCTATGCCTCTCCCTGATGCCACTTCCTTCCTTCCTCTCAGCGGGTAACCACTAATATAAATGTAATGTTTATTATTCCCTCGCATGCTTTTATACTTTTGCTACATATTTGAATCCATAAATGATATTTAGTATTATTTTTAAGTATTGTGGTATTATATAGATGGTATCAGACTGCTGTTTGTTTGTTTCACTTAACATTGTGTTTCTTATATTTGTTCATGTTGATACAGGCAGCTTTAATTTATTCATTTAAATTGTTGTATAATACACTACCAAACCACAAGATCATAATTTATTTTTCTCTTGATCAACATTCAAATGGCTTCACATTTTTAATTTTCATAATTGATGTTGCAGTGAACATTTGTGTACCTCTCTTCTATATATTCGGAAAAGTGCTTCTACATATATGCCAAGTAGTGGTATGTGGACCCTTAGGACCTTTTCTATATTCTGCATAATTGCAGTGCAATCTTTTCAAAAGAATAAATTATTTAAAAAATATTATTGAGCATGTATAATAGGCATGCTAGGATGACGCAGTAAATAGAGACAAAATCTCTGCTGTCTTAGATTTTATATTTTAGTTGCGGGGAGAACAAGTAAACTGGTAAGATAATTGCAGAGAATCTAAGTGCTAAATAGTGGCCAATGCCATTCTTCTGCTTCAAGATCTTCAGAGGTTTTCCATTGCATTTGGGATTAAATATAACTCTTTCTAGGCCTGTGAGACTTGGCACCCTTTGGTCACTGCCTCCCTCTTTCACTCTCCCTTTGTCTCCCTACACTCTAGCCACATTGACCTTTGACTTTTTGGAACTTACTAAGCTTTTTCCTGCTTCAGGACCTTATATGTATTAGTTCATCTTCCTGGAAAGTTCTTTCCACCACTCTTTGCCTGGAAAATTCTTACTCATGATTGAAGTCTCAGCTTATTTGTTCTGTTTTCAGAGAGAACTTCCTTGATCCCCTTAAAAATAGGTCCTTCATATTCAGTTTCTCTCATGCATTTTGCTTTTTTCTCAGTAACACTTACCACAATATATAAATATACATTTATACATTGTCTGCCTCACCTACTTGATTGCAACTTCCACCTAGCCCATAGCCTGACATGTAGTAGTTCCTCAGAGAAATTTAAAAATAATGAATACAGATTGCTAATTTTCTGAAAGTTTGGTCACATACTTATTTTGAGCAGGAGATTTGGTTTTGTTTGGGTTTTGATTTCCCTCTCTTTAACTGGACCCTCCTGTCTCTGGGGTTTAGGGTGGCCTTCATGGATCACCAGACCAGAACCAGGCCTCATAATGGCATTTAAAGACTCCTGGCCAGGCACTGTGGCTCCCAACACTTTGGGAGGCCAAGGCTAATGGATCACCTGCAGTCAGGAGTTCAAGACCACCTTGCCAATATGGTGAAACCCCATCTCTACTAAAATACAAAAAAAAAAAAAAAAAAAAAAAAAAATTTGCCAGGCATGGTGGCTTGCATCTGTAGTCCCAGCTACTTGGGAGGCTGAGGCAGGAGAATCGCTTGAACCTGGGAGGTGGAGGTTGCAGTGAGCTGAGATCAAATGACTGCATTCCAGCCTGGGTGACAGAGCGAGAATAGCATAGCATAGGCAGCAGTGCTTTTAAGCCTCTTTTAACATGGGTGTGCAGAAGGTACAGGAAGAAGCCTCACTCCAACCCCTGGCTTGAAATAGTTTATCATCAGATTGGATGATAGTTTATCATCTACCTTGGAGCATTTTTAGTCACAGTTACCTTCTCGGGAGCCAATCTTTTTCTTTTTTTCCCTCCACCCTCCTTTATCTCTCTGCTTCCCTTCTTTCTCTCCCTCCTTCCATCCATTCCTTCCTTCCTTGAAAGTTAGTTGAAGGTATTATGATATTTCACTAACCAAATACTCTAGCATGTATATCCTAAGAATAAGGACATTCTTCTGCATAATTATAACACTTGTATAATACCTAAGCAAGTTTATAATGATACCATTATATGACTGAACTTTCTCCAATTGTCCCTCCAAAAATGTCCTTTGTGGAATTTTCGAAATTTCTGGCAAAGGATCACATATTTTATTTGGATTTCGGGTCTCTTAAGTCTTCTTTAAACTGGTATAGCTCCCATAGTTTAACTTTATATTTATTTTTTTAAAAAACTTTTTTTTGTCTCTCATGATCTTGACATTTTTTAAGCATCCAGGGTTAGGTTTCTGATAGAATGACTGATGATCTCTACCTTTCTTAATTTTCATTTCCTGAATAATTAGATTCACGTTACACATTTGATTGTATTCTTGGTGATGTTGTGTCCTTCCTGTTGCATTATATCAAGAGGCACATGGTGTTAACTTTTCTTCTTAACAGTGATGCTAAGTTTACTTGTTTGAGGTGGTGTTCACCAGATTTATTCACTACAAAGACACCTTTTACCTTTGTAATAAGGAATCTTTGGGTGTGGCACCTTGAGACTGTATGACTATACTGTTTAAGTTAAACAGTTTTTCACCCAATGGTATTAGCATACTTAATGACCCTTGCTTGTAAACATAATTATATTGGTAGTTGCAAAATACATACTGTATAATTTTATCATTTATTTTATATATTTTAGCTGGCATTCTATAGAGAAAATTTTTATCTCCCCATACCCCATGTCTTTTGGGGAGGATTTTGAAATATCATTATGTACTCATAGATTCTTTTTTCACAGAATCATTTTGACTAGAAATAAAGTAGTTCTATTTTGAACAATTTTTCACAGTGTTTAGTATATATTTCTCATGTAAGTTTCTTATATGACATTTCATATCCTGTCTTTTTAAAATAACACATTTTCATAAATCGCATACTATAGGCTTTCCTTAAAAACACTTTTCCCCAATTTTGATACGTTGCAGTTGGGCTTAAAGTCTCTGTCTTCATTTACTATGGCAAACAACTATGGTGTTGACTTATTTTGATTTATATTCCTTTGGTGAATTAAAAATGAAGTCATATCTCTTATTTTGATTAAAAATCCATGGGGCTAAGTTCCCAGTGATAAGGTATCATATGCAGAAATAAACCTCTCTCTCCTTCTCCCTGACAATAATGCACAGGCAGTTAATGCTTTCTTTGTCTTATTTTTAGGATCGACGATTCAATGATGAAATCGACAAGCTAACTGGATACAAGACGAAATCATTATTGTGCATGCCTATCCGAAGCAGTGATGGTGAGATTATTGGTGTGGCCCAAGCGATAAATAAGATTCCTGAAGGAGCTCCATTTACTGAAGATGATGAAAAAGTAAGATTTCATACCTTTTGTGAATTGTACTTTCTTTCTTGGTCATTGATTGCTATTCTCCTTTAAAAGACAAGAATTATGTGAATAGCTGTTGGATTAGCCCGTTCATGGATCAAAGAGCTTTTTCTCATGGTATACAAAATGAAATGGGAGTTTTTCGATATTTCATAGAATGTGGTAAAATTGAAAATAATTATTTCATCTTTTTTGTAGCTTGCTTTTCATTATAAGCCTCAGTGGTATTGTTGTTGTTCCCTGGTCTTTATCTTCCTTATAAGTAAGATAAGGATCACACCACCACACATGGCCTAAGGGAAGATAGAAAATATAGGAAGATTGCTGTGTTTCAGAAACTCAGCACTTTCTCCTATATTTTTATAACTACAGTGAAGAATTGTTTTCTCAGTTCTTATATAAAAATCCCAATAAAAACGAATGTTATTTAATTGTTATTCCAAATTGCTAATAAAAAGAACATTACTTTTGTCCCTGAAGAGTAATTGACCTTGGTGGAAGTAGTGTACTTTTTGCTCTGAAATTTTAAGTTCTTTCACTAGTAGTTTATTTATCAGCTTATATTAAAAGAGAGAGTCCTCAAAGAACTGAGGTTCTGGCTTTGAAGCTTCTACCTTTATATTGAATAAAATCTGGTTGAATATTTATAAAATTTGTGATAAAAGCAAATCTCAAATTAGTTTGTTTAAGTTTGATGACTCTCATATTCCTATTTAATTAAAAAACACTTTATAATTTAACCTTCTGGATGTGGGTTTGTTATTTGCCAATGCTAATTACAAATGCATTAAATTAATACAAATGTTCTGGTACAGAAGGTCAACATGAAATATGATTGTAAGGAAACAAGAAGGTTTTTAAGTGAAGAGAGTCCTTGATTTAGGTCATTTTTATAGTGGAATTGAGATGGCCCAACTCTCTGTAAAGGTTTATGAATTCATAGAGCATGATAGGACCGCAAAAGATTTCTTACAATGAAGTAAACTGCTATGGCATACGAGGCACTTGTATTGGGATCATAGGAGGCACAAAGATAAATCCCAATCATGTTATGTCATCCAGGAGCTACACAAGGCAGGAGACAAGAATCATCAGCAAGTTGTTCTCAGACAGGCTGGGGGCGCCTAGGAAAGAGAGGCTTGTTCTCACTTGGATCTGAAGAGGCTTCCTGGAAGAGGCAGTATTTGATCTGTCCTCTGAAGCAGAAATAGGCCTCCATCAGACAGAATCAGATGAGAAGGAGAGGACGTTGTTTAGAAGTGAATATAAATGTGGGCCACTTCATTCACAATAAAGATATTTCCATGGAATGTAAGATAAAGCAGAAATTTCATTTTGTGCCATCATAGATGGCAGAGTACGGAGATGATGTGCCTCTTATACAGATTTAGATAGAAGGATTTGGGTTTTGCGTCTTTCCAAACATAACCACTACATACCCATGCCATCCCCCGAACAGTTTAGTTTTTACACAGATGGTAGTCCTGCCTTTGCTCTGCTGCATTCATTTAAAAGGAACTCATTATATATTTAGTTCTTATCTTTGATTCCATTTATGTTAGATTTGTTTTCTGAACTTTTGCTGATGGACTTATACCTGTGAGATAGAGCTTCATGACCTGTGAATAATTTAAAGGGAAGATCTGCACAGGACTTTGTACCTTTCTTGAGCAGCATCAGTGTTTACTTCTATTAAGAATGAGAGCCTGGGACTGAGTCCCAGCTCAGCTAATGACAGGCAGCTGCTTGGATACACAGCTCACACTTATCTCTGACCTGAAGTTTTCTCATCTGTCAACTATACTATTCACCACTCTATAGCCAGAGAATTAAATATGATCATCAATGAGAAATATTTTGCAAAACTCAAGAAACTAGGCAAGTGTAAAATACAATTTTTTAAAATAATTAAACTAACATTTTCCCTGTGAGTTTTAAAATATTCTTCTTAATTTGTCACTTATCCCCAAGCAACTTTTTTCTTAGATTCAACCTTATCTGAGTATTTTCTGGCTTGAAATGATATGTTTTTCTCTTCTGTAGTTATCCCTTGTGCCACAGTGGCATTTTATCTTCCAGTCTCTACAATTCCCACACCTGACTTGAAAACCCTACTCTAGTTTTGCTTCTTGTAAGAAGTCCTGCGAGTTTGTGCAGGTAGATTGTGTTCATGCAGCTGGCACCGGCTGGAGAGTATTTTATCTCAACAACTTCTGGATATGGTTATTGTTATTTCCTGAAAGGATCCTATATATTGTAAACCAAACAGAAAAGGTGAAGGAGAAAAGCAGGAAACCAAATCTAGAAGTGATTCACGGGAAAGTATTTCTTCCAAATAAGGGAAGACAGCGAAGTATAATGGCTGTACTGGCCATATGGTGAGTCTATTTGGGTTGAAATTACATCTCTGCCATGGCCTGATAACCTTGGGCAAGTTACTTACCTTCCCTGAGCCACAATATTCTCCTCTTAGAAGAGGGGTGATAGTAACACTTATCTCACAGGGCTGTAAGGAGATTAAATGAGAGAATCCGGGGAAAGCACTTGGAAGAAAACTTAGGACTTAGTAGTTCTCATGAGCGATTGTTTAGCTTTTCCTGACAGCACATGAATACATGTGAGGTATCATGTGTATCTCAGTCAGGTCTCAGTTTAAAAATTACCTTTGTCTAATTTAAGTCTATACATTCATATTAAGTGGACCTCCCAGGTTGCTGAAGGGTGGTGCTGGGAGGGTGGCACACCCAGAGAAGGATCAGAAGCTCTGCACCTCTTCCCCTATACCTCGCCCTATGTATCTCTTCATCTGGTTGTTTCTGAGTTACAACCTTTTACAATAAACTGGTATTCTGTATGAGATATTGGATATACAAAGGGACAATGACCAGTCCACGCATAATGATAGACCCACATTCTCTTCAGCAAGCAGCTTAGAAGGCCAAATCACAGTCTCTGTAGCAATCAGCCTAGCACAGCCAGGATTTGGTCAATGACTGCCACCTTCCCTATTTTTTTGCTCTTATCATGCCCTCCACCCCTGCATACTTACAACTCAGAGCCACTGAGAGAAAAGCCAAATATATTCTCTGAACTCATTACCTAAAATGTCGTGCTTCTGGTTACCTGCCTTCAGCTTTCCCATGCCAACAACCTCCACTCAGAACATACCTAAAGTCTTCTATTTTTTTCACCATAAAACTTGTGCACTCCCCTTTGAGTGTTCCAAATGCAAGCAATGGTGGCTGTCTTCCTTGTTATAGCACGATCTGAATAAATAACCTCTGTTTTTCTCATTTAAAGACAAATTTTTATTAAACACAATCTATACGCCAGATGCTCCTCCCATGTTGGGATTTCTCCAATTAAAAGGGGGATATATTTCTTTATAAGTTCATGAATCTCTTGCCTTATTAATGCAGATACTGTTTTACTTGGTTGTACAAGGTTATGCTTATGTGTAGTAATTTGCATTCTACGTTTTAACCCAGGTATTTCTTACATATGTGTCCACATACGGATATATTCTACATTTGTCATTTTGGGAGATCATAAAATTTTCTTATTTTCTTTTTCTACAGAGCCTCGTTTGCTTAGTCACTGTCCTATTAGTGAGAATTTGGATTTTTTCCCCCCTGTGTTTCACTAATACAAATAGCCCCTGAGTGAACATCTTGAACAAATTACCTTTTTCTTTTGTGTTATTTCCTTGAGGGTATATTCCAAAGACTGAAATTAATGAGTCAAAGGGCAAGAAAAGTTTTATAGCTCTCATTCCATGTTATAGATAGCTTTTTGAAATATTGAGCCCATTTACAGTGGTAGCAGTATGCATACCTAATTTCTCAGAGCTCTGCCAACCTCATTCACTTCACATTTTAAAACTCAAATTAGTTTTCCTTGGTCAGTCAAGCAGACTTCAGAAAACCTTCTCACATGTTCAATAGCATAAACTGCAGCAACCAAAGTAATTTTAATGTTGCCTACAAGTAAGAAAACAAGGAAGCAAAAAGGAAGCCATGTCATGAGTGTTAGATGAGAGGGTCTGGAGTCAGAAAGTCACCAAGACAGGTTCATGTCTTTGCTCTGCTGCTTATTAACTGAGTGACCTTCAGCAAGTGGCTGCATCTCTCTAGCCTCAGAACCTCCATCACAGGGTTGTTGTGCGGAGTAAAATAGATAATAGATGTAAAGTGCTTAGGGTAGCACTTATTATCAATAAATGAGCCTCATGAAAGTTCACCATATATTTCAAAGCCAGACTAAAGTAATTTGAACCCTCTTTGTAATTTTACTTTATACACATAACTGCCATGTCATCATTCACATGGGTAGTGGTAAATTTGTTGCACATTAGCATAATATGATTTGTATGTCCTGATATCTTAAAATGTCAGCGTCTAGAGACCATAAGTTATGTTCTGTATAATTTCAAAACATTTTGTAATATGGAAATCAGTAAATCATTTGACTGAGATAAATTAAAAATTAAATGTGGTATACTCATTTCTGGGCTATTTATGTACCTAACATAATTGTGCATAGGACCACCATATTGTGTTTCTTGAAAATTCTATACCTATAATTCAGTGGCTGTGCTACATCATGTAATACATATACCCTGTAGTAGAAGAGACTGGAAAAATCACCAGGTCCATTCCCTGCCACCTTTTCCCTCATCCAGTGCAGGAAACTTTACCTGACAGATAGTCATCCAGCCTCTGCCTGAAAGCTTCCCTTTTAATGACTTTAAAATCCTCATGCTCTTTAAAGTTCTTGGATAATTAGCAATAATTTATCAGCAGTGGTGAGAGTTTGTATGAAATATAGCCTACTGTATTCACATATTAATAATTTAAGTTCCATACTGACAAATTACTAGTTTGATAATTCATGTTGAAAGTACACACAAAGGCAGACCATGCAGAAGAGATGATTGGAATTTTCTGGTTCACTTTGTGGGTTTCAAACAAATGTTCCTATTTTTCAGGAATATGTATAAACTAGTTGAATTAGGTGGTATGACTAGACTCTTTGCATTCAATTAAGTCATTACTTTGTTATTCCTGGGTGAGTGAAGGAAGGCATTATTTTGGAGAATAAAATAATGAGACCTGGATAGGAGCAAACATTTGTGATCTATTAAGATGTGTGGGCGCGCTAGCATGAACCTGGGAAATGAAAATGAGCAAGGGCTCTTATCTGCCTTCCCAGGTTCCTATACCTCTGCCCTAAAAGTGTCATTTCATATTGCAGTGTTCCATAAAGTATGATATGTTTATTGCAGGTACTTTCCAACAGCCAATGTATTAGCAGCTGTGGCTTGAAGTTCTCCTTTGGCTAATCTCTATAGATTTTTTTTAGCCCTGGTCACCTCTCTTCAGCTCATGATTCGGAGTGTTTGGTTACCCTGCTGCTCTCCTTCATGCTGACATGTTCCACCACCCCATAGAGCTGGGATGCAGCCAACTTGAGCTTGGTTGCTGAGGGGCTGGCTGTGTTCCAGGAACTTGTTACTGGTGATGCTGCCCTGCCAACTGGTGTTGAGGATGGTGCCTGAATGATGCTAATGAGTCTCTGCAGAAGCTGGAGTTTTGTTATCAGCAACAGGCCTGAGACTCACAGCCAGATAATAGGGAATAGGGAGAATTTTATAAATTCTTAGCCTCACATTTCTAATAGTGTGAGGAGAATGTTTAGGATTCATGAGATGTCAAAGGTGCACAACGTACTTAAGTTTACTGTAGTAATGAGGGGGATATTGACTGTGTCATGCTGAGAAGGGGCAACAAATTGATGGCCCCAGAAGACTGAATGCAGTTCACACATGTATGATTTGCATGGGATTTGACTGGCATAGAACTGATTTTTTTTAAAAATTAGATTACCTTTAGACATGGCTGCAAGCTATAGTACTACTATAATAGCCAACCCTCAGACAACTAATCAGCTTAATAAAGTCAATTTCATGGGAGCAAAGACAGATTTCTTCTGTCATCTTATGAATAGTTTCTACTAAAGGTACTTTTCAAAGGTACTTTTTGAATAGTTATTTTTAAAAAATATTGTTATGAACATGAATAGTGGTATTACAACTCTGCCAGGCAACTTTTTTATGTTTCATATTAATTCACCATTGTCTTTATAAAAGATACACAAATGCTAAAATTAATTAACTAATTATTTTAAAATACTCTTTGTGTTCTCCTTTCATTTTTTTTCCCTTTTTTGTCTACATTCCAACTAAGTTAGATTTTTGAATCTGTTGAAATAAAACTATAATTAAGCCCAGGTGAGATGGCTCACACCTGTAATCCCAGCACTTTGGGAGGCCGAGGCGGGCAGATCACGAGGTCAGGAGTTCGAGACCAGCTTGGCCAACATGGTGAAACCCTGTCTCTACTAAAGATACAAAAAAAATATAGCCAGTGTGGTGGTGCGTGCCTGTAATCCCAGCTACTTGGGAGGCTGAGGCAGGAGAATTGCTTGAACCTGGGAGGCAGAGGTTGCAGTGAGCCAAGATTGTGCCATTGTACTCCAGCCTGGGTGACAGGACGAGACTCCGTCTCAAAAAAAAAAAAAAAAAAAAAATCTATGATTAAAAGTCAATCATTAGCAAAAAGGTTTTAAAAGTCCTGGCAGATGGCTCATGATTTCATTATATTTGATCAATAAGACTCCAGTCCTGGAATAATTTGGATTGAATCCCATAACTCATTAATTCCAATATTTTATCTATATTTAAATGATCTACTCACTGCACTATTTGCCTTTTAACAGCTATTACCCAGGCTCCATATGATCACTGTGAAACTATAATTTGTTCACTAATTTGTTTGTGTTTTATGTGTTCACTCGACTATATCTGACTGAGTGGTTCAAAAACAACCAAGATTCTTCTTTATCATAATCCATCCAACTGTTTACAAAGAATGTTAAAATCTGGAACTCAAGTGGCACTACAGTTTTCTACCAAAAATAAACCAGTTTCTGTAATTCAGTAATAGCTTTAGAAGGCCAATATAGTTCAGAGAAAAATGAAATCAAGAATTACATTGAAAACAGAGACCATTAAGTTCTCTAAATATGTTTCATTAATTATTTTGCTCATTTTTCTGAAAACCTTCCTGCCTTATCAATAAAAAGCATTCACTTCTCTTCTTATAATTGAATCTTAACATAGATGTAGTGGGATAAAATAATGGAAATAAAATTTATTGAACACTCTGGCAAAGATGCTGTGGTAGATGAAGTTGAAGTTACAAGGAAGAAGCAAGCACTGGCCTGGCCTTGAAAGAACTGAAGTCTTTCTCATTCACTCTTCTAAAATGCTGCCAAGACAGAGGCAGAAAGAAATGTATAATACCGTCAAGCATACTTTCATTCTTTACTAAGAGAAACAGGTTACGTTTGGAATTCAACATCTTTGGTTGGAACACATTGACTTTTTCCCCCCCTTGTTTTGATAGAAATGGAATTAAGTGAAAGTAGTCTTTTCTGTAGTCTTCAAATTTTATAATGCTGTTTATTTTAATTTAATCTCATTCAGTTATTTAGTTGTTATACACTGACATTAACTGCTGTATGTCATGACTTTTTTCAATAATTTTGTTCTTTCAGGGCTAGAAATAAACTTAAAAAAACGACAACCACCAAGATTTGTGGGAAAACTATCACCAACACAGTACCTGCCAGAACTCAGGTTAAACTTCAGGCTTTTTTTTTTTTTTTTCTATTGGAGCAATATTGCCATGGTGTCGTGGCTCTGGTCTTTTCCTCTTCTTTAGGCAGAGTCTAACTTTGGGGTAAAAAGGCAAATCTGCTTGCCAGGGTCCAGCTTAGGGGTTAACATTCAACAAAAACTGGTCTACCCTGCCACTCATTTTGTCTTGGGCTTCCCACTCCCTTACTTTTTGTTATATTCTTATCTAATTGCATGGAATTCTCATTTCCACCCTTCTTTTAAAGCCAAATTCTGTCATCTCAGACCTAAGTAGGCACTATTCCAAAAGTGATTATTGCTTGTCTTTAATAGTGTTTCCTAATATTTTATAGTTTGACGTTTTTTCCAGATGTCCCCAAAAGATTGCAGTTGAATTTTGACTAACATTTATTAAGAAAATATATAATGATCAAATATTAAGGAATTTAAGGAAACAGCAACACAATAATTGAACAAAATGAAGGACGATACCTACATAGTGTATTTTAAAATTCCAAATGTAGATAATGCTTGGTATGCATGTGGATTTACAGGCCCCTTGCACCAGAAATTCCAGTGTCTTCCTGATGGCTGATATACTGGCATTTGTAATTTCCTGCTTCCCTAGCTCCTCTTTTTGTTTCTAGGAGTTACCAAGGAAATGATAAATGCTTAATTGCAACATCCTTCTTTCCATCTCTTTCCACATACTCTGCAGGATCTAGGTAAGGTAGTTTGCAGTTATCAGGAACATGAAAAATAAATGAACTTAGTAAGTTATAGGGCTCTTACTGTTACAGTGCTGAATGTGGAGGACTTTGCATGACCATTGATCTGCATACTATTTTTAATAGCTATATAGTGTTCCATTTGTGCGGAAAAACTATTCATTCATTCACTCTTTATTGCATTCCTACTTAGTAGACAGTATCACATTTGAGACACGGTTCCAAATGCTGAAGTTAAACTGATGAATTAGGCAGACAAAAATTCTTGCCCTCTCAGAGTTTACATTCTAGTGATAAAAACAGACAACAAACAAAGTAAATATATTAGTATATAATGTAATTTCAAGTAGTGATGAGATACATAATTTTTTTAAGAGATGGGGCTTGCTATGGTGCCCAAGCTTATCTTGAACCCTTGGGCTCAAGCAATCCTCCCACCTCGGCCTCCCAGAGTGCTGGGATTACAGGCATGAGCCACCATGTCTGGCCAGGATACGTAATTTTTATAATTTAGATTATTCAATTTTTCTGTAGCTTTTATTTATGTGAATGAGCTTAATTAGTCTAGGTGATATCAAAAGGGCTAGCAGTAAAGTAGGATCTTTCACTAGGAAGCAAGATTTGGTCCAGAGCTGTTGCTCAAATAACTATGATAAATTGTAACTGACTCTTCAACAGAATCTTACTTTTTTTCCCCTTTACTCCAGGTGTTCATGTAAAGTGCGAACACCTGGAGTAAAGGGGACTCAACTCAGTTACTGAGTTCATTTATTTTTCATGTTCCTGGTAACTGCAGACTACCTTACCTAGATCCCGCAGAGTATGTGGAAACCCCTCTAGGGTGCCTTAGGCACTAAAACTTGAAGTTCAAGAAAGTATTGTCTTATTATTATGTTCACCCCAAGTAACTTTTTGTTGTGTCTTCCTATGAGTATTAAGTTGTAATCACAATTTCTATTTGCCATCCCCTGAACTGGGGAAGTTAAGAGACTGGATGATAATAACCTGACATAGCCAGGCTGTAGATATGCATCATAGTGCTGAGCAGACAGGACTCTGGCACATCTAGGAGGAAAAATTTGGGGGGTAAGGAGAGCTCGTTGCGTTCTGATATTAGGGACTGATACATCCATAGCTCTTAATGCTGGCAGGACTTGAAACAGTATTTTAGTTAAGCCACTTCTAAAAGTGCAAAATGACAAAGAACTATCTTATAAACTCTTCTCTGATTTGTTTAGGACTCGGACAGGAGAGAACGATTTGCAATTGTAGATTAGAAGTAAATTTGTTGGCAGGCAAAATTTTTATTAAAGAACTAGAATGGGATGTGGTGAATTCTTATTTACTGGAGATTTCAAATTAAGACAGATAACGGTCTTCTTTGAATAACTAGGTTAGTGTTATTTGAATAAAATAGCAAGGTTGCTTTTCTTTTCATCTTAGAATGCTGAAATACTTGAATCTGAATTTTTAAAAATTAAATTCCTTTCTGACAAAAAGTAAAATTTAGTAGAATCCAGGTATATTTGTCTATCTTTGAATTGGGTGTCTCTGCCTTTCTTGGATTTTCTTTTCCTTTTCTTTGGTGATAAGATTATTTCCTAATTTTAAAAGTAATATGAGCTTATTATAGAAAATTTGAAAAATACAAAAAAAGGAAAAATTAGTATCACCCATAATCCTAACTTTCAGAGATAATACTGTTAAATTCTTGATTTACTTATATTTATTTATTTTTACCTATAAATAAAGGTGTGTTTTAAAAATTTGCATAAAGTAGTATACACAGTATTTTAGCATGCTTTAAGTAATTCTTCAAAGATATAATTTACATGTTTGCATTATTTTCCACCATGTAATTATATAATAGTTTATTTAATCATTTTATTTCTTAACATTTAGATTGTTTCAAAAATCACATTCTTACATAATTACAAATAATATCTTTACAAATAAGTGTTAGACTATGTCTTAGAATAGCCATTAGGTTGATCTATTAAATTGCTGAAGTTAGAAATCATTAAAAAAATAATAACGGGTTTGTACATACACAACTATGTGGTAGATAGTTTAATATTTTCATTTTCCTAAATTTTGTGCTTTCCTGACAAAACATTTTAAAATTTATGGTTGTTTATTATATTTTCCTCAACTGAGGATGAAAAGAAGGTGAAGATTAGTCTAATTTTAGCATTTTTCTTGCTTTAAAAAGTTGTGCGTCAAATCAGAATTTGCAAATAGCATTTAATTGCACTGAGTGATTAAGTGAGGTGTTCCAGTGTGAATTACCCTGCAGCCTACTTAGAGCATTTTTCTGTGTATAGCAAAATTGATGGAGTATGCTGATTAAATGAAGCCACATCATATTTCTTGTTGGAGAATTTCAAATATAATGTAACTGTGATATACTTTGTAGTTTCTATTTTTAACAATATGTAGTGATTTTAAAAGTCAACTGGGATATTTATTTTTTCCCTTTCTTCTTTTCTGAATTGAAGGTAGAAATGAAACCATTTTTTGGTTATTTCCCATTATTTCCTTTTATTTCTCCCACGTGTGCCCTGGATAATATCCTGGCTAGATAAGAGTGTAGGTTATTTTCAGTGGCAGATTCTGATTCCACTGCCAATCAACAGAAGAGTATTTCCCCCACCCCTTTCATATTCTGCACACTCTACTTAGAAATGAGAAAAAGTCTCAAAGGCAGGCAAGACTGTATTACCAAAGCAGGCAGCAAGGCCCCCAAGGGAGGGCTCAAGCTGAAGTGAGAGTGTGTTAAGAGGGGGAGAAAGTAATGAGTGGTTTTGAAAAATGAGGTTATGTAAGTTAGAGCTACCCAGAGATGCTTTGAAGGTCTGTTAGACACAGTTCTTGAAAGGGGGTTTAAATAAAACTAAAATATAATAGCAAATTCTCTCACTGAAGAGAATTTAAAATGATACCTCACAAGAATTAATTGACACCATCAGAAGGCTGGAAGGGGTTTTAACCATCCAAAAAGTGTGCTTGGTGTTTTGGAAGAATTGCTCTCCATAGCATATAATAAGTGGCTGTGGGAAATCAATACCTTTTATTTAAAGGTGCCTCCCAATGTTTAATAGCATTGGGTAGCATCACAGTGTCTGGGCAGTTTCAACTCCATTCTCAGTGCTTGGTTATTTGGTATACTTCATTTACAAAAAAACCTATCCATATCTATCTTCTTTCTTTCTCTTAAAAAAGTTTCTGATTAATTTTGCAAAGCTGTAATACCGATATCAATTTTGTTTGTCCTAATGTCTCAGTGATACTTGTGATGTAGTGTAACTGAAATTTGTTATGGGTGTTCCACTTTCTATTTCCAAACCCGGAGTGAGGCATCAGAATAAGTCTTCAGTTATTCTCCCTTGTCATGAAGACAGAGAACCACGATCTTTGGATGAACCTATAAATGCCCCTTGCTTCTTTTCAGAGGTTAAATTTATTTTTAAATCTCAGCTTAACACTTTGACATGATTCCCATCATGTTTAGAACAGTCACAGGACATGGTGGGCGTTTTGCTGTTCTTATTCTTTTAACCTCTGAAACAGGGTGGCAGGAATTATTGTCTCCATGAGACTGAAAATATATTTTGCACTAGATCTAGAGTGCCTATTAAGATTTGATCCTGATGCTGTGGCTTGTTGCTATGGCTGTTTCCATTGTTTTACACTTTAAAGAGCCATCCAGTTGGGTGTAATAGTGCAGGTAGTGGGCTTGGAGAAGTTCTGAGGTGGCAGTGGTGCCGGCAAGGACAAGGATAGCGGGAGCAGGCCCTGGGCTTGTTGCTCACCTTGCCGATGGTAGAGGAGCTTTATGGCAACTATGGCATCATGGCTGATGCCACAGAACAAGTAGGCCAGTGTAAAGATGCCTATCAAGTGATACTGGATGGTGTGAAAGGTGGTACTACGGAAAAACGATTAGCATCTCAATTTGTTCTGAAATTCTTTTTTTGAGACGGAGTCTCGGTCTGTCGCCCAGGCTGGAGTGCAGTGGCCGGATCTCAGCTCACTGCAAGCTCCGCCTCCCGGGTTCACGCCATTCTCCTGCCTCAGCCTCCCGAGTAGCTGGGACTACAGGCGCCCGCCGCCTCGCCCGGCTAGTTTTTTGTATTTTTTAGTAGAGACGGGGTTTCACTGGGTTAGCCAGGATGGTCTCGATCTCCTGACCTCGTGATCCGCCGGTCTCGGCCTCCCAAAGTGCTGGGATTACAGGCTTGTTCTGAAATTCTTTAAGCATTTTCCAGAATTGGCTGATTCTGCTAACAGTTAGACTTCTGTGAGGATGAAGATGTATCTATTCGATGTCAAGCAATTAAAGAACTGCCTCAATTTGCCACTGGAGAAAATCTTCCTTGAGTGGCAGATATACTAATGCAACTTTTGGAGACAGATGACTCTGCAGAATTTAACCTAGTGAACAATGCCCTGTTAAGTATATTTAAGATGGATGGAAAAGGGACTTTAGTTTCGTTGTTCAGCCAAATACTTCAAGGAGAGGACATTGTTAGAGAACGAGCAATTAAGTTCCTTTTTACAAAACTTAAGACTTTACCAGATGAATTCATAACAAAGGAAGTGGAAGAGCTTCTACTAACTGAATCCAAACCAGTCCTAGACGATGTGACTGATGAAGAATTTGCTCTATTCATGAAATACTGCCTGGGTTAAAAAGCTTACAGACAGTAAGTGGAAGACAGCAACTTGTAGAATTGGTGGCACAGGCCGACCTAGAACAGACCTCCAATCCCTCTGATCCTGACTGTGTGGACAGGCTCTCACAGTGCACTCGGCAGGCAGTACCCTTCTCTAAAACTGTCCATTCCATAAGGTTTGTGACATATTTCTGTGAGCAGGTTCTCCCTAGCCTTGGTATCTTAACTATCCCAGTGGAAGGTCTTGATATACAGTTGGAGGTATTGAAATTGTTGGTGGAGATGAGTTCATTTTGTGGTGACATGGAAAAACTGGAAACAAATTTAAGGAAACGATTTGATAAGTTATTGGAATACATGCCCCTCCCTTCAGAAGAACCAGAAAATGGAGAGAATGCTGGTGATGAAGAGCCCAAGCTACGGTTCAGTTATGTGGAATGTTTGTTGTACAGTTTTCACCAGTTGGGCCGAAAACTTCAGATTTCTTAGCAGCCAAACTGAATGCAGAAAAACCCAAAGATTTCAAAATCAGGCTGCAATACTTTGCACAAGGCCTGCAAGTTTATATTAGACAACTTCGCTTAGCTCTCCAGGGTAAAACGGGTGAGAACAGAAGAGAACAGAAAACAGAAGAGAACTAGATTAAAGTTGTTGCATTGAAAGCAACAAACAATATCAATGTTTTGATCAAGGATCTCTTCCACATTCCTCCTTCTTGTAAGAGCACAGTAACACTGTCCTGGAAACCTGTATGAAAGGTTGAGATTGGGCAAAAGAGAGCCAGTGGATATGCAACTTCAGGTTCACCACCCAAGAAATCTTCAGCAGTACAAAAAAGAGATGCCAGGCAGATTTATAATCCTCCCAGTGAGAAATTTAGCAGCAATTTGGGCAACTTTAATTATGAGAGGAGCCTTCAGGGAAAGTAGAAGTGGCCGAGGTTGGGGCACATGAGGAAATCGTAGTCATGGAAGACTCTACTGAATAAGACGTCAGCATTCTTCAGCATAGTCATGAACTTAATATGCTTGAATCCTACTACTTATTGGATTGCCAGGGATGTCCCCTTAAACAGACTGCTGCTTTCAGCTAAAATCTTAATGTTCTTTATACTTTGTATGTATCATCTACTTTTGTAACAGACCATGGTTGTGTCCAAGGCAAAACCACAGTGATCTTTTTGGATGCTTTGTCTGCAATATTGACTTGTTTTTGCAATATCATTATTCAGACTTCAAATTGTGAATCTTACTTTTAAACATCTTGATAATTTGTTGTTGATAGCTGTTCATTCTAAAAGGTAGTGAAATTCAGTCTAGTTCTGCTGATAAAGATTATTGGTTTTGAAAAGTTACTGATTTTCCTCTTCCCTCTGTCTTAGTTTTTTGCCCAATATATAGAGAAGAGTAACTGTAAATCTTAACATTTTGTTTTTATTGTTTAATAAAGCTGCTAGGCAGTGGTACAACATTCCTACCTAGTGTCATAAAAGCACAATATTTACATAGCTTTCTTAAAATGTAGGAATGACATTACATTTTTAGGAGAAAGTAAGTTGCTTTGCACTGCTTACTTAACTCTTTTCCATATATTGTGATACAAACTTTTGAATATGGAATCTTACTATTTGAATAGAAATGTGTATGTGTAAGATACATAAATACATAAGCATATATGTGTGTGCATATGTGTGTGTATACATACACACATACATACACACATGTGTATACATACACACATACATACACATACGTGTATACACACACATGTGTATACACACATACATACATACACATATGTGTATACATACACACATACATACATACATATATGTGTATACATACACACATACATATATACACATGTGTATACATACACACATTATATACATATATACACATATGTGTGTGTGTGTATATATATGCTGTGAAACTTGACTACACAACATAAATCACTTTTTTAAATTCCAGGAATGGGTAGTCTGACACGGTGATTATCTTTTTGAGGCTGAATCTGTTATTAACTTGTTATTTAGGTTTTTACTTCCAGTAGCAAAGGATTCTAAGTCAGTTGCACTTATGTGATTATTGTTATTTAAAACTAAAAATAAAGGCTGTATTTTCTTTTCTTTTCTTTTCTTTTTTTTTTGAGACAGAGTTTCACTCTTGTTGCCCAGGCTGGAGTGCAATAGCGAGATCTCGGCTCACTGCGACCTCCACCTCCCAGGTTCAAGCGATTCTCCTGCCTCTGCCTTCCAAGTAGCTGGGATTATGGGCACTCATCACCACACCGGCTAATTTTTGTAGTTTTAGTAGAGATGGGATTTCACCATGTTGCCAGGCTGGTTTCAAACTCCTAACCTCAGGCAATCCACCCGCTTTAGCCTCCCAAAGTGCTGGGATTACAGGCGTGAGCCACTGTGCCCAGCTAGGCTGCATTTTCAAAGACAAATTGTAGATTGCTATTGGTGAAATACAGCCAAAATACTGAATCTGATGTAATATAGGTTTTGACAGGAAGAGATCGTGTAATTTAGAATTTGGAGATTTAATAACCATGGCTACCCAGAAAAAGTGACTTGATAACATGGTACCAATAAGTAAGGGATGCTCTCTCAGTTTGCTTTTGCCATTTTCAAGATTTTAAAGTCCCAGGTTATCAGTCAAAATTATTGTATAAGTCAGCTTAAAACAGCGGATGGGGGGGGGGGTTTGTGAAGTGTTTAACGTCATAGACACTTTTAGTAGCATAGAGCCTTTGTTCTGCATTTGAATGTTTAGCATATTTTTGTTTTACAGTTAATCTTCCCTCCGCAAGTTTGCTATTCAAATCAAATGCTTGAATGACATTTCTAGTAGTCTGATGTATTTTTTAAGGAATAGTTTGTGATTCCAAAGCAGGTATCTTCATTACCATTACCTCTACACTGCAGAAGAAGCAAAACTCCTTTGTTAGATTTACTGCACACGTTTATGAGGAAAATAGTTCTGAAAGGCTAGAATGATACAAGTGAGCAAAAGTTGGTCAGCTTGGCTATGGAGTGGTGGCAATAATCTCTAAACATTCTAAAAGATTATGAGTTGAACCTAAACTCGCTTAGAATCTGAACAGACAAAGGAGTATAAAATTGCCATTTGAAAACTGACCTGCTAATCTGGACCTCAGAGATAGATCAGCCAGTGGCCCAAACCCATTTCAAGTACAGAAATTGTATTGAGACTACAGCTAAATAAATTTAAACATTAAGTATAATTTTTCCACTTTTCTTCTTTATAAGCATATTTGTAAACTCAAAGCTGAGCAGAGGTGACTTTACTCTCTCAAGTCTGATACTGAGTTGACTGTTCCCTTACCCCTCACTCTTCCCCTTATCTTTCCTAAGGCAATAGTGCACAACTTCAGTTATTTTTGCTTCTGAATTTGGATGAAAAACTTAATATGTGGATTTTTTTTTCTTTTTCAAGACACCTGTTTATCACCTTGTTTAAATGTAAATGTCTCCTTATGCTTTTGAAATAAATTTCTTTTTGTAATTAAAAAAAGACCCATCCAGTTAAAACAACAAAACTATACAAATGATGGCAAACTTCTGATCAGCAGCATGGATTTCTTAAGTAAAGGAAAATGGGAAACCAAACTGCTTCTTACGTTCTTGTCTTCAAATGGTTACCAAGGGGAAGATTATGCACAGATCATTGGGTCAAGTAAGGGTTATTGTTCCCTCAGCAATGCACATTGTAATAAGTCATTCTCCTTCTTGAAATTACATCTTCACTAGGATCAGTATATAAAACACAGTTCTATTTGTGCTGGAAGTACAAGGTCACAGCCATTCACCTGGAAGGTAATCCTTCATAATTATCCCTGGGGAAAAAAAACTTGGAAAAATACTCTGTGCTCTTCATGGTTCAGTGATGTAAAATGTTTGTGTCATGCTCGTTATGGACATTAAAGGCAGGGAGCTTATCCAACACACAGACCTGTGGGTCTGGTGCTGTTTTTTTAAAGACAGTCAACTGGAAGATGGTAGCATACATGCCATGTATACAGCTTTTTATGTTTACTCTCTTAGAAGCTGGTGGAAATATCAATCATTATAACATCAAAATTTACATTTGCAGGCCAGGTGCAGTGGCTCACACCTGTAATCCCAACACTTTGGGAGGCAGAGTTAAGTGGATCTCTTGAGCTCAGGAGTTCGAGACCAGCCCGCCCAACATAGTGAAATCCCGTGTCTGCTAAAAATACAAAAATTAGTCAGATGTGGTGGTGGGTGCCTGTAGTCCCAGCTACTCGGCAGGCTGAGGCAGGAGAATTGCTCAGGAAGGGGGAGGTTGCAGTGAGCTGAGATTGCGCCACTGCACTCCAGTTTGGGCAACAGAATGAGACTCTGCCTCAAAAAAAAAAAAAAAAATTTACATTTGCGGAGTCTAATCTTCACACATATATTAAATCATATAATTCTCTCAATATTCTTATGAGGTAGATAAGAATTGTTAATTTTTTTCTTTATAGATGAGGTAACTGCAGTCTGTCTTGTCTAGCAAGAAGTTAATAGTGGAGCTGGAAAGTCATTGTTCTTTCCTCTCCTTTCTCCTAGCTTGTCATTTTTCATAAACAGTGCGTTGACTATTCCTACTATTTAGGAAGAGGGGAGCTCAAAGTAAAGACTACCCCCATTTGATGAATTGTAAAAATGATGTCATTCAATATGTCAGAATGTACAGACAATCAATAGGAAATGTAATTCTGTTGGAAGATTATATCTATGAAGTCACAGATAATCAGG
Source organism: Macaca nemestrina (assembly GCF_043159975.1). Classification (NCBI taxonomy): domain Eukaryota; kingdom Metazoa; phylum Chordata; class Mammalia; order Primates; family Cercopithecidae; genus Macaca; species Macaca nemestrina. Next base: position 75,918,811 of record NC_092135.1, on the reverse strand, counting down.
TTGCACGTTGAGTTTGTTAAAGACATAATGGCTGCACAAGCCTTATTTTATCAATCCTTACAGAAAAATTTTAAGAACTATGCACACTGAATGTATGAAAATCATAGAAAGCAAGGGGATTTTAAAAAATTACTTTATTCAAACTCTCATGTTAGAGCTAAACTTTTTTTTTTTAAATAAAAGAAGAAAAATAAAGAGGTTTCAAGATTTTAAATTATTTGCTCCAGATTGCACAATTAGAAAACCACACAGCTGAGAGTTGAATCTGTGCCTTCAAATGCTACTGTCCCCTAGCCTTACTCTCTACCATGCAGATGCTTGGCTGCCTGTGGACAGAGGGCCAGATGACAGTGGTGGTTCTACTCAGCTCTGTATGTCCTTGGTGAGCAAAACCACAATGGTAGCCCCATTTTATGAGGAGGAAAATTCTGGTTGAGAAGTGCCCCTAGAAACAAGAGTCAGTGGTGTAACTTAAGTCTCAAGTGCTTCCTTGCCTGTTTTCTCACAGATAGTAAAGTGTACCATGTTTCTGCTTGCGGAGAATCATCTATATATTTCAGCCATGAGAGTTAAGAATTAAGAAAAAAGGAGAAAAAAAAGAATATCTGTTTTCCAACTATCATTGAAGTAAAGTATATATTGTCATGTTCTTTGACAATCTTGATCATGTTGGAATCAAGTCAAAATGCTAAGGGGTGCGGTTTTAGGCAGTCATTGTTCTGACTTTGTTAAGGCTGATATTTGGATAGATCAATGTTCTATTATGTCAAACTGAGGGATCTTTAAAAATTGTTATGTAAATCAAAAGCATGCTTAGCTGAAGTATCTTGAAAGAGTGCTTTAGCTACTTAATTATCTTCTGATGACCATTGATCTCTGGCCAAATCATTGACACAATGGGTTTAAGAATAAAGAGAACCATTGGAATAAAAGTTTATGCAGAATGTACTCTTAACCATCAGACATAGAAACATTAGTGGAAATGGATTAAGAATAGGTAGGAGACAGATACTTACTGAAGAGGCAAATAGCATGAATGGTAGAAATATTTTAGTAACTTCTGTTTACTATCTATATACATAGAACATTTTGATTGAAGTGTTTTTGATGCAGGTGTTTTGACAGTTAAAGTAAGTGGACGCCCTGGAATCTTGTTCCACACTTAACCACCATCTGATTTCTGAGCAATTTTTTATTTTTCACTGTATTAATTTATATACTGTTTGAAAGCTTTGTTAAACTTTGGTCTTGTATTACTTTTATTTCTGAGGTGAATCCTATTTGGTGGTAATGTATTATTTTGATATAATGCTGGGTTCAGTTAGCACTTAATATGAATAATGAAATTGATCTGTAGATTTTTTGGTACTATTTTTATCTCTACTGTCTTTATTAAGATTATGTTAGATGTATCATTTTAGAATTAGGAAAAAAGCAGTAATATATTATTTAGTCTTTTATAATTAGGAAACCTCTAAGGGGGTATCAGGTACTCCCCCAAAGCATTATTATAAAAGAGTTTTACTGTAAGAGTAAATGTGTTATTTAGAGAACAGTTAGAAATTTAATTAGGGTCTCTGGTAGGACTGGAGCTGAGAATAAGAGATTGTATTATGGCCCAAATCTCTTCCCCTCAATATGTACCCAATTAAAAAGAAACCTCAGAAAACTTATTGAAAGAAGATAATGCGCTTTATATAGATGTTTTGCAGCACTTAAAAACTCATGCCATCATAAAAATCTGGAAGAATTCTGTCCTGACCAGCCATGAAAAAGTTTTTTGATGTGACTTTCTATAATTTGCTTATGAAAAGAGTATATATATTTTCATCTCCAAATGTAAGATATATTATTATTATTATTGTTATCATCATTTTTTGAGATGGAGTCTCACTCTGTTGCCCAGGCTGGAGTGCAGTGGCATGGTCTCGGCTCACTGCAACCTCTGCCTCCTGGGTTTAAGCGATACTCCTACCTCAGCCTCCCGAGTAGCTGGGATTACAGGCGCCTGCCACCACGCCTGGCTAATTTTGTGTATTTTTAGTAGAGAAGGGGTTTCACCATGTTGGCCAGGCTGGTCTCAAACTCTTTACCTCATTATCCACCCACCTCGGCCTCCCAAAGTGCTGGGATTACAGGCATGAGCCACCGTGCCTGACCCGATATATTGTATTTTACTTTTTTGAGAAAAGAGTCTTACTCTGTCGCCCAGGCTGGAGTGCAGTGGCACAATCTTGGCTCACTGCAACCTCTGCCTCCCAGGTTCAAGTGATTCTCCTGCCTCAGCCTCTCAATCCTGAGTAGCTGGGATTACAGGTGTACACCACCAGACCCAGCTAATTTTTGTATTTTTAGTAGAGATGATGGTTCTACCACGTTGGCCAGGCTAATCTCAAACTCCCAATCTCAAGTAATCTACCCATGCTGGCCTCCCAAAGTGCTAGGATTACAGGCGTGAGTCACCGTGCCCAGCCAAGATATATTTTACATATTTTTTCTTTATTTTATTTATTTATTTAAGATGGAGTCTCACTCTGTTGCCCTGGCTGGAGTGCAGTGGCGTGATCTCAGCTCACCACAACCTCCACCTCCTGGGTTCAAGCGATTCTCCTGCCTCAGCCTCCCGAGTAGCTGGGACTACAGGTGCGCACCACCATGCCTGGCTAATTTTTGTATTTTTAGTAGAGACAGGGTTTCACTATGTTGGCCAGGCTGGTCTCGAACTCCTGACCTTGTGATCTGTCCACCTCTGCCTCCCAAAGTGCTAGGATTACAGGCGTAAGCCACCACTTTTTTTTTTTTTTTTTTGAGACAGAGTCGCTCTGTTGCCCAGGCTGGAGTGCAATGTTGTGATCTCGGCTCACTGCAACCTCCGCTTCCTGTGTTCAAGCAATTCTCCTGGCTCAGCCTCCTAAGTAGCTGGGATTACAGGCTCACACCACCACACCCGGCTAATTTTTGTAATTTTAGTAGAGATGGGGTTTCACCATGTTGTTCAGGCTGATCTTGAACTCCGGACCTTGTGATCCGCCCGTCTCAGCCTCCCAAAGTACTGGGATTACAGGTGTGAGCCACCGTGCCTGGCCTTAAATACTTTTTGAAACTTTCCCACCCCCCCACCCCCTGCCACAGATACTTGTAACTCTGAAAAATTACTGCTATAAATTTTGAACGTAAAAATCGTTAAGTTCTGTTATTGATCAACCACATTATTAAAAGGCAAAAATAAGTGAGTGTTAAAATTGTAACAGTAAAGCAGGAACCACAAAGTCTGATATGCAGAAAATTCCATATACAAGTGAATTTTCATCAACTGGGCAGTTATCTGATGGAAACAATTTATGTTTCCTTCTGAAAAGAGTACATGGTTACTAATCATGTAACTTGTACTAGGTGAATCCTTACTCTACCTCTATCCTTACCTATCCCCGTTGGTGCTGGGACGAGGCTTATCAAAGGAAAAAGTATGTTGGTTCTGCATATTATTATTATTTAAAGAAACTGAAACTGTAGTGAGTGGTGTGAATTTTAGGTTGGATTCAAATGTCACATAGTCAATTCTCTTTCTCTTTCCCCCTTTTCTCCCTTCATTTCCATCTTGTTTCTTAAAGGATTTGAGGCATGTGATGGAAAATATTGGAATATGGATAAACTTTCATGGCCAGATAATGTGATAAGCTAGGAATTCTTAAGGAGTTTTTTGATTTTTGGTTTTTATTTATTTTTTTCAATGCTAGGATGTGATGGTAATTTCCGACTACTTTTTGTCTTGACCAGAATGTGTCATTGATCCACTCTTTCTGGCATGAGGTGAGGTTGGAGGATTCCAGTGGACTCCTGGTATTTAGATAAATGCTCCTAACCTCAGGTTGAAGGAATTTCAGATGAGGAGCAGTGACTAACTGAGCATGTACTTCTTGATTCCTGCCAACCAGGAAAGCTATTCTCTCTCAAAATTGGGACATTCATTAACTGCAGTGAAGATCCTTGCTAACACATAAGTATAACTATTAGGATTGCATCCCCAGTGGCTAGTGAGTGGAGTCATTTCCCCACTGTGTCAATGGCATCAATCCCTAGTTTATGCATAAAGGAATTCACAGAAAAAATATCCTCTGTTTGACAGGGGAAATGAGCATTCATTTCCTTTCTTATTTGTAGCTTGCTTCTGAGTATGGTAGAAAGATTTGGCTCTAGGCAGAGTATTCTTTCTGGACTTTGTTCATACTGTGCTATGATTAATAGCTTTTCATCATAACCACATCCAGAATTGATATTGCTTTAGGAAACAGAATTCCACATCTCTAGTGAATTGCTTATCTTTCTTGAAAAAGAGTAGATTGCTCATATTGTCACTCTTGTGTATTTTCTGATGTAATGAGGGGACTAAGGCTATCAATTGCTTTAGACTGTATGACGGTATTGAAGACCACTTAACAGAATGCTGAGTAATACAACTGAATCAGTCATCTCACCAAAAAGTTGAGTGTGTGTATGTAGAGCTTTGAACGCAGTAGCAGGCAAGCCTATTTTGCCATCCTCTCTGAGATATAATACCGAAATTTTGCAGACAGAAGTGATACATTTTTATGTACAGATAACACACATATCTTGATGCATCTAGAAACCCCGATTAGTTTTGAGCAAAGTCAAAATAACGGGATTACAGAAGACCTCACAAAGGTTTCAGAGGACTCAGTTTCAATGCACATTTCTTGCTGCCTGTATACCTGTCATATGACCAGGCTTTCCATAGCTGCTCTCAGTGGCCCTCAGCTTGGCTCATCCTTTTGACTTCCAACATCAATTTGTGTCTTATTCCCAGTGCCACAGACAGTGAAGAGAAGATGACTGCCACATGAGAATAGAGTTAGACAATTCAGACACTCTGGCAGGACTGGCTACATAATTTATAGAGCCCAGTGCAAAACGAAAAGGCTGGGACCCTTGTTCAAAAATTAAGAATTTAAGCCTGGGACAGTAGGACTTTGAATCAAGCACAGGACTCTTCTAAGCATGGGGCCCCTTGTGACTGCACAGGTTGCATGCCTATGAAGCCTGCTTTTTTAGTCTGGAAATAATGAAGGTAGAGAGGAATTTGCTTTACATTTTTGCAATTTGGAAAGCAGTAATAGAATGCATGAATTTTGTTTACAGTGTCTTAGAATATTAAAGCTAGGGAAACCACTGAAGTTTCAAGGTGGGTGGTGATAGCATGTGCTCCTTTACAGCATAGCAGGAACAAACTCTTTCTTTAAGAAGTCACACAAGGTAGATTGAAGAGTTTCTTATTTGTGTTGGCCACAGAGTTGGGTTGAACCATGGAAGCATCAAGAGGTGACTGTGAAGACCAAGCCTGGGCATGGGTGACATTATTGAACTCCTGGTCTCAGGATAATCGTAGAAGGCTCAAAGTAAATGTTGTGTGTATTGATCCAGGCCTGGGTTGGTTTCATCAGTTAGAGCTTTAGAGTGAAGATTCTCACAAAACTTAGAAGAGACGAGAAAACACTGCTGCACAAGATTTGGTGTGTGGCAATGGTGGTACTCAGTGACTTCTCACACTTAATTCACTAGAAATTGTGTTTATAGTCTCTCCTCTTTCTGACTTTAATTTTACATAGCTGGTCAGTTTTTAATGCATGGACTGTGACAGTGGGGAGGAAAGACTTAACAAAGACTTCTTTGAAGGAATGTTCTAGAGCCACTGAAAAGCTAATAAAATAATATTGCCTGGTTCTTTTTTCGTCGTAACACAAAGTATTAAGCAAAAAATAAAAACATAATAAATGATAAACATTAAAACACAACTGAGAAATTTCTTCATTCTTTAAAGTTCTTTAAGAAGAGAGTTGACCCCGTTTTTTTTAATGCAATAGTCATGCATAGAATATTTGTTTCTGAACAAAATAATTCTAGAGGCAGCAGCCTGTTTTCTACTCATCTTGCAGTTTAACAAAACATTTATTTCTGATGAGAAAAGATACTCCTGCAGGGATGTGAAAGTGTGGAGTGGCTCACTGTGGTAGAGACTTTCATTTACATCATCTTCTTTATTATATGTAACTACCCAATTTGGTATGTATCATTATCCCCACTTTGAGATAAGAAAAATGTGGTTCAAAGGTAAACATTTCAATAAGAACATTCCTCAGAACAGTGATTGTGTAAGGTATCAATTAATAGTTGTATGGTATCATACAGCTATCATACACAATTAATAATTGTGTAAGGTATCAATTAATAGTTCTATGATAATTGAATGGTTGGAAAAATACTTGATTTTAGCAAACATTAGGGAAGATTAGGAAACTTGGAATATGTAATTGACATTCTTGGAGTATGTAATTGAGGCCTTTGGTTCTTTACCCTTTTCCCTCTTCTTCCGCTTAAGGGTTAGAAAGTCCTCTGGCTTTCGATTCTCACAGTAAGAAAAGCTGCCCTCAGAAAGCAGCAAAGAAAATGGTATCGGCTGTAGCACTGCAAGCTGGTAAGGGACATATTTTGGAGACATGGTCTTCATGGAATCATTGCAGTTTTGCTATTTAAGTTGATATCAATTGGTTAATCTATCTCTGTTTGCAAAAACACATTGAAGGATGTAGTTGCAGCAAAGTTTGTTGAAAAATACTGGACACTAAGTATTATATTTAGTCTTCAAAGTTAACATTTTATGGTAGCTTTTATGTATGTGCTGAACACCATTCTAAGCACTCTACATGCACTATCTCATTTAATCTTAATCATCTAGTGAGATATATACCACTATTATCCCCATTTTTTTTTTTTTTTTGGGATGGAGTCTCACTAAGTCGCCCAGGTGCAGTGACACGATCTCGGCTTACTACAACCACTGCCTCCCGTGTTCAAGCGATTCTCCTGCTTCAGCCTCCTGAGTTGCTGGGATTACAGGTGCATGCCACAACACCTGGCTAATTTTTTGTATTTTTAGTAGAGACAGGGTTTTACCATGTTGGTCAGGCTGGTCTTGAACTCCTGATCTCGTGATCTGCCGGCCTCAGCCTCCCAAAGTGCTGGGATTATAGGTGTGAGCCACCGTGCCCAGCCCTATTATCACCATTCTTAAGGAGACAAAATCAAGGACCAGAGGGTAAAAGACATGAGTAGTAAGTGGTGGAATATGGACTGGAACTAGCTCCTTAATCACTGTGGATATTGTGTCTAAGAGGAAGAACACAGAACATTCATGAAACGTCCATAGTGGGCAGAGCAGGCACACAGGGACTGTGAAAAGGCTCTGACCCTGCTGCTGCAGATGCTTCTGTTTATCCTCGGCTCTCTAGTTTCATGGCTCCTGAAGGCTGACTCTGCGGCAGGAGGGAAGACAAAGCTGAGAATGGGGAAGGGATTCAAGGATGGATTAGCCTGGTGGTAGGATCTGGAATCCCCACTTTCCTGAAGGTCTCCAGGTGGAAGATGATAACAGGTGTGTTTTACCTGTGTGTTCCCCCGACCTTACAGGGTCATGGTAATTTAGCGCTATCACCATTTATTCTTTGCCGTGTTTGTAGTTGTGTACAATGGGGTGGGGTTAATCTTTTTTTTTTTTTTTTTATATAGAGTCTTGCTTTTTCCCCCAGGCTGGAGTGCAGTGGCTGGATCTCTTGGCTCACTGCAAGCTCCACCTCCTGGGTTCATGCCATTCTCCTGCCTCAGCCTCCTGAGTAGCTGGGACTATAGGCACCCGCCACCATGCCCTGCTAATTTTGTTTTTGTATTTTCAGTAGAGACGGGGTTTCACCATGTTAGCTAAGATGGTCTCGATCTCCTGACCTCGTGATCCACCCGCCTTGGCCTCCCAAAGTGCTGGGATTACAAGCGTGAGCCACCACGCCTGGCCAGGGTGGGGTTAATCTTACTCTACTTTTGGACAAAAAAGGACTCAGAAAGTGAGCAAAAGGACCCTTTTTGCCTTGTTTCCTTGCTGCTTAAAATAGTTTGATAGCTTCCTATTTGAGAGAACTTATTCTAGATAAAAGGGTTTTGGTTAAAGATCACTTTGGCTCATGTTTTTTAGGGCAATTCCACCCTTCTCCAACATAATGTGTAAGCTTTAAAGAAGCAAATGCAAGCACTTGTGCATTGTTCTGCTCTTCATGTAGCAATTTGTAAAACTCTTGCAATCCCACTTTTTGTCTTTGTACTGTATCAATTCTTAAAACTTTAAAGTTCAACAGCAGAAATCTCTTATTTTACAGATTAAGAGACTGAAGCAGATAGAAGAGACTTGTTCAGTGAGATACACAGTGCAAAGTTTGGATGAAAATCAGTGTTTCTTAACATTGAGTTCAGAATTTTTGCATTGCCTCTGTGCCACTGATTAATGGATTAATGAATATCTCTAAATATGGAGGCTGAATGCCCAAAATGCCATTGCAAGTGAGAAGAGAATATTATCCCTTACTGATTTTTTTGTTGTTTCAATGAGTCCCCTGAAGATGAAAAGAACCTCTGTTATGCCTGTGTTCCTTGCCTTGTGTAATTTTAGTTCAAATCACAGCAACGCACAGATTAAATGAAATAGCTGGAGATAAGTTGTGTCAATCCTTCAATAAGGTATAGTACTATTAAAATTCAGAACTCTAAATGATCACTTTTCAAGAAAGCTTTGCTATGTATCTACGTTTTTAATTTCAATTACCAACTCTATTTGGCGTGTAGACATTTTAGTAGAGTTGTTAAAGAAAAAAAAGCACTGTATTAACTATAATCAGCTGGAGTGATAATAGTCACAGCACAGTGACTATCAGAAGCAATTGAAGACCATTACTGGAAAAATCAAATATGTACCTGATTTCTGTTGTATCAAATGCCAGTTGATTTATTGGTCCATTAGAGCAACTGGAATCTGTTTCAGAAAAGTGTTTATTTGTACAAGTCAGAGGTACCTTAGAGAAGTTGGAAAGTTCTCAGTAAGAGTTATTGAATTTCTACTTTATGAACTGCTGGGTGGTATAATAGCAACTACATAGAGACACAGAATGTCTAGGTAATTTGCCAAAGACCATAAAGCCAGTCAGCTTTGGAACCAGGTAGACCTCAGGCACTGTGGCTATTAACCACCATGCTTCAGTCTCTGCTGTACAAGGCGAGCTGGGAGCTTTGGTAGAAGGTATTCTTGAATTCAAAACTTAGTTCTGCTACTTAGTAGTGTGTAAACTTGGTAAATTAACTTATACCTCTGTTCACTTTATTAAAAGAGAGAGCAATAGTTCTAATCTCATGGGGATTTTCTTGGTGAAGTTTGTGTATATAATGCTATCTACTGTACTTATCACAATATCTGGCATCTAATGAGAACTTAATATGTGTAGCTTTTATTTTATTAATATTATTTTTATAACCATGGAGAAGTTAAAAATTAGCAGATACATTATATATCCCAAGGAAGTCTTGATTTAATTGGGAACTGAAACATATAATTAGGTGCGAATTAATCGAGAATAAAAACATAAAGAATAAAATCCCGTAATTTGAAAATGCTCCAAGGAGGCACTTGTATAACCTATGTTTTCTTTCTTTCTGGAGTTGTTTTCATGCAATTAAAAGTATATGTATGCCATTCACCCCTATCTTCAGCAATATGGTATGGTTTCATGAGAAAGTTATTCATTCTATATTTTTAGTATATGGTCTAAGTTTTCCATTTACCCTGTTGCTACAATCTGTTTACAAGAGCAAGCAATTTCGTGCAGTTTGCTATGCATCACTTTTAGCTCTTTCCTTAGGCACCAGTCTAAAATCAGGATAGCATTAAGCCACTTTCAAATTATAGTGGTCTTTTCCATTCATGGCCACATTTCAAATTTTTATATAAACCACTTCGCTTCCCAAGCTGTCCAACAATTGCACACCAAGAGACAATAATTTTGGTATTGATTGATAGCTGCTAAGGAGAAAAAATTTCACAGAAGGAAATATGAGCACCAGTGCATTAAAGAGAAGATATATTGCTAATTTATTTTATTAATTGGTGCTACTCTGGGAGTCTGTTTTGTCATGCACTTCTGATAAGAGCTTCTAATCAGCTTCAGAACTCTTTATCTAGAAGGTCACTTTCCTAAGCTGTCAAAGTCAGTTGCCTTGCTTAGTTGACTGAAACAATCAGATTACACAGACTTGATGACTAAACTTTTTTATGTTATGGCTATACCTAGTGAACTAATAATTCTTAGTTTTCTGTCTATCTTGCAGTTCAATGATAAATTCATTGGTGCAATGTATTTCAAAATAAAAAATAATAAGAAACCCAGAACATATGAAAAAGTTTCCTTTAGTCCACCAAATAGCAAAACTCTCATGCATTTATGTTTATTTTTTGAGTAATTAATTTATCACAGTAAGTGGCTTCTTACGTTTGGTAGATGGCCTAGAGTGTGTTTTTGATTATAGCTGCTTTCTTTTCATTTATGTAATCTTTCTTTATCTTTATTCTGCATTGCAGCCTCAGACTTCTCCAGTTTTCTCAAAGCTACTTGGACTGGCTCACTTTTTAGAGTAGATGTTGGTTAAAATGTGCATCAATAGCCCATTGCTTATAGTGCCACCTTGTGGTCTTCATCCATCACTGCTGCCCACTTAACAAGCACTGCCGGTCCTCAGTGGGGCCAAATCTAAAATTAAGTTTCTTTAAGAAGTGCATCCCTAGCACGTGTAATTATTTGTTTTTAGACCACTATTGTAGAAAATCAGAGTAAAGACAAATTACAAAGTGAGAAATGACTATTATTGTGGACAAATTAGAAATAGAAACTAACCATCTCTAAATTATTTAATACTGTCAGAGGGAAAATATGTTTGCTTTATGAAGTCTGGATTTATAGTTAAATTTTTCATGATTTTTTTCTTGAGACAGGGTCTCACTCTGTAGCCCATGCTGGAGTGTAATGGCGCCATCTCGGCTCACTGCAAACTCCCCCAGGTTCAAGTGATTCTTGTGCCTCAGCCACCCAAGTAACTGGAATTACAGGTGTGTGCCACCCTGTCTGGCTAATTTTTGTATTTTTAGAGAGATGGGGTTTCACTATGTTGACCAGACTGGTCTCGAACTCCTGGCCTCAAGTGATCCATCTGCCTGCCTTGGCCTCCCAAAGTCTGGAATTACAGGTGTGAGCTACCACACCTGGCCTTGTTTTTATAGTGTAACAAGAGGCTGGTACATTTGAATTCTTTTTTTGGCTATCAAGAAACTACATTTTGCTAGCAGTTTTTAGAAGGCAAGAAATTAGGTGCCTTAAGTGTCATCTTGTGAAATATTTAATCCATTCCTCCTCATTTTGGTTCTTCTTCTGCCTTCACATTGGCATATGAATCTTTCTTCTCTGCCACACGGTTCTGTCATAGGAGGTCATTAAGGCATTTGAATGAATCAATATAGCCCTAAAAACCCTAAAAAACCTAAAACCACCAAGGTGTTGTATCCCCTACTGGCCTGCATTCTGTCCTCAGAGAGTCCTATTTTTATTTCCTTTGCTAACTAATTTGAAGTGTTTTTTAGGTTGTACCCATGATTGCAGTGTTAGAATATTAACCATAGTATGTTGCAATTTGGGGCAAAATATATATCATTTTGTAAAACATATGAAGAAATAGAGATTAATGTGTAGTGTTTGGGCATTATTTTGCATGGTGAGAGTGGGGTTACGATCAGGGTGACGGCAGAGAAAACTGGCCAATAAAAATAACAAAAGCTGGCCGGGTGCGGTGGCTCACGCCTGTTATCCCAGCACTTTGGGAGGCCAAGGCGGGCAAATCACGAGGTCAGGAGATCGAGACCATCCTGGCTAACATGGTGAAACCCTGTCTCTACTAAAAATACAAAAAATTAGCTGGGCGAGGTGGTGGGCGCCTGTAGTCCCAGCTACTCAGGAGGCTGAGGCAGGAAAATGGCGTGAACCCGGGAGGCAGAGCTTGCAGTGAGCCGAGATCGGGCCACTGCACTTCAGCCTGGGCAATAGAGAGAGACTCCATCTCAATTAAAAAAAAAAAAATTGCTTATATTACTCACTAAAGACATTTAAGGAGAAAAAAAAGAAATTAGCTGAAAAGAATTCATCTTGATTAGTAAGTATGTAATTTATATTTATTGAAGTTCCATTGAAGAGCGTTCTCTTCCATTCGTGATTAGAACAATTGAAGTTGTTAGACGATTAACACACCATTCAAAGTAAGGATACGTGCCCTTTCTCTGTGTGGTATATACTTTTGCAGGCCTAGTTGCAAAGGCCTGTGCCAGTTTTCTTTGTCTCAAGACCAGGAATCTGTAGAATGGCAAAGAAGTCAATATCCTGCCATTCCAGATTCAGCTAAGAGCATGAAGGATACTCATTAAGTTCATACCTACGTCATTACATTGAAAAGACTGAGTACTCCTTCCTTTAAAAAGAAAATAAACAGAAAATGAATCACTAGAGAAGGATATTCTACAATTTTGAAGTACTTCATGTACTAATGTCTCTCCTACAGAATATTTCTAGCAAGATAATTTCATAAATAATTGTTATAGGGTGAGTTGTGTTCCTCCCACACCCCTGCAAAAGATAAGTTGAAGTACTAACCCCAGTTCTTCAGAATGTGATTTTATTTGGAAAGAGGGTCTTTACAGAGGTAATCAAGTCAAAATGAGGTCATTAGGGTAGACCCTAATCCAATATGACTGGTGTCCTTTCAAAGGAGTCAACATGGACAGAGGGACCAATATCCACAGAGGGAAGACTCTGTGAAGAGATGCAGGGAGAATGCCATGTGAAGACTGGATTTATGCTGCCATAAACCAAAAAATGCCTGGGGATACCAGAACCTGAAGACAGCAAGGAAAGATCTTTCCTTTACAGTCTCAAAGGGAGCAGGACCCTTCTGACACCTTGATTTTAGACTTCTAGACTCTATAACTGTGAGACAATACATTTCAGTTGTTCTAAGCCATCCAATTTGTGGCACTTTGTTATAGCAGCCCTAGGAAACTAATACAGTAAATATTGGACTAGTACTTTCTGCCGTGCCCTGTGATGAGCACTTGAGAAAAATTGTCTTATTTACATCTAGCACCAACCTCTGGAAGGCTATTATTATCTTCCCAAGATACTAACAGATGAAGATAACTAGCTTACTGAGGTTAAGTAATTTTCCCAAGATCACATAGCTATTAAGTGAAGGAGCTGGGATTTGAACTGAGATTGGTTTAACTCTAGCTTCTGTTGTGTGTGTGTGTGTGTGTATCTAGTTCTCACTGGATTAAGGTCACAGCCACTTTCACACCACCCTCATATCTCATTGAGAACCACTCACCTCTATTTAGAGGAGAATTACTCCTGAAATTCACTGACAACCCCACCTTTCATGTTCAAGGGCACAAGTAAGACTCTTCATTTCTCTGACAATAAAATGTTGGAAATATTCTCTTGACTCTTTATAATTCGAAATTTATAACCTTATTGGCCTTTTCCCCCACACCTCTCAATTTATTTCTGCTTTTTTCCATCATCCAAATCAATGTAGTTTAATATGTGCAACAGAGTGAAAAATCTACATGGAGTCAATTTTCTGCTTCAAAAGAATTTCTTTTAAAAAATCCAACCAATGTCTTCATAGAAAAACTAAATAAATCTGCATTGAACTGTGTAGATGTCAGAGATACTGAACCTGGGCTAAAACTTAAAACCCAAAATTGTATCAGCGAGAATAAACCCATCATTCTGAAAGCAGCTGTCCTCCGAAGGTCAGAATAAGTGGTATATTTTTACTAATTCTTATTTCTGTGTTACAGTTTGACTCCATTCACTGATCAAAAAAACTGAGAAATAAGTTTAATTTCTAACAATGCCACAGGTTGATGCAGTTAAAAAAGGAATTACAGTTAGACCAATAGTTACACAATACAGACAGGTGATTGGACATTTGTCATAGGATATAAAAGCTAAAGCTATCAAATTAGATTTCTATTAACTCATCAGAGATAGAATTGGGAATATCAGGGTAGACTTGATTTATAATGCCTAAAATTTCTCCCTATCTGGTATTCTTAACTCGTTGGTCCACCTTAAAGCAGTAGGTTTGAAAGTTTTTTGACTGTGACCCATAGTCATGGCAATCAGGGGAGGAGTTTCAAGAAGGAGGGCTATCAGCACTGTCAACTGCTGTCGGAGAGATACTAGTGATCGTCTGGGGATGTCCATTCACACTTGAGAAATAAAGCTGTAGGAGAGATCCAAGTCCCTGGATTCCATAGAATTGAGTCGCTGCATAGCAGGAAAATCCTACCTCTTTGTAGGTGTTCCATATTTCAACAAACATTGCTGTATAGACAAACCACCAAGGCCTTAGGCAACTCACAAGACAGCATCTATGCATCCTGAACCTTGAGTTGGCTATCTCACAGCAATACAAAAATAATTACCAACCATCTATGGCTTATTTCATTTTCATTTTCTTTTTATATTGGTCACCCCCAACACATTGTTCATAAAGTAAGAAGAAGTCACTAGTTTTATATGTCAACCTAAAATAACAACAGAGACAGACTTTCCAAAAAGGAGTTTATTCAGGAATAGCAAGGGATTGCAATCCTGCTATGGTGAACCATGGACACATCCAGAGGGGCTGGGGAAAGGGGGAAGCTTTTACACATAAAAAGGAGAAATTAATGTAAGCCATTTTGAAACAAAGGCCATTGGTTACAGGGACTTGTTGCAGGGGTTGGCATTAGCTCATTGGTGGAGGTAGCTGTTTTTGGACAAATGTCCTTGTGCAAGAAGCTTATCTGGAATGCTGTGCTTTTGAGGAGTTCCTGGCATCATTTCTGTCATAGGCATACATGCAGCAAGTTCTTTTGATAAGTCCTGTTACAGGGATATGTGCATGAGGACTCTTTCTTCATGGCCTTCTGGCTCCATTTTCTTAGGGTTTGACACAAGTGACCATATTTTGGTATTGAAAATTTCTACACATATATGTGGAGATTAGAACATAAAAGGGTTAAGTGACTTGCTCAGGGCCCCACGCTAGTTAATGGTTGTCCTGTCAGGCTAGCAAGGCTCAAAAGTCCTCAGCAATTCTCCTGCCTAAAGCTGAAAGAATCAGTTTTAGGCAGTTTTTACAAAGCCATGAGCTTCATACTGCTACCTTAGCTGACTAAACTAATACTCAACTAAACTGAACTAAAATAACTGAGTAAAACACAGATCTGTCCTGAGTTGAAGAATGCCAAATAGAGACATTCTTTACTGGTCAGTCATCAGAAAATCAGACCACATTTACATATATAACTAAAATAGTCACAAAACAACACTTATCCTTACTAAGTGCAATACACTGATTTTTTTACTTTCTTTCATTTACAAAAATATACTGTACAAGACTTAATTTCATAGCCCATTTGAACTTAGAGGTATCCTTGAGTATTGTGAGTCACAGCCACATATATTTAGTGGGCTGTCAGATCTTGCCTGCTGTGCCACAGAACTCCCAAGCTGCCTTCTCCACTCTGGCCCTATCTCATTAAGCTTTCCCCATCTCTCATCAGAGCTGTTATAATAGGCACACGTTCCCTTTTCTCAGAGTAGCAGATCCAAAGCTTTTCTTCCCCATGTAAGTGCCTACCAACCTCTACCCTAGTCCCATTCATTTGGTAACTGGCTCATTGGTTACAGAGAAGGGCATCTGGTAGGAGTCCTTACCTTTGAACTTACCAGTTGGGATGCTTGTCCTAACTTAGACTGTGTCCCACTGATGTCCCTTCTTCTGTCTAGGGTCAACTCCTCCTCATATATATAGGACCCTTTGCCCACCCAGCTTCTTTATAGCTTTTTCTTCTTTCAGCTTTTTCTTCTCCTCTAACTCATTCCCCCTTGCTAACCTCTCCCCTATCATAAAACATCCTTTTTGCAATTCTGCCATTCTTTTCACATCTCTTTCTCTTTGCTTTCCTTAAAAGATAAACATCTTGAGAGAGGATTTTACACCTGATGTGGCCATTCCATCCATTTTCATTTATTCTTCACTCTAGTTTAATTTGGCTTTCTCTCCACCACTTCACTGGGTGCTTCACGGAGGTTGAGTATTACCTGTCAGACAAATCCCAGGGTGTATTTTGAGTCATTAGCTCCTCTTGGTCTTAGAGCAGTAACTGATACTCTTTGAAATCTCTCTGGCCTTCTCTCACTGTTCTTTTCCTGTCTCTCGGACCATTCTTTCTTAGGCTCCTCTTTCCTGCATGCCCTTCAGTGTCAGGGTTCTTTATGTAATCCTCTTCTACAAATGGTCTGCATTTTTAAAGTGGTCTTTTTCCTTTTCATGACATTATCTACCACTTTTACCTTGACATTTCTAAATCTCTCTTTGTAGCTCTGCTCACCTATTATACAAACCTAGCTTGATGGATTTAGCTTTTATATCCTACTGCTGGTATCACTTTCATCTAAGTGAGGAAGACAAACAAGAAAGTGATACATATTACTTACTTTCTTATGAGACTCTATTGGTGTCTAGATAATTCTATTTCTAGTTCTTATTATGCCCAGAAGTCCACAATGGGAAGTCACTACTGGATTGTCACATTATGCCTTTTATAACTGCCTTTTTTTTTTCTTTCTGAATTACTTAGAGGTTGCTATTTTCTAGAATTTTCTTTTTGAATTGTCTAGGTGTTCCCACCAGCTCTGTAATACGTTGAATGACTGGTATTATTGTCCCTTTTCTGCTATTATATTAATGGGCAGGAAGAGAAATACCCTGGTGACCTTACATAACGGGACTTATTATAAATATCAGCCTCCTCCTCCATCCTCTCTCTCTTCCTCTTCCTTCCCCCATCTCCTTCTCTCTGTCTAGACAGTGGATGACCAGTCAATAAAGGATGTCCCTATTTGGCATTCTTCAACTTGGAACAGCTCTATGTTTTAGTCAGTTATTTCAGTTTAGTTTAGTATTAGTTTAGTCAGCTAAGGTAGCAGGATGACGTTCCATGGCTTTGTGAAAAGCTGCCTAAAACTGAAAGTATCTGTGAAGGTAGGATAATTGCTAGGGACTCTTGAGCCTTCCTAGCCTGACAGGACAGCCCATTAACTAGCTGTGGGGACCTGAGCAAGTCAGTTAGTCCTCATGAGTTCTAATATCCATATATGTAAACTACTGACTTCTCCTTCCTACTTCATGAGTAGTTTGTATGGGAGAAAATCAATATGAAAAGAAAAGGAAAAGTAAATATACTGTAGGTGGCTGGTAACTATTTTTGTATTGTTATGAAATAGCCGGCTCAAGGTTCACATGCATAGCTGCTGTCTTGTGAGTTGCCTAAGGCCTTGCTAATGGGTAGTTTTTCTATACAGCAATGTTTGTTGGAACATGAAGAGGTAGGGTTTACTTGTTATGCAGCTTCTTAATCCTATAGAATCCAGGGACTTGTATCTCTCTCACAGCTTTATTACTCAAGTGTGAATGGATATCCCCAGATGACTATTTTAATCAAACAATGGTAACTACATTTGCTTCAATAAATAATGATCCCCAGATATCAAGTTATCATGGTCATCCTTTTAATCTCTCTGAAGCAGTTGACGGTGCTGATAGCCCTCCTTCCTGGAACTCCTCCCCTGACTGCCATGACTCCATGCTGTAAGACTCTGGTCCACTGCCTGCCTCAGTCTTCCCCTGTTGTATCTCCCATGGTTCACTTCTTTTACCTTCTTTTATCTTGAAGTGGTGGTGTCTCCAAAGTTGCTGTCTTCTGCTTTCCCTTCTGTTCTACACTCTATCCCTTGGGAGTCTCATTAGTGTACATGATTTCAGCTAACACTTTTAGGCTAAACCTAGGTCACTAGACTTATTTGACTTTTGAAGCTCCAAGGCTCCACAGGTCATTTCTGTTTGGATCTTCTGCTGGCTTCTCAAATGCTACATACCCTGAATCAAACTCACTAACTTCCTCTGCTTGTGCCCTGAGTTTCATCATCCTCTTGAGTTTTCTGTGTTGGTCAGTTTTTCAACTACTTGGCTAGAGGCATTGGCATCATCCTTGATTCTGCTCCTCCCTCTAATCTCATGCCTATATGTAACTAATCAGATAGAGTCAAAGTCTATCGATGTGACCTAGAAATGACTCTTGGATCTATAAACTTTAAAAATGAGAGTTTATATTTCTGCATTCTTCATTCTTGCTCTCTCTATGAACTACTATTGCTAGAATTACATTTTTACAGTCCTAATGTTAACGTGTCAGTTTAAATATTTGACAGCTCTCTATTGCTTCTAGCATAAAACCAAACCTTTTTAACATGGCGTTTGAATGGTTTCAGGATTGAGTCTCAACTACTTCTCGAGTCTCTAGACAAATTGCGCATATGTTTCAAGCTTGATTTACGTTGGAATTTTTGCCATTTACGGTACTCGAAATGCATATTCCCGGCTCGTTATCTTTGCTTATTCAATTCCTTTAGTCCAGAATTCATTGAAAGTCACTAATGTTCATTAAAGTTCCCCATATAATACCATTCAATAAATGTTTCTTGGATTGAAATGTCATTAATAACTTCCCTTCTGAGCATAAACGTGAAAGCAGAGGTCAATTTTTTTTCAACATTGTATGTCCAGTAATTAGCAGAATGCCAAATGCATAGTAGATATTCAAAAATATTTACTTGGAAATAAAATCTTTAGAATGACTAGTCTGCATGGTTATATGCGTTTTTAATGCCCATTTATTCCCTAGGAGATACAAAGTAGTGAAATATATAGTTAAAAACATAAAATCAGCATTCTTTACTGTCCACTGGCATGATTTGTGGGGGAGAATGGCTACTTACAAGATTAGTACTGACATAATTAGTTGCAAACCCCTCTTTTAGTCACTAAGATTTGTTGATAATAATGAACATTTATAGGGAGAGGCTTACTTACATTTTTTTCTTTACATAAAATTTTGCGCATATAGGAATCATAGGTTTCAGTATCATATATTACAGGGCACATCTCTGTTCCTTGATTTCTATTAGTACAGCTTCACAATATAGTGCCCATGAAACACTGAGTGTTTAAACCTATATCAACATTAACAGTGAAATTATGGGTATAATGCAAACACTGGATAGGTTTATTTTATTTTATTTTACTTTAAGTTCTAGGATACATGTGCAGAATGTGCAGGTTTGTTACATAGGTATACATGTGCCATGGTGGTTTGCTGCACCTATCAACCCATCATCTAGGTTTTAAGCCCCGCATGCATTAGGTATTTCTCCTAATGCTATCCCTCCCCTTGCCTCCGAACTCCTGACAGGAACCAGTGTGTGATATTCCTCTCCCTGTGTCCCTGTGTTCTCATTGTTCAACTCCCACTTAGAGTGAGAACATGCAGTGTTTGGCTTTCTGTTCCTGTGTTAGTTTGCTGAGAATGATGGCTTCCAGCTTCATTCATGTCCCTGCAAAGGACATGAACTCATTGTTTTTTATGGTTGCATAGTATTCCATGGTGTATATGTACCACATTTTCTTTATCGAGTCTATCGTTTATAGGGATTTGGGTTGGTTCCAAGTCTTTGCTATTGTTAATAGTGTTGCAATAAACATACAGGTGCATGTGTTCTTATAGTAGAATGATTTATAATCCTTTGGGCATATACCCAGTAATGGGATTGCCGGGTCAAATGATATTTCTGGTTCTAGATCTTTGAGGAATCACCACACTGTCTTACACAATGGTTGAACTAATTCACACTCCCACCAACAGTGTAAAAGTGTTCCTATTTCTCCACAGCCTCACCAGCATCTGTTGTTTTCTGACTTTTAAATAACTGCCATTCTAACTGGTGTGAGATGGTATTTCATTGTGGTTTTGATTTGCATTTCGCTAGTAATGGTGAGCTTTTTTTTCATATGTTTGTTGAGAGTTTTTAATAATGGAAAAATTGGTTCATCCTATAGGAATTTATTTGACTGCATACGAGTATTTTCACCTGAATTGTTTGCTTTTTAAAATAGTTATTTAAGCTTCAGTTTATTTGGAATTGTATATAGTAGTTCTTTGTTACCTTCTCAACTAGTGAGCATCACTTAGGAGAGCATCAGAATTATAAATTTTCTTTAGTTTACTATAGAAAAAACAATTTCTACCTTAGCATAATTTCTGTGATCTAGATAAAATAGGAATCAATACAAATCTACTAAAAAGGAGAAATATTTGTCTTTTTAACTGGCGTTGCCTGAACAAATTATTTTATTGCTTTGAGAACCACAGGGAAGACTAATTGGTGTTGACATAAAAATAAATATTTACATTGATAAACCTTGATTTATTAGGAGAAAAAATAATATTTTACAGTTTAGAGTCAGAATAAATACAGTCTGGTTTTTTTATTTTTATTTTTTGTCTTTGTTACCTTGTTACCAAGGTGTAGGGGATAAATAAGAATTAGCACCTCATCTGAGAATCACCTAATCACCACTCTCCCAGTTGAGAGGGTATGAGAAAGTGATTAAAAGCATCGATATTGAAATCAATCAGATTGTGGCTTGAATTATAATTTATTATCTGTGTGATGTTGGACTAATTGCTGAATCTCTCTCAGACTCAATTTCTGCATTCATGAAATTGGTATTCATTTATTCATTTGTTTATTCAATTATTCAATAAAATAAGCAAAAATACATTTGTCATCATGGAATTTACATCCAATATGGAAATAATAACAGTACCTAGCTTCTACAGTTGTTGTGGGAATTAGCTGATAAATGCAGATAAACTGCTTAGCACAATGCCCAGCACCTAGTACATCTAATAAATTAGAGAAAGTGACTAGTATAGTTTGACACACATATAGAAGAGGTGCTTGTGTGGGAATAGGTGCTTGTGTGGGAATGGGCCCTGGAGAGATAGTAGATTGGGGCCAGATTTTAGAGGCTAAGGTTTATTCAATACTTACTACTGTCAGTCTATACTAGGTGCTTTAAGCTTGCAACAATCCTGTGAGGCAGATATTGGAAATTAACATTTATTCAATCATTCCTTCATTCAATCAAAAAACCTTTATTATAAACACAATCAGAAGTGACAAAGGAGGCTGGGCATGGTCACTCACACCTGTAATCCCAACACTTTGGGAGGCCGAGGTGGGTGGATCACCTGAGGACAGGAGTTCAAGAGCAGCCTAGACAACATGGCAAAACCCTGTCTCTACTAAAACTATAAAAAATTAGTTGGGTTTGGTGGTACATGCTTGTAATCCCAACTACTTGGGAAGTTGAGGCAGGAGAATCTCTTGAACCCAGGAGGCAAAGGTTGCAGTGAGCCAAGATCATGCCACTGTACTCAAGGCTGGGCAACACAGGGAGAGTCAAAAAAAGAAAAGAAAAAAGAAATGACAAAGGAGACATTACTACCAACCCCATAGAAACACAAAAACCCTCAGAGACTATTACAAACATCTCTAGACACACAAACTAGAAACCTAGGAGAAATGGATAAATTCCTAGAAACATACAGGAAGGAACCAGTAAACAATTGAAACCCTGAACAGACTGATAATGTGTTCCAAAACTGAACCAGTAATAAAAGCCTACCAACCAGAAAAAACCTTGAATTAGATGGATTCACAGCCAAATTTTACCAGATGTATAAAGAAGAGCTGGTACCAATTCTACTGAAACTATTCCAAAAAACTGAGAAGAAGAACTCCTTCCTAACTCATTCTATGAGGTCAGTGTCATTCTGTTACAAAAACCTTACAGAGACACAAGAAAAAAAGAAAACTTCAGGCATACATCCCTGATGAACATAAATACAAAAATTCTCAACAAAATACTAGCAAACTGAATCTAGCAGTATATCAAAAAGCTAATCCACTATGACCAAGTAGGCTTTATTTCTGGAATGCAAGGTTGGTTCAACGTGTGCACATCAATAAATGTGATTCATCACATCAGCAGAATTAAAAACAAAACCACCAGATCATCTTACAGACACAGAAAAGGCTTCCAATAAAATTGAACATCCCTTCATGTTAAAAAAAAAAAACCACCTCTATAAACTAGGCATTGAAGGAACATACTTCAAAATAATAAGAGCCATCTATGACAAACCCACAGCCAACATCATACTAAATGAGCAAAAACTGGAAGTATTCCCCTTGAGAACTAGAACAAGACAGGAATGTCCACTCTCATTACTCCTATTCATCATAGTACTGGAAGTCTCAGCCAAAGCAATCAGACACGAGAAAGAAATAAAAGACATCCAAATAGGAAGAGAGGAAGTCAAACTATTTCTTTTCCCAGATGATATGATTTTATACCTAGAAAATCCCATACTCTCTGCTCCAGAGCTCCTAGGTCTGATAAACAACTTCAGCCAAGTTTCAGGATACAAAATCAATGTACAAAAATCAGTAACATTTCTATACACCAGCAATGTCCAAACTGAGAGCCAAATCAAGAACACAAGGTCATTAACAATAGCCACACAGAAAATAAAACACCTAGGAATACAGCTGTCTAGGAAGGTAAAAGATCTCTGCAATGTGAATTTCAAAACTCTGCTGAAAAAAATCAGAAACAACAAATACAAATGGAAAAACATTCCATGCTTATGGATTGGAAGAATCAATCATTAAAATGGCTATACTGCTCAAAGCAGTTTACAGATTCAATGCTATTCCTATCAAACTACCAATTACATTTTTCACAGAATTAGAAAAAACTATTTTAAAATTCATATGGAACCAAAATGACCCCAAATAACCAAAGCAATACTAAGCAAAAAGAACAAAGCTGGAGGCATCACACTACCTGACTTCAGTCTATATGACAAGGCTACATAACCAAAACAGCATGGTACTGATACAAAGAGAGACAAATAAACCAATGGAACAGGTTAGAGAACACAGAATTAAAGCCACACACCTACAACTATCTGATCTTTGACAAAGTTGTCAAGAACAGGCAATGGGGAAAGGACTGTCTATTCA
Organism: Macaca nemestrina; assembly: GCF_043159975.1. Taxonomy (NCBI): domain Eukaryota; kingdom Metazoa; phylum Chordata; class Mammalia; order Primates; family Cercopithecidae; genus Macaca; species Macaca nemestrina. Next base: position 75,895,838 of record NC_092135.1, on the reverse strand, counting down.
ATAAATGGTGCTGGAATAACTGGTTAACCATATGCAGAAGAATGAAACTGGACCCCTTCATTTCACCATATATAAAAATCAACTCAAGATGGATTAAAAAGTTAAATGTAAAACTTAAAACTATAAAATCCCTAGAAAAAAACCTAGGAAATACTATTCTGGACATAGATCTTGACAAAGATTTTATGACCAAGACTCCAAAAGCAATTGCAACAGAAAAATTGACAAGTGGGAACTAATTACAGAGCTTCTCCACAGCAAAAGAAACTATCAACAGAGTAAACAGACAATCTACAGGATGGGAGAAAATATTTGCAAACTATGCATCTGACAAAGACCTAATTTGCAGAATCTTTAAGGAACTTAAACAAATTAGCAAGCAAAAAGCAAACAATACCATTAAAAAATGGGCAAAGTACCTGAACAGACACTTCTCAAAAGAAGACATACACATGGCCAGCAAGCATATGAAAAAAAGCTCAGCAACACTAATCATTAGAAATGCAAATCAAAACCACAATGTGATACCGTCTCACACCACTCAGAATAGCTCCTCTTAAAACATCAAAAAATAACGAGTGCTGGTGAGGTTGCAGAGAAAAAGGAACACTTATACACTGCTGGTGGGAATGTAAATTAGTTCAGCCATTAAGGAAAGCAGTTTGGAGATTTCTCAAAGAACTTAGAACCAGCATTTGACCCTGCAACCCTATTACTGGGTATATACCCAAAGGAATAGAAATCATTTTACCATAAAGACACATACACATGCATGTTCATCTCAGCACTAGTCACAATAGCAAAGATACAGAATCAACTTAAATGTCCATGAGTGATGGACTGGATAAAGAAAATGTGGTTCATATACACCATGGAATACGATGCAGCCTTAAAAAAATGAGATTGTGTCATTTGCAGCAACATGGATGGAGCTGGAATCTATTATCCTAAGCAAATTAACACAGGAACAGAAAACCAAATACCACATGTTCTCACTTTTAAGTAGAAGCTAAGCATTGAGAACACATGGACACAAGAAGGGAACAATAGGCACTAGAGCCTATTTGAGGGTGAAGGGTTGGAGAAAGGTGAAGATCAAAAAACTACCTATCAGGCAGTGTGCTCATTACCTGGGTGATGAAATAACCGGTACAACAAATCCCTGTGACATGCAATTTACCCATGTAGCAAACCTGCATATGTAGCCCCTGAACCTAAAATAAAAGTTGGAAAGAAAAAATAATAGAGTTAAGTACTAAATACACAATCAACTAAATAGCTAAAAGTTTAATATGATTAACTCGGAGAAATAGATATGCGTATTATATATTTGGGGGATTGATGGATAGAAGGTAACGCTTCTTTTAAAAATAAATCTTGAGGTTGCACTGAGCTGAGATGGCGCCACTGCACTCCAGCCTCTGTGACAGAGCAAGACCCTGTCTCAGTAAAAAACCAACCAACCAAACAAAACAGAAATAAAATAAATCCCGTTGATTATTTGACTTTTTCAAGTTATTTGTGTGTATCACTTGGAAAATAATATAAATTAAATAATATACAGTAATTTTAAAAAACAGCCATTATTGAGGATCTTTCTATACCAGGCATTGTGCTAGGCACTGGAGATAAGAAGATGGGTAAGACTCAGGGCCTCCCTTGCTGAATCCACTCACGATGACAGTTCAGTGAAAGGCATGCTGTGGTAGAGTAAAGCAGAGTACTTCCCCAGCACCTAACCCAGTCTGAAGGGGTGCAGCTGGATGGTGGAGGCCACTGGAAACATCTCAAGCTTGGGTTACAAAATGGCTCCAGTTCTCAAGCAGCCACCCTACCCCATCCTCAAGTTTTATTTGTGGCTTTCTAGATACTCTCTGGAAAGCTGCCCTATACTTGTGCTCTAGGATAAGAGCTATTTTCAGATATCATATTTCTGCAAACAGATTTCAAGAGAGAAGCAGAGAATAGGGAAAGAATGGGTTGGGAGTTTCTCTGGATCTGCTCTCTCACCTTGCAAGTGGACCAGGGGAGAGTAGTACTTGGGTAGCTGAACTGTGGCTGGGTGCAGGCAAGGAGTGGGCCTATTCACTTCACTGGACTTGAGTTTATCTTTGTAAGTTGGGAAAATAACTTTTCCTTGGAGTCATTTTTCATATACTCAAAGGAATTATAGTAGAAGACTTTAAAGATCTGCTCCTGCTCTGATATCTCATAATTCTCCATGGAGGAGGGTAGGTCACCATATCGTAATGCTTATTTGGGGGTATGTGGAATGCAAAGTTACACTAGCACACACTTAGGTCTGTTTCTCGTTGAGGTTTCCTCTGGAATCTGTATAGAGCTCATCCTGAAGATACGGAAATATTGGTGTTTTGAGGGAATGAGTGAAGAAATTGTCTGAGGAGGAACCTTTATAAATTTAGTGGAAGATATTTAATCATTTGGAAGCAGTAGATTTTAGTTTCTTATTTTTCTCTCTCTGAAATAGTTAAAGGACATAGATAACAGAAAGCCTATTGACTGCCAGATTTTATTTATTTTTCCTACAGAAGGCACAGGGATCTGGAATAATTCCCACCATCTCAACTAGTTTCTCTATTTACTTTGTCTTAAAAATTCTTCTTGGCAACTTTTCTTTTGAAAATTAAAACTTTGATCTTTGGGAAGTAACAGTTCAGAATGTTTTTTTTTTTTTTTTAAATGGCATTTGGATACAGTATTAACCAAACTTCCAGTTCAAATCAGAAAATTTCTGAGATTTTTTTGAGATTTTTTTCTTTAGCTTTTTATTATCTCCCCCTGTGTTACTTGTGTTTGTTTTTATGATAAAGCACGCTTTAATTTGTCTAATAAATATATTCCTGAAATAGGAGTCAAGCTGCATTTAAAATGTTGTTAGGATTTGTTGTTCAAATGGCCACTACTCTGAATTTATTTTGCAATGTAACTTATCTGGCCCTAATTTATCTTTCATGTATGCTTGGATTTTAATTTATTTGGTTTGTCTAAAGCAAGGCATATCAGTTAACTATTGGATCTATTCCTGTTTATTACTCTCATAAAATCTAGAGCTATCACTTTAAAATTTTAAAATCCAGAATCTCATGTGATTAGCACTGTTCCTGTTAATAGCGATGTAGTTTTCCTTTATTTATAATATATTTTATATCCATGATAGTGTACTGTATAATTTCATTATATAAATAAATGGGCTTATTAAGTTTGAGTATTTTCATTTTACTGATTGTATAACTATAAATTGTGACTAGGGATATTGATACATTTGTGGACATTTATTCACTGAACAAATATTTATTTAATGCCTACCAAGTGCAACACACTGGACTGAAAACACGGTGGAATGTGAAGTATAATATATAACCTTCTTTAGGAAGTTACAGTATATTCGGAGAAATAGATATACACAATAATAAGTTACTGATGCAAGGCTTAAATTGCAATATGAGATGACAACTTAAAAGTAGCATTTCCCGAACTGAGGTATGTGAGATAATTTTAGGTAGTAGGCATAGACAAACTTTTTTTTTTTTTTTTGAGACAGAGTCTCACTCTGTCACCCAGGCTGGTGTGCAGTAGTGTGATCTTGGCTCACTACAACTTCTGCCTCCTGGGATCAAGAAATTCTCCTGCCTCAGCCTCCCAAGTAGCTGAGATTACAGGTGCATGGCACCGCACTCGACTAATTTTTGTGTTTTTAGTAGAGATGCGATTTCATCATTTGGCCAGGCTGGTCTTGAACTTCTGACCTCAGCCTCCCAAAGGGCTGGGATTACAGGCATGAATCACTATGCCCGGCTTACACAGACAAACATGTTTATATTAATGGTTATATTTACAATTATTTTCAATTTATGTCAAATGTTATTGACTTTCCATTATGGTCATGATCTAAAATTTCCTATAAAATTAAATGTAAGTAAAAATGTGAGAATTGGTTTCAACAAAACGATAAAGACCAAAACATAACAGGTAGTATGTGAATATGGGAAAAAATAGTGAAGGGTATGTGAATACTGAGATTTGGGAGTCTGTTGAAAGAAATGTCATACAGTTATTTGTAACAAGGCATGTTGCCGGTGATACAGCCTCTATACTAGAGAAGGAAAGGTCTCAGCAAGCTGGGATGTCAGGCCAGGCTCCATGAAGACTTGAGACTGGGCAGAGAGAAGGGTGAGCTTCACGCCTTAGGTGAGATTCTCACTGATTGAAAAGAAAAAAACCTGGAGGCGAGAATTCACATTCTCTTCTGGGACAGAGAAAGAGTTTGGAGTAGAGGTTCTGTGTAGGAGTGGATGGGAGGAGAGGCTGAAGATATCAACTGGAGAGAGGAAAATTATACAGGACATTGAATGTTGGGCTGAGAAACCTGGACTCTTCCTGCTGTTTGTAGGAGGAAGCATGTTACTCAGTTTGGGGGCAGCATCCTGGAGGAATGATCAGGAAGGTTCTGAAAAGCCATCTTGATCACATATATGTCTCTTAGCATGAGATTCTCAATATTGTAATTACTGAAGCATTTGCTATCTGGTATTGATATCTCCTTTACCACTGACCGTGGTTCTGCATCAACTTTGACCTGAAAGACCAACCAGTCAGGAGGCAACATTAGGATGTATGTGGATCCATTTAAAGGGGTCATGTCTAGGACAAGACTAGACTAGTATTAAATATGAGATGCTGGGCAGCCCAAGACAACTTTCCATAGTTTTGCTTAGGGCACACCTATTTTCTCTAAATAGCTATGTTGTACATGCAAAAGAGTTGTAATTAATGTGTTACGTTAGATTTGTTTTCATGTGCTTCATTTTTTTTCTTCTTGACTTGGCAGCTTTTCTGTTTTAGACAATTATACATGAATATGGAAAATCTCAAGTTCCCTTCTATATAATTTGCTTTAGTTCTCTCATGGGGGCAGCCTGGGCATTTTTAGCAACCTGGGAGTAGTTCTTCTAAGTTTATTCTGAAGTATGTTTACATACAAGTTTGGCTATAAAAAAGTAGACATGAAATGACTCTAATGTTTTATAATGAAACTCAATTTCAAAAAATATTCATAATGAAAACCATTATTAATTCTACTATTTAGTTGAAATTTTTTTCATTCCCAATGAGTTTCAAAATGGTACCTTTAGCTGCTTCTTTGATACACAATGGTATCAAAGTGGAACTATTTTCAAATTGTCTTCTGTCTTCTAGGTGGATGAAAAGGAGAACTTTGGTTTCCCATCTCTATTTCAATTAGAGTTTTAAAGTCCGCTTTAATTTATTTTTATATCTATTCTCTGATGACACTTTGAAACTCTAAAATAATGATGAAAAAGATAATGGAAACTCTAAGCGATGGGGAACTTTCCTAAGTTATCCAGGGATCAAAAAAATAATGACAGTGATTGCTCATCAACCCTGCCAGGAGGTGCTGGGCTAATTCTAAACCTTTAGTTATGTATCAATAAGCAAGTACATCACTGTGTAAGCTGGGGTTAATGCTTAGCTACTTAGGAAAAAAAAGAGTGTGAATTTTATTGTTACTTTATTAAAAGAATAGTATAATTATTTATTCTAATAATAAACATTAACCAGTATTTCTAATACTGAAAATTTTGAAGGTGTTACAATTGGAGTAAAATTTAAAGAAATATAATATAGAATCTTCTCACCAATACTTAATAAACCTGTATCTCCTTGCATCCCTATCTAAATCCAACTCTACTTGATTTGAGTTTTGGATATCCAATTGATATATCAAATTTTAGGCCTCTTTGCAACCTATTTTCTCCAAAGCCTTTCCTATTCCAATAAAGGACCACACCATTCCCCCAATTGTTCAGCCCTCAAATCTTTTTCTTATTACTCAAATTAATCAATTCATCAGCAAATCCCTGTTGGCTTGAAAAATATCCCAGTCTCTCCTTTCTCTCTGTTTATACAGTTACCATCCTGATCATGATCCAAGCCACCCTCATTTCTTGTCTGGACTATTGGTATAACCTCCTGTTGGGTCCTCCTGATTCCACTAGTGCTCCATAACCATGTATTCTCTTTAGGGTAGCCAGAGAGATACTTTAAAACTGTAGATCAGATCATGGCCCTTTTATGCATTAAAAAACTGCCACAGGCACTTTTGGCACTGTATCCAAATTCTCAGCCCTGGCTTCCAAGGTCCTACATGATCTAGGTCTGTCTTCCTTTGAGACACCTTTCCGTCTTCTTTCCATCATGTTCAACACTCTCCAGCCATAGGGATTTTTCTGTTCCTGACACATACCAAGCTCATTTCAGTCTTAAGGTTGTTACACGTCTTCATTCCTCTTCTTGGCTCTGGTTTCCAGATCAGCTTCTTCTTGTCACTCAATACCCCTTCCCTGGGAGATCTTTTCCAAGTTAGTCCCTTGACCTTCAAGTTACTCTTTTCTTATAGCAGCACGATTATCTCATTCATTTACTTGTTTATTGCCCATCTCTACCTCCTCCACTGTGGTGTGTAAGCTACTAGAGAACAGCAGCCTTATCTTCATGGGAATTTCTCATTCCCAATAATTAGCACAGTGCCTGGAATGTAATAGGGGCTCAATAAATTTTGTTCAATTAGTTAATCTATTAATTCAGCATTTTTCTCCTTTTATTTCATAAATTTAAGGAGACAAATCTTTAGTTATTTTTCTCAGTTTCTTTCAGTTTGCTCTTACTATTATATCAATCTCTAACTCTGGAATTATGTGGAGAGGCAGGAAAAAATAGCACTTTCCTCTACTAAATCCATCTCTGAGAGTTGCTCAGTTTAAGGAATTATGTCCTTTCCTTAAGGTTTGATTCTGATGAAATTCACCTTGAAGTTTTAGCATTTCTCTTTTGATAGCCATTCTCTGCACTTCCTTCACTGTGCAGAAACCAAAAGAGGGAGATTAATTAATCCCAGTGTGCACAAGAATGATATTCCATGATTGTCTCTTTAAGTTTACAAGGGTGTAACTAACCCTCTTCGCCTTATCTTATTTCCATTTGTGGATATAGATTTGTTAGTCTGAATTTTCTTTCCACATCCAAAATAAAATATACTTGTTCGACAGTTAAATAAAACTGCACAAACACTTAAAGCAGAGATAAAATGCAAGTAGTTTCACAAAGGGCTTGCGCTATTCTTGGGATGACCTTGTGCTGCTCACGAACATCCCTCCGTCAAGGCCATTTACCAGATCCTTCTACATCCTTGTATGTACTAAGGAGGAAAAAGCATGCTGCAATACTTTGTGTACTAGAGGATTCTATTTATTTTTTAAAATGCATTGAGGCTGGGCACGGTGGCTCATGCCTGTAATTGCAGCACCTTGGGAGGCTGAGGCAGGTGGATCACCTGAGGTTAGGAGTTCGAGAGCAGTCTAGCCAACACGATAAAACCCCATGTCTACTAAAAATACAAAAATTAGCAGGGCCCGGTGGCGCACACCAACTACTTGGGAGGCTGAAACAGGAGAATCGCTTGAACGCGGGAGGGGAGGTTGCAGTGAGCCAAGTTTGTGCCACTGCACTCCAGCCTGGGCAACAGCGTGAGACTCTGTCTCAAAAAAAAAAAAAAAGAGGCATTGGAAAAACAGAGGTAGAGGATAGAGGAATGTATAGGTAGGTTTTCAACAAACAGTTTTGGAATTATGGTTTTTTTTGTATTCTTTTTATCTTTGAAGGCTTTCTAGATTTTTTTTTTTTTTTTTTTGGAGACGGAGTCTCACTGTGTCGCCCAAGCTGGAGTGCAGTGGCGGGATCTCGGCTCACTGCAAGCTCCGCCTCCTGGGTTCACGCCATTCTCCCGCCTCAGCCTCCGAGTAGCTGGGACTACAGGCGCCCGCCACCATGCCCGGCTAGTTTTTTTTTGTATTTTTAGTAGAGACGGGGTTTCACAATGTTAGCCAGGATGGTCTCGATTTCCTGACCTCGTGATCCACCCGCCTCAGCCTCCCAAAGTGCTGGGATTACAGGCTTGAGCCACCGCGCCCGGCCGGCTTTCTAGATTTTAAAACAATAACATGTATTGCTCTTGTTTATTATTCTTACTACTTTTCTAATCATAAAAAAGAATACTGTTTAAAAGAAAATTATTGTAACTAAAACCCAAAGGTGGTTGTGAGCAGCCAACCCTCTGGCACCTTTGTGTGTGACAAGAGAGGGCCTGCATCTCTTGTCTCTAATAACCTGGAGAATCACATAGCTCAATGGGCTCCGTTTTATTTTCTGGTTTAGAAAAGCTGGTTTCAGGTTCACAACTGGGTTTGAAGTGTAATTCTTTTCCAGACAAAAGTGGTTTAAAAATCACAATGTACTACATAATGGAATTTCTTTTCTTCCTGAGCAACATTACCCAGGGGAAGTTTTTTGTTTTGTTTTGTGTTGTTGTTTTTAGGATTTAAAAAATTACTTCCATTGAATTGATAATGTTTGGTTCCATGAAAAGAAACACTATTGAATTTAACAGTTCTAACCATGGAAGTTCTGAGACCATTGAAAATAAAGAATTAAAGTTTACCATCTTCTTTATCCTTTTTTGTTGGGAGAAATAGCATATATTATATACAGTGCTGAGTTTTTAAGAAAGGCGGAAATATTTGTACATTTATGTTCTCTTGTGCTAGGAGAAGCCAGTGCAGTTGATGACATCATTTTAAGTACGTTGCTGCTGCAAGTCTGATCAATGGACCAGCCCCTTGTTAGAAATGCAGAATCTCAGGCCATTGCAGACCTACTGGCTGTTTAACCAGCTCCTCAGTGTCTCTTAGACACGTTAATTGGGAAGCACTGTCCTAGACTACTTTGGGAATTTCCAGGTCCTAACTGCTACACCTCTAGTTTCATTTATTGCCCTTTCTCCTTTTCATCTTTTATCACTCATGACCAATAACTTATGGAGAAGTCTGTAAAGCAGGACTTCTTAACCTGGAATCTGTGAACTCTCAGGGAATTGTGGGTGATTTGTGAACCCACTGAAATTCTACATAAAATTATGTATGTATATACATACTCAGCTTTCATTAAATTCTCAGGAAGCAAACAAACAAAAAAAAGCCATTCCAGGCTATAAAAGCATAAATGCCACCATGCTTGTCATTAAAACATGGAATTGGATGACTCTTGTAGTTACAGAATTATTATTCCTACCCAGGAAAAATCTAAGATAAAACATCAATAAACCTTTCCCATTGTTTTAATAAAAAGAATCAAATTGACTAGAGAATTGATCACAGAGACCAGTAATTTTTGGAAGCAGCTTTCTAATTCCCAAAAATTGAATTATACTCCACTGGTCCTGATGTGGTAGGTTAGGAAAATATTGCTTTTTTAGTACTCATAGGTCTTGCATGCTTTAGGGTAATTAAAGATAAATGTCTCCATAATGTGAGTTTTGTGCCTTTACTATCATTTTGATTATTTGATTCCCTATGACAGAGCTCCTCAACCCTGGCTACATATTAGATTCATCCCATCCCAGACCAATTGAATCAGATTCTCAGATCCCCTGGGGGTGGAGACCAGGTTTACTGGGTTTTATTTTGTTTTAACTCTCCCTGGGTAATTTTAAAGTGTAGCCACGTTAAGAACCATTTGCACAGAGCAATGTTTTTGATAAATTCCAGAATGGCCTAATTGGGGAATCGTGTGTCTTGCATTAATTAAGGGGCACTTGATTTTGTTCCGCCTGGGCAATGAAATCCCTTTTTCTGTTGAAATATCATTATATATGTGCACCACTGTGCTGTCTTTCTTCATTATGTCAAATGGAGGCTGATGTACAAAGAAGCTGTCCAAATCTGGAACTGACTTCAAGAAATCCAGCATTTCGTCTGCTGCTCTAATTACCAGTCCATCTCAGAAAACCTTTCTGATTTTTATATTACCAGTGACTTTTCAAATACAATAAACCTGAAAAGGACCTCTCTCTTGGGCTCTTTTATGGAGGATACTTGATATGCTCTAAGAATGATGGAAATGAGTAATTGTGCTATAACTAAAGAATTTAATTGTAAGTAACATTTTCCCCCCATTAGAAGTACTTGGCTGATAGTGGAGTTAAAAAATGAACAGCCTCTGACATTTTACAAGGCTAAGAATACATAAAAATCTGTAGGATTGAGGATTTCAAAGGGAACAGGGAAGCATTATAGACCAGAACACATAAGAATCTGTAGGATTCAGGATTTCAAAGAGAACAGGAAAGAGCATTCTAGATGGGAAATAATTTACAGTCACTGGTATGCCTTTGACCAAGTAAAGGAAGTGAAATCCCATGATAAAGTTTCGATTTGTAAAGCTTTCCACTAAGACACATTCACAAATTGATGCAAAATTACATATTCAAATTTTTCTATTTGGTACTTCAAGCATTTCTAGCATTATTCGATTTTGCAGGCAGTGCTCCGAAAAATAACCTTAGTTTGCGAACTATCCTTTTGTAAAGGAGATCTCTGGCAATCCGGGCACTTCTCACTCTTTTGGGAATTTCCATGGGAATTAGAAGGATTTGTGCTCACCTCAGGAATGAACTCACCAAGGGTTTATTTAATTACAATTTCCTCTAAGATGATGAGAATGCATTCCTGAGAATGATAAATTGACATCATTTTAGGAGTTGGGAAATGGGGAATGGAGTTATACAATAATTTAAATCTGATGAAGATATTTTTGAAGTAGCAGCTTGTACCCAACATTAATGAAAAAAATCGGAACTGATTATTTTTCTAGTATCTATGCTTTAGTCATAATGCTTTCTCAGTCTGGAGAAAATAAATTTTCAGAAAGATATAATGTAACTCGTATGATATTAACTTTTCTTAAAAACAGGATATTCACTTTTCTTTAAAATGTTATGATATTCACTTTTCTTTCCTTCTAGCTAAGGGATTTCTCAGTTTTTCCTTGTGAATATATTATAATCAAAGTGATTTTCTATTTGGAATGGAAGATGCATGCCGGTTATGTTTGTGCCTTTCATCTTTACACTGGCTTTTTTAATTGTAGGAACCTCACCAGGAAGCTCTATGACAAAGTTGCCCTTCTTTCTAATGTGCTTCAGCATCATTCTTGGAAGTTTTTTTTGGTTTGTTTTTTGTTTTTTGTTTTTCTGATGGAGATTACAGTTTTGTGGCAGCTAGGCACTTGTCTGTTGTTTCGTATTATTCTATCTTATAAAAGTTCTACACCTGAGTTCATGAGTTACCCGCCTATTTCATTTCAGTTGCTTTGATGGACTTTGCTTTTAATTTAAGCCAAACTAAAATACTCACAGACGTTTGGCGACGAATTTGAAATGTTTTCCCACTTTTTAGGAAGACAAATGACTGTTGAGTAGTGAAGTTTAATAATCATTTTAAATTAAGCCCACGTTTTGACTGTCTAAAATGTCTCAGGTTCTGTGTTAGGCATTCCAGGAAAAGCAGTACTTGCCTGTCAGGGAATCACATATGAGAGGGAAAATAGAAAACTAATAACTATAATATAGTGTAAAGTGCAATGTACAGAGTGGGGGTGGACCACAGAAAGATGGCAGAGACCTCTGAGAGAGTTGGAAAGGGATGCAGGAAGGAAGAATGTAAGTTATTAATATCACCTGTTCAGTTACAAGTAACAGCACCCTCTTCAAGATAACAAGCCAAAAGAGAGAAAGAAAATAAAGAGGGATCAGTTTCCTGGAAGGATATGGATTTCTGACAGAAAAAGAATAAAAGAAAGAAAGCTGAACCAGGCCTCAGAAAGTACCTAAACTGCTGAGTTCTGAGCATCTAGGTATCAGAAACTAAAGGACAGTTCCTAGGGAGAGTTACTGTAGGATGAATTGACTCCAAATATTTTCTGTCCTTGCATTGCCTCCCTCAAGGTTCCTAAGAGAAAGTCCAGTGTGGGCCACGTGCCTACCGCTTAGATAAGACAGGGGAGGCACTTTGATTTACAGTGCAATCAAAACTGTGTGCAATGAGGGAAGGGTAATTCCCAAAGAGAAATCAAGGTGCAATTACTGGAAGAAAGTGGAATGGATGCTATCAAGCAAAAATAATAGAAGTCTGTTCCGGGAAGGGATACTTAATCCTTGGAATGTAAGTAGGAGTCTCTTAGGTGGAAAGTGGAAAAATGGCCTTCTAAATAGAGGGCATGGAATAAACGAAGAGCCATAAAAGAGTCTACTTTGTCGTGTAACAGCAAGACATTTAGTATGGCGGGAACAAACTATACAAGAGGAAGTTTGGGTGGCAAGAAGTGGCAGGAGGTGAGTTAAGAAAGATATCCATATGGAAATACCTAATGTAATGTAAATGACAAGTTGATGGATGCAGCAAACCAACATGGCACATGTATACCTCTGTAACAAACCTGCACGTGTGCACAGGTACCCTAGAACTTAAAGTATATAAAAAAATTGCCCTTTTTTTCCCCCTAAACAATCCTCTAAGAATGTTTGCAAAGAAAATAGCCTTGGAAGATAAAGATAATACTTCTCTCTGAGGAAAGGGCAAGTTTGTTTCTGCCAAGGACAATGAAGATAATATCTTCCTCTGGGGCTCACTGTCAGGTAAGCTTACTGCCTATTATAGAGTTGGGTTCTTCTATAACGCTCAGAATTCCTTCCCCATAGCACGGCCCATTGCATGAACAGGTGTCACATATCCCACTTGCATTGCCCTTTGGGATTGAGTCTCAGAAAACCTTCACAAATTCTGATACTCTGCTTACCACTATTACTCTAAGAAGTAAAGTTCTTTGTCTCTGACCCAGGAATCTCATGCCTTCTGTCACCATCCATAAAATTATGACAAGCTAACTAGATGATTTCAAGTGGAGTAGGATTTTAGATTCTTCACTGTCTTGGCAATAACAATACCTGAAAAATAATATAAACTATCTTTCTCAACATTTTGTGTCATTGAATTCCATTGATAAATTGTGGAAAGCACTTATTAAATTTAAGACATTCTCATATTCAGTGATCAAGAAGGTACTGTCATAATAAACTTTCACTAGAATCCAGCTATTAAAGCCTCATGTACTTAGCCAGGCAACTAAAATTGCCCAAAGTGAAATTTGTTGTTCAGTTAGATCATAGGGACACCTGGCTCCTTATAAATATCTTTCTGTTTTCCTTCACTATTGTACAAGACTTCTCATTTTATTTCTGTTCATACTTTTTTTTAAAGTAAAACTTGTTTACACTTAGCTCAGAGGAACATTTCTATCTAACATAGAAGATTCACAACAGGAAAGTTAAACAGACTTGAATTGGTAAAATATTAGTTGTGTTTGCATAGATTAATGTGTTAATTTTCTACATCACAGTTTCTTCATCTGTAAAAACAGAATGTTAATACCTACCCTACAGACTTAATAATTTTTGTAACAATAGAAGGACTAAGCATTATTAACATTGTATTGAGATGGATGTCACAACTCCCCATATCGTTTTCTTCCCATTTCTCCCCATCCTGAAAATCTCTGCCCCTCATTCTCTCCTAGGCTAGACTAATTAATACTGAGGATAATAGCCTGGTCATGCCTACTTGGATGTACCCTGCCCTGTGACTTCAGGGAGATTTTGCCATTTTTAGACCAGATACCAGACTTTGAGGATGAAGACTAAAGAATGGACAGAGATGGGCAGAACCCAGGTAGCAGAAGTTGAGAGAAATAACTAAGCAAAAGTGAGTTATAAAGGTAAAGAAGAAGGAGAGCTAAAACAAGAGGTAGGAAACTTGCGGGGGAACTCTAGCAATTGAGCTCTGGAGAGTCTGGAAAAGGTGCAAAAAAAATGGGGAGGAGAGAACAGAAAGTAGAAAAGTATTGTTAAGAGTTACTACTAGGATTCCCAAGATATGTCATTAAGAAATAAAACTGCTTTTGTAATTTGCAGTTAGTGTCAGAAGAAAGTGGTTGTTGAAATGTGATTCTTTGAATGCAATATTTTCCTAAGTTTGAATCACATAGATCACGTATCTACAGTATCAGTACTTACGTTTAAGTTATACACAAACTGTTATATCATGTTCTCAATGAAGAGTTTTATCTTTACTTTTCCTGCTATTCCAGAATTAATATGAAATGAGGAATATAAAATAAAAGAGACCTAGATTCCACTGTCAAAGGCAACTATTTATTCATATTTGCATCATGCCCTGTAAGAATGATAGTATAAAACCTCTCTATCAATGTGAAAGCTCTCATTGTCAATCTAAATTGTCTAGAGTCACTGTCAATCTAAAATGACTCTACTGTCTTTGAATAATGCAGACCTCCCAGTTACCCAACAGCTCCTTCCTTTGAGTGCTGTGATGAGGGTAGGTTAGGCCCTCAGTGGGAGTCATATTAATCAGGTCATTACAGATACAGGATCATTGTCATTAGGTATTAATTAAGTACTCTATGGCAAGCACACTACATTATGCACATCATATGTTTTATCTCATTTATTTCTCACAACACATGATGCGAGAAGTATTATTATTATGATTACCTCCATTTTACAAAAGAGGAGAAGCAGGCTGAAGAAGCTCTGAACACATCTGGCTCAACAGGTCTGATTAATCCAGATGCCTACTCACCAGTATAAATGGCAATGCCAGAATTTGTTTAGGATGACTGATTTTAGCTCTAGAATGGGGCAGGAATGAGTCTGAAATTTGGCATTCTTAAAGAGTACAGCAGCTTGTCAAATACTGTGTGTGTAGGATGGGCACTAGAATATTTCTCCTGTCTTTTTAAGATGTTTTGTATCAGTTTTTATCTTGTGATTAAACATTTTAAATACAAAAAAAGAGAAAGTTCTCCATATTAAATGCAAAAGGATTAGGACTTTTGGTAATATATATAATCAAGTTTTATTATTACATTTTTTTTTAAGAGACAGGGTCTCAATCTGTCACCCAGGCTGGAATGCAATGTTGCAGTCATAGCTCACTGCAGCCTTGAACTCCTGGGCTCAAGTGATCCCCCCACCTCAGCCTCCCAAGTAGCTAGGACTACAGGCATATGCCACCACTTTTGGCTAATTTTTGAATTTTATTTTTTGTAGAGATAGTGTCTCACTGTGTTGCCCAGGCTGATTCTGAACTCCTGGACTCAAGCAATCCTCCTGCTTCAGCCTCCCAAAATGTTGAGATTATAGGCACAAGCCACTGCACTCAGCTTGTTATTAATTTTTTAAACAATTTAAATCAGTAGAAAATTAAGCAGAAAATTGACAAAGAAATTTAATTGATTAACATACATCAGAAAAAAGTTTAACTTTCGGAAGTGAAAGTTAATGAAAAATAAACAGATACTAGTTTCAACCTATCATTTTTCTATCTAGAGTTTGAGAGGGCCAGCTGGGATGGAGCTTTTATGTATTGTACATGAGAGTATAAACTAGAACAAGTGTTATTTTTCTAGAAAAGAATTCGATAGGTATATTAAGATTCTTAAAGTTTTCTTTTCTTCATCTCTGATCCAAAAATTCTACTTCTAAGGTTTTGCCTGGAGGCAATAATCATGGATGCAAACAGATACTAAGTTCCAAGTATCAGTGTTTTATAAAATCAAAAAAATTGGAAATTTTCTAGAAAATAGTAAGAGAATAAGTATTAAACTATAAATCCTAATTCAGACATTAAATCTTGTTTTCAAAGAATTTATAACAACACAAAAGGATTTTCATGTTACATATACGCACATGCGCATAGTATTATTTTGACTCTGTTAAAAAAAAAAAGTGGGGGAGCCAGGCGTGGTGGCTCAGGCCTGTAATCCCAGCACTTTGGGAGGCCGAGGCAGGTGGATCACGAGGTCAGGAGATCAAGACCATCCTGGCTAACATGGTGAAACCCCGTCTCTACTAAAAATACAAAAAAAAAAATTAGCCGGGCATGGTGGCGCGCGCCTGTAGTCCCAGCCACTCTGGAGGCTGAGGCAGGAGAATGGCGTGAAGCCAGGAGGCGAAGCTTGCAGTGAGCTGAGATCGCGCCACTGCATTCCAGCCTGGGTGACAGAGCAAGACTCCATCTCAAAAAAAAAAAAAAAAAAAAAAAAGTCTTACACACATACAACATACAAGTACCTACCTACCTGCCTACCATCTATCATGATCTATATACATATCTGAAGGAAACAAAATAAAATATTAAGAAAGGCTATCTCTGGATGGAGGGCTATCACTGAAGGGTGGGTGACTTTAACTTTCTTCTTCATGCTTTTCTGTGTTTTTCACATTTGTAATGAATACATGTTGCCTTTCTTTTTAATGTAAAATTAAAATTAAGATTTTAAAGTAGAGATATATTTATAGAAGTGATTGTGTAACAGATCAAGCAATGCAGAGATCTAATAAAACTGTTCATTTTCTAATTGTTGGATATAGAAAAGACTGTGAAGCAACCTAAATTTCCATCAGTTTTTTAAGCAGAGCCTTGAAAAGTAAATTCACATAAACAAAAATCCTTAGTGTAGTTCCACCTTGTTGTATAACTCAGTTAGAGGGTACCCTATCTGTTGCAAACATCAATGATGAAGGCTGTTTCAGAACACTTTACCAGTTACACATTGACAGAACTTTCTTTTGGTTATATTTCCGTTATTGGTTATTTTGGTTATATTTTCCATATCCTCTAATCCAAAATTTCTCCTGCCCTAAGGTAAAATACCTTTCCTCTTGTCTCTTTCTAGAGGATGGAAGGAAAAGATGGGTCCAGGTCTTTATTTTCGTCCTTCATAGACTAGAAGCCTGCTTTCACATTACCATATGGTCTTCTTTCCTTTAGATTCCAGAACAAATCATGCAAATAACCTCAGAAATGACAAAGAAAGTCTCATGCTCTGCTCATTTTTTCAGAACGTTAGACAGCACACTGTAAACACACATTAAAACAAACAAACTCAACATTAACTTCTGAATGTGTAAAGGACGTTTAAAAGTGGCTCCATCAATAAATGGTGCTGGGAAAACCGAACATTGACATGCAAAAGAATGAGGCTAAAGCCTAATTTTACACCTTACACAAAACTTAAAATGGATTAAAGACCTAAGTGTAAGACCCAAAACCATAAAACCTAGTAAGAAACATAGGGGGAAAACTTCATTACACTGACTTTGGCAGTGGTTTTTTTGAATATGACATCAAAAGCATAGGCAACAAAGGGAAAAATAGACTGGGTCTATATCACACTCAAAAACTTCTGGGTGTCAAAGAACACAATGAACAGAATGAAAAGGCAGCATATAGAACAGGAGAAAATACCTGCAAATTATATATCTGATAAGGAGTTAATATACAGACTATATAAAGAATTTGCACAACCCAACGATAACAAAAACTAACATGATTTTAAAATGGGCAAAGGACTTAGATGACATTTCTCCAAAGATGATATACAAATGGCTAAGAAGCATGTATGAAAAGATGCTCAACAGCATTAATCATTAAAGAAATGCAAATTCAAACCACAATGAGATATCATGTTGCACCCGGGAGGATGGCAGCTATCAAAAACAAACAAAGAAAAAAGAAAAGTGTTAGTAGGGATATGGAGAAATGGGAACCCTTGTGAAGTACTGGTGGGATTGTAAAATGATGCCACTACTCTGAAAAACAGTATGGCATTTCTTCAAAAAATTAAAAGTAGAACTACCATATTTTCATGTTACATATACGCACATGCACATAGTATTATTTTGACTCTGTTAAAAAAAAAAAATGGGGGAGCCAGGCGTGGTGGCTCAGGCCTGTAATCCCAGCACTTTGGGAGGCCGAGGCAGGTAGATCACGAGGTCAGGAGAAATCCCACTTTTGGATATATATTCAAAGAATGAAATGCAGGGTCTTGAAGAGATATTTGTACACGCATGTTTATAGCAGCATTATTCACAATAGCCAGGAGGCTAGAAGCAATCTAAGTGGCCACTGATGGATAAATGGAAAAACAATATTGTGGTATTGTACACCTACAATGGAATATTTTTCAGCTTTTTTAAAAATTATTATACTTTAAGTTCTAGGGTACATGTGCATAACGTGCAGCTTTGTTACATATGTATACTTGTGCCATGTTGGTGTGCTGCACCCATCAACTCGTCAGCACCCATCAACTCGTCATTTACATCAGGTATAACTCCCAATGCAATCCCTCCCACCTCCCCCCTCCCTGTGATAGGCCCCCGTGTGTGATGTTCCCCTTCCCGAGTCCAGTGGTCTCATTGTTCAGTTCCCACCTATGAGTGAGAACATGCGGTGTTTGGTTTTCTGTTCTTGCGATAGTTTGCTGAGAATGATGGTTTCCAGCTGCATCCATGTCCCTACAAAGGACACAAACTCATCCTTTTTTATGGCTGCATAGTATTTCATGGTGTATATGTGCCACATTTTCTTAATCCAGTCTGTCACTGATGGACATTTGGGTTGATTCCAAGTCTTTGCTATTGTGAATAGTGCCGCAGTAAACATATGTGTGCATGTGTCTTTATAACAGCATGATTTATCATCCTTTGGGTATATACCCAGTAATGGGATGGCTGGGTCATATGGTACATCTAGTTCTAGATCCTTGAGGAATCGCCATACTGTTTTCCATAATGGTTGAACTAGTTTACAATCCCACCAGCAGTGTAAAAGTGTTCCTATTTCTCCACATCCTCTCCAGCACCTGTTGTTTCCTGACTTTTTAATGATTGCCATTCTAACTGGTGTGAGATGGTATCTCATTGTGGTTTTGATTTGCATTTCTCTAATGGCCAGTGATGACAAGCATTTTTTCATGTATCTGTTGGCTGTATGCATGTCTTCTTTTAAGAAATGTCTGTTCATATCCCTTGCAACTTTTTGATGGGGTTGTTTGTTTTTTTCTTGTAAATTTGTTTGAGTTCTTTGTAGGTTCTGGATATTAGCCCTTTGTCAGATGAGTAGATTGCAAAAATTTTCTCCCACTCTGTAGGTTGCCTGTTCACTCTGATGGTAGTTTCTTTTGCTGTGCAGAAGCTCTTTAGTTTAATGAGATCCCATTTGTCAATTTTGGCTTTTGTTGCCATTGCTTTTGGTGTTTTAGACATGAAATCCTTGCCCATGCCTATATTACCTAGGTTTTCTTCTAGGGTTTTTATGGTATTAGGTCTAACATTTAAGTCTCTAATCCATCTTGAATTAATTTTCGTATAAGGAGTAAGGAAAGGATCCAGTTTCAGCTTTCTACTTATGGCTAGCCAATTATCCCAGCACCATTTATTAAATAGGGAATCCTTTCCCCATTTCTTGTTTTTCTCAGGTTTATCAAAGATCAGATGGCTATAGATGTGTGATATTATTTCTGAGGCCTCTGTTCTGTTCCATTGGTCTATATCTCTGTTTTGGTACCAGTACCATGCTGTTTTGGTTACTGTAGCCTTGTAGTATAGTTTGAAGTCAGGTAGCGTGATGCCTCCAGCTTTGTTCTTTTGACTTAGGATTGTCTTGGAGATGCAGGCTCTTTTTTAGTTCCATATGAACTTTAAAGCAGTTTTTTCCAAATCTGTGAAGAAACTCATTGGTAGCTTGATGGGGATGGCATTGAATCTATAAATTACCTTGGGCAGTATGGCCATTTTCACGATATTGATTCTTCCTATCCATGAGCATGGTATGTTCTTCCATTTGTTTATGTCCTCCTTTATTTCACTGAGCAGTGGTTTGTAGTTCTCCTTGAAGAGGTCCTTTACATCCCTTGTAAGTTGGATTCCTAGGTATTTTATTCTCTTTGAAGCAATTGTGAATGGAAGTTCATTCATGATTTGGCTCTCTGTTTGTCTGTTACTGGTGTATAAGAATGCTTGTGATTTTTGCACATTAATTTTGTATCCTGAGACTTTGCTGAAGTTTCTTATCAGCTTAAGAAGATTTTGGGCTGAGACTATGGGGTTTTCCAAATATACAATCATGTCATCTGCAAACAGGGACAATTTGACTTCTTCGTTTCCTAACTGAATACCTTTTCTTTCTCTTGCCTGCTTGCCCTAGCCAGAACTTCTAACACTATGTTGAATAGGAGTGGTGAGAGAGGGCATCCCTGTCTTGTGCCAGTTTTCAAAGGGAATGTTTCCAGTTTTTGCACATTCAGTATGATATTGGCTGTGGGTTTGTCATAAATAGCTCTTATGATTTTGAGATACATTCCATCAATACCTATTTTTCAGCTTTAAAAAGGGAAAATGTCCCGTTACATGCTATGACATGAATGGCCTTGAGGGCATTATTCTAAGTGAAATAAGACAGTCACCAAAAGAACCATACTGTATGATTCCATTTATAGGAGGTATCTAAAGCAGTCGAATTCATAGAAACAGAAAGTAAAAGGATGGTTGCCAGGGGCTGGGAGGAGGGGAAACTCATTGTTTAATGAGTATAAAGTTTTAGTTTATACTCTAAAATAAGGTCTAAAGGTCTGTTGTACAACAATGTGAATATACTTAGACTACTGAACTATAGACTTAAAAATGGTTAAGATGGTAAATTTTATGTTATGTGTTTTTTGTTTTTTTTTTTTACAACAATTAAAAAATTTAGCCGGGCGCAGTGGCTCATGCCTGTAATCCCAGCATTTTGAGAGGCCGAGATGGGTGGATCACCTGAGGTCGGGAGTTCGAGACCAGCCTGATCAACATGGTGAAAGCCCGTCTCTACTAAAAATACAAAATTAGCTGGGCGTGGTGGCCCATGCCTGTAATCCCAGCTACTTGGGAGGCTGAGGCAGGAGAATCGCTTGAACCCAGGAGGCAGAGGTTGCAGTGAGCCAAGATCATACCATTGCACTCCAGCCTGGGCAACAAGAGCAAAACTCCATCTCAAAAAAAATAAATAATTAAAAAAAATGGCTTCAATGGATGGTATAAGAATAATAGCTAACGTTTGCTGGGCACTTGTTAGGTGCCGGTTTCTATTCTAAATGACTTACATGGTTAATCTCATTTCATTTTCGCAACAGTTTTATTAGGTAGAATCTATTATTACCCCCAATTTTACAACCAGGGAACTGAGATTCAAAGAGGTTAAGAAGTTTGTCCAAGGTCATAAAATGAGGAACTGATGAAGCCAGGGTCCCATCCTCAGCAGTCTAGCTGCAAAACCTGTGTTCATAACTATTATATTACAAGGCTAATGTAGATGAACATGTTTAAAACAGCATTTCTTTTAGAAAATAATTAATATGGGAAAGGAAGACCCTCATTACAGAAGGACTGGAATGGGAGTATGAAGTCCTGCTCCGTAGCCAATGTGACCCTGCTTTTGTCACTGAAATACCCTGAGCTTATCTGGACTAGACGGACTAGATGATATTTAAGGTCCATTTATGCTACCTGAGCCTGTAAGTCATGTGCCAAAATATCCTCTAGAATTGCAGCTGCGAAGTTATCCCGGGCTCCCGCCACAGGGAGAATTGTTTGGAGGTTCTGAAACACTCCACATTCTGTCCTTGCGTCTTCTGAGTCCTGACTATGGCAAATAATTGGTTTCCTTAAAGTAGAACATGTTACTTTTCCCTGTCTCCAATCCCTGTGCACCAAATAACCATGGCGGCATGGGGAGAGGGGAGGAAGAAGAGGGCAGCTGGTGTAATCAGGTCAAATAAAGGTAATTCCAGAACCCCATTTGGCTGGACTGGTGTAGCATTCTGCATTCCAGATCTTTTTGTAGGGAGAATTAAATGTGCTTTAAGGTGCTTTTTAAATTACCCTGTCAGGCAGGGCAATAATAGTGATTGAGGGTACTCGGTATTTTGGGAAGAAATTTGAATCTCTGCACCTGAATCAATCCAGGAAAACTTGCCATGCTGCTAAATAAACACTTGTGTCAGGAAAAGGATAGGTGGGAAGGATGTGGAGGGATGGAGGGAGTTAGGCTTTGGGGATTGAGGAATTTAACTGATAAAGGGGTCCTCATGAGAGTTATAAGAAAGCAAGGGATCGAACTTGGTGGAATCTCAGCTTCTCCACTTACTAGGTGGAAAGTTTAGGGCAAGCTGCCTGATGTCTTCAAGGCACAGTTTCTTAGTCTGTCAAAATGAATTGGTAATACCTAAATCAGAAGATTGCCATGAAGATTAAATGAGATACTGTATTCAAAACACCTAGCACAGTTTTCAGCTTGCAGCAGGGATTGAACGAGTGCTGGCAGGAAAGCTGAGAAAGGAGCTTTCATTACCTGGAGTTCAACTGGGAGTTGTGGAGAAGATTAAGAGCCCTAACCTTCCCCCGACTGGTGTTAATTTTTACTATGTATTCTCTTTCTTTGATATTTAGTCCAGATTGATCTGGTCTGAAATATGGTCATGTCAAGCTTTGATTTGACTAAGAAATATGTAAATGTGGAAACAAGTCAGTGCTTCCCAACATGTGTGTCATGAAGCACCATTTCTTTTAGCCTGCAAGATAGCGGGTAAACGATGTCCTACTTAGAGACTTACAGTGTATATTCACCTGTAGGGAATGAAAAGTATTTCCCAAGATTTTGTTTAATTTAGTGATTCTTAAATTTATTTGACAGAACCCTTATCCCATGACAGCTATTAATACCATTCAGAACACACTTCAGGGTGATTTCTTGATTCCTGTTATTTGCAAAGTGAATTGCTTGTATTTCAAAAATTACCAGAATGTATGTTTTTCTAAATGAAATTGATAATGGTATTAGCTAGGAGTGCAAAGGACAAATAGGAAGACAAATTATTATAAATAGGACTTGCATCCTTCTTTCAAGAAGCTGCTGAAATCCCACCTTCTTAGTTCAGCTATTCTGGAATAAATAAAATAATATCAATTCCCAGGACTCTATTAAATCCTGATTATCATTTCATGTACTTTTTCAAATATAATTCCAAATATTATCAGGGCTGCCTTTTGGCCCAGATGTCTTTAAAAAAACATAGCCCAACACCAAATAGGTTGATTTAGATACTCAACCTCTGAAGAAAAAAACAAATTGGAGAATGTATTCTTAATGTATGGAAAAAAATCTTTAAAAGATAGTGTTTTTAAGAAAAATTATGGAAAGCTTCATCCTGTACAGATTAGATAAAATAGTATAGTAAACCCATTCGCCAGTTGTACAACCATTCACTTCTGGACGATTCTATTTCATCTCCACTCCTATCCACTCCTCCTCCTCCCATGCAAATTTCAAACATCATTCAACTTTATCCACAAATATTTAAGTTATAGATCTCTAAAACAGAAGGATTCACTCTTTTAAAAAGCATTGAAAAACTATTTTTGCATTAAAAATTAACAATAAAAAATAAACAAACAATAAAAATAATAAATAAAAAATTGCTTCATAAAATTTTATAACAGTTTATTTGTTCAGAATAAGGTCCACTTATTATGATTGGCTGATACATCGTTAAATATTTTTAAAGTATAGATTCCTTTGTCATCTCTTTTTTTCTCTTGCAATTTGTCAGTTAAAGAGAAGGCTAACATGACCAACTTGTCCTGGTTTGCCTAGGACTTCCCCTGTGTTAGCACTGGAAGTCTCATGTCTTGGACAGTCCCTCAATCCAAGGATGTCTGCTCTGTAATGTTTCCCACAATATGGATTTTGCTGATTGCATTCCAGTAGCTAACATTTTTCTCTGTAACTATCTATTTCTGTAAATTGGTAGTTGGATCTAGTGTCTTGGTTAAATTCAGAGTCAACTTTCCTTCCTTCCTTCCTTCCTTCCTTCCTTCCTTCCTTCCTTCCTTCCTTCCTTCCTTCCTTCCTTCCTTCCTCCCTCCCTCTCTCCCTCCCTCCCTTCCGTCCTTCCCTCCCTCCCTTCTTCCTTCCCTCTTCCCTCTCTCCCTCCTTTCTTCCTTCCTCTCTCCCTGCCTCCCTCCTTCCTTTCTTCCTCCCTTCCTCCTTCCTTCCTTCCCTCCCTCTCTCCCCCCTTCCTTCCTCCCTTCCTCCTTTCTTCCTTCTTCCCTGTCTCCCTCCTTCCACCCTCCTTCCTTCCTTTTTTGTTTTTGGTAATACTGCTTTATTAGTTGTAATGTGGTATGCCTCTGCCAGGAGATATATAATGTCTGCTTGGCTCTCCTTTTGTAATGTTAGCAGTTGTTGATAAACAATGTTTAGATTAACAAAACATCTTAAAAATCCTTTCCCAGCTCCGATTTCTTCTCCTATTACAGAAGTTCCTGGTTGTATGTTATACAAGTTTGCTAGGGCTGGAACAACAAAATACCAGAGACTGAAATGGTTTAAACAACAGAAATATATTTCCTTACAGTTCTAGAGGCTAGAAGTCCACCATCAAGGTGTCAGCATGGTTGCTGCTTCTGCGGCCTGTCTCCTTGGTGTGCCACTGGCCATGTTGTCCCTGTGTCTTCATGTTTTCCTTCTGTACCTGTCTGTGTCCCAAACTCCTCTTCTTCTAAGGACACCAGTCATACTGGATTAGAGTTCACTCATGTGACTTCATTTTATGTTAATTACCACATTAAAGACCAGCCCTGATTACATTCTGTGGTGCTGGGGTACTGGTTAGGAACTTCAGCATACTGATTTTGGGGGGCAAAACAATTCAGCAATCACACAAACCAAACACTCTTTATTCGTCTTCTTTCTTTTTAATAGGAATCTACACTACACCTCACTGCAATGGGTTTCTGAGTAGGGGAACCTTATCCTGAGCCCCAGGTGGGTGAATTATGGTGGGTCTGGGTTATCTGGTGGGCTGATTTTCCTTGCCAGGGAATTGTGTAAGGATAGGTAGGAAATGCAGTTCCAGCCAGGTCAATGGGATGTGAGGAGGCTGCCGAGAAGCTTCTGAGGAAGATGGTCCTCACTAATTAGAAAGAAGACACAGGAGAAGAAACAGAACTGCTTCTGCTGGAAGCTGAGGGAAGCAGGCCAGCCTGCTGGTGCACCACACATCTTTCGATTGGTATGCGTGGCAAAGCAGAGGGATGGACGGACGTCCTTGAAGAGCCTTTGGAATTGGAATCACCTAACCCTACCTCCTTACTGTGGAGTTTCCATGTGTGATGATAAGTCTTTTCCCTTTTAGGAAACCCTAAGCTCATATTTCTGCCACTACCTTCAGAGGCATCCTAAGCAACATGTCCCCTAAACTCTCTCTCCTAAACATATTTAACAACTCCAAACCCAGCTGCTAGCACTCTTCCCTTCTCCCTTCCAACCTCCCCTTTCACTCCAACATCCTTCCTTTTATCCTAATTGTCATTCTTTCCTTTTTCACTCTAAAATTTTTAGCTTCTCATAGTAACTCCTTCTTATCTATTTATCCCTGAGGTTGCAGGTCAAAGAAAAATATTGGGAATACTCACAGTTACCAATTTCTGTCTGTCTTCATATGATACGTCCTTTTTGCTTTTGCATTGCACCTAGTGTTTATGGCAGTGTCTTTTGGCTGCTTGGGGCTCCTCTTCAGAAAATAAAATCTATAGCCTTTTTCCCTATTTCTTGGAAAAAGAAAAACTTTCCTGGAAATGCCCCTTGTATTGGGTGACAGATGAATCTGCATCCTGTCTGGGGTATACAGGATCTTCTCTTCACCTTGGAGATCAAGGCAAAGTTAAAGTGTTCTTGCTCTTCCCATTGTAGGCCTTTGGAAAGAAAAGACAGAAAGTAAATTTAGATCAACTTAGTGAGTAGATTTCACAAGAAAAGAGTCATACTTTCTTGCCAAGAGGCCCAGACGCGGTGGCTCATGCCTGTAATTCCAGTACTTTGAAAGGCTGAGGCTGGCAGATCATGAAGTAAGGAGTTTGAGACCAGTCTGGCCAACATAATGATACCCCGTCTCTACTAAAAATACAAAACATTAGCTGGATGTAGTGGCGTGTGCCTGTAGTCCCAGCTACTTGGGAGGCTGAGGCAGGAGAATCACGTGAACCCGGGAGGCAGGGGTTGCAGTGAGCTGAGATTGCACCATTGAACTCCAGCCCAGGAGACAGTGCAAGACTCCATCTCAAAAAAAAAAAAAAAACCTTTCAATTTATTATTAAATTTCTGTTTTTAATCAATTGTGTGTCTTTCATGTCTCCTCCAGGGTTGACATTTATAACTAAGTGCATCACAGGTAGAGTGACCATATAATGTATCATTCAACTGTGAGTGAAAGGAGGTGGTTCAACAGGCAGAAGCCAGGTCTCTCCCAAACTGTGATGTATGGTCACTCTAATTAAAGTGCTGTAAAAGCATTTACAATGTTCTTCTGTTGAAATGTGTAAAGAGATGCCTCACAAATATTTTAGGGGCCTAGTAACTAGTCCACACTGTTCCCCAGCAGCCTAAACTTTCAGAAATTGAAGCTCTGAGAAGTATCAAAAAGATATTAAAATATAAAGCCTTCATAAAAGTATCCCTTAATTTTATTTATTTATTTATTTATTTATTTATTTATTTATTTATCTATTTATTTATTTATTTATTTATTTATTTATTTATTTATTTATCTATTTATTTATTTTAAGATGGAATCCTTCTCTTGTCGCCCAGGCTGGAGTGCAATGGTGCAATTTCAGCTTACTGCAACCTCCTACCTCTTGGGTTCAAGCGATTCTCCTGCCTCAGCCTCCTGAGTAGCTGGGATTATAGGCGCCGGCCACCAAACCTGGCTAATTTTTGTACTTTTAGTAGAGACAGGATTTCAACATGTTGGCCAGGCTGGTCTCAAACTCCTAACCTCAGGTGATCCACCCGCCTTGGCCTCTCAAAGCGCTAGGATTACAGGCATGAGCCACTGCACCTGGCCATATTCTTTAATTTTTAAAGCCCTGGAATAAATTAATAAATTTCCAATCCAAGACACTTTTCAAATAGCCACCTATCTGTGGTAGACCGTCTGAGATGGGGAATCTTTAGAGACCTGTCTTTCTCAGCAGTTTTTCAATTAGGGAAGATCTGTGAGCAGTTGATAAGTGAAACGCTTTGCTTCAACTAAATCAAGAGCACAGGGGTGGCTTTCTGGCCATGGTTCCGAACAATGAAGTAATATGAGCTTTTTCTAGCACCTGAATGAAAAATAGATCTGGCGTCATTCACAGAATGTGAAATGACGGGCTGCAACTCTGACATTGTCACACAAATACCAAAATACAGCCAAGTTCAAAATAGACCAGGCATGGAAAACTTTAGCAATATGTTCTGGGAGAGCAAGAAAAAAAAATGTAAAAGAACATTCTTTATTATGGTTCGATACTCAGTTTTTCACACTTCAATCTGCCAAGTAAAACACACGCTTTCCTTTTTCCTCTCTGTCAACATCTCACTCTCTCAAATAACATTCCACCCATCTTTTTCTATGGTTCCCTAAGACAGTAGGTTAAGATAAATACATAGATGTCTACAGAAGACATTGAATTTCCCAAAGGAGTTTTAGGAGAAAATAAAGCAAAATTATATAAAGAAGAGACAACGTATGTTGACGAGTGATTTTATGTTCCCAGACACATCATGGGGCAGGTTGAGAACTGATCAGGTTGCTGTGTTGAATGGCCAGTTCCTTAGGCATTCAGGTCTTTCTGACATCTCATGGAGATAGGGAGCTGGGGCTAAGGTCCTTATTACTCCCTTTTGGCTGATGTTAATTTTGCTCAACATCGCAAAATTATTACAGTCAGGGCTGGGCCTCAAACCTAGGTCTTCTGGCTCCAAGTCTCAAGCTCCTTCCATGGCATGCCCCTGAGTAGCCTGCCCCAACAGATTTGCCTCTGGTTGCTCCTTCCCTCAAGGATCTCAGGACATGGCCTCAGGCTGGCAGGGTGAGGCAAGGGCCCCACCTTGAGTGTGGAGGATATGGAGGGTAGTTGGTTTGTGTAGTCTCTTGGGTACTGCCTGTGATTTGTTGTGTCAAGCCTCAGAACAAACACAACTTTGCACTAAGAGGGCAATTTGAGGAAATCAGTCTTCACACTAAAAACAAAAGCACTAGCCTGAAAATTTTATGTATAAATCAACATGGTAAAATGACATCTCACAATGACATTCACTGCAGCTGAACTACTCTTGTTTTCTGATCCTTTTTAACTATTTAACCCAACAATTTCCAACACAGGAACTCCTGACCCCTCACAGTCTGAGAAGTGGTGGTAAGTAGTGGTAGTAAGAGTTGAGGTGTTGGTAAAAGGTGGAGGGCCATGAGTAATTAAATAATTCAAAAAAACTAACAGAGACAACATGCTTAACCAGAACAAGTCTATGTAGATTAAATAAAACAAGATATTTTGTGTGCTTTTGGTGAGAATTTTATCAATATCTTCTTTTTGTGTGTGTGTGTGTGTTTTTATTTTAGATTCAAGAGGTACATGTCCAGTTTTGTTACCTGGGTATATTGTGTAATGCTAAGGTTTGGGGTACAAATAATCCTGTCACTCAGGTCCTGAGCATAGTACCCAACAGTTTCTCAACCCTTACTCCCTCCTCCATCTCTAGTAGTCTCCAGTGTCTGTTGTTGCCACCTTTACATCCATGAGTACCCAGTGTTTAGCTCCCATTTATAAGAGAGAACAGGCATTAATTTGCTTAGAATAATAGCTTTCAACTGTATCCATGTTGCTGCAAAGGACATGCCCTCACCCTTTTTTATGGCTGCATGGTATTCCATGGTGTATATATATCACATTTTCTTTATCCAATCCATTGTTGATGGTCATCTAGGCTGATTCCATGCTTTGCTATTGTGAATAGTGCTGCGATGAACGTGCAAGTGCATGTGTCTTTTTGGTAGAATGATTTATTTTCTTTTGGGTATATACCCAATAACGGGGTTGCTGGGTTGAATTGTAGTTCTGAGTTCCCTGAGAAATCTCTAAACTGCTTTCCACAGTGCCTTCACTAATTTACATTCCCACCGGCAGTGTATAAGCATTCTCCTTTCTCCACAGCCTGGCCAATATCTGTTGTTTTTTGACTTTTTAGTAATAGCCATTTTGACTACTGTGAGATGGTATCTCATTGTGGTTTTGATTTGCATTTCTTTGATGATTAGTAATGTGGAGCATTTTTTACATGTTTCTTGGCCACTTGTATGTCTTCTGAGAAGTGTCTGTTTGTGTCTTTCGCCTATTTTTAAACAGGGTTATTTGTTTTTTGCTTGTTCAGTTGTTTATGTTCCTCTTAGATTCTGGATATTAGACCTTAGTCTGATGCAAATGTTTTCTCCATTGTGTAGGGTCTGTTTACTCTGTTGATGGTTTCTTTTGTTGTGCAGAGGCTCTATAGTTTAATAAGATCCCATTTGTTGATTTTTTTGTTGTTGTTGCTGTTGTTGTAATTGCTTTTGAAGACTTAGTCATTAATCCTTTCCCAAGGCCAATGTTCAGAATGGTGTTTCCTAGGTTTTTTTCTGGGATTCTTATAGTTTGAGGTCTTACATTTAAATCTTTAATCCATCTTGAGTTAATGTTTATATATGGTGAAAGGTAGGGGTCCAGTTTCATTCTTCTGCACATGGCTCGCCAGCTATCCCAGCACCATTTATTGAAGAAGGAGTCCTTTCAAAATTGCTTATTTTTGTTGATGTTGTCGAAGAACAGGTGACTGTAGGTGTGTGGCTTTATTTCTGGATTCTCCTTTCCATTCCATTGGTCTATGTGCCTGTTTTTGTACATGCTGTTTTAATTACTGTAGCCTTGTGGTATAGTCTGATAGTCTGAAGTTGAGCTTTTTTTTTTTTTTTTTTTTTTTTTTGACAGAGTCTTACTCTGTCGCCCAGGCTGGAGTGTAGTGGTGTGGTCTCGGCTCACTGCAACCTCCATCACCCTGGTTCAAGCAATTCTCCTGTCTCAGCCTCTGGAGTAGCTGGGACTACAGGTGCATGCCACCATGCCCAGCTAATTTGTGTATTTTTAGTAGAAATGGGGTTTCACCATATTGATCAGGCTGGTCTCGAACTCCTGACCTCAGGTGATTCACCCACTTTGGCCTCCCAAAGTGCTGGGATTACTGGTGTGAGCCACTGTGCCCAGCCTGGCTTTGTTCTTTTTGCTTAGGATTGCTTTGACTATTTGCACTCTTTTTTGGTTCCATATGAATTTTAGCATATTTTTTTCCAATTCTGTAAAAAATGATATTGGTAGTTTGATAGAAATAGTGTTGAACCTATAGATTGCTTTGAGCAATATGGCTATTTTAATGATATTGATTCTTCCAATCAATGAGCATGGAATTTTTTTCCATTTGTTTGTGTCATCTATGATTTTTAAACAGTGTTTTGTAGTTCTTCTTGTAAAGATCTTTCACCTCCTTGATTAGATGTATTTCCTAGGTACTTTATTTGTATGTGTGTGTGTGTGGCTATTGTAAATGGGATTATGTTCTTGATTTGGCTCTCAGATTGTACATTATTGGTGTATAGAAATGCTACTGAATTTTGTACATTAATTTTACATCCTGAAACCTTGCTAAAATTATCAGTTCTAATAGCCTTTTGGTAAAGTCCTTAGGATTGTCTAAATATAGAATCATATCATTAGTGAAGAGAGTTTGATTTCTTCTTTTCCTGTTCAGATGCCTTTTTTTTTTTTTCTTTAACCTCTTGCCTAGTTGCTCTGGCTAGCACTTCCAGTACTATGTTGAATAGGAGTGGTGAGAGTGGGGATCCTTGTCTAATTCTAGTCCTCAAGAGGAATGCTTCCAGTTTTTGCCTGTTCAGTATGATGTTGGTTGTAGCTGTGTCATAGATGGCTCTTATTATTTTGAAGAATATTCCTTTAATGCCTAGTTTCTTTAGGGTTTTTATCATGAAGGGGTGTTGGATTTTTATCAAGAGCCTTTTCCTCATCTATTGAGATGATCTTTTGATTTTGTTTTTAAGTCCATTTATGTGGTGAATCACATTTATTAATTTGTGTATGTTGAACCAATTTTGGATCCCAGGAATAAATCCTACTTGACCATGGTAAATTAATTTCTTGATGTACTGTTGAATTTGTTTTTACGTATTGTTGAATTTTGTTGAAGATTTTCATGTCTATGTTCATCAAAGATATTGGCCTGTAGTTTTCTTTTTTCACTGTGTCTTTGCCAGGTTTTGGTATCAGAGTGATGCTGGCTTCATAGAATGAATTAGGGAAGAATCCCTCCTCTTCAATTTTTTAGACTAATTACAGTAGAATTGGTACCAGCTCTTCTTTGTACATCTGGTAGAATTCAGCTGTAAATTCATATAGTCCAGGGATTTTATTTGGTTGGTAGGATTTTTATTACTGATTCTATCTCAGATCTTGATATTGGTCCATTTAGTGTTTCAATTTCTTCCTGATTCAATCTTGAGAGATTGTGTGTTTCCAGGAATATATTTGTTTCCTCTCGATTTTCTAGTTTGTGTGCATAGAGGTGTCATAATCATCCCTGAGGATCTTTTGTATTTCTGTGGAATCAGTTGTAATGTCATCTTTATCATTTCTGATTTTGCTTATTTGGATCTATTTGGGTCTTCTTTCTGTCTTTCTTCCTCTCTTTCTTTCTTCTTGTTCTTTTTTTTGTTCGTTTGTTAATCTAGCTAGTGGTCTATTGATCTTGTTTATCCTTTCAAAAACCAACTTTTGGTTTTGTTGGTTCTTTGTATGGATTTTGGGGTCTCAATTTTATTCAGTTCAGCTCTGATTTCAGTTATTTCTTTTCTTCTACTAGCCTTGGGATTAGTTTGTTCCTGATTTTTAGTCCCTCTAGGCTTGATCTCAGATCGTTAATTTTAGATCTTTCTAACTTTTTGAGGTAGACGTTTAGTGCTATAAACTTTACTCTTAATACTGCTTATGCTGCATCTCAGAGATTTGGGTATATTTTGTCTCTGTTTTCATTAATTTCAAAGATTTATTTTTATTTCTGCCTTGATTTTGTCTTTTATCCAAAAGTCATTCAGGAGCAAGTTGTTTAATTTCCATGTAATTGTGTAGTTTTGAGAGATCTTCTTGGTATTGATTTCTATTTTTATTCCACTGTAGTCCAAGAATATGGTTTTTCATGATTTCAACTTTTTTGAATTTACTGAGACTTGCTGAGAGCCGATTTTAAGTATTCTCACCACAGAAATGATAAATACGTGTGAGAATGCACATGTTAATCAGTTCAGTTTAGCCATTCTACAATGTATATATATTTTGAAACAACATGTTGTTCATGATGAATATGTGCACTTTTTATTTGCCAATTAAAAAATAAATAAAGGGCTGGGCGCGGTGGCTCACGCCTGTAATCCTAGCACTCCGGGAGGCCGACGCAGGCGGATCACGAGGTCAGGAGATCGAGACCATCCTGGCTAACACAGTGAAACCCTGTCTCTACTAAAAAATACAAAAACTCAGCTGGGCGTAGTGGCAGGTGCCTGTAGTCTCAGCTACTTGGGAGGCTGAGGCAGGAGAATGGCGTGAACCCAGGAGGCGGAGGCTGCAGTGAGCTGAGATCGTGCCACTGCACTCCAGCCTGGGCAACAGAGCAAGACTCTGTCTCAAAAATAAATAAATAAATAAATAAATAAATAAATAAATAAATAAAGTAGAACATTGACAATAAAACAAAATTAGAGATAGGTGGAGTTTTTGTTTGTTTGTTGTTTGTTTCATTTTGTTTTTTGAGACGGAGTTTTGTTCTTGTCGTCCAGGCTGGAGTGCTATGGCGCAATCTCGGCTCACTGCCAGATAGGTGGAGATTTTAAAACATAGTATCCATAAGGAAAAAAAAAGTAACAAAAAGGTGTTCTTGATGAGGAAAAGTGTGGGATCTATGGATTAGCCTGTGACAGTGTGAGTCCCAAGGGGAGGTGATCCTGGCTAAGGAGTCACAGTGCAAAACTCCCTCTATGTGAAAGTTCTGGGGCTTTTCTAATTAAGGTTCAGAGACAAGTTGAGGCTCCAAGCATTCTACAATCCTCTGTGGATCCTTAGTAGGTCCCAGTTGGTTCATGGATCCTCTTCGGGATTTAGGGTGTGTTAATCAGGATGAGCATTTGTATTTTGTCCAGGGCTCCCAAAATGACTCTGGGCCTTGTGTTAGTCAATGCCTGTCTCTACTTTCTCTGTGTTTGTCCAAGTCCATGGCTGTCCTACACAGTGCATGTGGTAGCTTCCCTATGAATACTTGTGGGATGAGATTTCCTGTCCTTTCTACTCTTCTGTGAATCTTATTTCCAGATAGAGGAGGCTTGGGCCATGGAGTTTGTTTTCCAGTTTTCTATACTATTCAGTATTTTCTGTTATTCAGAGTAGTTATTCAGTATTCTACTTTTAAGTCTGATTACTGGGCTTCCCTAGGATGCATACTGGGACTCATGCCAAGACTTTTTTTTTTTTTTTTTGCTATTCTGATCTGTGTTAAGCTCATTTACAACTCACCCAGGTATTGAATATGGTGCTTACTTGCAAGGTAGCCATTGTACAGCTGCTAATATCTGCTTGCCTGCTTGGCTACAGGCCTTTTCATTTTATGAGCATGCACAGTCTGTCTCCTGCATGCTCCGAAGGAACTTGTTTAAGAGTAAATCAGCCTCTAATCTGTTTTCTTAAATTTATCAGAAAAATTAGCTTCCGAAACACTAGTCACTTTGTGAATAGCAGCACAAATATAATGATATTGTGAGAGGGCTGTTGAATTTCACATAATTAATCAATCAATTGAATTATCTAAGAATAAGCTTTAAATTGAGCAATGAGAAACCTAAAGTCCTAAATGCCAAATCATATACAGGTACTGACAAAATGAACAGCCCACACTTATTCTATCAAACTTGTAAACGGTGATTCATTGCTGTTTCTTGGCAGGGAGTATATTTTGTTTATTATAATCATATTTATCTTGGAACTCTGGTTTGTTAAGTAAATAACTTATACAATGGTAGGATTATTGCTCAAACAGCAGTTACCTATTTACAGATCCCATTGCTGTCTTTAGAGTCCCACACAGGAGCAGACTGAAAGAAAAGCAACACTGTGTGTTATGATTTCTGCACTGTGAGCTTGATGTGAGACTTGGGGGGAAAACTTTATAAAGTTCTAAGTGGAATTTATTCAACTACAAAATTAACTCTCTCTTCCCACACCCCCACATTCACCCACATACAGCCTCCTGAAGTAATTTAATTGAGATTAACTGTAAAAGAAACCCAGGAAAATGCCAAATGTTGAAGGGGAAGGTAAACCACAGAAGCCACCTCATGGGAATTACGAACTGAAACAAGAGTCTTGTCCTTTTACGGATGAAGCTTCAAATTCATCCTAGCAGGCTTTAAAATACTGATGCAGCCTTTAAAATACAGTTATAGCATACAGTTACTCAGAGTATAGTAGTCTTCCCTTCTCAGGATTCATGCAGTTACTAAATACCCATTTAGGTCTGATCTTAGAGACATTGAACCAGTGTTCCTGAACATTTTGCCCAGCAAATGGGGATTCTCAGCTAACAAAAAATGTGGTCTCTCCAAATATGGTCTCTAAACCCAGAGAGTGTGCACTCTTCTTGAAGTGCCAGGAGCAAAACAGGGTATGAGCTGACACCTTGTGGGCTGGTGCACACTGCTTTTGTGGGAAGGAGGGAACAGCCATCCGAAATGGAGGGAGGAGATTTGGATGACTGTGAGAGAACCCAGGCTGGGAGCACTTGCAGAGAAAAGTTGGCTATCCTTGTCTTGATTTTCCCCCTCTGCAACATTCAAGTTCCCCTGCAAACTCCAGCAAGTCTCCTGAAGAAAAAATATTTCTTTTTTTTTTATTCATCCCCCCAGGTGGACCTAAAAGAACACACTTTACTTTTTCAAGGTTCTCAAACACCTTCACTTTAAGGAACATAAAAATTGAAAACCTAACTTCAAGATTATTTCTAGACTATTCTGTTATTTTTATTTTTATTTTTTTGAGACAGGGTCTTGCTCTGTAACCCAGGCTATGGTGCAGTGGCACAATCATGGCCGACTGCAGCCTTGACCTCCCATGCCCAAGCGATCCTCCCACCTCAGCCTCCCAAGTAGCTGGGACCACAGGCATGTGCCACCAAACCCAGATAATTAAAAAAATATTTTTTTTAAGCAGTCCTCCTGCCTCAGCTTTCCAAAGTGCTGAGATTATAGGCATGAGCCATTGTGCCTGGCTATTCTATTGTTTTAAACAAAGTTAATTATTCAGTTTCAGTCAGAATCAGAACTTATACAGGAACTGGAGATATTGAACTTACATTAGTTTTCTACAGTTTTTTTTTTTTTTCTTTCTCTCTCTCTCTTATTTAGAGACAAGGTCACCATCTGCTTACCCAGGCTAGAAGGCAGTGGCAAGTTCACTGCAGGTTTGAACACCTGGGCTCAAGTGGTCCTCCTGCTTCAGACTCCTGAATAGCTGAGGCTACAGGTGTGCACCACCATGCCTGACTAATTCTTTAACTTTTTTTTGTAGAGATGGGGTCTCACTTTGTGGCCCAGGCTAGTCTCAAACTCCTGGCTTCAAGTGATCCTCCTGCCTCAGCCTACCAAAGTGTACAGTTTATTTTTAGAATCACAGAAATAAAATCTTTACATTCTGTCAAGTGATTGTCATAAAGCTTTGTGAGTATTCATTAGATGAGATTTACCAATTGATGTTTTGTCTATATTATTATTACTATTATTATTATTATTATTTTGAGATGGAGTTTCGTTCTTCTTGCCCAGGCTAGCTTCCCAGGTTCAAGCGATTCTCTTGCCTCAGCCTCCCAAGTAGCTGGGATTACAGGCATGTACCACCACATCTGGCTAATTTTGTATTTTAGTAGAGATGGGGTTTCTCCATGTTGGTCAGGCTGATCTCGAACTCTCGACCTCAAGTGATCTGCCCGTCTCGGCCTCCCAAAGTGCTGGGATTACAGGCATGAGCCACCATGCCCTGGCTATGTTCTTTAAAAATCCACTGTAATAATATATGATGAACTTGACTTTATTGTATTTTAAATAATAACTCAGAGCTTTGAGATACTGTTTTGCTTTATGAAAATAGTTAATGTTGGTATTTATTTCTCAAAGGTAGAAAAACTAATGCAAAAATTGGGTTACTAGTTATTTTATTGTCCCATTTTACCAATGATTTGATATATTGTCAGCAAAGGTTTATGGAAAATAAGTTTTTCTGGAAGTCCTCTGTTAAACACTTTACTCTTTTTTTTTTTTTTTTTTTTTTTTTTTTTTGAGACGGAGTCTCGCTCTGTCACCCAGGCTGGAGTGCAGTGGCCGGATTTCAGCTCACTGCAAGCTCCGCCTCCCGGGTTCACGCCATTCTCCTGCCTCAGCCTCCGGAGTAGCTGGGACTACAGGCGCCCGCCACCTCGCCCGGCTAGTTTTTTGTATTTTTTTTTAGTAGAGACGGGGTTTCACCGGGTTAGCCAGGATGGTCTCGATCTCCTGACCTTCCGCCCGTCTCGGCCTCCCAAAGTGCTGGGATTACAGGCTTGAGCCACCGCGCCAGGCCAAACACTTTACTCTTAACTCTTTCATTACCAAGCACCTAATGGAACAGTTTCATCTTTGACAATGTGAAGCAGCAGTCTGGTATTTTGGAGTGTGATGAGAGTTTTGTTCTCTTTTGTAATCTCAACAGTTAAGAAATGAATGTCTATCCTCTTCACATTTCCATAGAACAAAATCGGTGCTGGATATTCATGTTAGACATTGGACATTTAGGAAATATTTGCTAATTTGACTTAAGTACAACAAGTGGCAGGTTTACATTAAGGCAAATTTTTTGAAAATGATGCTAAATAACCAAGAAAGAGAAAATATTTCAAATGCAAAGGCTGACCTGAAAAATTTTACTAGCTGTCATGGCAATAATTGATTTTTTTAAAATCTATGATGGAAAGGAAGAGAGCTATTGTTTGGCTTTATATTTCACTTCGTAGGTGTGGGTCAGGGTCACTTGCGCGAGGGCCGGGAGAAAATGAGAGTGGAATACATGTTGGAGTCAGACTGTGAAGGTCCAGGAATGCCCTGACCTGAAGGCAATAGGAAGTTGCTGAGGACATTTAAGCGGAGACTACGTGATCAGATCTGGGGAGTAAATGGTGGCAGAGAGAAGAGGAGATCTCAGCAGGGAGACACTGGAGGCAGAAAGACCAGTGAAGAGATTTTTCTCATGGTGCAGGTGATCATCGATTAGGATTTGCAGACGTGGGATAAAAAAATTACCAGAGTGATCTAGGCCTTCAGGTCCTCAGAATGAACCAGGATTTTAAGTACATAGGCCCCAAAATATCTGAATAGTGGTAGACTGAGTCGAGGGGAAAAAAAAACCAGGAAACACAGAAAATAATAAATAAAATGTTTATCTGTACCACATTTTGGACTTAAGCAAAATCAATAAATAGTTATGAAATATGTTGAAATTGTCAACTCCCCTTTGGAACATATCTGAGAAGCAATCCTTTCCTTCAAACCTTTCAAACCTTAAAATCTGAAACTTGCTGCATCTCTTATTTGTGAGCTTCATATTTTACTCCCTAGAGCTGTTTTCCCTCAGTACCTTAATTTCTTACTTGCTTATTTGGGTTCTATCTACTGAATTATAACATAAACATTGAGGATATATTGAGTTATATATCAGTGAACCAAAATGTTCTTAGTGATGCCTTAAACTGATTCTTTTAGGCATAGAATTTGTTTCTGAGACAATAAGAGTATAGACAAGAACATCTAAAGCTAGTATTTTGCTATGAACTTTCCCTAAAGTATCATGAAATCAGGAAGTAAAGCATAAATTCCTTTTTAACTTAAAAAATTTGGTAGAAGTACAGATGATAAATCAATAATCTTTTTTTCCTAGAAAATGAAAAAAACATTTCTGAAATTAGCTTAAAACATATATTAAGAATGGCTATCTATGATACGTTGGCAAAATAAGATTAGTGCTGAGTCTAATATGTAATTTACACAAATAATGCTTCCAATAATAGGAATTGTTTATTTGTTTTGGTTTCTATCATCTTTATTATCTTTCTAAATTGATATATATTTAGAGAGAATTTTTGCTGCTTCCCTATTTTTTTCAAATGGAGGAAGGAGATTTGGGTGACTGCGAGAAAACCCAGGCTGGTAGAACTTGCAGAGAAAAGTTGGCTAGCCTTGTCTTGATTCTCCCTCTCTGCAACACTCAGGTTCCCCTGCAAACTCCGGCAAGTCTCCTGAAGAAAACAGATTTCATTTTTTAAATTGATCTCCCATGTTGACCTAAAAGAATGCAGTTTAGTTTTTCAAGGTTTTCTTCTTCAAAGAATAGGGAAGATTGTATACAAGAAAAGATTGCGTAATGTAAAAGTTGATCCTTTATCTACCCCAACCCACGCCTGCCTTGTAAGCTTCTTGGTAGCTGTGCGTATGGGAAGATCTGCCCCACATTCTCCTTTTGTAGGTGATTGTGCCTAAAGAAAGCTTAACAGCTGGCAGAATGTGAATCAACATATAAATCCATAAAGATATATATTTGTGTGTATGTGTGCATGTCAATTCAAGAATTATTTCTTGAGAAACATTGTGCCAGAGATTGTGCCCTATTTTAGAAGGAGAGAAAAATAAATAAAATATTGACTCTGATATCAAGGAGTTCACTTTCTCTTCATGATTTGACACTGGATCTTATAAATTCCTTGAGTTGATGGCCTTCTCTAACTCTCATGGTCATAAATAAGTGTTAGGGAATCAAACTAACTTGCAAGAGTTAGTCTGCCAGAGATATTCATAAGGAAAATTTCTGCC
This sequence comes from Macaca nemestrina, assembly GCF_043159975.1. NCBI lineage: Eukaryota > Metazoa > Chordata > Mammalia > Primates > Cercopithecidae > Macaca > Macaca nemestrina. Next base: position 75,857,150 of record NC_092135.1, on the reverse strand, counting down.
CTTTAAGACCAATACAAATAGGCATCATTGCTTTTGGCTCAGGCAAAACTCTACTTGGTAGTCAGCATTTCTGTAGTGTCAGCTTAGGTCGGGCTCTGATTTGATCATGGCCATGGATGCTATAATATATCAACAAAAGTCCAAAATACAATTTGGGTTCATATATGATCATGTTACATTTATCTTAGTAAGTGAAGACAAGAATTTAAAGCCATGGCTCATATTCTCAACTATTTCTTTGAAAGGAAAAATAGAAAAGGAGATGACAAAAATATACAGATGTTTCTTTAAGCCAACACAAGCTGTGTCTGACTTGCTTACTCATTAAATAATAAATTACACTTTAGAGTAAAGCAGATATCTGGATTTCTTGATCTGATGAATGATAAATTACTTTAGAGTAAAGCAGATATTTGGATTTCTTGATCTGATAAATGTATGTCTTTCTATATGACATTTTCTACACATTACTTTAGACCTCTGACAGACTGTGTTATTTATTAATTCATTCTTTTATTTATTTAACATACATTGCTCGAGCCACCACTCTATGCTAGTATTGCGCTGGATGTTTGGAAACGTCAGCCTAACATTCTTAAGAATTTCAGAATATTTTTAGAAGTAGATTTTAAATTTTATGAAATCTAAATAAGTGAAGTGACACTGAGAATTCTGCCAGAAATGAAGGTTAGTTATAACTTTCTCAAAGGACTTTATATTTGTGTACTTTTATTATCTTGGACATTCAGCATCTTGGTGGGAGGCCTTGATTTTCTTCTGGAGAACTATCTTGTCCCCACCTCTTAGTCTTTGTTGGCTCTACTCAAAGCTCAATCATGGGTATATGGCTAAGTTCTGGCTAAGCCTACTAGAGGATTGGTTTTCTTTGGCCTCAGAGATTGGTTCAGCAATCACCATGTGACCCAATTTAGGTCAATGAGAGTGACAGACAGCTGAGATAAAAGGAGGATGGGTCAGAATTTTAATGACCTCATTCAAGATCTTATTCATCTCTTACTGAAGCTAGCCCTACCCCTGTACTTACTTTCTTTCTTTTCTTTCTCCTATATATATATATATATTTTTTTTTTTGTTGGGGGAGAGAGAGAGGCTTGCTCTGTCAGCCAGGCTAAAGTGCAGTGGTGCAATCATAGCCCAGTGCAACCTCAAACTCCTAGGCTTAAGTGATGCTCTCACCTCCAGTTTGCCATGAACTGTGACTGTGCCACTGCACTCCAGCCTTGGCAGCAGAACAAGACCCTGTATTTTTTAAAAAATTAAATGAAAATAAATAATAAATTAATAAATATTTAATATAAAAGTACTGCATTAGAGGTATGTACAAAGAGCTATAAAACCGTTAGAGCTATAAAAGCATATAAAGTGCCATTTCTTTGGTGGGATGAGGAGAGTGCAGAGAGAAAACGGTAGAGCAAATCAAAAAGTCCAGAAAGATTTTATTGAGATATTTGAGCTGGTCCTTGTAAAATAAGTAGAGTTTGACAGATGCACAAAGTAGGCAAGAAGGTTCTAGAATGACGGAATTATGAAGGACAAAGACAGAGGAATAAACTTAGTTGTACCTAGGCATGATAATCTATTGTGACTAGAATATAAAAAATGTAAAGGGAGAAGAGTGCTGGAAGATAAGTCAAGAAAAGTCCACTGTGTGTTGGGAATAGATTGTGAAGGGCTTTGAGTGTAGGCCCTCTAAGCAATAGGAAGCCATGGAACAGCCAGAAGGGTAGCTTGGATTGGGGTGGGGGTGAGGGAGTGGAAAGTGATGATTAAAGGAAGCAGACAATGTTGAGAGATAACTAACAGGTAAAATTAGCTGGACTCAGTGATGTTGGGTATGGGACATGGCTCTAGGTTTTTGGGTTCAGCCCTTTGTGGAAAGATGGTGCCTTCACTAAGATATACTCCTCTTGGAAGAGAAATAAGTGGTTGAGGGTGTTTAATTATGAGTTCTGCCTTGGACATAAAGTACTTGAGGTGCTTTTGAGACATCTAAGTGAAAATGTTGAGTAAGCTATTGGATACACACAGATCTTGGGCTCAAGGGGGTAACCTGGGTTAGAAATATAAACTTGAGAGTCATATGCATGTAGAAGGCAATTTAATCCAGTGTTGTAGATAAGATTTTTTAGAAAGAGAGGAGAGTGAGATAGGAAGTCTCAGAATCAAGCCTTGAGGAGTGCTAAAAAGTAAGTCAGATGGGAAAAAAAATCACTCTGCAAAAGAACATGAGAAGGTGGAAAGTTTTGTAAAGTTAGGAAAAGTAAGATATTTTAATGATACTCATTTAATATAACTCTTTTTCCCTTCCAGCTTCCTGTCTGTCAGATTTGCCCATTCATCAGGTGTTGCTGAAAGGCCATAGATATTTTTGGGTTGTAACTAGAGATAAGTCCAGCTGCAGATACCTTAAATTTGAGTTTAGTAGGATAATTTTTATGGTTTCCAATCCCTTTTGTGGAAAGCTGTTGCTAGCTTTATGCTGTAGGAATGGCTTTTCTGAATACTCTTTTGCTCACCATCCCAGTTCACTCAGCATCTTGATGCAGAGATACAAGGTCAGTGGTTGTATTTTGATATGAAAGTGGTCTATAGCATGTGGCTCTGGAAGTATATGTATAGTGAAGGAGAAACAAGGTTTGAAATGTATGAATTCAGAAGCTAGTCTATGGAAAAAATCTTCCAATCAGACTTGTAAAATGTGGTTTTTCATAGATGCCTAGTCAAAATAGAAATTTTATGCTCTCCTATCAGGAGCATACTCAAAAATGCAGCATATGCCATGATAAACATGATTTTGTTTTCTTTTTGTTTTTGCTTTTAGATGAGAATTAGTGCAAATAGGAATGTGTCTCTGGGTAAAGTTGTATGTATTATGCATCCCATCATCAATAACATAAAGCTCATTTTTATCAATATGCTAATGAGAATGTAATTATTTTCTGTATATCTATAGGAAAATAATATTAAAAATTATAGTTACATGCAGAGGCAATAAAAAAGCATGCTATCAAAAATTTAGAAAAATTAATACAAATATGCTATATTTCTGGATCTTGTGATGTTTGGGATATTGTCAATTTAAAAAAACTTGTACATTGTGATTTCTTTTCTAATTCTAAAAAAAAGTTATTTTTGAAACAATTTTTAATTGAAGCAAAATATACATATATAATTTACCATCTTCACTGTTTTTAAGTATAATAAATAGTACTCATGGTGATAATAAATAATATCCCTTCCCAATTGTATGAGTTTTAGGCCTTACAAAACCTGAATTTGCTCCTTGTTAAGACATTTAAATAAATTCATCTGCTTATTTACTTAAGATAAATTTCTAATAATAGAATTGTAAGGGCAAAGGGCCTGTACTTTTTAAAGGGATTTTCTACACTTTGCAAAACTGTTCTTCAGAATTGTTGCACCAGTGAATCTCCCTCAAGAATTATATGAGAATGCTTGTTTTCCCATATTATTATTGGCCCTGGGTATTAATTTTGATGATAATATTTGTCAATATAGTAGGAGAAATCTGGTAGCTCATTGTTATTTTAATTTATATTTCTATGATAATTAGTGTACTGAGCATTTTTCATTCTTTTAGCTATTTGTGTTTCTTTTTGGTAAACTTTCTGTTTATGTCTTTTGACCATTTTTGAGTTTTTTTTCTGATTTTTTCCTACTTAGGATGTTCATAATTATCATAAACATCACAAAAAATTTTCCTAGTGTCCTTTGCTTTTAAATTTATTTTATATATTGAGATATAGATGTTTTCAATTTTAAATGTGTGTGAAGTCTCTCATATAATTTCCACATATAGGGTTGGAAATGCACAAAGTATGTTTGGTTGGAAAGGCCTTTCACAATGAAGATCTATGTAAATGTTTACCACATTTTCCCTATGGCTTTTATAGTTATATATTTTTATTCTATCTTTAATGTCCCTGGGCTTTTTCAAAAAGGATTTTCTAATTTTTAGGCTTTTTTCAAATGACGAACTATGTCCCAACACGATTTATTGATGAAACCATCCTTTTTTTACATATGAACTTATTTCATGTATTTGGTTCTGGACCACTGTTCCATTAAGTTGCATGATTATTGTTTCCTTAGTACTATTCTGTTTTGGTCATCATAACCTTACAATTGGTTCCTCTTATTTCTCTTGTTTCATTTAATATTGACTATTGTTAAACGTTTTTCATTTTATTTGAATTTTAGAATTACCTTTTAAAAAAAAAAATTCCAAAAGTATCATTCTACGTTTCACTAGAATAAAATTTATAGATTAATTTGGAGAAGTAATTGATATTTTTAAAATATTGATTCAATATCTTTTTACTGAGAAATATGGCATGTTTTTCCATTAAAAATATTCTTTAATACCCATTATAACTTATTAAAAATTTTATAGCCATTGGGTATTGGATTTTATCAAATGACCTTTTAGAATATTAAGATGATCATTTTTTCCATTAAAAGTTAATATGAAAGTTTGGAATAATTGATCTTGAAACATTGAACCATCAGTTTATTCTAAATATAAATTCTTAGTCATGTTCCATTTTTTAGTATTTATATTTATATTTAAATTCAACTTTCTAATATATAGATATGTATAGATATTAAATCTTCTGACAGGGCGCTGTGGCTCACGCTTGTAATCCCAACACTTTGGGAGGCCGAGGTGGGTGGATCATGAGGTCAGGAGTTCAAGACCAGCCTGGCCAATATGGTGAAACCCCGCCTCTCCTAAAAACACAAAAAATTAGCCAGGCATGGTGGCGCGCGCCTATAGTCCCAGCTACTCAAGAGGCTGGGGCAGAAGAATTGCTTGAACTCGGGAGGTGAAGGTTGCAGTGAGCCAAGATCGTGCCCCCCTCCAGCCTGGGCAACAAAGTGAGACTCTGTTTCAAAACAAGAAAGAAAGAGAGAAAGAGAGAGAGAGAGAGAGAGAGAGAGAGGAGGGAAGGAAGGAAGGGAAGGAAAGGAAGGAAGGGAAGGAAGGAAGAGAAGATGTTAAATCTTCTAATATTTTTATTTAGAATCCTTATCTGTTTTCATAAGGGATCTATTTTGTAGGTTTGATTTTTTTATTATTTTTATCATGATGTGCTATCAGTAATAAATAATGTGTCTTCAAAAAATATTTGAGAGTTTCCTTCTCTGGATTCTGGAATTGTTTGAATAGCATAGGAATTTTCTTGTTCTTGAAGGTTTGAAAGAATTTGCCTATGAAGCCATTTGGACTGGCCCCCTTTCTGAGAATGATTCTTTTACAAGTCTCTTTGTTATTTCTGTGGTGACTATTTTACTCAGAAATTTTGAGGTCTTCTTGAAGAACTTGATTCAGTTCTTGATTCAGTTTTGTTAATTTATATTTTGCTTAAAATATACAAGTTTACATCAGATTTGCAAATATTTAAGTTTGAGATTATGGCAAAAAATGTCTATTATAATTCTTTTAGTTGTCTTCTGTAGCTGTGACTCTATTTCTTTTATCACTTCTGTTTTAGTATATTTTCGGGGTTTTTCCCCTCTGATTAAACTAGCTAGTGATTTATTTGCCTTACTGCTTTTCCCTACATGAGCTATTTCTGGATTTATTTATCAATTCTAATTGTTGTTTTCTCATTTACTATTTTCTACTTTTAATTAATTCTTTCCTTCTGCTCTCTTTAGGCTTATCATTTATTCTTTCTGCTTGCTTTGTATGTAATTGAGCCCTTAAAATAAATAGCCGAACCATTAACAGAAAGGAAGCAATAAAGGAAAGGCTGAGACTCTGTTGCAGACAGAATATGGGTGGAAAGTAGAAACCGTGAATAGGGGCAAGAAAGTATTTTGGCTTCGAAGCTAGCGTCTTAGTTTGTAAGTTCGACTGTTCTAGGATACCAAATAAGAAATCTTGTTGAATTACTGATGACTCATGTAGACAGTTTCCTTTCTGCTATTTTGGATTGATACTCTGGTTTGTTAATAAATGATTGATTGGCCCTTCACAAAGTTCTGTTTTTTAGGCCAAACTTTAAAGCTCTTTTTGTCTTCAAGGCTATCCATTAAGAATGCCCTGAATTTACTAGGTACCACTTTTGTGTTTTAGTTGCATAGATACAGTTTATGAATTTTATCAAGGCTTTTACACTTATAATATCCATTTTAGGTACTATTACCTTAATTAAATATTAATGCTCTAAGCATATTTTTCAGAGCCTTCTCTGGTTTAAACTCCACTGGAGAATATTACTGGAAATTAAAAAATAGTATGGTTTATTATCCATGTCATTTGTGTTGCATTTGGATGATGAATTATTTTGGAAATTAAAAAAAAAAGATATGTAAGTAGAAGAATCCCCTCTGGGTCTCATGTGTTTCTCTAAATAGCAATTTTACATTTCCTTATTATTTTTCCTGAGATTATTGCATATCTTCCACAGTGTCTGTAAAATGCTAAGCCACAGTCTTAAATATTGGAGGTATTTTCTGATGAGCTTCTAATGACATTTTAAAAAATACTGTATGTGGTATGAAAATGCTCACACTAGTGTAGTTTGAAAAAGACTAGCATTTAATATGTGCAAGACATATTTATATCTTACATTTTAAAAAGTTAAGGCCAGGCGCGGTGGCTCAAGCCTGTAATCCCAGCACTTTGGGAGGCCGAGACGGGCGGATCACGAGGTCACAAGATCAAGACCATCCTAGCTAACATGGTGAAACCCCGTCTCTACTAAAAAAATACAAAAAACTAGCCGGGCGAAGTGGTGGGCGCCTGTAGTCCCAGCTACTCCGGAGGCTGAGGCAGGAGAATGGCGTGAACCCGGGAGGCGAAGCTTGCAGTGAGCTGAGATCTGGCCACTGCACTCCAGCCTGGGCGACAGAGCAAGACTCCGTCTCAAAAAAAAAAAAAAAAAAAAAAAAGTTAAGACAATGGAGCACGTTGGGATGGAGAGTTAGTGTGTTTAAATTTATAGCTTTTCTGGATGGGAAACAAAGGTTACTGGGTTCTTGTCACATTGCAAGGGTGAGAGGATCTTGGCTACTGTTGCAGCAATGGTGAGAGATCTGGGAACTGTTACCAGAGATGGTGAGTGATGGCAGTGCTGGACTAGGGAAAATCAAGGCCATGGGAACAGAAGTTTCAAAAGCTCCTGAATTGCTTATGCCTACATCTGGATAGCAATCAATGATGGCTTCCAGGATTTGGAACTGGGTGATTTGAACTTTAATGATTTTTTTTTTTTTTTTTGGCACATATGGAGGAGGAAACCCTCTTTCTTTTGGAAGAACAGGGGAATTTGAGATGATAAACTTGGTTTCGGAATGCTGAGTTTGTGGCACTATAAGAACTTTCAGGTTGGCCGGGCCCGGTGGCTCACGCCTGTAATCCCAGCATTTTGGGAGGCCAAGGTGGGCGAATCACAAGGTCAGGAGATTGAGACCATCCTGGCTAACACGGTGAAACCCCGTCTCTACTAAAAATACAAAAAAAAAAAATTAGCCGGGAGTGGTGGCAGGTGCCTGTAGTCCCAGCTACTCAGGAGGCTGAGGCGGGAGAATGGCGTGAACTTGGGAGGCAGGGCTTGCAGTGAGCTGAGATAGCACCACTGCACTCCAGCCTGGGCGACAGAGCGAGACTCCGTCTCATAAATACATAAATACATAAATAAATAATTTTTAAAAATAAAATAAAAAGAACCTTCAAGTTGAAATATCCTGTAGGCACCTGGTGATGTGGAGCCAGAGCACAGAGAAAATGTCAGCACCAGAGAGCCCACTTTGAGAATCGTCCCAGTGGTAACTACTGAAGACACAGATAACAGGGAGGGACTTTGGTGCCGGTTCAGTTACTATGGTTGAATTCAGAGTTCAATTCAGTCTAGGACCAGGAATACTAAAATTAGACTATAAGATAGAGGAAGCAAATGTTTTCAGAGCTCAAGTTGTGTCTGGATTAGAGACTGAAAAGTGGGTCTGGGAGGTAGCAGATGTGACTAATCAAAAGTGGGGTTAGTGATGTAGGGAAGTGAAATCAGAGGCAGAGGGAATTTGTGACAGACCAAAGTTCAAGAGCAGAAGGAGGAAGTCTTCTCAGCTGCCTTAAATATATGGCAGTACTGAATTTGTTGTCTTTTCTGACTGTTGCTCAAAGGTTAATTCTTGCATAGACAACCCACTTTATTTTGTAATATTTGTAATATTGTGGAAATAAATAAATCCTTAGAGGGAGAATGTAGAAGGGGGTAGTTAGAAGACCAAAGACTGAACCTGGGAATATAACTTGAACATGAGTGTCAGAAATGTAGAAAAAGATTAAATAGGGGTGTATAGTCCATGGAAACCAAAGTTTCATATACAGTTGGTGATCAAGTGTTAAAGGCTGCAGAAAATAAGAATGTAGAATAGTTGATGCATTTCATGATCAGGTAATTGGGACGTCATAGACAGGCCACAAGCCAGCCATTTCTGAAGACTGCAAGACCGTAAGCAAAATGGCAGGGAATGAGGACATGAAGCCAAGCAGATGTAGATTACACAGTGAAGATGGAAGCAATACCAAATGAAGGGAAACACTCCTCCTTTGAAGGGACAGGAAGGATCCAGACATAGGAAAGGGTGGGAATGCAAAGTGGCACAGCCGCTTTGGAAGACAGCTTAGCAGTTTCTTGCAAAGCTAACGATACGCCTACCATGCAATCCCACAATTGCGTTCCTGGATATTTATACAAATGAGTCAAAAAATTATGTCTACAAAAAAAAAACCGGCACATGAATGTTTATAGCAGCTTTTTTCATAATTGTCAAATCTTGGAAGCAATTGAGATGCTCTTCAATAGGTGAATGGATAAACAAACACGGGTATATCCAGTTAATGGAATATTAGTCAGTGATAAAAAGAAATGAACTATTAAGCCATGAAACGATGTAGAGGTACCTTAAATGGATATTGCTAAGTAAAAGAAGCCAATCTGAAAAGGATATATACTGCGTGATTCCAACTATGTGACATTCGGGAAAAGGTAAAGCCACAGAGTCAGTAAAAAGATTAGTGGTTGCCAGAGATTCAGGGAGAAGGAGGGAAGGTGAAGCACAGGGAATTTTTAGGGCAATAAACTATTCTGTATGATACTGTAATGGTGAACATGTACATTTGTCAAAATCTGCAGAATGTGTGACACAGAGAGTGAACCTATTGTAGACTTTGTAGACTGCACTTTAGTTAATAATGTGTCAGTATTGACTCATCAGTTGTAACAACTGTACCACTCTAATGTAAGATGTTAATAATAGGGGAAACTGTGTGCTGGGCGGGGTCCATGGGAAATCCCTGTGCTTTCAATTTAACTTTTCTGTAAACCTAAAACTGCCCTAAAAAAAAAAAAAAACTACTTCTTTAAAACAAAATTTTAAAAGGAATAAAGTACTGATATATCTTCAATATAAATGGACCCTTAAAACAGTATACAAAGTAAAAGCAGCCAGACACAAAAGGCCACATGCTGTATGATTCTGCCTTTATGTAGTGTCCTCTACTTTATGAACCAGGAATTATAAAAAGGAAGGAGTCTGATAAACGAGACAGTGAAAGAAAGCCTTCTGCTACTAATAGGAGGAAATAATGTGAATATATTTCAAATTTAAAGAAAAACTTAGGCATTTCTCATCAGAAAATAGTCTAAGAGGAAATTTTATGTTCTTATGTTGATTGTGATGTAATAAGATTTTTCTAGCATTTCAGGGTGTTGATACATTGACACCTTGACTAAGTTACTCTATTGTGTAACTTCCCGCATTTATTTGTGCTGGGTAAGTGGGGAATCATAATGATCTTTTTTTTTTTTTTTTTTGAGATAGAGTCTCACTCTGTCGCTCAAGCTGGAGTGCAGTGGTGCGATCTTGGCTCACTGCAAGCTCCACCTCCCAGGTTCACACCATTCTCCTGCCTCAGCCTCCCAAGTAGCTGGGACTACAGGCATGTGCCACCACGCCTGGTTAATTTTTTGTATTTTCAGTAAAGACGGATTTTCACCATGTTAGCCAGGATGATCTCGATCTGCTGACCTCGTGGTCCGCCCACCTCGGCCTCCCAAAGTGTTGGGATTACAGGCGTGAGCATAATAATCTTAATAACTAAAACTCAAGAATGCCTGGATCAAACAGTAGCTCAAACCAACTTTTTGCAGAAGCTGTGAGTTACAAAGGCAGATAGAATAAATGGGCAGGATGATATATGTAGGTCAACCTGCTTATAAAAATAACCTTGGCAGAGTTATATAGGCAGATATCTTTGTAAAAGTTCCTCACATTGTGAGAGGGAGTAGGCCAAGTTTACTGAGCCATAATATTTATTCATCTTAGACAAAGCACTCATAGCTTGTAGGCCTAATGGATTGTATCAAACAGATGACAATTTTGTCATCTGTTTGATTATCAATTAAGATTATCAAATAAGTTCATGAATTGTGAAAATGAAAAATGTTTAATATTCTTAGCACATAAAGGGTACTTACTGAGCAATAAGTAATAGATGAATGTCCACTAAAACATAAGCAAAATAAGCAAAAGAGGCCATATTTAAAAATACAGACAACCAACAAATTATGAAAAGTGTTCAATCTATTAATCAAACAGATGTCACTTAATACCAAAATTATTGATTTTATCCATCGGATAGACAAGATTTTAAAAGAATGATAATACCCAATGTTTTATGAGTTGGAGTAAATGAATCCTCTGATTACTGTTAGTGGGAGTATAAATTGGTAGAGCCTTTTTGGAGTATGATTTGGCAGTAGTAATTAAGTGTTTTTGTGCACATATTCTTCAACCTTAAAATTCCACCTTTAGGAAACTGTCAAACAGAAGTATTGTCCAGGTGCATGAAGATTTATTTGTAAGAAAGTTGACAGCAGCATTATTTGTAATAAAGAAAAATTAGAAACAATGGCAATGTCTGGTAACAGATACAACTATCCCCTAGAATATTCTGCAGACATTAAGATGAATGAAGTAAGATCTCTTCGAAATAACATGTAAAGATTTCCAAGATATATTGCCAAGTGAAAAAGAAGGTATCAAAAATAACTTACAGTGTGATCTCACTTATGTTTACAAACAATCCTAAAACTAGATATTGTGTGACTGTAGCCATAAAACATCCAGAAGAATACACTACAAATGCTAGCAGGGTTGCACCTTGGGAGGGGAATGGGTAGTGGGACAGGAAATTGAGGGGCAACTGTCATTACTTTACTCTGTGCACTTCTGTACTGTTTTCTTTTAGCAAAAAGTAAATGTGTTGATGTAGTTAAGGATTATTTTAAAGGGTACATACACTCCAATGAATTAATATTAGTAAAGCATTTAGAATATTTCCTGGTACAGAAAAGCGCTATGTAAGTTGTGTGTTGAAAAAAGTAAGTTCCAATATCAATGTTTTACTCTAAGAAAATAATAATGGGATTTGGAAAGATTTAATTTCAAGGATGTTTAACCCCAGGATTATTAATCTAAAATTGGAAGCAACCTAAATGTCCAATGTTGTAGGATTGACTAAGTAAACTACATTAATCCATACTGTGAACAGAGTATTTATGGTAATTTTTAACACTTTCTTGAGGTATATTTTACATATCATAAAATGCACGCATTTCAAGTGAGCAATTCAATGACTTTTAGTAAGGTACAGCCATCACCATAAATCAGTTTTAGAACACACTACCAATAAGATCCCCTATGCCCATTTACAGCAAATCCTGTTACTGCTGCTAACGTAGGCAACCACTAGTCTACTTTCCTTCTGTATAAATTTTACATTTCTGGACCATCCAATGGGATATTTTGCATCCATAGAAACTGGTCATAATAGGTAATATTATGTATAGGATTAGCCTATTTGACTTTATGTGAAAGGAAAAAGAGAAGAAAACTTGAATGATATATTCCAAAATGTTAATAATGGTTACCCTTGAGTGGCATAAATATGGGTACTTTTTTTTCTCTTGAAATCTATGATCAGAAAAAAAATTATTTTAGAAAAGACATGGGTCCTGCAATAGATTCCTTCAGGGTTTTCCCTGAGTATCTGAAAATAAGAGGGTGGGAATAAAAAACTGCCCCCAGATATGGGAAGGTTATTTCCCTAAAGTTCTGGGGGGTGGATATAGGACCAAATAGAAATAAGGTTGTTGAGTGATATGAGTAGCACCTGCATAATTCAAGCACTCAGTAGACCACAGCCTCTAAAAACTCAAAGAGAACAGGTGTTGATGCTACTAGGCTACTTGCCAGGAACTGAATTCAGCCTCTCTGCCCCTGGATAGCCTCCTGGGGATATTTTAGCCAACACCAGCTTGTAGGAGGGGGGCTAGAGTAGTCGAAGGGGCTCATTCCAACCTCCCTGGGATCCCAGCTTTAGTACTCAGGTACAGAAGTAGAAGCACCTCAATCTCCCTGTCCTAAGAAGGGAACATGGAAGAAGAGTGATGGGGGTGCCTAGACAGGAGAAGGGGAGCCTGTAAAGACTTACGCTTTAGGATGTGTTCTGCCCCAAATTTGGACCAGTGAGGAGCCCACCTTGGGTTTGCTTTCCTTGTTTCCTTCCCCACATCTCTGCCTCATTATCTTGTCCTTGTTTCTGTCTCCGACAAACAAAGCTTCTCCTCCTTTTTATTTGCCCTCTTATTCTCCATTGTCTTTTGTGAATGAAGTCTCCCACCCTATTCTTCAGAATGTCAATTCTCATAGTGGACAATTTCAAAAGGCATGGATTATCTATTCCATTACAATATTTTCTTTTGTTTTCTTTTTGGAGATGGAGTCTCACTCTGTCGCCCAGGCTGGAGTGCAGTGGCACAATCTCGGCTCACTGCAACCTCTACCTCCCGGCTTCAAGTGATTCTCCTGCCTCAGCCTCCTGAGTAGCTGCGACTACAGGTGCGCGCCACCATGGCCAGCTAATTTTTGAATTTTTGGTAGAGTCGGGGCTTCACCATGTTGGCCAGGCTAGTCTTGAACTCCTGACCTTAAGTGATCCACCTGCCTCGGCCTCCCAAAGTGCTAGGATTACAGGCATGAGCCACCGCGCCTGGCCCCATTACAATTTTTAAAACAAAGTTTGTATTTTATATTTCTTTGTATTTTTTGGAGTCTGTTTCCTTTGAAGAGGGCACAACACTGGTAGAAAAAGGCATGCCTTAGCCAAGAGCATATATTTTGGCACGAACTAACAAGAGTCATTTATGATTCTGATTCCTAAAATAAAAGCTCCATCTTTTATCTTTATTGAATTTGCGTAGAAACAAAATTGCAGTGAATGAAGCTACACCTCTGGAAGCAGGGCTTTCTTCTGGAATCTCTGGAAAACTCCAGACTCATTTAAAAATGATTTTTAGTATTATATTCCTAAAAATGCTCTGAAAGTATTTCATCGTATGAAAATAATGTGACTGCTTTCATATTTTGATATGTTACATTCTAAATTACTCTACTTGAAGAGTTTATTCAGCATTTGAGTCACAACTATCTTAAAACATCCCCAGTTCCAAATCAGTGGGTTCCAAATCAGTGAAGCTTTATTATATGGTTACTGCCTGAGGGCAGAAGTGACTTTAAGAGTCCTGTTTTCAGAATCTACACAGAGGGAGGAAGTGTTATCTGTAGGTGGGAAAACCTTTTATCACCTGTTCATTTGGCTGACAATGATGTGGCTCTTCAAGCTGTTTTGCCTTCTACAAGTAGGGTCCACAAACGGGATGGCCCCCTTCACTAAGATTCTCTAGTGTAGACCACCAGCATTCTTTAATGATGTATAATTGTACCAGACCACACAATGGGGCTTTAATAGCCTTTCTCTGTGGCTTGCAAGTTTGAAAAGACTGGCTTCCTACTGTCTCTTTTTCTGTACATTGATGGAAGGCCCAGTGATCAAATTCTATGCATATTAGTGATATTTTAATGAGTTCCCAGGGCTAAAGTGACTTTTTTACACTGTTTAATGATTTTCAGTTTAACTCTGTTTCTGAGTGGGATGTTGTAAAGATTAATTAGCCAATGTTCATAAAGTGCTTTCAAGCCGAAAAGTGCTGCACAAGCGTGTACAGACTCATTAGCTTCTTAGTCATTAAGGCTTTTTAGACCTTTGTCATTCTGAAACTACATAGTGAAGGCCAAATTAGTTGGGTTTTTTTTTGGAAATAAGGGACTTCAGAAAGAGCAGAATAGAGTAATATGTGTGTGTGTGTGTGTGTGTGTGTGTGTGTGTATATATATATACATACACATTGTGCAATTGAATCTGACCCCAGAGGGCTGAATTGTCATGCCAATGAATGACACAGGGTAGAACATTTCTTACGTTAACAAACATTCTCTCTCAGTGTGCAATGAGTCATGAAGGTATAATATTGTCTCCATCCACAGTAATGTTTGGCCAGTATATACATTGGAGGTTACCATGATTCAATTAAGCCTTTCATTGAGGCTGAAAAAATGCAAATTAACTACCAATGACATAAAGAAGACCTAAAAGAAACCAGAGACAAAGGCAGATAATCTACCAAGAATTTGATTGGCAGCTGGCTTTTTAGCAGCATCAATTGCACTTGATAGGGGAATAATACCCAACTACCTTACCTTTTAAGATTGATTAGAAAATAAACATATTTTCATACAAAACTAAAAGCATTTACCACCAACACTAAAAGATACTCTAAATGATTGTCTTTGGGAAAAATAAGAGTAAAACTATATCACAGAAAGAATGAAGGAGATGTTGGAAGGAATGAGGAGGAAAAAACTGGTACACATGTGGGTAAATCTAAGCAAACATTAATAATAACAATAATAATAATGTCCAATAGGGCCAACATTTGGAAGGCCTTAACAGGGCGTTGAAATTTGAACTTTAGCCTGTATTTTCATGAAAATATTGAAGGAGTTTGAGTTGTCTAGTAATCATCTCAGGGATATAGTTAATTAGTGGTAAACTTGAAAATAATAATGGTGTCATGCAATGTAGTGTACGGGCTGCATGTTAACCGAGGGCCTGATGGGAGAAGGCAGTCAGGAGGCTCTTGTTAAATTGAGCTGATCTGTGCATTCCCAGTACAGTGAGTAGGGTGTTCATTTTGCCATTTGCTTTTGTTTGGATGCTGTTATAGAAGCATTAACTTGATAAATTGGAGTACACAAAACAAGACAGCAGGAGTCTCTTTTGCCATTCAAAATGCCAAGTTAAATGCCTTGTAATTGGCTTCAAATAGCAGAGCTTTCGTTGTTTTTCATCTCCACTAAAGGATAAGAATTGGAGGTATATTGTGATATGAGGGGTTTGTTACATTTGTATGAGAAAATTTCGTGAAAGTGACATTTGCTAGATGTGTAAAATGGACGAAGATTGTGGAGTTGCTTTTCCTGAGGTTGTGAAAAGTAAATACCATTCATCTGTCAGGACTAAGTTGAGGGATGCTTTGTCAGACACAATGGGGTAGATGAAAAGAACTAATACCAATCTGATTTGCCTGCTTTCTTGATAGTACATTGTACTATTCATGAAGAATAGCTTATACTGTTTGGAAAAGGTATTTGCAAATTCTAAATTTTTAGATGAAAAACTAAGTTTAACAGAAACAAGATTGGATGAGGATGAAGAGATTTGCAATTGACTGACGGTTTGATGTTAGGCTGTTCCTAGGCTCCCGGGGACACTACAGTGTTCCCACTGGGCTAAGACTGGAACCTCTCTAGCCATGTGTGGAACACAGCCTGGTTCCCAGTCCCTGATCCATTTTCCACTCTATAGCTGGATCCACACCACAGGACCCTCACCTGTGGGCCCAGCTTTGCCACAGCCCCTATCTATGAGCAGTTCTGTGTCTCCTTAAAACATTGTGCCTCACATTTCATACCGATGGGCCCCTTCTTTTCTTCTGCCATTTCCCTCCCTTTCACTACCAAGAGTATAAGCTGATCCTTAAAGCTCCACCTGGAGGCGAGGGCCCAGCTGACTGCTGACAGGCTCAGTTTCTTTTCTGCCTAGACTTTCTACTCTGGCCTTCATAACCACACTCTGATGCCTATCAGTGTGGTTTGTGCTCTACCTAGGATTGCTCTTACACCAACTGCTAGATATATTGCCCCCTGAGAACAGTTGCCTTGTTATCTCCAGAAACTGGGTTTTGCCTGCTCTATCAGAACTGCTTTCTGCTTCTGCAGTCTCCTATGACTGCTCATACACTGGAGTAATGGATGGCTAGTCTTAGTAATCTATCTTGCACTGCAGTTAACCAGACTATCATATTAATGGTGTGAAAGATATGTATGACTTTGGGAAGCAGGAGAATGTAGACGTTAAGAAGGTAGATCTGGGGGGTGGAGCAAGATGGCCAAATAGGAACAGCTCCAATCTCCAGCTCCCAGCACGAGCCACACAAAAGACAGGTGATTTCTGCATTTTCAACTGAGATACTGGGTTCATCTCACTGGGGAGTGCCGGACAATCGGTGCTGGTCAGCTGCTGAAGCCCGACCAGGGAGAGCTGAAGCAGGGCGAGGCATCGCCTCACCTGGGAAGTGCAAGGGGGAAGGGGATCCCTTTCCCTAGCCAGGGGAACTGAGACACTCAAAACCTGGAAAATCGGGTAACTCCCACCTCAATACTGTGCTTTACCAAGGGTCTTAGCAAATGGCACACCAGGAGATTATATCCCACACCTGGCCAGGAGGGTCCCACACCCGCAGAGCCTCCCTCATTGCTAGCACAGCAGTCTGCGATCTAAGGGCAAGGCAGCAGCAAGGCTGGGGGAGGGGTGCCCGCCTTTGCTGAGGCTTAAGTAGGTAAACAAAGCCTCTGGGAAGCTTCAACTGGGTGGAGCCCACAGCAGCTCAAGGAGGCCTGCCTGTCTCTGTAGACTCCACCTCTGGGGACAGGGCACAGCTAAACAAAAAAAAAAAAGCAGCAGAAACCTCTGCAGACACTAACGACCCTGTCTGACAGATTTGAAGAGAGCAGTGGATCTCCCATCATGGAGTTTGAGATCTGAGAATGGACAGACTGCCTGCTCAAGTGGGTCCCTGACCCCTGAGTAGCCTAACTGGGAGACATCCCCAACTACGGGCAGACCGACACCCCACACCTCACACGGCAGGGTACGCCCCTGAGACGAAGCTTCCAAAGCAAGAATCAGACAGGTACACTCGCTGTTCAGAAATATTCTATCTTCTGTAGCCTCTGCTGCTGATACCCAGGCAAACAGGGTCTGGAGTGGACCTCAAGCAATCTCCAACAGACCTACAGCTGAGGGTCCTGACTGTTAGAAG
Source organism: Macaca nemestrina (assembly GCF_043159975.1). NCBI lineage: Eukaryota > Metazoa > Chordata > Mammalia > Primates > Cercopithecidae > Macaca > Macaca nemestrina. The sequence goes on along the minus strand of NC_092135.1, from coordinate 75,839,811 downwards.
GAAAACTAACAAACAGGAAGGAACCCACACCAAAACCCCATCAGTACGTCACCATCATCAAAGACCAACAGCAGATAAAACCACAAAGATGGGGAAAAAGCAGGGCAGAAAAGCTGGAAATTCAAAAAATAAGAGCGCATCTCCCCCTCCAAAGAGACGCAGCTCATCACCAGCAACAGATCAAAGCTGGACAGAGAATGACTTTGACGCATTAAGAGAAGAAGGCTTCAGTCCATCAAACTTCTCAGAGCTAAAGGAGGAATTACATGCCCAGCGCAAAGAAACTAAAAATCTTGAAAAAAGATTGGAAGAATGGATAACTAGAAAAATCAATGCAGAGAAGGCCATAAACGAACTGACAGAGATAAAAACCATGACACGAGAAATATGTGACAAATGCACAAGCTTCAGTAACCGACTCGATCAACTGGAAGAAAGAGTATCAGCGATTGAGGATCAAATGAATGAAATGAAGTGAGAAGAGAAGTCTAAAGAAAAAAGAGGAAAAAAAAATGAACAAAGCCTTCAAGAAGTATGGGATTATGTGAAAAGACCAAATCTACGTCTGATTGGGGTACCTGAAAGTGAGGGGGAAAATGGAACCAAGTTGGAAAACATTCTTCAGGATATTATCCAGGAGAACTTCCCCAACCTAGTAAGGCAGGCCAACATTCAAATTCAGGAAATACAGAGAACGCCACAAAGATACTCCTCGAGAAGAGCAACTCCAAGACACATAATTGCCAGATTCACCAAAGTTGAAATGAAGGAAAAACTGTTAAGGGCAGCCAGAGAGAAAGGTCAGGTTACCCACAAAGGGAAGTCCATCGGACTAACAGCAGATCTCTCAGCAGAAACTGTACAAGTCAGAAGAGAGTGGGGGCCAATATTCAACATTCCTAAAGAAAAGAATTTTCAACCCAGAATTTCATATCCAGCCAAGCTAAGTTTCATAAGTGAAGGAGAAATAAAATCCTTTACAGATAAGCAAATGCTTAGAGATTTTGTCACCACCAGGCCTGCCTTACAAGAGCTCCTGAAGGAAGCACTAAACATGGAAAGGAACAACCGGTACCAGCCATTGCAAAAACATGCCAAATTGTAAAGACCATCGAGTCTAGGAAGAAACTGCATCAACTAATGAGCAAAATAACCAGTTAATATCATAATGACAGGATCAAGTTCACACATAACAATATTAACCTTAAATGTAAATGGACTAAATGCTCCAATTAAAAGACACAGACTGGCATACAGGATAAACAGTCAAGACCCATCAGTTTGCTGTATTCAGGCGACCGATCTCACATGCAGAGACACACATAGACTCAAAATAAAGGGATGGAGGAAGATCTACCAAGCAAATGGAGAACAACAACAAAAAAAAAAACAGGGGTTGCAATACTAGTCTCTGATAAAACAGACTTTAAGCCATCAAATATCAGAAGAGACAAAGAAGGCCATTACATAATGGTAAAGGGATCAATTCAACAGGAAGAGCTAACTATCCTAAATATATATGCACCCAATCCAGGAGCACCCAGATTCATAAAGCAAGTCCTTAGAGACTTACAAAGAGACTTAGACTCCCATATAATAATAATGGGAGACTTCAACACCCCACTGTCAACATTAGACAGATCAACGAGACAGAAAGTTAAAAAGGATATCCAGGAATTGAACTCACCTCTGCAGCAAGCAGACCTAATAGACATCTATAGAACTCTCCACCCCAAATCAACAGAATATACATTCCTCTCAGCACCACATCGCACTTATTCCAAAATTGACCACATAATTGGAAGTAAAGCACTCCTCAGCAAATGTACAAGAACAGAAATTATAACAAACTGTCTCTCAGACCACAGTGCACTCAAACTAGAACTCAGGACTAAGTAACTCAATCAAAACCACTCAACGACATGGAAACTGAACAACCTGCTCCTGAATGACTACTCGGTACATAATGAAATGAAAGGAGAAATAAAGATGTTCTTTGAAACCAATGAGAACAAAGATACAACATACCAGAATCTCTGGGACACATTTAAAGCAGTGCGTAGAGGGAAATTTATAGCACTAAATGCCCACAAGAGAAAGCAGGAAAGATCTAAAATTGACACTCTAACATCACAATTAAAAGAACTAGAGAAGCAAGAGCAAACACATTCAAAAGCTAGCAGAAGGCAAGAAATAACTAAGATCAGAGCAAAACTGAAGGAGATAGAGACACAAAAAACCCTCCAAAAAATCAATGAATCCAGGAGTTGGTTTTTTGAAAAGATCAATAAAATTGACAGACCGATGGCCGGGCGCAGTGGCTCAAGCCTGTAATCCCAGCACTTTGGGAGGCCGAGATGGGCGGATCACGAGGTCAGGAGATCGAGACCATCCTGGCTAACACGGTGAAACCCCGTCTCTACTAAAAAATACAAAAAAAAAAAACTAGCCGGACGAGGTGGTGGGCGCCTGTAGTCCCAGTTACTCAGGAGGCTGAAGCAGGAGAATGGCATGAACCCGGGAGGTGGAGCTTGCAGTGAGCCGAGATCCGGCCACTGCACTCCAGCCTAGGTGACAGAGCGAGACTCCGTCTCAAAAAAAAAAAAAAAAAAAAAAAAAAAAAAAAAAAAAAAATTGACAGACCGCTAGCAAGACTAATAAAGAAGAAAAGAGAGAAGAATCAAATAGACGCAATCAAAAATGATAAAGGGGATATCACCACCGACCGCACAGAAATACAAAATACCATCAGAGAATACTAGAAACACCTCTATGCAAATAAACTAGAAAATCTAGAAGAAATGGATAATTTCCTGCTTACACTCTCCCAAGACTAAAGCAGGAAGAAGTTGAATCCCTGAATAGACCAATAGCAGGCTCTGAAATTGAGGCAATAATTAATAGCCTACCAAGCAAAAAAACCCCGAACCAGATGGATTCACAACCGAATTCTAACAGAGGTACAAGGAGGAGCTGGTACCTTTCCTTCTGAAACTATTCCAATCAATAGAAAAAGAGAGAATCCTCCCTAACTCATTTTACGAGGCCAACATCATCCTGATACCAAAGCCTGGCAAAGATACAACAACAAAAGAGAATTTTAGACCAATATCCCTGATGAACATCGATGCAAAAATCCTCAGTAAAATATTGGCAAACCAAATCCAGCAGCACATCAAAAAGCTCATCCACCATGATCAAGTGGGCCTCATCCCTGGGATGCAAGGCTGGTTCAACACATGCAAATCAATAAACATAATCCAGCATATAAACAGAACCAAAGACAAAAACCACATGATTATCTCAATAGATGCAGAAAAGGCCTTTGACAAAATTCAACAGCCCTTCATGCTAAAAGCTCTCAATAAATTCGGTACTGATGGGACGTATCTCAAAACAATAAGAGCTATTTATGACAAACCCACAGCCAATATCATACTGAATGGACAAAAACTGGAAGCATTCCCTTTGAAAACTGGCACAAGACAGGGATGCCCTCTCTCACCATTCCTATTCAACACAGTGTTGGAAGTTCTGGCTAGGGTAATCAGGCAAGAGAAAGAAATCAAGGGTATTCAGTTAGGAAAAGAAGAAGTCAAATTGTCTCTGTTTGCAGATGACATGATTGTATATTTAGAAAACCCCATCATCTCAGCCCGAAATCTTAAGCTGATCAGCAACTTCAGCAAAGTCTCAGGATACAAAATTAATGTGCAAAAATCACAAGCATTCTTATACACCAGTAACAGACAAACAGAGAGCCAAATCATGAATGAACTTCCATTCACAATTGCTTCAAAGAGAATAAAATACCTAGGAATCCAACTTACAAGGGATGTAAAGGACCTCTTCAAGGAGAACTACAAACCACTGCTCAGTGAAATAAAAGAGGACACAAACAAATGGAAGAACATTCCATGCTCATGCATAGGAAGAATCAATATCGTGTAAATGGCCATACTGTCCAAGGTAATTTATAGATTCAATGCCATCCCCATCAAGCTACCAATGAGTTTCTTCACAGAATTGGAAAAAACTGCTTTAAAGTTCATGTGGAACCAAAAAAGAGCCCGCATTGCCAAGACAATCCTAAGTCAAAAGAACAAAGCTGGAGGCATCATGCTACCTGACTTCAAACTATACTACAAGGCTACAGTAACCAAAACAGCATGGTACTGGTACCAAAACAGAGATATAGACCAATGGAACAGAACAGAGGCCTCAGAAATAATACCACACATCTACAGCCATCTGATCTTTGACAAACCTGAGAAAAATAAGAAATGGGGAAAAGATTCCCTATTTAATAAATAGTGCTGGGATAATTGGCTAGCCATAAGTAGAAAGCTGAAACTGGATCCTTTCCTTACTCCTTATATGAAAATTAATTCAAGATGGATTAGAGACTTAAATGTTAGACCTAATACCATAAAAACCCTAGAAGAAAACCTAGGTAATATAGGCATGGGCAAGGACTTCATGTCTAAAACACCAAAAGCAATGGCAACAAAAGCCAAAATTGACAAATGGGATCTCATTAAACTAAAGAGCTTCTGCACAGCAAAAGAAACTACCATCAGAGTGAACAGGCAACCTACAGAGTGGGAGAAAATTTTTGCAATCTACTCATCTGACAAAGGGCTAATATCCAGAACCTACAAAGAACTCAAACAAATTTACAAGAAAAAAACAAACAACCCCATCAAAAAGTGGGCAAGGGATATGAACAGACATTTCTTAAAAGAAGACATGCATACAGCCAACAGATACATGAAAAAATGCTGGTCATCACTGGCCTTCAGGGAAATGCAAATCAAAACCACAATGAGATACCATCTCACACCAGTTAGAATGGCAATCATTAAAAAGTCAGGAAACAACAGGTGCTGGAGAGGATGTGGAGAAATAGGAACACTTTTACACTGCTGGTGGGATTGTAAACTAGTTCAACCATTATGGAAAACAGTATGGCGATTCCTCAAGGATCTAGAACTAGAAGCAGCATATGACCCAGCCATCCCATTACTGGGTATATACCCAAAGGATGATAAATCATGCTGCTATAAAGACACATGCACATGTGTGTTCATTGTGGCACTATTCACAATAGCAAAGACTTGGAATCAACCCAAATGTCCATCAGTGACAGACTGGATTAAGAAAATGTGGCACATATACACCATGGAATACTATGAAGCCATAAAAAAGGATGAGTTTGTGTCCTTTGTGGGGACATGGATACAGCTGGAAACCATCATTCTCAGCAAACTATCACATGAACAGAAAACCAAACACCGCATGTTCTCAGTCATAGGTGGGAACTGAACAATGAGATCACTTGGACTCCAGAAGGGGAACATCACACACTGGGGCCTATCATGGGGAGGGGGCAGGGGGGAGGGGGGAGGGATTGCATTGGGAGTTATACCTGATGTAAATGAGGAGTTGATGGGTGCTGACAAGTTGATGGGTGCAGCACACCAACATGGCACAAGTATACATATGTAACAAAGCTGCACGTTATGCACATGTACCCTAGAACTTAAAGTATTAAAAAAAAAAAAGAACTACCAATAAAAGAGAATAATTTTAACAACAACAACAACAAAAAAAGAAGGTAGATCCTAGGGTTAGGCCGCTTGGATTCTAAATTCAGCTTCACCATTTACTATCTAGGTGACATCGTTAAGATTTGTAAACGGTCTGATTTTACTATACTGTACATGCAGGCTAGCAAGTTAGTCTGCCACAGTCTCATGGGTGCTGACAGAAGACATGAGACTCCTGGATCAGTGACAAAAAACAGTTTATTACTCACAACAATAGCAATAGTTTGAGCATCAGCATTTTGCTGGTTCCCTGACCCCAGTAATAGCACATATAGTAGATTGCATGACAGCAGAGGAACCTCAAATGTCAGCAACCCAAATCTTTTATAATGAACAGTGAGCCTGCCTGACTTCTGTCTAGAGGGAGATATTGTCTTTATTATACTGGATAGTAAACACTTCTGTTCTTTGCCCTGAAAGGAGACAGTATCTCTGTCTTCCAAGGCTGTTCGTTGTATAAGCATTCCCAAAAGATACAGCCAGTGCCTCTCTTTGCCACATGTGCAGAAACACAAAATATCCATAGAGAATTATCTCCCAAGAACTTTGGGTAAGTTCTTAAAGCCTTAGTTTTCTCATCTGCAAACTGGGATTAATGGTAAAACATAAGTGAATATAAAACAGATATAGTGCATATACAATGCTTAACATCATCCCTGACACATAGCATCATGCCTGACATGTTGACAGAAGGGCTTAGCCAATGTCAATTACTATTATAAATTATTTTTTCTTGAATAAGGTACAGGCATGTTTACTGAATTCTTTGTTTTCTCTAGTAAATAGAATATTGCAGCTTAATGATGTTTCACATTATTTGAATCACCAAAGATTAGAACCAAAAAAGACCATAAACCTGGCATTTATAGATAAGAAAAAGGTTCAAGAGCTTATGTGATTTGTTGCATTTCATACAGCAAAACTGTAAAAATAACAAAGATTATTTGATTTAAAATTCAGATTCTTTTTAATTTCATATAATACCTGGAACTCAGTAAATATTGGAATTACAAATGAAGTGAAGCAAGCCTGTGATATATTAGAAAACATTTCACATGTTCATTTGGTCACTCCCCTCTTACTTGCTTGACTTACCAACCACCTTAAATTTGTCCCCTGAAGGCAAAAATAAATAAAACAAATAAGTAGTGGAAAGTTAAAATAAGTAACCCACATCTCCTCCTTGCTTTTATCCCCGCTATAGTCACTGTCTCCATGGCAGAAAAAAACAAAGAGCCAAAAACAACACTTCCAGAAAACTACAAGGAAAGTGCTTGCTGTATGTGTAGGTGATATTGAAAGTGGTCCCATTCTGCCTAAAGGCAGGGAAATTCTGATGGAATATCTGGCAGCTTTATGCCAATAGCTTTATCTTGGTTTATGGACAAACTTTCTAAGGCATGAGGGGGAGTAGCAAGAAAGGGGAAAGTAGGGGGTAACAGAAATAACATCTAGTTCCAGAAGGCAATATGTGAAAATCCAGAAAAGGAATTTATCCCAAAAACATCCGCAAAAATCATTTATTTTTGTACCTCTTCTTAATTCTGATCCCATTGTTTCTCTATCTTCTTTACAAATGAAGTCATAGCTTTAGTTTTTATATGGCTCTGAAATTCTTTCCAGGACTGTAGGTCAGAGTTGGTCATGCCCAGGTAACCAAAGAAAGATTTTAATAAGGACATTCAGTGATAGGGAATGTGAATTGCCCTTCATCTTTTGTGCACCTCAAGTCCTCTGCGTAATTACCTTGCACTCCAGGTGATTCTGTTCTGGATGTCCCGGGTGCCTCACAAGTGCTTCCTGAGTTGGTGAGGCTGCCGTCATCCCTCACCCACAGCAGGCACTGCACTGCCTTCTGCTGGATACAGCAGGAATTGTTCTGTTTTGCCAGGGCTTTGTACCTCTTCCTAGGGCACCATTGTGTGTGTGTGCGTGCGTGCGTGTGTGTGTGTGTGTGTGTGTGTGAGAGAGAGAGACAGAGACAGAGAGGACAGAAAGAGAGACATAGAGAGACTATGATATAAACATGCTTCTTCCCTCTTGCTTTAGAGAAGTCCCAAGTATGTCACTTGTTTCATCTACATTGTGAAGAATTTACAGAAATAGTTCTTTCAGTTTTTACTTGACGCATTCTGTCTCTCTGGAATCAGAGACTTTGGAGATGAATTTCTTGAGAGTGCAATGCAGTAGTAAAAATCCCTATGCCTAAACCTCCATGATAAGAAAGCCTTTGTTAGGAGTAGGCCCATCACGGCTGGGTTTTTCTGCCCATAGGAGGACTTCTCCATCACAGGCTCCCAGCCTTTCCTCATCAGGCTTCTGCAGAAGCCTCCCACCAGTATGATTTGTGTCCAGTTATGTCTACCCAGTGGTAGACACAATTAGAGCTCTTTTGCAGAAGGTTGCCAGGCCTGCTGATCCCACTGGGCCCAGCCTGACAGGCATGTTTAAAACTAGTAGCGGATAGGTCTAGAATCAAGCTGAAATCCCTGCTACAGATGTGAATTGTGTGCCATATACATATGGTATATGCCATATGCCAACAAAAGAATTGACTTATATCCTGCCTACCTCCAAATGTGAGTATGGGCACATGCCTTAAATTCCAGGTGTATCACAGTTTGTTTACTTATTTATCCTTCTTTTATCCAAGAAGCAATACAAGCTGCTTTAGGCACAGTTCCTATGTCACAGCCCTCATAATCTGTTGCTTCACTTTATATCTTCATAGATGTGAATTCTTTAGTTAAAGACTGATTTACAACATCTTTCAGTTAACTTTGAAAAATATTCATTCTGAAGTTAAAATACTAGTATCAACAACTCTCTGTACTCAATCTCTGTAGATGCAAATAAAGTATTATAATCAGGCATATAGAGGAAGTGTGGAATTTAGCGAAGGATGTAGCAGTGTTTTTATGTTTTAATGTTCTTACTGCTCTCTTTGTCCCAGGTTATGCAGATGTATCTTCCGTTTTGTGGAATTGCCATATCTAACGCTCAGCTCTTTGCTGCTTCAAGGAAAGAATATGAAAGAAGCAGAGTGAGTAAATAAAAACATTATTGACACTCCTCAATACTCTCTTTCTAGTTTCTGTAAGTCACTATGTCTTTTAAAAACAGCCAATGAATGATCTTTGAATAGTACAGGAATCTTTTTTTATTTGTATAATTCTGCAAGGCTGTGGTTGAAGATACACTTGAAGCAATAAGCCCAAATGGAAGTGGATACAAATTATCTGTTGTTATTTGGGGGAAGGGGTACAAGCTTCTTTTAAAAATGAAATTGGCTGGGCACAATTGCTTATGCCTGTAATCCCAGCACTTTGGGAGGCTGAGGCGGGCAGATCACAAGGTCGGGAGTTCAAGACCAGCCTGGCCCACATGGTGAAACCTTGTCTCTACTGAAAATACAAAAATTAGCTGGGCGTGGTGGCGGGTGCCTGTAGTCCCAGCTACTTGGGAGGCTGAGGCAGGATAATCGCTTGAACCCGGGAGGTGGAGGTCACAGTGAGTGGAGATTGCGCCACTGCACTCCAGCCTAGGTGACAGAGTGAGACTCCATCTCAAAAAAAAAAAAAAAGAGAAAATTAATATCACATCTATACTGTAAGGCCGCAGAGAAATCCTTGCTTATTTATGGCTTTGAAGCAATAACACAATTTGGTGATGCTTTTACAACTAAGTTCCTTTAAGAAGCAAGTTATGTTACAAACATGATCTTACCCCCACTTCCCAGATTTTATTTTTGAATTGAAACAATTTTTGGATTGAAACAATTTTTAAATTGAAAGGGTTTCTGAAAGTGCCCCACACTAGATACTTGGAACAATAATGCAAAGACTGTTTTATAGTATTATAAAGAAACACTTAGAGAGATCTCTTATACCTTCAGGAGCTACAGATCTAAGTTGCAAAAAAGGCAAAGTCTAGTACTCAAAAAATGCTACATTATCAAATAGAGATTAAATTATATTATACTCATTCTAATGTTAAATATAGGAAGATTACTGTAACAATTTAGAAATATATTTAACAAAACGATGTTCAAAAGGGTTTGAAACCCTTAATTAATCTGGGCATCAAGTTGATTAAAATTTCATTTGCTAATTATTATGCTTTATGGATATTTTTTATCAGTAAACAGATGAACAGAGTTGACTAATACAGCCATGGTCCTTAGCATGGCATACCACATCTTTTCTCTGATTTGATCTTCTTTTCATCTTTAGCCCCATGTCTTACCATGCTCCTGCTTTCATCTGGCACTCCAGCAATATAGTCCCCAATTTCCAGCAAACAATCTGTTTCATTTGATCATACCTTTAACCGTATTCATCTCTCTGCCTTCAATGCCTCATGTCAATCCCACTCCTTCCAACCACACCGTCTGCCTCACACATTCTTCGGGACCCAGCTCAGCCTTCTGATTAATCTTCCTTTCTACACTTATGGTTTTGCCTTGTATCTACTACCACTATCCTATTATGAATACTTATCACACTGTATTATGATATTTAAGGAGGTCCCACCTCTCCAACTACATTTTGAACTCCTTAAGGGAAGCTTCATGTATGATTAATCTTTGCATTCTTGTGTATGGCACAATTAATTTATTCATTCAACAAGTATTGATTGTGTAGTTCCCTTTCACATGCTGTCTATCCAAATCCCCGCCCTTATGGAACTTACTATTCATGAGAACAATAGATAATAGATAAGAAAACACATTTTTAAAATTGCATAGTATAGGTAGCGATAAATACTGCAAGGAAAAATAAAGTGAGATAAAGGGATAAAGGGTTGAGGAAGGTTGGGTTGGGAGGACGTGTATTTTAGAGGGTGATCAAAAAGGTCTCTATAAGGAGATGATCTATAAGCAGAAAGCTAAATTGAATGAAGGAGCAAAGCCACATGAAGGTCTGGGGAGAGCATTCTGGCCGTGGAAATACCAAGTACAAAGGACTTGGGTCAGGAGAAAGCTTGGTCAGTGTGTTTAGAGAGCAGAGAGAAAGGGGGGAGTGAAAGGGAAAAAAAATAAAATGAGAATGTGGAGGCAGGCCAGATGGTAGAAAAGCCTGTGGGCATGGCAAGGGCTTTGGCTTTCATTCTGAGTGCAATGGAAAGCCATTAGACGATTTTGAGCTGAGTCTGACTTACTTTTAGTAGAGTTCACTCTGGCCTCCCTGGAGACGATAAACTGGCTGGGGAGGGAGGGAGAAGGCTGAAGCAGTGAGAAAACTTAGGGAAGAATTGTATTGAAGTCAAAAAGTAATATGGCTGGGACTAGGGCAGTGAGAAGTGACAGACTTCCTCCAAAATTGGTGAAATCTATGGGGCTTACTGATAAGGGAAATGAGTGAAAGAGACTTGTGGCTGGCACAGCTGGCAAGTAAACGGTTCGATACAGGAGTCTAAAGTTCTGGGGAGATGTCAGGACTGGAGATTGAGATTTGGGAACCAGCAGCATATAGAGGCTATTTAAAGCCAGGGATCTAGCTGGGTTAATTTAGGGATGGATATGTAGATGAGAGAATGGAAAGCTCCAAGGACACGCCCAGGAGCGAAAGAAGGTCACTAGAAGGAAGGACAAAAAGCAGATACCCGTTTCCTGGAAGGCAAGTTGGCATCAAGAAGCAGGACCTATTCAACTGTGTAAAATGTTTCCATTATCTATTGAATTGGATATTGTCACGTGAGTCCATGTGAAGAGAGTATACCAACAGGCTTTGTATGAGCAATAAGGCTGTTTATTTCACCTGGGTACAGGCGGGCTGAGTCTGAAAAAGGAGTCAGCAAAGGGTGATGGGATTATCATTAGTTCTTACAAGTTTGGGATAGGTGTACAAAGTACATTCTTAAGGGTGGTGGAGAATATTACAAAGTACCTTCTTAAGGTTGGGGGAGACTATATCGTATTAGTTAGGGTAGGGCAGGAACAAATCACAATGGTGGAATGTCATCAGTTAAGGCTATTTTCACTTCTTTTGTGGATCTTCAGTTGCTTCAGGCCATCTGGATGTATACGTGCAGGTCACAGGGGGATATGATGGCTTAGCTTGGGCTCAGAGGCCTGACAGATATCCCAGATTTTCTTCTCTTTTTCTCCTATCCTGGAGCTAGTCTGCATTGTTATTTGTAAAACTTTCATCACTCGTTAATAAAGCAGCAATTTTAAATTAGAAACAATAAAATTACTATAATGTGATTTGTCAGTGCAAGACTCAAGGCACAATTAGTTTTTCCTCTGAGGTGAATGTTCTTGTATATGGATCCCAGAGGCTCTCTCCATGCAATCACAACAAATTGAAAAGTTAAATAATTGTTCAGTTAATATGATCCATCTGAAGAAATAGTCTAGATGATTAAAGAAATAATGTTTTCCCCATTAATAACAGGGCATTTTGCTTGTAATTACTCAGAAAATTCTGATTTTTAATATCTGAACATGAAATTATTGTGCATTGACCCCTTACAGAGATTTGCTGTCCAAATGCCAAATAGCAAGATTCACTTAAAAGTTTTTTCACCTTTTGTTGTTCCTGTTTGCTTTGGGATCGTGGAGCAATATGGTCCTTAGCTCTGTTCGGTCTTTCTTTAGAGATAATGTAACCACCCAGTGGGTTCACTTTGCCCACTGCCTAGACAAAGTCGATTTCTCAAGGCAAGGAAATTGCAATAGAGAAAGGTTAATTCACCGAGTTGGCTGTGTCAGAGACCAGAGTTTTATTATTACTCAAATCAGTCTCCCCAGATCAGAGTTTTTAAGGATAATTTGGTGGGTGGGGGAAGGCCAGTGAGTAGGGAATGCTGATTGGTTGGGTTGGAGATGAAATCATAGAGAATTGAAACTGTCCTCTTGCCCTGAGTTAGCTCCTGGGTCGGGAAGGTCACAAGATCAGATGAGCCAATTTATCGATCTGGGTGGTGCCAGCTGATCCATCGGGTGCAGGGTCTACAAAATATCTGAAGCACTGATCTGAGGAGCAGTTTAGGAAGAGTCAGCTGTATGACTCCTAATCCATAATTTCTGATTTTGTGGCTAATTTGTTAGTCCTACAAAGGCATTCTAGTCCCCAGAGAAGAAAGAGGTTTGTTTTGGGAAAGGGCTATTATCATCTTTGTTTTAAACAATAAACTATAAACTATGTTCCTCCCAAAGTTAGTTCAGCCTATGCCCAGAAATGAACAAGGACAGTTTGGAGATTAGAAGAAAAATGGAGCTGGTTCTACGGTCAGCCCAGCGATAATTTTGCAATGGTGGTTTCAATAACCCTACCTAGGATATTTGGTCCTCTTTCAGTTGCTCAGTGAACTGGACTTATTTCATGTTTTTCCTAACTCATTCAAATGTCTTTTCTTTTCTTTTTTTTTTTTTTTTTTTTTTTTTACTCTGTCACCCAGGCTGGAGTGCAGTGGCGTGATCTCGGCTCACTGCAACTTCTGCCTCCCAGGTTCAAGTGATTCTCCTGCCTCAACCTCCTGAGTAGCTGGGACTACAGGTGTGCACTACCACACCTGGCTAATTTTTTTGTATTTTTAGTAGAGACGGGGTTTCACCATGTTGCCCAGGCTGCTCTAGAACTCCTGGCCTCATGTGATCTACCTGCCTTGGTCTCCCAAAGTGCTGGGATTATTGGCATGAGCCACCACGCCCAGCTACTCAAATGCTTTTTTACCCGAATAGATTCAGAGAAGAAATTTTCACGTTTCAGTGGTTTCAGGACAAATCAAATTCATTATTGAAGTTGAAAATTAGTCATGTCCCTGAGATGATGATTAGCACCATGATGAATAGGTATGAATTTGACAATTCATGAAATCCTTTTGTGAGAGATTAGACTTGAAATTGCACCTCTTTCTACATTCTATTGAATCAAGTGCCCTCTGGGCAATTCGCTGTCTGTGTAATTTTCTGATTGCTGTCTGAGAGAAGCATAATACCTACCACGTGTACATAACCTACCATTCTTAAATCTCTGGAAACATCCATGCCATTAAAAATTCCAAGCAAATATTGTTTATTTTTATTTTTTATTTTTCACAAATGCATACCTGACCTGAGCAAACAAACATTATTTCAATGCAAAAAAAAAAAAAAGAAAAAAAATTGCAGCTAATTTCTTAGCTGGAGAAAATCACAGGTTACTACAATTTAATTTTAAATAAGTACAGTTTTCAAGTTAGAGCTTCAGATTTTTTTCTAAGTCGTGTACTTTTCATTCTGCTATTTAAAAAAAAAATTAATGTGTTTCTTTCCTGATATATAAATATCTAAATGTTCTCCTGGACAGTTTGGGATAAAGCAGTATGTCCTCTTGTGTAGAGGAATTAAGGAGGGTATATATGTATGTGTGTACATATATATTTATTTATATATATGGAGGGTATATATATTTTATATATGAAGGATATGTATATATTATATATTTATATTATATATGTAGTTTATATATTTATATTTAGCAAAGACTAAATGTAAATTACATATATTATATATATATATATATTTAAGAATCTGAACCTTAATTAGCATTCACCTCTCTAATTCTTTCAGAGTTGTATAAGGGATGTGTATTAGTGAAAAAGTCTGAAGTTTGACCAAGAATCTCTTTCTTCCTGATAGTGAGGAAGAGCTGCTTTGTAATTTTCGGAAATCAATGTGCTTTAGAGGTATTCATTATTTATAAAATATTGTTTTTTGTTTTTGTTTTTGTTTTTTGTTTGTTTGTTTTTGAGAAAGGGTCTCACTCTGTTGTCCAGACTGGAATGCAGTGGTGCGATCTCGGCTCACTGCAACCTCTGCTCCCTGGGCTCAAGCGATTCTCCTGCCTCAGCCTCCAGAGTAGCTGGGACCATAGGCACATGCCACCATGCCTGGCTAATTTTTTTGTATTTTTAGTAGAGACGGGGTTTCACCATATTAGCCAGGCTGGTCTCAAACTCCACCTGCCTCGGCCTCCCAAAGTGCTGGGATTACAGGCATGAGCCACTGCCCCAGCCAAAATATTGGGTTTGTACCTAGTTGCATTGCATAAAAATTACTATAGGAGAGGAGAAATGCCTATAGCTAATGGTTATGTGATCCCTGTGTCAAACTGAAATATTAATAATCAGAATTTAGTTCTAAAGAGTTTATTAAAGTGAAAAGCTGGGAATGGCCAATCCAGGAGATGCAGACTCCAGAGAAATAGGGTAAATGTTCCAAAGTTAAAAGTTAGACTCTTGCTTCTATAGGCACAAAGCAACGAAATTTAATAGGATTTCAGCATTTTCTATACAAGGCTGGTGTATGAGTTATAACAATATAATTAGTTACAGTTTGTTTTCTTTTCTATACAACTTGTTTTCTTTATAGCTGGTTTTCATTTTCTTTCCAATTTAATAGAGTATATTTAACATTCCATCTTAAGGCACTGTGATGGCCATGGAGTCCTTGTGTGAGAGGAGAAGAGGGAAGTTAATCTGTAGTGAAGATCAACAGTGAAGAGGGAAAGGGTCTTCTCTGGTGCTCTTTAGTAATTTTCAACATTTTACAAAACAATGTTGGTAAGGAAGAAGGCTAATCTATAGTCAGAGAAACAAGGGTTATAGTTGACTTGGTTACACCTGCCTCTCAAGTGACCCCTATAATCATCATCCTTTAAGACTCAAAATAATCTAGAGTTCCAATAGCTTAGGTTTTGAGTTACTTATTTTCAAACCTGTTACAAGAACTAGCTCTATTCTCAAGTTGTATTTTGCAGTTTAAGCATGTATTCTAAAATTGAGTGATAAAAATATATCAAAACAATCATAAAAGTTTTTAAAATTAGCTACACAAAAAGATTTATTATATTTTATTAAAGCAAAGACTAAATTAAATTTTAAGAAAAAAAAAACAATGTTTTTTCAGTTTTACATCCACCTAAATACAACTATTTCATATTTTCTAGGCTTTGCTAGAGGTGGTTAATGACCTCTTTGAAGAACAAACTGACCTGGAGAAAATTGTCAAGAAAATAATGCATCGGGCCCAAACTCTGCTGAAATGTGAACGCTGTTCTGTTTTACTCCTAGAGGACATCGAATCACCAGTAAGTTATCTGTTATCTTTTAAAGTTGAAGACGGTGTGAATAGAATAAAGTTGAGTTTATTTGTATTTAAACTTGTGAAATTGACTTGAATCACTCTCTTCCTGACTCTTCAATCATGAGGCAACTTTTCATAAAACAAGAGTTTTTTATTTTCTTTATGTGTATTTCATTCTCATTTTTCAGTAAACTTAGAAACATAGACTTTAAGCTAACAGGGACTTTCTAGATCTATCCCAGGCCTTTGTAATTGCAGATGAAGGAACTAAGGGGTTCAGTGATTTGCCCAACCTCACACAGCTCCATTAGAAGATAAACTCAAGTGTCTGTCTCACATTTTATTTACCTATGAAGGGTAATGCCTTCAGCATTTCTGGGGGTGGATTTCAGTCCCGACAATGCTCCATGGCCTTCGTAAGGCAAGGAGGAAGCAAACAAATGAGTGGAGATTCAGTACCCTTAGCTCTTGGAGCCCAGACAAACTGGACTCGAGCAGATTGGAATGGCCGGTCGTTGCTGGGCTGTTCCCTGCAGCAGGTTTGTCCTGTGGAGGCTTCCAGGTTCTTTCACAGCTGCTGTGAACCTGTGAATTCCGGCACAGAGTAGCCTTACCAGGTGAAGAGGGCCGCTGTTCACTTCCCTGCAGGAGTTCCTGCCACTCCAGAAGGAAGCATCTCATTCAGGGCCTTAGGGCTGCCTCACCGTGGCTATTTGTGGCCAGCTTTCTGGTTTTATTAAGCCCTTTGGCTTTCAGGGGGAAATCTGCTGGGTAGATAAGCAACAATATTGAAATAATAATCATCATCAATCTAAATTCTTGAAAGCTAAATGTCTAAACCCTTGGCAGCAATTTAATATCTTTGCTGAGAACTTGCTTCAAAGATCAGGAATTGTCTAGCAATTAAGAGTTGCTTTAATACCTGACAGAATGTTATTTTGCCACACTTTACTTACAAAAGATTATTCCCTTTGCCTTTAGGTTTATTTTCCTCAAAGAATAAGAACCTTAGGGTAAATTTTGGAGATTCAATAATAAGTATTGTAAGACTCACAATAATGAGTTTCTTTTAAAATCTACGTCTAAAATGTTTAGAAGTGTTTCCCCAGATTTTAGCAGAGATTGGGGCTATTTCTGTTTCAGTCAGTGTGGTTTACACAAACAATAGCCTGAAAAGTATCCTGTGACTGTATAAATCTCAGCTGAACCTTGGGAGAACATGCACACACACACACTCCAATAGCCCATACTTAATGGAGTGCTTTCAGAAACTTTGTGAAACATTTGCATTCATTTAATCCTCATCTTATAAGGTAGGTGTTATTATCACCCTATAATAATTTTATAGATGAGGAAATAAGGTTCAGAGAGTTGCATGACTTGCCAGTCACCTCCACTGCCTGACTCTAAAGCCCCTTAAAGGATGGGAAGCGGTGGGGGTGCTCATTAGTACCTGGCAGGTTTCAGGGCCACAGAGAAGCCCCCATTAAACAAAGGCAGGAAGGGCAACTGTTGGGGCTTTGGCTTCCAGGATAATCTGAACCACCCCAAGGTCCCTGTGGGAGCAAGTGGCCGGGGGTGAGGGTCAGGGGTAGGTAGGCTGGAATCTGGACACAGGCAAACTCATTGTTTGCTAGCTCACTTGTAAACAGATATGAAAGCAACTTAAACCATCTAAGGGTGGTCATTCTTGCTAATCTTCTAACTTGAACTCGTTTTTATGGTGTGGTCTAACTCTGGCAAATGACCAAAAAAGTATAGATGATGGAAGTTGATATTGAATGTAGGGGCAGAGCTGGAGGGAACGGTAGAAATAGCAATATCTTCATGGTATGAAGTAGGGAGAGGAGTGGTCAAAAAACACCATCTAGTTAGGGTAGATGGTACAAACGATAACAGCACTGGCTGGTATTCTACTGAAAGTTCAAAAGGTCTCTTTGCTATCACTGCTGAACACTCTAAGACTAATGTTGGGGCAGAAAATTCTGGAACACTCCTCATTATATCTTCTCTTTTCTTACCCACCCCCCTCCAAAGTGATATTGATGGAAAAACCAAACTCTGTAAAATATTTTATTTTTGTTTTGTTTTGGTTTTTTGATTTTTTTTAATTCTAATGTTCTAAATTTTAATTGATAAATAATAATTTTATGTATTTATGGTATACAGTGTGATGTTTTGATACATGTATATATTGTGGGATGATTAATTAATATATGCATCCCCTCACATACTTATTTTTTGTGGGAAGGACATTTGAACTTCACTCTTAGCAATTCTGAAATATACCTTGTTACTAATTATAGTCACCATGCTGTGTAATAGAGCTCAAAAACATATTCCTTCCGTCTAATGAAACTTGTACACTGTGACCAACAACTCTCCACTCACTTTTACTTTTAGCCGCTGGCAACTACCATTCTACTTTTTGCTCCTATGAGTTCAACTTTTTAAATTTTAGAAATAAGTGAGATCATCCAGTATTTGTCTTTCTGTACCTGGCTTATTTCACTTAACATCCTTCAAGCTAATTCATGTTGTTTGAAATTACAAAATTTTATTCTTTGTAAAGGCAAGATCGCTTTTTGTTGTTGTTGTTGTTGTTGTTGTTGTTGAGACGGAATCTCGCCCTGTCCCCCAGGCTGGAGTGCAATGGCGCAATCTCAGCTCGCTGAAACCTCCATCTCCTGGGTTCAAGTGATTCTCCTGCCTTAGCCTCCCGAGTTGCTGGGATAATAGGTGCCCACCACCATGCCCAGCTAATTTTTGGGGTTTTGCCATGTTGGCCAGGCTGGTCTCAAACTCCTGACCTCAGTTGATCCACCCGCCTCGGCGTCCCCAAGTACTGGTATTATAGGTGTGAGCCATGGTGCCCAGCCCAGAATAGCATATTTTAAATGGATAAGTGTTTCTATTACCTTGTGTGTTTTACAGACTTATTATTGAAAGTTTCCTCTGTCATCAAGTCCCTCAAAGCACCTCCAGAAAAGCATCTCTTGAAATATGAAACTCACTCCTTTTTTTTTTTAACTTTTATTTTAGGTTCAGGTATACATGTGCAGGTTTGTTATATAGGTAAAGAGGCTTTTTCTGAGCCAATATGAGTGACTGTGGCCCAGGGGAAATACAAACAAAAGAAGCCTTGAGTAAGTGGTCCCAAGGTAGTTGGATCGCAGTTTGGTTTTATACATTTTTTGGAGGCAGGAGTTACAGGGAAAGACATACATCAATACATGGAAGGTATATATTGGTTTGGCACGAAAGGGCAGGATATCTTGAAGCAGGGACTTACAGGTTATAGGTAGGTTCAGAGATTCTTTAATTTGCAATTGATTAAAGGAGTAAGGCTCTATCTAAAACTCAGAGTCAGCAGAAAGGAATGTTTCAAATTAAGATAAGGATGCTATGTAGCAAGGTTGGTGGCTTGCAGGAATGACTTAACCCTTCCTTGCCTTACATGTGTTAGGTCTTGTTTATAATTTGGTATCTTATTGCCAGAATGAGTCTGTTTCATGAGTCTATGACCTCTATTTGAACATTAATGCTGCTCAGCTGTGTATGAACTCCAAAACGGAGGGCAAATAATGAGAAGGCTATTTGACTTTCCTTCCATTTATGGCCAGGAATTCAGTTTTTAAGGTTTTTCTTGGGTCCCCTTGGCCAAGAGGGGGTCTGTTCAGTTGGAGTAGGACTTTATTTTTAGTTTATAGTGAGAATGAGCTCCTCTAACACCATAGGGATGAACTCTGAGAGTAAAAGTGAACCAGGTGAAAAAAAATATTAATCTGTTCAGTATTGTTCCAGAAGCTGTAAAGACTTGTTGGCAAGTCTGCTGCCTGTGGAGGTGGTAGGAGAAGTTTGGGGTAAAAGTATCTATTTATGTGGCATCCCCAGCAGAAAACCTACCAATGCTGGGCATTCCTTTAATACACTTCTCACCAAAGGCTTCTCAAGACTTTAGGCTTGTAGGTGTCACAGTTCTGTGCACCACCCAAGTTGTGCAGTAGAAATTATAGAAAGGAGATGAGAAACAGTCACGCCACATTCAGGAGAAGAAGCCAGGATAAACAGGAGAATGTTTATCTCTGCCCCCACATTCAATGTCAGCTTCCATCATCTGTACTTTTTTGGTCATTTGCCAAAGAGTTAGACCACACCATAAAAACGAGTCCAAGTTAGATGATTAGCAAGAATGACCACCCTTCTAATCTACTGTATTAGAAGATTTTCAAACTTGACAAAGTTATTTTTACTGGAAATATTTCAATAATAAGTATATTTTTATAATAATAAAGGAATCCATATAAGATCTCCGTATTACCAAGCAAATCCACAGTTCAATTATACCTTTTCCATATTAATTATGACCTTTCTTTCTTTCTTATTATCAATGAACCTGTCACTAGCAGGATGCTTCTTAGACAGTCTTCATCACCTCTGATGCCGCTGGTATTTGTGATAAACACCAAAGAGCTTTTTCTTATGCAAAGTGCTAGTTCCATTTTTTAGATGTGTTATAACCAATAATTATCTACATAATGTAAAGCAAAAATTTCAGGAAAAAAAGATTGATATCAAGGGGTTAAGGGAAGTCTCCCTGTCCACACCCCTCCCCAACTTGACAGTAAGCATGTGGTATGTTACTTCAGGGGAGGAATGACTGAGAATACGGGAACAGTTAAATGGAATTTTAAGTTCCAAAATGGACTTTTAAAATTTATAGCAGGGCTTTGCACAGTAGCATGCACCTACAGTCCCAGCTACTCAGGAGGCTGAGGCAGGAGGATTGCTTGAGCCCAGGAGTTCAAGGACAGCCTGGGCAAAATAGTGAAACACCACCTCTGAAAATCAATCAGTCAATAAATAAATGAATAAATAAATAATATAAAATTTATAGCAGGGTTATTCTGGAAAACCAAAACTTTTTCCTAAAGGCTTGAATGAATCAGAACGTAAAATTATGAACAAAACAGTAGAATGGAAAGAGAATAGATGAAGCCATAGACTATCCCATTCTTGGATTGCCTGGACTAAGGGAGGAGAATCGGAGAGGAGAATAAGAAATGTGAGGTCATCAGTCTTCCTAACCTTGCTCCCAGACTCAATTCTCCGTATAGTGATGGTGGTGGGCGTTGGAGAGCGGGTGGGGGGAGTTGAAACTTCCCCTAGACACCATGGCAGGAAAAATAGGTGACAATGTCAGAGGCGTTAAGAGGCAGTGAGAGCCTGACAGCTTTTCTAGAGTCCCGAAGGAGCATAAGAGGCAAATGCAGCTTTCCCCATTTCCTGGCAGACATTAACAGAGGGAGGGCTGGGGCCTGAAGAAGCCTAGCTGTCAGGATGAGGAAGGGACAGGGTTGTGACCTGGTGCTGAAGGGGCTGTGGATATTTATGCATATCCAGTGTTAGGAATGACTATGCTGAGGGCCAGCAAGGCCTTCTTATCTCAGAACAGAGGCCAATCTGCTTGAGCGGGTGACTGCAGACCTGCCGTGTCTCTTCCAAGCACCCGGAAAGGTGCAGGTCACCTTGGTGAAAATTTCAGTATTAAATGAGTTTAAATCTGAAATGACTGAGAAAACCTGAAGTGGCGGATTTAACTGGAGTAATCTCTTTTGTATTCTGTCAATAAGCAGGCTTGGGGTCAAGCAGATAAATTTAGTTGAATTATAGAAAAAGAATGTTATTTTTTTGTATAGCTGTATCTGTGAACTTTTAAATCTATAATCAATATGCAAATTATATTCTATAATTAGTTATCTTGTATTCAATCCACATATGTAACAATTAGATAGATGGGGAGAATGATGTATTATTCTATAAATGTTTTGGAAGCAAATGGCTGGCAATTTGGGGAAAAAAGAACCGTAAGAAGCTGGATTTCTAGTTCATACCTATAAAAATATAATTTTTATAAAAGGCAAAATTATGATTCATATAAATATAAAACAAATGCAAGCTGAAGATTTTTTAAACTCATTAATGTATGAGAGAACCAATATGATGTTAAAATCAGTCCAAAGAGTACTTGAGAAGTTAGGTATTTATGGGCAATGTTAGGATACAATTTCAAAGTTAAAAACAACACTGGTTAAAGACAAAACTAAGCCATAAACTATAGCCTTCAAGATTATCTTTTCTACTGGAGAGAGTCACTTGTATCTCTACCAGAGAAAGGTACAAGTTAACATGTAATTTCACTAAATCTGGAGTCTTTTATCTGTATTAACCAGTGAGAGGAAGGAACTAAGTACATTTCTTAGATCAGAAATCGGCAATGTTTTCTGTAAATGCCCAGATAGTAAATATTTTAGGGTTTGCAAGTCACAGAGTCTCTATTGCAGCTACCTAACTTTGCCCATTATAACACAAAAGCAGTCATAGACAATATTTATAAAGAATGAGCATGGCTGTGTTGCAATAAAACTTTATTGACAAAAATAGGTAGTAGATCAGATTTGACTAGCAGACAAGGGTTTACAGATCACTGTTCTAGATAATCCTTTGCCCTCTTATAACACTGAAAAATGAGTACCCAGCTTTTTGCCTTATTTCTGTAATGCCAGTGTAAACTTCAGATGAATCAAAGATTTAATGTTAAAAAATCAAATGCAAAAATACCAGTTAATATGTTTTATTCATTTGGTAGGTAAAGGCTCATTAGAACAATCATTCAATTCTGATGAGAATAAGCACTTTCAAACAGCTCTATGATTTTTTTCAGCCATCAGATTGGTAAAGCTTGAAAATAATTGTAATAACCAGTATGAGTATGGGAATTAGAAAATTGACTTTCTCGTTACTGATAGTGGGAACTTAAGTTGGGATAACTTTTATGGACATCAGTTTGGTAAAATATATTTGGAGATGGAGTCTTGCTCTGTCACCCAGGCTGGAGGCCCAGGCTGGAGTGCAGTGGCGTGATCTCGGCTCACTGCAACCTCCGCCTCCCGGGTTCAAGCAATTCTCCTGCCCCAGCCTCCCGAATAGCTAAAAATATATTTTAACTTGAAAAAGGGATAGGCTTTGCACCCAGCAACTCCTCCTCTTAAAATTTAGAATAATGAAATGGATGGAGACCAGACCAAACCGAGTATATAAGAATACTTATTGCATTCCTATAGTAGTGTATTTAGTACTATATAGTATATTATATATATACTATAGTATATTTATATATATAGTATATTATATATATCCTATATAGTATATTTCATATAGTAAATAATTCAAATATCAATATATTTATATAATGAAATTCTATGTAGTGTTTTAAAACAATGATATATGTCTATATTCATAGAAACAATGTCTTTGATACAATTTTAGGTGAATAATAAAGGGGAGAAACAACATATATAAAAAGCTGTTTTTATCAAAACATGGGTATATAAATGAGATTACATTTTCACAACCATTAAATTGAGGGAGCTTTAAATTTTCTCCTTTTGAGTCATATTTTCTTGTATCTTCTCTTCCAGGAAGAGTCATGAGTTTATCATCTCATGGAAGGAAAGGGCAGGTAGTCAACCTCTTAGCAAGAGAACAAACTTAAAAGTCAGGGTGCCAGGAGAGAGGATTTGCTAAATGGATTTATCTTTTCTTTTAGCAATTAAAGACCAATCTGAACACCAGGACAAGACATGCAAACTCCGTAATCCACAAAAGAAGTACTCATAACCCCATGCCACAAGTCATCACTCCACTTCCACCTCATATAAGGTTGGGAGGGCTGCTTAATTCAGTAGCAACTAGGTAAGATGAAGTATTGAATAAAAGGCTGAGTGAGGTTACTTGCCTTTAGCCATCTTGGGCAGAGCACAGTGTTCACCAAAATAAGTCATGTATACTTGCTTGAAACAGTAAGAGCAGATGCCTGGGCAGGCTCAGGGATGTTTCTTGAGTCCTCCTTGCTGCCATAGATTGGCAGAAGGGGTGGCCAGGGTGAGTGGAACAAAAAAAGTTGCAGACAAGTCATCCTGGAAACAAGGCTGTTAATGTATCAGGATAAATGGGAACATGAGTGGCAAGTCACCCTGCAGCTGCTTATCTTGGCCAGCTGAAGAGATTTAAAGGCTAATTCATTACACAAAAATATCTACGTCATATTGGACTTCACAGTAAGCATAGGAGACTTCTCACCAGGCAGAAACTGAAATGGCTGCTCAGAGCAGAGTGTTGGTGAGAAAACACTCAAAGATAATAGACTGAAATTCAAATGCAGCCACCCTAAATCATTCCCCTGACTTCGCCCTCCCTGTCCATTATTCATTTAAACATTAACACCCAACAAAGAACCACCAGCATGGGGCTCATGCAAAGATACTATAAGAAAAAAAGTAGGAAGGGATGTGAAAACAAAAGCCAAGTGAAAAACACACACCAGAAAAACGCTTAAAGTTTTCCATGAAATGAAATAAAAAATAATAAGATCTCTCAGGAAAAATAAAGTTGTTCAAGAAAGAGATACAAAAGCTTAAGGAATAAATGATAAGCAGTATAAAAGATAAGAAACTGGGTTGGTAGAGCTTGGAAAAAAGTAGAAGAAAAATATGTAGCTGCACAGAAAGGAATACTACATTAAAAACAAGAAGAAATAATACTTCTAAAATACTTTTAGGGACACAAAATTGAAAATAAAATGGAAAATAATAAAGCATTAAAAAAGGAGAATGATAAAAATGGAATCAGAATAACAGAGGTCCAAACTAAGGATAATTGGCAACTCTAAAGAGAACATGGCAAATGGAACAGGAAAAAAAACATTCAAAATTATAACACTAGGACATTTTATTGAGATAAAGGCAATCTTGGATTTACAGACTGAAGAAATACACCATTTCAGGCAAAATTGATACCGACTGCTTAGCACTGAAACACATTTGGTGTTAATAGACTTCAAAGATATTGGAAAAAGTATATGGGCATTTACACACAAAAAAATCAAAGCACCTATTGCAGGAAAATTCATTCGGATGTTAGACTTTCTAGTCGCAGTCTCCTGTGCTAGAGGACAATGGGCAATATCTACAAAGTCCTCAGGGAAAAAAAATGTGACCCTCTAATTTTAACTCCAAAATTTAAAGCCAAACTCATAGACAATTACACAAGCTGTGGAGAGATATTTTCAAACATGCAAAGAAGAGCACTATAATGTTGTTCTAAGAAGCCCTTCCTGAAAAATATGACAGTTTGAAATCTAGCCAAGCAGGTGATGAGTGGGGAAGTTGGGATAAATAAGATGGGTATTGAGTATTGAACATATTTAAATATCGAAGTAAGGCTAAAAAACAATGGAGCATATACTTGTAGATACAAATGTAAACCTTATATTGTAAACTGTAACAATAGTGCTGGTTCCCCATGTTCTCCAAGTTCCACAAGTGCAACAGGTGGGTGTGGGCCTGCACGTGTACTGGGTCATATTACAGAAGAGGTCATATTACAACACTGTGCTTGGGAAATATATCCCTTTTCTATTGAGTGGTATCAAGCCTGGTGTTTGTCTGCGGAAAGATGTTACTTCATCTCTCAGGTTTGTTCACTGCAAATACAATCCTGAGAACTGAACTAAGGCCTTGCAGTCCTGACCTGCATGGCTTGGTTTTGTGGATTGCCTCTCTCAACAGGTATCTTTGGTTTTGTGGAATATTTTAATTTTAATGTGTCAAATTTATTAACCTCCCTTTTTGATTTGTGCTTTAAAGGTTTTGTTATAAAAATCTTTATCTACCTTTAGTTATAATGGCATTATTGTATATCTTTTTATATTCATTTGGTATGCATAGTCTTTTTTATCCATCTAGAATTTATGTTTTTGTGTGGAGTATAAAGCGGTATGTGTATAACCAATTATCTTAGAACTGTTTTGCCTCCACTTTGTAATGGCACTTCAAAATTATAGCATTTCCATATACACCTGGGTCTGTTTCTGAGCTCACAATTTTGTCCTGCTGGTCTATTTGTTTATTTCTCCACCAATATCTGTCTGAATTTCTGTAATTTTGTAATGCATTTTGATATCTGATAGGCCAAGTCCTCAGTGCTGTTCCCCTTTAAAACTGGCTTGCTTATTCTTGACCTGTCATTCTTCTCTAAAATTTTAATAGCAGCTTAGCAAGTTCCACGAAAACTCTGTATAGATTTTGATTGAAATTGATCTAATTTATAGATCAATTTGGGTGACTTCTGCAAGTAACAGAATATTCAAGGGCAAGTGTCGTTCACACTGAGAGCATTTATTAACTTACATGACGAGAAGTCTCCAGGAGGTGGTTCTGGGGATGGCGCAGCAGCCAGATGATGCGATCAGGGACCCAGTCTCTGTCCACCGCCCTCTGCTTGTCTCAGTAGTTGGCCATCACCAGCTGGCTTTTCCCTTTATAGTGCACCAGGCAGCACGTCTGCACATAACTGTGTTCCGAAGAAAGAGAAACTTATTTTCACATCCCTCTCTTTTCTCTCAGGGAGCAAAGTCCTTTTTGTTTGTTTGTTTGCTTGTTTGTTTGTTTGAGATAGGGTTTCACTCTGTCACCTAGAGTGCAGTGGCACCATCACAGCTCACTGCAGCCTTGACCTCCCAGACTCAAGTGATCCTCCCACCTCAGCCTCTCAAGTAGCTAGGAGTTCAGGTGCACACCATCACATCCAGCTAATTTTTGTAGAAATGAGGTTCCACTAGTTGCCCAAGCTGGTCTTGAACCACTGTGCTCAAGCAATACTTCCACTTTGGCCTCCCAAAGTGTTGGGATTACAGGCATGAGCCACCACACCCAGCTGAGGAAAATCTTTTTATTTATTTATTTTTTTTTTTGGAAGGGCTTATCCAGCTAATGTTTCCTAAGACCCCGTTAATCAAGAATGAAATGTCGTCCAAGTCATCTATATTCTTAATACTTTTCTATTATTCATCTATCAGTCCCTGATGACAGGTGTGTTCAAATTTTTAGCTTAACAGATTCCTCAATATTTTTTGTCCAATTATATAGGTTGTTGATTTAGTTGTTAGTATTAATTATGTGTTTTTGAATTGGGGGTTGCAGCTGATTTTGATGGGAGAGTGTTTTTGTTTGTTTGCTCGTGCCATTGCTTTCTTTCTTTCTCTCTTCCCCTCTTTGCTACCTGTCTAATAGTTTGCCCAGCTCCCTGACCCCAGTCAAGAACCAGGACCTATTCTGGTGGCTCAGATTTCCTGCTATGTAGTAATATTACACCAAGCTGGAGGCAGCTTGGTTTAGTTTCTTGGGGTGAAGCTGGGTCACCTGTTCCCTACGCCCCAGCAGGAACTGAAATTCCGACGATCGTTGCCAGCCTGTTTCTGGACTTGGAGTTCAACAGGCCTACATGTCTTCAGGCTTGTGAGTTTAGAGATCTTTTCCCTCC
The DNA here is from genome assembly GCF_043159975.1 of Macaca nemestrina. Classification (NCBI taxonomy): domain Eukaryota; kingdom Metazoa; phylum Chordata; class Mammalia; order Primates; family Cercopithecidae; genus Macaca; species Macaca nemestrina. The sequence goes on along the minus strand of NC_092135.1, from coordinate 75,812,748 downwards.
TTTCCCTTCTCCTCCCTACCCCTCTCCTTTTCTTCTCTCTTCCTTTCAATCTCTAAATGTCTTTCTGATTTCCTCTGTGTTTTATCAGTCTTTGCTCTGCTTTTGGAAGAGATCAGATGTGTAAAAGCATGAACTTATAGCACCATCTCTACTGACATTCTATATACTTTTATAGTTAGAAGACAAAACAGTATCATTTCAGGAAAATAAAAGTTTCTCCCTCCAAAAATAAGTTTCATTTCTATTTTATTAGGATAATTCCTGAAAACAAAAGTTCTATTTGTATTTTGTGATTCTAATACTCAAAAAAAACTGCTTATTGCAAATTTATGTTTTATGGCCTCTATATTTGAAGGGAATCAGGGAGAAAAAAATAATTCTGGTTGTAGAAGCCTTGATTCACCAAGATCTTAACTCTGCGTTTAGAAACTGCATTCATGGTCTTTAAGCTGGGCACTCGGATGTAAACTGTTCAGTTTACTGAATGGATGCCAAAAATAGAAGTGAGAAATGCCGTTCTAGCCCTTTCTCCTGACAAAATTAATATTTTGCTCCCTTTTGCTTCTCTTAAGTGTTTCAGTCCATTGATTTTAAGTGACTTTGTCAATGGTATTTTCCATTAGACTGGGAAGAAAGAAAGATTGCTCCATAGCTGGCTGCTGCTGTTAACATTAGGAACTATTTAACTCCTTGAACTGAATATTCCCAGCTTACTATTATTCCATCCTATGAACCTGTCTAAGCAATTCCTATCACTTCTCTTAGTTCTTTCCAGCTCAGGCATTTACTATTATTTCTATTTCTTTTTGTGTGTAGTCAAGGAAAGTGAATGTAGACATTTTAATCTTATGTCCTAAGGCACTGTCTCAAGTCCTAGTTTTTACAAGTGTTCTCTTCTCATGGATCATCCTGATGGCTGGCAGCTATTTCATTGTTCAGAACTCTATAAAGTACTTTCTAACTAAGCTTGTAAATACCTGGTTAGTGTCGAGTTTCTTTACAAAACTGTGAAGCATAAACTAACTAGGCACACTTGTTTTCTTATATCCTCCTTAGCTCTTTGGTCCTTTCGTAAATATACACACAATTAAGCCAGTGAACTAGATGGTCTTCCTGAATCCTACACTCAAGGGAAAGAGATGGGGTGAGCATCCTCCGATTGTTCTGGGGGCAGTCTGTAATTCAATGCCCTCCTTCTCAAGTGAGTTGTAAAAATTGCTTCAGCCTTTCCTTTCTATATCACTTACTTTCCATTTCCCTACCTTTCCTTCTTTGATTTTCCTTCTCCCTGTAAATAAGCCCACTTAAATTCAGTTTGATTTTTGCTCCAAGTGTTTTTCTAGTGTGCAAAATGGAGAGTATTAAAAAAACTCCTCTGATGATAACCCAAACTATTATTGTTATATACACAGTCATCCCTCAGTATCTGTGGGGTATTGGTTCCAGGACAGTGCATGGATACCAAAATCTATGCACACTCAAGTCCAGCAGTCAGTCCTGCAGAACCCACAGATAAGAAAAGTCAGCCCTCTGTATCTGCAGGTTTCACATTGCCCTGAATGCTGTATTTTCGACCTGCATTTGGTTGTGGATGCAGAACCCATGGATAAAGAGGGCCAATTCTATTAACTGAAAAAATTTGCATATATACTACTATACACACACACACACACACACACACACACACACATCATTAATGTATCATATTACTTGTTCATACATATTAACTCATTTTATTAACTGCATATAGTAAATAAACTCACATCATTAATCATTTATATGTTAAATATACATACATATGCATATATATATATATATATATATAATCTCCAACTACTGAATCCCTAACCCCACTGGCTATCTCCATTACATCCCATCCCAAATCTTCTCCACCTCTGATATTTCCTATTTTAGACAATAGAATCATCACCATGTAGTAACTCAAGCTAAAATCCGTAGAATAGTTTCCTAGTCATTCTCACTATTCTACATTCACTTGTGTCTATGATCTGTTGCTTCTACCTTGAAACATCATTTCTAGCCCTTCCTTCTCACTCCTTCTACCACCTTCTTCACTCTGTCTTTACTGATTTCTCACTAGGACATTTTTCCTCTGACTCATTTCTTGCTTGCAAACAGGGCACTCTTCTTTTCAATCAATTACCGCTTCTTTTTAAACATGCACTGGCCTCTCATATGATTCAAAACATTGGTAATTGTCTATTGCTTGTATAATAAAGCTCACACTGCCCAACATTCAAGGCCCATCACTTCTGCTTCTAACTTAACTTGCGGTTCTCCTCTCTAGTCCTCAGCCTTGCTCCATCCTTTTCTTCATCTCTACCCCACCTCCCCATGGTCAGCCTATGCATATATTAGTCTATTAGCACAAAAGATACATATCTTTGTGCAAATAGTCCCAGTGAAAGACAAAATACACCAGACAGTGAAGATCATTTCATCTGGCTATTGCAATAGGGAGAATGCTCATTAATGGGAAACATCTCAAAGAAAAAGAAAGGTACTTGGGGTTTCACAGGAGCATATAGACAAGGGAGTTACCTACATCATTCATGAGCCTTACAGGAGTCATGAGGAAGGATGGAGAAACGTCTTATTTTGGAATGTGCTAGGGCAGGGTGGTCTGTTGAGGATAGCCAATTCTGGAACAATGTTAGGGAGATTTCTTTATAATTACTATTTTGGGGGAGCACAGAGCTCAGGTAAAGTTCAACATTGTCAACTCTACTGGCTATTCTCTGGAACCCCTCCACTCCCCAACTATCTATGGTTGGTCTTTCTGTCTTTAGCTCAGTGCCCTTGAAGGCTGATCTTTACTTACCACACCACTTGGGCTCTCTTGTCCTCCGGCTGCCAGTTGGGTTTGACAAATAGAAGGTATGAGCAGAAGATTTAAGGGCCAGAGGAGTGAACGACATTGGGTGGAGTTATTTTCCTTATTCCTTCTCTACCAGTTCTAGGAGTGGCTAGATCCTTCCATGGCCTCTCTTCACATGGATATCAAACTCACCTCCAGGATCTCAAAATCACACTTCCTTTCTTCCCTCCCTCCCTCTTGTGTAACCTCAGACCTAGGAGGTTACACAAGACCTGCTTTCCAAAGTTGCTAGTCCCTGGGTGCCTCACCATTCCTTATTGGGTTCTTTTCACCCTACCCACACTTCCATAGCTTTCCCCTTTTTTGAGTTATGTTCAGTTAAACTCTCAGAGTTCTCTATTTTCTCCCAAAATGAATTGATTTATTCCCTCAGCCTGGGAAACTTCCCCCGCTTGTCAGCCTAGAGCATTCCTGCTCATCACACAGTTCACATGAAGACTTCCTTAACACCTTCCTCTGTGCACTGGCAGCATTTTGGACGTACATTGTGGTGAAACATTTGTGAACTGTTTCCTCCTCTGTAATGTGTTGTGAGTTTCTCAAGGATAGGACATGATTTGTGCCCCTTGGTGTTTACAGAGCCTATAGCAGTGCCTGGTGCACTAAGTATTTGATAAATGCTGACTTCATGAATAAATGATTAGAGTAAATTGGCATAAGTGAGAGATTTATTAAGAAGCATAGTAAGGGGGCGGAGCAAGATGGCCGAATAGGAACAGCTCCAGTCTCCAACTCCCAGCGCGAGCAACACAGAAGACCAGTGATTTCTGCATTCTCAACTGAGGTACTGGGTTCATCTCACTAGGGAGTGCCGGACAATCAGTGCTGGTCAGCTGCTGAAGCCCGACCAGCGAGAGCCGAGCAGGGTGAGGCATCGCCTCACCTGAGGAGCACAAGAGGGAAGAGAATCCCTTTTCCTAGCCAGGGGAACTGAGACACACAACACCTGGAAAATCGGGTAACTCCCACCCCAATACTGCGCTTTAAGCAAACAGGCACACCAGGAGATTATATCCCACACCTGGCCGGGAGAGTCCCATGCCCACGGAGCCTCCCTCATTGCTCGCACAGCAGTCTGCGATCTAACCTCAAGGCAGCAGCGAGGCTGGGGGAGGGGCGCCTGCCATTGCTGAGGCTTAAGTAGGTAAACAAAGTTGCTGGGAAGCTCGAACTGGGTGGAGCTCACAGCAGCTCAAGGAAACCTGCCTGTCTCTGTAGACTCCACCTCTGGGGACAGGGCACAGCTAAACAACAACAACAAAAAAGCAGCAGAAACCTCTGCAGACACAAACGACTCTGTCTGACAGCTTTGAAGAGAGCAGTGGATCTCCCAACACGGAGGTTGAGATCTGAGAAGGGACAGACTGCCTGCTCAAGTGGGTCCCTGACTCCCGAGTAGCCTAACTGGGAGACATCCCCCACTAGGGGCAGTCTGACACCCCACACCTCACAGGGTGGAGTACACCCCTGAGAAGAAGCTTCCAAAGTAAGAATCAGAGAGGTACACTCGCTGTTCAGAAATATTCTATCTTCTGCAGCCTCTGCTGCTGATATCCAGGCAAACAGGGTCTGGAGTGGACCTCAAGCAATCTCCAACAGACCTACAGCTGAGGGTCCTGACTGTTAGAAGGAAAACTATCAAAACCCCATCAGTACGTCACCACCATCAAAGACCAGAGGCAGATAAAACCACAAACATGGGGAAAAAGCAGGGCAGAAAAGCTGGAAATTCAAAAAATAAGAGCGCATCTCCCCCTGCAAAGGAGCGCAGCTCATCGCCAGCAACGGATCAAAGCTGGACGGAGAATGACTTTGACGAGATGAGAGAAGGCGGCTTCAGTCCATCGAACTTCTCAGAGCTAAAGGAGGAATTACATACTCAGCGCAAAGAAACTAAAAATCTTGAAAAAAGAGTGGAAGAATTGATAGCTAGAGTAATTAATGCAGAGAAGGTCATAAACGAAATGACAGAGATGAAAACCATGACACAAGAAATACATGACAAATGCACAAGCTTCAGTATCTGACTCGATCAACTGGAAGAAAGAGTATCAGCGATTGAGGATCAAATGAATGAAATGAAACGAGAAGAGAAACCAAAAGAAAAAAGAAGAAAAAGAAATGAACAAAGCCTGCAAGAAGTATGGGATTATGTAAAAAGACCAAATCTACGTCTGATTGAGGTGCCTGAAAGTGAGGGGGAAAATGGAACCAAGTTGGAAAACACTCTTCAGGATATCATCCAGGAGAACTTCCCCAACCTAGTAGGGCAGGCCAACATTCAAATCCAGGAAATACAGAGAACACCACAAAGATACTCCTCGAGAAGAGCAACTCCAAGACACATAATTGTCAGATTCACCAAAGTTGAAATGAAGGAAAAAATCTTAAGGGCAGCCAGAGAGAAAGGTCAGGTTACCAAAAAGGGAAGCCCATCAGACTAACAGCAGAACTCTCGGCAGAAACTCTCCAAGCCAGAAGAGAGTGGGGGCCAATATTCAACATTCTTAAAGAAAAGAATTTTCAACCCAGATTTTCATATCCAGCCAAACTAAGTTTCATAAGTGAAGGAGAAATAAAATCCTTTATAGATAAGCAAATGCTTAGAGATTTTGTCACCACCAGGCCTGCCTTACAAGAGATCCTGAAGGAAGCACTAAACATGGAAAGGAACAACCGGTACCAGCCATTGCAAAAACATGCCAAAATGTAAAGACCATCAAGGCTAGGAAGAAACTGCATCAACTAATGAGCAAAATAACCAGTTAATATCATAATGGCAGGATCAAGTTCACACATAACAATCTTAACCTTAAATGTAAATGGACTAAATGCTCCAATTAAAAGACACAGACTGGCAAACTGGATAAAGAGTCAAGACCCATCAGTCTGCTGTATTCAGGAGACCCATCTCACACGCAGAGACATACATAGGCTCAAAATAAAGGGATGGAGGAAGATTTACCAAGCAAATGGAGAACAAAAAAAGCAGGGGTTGCAATACTAGTCTCTGATAAAACAGACTTTAAACCATCAAAGATCAAAAGAGACAAAGAAGGCCATTACATAATGGTAAAGGGATCAATTCAACAGGAAGAGCTAACTATCCTAAATATATATGCACCTAATACAGGAGCACCCAGATTCATAAAGCCAGTCCTTAGAGACTTACAAAGAGACTTAGACTCCCATACAATAATAATGGGAGACTTCAACACTCCATTGTCAACATTAGACAGATCAACGAGACAGAAAGTTAACAAGGATATCCAGGAATTGAACTCATCTCTGCAGCAAGCAGACCTAATAGACATCTATAGAACTCTCCACCCCAAATCAACAGAATATACATTCTTCTCAGCACCACATTGTACTTACTCCAAAATCGACCACGTAATTGGAAGTAAAGCACTCCTCAGCAAATGTACAAGAACAGAAATTATAACAAACTGTCTCTCAGACCACAGTGCAATCAAACTAGAACTCAGGACTAAGAAACTCAATCAAAACCGCTCAACTACATGGAAACTGAACAACCTGCTCCTGAATGACTACTGGGTACATAATGAAATGAAGGCAGAAATAAAGATGTTCTTTGAAACCAATGAGAACAAAGATACAACATACCAGAATCTCTGGGACACATTTAAAGCAGTGTGTAGAGGGAAATTTATAGCACTAAATGCCCACAAGAGAAAGCTGGACTAAAATTGACACTTTAAGATCACAATTAAAAGAACTAGAGAAGCAAGAGCAAACACATTCAAAAGCTAGCAGAAGGCAAGAAATAACTAAGATCAGAGCAGAACTGAAGGAGATAGAGACACAAAAAACCCTCCAAAAATCAATGAATCCAGGAGTTGGTTTTTTGAAAAGATCAACAAAATTGACAGACCACTAGCAAGACCAATAAAGAAGAAAAGAGAGAAGAATCAAGTAGACGCAATAAAAAATGATAAAGGGGATATCACCACCAACCCCACAGAAATACAAACTACCATCAGAGAATACTATAAACACCTCCACGCAAATAAACTAGAAAATCTAGAAGAAATGGATAATTTCCTAGACACTTACATTCTCCCAAGACTAAACCAGGAAGAAGTTGAATCCCTGAATAGACCAATAGCAGGCTCTGAAATTGAGGCAATAATTAATAGCCTACCAACCAAAAAAAGTCCAGGACCAGATGGATTCACGGCTGAATTCTACCAGAGGTACAAGGAGGAGTTGGTACCATTCCTTCTGAAACTATTCCAATCAATAGAAAAAGAGGGAATCCTCCCTAACTCATTTTATGAGGCCAACATCATCCTGATACCAAAGCCTGGCAGAGACACAACAAAAAAAGAGAATTTTAGACCAATATCCCTGATGAACATCGATGCAAAAATCCTCAATAAAATACTGGCAAACCGGATTCAGCAGCATATCAAAAAGCTTATCCACCATGATTAAGTGGGCTTCATCCCTGGGATGCAAGGCTGGTTCAACATTCGTAAATCACTAAACGTAATCCAGCATATAAACAGAACCAAAGACAAGAACCACATGATTATCTCAATAGATGCAGAAAAGGCCTTTGACAAAATTCAACAGCCCTTCATGCTAAAAACTCTCAATAAATTTGGTATTGATGGATCATACCTAAAAATAATAAGAGCTATTTATGACAAACCCACAGCCAATATCATACTGAATGGGCAAAAACTGGAAACATTCCCTTTGAAAACTGGCACAAGACAGGGATGCCCTCTCTCACCACTCCTATTCAACATAGTTGGAAGTTCTGGCTAGGGCAATCAGGCAAGAGAAAGAAATAAAAGGTATTCAGTTAAGAAAAGAAGAAGTCAAACTGTCCCTGTTTGCAGATGACATGATTGTATATTTAGAAAACCCCATCGTCTCAGCCCAAAATCTGCTTAAGCTGATAAGCAACTTCAGCAAAGTCTCAGGAAACAAAATTAATGTGCAAAAATCACAAGCATTCTTATACACCAGTAACAGACAAACAGAGAGCCAAATCATGAATGAACTTCCATTCACAATTGCTTCAAAAAGAATAAAATACCTAGGAATCCAACTTACAAGGGATGTAAAGGACCTCTTCAAGGAGAACTACAAACCACTGCTCAGTGAAATAGAAGAGGACACAAACAAATGGAAGAACATACCATGCTCATGGATAGGAAGAATCAATATTGTGAAAATGGCCATACTGCCCAAGGTAATTTATAGATTCAATGCCATCCCCATCAAGCTACCAATGAGTTTCTTCACCGAATTGGAAAAAACTGCTTTAAAGTTCATATGGAACCAAAAAAGAGCCCGCATTGCCAAGACAATCCTAAGTCAAAAGAACAAAGCTGGAGGCATCACGCTACCTGACTTCAAACTATACTACAAGGCTACAGTAACCAAAACAGCATGGTACTGGTACCAAAACAGAGGTATAGACCAATGGAATAGAACAGAGTCCTCAGAAATAATACCACACATCTACAGCCATCTGATCTTTGACAAACCTGAGAGAAACAAGAAATGGGGAAAAGACTCCCTATTTAATAAATGGTGCTGGGAAAATTGGCTAGCCATAAGTAGAAAGCTGAAACTGGATCCTTTCCTTACTCCTTATACGAAAATTAATTCAAGATGGATAGACTTAAATGTTAGACCTAATACCATAAAAACCCTAGAAGAAAACCTAGGTAGTACCATTCAGGACATAGGCATGGGCAAGGATTTCATGTCTAAAACACCAAAAGCAACGGCAGCGAAAGCCAAAATTGACAAATGGGATCTCATTAAACTAAAGAGCTTCTGCACAGCAAAAGAAACTACCATCAGAGTGAACAGGCAACCTACAGAATGGGAGAAAATTTTTGCAATCTACTCATCTGACAAAGGGCTAATATCCAGAACCTACAAAGAACTCAAACAAATTTACAAGAAAAAACAAACAACCCCATCAAAAAGTGGGCAAAAGATATGAACAGACATTTCTCAAAAGAAGACATTCATACAGCCAACAGATACATGAAAAAATGCTCATCATCACTAGCCATCAGAGAAATGCAAATCAAAACCACAATGAGATACCATCTCACACCAGTTAGAATGGCAATCATTAAAAAGTCAGGAAACAACAGATGCTGGAGAGGATGTGGAGAAATAGGAACACTTTTACACTGTTGGTGGGATTGTAAACTAGTTCAACCATTATGGAAAACAGTATGGCGATTCCTCAAGGATCTAGAACTAGATGTACCATATGACCCAGCCATCCCATTACTGGGTATATACCCAAAGGATGATAAATCATGCTGCTATAAAGACACATGCACACGTATGTTTATTGCGGCACTATTCACAATAGCAAAGACTTGTAATCAACCCAAATGTTCATCAGTGACGGACTGGATTAAGAAAATGTGGCACATATACACCATGGAATACTATGCAGCCATAAAAAGGGATGAGTTTGTGTCCTTTGTAGGGACATGGATGCAGCTGGAAACCATCATTCTTAGCAAACTATCACAAGAACAGAAAACCAAACACCGCATGTTCTCAGTCATAGGTGGGAACTGAACAATGAGATCACTTAGACTCCAGAAGAGGAACATCACACACCGGGGCCTATCATGGGGTGGGGGGGAGGTGGGAGGGATTGCATTGGGAGTTATACCTGATGTAAATGAGGAGTTCATGGGTGCTGACGAGTTGATGGGTGCAGCACAGCAACATGGCACAAGTATACATATGTAACAAACCTGCACATTATGCACATGTACCCTAGAACTTAAAGTATAATAATAATAATAATAATAAAATTTAAAAAAAAAGAAGCATAGTAAGAGATGATTATTTAATTCATTGTTTTTCTTTTCTTTTCTTTTTTTTTTTTTTTGAGACAGAGTCTTGCTCTATCACTTAGGCTGGAGTGCAGTGGTGCCATCTCGGCTCACTGCAGCCTCCACTTCCCAGATTCAAACCATTCTCCTGCCTCAGCCTCCTATGTACCTGTGATTACAGGTGCATGCCACCATGCATGGCTAATTTTTGTATTTTTAGTAGAGATGGGGTTTCACTATGTTGGTCATGCTGGTCTCGAACTCCTGATCTCAGTTATCTACCTGCCTCACCTTCCCAAAGTGCTGGCATTACAGGTGTGAGCCACCACACTTGGCCTATTTAATTCATTCTTTTGCCATTTTGAGTAGTCCCCTTATAGAAAAATAGAGATTCAGGAAATTAAAAAACAAAAATCATGATTACTTAGTAGATAATTTTTATTTTGGTGCCAGGAATATCTATTTGAGCCTAGTTTTTATTTTTTTAACTTGTTTTTAAATTAAAAGAACAGAGAGAAGCCAGACTAACTAACACTTGACAAATATCCAAATCAAAAAGGCCTCTGTCCAGGGAGCGTTTCCAAAGAACAAGCAGGGAGATGTTTTGTTTACTTCACTTGGCAGGTACACTCCCTTCCCCAGGGTGCAATAATCAGGGCTGATCAACAGCAAAGGGAGCTTGAAATCAGTTGTTTAGTATCATTGATCTAGAAACTACTTGTGATATTTCCCTTATAAGATTCTCTTTTTTACTTACTGTGTGTGTATTAATTTATTTAATCCCTGTTCATTTAGTAAATGTATAATAAAATCAAAGTTGGATTTAGATAGTAAACTTTTAAAATTAATAAAACTAAGAATTATATAATTGGTCCAAGACAGGAATAAAGCATAAATTCTATTCTATTTTATTTGTGCTTTATCCTATTTGGTATTGGTCATAATTTCTGCAGTGTCACTCTATATATCCCGTTAAATTATATCCAAATATTTAAGCTGTTTTTGCTGTTTCATTTTTTAACCCAGGTATCTGACTGTAAACAATTTTCTATTTGAATGCATTATATTTTCAATTCTTTTTAAAAATATAAGTTGTCTGATGCTTTGAGGAGCAGTCAATGGCCTGCCTGCCTAGAATTTGCTATTCAAAGACACTTGTGAGTGTGAAAGTGGGCACTATTAATAATTGTCCCTGGACAACAGGCTTAATTGGAGTGGAACTGTCCTCTGCCAACTGGGGATATATCCTCAAGTATATCTCTTACTGCTTACCCTGGTGCCTAAAATTTCTATCATTGCAGTACTGTTTCAAATTAAAAGATCATGACTCCAAGAATCCTCTTTCTGAATATAGCTATATTACATGGGAATATTAATACATTAACCTATCATTAGCCATTAACAATTTAGCGAAAATAACTGATCTGGCCTGGAAATGGCTCTACACCAGATAAGTTGGCAAACTTTTAAAAATAAAGATCTATCTACTAAATATTTTAGGCTTTGTGGCCTTTATGGTCTCAATTGCAACTGTTCACTCTACTGTTATAGTAGAAAGCAGACACAGACATTACTTAAATTAATGAGTATGGCTTCATTACAATGAAACTTTATTAATAAAAACAGGTGGTAGGCCAGATTTGGCCTGTGGGCCATCCTTTGCCCACTCCTGCTTTTGAGGACTGAGAGGCTGGCAGATGAGTTTACATCTCCAGAATTATGTTACTTCTCAACTGTTCATCTTGCTGCCCTCATCATGGACTAATGCCATGTGTATATTGCCAATAATCTGATGACTCAAGGTCAGTTTGGCTATGAACCTAACTTCAGAGGTCAACTCACCTTGCACTTTAAATTTCTCTTCTTTAAAATATTGCAGTATTTGTCGTTCCCCTGAGAAACAGAACCAATAGGAGACATAGATAGATAGATAGATAGATAGATAGATAGATAGATAGATAGATAGATAGGTGATAGATAGATTGAGATAAAGAGATTTATTCTAGGAATTGGCTCACATAATTATGAAAGCTAAGAAGTCCCACAGTCTACTGTCTGCAAGCTGGAGAACCAGGAAAGCTAGTGATGTAATTCAGTCTGAGTTCAAAGACCAGACAATCAGGAGTCCCAATGTCTGATGGCAGGGGAAAATAGATGTCCTAGCTCAAACAAAGAGCACATTTGCCCTTCCTCTTCCTTTCTATCTGAGCCCTCAGTGGGTTGGATGATGCCCACCCACATTGCTCAGGGCCGTCTTGTTTACTCAATTTATTGATTTGAATGCTAATATCTTCCAGGAACACTTCGCAGATCACCCAGAAATAATGTTTTGCCAGCTATCTTGGGCACCCCTTAACCCAGTCTAGTTGACATATACCAATTAACCATCACAAATGTTAAGTCTTAAAAGGTTAGAGACCTTATTTATTATTTCTTTGGTATCTTCCTATGCTATCCAGTATTTTATACACACTGGATAATCAATATTTAACCAGAGATCAGTAAACATTAGTATTTTCATTTTTCTTCTATAGACACTAATGAAGATGAGTATTTTCAGTTTTCTTCTAAAGACACAAGAACCTAAGAATTCATGTAAGTGTAAAGTTAGGGAACATAGTCTACAATACTTCCCTCACTCCTAACACCAGTTATGAGTTTTGGAGTTCCCAAGACCATGCTCAGTTTCAATAATTTGCTAGAAGGGCTCAAAGAACTCAGTGAAAGCTGTTACACTCACAGTTACAGTTTACTACAGGAAATCATACAGATTAACATTAGCATGGGGCAGAGTCTAGGAAAATTCCACATGTGGACTCTGCTCATGGAGTCATGGATAGTGTGAATGTCTCCTGGCTATCATGTGTGACAAGATGCGTGAAATTTTGCCAACAGGGCCTGAGCCTTAATGTCTAGAGTCTTTATTGGGTCTTGATCACAAAAATGGGGTTGGCTGCCCATGCGACTGACCTCTCACTCCATTCCTCCAGTGGTCAACTGATACCATGTGACCCAAAGCTCCCACCCAAATCATATTGTTGGTGTGGCTTGAAGCCCCTATTCTAAATCACATTGTTAATCTTTGCACATTAATCAGGCAGGACATTCCAGGGGTTTAGAGATTACCTCTCAGGAGCCAAAGACAAAGGCCAGACCTCTCTTTAGGGAGGGTTCAATTCTTTTCTACACGCAAGGTCAATTGTGGTTCATGAATACAGTGTCTGACTTTGATCATGGCACCATAAGCCAGTTTATTGGGGGACACAGCTAATGCATTCTATGGAATGCTGAAGTTGGATGATACATAGTCCTTGACTTTCCCCTTACACATTAAAAATGAATGTAGAAAACAAGACAAATACAAGTTTTGTCCCTGTTTTTCTTCTCAGCCTGTAATTTATGTTGGAGTAAAATGTTCTAACATTTTAGAAAAAAAGTGTTTTTTCCTTTTAGTAGTTTTTCCAACTTCTTTTATGTTTCAAGAGTTAAAACATTCTGTCATTTCATTAAGAGACATTTATATATCTTATCCATTCTCTGTAGATCTATAGGTTCTATGGCTTTAAAACGCCATTATTTCCTATTCCATTTCTTATATCCCTCAGTTGCTATTGCTCAGACGGAAAAATATTTTTAAAAGATCTTTATTTTCTTTCATTCTCTAGACATTTCTCACATCTGTTTTCTTAAGATTTGAAACCAGAAGTGCACTTATTTTTTCTAGGGAGCGCTAGTTTTGAGAGGCCAGGGCAAATTAAGCTTCATACTATAAAGCAAGCTCCATAACTGTAGAGATTTTATTTTCTTTTACTTTCACATTTGTAACTCCAGCGTATACTACACTGCTTGACACATACAGACAGTACCTATTTGTTGTATTGAAAGATAATTTTCAAAAAGTTAAAAATTTAACTCTTGCAGAAATCTAAAGCAAGCGTGTATCAAAGATTTGTTTAACTCATTAAAAAGAGAAACAGCAGGGTGGCAAAGTTGGTTCTAAAACAGGCACTGAAAGAATGCCAGCATAAGATTGCTAGATGAGCTTTTTAAAATGGTTACTACCAGTCAGGATAATACAATTGTAACCATTGAGCTTTTCTTTTCTCCTGCACAGAAATCATTTGCATCTTTACTTGGATAAAATTTATTTGCATTGCTGTCAGATTTGCAGAAATTAACATCTACTCTTACCAAGTTGTAAATTATTCTAATCAATAGTAAGAAGTAGGCCAAATGAAGCATTCTTAGTAATATTGGAGGATTTAATCTCATCTGTCAGATCAGGAATTAAAAAATATGTCCTGCTCAATTTTCAAATGCAGAAACAATTAACAGTTTATTGATAATTTGATTAATCTTATACCAAGCCAAGTGTTTTACTTCAAGTTACTTTTTAATCTGTGTTTACTCAAATTTGGGCATATAGGAGGTACTCAATAAATATTTGTAGAATTAATAAATAAAAGTACAGTTTAAGTATTCTGGTTTTGAAGGAGTCATGTTCAAATAATTTGCTGCTACAATAACACTTGCTCTTGCTTATTAAAGCAGTGAGAAGTGGGATCACTGGAGTTATGGACTCAGAACAACATGGCTTCCAGCAAACCACTTAACCCCCTAAGCCTTAATTTGCTATCAATAAAATGAGGGTAATATCTACCTTCTGGGATGTTGTAAGCATTGATACATACATAAAGGATTGTTTATAATGTGTGCAAAATCCCTCATTTGCAGGAAAATGGTCTCTCTATGTGGTTTGGCTCCCTTTCAGCATAGTGGCCTCAGGGCAGTTGCACTTCTTGCATGGTGACTGAGGACTCCAGGCACACGTATTTCATCAGGCAAGGCAGAAGCTGTGTTGCATTTTACAACAACCTTGGAAGGCATGTAGCACCTCTTCCATATGCTCTATTTGGTGAAGCTTTCAGAAGCCCACCGGATTTAACGAGAGGGGACATAGATCCTACCACTTGGTAGGAAAGTGGCAGGGTCACATGGAAGAGAAGAATATGGGGTAGGAGATATTGTTGTGACCATCTTTGGAAAATAAAATTTACTGCAATGAGTGATTCTGCAGTGGCTTAATTCATATTACAATATGAAATGAAATATGTTCTATGGTTGCCAAGGGTATTTCCTTGCAGTCGAGCTATTGTCATTGCCCTACATTCATCTAGTCACACACAATTTTCTTTGTGATGAGCCTTTCTTTTCTTTTCTATTTTTTCCCTAATGTTGCATTTGCCTAGCTTGAGTTCATTACCTCACTGATAAAGCTGTTTTAATGTTTAATCTATTCCTAGTTTCCAAATCATTTTCTCAGGTGCCCATCAATTCCTTGTAAGTGGTTAATTTAAAAGGCCTTTGAAGCATGACATATGGCTAAGGCAAATCTAAATGTCAACCTTGGAAACATTCTATGACATTCAGATGGACTCCTTTCTCTACAGGGGCTTGTTTTTCTATCATGTGGTATATTTTGCCAAAAGAGGATATTGGGGCTCAGAAAAAGATACTTCAAAGCATGGTGCCTTGGCATACTGAGCACATTGATCTAAAGGAAATTAAAAGGCCTTAAACTTGAGTCCCCTCAGAACCAAGAACTTTCTAACCTTTCTTGTTCCTCCTCACAAGTACAAGGTGGAACTCTCTTCCATCCCCTCCCTGAAATTTTATTAACCAGAGAATACTATTCTCATATCACAGGAAGGAAGACTGAGGAATGTCCCCATGCCCAGACAGACTTTCCATCTGTTCTTCTGAGGGCACTCTGAGAGATTACCTGGGAGACTTTATCTGCATAATAAGATAACCTTTGGCCAGATGTGGTGGCTCATGCCTATAATCCCAGCACTTTGGGGGGCCGAGGCTGGTGGATCATCTGAGGTCAGGAGTTCAAGACTAGCCTGGCCAACATGGTGAAACTCTCTACTGAAAATGCAAAAATTAGCTGGGCGTGATGGCACACCCCTGTAATCTCAGCTACCTGGGAGGCTGAGGTGGGAGAATTACTTGAACCCAGGAGGCGGAGGCTGCAGTGAGCTGAGATCAGGCCACTGCACTCCAGCCTGTGTGACAGAGTGAGAACCTGTCCAAAAAAAAGAGATAACTTTTGTTCACAGTGAAGATCCACCCCTTACCTTCTTGAAACCTCCTCCAGAGCTCAGAGAAACTTTGTCCCTGGTCATTGTCTGTTCTTTGGGCTCATTTTATTCCTCTGAAAATTTTTTCTATCCCTCAGAATTGCCTACATCCCCCATCCGTCTCCCCTACAAAGAGGATGCTATTTAAGCTTCAGCCATCTGGCCCTCCTTTGAGTCTCATATTTTATATGGCTTCTGTGCTTCTGCACATTAGTACATTTGTATGCTTGTTCCCCTGTTAATCTGTCTATTGTCAGTTTATTTCAGCAAACCTTCAGAGGGTAGAAGGAAAAGTTTCTGTCCACCCCTACAAGGGCCAGAAATAGTGCCTTTCTTACTCAACATTTGTAGTGTTGAAAGAGCTAGCACTCTAGCATCAGAGATTTCCTTTCATGCCAGTTGCCTTATTTAATTGTGTGAAACTGAGTACATCTCTTAAAAATTAGGAGTTAGTTTCCTCATCTATAGACTGAGTATAAAATTCTTTACTTTAGATTTATAATAAACAAATACTCAAAGAAGCTTCTGCTGTAGGGCCTGGTTTACAGTATAAACTCAGTATTAGCTAATAATAAGAAAAACTACACTGACATTTTCTGTTCCCATAAATTCCCCCTCAACATAAGTCTTGGTCAACTCTCGCACTGGTATGCTGATTTCACTGGAGAGATGAGAAAGGCAGTGTCCACACAAGAATGATTGTTGAAGAAGGCGGCTTCCTCTTCTTCCTTTAGGTAGCGGCACCACAAAGTTCACCTGAGAACAGTGATGAGCCAAGCTTATTAATGAGCTAATTCCAGGAGCCTGGAGTTGGCAGAGGGCATCTTCTTTGAGGGGTGTTCTGTCCCTACCTGGGTCTCTATTGCTGTTGATTGGGTTATTAAAAGAACAGTTTTCTTTTTAAGTATTCAGATGAGATTTTCCTTTACCTGACCTCCATAGCTCATGGGACACATAATTGTAAAAATATGTACATGTTTAGTGAAATGTATTAAAACTTCGACAATGTATGCTTTGTAAGAAATAGGATACAAAATGTAGGATGGGATTCTCCTCTTCTACTGTCTCTTGGGATTTCTCCACTTAAAATCTCTCTTTAATCTCCAACTATTATAATCATTATAAAGATGAAAAATGTTTATTACATTATTTTAAACTGCTATAAAGCTTTAATTGACCTGGATTTATTATCTTTCTATGTGACAGGTGGTGAAATTTACCAAATCCTTTGAATTGCTGTCCCCGAAGTGCAGTGCTGATGCTGAGAACAGGTAGGGCTTATGCGGTTCATGTGTCTTTTGATGTTCTTTGGTCCTTGGTGTTAGCAGCGTTGCATAATTCTTAAAAGATAGTAGTAGTTCTTTATATTAGCAAGTACAACCAAATAACATGACTCTTCTGTGTTTCAGGCCTTAAATTAAAACTATAGCTTAAAAATAAATACATATACATCTAGCTTGCAATCCATTTTTAGGGCCAAATTTTAGTACTTGTAATAGGATTAAAATGTTGCCTTTAGCTTTTAGTCCTCTTTTCCCTGAACCTTATAAAATTTTGTTGTTGTTGTTTTGTTTTGTTTTGTTTTTAATTAATTTATTATTATTATACTTTAAGTTGTAGGGTACATGTGCATAACGTGCAGGTTTGTTACATATGTATACTTGTGCCATGTTGGTGTGCTGCACCCATCAACTCGTCATTTACATCAGGTATAACTCCCAATGCAATCCCTCCCCCCTCCCCCCTCCCCATGATAGGCCCCTGTGTGTGATGTTCCCCTTCCTGAGTCCAAGTGATCTCATTGTTCAGTTCCCACCTATGACTGAGAACATGCGGTGTTTGGTTTTGTGTTCTTGTGATAGTTTGCTAAGAATGATGGTTTCCAGCTGCATCCATGTCCCTACAAAGGACACAAACTCATCCTTTTTGATGGCTGCATAGTATTCCATGGTGTATATGTGCCACATTTTCTTAATCCAGTCTGTCACTGATAGACATTTGGGTTGATTCCAAGTCTTTGCTATTGTGAATAGTGCCGCAATAAACATACGTGTGCATGTGTCTTTATAGCAGCATAATTTATAATCCTTTGGGTATATACCCAGTAATGGGATGGCTGGGTCATATGGTACATCTAGTTCTAGATCCTTGAGGAATCGCCATACTGTTTTCCATAATGGTTGAACTAGTTTACAATCCCACCAACAGTGTAAAAGTGTTCCTATTTCTCCACATCCTCTCCAGCACCTGTTGTTTCCTGACTTTTTAATGATTGCCATTCTAACTGGTGTGAGATGGTATCTCATTGTGGTTTTGATTTGCATTTCTCTGATGGCCAGTGATGATGAGCATTTTTTCATGTGTCTGTTGGCTGTATGAATGTCTTCTTTTGAGAAATGTCTGTTCATATCCTTTGCCCACTTTTTGATGGGGTTGTTTGTTTTTTTCTTGTAAATTTGAGTTCTTTGTAGGTTCTGGATATTAGCCCTTTGTCAGATGAGTAGATTGCCAAAATTTTCTCCCATTCTGTAGGTTGCCTGTTCACTCTGATGGTAGTTTCTTTTGCTGTGCAGAAGCTCTATAGTTTAATTAGATCCCATTTGTCAATTTTGGCTTTTGCTGCCATTGCTTTTGGTGTTTTAGACATGAAGTCTTTGCCCATGCCTATGTCCTGAATGGTACTACCTAGGTTTTCCTCTAGGATTTTTATGGTATTAGGTCTAACATTTAAGTCTCTAATCCATCTTGAATTAATTTTCGTATAAGGAGTAAGGAAAGGATCCAGTTTCAGCTTTCTACTTATGGCTAGCCAATTATCCCAGCACCATTTATTAAATAGGGAATCCTTTCCCCATTTCTTGTTTCTCTCAGGTTTGTCAAAGATCAGATGGCTGTAGATGTGTGGTATTATTTCTGAGGACTCTGTTCTGTTCCATTGGTCTATATCTCTGTTTTGGTACCAGTACCATGCTGTTTTGGTTACTGTAGCCTTGTAGTATAGTTTGAAGTCAGGTAGCGTGATGCCTCTAGCTTTGTTCTTTTGACTTAGGATTGTCTTGGAGATGCGGGCTCTTTTTTGGTTCCATATGAACTTTAAAGCAGTTTTTTCCAATTCGGTGAAGAAACTCATTGGTAGCTTGATGGGGATGGCATTGAATCTATAAATTACCTTGGGCAGTATGGCCATTTTCATGATATTGATTCTTCCTATCCATGAGCATGGTATGTTCTTCCATTTGTTTGTGTCCTCTTTTATTTCACTGAGCAGTGGTTTGTAGTTCTCCTTGAAGAGGTCCTTTACATCCCTTGTAAGTTGAATTCCTAGGTATTTTATTCTCTTTGAAGCAATTGTGAATGGAAGTTCATTCCTGATTTGGCTCTCTGTTTGTCTGTTACTGGTGTATAAGAATGCTTGTGATTTTTGCACATTAATTTTGTATCCTGAGACTTTGCTGAAGTTTCTTATCAGCTTAAGGAGATTTTGGGCTGAGACAATGGGGTTTTCTAAATATACAATCATGTCATCTGCAAACAGGGACAGTTTGACTTCTTCTTTTCCTAACTGAATACCTTTTATTTCTTTCTCTTGCCTAATTGCCCTAGCCAGAACTTCCAACACTATGTTGAATAGGAGTGGTGAGAGAGGGCATCCGTGTCTTATGCCAGTTTTCAAAGGGAATGTTTCCAGTTTTTGCCCATTCAGTATGATATTGGCTGTGGGTTTGTCATAAATAGCTCTTATTATTTTGAAGTACGTTCCATCAATACCAAATTTATTGAGAGTTTTTAGCATGAAGGGCTGTTGAATTTTGTCAAAGGCCTTTTCTGCATCTATTGAGATAATCATGTGGTTCTTGTCTTTGGTTCTGTTTATATGCTGGATTATGTTTATTGATTTGCGAATGTTGAACCAGCTTTGCATCCCAGGGATGAAGCCCACTTGATCATGGTGGATAAGCTTTTTGATATGCTGCTGAATCCGGTTTGCCAGTATTTTATTGAGGATTTTTGCATCGATGTTCATCAGGGATATTGGTCTAAAATTCTCTTTTTTTGTTGTGTCTCTGCCAGGCTTTGGTATCAGGATGATGTTGGCCTCATAAAATGAGTTAGGGAGGATTCCCTCTTTTTCTATTGATTGGAATAGTTTCAGAAGGAATGGTACCAACTCCTCCTTGTACCTCTGGTAGAATTCAGCCGTGAATCCATCTGGTCCTGGACTTTTTTTGGTTGGTAGGCTATTAATTATTGCCTCAATTTCAGGGCCTGCTATTGGTCTATTCCGGGATTCAACTTCTTCCTGGTTTATTCTTGGAAGAATGTAACTGTCCAGGAAATTATCCATTTCTTCTAGATTTTCCAGTTTATTTGCGTAGAGGTGTTTATAGTATTCTCTGATGGTAGTTTGTATTTCTGTGGGGTCGGTGGTGATATCCCCTTTATCATTTTTAATTGCGTCTATTTGATTCTTCTCTCTTTTCTTCTTTATTAGTCTTGCTAGTGGTCTGTCAATTTTGTTGATCTTTTCAAAAAACCAACTCCTGGATTCATTGATTTTTTTGGAGAGTTTTTTGTGTCTCTATCTCCTTCAGTTCTGCTCTGATCTTAGTTATTTCTTGCCTTCTGCTAGCTTTCGAATGTGTTTGCTCTTGCTTCTCTAGTTCTTTTAATTGCGATGTTAGAGTGTCAATTTTAGATCTTTCCTGCTTTCTCTTGTGGGCATTTAGTGCTATAAATTTCCCTCTACACACTGCTTTAAATGTGTCCCAGAGATTCTGGTATGTTGTATCTTTGTTCTCATTGGTTTCAAAGAACATCTTTATTTCTGCCTTCATTTCATTATGTACCCAGTAGTCATTCAGGAGGAGGTTGTTCAGTTTCCATGTAGTTGAGCGGTTTTGATTGAGTTTCTTAGTCCTGAGTTCTAGTTTGATTGCACTGTGGTCTGAGAGACAGTTTGTTATAATTTCTGTTCTTGTACATTTGCTGAGGAGTGCTTTACTTCCAATTACGTGGTCGATTTTGGAGTAAGTACGATGTGGTGCTGAGAAGAATGTATATTCTGTTGATTTGGGGTGGAGAGTTCTATAGATGTCTATTAGGTCTGCTTGCTGCAGAGATGAGTTCAATTCCTGGATATCCTTGTTAACTTTCTGTCTCGTTGATCTGTCTAATGTTGACAGTTGAGTGTTGAAGTCTCCCATTATTATTGTATGGGAGTCTAAGTCTCTTTGTAAGTCTCTAAGGACTTGCTTTATGAATCTGGGTGCTCCTGGATTGGGTGCATATATATTTAGGATAGTTAGCTCTTCCTGTTGAATTGATCCCTTTACCATTATGTAATGGCCTTCTTTGTCTCTTTTGATCTTTGATGGTTTAAAGTCTGTTTTTCAGAGACTAGTATTGCAACCCCCGCTTTTTTTTGTTCTCCATTTGCTTGGTAAATCTTTCTCCATCCCTTTATTTTGAGCCTATGTATGTCTCTGCGTGTGAGATGGGTCTCCTGAATACAGCAGACTGATGGGTCTTGACTCTTTATCCAGTTTGCCAGTCTGTGTCTTTTAATTGGAGCATTTAGTCCATTTACATTTAAGGTTAAGATTGTTATGTGTGGACTTGATCCTGCCATTATGATATTAACTGGTTATTTTGCTCGTTAGTTGATGCAGTTTCTTCCTAGCCTCGATGGTCTTTACATTTTGGCATGTTTTTGCAATGGCTGGTACCGGTTGTTCCTTTCCATGTTTAGTGCTTCCTTCAGGGTCTCTTGTAAGGCAGGCCTAGTGGTGACAAAATCTCTAAGCATTTGCTTATCTGTAAAGGATTTTATTTCTCCTTCACTTATGAAACTTAGCTTGGCTGGATATGAAATTCTGGGTTTAAAATTCTTTTCTTTAAGAATGTTGAATATTGGCCCCCACTCTCTTCTGGCTTGGAGAGTTTCTGCCGAGAGATCTGCTGTTAGTCTGATGGGCTTCCCTTTGTGGGTAACCCGACCTTTCTCTCTGGCTGCCCTTAAGATTTTTTTCCTTCATTTCAACTTTGGTGAATCTGGCAATTATGTGTCTTGGAGTTGCTCTTCTCAAGGAGTATCTTTGTGGCGTTCTCTGTATTTCCTGGATTTGAATGTTGGCCTGCCCTACTAGGTTGGGGAAGTTCTCCTGGATGATATCCTGAAGAGTGTTTTCCAACTTGGTCCCATTTTCCCCCTCACTTTCAGGCACCCCAATCAGACGTAGATTTGGTCTTTTTACATAATCCCATACTTCTTGCAGGCTTTGTTCATTTCTTTTTCTTCTTTTTTCTTTTGGTTTCTCTTTTCGCTTCATTTCATTCATTTGATCCTCAATCGCAGATACTCTTTCTTCCAGTTGATCGAGTCGGTTACTGAAACTTGTGCATTTGTCACGTATTTCTCGTGTCATGGTTTTCATCTCTTTCATTTCGTTTATGACCTTCTCTGCATTAATTACTCTAGCCATCAATTCTTCCACTTTTTTTTCAAGATTTTTAGTTTCTTTGTGCTGGGTACGTAATTCCTCCTTTAGCTCTGAGAAATTTGATGGACTGAAGCCTTCTTCTCTCATCTCGTCAAAGTCATTCTCCGTCCAGCTTTGATCCGTTGCTGGCGATGAGCTGCGCTCCTTTGCCGGGGGAGATGCGCTCTTATTTTTTGAATTTCCGACTTTTCTGCCCTGCTTTTTCTCCATCTTTGTGGTTTTATCTGCCTCTGGTCTTTGATGATGGTGATGTACTGATGGGGTTTTGGTGTAGGTGTCCTTCCTGTTTGATAGTTTTCCTTCTAACAGTCAGGACCCTCAGCTGTAGGTCTGTTGGAGATTGCTTGAGGTCCACTCCAGACCCTGTTTGCCTGGGTATCAGCAGCAGAGGCTGCAGAAGATAGAATATTTCTGAACAGCGAGTGTACCTGTCTGATTCTTGCTTTGGAAGCTTCCTCTCAGGGGTGTACTCCACCCTGTGAGGTGTGGGGTGTCAGACTGCCCGTAGTGGGGGATGTCTCCCAGTTAGGCTACTCAGGGGTCAGGGACCCACTTGAGCAGGGAGTCTGTCCCTTCTCAGATCTCAACCTCCGTGTTGGGAGATCCACTGCTCTCTTCAAAGCTGTCAGACAGAGTCGTTTGCATCTGCAGAGGTTTCGGCTGCGTTTGTTATTGCCCTGTCCCCAGAGGTGGAGTCTACAGAGACAGGCAGGTTTCCTTGAGCTGCTGTGAGCTCCACCCAGTTCGAGCTTCCCAGCAGCTTTGTTTACCTACTTAAGTCTCAGCAATGGTGGGCGGCCCTCCCCCAGCCTCGCTGCTGCCTTGCCGGTAGATCACAGACTGCTGTGCTAGCAATGAGGGAGGCTCCGTGGGTGTGGGACCCTCCCGGCCAGGTGTGGGATATGATCTCCTGGTGTGCCTGTTTGCTTAAAGCGCAGTATTGGGGTGGGAGTTACCCGATTTTCCAGGTGTTGTGTGTCTCAGTTCCCCTGGCTAGGAAAAGGGATTCCCTTCCCCCTTGCGCTTCCCAGGTGAGGCAATGCCTTGCCCTGCTTCAGCTCTCGCTGGTCGGGCTGCAGCAGCTGACCAGCACCGATCATCCGGCACTCCCCAGTGAGATGAACCCAGTACCTCAGTTGAAAATGCAGAAATCACCGGTCTTCTGTGTTGCTCGCCCTGGGAGTTGGAGACTGGAGCTGTTCCTGTTCGGCCATCTTGCTCCGCCCCCCCTCTGTTTTGTTTTTTAAGATGGAGTCTCACTCTGTTGCCCAGGCTAGAGTGCGGCAGCACAGTTTTGGCTCACTGCAGCCTCTGCCTCCCAGGTTCAAGCAATTCTCCTGCCTCAGCCTCCTGAGTAGCTGGGATTACCGGGGTGTGCCACCACGGCTGGCTAATTTTTATACTTTTAGTAGAGACAGGGTTTCACTATGTTGGCCAGGCTGGTCTCGAACTCCTGACCTCAGGTGATCCGCCCGTCTTGACCTTCCAAAGTGCTGGCATTATAGGTGTGAGCCACTGTGCCCGGCCACCTTGTAATGTTTTGAAATAAATCTTAAGATATTCTGCTGACTCCTGAACTTTGAATCCAAGTTATTTAGGTAAGTTAACATGGAATAGTACTAGAGCAAACCTGTTTTTGTTAACCCAACAGTTTCAGTTTGTTTCTTTTCACATCACATATTTGACTAAATCTTCTAATAAATCAAGTAAAATTTTAGATATATCTTAGCTGTACAGACAGCCGAATTTTCTGCTTTATTTTGGCTCTCTGTTTCTCTTCCTCCCTCTTGTTTGTCCATACTTGGCCAATAACATCCCCTTGGAAAAAAGACTGAGAGTTTCCAGGGATTCACTTCTTGTTCTCATTGGCATCTTTGAGGCTATAACAGGGTGGAAATGATGATTGCAAGCAATCAGTGAATTTCTCTTAGCTTTTTGCTGCCTTGAATAATAGCTGTGTTGCTACAAAAATTCTCTGTGGTCGCCTCTAGAGGAAGGGTTAAAAAATAGTGAAATTAACCAAAATGCAGACATGGAGAAAGAATCATAAAGCACTCAGGACAGTATGATGATGATGACGATGATGATGTTGATACTAAAATATGAGCAACCTGAATTCTTTGGCTGCTATGTGTTCCATGTAGCATGCTAAATGATTTATAAGCATTTAATCCACCAAACAATCTTTTGAAGTAGGCATTCTCCCCATATTATAAAAGAGAAAACCAAGGTTCATCAAGTTTAAGTAATTTGTTTGAGGCCGTGCAGCCAGTAAGTGGTAGCCACCAAGGACAAGATCACCTAGATAAGACTCTCCCAACTTCTGAACTTTGATTCCATTGCTACACGTCATTTAAAATCTGGTTGTTGATCTCATCTAGTGAATACATGTCGGATTAATGTTTCCTAAATCTAATGGGTCAGTCAGAATTAGGCTTAGAAAATTTAGTAGAAACTAAAATCTCAGGACACACACTGAGAGATTCTGATTCACTACTTTGGAAGTGAAGTCCTAAAGGTCTATAAGTTCTAAAGGCCCTCTGGGTAATACCTATTTCAAGATGTAATACTCAAGAGTAATTTGATTTTTATATCTATTATTGCTTTAAATTCAGGAAATAGAAACTGGTAAATAAAAATAAAAAGTAAATTACTTTTTATCAAGGGCACGAAGTTTAAAAAAGGCCTTTGCTACATACTATATAACTCCATTTACAGGACATTCTTAAAACTTCAAAATTATAGGAAGAGAAGGCAAATCAGTAATTGCCAAGGGCAGGAGATGAAGAGAGGGGTTGACTTCAAAGGGGTAGAGGGTTGAGATGGAAACACTCTGTGTCTTGCTTGCAGTGGTGATTATACAACTGTATCTGTCAAAACTTGCAGAAATCTACCCCAAAAAGGGTGAATTTTACTGTCTGTAAATAATACTTTAAAATGGAAATTTAACTGGGAAAAAGAGTTCTTTGGTAAGATGTTTTATATTCATAAAAATGTATTTATGTTCACATCTATATTTAATGCCAGCTAATCTATATCCAGCAAAGATATTTAAGCATAGAAAGTTACTAGTGGTATACTCAGCAATTTTCCTAAATAGAATGTTGTAAAACAACGTGGAATACAATAGAAAAGTATCTATTCATGCTGATATCTTTAGCTATCTCTCATATATGAGGGGGAACGTTTTATGGAGTTATTAAAACACAAACTTTGAAGTCCTAATGCTTCACTATTGTTATTTTTTTATACTGCTGAACACGTTCTCATGGTCACTTCAGAGTTAAGTACTTCTGTTTTTTTTTATTATTATTTTTAATGCTAGGAGAGCTTCCATGTCAAAATGAAATGACCCAAGACCTAGACTGCCCTTGGCAAACTTTCTGATAATACAAGAAAGAAAGCAAGAAAGGTCAGGTTTTCTTTAAAGAGAAATTTGAAAAGTGCCTTTGAACTTTGACATTATGAGATAGTCCTATTCATCATTCTATTTATGGCTTTTAAATTAATGTGGAATGTTCATTTATCTCAGAAGACCTTTCCATCATTGTCCAGTAATTTTCCTTGTGTAGATCTGAGTTCCTTCAGTCATTTATTGGAAGTTAAAGGATCCAAGACAAGTGACTTCAGAATTTACTTCACCAGTGACATGGAAGGGACATTGAAATGGGCTATGAGTCTACAAATCACAGCCTGATCTTTCCTTTAACCTTTCATCATTTAACATCTTCACTATAGATGATGTCTATTAGATACTTCAGTCCTCTGAACATCAGTGAGAGTTATAATAGTGTAGTTTTTAGAAGACAATTTCTATGGCTCCTTGTAACAATGTTTCAGGGTACTATTTCAATTCTGATGAACTCTGGCTTGAGGCTTGCTGATTTGTATAGATAGTCCTTGAAGCCATTTTTTAATAAAAACCAGTTGTGCTGACTCATCACTTCTGCTTAGTATCTTTCACAGCTTTGTCATAACTAGCCTCCTCCTGTTGGTTTCCATGCGATAAGTACCAACCAATTCAAGAGCTGGAAATGATTTGATCTATCTCCCTCCGTGAGATGTGCTCCTCTTCCAGGGTATCACTGGCAACATCTCTAGTGACAAGATTCTCACTATGTCATGATAGACTTCTTGCATTTATAAGCGGTTCTAGTAGTTAGAAAGGCATTTTATGTTGAATTATGTTCCTGTAACTTCTATCTGTTTATTCTAAATTTGTTCCTTGAAGACAGTTATTCCTTCCTTCAACAGTCATATATTGAGTACCTACTCTGTGCTGAATCTTCTGCTAGGTGATAGGGCTACAGAAATTTTTTTTAAATTAGCAGTCTCTGTCCTCAAGGATCTCAAGGGCAATGAACAGTGGTGGGAGTGGGTTAAGAATATAATACAGATTGCATTGGGAGTTATACCTGATGTAAATGACGAGTTGATGGGTGCTGACGAGTTGATGGGTGCAGCACACCAACATGGCAGAAGTATACATATGTAACAAACCTGCACGTTATGCACATGTACCCTAGAACTTAAAGTATAATAATAATAAATAAATTTAAAAAAAGAATATAATACAAAAATAACCAGATTTTACCAGGCCTCCAGACTATGGCTTGAAATAAATAGAGTCACATTAATAGTTATAATTTATATATTTGGCTGCTTAAACATTTCTCCTGTGTAGTGTAGCATAAGGACCCTAGTCCCTTGTAAAAGCCATCCTTGAAGTATTCCTGGAGTTTCTAAGATTTCTTTTTTTAAAGACAGGTTCTCACTCTGTTGCCCAGGCAAGAGTGCAGTGGTGCAATCATAGTTCACTGTAATCCTTGCACTCCTGGGCTTAAGCGATCCTCCCATCTCAACCTCCCAATTAGCTAGGACTACAAGTGCCTGCCCCCACACCTGGCTAATTTTTAAATTATTTTGTAGAGACAGGGGTCTCACTGTGTTGCCCAAGCTGGTCTCAAATTCCTGACCTCAAGGGATCCTCCTGCTTTGGCCTCCCAAAAGTGCCCAGCCTAAGATTTAAAAAACAAAACAAAACAAAACAAAAACAAAAAAAAACCTAATTTATTACTGACTCATCATTTCTTCTAAGTGACCACCCATAAATCCTCTCCCTCTGGCCATGACACAGTAGCGTCCTATGATGTGGGCTTCCTTGCCAACTCCAGAATTCCCATGGGCATAACTGCACTCCTCACCAGTGCCGTGCCACAGCTCCCTGGACACCCCAGTGTCTTAGATGCACCGGTGACCTTCACGAACCTGGGGAAGGCTGGGTAATTTGTGCAGAAATGGGAAGAAGGCTCACTTTCTCCCCCAGGTGTCATAATCTGTTGCCTAGCCCCTAAACAGCCCCGAGTGTACCCCATTTTTACAGACCTTTTAATTCCTAAAGCTTTTGTTAGATGTTAACCCACAGACGTCCAAGTGCATGTAGGGAGAGAGATGCACAAAAATAAATAAATAAATAAAGTGGAGGACAGAGTGTTGAGTAGCCTGAATGTTAAACCTTTTATGAAGACATTTTTCCTTTTTTAAACACCGTATTTTCTCTGAGTTCCCTGATCATGAGTATTGATGGTTCCTGTCCTTTAGTGAAATAGTACACTCAAGGCAGGATGGGATAATCTGGTATATTTTAGAACAATAAGGAATTAGAACTAAAAGAGATTCTATTTCCAGAATGAATACTTTTTCACTGTCTGGGAAGATACAGGTATTTGCTTCATGAGCATATGGGAAGAAAAGGATCCAGCTCTTAGCTCAGTTAATAACAACAGAAACAACATGACACCATTTTTGAGTTTTACTATGTGCTAAGTACTGTACATGAATTATCCCGCTTTTTCCTATATTACAGATAAGAGTTAAGAAATATGTCCAAAGTAACATAGTAAGTTACAGAGGCAATATTTGAAACCCAGTTAGCCTGGCCCTGGCACTAATCCTCTCAGCCATTACATTTATTACTTGCAAGTAGAATACCTGGGAAAATTCAGTAGAATTGCTAAAAGAGCACAATGCCTGGCACATAGTAGTTGCTCAATGATTTGAAGGCACTTTTTCTAACACTGAACATGTTGAAAGTCAGGATGGTATCTTACTACCAATGATGTCTTAGTGGCAGTTGGTAACACAGCTATTGCCTGTACATGTGCAAACTTGGTCAGGGCTTTGTGTTGTCTCTTCAAATGTGCATTGTACGTTGTTGGTACTACATAGATTGGACTTAAATGCTGGTTAATATGTGTGTCCAGTGAGATTACAGTATGGTCTGGCATTGAAATGAAAAGTTATTGTTCTTGCAGAAAAACATAGGAATAAGAAGTGGAGTGTAAATCTGATATTAGTGATGAAAATATTTGTTTTTGGAAAACTGGTCCCATTTCTGTATGTTCTTTCAAAGCAACAATGAAGGAAGAAACTCCCAAGAAGATGAAGTGTTTGCTATATTTTGTTACTGAAATACATCTACATGTGTCACCTAACACATGTCAAATTATGCAACTGAAGGCAGGAGAAATTGCCAAAGCTCTCACAATAAATGAAAGAAATTTCAAAACAAGAAGAGGCTCATATAACTAAACTCGTGCATGATGCAGGACTGTTACTAAGGTGTGGAATATCAATTTGCCAAAAATTTTCAGCTGATTGGAAACTGCTTAACATCCAGTAACATGTAATTCATTTAGGAAAAACTAAGAATTTAGTCAAATAGGAAATGCTGAGAAGACCTCAGTGTCCTTTGACATGCCTGCCAGTGCCAAAAGTGCTAAAACAATTAACGTTGAGAACGCAGATGACAAAATATACAGCATTTCAGTGTGATGTCATGCATGATGTCAGATGGTCGAAACTTCTCACCATATTTCATTTTGAACAATATCTAACTAAGTGTGGGAGGCAGCATGTTGGCCCCCAAGATCCTCACCGTTTGTCATATATTCACATTACATTACAAGCCACAGAGATTACAGAGATAATTAAGATTACTAATCAATTAATGTTAAAATAGGGAGATTATTCTGGATTATCTAAGTGAGTCTAAGGTAATCACGTGAACCCTTAAAACAGAGCCTTCTCCCAGTTGAGGAAACAAAAGGAAGATGAAGAGGCACAACAGAAGGGAAAAATCAGAGACATGTTATGCATGAGCAGGATTCAACACATGTTGCTGGTTTAAATATAGACAGGGCCAAATGTCAAGGAAACCTGGACCTCAGTCATACAGCTGCAAGGAGTTGAATTCTGCCAACAATCTGAATGAGCTCCATTCTTCCCCAGAGCCTTCAGAAAGGAATGCAGCTCTGTCAGTTCCTTGATTTTGGTCTTATAAGATCCTGAGCAGCAAATCCAGCATGTCATGATGAACTTGTGACTTCCAGCCCTCTGAGATAATAAATAGGTGTTGTTTTAAGCTGCTGTATTTATAGTAATTTGTTATGCAGAAATGGAAAATGAATGCAATTTTAGTGTATGAGTTTGAACCCCTTCTCATGTGAAAATGAAATTGAACTCAATGCTGTTATCTTATGTGTGTGCACTCATGCATGCATGCACATACACACACATAGAGATGAATGACAGGTGAGCTGATGAGTGAGTGGTGTACAGCCATGTGGAAAGATGGCCAGAAGTCTTACTTAACCTTCCAAGTTATGTTAGTTGTTGGTGCATTTTTAGACATGTATCTGCACAGTGAAAGAATTTCTAGTGGTAAGACTGGACATTAGCAACCCTTAAAATTGCAGCCAACAAACCAAGGAAAGATCACTTTAGGAAGGAATATGAGTTTGGTTTTATTAAAAAACCCTCCAATGACATCTTCTACTAAGTTCAGTAAGTGACGGCATCAAAACTTACAAGAGAGTGTCAGCAACTTGGAAGAAATTTCTGGAGATGATAGCAGAGCACTTTTAAAGATACATGCTGTATCATTAATATCCTGATGGCTTAGAGGATAAGATCTGTGAACACTGATGACTGAATTCAGAACTGATTTAGAAGAGTGACACTCTTTATTTTCCCTTGTGTATAATCAACTTGTAGAGTTTTACGTTTTCCTTCAAGAATGGTATATGATAGAATTTATATCGAATATGAAATATCTTTTAAAATAAGATTAAAATATTTTAAGTGATAATGCTTTGCCTCATAACATTTTTTTCTTTTAGTGGGCTGACGACAACAACAGTGCATCTTACAATCGATGCTATCATAGATTCAACGACGTAACATGACCCTAGAACCGCTTTGTTTTTCCTGTGGCTTTTCCACCCCTTAGCTCATCTACATCTCCCCCTGAGAGTACATATACCTCAACTTTGAGACGCACCTGAGAGAGTTTAGAGTTTCTTTAAATTTTAAGATTAGACAGCCCTGTGACTTTTCTCAACATTAGTTTTCTGCATTGCATTTTTTAGGTTAGAAGAGTGAAAATGCCTTATTGATTTTTATTTCCTTTTCCTTTACACATCTGTGTGGAATCTAGTTCTGCAAAACAGATTACCCCTTCTAGCAATGGTTTGCGACCATTCCTGACTTCTCTGAAACTCTTCCTTTAGATTTCCTGCCACCATGGCTCAAATCCTATCATTCTTTTAAGGAGAATTGACTTCCATGAGACGTAGCTCTAGTGAGACAAACCACAGGATGAGCTCTATAGTTAGTCCAAGGGTCTCTTAGCAAGACTCCCAGAGACGTCTGGGTTACCATCCTTTGTCTTTGTCCAGCAGCAATGATACATTCAGGAATAAACTTGGAATAGCCTGGAGAGATGAAGTATGATGAGTGAGGATTTTGTTTATTCCTGAGTGTACTATGATTGTGCCCTGCAATCATATTGCAAACTTTTTTTTTTTTTTGGAGACAGAGTCTCACTCTGTCACCAGACTGGAGTGCAGTGGGGCGATCTCGGCTCACTGCAACCTCTGCCTCCCGAGTTCAAGCGATTCTCCTGCTTCAGCCTCCTGAGTAGCTGGGACTACAGGCACGCCACCACGCTCAGCTAATTTTTGTATTTTTAGTAGAGATGGAGTTTCATCATTTTGGCCAGGATGGTCTCAATCTCTTGACCTCTTGATCCGCCCCCGCCTCGGCCTCCCAAAGTGCTGGGATTACAAGCGTGAGCAACCACACCCAGCCCGTATTGCACACTTTATAACTCTGAGATGTACCTGGCTTACATGAGGTGATCTCCAGTACCTCATCAGATTATGAATATGATTCTGGGCCTGGAGGAGCACCTCCATGCACCAGAAGGTTTTATGTGACTCATCCCACTTGGACATTATCACTCAAAAGCCTGCAACCCTGGTAAAGCTTTTGGGAATCAGAAATTCTGTCCCTACTTTAAAGAATGTTACTAACTGTCTTTATGTAAATTCTGACTGTGCTGACTTTATTGTGTATCCCTTAGATCATGACTTTCAAACCGTTTCTAATGAAATCCATGACAAAAATATCCAAACCTAGGTAGTGTATATAAATATACACACAAGTATACACACACATATCTAAGACAAATATTTTATGCAACTATACTTACCTTTACTATGCATCTATATTCTTATCTATTCTTTTAAGAAAAGAAAAACAAAACTAAAACATCTGCTATCATGACTGGTGGCAGGCACAAACTTGATTCATGATTTACACTTTGCAGTGACCCACAGTGTGAAAAACACTGCTTTAGACTTACAGGCCTTGTCTGATTTGCCCATGCAGTGTTTGCGGCCTCACTCAGTACCTGTATTGGTTACTATTAAATACTGTGATTGTATGAAACTGGTATTTCACAAGCATTCCAAGAACTACTTCGCTCAAATACATATTATCCTTCAAATTAGACACCTTGGAGAGTAGTTTGTTTATGTAAGTCTTTTATACATCTGTTTAGTACAAGTGAATACAATATATGCCTGGAATCCCAAGGACACATGCAGACACATTTGGTCCTACCAAGGCCTTTCAGCTACATTCTTCAAGTCTTGTACTGTAGTCATTCTTAGACATACATTCATGAGTCACTTCTGCTCTCCAAAGAACTTATGCCAATATTAGATGAGCAAAAGGATTTTCAGGAGAAATAAATGTAAAGGCTAAAGAGAGCAGGATCAGCAGTAGATGGGGGAGAGCATTTGACCACAGTGCTCTGTAGAAGAAAAGAGAAAAGTAAGGAGTGAGTATGAAGAGTCTCTGGTCACAGTGTGGTTTGGAAAAAATTGCTGCCTGGCCAATGGGAAGTCCTGAGCAGAATTTGCCAGTTGGAGAAATAATGCTTCCACAGGAGTGACCCAGTTCCTGCCCTCACCACGCTCAGTCATTGTCAGGGAACAGCTCCAGGGGAAGCTTGGACCCAGAGGCCTAGAGACAGAGGTGTCAATCAGCTGTACTTCCTGATGAGGTTCTCCAAAAGGAAGATGTGAGTGGGGATCTCCATGGCCACAGCACTTGGTGGGCTACTCAATAAGTATCACTTGATTTATTCGACTATCCAAAACAATTTTTGTTATTCTTACTTGGCAGCATAATTATCATCTTTATGCTAATTATTCTTATCTTTAAGTTTTTTTTCTTGAGATGTAATTCACATACCACAAAATCAACCTTTTAAGGTGTTCAATTCAGTGGTTTTTAGTATATTCACAAGCTTGTACAACCATACCACTGTCTGCTTCCAGAGCATTTTCATCACCCCAAAAAAGAAACTCTACCCATTAGCAGCCACTCCCCTGTCTTCCCTCCTCCCAGGCCCTAGCAACTACTAATCTACTTTCTGCCTCAATGGATTTGCCTATTTTGGACATTTCATTTAAATGGAATTATATAATATGTGACCATTTGTGTTTGATTTCTTTCACTTAACATAATGTTTTCACTATTCATTCATGTTGTACATGGACTTTATTCCTTCATTCTTTTTTATGGATGAGTAACATTCCATTGTTTGGATATATCATATTTTCTTTATTCATCACTTGATGATGTTGTTTCTACTTTTTTGGCTATTAAGAATAATGCTGCCGAGAACATTCATGTACAAATTTTTGAGTGCACATATATTTTTGGTTCTCTTGGGTATAGGCCTAGAAGTGGAATTGCTAGGTCATGTCGTAACTCTGTGTCTGACTTTCGGACCAACTGTCAGACTGTTTTCTACAGTGACTATACCATTTTACATTCGCACCAACAAAGAATGAGGGTTCCATTTTGATGCTTATTTTTGATGCTTATACTTATTTTTCTTTCTGTCTGTCTTCTAGTTGTAGCCATCTTAGTGGATGTGGCATAGCATTTAATTGTGGTTTTTGTTTGTTTGTGAGGTGCAGGGGATAGAGTCTCATTCTGTTGCCAAGGCTGGAGTACAATGGCATAATCTCGGCTCACAGCAACCTCTGCCTATTGGGTTCAAGTGGTTCTCCTGCCTCAGCCTCCTGAGTAGCTGGGATTACAAGTGCCTGCCACCAAGTCCAGCTAATTTTTGTACTTTTAGTAGAGATTGGGTTTTGCCATGTTGGCCAGGCTGATCTCGAACTCTGAACCTCAAGTGATCTGCCCACCTGGGCCTCACAAAATGCTGAGATTACAGGTGTGAGCCACTGTACCTGGCCAATTTGTTTGTTTTTAATGACCATGATTTTTACAATTAGGGTGCTGTTCAGGCTCAGAATTCTAAGCCTAAACATTATGTAGTGGCAAGAAGTGAATGACCACTTGAAAATGATGACCCATATGATTACTTTTAAGTAGTAATGCAAAAGGGGACTCATTTTCTTTATGGCATTCCTCATGTGTACAAAACAAGCATATAATATTAAAGAACACTATAGGTTATCCCATCCATTAGTCACCCCAAAACATAGTTCATGTTACTTAAGATTATTTTGGACCTAAAAATTTATCCTTTGAAGAGTGCTATCTCATAATTGATTATCTCCCTTTATGCCATTTCTGAAGTACATGATGAGTCCGTATCCTTGCTGGGCAATTTGTCTCTTCGTTTTTCATATATTATGCAATTTTATTTTCTTAGAAACTCTACCACAATTCACATCAAATAATTCTATATTTGGACCATCATTTTTCTCTCCTCTACCACTTTTTCTATTTGCTAAATTCTTTTTTAAAATGATTTTTATTATGTACATTTAAGGTATACAACATATGGGATACATATAGATAGTAAAAATGTTACTATAGTGAAGGAAATTAACATAGCCATCATTTCACACTTTCCCATTTCTTTGTTTTTGTTGCAAGAGCAGCTAAATTCTACTCCTTTAGCATGAATTCCACATACAATACAATTGTATTACCTAAGGTCCTCATGTACATTATTTCTCTAGACTTGTTCATCCTACATATCTGCTACTTTGTATTCTCAGACCTACATCTCCCTATTTCCTTCCCCCGACCACTACCCCTAGTAACTACTGTTTTGTTCTCTCTGTATATTTGTAATTTTTAGATTCCACATATAAATGAGATTATGCAATATTTTTCTTTCTGTGTCTGTCCTGTTGCACCTAGCGTAATGTCCTCTAGGCTTGTCCATGTCATGGCAAATGGCAAGATCTCATTCTTTTTTAGGAATGAATAATATTCTATTATATATATGTACCACTTGATAATATTAAATTTCTTTATCCATTCATTAATCAATGGGCACGTAGTTGTTTCCATATGTTGGCTATTGTGAACAATGCTGCAATGAATATGAGAAAGTAGATATCTTTATATGGTGGTGATTTCATTTCTTGTAAGTATGTACCCAGAAGAGGGATTGCTGGGTCATATGGTAGTTGTATGTTTAACTGCTTTAGAAACCCCATACTATTTTCTATAATAGTTGTACCAACCTACATTCCCACCAACAGTGTAAAGGTTCTCTTTTCTCCACACCTTCACCAACACTTGTCATCTTTTGGCTTTTTGATAATAGCCACCCTAATGGGTATGAGGTGGTATCTCACAATGGATTTGATTTGCATTTCCCTGATGATTAATGATGTTGATAATGTTGAGCACCTTTTGATGTACCTGTTGGCCATTTTAATGTCTTCACTGGAGAAATGTCTATTCAGATTTTTTGCCCATTTTTAGATTAGGTTATTTGTTTTTCCACTTTTGAGTTGTATGACTTCTTTATAAATTTTGAATGGTTAACCCCTTATCAGATATATAGTTTGCAAATATTTGTTCCCAATCCATAGTTTGCTATTTCATTTTATTGGTTATTTCCTTTGGCATACAGAAGCTTTTTCATTTGATGTAGTCCCACTTATTTACTTTTGCTTTTGTGGACTGAGCTTTTGGTGTGATATTCAAAAAATCATGACCAAGGCCTTGTCCAGGAGTTTTTCCCCTATGTTATCTTCTAGGAATTTTATAGTTTTTGGTCTTATATTTAGATATTTTTTCATTTTGAGTGGATTTTTGTGTATGGTGTAAGATAATGGTCCAATTTCCTTCTTTTGCATTTGGAAATCCAGTTTTCTCAGAACCATTAATTTAAGAGACCATCATTTTCCTATTGTGTCCTGTTGGTGCTTTCATCAAAAATTAGTTGACCATGCATAATTTGGATTTATTTCTGGGCTCTATATTCTGTTCCACTGGAATGTGTGTCAGCTTTTATGTCAGTATCATACTGTTTTATTACTATAGCTTTGTAATATAATTTGAAATCAGGAAGTGTGGTGCCTCCAATTTTGTTTTTCTTTCTCAGTATTGTTTTGGCTATTTGGGGTCTTTTATGGTTGTATACAAATTTTAGGATGCTTTTTTCTATTTCTGTGAAGAATGCCAGTGGAATTTTGATAGGTATTGTACTGAATCTGGATATGCTTTGGGTAGTATGAACATTTTAACCATATTAATTCTTCCAGTCCAGGAGCATAGGATATCTTTCCATTTATTTGTCTTTTCTTCAGTTTCTTTCATCAGTGATTTATAGTTTTCAGTGTACAGATCTTTCACCTCCATGGTTAAAGTTATTTCTCAGTATCATTTTATGCTATAGTAAATGGGATTGTTTGCTGAATTTCTTTTTCAGTTAGGTCATTATTTATATATAAAAATGCTACTGGTGTTTGTATGTTGATTTTGTATCCTGCAATTTTACTCAATTCATATATTAGGTCTAACAGTTTTTTGGTGGAATCTTAGGAGATTCCAGAATTATGTCATCTGCATATAGAGATAATTGTACTTCTTCCTTGCAGTAAGTATACTTTACAATTCCTTGGAGAGGCAGCCCATTGTAGTTTTGATTTGCATTTTCCTAGTGGCAACAATGTTATGCATCTTTTCATGTGATTATTGGCCATTTGTATGTCTTATTTGGGGAAAGTCTATTCAAGTCCTTTATCATTTCCAATTGTGTTGTCTTTGTATTGCTGAGTTGATCCCTTTACCGTTATGTAATGGCCTTCTTTGTCTCTTTTGATCTTTGATGGTTTAAAGTCTGTTTTATCAGAGACTAGGATTGCAACCCCTGCTTTTTTTTGTTTTCCATTTGCTTGGTAGATCTTCCTCCATCCCTTTATTTTGAACCTATGTGTGCCTCTGCATGTGAGATGGGTCTCCTGAATACAGCAAACTGATGGGTCTTAACTCTTTATCCAGTTTGCCAGTCTGTGTCTTTTAATTGGAGCATTTAGTCCATTTACATTTAAGGTTAATATTGTTATGTGTGAACCTGATCCCGTCATTATGATATTAACTGGTTATTTTGCTCGTTAGTTGATGCAGTTTCTTCCTAGCCTCGATGGTCTTTACATTTTGGCATGTTTTTGCAATGGCTGGTACTGGTTGTTCCTTTCCATGTTTAGTGCTTCCTTCAGGGTCTCTTGTAAGGCAGGCCTGGTGGTGACAAAATCTCTCAGCATTTGCTTGTCTGTAAAGGATTTTATTTCTCCTTCACTTATGAAACTTAGCTTGGCTGGATATGAAATTCTGGGTTTAAAATTCTTTTCTTTAAGAATGTTGAATATTGGCCCCCACTCTCTTCTGACTTGTAGAGTTTCTGCCAAGAGATCTGCTGTTAGTCTGATGGACTTCCCTTTGTGGGTAACCTGACCTTTCTCTCTGGCTGCCCTTAACATTTTTTCCTTCATTTCAATGTTGGTGAATCTGACAATTATGTGTCTTGGAGTTGCTCTTCTCAAGGAGTATCTTTGTGGCGTTCTCTGTATTTCCTGAATTTGAATGTTGGCCTGCCTTACTAGGTTGGGGAAGTTCTCCTGGATAATATCCTGCAGTGTTTTCCAACTTGGTCTCATTTTCCCCCTCACTTTCAGGCACCCCAATCAGACGTAGATTTGCTCTTTTCACATAATCCCATACTTCTTGAAGGCTTTGTTCATTTCTTTTTCTTCTTTTTTCTTTAGACTTCTCTTCTCACTTCATTTCATTCATTTGATCCTCAATCGCTGATACTCTTTCTTCCAGTTGATCGAGTCGGTTACTGAAGCTTGTGCATTTGTCACGTATTTCTCGTGTCATGGTTTTTATCTCTGTCAGTTCGTTTATGGCCTTCTCTGCATTGATTATTCTAGCTATCCATTCTTCCAATCTTTTTTCAAGATTTTTAGTTTCTTTGCACTGGGTATGTAATTCCTCCTTTAGCTCTGAGAAATTTGATGGACTGAAGCCTTCTTCTCTCATCTCGTCAAAGTCATTCTCCGTCCAGCTTTGATCTGTTGCTGGTGATGAGCTGTGCTCCTTTGCCGGGGGAGATGCGCTCTTATTTTTTGAATTTCCAGCTTTTCTGCCCTGCTTTTTCCCCATCTTTGTGGTTTTATCTGCCTCTGGTCTTTGATGGTGGTGACGTACTGATGGGGTTTTAGTGTAGGTGTCCTTCCTGTTTGATAGTTTTCCTTCTAACAGTCAGGACCCTCAGCTGTAGGTCTGTTGGAGATTGCTTGAGGTCCATTCCAGACCCTGTTTGCCTGGGTATCAGCAGCGGAGGCTGCAGAAGATAGAATATTGCTGAACAGCGAGTGTTGCTGTCTGATTCTTGCTCTGGAAGCTTCATCTTAGGGGTGTACCCAGCCATGTGAGGTGTGAGGTGTCGGTCTGCACCTAGTGGGAGATGTCTCCCAGTTAGGCTACTCAGGGGTCAGGGACCCACTTGAGCAGGCAATCTGTCCGTTCTCAGATCTCAATCTCCATGCTGGGAGATCCACTGCTCTCTTCAAAGCTGTCAGACAGGGACATTTACCTCTGCCAAGGTTTCTGCTGCTTTTTGTCCTATCCTCAGAGGTGGAGTCTACAGAGGTAGGCAGGCCTCCTTGAGCTGTGGTGGGCTCCACCCAATTTGAGCTTCCTGGCAGCTTTGTTTACCTACTTAAGCCTCAGCAATGGCGGGCACTCCTCCCCCAGCCTCGCTGCCACCTTGCAGTTGGATCTCAGACTGCTGTGCTAGCAATGAGGGAGGCTCCGTGGGCCTGGGATCCTCCATGCCAGGTGTGGAATATAATCTCCTGGTGTGCCATTTGCTAAGACCCTTGGTAAAGTGCAGTATTAGGGTGGGAGTTACCTGATATTCCAGGTGTTGTGTATCTCAATTTCCTTTGGCTAGGAAAAAGAATTCCCTTCCCTTTTGTGCTTCCCAGGTGAGGTGATACCTTACCCTGCTTCAGCTCTCGCTGGTTGGGCTGCACCCGTGGACCAGCAGCAACTGTCCGACACACCCCAGTGAGATGAACCCGGTACCTCAGTTGAAAATGCAGAAATCACTCATCTTCTGTGTTGCTCACGCTGGGAGCTGGAGGCTGGAGCTGTACCTATTTGGCCATCTTGGGTGTGCCCACAATTAAGTTCTTATTGACTATAGTCACCCTATTGTGCTATCAAATAGTAGGTCTTATTCATTATTCCTAATTTTTTTGTAAGCATTAACCATTCCCACCTTCCCCTGAACCCCCTGCTACCCTTCCTAGCTTTTAGTAACCATCACTCTACTCTCTATTACCATGAGTTAAATTATTTTAATTTTTAGATCCCACAAATAAGTGAGAAAATGTGACATTTGTCTTTCTCTTCCTGGCTTATTTCACTTAACATAATGATGTACAGTTCCATCTATGTTGTTGCAAATGACTGGATCTCATTCTTTTTTATGGTTGAACAGTACTGCATTGTGTATATGTACCACATTTTTTAATCCATTCATCTGCTGTGGGCACTTAGGTTGCTTTCAAATCTTAACTATTGTAAACAGTGCTACAACAAACATAAGAGTGCAGATATCTCTTCAATATACTAATTTCCTTTCTTTTGGGAATATATTCAGCAGTGGGATTGCTGGATTTGTATACTGCACTTATACACTCTTGGTTGGAATTCCCACCAACTGTGTACAAGTGTTCCCTTTTCTCCACATCCTCACCAGCACTTATTATTGCCTGTCTTTTGGATATATGTCATTTTAACTGATGAGATGATATCTCATTATAGTTTTGGTTTGAATTTGTCTGATGATCGGTGATGTTGAGCACGTTTTCATATGCCTGTTTGCCATTAGTATGTTTTCTTTTGATAAATGTCTGTTCAGATCTTTTGCCCACTTTTTGGTCAGATTATTAGATTTTTTCCTATAGAGTTGTTTGAGCTCCTTGTATAGTCTGATTATTAATC
This sequence comes from Macaca nemestrina, assembly GCF_043159975.1. NCBI lineage: Eukaryota > Metazoa > Chordata > Mammalia > Primates > Cercopithecidae > Macaca > Macaca nemestrina. The sequence continues at coordinate 75,772,703 of NC_092135.1, read as the reverse complement.
CCTTGTCAGAGAGGTAGTTTGCAAATATTTTCTCCCATTCTGTGGTTTGTCTCTTTACTTCGTTGTATCCATTGCTGTGTAGAAGCTTTTAATTTGATGTGATGCCCATTTGTCCATGTTTGCTTCGATTGCTTATGCTCTTGGGGTATTGCTAAGAAATCTTTGCCTAGACCAATGTCCTGGGTATTTTCCCCAATGTTTTCTTTTAGTAGTTTCATAGTTCAAGGTCTTAGATGTAAGTTAAACAAATATTTTCTAATGTACCATTTTAATTATCTTGTCATTTCTTTCACTACACAATTTTTTCAGTTATTTTCTTAGTGGTTGCCCTGGGGATCACAATTAATATCTTAATTTGTAACAGTCTAGTTTGGATTACTGTCAACTTAATTTCCACAGTATACAAAAACTTTGCTCCATATAGCTTTGTTCCCTACCCCCTCATTTGTGTTATTGTTGTCCTACTAATTACATCTTTTCATATGATAAGCCCATCAAGGCAGTTTTATAATTTTTGCATTATGCCATTGTCTTTAAATGAGATAGGAGAAAAAAGAGTTACCAACATACATTTATACTATCTTTCATATTTACATATAAAATTTTCTGTATCAGTTCTCTTTATTCTTCATGTGGATTCAAATTGCTCTCTGGTATCCTTCATTCCAGCCTAAAGGCTTTTCTTTAGTATTTATTATAGGATAGGACTACTGGCAACAAATTTTCTCTTTTTTTTATTTGAGAATGTCTTAATTTTTCATTTTTGAAGTATAGTTTTACTGGATATAGAATTCTTGGTTCATAGTCTTTTCCTTTTGGTACTCTGGATATATTATTCAGCTATTTTCTAGCCTTATAGTTTCTGATCATGGAGCTATTAATCTTATTGAGGGTTACTTTTATATAATGAGTTACATCTCTGTTGTTTTCAAGATTTTCTCTTGTCATTGTCTTAGGACAGTTTGATTATAATGTGTCTAGATGTGGATCCCTTTCAGTTTATCCTACTTGTAGTTTATTGAGCTCCTTTAATGTGTAGATTAATGTTTATTTCAATCAAATATGGGAAGTTTTCAACCATTGTTTCTTCAAATATTCTTTCTGACCCTTTGTCTCCTTTTCTTTTTCGAGAATCCTCATTATGCATATGTTTGTATGCTTGATGGTATCCCACATGTTACTGAGACTTTGTTCATTTTTCTTCATTCTTTTTACTGTCTGTTCCTCAGACTAGATGTTTTGAATTGACCTATCTTCAAGTTCAATGATACTTTTTTCTGCCTTTTCAAACATGCTGTTGGGTACCCTAGTGAATTTTTTATTTCTGTTACTATACTTTACAATTTTTGAACTTCTATTTGTTTCTTTTAAATAATTTCTCTCTCTTTATTGATATTATTTATTTGGGAGACAGTCTTCTCATATTTTCCTTTCAGTCTTTAGGTGTGATTTCCTTTAGTATTTTGAATGCATGTACAATAGTTCATTTAAATACTTTGTCTGGTAAGTCCAACATCTTGGCTTACTCAGAGACAGTTTCAAATGACTGTTTTTTCTATATATGGAGCATCCTTTACTATATCTTTGCATGTCTTATAAATTTTGGTTGAAAACTGAATGTTTTAAATAACATAATGTGGAAACTCTGGAAATCAGGTCTATCCCCTCACCCCACCATCTAATGTTTGTTGTCATTTCTGTTTGTTGCTATTATTGTTGTTAAGTTGTTCAGTGACTTTGTAGAACTAATTATTTAAAGTCTTTATTCTTTTTGGGGTTTGGCAACCGAAGGTTCTGCTCAGTTAGCTTGGTTGTCAGCTAATGATTGGACAGAGATTTCTTTAAAAGCCTGAACCAATAAGCCTTCCAGCCTTTGCTGAGGAGCGTTATGTGCATGTGAGGGATGCCTTCAATTCTCTGACAGGGATTTTACTTAGTTTTCATTTTCTACTTACACAGAGCTTCAAAATCTGCTAGAGGTGAGAGCCTTCTCCGTTCTTTCCCAGACTTTCGTACAGTATTTTGTGTGTGTGTGTGTGTGTGTGTGTGTGTGTGTGTGTGTGTGTGTGTTACATACGTTCTAGATGTCTATAAACATGTGCAAGCTTTTCAAAGCCTTCTGGGAACATCTCATTCCCAAGCTTATCTCATTAAGCTTTTTGCTCAGCTTCTTGTTAGCTGCAAGTGTTATCACCACCTGAAGCAACTGCCATGTTAAGCAATTACTGCTGACTTTTCCCCACAAATATCCCTGGGGGTAAAGGCTGTTCTTAGTAAACAAGCTCTGAGTCAGGTCAAATAAAGAAAGACAAGTTCTGTGAATGGAGGTTTCCATGGAACTGCCAAACAGGTCAAATAGTGACAATTCTCTTGGGATAGAGCTTTTGGGGAGCTCCAAACTCATTCTTCCTCTGCAAGTGGCTGCTAGGCTGCTGATTTTCACAGCTACCCCAAAGATGGAGAGAGGGAGATGGAAGTAAGGTAAATTAAAAAGCCATAGATCTTGCTGTTTTTCCTGAGATTCATCTATAGTTGAATAAATACTCACTGGATTTTTTGCAAGCCTTTGGTTAATTTCTAGAGTTCTGAAAAAGTTGGTTTTGACAATTTTTGCTAGTATTCTCACTGCTTTTATGGAGGTACAAATTTTCAGTGATCTACTCTGCCAATTTGGAACTTCTTTCCTCTTCTCTTTACTTTTTCTTTTATTTCTCTATGCCCAAGGTAATAGGGAATGTAAGTCAAACTTACACACTGATATGAGACAAAATATTTCCACAGTATATAATGAATATTTCATATTTGTTCCGTTTTCTTCTGCATGGATCTTCTTTCTTCTACTGTACCTCTGCTAGGAAGGATGTAATAGGTGTTTTGTATAAATACAAATATGCTACATACTTCAATGTCAAGGAAATGAAGAAAACTTTTATAACATTAAAAAATTAAAACAGCACCATAACTACCATGACCTGTCATCTTGGAATGTAAGCAAGATTTGTGTTGCTATGTAACTTCCTTTAAACAAGGACTTTCTTTTTGACTACTGGCTAGCATATTAAGGGTTGCTGAACCTCATTTTGCCGATATTTAATGTTGTCAGTCGATGAGCAAGTGATCCAGATAACCTTAGAGGCTCATTTCTACTCCCTTTCAGTTGTCTGGCAAGGAGGTGGCTGAGCAGGTCTGAATTCGCTCAATGGAAGACAAGACTGGTGCCAGAGGTTGAACTCTGAGGCTCCCTCTTGGTATCAAGGCCACTTCATTTACCAGGAAGCTTCATTGTTACAGAGTCACCCAGATATTCTCTGCCACCTTTCACTAAAAAATATGCAGAGTGTATGAAGTTGGGGTGATCCACTGAAACACTATCGGCTTGGCCTAAGCACATCTCTCAGGGAATCATGTTGCTTTGATACTTCTGGGATTCCATATTTTCCCCCACAAATAACCCTATTTTGTAAATATACTCCTTGGTACTAATGAGGTGTGTGTCTGTGCCCCATTTGGATGATATTAATTATAAGAGCTAAACATCAATGAAGGAAAGGAAGCTTTTGTAATGAAGTAGTGTATCTTCCAAATTCATCTTAATAAGCTCAAGGAAATGTATTTTTCAAGCATCTAATCTTTACCTCTTACCCATATGTAATTTCCATCTTTTCTTTATCATGGCATTGAATATGAAGACTCAGATGCTCTCATTACCCCTATTTATTTCAGACCAATGAGCTTGTCACTGTAGTAAAACTGTCACAGACGAGAATGAAAGCTATGAAAATGTTCCACTAACAATAAGCCACATGAATAAGTACTGAGATCAAGCATATTAAAGTAGCCTATAAGGTCAGCTATCCCTCAGATTAATACTATGCAATAAACAGAATTATGGCAATTTAGAAACCTTAACAGTTGGTTTTTATGTTTGTCTCTCTTGCTTTAGTAGGTCTCTCATTTAACATGCTTTAATTAATATACTAACAAATTGAATCTGCTTCCTTTCTTGGTGTGTGTGCTGTGTATATATATGAAATATATACCTATACATACATATATATTATATACATATATATGCAGAACTTGTTGGGAAGGTGTGCCCTCAATCTAGAGATGTATGGAGGTGTCCACAGCACCCTCACAGAAAGATACTGTAGGGCTACTTGAAACCTCCAGTAGGATAGAATCCTGACTGCTCTATTATCAGCAGTTTTGCCAGCTGGCACATTTTCTCCTCAGTATTTCTCCAAATCTGATAATGATGCCACTGTCAAAAACATTTAACATCTTCTCTACTGTCCTAGGAGTTAAGGAGTTAAACAGAGTATGTCTTACCTTGGTGTTTTTAATTAAAGAAAAATCTTTGTGATATAAAGAGCCAGTATTTATTGAGAGCCTTCTATGCACTAAGCAGCCTTCAACATTCTATTATTTTATCCTCAAAACAGCCCTGCAAAATGAGTTTTATTTCCCCTGTTTTCCACTACGGAAACTAAAAATCAGAGATAATAATACAATTATCTGTAATCTCACTGACAGGAAATGTTGGACCAAGATTAACAACACCACCACCAAAAAAAGCCACCTAGATTTATCCAGCTGTGAAAGAAGCAGGCAGTTGTCATTATATGATGCTAAATGGTAGATACCAACCACTTACGGTAATGCCATCTGACACCCGTCTGAGAGTCACAGCCGCACAGTGACACCAACTTGTAGGGGTGATAAATCCCATCATTCTAATTGCAGAAGTTAAGGAAATAAAATATAGAAAATGTGTTCTTTGGTCACCATGTGTTAATTTCTGATATTACAGAATGCTTAAAATGAGAGGAATAAGAGTGTGATGAAGTGTCCTCAGGCAAGACATTAAAGGCAAGTCCACTAACAGATCATTATAAATTTAGGAACTCCTGCAACTTAGAGCATCTTCTCCTACCACAGAGTAAGAGCTGTCAGGCTGGCTCTGCTTTTTAATTACACTCTTTCCCATTACTTTTTTTGACTAAAAGACTTGTTCGATAACCTTCAAAGACATACTTAAGCCATTAGAAGATTATTAATGTCCCAAGTCCTGGGTGTTTGAGACTCTCCTGCTGAGGTCCTAGCTTTGAGTCCCCCTGGTATTTACTTAGTTCCCTAATCTTCTAATTAAAAGACAACTTCAAAAAGCATTGCACAGCTGGAGGCTTCAGGAAGGGCTCCAGGGATAGACAGGCTGAGCGAGGGGGAAAAAAAGTAAGGAATGCAGTTTCTTTTTGTGAACCCAACCTCAGATTGACTTCTAGTCAATGAAACAAAATGTCAAATACTCTCATATAGATCAAAAATCAGTATTTGGTTTGCAAAGCATTAAAAAGAAATCTGTCCCAAATAGTTATTTGAGTTCCTGACTTTTTGCCTCTCTGGCTCCTACCCCTCACTGGGTAACACTCAAGCTGTCAGAAGGGCAATTGACAATCATTCGTTGGTAATGAGAAAATAGATTGTGTTTATGTTGAAACTTTGAGTCCCACCCTAATAATCTATTTTTAGTTGATGGTCACACACTCTTCATTGATGCACCACTGGTGCATCAAGGGTAGTGTGTTATTTCGATCTTGAAAATGGCAAATTTGAGGTGCTCAGGAGGAAGTCTCCAGAAAGTCCTTAGGTATATACATAGGGAACTCTGGACTCTAGGGGCTGCTGATACAGATGAGAGTCATCTGTGTGGGAAACCAAATATTGCATGCTCTCACTTATAAGTAGGAGCTAAATGATGAGAACACATGGACACTTAGAGGGGAACAGTGCACACTGGGGCCTATTGGAGGGTGGAGGGTGGGAGGAGGGAGAGGATTGGGAGAATAACTAATGGTTACTGGGCATAATACCTGGGTGATGAAATAATCCATACAATAAACTCCCATGACACATGTTTACCTGTGTAACAAAACTGCACGCCCTGAACATGTGCCCCTGAATTTAAAAGTTAAAAAAAAAAGACATTTTAAAAACAAAAAACAAAAAGAGTCATCCGTATGGATGTAGTTTGGGATACAAACCTTGTGCATGGAACCACAGAGTATATTGGTTGGCCTCTTCCACGGTAGCCTTATTCATCACTTCCACTATGTATCCTAGGCGTCAGCTCTAGTATTTACTGTACCAATACAGAAAACCCCATACTTCTTAAAGCTTTACTCATGTTATACTTTTGTCTGAATTGGTTTTTATCTTCTTTCTCTTCCAAGTGAACTCTTACTTATCCTCTAAAGACCAGCTTAGACCAACATCCTTTCACATCCTTCCATTAGGCCATTTGTCACAATTCAGTATTACTATTGTGAACTCCCTGAGAGTATACCCCTTTGGCTTCTGCCCATACCCCTTTCTGTATAAGTAGGGGCTAGGCTGGGCTGACATCTATTTAAGGATGGGTTTCCATGTGCCAGTTTCTTTCGACAAAAAGGAAAAGATCCTTATTGTTCACTCAGTGCAAGACTTGGCTCACTCCTGTCCAGCACTTAGTAGAGGCCAAACTAGGGGTCATTCTTGAAAGATTCCTGGCAGTTCCTAGTGAAGACATCTAACTAAACTCTTACGTTGACAAGAGAAACATCAACACAAGCACAGTCTAATGATTAGCATTATTTTATTAAGATGTTTTGTCTTCTAATGTAGAGACTCTTTTTTTTAAAGTAACGCTGAAGATAATCTTTTTATTTTTACACAGTTCTCTGTATTTGAACCTTCAGCTAAGCCAGGATTTTCAGACAATTAAAGATGTTGAGTCGCTTATTCTGGGGTATTATACTTTGTCTTGTTTTGCTTTGCTTGTATTGATTTACCTCCTACACGACTCTGCAACTTGTCAACCCTGAGGTTTATATATACCTCACCGGCCCTCACTTCAGGGGCAGCCACATTTCAGGAATTACGTGTTTTCTGTAATAGGGCAGTTCTCTTTTATCCCTCCACAGTCAATATATTTGAGCTCATGAAGCTCTCTTTGAAGTCAGTTTGAGTCTCACATTTGGAAGCAAGATACCACTGAGAAGAATCTAAACTACAGCCTTTTATGTGAAACTCACTTAAAAATATACATTTTCTTATACCCCCTTTTCTAGCAAAACAACAAGATAAAGGATTTCTTTACAATTAGAGTGTTATTCTAAAATGAATCTTGAGCTTAGGGAGGTCTACTTCGTAGAGAGTTAAAATCAGCTATTAAGTGGTTAATTATGACCTTTTAAGGAAGTTCACTGAAGTTCAGGTGTCAACTATATTTATTTTACTTTTCTCAAACACTTATATCAATATATTTTTACTGTCTGCTGCTTTTTCCTTTAAGTCAGAATTTTTTTAAATATCCCTACTATAGGGATCAAAATAATGTCGTGACTTAAATGTACAAAGCTATTAAACATGGACAAATGAAATTAAACATAGACAAGTGATTTGCTTTAAAAAAACTTTATAAACATTTGAATGGTTTCTCAATCAACCATTAGTCTTCAACAACAAATGAATGTTGCTAAGAATTCTATGCCATTTTTTCTTGTTATGCACTAGTGTACAGTTAATGTCTTGGCTACACACACACACACACACACACACACACACACACATATACACCAACATTCACACTAGACATTCACTTGCATGAAGAGAGTGATAAGAGGCTTTGTCTTTTTGCTGAAAGAATGAGTTGGTACATGAGTACTCGTCTAATGTGAATGGGCATCCCAGCCCTACCCTCTATGTCTACAGAGAGGGGTATGGGCAAAGGCAAAAGGAGCTATTTAAATAGGAAACTTGTGACAATGTGGGCACACGCAATATGGCATTAGGGCCCAGGCACCAACATGTGCATACAGCTTGGCAGATGTATTCTTCCCTTCTTCTGTGAAGCTTTGGCACTCTGGGAGCTATTGGTCAGGCTCCCTCAAGTGATTTCTAAGCATTAGGCTTTAACAAAGGGCCTTGAATGAAAGAATAAGTATCCCCAAAACTCATTTGCACCCATAAGCTTTGGAGGCCTGGGAGTAATCAAGGTGTAGTTGTGTTTCCAAACAGCAGTGAGTCTCTATCTTGGTTCTGGCCCAAACTGAAGGTCAGGGAAGGACTTGGAGGTGTCTGTGGTCTTACAGCTATGCACATGGCAGCTAAGAACTACTGAGCTGACATAAACTCATTTGCACCTATAAGCTTTGGAGGCCTGGGAGTAATCAGGATGTAGTTGTGTTTCCAAACAGCAGTGAGTCTCTATCTTGGTTCTGGCCCAAACTGAAAATCTTAATATTGAATTTGTTGGCCTTTGATATCTCTGGTGGGAGTTTCTAGACTCAAGAAAGTTGGTTAATTTGCCTTTGAATATTAATTTAAACTTCCAAAAACTTATAAAAAATAAGACCTATTGGGAACTATCACTCCAGACCTTTGTTGGTAGAAACAGGGCCTAGAATGAAGGAGGTGATCATAACCCCTTCATCCTACTCAGACCCCATGGAGAGGACTATGAACTGGACGGGCTTTCATACTCAAAAGGACTATTAACAAGGGGGGCTACATCTAGGACTGGCATGGTATGAATGAGAAAGGCATGCCACAAGAGGAGTAACCTAAGGAATTGAAGACAGGTGGGAGAAGAATGATGTTAGGTTAATTATGTTAGCAATAATTAACATGGGAGACATGTTAATTATTGCTAAATATTTTGAGGGCTATCAGATAATGAGGTTCATGCTCTGTGACCACAAACCAAGGATAATGATTATTAGAAAGTAAACTGAGCTGCCACAAAATATAATGTAATATGTGATAGGTAGTAAGTTTCCTGTCACTGATGGTGCTCCATGTAAGATTATACGCCCACTGAATCTATAAATTACCTCAGGCAGTATGGCCATTTTCACGATATTGATTCTTCCTATGCATGAGCATGGAATGTTCTTCCATTTGTTTGTGTCCTCTTTTATTTCATTGAGCAGTGGTTTGTAGTTCTCCTTGAAGAGGTCCTTCACATCCCTTGTAAGTTGGATTCCTAGGTATTTTATTCTCTTTGAAGCAATTGTGAATGGGAGTTCATTCATGATTTGGCTCTCTGTTTGTTATTGGTGTGTAAGAATGCTTGTAATTTTTGCACATTGATTTTGTATCCTGAGACTTTGCTGAAGTTGCTTGTCAACTTAAGGAGATTTTGGGCTGAGACAATGGGGTTTTCTAAATATACAATCATGTCATCTGCAAACATGGACAATTTGACTTCCTCTTTTCCTAATTGAATACCCTTTATTTCTTTCTCCTGCCTGATTGCCCTGGCCAGAATTTCCAACACTGTGTTGAATAGGAGTGGTGAGAGAGGGCATCCCTGTCTTGTGCCAGTTTTCAAAGGGAATGCTTCCAGTTTTTGCCCATTCAATATGATATTGGCTGTGGGTTTGTCATAAATAGCTCTTATTATTTTGAGAAACGTCCCATCAATACCGAATTTATTGAGAGTTTTTAGCATGAAGGGCTGTTGAATTTTGTCAAAGGACTTTTTTTTTGCATCTGTTGAGATAATCATGTGGTTTTTGTCTTTGGTTCTGTTTATATGCTGGATTACGTTTATTGATTTGATGTTGAACCAGCCTTGCATCCCAGGGATGAAGCCCACTTGATCATGGTGGATAAACTTTTTGATGTGCTGCTGGATTCAGTTTGCCAGTATTTTATTGACAATTTTTGCATTAATGTTCATCAGGGATATTGGTCTAAAATTCTCTTTTTTGTTGTGTCTCTGCCGGGCTTTGGCATCAGGATAACGCTGGCCTCATAAAATGAGTTAGGGAGGATTTCCACTTTTTCTACTGATTGGAATAGTTTCAGAAAGAATGATAGCAGCTCCTCCTTGTACGTCTGGTAAGATTTGGCTGTGAATTCGTCTGGTCCTGGACTTTTTTTGGTTGGTAGGCTATTAATTATTGCCTCAATTTCAGAGCCTGTTATTGGTCTATTCAGGGATTCAACTTCTTTCGGGTTTAGTCTTGGGAGGGTGTATGTGTCCAGGAATTTATCCATGTCTTCTAGATTTCCTAGTTTATTTGCATAGAGGTGTTTCTAGTATTCTCTGATGGTAGTTTGTATTTCTGTGGGATCAGTGTCATAGCCCGTTTATCATTTTTTATTGTGTCTATTTGATTCCTCTCTCTTTTCTTCTTAGTCTTGCTAGTGGTCTATCAATTTTGTTGATCTTTTCAAAAATCAGCTCCTGGATTCATTGATTTTTGAAGGGTTTTTTGTGTCTCTATCTCTTTCAGTTCTGCTCTGATCTTACTTATTTCTTGCCTTCTGCTAGCTTTTGAATGTGTTTGCTCTTGCTTCTCTACTTCTTTTAATTGTAATATTAGGGTGTCAATTTTAGATATTTCCTGCTTTCTCTTGTGGGCATTTAGTGCTATAAATTTCCCTCTACACACTGCTTTAAATGTGTTCCAGAGATTCTGATATGTTGTATCTTTGTTCTCATTGGTTTCAAAGAACATCTTTATTTCTGCCTTCATTTCGTTATGTGGTCATTCAGGAGCAGGATGTTCAGTTTCCATGTAGTTGAGTGGTTTTGAGTGAGTTTCTTAATTCTGAGTTCTAGTTTCATTACACTGTGGTCTGAGAGACAGTTTGTTATAAGTTCTGTTCTTTTACATTTGCTGAGGAGTGCTTTACTTCCAACTATGTGATCAACTTTGGAATAAGTGCAATGTGGTGCTGAGAAGAATGTATATTCTGTTGATTTGGGGTGGAGATTTCTGTAGATGTCGTATTAGGTCCACTTGGTGCAGGGCTGAGTTCAATTCCTGGATATCCTTGTTAACTTTCTGTCTCGTTGATCTGTCTAATGTTGACAGTAGGGAGCTAAAGTCTCCCATTATTGTTGTGTGAGAGTCTAAGTCTCTCTGTAAGTCTCTAAGGACTTGCTTTATGAATCTGGGTGCTCCGGCATTGGGTGCATATATATTTAGCATAGATAGCCCTTCTTGTTGAATTGTTCGCTTTACCGTTATGTAATGGCCTTCTTTGTCTTTTTTGATCTTTGTTGGTTTAAAGTCTGTTTTATCAGAGACTAGGATTGCAACCCCTGCCTTTTTTTGTTTACCATTTGCTTGGTAGAGCTTCCTCCATCCCTTTATTTTGAGCCTATGTGTGTCTCTGCACGTGAGATGGGTCTCCTGAATACAGCACACTGATGCCATCCCCATCAAGCTACCAATGACTTTCTTCACAGAATTGGAAAAAACTACTTTAAAGTTCATATGGAACCAAAAAAGAGCCTGCATTGCCAAGACAATCCTAAGCCAAAAGAACAAAGATGGAGGCATCACTCTACCTGACTTCAAACTATACTACAAGGCTACAGTAACCAAAACAGCATGGTACTAGTACTAAAACAGAGATATAGACCAATGGAACAGAACAGAGCCTGCAGAAATAATACCACACATCTATAAGCATCTGATCTTTGGCAAACCTGACAAAAACAAGAAATGGGGAAAGGATTCCCTATTTAATCAATGGTGCTGGGAAAACTGGCTAGCCGTATGTAGAGAGCTGAAACTGGATCCCTTCCTTACACCTTATACAAAAATTAATTCAAGATGGATTAAAGACTTAAATGTTAGACCTAAAACCATAAAAACCCTAGAAGAAAACCTAGGCAGTACAATTCAGGATGTAGGCATGGGCAAGGACTTCATGTCTAAAACACCAAAAGCAATGGCAACAAAAGCCAAAATTGACAAATGGGATCTAATTAAACTAAAGCGCTTCTGCACAGCAAAAGAAACTACCATCAGAGTGAACAGGCAACCTATAGCATGGGAGAAAATTTTTGCAGTCTACTCATCTGACAAAGGACTAATATCCAGAACCTACAAAGAACTCAAACAAATTTACAAGAAAAAAAAACAAACAATCCCATCAAAAAGTGGGTGAAGGATATGAACAGACATTTCTCAAAAGAAGACACTTATGCAGCCAACAGATACATGAAAAAATGCTCATCATCACTGGCCATCAGAGAAATGCAAATCAAAACCACAATGAGATATCATCTCACACCGGTTAGAATGGCGATCATTAAAAAGTCAGGAAACAACAGGTGCTGGAGAGGATGTGGAGAAATAGGAACATTTTTACACTGTTGGTGGGACTGTAAACTAGTTCAACCATTGTGGAAAACAATGTGGTGATTCCTCAAGGATCTAGAACTAGAAATACCATTTGACCCAGCTATCCCGTTACTGGATATATACCCAAAGGATTATAAATCATGCTGCTATAAAGACACATGCACACATATGTTTATTGTGGCACTATTCACAATAGCAAAGACTTGGAACCAACCCAAATGTCCATCAGTGATAGACTGGATTAAGAAAATGTGGCATATATACACCATGGAATACTATGCAGCCATAAAAAAGGATGAGTTCATGTCCTTTGCAGGGACATGGATGAAGCTGGAAACCATCATTCTCAGCAAGCCGCAAGAACAGAAAACCAAACACCGCATGTTCTCACTCATAGGTGGGAATTGCACAATGAAAACACTTGGACACAGGAAGGAGAACATCACACACCGGGGCCTGTCATGTGGTGAGGGGAGGGGAAAGCTATAGCATTAGGAGATATACCTAATGTAAATGACGAATTAATAGGTGCAGCACACCAACATGGCACATGTATACATATGTAACAAAGCTGCACATCGTGCACATGTACCCTAGAACTTAAACTATGATAAAAAGAAAAAGAGATTACATGCCCAATTTTCAGATGTGTTGAAGAAAAGCTTGAAGGAGGGCCATTGAAAGCCCATACAAATGTCTCTGTGAGAATTAGGAAAAGGTACCCTCTCCAGGTGGATACAACTTCAAGCAAACAAGCACAGTTAGACTAATTTCAACCCCCACTTCTCCCTTTTATAGGGCATCCCTGTCCAAGGCGGAACCTGCACAACTACATGTGGCTGTGGCTGTGATCTTACCATGTTCTGTCCCAACAGCAACCAACTGCAAAAGAGAAAACCATACTGAATAAAAGGTCCCTCATAAATCAGGGGGAGGTGATGAGCTGTAGGAACTTTTTGAAAGAGCTTACCCTTAAAGTTAGATGTGTCTTTCCAAAAGCGGAAATAATTTGGGCCCTTTCCTTTGTGATTAAACTCACAATATCACATCACTGAAATGTATAAAGGTGTATGTCATGTGCAGAATTTGCTTTAAAAGTTGTGATGCGGGGGGCGGAGCAAGATGGCCGAATAGGAACAGCTCCAGTCTCCAACTCCCAGGGCGAGCAACACAGAAGACCGGTGATTTCTGCATTTTCAACTGAGGTACTGGGTTCATCTCACTGGGGAGTGCCGGACGATCGGTGCTGGTCAGCTGCTGCAGCCCGACCAGCGAGAGCTGAAGCAGGGCGAGGCATCGCCTCACCTGGGAAGCGCAAGGGGGAAGGGAATCCCTTTTCCTAGCCAGGGGAACTGAGACACACAACACCTGGAAAATCGGGTAACTCCCACCCCAATACTGCGCTTTCAGCAAACAGGCACACCAGGAGATCATATCCCACACCTGGCCGGGAGGGTCCCACACCCACGGAGCCTCCCTCATTGCTAGCACAGCAGTCTGTGATCTACTGGCAAGGCAGCAGTGAGGCTGGGGGAGGGGCGCCCGCCATTGCTGAGACTTAAGTAGGTAAACAAAGCTGCTGGGAAGCTCGAACTGGGTGGAGCTCACAGCAGCTCAAGGAAACCTGCCTATCTCTGTAGACTCCACCTCTGGGGACAGGGCAATAACAAACGCAGCCGAAACCTCTGCAGACGCAAACGACTCTGACAGCTTTGAAGAGAGCAGTGGATCTCCCAACACGGAGGTTGAGATCTGAGAAGGGACAGACTCCCTGCTCAAGTGGGTCCCTGACCCCTGAGTAGCCTAACTGGGAGACATCCCCCACTACGGGCAGTCTGACACCCAACACCTCACAGGGTGGAGTACACCCCTGAGAGGAAGCTTCCAAAGCAAGAATCAGACAGGTACACTCGCTGTTCAGAAATATTCTATCTTCTGCAGCCTCTGCTGCTGATACCCAGGCAAACAGGGTCTGGAGTGGACCTCAAGCAATCTCCAACAGACCTACAGCTGAGGGTCCTGACTGTTAGAAGGAAAACTATCAAACAGGAAGGACACCTACACCAAAACCCCATCAGTACATCACCATCATCAAAGACCAGAGGCAGATAAAACCACAAAGATGGAGAAAAAGCAGGGCAGAAAAGTCGGAAATTCAAAAAATAAGAGCGCATCTCCCCCGGCAAAGGAGCGCAGCTCATCGCCAGCATCGGATCAAAGCTGGACGGAGAATGACTTTGACGAGATGAGAGAAGAAGGCTTCAGTCCATCAAATTTCTCAGAGCTAAAGGAGGAATTACGTACCCAGCGCAAAGAAACTAAAAATCTTGAAAAAAAAGTGGAAGAATTGATGGCTAGAGTAATTAATGCAGAGAAGGTCATAAACGAAATGAAAGAGATGAAAACCATGACACGAGAAATACGTGACAAATGCACAAGCTTCAGTAACCGACTCGATCAACTGGAAGAAAGAGTATCTGCGATTGAGGATCAAATGAATGAATTGAAGCGAGAAGAGAAACCAAAAGAAAAAAGAAGAAAAAGAAACGAACAAAGCCTGCAAGAAGTATGGGATTATGTAAAAAGACCAAATCTACGTCTGATTGGGGTGCCTGAAAGTGAGGGGGAAAATGGGACCAAGTTGGAAAACACTCTTCAGGATATCATCCAGGAGAACTTCCCCAACCTAGTAGGGCAGGCCAACATTCAAATCCAGGAAATACAGAGAACGCCACAAAGATACTCCTTGAGAAGAGCAACTCCAAGACACATAATTGCCAGATTCACCAAAGTTGAAATGAAGGAAAAAATCTTAAGGGCAGCCAGAGAGAAAGGTCGGGTTACCCACAAGGGAAGCCCATCAGACTAACAGCAGATCTCTCGGCAGAAACTCTCCATGCCAGAAGAGAGTGGGGGCCAATATTCAACATTCTTAAAGAAAAGAATTTTAAACCCAGAATTTCATATCCAGCCAAACTAAGTTTCATAAGTGAAGGAGAAAAAAAATCCTTTACAGATAAGCAAATGCTTAGAGATTTTGTCACCACTAGGCCTGCCTCACAAGAGACCCTGAAGGAAGCACTAAACATGGAAAGGAACAACCGGTACCAGCCATTGCAAAAACATGCCAAAATGTAAAGACCATCGAGGCTAGGAAGAAACTGCATCAACTAACGAGCAAAATAACCAGTTAATATCATAATGACAGGATCAAGTTCACACATAACAAACTTAACCTTAAATGTAAATGGACTAAATGCTCCAATTAAAAGACACAGACTGGCAAACTGGATAAAGAGTCAAGACCCATCAGTCTGCTGTATTCAGGAGACCCATCTCACACGCAGAGACGTACATAGGCTCAAAATAAAGGGATGGAGGAAGATTTACCAAGCAAATGGAGAACAAGAAAAAGGGGGGGTTGCAATACTAGTCTCTGATAAAACAGACTTTAAACCATCAAATATCAAAAGAGACAAAGAAGGCCATTACATAATGGTAAAGGGATCATTCAACAGGAAGAGCTAACTATCCTAAATATATATGCACCCAATCCAGGAGCACCCAGATTCATAAAGCCAGTCCTTAGAGACTTACAAAGAGACTTAGACTCCCATACAATAATAATGGGAGACTTCAACACTCCACTGTCAACATTAGACAGATCAACCAGACAGAAAGTTAACGAGGATATCCAGGAATTGAACTCAGCTCTGCAGCAAGCAGACCTAATAGACATCTATAGAACTCTCCACCCCAAATCAACAGAATATACATTCTTCTCAGCACCACATCGTACTTATTCCAAAATCGACCACGTAATTGGAAGTAAAGCACTCCTCAGCAAATGTACAAGAACAGAAATTATAACAAACTGTCTCTCAGACCACAATGCAATCAAACTAGAACTCAGGACTAAGAAACTCAATCAAAACGCTCAACTACATGGAAACTGAATAACCTGCTCCTGAATGACTACTGGGTACATAACGAAATGAAGGCAGAAATAAAGATGTTCTTTGAAACCAATGAGAACAAAGATACAACATACCAGAATCTCTGGGACACATTTAAAGCAGTGTGTAGAGGGAAATTTATAGCACTAAATGCCCACAAGAGAAAGCAGGAAAGATCTAAAATTGACACTCTAACATCGCAATTAAAAGAACTAGAGAAGCAAGAGCAAACACATTCGAAAGCTAGCAGAAGGCAAGAAATAACTAAGATCAGAGCAGAACTGAAGGAGATAGAGACACAAAAAACTCTCCAAAAAATCAATGAATCCAGGAGTTGGTTTTTTGAAAAGATCAACAAAATTGACAGACCACTAGCAAGACTAATAAAGAAGAAAAGAGAGAGGAATCAAATCGATGCAATTAAAAATGATAAAGGGGATATCACCACCGACCCCACAGAAATACAAACTACCATCAGAGAATACTATAAACACCTCCACGCAAATAAACTGGAAAATCTAGAAGAAATGGATAATTTCCTGGACACTTACACTCTTCCAAGACTAAACCAGGAAGAAGTTGAATCCCTGAATAGACCAATAGCAGGCTCTGAAATTGAGGCAATAATTAATAGCCTACCAACGAAAAAAAGTCCAGGACCAGATGGATTCACAGCTGAATTCTACCAGAGGTACAAGGAGGAGTTGGTACCATTCCTTCTGAAACTATTCCAATCAATAGAAAAAGAGGGAATCCTCCCTAACTCATTTTATGAGGCCAACATCATCCTGATACCAAAGCCTGGCAGAGACACAACAAAAAAAGAGGATTTTAGACCAATATCCCTGATGAACATCGATGCAAAAATCCTCAATAAAATACTGGCAAACCGGATTCAGCAACACATCAAAAAGCTTATCCACCATGATCAAGTGGGCTTCATCCCTGGGATGCAAGGCTGGTTCAACATTCGCAAATCAATAAACATAATCCAGCATATAAACAGAACCAAAGACAAGAACCACATGATTATCTCAATAGATACAGAAAAGGCTTTTGACAAAATTCAACAGCCCTTCATGCTAAAAACGCTCAATAAATTCGGTATTGATGGAACGTACCTCAAAATCATAAGAGCTATTTGTGACAAACCCACAGCCAATATCATACTGAATGGGCAAAAACTGGAAAAATTCCCTTTGAAAACTGGCACAAGACAGGGATGCCCTCTCTCACCACTCCTATTCAACATAGAGTTGGAAGTTCTGGCTAGGGCAATTAGGCAAGAGAAAGAAATCAAGGGTATTCAGTTAGGAAAAGAAGAAGTCAAATTGTCCCTGTTTGCAGATGACGTGATTGTATATTTAGAAAACCCCATTGTCTCAGCCCAAAATCTCCTTAAGCTGATCAGCAACTTCAGCAAAGTCTCAGGATACAAAATTAATGTGCAAAAATCACAAGCATTCTTACACACCAGTAACAGACAAACAGAGAGCCAAATCAGGAATGAACTTCCATTCACAATTGCTTCAAAGAGAATAAAATACCTAGGAATCCAACTTACAAGGGATGTGAAGGACCTCTTCAAGGAGAACTACAAACCACTGCTCAGTGAAATAAAAGAGGACACAAACAAATGGAAGAACATACCATGCTCATGGATAGGAAGAATCAATATCGTGAAAATGGCCATACTGCCCAAGGTAATTTATAGATTCAATGCCATCCCCATCAAGCTACCAATGAGTTTCTTCACAGAATTGGAAAAAAACTGCTTTAAAGTTCATATGGAACCAAAAAAGAGCCCGCATCTCCAAGACAATGGTATAGACCAATGGAACAGAACAGAGTCCTCAGAAATAATACCACACATCTACAGCCATCTGATCTTTGACAAACCTGAGAGAAACAAGAAATGGGGAAAGGATTCCCTATTTAATAAATGGTGCTGGGATAATTGGCTAGCCATAAGTAGAAAGCTGAAACTGGATCCTTTCCTTACTCCTTATACGAAAATTAATTCAAGATGGATTAGAGACTTAAATGTTAGACCTAATACCATAAAAATCCTAGAGGAAAACCTAGGTAGTACCATTCAGGACATAGGCATGGGCAAAGACTTCATGTCTAAAACACCAAAAGCAATGGCAGCAAAAGCCAAAATTGACAAATGGGATCTCATTAAACTAAAGAGCTTCTGCACAGCAAAAGAAACTAGCATCAGAGTGAACAGGCAACCTACAGAATGGGAGAAAATTTTGGCAATCTACTCATCTGACAAAGGGCTAATATCCAGAACCTACAAAGAACTCAAACAAATTTACAAGAAAAAAACAAACAACCCCATCAAAAAGTGGGCAAAGGATATGAACAGACATTTCTCAAAAGAAGACATTCATACAGCCAACAGATACATGAAAAAATGCTCATCATCACTGGCCATCAGAGAAATGCAAATCAAAACCACAATGAGATACCATCTCACACCAGTTAGAATGGCAATCATTAAAAAGTCAGGAAACAACAGGTGCTGGAGAGGATGTGGAGAAATAGGAACACTTTTACACTGTTGGTGGGATTGTAAACTAGTTCAACCATTATGGAAAACAGTATGGCGATTCCTCAAGGATCTAGAACTAGATGTACCATATGACCCAGCCATCCCATTACTGGGTATATACCCAAAGGATTATAAATTATGCTGCTATAAAGACACATGCACACGTATGTTTATTGCGGCACTATTCACAATAGCAAAGACTTGGAATCAACCCAGATGTCCATCAGTGACAGATTGGATTAAGAAAATGTGGCACATATACACCATGGAATACTATGCAGCCATCAAAAAGGATGAGTTTGTGTCCTTTGTAGGGACATGGATGCAGCTGGAAACCATCATTCTTAGCAAACTATCACAAGAACAGAAAACCAAACACCGCATGTTCTCACTCATAGGTGGGAACTGAACAATGAGATCACTTGGACTCAGGAAGGGGAACATCACACACAGGGGCCTACCATGGGGAGGGGGGAGGGGGGAGGGATTGCATTAAGAGTTATACCTGATGTAAATGACGAGTTGATGGGTGCAGCACACCAACATGGCACAAGTATACATATGTAACAAACCTGCACGTTATGCACATGTACCCTACAACTTAAAGTATAATAATAATAAATAAATTAAAAAAAAAAAGTTGTGATGCCTTTAGAAAATGTTTGCTATGGGCTAAATAATATGCTGAGCACTTTGCATGAATTATCACCGTAATCTCCACAGTAGTAGTATTAAACCCATGTTACCGATGAAGTTTTCCTGAGATCATTTTGTTAGAAAGCAGCAAAGGGGACATTTGATTGAGGTATGCCAAAACCCATGATCTTAATCATAACATAAAATTACCTTTTGTTTGTGAAGAAGAGAAGCAAGCTTTTGAAAGCTCTAACTCAGTGTTATGATTCTGCATTATAGTAGACCATTAGGAATTCCAAAATTGAGCTGGTACCTAAGCCAGAATGTGATTATTCTGGTCTAAATGTTTGTGTCTGCCCAAAACTATATATGTTGAAACCCAGTCCCTAATGTGAGGGTATGAAGGGGTGCTCCTTGAGGAGGTAATTAGGTAATGGGGGTAGAGCTCTTATGAATGGAATCAGTGCCCTTATAAAAGAGGCCCCAGAGCGATCCCTCATTCTTTCTACCATCTGAGGACAGAAAGGCACTAGACACTGAACTAAAGCAAGAAGGCACTAGATACTGAATCTGCCAGTGCCTTGATCTTGGTCTTCCCAGTCTCAAAACTGTGAGAAATAAATATTTATTGTTTATAAGTCACCAACTTATGGTATTTTGCTCTATCAGCCTGAATGGACTAAGACAGTGATGTAAATACCAAGTGACAAATCAACTTTCCTGTCTGTCTCTCTGAGGATCTGATCACTCAGGCCTTAATTTATGTCCCTGTGCAACACTGAACTGAAGAAATGCAGAGATGATTTTCAGAAAATCTGTTTGCACTGTTGCACTGACCTGTAGGTCAGTTTGAATCTCACCTCCTCTCTGAAGCCTTAGCTAGATTACAACACCTGAAGTCATTTCTCCCTCCATGGACGTCTTCAGCATTCGTGATAGGTACAGTTGACTTGGCAACGTATCAACACAGCTATGTGAAAAGTTTTTCATTTGAAATTTGAAGTGGGCATTTAATTTTTGTATTGTTTAAATGTCAGTGTGTTTATTTCTCATCTCCCCAGCCAAGTAGCAACCTCCCTGAGGGCAGAGATCATAGCTTATACTTTAGAAACCGCCTCAACTGTGCCTTGCACAGAGTCAATATTCCTTCTGCACTGTTCACTGATTTTACAATGATTTCAATTCAGTATGCATACTGAACCAAGCCAAATTCTAAGCATGTTTTAGATTTAGAGTGAGTTTTTCAGGAACCCCTGTCCAGTAAGTGTTTTTGTCATCGTATCTTCTTTTGGAATTCTGTAAGTAGGGACCTAAAGCTCTCAGTTATCAACTCCAGTGGTTTTTCCTACCCCTTCCTGTGACTGAAGTCTCAGACTGAAGTGTTTACTATCTTTAGCAGCTTCCTTAAACTCTCTCTGGTGTGGACTGCCCTTCTCTATTTGTTCTTAGGTGACAACCCACTATTCTTGCTATAACGCTATCCATTAACTCCTTCAGAAAGGTAACAGGAAAAATACTATAATTTAGGATGTTGGGGTCAGATTTAGGTGAAACTTCCATCTCCACTTGGGAAAGTTATTGAGCATCCTAGGTCTCCATTTTCTGATCTATAAAATATAGAGAAGCATATCCATCTCATAGGATTTATCTGAGGACAAAACAAATTAGTCAGGTAAAGTATCTAATCTGACCGTTGGCCCACAGTAGATGGCAATAAGTTTAAGTTTTTCCTCCTTAAAATTTCTTCTCTTTCTCCCCTCCCGTTTTATTACTACTTTTCTTCTCCTTCCCTTCCCTAGATATAGATTTCCCAATGTGTTCTGTCCCTGAGTGATCTCATGCATTTTATATTCCCTGAAAATTATCCTAACTCTGGATTAGAGTTTTCAGTCCTGATTACTGATAGGATTTTGTTCCTGGACTTTCAAAAATGAATATGTCCCAGGCTTACAGAATATCTATCATCTTTCCCCTATCTCCCCACTCCTTAAAACAACTGTGTTCTGCTAATAGGGCCACAGGCACTCAGGAGCAAAATGTAAGCCGCTGCTATCTGGCCACAGAGCCTATGAAATCTTCTGCAACACCTCTTGAGTCACCAACACCATTGCCTCCCACCTGCATGACTTCTGTGGTTTACAGGACCTCTTCCCACCTTCAGTGTCTCTTACCCAGTTCTTGATGCTCATTGTACCTGGATTAAGCTTTCTAAAATCACATCTTAAACCAGGTCACTTCCCTGCTCCATATTCTTAAACAGTTCTCCATTGCCTATAACTAAGGTCTCAGCAACTTGGTCAAGGTCTCACCTTTGAGCCTTGACCTCTTTTTCAGTTTTATTCCCACCATGCGATTGCTCATTGTGCCAAGAACACACTTTGCACTCTGCTGCATTTGTGTCTTTTGTTCCTGCTGTTTCCTTCTAACTCCTCCAATCTCTCCTTGCTGAACTCTTTCTCATCCTGAAAGACCCAGCTTGAAGGTTGTTGGCACTTATTGGTAAAACTGGCTCCTTCCTTGAGCACCACCCTACCCAACCATTTTTCAGGTTCCTCCCTTGACTTCTGTGCCCAGACTTCTCCCCAGCTCCTGCTGCAGCGCTGCTTCCCACACTCCACAGAACACTCTAGGTCAGCAGCTTCGAAATGGTGTGACCACAGAACACCTCAATAATTAAAATGTGGAATAAAGTACACAGTGCAGAATGAACTGGCAAGCCAATTAATCCCTGAAAGAAAGGTCAGAATTTAGCCCATACCCTTTTATAAACTTAGAAATGGCTTCACTAAGTTAGATCTTTGTGCGAGGTGCATTATCTTGTTTCTTCCTAGATTTTGCTTTCATTGCAGCACAACATAAAATTTCATCTCATGAAATGCGACGTATATAAAACAGCAAAGAGAAAATAAAAACTTCTTTGTTGTTTTGTTTTAGAAAATAAAGCTTCCTTTTCTCCTTGAAGTACTCAGTCTTTTAACTTCTTTGATTTAGGTGCCATCTAAGAACTACAAGACTCAACTTTTTATTAAAACTTCCATTTTTCAGCCAGGGAGTCATAGAGAATAAAGTTTATGTATTATTAATGTTTAACATGCAATAAGGGATGAATAACTTTACAAATACATGCTGAATTTATCAGACACAGGGCAGCAATCATTACAGATGAGATATATTAATGATGATAAATAATGTCCATGTGTCCAACTCACTCATGCATTCAATGGCCTTTCCATGCAGTGTCCTGCCTTCTCAACATGGCATAATTTCACACAGGGACATTATTGCATAATACCAAAGACAACGTGCATGTTTAGTGTTTTCTTATATATAGTGCAGTTTAGATTAAAAAGTCAATAGAGTGATTATTATTCTTGCTGTAGTATACTCATTTAACATCTCATGAAATCCAGGGTTCCACAGAAGTCAGCTTGAAAACCTTGCCCTAGTATGCTTGCATCCATTCACATAATTTCAATTATCACTTGCCAAGCCACAAATCAGACATCATCCAGGAAAATTTTCCTGGCCAACACTAATTTGAGCAGTTCTCAATTTTGTATCTCCACAGCTCCTGGCAGTGCTCAATATATACTTGTGGAAGAAAAGATGGAAAGGAGGAGAAGAATGGGGGATACTAACTAATTCTTACAGCATTTCTGTATATGTAGGGTCTGTCATGAAAGTGATACAGGGGAAAGTTAAAAAAATCACTTAGCATAAAATTCCTTGTTCAAATTAAATATGAAAATAGTTTTAATTATTAATGTTAAGGGTCTGTTGCATTAAAATAGGCTTTTAAGTGAGATTTTGTAAGTGGGATATGTGCTATTGTTAAGAAACATAATCTAAAATTACCAAAATAGTTAACTAAGATACTAAAATAGTTATTAAAATATTACTAAGTTATTAAAATAATGACTAAGATAGTAAGATTGTTTTTCAAATAATTACTAATTAAAAGGCCATAGTCTAGATACGTTCTTTTGCTGCATTTGTAATTTTTTAAACTCGCAATTTACTTCCTGATTTTTCCCCATTTGGGTTTCATTCTTCCTTGTGCCAAAACATCTAGTCTATTCAATTAAAAAGGGTAAGCTGGGAGGTTGATGGAATTTTATTAGTTGTTGGTATCTTATTGTTAATTTTGGCCAGCTTTGGGACCTAAATACCACCTAGAGTTTCTCTCTGAATCATAGGGAATCTATGGTTTCTGCCCATGGGTTTAATTATTATACATTATAGCAGGTAAGTCATTTCGAAGTAGCCACTGATAATTACCTTGCTATTGTTCTGTGACTAATGTCACTTACTGCTTCTTAATAAGGACAGATTATCCTGATATTAGTGTAATTTATAGTGTTTGCTTTCAAGAAAACTTATGTTTCTCTCTTTTCTTCCTGCCTACCTTGGTGCTCTGATAGTTTCAAAGAAAGCATGGAGAAATCATCGTACTCCGACTGGCTAATAAATAATAGCATTGCTGAGCTGGTTGCTTCAACAGGCCTCCCAGTGAACATCAGTGATGCCTACCAGGATCCGCGCTTTGATGCAGAGGTAAGAGGAGCCCCTCTGGCTGCAATCCTAAGGTTCGGTTGTCACACTGTTGAAAACAGTTGAAACACAAAAAGGAACATTATACAGATCGACAGCAATTCCTGAGTTTACTGGTAATTATTTTGCATCCTTCCCCTGTGATCTTATTTTTAGCATTGCCTACTGTTGACTCTAAGTTAGAAAAACTTAGAGTCTACCCTGATTTATAGCAAGACGGTTATCCTTAGTCTGATGCTGTTTTATGATTGGGTATATTTTGTATTAAACTATGAACTACTTACTAAAGAAGTGTATATAACAAAGTTATTTCCCAATAGACCTTAAAACAAGTACCGTATTTATAAAAATTGCTTCCAAGAAACAGTAAGTTGGTGTTATTGTTTAATAATAATTAAGCACACTGTGTTGATATACAGAATATATTAAAACAATTTTGAAGTTTACATTCTAAGGTAGAGTATCATACAGATAAATTCACATGTACTGATAATGTCTCTATGTACATATGTGTACTCTCTCTATATATATACTCATATATACATATTGATTAAATGCAAGGCTTCCTATTGAAGATTGCCCAGCTGAGCTCTGAAGAGTAGCATTTTTTTGGTGAGGAAGGGTGAGGAGACATGTGTTCCAGGCAAAGCTGAGCAGACATGGGGTGTTGGGGAAGTGAGATGGTCTAATGTGGCTGAAGGGCCATGATGCATGAAACTGGAGAGGGAAGCAGGGATCAGATCACCAAAAGACTTTGAAAGGCATGTTAAGAAGTTGG
The DNA here is from genome assembly GCF_043159975.1 of Macaca nemestrina. NCBI lineage: Eukaryota > Metazoa > Chordata > Mammalia > Primates > Cercopithecidae > Macaca > Macaca nemestrina. The sequence goes on along the minus strand of NC_092135.1, from coordinate 75,748,073 downwards.
AGTATTTGTTCTGTGCAATGGGAAACCACTGAGTTTTAAATGGGGGAGAAGCAAGAGTTGTATTTTAGAATGATCACACTGGCTACAAAGCAGGGGATAGGTTAGTAATGATAACAACTGAACAGTTAACCATCAACCCTGAGAAGTAGATGTCATCATTCCCATTTTACAGAAATTGAGAGCTGCTCTATGGCTCTGGAGGCAGACAAGGATTCAGTTCTACTACCACTCAAACTCCACAGCCGATACTCTAAATCCTGCCCTGTGCTATCTCCATTGTCTGTGGCCAGGACATGGTGATGGCAGGGGGGCTGGGGTCCAAGTCTAATTTATAACTTCAGTCAGATCATCTTTGCAGATCTCTGCAGGAAAATCTTATATTCCCAAACTTACCACCTACCTGTAGCTGCCTAGCACTCTCTTCCCCAGGCTACATTTTCCATGTATTCTCTATTCCTTCTTGAGGTTAGAGGCTCCTAAATCCTTACATGAACTCCTAGTCTGGGTGGGGCGCCTTTCCAGCTGCTCCCTTGGCTATCCTAACACTGACTACCCTCTAGTTCTCCTCAGTTTTTATACATTAAATCTGAAATTCGAGTTACCTTCCTTAGGAAAGTTCACAGTTCAAAGTCCTTCAGTTCTCCTCTGGTAAGGTAGAACGCTACTAACTTGGTTATATGACTGGCACACTGAAAGTGATTTACAGATGTCAACATTTATATACTTTTCCATTGTGGTTGGGTTAGGACTGATTTTATGTACTTTTGCCTTGTGCTGTGTTTTTGTCTTCCTTGAATTTCAACTCACCAGTTCTTTGTTTTTCTATATCGTTTCATTACACGTTTGAATCCCCACCAAATATATTGTTATATTTTTCATGTCTCTGAACATTGCATAAATTGAAAAATACTATATGTATTAGTCTGTGGCTTACTTCTTTTTTCCTCTCAACATCGTTACTGGGTTATGTAAACATGTAATGTATTCATTTATTTCAAGTATTCTACTGTATGAATAAGCCTCACTTTGTTTATCCACTATAGTGTGACTGAATGTTTGGATTCAGTGAGTTACTGTCACATATATAATTGCAAGGACATTCTCTAAGTGCTCAAGTATAACAGTTTTCCTAGAATTCATATCTAGGAGAATGACATGCTGGATCATAAACTACAAGCATCTTTTCCTTTACCAGGGAATAAAAAATTCTGGTCCAATCATTGCTCTTTTTTTCTTATCAAAAATACCACATTGAGTAAGCACAATTAATATCTCAATCATACTTCTTGCTATTACAATATAGTGAGTTTGAATATACCATATCATTTTACTACAGGCAGATTTTTACCATATCCTTTTCTGATTAGTGATACAGCCATATTACATTTTCCTCCATGCTCATAGTCTAGTCTAATAAGGCAGTCTGTTCTGCTGATCCATAAGAAGAACAATGTGGAGTCTCCAAAGGCAAAAAGACAACAGTTATTTCTGTGGGATTGGGCATAAAAATTTCATGTCCCTATCTAGTGGTTAGAAGCAATGATGTCTGAAGACAGTAAACTGTGGTAGGTTAAGCAGTGACTCTTTCATGAAATCACTTTCTTCTCTATGATAAAATAAAGCATGAACTTAAACCATCATTATTTGTTAGTCCCTCACCCAAACGCTTTCAATCTGTGTGGCAGCAAATACTAAATTTTAATTGCGAATCTGAAGATGCGTTGTATGCTGATTTTTACATGTTTTCTTTGCATGGTACTGAAATTCAAAGGTAGTTTACATTTCTCTTCTCATTCTGAGAGAAAAAACTGGAAAGGAATTAATGCACATAAAGGTGATAGAGAGGTTGGGGATGGAAGAGAGACAGTGAAAGAGAAAGAAAAGAAAGAAAGAAAAGAAAGAAAGAAGAGAGAGACTGTGTTCTGTCTAAATACAGACATTTAGTAGATATGTCCTATAAATGTGTGTGTATATGTTGTGTATGTATGTTGTGTGTATGTACGTGTGTCTTATGTATCACACTAGGTCAAGCAAAACTATTTATCTGCTTATGCTTCCTCTCTCCTCAATTATATTTTACCTCAGGGACAGGTGGCAACTGTTTATTAATAATAAATGAAACAGACTCAAGACTGAGTCACAGGGCTCTCCCAAGAGGCTAAGAGACCTGAACCTTTTCCCCACAATGCCTGATGTAAGGTGGTATAGATCATAAGATAAAGACAACCATTTCAGGTAATATTTTTTCATTAGTGTGTCAAGTATTTCCCTCAAGATAAAAAAAAAAAATCATGACAAAATGAAATTGCTTCATACTTTCACCCCGTTGTAACCATCTGCACAGATAAAACAAGACCATGGCATTGCATTAAAGAAAGAGTTTAATAGACATGAGGCCAGTCACACCATGTGGGAAATGGAGTTATTACTCAAATCAATCTCCCCGAGAATGTGGGGGCTAGAGTTTTTCAAAAATAGTTTGTGTGAAGGGGTGGGGGTAGCTAGGCAGTGGGTGCTTGACTGATTGGGGGTGTAATCACAGGTGGGTGGGAAATGGTCCTCATGTGTGCTAAGTTGCTTCTGGATAGGGCCACAGGAGCAGTTGATGGGTCCCCATGGAGACTTTGGTCTCCTCAGATGCGCAAAAAACCTGAAAAGACATCTCAAAAGGCTAATCTTAGGTTCTACAATAGTGATGTTATCTGCGAGAATAATTGGAGAAGTTGCATATCTTGTGACCTCCAGAATAATGGCTGGTAATCATTTATGTCTACACCTTAGCAGAATTCAGTCTTCTCTTTCCTTCTAGCCTGGTGCCCTCTCATTAACTTTACAAAGATGATTGAGCTTTGGAGAGAGAAGAGCTATTATTATTTACTATCAACTAAATGTCTCCCAAAGTTAGCCTGGCAAAGCCCAGAAATAATTAAGGGCAGCTTGAAGGACAAAGGCAAGATTGAGGTTGGCCAGATCAGACCTCCTTCACTGCCATAATTTTCTCTCACTGTTATAATTTTTGCAAAGGTGGTTTTACCACCCTTAAAAATGATTCTAGAATCATCCTAGAGACAGAGAGCACCTTTTAGAATTGTGTTGCCTTCCTGCAAAGGTCTGAGTCCTTTCTTGTTGAGTCTGGTACATGGGTCCATATTTTTCCCCAGTTGAATAGTTATTTGTCAGTGGTATAATATTAAAAACTTTTTTAAATCCAGGATTAATTGATGATTATTATCTCCACTGAGAAAAGTGCTTGCTTTTTTGTTCTCTGCACTGACTTCTCTGAATAGTTTCAGGTTGGTTAACAAGAAAGATAATTTGCAAAGAGGTAGCATGGGGAATCCTTTTCAGAGCATTTCCTATATTTCCAACAAATTTTCTCAACTTAAGTGTACCTAATGGATTTAAATTTGCCAGAAACACAATTATTCAGAGCACTAATGATGCAGCATTTTTTTTTTCTTTTTTTGTTCCTTAGCTCAGCTAATCTGGGTTCTTGTCTCATGACCAGAAAGAATTAGGCACATAGACACATTGAAAGGTGAGGAGGACAGAATTTATTAAGCAAAAATAAAGCTCTCAGCAGAGAGAGGGGGGTCCTGCAAGCAGGTTTCCACCTCACAAATTGAATACCGGGACCACTACACATGAGTTGAAGAGGCCGGGGTCCTCCTTGCATAAGGTGTTAATTCCTGGTGACTCCACCCCATTTCCCCAGAGCATGTGGGCCTCCAGTCCATTGCAGGCATGCAGGCAAGCACCCTGTGCAGGTTCCCTTATCTGTGCAAAACAACTGGCGTAAACAGTTGTGGGGCAGGTCAAAGATTCTCCAGGGACCCTTCTCTGTCTGCCTCTTGCCTCTATCATTCCTTCTCCAAAGAGGTACATCTAACTGCCATTAGAATACGGACAAAGACAGATCTTAACTGCTTCCTGCTGACAAGGGGCACTATTTTGGGAAGATGGCAGTCAGATCTCCCTCAGAGGCCTATTTACGGGTCCCTAGTAAAAGGGAGCCATTGTCTGAGGTTCTGGTTGCATGACCGTTTGGAGTTTGACGACCTAAAGGGGAGAAGAGAAAAACTTGGTTATTAGAAGATGTATCAAAATGAAACAAAAGTGGGGGGTAAGGAGAGCTCAAAAATCCCAAGGCTGCTGGCATGCCGAGATAACTAGTGGCTATACTTATGCCTGCTAGGATTTGAGGGCATGGGGCTTGGCTTTGATTAACTTTCTTGGTGTTATTTCCCCAAAAAAGGAAACCTCCGGGTTATGGGCACCCTATTTACTCCCACCACCTGGCAGGATTTGTGGGATAACTGCCCAGAACTAGAATATTGATCCAGATTTTTACATTACCCATCCCTTTTGTTTCTTCTGAGCTGCAGCCAGAGATCACTGGTTGGTTCACAGGAATAAGCAGGGTGAATCTAAAATGCAGACAACAACTTAAAAACAACTAATGAGACTAGAATATAATGACAAATGTATGATAAGTTCTGGAACATAATTTTTCTCTCTTCAGCCCTCATTTTTGTTAAAAACAAATCATGATAGGACTGAGTTGTTTGCACAATAAACGTTAGTCTTATATTTGGCCTGATTATTTGCATAAAATGCAGCAAGAATAATTACTTTCACATAGGCCTTTTAAATTGGTATTGATGGAACTCTGTTCCACAGAATCTCAGATAAGACCTTTTAAAGCCCAGCCCAGCCATAGGTTTGTATCCTCAAATATCTATGAGTTAGGTAAATTCCTGTCTTCTTAAGTCCCAAGAATATGGGATACCTGTGCCTGTTAGAAAGTGACGTTCTTTACTCACCACAGGTTAGAAACCCTGTACAGGGACTGTGTAGACAAGGTATGAGGACAGTTTTCCCAAGGGTCTTTTATTGGCTCTGCAAGGCAAGCTTGATTCCCTAAAGGACAGCATGCCATTCCAGTCAAAGACTTGATAAAACAAGGCTTGATAAAACAGTTTCTCCAATTGCATCCTATTGCAAAAGAACATAGATTCTTATTGCACTGACGTAAATAGCTATATTGTCATGAGTTAAGAATACTCGGCCGGGCGCAGTGGCTCAAGCCTGTAATCCCAGCACTTTGGGAGGCCAAGACGGGCGGATCACGAGGTCAGGAGATCGAGACCATCCTGGCTAACACGGTGAAACCCCGTCTCTACTAAAAAAATACAAAAAAACTAGCCGGGCGAGGTGGCGGGTGCCTGTAGTCCCAGCTACTCAGGAGGCTGAGGCAGGAGAATGGTGTAAACCTGGGAGGTGGAACTTGCAGTGAGCCGAGACCCGGCCATTGCACTCCAGCCTTGGCAACAGAGCGAGACTCTGTCTCAAAGAAAAAAAAAAAAAGAATAATACTCACAAATAGTTTTCAAACTCTAGAGGAACCTAGCAGAGAGAAACAAATATGCTCCAACTTTTGTCTACAAGAGTATACCTTATTCAATTATTAAAGACTGTAAATAGCTCAAAACAAAAGTTTCCTTGACTCTGGAAAACAAGGATGAACAATGTTTTAAGCAAAAGTTAAAAAAGATTACTTAGTTTTTCTATTAGTTCACTCCATTCAATTAACTCTTGTTCTGCTTGATATTCATGAACACTTCAGCTCTTCATGAATCCTGTACATTTTTCCTTTATTCCAATGTCATGGTCTACAACGTTAACAGAAACCTGCATTTGAGATCACCTGTGAAAGTTCTACAGCTGACTATAAACCATCTTTTGAAGAGGATCAAAACAAGAAAACAATCGTCTGTGAACAGCAAAATATCCAGAGTAGTTACAGTTAAAAACACGATTGACAAAGAAATTTGGTTATCTCTGTGGTTTACAGTAATTTAATATAATAACCTTAATTATGATTGATAGCATATACTCAGACATTAGAATTTTAGAAATCCTATACAATTTTGGAAGATATATTAATGTTATTCACTGAAATATAACCTGAAGAAAATTAAGCATCATTTTGGCAATCCCATGTACCTAAACATGTCGAATAATCCTGTTTACCTCTCTTTCAGATGTTTCAGTGGCCCTCTGTAACATCCAAAAGCTAGGGGTCAGGAACTGCAGTTTGATTTTTGCCTGTTAAATATGTTTGAGATTTAGAACACTTGATATTAAGAAATACAATTCCAGATTACCATAAGCTATTTATTTAGCCAAAATGATGACTCAAAAAAAATTTTAAGGTAAAAAAACTTTCATTATCCTTTACTATTATATGGAAATCTTACTCAAGGGAAAGAAAGCCAAATTTTACCCTTGCATTAGTCTACTATTAATGTCAACTCAGTTTTCTAATTAAATCTTACAGACAATTCTATCCAATCTTAACCAGTTTGACCATGAGGTAAGATTCCTATGAACTTTTTATAACCCTTTACAAATTTTGCTAAAGAGCATATTGGTGACTTAAGAGAATGTTGGTGTGCTTTTATTTCAATGCACAATTTACAGAAATAACTGTATAGTACTCTTTTGAATTTAGTCAGTCTGTTCATGCACAGAATTCCTTTTGCAAGATTAATTTTTTACAATCTTTCCACAACTTGTTTAAACCTTAAGCTTTATCTCATCTAATTCAAAACAATCCTTTAACCCTAGGTAAAAATTTACATTTCCACACATTATTAAAATCTTTTACTAAAAACATATTTTACACACCATTTCTTACACACCTTGCATGTAAATTCATTTTCAGTAGTCTCAATTACATGTATAATGGTAACTCTTAGCAGTTTTTAACGTTAATGTAAAATCTGGTAAGTTGTTTTAATTACGTACTAGGTGCCAATAAAGTTTGACTCCTTCCAGCATAGTTAAGAATCTGGTTAATTCCATATGTCCCCAGGTCTTACCAAGTTGTAAAGCAGGCAAGTTGAACAGTTCTCAAAAGCCAAAGAAGCAGTTTACAACCTTAAAACATTTAGCAAACCTAATACCTGATTTGCATAGTTTTGACCACCTATTTACATTTTGATGACGTTTACATTTTACCAATAATCTTTAAGACTGTTTTTATATCTCAAAGATTAAAGTCGCATGAACTAAAAAGTATTACAACTTTTATCTTTCTTTAAAAAAAAATTCATCTAAGTGCTTATTTTTCTTCAAACCAATTAATTAGAGCTCTTTTCTTTATAAACATAACACACATAACACATATATGATTATATAGACAGAAGAAAATCCAGTAGTTGTAAGATTTTTCATTTGCCAGTCTAATTTGATTATTGGCCTCTGGGTGGAGCCCTTTAAGAGCAAGGCTAGGAAAGCTCGTATTTTCTAGGGCCTAACAAACGGATATGGCTGGAAGACAAAAACAGATTTTGAGAGGGATCTATCTGCCTCTAATTTCTGGGTTCCATGAGGAAAACAGAGGTTTCTCATAAAATGAGATCTGTGGTGCCTTTTCTGTTTTTCCCAAGGAGTCGCAGGCCATCAGAAATTATTTTAGGACCTCTCATGGGTGCATTAAGAGTGGCAAGACAAAATGGAGAAAAATAATTCAGTCAACTGAGAAGAAACCTTTTTTCCAGAAAAACAAGATTCAAGAAGAGAAAAAAACCATAAAGGTCCTTTAAACATACTTAGGTATCCACTTTTAATTAAGCTGAGCACTGCTTAAGAAAGTCCTTTTAAATCCCTTAGTACCTGCCTTTAACCATGCCAAGCAGCCAATATTTCTGGCTTTCGAACTTTACCAAAAGTAACCTCACAGGTGAAACCAACAAGCCTCAATTAAGGTTATGACTTAACTATGAGTATATGAAGTATTTTCAAAGGGGAGGTAAGCAGTTTTTACAACATCTAGAATCTTTAAGGGTAGCTCAGAGAAGGGAAGATTTAAGAAGAGAAGCTAGAAGTTGTTCGTGGAGGGGAAGAGAATCAGCAAATGGTAGAAGTCACACAGCTATTGACTTGAAAGTATTCATTCTTCAAGCCAGGATTGAACCTGAGCCACCATTGTAAAATGTCAGAGACTAAAAGCATTCCCACGTGGTTACAGGTCATGCTCCCAAGGACGTAAACAAGATACAGGCCTGCAGCCAAGTTTGTTACTAATCAGTTTGTTGGGCTGACTTGAAAAGTGGACTTACGGGGTCCTACACCCACATCCTATCCTAAAGTACCCCTCTTTCTGATAGAACCATACAGAAAGACATGTAAAGCATACCAGATTGGCTACAGCTTAAGACAAAACTCACAAATCCTTTTTCATTAATCAAAACTTTACAGAGAACGTAAACAGTGATCCTTACCATACCTTTTACTAGTTTGCACAGGGAGGGAGAGGCCAAAAGTCCAACTGGTAAAAAAAACAAACAAACTTTTACCTTTTGCTGGCATGTCAGGCTTCTGGATTCCCTTCCCCTCAGCTCAGTTCTAAGCCAGCTTCCTTGGGTGCCACAGAGGACACTCAACCTCCAGAGAACTACCATCTTGCTCCTGAATTGTTTTTCTTTCTTTCTTTCTTTTGAGATGCAGTCTTACTCGCCCAGGCTTGAGTGAAGTGGCGTGATTTTGGCTCACTCCAACCTCCACCTCCTGGGTTCAAACAATTCTCCTGCCTCAGTCTCCCGAGTTTGGGAAATTAACTTTTCCCAGTTGGAGATGCATCCAAGGGGAGTATCCTGTAGTACAGGGACACAATTACCCCTCTGTGAAAAGAGGACAGAGGAAAAAGGAAAAAGAAAGGAGCCCTCAGGCCTCAGGATGCATTTGAGAGAGGTACAGACTAAAGATGAATGGTTACCCAGCTAGGAAGAGGAGATGAGGTGTCCCTAATTCCTTTGTCTTCCCAGTGAATATGGGGTACATGAGGAAAAGAAAGAAGAGGTGTTTCTTTTCTTTCTTCTGTCCTTATATCTTCAAGTCCTGGCAACCTTGACAGGGTGCTACCCATGAGTGTCAGCGCAGCTTCCACCCATGTTAACAGAGGGGCCTAGAAGGTGGGAATATCTGTACTCACCCACATATGCCCTGTCTCCACTGTTGTCATTACCTTTGAGTTCCTTAGACCTTGACAGACTGCAGCCAGCAGCTGGATGCCGCCTCCTTATCATAAACTGAAAGCTGAGGTAAAGCTGAGGAGCTGGTTCTCCTCAAACAAGGGACGAAAAAAAGGGTATCTTGTGAATTGGGGTCCTGGCCTAACAAGATGCCTTCCAAAAGGAAAAAAAAACTCTTGCATAGAAAATCTCCCTATATCTGCAAGGCTTCATTAACTACTAACAGGGTGGAGAAAAGGAAGGAAAAAAAGCTTAGGTGCAGGCCTGGGAAGATTCCTTGGGGAGAAACCTCTTATTCTTATGCAAATGGGTTTCTCCATCAGGGAGAAAAACCTTTAATTGCTGTCTCCTCCCTGGGGCTCCCACCAAGCTGGACCCCTTGATCAGGGGAATACTGGCCAGCTAGCCACCGCAGGCTCAGGCCATGTGCCCTAGACAGGAGGGAGTGGGACAGGGAGCCACCGCTCACCCGTCTGTCCTGTGCACATGCCTGCGACCATTGAGGTGAGGATGATATGCCCCTAATATTGTAAACGAAAAGATAGGTGTCAATACATTCCCCCCAAAATGAAGGAAAATCCATGGAAAAGACTGGGTTGGACTGAGGCCGACATTTCCAATGCCTGAGAATGATGGGGCAGGGAAGGGGGCAGTTTCCCCTGCCTTCAGAAAAAGTCTAAGGGTGAAAAAGCCCAGAAACAAAAGTGAGAGAGATGTTTGGGTCCACATTTTACTCACCCTTCTGACAAGTCCCCATAGAGGCCACCAAAATGATGCAGAATTTTTTTGCTCCTTAGGTCAGCTAATCTGGGTTCTTGTCTCATGACCAGGAAGAATTAGGCAGACACATTGAAGGGTGGGAGGGTGGAATTTATTAAGTGAGAAGAAACCTCTCAGCAAAGACAGGGGGTCCTGCAAGCAGGTTTCCACCTCCCAAATTGAATACCAGCACCACTACACACCAGCTGAAGAGGCCAGCTCTACCTCTGCATTAGGCCCAAATTTCTGGTGGCTCCACACCATTCCCCCAGTGCATGTGGGCCTCCAGTCTGCTGCGGGCATGCCCAAGTAAGCCGCCTGTGCAGGTTCCCTTATACGCACAAAACATCTGGTGGAACACTTGTGGGGCAGGTTGGAAATTCTCTGGAGAGCCTTCTCTGTCTAGGCCTTTGTCTGCCTCCTGCCTCTATCACTAATATCTATTCTAAATTTCTCATTAGCTCAGTGGCTAACTCTGGCAACTGAATTCTTTTTACTGACCCCAATACATCAGAAATTGGGATAGAATACCCCAAAATGGATTGGCCGTATTCTGGGATTTCATACTGTGGATACATCAACTTTCAGTAAATAGAAATACTGGATATTTTTTAGCTTACAGGGGAGGAAATGGAGACTTGGAGAGTTGAAGTGATCTGCCAAGGCCATGCAGCTTTCTTAAGGCAGAGCACAGAGCACACTCTGGGCCTTCTGGTTCCTGATTCAGTGCTCTTTCCTTTAGCATCCTCTTGGGGAGAGCATCAGCTGCTGAGGGTCTGCCTAGGCAATAGAGTCACCACATTCCTCCTTTCTCCCTTCTCACAGGTACATGAAGTCATGGCCAGCATACCTACCTTTTTGTCCTATCTGCTCTGCTCATGAGCTGAGGAGTCTTGGGCATACCACTTAGTTTGCAACATGTGAAGTTCTACATAAATACCTTATAAACTGTGCAGATATAGTCACCAGGTCCTCCCTTATAGGAGCCAGCAGTATGATGAAAGTGGCCAGACATCCAGGGACCAGGTTTCCTAGGCACTTTGGAGATGACTAAATGTGGGGGCTGGCTGTGTTAGTGGTGGCAAATCCATGTGGGTCTGAAGCAACCTCAATTCTTGCCTCCTCAGAAGAAAGAATTTGACTGAGGGGCATTAGGCAGAAGGAGAGACTATGGCAAGTTTTAGAGCAGGATTGAAAGTTTTTTTAAAAAAAGCTTTAGAGCAGGAATGAAAGGAAGTAAACTACACTTGGAGGGCCAAGCAGGTGACTTAAGAAATCAAGTGCGCTGTTTGATCTTTGACTTGGAATTTTATACATTGACATACTTCCAGGATCTCTCATTCCTTCTCTCTGATTCTTCCCTTGGAGTGTGCTGTCTGTATACATAGTGGCCTGCTAGCGCTTGGAAGGGGAGCACGCACAGTGTGTTTACTGGAGTTGTATGCATGCTTACTGGAGGCATTCTTCCCTTACCAGCTGAATGTTTCTTGAAGATCATATATCAGTTAAACGCTACCAATTTGCCTCTTAATGCACATGCTTGAGTCTGCTAGCCCAACTCCCAAGATCTTATCAGGAAGCTACTTGTATTAGTCGGGGTTGCCTAGAAAGACAGAACTAATAGGAGATACATATATATATATTTGTATTTGAGTGTTAAGAAGTATTCACTCATATGATCACAAGGTCCTACAATAGGCTGTAAGTTGAGGAGAAAGGAAGCCAGTCCTAGTCCCAAAGCTGAAGAACTTGGAGACCCATGTTCGAGGGCAGGAAGCATCCAGCACAAGAGAAAGATGTAGGCTGAAAGGCTAAGCCAGTATGACTTGTTCACATTTTTTTGCCTGCTTTATATTCTAGCTGTGCTGGCAGCTGATTAGATGGTGCCTACCCAGGTTAGGGGTGGGTTTGCCTTTCCCAGCCCACTGACTCAAATGTTAATCTCCTTTGGCAACACCCTCACAGACACACCCAGGGTCAATACTTTGCATCCTAGAATCCAATCAAGTTAACACTCAGTATTAACCATCACACTACTGGTCACTAATTTCAGGGTTTTTCTATCTATCGGGAGACTGCCTTTTGTTGGCACTGGCTGTGGCCAATTATTATTTTAGAGAGACAATTTAACAACCACCTGACCATCACCTGATGGTCACCTGACATTTGTGGAGGTTGGGGGGGACGGGGCACTCCTGCCCTGCTCCTGCCTGACTAGCTACCTACTGTAATACCTGTACTGTCCAAGCTTATGCAACCCACCAACCCTTAAAACATATAGCTAAAGTCAGTTACACTTGTATATTTCAAACATAGCCCTGATGACTACATTTACAATCCCTGTATCAGTTAAAGTAATATATAAACTTCAAAATTTCTGTGGCTTAATACAATAGAGGTTTAGTTGTTGTTCATGTTAAGCCCAAATGGGTTTTCCTGATCAGTGTTGGTGGGATAGGGAGGTGTTCCCTATTATGTGAATGAAATATTTCAGCAGCAGCTTATGAATGACTTGCCCCATGGACCATATTGTGAATTCTTCAGACTGATAACTGCTGGTGCTGATCCCAATACACCCATTTGTGTGCATTTGATAGTTTCTTCTTCAATTCGGACTAGCATAGGAAGCTTTCCAGTTTGGGAATTCATGATGCCAGTGGCTATTTTCTGTTAATAAGAGATAATTTACTCTATCAAGCTTTGCTTTAGGTATACAGTTAATGTATGAAGGGAAGCTAATTTCTAATTTCTGTGTTTTCCTATCTTGATAAAATTCAGGGAAGTCCTTAGAAACTCTGCCCAAAGATATGCAGCAAGAGAATGATCTTTATTTTGAAATCTCAGTTTTGAAGCTGTTGGTCTTCCTTTCGATAGAAGCTACAAAGGGATGTCTTTAATGTTATGTAAACCCCATCCCAAGTGCTGTCAGATGCCTGCTGAGAGGGCTATGGGGCAAGTAATCATAGTTGTTTACCTGCTGGGTGTTCTCTTAGTGATTGTCTTAAATATTTAATGGAGTCCCTCCTTGTGGTGAACAGAGCAGACTTAGCAGGTGAGCCATAGTGATTACTTGCCTTCTGAATGCCTGTTTGACTTGGCTCTCAAAAGTGGCACCTGCTGGGCTTGATAGCATACGTGGTTTTAAGGCCAAACTCTTTGGCTTATGGGTGGAAAAGTTATGACAAAAGATTATATAAGATGTCACAGAGCCAGAACTAAGTTTGTGAGCTTTAAATTCTGCAACCTTATGAAAATCACTGTTTATTCTGTTACAAGAGTCTCTGGAAAGAATGTAAGACAGGAAAGACCTACTCAATATAATATTGTTTATTTATGGTGGTACAAGAAACCCTCATGTTTATGAGTCATCTGTTCTTAGGTTTTGTAGCTTTATCAGTCATCTGCTCCATGGGAACAGGGTATCCATGTTTGTTTCTGAAGACATTGTCAGGATTATTATGTATATTGATTTCCCACTGCAGCAAAACAGATCACCACAAACTCAGCGCTTGAAAACAACACCCAATTATTATTATTATTATTTGAGATGGAGTCTTTCTCTTTCACCCAGGCTGGAGTGCAGTGGCACATTCTCAGCTCACTGCAACCTCTGCCTCCTGGGTTCAAGCAATTCTGTTGCCTCAGCCTCCCGAGTAACTGGGATTACAGGTGAGCCAAGATCATGCCACTGCACTCCAGCCTGGGTGACAGAGCAAGACTCCGTCTCAAAAAAAAAAAGAAAATATGCATATACTGTTTATGTATATACACTCACATATATTATTCTATACACACTTCTATACATCATTTTAAACATACTTCTCTTTGGCTCACTGCAAGCTCCACTTCCCAGGTTCACGCCATTCTCCTGCCTCAGCCTCCCGAGTATCTGGGACTTTCCTTTCCTTGAGTGTGGACAGGACCTGTGAATATGTTAGGACAGTCACTTCCCTGGTGATGTTACGTTACATGGCAAAGACGATGGGATGATCACTATGTAAGCTTACATAATGTCCAGAGTGGCTTATACAATCTCAGGGAAGTGACTGTCCTAACATATTCACAGGTCCTGTCCACACTCGAGGAAAGGGATTATTCAAGATATGTAGGAAGCCAGAGTTGGGGGTGGTGGCAGGTGGGATTCTTAGAGGCCATGTTAGAATTTTGCCTATCATAGGCCGGGCATGGTGGCTCACGCCTGTAATCACAGTACTTTGGGACTACAGGCGCCCGCCACCACGCCTGGCTAATTTTTTTTGTATTTTTCGTAGAGATGAGGTTTCACCGTGTTAGCCAGGATGGTTTCAATCTCCTGACCTCGTGATCCACCCGCCTTGGCTTCCCAAAGTGCTGGGATTACAGGCGTAAGCCACCACGCCCGGCCAGTATATGCATATTTTTAATAGATATTTTAAACTTAACATGTCTAAAGCACAGACTATAGTCTCCTGCCCCCCAAGCCTGCTCCTCTCTCTGTTTCCATATCTCTATTGAGGCAACACGATCCTTCAAGATGCTTATGTCAAAAAAAGTATAGGCATGATTCTCCCTTTTTCTCATGTTGAACATGAATTCATCAGGAAGTCCAATTGCATAATTTATCCAGCATCTGACCACTTCTTACCACTCAGCTGCTACCACCGACATCCAAGCTACCATCATCGCTGTAGTATTTCATGTACAAATCCTGTTAAACTGTCCCTCTCCTTTCACTTTTCCCCTCTATACTCTTTTCTCAACACAATAGTCAGAGGCTATTAAATTTTAAGTTATATTACAACTCTACCCACACACTCTTCAGCGTCTCCTTGTTTCACTGGAGTAAAAGCCAAATTTGCAATTCTTTCAGAGACCTACAGTGCCAAACACCATCTGGCACCCTATCATTCACCCCCATCCCTTACTCATACTATGCAAGCCACACTAGTCTCTTTGTTCCTACAACGTGCCACTTACACACCCACCTCAGGGGCTTTGCACTGGCTACTCCCTCAGCTGAAATACTCTTCCCCCAATATCTGCATGGCTCATATCCTCTCCCCTTTAAGACCGTTGTTCAAATGTTACCTGACAGTGAGGCCTGATACCCTTGGTACTCCTTACTCCTCTTATCATGCTCTGTTTTTTCCCCATCATCTTACCATCTTCTAACATATAATTTATTCATTTATCTTTGTATTGTTTACCATCTCTCTTCTATCACTAAAATGTAAGCTCTATGAAGGTGAAGATTTTGTTGTTGTTTTTTCCACTGATATATTCCCAACACCTAGAACAATGTTTAGGACATAATAGACATTCTTGTTGAATATTGTTCAATATTGTTGAATATATTATCTATGTATAATTTATGTATATGCTTTATGTCATTAAATATATTATATATTGACATATGAACTTAATACATATTTATAGGAAAAGGTGAGGAAGGACTGGTACCAACCTGTTAATAATTGCTATCTCTACAGACGGCAGGGTTAGAGCTTTTAATTTTATTCATGCTTTAAATTTTTCATGTGTTCATATTATTTTTATAATCATGAAAAATTTTAAGATATTCTAAAATCTTAGACTCTCTATATCTCATATGAAATTATGTCTTACCAGGTTACTGTGAGTCTTCTTAAGGTTATAAACAATTATCGAAAACTGTGATTGAAATAATACAATATCTAAACAAGTCAACTTGCCTTGCTGTATCTTTGGGGAATTCAGATGGATTATTTTCTATTCGTCTTTGCCTTGTTTCTTGGGATTTATTCCAACTAGGAGCATTGTCTGAGATTGTCCCAATAGCATGTACATAAACTGCATTTGCAGATGACCTGCTCTTGTATTATGTGACTTCTTAGAATGCATACTCTATTTACAAATATCTTCACCATTACAATCATTCTGTCCTTGCTTTCAACTGGCATTGTGCCTCTGAATTCAATTTTCTTTAGTTAGTTGCACTTTAGTTTATCATCTGTGACACTTTCTGCCCTTCTCTTCTTATTAGATTCCAAGAACACATTAAAACAAATACATTAATGCAAAACAAGCCATTATTTAGTCAATCTAGGGTATTATATTCTATTGTTTAATTCAGTATTTCCTTCCATTTGTATAGTTATGGAGAGAATTTTCAGAGCCATCACATGCAGTATTTGCTTTTTGCCTACAATAAGAATGAACACTTTGACTCAACATTTAAATAGAAAAGGTTAATTCAGCAAAGGGAATGTCAGAAATTAACTAAAAAGTAGGGCAGGCCTTATGCATGAATGGATTTGGTGGTCCATTTATTTGTTACAAATTCAGGAGAGGCAGGAAACCCATCACCACCTAGATCTCCTCTGCCATGGAAGGCCAATGCCCAGAGTTACACAATTAACACTAAGGCGGTGTGATCTAAACTCTGTAGCTCTTCAGTCCCATGCAGTTCTTCCATGTAAAGTTTTTCCTCTGATTTTTTAAAACCTATTATAGACAACTCAATAGTACTTATCCTTGTCATGTAGCAGTTAAAGATAATGGGGCTCCAGGCTCTGAGATTCTGTGACTGAGAGCGTTAAAGCCCATTTTGCCTGCCAGATCTTTGTGATGGAGCACTCCCGCACCCCCACAATGGCTGCTGAGAGCTAGCCTGGCAGGAGAGGTCATTCTCTATTCTCTGTAACACTTTCTGGTCTATCAGTCATGCTTCTGTTACAAAGGGAAATGTGCAAAATTGAAAACATTAAGAGACAAAGCTCTGTGGATCAGCTGAAATTCATTTGCTCTTGTCAATCTTCTCTCAGTTTCTGTTACTTAGTGTGAACCAGTTTGAGAACCTTTCCTGAGAAGAAGGGTAGATTGGACAGTGGACATAAGAATTACAGATGAGCAGGAGGGGAAGGAAGGTTAGAGGTTAGAAGTTAGGGGGATTACTAAGACTTAAATAAAATATAGAATGGGGAAGCAGTGGGTAGTGAAAACAAATACAAGTCCCACAGTTCTAAGAATCCAACAGACTTTGCTGCATGGGCAGTGGAGAAAATGCCTCAGCTCCAAGCATGATCATTTATTTTGTCAGGAATTTAAAGAATCATGTACAGACACTATTCTACCAGCCATTAGGATTGATCCTATGTGTAGATAAGACAGACCAAACTCAATTCTCTCTCTCATATTTCATGGAAATCAAGGGACTGACTTGGAACATTGGCTCCCTCAGCTTGTCTGGTTACTAGAATTTCTCACCAATAGATTACCTTTGGGGAGAAAGTATTGCTTTAGATTATTGTTAAAGTTCTGCATATCTTTCTAGAGAAAGGAAATACACTGAACATTAATAAATAGTATTATATTATCACCAATTTATTTAACATTTCCTTTGACCACCTTTGAGAGACTGGAAAATATAACAAGTACAAGTTGATGGCTCCAAGAGCTAAACCATCTTTAATTAGATCCATTAATTGAAAAGGCTCCATGAAGACAGAAACTAGGTAACATTTTTAAGTAGACATATCTTTGATTGGAAAGAACTAACCACTCCCAGAAATATATTTAGTTTAACTGTTGCCTTCTAGAAAGGCTGCTTTGTCTCACATGGTCTAACTTTTGAGACTCTAATGGTGTGAATGTTAAACCAAGAATGACCAAGCAGGCACTGTGTGGAACAACAGAGCAGAATTTTTTGGCAGGTGTTCTTTTCAATATTAGTAATATTTGTATTTGTAAAACTCCTTACAAATTTTGAAACCCTTTCACACACAAATTTTCATAAAACAACTTGGAAAACAAGAAAAAGCACAAAGATGAGAATCAGCTGTGAGGCCAAAATATGAAGATAACCAATGTTACCATTTTGGTGTGCAGGAGATAAATATTAATGATAAAATTGAGGCATTGAAACTTTGGGTGACTTCGTTGGGGTGGTGTGGCTGATGGGCATTTTTGAGCTCCATTGACTGATTTGATATGGAGAGTTGGGGTTATCTGGTGAACAGGAATGATTCTTTCCTTTATACTTGCTTATTACTCTTTCTCCCTGTTTGGAATCTATTTAGACATCCTGTGCTTCTTTCATCTCCCTTCTCCTTTTCTTCCAGCCCCTGCAAAGGATAAAATGAACTCCTGGGCCTTGCCTTTTCATATGGTTGCATGAACTAACCTGGATTAGCACAGCTTTCCAGAAACAACAGCTGCTACCTCAAATAGGCAATTATTGTTCCTAGTTTGTAAATTTTAGATAATAAAAACAGGTAATTTAGGCAATTTTTAGGGAATTAGAAATTTCATTAATGATTTTTGAATTTCATTAGGGAATTTCATTAATGATTTTAAAATGGAAAAATTCACTCTCCTCACACTCTGCCATCCTTCCTTGTTCTCCTCTCCCACCTAATTGGCCTCATCAAGCATGTTGATCATCACCATTCCTTAGCCTCTCCTCCTTCCCTCAGCCATGATGGAAACACTTTAAAGACACCCTCTGCATTCTCTGATGCTTCACCTCTTCTCCTGTGCTCAGCCCATACAAGACTCAAGCTCTGAATAGACGCAGCTCTGCTTTCTCAGTGTGACCTTCCTCTCTTCCAGGACTAACCACTTGAATTTTATTCCTGATCACATCCTTTCTTCCCTTGACCATTTTTGCCTTCAATTATCCCACTATGTTGCTAAATTCAGTAAGCTATTTTCAGTCCTTATCTTATTAGACTTTTCTATAGCATTGGACACTGTTGCTTCCCCTAAGTTCTACTTAGAAAATAACTTCTTCCCTTATGGACAAATTACCTGTGTTTATTATCTAAAATTTACAAACTAGGAACAATAATTTTTAAATTCTCATAGCCAAGAAATTCAAAGGAAACTATTATGGTCATAATTTTTCCAGGATCCTTCAATGTATATAATATGCTTTTGTATAACCACAGGCATGTACACCATTATCATTTAATGTATTAAATATTTTCCATATGAGTAACTGTTCTTGTATAGCATGATTTTAATTAGATGCATAATATTGTGTTGTATGAATGTACTATTATTTACTTAACCACCTCCCTCCAGTTGAATATTCGTGTTATTCTAATAAATCACTAAGATAAATAATGCCATGGTTCACACTTTTACATGTAAAGCTATGTGCATAGCTTTGATAATTATCACAGGATAAATTCCTAGATATGAAATTGACAGGTCAAAGAGTAGGTATTTATACTTTTTAGGCTCTAGATACACATCAATAAACCTATTTCCAGAAAGGTTGTAGAAATCTGTTCACACATTATAGATGCAGTAAAGCCTTCAGGTTAAGAGCATGAGCTTTGGAGTTCTTGTCCATCCCTGTCACTGATGTCAACTTTTTCTTCTAGCACCAAATATTGTGTTCCCCAATGTTCAATTTTTAGTCTTTTTGTTGGACAAGTTCTCTCTTGCAATAACCATGCAATTAACTTAAATCTTACCCATGCAATTAACACAGAGGACTGATGACTCCAAGATTAGTATCTCCAGCCCCTCCCACTTGTAACGTGTGTCCATTTGGAGTTTGTATCATTTCCCTCAAATTTCCTGTGTTCCCCACTTCAAGGAACTCTTCCACATTTACTCAAGCCAGAAACCTCAATGTTATCTATCCTCCATGGGTATGGGAGAGTGCATACTCCCACTTTCCCAGAATAAAGAAAAACTCTTTGGGGGAATTGTAGTGCTTTAAAAGTGATGGGTAAACAAAATTCTCTTTTATTTAACTGGCGAACAGCCTAAGGTTTGTTTTTCTCACCACCAGCTTCTAAATTGTCTTTCTTACTGCATGTTCCTTTTCTTCTTGCCCATTGTGACCTGTCCCTCAGCTGCCCGGATTTCGTAGGAGAGGTTAGACAGGGGCTACTGTTGTCCCAGAGTTGGCAGAGACAATTGTGTTTACTACTTGGTGCTGCCTGAGACCCAGTGGTCTGTACAATATGTGACCCTCCCTCAGCAAAACAAAGCAGACCCAGCCATCCTAGTGCTGCTATGGCTAGCCTGAGTCTATAGATTATACCTCTCTAAAATTGGCTTTCTTCTCTTCATGCTTACTGGTATTGCCTTAATTCAGATTTTATCCTTAGGGAGAGGAAGAAAATCAGTTTGTTTTTTTGGAAGATAACTTTGATGGATGTGTTTGCCTTTGGCTGTGCTCCTTTGAGCCAGTCTCTCTCATTCAAGGCAGTTAATCTCTGTAAGTCTCATCTGATAAGAGAGGATGATAACAGTTACTTCATGGGGTGGTTGTAAAAAGTATAAAATAATGCATAAGAAAGTGCTGAGCGGAGTGCCAGACACAGAGTGAGCATCCAACAAATGTGAGCTTATCATCATCATTGTTGTCTTTGAAGACTCACTGTAAAGGATCTCAAGCTGCTCCTGATTTCTCTAAACAGAGTTCGTTGTCTTTCCAATAGTGTTTGAACGTCCTCTACTTGGACACTTATTTTATATCAATATTTCTATCTTCCCTAGACTGTGAGTAGCTCAAGGGTAATGACTATTTGAATTCATTTTTCTATCCTCAACACTAAGCAATGTGTCTGGTGCATAGGAGGTGGTAAATAAATATTTTTTGGAAGAGTACACTGGACGAATGATTTATGCTTATGTTTTTGTTTCTGCGTCTGGAATTCTCAAATATCAATCGATGTAATTCACTCTGTTAACAAACTAAAAAAGGAAAAATCACATCATCTAAAATTACATGACTAAAAGGTATAAGAATTAAGGGATAAGATGACGTGATCATGTGGCAAGAAAATCCAAAACACTTTACAGGTAAGATATTAAAGTTAATAATTGAATGTAGCAAGATTGATGGAAACAAATTTAATATTAAAAAGTCAATTATATTTTTATGTACCAATTACAAACATTAGAAAATAAAATACTGATGTCATTTACAATAACATGAAGTTTTTAAACGTCAAGATACAAATATAACAAATTATGTGTAAGAACACTACATGGGAAAATACCAAACTTTGCTAAGAGAAATTTTAAGAGCCTTAAAAAAATTAAGAGATATTTATGGATTGAAAGACTCAGTTTTGTATATGTGTCAATTCTCCCCCAAATTGTTAGATTCAAAAAATACCAATAAAAATCCCAGGAATGTATACGTATGTGTATAAACTGCAAATTGATTCTAAAATTTTCATGTAAATGCCAGAGGTCAAAAATAGTCAAGACAATCTTGAAGAAGTACAAAGTTGGAGGATTTGCACTACCAGATACTGAGCCTTATTACACAACCGTGTTATTTAAGACAGTATGGTACTGGCATAAGGGCAGATACCTAGATCAATGGAATAGAACAGAGAGTTCAGAAACAGATCCAAATATATATGGACAGTTGATTAATGAAAGCAATGGCACAGTAGAGTGCTGGGAAGAGGTATTGCTTTTTCCCTCAAAACAGTGCTGGAGCAATTGAATATCCATTTCAAAAAAAAAAAAGAAATTTTGACTCCTAGCTCATATTATACATGAAAATCATTTTCAGTTGGATTATAAATTTAAATGTGAAAGTTAAAACAATAAAGATTCTAGGAAAAGCATAGAAGAATACCTTCATGAGGTTGGAGTACGGAAAGATTTCTTGAATAAAACCAAAAAAGTACTAACCATAAATTTAACAATTGAAATATTTGACTATATCGTATTAGGGACCTCTTAATAAAAAGACACCATTAAAAGAGTGGAAAAACAAGCCATAGAATAAGAAAAATATTTGTAATACATATATCTTGCAGAGGGCTCTTATCCAGAATATAGAAGAAACTTTTACAAGCCAATTTTTAAAAATCAGACAACCCAACAAGAAAAAGTCCAAAGTTCTGAACAGGCGCTTCATGGAAGAGAGTAGAAATAGACGATAAATATATGAAAAGTTGCTCAACTTCATTAATCATAAGTAGGAAAATTATAAATTTATTGCCCAAATTTGGACACTTTTGAGAATGAAAGGCATATTATTAAATAATTATGTCAGGAAAACAGACTTAAACCAGGATTTATGGTCACCCTAGTCATCAGAGATAATCAAATTACTTTCACAAGGAGATACAACCACATATCTATCAGAATTGTCAAAATTTTTTTTTAAAGCCTGACAACATCAAATGTTGGTGATGATGTAAATCAACTGGAACTCTCATACACTTCTGGTTAGAAAGTAAATTGGTACAAGTACTTTGCAAAACTTTAAAAATATATATTTTGAAGCTGAACTTGTGAATAACTCAGCAATTTTATTGTAAGTATATGCCTATCAGAAATGCATATGTGCACTAAGTATGTACAAGAATTTAGGGGCATGGAGGTGGCTTCTGGGGTGGTGATAATATTCTATGTGTTGATCTTGGTGGTAATTGCATAGATCTGTTCATTTTGTAAAAATCCATTAAGCTGCATACTTAAATTTTGGGGCCTTTCTACATGCATGTTAATCTTCAAAAGACATTGAAAAAGAGAAACTAACATATTGGTACAACGAATAGAAGATATCTGGAAAATTAACTTCTCAAAGAGAAATGTCAAAAAGAAAAAATCCAAATATAAAATTTAGCTGTGTAAATTAACTTTTAGTTTCAAGTGTTTAAAATATGTGGCTCTTGCCTTCAACAAATAATATTTTAAAATATATTTTTATCTCAATATCCATGATCCAAAACCTTCATATCTTATTGTTTTCTCCTATTGTATCAGAACACTAGATTGACCTTCCTCACTGAGAATCACGATCATGTTAATTCACTAAGACCCTTTCACTCTTAGTGGTTTCACTCTAGCCATTCAAATATGGACCATTGTTTTTAATATTAAATGGAGTTTGTTACTCAATGTTTGATGTTGATAATTGTACCTCTGTATTTTAAATGTCACCTCCTGACATTTTTTGGGGTACAGAAGGAAAATCTTCAAACCTCTACATCTATCTTACCTTTTTGTATATAGATTTGACAACATACATAATTATTTAGTAATAGTAAAAATATACAGTATTAAAAGTAAATGTAAATATGACAGCATTATAGGCACAAATATTTTTTACTAACAAGTGTACCCAGTCAAAGATAAAAATTGATCACTGGTTTAATTGAAATGCTTTGAATACCCAGAGGAGAAACAGTTGCTGGAATTCTTGTCTGGTGGTGTGGTCATGATCAAGATAGTTTTATGTCCAGCTTTCTATGGCTGCAGGGATTGGAGGAGGTCATGTTGGTTTGGGATTTTTTTGGTTGATTCATATGTGGCTTGGGTTTGATTTCTTTAGGATGTTCATTGTGATTAAGGAGGCAGGTGAGTGAGTTTATGCATTACAAAATTAGGTTACAGTGTATAAAATAACTTTTAAAAAGTTATTTTTGAATATCTGTTATGAAGAATGGAAAAAAATGTACATCAAAAATGAATAGTTAATATTCAATTTTAATTAACTTCTTTCTTGTTTCCTAGGCGGACCAGATATCTGGTTTTCACATAAGATCTGTTCTCTGTGTCCCTATTTGGAATAGCAACCACCAAATAATTGGTAAGAGATGACCTAAATAGTTAAACTGCTTGAATAAAGAAACAGAAATTTGCTTTAAAATACTCCCACATCGATCTAATTAAACTAAAGAGCTTCTGCACAGCAAAAGAAACTACCATCAGAGTGAACAGGCAACCTACAGAATGGGAGAAAATTTTGGCAATCTACTCATCTGACAAAGGGCTAATATCCAGAACCTACAAAGAACTCAAACAAATTTACAAGAAAAAAACAAACAACCCCATCAAAAAGTGGACAAAAGATATGAACAGACGCTTCTCAAAAGCAGACATTCATACAGCCAACAGACACATGAAAAAATGCTCATCATCACTCGCCATCAGAGAAATACAAATCAAAACCATAATGAGATACCATCTCACACCAGTTAGAATGACAATCATTAAAAAATTAGGAAACAACAGATGCTGGAGAGGATGTGGAGAAATAGGAACACTTTTACACTGTTGGTGGGATTGTAAACTAGTTCAACCATTGTGGAAGACTGTGGCAATTCCTCAAGGATCTAGAACTAGAAGTACCATATGACCCAGCCATCCCATTACTGGGTATATACCCAAAGGATTATAAATCATGCTGCTATAAAGACACATGCACACGTATGTTTATTGTGGCACTATTCACAATAGCAAAGACTTGGAATCAACCCAAATGTCCATCAGTGACAGACTGGATTAAGAAAATGTGGCACATATACACCATGGAATACTATGCAGCCTTAGAAAAGGATGAGTTCTGTCCTTTGTAGGGACATGGATGCAGCTGGAAACCATCATTCTCAGCAAACTATCACAAGAACAGAAAACCAAACACCGCATGTTCTCACTCATAAGTGGGAACTGAGCAATGAGATCACTTGGACACAAGAAGGGGAACATCACACACCAGGGCCTATTGTGGGGACGGAGGAGGGGGCGGGATAGCGTTAGGAGATATACCTAATGTAAATTACGAGTTAATGGGTGCAGCACACCAACATGGCACATGTATGCATATGTAACAAACCTGCACGTTGTGCACATGTACCCTAGAACTTAAGTATAATAATAAAAATAAAAAACGAAAAAATAAAGATCACCTAGAGCAAAAAAAAAAAAAAAGTAATGGCAAAAACTGCAATTACTTTTGCACCAAACTAATACAAAGTCTAATGAAAGTTCCCATAAGTACTTTTGTTTGTAATAACAAAAAACTGCAAACAACCCGTATGTCCATAATAGTAGAATGGATAGATTGAAGTATATAGTCATTCAATAGAATACCAACACAGTAATGAGCGTAAATTTTTGCTATACAAACAATGTAGATTAATTACAGGAAAATTAAAAAATAAAAAATAAAAATAAAATACTCCTATATCCTTTTTATGTGTTCCCTCTTTTATGGCCAGGACTCATCAAACTATGTCTCACCCTCTTGTATAATTTCATAAGCGCAGACTGCTAATGAATCAACACTCTCCACAACTTGAACAAATATTTATTAAGTTGAAAGAACCAATAAATTTTAAAGTTGGAGAGAATCTGAGTTATCAACCAATAGAACTCTTTTATCTCACCCTGTGGAAATAGAGGCAGAGAGAGAGGGGAAAAAAGCCAGAGAGCGAGAGAGAGACAAATGACTTCAAGAAAGCCACAAAGTTAGTAGCAAGGTCAGGAATAAAACTCAGGTTTCCTAACTCCTAGTACAGACTTTCTTACTATGTCAATGTGTTTACATCTGTGCTTTTATACATGGTGTAAAGGAAAAGGAAGAAAGAACATTCTCTATTGGACATAATACTGAGCATGCATTTTCTGCCTGGGCAGTTCTGAAATAGGCCACATTTTCCTCACAGTAAGGGAATCATGGGCAAAAACAGCTTTCAATTTTTCTCTTCCTCCATTCCCCTTTCCTTCTCCTCAAAAAACTCAATTAGGAAAGCATCAAATTCAAGAAAGAAGCCCAGGCAAGGAGAATTCATGGTTGAAATAGAGAAGTCATGAAGGATGGAGGAATTAGTTGAAATTACTGAAACACAATAAAAATGTGACTTTTTTCCCTAAGAGACGTAAGAACACTAATTCATTTGGTAACTGATGCATCTATTTGCCTCTCTCTGCTTCCCCCTAAAATTGCCTGTTAAAGTCTAAGACACTGCTGCTTATTAAAGGATTTAGTATTCTGTGAGTGTTTTTAAGATCTGAATTCTGAGATAATTTTTTTTCATTAGCTTAATCTGCATAAGAATATTGGTATGTTACTGAATATAAAGAATATTCTAAGACTTGGGATCTAAGCCTCTAGTACAAAGACTTAAACTACATCATGCACCAAGTTTTAAATAAATTTATGTTTAAAGGGAAAGTCCATAGGAAACACCATGTGTTACCTGTAATCTCATAGTCTACATTTCAATCCTAAAAGTAAACATCCATTATTACTTCAAAATTAGGACCATAGTTTGCCTGGTTACATGCTAATAGTTTTGTGTTTCATTATTTATATATATATCTTCTTGCATAGGATGACTTACCTCCCTGGTGGGAAGTTGGGTGTTTTTAAAAATACAAGCATACTTGAGAATTACAGCTAGTTTTTTGTGTGTGTGTACTAAATGGGGACACAGGCTAATGGTTTTCAAGATAGTTGATTTTTCTTGTTAAACTTGTGTATTTTGAAAGTCATGCCCTGAAACATCTGGTATAATACTAGAAGTGAACTTTGAAAAAAGTAATCACTCATAAATTAAGTTTTTTAGAACTATATGTACCCCCTGGTAGCAGGAAACAGAACTGACTTTGCTTTGAAGGTCAACTGTATTATATCAACTTTTATTGCTTGTAGTAATTCCTAACATTTCTTGAATGTTTATTCTGAGTGAAGCAATGCGCTAAATGAACATTCTAACATCTCATTTAATCTTCATAACCCTCTTAGTTAACATTTTAATCCCCATTTTACAGATGAGGAAATTGACTGCTAAAAAATTTAGGTAATGTGCCCAAGGTCACACACCTGATGGTGGAGTTGAAATTTGAACTCAGACCGTCTAAGTCCAAATCTTATGCTCTTAATCATAATGTCATACTGCCTCTTTCAAGTATTGTGCTTCAGATAATTTTATATATATATATATAAAATATATATATAAGTATTGTGCTTCAGATAATTATATATATATTCAGTTGAAATATATATATATATAACTGAATACATACACATATTCAGCTACATATATACTCAGTTGTATATATAATCGTGTGTGTGTGTGTGTATATATATATACGAACACTAATTCGTTTGGTAACTGATGCATCTATTTGCCTCTCTCTGCTTCCCCCTAAAATTGCCTGTTAAAGTCTAAGACACTGCTGCTTATTAAAGGATATATATATACACACACACACATACATATAACATATGGGGGATATATTAGAGTTACTGTAACTAGTCATCTAAAATCAGATTAAAGCCTTGATAGAACTCCAAACTTTACTGAGATCTAATCTAAATAAATCGGCCTTAAAGAGAGACTGCATTGTCCTACATCTCAGATTTATTCTCATGAAATCAGCAGGCACTTGAGAGACCAGAGTTTAAAGTAAGTGCAGTTCTCTAAAGAAGGCATAGCTGTGGCTACTCTATTAGAGAAACGCAATGTCCAGTACTAAAAATGACCACATAATCCACTCTTTCCCCACAGGAGTGGCTCAAGTGTTAAATAGACTTGATGGGAAACCTTTTGATGATGCGGATCAACGACTTTTTGAGGTAAGAAAATAAGTTAATAAACCAAGGTTTATATGGAGTCATCAGTAGTCCCCTGGTTGCAGCCTGCCCAAATTCGAAATGACAAACAATTATTAATCAATTATTATTATACTTAAATGGAGGGCAAAATTTACAGGAAGATTTAAGGAATATGTAAATGCTTAAGTGAGATTTGATCCTATGGTTTACGAACTGGATTATTTTGTAACCATCCATTATTTTTATCCTAATTTTGTTACAGAATTACCCTCTCTTTCCCCCAAAGTGTTATTTTCTTATTTTTGTCTTGCTTGTGTGTATTCAGAGTCATGAAACCCTGAGCCAGCTCTGCCAGGTGTACTGTCCTCACATTTCTCTTGTTTACGTGCTTCCATTAATTCACTCCAGGCGCTCTAGCTGGAGAAGTTAGCCTTGAATGGGCTTCCTCATAGACTGTACCAGTAGCCAACATGAAGACCCATGATTATCTTTCTTTAGTCAAGAATACCTCATAGCTTCTTTATTAATGGTTCTAACTCAATCCTCCTTCCCCTTAACACTTACCTTATGGTTACATTAACTTGGTTTCTTTACCAAAGTATTTTATAGCCTAGCGACTAAAAGAGGTTGCTTTGGTTAAATAGAATAGATTAACTAAAATCAGTCCACAACCTAAATAAATTAAGAACCCATTTAAACAGACTGTATGTTTTTAAACATATGAAGTAGTTTCTCTACAATAACATTAAATTCATAATTTTTCCTCATGTGCGGTGTGAGCTATAAAGTTGTCATATAACAATAGTAATTAAGAATTTTAATGTGCCTATTTTCCCAAGGCCTACCTCTGTGTACAGTAAGATTGTATTTTCAGACCCATCCCTGGTGACTGCCTGCTTTCATATGAGATTTTGCCAATGAGTTGCTGCAATGTTTAATTAGCAGGTTCGCTCTTTCCTAGGCTTTTGTCATCTTTTGTGGACTTGGCATCAACAACACAATTATGTATGATCAAGTGAAGAAGTCCTGGGCCAAGCAGTCTGTGGCTCTTGATGTAAGTACAGTATTTATGTCAGGTTTGTATGCTGTCAGCTCTAATTTTATGAGAGAAAAAATTTCCCTGGTTATGGGGTTTAATCTCTCAAATTTTAATTATCTATTCATTGGGCCTTAATCATTTTAGGTTGTGGGTTTAAATCTCATGAAGTCCAAAGAAACACAATGTTGCGTATAATTTCAGGGGTTCACAGATGCCCTGAAGCTCATTCATATAAGTACTATGTTTACATGTAGATTTTTAAAATTACATTTATTAAATAGTGACAATCCAAAGATAATTTGGCAGGATTTCAAATTTATTTTAAACTTAGATTTGAATATATATAGATAATCTGTAAAGTCACAACTTTTCTTATCATAGGAGAAAACTTCACTATGAGGATATATGACCTAGATGGGGAAAACTACTCCTGTCATTATCTGATTCCCTTTCTTCCTCCCTCCCCCAACACATGTCCCATCAAGAACCTCGACCTGTTCCCTTGTCTGCACACATGTCCTCTCAGACACTAACTTCCAAAAGAGCAGTTGTAATCTCCCCCTGAATCTCAGATGCTTGTTTTGACTTAAGACTTATTTTTAATCTAGCTTCTGCTCTATAGACTTTTTTTTTTTTTGAGTCTCACTCTGTTGCCCAGGCTGGAGTATGGTGGTGCCATCTCGGCTCACTGCAACCTCCATATCCTGGGTTCAAGCAATTCTCCTGCCTCAGCCTCCCGAGCAGCTGGAATTACAGGCATGCACCACCATGCCCAGCTGATTTTTGTATTTTTAGCAGAGATGGGGTTTTACTATGTTGTCCAGGCTGGTCTCGACCTCCTGACCTCAGGTGATCTGCCCGCCTTGACCACCCAAAGTGCTGGGATTACAGGCATGAGCCACCACACCTGGCCTGCTCTGTAGATTTTGCCAAATATTTTCTTTACATCTATGAAATACTTACTAAGTAGTCAAGATAAAATGTCAGTGCCAAGATGAAAGTATATAGAAGAGTATGATATAATACACATGAAATCTTCAAAGTATTCTATTTGTCAAGCCAGATATAAGAAGTAGGCAAACTGATGTTACCTGCACTGCTCTGATTTGAGATGTAAAAGATGTAAAATTATAGTTACTCTCTATATGCTTTTAATTTTATGGCTAAATCATGAATTCTAGAAGCACGGGGATTTTTATTTGCAATGCCTAGCAGGGTGCTTAGCACAAAGGTGGGATTTATTGAATAATTTTTTAACGGAGGGTGGGAGGGAAAGAAGGAGGAAGGAAAGAATCCGTTACCTTGGTAAGGGATGCTTTTTGTTCTTCTGAGACAGCCCTGCTTTGTTTAATATGTAATATCTTTTTATAGTAAGGACTAAAAACAGTATAGGGTGAATCAATAAATGAGTGAACTGTAAATATGCAACCAACCGATGAGAATCATTAGTAGAGCATTAAGGGTTGTGTGCAGAACTATTTTCAAATCCTGGATCTGTCACTCACCTCAATTGTGAGAATTAAATGAGATGAAGCATGTGAAGATGTTAATAAGCATTCAACAAAATCATAGCAATAATACTATTATTATTGCAGTAGTATATTTATTACTGAGAAATCACTATGGACTGGGGGGAAATAGCAAAGGACAGGAATTTAGAACAGCAAATGTTGAGTTATACCTCCTTCACCACCATCAAATTCTCATCTCCACAGTGTTGTTTCACCCATTGTTTTTCAGTACCTGCAGCTATAAAAAGAAGGACACACCATACACTAGTCCCATCTAAATCCTACTTCATTATGTCACAGTATAATTAACACACAAAGAGAAAACATCCTACATATGCCCATATTCTCACTCCTCACCTACCTCTGGCACATCATCATCCTCTTGAGAAGGAGCTAGAATAACTGGGTTCCAGCATGAATAGCCATTTACCCCCAGATGGGAAGATTCAGTAAAAGATACCACTCTTACTGGCACTACCCCTACCCCAATGAACCACAGTTACCATTACCTAGAAAACACTCATGTACCCTAGAATTTCTGGCCACAGTCTCCTTACCCATGAATTGCTTATTTCAGTTCATAGTGAACACCTCTTGTTTATATAACCTAGATCCCTCCATCCTTAGACACAAAAATTATTACCGACTCTGACAAATCTCAGCCCAACTCTTAACCTTGCCACAATCTTAAACTTTCAAGAAGTTGACTTACAGGTGTTGACTTGTATGTTCCACATGCTTTATTTTGTGCCAGTGTCGAAAGTGGCATTCCCAGTCAGAATTATGGCATTGCCATCTCACTCTCGCCGCTTCCACTCTCAGCCAACTTCCACCCCACCGAGTATGAAATTCTTGACACTAGTGATCAGGTGGCATCCACCCCACTCCCTGGCCTGGGAATCCATATACAAGAGTATCTGGAAGGATTTCTTACCCTGAGGACTTTATAAAGACAAAAAGTGATTTTTTGAGAGCCACTAAACCCAAACTCAGGAATGAGATATACATATATTATAATATACATCAACTTCTGAATAAATATATATTTTTAAATGTATGTATTTATACATATTATATATGAATATGTGTAAGTGTAATATTTTTCTAAATATTTCTGTTAAAAGTATGTATTTATAACTTGCTTAGTCCCATAAAAGATTTGAGCTACTTTATGAGAATATAAATGATCCAACAAATTTTTTAAAAAATAAAATAGTAATAACAGAACTGAGAAAGAGAGAAAGCCAAGAGAAACAGAACCAAATGCCATGTTATCCTTCTATCATTCCTATCCTTTCTTTCTGAGATCCTGGGCTAGCCCTTTGCCCTTTTCCATTGTGGCTAAGGAAAGATTCCCCACTCAGGTGTGCCCAGGTTCCTCTTCTCCTTGTGTGGTTTCATTTTTGCTTATTTTCTTCCATTATTATCCTCCTTGACCTTGACCCCAAAACAGCTGTGTCTAAATGTAGCTCTTTCAGTCCCATAACCTTATTGCAGTGTCTTTTTTTTTTTTTTTTTCAGTTAGCAACAAGAGTGGAGGGAAATAATCCATTCCACAGCACTCAGTGACAAAACCACCCTGGAATCTTTTCCTTCCTTAAAAAGGGAGCACAAGTAGTTCATGGCCTAGAGAGTTAATGGGAATACACGTCTTGCTGTGTTGTTCATGAGACTCAAGAAACAGCACCACACTGTTCTCTTCTGTCTTTTAAAAATCCTATCCCCAAAGCATTTTTTCATAAAAATACTTCCATCCGTGGTTCATCCTCTGAAAGTAAATATTCTCCAGATAAATTCCCTGAAAGACTAATAATCCCCACAAATGGGGCAGAGTCTCTAAAACACTCAGAGCTCACTGGAAGTACACTTAAAAAAAAAGATAGGGCTTTACCTTTATTTTTTTTCTCCCAAACAGTCACTGATTTCTATATATTTATTTAATACTGGCTCCTTTTCCTAATGATTTTGTTACTGGGAAGTACAGGAATCCTCAGTTCATGTCTTACTTGGGAGAAAGAATTCAGCCAAGAGACCAATTAGTACTGTAAGCAAAAGATCTATTGAAAGAAAATAAAGAGTATAGAGTTTATTGAGAGAAGGACACTCCAAGAGAGGAGCAGGCTGGTCCAGCTGGAGAAACAGGAGTAGCAGCAGCAAGGGTTAGGTAGTAGCAGAGATAGTGCATGCTGAAAGATGAGGCAGAGCAGGCTATTTAAAGGGGAATGAGCCAGCAGCAGCCCCAAGAGTTCTGCATTGTGGTTATTATGGCAGACTGTTTCTTCAAGCTTCTGCTTCTGCCTCAAGTCTCCACCTTTGTCTTTGTCTAGTTCCCACTTCTGCCTTATGTTCCCACTTTTTCCCCCACCTAGTTTCCACTCCAGATTTGTGGGATTCCCCCTTACTGTTAGTTCACATGTATGTGCAGGCCAGTGTTGGATACGAATTCTATATAATGCCTGCATTACTCATTATCACCACCTGAGGAAGGTTGGAAAGTGGTTAAATCTGTACTTATTCCACCTGTGTATCTCTTAGGAATTTCTCCTTTTTCCCTATTTCCCCCCTTAACAGCATGTAGCTAGCTACATTCTGACAGGTTAATTGCAGAGTGAGTGATTACTGGGAGTCTTAAGGGGCATCTCTTTCTGCATAGGTATTTCCCTTCCTCTCTGCTTATAGTTAGGATGCATGTTTTGGGTGGTCTCTGGGTTATGAGATTTTTCCAAACCTCCCTTTTCTCAGGACACTCCCCCTCCTTCTCGTATCTAGCTTATCCGCCTGCTCAAACAAGTTGAAATACCACATTAAATTATATAAATTCATATATATATTTTTTTCAAGTATATTTATTTACATGTTATTTTGTCCCATTGATCTATTTCTAAACCAGAACTTCATTGCTTTAAGTACACTTTAATGCAGATCTTGCTTTGTGTTGGTATCCCCTGCAGAAGGAGGTTGCTGACTTTATCCATGCAAAAGGCAGTGTAGGGAGAAGATTTAAAGTGTTGATTTTAGTATTAGCCTGATTAGTTAGTTAGATTTGAATTCTGGCTCAGTAGCTATTGACCTTGGGCAAGCGACTTAACCTCTCAATCTTGTTTTATTCACATGTTAAATGGGTATAAGAAGTCTGTTTTCCCCATAAATATATACATCTACTATATACCTACAAAAATTAAAAATTAAAAAAAAATTCAAGCCTGTTTTAACAGTTACAAAAAAAAAATACAGGGAAAGTGTTTAGAAAGAGTGTTTAGTTATAATTAGCACTTAATAAAAGTTAGTTGTTCTTACCACCCGGTGCATTTGGAGTCCTTAATCCTCACTGAGTTTTGTCTACTTAGCCCAAGATTCTTGTAAGAGTATGCTGACTGGGGAGCTATAGTTTTTTTCACCTGTTTTATCAGGAAAATCACTTCCTGCTTAAAGTCAGAGCTAAAAACAGATTGCCTCTTTCCTAGGTCTTTGATACATGCTGTTTAGTCACACCACTGAACATCCCAGAAGCATTGCAAGTGCAACTGCTCCAGGGCACTAGTGTTGGCTCAATGCGGGCCCATTGTCTGGAGATTGTTACTATATATGTATCTGCAGAAAAGTCTAGGCCATAGAAATACAAAATTTACCATGTCAGAAACAGAACAGGTCTTTAAAAGCTAGACGGCTCCAAGGACAAAGCTTCCCCAAAAGACTTGCCATGCAAGGCAGTCCTTTCCCTGTTGTCACGTATTGGCAACTTCAGCTCATTTCATCCACAAACCACACATGGTGAGAAATAGAAATGTAAGCATATAAAACATTTTCTACTGTTCTGGCCTTTAAAAACTGGAGTGACTAATACATTATCCAGATTTTGTTTAACAATTGAATTATCAACTCAATTATTCTGATGACTGATTTTCTTAATTTCTTGTAATTTAATTATACAATTCTATTGTTCAAATCCTTTGTCCTAAATACATAAAATTAATAGTCTAAGGCTCTTAGAGAGCAGAAATGCTCTTAAAGCTGAATAATGGAACAAAGAGGGGGATTTGCTATCATTTTTAATAACTTTAATTTTATGATCCTGATTTCCATTCTGCATGACCAAGAGCTTCAGAAGAGCTATGCTAATGTATGTTCACATTTTCTGAGAGTAGAAATTCTTAGGTAAAAGGGGGAACCTTTTTCTAAAAGCCACAATCCTACCTAAAATACAAATGTAGATGTAGAATATAACTTCCTCATTTTGAACATCAGGAATTGTTCTTTGGGGTGTCTTTCACAGTTATTGCAAATGAAGCCTTACCTAATACTGAAGAGAAATTTGCCAGAAAATATAAGTCTGTGTGCTAAGGGACACTGCATACAGCTTTAGGATCAGAAGAGGGAAGAAATGAGGGTCAGACAGAGAGTAAGAAAAAGGCATATGCAATCAGGATCCAAGCCCCATTTATTCTACCTCCCCAAAGCCTCTCTCATCTATTTCTGCCTTTCCAATTGCGACAGCAACCATCCTACTTAAGGACTCCATTATCTCTGTGCTGGACAATTGCAATAACCTTCTACTTGTTCTTCCTAAAACATATTTTAGATTTCATCGCTCACCTACTCATAGACCTTAAATTACTTCCCCATTACCTATTAAAGTACAAATGACTTTGAGGCCCTCAGAAATCTCATACCAAGCTATTTTCCTACCCCTGGCTCTCATTTCTCTTCTTAAGAGTATTGTATGCTACCTACAAACCCAATGACGTCATAATCTGATGATCAGCTACCTGTTTCACTGCCATCTGATCTCCACTCTAACCTCCCCTCTTTTGTCATTCTCTGTTCCAATTATGCCATATCCACTCAAAATTTTCCCATCATTCAAAGCACAATGTAAATGTCATCTCCTCTGTAAAACTCCTAATCCTTAAGTTTTTTTGTTCCTCTGTTTGCCCTATATTGTCATTAATTATGAGTCTGTATGTTTACCTCTGCTAAAACATATGTGCCTTGAAGTGTGTGATCATGTCTTATCTGCTTTTATTCCTTTTAATATTCTATATATAATTGGTACTCAGTAAAAGCATATTGAATAAATGAATGCATCCCACCACAAATAATCATTTTGTCTGCCACGGCAACATTCTGGAATGGAAAAGCTTGGGCTATGTTGGGAGAATTGACAGTCACTCTTAGTGGCAGTCTTGCTGACCACAGACTGGCATAACATCACCTCTGTATTCCCTTCCTCCTTCATAAGCCATGGGTACAAATACAGAGTTGCTTTTATTTGGGGAGGATGGTAGACCTCTTCCTAGATACCACCTTCCATGGGATATATCCTTAGATGAGGATGAAGAAGCCAAACCGACTTCCTGAAGGTAAGGGAGAAGGAGAGAAGTGGAAACTTCATCAGGAATCAGGAAGATTTCATCAGGAATCTTCTAAGCTCCGAGGAAAGATTTTCTCTCACTAGGTGAAAGGGCTAGACTCAGAGGCCAGAAGTAGAATGCCACTTCTTTCTTTCTCACTCCTCTTCCTTTAAACTTACTCTGGTAAATCAATCATCCCCATTCCTGTATAAACTCTCTAGCACCATTCCACCACTTTTTTGGCACACACAGATGTTAAATTGTCTCTAAGCTTCTTCCCTTCCCCTCATTTAGAAGCCTGTAGTCGGGAGAGAGACACAGTCATAGCTTCTTTACTCTTCCTCACTTCACCTCATCTCCCAATTCAGGTACAGGGTTCAAGAGGGAGGTAGGATGAAAGGGCAAAGTCTTATGATTTCCTAACCTGATTTCAGGGCCATCTGTGAGAGACACCAACATTTTCTTTTTGTAATGAGCTGCTTTTATAAATTCTTCAGAGAACTGCCTGGCTGGGAATCTCCTGTTAGCAATTACTTGTGGGTTTGCCTCTCCTGACTGACAGCTTATAATCCATTCTCATTCCTGGCTTCCACTGGCCCATCGTGACCCTCCCTCTGTGGGGGCCAGCTCACTTCTCTAGGCAGTCCTCTTGGTGAAGGTTATTTTTTGTTGTTTTTGTTGTTGTTGTTGTTTTAAAAGAGTGGTAAAATAAACACATGAAATTTATCATTTTAACCGTTTTTAAGTGCAAAGTTAGGTAGTATTAAGTACATTCACATTGTTGTGCAATCATCACCACTGTCCATCTCCAGAACTTTTTCATCTTCCCAAACTGAAACTCTGTACCCATGAGACACTAACTCTCCACTCCCCTCTCCTCAGCCTGTGGCAACTGCCATTCTACTTTATGTCTGTGAATTTGACTACTCTAGCTACCTCATATAAATAGAATCATACAATATTTGTCCTTTTGTGACTAGCTTATTTCCTTTGGCATGTCTTCCAGGCTCATTAATGTAGCATGTGTAAGAATTTCCTTCAATTTTAAGGCTTGAATAATATTCCATTGTAAGTATATACCACATTTTGTTTATCGATTCATACACTAGTGGATACTAGGATTGCTTCCATGGTCTGATTATTTTTCATGGGTCTTTTTGGGTCAGGGGAAGACTCACTCAATTTAATGAGTCTTTGCTCATTAAATTGTACAAACACAGGTCCCCTCAATGTAGCACTCCACTGTCTTCCCTCTGTCCACTAACCTTTAGAATTTTTAGGTATGTATCAGCTACCCGTGTCTGCTAGGATGTCACATCCTAGGGAAATACATATTAGGTTCTCCAAGTAGTTCTGTAGAAGGAAGCTTTAAGAAACCCTAGCTAAGAAATCTTCCATATAAGGCTTTCTCATAAACTGTTACCCTTTTCTTACACAATTCAGAGATGAACAGTGAGCAGCTCAGCTTGGAGGAGGTAGAGCTAGTTTGGGGCATTTTCTTTCCAAGTCCTGCATAGATAACCTAAATGGCTTAGCATCTACCTTTAGAATATAGTACCTGTTGTTCTAAGTTATAAACTCAGAAAGAGTTCCACTTAAACATCCTTTTATCTCCCAAAAAAATTTTTCAGACAATACTGTCAGACAATGATCTAGTGATTGTCTAAATGATAACTATCTACTCATGTTAATTCACAGGTACAAGGAATATCAAGTTGTCCATTAGAAAGCTAAATGTAGCATGCCAGTAGATACAGAATTGTTCTCATTTGTCAATTCTTATTTACTGAAAACATGTTAGAGTAGGTAAATATTTCTTTCTCCATTGCCTACAAATTAGATCTTTCAAGATTCTCCACTATTGACATCAATATCTCACTTCATCGCTCCATGAAAAAACCTAGATTTATTAGTCTTTTTCAAATATATCTTGAAATTTTTATTCTGAAACTCTTCTCCATTTCCTTAAAGTAGTTCCTAACAAACCTCAAATTTCACCTCTTTCATTAATGTTTTCTCACCTATCCCAAGAGTTGTGATTGTTTCTTACTTTTAATCTCTTTATAAAAGGGCTATTGACACATTAGAAACTGTTATTTTAGTTACTCTTCATATATAAATATTTTACAAAGACTAGGGAAAACAGTAGTAATCATGTAGATATTTAGTATGAGCATAAATATTAGATAGTTTTTCTGAGGATTCTTGGATACTAAGTGTAATCCATATACAATATTTATCTTACTTGTTCTTTTAAAAATGTTTTTGCCAGGCATGGTGGCTCACGCCTACAATCCCAGCACTTTGGGAGGCCAAGGCAGGAGGATCACTTGAACCCAGGAGTTCAAGACCAGCCTGGGCAACATGGCAAAAATCCAACTCTATAAAATACAAAATACAAAATTAACCAGGCTTGGTGGCATGCGCTTGTAGTCCTAGCTACTTGGGACATTGAGGTGGGAGGATTGCTTGAGCCCAGCAGGTCAAGGCTGCAATGAGCTGTGATCATGCCACTGTACTCCAGCCTGGGTGACAGAGGCCCCAGTCTCAGAAAAATAAAATAAAATAATAAAAACAAAAATGTTTTTAAATTATAAGAACAATGCAATTGTTATAGAAAATGTAAAAAGTGTTTAAAAGAAATAAAAATCAGTGGTAACTTACTGCTTAAAGCTAACTACCTTATCATTTGGATTGACAATTTTTTTTTTCTTTCAACCCTTTTAAGATACCACTGTCTTTTGGCTTCCATTGTTACTAGTGAAAAATATGCCATTATTTTTGTTGTTCCCTTAAATGTAATGTTTTTTTTCCTTACTGCTTTTCCTTTTAGATCTTTTTCAGTCATTTGACTATGATGTACATAAATGTGTTTTACTTTATGTTTCTTATGCTTGGGGTTCACTGGGTTTCTTGGATCTAAGAGTTGATGACTTTCATTGATTTCAGAACATACTTGGCTAATATCTTTTCAAAGCTTATTTTTTCCTATTCTCTCTCTTTCTGGACCCAGTTACATATATGTTGAATCAAATGATATTGGCCCACAGTTCTCTGACACTCTGACATTCTTGAGTTCTATAAATTTTGACTTGGTTCCTTTTTAAGGTTTAATTTCTCTGCAGAAACTTACCAACTGTTATTAATTATATCCACCTTTTCTTCTATAAATTTCTATAAATTGTTCTATATATTCTAAAATTCTCATATAAATTTTTAACATATAATTCTTTATAATTGTTATTTTGGATTCCTGGTCTTTAATTCTAACATCAAGGGCA
Source organism: Macaca nemestrina (assembly GCF_043159975.1). NCBI lineage: Eukaryota > Metazoa > Chordata > Mammalia > Primates > Cercopithecidae > Macaca > Macaca nemestrina. The sequence continues at coordinate 75,709,801 of NC_092135.1, read as the reverse complement.
CCTGGAAGTCTGCCTGTATCAATTATTTCTTCTCTTGATTACAGGTCACATTTTTCTGCTTCTTTGCATGTATTCATAAGTATTTATTGCATACCAAACATCTTGTATAGAAGGACAAAAGTAGATAATACTTTTACTAGCTTTGTTTGAACTAAATAAAATTTTTTGTTTTGTCCTATTTCTCATAAAGAGGATATGTGATTTTTTAAAAAATCTCAGACAGCTAGAATGAGAGGCTGATCATAAAAATTTGACCATCTGCAATGCTTTAGCTGGGGATTGGCTGAAGCTTTATATTAGTTTCAGTTTATTTCTGCTTTAAAAAGAGATTATGAAGATTTCTCTTTGCCCTTCAACCCAATCTCAACTACCCAGACTGCATTGAGTGACTGGTCATAATCAGGATTTGACCTGGGTTTGAAATGCAGCTAGAGTTCATTTCAGTTCTCTTTGGCATCAACTCCAGCAGGGCCTTGAACCTTACTCATGTGCAAGAATGTAAGATTTCAGTTTTCTGACCCTGCACTCATCATCAATTTCACAGCAAAATTCCTGTGGCAGAGAATTTTCAAGCCAAGAGATTTGTATTTGTGGCTCTTCCAGATATGAGTCTGTTTGCCAACCCACACTATCATTTGAAAAATTGCTAGTTTTTCTCCTTTTAGGAGTTGCTCTATGATGGCAGGCTCATCTCTCCACTATGTAAACAATTGGTCCCAGGTATGGAAGCAGTCACTGCTCTTTATTGGTCTATAAAAGGCTTCTCTTGACTGGAATTTTATTTGTTTAGACTTCTCTTTGTCTCACACTCACTCTTTAACAGCTTTAAAATGAAGCATGATTTTTAGTTTATCTCTTTTTTGTTGTTGTTATGAAGGCAGTGATAATCTTTTGAGATCTTCTTTACCTATCCATAAGTTGAAACCACTGGCCAATCCTTTCTATTTTCCACTGCTGATCTGAATGTATCAGATATTAGCATTTTTGGTAATTTCATGATATTTTGTCAGGAAGGAAGTTAAACATATTTTTAGTCTATCATCAATCTCTCTCCTTGAATTGTTAATATTTCTTGTTTTATACATTTTTATTCCATATTATTTACAAAAATAGGTTTAAGACCATGAGGTATTTCTTTTATAGATTTAAAATTACTCTTTTATTTGATTGATTTGACCTTGGAATCAACTTAGTTTGAAATCAATGTTGTTATCTATGCTTTCTCTTTTGTTTTACTTATTTTCTGGAATACATTCATTCAATGAAAATTTCCTATTTCTATTTCCTATTTCCCAGCATTGTGCTGGGCACTGGAAATAAGGCAGTGAGAAAGGCAGACTTGTTTCTGCCTTAAAGAGCTTAGAATGTGGAGGCGAACAAAAAAAAATCATGCAAACCAGAATATAGTAACAGTTGTGATAAATTCTTGTAAGGAGAAAATACAGGAGGCCATAAGAGCATCTGAGAGGGAACGCAACCTCCACTGGGGTTTCCGGTAAACCCTTCTTAAGGATATATATTTAAACCAATAATTCCCGACTCATCTTTTTATTTTTTATTTCTGGGTCATTTTGTTTTAGGCATATTTTTGTAAACTACATATATATATATATATATATATATATATATTTAATTTAAAAATACGTTTAGGGAGTAGAAGTACATATTTCTTACATGGATATATTATGTAGTGGTGAGTCAGATTTTAGTGTATCCATCACCCTAATACTGAACATTGTATCTAACAGGTAATTTTTCAATTCTCACCCCCTCCCAACCTCCTACCTTTTGTAGCCTTCCATGTCTATTAATCTACTCTGTATGTCCATGTGTACCTGTTCTTTAGCTCCAACTTATAAGTGAGAACATACAGTATTTGCCTTTTCTGTTTCTGAATTATTTCAGTTAAGACAATGGCCTCCAGTTCCATCTATGTTGCTGCAAAAGACATAGTTTCATTATTTTTTATAGCAGAATAGTATTCCATTATGTAGATATACATAACATTTTCTTTACCCAGTCCTATAGTGATGGACATTTATGTTGATTCCGTATCTTTGATATTATGAATAGTGCTGTGATAAATATATGGGTGCAGGTATCTTTATGAGATAATGATTTATTTCCCTTTGGGGATATACCCAGTAGTAGGATTGCTGGATTGAATGGTGGTTCTGTTTTCAGTTCTTTCAGAAATCTCCATACTGCTTTTCATAAATATTTACTAATTCCCATCAACAGCATATAAGTATTTCCTTTTCTCTGCCTCCTTGCCAGTATCTTTTGGTTTTTAATAACAGCTATTCTAACTGGTGTAAAATGGTATCTCATTGTGGTTTTAATTTGAATTTCTCAGATGATTAGTGATGTTGAGCATTTTTTTCATGTGTTTGTTGCCCACTTACATGTCCTTTCCCCACTTTTTAATGAGGTTATTTGTTTTTCTTATTGAAATATTTGCGTTCCTTATGGATTCTGGATGTTAGCCTTTTGTCAGATGCATAATTTGAAAATTTTTTGCCCATTCTGTGGATTGTTTACTTACTTGATTTTTTTTTTTTTTTTTTTTTTTTTTTTTTTTTTTTTGGCCGTACAGAAGGTTTTTAGCTTTAGTCCCATTTGTCTATTTTTGTTTTTGTTGCCTTTGCTTTTGAGGGTTTGGTCATAAATTCTTTGCCTAGGCCAATGTCCAGAAGAGTTTTCCCTAGGATATTGTCTGAGATTTTTAGAATTTGAGGTCTTATATGTAGGTCTTTAATCAATCTTGAGTTAATTTTTATCTGTGGTGAGAAATATGGGTCCAGTTTCATTCTTCTGCATATGGTTATCCTTGTCTTGTTCCAGTTCTTAGAGGGAATGTTTTCAACTTTTCTCCATTAAGTATGATGTTGGCTGTGAATTTGTTGTATATGGCTTTTGTTATGTTGAGGTATATTCCTTCTATGTCTGATTTGTTGAGAATTTTTATCATGAACGGATGCTGAATTTTGTTGAATGCTTTTTCTGCCTGTATTGAGATGATCTTACGGTTTTTGTTTTTAATTCTGTTTGTGTGATGTATCACACTTGCTGATTTGCATATGTTGAATTATTCTCACATCCCTGAAATAAATCCCACCTGATCATGGTATATTATCTTTTTGATGTGCTATTGGATTTGATTTGCTAGTATTTTGTTGAAGATTTTTGTGTCTGTGTTCATTAGGGGTATTGGTCTGTAATTTTCTTGTTTTGTTGTGTCCTTGTCTGGCTTTGATATCAGGGTGATACCGGCCTTGTAGAAAGTGTTAGGGAGAATCCCCTCTTCGATTTTTTTGGAATAGTTTCAGGAGGATTGGTATTAGTTCTTTATGTGTTTGGTAGCATTCAGCTGTGACTCCATCTGCTCCTGGTCTCTCTCTCTCTCTCTCTTTTTTTTTTTTTTTTTGGTGTTGTTGTTGTTGGGAGATTTTTTAAATAAGTGATACAATCTCATTGCTCTGAATATAATTTTTTTATCTAATCTGAGATTCTGCTTTTAATGAGGGATTTGACTTTGTATCTATTATTTCGTCTTATGCTATCTGAGCTTCTACTTTCTTATCCTTTGCTTTTTCTGAAATTTACTATTTGGACTATATTTTGCTTGGTTTCTTTTAGTCCTTACTTGTAGTGAAAATTATTTATTCTCACTTTTTTACAAAATCATTCTTTAATCAATATTTCTCTAGTTAATAAAGACAAAAATGAACCAGTATCTTTTTTTTTTTTTTTTTTTTTTTTTTTTTTGAGACGGAGTCTGGCTCTGTCGCCCAGGCTGGAGTGCAGTGGCGCGATCTCGGCTCACTGCAAGCTCCGCCTCCCGGGTTCACGCCATTCTCCTGCCTCAGCCTCCCGAGTAGCTGGGACTACAGGCGCCCACAACCGCGCCCGGCTAATTTTTTGTATTTTTAGTAGAGACGGGGTTTCACCGTGGTCTCGATCTCCTGACCTTGTGATCCGCCCGCCTCGGCCTCCCAAAGTGCTGGGATTACAGGCGTGAGCCACCGCGCCCGGCCGAACCAGTATCTTTTAATTTCTTACTATATAAAAAACAATTGGAGTATATACTTTCCCTGTAGTTTCCTAGTATTTGTTCATGTATTGTAGTTTTTAGTTAGCATTTTCATTAGCAAATTTTAAAATTTATACAAGTGCTTTTGCAGTGTGAATACAGCTGTATTCATAACATTTCATTAGGCATAATCTTTTTGTTTTGGTAGTCTAATCTTGCATATCAAAATGCCCCAAAATGTATTAGCTTAAAACAACAATTTTGTTATTTCTCAATAGTAAAAAAATGTCTTGATATATTATTACCCCAAAAAGTTCCCTTGTGCTCCATCCCCAGGATATCACTGCTACCCAACACAACCAGTGTTCTGATTTTTTCCACCATAATTTTAACTGTTCTAGAATTTCATGTAAATTCCATTATACAATATGTACTCTTTTAGGTAAGGCTTCTTTCAACCACCATAATGCATTTGAAGTTTGTCCAGGTTGGGTATATAACTTTGATGTTTTTAATTGCTGTGTGACATTTTATTATATGATTATACCACAGTTTATCCATTCTCCTCTTGATCAATACTTTGGCTGTTTCCATTTTGGGGCTATATGAATAAAGCTGCTATGAACATTTTTGTATAGGTATTTTTGTGAACATATGCTATGATTTCTCTTGGGCTAATACCTAGTATTGCTTGGTCAAAAGGTCAGTGTGTGTTTAGTTTTCTAAGAACTTCCAGGTATATATTTTTCCAAAGTGGCTATACCATTGTACATTTCTATCAAGTAACTATGAAAGTTTTAGTTGTTCCACAGCCTCACCAGTATTTAATGCCATCATTGATTTCAATTTTAGTCATTCTGGTAAGTGTCTAATATTCCATTGTGGCTTTAATTTTCATTTCCCTTATGACTAAAAATGTTGTACTCTTTTCTGTGTGCTTATTTACCATTTGGATATCTTCTTTTGTGAGCTGTCCAATTTTTTGGCCTACTTTTAATAGGATTGCTTGTCCTTTTATTGTTGAGTGGAAGGAGTTCTTTATACATCCTGGATACTAGTCCCTGGTCAGATATATGTATTGTTAATATTTTCACCCAATTTGCAGCTTGCTTATTCATTTTTTCATGGTGTCTTTTGATAAGAAGATGTTTTTAGCTTTGATGAAGTCTAATTTATCAATTTTTTAATTTAAAACTTATTGCTATTAGTGATCTAAGAAACCTTTGCCTACCCACAAATCAAGAATATATTGTACTGTTTTCTCCTCTAAAAGCTTTTTGGTTTTTGCTTTTACATTGTGCTCTATGATTCATCTTGATAGCCATTGAGGTTCATTTTTTAAATAAAATATTTATCATTTATTAAAAAGTTCTTCTCTTTCCATGGGATCACTTTGGCACCATTGTTTAAAAAATAAGTGTTGGTCCATTTCTGATCTGTGTTCTTTTCCATGGATTTGTTGATTCTGAGCTCTTGCATTTAAAAAATCTTTATTAACTCTAATGTGAGTTTAAATTCTGCTGTTATAATTTGAGTTCTCTTGAAACTGTTCCACATGTTAACCATCTCCATTGTTGTCTATATAGTCATTCACTGAGTAAATGTTTGAGCTTCTGCTTTGCGGTAGACACCATTCTTGGTACCAAGGACTCAGCAGTCAAAAATCAAGCAGTATTCATATTGTCATGAATCTTATATTCTAGTGAGACAGGCAGTAGATAAGTAAACAAATAAATTAGCAAGATACATTTATTGTACTGTATCATAAAGAAAATGAAGCAGGATGTTTTAATAAAAAGTGACTAAAAATATGGGGCTACTGTGGATACATTCAGGAGAGACCACCCTGAGCAAGTGACAGTTGAACTATGTTAACTCATTCTTCTGTTTGTTTTATAAATTTCATTCAAACCTATTTTGCCTATATGGTTTTCTGATCCAGTTTCAATGATGCTCTTTCTTCTTGTATCTTATGAAAAAACTAAGCATAAGATTTCTAAAAGGTTGCGTGCATGAAACAATTATCAGATGTATTAAAACATTCTCTCTGGGTTTTTAGGGTGCTTCTTTCCTTCCCTTGGACTGCAGTGTTTGCCAACAGGCAAGACTTTGGGGTTGTCCCTAAGCTCTCTTGTGGTCTTCTTATGTCCTGTTGAATCTCCTTGGTTAGATATACAAAAGGGGAGCAAACTTATATATTAATGTTTAATTATTAGGCTGATTCTCAGCATCTAGCATGTAGACATAGATCTAGTAGACTCCTGCTAGGCTGAAATGGAATATTCTTCCCCCAATCAGGTCTCAGTGGTTTCTGGATCCCTTATGTATAGAGATGTGTCTATGGGTCTGGTTCACCATTATGTCCCCAGTACCAGCAGCACAGAGTAGACATGTAAGAAATGTTTGTTGAGTGGATCAAGTATAGCACAATACAAATAAAAATCATAATTAAAATACAAGAATCTCAATCCTCAGCATACATTGCTACTAGGAATTTTGAATAAACTACAGTTAGGTGATTAAAAGGGCAGGCTTTAAAATTAGACTGTTAGAGGCTGGGCATAGTGGCCCACACCTGTAATCCCAGCACTTTGGGAGGTCAAGGTGGGAGAATTGCTTGAAGCCAGGAGTCTGAGACCAGCCTGGGCAACACAGCAAGATCTCATCTCTACAAAAGGAAAACAAAAAATTAGCCAGGCATGGTGGCATGCACCTATAGTCCCATCCACTCAGGAAGCTGAGGTGGCAGGATCCCTTGAGCCCTGGAATTCGAGGCTGCACTATGATAGCGCCACAGCCTGGGCGACACAGTAAGACCCTGTCTCAAAAAAAAAAAAATTGTTTTTAGTAGACTGTTAAGATTATTCTTAAGTTGTTTTTACCTTTGTTCTGAGACTGTTAGGATTTTAATATCAGCGGTGCCACTTTTTTACTTGTGCATCTCAGGGCAGGTCAATTTCTCTGTGCTTCATTGTTCTCACTTCCCAACCTTGTGGGATTGTTATGAGGATGAAGTGAATTAAGGCCAGTAAAATCTTTACCACTGTGCTCATATAATGTCGAAAGTAGTAGTTACTTATATTATAACATCCCCCACCGCCACCATCATACAGTGCTTTATTTGCAATGACTGTCTCCCACAAGATGAAAGCGAATACTTCTTCAAAAACAGCTATCATTCAGTAGAAGGTGAACTGGTTGATTTTCTGGTTAGTACAGATCCTGGGTCTCTGAGTGAGAGCTCAGACAGTAGAGAAAGGAACACTGCCCTCTGGAGACTGCTTTCAGAACAATGCCTTCCCATCTTCTTTCAGACCAAAGGGCACTGCTTTATTTGGAGGGAGGAGATGAAGCATGGTTAAGCCACTAGTTATTTTTCTCAATCCAGCTGCATCTGCCTTATACTTGGTGAAAATTCTCAGATTCTAGTAGTAGGTTATCAGTTTTAGTTATTGATGGTTTCTAGGTTTTCATTTAGGTATTCTGTGGAAAGTGGGAGAACCTACCTGGAGAATCAGCCATGAGGTATCATTTTTTAGAAATAAACTTTATATTTTACCACAGCTTAGATTTACAGAAAAATTGAGAAGGTAGTACAGAGAGTTCCCTTATACCTCATACCCAGTTTTCTCTATTAAGATATGGTACATTTTTTACAATTAATCAACCATATTGCTATATTATTATAAACTAAAGTCCATATTTGATTCATATTTCCTTAGTCTTAACCAAATATCCCATTTTTGTACCAGGATCTCATTCAGGATACCCTATTACACTTATTTATCATGTCTCCTTAGGCTCTTCCTGGCTGTGATAGTTTTTCATACTTTTCATTTTTGATGACCTTGACAGTCTTGAGCAAACTGGTCAGGTATTTTGTAGAGTTTCCCTCTATTAGAATTTATTCAATGTTTTCCTCACAATTAAACCAAAATTATGGGTTTGGGTTTGGGTTTGGGGAAGGAAGGCACAGTTTAAGTGCCATTTTAGTCACATCACATCAAGGGGACATACTATCAAAATGACTTACCATGATTGACGTTAACCTTGATCGTCTGGCGGAAGTAGTGCTTGTCAGGTTTCCCCAATGTACAGTTACTCTTTTTTCCTCTTTCTACACTGTAGTCTTTAGAAGGAAGTCACTATGCACAGCTCACACCTAAGGAGTGGGGAGTTATGCTCCACCTCCTTGAGGAGGAATTATCTACATATATTATTTAGAATTCTTTTGCATGGGATATTTATCTCTTATCTCAATATATTTATATACTCAGGATATATATACACCAATATTTGTTTTACACTTAGGGTTATATTCCACTACTACTTCCTTCAGCAGATATCATTTTATACCAGAATCCAGTAAGGTAATTTTTTAACAGCAACAAAAAAGAACTTATGTATATGCACAAATGGTGCTTCTCTGCAAATAGTCAGCAGGGGTGTCTGTGTACTACTTCTAATAATTATATCATCATTTAAATATGTTTGAAACACTTTAATGGAAACCATGAGATTTGTAAGATAAATAATCATTAATGTTACGAATGGATCACCTATTATGTGCCAAGAACTCAATTTTCACCAAAACAGCATAGACTGTGACTATGTAAATTTCATAAGCTGTAGTACAATCTCATGTGATTTCAGTCTAATAGAGGACAGAGACAAATGAAAGTGTGATTACTGTAGAGTGTAATGAGCTCCAGGAAAGAGGTAGATACATTAGGGGAAGCATAGAGGAGGGGCATCTTGTTCAAAGTCAGACGTAACTGCTTTGCAGAGAAGGCGATTTCAGAGTGACAACAGTGGGCTATACAATTTGTAAAGACAACTAGCAGGAATGCTCCAGGGAGAAGGAAAGTCATGGGTAAAAGTAGGGAGAACTGAAGTAGCATGCTATTCAAGCACCTCAGTGCAGCTAGGGAAAAGGGCACAACAGGGGAGAGGCAGGGCCTGAGACTGGAGAGCTACCAGGGGCCAGATCACAAAGCATGCTTGTATTACATGAAGGAATTTGAACTTAATTCTAAAAGTGGTGGAGAATCATTAAAGTTTTCAGCAGGAGAGGAACATGATCAGTTTGACATTTTAGAGAGATCATTCTGGAAGCTGTGAAGAGGAAATTTATCTATTTCATAATCATATTTTTTAAAGCAAAATGTTGATCATGTTTTTATTTTATTTTCTGTTAAATGATTTTGGTGGTTTTCCAAAATCAAATCTGCTCTCAAATGATTTGCCACCACTGTTATGGTCTAAGGAACGTACTTTGAGATCCTGGATAAGAGTTCCCAAACACAGCAGAACATTTGGAGTAACTTAACATAGTCCCCACAGTGGCCTTAAGAAGTAACTGTTATTTGGATGCATTTGTTCTGGTTTATTTGTTTAAAATTTTTCTTTCATTACCTTACATTCTTCTTGTTTCTTCTGCTTTTACTATGTTTTTCTGGTGCTTTTTGAAATGCTACATTTATTAAATGCTTATGTGTCAGGCATTAATTATGTGTTTCGCGTATGTATTTTATTGAATCTTCACTAAAACAGCATGGGGTACACAGTATTATTCCCATTTGACAAGTGAGCAAATTGAGGCTCAGAAAGGTTTAGAAACTTGCTGAGCGGGGTTTTGTGGCTTGCATTTCACAGCTAGAAGTAGAGCCAGGATTCAAGCTCAGATCTGTTTCAAATGGCCATGTTGTACAAATTGTACTGCAAGGGCTCTTTTGAGGAATGTCCTATCAATTGCAGGAGGGCATTTACCACTGGAGCCCTTGGCTGCCCTGACGGAAGTGGGAAGAGAGCCGAGGTGAAGAGCCTGTTTTCTACACCAGGGGGCATGCTTCTGGTTTATGAGACTGTGATGACAGTAATTAAGGGTAAATAATGAAGACTTGCCCATTGATTTAAAAGCTCAAACTGAATAAAGTACCCTTGGAAATGTATTGTCCTCCTCCTCCTCTTTTACCTCACTGAAAATTACTAACTTGTCAGTAAGGAAACTGTTTCTTTCAACCCTAATGCTTTTGGTTTTACAGTGCAGATCCTAGGAGTAATAGCCAGTGTCTCTGTTGGGTTCCGGCAGCTCACTTTTTTCTGGAGCAGTTGCTGAGTCTAAGTTAGTTGACTTAGGTCACTTACCCCACAGTGTGCGAAAGAGAACAGCTTTCTGTAGTGGAACAGCCATGCCTTCACCTGCTGGCTTCCCTTGTAAAACACTGGCTTATGAAAGCTGTGTTTATAGTCAGCAAAGTAAGAAACTGACATTCACTTTAGGCGCAACGCTCAGTATCTTGATAGTGCTGTCATAAGGGGACAGTACCAGGATGCTGTTTTCAAAAGGTGGCAAATCACACCCCAAATCCAACCAGAAGGAACAAAGCCTACAAACCGTTTAGAAGACATTGGAGTTACTCACCTCCTGTTCCACCTAGCTCCCACTCCACACTGTGCTGAGTTTGAACAGCTGTGAGCCCTATATTCTGCATATTTCAGACTTGGTCAACCCCACACACAGCCCCTACAGAGGCGCATCCAGAGGAGCCCAAATCTCAGGGAGAAGCCCATGCAGGTCCTGGCAATGGGCTTGGGGCATTTGGGGTACCTGGGGGGATTTGAGATACGTGGAATTTAGTTTGGCTGATCCCAGGTACCTGGAATAGAATCTGAATGACATGTTTCTAGAAATCCATGGACTTTTCTTTCCAGGGGATGGAAGAGACAGAGTGGAGCCCTTCAAAGCTTGGGGCCCAGGCCAACTCTCACAAGTCAGTTGTCTGTGTGTCACAAAGACGCTAACCAGGTTGCTGCTCTGAGTGTGTCCATCCCAGCACCTGCCTTCATTATGGCCTTAAAGTCACAGTCAGATCTTTCCAAGAAGACTTACTGTAGCTAAAATCTTAAAGCAATTATTTTTATATATATGTGTGAGGTTTTTTAAATAAAATAATAGTAAGTTTTTTAATTATCTACAATCCCCAGGGACAACTTGGGAGCCTTTTATTTCACGGGGCCTCCCTAACCACCTGAAAGTATTTGATGATGCAGAGTCTTAGGGAGGTGGGATCCACATTTCTCAACAAATAAAAATGATAAACAGAGGGTGGTGGATAGCCCAATTTCCCTGATTTGATCATTACACATTCTTTGCATGTAACAAACACAGGTACCCCATAAATATGTAAATTATCATATATCAATAAAGGGTAAAACAAAACCAGCTTGGGGTTATCTTCAATTCCCTGCCCAGTGGAAAAAGGAGAGGCCTGACTTCAGGCACCTAAGAAGGCATTTCAGAAGGCATTTGGCCAGCACCTAAAAACAAAGAGCATAAAAGCCCCCACCACCTTCTCCATGCCCTAAATGTGTACATCACATATACTGATAAACTCTGTGGTAGTTAAGCTGAAGTGGGTAATCAACACTTTCTAGCCAAAACACCTGCTCTTGGAATGGAAGCAAACAGGAGCCAATCAGAACATTGGCACAGGTGTTGGGCCCAGAGCAGAGACTGGAGAAACATTTACCTGTTGTAGCCCCTTCCCGTTCCTGTCATCAGACGTCACCAGGTGATGAATGTAAGGAAGTTTTCAAACCCTCTGTTTTTATATATCTATTTCCAAAAGCGTGTCCCACCCTAAAACACTCCTCCCATTGTCCAGAAACCCCAAATTTGGCCCCATCAGACCCATCTTCAAACCTCACATTCAACTCCCTGTAAGTGATTAAATTCATCCTGTAAAATGAAATAAGAATAAAGGTTAAAATGCCATTTTAAAAACCAGACACCGGCCAGGCTCAGTGGCTCATGCCTGTAATCCCAGCACTTTGGGAGGCCAAGGCAGGCGGATCACAAGGTCAGGAGTTCAAGACCAGCCTGACCAACATAGTGAAACCCCATGTCTACTAAAAACACAAAAATTCAGCTGGGCGTGGTGGTGGGCACCTGTAATCCCAGCTACTCAGGAGACGGAGGCGGGAGAATCACTTGAACCCAGGAGGTGGAGGTTGCAGTGAGCTGAGATCGCGACACTGCACTCCAGCCTGGGCAACAGTGCGAGACTCTGTCTCAAAAACAAACAAAAACCAAAAACCAGACACCAATTAACAAACAGCAGACATTTGTTTGTGAGGTGTGTGTGGGCGGGGGTGTGTGTGGGGATAGGGGTGGGAATCATACCCAGATTGCCAAGGAATTAGATTCACCCAAAGAAAAAGATCTGGCTCATGTGGGTCTGTGAGGCTGACAGCAGCCCCTGAGCTTGACAGAGATGAGGGGAAAGCTGTTTTTACCTCTTTGAAAAGGAGGAAAATGGCTCCTTAATTTAGCAAGTATACGGGGCCCAATTCAATGAGCCTGCCTCTGGGAAATTTGTTTTTATCCCCAGCAAGTGCCTACGCTTACTTGTTTTAACAAAAGGCCAAATTACTATGGTTTCCAACTTCTGTGATCTAATCCCCGGTCCCTCTGTGACCTCCTGTTATTCTCGCTTTCCTCACTCTGTCCCACTGGCCTCTTTGCTTTTCCTTAAACAAACTAGGCACATTCGCGCTGTAGCACCTTTGCACTTGCACCCTACACCCTCTCATCCTGATATCCACATGGCTTACTTTCTCTGCAACTTCAGGTTTTATTCGTACTATTCAGTGCTCCCTCTGCCCAGACAGTCTTATTTAAATCTGCCGTGCCCCCTTTCCTGCCCCCAACATGCTAATCTCCCTTCCCTGCCTTGTTTTTCTCCATAGCACTCATCATCACTTGACACACTACCTTTTACTTATTTCACTCCACTCTCTCCACTCTAGAACATAAGCTCCATACTGGCAGAGATTTTTGTCTCTTTTTTTGACTGGTGTATCCCTAGCACCTGCAATAGTTCCTGAAACATAGCTGATACTCAATAAATATTTGTTGACTGAGAAATCTTTAAAGGCATTGCGTTTCCCAATACTGGTGCCCATCCCTGCCTCAGATTCATAATGAAATTCACTATCTGCAGCTTCAGATGGCCGTGAACCAAAGTGGTCCAGTCCCTCCCCATCCTTCTACTGACTAGACGCCGGAGCAAGTCAGCATGCCTGATCCCTGTACTGCCGCAGTGTGAGTGATGGAGCCCCAGGTACTCATAAGCAGAGGGAAGCAGCCTTCCTTGTTTTGGGGTCCAGTTTGCTTGTATGTGGCCTCACATGCCCTTTCCTCCCCCTTTTTGATGGTCTCTGGTGTATGGATCCCTCCTTCAGGGACCGGGACCTGGGACCAAGTGCTTCTGTGTCTCTGGTCCTTTCCTTCCCGAGTGGAGCTCTCTTTTTTTGCAGATCCCTGTGCATTGTCTCCACAGATCGGGGTCTCCCATCTGCCATCCTCATCCAGCCACTCTTATCCCTCCCACATCCACTCTTGCCCACCTCTAATCCACCCTCTATACAACCAGGGCCATGTTCTACATGTAATGTGAATCCATTTACATGTTCAAGAACAGGCAAAACTACACAAGGGAATGAATGCCACAAAAGTCAGAGTGGTGGTCACTTCTGGGGTGGGGTATCATTGAGGAGGGGCACATTAGGGCCTTCCAAGGTCATAATGACTGGAAAACTAACGAGACAATGTCAGCCTCTTGCCTAAAACCCTGGATGGCTTCCCATGGACCCTAATAAAGTCTTTATCTGCCTGAAAGGCCCTGCATGACTGGGCCTGTGCCCAGCTCTCCTGTCTCCTCTGCCCACTCACACGCCCTGACACCACACAGAGGTGACTGCTCCCTCTGCCCAGAGCTCTTCCCCTACCCGTTGGCTAGCTGGTTCTTTATCATTTTTCAGGTCTCAGCTTAAATATCATGTCCTCAAAGAGGTCATCCCTAACCAACTTCCCTGCCACTCGCCGCCATTCTTCCCACCTCCTCCCATGGTTTCTTTCAGCATTTTGCTGCTTGACTTTGTAGCAATTGTTTCAACTTGTATGTTTGGCTGTTTAGTGAGTGCACAGTTCTGGGCACAAATTAAGTCTTGAATGGTTATGTCTTGATTGAATGAATGGTTCATTCATCAGTACACCCTAGACTGCATTGATGTGATTCCCTGGTTTGCTTGAATCTAATCTGATCTCCATGGCCACCAACGTTGGCCCAGACAGATTGGAAATTGCCCTTTTCATTTTTATTTCATCCATGGTGACCAGTCACTCCTGTAGCCCTAGTCAGTTTGACAGTGGCCCAAACTAGGCCTGTCTCTCCTTCCTCCTTTTACTTCAGAAGGAACTCCCAGCGGAGCCGCGCTGTTTCAAACATAAAATGCTCCATGGTGTTCCTGCATAACCAATGCAAATAAGCAATGTATCTCTCTCTCAAATCATAATGGTAACCCTTTGATTATGCAAAAACCATAGGAGGAGAGGAATGGAAAATCAGTATATATAAATATTTAATAACATGCTACTCAGAAGTATGATCTTAAGTGAAATCAGACTACTAAAAGTTCTAGTTATATAAATTATAGATTTGAACACAATTTGGCACATATTATAGCTGTTTCAGGAACAGCAATAACCAATCCAAGTTGTTCAATCATCCCCAAAGAATGCTATGTTCTTCTTTGTTCTTATTAACAAGAAAAGCAAGTAAGCAAGTAGTTCATTAGAAAGCATTTGTGAAACATTAATACATTTAATAACCTACGTGATTAAGAAAAACAGCCTCACTTTAAAACAGAATGAGAGGAGTAATGCAATTGTGGGAATGGAACACTTATTTTGAAACAGTTATAAATTATAGTCCAATATGCATATGTATAGAGCCATATTTAATCTCACTAAGAATTAATCATTAAAACCTTTTTAATTTAAAGTGTTAATGCCTGAGATCCTTTATAGGAGAACACTAAAAGCTTAGAAAAATCAGAAGACTCATTATCACATGCAACATTTTCAAAAGAAATCGGCTATTTCTTTCACCTTAAGGACTTTGAAATGATTGAAATTAATAACTAAGTATTTCCCAAAAGTTATATAACAAAAATAAGCCAATCATTTTCCTTAACTTATAATAATTTTCTTCTATAGGTAACAAAATATACTCAAAGCAATAGAATTTAATGATCATATACTCTATGTACTATGTATGTTAAATATAAACAATATTTAATAAACATATACTATAATCTCACTTATTTGGAGATCATATCTATCAAACACAACCCTGAAACACAAAAGAGAATCAGGAAGTAAGCAAAAGTCAAATAGACCACAACTTTATATACTAGAGTTCATACATTGGACTCATTTGCTCTGATTTTAAACACTATTCTAACATAACTTGCTATTTGATTGCCCAACCCATTGTGGTAACCATCAGTGCTCATCACCAGTTTTTTCTAGTTCTCTTCCGTCTGGGCCCATGATCATATTACACTGCCTCATTTCCTTGAAATCAAGTGGAGTGCTGTAACTTGCTTTGGCCAGTGAAATATTATTGAAAAGTGCATATATTTTTTAACTTTTACTGATGAGGAAACTGAGACATAGGTTATATAATTAGGCCAAGGTTACAGGTCTAGTGAAGCCAGGATTGTGAGCTCAGCAGTCTGACACAAAGCACCTGTGCTCAAAGACCAAACTATACTGGCGCCCCAGTGTTGGCATACTAAGCACTGACAAATTAAAAAAACAACGTTTTACTAAATGAAAGGAAATGGCCTGTCTTAAGAATTGCTGCAGGTAATCCATACAGCAGTTAATCCGTATAAACAAATTAAGTCCTACCACTGACCCCTGCAAATAGGGAGACAACAAGCTGAGACTACAAGCCTAGGGCAATTCACAGCATGAATTCTGATTTCTGTGCTCAAAACTGTGTAGTAGAGTTGACTTACATGATTGTAATTTTCAGCTGGATCTTAATCAGATTGCTTTCATAAGCCAAATATGTCACAGGGCAAACCTCAAAATTGGAACTCAGCTTGGGAGGTCACATGGGTTCTTGGCTCGTGCAGGAAAGAATTCAAGAGCCAGCTGACAGAGTAAAGTGAAAGCAACTTTATTAACTAAAGGAATAAAAGGGTGGCTACCCCATAGGCAGATAGCAGCATGGGCTACTTGGCTGACTATACTTATGGTTATTTTTTGATTATATGCTAAACAAGGAGTAGATTATTCATGAGTTTTCTGGGAAAGCAGCTGAGAGTTCCCAGAATTGAGGGTGCCTCTCCCGTTTAGATCATATAGGGTAGCTTTGGGACAATGCCATGGCATTTGTAACTGTAATTATAATTGTAAACTGTCATGATGTTGGTGGAGTTTCCATTAGTATGCTAATATATTATAATTAGTGTATAATGAGCAGTGAGAATGACCAGAGGTGTTTTCATAGCCATCTTGGTTTGGGCAGGTTTTGGCAGACTTCTTTACCACATTCTGTTTTATCAGCAGTCTTTGGTCTGTATCTTGTGAAACAAGTCCTGCTGAATTCCTTTTTCATCTCTCCTCAGAGACTATACACTCTTCCTTAATCCTAAAATGTTGTAGAGGGACCAGAGTTTCATCTTCTGTAACTGCTTCATCCTGAACAGGGGCTGTCATCTCCATCTGCTCTGGAGGCATGGAAATCTCTCACTACCTTATCTAATGATTTGTAGGGACTCAGTCCTTCCTGCAGTGGCACAGGCTGGAATCCTTGAGTCAGTTATCATTTTTGTCTGGAACTTTGGTAGCCTGGAAGATATAAACTTTACCCATCTGAATACCTGTTGAATATAACAAATAATTTTTTTAATGAAATAGCACCTAGTGATAATTAATTAAATGCTTAACCCCAGTATAACAATGCTTATAGGAAGAGATCAATGCCATTTGAAACCTAAGTGAAAGGCTGGAAAACCAGTCCCCTATTGTCTGAAATACAAAGCCAAACAGATTTTCAATAAGAGGCATTTTTGTGGAAATAGAAGAAAAACAAAGGTAATTTTGGGCAAAATCTATCCAGATGTTAGACTCAAAGCATCTTTAGTTACAGAAGAGGAAGGTAGTGGCAATCTGACTACTCGTTTTTCTTTCCTGTATTGCAAGGAATAAGCTTTAGCTTGCAGGGCCTCAGGAAAAAAGGTAGTAGTAATTTTAATGCGCTTAATAGAAAAAATAAAAGAAAAATGTGAAAATGTTAGTTTGGGTACTTGTTGCTCAGAAAGAATTTAGAAATCAGTCCAAATTACAGGGGAAAAAAACACCTCAAAGCCCTGGACAAGACTAGAATCTAACCACTGAGCTAATAAATGGCTTAAGATACATATGAGAACTTCTGAAGTATAACAAGGTGAATGAAATGTTATCTAACCATAGGCCCCAGCATTCCTCGCTAAGACTAAGGAAGGAATTCTATGGGAAAATCCTTGACAAACCCTCTTGATATTGTACAGATTATGAGGGAATGAATATTGACTGCCTCTAGTAATCAGAGGATGTGGGAAATTATTCTGTATGAGAAATGGAGAGAATTGTGTTATTATACATTTGAATATATGGAGAGGGGAAAGAGAAAAAGAGAAAGTTACATTGGAAGGAAGCCAGAAATATGAATATAGGCTGAGACTGTACAAGACTAATGGTCAGTGAAATGCCCCATTGGTGGCAGGGGCAAAATCTGTTTTGAGAATGGTGGAGCTGATACTTCATGAGAGGGTGTTTGTTTGTTTGTTTGTTTTGGTGCAACTTCATAATTTGTCTTTTCAGAAAAGAAGTGGGGAGAAAGAAGGAAGGGAAGGTTGGAGGAGGGAAAGAAAGAAAAGAAATGGAGAGAAAGAGAAGAAAAAAGAGAGATAGAAAGAGAGAGAGAAAAGGAAGTAGGGAAGAAAGGAAGAGGGAAGGAAGTAAGTAAGAAAGAAAGAACCTTCACACTATACTGAATTTATGAATGCATGATAGCAGTGGATATTTTTTGGTGTGGAAATTGAGGAGGGAGCTGATTTTCACATTTAGTGTGATGATTATATAACAGATACAGCACAAGAATACATAAGAACTCAAAGACCAAGGTGAGAATATAAACCTGCCAAGAAGTTGTAGATATTTTGAAAAAGACTTTGAATTTCCATAGTATTTCATGAGTTTAGGGGTTCAGGTCAATCTTATCTAGATTTTGGAAGACAAGGAAGTTTCAGTTGACACCTGATTACAGAAATCTATGGATGGCATAGGGTGGCAAGTCCCAGTTGAATGTTGATAATGTTTTGTTTATTTATTGCTTTTTAACGACTTTTTGACAACTTAATGGTTTAAACAGAAACCCCACATGGAGTCAAAGGGAAGGGACGTAGACCCCACCTCTCATAGAAATAGTGTCAAAGAATGTGTGGTCATCTTAATTCACCAGATAATAATTTGGATGTAGTTGCAAAGTACCTGTTAAATTTCAAGATTTATATAATACAAGATATGCTATCCTTTGGCAAGGGCACAGGTACCAATATTTAGAGGGAAAGATAGTTTGGGAAGCTGCCAAATGAATATCAGTGTTGTCATTATGTACTAGCTAATGAATAGTATTTAGCCTTATGAATGCACTTAATGACTTGCATTTAAAAATTAGATTGAGATTTAAAGTGTGGTTAATAGAATTAACATTTTAATCTGGGTAATGACAGAATGATTACATTAAACCTTTGATTTGGGTGAAAAAATGATGAATGAATTTCTCATCCAAAGTTAAGGACCCACTCAAACCACTGGAGAGTCAACTCCATACCTTTGAATAAAACAAAATGCAAAAATGGCATGTCTCTTTGGTGAAGAAGTTTAATTAAAAGAGAATTCAGCTGGCATGGTGGCTCACACTTGTAATCCCAGCACTCTGGGAGGTCAAGGCAGGCGGATCACCTGAGGTCAGAAGTTCAAGACCAGCCTGGCCAACATAGTGAAACCCCTTCTCTACTAAAAGTACAAAAATCAGCTGGGTGTGGTGGCACACACCTGTAGTCCCAGCTACTTGGAGGCTGAGTCAGGAGAATCTTTTGAACCCAGGAGATGGAGGTTGTAGTGAGCTGAGATCAAGCCACTGCACTCCAGCCTGGGGAACAGAGCAACACCCCGTCTCAAAAAAAAAAAAAAAATAGAGAATTCAGCCAAGGTGGACAAGGTCTCAAATTGACCGCAAACTCTATTGGCACCATTTTTGCAACAGTGTGTGTTTACTTTGTGTTTTTGTATCACATTTTGGTAATTCTTACAATATTTTATACTTATTATTATATCTGTTACAATGACATATCTGTTACAATGATCTGTGATCTGTGATTTTTAATGTTACTATTGTAATCCTTTGGGGCACTATGAACTGTGCCCATATAAGGCGACAAACTTAATTGATAAATGTTTTGTGTTCTGACTGCTCTGCTGACCAGCTCTTCCCCATCTCTCTCCCTTTCCTTGGGCCTCTCTATTTTCTAAGACAAAACAATATGGAAATTAGGCCACGTAATAACCCTACAGTGACCTCTAAGTGTTGCAGTGAAAGGAGGAGTTGCACATCTATCACTTTTAATCATAAGCCAGACATGATGAAGCTTAGTGAGAAAGGCATGTCAAAAGGTGAGACAGGCTGAAAGCTGGGCCTCTTATGCCTAACAACCAAGTTGTAAATGCAAAGGAAAAGTTTTTGAAGGAAATTAAAAATGCTGTTCCGGTGAACATATGAATAGTAAGAAAGTGAAACAGCCTTTTTGCTGATATGGAGAAAGTTTTAGTGGTCTGAAGAAAAGATCAAATGAGCCACAACATTCTCTTAAGACAAAGCCTAATCCAGATCAAGGCCCTAATGCTCTTCAAATCTATGAAGACTGAGAGAGGCAAGGAAATTGCAGAAGAAAAGTTTGAAGCTAGCAGAAGTTCATGAACTTTAAGGGAAGAAGCCATCTCCAAAACATAAAAGCGTGAGATGAAGCAGCAAGTGCTGATGTAGAAGCTGTAGCAAGTTACCCAGAACATCTAGCTAAGATCGTTGATAAAGGTTGTTACACTAGACAACAGATCTTCAATGCAGACAAAACAGCTTTCTACTGGAAGAAGATGCCATCTAGGAATTTCATAACTAGAGAGAAGTCAGTGTCTTCAAAGCCTCAAAGCACAGGCTGACTCTCTTGTTAGGGGCTATGATAAGTAGCTGGTGATTTTAAATTGAAGCCAGTGCTTATTTACCATTTTGAAAATCCTCGGGCCCTTAAGAATTATACTAAAGCAAGCCGGAAGTGGTGGTGTACACCTGTAGTCCCAGCTACTTGAGAGGCTGAGGTGGGAGGATCACTTGAGGTCAGGAGTTCGAGACCAGGTTGGGTGACAGAGTGAGACTCCCTCTCTAAAAAATAAAAAATAAAAGAATTGGGGGCGGAGCAAGATGGCCGAATAGGAACAGCTCCAGTCTCCAACTCCCAGCGCGAGCGACACAGAAGACCGGTGATTTCTGCATTTTCAACTGAGGTACTGGGTTCATCTCACTGGGGAGTGCCGGACGATCGGTGCTGGTCAGCTGCTGCAGCCCGACCAGAGAGAGCTGAAGCAGGGCGAGGCATCGCCTCACCTGGGAAGCGCAAGGGGGAAGGGAATCCCTTTTCCTAGCCAGGGGAACTGAGACACACAACACCTGGAAAATCGGGTAACTCCCACCCCAATACTGCGCTTTAAGCAAACAGGCACACCAGGAGATCATATCCCACACCTGGCCGGGAGGGTCCCACACCCACGGAGCCTCCCTCATTGCTAGCACAGTCTGTGATCTACCGGCAAGGCAGCAGCGAGGCTGGGGGAGGGGCGCCCGCCATTGCTGAGGCTTAAGTAGTTAAACAAAGCCGCTGGGAAGCTCTAACTGGGTGGAGCTCACAGCAGCTCAAGGAAACCTGCCTGTCTCTGTAGACTCCACCTCTGGGGACAGGACACAGTAAACAATAACAAACACAGCAGAAGCCTCTGCAGACGCAAACGACTCTGTCTGACAGCTTTGAAGAGAGCAGTGGATCTCCCAACACGGAGGTTGAGATCTGAGAAGGGACAGACTCCCTGCTCAAGTGGGTCCCTGACCCCTGAGTAGCCTAACTGGGAGACATCCCCCACTAGGGGCAGTCTGACACCCCACACCTCACAGGGTGGAGTACACCCCTGAGAGGAAGCTTCCAAAGCAAGAATCAGACAGGTACACTCGCTGTTCAGAAATATTCTATCTTCTGCAGCCTCTGCTGCTGATACCCAGGCAAACAGCGTCTGGAGTGGACCTCAAGCAATCTCCAACAGACCTACAGCTGAGGGTCCTGACTGTTAGAAGGAAAACTATCAAACAGGAAGGACACCTACACCAAAACCCCATCAGTACATCACCATCATCAAAGACCAGAGGCAGATAAAACCACAAAGATGGGGAAAAGGCAGGGCAGAAAAGCTGGAAATTCAAAAAATAAGAGTGCATCTCCCCCGGCAAAGGAGCGCAGCTCATCGCCAGCACCGGATCAAAGCTGGACGGAGAATGACTTTGATGAGATGAGAGAAGAAGGCTTCAGTCCATCAAATTTCTCAGAGCTAAAGGAGGAATTACGTACCCAGCGTAAAGAAACTAAAAATCTTGAAAAAAAAGTGGAAGAATTGATGGCTAGAGTAATTAATGCAGAAAAGGTCATAAACGAAATGAAAGAGATGAAAACCATGACACGAGAAATACGTGACAAATGCACAAGTTTCAGTAACCGACTCGATCAACTGGAAGAAAGAGTATCAGCGATTGAGGATCAAATGAATGAAATGAAGCGAGAAGAGAAACCAAAAGAAAAAAGAAGAAAAAGAAATGAACAAAGCCTGCAAGAAGTATGGGATTATGTAAAAAGACCAAATCTATGTCTGATTGGGGTGCCTGAAAGTGAGGGGGAAAATGGAACCAAGTTGGAAAACACTCTTCAGGATATCATCCAGGAGAACTTCCCCAACCTAGTAGGGCAGGCCAACATTCAAATCCAGGAAATACAGAGAACGCCACAAAGATACTCCTCGAGAAGAGCAACTCCAAGACACATAATTGCCAGATTCACCAAAGTTGAAATGAAGGAAAAAATCTTAAGGGCAGCCAGAGAGAAAGGTCGGGTTACCCACAAAGGGAAGCCCATCAGACTAACAGCAGATCTCTCGGCAGAAACTCTCCAAGCCAGAAGAGAGTGGGGGCCAATATTCAACATTCTTAAAGAAAAGAATTTTAAACCCAGAATTTCATATCCAGCCAAACTAAGTTTCATAAGTGAAGGAGAAATAAAATCCTTTACAGATAAGCAAATGCTTAGAGATTTTGTCACCACTAGGCCTGCCTTACAAGAGACCCTGAAGGAAGCACTAAACATGGAAAGGAACAACCGGTACCAGCCATTGCAAAAACATGCCAAAATGTAAAGACCATCGAGGCTAGGAAGAAACTGCATCAACTAATGAGCAAAATAACCAGTTAATATCATAATGGCAGGATCAAGTTCACACATAACAATCTTAACCTTAAATGTAAATGGACTAAATGCTCCAATTAAAAGACACAGACTGGCAAACTGGATAAAGAGTCAAGACCCATCAGTCTGCTATATTCAGGAGACTCATCTCACATGCAGAGACACACATAGGCTCAAAATAAAGGGATGGAGGAAGATTTACCAAGCAAATGGAGAACAAAAAAAAGCGGGGGTTGCAATACTAGTCTCTGATAAAACAGACTTTAAACCATCAAAGATCAAAAGAGACAAAGAAGGCCATTACATAATGGTAAAGGGATCAATTCAACAGGAAGAGCTAACTATCCTAAATATATATGCACCCAATCCAGGAGCACCCAGATTCATAAAGCCAGTCCTTAGAGACTTACAAAGAGACTTAGACTCCCATACAATAATAATGGGAGACTTCAACACTCCACTGTCAACATTAGACAGATCAACGAGACAGAAAGTTAACAAGGATATCCAGGAATTGAACTCAGCTCTGCAGCAAGCAGACCTAATAGACATCTATAGAACTCTCCACCCCAAATCAACAGAATATACATTCTTCTCAGCACCACATCGTACTTACTCCAAAATTGACCACGTAATTGGAAGT
Organism: Macaca nemestrina; assembly: GCF_043159975.1. NCBI lineage: Eukaryota > Metazoa > Chordata > Mammalia > Primates > Cercopithecidae > Macaca > Macaca nemestrina. The sequence goes on along the minus strand of NC_092135.1, from coordinate 75,686,669 downwards.
AAAGCACTCCTCAGCAAATGTACAAGAACAGAAATTATAACAAAATGTCTCTCAGACCACAGTGCAATCAAACTAGAACTCAGGACTAAGAAACTCAATCAAAACCGCTCAACTACAGGGAAACTGAACAACCTGCTCCTGAATGACTACTGGGTACATAACGAAATGAAGGCAGAAATAAAGATGTTCTTTGAAACCAATGAGAACAAAGATACAACATACCAGAATCTCTGGGACACATTTAAAGCAGTGTGTAGAGGGAAATTTATAGCACTAAATGCCCACAAGAGAAAGCAGGAAAGATCTAAAATTGACACTCTAACATCGCAATTAAAAGAACTAGAGAAGCAAGAGCAAACACATTCGAAAGCTAGCAGAAGGCAAGAAATAACTAAGATCAGAGCAGAACTGAAGGAGATAGAAACACAAAAAACCCTCCAAAAAATCAATGAATCCAGGAGTTGGTTTTTTGAAAAGATCAACAAAATTGACAGACCACTAGCAAGACTAATAAAGAAGAAAAGAGAGAAGAATCAAATCGACGCAATTAAAAATGATAAAGGGGATATCATCACCGACCCCACAGAAATACAAACTACCATCAGAGAATACTATAAACACCTCTACGCAAATAAACTGGAAAATCTAGAAGAAATGGATAATTTCCTGGACACTTACACTCTTCCAAGACTAAACCAGGAAGAAGTTGAATCCCTGAATAGACCAATAGCAGGCTCTGAAATTGAGGCAATAATTAATAGCCTACCAACGAAAAAAAGTCCAGGACCAGATGGATTCACAGCTGAATTCTACCAGAGGTACAAGGAGGAGTTGGTACCATTCCTTCTGAAACTATTCCAATCAATAGAAAAAGAGGGAATCCTCCCTAACTCATTTTATGAGGCCAACATCATCCTGATACCAAAGCCTGGCAGAGACACAACAAAAAAAGAGGATTTTAGACCAATATCCCTGATGAACATCGATGCAAAAATCCTCAATAAAATACTGGCAAACCGGATTCAGCAACACATCAAAAAGCTTATCCACCATGATCAAGTGGGCTTCATCCCTGGGATGCAAGGCTGGTTCAACATTCGCAAATCAATAAACATAATCCAGCATATAAACAGAACCAAAGACAAGAACCACATGATTATCTCAATAGATGCAGAAAAGGCTTTTGACAAAATTCAACAGCCCTTCATGCTAAAAACGCTCAATAAATTCGGTATTGATGGAACGTACCTCAAAATCATAAGAGCTATTTATGACAAACCCACAGCCAATATCATACTGAATGGGCAAAAACTGGAAAAATTCCCTTTGAAAACTGGCACAAGACAGGGATGCCCTCTCTCACCACTCCTATTCAACATAGTGTTGGAAGTTCTGGCTAGGGCAATCAGGCAAGAGAAAGAAATCAAGGGTATTCAGTTAGGAAAAGAAGAAGTCAAACTGTCCCTGTTTGCAGATGACATGATTGTATATTTAGAAAACCCCATTGTCTCAGCCCAAAATCTCCTTAAGCTGATAAGCAACTTCAGCAAAGTCTCAGGATACAAAATTAATGTGCAAAAATCACAAGCATTCTTATACACCAGTAACAGACAAACAGAGAGCCAAATCATGAATGAACTTCCATTCACAATTGCTTCAAAGGGAATAAAATACCTAGGATTCCAACTTACAAGGGATGTAAAGGACCTCTTCAAGGAGAACTACAAACCACTGCTCAGTAAAATAAAAGAGGACACAAACAAATGGAAGAACATACCATGCTCATGGATAGGAAGAATCAATATCGTGAAAATGGCCATACTGCCCAAGGTTATTTATAGATTCAATGCCATCCCCATCAAGCTACCAATGAGTTTCTTCACAGAATTGGAAAAAACTGCTTTAAAGTTCATATGGAACTGAAAAAGAGCCCGCATCTCCAAGACAATCCTAAGTCAAAAGAACAAAGCTGGAGGCATCACGCTACCTGACTTCAAACTATACTACAAGGCTGCAGTAACCAAAACAGCATGGTACTGGTACCAAAACAGAGATATAGACCAATGGAACAGAACAGAGTCCTCAGAAATAATACCACACATCTACAGCCATCTGATCTTTGACAAACCTGAGAGAAAGAAGAAATGGTGAAAGGATTCCCTATTTAATAAATGGTGCTGGGAAAATTGGCTAGCCGTAAGTAGAAAGCTGAAACTGGATCCTTTCCTTACTCCTTATACGAAAATTAATTCAAGATGGATTAGAGACTTAAATGTTAGACCTAATACCATAAAAATCCTAGAGGAAAACCTAGGTAGTACCATTCAGGACATAGGCATGGGCAAAGACTTCATGTCTAAAACACCAAAAGCAACAGCAGCAAAAGCCAAAATTGACAAATGGGATCTAATTAAACTAAAGAGCTTCTGCACAGCAAAAGAAACTACCATCAGAGTGAACAGGCAACCTACAGAATGGGAGAAAATTTTTGCAATCTACTCATCTGACAAAGGGCTAATATCCAGAACCTACAAAGAACTCAAACAAATTTACAAGAAAAAAACAAACAACCCCATCAAAAAGTGGGCAAAGGATATGAACAGACATTTCTCAAAAGAAGACATTCATACAGCCAACAGACACATGAAAAAATGCTCATCATCACTGGCCATCAGAGAAATGCAAATCAAAACCACAATGAGATACCATCTCACACCAGTTAGAATGACAATCATTAAAAAGTCAGGAAACAACAGGTGCTGGAGAGGATGTGGAGAAATAGGAACACTTTTACACTGTTGGTGGGATTGTAAACTAGTTCAACCATTATGGAAAACAGTATGGCGATTCCTCAAGGATCTAGAACTAGATGTACCATATGACCCAGCCATCCCATTACTGGGTATATACCCAAAGGATGATAAATCATGCTGCTATAAAGACACATGCACACGTATGTTTATTGCGGCACTATTCACAATAGCAAAGACTTGGAATCAACCCAAATGTCCATCAGTGACAGATTGGATTAAGAAAATGTGGCACATATACACCATGGAATACTATGCAGCCATCAAAAAGGATGAGTTTGTGTCCTTTGTAGGGACATGGATGCAGCTGGAAACCATCATTCTTAGCAAACTATCACAAGAACAGAAAACCAAACACCGCATGTTCTCACTCATAGGTGGGAACTGAACAATGAGATCACTTGGACTCAGGAAGGGGAACATCACACACCGGGGCCTATCATGGGGAGGGGGGAGGGGGGAGGGGGGAGGGATTGCATTGGGAGTTATACCTGATGTAAATGACGAGTTGATGGGTGCAGCACACCAACATGGCACAAGTATACATATGTAACAAACCTGCACGTTATGCACATGTACCCTACAACTTAAAGTATAATAATAATAAATAAATTTTAAAAAAAAATAAAAAAAAAATAAAAGAAGTATGCTAAATCTACTCTGCCTGTACTCTATAAATGGAACGGCAAAGTCTTGACGACAGCACATCAGTAAACAGCATGGTTTGCTAAATGTGTTAAGCCTCCCATTGAGACCTACTACTCAGAGAAAAAGATTCCTTTCAAAATATTACAGCTAATTGACAATGCACCTAGTCACCCAAACACTCTGGTGGAGCTGTACAAGGATATTAATGTTGTTTTCATGCCTGCTAATACAACATTCATTCTGCAACCCATAGATCAAGAGTAAGTTCTACTTTCAAGTCTTATTATCTAAGAAATACGTTTTGTAAGGCTGTAGCTGCCATAGATAGTGATTCCAACAATGGATCTGGGTAAAATAAGTTGAAAACTTTCTAGAAAGGATTCACCATTCTAAATGCCATTAAGAACATTTATGATTCACTAGAGGAGGTCAAAATATCAACATTAACAGGAGTTTGGAAGAAGTTGATTCTAACCCTCATGTCTGAATTTGAAGGGTTTAAGACTTCATGGAGGAAGTAACTGAAGATGTGGTGGAAATAGCAAGAGAACTAGAATTAGAAGTGGAACCTGAATATGTGACTTAATTGTTGCAGTCTCATGATAAAACTTGAACAGATGAGGAGTTGCTTCTCATAGATGAGCAAAGAAAGTGGTTTCTTAAGATGGAATATACACTTGGTGAAGATGCTGTGAACATTATTGAAATGAAAACAAAAGATTTAGAATATTACATAAATTTAGTTGACAGAACAGTGGCAGGAATTGAGAGGACTGACTCTAATTCTGAAAGAAGTTCCACTGTGGGTAAAATGCTATCAAGCAGCATTGTATGCTACAGATAAATATTTCATGAAATGAAGAGTTAATTGATGTGCAAACCTCATTGTCTTATTTTATGAAATTGCCATAGCTTCAGCAACCACCACAGTGATCAATCAGCAGCCCTCAACATTCAGGCAAGACCCTCCACCAGCAAAAATATTACGACTTGCTGAAGGCTCAGATGATCGTGAGCATTTCTAGCAATAATGTATTTTTAAATTAAGGTATGTGCATTTTTTTTAGATATGCTATTACACACTTAATAGGCTACAGCATAGTGTAACCATAACATTTTTATGCACTGGGAAACCAAAAAACATGTGTGACTCACTTTAATGCTAGATTCACTTTATTGAGGTGATCTGGAACCAAACTCAGTATCTCTGAGGTATGCCTGTATTTTATTATTACTCCATGTTTGGCAGGTATCTTTTATTCTACTTTAAATTCAGAAACTATCAGTCTTTCTTAGATGTTTTGAAAATATTTTTATGATAGATTCTGAAGGTCATGATAACGTGATAACAGATCACACAGCAGACACAGTTATCTGAAGTACCTTTTGAACATTTCATTCTATTATACAGCAGGCAGTGTCTTAAATATTTGACAATAAAAACCGATGATTTCTCAGTTTCAATGCATCTATTCCATTGCCATGTCTTTGAATACTGTCATCACCTTGTTAAGAAATCCTGGAGTATGGTTCTTCACATAGTTAGATGACACTTCTGTCTGGTCATTCCAAGTAAATTGGCTTTTCATTTCTTGTGGTTTATCATCTTTCTTAGGTTAAGGACTACTTTTGAGAGCAAAGCTTCTTTATTTCTTTGGAGCTCATCAATATAAATTATTTGGGATTTTGCTTCATATCAGCTTAGCTTAAGTCAGCCATCCGGCCTTCACCAAGCGCCACTTTGCCAGCAGAGCAATAAACGTATTCATGCAGCCCTTTTGTGCCCGAGACACTCAGTCTGAATCCTCAGTGGGATCTTTGTTTCTCCTCGCTCTTAAGTGCTTCTTTACATTTGTGTTCCTCTCTGCTGGTATAATGGTCCGTATCTCATTTCAGGAGCAAATGACTGCCCAAATCCACAACAAATTAACATTCAAGACAATTGGTGCAAGAGATCTGTCCTCCAACTACTCAGGGGCAGTTCTGGGGGTTGCAAGACAAGCATTTGGTTCTGGTCCTGAATTGCATGTAGAGAATGGCAAGGCTTGATCCAGTGGTCCTATCTCATAGCTCTGCCCATTGTTTTTCTTTTGAAATTTAGTTAATTGTCTTTTCCTGCTGTGTAAACACAACACAAAAATGTGACTTCTTTCCTCTCTCTTTCATGGGTCTGATAATTGCCTTATCTGCTTTTTTGTTGTTGTTTTGCTGGAAGCAAGTTCAATCCAAAAGTGAACTAAAGTTGGTATGGTTTTGCAAATAGTGATTTATTTTAGAAACTATAAAAATTTCTTAAGTCAGAGCTCACCAACAAAACTGAGTCAAAAATATTTCTCAATTACTACCAAAACAAAAGATAAATCCATCTATCACAGAAATTTTCTTGTGAAAGTTTAATGCTCATCAAGTGATCTGTGGATTAACTTTATTTTTGTACATATGCTTTACACAAATTTTATTTATCTGTCAAAAAAATTAACCGATGTGTACATTATAGTAATACTCTCATAACCTAACAAAGTTTCTCATAAAGAATGATGGTATATATAAAAAACCATGTCTTACAAATGCCTCTTTCTTCAAAACTATTATAATGCATTCGATTAAAGCTTTTTTACTTGATCAAAGGTATTATTATTAAAAAATGTATGATGAACCTAGATACTTGCTATGAAATATATAGTTTGGAATTGTGGAGGAAACTAACTTATCCAGAAAAGTGGTACAATAGTAGTTTTAAATAATATAATTCTGTAATTTGTTAAGATTTATTCTCAACTATAGAAATTTGCCTGATTTTTAGCCATTATCTGTGCCATATAGTATTATTTATGTATATAAAACAGTAACGATTCTTTTTTGAAGATTGACTATGCTAAAAGTAATTAGGAATTACTTTTTTTATATTTCCTTCAATGGCCTCCATAGATTTGTGACAGGTCTTAGGTTAATGTGGTTATGTGACTGTATAAACTTGCTCAGGCTGCCATAACGTAACAAAATACCACAGACTGGGTGACTTAAACAACAAATATTTATTTTCTTACAGTTCTGGAGACTAGAAGTTCACAATCAGGTTGTGTATCAGTTCCATCTTACTCTGCTAATAAAGGCATACCCAAGACTGGGTAATTGATAAAGGAAAGAGGTTTAAGTGACTCACAGTTCAGCATGACTGGGGAGGCCTCAGGAAACTTACAATCAGCAGAAGGGGAAGCAAACATGTCCTTCACATGGTACAGGAAGGAGAAGTGCTGAGCAAAAGGGGAAAAGTCACTTATAAAACCATCAGATTTCATGAGGACTCACTCACTATCATGAGAACAGCATGAGGGTAACTGCCCCCCATGCTTCAATTACCTCCCACCAGGTTCCTACCATGAGATGTGGAGATTATGGGAACTACAATTCAAAATGAGATTTGGTTGGGGACACAGCCAAACCATATCAGGGTGCCAACATGGTCAGGTTCTGATGGGGGCTATCTTTCTGGCTTGCAGATGGCCACCTTCTCTCTGTGTCCTCACATGGTCTTCTATTTCTGTTCTTTATATTCCGTACTCCTCTTCTTATAAGGACCCCAGTCATATTGGATTAGGACACACCCCCATGACCTCATTTTACCTTAAGTACCTCTTCAAAGGCCCTGTCTCCAAATACAGTCATATTCTGATGTTCTAGGAATTAGAAATTCAATAAATAAATTGGGGAGGTTTGAAAATATTTCAGACTTGAGGCATTTGGTAAGCTTGCCAGATAAAATATTGTGGAAGAAATGTCATTGGGAGATGTTGTGAGATGAGGGTGAAAGGAGAAACATAGTATTTTGGGACGTAGCTTAGCGTTTTCCGGATTTGGTTCTAACCTTCTTAATTTGGAGCACGTAGAAGGAGGGTTGCCAGATAAAATACAAGACACTGAAGTACATTTGAATTTCAGATAAACCATAAAACAATTTTAAGTGTACATATGACACAAATAGCGAAAATATTTATTGCTGATCTGAAATTCAAGTTTAACTGTGGGTGTCCTCTATTTTTATTTTCTAAAACTGGTGATCCTATCTACACTGCTTACTTTATGCTCATACATAAGGCATATCATGATTTCATTGAAAAAAATATACTAATTCAGGCCACTAATAATACAAACAGTGAGACATATAAGAAATGGAGACAGTCTTTTAAGATCATTTTATTTTTTCTTCCTTGATTCATTAAATATTTACTAAGTACCAACTAAGTATCAACCATACTCCCAGGGATAGGATATACCTTCATGACCAAAACTAGACTAATTTTTGCCTTCAAAATGCTTACAGTCTAGTGGGGGAGGCAGGTGATGAATAAGATAACAGGTAACTCCAATTGTGAGAGTGGCATGAAGGAAACAGCCTGTTAACTCAGAGAATAATGGAGTTAACAGGGGCAGGGTTGATTTCTCATGGTGGTCAGGGAGTAATTCATTGAAGGCGTGACATTTAACTTAATTTCAGAAGATGATACCAATGAGGTGATGAGGACAGGGAAGCTCTGAGGTAGAAAAGCACTTGGTATGTAAATGAACAAAAATGAGGTGAGTGTGGCTGAGTGTGTAGAAGATGGAGCGCATGAAGCATGAAGTTTAGTTTGAGAACATGCCAACAGCCAGATGGTGCAGGATCTGTCCAGTCACCATCCAGGCTTTGGACCTAACCTCATGAACCTGAGATCTGTGACCAATGTGTGGATACCATTAAAGGAAATACAGCAAAAGTGCAGTGGGAAGCCACTGGTGACTGATTTGATTTCTACTTTTTAAGATCACACTGGCTGATGTGTACCAAGGAGATTGGATTAGTATCCAATTGATACTAATTGATTGGATGGAGTGGTACTTACAGAGCTGAGGAAGACTGAGAGAGAAATGGGTTTGTGTGGTATATTAATTTCCTGTGGCTGCTGTAACTAATTACCATGATCTTAGTGGATTAAAACAACACATACTTATTATCTTACAATCCTGCAGGTCAGATGTCTGAAATGGGTCTTACTGGGCAAAATTCAAGATATATGTAAGGCTACATTCTTCTGGAGGCCTTAGGGGACAATCCATTTCCTTGCCTTTTCCATGGAAAACCTACCCACGTTCCATGGCTTGTGGCCCCTTCCATTTCAAAGTTAGCAATGGTTAGTCAAGTCTTTCTTACATTGCATCACTGATTCTCTTGCCTCCTTCTTTCACTTATAAGGACCCCTGTGATTACATGAAGCAAAGCCAGATAATCTGAGATAATCCATCTCAAGGTGACCAGATTAGCAACCTTAATTGCATCTGCAACCTCAATTCCTCCTTGTGACATATCATATTCACAGTTTCCAGTGATCAGGACATGCACATCTTGTGGGGGAGTGTTATTCTGTCTATCACGTATGGGAAAATCTGCATGTATATTTAGATGTGTTAAATTTGAGAAGCCAGTGAATTGACCAAGTTGGAAGTTAGTGACGCAGGCAGATGAGTATGTGAGTGCAAAACTCAAAGAGATTTGAAAGTTATCAACACAGAGATGGTGTATAAAGACCTGAGAGTGTATGGCATCACCAAAGAAGAGACTGAGCCTAGGAACTTCCACATTAACAGTTAAGGTAGAGGAGAAGGGACCAACAAAGAAAACAGAAAGAACAGCTAAAGAAATAGGATGAAAACCAAATAATGTGGTGTCATGGAAGCCCAGAGAGGAGACTTTTAAAAATAGAAGCGAGCGCTCCCTGCAATTGCAAAAGGCAATTGCAGATTCATCAATGGACTTGTTAGCAAGAAATTGAAAGCCTTGACATGAGCTGTTTCAGTGGAGAGGTGGGGGCAGAACCAAAACTGAAGCAGATTGAGGAGTGAATGGGACATGGCCAGTGGCCATAGGTGATGGGGAAAAGTCCTATGTGACCACAATAGCCTGTGTAGATGCTTGTTAAAATTAGCAAGGTGATTACATTTGGTCACAGACTTTTCAACAAGAAGCTGGGAACTAAACAAAAACCTAGCTTGGTTGTGTATTTACATCCGGTCAGAATCACAGGATGGCTAAATTGATACAATACATGAAAGAGGTACAAATATTACTGGGTTCTCGCTGTAACCGGTGTATAAAACCTGCAAACACTGTGGGTAAAGTGAAGCACCACCATCTTGCTGAATGCATCCCAGAAAATCCTATAGGACCAAACAGAAAAGGAGAAAATCAGAGTTCTTAAGCAAGATTTAAGGGTCTCTTACCTTAAGGAATCCACTCCTCTGGCTTGTTGGTCTTTCTAGGGATTCTTAGAGGGAACAATGCTACCATCTTCCTGGACTGTGGCTTAGCAATAGGGCCCAGTCCTTCAAAACAATGTACTCCTGTTAGCCAATGATTCCTTCCTGCTCGCCAACATGGACTGTATTCTTCTGGGAGAAGGTAGTTGAAGGATTCTTTAGCTAAACCATTTCTCCCCCACCTCTACTGGTTCTCACAGTCCTACAAAAGGAAACAGGAACTCTCAGAAACAAGAAGATTCAGAAGGTAAACCAAAAGCTTCCTTATCATTAACTTTATCTAATTAGGTAGAATAAATAAATAACTATGTACTTAATAGATTAGCCAGCAGAGGCTTAAAATCTCAGGATACCAATCCAAAAAAGCTTTAGCTCTAAGATGTGGCCCATGAAATTTAAGAACCATGAAAAAGTAACCAAAGCTTTTATTTATAAGTCTTATTCTTTAACTATACATAAATTTAATTTCAGATGTATCATAGACATAAACATAAAAGATAAAATTATAAAGTTTGTAGAAGATAGCATAACGTATATATTCACAACTCGGGGGCAGGAAAAAAATTTTAGAAAGGATATGTGAGATTGAGCACAGTGGCTCATGCCTGTAATCACAACACTTTGGGAGGGATAATTGTTTAAATCCAGGAGTTCAAGACCAGCCTGGGCCACATAGTGAAACCCTGTTTCTATAAAAAATAAAATTAGTTGGGCATGGTGGTGTGTGCCTGTAATACCAGCTACTTGGGAGTCTGAGGTAGGAGGATCACTTGAGCCAGGGAGGTCAAGGCTGCAGTGAGCCAAAATCGCGCCACTGTACTCCAGCCTGGGTGATAGAGTGAGACTCTGTTGGAAAAAAAAGAAAGAGATAATATGTGAAACGATAGCAATTTAAATAATTGACAAATTACACTTTATCAAAATTTAAAACTTCTATTTATTAAAATACACATTAAAAGAAAATTAATAGACAAGCCATAGACTGGAGGTAATATTTATGAAACATATGTCTGACAGAGGACTTGAATCCAAAATATACAAAGAACTCCTACAACTCAATAACAAACAAAACAAACTATTGTAATTTTAAATGAGCCAAAAGTCTTAATCTGTAATAATTGTCTGCTTCACTGATTCAAATAGTTTCAATTTAGTGGAGGAAATAGCTTTTTTTTTTTTTTTAATGAAGTGGGAAGAGTTGATTTAAACAAACCTGACTAAGCACCACCTGGTGGCAGAGATTTTGAATTGCAGCTTGAGTTTTTGTGGGATATTTTTTAAAGGTAAAGTTTGAACAGTGAATCTGCAGAAATAGACTTGAAAACAGTAAGAAATTCTAATAAAATGGCAGCCAAATTAAATTTTACCACAGTAAAACTGAAACAAAAGAGCAAAGTCAATTCATCTGTGCACTGAAATATCTATTGATATTATAAGATAATGATATAATATCCAGCCAAATATTTATTTGGTAGAATTTTAATTGAATATTAATACAATACATATAAGTTGGCTATTTGTGTGCCAGGTATTCAACATGTAGTATTGCATTTAATCTTCCTAAGAACTCTGTAAAGTACAGGACCACTCCATAGAATATTTCCATGGTTAAAATTTCCCAGTAGAATATATCTTTATTTTTAATAACCACACCTCATAGAACATATTTATCTCTCAGTAAACATTTTTCTGAGTCCCCTCCCAAAAGTGAAAAAGGATTGAGAAAACTATGGAAAAACAAGTAAAGTCAGTAAGAAAAATGTTTACAATGGAAGAGAAAGTATTACTTAACAGAAAGAAACTTTTTGTTAATAACTGTATTAGTTATGATCAAAAAGTAATACTATTTATTTATTTATTTATTGAGACAAGAGTCTCACTCTGTCACCCAGACTAGAGTGCAATGGCACAATCTCAGCTCACTGCAACCTCCGCCTCCCGGGTTCAGGTGATTCTCCCACCTCAGCCTCCCGAGTAGCTGGGTTTGCAGGCATCCATCATCACGCCCAGCTAATTTTTGTATTTTTGTAGAAATGGGGTTTCACCATGTTGGCCAGGTTGGTCTTGAACTCCTGACCTCAGGTGATCCACCCGCCTCAGCCTCCCACAGAAAGTAACATTTTAAGTAACTATAACATAACATTTTTTTTTGTTTTATATATACCTATGAATTTTACTGTGCTTTATTGAGTTTTAAGAAGTTGCTGCAGATCTTATAACGCACTGTAATTTTTTTCCAATTAAAAATAATTAAAAGTAGGTTCCCTGTTAGTGTTTTCAGGAGGAGCCTCTACATTAAGCAGTAGATGCCTGTGTAGTATTATGCTATACCACCTTATATATGAGACCCAAAGAGATTAAACCATTTGCCCAAGCTCCCAGGGCTTGGAAGTGGAGGCGTGACAGCCTGACTCTGAAGGCTGTGTTCTAACCACCCTGAGACACTGCTTCTATTGTGGCTTTGCTTGTATCACACAAATGGTATGTGCCATAGGTCAGTGCTTCTCAAAGTTCTTGGTCAATAGGTTATTAGGTTGAATGTTACCAGTTTGATGTTACCTAAAAGGGAGTTCTGTGGCTAATTAGATTTGGGAAATACTAAGTTTAATGAAATAAAGCATGTTACTTTACTTTTTGCAGCCAAATGTGCACTGTGATTCTCTAAGGTTGGTAGATGAAGAAGGCGTTAGCATTTCCCAGACTTATTTGTATGAGATTTGTATAGATTAAGAATGTAGGCTGGACGCGAAGGCTCATGCCTGTAATCCCAGCACTTTGGGAGGCTGAGGCGAGAGGATCGCTTGAACCCAGGAGTTTCAGACCAGCCTGGAAAACATGATGAGACCCCTGTCTCTACAAAACAATACAAAAATTAGTTGAGCATAGTGGTATATGCCTGTGGTCGCAGCTACTTGGGATGCTGAGGTGAGAGAATCACTGGAGCCCAGGAGGTCAAGGCTTCAGTGAGCTGTGATCACACTACTGCGTTCTAGCGTGTGCAATAGAGTGAGACCTGTCTCAAAAACAAAACAACAACAAAAAATGTGTCTGGCAGCATAAAACATATAACATACATATGCTATTTATGTATGAGTGTCCATATGTCTGTAAATATGCCTTATGAAATACCACCAATGTGCATTTATTTGACTCACACAACAAGACGTCTGGGGCAGGGGAGCCTAGGGTCAGGCTCCTTTCTCTTTTCCTTTCTGTTCTGTTCACAGCAAGCTGGCATTCACTGCCATGCTTGTCAGTTCATACACACCAGATTTTGCTGCACCTCCAGGCTTTACAGCTGTATTCCACAAAGGAAGAAAAAAGAAAGAAGCAGTGCCAGCACTCCCACTTATAATTCATTGACCAACACAGTGGCATAAAGGCCACCCTGTAGGACCACCCCAGCTGCAGGGAGCCTGTGAATTAGGGTTTTTACTTTTAAGCCTCTGTATCAGTGAGTTCTGATGTAGATAAATTGCAAAAGTTGATTCTCACTCACATGATATGTCATCAGCTGCAGGTTGGCTGCAGTTCTGCTCAATATGTCTTCTTTATTTGGGGGCTCAGACTGAAGGATCAGCCCCTCTCAGGCCATGCCCTTCTCATGGCGGAGGGAAAAAGGAGGTGGCAGAACCATGTGATTGCTGTTGAAGACACACTCAAAAGTGGCATTTGTTACTTTCCCCACATCCCATTGGCCAAAAGAAGTCACATGCCAATGCGGATGTAAACAGGGCAAGGAAGCACAATCCTCTTACAAAAGGGGTCACAGATATATATATGAATATAATCTTTCCTAATATAATAAAAGCAGGCAAATGAGAATAGGTGAGGAAATGGAAGTTGAGTCATCAACCTGGTTGCTACAGATCACACACACGTGCTCTAGCTTTTCATTTGCTTTTAGAGCATTTCACAGGACAAGTATTCACATCCTTTGGGAACTATAGTTTTGAGCCACATCAAGTCTTGTTTTTTGTTTTGTTTTTTTTTGATAGGGTCTTACTCTATCGCCCAGGCTGGAGTGCGGTGGCATGATCTCAGCTCGCTGCAGCCTCGACCTCCTGGGCCCAGGTGATCCTCCCATCTCAGCCTCCGTGAATAGCTGGGACTATGGGCACACACCACCATGCCCAGCTAGTTTTTGGATTTTTTGTAGAGATAAGCTTTCGCCGTGTTGCCCAGGCTGGTCTCAAACTCCTGGACTCAAGTGATCTGCCCATCTCGCCCTCCCAAAGTGCTGGGATTACAGGCATGAAGCACTGCACCTGGCCATTGTCCTTTTCATAAAATAACTATCTATAGAAAAATTCTGGTATAAAATATTCTTTAATATGTGAATTATGTCAGAGAATATTACTAGACAGGTTGTATCTTGCCATATGTTAAAATCCACCTTTAAATCAAGGTGATATGCATGAGCAAAGCTTATTTTTAAGCCAGGAGAATTTCAGAAAATGCAGTCATGTATAGTTATTAAAATTATTTTTTTCTTCTGAATCAGGTGCTATCATATCATGCAACATGTTCAAAAGCTGAAGTTGACAAGTTTAAGGTAAGGAAGAAGATGGTTTCCTTATTGGTGCTTACAGTTAAACTTCTCTTGGCTTCCTGAGCTCTGTCATTTGCCTCTAGAGAATTAATCCTGCTCATTGGGAGCTGGAGGACTAGCACTGGGCAAAGGTGTATTTGTATATTTCTGTTTTAGAAGGGAAGAGGGACTTATATATAACTGAGTAGTCATTTTGTAATCATTTACATGATTCAGTATTTCTTCCCAATTATTAAGAAAGCACAGTATCAGGGGAAAAAATCTGTAATATGGTGAGAGTCAGGACACTTGGTTTTGGCATCGGTTTTACCTCTAATTTGCTGTTCAGTTAAAAACTTAGGGCTGTATTTCCATCTGTAAAAATATATGACCAGATTGAGATAATAATAGCTAACACTGTGTGCCAGACGCACTACCAGGCATTTTACCTGCATTAATTCGTTTAATCCTCACAATCCTGTGAAAAGCAAACTGTTTTACAGATGAATAAATGGAAGCACGGAGATGCCAGGCCACGGTCAAACAATTGTAAGAGGTGTAGCAATCTGGCCCCAGAACTGGAGTTCTTAACCACCGTGCTTCCCTAGCGCACAGGGTGATCCCCTTTCAACTCCAACATCTGATGAGTCTGTGAATGAGTGTTAGATATTCCTTATCACCTTAGTTACTACCATTTCCTTAAGTGCAATTCAGAATTCTTGCTTGTGTCCCTGCACTCCTACCAGGCAGTTTAACAATGAGCAAAACACTGGAGTAAAGGGAAATTGATTTCCTTTCCTTTTGAAAGTTTTGGTGCCTGTCTTTTTACATATAGGTGGCGGTTCAGAAAATTATCAGGAAAAGCTACCACAGTCATGAGAAAGATAATGTTTTGTATTGCAATATTAGAATGTAATATCACTTGGTGATGGCTACTTTTCTAAGAGTCCCATTTGCATATATATGGCGCAGAGACCATTGGGCCTAAGAATTGAATCAGATCATTAGAACTGAGCACATGAGGCCGGGCAAGGTGGCTCAAGCCTGTAATCCCAGCACTTTGGGAGGCCGAGACGGGCGGATCACGAGGTCAGGAGATCGAGACCATCCTGGCTAACACAGTGAAACCCCGTCTCTACTAAAAATACAAAAACTTAGCCGGGCGAGGTGGCAGGCGCCTGTAGTCCCAGCTACTCGGGAGGCTGAGGCAGGAGAATGGCGTGAACCCGGGAGGCGGAGCTTGCAGTGAGCTGAGATCCGGCCACTGCACTCCAGCCTGGGTGACAGAGCGAGACTCCGTCTCAAAAAAAAAAAAAAAAAAAAAAAAAAAAAAAAAAAAAAAAACTGAGCACATGAATGATGAAAGGGAGCAAAGGAAGATGTTTGTTCCAAACACTGAGCGTAGGGATAAAAGAACTCCTTGCAAGGGCCAGAAGCAGCACATATACTGTGAGCATAGGAACTACTTGGGCTCCATCCAAGGGGATAGGGTCTATTATTGACTTAAAGAGATGCTTTGGGGAAAGACCTACAATTGTAACACAGATAAAAAGGGAGAGATAAGGTGACAGCTGACAGCAGAGGGAGGAGACAGAACAACTAAAACCACAGCAGTCAGGGCCCATTTGTTGCAGAGGAAACCATCCTGCATACCAGCTTGAACTCAAGCTCCATCAGGACAGCACTAATTGTATGTTTTATTCACTGCTGTATCTCTCCTTCCTTTTATGGTCCTTGGGATATAGTAACACTCAATAAATACTTGTTGAATGGATGAATGAATGGATGGATAAGTGAATGAATAAATAAATCCAAAGAGTACCAATGGTTCTAGTACTCAAAGCAATTAGTCATTAATTTTAAAATGGTGATAATATATAATTATTTTATATATTTCATATAAATTTTACTTAATGTATATAAATTTTATAAATATTTCCATCAAAAATATTTAAACCTTTTTTATTTTAGCCAATAAAGTTCAATTATTGGCCGGGCGCGGTGGCTCAAGCCTGTAATCCCAGCACTTTGGGAGGCCGAGACGGGCGGATCACGAGGTCAGGAGATCGAAACCATCCTGGCTAACACGGTGAAACCCCGTCTCTATTAAGAAATACAAAAAACTAGCCGGGCGAGGTGGCGGGCGCCTGTAGTCCCAGCTACTCGGGAGGCTGAGGCCGGAGAATGGCGTGAACCCGGGAGGCGGAGCTTGCAGTGAGCTGAGATCCGGCCACTGCACTCCAGCCTGGGCGACAGAGCGAGACTCCGTCTCAAAAAAAAAAAAAAAAAAAAAAGTTCAATTATTCAGAAATCCTGTTTATGAAAATATCCAATTCCTGCTAAAATGCTCATATAATGTTTATATTATATTTTTGCTGTTATTATAATTATCATCATTGCTAAAAGAGGGAAGTGGTAGGCAAGAAGAAAGACAGCAAAGATGATAATATGAGCTTTGACTCATATGACCAAATATGACTGCAAGAGCTGCCCAGAGATATAGCAGGCCAAAATCCATAGTCGTTTACTTTTTTTTTCTTTTGAGACAGAGTCTGGCTCTCTGTCACCCAGTCTGGAGTACAGTGGCACAACCTCGGCTCACTGCAACCTCTGCCTCCTGGGTTCAACTGATTCTCCTGCTGCAGCCTCCCAAGTAGCAGGGATTACAGGCACACATCACCATGCCCTGCTAATTTTTGTATTTTTAGTAGAGACGGGGTTTCACCATGTTGGTCAGGTTGGTCTAGAATTCCTGACCTTGTGATCTGCCTCCCAAAGTGCTGGGATTACAGGTGTGAGCCACTGCGCCCAGCCTAGCTGTTTACTTTCTAAAGGCACCAACATTCAGGCTTAATATTTTGCTTGAAGAAAACATTGCCCTGGAATTTGGTATGCATTTCTATTGTTAGCTCACAAATATACTAAATATGAAGTATTTAAATTTGAGAAAAAAGGGTTATTTCATCTTAAAATTATCAAGATTGATAATTTAACTGATTTACTCTAGATTTTATCATGAAAGATATTAGCTAGTATCCTATTACAATGTAATTGAGATATAATAGATCATTTTAACCATTTTAAAATGGGAGTTTTCTTGATATATACAGTAAATAAAACATTATTCTAATTGGTAGTTGATGTCTGTTATAACTGCAGCAATAACATTAAAATGTAGTGGGCTTAAAATAATCCTGCACGTAGACAGTGAAAAGCGTTTACTGAGATTCCAGGCTGGAATACATGCAATGGCAGTTTTCTAACATTGTAGCTAAATAACAGTAAATATGTGCTTTGTTTTGACCAATATATATGACAAACCATGTTTACGTTCAAGTATATTGTCATTCTTCCTGTCTTCAGTACTTTTTTAACAAAGATGATTGTAAAAAAATTTTTTTAAATGTGCAATGATTTGAAGTCTGGAATCAGAGTTATCCATGAGATTTCATGAGTTAAAGCAGGGGTCCTCAACCCAGGCCATGGACTGGTACTAGGCCACACAGAAGGAGGTGAGCAGCAGGTGTGCAAGCATTACCACCTGAGCTCCACCTCCTGTCAGATCATCAGTGGCATTAGATTCTCATAGGAGCGCAAACTCTATTGTGAACTGCGCATGTGAGGGATCTATGTTATGTGCTCCTTATGAGAATCTAATGCCTGATGATATGAGGTAGAACAGTTTTATTCCAAAACCATCCCCACACCCCCACTCCTCCCAGGTCCATGGAAAAATTGTCTTCCATGAAACTGGTCCCTGGTGCCAAATAGGATGAGGACCACTGAGTTAAAGGATGGCTGAGTCCCAATGTATTGGACTATACCCAACCAGACTAGTGATCAGTGATTTAGAGCTTAAGCCAGAGTTTGGGAAGAAACTGATTCATCCAGTGCTGACAAAAATCTGGAGGTCAAATTTTACACACATACGTATGACAGACTTCAGTTGGAACCCAAGCTGCACCACATCTGGGATGCAGAAATGTCTGGGAGACAAATGAGTTGTAGTTATTTATATGAGAGACTAACAGGCCTTCTGAGTCAAGAACTCTTCCTCATGAAAGTTAAGGCCACAGACCTCAGTGTCTAGATGATTCCAAGTTCAGCATGAAGTTTTTACCTTGGATTTATCCCTCACCTCAGCCTCCCATGGATCCATGTTCTTAGCTGAGAATGTGAGTAAACACAGAAGGCATGGACTTTGGTATAGTTTCAGTGCATTAAATGCTCCTGATAGAATGAGGGTCAGCATGCCAACAGCACACAACAGAAGGCAGCAGCCTAATGAAGGAAGCATCACTACGGACCCATGGCAGGGCCCCTTCCTACCTGTGTGACCAGCAGAAGCTGATGGCATCGATGGAATCAATGCAGGCTCAGTGGTCACATTTTAAGGACAGGTAAGGTATACCCTGAGTACTCCCAAATATAAGTAGGAGAGATGGAGACTCTGTACTATTGGAGAATGTGATATATACACGATTAATTACTCTTAGTTTGGTACCATTTGTACTCAGAGATTGTGGGGTCTACAGGAAGATTGATTTCACATAAGACAAACCTGTAGTGAATCTTTAATAATCATTAATGCTAGGCTGATGCCATCTTAGCCTTCCTCATATCTGGTCTTCCTATTTCACACCCCTTTATGTTTTGGGATTTTCTCCCCCTATTCTAGAATGCCTTGTTAGGGGGAGCATTGTTGTTCTGTTTTATTCTGATAACCCTATTACTTCTGTTGGGAAAAATTTCCTTGAGGAGTGTGTAGTAGTGATGGCTGAGAGAATGGGATTAGAGTGTGAAAACCTTTCTAGAAGTGTCCTTGGACTGTCCAGCAAGAATAAATTAGATAAAACAACATATAATTACTCATCCAAGAATGTCAGAATTTGGGTTTATTTTTCCTGATTCTGATATATCATTTATACTTCAAGAAACAGTCTTTCTTGTAGGTTCACCTATACACAAAAAGATCACAGAACTTCCTGGAACTAATGAATTAACCATTTTGAAAGTCTGATTCAATAAATTATCCTTTATGGGTTGATTGTCCTGTGCATCTAATGAGGAAACCAGGATCTAAAAAATGGTTTTTAATCCTCATTAACATTTACTGATCTTCCATGAACTTGAAATAAGAAAGTTATATGCAGAAAATTTGTGCAGATTTTAGTGAATGTTTATATCTCTGCAGCTCTGTGCTAACAGGAATAATGTATAAAGACCATATTGACAATTACGTCTCCTTGAAGATGGCTGGTTTAAAGGCTTTCAATAACCTCAAGATGCCAGCTGTGATAACATAAGAAAATGAGTTTAGTACCCCAATTATATGCTCCCGTAATTTTATGGACTTTCCTTAGATTCCAATGTGGTGGACAGACCAAACAATTATCACTATATATTGCTAGTTTACCAATTAAAATCAACTCATGGACGTTGTGGTGTTATATTGCCACCTTGTATCATCCCTTCCTTCAATTGAGAACTGCATGGGTTACGGCTGCAATCAGAGATGAACTCATTTACAGCACTATAACTGCCTCAGTAATTAAGCACCAATAACTCAGGTTGGGGTTTGGGTTTGGACTACCTCATATGTATTTCAAGTTTTCAATGTTAATGCCTAGGCCACAAATTAATATCCTGGTAAATAAAATAAAATAAAATAAAATGCCAAGAATAGGTATTCCTTGTGGCATTTATATCCTGAAATAAGAATGAGTGCATCAAAAATAGGATCTTATGGCCTCCTTTGCAGACTGAGCAATAGGATGTGATTTACTAGGCTTAAAAAATAAATTAGATTTGAGAAGACACTTTAATCCATGAAATAGTCTAACGTGTATAATAAGAAGCTTCAGCCCTCAAGACTGCCTTTACAGCTATGCCAGGAGATGTGTCTGCCATGTGCCCTGCACTAGGGCCCCTTGCACAGCAGGCAGGTGCAGGGCTGCCCCCCTCCCCTTGGCTGGCCAAGTGCATGGGGTGCCTTTTAGTAGTTGATCTGCCAGGTGGTGTTTCTTTCTCCAGTTGGCACAAAGGCACTACACACGCTAGCCATCGCCCTGTGCAATCAATTTCTAAGCCCTGGAAGAGCCCAATCCTTGCAGCGGCCCCTTGCAGAGGCAGAGTGCACTATGCAGACAGAGGGTAACACCATGGCATTTACCCAAACTCAGGTGACACAGAGAATGCCGAAGAGGAAGAGGGGTAGACCTGAGTCCCATGGACAGCTGCGGGATGGCAGAGGCCGGGGAGCTTACTACCCACCCCATCCGTAGGGGCACCTCCAGCTCCTCCCCGTCGGGGCGAATGACCCATAGAGGCTCCTCCACAGCCAGGGATAAAGCAGGACTTCTGGGTACCAGAAAGAGGGCAGGAGCTTTGTCTTGTTTCTCTGCAGTCTCAGTTCTCATGGCCTTCCTGAAATGCTACCTTCTGAAATGCCAACAGTGGCTTTCCAGTGCATCTCGGCTCATTTCTAAGGTTGTTTAAAAGATTACTTCGAAGCCATATAAAAGGAATTTTGGTACCTAGCCTATGCTGTCTCCTCTTCTGTGCCCACCTTTGGAATTTAGGAAGCTGTTTTGACTTTAAATAGTATTTATGCCAAGTTTAATATCCAAGTTTTTGCTTTGTTTTGTTTTGTTTTGTTTTTTATCGTCAGGGAAAGTTATTGAACCTTCACCAGGAAATTGACTGCAGAGAAAACAGCTGCATCAGCACCCTAAAGGGCATCTCCTGCTCACAAGCAGCGGCAGAGCCGGGTGGCTTGCACTGATCAGGACGCATCCATAAATATGCGGAGTGCTTTGCGTTCAGATGTCCAGCTCTCTTTATGAATTGTGTCTTAATCAAATGCCACATCAGAAAAAGGATGGTTGTACTTTGTCACTCTTGAGTATTGAAGATAGTGGCGGAGGGCGGGAGGAGTGGGTGCTGAGCATGAGAGGAATCAGGTCTGCAAGCCCAGGCTGGTCTTTCCTCCTGCTGAGCTAAGCGGCTAGGGATTGAGGGCCCTTCAGGGACCCGCCTGACCAAAATACATCCTGTGGTGACCCTGACCTCCCCTCACATCAACTTCAGCAGCCACTGTTTGTCACTTCTATTTGAAAACAAAGCAAGGACACTGTCCCCACAAGGTCACTGTGAGCATCTCCTTTCCCTGGGAGGAAGAGTGGGCCTGGAGGGTTTTCTCCTATCTTCTCCCTCCCTCATGTTAGCACAGCAGAGTTCACTGCATTCCCTAAGTGTCACATGGGAAAGCGCAGGAAGTCTGAACCTGAGGCAGTGAAATAAAGGAGGGTTCATTTTTGTTTCAGAGTGCTAGGAACAAAGCGGCGACAAGTCCTGAAGGTGCAATGGAGAGCAACAGTGTGGCCCAGTGAGATCCCTGACTCCTGAACTGTGAAGGGAACTGGAGAGGTTAAAGTCATCAGAACCTTCCAGAATGCTGGGGCATCTGGGACTGTATCACTTTATCTTCTTTTTGGTTTTCCTCTAATTAGATCCATTGATAACTCTAGCTGTGGAGTCAGGAAATGAAGAACACATAGCCCCTCACCTCAGTGAGAGGGACTTGAGTTAGCCATCACAATGGGTGGCCTTCCCTCTGCTGTTCACTCAGTATGCACAGAGCTACAACCTCCTGGCTGTTGGGCTTCTGTAGCCCTCAATCTCCAGTTGCACACTTTGGCTATCATTGTACAGTCATCATGGGGTCCTCATCACTGCCCGCCCCCAAATGCAGTCCTGTCCATTCTGCTTTCCAAACATCTCCTGCTCCTGTCCATCCTCACAGCCTTCACCAGTTCAGATCCTCATTCTCCCTCAGGCAGGCCATTATTGTACACTGCTCTCCTAGCTGGGCTCCCGCCTCCTGCTGTTGACCCTATCCCAGATCCATCCTGTGCAGAGCTAACAGATGAACAGATGAACGCTTCTGTTGGCGTAGGTTCCAGCTCTCAAAGTTTAGTATCTTCTAGAAGCCTCTAAATTCTTTCAATTTGAATTATTTAATTGGACATTAAAAGTATTCCAAACTAACTTTCAGCTCACTTTTCCAGCCTGATTCCCATGCTCACACTGAGCCATCCTTAATCAAATAGTTCTACTTGGTGTTTTCTGCCCATTCCCCGTCCTCTTATATGTTTGCACCCATCCTTCTTCCTATCTGTATATATAAAGCCCTAACAATCGATCTGACCCTTCTCAACTGCCCCCTTCTCCATGAAGTCATTCATGCTGTCCTTCAGTCAAAAGTGACCTTCTTATTTGCCCTTCTTCCCGCCATATTCATCACTTTCTACCTTGCAATATAAATCTTGGTGCACCTGTCTACTCAAATGATTAAAGCAGATGCATTTTTAGGAGAGAATCCTAGACTTACTCATTGGGTAACCCTATGTCACTTAAAGCTATGCCTTGCACCTGGGTGCTGGAGAAATTTCTACCTTGTGACTAAATTCCTTGAAATGTTTGCCATTTTTATGGCAAAAGAAATTATAATGCTTGGGTGGGATTTTGAACAGGGACCTATGACAATGGAAATTTCTGACAATTTCGTCCCAACCCTTGCTTTATGCTGTTTGAAACCCCTTGTTTTTATGTTCCTGGTTGTTGTCCTGTGTACCCTAAACTATATGAAAATAAAGGAATTCCTTTCCTTTGTTTAGGATAGGTATTGGCCCTATCCTCTTTGGAGTGTGCTGTAGTGATAGTGTCTCTCTTCCCTGCTGGAGACAAAAGCCCCTTGCCTTTAACTCTTAGTTCATTTAGCAGTCTCTTAACTATTAAATAAGTTTCTTCATTCATGTATCCTGCTACCACTACCCTGCTGACTAAATTTTTTAAACCTATGTTTTTTGACCTTCAAAACACCTAATACTTCATTATTTGTATTTGTATTTACTATTTTATATAGTTCTATATTCTGTCTTTTGTGTTTTTGAAATCATGCTCTGGTTTGGCTGTTCTTCCTATTTTTTCTCAGTTGGAAATAATTCATCCAAAATCTTTTAAGTGTTTGTGAATCATAACTCTTTTGGTCTCAAGACACCCTGTGAAATAGGAAGTTAGGAGACAATGTCTGGCCAAAGGGTTTTCTGCAGTCTCAGTAGCCAGACCTGCCCTTTTAACAGTCTTTGTAAGACCATGGACACAGTAAGACAAGAGCAAGCAAATGTATAAAAAGATAACGCAGCCACCAGACCTTTTGGTTGATTTCCATTTCTAGGCTTCAGGTTTCCTCATCTGCAAAACAAAACCATTTCTAGCTAAAAAATGCTATAATGTTATGAACCTATAAAATTCATCTCTAGGAGAAAAGAGGAAAATAAAACATAAAACAACTTAAATGTTGACAAAACGTTTAGGGGTTTTTATGATTTTTGAATACTCAAATTTTTGAATTCAAGCTCTGTTCAAGATAGCTCAGTTTGATTTAATTACATATAAGTAATTTCCAAAGCCCCTCATGACTATATTATATTTGCAAGGTAATATAATAATACTCATGAGGAAGATATGTGATTACTTGGGTAAAACAAGAGACTCAATCTCATCAGTCTCAAAACTATACACTAATGCTACCTATAAATGTTTAAATAATAAAAATGTCTTAAATAATAAGAAATAGCAGTATACAAAAACATGTACGTGTCCATCATCTCACTTGAGGCTCACAAAGTCTTGGTGAGGGCAGGGTTAGCATATCTCCATTTTACATAGAAGGCAACTAAGGATCAAAGAACCAGAAAGAAAAATGGAACCCCTCTGCTTTGGTTTTTCTTCTGCAATGTTTTGTGTGATCTTGAAGACAATGCTGTTCTTCAAGTGGTGGAGTAGGAAAACGGAAGCAATGTCATGGAGTTTCATTCGTAAGTCATTTATTTTGATTCAGCTATTATTCTTGGAATCTTGGTGGCATTTTGACATGTTGGGGGTCAAATAAGCATGAATGGTAGTGACATCTGAGAAAGGCAGACAGAATTGTTGACTGAACTTAACATATTGACTTTTAGTAAGACTGTTTATGGTACTCTTTGGGCAATTAATATGTAATGTTTTATTAGAAACTTCTTTTTGCATTGTGGTTGTGCTATCCACGCGACATTTTGCCCTGGAGGTTTAGATTGCTTGGAAACCTAAGGAAATTGGAAACAGAAACATTATGGAGACATTGCATCATTCTTAGCAAGAGAGTATATGATTCATTATTCTGACATCTCGCCTGTCTTCCTTACAGTCTGATTGGCTATCTAGCTGTATCGAAATCTCTTGACATCTGGAAAGCTCAGAGGAAAAAGAGCAGTCCCACTCTATTATCTTGTGCTCTCCAGGCCTGCCAAGTACCTTGTACGAAAGATAACAAGGATACGAGATTGCAAACATCAGTTTCATGATAAAGCACTTGTCAGGTGATAAAGTCTTATGTTTAAGGCATGAGCACTTATGAACTAGCGACTATTTGGGGGAAGATATGAAGTGAAGAATGTGAGACTGGGCTTGCATTTTTTATGATATTTCCTATAGTGATACTTGATATTGGGAACATCAGGGATGGTAATCTGCACATCTGAAATATGATGATTTTAACATAAAACTCTCAAGGTAAAATTTTAAAGATTTTTCAAAATTTTTAGCTATTCTGAATTAGCTCCTGATACTGTTTCAATTTGTGTGTGTGTGTGTGTGTGTGTGTGTGTGTGTGTGTGTGTGCACGTGCT
Source organism: Macaca nemestrina (assembly GCF_043159975.1). Taxonomy (NCBI): domain Eukaryota; kingdom Metazoa; phylum Chordata; class Mammalia; order Primates; family Cercopithecidae; genus Macaca; species Macaca nemestrina. The sequence goes on along the minus strand of NC_092135.1, from coordinate 75,661,659 downwards.
TCAACTTAATGGGATAGTCATATGATTTGGAGTTTCAACTCTGGCTTTACAAAAGGATCTCATGGCAATTCATTGTCTCCAAAGAGAGAAGCAAATGGAAAAGCCCTGAGAAAACAGGGTCTGAGATGAAGCACTTTGGCCACTGGGTGCCATCCTTGCTCCACGTAAGGATTTGCTGTGCCACATTTCTAGGAAAATGGTTAAAACCCCAAAGACAGTAATTTAAAAGTAATTTCAAGATATAATAATGTTTGTGTGTACGCATGACCTGGAATATGTTAGTGACATGGACAGCTTATTCATTTGCCCAGGCACAAGGTGGAGGGACTGGGGGACTTTCTCCTTTGGTTTAGCCTTAAGAACAAAGCCTGGGTAAGGCCCTTGTGCTTGCTGTATCCCAGTGAGGCAGCCAGTTGGTGGCCAAGGAGGCACCGTGGAGGTCTGGTGACTGTTGATGAGGTGGTGCAGTAGGCATCTGGAGGTCAGCAGGTCAGATGCTACATTAATTGTTTTTATTGTGGTGTGTAATTGCAGCATGCATGCAGCCAGGAGACTTGAGCCTCGCTGTCTGTGTGCCTGCACTCTATCCCTTCAATGCATTCATTTCCTTGCCAGAGCTGATACAGCCATCAAGCACTCCTTCTCTTCCCTTTCCCTGGAATGCTGCATGTTGGTGAAATGGTAGCTTTGTTGAGGTGCTTTTTGTTTCCCTAGAAGCAGTTCATAACATTCACAAAGACACCACCTTAGCCAAATATCAGAACATCTACAGTCAATACACAACATCTGTGCAGGATTTTTCTGTCTTTGGGTTTGATACCCATATCTATATACAACCAAGGAATTAAACTCAGCATTATAAGCAAGAATAGTCACAGAGAATATTCTAAGACTGTCCTGTAATTCAGGATGATGTTTCCATCCAGGGACTAAAGCATTTCGTTGAGACTAAAAGGAATTAGGCTGTGAACAAGTCAGAATTTTAATAAAAATTGAAAGTCTGTTACAGTCCCACTGTAACAGAAAACTCTAGAATCGTTTCTATAAGACCACATGGTAGAAGGGATCTAAGTTCAAAACAGATTTCACCTCATCCCCCCAGGCTGGGGGCCCCAGCATCTGGCCTCACGCTGGCTCTGAAAGCCTTCCCAGAGCAGCATCCACAGGTACTTCTTTACAATCCCTATAATTAAATCCACACCCGTGAAAGGCGAAAGTCTGAGAAGCACTGGTAAGAACTTACAGTGAGGCTGTGTTCAACCTATCCAGGGATAAGAGGTTTAATACTGTTCTGTCATTAAGCATCTACAGGTGGACGGACTTTAAAATACATTTCCTGGGCTTTCTGTAGGATAACATGATACCAATCATTATACATTTTCAAATATTACTGTTCACTAAGAGAAATCCTATGATAAGCACAGCATTTTTGCTCATTCCAAGTGCTTTCCTAGCTCTTATTTCACTGAATGTTAAGAGCAAGCCTCTGAAGGAGGCATCAGTGGCTCTATTCCATTTAAGGATTAGGCAGCTAAGAAAGATGTTACGCTGCCAGTTTGGAGACCTTGGTTCATGCTGCTGAGGCCCTTTTCTTGGGCCCCAGTGTATGCTCAGTCTACTCCATGTGACAGTCATCTGGAAAATAAACATTTACTGAACATTTTACCAGCTGCCAGGCTTGTTTTTGGTGCCTTACCTGTATTAATTCATTTAGTCTTCACAAAAACCCTACTATTATTTTTCTTATTTTACAGATGATAAAACTGAGGTACAAAGAGAAACGCCCAGGTAACTACATTGCACACATTAAGAAATTGAGATATGGGTGGGCATGCTGAATTTGTAAGATCCTTTTTGAAATGACGTGGAATGCTTTTTGTTTGAGATTCTTCTGGCCTTGGCTTGACCCTCTTCTTATCATCTGATTGTGAGCCCTTGAATAATCTTGATTTACTTTCTCGATAGATGAATTCAGGTTTCAACAGATCTTGCTAAGAATGTTTTGGCTTGTTTGTGTGTTCGTTTGTTTGTTTTAAGGTTACATACTTTGAAAAGTAATCCAGCCCCATTGCTTGAGCAGGTATGATTCCTTAGCCTTCAACATTCTGGAATATCAACTTCAAGGAATATGTTTGTGGGCGCTGACAGCACTTATTTTCTCCAAAGGGCAAATTTCAAACAATTCCCGTGCTGAGTGATCCCATTCCTCTTGCTACTAGGTTCATTTTCCTAACATATACTATAATTCACCTCTGGCCTTCCTGGAGATGGAGATGAGTTTTGTGAAAACCAGGCTTTGTGATTTCTGCGGGAACAGGTGGCCGTCCTCAACACTTGGGCTTAAGTGTGTCAAACAACTCTGTAAACCACTGAAGCTGGCTTTTGAGGAAAACCACTTTTTACTCTTCCCCTGACCACCAGCAGAAAAGATTTAGAATTCGGAAACAAACGAGAGGAGCATGAGAGGTTTTCTGTGATGACATTGCTCCAATGTGAATTTAAAGGGAACTTCTTTCCCTTTAAAACCATGAAGAAATGTATGCTTCTGCCTGAAATATCTTTTAAACCATCAGTGGTCTTCTTGAAAACAGCTTTCCTCCGGTTCTCTAAGGAGTTGTGTGTGAGGGCAAAAGCCGGTTATTTTGATAACCCTGAAAGACCACAGGTCCACTATTCTAGTGTTAGCAGTGGCCCTGTCTGCCCTGGGGTGCAAGCAAGCTTCTCTCCCCATAGGAACTCTTTCTCTTGTTGTGTGGTAAATTCATTTGTGGGAAGTCAGGGTTGAAAAGGGCCCAGGGTCTCAGATGTAAAATCTCCTTCCTCTACATAGTATGCAAAAGCCCAGAGTCTTCCCAGGAAGTGTTAACAAATGAGAGTACAGTGCACACCAAAAGGAAAACCTGCCCCACACAGTGGGCTCCTGCAAAACCATCTGCTACCCTCAGAGCCACTTGGCCATTGCTGGGGCTGGCTGCCTCTACTAAGCACCCAGGTGGCCCCTTGGGCCAAATATGAGAAGCCTCACATTGCACATGGAGCTCTTGGGTGCTCACTGCAGACTGGCTTGCTCTACAAAGGGGTAAAAGTGGCCTCTGGCAGAGCCTAGGTTTCTCATCTTTCAGCAACTCCTTCTAGAAGGGAACTACACATTCCCAAGTTCCAGTTTGGAAAATATCAGGGGCATTTTCTGATTGGCCTACTTGGTTCACATGTCCATCCCTGGACCAGTCAACTGTGATGAGGAGTGTGTGCTTAGAAAAGTGTGTCAGTTGGAAAAATCAAATCTAGGTGGAAATATGGGGTCGCAGCAGAAGGAGGGCCAGTTCTAGAAAGGAAAGAGGTACCTGGTGGAGAGTATCATAGCTGTCCTTCACAGTACATGCAGGTAACTTTTGCATGACCCCATGCCCTCTTTTATGGCAGGCAGGCATTTCCTGGGATACAGGTGAGATGCTCACAAGAGCCTCTTCATAATGTCTAGAAACTGGATGACACCCACGAGTGATCGCTCTGTCTGCTGAAGTGGTTCCACAAGTGATGTTGGCTATATCGCATCATTGAGAAGAATGTTCTACTATGTCCTTAAAGCATTTCTATTTCCACAACTAAATAGAAATCAGGGGTGACCCCACTGATGCTCACCCTGATTTGGCTCTCAAACTTACCCAAATATTATAAGGCAAATAAATATAACTTTCAGGGACATGCCAATTAAATTGGCGCAGGAACTCCTCACTAATGACTAGCGCATCAGGTCTTCTCAGGTCAGCCTCTTTCTCTTGTGTTTGAACACTGTAGTCTCTGATATATAGAAAAGTCCCTGCAACTGGATCAACCAATAACCCACAGATTTCTTCTAGTCATTTCTTCATAAATTTATTGGGACCTGATGGAGAATTAAGGAGATCAGACAGGCCAAACATCCCTAGATCTGATATTTGAAACTCATAGTAAAATAGCTCAACTCCTAATCTACTTCCTGGCCTCATTAGAATTCAATTAGTAGAAGGACATTCCTTCCTAGAGGCTCGTTGGCAGATTTGTGTGTGAACAGTTAACCCGGTGTTAACAAAAGCAGTTACTTGTATCCAAACAGCTCTCTCCAGCTGCAAAGATGAATCCCAAAGCTGTTTAGACAGGACTGTGCTTATCCTCCCACCAGGATGCAAATATTTTAAGTGGACAGAGTGAGATAAAATGCAGCCAATGCTGCCCCTGACACTGACCACATCCTGTGCCTGCTGGATTTTTGGACTTGAAGGTCAGGGGAGGAAGGTGAAGGAAGGGACGCTGGAGACAAGGAGGCAAAGAAAATCCTCCATGACTTTGTTGAAAATTATTTTCCAAATAAACAAAGTTGGGCTTTAAAATGTATGAACACAAATTCTATCAAAGTATGTGGAAATACCCATATATTTCTTGAACAGGAGGAACTGCTCATCAGACCATAAAAAGCAGGAGATTTGAGGATAGGACAACCTTGAGTTGTTGTTGTTGTTGTTGTTGTTGTTGTTTCTTTCTTTCTTTCTTTTTTTTGGTCTGCAGTATTTTCTGCAATGTTCTTCAGATGCCTGAATGTAGACTTAGGGAGATTTATTTTTCTTCTAACAGGGTATGTTATAGTTGTCACTCAGCCTTGAAATAGTCTTTCCCTCCAGTGGACCATCAGGCCAGTAATATATTTGCGTAGCTATTCCCAACTGTCACTCCTCTGCCAGCCTTCATGTGTCAGCACTGCACAGTATGCCCAGCCAGCCAATGGCAGGCCTTGAAGCTGCTGCCTTTAAGGGACTTGTTTTCAAAATATTCGCAGTCACCCAGCAACAGGAAAGGGAATTTCATTGGCTCTCTCGCTGTCAGCTGGAAAGGAGGATGATCCAGATGGGCCTCAGCTGTGAAGATCAAGATGAGACATGGGGGGCGGGGCAGATGTTTGGACACAGAAGCCTCTCAGTGGCAAATGTGGTATTTTATAAGTATCAGATGAAGCAAGGTTTTCATCCATAAAAATCAAATGTAAAAAAGTGGCACCATACCAGGGCAGGTAGTTTTCGTCTGCAGTGTCATAGGATGCATACAAGATAGATGTTGCCTCCCGCCCAGTCTTATCTGCCTGATAAAGGGAAGTGCTGCTGAGGGATAGGAAGGGCCTCTGTGGAAAGTGAATTAGGGCTTTTGGTGTGGAAGCAAGCTTCTCTCTGCCAGGACTAACATGCCATGTAGAGTGGGTATTCTAAATGCAAAGCAAGTCACAATCTGATCCTGTGAATTATCTTGCCCTTAAAAAGTTTGTCATTCTGCTTGACTCTTCAAGCTGATTTTTCTTCCTCAGAGAAAAGCAAAGGAGAACCAAGGAACTAGTCAGGGTTGCCTGGGCCTTGAATAACAGGCCACGGTGCCAGCTGTCTACTCTAATTTCTCCTTCATGTGGACCTGGGCTATTCAAAGGGAAAGACAAGGTTTTCCTCTTTCTGGTTTTACTCTTTTGTTGTTACTATAACACAGAAAATCAATATTAATGGAACGTATATGTGAATCAAAACAACTAGGGAATGCTCTGAAAAGAACATGCTGTAAAACAGACAAGAAAAAATAAATGATTAAATTATTGACATTCAGTCCTAGCTGAGGATCTGCCCTCTCAGCACTTCCGACTATACGTTGGAAAGACATTCACTTTCAATGACAACAAACAGTTAAACTGCAAATGCTTCAATGCCAGGAATCCATACATTAGTTGTCATTAGCTGCGGACTTGAGCCTAATTCAGGGCAAACAGTTTGATTTGTAAGAGTTCACTGAACATACATTCTTCACTGCCGTTCACCTAGGCATCTGCTCTTTCCCAGTTCAGAGCAGCAAAATGGAGGGAAGGTGCTTTTTGCTTTTCCAGAGAGCTAGTCAGATTGGAAATTAACCATAACTCACAGTTATGATAATCAACAATGGGCAAACATATTAACTTAGATTGCATACTATTGCATGCATGTTAATTCGGCAGACTCGCATTAACAAATTAGTGGGTGAATATCATTCCTATGAACCTCTAATGGGTATAAATAATGATACATTCAGATTTGTCTTAGTTAGACTCTAAGCTACTTGAAAATTGCTATTATCTCTGGTGACTGACAAAACGCCTGATGCATAGTAGGCACTCAATAAAACATTTGTTGAATGACTAAAGCAATACATCGATGACTGAACTAATGAATTGATACGTAAACCCAAACTTCCAAATCCACCTGAGCTTCACGGATGATAAGCCTTGGAAAGCTGTGAAACATTTAGATTTTTTACATGTTTGGGTATATGCTAATAATGGAAAGTAAATTCAGGAGACCTGAGTTGTAATCTTGTTTATTCACAACATTCTATGAGACAAATGTTATTATTACCTCATTTTATGGATGAAAAGACTGAAGCCTAAAGAGGTAAAATAAGTCACTGAAGGTCACAGAATTAGTAGATCACAGTGTAAGATTTAAATCCAGGTCTAATCCAGTGCTCATGTTGTTACCATTATAGGAGTCTACCCTGACACCTATGTATTTTTTGAGTAGTGAAGGAAGAACTCAGGGAGCAGGACAGGCCACATTTCACCACAGCATTAACCCTTCTTCTGTTCCAAAGCCCAGAGTAGAACATTGAAGAGAAAATGCTTATAAAATTCAGATACTATTTTGGAGATGATATGAAATACACTGAGAGTCATGATGCAGGCTGGATGGAAAACCTGAGCTCTCAACAGGTAACTGATCTCAGGTTGCAGTTTTTCATGTTCTGTTTCTTATGGTGAGTGCTGCAAAGGTGGGAAACTGCCTCATCTGGCTCTGATTTGACCGTCACCATCACTAGATGTGGGTTCAAGTCCCAGCTCTGTCTCACATCCCACTGTGGGCAACACCTTAACCCCTGTGGGTCTCCCTTTCCACAGTCACAAAAGTGAGAACAGAAGAACCACCTCAAGGGGTTGTGTCAGGATTAAATAAGATGGAAATATGAAAAAACCTATATTTATCCTAGCACATCGTAGATGCTCAATAAATATTAAGTGCCTGTTTCTCCTGTACTCTTAAATAAGATGAATCTCATTTGTTTAGAATATTATAAAATGAGTCTACAAAGTCATCTCGTTTTTCTCTCTGGTCTTGCTTAATCAGTAAATTTTTGTTTCTTATTTAAAGAAGAGAAGAAATGGGTTTTCTCTTCCAGTAAAACTCTAGAAAATCTCAGACACAAGGAACAAATTTAAAGCTAGAAATCTACATTAGACACAGCTTTCTGAGGCTCCACCTCCCAGGCTTCTTCCCCAGCTCCCATTTCCCAGGGAAACTGCACTAATGATATGGACATTTCTGGGGCTTCCAGGACCTGCCAGATCAATGGGAGAAAGGCTTTCATAAATTGTAAATAAAGTCTTGGAATGTTTACCTACAGCAGAGGTTCTCATCATTTTTTGTGAGGAAGCGCTACTAGTCATTTACGTAAAGTTGGTATATTGGCAGGTGTAGGTTTTCTGGGTGGAGCAGGCAGCCTGTCCCTTCCTGCTGAAAATGACAACCACCAAGGAGAAGGAAGTGTGATAGGAAGTAAGTCCATGAACAGGCAAATCCACATATCAGCTAAAACTCCAAGATCAGTGAGTAGATCCAGATCTGACCCCAGGCAAAGCTTCTTTCTCAGACACATCAGAGCTTTGGAGAGCTTTTCTTTTTTTTTTTTTTCTTACTCACTATGACTGTATGCACTAGAAAGGGGATAATTGGGATGCATAAGTGAGAGGCTTCCATCAGTGGCTCTCAGCTCTGGCTGGACATTAGACTTGCCTAGAGAAGGGAGCCTTTGAAAATAATACCAATACCTGGATGTCACCCCAGACCAATTTAAAATAAGTTGGGCAGTGGGCCAGAATTGATATACTTTTGGAGCCCCCAGGTGATTCCATAATAGAGCTAGGAATGAAAAGCACAGATCTAGCTAATATTTTCCAAACTGGTATCTCATAGAACACTGCTCCACAGAATATTAATAGATGTGCCACATGCCCACAAAAAGTGTTTTGGTACTAAAATAAAAATTTTAAAAAGCTATATTACATAAAGTTAAACAGGTGTTTACTGTACAATTTCTGAGACTTTCTACCCTTGTGGGCATTGTGCCTCAAATGGTAGAGTACTAACTTTACCCAGCCAGTTTTGACCACACCTTTTAGGAAGCCCATCAGCTGGTGGCTTCTCTAACAATGTGCTAGGGAACACCAGTCTAAGCACATGCTGGCCTTGGACTTGGCCTTGGCCTTGGCCTCACATTGTCAAAAGAAAGGTAGAGAGAGTCTTGAGCCGAGGCATCCACCAGTGGCCATACTCTGTAATCTGAAATGCCGCAGAACCATCCAGATCCTGGCACTGATATTTTGAGAACAAGCCTTTAATTATTATGCTCATCATTAAATAATGGTTGCAATAAAGACTTATCTCAGGAATTTCCAAAGAGCAAGTCACTTTCATTACAGTAATGTATATTTCAAAGCTGCTTCATTTTTTATAGTATTTCCACCCTGAAAAGAAAATTTGTTGCTGTTTTGAGTTATAAATTGCCCCCAAAGAAGGGGAGCTCCTAAAGATTCATATTGCCTTAATATACCCAGAGACACTCAGAGAGCAAGTCTTTACCTCCAGCCAGGGATCTCTGAAAGGAGGTGGAAATAAAACCGAACTGACAGTGATATTGAGCTTGAGTATGTGCAGAAATTAACGATGTACTAACTATCTAACTGCCTAAAATAAAAACGGGTAGTCAGTGATTTGTATTTTACTGAGCAGAAGTGGCAAGGTTTCTAATGTGCAGCTGAGATTATGTACTGTTGTAAATGAAACCCAAACTCTAGTTTTCAGGATCTGAGAAGGGAGCTCTTTGAGCCTGCATCTTCCCTTCCTAATATAAGCCTGCATATTCCCTGAATATCTGACTTACTGTCTTTCCAACAATGTCGTTTTTCCATTTGTAGTTGGTAATATATAACCATGAGCAATTTCTAAGTCATGTTAAACTAGTGACCATACTCCATGCCAAGGGCCTTAGAATCATTAGGTATAATGAAAATAATAATAATAATTTGCATTACCATTATTGCTATCATTAGTTGAGCACTTACTATGTGCCAGATTACATGTGTTATCTTAATTTAATCATTAAAACAACTCTTAGTTGTCTGGGGAGCTGTGGTGTTAGAATTGCCTGATCTGGTCACATTTCTTTAATCATCCTCTTTGTGACACATTTATTGATGAGAAAGCTGACTGGAGTATGGCCCACTGCAATAGCCATAGAAAACAGCAAAGCTAACTAGCTTCTTAATCTCACAATCACTACCCAGAAAGGAAAGAATAACTTTGGGCATACTTAACCTGACTGAAATATAAATCTAATGTTTTTTAACCTCTGGGAAGGATATATAAAAAAGGACAATAACAACAACAACAAAAAGGAGAGTTAGAATATGAACTCCTACAGTGGCTCATGCCTGTAATCCCAGCACTTTACGAGGCCAAGGCAGGAGAGTTGCTTGATCCCAAGAGTCTGAGATTACCGTGAACTATGATTGTGCTACTGTACTCTCCAGCCTGGGCAACAGAGTGTGAGAGACCTTCTCTGACAACAACAACAACAGCAAAAACCTCCTGTATTTCCAGCAAAAATAATGGTAGATGGGTCTACCCATCTAGTGTGTCTGATGAGTAGTGTCTGATGGGAAACGCAGTCCAGCCTGGCCTATCCTTGCAATAGCACACACTGTATTTGACTTAAAGAAAATGGCTTTTGGCATTTATCCACATTATTTTCCACTATCTAATTCTAAAGCACAAAATTTCTAGTTGTGCCAAAAGCTATTTTTATATTTTATTTTTATTCCCCAGAAAAGAGTTTCCAATGTTGAAGAATAATAATTTTATCAATATAAATTACCTACCAGTAGGTGTTTTATATCATATTCAATGACAAACTATGAAATGTAACATTTTTGCTTTGACAGCCCATGAAATCCATCATCTATTTTCATAGATCCTTCATTCAGAAAAAGATTTGATTTTCAGGATTTATGGTCCGATCAGAAATGTTTGAATTAAAGATTTGCAGCTTTTGAAATCAATATCAGGATTTACTAGTAAAAACCTAGAGTCAGTGGGTGAAATGTTATTGTAATCATTTATCCTTTGTGACCTTTAAAAGAATAAAAAAATAACTGCTGTCTCATGCCTATAGTTTATATCCCACAACACTAGATAAGAGCAAGAAGCTTTTTTCATTCACCCTGTAGTTCATGACTCTTCCAAAAATTACCAGTACACTGTTGCTAGGAGGCAGAGGCATTGCAAGATCTCACTGTTTAATAATACACAAATAGATAAGATAGAAAAAGGGCTTTATTCACCTGCTGTCTCTTTACAAGAGTAACCAGAATGAAGAGAAATATGACTTGATTCATTTTCAGAAGATACATTTACAATCTGTCTACTCTCTTTATTTGATGGGTTAGCATGCAGGACTCCTGTATGAGTCCAAAAAATGGACTCCATCTAGAATTTCTGTTTAATCGAATCATCCTCATAGAGGCAAAACATGGTAATTCCAACTTTAAAAGTACATTGGATTTATTAAACGTGTTTCCATGTGCTGGAGCTTTCTTGACATAAAAGTAGAAGTATGACCATTATGATCTGAATGCCTCATATTCCAGACACAAGGTACACAGTGCTACCAATTAGAGTCCGATCTCAGAGAGAGATTGAGCAGGGCATCCTGAATGTTGGTAAATTCTGCCTCAGATTGAAAGGGGACTTGGCAAGGACTAGAGGATTGGGAGGGTCTGGACTGGAAATGGTAGATTCTAATCCTGGCTCTGCCACCGACAGGTGCTCTCACCTGGGGCAAGTTATTCGACCTCTCTAGTATTAGACAAGCAGGGGTCGGCCTACTATCATTTTCAGGTGTTCTGAGTGATACTCAGAGGCCCACAGTCAGTCTCTTGTTTGTTTCTCATGAGCTGAGCTGGGGATGAGACCAAGGTCTCTCAAAGGCTTTCCTGAAATCCCCGAATGCTACAGGCAATACAATAAAAGGCAGGCCATATGTTGCCTGAGAACCCAGAATTCAAAATGGAACCTTCAGTATTGGATCCTGGGTGGGGATGGAAGTGGAAGAGGAAAGGAGAAAGGTGAAAAGGATGATTCCAGCATCTCTAAGGTTTTAAACTAGTTCAAGAGAGCAGTATGGAACACCAGCAGAATTGACTTCTTTACTTTCCTTCAAGAGTAGGAGACCCAGAGCCATTTTGGACTTGGCCCAGATGCTCCACAGCAAACTCGCTGTGCCACCCATCTCATGTAGAGGTGAAGTGTGTGACTTGAGGGGCACGGAGGCTGGAGACCAGGCTGCTGGGAGTTCAGAGCCAAAAGCAAATGTGTCCAAAGTAGAGCACCAAGGTCAGAACAGGGTGGTTCCCAGAGGTGGGGTGAATTTAGAAACAGGAGCCAAGTTGTCAAAACAAGGCACAGTCTAGGGAACGCTGGCTATATTTCAGGAGCAATGAAGCTGGTCCCTGACAAAATCTCTGACGCTTTTCAAGCTGTTCTTTACTTTCTCCTCTACTAGTGAGAATCCTGCCCTCAGAGTACTGTTACACGGAGACAACAGGTCAGTGTTTCCCAGGGCTCTTGCACCACCACAATAAAACTTTAGAACATGTCTACTTCTGGCCTCCATCCAGCTGACATTACAGAATGCTTTCTTTTCCTCCTTTTCTCCTCTCCTGTGCCTGCCCACTTCATACCCTGCCTCTATCCTGTTTTTCTGTCATTGTTTAATACTTTCAGATAGTTCTTAGTTTCTCCTGGTGGTCAATATCTATCTTATTTCAGCAATCCTTGTTTGACACTAATGTTAGATAATCCCAGTCAATCTTTTATTACCTCACATTTAGGTTTAGTTCTCTATATTGCAAGTTTCATTCTCACCACCTTTTTCCTCCCCTCTTCCCCTCTCACCCTCAGAGTCTCTGTTCAGTCTTACTTGTATGGTTAGAAGCTCTGCCTTACCCAGTCACAAATCTCTTTCTCTCATGCTGGCAAGTGAAGCCTGTCTTTGCTGGGCATGGGAATCTAGGGTTGCAATTCTTTTGTCTCATATGTCCATAGATGTTATCTTTTAGCTTCGAAGTTTGCCTTGAGAGATCAAATATCAGACTGATTCTTTTTCCTATTTAAGTTATGCATTGTCTCCATTTGGCAGCTTGTAGATTCTTTTTCCTTCTACCTTAGATGTGATATCAGAATATGCCTGAGTATAGGTCATTTTCATTGTTTCTAGAGACTCTGGTCTTTCCTTGGTTTAGGGAAATGGCTTATTTTGGTTTGTTTAGTTATTTTATTTCCTCAGTAGGTTCCTTTTTTTTTTTCTTCTGGAATTTCTGGTGTTTGTTCCTTTTCCTCCTGGATCTATTCCTCAAGTGTTTTGTATTTTCCCTCCAGATTTCCAAATTTTTACATCTTTTTATGCTTCAGTATATTTCTTCCACTTAATCTTTCAACTCACTACTTCAGATCTCAACAAGAACCATCTTCTTCAATTTACCTACTAATTTTTTTTTAGAAAGTCTCATTTTTAGTCCCATTTGTCCTGCTTTAACCCTTAGATGTGATGATTATGATGACACGCAAATTGTCTTCTGTCTCCCCCAGCAGCTCTATGTCTCTCTGGTGGCTGGGTTCTTCCTATGCATTGTTATTTTCCTTTGTTCCTTGAGGCTCACGTCTGACTCCTGGGAGACTTCAAAGGCAGCAGTCCAAGGACTATTGAAAGGCACTGAGGCCTCACAGGTAAGCAGTGAGTTCACAGGCAGGGGGTTATCAACCTCTATGGAGACATCAGCAGAAGACCTCTTGGGCTCCCTGGTCTCCTCAGCTGGCATGCCATCCCCACCTGTCAGGGGTGGAGGAGGACTCAGCCTGCCTGACAAGTTGTAGTGGGCAAAGTATACAAGAGGGCTAGGAAAACAAATACACTCACATATGCTATTGCTGTCCTCCTGCCAAGAAGGACCACTGGGGGCAGGGTGTTCCTAGAATTCCTAGGGCTCTCCAGCACAAGGCCTGGGCTCTCATCTGGCCCAGATGAGCAGCATCTCACACCAGCCTCAGACAGAATCCTTCAGGGACTGGGCTTTGCTGGCACTCTTAAGGCCCAGCAAGCCTGCCAGTGGAGTGGGGCTAGTCCTGGCTTCCCACCCTGGCATCTCACTGGCATCACCTGAGGAATGTTGAAGAAATAAGGATTCTAGGTCCCGTCCTAGACTTACTGAATCAGACTCTCAAAGTGGGTCCTGGGAATCTGAGTTGATGCATTCTCTAGGTGAATCTAAAACAGGACTGAGCAGCAGAGCCACTGATTTAGGCTGGAAGCTGATGCTTCTGCCTAGGGGAATAGGAGGCCATTTTAGATGTGGTTGGGACAGAATATGCCCTGGTAAGAGTTCTGGCCACTGTGCTTTTATACCCGAAATGCTAGCTCTTCCAAAGACCTGAGATATACTGAGTTTCTCCTTCTTTCTCAATATACCAGTTTCTCTCTCTTTCATGCCATGATTTTTTTGTGACATGGTCTTCTATAACTTGGGATAAGAAGAAAAGATATTTGTGAAAAGGAATGAATATCCTTTATTACAGACACTGGACCTAAAAATGCTGGGGCAATGTAAAATGAGGAGGGCACACAGAGAAAATTGTCATGATAGCAACTTTCACTAGGCTATGCTGTGGAAAGAAGCACTGCAAAGGTTTGTTTCTAGCTCTCACTACATTTGAGCGATGGGTTGGCTGTGGCTGTGTTGCTCCTTCATCCAGGATTCAGGCTGAAGTAGAAGCCCCATCTGAAATGTGCCATTCTTATGGCAGAAGGAATAAAACAAGAGAGCTAGCAAAACCGTATGATAAACCCTATGGTTTCTGCCCCATGCGTGCGCGTGTGAGAGAGCATATATCAACCTACTCACATTCTATTGGCCAAAGCAAGTCACGGCCAAGCTTGAAGTCATTGAACAGGTAAATGTCGTCATCCTGTGGGAGGCCCAGGGTCACATGGTAATACATGTACATGTAGAATCCTCTCACATGTAGAAGAGTGGGCACTGGAAATAATGCCATTCATCACAGCCATTGATCAGGAAAGCATCCCTTTCAGAAATTATCCCCATTAAGAGACCCAGTAGGGAAAACCACCTGATAGATAGTGATTGAAAAAGGTGAACTGGACCATTGACCTCCTACACCTCATGGCTGGCGGTATCTCAGCAATCAGTGATTCAGGCAGGTGGGAGATGTCCTTTCTTTTCCTGCCCTCCACAGAGCAAACATGCACAAAGGAATCTGAAGGAAGTTTGAACATACTTTAAGTTCATGCTGATCTCTCTAAAGTTGTATAGTCAAAAAAAAGGCACGAAACAATCAGAGGTCCAACTGCTTGGCACAGTCTCCCCCAGGCAGATTATCACAGATAGACTTCAGGGACACCCTGCAAGGTAGCTAGAGCATGTCTCTCATCCTCCTATCCCCAACTTAATAACTCTTCTGCTTGCACTCATCCCTTTATTCCCTTCCCCCAATACCTCCAGCTTTTTCTGTTTTATAGGTTCAAGGTTTTCTCCTCCCCTCTGTTTCTTGAACCAGAGTCCCCATTTGGTCTTAACTTTTCAGTCTCCAGCCGTACTATTCCCTTTCTTGTTTGGCTTCACTGCTGGGCAGGGGCAGAGGAGGAGAGGAGGGGAGGAAAGCCCCAGGTGGACCCCAGGTGGTAGCTAGCTTATCTTTCTTTCTGAGTGATACAGATACCTAAAAAGCAAAAGTTATCTCATCCAGTCAAGGCTGGCAGAGATTTTAGGGTCTTCTGCTCACACATTCTCTCATTTCCAACTTGAATTTCATGCATAGCCCTATTCAATCACCCCTTCCTGATTTCTGGGTGTTAGAGTTGTAAAACTGTCCAAATTCTTACTCTACTCCACTCCCCACCTTTTCCCTTTAGGTTTGTAATATAGTCATAACTTATCGCAACTTCTTACCAGCAAGTTAGCTAAGTCTCTAAGCCTTATAAGGGTGTGAATTCAACAAGAAACTAGCTGCAGGTGGTAGCCACTTAAAAAATGCTAATTCCCTTCCTTTTAATTTATCTTCAAGGGATCTGAGTGAAGTATAACTTCTTGGCCATCCTAGACCAAGTGAAGTTGATTTTCCTGACATCTCTACCCTGTGCCCTTTTATCTGAGAGTTGTGCAGGCATTTCTACCCTGTGCCCTGTCATCCAGTGCTTGCACAGTTCAAGGCATATCGTTGGTGCTCAGTGAGCACTTGATGACCCAATTTCTTTCCCTCACCCTTCACTTTCCTGTCCTTCATCTTACAAGTTGTATGCCCTCTTTCTATGTCCTTGTTCTTATCTCTTTTCTTTCACAGCTGAAACCAAGAGATCAGTATTTGCACATTTAACCTTTGTGTGGTGCTAACCATCAGTGATCCTGTAACTCTCAGAAACTATGAGAGTTTAACAGAAAATAAGTACACTTATTTAAAACTTGAGTTTCACCCCTGGTTTCTGTAATCAGCATCTGTATTAAGCTTTGATTCTTTCCCTTTCCTTGTCCCAAAGGAGAGCTAAAGAAAAATCATTATCGACAGCTTTATCAAATGACTCTCTACATCATTAAATCATGTTGTTGTTTATGCAGAAGCAGGAGGCGAATTCAGAAACACATTACCCATGAATTCCAGAAGCATCAGAGTAGGAAGAGCAACTGATACTTAGCTGCTTGATCGTTTCGCTTGTGCTCTGGGACTGGTCCCTAACACTTTCCTCTTGCTGGCTCTGCCACCTCTTCTCTTAGCTGTGGCCTCCCTTCTCAGGACGGGAATTAAGAATCGGGACCTCCATTACCTCTACTGACTTTTGGAAATGGAGCTTTTCTTCAGATCTCAAGACATTGCCTCCTTTTGCTTTCCTAGCCTCATCTTCCTCCTGAGGAAAGTGTTCTCAGAGAAAGTCCCTTTTCACATCTGTCCGTTGAATTTAGCTAACATTTAGGGACAGCCTTGCCAAGGGGTGGTACAAAATGAGGCAAACACAGTTTCTGTTCTGTCCTGCTCTTCAGAGAGTCCCTGTCTCATGGGATGCATAGATACCTGTGCAGCCTCTGGCAAGGTACCTGATACATAGCAAGCCCTCACTAAGTATTTGTCAAATGAACTGAGTGAGTGGTTGACTGCACAGCAACTTCGATGGAGAGCAGTCTATGGTAAATGCTGTAGGGGAGAAAAGGACAAAATGTAAGGGAAGATCGAAGTGACAGACATTGCCTGTGCTTAGAGGCACTAAGAAGGACTTCGTCAGGGGCAATAGAGAGGATTAGAGCTGCAGGCCAGGGGTTCCGTAGAGCTAGATGGGGTGAGACAAACTGGGATTGTCACACTAGGGCTCCCTGAGAAGGGAAAATCTTTCCTGGACCTTTTCTCAACAGGACAGTCATGTATAATTTTCTCTAGATACAGGGAGTATAATGATAGGAACCTAGGCATGGTAAGGGAGGGTGCACTCAATAAGATTATTAGACTGGAGAAGCACTCCACTGCCAGCTCTCCACAAGAGGGTCTCCTTCCCTGGCAGACCGGGCAGCCTGATAATCACATTTGACAAGGTTACAGTTCTCTGATCCGTATCTTTTTTTTTTTTTTCTTAAGAGACAGTGTCTCACTCTGTTACCAAGGCTGCTGCAGTGCAGTGTTGTGATCCTAGCTCACTGCAGCCCTGAACTCCTGGGCTTAAGCAATCCTCCCACATCAGCCTCCCAAGTAGCTGGGACTGCAGGCATGCACCACTGTGACCGGCTAACTTTTTTTCTGTACAGACAGGATCTTGCCCAGGCTAGTCTCTCAACTCCTGGCTTCAAGTGAACCTCCTGCCTTGGCCTTCCAAAGGGTTAGGATTACAGGCATGAGCCATCACACCAGGTTCTTATCTTTAACTTGGACTTGATGTATCATGTTTTCCTCCAGTGTATCTTGGATAAACCCATATTGAATATATTTCTTTCCAAGAGTGAATATGGTGCAGTTCCCTAAAGAGAAAAAGCCTTTCTAGGTTGCCTTCTCTAAGGCACCAAGGAGAGGAAGAACTGGAATTGCAATCAGGACACTTTAAAGGGACCACAATTCTTGGGTCTGACATAGAACATTTATTTTGAATTTCTAGATAGTTAGTGCTCAATTCATTTGCAATAATGATAACTGTCTGTTATGGACCAAATTGTTTATTCCCCACTCCCAAATTCATATGTTGAGGCACTAATTCCTAGTACCTGAGAATATGACTGTATTTGGAGATAGGGGTTTTAAAGAGGTCATTAAGGCTAAATGAAGTCATATGGTTGAGCCCTAATCCAATGACTGGTGTCCTACAAGAAGGGGAAAAGACAGCAGAGGTGCACATGTACAGAGAGAAGGCCATGTGAGCACACAGCCATCCACAAGCCAAGGAGATAGACCTCAAGAGAAACTAAACCTGCCAATACCTTGCTTTTGCACTTCCAGCTTCCTTGGAACTGTGGAAAAATAAATTTCTGTTGTCTAAGCCACCCAGTTTGTAGTATTTTGCGGACTAACACACTGTCGTGTACTGAGGGCCGCCTATGAACCTGGCACTGTGCCAAGTATTTTGTCTCACGTAAGTTTTTCAATGACTGTAAGATAGTTATCATTGTGTTCCCATCTCAGAATAGGACACTGATGCCCAAGGCCATGGCTTTAGCACGCAGCAAACTCAGATTCAAATGCACATCTGTTTGGCTCGGGAGGTTATGCACTTGGCATCCCACCAACCCACATTTATTAAGTACTAGCCATGAGAAAAGTACTAGGCTATGATAATTGCTGACATTTGAGAATCTTAATCCTTTCCTTATGGAACTTACGAATGATGAGAGACAGATTCACAAAGACCACAAAAATAAATAAGTTTTTTAAGGCTGCATGGAAGAAAATCTCTGGAAGCAATAATTCCATGCTGTGTCACAGTGGATCTAAGCTAAGAGGCATTCAAACGATTGTGTGAACAATATGGGGTAGTGGTTACAAACACAGAGGGCAGGGCTAGATTCATTGGATTTGATTTCTAGTCCCAGCAGTGTTCTAGTTATGTGACCTTGAGAAAGTTGTTTATCTTCTTAACCTCAGTTGCTTCATCTGTGCTATGGAGGCTAAACTGGGACTCGTAATAGAATCTTACCCATGGGGTTGTTGCAAGATTAAATGAAATAGTATAAAGCACTTAGCACAATGCTTGATACACAATATGTCTTAATAAATGCACCATGATGAAAAAAAATTCTAATGCGTGTTCCACCCAGCACTAACAAAACTGGTCAACCTGTCTAAACATGGTTGAGTTCTTAATTTTTTAAATTAAAGCTATTAGAGTTGTTAAATTTATGAATATCTTCACTGACCTTTGTATGAGTTATTCAAATATAATTTCATTTCCAAGGTAGTTTTGCTCTGTCCACCATATTCAGCTTAAATCAGATACTAACATATTTCACCAACAACACAATCCAGGCAAAATTCAAATGTTTGTCAGTGTGGAATAACAGTCTACCAGAACTGAAGACAGAATGGACTAATAAAATATCTGAGAGAAGTCAAAGAGCAGATTAAACACAAAATGTGTTCATGACATTGTGTGCATGCATGTACTTGTGTGTGTGTTCAGGAAGACCAGCAGCCAGCCAAGAATAAATCCAGGTACAATTCAAGACAGGGAATTGTGGCTCAGGAATCAGGACACACACCCCGCTTTGCCTCACTTGATAGATTACTTCTTCACTGCGAGTGGTGACTTTATTCAGTCCTAAGAGTAGAAACCTCTCTTAAAATGCTTCATGTGCTTTTATGGCAAAAAACAATATAAATATTTACTGGATTTGTAAGTAAAAGTATATAAATTCTTATTTATCTTGCTGCATAGAGGGACAATGAAAAACGTGGAAACGAGAGTCTATTTTTCTCTAAGAAGACACTTAATGTTGAGACAACAGCAAAGAGATGCTTTGTTTTGGAAGTGACAAAGAGGCTCTATGATACTTTTTGATGCACAGGATGAGAAAGTGTTTATATTGAATGCATAGATTTTGAGACATTTCTTCTGACCAGTTCACTGGAATGTGATGATTGGGTAACTAGCCTCATGTGTCATTGGTGACAGAGTACACTGCTATCTCCAAATAGCAGGCCAAAATATGGGAGCTTGGGGTACAGGACAAGATTGAGGAAGAGCATGGGATCCAGTTAGTAACATGAATAGAAAACTCAAACAAAACCCCTCTCCTGGCAGTGGCTCTGCACTGTCCTCTTCATCCTCAAGGTGGCCCACTATTGCCATTAGCTACTAAGTCTAACCCCAAGGTTCTGGTTTCACCCTTCACTGGCTTTGCTCCACGGTGGGATGCAGTACTTTGTAACAGGACCATTGGCACTCATCACCCCTGTACAAGCAGGACAAGATCAGGTTAACCTTGAACAAAATGATAGAAACAGGAAGTTGAGCCTCCAGTTCCCTTTGCCCTCTAACATTGTTCTCTACCATTTCACAGACCTTGAGGCTTGATGCCCCTTGCTGTCTTTTGTGTGTTAAGAGCTTGGTTCCATATTAGTGTTGGCGTGTTCCTTTGACTTATTGTTACTGGCAATGCTTTGATAAACTTGACATTTTAAACTACAGAAACAAGGGAATATGATGTTCATTAGGCTTAGCTGTTTGACGCTAAAGTGCTAAACCAACTCATGTGGTCTCTATTATTAGTTTACAAACCCTGGTCCATCTCTAGAGGCCAATGTTCCCAGACAGCCTCATTTCCTGCTGGTGAACAAGTTCTCTCATTATTTTCTTTGTTTCTTCTTTTTCTGCCTAGTCACTGAAACAGTCATTGAATTGTTGTCTCATGCCTGTGTGCTACCAAGCACCATGGAATATGGAAGAAGCAACGTGGTTGTGCCTTCCCTCTCTCTGGTGAGGCTGCAGCAGGAAGGGTCAGTGAGGACTCAAGAAAGACCCACAGTGCAGCAGGTTGAGGTTGAGGTAGGCAGGAAGCCATTAAGATCAACCGAGCATGTGAGTTAAGAAGCAGTATATGGAGGGCATGGTAGTTCTGGACAGGACCAAGACAAAAGGCAGCAATCTCTGAGCTAGAAAGATCATGCTTGACTGGCAGCATCATCTTTCGGGACTTGTTATCTCACATCTCTAAACCTTGATGTGTAATGCAGTCAACACAAGCTTAACTGCCTCTTATCTCCCCCAAGAGCACTTCCTTCCTTCCATCACTTTCCTGCTACTAAGACATAGAAAGAAGGACACTATAAGAAATTCATAACAAACTCACAGAGCCACCATGCTGCACTCACACATCCACCCTGCAAGGACCCACCTTTTTCTTGGAGGGATGAAGCAGGCTAACCTCAGAGTCACCCAGCTGGTGAGCTCAGATTGGAACTTGAAGATTAGGGTCACAGGGTTAGGGACTCTTCTATGTGTTTTCTACTACAAACTGCCCCAGTGATGTATAAAAAATGGAGCATTGGATTCACACAAACTTAGAAGGCAACTTGACTCACCTATATTACCTGATCTTGGATTTCCATGTGCATGTGTATCTAAGTGTGAGCTATTCACCAGGGTGGTTGGCAAAAACTTCACACAACCTCAAATTCACCAGGGGATAACATGGCATGGTTTGGGAAAAACTAGTAAGATGACTTTCAGCAGGATTATCAAGCCTTCATTCATACATCTGATAAGTACTTAATGAGTTTCTCCCATGTGCCAGGTACTGCCTATTGTGGTGAAGACTGTGATGAGCACTTAGGACACAAAGTAAACAAGACAGACACATCCTATCCTTGTCCATCAGACTTTCAACAATAATTACACAACACATTATTGATGGAGCAGGGACATCATTAACCACTGCCTTGGCTCTCAGGAAGTTTTGAGCTTCTTCATTTCAGCTTCCCAACCTAGTTCAAGTGTGCAAGCCTTCGCCACCTCCCACTCCAACCCTCCCACTCCCACCCTCCCAGCATTCTGATAGGTTGTAGCTATCCAGAACCCTGCCCCTCTTTCTTGGCAATTTTTTTATTTTTTATTTTTTATTTTTTTTGAGACAGAGTCTCGCTCTGTCACCCATGCTAGAGTGCAGTGGTGTGATCTCGGCTCACTGCAAGCTCCGCCTCCCAGGCTCATGCCATTCTCCCGCCTCAGCCTCCCGAGTAGCTGGGACTACAGGCACCCACCACCACGCCCAGCTAATTTTTTCTTTTTTTTTTTTTTTTCTTTTTTTGTATTTTTAGTAGAGACGGGGTTTCACCGTGTTAGCCAGGATGGTCTCTCTCTCCTGACCTCATGATCTGACCACCTCGGCCTCCCACAGTGCTGGGATTACAGGTGTGAGCCACCGCACCCAGCCAATAATGTGCTTTATTTTATTTATTTATTTATTTATTTATTTATTTATATTTTATTTATTTATTTATTTATTTTTTGAGGCGGAGTTTCACTCTTGTTGCCTGGGCTGGAGTGCAATGGCGTGATCTCGGCTCACCGCAACCGCAACCTCTGCCTCCTGGGTTAAAGTGATTCTCCTGCCTCAGTCTCCAGAGTACCTGGGATTACAGGCATGTGCCACCATGCCCAGCTAATTTTTGTATTTTTAGTAGAGACAGGGTTTTTCCACATTGGTCAGGCTGGTCTCGAACTCCCGACCTCAAGTGATCCACCCACCTTGGCCTCCCAAAGTGTGGGATTACAGGCGTGAGCCACCACACCCGGCCTCTTTCTTGGCTTTATTGGTGCTTGTAGGTATTGGGCGTTTGGTGACTGAGCAAGGGTGCATTGCCCAAACAGGTGTCATTCCCATTGGGTGGTCAGTGGGTGAGCTGCTGGACGCTGATGAGCTAAAGTCCTCACCACTCTTCCATGGGAGGAAGAGCTGGTGAACTCTTCAGTGCAAATAATGAGAGGTTTCAACTTAAACAAACGTGGGACAGTCCATCTGATTCAACTGTCACTTAGCTCATGGGAGCGCCAACATGGGAGTCCTTTGCCTTCATGGGGGTCCTTTGCTAGGTGCATCCACTTTCTAGGTAAATGCACGAGGATCAGCAGCCATGCTCCCAGGGACTTTCTCCTTCCCTCTCTTTTCCCATTCCTGTATCTCTGTGAAAGGGAGGAAATTCCTCTCTCTCTCTCTCTCTCTTTCTCTCTCTCTCTTTCTCTCTCTCTCTCTTTCTTTCTTTCTTTTTGAGATGGAGTCTCACTCTGTCACCCTGGCTGGAGTGCAGTGCTCACTGCAAACTCCACCTCCTGGGTTTAAGCAATTCTCCTGCCTCAGCCTCCTGAGTAGCTGGGATTACAGGTGCCCACCACCACACCCGGCTAATTTTTGTATTAAATTTTGTATTTTCAGTAGAGATGGCGTTTCACCATGTTGTCCAGGCTGGTCTCAAACTCCTGACCTCAGGTGATCCACCTGCCTCGGCCTCCCAAAGTGCTGGGATTACAGGCATAAGCCACCACGCCTGGCCCTTCCTCTCTTACTTATCTCCCCTAGGAGCATGTCCTTCCTTCCTTCTGGCTCTAGAGTACTCTCTCTTTTCCCCTGGTTCTTTCAAAACAGATAACTGACGGCCCATTAGACCCAGAATCCCACTCAACCGAAAACAAATTCCTTTTCCCTGGAGGACACAGAGAGTTGCTTGGTCTTGTCTTCAATTTTTCCCAGTAGAGGAAAGAAAGGGTTTGCTGTTGAGTGCAGCAAAGAAAGGGAAAAGGAAACACTGACAATGCTTTCCCATACGAAAAGGGCCCACACATTTGTTACCTGCCGCAACTAAAATTGGGACCAGAGCTTCAAAGGGGAAGTTCTGGGAGGTTTGACCATAGAGAATGGAGACTGGTCACTGCCAGGGGTCGAGGGAGTCAACCTGGCATGGACAGTGAACAGAGGTCAGTCCTGGAGTCACATGCAAGCCAGACACCTGCACTGTGGTCCGAGACCACTGGAGCTTGGCAAAGCGGGTGCCCTTTACTTGGATGAACTCAAGTTTTACAGTTGTTCAGGCAGCCAAGGGGTCCACGCCTCTTAGAGGAAGTCTTGGATCTCTGTGACCAAGCACTGTTTTGGGTTTTTTTGTTTGTTTGTTTGTTTTTGTTAAAAATGGGGCCCTCTGTCTGTGCCTCCTGGTATTGCACCATCTTCAGGGGAGACTGAAACTCTTTTCGGCAGTGCTGTTCTCCGCCATGTTTCCTTACTCATTCTCCTAGTGAACTTGTATTCACCCTCCAATGCCCACATCAGATGGTCCTCCTCCATTGTGCTTCTTGGCATCTCATACGCTCACTCCTGTTGTTGCCTCTGAACTTTATGCCTCTGGTTTTGTTTTGTTTTGTTTTGTTTTACCACGAATCATTGTTTATTCTTTCTTCTTGAGCAGGCAGTGAGCGTCTCAGGAATAATGGAGTCCACAGCTTTTCTTAGGTCATGCTCTATGACCTTTAAACATTTTTGATCATAGTAACTATTTTTTAACTGTTTAAATTACTAGATGCACTTTATAAAGCTGAGGTTTAATGACAGTTTGGAATTAAGGCAGGAACGTGAAGCCGAATGTATTTCACTAAACTCTCCCAGGGGTTCCTGTGGAGTCCCGTGTTTCCCCCATCCCCCATCGCAGCTCTTAACCCGTACTGTTCTGTAATTGCCTGTTTGTTTCTCTGTATCCTCTGACAGGCTGCGAGCACAGGGACCACGCTGATTTTACAAACATAACCACAGTGTATGCCAGTGCCTGGCATACAATTAGGTGCGCAATACATGTGTACTGAGTTACAATGGATTACACTGGGAGGTCTCCTGGGGCAGAGGATAGAGCTTGGCTCTTCAGAGTCTAGGTACCAAAATCTTCTCCACTCACCCTATCCTTCTATGGGGCTGCTACAAAATCATAATGAGCATAACAACAACACACCAATGTCAAGTGCCAGTATGCCAGCACCGTTATTTAGTATTTCCTATTTTCAAGCACTGGGCTAGGCTCTGTGTGCATTATTTCATTCGCTCCTCACAACAGCCATGCAACACAATTTTGGGATTGTTTGTACAAAGAATGCTCAATCTGAGGCTTACTTCAGTTTCTTGCCCACTGCCACTCAGCCAAGTAAGTGTTAAAGGTAGGATGGGAGCCCGTATCTGTCATGAAGAGTGTTCTAGGCAACTACAAGGCAAATTTAATGAATGACATCAAGAGAAAACAATTGCCAGAAGAATTTAAATCCTACTTTTTTTAAGAGGTGGGGTTTCACTATGTTGCCCAGGCTGGAGTGTATGCAGTGGCTATTCACAGGCATGATCATAGTGTATTGCAGCCTCAAACTCCTGGGATCAAACAAAAACGCTTACTTTTTCATAACATTGCTGCTCTGCTAATACCATATATCTCCTCCTTTGTCACCTCCTCATTGTTTGCTCCCCCAGAAGACAAGTTATTTTTTCAGCATCATCTTGGGAGTATTTGAGTTGATTCTGGGTTAGCTGTAATCAACACAAAGTAACAATTTGGGTTCATTCCAAAGTCAGTTGTGAATTTAGAAACTTTCCCAAGTGAGTTTTATATAAGTAAAGACAGAAACATTGTCCCTCACATGGGTCCAGGCTGCTCATAATAAAAAACGGATTGAAAAGCTAGTCATCTGGATATAAATCCCAAACGTCAGCCACGGTGCACCCAAGTTAGTTTGCATAATACAGAAAGGGGGACCCTTGCTTGGCATAGGCCCATTTTGAGAGGCAATGTGATGGTTAGGACCAGTCTCTAGCACAAAGCTCCCCAGGTTCAAATCTGCCTCTGCCAATCACACTGTGCAAATTTGACCAACTTATTCATTATCTATTTCAGTTGCCTCATCATAACATAGAATTAAAACTATTCCCAAGCTTGTAGGGTTCTTGTGAACATCAAATGGGTGAGTATATGCAAAGTATAATACTAAAACAGTATCTGGCACATAATAAAGGCTATAATTATATTGGCAAAAGAAAGAACTTTACTGTCCCTTCCACATCACCACAGCTCAACCTCCTGTCTCCATTAATCCCAGAATCGTAAAGCCCCTGACTAGGGCTTTTGTCCAGAGGATTAAGACAGTGAGTAGGCTGGAATTAGCAACAAGTCAATTTTCCTTTGAATTGCCAAGGCTGGACTACCACCCACTTTGTTGTTTCTTCCCATTTTCTGAGCATCACAAAATGTAATATTCATGTGTCAAGGGATCCAGGATTATATTTTAAGATTTTATGGCCTCTTCGTAAAGCTACCTTTTCAATTTTAGAGGAGGCAGTTTTATGACTCCCTTTGATAACCACTTAACTATTAAGACCCAAACAAAGAAGAGGAATGGTCAAAGGATATCAGGTACTTTCAGCCAGCTAGAGTCTCACTTCTTGAACATTATTCAAATTAGCTCCAGGACTCATAATTCTATGTTTTCATTTATTGCTGCAGTAAAGTAAATGGTTCTTTTATCCAAATGTTATTTCCTGGCTATTAATTCAGTAGTTATTTTGGATTGTGGCACTCCTCTTTGATTTAGGGATATGACACCTTATAAATATTTAAAAGTTGAAGACTGACACTTGAAGAAATTGACTTTGATTTGTTTTGTTAATATCTTATGGCTAGAGTAATTATAGGTTTGGAAGATGCAATCTCATTTTCTGTTTACTGGAAGCAACAGGGAGCACTGTGTCTCTATAACAAGGAATTTGTCAATGGAAGGCTATTCCCAAATCTTTTGCAGACCAGAGCTCTATGCTTGTCTGCTCAAGATACATACTGCCTGTTACTCTTCATAGTTTTCTCCAGAACCTGCTCTTGAACCCAGAAATGTGGGGATGAAAACTACCCAGACTTCTCAAAATAGCTGAAAATGGTCATTCCTGAAAGGCTTGGAACTTTCTTTCATCTACACGTGCCAGCAAGGGTTTATGGCAGGGCTCAGCGTGATCTACAGACCGGTATGATTTAACCACAGATCAATCAACCTATTAGGGGAAAAAAAGACAAGGTCAATAAGGATGGGTCTTGGTGAACCAGAGGTCATTTTACATTTTCAACCTAATGTTCTTATTTCCTTTCCATTAACATTTCATAATGAAAAAAATTCCTATATTCTTTAATTTTTAAGATAATTAAGTGAATTTAGTGCCTTTGAAAGGTAGAGGATTTATAATGGTATCAGGGAATACACTATTAATAATCTACAAGACAGGGGCCACCTGGAGTGGAGCAGTGCTGCCTGTATCACCATTTCTGCTTCTTTGGAAACAAGGTTCAAACTGTAACAAGGTTCAGCCTCCTTTGCCAATTCAGAACCAAACTTCTCTCCTGAGACCAGAAAGATTTGTGTCTTTTGGGATGGGACCTCTATCTCTTGAAAAGTGTTTTTTCACTAACATTTGATTTTGAGTTGGAACAAATTATAGCAAGCACAGATATTTCTGAGATCTTGGTATTCTCTATTTACAAACCCTCAAACACATGATAGGAGTAAAGAATTGTTCTGGAGCTTCTCTAAGAAAAAAAAACAAAACAAAAAACATGGCATCTGCCTCTAAGATTGTTACAGCCTAATAACTGGCAAACGTGAACCCACAGGGGCACAGAATAAGAGAAAGAGATTTACATGCCTGCAGCCAGGCCTGTGTACATAGAAACAAAGGGCCTACAGACTAAAGGCTGGCTTCCTTCTGAGTTCTCCAAGCTGACCATCCTAGGTATCATTTACTAAAGATAACTTCATTGATTTTTGGATAAAGATGATAGATCAACTACACCCATTTTCTTTTGTTGTCTCCCCATGCACTACTAAAACAAAAATAAAGGTTTTTTTTTATGCATAAATTCTCAAAGCCAAAGAAATTGGGAAGGGACTTAACAGTGACAAAATTTTGGACGCTGGAAAACAGATGGATGAATAGGAAGTAATTTAGCAAACTCAAGACAGCCAAAATAACCTAGCAATAGGAAAAGCTGAGAGGCAAGCAGATTTATACCATAGACTCCTCCCCACAAATAGCTCAGGAATTGACTAATTAAGTACCTTTGGAAGTGCAAATGAAGATGGGCTTATAAACAGGAAAACAGAGAGTCTTAAGAAGCAGTTAGAGCCCCAGATCCTTTGTTCTACTCCCCACTCCATAAAGACTAGAGGCTTGTCGTCTGGAGAGAGTATAATCGTGGGTCTTTGGGTTAGGGGATTGTCAGTGCAGAGCATGAGGGTGGGTGTGCAGGGTGAAAACAGGAGGACTGAATGAACAGGAGACCAATGCTGAGACTCCTCCTCCAACCTGCTTCCCCACTAGGCTCCAGCCAGAAGACTCTTATCTGGGGATTCTGAGTAGCTAAAGAGTAAAGACACAAAGACGCTGACATTTGGTGGCTTCCCCAGGTCAGACACATTCCCCCTACAGAGAAGCCCCCAGAAGCTCCAATAGAAACTTTTAGAGCCCCACTTTTACACAGGAGTGGAAAACTAAAGATTACCAGGCCACTGAGGAAAACCTCTAATATTTCTAAAGCCTCTAATGTATTAAAATAATTTATTGAAAGTTGGCTGATGAAGAAAGAGATGAAACCATTGATTGATGAATAGAACAAAGATGTGGTATATGCATACAATGGAATATTATTCAGTTTTTTAAGAAAAGAAAACCTGTCATATGCTTTAACATGGATAAACTTTGAGAACATTATGCTAAGTCAAATAAGCCAATGACAAAAAAGACAAATATTGCATGATTCTACTTGTATGAAGTAGAGTAATCAAACTCATAGAAACAGAAAGAATGGTGGTTGCTAGTAGCTGGGAGGAGGAGGAAATGGGGAGTTGTTTAATAGGTATGGAGTTACAGCCATGCAAGATGAAAAAGTTCTAGAGATCTGTTGTTTGACAATGTGCATATAGTTAACAATACTGTACTGTACACAGTACAGTATTTGTACCACAATTTTAAAAAAGAGACTAAAACAAAATACAGAGAGTGAAGCAAATTATAAGAGGAGAAGAAAATGACAAATAGAATTGTCATTCACATCCTCAGGCAGGTAAGAGAAAATATTGTATCTGTGAAATAAAATTAGGGTGCTATTAAAATTATATAAAAAGGAATATCCAGACAACAAAAGAAGAGTTCTTAGAATGAAAACCATGGTATTAAAATCTCAACAGTAAGAAGAAATTTCCTAGAAAACAGAGCAAAAAGGAAAAGAAATAAAACATATGAGAAATGAAAAGCATGAAAGAAAAAGAAAATTAAAACTAAAAGAAAAGAGAAAGGAAAGAAAGAAAGAAGAAAGAAGAGAAAAGAAGAGAAGAGAAAAGAAAAGAAAGACAAACCAGTCCAAAGATCAAGTTAAGAGAATTCCAGAAAAATAAAAGAGAAGAAGAAATCTTCAAAGAGCTTATTTTAAAATGTTTTTCTAGAATTAAAAGACATAATTTTCCAATTAAGAAATGGGCTTACAACCAAACACCACATGTTCTCACTCATAGGTGGGAATCGAACAATGAGACAGTTGGTCACAGGGTGGGGAACATCACACACCGGCGTCTGTCGTGGGGTGGGGGAAGGGGGCATAGCATTAGGAGATATACCTAATGTAAATGATGAGTTAATGAGTGCAGCAAACCAATATGGCACATGTATGCATATGTGATAAACCTACATGTTGTGCACATGTACCCTAGAACTTAAAGTATAATAAATTTTTTTTAAAAAGTAAGGTTTAAAGTGACAGCAAAAAATCAAAATGCAGCGGGGGATGGAATTAAGTATTGTTTTTCTCTCTCTTTTTTTGCAATCAGAATTAAGATGTCATCTTAATAATTTATTATAGCTAAAGATAAGCCTTTAAAATAATTTACTACAGCTAAAGCTAAGCCTCATGGTAACTACAAAGCAAAAACCTGTAATAGATACACTGGGGGAAAAAAAGAAAGAAAGAAAGAAAGAAAGAAAAAGGCTTACAAAGTGCCTAGGATAATAAATGAAAATAAACTCACACAAAGGCACATTTCCATGACATTTCAGAACTCTTGAAGCAAAAAAATTCTACACAAACTGGGTAGGAGGGGGAGTTATTTTCAAAGTATAATAGCCCAGAATAGCTTCTGACTGCTCAAAAGATCAAAGAGCAATGCCTTTAACATTCTAATAGAATGATTTCCAACCTAGAAGTCTTACCTAGACAAACTGTTAATGAAATGTGACAGTAATACAAAAACATTTCAGACTGCACGGCCTCACAAATCTACCTCATACCTTTTCTTGGGAATCTGTTAGAGGATGTGTCTCACCAAAATGAGAGGAGAAACCAAGAAAGAGAAAGATGTGGGCTAGAGAAACAAAAGAGAGAGAGAAAGACATCCCCATAATTACGGTGAAGGGGTATCCTAGGATGAAAACTACATATCAGACATAGAAGATAGTTGGTCTAGATTCGAGAAATGCAGGAAGTTCCAGGAGTAATTTATTCGTGAAACTGATGGAATGCCCAAAGCATATGAACATTTTGAGAGGAGACTTAGACAACTGGTAGAGAGTTTTGGGGTTGAATTAATTACAAGTACATGGAAAACTAAGCTCCACCTATGGAGGAGCATAGAGTTGGGAAGGAAGGATTAATGATGTGTTTTCTGGAATGCTTAGAGCAGCCAGAGTTGGACTGAATCTCTTAGCCAAAGTAAGTAGCTCCAGGGTATAAATTACTGTCAGGGTAATTTAAACTCAGTGAATAGATAGGAATATAAATACAGAATGGTCTCTGATAACCTGAAAATATAAAAGTGACTCCCTTACCAAGAGTGGATCCAAAGAATATGGTAAAGCCAATGAAATCACCATACAAATGATTTCCCAAGATTTTCTTTTTCTCCTTTTCAGGCTCGTTTGTGGGACAGCTGATTGACAGTTGCCTAACATGGGTGTTTTGAAAACCTTGAATATGTATGACCAGTATTATAATTATGTTATATGTTTATATAGAATGAAGCTAAACAAGACAGCAAAATTGATCTCCTCAGTGAAATTGATCTCCTCAGTGAAACATATGCTTATGCTAAACCTCCAGATATCTCTATTTTATTAAGGCAACATATTTCCCACCAGAGATGTACTGTCTGATCCTTTCAGTCATTATGAATATACAGAACACGTGTGTAACAAAGAACACTTGCAAGCTACAGGATATAAGGATAGAAGAAACAAGGCAAAGTGGTGTATTCCCATCTCCTTCTCCTGAATAGCATCAATTAAAATTCACAGCTGCTGGCTGCCCAGATGTTTCTTGCATTTAGTGCTCTGTAATATGCATCAGAATATATTGTATGACCACGGTTTCCATAAACTTGACAGTGCTGTGTTCTGAATTCTGCAGACTAGATCCAGTGTGTGTATTTTATCTTCAGATTAGTTTCCCTCCCGCCCCCTGCCCCCCGCCCCTCTGCCCCCACCTTCCTTTGCTTGGGGCATTTGCAGTTCAGAAACAAAGACATTTACAGCTCAGAGTTTAGCTGTATCAGGGTATAAGTGCAGGTCAGGCCTGATTTATGTGGCACTTCTGATAAGCAAGGGAGGAGAGCAGGATGGGGGTTTAGGAAAGCTGGTGAACTTGGCTTGACTTATGTCTTTTGCTTTTGTAGGCAGCCAACATCCCTCTGGTGTCAGAACTTGCCATCAATGACATTCATTTTGATGACTTTTCTCTTGATGTTGATGCCATGATCACAGCTGCTCTCCGGATGTTCATGGAGCTGGGGATGGTACAGAAATTTAAAATTGACTATGAGGTAAGATGTCTGTCTTGGGTGATCCAAGCAGTTCACCTGGGACAATGTGTTAGGCACTCTGAACCACCAGTTTCCCAAATACAAAATGGGGATGATAATCCCTGCCCTGCACACCTCATAGGATTACTGTAGGAACCAGAAGAGATGTTTGTGGAAGGCCTGTGATCATTGAGGGTTACTCAGACATAAGGCACCTTTGAGATAAGGGTCCACTGGAATCACTTGCAACTGCCTGACGCACCCTCTCCCTCCCATTTCAGACACTGTGTAGGTGGCTTTTAACAGTGAGGAAAAACTATCGGATGGTTCTGTATCACAACTGGAGACATGCCTTCAACGTGTGTCAGCTGATGTTCGCGATGTTAACCGTAAGTGTGCTTAGCGATGGTGGAAGATCATTTCTCATTCACAGGAACTAGCAGGCCTTCTCCTTTACGTTTCCATTTCTCTGAAAAATTACCATGTGATCATTTTATGTTGGAACTTACCTGCCCTTGTTATGAAAGTATATATGTGCCAGCAATTTCTGAGCTTGAAAGCTATAACGTCGTTGACCCCTTGAAGCCAGTGTAGCCTTGGAATGATTACTTGAGCTTCTCTTCAGTATTTTTTCTGGGTAAACTGGTTCTTTTACAAAAGAAATGCTCAGATTTTAAAAGTAATCTTTTTGTAGAGGAAATGTAAATGAGTAACAGAACAAAGAGATCACTGGATATGACTCTTGGCCAGTAGGAAGGTGTGAACATCACCCACAGGAATATGGAAATCCTGAGAGGATGCCTATTTGAGAGAATGCCCAGGGAGGCCAAGGGGAAAAGAGGGGTAGGAGTGCGCGCTCTGCAGGTTTAGGGCTTCCTTGCCTTAAAATCTCCGTCCCACCGGGTTTTAACCCAGTGATGGTGGTCAGTCTGTTTCACGGAGATACCTAGCACAGCTGGGCAGAGGTAAGCCTTGGAATTTAATCTGAAAGCAAATGTTTGTGGCAAAGATTGAAACAAATCCTCTATTTACTTCTTTTGGCAAGAAATAAGGCTTGTTTTGGCACAATTTCTACTACATTGTTACGCTATCAAGTAAAATGTTTTCTGGCTTAAATATGTTGGTTTCTTTGGTCTCATAGTTATATATACACACGTGTACGTACATATCTGTGGGTGTGTGTAAACAAATTGCCATACCAAAAAAGAGAACGTGAGTCTTGGATTCTTCCAACATAAAGCAAATACCTTATATTTTTGCAGCCAGACTAAAATTTAAACAGAAAATCAGAGCGCCAAATGAAATGCATTTTCCTTTGGTCCAAATGAACAAAGATTATTCTGTTCTGATTCTTCCTCACCAAAAAAAAAAAAAAAATCTCTGCCTCATTTTCTGCCTATTAAAATTTTACTCATCCTTTAAGGCATTGATCTAATGCCAGTTTTTCTACAAAAGTCTTCCCCTTTCTCCCAAATCATCAATAATTACTTCTTTCCCTGTACTGTATCTAGTACAACACATCTTTCTTGCTACTGTGTATTTTAAGTTACAAATCTGTCATCCTCCTATAGAGTAAGGTGCTGAGGGAAGAGATCATTTCTTGTTCTTTCAACAACATCTACTTATTTGCTCAACCACCATTTACTGAGGGTCGCACCAGCGCCTTGCACTCTGTCATGTACTTGGTGGGTTTTCAAAAAATGTATGTTGAATTGACATGAGCTGAAATGTGCATCTGGCATAAGAAGATGGGGCCAGAATGTCTTTTGTACTAGGGACTTGTGCTTTGGGTCCTCGACTGCTTAAGAAACAGGCAGACTGGCCTGGGAAAACTGGACTGGTTCCATTCTTCTGTTACATCCACCATCAGAAGAGTGAGCCAGTCAAGTGAGAAAGGAAGATGCTTTGAACCATGAGACTTAATGGCTCAAGTGACAACCATTGCTTGGGGAAAAAAAAAATCTTCATTTTGTTTTTCCATAGCATACCTCAGTAAACAAGGTATAATTTTTTTGTGTACAGAGTTCATGTGTCTGGCTCACAGAGGACAGTCAATAAAAAACTTCTTACCCCTTTATTTTGGAAAACCTATGGATTTATGCTGAATTGCCAAAATAAGTAAGCAGGAACCCTGTTCAGTGAAGGGAAAAGAAATGGCTGTGACATTTTTGAGTTAGAAATGTCAAAGACAGAGACAGATTTTTATGACAAGCCTTAAAATAGTTGGAATAGGGGAAACTGGCAAGAGCACCAGGGTCACAGTGGACACTTAGGAGCAAAAGGAAATATATACCCAGTTTTCTGCAGTGGGTACTTCCATTATTTGGGCAATTTTGATCCTTTCCAAGAAATTGAAGAAAATAGAATTCTTAAACTATGTCACCACAATAGGGATGCTCATATCATCAGATTATTTCCAGGGTGCAATTGTTTTTGCAAGTATGATCAGCAATCTTGAAGAGCAGCATTGTTGGAGAAGGCTTAGGTTTTGTTTTTTTGCATTCATGCTAACACAGAAAGAGGAGACTTCATTGTTAAATTTATCTAAGGAGAGGGGGTGGAGGAGATCACAAAACAGAAACATGACTTCAGAAAGAATACAACGTTATTTTGGTCTCTTTCACATTGTATTGAGTAGCCACATCTGGAAAATATAGTATTTTCTGCTCATTAAATTTTGTTGAACTTAACCAAGGGTTACAGTCAGTTAAAAGTGTCAACATTTGTTTTTCTCTAGCATAAGTTATCTTCTACAAACTTGACTTTGGTCAATCTGGTTAATCAGAAATTTTTAATTAAGAAAATAATTACAGAAGTAACAAAGACTACTCAATCAGTGTAGCTAAAAATAAATTTAACTCACTCATCAATTCTCATCTCTGGAATGTGACCTTGGCCTATGGTAAAATGATGCCCCATTTCTTTCCACCAATGGACACTCATGTTTTGGGCACTCCTGAAGACTCTGAAAGCCTTTCAATGTTTTGATCTTATCAGTGATTAAATTTCCATTCCAGGGATCTCATATTTGCTGTCAGTGGGTTGTGTTAGAACCAAAATTCTCTATTAATCTAGGGGGGAAAAAAAGAAAGAAAAGAAATTCACCATATACCAACCATTGGATACAGCCTGGTTAATGTCATAAAGCTAAGTGCTGAGGCTTCCTCTAGATGGCGCTCCAAGGCAAAGTTTCCCAGCTGGTTTCCAGAAAAGAGGGGAAAAAAAAACCTTACCAACCTTCCTTGAAAGTGCTTCTTTTCTTCTAGCACTGAGGTACACACCCCACCACAAAATAAATGTTTTTCCTAAAAGAGATAGCAACAAAACCAGTCTGACGGAAAAAAGCCTCTCCCATCAGGGTGGGCCTGTTTTATGACTGCCACCTTGCATACCATGCTGTTAACGTGAATCATAGTGTTCTCCGTGTGACCTTAAATCTGTGATTGTGTATTTTTCCAAGCCCATTGTCTCTGGGAATGGGGAGATGCATAGTTCTGTGTCACTGCTGAACAAATTTTGGCACCACGTACAACAGGACGAGCAAGTTATAAATATATGCCCCAGCTTCCTAACCTTTAACCCTAAAATCACTTCATGGGTGGAAAATAAACCTATTGACTCAGCATTGTGTTTTGCGAAAGTATTCAGGTTCGTGTCTAGGTAACAAAGCGGTTTTGTTCCTTTAGATATTTAAAAGAAAAAAAGAACTACTCTGTAGGACAGGCAAATGATATAAAATGATGAGCATTTTGTTCACTGGGAACCCTGTTAATAACTTATTAATTTGTTCCATGCCTCTGGTCTGAAATTTCACATTTATAAATTTGAAAGCTTCAATGTTATTCTTTGCTTTTAAAGAGATATTTAGGTAGTTAAAATTTCCCAAATACTTTGAATTCCTCCGACAAATACAGTACGTAGTAACAGTTACTATTTGTGGTTAAAATGAGGAAGAAAACCTGCAGATCAGTGATCATCATATAAATTGTCTTTACTAATAGGAGTTTATAGAACAAATATTCCATCATGCGCATACGTAATAAATAAATTATAACTATAAATACATGATGAAAGATGATGGACATATTTCTTAAATTCACGATGTAGACTAGATATAGGAAATGACTCTGCTTTTGTTTGTGTTCTGTAAAATAAAAGGCATGTAGTGGTGCCAAGGTTGCAGAGACATTTTTTTCGGTTTTATAAATGATGTATGAGCTCTGACAGATTTTCCAAGGGGAAAAAAAAGATTTCTTTAAGAGTCAGTATTCTTTACTATCCCATAAATGTACTCATTAGCACTTTGGGCCATGCCCTGCATCCTGTAGGATATCAATGAAGATTAATTAAATGAGTGAATTTAGTTTAGGGTAATATTATTCAAGGAACCATGCTGCTCAGTGTCCAGTTAAAAAAAGCTATAAAATGATGAACAACTATCATTGCTTGAAATCTTGTTCTTTCTTCATATCACACTAAGGTTCAGCTAGGGTTCATATAGAATATTATGATCTTGCAGAATTCACTGGATATGAAAAGAGAAGAGCACATGATCACATTAAAATTTATGGTGGTGCTGGCAGCGTGGCGCTGGTGGGGAATTGCAGTTAAACACTAATAATAACCAAGTATCACAGCAAACACATCGACACCCCCTGACATTTACTGGGGGCTTCTTAAATCTTAATGTGGAGGTAGCATGTTTAAATCCATATTTGTGTTGTCAACAAGGTTATTTTCAGAGATAAGCCAAACCATTTTATTGATAATTCAAACTAGAGAGCAGAAGGGATGTTTAGGGAGAAAATCCATCCTATTCACCAGCTTGAGGCTAATGTTCTGTCCTCTGACTGCAGTTTCTAGGAAAGTCCTTGATTTTAGAGGTAGAAAATTCCTTCTGGAAGATCTTAAACACACAGCTGAAACTCCTCCCTCCCTGTCCAAGAAATACAGAACCAATTGAAATTTTAAATAAAATATTTTTACTCAATAATCAGAATCCTACTCTCAACAGTAATTGAATTCCTTTGTAGATTGTAACACTGGAAGTTACAAAGAGAGAGATCTAGATGTTTTGTTCTGTAAATGACTAAAATAAAGTAATAAACAGTAATCATATTTGTAATCATCAAATATTGTTATGTTGCATTTTCTTATCAATAAAAGTAGTAACTTGTTATATTTACTTTAAAATAAATGGCAGCATTATCGTAATAATATAATAAAATCTACATGATAGAACAACCAACTCTTTAATCTTCAGGCAGATGTAATCTACAAGATGGCAAATTTTTAATTTAGAAAAGGAGTAATTTTTAAATGTTTTTGCAGAATATCAGCACCAGACACAATAAATTAACTATGGGGCTAATCAATTTGAATACTATGTTTAAATTACATTTAAGACTCCTGTCTTTTAATCATTTAAAAAAGGTTTCTATTTTTATTCTCTCTGACTACATCTCAGAGCCCCAATTAGGCACTCTATGCTTCCAGCTGACATTCCCTTTATCCACATTTATTTTATAAAAGAAAAAAGGCAAAGCTGCACATAATTAAGAACCTGGTGTGCTAATAACCAAACATACAATTGGGCAGAAGGATAATCCAATCCATTTCCTCTCACAGGAGAGTAACCTCCATAACTCACTTTAAGCGCTGCCATTCATGAGTTATGGGTCATTCCCTTTCTAGTGAAAATAAATTCTCCCGCACCGTCAGCCAGAGCTGGGTATTTTTCTTAGGACATGTAAATTGTAAAAGTGTATGAACATAATCATGTCCGACATTACAGGGAAAGTATAACCTCTTGCTCACGGACACAGGCTTATACGTAAATGTATGTAGTTTCGAGGCTGGGTCTGCCTAGTTACAGTGTAGGATTTTTGATTAAAGTAAATTTATTCTTGAGATTTTTATGATATTGGTAAACTGCTTAATCTGTCGCTTTGTGTTTTATGACGCCAGCCAAATCCTCCAGGTCAGGGAGACCCAGCAGCAGAGCCACTGTCATTTATCACAGCCTCCATTTTCCACGGGGTATGATTTCCTAGTGGCACTTTCTTGGGACTGAAACCTGGCACCTAAGGGTGTTAAGTTGGGAGCTATAAAAAGTTTTAATTTTTCATGGGTCTCATGTTTAGTTTTGGTTCAATTATGGCTAATAAAAATTGGGGTAAGCTTTGGAGAAGCCTCAAATTCTTGAAGTTCACCAACCTGGGCTCTGTGGCATCTTGAGAGATCTGTCTTTCTATACAATTAATGTGCACCAAGTGATCTGCTTCATTTTCTATGGTCATAAACCATATGTTATATTATATGCAGTTCACTGGTAATTTATCAGAAATAAAATATAAATTATATTTCTAAACATGGACAAAACATGCCGTCCTTGTCCTCAAAAAAACATCGTAAAGCACAAGTATTGTTAGGGTTGAAAGCTAAGTCCTTAAGAATCTGATACTCTTTTTCTTTTGGTTCTTTTTAAAATGCATTATATGTGCTATATACATACACCTGTGTTTATTTATTATCTTTTGATGTAGAAACCTCAACTTTCTCAAGTCTTATTATTTAGTTGAAAATTTCTTTATACTATTTGAATATCTTTTTGTACATTTTATCAAAATAAGAGAGCAGAAATATATTGAGCAAATTTTATTTGACCACATTAGGACTTCCTGAGAATGAAATAAAGAGTGTTGACGGATACCAGAGGTTTGCTTTGAAATACTCTAGCAAACAAACAGAACAAACACACGCTGCATGTGAAGAGACAGATGAAACAAGTCACAAAACCTGGATTCCTGCTGAAGTTAGTCTATGACTGCATTGGGTTCATTATATTAATAGTATTCTATTTTTTGTATGTTTTTAACTCTCCAAAATAAAGAATTGGAAAATTATGCTAAATAGTTTAAAAATTAAGCCTTAGAAGTGGTTATAAATGTAATAGAATATAATAATAAAGTTATATACGAATTAATTCAATTTTTAAATGTATGCATCAAACATCTACGCAACATATATAATTGTACCAGACTGTGTTGCCTTTCTGAGACTTACATGGACAAGCACTTGCAACCTTAGTTGAGGCTAAGGGTCAACATATTCCCAAAACATGACGAAGGTTTTATGATTTGATAGTAAGTTCCTTCAGAAGCTTCTGGTTGAGAAAGAAAGTCAATTATATATAGACTGTAAGGTCTTTCCAACTCTGAGCTTGGTAAGGAAAGGATCATTTAGGCCTAAATCAATATTTGGTTAATGCCAGAGCAATATTTGGCTGCATTCATCTTGAAAAGAAAGAGAAGCAAATTCAATCAAAACTATCCCGTTCCCATGGATAATTAGACAACCTGCAACTGGCTTGTTGCATTGTGTACTCTGGTAAAGGAGACATGTGAGCGTGTTGGTCCTGGATGGTGATTCCCTATAAGCTGGAAAGGTTCTGGTCTCTGGACCTCAAAATGGGGCTGAGGTGCCCCCTTTTCTGCTCAGCAGACCCAAATATTGGTAGACAAACATTACTGTAAATGCCAAGGGAGTATGACCACTAAATCTAGATGCTATAGTTTGCTCAGTAGGGATTTTTTCCCTTCCATTGATGTTTGTGGTTGCATACCTGTTCTCCCCCTTATGCTTTCATCACACACTGTCTCTGATTGGCAAAGGTAAGACCCTTTTTTAAAAAGAAGGTATGCTGCGACAGCCAGTAGTATAAATACTCATAAGCACTCCTAGTAAGCGTTGAAATCTGCTTCCACTCCAAAGCTTGAGACAGTCCTCTGCTCAATATTATTGCCTTGAAGCATATGGAACAGTTTGATACCCATCAGGCTGCCCCTAGGATCTATATGTTGAGTGGTTGCCATTCCATCACAAAGC
This sequence comes from Macaca nemestrina, assembly GCF_043159975.1. Classification (NCBI taxonomy): domain Eukaryota; kingdom Metazoa; phylum Chordata; class Mammalia; order Primates; family Cercopithecidae; genus Macaca; species Macaca nemestrina. The sequence goes on along the minus strand of NC_092135.1, from coordinate 75,622,794 downwards.
AAATAAAATAGGGTCTCAAAAAGAAGCATACTGTGCTTGCTGTCCATGCACACGGAGCCCTAACATTGCCTTAACAATTCTCTGATCACCGTGATCCACCCATGACTGGTATATGTGCCGAACTGGGGGGTGATTGAAGGCATCCTTCTTATAGAACCATCAGCCTCCATTAGGAGACATAAGTTTCACAAGCAGACTCTTCATGTTAAGGATGACTCAGCAAAGCTGGACCAGCCATCAGCATTGCAAATTGGGGCTTTTTTTTTTTTTTTTCTTAAAATGATATGAATATCTTGTTTGTGACATTTACAATGAAACCCTCAAAGAGCAATTTTTGGCTGAAATAAATTTGATTTTAATAATGTACCAAAGACTCCAGACAGTGACCCTGCAACACTCTATGTACCAGAAATTTAAAAATACCAGAAATTAAATGCTGCTTCTATAAATACTGCCTTTCTCCCCAAGCTCATAAGGCCTTAAAATTCAAGCCATCTATAGATCAGCGAAGGCACGATGACACAGATTAGGAATATGGTGTGCAGATTCTTCTAGAGGAGGCACTTCCTTGAGAAATCATGTCTTTCAATACCCTTGGAATTGTCTGAGCCGTACTTTTTCCTCTTCTGTCCAAAAGAGTGAGAAAGATGAAGAAGAGGAAGAAAGACTCCAAAACCTATCATATTGTCCCTCAACCTTAGCCAATTCACTGAGGGCTCTGCTGCAGTGCCTGGACATCAGAATTCATGGTGGAGCATATGGAGCCTACCATCTTCAGCTTTAGGGTGTCTGCAACCACTAGGAATTTCTAGATACCCTCTCTCTTAGTTTGCCATCTGCTAGATCTCAGAATCAATAGGATGAACTCATCAGGAAATCCCTTATCATTCAATACCTCCGATAGTTGGGTTCAAAAAGAAAGGTGAGAACAGAATTTCTGGCATCACTTTCTCCGATTGCTGAGCCAGGACTGCACACACGGCAAGGGCGTGCAGTCCATGGTGTACCTCCTCCAGAAACCAAGCAGGAGGAGCTGGATATTTCTACCAGTTCTCTCTTCCACAAAGCACAACCAACGTTATGACAGCTTCTCTTTAGAAAAGAGTGCTCTGTGGCACTGTTCTGCTGGCTCAAGAGGTAACCAGATTCTAAGTGCAGCAAGGACCGGCTGTCTTCTTCACTGCTCTGTTCCTAGTGCCAGGAAATCAGTAAATAATAAATATTTGTTCAATGAATGAATGGACACTTTTCAGAGTATCACTATTTCATTTCAAGCTGGGACAGTTTAATGAAGCGTGGGTTAATTCTTGAAACAAAAAAGAATATACAAATACACATACACACGTGTATAAATATAGATGTTCTTATAAACAAATGTTCTTTATGGAAATTTTAGACACAAAGGAAAAATTTTAAGCCAACTGTAATTCCACTACTGATAATATCTTGATGTACATCTTAACAGTATTTTTCTATACATATATTTAAACATTTTATAAAGTTGAGATATTACAAACTATTGTATCTTTCTTTTCTCTCTACACCTCATTTGTAAAGCACTGTATGTTATCAAGCACATATTGATGTGACAGAGCCATATTTAAACTAAAAATGTCCAATGGCTCTGCAATATCAACCTCTTCCTACTCAAGAATAATGTCCTTCATGAAATAAAGCACACACCAAGGGATTCTTTACAGCCCTATTGTCTAACACTGTATCATCACAATAGGATTTAAAAGCTGTGCAACTGAACCCACACCTCGACTTAGGGGCTGTGTAGCACAGTGAGTAAGAACACAGACTCGGGAGCCAGGCTACCTGGGCTTTTATCCCACCTCTCTTACTGTATAGTCTTGTAACCTGGTGCCTCAATATCTTCATCTACAAAATGGGAAGATAAGACCAGTTACCTACCTCAGAGAGTTCTTGTATGGATTAAATGAGCTAATGAATGTGAAGTATTTAGGAAAATGCCTGGCATATACTAAGCGCTATACAAGTTAACTATTGTTGACATTATCCCAGGCCTCTTCTCAAATATACCCAGTGCTCAATACATCATAGGCACTTAATAACACTTCTTAAATTAGTAAATTGTCTATAGCACCATCTAGTGTTGACATTATGGGTGTTTTTACACCTTTTTGGATTCAACAGTCACAAAGTAACAGTCATTTTTCTCTGGCTATGATATTCCCCTATTCATGTGTATCCCCCAGGATCAGCATTAAAATGAGAGTACATCCTGGCTGATTTAAATTTTATGTTGGCTAATGATAAAATTTACTGGGTAGTCTAGGAGACCCTGAGAATCAGTCTTACTGGCTTGGGTCTTTTGGAGTTCTAGTTATTATATGCTGTAGTAGCTGGGGTAGGCTTATCCCAGTATACATTTCAGCCCAATGAGGGAATATCACTGGAGGCCTGCTCAGAGGGCAGGCTTAAGGCTTTGCTGGAGGGGGTGCCATGGGAAATAGGTTTATATGCCCTGGCTGACTCTTTACTTAGATATATTGTATTTGCTGCTTATATTTCTGAGACAAACTGTGAAGGAATACAGGCGAGAAGATATATTAACATTAAAGCTCAATAAAACCCATAATGATTGGGTCAGGAAAAGAAAAGACATAATTTTATTTGAAAATAAAAGAATAAACCAGAGTTGAGAATGGGGTGAATGCATTAAAATATACTTCCTGCTGCCTCTCTGTTTTCTTTTGAAAGTATATTGTCTTCACCAAGCAGTTGACTTTTTCTACTCAATATCGGTACATGCAGGCCTGAATGGATAGCCCTGGGAGGAAGATGGATGAGGGCGGGGGAGGGGCAAAAGGACACTTAGTGGCAGGTGGGCATTTTTCAGGCCTGATGACTCCCAGAAACCATTTACCAGGCAGCTTTAAATCACAGTCAAGAGATAGGTGCTGCTTCAGTAACTCAGGTATCACAGTCGGGAGAGGTAAATATGTTTTGTGTGACTGTGTGTGGGTGCTATACTTCAGAGATTCTCTACTTCAGGAATCTAGAGATAGGCTCCATAGTCTTCAATATTATAAAATTATAGAAAATTTTCTAGGAAGAGAGTCTAGGCCTCTGTTATGTTCTTAAAAGTATCCATGATACCAATAGTTTAAGACCAAGATCCTAGATTTCTGGGCAGAGCAGGGGATGGGGACTGTGTAGAACATTTTAGCAAAATGTGTTCCATCTTATTATAAAATGGGTGATAACTGATGGTTTAAAAATGGCTGGGGATTTTGATCTTAAATCTATTAGATGGCATTTGATTTCAACTACTGATTAAATTTCTAGTCAAATTACCTTATTTTAACATTATCCCTAATCTTACTGCTCTGATTCATCAGCTAGTTCTAGTCAATAGCATTTTCATGGGCAAAATCTCTCTAAATTTTAGCACAATATCATTGCACAACACTTATTTCCAGCATATCATAGGTAATTATTTCATACTTGATAGACTTTTCAAGTTTTACCTAGTATTAGCAAGACCAAACTCAACAATTTGAGTTTTAAGATGATGGAGATCACCACAAAAGACATTTAATCCCCTCCCCTTCTCAAAAATCATCCTAAAATAATATGGAGAAAAAGAAATGTACACAAGTCCCACCTTGCATGGACTCACAACACATGAAGGCAGAAAATGAAGGGAGGATACTTCATAACTTAGCAGAGAAGAGAAACCCAAGTACCTTCAGAGGTGAGGGTGTGGAGGAAGGGGTAGCCATAAGAAATAATGCTACCCCCAGAACCTAATGAGACTCAGGAACCTGAGGCCTCAGATACCATGAAAATGAGGTGATGTGGAATGAGGGAGTGATGAAAACAGTGAGTACCCAAGTCTCTATCCCCTCTCTGTGTAGTTGGAGGGCTACTCTTCCCCCGACTCTGCCATAACCAGAGTATTTGCCAGAGAAACTGAATCCCAGAGTTGGGTACACAACCAAAAGCAAAGTTAGGATGAGGTGCACACTCAAAATAAGAGGATTAAGTGAAAGCCTACATCCTCACAGGTGGACAGCTACAGTTCTCTTTTCTCAGGATGCCAACACATGTGTTTACACCATTCCCAGGTAACAGATTGGAAAGTCCAGAGAAAATGAGTTTAGATGTTGACATTTGGGCATCTCCAGCAAAAAGCCAGCTGGCCCACACAGTCACCCCATGGTAAGACACAGCAATCTGCAGGCACCACCCACATACACTGGTGCACAGTGAGCTTTGTGATGCTTTACTGTTAAGAATGAATAGACCACCAAAGGTTACCAGACACTTGAGAGAAACTACCAAACACAGAGGAAAGAAGGAGTTCAGAGAAAAAAGGCAATACGGGGAACAGAAGAAATTTTCAGAAGAATTATAATCAATATCTTCAGAAAGACAAGAAAAGATCATGCATCCATGGGAGAAGAATAGCATGCTATTATAAGACAAGGAGCAGCAAACAAGAAAATGCTTATAAACTAAACTTATTACTATGCCTGGAAAGTAAGAAGAAAGGCCTATATAGGACATGGAAGAGATAAGAAAATAAGAAAATCAGTACTAGAAGTCCAGTATCCAACTAATTGGAGTTTCATTCAAATAGGGCAGAAAAAAAAAACTGCTGAAGAGGAAATTATTTTAAAAAAGAAAAGAAAAGAAAAAAAGATGAGTAAATTTCTTTATTGTACTGAAGAAATGGATTCTCCAGATTAGGCTTAACACACAAATTGAACGGGGAAAAAAGTCCCAACCCAAAGCATATCTCTGTGAAATTGCTGAACACCAGAAATAGAGAGGAAATTCTAAAAGAAAGAAAATCAAGTAACATTCAAAGTATTAGGATTGAGAATGGTACGTTCTTCTCAAAAGCAACTTTGGAAGCTAGAACACAATAGAGCAGGCCTTCAAAATTCTGAGTGAAAATGTTTCAGCCTAGAATTGTGAGGCACGCTGAGTATGAGAATAGAACAAAGATTTTTTTTTTTCAGTCATGCAAAGCCTCAAAAACAACCAACTCCCCCAGTGTTTAAAAAAAGTAAGGCCTTTTCTCATGAAGCCCCTGCAGACGTGCTTCTGCAAAATTAGGGAGTAAATGAGGAAAAAGAAAGGCATGGGCTGCAGGAGGTGGGGGACCAGACACCAGAGAGGAAAGAGGAACCCCCTGAATGATGGTGGAGGAAGCTCCAAGGGCAGCTGGCAACAGAGGAGAGAATCCAGACCAGACCCTAGGGTCGGGCTGCAGGAAGGAGTTCCCAGGACAGGAAGGATCTAGAAACAAGCTGTGACTGTTTTGACCCACTTCAAAATTGCTTTGAGAAGCATTTTGCAGAGTTGTGTAGGGTGTGAGAAGACTTAGATGTTTCACAGAAATCCTAACTCCAGGAAACAAGAAAATGTACATGATTAAGGAAACAATCATTGTATACTGGTTGACTCAGCAGTGAATGATATTTATAGGATAGTAATATAGGAAAGCTCTGTGGATCATATTGGGAGCATGAGGGGAGGGTGACCATAAACTCACCTGCTGCTAGACGTCACCAGTGTTCAAGGGCAGATTCTGGTGAAAGGATGCTGGGAGCTTGCCCTCTTCTGCTATGCACTAGCTGGGAGACCCTGGGCATATGACTTAGCCTCTCTGTGACTCAGTTTTCTCATCTATAACTGGGGTCAGTAATAGTTTCTACCTAACAGGACTGTTATGAGAACTCCATAAGTTAAACGGCTGTAAAGCTCTTAGAACAATGTATGGTACATAGAAAGGACAATATGAATACTTGGTGAATAACCAAGTATTAATAATATGTGCATGCTATATAGAAATATGGTGGGAAAACTACCAATTTAAGTAAAAAAGAAAATAGAAAGCAGTTGCCTTTGGGAATCAAGAAAGGGAGAATAATGAGGGACTACTGATTTTTAATTCTAAGTCTCAGTATAATTTGGATTTTTTAAATTACTGCAGGTAATAATTTAAGTAAAATAAAACTAGCTTAGAAAAACTAACAGCCAACGGCAGATTTTAAAATCAAGGATGTGGGCCGGGCGCGGTGGCTCAAGCCTGTAATCCCAGCACTTTGGGAGGCCGAGACGGGCGGATCACGAGGTTAGGAGATCGAGACCATCCTGGCTAACACGGTGAAACCCCGTCTCTACTAAAAAATACAAAAAACTAGCCGGGCGAGGTGGCAGGCGCCTGTAGTCCCAGCTACTCGGGAGGCTGAGGCAGGAGAATGGCTAAACCCGGGAGGCGGAGCTTGCAGTGAGCTGAGATCCGGCCACTGCATTCCAGCCTGGGCGACAGAGCGAGACTCTGTCTCAAAAATAAATAAATAAATAAATAAATAAATAAAATAAAATCAGGCCAGGCGCGGTGGCTCAAGCCTGTAATCCCAGCACTTTGGGAGGCCGAGGCGGGTGGATCACGAGGTCAGGAGATCGAGACTATCCTGGCTAACATGGTGAAACCCTGTCTCTACTAAAAATACAAAAAAAAAACTAGCCGGGCGAGGTGGCGGGCGCCTGTAGTCCTAGCTACTTGGGAGGCTGAGGCAGGAGAATGGCGTGAACCCGGGAGGCTGAGCTTGCAGTGAGCCGAGATCACGCCACTGCACTCCAGCCTGGGAGACACAGGGAGACTCCGTCTCAAAAAAAAAAATAAAATAAAATAAAATAAAATCAAGGATGTATACAAATTTTCCTGTTTGTTTATTTGTTTGTTTGTTTGAGATAGAATCTTGCTCTGTCACTCAGGCTGAAGTGCAGTGGCGCCATATAGGCTCACTGCAACCTCCGCCTCCCGGTTCAAGCAACTCTCCCGCCTCAGCCTCACGAGTAGCTGGGATTACAGGCATGTGCCACCAAGCCGGGCTAATTTTTGTATTTTCAGTAGAGACGGGGTTTTGCCATGTTCGTCAGGCTGGTCTCAAATTCCTGACCTCAGGTGATCTACCCACCTCGGCCTCCCGAAGTGCTGGGATTACAGGTTTGAGCCACCGCGCTCGGCCAGCATAGGCAAGCTTTGACATGGACTATTTCATACTCCCAATTTATTTACATTCCCATTTGCTATACAAATGAAGTTAAATGTATTTCTAAATGTAGCAGTGGACTCAAGTCTATTTTTTAAAATAAAATTGTTGGCCAGGCGTGGAGGCTCACACCTGTAATCCCAGCATTTTGGGAGGCCGAGGTGGGTGGATCACCTGATGTCGGGAGTTCGAGACCAGCCTGACTAATATGGTGAAACCCCCTCTCTACTAAAAATGCAAAAATTAGCTGGGCATGGTGGTGTGCGCCTGTAATCCCAGCTACTCGGGAAGCTGAGGCAGGAGAATCACTTGAACTCAGGAGGTAGAGGTTGCAGTGAGCCGAGATGGTGCCATTGCACTCCAACCTGGGTGACAGAGCGAGACTCCGTCTCCTAAAAAAATAAAATAAAATAAAATTGTCAACACAGGAACCTACTATTCAGTTATTTCTGCAACACAAACATAATTAATTTAAAAACAAAATTTTCATTGCTCTAAGAGAAGTGTCTTACAGGTGTGGGCCAGTATACCTAGATTTGGGGGAAAAAAACACACATGAAAAGTAGAGCAATTTGTACCCTAACCCTCCCCCTTCTCCCACTTTCTGATAAAGACTTTAATAAGTAATGAAATGGGAGACTTACAAAGTAAAAGAGGGGATGATATAAAGGCCTTCGATCAAGAAAATGCATAGACCTTCTTTCCCAGAGGTCTACTTCCTCTTCTAAACTAATGAAAGGGCCAGCAGGAACCCAAGAAGCATTGCTGCTCTTGGTTGCTTAATTATATCAACCTGCTTCTAAAAGAAATCACATCACAGCTGTGCATTTCACCAGCAAGCTACCACAAGATAAGAAAAAAAGAATTCCCAGTAATAGATACCCCACTCAATCCTCAGTCTGGGTTGACAATCCTCTGACAAATTCTAGTGTCCATGACACACACTACCTTATTATCTGTATGAATTTCATCTGTCTACCAACCTAATATGAATTAAGGTATTTACAAGATAACCTCTAGGACGTCATTGTATAACAATTTGAGTATGTTAAAGTCTCTCCTTTTAATGTTAAAAAAAGAAGGGTTGTGTTTTACTTCTGCCTGCTCTCATTTGGGTGGGATCTGGTGGGTGTAGTATTCAGTTTGAAAGTCACTGCTTCCTCCTGTTCCCCAACCTCCAACCTCCAAACCCTATGCTCATCATTAAAATGTATAATAACAAAACACATTTTTCCCTGGGCCTTTGCCAAACCGTCACTGTCTCTGGATAGTCCAACCTTCTCTCTAAAAAGGGAACAAAATAGTCTGAACTATGTCTCGGTGTGGCAGCGTGGGCCGCTGTGACAGCAAGCTAATTTATCACTGTGGGGACCTTAGGCTGTGCAACTGACCACCCAACTTACTGTTGTCTGAGGGGGTGGCAGTTAATCATCTCCTTAAATGATGTGGGTATGAAAACAGAGTTGATTGTTGCTCAGCACCTAACCTTATCCATCCTCCGTGCCCCGTAGTGACTGTTGCCATTTTCCCCTTCTTCCCAGACTGCTGGGTTTCAAGAGATTCTGACCGAGGTGGAAATTTTAGCTGTGATTGTGGGATGCCTGTGTCATGACCTCGACCACAGGGGAACCAACAATGCCTTCCAAGCTAAGTAAGTGTTCTAAACTGCTGTTATTTTAATGCATTTGCCTTTCTGTTCAGAGCCAAAGGTGACGAATGCTAAAGAGTAAAGCATTAATTTCTGGCATCCGAGGCCAAGGCCACGCAGGCTTAGGCGTGCATGTCATGGGGCCCATCCATCTTTATAATTCCCTATTCTTCTTTTAATTGCATATTTGCCCTTCATGTCATGCTTGTTGATTTGGTTGGTCTCTGTTGACCTTAGTCAGATAACAAAGCTTGGATTTTAAAGGGCCTACTTTTTTCACCCAGAATATTTGCCTTTAAGGCATTATAAGCTTCTTGGACTTGCTACTCTCAAACTCTGATTTGAGACTGTTAAAATAAAAGCAGTCTTAGGACATTTGATGAAGTAAAATATAATTTTCCTTCTCCAATAGAGTCTCTTCCAGGATTCTTTTGATGTGGGGTATTGTATAAACTATAGTGAAATAAAGTCACATTCAAGGAATGTAGTTTTTGTTCCTCCCATCCCTACTCCCATAGAAAGGTGGAAGCAACAAAAGAATTACAGAAATACAGGGATGTCTGGGCAACTATTTGCCACACACATGATCTGTATAGATAGAACAATCTGTCCCTAAGCAGGTTTTTTTGGTCAAGATAGCTGTTGCTTTGTGGCTCATACTGTGGCCAAGGCCACAGAACTTATGGGTGCTAGAAATCAGATCAAAACCCAGGTCTCCTGACCTGTATATTGAGTCTTCCTTTAATGTTCCTTTCACTGTCTGCCTGCAAACAAAAGATACAGGCTATCAGAGGCTGGAGAGAAAAGTTTTGGGGTGGAGAAGGTAGAGAAGGCTTCAACAAAGAGGTAAGATTAACTTCAGATGACTGATTTCATAACCTCTAGAACAAGTCAACCTCTATTATCTGAAACTTTCACAGCCTGCTCTTTGTCAACAGGTTCTTTTAAGCTCACCATTCTCTTTTTTCCTCCAAACATCTACCCACTAAGACTTTGGGAGTCTAGGATTCTTGTATTTACTCCTGATCTAGCAGATGAATTTCAATTTTGTGCCCTCTGTCCAATCTGTATCCTATAGCCCATCACTTCAGTGCTCTCTTCTCAATATCCTGTCATGTCCTGACAAGTCTCTGTGACATCCACTCTGCAGAAACTCAGTCCTGGTTTAATCTAACAATTCAGTCTCTTGCCACTCTGTCTAGACTTGTAAAAGTGTTAGGAGAAAATGTCACAGTTGTGAGTTGCAGACATACCAAATATATATTCCTCCCACTCGGCTGGACGCTAGAACTCGCTGCCAGTCTTCCTGTGTCCCTAGCCAGCCCCATTCACCATTGCTCTTAGCAGTTTCATACACCAAACTTGTGTCTTCCAAAACCACCTCCTGCTCCCCCGCCTCCCCCGCCTCACTCAGCAGATCACCTTGCCTCCTACTTCACAGAGAAAATTGAGGCCATCAATCGAGAACTCTCTCAATTTCCTCCCCTGCCACCTACAAACTTATCTATCCATCCCCATCCTTCCCTCCTTCCCTCCTATCTCGGTAGGAGGGCTGTCCTTCCCTCGTCCGAGGCTAATCCCTCCACCTCTGCTGTGGACTCTTCCTTGCTTCTCCTCTGGGACTTTGCACCATCAATCTTCCTCTCCCCTCTGTATCTACTGTCCCTTTCTGCCAGCTCTCTGCATTCTATTAATAGAAACAGTTCTCCCGCATCTTGAAAAAAGCCTACCCTAATCCCCACTTCACTCTTCAGCTTCAGTTCTATTTCCCTCTTTCCTTCCCAGTCAAGCTTCATGGAAAGCTGTCTGGGTTCACTTCCTTCCCTTCCCCCAACCCCTGTCCTCCCACATGGCTTCCAGTTCCACTCATTGGAGAAACCACCTCAGGAATGACACCCGTGGCCCCCTTTTCTCAAAGCTGTCGGACCTTTTTGTTGTCCTTCTTTCATAATACCTCTTGCCATGAGATATACTTTGTCGCTCCCTCCTTCCTGAAACTCTCTCTTCCTTTGTCTTACATACGAAGGGTTTTCATCCACCTGTACAGCATTGAATCGCCACTGGCTTCAGGCCTCTGTCCCCCTGCCCCAGCCTTCCCTGGCGATGCCCTCCCTCTTCCTCTCTCACTCTTCGCGATCCTTCAGGCAGGGCCACCATCCATCTGCTGATGAGCCCTGAATACATTTCTTTGAACCATAATTCTCAGCTTATCTCCAGGCACTTATTCCATTGCTTGAGGAACACCTCCTCTTCGAAGTCCTACCGTCCCCTCAACCTCAGTCTTTCCCTCCATACGTGTCCCTCTTTCTTGTATTCTCTACCCCAAGGAATGGCCCCACCAAAAATGCACCAGTCACCCAACCTACCCTGCAACATCCCTCAAAGCCAGCGCTCCTCTGCATGCTTACAGCAAGGACTGCTTCTTGGCATGACTCCTGGTTTGCTACAATGAACAGCGTGACTCTCCTCCTGAGGCTGCTTGGCACTCCAGAATGATCTTGCTAATTCACAAAGCCGACCAGGTCACTCCCCTGCTTAAAAGCCATCCACACCTCCTGTGGCTTTTAGAATAGTGTTCCAGTTCCTTAGCTTAACGCCTTCGGGCCCTTTTCATTTGGACTCCTGCCTATTTCCCTGGCCCAGTGCCCACTCACTCCAGCCCACCCCACTCATGCATCTATGTTCCAGACACAGGAACTCCAAGAAGCACTGGTGGGGTCCTGCTCAGTCACATCTCTCTGCTGCCCAATATGCTGTTTCCCCTGCCTGGCATGCCCTTCTCTCCTTCTGTCCCCAACACTCCTCTGAAAGCATCACCTTCGTGTTTCTATCCACCCTAATGTACCCCCATGGTCAATTTCCTATGCCCTGGTTATGCCTTTTCCAAAGTGTGCACTTCATGCCATTTTAATTGCTGACTTGCAGATGTCTCTCTCCTTCTTCTCTGGCATGTGCAACAGTGAATGAACAGTACCTGGGGGAGCATAATAAACAATAAATGTTTTGAGAATGAACAAATGAAAGATAACTGCATGAGTGGATGACATATTTTAACTACAGCACTTTAACAAAGTTTCCTGATTTCTTTAACAGATGCAACCTCTTATAAATTATTATAAAACACTTGTTTGTTTTTAACTTTTATTTTAGGTGTGGGGGTACATGTGAAGGTTTGTTACATAGGTAAACACATGTGATGGGGGGTTTGTTAAATATATATTATTTCATCATCCAGATATTAAGCCCAGTACCTGATAGTTGCCTTTTCTGCTCTTCTCCCTCCTGCCTCAAATAGACCCCAGTGTCTATTGTTTCCTTCTTTGTGTTCATAAGCTCTCATCATTTAGCTCCCACTTGTAAGTGAGAACATGTGGTATGTGGTTTTCTGTTCCTACATTAGTTTGCTAAGAATAATAGCCTTCAGTTCTACTCATGTTCCTGCAAAAGACATGATCTCATTCTTTTTTATGGGTGCATAGTATTCCATGGTGTATATATACCACATTTTTTAATCCAATCTGTCATTGATGGGCATTTAGGTTGATTCCATGTCTTTGCTATTGTGAATAGTGCTGCAATGAAACATTGTTTTATACATTGTCTTGATGCTGCACTAAAGAGCTGGAGCCCATTGAAGTGTACGTTGTGTATGCTTTCATTGTAGGGTCTGATTACTCCTTGTTTGGAGTTCTTGTGTCTGCACTGCATTATTTTTTTAGGATTCCTCTTTCCCCCAGGCCAATGGTATCATTGTCAGTGTATCTCCCTCTAGCACACTCTCTCCAGCCCGCTACCACTCTACCACTTATGCAGAAAGATGGGATAATTGTATTAGAATTGTGTCTGTAAAACAAGAGTGAGAGCCTTTTGGGTCCTTCCAAGAGTGAAGTGCACAATACTTATACTCAGATACCAATGGCCCCTACCCAGAGAGAGAGCTGATGTATGGCACCGACAGAGGCTGCTCTTCTTGCTAGTTGATACCTTAGCTGTTGGGACCAAGAGTGCACACCTAATCAAAGCTAGATCAATCAGATTTTATCTCATAGGAATTTGGAGTTGGATTACCGTAATATTAAGACAGTTAGCTTCAGGGATCCAAGTTGCAGGCTCATGTAGATTTGGGAGCTGAGGCTGCCATTTGGGGAAAGCTATGATGACCACATACCAAGCAGATGAAAGAAACAAGAAAACCAGTCTACAAAGAGGAGAGAAGGATGGAGCTGATATTCAAAGAGAAGCAGAACAGATAGACTGTGTAACCTGAGAGAAAGACAGAGAAAAGCCAGGCTTTATCCCTGGCTCTCTCCATCCTTGTTCCTATTTCTAGGAGATCCAGCCATGCTTGTGATAATTGGGCTTCTTCAGAGTTCCTGGTATCATTCAATCAGCCTTCCTTTCAGTGAAGCTGGTTGTACTCCATTTCTGTTCTTTGCAACTACCACTTCCTGAGACAAGGAGAACTACATTTTATTTATTGTTTACTGTGTCTTAAGCCCTTACTGGCATCAACTCTGTAGAGTTGATATTTTTGTCTCCATTTTACAGGAGGAACTGAGCCTCAGGAAGGTAAGTAAACTTTCCCAAATCCATTCATGTGGTAGAGTGGAGCCTGGACCAGGGCTGTCTGTTTTCAGAAGCCATTCTTTAACCACTGTATCACACTCTGGTCCATGACTTTGTGACATCTATTTTGAGTTGTTGAGCTTCCAGTTTATTGGCTACCTTGCCAAATATGTGAGCTCTTGAACGAAAATATATTTTGACATCCAACAGTTCGGACATGAAGCCATAAAAATTATAAAACCAAACTAAAGCTTATTAGTCATGTTTTGTAGTACCTCAGTTTTACAAAAAAAAACAAAAAACAAAAACAAAAACTAAGGTCCCCAAATCTCAGGTTGCTTGTATAAGACTGAACAGCATTCACACATATGAGTCACTAGTACTAGATTTCAGAGAGTTTTTTGCATCCTCACATCACATGATCAAATCTGCCTATTCCAAGGTAGTGTGATGCGTTTTCTCAAGACAATTAACTTGTACACAGTTTATCAGCTCATGGGATGTCAGGAGCACTGCACCTACTTTACGGAGTCAATTTTGCACTTAGGACACTTAATGCCACCATTGCCCAACCTCTGTTAAGATTTCCCTTGACAATGAATGCTGAAAGAGGCTTTTTAGCATCATGGTCAAGGAACTCCCTTTTTATTGATTAGAATGAGATTTATTCATTGAGGGTGCCATTGTTTAGAAAATCCCTTGCAAGAAACCTATCTTCTTTTCTTGCTTTTTATTTCCCAGTAAGTGAGTCCTTTCTATATTCAAGGTACTATACTAGGCATTGTGGGAGAAATAAAGAGATACAGCAAACATCCCTTCTCTTAAAGTGCTCCCAGTCTAATTCTAGTCTTTCAAGTGATTTGAAAATGGGATTTAAATGCACCAATTATTATGCAGCAAAGTATATGCTACCTTTTTTTCATATATAAGGCTATAAAAAAAACAGGAGACATTTAGCAAGGGACAAATTACTATATAAAATGCAAAATGCCTCTACAATAAAAAGTGTGGCTTTCGTTAGAGCACAATTTGATTTATTCTCTTAGCCTTTCTGATAAGTGAACCTTCGCATTTTCATATTTTGTTCTTAATTTTTAAGTATTGGAGTGCGTGCAAGGAATGATCAATAGGTAGAGAGGGCAGCAATACCACAGTGCTTTGAAATTGCTCTGTTCACACCTCTCCCCTGTTTTCTCTAGGGACAGCGTTCCCCACTCATCCTTCTCTCTATTACAGCTGCCCCTGATGATTAAATATCAGTACCAAGCAGCTTTGTAGTATATTCTCCTAGGAGACTTCTTCTATTCATTTCTAGCATAATCTCTTCTACTCATTTCTTGGGAATGAAAACCCATCTTGCCGCTTTCGGCCAGGTCCCAGAAGTGAAATACTGGGGCACATTAATCTGCCATGACAGCCTAATCCCATTCCTCACCACCTCCCAACAACTCTCAATTTCCTAATTACCTTTCATAGTTTTCCTTTTTCAAGTTTCCTTTAAGTCACGGCTGCACACTGCCATTCAGTCTCTTTTTCAAAGAATATGCCTATCTAGGGAAGTTATTAAGGTACATTTACATTTGCACACATTTTTGGTGCCTGTGCAAAGTACCAAATGCCTGTAGGGAAATTTCCACCTTGACTTTTCTTTTTAATAAGTTTCTCCTCATTCAGCTGCCAATCCAAAATGAAAAGCTTTAGTATGTTAAGATGACCTAATCAGTAATGCACATCGTGAATACTTGCATGTATAAAGGTATTTGTACTTACGGAATTTGGATTCTCTTCTCCTACTCTCTCCATACACCCTACATATATAAAATCATATTTTCACAACTAAAGGATGTGTGCCCCAAAGACACTTCTATGATGGATATACTTAGCACAGACAATTAAAATGAGGTGTACTGTTAAAGTCAATTTTTTCAATATGCAATTGATCTCAGGGTTTTTTTTTTCCATATTTTATATGAGAAAGTAGAAGCATACCTTTATAAGTGGAAGTATATTATGTGAGAGACATGACCTCTTTAAAAATGGTTTTACAATCAGCCGGGTGCGGTAGCTCACACCTGTAATCCCATCACTTTGGGAGGCCAAGGCAGGCGGATTTCTAAGTCAGGAGTTTGAGACCAGCCCGGCCAACATGGTGAAACCTTGTCTCTACTAAAGATACAAAAAATTAGCCAGGCGTGGTGGTGCATGCCTGTAATCCCAGCTACTTGGGAGGCTGAGGTAGGAGAATCACTTGAGCCCAGGAGGTGGAGGTTGCAGTAAGCCGAGATCATGCCATTGTACTCCAGCCTGAGCGACAGGGCAAGATTCTATCTAAAAAAAAAAAAAAAAAAAAAAAAAAAGGTTTCACGATCAATCAAAAGTAGATAATGCTGCTTATTATGTTCCCCTCCCACAAAATCACGGTGCATTTTCACATGTTGCCACCTCTAGAAAATCCTTACCATAAATAAACAGATCCACTTTTTAAAGCCAGCATTTTCCAAACTTATGTGGCCATGGAACCCTTTTTACTTCTTCTCTTAATGCCATTTAACATTCAGAAGAACTAGTATTCTGTAGAATACTTTTTGATAAAGCTTATCTTCACAGATATGTTTTAATTTTTTGCCACTTATATCAAGACTGCAGACTTGGCTCTTGGTGGTCCCAGGAAGTTCCCAGTGTGTACCAGCAGATATAGGCAGCATTCCTAATAGGCCTTGGCCTGAGACAAAAGGCACTGAGGGTTTTGGCAGTCTAGAACACCTGCCAGGGACCAAATCTGATAGTGTAAATAAGGGATCCATTTGGAAATGGAAGTATTCTTGCTTAGATGACTTTACTTTTAAAAAACCCCTCAAAGTTGAGTTAGTAACATGCTCCATTCTCTGAGGGCTAAGATGGCACCTTGCTTGCAGAAAAGTGAGAATTTTTAGTGCAAGGTTGATCAGAGAAAAATTCCTGACACAATTGTAGGGGATTGTGAGCTTCCTGAAGGTCAGAACATGTCTTATTTCTCTTTGTATTCCACATGCCTGGGACCTGACATAATAATAGTTATCAATGCTTATTGGTTGAATGAATGATAGATGAATGAATGAATAACAAAGCCTCCCCACACTTTCATGGCATTAGTCTGGTTCAGTGGCAAAATCTACCTATTTTTTGTGATTGAATCAGTATCGTATGAGGCTGGGCAGAATGTAAGATGGAATTACAGAAGGGAACAAACAGGGAATCTGACAAGGAAGAAGCTCAAACCATAGACAGTGGCTGCCTTTGCACAAATACTGGGAGATAGAACACACCAGATCGGAGGCATATGGATATGGGGAAGAGGCCTCCATCCTATGCACAGAAAGGAGCAGTGCTTCATAAGCCATGGTGTATTTGTTAAAAGGTGTTGTGGTGTTGTCGTCCTTCCCATCCCCACCCCCTTAAAGGAGAAAACATCTCCTTATTCACGGAAACAAAGGAGATACAGAGTGACTTCTGATCATCTAGCTGATGCAACTTTTGTGCAGTCTGTTAACCCAACACTAATAAGGGAAGAGATAACATTTTGTATCTTGTACAAAAGATTCACACTAGTAAGTGAGGTGCATGTGAGCATGGCTGATTCATAGGAATGATCACATGAATCAACCTGTGGTTAGCAATGATACTAATAGAATTCTGAATTAGATTTTGAAATCTTCTTTCATTGGTAACAACCAGCTTAGTAAAAATGGAGAATCAAATATCAGAAATGTATGTTATAATTATCATTTTCATTATGTAACAAGAAGCTTAAAAACTTGGATTCAAATCTGGAACTGGTACAAGCGTGCTGTGTGACCTTGGAAAAGTTACTTAACTTCTCTGAGCCCTGTTTTCCTCATGTGTAAATGAGAAAATAATACTTATATCATGGTCATTGTCAGGAATAAATGCTCTAATGTATTAAGTTGTTAATATATAGACTAGGGCATGGTAGATACTTACTAATGGTGGCTTTTATTATTAATAATCATGTTAGTGTTATAAAATATGCTAACACACTTATTATTAACCTCCCAACTTGAACTGTAGTCTCTCGACATGGTAACTACTGTAAGCTGATTAGATAAGCAACCAGTATTTTTTAAAGCACTTACTCTACGCCAGGCTCTAGGATGTGATATGCACATACAGCATTGTAGAATTTCAACAGCCAAGACAAAGGCATATAGCATACGTTTTGAAACCCGTAACTTCATAGAAATGAACTCTATGTAAGACAAATAGTAACTAACATTAAATATTAATTTATCATTAAGATTCGCCTAGCAAATTTTCACTTATTAAATGACATAAATTAAGGCAAGATTTAAAGAAATAACACATACATGATTAAAATCTAATGCCCTCCTTACTAAGCACCTTACTAAGAATAATAATAATTCCGATATTTTACACTGTATTATATTCAATAATTCCTACTGAACTTAATCCTGCTGGAAGAGCTGACCACATGTTGGGAGAAGAATTGGGAGAGTCTTTCCAAGAATTGCAGGTCCTTTACCCTTGAACCGATGGTGGTTTTGGGCTGCCTCCCACTGAAGTTGGAGGAAAGCTTGGGACCAAAAGTCTTCATGTTGCACTTAGATGCAGTCCTTGCTTCTCTCACTAGCAGGACAGATTGTGTGCAGTCAATCTCCAGCATTTCCAAGTTAAGGCCAGATTGTCCTTTCAATGTCGAAGCCCCTTGCAATAAGCGAGAAAGAACAGAATGATCTAGATGGATCTTTAACCTGAGTCCCACGGCTGCCTTTTACACTGTGGGCCTCTCTGGGATGTCTCTTGATTCTTAAGATGCTCTAACTCCCATTTCTTAAACAGAGTTGGAAATAAACGTTTTTAAACTTTTTTTTTCTTTTTTTCTTTTTTCTTTTTTTTTTTGAGATGGAGTCTCGCTCTGTCCCCCAGGCTGGAGTGCAATGGCATGATCTCGGCTCACTGCAACCTCTGCTTCCCAGTTTTGAGCGCTTCTCCTGCCTCAGACTCCCAAGTAATGAACACTTTGCAGAACTGACATTGTTAAGGAATGGGTTGTTCTACATAAATGAAATTTACAGATAACTCAAAGTAATCCCTTTAAGTATCAATGAGTATTTTATTAATTTAAAATGGAAATAGTCATATGTGTTTTAATTATTGATTAATAATTAATATAGACTACAATCTACTACAGGCTGGGAACTGTAATAGGCATTTTCAAATATTTTATTGTTCTCATAAATAACAGGTTAGGTAGGTAATATAATCTTAGAGACAAAGAAACTGACTCTTAAAAAGGCCAAGTAACCGTCTGAAGCTACTACTTGGAGGAAGAGCTGAGATTTCACTCCAAATCCAGAGAACGTTTTGGAGTTGCACACTGAGATATCATAGCGTGACTGTGGACTGGCAGGCCATAGTAGAAGGCTGTTAGCCTTTCACGTAGAGTAGATAAAATGCACTCTGCAGAATATTCACAAGGTCTTCTCCTATGGAAGGTCAAATACGCTTTGTATAAGACAGTTGTTCTGAACACTCAGAAGTCACAGAATGTTTAGTTCATGAAGCGTTCCCTGATCCCCAGAGCCAGAAATTACGTCTTTTTTTCCTCAGAACATCCATAGCACTTTGACTGGACCTGGAGCACATTTCTACACTGATTAGTATTTGCATTGTTTTATGTGCATTATTTTTACTTATTATCTCATCTCATCTTTCTTACTAGTCTGTAAATTTCTTAGGGACAGAGACTGTGTCAAATTCATCAAATATCATTTGCAGCATCTAGCCTGATACATAGAAAGTTCTATGTATTAGGAACTTTCTTGCACAGATGATTTCTTTCATAGATGAATGAACTACAAAAGCAGTTACCCGAGAATGTGTCTGCTCATGGTCCTTCGCCAAAAGCAAGAAAAGCAGTTTGATCCAAAAAGCTGGTGTGGGGGAACCGTTGATAGGCCCTGCTCACTCACCCTCTGTCCTCTTTCAGGAGCGGTTCCGCCCTGGCCCAACTCTATGGAACCTCTGCTACCTTGGAGCATCACCATTTCAACCACGCCGTGATGATCCTTCAAAGCGAGGTACAGGCCTGATGTTCTGCTTCTTTCCTTAACAGAAACCAAACAACTCTTTGTTTCCCCCCTCTCTTTTTTTGTGGTGCCACAGGTAGATACAAAGAAGTGGGAAAATCATTTCTAAGTCAACTTAATGGGCCTTAGTGGCTTTTTCTGTTCTTTTAGATGCCTGAGCAGGACCTTGCAGAGTCTTCCTGAGCTGATTCATTTGGATTTCATTATTGGTTAGGAGGCTTTTCAGATTCACTTGGCAGGGTGACAGATATAGACTGCTTGTCACCAGAGCATGACCTGACCTTCCTCAAAGAATACAGAGCACTAAGGAGACAACTTGATCCAAATAGTGAGCAGCCCAACATTCCCATTTGGCGAAACTCTCAGTCATTTTAAGAGATGGTAGAAGCAAAAACGGGGAGAAAGTTACACTTTATTAGCACAATTGAGAAACTATACAACTTAAAAGAACTTAAAATTGCTGGTGGGACCAGTTAGGAAGTGAGAACTGCAGCTAAACTTAAGACCCAGGGTTAATGCCATATGCCTGATTTTGCTTCATGTGGCAATGCAGGAGTTAGAAGTAGTTGGAATTTTATACTTTTAGCCCACCGCAGAGAAAAACAGAAACCACTAACTGACTCTGGCTGCGGCATCTGAGTTTTAACTTGCCAGGAAAGGATCTGTTTAATTTTCTGCAAGCGTACAGACTTTTTTTTTTTTTTTGAGGCCAGGAAGGGATCATCTGTTCCCCATTATTTGTCAGTTCTCTAGCTGTGCCATTAATTATTATTATTATCATCATTAAGGCCCTGCTTCGCTGGAATGGCATCATTAAATATGGAGGTTTTTTTCCTCCAGCCTATCTTGAGAAAGCATGTCTTTTGCAATATCATGGAGGCCTTCAACCCCATAAAGGAGAGTCGGCAGTCCGGAACCTGAATGCAGGCTGCAAAAGGGAAAACCTGCTGGAAATGATGTATTTTCAGTTGGGAATGAAACACCAAGAATTAGGCTCTCAGTAACTGGCAGAAGCCAGCATCCTGGCCTCTGTGGCTATGGAATTGTCCTCCAAAAGCAGTGTCTTAGCTGAGAACTATGGAAGAACTTTGGTTCAAACTATCTTTTCTGTACTGGTAAAGGTGGTGAGTATACACCTCTGACAAACCACCAACTTTGTAATAACAAGTATTATAAACAGGATATCAGGTTTTCTCAGGGAAACAAAACCCCCTCACTCAGAATTTGTGTTCATGCAAACAAAACACATTGGCCGTCCTTCACCCTGGGGTTCCCTATGAAGAACAGAGACTATCAATGACGGAACCATGCACTGTCCCAGCACTGCCTCCAGTCCCCTGTGGTCCTGCCCATCAGAAAGGCAGAAATGCAGGTGCTATTATTGTTCCACTTTCCAAATGAGCTCTGGTGCAGAGAAGTTAGATGGCATGAGGAAGTTTGTCCAGAACTTTCTTCCTCCACATCTGTATGTCTTTCCATTAACACCACACTCACCACCTCCCTAAACAAAGAGTAGACGCAGTATTTCAGGGAGACTCAAATCTACTTCAGGGACCAAAACGTTAAGGCACTGTAGAAGACTAATTTGCATATAAACAACATAGTGATTGCAAATTAACTTTTTTAAAAAATTAAAGCTGATCTGGCTAGCACTGTCACTCTTAGCCATAAATGACGTTAGTGATTATATATCCTTCAAAGTACAGTCACATGCAACATGTTTTGGTCAACAAGAGACCACATTGGTATGACAGTGGTCCCATGAGATTATAATACAGTATTTTTACTGTACCTTTTCATGTTTAAATAGGTTTGGATATACAAATACCAACCATTGTGGTACAGTTGCCCACAGTATTACAGGCAGTAACATGACGTACGGGTGAATAGCCTAGGAGCAATAGGCTATCGCATACGGCCTAGGTATGGAATAGGCTGTACCATCTAGTTTTGTGTAAGTGCACTCTATGGTGTTCACACAATGAGGCGGTCACCTAACAATGTATTTCTTGGAATGTACCCCACTGTTGCATGATGCATGATTGTAATAAAATGCACATCCTCATAAAATAATCCACATCCTCAAATTCAGACCAGATTTCTCCATATCTCAATGTTAACTTTTACTGTAACTTGCTCTTAAAGGCTGTGTTTCTTTGGGAGATTCTGGGTGTGTGACTGGACCCACGTGACTGCTTTTCCATAGCTTCCTACCACTTTTTCCCTGGCCCCAGAACACTTGCCTGTGATTGATCATTGGGTAATGCACAGGCAAAAAAACCTGGGCAGAATTATGGTGCAGCATTCCTTTTGTTATTTGTCTTCTTCTTAATGGCTGAATTAAGGGTCTGAAGAGCTCATTTGAAAATTATTATTAATATTGGACCTGGTCCCAGGTAGAACCAATATACTCTAGTCTTTAAGGAGTGGCGGGTTCACCCAATGAAATAAATTAACTCGGGGAAACAGATTATCATCTGGTGCCTGGTAAGAGATAATTTACTAATTGATATCCCAGTTCCCTGAAATAATTAATTTACCTCTCATTGGAGAATGGTTCGTTCTCAGGCAGTTATTCCACCACTTTCCTTCTCCAGCATCTTCTGGCTCTCAACACGAGATTTAAAGCTGGTCCAGTTCCCAGGCCATATGCTCATGAGTTGAAAACTCCTGACTTTAAAAACAAACTAAGTGAATTGTTGGTCTGTATGGGTTTTTCACTTTACTAAAGACAAATGTTTTAGCCTAAGTGTAGCTAACACAAGTGTTGATGAAAACAAGGGTACCTGTCAAAGGTATGAAGATAAAGATGTCATCCCAACTTTACTTAGGTAAATGTCATTTTAGGGTCCCACTGTGCCAAGAACAATGTCTTATACATCCTCGCTATTCAGTAATTATTCATATTCACCATCCTGAATTTAGCCTGCCACACGCTTCATCAAAGTGCACCTTAATGGGGGGAGGCGGGGTTCCTCCGCATCTGCAGCAGTGATGTGTTGGGCCAGGTAAATCTTTGTTGTGGGGGTCTCCTGTGCATCATGGATGTGTAGCAGCATCCCTGGCCACTACTGCTAGATGCCAGTGGCACTCCAGCCAGTGTGACAATCAAACATGTCACTAGACCTTGCTGAAGTTCCCCATTGTCGAAATCGCCCCCAGTTGAGAACCACTGTTCTAATGGCTTTTTATTTTTCTTAAACTCATTTGTTGCCATAGCACATGTTCCCAAAATGCCGGCTTAAACCTTTACTGGTAGTAAAAATAGCATTTATTTTAGGGGGAGAAATGTTCCCAAATGTTTCACAAACTTCTCCTCTAAGTAATTCCATAGGAAATGGGTAGTCAGATGGAATTCTGGCCACAACATATTCACAGTAAGATAAGTTCCAGCAATTTCAGATTTTCCCTTTGAGACTAAGTACATAACAAAGTGTCCCTTGTTAGACTTTCTCAAAAATGACTGTGCATTCTGGCTAAGCTATGTTTGCTGGGAATCTGTTTATATTTATGCAAAATTTCACTATGCTTTTTAAAAAGTGATTTTTTAATGTTCCCAGACTTTTTTTTTAATAGAGGAAAAACATGTAATCAACAACCACAGATTTAATGTCCTTTGTGACTTCTTACTTTCTCATTACAGGGTCACAATATCTTTGCTAACCTGTCCTCCAAGGAATATAGTGACCTTATGCAGCTTTTGAAGCAGTCAATATTGGCAACAGACCTCACGCTGTACTTTGAGTAGGTATTGGCATTTGATCTGTTTGACAAATGGATATCTAAAGTTCCATCCTGTAATTAATCTCCAGTTCTACACTAGAGCTTACCTGGTTATTCTAGCATTGATATCAATGTGTAAATGAGCTAAATTTTTTGTCGTTGTTGTTTCTCTCTCATATAAATGAAGTCCATTAAAGTGGTGTATATAAGCCAAGAGAATCAAGGAAGGCTATATTCACAAGATTTCTATTTTTCTTCTGTTTTATGAGCCTTGTTTGACACACAACTCTGAAACTAAGTGATGGCCATTTTTATCTTAGATAGAACTAATATTGCTATTTAAGACTGTTAATTTCTGGTCAGCTGTATAATGGCATTGATAATGAAGATGAAAAATATTCAGTGATGGAAAATTAACTAGCAATCCAACAGTTCATTCCTTGATTCTTTTCTGTCTCTTTCTTAGAAGAGCTTTCTCTCCTTTTCAACAACGTTCGGGCCTTTCTCTGAGCTGGAAATTGCACCCTCCCGTTTTCAGTGGGACGTGCTTTAACAGGTGCCACCTCTTTTAGCAGCCTGGAAGTTTCTTCCACCACTCATTTGCAGTGTTTTCTCTTATCTTAAAGACTAAACCATGTCACTCCCTTAAAAATATTATTTCATTTGACCCCATGGAGATCTTTAATTGCTTTTCTATTTACCTTTCTTTTACTGTCTACCTTTTTAAATAAACACAGCACATTTAGTACCTCTATTTTCCTAACACCCATTTACACCATGAAGAGCAGAGTCCATCTCTGCACTCTATCAAAATTGTACTCTCAGAGGTCACCAAAGACATTTCTCTCCTCAAATTCAATGGCCTGTACTCATTTCTGATAGTTTCCATCTGCTTTGAGATATCTGAATGTTTAATGGGTTATTATCAATTTCTACTCTCCTTGCTTCCCCAATCTCCAGCTGCCTTTCTCTCTTCTTTTCTAGATCCTTGGCAGGTTTCTTTTCTCCTTGCTCCTGTGTATAAGCTCTTGAACCATGTTCTTCTTTCTCTACTCAGATCACTCTCCTGGCCTCATTTCTATGTTACCTCTATTTATGTTATGACCTGTGTGTAGAAGACTCTGAAATTCTTCACTGTAACCCTCCCTCACACCATAGACCTGTATCTCCAACTTCCATCTCAAAAACCTTCAGTGTCCTCATTGCTTTCAAAGTAAGTTCTAAATTGGTTTGACTTTCAAGACCCTCTATAACCTGCCCCCAACCTTTTTTCATTCTTACCTTCCACTTCTCCCCTACATGACTGTTCTACGTCAACCAAAATAGTCTACGCAGCACCCTTTGGAACACCGTATGTAACGTTCCCTGTGCCCTCACTGTATCACCATTCCCACATGGAATCCTGTTCCTCCACTCCCCATCTTCCTGACTGACCATACTTTAGGATCACTGTCTTCTATCACTTCTTCTAGGAAGTCTTGTGTCACTCGCTTTGAAATGACTCCCTTTGAAAAGCACTGTGGCATTGCACCAGTTAGAATTAAGTTCAATTGTAAGGGATGTTCAAAGCTTAAGACACTAAAAGCTCAAAGAGATTGCTAGGAAGTCACTCTGTAGAATGCTCAGTACCCAGTAAGTCCTCTGCTAACACAGCCAGGTCACTCCCTTTATTCTACCTTTAGAAGGCCAGAAATGTATCCTCTGGAGAAATAAAATGAAGAGCTCTGAACTGAGGAGAAGTACAGGGTGGGAATGAGATACAGTGCTCAGAAGAAGGGATTAAGTTAAATGGAACCAGTCTCTGGATTGAAAACCTATAGTCCATAGCCAAGCACTTAGAAGCTAGGAGTCTATAAGCCACACACCCAGGGTTGTCAGATTTAGCAAGCAGAAGTACAGAAAGTCCAGTTACATTTAAATTTCAGATAAACAATAAATCGCTTTTTAGAATAGATAGATGTCCCATGAAACATTTGGGACATATTTATACTAAAAATTATTTTTTG
Source organism: Macaca nemestrina (assembly GCF_043159975.1). Taxonomy (NCBI): domain Eukaryota; kingdom Metazoa; phylum Chordata; class Mammalia; order Primates; family Cercopithecidae; genus Macaca; species Macaca nemestrina. The sequence continues at coordinate 75,597,704 of NC_092135.1, read as the reverse complement.
TATATTTCAGAATAGCTACAAGAGAGGACTTGAAATGTTCCTAACAAATAGAAATGATAAATATTCAAGGTGACAGATATCCTAAATACCCTGACTTGATCATGGCACATTCTGTACATGTAACAAAATGTCATATGTACCCAATAAATACGCATAAATATTATGTATTGATACAAAATTTTAAAAATAATTATTTTTTCTCTGAAACTCAAATTATTTTATCTGGCAACTGTACCCCTCCCCACCACACACAACTCCTATTTAGCTTTTTAATGCCTTACTATTACACGCGGAAAAGCAAGAATCACAGAACATTTTACTAGCATCCGATATGAAAGACAGAGGCCAAAACAAACAGGAAAAAAAATGAAATTCAGGGAAAACAGGGAGAGGAAGAAAACAAAAAAAGCTAAAAACTGTTGTTAGTATTCTCAGAGAGCTAAGATATTACATCCATGAAACAAGAACAGGATGCTTTTTAAAAATAACAATAGGAGGAACTATGAAAAAGAAAGCACTTACGAAAATTAAGAACATGATAGCCAAATAAAAAAATGAAATGAAAGCATTAGGAAACACAGGTCAAGGACAAAAGCCAGCAAAGTGGAAAACACTGCTATATTTCATTATATCTATTTTAGTACTATTTGATTTGTTAACTATGTTCATGTATTACTTTGATAAATATAATTTTTAATTAGTTTAAAATATATACTTAAATATTAAAATCCTAGCTCTGCCACTAACTACCTGTCACCAGATAAATTATTTATTTCTCTGAGCCTTTCTTTCAAGTATAAAATAGAGATAACAGTACCTATGTCATGTCTTAGAAATGGTGACATCTACAACCTCATTTGCTTTATAACCTATTTATTTTTCATGTTTTGTGGCCCTTTCGTTGACTTAAATGTCATGATCTTTCATCTGTTTTCTGGATTAATGCTCCTTGATTTGGGATTTATGGAAAATCTGTATCCTTTTAATGTTTTATTGCCTGTCCCTGACACTTGCAGGATCTTGTGTTATTTTTCTCAAAGTAGAAGCATTTTCCCAAGCCATGCTTCCAAGTAACTTCTAAAGAGAGAGAAAAAAAACCTCAACACTCAGAGCCCATTTATCAAGCCCTGTTAGGGATTTGACGAATCACTGAGTGACCGCTGGCATGCAGTCAACGAAGTTGGTTGCAACTCGTTTTCTCATTACTCTGTTCTTATCTTAATGCTGCAGCCCCTGCTAATGTTTGCTGACTCCCAGAGAAGCTGGCTTGTTCTCTTTTCGTCAGCGTTATTGTTTTTTGAGGTTCTAAATAGCTGCCCATTCTCTAATCAAGACTTTCAGAGGATTGATTCACTTGCCTGTCTAAAGTTGTATTCAAATATTGCCATATTTTTAGCCAGAACAATCCCTAGGGTTATAATGAGGGGGAAAGCAGCTACTACAAACTGTCACCCAGAAGTTTTTATTTAATAAATGTGCAATTGTGGAATCGGAAGGATCATAGAAATGATGCAATCCAATTCATCTCCTGTTTTGCTGATCAGGCACAGAGGTCCAAATGGTTAAATAGCGTAGCTTAGGTCACATAACTCATTATTGGTAAAACTGGAACCCACACTTCCTGTTTCAGGGCTTTTTCTTCAATCACCATGGTCCCCTCTCTAATGGAAGAATCAAGAAAGAATTGTCATTTTAATTGGGGATATATTATGTGATAATGTTGACCCTTTCCAGGTGTTCTGTAATCAGTTTAAACACCAGCTTGGGGTCCCCGTGTCCTCTCCCAAAGCAAAGTTGGAGATAAAGGCTTGCATTCAGGTAGTTTAGTTTTGGAAATGACACCAAGAATAAGAGTGAGGGGCTGGGACAGTGAGATGGGGAAGGAGGGAAGCCAGTGAAAGGAAGGCCACATTTCTTTGTTGTTCACCACTATGGTCAACCAGTCTTGATCCTGCAGGGACCATCTGAAAAGTCTCATACTTTGCACTTCAAAATTGTCCACCACCCACCATCCTCATCAACGAAATGTCGATCTGTAGGTTGTTAACTCTCATGTACTTCCAGGTTGTGCGTGCCTGATGACTGGGCATTCCTGCAGCCATCTCATCCCGGTCCCACACATGAAGTCAGAGCAGTGCCAGGACAGAAAGTATGTGATCCTCAGGACCGCTGAGGCACTGCGTGTAGCAGCAATGGCAGGAGAGGGGTGGGTGGGCCAAGAGGATATGAGGCCCCCCGTACAACTCGTTTCTGGAAGTCTGGATTATTGTTGGTTCTTCTGCCCTGACTACTCAACTCAAAATTCATAATACAGTTGAAGAAACCAAAAAGGAAGCTCACTGCTTTCCTCTCCTAGAGGGAGAAGGTCACTCTAGGAAAGGGCCAGGCTGGGCAGGGTAGAGCCCTGCCTTTTGGAGACAGGTTTCTGACTCATTCCTAGAGGCAAGGTTTCTTGCCATGCTCTAAAAGGAAAAACATATATAAGATTCATGGAAATGTGGAAAGACTCAAAAACATCCATGAAAACTTATGACTTTAATTTCTAAAGACCTTGTGTGTCCTTGGGAGTCTGTCATTCAAATGGCATATGAAAGCAGAATTCACAAGATTAAAATACAAAAACAAACAAAATCCTTAATGTGAATTTCTGAGTTTCACAACCTGAGCCTGGGGTTAATGATTCATTCTGATTTTCCAACTCACTGAAAACGCTTTCCAGTTACTGCTGAGCGACTTTCTGAAACCGATTTCTGTGCCTGTTTCTGAGTCCCTGCAGTGAATAAGTATTTGATAGTTAGTAGTAATTTCACCAGCTTTGAGAGTCGGATCTCTTTGCCTCAGTTTCCTTGTCAGCAACAGGGGTATAGGCATATCATCCATTCTAATCTCCTAGGATCCTTGTGGCAGTGAAAAGAGATTAATTTTATGAAAGAGCTTTGACAATGTAAAGTACCTTATAAAAAAAGGAATCACTCAGCCAGAAAACTTAATAAAATATGCACCATAAAAGATGATGCTTGTTGGAGTGGGCAGAGAGATCTAAAATTACAAATGTTATAACTTCAAAGGGATGGTACAAATGTCCTGTACTATTTATCTGCATATATATCTACAAAGATGACCTATGCACCTTCCACTATTAATAATAAAAACAACAACTAATATTTTTTGAGTGCTTACTTAGGACCTTTGTATACGTTACGCCATTCAACAGTGAAAGCAGTCCTATTAAAATAGGTACTATTATTAATGTCAACCTAAAAGAAAGAAGCTGTGGCAAAATTAATATAAGTAGGGAGTTTATTTGGGCCAAGATTGAGGACTGCAAGCCAGGAGCATAGATTCAAGTTGCCCTGAATATACAGTCCAATTAGCAGCAGCTACAAGTGGATTTTCAAAAGGAAAGAAAAGACAATTCCTGCATTGTTTACCAAGAATTTACGTTAACATAACATAAGCTATTGATTGGCTTTGTTACATTGTCTTTTGTATCACAAATTCTAGGAACATGAAGATAGTGGGTGAGGCAGCTAGTCAGAAACAAAATGACTTTCAACAGTGGTCCCCAAGCATGGGGTAGCGGAGTGGAGAGCCTGACTGAAGTCCCATACTCATGACTCTCTGGGCCTGCAAGGAGCTCAGACTGCTCTGAGCTGTTTTTTCTTTTCTCATTAACCCCACAGTACACATGAGGAAACTGAGGTTTGGAATGATCAGTAAATTGCTCACAATATTAAATAGTACATCTGGAATTTGAACCAAGTAGTTAGACTCCAAAATGTTCTTAGTTACTCTGCAGTTATATAATAGTCCGAGAGTACTCAAGGGGAAACTGGGGCCAATCCAGGAAATATTTGGGCATTAGAAACAGCAGAAATTTGAGGATGTAAATATCTAAAGCTAGTTTCAAACACACTTCATGTCAGCATGCTAAGTGTTAGCAATTCAACTAATGCCAGGCCCCACCACTGGGAGTGCAGGGTGGGTGTGGAGGCTGCAGGTCAGTGGTGCGCAGTACCCAATCTGGTGGGGCTAAGACTGCAATTAGAGGCTTCTTGTGTGCAGTTGAGCTAAGCTGGTGCACCAGGGGTTGAAAATTCTTTAGCTTTAATACAGTCACAGGGGTTGTTGCTATTGGGTAGCAATAAACAGTTTAGCATTGATCCTCAACAGGCTGTGATTACATAACACTATATCTCATCCTCTAGGTGCCTGCTCCATGCCCAGCACCATTCTAGGCATTACAGTATCTTCCTGTATCAGCACTGAAATGGAAGCTCCATGAATGCAGACACCTTACTCTTTAGCTCACTCTTGGAACCCACAAAACCTGACACACTGCCTGATATAATGAGTTCTCAAAATAACTTTCTGATATTGAATTATCATATCAATGTGCAAGGTAGATATTATTAGCCCCATCTGATAAATAGGGAAAACTGGGCTTAAAGAGGTTGAGTAATTTGTCCAAAGTCACTAAGTTGTCTGTGATCAGTTCTCCGTGACACAATGCCTCAGACCATGATTTAAGCCAATAATTTTCCAATAATTCAGATATTATAAATCCACTTGGGTGCTCAATGCTTTTAAGATTGGTTTCCTAAATTAATCAGACTTATCTTCAAATTGAAAATTTGCCACTTCTCTTTGCGATCTGCACTCATCAGCAATTTTGGAAAATGCCCAGTCTGATGGTTTCTTTGTATTTGTCTTTCCAGAGGGATGCAGTGAATAGCATTTCTCAAAAGCATCTAATGATGACAGAAAAATGCACTAAACTATTTTAAATTGTTCAATGTGATAGTTTGGCCATTCTTTTAAAAATCAGATTAATATCTAGACAATTCATTTTAAAAAATTACAGTGGGAACTCAACAAATGTTTCTACTGCTAGGCGGACATTCATTCATCATTCAACAAATATTTATTAAAAGCCAACTGTGTTCAGTGTTCTCAACTTCCACAGTTGCCTGCAGTCAACCAACCCCGTATTGGAAAGGATGAAAGCAAACTGATAGTAATAAGGTGTTAATAACTGATAGAACTTAAGCCATTACTCTATCCCAAACATTATTATATTTTAACACAGCCTGATGACTTAACTAATTAAAATTATATATTATTATAACATTAGGACAGCAGCCTCTGTAGTAGGTTGATGGAGGAAGTATTTTGGTATTTCTTGACATATTTCAAGGCATTTTTCCATATACTCATTCTATATCCCCATCCACATGATATCACAACTGACTAAAAAATGAGAAATGTATCCAACTAGCACTTCTTAATGGTTTCTCTGTGCCAGGCACTGTGCTAGTTGCTGGGAATGTACAAGCAGATAGGACATGGCTCTTACCTTCAGGCACTCAGAGCCCAGTGGGGAAGAGAGAGGGCAGCAACACCCAGCAGCGAAGGGCTGTGTCAAAGTGAATGCAGGAGCAGCTGGAGTGCGCCCGGTCAAGCCATGGCTTACACCGTTTCTTTGCCTGGTGATTGTGGTTTGACTGAACTGACTGCTAGGGCCCTGTGGTCTCTAATCTTCTGCCATTTTCAACATCTAGAGTAATCCTTATCTTTCTACTTCCTGCATTTTGCCAGTTTTATTTGCGCCATCAACAACAGCACAGCATCAAACAGGTCATTTCACTCAGGTTCTTGGCCGGCCCTTGTATTATCAGTGCTAGTCTAAAGCAGGGAGAAAATTCACTTCAAAATTAAATAGAACACTTTTTTTCTTTAGTCATAATAACTGGAGTTAACATCTGTATATTAATTTTCCATTCTTCTCCAATGTTTGTATGCAAAAAAAAGTCCAGAAATCTCTCTAGAATCTGCATGTAACAATTAATTGCAGATATGTGATTTGCCTGTTGAATAAGCTGTTAGAAGACCAAAAGCACCAACTAACCCCATCCACACATCCACACACCCTGTAACCCCTGCCTGACAAGTCTGGAGTTAAAATTGAGGAGAGTTATGGGCCGGGCACAGTGGCTTATGCCTGTAATCCCAGCACTTTGGGAGAACAAGGCAGGCAGATCACCTGAGGTCGGGAGTTCGAGACCAGCCTGACCAACATGGAGAAACCCCGTCTCTACTAAAAATACAAAATTAGTTGGGTGTGGTGGTGCATGCCTGTAATTCCAGCTACTCGGCAGGCTGAGGCAGGAGAATCTCTTGAACCTGGGAGGCGGAGGTTGTGGTGAGCCGAGATTGCGCCATTGCACTTCAGCCTGGGCAACAAGAGTGAAACTCCGTCTCAAAAAAAAAAAAGAAGAAAGAAATTGAGGAGAGTTACAGTGATGATTTGCCACCTCAGCAGTAAAACCTTCCTAAAGTTTATGGACTTTTAGTAGATTCAAAGAAGTTAGATGAATAGATAAAGAATATGTATACATAAGTACATGTATAGATACATAAATTTGCAAAAAAATTCATGATTAAAATGTACACAGAAATGGTGATTTCTCATTTTACAAATAAAAGATGCCTTGCAGATAAATTACAAACCAGAAAGATTTTCAATGTGGTGATGGGTGACTGGTAACCAATCTTTAGAATTATTTTTGAAAGTAATTTTAGCAGTTCTGTTCAAATGATGCTTTTTTAAAGACTGCTATTTTTCTGAGTGGAACATATGTCAGGAGAGCAGGATAAAAGCCTAATAAAAACATATCTGATTAGAAATGAGATTTTCCAGTAAGTTGCTTTCACTAGCTGAGGTACTTACCATTGTCCTTGAAAACCAAGGTTCCCCATGATCTGCGTGAGAAGTTAATGATACAGTTCCTCATGACAGAGAAGTCTGGATCCAGCGAGTGTTGTATAATTTTGTGGATTTTCAAATATTCTTTTTAGCAGCCTCATGCTTCTAAAAATGCCCCTGTTTCTAACAGTTTCACATATGTTCATGCTGTTTACTCTGTTTAATCTATATACACATATACATTTAGATTCTAACACTTTCACATATGTTCATGCTGTTTACTCTGTTTAATCTACATACACATATACACTTAGATGCTAACAGAACAGCTGTATGGGCAAACTTGTTCCCAAAAGCACAGTGAATTTCACATTGTTACTTTGTAATGAGTATTACTAGGGAGAAGGTCAGAAATACATCACCTGGAGCTGTGAACCATCAACCTGGCCCAGGCCATCTGCAGTTGTTCTTTGGAGCACCCCCTTATTGATGATGGAAAGAGCCCTGTCTATGTCTACCTTGATACTTGGTATTGCCTTGGTACAGCAGCCTGTGATGCCGTTACATCACATGAGGGCTGCTGGCCCCACTGTCCATACACTTACAACATGAAAAGCTATCTAGCCCAAAGGTTTATGCTACACATAGTTTACAAAGATTAACTCAGAGGGCAGAACCGGGAGGCTGGAGACTTGTAATCTACCTAGATCTTCCTGTAACTGCCCTGGAACCCTGGACAAGTCACTTCACCTTCCTTCACCTTGAGTTTCCTCACCTATAAAATGAGAGAATTAATAGGAGATTTTTCTCAAAAGTTCCATACAGCCCTACCAGTCTAAAACTATAATGAAAACTCAAACATAGAAAATAAGTCATTCTATGACCCAGCACTTTTACATATACGTGTACATATTCATATGCATAGAGAGAGAGAGAACTCACACAAATTCACAAGGAAACATGTACACGGTGGTTCATAGCTGCATTGTATGTAATAGCAAGAAATATTGGAAATAATATAAATTTTCATCATCCAGGAAATGGGTAAATAAACAGTGGTATAATAATAGATGGAAATAGCATACATCAGTGTGAAGAAATGGCCTAGAATTATATATAACAACATGGGTGACTCTTACAAGCATTGAATGGAAAAAGCAAGTTGCCAGAGAATGTATACACTATGATGACATTATTTGTATAAACTTTTAAAACATGTAGAGCAATATTATATATAATTTGCCTAGTAAAATTATAAGGATATATGTGATGATGCTTTATACAAAATTTAGAAAATGGTCATTGTATGGTGGGTGGGAAGAAGACGGAAGCAACAGTTGGGAGGTGCACAGGGCCTCAACAGGACTGACAGGGCTTTATTTCTAGGCAGGGAGGTAGATGGAAACTCTATGTGTGTCCATTGTGTAGTTTTTATACCTTTTAAATTTATTAAATATGCACAATAAATTTATTACATGATCTTGCCATATCATCACTTCAAAATCCTTTTTGTAGCCTTGTGAAAATGACTAACTCTATCTCCTGATCTTTCAAGAAGGATTTTTTTCAGGAACTTTAAAAGAATTTAAATGTGACCAGGCGTGATGGCTCATGCCTGTAATCCCAGCACTCTAGGAGGCCAAGGTGGGTGGATCGCCTAAGGTCAGGAGTTCGAGACCAGCCTGGCCAACATAGCGAAACCCCATCTCTACTAAAAATAAAAAAAAAATTAGCTGGGTATGGTGGTGGCCACCTGTAATCCCAACTACTTGGGAGGCTGAGGCAGGGGAATCGCTTGAACCCAGGAGGCAGAGGTTACGGTGAGCCAAGATCACACCATTACATTCCAGCCTGGGCAACAAGAGCAAAACTCCATTTCCAAAAAAAAAAAAAAAAAAATTTAAATGTACTTTGATTTAAACTTTAAAATATCTCTTTGGCTATGTAATATGTGACTAAATGCATTACCAGATGTATTATACATGGTTCCACCAGTGACTAGACTTTTCTTTTCTTTTTTTTTTGAAACAGAGTCTCACTCTGTTGCCCAGGCTGGAGTGCAGTGGCGTGATCACAGCTCACTGCAGCCTTGACTTCTCAGGCCCAATTCATCCTCCCACCTCAGCTTCCCTAGTAGCTGAGACTACAGGCGCGTGCCACCAAACATGGCTAATTTTCGTATTTTTTGTAGAGATGGAATCCCACCTTGTTTCTAAGGCTTATTAAACAGAGAATATAGATTGAACAGAGTAAAGAGGAAACTACTGGGATCAAGCAATCCTCCTCCTACCTTGGCCCTCCAAAGTGCTGGGATTACAGGCATGAGCTACTATGCCTGGCCTCTCATGTTTTTCTTGACAAAAGTATACAAGTTGATCAGTTCCTCATGATTCCTATTATCCAGAGAGATTCCTATTATCTCCTAAGAACATAATCAAACCTTGGGACGACAGAGTAAATAGAACCTATCATGAAGCAGCCATCCTTTTGTCTGTGAAGGAAGAATCAAATTAGTATGCTACGTTTTGATATATCTGATAAAAAGGCTCCTCTCACTGTCCCCGAGGAATAGTGGATGTTTCTTTTTGTCCTAGCGTTGCTTATGTGATGTGAAGTCTATGACTGATTTTGATTCTGTTAAGACTTTCACACCAGCAACTCTAGCTGTTAAAATTTCTATCATTGGGGAATTTATTCTCATGATGCTGTTTGATTGTCATATCACAGATTTGTATTTTTTAAAGAAAGGAGTTTGGGCCGGGCACGATGACTCACACCTGGAATCCCAGCACTTTGGGAAGCTGAGGCGGGCAGATGACCTGAGGTTGGAAGTTCGAGACCAGCCTGACCAACATGGAGAAACCCCATCTCTACTAAAAATACAAAATTAGCCAGGCCTGGTGGTGTATGCCTGTAATCCCAGCTACTCGGGAGGCTGAGGCAGGAGAATCGCTTGAACCTGGGAGGCAGATCGCACCTCAGAACCAGTGAGCCAAGATCGCGACACTGCACTCCAGCCTGGGCAACAAGAGCAAAACTCCATCTCAAAAAAAAAAGAAAGAAAGGAATTTGTTTTCTGCAATGAGTTAGGCACCCAGGGAACATGTTTTCACTCTGCATCAAAGATGTTATGTTCCCTATAGTGAACATACTATGGACAGATATAACAATAGTTAATGGAAGGGAGTCAGATATTGGATGGAAATGGTGTTCTTACTTCCTACAACTTGTTATGTTGCCCATTTGGTTCAAGTTAGAATCTACTCTGCAAGAATCTGACAGGGCTTTTCTTGAATAGATTTTGTGTTGTTTACTTACTTCAGTCTCTCCAAATGGCAACTGTGAAGCCCCTAGAAAAATTAGGATCTAGGTGAAACCAGTGTTTAAAGAGTTTGTTTGTTTAATGATTAGCTTTCTGAGATAATCATTCTCATTCATTCATCAATTCAACAAATATTTATTGAGCTTCTATTACATGTCAGGCATTGTTGTAGATATTGAGGGGCAGAAGTGAACAAAAGTGGGCCAAGCCTTTGTCCTCATGAAGCTTGCATTCTAGCAATTTCTTGGAATAACTCATAGAATTAAAATGGCCACCCAGGAGCATGTGATGACAAGGATGATGGCTGACAAGCTTTCAGGAAGTCTTTCACAATCCTCCAGGATCTTCCCAGCCAAGCGAAGTACCTTCCTCTGTGCTCCAAGGACACCCTGAATGTATCTTAGCTGCTTGGGACAGCTCTTATTTTAACCTATTGTGTTTGTATCCCAGCTCTGCCACTCACCATCTGTGAAACCTTGAGCCAGGTACTCACCCTTCTGAGCTTAATCACAGTAATGAGTCCTTACTGATAACGTAATTTTGCCAGGCAATCTGCTAAAGTGTTTTACATAAATCATTTCATTTGGTCCTCCCACCAACCCTACAACGTAGATCCCATTACTATAACTCTTTTACTAATAAGAAAACGGAAGCCCAGCAAGGTTAAGTAACCTACTCAAGATCAGTCATGTGAGTAGTGAGTGCCAGACCCCAGCAAGTCTGCCAGGAACACGGTAAAGACCCAGTGAATATCATCCTCATCAGGGCTGGAACTAGGGTGAAGCAAGTGAGGTGAGTGGTTCAAGTACGAGTTCAGATCTTGTCTTTATTTGGAATTTTGTTGTTGTGTTCATTATGGATTTTTTGCATTTTATTTTTATTTTGTTAAATATTGCATTAAAATATTTATCTTGATAAGTAAATTTTTTGGCACCCACTTCAATTTTGTGCCCCAAGCAAGTGCCTCTCTCAGCTCACTCTAGTCCCAGTATTATTATTCTCATTAATATTACATTTAAAGAGGGAATTATCTATTTATTTGTTGGTAGCCCTGGCTAAACTCAGAGACATTTGAAAGAAACCCCCAATTATCCTGTGACCATAAAGCCTAAAAAGACTTGGTACAGAGTAGATGCTCAATAAATACTTGTTAGACTTCATAATAATTTGAAAAAAAGATGAATTTCTATGTAGTGAGAGGAGAAAACTGGGCAAACTGTTAGATCTCCATTAGTCCAGTTAGTCCACTGTGTATTATTGTTGGCAGTAATAGTATTAATATTGTTTACAAATTAACCATAGTTTCAGGTATTGAGTATCTAACAGGGCCAAATGTGTAGTGCACCTTATCTCAATTTCTCACTACAAAGCTGGAAACTGAGGCTCAGCAATGTGAAGTCACTCACCCAAGATCACACAGCTAATAAGTGACAGTCAGCATTAAGCCCAGGTCAACGCAGGTCCAAACCTGGGCTCTTTCCACTCCACCACTTCCCTTTCTATTTCACTTCACAGTCAGTGATGGTAATGTTGTAGAAAAAACCGGGTTCTTGTCACACGACCAGGAAAGATTAGGCAAGCAGACACTTTGAAGAGTGAGAGGTTATGGAATTTATTGGGCAAAAAGGAAAAAGACTCTCAGCAAAGCAAAAGAAGTTCCTGTTAACAGGCCCCCATCTCACAGATTGAATCCCAGGTTCCCACGTGGGAACAGAAGGGGCCAGGCTCCTCCCTACTGCAAACAGCACAAACTTCCCGAGGCCTCACCCATCCTCCCAGTGCACAGGCCAGTTGGAGATTATCCAGGGAGCCCTTTTTACTTGGCTTTGTCAGTAATATGAAAAAGGCACGACCACTGGTCATGAAGAATGGAATGGGTCAAGTGAAGAAGATAAGAAAGTTATATGAAGAAAAGAAATGTATACACTTGCCCACCCAAAGCAGAAGGCGTTCCTGAACCCTTCTATGTAATTGGGCTATGCTATCTCGCCAGCTGCTGTAAGGTTGTCTTGGAGATTCTTCCATGCTCTATGTAGTATGGCCTAGTATGGCCTTGACCTGCATCATTTTGAAAGGATAGATCCAGGACCTGTCTTTGTGTCTCTAATACAGAAGTGAGCTATACATTTGTCTTCCTGACCTGTCTCCTTTCAAGTAATTTTAGTAGTTAGTCTGACCCATTGGCAAGAAATCCACACAGTTGGTCAGTTGGTGATGAGCACCCCAGACCAGACACAGTGGAGCCAGTTGTTCTCAACCTCTTGTCCTTTGTCCCCCAGTACAGCAGGTCAGCACTGTTTCTGAGATCCTGGTCTGATTTCTACCATAAATTATATGTCATGGTGGTATTTTCCAAAGTGTAGTTTTTGAAACATCAGTACTATGTGGAATTTTGTGGTGAAATAAGGTTAAACAGGCTTTTCTACCTCCATATTTCTCAGAGACTTCAACGGTTAATATGGATGGGGTCTCCAAGAGAGGTATATTAAGGGCAGCATTTCTCAAACCTACTTGGCCAGGAACATCTTCACATGGAGCACCTCTTAAGACTAGCATTTTGAGAGATGCACTTTGGGAAATGGTGTGTTAGGATCTTTTAAATATTCTCTCATTAGCAAGTGCCAAGAGGATGAAAACTTGGGAAGTGATTCTTAAATCAAAATGGTGATGTCCTCTTTTTTTCCTTTTCTCACTAAAAATGAAAATCATCTAACTAAAATATTCTTTTCTTGTCTTTTCCATATCTATACATCTCCAAATGAATTTCCATGGCTGTACATGTGAGTTGTAAACCAAAAAGTGTCTGTGACAGGTCTCAATCAATTTAGAAGTTTATTTTGCCAAGGTTAAGGACATGCCCATGACATAGACTCAGGAAGTCCTGAGAACATATGCCCAAGGTGGTTGGACTACAGCTTGGTTTTATATGTTTTAGGAAGACATAAGACATCAATCAGTACATGTATGATGTATGTTGGTTCACTCAGGAAAGGCGGAACAACTTGAAGGAGGGAGTGGCTTCTGGGTCATAGGTGGATTCAAAGATTTCCTGATGGGCAGTTAGTTGAAAGGGTTTGTCTAAAGACCTGGTATCAATAGAAGGGAGTGTCTGGGTTAAGATAAGGGGCTGTGGAGACAAATGTTTTTGTTATGCAGATGAAGCCTCCAGGTAGCAGCCTTCAAAGAGAATAAATTGTAAATGTTTCTTATCAGACTTTAAAAGTGCTCTTACTTAATTCTCTTCTGGATTAGGAAAAAGACCTGGAAAGGGAAGGGGATTCTCTACAGAATGTAGATTTTTCTCCACAAGAGACAGCTTTGTAAGGCCATTTCAAAATATGTCAAATAAATCTATTCTGGGATAAAATACTTTGATTTCTTTTAGGGCCTGTTATCTGTCATGTTGGTATCTCATTGCTACAAAGAGTCTGCTTTGTCAGTCTTAAGGTCTCTGTTTTAATGTTAATGCTGGTCAGCTGTATCTGAATTGCAAAAGGGAGGAAGGAATAATGAGGCATGTCCAACTCCCACTTCCCATCATGGCCTGAACTAGAGTTTCAGGTTAATTTAGGAATGCCCTTGGCCAAGAGGAGAAGTCCATTTATTTGGTTGGGGGCTTAGAATTTTATTTTCGGTTTACAGGGTCAAGCACTTAAAATGTTGAGACACTATGCTACATGCTTTCCACATGTCATTCATTTAATCCTCACAGTAACTCTGTGAGTTAGCAACTAAAATCCCTGTGTTAGAGATTAGGAAATTGAGACTTAGAGGGTTTAATTAACTTTCCAAAGTTGTACAGCAAGTGAGTTGCTAAGCGAGTGTTTAAACATGGTTACAGACTTCATAGTCTATGCATTTAAGCACTGAAATGGTGAAATAGTTATTTTCTAACCTGGAAAAAAATATATTTATCTTGAATTTACTACCAGGGAGTTTATCTTATCTTGGATCATCATACAGCTCAATTCTTTGTTGGATGATAAAAGAACATTCTAGAGTTGTTCCCACTTTTTATTTGTCCTTGCCTCCCTTCTCTGACTTTCAGTAAGTGTCCCAAGGGCTTCAGAGCACATAATCCTAAATGCCGCACCACATTGTTTTCTGTTTTATGGCTCTATAATCTCCTCTGTTGTAAATACATTCAGAAATGATTGTGGCTTTTCCTTGAAGCCTCAACATTTTTTAGAAAGTGATTTATTTTGATAGTGCTTTAGCCTCATGATTTCAAATATTAAGTTACTCGGTTCAGGTGGTCTTATGTTTTTCCCATAAATGTATTTATGTCACCCCACAGACTGGGAAATCTCATTCCAGTTTTTTTTTCTTTCTTTCTTCATTTGATTTTCCTGCAGGAGGAGAACTGAATTCTTTGAACTTGTCAGCAAAGGAGAATACGATTGGAACATCAAAAACCATCGTGATGTATTTCGGTAAGAAAAAGCTCTTATTTATGTGTTTCTTCATTATTTGGACATTTAGCCATGCTTTTCTGACAGTGCTAAGAGCATAGAAGTGACTTTTAAAGTAACAAATCTTAGCTTACATTCAAAACATTCAGAGATCAGTTGGATAACTAGAGAAATTACTGAGAATGTCTTTTCATCTTATAATGTATTATATTTTTGTCTCTTCTCCAAAAACTCTGCCATCAAATTTAGAAAATGAAGTTCAAATTAGTTCAGTTTTGGCAAGCCACGATTTCTTCTGTTTTCTGGGGAAGCTGGGGTGCAAGTTGGGTGGAGAAGGGATTTTTGTACCCTAGAAATCAAAGTTACATAGCACAAAGGAAGTGGGGAGTAACTTTTGCTTTTCTTTAGCGACAATAGACCAATCAGAACAATATTGGAGGTGGAGATAAGAAGTCTGTTCTAGCCTTTGCCTGGGACATCTTCCAAGTTGTTTAGAAAGGACAGTAGCAACACACTGTGTGTATGGGGCAGATTTTAACCTCTCTTGCAGCCACTCCAGAGATTGGGCACCATTCCTCTTTCTCTCATACCCCATTCTTCCACTCTCTCCACCTCACCCACCCCAGACCTCCTACTGTCTTATTCCTGTTCTAACATTGCTAAGTTTTGCTGAGAGAGCTCATGAGGCCAGGGTTAGGGCACACTGGGTCTGCTCCACAACCAGGCAACTAATGGATTACCCCAAGCGGAAACCTTGACATAGTCCTGCCATATCTGCTATATAAAATCTCTGGCACCATCTTCTGAACACAGGCCACTGCCTGCCCCACCCTCTGTAGCTGTCCTCATATCACCTTCCTGCAGCCCTCTCCCCAGAGGGCTCTAGTTTTTTCCTCTATACTTTAATATTCCTCTGTATTATCTTTACAGACCTTTTTCTTCATTTTTCATCTTCAAGACCAGCCCCTCCACTGGTGCCCTAATTCTATTCCCTCCACCTCCCCACCCCCCACCCGCCACCGCAACCTGGCTCTATCAATCATGCTCCTTTGGCTTCCATTTTCAAAATCTATTTTATTCATCATGACCTTTCTAAATCTAAAAACACACTTCTGCCTCCCCAGTCAAAAAGTCATCCCTACAGGCTGCCTTTTCTCCAGGTCCCATCATAGTTTTCTCCTTCCCTTCACTCCCACACTTCACTCCACACTTCCTAATTTCTTGCAAGGCAATTTCTTTCTTTTTGTATAATTTTTAATTCCATGAGTAATTATATGAGTATATATTTTCTGTAACAAATCAAAACATTACTAATAAGCCCTCAGATCTCCTTTGAGCTCAACCCCCAGTTCCCATACTGGTTGCACAGCTGTAGTTTGTTAATTGTATATTGTGTTTTTCCAGACCATTTCCAAAGCACTTACATACATATGTACCCTTAGGAAAAATACTGTTTAGTGTGTATTTTGATTGTCTATGTGAACCTGGTTTTCCATTCAACTACATGGTTTGGAATTCTTTACGTGTTTTTACCTCATCGTCTTTTATCATTGCACAGTATTCCAAAATACAGATACAACACAGAATATTTACCCATTCCTTACTGAGGAATTAAGTCTGTACTATGTGATTTCTGCTTCTGTTGAACCACAGTCACCTTCCAAGTATTAAATGCTGCAATCTTTGTTCTCTTCAGCTTCCTGATCTCTTTATAGCCCCTAACTGAGTTGGCCTCTCTTTTCTTAAAACCCTCTCCAGTCTTGGATTCTGCAAAGCTATATATGCTTCTGGATTCTCTTTCTTTCTGACTCTTTCCTTCTTAGTCTTTTTCTAGCCCTAAACAGAACTGTCCCCCAGGGATGTATTTTTTATTCTCTTTTTCCTCAGCATCCTTCTAGTGTCACTACTATCTCTTCTCAAATGACTGCCAGCCCTTTTCCTGGGCTTAGCCTCTCTTCTGAGCTCTTTTCCTGAAATGCCAGTTCTCATTCAGTTTCTCTACTTAGATATTTTCCTACAGAGATTTTCAAACTTTTTTGACAAGGAACCCCATGTGGAAGAAATATCTTATTTGGAAGCATGGTACATAAAATGGAGGTGCTCCAGGTTCTCCCCTCTCCCCTCATCTGCCCTCCCTCCCCCATTTCATGGTTACGCTCTGACCACCTTGCACCAAGGGTGGTGCTCTAAGGGAGCACCATCTGTAGAGAATTTTAAAATAGTAATAAAACCAACTAAAAGTCAGTCTGCTTTTTATTATCACCATGTGCCAGCAATTCTAAATAGTCAATGGTGAGATATACCGCCTAAGAAATGTCTTTTGTTGGTTTAAATTCGAAACAATTGCTGAGGTTACTGT
Source organism: Macaca nemestrina (assembly GCF_043159975.1). Classification (NCBI taxonomy): domain Eukaryota; kingdom Metazoa; phylum Chordata; class Mammalia; order Primates; family Cercopithecidae; genus Macaca; species Macaca nemestrina. Next base: position 75,580,905 of record NC_092135.1, on the reverse strand, counting down.
TAAGATAAAAAATAATTGATATGAAAGCTTCAGATCAGCACATTTATTATTTATCCTTTATTTGCACACGTAACATAAGTTAATTCTAAGAATGCCCAGGCGTACAGCTGGCTCCTGACGTAGGTGGATGCAGCTACACACTTTCAATAGTAAGTTCCTAACTGTTCAGAACCTCTCAAACTCTCTGGCTGTCGTTTGTGTTTCCAACCTTGCAGAACTATATTCCTGCTTTTAAAGACTATATTCAGAATAAACAATGATAGCACAGTGATGGTAAATATGAAGACACATAACTTGAGATACTTTCATTCTGTCATTTTATGTGATCATTCATGGTTTTTATTCATGTTTAAAATTTAAAACAGTGAAAGAAAGTGCAAACTGCAAAGTGTCGTATTTTTGTTTGGCAAGTACAAATTTCAGTCTGTACACAAAATCTTTTTACTCAATTTGAATACATCTTTAACATTAAAATTTGTTGATTTTAAATTGTTTTACAACTACAGAACAAGAAGATAATGATTGTCACAAGATGATTATTGAAATAATTTTGGCATATAGAGGAGAGGTATGTTAACTCACTGTAAATTGAACTAGAATTATAGGGACCTCAGTCTAAAACAGTTGGTAGAAACTCTCTCCCTGGTCTCTTACTCTCAAAAAGATCCTTCACTTCTTGAAGAGCCTTAATCTAAAAAATAAGATAGAACTGCTCATTTGTTCTCTTCAGTTCTTCCTTTGCAATCTTCCATCCCTGTATCTCCTGCAGTCTTCCTTTCCATTCTCCCTTCCTTGTTTTAGGCTTTTGTCAATTTATGTCTCCAATGAGTCTCCCTCCTTCCACCCTCTCCTTCTTCAAACCATCCTCACATCCACCACCTAAAGTTTCCTCCCTAAAGGTCTGTCCAGGTCCCTTGTGAGTCCCCAGCCTTAGCTGACTCTCCAGTGCCAGACGGACAAAGGTTGCAGCCACTCCACCCGTCCTACCTCTCAGCCTCTCCTGTATTCCTTCTCTGTGTGGACTTCCTGCTCCCCTGTATTCATTGAAGTAGAGATTCTTCTGTCAGACAAAGGATTCCAATCCTAGCTTTGACACTTCCTAACTGTACAACTTTGGGCAAGTTACCTAACCTTTCTGAGCCTTATTTTTTTTTTATCTGTAAATAAGAGATAATAGTATTGCTACCACATATAGAGACTGAGTCAATCACCTTGTGGAGGCTTCCCAATAAGTGGTAGCTATTAGAATTATCATCTGAGCACCTAGCAGATACTCAATAAACTTGTTGATCAACTGATATGCATTTGAGGAGTAAGTTTCAAATTATCAATTGGACAGAACCTAAGTAATTATCCACATTGTGATACAAATAGGCAACCTCACAGAGATTGCTGTGCAGGGGAGAGGCTGAGAAATCCCATGCTTTAGCCAGTCTTGTCCCCCTCCAGTTCTGACAGCATCCATGTGTAGCAAGAGGGCATCTGGTAGCTTTGTGATAGGCACAGAATCCTGAATCCTTTACTCACCTTGGGAAGGTAAAGTGACTTCATCTCTGCGTGCTTCTGTTACTTATCTGCAAAATAAGGATAATAGCAACTACCTCTGGGGTGGTGACGACAAGTAGTTTAGTTCGCAGTTGGTTAGTAAAGCACTTAGTACAGAGGCAGACACACAGTAAGCAGTGTAGAAATGCCCAATACAGAAGGTCAAAAATGAATAGGCTGATGTGTCTCCCTTTGCGTAGTGTTTAACACAGGGATGTTTGGAATTAGAGGTTTCATCAGTGCTGCTTGGGTCGAGAGGGCTGCTGATGCCGGTGCCGCCTGGTTGTGACTTGAATGACCTATTGTTATGTGTGACCCTGCCTTGTTCCCTGGAGGGGTTTCCTGTGGGGGGATCCCCCTGCCATCTAAGCATGCTCTGCCATCTGGGCAGCAGACATGTTTCCAAGGCATTAGATCTGGCAGGGTATGAAATGTTAACACCCGACATCAGGACAGCCCTCTGACCTTTGGCTGCATACCCCTTTCTTCCAAACGCAGTTAGCCAAGATGTGGTTCCCCAGCTCAAATCCTATGTTACTTTTCATCACATTCTGCTGGTTTTCAGCACAAAGAAAGCAGATTTGGGACAGAGTGTGCCTTATTTTTCCTCCTCCCACCACATTAAATTATATATAAGCACCAGAGCTATCTACAATTTGAATTGTTCCCCGTGTTTCCATGGTTCAGTGTGAATTATAGTTAACCCTGCCCCTCAGAACTCTGATTCAGACCATTCCTGTGCTTTCTTATGTGCCCAAATTAATGAAAGCTGGAGCTGAGTATGTTTCTTCTTCATAATGCTTGTAAACCATGGTTGGAGCCAGGTAGTAAACTGGAGTGAAACGATATGGCTCCTGCCCATAAATCTTAGCTCTAAAGAGCAGATGAAAATGAAGGAGCCCCTTATGTGGCATGTGCCTTGCCTCTTTGGTGTGGGTTTTCTTTCGTTCCCATCAATTAATGATAAGTTGGTAAGTACTTTCATCAGCCATGTATATAGTGTTATATACTGATTCTCTTGCTTATAGTTTAAAAAAAAGAACAACATTGTCCATTATAAATTATTTTAAGCAGAGCTTGCTTAGCTCAGGTGTAGAGAAAGTAGTGCTTTGCTTTCCTTGATTTGCTGCAGACAAAACAAAAGGGCCACCGGAGGATGTGTGAGAGCTTTGTCTTCCTAAGCAGCGTGGCCACATGATGGAGATGCTGAGCACAGGGACTATAAACAGTGCTGCCCCTTGTTGAAGAAAGGAAGATGTGAGCTGGCCTCGTTTCCATTTTATTTTATTTATTTATGTATCTAGGACGGGTTTGTTTAGGAATGCAACAAAAGATTATTCAGGCTGTTTTGTTTGGTTCTGTTTTTCAGATCAATGTTAATGACAGCCTGTGACCTTGGAGCCGTGACCAAACCGTGGGAGATCTCGAGACAGGCAAGTGGTGATTAATGGCAGGGCTCAGCAGAGGAGGGACTGGGGGGGCGGTAAGGGGGACACAATATTCCCAGAGCCCAGACTACCAGGCACTGAAACCCTAGTCAATTTGCATCAGTATTAACATGGTGTAAAAAATAGCAGGAGGCTTAGGCACGACATAGTTTACCGCACAGCCTTTTTTTTTTTTTATCGTGCTTTCACTAAGCAATAATATTTCCAACTCTGTAAGATATTTTTAATGTGCTAAATCTGAATAATACATTGACCATTAAGGCAAGAGCTTCAAAGATAGGATTTTTGGCAAGATAATCATGTCTTAGCACAAGGTCTTGTTTTTTTATATCTGAAAATAAAAGGAGGCAAAAAGGAAATGATATTTTTCTTTTTAAATATTATTTAGATATCAGAAAGCTCTGTGGTCAAAATATGCAGTATCCAATTTAATTTGCAGAAAAACAAACCATGCTTTTACCACCTATCTGATTTCTCTGCCACAAAGCATTAGTTCTATAAGAACAGTTTTCAATTTAAGTAACTACCCAACTTAAGATCGTGGATTGCTGATAGTATTTAGAGGTTAATCATTATGTACGTTTTATTATGCACCTACTGTGTGAGGTCGAAAACAGTAACTTGGCATCTAAAGACTTCACATTTTAGGGAAAATAAGATACATTTCCATATCAATAAATAACTAATATTTATTGATTGTTTTATGTATATTATCTCATTTAATCCTTAAAATTGTACTCAGCTGAATAATGGCCACCCAAAGGTATCAGGTCCTAATCCCTGGAACCTGTAAATATTACCTTCAAAAGAAAGAGTATCCTTGCAAATATGATTAAGAATCTCAACTGCAGACTGATCTTGGATTATCCAGGTGTGCCCTAAATCCAATAACAAGTGTCCTTATAAGAGGGAGCAGGGGAAAATTACACATTCAGAAGAGAAGGCAATGCGAAAACAAGGCAGAGATTGCAGTGATGCAGCCATGAGCAAAGGAAAACTGGAAGAGGCAAGGAACGGATTCTCTCCAAGAGCCTCCAGAGGGAGCACATCCCTGCTGACACCTCGATTTCTGCCCGGTGAACTGATGTAGAACTCCCGGCCTCCAGAACTATGAGTGAATACACTCCTGTCGTTTTGGCCACTAACTTTGTGGTAATTTACAGCAGCCTTAGGAAACTAATATAGTTATTATCCCCATTTCACAAATGGGAAAAATGAGACTTAGGATAAGCAGCCTGAGTTTATACAGCTTGTAGGTGGTGGAGCTAGGTATAGATTCTAGCAGGTTAGGCTCCAAAGCTTTCATTCTTAGCAGTGTTTTATGGTTTCCTTCACATATGCATCAGTCAGCATTTTTAAATGATGCAAGTGTATCCACAGAATAGGCTATGTTACCATTTTACCAAAAATCTCAGTGGCTTTAAACAACAAATTGCTCACGAACATGGGCACCTCAGGTTGGCAGGTGCCACTTTGTCCTTATTCTGTATTGGGGCTGAAGGAACAGCCACTACCTAGATTACTCTGACAGAGGCCCTGGAAGGTCTTGCACTGGCAATTAAATTCTCCCCGCAACAATTCATGAGCCAGAACTTGTCACATGACCCCACCCAACCAGGAAGTACCATCCTTCTATTTGCTCAGAAAGGAGAAAGCCAGAAATAGTGAGCGTGTGACTACCAGAGTTTGCCCTTCTCATCACCAAAAATGTGATTCATTCTCCCTCCAGCAGACAAAATATACCCATCCTTCCTCCAAGAAAGATAACCCAAATGTCCCATCAGTCATGGCATCAAACTCTTAAGTCCAGGATCTCTGGGCGATACATGCTAGTCTCTACAACAGATCTGGATACAGGTTAAAGACCTACACACACCCAAAATACAGCATCCAACATACACCGAAAAGACAAAATATCCATTATAACACTCCCGTTCAGAAAGGGAAGAGATGAGTGATATTCATAGCAATGTGGAGTGGTGAGTGGTCCATGGCAACTCTAGAATTCCGCTGGGTACTCACTGTGAGGGTGCCCTACCATGCAGGGGACCCTGATTCTCTGAGAGATGCTCTCCAGTTCCTTTTTCCCTCGACCTTTCAATCCTCCCTGGGAAATTATTCCTTTCCCATCACCCTTCTTAGCTTTATCTGGAGGTCAAACTGCCTTCTTCTCACCTAAAGAAGGTTGAAGTTCCAATACCTGTTTTGTGTAATCATGGGCTTAGGGTTTCTTTAGCACTAAAACTCTCTTGTACGTTTAGTCAGCTTTTTAAGTCTTTGATTCTAGTCCTTTCCATTTGCCCATAACCACATCCACATTCCATACAAACATCCCAGATTTTCTGTATTTATTTGCTTCTTTACATTTAGGAATAAAGAAATATGGCAAATATATTTATTCATTTCTGACTTAATTCCTAGTGCCTTGGGCCTAACAGCCTTCAGTGAGAGAACCGTATAGGTAAATCATTTCGTTGTGCCATTTTTGTCCAGTTAAAAGGATATGCTGCAAACTATAAATTCCTTCAGAATCTAACCCTAGGTGTGTTGGCAGTACCTTTGATTTGATTCTTGTTACAAAGCTGAGTCTTAATCAAACTTCGTCAAAGTGTATCACAATTTTCATTTTCACAGTTTGGAATTGAGAAGTAATTTTGTCTTCCATCCCTACAAGTCCCTGAATTTGTGACTGTTTCTATTCCCTTTCATTCCTGGTTATAAGCCTGTTCCTCCTTTTCTAAACTCACTTCCTGTGATTCCTAGCAAAACAGTCAATGGCAATCATCACATTTTATGAACATTTTGTTTTCTAATCTCATCTCCCAAGACTGTAAGTTTATTCAGTACATTGTTAGCTTTTAGTTATAATTGTACAAATTATTTTGCCATGGATTCTCATCCTTATAGCCTCCTCATTATCTTAATACCTGGCCCCCAAGCTGATGACACATGTTTTAGGGTCTTTTTCTCTCTTTCTCTTCTTTTCTCTTTTAATAGCAACACCTCACTTCCGTACCAATTTTTGTATTAGTCAAGGATAGGCTAGGCCTTGGTTCAGTAACAAATACATTCTGAAATTTCAGTCGTTCAACACAAATAAAGGCTTATTTCTTGCTCACACTGTCCAATGTAGATCAGGCAGTTTTCCTATAGAGTATTCCATCAATTGTGCTTTGGTTTAAATTTCAGTGTGACATATTTGAAGTTACAAAAAGTCACAGAAAGCAGGATAATTGTGAAGAATTTGCGTGGTTGACTAGCTTCTTTCCGCATCTCTGCCCACTGTTCATCTTGCCCCCTCCCCTTTCCCATACGGGAAGGTCTCCCTTCTGGGAGAGTTGGTGAGTAGACTGCAGGGAAGAGGTAGGAGGCTCTTCCAGGTATTGGGGAAAAGTGTAGTACTCGGGGAGGCTCCTGTAATAGGGATGGAAGGAGGTGGAGAGTGTGAGGAAGTTAGGAGGACTGAGAGAAAACTAGAGAAGACCAGAAAGGGAATGGGGTGAGGTATGATGTGCCAGCACCTTCAGAAACCCCAGTAAAAAGCATGTCAAGAACTCAAGGAGCAGTAGCCCCAGGGGACAGGAAAGTGACAGGGCAGAGTACTTGCAAGGAAAAAAATTTCTGCCTTGATATTTTAGGCCAACCTGGGAGGCCCAATAGCTGCTTGTAGGTGGTCTTCTCAGTCACTAGTGTAAATATTATTTTATTTTCTGGATGTGAGCTTCTGTTGAAAAGTGCAGAAACGTAAGAGTTCAGGGAAATAAAACACAAAACCATGTATTTCCTAATGTTTCTATCAGAAAGCTTGTCGCAGTTCTAAGCTAGCAATCTCATTCTTGTTTGTCTCCAAATTGATGGGTTAATTTTTTTTTTTTTAATGCTCACTTCAAAATTTTAGGAAACATTTGGAGAAAACAATAGGCCTTTCTTTAAAAAATATTTCTCTAACTTCCTGGATGTTGATTTTTAAAAATTCCCTTTCAAAATGTTTTCTGCTGGGGTCTATTCTACTTTCCCTTCCTGCAAACAAGATTAAGCATGTGGGTTTCCCCAGTGATTCCCCCAAGGCCTGATTAGCATCTCAATTTCCTTCTTTAATAAAAAATTCAATCAGGAACCACTTAATGTTCCTGATTGGGTTTTTAAGTACAAACAAAGCAGTTGTGCAAGTTAAGCTGTGAAAGGAGCATAGGGGAGATACCAACAACTACTTGAGAAAGAGCAAGGACAGAATTTTGTTTTAATTTCTTTTCTTTTCAGGGGCTACAGACCCATGCAGGACTCCCACCTTGAGGTGCCTGATGTGCACATTTACATTCTTTAATGCAAAAGACCTAGCTTAGAGCAATCTGAGGGAGAGTTCTGGGAACTGAATAAATGAGGTCATACCCTTAGGGGACCATTTCCTCTTCAAAGGAAGGCCAGAGAAAGAAGAGAGAAGCCTGGTGTGCTGAAATGCAGGGTAGCAGGAGAGACTGGAGAGGAGACAAGTGAATTGAGTCCTAGAAAACAGGCACATATACAAGAGATTGGGGTGAAGGGATTTTTCAGTCAGTTCCAACTAGTTTTTTTGTGGTTAAATTCTTGAAAAGGGCCCATGTTTCTTAATAGAAATATTAGAAATCTGAAGTTACTGGATATTTGATTTCTTTATATATGACTGCACACATGCTACTCTCAGATATGTGTGTGCGTGTGTGTGTGTGTGAGTTTAGTGTTGTGTTTCAGTTTTTTCCATAATCTGTGACTGACCAAATCTTTTGAGAGATCAACGGAGTTATCTTGATACTATGCACTTCACCAAAATCAAACTGTCTCATCTTTGCCAGATTTAAGAACCTTATCTTCATAAGAACCTGGAATAGAGAAAAATTTGTTTGGTATCCATGTCCTCTTGCCATGAAGTTGTCTGGGATTTATTCTACTCTTCCAATATTTTTTAAATCCAGCTAGTTCATCTCAGAAATTTCCTGGATGCACACCATAGTAGCGTTGAAAATAGCCATTCAACATTTAATCTGTTATATCAATTTGCTTCTCACAAGTTATCCTGAGAAGTGAAGGTGTAGAAAAGAAAAAAAAAAAAAAGAAATCTGTTTAGCTTGGCAATAATCAGTAGCTGCTGACCATCCAAGCTAATGGATTAAAAGCAGAAAAATATAAGTCTCTGTTTAAGGTTTAAGGTAGAACAAACGTCCCATTGTCCTTGTACCAACTAGCGCCTACCATAAATTAACACTTTTAGTGCGTAGATCCAGACAGCCTGAAGACCAAGTCACGCTCTTCAAACTATACCGTGACCTACTGTAAAAGTCTGCTATTAACAGTGAATCTAGCATTAGTCCTGCCTCTTGATTGATTGCAACAGTGGGAAGCAGAGGATGTGCCCTGGGGTTATCCCTCCCAGAGTGCGTACAGATATTGGTAGGGAGGGAGTTGAGGAGTTTTCGTGTGGCAAGATGAAGCTGGGCTAATATAAAAGTATGCAACAAAATAAAGATTCTACATAGAAACAATCAAAAGTTGGCTAAACTATCATTACATAATATAATAATAATTACACATTATTATTAAATGAATATTTGCTTCACTTTTCTGTATAAGAACTTTTCCTGCTTTGAAGCTGGCAACCTGTTGCCTCAACCCAAATATGGAAGCTGTATAGTGGGAGATTGCCTGTTGACATGCATCTAAAATTACATTGCACAAGTTCTCCTGATTAAATGAATGAAACTGATTTCCAACATGAAAGGTTAATATACTTATTTCCTCATAAGCTTTTTAAATGATTGTCTGTGTTGATGAGGATCACCAAATACATAAGCAAGAAAGAACTTCCGAGTCTCGTGATAAACTACACATAACCATGAATTGAAATATTTGTATGTTTCAGGTGGCAGAACTTGTAACCAGTGAGTTCTTTGAACAAGGAGATCGGGAGAGATTAGAGCTCAAACTCACTCCTTCGGTGAGTTCATCCTTTAATTATCACATATTTACCCTTTTGAATGACATTTTCAAAAACAACTACAAATTACAAGTTGGAAATGGGAAAGACTGAAAATGGGTTTAAGGAAGCACTCCTGAAAGTTTAAAACATTAATTAAACTTAAATGCTAAACACTCTTATTCCCAAGTCTCTGATTAAGAGTGGTGAGCTACTTACTTAACAAGCATTTCTTGCGCACCCACAGTGGGACAAGTAGGCACGAGGGAGGATGAGCAAAGTGGAATTTGAATAATTCAAAGCCCAGTGCTGGCATTTCATGTATGCCTACTTTAGAATAGAAACACTGTGCAGCAAAAATTAAAGGCAGGCTGTCTAGCTTTGAGAAGCTAGATTTTATTTTCCAATTTCCAACTTTCAAAATCCCAAAAACAAATCATTTCAAATCTCTGTTTCTTTTCTTTGTCTGCAAAAGGAAAAAGTTTCACCTGTGGAACTAGGTTCTGGTGATTGGAACGCTATTTATATTGGACTCACCTGCTCAGTTATTACTTAAGAATGTTTACTGTAGGCTCAAGGTGATGCTGTTTTTAAGCATAAAGATACAGAAGACATAACTGCCTCAGTCACCACCTCAAGAGGGGCAGCCTCTTTATTACTAACCAATGATTAGCTAAAAACATAAAACCCAATGACTCTGAGAGTGGTGCAAAGCATTTTAAAGCCTGGCATAGCACAGTAGATTCAATGATACTCAAGGAATGTATCAATTGTCAAGAATGTCTGTTTATGAGAACCCAAATTAACTGAACTTGAACACTTGGAGGTATTTATAAGGTCTTCAAGTTTTAAGACATCATTCTTTGCTGACATTTAAAAACAAGGAAAAGCAAGAGAACTAGCTCCTAGTTTGAATAGTTTCACCTGCTTGAAGTAAGAATGCAGTCTTGCTAATTTTGACTATTCTTAATCAGTTGCTTATGTACAAAAGGTCAGGAGCTACATAGGTTGAAACACACACCAATTATTTTGGTTTTCAAAGCAACATTGACTTAGTTTGTCAAAACATCCCTTTTTTGGTGGTGTCACCAAATTTGGTTATAAAAATAAAAATATTAGCTTGGGATACATACAGTTAATGTATAAAACCTACTATGACCCAAATTCTCTCATCTCTACTTTCAAATAAAAGCTTTTCCCCCTTTAAAAACTGTTTCAGAGGCATACTCTGAAGAGTTTACAATGCAGCAATACCACAGGTCTTTTAATTAAATGAAAAAATATGAGTAAATTGCCAGCACTGGTGAGCTGGCGGGTGCAGTAGTACAGCACTAAGGAGCCTTTATCTGTAGGCTCAGGTAAGGCATTTTCTGCAGACATAAATGAAATTAATTTTGTGGTAGAAACATAGCTCTAAATGCTTCTGTCTTCTCACAAAGACTACGGAGCACCACTGATGACCGTGTCATCAGGGGAGGCCTGGCTGATGTGGCAGGGTTAGCCCTCAGTTCTTTTCCAGAAATATCTGTAAATGCATGCACCCAGAGCTGACACCTGCTGTGCCCATTATCCCTTGATATTTAGGAAGAAAACTGTCCTGGAGCCCTCTCAGGTATCATGGTCCCAGGCGTCATGGGAGTCACTTCATGAAGACAAAGGCTAATGTGGCCCACAGCCAGAGGGTCAGGATTGGAAGTAGTGAGTCAGTCAGGAAAGCCTGCCTGAGTGCCTCCAGGTGTCGGGCATGAAGCAAGGCACTGTGTATCCAGCAATGAGGAAGACACCATCTTCCCTGCCCTCAAGGATCTTGTCAACTGGTGGGAAATATAAACATGAAATAATTACTAATACTAATTTTATGAGATGCAAAATGCTGTGAACCACAGGACTGTGTGGGGCCTCACACTCGTTTTTTTGTTTTGTTTTGTTTTGTTTTGTTTTTTTCTCATCAAGCGTTGATTAAGAAGTGACTAGTACAAAAATAAACCCCTTAAAATTATGGTCAACTGATCTTGAACATGGGTGCCAAGATAACGTCTTTTCAACAATGGTTCAAGGACAACTGCATATCCACAGGCAAAAGAATGAAGTTGGTTCCCTACCTCTCAGCATACCCTGAAATAAACTCAAAATGGATCATACATCTAAATGTAAGGGCTAAAACTATAAAACTCTTAGAAGAAAATATAGGTACAAATCTTCCAGATTGGGGTTAACCATGGTGTCTTAAATATGAAACCAAAAGCACAGGAGACAAAAGACAAAATGACCCAGAGATGTTGGTCCAGAGATGTTGATTTGAACTTCATTAAAATTAAATTGAACAGCCAGGCGCAGTGGGCTCACGCCTTTAATGCCAGCGCTTTGGGATGCTGAGGTGGGCTGATCACTTGGGGTCAGAAGTTCAAGGCCAGCCTGGCCAACATGGTGAAACTTTGACTCTACTAAAAATACAAAATTTAGCCCGGTGTGGTGGTGAGCACCTGTAATCCCAGCTACTCAGGAAGCTGAGGCAGGAGAACCATTTGAACCTAGGAGGCAGAGGGTGCAGTGAGCCCAGATTACACCACTGTACTCCAGCCTGGGTGACAGAGTGAGACTCTGTCTCAAAAAAAAAAAAAAAAAATCAAATTGAACTTTATCAAAATTAAAAACTTTCATGGACGAAAGGACACTATCAAGAAAGTAAATTTTCCCATATTATGGGAAAATATTTGCAAATCATACAAAGACAACGCAATTTAAAAGATAGGCAAAGGATCTGAACAGACATATCTCCAAAGAAAATATGTAAATGGCCACAAAGCACATGAAAAATGCTCAAAATCATTAGTCATCAGGGAAATGCAAACTGAAACCACAATGAGATACCACTTTTGCTAAGATGGCTATAGCAAAAACGACAGACAATAACAAGCGTTGGGTGAGGCCGTGGAAAAATTGGAACCCCATACATTGTTAGCAGGAATGCGAAATGATGCAGCTGCTTTGAAAAACAGTTTGTCAATTCCTCAAAAAGTTAAACAGAGTTACCATATGCCTTAGAAATTCTACCTCTAGGTATATCCCCAAGAGAAATGAAAACATACATCCACATAAAAAGTTGTATGTGAATGTTCACAGGTATTATTCATAATATCCTGGAAGCAACTCAAATGTCAATCAACTGATGAACAAATAAATAAAACATCTATACGATGAAATATTATTCGGCAATAAAAATGAATGAAATGCTGATGCATGCTACATGGGTAAACCTTGAAAACAGTGCAAGAGGCCAAGTCACAAAAGACCACATATCATAAGATTCCATTCATATGAAATGTGCAGGATAAGCAAATCCATCAATAGAGAAAATAGATTAGTGGTTGCCTAAGGCTGGGAGTTTGGGAAAAAACGAGAGTGACTGCTAATGGTATGGGGTTTCTTCGAGGATGATAATAATGTTCTATAATTGTAGTGATAGTTGCTTAACTTTGTAAATATACTAAAAACCACTGCATTTTTTTAAAAAAGTAACTTTATAATAACCACTATAAATTGAATAATTAAATAAATATGAAAATTTTATATAGCAAAGAGAACTATAGAGAAAATAAAACCTAATTTTTTTTTTTTTGAGATGGAGTCTTGCTCTGTTGCCCAGGCTGGAGTGCAGTGGCACAATTTCGGCTCACTGCAACCTCTGCCTCCTGGGTTCAAGTTATTCTCCTGCCTTAGCCTTCCAGGTAACTGAGATCATAGGCGCCCATCACCACGCCCAGCTAATTTTTTGCATTTTTAGTAGAAACAGGGTTTCGCCATGTTGGCTAGGTTGGTCTCAAACTCCTGATCTCAAGTGATCCTCCTGCCTTGGCTTCAAAAACTGCTGGAATTACAGGCATGAACCACCACACCCAGCCCAGAATAATATTTTTTAAAGAAATATTTTGTTTATTTATTTATTTATTTTTATTTTATTTTATTTTATTTGAGACAGAGTCTCACTCTGTCACCCAGGCTGAAATGCAATGACACAATCATAGCTCAATACAACCTCAACCTCTTGGGCTTAAGCAATCCTTTCACCTCAGCCTCCTCTCAGGAGGAGACTTGTAGTCACTGAGACTACGTGTGTGCCACCACAGTTGGCTAACTTTTTTTTTTTTTTTGGTAGGGACAGGGGCCTCACTCTGTTGTCCAGGCTGGTCTTGAACTCTTGGGCTCAAGTGATCCTCCCACCTCAACCTCGCAAAGTGCTAGGATTACATGCATGAGCCACCGCACCCAGCTCTAAAGAGACATTTTGGACCAAGTCTCATATTATTCACAAGAGCTATCCCTCTCTCCAGCACATTTTCACAATTTTCTCTAAATTCCAGTCTTCTTTCCTGCTATTTCCCATCTCCCATTGCAAGACAAGGATGAGAAGAGCCTGTGGGTATCAGTGACCTTCTCCCCAGTTTGGAGATATTTTCCTCAGATTTGGCAGCTAGTGATTTCTGCCCCACCCACTCCCACTCTTATTCATACATCTGAAGGATACAGGATTTTCCAACACCTCTGGACCAAGGGGATTGCTTGGCTCTGCCCTCATGGCCTATAAGGACACCAAAATGATGTGAATGCCACGTTTTATGTAGAGGAAAGATAAAACTTACTGTATAACATTAAGGGAGGGCAAGTTATAACTAGATAGCCCAGTCTTCTAGATAAGTAAGGGTACAAGGGAGCTTCTCAGGCCTGGGCCTGACTCCTTAAGAACAAAGGGAGAGGCAGTCTCACTGGCACAGAATTGGCAGTGTTTGTTCAGTGAATTAATTTTAACACTAAAATTCCAATTGATTGTTTCCCTTAAGTCTGCCCAACAGAAAAATGTCATTTATTTCTCTCAAAAGTATACCTAAATTATCTCAAACATTATAACATCATAAAGCTTAAGGGCTGGGAATGAAGAGATAATGCGTACCATCCACCATCATCCACACAATGATAGATAAATATTTAAAAATTTATTAATGACAGAACTTTATTGAAAAACATATGTAATTGCCAAATCAACCCCTCACCCTGAAAAAGTAATATAAATGGTTTCTATTTACAATAAAATTGCTTTTAAGGATATTTTCCAATCTGTCCCATTCTATCCCAACCTCTCACTATAGAAATGAAAGCCTGCATTATTTTTGTGGCAGTAAAACATATTCCTTTCCCCTTGACCTGTACCCAATTCGCAGTGACCTGATGACTTGATTTAGTAGCAGTTGCTTATATTTGAAGACGGGTTTTTGCCCCAAGAAGTTGCACGCTAGAAAGTTCAAGTAAATTTGCTTACAAATCTCATAAAAAGAGGTAAAAACCATTTCATTTCTCATCATGATAAAGGAGAAGAAAGTCTGTGTAAAGATTGATTGTGATTTGTGAAGGGTTCAGTTTGTAAAAAATGGATCACTGTAGCAAAGTGTTTGACAAAGCACCCTGTAAAATACTTCGGTGTAGTAAAGCAAGGTTCTTCCCCCGCCCCCCTGATTCTAGGCAATTTTTGATCGGAACCGGAAAGATGAACTGCCTCGGTTGCAACTGGAGTGGATTGACAGCATCTGCATGCCTTTGTATCAGGTACTTTGATTTGGGAGGGCCTACATGTTCTGACTGAATCAGAAAAGGAAAAGTGTGTGCTTCTCAAAAGCACTCATTTTAGGAGACATTTCCAGGGTATGTACATTGCTGAGAGCTCTGGCTGCAGTTTGTCTTTTTTGAACTTCTGACTGTCCCCTGTCTGGGAAGAGTTGGTTCTAAGAGGCTGCAGACCTGCATTCTCCACCTTCTAGGACATAATCTCCATGAGCCTCCACTCCCTCATCTGTAAACCAGGTATAATAATATTTTATTTACTATCTCTCAAACTGTGTCCCATAGAACATGAACATCCAGCCATCATCTAATAACTATCTGTTCAACAAAAGCTCACAGGGCCAAGAAACATGTTTAAACTTGATCAACTTAATTTCTCAAACATATTTGACCATGGAATTTTTTTTAACAAATTTTCTTTATTAATATCATGTGAGAATAAGGATTCCAGGAAACTTAGTGTTCTGCTCTGACCCCACGGTCTGAGCGGGGGGGTTTTGTGACACACCTTCCAGCTTCAAAATCTGCCTGTCTGAGATGCATGCGGCAAATCCTCACCAGTGAATTTTGAGCGAGATGCACTAATGACTCCAGCTTTGCTACTTGGTGTGTAGGCCTCTCCTTCTGAAAGGAGAAAAGTGTCGCTTTGAATGGTTCACACTCCACGTTTTGAGTACGGATCAGGGCTGGCGTCAGTTAACACTAACAGTTTAGTGTACATTGGCTTTTAATTTTACTTCTAAGCATTTGCTTTCATTTGTAAAAACCTGGCAAGTTCTTTACCCCCAACCTAGCTCAATCAGAACTGAGCTGCTTGTCTAACTTCAAAGTGAGAAACATGCAGGGAAAGCAAAAGCTCTTTAGTTCCTCACCCTATGTAACCCTATTAAAAACACGGTATTGTTTTTTAAGGACCTCACAACCATCAAGTTCAAGATCATCTACCACTTCGTTTTCAGCACTTTTAGGAACTGCTGAGCCCTATCGCAGAACCCTGAAAACAAACAGACAAACTTAGAATACTGTCTTGAAGATGGATATGTAATTTTTAATAACTATAACAAAAATAAATTCATTTTTGTTGTATATTAGTCATTAAATACATGATACCATAAAGTCAGGTAAAGTTTTAAAATAATCTACAATTGCTTATTTTAGTTAAAAAAAGGAACATAATGTTCTTTTATTTAATACTGAAAGATTGGGCAAACAAAATAGAAAATGATGTATACTTTATTTTAAGGGGATCCTCAACTCTCTTTTCTTCCTGTTGGCTCCTCCCATCCTCAGTGTTTCTGAATAAGCAGGCCCCCATATGCAAAGCCCAACAACTTTTGGGTCACTTATATCTTGCTTTGTGAAACTGACCTGGACTATACATGTTGAATTACTTTTTAATGTTATTCAGTTTTGTGTGCACACTTAGGCAATAAATGGGATGAAGAAATTATTCGTGCAATTACTACATTCCTTTTACTTTGGGTAAAGCTTAGGAGGATGAAGACATGTATTGGGGTGGGAAGCTGGTTAAGTTTTGGTACTAGTTTGCAAAGCTATTTTGGAGTGAACTCAAAGTCTACACACTCTTCCTATGTGATTGGTTATAGGAAAGGCTGTAAAGGATCCTCATATGGTTTTCCATGTTAATTTGCTTTATTACTAATTCACAATCCTTTAGGGCTTGTCTTATGCTTCCTATTTAATGCTTTGAAATCTTTAGGTTACAAAGGAAGTTATTTGAATTTAAGTGGAAATAGCAATTTCTAGAATTTAGGGAGTAATATTATCCCTTCACATTATATATCATCCTGATTTTTCACATCTGTTTTACTTTACTACTTATCTGTGGGTTAGAGACCTCTGCTATTTTCAGCTGCAGGAAATTAACATATAGAAAGATTAAGTGATGGTCCCACCAAATGAGAGTTGTGTCCTGCTCACCCCTGACCTTTGTTTTGGTGTAGTGACCTTTCTACTGCCCTTCTTCACCTCTGATGGAAATTTCTTGCACCATTTTTTATTATTTAACTAACTGGGGAGAGATGTGTCATGCTGAAAGGGAATATGGAAGGAGCTGTTTACAGAAGCTCATATTCATACTTGCTGCTGTATCTTTTCATTTAACAGGGGATGAAAATCTTGCTCTTTTTGATTCCTTATTATCACTAAGTAAAAAAAAAATATCTCATTTCATTTGTAAGTTTTAAATACAAGGCTTTGAAACCAATCATTTTAAGAGCCATCAAACTGAAACTTTGTAGGGTAAGTTTAAGTATCCTCTCTGAGGGTCCTATTTTATTTCATCTTATGCAGTGTTCTCCCTTCCCTCCACTATTTAACTGGATAATCTCACATTAACTGTTGGTGCTTCTGAACTGAAATCAAATCAGTCAGTGGGCAGGAATCACCATTAGTGGGAAGACACAACATCTTGAGGAAGTGACAAGCCAAGAAGGTCACTGATGTGACACCATTCACTGAGATAACTCAGTGAAAGTCAAGTTTGGGGTTTTGAACATAAAAATGCAATAACAAGGAGTCTGAGAGGATCAAAGACAAGTGGGAAGTGTGCAGGTGGCAGGAATCCCTGATGTGATTGGTCTGACATACAGCATCATAAGAATTCAGCTTCGCTTTACCATGTTGGTCTAGGCATACGGCAAAAGGATACCAAGGAGTACACATGAGACAAAGCATGTCCCCTCTGACAACCAAGGCCTGACCCCAAGGTAGGGCAAGGTTGGATGGCAAGAACCTTCATGTAGAGCCCAAGGCAAGCACTCTCATAGAGAGAGCTGGGATCTTCCTGCTGGTGGAGAAGTTTGGAGAGTTGGAGTCTACAGAGGGTGGGAGTTGACCCAGGGCACCCCACGGCTGGAGGCTCCTGGGAACAGCAGTGGGACAGAACAGCGAGTTTGGCAGGGGCGAGCGGCCATGCAGCTGCACAGTAGATACACATATGGTTTGGGTACAGCTTTTTGACTTCATTGACTTTCACTGGGTAGTTCGGTTTTACTTTGTGCTTTTAAAAGGGTTGTGCTTGTCAAATATGAAATAGATAAAGCACTTTCTGCTTGTGCTCCTGTTTGCTGAGATTAGCTCTTCTCCAAGCAAAGGGTGAAGATTATCACTACTCTCAGGTGCCTGAAGGGCTACTTATTTATGTGCCTAGTTGGCAACCCACACCAGTATATTTCAGATGCCCAGTGCATTTAAAATCAAAACTCTTTTCTCTGAGATAGCTTCCAGTTCCACTCATTTTTTTTACTACATTGAGGGAAAACAATGAGGAACTCCCCCTCCTCCAAAATCTATTCACTAGGAAGTTATCTAAGTAATCTTGAGATTGACAGAAAGTGACAGACAGAAAATATATTAAAATATATAAATGAAACAGGAAAAAAAAAAGATGTGCAGGTCCTCTTTACCATATGTATTGTCAATAAGAGAGGCTGACTGGTTCTATCTCAAGTGGAAAAAGACAGCATGTCATTGTGGCATTGATTTAGCTCTCCCAACATGCCAGGTGGGTAGGACACACGCACAGAACAGTCCCAGATTGATGGATAGTTATCTAATAAGGATGTAGGCCAGGTTTCTATCCATATGTTTATATGTGAGCATAGAGTTCGCTGGAACTTGCTGTCTTTTTAATCTTCAGACTTTTCCTTAAAGAGAGAGAGAGAGAAGGAGAGAGAGAGAGAGAAAAGAAAGAAAGAAAGAGAGAGAGAGACAGAAAGAGAAAGAAAGAAAGAGAGAAAGAAAGAAAGAAAGAAAGAAAGAAAGAAAGAAAGAAAGAAAGAAAGAAAGAAAGAAAGAAAGAAAGAAAAAGAAAATGATTGTAACAGGATGAAGTCGTAATTTATGGGTGACAGCCTTTTAATCACGAAGGCAAGAGTGGGCAGGGAACCATCAAAGCACATTTCCCCAAGAGAAGACTCAAGCCCTGGTTAGTTAGCTGTGTCCTAGCAGGGCATCTCGAAGGAATACATTGACATCTGATTCCTATGCGTTCTGCTGTCTTTGCACCCTGCTGGGGAACCATTAGCCCTGCTGCTCAACATCTTTGAAGGAAAAAAAAAAAAAGGAAGAAGGAAGAAAAAAAGACACAATCAAACTTTGTGTCATTGCCACACCAGCCTTAGGGATAAACAGAAACCCTCATGTCACAGTATCATTTTGAGCTTTTCTCTGCAATAGCAAGCTAAGTTCTGGCTCCTTATTTTCATTCTCAACTTAACCAAATCTCAGTGTACCTAGAATGTCAGAGGTGCAGAGTCATTATAAATCTTTTGTTTGTTAAGGACTGAGGGATTTAATTTTTATTATGAATATAATCCAATTTTTAACTCATCCCAAACTGGCTTTTGATTTTGGAGTGGATATTTTCTCACAGATAATGTAAAAGTACGTAACCTGGCCAGCATCTAGCCAGAATAATTTTCTCTTTCCATTAAGAGTAGGAAAATTTTGATGAGAGTAGTACCTCTTTATTAAAATGTCATGATGTTTCTGAAACAGGCAGGGCTTCTAATGTTAAGATTTACAGTAACCTTTGATTTTTTTCTCTGCCTTCACTTTTTTTTTTCTGAGATAGAATTTTGCTCTCATTGCCCAGGCTGGAGTGCAATGGCATGATCTCGCCTCACTGCAACTTCCGTCTCCCGGGTTCAAGCGATTCTCCTGCCTCAGCCTCCTGAGTAGCTGAGAATACAGGCATGCCCATGCCCGGCTAATTTTTTTGTATTTTTAGTAGAGGCAGGGTTTCACCATGTTGGCCAGGCTGGTCTTGAACTCCTGACCTCAAGTGATCTGCAGACCTCAGCCTCCCAAAGTGCTGGGATTACAGGCATGAGCCACCACGCCCAGCCTCTGCCTTCACTTTTAATGGTTATTTTGAAAAATACATTCCACGTGATGCAATATTAATAGGCTCTCTGGGAAAAAGGGAGAAAAAAACTTTAACATATAGTTGAAATAGTAGAGTGGGAGTTAGAAATTGATAAACTAGAAAAGAGGATATAAGGTGCTACTCCAGGACACTTTCTCTGGATACTGATGAAAGTACTTTAAAAGCAATCCAGTGTTCCCTAAGAACAACTTCATCAGATATTTAAAAAAAAAAAAAAAAGACACCACCCAAATCAGTTAGTTTCCTGTGTTTCTCTATGACTTTTAGTATTCTTGTGGATGAAAGGAAGAGATAGTTGGGTTTAGTTTCTTACTTATCCTTACAAAGGGGGAATATACATGGAATGCCATCATACATAACTCAAAAAATACGGAAAGAAAGAAGGAGGGAGGAAGGGAGGAATGTAGGGAGAGAGAGAGAGAGGGAGGGAAAAAAAGAGGAGGGGGAGGGGAAGGGAGGAGAGGGGAGAGGAGGGAAGGGGAGGAGAGAAGGAAAGACAGAAGCAAGGAAGGAAGGAAGGAAAACAACTTCCTATATTCTCTATAACTGATCTATCTGGCTCCACTTTTTCCTGGTGATGGGGAGTAGGGTGGTGGCTGTGTTCAGGGACTATTATTTAAACTTCACTATATTAAAGTATCTCAGTCTCTTTGGGTTAAAGTACTCCCAGTCAGAGCTCTTTCTCCTCCCCAGCTGACATCTAGGTACCAGGGAACTCACCTATGGTTGTGATGATTTTGTGACCTTTAGGAGAAGGACGCCTGGTGCACATCTTGCCTGTTGGGTCTTTCTGGGTTAACTGAGAAGTGGCTGGTCACAACTCTGGCTGTGATGCTGTGCCAGCCCCGTGTGACTATGGTGTAGGTGTGATGAGCACTTTGTGCCAGCCCTGGCCACTAGCTGTGGCTGCTTAAGTCTGTGGTCCTTGTGGCAGCCTCTTGGCAAGCCCCCTGCACCACCCCCAGCAGCTTCCTGGCCAGTTCTAACTGACTGGTTCCCTTGGCATTTCCTCATTCCCCCTGGGGCACCCATGAACTCCCAGCTACTTTCTCGTTACCCTGCTGTCCACACAAATTTCTAAGTCTTTTCTAATATGCTGCCTGGGTGGTGCCAACTTGCTTTAGGAAGATTCTATTATTTTCCTGAATTAGGCTCTGAAATCTGAAATATAAGCCCTCCCCTCACCTTTAAGGTTTGACCCCCAAGGAATGTGAAGCCAGGACTACTCACTTCTGATCTCCCTCTCTCTCACCTACCTCTTTCTGCCTCTCTCTCCCCTCTCTCTTTCTCCTCTTTTCTCTCTCCCTGCCTCTCTCCCCACTCCCCTCTTCCCCTAATATTTCCATTTGCTTTGCTTTTCCTGATGGGAACTATCCTTATATGGTCTCCTCTGTGTTCTTCCTGCTAGAGTTTTGTAGTAAAACTTGAAGATCTAACTTAGGAGGTTTGGTTCTTAATAGAGAAAGGAGAAGGCCACTTCACCATGCAAAGCTACAAGCAGGGTTATTCTCTTTCAAAGCTGAATGATGGCAGCTTGTTTCTAGCTGGGAACTGCCATTTGCCTGAAGGAGGGAAGCCTACTGAGATAATGGGAGAGGAGCCCCAGGCATCACCATTCAAACAGAATGGAAAATGCACTGGCTTACTATTCTCAAAATATTGTCCTTGTTACATAATAATGTACCCAAATCGGAGTGCTGCTGATAGTAAAGTCTGTTTATCTCAGAAAATATTCTATGTGTTATTAGTCAAATATGAATGGAAGAGAAACATTAATATTCAAAAGTGTTGGTTTTATGTAATTTATAGGCCCCTCTACTACAGTCTATCTTCCAAATTTTTGACAAAATAATCTTTTTAAAAAAAAAAAAAAGTCTGATCACAGCATCTCCCTGCTTTAAAGACTGCAGGTTACTATCACAATCTATAAGGTACTTTCCAGAGTCCTTGGTTTAGCATTCAGAAACCCTCTCATTCATTCTGAAGCCCACACCTATTCCTTGGCCTCATCTCCTGTCACCCTGCCCACTTCCTTGCCAGATACCCTTTGCCCCAAGCACAGGACTCACTAGCCCTTTGGTCCATTTTCCCTGGCCTCTGCCTATGCCTCCTCGCTCTCATGTCTGCCTGGAAGACACCAGCCCAAGCTGTCACTTCTGTAAAACCTCTGCTTCCCCACAACATTCCACAGCACTGTCTCCATCTCCTGATAACCACACACTCTGTGTGTGATTATCTTTCGGTCTCTTCCCCATTAGACTGGTTTCCTGGAGCCACCATATTCCTGGCACCTAGCACAGTGCTAGCACATTAGAGCTGCTCAGCCCAATGTTTGTTGAGCAAAGGAATGAAGAAACAGAAATGTGAATGATAGGATGCAGTATAAGCAGTGGAATGTATGAAGTAAGTTTATAATGTCATTTAGTTATCACCTATAAATACAGTCATGTGTTGCTCAACAACAGGGATACATTCTGAGAAATGCATCTTTGACAATTTCATCATGCAAACATCATAGTGCACTTACACAAACCTATATTGTACAGCCTCCTACACACCTAGGCTATATGGTATAACCTATTGCTCCCAGGCTACAAACCTGTACAGCATTTTACTGCACTGAATACTGTAAGCAACTGTATCACAATGGTAAATATTTGTGCATCTAAACATATTTAAACATAGAAAAGGTACAGTAGAAATATGGTATTATAACCTTATGGGGCCGTGGTTGTAGATATGGTCCATCATTGACTGAAATGCCATTATGAGGTACATGACTATGTATAAAACCTTTCATCAGAGTATGCACTGTTATATTCCTGCCCATAAGCTGGAGTATATGGCCTATGATATCTTTTTATAAAGTGGTTTGGTTCTCATCATAGTTGAATTCTACTGTAAAGGGCCAGTTAATAGCCATGAATTTTTCAGAGCTTTGACTTTTTCATCTAGGAAATACATTAAATTTTCTTTTATCCAGCATTGCCAGAAAATATAGTCCTCTAGTTATTTTAATATTCAGGTTAAGAGATGGAGCTAGCATATGTCACAGATAGATTTCAAGAAATCTATATTGTATGTTGCATACATATGATTTTGAGAAATTATAATACAATAAAATACTAAATTTATCATGATTATAATTTAATCTTTCTTTGACTTAGAAAACTTTTAGGATCCTCTAGTGTCTAAAAGTAATCAGTGCAAACATCAACTAAGAATATGCTCTGTTCTTAGCCAGGCATGGTGGTGTGTACCTGTAGTCTCAGCTACTTGGGAGTCTGTGGTGGGAGGATTGCTTGAGCCCAGGAGTTTGAGGCTGCAATGAGCTATGATTGCAACACTGCACTCTAGCCGGGTGACAGAGCAAGACCCCATCTCTTTAAAAAAAAAAAAAAGAAAGAAAGGAAAAGTAAAAAAAGAATGTGCTGGGTAGGAAGAAGTTCTGAGTAGCAGAGAGGACTCATTAATAGAAGAACGATTAAGTTCCTGTTCCTTCCAACATTATGCATGATAATTGGCAGGTGAAGGCATCTCATACCCTTCGCTACATCTCAAAGTTCTTCCAGAATACTTGATGTTTGTCACCTCCAAAAAGGAGTTTGACCTGATAAACAACCATCTCTATGTATATTTTTTGGTAAATAAAATGGACTATAATTTATTTCATGCAACCTTGAAAAAAATACCCATTCTTTATATGTTAGTGTTAATATATTCCTATTCATATATATTTCATGAGCTCAAACAGTGCCATGAATCCATATTAAAATGCTGGAATCCAATGGAAAAAATAGAATATACCCCCAATAAGGTTTCTGAGGACAGATTTAAGATAAGATCTTAATTCTTATCTTAAATTCTCCTTATCCAGCTGACCAACATACGTAACTCTTTTTTATTTTTTATTTTTTATTTTTTTATTTTTTTTTTTGAGACGGAGTCTTGCTCTGTCGCCCAGGCTGGGGTGCAGTGGCCGGATCTCAGCTCACTGCAAGCTCCGCCTCCCAGGTTTACGCCATTCTCCTACCTCAGCCTCCCGAGTAGCTGGGACTACAGGCGCCCGCCAACCCGCCCGGCTAGTTTTTTTGCATTTTTTAGTAGAGACGGGGTTTCACTGTATTAGCCAGGATGGTCTCGATCTCCTGACCTTGTGATCCGCCCGTCTTGGCCTCCCAAAGTGCTGGGATTACAGGCTTGAGCCACCGCGCCCGGCCAACTCTTTTTTAAAAGGATTTCTGCTTTGGAATAATGAAGCTAAATGTCTCTTAACCCCAAGTCCTTACAAGGCTTGGAATGTTCTCTTCCCTTAAGTAACTATCTAGTTTTTTTAGAGAGCATATTTTAAAAGCTTATTTACCTCTTCTTCATGACCCTCTCTTCTTTGGCTCTCTTCAGAAGAAGTAGGAAAGAAGCAGGAAGGGCAGGAGGAAAGGAGGGAGGAAGGAAAGGAGAAATATATATATGTGAATGTTAAAAACTCTGCTGTTGAGGTATCAAAAGCAAATGAGAAGAGTAAAGAAAATATACATTAGAGAATACCTAAATTGTCATGAGTGACTGTTGGGAGAAATAAGAACCTCACATTCTCTTATTTCTGATACCCCTTCATACTACTGTCCACATCCAAACACATTTTTACCAGGGTACATGAGTGTATTCTGGTAATACACTCTGCTTTGGTCACTTAACATAAAGTTCTTAATATGTTTCCATGTTTCTACATAATTTTTACATTGTCCTTTTTTTTTCCCTTCTTTCTTTATGAGACAGAGTCTCACTCTATTACCCAGGCTGGAGTGCAATGGTGCAATCTCGGCTCACTGCAATCTCTGCCTCCCAGACACAAGCAATATTCCTACCTCAGCCTCCTGAGTAGCTGGGACTACAGGCACATGCCACCACACCCAGCTAATTTTTTGTATTTTCGTAGAGACGAGGATTCACCACATTGCCCAGGCTGGTCTCCAACCTCTGAGCTAAAGTGATCCACCCGCCTTGGCCTCCCAAAGTGCTGGGATTACAGGCATGAGCCACCGCATCCAGCTTTCACATTATCCTTTGAAATGACAGTCTGGTATTCTGATCAATTGACTTGTTGTAATTTATTTAGTTATCCCCTACTTTTTTCCTAATAGAGATAATTCTGAAATGAGCACTTTGGCACCTCATTTTATTGACTTATTTAATACTATTAAGCATGATTAGAAATAATAAAGTTGCATTTCTTTTTTTCAAAGAAAGATATACACTCTGAAGGAAACAGAAAATAAGTGGAGATAAGCTACCCTCAAATATTGGAAGCTAAGAAGGAAGTAATCTCCCAGAATGTCTGCACAAGGGGAGAGCAACAGGGAGCCAGCCCATCTGCCTTTCAGAAGGAATGCCTGAGAGGCTCAGGACTTAGGAACAGCCAAGAGTGGATATGTTAGTTTCCGAGGGCTGCTGTAACGAAGTACAATAAACTGCGTGGCTTAAAATAACAGAAATGTATTTGCTCACAGTTCTGGAAGCTAGAATTCAGCCACGAATTCTCTCCATGTGTCGACAGGACTGGTTCCTTGTGAAGCCTCTGAGGGAGAGTCCGTTCCACGCATCTCTCCTCATTGCTGATGGCTGCTAGCAGTTCTTGACATCCTCTGCCTCTGTATTCACATAACATTTTCTTGTGTCTGTGTTTTCACATGACCTTCTTATAAAGACACAAACTATTGGATTTAGGGCCCATTCTAATCCAATATGATCTCATCTTACCTTGATAACTAACATCTGCAAAGACCCTATTTCCAAACACGGCCACATTCACAGGTACCCGGGTTAGAACTTCAACATAGCTTTTGGGAGGACACAAGTCAATTCACAACAGCGAGGTTGAGGAATCAGCCTGGAAACAAGAGGGAAAGAAAGGTTAGAAGTTGGTAAATAGGATCTCAGGAATCTCCCACAACCACATAGCCAGGTCAACAGACTGTGTAGCCACTGCCAAGTCAGAAGAGAGTTCTTCTCTCAGAGTACTCATGAAGAGAATCTGTGGCTGAAATCTAAAGCCCGTGGAATGATTTGCTGGACTCTCAGATGCCCTATGACTCTGCACCTGGAGTGCCAGCAGCCAGATACCCCCAGAAGCAGAAAAGTGGGATTCTTCTCTAGGGAAACAGAATAGCCTCAGAGAAAAGATCTGCATGGACTTGCACTTCAGATTCTCTCAATGAACCAATTTCCTGCAGGATGCCCTTAAAATGGAGCCACCAGTTGACAGTCACGGCTCTCCCACTTACCTGCCTTGGTCCACTTTGTACTCTGCCTTGAATAGGTCTTTCGTCTTTCAGTGCCTTGCATTTAAATATATGCAAACAGATAAGGGCCACAGAATGTTTGAGCAAAGCCTTCAATATGAAAGAATAGATGCAAAGTAAAAAGCATGAAAGAGAAGGGAATTCAGAGCATACAGTGAAGGCAGGAAACAAAAGACAACTTCAGAAAAACTTCCAATGCCATCAAAAAGCTAAGAAATATGTTATAAAACAAGGCCAAAATGCCTGGGGTATTTTTTCTTCTCTATTACTTTCTAGTCGTGCCATCATGATTTTTCTTCTTCATTTGGATCCCCTATATTAGTAGGGTCTCCTGACTGCCTCCCTGCCAGCTGCCTCCACTCTGACCCCAGTCTCATACATATAGTCCCATCCTCCAGGCTCCATGTCACCACCACAGCTATCCTCCCAAAGCACAGCTGACTGCATGGCTCACCTGCTTAAAGTCCTTCAGGCCCTCCTTTCCCCTTACTACAGGAAAAAAATCTCAGTTGGCACAATTGACCTTCCCATCCCACCTCCTTTCTCTCCTTCCTTTGTACCCTCTGCTCTTGCCGTAAGTGGCCACCTGCCATTTCCCTAATTGCTGCCTCACTAATGTTCCACACCCCGTGCCTGTGCTCACCCAGCCATCTGCAGGCCTACCTTCCCTCCTCTCCCCATGCAACTCCTAGTCTTGCTTGAGGACTCTGCTCACATGACAGGCTCTTAGGAAACCTCTGTTTGCCCCCAGGAGGTAGATATTCTAGCCTCTGGGATCCTCTTTGTGTTCCTTTATTAGAACATCTTAATTGTTTACATTCACTGTCTCTGTTACTCAGCCAGGATGCCCAGCACAGCTGAATCTACCAACCTCCTCCCTCATCCAAGCTGCAGCAGCAGTGTGTGTGTTGTTACCAGCCACTGGGAGACCCCACAGGGCTGCCTCAGCAACACAGCAAGTGCAAGAGAGTGACAGGAACGGGAAAGATTGGGTTATCACATTGTTACTAGTAAGCGCTTGCATTTCCTCAGCATCTTGTGCTTTCAGGATGCCCTGAAATAACCTATCACTCTTGAATTGCCCTGTGGCGGTGTTAACATTCCTGCCTTTATTTCACGGATGAGAAACTAGGGAGGTTATACTTGCTGCTCACAATGGCCTCAGTGAATTAGGGGAGTTTCAGCATCTGAACCAATAACTCCTACAAGCAGAGGGATGAGCTATAGAACCATAAAATAACAAAAAAAGACAAATTATTCTCCAAGCCTTTGATTTAATATATCATCATCGAATTTAGGTTTTAGTGTTACAGGTGATCTGAACAGCTGAAAAATCTAAAGAAGAAAGGAGAAATAGAGAAACAGAGACATACAGAAAGATAGCCAGCAGGAGGGAGAAGACAGACCTAAGATGAGGGCCTAAGAGGAGGCAGTAAGGGCTGAGTGTTTTTATGAGTCCTCTTTCAAACCTGCCCTCTACACTCATAAACTGAGGGCTCACCATCCTCAGCTTTCTTTTTATGGTGATCACCACCGGCTTGTAGGTTTGGCTGAAAGCAGCTTCACTCTGCTACTTTTTAAAGGTTTTGGGCCTCACAAAGTGACTTTCTTCTTGGAGCAAATGGAATTGATGATAGACAATTGCAACCTTTCCAAGAGTCTGAACCAAGGGAGGTGAAGTATGTGGAAAAGCTTTTGGAAAGAGTACACCTATTATAGTTAAAGCCCTCCAGCATGTGAGTCACTATTGTTATCATTAATATCATCTCTCAACCTCAGTATCTTTGCTGTAAATTTGGATATTTAATAGCCAAGCTTTCTGCCTCACAAAGATGTAGTGAGTCCATAACAACATTTTTTGAGCACTTAGTATGTGCTCAAGACTAACTTTCCAAACATGATCTGATGTAATTCTCTTCACGATACCAAGTTAGATGCTATGAGGATCCTTTTTTTCAGATGTGAAAACTGAAGCTATAGAGCTTCTGTAACTTACCTAAGAATATATAGTAAGTGACAGGGCATAGATTCTTTCTGCTTTCAAATCTGTGACTCCTAACCAGTACGACTCAGTGCTGCCTGAGATAATGTGTGTGCAGGCGTTAGTATTATACAAACCTGAGATCATTTATTGGGTCACCTTTAACAGAAGAAACATGGTATTTTTATTCTAGAATAGTTAACTAGGTGAGTACCTGCAGACCATCTGTAGGAGGGGAAAGCAAAACCCTGAAAGGTCACTATTAAGTGACCTGACTTGATAATGGCAGAGCTGGGTTTAGAACCCAAGACTTTGGACTTTTAGTTTAAGGTTTGTTCCAATATATCCTACTATCTATGTATAAAATTTGAAATATATTACCTCAAAGTTTTCAAAACTATTCAAAGGAACAGAATTTTTAAAGGAAATCTACTTGAGTAGCAAGTTCTGCTTGCTTTCAAACAAGCGAAAAGCAGACTGAACCAGAGAGTTTGTTTTGAAGGGCAGCATGGTGAACCAAGATGCCTCCAAGAACAGGGGCAATGGAATGAAAAGTCAGCAAACAAGGTAGAAAAGACAGCCCTGATAGGGCCTGAGAAACTGAACAGAAAATCTGAAGGAAGATAAATGGATAATTTAACAGCCATTCAGTTTATAAGAAAGACAAAGAACAAGCTACATTGCATCAGAAAAGGACTAGAAATGATGATGGATGGGACCCTTCAAATGAGTGGTGAACACAACAGAATCACAGTTGCCTGCAGAATTCCCAGCTGAGGGCAAATTGGAGGAACTAAATAAGGATATGAGACTGATACGGATTGAAGAGTTTTTCAAAATCTATTTAATGGCCAGGCAGGAGACATTGATCGCTTTTCAGAGGAAATGTTGAGGGGCAATGAGGTAGTCAGCCTTTATTTGTGATGTGGATGGGGGAGTGGAAGGAGGGGGGTGCTTATTTATATACAATGTTATTGCAACATACATTAAGGTATTAAAATTATTTTTGAATTATGGTGGTAAAGCACTAAATTCTTTTGATCTTTGTGGAAATAAGCATTTCTCCTTTTTGCCCCTGTACTTGTAAGCCTTTTTTAACAATTAACCAATCAGATGCCTTAATACTTCTACACATGACCAAAGATTGCTATTTCCTCTATCTGTTCATGATAGACTTTTAAATTTTTTATTGCTAAATAGTTTAGACACCCTCAGTGAACACAATTCACGAAGTACAAAAGGCACAAATTATCAGAGAAAAGAGATCCTCCCTCACATTCCTTTTTGCAAGTCACCCAGTTCCTTTCACTGGGGCAACCATTGTTAACCAATTCTTGTGTATGCTTCTAAAGATAGTTTATACATGGATACAGTGTGTTTTTACACAGTTTTTAATACATAATGCTTATACATTGTTTTCTATGTAAATATAGTGCATATGCATGTATCTATACTATGCTCACACATATGTATCTATGTGTAAGTGCATATTTATATACGAACATATATGAGCATAGTGTATATCCTGTTCCATATCTTGCTTCTTTACACTTAATTTATTTTTTAGATTTTTCGTTCTCCATGCAGAAGATGTCTCATTCTTTTTGATGGCTGCAAAGTATTAGATTTTAAAGATGAAAAATAAATTATTTAAACAATTAATTATTTAATTATTTATGGACATTGATGTTGTGTCTAATTGTTTGCTGTTGTAAACAATGTGCAATAAATATTCTTGTAAATACACAATTTTGATGCTTTATTTGTAGGAGAAATACCCAGAAATGAAGGATAACTGGGCATTTGGTGTATAAGCATTTGAGATTGTGATAGATATCGCCAAATTTCTCTCTGTGGAGTTTGAACCAATTTATATTCCTACCGGTAATGTCTGAGATGTCTATTTCTCTATGCCCTTATCAACACAATGTATTACCAAATTTCAATTTTGCCAATACGATAAGTATAAAATTTATCTCATTATAGTTTTAATTAGCATTTTTCATATTATAAATAAGTATGGTCATATTTTTAGTATAGATTTATTTACTTAGAAGCCATTTGTGTTTCTTCTGTAAATGCTTTATATTTTTGCCTATTTTTCTATTGAACTAGTGCTGTTTTCTTACTGATCCATAGGAGCTCACTATCAAAGAAATAAACCCTTATTATTTGCAAAAGTGACAAATATTTTTCCAAGTTTGTTATTTATCTTACCTAGTTTTCTTCACATCAGTTTTTGACTGAACTCTTTCCTTATGATTTGAATGGTCACTATTATCATATACTGATTCCCTTAACTTTGGTTCTATTTTAGTCTTTCTATCTGTTCTATTGACTTATCTGCCTGGTTATACTATTTTAATTAATATCACTTTATAATATATTTTAATGTCTCATAATCCTAGTTTCACCTTCCTCATTATTCTTTTTCAGTATTTTCTAGGTATTCTTATTTTTTCATATAAGCTTTAGAATTTAGTTCAAAAGGAAATCTGGTTTGTCCTTTTACTGGCTGCTTATTTAATTTTACATAGTCAATGTTTGAGAGTTAAATTAATATGAAACCTTCCAACATTTAAAAGATAGAAAATGTTGCCCATTAGGAAGTTTAATTTATAAAATTATTATGTTCCCTCTTTAACTGCACTGTAAAAATGAAATAAAACTATTGAAAATATTGGTCCCTCTGTGCCTACACAAACAAACTTTTCCCATATCTTTGGCTTTTGGGGAGTTAGCAATGTAATTAAAGAAGAGTCACAATAACATACCTTCTACCCGGTCTTCCAGTGGACAGATTGGCCCCTTTCTAGGACAAAGAGAAGGCCAGCTAATGATACAGTATCTTCCTCAGACATATACCTAGTAGTAAATGTAACATATTCCCTTTCTGTATTTTTATTATCCCAAAATTGTCACTCTTTTTTGGAGACAGGGTCTCACTCTGTCACCCAGGCTAGAGTGCAGTGGTGCTATCATAGCTCACTGTGACCTTGAACTCCTGGGTTCAAGAAATCCTCCTGCCTCAGCCTCCTGAGTAGCTAGGACTGCAGGTGCACACCACTACACCGAGCTAATTTTTAAATTTTTCTGTAGAGACAGGGTTTCACTGTGTTGTCCAGGCTGGTGTCAAACTCCTGGTCTCAAGCGATCCTCCCACCTCAGCCTCCCAAGGATCAGGCATGAGCTACTGAGGCTGCCCCACTGTCTTTATTAGGCTGTACAATTAAGAAAAAGAAGTTTCCCTTGCCATAGGGAGAGAGACCACCAAAATAATAAAGGGTTTTTATCCCCCAAGGATCTTTACCTAAAGACAAAGCATTTCTCCTGGATGCTTTGGGTCCTCTGTAGATCTGGAACATTGGGATTCACAGGCTTGATGGTTCCTCTCTATCTCAGATCTGAGCACTGTCTGGTGCTAGGCAGGGAGCCACCTTTAAACTCTCACAAGAAATGCTCAGTAGTCATCATATTTGCATGGTGCTCACTAAGCAGTTCATTAGTGTGTATAATTAGAACTCTCTTTTGGGACTCTTTTGGCACTCTCAAATATAAGCTAAAAAATTAAAACCAATGCTAATAGAATATTCTGGAATCCATTCTTTGAGGTCCTATAGTGACTTACACAGAGCACCATTTGCACCAAGGACAGATATTTGCAATTCTCTATTTGTACACCCATTCTCACACAGACACCCTATCCATTATTTTAGGAAATCCTAGAACTTGAGGCACATGGGAAATATACAAAAAATGTACAGTGAATGAATGTTTGCAGCTCAACAAACCAAAAGTTTTAAATGATCCTTTTTACACATTGAACTTTGAAAAAATAATAGAGTTTTATATATTTCTATAAAATCTCAGGTGGCATGGTATTAGCAGAAAACATTCCAGTATATGGAAAAGTGGATTATTACCATGTGGCTGCTTTTTAGTTACATGTTCCAACCACCTCTTGTATGAAGCCCCATTCATCAAAGCCTGTGGCTTCTGGGTCAGCAGCCATTCCTTCCAAGTCAAAAGTTGCCGACACAATGAACATGATTGATTAGCTACCAGTCTGCTCTGAAAATCCAACCAACAGGATAACCAAGGACAGCATCCTGGAGGGGCTCATTATAACACAAGAAACTGTTCTTCTTGCTCCCATTTACATGAGCTGTCTTTAGGCTTGCCTGTCCTTTACAACTTAAAACTCTTGCTTTACTTTCCCAGGGCAGGGTAGAGTAGATAAGTCACAGATAAAAGATGCACAGACTACATCTAACGTCTGGGAAGTAGTGTGTCTTCTTTACTTAGCAAGACCTCCACTTTCCTGTGAATCTGTTCTGAACCAGCATCAGAGACGTAGAATAAAAGAAGTTGCACCATTGTCCTCAACACTGCAGTAAGGTGTGAGACACCCATTGTTACTAGCGTTCCAGTTGAGACCCTTGATGTAAAGACACCATGAGCCTTGTACTCAGCCAAGCCTGGACTGACATTTCAGCTCTGCTGTGTACTTAACCATGTAAACTTTGGCTCTTTAACTTAGTTTTTCCAATCCCAGGTCCCATATCTGTCAAAACAGAGCCAATACTAGCTATCTCACAGCACCATTCTGAGTTGTAATGAGCTCACATATGAAGAACTCCAAGTATGGCTTCTGGAACATAGGGCACGTGAATATTCAATAGTTAATTCATGTTAGCAAGATGTGCTTTACTTTCTATCACAGCAAGCAAACAGGCGGCCCACAGAATAGATTCAACTCACAGACATGTTTCATTTAGTTGAATATAGTTTTTAAAATTGTAAAATGTCCAGTTTGCCATAGTCCCCACCACCCCCAACTCTATCATGCAGCCTACTTCATTCATTAACTTTAGTGACCTGGCCCTGTAAACATTTTAGTTTCAGACTCTTGCCCTACATTATGGAAATAACAAGGCAGTTAATCCAAAAAGACTAACATCCCTGCCTCATTAATTCAGAATGTTAATGTCATTTGTGAATATTATTTTCCACAAAAGAGTCTCTTGTGCATATAAATAAGCAAAACAAGTAACCTGAGAGGTCAGGAAAGAACTGGAAAGAGAAAAGAAAGATGGAGATAAAACTGCTATAAAGCATTGTTGCATTTTCACTTTTACATGCACGACTAATCTGCTTCGAATCTTGGGGGAAAAAATGGTCTCTTCCTAACTTATTACTAGTACATAATTAGTTTACAGGATATTAGACATTGATGCTACAAACATCATCTTTTGTATAACTTGGGTAGACTATGCCCTTAATATTCCAATTGCAAATCTGAATTATTGTTGTGTTGGATTCTAATGAGCTAATATGCCTTCATACTAAGCAATTATCTTTGTGACTTTATCATCTTTACTGCTTTTTGGGTAACTGCCTCATATTATTTAGATTTTAAAATCTCAAATATTGCCTACTAAACAGAAAAAATCCCTAAACCAATCACTGGGGCTCTCCATTGGTCTGGCCTGAACTAATCAGAGCACATGGAATGGGTTCTGTTACCAGCAGACGGGTAAAGGGACAATGTACAGCCTCTCTTGTCTACTAGAGTTCACTTACAGCTCACTGCCAAAAAAAAGCTACTCATAACACACACACACACATACACACACACACACACACACACACACACACACACACAGAGACACAGTCCTCCAATGCAGGGCATCAATTTGTCCAAGTATCAAGACGCCTAAAACACTGTGCCCTGCACAAGTAGTCAGAAAACAGAGACCTACAATATGAAATCAATTTTCTCATTTAGGAATTATATTCAGCTCCTAGTGAAAAATAAAAATAATCTAGAAAAGCCAATGCTGTAGTGCTATTATATGGCAGTTCCATAGCCATCAGAAACCTAGTTCTCAGCCAGGCATGGTGGCTCATGCCTGTAATCCCAGCACTTTGGGAGGCCAAAGTGGTGGATCACTTGAGGTCAGGAGTTCACAACCAGTCTGGCCAACATAGTGAAACCCCGTCTCACTAAAAGAAATTATATATATACACAACTAACCAGGCCTGGTGGCACACACCTGAAATCCCAGCTACTAGAGAGGCAGAGGCAAGAGAATCACTTGAACCCAGGTGGAGGTTGCAGTGAGCTGAGATTGCGCCACAGCACTCCAGCCTGGGTGACAGAGTGAGACTCTAAAAACAAAAAAAGAAAGAAAAAGGTAAAGAAACCTAGTTCTCCTTTATCTTTCCTTAGCACATGGCTGCCATAGTCAAGTTTGCCTCATAGTCACAAAATGGCCACTCTGGCTCCAGCTATAATGTGCATATTTGTATTAGTCTGTTTTCACACTGCTGATAGACATACCCAAGACTGGTCGATTTACAAAAGAAAAAATACAGTTCCATGTGGCTGAGGAGGCCTCACAATCATGGTGGAAGGCAAGGTGAAGCATCACATTTTACATGGATGGCAGCAGGCAAAGAGAAAGAGCTTGTGCAGGGAAACTCACGTTTTTAAAACCGTCAGACTTTTTGAGACTTATTCAATATTATGAGAACAGCATGGGAAAGACCTGCCCACATAATTCAGTTACCTCCCACTGGGTTCCTCCTATGACATGTGGGAATTGTGGGAGTTACAATTTGAGATGAGATTTGGGTGGGGACACAGCCAGGCCGTATCATTCCACCACTGGCCCCACCCAAATCTCATATCC
This sequence comes from Macaca nemestrina, assembly GCF_043159975.1. Classification (NCBI taxonomy): domain Eukaryota; kingdom Metazoa; phylum Chordata; class Mammalia; order Primates; family Cercopithecidae; genus Macaca; species Macaca nemestrina. The sequence goes on along the minus strand of NC_092135.1, from coordinate 75,546,465 downwards.
CCACATTTCAAAACCAATCATGTTTTCCCAATAGTCTCCCAAAGTCTTAGCTCATTTCAGCATTAACTCAAAAGTTCACAGTCCAAAGTCTCATCTGAGACAAGGCAAATCCCTTCTGCCTATGAACCAGTAAAATCAAAAGCAAGGTAGTCACTTCCTAGATAAAATGGGGGTGTAGGCATTGGATAAATACACACATTCCAAATGGGAGAAATTGGCCAAAACAAAGGGGCTAAAGGCCCCATGCAAGTCTGAAATCCAGTGGGGCAGTCAAATCTTCAAGCTCCAAAATGATCTCCTTTGACTCCATGTCTCACATCCAGGTTATGCTGATGCAAGAGGTAGGTTCCCATGGTCTTGGGCAGCTCTGCCCCTGTGGCTTTGTAGGGTACAGCCTCCCTCCCGGCTATTTTCATGGGCTGGCGTCGAGAATCTGTGGCTTTTCCAGGTGCATAACGCAAGCTGTCAGTAGATCTACCATTCTGGGGTCTGGAGGATGGTGGCCATCTTCTCACAGCTCCACTAGGCAATGCCCAGGTGGTGACTCTGTGTGGGGGCTCCCCCACCCCCAGCATTTGCTTCCACACTGCCCTAGCAGAGTTTCTCCATGAGGGCCCCGCCCCTGCAGCAGACTTCTTCCTGGGCATCCAGGCATTTCCATACATCCTCTAAAACATAGGCAGAGATTCCCAAACCTCAATTCTTGACTTCTGTGGACTTGCAAGCTCAACACCATGTGAAAGCTGCCAAGGCTTGGGACTTGCACCCTCTGAAGCCACTGCCCAAGCTGTACCTTGGCCCCTTTTAGCCATGGCTAGAGTGACTGGGATACAGGGCACCAAGTCCCTAGACTGCACACAGCAGGGGGACCCTGGGCTTGGCCCATGAAGCCATTTTTTCTTCCTAGGCCTCTGGGCCTGTCATGGGAGGGGCTGCTGTGAAGACCACTGACATGGCCTGGAGACATTTTCCCCGTTGTCTTGGGGATTAACTTTCAGTTCCTCATTACTTATGCAAATTTCTGAAGCTGGCTTGAGTTTCTCCTCAGAAAATGGTATTTTCTTTTCTATTGCATTGTCAGCCTGCAAATTTTCCAAAGTTTTACGCTGTGTTTCATATACCCTTTAACAGCACCCAAGTCACCTCTTGAATGCTTTGCTGCTTACCAATTTCTTCCACCAGATACCCTTAATCATCTCTCTCAAGTTCAAAGTTCCACAAATCTCTAGGGCAGGGACAAAATGCTGCCAGTCTCTTTGCTAAAACATAACAAGAGTCACCTTTGCTCCACTTCCCAACAAGTTCCTCATCTCCATCTGAGACCACCTCAGCCTGGATTTCATTGTCCATATAATTACCAGCATTTTGGTCAAAGCCACTCAACAAGCCTTTAGGGAGTTCCAAACTTTCCCACATTTTCCTGTCTTCTTCTGAGCCCTCCAAATTGTTCCAAATTCTGCCTGTTACCCAGTTCCAAAGTTGCTTCCACATATTTGGGTGTCTTTTCAGCAATGCTCCACTCTACTGGTACCAATTTATTGTATTAGTCCATTTTCACACTGCTGATAAAGACATACTGAAGACTGGGTGGTTTACAAAAGAAAGAGAAGTTTAAGGGACTTACAGTTCCATGTGGCTGGGGAGGCCTCACAGTCATGGTGGAAGGCAAGGAGGAGGAAGTCATGTCTTACATGGGTCGCAGCAGGCAAAGAGAGAGAGCTTGTACAGGGAAACTCCCATTTTTAAAACTATCAGATCTCATGAGACTTATTCACTATCATGAGAATAGCATGGGAAAGACCTGCCCCCATAATTTAATTACCTCCCACTGGGTTTCTCCCATGACATGTCATGTCTAAAACCTAGGCAGAGGTTACAACTGTGGGAGTTACAATCCAAGATGAGATTTGGTTGGGGAGACAGCCAAACCATATCAATATTCCAACGGCAAGAAAAAGATAGGGACAAAGGCAAGAGAATGCACCTCCCAGCTGAATAAGCCCCATTTAAAGAGTTTTCTCCGAGCCTTTATGAATTCTGCTTACATCTCCCTGGCTACTCCTAAGCTCAAGGTAGATTAAAATGTGTATTGGGTAGGCAACTGCTAACTCTGGTAGGGATACCGCAGTTCTGGCAGAATAAATGATCATGTCCTTAAACAGGGCAGGAATTATAAAGTTAGAGCCCTTTAAATGCCATTGTTTTCTAGTCTGAGAAGAACTCAACTGTTATGAACCCACTGAATCAGCTATTTAAGTCCTTGCCTCTGCCTGAGTCTATTTTTATTATTTCACCCTCGGTCTTGTTGCCAAACTTCAGCCTTGTATGTTGGTAACCTTGAACCCTGTTCACTCTTTTCCAGGGTGACTCTGCCTCTTACTTGCCCTCTGACCAATCTTGACCTCCACAGACCTAAGTCATATGAACACATCTGAGACCACAGCAGCACTTGAGTCTGTTAAGGAAAACATTTATTAGCTAATGAGATATTCCTGAACATAAACAGGCAATTCCTATCTAGAAATGCACTTTTCATTCATAATTCTAACCAGCAGGCTGACCCAGTCAAACTCACATGCCAGCATTACACATATGGTAGGTGGTTACCAACCTGGGCTCTGGAGTCAGAGACCTGAGACCAAACCCTGGCTCTGTGGCCCCAGGCAAATTATGTAGCCTTTCTGAGCCTGATTTTCTCCTCTCTAAAATGGGTTGATAATGCACATACCTGGTAGTTTTGAGAATTTAATGAGATAAACTACATGAAGCATAAATATACCACAGTGTCTTACACAGTTACGTGTGTAAGCTACCTACATAAATAATTATTATTAATTCTCCAACCTCTGCAAATAACACAAAAAATATGTTTTAAGGCTGGTATCTTTAATGTGAATGCTTAAAAACATCCAAGGAAGTCTGTGTTCACCATTATAGCTTGATTATTTGTTTTTCAAATCAAGTTTTAAAAACTGCTGGAAGCCTTCTATGGTAGTTAATACATTATCTTAAGCAATTTAATGCAAATTAATTTTTACACAAGTTTGAGTTTCAAAAGCCATTGAACTGGGGAGGGAAGGAGTGAGGTTTAGGAAGAGTCTGTTTGCTGCCTTCCATCTGGACTCCACAGCCAGCTCCATCTGCTCTCACATATAGTAACTAACACTTTAGCTGTCTCCTGCCAAACGCACCATGTGGAGTCTAGCTTTTTTTTTTTGACTCAGGAAAATGTGAAAATGCATATAAAGATGTGTATTTCAGGATTTCTAGAAAACTTGGTGGGATTATTTTGGCATTTCAACGTTCTGTTTTTGTACCACAACCCAAGTTTTCCATCAGACTTTCTGGTTTTGTTTCTATTTTGTTTTGTTTCTGGATTTCATTCTCTCTTACTACCACAATACTCTTTTTCTGATAGGGTCTTATAGGCCACATTGAAGGATTTGGACTTGCGTTGATGAGCATATTCATATCAAATAGGAGCCACTGAAAGTCTTAGAGAAGTGAATGGCAAGCTCAGGTTTGTGTTTCTGATCGACTGCTCCATGGAGGCTTCAATATGGAGTGTCGATTGGACAGGGGCAAGAGGAAGGCTGGGAGACTGGTTAGGAGGCTGTAGTAGGTTTAAAACAGTCAGGGGGATGATGGTAGCCTAAACCAGGGTTGTGGAAATGGCAACAGAATCATGTTCAAAGATACTTTGGAAGTGGGGTTGACAGGACTTTGTGACAGATTGGATGTAATTAGAAGAGGAAGATGTCATGGATGACCCATGGATATCTGGGTAGGACAGCTGGATAGATGATAATGTCCAGTTCCCTGACAGAGTAAACCTAAGAGGAAGACTTGAGGGAAGGTGAGGAGTTCAGTTCTAAACAGTCCATCCACTGAGTTTCTGGCCTCTACAACCCATACAAAAGTAGAAGGCTGGAAAGTCAAAGTGATTTCCAGCCAACTGCAGCACTGAGATGTGGCATGTAAAATCTGGGAGTATCTCAGATTAAATCATGAATAATCATAACCTTTGGACCTAAGAGGGATTAGCAGTTCAACAATTCACTAATTCATAACTTAGGATCTGCTCCCACAATTGGCTACCTGTCTCTGAAGTCATACACCTTGAACAGGAACCTGTTTCTTGAAGATGCTCTTTGCACCTGTAACTGTTGGACAGGCACATGAATTCATGAGAATTTCAGGGCCTGCCACCACTTGCATGTTCTCTTGTCCCTCCTGCTGAAGAATCTGAGCAGAGATGATAACAGTTGGTCATATCGTCAATGATTTTCCATTTCAAAATACCAACTTCCAATGATTTTTTTGACATTTTCATCCAGAAAGGGAATAATCATGGTAGTAAAGTGATCATGACCTCGTAACAGGAATATGCTGCCTCAAACAGATACATAAGTTCCAAGTCTAACTATATATTTTTAAAAATAGATATTTAAAAAAATACTCTAAGTTCTTTCTCCTCTACAGTATATTGTGTCGCTTAGTTTCTGACTATTTCTCTTGGGTAAGGTGGAGGTGAGAGAAGGCAAAAAATAATAAGTGATATCACTAGCAATTCTCGAAATAGACTTCAACAACAGGAGGCCAAAACCATCTTCTCTGTCCTTTTTTTTCTTAATAAATGTCTTTTTTTCTTAATAAATGAATAGCCAGACAATTTCCTCAAAGTTTTAAAAAATATATTAATGACACAGTTGGACATTTTCAGGTTCAAACACTAATCTGGTTTTAATTTGATGGGGTTCCTCTATGCCCCTTTCCAACAACAGAGTATAGGAGTACTCACTTTTTCTAAGAGCATGGCATCTCTCTGCTACTGTCTTGTCCCACATCTGCCCTGTCTATCCAGCAGCTGGGTTCCAAGAAGTAACTGTGGTCAACTAATAAGCACAAACTGTGCCAGATAATAACAGATGTGGACCACAATGGCAGAGAAACATCAAGGCCAGAATCTGGCTCTTAGCAGGTTGGCAAACTGATAAAAAGAAAGGCCCAGGAATAATGGTAGTAAGAGAAAATATATCCATTTCCCAAGTGGTTCATTCTAGGTGTGTTTTTACAGCAGGATTTTGTAGCAGGTCAGAACATCCTATTCCCACTCTCAGCCACTGGCAGCTGTCCTAGCCTTAACCCTTCTTCCTGCCACTGTTCTATGGGGAGGAATGGAGGAGAGGCTGCTGCTTCTAGGGTCACTGTGCCAGATGTTGAAGATACAAAGATAAAAGACCTTGTTACCACTCTTTCTCTCTCTCTGAGCTTGTGGGATACTAAGCAAGACAGAGTTTTTAAAACCAGTGATAAGGGACCTCTGCTACTAGCCATGATTGAGTAACAGGGGCCAAAAAAAAAAAAAAAAAAAAAACCTGAAAAATATATGAAACAACACTTTTCAGACAATGGGCAACAGACAACATAATACACTGGTTCCTGAGTGAGGAAAACGAATGAAGTGAGTCCTACAACTGTTCCAGCTTATTGCCAGAAGAGAATTTCTAGGCCATGGCACAGGCACGGGGAATCCAGGCAGAGCCCAGTGATCTTGCTGAATTAAGGAGGCAGAGCTAGGAGTCTAGGGATGCCAAAGAAGTTACAGTTCCCAGGGAAGAGGAAGAGAGAAGAGAGGACTGCACAGAAAAAGCTCCAGAGATCTGCAGAGGGCCACTCTGAGTTTTCAGGTTAGTGATGTTCATCATATCCATGCGAGGAAACTACTGAAGCAAAAAGGAGCGAGTAGTGATCCACAGAGGTCACACAGACTGGGGAAAATAGTCCATGCTCCTGCCAGCCACAGTACCCAAGAAAAGCCTTGAAATACATGAGGCATTGGATACAATTCTCAGAAGGGTATTGCATCAGTAATGGGAGCAAATTAGCCCTCCACAAAAAAAGGCCGCTTTGGAACCAGCTTGTGCAGCTGAAGAGCAAGCCCCAAAGGGATTGAATTGTTTCCAAATAACCTAACAATATTCCAGAACAAAACTGAAAAAGGCTTAAAGCAATGGGAAAAAAATCCATCACCTAACAATATAAACTGTACAATGTCTGATGTTCATCAAGAATTACCAAACATGCAAAGAAGCAAAAACATCTGACGCATAATAATTAGAAAAAGCAATCGATACAGATTCAGAGATTACATAAATCATAGACTTGGTAGAAAAAGACATTAAGATAGTTATTATACTTAGATATTTCAGAGGGTAGAGGAAAGATTAAGCATGATTAAGAGGTCATGAAAGATATTTAAAAGACCCAAATCAAACTTCTAGAAATGAAAACTCTAATTTTTGAGGTAAAAAAATATAGTAGATGAGATCCATAGCAGGTCAAGCCCTGCAAAAGAAAAACTCAGTGACAGCAACAGAAACTATCCAAAATAATATAGAAAAGATGGAAGAGAAATGAGCAGAGCATCATTTGAGCTGTGCGACAACACTAATGGCTAAATATGTATGATTAGAGTCCCAGAGGGAAAAGATAGACGTAAAACATAGCTGAAGACAGGGTGGTGGAAATAAATAAATGAACCCTGCAGTTTTAGTTCTTCACTTACCAAGTGAATGACCAAGAGTGAGTTCTTCATCCAGGCCTTGGTTTTTCTCAATTATATATATAAAAGAGGATAATAATAGTATCCATTTTGTAAGCTTCCTGAGAAAATTATATGACAGTGTTAAAGAACCAAGATTCTCAATGAAGCCAAGCAGAAGACACATGAAGGACACTACAGCAACGTACATGACGATCAAATTGCTGAAAACCAGCACTTTTAAAACTTGGCTTAAAAGGAGGCAGAAGGGGGAAAAAAGACAAGTACAAAGAGACAAAAATACAATCAGAAGACAGGATCTTTGAAGAATTGCAAACAAATACAAAGACATTTTCAGTGTGATGGATAGAATTGGAGAGATGGAGAGTGTACTACAGGCATGCCCAAGGAAGGAGAGTTCTGGTTCTATACCAGAAGACCAGAGAAGACTTCACAGAGAAGACAGAATGGTGAAGGATTAGTTCTCTAGGGAAGGAATTTTCCACCCAATGCATTAGAGTCAGAAACACTTAGGTAAACATCCTGGCTCCATCTCTCACTATTTGACCATGGACAAGGCATTTAACCTAAGTGAACCTCAATTTCCTTATTTATAAAAAAGTACCTACTTCGTGGGACTGCTGCGGAGATTTTATGAGATAATAGCCTTTAGGCCCTGGCCCTAGCCCAGCAGAGTGAACGTTCAATATATAGAAACTCCTCTTATTTCTCCTTCCTAAATGTCTTCAGAAAAACGAGGTGAGGAAGAGTATGTATTTGGCTCAAGAAAAAGTCTTTCCTTCTCTGCTGCCAGAGATGCTGTTGGGGTTCAGACTGTAGCTAGTTACTTTTATTCCTCCGTCTATTTGAGGGGAAGCTGCGTTCATTGAAGACCTGATAGAGACGAGACAATGCTTAGAGGCAGCAGAGCAGTGGTTCTTAACTGGGAAGATGCTGCTCCCCAGAGGACATTTGGCAATATCTGGAGACATTTTTGGTGATCACAACTTTGGGGAGGGATGCTACTAGCTTCTAGAGCATTCTATAATGCAAAAGACAGCCCCCACCATAAATAATTATCTAACCGAAAACATCAATAGTGCTGAGGTAGAGAAACCCTGCAGTTTGAGTTATTTACTTACCAAGTGACTGACCACGAGTGAGTTCATCATCCAGGCCTTGGTTTTTCTCAATTATACATATAAAAAGAGGATAATAATAGTATCCATTTCATAAAGTTCCTGAGAAAATTATATGACAGTGTTAAGCACTTATTACAGTCTGACACCAAACATTCAGTAAAAGTTTGCTAATGACAGTAAGAGTCAATGAAACACAGGAAAACACCTGTAACTGGTCAAAGATTATTGATTTGCTGTAAGAGATTTTGGTAGATTCAAGTACCATTTGGGGAGTTTCTTTCAGAGAGGGAGTAAAACCAAACCTTCTGGACAATATGATTGTGATACTTGAGTGATACCAAGTGTACTGTGTAGAAATTAGCATCTGGAGTATACAGAGAGGAGAGGGATCAAATTCTAGATTTGTGTATCCTTCTTAGCTCTATCCACCCTCACACTATCTCTCCAAGGCCTTAATCTAAACAATAGCTATGGTTTCTGTTCCCTCTCTCTTATTAGTATGGCTAATATAAAAATCCTGCTATATATCTTAGGTAAAATTATATTCCTTGATTCAGTAACATCTACCAAAATGCAAATACACATTCCCTTTGACCCAGCAATACCTATTCTAGAATTTGACTCTGATAAACTTCATACCTATATAGAGGCTATGTACAAGGATATCCATTACAGCAATATTTGTAATGGCCAAATGCAAACAATGTTTGGGTTCCATCAAAAAGGAACTGGTTAAACAAATTTTGACAGCAGTGGAATCCTAGTTAGCCACAAAAAATGAGAAAATCTAATTTTGTAGTGATATGAGATTTTTCCCAAGATATATTAAGAATAAAAGGCAAAATGCCGATCAATCTGTATGGTGTACTACCATTTGTAAAAAGGGGCAAATATATTATGTGCTTACATATTCAGAAAAATTTTCTTGGTTATCTACTCAAGACACTGAAAACATCTGTTGCCTCTAGGGGAGGAAACTGAGTGGCCGGGAAATAGTAGAAGGGAAATTTTATATTGCACCTTTGTACCCTTTTGTATCCACGGAACTATGTGAATGTGTTCCTTATTCAAAACATAAATAAAATATGGAATAAACTGTATGTGCTGGTCACAAGAGAACTCAACAATGGAGTGTGAATGAAATCAGGAAGGAAGTGGGGTCCCTCAGCCACCTAGATGACCAGATGCCCAGACTGTGTCCCATAGTGGGGCAAGTATCCCAGGTCCTGTCTGCGATGGGCCAAGAGGGAAATGGAAGGAACTTGGGGCCCCAGTGATGTCAAAAAGGTTGCCCCAAGGGAGAAGCACTGCATCCCAAATAGGGTTTTTAGGTCAGCATCAACTCTGACCTACACGTAAGACAAAACCTGAGTTATCAGTCCTACACTACTAAAGAAAATTCTGGTTTAAAGAGAGAGCACCCTGAGGATTAAAACCATTACGTAGAAGTTACAGGGGTATAGATTTCAGTTCAACATAAAGGAACAACATTTTAAAAACAGAACAATCAAAGACTAAATGGACTCCCCTGGGAGGTGGTGCAGGCACTGGCTCTGAATGGGTCTCCACGGTGGCTGCGTGGTTGCGCAGCAGGGATGCCACAGAGGAGAGTCAGGTGTCTTGAGGCTGATGCCGCCGCATGCATAACCTTTAGAATTCCTCCGTGTGTATATGGAGAGTGACCAGATGGGTTTCGTTTCAATGGGCTAAGTTTCGCCCCTTCTCTTTCACTGAGGAGCGAGGCAAACTAGACAATAGCATTCTCAAAGAACCCATCACGTGTCACTTGATGAGAAACTTTTAAATACTAAAAGCAATTCTCTTGATGATGGCTCACTACACATAATCACCATAAGCCTTGGAATTTAGGTTCGTGGATAAACCCTTGCTTTACTAGTATTTTAATAGTTCCATATTCTCTCAGCTAACTGCCTTTCTGTAACAAATTTAGAGTGTAAGAGTAAGTCGGCCGGGCGCGGTGGCTCACGCCTGTAATCCCAGCACTTTGGAAAGCCGTGGCGGGGGGATCACGAGGTCAGGAGATGGAGACCAGTCTGGCTAACACGGTGAAACCCCGTCCCTACTAAAAATACAAAAAACTTAGCCGGGCGTGGTGGCGGGCGCCTGCAGTCCCAGCTACTCAGGAGGCTGCGGCAAGAGAATCACTTGAATCCGGGAGGCGGAGCTTGCAGAAAGCCGAGATCCCGCCACTGCACTCCAGCCTGGGCGACAGAGCTAGACCTCGTCTCAAAAAAAAAAAAAAGTAAGTCTTCAAGATAGGAGTTTTGTAACCTTTGCCTAGAACCAGCACCTGGCCACAGGAAAACGATATTCCTGTATGGCAATTCTGTGTTTCAGGAGAATATAAAACAAAAAGAAAGAGGAATCCTGAGAAATACGTATTCCTCCTCCCTCCCTGATTTCCTTATTCCACACAAAGGAAGCAAGAAGTAGAACAAAGAGCAAGGATAAAGGGAAGAAAGCTGTTTGGGGCTACGCCAAATAAACTTAAATGGCTTAAGGAATAAATTGGTGGAATGATTCGAATCATGGGCAGGTGCTATGAATGTAATTTAGTAAATGCTTGGGAACCTGCCAGGGAAGAAAAAAATGTGTTGCTTTTGAGATCGTTTCCCAGCAGCTTCATAAAAGAAAACTGATTACAGGGATTTAATAAGTAAAACAGAGCCAGAAATATTGTAATCAAATGAGTTTTTAATTACATATCGAGCAGAAAAAAATTCCTATTTGTACTCCTGGGATAAAAAAAAAATAAGTTCTAGAGAAATGCTTTTGTAGCAGGAAAATAACATAAACACTAATTTCCATAGGAATTATAGTAGTCAGTTTAATTAAAAGGCTTGATCAGAGTAAAGAGAAGCTTGTGCCAAGCTATACTAAATAAAACCATGGCAGTTGTGGCTACCTCACACTATTGTCTAAATAAAAGCACTGTGCATTGAGCAGAAAACAAGCACCTGCATTTTTCTCATGGAAATAAAGGGGATTTTGATCACTGCTGGAGTTACAATGTTGCTTTGTTTTATTATCATATGAAATAACTAGTAAATCTGATTTAAAATTAGATGTTTCTGTTTAGCGTGATAAACATCACTGTTAAGAGAGAGATAGAATATACTCTGTCTTAAGGACATCAGGCTTTCAGTGCCCAACCCCACTCCCTTAACTTACATCTAGTTACGTTTTACTCATATTCATGTAACTCCCTGGAGCACAGGATTATCTGAGCAGATAAATTAGATTTACTAACAGGTGGTTTGCAGTTGTGCTTGGAGCCATATACTCTGGCATTCTAACAGAAAAAGAGCTATTCTTCCTGTTGGAGGACTTACTATTGACTACTCCCTAACCATAGTCATGCTCGGAGAAGGCTTTTCAGAAGGTGTGCTGAAATCATAGTGGCTTAATGATATGTTCACCTTTTGTGCCCCTTGTGATGAATGGGATGCACCTACAAGGTGTCTACATGGGACCAGGGATATAACCCTGTCCACAGAACAAAAAATAGCTTACTGACCCAAAGCATAAAGGGGAAATCACCTTTCCGTAGGCTAATAATCTCACAACTTCTGTGTTCCTTCTTTTATTTATTTCTTTATAAGGAAAATAAAAACTACCTTATAGGCCTTAGTGCAACAAGAAAGGGAAACTTTAATTTTTCAGAATTTTGGGGAACCTGGGAAAAAACTGGCTGGTTGGCAGTCCAGATCTGTATAAAAACAGTGAGACAGGGCTGGGGAGAAAACTGGATTACTCTCCATGGGGTAAAAGACTGTGCCCTTTGAGGTGAAGAGGAGTATGTAAGAGTAAGTCAGTGGGTAAGTCACTTCCCCTGTGACAACCTCTAAAGTCGGTACAGTTAGTAGGCATCCAAAATGTTGAGGGTGATAGGATTTCCTATGAAAAGGGGAAATAAAATGAAACACTGCATTAGGAATGGTGCAGAATGCAGTCGAGAGGGCCAAGTAGACTCAAGAAGATGTCAAAGAGTACAAGGAAATAAGACTTGGAAATAACTGGAAGGAGTCTGAAAGGTCCCCCAGAGCATGAAATAGATTTGAGGTCTAATCTCAAGTCTAAAGGGATGGGGAGACCTCAAGTGACATAAGATTACGTTCAAAGAACAATGTCAGAATTCACGAGAGTTGTATACATATGCAAGATGATGGGTGATAGAATTGATGGATAAGAGGAAAGAAGAAAGGAGAGATGGGTATGAGTAAGTCAGAAGGAAGGTCCTGGTGTCAACCCTTACCCCAAATTGATGACAACAGCAATCACATTCAATGTGTCCTCAGAAGTTCATGTCTTCAGTCTCCTCATCACCATCACAGTCTCTAAAAACAGGAATGATACAATTACTAGCTGGTTGGAATTGTGCATTGACAAAGGTTGAAGCCATACAATTTCAAGATGTGTACTTTATTATTCCTTGGTTTTTCTTCTTGACTCTTTAAGAGCTTCCCATTTATGCTACATCTTCAGCAGATTTCTCTATATCTTCATTCTATATGCCAGGTTAGTGTCCTATCCCTGACTTTTACTTGAGAAAAACAATGGTTTTCTCCATAGCTTCCAAAACAAATGGAAAGATTACAAAAGGAACCCCTAACTTCTTATATGGATTCTTATCTTCCTTCTGCGGCAGAAGGACTAAGGATCATTCATGATCCTAACATGTGGGGGATATGTTTTATCATTGGTAAAATGCACAGTCATTGTGAGGAATAGCTGAGATGAAGTATGTAGAGCAGCCAGCAATGTGTTTAACACATAGGAGGTGTTAGGTGTTAACGGAAGCTCCCCCTCATCCACGTGGGATGCCAGCTTTTTATACTTCTTTCAGATCCTGGAGATGGAAAACAGGCCCAAGAAGTATGAATGCTTAAAAATCCATACATTCTCATTGATTCTGTCCATTTGTAAACAGATTATAAAATACCGTGTGTGTGTGTGTGTGTGTGTATACATATATATATATATATATATATATTTCTTTTTTTTTTTTTGAGATGAAGTCTCATTCTGTTGCCCAGGCTGGGGTGCAGTGGTGTGATCTTAGCCCACTGAAACTTCTGCCTCCTGGGTTCAAGTGATTCTCCTGCCTCAGCCTTCCAAGCAGCTGGGATTACAGGCGTGTGCCACCACGCCTAGCTTTTTTTTTTTTTTTTTTTTTTTCAGTAGAGATGAGGTTTCACCATGTTGGCCAGGCTGGTCTCAAACTCCTGACCTCAAATGATCCACCCACCTCAGCCTCTCAAAGTGCTGGGATTACAGGCGTGAGCCACCTCGTCGGGCCATATTTTAGATGTTCTGATCATTTAACCAGTTAGAAACATAATGGAAAGATTTCATTCAAGGCAAAACCCAAAAGTTAGTAGTGTTTATCTCTTCAGTTATGAGATTATAAATTATCTCCATTTCTTACTTTTTAAATCTATTGTTTCTATATTTTCTAACACCAACATGTTACTTAAAATATATAAAATAACTGCGAAGGGAAGAAAAGGTATTATTTTTGAAACAATTTTCCAAAACCTCATGTTTTAAAAGGACAAAGACCATGTTTCTAAAAGTTAAATGTCATCAAAATCTTATTTCCCTTTTCATTGAGCTGTCCAGAAAATTAAAAGGCTTCTAGACTCTGTTACATATGTTTTACAGGGGTGGCTTTACTTATACTTATTATTCATCTTTATTGGCATATAGGTACATAATAGATATTTTTGTTGATCATATTTTACTGGTTGAATATGTTAGAAGCCTTTCATTATGAAAAGTTAAAAAAAGTTAAAATAAGTAAAATGTAGATATTCATGCATTTAAAAGAAAGAAAACAATCAGTAAAGTAGAGAATAGTGGAATTTTCCTGTTGGGCAGAGTAAACTCCATGCCCCTCTGATCTGTAAAATATTTACCTATTGCTCTTTAATCTGAGCTCCTTGAATTTGTTCTAGTCCCAGTTCAGAAACAAAATCCTCGGCCCTGCCCCAAGCCCTCTGATATGAAAGCTGAAGAAGGACTCATTTGCATTAAATTAAAGTAAGCCATCTTACTTTTAGGGCTCTCATTCCACTACCAGGGGCAAACCAGGAGCGGTGAGACAAGCTTATACCATTTGGGAACAGGAGGACTCTTTCAAAAACACACACACACAAAATTACGCACAAAATAATATACTTAGAAGAGTCTGGCACAAGTGAGGATGCTAAAGCCTGACTTTCATCAGCCTGGTGGTCCATCTGCCCCTGGCCACACCTTACATTCCCTCTTCCCTCATCCCCCTTTCATCCCTCTGTCACTCTCTTCCACACTGCTTCCCTTTCTGCCATGTCTATTTCCATGCATGTTTCCATGCTTTGTATATTTAGCACAACTCCTAGATCTTTAGCTTTAAAAATGAGCACCTTCTCATTTCAGGATTTTACCTGGCTTTTCCTATTCAATTAAGTCCACCCAGAGTCATCTACGGTAGAGCAATTGTAGGATTATTTTGTAAAAATTTAAGTTCATAGTCAATTGAGATCTGGAGCCCTCTATGGTAGGCAAAGATGCACAAATAAGTAGGCATATGTGAGCTGGATATTTTGTTTCCTGTCTTGCTTGATGTAGTTGTAAAACAGGATTCGAGTCTACATGGCTGGTGTCCCCTAGAGTTGTACACAGCCATGCTGGTGATGTCTGATTTTTCATTCTCTAAGTAGGCTCTATTAATACAACACATTGGTGTTAAATGCATATTTACTTCTGTAAATAGCTCTTGTTTACCAAAATAATCATCACTTTCATTTCCTACAGCCAGTTTACATTCTCCTCATAAATGAAAGGGGGAAAATCATGTCAGTTACTCTGTTTCCTCTCTCCTCCACCTGTATTTTGTTTTGTTTTAGGCACTGGTGAAGGTCAATGTGAAACTGAAGCCGATGCTAGATTCAGTAGCTGCAAACAGAAGTAAGTGGGAAGAGCTGCACCAAAAACGGCTGCTGGCCTCAACTGCCTCATCCTCCCCTGCCAGTGTTATGGTAGCCACGGAAGACAGGAACTAACCCTCCAGGTCAGCTGCAGCTACAAAGTGACTCAGCCTGAAGGGCCACTTTCAGTCCAGCCATGTCATCCTTTTGTTCTTTTAGTTCAGAAAGACCTAACATCTCAAGAATGCACTGGGAAGCATGCCTGGGCTTTCACCTTGAAGCGTGATCAGCAGCAGAGAGAGCAACGGGAAGGACAAAGAAAGAGGTGGGGCAGGGAGCACACCCCAGGACCCTCACTTTTTCCATAATGAACACGCATGGGCTAAAATGAAGGCTTTGGGTGAGGACTGTTTTGGATCCAAGGATCTGTGGACAGGCGGCCTACTCGCTCTGAGCTGAGGGAACACTGAACAGTAAAAGCGTCATTAGCGCTGCTTCATTTTGTATATGGCTTTTCTGTTTGTTAGAAGCCAAACACTGCCTGTCTTTGCTTCCTGTCCCTGCATGCCTTTTTGTGCCAGACCGTCCCAAGAATCCTAATTTGTATTCCATAGAGGTATTTTATTTTTAATCCTAGAGCTTCTTATTGATGGATCCTTTAGAATTGCCTACCTAAAAGTAACCTATACTATCCTTATAAATACTGGTCAATCTCAGTTCTCCCCCTAAAAAGGAATACATAGTAGGAGTATAGCAAATGTGTTTGATGGGTAATTCTAGACTTGGACTATGGTACCCTTTTCCAGAGGTTTAAAATTCAACCTTCATTACAGACCAAGTTTTCTCCCAGAAGGAATGGATTGATAGATTTTGATTAAAGTAAGGGTGGAAGGAAATCTGTAGCTGGATTTACCACAGGTGACATCTAGAAACTATGGTTCACAGGACAGAGTAGAGCCATGGAGACTAAGCATTGACCACCTTGAGTTCTCCTAGTGAAGAGTTCTGATATAAAATGTAAGGTTACTGCCAGTAACCAACTTAAAGCAAACTATAGGGGTCCCTAATTTTGGATTTTTCTTTAAGTGTAAGAAATAATGCTTCAAATGTTAAGAAATAACAGTCTGGGCAAAGAACGCATATTCTATAGGAAGCCAAGTTTACAATAGGTAAGAATAAACTGTATTAAGTAGATGTAATGACTAGAAAGCTGCTTTGCTCCCTGTTTTGAGAAATTGTGGACATAGTATATCTTATCCAAAGAACGCTGGGCTAGAAGATAGATTTCTATCCCTAGCTTTGGCATTATTGACTAGATTGACTTGAACAAGTCACTTCACTTCTCCAAGCTTGTTTCCTTATTTGTCAAATTAGATTACACTAGGAAATTATTCTTGAACATGTTTTAACCTTACAACTCTTTGTTCAAATAAATCTTTCAACGAATCCCCAACATATAAAACATCAAAAAGCTGAATTCCTAGGTGAATTATAAGCAGGGTTTGGACATGCAGAGCACCTACAAACCTTCATCTCTTCGATTACATACATGGGGGTCCACAGGGACTCTGAGGAGTTTGAACATCCCTGGACTAGTTTAAACCTGAGGGCCATTCCAGTCCTTAAAAAAATCTAAAATTTACAAACCATTTTTCTTATTATTGTTTTTGTTTGTTTTTGTTTTTTGAGACGGAGTTTTCACTCTCGTTGCCCAGGCTGGAGTGCAATGGCGCGATCTTGGCTCACTGCAACCTCGGCTTCCTGGGTTTAAGCAATTCTCCAGCCTCAACCTCCTGAGTAGCTGGGATTACAGGTGCCCACCATCACGCCTGGCTAATTTTTGTATTTTTAGTAGAGACAGGATTTCACCATGTTTGCCAGGCTGGTCTCGAACTCCTGACCTCAGGTGATCTACCCACCTCTGCCTCCCAAAGTGCTGGGATTACAGGCGTGAGCCACCGTGCCCGGCCCTTGTTATTGTTATTAATCATTATCAATCATTAACTTTACAAATATGAAAGAAAGAGGGGCCATGTTCTACAAGGGACATTGTTTTCCTGGCACACAGTAGACAATTCAGGAAATGTTGGCAGAAGAAATGGGTAAAATTAAGATACCAAAATGGAAGTGAGGGGAGAGCAGGTAATTGTAGAGAAAAAGACTCTTCATGGCAAGAAACAAAGTAAAAGAAATGTATAAACCAGACTAAGAGGGGAATAAAAGCAAGCAAGAAGAAGAAATATAAGAACACCAATAAAGGAAAGACAGGGACTGAGGCAGGTGGTTAAGGGAACTGCCAAAAAAAAAAAAAAAAGGTGAAAGTCAATCCAAACAAAGAAAAATGGCACTTCCAACCAAAAACATGAAGATGTAGAACCCTGTCATCAATTGCTGAGAAAAGAGAGACACTCGAATAGGGAGGGGATTGAGAAAGGGGAGAAGGAAGGAGTGAGAGCCCTAAAAAATAATGTTCCTAGCTACCCTTTACAGCTGTCTCTGCAGGGAAGACTGGAGAAAGTAGAGGGGGAAATGAGTGCAGGAAAAAACTGCCTCTGCAGAGCAGGTAAGAGGAGGTTGTTCAGATTTATGGATTTTATTAAGCCAGTTTTCTGTATCACTCTGCTATAAAGGAAAATAGCTGCTGCAGGGCTGTCTCTCCTCCTTCAGGTGAGGAACAAAGGGTGGGTGGAGTCAGAGACAGAGTCTGGTCTGCGAGATCATGGTGTGTCTGCAGCTCCGAAGCACTGCAGGTGTTTCTGGGTAATGTGCCACATCATGTTTATATCACGAACGGGAATTGAAAATCAGTCTGTGTGGCAGAGATGAGCCCACATCTGTTATCCTCACCAACAATAAATAAATAAATAGCCCAGACAAATGGATGCCAGTCCATCTACAGCAACATTTTAAAGCATGTGCTTTATGACAAAACTGGACCCAGCGTCTGAGAGACTGCAGGCTGCAGTAAGCACTGTAGCTATCCTGAACGTTGATGCTACATATTGCTAAGGGGAACATAATTTATAGCACAAACCCTACAGCCTCCACTAAGGTTGAGTTTTCCTCTCATTTCCTTGCCTTTTTATTGGCTTCACTGCATGGTTGCCAATAGCAACATCCACTGGTAGCAAGGGGAGTTCAACTCCATTGCAATCTGCCATATAGTGGAGCCCTGACAATGTCAACCATCAATCTAGTAGCTGTTTGTAATTGCCTCCATCTATTTCTCCTGTCTTGAGGTATCTTTCCTATTGTAGGTCAAGATTCAGAAACTGCTGACTAATGCCATGGGTCTGCATCTCCATGACCATGAAGCAGTGGAAAGGAAGGTAGCAGCTTCCTGGTGCCAACAACCCCAGAGGTTAGAGGTTGAACTCTTGCGGGTTTCAGGCATTTTTAATCCCTTTTCTAAAAAATTTATAATTTTGCTAAAATGTGAGGCATATGCAGTTATCCATATATTCTGCTTTTCCAAAAAAGAGAAAGAAAGTTTCCCAGTCCTTATTATTAATGTTTATTTCCTATTGGAGAAAGACATTTGAAATGTGAGCCTTCTTGTAAAAACTCAAACTGACCAGATTATGTTTGCTTTCCCAGGTCTCTTGGCATTAATGGTTGAAATAAATTCATCCTACTTTTTGGATGAGATGTATTTTTTTAGACATGATATTTAGTCTTACTAATCAGTATGTAGCTAATATGTGCGCAATCTACAATATAGTGGCAATCCTGGTGGGTAGGGACAGCTTCACATACTGCAAAGGGCGCCATTCAGTGCATAGCAGACTGGAACTCCCTCCTAGCTTGGCCACCAGCTGAACCTGTAATCTTAGGACTCTCCAAGTCTTAGATTCTCCATCTATTAAATAAAAGTACTGACTTTTATTCAGTCCCCACACCAAAGGACCAAGATGTGTTTAGCTTTAAAGAAATTTTCCAGATAATTTTCTTTTTTATTCTTCTCAAATAAAATAGCAACAAACCTAAAGCGGTCATCTTATTAATAAAGACATAATAAAAAGTTACATATTTGGGGTAGACATAAACACAATCATACTACAGATGTCTTGAGTCTGTCTCTAACTATGATGAAAGATGTAGTCATCAATACAATTTTTAAAAAAATATGTCCTTCTTTTTTTGAGATAGGGTCTTGCTCCGTAACCCAGGCTAGAGGGCAGTGGCACAATCACAGCCACTGCAGCCTTGACCTCTCCAACTTAAGTGATCCATCCTGCCTCAGCCTCATGAGTAGCTGGGATCACAGGTGTGCACCACCACGCCCAGCTAAATTTTGCATTGTTTGTAAAGACGAGGCCTCACTATGCTAACCACGCTGGTCTCGAACTCCTGGGCTCAAGCGATCTTCCTGCCTTGGCCTACCAAAGTGTTAGGGTTAGAGATGTGAGCCACTACACCCAGCTTATATGTCCTTTTATTTCATAAAAAACAATTTTAGATTATCTGATATCATACATATCCCATAAATGGTAGTCATTAATTTAAAAGTGAATTTATAAAGTAAGTCAAGAGAAGTTAAAATTGCACATGCATTTTGTTTCTAAAAGCTGAGATGTCTATGCATTTCCAGGTATTGTATATTTGCAAATACGTTGGGTTAGAAATCATCTTTAACATTTTGTGTTAGTGTAATAACAATATTATCTAATATTAATGCTACCAGAATCCGGCTGCCTTTTCTGTGTATCAAAATTTATCATACTTTATCCACTTACACTAGGTGATTAAACAGAATCTGCCCAATTTATTCTGCAGTAAAATTATTTTAAAATCTATTTTTCCTGCTGACTCTTAGAAACTGCAGAAAGACAAAAACCAGTTTCATCTCCAGTAATAGTGTGAAACAATTTCCTTCCAGTGGGACAGAAATCTAGACATATTAGGGAAAGATTTAAATATAAAGAAAAATGTTTTGGCTGGAAAAAAAAAAAAAAAGCAAAACACACCAAAACACAAAAAGGATTCATTAAAGCAACAGAACAAAACCTAATTTGGGACCCTAAAAATTCTGGCGATGCCACTGTAATGAGGTTTCATTATCTGCTTCAGAGTAACAGTCTCTGAAATTGTTATTCTGCTACATGCTGTAAAGAACTCCCAAAACTCAAATGTATCAGGAAATGTAAAGATTAAGTCTGACTACAAGAAGGCCAAAATTGCACCAGCTTCCTAAGTGAAGAATAATAGAATAAAACATAGAGGGCAGAAATAAAATGAGGTGTATCTGGAGAATTTCATGATGAGCATTTAGATTTAGCAATGCCCAATGTCATGCTGACACTGTTTGTCATGACCTTGTCCGCAACTAGTAATTTGGGGTTGTACATTTTTTAAATTTAATTTTGAATGTTCTTGCGTGTTTGGTACATCTCTCTGCACTGCTAAATTGTTTATCTGCATAATATAACTACACCAATGTCATTTAATGTATACACTAGTATAGAAATGTGTTTTTTTATTAAGTAAATGAAGTATTTGCTGTGAAAAAATGTATTATTTGTGACCACCATTTATATCTGTGTTCATTTTCTGTGTGTATATGCGTGTGTATTCAAATCTCAATTTTTCTTTTACTCTAGTTTAGATTAAGACATATTTAGATGAAATTTTAAAAATAGCATTGGAAATAGGAAACTAAGTTTTGTTGAGTCTCATTCCCTTGGGGGGAAATTGCTTTTGCCATTTTATTTTCATGTATAATAATCTAAAAAGGATCTCCTACTGACTTCCTTCCTAATTATTATTGTTTTACACGAAAGAAAGGAAATATGTTTTCAACTGAGTTGTTTGAAATCATTCCCTCTGTGTAAATTTTCCAATCTGATGTTTCATTGTAAGAATATTACATTATAGACCGCTTGGCCATTTCACAAGCAATTAATCCATAGTTTTGGAAGTCCGCTTTAAGAGACCTGAATATCTTTGTTTTTAATAAAATACTTAGAGTTTAACTAAAGCTCTGGAATAATCTTTATTTCTTTTGAGAAGGGTGATTTCAGGGCTGAAAGAAGGAAGCAAGGATCCAAATACCTACAGTTTAAATGTTGACTGTTAATTTAGTCCATTAACCTTGTGTTGATCTGTGATGTTTTCATGTGTGAGATGGACACTAGGACACCCCTGTCCATATAGCTTTTTAAAGATGACATAAGGTTCTTCGTATTATCGAAGTTTTTCTAGAGGTAGGAGAGTCTGCGGCCAAATGCTGGGTTCCTGTGTCTGTTACAGATTGCTCAAATTTGCATGGGCAATTACACAGGGGGATCGCATCAATGCAGGGCCGCCAGCCACACTGACGCCATACAATTACACAACGGCTTCGGTGCTTAAACTTTAAAATTCTTACACCATTGTGCCTGTTCTATTAGAACAAACTGCAGCAAATGATCCAAAGCCAGTTCAAGTGACTGGAGAGGAGGTGCCCAGGCAGGGAGAGGGAAGAGGTGCAGTGTGGCCCACTACCGGCCAGCGTAAGCAATCACCATTGCTGGCTGCTGCAATCACTGGCTTCTTTGTGCTTTGCAATCTGCAGTTTTAAAATGGAGCCAACGATAAGGCTCACCTAATTCACAGAAGGGCTGTGAGGATTAATGAGGGAAGTTAGGCAAAACAGGCCTGATACTCAAAGTACTGCATAAACACAGCGGCTTGGAGTAGCTCTTTGAATGGTTGATTTTTTTTTTTTTAATGCTGCTGTATCCACAGTTTTGCACTCTCTATTAATCCCTTTTATACACCAAAATGCTATTGTGTTCTCCCTGGAAAGTTAATTTAGACAATAATACTGTAAACCCCAAAATACAAGCTACTTGATCAAAAGCAAGGGATATTCAAGAAGGAAATCTAATTAAAATATTAATAAAGCTGGAACTACCAGCAAAAGGAGAGTTCATAATGAGGTTAAATGTCACACCATCTGAGCACAAATGTTCTCAAATGTTGATTTTAGCATACACCTTTTCCAAAAGTCTTAAAAGATGGAACAGATGCTCCCAAAAGTCAGTCAAGTATTATTTCCAATTTGGCACTAATTTATACTTTTCTTCTCTGTTCACGGTAGAAGACTGGAGTGGGAGAATAGGGATGCAAGATAACTGAGCCCCCCAAACTGTCCATCCTGAAGAAAATGGTCTGAAATCAAAGGAAAAAAGAAATAACAACTGGAAAATGGATTTGCAGAAGGTCCTCCCTTATAAAGGAAGATGTTTGACCACAGCTGTGGTTGAAATACTCACAAATTACCAATGTTCACCAACAGAAAGGGGCCACAGATACAGTATAAATAAGACATACCTTCCCAACTAGTTTTAAAAGAGAATGCCAAATAGATTGTACACACAAATAGAATACGGGATTTGATCATGGCATATTTTGGCAGGCAGAACATCAGTATGCTAAGAACCAAGCATCATGCTTTTTCTTCCTATCTATTTTGCCTAAATGAAACTCTTCTACATGATAAACATGTCTCCCTTTGTGTAGCAAAATCCACCCTGAGTCCAACTCAAATTTCATCAAACTGCAATTCCTTTCTACAAGTCACCAAATCGCTTTATTGCAACCACCAAATGCTTTCCTATTACTTGAAATGGTATGATACACTTACTTTTTGATATATCCTCCAGGTTTTCAAGATCCTATTGCAAACAAAATGATGCTTTATGATACTTCATAATATTCCACCTTATTTCTTTCCATAATTTCTATCATTAAACGGCCTTCTCTCACCACCACCCCCAACAAAACTAATCTATTCCCCAACTGCCTATCAGAGACCAGATAAAAGTCAGTCTATCACAGCAGCAGTGATGGTCATGCCAATTTCACAGTGTGATTTGTGCACTCATTTCATTTTGAAAATGACCCTGCCCTCCATCTGTCTAAGCAGAATGTCCTGCTTTTTTCAAGCCAGGCCTTTGGAGCAGCCTCACATGAAATAAGGAGGAAGAGACACAGAATGGCCTCCCTCCTGCCCACTTCAGCCACCACGCTCACAGGTACCCACATAAAGAGGAGAACCCCAACTGAATCCTGGTAGGGATCCCAGAAATTTGGAGGAGAATATAGTCCTTTTATTTTTCATACATTCTCAAGAAGCCATTTGAAGATGATGTAAATACAACCCTGCAAAACAGAGAGAAAGACTAATGAAAGGCAATTTCCCATTCCCATGTGGTCATCTCACCTTAATTTAATAACAAATTACCTAAGGTAACAGTACATACATAAGAATATTAAAATACTAAGCCTTGTGAGACACAGTGGCTCATACCTGTAATCCCAGCACTTTGGGAGGCAAAAGTGGGAGGGTTGCTTGAGGCCAGGAGTTTGAGATGAGCCTGGGCAACATGGTGAGACCCTATGTCTATTAAAACATTTTTTTAAAAAGATTAGCCAGGCATGGTTGTGTACCTGCAGTCCCAGCTACTCAGGAGGCTGAAGCAGGAGGATCATTTGAGCCTAGGAGTTCAAGGCTGCAGTGAACTATGATCATGCCAGCTATTGCAGTGAACTATTGCATGCCAGCCTGAGCAACAGAACAAACCCTGTATCAAATAAATAAATAAATAAATAAATAAATAAATAAATAAAATACTGAGCCTAAATTCCCAAGGGAGAACCATCAGGCAGCCAGCTGTAAAGAAGTCTATGCACCCTTTCCCCCAATTTATTACTGAGCAGTATCCTCTACCAATGTACCTCCTTGGGCTTAAGACTCTAAAAGGGCTCACCAAAAGATCAGATTGAAAGAAGTCTCAGAATAGAGTTATAGTAATATTCTACAGTTGCTTTCTGTGGGATCTTAGGTGAGCCAAAGTCCCATTCAATCCTTCTGAAATGGATGCAGTTTCCCTTTCTTGGAATTGATGCACTGTGAAGCTCCTTGTCTAGTTCCAGCCAAGAAGACACAACTCTGCCGATTCCTAGCAAGGGAGAACACTGAGTAAGTACATAAAGTCAGCCATATGATGATATGAGCAATCACACACCTATTAAAAATCTCCTTCCAGTGATACTGGGTAAATACGAGCTACACGACTCCACTAGTCACATCTGTTCACAGCTGGAATCAAGGCCTAAAAGTTCAAAGTTTACTACCTACACAAAGTTAGTTCGTTGTTTTAAAGGAGAAACAAAGACAATAATATTCCTTATACACACTTAGCACCAAACAACGGGCCCTTACAAACTCATGTACATGAGATACATGGATTGGGTTATTCATCAGTCACTATTTCCTATTGAAATTGGTTACTGGATATCATGGTTCAGCCCCTACCTACCTAGGTGTGGCCTTAAACAAACTATTAATTTAATAGTTTGATTTAATTAATAATATAATACTTAAATCTTTAAACCTTTCAAGCCCACCGACTTAATATGCAATATGCAGAATGCAGGTTGCTTATTCAAATTAGAAATACTATATGTAAACAGTCTATAATAGAGGTGCTATGTGATATGGTTGATATACCAACCATATGATAGCTGTGAAGTTTATATATAGAAAAGATTTATGGGCAGTAATACTATTATGGATGCATACAAAGGATTTGCAGTAATTATGTAGCAAACAACACACTTTTACTTGGATTAGGTTTATATTAGGTGCCAGAGAGACCAATGGATATCATGGGAGATGACAAAAGATACTGGTTTCTTATGGGCAGAGATGGTTGGAGGACCACAGCAATGGATACAACCAAGTGTAAACGCCAACATATACTCAGTAGTATTTTTTGTCATGGAAAGGGACAGATACTGCGATCAAAAATAGATCCTCTCCCAGTACCAATAAGATTCACAGCACTTTTTCCTCATTAACCTCTGGAACCACCAAAATAAGAAGGATTTCTGTTTGCTGCTCTATTGTGCTCTTACAAACTGTGCCCTCGGGGTAGCATAATCAGAACCTGTTCTAATTCCAAGGGAATTCAAGGACTTAACTCCCTTTTGCCATCCCGCTCCTTTTATTGAAAGGTCCTTTTATTACTAGCGAATCTCTACTTTATTAAAAGTAAGCCAAACGCCAGCCTTAGTATAGACCACACCGCATACAAGGCTCAAAATCGCCAGGAACATGGGCCGGAAATCTTCCACCGCCGCGCTAGAGACCGAGGTGGCACAACAGACACAGAGAGCGCCCCTCATCTTTAGGGGGACGGGAAGACAGGTGACCGTTCGTCCCCACGGGCCGCGGGTCGGGTGGGTGCAGCAGGGACTACGCCTCCCAGCATGCAGTGCGGCCACGCCCGCGCAGCGGCGCCACAGGAACGATGCATGCCGGGACGGGGAGATTCAGTCTCTGAACGGCCTGGAGTAGTCTTTCCCCTTCTGACTGCCGCCACTCTGCAGTCCACAATCTTTGAAGATCAAACCGAACTTGAGAGACTAACGAGAATGGTCCCTTTTAAATTCCTAACAGACTCCTTCCGTGGCAGAGTAACCGGCCGTCTTCCGTTTCCGGTTGCCCTGTTGTCGTGGTAACCGTACGCATAACAGCCGTGGTGGTTATGGCGGGCCTGAGCGGCGCGCAGATCCCCGACGGGGAGTTCACCGCAGTAGTGTACCGGCTCATCCGCGATGCCCGCTACGCCGAGGCGGTGCAGCTGCTGGGCCGAGAGCTGCAGCGGAGCCCTAGGAGCCGCGCAGGCCTGTCGCTGCTAGGCTACTGCTACTACCGCCTGCAGGAGTTTGCGCTGGCGGCCGAGTGCTATGAGCAGCTGGGCCAGCTGCACCCGGAACTGGAGCAGTACCGCCTGTACCAGGCCCAGGCCCTGTACAAGGCCTGCCTTTATCCGGAGGCCACCCGGGTCGCCTTCCTTCTCCTGGATAACCCCGCCTACCACAGCCGGGTCCTCCGCCTGCAAGCCGCCATTAAGTACAGTGAGGGTGATCTGCCGGGGTCCAGGAGCCTGGTGGAGCAGCTGCTGAGTGGGGAAGGGGGAGAAGAAAGTGGGGGCGAGAATGAGACCGATGGCCAGGTCAACCTGGGTTGTTTGCTTTACAAGGAGGGACAGTATGAAGCTGCGTGCTCCAAGTTTTCTGCAGCACTGCAGGCTTCGGGCTACCAGCCTGACCTTTCCTACAACCTGGCTTTGGCCTATTACAGCAGCCGACAGTATGCCTCAGCGCTGAAGCATATCGCTGAGATTATTGAGCGTGGCATCCGACAGCACCCTGAGCTAGGTGTGGGCATGACCACTGAGGGCTTTGATGTTCGCAGTGTTGGCAACACCTTAGTCCTGCATCAGACTGCTCTGGTGGAAGCCTTCAACCTTAAGGCAGCTATAGAATACCAACTGAGAAACTATGAGGTAGCCCAAGAAACCCTCACTGACATGCCACCCAGGGCAGAGGAAGAGTTGGACCCTGTGACCCTACACAACCAGGCACTAATGAACATGGATGCCAGGCCTACAGAAGGGTTTGAAAAGCTACAGTTTTTGCTCCAACAGAATCCCTTTCCTCCAGAGACTTTTGGCAACCTGTTGCTGCTCTACTGTAAATATGAGTATTTTGACCTAGCAGCAGATGTCCTGGCAGAAAATGCCCATTTGACGTATAAGTTCCTCACACCCTATCTCTATGAGTTCTTGGATGCCGTGATCACTTGCCAGACAGCTCCTGAAGAGGCTTTCATTAAGCTTGATGGGCTAGCAGGCATGTTGACTGAGCAGCTTCGGAGACTCACCAAGCAAGTACAGGAAGCAAGACACAATAGAGATGATGAAGCTATCAAAAAGGCAGTGAATGAATATGATGAAACCATGGAGAAGTATATTCCCGTGTTGATGGCTCAGGCAAAAATCTACTGGAACCTTGAAAATTATCCAATGGTGGAAAAGATCTTCCGCAAATCTGTGGAATTCTGTAACGACCATGATGTGTGGAAGTTGAATGTGGCTCATGTTCTGTTCATGCAAGAAAATAAATACAAAGAAGCCATTGGTTTCTATGAACCCATAGTCAAGAAGCATTATGATAACATCCTGAATGTCAGTGCTATTGTACTGGCTAATCTCTGTGTTTCCTATATTATGACAAGTCAAAATGAAGAAGCAGAGGAGTTGATGAGGAAGATTGAAAAGGAGGAAGAGCAGCTCTCTTATGATGACCCAAATAGGAAAATGTACCATCTCTGCATTGTGAATTTGGTGATAGGAACTCTTTATTGTGCCAAAGGAAACTATGAGTTTGGTATTTCTCGAGTTATCAAAAGCTTGGAGCCTTATAATAAAAAGCTGGGAACAGATACCTGGTATTATGCCAAAAGATGCTTCCTGTCCTTGTTAGAAAACATGTCAAAACACATGATAGTCATTCATGACAGTGTTATTCAAGAATGTGTCCAGTTTCTAGGACACTGTGAACTTTATGGCGCAAACATACCTGCTGTTATTGAACAACCCCTGGAAGAAGAAAGAATGCATGTTGGGAAGAATACAGTCACAGATGAGTCCAGACAATTGAAAGCTTTGATTTATGAGATCATAGGATGGAATAAGTAGTTATGGCTGATAGTGGCTTTTTTCAAAATGGCTTTCTTACCTATCACACTTTTTTATCTGTATTTAGCCTTGGCATCTTTATGTTTGTCTTATTTTGAATTTTATCCACTTTATAATAACAAGTTTATGTTTGAGCAACTTTTTCATTTAATACAGAAGAGTAAGGACTATGCAGTGTAAGCTGCATCACTTCTGCTTTCTTCCTACTAGTGACAATCATCTGGTCTTGCCCTCAAGCAACAATTGCTAGATGACATCTTTGTATAAGAAAGAAACCCCAGATAGAGTTGATATTTCAGCTTTGGGCTGTCAAAAGGGTATGTCATGGACCAAAGCACTGTTAGTACGGGTATGTTTGCATTTGGTCACTGATATGTAAATGACTGCTAGCCAACGGCTGGACCACTTCTCAATCAGCAAATAAAGCCATGTCTATTTTGCTATCTCAAGATAGACTGTGCTGTCTAATAAATCGAATTCTTAACTCTATTTCTCCAGTTTTTTAGTCCTTTAACTTTCTGGATTGCAACAAAGTCTAGTTTAGACCTTCTTTAAGCCGTTTTAGAAGTTCAAGTATAATGGGAATTTCTTTTCTTG
Organism: Macaca nemestrina; assembly: GCF_043159975.1. Lineage (NCBI taxonomy): Eukaryota > Metazoa > Chordata > Mammalia > Primates > Cercopithecidae > Macaca > Macaca nemestrina. Next base: position 75,518,717 of record NC_092135.1, on the reverse strand, counting down.
GTTCTTTTCAGGTTATGAGGTTCGGTCAGTGACGTAATTTTTTTTCATAATTTGATTTGTTGCTTCTTAAGTTTTATAATAAAAGTTTTTCTTCATGTTCTATTTTTTGTTTTACAGAAATGATTTTGCCTCCTTGTGGATACGACATATATTAAGTGTGGAAGCCTATTAATATTTTCAGTTTTTAAAAAACTGAAATTTTTAATTTTTACTTTTTAATTTTTTAGGAGAAAATAAGCACTGAACTGAGAATGAGAAGCCTAAAGGTATGAGTTCCATACCTTCTAATTTTAGGCTTTCAGAAATTCCTTTATTCTTTGGGGTTTCACATCATTTGAACTATCAGAAGCCTTTAGAATTGCTTTTGGCTGTAACATCTGATTTCGTATAAGCCATATAGAAAAAAGTTGCCTTTCTTTCTTTATGACCTAGATATATAAGCAAATCAGCCAGGAAATATATAATTGTATTTTATATTAATGTTTTCTAGGATTTTGGCTTACAGTAAATGTTAACCCCTACAGTCAGTGATTGTTACTGTTGGATGTTATACTGATTATTAATAAGAAATTTGGATTTTTGCCTTTTTACCTGCAATTTTTGCTTACAACTCTAGCTATGAATATATATAGAGTGGTCCCCCAGTCTCTGTTATGGTTGTGCATAAATTAATACTTTTATAGCTATTTAGAAATTGTATAACTCTCTTAACTTCCTCTTTTAGTTTTTGTACTAATGTTTGTTTTTGTTGGGGAAGAGGAGATTTGCTTTTAATCCTTCCCAAAAATGATGAACGACCCTTCCATTCAGTAGTTGACAGGCTGTTATAATGTGTATTTTTTCTTCAATTATTCTTGAAATATTTAGAGCCTCTCCTGCTTCTAACATGAAGCCCTTTAGATGCCAGTCTGCCAGAAATCTGGAAACAGGAACAGGTGAAGTGAAGACGTAATGGAGATTTAGCTAATGATATACTTCACAATCCACTTTGGATACCCTTCATGTCCAAATCTCAGTAGTTAATCAAGTGTCTGCTGCCATTAACAGAACAGAAGTAATGGATAACAGAATGGAAATAAGAGATGCCAAAACTATTCCCGTAACTAACTCACTAAATCAAATCATCAGTCCTTATATTCTTGTTTTATTTAATTCAAGGAGAAGAGGCCATGCACTTTCCAAAAGGCCAAAGCCACATAGAATAGGAAAGCAATCTCTAGTTTAAAGCTTTCTCTTGGAGTGTTTTCTCCCCCTGCCTTCAAAGGGTCTACTTAAGAGATAGTGGTGTTTACTGCTGCAGAATGTATCACAAGATAAGAAATGAAAAATCTATCTTTCTTACCACCCACTTCTCTTTCCCTTTTTAATCTTTTCCCTTTTGTCAATTATAGGGACACTTTTCTCTGTTAGCTGGAATTTGAACCTCAACCAGGTATAAAAGATGCATAACAACCTTTTAGCAGTAAGTGTCAGGTGAGTGAGCACTATGATTATCAAGGTGACTTTTGAAACCTTTTAAAAATGCATTTTTGCAAAGCAAGATAATATGTATTGATAAAAAGTGACTCTCAGATTGGCAATGCCAGAAAAAAATTTAAGAGGACTCACCAAAAGTACTAGATCTATGTAATTTGTAGAATAGAGTGAACTTTTTATATATATGTATTTGTGGTAACCTCCATCTTTTAAACTTTTTGAACTCAATAGAAAAACAGACTGAAATTTTAAAGACATGCCGTATTTGTATCATTTTGAATTCTGTAACATTGGAAATTAAATGTACTCAACTTCAGAGGACACTTGCCTTACTGTAATTTATAATCATTTTATATTGAAAAATAGGGCTAGACATTAGCCAGAAGGTAATTAATTTATTGGCCATAGGTATAGTGTTTAATATTCTCTTGGGGAGTGAGTCTTTACAAGGTGATTACTTGATACTTGATACCACTATTAATTGAGGTTCTTTTGGTTGTTTAATTAAATCAGCTCCTTTGGATTTGGGCCAAGATTGATCCACCACATACTAAAATCCTTTCTATAAACTCATCATATGTATTTATTAGAAAAAGAATTGCTTCATAAGGAAAAATTATTAGAATATAGACTTATAAGTACATTTCTAATGTGAAAAATAAGCATTTATTAGTTTAAGTGAGACCTGCCAATAACTTGATTGCAAATATTAATATCATGTGAACATATAAAATGGGCCCAAGTCCTTGTTCAAAAGTGAAATTTGCACGTTTGTGAAATAAAACACATCAATATCAATGACTGAATACCCTAAGTCAAAATAGCACATGGCTAAAATTGTACTATGCAAACAGGACCCTAAAAAAGTATGTGGGAAAGCATTTATTGCGCTATTTTATTTTCAACTATTTCATTAGGAGAGTCAAATGCTTAAGATAAAGGGCACATGACTAAAAGTTTCACCAGTACTCATGGTATCTGCTATAAAACGTGTGTCTGTGGAGTACCCACAAACTCTCAAGATCTTAAGTCTCAACAGTAAATTACTGGCTAGTTTTTCTGATCAGAGTTTCTTCTGTGAAAACTCAACCTCTTAGTCCCAGTTCTTCCAAAATTTTCCAAAACCATACACTATAGTCTATGTACTTCATATATGGAAAGGAGAATATATACTTTTGTGAATATAAAGTGTCTGTTCTATTTTTAAGTCATGAAGTACCATAGGAAGAGATGGTCACTCCCTAACATTGTAAAGCAAAAGAAAGCTTCAGGAATTGAACCATAACAGCAACACTTTGCTGTAAAATATTTAATTAGAAGTCAATACCACATACTCACATATGCTAAGGAGTGCCATTATTTTGTATGTTTACTGGAAAAGGCAAAAATTTTTTCCGTAGTTAATACAGTATTTTTGTTTCTAGAACTTTTGTTCTTGTACTGATTCATTACCATTAAACTGTTAAAATGCCAAAGAACAGAGGAAAGCTTTACATGATTTGACTAAGACGCTGCAAGTAGTTTCAGAAACTAAGGAGACTATTTTTCTGACAATGTATGTAAGACTTCTAATGAAATGATTGGTAAAATTATAAAATGATTCTGGAAATAATCATGTAAAATATAAAATGGGAAATCATAAATGTGATTTTTTTACATTTGTATATATGACCTAAATAGGTTCTTTTAAATTACAAATTAAGGATTAAGATAAACATCTGGAATGTATCTGCAGCTAGAGTCTGAACAATGAGGGCTTAGACCAGTTCATCTCTTGAATCATAAAACTGAGGCTCAGAGAGATTAATATTACTTCCCCAGGATAATATGATAGAGCCAAATAGGATCCAGGCAAAGCCCAGATCAGAATTCAGGGCATCTTGCTCAATTCTCATGCTCTTTCCACTCTACCACATTTCTCTTAGACAGAGCAGGGACCCCTCTTAGGGGCCTACAGGGCCCTCCAAGTATGGAAATAAAGGAAAATCCTGAGTTCCTACAAGGGAAGTTCCAGGCACCTAGCTAGCCCTGAAAAGTAAATAAGCAACTTGATGAGCAAGAAGGTAGTAGTAACTTAAGACGATAGCCAAGGAAATTGGAATCACAGGATGTTTGGTTCCTCTATAGGAACTAGAGATAACATCTTAACATATGTCCCTGAATTGTTTTTCAGAAATCCAGACCCCCACCAAACAGATCTGCCTGCACATAGACCTCAGATAAGGGGGAACTGAGGACTGAACTCTTACTGCCATTCTTTATGGTCTAAATTTTTTTCTGAGGTGCCTGGAGGAACCCACACCCAGGAGCCAGAGCTTACATTCTTTTCTGTTGACCCCAGAATTTTTAAATAAACCTTCTTTTCCTTAACCAATTGCAGATCGGAAAACCTTTCAGTCTATCTGTGATTGGTAAGTCCCCACTTCAAGATATCCTGCCCTTTTAGGCCAAACCAGGGTGTAAACTCTCCATGTATTGATTTACAATTTTGCCTGTAACATCTGCTTTCCTGAAATTTACCCCTGCCTTAAAAAAACTCTTGCTTGCAAACCATAAGGGAAGTCAGGACTTAAGCAAGAACTGCCTGATCCTCCTTGCTTGGCACTCTGCAAATAAATGTCCTCCTCTCTCCTGCTGCAAACCTCAGTGTGGATGTATGGCCTTATTGTGCCAGGAAGGCAAATCCCAGTTCAGTTCCAGAACACCTTCTCTTAGGTATTTTTTGTTTTTATTTGTTTGTTTGCTTTCTTTACACATTTTTTCTATCAGTGCTAGGCATTTCTTTTCCCAGAGCTATGACTTTTGCCACTTCAGTTCCTGCTGATGATTTAATCGGTGATTTAATAGGCTTTTTCCAAAATACACTTAGTGAGAACATTCCAGGGCTGGCCTAAATTATGCTATGGTTTACAAAAGTATGTTGAGGGTTCCTGAGCAGGTGTGCTGTGCTGTTTGCAGCAGCACAGATTTAGCTGCAGTGCAATCTGGGCTGAGTGGAAAGATTATTGACTCACCTGTTGTTTCATCACCGCTTTGAAAAAAAATCACCTTATATGATCCTTCTTCAAGTCAGTGATTTTCTTCTCTTCATTATAGTTTCCAGACACCAAACATGTAAAAATGGCCATCAGAAGGCTTGTCTGCATCTTAAGTGCAAAGAGCTGTGACTCATCCAAAAATCCCAGCCTAAAGCCAGCTGATTTCACAAGTATTTACAAAGTGTTACCAGAGACTTTTGAGGCCCCATAAGGCTTTACCTTTACTTGCAAAGTCCATTTGAGCTAAACTCCTAAACACCCTCTTCCAGGAGATTGATTGCTCATTTTAGCTTAGGTTTTGGGGAGGAAAAATTAAAAGCAAGCAATTGAGCCACGAGTAAGTCCCTGTTATTTACCTTCTTTTTTCTTTTTTGTACTAATAATTCTTAGTCCACATTCTACATGAGAATCAGTGGGTAAACTTTTTAAAAAGTAAAGATGCCTTGGCTCTAACCCCTAAAGATTCTATTTCTATTTATGGAGATGGGAGTGGGAGGAGGGATCAGGTTTTTTGTAAGTGCCCCAGGTAACTCTAATGTGTAGCCGAGGTTGAGAACCACTGTTCTATACACACACAGTAGTGACCATGTGGCTGCTCTATGTTGGCGTGAAGGTTGTGGTGCAACATGTTTGAGAATAAAATAACCCTGATGCTCAACCTAAAGAAATGATGAAAAATGAATAAATGGAACGAATCAAAAGATCTGAATTTTTTTTAGAGCCACTTAATCTGGGGTATTCCGATTCACTCAAATGTAGCTTTTAAACCAGTGAAATTTCTTTAAAACATTTTTTTTAAATCATGCATTCAATAATTCTTAAGAAATCTTTGGCTTCCATAGAAGGAATTTTAAAAATACTGAAGTAGCTAAAAGCTATACAATTTGATAGTGGAAGCTAAGAAGGGTTTTCAAAATTTAAGAACATGAAAATACTCTTTTTGTTTTCAGAGACTCATAAATGTCATTTGCTGTTGTAGGAGAGGAAAAGTTTTCCACTGTCCTCTTATGGTTTTCAGCTAGGTTTGATGTAAGACAGATTAAACATGAGAAAAGCATACAAATTTTGTTTACACATACGTGGGAGCCCCCACAAGGACAATGAAGACCCAAAGAAGTGGCTAGGCCTAAGCACTTATATAGTAGTTTGAACAAAGGGTGGAAACTGTGGAAAAGTAACTAGGAAGATAAGTTAGTTTAACAAAGTTTGTACAGATTTCTCTCAGCCTCAACTCCCTGTCTCTGGTGATAAGCATGTTGTTTCTTTTGTACTGGTATAGGGAGGGTATCTTTCACTTGGGAGTTTCATCTGCTTTTGGGAAGAAAAGGGGAGATTAGAGTGCCCTTCCTCTACCTGCTGTTTCTCAAGTGCCTCTATTTCAAAATAATTAATATGCCAAGGCAGCATATTTTGGAGTGGCATGTCCTGAATTCCTTCACTGTCACCTCTACTTAGTTTATTAGTTTAGCTGTGCTAAAGTCAAAAGTGACTGTGCATTATCATAACCATGCTTACAAATGCTTTTGGTTGACTTTGGATGCACCCAATTTGTTCTCCTAATATTTGAGCCATATTCATCTGTTCTTCCTATAAATCTGGATTCCTCCAAGCCAAACTCCAGTCCCATGTATGCATTTATAGATGCACATACGTTTTTTTAAAATTTACATTGGAAATTAATAATACTCAATGGTTGTGTTGGTTTATTTATTTTGAGACAGGGTATCACTCTGTCATCCAAGCTGTAGTACAGTGGTGTGATCATGGCTCACTGCAGCCTTGACCTCCTGGGATCAAGCGATGCTCCCACTTCAGCCACCCGAGTAGCTGGTGCTACAGGCACACACCACCACACCTGGCTAATTTTTTTTTTTCTTTTCGTGTAGATACAGGGTTTCACAAGTTAGCCAGGCTGGTCTCGAACTCCTGGGCTCAAGCTATCCATCTGCTTTGGCCTCCCAAACTGCTGGGATTACAGGCATGAGCCACTGTGCCCAGCCTTATATTGGTTTATAATTCAGTATGAATTCTCCAGCTTCACTCTGCCCCCACCCCCAAACATTTGGTCTAAACTGATGGTTCTCAAAATGTTTGACTGCCCAGTAGAATTATCTGAGAAGTTTTTAAACTCTCATGCTGTATTAGTCCACTCTTGCACTGCTATAAAGAATTAACTGAGACTGGGTAATTCATAAAGAAACCAGGTTTCATTGGCTCATGATTTCGCAGGCTGTACAGGAAGGGTGGCAGCATCTGCTTCTGGGGAGGCTCAGGGAGCTTTTACTCATGGTGGAAGGCAAAGTGGGAGCAGGCGTCTAACATGGCAGGAGCAGGACCAAAAGAGAGCGTGAGGGCGGAGGTGCTACTCACTTTTAATCAACCAGATCTTGTGAGAACTCACCGTCATGAGAACAGCACCAAAGGGATGGTGCTAACTATCATGAAGGATCCACCCCCATGATCCAGTCACCTTCCACCATGTCCCACCTCCAACTCTGAGGACTGCAATTGAACATGACATTTGGGTGGGGACACAGGTAAAAAAACCATGGGGACACAGATACAAACCATATCACATGCCCCAGGCTGCATCCCAAAACAACTAAAGAATTTCTGAGGGTGGAACCCAGGTATCTGTATTTTCCTGAGCTTTCAAAATGCAGCTAAGGTTGAGAATGGCTATTCTAATTGATCAGTATAATTTCCCTCTCCATGATTGATTTAGGAATAGGCATGTGACCCAATCCTTACCAAGACACAAGAAGTCTCCTGGAAGGCTGCTGGGAAAGCTTTCTTTACCCCTTTAAAAAAACAAAAGGATATAAGAAAAAGTCCCTCTTCTTCATCTAGCATTGTTGATCTGAATCTGGTGCCACCAGTTTGTGACCTTGATGGAGGGTCATGGTGACTTTGGGTGAAGGTGACTTTGAAGATTATCTAAGAAACAGAAAGAATTTGAGTCTTTGATGATCCTGGAGCCTGACCCACCTCTGAGTCTTCAGTAGAATGGAAATAATATCTTATTGTTTAAACTTGTTTGAGCCATATTTCTCTGCTTCTTGTCTCTAAAAGCACCCAGAAAACACTCACCATTGACAAAGATTTTCTCTTTCACAGAACTCTACTCAGGTTCCCCTGAACTTTTCAAGTAGGCCTTGACTTTTGGACTTCCGTATTTGTCCCTACACTGTCCAATTTTTTTTTTTTTTTTTTTTTTTTGAGATGGAGTCTCAGTCACCCAGGCTGGAGTGCAGTGGCATGATCTCAGCTCACTGCAAGCTCTGCTTCCCAGATTCATGCCATTCTCCTGCCTCAGCCTCCCAAGTAGCTGGGAATAGAGATGCCTGCCACCACACCCAGCTAATTTTTTGTATTTTTAGTAGAGACGGGGTCTCAATCTCCTGACCTCATGATCCACCTGCCTCAGCCTCCCAAAGTGCTGGGATTACAGGCATGAGCCACCGCGCCCGGCCTGCACTGTCCAATTTTAACAAGTATCCTTGGCTTAGTAGACTCCCTCTTCCTTCATATCTGATTACCCTCCAGATGTTATTGGGTCTCTCATTCTCCACCATTCCTCAGGTATGTCTGATCACCCCAGCCTGCTTTCAGCAAGAATCCTGTTATGTCAGTTTGGCCAGAATCCCCACTTAGCCCTAATGTTACCTGTTAGTACTTTTCCATCCATTGACCCCCACCCTGCTCCTTGGCTATAAATTCCCACTTGCCCATGCTATATGTGGAGTTAAGCCCAATCACTCTTCCCTACTGCAAAATCCCACTGGAGTGGTCCTGTATACCTATGGAGATAGTTCCCACATACACACCTTAAATAAAGGATGCCTCATCATCTAAAGTGTCATTGAATTTTTTTTTAGCACCATATATAGGCCATACATTTTGAGTATTGTTCATAGGGTGATGAATCTTTATGCATATTCCCAAACACTCTGGGAGTATGTCTTCCTTGACACCCGGCATCACTCCTCAAGTTCAGGTGAGTAGGACAAAATTGACCTTCGTAAAGATGTTACCCAAAACCTTGACTTCATTAGTATTAACCGCTCATCAAGTCTTTTGAAATTGCAACAGCTACTCATGAAATTGGATATGAATTCATTGGAGGAGGATCCACTTACATAGAAGTAAATAGAGAGTTAAATTCTTCCACTCAAAGAACTAAGTCTAAATCTTGCTTACTGCTTCTTGACAAAAACACAAGGTAAATACCAATGCATACAGCAACTCACAGAAAACCTATTCCCCAATTTTAGAATTTCCTCCACATTCGCAAAGGTGATTTCAGTAAAGTCTCAGTAATGATGAAAGAATGAAAATAATAGCAGCATTTATTCATGTATAGTAAACTTCAGCATTGAAGTGAGACAACCTAATCTATTCTCTGGTGAGAAATGCTAATCTATGTACAGTACTATTTCACCTTGGCCCTTTCCAGCTGTAAATCTGGTTAAAGGAAAGCTTCATAAAAAGTAAATACTTTAGTTCTTCCTGATAATCCCCCTCAGCATTGCATTCTACTTATCAGGCCCAACTTATTCTGAGTTGTTGGCTTATTTTGGTTCTCTAAAAGAAGGACGCTAGAAATTAAAATTCAAACCGGATGGTCCACATCACATCAGGGGATTGGGACAGTTGATTTACTCATATAATCTATTTAAACATCCACCAGGAGAAGTTCTAAGGCAGAATTTATTGCCTCCTCCTGCCATCTTTGGGCCTACAAAAAAACGAAGCAAAATCCTTCTATGAAATCTGAAACTCCAGTCACTGATTTCCTGGCTGATGTCATTTCCAAAGCACGATGTAGCCCTGTGATAGTCACAGCAGGAATCTGCCGCTCTATGGGGTTTCCATCTGTTTGCCATCAGAAAGAACTTCTTTGGGGAGCCATGGTAAATGCGGAGAACCCATTCCTCCCCATGGGTCCCAGAGTCTTATATTAGCTTTTCAGTCTTCAGGATCAGCTGCTGTTAGAATTGAATATGCTTAAACTTCTGCAGTAACTTTCATTTTCATCCATGTTTGGTTTATCATAGGCTACTTGGTAAAAATCTTCCATATGATTCTGAAACTCTTATGCAAATGTTACCAAAATGAAAATTTAGCCACTGCAATTCTCTCCTTAGGGAGAAGAGTTTTCTATGTAACTTTATGTAATGCACTTCTTATTATAAAATGGCTTGCACTTGAAGCAAATCTTTCTGAGCTCTTTACGTCCAAAGTTGCTTAAAAGTGTAATATTTTGTGTTGAAAAACTGTTTATTCACTTCTTTTAAAATTAAAATTTAAATTTTACAGATGGGGTCTCACTATGTTGCTTAGGCTGGTCTCGAACTCCTGGCCTCAAGTGAGGCTTCCATCTCGACCTCTCTAAGTGCTGAAATTACAAGCACGTGCCACTATGCCCAACCTATTTATTCACTTCTTATTAAGAGTTAACAGAGATGATATAATAGGTTAGAGAAAAGAAAACAGATTACAATGACACGACGTTTCAAAACTGATCTTTTGTGGGTCAGCTTCAATACAGATAATTCACTGTAAATAATTGGGGTTTCACAGCAGTATCAAGTTATGACTAACTGGGAATTGTATTGATCCAGCCATAAATGCATAATGGTCACTTTTTTTCCTGAAGAAACAGGGCATGAATTAATTCCACAGGAATGTTTAATAAAGGAAACGATTTCATGAAGATCAGCCTTTTTCTCATCTCCATTCTTCCCTGCAGCTATTTCAGCCTTCACAGTGCCCGAACAAAAACAGACTCTATTCTGTTCCTCAAGAAATAATTTATTAAACATGTTTTTGTACATTGGCCTTTCTGTGTTTATGTGCCATTTCCTCAGAGAAGGCTGACTATGAGGATGAAATAAAAATAACATCACTTTTCAATATTCTTCAAGCCCCAATTCCTAGAAAATGACAAGGATACAAAGGTCTTTTTATTCATCCTGTCAAATGCCAGTTTGTTTCAATATGGTTTCCCTGAGTTCAGTATCAAATGAGGCACGGTCCCCAGTGGGCAGTAGAGAAAGACGTTTTCCACACCACACTGGGGAAAGGAAATATGAATACTAAACCAAATGACTGTCAAAGGATGGAAAGGAGATGAAGAAAGGCCTCAAGAAAGAGGATAAGGCGGAAGGGCAAGACCAGATGAAGAAAAGCAGTCAACAACTTGCCTTTAAAGGAATGATGAAATTATGACTACTGTATTTACATGACTTAAACATGAGGTGCTACCTCAGTGTTTTGTAAAGCACATTACACACATGCAATAATTAATGGAGAAGAATTTGGCACACAGATGAACATTTTTCAAGAGTCATGTATTTATTTTATCGTGTATGGTTTATGTACCCGTTCACACACATATGCATATACATATATACCTAACGCATCAAACCTGAAATTTCATGGATTCTATTGCTTAGGATGAAGTTAAAATAAAAATGGTTTTATTGAAGGAGAAATATTAAATAATACACATAGTACTAGGCTATGGCAAGAAGCATGACAGTGATATTTGAATGACTGAAGTTTAAGAAATCTTGGTAAAGGCAAATGAAAGAGTTTCACGTGAGAGTGTGGGAAGAACCCTACTCTCCACTGATCAAAAGTGTAATTTTTATTTACTATTGATTCAGTATTTTCAAAAAGCTAGCTTTATATTTTTAGTCAGATATTTTCACCACCTATGGTGAAAATTTCCTCAGGAAAATGTTGCCTAACAAATTTGTGGGAAAACGATTGTAAACTTTCTAGGACTGTGTTTTCTTGTCTGAAGAGTTGAAACTTTATAAACTACATATATATTTTTTCACATTTCCTCACCGCTTTAATCTGTTCTGATATTAGGATTTCCCCCCCTTTCTCACAAACCTAACAAGTTCTGACTTTTTGGTGGATGACAAATCCTACCAGCAGAGGGGGCCTTATTCTGCTTGGAAAGTCCTCGAAGCTCAAGGATATTTGCCGGAAACAGGATCACCCCTCCATTTGTTTGCTGAACACCACCTCCTTTTACTCTGAGTTAGTCATTTTACAGTGTCGGCACCAGCCTGTGGATCCGTCTGACAGCGGATGTGTTGTCACAGTGCAGTCTGAGATCCAGCCTTCAGCTTTTGTAAGAATCCAGTTAGCCACTGCAGAAAAACATCTTGTTAAAATTGTGAGTGTTCTGATCATTACCACATTTTTCATTATGTGTGTGGTAATCCTGGGCTGACTAGGCTGGGATCCAATTGTGTTCATTTTGAGTTGGATTCAAAATTTTAGAGTTGGAAGGATTTTTAAAAGCATCTGTTCCAACTCCCTCATGCCACAAAGTATAGACACTCAAAGAACTTATGTCCCACAGAAAGTTACTAGTGTGGAAATAGGATTGTTCGGCTTATGTGAAAAAGTCCTTCACAGCCCGCTTTAGTCCTGACTGCACCTAGGGGCTGTGCAACTTTGGGCAGGTCATTTAACCTCTGAGACTCTGTTTTCTCTTCTATAAAATAAGTAACCGCTAAAATCACTTCAGTTCTATTCTATTGGGCTCACTGCCTCTAAATGACTTAGCTTTTAGAGGTAGATGGAGTACTAAGGTTGTAGAATTATGAATGATTTGTCTTTTATTGAAAAAAGTTTATAACTATTGCATAATCTTTATCATCTATTTGCAGGCAATTCTAAGGCCTCTTCTTGGCTTTATTATTCCTTCCTGTTCTTTAAATTTGCAAATGATTTTTACCTTTATGAGCATAGAAGGCATTAAAATTTGACTATACTAGAACAAAAATTTATAATTCCAGCATGAATGCAACAATCAAAACATTAATCCAGGACAGTAAGAGAATGTGGAAAAGTGAAAGCAGTTGGAGTATTAAGGTTGTAGCATTGTGAATGATTTGTCTTTTTTAAAAAAAGTTTATAAATGCAAAATAAACATAGTTCAAAAGGATGAAAAAGTCCATGTAAAAAGCAACGCAGAAGTGAAGGATCGCAGCCAGCCAGATATTTTAGGGGGTGGAGCCAAAGCAATCAGCAGCTCTGTGAGCGCCAGCGCTCCCCGCCAGACCCCACTCCTGGCGTGTGCCTCAGCCTTGCAATAAAGCTTCCCCTTCTTCAGGATATTGAATTGGGGTTCAGGGAAAGCCAGACATCATGTAATCAGTTTGAAATTACAGCGTATATCTAATAAAAGCCCACAAAGCTTGCCAAAAAAAAATTTTTTTTCCTGAATCTCTTAAAGAGCAATGTGTTTGTTAAGAAAGAGGGAGATGGGAAAGAAATCATGTATAAGAGAAACCTTTTCACAGAACCAACGCAACTTCAGACCCGACACACATACTGGCAGATAGCTTAAAATAGGAACCCCATCACCTTAGAAAGAGACAGAGAATCAGAGTCTGCACCTCAGAGTGAGGAGAGCCCTGTTCAGCCTGGATCCCAGGAAGGTCCACCCCATCTCTTTTCCTTCTGTTGACATAGCTGCTCTGCGGAGAGGACAAAGGTCTTTCCCGCTAAGTAAAATTAATGCATTAGAGTGTTTTGATGATATACCCTACACATTTGTATTGATTCTATTAGAGACACAGGCCCCACTTCATTGGATGTGGGACCTGTGCAGTCACACAAGGCTCCACACATAGGAGGATCCTCTTTGTGCTTGGTTCAATCTCTGCTGTCACTGTTTTGAAATTCTCAATAATTTGTGAACAAGGGACCTCACATTTATATTTTGCACTGGGCTTTGAAAACTATGTAGCTGGTCTTGGCTGGGCGTTTTTTGTGAGGCTGTTCACATTGCTACATAGACTTCTTACGTTACTGCTCTGTGATTAACCCTTTCAACATGCTTAGCCTGTTGGCCTGCTGTGGGCAACATGTGGCTTGCTGTGAGTTGGGTCTGTGTCATCCCATGTGTTCTGTAGTGCAGAGTGTGGGCCCCTTCCATGCAGATTAGTCCTTTCACCTCTTGTAAGTTCCAGGTCAGCACCTGTGTCTTACACAGACAATCCAGCAGTTTCTTTGTCTCTTCCCCAAATGTCCAGAGCTTCATGCTCTTTTTACCACGGGTGCTGTAAGAACACACCACCCTTTTAGAATCAACATTAAAGGTAGTTGAGTTCTTCTGAAAACTTTGCCTGGGCAAACATTGGTGTAAATCTGTGCTACTTTGAGCATGCCACATTTACCCTCATAGGCCTTGTATGTGGCAAACGATGAAGAGACCTCTGGTGGTGTACTTCCTCTTGCTCAAACATCTGTTGATTTTTAACGTTTGATTTTCTGCAGATCAGGGTCTGCTTTAAGATTTGAAAGTGGCTCCTTTGAATGAGTAAAATACAATTTAACTACAGTTCTGTAGCATTTCTATAGCCAAAACCCCATGGGCTACACAGCAGGAGCTGGGGCCCTACTCTAGCCCCATACACAAAAGGCCCAAAGGAGAATCAGAATGGCCCTTGGGTAATATAGCTCCTTTAATATTCTAGCAATAATTTTCTTCTCCCCTGCTCCCCTCCCAGAGCAGAACAGGAAAGAAACCAAACATTGTCCTATACAAAAATGGGGCCTAATGCCCCAAGGGGGAAAGAAGAAGAGAGAAGAGGAAAAGCACCTTGTAAATTTGGGAAATACTTCTCAATATCAATTTAAACTCTATCATCCCTGGGCCTGGCACAGTGGCTCATGCCTGTAATCCCAGCACTTTGGGAGGCCAAGGAGGGCAGATCACTTGAGGCCAGGAGTTTAAGACCAGCCTGGCCAACATGGTGAAACCTTGTCTCTACTAAAAATATAAAAATTAGCCAGGAGTGGTGGTGGGTGCCTGTGATCCCAGCTACCCAGGAGGCTGAGGCAGGAGAATCATTTGAACCTGGGAAGCAGAGGTTGCAGTGAGCTGAGATCATGACACTGCACTCCAGCCTGGGCAACAGAGCGACACTTTGTCTCAAAATAAATAAATAAATAATAAACTGTATCATCCCTGAAAATGGATGTGGCCATTGGATGAGACTGGCAGACACAGCATAAGAGGTGAAGGGATGAGCACGCCTATAGCTCACCCTGTTAGAAATATTGAAAAATGAATCTGACCAGTAGACTTCAGACCCACCCTTCTCCATGCAACAAGAAGTACCCTCCACCCCCCGACCACCCCACACCTTATTGTTTCGTGAGGTTTAAATAGGAACAGCCATCACTAACCATTTGGTTGAAGTCCCGGATGGTTTCTGCAGACAAAATGACTAGGGGTATTTGGGAGTGGAGTTTTCCTGAAAGAAGTGGGTGTGTGTACCTGAAGGTTGATGGGCTAGTTGTGACCTAGATTGGGAGTAGGAATCCACAAAGGGTCTTCTTCCTGTGAGCAGGCTTATATCTTTAAAGTGCATCCCCTTTGACATTCAGATCAAAGTCCTAATTAGCAGGGGTCTTGACTTTTCCTCTGCTATATAGGTTTTTCCAAACCACATGACCTTGGATGGACTGAAGGGACAGAGTGTCAATCTTTGGTCCAGGAGAGGGACATCACCTTATCAAGTGGACCTGGACTCAGAGAGGTCAAGAAAGAAAGTAGAATGAGGCTATCTCCCTTCTCAGTGAGTGAGAGTTAGCTGCCCTCTGAAAAAGGAAAAGGCTGAGACTGGACATTGAGGTAACTGAAAGAAGCTGGGCTCCTATTGTGGCCTAGCAGGGGCACTGCACTTCTTGTGTTCACCTTCAAAAGGAATTCTGTGGAAGGGGCATTCTGTATCAAATCACCACCCAATTTCTAAAACACCAAGGACCCAGACAGCCTTAATGTTTCCCTCAGTGTAACTAAACTTCAGACAGGCTTCTTCCTGATTTGAGGCTCTGACCTCTCTTTTCTTAGAGCTTTTTTTCTTTTTTTTTTTTTTTTTGTTTTGAGACAGGGTCTTGATTTGTCATCCAGGCCTGAGTGCAGTGGTGCTATCATAACTTACTGTAGCCTTGACCTCCTGGGCTCAAGTGATCCTCCTACTTCAGCCTCTGGAGTAGCTGGGGCCACAGGAGTGCACCAGCACGCCTGGCTATTTATTTTTTATTTTTTTAAAATGGAGTCTCACTATGTTGCCCAGGCTGTATTTTCTTTAGGAAACTTTTAATTGTAAATTTGTTCTCTGCTCCTTTGAGATATATGTAAATCTTTTAAAACATCCCTTGCCAGTTTTACTACCCAGAAATGTGTTTCTCAATGATCTAGGATCAATGTCCTTGAAATATAATCATCAAAGAAGATAGCTTTGAGCCTCATAACATATCCTGCGGAATGACAGGAGCCTAACTTCAGTGGGTGCCTTGCTCCAAGTTGTAAAACTACCACCTGTCATAAAGATAGGAGCAGTTTGCTTTCCTTTGGGTAAAGCCAATTAGCAAACACAGCCCACACATCTCCCTCTCACTCCAGCATTCAAAAACACCCTGTTTTCCAGTGAAGTTGAATTCAGACTAAGTTCTGGCCTCTCTCCCCTATTGCAGTAGCCTTGAATAAAGTCTTTCTTGCCTGTTTAAATTTTGTGGGCGCCATTTTTGCTTGAACATCATCAATGTAAATAAACTCAACTAAAATGTATTGTGTCCCTATAAACCCTGGTTGCTTTGCAGCATGAAAAGATTCATGATTAAACTGCAAGAGCCAAAATACCTCTTGGTTTGTGCATCTTCCTGGGGGATCCTGAGACAGTGAGTTACAGTTGACACAGGAAGGAGGGATGTCACCACTATCATAACTGAAACATTGTCAGGGAGCAGCAAGAGGCTGGCTGGAGCTGGGCTGAGATAGAGCACCTGCCTCACCCCAGGCACAACTCTAAACACTTTGCAAATAATTCCTCATTTAATTCTTACAACAACTTTATGAAACAGATTTTATTAGTAGCCCCATGTTTCCAGGTAAGGTACACCTCTGACACCACAGACATTTGGTAAGCATAGAGCACTGGCACTTTGGTTCCAGGATTTGTGTTTTAACCACTAGCTTATATTTCCAAATTCTGCAGCTAGAACCAAAAAGCACAAAATCCTAAGGCATGATGGCGGGCCCACGGAGACCTGATCAGGTAACCAGGTACATGTCAGATAAGTCTCTATGTCTCTACCAGAGAGCAGTTCCCTATTTCAGGACTAAAGCAGCCCACAACAGGGCTACCATAGCATCCACCCGTGATGTCCCCTGTCTCACACAATAGGACAATTCTGCATCTCACCAATTCCTAAGGTCAGAGGGGGTTTCTTCATAAAAGGCTATGTAGGTTCTTTCTATAAATCTGCCTTCACACGACCACAAGCCTGGCAGTTCTAGGAAAAAAGGCTGTTTTTCTGCAAAGGGTGTACAAAGGTGACGGTGTCTGAGAACAATTGAACAGTATCGAAGCTGCTTCCTCCAGGCAGTTCTGAGGTGACCTTGACTAATCTCTGCAGTACATGCTGAAACTGAAATAGCCTTGACTGCCATCAAGGGCAAACTATATTCTGTACTTGGTAAGCTGAGTACCTTTTCCCCCTGCCACTTGCTCCCTTACAACTTACTTTCCTCCCTTGCTGCTTCAAAAAGTGTGGGAGAAGCCCTTTCATAGAGCAAGCTGATGCTTGCACAAAGGAAAGAGAAGTAAAGTTGCTTTTGCACCTCAACTACACAAAAACGAACCCCTTTACTAGGTCCCCAAGGCCCCCAGTGTAGCCCCTGGACGTCTCTGCCTGGATAGCTGTAGGCTGGGGCACCAGGCTCACCATTTCATTCCCTGAACCTTCCTTTTTCCATCTGTGAAAAGAGAATCTCAATATCTTGCTTAGTACTCTCCAGGGCTGTTATGAGGCTCAAATGAGATAATGTATGTAAAGCACTTTGTAAACTGTAAAATGCTTTACAAATGTAAGGGATTATTATAAACCACAATACAGTGATGTTTTATGCTTTTATAAAACTACTGGCTGGAACTGCTGTAAGGGGAATCCCTCTGGTGATTTTTATTTTGGAAACAGGAGGACTTGGGTTTGTCTCCTTGCCAGGAATTGGATTCCTGGCAGCAGCTGTTTATTCCATTTCACTCCGCAACACACATATGGCCACAGCACGCCTCCTGCAGAGCTGACAATATGCACTACTGTGTTTGAGCACATCCACGGAAAGCGTCCTTTCTCCACCCTTACTATTTCTAACTTGCCAAGTCTAACACCTAGGAAATACAGACTTTCAAATCGCATTTCACCACAGCAGTGTTTGTTTTCTTAGATGAGGTTTTTCCTCCTTAGCAACCAGAATTTTGCAAACTCTCACCACAAAAACAGTCTTCTCTTGAGCAGATTGAAAAAATTGGATGTTGCTCTTTTCAACCTTTGCCATGATTAAAATGAAAATGATATTAATATTTGTCCTGAGATGGAGCTTGGACCAGCTGAAAAGGATTAAGGTGCTAACACTTTCTTTTTTTCCTTGTACCTGCAGTGCACAGACAGACTGGACCAGCGCTGGGTGATGGTGCTCAAGCTTTCTGCTGCAATGGAATGGAGTGCACTGATGCTCTGCACGAATACCTGCACAGGGCAGCGTTATAGATAACCACTCACTGCTCCCTGAGGGATTTGAGATCATTCGATGTCTAAGAACTACTACTGGCTTGTAAATGTCAAGATAAATTATGAACATTTGCAGAAAAGTAACTGTTTGACTAATTTCCTGTTCCACGGAGCAAACACACTGCCCTATGTATTTAGAATCTGGTGCTGACAGCCAGGCCATGGCAAACTTCAAGGTTATAGGATCATAAATGGGATTAGATAAGCCAGACAGTGTGGCTCAGACTCCAGCACTTTAAAAATATTATTAAAACCCCAGAAAAGGCAAACAATTTTGAAGGGAAAGTAAGATGTAACAGACTCCCACCAAGAGAGAAAAGAATCTTGGATACGATACTGGAAACTTGGTAACCCTTTCCCCCACCCACCCCCCGCCCCCGGAGCACTTCTAGAGTGCATGTTAGTTAGAATCAATCAACATTTTAGGACATAAGACATAATGCAACAAGTCATGCTTTATAGCTCAGAAAGATTTTTCTATTTGGTTTGATCCACGGCAAAAAAAAAAAAAAAAAAATAAGTTTAAGGAAAGAACAAAGAAAACTTATTGAGAAGACCAAAATCAACAGTAAGAAGTTGCAGTTCCAGAGAGCAGAACGCAGTGCCCCACCTGAAAGCCTTTGCGTTTTAAATTGTTTCTTTTTAATTGACCAGATTAATTATTTCCACCTTGCTGCTTGGCAGGAAGGGTCACTATTCCTTTTTACAGCATTAATGAACTCATTCACTTTTTTTTCCATGTAATTAAGACTGTGAGTTGCAGATCACATTCTTAAATCGGCTTAGTGTACAGCCAATTCAGTCTTTATTAAACAAAATATATGACATCAGGTATTTCTCACTGAAAAAGAGTTTTGAGTTTCTACTGAGTTTTCCTCCAGTTGAGAGAGGAGAGTGGTGACTTTGTTCTTTTTATTTTTTTGGAGAAGAAACACAGACCTGTAAAGGTTATAGCATCCAGGGTGGTGTTTCATTCTTAATATACTCAAAGTCTGGAGATTTAAAGGGCAGCTGATGGATTCATGTTCAGGTATTTCTATTGCCACCAAAATTCTGACCAGGTCATTTCATGAGCTATTTGAAAAGAAATAACTTTGGGTATGCTATTAAGTTAGTTATGTGAAATATATTGCCCTCTTCTGTTAGCTTTATTTCTAGGCCATTTAGGAAACCCTAGGAACATTAAGAGTGTCTCAGTGCATTGACTACAGTAGCTGAACACAATACAGAAGGCAGTTTGCGGTGTCTACAGTCCTCAAGAGAGCAGACTTTAAGGCAACACAAATTATCTCCCAAAGCATTTGATTTCATTCAGGACTTCTGGATCTCAAGTTGATTCCCAGAGGAACTCAATTTAGAAGTAAAGGGTAAGGTGCTTTAATCTTTCCAGGACCTGAATGAGATTTCCTCCATTAAATTGAGTCTGGTGGAGCACCTGATCAAGAGAAAAACTGATGGGCAGACATCAAGAAATTGATGGACAGACATCTTAATGCCGGTCCTCTTTGCCACTAGCAAAAGACAAGCAACACACATTTAGAATATTAGGAATACTAGTGCATTGTTTGTACATATGAAAAGCTTGTGAGAAATCCATTGCATTGTCTGAATACAATGGGATTGGGATGAAAGGTACAACAACCGGTGTTTTTCCTTTTATTACTCCACTTCTTAGTAGAAATTGAATCTTCTAGTTACAGGTAATAACTCTGTGACAAAAATACTCAAGTATGTAACATAACTTAGTTTCTAATTTTTTTAATGGAACCTATATTTGGCAATCTTCTGTCCCACAGTTGTAAAACTTGATGGTGTTCTTATTTTGTCTACTGAGATTTCAGGTGCTTAACTGCTGTATTTCCTTCCAACCCAAAATTCAAGTGTAGTAATGATATCCATGTGCTTCAAAAAAGGTATGTTGGCCTGTGGTTATGTTTTAAATAGGTGCCTAAACACACATACTCACATAGGGTCACGGAGTCACCTGGAATGGCATTTTGTCTTGGTCTCATGCACAGCAGACTGCACCCTGAAAAAAACATTCAAAGCTAATTGCAGCATGGCTTAATGTAACTCTGTCTTTTGCATTAAAAAAAGATAGTGTAAATGCTTCTTACCCATTGTTGTGATGGCTTGAAACAGTGTGCAGTCTTTATACAAACAGGCCATTTCAAATCCATGTTATAGGCATGTGTGGGGATGGCAGTAATGAGAAGCAAAACATATCAATTTCAAGGAGTTGGTGTCTTTATGCATGCTGTTAGGGTCCTCTTTGTGGCTTGTACCCAAATTGTTTTGTGCTGGATACAGCTGAAGCCTGGGTCTCTGGAAAGCATCGTGATTAAAGGGAAATGTACTCAGAGAAATAAGGCTTTTAACTTCTAGGAAACTAACCAAACTAAGGAACCACCTCAATGTATTACCAGTTCTCACTGGGCCAATTTCACCACAGGGACACAGTCACTTTCAATGACAGTGAGTCCATCTCTCTGCCCCTCCAGGAATGCAATGCCAAGAAGCAAAAACATCTGTCTTGGGGAAATCTTTGGGCATCATAAAAGTTCCCTGCTCTCCCTTCAACCAGATTTTCCTCCTGCGCTGGCACGGAGGGCTGCCAGACACAGTACTTGGGGAAGCCCGCACACTATTATGGCCAGCTTGGCTACCCTCCATTCTGGGCTAGGTCCTCTGGAGTCTCGTTTTCAGCAATACCTCCCCTCTGTGCCTTCCTCCCTCCCTTTCCCACAATTAACTTGCCTCCTTCCAGGTTGAAGTCTGGATCAGGACTTTTGAGGACACAAAGGGGAGAAAAATAGGAATGATGTCTGGGTTAGGTCTTAAGAGTTTATTCCACTGTATGAAATACTCCATACACTGTTTAAGAATAATAACCAAGAGCGATCTATCTGGTGATTGCAATGCTGGTTTTTGGTTGTCTGATGTTTGGTATAAATGCTATTTTATGCACAGAAATACTGATATTTTTATTGGTGTAATAATGTTATTTTGGTCATCAGTTAACTTGGTTCTCCCTTTCCAATTCTACACCATCTGTCTCTACCTATCTCCCACCCCAGTCACTGATACCCTCACCACAAGCCCCTTCAGCCCCTCTTTACCACTCAGCTTTTGTAACTCCTTGGCTTCCCTACCCCAAAACCCAATGGCTTAGCTGAATTTGGTGGGAGGAGCCAGATCTCCCTGCCTGGGAAGGGGAAGGGTAGATCCCAGTTGGGCACATCCCTCCTGGTCATGTGGAGAGATCACACTGCTGCAGCTGGAAGTTACTGGCCAGATTCGGGAGTGGTGCAGATGTGGTGGGCCAGAGAGCTCCACTCAAGCGAGCCACAGTGGCAGAAAGGGCTGAAGTCCTGCTGGGCCACCAACTTCAAAGGCAGCAGCTCCAAGAGAGGCACAGACCAAGGTGGGGGCAGTGACTGAAGGGACAGCAAATTCCATCATTTATAAATTTCCCAGTCTATGGTATTCTGTTACAGCAGCACAAATGGACTAGGACAGTGGGGGAAGTATAATTTTCTCCCAGGGAGGAACAGCAAATATTTTGAATAATAATATAATCTATCATGAGCCCCATTATCAGACAAACATATCAAATGAAAAGTCTGGCAGAATGAGAAAAGTTACAAACATTTGTCATTATCAGGGAGAGAAAGCTTGACATTTCTTTGACAAATATAATTTATCAATATAATTCCCTCTATAACAAAAAACAATCTAGAGCCACATGGTGGAGCTCAGCATTTTGGTGGTGGATACAGTGTGGACCAGAAAGAAGAGTGCAGCTGAGAAAGAAGAAACATCACAGATCTAATGGGGCCAGTGCCAAGGGGCAGGCAGCTTTGGGAGCCAGGATGTCTTTGACCCTGACCTATTGGTTATGTAATTTCTATTGACCTCACTTATACTCAGCCTGTAACCTAGCACAGCAATCTCCTTTCAAGATCACACTGAAAGGGCTGAAAAGTCTCTGCCCATTCACTTGAGCCTCAACCAGAAGACAGAGAGAACTGGCTTACCATTGGACAGATGTTTCCACACTTGCTGGATAGTATTTAGTGTTGTCTATCCAGGAGCCAGTCTGAATTGTTTGCCTCTTCCTCTAAGGAAGAACCCACTGCTTATGACCACAAAACTTTTGGCTTTGCCTAGACACAAATTTGAGTTCTGATAAGACCCTGGTAGGCTCAACTGTAGGTTCCCACACAGACTCAATGATCCCTGGAATGCAACGTAAGTGGCAGAGGGGCACAGCAGTTCTCAATTATGACCCTCTGGACCCTCACACCCAGAAACACTTAACTCTGAGCTGCATGCCTACTAGCAAGGGGTGGGTCCTGGTGGTCAGCTGCTTGCGCAACAGGCTGTAATGGAGCTGTGTAAGCGAGCAGGCCTGGGCTGGCAGGCCCTTGGTGGCTCTCTGCTCTATCCCATCTGAAATGTGAGGATGATTAATTGGAAACATCTCTATTAGAAACTCACCTTCTTGCCACGTCTGACTATTCCTTTGAATGCATTAACCCCACCTCCATGTATCCCAGATCCTTTATGGAAGTAACTGGTTTTGAGAAGAAGGTGTAAAGCTGCCCTAAGCAAAGATGAAGCTTGGTGAAATGTATGTGTAATAAGTAACCAGATTATCCGAGAATGGTTTCAAGGTGAAACTGTCTCCAAGGCTGAGAGACTGTGCCCCCTCCAGTCTAGGGGACAGTCAGTGACAGATATGCAGCTATATCAGCTAATCTGAAGCAGTGGGACAATCATCAGAATCCACTATTATTTTTAAAATACTTATCTGCTCAGTACCCTCCACTCCAAACACACCTGTCTTCTCAAAGGAGTTCAACTCCACTAGCCGCAGGGATGGGAACATATGACACAGTTTGGGACAATCATAGGACCTCATATGCTTGGCTCTAAAAGGTGGGTGACTATCCATCCAGGACTGAATGGAATTCTCTGTTTAAGTGGCAACTTGCCTCTTGTCCCTGACAAGACAGTTCAGTGGCATGGACAGTCACTGAATTCAAGTGTGGCTGATCTACTTGTTTATCATTTGCGTGTTTGTCTTGACAGTGTGCTGGAACTCACTGCTTATGACCACAAACCCCTAAACCTTGCCATTTTCCTCCAGTTATGAAGCGCATTCTATAGCCTTGTTGTCCGAATCCATGTGCCTTGCAGTCCATCGTTCTTCTCGGAAGCCACTGGATATCTTGGCCCTGACCATTTACCATTTGAAAGGCAAGGGCCATGGGAAGTGCTAGCTCAGCTCATCCATCCAGACAGCCCTCAGCCACTTCTACCTTCCAGCAACAGGGAGGAAGTGGGCTTATGCCTCTCATGAGTCTTCGGAGAGATATTCAGTCTTTCCAGCTATCCCTGAAGAAGCAAGGAGTAATCATGTTCTTAGATGTTCCCCCAAGTCTATCTGGGTATTTTCTCCTGATAGCGCTCTCCAGGTTGAACCCCAAGTGAAAGAAGAGTTAAGAACACTCAGGTCTGACCTTTTGCCTTTCTTCCTCCTTCCTGCCCAGAAAGGCTTCCTACTTCCCCTTCTTCTTTAATCAGAACCGTGCCTAGGTAATGTCCTCCTTCTCTACATAGCACTTGCCTTTCTCCCCTTCCCCTTCCCTGGGAAAGTGATACTGGAATGGCTGCAGAGAAAGAAAGTGAATTTCCAAGATGAGAAACCAATTGGAAAGTGTCTTCAAAATACTGTCCTCTATGGCCGGGCGCAGTGGCTCACGCCTGTAATCCCAGCACTTTGGGAGGCTGAGGCAGCTGGATCATGAGGTCAGGAGTTCAAGACCAGCCTGGCTAAGATGGTGAAACCCTGTCTCTAGTAAAAATGCAAAATTTAACTGGGCATGGTGGCAGGTGCCTGTAATCCCAGCTACTCAGGAGGATGAAGCAGGGTAATTGCTTGAACCTGGGCAGCGGAGGTTGCAGTGAGCCAAGATCACACCACTTCACTCCAGCCTGGGTGATAGTGTGAAATTGTCTCAAAAAATAAATAAATCAAATAAAAAAACAAAATAATGTCCCTATTTCTCCAGCAAAACTCATCAATCTTAGGTGAGTCTCCTCATATTTATTCATTCAATAATTATTTACTGAGGAGGTGGAGACAAGGTCCTTGACTGCAATAAAATCATCGTTTCATGGGAAGTCCAATGAGCAGCTAACAATTACAAAGATCTCAGCACCTTTCAAACTGAATGACATTTTCTCAATTCCATATGTTTTCCCCTAAAAGATGGGGAGACCTTTGGCCAAGGGCTGTGTCTTATTCCGTAGCACCTAACACAGATGGTGCTTAAAAAAAAAAAGTTTGTTGAATAGGTGAATGAATGAAAGAACAAATGTAAAGGAGAGTGTTGTAAGGGCATACATATAGGGCACTATATAAACACACAGAAGGACTTCCCACTTTCACTGGGATGGGGAAATGGGGCCTCAGTCAAGCAAAAAGTTCCAGGCGAAGATGGTGTTTGTGCTGAGCTTGCTGTTGAGCAAGCATTGAGAGGTGGAGAAAGCACATCCACACAGTGATACTACGATGGAAACAATCCCACCATGTCTCAGAAATCACATGTTGGAGCTGCAAATTGCAACACACCCAGAGTCCTTGTTGAGGACATGAAGCTGGTGAGTGTGCGAGACCTAGACTACATAGGGCCTTGTATTCATGCAAGCACTGTGTCAAGATTTTTGCTCCAAATGGAGAGGAGTTTTGTCTATTTGCTCACCATTGTATTCCTTGCACTTTTTTTTTTTTTTTTTTTTTTTTTTTTGGAGAGGTAGGGTCTTGTTTTGTTGTCTTGAACTTTTAGCCTCAAGTGATCCTCCCACCTCGACCTCCCAAAGTGCTGGGATTACAGGTGTAAGCCTCCCTTGAACTTTAATCACAGTTTCTTCTTCTCAATCACTTTAGCTTACATGTGGTTTCAGCCAGCTATGGCCCAGACTCAACATCAAGTCAGTCAGCCCTATAGCTTGTGCCTCTGGACTGCCTCCATCACTCTATATTTCCTAATTCAAATTTGCAGGAGCACGGATCTGATTGATGTGGTTCAGATTTTCCCGGAAGACCACATGAGGGGTCAGCCAATTGTATATCTATTCTGGGTGATGTGCCCAGCCCTGGTCCAATCAGCCTGGGCTGCAAGGGCAGGTCACCTGGTACCAGACTTGGCCATGTTGGCAGGAGGGCTGTGAGCATGTGGCATTCCCTTGGGGGGTGGGGTCAGTGAAGCAGGTACAGGACCGATGCAATCAGTACAAGTCCTCAGATAGATGGAAGGAAGAGGCCAGGACTGTGTCTTTTTTCTGATTTGCATACTCAGTGCTTCATATATGTTGAATCAATGGACAAACGAATGAATGAACATATGAGGGAATATGTGAAATTAATGAAGCAGAAGCAAGTGCTGCTCAGAAGACAATTATTGTAACACCAGAACAAGAAGGAGCCTGGACACTGCCCAGCAGCCCTCTTCAACCAGAGCTGTGCCTGGCACACTTTGTTCCTAGACCCCAGCCTGGCCCCTCACAGGGTGCCCCTTGGAGCATGAGCAAGGAAAAAACCCTGTCTGCCAGGGGTTTCACCCAGAACCTCCATCTAGCTGTGAAAACTGCCCCTGGGCCACTGACAGGAGCTTGACCCAAGAGGCCTCTGGAATAGGAGAGGACTCTAGTTGCACTCCCTAATTAATCTCAGGTTTGGCAAGAGTGGCTGGGAATGTCAGACATGTCTAGTCAAACAGATGCTTCCCCTGAGCTCTAGCAAACAACAAAGTTGTCAGTTACATTGAGAAACAAGAAGCCATAATATTATTTAAGAGCCCAGTGCCTTTGCTTGAGAGACATGGAAAGGAAAGTACTGGGCTTGGACTCAGAAGGGATGAGCTTCAGTTTCAGTTTGGCCCCAGATAAGTCATTTGGCTTCTAAGGCTCTCACTTTCCTTAAAAATAAGGATAATCACTCTGTTCTTCCTACATCTCATTTGGTTGTAGTGAAGGTCAGTTTAGATGCCTTTTGAGGAAAGAGTGTAAATGAGTGGAACACTGTACAGGTATGAGGAACTATTACTAACATCAACAACAATTAGCAAACAAATGGATGGTGATGGGCACATCTGGAGGTAGAAAGATGAGCTAGGAGGCTGCTGCAGGTCACCAGCCTGCAGGTGATGCCACTTCAACCAGAGGCAATAGGAACAGGAAAAAGAGACAGAGACTCTCTCTTGACTTTTTGACCCATATGAGGCATCTGAACTGTTTAATAAGTGAACTAATTAAGTATAATCAGCAATTCTTTGGGAAGAAATCATCATACTTATCAAAACAGCACTTGTTATTGTAATTTCTGAATTCTGAATTTCACTCCTATTTTGTAACACTAGTAAACTGGTACATATTTTTTATGGCATTCATCACCTGATTTAATGTGTTTGTTAAATTTTTTACCTCTTGTTCTAGGTCTGAATCCCTGCAGGGCAATGGCATGTTGAATTACTATTTGAAACCTCTCTTGGCACCCAGCATACTGCTTAACACACAGTCAACATGTAATGTTTGGTGGGTGAATGAAAGTTCACTCATGTCACTATGGATTAATTCATTACTTCAAATCTTTACAATCTTGCAAAGCAGATATTTTAATTCCTATTTTACAGATGCTTGGCCGGGCGCGGTGGCTCAAGCCTGTAATCCCAGCACTTTGGGAGGCCGAGACGGGCGGATCACGAGGTCAGGAGATCGAGACCATCCTGGTTAACACGGTGAAACCCCGTCTCTACTAAAAAATACAAAAAAAATTAGCCGGGCGCGGTGGTGGGCGCCTGTAGTCCCAGCTACTCGGGAGGCTGAGGCAGGAGAATGGCGTGAACCTGGGAGGCGGAGCTTGCAGTGAGCTGAGATCTGGCCACTGCACTCCAGCCCGGGCGACAGAGCGAGACTCTGTCTCAAAAAAAAAAAAAAAAAAAAAAAAGAAAGTAAGACTCAAAGATGTTAAGTAACTAAGTTGCCGAAGGCCCCATAACGGGTATAGCCTGGATTCCAATGGGCCTGCTCCAGAGCCCACTTGGCCTGTTTCCTCAGTGCCTGGCTGACAATAACAACTCCAGGTTGGTATGTCCTTGTAATTTGGCATTTATCTTGAAGTGGCTGAACTTCCATCCACTCCAGCATTTGTCTTGGTTGGACACACATTTCACTTTGGGGAGAAGGGAAAAGGCTTCTGGAAGGAAGGTACTGATAAGAAGGCCATGGGAAGGTTAAGTGTTTAAGACCTCTTCTGAAAACAATCAGCTTCTTGGCCAAGGCCCTTGGGGATAAAGTCTGATAGAAACTTTTCAACAGAGCTAAGGGAACTTCATTGCTCTGAACTTTAGGAACCTAGCACGTCCCTCCTTGTCCCATGGGGTCTTTTTGTTTCAGGAGAAGGATAGCACAGGGAATGTGGAAAGGGACAGGTCTCCACACCTGTACGGCCAGGAAGGTGGCTGGCAGGGATTGTCCAGTAGGAAAGGAGGTTCTTAATAGTAGTTCAGAATGTATAGTTTATTTTTATTTTTATTTTAGAGACAGAGTCTCACTCTGTCACTTAGGCTGGAGTGCAATGGCACCATCTCAGCTCACTGCAACCTCTGCCTCCCAGGTTCAAGCAATTCTTATGCTTCAGCCTCCCAAGTAGCTGGGATTACAGGTGCACCACCAAACCCAGCTAATTTTTTTTTTTTGTATTTTTAGTAGAGACTGGGGTATTGTCATGTTGGCCAGGCTGGTCTCAAACTCCTGGCCTCAAGTGATCTGCCCGCCTCAACCTCCCAAAGTGGTGGAATTGCAGGCGTGAATCACCATGCCTAGCCTCAGAATGTGTAGTTTTTAAAGGCTGCTTGTCATTAAGAAGGAAAACCAAACTCCCACTATGTGCTTGTTATGTCCCTGTTGTGTTTTTTTTCAGTTATCAGAAGCACATCCAACCTGCCTGATCCAGCTAATACACTCATAGACAAACATGTTCCTCTACTAGAAGACCCAGAATTCAGTGCTCTTCATAAAACACCATTAAAAATTGCTACATTGAATGTCATCATACAAACCCGGGCCAATTTTATACTCAGAGACAATTGTCACCTGTGAAGATTTAAGGATATTTTATAAATCTCAGAGAGTACAGAAGGATATAAAATGATGAGTAAATGTCTCCTTCCTGAACTGCCACTCATAAGGAGCCCTAAAGTGAATCCTGAAAATCCCTGAATTTGCCTGAGCCAACCAGTCCATCAATCAGTGCTCACTTTCTTCTGAGATACGAGGTCAAAGATGAGTCTCTCCCTGCCTTCCCCTATAAGTGGAGAGACATGCACACACCTACAAGGAGAGCTGACCATCCAAGGAGATATGTGATAAGTACCAAAGAGTAGACCAGACATTTCACTGATGGCAGTTGGAGCAGGGGTAATTTAAAAACAGACCTTTCCTACCACAACTTCTGTGCTCTGGGCTGAACCTCAGCTGAATGTTAGATCTCGAACTCCAGTTATTTGTGACCCTGTCATTGCCTCCTGTTAAACAGGAAACTAAGCTCCTCAGAGCCTTCCTGGGTAGCACCTAGCACAATGCCTGGAACATCATAAGTGCCCAATAAATAATAAATTTATACCTAAGGCCTGATATTTAGACTGAATATCAGTTACCTGATATTTAGATTCATTATGTGTATAGGATAGATAGTGAGTGCCTGCTCAGAGCAATTCTTCTAGTATTATTGTTGCCTTTGATATTTCTTTCTAGAAACATAAAACACAAACATCTCTGTATTAATGCGCTTTGATAGCTTACTTTTGGAAGGAGGATGGGGAAGAAGGTAGTGAGCCTCTTTTTTTAAAGAAAGCTCAAAGGATTATAGAGACAGAAGTGAGTCCTGATCCAACTACTGGCAGATGTTCTGCAATCACTCCTGGCAGCAGGAGACATGGAGAGAGCTGAATTTCTTTGATGGATACAGACCTGCCCGAATGTGACAAGAAGGACCATTCATTAAAGCCCCCAAACCATTGCCAAAGGCCAGCTCCAGGGTTCCAGGGTGGGTCTGCCTCTCTGGGCCTGCGCCTGGACCAGAGGCCTGGAAGATTACCTTGATGGCCACATCCATTTGGCACAAATGAGAAGGCACGGGGCTATCCAGCAAGCTGTGCAGAGTGGCTGGCTGTGTTTGTAATCTTCTGGCACTTGCAGTCCTGGCTGGCTGGTTTTCCAGCTTACCCTGGCACTCAGACCTGGCATTTCAGAAACTACTGGCAGCAGATCTTGGAAATGGTATCTTTAAAAAAAAAAAAAAAAAAAAGCAAGGAAAGCTAATGTTGCATTGGCAAAGCTCACCTGAGGCCACCTCCATCTGTCATTCCCTCCCTTTATAACTCTCCATTTCCACTTTCTCTTTAGCAGCCAGAGCCTCTGCTGTCCTTTCCATGCCCTCTCTGGGGACAGTCCTGTGTATGGTCTTCCACCATCCCCTCGTTTATGACTCCCTCCTCCATACAGTCTGACAGCTGGGCAAGGCAGCTGAAGTAATTTCCATAGGGTTGTCAACTGAGCGTCTGGTGGATGGGAAGATGGTTTCGACATGCAGGGGACAAACCTGACTCCCTGCCACAGATGGGCAGAGGGACTGCACAGAACATGTGATGGCCATAATGAGGCAGCAGAGCTCTGGGCTCCACCCGTAGCCCAAGGAGGGCCCAGCAGAGACAGTTGTGGAGTACTGAGCTTTTCTTGACACACTCTGGACGTCAACTAGGGTTCCTTAGTTACAAATAATGGAAACTAAGTATGTTAAATTAAAAAAAACAAAAAACAAAAAAAAAAAAACAGAATTTACTGAAAGGATACAGCCCAGCTCACAACATCATAAGAAATGCTGAATCCCTTAGTCTTAGAAAGGGCAGGAAGAAGGGAAGGTCTTGGGATCAAGGTAACAGGGAATAGAGTACAGATTACCCCTTCAGGACATTTGGTGTCCAGTATCAAGCTGTTCACGATTCCTAGTGAAGGCCGGGCCCGGTGGCTCATGCCTGTAATCCTGGCACTTTTGGAGGCCAAGTCGGGTGGATCACCTGAGGTCAGGAGTTTGAGACCAGCCTGCCCAACATGGTGAAACCCAGTCTCTACCAAAAATACAAAAATTAGCTGGGTATGGTGGCAGCGCCTGTAATCCCAGTTACTCTGGAAGCTGAGGCAGGAGAATCACTTGAATGGAGGCAGAGTTGCAGTGAGCCAAGATTGCACCACTGCACTCCAGCCTGGGTGACAGAGCGTGACTCTGCCTCAAAAAAAAAAAAAAAAAAAAAAAAAAATTCCTGGTGAATCAGACTACGTTGGAATCAAGTGACCCAGTAAAGCCAATTAGATTGGCTTAATTTGATTGACAGTCCACCAAGACTTTATAGAGCACAGAGAAGGGCCTGCTGTACCAGGGTGGAAGAACAACTGGGTGGCCAAAAACAGCAAGTGTCCACCACCGTTAACCCAGAGAAGCCTTTTTTCTTTTTTCTTTTCTTTTTTTTTTTTGTTTTGGATACAGGGTCTCACTCTGTTGCCCAGGCTGGAGTGCAGTGGTGTGATCATGACTCCCTGCAGCCTTGACCTCCCTGTGATCCTCCTACCTCAGTGATCCCTGAGTGATCAGGGAGCCAGCTCAGCAATCCTCCCACCTCAGCCTCACAGAGTAGCTGGGACTTTTGTACTTTTTGCAGAGACGGGTTTTGTCATGTTGGTGAGGCTGGTCTTGAACTCCGGAGTTCAAGCAATCCTCCTGCCTGGGCCTCCTAACGTACTGGGATTACAGGCATGAGCCACCACACCTGGCCTCCCTTTTTTTTTCACACCTGTGTTTGCTCAAACTTGCCAACAACTGGATTTTAATGTGAGAAAAAATGGCGGAAGAGCTCAGGAAACCAAGAACAGGAGGGGACTCGATTACTGTTACCAGGTAGGTTAGATCACAAGAGGGGAGTCCTGAAGCAGATTTCTGCTCCCCTGAAATCCAGAACAGAGGAATACCATTTACCCAAGCCAAAAAGCTGTGAGTCACCCACAGGTTTCCATTGCCTTCCCTCTTCCCCCCAAATCAAATAGGGCATCAATTTATTTAATTTTTTCCCCCAAACATCTTTCATTTATATATAACCTGTCAAGCCTCCCATTTCACCCGCCCAGGGCCAGAGCCTCCTAACCAGTCTCTCTGCCTCCAGGCTTTTCCCTTAAATACTTGCTGACTGCAGCCAGAAGGATCTGGAAACCTAAATCAATCAAGACTGTCCCTCTCAGGGGCTTCCTGCCACCTATGGGACAGCCTTAGCCTAAATGCAGGGCCCTTATGATTTGTCCGGCCTTCTTGTAAGATTCTCCTTTATAACTTTCACATCGAGTTTCTTGAAAGCCCTATTAGTGCCAGCTGACTGTTTGCAATGAAGAGCTGGGTAAAAGAAGTATCATCTTCATTACCTGGTTCCATGCTATGAACCAAACTGTCCCCCTTAAATTTTGTATATCGAAGCCCTAAACCCCCATGTGACCACATTTGAAAACAAGGCCTATAAGGAGGTAACAAAGGTTAAGTGAGGGCGTGAGAGGAAGGCCCTAGTCCCATAGAGCCGGTGTCCTTAGAAGAGAAAAAGACAGCAGTGCTTTCTCTTTCTGCCATGTGAAGACACAGCAAGAAGACTGCCATCTGCAAAGCAGGACGACAGCCCTCACCAGAACTGCCCCTGCCAGACCTGCATTTGAGGCTTCTGCCCCCAGAAGTGTGAGAAAATTAATTTCTTTTTTTTATGCCACCTGGTCTGTGATATCTCTTATAGCAGCTGGAGCAGACTAGGGCAAGAGCATACCCTGAAACAGTCTGTGAAAACCTTGACATCTCTTTGAAGTCTTTTTAAAAATTTACTTATCTATATTTACTTTTTTAGAGATGGGGTCTTGCTCTGTTACCCAGGCTGGAGTGCAGTCAGTGGGGCAATCATGGCTCACTGCAACCTGGAACTCCTGGGCTCAGGTGAATCTCCCACCTCAGCCTCCCAGGTAGCTGGGACTACAGGCACGCACCACCATGCCTGGCTGCTTTTTTTTTTTTTTTTTTTTTTGTAGGCACAGGGTCTCACTATGTTGCCCAGGCTGATCTCAAACTCCTGGCTTCAAGTGATCCTCCTACCTCAGCCTCCCAACATGCTAGGAAGTCTTTGGTTTTAGAATAAGTTTTGATATTCTTGCATCCTGCCTCATAATAGCCTTACTGGCTTTAATATAAATATTATTTCCAATCACACATACAGTAAATCAAGCCACAGTGACCCGCTGACTTCTAGTATCCCCAGCCCACCATGCCTCACCATAGGGAATTTAAAATCCACTTTTGGAGTCCACCTCAGTCATTTCCACTTCAAGGCTTTTGGATACTCTGCTCTTCGCTGGAAAATTCTCCCCCTGGCCCCTTTTGTCCATTTGGTGAACCCTTTAAAATGAAAACTCCAATGATCACTTCCTCTTTTAAGATGCTCCTAGCCCCACACCTCAATGCAGAGCTGACATCTTCCTTTATGTGCTCATTGTGCCTTTTGCACATGCACAGCCCTTTATTACTTGCACATATGTGTATATGTTTACATGTATATGATGGCTACTGAATTGTAAGCTCTCTGAGGGCAGGCAGGAGGTCTGATTTATGAATGAATCCCCAGAGCCTAGCAGAGGGCCAAGCACAAAGTATATGCTTGGTGATTGTTGAAGAATAAATGAATGAATGAGTGAGTGAATGAATGAATGAATCACAAAGCAACTTAAAGTAAAGCAGAATAATTTTTCTAGGATGTATCTGGGAATAGCAATAAAATGTTGAAATACAGACAGTCCCTGATTTAAGATGTTTAGACTTAGGATTTTTCAACTTTACAGTGGTACAAAAATGATACAAAGTCAGTGGAAAGTGGTGTGATACTCTCTTATGATCATGAGGGTAGACAACCGATACTACACAGTGAACTGTGTTGCCAATTTTGTTCAGCTGTAGGCTAACATAAGTGTTCTGAGCACATTTAAAGTAGCGAGGCTAAGCTACAATGTTGAGTTGGTTAGGTGTATTAAATGCATTTTTAGGTTATGATATTTTCAACTTACAATGGGTTTATTGAGATGTAACCCCATTGGAAATTGTGGAGCATCTGTATCCCCAAAGATTGACAGCAAAATCTCCATGGCTGCAGCCACCCCACTGCCTTAAATAGGACTGAGGATTGGTTAGAGGGTCTCCTGAGATTTCTCCATCTCATTTTGTGTGAGCCTGTTCTTCAAAAACCTTACTGCGTCTCTTGTTGATCCCCACTCCTCACTCCCTCTGAGCTCTCTCTAACTTAGTTGAGTCCTGAAGTAGCTAATGCTTGGACTATCACATTTATTTCTTAATTAGGCCACCTGCCTAAAAGCACCTCTCTCTTCTATGAGTCTACATATCACCTACTGATTGCTCACCCCACCCAAAATCCTACCCAAACCCTCCACGTATCTGAAGAACATGGCCTAAGGTATTTAAGCTCTTTCTGTTTCTAACCTTAAGTTACCTTTCAACAATAGTCAAAATATGTGAATTGGTAACAGGGCTGTAGGTATTCACAGGAGGGAATACAATGGACAAAACTCCCTGTCCCCAAGACCTCACACTCATCCTCCAGCTTATCTGCCCTGTCTCCCTTCTCCATCTTCCTTCCCAAGCTTCTCCCTCATCAGAACACAGCTCCTCATTCCCATCTCCTTGCCTTTGCTTCCACTACTGTCTATCCTGGAATGTCACCTGAGCCACACTTACCTGAATCTCAGTCAAGGCCTCTGTCTATGAAGACTTTTATCCATACCTCAGCCCACAGCGATCTTTCTTTCCTTCCTCTTCAGAACTCTTGAGGTATTGACTCAGCCTCCATATACTTGTGTGGATGCATGGTAGGTGGTTTTGTGTGGAAATGCATGTGTATGCGTGTGTGTGTGTGTGTGTGTGTGTGTGTGGTTCCCACCACTCAAATGTAAACTCTCTTTCTCCTCTGCATCTTTCTCAGCTCTTGGCACCTGAAGCTGAATCAATATGACAGGGCAGGGAACGAGACTGGCAGCGAGCAGCTCTGCAGGACTCTCCCTGACCTCCTTGGCTTCATTTCTCACTGCCCCAGATGTCCACTTCTGTCTGTCACTCCGTCTGTCTGGCTCCTGTCAGCTGAAGCACTCACGACAACCTGTCAGGCTGGTGTAATGCCCTGCACCAGGGCACAGCAGGGGGAGAAGGAGCCCAAGTCTTGAAGATTTCACAGGATAGCCATTTTCCTTGAAGCCTGATAGAACCAGTCAGAATCCTCTTCCTTTCTTGGCTGCTTTAGAATAGAAATTGTGTATATACTCAGGGGAATATTCTAACCAGTGGGAGATTCTCATTTTCTTTCTGAAGGACAAGGACGTTACAGTAAAGAGGAAAAATAAGGCAGAGAAAGGACCTCCAAAGAGCCAGGATGTCCTCTCAGGCACTCCATTACATGCACAAGGGCCAGGGAGCCCACAGATTGCATGGCCACTAAAATGGAGTCACAGCATAGTTCTCAGCAACATCCTGCCCGGAGGGCTGCACTGGCATGGTTGGACAGAGCCTGCTCAAAACATGCATGTGGTGAGTAGTCCCTCCTTCACAGTGGACTTCACGGCCACCACCATTTCTTGCTGTCTCCAGCCATTCCTATTGCCATCTGCCAAAAGGGAAGAAAGAGAAGTTGTTCACAGATATCATCACTTGCCCAGCAACTCAGACTCCACACCAAGTAAGACAGCCAAGATAGCGCCTGCCCTGGGACTGAATTAAAGAGAAGAATTTAAGGGAAAAAAAAAAAATTCTCCTAGATGGCAAGACCCACAATGCTCTGGGGCCACATCTAATTAACTTACAGCCTCTGATGTCAACAGCTTCCAAGGCTGGTGTAGTGCATTCGCAAACACATTCCAGAAGAGTCAGCATGATCTGGTGTTGACACAGGCCCATAACTGTCAGAGGCAGTAGTTTCCAATTTATGGATGCCGTAAAGCTTTGGCAATATGATTGCTACAATGTGTGGTGTGTTTTTGACAATAAGCAGGAGGTAGGGGGTTGGGGAGTATCGGTTCCACATTTGACTATGGATGTGGGCTCATAAGGGAAAACGTGTAGTGATTTCTGCAGTTGCAAAGCAGCTACAATAATGACTCCAAACAATGAGCCTAGGAATGTTATGTAGTTCTTTACTAGCAAACTCTGGACTTCTACATCAGCTCAAAGGTACATTAGTTATTCAACAAACATGCATTACCACCTACCCCATGCCAGGCACATAGTGCAGAATAAGTACAGAGTACAGTGGGAGCAGAAGAAATGGATGGTAGGTTTACCTCCAAAGGATTCAGTAAATGCCAGGTCTCCTTACTTCAAGAACCCTCCTAAGAAGAACCATGATGGAAGGAAAAAAGAAGGAGAAGGGAAGTGAACACAGCTATCATCAGCCTTTGCTTCTATCTTGACAAGATGTGTGTGTCCTTAGACGCAGGTGTGTGAAACTTGTTCATGTGGGCAGCAATAGAAGGAGTGACTTTTTCATGGTCTAAGACCCAGATATAATACTAGACTTGATTATTGACCAAAATAAAATGTCACCAAAACATTCTTCATTTGTTATCACTTACTGGCCTCAAGGCCAACATTTGGGTGTACTCAAAGTCTGGAGCTCAAGAGTCTAAATAATACAGTCCCAAGCTAGAGCATAAGAGTGTGTGTGTGTGTGTGTGTGTATGTGTGTGTGCTCATGTATATGTGCATGCATATGCCTAAATGCTGGTCTGAAACCCTCTAAATGGATTCCTTATGGTTCTCGAAAGCAGAGGCAGCTAGGTCATTAGAATCCATGCAACCAGCAGATATTTACTAACCACCTACAGGGTGCCAAGTATGGTGCTAAAACGGAGGGGGGGCTAAGGGACAAACTGTGTGGCTCTCAGAAGTTAGTGCATTTTTGCTTAAGAACAGAGAGTGGATAACAGATTCATATTCACATACTCATTGTTAGGCAATTCCAACTAGGAAAGACTTTTATCTTAAAAAATAAAAAAGGTTGCCACTACACATCTATTAGAATGGCTGAAATGAAAAATGCTGACAATGTCAAATACTAGCAAGGATGTGGAGCAAAAGGAACTCTTACTTATCACCAGTGAGAATGTAAAATGGTACAGAAACTTTGGAAACCAGTTTGGTGGTTTCTTACAAAACTAAACATACTCTTATCATATGACCCAGCAATAGTGCTCTTTAGTATTTACCCAAAAAAGTTGAAAACTTATGCCACAGAAAAACCTGCTTGTAGATATCTATAGCAGCTTTATTCAGAATTGCCAAAACTTGGAAGCAACCAAGATGACCTTCAATAAGTGAACAGATAAACTGTGGCATGTCCAGACAATGGAATATTAGTTAGTGCAAAAAAAAAAAAAAAAAAAGAGCTATCAAGCCATGAAAAGACATGGAGGAACCTTAGATGTATATTATTAAGTGAAAGAAGACAATCTAAAGAGGCTATATATTGTACAAGTCCAACGATATGACATTTTGGATAGAGCAAAATCATGAAGGCAGTAAAAAGATTAGTGGTTTTCAGGGGTCTAGGGAGAGAGAGGAATGAATAAGCAAAGCATAGAGGATTTTTAGGAGAATAAAATTATTCTGTACAATACTATGATGGTGAATACATGTTGTCTTAGTTCATTTTGTGCTACTACAACAAAATATCTGAGTCTGGGTAATTTATAAATGACAGAAATTTATTTCCCACAGTTCTGGAGGCTGGGAAGTCCAAGGTGCCTACATCAGGTGTCTGGTTAGGACCATCTTGCTGAATCTTTCAGAGGTGAGTAATGCTATTTCCTCACATGGCAGAAGAGCAGGAGACAGATTATTCTTCCCAAAGGTCCATTTTCTAAAAGAATCCATTCAGGAAGGTGGAGGCCTCATGACCTAAACACCTCACATTAGGCCTCATCTCCCCACACTGTTGCACTGGAGATTAAGTTTCCAACACCTAATTTTTGGAGGGGACAAACACACTCATAGCACATGTCATTATGTATTTGTTGAAACTCATAGAAAGCACAACACTAATGTAAACTATGGGCTTTTATTGATAATGATGTATCATTGTTGGTTCATGAGACTAAGGACTGTTACAAATTTATCACTGAGGTGCCAGATGTTAATGGTGGGGGAGGAAGTATATGAGAACTCTGTACTTTATGTTCAACTTTGCTGTAAACCTAAGCTTGCTTTGAAAAATAAACTCCATTTAATAAATAAATGAATGAATAAATAAATGCATAATAAATAAATGACAAAAAATGGCATTCCAATCTGTGGGCAGTTGTAGAAAGAAATCAATAGATCTGATGATTAAATTACTCAGTTAGAGCCCTGAGCAGATTTCTTAGGTTCTTTTTCACATGAGAATATCTTACATTTTTATGCTGACGTTGTTCATCCTGTAAGTCCATACCTATGTTCAGAACTGGAATAGTTTCATACTTGGAGCTTTCTGGATGACTCCAAAGATCCTGTCTCCAGCCCCAGTGTGCTAACACTTTCAAACCTGGAACCAGACAAGGTGAGCACAGAGAACTGGTGCATGAGAAGTTGTTGAAGACAGGCACTCTCAGTGTTTGGTGAACATGAGGAATGATGTTGAAGAGTGAGAATGCTTTTTTAAAACAATTTTTGAAACAGGGTCTCACTCTGTTGCCCAGGGTGGTGTACAGTGGTGTGATCTCAGCTTACTGCAACTACCGCCTCCTGGGCTCAAGCGATCCTGCCGCTGGCACACACCACCATGCTTGGCTAATTTTTAAATACTTTTTGTAGAGATGAGGTCCCATGCTATTGCTCAGGCTGGTCTCAGACTCTAGGGCTCAAATGATCCTGCCACCTCAGCCTCCCAAAGTGCTAGGATTACAGATGCAAGCCACCACACCCAGCGAAGTGAGAATGCTAAACCAATCATAGTAACATGACTCTGATATATATATATTTTTAAAGAAACTTACCAAAAGTGCATAATGGATGGTCCCAATTCTGCTAAATAGTCCATTTGATCATAGATGAAAGATTAGAAAGACATGCCAATTGTTAACAGCAATTGTCTCACGAAGACAGCTCATCTGTGATTCTTATGTTTTGTTTTGTGCATCTTGATGTTTCAAATTTTCTCCAATAAATATGTATTTTTTAAAACCAAGATTGAGAGAGAGAGAGAGAGAGACAAAATATGAGAGACAATGATTGTCCATCAACAGAGTAGTCACTGAGAGTTCTGGGTTTATCAAGATGAGAAATGACCAGCAGGAAAACCCCACATCAGACCCAGAGGGAGCTTCTGAAGAAGGACTGGGGTACAGTTGGGTTTATTTTATTTTATTTTTACTTTTACACATATATATATAGTCATTTATATATATATAGTCGTTTTTGAGCCAAAGTCTGACTCTGTAGCCCAGGCTGGAGTGCAGTGGCATGATCTCAGCTCATTGCAGCCTCCATCTCCTGGGTTCAAGCCATCCTCCTCCTCAGCCTCCTGAGTAGCTGGGACTATAGGCGCACACCACCACACCCGGCTACATTTTGTATTTTTTGTAGAGACAGAGTTTTTCCATATTGCCCAGGCTGGTCTTGAGCTCCTGGGTTGAAGTGATCCTCCTATCCTGGTCTCCCAAAGTGCTGAGATTATAGGCATGAGCCACAGCACCCAGCTAGTTGGGTTTAAAATAAAAACTGCACGTAAGAAGACAAATCTATATCTGTTGTTTGTAAGTCAACTACATGGGCCATAGCAGTAAGGACTTACCTAGTTCTTGTTGACTCTCAGGAGAAGGGCATCAAAAGAGTACAAAGTATTTGAATATGGTAGGTTTTCCCATCAAGGCCCAACCTCTTCACGATGGAAGAAAAGGCTATTTCTAAAGCTATAAAGGCTAAGAATGACCGTGGATATGGTCCCCAAACAGATACAAATAATAAACCCGGCGTTATTAGCCAAAGGGTTTAAATCTTAATAGGTTGAGAGTAGGGAGGTCGGGGGAGGAGACAGAAATTAAATAAACCTGAACCACAGCCAGGATCAAAATCTAACACCTTCCACTTGATGTGATGGCTCTTCCAGGAGCCTGTTAACACCTCATAACTACAACTGAGGCCCACAAAAGAAACCACTCAACAGGGGAAACACACAGCAATCCACACACCCAAAAGTGATCACGGCCTTCAGCGCAGAACAGATCATTCTTCCTAGAGAGGCTCAGCGGTGAAAAAGCAAGGAAACTGGGGCATTTATTTAATGTTTCTCAAACTCTTGGGTGTGGGCTGCTTGTTCAAGTCCTCAGTTTCGTGGAAATGCACATTTTTTTTTGTATTTCAGCAAAGGGATCCTATTTATTTGACATGTGAGGTAGTGGTTTTCTGGATCCCATCTTGTGGTCTGGATGAGAACTTGAGAATGGGCTGTGAGTTTCCACCAGGAGTTGGATCCACTAAAGTGCTGCCACCCTAGATCCTGCTAACGTGGTGAGACACATTCTGAGTCAGGGTCACTGCTGACATCAGGCCTTTCACATTCAAAAGGTCCGTTGAAAGTCAGATCAGTAAGGTCATGCAGGTGTTGCTCCCATCCTGGCCTTTTTTAAAACAAAGACTAGAGTTTAAAAATTCCCAGGAGTTGAATAAATTGACAGATAGCATAGGTTAGAGAAGGAGGTGTGTGACTGGGCATGTATTTAATAATAGCCTTTGTGGGAGATTTTTGTGATATATGAATAACTTTGATAATCACATCTCGTTCATTCTTTACCAGAAAGGCAAATGGTAACATTGCCACTCCTATTTTACATGAAGACACTGAGTCTCAGAGAGAATGACTTGCCTAGGATGGTAAGCTAGTAAGTGACAGAGCTGGGATTTGAACCCAGATCTTCTCACTCAGTTGATGTGCCTCCCCTAGGGGAAAGTACTACAATCCTATAGCTACAAAGGAACTTCCAAGCAGGGCCTGGGAATGGAAGCCTGAAGTGACTAACAGCCTTTTCAGGATAGGGATCACATCCTGTTTATTGTGTGTCTCATCACATATGAGACAAATGAGGAACAAAGGAGGAAAGGGGGTTGTGATGAGTACTGCACTCAAGAGAATGCAGTGCCTACCCACAGACTGATGGCTTGGCGTGAATCAACATCATTCCCATGATGGGCTCTATCAGAAGGCGAAGCAATGAAACATCTTAGACCACCTTCAAGGACAGATGCAGAATAGAGACTGCAGCTGTGAGCATATGGGATCCTCCCTCCTCATCCTTTGAGGACTTTCAGAAACATTAGGCCACTTCTGAGGTCAGAGCTTGGGCAAGTAAAAAGGAGGGAGGGAGACTTCAGCCATTGAATATAGAAGGTGATGTTTAAATTACCTTTGCTTTTAAAGATGGAATCATCCCTATTTTTGCACTTATCAATCTGTAGTAGTCATCTTTCCAAATCAGTAAATATATAGATATATATCACCACGGTTAATAGCTGCATTGTTCTCCACAGTATAGCAGAGCACAATAATTTACTTAACTGATAGCCCATTGATGGGCATTTATGTTGTTTCCTACTTGTTGCTGTTATAACAATGTTGCTGTGTATATCCTTGCAAAGACAGATTTTCTGAACTTAATAAACAGCGTCAGATGGTCAGAAGAGGAAAGGTGACTTCCAGCTGGGGAAGGAGAATTGAGGCAGGCTTCACCGCACATATGGAATGTTAGCTGGATTGAAGGCTGGGTAGAGAATGTGAGATAAGGATTAGGGAGAAAGGCAATCAAGGTGGCCGGGTGCAGTGACTCATGCCTGTAATCCCAGCACTTTGGGAGGCTGAGGCAGGTGGATCACCTGAGGTCAGGAGTTCCAGACCAGCCTGACCAATGTAGTGAAAGCCCATCTCTACTAAAAATACAAAAATTAGCCAGGCGTGGTGGTATGTGCCTGTAGTCCCAGCTACTCAGGAGTCTGAGACAGGAGAATTGCTTGAACCCAGGAGGTGGAGGTTGCAGTGAGCTGAGATCGCACCACTGCACTCCAGCCTGGGCAACGGAGTGAGACTCTGTGTCAAAAAAATAAAGAAATGAAAATGAAGAAAGAAAGAGAAAGAGAGAGAGAGAGAGAGAGAGAGAGAGAGAGAGAGAGAGAAAGAAAGAAAGAAAGAAAGAAAGAAAGAAAGAAAGAAAGAAAGAAAGAAAGAAAGAGAAAGAAAGAAAGAGAGAGAAAGAAAGAAAGAGAAAGAAAGAAAAAGAAAGAAAGAGAAAGAAAGAGAAAGAAAGAAAGACAGGTGATCAAGGCAACTGACTGAACTAGAGAGTAAAAGCAAAGAGGTGGGAAAGGGTGGGGACAAAGAATACAGTGTAATGAGGTTGGAGCACAGAGTAGATGAAGCAGAGGGGCTGGCAGTAAGATTCATAAGTAGTCTTGGATAGCACTGAGGAGGGCTTTGGCTGCCAGGCAAAGGAGTCTATTATTATATACCAACAAGATGATTTAATGCTGATTCATTCCTCTTAGAGATCCCCCATCTATGCCTCAGTACTCAATGGGTAACACAATCTCAACTCTCCTATTAATGGTTGTAAAAGAAAAAGCAGGCCCTTGATTTCTGAGTGGGAGATCTGAAAAGAAAATTCACAGGCTCCAAGAAGCTCAGTGAGATAATGCATGAAAGAACACCGCATGGACTTGCACAGAGTAACTGTGTGGTAAGAGTGAATTATTCGTATGAACAATCATAACAGAATGGCATTTTTAAATTCTGGGGTTTTGCAGTTAAAAATTTAGCATTTTTAAATGGTGACTTGGCTCTGCCTACATTTGTACTTTTAGTTCCCCATAAAGTTGCTCTGTGAGAAGGCAAGTTTGCTTCAAGGAGAGAAAAGGAGAAACCCCACCCATGAGGTGGCTACCAGCTGAGTTTTCAGATTGCTTATCTCTTTAATATTCTAGACCTCACCATCTGGTCATCAAATTCACTTTGGTCTAAACTGGCCTACGATTTTTTTTTCTGTATTTGGAGTTTATATTAGAAATTAAGATTTACTGCATTTGCAGACCGTTTTTAGTCTTTTTATGAAAAAAGTGGAGGCAATAGAGACCCACTTGTCCAATGTGTCATTTTAAACACGCTGGGCAAGCGCAGGGTGGCAGCTTTATTTATCACCACATGCTCACTGGAGTGCTGGTAAATGGAATTGCGTGCTTGGCCAAGCACACAGGGAATAAGCACAGCATTGAGGCTGGGTTTTTACAGCAGCTCTGTGATCATGAATTATGAAAGGATTAGACAAGGTTTGGGAGAAGGGAGGTTCTGTTGTTTTTCTTCCTTCTTTTGTGAAGATTTGAGGGTGAGGAAAACCCTAGAATAAAGGCAATAAAAAAAAAAAAGTCCACCAAATGATGCTTATTGGGAAATAGGTTGGGAGATTCCTAATTTATCTCTCTGGTTATTTACCAAGTCAGAAACCACGATGCAAATAACGACTTCTCTCTCTGTAGGAGGAATTCATTAGTGTTAGACTCAAAGTCCTGCCATGGCCCTGAAGCACTTGCTTTTACTGCCAACCTGAAGAGCTACAGTATTCTGTTTGCATGAATTTGAGAGTTGAAGGCGTGCTTACTTAACGTTATTGGTAAGTGAACCATACTTTTCAGAGCTGCTTATCTTTTCTCTTTGCTGCTAAGCTGTGTCAAATCCACCTGATCTGCAGCTGATAGCATTTACATCTCTTCTTTATTAGAGAGGCTACAGATCTGACTAGTACCATTTCTAGGACAATGCCTTATTTCTCTCTGCCTGCCTAACCTTTCAACCATGCCCACAGGTCCCAAGGCACATTCCATCATCCTTGGGTGCCACTGCAAGGCTGGTGCAGGATAGAAGCCTGTCTTCCTGGGAACCTTATTCAATTCCTTAGTGAGGCTCTCCCTTCAGATCCAACCTCAGCTTACCTCTCCATCCTTATCTGTAGCCACCAAGTGTTGTTCTCTCTTATTTCACGGCCTTTGCAAAGGTTGGTTCTTTGGAAAGAAGTACCCATCTGTCTTAGCTCAGGCTGTCATGACAAAATACCATAGACTGCATGGCTTAAACAACAGAATTTATTTCTCACCGTTCTGGAGGCTGGAAATCTGAGATTAGAGTGCCAGGATGGTAAGGTTTTGGTGCGGGCTCTCTTCCTGGCTTGCAGATGAGTACCTTCTTGCTGGGTCCTCACATGGCAGGGGGGAGAGAGAGAGAGAGAGAGAGAGAGAGAGAGAGAGAGAGAGAGAGAGAATATCTTCTTCTTCTTATAAGGGCCTTAATCCCATCATGAGGGACCTTCCTCATGACTTCATCTAACCCTAATTACTTTCCAAAGGGCCCCGTCTCCAAATACCATCACATTGTGGGGTTGGGCTTCAACATATGAATTTGTGGGGAACACAGACATTCAGTCTTCTCACCATTGTTTGGTACTTGACTTAAAGACAACTTCTGCTGGGAGTCTTCCCTGAAATATCCAAGGTTATAGTTTCTTACAGCATCTCACATTTACCATGGTACTTACCATACTCTTTTGCAATTGTCTGCACACCTATATGTCTTCTCTTACCAGACTGAACTTCTTGATGGCAGAAATGGTGTGTATTCGCTGATGGATGCCTACTACCCAGCATAATGGCATGCACATAGTAAGCATTTACTTAAGTGCCTGTTGCCTGACTGAATTAGTCAAGGTAATGCTCGTAGAATTAACAACAACAATAAAAATTAAGACATAGAAGTTAATTTCAGGTGCACTTAACAGTCCAGTGCAGTTGTTCAGCAGGCAGCCTTCCATGGGGTGATTTGGGACTCTGGTTCCTTCCATCCTGTGGCTCCACCATCCTCTAGGGTCTTGGAGTCCTTCTATTCCAGTTAGAG
Organism: Macaca nemestrina; assembly: GCF_043159975.1. Classification (NCBI taxonomy): domain Eukaryota; kingdom Metazoa; phylum Chordata; class Mammalia; order Primates; family Cercopithecidae; genus Macaca; species Macaca nemestrina. The sequence goes on along the minus strand of NC_092135.1, from coordinate 75,474,490 downwards.
AATGGGAAAGAAAGAATGAAGATGACACACCTACTTCCTAATTGCATCTGCCTGGAAGTGGCATGCTTCTGTGCCAGTCACATCCCATTCTAAGAACTGGCCCCAGCTAGAGGCAAGGGGTGAGAGGGAAGTGGGGGCAGACTGAGAGATATGATCACTGATGAGCAGCTGCTTCCAAGCAACCCTCCTCAGTATGGAATGAATTAATGAGATCAAATATACAGCACAGTGGAAAGAACTGAGGAATGTTGGGACCAAGAGAAAAGCCATATTAAATCGCCCAATACTCTCATTTTATAGAAGACGCAAGTCCAGAGTAGATAAAGAGCAAATAACACAACTATTTACGATTTACTTAAAGACCTGGGGTTTGAATTCAGGTGACCTTGGTTCTTGCCTTAGTTTGTTGAATGTCAAAGTCACCCCTGCCTCTCTGAGCTTCAGTACTCTCACCTTTAAAATCTGAGGTTTGTGCCAGATGCTCTCTAAGATTCAGCCCAGCCTTGCTGGGCTGAAAGTGACACCACAACCACGATTGTGGAGGTTTGTTCTGGGAATGGAATAATTCCGGTCCCTGGGACCACACTCAACAACCAAGAAGTGAAATTTCAATCCCTTGGTCAGTTGTTTTATCTGCACATGCTCTGTTGATCAGAAACCATCCTTCAACAAAATGAAATGCACTGTAAAGACGTTTTAGAAGGAGGAGTCAAAACACTGTCCACACACCTTCATCCACCCAGAATTGACCTGGGTTCACAGATGAGGTCACCGAGCATGGCCTGACTACCTGTGTCACTCCTCAGGCAGAATTTAGACTATCACATAGTAAGAATGAGAGTGACACTGTCTCTCAGTTGTTTGAGATCTGAGGGTATTCTGATTGTTAACATCAGCCCTGTTCTTTCTATTTAAACAGTTCTATTCATGCATTTCAGGCTATTCAGAGGTGCTCTAAATCTCAAATTTTAAAACATTTGGGTAGGAAAGAGAAAAGAGCATTGAATAGTATGCTGACTTCATTAAAAGCCTATTTTAGGAGATAAATACATTTGAATGATAGAAGTTTTCAGAAAGAACTTCGAATAGAGGTAAACAACTTAAACTAGTCAGTCACTTTTTAGAGGTTAATGAGAAACTTCAAATGTTTTTGACCCAAAGACTTTCTTGAAACTATAATGACTTTCTAGACTCTCATATAGCTAAATGACTTATGCTTAAGTCCTCAAAGTACAAATTAGTAAGAATGTGTTCTAGAAGTCTTATAAGCATTTATTTTCATTTAGACCACTGCATTTTCTCAGGAGAAAATGAAAGGGTTCCCCAATGTTCTGAAAGCTGCATGTTCCATGCATATGTCTCAATATATAGGATCATAACATCTCTTTCAGACCTCCCAAACCCCATGCCCTTTCACAGTGAAATCCTGTTCTGACTGATATCCCTTACCTCCCTGTCCTGGAGAAAAGCATCAAGTAACTATTCTCCTTCCACTTCTCCCTCCCTATATTCCTTAATTTGGGTATCTACTTCCCAACGTGGCAAAGGGTAGCACAGAAATGACACTGCTTTGGAAGTCACTGGCAGAGCACTCCCTAGGTTCAAACTGGCAGACAGGCTTCCCCACCCCCAGCCCTGCTGCTGCCATTTCACACAATTTACCTTCCACACCAAATTCAGAACAGCAGTCTATAAAGAAAAGAGGAAAAGCAAGCTGTCTAAAGAGTCTTCATTCTTCTTCATGGTATAAAGCAACATGTTGCTGTGGCTTTTGACCTCCAGAGGTTGGATTAGATGATTTTCCACATGGTTTATTGTGAAAGGTTTTATTGCACAGATCCCTCAACAATTTAATTGCCATAAAAATAGCTAACATATGTGGCAGGCTTTAAAAATGTCCACCCACCAAATGGATTTGCTTCTCATGTGGCCACCAGGAGCTGGCAGCTTTTACCTCCACATACCTCGGTGGGGTTCTAAGCTAAAGGGCTGAAGTCACCCCGACGGGCTGTAATGAATGCAGGTCTTAGTTTCCATTTTGCTTTTTCTGTACTGTTGATGGTTCAATTTGTTTGCTTGCTTGTTTTTCTTCTTTTGGGGGTGTGTTTTTAAAGACATATCTCTGAGGGCAATAAAAAGGTGGTAGTCTTAGATTCCATGAGGGTGTAATGAACTGAACTGACACAGCTCAGGACCACTGTCCCAATGGTTTAGTCTGATCCTCATAGTCTCTCAAGTGTTCTCATTTGAGAGCTACCAACACTCATAACCTATCTTTTAAAAGCCAAAGGAGAGAAATCTGTCATCTACTAGAAACACTGCAACCACTTCCTTGACAGGAAGCCATTGTTTTTACTTTGCATTAGCTAGTAAAAACAATACTAAAAAAAAATCATACATGGATGCACTTCTCTTCACATAGCAGATGCTAATTCCTCAAAGGAGGCTGCCTACTGAGTAATCCTTCCAGGTCTAGCTAATTAATGTTTCCTCCGTAGACCAAATAACTATGTGAGAGCTCTCTGTTGACCTCTCTCCTGTCTCTTTTGACTGTTTTGTCAGAGGCTCCCCTTGCTATTCATGGGAGGCCCAAAAGACAGCTTCACAGTGTTCCACAAACCAGCCTGTGAACAGCAGTCCCCCGTCCTTCTTCCGCAGTGGTTCCTCCTCCAGTTGCATACAACTCATTTGGAAGAGGATATTGCCTGATAGAAGAATGCCGTAGGCCAGGTGCAGTGGCTCAGGCCTGTAATCCCAGCACTTTGGGAGGTCAAGGCAGGCGGATCACTGGAGGTCAGGAGTTCGACACCAGCCTGACCAACATGATGAAACCCCACCTCTACTAAAAAATACAAAAATCAGCCAGGAGTGGTGGCACTCGCCTGTAATCCCAGCTACTTGGGAGGCTGAGGCAGGAGAATCACTTGAACCTGGGAGGCAGAGGTTGAAGTGAGCCAAGATTGTGCCATTGCACTCCAACCTGTGTGACAAAAGCAAAACTCCGTCTCAAAAAAACAAAAAACAAAAAGCAAAAGAATGCCAGTATCTGTTCCTGGGTGCCAGCCAGGTCTCCCCTGTTCCAGCTACCAGAAGGAAGTCAGGAAAGGTGGGAAAAAGCCTCCTCCTGCCCGCCCCCGCGCCTCCCCAAAGAGCCTTATCTGTTTACCTGGCTGAGGCATCTCCATCCAAGCCCAGCGAAGTTTCTCTTGAGCAGTTCCACCAGCTTCTGATCTTCACCCCTCTTTCCACAGTGGCTCAAAATTAAACCAAGGACCATGGAGGGTTGCTCCAGTCTTCACCCTCCTGGTTAAACTGGCATTTTTGATCCCCATGTTTCTCTCCCCTTAGTAACAGTAGCAGGGAGGTAAACATTGTTTTAGGAGCTAGTAGCAGAATTTACCTGGTGGAGACTTGTATTGTTTACCAAAACATTTCGATAAGCCACTTTGGCTATAGTAACATGATCCTTAGGGCCTGGGCTGGATGAGACAAAGTTTATACAGTGAGAAGAATTTTTGAGTTTCTAAGAGCAGTGCTGGAGGAAGAGGGGACCTGGGGATGGAGATAAACTGGGAGAGATGAGAAGAGGTGATGAGAAGAGATGGACCAGCAAGAGAGGGGGCAGTCTATGACAGAAGGAGAAGACAGCTGGGCGCGGTGGCTCACGCCTGTAATCACAGCACTTTGGGAGACTGAGGCGGGCGGATCACAAGGTCAGGAGATCGAGACCACGGTGAAACCCCGTCTCTACTAAAAATACAAAAAAAATGAGCCAGGCGCAGTGGCGGGCGCCTGTAGTCCCAGCTACTCGGGAGGCTGGGGCAGGAGAATGGCGTGAACCCAGGAGGCGGAGCTTGCAGTGAGCCAGGATCGCGCCACTGCACTCCAGCTTGGGCGACAGAGCAAGACTCCGTCTCAAAAAAAAAAAAAAAAAAAAAAAAGAAGGAGAAGACAAAGTGAGTAAGCAATTTCCAGTGCAGGATAAGACATATGGACTTTCTAGGAATAGAAATATCTAATCTTTTCAGCATAAAGTTGCTTATTCTTCCATGGATACCAGTCTTATATTAAAAGAAGTTGAGTTAAATGTATTTAATGAAATAATCAAATCCATTTACAGAAAATGCCAAGGTATAGGTTTAAAAGTAATGAGCTGGGCACGGTGGCTCATGCCTGTAATCCCAGCACTTTGGGAGGCCAAGGTGGGTAGATCACGAGGTCAGGAGATCAAGACCATCCTGGTCAACATGGTGAAACCCCATCTCTACTAAAAATACAAAAATTAGTTGGGTGTGGCAGAAATTAGTTGGGTGTGGTGGCACGGGCCTGTAATCCCAGTTACTCAGGAGGCTGAGGCAGGAGAATCGCTTGAACCAGGGAGTCAGAGATTGCAGTGAGCTGAGACCATGCCACTGAACTCCAGCCTGGCAACAGGGCAAGACTCCATCTCAAAAAAAAAAAAAAAAAAAAAAAAAGTAATGAAGATCATTATTAACTGCCTCCATCAAAATGTGTTACATATATAGACACCTAAATATACTGAAGTTTTGTTTACATGTAGCTACATATTGTACCTGGGATAAGAGATATGGGTTTTTATGGCTTTTTTTTAATGTGACTATACTTAAATACACTCCCTTCCTTAGTGTTATTCCTACTTACTGTCTGGTGGCAATGGTGTTGGGGAGAAAGTAAGAAAAAGGGGTGGCTTCCATAATTGTATAGTTGTAATGACTAAAGAGGGGATATGCCATGAAAAGTGAGATTCACGAGAAATCAAGAGTTCAGTAGAAGTGAGAAATCTGAGTATGAAATATTGGGGTGGGCTAGGGTTTCCAGATAAAATCCAGCATGCCCAATTAAATTTGAACTTCGGATAAACAACAAATGATTTTTAAATATATTTATTCTTATATACTTATTCTACTTATACTGATGTCCTGTAGTTTCATTTGCAAAATCTGGCAACGCTATGGTGGAGGAATGCTGGAATATGTTAGCAATAAAAAATCTTAATTTAAATATCATAGGAGAGCATGACTTGGGTACAGAAAATATCTGGTTTAAATAACATTGCAGGCCGGACGCAGTAGCTCACGCCTGTAATCCCAGCACTTTGGGAGGCCGAGCCGGGTGGATCACAAAGTCAGGAGATCGAGACCATCCTGGCTAACACGGTGAAACCCCGTCTCTACTAAAAATGCAAAAAATTAGCCGGGCATGGTGGCGGGCGCCTGTAGTCCCAGCTACTCGGGAGGCTGAGCCAGGAGAATGGCGTGAACCCGGGAGGCAGAGCTTGCAGTGAGCCGAGATCGCGCCACTGCACTCCAGCCTGGGCGACTAAGCGAGACTCTGTCTCAAAAAAAAAAAAAAAAAAAAAAAGCAAATTTTCAGAGGTACTGTATTTAGAATCAGGCTCAAAGCCTTTTACAAGCTTACATCAGTGATGTGGTTTTTTACACTATGAAACATGTAATGTGAACATCCTCCTCCAACATCAGAAATAGCTATGAGACCTTCAAGAAGGTCCTAATACCCTCCTTGTCTTACTGGTTGTCTAAAAAACTAGCTATTCTATCTTGCTATTCTACCTAAAGGGAATTGTAGTGAGACATTTAGATTTATAGAGAAACTGATTACTAGATGGACAAATGAATAGCTCCTTTCCTCCCAGCCCCTACCCATGGAATCAACAGAGTGAAGGGCAGCCTGGGGACTACCACCTAAGAAAGAATAAAATTCTCCACTAGGCCGGCCAAGTCATCATATAATGAAGTTGGGGCCCTCTCCCCACTTTCCTACTACTTGGCTTTATCAAGCAATCACAACCATGCTTTTAAAATATCCAAATTTTACTTTTTAAAAGATCTAAGCTGTTCACAGAGGCAAAATGAAACAATAGGAAATACTTGTCAATTGGGAAAAAAAAGTTATTACAAACGTGCTTAATAAAATACAATGTAAAGGTACTTAATAAAGTTACAACTTAAAGTGAATGTAGAGAACCTGTTTCATTTTTATTAAAGCTGGATTTATAGCTTTGGTTTATTGGTTTATGTTCTCAGAACTTAATTTAGTCTCTAGATGGTTTGCCCAAAAGAAAGCAGGTGGGTGAGCTGTGTGTTGGACTACACTAGTCTAAGGGGTTGTGATATAGGTATTAACACGCCTTGGTTTGCACCAGCTCCCCACAAACAAAAAACTGAAAAATAAAAAGGGCTGGGCACAGTGGCTCAGGCCTGTAATCTCAGCACTTTGGGAGGCTGAGGTGGGCGGATCACCTGAGGTCAGGAGTTCGAGACCAGCCAGCCCAACATGGCGAAACCCTATCTCTACTAAAAATACAAAAAATTAGCCAGGTGCGGTGGCAGGCACCTGTAATCCCAGTTACTCAGGAGGCTGAGGCAGGAAAATCACTTGAACGCAGGAGGTGGAGGTTGCAGTGAGCTGAGATCACACCACTGCACTCCAGCCTAGGTGACAAGAGTGAAACCCCATCTACAAAAAAAAAAAAAAAAAATTTTACAACTTCATCAGGATGAACTTCCTACAAATTCCACCCACCCTTTAAGGCTCAAGTGATAGTGCTATCTTCTCTACAGTGTCCCTCGGTTCTCTATGCTGACAGTTCTCAATGGGAGCTGCAATACTCTTAGGGGGCATTCTGAATATTTGTGGAGATGTTTTTCTGCTGCTGTCATGACCTAGCATTATAAACATTAAACTACATACTATTTTACTATAAATCATTTTACTTTTATTTATTAATCATATTATAGTAGGGGCATTATGTTGTTTTTTAAAATTAGCCATGTAAGGAAAGTAAGAACCAAGAATAGCCACAAAAATTTACCTCTGAAAAAGGAAAGTACAGAGATGGTATCCACCCCACCAGATATGAGGATTTATGATGGGCCTATGGAGATTAAGACAATGTGGCATTGTTTCAGAACTTGATAAAATTTATCAGTGGAATAGAAGAGTCAGCCTAGAAACAGACCTATGCTTATAGGGAACTTCGTATTTGACAGAGGTGGTATGTTAAATTGAGGTAGACTAAGAGACTGTTCAATAAATGGATCCGAGAAAAAAAGGTTATTTGGGAAAAAAATTAAAATGAATCTCAACTTCACATCATATAGAAAACTCAAGTACAGATGTGTTAAAAATTTAAAGGCAGAAACAAAACTGTTAAAAAAAGAATATAATTTAGACATAATGTAAAGGTTTTTAAAACAATACATAAAAATTATTTACTATAAAAGACTAATAAAATTAAGTACCCTAAATATAAGTGAAAGGCTACAAACCAGATGTTTGCAATTCACACAGCTGATACAGAACTAGTATAATGATTATATAAAGAACGCTTACAAATCAATAAGGAAAGCACTAACAATCCAACAGAAAAGTGAGCAAAAGACAAGAACAAGATCTTTACAAAAGAGAAAGTCTATATGGCCAATAAACATAAATTCTGACAATAGCAGGTGTTAAAGAGGATGTATATTTACAGAATATTTTATGCACTGTGAGTGGGAAGGTAAATTAGGGCAACAATTATAGAAAACAGTTTGGCTTTATGTGATAACATTAAACATTTAAATACTCTACTGACACAATTCCACTTCTAGGTATATATACAAGAAAAACTCTTGGATGTGTACACGAAGAGGCATATATAAAAATGCTCATAGCTGCACTTTTCAAAACAGCAAAAACTCAGAAACAATCAAAATGGCCATCAACAGGAGAGTGGGCAAGTAAACCATGCCAAATTCACACAATGGTATATAATATGGTTGTTGAAACCAGTGAATCTCCAGAATGACATATGCAATAATATGTATGAATAACATTAAAAGGGTATATGCCATGTGAACCCTTTTCATAAAGCTAAAACAACTAAAATAAAAATATGTCCAAGAAATTCATATAGATACAATGAAATGATATAAAAAGGGAAGCAAGACAATGAAAACAACAGATTTAGGGTGATGGTTACCTAGGATAAGAGAGATGCAGGATGGTTTGGGAGGCATCTCCAGAGTCAAATGTAGGTCATAGTAAAGATCTTGCCTTTTATGCTGGGTGATGGCTTCACTGCTGATTATTACATTATTAAAACTAAACAAAGAGAACACTAGGAGAGAGCTATGCATGGACCACTAATGAAAGTGTGTCAATGACTAAAGATTATGATTAATCAGTTTATGCACTGGAGATTTAAAAAAGAAAAAGAAGAAAAAGAAATTATGTGTGTAGAATATTATATCTTACATATGAATTTCATTTCAAAATAGTAAAGAGGGCCTTAGAAAATATTTGTTTTAAAAGAAGGGGCAAGGTATCTGATACGGTCGCAAACTGCAGCTCTAGCCAAATCAGGGTTGTTTTTTTTTCTATAACTCTGAACCTCTGTGTCATGTTGTATGTGACAATGTTTAAGGCACTGTCCACATTGCCTCAATTGCAATTTTTTTTTAATGTACCTGTAGTAACTCCTCTGGGCGGTAAATTTCTTGAAAGTTCTGGATCCTTTACAATGCCTTGAGTGGAGTAATCACTTACTCATTTGTTTAATGAACAAAATAAACTATTTAACTTGAAACTTTCATTTCTTAGAGAGAAGCAGGTTTAATGAACACACTACTTTCTGCCAGACATTTGCCCTTCCACATTCTAGAGTTTATCAGACCTTTTTTTTTTTTTTTTTTTTTTTTTTTTGACGGAGTCTAGTTCTGTCGCCCTGGCTGGAGTGCAGTGGCGCGATCTTGGCTCACTGCAACCTCCACCTCCCGGGTTCAAGCAATTCTCCTGCCACAGCCTCCCGAGTAGCTGGGACTACAGGCGTGTGCCACTACACCCAGCTAATTTTTGTATTTTTAATAGAGATGGGGTTTCACTGTGTTGGTTGGCCAAGATGGTCTCGATCTCCTAACCTTGTGATCTGCCCACCTCGGCCTCCCAAAGTGCTGGGATTATAGGCATGAGCCACTGCGCCTGGCCTTATCAGACATTCTTAGGAATATAACATCAAGTGGAAGGAGAACATCTACTCCTGGATGGCAGAGGTTTAACTTAATAATTTTGGCCCATAGTCGTTTAAACCTAAAATAGTCTAATAAGAATCCCAAGGAACCACAATAGCTCCATTTATGTAACACTAATAGTTAAAATGTATTCCGTATCTGCTCTAGGCCAGATGCTTTGTATTATCTTGAACTCTTGTGATAAATTTACATAGACATTTTTTGTTTCTGTTTTACCAATAAGAAAACTGTGTTTCAATGAGGTTAAGAACTTTTTCAGGGCTACACTGTTGTTGATGGCAGAACAGGGATCTCACTTCAGATGATTTTATATTGAATTGGCATCTTTCAAACACATTATGCTACCTGAGTACATTTTCATGTCTTGATAAATTTTTTGTTTATTTGTTTGTTTGTTTTTTTATATAGGTTCTTTACAAACGGAAGGAAAGGTCTTCATGGTTTCATTTGCTGAGGCCAGAGAAAGACAAAACTGTATTAGTTTGTTCCCATGCTACTATGAAGAAATACCTGAGACTGGGTAATTTATAAAGGAAAGAGGTTTAATTGACTCAAAGCGCTGCATGGCTGGGGAGGCCTCAGGATTCTTATAAGCATGGTGGAAGGCACCTCTCCATAGGGCAGAGGAGGGAGAATGAGTGCAGCAGGGGAAATGTGGACACTTACAAAACCATCAGAGCTAGTGACAACTCACTATCATGAGAACAGCATAGGGGAAATTGCCCTCATGATTCAATTACCTCCCATCAGGTCCCTCCCATGACACGTGGGGATTATCAGGGTTAGAATTCAAGATGAGATTTGGGTGGGGACACAGCCAAACCATATCACCATCTCTAAAAAGTCCTCCAATGGCATAGAGATCCAGAGGTAAGAAAAGTACTTGATGTGCTTATAAAGCAAAATAATGTTATTAAATTCTTCACTAGAAGAAAGTCACAGCCAGGTGTGGTGGCTCACATCTGTAATCTCAGCACTCTGGGAGGCCAAGGCGGGCAGATCACTTCAGGTCAGGAGTTTGAGACCAGCCTGGCCAATATGGTGAAACCGCATCTCTACTAAACAGACAAAAATTAGTCGGGCGTGGTGGCGCATGCCTGTAATCCCAGTTACTAGGGAGGCTGAGGCACGAGAATTGCTCAAACCCAGGAGGTGGAGGTTGCAGTGAGTTGAGATTGCACCACTACACTCCAGTCTGGGCGACACAGTGAGACTGCATCTTAAAAAAAAAAAAAAAAAAAGAAAAGAAAAACGTGACTAAATCAATTTAAGTTCTCTATATCACCCTCAACTTCTAATACCACTTATAGAAACCATTTCTTGCAAAACCATTTGAAGTCTCAGTCCTAAAACATTCCTATATATTCAGGCTGCAAGAGTCATTGGGGTGAGAGCAACAGCACTCCACACCTGAGACAGAAACACTAGCATAGAAAGACAAACCACTGGGAGGTCTATTTTGTACAAGGATCCCATGATTTCCTGGGAGAAATGGTAAAGTGCATTTAAAGGCTTAATGAGGTCCCCAAAGTAAAATCCTGAACAAAGAAGGGAGATAAAGTGCCTCGTAATCTTTGGAAGCATTCCAGGAAGAGATGAGGGGAAACCATTTATTCTGCAAGAAAGCTTACTGCCATATCCAAGAGAGAGATGGTGGTGGCAGAAACCAGAGCAGTGGTGGTAGAGACTGGAGAGAAGTATAGAGTTGAGTTAGTTCACAGGCAGAATTGTTAGGACTTGAGTCATTGAATGTAGGGAGTAAGATGGCAGTGGGCTTAAAGGCCAGGCTTGTTTTCTAGGTTGGTCTCTGAGTTCCTGCAAGATCTGGTTGTTTAAAAGTATGTGGCATTTTTTGCCTCTCTCTCTTGCTCCCACTCTAGCCATGAGAGCAAGAATGGACTAACACAACCCGGGAAATGTGTTGCATAACTCTCCACAGAAAAAGCCTCAAAAAACAAGTGCGGTAGTTAGGTTGCTGCTCAAATACCATGGCAATTGTCATCCAGTTCTTAATTATTCATACGGCTGGTGTGGTCTAAGGAAAGTTAATTGTATATACTGCATTAATCTTAGCAAGAAAATTTAAAGCATAATCCAATAGGACAATTTTGCACATTGTCAGTGCTCAGGACTTAAAGATAAATCTGACCAGGCCTATAAAATATTAGGCAACAGTCAAATGAAAATTTGTGTCATTTCAGACAACTGGACGGCTGGCCATCAGAGGTTGTTTGACGCCATGGAAAAAATAGTTTGAAGGCTTTGCAAGCCAGAATATGTGTTCCTACAGGCTGATGACATTTTTCTTTTGGAAATCTTATCTTTTGACCACTGGCCTCAAAGACTCTTCCTATCCAATTTATTATTTTCATGACTTTATTGCAGGAATAAAAACAGGCATTAACAGGATATCTCTGACCATGAAAGGTTCCAGTCTGGAGGAAAGACATGATACTTCAATGTTGCTTACTTCTTGGAAGTGAAAGCAGTGAAACATGCTAAAATAATTTGGGTAACATCCCCATTAGTGTATCCCACAGCACACTCCAACTCTGAGGAATAAATTTTTCAGTGGTAGTACCCAAAGCTGTGTCTTCTCTGCTAATTCCTTTGTATAAATCATGTGACTGTGTTCTGCCTAATAAATTAATTGGGATAATAACACCTGTCTTAGTCCATTTTATGTTGCTATAGCAGAATACATCAGACTGGATAATTTGTAAAAAAAGATTTATTTAGCTCATGGTTCTGCAGGATGGGAAGTACAAGAAGCATGGCACCAGCATCAGTTTGGCTTCTGGTGAGGGCTTTTGTGCTACATCATAACATGGCAGAAGGTCAAAGGGGAAGCAGACATGTGCAAAGGGGCAAAACCCAAGGGTATCCTGATTTATAACAACCCACTCTCATGGGAACTAATCCATTTCCACGAGAACTAATCCAGTCTCATGAGCACAAGAGCTCACTACTGCGAGAACAGCACCAAGTCATTCATAACGGATCCACTCCCATGACCCAAACAGCTCCCCTAGGCTCCATCTCCCTATACTGCGGCACTGACAATAACATTTCAACATGAGTTTTGATGGGGATGAACCATATGCAAACATAGCATTCTGCCTCTAGCCTCAAAAAAATCCTGTGCTTCTCATATACAAAATACAATCATTCCATTCCAATAGTCTCAAAAGTCTTAACTTGTTCCAGCAACAACTTAAAAGTCCAAAGTCTCATCTAAGACTCATAGCAAGTTGCTTCCAGCTGTAAGCCTGTAAAATTAAAAATAAGTTATTTATTTTCAAGATGCAATGGTGGGACAGACATTTGGTAAACATCCCCACTTGAAAAGGGAGATATAGGCCAAAAGAAAGAAATGACAGACCCCATACAAATCTGAAACTCAGCAGGGCAGACATTAAATCTTAAGGCTCCTGCATAATCTTTCACACCATGTGTCATCTCCTGGGCACACTGATGTGAGGGGTGGGCTCCCAAAGCCTTGGGCAGCCCTGCCCCACTTGCATCACTGGGTGTAGCACACGTGGCTGTTCTCACAGTTGGAGTCAAATGCCCGTAACTTTTCCAGGCAGGCATTGCACATTTTCAATGGCTCTACAGTCTCAGGGTCCCAAAAGTAGCCCCACTCCCTCAACTCCTACTTCCCTGGTAGGGACTCTCTATGGCTGCTTTGATTATACATTTCTGCTCAGCATTGCTTTAGTAGAGGCTCTCTGCAGTGGCTCTGCCCCTTTGACAAGTCTGCCTGGGCTTCCAGGCTTTCTGATACATCTTCTGAAATTTAGGTGGGAGCTCCTATATACCTCCACCACTCTTGTATTCTGCATGTCTACAAAATTAGCACCATTTGGATGTAGATGATGCCAAAGCTTACAGTTTGGGATCTCTGGAGTGGCAGCACAAGGAACACCTGGAACTGCTTAAGTCACCAGGATGCAAGAGCAGCAGCCTGAAGTGGCCCTGGGCAGCAATTTCACAGAAAACACCCAGATTTGTCCCTCAAAACCATTCTGCCCTCTCAGGCCTCTGGGCCTTTTTCCCAATGTCCTGATGCACAGCACTTGACTCCCTTATATGCATACTAATCTTTTTAGCAAGTAGTCTCTTGACAGTACCCTTGAATTGTTCTCCTGAAAACACTCTTTCATTTCACATGGTTGGGCTGCACATTTTTCAAATGTTTACATTCTGCTTCCCTTTTAATTATAAATTCTGCCTTTAGATTATTACTTTGCTGTGCCATAACTAAGCATGAGCTATTAAAAGTAACCACATCACTTCTTGAGTGTTTTGCTGCTTAGAAAGTTCTTCCACCAGATACACAAGTTCATCACTCTTAAGTGCTACCTTCCATAAATCCCTAGGGAATAGACATACTACAGCCAATTTCTTTGCAACTGTGTAACAAGGATGGGCCTTACCTCAATTTTCAAGAAGATATTCTTCATTTCCATCGGAGACCTCATCAGCATGGCTTTTACTGCCCATATTTCTATCAGCATTTTGGTCACAATTACTTAAACAATCTCAAAAAAGTTCCAAACTTTCCCTCATCTTTTTGTCTTTTTCTAAGCCCTCACCAGAACTGCCCTTAATGCTCTGTTCACTGCAATACAGTCTCTTTCTAGCCTGCTCCTCCTCCAAATTCTTTCAACCATTGCCCACTACATAATTCCAAAGCAGATTTCACATTTTCAGGTATTCACAGAGCAAATCCCACTCCTCGGTACCAATTTTCTGTGTTGGTCCATTTTGTGTTACTGTAATTGAATAAATACCCAAGGCTGGGTAATTTACATAAAAAAGAGGTTTATTTAGTTGATTGTTCTGCAGGTTGGGAAGTACAAGAAGCATGGTGCCAGCATCTGCTCAGCTTCTGGTGGGGTTGTTTGTGCTGCATCATAACATGGCAGAAGGTCGAAGAGGAAGTGGACGTGTGCAAAGGGGCAAAACCCAAGGGCAACTTGCCTTATAACAACCCACTCTCATGAGAACTAATCCATTTCCACGAGAACTAATCCAGTCTCATGAGAGCAATAACTCTCACTACTATGGGAATGACACCAAGCCATTCATGAGGGATCCACCCCCATGACCCAAACATCTTCCAACACCACCATGCTGGTAATCAAATTGTGAGATTTGGTGGGAACAAACCACATCCAAACCATAGCAATACCATAAACCCAGAAATAAAAACTGTTTCATCAAAAGCAAGGCATATTTAAGAAGAAAATACATTACTACTTAAAATATTAATAGAGCTGGAACTACCAGAGAAAAAAGTTAATCCCATAACTGGACAGCCTAAAGAAAATGCCCTGGAATGAATGGGAGACAGAAATAACAAGTAGAAAGTGGTTTTGCAGAAAGTCTTCCTTTATTAAGGAAGATGTCTGACCACAGTTGTGGTTGAAGTACTCATAAATAAACAATGTTTAACAACAAGAAGTAGTTATTTTCATGAAATAATCACTTCCAAGTGGTTTTAAAAGAGACTGCCAAATAGAATATACATGCAATTTGATCATCTCATATTTTGGCAGGCAGAAACACAAAAGCGTTAGGAACCAAACATCATGCTTTTTGCTGCTATACATTTTGCCTAAATAGAATTCTTCCACATGGTGAACATGCCTCTGCTTATTCAGCAAAATCCACTGTGAGTCCTAAACCATTTCCTAAAAGCTAAATTCCTTTCAATAAGGCACTAAATCATTTTTTTGTAAACACCAAATGCTTTCTTACTGCTGGGAGTGGTATTATAGACTTATTTTTTGATATATGTTCCAGCTTTTCAAGATTCTGTTGCAAACAAAAAAGATACTTTATGATATTCCTGTTTATTGCTTTCCAGAATTTCTATCATTAATTAAAGGGCCTCCTTTCCCTCCTCTACTACCCAAAAAACTGATCTATTCCCCATATGCCTATCCGAGACCAAATAAAAGTCGGTCTATCACAGCAGCAGTGATGGTCATGCCAATTTCACAGTGTGATCTGTGTATTCATTTCATTTTGAAAATCACCCTGCCCTCCATCTGTCTAAGCCGAATGTCCTGCTTTTTTCAAGCTAGGCCTAAGGAGCAGCATTACATGAAGTAAGGAGGAAGAGACACAGAACAGCCCCCCTCCTGCCCACTCCAGCTGCCATGCTCACAGGTACCAACACAAAGAGGAGAACCCCAACTGATTTCTGCAGGGATCTCAGAAATTTGGAGGAGAAAATATAGTCCTTTTACTTTTCGTATATTTTCAAGAAGCCATTTGAAGGTGAATGTGTTCATGATGCAAATACAACTCTGCAAAATAAAGGTGAAAGATAGGAAAGACAATTTCCCATTTTTGTGTTCTGTCTTCTTACCTTAATTTATTGTTACCCAAGGTTACAGCTCAATATATAAAAATTTTTTTGTTGTTGTTTTAGAGTCAGAGTCTCATTCTGTTACACAGGCTGGAGTGCAGTGGTATGATCACAGTGCACCACAACCTCAAGCTTTTGGGCTCAAGCAATTCTTCTGCTTCTATCCTGAGTAGCTGGGACTATAGTTACATATCACTATGTCTGGCTTTTTTTTGTTTTTTTTTTTTTTGTTTTTGTTTTTTTGTTTCTTTTTTTTGTTGTTAGAGATGAGGTCTTCCTATGTTACTCAGGCTGGTCTTGAACCCCTGGCCTCAAGCAATCCTCCCACCTTGGCCTCCCAAAGCTCTGGGATTACAGGCGTGAGCCACAGTGGCCGGCCCCAGAATTTTTAAATATTAAGTCTTTTGGATATTGTTTCCAAGGACAAGTGTCAATCGGGCAGGTAGTAAGCAGAACACCCCCTACTCCTTGAATATTGAGCAGCACTAGCCAGCATCTTTCAATCTACAAACAGTTCTGGGTTGAAAATTGGATAAGGCTGTAGCTGAAATTGGGTAGAAAGAAGCCTTGAAATAGGGTTACAGAAGCCTTTCTCAACTGTTTTCCCTGGTGTTTTTGCATGGTCCAGAGCTACACTCAACCTCTCTAAAATGAGTGCACTTTTGTCCCTTTCTTGGTACTGATGAAATACGAGGTTCCTTGTCTGTTCTCATCTAGGACAGGACTGTGGCAAACTTCTCAGCAAGAGAGAAGAACATATGAGTACACGAAGTCAGTTGCTTTATGGTATAGCATTCAGACATCTACTGAAGTTCCTTTTTACGTATAACAGGTGACCACTCCCAACTAATCACTTTCTAATACTTGCTCACAGTTACAACTTAGGCCAAGAAGTTCAAATTTCCACTGGCCAAACCAAGGTGGCTGGTTGCTTTGATAGGAAAATAACAACATAAAAAAGCAAGACACTAATATTCCCCTATAACTGGGTGCATACATGAGAGATAGAGTTAATTCATCAGTGATTATTACCTATTGAATTTAGCTTTGGAATTTCATGATTCAGCTTCTTCTTATCTGCTATATCATCTCAGGCAACTTACCTAATCTTTCTGATTCACATGTTCTTCATCAGTAATATGCAGAATACAGGGTGGTTATTATGATTAGAAATAATATATACAGGTGGTCTAATAGAATGTCATGCAATATGGTTGGTGTTGGCTCCAAAATTTGTATGTAGAAAATATTTATGAACAGCAATACTGTTGAAGAGGCAGTAAGGTACCTGCATTGAAGTATTTAACTACATAGCAAAGACATATTCTGACTTGGACTGTTTATCTTGGGTGGTAGTGAGGCCGATGGACATCATGGAAGACTACAAAAGACAATGCCTTGTCCCAGGCCACCATATGATAGATGTTAATTAATTACAACTATTATTGTTACCTTGAAAACTACACTATTTACAAGTACCTCACTGGGATAAGCCAAATTCATATTTTGCTATCTTGTCTACGTCCCTAATTCTTGATTGAAAAATTACATTCTCCCTTAAAGTCTATGGTCTCTAGGTCAGTTTAATCTAGGGGTATTTTTTAAATTAGTGATTATATATAATTTTATGGAATAATTAAGCCCCTAGTTTTTCACAGCCCCATCATGGGCACTAATAAATTGAAAAGACATTATACAAAAATAGCCCCAGGATAATAACATGGAATCTACAGAATCTATTCCAAATACATAATGAAGAATGAAAGAAAACCCAGAATGATATCTTGTACAGTCTAGCAAACCTGCATAGAAATCTTCAAACTAAGAATCTGGAAAAAAATTGAAGTGTAGGCAATGTTTTTTTATTTTAACAGAAGAAAATCCATATTTATTAGCTCAATATCCAAAATCCCTAGAAGGCTGACAGTACAAACTGAGCATGTGTGTCTCACACACACCCACACATCACTGGCAGACAAATCTAGTAGTTAAGAGAGAAGAGTAAAAATGCATAGGGAAAGGAGCACATTTTAATGTCTTGGATTTTCCCCTCTTGGAAAATACTGAAGTCATGCATTTCTCGAACTTTTCTACTTGGTAGTGAAAGTTGGAACTCCAGCGCAACGGGGATGGCCAAGAGTAAACGCCAATATATACTCAGTAATATTTGTTATGGGAAAAAAAGAGCGGGAGATACTTTGACCTAAAACCGAACTTCTTCCAGTACCAATCAAGATTCACAGTCCTTTTTCCTCATTAACATCTGGAAACCACCAAATTAAAGATTCCTGCTCGCCGCTCTATTCTATTCTTACAAAGTGTGCCCTCGGGGCAGCGTAAAAAGAACCTGCTCTAATTCCAGGGGAATTCCAAGAGATAACTCGCCTTTTGCCATCCCGGTCCTTTTAGTAAAACTAAACCAAAAGCCAGCATTAGTATCGACGACACCGAGTACAAGGCTCAAAATCGCCAGGAACATGGGGCCGGAAACCTTTCTCCGCCGCGCCAGAGATCAAGGTGCCAAAACAGACACAGTGAGCGCCCCTGATCTTTAGGGGGCAGGGAAGGAGGGTTACCCTGCATCCCCACCGGCCACGGGTCGGGTAGGTACAGCCGGGACTACGCCTCCCAGCATGCGCCGCGGCACGCTGGAACGGTGCAGGCAGGGACGAGGAGATTCAGTCTCTGAACGGCCCGGAGGAGTAGCCTTTCCCCTCCTGAATGCCGCCACTCCGCAGTCCACAGTATTTGAAGATCAAACCAAAATTCAGAGACTGACGAGAATGGTCCCTTTTTATTCCTAACAGATTTCTTGCGACAAGGAAACCGGCAGTCTTCCGCTTCCGGTTGCCCTGTTGCCGTGGTAACCGCACGCATAACAGCCCTGGTGATTATGGCGGTCCTGAGCGGCGCGCAGATCCCCGACGGGGAGTTCACCGTGGTCGTGTACCGGCTCATCCGCGATGCCCGCTACGCTGAGGCGGTGCAGCTGTTGGGCCGAGAGCCGCAGCAGAGCCCTAGGACCCGCGCAGGCCTGTCGCTGCTAGGCTACTGCTACTACCGCCTGCAGGAGTTCGCGCTGGCGGCCGAGTGCTATGAGCAACTGGGCCAGCTGCACCCGGAACTGGAGCAGTACCGCCTGTACCAGGCCCAGGCCCTGTACAAGGCCTGCCTTTATCCGGAGGCCACCCGGGTCGCCTTCCTTCTCCTGGATAACCCCGCCTACCACAGCCGGGTCCTCCGCCTGCAGGCTGCCATCAAGTACAGTGAGGGCGATCTGCCGGGGTCCAGGAGCCTGGTAGAGCAGCTGCTGAGTGGGGAAGGGGGAGAAGAAAGTGGGGGCGAGAATGAGACCGATGGCCAGGTCAGCCTGGGTTGTTTGCTTTACAAGGAGGGGCAGTATGAAGCTGCATGCTCCAAGTTTTTTGCCGCCCTGCAGGCTTCGGGCTACCAGCCTGACCTTTCCTACAACCTGGCTTTGGCCTATTACAGCAGCCGACAATATGCCTCAGCGCTGAAGCATATCGCTGAGATTATTGAGCGGGGCATCCGACAGCACCCTGAGCTAGGTGTGGGCATGACCACTGAGGGCATTGATGTTCGCAGTGTTGGCAACACCTTAGTCCTCCACCAGACTGCTCTGGTGGAAGCCTTCAACCTTAAGGCAGCTATAGAATACCAACTGAGAAACTATGAGGCAGCTCAAGAAGCCCTCACTGACATGCCACACAGGGCAGAGGAAGAGTTGGACCCTGTGACCCTACACAACCAGGCACTAATGAACATGGATGCCAGGCCTACAGAAGGGTTTGAAAAGCTACAGTTTTTGCTCCAACAGAATCCCTTTCCTCCAGAGACTTTTGGCAACCTGTTGCTGCTCTACTGTAAATATGAGTATTTTGACCTAGCAGCAGATGTCCTGGCAGAAAATGCCCATTTGATTTATAAGTTCCTCACACCCTATCTCTATGACTTCTTGGATGCCGTGATCACTTGCCAGACAGCTCCTGAAGAGGCTTTCATTAAGCTTGATGGGCTAGCAGGGATGCTGACTGAGGTCCTCCGGAAACTCACCATACAAGTACAGGAAGCAAGACACAATAGAGATGATGAAGCTATCAAAAAGGCAGTGAATGAATATGATGAAACCATGGAGAAGTATATTCCCGTGTTGATGGTTCAGGCAAAAATCTACTGGAACCTTGAAAATTATCCAATGGTGGAAAAGATCTTCCGCAAATCTGTGGAATTCTGTAACGACCATGATGTGTGGAAGTTGAATGTGGCTCATGTTCTGTTCATGCAGGAAAACAAATACAAAGAAGCCATTGGTTTCTATGAACCCATAGTCAAGAAGCATTATGATAACATCCTGAATGTCAGTGCTATTGTGCTGGCTAATCTCTGTGTTTCCTACATTATGACAAGTCAAAATGAAGAAGCAGAGGAATTGATGAGGAAGATTGAAAAGGAGGAAGAGCAGCTCTCTTATGATGACCCAAATAGGAAAATGTACCATCTCTGCATTGTGAATTTGGTGATAGGAACTCTTTATTGTGCCAAAGGAAACTATGAGTTTGGTATTTCTCGAGTTATCAAAAGCTTGGAGCCTTATAATAAAAAGCTGGGAACAGATACCTGGTATTATGCCAAAAGATGCTTCCTGTCCTTGTTAGAAAACATGTCAAAACACACAATCATGCTTCGTGATAGTGTTATTCAAGAATGTGTCCAGTTTCTAGAACACTGTGAACTTCATGGCAGAAACATACCTGCTGTTATTGAACAACCCCTGGAAGAAGAGAGAATGCATGTTGGAAAGAATACAGTCACAGATGAGTCTAGGCAGTTAAAAGCTTTGATTTATGAGATTATAGGATGGAATATATAGTAATAGCTGATAATGGCATTTATCAAATGGCTTTGTTCTATAAATTTGCATTGCTGTATTTAACCTTTGGCATCTTTATATTTGTTACATGTTGAACTTTGTACACTATGTAATATAAAAAAAAAAAGTAGCCAAAACTTTTGCTGTTACATTTCCCAGAAAGTGAAACATTCTAAGAACTTTTACCCCAGGGGTTATGAAAAATTCCAAACTTATGAAGAATGTTTCTATCAGAAGTTGTAATACCTTTGTTTCCTTTCCTCTGTAACCTTGTGCTCTGATCTCTCTTCAGGGGCCTTTGCACAAGGATTACATCATTCAGGGACCAAGCACTATCTCAGTAATAGTTAGGAGTAGTCTTTAAATAATCATTTCAGGGATTGTGTGTTCTAGTCTCACAATTTACACTTATTAATTTGTAATGCATACTTTTTATATAGACTTTAGGATACTTTGGCAGTGTTTTTTAATATGGATATAATGCTTTATCTAACCAGAATGCCTTAGGGTATAAGTGGGGTTTTTTTTTTTTTAAACGGGCAAAAGTCAGTAAAAAATTTTGTAGCTTTAATAAAATTATGGTGCTATAATGTAGACACAATGAACAATTATCAAAGAACAAATTTCCCTGGTTTTCTTTTGTTCCCTTTAATAATTTAAATATATGAACAAGATATGCTGTTACTATTTTCCATGATGACTTTTTAAATATTTATCTCTGTGACAAATAACAGATGTATCCTGAGAACTCAGGGGTTTAAGAGACAGAGGTTTTGTTATGTTTGTTGCCCAGGTTAGTATCCAACTCCTAGGCTTAAGCATACTCCCACTTCAGCTTCCCAAGTAGCTGGGACTACTGGTGCAAATCACTGGGTCCAGCTCTCAGTTCTTAATTCCTACGTTTGTGCTTGCAATTTAGGATATGCTGGGTGTACAGTGTTTCCATGTTGTAGCCTCTTGGATAAGGAAAAATCTTGGCCACCAGGCCTGGCCAAAAAGGTCAACTCTTAGTTGTAGTGTTCATTTCATGTCCACAACTCCCAAGAGTTTTTTGGAGTTCCCACTGGGAACCACATGCATTCTGATCAGGCATTTTATTTTCTGAACCTTAAAAGAGCTTTACTATTTGATTTCCCACTCCTCTCTTTCCACAAAAAGACCTAACTTGACCCGGCTTAGAAAAATCAAGTGTATTAGATTGAATCATATGAAGTTGTTGATTTTGACAGTTTTTGACTTAGAAAACTAGCAGTTTCTCATAGCTCAACCTAGTAGCTTTCTTCTGAATGATAGGGAACCTCTGCCATAATGAGATGATTTTTTTCCTTCAAGGAAAAGGAACCACTTAGCCACATAGGTACTGATAAAAACATGCTCAGCATAATTCCTCTGTAGCATGACCTCAAATTGTGCTCAAATTGTATTATACCAGGAAATTTGGCTTTTTGTGAAGTTAATGGTTTTGAATTTATGGCATTTTAAATCTTAATTATCTGAGCTGCTATCATTTACCACTGATGCTTTAGTGTCACATGTGGAGGACAAGCAATGTTTACTGACCTCTTCACTGCATCCCATAGCACATTCAATGTTTGGGAAATGTTCTTTGTTTAACAACTTCTGTACTAAAAGTGTTGCTGCAGTAGCTTTGTGCCCCTGTCAATCTTGGTAGCCTCTTAAGATTTGGAAAGTAAATGAACTGAAATCTTGTTTTCAATGGCCATATTAAAATTCTGTTTTTTTCCTGTTTCTTCTAAACCATGCTATTTTCTTTAGGGGAAAAAAAGCATAAAGTGTAACTAATGTTAACCACCCAAAAACAAATGTTTTCCAGATTCCCTTTTGCAAATAGCCTGGTCTTTATTTGGCCACAATTTACCCAGGTGTTATGTGTTTGTGGTTTTCATGTATGTGTAATTTAACTTTTCAGAACATAAAAAGCTTTTCTGAATGGTTTTTAACCCCTTGCTGCTGGGCATTTGGGATTTCCTAGTTAGTAATGTATAAGGAAATCCTGACTGCTCACACCACTAAGAAACAAAGGTGAACCATGCCATTTGTCCCCTTCCTTACCCTGGCTCTCAGACAGGCACCCACGCAGATTCAGATTGCTGCTGGCAGCAACAAAGTCTTATGAACCACACAGAGTCAAGAAGTCTGGTGCTGAGGCCTGGGAAGACAGGGCATTCCTAACTCCCCTGGCACTTGTTGTCCTTATTTTCAGGATATACATCTTTAAAACTCACATTCAAAGTACCCTGCCTTGCTTGATTCTAAAAAGCAAATGACTTTACAATGACCCCATATTTTGCCATTTGAGTGAAAGCTTCTGTACCTAAAACTCAAATGAAAGCTTTGTTCTGTGCTCCTAGAGTATATAAAGTGCTAAAAGCACTTTTCTTGACAATGAGCTCCTTATAGAAATATAAGGAATCTTTTAAGATTTATTCGTAATACCTGCATAGTTATTTTAAAGGACTCAAATATTAATTATTTCATCTTAGTCAACCCTTTGGTCTCCACACGGGCACACACAAAATAGGAGTGTGTGCACTTATACACAAGTAGTTATATTTGTTTTCTCAGGAACAAGAACTTGATCTCTTAGTGCAGAACCAGCAAAAACATACTCCTTTGATCAGTGGCATGACATGCCTGTCAAAGGATTTTTATTTCTCATGACAGTCCCCCTTTGAATGTGGCCTTAGCTGCAGAATGGAAAAAAATGTCCACACCCGAAATGTCCAGATGTTTGCCCCAATACCATCTGTGAAGGTCAGGTGTGGTGGCTAAGTCTGACCCATTCATGAGAAGCAGACAATTATGACTGTGTGGGAATGAAGGTGGGTCATCTGGCAATGAGACAGCTATAATCATAAGAGGGACACTCCTAACCTGAGGGGTGTGTGGCCTCACAGGCTTAGAGAAGCACCTCAGATGGAATCCATACAGAATCACAGTGATAGGTTTGGCCCAAGGTTAGACTGATTTGTTTAGAGAGGGCTATGGGATAGATGCCCAAATAAATATACTTATTAGGAAATATGAGATTAGAAAGGGTAAATGGCTTGGAGGGGAAGCTTTAGAAGTAACTTTCTGACCCCTCTGCCCCATAATCCTCATCTGGGCTCATTTTCTCCCTGGTGTCCTGGAGGGTTAACAGTGTTGGAAGTCTGACTACAGTTAAGCAGAGTGAGACTGTGTAAACAACCTAACTTTAAAAGGATAACATCACTAAAGAAAGACTTTACAAGTGAGTATCAGGATTTTCAAATATAATTTTTGTTTCAGGTTCCCTCTCTTCTTTTTCTTATTGACTCTGGGTGATCTGGAAAGACCTAGAGGTTGTGTTTCTGAGAGCATTCTCTGCAGAGCTTGGTGTTCCAAAGGCCACAAGGGATTTTAGACCCTGTACCCTGGACATGTTCCAAGACTCTCACATTATGTCAGACATGCAAGCCCTGCCCCAGCTTCTCCCAACACTCAGCTTTTCCTGGTATTAGTAGTTTCCTGGTATTAGTGTGACTTGCAGCTTATTCTCCACCATTCACTAAATGCCTCTTATCCTTTGTTGACCTACCTCTGGGACTAAAGTGACATTTGGGTTTTCTGTAGTTTTCAGTTTTTGGGCTATGCCCTTAGTATTAAGTCAAACCGTATTTTGTCATGAGCCAGTAACTCTTGGGTTTTGGTTGTCCAACTACATAATCACCATGACTGTAACCATCAGATTCTAAACTGATACTTTCATTCTAGTTATAAGCTATATACTTTTTGAGTACCCTAATGTAGCTCAAACCCTTCAGCAGCAACCTGAATTCTTAAATTAGTATTTTTAAGGAATTGTGACTTTCCTAAGAACCTAGATTGTTGTCTCTAGGTTATAATAAAACATTTCTTTAATCTCAAACAGTTCTTTCAATTTTCAGTCTCCCAATGGAAGATGTATAACTTATAGAAAAAGGTTGTCTTATATTTTTAAGTGCAGCTCAAAGAATACTAAAGTTATAAAAATGCAAATTTATTCACTCCATCAGATACTTCCTTTTATGAGTTTCATATTAAACCCACAAAATCAGTGCAGGATACTGTGGGTTAAACATTTACACAGCAGGACAATATCTGAGAAAAAACCTTTCTGGCATTCTATGGCATGTGGTCACAAAGACAGCAGCTTCTACTCTGTAGTAGGAAGAGACTCCATTTCCTTACTTGTCGTTGGGAAAAGCTGAGTGTTGGGAGAAGCTGGGGCAGGGCTTGCTTGTCTGACATAATGTAAGAGTCTTGGAACATGTCCGGGGTCCAGGGTCTAAAATCCCTCATGGCCTTTGGAACACCAAGCTCTGTGCTAAAAGGTGGAAGGCTACCCTGATATACCATCATCTAAGCCCAGGACATAAAACCCCTCGTGGCTTGGAAAGAATCCAGGGCTGAGGGCATAAAACCCCTCGTGGCCTCTGGAATGTGTCTAGACTTGCTGGTTCCTTGCTTCTAGCCCTTCCAGGCTCCTAGATCAATTGTCTTAGAATTGGTCATATAAATGCTAAACCGTCACAGCTGTAAATCATGTGCTTAATACAATGCTCCCTTTCAACCCCACATTCTCACCACCTGTTTCTTTGATCACCAATAAACAGTAGTCTGGGCTTCCAGGGCTCAGGGCCTTGGCAGCCTCCATACTCGCGTTGGCCCCCAGACCCACTTTATTTCTCAAACTGTCTTTTCTCATTCCTTTGACTCCGCTGGACTTCATCGCCCCCATGACCTGGTGTTGGGTCTGATCACCCCAACACTTGAGCCCTTCTAGACAACTAATAATCTACTCTAAAAAGAAATTCTGTGTACATCATAGTCATCCAGCACAAGTAGCCTACAGCAGTGAAGCAGCCAGCACACAGGTACTGGAGTTAGTCACCTGGCTCCACAGTCCTGCAATGCCACTTCCCAGCTACTAATGGTGGGTGCTTCTTAACCTAACCAAACTTCAGTTTTTTTCACCAGTAAAAAGGGGATGATACCAGTTACTTCACAGGGTTGTTGTGATAACAATGCTACCTTCTTGCCTGTCTGGCAAAAAAGGGTAAATTTAAAAATTAATTATATAATAATCAATTCTAGGGTAGTGTTCAGCAAAAAAAACAGACACATTAGAATCACTGAGACTGAGTTGAAACGGACCTCAGAGTTTTTCACTTTATAAAAGAAGAAATTAGGTCCGAATAGGGAATGTGACTTGTAGTTTGTAGAGAAAAATGAATCACACCCAAAATGTCCAGAATAGAACCTTATCCACTGCTTCTTGTATTTAGAACCCTATCTTCTAAGTTATTTTACAGTGGTAAAATTCTGCCATTTTCTAAAAAGAGCAGCTTCACCTATCTAATGTTAGCACAATGAGGTACAAAGGACATGGCAAAACTACGCAAGGGTGGATTTCAGAGCTTGTCCATCAGGCAATACCAGGCCCAATCAACAGACCGCAGCAGAAAATGCAGCAGAAAATGGGTTTGAGTCTTTCAAAAAGAGAAACATGCCCCTGAGGCCAAACATAGGCAAAAGGAAATGTGATGGCAGGAAGGTTTCATTTCTTTTTCTTATAGGGTAGCACATGAAACTGTAGTAGTAGCTTTATCAGGATTTCACTGTGGCAGCAGAAAATGTTAAAGTAAACATGATTACTTATCTGACATAAATGCTGATTAACTGAATAAAAAGTGTATTTGTGGCCAAAATGTAAAAGTATAAGGTGGACAATTGTATGTCAAGCGAAAGTGTAGATGTCTGAATCCTGAATGTTCTTTCATGGATGAAATGTCAGGATCATGGGTCAGATAGGCCCTTGTACCAATTATCTGTCATTACTTGGATGAAAATCCAGACAGTATTTGTCTCTATTTTACTGATGACCTGAAGCTTGATGGCACAGAAAATATTCTGGGTAAGAGTCAAGATCCTAACATTTTGAAAATATGGAACTAACTCCAGTAAGATACAAATTTTAGTAAAGCTAAATATAAGTAATGGGGCTTTAAAAAAATTAGCCTCCAAGGAGATGCGGCCAAAATGTCACATGAAAAAGACAATCTTTGGTAAATGGCATATAGTCAGTATGAGTTGACAGAGCAATGCCCACCAAAAATGCTTTTTTATTAGTGACTACACTAGAGGAAGCATTGGTACTACTCTGGAAGATTTGTTTTCAGGCCTAGACACCTCACTTTAAAAACAGCAAATGGGCACATGTGAAAGAGGATTATTAAGGTGGAAGTCTATAAATGACAGGAGCAAAGGTTGACAGGAGAAGGTGTTGAGGAACATGGGACCTGACTTAAAATACCTGAAGAGCAGCCCTTCAACAGAGCAATTGGACAATTCTTTATGACCAAAGGTGGCAGAAGTTGTATAATGGGTAGAAGAGAAACACAGATTTCAGTCTAATAATAATAATTTAAAAATTTCCTAATACTTGAAGATGACAGAAGTTGGAAAAGGCTTCCTGGAAAGGCAATGAATTTGCATTTGTTCACAGCAATAAATGATCAGGAAGACTGGTTATCTGTTTGTGGTCTGGGGAATGTTAGGTAGCAATTATGTTCAGATGGAATGAAGCAAATAAGATGGGATGATTTCTAGAGTTCATTCAATCTGAACTTATATAAGTCAGGTAGAAAATTGCTTTTCTTAACTACATAATACAAGAGCTAAAATCTTAGTATGGCTAGTGATTACTGAAATGTATCATGTAAGACAGAGTTCAACAGGTCTGACCTTCAGTCATTTCAGAGCCCAGATAGCTACAACCTTCCTTTCAGTGTGGGAGCCACAGGCAGGGATGTAATCAGTATCTGTGCACATGCCCTTTACTACCAGAGAGGGTACTCATGGGCACAAAGTGTATCCTGTTTGTTTTTGCCAAGAATAGCATGCTGTCAACAAAGGTTAAATAGAACCAACGTGAAATAAACAACAATTTCTTTAACAATGGGTGGTTGTGGTATTGATTTATTTTTCCCCAGCACATCTTAAAAATCACACATGGGCATTTGCTTATAGAACAGTACAGTCTAAGAAAACCAATAAAAGGAGAATCTGAACACACACTGAAAGCATGGAATACTGATATGTGTTGAGCCCTTGTGGAAAACAGTATGGCTCAGTTGGAATTGACAAAGCTACGCTGGAAACTCTCAGGAATTTTCCTTCCCACTGCATATCCCCTTTTAGACTATAAATGTAAAGAGAAGAATTGTTTGTATGCATTAGTTACAGCAGTATAATGGCTTACATACAGGTGCTTACTCACATGTAGTTCCCAAAGGATTACTACAGTCCTAGCAGGAATATGTACTGCCTTGGAGGAAGACTCAGGATAAGATATTATTCAAGTCAAGTTGTATCAGAGCCAAAGTATTTCACAGGCTTAGCAAAAATGGACAAGAATTAATATAACCTACATATATTTCTCATAAGATTTAATCATTGTCCAGAACAGAAATATTCGTTATTCTGAAGGCACCATCACACGAAAAAGGACTGGCACATAATATTAGGAATAAAAACCACCCGCCCCCCGCCAGCTCCACAGGTTCTGTTCCTCAGGGAGCCTGTAAGCAAACATCCAGAAAGAATGTAGTGAGTGTCTTGAGGCTCAATGCCACATCCAACAAGCCACAACTTAGGGCTACTAGGTTGGGGCAGTAGGAATGAAAATCACATACAAATCCCATTGACTGATTAGATGTGTATCAGAGTACAGGTCCACCATACAATTAGTTAAATATACTAGAACAGATTATCCAAAACAATACTGTGGAAAGAATTACCAGTGTTTCCACATACAACTACTTAATTCCTGACATGTTCTTGAAGAGGAATAGTCTTGAACTGATGAATGACCTCTGTCTAAAGACTTATCCTCTCCCACTCATTTAAAATAATGGCTATTTCATGGAAAAAAAAAAATCTCAACAAGGCACTGTGAGCTTTTGGGGATACAGTATATAAGTAGCCCAAAAATAACTACTTATAGAAACTTATATGCCAGTATGAGCATTTCATGTCCTTTTCCGATATGTGAACAAGATTACTTTAAAGGAAAAACATGTTTCCTAGGGTGCATGTGGTGTTCAGGAAAAACACTGCCAACAAAAGGTTGTCTTAAAAACACGTATATATGTTGCTTAGAAATCCACGATGAAACAGATTTTTTTCCTTTTCTTTCTCACTCAGATTTGGAATTCAGAGTCTCTGCAAGATGTTTTTCCTTGTGGAAAAATAAATAATCTCCTTTGGAAACCAAAAAAGAAATGTTTTCATGTTCACAGAACTAAAGTTACTAAATTCTGTGATGGTTCTTTGGCTTGAGTGTTCTATATGTCAGTGGTCCTTACTCCGATTTGTTAAGGAATTGTGATTAGAAGAGCACAAGAGTGCTCTTTGAGGATCTTCCAAGGTTCAAAAGGGAGTGCTTCGGGTTCACAGGAGTCTCAATGCCTCCTGGGAATATAGCATTGATTTTAAAAAATGATGAGGGATTGACAAAACCTAGCTACCAATATCGTCAACTATAAATCCAAAGAGATTTAGTCACAAGTAGGTTGCACTTGATTATGCTACAAGCAACAAAATTATAAAAATAAATTTTGTGTTTTCAAATCAGTGGAAATATGAACATGAAAAACTAAAGTTAAAAGAAAAACCCATATGCAAACAGAATAATAAACAGCTTCACACTCCCTTTGAAGAAAAAAAACTTAGACCCAGGTCCATTTTATTAATAATATGATCTATAATCTCTTGACATTACAAGTAGTTTTTACAGTTAAATTTCACACTGAAGACAAACACTGTTTGGCTTAGGGAGCAGAGAGCTGAGTAACTTACATCCTTTATATCAGACACTATATTTTAACAGTTTAAGAAAACCTTTTATACTTTCTGGATTTAAGCATCAATGCATAAGTTGTTTCCTTTACAGGAAACTGAAATAAGTAAAAATTAAGTGAATGTACTGACATATGTATGGCTCATTTGGGAACATGAAGCCTAGAGCAAAGCCAAGCTTCTGTAACTCATAAAGTCAAAGGTAAAACATTCTGGATTCTTCAAACCTAAATGGGCACTTGTTATTTTCCACTTTTCTTCAACCATGAGCTAAGTCCTAACTAAAATCAGAGTTGATAAAGATTAAGTGGTAAACAAAAAAATTATTAAAGCTGTCCTTAACTCCTGTCTGAGTGTTTTTTAAGATGTAGATATATGCTTTCCACAGCATTCCATTTTGGCTGCCTGAAGCACCAGCACATGCAGTTTGTAAATCAATCTGTAGTAACTGTGTTCTAACATTTATACAGAATAGAAGTTCAACCAAACCCAGCCCCATATAACAGCCAAGGGAACACACTTCAGTGTAGGACTACAGAGCTGCTCTGATAAGCTACAGTTAAGTTGTAGCTATAAAGGAATATGACAAAGGAAAGTCTGGGTGCTAACATGCAGAAAGGCATTTTCAAAAATGCAAGCCAGGACTTAGCAGTTACTAACAGACTATTCTGGGTAGGGGAAAGGTTTCCTTGCAACCATCTGTATCTGGTATAACATATACACCGATGGAAGCTCATCCTTTATTGCAATTTTGTTTTCAAAATACATCAACACAGTTAGGCAAACTAGAAGGCTTCCAACTTCATAAATAACTTTTAAGTAATAGTACTGCAATATGGAAGCACTTTTAGGAAGAAAAACTCCTACTTCCTCAGAAGAAACAATATAATCCTCTTTTCTTTGTGTAAAATGATGGGCACAATAAACATGTGGTTTCCACAATTCTTACTAAGCTAAAAACAGCTCAAGTTACTTATCATAAGACTAAATTCACTTACGCACTACTAGAAATTGCACCAAACATTAAGGCAACAGTTTCTCTAAGGGTCTATAAAGACTGTTCACACTGAGTCTTTAGTATTCAATGCCATTTCTCACTAGCGGCAAGTTACTATTCCCACTGAAACCCCAACCCAAATGTGACATTACCAAATTTAAGTAAATTATTGCAAATATGACTAATTTAAGAAAGTCAGTGTTATGCAGTACTGAAAACCAAATAGGCAATAGGTTTTTTAAATTAAAAATAAACATTAAAAATGAGTTAAGAAGTGTCACATAAACAGTGTTCTAACTTTTATGAAGCCATTTTCAAATATAATAGAAATAAGAGGCATGGTTTAAGTGCTGCTGTGCATATTCATGAACTCAGTCCTCCACAGATACTAAGTCTATACTGAGGCACCTCCCAGAAGTAGGTGTGTGAAAGTGGGGGCTGGGGGTGGGGCGAGGCTTTCTGATTTACTAAATCAGAGCGAAACAGTACTGATGAATGTTCTTGTGTTTCAAAATGATTTCGGTAGAAATGAGTCCACCTACAAAATGCAATCACCATTATAAAATCAAGGTTGGGGAGTCCTGCATATACTTGGAAAAAGAAAAACAAAGACATAAATCACAAATTTCCATAAGGTTCATGTAGAATAGTGAACATAATAATTTCAGGTGTTACATTTATAGTTTCCTAATATCAAGTACGGATTTCTGAGGTTGTTGAAATTGAACTCCCTGGGAAAGAATGTTATAACAATCACATGCAAAGGAATGGATCTTCTAATGAACCTGTTTTATTTTTTAAAAATTACTCAGGGCCGGGCGCGGTGGCTCAAGCCTGTAATCCCAGCACTTTGGGAGGCCGAGGCGGGCGGATCACAAGGTCAGGAGATCGAGACCACAGTGAAACCCCGTCTCTACTAAAAATACAAAAAATTAGCCGGGCGCGGTGGCGGGCGCCTGTAGTCCTAGCTACTCAGGAGGCTGAGGCAGGAGAATGGCGTGAACCCAGGAGGCGGAGCTTGCAGTGAGCCGAGATCGCGCCACTGCACTCCAGCCTGGGCAACAGCGTGAGACTCCGTCTCAAAAAAAAAAAAAAAAAAAAAAATTACTCAGAAACATATATACACACACACACATACACATGTGTGTGTATATATATATACTTCCAGTGAGACATTAGTACCTTCTTTAATTTTATATTTTGATCACCAATTAGAGAAATTACCTTCATGAACAGATGCATTTTATAAAGCTGAGATTTTTATAATTCTAGAGGCAACTTCCTCATCAAATGTCCAATTAGGTCTAATATCAAGGGCTTAAAGTAAAGATCTGCTGGAAATTTTATAATTAAAAATAAATCACCAATGAAGAGAGGCAGCTTCTAAAAAAGAAATATTTCATTTTGTTGTTAAACTGATATTTAATTCTAATTTAATTACAGATTTATTAGTTTGAGGCCAATTTTAATAGTTAAAAATTATTTATCATTTTGAAGTCTTAAAAATATCATTTTGTCAATTTTAAATTATCATTTTTCTGGTTAAGGCTATTTCAGATATAAAAGGTATCAAACTGCCCAAAAATACTTTGGAGCTGTTGCTACATACACAGACAATGCATCCTTTTAAAGGATTGTCTGCATTTTGACTTACATTATCTGATCAAATATTAGTTTTAAAAAATTATCAAAAGTTAGGTATTACATTAAGAAAAGAATCCATCTCAAAATGGGAATCATGAACCTTGGCAGACAGTGATTCAAAGTAATCATTTCACTTTAATATCCAGGTTTGAATGTACAAATGTTTGCTAAATGTGATTAATGTCCTCATTATTTAAGAAACGGATATTTCAAACTTTTGATTATGGTATATGCATTAATACATTACATTACATTAAAAAAAAATTTAGGTTAAACCAGTTATTCAAAAAAGGCATTAAACCATTATTAAAAACTAAATTGAAACTTTACTTTTTATATGAAAATTTATCATGCAGTTGGGATTAATTTTAAAAAAGCAAAATGATTTTTGTTGTTGAAACTGCTGAGGCTTTCAAATTCAGTAGTTGAATGATGACTGTTTCTTTAGTGAAACAATTCTTGCAACTGGAGACATTAAGTCTAAGGAATTTTC
Source organism: Macaca nemestrina (assembly GCF_043159975.1). Classification (NCBI taxonomy): domain Eukaryota; kingdom Metazoa; phylum Chordata; class Mammalia; order Primates; family Cercopithecidae; genus Macaca; species Macaca nemestrina. Next base: position 75,442,147 of record NC_092135.1, on the reverse strand, counting down.
CTTCTGCTCCTGCTGTAGCTGTTTCTTCTGCATTTCAGCAACAAGAATGTGAAATCAGAAACATTAGGACTCTAATTTGAATAAAGGCATTCATTTCATAGTAAACCTGTTCTTCACTTGCAATGAGGGATGTCAGCTTTTCTTACAAAACATGTTATCAATGAATTAGAATATAACAATAGGTTATCTCAGTGATACAAATACAACTCATACCTCAATAGAAACAGAAACATGGAGAACAAAAACATGTCTCCTAACAGAATAATTTGTATATCGATGATACAAGGTTTTATGCATGTATACTAATTTCAAAACAAAAACAAAAACAAAAAAAACCCCATAGGCAAAGCACCTTACAGAAGTGAAGGTTTTCTAAATAACAGGTTGCCTATATTCTTTCATGAATATCCTTCCCTTTAATGGCCTAGTCACACTAGAATATGCTCTTAAACAATGTACATGTGTATCACTCCTCAGTGGAATCCTTTCCTAGACATCTGATTCCCAGAAACATTCTTTTAAAAAGAGGCTAGCTGAGCAATCAATGATACCGAAATCTGTCTTTGTTCCCCAAGAGGAAGCATCAATACAAAACAGCTGGCAGCAGCTTCCTCTGGAATAGTTGGCAGCCTTGTGCTGCCTAAAATTTGAAATGACAACCGTTGGCTGTAAAATGACGTACCTACAATGAGAGAGATTTAGGAATACCATCTGTCAATGCATAGATGTAGAAACAAAACAAACTACAGAATGAAAACAAACTTATTTTAAACCAACAAACAAAGTATCCAAAATATAGTCCATGATATATTTGATTACGATTATAACCACAGTTGAAAACTTAAAAAAAAAAAAATTGACCTTTTTTTGTAATGATACTAATGGATTTATAAAAGGTTTCTGTTTCCAAAGATGTTATTGGGGTCCACGTATTCCTTGACAGACTTCAGCATCCCAAAGCCGACATCAGAGATACTTTCCTTTAGCCACTGCTTCCGTAACTTGCCCACTGGAAAAACAAAATCAAAAATGCTTCAATATACGCTATGATGCTGGGAACCAATCAATCTTGTGACCACGAGTGAACAAACACTGTGTGATAAATGCTTTTATTCAAAAATGAGAAATGTTTTGCTTTATTTGATTTATTGAGCCCACCAGACTATCAAGCTCATTAAGCCCAGTGTATTCCCAGGGGAAGTCTGTGCTCCACAGTGTCTCCTTTCTCTGTAAACTATGAAATGGAGATTGAAGGAAGCTTGGATGGAGATTATAGCCCATTTTACAAATAACAAAATGAGAAAAACGTGCGTTTCGAAAGAACCCACCTCTGCCTTAACTACCACAACACACCCAAGTTTTAGAGAAAATGAAGTTAACTAAAGAAAAACATCATATTGGGATGAATTTGTTGGGTAAATTTAGCAAAAATGACAGGATATATATTCTTAAAATATGTTAACGAACATAAAGGCTTAAAATAAGAAAATTTGAAACTTTAATAGGCTTAAGATAAAAAATCTAGTTATTAAGCTTCTATTTACATTTTATTTTCACAGTACTTTTAAATAAATTTGCATGTTCCCAAATAATGGTTACTTTCTTCCTACTGTTTTTCCAGATTTAGATTTTTTTTCCCTAAGGCATTAAATAAATCAAATACCTAATCCATCGTAAACTTAATCTTTTGCTTTTACATACTGTACAAAGTTCCCTTTTTTTTGTTTCTAGGTCTTGGTAATTTGCTCTGAGAATAATGAAGTAACATAACGGTTAGCAGCATAAATTATATTTCAAAAGGTGCTCAATGAAAAACATAACCTTTTGTAAGTAGAACTTTTTTAAGAAAGAATATGTACTTAATCTGTAAAAGAATTCTGAAATGTCAACTTGCTCTGGTATTAAAAAGCAAAGCAATACGCTAACTTATCTGTGGCAAAATGGATAAATCTTTTAATTTACAGTTAGGATTATTTGTATTTGTACTTCTCCAAAAAACCTATTATTGTAATAATTGAATTCAAATGGTCATTTTCCACAAATGTTCATTAATGATCCAAAGTCATCAACAGTGATTTAATTGACCAACTGAAATGGAAAACCTTCTTTCATTAAAGTATTCAGCCTGTCATTCTAGAATGCATTCCCATTTATTAGGCTGTAGTGATACATCATAGCATCTGCCTTTTGGAAACCTTAAATACCATTTCAAGCTCAACTAAAACCATCTTTTCTGTCCAGTTCTCTAAGAAACCATCAAATTGTCATCAAAATAATAAATACTGTGATAATCTCAGAAAGCAAATTATATGCTTGGCTTTCAGAAATAAAAAGGTATTGCTGGTATTAAGATGGGGGGAAACGAAGTTTAGCAGAAAAAAAACCTTAAATTCAAAATGAAAAATTTTGTTTGAGATAGTTCTAAAACCAGAAGCTAAGAGTAAATAAATCCCCCTACTCATGCAGTCTCTACCACCTAAAAGATATTCTACCAGGACCTTCTATTATCTCCTAAGAGACCATCCATTACTCTGATTCAGCCTGTGTTTTCACTTGCAAATGGATTAGACTTTATGAAGTCTCTTCAACTCTAATATTCTATGATTTTAAGCACTTATTTAAAAAGTTAAAAATCAGTTTTTTCCAGATTTGCTCCACAGGATTAAAAAAAAAAAACTACTCTGTGAACGGAAAAAGTGGCATTACTATATTATTATAAGCTGCCCACACTGAGGCTGAAGACAGAGGGGTGACGAGCAGTGAATGCCAGTCTCCACTGTTATCTGTAATATAGTTTCACTGAATGTATCCTGTGGTTATGGATGTAATTGTCCTGAAAAGACTGCAAACAACTGCTCCAACAAGATGGAGCACATTAGAACCTCAGCAGGATGCCCAACAGCTAGCTTGTCTGCCTGGTTTTACACCTCTAGTAATAATGCAATTCCACAAGGAACTGAACCATCGTCTGAGAAGCCACCCAACAGCCATTGCATATTTAATGAAGTCACTCACCAAGCGCTGGAAAGCAGAAGGTGCTTGGAGTGCATCATTAGTTCTGTCAGAAGGATAATTTACACATCTATCTTGTCAAATTTTCTATGGTTTACACTTTTACAATAATCAATCTAATATACATTTGATTAGTGAAGTAGAAAGTAAAAAAAAAAAAAAAAAAAAAGTGGCCAGTACAGCCAACAAAGCTGTGGCCCCTCATAAACACATTTGATAAGAGCATTTAACCCCTTCATGGCAGAGGTCTGGCGCTTCTTCTGCCACTGATAACAGAATTTGAAATGGGGTCAGAAACCTTGGTTTACGCAATTAAAGGTACTAGAAATCTTTGGCTTTGTTTAACAATTTAAGTCAATACTTCACAGGATACGTACACAGACAGAAAACACAAACAAAAACGTTCAATATGCCTTAACAACAAGACAATTATTGGAGTCTTCTTGAGATTCTGGAGCACCTTATGTAGCTACCTCACATGGATCAATAAAACAACAAACATCACAGGCCCTAATCTTGAAGAAACACACTTCAAAGTACAAGATTTTTATTCCAGAGCTAAACACCACCACTAATAATGCCCTTTGTACAATTCTTAGTTGTACTGCTAGGCATTCGGAAATTAGCTGACTATACTGATCTATATCCATGTAACATACATGGGTATACAACTATACAGCAGTTCCTTATTAAGCACCTGTAAAACTCATTTTCAGAAAGGGAAGAAATTATACTCTGTCCCTTATGTGGCATGCCATATTAAAGGAAGGGAAAATGAATGACTAAAGACAGCAAATAACAGGTGGCCTAAAACTATTTCAGTGTACCTTTATGGGATAGTTATCTACTGAAAGGCATGTGTACACATACCACATAAAGCCTATTCTTCTTTTTTAGACCTGAATCATCTGATGTGGGGTATTCATAGCTACTGACCCAACATATTCCTTTGACTTCTGATGCTCTAGAAGTATAAATCTAGCCTAAGAGTCAACACCAGAGCTACAAAAAGCCAAGATCACCATCTCTGAAAACAAGGTAAGTACCTTGCATTCCATAATTCTCTATTATTCTAAATATATGATTCCTTAAGTACTTAGATGTATTTTATAAGACATAAAAAAGATGGGTCAAATACTGAATATTACAGAAAACTAGGCCAGGCACAGTGACTCATGCTTGTACTCCCAATGTTTTGGGAGGCTGAGGTGGGAAGACCATTTGAGCCCAGGAGTTCAAGACCAGCCTGGGTAACATAGTGAGATCTCATCTCTAAGAAAATAAAAATAAAAAAAATAAAAAATAACCTGGATGTGGTGGCATGCATCTGCAGTCTCAGCTACTCAGGAGATTGAGGCAAGAGAACTTGAGCCCAGAAGTTTGAGGCTGCAGTGAGTCAAGATCATGCCACTGCATTCTAGCCCAGGTGACAGAGTGAGGCCCCATAGTTCACACACACACAAAAAGAAACAAAAAAGAAAAGAAAGAAAACTAAGTGGGGACGGAGGGGGGGGGTTCTGCCTAAATTAAAAATGGAGTTCACTTTTTTACAATTCAATTTCTAATAATATATATAGAGCCTGGATAAAACAAGTTGTGTGTGTTCTTCCACAACACATAGTACATTTTTAAAACTTTGCTTTTGGAACAGAGAATATGGAAGCTTTCAAGTATAGTTTTTCAAATTATAGGCTCACTATTCCCCTGGATGCTAAGAGATTCAAGAAAGAATGCAAGAAGTTGTGGTATGATCAACAGCATAAATGAATGAACAGGCATGTACTCAAGGTATGAGAGGTAAAATGATGTAAATGGAAAATGTGGACATGGAGGCCAATCTGGCCACCAAAAATTATCTGGAACTACTTTTGAGGCTTAAGGGATTGAAGATTTAGCAGAAACTACCAAACAGTCCTAACCTATAAGGGATAAATCTAGCGTCTGCTGGTCACAGAAGTCTCTAGTTAAATTTTAATTTTTTGAAACATACATTTGATTATAAGTCAAAAAGATTTATTATAGACTTATTAAAAAGAACAAATTATGAAATGGGCCATACATTTAGAAGATTATTGAAGGTGAAGCTCAGAAGTAGACTTCAGCCAAAGCAAAAAGCATCTGACCATTATAACAACTATATTTTGAAAGTTCTAGTTTGAGTATCCTGGATATCTCTTTAGCACTATTCTATAGGTCAGATTTTAAGAAGAAAATCTAGACTTAGTTGCTTATATGAGTGATCTGAGCATTGACTTTGTATTTCAATATTTAATTTAATCTGACCAAACTACTGCTGGATTACGTAGTAGTGCTAGAGGGACACCCAGCCTCTTCCCACGATTAACTGTTTGCTAATCACATGAAACCAACTATAAAAAGTATTCTGTAACAATGTAATAATGTAATACAGGCATTCTCCGACTAACAAACATATTACTTATAAGTTATAGACATAAAATTGTCAAAGAGAAAAAGTTCTCTTTAGAGATCCGAAGCTAAGTGATATTATTCAAGCCACCTATATTCACTCTCCTGGTGATACACCTGAGGCCAGAAGCTACTAAAGGTATAGCATGTGGTAAGAGACAGCAAACACAATGTTGTCCCTGGCCCTTTTGTCTTGGGCTTGGCCCCTGTAGTCACATAGGGGTGGGCGGTTGGTGAGGTGGCAAGCAGGGATTAGTACCTTCTTGCTACAGATTTCCTCTGTCAGCTCTCAAATCTGTTTAACCTGTGCTATAGCTGGAATATTAATAGTTTAATGTTGAGTTAAATTATGGATTAAGTTGGTTTCCACAGTATGTTCTTACACTCTAACTACATTGCTTCAATGGAAAAATAGTATAATCAACATATAAGTTTTGTTAGAAAAGGCCAAAGAAACTGAAAAAATTAAAAGGCAAAACAAATTTTCTATCTTACGGTAATATGATAAAGATTTAATGTTGGAAAGGCTTAACTCATCTGGTAGCTATCAAAGGAATAAGACATTGACATTGATATAGTCAAGAACAGTTCTATCATAACAAGGATCCCTGTGCTGCCTGTTTACAGTCACACCCTCTGCAGCCTCGACTTTTGGAAATCACTAATTTTTTTTTTTTACTTTTAAGATTTTGTCATTTCAAAAATGTCATAGAAGTAGAACCATGCAGTATGTAACCTTTGGGGATGGCTTTTATTCACTTAACATAATTCCCTGGAGAGTTATTCCAAGTTGTTGCATGTATTGATAGTTCATTCTTTTTTATTTATTGCAGAGTAGTATTCAATGGTATGGATGTACCACAGTATGTTTAGCCATTCATCAGCTGAAGGACATCTGGGCTGTTTCCGGTTTGGGTCCATTATGCTATTATGAATAAAGCCGCTATGAATATTTATGTTCATGTTTTTATGTGAACGTAAGTTTTCACTTCTCTGGTACAAATGCTCAAATGTGCATTTGCTGGGTTGAGTGGTGATTACATGTTTGGTTTTAAAAGAAACTGCCAAACTGTTTTCCAGAATGGCTGTACCACTTTACATTCCCCCGAGCAATGTATGAGTGATTCAGTTTCTCTGCATCATTGGCAGAATTTGATATTGTCACTATTTTTTTTTTATTATTTTAGCCATTCTGATAGGTGTGTAGTGATATCTCCTGTGGCTTCAACTTTCATTTCCCTAATAGCTAACAATGTTGAACATCTTTTCATGTGATTATGTGCCATCTGTATATCTTCTTCAGTGAAATTTTTCTTCATGTCTCTTGCCTATTTTCTAATTAAAGTATTTGCTTTTTACTAATGAGCTCTGAAAATTATTTATATATAATAGATATGTCTTTTCTTGGATATAGGGTTTGCACATATTTTCTCCTCCTCTATAACCTATCTTTTCATCCTAACACAGTCCTTCACACAGCAAATGTTTCTAATTCTGATAAAATCCAGTTTATCAATTTTTTATAAATTATACTTTTAGTGTCCAGTCTAAGAATTCTTTGCCCGGCTCTAGATCCTGAAGATATTCCATGCATTTTTCTAAAAGTTTTATAGTGTTGTTTTACTTTTAAGTTCATTATCCATTTTGAGTTAAATTTTTGTATAGGTATGAGATTTAGGTCAGAGTTCTTTTCTTCCCTCCAGTACTATTTGTTGAAAAAGCTATGCTTCCTCCACTAGATTGCTTTTGTACTTTTGTCAAACTCAGCTTGGCATGTTTGTGCGCTCTATTTCTGGGTTCTCTTTTCTGTTCCCCTGATCTGTGTGTCCTCCTCCAATAACGCACAGTCTTGACTACTGTAACTATATAATAAGTCTTGAAATAAGGTAGATTGACTGTTCTCACTTTATTCATTTTCTCAGATTTGTTTTAGCTGTCTAGCTCCTTCTCCTTACCATATAATTTTTAGAATAACATTTTCTATATCTATTAAACATCTTGCTGAAATTTTGACAGAAAATGCACTAACCAGATAGATCAATTTATAAAGAACTGACAGCTTTACTATGTACAGTTTTCTACCAAACTATGAATACTGTATGTCTCTTCATTTATTTAGGCCTTCTTTGATTTCTTTCATCAAGATTCTGTAATTTTCAGAATACAAATTCTGTATATATTTTGCTAGATTTATGCCTATTTCATTTTCTTTGGAACAACTATAAGTGGTATTATATTTTAGATTTGGTTTCTATATGTTTATTGTTAGTATTTAGAAATGTAACTGATTTTTGTGTGTGATCTTGTATCTTGAAATCTTGCTGACTCTGTTTTTGTACATTTTTGGGATTTTCTATACAGTCAATAATGGCACCTACAAATAGGGATAGTTATACTTCCTTCTTTCCAATCTATATGCCTTTTATTTCACACTACAAATTAACAAATGGCCCCAAACCTGATTTTTTTGCTCAGCTTCTTTGAGTAGTTTCCTTTTACTTTTAAAGTTCCTAATACTATTAGATTCTGGTAAGACTACGAAAAAAAGGTAACAGCTGCTGCCCTATAATTATAATACGGAATAATTTTGGTTAGGTAAAAAAAAAATCAATATTTAAACTAGGACTGGTTATACTTAATCAAGGTTTTTAACTTCCTGACAAGGACTTAGGTATAATTTTAGCAAATGAACAACTTAAAAACTTAAGTCATAAATTGAAATTAAATACATGGCTGACATAAACTTTGCTATTTAAACTGACCAGCTCGTCAGTTACAAAAACAAGCACTATGAAGATTAAGTTAAGTAGGCTTTATATTTCCTATAGCCTCCAGTTCCAGACTACATCTGTTTTCTCTGATACACAAAACCAGAGTTAAAATAGCTCCATTTATCACAGCATGATTGTAGGCAGACAAACCAGCCTGTCTGTTTCCAGATAGTGAAAGCAACTGTTATTAATCACAATTACAGGCCAAACCCTCTAAGAGAAATTGCATCAATATTCTCCCAACCCCTGGCCCTTTTACTCTGGAACTCAAAAATGGTACTGAAAGTGTCATGACACTGCCTGAAGGTCAGTAAATAAAGACGCTACTATGAGTTCAACTTGGGTTTTAAGTTCAGGGTGCAAATCAAGAAAAATCTTTTCTATACATAAAAATAAGTGATCTCTCAAAAGCTCTAGTATTGAAATAAGTTTAGCAAGGCAACTAAAAACATTATTTAAAATTTATGTTGAAAAGATTTCTGCTTTATGAAATTATACTGAATAGCAGCAAGCATTTGAAATATACAAATTACATGATTACCTATAAACAGAAAAGCTATTACGAAAATAACATTCTTCGATAGCAAATTTCATAGCCAATACTGTGAAGGAAATTTATTTTTCTTTCATGCTGATTGTAAGAAACTTTCCTATAGAGTGAGATCAACTGTAGTTTATAAATGAAGTTTTAAAACTATTGTTGAATCATATCCCTTGAATGTATGGCTCTTTCTCAAATACACTGTAATCCTTTTTTTAATGGTTAAGGCAAGAGTGCCAACAGAGTGCCACCTGGTGCTGTTTATTGCTATTATTAAAAACAAACAAACAAACACACAAAACTATTGTTTTTTAAGCACCTACTAAATGTAAGGCATTTAGATGTTTTACATACATTATCATGTTAAGTCTTACAATAAACATATGAGACAGGTACCATTATTCCCATTTTGCAGGTGAGGAAAGTGTAAGTCAGAGAAATTATTTTTCTAAGGTCACACAGTTAAATGCAAAACCAGGAATCCAATATAGATTTGATTCCAGAGCCTACATTCTTTCCCCTCTGTTGTTCAGCTACTCAAATTTTTATTGGTTTTAAGACAAAAGGTTTGAATGAAACCTTACATACTTAATGCATCTATAGAAGAACACTAAATGGTTGGTGGTATGGAGTTGCAGAAAAATGCACATTATTTTACCCTACTTCTCCAATGAATAACTCACTCTGCTAATATACTTTCCCAGAAATATTAGAGAATAAGCTGAGCCTTTCTATGACTAAATATGACCCTCTATTCAATATTTAGGCCAGTTACCAAATGTTAAGCTACATTAACTATGAGACTATTGCCTTTTTTCTTTTTCTTTTTTTAAGAGACAGGATCTTACTCTCTATCACCCATGCTGAGAGGAGTGGTGCGATGCCAGCTCACTGCAACCTTAACCTCCCAGGCTCAAGCCATCTTCCTTCCCCAGCTTCCCAAGTAGTTAGGACTATAGGCATGTGCCACCAGAGTGAGCTAGTTTTTTTTTTTTTAGTTTTTGTAGTCTTGCTATGTTGCGCAGACTGTCTCAAACTCCTGGGCTCAAGCAATCCTCCTGCCTGGGCCTCCCCAAGTGTTTGGAATGCAGGTGTGAGCCACGGCCAACTACTGCTGTTCTAATATAAAAGAATAATATGCGGCTGGGCGTGGTGGCACACGCCTGTAATTCCAGCACTTTGGGAGGCCAAGGCAGGGGGATCACCTGAGGTCAGGAGTTCAAGACCAGCCTGGCCAACATGGTGAAACCCCGACTCTACTAAAAATACAAAAAATTAGCTGGGTGTGGTGGCGGGAGCCTGTAATCCCAGCTGCTCAGGAGGCTGAGGCAGGAGAATAGCTTGAACCCGGGAGGCAGAGGTTGCAGTGAGCCGAGATCCAGCCATTGCACTCCAGCCTGGGCAACAAGAACGAAACTCTGTCTCAAAAAAAAAAAAAAAAAAAAAAAAGAAAAAAAAAAGGATTAATATGCAAGATTCAGAGCTATTTGAGGATTTGCAAAACTGTTCAAATTCTGCGAGCATTTATTTGGGCATGCACTTATTCACTCATTTAACATATTCATTGAGCATCTATGATGGTGAACTATGTAGAGCAGCCATAGGGAGTGAGAAATACAGTGACAAACAAGATAAAGTCATTAACCTCAATGAATTTAATTCAAATGGGGAATACAGAAGCTACACAAGAGGACAGCGAAGATCCTTCTAAGACGGTGACATTTTTATTAGAGACCTAAACAATGGTAGAAGGTGAGCCATGCAAACATCTGAAGGAGAGGACAAAAAAAAAAGAACATTAGAAAAAGAGGGAACAAACAGCAAAGGCCTTGAATGGGAAAAGGGACTAGTATGTCTGAGGAATAGCAAGAAGGCCAATGCTGCTAGAGGTACAAAGTAATCAAAGATGAGGACAGAGAGAAGGATATACAATGTATATCCCTGAAGGTCATGATAAGGAGTTTTCTTTTTTTTTTTTTAATTTATTTATTTATTATTATTATTATACTTTAAGTTCTAGGGTACAATGTGCATAACGTGCAGGTTTGTTACATATGTATACTTGTGCCATGTTGGTGTGCTGCACCCATGAACTCGTCAGCACCCCTCAACTCGTCATTTACATCAGGTATAACTCCCAATGCAATCCCTCCCCCCTCCCCCCTCCCCATGATAGGCCCTGGTGTGTGATGTTCCCCTTCCTGTGTCCAAGTGATCTCATTGTTCAGTTCCCACCTATGAGTGAGAACATGCGGTGTTTGGTTTTCTGTTCTTGCGATAGTTTGCTAAGAATAATGGTTTCCAGCTGCATCCATGTCCCTACAAAGGACACAAACTCATCCTTTTTTATGGCTGCATAGTATTCCATGGTGTATATGTGCCACATTTTCTTAATCCAGTCTGTCACTGATGGACATTTGGGTTGATTCCAAGTCTTTGCTATTGTGAATAGTGCCGCAATAAACATACATGTGCATGTGTCTTTATAGCAGCATGATTTATAATCCTTTGGGTATATACCCAGTAATGGGATGGCTGGGTCATATGGTACATCTAGTTCTAGATGCATCACGCTACCTGACTTCAAACTATACTACAAGGCTACAGTAACCAAAACAGCATGGTACTGGTACCAAAACAGAGATACAGACCAAAGGAACCAAACAGAGTCCTCAGAAATAATACCACACATCTACAGCCATCTGATCTTTGACAAACCAGACAAAAACAAGAAATGGGGAAAGGATTCCCTATTAAATAAATGGTGCTGGGAAAATTGGCTAGCCATAAGTAGAAAGCTGAAACTGGATCCTTTCCTTACTCCTTATATGAAAATTAATTCAAGATGGATTAGAGACTTAAATGTTGACCTAATACCATAAAAACCCTAGAAGAAAACCTAGGTAGTACCATTCAGGACATAGGCATGGGCAAAGACTTCATGTCTAAAACACCAAAAGCAACGGCAGCAAAAGCCAAAATTGACAAATGGGATCTCATTAAACTAAAGAGCTTCTGCACAGCAAAAGAAACTACCATCAGAGTGAACAGGCAACCTACAGAATGGGAGAAAATTTTTGCAATCTACTCATCTGACAAAGGGCTAATATCCAGAACCTACAAAGAACTCAAACAAATTTACAAGAAAAAAACAAACAACCCTATCAAAAAGTGGGCAAAGGATATGAACAGACATTTCTCAAAAGAAGACATTCATACAGCCAACAGACACATGAAAAAATGCTCATCATCACTGGCCGTCAGAGAAATGCAAATCAAAACGACAATGAGATACCATCTCACACCAGTTAGAATGGCAATCATTAAAAAGTCAGGAAACAACAGGTGCTGGAGACGATGTGGAGAAACAGGAACACTTTTACACTGTTGGTGGGATTGTAAACTAGTTCAACCATTATGGAAAACATGATAAGGAGTTTTCATTTTGTTCTGAATGTGAGAAGAAACCACTGATGTTTTTAACAGATTAATCAAGCAGCAAGATAAATGAGAATACAGGAGCAGAGTGGAAGAAAGACCAGTTAGGAGGCTACTGTAGAAAATAGTGATGGAACTAGCGTAGTGGTGTAGAGGTGATATATTTTGGTATCTGGGAGTTAGCAGCATATAGATGGTCTTCTAAATTATGAAACTGAGATAATCACCAAATAAATGAGTGAGCATAGAGAAATGAAGGTCTGAGGGCTGAGCCCTGGAAGACTCCAATATTTAGCAATTTAGAAGAGAAAAAACTAGAAAAGGGAAAGCATCTTCATTCTATCAGCATACCTAAAGTATGTTTTGTATTCAGACTTATCAAGTTTCTTTTTCTAAGCACTAGAGAAAACCAGGTAGTTCAGAGTCTGTTTCCATGCAGTCATATTTTGACCACATAGAAAATAAAAATACAAGAAATAGGATAGCCCTGAAAGATTTCTATTTAAATGAGGCAAAACCTCTGAATAAATTAATATGCCATCAAACCTTGCTAGATTCAACTTCAAGCCAATAATTTCTAAAAATAAATCATTTCACCAAATTGGGAGTCTTCAATTAAAGAAGGCCTATAAACCTAGAACCTGAAAAATGCACATAACTTATACACATAACTTTAATGCAACATGATATGACCACCATTTGTTTTATTACCTGATACTGTTGACAGTATACAGTATAGGAAGTATACTTCCTACCATCAGGAAGTATAAAAGCAACCAGAAAGTAAATTTGACTTATGGAAAAGAACTGAGAAAACAATAGAAATATCTATGATGAGGAAATTAAAATTTTAATTCACTTCTGTTCATCTGTTTCATCTAAAGCAGGGCAAGTAATTAACTCAATGTCAACATTAAAGAAACATTTTATATTTTAAAAGAAAAATAGTAATATATAATATTTATTTTCCTTTTATTGATTTATTGAGACAGGGACTTGCTCTGTCACCCAGGCTGGAGTGCAATGATGCAATCACGGCTCACTGCAACCTCAACCTCTCAGGGTCAAGCAATCCTCCTACCTCAGCCTCCTGAGTAGCTGGGATTACAGGTACACGCTACCATGCCCAGCTAAGTTTTGTACTTTTTGTGGAGATGGGGTCTTGCTATGTTGTCCAAACTGGTCTCGAACTCCTGAGCTTAAGCAATCCACCTGCCTCAGCCTCCCAAAGTGCTGGGATTACAGGTGTAAGCCCCCGCACCCAACCCATATACATTTTAAAAAATTAATTACATGTCTCTTCTCAAAGCCTGTCATTTTCAGTCTTTTTAGATTTTACTAATTCCAGACATTTTAGGCTTTTATTTAAGAGGACAAGAATACTGAGGCAGGAAGACTTGCATTCAAATTCAAATTCTGGCACTAACAATTATTACTGATTTTTGGGTCAGTTACTTTATATTCAGCACCTTAGCATCTTCATGTGAAAGAGAGGAATAATATCTATTCCACTGCATTAAGCAGAATTAAAGGAGGTTAAGTATGCAGAACACCTAGGCAAATATTTACAGCTTTATAAATGTTAGTTATTTTCCTTTATTCTATCCCCTTTCTCTTCACTGTTTCAGCATCTATGGCATTTACATGTTTATTAAAGTCATCTTTTGAATGCTTTTCAAAGAAAAGGGCATACTCTTATCTTAAAGTAGCAATAATATAATCCCATCAGTTTTCATCAGTAGCTTTTGAAATGGTATAATATTTTATTCTACTGGACTATAAGGCACTTCACGGGAAAGACTGCCATTCTTTGAAACCATATTGCCTAGTAGATGGGTAATACTTATAATATGGAAAACGGATTATACAACATTAAAAGGTATTAAGCATACTTTGTATCAAAAAATATGACAAGCACTTTGGGAGGCCGAGACAGGCGGATCATCTGAGGTCAGGAGTACGAGATCAGCCTGGCCAACATGGTAAAATCCCGTCTCTACTAAAAATACAAGAATTATTGTATTTTTACATGGTGGTACATGCCTGTAATCCCAGCTACTAGGGAGGCTGAGGCATGAGAATCACTTGAACCCGGGAGGTAGTAGTTGCAGTGAGCCGAGATGGCACCACTGCACTCCAGCCTGGGCAATAAAGTGAGACTCGGTATCAAAAAAAAAAAAAAAAAAAAAAAAAGAGAAGAAGCTATTTACATTATTTGCTTTGTGATCAATAATTGAATAAACATGATCTTATAAATTAACATTTTCTAACTATTTGTTAATTAACTTTTATTTCTGTGAATTGATTACTATAATGGAGTATTACCATAGCTCTCACAAATGAAATCCAGGTTTCAAATAGATTTGCACTAGAGTTGTTTAATTCTATTATTTTAAATTTGTGCATATTTCCTTTTTTCTGTAATGACAGCTTTATGAATACATTATTTCAAGTATGTTTGCACAGACTCTGTTAGAGCCTACCAAGAAGCTCTCAGTGTCTGGGGTATATCTGAATAAGTAAAATCAGCAGTTCTGCGAAATTACACTTTCTGCATCTTAAAAACAGACACTATTATTGGAGGCACCTGAATTTCCTCATAGACTCTAAAGAAGCAGAGTCACTGGCCGAGGAAAAAACTGTTGGTTTGGTTTTCCTCTATAATGCATGCAGTCATTTGGTCATTTCCAACTTCTAGAGAATTTCTGACACTGTATAAAGATTGGGTAAACTGAGAACATCATCTCACAATTAAGGAAACAGCTCATCTAACAAACAACTACCTAAAGACAATTAAGCCTCTAGTTCCTTGTTATATATATGATTCAGCTGCTCTCACGCTCTTGCAGAATCACTTCTCCCCCATCATTTACCATTATAAACACAGAAACCACATTTCTTCATTTTAAAAGAGAAAAGTACACTGTTGGCTGCTGACACATACCAAAGGGCAAATTTGTTGGCTACGGTGGGAAAATTTTAATTTTTCTTCAAACAAGTAATTATGGCTAAATCATTTTGCTTCCTCTCTCCCATGTAATCAATTTAGACAAAGAACAAATGAATAATTCATGATATATTTATATATATTTTAAAGTTCCTTGCATATTAATACAGTGTCATTTTGAAACAGAATAAAAACTATTTAAAATAATGTATATAGCTTTCTGAAAATTTTAAAGGAAGATGCTAAAACCTAAGTATCTTTAAGTAACTCCTCATTCAAATTTCCAAAATTAGGTTTGGACTTTTAGAGTAATTGGAAGCTTTTAATTCCACTTGAGAGGTTTCTCATATTCATTTCCCTCCCTTTTCCATTTTTGTTATGCTAGCATTCATAAGAACCATCATCAAATGAAAGGATAATAAATAGAAAAAGGAGAGAAGAGCATATTATCTTCAATGCTATTGGCTAAGTTAAAAATTTATTTGTGGGGGTTAAGAGAAAAGTATAGCAAAAGATTAAACTGACACAATGATGTTGGGAGCTATTTTATTCATCAACATGAGCAATCTTTTCCAGACCTGGCTGTAAGAATATTATATGGACACACACCTTCCACAGTCCACTCCTTTTCCAACAGAATTCTTTCATTCATTCTGCATCAATCTATGGAGGGCTGACTGGGGCTAAGCACTCTTCTAGGTGCTACCACATAGCAACAAACAAATCAAAAATTCCTGTCCTCATGGATTCTCACTTTTCAGTAGGAAGAGAAAATTTTAAAAAGTACAAATATATAGCATATTAGATAATAATAAGTGCTATGAATGAAAATTAAACAGGGGAAAAAAAGGATATAAGGAGTCCAGAGCAGTTGAATTTTTAAATTAGGTGGTTATTCTCATTGTGTTTCCTAAAAGCTATTTAAAAATCTACACATTTCTATTTTCCTAGGCATCAAATTATATTGAGGGATATATTAAGAACAAATTTCTTTTCTATAGAACAAGTGGATAACCTCAAAAATTACCATTTTAATAACTGAATAGCCATTGTTTAAGTTTTAAAGGGTCGCCTCATTATTTTCATAAGCATGCTAGTAACAAAGATAGACATATTGGTAATAATTTTTGTTGGTGACGTAATAAATTCTGACAACACTTGATACTTACCAAAATGACCACCAAGTAATAACAAGACAGCATTAAAACCTTGAAAAAAGATTTTTCTCATATCCTGTCTTGATTAATTTGCTGAGCTTTGGGCGGGCAGAACAAACAGCTCTTCAATATATTGTAAAACTGATGACCAGCTACATTCCAATAGTGGCTGAAAAACATTTATGTAGGTTTTCTTCCCCATCATCCTTTAAAAACGTTTGCTCTAATGGTCAAGTACCTCCCAGGCAAGCTGCGCTATTCTCTGATTACATGAGGTCCCTGAGACCTCAGAAGGTTGGCTGGGCTCCATTTCTATGCAGGCTTGTTAAAGTAAGCTTCTCATGGCTACTACCGCAATCTAACTACCTACCTCAGTAAACAGCTATTTCAAAGACATAAAAACTTTAAAGAAATCTCAAGTACTCTCATATTATTCATATCATGTCTCTCCCTAGCATTTTACTGAACTGAATTATTTTTTAAAGTAAGAATATTAGAAATTCTACTCCCAAAAAAGAATACCTCCATGGTGATGTGACAGGCTCCCTCCATTAGCAAGGATTTCTTCTCTAGCAGCTGCCTGTATTTGGAAACAACACAACAAATTGTTGCTACTTAGATTTCATTTTGCAGTGAAAGAAAAAGACCCCAATCCCAAAGGAGGCACGTTTCCTGGGTTAAATAATAAACTAGAAGCCTAACTTTCCTCTCTTTTGGTCAAATGTGTTTAAAAAGCAATTAAATAAGTAGCCTAGCTTTGTAAGATTTTTTCTAGTGGATAGTCACAATCTCTATAAAGATCATTTTGAGATTCTAGGAAAAAAAGACAAAATGACCATTCAGCACACTAAGTTGTTAATACTACTAATAAATGCAAAGTTGTAAATGTACAGTCAGGTTCTACTTAGTAATGAACATCTCATTATACCAACAAAGTGACTAACATTTACTGACTGCCTCCTATAAGTGTACCAGAAAAGTTCCAAGTAATTTGCCTGCAGTATCTTATTTTCAGTATAGCTTTATGAAATAACTACAATTACTCCCATTTCGCAGATAAAATAAGGCTTAGATAGGTTAAATTATTTGCTTAATATCATATAGTGGGCATCAGAATTATAATAAAGCTATTAGAGTCTTTATTAAACCTATTAGAAATCAACCACAAATGCCTTTATGGAGAACACTTCTTAGGTCAATGACTTGGGATAAATTACTTGTCAGTCTTATGGATACCTAAGAGTGAAAAGAAAAACCTCGTTTTATCCTAATATGTAACATCCTAACCAAGCTCTTTATAGAGCACACAGGTAAGAAAAGATAAACACTTGTAACAAAATATAGAATGACTAAAGAGCAGTGTAAAAAAGGATGACAGAAACCAGAATTGCCTTCAGTTCCTAATGATTCGTGAATATATAAATGGCTATGAGGTAAAATATCTGTAGTACCTTGGGCCTCTCAGAATTACTCAGGTGTGTATGTATAAACCATCAGGAATTAGGCAGGGTAGGAGAGGGCCCAGGTGGGACAGACGGACCACATCCCACTGCAAAGTAATCGATAAGAACCCTCGGCTGGGTGTGGTGGCTCATGCCTGTAATCCCAGCACTTTGGGAGGCCAAGGTGGGTGGATCACTTGAGGTCAGGAGTTTGAGAACAGCCTGGCCAACATGGTGAAACCCCATCTCTACTAAAAATACAAAAAATTAGCCTGGCATGGTGGTGCATGCACGCCTGTAAGTAATCCCAGCTACTCAGGAGGCTGAGACAGGAGAATCGCTTAAATCCGGGAGGCAGAGGTTGCAGTGAGCTGAGATCATGCCACTGCACTCCAGCCTGGGCAACAGAGTGAGACTTCATCTCCAAAAAACCCTCATTACTGAGGGTTTTCTGAATGAATCCTACATATGCCATCTCCTGCTCTAAGAATTTATATCCTCTAACAAATTACTTTAAATAAAGCAATAGCTACTTGAGATCAGTAGCACTTAGAGACCAGCAGTTTGGACTGAGAAAGTAGGAACAATTTCACTCTGTGGTACTGTACAGAAGGGACATTTGGGTAGCCAGAGGGCAAACACTGAAGCAGTGAAAGGCTAAAGTGATGAAAAAGTACTCAGACTTTTGGGAATGATTAATATTATTCTGATTGGGGTGATGGTTTCACAGGTGTATACATATGTCAAAACTGTACACACTGTATACAGCTTACTGTATTTGAATTGTACTTCAAAAAAGCTGCTAAAAAAAAAAAAAAGGAGGCATAGGAGGAAGCCAACCAAACCTTTTCTATACTTTCAGTCTAAAAGTGTGCTACTGAAATTTGCTTTAGCAGGTGTGTAATGCAGTTAAAACAGTAGGACACCTGAGTTTTTAAGAAACCTCAGCTTCCTACAGGATCCTCCACACTCTAGTCTGTTTAACTCTAGGCATACTCATAATGAGAAATATTGGCTGTAAAGAGAAAGCTTTATAAAAATAAACAGTTTGACACTCTTTAAGAAAGTAATAGAAACTGCTAGCTAATGAACCCAAAGCACCCACTTACAGCTGTAGCATATAAAAAAATTACAAATCTAGAATGACAATACAACAACACAGACCAAAGGCATTGCTGACTTCAACCACCACCACCATGTGGAAATGAGTGCACTATGAAAGTGATCTAGGATTCCTATATAGTCATATGAATTCCTAATTGTTATTTAATTTAATCAGCTATCATGTATTGTAACAACCAAAGAATCACAGACTAGGTGTACAGTACATTAATTTTAGACTCACAATTCAGTACACAAGTCAGGGAAACAAATATGCTTTTCATTTCTAAGGGCTAACAGCTAAGCAAACCATGTGTGATTAAAGAGACTCAAATTAAAACTCATAAATTGACAGTAAAATTTATTGAAATTAATCAATAGCTGTAAAAGCTATATGCAGGTATGCAAAATTACCTCAGTTTGTTCAAACACGGTCAGTGGGTCACTAATTCCCCTGTAGTTAAAGGCAAAATAGAAGTAGATACATGCACCTGCATCGTAAGTCTGCGTCACCCTAAAAAACAAACAAAATCCCCAAAGGGGCTTTAAGTTAAGTCAAATCAGATTTAACATCTAGAAACTTAAAGGCAAGACGACCCAAATGATTAGTTTAAGACATAATCTCAGTTTCTTCCCAGCCTCCTACTCCATGGAAGGAATACACATTGGCTTGCTTTAGAGTTGTCTGCCAAAACAAGTGAACTGAGGATGCAGTGCAAAACAAGAATTTTACCCTCATTGAAGTACCAATTTAGTCAATATTATAGGTACACATTCAATCTTTCTCATGTCTGTCCCATGTTACTAAAGCTTCTATTGGGAAATAACCCAAAAACTTTTACACATTGTATCAGCATTTTATGATGAAGTGCCATTTTCACTGATTTTATTATGTTACCTAGAAGTAATGAGAACTATCAGCAGCATGTGTGAAAACCATATATATAGTCAGGTAAGTATGAGTATTCATTGTTTTAAATTGCATAATCAAAATAACATTTAACAAAATTACTTAAAAACATACATATCCTGACAATAAAAGTAACACTAACTTTTTCTCTTTCTGCTATTTAACAAATTTTATGCACAATTAAGTTCTTTATGTGACTGGTATAAGACAAAATTTGAGGCACTTCCATACTACAAACAGCACAACTCCATTACTTTTCAGAGTGCGTCTTCCTGCCAAAGGACCACACAATGAGGTCCATATGTGCAAGTGAAAACTATATTTTGTACTGTCACAGTACACAGATATGATGTAAAACATCTGCCCCTTGAAAAAGGCAAAATTAGACTCAAAACAAGAAACTTGGTTCCTTTCACTGGCTCTATCACTGCTGAGGATAGAACATGAAATGCATAGAATACATATGGACATGCAAACACTGACTAAAATCAATTTTCATTCTTTTAAAAATCTATATTGATAAAGTATGGGCAAATTATAATCTCTTCAAAGTACATTAAGTCCTCTTGTCAGAGGCGTGTGAACCAGAGCAACTGCATCTTAAACAGGAGCTGGGTAAAATGAGGCTGAAACCTACCTACTGGGCTGCATTCCGAGACGGTTAAGCCATTCTAAGTCACAGGATGAGATAGGAAGTCAGCACAAGATACAGGTCATAAAGACTTTGCTGATAAAACAGGTTGCAGTAAAGAAGCCAGTTAAATCCCACCAAAACCAAGATAGCCAGGAAAGTGACCTCTGGTCATCCTCACTGCTATACCTACACTCCCACCAGTGCCATGTCAGTTTACAAATGCCATGGCAACATCAGGAAGTTACCCTGTATGGTCTAAAAAGGGGAGGCATCACCCCTTGTTTAGCGTATCATCAAGAAACAACCATAAAAATGGGCAATCAGCAGCCCTCAGTGCTGCTCTGTCTATGGAGTAGCCATTCTTTTATTCCTTTACTTTCTTAATAAACTTGTTTTCACTTTGCACTGTGGACTTGCCCTGAATTCTTTCTTGTATGAGATCCAAGAACCTTCTCTTGAGGTGTGGATCATCCTGGGACCCCTTTCCTGTCACACTCTGGCAACAATACTATGAACTCATCATTTGTTTGGATTCTTCTGGCTCAACAGACTTAAAGATTCTGAGTAGAAAAAAAGCACATCACTGCAGTTGAGACCAAAACAAGGACACTGTTCAGTTCTGGCTATAACTTTAAAAATAAATGACAACAGAATAAATATCATTAATATTTTTTTCTACACAGATAGTTTAAATGCACTAGAAGAAACTCTTCTAAGCTCTATATAGCCAAAATATGACATAGTCCAATTCATAGAGAATGACAAACAAGATTGAAGAACGCTGAGAGAACATAAAGACAGACACCATCAATTAGCTTATGCAGCTTAAAAATCAGTCTATACAAAGAATAAGAAAATTGGGATAGGTCAGATTGGGAAAAGTGTTCTACAAAGGCATACCTAAATGCAGACTGACAAAAAACCATAAGATTGTTCTAGGTAAAACAAAAGGCAATAATTACTAGGGTATAGGAGAAATCAACCAGGAGATAACAAATGAGAGTAAAAAAAGCTAGACATCCATGAGTAGAAGAACCAGATGGATAAAAAGATTAAGGGAGGGCCGGGCGCGGTGGCTCAAGCCTGTAATCCCAGCACTTTGGGAGGCCGAGACGGGCGGATCACGAGGTCAGGAGATCGAGACCATCCTGGCTAACACGGTGAAACCCCGTCTCTACTAAAAATACAAAAAACTAGCCGGGCAAGGTGGCGGGCGCCTGTAGTCCCAGCTACTCGGGAGACTGAGGCAGGAGAATGGCATAAACCTGGGAGGCGGAGCTTGCAGTGAGCTGAGATCCGGCCACTGTACTCCAACCTGGGCGGCAGAGCGAGACTCCGTCTCAAAAAAAAAAAAAAAAAAAAAAAAAAGATTAAGGGAACAAAGCAGGAAAATGAGCTGAAAATAATCACAACTCTGACATCATTGGGAATAAGAAAAACCAAAGAACTTGAGGAAGAAACCAAGCTCAAAGGAGCAATGGCTGCCACTGCTGTGAAAGCTTGAGGAGACGTACCTTCACTCAGCACCAACTCTACAGAACACAGATCCTCTGTGGCACACAGACCTGCTTTTCTCTCTCCCTAGGCCTCATATCTTCTCACATGCTACTCACCTTGCCTCAATCACTGATTCTTCCTAAGTATGTGTGCCCATTTTCTTCCTCTTCAAAAACCTACTTTCCCAGGTCAAAAGGACACAGAAGCCAACTTAAAAAAACTCCCAATAGCCACACTGGGAAAATCTGAGCAACAAAGTGAATAATGATAATAATGGCTGCATTCCAGAGAATAAAATGTCTATGAGTCCCTACTGATAGACTGATATATAGACAGATAGCTAGTGGCAAGGGGTGGGGGGCGGGCAGAAAAGGAGAGGAGAGGAAAGCTCTTCTTTACAGTAAATTGCAGTTGATAAATGTAAAATGAATGATTAAAATAGAAAATCACCATTTGCAAGTATCACAGTAATAACTGTTGTAATCAAGAATCAACAGTGGGATATTGATGTGATTAGGAGATGCTATAAGAAACAGGCTATTTGCATAGTCTCAAAGTTTCTCCCCATAAGGTTTATTTTTTTTTAATTTTTTTATTTTTTTGACACATAATTTCACTTTTGTTGCCCAGGCTGGAGTGTAGTGGCACAATCTAGGCTCACTGTAACCTCCACCTCCTGGGTTCAAGTGATTCTCCTGCCTCAGACTCCTGAATTGCTGGGATTACAGGCACCTGCCACCATGCTCACCTAATTTTTTTGTATTTTTAGTAGAGACAGGGTTTCATCATGTTAACTCCTGACCTCAAGTGATCCACCCACCTCAGCTTCCCAAAGTGCTGGTATTACAGGCGTGAGCTGTGCCCAGCCATAAGATGTTTTTTAAATACAATGGGAAAAAACAGTAATTGTAGAGTGGAGAAACCTGGCAGGTACCACCCTAACCAAGTAGTCTAAGTTAATGTCACCAATAATGAGACTTAACAATATCATGTTTCTTCTGATATGATCTACCATGAAGAGCACTTCACTGTCACTTCTGTAGTAATCTTGCCAAAATGTGTAACTTAAATTTGATCACAAGAAAACACCAGACAAACCCAAACTGAGAGATGTTTTACAAGATAACTGGCCAGTATTCTTCAAATGTATGAAGGTTATGAAAGATAAAGATATCAGTGGGACAAATGATAAAGAAAGGTTTGTGAGTTAGGTAATCATATTGAAACAACACTAATTTTTTGGTTTTGATAATCATAGTAAAATTACATGAGATATTAGCACTTGAGGAAGATGAGTAAAAGGTTCACGGGAACTATTTGTACAATACTATTTTTTTTTAAGTCTAGTTACACCTCCCCCAAAATTAGAAATTTAGAAGCAATGTAAATGTTTCTCCAATTGGCCCATCTCCATCAAGAGGGATTTTTTTTTTTTAAATAAGTATACTGCACTTAAAGTCAGTCTCTAAACACACCAGATGAAACATGGTGATCAGTTAAGTTTTCCAAACTCCCTCAAAGTTAAAAGAAATAAGTATGAGATATAATTAAAAACTAAGAAATGGAAGAAATGTCCAAATACCAAATATGATCAGACTGAGTCCAAAATAGCCTCTTCACTAAGTTTACATTAATAATTAGTAAGCATTTGGAAAACAAATAGGATGATTGCACCAAATGCAGTGACACAGCCTTAAAATATTGTCTGTGACTCAATATTTATACATGTTGAATGTGTATATACAAAAGATATCAAGAATGTTAGATTATTAAATCATATATAAAATACATATCTGAGCTTTCAAAATGCAATTAGGAAAGCATTTAAAAGGGAGGTAAGGTAATCATAGTCAAATCTCCATATGCAATTTACAGAGGTTCCCACAAAGAATTTAATTTAACAGAAGGAGCAAATGTAGAGGAAATACTCTTTTTACTACACAATACAAATAGAATCTAATCTACAATTTTAATCGCCTTTTAGGCCAAATGTTAGGTGCCTCAGAACAGAAGAAATGAACTGTTTAACAATGCTACTGTCAATTTGCCAGCTGTGTTTCTCTTCTAGTGTTAATTCATCCTCATAAAAAAAGATCCTTTGAATATTTACATTTTAACTACCAGATACACAAAGTTTAAGAAACAATGGAGAACCATTTTAACTACAAGGGCACTATCATTAGGAATAACCTAATTCAAATAAAGTGTGAAGGATAAATGAATGAAACCAATTTGTAGAAATTAGTAAAATATATATCACTCATAAGGGAATCACTAACATTCATAAATAGATGTAACTAAACATTAATAGCACATTATCATCTTTCAACATATCCAGGATCTATATATTACACAGTTCAGTTTTCAGTAGATGAACAGATTACTGAAGTCATAACAAAGCTTGATGGGCCTGATTGATTAGTATCTCAAACAAGTCCAAATAATGAAAAATACCTTTTGGAACACCTTAATTTGGGTCCATTTCAGAAAGTGACTTAGATCTAACACCTTTTACAACAGACCAACTCTATCATTTAAGACACTTAAACACTAACCTCTTCCAAAATCATCTGGACAAGTAATAGTGTGGTTGTCAAAGTCATTACAATATTCTTTAATTAAAAAAAATTTGGGGGCTCTATACTTTTTGGAGTACTTTATTTGTATTAGACTCAATGACTAGCAATTACTTCCCATATAACTTCTTCAGAAAAGTTTGGACTGGAATTTCTATTCCAATGTACAAAGTACATTTTAATGGACAAAAATGAAATAAATGAACTCAATAAATGTACCCTACACCTAAGTTATTTTTCTTAGGATCCTTGATTTTAAATAGATCCATAATTATTTTTAAATAACTTTGGAACAGCTTTGTAAAATGTTATTTCAACTTTGATTTTAGATATAGGGGGTCTATGTGCATGTTTGTTACCTAGGAATATTGCGTGATGCTGAGGTTTGGAGTATGGATCCTATCACCCAGGTAGCAAGCATAGCACCTGATAAAAAACTGGTTTAAAAAATACATCTCACATATTCAACATAGAATAATCTCCTTAGCCACTACTATGCAGGTCAAATCAAACTAAACTGAAATCAAATTCCAATTAAATGTTAGTTTAATCAAGTATGAGCCATAAGAACTACAAAAGTCTTATTTACCAAAGCCATTCAAGTAACTAGGCTTTGCATATTCTAACTGGTTTTATAAGATGGTCACAGAAACCAAACATATCAGCTTTTATAGGAAAACCATTCTTTTTTTTTATTTATTTATTTTTTATTATTGTACTTTAAGTTCTAGGGTACATGAGGATAACATGCAGGTTTGTTACATATGTATACTTGTGCCATGTTGGCGTGCTGCACCCATCAACTCGTCAGCACCCATCAACTTGTCATTTACATCAGGTATAACTCCCAATGCAATCCCTCCCCCCTCCCTCCTCCCCGTGATAGGCCCCGGTGTGTGATGTTCCCCTTCCCGAGTCCAAGTGATCTCATTGTTCAGTTCCCACCTATGAGTGAGAACATGTGGTGTTTGGTTTTCTGTTCTTGCGATAGTTTGCTAAACCATCATTCTCAGGAAAACCATTCTTAAAACACAGCTACTTAATAAAAATGACATATGGCCAATTCAGTCTAAATAAACTAATTCTACCGATCAACAATACAGAATGAATATTCTTAGGCCTTATGAATACATTCTGAAGAACCTAGATTTAAGTGTAATTACAGAATGTGCCCTAAGGCAGAATATTTTACTTCCTAATCATTTTCCATAGGTAGCGGTTTATCACGATAGTTTCATAATATTACAGCAGGGGTGGGGTTCTTAAGAGATGTTGAACAGGAACTGGGGACAGAAGGAAGAAGGGGGAAGGGTAAAATCTATTAAGTTACCATTTGACAAAACAAAGGAATAAAAATTTCTCAACTACACAAGAATAGATTTGATTACCTAAAATGTTTCAAAATCTAATGGTAACAAATAGCTTTTGGATTATTATGTCTGATTTGTTTTCAGGATAACAATAAAAGAGAGCTGACTGTCTGCTAAAAGACTGGCCTATCAAGAGAAAAATGAAGCATCAGTTTGAGTTGATAATACAAACATAAAAATTTTTTTCTTAGATTTTAAGGACTTTAAGATAAAAGGTGCATTGTTAAAGATACCCCAAAATTTAAAATAAACTAAAAGTAACATGACATTCTTACACCTACTATGTCAACATTAGCTTAATCCCATTGTAAGCTTTTTACTACAAAGAACAAGACCTCTCTTTGCCCTTCCTTCAGATATCTCGAATGCCCAGCAAATAGTCTCTAAAATCTACTTTTTCAGCTTTTATAATCTCTGATCCTATCCTCAGTGTACCTGTTTAAAATATGTTAATACACAGATGACTAGGTACTTTCTGCAAGGCTTGTTAAACCTGGACAGTCTCTCCCACACAGAAGCAGAAACGACTACTTTAAGGAGATCCGTTTGATTGAAATGAACATTTAAGGTGTAAGGAAGATGCTTTCCTCAGATCTCATGTTAGAATTTTACTTTCTTACCGTGCAGAAGCACAATTTAGCAAATTCTAAAGGGTATCTCTTCCCAATGGGAACAATAAGGAAAACTAAGAAACACAACACTAGTACTAGGAAAGTACAAGATAAGACAATGGAAAAGACAAAGAAAAGACAAAAACAAACACACACACACACACAAAATTAGCAGTTTAAAGAATACAGAAATATTTCTAGTCTTGGAAAACAAATATATGCAAATTATCATGCTACAAGGAGCAAGTAAGCTTAATAATTGAATGCCTTAATGAGGACTTGTCATTGGAAAGGAAAGGCAAATATACAAATTTTCCTTACTAATACTAGCATGGATTATCTAACTCAAGCTTAATGTAATTATGTCACAACAATACTAAGCATTTATATAGCTCTTCAGAACCTAACAGTTTTTTCATATGCTTTCTCATTTCATTTTCACAACAGTCCCATCGAGAAATGGCATTACCACTATTTTACTGATAATATTAGAGTTTGAAGAGATTAAATTACCAGTAAACAACGAAACACTGCCTTCACTCTTCAGCGTCATGTTGAGTATGTATATAATTTATAATTTCTTGACTATATAATTTATAGTTTCAGTGAGTAGAGTAGTCCTCTTCTTTTTCCAGGAGTCCAGACACCTGGCTCTTCACTGCCATGACATCCAGATTGCGGGGAATGCTTACTCACAGAAGGGTATCCTACTCCTAAAAGGCTCAGGACTGCTGTAAAATTCCAGTGGCACAATCCTAACAAGGTGGTAAGTGAATGTTAGGAAAGCTGGCCAAATGTAACAGACTGAAGCTTTTTCTCAGCTGGAAAATTATATTTCCCCCACTGATTAAAAAACAAAACAAAACATTTTTTTTTTTCAGAATACGAAATATAAGAACAATTTTTAAAACTTACCTGCATGTAGAAAAAGGAGCAAACTGTACACCCTTCTCTTTGCATTCCCTTGTTATTCTTTCTTTTACATTTCTACAGAGATCTACCACTCTAAAAAAAGATAAATGAATACAATATTAAGTTTTCAAGTGAAAACTACACAAATGCTAATAAATATTGGTTAATCTGGCATCATTCAAGTCTGACATTTTCTTAGCTAAAGCTTTCTTAGTTGTTCTTTCAAGAATGGAAAAGAGCCCTGATCCCTCAACTTGAGCCCTCCATTCCTAACTTTAAAAAGAGGAAAGTTTTTTCTTTTTTTGACTTAAGGAAAACAGAAAGTCACAAGAACATACTCAAGTCTCCTGAATGCAGTTTCCTACACTTAGGAAAGCCTGACATCAAAATCAATTTAATTATAAGATTTTAAGAGCTTTAAAAAAAGCTATAAAGAAGATGTTAATGAAAATTCAATTCTAGGTTATATGAATACCAATCTTTACCCATGTCTAAGAAGTTTTCCTTAATTTAGAAATAACTCAGGCTGGGTACAGTGGCTCAGAACTGCTATCCCAGCACTTTGGGAAGCTGAGGCCGGAGGACTGCTTGAGCCCAGGAGTTTGAGACTGGCCTGGGCAACAGTGAGATCCTATCTCTACAAAATATTTAAAAATTACCCAGGCATGGTGGCATACACCTGTAGTCCCAGCTAGTCAGGAGGCTGAGGTGGGAGAATCACTGGAGCCCAGGAGGGCAGGACTACAGTGAGCCATGGTTGTGCCACTGCACTCCAGTCTAGGTAACAGAATAAGACTCTGTCTCAAATAAAATAATAATAATAATAATAATTCAATTAATAATCATGATGTTACTAGCCTAGGCAATATAGTGAGACCTTGTCTCTACTAAAAATCAAAAAACTTAGTTGGGCAAGGTGGCACATGCCTGTAGTACCAGCTACTTGGGAGGCTGAGGCAGGAGGACTGCTTGAGCCTGGGAGGTTGAGGTTGCAGTGAGCCAACATCACACTACTGCACTCCAGCCTGGGAAACAGAGCAAGGCAGTCTTTCAAAGGAAATTATAATCATGATGCTATATCAAATGTTCGATAGTTTATTCTCAAACTGAAATCCAATTTGACACAGATCTATTGAAGACAAACTGCGAAAGATCTATTGAATACAAACTGTGTAAAGTATTAATGTGCTATGCTGGACTATTTGTTACTAAAAGTCCCATTTTATTCCCCAATAAATATCCTGGCCACATAATGACACTGATTCTGTGTCTTAAACCTTGATTTGTTTAGCATCATGAGACCTGAAATACCAGAAAAACTCAAAAGGTTGGCTTATCTCTAGTCTCACGACACAGACGTGACTGTATGAGAACCAATTTGATAAAAAAGTAGCATTTAAACAGATCATACTTTTTAAAATAAAGTTATCCATATTGCCAATAAGAACAAACAGTATATAATTAAAATATAAACACAAAAAGGGCTTTAGTGTCTTCTTAGCATGTCAAATTTTTTATTTTTATGAATATAGAATCTGCAAATTTTATAAATTCTAATTTTATAAAACAATGTTCTTAAGTTAAATTCTTTAATTTATGAGAGTTGCAGGTATACATGATTTATCAATGTTATCTATGCATCACTTATGCATAGAGGTATAGAATGGCAAGGATGCACATTTGAAAAAATATCTCATAAAACATTTAGATGACCGATATTTAATATGTCTTTATTTTGAATATATACCTTATAAAACAAATCTTTAAATATAAATAAAATCTATTAAGCTTTAACATTTATAAGAGTTAATGAATATTACAAAATTTATAAAAGTAGTAAGTTCTTTTTTTTTTGGAATAAGTTCTTTATGTTGGCTCTAGAAAATGAAATTTAAGTGCTACAGCTAAGTAGTCTAAAAAAAACTAAGAATACAATCATCTACTGTAACAGTCCTTTGCAAGTTATGCCACTGTGTGAACTGCATTTCAGTTTACATGCACTTAAATGTATCCAATCATCTCAAATACAACAGTAAACAGGAAAATATTAAGAGCTCCTTATATCTAAACCCTCATTGATAGATGAATAAAGAAAAGAAGATGGAGAAAGGACTGGACTGAACAGTTATAACCCGCAATGGGACACTTCCAGTAAATAATTTTTAGGGAAAGGTTTCTGAAAGTGTTTGCTCACAGAACTTGATCAAAGGCAAACACAGTCCACTTGGATCAATCCTTTTATAGGACAGAAACATAACTGCATACTTTCAAATTCTAACTTATTAGCAAATTTAACACTTGACCATTTCATCCCTGAAAAAAACTTCCCTGGGGCTTTTTTATATCATTGGAATAATATCTACATCCTCTATATGTAGATATTATTATTATTATACCTATTATTATTATATCTACATCCTCTAGATATTATTATTCAATACACTTTGCTACCTTTTGTGGTTCAAGACCAGCCTAGGCAACAAATGAGACCTCATCTCTACAAACAAAACAAGTTAGCCAGGCACGGTGATGTGTACCTGGGATCCTAGCTAGCTAGGAGGCCAAGATGGGAGAATTGCTTGAGCCCAGGTAGTTAAGGCTGCAGTGAGCCGTGATAGTGTCACTGCACTCTGGCCTGGGTGACAGAGGGAGACCCCATCTCAAAAAAAAAAAACAAACTTTTTTTAGAAATCTCCAACCCTTAAGATACCTATTTTCATAGACTGTAATCTCAAATTATTCCCAAGCTCATTCATAAGAATCTATGAAGAATATTCATTGAGAACCTAATAGGTGTGGCCATTGTGGTAGGGATGGGATGGAACACAACAGGATGGGACACTTAGGAATACACAAAAACTAGTATGACCAATAATCCCTTAAGTGGACTATATATGAAAAAGCCAATAATCTAATAATGTGTGAAAGTTAAAGACCCTGATCCCATGGGCTACTGCAAACATGGCCTCTAGCTAAAGGTTTGAAAGAAAAAGAAAATTGCTAAATGGTTGTCAACAAGTAAATTTTACATAAAAATGTAGTTGCCTTCTATTAATATTATTTATTAAAACTTCAGCTGAAGAAATTGTTTTAAAGGTAAACAAATGTGTAACTGCATAAAACAGAAATTATCAGTGTGTCAATTAAATAAATATGCAAGTATATATAAAGAATAGATAAAGAGAAATAAAAGAAATTGCACACTATTAGCTTCCACAGTTGGAAGAATAAAAAAACAAGATGTCAATCATCAGTACTAACTGATGACAAGGAAATTCATTAACTCTTAAGAGGTAGCATTGCGGCCGGGCGCGGTGGCTCAAGCCTGTAATCCCAGCACTTTGGGAGGCCGAGACGGGCGGATCACGAGGTCAGGAGATCGAGACCATCCTGGCTAACACGGTGAAACCCCGTCTCTACTAAAAAATACAAAAAACTAGCCGGGCGAGGTGGCGGGCGCCTGTAGTCCCAGCTACTCGGGAGGCTGAGCCAGGAGAATGGCGTAAACCCGGGAGGCGGAGCTTGCAGTGAGCTGAGATCCGGCCACTGCACGCCAGCCTGGGCGACACAGCAAGACTCCGTCTCAAAAAAAAAAAAAAAAAAAAAAAAAAAAGAGGTAGCATTGCACTCCCTCACTGTCCCAGTGCTATGGACTGAATGTTTGCGTCCCTCTCAAAATTCATATATTGAAATCCGAAGCCCCAGTTAGATGGTATTAGAAGGTGAGGGCTTTGGGTGGTCATTAGGTTATGAGGGTGGAGCTGCATGAATGGGATTAGTGCTTTATAAAAAGATATGAGAGGGCTTGTTTTCTCTCTCTCTCTGCTTTTCTCCAGGTGAAGATATTAAGAAGATGGCCATCTATAAAACCAGGAAGAAGGCCTTCAACAAAACCCCAACCATGTTAACATCCTGATCTCAAGACTCCAAACCTCCAGAACTGTAAGAAATAATTGTTTCTTGTCTAAGAACATTTAAGCTACCCAGTCTAAGGTGCTCTGTTTAGCAAGCCAAACTGGCTAAGATACCCAAGGAGAGGAATTAAACACTAAAATGGTCTTAGATGCATTAAAAGGCTTTCCCTCAACTTTTCAAGTCCCTTGTATAGTGTTGTATTTGCAGGGACGGATTGTTTCGGGGTTTCTTTTGGTTTTTCCTGCCAGGTAGATAGAACTGACATAGAGAAAGGGCTGGAGAGAGATTCTGTTTGCGTAAACTAGTCCTGTGGAAAAAACCAAGCTCCATTAGAACGTCTGCCTTACTGGTTTCCCCAGGGAAGGAAAAATATGTTTCCACCCTTTTTTCTAAGTGTTTGTCTTTAGTTTTGATTTTGGAAAAATGTTAAGCATTTATTTTTAGTTAAAAATAAAAACGAATTTCATACTAAAAAAATTAATAAAGTAATTTTTTAAAAAAGGTCTTTGAGACCACTATGAATAGCTGCCAAACTATTTCTACTACTCAAAGGCTAATGACTTGATACTTTTTTTTATTCAAAGGATTTATTCGCCTTGTGAAAATTTAGCATCAACATTTGTGAATAACATTTCAACTTGAGAAAGCTGATTTTAAAAAAAAATTGTGAATGACAGAGTGATAGTATAACATAAACGGGGTTACTAGCTAACAACGCATGGAATATGAACACCAATGTACTAACTCAGTAGATAGTGACTGCATGTAGAAAAGTAAAAAGTTTTCTGGCGGAAAAAAGAGAGATTGGAAGAAACCAAAATATTAAGATATGGAACCTAAGAAGTAGATTCACAGGGATTTGTTAAGTCCTATACACTTCATTGCAGATTTAAAGTGTTTTATCAGTTTTATAAAGAAAAGTAAAATATCAGTAAGCTAGAAACAAATAAAAATATACAGGTTGAATATCCTGCAAAATCCAAAATGTGAAATGCTCCCAAATCCTAAAGTTTTTGAGTACCAACATGATGATCAAAAGAAATGCCCCAGTGATTTCTAGTGAAATTTCCAGGGATGGAATGCTCAACTGGTAAATATATAATACAAATATCCTGAAATCTCAAACACTTCTGGTCCCAAGCATTCTGAATAAGGGATTGTATAGACAATCTCTTTGAGAATTTTTTTTTATTACTGAATGAGTTATAAAAAAACTCGCAGGTCTATTAATAAACCATTTCACATTCCCTAATCAGTTTTCATTAATTCACTAACCAATACTGTATGTATGTATTTCCAGTAAAGAAACCCTTCTAAAATCTATTTCCATTGATCTTATTTGGGTCATTTCCTAAAATATGCTCCAGTATCAACATTTTGCTTAAATTTAAAAATAGAAATTGTACGTAATTTCCTGAACTAAATTTCCTTTATAAATCACTTAAATTCCCATTTTTACACATACAAATATCAAAAACTAAATAATATTATGAAGGACAGTTAACTAGTTTTGTACTTTGGGAGGAGTTTTTTGAGAATACTTAAGCAATATTAATCACTTAAGAATTTAAGTCAAAGCTAGGTATAACCTAGTAACACAGAGCATTCAATAACATTCTTCAAAATGTAAACTTCAACAATACCTTCGTTCTTTGGATCACAAATTTTCTTCAACTCCCTCCACCCAGTAAAACACTTGAAAATATGGCATTCTGATGAATACATTAATTTAAATAAAAGTAGCTGCCTTGTCTCAATGTTTCTGCATAAAATGTTTTACACTTACATATTCACACACAAAGAAACATTACTTCAAGCAATTCATATCACATATTTGAATAATATCAGGCATTTTATTGTATTTTACCTGTCCCAAGGAGCAGAGGTCTCAAAAGATTCTCCTAATACATAGTATTCCAAAGCCAAGTCCTATTAAGACACAAACAGAAAAATCAAGAAACTACAACAGATGCAGAAGAATCAATAACACCGTTAGTCTTTCATATTCATTGTTAGTATCACATGCTTCTAATTTAACATCATCTGCTCTTTACTCTCCACCTCATAAGAGTACTGAAAAGTTGTCCCTGGAGTGAGATGCAGCCTCGATAACTAAAGGAACCTTGGCTGTCCTATTCTTCTCTGTATCCTTGGCACCAGGCAGAGTGCCTGACTCAGGGTAAGAACTCAAATTTATTTCCTTAGTGAATGGAGTTTCTATCCAGGAACAGTCTATGTACATGCAAAGAATACTGACAGAATAGAGTTTTAGTGGCATAAATAGTAAATTAACCAATAACGAAAATTAGTCAAGATCAAAGGAGCAGGAAGATCAAGAAGTGGGGGATGGCGGGGAAGGTATTTAGAAGGAGGAGATTTTTTTTCTTAAAATCAACTTCTCTTTAAAAACAAATTTAGAAAATATAGTAATATAGTGCATCTATCTGAAGTGACAGAATACATCAAACATCTGGAGGCACTTCTACTAGGAAAATATTCTATATTAAAAACAAATTTAGAAAATATAGTAATATAGTGCATCTATCTGAAGTGACAAAATAGATCAAACATCTGGAGGCACTTCTACTAGGAAAATATAGTATAGAGGATGTAATATTCATATTACAAGTAACTTATAATACTTAAATTTCTTTACCCAGAGCAAAATTGTTTTATCATCAAAGTTGGAAAGAAAGCTTCATAAGCCAACAGAGAAGTTCAGAGATTTGAAAGAAAGTTTTATAAGGCAGAAAACTCAACATATGTTAAGTTTTCACTTCAAGTAAAATGAGTCATTTCAACCCACCTGTGGTTGGGGGAAAAAAAATCCCCAAATTACTGATCTGATCTAAAACATGTTTTCCTCTAATGCACTCATTTATTCAGTAAAAATATATTTGGAGACAATGGTATTAACCATTGTAAAACTTACAAAAACATAAAACATGTAACCCCGGGGTGGGGGGTGGGGTACAATCTCTAACTTGCTTTTGACTCAGTTTTAACATTAACTAGAACCTTAAAAATTAAGATAGATACTCCAAATTGTGCCTATGCTGTACTTGTTAGTTATATTTCATTTTCTAGAATTCTGAATTCAGTATTATGGGGAAAAGGCCAATATCCTCAGAGAAAATGCCTAACAAACAACATTTTATGTATATTCAAAATGCTTATTTTGGGAAGAAACTATGATAGTGACAGCCTATAAAGGTAGATATTATTTACAATATCTACAATCATCTATTACCTTTCATGATCAGTACATCTTTTTTTTTTTTTCCTTTGTTTGTTTGTTTTCTTTTTTTTGAGATGGAGTTTCGCTCACTGCCCAGGCTGGAGTGCAGTGGCGCGATCTTGGCTCACTGCAACCTCCGCCTCCTGGGTTCAAGTGATTCTCCTGCCTCAGCCTCCCGAGTAGCTGGGATTACAGGCATGCATCACCACACCTGGCTAATTTTGTATTTTCATTACAGATGGGGTTTCTCCATGTTGGTCAGGCTGATCTCGAACTCCTGACCTCAGGTGATCCGCCCTCCTCGGCCTCCAAAGTGCTGGGATTACAGGCGTGAGCCACCATGCCCGGCCCAATCAGTACATCTCTTAATCAAAATTTCTAAAATGCTGAACAGGCAATAAATATACTTTTACTTATCATCATCACTGTGGGGGCAGGGGACAAAAGAGGAGGACTATATGCTTCAAATTCACTGCAATTTAAAATTCAGATTTTAGCTAGGATTAAATTTTTGCTAAAATGAGAACATAATAATTCAGCTTTTTTTTAGAGAAGTAAATACATGTTGTATATAAGCTTACAACAATTGTTGTGTATACGGTTCAAAATTTCCAAGAGAAAAATTAGTAAATTTAGTATTTGGAGGTGATGGATATCCCAATCCTGATTCAATCTTTACATATCATATGAAGCTATCAAAATATCATACGTACCCTGAAAGTATGTACATCTATTATGTATAAATTTCCAAAAAACTTTATGATTAAAAAAAGAAAGTCGAGTATTTGTGGAAACCAAATTCTCAATAGGATATCTGAAAAAACGACTTTTTAGAATAAGATCATTCAAATTAAGTAAACAGGAAAAATTAAAAAAAAAAAAGTAACCCCAGCAACAGCAGAAAGCAATTAAGAAATCTGAATTTGTTACAACCAAAGTAGAAAAAAAAAACTAAACTGAAAAAATAAAATTTCAAAAGAACAATTTCATATCAGTAAATACAGCAGATTGAGATAAGACAATTTCAGTATATCATAAGTAGGACATCTAGAATTAGAAACATTTGAGTGCTCAAGCACACATAATTATTTCTTTAATTCTATAATCATCATCAGTGAACAAAAAACTACATCAAGTTAAATATCAAAATTTTAAAACAGTTAAAAGATTTACACATCATTAAAACAGATTATTAAGTGAAGAATGTTCCTAAGTAAAACAGCTTGATTTTAACCAAATAATGTTATGAACGGTATGCTCAACTTTTAAACAGAGAAAGGCTCCATTCTTTTAAAGAGCAGAAAGACATTAAATCATCTTTAACTTCTTCAAGAGCATATGGAGAAGGTTTAAATGGGCTTCTGAAGATTTGTAGCTAAAACAAGGTTCATGTAAAATGATATGCTAAATTACAGTAGCTTAAAATTTTTAAAAATAGGGAAGACAATTGCATTCACTCAAAGTAAGAAAAAGTATTGTTTGCAACATAAATTAAGTGGCAAGGGAAATATGATATAACTTACTCGAATGTATGCAATGACATAGGTCAGCAAATAACCTCTCTGTCCATTATCTTCTCCAGCTGCCAACCCACTGTAATTAAAGAATAAACTGTTAATTTCAAATGAACTATTAAAAATATATAAAACTAACCAAACGGATATGATACCTCAAGACAACTGCTTAACAGATTAACATATATTACACTGCATTTCATTTTTATCTTAATCTCATTTATCATAAATGTATCAAAAAGCTGCCAAGAGAATAAGTTTGAATAACAAAAATCTGAAAACACTTTTAATATCTGTTTCATCTTAATTTCAAACTTTTATTCACCAAATAAAATTGACTCATAAACTCAACTACGTCTACCCATATTCACAAAACAGCACAAAAAGAATTAACTATGAGAAACAAACAAGCTGAAATAATCTTCACACAAGTAATCTTATGTTATTTATCATATTCTTACTCATATATTCATATGTTATTATTGTCTTACTCATATTTGAAGAAATGTGACGACTGACTAGGAACTCCTCAATACGGAGAAGCTTCCAGAATACATGAACACATAGTATTTGGAATGTTAGATGTGGTGTTTATTTTATGAAATTTATGATTTAAATGAGAGACAAAACATATTTACATAGAAATATTTTATAAAGTAATGTATAAACAAATACAAGACCAACACAGGTAAGTTATTACTATGAACATATAAACTATCTCTTTCAATTTGAAAATTTCATCCATAGAAATTGTATGTGATGATCTAGTTAGAATTAATCCCATATGACATATAATTTAGTCCAAGTACTCTTGTTTGTAAAAGTTATTCTTATTTTAAAAGACAATGAATGAATACTGTTTTTCTACTACTGTTAGTAAATAGTTTTTAATTATGCTTTTTCCATTATCATACAGAAATTAAAATTTTAACTTTGGTCAACTAAAGGAAAAATTGTTTATCTTATGGCCTCAATTAACACCTCATAATTAAATATTTTCTTCTTCTGAAGTTGTGTTGAATTTGGTAGTAAGTAAATACTACAATGTAGATGTACTCTTGTTCTGTACAAATACTGTAAGATAATTTCAGGCTAAGTGGGCTAAATCAAAATTTCCTGACTTGCCATTATAGGTAGATGGTGTTATCCAAAAGAAGTGGCAAAGATTTGATATAAGCAGCTCTAGTCTAGAACTACTTGAGAATGGGGTATAACAAAAAAAATGAAGGGGACTGTTTGTATTAGAACGTTAATGAGCAAAGAAGATAAAACTTCGGTCAAGCAGCTGAAAGTGAGAAGAAGAGAAAGAACACAATTCTGAGTTGGATGTGAGGTTGGAGGTAGAAAGCCAAATAAAGTTTCAAAACAAAAGGAAAACAAGTCAGAAAACTGCTGTGGCAAGTGCTTAAAGGAAAATAGCTTAGGCCATAGCTCAAGTAGATGATATAAAATAGAGTCAGACTCTGAGTCCAAGACAGAAAAACCACCACAGGTCTAGGAACAGAAACAGTTCATCCATCCTGAACCTAGTGGTGGAAGGAAAGGAAAAGAGAAAGAGGAGTAGGAAAGGGTGTAAGACACCTGTGTTGGGAATATTTGAGAAAAGAGAATGCCAAGTATGTACCTGATGAGAAGTAACAGGTATAAACATTTAGTAGGCTTGCCTCTGTTATGTCAAGATGAGACAAAAAGTCCTACTTTTCAGTCCCAAGTCATCTTTCTTTAGACCCTCTTTTAATATTTCTAATTTCTGGCAGCAGGCAGGAAACAGATCTGTTCACATTAGGATCCAGGGAGATAAACCACAGAGAAACATGCATTTTCTCACTTAAAGCAGGAAGAAAGTGGATGTCCTTTCTAAATTCATAAGCTCAAAGAAGCACAGTCAGTCTGGGCTTTACAAGGAAATCACAGACTTATGATTGAACTTTTTGAAACTTTTCTCTTTTTAGCTTTCAGAATTGTCAATATTCTAGCCAGAATTACCTTAAAATACAATATATAAGAATAGTAGGGCTTAAAAATTAAATGCTTCTAAATTGTGACTTTTGTAATCACTCCAAAATGACTGCATGTAGATTCAAACTGCTTTATATTAAAAGTAGCAACATCCATCCCCTACTTCCTGCTGTCTCCACAAATTTCAAACATCAATTCAAGGTTTTTAAACAAATTTAAAGCTGTCTCATGAGGAAGGACTGGAAAGACTAATGAAAGAGGAATGAGAGACAATCTTTTTATATAAAAGGGCCATCTGGTGAACCTAATCACTCTCATGTTGAATTACATTAAACAACTTAAGCATGCTTTAAAAATAACGATAACATATTACCTTAAGTTCTATGGAAAATGTCAAAACACCTGTCATGAGTGCTGACAGGTAATGTTTATTCTGCTCCGCTCTTGGAGAAGTTAAAATACATTACTAGCAAACATGGATAAACAATCAAAGTATGATTATTCATTACGTGGCTACTATGTTCTGTTGGGTCATATGTGTTCAAAGGTATTACTGTGTTGGAGTGGGAGTGAAAGGCAAGCAAAGAGAAAAAATGGCTAAGACAACACATAAAAATGCTCTAAATTGTTGGGAGTACTTCATAAAAATCAATGTAAAGCTAATGAGGCAGTAGAGAGTTTCATAAACAAAAAAATAAGGTATAGATGAATAATGCCCCAATTCAAAATAAAATATATGAGCTAAACAAGCACATGAAAACTGTAGCAGAAAGAAACTTGGTGGTGCTTTCCCTTGTCTTGTTACGCAGGAGAGATGATTGAGGATTGAGGGTGGGAAGAGTAGCATTTTACCTAAGTAAAATATCCTTGAATATTCAGTGATTACAACAAAAAATTAGTCCCTACAGAAAACCGGTGGGATACTAGAACTTCTGAGAGAAAAACCAAAAGAGGGTATTTCCAAGTATTAAAAACTTAAAATAGGCCCGGCGCAGTGGCTCATGCCTGTAATCCCAGCACTTTCGGAGGCCAGGGTGGGAAGATTACTTGAGCCCAGGAGTCTGAGGCCAACCTGGGCAACATGGCAAAACCCCATCTGTGAGCCATGATCAGGTCACTGCACTCCAACCTGAGCCACAGAGCAAGACACTGTCTCAAAAAAAAAAAAAAAAAAAAAAAAAAAAAAAAAAAAAAAAAATTGAAATAGCTCTAAGGGAGCCAGGATGAAAGCACATTAAGAAATTAATTATAGGCCGGGCGCGGTGGCTCAAGCCTGTAATCCCAGCACTTTGGGAGGCCGAGACGGGCGGATCACGAGGTCAGGAGTTCGAGACCATCCTGGCTAACACGGTGAAACCCCGTCTCTACTAAAAAATACAAAAAACTAGCCGGGCGAGGTGGCGGGCGCCTGTAGTCCCGGCTACTCGGGAGGCTGAGGCAGGAGAATGGCGTAAAAACCCGGGAGGCAGAGCTTGCAGTGAGCTGAGATCCGGCCACTGCACTCCAGCCTGGGCGACACAGCGAGACTCCGTCTCAAAAAAAAAAAAAAAAAAGAAATTAATTATAACTAAGAAGGAACAAATAACAGCAAAAAAAAAAGAGAGAGACCTCAAATGGAGCCAGTCTTTCACTCTTTACCCTTGCTTTAAATTGAATCTCATTTACTATAACCTATTTTTAACGGACAAATTTGATACAAGTTTTGTTTGAGTAAGCAAAACTGCTGGAAGTACAGCAATAGTGCTTGGGCTTAAGTATCAGTATCTGAAGGCAGCTGGATGCCATATCTTAAAGAAGATTCACTTATATTTTTAATTGGTAAATGGATAGTGACATACAAGAAAACAAAACTGGCATTACTGACATTCATGTCAGTTGGTGGCTCAAATTAAAACTGACAAAATGAATGCCTGTAATCCCAATACTTTGGGAGGCCGAGACGGGTGGACCACAAGGTCAGGAGTACAAGACCAGCCTGACCAATATGGTGAAACCCCGTCTCTACTGAAAATACAAAAGTTAGCCAGGCATGGTGGCATGAGCCCGTAATCCCAGCTACTCAAGAGGCTGA
The DNA here is from genome assembly GCF_043159975.1 of Macaca nemestrina. Lineage (NCBI taxonomy): Eukaryota > Metazoa > Chordata > Mammalia > Primates > Cercopithecidae > Macaca > Macaca nemestrina. The sequence goes on along the minus strand of NC_092135.1, from coordinate 75,402,104 downwards.
GGCAGGAGAATCACTTGAACCTGGGAGGTGGAGAGGTTGCAGCAAGCTGAGATCACACCACTGCACTCCAGCCAGGGTGACAGAGCAAGACTCTGTCTCAAAAAACACAAAAACAAACAAACAAACAAACAAAAAACCTGACAAAATGTTTTGACAAATACCTAAAGATGAAAATACAGTTTTACAGGTGGCACAGTAATTAGGCACAAACAAAGTAGAATAAAAGATATCAGGAAAATACAGCATTCACTTACATTCATTCATTCAACAATTACTACATCAAGTATTTAGCAATAACTAGACATCAACAGTGATGCACAAGAAAAGACAGGTCATGCCCTATAAAAATTATGAGGCACAACAAACAAGCATTATGTCATCATCCTACCCCATTCTAAAAGGAAATGTGACACATTACTAACTAGTGATGACTTACTAGTCATACTTAATTGACATTATAAAGATAGATCCTAAAAACTGAAATTCCTCTGTGTGTGGGTTCGTGTACAGATGTGGAGGTGTGTGTGAGCGGGGAGAGGACTGAGGTGAAACTAAGCAAATTTAATCCTATATACAGTTATTCAAATGATAAAGCAAAATGCACCCTTCCATTTTCCTACAAGTCCTTCTGAGAAATTATGAAATCCAAGTAAATATTTAAATATACAATGAACAATTTTTTAAAGTTTCAGTCTCCAATATTTAAGGCTAGAGTAGGTTTTAAATCTCCTTGTTTCTTACTAATATCATATGTTTTAAGAAAACAATCTTTTAACCAAATTACATACATACTCCCTATAACTTAGAAACTAAAAAACGGGTACATACACAGGGATAAATTCCTTCTGGGAAGGAAAACATGTACATTTCAAACATTACAACAAAAATAAGATGACCTGAAATTCAAGTCTTCTGGTCATTACTTGGATTTTTGTAACATAATTATTTTTAAGTGATTTAGTTAAAATATCAGCAATTCCCAAAACAGTTACTGAGAAAAGATGAAAGATGAATAAACTTTCTCTTTTACTGAAAAAATTAAAATTCCATTTGCCAATTTCAGAAAAGGGTAAAAATAAAAGTGAGACATTTTCAATACCTAAAAATAGTACAAAAGTAAACTAAAATTTAGGTCTAAGATTAGACTCTTTTCCCCTTTAAGAATACTGCACGTTAACACTAAATTCAGACAACCCTAGAAATAAAGGGCTTATATATGAAAAAAATACATAAAAGTGGGGCATTCTAAAACACATGGCTCCAAATTAAGTGTTCATTTGTTTTCTTAAAAAACAACAAAAAAGAAATGAAAATAAATATTTACAAAGAACTCATATTAAGCATAATAGATATGATATATTTTAATCCCTGAAATAAAAAAAGGAAAGAATAGTGTCTAGAAACTGTTAGTTTATGTACTTTAAAAGGAAAGGAAAAAATGTAGTCCTGATAAATGGCATTTTCACTATAGTTCTCATCGATCAGTCTTACAATCCATCAAGAAGACAGAAACCACGCTACCATTATTCAGTTGGTTATAGATGTGAAATGTTTTCTGTTTCTTTATACCAACATAAAACAGTAAGTGACAGGGGGTGGAGTATAGATAATTTATCAAATACCTTCGATTAAACACAATTTTCTTTTAAAAACACACTAGTAGCATGCTTTATACATACACTATTATCACCACAGAGTAAGAGGACAATGAATTTTCTATTTTACTCTAGAAGAACAAATATCATGACACTGACATTAATGTAAAAATCTAGGAAAAATACAATGTTTAAATAATAATATATATATAATTAGACAAGAGCAACATATCAATCTAACTTCCTAAAAATTTTGGAAGTAAACCAAAACAATATTTTAAATTTACTATCATAAATTACCACAAATTTAATACCAAACTGAAATTAATAACTGCTTTGAGACATGCAGTCTCCTTGGAGACATTAATGCCTAGTACTTTAACTTTCTCTTGGCATTATGAACTTGAAGCCATACCCAAATTTTGCAGCAATATCATACACTTGTTTTTCATGTTGAAGAACCTTCTCACGGTCCCCCTCAAAGAGCAATGTGGCTACACTTAGCTGATTTGGGTCAAATCCTTTAAACTACAAAAAAAAAAATTAATTATTACAGATAAGTCTTATCCTATAAAATAATAAATCAAAATACACTTTGCTTGTTTCCTTCTGATATGGGCTCAAATACATGGATTTCTTAAAAACTGAGCTTTGGAACTTTACATGTCAATCACTAAGAATGTTTAATAAATCTATTCAGGTCATTACAATGTAGTAAAACTATTCAGCACAGAAAAAACACTTTATTTCAAAGTATGCCACAGTGTTAATCATAGTGACATATTGCTTATGTAAATACAACAAATAACTTGTTGAAATAATAACTATGATAAAGAATCAAATAAAAAACTGCAGAATGATAGAATAAAGTAGCTGGATATATTGGGCGGGAAGCAAAAATCAACAACATCCCTACATACTAACAATAACTTCTTATTAAATAAAGTTTTCAAAGGCAATCTTATGCATAAAACTAAAATAGTATCTAACAATCTTAAAAAGAAAATATATTAGGAAACATATCTAAAACATATCCAAAAAAAGGTGAGTAAGACATATGCTCCTAAATGCATAAACTAAGTATTATAAATCACTCAATATTTCTCCAAATTAATGTACTAGTTTCTTCCAATTCTAATAAAAAAACCACAATGAACTTCCTAAAATGATGAAAAGTTTCTAAAATTTTTCTAGAATAATAAAAAGATGATGGTGATAACAAGGAAAATTCTGAATAGCAAGAGGGAAAAATAGACCTACAACAATGAAATCTATTTAATTTTTTAAGAACAAAAAGCTCATTAAAAGAGACTGAGATGCACTAAAATGGTGTCTATTTCTTAGATAAGCATATAAGATATGAGGCATAGCAAATCAATGTATGAGAAGCACAGATTAATTAATGGTGCTGCCACAACTGGTTAACAATTGGAGGAGCAGAAGGGGAAGATTAATTTAGATCTTTTTCACATAATAAAATGGAAATAAATACAAATAGTAATAAAGACAATTTTTTAAAAAAATTCTCATTTATTATAAGAGAGAGTGAAGAAAATGGCCCTGATCATATTTCTGGAGGAAGAAAGGCTTTTCTAAGCTTAGACTATATTAAATAATCACAGGAAAAGAGAGAAAAATTTGAACACCAAAAAATAAAAATTTTACACCAAAAAATAAAAATCCTGATTAAAAAAGGAGATGCCTGCCTGGAAGAAAAGAAATTATTTACAACATTTATGACAAAGGGCATCTAATAATTCCAATCTCAAAAGGATACATCAAAACACCAAGAAAAAAACATGAAGCTGTTCCCCCACCACCACCTGGCAAAAATAAACATATCCAACGAATTCACACAAAAATTAGATCTAGAAAATAAAAGAAAGCGTTAAAGTTCAGTCCCATTGGAGCTTCAAAAAACATGAACTAGAAGAAAGAACTGTTTCCCCCCCGGTAAATTTAAAATGTAACAAAAAGAATCCCACATGGAATAACAAGGATGCAAGGAAAAGAAGGTGCTAACTAACACTCTAGGAAAAAAATTCAACAATCATAGGTTAAAAAAAATCCACACTCTTATTTCACTTTATAGATATCTTCCATAAAGGAAAAAACTCAAACTATAGAAAATGTTATGAAAACAGAACTGTTCAAATGCAGTGTTATTTTTAGAAGCTTCAAAACTGGAAAAGAATTAAAATTTTCTGAAACTGACTGCCTGATTGATTTACTTAATATTTACTCCAACATGAAAAATTATACTTCTGAAATGTACATAGCAACGCGGAAAAACACCCTTATAATAGGTGCATGTGGGAAGAAAGCAGAAAACATATCTTAAGCATTTAAAATTTTAGCATTTTATAAAAATTCTTACCTTTGTAATATAAAACTTTTTTAATCCATCCAAAAATGATGTAAAAATAGAGGAAACCTGAGGTTTAAGAGCATGACCTAAGAAAAGAAAAAAGTTTATATAAATAGGTTATTCTGTGTTTTTCAGAAGATCAAGAAGCTACTCCAAGTTAGTATCCTAAAAAAAAGTAAAAGTTTTCATGACTTTAATTTTTAAAATCTTCCCATTTACATAAATATTTATATTAAGATATATAGTTATATTGTTTGATACTTTTATCTTCTTTCAAATGTCACAACTTTTTATTTACAAATCACATTATAAATTTGATTTTTCAAGTCAAATTACTATATGTAATTAATACTACACACAGTTTAGGTATCTTTCAATGGTATGGTTTACACAAAATAAAATTACTTCATTAATTTTCATTTCATTAAGAACACCCATGGTGGCTGGTTTTACTTTTATTTTTTTTAATTATATAGTAACTATTCAGAACTATAACCAAATATGGAGTTAATGACAAGTTTAAGGTTGTTTCTTAATTAATTCTTAATTCAGTCAGAATTCTTGGCATAAAACTAGCAATTGCTTCCTTAATCACACCCGGAGAGTTAAAATTGCCAAATAACATAAATGGAGTCTCAAAATCTGTTAAATTAACATCTTTGCCTGCAGATTAAGCTTAATTGAGTGAAAACCTTTGACTGTTTTCTCACTGTTTTCAGAAAGAAATGACGACTCGACTCCTATGACTGTTACATTTAAGAGTCATGCATCTGGCTTCAGTGTTAGCAGCCCAATTCAGAAAAAGGTGTCATACCATTTATACAGAATTTTTATAAAGAATTTCAGTCTTAAGTAAATCAAAATTATCTCCAAATAAAAAGTTTATTTTTTTAAAAAAAGCCTTTGAGGTTTGGGGATTTTGTTTTTAACATGTAGGCCCTTCCTTTTGTTTAGTTTAGAAACAGCAAACTAGCTGTTTATAAAACCATCACTGGTAGTTTTTTTCTATCCATTTTTTATAAGAATCTCAATCTGTAATACTACTTATTACTACATTTTTGCTGATTATAATAGGAAACTGTGTTACAAAAAAGACCAAGTAATAGAAGTCTTAACCAGAGGCTAAGAGTTAGATATCTATGCTATACCTGGGGCATTAAAACAAAGCAACAAACAAACAAACAAACTGAACTGCAGGTTAGATAGAGATCACCCTAGCAATCTTTTTGAGCTCCTTGATCACAAGTAAGAGATACGTTTGGGGATTTTCTTCTTTTATTTTAAACTATCAGAGATGCTTCTTAGTGTAACTAGCATTTTAAGAGACAATTTCTAATATCTATAAAGATAGAAATAATGTATCATCAAAACATTCATTTCTGGTCCCAAATGGAACTCATCCTATATTAACAATTAGAAATAAATATATAAACATTTTTATATTGAATGTGCGTGTTGTGTTCTTGGCAGATGTTGAAATTATCTATTCTTTATACAAAAGCCTTTATACAAAAGATTCACTTATCTTTATACAATGCATGAGGACTCCATATGATACTACTCTGATATGAAATAATCCTTAAGGGTAAATGTTCACCTTAACTCATTGAGATTTATATGCACAATTTCCATTAACGCTAGTAGAATTACTCACATACATCTCTGATACTAAGGTGACATGATAGCTTTGAAGAACAAATTATTGTAAAAGTGATACTGACTTTTAAGTGGGTATTAAGTGGATATTAAGCATTAGTATCAACTAGAAAATAATATCTTTTACTTTTTCTTAAATATGTTGCCTATCAATATAATTACATTTTAAATATATTCTAGCTATTGTGGGTTTTTTCTTCTTTTTTTTTTTTTTTGGGGACGGAGTCTCACTCTGTCGCCCAGGCTGGAGAGTAGTGGTGTGATCTCGGCTCACAGCAACCTCTGCCTCCCCAGTTGAAGCAATTCTCCTGCCTCAGCCTCCCGAGTAGCTGGGACTACAGGCGCCTGCCACCATGTCCAGCTAATTTTTGTATTTTTTTTTTTTAGTAGAGACAGGGTTTCACCATGTTGGCCAGGTTAGTCTCAAACTCCTGACCTTGGGTGATCCGCCTGCCTTGGCCTCCCAAAGTGCTGGGATTACAGGTGTGAGCCACCATGCCCAGTCGCTATTGTGGTTTTTTAAAATATTAAACTAATTTCCAAATTTACTAGCTGGACAGTTTGATTAGTGAACTTTCTGTTATTTCAATGTTAATCAAGTCATTTAAACAGATTTATTAATTATCTATATTTTAAAGCAGTGGTTACAGACAGTGCAAAAACTCTTGGGCTTTGTAGTCAGACAAATCTGGGTTCATCCCCAGCTCCACCACATATGACTTGTGGACTGTGGTCAGAGTAATGAGCCTTTGAGTCATTTGTAAAGTGGAGATACCACTCTGACGAACAGTCATGAAGAGAATTTTATAAAGTGTGCTATTGACAATGTGATCAGCACTATGCTATCTAGGATTTGTTCACCCCCTTGCCAGTTTGATGACTAATTGAATCACGTAAAAATGCCTATTATGTGATAAGTGCAGGTGATAGAAAAATGACTAAGAAACATACCCTAAATTTGAGAAACTTTAGTTTACAGAGGACATCTTTGGATTATTTCATTATACTCAATGATATATATCATTTCAATATACTAAAATTAGATGTCAATATAATGTATTAAGAGTTGTACCTGAGGTAGATACCATATTAAAAATATTCACAACTAATAATATGGCGTGTGCTTTGTTAACAACCAATGTGGTATAAACACCAACCAATCAGCCATATGGTTAGTGCAAGGTCTGGACACCCTTTGCTGTGCTAAGCATTATTTCCTCTGTTGCTTGATCAAGAAGCCATGGGAGGATATATTAATGTAAAGGCTTCAATTAAGTAAAAGTAAAAAAGGTTATACAGACAGCCAAAAAGCATGATCAGATCTGTATTTCAAAAGGATCGCTTTGGTGGCTAAGTAAAGGGCAGAGGGAGGGGAGACACAGTGAAGACTAGAGAAGGTAGAACCTATAATACCACCGATGAGAGCAAGCTAGAGGGGAGCAAGTAAGTATGTTTTCAGGTATAGTAATGAGAACATGGAAGAGGGATGACAGGGAGACTTTCTTTAAACCTTCACTTTAAATTGTTATGGATTTCAATTATAAATAAGTATGGCCAAATCATAACTAATTTTACAAAGGTGCCTATGTCTAATATTGTTTACAACAACAATAACATATAAATGAATAACACAGTCTTATTAATTAGATGCACGGCTCTCTTTAAGATCTCTAAATGCAGGCCAAAACACACAAGTGGTTTTTCACTTGATTTAAGTATTTCATTACTTATAGAACATATTTATCTTAAACTTTTGTCAGTAGTATAGTATTTTGAAAGTAATTTACTTACAGGAATAAACAATTATGACTAACTTAGAAGAATGTAATTTTAAAACTCTTGGTATGTTATGAACCTGACTTTAGTTAAGTTTCTATATAACTATAACCATGCTTCCCCAAATTAAAATCTCAGCTTACTTTTAGACATGACAAAAGCCTGCCTATCTTTGCCTTTAGTATTTATTACTGAGCGATCACTCCCATGATTTTAGGAATTGTTTTGAGGATATTTAAATTCTATAAACTTAAATCCCAAAGTAAACTTCACAATATAACTACAACCCATTATAATATCTTTTTCCCAAGACCACCACCCATTCTTCTATGTTATTTAATCTACCCAATCAGTCCAATCAGTCTAGGTGTTGTCTTCAACTCCTCCTCTTATTTAGCCTTCCACATCCAGTTAGCAAACTGATTTTCTGAAAATCTGTCATCTGTTCTCTATCTCCATTGCTGCTGCCACGCTCAAAGTCCTCAAACTTTGCTTCTTGAACTGTTTCATCTCCTAGTGTCTCTCCTCCATGCATGTACCCTTCTAATCTATCCTGCACAGTGCTACCAGAATGAGCTAAGCCGTAAAGTTGATTGATTTTATTCTTCAAAGAAATCCCACTGCTGACAAGACAAAATCCAAGTCTATCCTGCAAAGCCCTAGTCTACCTATCCAACTTTATCTCATACAACAACCCTAACCCTACCCTCTATTTGAACCACAGAGAACGATTTGAAGTCATTAACACACATTATTGAATTTCACACCCTCACATTTTTGCTGCCAAGTGAAGAAGTCTGGTAGAGAAGAAGAGACATCTAGGCAAACTTGTATTCACCTTTGAAGATTTAGCTCAAGCATCTCTCTTATACAAGCCTTTTCTGACTCTTTAACCTCAAGCAAAATCAAGAAGAATCAATTCCTTCATTTGCAGCCCATGGTATCCAGTGCAGTCTTCTTTCACAGGACCTCCAACACTGCTGCCCTCACTCATTTATGTAATTGTCTATCTTCATTAGACTGACACCTTCCTGAAAGGCAAGACTGACCTTCTTTCTACCTCTGCACTCCATACTCTTTCTACTGATATTTCATAAATTTCTGTGGCTAAATGACATTTTAAAATTATCACTCCTTACTTACCAAACTGAAACTGCTTGTTGTCCATGAGGCGAATAGATGCCGGAGCACATCTCTGTTTTAAAAAGAAAAAAAAAGGTGATACAAATTTAATACAGTAAAAAGCTAGACAGGTAGAATATGAATATTATCTTTCTATATTTAAGAGATCAAGAATTTAGTTCCTAAGGATTTACAGAGGAAAAAAAGTTAACTTTTCATATATTTTTATGAAGACAAATATCAATGACTTCTATAAAATATTTGGAGAGAAGAAATCTGCAGATACAGATAAATACAAACATAAGTTACCAGATTTTAAATTTATCAGCAGAAAAAGCTGCCTAATGTCTGGCAAAGACATATGACAATATCCTAAAAGAAATAACAGACCCCAAAGCGGATTATTTTAGAAGAAAGATGTTTCTAAAACTAAAATCCAGTGCCTCAAGTATTACGCCATCCAGAAGATGAAGACATTGTGACTTTTAGATGAGCACTATTTCAGTAAACCACACAGCCTCCAAAAATCACTTAAAACACACACACATGCACACACACACACAGCTTTAAAGTCATATTCCAAACAAAAATTACATTAAAACTATCTTATTTTCTATTTTGTAGTCTTATTAAATGTATAATAGTTTAAAAATGTTAAATGTAAAACCTGAGTAATTTCAAATCTTGGCATAAGGGTATCTTTGTAGTTGGGTTGATACTTCTAAAAATGTTACCAGTTTCCAAAAATACTAAAGGAAAAATCAGTTTTCTTCACATTTACAAATCTGAAATGTTTTTAATAAAATGGGCACATTGACTTCTAATAAAATACACAAAGCCTGATTAGACCAGATTTCTTTTCTTCATAAGTAGAATATACATATAACATACATATTTATATATTTTGGCTTAAGCACATAAGTAAAATATGAGAGAGTAATAGCCACTCTGTCATTCATAACAAAAACATTTTAAGTTCTTACCAACTTGTAAATTCCATCTCCTGCTATCAACCACATTCTACTCCACCTTTATCAATGGCAAATATTATTAATGAAAACAATTCATGCAAGTACACATATATCAGAAAATGGGAGGGGATGGGCGCAGTGGCTCACACTTGCAATCCCAGCACTTTGTGAGGCTAAGGTGGGTAAATCACTTTAGGACAGAAGTTCAAGACCAGCCTGGCCAACATGGCGAAATCTTGTCTCTACTAAAAATACAAAAGTTAACTGGGCATGACGGTATACACCTATAATCCCAGCTAGTTGGGAGGTTGAAGCACAAGAATCACTTGAACCTGGGAAGCAGAGTTTGCAGGGAGCCAAGATTGCGAGACCTTGTCTCAAAAACAAAAACAAAAACACAAAAAAAAAGGAGGGAAAGGAAAGTATACTACATTTAGTATAGTAAATTTCTATGGGTATTTAATCTTTAAAACAATTAAAATATGCAGGTCTTGATTAAATCTTGGTTTGCAAACACTATCCATAAAACATATCTTGGAGATAACTGGAATAATCTTATAGAATGAATATTAGATGACATTAACAAATTACTGCTGATTGGCCAGGCATGGTGGCTCACACCTGTAATCCCAACACTTTGGGAGGCCAAGGGAGGCAGACTGCCCGAGGTCAGGAGTTCAAGACCAGCCTGGCCAACATGGTGAAACTCCATCTCTACCAAAAAAAAAAAGAAAAAAAAATTAGTCAGACGTGGTGGCACAAATCTGTAGTCCCAGCTACTCAGGAGGCTGAGGCAGGGGAATTGCTTGAACCCAGGAGGCAGAGGTTGCAGTGAACCACTGCACTCCAGCCTGCTGGGTGACAGAGCGAGACTCTGTCTCAAAAAAAAAAAAAAAAAAAAACTACTGATTTTCTTAGACATGATAATGGTATTGTAGTTATAAAGAAGAACACTATTCTTCTGTCTTTAGGAGATGATGCTGAAGCATTTACATTAAGTGTCGTAAAGTCTGCAACCCAGGCTGGGTGTGGTGGCTCACACCTATAATCCCGGCATTTTGGGAGGCTGAGGCGGTAGATCACCAGAGGTCAGGAGTTCGAGACTAGCCTGACCAACATGGTGAAACCCCATCTCTACTAAAAATATAGTATTAGCCGTGCGTGGTGGTGCATGACTGTAATCCCAGCTACTTGGGAGGCTGAGGCAGGAGAATCACTTGAACCTGGGAGGCAGAGGTTGCAGTGAGCCGAAATAGCGCCATTGCATTCCAGCCTGAGCAACAAGAGCAAAACTCTGTTTCCAAAAAAAAAAAAAGTCTGTAACTTAATTTCAAATGGTCCAAAAAACATATACACATACACGTTAAACAGAGCAGAAAGTTAATTACTGTTGAATATATGAAGTGGATAGACAGGTAATCACTGTACCAGTCTTTCAAATTTTCTACATGCTTAAAATTTTCAAATTAAAAAGCTGGAAAAATGGCAAGAAAGCTCCAGAGCAACTGCTTTATCATATAGCAACTAATATTCAATTATATTACGTGTGATTTTAACTTCATAGTTGAGTCACATAAGCCAGCTATCTAGTATTCCTATTTGTATCAAGGAGACATAGTAGATGGTAACAGACAAACACTATCAAAAAAGAACTAATAAGCTAAAGAAAGTTTTTTAAAATTTTTAGATATTAGTTTTTCAACATGAACTTTTTTGAAATTATCCAATTCAAACCAACAGTTTTAAAGTCTCATACTTCAATAGTACCAGACTTTTAAAAAGTCAGTTTTTCAGTTATTGTCATAACTAAATGCTTATATAGGTAAAGCACTCAAAAATAGCATCTAGGTTGGCTTATGATCTCCTGGCAATTGATATTTGTAAATCATTATACATCATTCTAAATATACAAAGCTGAATATGTTTCTTATAATTCGAAATAATTAAAAGTTACCACTACAGTTAATTAAATGGAAGATTCTATAATCAAAAGATGAAAATAATGTTACTATTCTCAAAAAAACAACATTCAATCTGAGTTACTATTCGTACAGTTAAGATTAGGTTATGTTTCCACTGCTTTAAAACTAATTTGGTAGGTTTAAAAAAACCTCAAAAGATTGCCTTTAAAAGTTAGAGACAGCACAAGTTCTGAGAATTTGAGCTCTAAATTAACTCCCATGTTATTCACTAATGCCGGGCTGAGAGTGTTCCACAGATTTTGTAAAGGAGGAAAAGAGGTCCTTGAGTTAAAGTGACCCCTGCTGGTAAGTGATCAAAACTAACATGAGAGGGAATATTTTTACAAATTTTAATGATGGGTTAATGGTAAGCTCAGGGAATTCAAGAACACTCAAACAGAAATTGCTTACTAAAACTGAGTTAATGAAATAATTGATTTCTTTCCTGCTATGATAAATGTACCCTTACTAGAATCTCTCAAATCATCAAACTTGTAACTAAGTATATTTTATACTTAATAGTCTGAAACTACATGAAACCTGATATGGACTAATACAGAAATATCAATATAATTTTTTACTTGAATAATGAAATAAATAACCACAATGACCTCACAACATGGATACAAGACTGACTTCGTCAAATTGCTGGCAATTTCCTCCCTTTAGGGATGCTACAACCAGGAATTTACTTGATTGCATAATCTGAAAAGTAAAAACTAACTACTCTAATTAGTCTTACTTAGTACTCTCTGCACTAACTTAAAAAGCAACATATTTCTCAATCCTATCATTTTATTTAAAAATATTTCCTCTGCTAGGTGCGGTGGCTCACGCCTGTAAATCCCAGCACTTTGGGAGGCCAAGGCAGGCGGATCACGAGGTCAGGATATCGAGACCACCCTGGCTAACATGGTGAAACCCCGTCTCTACTAAAAAATACAAAACATTAGCCAGGCATGGTGGCAGGCACCTGTAGTCCCAGCTACTCGGGAGGCTGAGGCAGGTGAATGGCATGAACCCGGGAGGCGGAGCTTGCAGTGAGCCAAGATCATGCCACCGCACTCCAGCCTGGGCAACAGAGCGAGACTCCATCTAAAAAAAAAAATTCCTCTAAGAAACACATCAAAATATTTCTGCAAAACTGGTTTTTCTAAAACTAAGTCATAGCTCTTACTTGTCACAGGAAAAATCGGAACTTGCAATTCAGATGAGACATATTTGAGAAGGTACCTCTTAAAAGACTAGTTACCAGCAAAATAAATTCAATATTAGCATATATTTCACATGTCTGAGGGGTTTCTGCTAATGTAATGTCATAAGGATAAACTATAAAAGTATAAGCACTGAATGGCAGCTGTATAACTCTGCTCCATGGCTAAGGAATGAATTATACTTGATTGAAAACATTTGTTTCCTCAAAGGGTCAATCCAACATCCTGTGTAGACTCTGGAACAGCCCAAATTCTTGAGCCTAGAGACTACATTGGAAATAGTCTATCAATCTCATGTTGCATCAGAAGCAAATGTTTCAATACTAAACTCCACGTGCTATACAAAAATTTGGTCACGAAAAATTATCATAATATGCAATATCCTCAGTAATTACTAGAAGTCAGGAACCACATCTAACTACATACTATCCATTGCATTATGTTGGTTATCAAGCTAAGAGCATACTACCTCAAATAAAAGGCACACAACAAAATTGATTAATTTAAAAGTTCAAATCCCAGCACTTTGGGAGGCTGAGGAAGGTGGATCACAAGGTCAGGAGTTCGAGACCATCCTGGCTAACACGGTGAAACCCTGTCTCTACTAAAAATACAAAAACAAAATTAGCCAGGCATGGTGGCGGGCGCCTGTAGTCCCAGCTACTTGGGAGGCTGGGGCAGGAGAATGGTGTGAACCCGGGAGGCAAAGCTTGCAGTGAGCCGAGATCGCGCCACTGCACTCCAGCCTGGGCAACAGAGCGAGACTTCGTCTCAAAAAAAAAAAGTTCAAAAAAGGCTATGTAAAAAAAAGGTAATCTGTTAAATGTGAATTTCTGGATATAAAAACTTAAAATGTAGACAAATTCTTCTTCTAACTAATAAGTCAGAGTTGGTATCACAGATGAAATGATAGACTATTTAAGGCTACAGTTATTACTCGTTGGTCATCTTAGAGATGACATACTGACTTACAGCTAGGAGTCCGTATGATAAACAATAAGAAGTTTTTATTTTGACAAGTCAATTGTTGCTTGGTTTTAAAGAAGAAAATAATACATAATAGGGAGTGAATATTGTCCTCCACTTATATTAAGGAAAAGACCAAAAAGCCAGTCTCCTAATTATAACTTCATAGTTTTTCAGTTTAGTAAAGGTATAATAACTTGTTCTGAGTAGCTTCTGGTAGAGAACATGTCTCATAACTGTCTTAATTTTCCTTGATCAAACAGTAAATGATCCAATTAACCAAACATTTGACTAGGGTTATTCTCTCTGCTTCAGAGAAAGAAAAGCATGACACAAAAACATGATTTAAAATAATTTCAGTTTCTCTATGTAATAAATACTCCCAAGAATTACTGTTGAATAAAAAGAAGTTTTAAGTGTTTTATAAGGTAAGTGCTAACCCTGACTCCTTCCAATTTATTTGAACTCCTCCAAGATAAATTAATTTTAAAACAGAACAATTCATAAAATTTGTCTTCCCAAATTATAATCTAAAATCACTAAAACAAACAAACAAAAAACCCCAAACCTTTATCAGTTTAAAATTGTTTAAAATAAAAGTGATAGAAGGAAGGAAAAGTTACCCTCTGTCAAAAGGTAGTGGGAAGAAAAGCTGCCTTTTCATCTGTAATTCTGAAAACCTAGTTCGAAGAAACTAGGTTTTACTGAGAAGAGTTTTGAGAGGAACGAGTACTAATCAATACCAAATACAGTTTTTCCTCTCGTTAGAACGAATGTTTCTCTCAAAATACCATAGGGCACAACTACTAAGTTTTTATTGAAAACAAACAAAAAACCCCAAATTTCAGAAATTGCTTCTGAGCTTGTTTTAACACTCAGTTTTCCTTTTAATCTTGTAAAGACATTGTTATTTCCAAACAAACAATTTTATTTATCTCTTTTAGAGAATAATAAAACGTTATATCTAACACTGATATGCTGATTAAAAAACATTATTTCCCTCCTCTTGAGAGGTTACAGTAGGAAATGTATTTTCTGAGAAAGTCTTAAAAATCACTTACCCATCTACTGAATAAAGTAGGAGATTATACTGGACTGCCACTTATGAGAAAGAATCACATTAATCTTCCACTAAATCCTCCTTTCTAGCTTTTCATGAGGCAGTGAAGTATTAAAAGAGGATACCTCCTCACATGGACAAAGATCGGATAAGAGACCTTAGTAGAATCCTTCTGCTGCCAGTATAAGGTTGCTTAATTTATTTCCTTCAGTAAGAATAGTAATAAAAATATACATATAGCCCACTTTGCGATTTGTGAACAGTCATGTATGTTCTTTCTCAAAAGATATTCATCCAAAATACAGTTTCCCATTTCAAAAGCAACTTGAATCTGAAAATATTGCAAAGATGGAAGTGCTATAAAATGACAGTGAAGAATTACAAGCAACCAACTCATTATTCAATCAAGAATTTGGCACAATCATAAACCATGTACCATCTACTTTAATGGATCTTAATTCCCCTGCTATCAACTGAAATTCCAAATCCCAAATTGAACAATGACTAGTGCCAAAACCTGATTTTTTTCAATTTTTCTGCCTGAAAACACTATTACAAAGGAAAGCAGCAAATACTGTACCACTCTTGACATATGAGACTTGTATGTTCTATAAACTAATATATAACTTTCCCTAAACCATTATAAAACCTTTTATCCATTTCCAGGTAAGATAAACATTAATGCCTCTCTATATGTGCATTATAATAGAAGGAAAATATGTAAGTTCTCAAAATTGTTAGATGTCCAAATCCCAGTAATTACTCTTAGTAATTGCTCCATTCTTAAGAGCAATGCTTGAGAATAAAATGTTATCTATCTAGACTTTTAAAATCAGTTTCAAGTAGGACAAACTTCCTAATCCATAATATTTATATCTCTAAAAATTGTCAATTACTAAGTACATAGAACCAAATCGTCATAACTATAGACTAGAAAGGAACTTTATGACCTGTTTTTTTAACCACATAGTAGCACTATCAATCATTATCTTTATTTTGTTACAAGATATATAGCTAATACAGTTTTTTTTGTTGTTGTTTTTTGAGACAGGGTCTTGCTCTGTTGCCCAGGTTGAAGTACAGTGGCACGATCATGACTCACAGCAGCCTAGACCTCCTGGGCTCAATGGATCCTCTCACTTCAGCCTCCCAAGTAGCTAGGACTACAGGCACATGCCACCATGCCCAGCTAAGTTTTGTATTTTTTGTAGAGACAGGGTTTCGCCATGTTGCCCAGACTGGTCTCAAACTCCTGGGCTCAAGTGATCTGCCTGCCTCAGCCTCTCAAAGTGCTGGGATTACAGATGTGAGCCACCGTGCCTGGCTCACTATAGTGTTTTGTAGTGAATTCAGATTATAGTCATTGCGTGAACCTCCTAAGAATTGTTTAAAATGAGTAAAAGGACAAGTTTCACTGATTTGTGCAAGGATGAAGGAAAATTCCATACTTGCTTTTCAATAATAGCACAAGTAGGTCTTCTGTGTCACTTTCTATCAGGGGCATATCGAATTGTTATAAAAACTGTATCAGATTAAACCAACTATTTATGTTGGAAATCAACATTTCCATTGTAATGAAATTATAAAGTTAGTATTTTGATACATTTTTACATCACTTCTTACTAATGAAATTTAAGATAGATTTACATGTAAGTATTTGCAGTGTGGAAAAGTAGATGGAGCATCAAGAAAACATAAAATATGCATACTTCTAATCAAAAGATTTATAAGTCTACTAAATCTGTGCTCTATAGAGGGGAGATATTATTGAAGAGGCAGAGTTGGTCAATACAGCCTGAACATGACCTCTCTGAGATCTTTTGTTGAAAATAAATACAAATCCCAACTACTTTTATAACTTCTGTGATTTTTAAAAAATCTAATTTGGGGTTGGACATGGTGGCTCATGCCTGCAATCTCTACACTTTGGGAAGCCTAAACTGGAGGATCGCTTGAGTCCAGGAGTTTGAGACCAGCTTGGGAAACACAGGGAGATCCCATCTCTATGAAAGTTTAAAAAAAAAACATTAGACAGGTATAATGGCGTGTGCCTATGGTCCCAGCTATTCAGGAAGCTGAGGTGGTAGGATCACCTGAGTCCAGGAGATCGAGAGGTTGCGTTGAGCTATGATCATGCCACTGACTCCAGCCTGAACGACAAAGTGAGACCCTGTCTCAAAAAGGAAAAATCTAATTTGGCATTCATATTTTTTTTTCATAAAATTAGAGGTAATAATGGTGAATTAGAATTATGTCATTCAAG
The DNA here is from genome assembly GCF_043159975.1 of Macaca nemestrina. NCBI lineage: Eukaryota > Metazoa > Chordata > Mammalia > Primates > Cercopithecidae > Macaca > Macaca nemestrina. The sequence goes on along the minus strand of NC_092135.1, from coordinate 75,385,152 downwards.
ACTTGAACAAGAAATGATATGAACTACAATTCTTTAATAATGCTTTTTGTGGCTGGGTGCGGTGGCTCGTGACTGTAATCCCAGCAATCTGGGAGGCTGGGGCAGGCGGATCACCTGAGGTCAGGAGTTCGAGACCAGCCTGGTCAACATGGCGAAATCCTATCTCTACTAAAAATACAAAAAAATTTGCCGGGCATGGTGGTGGTCACCTGTAATCCCAGCTACTCAAGAGGCTGAGGCAAGAGAATTGCTTGAATCCGGGAGTCAGAGGTCTCAGTGTGCCGAGATCGCACCATTGCACTCCAACCTGGGCGACAGAGTGGGACTCCATCTTAAAAAATAAACAAAAAAACACACTTTTGTGGGGGGGAATAGTGAAGCTCAACAAAGATAGAAGGAAAATAAAAGTATTTAAGACAAGCAGGGGATGGAATTTTCCTTCATCCTTACACAAATCAGTAAAACTTGTCCTTTTATTCATTTTGAAAAATTCTTAGGATGTTCACCCAATGACTGTAATCCAAAATCATTACACAACGATAAATTATAATACAAAGGGAAAACACTTGAAATTTTAAAAGCTGCTCATTAAGAACAATCTGAAATTAATGAAAACATATATGGAAACATCTTTGTTTTATTTTTCAATTAGTGAACTTCTGGTCATTAAAAAAAAAACAAAAAACCCTAGCTTCCTGTTCTTCTGTGTATTAATTCATAGGCAAAACCATAAGGCTCTGCAAGTTCTTTTACTTCTTAATATCTGGGGTATCTTAATTTGAAACTTCTTTCCTCTGCTTTTGAATGATGGAGGATTTTAAAAACAAGTACCAGAACACGCTGGAATGTCACCACTCAGTGCTTTGATGTTACTTTAGTATAACAAATACTATTCACTCCAAAAACTTACCTCCAATCCTCCTCTACTTAATAATCCTTTAATGTTTTAAATATTATTGCCATCTTGTCATTTTAGCAAACATGGTGTTAATACTGTATACTCTAGCTCCCTAACCATAATATCATATCCCCAAAGTTCTAGTGAATTAGGGCCTCTAATGTAAGGATTTCAACTGTTATGAATCACTTCTGCCTTACCACTACCAAAGTAACTTGCCACAAGTCCAAGAATGCTTATTCCAGGACCATACATCCTTTTGAATCCTCTCCCTACCCAGGAGTAGTCTAGCAATCAAGATCAAAGGATCTATACTAAGTCTAGCAATCTAACTGACAAGTAAGTGAAGGTACTTGAAAATTACAAAAATTATCCCATCAACTGGTGAATTAGGTAGCCATATAGCTGGACTTCATGAAAGTGGGAAACTGCCAGACAGAATGTCTCAGAAAGTAAAACTTTATGAGTGTATGGAATAAACAGCACTGGGAATGATATATATGTGGGTAAATAATGTATATATTTTTTCTCATTTTAAAGTTCTTTAAAGTATTAATAGTGGTTGTCTTGAGATGACAGAAAAATGAGAGACTCTTCATCATTTTCCCTTTCTGTACCTTAGAAATTCCAAGATAAACATAGACTACTTGCTCGATATTATTCCTTTGCCTCAACAGATTCTTCCTCCACACTGCTCTGGATATCAGGAAGCTGACCTATATGGGTCACATCAAAAACTCTCTTGTCCTCAAGATTCTACTTTGGTATAACTGATAGGAAGTAGTAAAATTCCAGGAGTTTGAAGAAAGAAAAAAAAAAGAGAGAGGCTAGAGTACATCACTTCTTCTCCGATGGGAAAAGTTGAATTAAGAATTATTCATAAATAGTTGTGAACAATAAACCAAATGCCTACAGAGATGTGGAAATTTCCATACTGACATAACTAAATACATAAATAAAATTACTTAGCATTATGTAGTCTTAAATAATATATTTTTTGAGAGGAGAAAATAAAAATTATTTTTAGCATATTATACATACTATATTCCTTAATTTAAGCTATAGCCTAGATAATATTATAAAACAAAGTATAGCCTAATAGCAGCACATTCTATGAATTGATGAAGTTGAATTATCTATATTTAAATTTTGGGGTCTTTGATATTTAGCCATTACTTTTAATTTCAATAAATGTCTCAATTTAAATTAAATATCACTTCAATTAATCATAAAATATCTTACCCAAAAATAACTTAAGGTACATAATAGTCAATAAAAGGCAAAGTTATCCAAAGCTATCAAAGTACGTATCTTACCTTGGCTTACAATCATATAGCCATCTAGACCAAGACATAGGTTTGATAGAAATAGTAACTGCACTTAAAGGGATGACTATACAACACTACCTTTTCATATAGAACTGGGTAAAAACCACAAACATAATACAACTAAATATGAAGATTAGTTGTAACATATCACAATCAACTATGTAGTAGAATTTGAAAAATATAAATACATAAACATATATATGTATATACATATATTTTTTATTTTACCTGTTTTGCAATTTCTCTTAAACAGGCTACTCCTTGTTCAAAATTAGGGAAAGCTACCGAGCCATACTTTTGGTATTCAGGGACTGGTCTGATTTTTATTGTAGCTTCTGTTATTACACCAAGAGTTCCTGAAAAAAAGAAGGGGGAATAATCCAGTACATCACATGACAATTTCCTAAATCATATTTAAATCTGTTTAATCTATTAATTCAATTTATTATGCATATTTAAATTTATGACATCTACCTGGGGAATAATGGCTACTCTACTCATTCTAGAAAAAATTATAAAATTAAGCAAATTTTATAATTTCCCAAAAAAGCTTTAGGAATATGCTTTACTTAGTTATGTACAAATATTTTTCAACATTTTAAAGTAAACTTTCTTCAAGAAGGTTACTTTTAAATGGTTGTTAAAGTATTACAACTTACTAAAATAAAAAAAATCAAAAACAATGGATTCTTATGTCTTATATGTATTCAGACTAAAGTGTATTTTGATATTTGTGCTTATTTTTAGTCTTAAAAACAATTTATTGGGGGAAAAAACCCTAACCGTCAATGAGAATCTAAGATAATACAAGAAATCTGAGGAAATATTATCTCGCTTTTTTCCCTAAGAATTAATACAAAGAAAAGATAAAGGCATTACTGAGATGCCCTTTTAAGAAACAAAAAACACCAGATGGAGACAAAGTAGTTATTATAAACGTCTAACATAAGATGACCACCAATAAAAGAAATGCTCTTTAAAAAGAAAAATACATAAACATACAAATTAAAAAATGAAAAAACAAAAGTAAAAAAAATTTTTTTTAAATGCTCTTTTCTTTTTCATAAGGGTAAGGACTAATTAGAGAGGAAAAAATAAGTTAAACTATTATATTCACAAAGCCAAGCTTTTCAAATGAATGGTTTCTGATGTACAAATGTTAGAAATTAATAACGTTATTAGTAAATTTTCTGAGCATCATTTTAAAAAAAGAATAAAGAAGGGGAGAACTCTTTGAAACTGCAGATCTTCATAACACAAGAAATTTTAAAGTTTTGCAAAAACCAAAGCTTCCAATAAGTTTACAATATAATTGAAACAACTTGTCAATATATAACACAGGATTAAAAACTAAGACAAGTCTATGAAAAGCAAACTACATTAGATCACAACATATTCACCACTATATAAACATGATTTCCTACTGAGGTTATAAAATAACTTATGACTTGTATGATCATAAAAGCTTTGCAAGTTTGGCTTCATAAATATTTTAATACAAAATAGATATACCTTACAAAATTTAAAAGAGAACAAAAGTGACTAAACGTTCTCTTTTGTTTTAGCATCTTTACTGAGACATAATTTACAGACAAAATTCACCCATTTAAAGTGCAAAATACATTTATTTTTTATTTTTTTTGAATTTTTGAGATGGAGTTTCGCTCTTGTTGCCCAGGCTAGAGTGCAATGGCATGATCTCAGCTCACCACAACCTCCGCCTCCCTGGTTCAAGTAAATTCTCCTGCCTCAGCCTCCTGAGTAGCTGGGATTACAGACATGCACCACCATACCTGGCTAATTTTGTATTTTTAGTAGAGACAGGGCTTCTCCATGTTGGTCAGGCTGGTCTTGAACTCCTGACCTCAGGTGATCTACCCACCTCAGCCTCCCAAAGTGCTGGGATTACAGGCGTGAGCCACTGCGCCCAGCCCCAAAATACAATGTTTTGTGTATATTCACAGACATGTGCAACTGTCATTACAATCTAAGTTTAGAACATTTTCATCATCCCCAAAAAGAAACCATATCCACTAAACAAACTCTCTCCATTTCCACTCCCACACTCTAGCCATAGGCAACCACAAATCTATTTTCTATCTATACAACAGACTTGCCTATTCTGGACATTTCACGTAAAAGGAATCTCATAATATCTGGCCTTGTGAGTGGCTTATTTTACTTACCAAAATGTTTTCAAGGTTCATCCATGCTATAGCACGTATTAATATTTCATTACTTTTTAATTCCCAAATATTATTCCACTTTATAGTATAACTCATTTTGTTTATCTCTTTATCAGTTGATGAACATATGGAGTTCTACTTTTTGGCTACTATTAATAACGCTGCAATGAACATACATGTACTAGTTTTTATGTGGACACACGTTTTCCTTTCTCTTGAATATCTATGTAAAGACTTTCTTAATTTCAGAAAAAAAATTGATCCTATTCCATGTAATACCCTGACCCCAGCTACCTTTTCCCAAGGCTAAGTTCCAGGTGAGTGCAGCTGGGAGGTAGTGCTCCCCTGTAGCTCCAGGCCCCAACTGGTAGGACAAAAGCTCTACCTTGAGGGTAGCACACTAAAACTGGGGTCCCAATGCCCTTGCTCTGGCTCATAAAGGGCTGGTTTCTTGCCAGCAGAAGCAAACCTAGATAACCTAATTTCCTACCCCACTTTCTCCCAGCATTCAGCTCCTAAAGCAGAGGTGTTACTCAGATAGAAACATGCCATTGTCCCCACCCCTAACTCCTGAGCCATGGTTCAGAGATTCTCTCTGGGGAGAGAAACAGGTCATAAGACAGATAGCTGCTAATCTCTTTCCAACGTAAATGACTTTATTTGCAACAGAGCATGGTGAAGTCCAAGTACAAGGACATTCTCAAAAACAGTGAATGATGTGGTAAAAAGGTAACTGGGAAGACACAGGTAGATTCACTAGAGATACAGCCTAAAATGTAGCCCATCTAGTTTGCCTATGAGACAATGCTCAGGAGGACCCCTCTTGTGCTCCTCCAAAAAATCCCAAACACTAACCTCCAGAACTATCCCTTCTAAAGTGTCTGATTTTGATTGGATTATTCTGGATTATTCTGATGAAAATGTCACATCATTAAAGATTATAAATGAAGATAAACTATTAAGAAGAATCAAATGGAAATTCTGGAGTTGAAAAGCAAAATAATTGAAATGAACAATTCACTAGAAGGGCTTAACAACAGATGGTCTCTGGCAAAAGAATGAATATCAAACTTGAAGATAGATGTATAGAGATTATGCAATATGAAGAACAGAGAGAACAATGGATGGTGCCTCAGAGAAATGCAGGAAACCATTAAGCACAGCAATTTATGTGTAACGGGAGTAGTGGAAGAAAAGCAGAGAAAGGAGCAGAAAAAATTATTCAAAGAAAGAATGGCTGGAAACTTCCTAAATTTATTAAAAACCAATAACCTATACATCAAGGGAGCTCAACAAATTGCTCAAAGGAGCAATACAAAGATATCCATAGACAGACACATCATAGCAGGAATGCTAAAAGTCAAAGGCAAGAGAAAAATCTTGAAAACAGCAAGAGAAAAATGACTCATCAATTACAAGAGAAAACTCATAAAGTTAACAGCTGACTTATCAGCAGAAACAATGAAAGTCAGACAGTGGTGGGATAATATATTCAAAATGCTGAAAGGGGGAAAAATGTGTCAACATCCAGCAGTTACTTTTCAAAAATGAAAACAAAATAAAGACATTCCCAGATAAACAAAAGCTGAGAGGACTTCATTGCTGGAAAACAGGCTTACGATAAATACTAAAGGAAGTTCTTCAAATTAAAAGCAGGTGACCCCAAACAGTAATTCAAATTAACATATACAAAAAAAGAGCACTTTTGAGTCTTCTTCTATTTTACATAATTACAAAAGATAGTATTAATGCATATTTCTTCTCACATCTGATTTAAAAAACACTGGTATGAAACAATACATATATGATGTATTTTTGGATCTATAACATATACAAATGTGATATATGTGCCAATACTAGCACAAAAGAAGCAAGTGAAAGTAAAGCTCTATTGGGCTAAGGATACGATTACAGATGGTAATGTAAACCCCCAGGAACAAATGAAGAGAAGCACAAAGGATAAACAAAATGGGTAATATAAAAAAAAGTTCTATGTCTAGAAATGTTGAGTATCCCTTATCTGAAATGTTTAGGACCAGATGTGTTTTCAATTTGGGATTTTTTGAATTTTGGAATATATGCATTCTACTTACCAGCTGAGCATCCCAAATCCAAAAATCCAAAATCCAAAATGCTCCATGGAGCATTTCCTTTGAGTGTCAAGTCAGTGCTCAAAAAGTCTCAAATTTTGGAGCATTTTGGATTTTGGATTTTCATGTTTGGATGCTCAACCTGTACTTGCTCTCCTTTCTTCTTTCAGCTTCTTTGAAAGCCAATTATATATAGTAGTAACGTTAGCAATGTATTGTTGGTTTGTAACATTTATAGAGGTTACTAAGGAGGTAACTCAAAAAAGTATACAGAAAAACATCACTAAGGAAATTAAAATGCTACATTAGAAAATACTCACTTAAGGCAAAAGAAAGCAATAATCACAAACTACAGAAACAAAAAGACATGAGACCCACGGGGGGGGGGAAAAAAAGCAGACATAAAGCAGACATAAATTCAACCATACCAATAACAACATTAAACATGAATGGACTAAACAGAAGAACAGACAGAGATAGTGAGATTGTTTTTTAAAAAGATCCAACTATTTGCTATCTACAGAATCTACACTTTAAATTCAGAGATATGACTAGATCGAAAGAAAGAATATATATAATACAAACAGCAACCACAAGAAAGCTAGAGTGACTATATACTAGTATCAGACAAAACAGACTGAAACAAAATATTACTAGCTATTAAGAGGGGCATTTTATAATGATAAGCCATAAGGAAGACAAAACAACAAATATAAACAGAATGCACCTAATAACAAGGCACAAAAATATATGAAGTAATAACTGACAGAAATGAAGGGAGAAATAGATAATTCAACAATAACAGTTTGAGACGTCAATGCCCCATTTTCAATAATGGACATAACAACTAGGCACAAGACCAAGAAGGCAATAGAGGACTTTTACACTATAAACCAATTAGACCTAACAGTATAGAACACTCCACCCAACAACAGAAGAATGTACATTTATTTCAAGTGCTCACAGAACATTCTCCAGGATAAACTACATGCTAGCGAGGTCATAAAATAAACTTGAACAAATTTCCCAAGACTGAAATAATACAAAGTACATTCTCAAGCCACATGGAATGAAATAAGAAACTAATATGAAAGAAATTGGAAAGCTAGCTAATACGTGAAAATTAAACAATACACTACTAAATAATCAACGAGTCAAAGAAGAAATCAATACGGAAACTGGAAAACAGTTTGAGAAGAATGGAAAGGAAGATACAATATACCAAAACTTATCAGATAAGATAAAGCAATACCCAGAGAGAATTGTGATGGTAAATGTCTGTATACATTTTTTTAAATCTCAAATAGCCTAACCTTCTACCTTAAGCTACTGGAAAAAGAAGAGCAAACTACATCTAACGCAAGCAGACAGAAGAATTATTAGAGATTAGAGGTGAAATTAATGAGATCAAGGATAGCAAATCAATGAAACCAAAAGGTAGTTCTCCAAAAAGATCAATAAAATTAACAAATCTTTAGCTAACGTGACTGAGAAAAAAAGAGAAAGGACACAAATCACTAGAACTGGAAATAAAATAGGGGATATTACTAGTAATCTCACAAAAATAAAAAGGATTATAAAGGAACACTATGAACAACTGTATAGCAATAAATTACATAACAAGACAAAATAGGAAAATTTCTAGAAAGACACAAACTACTGAAACTGACTCAAGAAGACAATCTGAATTATTAATTCCAACTAGTAATCCAAAAAATACTCACAAAGAAAAGTCCAAGCCCAGAAGATTCACTACTGAATATCACCAAGCACTTTACAATCGGTTGTAAAGAACTAATAGCAATTCTTTACAAACTCTTTGACAAAGTAGAAGAGGAGGAAACACTTTCCAACTCCTTCTATGAAGCCAGTGTCTCAAAACCACCAAAGACATCACAAGAAAAGAAAATGACAGATCAATCTGTTATAAAGATGGGTGCAAAAAAACAAAATACTAAACAAAATATTATTAACCAAATCCAACAATATATAAAAATAATTAGGCCAGGCGCAGTGGCTCATGCCTGTAATCCCAGCACTTTGGGAGGCCAAGGCAGGCGGATCACCTCAGGTCAGGAGTTTGAGACCAACCTGGAGAAACCCCATCTCCACTAAAAATACAAAATTAGCCAGGCATGGTGGCTCACGCCTGTAATCCCAGCTACTCAGGAGGCTGAGGCAGGACAATTGCTTGAACCCGGCAGGCGGAGGTTGCGGTGAGCCGAGACTGTGCACTCCAGCCTGAGCAACAAGAGTGAAACTCCATCTTAAAAAAAAAAACAAAAAAAAAATTATATACCATAACCAAGTTTAGCCCAGGAATGAAAGGATGGTTTAACATCCAAAAGTCAATTAATGTAATAAAACATATCAGCAGAATAAAAAACAAAAATGATATTAGCAACTCAATAAAGAAAATGCATTTGATAAATCCAACATCTGTTATGATCAAAACACTCAATAGACTAGAAAAAGAAGAGAACTTCTTCAAACTGATTAAGGTCATCTATGAAAAACCCACATCTAACATCATACTTACTGGGGATAGCCTGGATGCTTTCCCCCTAAGATCAGGAATAAGACAAAGATTTCTGCTCTTGCCACTTCTATTTAATGTTATATGGGATGTTCTAGCCCAGGCAAAAGAAAGAAGCAGTATCCAGATTGGAAAAGAAGTAAATCTATCTCTACAGATGATGTGATCTTGCATATAGAAAATGCTAATGAATCCACTAACAGAACTTAAAAAAAGGAATTCAGCAAGGTTGCAGGGTACAAGAATCAACTGTATTTCTACACACTTGCAATGAACAATCAAAATTAAAAAAAAATTCCATTTACAATAGCATCAAAAAGAATAAAACAAAGACGTGCCCAACTTACACCTTGAAAACTGTGAAACATTGTTAAAGATCTAAATAATTGAAAATATATCTCATACTCATGGATTGGAAGACTCAACATTGTTAAGATGGCACTACTCCCCAAATTGATCTAACTGACCTACAGATTCAATGCAAACTCTATTAGAATCCAAGCTGACTTCATTGTAGAAATTGACAAGCTAATTCTCTAATTCATATGGAATTGCAAGAGACCCAGAACAGCCAAGACAATATCAAAAAAGAACAACAAAGAAGGACTCAGACTTCCTGACTTTTAAAATGTGCTAAAACTCAAAAGTAATCAAGTCAATATGGTACTGGCATAAGGACAGACTTAGCAATCAATGGGGAAAAAATGAAGAATCCAGAAATAACCATGCTGACTTTGCCAAAAGTGCCATGGCCATTCAGAAGGGGAAAGAACAGACTTTTCTAAAATGATGATGGAACAAATGTACATCTACACACAAAAGAATGAAGTTGGATCCTTATACCTCACACCAAATACAAAAATTAACTCGAATCAAAAACCTAATACAAGAACTAAAACTATAAAACTCTGAGAAGAAGCCATAGGGGTAAATCTTCACGACCTTGAATTGGGCATTGGATACTCAGATATGACAACAAATACACAAGCAACTAAAGGAAAAAATAGATAATTTGACTTTGCCAAAATTTCAAGTTTTTGCACTTCAAAAGACACCATCAAGAAACTGATGAGAGGAAATATTTGCAAACCATTTATCTGACAAAGACTTATATCTAGAACACAGACTTCTTATAATTATGTAATAAAGACAAATAATTTTAAAATGGTCAAAGAATCTGAGTAGCATTCTGCTGACAAAATATACAAATGGCCAATAAACACATGAAAAGATGCTCACCATAATTAGTCATCTAGAAACAAAAATCAAAATACAAGGAGACCCCACTTCATCCCTACTGTAATGGCTACTATTTAAAAAAGGTTAAAAGTCAGTGTTGCCAAGGATGTGGAGAAAATGGGACGGTCATTTACTGCTTGTGGGATTGTAAAATGGTGCAACCATGCTAAAAAACAGTCTGGCTATTCTTCAAATGGTGAAACATAGGGTTATGACTTATATGGCCAGCAACTCCACTCCTAGGCTATAAACCCCCCAAAATAAAAATATGTCACACAAAAGTTTGTACACAAATATTTAATGCAGCACAATTCATAACAGCCAAAATGTGGAAACAATCTCAGTAATGAATGGAGTAACAGAATGTGGAATATGCATGCGGTGGAATATTATTCAGTTATAAAAAAAGGAATGAAGTACTAATACACGCTAGAACTGTTGAATCTTTAAAATGTGGTAAGTGAAAGAAGCCAGTCATAAGATTACATATTATATAATTCCATTTCTGTGTAACTTCCAGAACAGGCAAATCTATAGAAACCAAAAGAAGATCAGTAGTTGCTTACGGCTTGGGGTAGGATTGCTGGGGAGCTGGAGGGAGGAATGGTGATAGCTAAAAGATACAGTTTCTTTTTGAGGTGAACTTCTAAAACTGTCAGAAGAGGCAAAGGGTTGACAGGTTACCTATTAATACTATGCTGTCTTATCCAGCAACACAGAATTATCTACCATATCTACTCTTTCTCACCAAGACAAGTAGTATCACTTTAATTTGCTAATTTCCTTCCACTATACTGACAATGTCACTAAGATTATCGGTCATTCTTTCCACTCTTCTCAACACTTCTAGAAATTCCTGATATCTTGGAATTAACATCTCATGTTCACAATTAGTTCTTGTTACAAATAAATTGGAAATCTGTCAGGCAGAAATTTCTAAAGGCATGAATCATCTCTTCTATTGCTCTAATCTGTCCACAGACTATGGAAAACTTTAATAACCACTTGATCAAACTCAAAACTCAGATTTGAATGAAAGATTGAAATTCATTAAAGAAGGTGAATATAAACTCTGACTTTAACCAGGAAAACATTTCTATTCAAAACCAAACTCCAAGTTCTAAGCTTTTGGTGAAGTATTTCCTAAATTCTAAGAAATGAAGACATTTGAGAATATTTCTTTGAATCACAGCATTATAATCTAAATATAATCCAAAGACAAAATTGACCACCGCTTAAATGCCAACCAACAGGAGTTTGGTTAAATACATCAGGGCATGTTCAATGAATGGAATATCATGCAGCTGTCAAAAAGAATGAACTGGCTCTAAATGTAATGAGCAAAGAGTAGTAAACTCCCATTTTTAAAAATTATATACATACATGGCTATGATAGATACAGGAGGCAGATAAGAGAGGGTGCCAGAGAATCTCTAATCTGCTCCACAAGTGTTTACATCAGATGCTTTTGTGCAGATGAGGGAACCTACCCAAGGCCTTGTCTGGGCATGCCCACAGTGGACTGGGGGACTACCTGTGCACTGGGAGAGTGGGGTGCAGCCACCAGGAATGTGTGTCTTGTGCAGGGGGAAGAAGCCTGGGCTCTTCAGCTTGTGCATGTGGTGGCCTGGTTTTGATCTGTGAGGTGGGAGCCCGTTGGCGGAACCCCTTTTTTTGCTGAGAGCTTTTTTTAAGTAACTTCCGCTCTCCTCACCTTTCAACGTGTCTGCATGGCTAATTTTTTCCTAGTCATACAACAAGATTTTAGCTGAGCTAAGGAGCAAAAATCCTGCATCAGTTATATGTAGCAATAGTGTTGACTCTGGACAGGGAAGATGCCTGAAAGACAGGGATAGGAGGCAAATTTTTCCCTATAACATTCTTGAGTAACTTCTGAATTTCCTGTTTCTACATAGCCAAATTTTATAAATGTACAAGTTATTACTTATTCAAAAAGTTTACTCTTAAATGTATATACTGTTATATTAACAAACTTTCTTTAAAATTCTCACTCTACATCAAAATTCTAAGGTACTAGTAAGAAGGCATCATGACTTAAATTTCTGTATATTGCTTCATATATATGCTGTAGGCAATCTAAAAGTGAAACTCACCATAAATCTATAAATGAGACTTTTAAAACTTAGTAGTATAAAATGAGACATTGCATTATTGCAAAGTTAATGAAATGATAGAGGTGAGTCTGTGCAACAAGCCAGCTAGGAATTCTGCATGGTCCCAGTGTAAGATAAAAATCCATACAGGTTCCAAATGCAGTTTGACAGGGGCAGCTTCCATTCTGACTTATGTTCAAACTCAGCCAATCACAAATGGATATTCCAAATTCACTGCATCAAAAGGCCAATTTCTGTGGAGTTTTAATGTATTTATTGATTCTTTTGTTCTGGGAATATTATCTCAATAGAGCGATATAAAACTAAATTATTTATTACTTAATTATATGTATGTTATGCCAGTATTTTATATTCACTTTATATAATTGTTTCCAAATAACTCCATGGCAATGTGACATCAGAGAGGCTTGTATGTCATTCATTTTCCATTCTGCTTAAAAAAAAAATAGTGTCAATAAATTTAAGAATTTTCTGTTTTATAATTTTCAAATATGTTTGTTCTCAAAGAAAACTGAAGGCTTCAAATGCCATTTGATATAAAATGCAAGTATTTGCTTGAAGTAACTCTCATAATTTGAAAATATATTCTCAGGACTCAAGGATTAAGAACAGCAGGCATTTGATTATGAATCTTTTCTCTCCCTCTATTTTCTTCAACTCCCCAAAATATAAAAATCAACAAGGAAAACAAAGCTACACAGGACCTAGATCTTCAGCATACAAGGAAACAAAAAACACTGCAACTTTCAAATTACCTCTAAGTAGAGATAAAAAGAAAAAATTTCAACAGATTACCTGTAGTCTTCCAGCTGCTATAAGCTTATAAGGATGAAAAGTAAATAAAAGGAGTCTTATTAAAAGACTACACACAAAAAGTAGAAAGTAACAGAGGAACTGGAGGAAGTACAGCCAAAATTACTCCCAGAAAACAAAAGTGCAACAATAATGCCAAAATATTATACAGGACTTGGTAGTCCACAGCCCTGGCTACGGGAAGAAGTTTGAAAATGGGAGGAACCAGAAATGGCTGCCTTGGAGAAGCAAGATGTGCAGACGTGTGCACATGCAAAAGCATGCGGACTCCTTGCAGACAAGCCAGTAAAGAGAAAGAATAAAGTAATAAAGAGAAACTAAAGACCCTATAGAAATGAAAGAGAAACAAGATATGCCAACTCTTCCTTCATTAAAAACGCCACCATTTATAAACAAACAGTATAGCAGAGGGTAGAAGTGTCAGGAAAGAACACTCTCAAAATAGGAGCCCTTTCCAAGTAACCAATAGGACTAGAAAAAGGCAGACCAGATCTGTAAACAAAACAACTACAAAAGTCAGAAAATGCCAATAAAAACATTACTATTGGTGAAAAGTCTCGACCCTAAAACCAACCATGATCCTGAAGAAAGCTGTAACACAACACGAATTAAATATAGTCAATCAAGCAATCAGGGGTATGAAAAAATACCTTGAATCAGAAATACAAACAAACAAAAACCAACAACAAGAAATGAAACAAGAGCTGACTAAACTGAGGAAAGAAACAGAACCAAAAAAAGGTACATAAAAAGTAAAGGCTATGTTATAAACTACCCAAAGGAGAATACAAAATAGATTCAAATTAAAACTTAATAAAGGGCATTGAAAAAAAAAAATAATCAAGAGAATGAAAATTAAGAAGTCAGAGAAAAAGGGTCAGAGAAAAAGTGACTGAAATGGAAAACTAGCAAAGAAAGTCAAACATATGTATAATGAATATCCCTGAGGATGAAAACGGAAACAATGAAAAGAAAAAACAACACAATCCTAATATTTAACACTACAATCCAAAAAAACTTTACAGAAATAAAAGGAGACCTGAATCTACAAATAGAAAGGGTCCAGTGGGTACTGAAGCCAAATAACCCAGGCCTATCAACTCTAAGTTGCAAAAGTATATTAGACTTCAGCAATCAAGAAAAAAAATCCTCAAGGCCTCCAGGCAAAAAGAGAAAATTAGTCTACTAAGAAAATTAAACAGGTATCATATTTCTTTAAAATAGTGTATAAAATCGAAGTAACAGTGGAAACAGCATTTTCAAGAAACTTAAAGAAATTAATGACCAAAAGGTATATCCACTCAAGCTGTCCTTCAAGTATCATAGCCACAGAAAACCAGGGAATATATATTCCTGATGTGCCTTTCCTGAGGAACATACCAAAGGATGATCCTCATTTAAGCAAAGAATAACTAGTGAAACTTTAAAAAAGAACTGACATTGAGTATTTAATCTCTTTAATTGTAGACAAAGACTAAAAAAATTGTGAGTCATGGGTTAAAAAGCAAAAATGTACTTTTTTAAATAGAAGGACAAATCCATATATAGTAAATACCATATATAGAAACCGAATGGAAAGCATTTCAAATGCTTGAATATTTATTATATTTTTCATTACACTGCTCATGTTATAGCATATAAAATAGGAGAAAGCTACTTGTTGAAAAAATCATTATGAAATATTCATAAAACAAAACAAGACAAACACATTAAACTTAATATGGTTAATCACATATAGAACTTAGTGGGGTGGAGAAAATAGGTTTTTGGAGAGTAATACTTTCAAGGTTGTCATCAAATGATTTAACTGAAGTAAAAGAAAATTTTTTAAAGCTCAAGAAAAAGTTTATGATTCACATTTAAGGCAGGAGGTTATTATACAGGTAGGTCAAAATAGCAGATAAAATACATTTTATTTAAGAATATGATTTCATACAAATTTACTATTTCAATCATGCTGTCTCCTGGCCTATATTAAAATAACTCTATATTCACAAACTGAAATGGGGATTAGGGATCAGAAGATCACTGATATCAAAATAATAGGCAGCCACAATAGTATTTACTACACTAAATTGTTCAGCATAATCTCACTTAATCCTTATAACACATTTATGAAGATGAACAATTTTATTACTACCACTTTATGGCTGAGGACATTGGGCACTGAAAATTATCTTACTTATACAAAGACATGGAAATATTAGTAGTAGAATCAGGATGGAAATCCAGATCTGATAGACTTCATGGTTCATGCTCTTATATCAGTATGCTATGTTGCATGTACTTTGTAATAAAATCTCATTTAACTACAGTAATTTAGTCTCATAAATTTTAAATAAACCATATCTCTTCTTATATTTCTATTTCTTTCTTTCTTTTTTTTTTTTTGAGACAAAGTCTCACTCCATCACCCAGGCTGGAGTGCAGTGGCACAATCTCGGCTCACTGCAATCTGTAATCTCTGCCTCCCTGCTTCAAGCGATTCTCGTGCTTTCGCCTCCCGAGTAGCTGGGATTACAGGCATGCGTCACCACACTGGCTAATTTTTGTATTTTTAGTAGAGACGGGATTTCAACATGTTGGTCGGGCTGGTCTTGAATTCCTGGCCTCAAGTGATCCACCCGCCTCAGCCTCACAAAGTGCTGGGATTACAGGTGTGAGCCACCACGCCCAGCCCAATCTTACAGTTCTTTGCTTACTTTATTATAATAAGTTTGTCCCTTCCTTAAATTCATACAGTTAGTGACTACCTACGGAGGTAGCCCAGTCTTTTAGATAAAAGTTCAAACCATTTTAAAAGGCATGAAAAGACCAAATTATCTCTCCAGCTACCCTGTAGTCCTTACCATTCTGCCCCTAGACCTACAGACTGTTCTACTCCACAATTAAACCTTAAATTCCAGTCATACTGAAAAACCGGCAGCCTCGTAATGAGGCAGACACGGCCCTTTCTCATTTCTAAGCCCACCAATATGATGGTCATTCTGAAGGGCAACTCCCCTCTTCTGTCTTCCCTCAACTTGACCTGGAATTATTTTCTTCTTATCAACCTCAAAGACCACTTTAGGTATGGCCTCTCTGGGGAAGCCTTTGTAAGCACCTATCAACTTCACCTTGTCTATATTTCTTCTGCATTTTACTTGATCATTTAATTTGTCATGCTGTTGTATAATTGTCTGTTATTATCTGTCTCAAATGTCCCAGCATAATATCTAGCAACTAGAATTTTTAAAAGGCTGACTGATGGGAGAAAAAAAAAAAAGTATAATGTGGCTATTTGAAAAAAAATTATTTATATTTATAGAGTTGACTCCAACTATGTAAATATCAAAAAATGCAATGAACAATTATGAGTTTTAATGCCTATTTTTGTTATTCAACTTGACTTCCGATGGCAAAAAGTTATTTCTTCTAATTTGTAGATGATGCATTAGTATAAGAAGTCCCAGAATAATATAAAGTAATTTTAAATGAATTTAATATTATTTTTCTTATTACAAATATAGTTTTGTTTTTTCATAGAAGAGTATGCTGATCAGAAAAGGAATAAACTGAGTAAACTGGTGAGATATCTTGACAAAGGTCTGTCATTGGTTACCATGAAGAACATCTAAGCTATACTACTGGTCATCAGCCAAACAACTGATCTGTATTACATCACTAAGAAACATAGTTTATTATATTTTTCCCTCTTCGATGTTACTGTCAGATTAGAATTTAAGCCTAACATCTTAGTTTATTGTGCCTGCTTTTTAATTTATGAATATGGCTAAATGTTACCAAAATATATCTTCTGCAGCTTGGACCACCTTCTGAAGTGAGTAATGAGCTCCTCTGTTAATCTAGAAATACTTGCTTATTTTTAACTTATTTCTCTGAATATAAGTAATGTCCCTCTCTCACTCTAAAAATTGAAAAATAAGCCCATGTTTACTTTATCCATACAATTCACCATGCCTACATAATAATTATTTTAAGGTTACTTCTTTCCAGATCTGCACAGGACTTAAATGTTTTAGATGAGATGAACTACATTCAAATCTACCCAGCATTAAGTAATCAAGCAAATGATACTATTTGTGTAGTGAAAACTTAAAAGACCAACAGAAGTTTAAAATATATGTGAACCAGCAGAATTTTCAATTCTACTTCTAAAAATCAAATAGTAATTAACTTTATAAAAGACATAATTATAGAAAGACAAGGCAATAAGATAATGCTTTATCAATCCTTTCCCCCGATAATTCTGACAAAATTTAAGAATACTATAATACAAAATGTCAAAATAAACCATTTTAAATCCTGATGATCACTTTTCCTGAAACTCATGAAAAATTCTGAAATAAAAATTAAAAGATCAAGCTGTCTCTAGAAACATAAAAAAGCATAATGTAAGAGGAAATTTAATCAGATGTTCTCATAATAAAACTTTATAGTCTTAAAATAAAAATTTTAAAAACTCCTTAAACATATAAAACATGTCTTTCAAAGATCTGATGTCACAATATAAAGATTTTCACAAAACTGCATGACTAACCCATATTTTTTCTTAATAAATTTACAGTTATATTTACCTTCAGATCCCATGATGAAGTGATGGATATCAGGGCCTGTTGACATACGAGGTCCTTGACAGCTTTTTTCTATTATACCTCTAGGTGTTACCATTTTTATATGAACCACCTGTTTAATACAATACACGATGTAAATTCTAGACATCTGTTAGTGAATGTGTGTCTACGTACAGACATTCATATATATTTGTGTAAAACCTACTTTTAAAGTATTGGGTTAATAAATTGTGATGTTTTTAAGAATTCTAGTATCTTTTAGTAATTTTTAGACTAAAGTTAAATTTGTATATAACCTTAAAAGAGGGAAAAACCATTCTAAGATTGTACATTGCTTGATTTAAATTGGTTTAGGGATATTCATTATCTTAAGAACAACAGAATAACACATTTATTTAAACCAAATTTAGGGTTATCCATATGGCACAGAACTAAAGGACTCAAAAACTAAGCAATAATCATAATCTTGATGAAGCATATTATTCATGTCAGGCATGAATACTAGACAATTAGAATTCTAAGAAAAAAAAATTATTCTTGCTTTATCCCCACCTTCAATCCCACTTAGTAGAAAACAATGAAAATAATTAAATATTAACTAAGATCAGGTCAAAACTGGGATGAAGCAGCAGAAGCAATGACTGAGTTTTAAGAGAAGGAAAGAGATGTGTGACTCATCATACAAATGAGAAAGGAAGTACACTGGGGAAGGAGGATCACTCTAAAAATAGTTCCTGAGATCGGAATCAGAAGTGGTTAGGTAAAAATCCAACATATTTTTAGAATGAATTTTGGACAGATAAATAACAACAGTCTATTTATTATTGAAGGAAATGAGCAGAGAACATCAATAAGCAATTCACAAAATACAAAATAAAAATTGCCAATGAGGACCCTTTAAAAGTTTACATTCACTAGCAATTAACAAAATACAAAAACATAAATAAAACGTCCAGTAAAATACAAAGATTCTCTTAGTGTTAGTGAGAATGTCAATTGGTACAAAATTTTTACAGGGCAATTTGGCTGTAAGGATCCAAAGTCTAAAATGGATAAACTTCTTCATCCAACAAATCAACTAAAGGAGCTTACCCAAAGAAAATGATTACAGATGTATACCAAAGAAATTACTAAAAATATTATTTTCCCTTTATTTTCTGTAATTTTGAAATCAAGAATAATTTAAATGTTCATTAAGAGGGAATTAAATAAACCATGCATTCTCAATAAAAGAATTATATAACTCTTTAAAAATGATGGTGCAAACCTGTTCATTTACATGTTAATATATTGATAACATAAAGAGCAGATTAAACACATATGGTCCTCTTTTTTATATTAAAAACTAGATATATTTATGTGCTTATTGTATGCCTAGAAACAGTTCTAGAAGTGATGGCACCAGCAGCTCATCTGGAGTGGCTGCTGCAAAGACTTCAGCTGCAGTGGGGGTGGCATGATCAGGGCTGTGCACTTCATAGAGTCAACAGGAGCCGGAAACAGGTCGAAGCCCCACCCCCTTCCTAGTTGGCAGAGCAAAAGCCTCCTGAGTGCAGCTGCGGCAGCCCGGCTGTGGCTCTGGACCCAGGCATCCCTGTGCTCTTGGGGGCCAGGAGCACACAGGAATCCCACCCTCCTGGACATAGCTGCAGCCACCCAGCTGT
This sequence comes from Macaca nemestrina, assembly GCF_043159975.1. NCBI lineage: Eukaryota > Metazoa > Chordata > Mammalia > Primates > Cercopithecidae > Macaca > Macaca nemestrina. Next base: position 75,365,689 of record NC_092135.1, on the reverse strand, counting down.
GGCTGCAGACCCAGGCATCGCTAGACTCTTGGGGGCCTGGGAATCCCCAGGCCCCTGCAGGCTCAGAAGTGCCTGCTTCCACTGCCTGGCTTCTCTCCATTCTTGGAGAAAAACTGAGGCCGAGCCTGGACGCTGCTGCAATCCAGCTGGGTGTGTGCATGCTCAGGGCAGTGCTGACATGCCAGCCCCCTGCTGCCTCAGCCGCCCCCGGACTTTGGGCACCAATGAGCACAGAAGGGAGGATAAGTGGGGGTTGCGGGCAGCTTGGCACTGGCCTGCAGGAGGCCCTCAGCATGAACAGCCTGAGCATCTGGGAACCATAAACAGCTGTAGGAGGCAGACAGGCTCCTGGGCGGAAATGTGCGGTCCCTGGTGAAACCCCATCTTCAAGCCAGGGAGGGCCTGATGCCTGGGGGGCTGTGCTGCCAGTTCCATGGACCAGAGTGGGAACTTATGATGCTTATTCCAGGACTGCCCATAACCATCCATGGGCCAATCAGCACACACTTCCTCCTCTCTGAACCCCATAAAAACCCAGGACTCAGCCAGAATTGGGCAGATGTCAGAGGAGCTACCCACTGTGTGTCTCCTCTCTCCTGAGGGCTAAGCACTCATCAGGATGCCCTGCCTGTGGAAAGGAACTACCCACTGTGGGCTCTCTGCTGAGAGCTGGATGCTTGTCAAGATGGCCTACCTGTGAAAGGAGCTACCCAATACGGGTCTCCTCTGAGCTGTTTTGTCACTCGATAAAGCACCCCTTCACCTTGCTCACCCCCACTTGTCTATATACCTCATTCTTCCTGGATGTGGGACAAAAATGCATGACTCGCCAAATGGCGGAGCTGAAAGAGCTGTAACAGAAACAGGGCTGAAACACACCCCTTGTTTGCCCCATGGAGGGCAATGAGAGGGAAAGACAGGAGAGAGAAGGAGAGAAGAGCTGTGGCCCAGACCTAGGAGCTCCCTGAGCCAGGGCTATGACACACTCTTTGGGGCTCTGCAGTCCCTGGCGTCTCCAAGCTTCCAGGCACCACCACATTCCCTGGTGCCAGCAACGGAAGCTGCCTGCAGTATGCCTGGTCCAGCCGCAGCCTTGCAGGGAGCCAATGCCTGGAGCCGCCCGTCCTGCCACAACTGGCGTCCCTGGCTATGCGCTGTGGCCAGACTCCACATTCACTCATTCACACACTCCTCACTGCTCTGTGCCTGGCTCGTCGTTGGCAAGCATGGGATCCAGACCAGTAGCATGAGCCAAGCACAGCCTGCCAGGCCGAGTGGGCTGAACAAGCCTAGTGGGCCCAAGCAAAACTTGGGCAAAGGTGCTGCCAGCCAGAGGTTTCTGGCTAAAAAACTGACATCCCAAGAATCCCATGACAGAAGGATGAATACGAAGATGTTAAAAGTGTTCAAAATGATATGTATTTAATATACACATGACACTTAAAAAAAAAACAATAGGGTCTTGCTTTGTCACCCAGGCTGGAGTGCAGTGGTGGGATGATAGCTCACTGTAACTTCAAACTCCTGGGCTCAAGCAATTCTCCCACTCCAGCCTCCTGAGTAGCCAGAGCTACAGCATGTGCTACCATGCCCAGCTAATTTTTTAATTTTTTGTAGAGATGACGTCTTGCTATGTTGCCCAGCCTGGTCTCCAACTCCTGGCCTCAAGCCTTGTCCTCTCAAAGTGCTGGGATTACAGGTGTGAACTACCATGCCCAGCTATAGCATACATTTTTTATACTTCTGTAATTAATATTTTTAAGTAAAAAACAAGTTTCTAATTGCTTGAATTGTCTATTCACAATTATAATTTTAAAAGAAGCATTTTCTTCAAAAATTCTTCAAAATGAAACGCTCACTGCATCATACTTTACTTTCTTTTGTGAAGATCCAGAATTTTTAGTTTGGTTTTGTCACTACAGAGTTCAATGTTTTTCCTTCTAATAGTGCTTCATAACTGAAGAATGTAGCAAGGCTCCTTTCACAGAAGCAATGGATTACCACTAATAGCGATGAGCTTCAGCTCTGTAACACTAGCATAAGAAAGTGTAATCAGATATGCTCAGGAAATTGGTTAGTGAAGAGACATTCACTAAATTAAGTATTTGAGATGGACTATTGTTGGAATTCCTTAAAATGACCTTGAAAACAAGTGGGAACCAGAATTTAAGATGAAAAGTTTATCCCACTGTACACAGACTTCTGACTCTTCAGATGTTAAAACTTTTAAATTTTTAAAAAATTTGGACTAAACAACTATCTTCAACTTTTTTCAAACAGTTAACTAAGCTATGAGCATCATTACTTACTGTGCTTTAATTAAATATTCACTGTTAAGAAGTATATTAACATGTTCCTTAATTTTTTTGATGGGTTCCATGGTAACCACACGTATTAAAAGACTATCAACTTTAGTAAAATTTTCACAAAAGCAAATAATATAAATTAAGACAGCTTCAGAGGATACTATATATTGCAGAGTTTAAAAATTTAAGTTAAAAATAAAATGTGCTGGCCAGGTGCGGTGGCTCATGCCTGTAATTCCAGTACTTTGGGAGGCTGAGGTGGGAGGATTACCTCAGGTCAGGAGTTCGAGACCAGCCTGGCCAACATGGAGAAACCCTGCCTCTACTAAAAATACAAAATGAGCTGGGCATGGTGGCGCATGCCTGTAATCCCAGCTACTCTGGAGGCTGAGGCAGGAGAATCGCTTGAACTCGGGAGGCAAAGGTTGTGGTGAGCTGAGATTGCGCCATTGCACTCCAGCCTGGGCAACAAGAGCGAAATTCCGTCTCAAAAACAAACAAACAAACAAAAATAAAATAAAATAAAATGTGCTAAGTAATTATTAATGCAAACAATTACACTAGGATGTACACTTTTACTTTGTATCCCTTAAATATCTCCAAAAAATGATTAAATTACATGTTTTCACAGTGCTAAAGGTAGCTGTTTACCAAATATTTGCTTAACATTGATAAAGTCCTTAATAATCCAATAGCAAAAGGATCAAATTTTCTCCCCAAAACTGAATTTAGATTATTTTAACTGCAAAAAGAAAAATGTGCTTTTCTAAATGTCCTGAATAAAGAAAAATAAATAGGATAATGGAAATATTTAAAAAGTATTATTCACAATATAGACAAAAGTTTTAAATTCCTTGGTGTTAACTATAAAGAACCAACATATTTTATTAAAGATTTAATATTCCTATCAACAAAGATATTGATGAAAATGTGGAAACTTTAGATTTCAAAAGCAAAGCTAAACAGCTCTATGAATAATATTGGGAACATCATTTAATAGTCTCAAATTAAAGTTCTTTTAAACTACTATGAAAATATTGACGATAAGGAAACAACATTTATGAAGCACCTACTACACACCAGAGATTTTGAGTTTTCATTTTATGTCCTTTACTCCTCACAATGATTCTATGCAGCAAATATCATTATTCTATTTTACAGAAGAGGAAACTGAAGTTTAGAAAGGTAAACCAATTTGTACAAATTCACACAACTAATCACTGAAAAAGCTACAAATGGAACAAATGATACCTAATCCCTAACTAAGGTGCCCAGAATTTTATACTATTATTATACTAACTCCCAGCAAAGTGGCACCATATCAGCTACAAAAAGTAGTGTGAACATAAAACATGACAGGTCATACCACTACTTGGTAGAACAATTTCAATCAGCCTTTTTAATTCTATACAGGAAAAATTATTTTCAGAAAAATGCAAAATCTCCTAAGGAAACAGAGTAGCAACAATGAAATCATCTAAGTAAATGGACTAAAATCATGGTAGAGTTGAAGACTTCGTTTCCACAAGGCTTGTAAAATAATATTTGTATACAGACATCCCTCAGTATCGCCAAAGAACTGGTTCTAGGACCTTCAAGGATACCGAAATCCATCGTACTCAAGTCCCTTACATAAAACAGCACAGTATTTGCATAACACCTATGCACATCCTCTCACATGCTTTAAATCATTTTAGAATATTTATGAATATCTAATACAATGTAAATACTATGTAAATTGTTGTTCTACTGTATTTTTTGTATTATTTTCCTTGTGGTATTGTTATTTTTTTTTTCCAAATATTTTTGAGCTGCATTTGGTTGAATCTGTGGATACGAAACCAGTGGATATAGAGAGCTGACTGTATTTCATGAGCTGGATACTGTGAAACATCTACAAAGCTTAAAACGTAGTCGCCTGAAAAGGGGCATCCTTAAATAATGACCACAGTTGTGTTTTGGTTAACTTTCTACTATACATGTTCAATGTTATTATAGTCAAAAGGAGTATACTTATGGGAGGGGGGATCTACTGTCCAACTCTTTTTTTTTTTTTTTTTTTTGAGATGCAGTCTCACTCTGTCGCCCAGGCTGGAGTGCAGGGGCACAATTTCAGTTCACTGCAAGCTCCGCCTCCCAGGTTCACACCATTCTCCTGCCTCAGCCTCGCAAGTAGCTGGGACTACAGGCGCCCGCCACCACGTCCGGCTAATTTTTTTTTGTATTTTTAGTAGAGACAGGGTTTCACCGTGTTAGCCAGCACAGTCTCAATCTCCTGACCTCATGATCCGCCTGCCTCAGCCTCCCAAAGTGCTGGGATTACAGGCGTGAGCCACCGTGCCTGGCCCCAACTGTTAATTTTTAAAGGCTTCTAATCATTTTGTAATATCTATATACTAATCAATTATTACATAATAACTAGAAAAATATTTACCAGGTCCTCGATATTGCCATAGATATTCTTCTTCATGCCTGATGCCCGAGTAGATACCCATCCTCCTACAGTACTGAACTCCAGGGAATCTGGTTCATGACCTGTACAATAACCACTTTCTTTAAGCTGAAAAACAAAAATGTAACATTTTACAGTGAAAATGGTTCCATTACACACAGCATTCAACACATTAACTCCTCTCACTTTAAAATTTCCACGTCATTGATATTTGAATTTATTAATTCCTACATAGCAAAAAAAAAAGATACTTTCATCACACTAGTCCTAAAAATTTTTTTTAAGCTTTTGCCTACTGGAAAATGTTACAAAATTGAAAAATGTAGTCTAAAAGAAGTTCTAGTTTTCACAGGTTCACCAGATAATCATACTCCTTACATCCTTTTAAGGCCAGCTGTTCTTCCCCACTTTTCTACAAAGAGGTAATTTAAATATATGGAGATTGGATTATGTTTAATTAACTGCCAACTTTACCTAAACACTTTCAATAAATAAAGCACTTAATCTCTTGTTCTCTCTACCCTAATGTAATATGCAGCAGGCCTGCAGAAAATCTGAGCAAATTGCCTGTATTTAATTCTCTCAAGGAGTCATGTGTTTTAATGTACAGGCATCTGGCTAGGTTTCCTGCATGTAATACTGTCATTTACTTGTGATGCAGATCATGCATTACTGTACATTAAATAGTCACTTGTTTCTCATTTTTCTACGTTATCTTGGCTTTGCCATCTGCACAGCACCTGAGATTGAATAGATGCCCTTTACTGCAACACCACCAAAGCCATTCCAGTGAAATCATTTTAAAGACTCAGCCATCTCTTCTCAAACGGTACAGACACCACCATCTGCATACCCGCTGTCTGCTGCACTCAAGCCCATCAATCTGTGTTGACCATTTTGATAGTCATCCAGTTAAGCAACTGTTCTATTTTTCAAGTAAGCCACGCAGAGATGTAGAATATATCAGCCACATCTGTATATTTGTATTTAAGTATGGTGTGAAAGTTGTAATCCGAAATATGAAAGCCTATCAGGTTAAATATAATTTGTTAGGTTTTGCATATCAGCAATACAAATTCTCTATCTATTCTAATTTTGCTGCTAGGAAAACAAGATTTTAAAAGACATCAACTGTTATATAATAAAAGTTTCTCCACTAAATATTCAGTATGTTATTTAGATTTAAGAGGTTAATATCCATCTATAAAAAAGAAGCTTAAATGGCTGAAGAGCCATTTATTTATGATAAATGAAGATTATCAGACTGTTACATAATATTTCTTCCCTAACTCCATCTCCAAACAAAATACTACAAATTATTTTCTCTTAAAACACTACTGTTCCTCAATTTTCTTTTAAAACATAACCTTTTACTCAATTTTATGAAATTGGGAAAAGAAGAAAAGATATTCATGGAGCCCTAAGATGTACCAGGTACAGCAAAGACAGGTTTCACATACTCTCATGACAAAACAAACTTCGACATTATACAGAAGCAAATCATTTAGTACACACTTTAACTATTTCTTTTTTTTTTTTTGTAGGTGTGTTAATTCATTTAATCTGCTCAACAACCCTATGAAGCTGACACTATTATTATTCCTATTTTCACAGATGGGAAACAGTTAAATCACTTGTTTTAACTGATGGTTCCCCAAGTGGTACCTCTTACTTGCATTGTTTTTATTATTATACTTTAAGTTCTGGGTTACACGTGCAGAACGTGCAGTTTTGTTACATAGGTATACATGTGACATGGTGGTTTGCTGCACCCATCAACCCATCATCTACATTAAGTATTTCTCCTAATGTTATCCCTCCCCCAGCCTCCCACCCCATTGCAGGCCCTAGTGTGTGATGTTCCCCTCCCTGTATCCATGTGTTCTCATTGTTCAACTCACACTTATGAGTGAGAACATGTGGTGTTTGGTTTTCTGATCTTGTGACAGTTTGCTGAGAATGATGGTTTCCAGCTTTATCCCTGTCCCTGCAAACAACATGAACTCATCCATTTTTATGGCTGCATAGTATTCCATGGTATATATGTGCCACATTTTCTTAATCCATTCTATCATTGATGGACATTTGGGTTGGTTCCAAGTCTTCACTATTGTGAATAGTGATGCAATAAACATACATGTGCATGTGTCTTTATCGTAGGCTGATTTATAATCCTTCGGGTATATGCCCAATAATGGGATTGCTGGGTCAAATGTTATTTCTAGTTCTAGATCCTTGAGGAATTGCCACACCGTCTTCCACAATGGTTGAACTAATTTACACTCCCACCAACAGCATAAAAGCATTCCTATTTTTCCACAACCTCTCCAGCATCTGTTGTTTCCTGACTTTTGACTGATCGCCATTCTAATTGGCGTGAGATGGTATCTCATTGTGGTTTTGATTTGCATTTTGCTAATGACCAGTGATGATGAGCATTTTTTCTTATGTCTGTTGGCTGCATAAATGTCTTCTTTTGAAAAGTGTCTGTTCATATCCGTTGCCCATTTTTCGACAGGGTTGTTTTTTTCTTGTAAATTTGTTTATGTTCTTTGTAGATTCTGGATATTAGCCCTTTGTCAGATGGCTAGATTGCAAAAATTTTCCCCCATTCTGTAGGTTGTCTGTTCACTCTGATGATAGTTTCTTTTGCTGTGCAGCAGCTCTTTAGTTTAATTAGACCCCATTTATCACTTTTGGCTTTTGTTGCCATTGCTTTTGGTGTTTTAGACATGAAGCCTTTGCCCATGCCTATGTCCTGAATGGTATTGCCCAGGTTTTCTTCTAGGATTTTTATGGTCCTAGGTCTTACGTTTAAGTCTTTGATCCATCTTGAGTTGATTTTTGTATAAGGTGTAAGGAAGAGGTCCAGTTTCAGTTTTCTGCATATGGCTAGCCAGTTTTCCCAACATCATTGCTTAAATAGGGAATCTTTCCCCCATTGCTTGTGTGTATCCGGTTTGTCAAAGATCAGATGGTTGTAGATGCATAGTGTTATTTCTGAGGCCTGCGTTCTTTCCCATTGGTCTATATATCTGTTTTGGTACCAGTACCATGCTGTTTTGGTTACTGTAGCCTTGTAGTATAGTTTGAAGTCAGGTAGCGTGATGCCTCCAGCTTTATTCTTCTTGCCCAGGATTGTCTTGGCTACGTGGGCTCTTTTTTTGTTCCATATGAAGTTTAAAGTAGTTTTTTCCAATTCTGTGAAGAAAGTCAGTGGTAGCTTGATAGGAATAGCATTGCATCTATAAATTACTTTGGGCAGTATGGCCATTTTCATGATATTGATTCTTCCCATCCATGAGCATGGAATGTGTTTGCATCTGTTTGTGTCCTCTTTTATTTCCTTGAGCAGTGGTTTGTAGTTCTCTTTGAAGAGGTCCTTCACATCCCTTGTAAGTTGTATTTGTATGTATTTTATTCCCTTAGTAGCAACTGTGAATGGGAGTTCACTCATGATTTGGCGCTCTGTTTGTCTGTTATTGGTGTATAGGAATGCCTGTGACTTTTGCACATTGATTTTGTATCCTGAGACTCTGCTGAAGTTGTTTATTAGCTTAAGGAGATACTGGGCTGAGACGATGGGGTTTTCTAAATATACAATCATGTCATCTGCAAACAGAGACAATTTGACTTCCTCTCTTCCTATCTGAATACCCTTTATTTCTTTCTCTTGCCTGATTGCCCTGGCCAGAACTTCCAATACTATGTTGAATAGGAGTGGTGAGAGAGGGCATCCTTGTCTTGTGCCAGTTTTCAAAGGGAATGCTTCCAGTTTTTGCCCATTCACTATGATATTGGCTGTGGGTTTGTCATAAATAGCTCTTAATATTTTGAGATACGTTCCATCGATGCCTAGTTTATTGAGAGTTTTTAGAATGAAGGGGTGCTGAATTTTATCGAAGGCCTTTTCTGCATCTATTGAGATTATCATGTGGTTTTTGTCATTGGTTCTGTTTCTGTGATGGATTATGTTGGTTGATTTGCATATGTTGAACCAGCCTTGCATCCCAGGTATGAAGCCAACTTGCTTGTGGTGGATAAGGTTTTTGATGTGCTGCTGGATTTGTTTGGTTTGCCAGTATTTTATTGAGGATTTTCGTATCAATGTTCATCAGGGATGTTGGTCTGAAATTTTCTTTTTTTGTTGTGTCTCTGCCTGGAATAGTTTCAGAAGGAATGGTAGCAGCTCCTCTTTGCATCTCTGGTATAATTCGGCTGTGAATCCATCTAGTCCTGTACTTTTTTTGGTTGGTAGGCTATTAATTACTGCCTCAATTTCAGGACTTCTTATTGGTTTATTCAGGGATTTGACTTCTTCCTGGCTTAGACTTGGGAGGGTGTATGTGTCCAGGAATTTATCCATTTCTTCTAGATTTTCTAGTTGATTTGTGTAGAGGCGTTTATAGTATTCTCTGATGGTAGTTTGTATTTCTGTGGGATCAGTGGAGATATCCCCTACAGATTTTTTTATTGCATGTATTTGGTTCTTCTCTCTTTTCTTCTTTATTAGTCTGGCTAGCGGTGTATTTTGTTGATATTTTCAAAAAACAGTTCCGGGATTCATTGATTTTTTGAAGGGTTTTTTGTGTCTCTATCTCCTTCAGTTCTGCTCTGATCTTAGTTATTTCATGTCTTCTGCTAGCATTTGAATTTGTTTGCTGTTGCTTCTCTAGTTCTTTTAATTTTGATGTTAGGGTGTCAATTTTAGATCTTTCCTGCTTTCTCTTGTGGGCATTTAGTGCCATAAATTTCCCTCTACACACTGCTTTAGATGTGTCCCAGAAATTCTGGTACATTGTGTCTTTGTTCTCACTGGTTTCAAAGAACATCTTTATTTCTGCCTTCATTTAGTTATTTATCCAGTAGTCATTCAAGAGCAGGTTGTTCAGTTTCCATGTAGTTGTGCAGTTTTGAGTGAGTTTCTTAATCCTGAGTTCTAATTTGATTGCACTGTGGTCTGAGAGACTGTTATGATTTCTGTTCTTTTGCATTTGCTGAGGAGTGTTTTACTTCCAATTATGTGGTCAATTTTAGAATAAGTGCAATGAGGTACTGAGAAGAATATATATTCTGTTGATTTGGGGTGGAGAGCTCTGTAGATGTCTATTAGCTGTGCTTGGTCCAGAGCTGAGTTCAAGTCCTGAATATCCTTGTTAATTTTCTGTCTCATTGACATGTCTAGTATTGACAGTGGGGTGTTACACTTTACTTCTATCAGTATATCCAATATTATATATACTATTAATTTGTTTATTTTGTCTGGGAGGTTACTTCATTACCTTCTCCAATTACAAGAAGGTACTATATACCAGGAATTGTGTAAAGCAAAAGATAAAGATACCAAAAAAAACAGATGTTCCCCATGCTGAAGGAGCTCTACCACACCACTTTAAATTTACTTCTTTAAAATCTTACTAACTTCCTACTAAATAAGTGAAGAAAGTGTAATGGTTGAAAACCTGGGTTTTTCTTGCCAAAAAGTTTAAGAAAACAAACAAAAATCCCTGGGTTTGAAACTTGTCATTTATTGTTGCTAGAAAATTTGCATACCACAGTATACCACAATATGCAAATGTAGTGAGAAACAATTGCTGGTGCATAGTAAGTGCTTAATAAATGGTATCTAAGATCATATACATTTGGCCACTTTCTCCTTTTAAGGTCTGTGTCTCTGTTAATGCCATTAGCTGGTAAGAAAAATTTGCTGAAGAAAGGTCCACAGATTTACTCATACAATTAATCAAACATTCATCCCCCACGTTCCCTGAGGAAGTGTCTCACTCTGTCTCCCAAACTGGAGTATAATGGCACAATCATGGCTCATTGCAGCCTCAAATCCTGGGCTCAAGCATTCCTCCTGCTTTGGCCTCCCAAAGTGCTGGAATTATAGTCATAAGCCACCATGCCTGACTCAAGATTTCTTTTTTAATAAAATAACATCTCTACCCCATACTATGCTAGATAAAAATAACTGTGTTCATTAACCATTTACCATGTGCCATGAAGCTCTACGGGAATAAAAACTTTATCTCACTTGTGTTCCAATTCAATACTGAAACAACAAGTATTTATTGACTATGAGTTGAGCTTCAGATATACCACTTTAAAAATCCCTAAATTATGGTGTTTATATTATAGAGAAATATTGAGAAAAATGTATATGCTGCTAAAAAAAAAAAGGAGAAATAGTAAAGGAAACTGAAATTAGTAAGAATCATCATTAAATTATACAGAAAAATTAGAAGTGTGATGAAAAAATAAAAAGCAAAGCAGGAAATTCCCCCTCTACCCAAACTGAAGTAAAAGGAGCTAGGATTTACCCTCCTACCTAAAAAGACTAAAACACAGAAAAATAGAAGAAACAGGCAGGCATGGTGGCTCACGCCTGTAATCCTAACACTTTAGGAGGCTGAGGTGGGAGGATCACTTGATGCCAGGAGCTCAAGACCAACCTGGACAACATAGCGAGACCCCATTCCTGTATTTTAAAAAAGAAAAAAAAAGTTTTCAAACACTGAACATGCAGTCAGGAAGGATGGTGATCCCTATGAGAAAGTAAACAAAGGTGGTGAGCACTGTGACTTGACCCTAGTTTAGCATTCCACGGAAACAGAATCCAGGCTGAACTTGGCAAACACTGAGTTGAGATTGAGCATAGAGCTGTGGGCAATCAAGGCATTTAGAGTTCATAGGAAAAAGTACAGAAAAAAGCAGCACAAAGAAAGATGCCTGGAGAGCTGCAGAGCATACCCCTCAGGTCTTCAGCAGAGTACTGAAACGTAAATGCAAGTGAGTGAAATACCAAAGATCAGAGGAAGAAATAATCTAGATGGATTAGAGCACGGGTGTCCAATCTTTTGGCTTCCCTGGGCCACAATGAAAGAAGAAGAATTGTCTTGGGCCACCCATAAAATACACTAACACTAACAATAGCTGACGAGCTTAAAAAAAAAAAGGTCTATGCATAATTTTCATGATATCTGCCACCAAAGTCCTCACATTCAAAGGGTTGGACACCAGTAGATTAGAGAACAGTGCTAGCACTCACAGAGGGCCAGAAACAGTACCTGTTTCCACTAGCCCAAGTGAGAAAACTCTTAATTCATAGAATATTAGGTAGGATACCCAAGAATGTCATACCACAATAGTGGAAAATAATTAGCCTCAGACTGAAAAAAGCAAAAGATCATAAAAGCAACAACTAAAGGATCAACTGTTTCCAAATAAGTGCATCCCAGGAAAAAAACTGAAGAATATTTGTAGAATTGAAAAACATCAAAATTCACAATGGCTACCATCTAATCAAAAATTACCATTCAAAATTAAAAATATAAAATTAAAAATAAAAATAAAAAATATATACATATAATAAAAATAAAATTAAAAAATAAAAATTATCAAGCTACAAAGAAGTGGGAAAACACCCCATAATCATTATGGGGTGAAAATCAAAACCAATCCAGAACTAACACACATGTTAGACACAGCTGACAAGAACATTAAAACAGTTATTATAATTGTATTCCATATGTTCAAAAAGTTAAGTAGAGACATGCAACATATAAAAAGACCCAAATTAAACATCTGGAGATGAAAAATATAATGTCTGAAATTAAAAATATATTTAATGGGATTAAGAGCAGAAAAGACATAGCAAAATAAAACAGTAGTGAACTTCAAGACATGGCAACAGGAACTAAAAGAAAAAAATGAAAAGAGTAGCAGTGAGCTGTGGAACTTCAAAGAGCCTAATAAGTGAGTAAACAGAGTCCCTAAAGGTCGGCGGGGAGGGGGGTTTGTTGGATAGTTGGAAGAAATAATGGACAAAGTTTGTCAAAATTAGATGAAAACTATAAAGCCACAAATCAAAAAAGCTAACAAATCCTCAACAAAAGAAACACAGAGAAAAACTACACCAAGGTCCATGACAATCAAATTGCTCAAACCAGTAATAACACGAAAATCTTAAAAGTAGCCAGAGGGGGCCAGGCACAGTGACTCACGCCTGTAATCCCAGCACTTTGGGAGGCTGAGGCGGGCGAAATCACCTGAGGTCGGTAGTTCAAGACCAGCCTGACCAACATGGAGAAACACCGTCTCTACTAAAAATACAAAATTAGCCGGGCATGGTGGCTCATGCCTGTAATCCCAGCTACTCAGGAGGCTGAGGCAGGAGAATCACTTGAACCCAGGAGGCAGAGGTTGGGACGCACTCCAGCCTGCTGGGCGACAGAGCGAGACTCTGTCTCAAAAAAAATAAAAATAAAAAAAATAAATTACTACTGATTTTCTTAGACATGATAATGGTATTGTAGTTATAAAGAAGAACACTATTCTTCTGTTTTTAGGAGATGGTGCTGAAGTATTTAGGTTAAGCATCATAAAGTCTGCAACCTAGGCTGGGTGTGGTGGCTCATGCCTATAATCCCAGCATTTTGGGAGGCTGAGGTGGTGGATCACCAGAGGTCAGGAGTTTTAGACCAGCCTGACCAACATGGTGAAACCCCATCTCTACTAAAAATATAGTATTAGCCAGGCATGTGGTGCATGCCTGTAATCCTAGTTACTCTGGAGGCTGAGGCAGGAGAATCACTTGAACCTGGGAGGCGGAGGTTGCAGTGAGCCGAGATCGTGCCATTGCACTCCAGCCTGGGCAACAAGAGCGAAACTCTGTCTCAAAGGAAAAAAAAAAGTAGCCAGTGGGGAAAAAAAACATATTACATACACAGAAACAAAGACAAAGATAATATCAGATATCTCATGAAAAGCAATAAAGTGAGGTAACAGTGGAGCAACATCTTTGTACTGCTGAAAGACTCTCAATCTACAATTATATACTCACTTCAAATATCTTCTTTAAAAACAAAGGTGAAAGAAAGACATTTTCAGACAAAATTAGAATTTGCCAACAGGAGACCCACACTAAAGTCATGTTAAAAGAAGTCCTTCAAGCAGAAGGCAAATAACATCAGACAAAATTAAGGGTATTGGAAAGGTTAACTAGATGGGTAAATACACAAGATACTTTCATATTATTTAAATTTTTTAAATGATACTGCAAAGTGTTACAGTATCACTCAAAGGTAGCTGATACAAGTTAAATATGTATACTACAAATCTACAAATCTAAAAACAAAACAAAAATTTAAAGCTACTAAAGAAACTAAAGAGATAAAACATATCATTTTTTTAAAATCCCAAAAAGGCAGTAAAAGAGGAAAAGAAAAACAAAAACAGATGGGAAATACAGAAAATGAATAGTAAGATGACAGATTTAAACTAAACCACAATAAATCACACTGAAGATAAATGATCTAAACACCTCAATGAAAAGGTAGTGATTGTCAAATTAGATAAAAAGAAAAGAACCAATTATATGCTGCCTATAAGAAAAACATTCTAAATATAAAGATACAAACTAATCAAAAGTAAAATAATGGAAAAAGCAAAAAGATATGCTAAGAAAACTCCAATAGCTATTTTAATATCAGAAAAAACAGATTTCAGAGCAAAGCATGTTATCACAAATAAAGGAGGTCATTTCATAATGACAAAAGGGTCAATTAATCAAGAAGCCATAACAATCCTGAACATTTATCCCCCTAATAATCGAGCTTTAAAATATACCAAGCAAAAATAGAACTGCAAGAAGAAATATACAAATCTACAATTATTGTTGGAGGTTTTAATATCCCCCTTCAATAACTGACAGAACAAGTAGACAGAAAATAAAAAATATAAGAGATCTGAATTACATTATAAGTCAATCTCACCTAACAGACATTTAAAGACTACTCCACCAAACAGCAGCAGGAAAGCACATTCTTTGCAAGTGCACATGGAACATTTTAAAAATAGGCTGTACTGTGGGCCATAAAACAAGTAGCAATAAATTTGAAAGGATTCAAGTCATATCAAGTATGTTTTCTGAACACAACAGAATATAAAAATCAATGACAGAAAGATATCTGGAAAAATCCCAAAATAATTGGGAACTAAATAACATATATACATGGTGAGTAAACCATGGATCAAAGAAAAAAATCAAAAAAGTAGAAAATATTTTCAAATTAATGAAAATAAATATATCAAAATTTGTGGCATGTCACTAAAGCAATAATTGGGAAAAAAAAATTAGCACTGATTTTCTACTTTAGAAAATAAGACTGAACTCAAATAAATTACTTCAACTTAACCTCTACTATAAGACACAAAATAACATTTCCTTTCACAAATCCATCATCCATTCCTAATTAAAACTCTATAAACTAACACAAGAAAGGGACTTCTTCAACTTGATAAAGGGTATCTACAAAAAACACCTATAGTTAACAAATACTTAATAGTAAAGGACTGAACACATCTCTCCTAAATCGGGAACAAGTCTCACTTATTTTCAACATTATCTGGCCAGTACAATCAGGTGAGAAAAAGAAAAAAAGGCAAACAGATTGGAAAGAAAGAAAGAAAACTGTTCTTACTCACACACAACATAGCCATCTATGTAAAAAATCCAACGAGATATACAAAAAAATGCTTGTTAAAATTTAGTGAATTTAGTAAAGTTGCAGGATATAAGATCAGTATTTTAAAAAACTGTATTTTTATGCACTATTAAAGAACAACCAGAAACTGACAATTTTTAAAAATACCAATTATAACAGCACCAAAAAATATGTACTCCTTAGGGACAAATCCTATTTTTAAAAATATACGAGGCCAGGTATGGTGGCTCATACTGATAATCCCAACACTTTGGGAGGCCAAGGTGGAATGATAGGTTGAAGCAAGAAGTTTGAGACCAGTCTGGGCAATATGGCAAGGTCCTGTTTCCAGAAAAATTTAAAAATTAGCCAAGCATGGTGGCACATGCCTAGCTACTGGGGAGGCTGCAGCAGGAGGGTCATTTAAGCCCAGGAGTTTGAGGTTACAGTGAGCTATGATGGTGCCACTAGACTCCAGCCTGGACAACAGAATGAGATCTTGAAAGAAAGAATGAAAGACACGTACTTAGAAGACCGTAAGACACTCTTGAGAGAAATTACAGACCTACAAAAAATTAAAGATATACCATGTTCATGGGTCAGGTCAGAAGAATCTAAACTGTTATGCTGTCAGTCTCCTCAAACTGATATATAGAGTCAATGCAACCCCAATCAAAATCCCAATGGGACTTTTTCTTTTTTTTAACAGAAACTAGCATACAAAGAACCTAGAACAGCCTAAATAACTTTGAAAAAAAATACTTATGATAAAGCTATAGTAATCCAAACAGTATGGTATTAGCACAGAGACAGACATATATAGAGTCCAGAACTAGAAGCAGACATATATAGACAACAGATTTTTTTTTAAATGATGGTGCAAAGTCAACTCAGTGAAGAAAGGATAATCTTTTCTAATAAATGGTGCTGAACAATTGGATATCCATATGCAAAAATCATTAACGTCAATCCAGTTTTACACCATATACAAATAATAACTCAGAAATCTTCAAAACTGATCAGAGACCTAAATGTAAGACTAAAAATTATAAAACTCAAATGGGAGAAAATCTCTACAACCTTGCATTATGATACAATAGCAGAAGCATGATACAAAGACAAATTAATACACTGGGCTTCATTAAAATTAAAAACAGCTGGTCTTCTATAGATACTGTAAGAAAATGAAGAGAGAAACCACAGACTGAGAGAAAATATTTGCAAAGCATGTACCTGAAAAAAGACTTATTCCCAGAATAAATAAAGAATTCCAAAACTCAATAGTAAGAAAACAACCCAATCTTAAAATTGGGCAAATAATTTAAGGAGAACTTCACCAATCAAGATATATGGATGGCAAATAAGCACATGAAAAGATGTTCAACATCACTAGTGATTAGAGAAATACAAATTAAAACTACAATGAGGCCAGGGGCCCGTGCCTATAATCCCAACACTTTGGGAGGCCAAGGTGGGCAGAACACTTGAGCCCAGGAGTTCGGGACCAGCCTGGGCAACATGGCAAAAAAATTCCATCTCTACAAAAAAATATAAAAATTAGCCAGGCATGGTGGCACTTGCCTGTGGTCTCAGTTACTCAGGAAGCTGAAGCGGGAGGATTGCCTAAGCCCAGGGAGGTCAAGGCTGCAGTGAGCCATGATCGTGCCACTGCACTCCGGCTCGGGCAGCAGGGTGAGACTCTGTCTCAAAATAAAAAAAACAAAACAAACCTACAATGAGATACTACTATGCACCTACTAAAGTTTAGACTAAAATTAAAAAGACTAACAATACAAAGTATTGGCAAGGATATGGAGAAACTGGAACTCTTATACAATGCTGGTGGAAATATAAATGATATAATCACTCTGGGAAAAAACTTCATAGTTTCCCAAGAAGGTAAATATATATCTACCATTTTGATCTATTCATTCAATTTCCAGTTACTTACCAAAAGGAAATGGAAGTATATGTCTACACAAAAACCTGCACACGAGTGTTCATAGCAGCTTTATTTGTAATAGCCCCAAACTAGAAATAATCCAAGTGTTCATCAACAGGTGAATGTATAAACAAAACAGTGGCATATCTATACAATGGAATACTGCTGAGCAATAAAAAGAAATGAACTACTGATAAATGCAACAATATGGCTGAATTTCAAAATAATTATGCCTAGTGAAAGAAGCCAGACCCCCCTCCCACACATGCTGTAGGATTCCACTTTATTAAAATTGTAGGGAATTTAAACAAATCTACAGTGACAGAAAGCAAAGCAGTGATTGCTGGGGGGTTGCTTAAGGGTTGTGGGTGGGAGTGGGGAAGGGAAGGAATATAAATGAGCAAGAGGAAAGCTTGGGGTGGGTGGATATCCTCATTATATTGATTGTGATGATGGTTTCATGGTTATATTCATGTGTCAAAACGCATCAAATTGTACACATTAAATTATACATATTAGATGATAATTATATCTCAAGCTATTATAAAGCAACATAAAACAAAAATCTATGACTTCAAAGATTGTGGCCCAAGCTGCCTAAGGAATTGAATTCCATCTCCTGAAGAGAAGAAGGCTACAGAACAGACACATTTTGGAGGCAAGATTGCAAAATTTTCCTTTAAAAATTCAGTTTTTAAAATGCAGAGTTTGAAATGTCTGTAAACACGCAAGTGGAGATATCAATTAGGCGAGTGGCTGTATCAGTTCAGGAAAGAAGTCTAGGATGATAATATAAATTTTGGAGTCTATAGCATATAAAAAGAATATTTAAAGTCAGCCTGAATGAAACAAATAGTGCTCAATAAAAATTAGCGGAATGAATCAAAGTTCTAAGGAGTTCACATTATTAACTTATTTCATCTTGACAAAAAACCCCAAAGTAGGAATTATGATCCCCACTTTATAGGTAAAGAAACTGAGGCTTAAAGGTGAGTAACTTGCCCAAGGTCACACAGCTAAGAGCTATATTTGAGGTTTGCAGTGAGAGCTAATAGCTGTTAGAAACAAAAAAAGATAATGTGAGGTTATTAGTGATGCTGTCCCTGAGCAGAAAAAATATGCGAGTCAGACATCCTCAGACATTAACTAATAAAATAAAGTAGCCAAATATTTAATAAACCTAGAAAAAATTCTCCAAATCCATAATTGACATGTTAGCAGCTTCCATTAAATTTTATCATGTTAACATCAATGTGATTTACAAGTTAAAGCAATTAAAATCTGTGCTACCCAGCTACTGTACTTGTGTCATTTTAAGCTTGCAGAAAGAAAAGGCAGGATGTTTTAAACTGGTTACCTCAACTGAAGTAGAATCTGAAGGGCATAGAAGTCTAACGAGGAAGAACTTTAACTGGGATCAAAATAGCTGTAGGAACTACGTTATAGCCTACTGGAGGCAAAAAAGTAAGTTCTATATTGGCATTTAGGGAAATGAACTACTAGGTAAAATATCAGAAGTTCCTAGTCTGGGAAAATGTCATTTAAATTTCAAGGAAATATGTTCCTTGAATTTTAATTCTAACCTTTAAAAAAAAAAAAAAGAAAACTTGGAAAGGTTAAAATACTACATCAAATGCTATAATAAAGATACAAAATTGGTGACATAAAAGGCCATTCTTTGTTATAAAAAAAAATGCTGTGCTGATAATGCCTCATTCAAGTGTAATGGAATATTGATACAGGACGTTTTAGAGGTTTTTTCATTAAATACTATTATTCTGCCCACTGAAGTTCATTATAAACTATAATAATTGACAAACCTATTTATCTGATATAAAATCTTAATTTATTGAGGATCTTGAACAGTCTCAACAAATAAGTTCAATTTTATTCCAGTTATCTGCATCTTACTGCATTAAATAAAAAATAAATAGCTTAATAATTTTTTTCAAAGCCTATCATCCAGAAATGGTCAGGAGAAGACCAACGTCAATCAACTTTTCAAGAAAGAAAAGAAAACAACAACAAAATAAGATCAACAATCACATCACATCTCTTCCTATTAAAGGTTTGGGGGAGAGGGGTCTCTATAGCCCAAGTTGAACAAAATGGTCAGTACATCACTAACAAATGGAACCTTCTAATTTTTGTTTACAAAAGCTGAGTTATTGTTATCCTGATTATGTTTGAGAAAGTTGAAGGAACCAATTTATTTTCACTATTACCTGCTTAGAATCTATGAAGGAAACCTAAAGTTTTCCAAAAATTCATTAGGATCCCAAAAAAGTACTATAAGAACTTCAAGAATTTCATGAATTTATGAAATGAGTAGTTGTCAATGAAGTTGTGCACTGAAAAGTTCAATGAATACCAATATCTACCCAGCTGATGAAATATATCACCAACATCCTAGAATTCCATGTTCAAACTGTTCCATTTTATTCCATTTCTACTACTTCAGGTCACTATCAGCTCTTGCCTAAATTATTGTTGCAGTCTCTTAGTCCACCCTTACATAGACCACCCATTTCACCACACAGCAGCCAGAACAACACAAGTAAAAAAGTAAAGTTCAAACTTCTAACAGGTGCTTTATAAGGCTCTTTATGATCTGAACTCCTCATGTCTTCCTGGCTTGATCCTTTACCACTACTGTACCCACTCCCACCCAATATACAAATACCAAGAAGACATGTTCTCCCATACACACACTAGCCTTCAGCCATATTCAGCTATCTGCAGTCCCTCAAAAGCAACAGTCGGCCGGGTGCGGTGGCTCACGCCTGTAATCCCAACACTTTGGGAGGCAGAGGTGGGAGGATCACAAGGTCAGGAGATCGAGACCATCCTGGCTAACATGGTGAAACCCCGTCTCTACTAAAAATACAAAAAATTAGCCAGGCATGGTGGTGGGCGCCTGTAGTCCCAGTTACTTGGGGGGCTGAGGCAGGAGAATGGCGTGAACCCGGGAGGCGGAGCTGCAGTGAACGGAGATCGCATCACTGCACTCCAGCCTGGGCGACCGAGCGAGACTCCATCTCAAAAAAAAAGGCAAAAAAAAAAAAAAAAAAAAAAAAGCTGCAGTCACCCTGAGATGCTCTGCATATATGCTCCTTCCTCTGGATTGTACTCTCCTTTTTTGCCAACTCAGACTCATCCTGAAGTCTCATTTTAAATGCTGCGTCCTTTGCCACTGACTCAGTATTAAAAAAATAATAATAATAAATGCCAGGTTCTATGTGATACCTTCTTTGCGCAACTCATTGCCACCTAGCCCCATCTGATGATCCATAATACCCTGCACTTGGCATCCACATAGCAATATTCACTCTGAATAATTAATTATTTTTCAAACTTTCTGTCCTAATCTAAGTTACCTGAGGGTAGGAGAAAATGCCTTATTCACTATCATGTCCTTGGAATCTAGCTCAATGCTTGACCCATAATAGAAACTAAACAAATTCATTGAATGAATGAATGTATCATAAAAGGTATTTCATTCATAGAGGGGATACAGTTTTGAAAACTTTCATTAAAGAAATAGCATCAGAATTGATATCAGAATACGTTGATTTTTTAAAAAAAATAAGAAAAAGAAATAACATACCTGTCTTTCCAACTCTTGTCCTGTTATGCCAGCCTCTACATGAGCTGTCAAATTGTTCTCATCAACCCAGAGAATTCGATTCTGTTGCAAAGGAAGAAAGAAATCTGATCTCCATGAACTACTAATATTTTCTCAGGAAATATAACTTCTTAATTCAAAGCAACAAGTGATAAGACAATGATTAAGCAAGAAGGGTTCCCCTCAACCACCCACACTGGCAACCAAGTCCACTTATCCCAGACTATACAACATGATGACACAGTAACAAAGGCAGTATATTATGCAGGGGTTGGCTTAAAACATAGACTCTGTCTTTATTCAGATGTTAATTTAAATTAAACTCCTTCTCTTACCTTAGGCAAATTATTTAACTGTTTAGGCTTATTGTTTCCTCATTTGTAAAATGTAAATAGCAATAATACAGAAAGTGTTGCCTACAATAATTAAATGAGATACTCCATGTAAAAAAACAGCATATACAGGTCCTGGCATTGTGCAAATACTATCTGCACTATGTTAACATAGCAATCATTATCTAATTGAAGAATATCAGAATATGACCATAAGATTAGAAAAAAAAATCTGCAAAGACATTTAAATATAGCAGATGGCATCCCTGCTTTATTTTTAATTCAAAACAGGGCCAGAGATCTCATGTACAAAACAAAGCATATCCCTGCCTTGGGCTCAAAAGAAGGAACTAAATTTCATCTGGCTCAAGTTACCAAATGTATGACTGCCAATAAAAAATGTTATCTGGCATTCTTATTTGACCTAACTTTTACATATATATGAATTTTCATGAATTACTTTCTACAATTAAGAGCAGACTTCTTTCCCCTTTCTATCTGGCTGAGCAACTGGGTAACATATAGAACCTTCTTCTGGATCCCAGGGAAGCTTTCTTTTGACTTTCATATGCTCAATTTCACGGCAATAACTAACATAGATAAATTGACTTAATAACAAAAAGAAAAGAGCACAACAGACAATACAAAAACAGCAGTTGCTACCTACATTCCAAATCTGAACACATATGAATAACTGCACTGCTTAATTTATGGGGTTGTGAAAAACATTAAATAAGATGATGTATGTGAATGCACTTTTAGTTTTATGTTACATAAAACTCATAATTATACTCTCACTATAAGACAATAGTAATTTCTTTCTTTCTTTCTTTCTTTTTTTTTTTTGAGACAGAGTCTTGCTCTGTCACTCAGGCTGGAGTGCAGTGACATGATCTTGGCTCGCTGCAATCTCTGCCTCCTGGGTTCAAGCAATTCTCCTGCCTCAGCCTCCCGAGTAGCTGGGATTACAGGCACATGCCACCACGCCCGGCTAATTTTTGTATTTTTAGAAGGGAAAGGATTTCACCACATTGGCCAGGCTGGTCTAGAACTCCTGGCCTCAGATGATCTGCCCACCTCACCCTCCCAAAGTGCTGGGATTACAGGCGTGAGCCACCGCGCCCGGCTGACAACAGTAACTTCGATACAACTATGGTATAATCAGGATTTTGGTCCTTTGGCAGCTAAACAAAAGACAGTATTATTAAATTGCAGAATGAAAAGACAAAGAATTTTTAATCTGATGGTACCTCATGTATACATCTTCTCCCCCAACAGACTGGCTCTTGAGGCAATTACATACTCATTCTAAATACATACCTTGTAGCTACCAAGAGTTCAAACATATCTTTTGGTAGAAAAAGGAAATTAAAAGCAGCAGAAAAAAACTTCATAGGCACTCACAGAAAAACCTAAAGAAAACATATAGGCTACCCTATTACATCCCATATACACTACCAAATCCATGTTAACATTCCAGAATAAGCTATTCTTCAGCTATCTTCTGAGGAAATAAATTGCCTTTTCTTAAAATCTGGGATAAGGAGATAGGTTAATGGGGAACTTTACAATAAAAGAAGTGCTCACCATCTGAACTTGATCAATTTTAGCATCACTAAAAGTGGGACAATCAGCTATTACACACCTCTATTGATGTTACGTGACACTTTTTTAAAAGCACATTACCATCTATGAGGGATTCTTGCTGTAAAAACAAAACAAAACAAAAGGCAATGCCTGAATCTAACTAGACTTTATATGGAAGTTCTATTTAGTGGACATACAGGGCTTAGACAAAGAGTTAAATGACAAGCAGCAGCAACAGATAAATTCAAAATATGACATTCTATACCACAAATAAACTTGTTTATTCAAAAGTCTGTAACATTCAAAAGGAAAAAAACAGGGAGTAAGAGGAGGCTTTTACATAAAGTGAGACTTAAGAGCTACAATGGAAAGCTAATGTGAGCCTTGTCTGGATCCCCATTTGAACAAATGAACTATAAAATAGACATTTTTTATATTGAAAATTGAATGTAGATAACTACTAAATAACATAAAGAATTACTTTTGATTTTGCCAGGAGTGATAATAGTTATGTGAGAAAATGTCCTTTTTAAATGAGATTATACAGAAATAATTATGTGTAAAGTAGCATTGTGTCAGAATTTGCTCTAAAACTACTAGAAAAAAAAGAAAGATAAAGAAAGTATGGCAAAATGTTAATAACTATTTATCTAGAAAATGGGTAAACTATTCTCTCTACTTAGGCGTTTGAAAAAAATTCAAATTTGGTAAAATAGCATGAAGACACACACCTGAGGGTAAAAGTAAACCTACTTTTGGAGAACTGAATACAAGGGTAAAATGTAATGATGAAATACATTTAAAACAAAATGGATATTAGATTCCTTTTTCTTTATTGCCCAGGCTTGAATGCAGTGGTGTGATCTTGGCTCACTGCAACCGCCTCCCAGTTTCAAGCAAGTCTCATGTCTCAGCCTCCCAAGTAGCTGGGATTACAGGCACACGTCACCACACTCGGTTAATTTTTGTATTTTTATTAGAGATGACATTTTCCTATGTTGGCCCGGCTGGTCTCAAACTCCCAACCTCAAGTGATCTACCCACCTCAGCCTCCCCAAGTGCTGGGATTACAAGTGTGAGCCACAGTGCCCAGTGGCTAGATTCCTTTTTAATGACAATTAAGGTGGAGCCAATAAAGACAATGTTTTAAATATATTTCAAATTATTAAATACCATTTGTGAAGTGTCCAAAGAAATAATTGTTCTTATCTCATCTGCAGGACACATCAGGCCATATGAAACACTTGTTCCTCCTGCCAAAATAGGAAACAACAACTTTTATGTTTAAATATTCTGTTTTTAGCTATATTTCTAGGGCAAATCCCTCATATCAAGTACACAGATAGGGCCACTAGAAAAGTGATACCTATTAATACTTTGCAAAATACAATTTGCCAATGCTAACACACTAAAAGCAAACTCACCTTTATTTTATGCTGAGTGCCAAAATGAAGCAATATTATGGAACTGAAAGCAATGGGCTATGGCTCCATCCCCTGGATATGCCACACTCAAGTGAGGCCCCTAGCAATTTGTGGAACTCCAAAAACATGATTAGAAAAGTTCTAAGCTGATAATTACTGAGGAGAGGGAGCTTAAAAGAAAAAAAAGACTCATCCTATACAACTAGAGACATCATTACTTCCTACCACAATTATGAGATTCATTTATCATTTAAAATAATCTTATATTCTTATACAAAAAATTTTAATAAATTAGAAAAGAAACAAGTTTAAAATGTCTAGATTACGAGGTATTTAAAAACAAATTTAGATGTTTTTGGTGAAAAAGTGATTTTAATATAGAATAATACATAGAAGTATTTAAATATACTGTTGTCTTAACATTTACTGTCAAAGGAAAAATGCTTTCTTGATACCATTAAAGAACAATACAATGTTCTCTGTTCTTAACCAGATCTAAATCATCATATATCAGAATAAATTCTTGACTGATACTTCCATAAGCTCTGCATGAAAGAAAACATGTGAAAGTCACCTTCCACAAGAAGTACAAGGGGTGTTAATCCGTAAGGTTCAGCGTAACTTTACAAAGTGAGATCATGAAGTGTCGGTTAAAAACGTGATGCCTGTGATCAGTAACTACTATTTGCTTGTTACAGTCATTTGGAATTAGAAAAATATTTCATAATAAATGGCATTTTAGTGCCTTTTTTGCATGAATTCAACAGAAAGCATCAGCTGAAGAGGGAATATGGAGCTTCTGGAATTGCTGGGAGTCTCATCACCATTCCTATGCTAATCTCAAAGGTTTATATAGGACATATTTACATTTAGCTTTTGAAAAAGAAAATTATCTCCACAAATATACAGGTTAAAAAGTAACTACTAAAGCAGAAACATTTTCTTATTCAGGCATTAAATCACAGCTTCAACTAGGACCCATAGAGGAAAAAGCCGTGAACTAAGGTATACCATGTCAAACAGTTTAAGGAATTCTACTTAGAACACAAATGAGCATCATCGACCAATTTGTTAGAATAACCACATCACAATTACAATAAGGTTTGTTTTCAGTAGGGTGATGCAAATATTTAAAATACAAATATTTTAAATAGAACAAATTTACATATCAAAATTCAAAAGGCACAATACCTACCACCAATTGGTATGATACAAAGGTTGTATTTGCAAGCTAGATTCACAATCTTAACTACATCATCATGGCATGCTGTTGAAGAAAGGGAAAATAAATTAATTACAGAGGCATGAATAAAATCTGATAACCTTGGCAAATAAGAACCTATGAAATTCTTTATCAAAACTTTTCCTTCATTTATTCACTCATTAACACAATGAGTTGAGTATTAAAACACTTTACCTTTTTAACTTTTCA
Source organism: Macaca nemestrina (assembly GCF_043159975.1). Taxonomy (NCBI): domain Eukaryota; kingdom Metazoa; phylum Chordata; class Mammalia; order Primates; family Cercopithecidae; genus Macaca; species Macaca nemestrina. Next base: position 75,340,102 of record NC_092135.1, on the reverse strand, counting down.
TTTTGAAATAATTTGACTTACAAAAAAGTTACAAAGACAGTACAAGAATTTTCCTTCATCTTACATCCCCAGATATCAACATCTTATGTAGCTACAGTCCAACTATCAAAACCAAGCAACCAACACTGATACAATACAATAAACTAATCTACAGACCTTATTCAAATACTTCCAATTGTCCTACTAACGTCCTCTTTTCTAGACCAGAATCAACTCGAGGATCACACTCTGCATTTAGCTGCCTTGTGTCTTCTTTAAAAATAGGCATTTCCTTAGTGTATCTTTAACTTTCATGACCATGACAGTTTTGAAGAACAGTGGTCAGTTATTTCATAGAATGCCCCTCAGTTTGGGTTTGTAGATATTTCCTCATGATTAAGTTCAGGTTATATATTTTGGGAGTAATTCCACAGAAGTGATGTTGCATCTTTCTCAGTGCATTACATCTAGAAGCACATGATACTAACATGCCTCATTTCCAGTAATGTTAACTTAATACATCATTTGGTTAGGCCGTGTCACTAGGTTTCCCCACTATAAGGATACTGTGTTTCTTGCTGAAATTAATAGGTATTAATTGTTCAAATAATTTATTCAATATTCAATATTAATAGGTTCAAATATTAACAGGTATTAATTGTTCAAATACCTATTAACTTCAATAAGAAACACAGTATCCTTATAGTGGGAAAACCTAGTGACACAGTATTTACATATTCTAGACTACATAAAATACCATGTTTCTCATCATACTTTCACCTAATTTTAGCACCATCGATGATTTATTGTTTAAACAAATGTTTGCAATATTGCACAAAATACACTGCACATAAATTCCTTTCCTTTGTACAGAACTAAAGAGTTCTCTTTATGCTTGCAAAAGTTATATAAGTAACAAAAAACTGACTGGAAGATTTTAAATGCCAAGCAAGAGGTACTAAGACTCAACTTGACTGGCAATAGGACATTAGTGGAGGTTCCTAAGGAGGGGAACAAGATGGCAAAGAGATTGTTTTGGAAAAGTCAATCTCCTGATATAATAAGAGATGGCATGCAGGAGTGAGACTTGAGGCAAGAAAACTATGCAAAACTCCAGTATTAGTTGCTAAGAGCCTAGGGACTCAGCAGGAAATAAGAATGCTGAGGAAAGCAAATGAATATCCATTTATGAATGCAAAAATAGTTCTATAAAAGTTGCAATTATCTTTTCTAAGGTTTGTGTAAAGCTAAGAAAACATGTCACTTGTATCATTCCAATTTTTAATAAATATCTATTTCAAGCTTTTGGATTAAGCTTATAAAGCTTGCTATCTGTGGTAAATTTACTAAATAGAATACTCATCAATTAACAATTCACAAAATACCCAAAGATGTCTATTAAAAAATCTTCAACAAGGCAAAATTATCTTCTAGGAATGTCACCTAGAATCAAAAGGCTTCCTTAACCATGTTATCTGAAACTGCATCCATCCCACTACGCATTCTTGTTCACGCTACCCTCTTACATGCTTTTATTCACAGCACTTAACACTAACCAATATGTTACATATTTATTTGTGAATTATCTGTTTCCCCTCAGTAAATTCTATGGCACTTGAGAGCAGGGATTTTTGTTTTATTCACTGCTTATCCTCAAGTACCTAGCCTGTATTTTCACAGTCCTAAAGTTCTGGTGTTTAAGCCAATGAAAATAATGCATAAACACTAAATTTAATAAGTGAAGTAACTGTCCTTACTCTTAAACAAGCCCCAAGCATCCTATTAAGCAACACATAGAATTCCCATTCAGATCAAAGCCAGACTTAAAGACAACTACAATAGATTTCCTAGTTTTGTGTGTGTGTGTGTGTGTGTTTTGCAAGAATGAGACAGCCACATCCACTCTATGGAATACCACATTGCCTCAAATTTCTTCATTGTCTCAAAACGAGGCCTCCTACAAAGAAAAACTTGGACTTCATCGCCAGTAGGAAATTTACATTAAAATTAAATAAAGACCTCAGTGACTTAATAACTTGTTGGGAAACTATTTCCAAAGAAGTCATTACACTAGGATATTGAACAGAATAAAACTATAAACTTGATTCATCCAAGAATACACCATTCATAGAGATTCTTGAAGTATGGAAGAAGCTGGCAAAAGGATTATTGAATTAATCTCCCAAGTGTGTATGGCAGACTTAAAGGGGCAAGAAACATGAGGCATGAAAACCCTTATGGTTTCACAAAAACCTAGATATACACTGAGAAGGAACTGATTTGGAAATTGGGACGGAAAAAAAGTGGAAGAGCAATGGTGCAAGGGAACCAATAAAATGGGAGGGGATTTTACAAAGCAAAGAAACTTTTGTGAAATATTGTTTACTACATCTCTGAGTTTTTGAGAATATTTGGATTTCTTAAAGCAAAATGTACTTCCACTATAATATTCTGTTTTTGTTTTTGTTTTTTAAGAGATGAGGGACTTACTAGTCCACGTTAGACTCGAACTCTGGGCAAGTGATCCTCCTGCGTCATCATTCTGAGTAACAGGGACTACAGGAACACACTGCCAAGCCCAACTCTCTCAGTATTTTAATGTTGAAAGACAGGAAGGAAATGCCTAGAAGGTACACTTGAAAGGAAATGCCTAGAAGGTACACTTGAAAGTTCTTATTAAGATACATCAAAGGATGGCCTATTAGGTTTCTTGTGGGAAGTGAAAATTGATAAATTTTGCTTTCACGTTTTCCAGTAATAAACAGAATAAACCTTCTCCAAATCTTGGTAGAGAAGTAACCTAAAGCTACTAAAAAACAGGCAGGCAAAACAAAAATATTTCTTCTATTGGAGAATACCTTTTCCTCAGGAACAGTTAAAATTTCTATACTAAACTAACAGAGATGAAAGACTTATTTAATAAATATTCCAAATGCATAGAATAATATACTAGTATCAGGAAAGTAATTTCATCTCTGCTACATATGCTCTTGGATTTTCCTCCCATGTATCTCACCTGCCTCTTGCCCCCACATTAAAGTATAATTTTTCCCTCAGACAGTTCCTCCAAAGTAGAAGGATCTCATTTAAGAACTGAGAGTCCATGAATGATCCAATTTATTAAAAAATAAAATATGTACTCTGAAAAGGAAGATCTGAAGATAAAATGAATCAGAAAAATCAATAGAACTCTTTAAAAAATGCAATAATGGACAGCAAGGAACACTATACCTGTTCTGCTTTAAATTACCTGCTAAAAGAGATGGGTAAAAAACCTTAGATTTATACTCACTAAGAGTAAAATTACAATACAAAGCTCATCCATCCCCCGTCCCAGCCAAACGCTAATAATTACTCAAAATTTAATTATTCATTTCAAACATAGTATGCATATATATAATACATAAAACTTGTTTGACCAGGCTTTTTAAAGCTCACAGCTGATATCAACAAATTATTACTAATATTAGTTTGCAGTACTCAATTATATTAATAATTCTATATATCTGAATGTAACACTGACACTAATTTCATGAAGCTTCCAAATTATCCAAAAATACATTTTTCTACTGACATCCCAATAAGATCATTTACATTTGAAATGATTATTTAATTATCAGCAACAAAATGAATTGTTAAAACCATTAGTTCAGAACAACCAGGTCAAGAAAGAGCTTCAAGACTGTTATGTAAACTCTCTTAAAAATACAGCAATTTATATTTTTTACAACTCATATGCCAAAAAGTACATATTTCCAATATTAAATTAACTTAAAATTTAGCAATACTAAATTAATGATACAAGGAGGGGAAAACTTACTTGGCCATAAAACTATATCAGGAATTCGCTCAAACATTCCTTCCCTGAGCAAAAATATCTCATGAAGACAATGACCTGTTTTGTGGTTAAAAAAACAAAAACACAAAAACAGCTTAAAATATAGAAAATTTTTGTTAAAAATAAATAGGGCTGATATAAAGGAACTTACCATGAGCTCTAAATACTCGATCATCTGCCTCTTGTGAATATGAAATATTAGTTTCTTTAAGGTCATGAAGAAAATCTTCGTTTACAACAGAAGGAGGTGTATCACTAGGATTTAAGGATGCCTAGAAAATAAAATTGATTTCTTTGACTTATTTTTAGACAACGAATTTTGGGTACTTAGAGAGAATGATTACAAAATGTAGACTTTTTAAAAAAACATTCAAAGTAAGGCTGAAGCATAGGAAAATACAAAACAACATATACAGAAATCAGCTTTATGAGAGTAACAAATTACAAATGCTCTGGTTAATCGCAATCATTTCTAAAGATTGTAATCAACAGGGAAGATAGCAAAGTATCAAATCTTTCATTTCAGATTAAGGAGACTGGGAGAAAGTTACTTGACTTGTACACTATCTACACTTAATCTGTCGATAAAATTTAGCATTTCTGGCCGGGCGCGGTGGCTCACACCTGTAATCCCAGCACTTTGGGAGGCCAAGGCAGGCGGATCATGAGGTCAGGAGATCGAGATCATCCTGGCTAACACAGTGAATCCCTGCCTCTCCTAAAAATACAAAAATTAGCCGGGCATGGTGGCGAGCGCCTGTAGTCCCAGCTACTTGGGAGGCTGAGGCAGGAGAATGGTGTGAACCCAGGAGGCAGAGCTTGCAGTGAGCCAAGATCACGCCACCACACTCCAGCCTGGGCAACAGAGTGAGACTTCGTCTCAAAAAAAAAAAAAAAAAAAATTAGCATTTCTTATTATTCAATTGCCATTTTAAAATGATCAACAGAAAGCCTCAAAATAGGTAATAAATCCGTTTTTATACAGCTGCTTTAAAACTCACAACATAATTATAAACTTGATATTCAATTTCACCTAACAGGTAACTTGAAATCTAATCTTCAACTTCAAAGTTAAAACTATGAGTCATTGGGCATGTCACCCAACTTCTATGAGCCTTGGCTTCTTCATCTGTTAAATGAGATTATCACCATAGGGCTACTATAAGGAAGGCAGGTTAAATGTGATAATTTTTGTGAAAAGCACCTAATAGCATGCCTAGAACATAGGAAGAGGTCTATAAATGGCTGGCCAAGTAAAATCTGCTATGGGGGATGGGGGGAAGCTATCATACAGTATTTGGAAAAAAGAAAACATAAGAATATGCAAAGAACAAATATGATACTTCCATATTATCTTAATCTCTTATTAAGGTACTGCATAAAAAATACTTATTGAGTGGTTGCTATAAGCTAGGGACTCTTCAAGGTCTTGATACAACAGTGAGTTAAACAGAAAAAAGTATTTTGACCTTATGAAATTTATTCCATAGGAGAAGGAAATACTAAAAGAACTCCAACAAAATACATTAATATTTTAAGTAATTAAGAACTGAAAAGGGCTCAAAAACTGGTGAAATCTAACTATGGTATGTGGATTGTATCAATGTCAAAAACAAGTAATTGCAAATAGTCAAGAGATCGAGAGAGAGAGAATTTAAGAGATAAAAAAGAGAGACCTCTAGGAAAAGTTAAAAGATGGCTTGGGAGGGGTAGAATTAGTTGTTCAGCCTAACTTAATAACTAGAATAAAATAACTGTGGATTTTTAAATAAACCCAACAAGTACTCACCAAATACCTATACCACTTAATAACAAGTTGGATACAGTGGAGAATATTGTATAAGACATAGCCCCTGTACTTATGGAACTTATATCCAGTTAGAGAGACTGGAATACAGAATACTATGCTACAGCAAAATAATAATAAAAACACAACAAAAATAATAATAAAAAGAAATGCTAAATATTTCATTAGCTTCATTTATATACATACAGTTTAAAGTTTCCTAATTCTACTTTCAGAAAAGTGAAACTACATGAACAAACTAAAATCCTCAATTGCTCATATCTTAATCAAATTTTTACTTTTTATAATTCTTCAAATATTCTAAATGTCCTAATATTAAATGTGATTTTACATTTTTATTTTAAATTATTCTCCATTAATCCTAGATTATGGTCAGTCTACTAAATAATCTAAACATCACGGCAACTTATATTTCTGTAACAAGCACTCTTTAAGGAAGTAAATAATTTGCACTTCACTATTACCCTGTGAGAGGCAGAACAAATAGTTATTACTCCCAATTCTAAAAATAATCAAGGCTCAGAGAAGATAAAAAGTTTGCCAGATAAATCTCAGATAAATTGTGAGACTAGGGTCTAGATCTGTGACACTGAATAACTGTCCGTAACAGTCTAACAAGGCCAATATAATTAATAGGCTTTATAACAAAAAACATGACAGTTGCAGGGAATCCAATATAACAAATTACAAAGAGAAATCATATTAATTTGGGTTTAAAAACACAGTTAAATGTATTAGTAATAATTTTTGTTTGCTTACTTTAGAGGTAGTTTTATGCTCCACATTTACTCCAAGGGTATTTTGGATCCATTCTTTAAATGTTGGTAAACCCATGCCACTAAGAGGGTACCTAAAGTACAAAGAAAGTAAAAATATTAGAGCAAAGTATCTTCATTTAAATTTAAAGCTTAAATTCTGCTTCCAGTGATGGTCAAGCAGTTACTATCAAACCAACACTTTCACATGTAACTATAAACTCTGAACAAAAACAAAACAAACAAAACCCAGCTATCTAAAGGCAGTATAGACAGACCAAAAGCAGTCAAAAATAGGGCAGAAGGGTGTGTTACATTTGAAAAAAAGCAAAAAATACTACATAAGTTCATAAGTTTCCAGTTTGGTTTTGTTTTTTACATAAGTTTTAGCTTTATGGCAGGCCCCAGCTGGTGCCTCAAAAGGTAATAAAAATGCTGAAAATTTACAGTCTTCCTGGCTTAAAGAACCAGACCACAGTGTTTGGGGTGAATGCTGCATCTGGAAAGCATACTGGGAAATCACAGAAAGAAGCAAGTAAGACAGGAACCTATCTATCAGCTCTCTCCAAATGTCTGGCTGACTCTTAATGGCATGTACAGAAAACATACTGGAATATTCTAGGCAGCCCAGTTAAGCTTAAAAAAAAAAAACTGGACAGACAATTCAGCTGCTCACCACAGGGGGACAGAATTTAGAGTTTCAGATCAGTCAAGTTAATTGCTTGATTTAAAACAAATTTTTTAAAGGTCTCCTCAGAGGAATATAACAGAATCCAGAGTTCCTACATCATGTACAATGTCCAAAACACACTCCAGTATTACTAGACAAGAACAAACTGTAAAGTATGAGTCATAATCAAGAAAAAGGACAATTAATGATGACTGACCCCAAAATGACCCAAGATACTGGTAGTAGCACACAAGGGTTTTAAAGCAGCTATTGTAGCTATGCCAATGGACAAAATGGAAAATGTACTCCCAGTGAATATTAGAAAAAAAAAATCTTAGCAGAGAAATAAAAAAACTATAAAAAAGAACACAACAGAAATTCTATAACTGAATCTCTGACACATTCCACTGGCATCTCATTACAATTTTAATTTGAATTTTACTGAGTACTTATGAAATTGAGCATCTATTCCTATATCTACTGTCCATTTGGATATCCTCCATTTTGAAAACCAGTTCAAGTCTTTTGCTCATTTTCCTCCTGGGTTATTGTTCTCTCAATTACATGTAAGAAATCTTTATATATTTATAAAATGAAAGATATATATATATTAGACATTTTCTCTTACTCTGTGATTTATCCTTTCACTCTCTTAAAGGAATCCTGTAGTTTGGATACCGAACCCTCCAGAACTCATGTTGAAATCTGATCCCCTAGTGGGAGGTGTTTGGGTCATGGAGGTATATCTTTATGAACAGATTAATGCCCTGGGGGGGAGGGAGAGAAGTGTGAGTGAGTTCTGTTAGTTCCCACAAGAGCTGGTTGTTTAAAAAGAGACTGGCACCTCCCTACCATCTCTCTCTTGCTTCCAGTTTCACCATGTGATCTCAGCACATACCAGCTCCCCTTCCCCTTCTGCAGGAGTGGAAGCAGCTTGAGGTCCTCACCAGAAGCAGACCCTGATGCCATGTTTCTTGCACAGCCTGCAGAACCATGAGCCAAACAAACCTCTATTCTTTATTAATTACCCAGTCTCAGGTATTACCAATAAAATAAAAAGGTGACCACCTTCAAGATACTTGAACTTACAGATACAGAGTAAGCGTTACTATCATGTATAAAATTTAAAACTACCTTCTATCACTAAAATAAAGTATTTATATCTCTATATCTGAATGCACAATATTTATTTAACACTCAGAAGACTGTACTTAGCAGTGCAGAATACATGGAATTGGTATTATGACTCCTGTTCTTAAGAAACTTACAACCTAGCTTAGTCAAAGCTGCAGCAACATTTAATTTGTGAGATGAACACACGGGCAGAGAACACGAAACTTTAACCAGAGATGTGATAAATAGAAAACTAAGCACCTATACCAATTGTTGAATCACAGTGACTACTGAATGGATCTTCTTCTTTTCCATGACTGAAGATTAGTTTGAGAACATTAAATGGCTTTTTTTGTAAAATATAAGATGAGATCAATTTATCACTTTCCCATAGCGCTGAAATAGACTATACTATAGAAGATACAGAACCAGAACAAGTTTTCAAGGCCAATGAAATTTCTGTGGACAAAAATTATCCAAGAGGGAAGTGCACATCAGGACGGACAATGACTAAAGAGACAAAGTGACTCTTACTCTGGGGCAGCACATAAGAAGCAACAAAAATATTAGTGTATGTTGCAGGAAGTCAGGGACCCCAAACAGAGGGACCAGCCGGAGCCGCGGCAGAGGAACATAAATTGTGAAGATTTCATGGACATTTATCAGTTCCCAAAATTAATACTCTTATAATTTCTTATGCCTGTCTTGTCTTTAATCTCTTAATCCTGTTATCTTCGTAAGCTGAGAATGTACGTCACCTCAGGACCACTATTGTACAAATTGATTGTAAAACGTGTGTTTGAACAATATGAAATCAGTGCACCTTGAAAACGAATGGAATAACAGCAATTTTAAGGAACAAGGGAAGACAACCAAAGGTCTGACTGCCTGCGGGGTTGGGTAGAACAGAGCCATATTTTTCTTCTTGCAGAGAGCCTATAAACGGACCTGCAAGTAGGAGAGATATTGCTGAATTTTTTTCCCAGCAAGAAATATTAATAATTAATACCCTGGGGAAGGAATGCACTCCTGGGGGGAGGTATATAAATGGCCACTCTGGGAGTGTGTTTTATGCAGTTGAGATAAGGACTGAAGTATGCCCTGGTCTCTTGCAGTACCCTCAGGCTTATTAGGGTGGGGAAAAGATCCCACCCTGGTAAATTTGAGGTCAGACTGCTATCGAACCCTGTTTTCTGTTGTTTAAGATGTTTATCAAGACAATATGTGCACAGCCAAATATAGACCCTCATCAGTAATTCTAATTTTGCCCTTTGCCTTGTGATCTTTGCTTTGTCCTTTGCCTTGTGATCTTTATTGCCCTTGAGCATGTGATCTTTGTGACCTACTTCCTGTTCGTACACTCCCTCCCCTTTTGAAATCCCTAATAAAAATCTGATGGTTTTGCAGCTCAGGGGGCATTACGGACCTACCGACAATGTGGTATCACCCCTGGCAGCCCAGTTGTAAAATTCCTCTCTTTGTACTCTTTCTCTTTATTTCTCAGACTGGCCGACACTTAGGGAAAATATAAAGAACCTGCGTTGAAATACTGGGGGTGGGTTCCCCTGATAAGTATATACAATCATCTAGCCTCAGGGTGAGTTCCACAATTGCTAAGCAATTTAACAGCCTTTTTATAATCAGATAAAGCTTCAATTAAAAATTATGCCATCAAAAAGACAAAGTCTAACAAACTCAAATTCTCCATTTATATACTAACTTGTGATTTGTAAGTACCAAACTAATATATAACACCCATAAAGTCAAAAATAATGACATTTTTCAAAAATTTTACTTTATAGAAATCTTCAGGGACTGAGATGGCTGATTAGAAGCAGCTGTGGTCCACAGCTCTCATGGAGAAGAATGAAAATGGCAACTGAATTCAGCACCTTCAACTGAAATATCCAGATTCTCACACTGAGACTGACTAGGCAGACAGGTCAACCCATGGAGAACAAAGAAAAGCAGGGTGGGGCAATGGTCCAACTGGGAGAAGCATGGAGCCAAAGGAACTCCCACCCCCATCCAAGCAGAGCAGTGAGAGATTGTGCAACCCCACGAGGGAAACCACACTTCTCCCACGAGTCTGTAACCTGTGGATCAGGAGATCCCCTGGTGACCCCATGCCACCAGGGCCTTGAGTTCAATACACAGAGGTGTGCAGAGTCTCAAAAGAACAGTCACTCCGGCTCACACAGTAACCCAGGAGTTTTACAGACTCCGCCCCAGGAATCCCAGCAAGGTGGGAGATCCATCTGCTCACTCTTCTAGGAGGGGGACTGAATCCAGGGATCTAAGCAGCATTGTTCTGCAGGCCACACTTTCACCTCACAAGTTAAGACCCACTAGCTTGGAATTCCAGTCAGACAGTGCAACAAGCTGGAGACTGCCTGAGATGGATGAGTTCCCTGGAGGAGGAGCAACTACCATTTCTGTGGTTAGGTTGACTCAGCTGTTCTAGCCTGCCAGTTCCAGGCAGTCCAGGTGGTCAGAACGAGAAGGAATCCCATACAATGCAACACAGCTGCTATGCCAGATTGTGGCCAGACTGCTTTTTTTAAGTGGGACCCCAATCCATTGCTCCTCATTGGGTGGGGACTCCCTGTGGGAATTTCAGCAACTCGAGCCAGGGTTACACAGACAGAACTCTGATCTGTCCCTAGGACAGAGCCCCCTGGGGGAGAGGCAGACGATGTCTCTGCAGTTCAGTTGACTCAGCCTTTCCAGCCTGATGGCTCTGAAGAGTCTAGGCAGTCTTGGAAGGGTTATCCCCAACATGGCACACCTGCTCCACCAAAAACCAGCCATCCTATTCCTCCTGACTGGGTCAGAGCTCCCAACAGGGGTCTCCTGACACCTCCTACGGGAGCATCCAGGCCAGCAACAGGTCACTACCTACCCTGGGATGGAGCTCCCAGAGGAAAAAGCAGGCTGCCATCTTTGCTGTTTCACAGCCTCCACTGGTGATACCTCCAGGTCAGGGAAAAATGAGGCAAATAGGGTCACGAGCAATCCCCCAACAAACCACAGCAGCCCGACGAAAAAGTGGCTTGACTGTTAAAAGAAAAACAAACAAACAGAAAGCAACAATAACAGCATCAACAAAAAAGACCACACAAAAATCTCACTCAAAGGTCAGCAACCTCAAAAAATTGAAGCTAGATAATCCCACAAAGATGAGAAAGAATCAATGCAAAAATACTGAAAATTCAAAAAGCCAGAGTGCCTCTTCTCCAAATGACCACAATACCTCTCCAACCAGAACTGGGCTGAGGCTGAGATCATTGAATTCACAGAAGTAGGCTTCAGAAGGTGGGTAATAACAAACTTTGCTGAGGGAAAGGAGCATGTTGTAACCCAATGCAAAAAAGCTAAGAATCATGATAAAACAATACAGGAGCTGAAAACCAGAAGAGCCAGTTTAGAGAGGAGCATAACTAATCTGATGGAGCTGAAAAACGCAACACAAGAAATTCACAATGCAATCACAAGTATCAACAGCAGAATAGACCAAGTGGAGGAAAGAATCTCAGAGCTTGAAGACTACAGTCTTCAAGGCAAACAAGAATAGAGAAAAAGGAATGAATAGGAATGAACAAAACCTCTGAGAAATATAGGACTATACAAAAAAGACTGGACCTATGACTGATTGGGGTACCCAAAAGAGATGGAGAGGATGGAACCAAGTTGAAAAACATACTTCAGAATATCATCCAGGAGAACTTCCCCAACTTAGCAAGACAGGCCAACATTCAAATGCAGGAGGTCCAGAGAACCCCAGTAAGATACTCCACGAGAAGATCAACCCCAAGACACATAATCATCAGATTCTCAAAGGTTGAAAAGAAGAGAAAAAAATATAATGGGCAGCCAGAGAGAAAGGCCAGGTCATCTACAAAGGGAAACCCATCAGACTAACAGCAGACATTTCAGCAAAAACCCTACAAGCCAGAAGAGATTGGGGGCCAATATTCAACATTCTTAAAGAAAAGAATTTCCAACCCAGAATTTCACATCCAGCCAAAACTAAGCTTCATAAGAAAAGAAGACACTTTCCAGACAAGCAAATACTGAGGGAATTCATCACCACCAGGCCTGCCTTGCAAGAGCTCCTGAAGAAAGCACTAAATATGAAAAAGAAAAACTGTTACCAGCCACTATAAAAACACATTTGAAGTACACAGACCAGTGACACTATGAAGCAACCACATAAACAAGTCTGCAAAATAACCAGCTAGCATCATGATGACAGGATCAAATTCACACATAATAAAAACCTTAAATGTAAATGGGCTAAATGCCCCAATTAAAAGACACAGAATTGCAAGCTGGGGGAAGAGTCAAGACCCATTATGCTGTCCTCAAGAGACCCATGTAACATGGAAAGACACACAAGGACTCAAAATAAAGGGATGGAGGAAAATTTACCAAGCAAATGGAAAACAGAAAAAAGCAGGGGCCGCAATCCTAGTTTCTGACAAAACAGATTTTAAACCAACAAAGACCAAAAAAGACAAAGAAGGGCATTACATAATGGTAAAGGGTTCAATTCAACAAGAAGAGCTAACTATGCTAAATATATATGTACCCAATAGAGGAGCACCCAGATCCAAAAGCAAGTTCTTAGAGACCTACAAAGAGACTTATACTCTCACACAAAATAATGAGAGGCTTTAACATCCCACTGACAATATTAGACAGATCACTGAGACAGAAAATTAAAAGATATTCAGGACCTGAACTTAGCTTTGGATCAAGCAGACTTGACAGACATCGAGAGAACCCTCCACCCAAAAACAACAGAATATATATTCTTCTCATAGCCACAACACTTACTCTAAAATCGATCACATAATTGGAATTAAAACACCCCTCAGCAAATGCAAAATAACTGAAATCATAACAATCTCTCAGACTACAGCACAATCAAATTAGAATCAAGAATTTAAAAAATCACTCAAAACCACACAACTACATAGAAACTGAACAACCTGAATGACTCCTGGGTGAAACTAAGCCAGAAATCTAGAAGTTATTTGAAACTAATGAGAACAAAGAGACAAAGTACCAGAATCTCTGCAACACAGCTAAAGCAGTGTTAAGAGGAAAATTTATAGCACTAAATGCCCACATCAAAAAACTTCTAGTAGAAAGACCTCAAATTAACAAGCTAACATGACAACTAAGAGAACTAGAAAACCAACAACAAACAAGCCCCAAAGGTAGCAGAACACAAGAAATAACCAAGATCAGAGCAGAACCGAAGAAGACAGAGATGCCAAAAACCCTTCAAAAAGCCAATGAAACCGGGAGATGGGGGTTTTTTTGTTTTGTTTTTTGTTTTTTTTTGAAAAAATAAATAGGTAGACTGCTAGCTAGACTAATAAAGAAGAAAAGAGAGAAGAATCAGACACCATCAAAAATGGTAAGGGGGATATTACCACTGACACTACAGAAATACAAATAATTATCAAAGAATACTATGAACACCTCTATGCATATGAACTAGAAAATCTAGAAAAAAGTGGGTAAGTTCCTGGACATAAACACCCTCCCAAGATTGAACCAGGAAGAACCTGAATCCCTGAATAGACCAAGAATGAGTTCTGAAAATGAGATAGTAATAAATTGCTTGCCAACCAAAAAAAGCCCAGGGCCAGATAGATTTACAGTTGAATTCTACTAGAGGTACAAAGAAGAGCTGGTACCATTTCTACTGGAACTAAATTGAAAAGGAGGGACTGCTACCTAACTCCTTTTATGAGACCAGCATCATCCTGATACCAAAACCTGGCAGAGACACAACAACAAAAAAGAAAAATTTAGGCCAGTATCCCTGATGAACATCAATGCAAAAATCCTCAATAAAATACTGGCAAACTGAATCCAGCAATACATCAAAAAGCTTATCCACCACAATCAAAGTTGGTTCAACATATGCAAATCAATACATGTAATTTATCATGTAAACAGAACTAAAGACAAAACCACATGATTATCTCAATGGACACAGAAAAGGCCTTAGATAAAAGTCAACATCCTTCATGTTAAAAACTCAATAAACTAAGTATTTAAGGACCATACCTCAAAATAATAAGAACCATATATAACAAACTCATAGTCAATATCATACCTGAATGAGCAAAAGCTGGAAGCATTCTCCTCAAAAACCGGCACAAGACAAGGATGCTTTCTCTCACTACTACTATTCAACACAGTATTGGAAGTTCTGGCCAGGGCAATCAGGCAAGAGAAAGGAATAAAGAAAATTCAAATAGGAAGAGAGGAAGTCAAACTGTTTCTGTTTGCAGATGACATGATCCTATATCTAGAAACCCCCATTGTCTCAGCCCAAAAGCTTCTGAAGCTGATAAGCAACTTCAGCAAAGTCTCAGGATACAAAATCAATGTGCAAAAATCACTAGCATTCCTATACACCAACAACAGGCAAGAGGAGAGCCAAATCATGAATGAACTCACATTCACAATTGCTACAAAGAGAATAAAACACCCATGAATACATCTAACAAGGGAAGTGAAGGACCTCTTCAAGGACAACTACAAATCACTGCTCAGGGAAATCAGAGAAGATACAAACAAATGGAAAAACATTTCATGCTCATGGATAGGAAGAATCAATATTGTGAAAATGGCCATACTACCCAAAGTAATTTATAGATTCAATGCTATTCCCATTAAACTACCATTGACATTCTTCACAGAATTAGAAAAAACTATTTTAAAATTCATATGGAATCAAAAAAGAGCCTGTATAGCCAAGACAATCCTACACAAAAAGAACAAAGCTGGAAGCATCACACTGCCCAAGTTCCAACTATACTACAAGGCTACCGTAACCAAAACATCATGGTACTGGCACAAAAACAGACACATAGACCAATGGAACAGAACAGACATCCCAGAAATACGACTGCATACCTACAGCCATCTGATCTTCAACAAACCTGACAAAAACAAGCAATGGTGAAAGGATTCCTTTTTTTTTTTTTAAGACGAGAGTTTCACTCTTGTTGCCCAGGCTGGAGTGCAATGGCGCAATCTTGGCTCACCGCAACCTCCACCGCCCAGGTTCAAGTGATTCTCCTGCCTCAGCCTCCCAAGTAGCTGGGATTACAGGCATGTGCCACCATGCCCAGCTAATTTTTGTATTTTTAGTAGAGACAGGGTTTCTCCATGTTGTTCAGGCTGGTCTCGAACTCCCAACCTCAGGTGATCCACCCACCTCGGCCACCCAAAGTGCTGGGATTACAGGCGTGAGCCACTGCGCCCGGACAGGATTCCCTATTTAATAAATGGTGCTGGGAGAACTGGCTAGCCATATGCAGAAAATTGAAACTATACCCCTTCTTTACATCTTACACAAAAATTAACTCAAGATGGATTAGAGACTTAAATGTAAAATCCAAAACTATAAAAACCCCAGAAAAAAATCTAGGCAATAACATTCAGAACACAGGCATGGGCAAAGATTTCATGACGAAAACGCCAAAAGCAATTGCAACAAAAGCCAAAATTGACAAATGGGATCTAATTAAACTAAAGAACTTCTGCACAGCAAAAGAAACTATCATCAGAGTGAATAGACAACCTATAGAGTGGGAGAAAATTTTTGCAATGTGAGCCTCTGACAAAGGTCTAATATCCAGAGTCTACAAGGAACTTAAACAAATTTACAAGAAAAAACCAACCCCATTAAAAAGTGGGCAAAGGACATGAACAGACACTTCTCAAAAGAAGACATTCATGCAGCCAACAAACATGAAAAAAAGCTCAGCATCACTCATCATTAGAGAAATGCAAATCAAAAGCCAGTTAGAATGGCGATTATTTAAAAGTACAGAAACAACAGATGCTGGCAAGATTGCAGAGATAAAGGAACGCTTTTACACTGTGGTGGGAGTATAAATTAGTTCAACCATTGTAGAAGACAGTGTGGTGATTCCTCAAAGATCTAGAGGCAGAAATACCATTTGACCCAGCAATTCCCTTACTGGGTATATACACAAAGGAATATAAATCATTCTATTATAAAGATACATGCATGCATATGTTCATTGCAGCACCATTCACAATAGCACAGACATGGAATCAACCCAAATGCCCATCAATGATTGACTGGAAAAGAAAATATGGTACATATACACCATGGAATACTATGCAGCCATAGAAAGGAACACAATCATGTCCTTTGCAGGGACAGGGATAGAGCTAGAAGCCATTATCCTCAGCAAATGCACACAGGAACAGAAAACCAAATACCGCATGTTCTCACTTATAAGTGGGAGCTGAACAATGAGAACACATGAACACAGGGAGGGGAACAACATACACCGGGGCACATCAGGGGGAGCGGTGGAAGGAGGGAGAGCATCAGGAAAAATAGCTAATGGATAGTGGGCCTAATAACCTAATAACCAAGGTGATGGGTTGATCTGTGTAGCAAACCACCATGGCACACGTTTAGCTAAGTAACAAACCTGCACATCCTGCACATGTACCCCAGAACTTAAAAGCTGAAGGAAAAAAAAATCTATAGAATTGGCTCCAGAGTATTGCCTTATGCTGCTTAAACCCAGGAGGACTAAATTCATCCATACTTAGAAGGAATAAAAGTGGTAAGTTATAAATCTAGAGATTTATAAACTGATAAATTATAAATCTGTTCAGAAGATAGACTGCTCAGAAAAAAAATTTCAGACCCTTCTCCTAACATAGGGGAAAATCTGTTACTCTATAATAGCTTCTAATAATTGCTTACAACTTAATGCCTAGGTTTGAAATGTCAAAGTTACCCTCCCACAAAATACATACAATCAACTACATTCCACATAAAAATCTCTTTTCAATGTTCTTTGGATCAGAAATAGGAGAACCCCACACCTCATCAATTTTCACTGATAATCACTGTTAGTTTCTGGCACGTAGGATTTCCCTTTCTTTCTTTCCAGCTCTGTTATATTTCTTTCTTCTGATATTTTATCCAACTTTTCTATGTGGTTATAAAAGGCGAGAGGCCTGAATTATTTCAGTCCACCTCACTGACAGAATAGAAAGTCTCTACAAAAAAATGTCAAAAATTGTCCTTAACTCTAATATTATTAATAAATAAGAGTGAATCAATACTGTTCAGCCAAACAGCGTTTTCTTGTACTCAGCCTTTGTAGTCATGAATTCCATTTTCTCTTTCAGGAATATCACAATCTTCTTACGCTTCTGCCCTTTGCCTTTCACAGTAACAATAGGAATTTTTGATGCAAGATAAATGTTTATAATATGACTAACTCTACTGTGCTGGTATACACAGCGTAGTGCTCCCAGGGTTTGGAGACAGAACAAGATCAGTACAGTGGATGAGTTTAGTTATCTGCAAAAGTAACTCAAAAGCACAGTATAATAGAAACTGCAGAAGAATGAAGCTTAAAAACACCTGGTTTTTAATCCCAATTTACCACTGAGCAGGCGACTTCAGGTAAGCTACTTAACTTTCCTCATCCTCATTATTTTTAAGAAGATAACTCTATCCATTTGATAGGGTTATTGTAAGACAACTCAGTAGGCACTCAATAAATAGTAGATATTATTATCTTAAGAGTGTTTGTAAATGTTTTCTGATAAAAATCAGAGAAACCTACTCATTCACCAGTTATTCTCAGGAAAACAGACTAGACATAGAGAAAGTTATGATTCAATTCAACTCAGTTTATGACCCTGTGACAAGGTACTGGTGCTTCCCACCAAAATGGGAATTGAATTTTGTTTTGCTTTTTCATTTTAGTTACTGTTTGTTTAGTATATATTTAATCCCAGAGCACCTAAATCCCATTTATATGTCTGGGGAATTATCCTTTGTGTAAGTCTTGGAGGAAGGCAAAAGCTACCCTCCACTAATGCAAATTTGCCAGATATTCACTTTCCTGGTCTCTCTTGCAGGCTCTTCCAGTCAGACGCACCCTTATTCTCCCTCTCCCCCACTGGACTCAGACTTAGGAGTCAACAATGCAAAAAAATGAGGCCTTTAAGGAATGCGTTCCAGTAGGAGTGGTAGTAACCCATTAAAACCAACAGAAAAATTCTCTGGTTCTATCACAGCCTATATAAATATCTCCATCAAGACGATCAAATCTCCTTTGTTCTGAATGTATGCTCTCCAAATAATATCTAAGTTGCAAATGTTGTTCTCTAGATACCCTAACATCAGAAAGGGCACTAACATGTATTCCACACCCTGAAAAAGGAATAATCTAACCATAATTGAATACACCGAGGTTCTAATTTTTTAAATCAGTCTCTTAGAAGTGTGGCATGTGTCAGACCCCTACAGCCTCATCTCTTCCAGGAAACTGACAAATCAGGTGCCAGAACACCCAAAATAAGAACGAGATCCTGAACCCATGGGACCCACTAAGGCATAGTTACCTGTGATGTTTTATGACTAATCATTCATTTCACACACACACACACACACACACACACACACACACACCCTTTCTCATATAAACCACTACATGGCCTACAGTACTGTACAGAAGACTTTGCTGAAATACAAGTGACCATCTACCCTGCTCCATAAAACAGAAATGCTGTGTACCTTCAAGATCCAAACACAAAGAGAGAAAAAGAGAAAGAGAAATGAGAGCAGTGTCCGAGAAGAGAGAAATTTGGGTTTCTAAATTCAGAAGATTCGTTTTTTTTCCTCCAGAAGACTTTGAAAAGCCAATCTCTACATCGATGTTTCTACTATATCAGACATTATTCTATTTAAATAAAACATAAAAGATTCAACATTTAGAACACTGGTAAATTTAATTTTAACCAGAAATCCCTTCTACCTGAATTACACAATTTCTCAACTAAGCTTCCATTGCATGCTACCCAATCACACTTAAGGATGGGAATGAGAACACAGATAATATTTATTTTCCTAATAAAAAAAAACTAATGTCAAATGTACCTCTTCATACCTTGATTAAAATTACTTTCAAATTACTATTCCTGAGATTTTATTTTAGGTACAAAATATTAATGTCAGAAAAATAGAAAAATTATTAATACATTGCACTGAAAAGGAAATAAATAACTTCTCCTAAGGAATGAAACTTACTTTGTTGACATTTTAATATATTGATATAGCATATGTTTTAAAAACATTAACTTAAGTATAGTAATGTCCAATAGATATTAAATCAGAGTACAATACTGGAATAGACTCGTAATATATCTGATCCAATTTTTTACTTAGTCTCAATTTCTTGTTATTTTTGGTTCCAGCATTCAAGTATTACATATTTGTACTCACTGCCCTTTCAAATGTTGTATCAAAATTCAACAGACAAACCAAAAACAGAGCTTTGGCAAGGGCAGTATTGCTTAAAACCAACAAAGAACTTATTTTACAATTCTGACCACATCTAGAACAAATAGGAATAACAGAAATATCCTTTAGAATTCTTTTTAATATTTTTTCCAGTTTTACTGAGGTATGATTGAACAAATATACTTTGTAATTCTTATCAGCAAATAACCACATTTCAGATACAGGAAAGCTATCACAAAAATGACTGATCTTTCTCTATCACTTCTTTCCTAATTTATCTCAGAAACTAATTTTTTACAATACTATTTATATTCACACAGACCTAAAATCGTTCACCTTTCATAATAACCCACACTCCAACGTAAATTACCAGATTTAAATATGAAGCTGCTTTCAAAAAATTGAATGGCATGGGGATTGGGTGGTGGGTGGCTTATAGACATTATTTGGATCCTGACACAAATAAACTACCTATAAAAGATGTTTGTGAGACAACTGGAGAACATGAATATGAACTGGATAACTAGATAAAAAATTTTTGCTATTTTTGGATATATAATATTATTATATAATTGTTTATATTAGGTCCTTATTTTTTAAGACATAAAATATATATATACACATACACACATATGCATATATTTAGAGGTGACATGACAACATCAGAATTTGAAATATTACCAGGGGAAAAAAAGCAGTTATAGCAAAATGTTGATAATGTTTAAACTCAGGGAGAAATCATATTTTCAAGTGTGTTTAAAATTTTTCATAGAAAGAATTAAAGAAGTAACAAAAGAAGAAATAAACCAGGGTTACCTTTTCCCAGTCAACTCAATTTGGCCCTTCTTATTGAAGATGAATTTAGAATCATTATATCCCCATCCATTCCATTTCATAACTTCTTGCCTAGTGAGAAGAAAAAATATATAAATGAGACCAATGCTAAACATCTTAAAACTGTATAGTATATCATTGATTATTAACTCACAATCATCTAAAGCACCTTATGCCCACTAATTGTATAAGGTTAAATAAAATTAGCACATGTTAAAATGTCCATATACTAATATTTCTGAATATAGAATCACTCTGATGAGCAGCACCTGCTTCACAGAGGGCTACAACCAATAAATTTAATGCATTCAAAGGAAGAAATAAAAAGTTGCAAAAAGGAAGAAGATAAGTTTAAAATATAAATGTCTCATTTTGTACATGTTATTGGGTTTACATTGTAGAATGACCTAAACAGTTTTGCAATTAAAACTAAGGAAACACAATTTTACACATATGAGAAAAAAATCATAATTACTAATCTTCTGCTATGATTTTTAAAAAAGACCAACTTACCAAGTAGATTGGCTGGCAATAGACACAATAAAGTAAGTTAAAAATCTCAGTGCTGCCGGGCGCGGTGGCTCACGCCTGTAATCCCAGCACTTTGGGAGGCCGAGGCGGGCGGATCACAAGGTCAGGAGATTGAGACCACGGTGAAACCCCGTCTCTACTAAAAAAAATACAAAAAATTAGCCGGGCGTGGTTGTGGGCGCCTGTAGTCCCAGCTGCTCGGGAGGCTGAGGCAGGAGAATGGCGTGAACCCGGGAGGCGGAGCTTGCAGTGAGCCGAGATCGCGCCACTGCACTCCAGCCTGGGCGACAGAGCGAGACTCCGTCTCAAAAAAAAAAAAAAAAAAAAAAAAAAAAAAAAAAAAAAAAAAATCTCAGTGCTGGGTTTACATTCTAAATCCTTCAAATTCCATATAACTACCAATCTCTACCTTGACCTACATATTGTAACAGTTAATGGTTATACCCATTTTCAAAATTCCAAAATAACATGCTATTTTTAATTTCCAAAACACCAATATTTCATAGCTGTAAAAATCCTTATTTATCAAAATCAATGGCTGAATCATTCAATTTTTCACATCATGTAAGAATAGATAGGTCTGGACCTGTAGAGAACATAATAAGCAATCACGCTGAAGTACTGCATCACTTTTTATTACATGTTTTGGCAAACTACCCTAGTTTGATCTTGGCTACTGAAATAAATGGGTGGTGAGTCTTCTTACCACAAATTTAACTATGCAGTTTATGACGCAAATAATTTAACAAAAACATTTTTCTATCTTGAAAGTTATCTGCTGCATTAAAATTTCAAAATAAACAAAGATGCACTCATTACAAAGCGTTCTTCTTATTCTCTGTAATTCTCAAGAAAGAAGAAACAAGCAAGTTTTTTTTATTACAATCATAATTCTTGTTCTAGTTCAAAGGCTTTTCAAACAAATGAACATGAACATAATACAACTGAACCAGATACAGGTAATTAATTATGAACTGAAATCTCCGTCTATACATAAAATTAAGACAAAGAAACTAGGAATGCTCTGTTTACAACTATGATTTGCTATTAATAAAAGCTACAGTCCCTCTACAAGAACTTCAAAATATCTGAAGAGTATCAATCCAGAGACTGGATTTCTAGATTAGTCAGTTATAAACTAACACCAAATATTTTTTCTAATCCCATAACATTCCTACCTCATTGCAGAGGGAGGTTTTGGAAGGGAGCTTTTGGAAAAATCTCTATGGAAAAACATCACGACTAATGTTACCGGTGACACACTCATTTTCTTAAGATTTTACTTTTTTTTGTTTTGGTGCCAACACTTGGGATTGAACCTAAGATTTTTCACATTCTAAAAACAGATTAGGATATTTTCCACTTTTTTTTCATGATTAAATTATCTCCACTTTTATGAAGTATAATTTACTTAGTATTTTCTTATATTTCAATAATCAGAAGGGTAAATATATATTTTAACACATTAACATCTTTAATGGCTTATAATGTGCATAGATTTTATGTGATTGCATTTTATTAGTGAATTTCAACATTTATTATAATTCTGTTCTTTACAAAATAGTAATTTGGTATTACACAAAATAAATGCAAAAATCTCAAGGCAAGGCACAGGGAAATAATTTCAGTACAGAGGTTGAATTTGGCATGTTTATGTAGCTTAACAATGAAAATCATTTTCCTTAAAATTATCCCTAGAATTTTTTTTTTTTTTTTTTTTTTTGAGACGGAGTCTCGCTCTGTCGCCCAGGCTGGAGTGTAGTGGCCGGGTCTCAGCTCACTGCAAGCTCCGCCTCCCGGGTTCGGGCCATTCTCCTGTCTCAGCCTCCTGAGTAGCTGGGACTACAGGCGCCCGCCACCTCGCCCAGCTAGTTTTTTGTCTTTTTTAGTAGAGACGGGGTTTCACTGTGTTAGCCAGGATGGTCTCGATCTCCTGACCTAGTGATCCACCCGTCTCGGCCTCCCAAAGTGCTGGGATTACAGGCTTGAGCCACCGCGCCCGGCCTAATTATCCCTAGAATTTAAAAAATTGTTCCCAGATGACCCCAAAGTAAAAAGCTAAACTTGGTCACATGGGTTCATTCTTAGCACTTCATGAGGAAATGAATCAAGATGAGCAGGAAAGATCTGCTGTTATACACTATAAAATGAAGGGTTTTACATCCTGAAGAGTCTTTGGCCTTACATTTTCAAGTTGGGTAATATCCTAAAGAACTTCCAAATTTTCAACTGTAGGTACCTTTTTCTCTCTTTTCATCCCAGTCATAAAATTGGGCTTATAAAATGGACTTTACTATATTTGTAACAACTTTTGGAGTCCTCTCAGAAGTCGAATGTAGGCATTTGGAATGCATTTGTGCCCCAAACAGGATTACAAAGTATAAATAGTATACAATTAAAATCTAGATTACCCCCAAACCAATCTTTTGATATCTTCAAGTACCCCAGGTGTTAAATAAAAGACAGGTAAATTTTCCAGGCTTCTGGTTTTATACTTTTTTGTACACATATTCCAACCCCCCCCCCCGAAATTACTAGTATATACTCTGATAGTTAAGTACAACTATATGATTAAATTTTTAAATAACTTCTTATAAATAAGAGTATAATAAGTATTTTGAAGGGCATTACAGCATAACATTTTAAAATTAGAATAAAACTTTACATGGTCACAGAATTCGAAAACTAAAAAGATCCTCAGAACCCACCTAGTTCAATTGCTCATTTTTCAGATAAAGAAACTACCCAGGGAAGCATCCCTGGCCACACAGCTAAGTTAGTTGTGAGTATCCAAAGGCTGACTTCCAGTCTCACAATTCTTCCTCTTCAGACAGGCAATAATATCTGAAACCCATCTAAGTCAGGCTCTCAGAAAACCAGAATATTTGAAATAACTCATTTTTTTCTTCACATCAATAGTGTTTCAAGAAACTATTGGGCCGGGCGCGGTGGCTCACGCCTGTAATCCCAGCACTTTGGGAGGCCGAGGCGGGCAGATCACGAGGTCAGGAGATCAAGACCATCCTGGCGAACACGGTGAAACCCCGTCTCTACTAAAAATACAAAAAAAAAAAATTAGCCGGGCGTGGTGGCGGGCGCCTGTAGTCCCAGCTTCTAGGAAGGCTGAAGCAGGAGAATGGCGTGAACCCGGGAGGCGGAGCTTGTGGTGAGCCGAGATCGCGCCACCGCACTCCAGCCTGGCACTCCAGCCTGGGCGACAGAGCGAGACTCCGTCTCAAAAAAAAAAAAAAAGAAACTATTATATGTTATTATAAGCTGAGTATCCTTTATCCAAAATGCTTGGGACCAGAAGTGTTTCCGATTTCAGACTTTTTTCAGATTCTGGAATACACAATGAGACTTCTTGGGGATTGGACCCAAGCCTAAACACAAAATTTATGTTTCATACACATCTTACCACTTAGCCTGAAGGTAACTGTATACAATATTTTTAATGGTTCTGTGCATGAAACAAAGTTTGTATACACTGAACTATCAGGAAGCAAAGGAATCACTATCTCATGGCAGTGTTCAAAAAGTTTCCAACGTTGGAACATTCTGGATTTTAGATTTTCAAATTAGGGATGCTCACCCTGTGTTGTAGTCATTCGTCTGCACTTGACCTGAAGGAAAACGTTTAAAAATCAAGGGATATGTTTGTGTCAGAAGCCAAATTCCCTACACCTCCAATAGGGTAATGAATTCTGCCATTCAGAATAACCCCAAAGTACTGCAAGCACTAAAATGAAGAATGATTAAAGAATCAACAACTTTTCATAAGATTCAAATAAAAGAATCCAATTCTCAACTAACCCCAGAGGTCAATTAGCCAGTATGATCTCTCAGACATTCCAATTCTTAGAGCTAACTATACCAGATTTAACATCTTTTAAAAAAAAACAAGACCAGGCCAGGCACAGGGGCTCACGCCTGTAATCCCAGCACTTTGGGAGGGCGAGGTGGGCAGATCACAAGGTCAGGAGATGGAGACCATCCTGGCTAACATAGTGAAACCCCGTCTCTATTAAAAATTAAAAAAAAAAAAAATCAGCTGGGTGTGGTGGCGCATGCCTGTAGTCCCAGATACTCAGGAGGCTGAGGCAGGAGAATCGCTTGAACCCGGGAGGCGGAGGTTGCAGTGAGCCGAGATCACACCATTGCACTCCAGCCTAGGTGACAGAACAAGACTCCGTCTCAGAAAAAAAAAACACACACACACACACGACACCTCCTCCTGCCGAAAGACTAGGTGGCTTGATTTTACTGCATAAAAAAATAAATGTTTTACACATTTACACATCTAACTACAGTACCAAACAGTGAAAAAGCACACAGTATTAGCTGGTGTAACAAAAGAAAATGGAGGCATAAAATAGCATCCCATATGCACAAGGTGGCAGTATTCTCCCATGATATATTCATGATGTACATATTCAGTATTTAGAATTTTCCAGGGCTGTGAAATATTTAGGTGAAATATTTAGATTTAGCCTTACTATTATAAAAACCATGAAGAGTTTCTTTATTCCTAAAATGGGAAATTTTCACTTTGAAGTCTCCGTTTACAGACTGGTTGTCAGATTACTATTCCTCTATTAGTAACAAACTGTAAGCATCCTGACATATATGCATGATTTCTACATTGCTATTTCTAATCATAATAATCACAATATTTTTCACTAGAAAATAAGGAAAAGGAAAAAATGATTTAGCCTACTTTCATTCTGGGTTGACAACTGTAAAAGTTCAGCTATCTAATAACTTTTTTTAGAAGTTTTTCTGAAAAAATTCCAATAATCAAAATTCTAATAAAAGATGCTTCACTCTTCAAATCAATATTTCCTCTTGCCCTGAAATAAAACTCACAAAGCTACCTTCATCTGATAATACTGTGATTTCCTAGAGAGAAAAAGGCCAAATGAAATGGCCAAAAGGATCTATAATTTTACTTTTCATCATGAATTAGTTTAATGGCTTGTTAATTAACTTTGGTAACTGGCGAGGGCAGTAAGACTACCTAAATGTAATCAACTTGAGGACTCTGATAAGATCTTGTTTCTATGTTGAATAGGAGTGGTGAGAGAGGGCATCCCTGTCTTGTGCCAGTTTTCAAAGGGAACGCTTCCAGTTTTTGCCCATTCAGTATGCTATTGGTTGTGGGTTTGTCATAAATAGTTCTTATTATTTTGAGATACGTTCCATCAATACCGAATTTATTGAGAGTTTTTAGCATAAAGGGCTATTGATTTTGTCAAAGGCCTTTTCTGTATCTATTGAGATAATCATGTGGTTTTTGTCCTTGGTTCTGCTTATATGCTGGATTACGTTTATTGATTTGCATATGTTGAACCAGCCCTGCATCCCAGGGATGAAGCCCACTTGATCACGGTGGATGAGCTTTCTGATGTGCTGCTGGATTCAGTTTTCCAGTATTTTATTGAGGATTTTTGCATCGATGCTCATCAGGGATATTGGTCTAAAATTCTCTTTTTTTGTTGTGTCTGCCAGGCTTTGGTATCAGGATGATATTGGCCTCGTAAAATGAGTTAGGGAGGATTCCCTCTTTTTCTATTGATTGGAATAGTTTCAGAAGGAATGGTACCAGCTCCTCCTTGTACCTCTGGTAGAATTCGGCTGTGAATCCGTCTGGTCCTGGACTTTTTTTGGTGGGTAGGCTATTAATTATTGCCTCAATTTCAGAGCCTGCTATTGGTCTATTCAGGGATTCAACTTCTTCCTGGTTTAGTCTTGGGAGAGTGTAAGTGTCCAGGAAATTATCCATTTCTTCTAGGTTTTCTAGTTTATTTGTGTAGAGGTGTTTATAGTATTCTCTGATGGTAGTTTGTATTTCTGTGGGGTCGGTGGTGATATCCCTTTTATCATTTTTTATTGCATCTATTTGATTCTTCTCTCTTTTCTTCTTTATTAGTCTTGCTAGCGGTCTATCCATTTTGTTGATCTTTTCAAAAAACCAGCTCCTGGATTCATTGATTTTTTGGAGGGTTTTTTGTGTCTCTATCTCCTTCAGTTCTGCTCTGATCTTAGTTATTTCCTGCCTTCTGCTAGCTTTTGAATGTGTTTGCTCTTGCTTCTCTAGTTCTTTTAATTGTGATGTTAGGGTGTCCATTTTAGATCTTTCCTGCTTTCTCTCATGGGCATTTAGTGCTATAAATTTCCCTCTACACACTGCTTTAAATGTGTCCCAGAGATTCTGGTATGTTGTATCTTTGTTCTCATTGGTTTCAAAGAACATCTTTATTTCTGCCTTCATTTTGTTATGTATCCAGTAGTCATTCAGGAGCAGGTTGTTCAGTTTCCATGTAGTTGAGCGGTTCTGATTGAGTTTCTTAGTCCTGAGTTCTAGTTTGATTGCACTGTGGTCTGAGAGACAGTTTGTTATAATTTCTGTTCCTTTACATTTGCTGAGGAGTGCTTTACTTCCAACTATGTGGTCAATTTTGGAATAAGTGCAATGTGGTGCTGAGAAGAATGTATATTCTGTTGATTTGGGGTGGAGAGTTCTGTAGATGACTATTAGGTTCGCTTGGTGCAGAGATGAGTTCAATTCCTGGATATCCTTGTTAACTTGCTGTCTCATTGATCTGTCTAATGTTGACAGTGGGGTGTTAAAGTCTCCCATTATTATTGTATGGGTGTCTAAGTCTCTCTGTAAGTCTCTAAGGACTTGCTTTATGAATCTGGGTGCTCCTGTATTGGGTGCATATATATTTAGGATAGTTAGCTCTTCCTGATGAATTGATCCCTTTACCATTATGTAATGGCCTTCTTTGTCTCTTTTGATCTTTGATGGTTTAAAGTCTGTTTTATCAGAGACTAGGATTGCCACCCCTGCTTTTTTTGGTTCTCCATTTGCTTGGTAGATCTTTCTCCATCCCTTTATTTTGAGTCTATGTGTGTCTCTGCATATGAGATGGGTCTCCTGAATACAGCAAACTGATGGGTCTTGACTCTTTATCCCATTTGCCAGTCTGTGTCTTTTAATTGGACCATTTAGTCCATTTACATTTAAGGTTAATATTGTTATGTGTGAACTTGATCCTGTGATTATGATATTAGCTGGTTATTTTGCTTGCTAGTTGATGCAGTTTCTTCCTAGCGTCAATGGTCTTTACATTTTGGCATGGTTTTGCAATGGCTGGTACTGGTTGTTCCTTTCTATGTTTAGTGCTTCCTCCAGGATCTCTTGTAGGGCAGGCCTGGCGGTGACAAAATCTCTAAGCATTTGCTTGTCTCTAACGGATTTTACTTCTCCTTCACTTATGAAACTTAAGTTTGGCTGGATATGAAATTCTGGGTTGAAAATTCTTTTCTTTAAGAATGTTGAATATTGGCCCCCACTCTCTTCTGGCTTGTAGAGTTTCTGCAAAGAGATCTGCTGATAGTCTAATGGGCTTCCCTTTGTGGGTAACCTAACCTTTCTCTCTGGCTGCCCTTAATATTTTTTCCTTCATTTCAACTTTGGTGATTCTGACAATTATGTGTTTTGGAGTTCCTCTTCTCGAGGAGTATCTTTGTAGCGCTCTCTGTATTTCCTGAATTTGAATGTTGGCCTGCCTTACTAGGTTGGGGAAGTTCTCCTGGATGATATCCTGCAGAGTGTTTTCCAACTTGGTTCCATTTTCCCCATCACTTTCAGGCGCACCAATCAGACGTAGATTTGGTCTTTTCACATAATCCCATATTTCTTGAAGGCTTTGTTCTCTCTCACCACTCCTATTCAACATAGTGTTGGAAGTTCTGGCTAGGGCAATTAGGCAAGAGAAAGAAATAAAGGGTATTCAGTTAGGAAAAGAAGTAGTCAAATTGTCCCTGTTTGCAGATGACATGATTGTATATTTAGAAAACCCCATCGTCTCAGCCCAATATCTCCTTAAGCTGATAAGCAACTTCAGCAAAGTCTCAGGATACAAAATCAATGTGCAAAAATCATAAGCATTCTTATACACCAGTAACAGAGAGCCAAATCATGAATGAACTCCCATTCACAATAGCTTCAAAGAGAATAAAATACCTAGGAATCCAACTTACAAGGGACGCAAAGGACCTCTTCAAGGAGAACTACAAGCCACTGCTCAGTGAAATAAAAGAGGACACAAACAAATGGAAGAACATACCATGCTCATGGATAGGAAGAATCAATATCATGAAAATGGCCATACTGCCCAAGGTAATTTATAGATTCAATGCCATTAAGCTACCAATGACTTTCTTCACAGAATTGGAAAAAACTGCTTTAAAGTTCATATGAAACCAAAAAAGAGCCTGCATTGCCAACACAATCCTAAGCCAAAAGAACAAAGCTGGAGGCATCACGCTACCTGACTTCAAACTATACTACAAGGCTACAGTAACCAAAACAGCATGGTACCGGTACCAAAACAGAGATATAGACCAATGGAACAGAACAGAGTCCTCAGAAATAATACCACACATCTACAGCCATCTGATCTTTGACAAACCTGACAAAAACAAGAAATGGGGAAAGGATTCCCTATTTAATAAATGCTGCTGGGAAAATTGGATAGCCATAAGTAGAAAGCTGAAACTGGATCCTTTCCTTACTCCTTATACAAAAATTAATTCAAGATGGATTAGAGACTTAAATGTTAGACCTAAAACCATAAAAACCCTAGAAGAAAACCTAGGTAATACCATTCAGGACATAGGCATGGGCAAGGACTTCATGTCTAAAACACCAAAAGCAATGGCAACAAAAGCCAAAATTGACAAATGAGATCTAATTAAACTAAAGAGCTTCTGCACAGCAAAAGAAACTACCATCAGCATGAACAGGCAACCTACAGCATGGGAGAAAATTTTTGCAATCTACTCATCTGACAAAAGGCTAATATCCAGAACCTACAAAGAACTCAAATAAATTTACAAGAAAAAAAAAAAAAAAAACCCGATCAAAAAGTGGGCAAAGGATCTCAACAGACACTTCTCAAAAGAAGACTTTCATACAGCCAACAGACACATGAAAAAATGCTCATCATCACTCGCCATCAGAGAAATGCAAATCAAAACCACAATGGGATACCATCTCACACCAGTTAGAATGGCAATCATTAAAAAGTCAGGAAACAACAGGTGCTGCAGAGGATGTGGAGAAATAGGAACACTTTTACACTGTTGGTGGGACTGTAAACTAGTTCAATCATTGTGGAAGACAGTATGGTGATTCCTCAAGGATCTAGAACTAGAAATACCATTTGACCCAGCCATCCCATTACTAGGGATATACCCAAAGGATGACAAATCATGCTGCTATAAAGACACATGCACACATATGTTTATTGCGGCACTATTCACAATAGCAAAGACTTGGAATCAACGCAAATGTCCACCAGTGACAGACTGGATTAAGAAAATGTGGCACATATACACCATGGAATAGTATGCAGCCATAAAAAAGGATGAGTTCGTGTCCTTTGTAGGGACATGGATCCAGTTAGAAACCATCATTCTTAGCAAACTATCACAAGAACAGAAAACCAAACACCGCGTGTTCTCACTCATAGGTGGGAACTGAACAATGAGATCACTTGGACACAGGAAGGGGAACATCACACACTGGGGCCTATTGTGGTGAGGGGGGAGTGGGGAAGGATAGCATTAGGGGATATACCTAATGTAAATGACGAGTTAATGGGTGCAGCACACCAACATGGCACATGTATACATATGTAACAAAACTGCACATTGTGCACATGTACCCTAGAACTTAAAGTATAATAAAAAAAAGGGGGGGGCTTGTTTCTAGATGGGTCAACAAGGTAATAATCTGTGTCCCCTAGACAGTGAGCCTTCTTGCACATTATCATGCAACACTTTAAACTTCAACAAGAATTTCAATCTTCCCTCAATATCCCCATTGTAAGTTTTTCCAGCTCTAGTTGCCAGAATAAAAATGTGACCCTGTGATATAATAAGTTATTAATCAGTGTGCTAATTCTTAGCAGTGTGATAATGTAAAGTGGCTTAAATATGAGATTTGAGAACACAGAAACCTGTTAAGAAGAACATGAAGAAAAGGGACCCACATGCATACTCGTAAGCCACTCCACAGAGTAATCACATACTAAGCTTTCATAGGTAATGCCAATTCTATGACCCAACTATACAACTCCTGGGTATATATAGCCAATGAAATTCATATACAATTCCATAAGGGAACACATTTGATATATCCCCTGGAGCATTGTTTGTAAGAGTAGCTGGAGGCATCACTAGAGAAGCAGATAAGTAAAGTGGAAAATGCATTCTATGAAATATTAATGCAGTAATCAAAAGCAGTAAGTTGAATAGATATGCATACAGAAACATGAAGAAATGTTTAAGACAGTGGTAAAACAAAGGAGAAACAATAAAATCCATAGTAAAACAGCATTTAAGGGAATCAAAAATATACACACTAAATAACACTGCATATTTCACAAAACACAAAATATTATATATAATATATCCAGATATATATAATACATTCATCATATATGTATATTATATACATTATACACACACACACAACACACAAGAACCTTCACAGGCACCCATGGGATAGGCAGATGAAATCAGGAATCAGAGATGGAGGAAAATTAGAGGCCTCCCACAAATACCATACATTAAAATGTATGTTACCACAGCTCTCTGAACCTGAGGCAAATATGCTGCTCAGCCTTTGAATCTCAGTGCAGTTTCTCTCTGTTCTGAGAAAATAATTCTTTCTTCCATATATACGCAGAACTTTCATGATGGTTTATTATAAAATCTACTGGGCTTCTTACCAATAGCTACAAATATTTTTGAATGACAGAATTCCATTATGAATTAAACAGCTTCAACTATATGGTAAACCAAATATACATTTAACTACCTACAGTCAACTTTTTATAGTCCACAAGAAACTTGCACTCTAAAAAACTTCTTAAGGCCAAGCACAATGATTCACACCTGTAATCCCACCACTTTGAGAGGCCAAGGTGGGAGGATAACTTGAGTCTTGAAGTTCAAAATAAGCCTGGGCAACACAGTGGGGCCCCCAATTCTCAAAAATAAAATAAAATAAAATAAAATAAAATAAAAGCCAGGTATGGTGGTGCAAGCCTGTAATCCCAACTACTACAAGGCCAAGGCGGAAGGATCCCTTGAGCTCAAGAGTTCAGGGTTGTAGTGAGCCACGACTGCCACTGCACTCCAGCCTGGGTGACAGAGTGAGGCCCTGTCTCAAAAAAAGAAAAGAAAAGAAACCTTTAAAACTTGAATTCAAGACTCAAAAACTGCATCTCAAAGGTCCAATTCCTACATTTATTGTGAATAAATGAATGAAAGAAAAAGTAATATACAGGTATAAAGGGGAAAAATTGTAAACAGAGGCACAGGAAAGTGGTGGGGGACAAGAAGGGCAAATAAGGCAAAGGCAGCTTTACTACACATTGATAGAATACTCTGGGCAGTCACTAATCACTCCCACACTTCTGTCACACACTATACTATAATCTACCAATTAGAAACTCATTACTGTTTGAATGATGCATTTGAAAATGGAAATACACACTATTAGTGATTCATACATTTAGTAGTGTATGTTACAAATATTTTGTGGTAGGGCAGGTGTGTACCCACATATCCACTCACACAAGCTGGTACCTGCCATTCTGAAAGCCTGGAAAGAACCACCACCCTATCCTTTACCCTCAGGTGTTGGTCTATGTAATGAGGAAAACAATCCAAATCTGCATCAGGAGGTTGTCATAGCAAAGGACAAAGAGAAAAGGACGTATCCTTCTCTTGGACTCTTGTGTTCCCTGGACTGTGCTTTAAATTTCATGATTTGTTCCCTTCACTGTCCACTTGTAATCTAATCAATGTGGCAATTCTGGCAACCAACCCCAGACTTTCTCTACCACCAACTGGGAAAAATGCCAATTCACTTTCACTGCTCACTCCATGCTTGCTAGTAATTAAAAAAGGAATTGTATCACAAGCTTATTATACTGACCAACCCATAAGTGACCAAAGCCATTTCCAGTAGAACCTTGAATTTCTGTAGAAACTATAAAACTGAACACAAAGAAAACACGAATGTCTTCAAAAATCTATATGCTATTTTAGCATTGAAACCAAGCCCAAGTTCCCTTCCCCAGCTGTCCTTTGGGGACAGACCAACAATACCCTTGGCATGACTCTAAAAATGCCAAGACTGAAATCCATACCAGCTTGATGTACACAGTATTCTTGCTGTAAACTGTAGTTGTTGGGCAACCTCCTTTGGGTCCCCTCTCATTGTAGGGGAGCTGTGTTTTCACTCTATTAAATCTTGCAACTGCACACTCTTCTGGTCCATGTTTGTTATGGCTCAAGCCAAGCTTTCGCTCACCATCCACCATTGCTGTTTGCCGCCATCGCAGACCCGCCACTGACTTCCACCCCTCCAGATCCAGCAGGGTGTTTGCTGTGCTTCTGATCCAGCGAGGTGTCCATTGCCGCTCTTGATCGGGCTAAAGGCTTGCCATTGTTTCTGCACGGCTCAGTGCCCAGATTCATCCTAATCGAGCTGAACACTACTCGCTGGGTTCCACGATTCTCTTCCATGACCCACAGCTTCTAATAGAGCTACAACACTTATCGCATGGCCCAAGATTCCATTCCTTGGAAATCCATGAGGCCAAGAACCCCAGGTCAGAGAACAAGAGGCTTGCTGCCATTTTGGAAGTGGCCCGCCACTATCATGGGAGCTCTAGAAGCAATGACCCCCAGGTAACATTTTGGCAACCACGAAGGGACTCTCCAAAGCAGTGAGTAATACTGAACCACTTTCACTTGCTATTCTATCCTATCCTTCCTTAGAATCAGAGGAAAATACCGGGCACCTGTTGGCCAGTTAAAAAAAAACAATTAGCGTGGCCACCGGACTTAAGACTCAGGTGTGAGGCTGTCTGGGAAAAGGCTTTCTAACAACTCCCAACCCTTCTGGGTTGGGAGTGTTGATCTGCCTGGAACCAGCTTCTGCTTTCCATTTTCCTGGGGAAGCCAAGGGCCGACTAGAGGCAGAAAGTGGTCATCCCGAACTCCTGGCATTAGCCGGTTGAGATCTTGGTGCAGCCAGGAGTTTCTACTCATCAGTCGCCCATGTGTGCACCCCACCTTTCCTTCTGACCCATTCCTCCTAGGTCCTGACCATGACTTTCTTGAAAGTGTAGCCCCAAAATTCTCCTTACCTCTGAATCTACTTCCTCCAATCCCTGCCTCCTAGATACTAATGGTTCAGACTTTCATTTCCTCTCCCATGTATTAGAGCAAGCTGTATCTCCAAAGGGATCCAAGGAAGCTCTATGCTGTGTCCTTAGGCATCTAGGCTATGAACCCAGGGAGTCTTGTCCCTGGTGTCCCTCCCAATTTAGGCATATAGCTCTCAACATAAGCAGTTATATGGGACCCATTCCCCAACACCCTTGCCAGGGCCCCAAGCTTGTAAATGGCTAGGAGGACTGCTCTCCCATTGTGTAAGATGCTCTCCTCCCCCGATTTCTACCCAGCTTACCCCTCTGCAATACAATCTCCAAGCCTTGGCTCCTTGGCCAGGGCCTTAGAACTGATGACCTAGCACTTTAACAACTGCAACTGGGTCTACGACAACATAATTGATCAGGATAAAAGCAAATTAAGTCAAGGAGAGAAGAGACAGAGAGAGAGACAAATTAAAATAGACCTAGGTAAATTATCAGATAACCCTGATGGCTATATTGATGTTTTACAAGGGTTAGGACAATTCTTTGATCTGATATGGAGAGATACAATGTTACTGTTAGATCAGACACTAACCCCAAATGAGACAAGTGCTGCCATAACTGCAGCCTGAGAGTTTGGCTATCTCTGGTATCTCAGTCAGGTCAATGATGGGATGACAACAGAGGAAAGAACAATTCCCCATAGGCCAGCAGGCAGTTCCCAGTGTAGACCCTCACAGGGATGCAGAATCAGAACATAGAGATTGGTGTCGCAGACATTCACTAACTTGCATGCTAGAAGGACTAAGAAAAACTAGGAAGAAGCCTATAAATTATTCAATGATGTCCACTATAACACAAGGAAAGGAAGAAAATCCTACCGCCTTTCTGGAGAGACTAAGGGAGGCATTGAGGAAGCATACCTCTCTGTCACCTGACTCTATTGAAGGCCAACTAATCTTAAAGGATAAGTTTATCATTCAGTCAGTTGCAGACATTAGAAAAAACTTCAAAAGCCCACCTTAGGCCTGGAGCAAAACTTAGAAACCCTATTGAACTTGGCAACCTCGGTTTTTTATAATAGAGATCAGGAAGAGCATGTGGAATGGGACAAACAAGTTAAGAAAAAGGCCACCACTTTAGTCACGGCCCTCAGGCAAGTGGACTTTGGAGGCTCTGGAGCATGGAAAGGCTGGGCAAATTGATGGCCTAATAGGGCTTGCTTCCAGTGTGGTCTACAAGGACACTTCAAAAAAGATTGTCCGAATAGAAATAAGCTGCCCCTTCGTTCATGCCCCTTATGTCAAAGGAATCACTGGAAGGCCTACTGCCCCAGGGGATGAAGGTCCTCTGAGTCAGAAGCCACTAACAGATGATCCAGCAGCAGGACTGAAGGTGCCCAGGGTAAGTGCCAGCCCATGCCATCACCTTCACAGAGCCCTAGGTATGCTTGACCACTGAGGGCCAGGAGGTTAATTGTCTCCTGGACACTGGCGTGGCCTTCTCAGTCTTACTCTCCCTGTCCCAGACAACTGTCCTCCAGATCTGTCATTATCTGAGGGGTCCTAAGACAGGCAGTCACTAGATACTTCTCCCAGCCACTAAGTTGTGACTGGGGAACTTTACTCTTTTCACATGCCTTTCTAATTATGCCTGAAAGCCCCACTCCTTTGTTAGGGAGAGACATCCTAGCAAAAGCAGGGGCCATTATACACTATAATTAGGAGAAGGAAATGGGATAAATATAATACAGACTCTAAGTATGCTTACCTAGTCCTCCATGCCCACACAGCATATGGAGAGAAACGGAATTCCTAACTTCTAAGGGAACACCTATCAAACATCAGGAAGCCATTAGGAGATTATTATTGGCTGTACAGAAACCTAAAGAGGTGGCAGTCTTACACTGCCGGGGTCATCAAAAAGGAAAGGAAAGGGAAATAGAAGTGAACCGCCAAGCGGATATTGAAGCCAAAAGGGCCACAAGGCAGGACCCTCCGTTAGAAATGCTTATAGAAGGACACATAGTATGGGGTAATCCCCTCTGGGAAACCAAGCCCCAATACTCAGCAGGAGAAATAGAATGGGGAACCTCACAAGGACAAGTTTCCTCCCCTCGGGAAGGCTAGCCACTGAAGAAGGAAAAATACTTTTGCCTGCAGCTAACCAATGGAAATTACTTAAAACCCCTCACCACACCTTCCATTTAGGCATTGATAGCATCCATCAGATGGCCAAATCATTATTTACTGGACCAGGCCTTTTAAAAACTATCAAGCAGATAGTCAAGGCCTGTGAAGTGTGCCAAAGAAATAATCCCCTGCACTTCAGGCCATACATTTGAATCCCTGTATCTTTAACCTCCTTATTAAGTTTGTCTCTTCCAGAATCAAAGGTGTAAAACTATAAATGGTTCTTCAAATAGAGCCTCAGATGCAGTCCACGACTAAGATCCACTGTGGACCCCTGGACCAGCCTACTGGCCCATGCTCCGATGTTGATGACATCGAAGGCACCCCTCCCGAGGAAATCTCAACTGCAAAACCCCTACTACACCCAAATGCAACAGGAAGCAGTTAAGAGTGGTCATCAACCAACCTCCCCAACAACACTTGGGTTTTCCTGCTGAGAGGCGGACTGCCAGACAGAACTAGCTGGATTTCCTGGGCAGACTAAGAATCCCTAAGCCTAGCTGGGAAGGTGACCACACCCATCTTTAAACACGGGGCTTGTAACTCAGCTCACACCCAACCAATCAGGTAGTAAAGAGGGCTCACTAAAATACAAATTAGGCTAAAGCAGGAGGTAAAAAAACAGTAAAATCATATTTCACCTGAGATCACAGGGAGAGGGACAATGATTGAGATATAAACCCCAGACATTCGAGCCGGGAGTGGCAGCCCCCTTTGGGTCTCCTCTCATTTTATGAGCTCTGTTTGCACTCTATTAAATCTTGCAACTGAAAAAAAAGAAAACAAAACAGTAGTTGTTGGTTTTTTTAGGTTTGTTTTACTTAAAATAATGATACAATAATAATCAGCAGTAGTCCCTTCTACTTTAAGTGACAGGTAGTTGGGATTGCTATCTTTGCTTCTGGTAAACCCACGGAAAAAATGAACCCCATAAAGTTTGGGGGAAGAGAAGAAAGCATTAAAAGCGGGACCCAATCACAAGAGAGGTTCTCAAACTTCCTGGGAGTATAAAAATCACCTTGGGTACTTATTTTAAAAGCAGAGTCCTGGATACCACCCTAGACCCAGCCCATGATTAAAATTTCTGGCAGTGGGACCTCAGAATCTATACTTTGGACAAGCAGCCTCAGGAAATTCTGATGAGGGTCATCCACAGATCACACTTGGGTAAGCATTACCTTAAGATACGAGAAAAAGTTAAGAATAGAAGACTCATCTGTTGAATAACCACAAAGGAATACAAAGCTTTAATGTAAATGGTTTACAATTAAGTTGATCTCACTCAAACCTTACCAAAATCAGGAGACTGGAATCGAGAGAGAGAAACAGAAAGGAAAAACTTCAGACTCACTTCACTGTAGGAGAGGATGGCCCTGAGTAGAATTCCACAAGAAAACAATGGGCAGCAAGAGGGCAAAGCGGCAGCACTCACCATATGGAAGACAGGGGAAAGAGATAACAGGAAATGGAAATGTGATTACATGACAGAGGAGGTGGCATAAATCTATACCCAAATCTTACAAAGGACTATCTGGAAGGGGAAATGAGGGCTATATAGAGATCACGTTTTCTGATGCAAATTTTAGGAAGTTTGATCCACTATGGAACTTTGCCTAGTTCATACATGTTAAAAGTCTTTAAAAGTATAATAATTAAAACAATTATTTATCAAATAACTTTCCTTTAGCACAAGAATATATGTATTCTAATTCCAATATGTGGCCACCAAGGCCACATATCACACAGAAGCAAGCAATGGTGAACCATGACTACTAAGACTCACGGAGAAGAGTTTCAAACCAGAAATAGCACAACAGTGACCAAACATTATGTGTGATACTGACAATCAGCCTAAAATACAGTACGAGAAACTGCTGATGCTCTACACTTTTTGGGTTCTTCCCTTCCTTCCTAATGCATAAGGTGACATTTACTAGAAATTTGTTTTCTCGCCAGGCACAGTGGCTTGCGCCTATAATCCCAGCGACTCAGGAGACTGAGGTGGGAGAACCACCTGAGGCCAGGAATTCAAGACCAGCCTGAGCAACACTTCGAGACTCTGCTCCAAATTTTTTTTTTTTTTTTTAAATAACCAGGCATGGTAGCACATGCCTATAGTCCCAGCTACTCAGGACAATGGTTTTTGAGCCCAGGAGTTCAAGGTTACAGTGAGCTATGATCACACCACTGCACTCCAACCTGGGTGACAAAGCAAAACACCATTTCTTTAAAAAAAAAAAAAAAAAGGAAATTTGTTTTCTCTATTAAAATATCATTATTGCCACTGAGTACCTCCTACTTCTTGCTGTGCTTCCACCTTCAGAAACCGATATAGTTTAAATATTTGTCCCTGCCCAAATATCATGCTAAATTGTAGTCCTCAGGACTTGAGGTGGGGCCTGGTGGGAAGTGTTTGGGTCATGGGGGCAGATCCCTCAAGGTTTGGTGCTGTCTTTACAACAGTGAGTTCTCATGAGATCTGGTCGTTTAGAAATGTGTGGCACTTCCCCCTCCCACACCCAGCCTCAACTCTTGCTCCTACTTTTGCTGTGTGAAGTGCCTGCTCCCACTTCATCTTCTGCCATGACTGTAAGCTTCCTGATGTCTTCCCAGAAGCTGATGCCAGAGTTATGTTTTCTCAACAGCCTGCAGAACCGTAAATTAATTAAACCTCTTTATAAATTATCCAGTCTCAGGTATTTCTTTACAGCAATGCAAAAGTGGTCTAATATAGAAACTATTTTAGCACTCTATTCTTATTACTCCTTTCTATGTAGTTTACTGCAATAATGACAGTATTGCATAACACTGTAAAGCTAAGGGCTTTACAATCATTATCTTATTTCCTTCTCACTTTAATCCTGTGATGTAGGTGTCATTATCCCTATTTAAAACATGAAAAAACTGGTACAGAAAGATTCAGTAACTAGTCCCCAGTCACATGAACAGTGTATGATACAGCTAGGATTTAAACCATGGCTGTCTGGCTCCAACACTCCTAACTACCAAGCAAAGATTTCAGTATACTCAATGATGGCCACAGAAGGAGTACAAATTATTACAAGAGCTCAGTGGTGTTCATCTCTAGCTGAAAGAACCCTTCATTGTGGAGGCATTTAAACTTTCCCTTCTTTGGAAGATGGTAAAATTTCAAGTCAAACAGAGGAAGAAATCACAAGGATTTTCCCGTCTAATAAACAGCATAAAATTGGCTGAAGCATAAAGCACATTCAAGAAGTCACAGAGAACAGCTGAAAGCCTTGAATGCCAAATATGAGATTCAGTGTTATTACTTCAATAATCAATAGAGAACAATAGAATCAAAACAGTATTTTCCATGTTCATTGCTTCTACCAAAAGTCAAAATCTAGCAGTGTGTACTTTAAAACTTCGCTGACTCTCCAATGTGGATGAAATCCCAATTCTTTAACATAGCATCACTCTACATTTTCACCTTCTTTAACAGCTGTTCCCAGACACATTAAGTTACCACAATTCCTTATACACACCATGCCCTCATGTCTTCCTGTATATATCTCCTGTCTAAAATGCCCTTCTCTCCCTGGAGGCAACCAGTCTAAAAGTCACTTCTATAAACCCTTTTCCTATCTTGTTCAAGAATTTATGGCTCTTTCTTCTGTATACAATGACTAGCTACATCATATCTTTTATATATCTATCTATATTTCTCCACTGACTGTCAATCATTTTTGCAATGTTAGAATGTAGCACAGCACAAGTACGCAGCAAGTACTGACACTTTCCCTGAACAAAGACTGGTCTGGGCCAGGCGAGGTGGCTCATGCCTGTAATCCCAGCACTTTGGGAGGCCAAGGCAAGTGAATCACGAGGTCAAGAGATTGAGACCATGATGAAACCCCATCTCTACCAAAAATACAAAAATTAGCTGGGCGTGGTGGCGGGCACCTGCAGTCCCAGCTACTTGGGAGGCTGAGGCAGGAGAATGGCGTGAACCCGGGAAACAGCGCTTCAGTGAGCCGAGATTGTGCCACTGCACTCCAGCCTGGGTGACAGAGTGAGACTCCATCTCAAAAAAAAAAAAAAGATTGGTCTGGTAATAGAATGAAGAATCGTTCAAAGGCGGGAAACAAAAGAACGGGAGACCAGGCTAGATGTGAGACAATTAAGATTTCATCTAGGCTGGTGGCAATGAGAGAAAAGCAAAGTGTCTTGAGAGTCAATAATAGAGTCCATCTGGTTTGCAGTCCATCTGATTTGTCAATGAACCAAATAAGGGATAGGGGATGGAGCTCAGCAAGGACTCACAATTGAGGTGTTGTTGGACTTGGGTGTCTAAATAATGGTGGAAGTGAAGAGAAACTGGAGCACTGAGACTGAAGACTAAAACAACGACCTTATCCATGAATGCTGAGTTGGAGAAACCAGCAAGATACTCAGATAGAAATACCCAATAATTAAAAATGTAAAAATGAGAGTTGAGAGTTAGGGATATTAACTTAAAAGTTTCTCCAACAGTGGTAAAAGCTATTACAGTTCAAGTAGATGAAATTATTACAGAAGAAAATGCAGAAGAAATGACTAAAAATTAATCTTAGGGATTTTTAAGCCTAGGAAGAGAAGTCAGTAAAACTACGGTCAGAAAGCTAGGAAGGCAGGGAAAAAAAAACCAGAACAGTGCAATAATATGGGAGCTAAGAAGAGATAAGAACATCTACCAGGTATCAGAACTGGTTAAGAGGCTAAAAGTTTTATAATTAGGTTATTCATGGCTGCTAAAGCCTTTTCAAAAGAGTAATATGTACGGAAAATTTCAAAATGTTATCTGAGCATGCTTTTAAGCAGCAGGAAAAATCAACAAAGAGAAAAAGACTGATGACGAGGAAATTAAATAGAATAACTCATGGAGCATATGGAGAAGGAATCATCAAAAACAATGAACAGACAATCTGGTTGTATCATCTTTAAATGCATGATAGCCAGAGTTGGTTCAGTTCATTTAGCTGCCTGGGCAGCTACCTACGTCCTATGACTACCACCACTTCCTTCCAGGCAATAACTGATTGCAGCAATGTAAACATGTAACCCAGGATTGGAAACAAGGGGTTCAATTATTCTCTGCTATTGGCTGAATTCCTGGAGGAGTGGGGCAGACGTATTTTACCATTTGGACAGAAGAGCAGAAAAAGCTGATCTACTTAGAGAAGTCTGCAGCAAATAGTAGCAAGAAGTGATACTAGCAAGAAACCTGATGGCTTTCTGGTTCTTGGCTCTAATTCCATCTGGAGGCCAAGCTCCATTCTTACCCTTGGGTTCTTTGGTACCCCTGTACTCTTAGAATAAATTTCCCTTTTCTGCTTTAACCTAGCTCAGATTAACACTTATAACAAATATCCCTAATTAGTATACACACCAAAATATGAGAATTTTTTTTTAAGTTACCAATTATATAAAATCTGAGTGCAGGCATGGCAAACTAGAATGTACTTTCTGAAAATAATGGCAGATGGCAGGTATGAACTTGGAAATAAAATCAAAATTAGAATAGCAGTCTAATAGTTGTGAAGCCAGAAATAATTTGTGAAGGCAAAACAAATACTATCTGGAAATCAAAACCAACTGATATAAAAGAAAAAAGCAGAACCTTTCTGAAGGAGATTTAACTTCAAAAATGAAACTACCAATTTACTTTAAAATGCATCAAAATAAAATAGATTAATATTAGATGGAGAAAATAATGGATTAATGAATGGATATATGACAAATGCATCCAAAATAAAATAGATTAATATTAGGTGGAAAAAAGAATAGATTAATGGATATACGACAAGCACAGTAACATGTTAATAACAGAATCTAGGTGGATGGTACACAAATGAATATTGTGAAGTTAATTCTGCAACACGTTTAAATATATGCAAAATGTTGGGGATGGGGGGGCAGGGAATGAAAACTGCTGACACCATAATCCTTAAATTACATCACTTCATATAACAAGATTTGCCTGAACAGTAAATAGAAGCCATCTGAATAAGCATGGAATGTACATTATTTACTGATAGCAATAAATGGTTTAAACTGATACATCTAAGCCAGTTGTCTTAGCTCTTCCTCTTCTCATCACCCCCATAGACCCAGGCAGGGTTAAGCACACTATTCCTTAGGTTCCCTGTGGTCATGTTTTGGTTTCCCCCTTTGAGACTCAGGCTAGAACATCTAATTTCCTTTTATCTAAATTTCTAGAAAGCTGCTTCTCTAAATTATAAGATAAAAACCTGCTCAAATATGATGTAGTCTTTCTCCAAAGATTCTGATTATTTTCAATAATCAGATTTCTGATTATTTTTATTACTGGTCAGAATTAAGTCCAAACAAGCAACTGTTCCTTATTTCTGTCCATGCCCAGTGAGATCAGTGAATGATGTATTCCAATGCTCTTTGACTTATTAAGGCCCTTTTTAAAAAAATGTGCCTTA
Source organism: Macaca nemestrina (assembly GCF_043159975.1). Taxonomy (NCBI): domain Eukaryota; kingdom Metazoa; phylum Chordata; class Mammalia; order Primates; family Cercopithecidae; genus Macaca; species Macaca nemestrina. The sequence goes on along the minus strand of NC_092135.1, from coordinate 75,297,343 downwards.
AGGAAATTATTAAGGATTTAATTGTAAAAAGCTTACCATAGCATTCTCTATAATAGGGAAACACTGGAAACAAATATAACACTGTCCTCATCATATAAATGGTACCTACATATAATATAATACTTCCTGAGTCACTGAAAATGATTTTACACATTATTATTTCTTGATAAGGAAAGGTATACATAAGACAGTGAGTGAAAAATCGTAATTTCAAGACATTATTATGGCGTGACTTTGCACACATATGCTTATGTCTCAAAGGATCTATGCCAATGTGCTACAGCAGTTATCTCTTCATGTTAATCTTCATTTTAATTATTATTTTCTATTTTTTCTGCAACAAAATGCATAACATTTCAGAATAACAAAATTATTTTACATTTTCTCTATAATTGTAAAGTAACTGCCAGACATCCAGCTCCTAGCAGAATGACACTTCTAAACACTATCCAGATGGCTGAAAGACCATCATTACCAGAGCAAACTGCCACACCAGTTTTATAAACTTTATTACATTGCCCAGATTTTCCTACCCTAATTCTTCTGATTCTGTTCTCATCCAAATGCTCTCTCACCAATATTTTCACCCTCAGATTTAAGAATTTTTGCGTAACATCTTGACATAGAACAATCTCTCCCAATCCTTCTAGACGTTTCTTTGATATAAAATTGCCCTTCCATTGTTGTATTAGTCACCATTCCTTTCCTATACCTTACATCTTGCAGTGATAGAAGACACATCAGTCTTCCTTAGTAGACCTAAATGTCCCAGTAGGCAAAAACCATGTGTCAATAATCCTCCCTAGTGCTTAGCATATAGAAGACACAAAATAATTGCAAACCTGGGTAGATGAAGTTTCTTTTTTTCTTTTTCTCCTTTTTTGAGACAGAGTATTGCTCTGTCACCTAGGCTGGAATGCAGTGGCATGATCTTGGCTCACTGCAACCTCCACCTCCCAGGTCCAAGCGACTCTCCTGCCTCAGCCTCCAGAGTAGCTGGGACTACAGGCGTGCACTACCACGCCTGGCTAATTTTTGTATTTTTAGTAGATATGGGGTTTCATCATGTTAGTCAGGCTGGTCTTGAACTCCTAACCTCAGGTGATCCGCCACCTCAGCCTCCCAAAGTGCTGGGATTACAGGCACGAGCCAACGCAGCCAGTCGGTAGACGAAGTTTCAAATGGGTGAGGTCCCTGGAGAGTACCTAGGTGATTTAAATGAATTCAAGGCTCTAGACCTACATATTATATCCTATGACACTTAGCACTTAACTGTATGATTTAAAGTTACTCTTCATAATTTGAGAAATCATGGGGAAAAGGTAACAGGAGATAGATCAATGTTCCCCCAGTTCTCAAAAGTAAAAAGAAAAGATCCCCAAAACAAGAGACTCTGAAACATGGTATCAATCAACAAGCAAAGGTCTTCCAGACAATGGCACAAGAAAAGGTGTAAAAGCTGAAAAATGTGGCATGAATAAGAGACTTTGCCTAGAACAGTAGAAGAGTTAGGTAAATCAGAAGCTGAAGTTTAAAAGGTACATATTTTAAACAGCAGTTAGAGGTGAGGGGATATGAATTGAGTCCAGCTACACCAGTCTCCTTGTGGCTTTCCTGATATGCCACATGTGCATTTCCTCTTGGGATATTTGCACATACTATTCCTCTGCCTAGAACACTCATTTGCCTGGATATCCATATGACTACACTCATCTCCTTTAAATATCTGCTCAAATGTCATGTTTTCACTGACATCCTACTTAAAATTTGAACCCTACCTTCTTACCCTCTCTACTTTTTCTTTTTTCTACAGTACTTATCACCTTCTAACATACTTAACAATTTATTTATTTACTATGTTTAATTATCTGTTTCACCCATTGGAATGTAAGTTTCAAGAAAATAAAAATCTTTCTCCATTTTGTTCACTGACATAGCCCAAGTGCTTAGAACGTAAGTGACCAATAAATATTTGTTTAATGCACAAAATGAATGTGAAAGATTGTGAAGGAAAAAATGAACAGGACTGGGTGATAACAATATAATATCAAGGAAAAAGCTCTAAACTTGAGATTTTTTAAAAATCTGGAATCAGCTGGGCATGGTGGCTCACGCCTGTAATCCCAGCACTTTGGGAGGCCAAGGCGGACAGATCACCTGAGGTCAGGAGTTCGAGACTAGCATCGTCCAACAGGGTGAAACCCCATCTCTACTAAAAATACTAAAATTAGCTGGGCATGGTGCTGTGCGCCTGTAATCCCAGCTACATGGGAGGCTGAGGCAGGAGAATCGCTTGAACCTGTGAGGTGGAGGTTGCAGAGAGCCGAGATCGTGCCACTGCACTCCAGCCTGGGCAACACAGCGAGACTCCGTCTCAAAAAAAAAAAAAAAATTAAAATTAAAACATCTAGATTCAAATTTAAGCTTTACCACTCAGTAGCTAGAAGCTGACTAATATATTTTTCTGGCAAGTATCTAGGAATTTCCTAATCTGTGAAATGGGCAATTGTGAGAATCAGATTACACAAACATGTATGAGAGCAGCAGAGTGACTGCAGAATTAATTATTAATTTGAATACATTCACAAGAAAGTTCGATCTTAAAAGAACGAAAAGAAGTTAAAGTTAGGGATTGAAGGATGTGACTGTGGGACTAGTGTTAACACTATGAGATATGAGAAAGCCCAGATAAATAAATTCTAGAGAATGAGAAAGAAGATAATGAGTTAGGTTTCCACCTATACCTGTACTGGACAGCATGGTATATCACTAGCCACATGTGCCTATTTAAATTAAAATTAAACAAAATTTAAAAGTCAGCTCCATAGTGGCTATGATACTGGATAACGCAGATTACAGAACATTTCTATCACAGAAAGCTCTACTGGATAGTGTTGACCTACAAAATTCGAGTTAACAGCAAAATATCCACTCCATAGTATATGTGACTAAAGTGATAAGAGAATTCAAGTAGGTGTCATTTTAATATTCCTTAGGCTGGATTCCTATACAGTTAGTTCAAGCACTTTTAGAAAAAATGTAAAACCCAACTAGTAATCAATCTGAGTTGGAAATGCGAACTTCTGTGAACATAGCAAATTAAATAGTTCACATTACTTGATTCTAAGGTCCTGGGATACCTGAGCATTTCCTTGCTTATAGGATGAGGTCTCTGACACAGCAACTATAAATAGAATTTGGAGAGTCCCACTGAAGTCAACAACAGGGACCTGGTCAGCATCCTGGCCAAATCTCTGATTAGTAATTTCAAACATGCTGGCAAGAACAAATGTTATATGCAATCATATAACAGTTTTCTTAGTGAATGACAAGATGATATCTACCCCTCCGAATCTCACCCAGGAGGCAAAACTCTCTCATCAAAAGTAACTGCAGTTACGGAATGGTAGCAGTTTTCTTTAATGAGTAAGCATACTTCAACTACTGAAAGATCCAGAATTAAATATATAAATGCTTAAGAGAACCAAAGACAGATGTTAATGTTTTTAAAAAAACTACACAAAAATTGATATTTTATATATTTACAAAACTTAAGAGAATCTAGTCTTTAAGAATGACTGACTTGTAACTCAAATTAAAAATGTGTAATTAATAGATTTGGACTTATGATTTTAAGCTGAAATCTTATAAGCTCATAAATAATATGTGAACACTGCAAGGTCACTTTGTTTAAAAATCCAATTATATTTATTTATAAAAATGATTTAGTACCTGGGAGCATTCTGTTTATTACCTCAGACAATTGATGTACTTAAGAAAAGTAAATATATTAACTTCTAAACACTATTTTAATTACTTTAACCTCTTCCTATGCAGTAATTTCTATAAAAACACTAGTTTGATATGCACTTCATATTAAAACAAGTAATTATTTTAACCAAAAGTAATCACCACCTAAATGTTCATCAATAACAGAATGGATAAATTGTGGTATATATCTACCCAATGGAATACTATTCACCAATGAGGATAAACAAAATGTGACTAGATGCAACATGGATGAATATCACAAACATAACACTGAGGGAAAGAAGCCAAACACAAAAAAGTACACACTGTATGATTCCATTTACATACAGTTCAAACAGGCAAATCTGTATGTTGGAAGTCAAGGTAGTGGTTATCCTGGTGGAAGGAGCCACTGGGATGAGCACGAAGAGGGCTTCCTGGAGTACTGGTAATGCTGTTTCTTAATCTAAATACAGATAAAACAGACGTGCTCATTCTACAAAAATTAATTATGCCATATGTTCTCTTTCTACTGTTTGGGTAGCATGTGTTAGGCTCTACACTTGCAGAGGAGGCCTTCTGTGGTACACTGCCTGTGATGGAGTCTAATTCAGGGTAAATATTAGGTAGCACAGATCTAAGCCACGAACTCCAACCAGCATTATCAGTAACAAAGCTAACGTTTTTATCTCTCTGTCTGCATCCTGTGTCTTATCTCTCAGTTGATTCTGAGCTGAGATGTTGGGACAGGGATATGACAAAATATTACCCCTAAGACCCAACAAGTAAAGAGAGCACTAATAGGCAGAGGGCTATTAATACTTTACGCTACAAGGGTAGACTCTAGTCATGATCCTTTGATTTGATTTAGGGTTGAAATTAACATACTAATCAGATTAACAGCAGAAGTTATCTTCTCAATAATAAGGAAATAAAATCAAAAGGAGTAATATTTGCCTAGCACTTGTTTTTAAAGTGTTCCATAAAGTATCTCATCTGACTACAACAGTAATCCATTTCTCTGCAGCCTAAAAACGGATCACTTCATTTATTCTCAGGCATTTTTATTAAGTGACCACAAGGGTAGATAGCTCTATAGTAACTTCCCAACATAAAAAAGTCTATATGGAGAAGGTCTGGTCCATCTTAAAAGGCAATCTATAGAAACATGCTAACAAATAACCACAGCGATTAAATCTTCAGTTTCTTGTTCATTCACAGTCCAAAGACAGTTGGCATGTAGGCAGTAAACCCTCCATAACCTATTCTCTTTCCTCCTTTCTTCTCTGATCTTGGGTCTTCCACATTCTTCCTAATTCCCTTTTATTCCAAACACTGTCTTCTTCCACAAGTTAAATGGCAAAATTCACTCACAAAAGTAAACTGGCTGGTCTATCTTTTTAAACCACTCATTACATTTTCTTAAATTATGAACTTCATTTTGACAGAATGATGTTTTATAATTTATTCAGTAAGTACAACATAAACTAATGGCTTCTTAACTATATGACAAAGTATTTGATCATGATCTACTTAATCACAAAAGCTTTGAAACTTGGCATGACAAAGAGAGCAACATGATGAATAGTAAGTAGATAATATCTCCCCGGGAACATTAGGTGAGGTAATCCAGCATAGAGGAAAGAACGTGGACTCTGGAGCAAGAACAGAGTTGAAATGCCATCTCTTTCATTTCATAAATGCAAGGCCTTAGATAAATTAACTTCTCTAAGCCTCTAGTTCCTCAACTGTAACATACATATAGTATCACTCACTTTTCAGAGCTGTTGTGTGAGATTTAAATGACATAATGTACATAAGCTTTAGCATGGTTCCTGCCATATTAGGACTTATTCAATTAAAACTCCTACTACTACTATCACTAGAATTCCTAGCTAGGAATTCAAAATAGGGTAAATATTTCATTCAACATCAACTACCAAAATAAGCTTGAATTTTGCCAAACGATGTCAAATTTTAAGCCAGGTCACTTGTGCAAATAACCTTTGCTGCGGAACTGTATCAGCTCTTACACACTTCAGGATACTCTCTTGGAAAATATTTACAACAGGGTTAACTCAGCTGTATTCCTTCTGGAAAATAGCTACCAAAGCTTCCGGCAGATGTTAAATAATACTTTTTTGTTTTGTTTTTTGAGACACAGTCTCGCTCTGTCATCTAGGCTGGAGTATGATGACACAATCTCAGCTCACTGCAACCTCTGCCTCCCAGGCTCAAAGCAATCCTCCCACCTCAGCCTCCCGAGAAGCTGAAACCACAGGCCCATACCACTACATCCAGCTAATTTTTTTTTTGTATTTTTGTAGAGATGGGGTCTCACCATCTTACCCAGGCTGGTCTTGAACTCCTGGGCTCAAGTGATTTGCCTGCCTGGGCCTCCCAAAGTGCTGGGATTACAGGTGTGAGTCACCATGCCCGACCTTAATATACTGCTTTTTATTAAAATGGCATTTGTAAGTGACATTATAAACAAGTAAACTAAACAATTAGTGGCATTCTTAATCAGACATTCTTTTGACCTGAACATTTATAATCTCTGTAAAAACTACCATTGAGCAGTTCTGACTAATGCAAACTACAATGAGGTTGGAGCCAAAGTTATAACTGGGAAAGAGGTTAGCAGTGTGGAGGAATGAAAGTTAACATGGGATTTTTTTCTTCTCTTTTTCGTAAGATCACAAGAGCCACAAAAAAAAAAAAAAAACTGAAAAAAAATCCAAAACCAAGATATAAAAGTGTTACATATGTAATTGACATTTACTATGATTTTTATGGATCTAAATTGCACTTAGAAGCAAAGTCAAAAGAAAACCTGTACATGGGTAACATGCACTTAAGGAAAAAAGTAGGATCCAAAAGTAAACTGTTACTTCAATACTCTGCTCAGCAACTTCAAATGAGAACATATGTTCTGGGATAGAAGTAATTGGAGCCAGCCAGTCCTGGTGGCTCATGCCTGTAATTCCAGCACTTTGAGAGTCTGAGGTGGGTGGATCACTAGGTCAGGGATTCGAGACCAGCCTGGCCAAGATGGTGAAACCCCATCTCTACTAAAAATACAAAACTTAGCTGGGCATAGTGGCAAGCGCCTGAATCCCAGCTACTGGGGAGGCTAAGACAGGAGAATCGCTTGAACCCAGGAGGCAGGAGATTGCAGTGAGCTGAGATCGCGCCACTGCACTCTAGCCTGGGAGACAGAGCAAGACTCCACAATCAAAAAACAAAAAAACAAAAAACAAAAAAAAAAAAGAAAAGAAAAGAAAATTGGAGTCGACTTCATAGGAGACCATGTGATAAGTAAACAGCAGGTTTTGTTAGGTCAGCCCTCTGAAATGTCCACATTCCTCTGGACTGTGTCATCCCTTTTCTATTGTCATTCAGTCTCCAAACTCCTGTGGCATTAATTTAGTCACATAGTTTTAAAATGTGATTAAACTTTAATGGTGTCACCTAATGAACTAACTTCTAAAACTCTCACACACATCATTTCCTCCCTATTTTCATTGCCATCATCTTAGTTTAATTCTTCATTATTTCTCACCTATTGTGTTACACCAGCCTCCTCTAACTGATCTATGTCCATCCTTACCGTTCTCCAATCCATTCTTAAACACTGTAGCTGGAGTGACTTCTCTCCAACCCAAACCCAATCTGATCATGTCTCTTCCCAGCTTAATTCCTTCAAGGGTTCTCTATCACCAAGCCCCTTCAGCTGCTTCATTTTTCTTTATATTTATCACTACCTGACATACTATATTACTTGTTTGTTCACTGTCTCCACTCCAGCTAGAATATAAGTTCCATAGAGCAGAGTTCTTGTTCACTGCTATATTTTACAAGCATGAATGAATGCATGAATGAATGGACTGATAACCCACAAGCCAAAGACCTCCATGACCTGCCACTGCCCTCCTTTCATTTTATTCTCACCTCTACCAATACTAAATCATCTAGTTATGTAAATACAATATGCACTTTCATGCCCCCTTGCTTTGCCATATGCTGTTTCCTTTGCCTGGAATATAAACTCTCAAACTACCATCAACATTTTAAAACCTTCTCCAGAAAGCTTCCTCTGACCACCCCCACCCACCCACCCCCATATAAGAATCTTTCCTTTGTGCTACATTTGTACCTGTATCTACAGTGGCTCTAATCAAACTGCACTGTGTCTCTCACTTCCTAGACTGTGAACTCTTTGAGGCTGAAGACTACTTATTCCTCTCTTTACCTCCAATGCCTAGGACAGGACCTTCACAAAGCAACTACTCTATAAATGTTGAAACATATGCATGACTATTCTGTAGCAGGAATGAAAATATGGCATTTCAAGAAGTCACTACTCCAGGCCATGATGAATTTAAGTATAACCAACCATGCGATAAAACAATTACAACCAATGCCATCATCCAAGGTAACAAAAGGGAAAGACTAATAACAAATCACAAAATCATTCCAAAATAATTGACATATAGGCATACTCACACCTTATTAGATATATACTGTGGTTCCTTCTTCCTCCACCATTTGTCTTCCCTTTAGGCTGGATTCTGTAGCTGGCAACTGGAGGCCCAGCTAAGCAGGCAGTAGAAGGGAGACTTGGGTTCCTCATGAATAATCTTTCAAGTATATCACCTTCTGTGGAAGCTTTTGATGTGTCATCTAAGTTTCTGTGTTCCCTCATATTTTAATAAAAATCTCAAAGTACCAGTACAGGACTAGATTTTACCATGAGCCGTCTAACCCTGAACCAAAGACCAGAGCTTCCAACCAGCTATAATCTATGCAATAAATGGGTTACAATTGTGCCTCAACTATTGATGCCTTCAGTCCTTGGAGCAGCCACACAGGGCATCCCTGACCAGTCACTTTCAACTATAGGAAGACTCATCCATCATCTTGGTGTGCCTTACAAGCATTACTATTTTTTCTTTGAACACTGTAAACCAAGCCATTAAATCTAACCATAAGGAAAACCTGCCCTCCTTACTTGGTTCTAAGAGTGTGAATCTGCATAAAATGTACAATCACACACATGCATACAAATGAGTAGACATAAATGTACATGAAACCATTTAGAAAAGTTTTAAATCCAATGACAGCTATTAATAATATAACCTCAAGTGAAGCCAGGAGACGAGATGAAATCCTTTATTCCTCCTCTCCCCACCACTCGGTAACCAAGTTATGGGAAATTTACCTCCTAACATTTTCTCAATTAAGTTGCCTACTCCCAAAAATTTGCCTTAGTTCAGAATCCCAGCATTTCCCCCTGGGATAATAGTCTCCTAGTCTCTCTGCCTTTGGACACAGTGAAAATTGCAGCTACCATTCTTTGAAAGGTTATGTGACAGGCATTGCACTAAACACTTGATCATTTAACTCTATTTTTTTCAATTCTCCCAGCAACAGTGCAAAACAGGATTACTGTTCCCGTTTTCACAAATGAGGGGGACTGAAACTCTGAGAAGTTAAGTGATTTGCCGAAGATCATACATACAGTTGAAACTGTGTAGTGGAAATTCAAATCCAGGTCTATATTCCCAGCCACTATATTGCCAAAATGCTCAACTGTCTTCAATTTGCTCCCAGTGTGACCTTTATGAAAGGTAAATCTAATCATGTATTGCCCCACGTAAAATCCGGTAAATAAGATTCACCTTTTCAGTCTTCCTCCCACGTCATTCTCATACTCTACTGCTACACTTAAGTCTCAGCAGTTCCCTAATTTGTCTTTAACTTCTTTGACTGTGAACATACTGTTTGTATGCCACGAAAAATGTTCCCCTTTGGCAAACTATTACTAATGCAAACATCCAAAATTTACTCAATCTTTACTTTGGAACATCTTTGCACTAACAAACACCAATCTAAATCTGGATTAAATGACCAGGTGCTATAGTTCTCAGTTAAGTTTCTCATAACGCTGTATTATAATTTTACCTACTAAGCTATTCCTTCCTTAAGAGTAAATACTATATTTTTTAATTTCTGTATTGCTGGCACAGTGTATTTTGTAAAGACTCATGTATGTTGAATTAATTCATCAGAAGCAAGTATAGCTTAGGAACTTGGCCATTAAGTCAATTTGATGTGCTTTCGAATTCTAATCTGTCACACAGCTATCTGCTAAGCCTCCAGCAGACTTAACTTTAATGTATTCATCTGTAAAATGGGAGAAAACCGCGCATACCTCATAGCATGGGAAGAAACAAAGATTTAGCACAACCTTTGGCACACTTAAAAGTACACTTTAAACATTAGCTACATATTTTTTTCACTCTCGGTTTATCCACGGCGACAAAGCCACACGTCAGAAAATAGCTTCTCCTAATAGTTTTCATCAGAGATTAAGGAGATCGAGACCATCCTGGCTAACACGGTGAAACCCTGTCTCTACTAAAAATACAAAAAAAAAAAAGAAGATTTCTCCAAAAAAATCTAAAGTCAAGATCTCTTACAAACATCCCTCATCGGTAGACCCTTGTCATTTAGCTTCTGGTTACACACAGCTCAGTAGCTATACCACCACACCTTAAACCACTAGCTAGTGTTTGCAGTTTATGGTTTCTTACCATTCATCGGTTTCCTCCCTCAAAGTCAACACATCTTGCTGCTAAGCAAGCGGAACTTACCCCACAGATACCAGTCAGCACCTTTTTCCAGGGCACCATCAGTTTCCCCCACAGCAGCCTTTCGCGAATTAGAAAGATCCCTATGATCCATCATCTAGTACAAACTTAAATCTCCTCGGAGCAAAATAGAACTTCTGCTACCCATTCCAAGACCTCAGCACCCAAACTATTACTTCAAGATAAAGAATGAATTCCCGGCACTAAAAGCTCAGGAAAAAGGAACCCTTTAAATCCTCCTCCAATTAGAGTTCTTCAACTCTGTTTCCCTCACATAGTGACCAAAATCCACCATCCCATCCCGCCCCCTTCCTGACAGAATCCAGGGTCTAGTCTACTCTCTCGAAAGAGAGGTGGGTCCCTACTTTCAGGGACCGGGATGCCTTCCGCCCACCCGTTTCACTTCCTTTCCCACCTCGCCTGCGCTCCTTCAGCGCAGGCCCGGCCTGGTCCCTCGCCGCTAACTCCTTCCACACCCCGCTACTCACCGTTTCTTTGGGATGGTGCCCGACTCCTGCGCAGCGGGAGTGGCAGTGGGCGCCGCCGTGGCCGCCGACGCGGCTCTCCGCGCTTTGCACTCATTGGTACTCAGCGCCTCCCGGGGCCGGCCCAGCAGATGGCCGGAGAGAACCCGTAGCCTCCGCCCGGGGCGGTCCGGGTCCCGGTCGCGGTCCACTGCAGACCCGTAGCTCGCGCCCGCGCCCGCGCCCGAGCCCGTCCCACCCGCTGCAGCCACCGCCTCCGCCATGGCTACCGCCTTGTGCCGCCGCCCGGAACCGCTGGGCGCGGGTGAAAGGTCACTCATAGCGGCGCCCGGCGCGACCATTCGCTGCGGCGCATCCCGGCAGCCACCGCGGCGACTTGACGGCGGGTGCCATGCGCCTGGAGCTTCACGTTCTCTGCCCCCACCCACCGCGCCGGCGCTCCCTGGTCACGCCTTGGGAAGCGCGCACCTGCCAAGCAGGTGAGTTCGAGCTGACTCCAGGTTAGCTCAGCCCGGGCCAGCTGGACCAAGAGCCAAACTACGTCTGCCCTCGAGATGTCCTAGAACCCTGGGTGGTGTCCTTGGGTGTGGCCTGGGGGCTTTCGAGGGCAGATCCCTTGCAGCACGAGAAGTGAGCAGTGCTACTGGACCTGATGGATCCAGCGGCATCCTTTTCCTGAAAGAGAGTCTAATGTTCCACCTGTGCTCTTCCTCCCTGCCGGGTCACCAAAGTAACTCAAAGCTGACCATCATTGCCTCTAACCATTAGAGCAAATAACTTTATCATTTTCTTATTTCTCACCGCCTATTTCGTGCCTGGCACTGTTTTTAATGCTAGATCACAAGTAAGTACAGAAAGTGAGTTGCAACTTAAGTTCTGTTTTCATTCATTACTGGATCCTAATCCCTTCCTAACTCTCTAACAGAGACAAAGTTTCTTATTGGTACAGATAAAAAATTACCCAAGAGCTGTTAAGACATCTCAGTTATTTACAGATTGAATTCATTTCTGGAAGATAGCACGTGAAAAGTGCTCCTCACCTATTTTTCAGCCAGTGTCTTGCATAAGAATTAGACAAAAACGCACATACACTGGCCATTGTCATTCTCCATCCTGTCGCCACTTTCACGTCATGCTTTCCTAACAAGAAAAATATTGGCAATGAAATATGAAGAACACCACATCCGTGAGACTAAAGACTAACAAGTGCTCTCTAGGGTGTCGCCAGCTTCTAAAATTGAGATTATGCCTTTACAGTGAACTTCCAAAGAGGCTCAAACTGGTTAAAAACTATCAATTAAGGGCTAAGCAAATTGTTGTTGGAGGGCCAGCTCTAGCCTGTGACCTGTTTTTACACAGCCTTCATGCTAATGGTTTTTGTATTTGAGAAGGGTTGTTAAAAGAAAACAAGAAATTTTTTAAAAGAATATGCAACAGAGACCTTATGTGGTCCCACAAACCCCAAAATATATGTTACCTGGCCTTTGCAGGAGGTCCTAATGTCCTCTAAAATTCATATACAAAGAGATGCCAAACCGTTGAAAACAGTCTAAATGTTTAGCAACAGAGAAATGGTTAAATAGTCAATATGGTAAAATACTTTTGCAGCTATTAAAATAATTTAGTACAGTTGTAGAAACAAGAAAGAATTATGAATTTGGTAAATATAAAAAATGGCCATAACCTAGGCATCATATACGTATCTCTTTAATCAATCTTTGCAGCAACACAATGACATGTTTTATTATCCTTGTTTTATAGATGAAGTCTCAAGGAGAGTAAGAAGCTTTTCTTAAATAGCTATATTTTATCTCAAATACCATATACTTCATGTTATTGTCCTTATTCCACCATTAGAGTTTGGGGACATTAACTTTGTATGTTAAAATTACTTATATAGGCTTGGGGTTTTTGTTTTTTATTTTATAGATTCTGAAATTGAACTTTCTAAAATAAATTTTCACTTTAGTTATAAACTGTACTCCTGGTTCTTAAGGATTGAGTTCTGGGAAGAATTTCAGAGATTGCCACCACAGCTATCAGGACCTCATTCATGAGGTGCAAGAACATGAAACACATATAGCACTTTCCTAGGTATTTATAACTGAAAAAAGAGAATCTTTAGTTGATCTTGTGTAATTAAATATCAAAGCATGCAAGCCACTAGTTTCTGGCTTTTGCGTACTTTGTTGCCTACCCTCACAACAAAGAAGTTGTACCTGATTGACATTTCCAGTATTCAGCTGATGCTCAGAAAAGTGGCTATATGCTCCTACATATTTGATAACAGAAGAAAAATACTAGCTTCCTTTCCTTTACTTGATTTCATTGTCAATTAGAGGAGTTGTCTCTTATTTAAAAATTTTAAAACCCACTTTGCCTTCCAATGTAAGAATATCATAATTCTAATGATGTTCTTTTTGTCTTGCACAATCTGAAGAAAGCCACACTCATCTCCTCTGACCTAATAAAGCAGTCTCCAGAACAGATAGATGAAGGTGGCACAATCCAATAATTAATGAGCCAAGAATTATTCCCACATACTAGCTCCTCAGTTCATCTAGGCATTACCTCCATTTCCTCATGTTTTACCTCCTCCTTTATCTTTAGAATCCAATCTCAGATGTCACTGATGAAGTTGTTACAGAGAAATACAATAACAGCTGTCTAGACCTACGAGTTATTGAATTGAGATGTCCTGTAGCCTTTGATACAGTAGGTCATTTTTTGTTTTTGCAAGAATGTAATCCCCTGATTCTCCATGTGTTCCTTGAATGGGGTAGAAACTGAGCTCATTTTCCCCTCCCTTTTATGCTTCCCTGTACTCCACCAAGGTGTCACTGTCATCCTGTTCCATCAACCTCAGGGTTATTTTCAGCCTTTTCTTCTTTTGCCTTTTATATTAAGTACATCAACAGTACATTATCCTCTGTGTCTCTTAAATCTATTCTTTCCCTGAGAATTTATCCTCTTGCTTATTATTTATCATATACTGCCTTTATATGTTAATTAACTTTTCATTTACTCATGTCTGTTTCTTCTAGTAGGCCATAAACTCCATGAAGGCAGAGTTCATATCCCACGTAAGAATCTGAGACTTATACTTAATTTATAAATGACTCATCACTTTGAATTTGGGGAGAGACACTGAGCCAGAGTCCCCATAGGAACTATTTTCCTCTTTTCCCCCATTTGAAAATGCCTAGCTAATGGAGGTTTCAGTGAGCTGAGACTGTGCCACTGCACTCCATCCTGAGCAACAGAGTGAGACCCTGTCAAAAAAAAAAAAAAAGAAAAAAAGGAAGGAAGAAAGGAAGGAACGAAAGAAGGAACGAAGGAAGGGAGGGAGGGAGGGAGGGAGAGAGGGAGAGAAAGAAAATGCCTAGCTAATACTTAATGTACAAAGTTACCTCATAGAAGAGCACTTTCCAAGATGATGGGAATGTTCTGTATCTGTACTGTCACTGCTAGTCATATATGACTATGAGCACTTGAAATGTGGCTAGGAAAACTGAGAAACTGAATTTTTAATTTTAATTAATTAATTTAAACTTAAATGGCTTTATATGACTCATGGTGACTATATTTGATAGCACAGTTGCAGAGTTTAAGTTATTGGTGCCTGGAGATATCAACCTTACCTTTCCCCCTACTACTGTTATAACTCACACTGGGGTATGGAGAAGAAAAATATGCAAGAAGTATTTGTCCCTTGCATACTGACCTAGGGCTGTAAATGTATTTTTTTCAGAAAAAAAAAATGCTATAAATGATTAGGTGTGGTCAAAATAATACCACTTCTGGTACATTATGGATTAGATAGGCTTTTATAAGCCAGCTTGCTGATCTAACCATCAGAAATAAGTTTCTTTCTATGTAATGTGCAAATCAAAGATAAGTCTTGGGAATGGTAAGAAAAAGGGTTTCCATAAGGTTTCCAAGCCTATGCAGTTACCTCCTTTCTGATTCACCACCTCCTTTGTAACACAGGCTCTGTAAAAAAGTTAAGACATTCTAAGAGTTATTTGACTAACGTAAAAGAACTATTTAATGGTTCTGAGAAAAATCAGACAACAAGGAGGACTTGATTTTTGTGCTAGATCTCCAGATCTTAAGAAATTGTTCAAGCACTATCAAGTCAAGCTCGGAAGGATCTGTTAATTTTTACCTGACTCCCTGGAGTGCTCAATCTGACACTACTAAAATACTTTAAATGTAAATGTAGTTAACTGCTTCCTTGTCTAAATTGAGATATAGATATGCTTCTTGCCAACTCTCAGAAGGCAAAATGTATAAATTTTGCAGATATTAACAGAGTAACAAAAAGCTTTCTTCTGGGTGATAAAAAGCTTAAACCAAAATTGTACTAGTAGAAAAACTACTGATTATATATATTATATGTATTTTAAATATGTGTACAATAATGAAAACATAGACAGTAAAAGCATTCATTACTAGGTGCTATGAGATGCAAAAGTATTTAAGCCAATTTCTCATTTACATGGTGTAATCAGGCTAGTTAGGAGTCAGTCTGTAAGTGGGAAAAAAATTATGTAATACTATTGGTGGGAATAAGTATGAAGGTGACCTTGACGAAGAGTTTCCTACCACCTCTCCGTACAAAAGTAGAACCCAAGCAGGATATCCTGAATTCATGCTACCAGAGCAACAGATATTTCACATGAAGCCAAGTCCATCGAGATTCTTGTGATTCCCACAAAAATTAAAACCTCAGTGAATATCACTTTTAGGTAGGCCATCTCAACAAACCTGTTCTTTCTGAGTCCTGGGACACTTGGCTCTTGATAACTTGGCTCTTAATTGGGAGCAGACCACATGCACAGAAACAAGCAGTAAATGTATGACCTGTAATTTTAAGTGGAGTGGATTTATTTGCATTCATGACATCTAACTTGAGGCACAAAAAATGTCTAAATAGGATAGATTAACTCCTGGAATCATGCACCAAATTTCTTTATTGCTCTGATTTTTATTACTTGTCTTCAGAACTTCTGAGTGATCCCTAAATATAGGAATTCTTGGATTTTTATACCCTTTTTTTGTGAAACATAACACAGAGAAAAGTGAACCAAAGCATAAATTATCACAAATCAAGTACCCTTAATTTACCATCTAGGTCAGGAAGTAGAACATTACAGAATCCAGAAGTACCCCTTATGCTCTCTCCCAATCGCTTTATGCACTCTCCCTGCCCACCAAAGGTAACCATTGTCCTAGTTGTATGATAAGCACTTCCTTGTTTGTTTTTTATGGTTTTACCAACTAAGCATGCATCCTTTACCTGCTCCTGTTTTTTGCATTTATATAAATAGAAGCTTATGATATGTTCTTTTGTGTCTGATTTCTTTCATTCAACATTATGAGTTTCAATAATATTGTTGTAGTTGTGCATTTATTTTCTTTGCTGTATAGTATTCTGTTGAATCCATATATCAGAGTTTATCTTTTCAACAATTAATGGATGTTCGAAGTGTTTCCAGTTTCATACTACTATGGATAGGGGTTGCTATGCACATTGTTGTAGATGTCTTTAGGTGGATAGGCATATGAATTTCTGTTGAGTATCCATCTAAGAGTGGAATTCCTAGGTCAGAAAGTGTACATATGTTTAACTGTGCTTAACTGTAACAGATAATGAAGCACCAATCCGTTTTCCAAAGATATTACAAAGATATTACAAAGATATTACAAAATCCAGAGATATTACAAAATGTACTACCCCAGTAGTATATGAAAGTTCCCATTGCTCTAATATGTTATTGCCAATCTAGTTATTTTCAGTCACTCTGATAGATGTGTACTCTTATCTTATTGTGGTTTTAATTTGCAGTTCCGTGATTACTAGTGAGATCAAGCACCTTTTTATGCATTTGTTGACTATTTGGATGTCATTATTTTTGAAACTACTGTTCTAGACTCTTATTCATCTTTCAGTTGGTTACCTTTAATCATCGTATTGATTTGTAAGAATTATTCATATATTTCAGATATGAGCCTTTTTCAGATAGATGTATTGCAAATTTCTAACTTCATTATGTGATTTGCCTTTTTATTTGCCTAATAGTGATGTTTGAAGAGCTAAAGATGTAACTTTCATTGTGATCAAATTTACCAACCTTTTCCTTTATTTAATATTTTTTGTGTTCTGTTTAAGATATATTTTCCTGCTTTGAGGTAGTGAAGGTAATTCTCCTGTATTATCTTCTAGAAGCCTTATTTTTATAGGGCTTTTTTTACTTTCATATCTATATCGATTTGCCTTTCATATTTATATCTATAGTTCACCTGGAATTGATTTTGGTGTTTATGGAATAGAAGTCAAGATTTTTTTACCCCACATTGGTATAGGGGGTTGTCTCAGCACCACTTGTTGAAAAGATCTTGTTTGACATTGCCACCTTTGTCATCGATCAAGTGTCCATATAAGCACTGATCTATTGCTGGGCTCTCCATTCTGTTCCATTGGTTTATGTATCAACTTTATATGAATATCATGCTATCTTAACTATTATATATTCTTCTAGATCTTTTACATAGAATTGCATCATTTGTGAATAATGACAGTTGATTCCTTCCATTTCAATTGTTATATCGTGTGCTTTTTCTTGCCTTACCCAGCTGGCTGGGACCTCCAGTGCATTGTTGAATAGAAGTTTAGATAATGGCAACCTTATGATGTTCCTGATTTCCAAGGGAAATCTCTCCACGTTCACCATTGTTTGTAGTAGGGTTCTGATGTTTTGCTTTTTTAATAAACCTTTTAGCAGATTAAGGAACTCCATTTTTGATCGTGGTTTGCCAACAGTTTTTATCATGAATGGATATTGAATTTTAGCAAATGTTTTTTCTTGCCGGGCTGGGTGGCTCACGCTTGTAATCTCAGCAGTTTGGGAGGCGGAGGCAGACAGATAACTTGAGGCCAGGAGTTCAAGACCAGCCTTGCCAATATGGCGAAACCCCATCTCTACTAAAAATACAAAAGTTAGCCAGGCGTGGTGGCACACACCTGTAATCCCAGCTACTCAGGAGGCTGAGGCAGGAGAATCACTTGAACCCGGGAGGCAGAGGTTGCAGTGAGCTGAGACTGTGCTATTGTACTCCAGCCTGGGTGACAGAGCAAGACTGTGTCTCAAAAAAAAAAAAAAAGCATGGGCTTGTGACAGGGGTGGCTTCTGTATCTGTTGAGATAATCATATGATTTTTCTCTTTTATTCTGTTGGTAAGGTAAATTATAAGGATTGGCCTTCTGCTATTAAGGCAACCTTGTAATCCTGGCATAAACCCAACCTGGTCATGAGGTATTGGCCTTTTTATATATTACTAAATACAATATACTAAAATGTTGTTTAGGGATTTTTGTATTTATATTTAAAAGTATATTTATATTTAAAAGTATATAATTTAAAGTATATTAAAAGTATATTTAAAAGTAATTTAAAAGAAATTTTTCTTTCTCTAATATTCATGTCAGGTTTTGCTGACCTCATGAAACAAGCTAATGAGTACTCCTTTGTTTTCTAGTGTCAAGAAGAGTTTGTATAAGATTGATCATTATTTCTTCCTTAAATGTTTGGTAGAATTCACCAAAGAAACAATCTGAACCTAGAGTTTTCTTTATGGGAAGGTTTTTATTCATAGATTAAATAACATAATGCTATTAGGATTTTCTATATATACTGTTTGTTTTTTCTTTACTTTTTTTTTTTTTTTTTTTGAAACAAGGTCACTCTGTCACTGGAGGGCAGTGGCATGATCATAGGTCACTGTAACCTGGAACTCCTGGGTTCAGATAATCTTCCCACCCCAGCTTCCTGAGTAGCTGGAATTACAGGTGCGTGCCACCATTCTGGCAGGTTTTTTTTACAGACTATATCTCTAAGGGGTATAAATTTCTCTCTAAGCAATTCACTTTATTCCTTCAAGTTTTGATAACTGTATTTTCACTATTATTCACTTATAAATAGTTCACTTTTGTATTTAAAAAGAATAAATATTCTTTCTTGTTTGGGAGTATAGAGTTCCGTATAATGCTTGTTCAAATTTGCTGATTGTATTGTTTAAATATTTTAAATCGTAGGTATTTTATCTACTTATTCTATCAGTTATTGATGAAATATTCCACTATTATGGATTTATTCATTTTTCCTTGTAGGTCTGCTAATTTTTATTTTCTCTATTTTGAAGCTATGTTGTAGATATATCAAAATTATTATATTTTTCTGGCAAACTGAACCTCTTATAATTATCAAGTGTCCCTCTTTGTTTCTGATAATGGTTTTTGTTTTAAAGTTTAACTACACCAGCTTTGTGAGTGTGTGTATGATTCCATCCTTTAACTTTTAATCTTTTTGTATGCATATATTTTAGATGTGTCTCTTGTAAACAGCATTTAGATGTTTTCACCAATCTGAGCATACAATCGTGGGTCATTGAGCCCATTTTAATGTAACCAAATTAGTAATATAGTTGGTATAATGGCTAAGAGCAGTGGCTTCAGTGCTACACAGACCTAGGTTTGAATATTGGCTCTACCATGGCCAAGTGTGTTGTCTTGATCTCTGGGCTTGTTTCTCAGAAGCATTAAGGATTAATGAGCAAAAATATAAATTCTAAGTGCAATTATGGAAGGGGAAGTGAAGCTGGTATAAGGAAGACAGTCTTCCTGGAAAAAATTAATTATTGGTAGAGGGAAGAGAAATAAAGATAAATGGGTAAGGTGAGACCAACTGTGGGAGCATTGAAAACTTAGCAAAAGAGTAAAAACTTTTGCTGGTGGGAGCTTTTATAAGCTCTTGAGCAGGGAATTAGCATGACAAGCCTGAAGAGATCACTACTTTGGAATTTTCTCCCAAGTGGAAGTCAGTCTGTTGGGTATACCTGAGAACCTTTTGGCCATTGTAAAAAGTTGTACTGAGAAAAGATGAAGACCTAAACAACTACAAAAAGAAGATTACAGTGTTTGAATGACAGGAAAGCATTGAACTATGGTTAGCTGTCTTTTGCAGTAAAGAGCAGTGAGTTAGCTCAGGAGGTGAAGATGTTTAACGTGAAAGTGGCTGCAGGTAGTTCCATGTTGTGTCACAATGCTGTTCACTGTGCTCCTGGATGTCACAATTGCACTAAAGTATACAGGGAAAAAGAAAGCGACTTTTAAAATTAGCCAAATAGTTGGGAGAGAGTTGAAAGTACCTTATGTATAATTTCCCTTCTGCTAACTTAGTATGCAATCTAAATTCTTGATTTCTTGATTTTTTTCATATTTTAAGTAGGAATAATTTGTGACTTGCCTACATCTCAGATTTATTGCAAAATGATAGATGCACAAGTATTTTGGGAACCCAAGTCAAAAATCACTTTAAAATAATTATTTTTATTGGAAAATATATATATAATCAAGATTTTATATTTACCAATATCAATAATCTAAAGTGCACAGGGTGCAGTGGCTCACACCTGTAATCCAAGCACTTTGGGAGGCTGAACTGCACTGATGGCTCGAGCCCAGGAGTTCAAGACCAGCCTGAGCAACATGATGAAACCATACCTCTACAGAAAATATAGAAAGTTAGCCAGGGGTAATGGCGCGTGCCTGTAGTCCCAGCTACTAGGGGTGGGTGGGGGGTTTGAGGCAGGAAGATTGCTTAGTCCTGGGAGGTCCAGGCTGCAGTGAGCCATTATCACACAACTGCACTCCAGCCTGGGCAACAGAGTGAGACCTTATCTCAAAAACAAAACAACAACGACAACAATAAAACACCTCTAAAGCAGCAATTCTTAAACTTTTTAGTCTCTAGGATCCCTTTATAATATTAAAAATTGAGACCTAGCCAGGTGTGGTGACTCACACCTATAACCCCAACACTTTGAGAGGCTGAGGTGGGAGGATCACTTGAATCTGCGAGTTTGAGATCAGCCTGGGCAACATAGGGAGACCCCCATCTCTACAAAAAATTAAGAAATTAGCCAGTCGTGGTAGAGCCTGCCTGTGGTTCCAGCTACTTGAGAGGCTGAGGTAGTGAGGTAGGAGGTAGGGGCTGCAGTAAGCCATGATCACACCACTGCACTCCAGCCACGGCAACAGAGCAAGACCCTGTTGCAAAAAAACAAAAAAAATTGAGACCACCACGCCCCACAAAGAGCTTCTGTTTATATCTATCCAACTATATTAGAAATTAAAATTGAAAAATATTTAAAGTCTTGATTTATCAGTTTACTTAGAAATAATGATAAACCAATACATATTATAATAGCATATTTTATTAAAAATAACCATATTTTTAAGAAAAAAAATGAGAAGAATGATATTCCTTTACATTTTCATAAATATCTTTGATGCCTGGCTTCTGACTTAGTAGAAGACAGCTGGGTTCTCATATCTGCTTCTGAATTCCATCTTTTGAGATATCACATGCTGTGTAACCTCTGGAAAACTCCACTCTATGCTCATGAAAGCATGAGAGTGAAAAAGACAAATAACGTTTTAGTCTTATTATGAAAATAGTTTTGACCTTGCTGACCCACTGAAAGGGTCTCAAGGACCCACAGGGGTTTCCAGATGACATCTTGAGAACTGCAGCTCTAAAATATTTCTAAAAACATCTGCTAAAACATGCACTGAGGAAGCTCTAGACAGCCAATTGCCAGAAGTAATATGTAATGCCACTATTAATTTTAAAAAGTTGCAAAAAATATTTAAGGAATAATTTCATATATTGATATGTATGAAATATATATATTTCAATTTCATATAATCACATTTTGAAAGTCATAAGCAATCACATAGTGAAAGTCATTCCTACACTTCAAACTCAAATTTCCAAATCCAACCCAGATATGAACACAAACATAATTCCTATAAATGGGATAGCTGAATTTAGTGTGACTTTTGTGATATAACATGATTAAAGTTACTTTGTAAGATCTGATTCACTTCCATTTTAGGGTCACAAAGTTATTTTTATCATTGCAGTTAGATCAGTAGTAAATAGTTAAAAGATGTTCTGGGTGGGTTGTTCCCAGGATGATTTTTTTAATGCTATGGACAGCATAGCTTGGATATTGTTTATTCATAAATCCTAGCACTTAGCCTTTTCATATCTCCAAGTTTCTTAGTTATCTTCATCTGACCACCTTTATCCTTTGTAGACAATAACTACCAAGCACCCAAAAGCAAGTGGTATTCTCAAAGGCAAGTCTTTTCTATCTTAATTCAGATATGATAGTAATTATTTTTTTTTTCCCATTGACTGGAAGTATTCTTCTGGGGCAAAGAGATGAACCAAGTCTCTGCGTGCACTAAGATTCCCCAGAGCCCCAGAGAAAGTTGGGACTGAGAATGTGGCAAAAGTCAGTGGTCTTCAGGGGCTTATAATCATCTCTGACTAATTCTGCCTTTGACTACTTCAGGACTATAGACTCCCTTAAGACTCCCTATTCTCTATTCAGGGGAATTTACAGGGAGAGTATCCTGCCTGCTTAATCCTCCCAAGTGGCCCTTAGCTCTCCCTCTATTCACCATTTCCCATTATTTTTTTTTTCTGAAAGGGGAAGCTGACTTTGCTCCCCACTGCTTAACTTATGCTGTAAGAAAGCTACTGTGAGTGTATTAGGAGTCCACATACCTCTAATGGTCATCCCATCCTTATTTTTTTAACAGTCAAATAAGTTTTCTCTTTAGTCTAACTGAACCATGGCACCACCTCCTACCACAAGCAATAATAATCCTGAAGCCTGAAAAAGCATGAAAGCTACTTTGAATCAAATGTTTAAAATGACCTGTTAATCATCCATGCAGTGTTCCCACTGCATCCCTCAATCTGCTACTGAAAGAAGCAATATCTGTTTTTGAAATCTATTTTTTTAATGTTGACATATTTGCTGACTAGATTTTTAAGTGAAGATATATGGTAGCTTCTTCATGCTCTTAATTTCCTTCATTTTTTTTTTTTTAACATCTTCACTTTCTTGTTTTTCCTTTCTTTTAGACTCATCTTTTTTCCTGTTTTTTTCAACCTGGGTCAATGTGATGCAGGACTAGAGAGAGATGAGAAGAGAAACATGAGGGTCAGTCTGTGAGCCAAGAGGCAAAGTCAAGGGAAGACAGCTGAGGTTAATTCCAACAAGTCCTCCTAGGAGAAGCCAAAGCAGGGGACACACCTGAAAATAGAGCCCTGCATAGAACCACTCATAGCCAGACTGCAAGGCAGGAACATGAGGATGGTCACTAGGAGGCCGACAAATTCTGCTAAAGGGGATTCTTTTTATAAAATAAACTCTTTCAGGACATTGTCAGACCCTGTGCATATAGTCCTCAAAATATGGCCTTGATCCAGCTTGTTTTAAGTGTTTATGCCAAATAATGGTATGTTTGAAAGTGTTAGATATTAATTTTTTTATTTCTATTTCGAAGGCATTCAAGTATCAGGGACTGTCAGCACCTTCATTTCTTTTCCTTTTTTTTTTTTTTTTTTTTTAATGCCAAAGCTACTGGATCAAAAGTAATATACTACTTTGTTTGTATGTGATGTTTGGGGAGAAGAAAAGTCAAAATTCACATAACTGAAATTTTAATTAATCAATTCTAATACTCTTTTTTTATGATGAGCCATATATAGGATCCATAAACAGCTTCTAAACCTATCCATGTTATCACAGCTCAGGTTAGAAAGGTTGCCTGTGTAGAGCAGGGTCATAGGATGAGCTCTCTCAGAGGGGCAGGAGGCTGCTGGAGGAGTGAACATCAAGAAGCCTACAGGGAAGCAGTACACCAGCTGGAAAAACATGACACCAGATGCAATAATAATCATGAAGAGATGTAGGCCCCACAGCAGCCAAGGATTTTGTAAAAAGGAAAGGAAGATACTTGGGTGAATGAGCCACTTTAAAAGCCAGTTCTGGGTGACACTTATAAAACACCAGCTCCAGGAAAATCAGTAGTTAGCTACCCACTGACCTACCCTTTTGCACCTAAGCTACAAGTACATTTGTAGTCATGGGAAGCACAATCCCAAGTTCTAACTATGGTCTTCAAAACACCACTCATCATTTAGGGAGTTTGTTTATTATAACCAGTCTGTGGAACTTCCAGCTCCCTGGTGGATCTTAAAATTTCTGGAAAAAAAGTTGTATTTACCTTCAAACCCAGAATTCAGAATGTGAATTTATAATACTGCCATAAAACTGTGAAAATTCGGTTTCACCTTAGAAGAAATAATATAGGTTGATGATCAGTCATGTAACATGCCTGAAATACAAACATATTTATGGAAACTCACATTTTCCTTAGAACCCATCAGTGAGAACAACAGGTGAGCTCCTGCTTCCCAGCTTTGTACTAAGAATAGTAATTACCTTGTCTTATGGAAAAAGATGATATCTTGGATTTGCATCCAAATAATCCAGTGCAGATAGTTAGCAAGGAACACAGCAAGTGGATCAGAGGATAAATAAGACAAGAATGGCCGTATTAAAGCCAGGTGATGGATACATAAGGGTTGATGTATGCTCTACTTGGGCGTGTTTTCAAGTTTTCCCTAATAAAAAGTGTAAAACTATATTTAAATGTTTAACTTAGGATGGGCATGGTGACTCACTCTGTAATCTCAGCACTTTGGGAGGCCAAGCAGGCAGATCACTTGAGGTCAGGAGTTTGAGAGCAGCCTGGCCAACATGGTAAAACCCTGTCTCTACTAAAACTATGAAAAATTAACCGGGCACAGTGGCATGCACCTGTAATCCCAGCTGCTTGGGAGACTGAGGCAGGAGAATTGTTTGAACCTGGGAGGTGGATGTTGCAGTGAGCCGAGATAGTGCCACTATACTCCAGCCTGGGTGACAGAGCAAGACCTTGTCTCAAAAAATAAAAATTAAATTAAAATAATTTTTTAACTTAGCCTGTCCTTTTATTACTGTTTCAAAAACCATCAATGAATATTGTAAAAAAAAAAAAAAATTTACAGAGGATAGTAGAGTATAAAGAATGAGCAAAAATTTTAGCATGCATGACCTGTCCCATCACTCAGATATCAAATATGCTAACCATGCCACTCCATAAATGTAAATTCATCAGTCATCCTAGTGGCCTCAGCTAGTCATTAACTTTAATGTCATGATTTCTCCAGTGTTCACTAATACTAATACTACCCCACACTTGTGAAAGTGAGAGATGAGGAAAACAGCTATAAAACGCATTATGCTATTTAACCACCTAGCAGTTCTGATTGCAAGGACAAGCCAATGGTAAACCAATGTAAGTAAATAGATATCTTAGAGTAATGTGTTCATCCTCTGTGAATTGAATGAACTCTTTCAGAGAATCAAGATATAATCAGGTCAATTACTGTCTTCAGTAGTTTTGCAAAAAGCAAACTGGCAAAATACTTTGACAAAGCACTGGAGAGCAATTAACTGCCACCTGCAGAAAAGAGCAAGAGATGTCATTTCTTCAACCTAACCATAAAGCCAGTATGTTACATTTCAATACAGTTATGTTATATTGGTTAACTATTGCTGGGTAATAAATCACGCCAAAACTTAGCAGCTTAAAACAACAAACATTTATTATCTTACATCATTTCTAAGAATCAAGAACCCGGGAACAACTTTGGTGGGTAGTTCTGGCTCACAATATCTCAAAAAGTTGCAATCAGGCTGTTATCCAGGGCTACAGTCATCTCAAGGATTAACTGGGGTTGGATAATCCACTTCCAAGTTCACTCACAGGGTTGTTAGCCAGCCTCGGTTACTTACCACATGGGTCTTTCATAGGCTGTTCGAGCGTCCTTATGAAATGGTAGCTGGTTTCCCACAGAGCAGGTGATCAGACAGAGAGAAGTGAGAGAGAAAAGATAATTAAGAGAGCAAGCAAATGAGAGAGGGTCCATAATAGAAGCTTCAGACATTTGTAATCTAGTCTTAAAAGTGGCATACCATCATTTCTGTTTTATCCTGTTGGTCATTACACATCAATCTTGGTTGTGGCAGGGAACAATAGAAGGATGTGAATTTCAAGAGGCAGAAATCATTGGGGACCTTTTGAAAACTGGCTACTCCTGCATCTCCAAGACAATCCTAAGTCAAAAGAACAAAGCTGGAGGCATCACGCTACCTGACTTCAAACTATACTACAAGGCTACAGTAACCAAAACAGCATGGTACTGGTACCAAAACAGAGATATAGACCATTGGAACAGAACAGAGTCCTCAGAAATAATACCACACATCTACAGCCATCTGATCTTTGACAAACCTGAGAGAAACAAGAAATGGGGAAAGGATTCCCTATTTAATAAATGCTGCTGGGAAAATTGGCTAGCCATAAGTAGAAAGCTGAAACTGGATCCTTTCCTTACTCCTTATACGAAAATTAATTCAAGATGGATTAGAGACTTAAATGGTAGACCTAATACCATAAAAACCCTAGAGGAAAACCTAGGTAGTACCATTCAGGACATAGGCATGGGCAAAGACTTCATGTCTAAAACACCAAAAGTAACGGCAGCAAAAGCCAAAATTGACAAATGGGGTCTCATTAAACTAAAGAGCTTCTGCACAGCAAAAGAAACTACCATCAGAGTGAACAGGCAACCTACAGAATGGGAGAAAATTTTTGCAATCTACTCATCTGACAAAGGGCTAATATCCAGAACCTACAAAGAACTCAAACAAATTTACAAGAAAAAAACAAACAACCCCATCAAAAAGTGGGCAAAGGATATGAACAGACATTTCTCAAAAGAAGACATTCATACAGCCAACAGACACATGAAAAAATGCTCATCATCACTGGCCATCAGAGAAATGCAAATCAAAACCACAATGAGGTACTATCTCACACCAGTTAGAATGGCAATCATTAAAAAGTCAGGAAACAACAGGTGCTGGAGAGGATGTGGAGAAATAGGAACACTTCTACACTGTTGGTGGGATTGTAAACTAGTTCAACCATTATGGAAAACAGTATGGCGATTCCTCAAGGATCTAGAACTAGATGTACCATATGACCCAGCCATCCCATTACTGGGTATATACCCAAATATATAAATCATGCTGCTATAAAGACACATGCACACGTATGTTTATTGCAGCACTATTCACAATAGCAAAGACTTGGAATCAACCCAAATGTACATCAGTAACAGACTGGATTAAGAAAATGTGGCACATATACACAATGGAATACTATGCAGCCATAAAAAAGGATGAGTTTGTGTCCTTTGTAGGGACATGGATGCAGCTGGAAACCATCATTCTTAGCAAACTATCACAAGAACAGAAAACCAAACACCGCATGTTCTCACTCATAGGTGGGAACTGAACGAGATCACTTGGACTTGGGAAGGGGAACATCACACACCGGGGCCTATCATGGGGAGGGGGGAGGGGGGAGGGATTGCATTGGGAGTTATACCTGGTGTAAATGACGAGTTGATGGGTGCTGACGAGTTGATGGGTGCAGCACAGCAACATGGCACAAGTATACATATGTAACAAACCTGCACGTTATGCACATGTACCCTAGAACTTAAAGTATAATAATAAAAAATAACTTAAAAAAATAAATAAATAAATACGTCATGACACTCAAAAAAAAAAAAAAGAAAACTGGCTACTACAGGTGGAATAAGAGAAAAGAAATAATTTCTAAATACTAGAGATAAGATATATGAAAATGGATTTGCAAAGATTTTCTTTAAAAGAATTATAGTTGGACCCCAATCTATCTGAGATGGTTTTGTTACTAAAATCAAAAGAAAGGGAGCTAAACAATGACTTCCAATTATGTAAAACTTTCAAAATGCTTTGATTCTATAAATATCTGAATATAAGAGCGGAGTACTGCCATCAGGCACTCAAACCGGGGCTTCCTGAGTTTATCTGTATTCATAGATGTAGAGAAGAATGATAGCAATGGCTGCTAAATTTTTTATTATCCCCACCATTCCCAGAGGGGGTTATGGGTGCAAAGCTCAGCTCCTAGCTTCTAGTCCCACTCCTGGTAGACTTCAATCTGACATGGCACAAATACTCCAGCCTGCCTTTTTTTGTTTATTCTTAACCTTGACCACCTCAACCAAGGAATTGTGGTAGAAGAGAAAATAAATACAACATATGGTTTCTGCCTTCAACAACCTTAAAATCTCGAGAAGAAAATGATCTCCCATACCTACAACTGGAGACCTTGGGGAAAAAAACATAAGAAACTTTATACACTGACAGACCCTAGCTATCCCTAGGCCTCAGTTGATACAGAACATATTAAAAGTTATGTTTCAGTCTCTTTCTCTGTATTCATCTCTAAAACTACACTTAGGTAGTGATTTCTAGCACAAGTGGTTTTAAAAATATTTTGGGTTTCCTAGCATACTTTCAGAATGCAAGTCATCAGTACAGAACAAAATGTGACTTTGCTCACAACCTCAATGCAATAACTCATTGTAACTGATACGGGTTAACCACTGAAGTAGTAGATAAATTTCAGTCCACCAGGAGAATTATATTTGTTCAACTATGATGTTGATCAGATTATAATAGTAAATCATGCACTCTATTGGCAAGTAGATATCATCTTATCAGAAATAGAGACTAGCTTGATGTAGTCTGTAATACTGCTTTGGTATAATTAAATAGCTTCTTACTGCCTAAATTGGCAAAGCACTTCATCAATCAGTGATTTGGTCCCTTGGAGATTGCTTTTATTGTTTGTTTGACACAAACCTTTTGTAAGATTTCTTGGATGCCACTCTCCCTTAGGTTATAATAATAGTAACTGCTGTTTCTGGGTTACCTTACTGTAATTTTCATGTCGCGTGATGTCTCACTATAGATGTTCTCGAAGGGGAATGAGTGATAGGGAGTCTCCACTTATAAATAAAACACATTAAATAAAAAGAGATTAATAGCATACTCAAAAGGAGCCCTAGAAATGGTTAACTATGCAAACTAAAGGATGATTATTTAGGTAGAAGAAGGGAAAGGGAAAGATAAGTGACATCTTTTCACTTTCATAACTGTTGTGAAAGAAATCATCTTTCTAATAATTTTACTTATTGGTAAAAGAGAAATATAATTACTCATTTTTACAGTCAGTAAGATAATAAATTAACTCTCCTTAATGGAAAGAGTTTGATGCATATGACCGTTCATTCTGAGTCCAGTAGTCATCACTATCAATCTTTATCTCCTCCTGACCCAGTAGTACTCTCAATATCCTACAATTCTGAGGTGCAGATTCCTTTTTCAGCTCTCTCGATGTTACCAGAACATACAGAATTATAGTGTTGTCCGGTGTTTTCTTGTTAAGATAATCCATTTGTGTATCTTCAAATAAGTTTTTTTTTTTTTGGTACTTTTTCAGGATAAAGCCCCTATACAACATCGCCCAAAAAATTAAAATATTTATTATCACTTAATAGAGAATTAAATAGTTTAGGATCAAGATATTGAGCCCCTCGGGCTCATGCTTTGAATTATTATATTTACCTGATGAATTATGTGGGTCTTCTTTTTAGTTTCACTTTAGCAGACACTTTTCCCCCAGGGAATGACGTTGTTGATCATAGCAGTAGGTCTAATTCCTTTCTCATATATTTATTTTTGAGGAACTCCCACAGACTAGCTTGGCCTTAACCATAGAAAGAAGTTTCTTCTGTATGATTTGTGTATGTGTGTGTGAGGTAGGGGGCAGTGATGGGAGGGTAGGAAATAAATCTTGTTTTATACAAACATGTAAGAGAAACCTCAAATACTCTAGGCCAAAGAATAAATCACCGATGTCACATTCTTTCCTAAGAGCAAGTTTTGATAGGTCAGAATGGAGATACCATCAGAACACTAGGCACCTAAAAGGGGGTTGTGAGAGGTCAGACAGAGCAAACCTATATCCAGGATCAGTCATGTGTTCTTCTAGCCAAGTTCTACCTAAGGGTACACCTCCCCCAATAACTTACAGAGAAATTTAAAATGAATATTTGCAAACACTTTGCCGTCTTATTACTTCGAAACTATTATCAACTAAGTAAAACTCTTTTTCATATTTTTAATTAAAAAACTCTAATTTGAAAACTACCCACATAATCAGGGCACTGTCTCTAATACCTAGACAAGGCTTCTATTTGTTTTTCACTTTCCACTTCATCCTGTAAATTCCTGCCACACTGACAGCTCTGATGAAAACCTTCGATACTACTATTATTGTCTTCTGGCATATAAGGCTGTTCAAGATTTGCCCCAAAATTACCTTCCAAGATTTTTCATGCACTATTCCCCTAACAAAAAGGGTTTCTTGCCAACAATTTTATTATGCAGAAAACACCTCCCCCACCACCGCCATTCATAATGCCTCCTCGTTTATCTAGAAGTTATCCCCCCTACCCCTGCACTCTTCTGTAATACTTTGTTTGGTTCATATGTTTGGTTCAAATCCCTATGGCCTATATGGATTTTATATTTTCTTATATTGTAGATGTTTATGTATACATCTATATCTACCATATACTATAGTAACTACTAGAAGACAACAACCATATCATAGGCAACTCTTTTATGTGCATAATCTCTGCAGGATACCTTTACCATTACTAATACTTAGCAAATGTTTGTGGAAGGAAAGAGTTGCAAGAGGTAGGGAGGCAGGCGTGCTGGCTTTTTAAAATCTAATTTTCATCAACCTCTAGGTCAGTGTTCCCAATCCTGGTGGTTTGTTTGAATCACTAGGGAATTATTTGTAAAGAGCAGTGCCACACCTAACACCTATTAGATTCAAATCTCTGGGAGGTAGGACCCTAGCATCAATATGTATGTTTTAAAAGTTCTTCAGATAATCCTAATGAGCATTGGTTCAAAGTCTAGTCCCCAGAACAGCAACATCAGCATCCCTGGGAATTTGTAAGAAATGTAAATTCTCAGACCCTTCACTGCATCTACTAAGTCAGAAATCTGGGAATGGAGCCTAGCAATATGTGTTGGAACAAACCCTCCAGATGATTTTGATGAACATTAAAGTTTGAGAACTACTGCTCTAGAGTGTTAATGAAAGTAGGACAGGAGCATTGTGTCCACAAGAAAATAGTTTGATGTTCTTGTGACATCAAATGGTCAGGTAATAAAATCATTGCAAGAACAAAATGGTTTTTAAAAACTGTACAAAGAGGCCAGGCGTGGTGGCTCACACCTCTAATCCCAGCACTTTGGGAGGCCAAGGCAGGTGGATCACTTGAGGTCAGTTTGAACCCAGCCTGGCCAACATGGTGAAACCCTGTCTCTACTAAAAGTACAAAAATTAGCCAGGCATAATGGTGTGCACCTGTAATCCCGGCTACTCGGGAGGCTGAGGCATGAGAACCATTTGAACCTGGGAGGCAGAGGCTGCAGTGAGCAGAGATAGCAGCACTGCACTCCAGCCTGGGCAACAGAGCAAGACTCTGTCTCAAAACAACAACAACAACAGCAAAACTGTACATAGAGCCTTTTAAAAAATAAGAAAGATCTTCAAAAAAGATTGGTAATCAGGCTAACATGAAGGATGGTCTTCATTGTATAGAGGCAAGATGAGAGAAACATAAATGAGAAAAGACAGGCAGGATCCTGCCAAGATGGCTGAATAGGAACAGCTCGGGTCTGCAGCTCCCAGCAAGACCAACGCAGAAGGCGGGTAATTTCTGCATTTCCAGCTGAGTATAAACAAAGCCACCAGGAAGTTCAGACTGGGCGGAACCTACCGCTGTAGCTGCTGTAGCCAGACTGCCTCTCTAGATTCCTCCTCTCTGGGCAGGGCATCTCTGAAAGAAAGGCAACAGCCCCAGTCAGGGGCTTCTGGATAAAATTCCCATCTCCCAGGGACAGAGCACCTTGGGGAAGGGACAACTGTGGGTGCAGCTTCAGCAGACTTAAACATTCCTGCTTGCTGGCTCTGAAGAGAGCACTGGATCTCCCAGCACAGTGCTTGAGCTCTGCTAAGGGACAGACTGCCTCCTGAAGTGGGTCCTTGACCCCTGTGCCTCCTGACTAGGAGATACCTCCCAGCAGGGGACGACAGACACTTCATACACAAGAGCTCTGGCCAGCATCTGGCAGGTGCCCCTCTGGGACAAAGCTTCCAGAGGAAGGAGCAGGCAGCAATCATTGCCATTCTACAGCATCTGCTGGTGATACCCAGGCAAAAAGGGTCTGGAGTGGACCTCCAGCAAACTCCAGCAGACCTGCAGAAGAGAGGCCTGACTGTTAGAAGGAAAACTAACCAACAGAAAGCAATAACATCAACAAAAAGGACACCAACACAAAAACCCCATCCAAAGGTCATCAGCATCAAAGATCAAAGGTACCTCAATCCATTAAGATGAGGAAAAACCAGCACAAAAATGCTGAAAATTCCAAAAACCAGAATGCCTCTTCTCTTCCAAAGGATCACAACTCCTTGCCAGCAAGAGAACAAAACTGGATGGAGAAGGAGTTTGATGAATTGACAGAAGTAGGCTCCAGAAGGTACATAATAACAAACTCCTCTGAGCTAAAGGAGCATGTTCTAACCCAATGCAAGGAAGCTACAAACCTTGATAAAAGGTTACAGGAACTGCTAACTAGAGTAACCAGTTTAGAGAACATAAAAGACCTGATGGAGCTGAAAACCACAGCACAAGAACTTCATGAAGCATACACAAATATCAATACCCAAATTGATCAAGCAGAAGATAGGATATCAGAGATTGAAGATCAACTTAATGAAATAAAGCATGAAGACAAGTTTAGAGAAAAAAGAATGAAAAGGAATGAACAAAGCCTCAAAGAAATATGGGACTATGTGGAAAGACCAAACATATGATTGATTGGTATGCCTGAAAGTGATGGGGAGATTGGAACCAAGTTGGAAAACACACTTGAGGATATTATCCAGGAGAACTTCCCCAACCTAGCAAGACAGGCCAACATTCAAATTCAGGAACTACAAAGAACACTACTAAGATACTCCTCAAGAACAGCCCCAAGACACATAATCGTCAGATTTGTCAAGGTTGAAATGAAGGAAAAAATGTTAAGGGCAGCCAGGGAGAAAGGTCAGGTTACCTATAAAGGGAAGCAATCAGGCTAACAGCGGATCTCTCTACAGAAACCCTACAAGCTGGAAGAGAGTGGGGGTCAATATTCAACATTCTTAAAGAAAAGAATTTTCAACCCAGACTTTCATATCCAACCAAATTAAGCTTCATAAGAGAAGGAAAAATAAAATCCTTTACAGACAAGCAAATGCTGAGGGATTTTGTCACCACCAGGCCTGCCTTACAAGAGCTCCTGAAGGAAGCACTCAATATGGAAAGGAAAAACCGGTACCAGTCACTGCAGAAACATACCAAAATATAAAGACCAATGACACTGTGAAGAAACTGCATCAACTAATGTCCAAAGTAACCAGCTAGCATCATGATGGCTGGATCAGATTCACACATAACGGTATTAACCTTAAATGTAAATGGGCTAAATGTCCCAGTTAAAAGAAACAGACTGGCAAATTGGATAAAGAGTCAAGACCCATCAGTGTGCTGTATTCAGGAGACCCATCTCACGTGCAAAGACACACTTAGGCTCAAAATAAAGGGATGGAGGAATATTTATCAAACAAATGGAAAGTGAAAAAAATCAGGGGTTGCAATCCTAGTCTCTGATAAAACAGACTTTAAAACAACAAAGTTCAAAAAAGACAAAGAAGGGCATTACGTAATGG
Source organism: Macaca nemestrina (assembly GCF_043159975.1). Classification (NCBI taxonomy): domain Eukaryota; kingdom Metazoa; phylum Chordata; class Mammalia; order Primates; family Cercopithecidae; genus Macaca; species Macaca nemestrina. The sequence goes on along the minus strand of NC_092135.1, from coordinate 75,263,720 downwards.
TAAAGGGATGGTGGCAAGGGAAGTATGTCTGAGGAACGGAACAGTCACGACTGGAATAGTTGCAGAGGAGAATGAGAGAGTGTGCTAAGTAAAGACATACTTGAGAACCTAGCCAACATTGAAGCATATACTTCAGTAGAGGCTTCAATTTCTATAGTTTGTGACACCCAACCCCTGCCACCCCCATCTGCTATGCCAGGATCTAGTTAGGAAGGCTGGGAAAAGATAGATTGAGACTTTCAGGGTTTTGCAAAGAAGCATATGCATCCTTAGAAATGACTACAAGTATATACAAGATGATTGATCCCAGATGCTCTACTATAGATGTAAGTAAAGTACTGCCAGGGTACAGTACATGGAGAGGGATTCATTCTGATAGGAAATTAGAGAAATCTGAGGATATGGATGACATGTAAACTTTTACTAGTGTAAAATTTGAGCAGTTTTCAAGCCTGATCTACTGAGAAATTAATTAACAGAGCAGAAAAGGAAGAGCATATTTGCAGGGAAAACAGTAAGTTCAGTTTTCAGACATTGATTTTGAGATGCCTACAGTTGTAACACATAGAAATGTTTAGATTTGGAAGTTATCACCTACAGGTAGTAGTTCAAGCTTCACACACGAAGTTGCTGGCATGCAGAGGGAGTAAAGATATCATAAAGCTATCTCGCAATCTCATCACAGATAAGGACAGATGCAAGGGTACCACTAGGCACCAGGGCAGAGTTCTCTGCCAATGAAATCAAGATAGAAGAGCAAGAGAAGCCTGGGATGCTTTAGGGCATGGAGTGGGTAGAGGTTTGCTGATGTAGGTAGCCCTTAGGAGTGATTAGGAGATTGCAAAAGAAACTTATGAAGGATTTAAGATAAAGCAAGGGAGGTGCCACTTGGAGGAATTGCAAAAACAGTTTAACTTTATTTTTGTTTTTACAAGCCTGCCTGGATCCAGCCTTGCAGAAGATTATAGCAAAAGTATTCTGGACTCAGTGGCAAAGTCAAGATGACTGGGCAAGGCACTGGGAAATGAATGCTAACTTCTCACTTTTTTTTTTTAACCTTTCTGCTGCCTTCATTGTACTTTATTGTACAGTGCTCTCCCACTCCCAGAGACATTATCTCATATGTCCCTCTTTGCCCTCAAAATCTTTTTTTCTTTCTTTGAGACAGGGTCTTGCTCTGTCACCCAAGATGGAGTGTAGTGACGCAATCACAGCTCACTGCAGACTCAATCCCCCAGGGTCAAGCGATCCTCCCACCTCAGCCTCCCAAGTAGCTGGGACCACAGGTGCACACCACCATGCCCAGCTAATTTTTGTATTTTTTTGTAAAGACAGGTTTCACTATGTTACCCAGGCTGATCTCGAACTCCTGCACTCAAGCAACTCCCCACCTCAGCCTCCCAAAGTGCTCGGATTACAGATGTGAGCCACAGCGCCAGGCCCCAAAATCTATTTTAAATGTAAAGAAACCCAAAAGTAACCATTTTGTAAAAGAAAATTAGTGTACTGTTTTGTAGTAAATTCTAAACCCTGTATATCTTTGTGTCTAGTTAAATCCTAGGCTTAAAGCTAAAATTCAATGAGAAGGCAACCAAAGAATACTTTAGGAATTAACCCCTGGAAGTAAGACTAGTCAAAAGGCACCTCAACCACATCTGCCAAGTGTATAAAGAATTGATGGTTAGGTGCCACATCCTTTATCTACATTTGTACCGACACATGAAACTAGACCCTTTTTATTAATACCACTTGTCATAACAAAATAAGGATAGAGTGATCTCCAATTTCAACACTGTCTAAAAGAACTCAGGCTTGGTGCAATGGCTTACACCTGTAATCCCAGCACTTTGGGAGGCCGAGGCAAGTGGATTGCTTGAGCTGAGGAGTTGAAGAGCAGCTTGAGCAACATAGTAAGACCTCATCTGTACAAAAAGTAAAATTAGCCAGGTATAGTGGTGCACACCTGTGATCCTAGCTACCTGGGAGGCTGAGTTAAGAGCATCACCTGAGCCTGGGAGATCAAAGCTTCAGTGAGCCATGATCATGCCACTGCACTCCAGCCTGGGTGACAGAGTGAGACCCTGTTTCAAAAAAACAAAAAAATTGCAGATGGAGAGTGAGAGCAAGGGACAAAGGGGAGCAAGAAAAAGTGAAAACAAGAAAGGAAGGGCCTCCTTAACTGGCTGCCTTTGTCCTGAAACCTCCTTTATTTGAGTTACTAAGATGGGGTTCCAGAAGGTATTTTTCCATAAAAACCATTGAAATCATTAATTGAACTGGATAATCTATTCCATTATGTCTTGGATAGTTCTGACCTTCACACATGGTCCCGTAGAATAAGAAACTGAAGAAAGCAGTTTTTATGGCAAAAAAAAAATTTAATGAGGAAGGCCATATCTGGCTTGGTGAGCCAATGTTTTGCTTGAGAGAGAGCTTTGGCAGAAAATATGTATGGCTGCATTTTTTAAAATCTAAATGAAATAGCTTTATTTTACTACGTCCCTTGGGTAAAATGTGTACGTTTTTACAATATATTAACCTACACTATTAAGTAGAAAAATGTCAGTAGCAAATTGGCACAGCTTCTTAGGCTCTTAATATGTATGCCTAGTGTTCCATTATTGGAATGCTAAACTGGTGGGAGTTATTTATATCCTACTGCTCAAGATCATCGCCAAGTTCTGATTTTTCACGCACAAAAAAAAATTTTGCAGCCTCCAGCATAAATGGGTTAATGGTTAATATCTGGGCATAGCTGAAAAGTAGCAAAACAGATGCTGTTTTCAGATTTTTTATTTTGATTAGTAGCATCAGGGAACTGGCATGGTGAGGGTGCTTGGGGTTCAGAAAAGGAGAAGGAAGCTGAAAGGGGAAAGAAACATAAATACGTGAGATGATCATTGAGAGATTCAAATTTTCTATATTTTCTGTCTTTTGAAAGAGACACAATTTAAATTTTATGGGATTTCATTAGAATTTATTTAATGAATGCAGAAAAACACCTTAAAACATATGTAGGCTGATGCACAGAAGAGTAAAACCAATTCCTGTCTTTTCTCTGTATCTCCCTGACACACACACACACACACACACACACACACACACACACGATTAAAAGTTTCTGAGGTTCATTATTAATTTATTTTTATTTCTAGTATACAAAAGCCTAGGATTATACTCCTTTTTATGTGTTTTAGAAGGGTGAGGTGCAATGTTAAGGAAATTAGCTCAATAACCTTTTACCTGCGAAGTGAAATACAAAATCTACCCCTACGATTAATAGCGTATACTTTTTTGTTGTCTTGAATTACATGGATAAGTAAGAAGGATTTTTTTCCAAAAAAAAAGATATATGTGTAGTCTGAGACCAGCATGAGCAAATGGCAAAATCCCATCTCTACAAAAAAATACAAAAATTAGCCAGGCATGGTGGTGCATGCCTATAGTGCTAGCTACTCAGGAGGCTGAGATGGGAGGGTGACTTGAGCCCAGGAGGCAGAGTTTGCAGTGAGCCAAGATTGTGCCACTGCACTCCAGGCTGGGCAACAGAGCCAGACCTTATCTCAAATCAATTAATTAATTAATTAAAATTTAAATATATATGTGTGTGTGTGTGTGTGTGTGTATGGTATGTGTGGAAATTAGTAGGTTGGTGAGAATGATAAAAGGCTGCACATTTACAGAGAGCCAAAAGACAGAGAGCCTAGGAATAAAAGGGGACTGAGCTGGTTTCACCTTCAAGACCAGCAATCATTTCAGACAACAGTCTGCTCTTTCAGCTGACAATATGGGAAATGGAGTGGCACAAATAAATGCGCTCCTTAACTGTCCAAATATCTGTAAGATAATTAAAGTGTCCTTCACCCTTTTTAATGGGAGCCCACTGCTTCACTCTATGTAAATAAAGTTAGGATCCTTTCAAACAATACAAATAAGAGAAGGAGATCATATATATATTATAATATTATATCATACATATATTACATAGAATGTTCTTTTCTGATTATAAAGTAATTCATGAGAAAAATATTAATAAAATATTTTAAATTAATGATCATTTTAGAAAAAATGGAGCATACAAAAAGATTAAAAAGAAAATAAAATATTTATATTAATTATTAATACAATTAACCATTTTTAAAAATTTTTTAGATTTAAAATTTTTTAATTTTAAAATTTTTAATTTAAAAAATTTTAAATTTTAAAAAGTTTTTATTTTTAAAATTATTTAAATGTATGATTTGAATTTATGTTGTAATTCTACTACCCAAGAAATATGCTGATAATATTTTGATGTATTTCTTCCTAGTAATTTTTCTTTAATGCTATGCTATCTTTGCCTGGTACAAGAAAATACTCCCATTTCATGCTTTCAGCACTGCTAGACAGTAAATGAATTAAAAACACTAAAATAAAAGAGAAACAAACAATAATTACACCCAACTGAACTGTGGGAAGCTGTACCAGCCTCTACAACTAAGTACTCGAAGAAAGAAAACAGTTGTGAGAAAACAGCACAGGGCTGTGGAAAGAACACACAGAAGACTCGGTCCTAGTACTGTCTTACTGTTACCTCACTCCATGACCTTGGGAAAAACATTTTCGTTTTCTAGGATTCATTTTCTTTACCTCTAAAATAGAAGACAGCAGCTCAGCAGATGCACAAACATTATAAGGTATTTTACCCTTTGCTGAAGACTAAGGATGATGGGCAAGAAGCTTCTCATCTAATAGAATAGTTTTGCAATTTAAAAATGAAAATGTAGGTAAAATTTTATGATATCCCTGAAATAGACACTGAAGTTTAGAAGAAGATAATTTTCAAATTCTTGGCCTAGTGAAGTGGACAAAATGCTACCAAAGTTCCTCAGACTCTGAAATTATGTACTTTATTGTCACCAAAAGTCAAATGCCCAGACCAGTGTTGATCATTCTCATGCTGAGAGTAATTAGTGAATTTGTTCAGGGTCTGGGAGGACCCCACTTCCAAAGCAAATGGAAACCAGAGATGGTTGTTCTGTCAATCCAATTGTCACTTTATAGTCCCTAAGTACCAAAGGCTAAGCTTTGGCAAAGTTGGGCAGTAAAAATCTACCCTTACTCCAAATTTTTCTCCTTCTGATCCTTCTCTCCCCAGTCAGTTCCACTTGAATCCAGAAGGTCAGCAACTTTGAACTTTCTCTTCCATCTGTGAAAACCTATTGGAAAATGGTAGATATTTACAGCTTAGTAAATATTTAAGTGTTTCTCCCAAGGATATTTATGTTAAAGTTTTATATCTAATTATCTAATAAAAGTTTTTTCTCCCCATTGATGGAATTGTTTTCCATTTATATAAAATTATTTTTTAATTATTTGTATAAATTTAAGGGGTACAAGTGAAGTTTTGCTAACATGGATATACTACCTCCTGGTAAGGTCTGGACTTCTAGTGGAACCCTCACTGCAATAATGTTACAATGTACCCATTAAGTAATTTCTCATCCTTCTTCCCCTCCCCTCCCACCCTTCTGAGTCTCCATTGTCTATTCCACACTCTTAAGTTCACGTGTACACACACTACTTAGCTCCCACTTATATATGAGAATTTTATGTGTCATGATGAGTAGGTGAGAAAGATATATTTAGGGGGTAAGACAGAGGACTTTCTTCAGTTCCCTAAATTCATACAAGATATTGGGAGCCTTTGTTAAAGAGTATTTTCAAATTCTGGAACAATGAGGATTATGTCTTTAATATGGGCCTTTCCCCAAACACCACTAATAAGGACCTCTTCCTCCCTCTACTTGGAGCTACATTTGAACATAGTTTTCAACAAGTTACGAAAACACTACCTCCAATTACTACAAGCCCTGAATGAAATCTAACACCAAAGAATCCTTTTAAGGATTGGATGCTGGGATTGTTTGCTCTCTCTTCTCTCTCCTTTTCTCTTCTTTTGTTTTTTCCTTCGACAGGGTCTTGCTCTGATGCCCAGGCTAGAGTGCAGAGCACAGTGGCATGTTATCAGCTCTCTGCAACCTCTCCCTCGTGAGCTCAAGCGATCATGCCTGAGTAGTTAGAACCACAGACATATGCCACCATGCCGAGCTAATTTTTATATTTTTTGTAGTGATGGAGTTTCACCATGTTGCCCAGGCTGGTCTCAAACTCCTGGGCTCAAGTGATCCGCCTGCCCTGGCATCCCAAAGTGCTAGGATTACAGGTATTACCATGTCCAGCCTTGCTTTGTTTCTGGTTTATAGTGAGGCTGAAAAAATTTAAGGAAGGTATCTCGATTTAAATGAACTACTAATTGAATGAGTAATTCAATCATTTACAGATAAATGATTCTTCTACATCAATGCTGTCCAACAGAACTTCTGTGATGATAGAAATGTCCTATAACCGCGCTGTCCAGTGGGTAACCACTAGCCCCATGTGGCACTAGAAATATGGCACTTGAAAGTCGGAAACTGAATTTTTAATTTTTATTAGCTTTAATTAATTTAAATCTAAACAGCTATATGTGAGTAATGGACATCATATTAGATAACACAGTTCTAGATGATTCTGTGTAGAGGCTGGTTGGGTGCCAAATATACTATTCTGACCCTGACAAGGGAACCTCATCCAAGTAGAGTGACTCATCTTTTTAATCTCAGGTCTATTATATTATATTAGTTATCAAGACCAAGGCTATTGCTGTTAACAGATGAGAAAATCTGTGGAATTGCTGTGGAAACTCTATTGGAGAAACACAGGTTTCCATGTCAACCCCTGTCCAGGATACCTCTACAAAATACCCTATAAGCAAAAACTCCTGAAACCACAATTTTTTCTGACTAATGGAATTAGGAGACTGTGACTATTGTCCATTGTTCTTAAGCAAGGCATTTGGGGCCCTTCCAAGAAGTAGTCTGAATGTCTGTTATAAGGAAAGAAAATGATACAGTGTCTAAAGGTCCTTGATTGAAAAATTTGTTTTTTGATAAATATATTTTTATCTAAAGGCTCTGTGTCAAAACTCGTTCCTTGGGATTATACTTGCTGGCTTTTCTGATATGTTTCTATTAAAAAAAAAAATAAAGAAAGAAAGAGAAGAAAAGATGAGGGAAAGCTTCCCATCAGTGATCAGTGTTTCAAATAAAGAAGTTTATGATGAGATGTTACCATTGACCCTTAATTTCTGCCCCGATTGAAACACTAAGGGAGTTCAACCATTGTCCATGCCCCTTTTGGAACGGTTGTGATTTCCAGGGCCTTGGTTAACTATTACTCCTAGCCCAAATCCTGGTGAACTCCACTAGCTGCAGAGGCCACCGTTTGCAAGAGCAGATATGCAGAAGATCCCTGGCCAGCCTCCTTATACCTACCTTCATTGCTATGTGGAGACAATAGAATCATCAAAAGTTATGGGCTGGACATGGTGGTTAACACCTGTAATCCCAGCACTTTGGGAGACCGAGATGGATGGATCACTTGAGTCCAGGAGTTTGAGACCAGCCTGGGCAACATGATGAAACCCCGTCTCTACAAAAAAAAAAAAAATTAGCCAGACTTCATGGCACGTGCCTGTGGTCCCAGCTACTCAGGAGGCTGAGGTGGGAGGATCACCTGAGCCTGAGAGGTCAAGGCTGCAGTGAGCCAAGATTGCACCCCTGCACTCCAGCCTGGGTGACAGAGTAAGACAATATAGCAAAAAAATATTTTTTTCCATAGATCAGTGGAACACAATAGAGAACCCAGAAATAAGCTCAAATACTTACAGGCAACTGATCTTTGACAAAGCAAACAAAAACATAAAGTGGGGAAAGGACACACACCCTTTTCAACAAATGGTGCTGTGATAATTGGCTACCCACATGTAGGAGAATAAAACTGGATCAACTCAAGATGGATTAAGGACTTAAATCTAGGACCTGAAACTATAAAAATTGTAGAAGATAACACTGGAAAAACCCTCTAGACATTGGCTCAGGCAAGGATTTCATGACCAAGAACTCATAAGCAAATGCAATAAAAACGAAGATAAATAGTTGGGACTTAATTAAACTAAAGAGCTTTTGCACGGCAAAAGGAACAGTCAGCAGAGTAAACAGACAACCCACAGAGTGAGAGAAAATCTTCACAATCTATACATCTGACAAAGGACTAATATCCAGAATCTACAATGAACTCACACAGATCAGTAAGAAAAAACAAACAATCCCATCAAAAATTGTGCTAAGGATATGAATAGACAATTCTCAAAAGAAGATATATAAATGGTGAACAAACATATGAAAAAATGCTCAACATCACTAATGATCAGGGAAATGCAAATCAAAACCACAATGCAATACCACCTCACTCCTGCAAGAATGGCCATAACCAAAAAATCAAAACACAGTAAATGTCGGTGTGGATGCAGTGATCAGGGAACACTTCTACACTGCTGGTGGGAATGTAAACTAGCACATCCCATATGGAAAACAGTGTGGAGATTCCTTACAGAACTAAAAGTAGAACTAACATTTGATCTAGCAATCCCACTACTGGGTATCTACCCAGAGCAAAAGAAGTCATTATTCGAAAAATACACTTGGACACACATGTTTATAGCAACACAATTTGCAGTTGCAAAATCGTGGAGCCAACCCAAATGCCCATGAATCAACAAGTGCATAAAGAAACTGTGATAGGCCGGGCGCGGTGGCTCAAGCCTGTAATCCCAGCACTTTGGGAGGCCGAGACGGGCGGATCACGAAGTCAGGAGATCGAGACCATCCTGGCTAACACGGTGAAACCCCGTCTCTATTAAGAAATACAAAAAAAAAAAAAACTAGCCGGGCGAGGTGGCGGGCGCCTGTAGTCCCAGCTACTCGGGAGGCTGAGGCCGGAGAATGGCGTGAACCCGGGAGGCGGAGCTTGCAGTGAGCTGAGATCTGGCCACTGCACTCCAGCCTGGGTGACAGAGCGAGACTCTGTCTCAAAAAAAAAAAAAAAAGAAACTGTGATGTAGGCTGGGCACGCTGGCTTGTGCCTGTAATCCTAGCACTTTGGGAGGCCGAGGTGGGTGAACACCTGAGGTCAGGAGTTTGAGACCAGCCTGGCCAACATGACAAAACCCCGTCTCTATTAAAAGTAGAAAAATGAGCCAGGCATGGTGGCGGGTGCCTGTAATCACAGCTACTCAGGAGGTTGCGATAGGAGAATCACTTGAACCCAGGAGGCGGAGTTTGTAGTGAGCTGAGAATCCAGCCTAGGCGACAAGAGCAAGACTCCATCTCAAAAAAAAAAAAAAAAAGAAACTTATATATATATATGTGTCATATATATGTTGGAATACTGCTCAGCCATAAAAAGGAATGAATTAATGGTATTTGCAATGACCTGGATGAGATTGAAGACTATTAGTCTAAGTGAAGTAACTCAAGAATGGAAAACCAAACATTGTATGTTCTCAATGATATGTGAGAGCTAAGCTATGAGAACGCAAAGGCATAAGAATGATATGACGGGCTTTGGGGACTTGAAGGGAAGGGTGGGAGGGGGCAAGGGATAAAAGACTACAAATAGGGTGCAGTGTATACTGCTCGGGTGATGGGTGCACCAAAATCTCACAAATCACCACTAAAGAACTTACTCATGTAACCAAATACCACACGTACCCCAGTAACCTATAGGAAAAAAATTTAAGTTATAAAGGTGTATTTATTTATATGGTTAAATAAAAATTTCCCCTTGTTATGGAAGACCAAGGTGCCTGGAAAAGAAGCCTGAGACTTGGTTGCCCTGGGGAAGGATCCTAGGAGGCTGGGGTTGAAGAAACTTACATGAACCCACGTCCTTGGCAAGAGTGCTTGGTTTCCTGAATTGTTAGGAAAGTTGTTGAGAAACTGAGGACTGTAGTGAAGGGAGAATATTTGTTTTAGACAATAACAGATGCTGGTATGAACGAAAACAGGTGGTGGCAATCAGTTCTTAGTCGGGAGCCCGGAGAAAGGAATCCACATGTGAATCCTGTCTCAGTTTAATAAGATTCTTTGAAATGTAGCAGAGAAGGCTCCCTGTTGCCTTCAGTAAATGGCTTGCTTGCTTTTTTTCCCACTCAGATCTATACAGTATAAGCTTTTGGACCTTGCTTTCCATACTGTATTAGACCAAAAGTTGCACTTAGAAAATCTCCATCTTATATAATCTCCTTACTTTAAGTGAGAAAACAGAGGTGCAGACTTGCCAAGGGTCAACCTGTTATTGCTAAAATTCCTGTCCCAGAGCTTACTTCATATGACATGAAGTTCCTGTTTCCACAACAGCAGCCAAACCCTATCTGCTCCCTGTTTCCTTCTCCTTTTTGTAATGAAATGATAGAAGTTGGGGACTCTAAATAATTTTCACGGAGTGTATGTAACCCTCAGAACCTTTATTATGCTTCACTTCAACAAATATTTACTAAGTGACTACAATGTCCAAGCCTTAGCACTACTAAGTTGTTGTTCCTCCAGCAGATAAGGGCCTCAAACATAGTTGAATCTAAGATTCTCTCTAAAAGATTATTTCATCTCCACCCAAAACAGGAAGGCCTGGGAACTTGTACCAATATATTTCTTTCTTTCTTTCTTTCTTTCTTTTTTTGTTTGTTTGTTTATTTTGAGATGGAGTCTTGTTCTGTCATGTCACCCAGGCTGGCGTGCAGTGGTGCAGTCTCGGCGCACTGCAACCTCCGCCTCCTGGGCTCAAGAAATTCTCCTGCCTCAGACTCCCAGATAGCTGGAACTACAGGTGCATGCAACCACACGCAGCTAATTTTTGTATTTTTAGTAGAGACAGAGTTTCACCATGTTGGCCAGGCTGGTCTCAAACTCCTGACCTCAGGGGATCTGCCTGCCTCGACCTCCCATAGTTCTAGGATTACAGGCATGAGCCACCGTGCCCAGCCAATGTATTTCTTTAACTCAGTACAGCTAGCCCATATTTACTTATCATCCTTTTCTTTCTAGCTGATTACGGGTTTTCTCTTTTCTTTTTTGTCTTCCTAATATTCTTGTCTGTTCTCTCTGTTTAAAGCTTTGCACAAGGTTCTGGGAAAGGATTCAGGAATGCTTAGGGTGTGACCCCACAAGCCAAATCTTGCACAGTTTCAGTATATGGGGATTAAGAAAAGATGAGTGATTCTTGACGTTCTGGTCTGACTTTGGGCTTGGTTCGAGAGTGTCAGGATTCTAGTATAATGCAAAAGAGAATATAACTAAAAGTGGTGCAGATTTGTTAGTCTAAAATCTGGTCCCTGCTTAGAGATACTCTGACTCCTCTCACTGCTATGGAACAGACACACACACCCACACACCACCCCAGCTGATCTTGTCTCTCTCTCTCTCAGTCACACACACACACACCACAGCTGATCTTGTCTCACATGCATACACACACACACAAACCACCCCAGCTGATCTTGTCTCTCTCTCTCTCTCACACACACACACCACCCCAGCTGATCTTCTCTCTCTCTCTCACACACACACAACCACCACAGCTGATCTTGTCTCACACACTCACACACACCACCACAGCTGATCTTGTCTCTCTCTCTCTCTCTCACACACACACATACCACCCCAGCTGATCTTGTCTCACACACACACACAACCACCACAGCTGATCTGTGTCACACACATCCACAAACACACACCCACCACCTCAACAGATCTTATCTCACACACACACCACCCCAACTGATCTTGTCCTACACACACACACACACACACACACACGCACACCACCCTAGCTGACCTTGTCTCACACACGCACACACACACACTCCATCCCAGCTGATCTTTTAAACACACAAACACACCATCTCAGCTGATCTTGTCTCACACACACACCCACAAACACACATACCCACCACCTCAACAGCTCTTGTCTCACACACACACCACCCCAACTGATCTTGTCTTACACGCACATGCACACCACCCTAGCTGATCTTGTCTCTCACACATGCATACACACACTCCATCCCAGCTGATCTTTTAAACACACAAACACACCATCCCAGCTGATCTTGTCTCACACACACACACATGCACACACTCACACACACACACACCACCCAGCTGATCTTGTCAAGCCAGACTTTCTTCAGTTCTTGCCCTCCTCCTCCCAAACTTTCTTCCTGAATCTCTCTATCCCCAGTGTCTCCACCCTAATACAAGTCACCCTCATTTCTTTGCCTGGATTCTAGGCAGGTCCCAGTAGCCTTCTGACTGGCCTTTGCCATCGATTCTTTTCTCTGTTTGATCCTTTCTCCATTTTGCACTCAAACTGACCTTTCAAAACTATGTTGCTTCCTGGCGTGTAAGGGTAATGACCCAAATCATGAATGGGGCCTACAAGGCCATGCACAAAGAGGTTTTCACCCACCCGCTTAGCTTTCTCACTCTTCATTGGCCACCCACACTGGTGGTGCTACCCTGAACACTCTTCCCCTGCCCTCAACCCCTAACTCCAGCTTCTGCCCTCACTCTTCCTTTAGCACTCAGTTCAAATGTGACTTCTTCAAAGAAGAATTCCTAATACCCCAGACTGTTAACTGTTCCCCTAGCATCTTCACTTCTTTACACTGACTATTAACAGTTGTAGTTATGTAATTAGTTGCTGTTTAAAGACTGTGTCCCTAGTCAGAATATAAACTTTGTGAACTCAGAAGCTACGGCTGTCTTGTTCACTGCTTTGTCCACAGCATTTATCCCGATGCCTAGCACACAATGGGGTTCATTAAATATTTGATGAACGGATAGCCACATTCATGTTATAGAGATACATATGGCTTCTTCCTTGACACGTGGGTTCTGGAACAGAAAGAACCTGGCCTGTTCCGTATCGTATTGTTATTCTTTTAACTTTGGTTTGGTTTGATTATATTTATCCTTTGTGTTTACATTTTGTTTTGAAAAGGCAAGAAAGAACCCTCAAGTGGAATTGCTGCTGGCAGTTGGTGCCACACCAGTGTTCTCAGAATACACCCTGTCCTTTCCGATTTCCTTCATATGATGTAACCACCAACAGTCTCGGAGTAACAAGTCTTAAATTCTGATTCTCAGTCTGCTGAAGTAAGATCCCTCGTGGCCCCAACCACACTTCACTTTCTCTCTGAAAGCCTGTCTGTTCTTGTCAGAACTTCTCTCTTCTTGCTAAAGCATTTCATTTTCACCTCAACGGTTATATTTTCTAGCTTTTTATTATAGTTGTTTTGATACCCACCTACCCAACCTACTAGACACTGTGCTCTCTGAGGGCAGGTACACCAAACCGATAAAATGTCTGAATCACCTGTGTATTCTCAGTATCTAGCACAATGTTAGGTGTTTATTAAACACAATTAAATTTTTCATTAGTATAGTAGCAGAGTGACTGGGGTAAAGTCCTTTAGTTTTATCATTTCCATTCATCAGTTCCATCATATATTCTCCCTCGCTTCCACCAAGAAGTACAGAGAATAAAGACATCCTATTCTCTCTTCTCTTCCTATGAAAGGTTTCCAAAATTACTGAGAAAGAAGAAAGAACTGGGGAGGCTTATGTAAGTAGAGAACAAAGAGAATAATGCCAATAAATACATACATTGTTTAAAGCCCTGCAGCTCTTCCTCAGATCAGATGATAAGAAGTTCAGAGTGCCAGGGGCATCTGGCAAAGGGCGTCTGCTGAAACTGATGCCTCAAAAGAAAAAAAAAGAAAGAAGAAAAACAATAGTCCATGTGATGCTAAATGGAACATTCCTTATTGTTGATTCTTAGAAAGACAGTACCATACATTGTATGCTTTATAGTGGAAATTATTTTTCCTAATGTGTAAACATCTAAAAATAATATATTCAGCCCAGGCGCTGTGGTTCACAGCTGTAATCCTAGCACTTTGGGAAGCCAGTGCAGGAGGATTGCTTGAGGCCAACTGTTCAATACCAGCCTGGGCAACATAGTGAGACCATGTCTCTACAAAAAAAAATTTAAAAATTAGCCAGGCACAGTGGCCCATACCTGTAGTCCTAGCTATTCAGGAGTCTGACGCAAGGAGAATCGCTTGAGCCCAGGAGGTTGAGAATACAGTGAGTTATGACCATGCGACTGCACTCTACCCTGTCTCAAAAATAAATAAATAAAAATAGCATATTTACTGAAAGCAAATATATATACCTGGAAATATAGGTTCTAAACCCATTTCTGCCTCTCTCTAGCAGGGTGACCTGGGTCAAGTCAGATTATCATCTATAGGTAGTTGTGCTGCATATGGGGCCTCTTGTTACAGATTTAAAAATAGAAACCCTTCTAAAGCAAATTCCTTTTATTTAAACCAGCCCTCATGGAACCGAATGTTTTCATGGGAAGGATACAGTCAGGCCATGACTGTCAATGAGAAACAAGATTGATGCCATTATTGAAGATATAATATGATATCATATCTAGGGAAACAAATCTTCTTGTCAGTTGTTCATTAATTTCCATTCAGGTGTTTCTCTGTTTTCTTCAGTTCAGCTGGTACTTATTAAAAACTTGTTACTCAAAAGAAATAACCTAATACGGCAGAATTGTGCATCAGGAAACCCGTGCTTTAAATCTTGACTGTACTACTACAAGTTGTATGATATTAGACACTTTATAATAGTGACAATTGCCAACTACTGAGCGTCTACTCTCTGCTCACTGTGCTAGGCCCTTTACAGGTGCTATTTCCTTTCATTCTCACAAAGCCCGTCATGATAAATGCTATTAGCTTCATTATACAGATAACTCAAATGCGACTTGAAAAGGTTAAGTAATTTGCCACAGGTCACATAGCTGGTATAGTAAGTGAGATTCCAAAGTCCTTGCTTTTTTTCCAAAGAGCAAGAGCTTTCCAAAGTGCTTTTTTGCAAAGAGTCCTGGGGGAATTCTTTGCTCAAATTTTTCCAACCATAAATTTAGGGAATTTAGTTACGTGACCTGCAGGAGTGATAGTAAATAAATGTAACTTTTTTGTTGATTTTTTTTTTTTTTTTTTTGAGACATGATCTCACTCTGTCACTCAGGCTGGAGTACAGTGGCATGCATGATCATGGCTATTTTTTGTAGCAACAGAGTTTTGCTATGTTGTCCAGGCTGGTCTCAAACTCCTGGGCTCAAGCCATCTGCCCACCTCGGTTTCCCAAAGTGCTGAGATTACAGGCATGAGTCACCACAGTAGGCCTATAATGGAAAATTTTTATCATACACAAGAATAGAGAGACTAATTCAGTAACCAATCCCACAGCCACAAAGATCATCACTTCATAACCACTCGTATTTCATCTACACCCATTCACTTTTCTCTTTACCTCAACACCCAATGGATTCTTGTGAAGCTGCCCAGCTATATTATTTGATCTGTAAATATTTTAGTATTTATCATGAAAGGGAAAGACTTTTTAAAAACATAATCCTGATCCTTTTGTAGTTCATAAGCGTGATGATTGGGTGTTCACATGCATGCATGAGATGTGCCACCCTTGAACCTTGTTATGTCATCAGCACATTACCCGTCTGACATGAAAAATAATAATAATACCAATACCATTAGCATACCTTAAACATTAACAAGAATTCCTTAATATCATAAAATGACCAATGTTTGTGTTTCTTTCATTTTCTCCTTTTAAAAAAATAGTTTAATATATTTTAATAGCAAACTTACAGGAATAGCACAGAAGACAGACATTAAAAACCTGTACTTGCATGTAGGACAACTCAGAAAAGTACAGTGAATGCACAGAATCAACTGTATTATCAAATGCTACTAACATTATTTAGTTGCCATAAATAAGAAATTTGCTTGTTTTTAAAAAGTCCAAATGCTGGCATTGTCCAGAAAATTTTAACAGGTTTATTTATATTGTTATAAAGTTGAACTGCTGGCCAGGTGCAGTGGCTCATACCTATAATCCCAGCATTTTGGGAGAGTGAAGCAGGCAGATTGCCTGAGGTCAGTAGTTCGTGACCAGCCTGGCCAACATGGTGAAACTCTGTTTCTACTAAAAAATATGAAAATTAGTCGGGCATGGTGGCGGGTGCCTGTAATCCCAGCTACTTGGGAGGCTGAGGCAGGAGAATCGCTTGAACCCAGGAGGTGGAGGTTGCAGTGAGCCGAGATCGCGCCGTTGCACTCCAGCCTGGGTAACAAGAAACTCCGTCTCAAAAAAAAAAAAAGTTGAACTGCTGAAACTTGTTCACTGAAACATTTTGACTTGCATTAATGCTTTGTGTCCTTGTGTTCTTAAAATTTGTTATTGATACACAATAGTGCATATTTTTATTGTACATGTGAAAATTTGATACATTCATATAATCAAACCTGTGTCCCTGCATTTATATTAAAAATTCATACACAAATGAATATGGAGAAATTGCCAGTACCTGATTTCTGTCTTCTGTTTTTACACTTGTTGTCATTGTATGTAGGTACCATTTGACCTCATGGGGAAAAAAATCTAACATTCACAACTACCAGTGTCAGGAGGAAGAGAGAGAGAGAAGAATGAAATGTTGAAATGTTTTCCATCACAGTGAATTCTTTTTTTTTTTTTTTTTTTGAGACGGAGTCTCACTCTGTCGCCCAGGCTGGAGTGCAGTGGCCGGATCTCAGCTCACTGCAAGCTCCGCCTCCCGGGTTTATGCCATTCTCCTAAGCATGTTCTTCACGTACGTTATGTGCTAGCTGGATGTCTTTTGCCATAATTGTTACACATGTGGCATGGAGGACACATAGGTTGTTGTCTTCAAAAAGGCCAGCCAAATAGTCCTCCCTTGCCTCCACAAAGCACCAATGGCTGTGCTCTGGAAGCACAGATCTGTTTTGAAGTCCTGAGAAATTTCTTGCACCAGATGCTGGAAGGGAAGTTAGCAAATCAGGAGTTGATAGACTTCTGATAATATTTAATTTTATAGAGTACCACAGTAGCAGTGCAGCAGTATCTCAGTGACGAAGTTTCTTCAGCACTCCAGTAGAGGTTGAACTCTTGCAGGTGACTTTTGTATCCAGTAACTTCCTGAATGCTTTACCACTGATAGCTTTGTGGGCCATAGTATGGAAATCTTTCTTACCTCCTTCTCTTTCCACTGGAGCTCAGTGAGCTAGAGGCAGCTTGTAATCTCTCTCTCTGTCTGACAATTTGGTCATTAAAGATTTATTTGCAGTTGTTTTTTGTGTGTGTGTATCCCAAGGTAGTATATTCCACTAGGAGTATACAGTCAAATTACTGGGTTCTAATATCACTGATAATCAAAATATTAAAACAGTTGAAACCAATCAGAATGGACAGCCCCCTGCTATGATCTAACCCTTTAGTTATTGGCCCATAAGGATGAGGGGTGGGAAAGGGTGATATCTCAGGGCAGCAGTAGTTCACCAACCTATATGTTGTTTAACAACCCAACATTGTTTCAGTGTTTTGTTTTGTTTTGTTTTGTAACGGTGTCTCTGCTCTGTCACCCAGGCTGGAGTGCAGTGTGAACATGGTTCACTGCAGCCTCAACTTCCTGGGCTCCACCTCAGCCTCCCAGTAGCTGGGACTACAGGCATGCACCACCACGCCTGGCTAATTTTTCGTAGTTCACCCCGTTGCCCAGACTGATCCTGAACTCCTGGCCTCAAGTGATCTTCCTGCCTTGGCCCCCGAAAGTGCTGGGATTACAGGCATGAGTCACCACACCCGGCCTGTTTCAAACACTGGGAATACCATCCTCTGCATACTGACTTGTTACAAACCCTGGTGTCTTTTAAGTTCCTTTCTAGCTCCAACAGGAATGTAAATAGTCACTTAATGGAGATACCCTTTTCCTGCTTCCTTACACTAGTAGTCTTTATATACATAAACACACACACATAAACTTTACAATAACACAAATGATTATTTCCTATAATTCTGGAAGTTCTGGCAGGTAAAATAAACAACAAAATAGAAATATGAGTTACGACTATTAGGAGACGAAATTATTAGTATTTAGAACAAATATAATTAGATACCTAAAACAAAACTAACAAAAAATAAGAATAAGCAAATTATGAGTACAAACTTGTAGGCCAAACAAGTCTAAAAATCTATTGTGGTGGGGCCAGCTACAGTGCTAGCAGACCTGGATCAATTAGTAATTATAAATGAAGTTAAATATAATTAAATATATAATTTAAATGTAATTAATTATATAACTTTCAGCTCTTCTGATTTAATTCCACTAAAATTCTTAAGAATTACTTGCTCTGGCAGATATCTGTGCGATTGCCTTCACTAATAGCACTCTTTCCTAAGGAGTATATCCTCATCTCCCACCACCATCCACATGGCTACAGCCAGAACTTTTCTGTGTTTACATGATCCTACTTTCCTGGCCACACTTGATAAATCAGGGATAGGTGCACCTGATCTAAGTCAGTACAATAAGAGGCCTTCCTCTGGATTTTTCAAACTGGAATGAAGAAAGAGAGACAGCCACATGGTTCTTAAAGGACACTGACCCAAATAGCTGTTGGTAACCATGTTTTCTGCTTTGGGCAGATTCTGTCAGCAGTGAGAGCAGATGAAGCTGATATGCAGAGAAGTGCCAAGCCAGTTGTCAAAGGGAAATTTGATGGCAGTGGGGTTTCTGAGGTAGAACTATAGTTCTGCTCATCAATTTGTTTGGCTTTATAACCCTTCTTTGGAACCCATAAGCCAATAATTTCTCATTTTTATCAAAGAAATTCAAATTAGGTTTCTGTCACTTGCTATCAAAAGAATTACCACTTCATTGACAAAAGGAAATGCATAGAATAAATTTTCTACAAGTAATAGATTTATATTTGAGACATGTTCATTTTACTGTATACAAATCTTTTCAAGTCCCTCACTATTACCAACTTTTAAAAATTTGGAATGTTCATGGATTTTTGATTATGTGATTAAAAAAAAAACTTGGATGTTCAGGGTCTAGGGTGTGGTAAGAGAGGTGGGAGGTAAGTTCGGAAAGGTAAATTGAGATTACAATATATAGGGCCTTAAATGTCATGTGAAGTTTAGACTTTATCCTGCAGGTAATGGGGATCCATTTGGCAAATTTTCAAGCAGGGGAAGGATAGGTTTAGATAAATAATTCTGCTGGCAATTTGGAGACTCAATAAAATGGGGGGAAAATGAAAACAGCTTAATAGGTGCTTGTGCTGGAAACCTAATTACATAAAGAGTATTCCAGGTGTCCAAGGCAGGGTTGATGAGAGAATCACCTAGGAAAGTTACGCTGAAAATTGTTGGGAAATGGAAGGATTCAAGAGACATTTGAAAGGTAGAATTGGTACTACTGAATGACCACTTGGACACAGGGGATGAAAATGAGGAAATATAGGACTATGATTAGATGGGGATGCCATCAACACAGGAAAAGGAGGAACAGATTTGAGAAGACACTATTCTGAGTATCACCACTCACTTTTATGATACTTCTAGCAGGTATGGAGCTAAAATGTATGATGTCCCATTGTAGCACTCACATTATATCTTGGCAGGTTGTTTGTACTTTATTGGATTTGCTGCATAATGTAGGATGCCAAAGTAATCATTACATTCTGGAAGTTAGGAGTCCTACTTGGTCTCTGATGAGGAAGGCATTAACTGTGATTTCTGTCACATGCTGGTATATACTGGTCTGGGAGAAATCTTTGATTTAATGAATAGAATTAAACATAATTATAGCCACCTTAAAATTCTGTATATCGCATATAGAGAATACCATTAACTCATTGTCTACTCTGCCTTCCTCTACTTTCATGATTAAGGGCAGAGGAATTAAAATTTTATAGTGAAATAAAATTGGATAGATATGATAAAGTAATGCGAGGCTCACAATTTCAAAGTAAATATTTCTGTGTTCAAAGCAATTCACCAGAGGGCCACTTTCCCTGTACCTTCCCTGAAGAACTAAAAGCTCTAGTCCACCTGATTTTTAAAGCAAAATTATCAAATGCCAGCAATGTAACTTGTTCTGTGTTAAAAACAAAACTAGACATAGTCCTTATCCTTGAGGACTAGCTCACTATCATTCCAATATTTTTTGGAAAGTGTGAAATTGCGATTTGCAGATGGTGACTTTGCCAAAATTGAAAGCTTAGTAGCTCACATACACTTGTGTGAGTACCTAACATCTTTATAATTCTGACAACACTAATGAGCTACAGGAAACACTGGCCAAATTCTGCTTGGTTTGGTTTCCATTGTTTTGCTAAATCCCTTATATCAGCACTGACCAATAAAAATATAAAGCAAGCCACATTTGTGATTTTAAATTTTCTAATAGCCATATTTTTTTAAAGTAAAAAGAAACATGTAAAATACATTTTAATAGACTTTTTAAAAACTTTATTTTTAGAGCAGTTTTAGGTTCACAGCAAAATTAAGAGGAATGTACAGAGACTTCTCATATACCCCTTGCCCCCACACATGCATAGCCTACCCCATTATCAATATCCCCCACCAGAGTGGTACATGTTTTATAACTGATGAGCCTACATTGGAACACTCAAAGTCCACAGTTTACTTTAGGGTTCACTCTTGGCGTTGTGCATTCTATGAGTCTGGAGAACTTTATGACCTATAGAATCACACAGAGTAGTTTCACTGCCGTAAAAATCCTCTGTGCTCCACCGGTTCATCCCTCCCTCCACCCTAATCCCAGGCAACCACTGATCTTTTTACTGTCTCCAGAGTTTTGCCTTCTCCAGAATTTCATATGGGTGGAATCACACAGTGTGTACACCCTTCTCAGATTGGCTTCTTTATGAAATTAATTTTAATACTGTATTTTCTTTAACCAAAATTGTTTAATGTGATTAACATGTAATCAATATTTAAATATTACTAATTAAATAGTTTACATTCTCTTTTCATACTGTCTTCTAAATATACACCAGATATATATCCGTATATCTATATCTATATACCAGATATATATCTGGTATCTAAATATATACCAGCTATATATCTATGTCTGGTGTATATTTACACCAAAATCTGGTAAATTTACACCAGATTTTGAAGACTTACAGCATATCTTAATTCAGACTAGCCAGATTTCAACTTGATCACCACATGTGACTAGTAACTACTGTATTAGACAGTGCAACCTTAGATACGAGTCACAACTGGAGACATCTTTCAAAGATTTAAGCTGCCTGTCCCTTAATTTAACAACGAATACAATGTCCTTTACACCGTTTGCCACTTATAGATGGAAGGCCACTCCAAGTCTAAGGGAGAAAGGTAATATGATGGAAATTACAAATATGCATTATAATATTTAATCTTTTTTCCTTCAGGCATCTATCCTGCCATTCAGTTTTCCATGCTTTGAGGAATGGAAAATGGTGATACTTTTCTGTCATGATGAGTAATGGATTAGATAATAGGGAAGAGTGGAGTTGCCATTATATTGAATTTATTCTCAATTACAGAAGTCACATACTATTTTGGAGAGAGCGCCAGTTTAAGAGGAGAATTTGAGCCTTTATTCTGGTAGACACTATATGGCCTGAGACAGATCAAGTCAATTTTTTGGATATTTTCTTATTCTCTAAAGTGAGATTGAACTAGTTCAGTAGCTTTTAAACCATACTCAGGGGAACGTAAGGGTTTATATGGGAAGAGTGAGAGTGAGGAAGGATTTAGGAGGAATTTTTCATGCACACACACACATACGCACATACACACACACACACTGGCAGATTCAACCACTGCTGGATCAAGTTTATTGGATATACATATTAATCTTCAGTGTAAGTTCCAGAGCTAATTAAAATTTTAAACATGATAACTAGATAATTTGATCATATCTACTTTCCTTTTCAATGATAATATGAGGTATAATGTTCACATCTTCTGGCCCATTTCTAGAGGTCCTTTCATGTACTTTTTACTCAGACTTCCTTGTGACCAATCTTAACCCTTCCAAGTCACTGGTCAAGTTACCAAACTGTTAGCCACTGCTAATTCCAGGCAAACTGAACAATGAGATACATATTATTTCAATTTCTGCCCATTTTGAGGATTACCCCTTTTTTTTCTTTTTATTTTTTGTTTTATAGATTGAGATGGGGTCTCGCTGTTTTGACCAGGCTGGTCTCAAACTCCTGGCCTCAAGCAGTCTTCTTATCTTAGCCTCCCAAAGTGCTGGGATTACAGGCATGAGCCACCGTGCCCGGCCAAGGCTCGTCCTTTCCCCTGGTCTTTCTGGGTCTTGGAGTGAGCTGTAAATGCTAAAGCAACCCACTTCAAACCAAGAAAAAAGGATCTGTAAACCAAGATTTTAATTTTTTCCTCTCAAACCAATTGGACATAGTGAATACCCCATGAGACACACGTAAGCTAGGGAGGGACAGCAGTGTGACAGACGTAAGCAGCAGGAGAATACAAGCAACGTGCTCACTAAACTCACTCATCCTCAGAACTATCCAGGCCTAGTGAGTTATGAGCCTGAATTAACACCTGGATCCTGTTAGGCAATTATGACTGCAAAGTCACTTGGTGTCTCAGGCTTAGGTGTTCCACTGGGACCTAGTAGCAAGCCTCTAAAATCCAAAGAGGTCCACCAAAATAGTGCCTCTTCACATTGGTAAGGAGCTCAGGTACAACAGTTTATCTCTCACTTTAGAATTACAGCCAAACATATTCTGTAGACCACTGGACCCTTGAAAAAGTCCCACTCAAGCTCTCACGTGTCTTTTTCAAGGTGTCCAAGGAATTTATTGCTTTCTACTCTTTTGTCCCCACCTGTATAGGATGAATAGTCTGATATCATGTGAGATGAGGAAATAAGAAGCTTTCTGCTGACTTCATTGTGACCCAGGGTCCAAAAGGTGATGTAATCCTGTGGCAAGAAGGTAAAGCTATATTCTTGTCTGTACCAGATGAAAGTGAACTGTTTCTGCTTCATCATTCACAACTGTCCTAATAAATGGCCACAAGTCCCTTTGTATTCCAGGAGGTAGATTCAAGTAGGCACTTCCTCAAGGGTACTCAGATTTCCTTTAACTGTGTCTGAGAACTGATTCATATCTGGAAATTGGATACTGTCTCTCTTTTCTAGACATGAAGGTTTTTTGTTTGTTTGCTTGTTTGCTATACAAATCAAGTAGGACCTTAGTGACTTCTTATTTATTTCAGTCCTGGGGACTCCATGATCAGTTAGTCACCTCCCATGAATCCATAAGTCAGAGCATTCTGATTTTCACACTGACCCTACTACCTTTCAACTTAGCCCCATGCAAATGTGCTATCTAGACCATGTCGCTCTGGGATCCTGCCATCCCTCTGAAACTCAGTAAGCCAAATTCAACTGTAACCTCTTTTCAGCATCATCACTGGTCTACATGAAACGTTCTCTAAATCACGTTTCAAATATGCTGACCCTTCCCTCATAGATTTGTTTCTCAAGGCCTTTGTAAAGAGTGTTTTCTGGACCTTTTTATCATTTTTATTTTAATTAGAGACAGGGTCTCGATATGTTGCCCAGGCTGGCCTGAAACTCCTGGGTGAAGTGATCCTCCCACTTCAGCCTCCCAAGTAGCTGGGACAGGTGTGAACCACTGCACTTGGCTAGATCTTTTTTTGGAAGACACAATTGAGGTGGGTGGTTGGGTCAGATATGACAAATCTAATCCAGCATTCCTGTCTCCTAAAATTTAAAAATTTGTTCCTTTACATTTTACCTAAGAGATTTGCATCTCAACTTTATTTTGTATGACTCACCCCTCAGTCTAAATTTCGATGAACATTTAGCAGAGCAAACACAATTATTCCTAGCTTCTCAAACTAGAATAATCCAGAATCTCTTGTAAGCCCTATTAGTAAATTCAACCCAATCTCAAATTGTGTCCTCTTCTTCATTCAACATTCTTAAAATCTATTCTAACTCACATCCTGCAGATTAATTAGCAAAGTTCTTCCATTCCTTTGTTGCTTGAGATATAGCTTACTAAGCTTCACTTTGTAAACTGGCCTCTTGAAGCACACTAGAATTTTCTGGGGGGTTGGGGTGGGGGACACAGCCTTGCTCTATCGCCCAGGCTGGAGTACAGTGGTGTGATCTTGGCTCACCACAACCTCCACCTCCTGGGTTCAAGCAATTATCCCTGCCTCAGCCTTGTGAGTAGCTGGGATTACAGGCACCCGCCATCATCCCTGGCTAATTTTTGTATTTTTTAGTAGAGACAGGGTTTCGCCATATTGGCCAGGCTGGTCTCAAACTCCTGACCTCAGGTGATCCGCCCACCTCAGCCTCCCAAAGTGCTGGGATTACAGGTGTGAGCCACCGCACCCAGCAAATTTGACTCATTGCAGATCTGGAGATAGTGCAGAGTAACAGTAGGATATAAGAGAACCTCTTATAAGGTAACTCCCTCAAACTAGGGAATTTCAGCCTCTTCAAACAAAGGAGAAATAGCTTTATACGTAAAAGCTTCAGCTGCAAAGAAGGCTGAGTTTGGGGGCAAGGAGTCTCTGCATTCTTCAAATTCTCCCCTATATAGCATTTTAACTTTAAAGATCTTACTCTTTTGGAATCAGCACTTTAACACATGCTCTTCTAAGACCCCAGGTAAGGAGGTGAATTTGACTGATTTGCAAATCAGCAATCGACAAGAACAAATATTGGTTTATAGCTATATCCATCCTGGGGCTATAAGTTTCTTTTAACAAATTCACACTTGGGTTTCAGTTCATGTTTTAAGATGAGAATTTAGAGATTTTCATTTGTTAATGTCTTCAAATGAAACAGCTAGCCTTAGCACCCAGCTCTTGAATTCCTCATTTCCTTCATACTGTTCTGTGAAAACAGCAATTCTGTCCCCCACGGTCTTGTCTTTAATACCCAACTCAATCCTAATCCTCACAGGCATTAATTTCATTAGCTATTTTACTACTACAGGCTGTGGGTTTCCAGAGTCTCATCTTTGAATATTAATTGGTTTTTATTATCTTCAAACACAATGAGTCTGCATACCCAGATTCTCCTGATTTCCCTGAAAGTCTGCCGTTTGTAACTGAATCCCCATTACCAGTTTCTGTACAAGTCAGAATTCCTATTTGCAAGCATTAGTAACCAATTTTTGGTAGATTAAGTATAATGGAATTTATTGAAAGAGTAACAGTATCTACATACAAAATTCTATGGGAAAGTTAAAAATCAGTCTCAGGAATCAGACAGGAGCCAAAGGAGGCTGGCAGCAGATGAACCAGCCAAGGACCACTGTAGGAACAGTCTGATTAGAATGCTGCCAGAACTTGGTGCAGAACTGTTATAGGAAGAGCCTAAATAGAAACTAAGGACAGTGCCACCACCAGACATTCTCTTCTCCTGAATTACTGACATCATCACTGTCTTGGTGGATAGCTTGATGGTCTCTGCATCTTTGCATCACTCCTTCTGGATTCAGTGTGGGAATCCCACTGGACAAACCAGTTATGTGCTGATGTCCTTGCTGTCTAGAAGAGGAAGATATGCCTTTTTTCAGTTTCTATAACAGGAAAAGTGTTGAGATGCCAAATACCAAAGCACACAAACACCAGACAAACAAACACATCCAGGACGCCATCCTTGGGTTTGTTTCTGGACTTGCTGTTTTATTAGTTTGTTTGTTTATTTTGCTGTCATTATGCTACTGTTTTAATTTCAGTTGTTTTATCTTTAAAAAAAATCTGGCAGTTCAAATCCTCCTTCCTCTCAAATGGTTGTCTTTCTTTCTTAACTCTTTTCAGTTTAATTTTTCTCAATGAATTTCAGAACTCTTCTGTAAAGTTTCAAAAAAATATTCCATTGGCATTTCCATTGGAATTGTATTATATTTATGAATATATTTGAGGAATAATTTTAAATGTTTTAAATGCCAAGTTTTCTTATCCAAGAACATGGTATATCTCTATTTAAGCCTTGGCAATTTTATAGTTGTCTTCACATAGATTTGACATACTTATTAAGTTTATGTTTTTGTTATTCTGGGAATTACAATTTTTTCCACTTTGTTTTCTTTAAAAGAGTTTCAAAGCCCCCCTTTTGGACCACAGAAAATCTTAACATCTTATAACGTAACTATGCAAATAGCTCTATGATTCTAATTTCTCTTTTATTTTATTTATTTATTTATTTATTTATTTATTTATTTATTTATTTTTGACGGAGTCTCACTCTGTCGCCCAGGCTCCAGTGCAGTGGCGCGATCTTGGCTCACTGCAAGCTCTGCCTCCCAGGTTCACCCCATTCTCCTGCCTCAGCCTCCCGAGTAGCTGGGACTACAGGCGCCCGCCACCATGCCCGGCTAATTTTTTTGTATTTTTTAGTAGAGACGGGGTTTCACCATGTTAGCCAGGATGGTCTCGATCGCCTAGCCTGGTGATCTGCCCACCTCGGCCTCCCAAAGTGCCGGGATTACAAGTGTGAGCCACCACGCCTGGCCCTAATTTCTCTTTTAATCATTGAACTACATTCTTCCTATGTTTATCCAGCTTTCTGTACCAAATTAAATCTCATACTTTGTAGTGTAAATTTGAGTTTGAAAGTTAAAGAATGTTTTCCAGGGGACTAAAACAGGAAAAAAACTGTCAACAGAATTGAATAAATTGGAAGATGGGAGGCCGCCGCGCTAGTACTACAGTGCCCCCTAGTGGACACAAGGAAGCATGGGCATGTTTATACCAAGAATGACCCCAGTCTCTTTCTTCCACAGGCAATTAGAATCTGGAGGTGCCTCAGTGGTCAACTAGGTCAACACCTCTGGCTTCCAAAAAGGGAAACTTAGAAACAAAATGAAGAAATGACTGGCCCAAGTTCACAATGTCAACCCAAGGCTAAAATCCAAGATTCCTAACTCTCATTTTTCTTCCTTTTTGCTACCCTTGATTTCTTTTTTCTTCCTTCTTTTTCAAAATATATTGTGCTCTTATTATAAAGCAAGATTCTAGGAATACAGATATAAATAAGATTTAGTCGTTGCCTTCAAATCTAGTTTTACTTCAAGCCTAATTTTTTTAGCCATTTTCAGGGAATGAATTTGTTGGGAAATGACCAAACAACTATGCAGGGGAAGGTTCTCAATCATCCACAAATTGACTCACAATATGACTAATTAATTATGAGTTTTAACTGGAAAGTACAATCATAAATGTGAAAATTGCCCTTGATCAGATTCAGACCATTTCATAAGGAGGTAAGGCATACTTTCAAATGGCCTGTATTAACCTTTATCTTATTTCTCCTTTGCAGATTCAAAACTGTGAGCTATCTTGCAAAAAATACAAGAAGATATGGAAAGTTTTCATGAGTGCCTACCACCTAATCCCAAACACTGTCATTCATATGCGCGTCATTGAGCAAATCTTTATTGAGGATCTATATGCCAGGTATGTGCTAAGCGCTGGGCTTAGTGTGGCAAAGAGAACAGATATGACCTTGAGGTTTCTGCTCTTACAAAGCTTGCAGTCTCCTATTTGTGTGTGTGTAATTCTCTAAAGCTCAGGAAAGCTGTTTACCTCATTTTGCTTTGGCATCATATTTTTAGGCTATAGAAATCAGAGAGTATGCAAACATTTTCTAAAATTACTCTGCCCCACAAAAAGGGAAACACAAATGACAATTTGGGGCCAGATAGAACTGGATTTGAATTCCAAGCCTGCCCTTTACAAGCTATTAAACAAACGAATTCTCTGAGCCCCTGTTGCTTTCATGAACTGGAAATAATACGTATCCCTTGTAAGGGATCATATCCTTATTAATACCTAAATAGAGACATTACTTTTTGAGTCAAAAATATGAATTCTATGGTCCATCTCCTAAAATGCAGAAAAATTATCAAAAGAGAAGCATTATTAATATTGTTCACTTAGTTTCATCAAGAATGTTACTTTCCAGCATTAATACAGACAGATATTCTTTGCCATTGACTTTTTCCTTTTTTAAAATGAGGTGAGATGCTCTAACAATGGATGCCACTACAACAGAGTTTCTGTAAGGCTGTTAGTTTCTTTTTCCATGGATAGTTTCCATGGCCTTGCTCCACATAAACTAAGCCCTATTATTTCAATTATGATGACTAAATCTAGTATGACCATTATTTGTCTGTATAAGGGATCTTGTAGTAATCTGTGTATAAACTTATCACTCCATCTATTTAATGATTTGACTAAGTCAAGGATCATATTTTATTTCCCTCTGTTCTTCCCTCCCAGTGGTACCTCACACAGAATTAGAGCACACTAAATGTGTGCTGAGTAAAAAGACTATCTTTCTATGTGCTTTTTGACATGTAAGCTGAGAGAGAAAATTTGGCATATGTTGTAGGTAAACTTACTTTGTTTTACCTGGGAATAGCAAGTATCAAACAGATCCTACTCCTGTTACAATCCTGCTAGAGGAAAAAAAGTAGTTAAATTCCCCAATCTCTACTCAAACCAAAACAAAACTTCAAAAATATTGAGACACAGAGAGAAGGAATAGGATGGGGTCAGGGAGGACTGGTGTTTGTGCATGGTGTGCATGCAGCAGGCTAACGTCCTTTCCCTGTTGTAATAGCTCCGCATGTAAGTGCCACACAACACCAGGTCTATGAAAAGCCCACGGTTTAAAGGTCAAACAAGTTTGGGAAAGCTTGCCCAGCATTTTCCTCTCTTGCAAGTTGGCGGTGCATACTGGTAAATTAAAGCCTATAAAAACTGCTTAACGTTGTTTTACCTTGCAGTCCCCAAATTCATTTGACCAACGTTTCACCTATAAACATCCCGCAGATCTAGTAGATTCTGTGGAAGGCACAGACTTCAGGGAACGGCTCCACTGTGTTGAAAGGACTTCTTTCTCTTGTTCATTCACACACAAAAAGCTGCCATTTTATTTCCAAATCCTACAGGTCTGGGAATGTGTGCATTTCCAGCAATGTTTTAACTATAGAAAAGTGATACCACTTCCTGACAATTTAGCGGTCCCAGAAAGTTTATACAATTGAATTTTAGGTATGTAAGAAGTCAGTTCGAATCCAGGAAATGGCTTCCCAGCAATGCCTGGAATGTCCTCATAAAAACTGAGACACGGATATCCAAGTCCTGTTTTGGATCTTGGAGGGACAGAGAGAAAGAAGAGAAAAACATAAAATTATAGTCCCAAATCTCAAGATGTTTCTTCCAGTTTTCTACAAATAAATATCCACTTTCTCTGAACTCCATCTTGGGGCTTTATTTTTGCATGTTTCTAATTCTCCTCTCTAGATGGCAGCACAGATGAAAAAATGCCAGAAACAGCAGGCCGGATTTAGCAGCAGCAAACTGCCATCAACAGCCCTCCCCCAACTTACCCTTCGTTTTGTTTTGTTTTGTTTTTTAAGAAACAGAATCTAAGACACGATGGCTGACACTTTTTCCCAAATAGATTTAATCAGTTACATGAGAATACAAAGAATGACTAACGACACACTGATATTAGTGAACAAGGGAACTGACTCTTAACAGCGTCTCTTACATGTTACTTGTGTTTTCTGTATCTTAAAGATAATGTAGGCATTGTTCCTAAGTCATGCAGAAGGGTCGTGTAAGCATGGTCTTTTGCATCATTACCCTGCACATCTGATACAGCCAAACTCCACACCACCTGGTTTGCTATAAGTGTTGGATTCATTTAAGATCCGTAACAATGCTATTTACTGACCTTCTTGTCAACTGATGCTGTGACGCTGCTGTAAAATGATCCCTATGTCACCAGATGCTGCCCTGAAACTTAGGAAGTCAGCATGAAGGTAACACTTCATTAGAAGTATGCAATTTATGGGAGAATTAATAATGCAAGAGAAAAGGAGTAGAACAGACATAAAGAGAAGACCTTTGAGGTTTACATCAAACCCCATCAAAAGATCTTTTTAAAAAAAAAAACCTTACCCTTCAGGAGTTCATTGAATCTCATCATTAATAAGATGGGGTCTACCAGCAAGATGTTCTTAACAAAATCTGCTGACAGGGAAAACATAAGAAAGCTGGCCCCTTATGTATGACATTTCAAGGGCTCAAGAGTGTTCTAAAGAACACTAAATTGTTCATGTGTAGTGAACTGGACAGAAGCTAAAAGGTGACCTGTGTCTTTTAAGCAGCAACAGCAAAAGATCGCCATGGGACTGGGTGCGGTGGCTCACCCCTTTAATCCCAGCACTTTGGAAGGCCAAGGTGGGTGGATCATTTGAGGTGAGGAGTTCAAGACCAGCTTAGCCAACATGGTGAAACCCTGTCTCTACTAAAAATACAAAAAATTAGCGAGACGTGGTGGTGTGCTCCTGTAATCCTAGCTACTCGGGGAGGCTGAGGCACAAGAATCAATTGAACCCTGGAGGCCGAGGTTGCAGTGAGCCAAGATGGCACCACTGAACTTCAGGAAAAAAAAAAAAAAAAAAAGAAAGAAATCACCATGGGAATAAAAACAAATATAGTACATAAATAAACCAACCCGAGGCCAAAACAAAAAACTAGGTGAATCTTTCATATTTAAGAAAAAAATCAATATTTGATGTGTCAGAGAACTTTTAAATTCTGTCTCTATCCTTTTTTTTTTTTTTCTTTTTTGAGATGGAATCTTGCTCTGTCACCCAGGCTGGAGTGCAATGGTGTGATCTTGGCTCACTGCAACCTCCACCTCCTGGGTTCAAGCAATTCTCTTGCCTCAGCCTCCTGAGAAGCTGGGATTACAGGCACGTACTACCACACCCGGCTAATTTTTGTATTTTTAGTAGAGACGGGGTTTCACCATGTTGGTCAGACTGGTCTCAAACTCCTGACCTCATGATCTGCCCGCCTTGGCTTCCCAAAGTGCTGAGATTACAGGCGTGAGCCACTGCACCTGGCTCCTTTTTTTTTTTTTTTTTTTTTTAATGAAAGCAGTTTTTCCACAAGATTACTCTAAACACCACATCTTTCCTTAAATGAACACCTTTGATAATTAGTGTGGGTTGAAATTAGTTAATACTATAATGGGTCAGGCTATCTGCCTTTGCCAACACAACTCCTAGTGCTCTAAGGATACTGATTACTTTTTCCTGGACTCTAAGTTTAGAGACAAAATCAAGCCCTAAAATGAACAGGCGGAGAGGTACTGAGACAGTATGGCATATGAGAGAGTGAAGGAGCTGGGACAGGCCTGCATTCATCTCAAAGACTACACCAGTCCAGTGCTGCAGACCAGCAACCCTCAGCTCTGAACCTATCCCTGGAATCAATACTCAGCCCACTCCTTCCAGAGACTCAGGAGCCTTGGAAGTATGACACACCCAGGACAAAGCTGAAGGCTAAGAGACCTAAATGTTCTTCCATTCCCACTAATTCTGCATCTGTGCAGCCTACTAAACCCACCATCCCTCAGACCCTCAGTATCCTTAATGTGTATCCAAGAGGGGAGGTTCTTTCAATGAGTTATCCTCTTAATGAACTCTCATCCTCATACTTGACTCGGTTTCCCATTCCGCCCTGTGATATTGTGACAAGAAATAAATATTTAGGGCCGAGCACAGTGGCTCATGCCCGTAATTCCAGCACTTTGGGAGGCCAAGGCAGGTAGATCACAAGGTCAGGAGTTCAAGACCAGCCTGGCCAACATGGCGAAACCCTGTCTCTACTAAAAATACAAAAATTAGCTGGGCGTGGTGCCAGGAGCCTGTAATCCCAGCTACTCCAGAGGCTGAGGTAGGAGAATCACTTGAACCCAGGGGCGGAGGTTGCAGTGAGCTGAGATTGCGCCACTGCATTCCAGCCTGGGTAACAGAGTGACTCAAAAAAAAAAAAGGAAAAGAAATATATTTTTGGTCTCTTCCCCTGGTTCCTGGCACACAGCTCTTAAAACCCTTGGACTCCCCAGAGTGATAAGAGTGTCTTTGGTATGCTAATAAGACATTGGTGGCTGGGGAGCCCTAGATAGCTTCAAGAGGGGGGCTGGTCACCAGAAAGACCAAGGCATGATTAGAGGGATGGGACTTTCAGCCTTACCCTCCAACTTCTAGGGAGGGTAGAGGGGCTCAAAGTAGAGTTGATTACCAATGGCCAATGATGTAATTAATCATGCCTACCTAATAAAGCTTCTGTAAAAACCCAAAGGACAGAGTTCTGAGAGCTTCCAGGTTGCTGAACATGTAGAGGTACCTGGAGGGTGGAATGTCTATGAAGGGCAGGGAAGCTTCATGCCTCTTCCCCCATCCCTCGCCCTATGCATCTCTTCCATCTGGCTATTCATCTCTATCCTTTGTAACATCCTGTATTAGTCCCTTCTCGCTGCTGGGTGATTTATAATTTAAAAAAAAAAAAAAGGTTTAATCAGCTCACAGTTCAGCAGGCTGTTCAGGAAGCATAGCAGCTTCTGCTTTTGAAGAGGCCTCAGGAAACTTACAATTATGGTGGAAGGACAAGAAACACACACATCTTACATAGCCAGAGCAGAAGAGAGAGTGGGGAGATGCTTTTAAACAACCAGATCTTGAAAGCACTCACTGTCACAAGAGCAGCACCAGGGAGGAAATCCACCCCATGGTCCAGTCACCTCCCACCAGGCCCCATCTCCAACACTGAGGATTACAATTCAATGCGAGATTTGGGTGGGGACACAGATCCAAACCACATCACATGCTTTGTGATGAATGTAAGTAGTGATTGCCTGAGTTCTGTGAGCTGCTCTAACAAACTAATTGAACCCGAGAAGTGGAATCCTCATAGGAACCCCTAATTTATAACCAGTCAGTCAGAAGTATAGGTAACAATACTGAAACATTGGAATTGGCATCTGAAGTGGAAGCAATCTTGGGAGACTGAGCCTTCTGCCTGTGGGATCTAATGCTATCTCCAGGTAGATAGTGATTATAGGATAATTGTGTTAAATTATAGGATAATTGTGTCCACTGAAGAACTGGTTGTAGGTGGAGGAAAACCTCCACACATTTTGGTGACCAGAAGTATTGTATTCGTTGAGTATGTGAGATTAGGAAAAAATTTTTTCTTATATCTCTTACATTCCCTTTCCTCTGAAACTTTTCCTCTATGACCTTGGGAATCTCATTCCATCATCAGCTAACTCCCTGATACACCCAGCCTCTTCAATGACCTTTTTAAATTATTATTATTATACTTTAAGTTCTAGGGTACGTGTGCACAACACGCAGGTTTGTTACATATGTAGACATGTGCCACTTTGGTGTGCTGCACCCATTAACTCGTCATTTACAGTAGGTATTTCTCCTAATGTTACCCCTCCCCCTCTTTAGCTATCTAGGTATTTCCATGAAACATACCTGACTTCTCAGTTTCTTGATTCCATTTCCAATTACCTTCTCCACTGTGCTTCAATCACTCAATCCCATGGCCACCCCTAGGTCATGTCATCAAGAAACCACAGCACCTCTGAACCCATGACTTTTGAGTCCTCCAGTTCTTTTCATTTGGTTATTTTCACCATGTTTATTTTCCAAACTTATTAAGATCTGCAGTCTTTGTGCTTTCTCCTTTCCCCTTATCTATAATCTGCTTACTGTCCCCTATTCCTTCTCTACTGAGGAAGGACTCCATGGCTGATAACATTGGCCTCTGACCAGTGTTCTCAACTCCATTACTTCATTATTCTTCTGTTTTATCTGCCTGACAAATTTTAGAGTGTGTACCCTGAATCCAGCTGTCTGTCTTGGCCATTCCTTTACCTAAGCTGTTGGGCACTGGAGGGAAAAATCACCCTGTCACACAGATTGGGGCTACCTTAAATTTATGCTCAGCAACCTCAGGTGGGACCTCACTGCTGCCTGCAGTCCTACTCTATTCTCCGGCCTGCTCATTTTCTCAGTCTCCAGAGGGGCTATTTCAAGGATTCGCCTCTTTCTGCGCCTCCACGTGTTGGCCTCTCTACCTTCTCATTCTCACTTGGTGATTTTTTTCCCCCACATATCAGAGTTGGTTGGGGGTAGATGTTATGAGATATGAGCAGTCTCAGTTTTCCATAACAACCTATACACTTTTTTGTGTGTGTGTGAGACAGGGTCTCACTCTGTCGCCCAGGCTGGAGTGCAGTGGCGTGATCATGGCTAACTGCAGCCTCAACCTCCCGGGTTCAGGTGATTCTCCCACCTCAGCCTCCTGAGTACCTGGGACTACAGGCCCATGCCACCACGCCTGGCAAACTTTTTGTAGAGATGGGGTTTCCCATGTTGTCCAGGCTGGTCTCAAACTCCTGGGCTCAAGCAATCCACCCGCCTCGGCCTCCTGAAGTGCTGGCATTACAGGCATGAGCCTATAACCTTTAAACTTACTTGCATCTTTACACATTTTTTTGACCTTGCCTCTTATTATAACAGAAAAACTCCCCCTGCCTCCATCCAAGGCCAATCTCTTGGCCTGATGCTCTGGGTTCCATCTCTCTCTGACTTCTCATTGACCTCACTCTCTCAGTTATTCCTTCATACTCCTACCTTTGTATTCAACCTCTTCCTCTCCACTGGCTCTTCCCTTCTCAGACTAAAAAAGCCACATCCTCTTCCATCTACTGTCCTCTCTTCTCTTGCCAGCTAAACTTCTTGGAAAAATTGTCCACTCACTGTTTTAACTTCCTCACCTCCCACTCACTCTCCAAAATTCCTCTCTCCAAAATAACCCATGATCTCCGTGTAGCTAAATTCAAGGGGCACTTTTCAGTTCTCTCCTTATTTGACCTGATGACAGCATTTAACATATCCTCCTTTTTGATACTTTCTCTTTCCTGAGTATCTATGGCACCATCTACCTGCTTCCAGATAGCTCTCTCCATCTCCAACCCTTCTCTTGAGCTTCAGACCCTATAAGTTCCACAGGCATCTTAAACTCAAACTGAACTCATTTTCTCTTCAAATCTGTGTATCTCCTCCTGAGTTCCCCCTGGAGGTAGCAAGCACTGCCGTGGACTCATTGCTGCAGCTAGTCATTTGTGTATCATTCCTTACTGCTCTCTTCATGATACCTCATGTCCAATTGCATCACCAAGGGCTCTTGATCCTGCCACCTGAATACCTTTCCTACCTTTTTTCTTGTCTCCTTCCCCTCTGCTCTCATCAGTCTCACCTAAACCCCAGTTTCCAGTCTTCCTCTCAAACCATTCACCATGCAGTAGCCATGTGAGTGTAATGAGCAAGGAGTCTCACAGATGCAAGAGTCCACAAACCCTCATGTGTGCAGTCATGGAATGTTTTTTCCTGGAGTTCAATTTTAGAATCTGAACCTCCAACCTTCCTTCTGGTGGACAACTTCATCTAGATTATCTTAAATGAATTCAGTGATTTGTCAACTGAGATTCCATAACTACTTCAGTTCAGAATTCAGTTTCAAACCTTCCTTCCCCTGTTCTTGCCTCTTACTCTTGGGGCTCATGGGGCTGACCAGCCAAGGGAAGTGAGGAAGAAGATGGAGGTCCATGTGTGAGTAGCAGGTGGGTCTGGGGGAGCTGTCCATCTAGTCATTTCTGGAGTGACTCTAAAGCTAGCCTGAGCCGCTAATGCCATTGTTGCCTATTGTCTCAGCATAGGCAGGCCCCAGTGTGCTGTCTAGGGTACCGGATCCTGCTGGCTTTGAAGGGTGGGGATGGGCTGTCTGGGTGGTCCTGCAGGTCCAATGTAGCTTCATCTCACAAAGGAGCAGTCACGTCCCCCATAATGCCGGAAGCAATCCAGGAACATTCCTTCCTTTTGCCCTCCACATCAGCTTTCATGTCAGATCATTTCTTCTCCCCTCACAGCATAGAGGTGAAAAACCAATTCACATTTACACATTTGTATGAGTTGGTTTCATTTTAATTGTTTCATCTCTGAGTTAAAGTGTGGAGCCCTTTGTATTTAAATTGTGCAATGTAGAGTCTGGATTTCTCTCAGCAGCAGACGATCTCCACAATCATTAATTTGCTTTCCACTTTCCTGGCAGAAGAGTCAGGTGGGGTGTGTGCGTGTTTGTCTATGTGTGTGTATGTTGGGGGTGGGGGGGCAAGGAGCAGATGAGCAGCCCAGAGCCCAAGTAGAGAAATGAGTGGAGAGAATACATTCCATTAATACTTCTCATATTATCCTGTCATGTGTTCTTTCCAAATCATAAATCTGAACAGGGTTTTCACCTGCTTAAAGCCATCTGTGGCTTCCCCATTGCCTTTAGGATAAAGTCTAAACTTGTAAACTTGATTTACAAGTTAAGATCTGTTTACAGATGACCTTTCCCACCTCATTTGCCACAATTTCCTTTCTTTCAGTTCCGTGGGTTCACCATACTCTGTTGCCTCTGGACTTTCTCACATTCCTAGAAGATTCTCTTCAACTTTTCCCTACACCTGGCTAATTCCTGCACATCCTCTGATCTCCGGTGAAACATCACCTCTTCCTAAGTCCTCCTTGACCTCTCTCCTACCTCTGACTTTGATTTGTCCCCACTATGTGCACCCATAACGTTCTCATATCATAGCACTTATCGTATTCTAACTTTTTGTTTGTTTTTCCACTTGACTATTAATGCTCTTAAGACAAGAATATCTGTCTCGATCGGTGTTCATTCTCCAGCACTAGCATGTGTCTGACACCTGATAGGTACTCAATAAATATTGTTAAATAACAAGTGAATGAATGACTGAAGAAAAATTGAATGTGCAAGCCAGGTGCTGGCTTCATGTGCACTGTCTTATAGCAGGACTTAGTACTTTATTGTGTTTCCCCAAAAGCAAATCAACTCCACAGAGCAGAGGTGAGCAATGTGGATTTGACCAACAATTTTATGAGGAGACATAAAAGAAGCTTTAAATGGCAGACATTTCTATTCACCCCTCAGTGTTCCTCTTTGGTTTCCAGATATTGGGTCTTCCTCTCTTTTGACCCTCCCTTCCTCCCACTCTCTCACCCCCAACTAGCCTCTACTTCCCTTTTCTAGGCAATATCACTCTGAGAGGACTATAGAGGATAAATTGGAGAAAGATGAAGCTAGTATCAGGGAGTTCCATTTAATAGACAATTGAACAAGGCCAGGCAGAGATGATGAAGGCCTGAGTTAAGAAAATGACAAAATGACCTGAATCCCAGGACTTTGGAGGCCCAGGTGGGAGGATTGCTTGAAGCCAGGAGTTCAAGACCAGTTTGGGCAACATAGTGAGACCCTGTCTCTACAAAATAGAAATTTTTAAAAAAGGAAAAGAAAATGACAAAATGAAGAGGAGGGGGTGGGTTTAGAAGATGTTTGGGAGGGAAGATCGATAGGATGTGAGAATCGATTGGATTAGAGTAGAAGAGAAAGAGGAATATAGGGCATGGTCAAGATTTGGTGAATGCAAAAGGAGAAATAAAGAAAAGAAGAGGAGAGAGAAAAGGGTAGGGGTTGAGAGTTTCATAGGATTAGAGTTATTACCAAGGGAAGTATGAAAGAGAATTAAGCAGAGAAAGACCAGTATAAGGATTATAATCACCTGAGAGTCTAACAGGTTAGACACCAAAATTGGTATGGGCATTAGTATTTAAATTGTGTAATGTGGAGCCTGGGTCCCTCTCAGTGTCAGTCAATCTCCACAATCATTAATTTGCTTTCCACTCTACTGACAAAAGAGCCAGGTGGGGTGTGTGCGTGTTTGTCTAGGTATGTGCGTGTTGATGGGAGTAAAGGGGCAGGTTGACAGCCCAGAGCTCAAGTAGAAGAGAAATAATTGTGTGTGATTTTCTTTAAAAACTTGGGCTGCCAATGGTAAGAGCTGAGAAAATGGGTGGTAGGTTGACCCAAGACTTAGGATTTCTGAGACGATGGGGCAGAAGGATCAAGGGGCGAAATGATGAATGATTTTGTGAAAAGAATGTTCAAAGTGATGGACAATGGCATCTAGGCTCATCAGGGACAGAAATGAGCCAGGATGAGGCTGACAGACTGGGGGTGGGTGGGGGTAAAAGAGCAGGGGCCATGCATGGTGCAATGTTTACAGGAAATAGGAGTCCATAGGATGCAGGACCCAAGAGGAAAACAAACTGTGGAAAGGAGAAGTTACTCTTCCTTCTCTGAAATGAAACAGAAAAAGAGATATAATCTTTAAGTATTTCTCAGTTGAGAAAAAGCAATGAGAGGACACCCACATTGGAGAATCTTGATTTCTTCTATTAAGCAAAAGGAGAAAGTTGCATGCAGAGATGGGACTGGGGCTTGAGGGAAACAGGAAGTATTTAGAAAAGGAAAAGTGAGGACTATAGAAGGAAGGAAATTTTGAAAAATCAGAGAATTACCTGGGAGTAGTAAAGGCTCAGCTGGGACCAGTCAGCTGATACTGGCTTGGGTCAGATTTTTACATTTTTAATTTAATTTTCAGCAATATCTTTTGCTTGGGAGCAGAAACAGAAAGTACATGGTGGATTTCACTGAGGGATAGAGATTTGGAAGACAGGAATGGATGAAGAACCAAGTGCATGAGGGCACCTATCAGGATTATTGCTGAAATCCTTATGGAGGTTACTGGCTGAGAGGAAGGCAAGCGAGTGAGGACTGATGGGCCCTTGGCACTGTGAGAACAGTGGAGGAGGAGGGAGCAGGGGTCATAAGGAGGAGCACAAACAGAAAGTTCAGAATAACACCAGAATCTTCCAAATACTTTCCCCATAGGGTGAAAAGGTAAATGCCCCTTTAAATCATTAACTAAACTGGCACTCAGATCTGGGCAGGCTCTCCCAGATTGGGCTGTTCTGTTTTGCCAGGAATTGATAAACTTCTGTGACCCCTCCAGGGTAAGTAAGCATGATCCATCTTCCCTGACTGGACAAGTTTGATCTGGCCTCCTTCCTCCTGCTGAAGCAGGCCTGAGGTGTGTGCCAGGATTCCATGTCTTATGCTAATACTCACATTCCACATACCAGCTCCTGCTGGTACTGCCTTTAGGCTTTTAGAAGGCCCTGCTTTGACCCTCCGTGGCTGCACCCCTCACTACAGGGTGAGGAGACTGTGTCACCTAGGGGATGTGTGCCCTCAGAACCACATTACCACATTGCTCCCTTCTGGACCACACTCTGGATAACTTGGACCACCTCAGAATTCCTTGCTCAAATGCCCCAAGCCCACTTCCAGGGCCTGCCTAGACTTCTTTTCCAGACCCATCCTCCCAAGAGCAAACCATGCCACTAGTGTATATGGTCAGCCTGAGAGGTAGCCAAGGGTAGCCTATTTGAAGAGGCATGCACAGGGTATGGATGTGTCAACTGGGGCATCTACATGCATGCATGAGAGGGCCTTCTCATTCAGAGTCAAGGATGGGAAGAGAGGGGGAATGTTTCAGGTTGGAGTCCAGCTCTCTCCGTGCCTCTCCATCCTGGTGCAGAACTCCAAGGAGTCCAAGTGTTGCACATTCAAACCTGACCTTCAGGTCTTTTGGAAGATAGAGTTATCAAGGTAGGAAAATAGAACATATTTTATTTAACAGTTTGACTTATAACTTTTATATCATTAGACACATGGAATATGGGCCTCCGTTTGTACTCTTGCCCTTGGCCCCACAAATGTTAGGGAGAGGCCTGGCTCCTACAAGGTACTATTTACCTGTTGTGAAGAATAGCCCTTCGAAAGTGTTATTCTAAGTCTGTTTGACATAATAGGTCCAAACCATATTAGAAGATGGTAAAAAACAACAATCCATTAAAAATCCTCTTTGGATTTCCAATTTTTGATATCACTTCATGTCATTTGAGACAGTAAGTTTTCCTGTTTTATTAATGTTTATATTTAAGCTGAATTTTCTAAAAGAATTGTGAATGTTTTTATTCTATTGTGACATTTAAGGTACGCAGCTGAGCCTTGAGTATAAGCCCCATCAGCTAAGTACACATCAAACATGTCTTCAGTACATCCCTTTAGAGCTTAACAGTTATTCATCACTTTTTCAGAAGTTCCAACGTTCCAGATGGTTACTGATGCATTCAGTCTGACCACTGCTAGATTTGAGACTTGTCCCACAGATCTGCACACTGTATCTTCATTTCTTCATTAATAGATCTTTTTTTTTTTTTTTTTTTTTTTTTTTGGAGACATGGTGGTTCTCACTAAGTTGCCCAGGCTGGTCTTGAACTTCTGGCCTCAAGTGATCCTCCCAACTCAGCCTCCCAAAGTATTGGAATTACAGGTGTGAGCCACCACACCCAGCCTAGATCTCAATTAAGGGAGTAGAATCAGGTGACACTGAAAATGTTTGGTCATAAACCACAGTAAAGGGAAGGGGAGGCAGCTGTTAGATCATCTGACTTGTCCCACAGTCCTCATCCATTTGCATCTTGGCAAGCCTTCTGCTACATCTGAATCTCAAAATGGGGGATAACCTCTTGGGAGAGTCTATGCTAGTGCCCTTCTAGTAGTAGTTTACAATCTGCCAACAAATCTTGAAGCCTTATTTGGTTGATATCGATTTGAGAGGTGGGAGGTTCAGTTTCCAAAGAGTCAGGAAAGAACATTCATCTAGGCTTGAGAAGCCTCCATTTCCTGACTCAAGAGTTCTGATTAGGTTATTGGTTGAGTGACACAAGGCAATCATCTCACTTTTGTGTTCCTGAGCTTCTCCTTTTATAGAATGTGGGCAGGAGTGTGGAGAGGGAGAATTTATTTCATTTCCTGTTTCCAAACTTACTAAACTGTGGAACCTTTTTCTTTTGCAGCATTAGGCAAAACTAATGTTCTAAGGATCACTCTTTAGGAAAGGTCAGCCAGTTCAGTGGTTCTCAACAGGCATGTGGTACACATTTAGTAATGTCTGGAGATGTTTTTGGTTGTTACAACTGGGGATCCAGGGATACTGCTAAATATCCTGCAATGCCTAGGACAGCCCTCCACAACAGAGAATTATCCAACTCAAAATGCCAGTCATTCTAAGGGGTTGAAAAACTCTGGACTAGATGAACTATCTCAATTCTCTTTCAAACTGACATTTAAATGTGGTGTTTCTTGTTTGTTAAACACACAAAGTTTTATTTCTCTTTTACACAAAGTCAGCTCTGGGTCTGGATGAATCCGTGGACAGTTTTCTTCCATTTGTTGGCTCCATATTTCAGCTGCTTTGATTTTTTTGACATCTTCTTATCAATATGTGCTTCTATGATTTCCTTGGCAGAGAAAGAGAAAGCAGAGAGAATCATGCGCTGGATCTTAAATGCTTCTACATGGATGTAATAAATGTCTCTTCTAATTTTTAATAAGAAGTTTATTAAAATATATCCATATATCATAAAATTTACTCATTTAAAGCATAAAATTCGGCTGGGTGTGGTGACTCACACCTGTAATCCCAGCACTTTGGGAGGTTGAGGAGGGGTGGATCTCTTGAGCCCAGGAGAGACCAGACTGGGCAACATGACAAAACCCCATCTCTACAAAAAATACAAAAATTAGCCGGATGTGGTGGCATGCAGCTGTAATCCCAGTTACTTGGGAGGCTGAGGTGGGAGTATTGCTTGAGTTTTGAAGGCAGAGGTTGCAGTGAGCCAAGATTGTGCCACTGCACTCCAGCCTGGGTGACAGAGTGAGACACTGTCTCAAAAAATTTTTTTCAGCTAAAATAAAGTGTAAAACTCTGTAGTTTTTAGTGTATCCACAAAATGTGTGCAATCATCTCTACACTCAATTTTAGAACATTTGAATCACCCCCAGAAGAAACCCTGTACCTATTAGCAGCCATTCCCCATTTTCCCTCAACACTTCCACCTCAGCCGTAGGCAACCACTAACATATTTTCTGTCTCTATAGGTTTACCTATTCTGGATATTACATATAAATGGAATCATGTCCTTTGTAACTGTCTTCTTTCACTTTGCATAATGTTTTCAACGTTCATTCATGTTGCAGCCTTCTCAATATTTCCTTTTTATTGCTGAATAATATTCCATTGTATGAATATAACACATTTTACTTATCCATTCATCACTTGATGGATATTTGAGCCATTTCTACTTTTTAGATGTTAGGAATAATGCTGCTATGAACACTTATATGCAAGTTTTTACTTATACGCAAGTTTTTACATGGACGTATGCCTTCATTTCTCTTAGGTTATATATCTAAGAAAGGAATTACTGAATCATATGATAACTTTATGCTTAGACTTTTGAGAAATTGCCAGACTGCTTTCCAAAATGACTGTGCCATTTTACATTCCCACAAGCAATGTATGAAGTTTCTAATTTTTCCGCACCCTCGCCAACACTTATTATCTGTGTTTTTGATTCTTGCCATCCTAGTGCGTGTGAAGTAGTTTCTCACTGTGATTTGGATTTGCATCTTCTTGAAGGCTAATGATTTGGAGCATCTTTTCATGTGCTTATTGTCTCTTCTTTATATAAATGTCTATTCAGATCCTTGGCCCATTTTTAATTTGGGCTATTTGTCTTTTTATTATTGAGTTTTAAGAGTTATTTTTATTTATTCTAGATATAAATCCCATATTAGATAGGTGATTTGCAACTATTTCCTCCCATTCTGTAAGTTTCTTGCTGGTGTCATTTGAAGAATAAAAGTTATGCGTTTTGATGAAGTCAAATGTGTATGTTTTCTTTTGTTGCTTGTGCGTTTGAACTCATATCAAAAAACCATTGCACAATCCAAGGTCATAAAGAGTTATGTCTATATTTTCTAGATTTTTATCATTTTAGTGCTTACATTTAGGTCTTTGATCTTTTTTGTGTTAATTTTTTATGTTTTTGTGAGGTAAAGATCCAATTTCATTCTTTTCCATGTGATATCTAATTATCCAGAACCACTTGTTGAGAAGGCTAGTTCTTCCTCACTGGATTATCATGGCACCCTTGTCAAAAATAAGTTGACTGTAAATGTGAAGGTATGAGTTGTTAAATACCTCTTCTGTGAGATCTATAATTTATCTTCTAAAAGGATAAGTTATAGGTCACATCTCAGATTACAATGACTCTTTTAAGTCAAAAAATTCAAAATAGAATTTACATTCAAAATTGTTCTCCCAGAGCTAGTTAATAAACTCTATTCACAGATAAAAGCATGCTTTCCCTTCAAAGGCATTTCACCAATACAAGAAACACAAATCTAAATAAGCTGGGAAACTGTGGATACACAGAGGTTCTCCTTAATCTCTGGATATATGGTCTAATTTATCCTTTTTGTGCTCATTTTTTCCCTTTTATCCAGAAATATGACATTACCTTTTTATAAAATTCCTGGAGATTGATCATATCTCTAGTGTTTGGGTCTAGAATGTATTTCTTGGCTAAAACATCTCTTTACCCCACTTCCACATGTGGAAAGAAAGAAAACATGGGACTTTAATCTCACAAATGAGGCATGGGGTTGTTTCCTGAAATGAGACAAGGACTTTGGACAGGAACATGTTTGGGCTTGAGATGGTTTTCATAAACCCAAATGATTCTAGTTCTAGTCTGCCTTTATCGCTCACTGTATTTTGTTTTCATTCATACTGATGAATAATAGACTTGATTGTGTTCCATCATTTATGTCATTAATATTTCCTTTATGTTTGAGTGCTGTGCAGTTCTCCTTGAAACTTGTATGGGGATTGAACTTGGTGGTGATGTAAAGTAATTAATTTATATGTCAGTTGTTAGCAAGGCCTAGTAATTAAAATCTACTTTAGAGTAAGTTATTAACTCTCAAAAAAAAATGCTTTATCAACTTACCAGTTTTAGCTATTTATTCTACTAGACAGATGAGATAGGGTAGTTATTGACTGTACATAATCACCTATGTACTTTCACCACTGAACACTAGGGTCAAATTGAAGTCTAGGTTATTAAAGTTCATTGTTTAAATCTAGAATAAACCAGTTCAGGTTGATGGGGGAAGGAGGAGAGTGCCCTTGGATCTTGTTATCTTTGCAATATTGTCTCCTTAGATTTTGCAAAGTCCATTTTTGCTGTCTTCAAAATTCTCAAACTTCTAAACTAAAAACACCCTAGACCAAGGATTTCATTTTGAGATCTAAGATATCAAAGTGCTATATTGTTTATGATTTATTTTATAATGCTTTTTAGAAAATCAAACTTTAGATGCTATGATTTCCTTGTGAACAGGCTGCAGGGAAGAAAACAAGTTACATGTAATGCATGGGACACAAGTGCAGGCCTTTTATTTGCAGGCCTAAACTAGTCACAAGTTTCCATCTTATGATAGCAAGTTTTCTTTTATTCTGCTTTGTTTTTTGTCTTGACATCCGGTTACATTTATTCAGTTTGAGGGTGTCTTATAATGGGCCCTTTGCTTCCCTCCATTTGACTTGTGATGAACTACTACCAAGGTCAATCTAGGTCTGACTCTTTCATGGAGTCAGTGTGGCTGGGTAGTGTTTCCCAAGCCAAGCTTGGCATCAGAATTACCTGGGGTGGTTTGTAAAGAACTTTTCGGGCCTCGTTCCAAACCTACTAAATTTAGATCTCTGGTGTGGAGCCTGTAAATCTGTATGTTTGAAACCTTCCCAAGGTGATTCT
Organism: Macaca nemestrina; assembly: GCF_043159975.1. Lineage (NCBI taxonomy): Eukaryota > Metazoa > Chordata > Mammalia > Primates > Cercopithecidae > Macaca > Macaca nemestrina. The sequence continues at coordinate 75,219,265 of NC_092135.1, read as the reverse complement.
GATGTCCAGTCATGTTTGGGTCATAGTCCAGAATGCAGTCATGCATTGCTTAATGACAGGGATATATTCTGAAAAATGTGTCATTAGGTAATTTCTTCATTGTAGGAACATCACAGAGTGTGATTACACAAACCTAGATGGTATAGCCTACTACACACCTAGGCTATGTGGTATAGCCTATTGCTCCCAGGCAACAAACCTGTACAGTATGTTGCTGTACTGAACACTGTAAGTAATTGTAATACAATGGTAAGTATGTGTGTATCTAAATGTATCTAAGCATAGAAAAGGTACAGTAAAAACACAGTATTAGAATCTCATGGAACCACCATCATATAAGAGGTCTGTAGTTGAACTGAAATGTCGTTATGTTGCCCATAATTGTACTTGGATTTCAGGACTCTGCAGATGCTTGGAGGTCTTATGGGTTTGGCCATAGGACATTGCCTCTGAGAAACTGCCATCTGCTTGCCAGGGATTCTGAAAAGACCAGAGTTGCCTATTTGCAATCTGTTCTTCAAGACTATCTACTATGTTGGAAAAAGGCCTAGGTTTCTTCTCTGTCCATTCTCAATCCCTCAGTCTGTCCTTGTGACTTATTTGCTCCTTCAAGCTGCCCACTAGTGGCGCTGGTGAAAATAAAATAGACTTTGGTCCTATAGACCTGTCACGGACTCTCAGCTCTGCCTCTTCTATGTGTGCCATTTGCCTCATCCATAAATTTAGTTAATATTGTCCTCTCAAAGATGTTATGAAAACCAGAAGAATGTATTTATGTAACACCTAGAACAAGTATACCCTGCAGTAGGCATTATTTGTTTGGTTTTACCTGTCCATCTCAATGAACATGCTGGGTTAATGAAGTGTGTTCATCAATTTTCCCTGATCGTAGCCTTTTAGATTGCTCTGGGTAGTGTTTCTCAAAGTAGGAGACACAGACCACCTACCTGTGATTGATGAGAGGACAGAAATCTGCTCTTATGCACTCTAACCTTCTGCACTTTTCAACTTTTTATTGAAAAATATATATAGAAAGGTGGATTTATTGTAAGTGAACAGCTCAGTGGCTTTTCCTAAACTGAACACACCCATGTAACCAGCACCCAGATCAAGAAACAGAACATTACCAGCACCCCTGAAGCCTCCTCTGCAGGCACACTTTAAGAACCACTGGTCTGGGAAGAGCCTAGCTGGGGCACTGTCCTAAACCACCGACCTGCCTTTCCCTAGCAGGCCAAATCTGCATGCAGTGTCAGCTATTCCCAGTCTGAGAGTCTGGGCATGTAGCCTCACATACACGCTTCATAGTGATGCGGCTTCATTTGTAAAAAGGGTCACAAAGGGTGTTTCTATCATTTATATTCCTAGCATACACCCTAAACTGCTTAAAGCAAATGAATTCAGGTCCCAGCCAAAAAGGAGTGGAGATCAGTCATTGCCTGAAAGCATTGGCTGATTACAACACTCCAGCATTTTCTCACGGAAGGGTGAATGAGGTGGATTCTAGTGTAATTACCTTTATGTAATTGAAAACTAAATCACCGATGGCTGCAGAGTTTAAATATCCATTTAAATACTTTCAATTTATTGCACTTATTTTTGCAGGACATGCTACTACCAAATAGGCTATTAATTTTTCTAATGGATTAAAATCTGAATAGGTACATTAAAAACTAGCACAGCTCAAATAAATGTCCTCTTTTTCCAAAGATTATTAAAGAGAGTTTTCTTTTTCTTTAACCCAGCTATTCAAATACTCTATTAGACCAGGACCTGTAATAATACAGGCCTTGTCCAAAAGGGATCAGGTTTCTATGTAATATAATTAGGCGAGACTTTAAATAGTAAGACATGCACCTGTGGTGCTTTTGTCTCTAGCTCCACAAATTTCAACATGCATACAAATCAAGAAGGGGTGGGGGTGTTATCATGCAGATTCTGCTTCAGTGGGTGTTGGAGCCTGAGATTCTGGCTTTCTAACAAGCTCCCAGGTAAGTGCTGATGCTGCTGGTTTGAGGACCACACACCTTGAGGAGTAGGAAGAGTATTCATACTGGAAGAGTATTCAGTACAGACTGGAATCCTGCATACATATCTGAGCTCGGTGTTCTGGTGTATAGATAGACTTTTTAAAAAAATTAGTAGAGATGGGGTCTTGCCGTGTTGGCCAGGCTGGTCTCAAACTCTGGGGCTCAAGAGATCCTCCTGCCTTGGCCTCCCAAAGTGCTGGGATTACAGGCATGAGCCACTATATCTGGCCATATAGACTATTTCTAAGGTCCATTCTAACTGTACAATTCCATGATTCAGTCTCTCTTTGGCTATTAACTAATTTTTTTAGGCTTCTGATTCTCATTGTTTATAAGTTGTTATATTAGAGAATGTTTTATACTGGAAGGCCAGATAAAAAGTCTTACTTATGGCAAATAAGTTTTATTTTTCAATCTTCTACAAGTCTGCCTCAACCCATGGGAAATCTTGGCTAATAGTAACATGATACTGGGCTTGGACCATAAACTAAACTTGAGTCAGCAATGTAGGGCTTTGGTTAGATAAGCAAGTATAAACTTGGGAGTATAACCAAAAGAAAGGGACAGCTAATCCTATCAGAATAGGCAGTATTTACATGAATACTTTTTTCAAATATCCACAACAGGGAAAAGCTGCTGAACACATAAAGAAAAGTTAAAAGCATGGCATTATTTAGCTAGTGAAGGGAGAACAAAGAATGCCTTAAGAATAATTTTTGAATGGCAGCAGAAACCAGCATATCCTCTGAAGTAAATGGCTTTTCAGGACATCAACATAGATTTAGGTTGCCTCTGAAGCAGAACTTTCCCATGATAATGATGATCCTAGGTGGTAGGATTGCCAATGGTAATTTTCTTTCCCAAAGATTCTTACAACCAACCATAAACCTACTACATAACCTATCAGTTGTGTTATTAACTGATATATCAGTTGGGGTTCAGTGCAGACACTTCTCTAGGTACTGAATGCTAGGAATTATATGCTTAAAAATTATATGCTCTTACCATTAGAAGGGCTGGAAGAAGGCTGAGGGAGAAGCCTTCTTCCAGCTCTTCTAATGGTAAGAGCATTAAGAGGGCTGCTGTTGGGCTTGCAGTTCAGTCCATACATCTACAATCTAGAGGTCAGGAAGCTACAGAGTTCACTGCTGACATCACAGTCATTTCTCACCGATGAAGTTAGTGGCAATACACTGGGCACAGAAAGTCTGGTCACTAAAAATCACATTTAATGTTGCATGTACATCAACAACTACCAGTGAAAACTAATAGACAGCCAGACATATTGGTGCATGCCTGAAGCCCCAAACATTTGGGCCGCGGAGGTGGGAGGATCCTTGAGCCCAGGAGGTCTCGGCTGCAGTGAGCTGTGATTGTGCCACTGCACTCCAGCCTGGACAGAGCAAGAATCTTTCTCAAAAAATAAATAAATAGAGAGAGAGAGAGAAAGAGAGAGAGAGAAGCAGGGAGGGGAAGGGGAAGGTAAAAAGAGAAGAAGGAAGGACGGAAGGAAGGACGGAAGGAAGGACGGAAGGAAGGAAGGAAGGAAGGAAAGGAAGGAAGGAAGGAAGGAAGGCAGGCAGGCAGGCTAATAGGCAGGGGAAATAGCCTCTCTCTTCCTTTTACCTTTCAAATTTTGCGTCATTATATCTGATTGGCACAATTTAAATTGTATAACAAATCCTATTAGCAGCTCAGACTAGAATTATAGTTATTGAGCTTTGTTTTAACTCAGTATAAGTCCATCTTTCTTGAAGTATCGCATACAGACAGAAAAATGTACAAATTATAATCAGAGAGCTTGATGAATTTTCATAAAGTAAACACACCTACATATAGCTAGCACCCAGATTGGGAGGGAGAAACTACTACTATACTAGAAGCTCCCTTCATTATCTTTTCTAGGTGTTATCCTCCCTCAAATTGACTGTAATCTTGGCTTCTAATACCCTAGACCAATTTGGCCTATTTTTAAACATTAGACAAAATGGAATGATATAGTGTGTATTATTTTATTACTGGTTTTTCCTACTCAACTATTTGTGAGATTCATTCATGTTGTGTGTAGTAATAGTATCTTCATTTTCATTGCTGTGTAGTATTCCATTGTATGAATATAACTCAATTTATACATTCTACGAAATATGGACATTTGGGTTGTTTCCAGTTTGAGATTATTGCAACTAGTGCCACTATGAACGTTGGTGAACACACACACACACACATATTTCAGTTGGATATATAAAAGTCGAATTTCTCTGATGCATGGGGTTCAGCCTGAGTAGATACTGCCCAACAGTTTTTCACATCTTCATGGTCTTTTCCATCTTTTAAATTTTAGCCATTCTCTTTAAAGACCAATGCAGTGTATTGAATCTCATTGTTGTTTTCATTTTTCTGATATCAAATAAATTAAACACCTTTTTAATTGTTTATTGGTCACTTGGGTATCCTCTTCCGTGAAATGCCTATTCATGTATTTTGTATGATTTTCTATGGGCTTGTCTGCCTTTTCTTGTTCTTTGTAGTCCTTTATTCTGGATATGAGTCCTTTGTTGGGTATATGTATTGATCTCATAGATCTGATCTTTTGCCACTATGTGGCTTCTTTTTTTTTTTTTTTTTTTTTTTTTTTTTTGAGATGGAGTCTTGCTCTGTCACCCAGGCTGGAGTGCAGTGGTGTGATCTCGGCTCACTGAAAGGTCCACCTCCTGGGTTCACATCATTCTCCTGCCTCAGCCTTCCGAGTAGCTGGGACTACAGGCGCCTACCACCACGCCCAGCTAATTTTTTGTATTTTTAGTAGTGATGGGGTTTCACTGTGTTAGCCAGGATGGTCTCAATCTCCTGACCTCGTGATCCACCTGCCCTGGCCTCCCAAAGTGCTGGGATTACAGGCATGAGCCACCGCGCCCAGTCTACTCTGTGGCTTATTTTATTCACTGTTTTAATAATGTATTTTGATGAAGACATTCATAATTTATAATTAGTTTAGTTTATCAGATGTTTTCCTTTATGGCTTATTTATTTTGTGTGTCTCCAGTTTAAGAAACCTTTGTGGACTCCAAAGTCATAAGAGTATTCTTCTGTTTTCTTGTGAAACTGTTATTGTTTCACTTAGATTTACAGTTAATCTAGTATTTTTATGGATGGTGAAAAGTGGGAAATATAGTTTTGAGCCTTCCAGTTTCTATAATTCTATAGAGTAGAGATGGAGCGTATAGAGAAGGTAGTGAAAATGTATGCGAGGGCCGGGCGCGGTGGCTCACGCCTATAATCCCAGCACTTTGGGAGGCCGAGGCGGGCGGATCACAAGGTCAGGAGATCGAGACCACGGTGAAACCCCGTCTCTACTAAAAATACAAAAAATTAGCCGGGCGCGGTTGTGGGCGCCTGTAGTCCCAGCTACTCGGGAGGCTGAGGCAGGAGAACGGCGTGAACCCGGGAGGCGGAGCTTGCAGTGAGCCGAGATCGCGCCACTGCACTCCAGCCTGGGCGACAGAGCGAGACTCCGTCTCAAAAAAAAAAAAAAAGAAAAAAAAAAGAAAATGTATGCGAGAAGCCATATCTAACACAGTTAGGTGACTGTTTACACTGTAAAACAGTGATATGGTTAGGCTTTGTGTCCCCACTCAAATCTCATCTTGAATTGTTTTTGTTTTTGTTTTTGTTTTTTGAGACAAGAATCTCGCTTCGTCGCCAGGCTAGAGTGCAGTGGCACAATCTCCGCTCACTGCAACCTCCGCTTCCGGGATTCAAGCACTTCTCCTGCCTCAGCCTCCCGAGTACCTGGGACTACAAGCACATGCTGCCATACCCGGCTAATTTTTGTTGTTGTTGTTTGTATTTTAGTAGAGATGGGGTTTCACCATGTTGCCCAGGCTAGTCTCAAACTCCTGAACTCAGGCAGTCTGCCTGCCTCAGCCTCCCAAAGTGCTAGGATTACAGGCGCACGCCCGGCTTCTCATCTTGAATTGTAATTCCCAGGTGTTGAGGGAGAGACCTGGTGGGAGGTGACTGGATCATGGGGGAGGTTCCCCCATGCTGTTCTTAGGATAGTGAGTTCTCATAGATCTGATGGTTTTATAAGGGGCTCTTCCTGCTTTGCTTCTCTCTCACTCCCTCCTGCTGTCTTGTGAAGAAGGTGCCTGCTTCCCCTTCACCTTCTACCATGATTGTAAGTTTCCTAAGGCCTCCCCAGACATTTGGAACTGTGAGTCAATTAAATCTTTTTTCTTTATAAATTACCCAGTCTCAAGTAGTATCTTCATAGCGGTATAAAAACAGACTAACACAAACAAGTAGCTCTAAATTGTGAGTTTTTCTTAACTCCTTTTCAAGTATGATCTTCTGTGATAGTGATTTTTCACATTTCACACTTCCCTAATGCCAAAAATCCACCTCCAGCAGCTGTTTTGCCTCTTTCTTATCCTGCCCCTTGGAAGAATGTCATCATCGTTGCTGCCAGAGCACTGTGTTCTTTTTCAGAAGTTACAGCAAGAATTGGTCGGCTTTTTTTTTTTTTTTTTTAATGAGACAGAATCTCGCTCTGTCACCCAGGCTGGAGTGCAATGGCGTGATCTTGGCTCACTGCAACCTCTGCCTCCCGGGTTCAAGCAATTCTCTCACCTTAGCCTCCCAAGTAGCTGGGATTACAGGCACACGCCACCATGCCTGGCTAATTTTTGTATTTTTAGTAGAGATGGGGTTTCACCATTTTGGCCAGGCTGGTCTCGATCTCCTGACCTCATGATCCACTTGCCTCAGCCTCCCAAAGTGCTGAGATTACAGGCATCAGCCACCACATCCGGCCAGATCTGCTTTCAAATAAATGAAAAGAAGACCAGGATTAGAATTGGTAGGAAAATGTGAATATTAGAATTCTTTTAAAGAAATATAGTTTTACCACATAATCTAAGATGGTGTGATCAAGTACAAGGCATTGTTCTAAAAGGTTGAGGAAAAGTTGTTTCTCCTAAGAGGTTAAACAAGCTCATAACCCTACCTCTCCTCACTTGCAGGCACAACCACTTCCTGCATTTTTTTCATGTGGAACAATTGATGTTTTCTCAGTCTTATATAAGATGTTATACAAGGCCAGGCGTAGTGGTTCACACCTGTAATCCCAGCACTCTGGGAGGCGAGGTGAGCGGATCACCTGAAGTCAGCAGTTTGAGACCAGCCTGGCCAACATGGTGAAACCCCGTCTCTACTAAAATACAAAAAAAAAAAAAAAAAAATTAGCTGGGCATGGTGGCATACACCTGTGATCACAGCTACTCAGGAAGCTGAACCTGGGAAGCGGAGGTTGCAGTGAGCCGAGATCGCACCACTGAACTCCAGTCTGGGTGACAAAGCAAGACTCCATCTCAAAAAAAAAAAAAAAAAAAATTACACAAAAGAGGTTTCAAACAAGTTCCCTACCTTCCTCACAATCAGATTTTTCCCCATAGGCTCCTCTAGAAATTATGGCATGGCTACTGGAACAGTAAAATGTATCTAGAGCAAGATTCTTCTCAACCCCTTTGTGCCTTATCCCCGCTCTCTCCTTTGATATTTGGATATATCATTTGGTTCCCTAATAATAATAGCTGAAATGGGTTGTGAAATATGACTTTTTTGTTATTCAGCCCACTTTCTATTCCATGGCCACATATCTCTGGGCTGTTAGGAAAAGTCATTTTAGGATATATTTTCAACTCGCACCACACAGTAGCAGGATCTTACACAGTGCCAAGCCTTCTGGAATGGGGCAGGTATCTTAGCTGGTTCTTATCTAGTTCACAATGATTCAGCCAAGATTCATATACATTGTAGGGGTCCCGTGGCCCCTTTATGTCTAGGACCTTCTATTTTTTCTGAGTTACCCTAGAGGTCTGCTCATCTGCATAAATGCATCTGCATAGTCATTCCCCTAATTCCTACTTGCCAGGCACTCTTCTAATTATTCCATGTGCATTGTCTCATTTAATCCTCATAATAACCCTATATGATGGTTGTTGCTATTATTATTTACATTTTATAGATAACGACATTGAGGTTCGGTAATATGCCCAAAGCCCTTATATCTCATTAGTGCTGAAGTTTTTGCTGTGGGATTGACTCTCTACTTTTAAAAGTGTGAGTGCTCATTAATAATCCATTGGCACACTCACTGTGCTTCTCAAATCTTAGGCAAACCTCTTGTCATCACCTTGAAGAATTCATCTTTGCAAAGACCCATTACACCAAGGCGTGCCAGTCATCTTAGTTAATCTTCATATTCAGTTCATGAAGCAAGTATTTCTAGGGACTGGCTATATGCCCAGCACAAGTTCTGATGACAGAATGGGATAAGGAGCAACAGTAGTACAAGAGTCCCTTTCATCGAAATCTTAAAAGCAAATTTTGTCCAAGTTATCAATCTTATCTAATGGAATTTAACTTAATTAGAAAGAAACCTAAGTCCTTCAGTCACTAACCCATAGATTTAATACTTGGGACTCAGACATATGAACATTGTTGCTTTTGATGGCCATATTTTCTGGGTCATCTCCCAGAAGTACCATATTCTTAGGCTAATTTGAGTGCTACTAAACCCAGAAGGGCCCACCTTCACCCACCACTCACTCCCCCTTGGTTCACTAGGCCTCAAGTCTCAATTTTCCAATTATCTAATAAATTGAACGTTTCCACTGGGAGTGGGATGAGGATGGAATCTTAAGGATATTGAAAGTGCCATTTCAGAGTCAATATAGTTTTAGTAGGTTTTAGGGATGAACCTGGTACCTAACCACTAAATATAAGGCTTTTAAAGGAATCTATGTCCATGTCCCTCAAAAAACAATTTGAAACCCAGTCTGGTTATATTCCTTAATTAAGAACCACGTTATATTCCTTATTATTGGTACCTTAATCATTAAAAACCTGGCCACTTTACAGTGGAACTTCTAGCATTTTCTCTACTTTTTACTCTTCTAGATGGCAGTAGATGTTTCTGTCCTGATAGCAGCTCTTGACTTGAGCAAAGCCGTGCTTCTAGCTACTCAAGGGCAGACAGAGCTCTCTAGAAGGGACCGTTGAAGAGTTTATAACAATGTTTTACAAAGTTCAAATTACCTGTGCTTATCTGGAATCTTTTGAAAATTAATCCCTAATTCGCTGAATGTAAGATAACTTACTGTGGGAGCTAGTTTTACTGAAACATTTTGTCCTAGATTTTTGTGACAATGTGTGTCTCCTTCTCCCCTAGAGGATATCTGTTCTATGTCATTCTTACTTCCTGGAGAGGAGAAAATCAGAAATATTTCCTCTACTCTGTCAGGTAGGTCTAGTCAAACAGTCCATCATTCTGATAGCAGAATATCTGGGCTTCATAACAAGAAACATAGAATCCCTAACCCCAGAGAGTAATCAGCTCATCTCATTGCTTCCCCTTTAGACTAAGAGCAATTTTAGTAGAATGAGTTCCCTGGGCACAGCACCTGCAGGATATGTGAAGGGGCTTTATAAATGTTTTTGTTTGTTTGTTTATGAGACAGGGTCTCGCTTTGCAGTGAACACGGTTCACTGCAGCCTCGACCTCCTGGGCTTAAGTGGTACTCTCACCTCAGCCTCCCAAATAGCTGGCACCACCACACCTGGCTAATTTTTGTTTTCTTTGTAGAGACAGGGTTTTGCCATGTTGCCCATGCTGGTCTCAAACTCCTGAGCTCAAGTGATCCACCCACCTCGGCTTCCCAAAGTGCTAGGATTACAGGCATGAGCCATAGCACCCGGCCTTGCTTTATAAACTTTAAAGCAGCATATACCACTGCAGGTTGTTGAAAATTTGTCTTTATATTTCCTTTGCTTTTTAGCCTAGAAAGTACTCTGACCAGCAAAAATGACCACATTACACATTTTAAAACCATTGCTAGATTTCAGTGGTGGTGGTATGATAGTAGCAATAGCAAAAGAAACAAAAAGAAGAGTGTAAGGATGGGGTATGTGTATGTCCATGCCCATGTACTGGCTTTTCTACATGCTCCAAGAATGTTTCTCAAAGGTATCCAGGGTTCAAATGGGAAGGAGCACTGATCAGATGGGGAATCTGCCCAAAATAACTATCCATTCCAAGTTCATGTTATTATTTTTTGAAAAAATAACAACCATTTTCATTGCTAATACTCTTCAAAGACTTGCAGAGATTTTACCCACTTCTGTAAAACTGTTTAAGATTTCTTAAGTTAGCTCTTAATAACTTATCTTAAGATAGCTGTGTCTTAAGAGCTGAGATAAATTCTAGTCTGGAAGTAAGAATGACCCAGAACAGATGCCCTTTCTCAATTCTACATGAATGGAGACTTTAGGCTGGATTCTACCTCCTTAAAATAAAGGCAGGGATGTGTATGGACCCAGTCAAGGGTGGAGAAACAAAGTTGGTAGTGACTCACTTCAGTTTTTGGAAGGAGGCGGATTAAGCTTCCACCCCCACAAGCCTGATGCTGGGAACTCCCACTTTGGAAGATGAGGCAGATCTTGACATGAAAGCAGTCTGAAGTAGCGTCCCACCCTAGAAAAGAAGTTAAATTCATTGGTAGATTTGAGACTGCACAGCTAAAATGTAAGAAACACAAGTGTCCACTATATTCAAAAGCCTTAAAAATGCACATTTTGTTCGGTGACCAGTGTCAAATTTATAACTCTATCTTTAGAAAGTTATTAAGCATGTGTGCAAAGATTAAACTACTAGGCAGATCATCTAAACTGGGTTTATCATAAAAAAATAGAAAGCCAACCTAAGTGTCCAACAATAAGAGTTTTATTAAATACATCCACATAATATTTTTCATATTTAAAATAATGTTATAGATACATATTTATTAATGGATAAGGTGTCTAAAATATATTAAGGACAAACACAGGTGACCAACACATATGTACTTGATGATTCCATTTCAGTAAAATAAATACATGTATGAGTATATGCATATGGTTTTAAAAGCTCTTTATTTATTTATTTATTATTATTATTATACTTTAAGTTCTAGGGTACATGTGCATAACGTGCAGGTTTGTTACATATGTATACCTGTGCCATGTTGCTGTGCTGCACCCATCAACTCGTCAGCACCCATCTACTCGTCATTTACATCAGGTATAACTCCCAATGCAATCCCTCCCCCCTCCCCCCTCCCCATGATAGGCCCCGGTGTGTGATGTTCCCCTTCCCAAGTCCAAGTGATCTCATTGTTCAGTTCCCACCTATGAGTGAGAACATGTGGTGTTTGGTTTTCTGTTCTTGTGATAGTTTGCTAAGAATGATGGTTTCCAGCTGCATCCATGTCCCTACAAAGGACACAAACTCATCCTTTTTTATGGCTGCATAGTATTCCATGGTGTATATGTGCCACATTTTCTTAATCCAGTCTGTCACTGGTGGACATTTGGGTTGATTCCAAGTCTTTGCTATTGTGAATAGTGCCGCAATAAACATACGTGTGCATGTGTCTTTATAGCAGCATGATTTATCATCCTTTGGGTATATACCCAGTAATGGGATGGCTGGGTCATATGGTACATCTAGTTCTAGATCCTTGAGGAATCGCCATACTGTTTTCCATAATGGTTGAACTAGTTTACAATCCCACCAACAGTGTAAAAGTGTTCCTATTTCTCCACATCCTCTCCAGCACCTGTTGTTTCCTGACTTTTTAATGATCGCCATTCTAACTGGTGTGAGATGGTATCTCATTGTGGTTTTGATTTGCATTTCTCTGATGGCCAGTGATGCTGAGCATTTTTTCATGTGTCTGTTGGTTGTATGAATGTCTTCTTTTGAGAAATGTCTGTTCATATCCTTTGCCCACTTTTTGATGGGGTTGTTTGTTTTTTTCTTGTAAATTTGTTTGAGTTCTTTGTAGGTTCTGGATATTAGCCCTTTGTCACATGAGTAGATTGCAAAAATTTTCTCCCATTCTGTAGGTTGCTTAAAAGCTCTTAAGGCTGGGTGCGGTGGCTCACGCCTGTAATCCCAGCACTTTGGGAGGATGAGGCAGGCAGATCATGAGGTCAGGAGATCAAGACCATCCTGGCTAACATAGTGAAACCCCGTCTCTACTAAAAATACAAAAAGTTACCCAGGAATGGTGGCGGACGCCTGTAGTCCCAGCTACTCGGGAGGCTGAGGCAGGAGAATGGTGTGAACCTAGGAGGCAGAGCTTTCAGTGAGCCGAGATCACACCACTGCACTCCAGCCTGGGCGATACAGCAAGATTCCATCTCAAAAAAAAAAAAAAAAAAAAAGCTCTTAAAGGGTTTCTGGTTCAAGGTGGTGGACTGACTGCATGCATTTAACTTCCCCTTGCTCTCTAAATCTCACTAACATAATATAAAAATACACACACAGTCACAAAGAACACAGTTTGTATAAAAGTACAAAAATAAACTCCCCCTGATTTTACCCCCCATCCCAACTCTAGGTCTTGCCTCCATCTCTAGAAATGGGAAGAATGCTGAGGAGTAAGACAAAAGAATGGGAAAAGGAGATTTTGACTTTTTGTTTTTATACTTGTTGTTTTCATTAGTACTGTGTATTTCTGTAACTTTAAAAGTTATTGAAGGCTAGATTTAAAAGTGGTAATACAGTAGCATCACAGCATTTTGCATTTAGCTTAACTAGGGTTCACCTAAATTTGGGAAGGGTGGAGGGCAAATGAGAAAGAATAAAGGAAAGAAAAAAGGGAGAGAAAGAGGAAGAAGGGGAGTGCAAAAGAGAACATTTTAAATGGTGTTGTGATTTCTGCCTGACCTTTCTTCTTTCTTCTTTCTCTCTCTCTCTTTCTCTCTCTCTCTCTCTCTCTCCCCCTCTCCCTTTAAAATACAATATCTCTCTCTGTCACTCAGGCTGAAGTGCAGTGGCATGATCATAGCTCACTGCAGCCTCAAATTCCTGGGTTCAAGCCATCCTCCCACCTCAGCCTCCTGAGTAGGTGGGACTACCTACTGGCCCACCACACCTGGCTAATTTGTTTTTATTTTTGCAGACACGGGGGTCTTGCTATGTTGCCCAAGCTGGTCTCCAACTCTTGGTCTCAAGCAGTCCTCCCACCTTGGCCTCCCAAGGCAATAAGATCTGATCTTTTCAATTAACTTGGACCTAACCCAAAATAAATCTGAAAGAGCTGATGTGAATTTGATCTATTTCTGGTCCTGTGTGCTCTTCATAGGTTGAGTATCTTGTCATGCTAAGTGTGATTCTATTGTTAACAGGTCCTTTTATTTTTATTTGTTTATATACATTTAAATAGCATGGCTTATAAATACAACTACTTCATTAGTTGCTCAACTAACAAAGCTGATGTCATGCACATGTGTTGGGTTTTCTACATGCTCCAAGGTTCTATTCCAAACTGAATGATTTATGGTATTTTCAGGGGTAATCCCATTCCCCTCTTAATTTACTGGTTAACTCTCAAGAAGATGGAAAGCCAGTGCAGAAATTAATAATCAGTGGTGAAATTCAGGTGTTTTTAATTTTCTTCCCCACTCTCTCTTTTGTTGTATTTTCAATTTGGACAATAAGTATTCCTTTTGTAGTAAGAAAACTAGGCTGGGCACGGTGGCTCACGCCTGTAATCCCAGCACTTTGGTAAGCTGAGGTGGGTGGATCACGAGGTCAGGAGTTTGAGACTCAGCCTGGCCAACATGGTAAAACCCAGTCTCTACTAAAAATACAAAAATTAGCCTGGCATGGTGGCATACGACTGTAATCCCAGCTAGTCAGGAGGCTGAGGCAGGAGAATTGCTTGAACCCGGGAGGCAGAGATTGCAGTGAGCCAAGATCACGCCATTGCACTCCAGCTCTGGGCAACAGAGCAAGACACCATCTTGTGGGGGGAGGGAAAAGAAAGAAAGAAAAGAACATTATATCTGTATCTATTTATCTATCTATTTATTATTTATTTAGAGACATGGTCTTACTCTGTCAGCCTGGCTGGAGTACAGTGGTGTGATCACAGCTCACTGCAGACTGGAACTCCTGGGCTCAAGCAATCTTCCTACCTCAGCCTCCTGAGTAGCTGGGACTGCAGGTGTGTACCACCATGCCTGGCTAATTTTTTATTTTTATTTTTGTAGAGACAGGGTCTCACTATGTTGCCCCGGCTGGTCTTGAACTCCTGGCCCCAAGTGATCCTCCCGCCTTGGCCTCCCAAATTGTTGGGATTACAGGTGTTAACCACTGCACTGGGCCAGAAAACTGTATTTTTAAAAATTTTTTGAAATGATAGCTATAGTTCTTACTCCACCTTCACCTGGATGATGGGCATCCAGGGACTCTCCTCTCTTTTCATGACTCAACTCTATTCTCATAGGCATCTCATTTCCTTCTGCTGCCCCAAGTGAAGCACTTTTCAGTGACAAGAAATCATAGCATCACAATTTTGCACCTGCTATCCATCCAGTTAGAAAACTCACTGAGTCCCAATCTGTGTCAAATAGTATCTATAACTAGCCCCTTAATTGATTTTCTCTTTTTCCTTCTGTAAAGTGCTTCCTGAAATTATAAGAAACTCAAATTTATATTCATCAGTAAGATTTTTTCTTCAGAATTTGAAATATACATAGAAAAATGTTTTTGTAGCAAAAATGTTAAATAGATTACTATTTTATGATATAAATTAAAAGTCAGCCAAGAAACTTCAGAGAGTGTAGATGAGGAACTCACATACTGATGATTAATCCGTGCTTCCGGCTGCAAAATTGAACAACTGGGGTTGGGCCATCCCCAAAGAACAAGTTTGAAATCCTGGAAAGACAATCAAGCCTTTTTCTCAGGCCTGTGGTAAATCCTTTGGATCCTTTTGAAGTTAGGGGGTAAGGAGCAGTTGAGGGATTTTTACTCTTTAGGGGGCCAGGTCCTATGGAAATCTGCCCAACCTGGTAGCCTAACCAGGTTGCAGGGTTAATGGTCCTGATCAGTAGAAAGTGAGACTCCAAAACTGTGTGTTCTCTTGGAAGATAGACACTCGGGTAGATACTTAATTACGAGTTAGGGACCCAATTTTTGTTTGTTTGGTTGGTTTTGGTTTTTTTTGAGACGGAGTCTCGCTCTATCACCCAGGCTGGAGTGCAGTGACGCCATCTCAGCTCACTGCAATCTCCACCTCCCAGGTTCAAGCGACTCTCCTGGCTCAGCCTTCTGAATAGCTGGGATTACAGGTGCCTGCCAACATGCCCAGCTAGGGACCCACTTTTAATACCTTATTATGTGATGCAGAACAATTTCTTTAATCTCATGAACTCTTATTTTTATAGATTTGAAATGGAAATGATACTGTTTATTCTGCAAATTAAATGAGAGGCTCCCTATAGGTATACAGTGCTGAGGTCCTAATGGATAAGAACAAGCTTTAAAACATTTATTAAGATAAAAAGGATAAAATACATTCTGTCTATAGTACAGTTGTTGTGTCTTTTTTAGTGTGGAAAGTGGTAGACAAGCAGTTCCTGATCAGCCCAGTGGGAAGCCTGGAAAGACCTTCGTGTTCTACTTTAGTATTTTGTAACTTGTTTACTTATTAAACTAACGCCTAGGCAACAAGAAGAGCATTTTTCTTGCGTGGAATCCATCTCTAAGAAAACATACACCTGGAAGCTGTCAACAACAAATAAGCCAGCAAGTCAGAGTAAGCCCATTGACAGAGTTGGCATGGATCAGCTTTGATCCTTCCTCAGGGCACTGAAACAAAGGACATAGGAGAGTACTTGTCAGGGGTTCTCACAGGAATTCCACTCTGCCTGGCTATTCAGAGATCACAGCCACCTCCCCTGTCACCTGACATCAGGGCTACTAAGGTTGCTTTACAGAAAGCTCTCAAATAGCACAAGTCCAGATATAAATTCTGAAAATCCTTCTTGAGACGAAAACGTCTCTCCCCAGATCCACCAAGCTGTCTGATACATGCCAGCCTGGCCTCTTTGTTCATTATCTCCAAGATCTCAGGCTGGCTGCTAAGCCACTGCAGCAGCCTCCTTACCTGATGTCCCACTTATACCCCCAAACTCAACACAACTTCTCAGGATATTCTCTCAATTGCACCATTTTACCCAAAATTCTTAGGTGTACTAAAATTTTGTTCCAGCTTGGATTGTGCACAGTAACTCCAATACTATCCTCACCACTATTCCCTTGCCTCACCCCCACTAAGTCTGCTGGGTTGGCCCTGTACTGAATCTCCGTACCACCCTCACCCACTCCACCCTACCTCACCATCTTTGTTGGATCAGTGCTCACTTGCAGAAAATGAAGTGTAAACCCTGCTAGTCATTTCTACTCCTTTTGGTCTTTAATCACACATGATAGACCTTTAACGTGTCCCTTAGAATCTACCACATTTGATAGGAAAAGAGGTATTGAAGGCATATTTTCTGCTCCTCCTGCTTTCAGATTCGTCCTTCTGTCCCTACTTCTGAGATGGAGACTGAGTAGGGAGTCACCAAATTGATCTGGAGAAGATGAACCAGATGTGCTCAGATTATGGAGCCTGGCCTCAGTGGGGAGAACTGGAATCCTAACCCACCAGTCCAACTGTCATATCCAATTTTAAACTCTGGCTGGGAACCATGGTTCATACCTGTAATCCCAGCATTTTGGAAAGCCAGGCAGAATGATTGCTTGAGGTCAGGAGTTCAAGACCAGCCTGGGCAACACAGTAAGACACTGTCTCTACAAAAAAAAAAATTTTTAATTAACCAGGCATGGCAGTGCATACCTGTAGTCCCAGCTCCTTGGGAGTCTGAGGTGAGAGGATTGCCTGAGCCCAGGAGTTGAAGGTTACAGTGAGCTGATCATGCCACTGCACTCCAATCTGGGTGACAGAGCGAGACCCTGTCTCAAAAAAAGAAAAGAAAAGCCAGTAGTCTCCCACCTCTTTCCTTCTTCTTCCGGGCTCCACCCCCAAAGCCCTAACACTCACTACTGTGCTCCCCTTTCCTCACCCCAGATTTCTTTATACTCTCCCTGCCCCAGTGGAATCTTCTCAACTAACTGTTGATCTCATTGTCAGATTATAGGAATTCACAATAAGGCATGAATGTGGATTAATTCTTCTGAAATATATTTACATTTTAAAAGAGTTTGTTGACATCTGCAGTAGCCAGATAGTGGTGGCCACCAGAAAAGACTCCTTCTGCTTGAGGAGTGGAGAGGGAAGAGTGGGAAGGACTTTGTCTTGCGGCATTGGTGCCAGCTCAGTCACAGTAGAATAGAGCACCAAGTAAATTCCTAATGTTCCCAACTCCAAGCCCTGGCTTTCAGATGATATTTCTGGATATGCCCTGGGTTGAGGACAGGAGGGGAAGGATAGAGCTTGCTGCCCTGAAGGGAAAGACACAAGCCTGTCTGGATTCTGACTGAAGAGCCTTTGGGCCTTGAGTGAACATTGGCAGTAGCTAAACGGTATTTACCAAGGGCCTTCAGCAAAACCCAGTGCTGTGCTGGCTTTGGGTCTGACCAAGCATGGTCACAGTGGTGGTGGCCACAGTGGTACCTGTATCACCCCTTCCCCAGCTTTAGGCAGCTCAGCACAGAGAGACTCCATTTGTTTGGGGGAAAGTAAGGGAAGGGAACAAGAATCTCTGCCTGGTAATCCAGAGAATTCTCTCAGATCTTACCCAAGACCACCAAGGCTGTACCTCTATGAGTCTGTAAGAGTCACAGTGGTACCGGGCTTGGGATGCCCCCTAATGCAGATATGACTGTAGTGACCAAAGACATAGATCACAACACTAAATTCCCTTTGAATACCTGGAAAACCTTCCCAAGAAGGACAGGTACAAGTAAGCCCAGACTGCAAAGACTATAATAAATAACTAACTCTTCAATGCTTAGACATCAACAAACATTCACAAACCTCAGGACCATCTAGGAAAACATCACCTCACCAAACAAGCGAAATAAGGCACAAGTGACCAATCCTGGAGTGACAGATATGTGACCTTTCAGACAGAGAATTCAAAATAGCAGTTTTGAGGAAGCTCAGTGAAATTCAGGATAACACAGAGGAGGAAATTCAGAATCCTATCAGATAAATTTAACAAAGAGATTGAAATAATTTTTAAAAAGCAAGCAGAAATCTTGGAGCTGAAAAACTCAGTTGATATGCTGAAGACTGCATCACAGTCAACAGAACTGATCAAGCGGAAGAAAGAATGAGTAAGCTTGAAGACAGACCGTTTTGAAAATACAGAGAGGAGACAAAAGAAAACAGAATGAAGCATGCCTGCAACATCTAGAAAATAGTCTCGAAAGGACAAATCTAAGAGTTATTGGCCTTAAATAGGAAGTTAAGGGTAGAAAGTTTATTCAAAGGAATAATAACAGGGAACTTTCCAAACCTAGAGAAAGATATTCATAGTCAAGTACAAGAAGATTATAAAACATCAAGCAGATTTAGCCCAAAGAAGACTAACTGAAGGCATTTAATAATCAAACTCCCAAGGGTCAAAGATAAAGAAAGGATCCTAAAAGCAGCAAGAGAAAAGAAATAAATAACATACAATGGAGCTCCAACATCTCTAGCAGCAGACTTTTCAGTGGAAACCTTACAGGCCAGGTGAAAGTGGCATGACATATTTAAAGTGCTGAAGGAAAAAAAAAAAACAAAACTTTTATCCTAGAATAATATATCCAGGGAAAATATCCTTCAAAGATGAAGGAGAAATAAAGATTCCCAACCAAACAAAAGTTGAGGGATTTCATCAACACTTGACTTCTCCTACAAGAAATGCTAAAGGGAGTTCTGCAATTTGAAAGAAAATGATGTTGAGGAGCAAAAAGAAATTATCTGAAGGGACCAGGTGCAGTGACTCACCCCTGTAATCCCAGCACTTTGGGAGGCCAAGGCGGGCGGATGACCTGAGGTCAGAAGTTCAAGACCAGCCTTGCCAACATGGCGAAATCCTGTCTCTACTGAAAATACAAAAAAAAAAAAAAAAATTAGCCGAGCGTAGTAGTGCATGCCTGTAATCCCAGCTACTTGGGAGGCTGAGGCAGGAGAATCACTTCAACCTGGGAGGCAGAGGTTGTAGTGAGCCGAGATTGTACCACCGCCCTCCAGCCCAGGCAACTGAGTGAGACTTTGTCTCAAAAAAAAAAAAAAAGAAAAAAGAAATTATCTGAAGGTATAAAACTCTGATAATATTAAGTACACAGACGAGCACAGAATATCATGACACAATAATAGTGGTGTGTAAACTACTCATATCTTGAGCAGAAAGTCTAAAAGGTGAATCTATCAAAAATAATAACTACAACAACTTTTCAAGACATAGAGAGTAGAATAAGACATAAATAGAAACAATAAAATGTTAAAAAGTGGGGGTGACCCGGCGCAGTGGCTCAAGCCTATAATCCCAGCACTTTGGGAGGCCGAGACGGGCGGATCGCGAGGTCAGGAGATCGAGACCATCCTGGTTAACACGGTGAAACCCTGTCTCTACTAAAAAATACAAAAAACTAGCCGGGCGAGGTGGCGGGTGCCTGTAGTCCCAGCTACTCGGGAGGCTGAGGCAGGAGAATGGCGTAAACCCGGGAGGCGGAGCTTGCAGTGAGCTGAGATCCGGCCACTGCACTCCAGCCTGGGCGACAGAGGGAGACTCCGTCTCAAAAAAAAAAAAAAAAAGTTGGGACAATGTAGTGTGGAGTTTTTATTAACTTTCTCTACTTTGTTTTTGCAATTAGTGTTAAGTTGTCATTTTTTTTTTTTTTGGGAAGAAGGGAGGGATGAAGGAAGCGAGGAGAGGGAGGGGAGGACAGACAACAAATAATCCGAAAACAAATAACAATATGGCAGCAGTAAGTCCTTACTTATCAATAATAACATTGAATGTAAATGGGCTAAATTCTCTAATCAAAAGAAATATAGTGGTTAAATGGATTTAAAATACAAAACCCAGCCAGTCATGGTGGCTCGTGCCTGTAATCCCAGCACTTTGGGAGGCCAAGGAAAGAGGATTGCTTGAGCCCAGGAGTTTGAGACCAGCCTGCGCAACACAGTAAGACTCTGTCTCTATAAAGAAAAAAAAAATTTTTTTTAAAGTGAGAAAACAAGACCCAACAACAATCTGTTGCCTACAAGAAACACTCTTCACCTATAAATACATACATATGCCTAAAATAAAGGGATGGAAAAAGATATTCCACACAAATGGAAACCAAAAAAGAGTAGGAGTTGCTATATTTCTATCAGACAAAATAGATTTCAAGAGAAAAATATAAAAAGAGACAAAGATTATTATATAATGATAAAGAGGTCAACACAGCAAGAGGATATAACAATTATAATTGTATATGCACCCAACACTGGAGTACCCAGATAAGAAAAGCAAATGTTATTAGAACTAAAGAGAGAGTTAGACCCCAATACAATGATAACTGGAGACTCCAGCACCACACTTTCAACATTGGGCAGATCATCCAGACAGAAAATCAACAAACATCCAATTTAATCTGCACTGTAAACCAAATAGACCTAATTGATATTTACAGAATATTTCATCCAATAACTGCAGAATACGCAATCTTCTCCTCAGCACATGGATCATTCTTGAGGATAGACCATATGCTAGGCCACAAAACAAGTCTTCAAAAAAAATGTTTTTAATTAAAATCAGGCCAGGCATGGTAGCTCATACCTGTAATTCTAGTATTTCAGGAGGCTGAGGTGAGTGGATCACCTGAGTGAGGAGTTTGAGACCAGTCTGGCCAACATGGTGAAACCCCATCTCTACTAAAAATACAAGAAAAATTAGCTGGGTGCAGTGGCAGGTACCTGTAATCCTAGCTACTCAGGAGACTGAGGCAGGAGAATTGCTTGAACCTGGGAGGCGGAAGTTGTATTGAATCGAGATCACGCCGCTGCACTCCAGCCTGGGTGACAGAGCGAGACTACGTCTCAAAAAAAAAAAAAAAAAAAAAAATTGAAATCATATCAAGTATCTTCTCGGACCACAATGGACTAAAACTAGAAATCAGTAACGTGGAATTTTGGAAACTATACAAACGCTTGGAAATTAAATGATATGCTCCTGAATAACCAGTAGGTCAATGAAGAAATTAAGAAAGAAAATTTAAACTTTCTTGAAACAAATGAAAATAGAAACACAACATACCAAAACCTGAGGAATACAGTGAAAGCAGTACTAATAGGGAAGTTTATGGCTATCAGTGACCACATCAAAAAAGAAGAAAAACTTCAAATAAACAACCTAATAGTGCATCTTAAAGAACTAGAAAAGCAAGAGCAAACCAAACCCAAGTTAGTAGAAAAAAATAATAAAGATCAGAGCAGAAGCCAATGAAATTGAAATGAAGAAAACAATACAAAAGATCAATGAAGCAAAATATTGGCTTTTTGAAAAAATAAACAAAATTGACAAATCTTTAGTCAGACTAAGAATAAAGAAGATTCAAATAAATAAAATCAGAGACAAAAATGGTGACAACTAATACCACAGAAAATCAATGGATCATTAAAGACTACTACAAGCAACTATATGCCAATAAGTTGGAAAACCTAGAAGAATCAGATACATTATTAGACACATACCACTTACCAAGATTGAACCATGAAGAAATCCAAGAGTTTGTTAATTAAAAGTATTTCATATTTACAGAAAGATTTGTAGAAACTTAGAGAAACAATTTTTATGCAGTTTATTTTTTTCTGATTTTAAATTAATACATGCTATAATCAGCAGATATATATTCATATTTTCACATAAATATACATACAAAAATTGTCATAGGTGCACTATTCAGAATAGCCCTGAACTAGAAACAATCTGAATGTTCATCAACAGAAGAATGGAAAAATTGTGACCTATTCATACAACAGACATTACACAACAAGGACGATGTAGGAACTACAACTTTGTGCAGTCACATGTATGAATCTCACAAACATAATTGTGAGCAAAGTAAGCCAGGCACAAATGAGAACACATTATATGATTCCACTTATATAAAACTGAAAATTAGACAAAATAAATCAGTGATGTTGGAAGTCAGGATGGTGTTTACCTGTTGGGATGGTGGAGATAGTAGTGACCAAGAGTAAGGCACAAGAGCAACTTTGGGGTGGTAATATTGTTCTTTTCCTTGATCATACTCACATAGGTTACATAGGTGTTGATTTTGTGAAAATTCATTGAACTGTAAACTTACCTACTTTTCTGCATGCATATTTTTATCCTTATAAAGTTTACTAAATTACTTGTACATCCTTATGATAGGAAATCTAGAAAACAGAAAGTATATAGTGTTAAAAAACAGTTTTCAAAATAAGGAAACATTATGACTGTCATATAAATATAAAATGAGCACATCAAAGGTTTTATTTAACTCATTAATTAATGAGAAAACCAGTAAGGTGTTATAGCTGGTTCAAATGGATTTGATTTACAGAGATCTATATTACCTGCCAGACAAAATTTATTTGCATTGACACAAACAGAGATCATTTGCAGTTATAACAGGAAACATTTGTATTAATGTCAATTTTCTACATCTTAACCTCTTTCTCTTCAGAGTTGTAAAATAGTCCAATCAAAGACTAGTCAAAGACAACGAAAGCAGAAATGAATGAATGAACTAATCAGGACACCCACTAAATTTCAAAGGCTTTAACATTTTTTCTTACAATACGGTGAAATCAAAACAACCTGTAATCCCTCTATTCAGCGGTAATCTATATATGCACAATTTTGTGCCATAGTTTTAAATATTACATAAGAATTGTCTTATATCTAGAGCAAAATTACTTAATTAAAATTTTGTGAAAACAACTTTTCATACTGAGTACAGAGGTTTTTTTCCCCTGTGTTCTAAAAAGCCTCTGTTCACATTTCTGGTTATTTTCTTAACATATTTTCTTAGAAGGAAAAGTATTGGATCAAAAGATATGACCATTTTTAAGACTCTTGATACATATTGCCAAGTTGTTGTGGTTGTTGTTGTTGTTGCTGTTTTTGAGACAGAGTCTCGCTCTGTTGCCCAGGCTGGAGTGCAGTGGCGCAATCTCAGCTCACTGTAACCTTTGCCTCCGGTTTCAAGTGATTCTCCTGCCTCAGCCTCCTGAGCAGTTGGGACTACAGGTGTGCACCACCACACCTGGCTAATTTTTGTATTTTAGTAAAGATGGGGTTTCACCATGTGGGCCATAATCTCGAACTCCTGACCTCAAGTGATCCACATGCCTCAGTCTTCCAAAGTGCTGGGATTACAAGTATGAGACACTGTGCCCAGCCTTATATTGCCGAGTATTATAGGAATACTTTGCAGCACATAATTAGGTTGGAGGGTGAGAGGAAGCAAAAATCTTTCTAAGCTACTTTCATACTCCCAGAATTACTCCTGTCTGTAAGACTTGCAGGAGTAAAATATGTTTATAGTTTTATAACTACCCACCATCTGCTTTTTTCTCTTCCTTTGCTTTTGGACTTTGAGCAAAAACCCAGTACTTGCCTAAGGAAAAAGTGTGGGTTGGCACAGCAAACCACAAAAATCTCAAGTTCTAACCAAATTTAAGGCTACAAGAGGCTTCCCTGCACTGATGGCTTCATCTGTATTAGGTTATAAATCCCTTGAGGAATTTTCTAGGACCCAATTCAAACCCTGCTTCCCGTGTTTACACATATTTTCTGATCTGTTTTGCCAGTCTTGATTTAAAATATTCTGGCAGCCAGGCATGGTGGCTCACGCCTGTAATCCCAGCGCTTTGGGAGGCTGAGGCGGGTGGATCATGAGGTCAAGAGATCAAGACCATCTTGGCCAACCTGGTGAAACCCTGTCTCTACTAAAAATACAAAAATTAGCCGGACGTGGTGGTGTGTGCCCGTAGTCCCAGCTACTAGGTAGGGTGAGGCAGGAGAATCACTTGAACCCGGGAGGTGGAGGTTGCAGTGAGCCAAGATCCTGCCACTGCACTCTAGCCTGGGCAACAGAATGAGACTCCATCTCAAAAAAAAAAAAAAAAAAAAATTCTGGCCAGGCGCTGGGGCGGGTGGCAGGTACCTGTAATCACGCCTGTAATCCCAGCACTTTGGGAGGCTGAGGCAGGCGGATCACGAGGTCCAGAGATCAAGACCATCCTGGCTAACACAGTGAAACCCTGTCTCTACTGAAAATACCAAAAATTAGCTGGGGGTGGTGGCACACACCTGTAGTCCCAGCTACTAGGGAGGCTGAGGCAGGAGAATCGCTTGAACCTGGGAGGTAGAGGTTGCAGTGAGCCAAGATCGTGCCACTGCACTCCAGCCTGGGCAACAGAATGAGACTCTGTCTCTAAAATGAAATAAAATAAAATAAAATATTCTATAAGCCACATATATCTAACCATGAGACCCAACTTAATTCAACTATTCTATCAATTGCCTACTAAGTGCCACGAACTGTGGTGTACTAGGCCTAGGGTAAGTGGTGAGCAAAACAGACTTTTTCCTGCTATAGGAGCAGAAAGGTGTAGTACCTTTCTTCATCCATCATAAGCGTCACAGTTGACACTCCTGTAACAAAAGACAGATTAACAAGATAAAAGCATAATAAATTTATTTAACCAAAGTTTTACATGACATGGGAGCCTTTAGAAATAAATAGCTCCCCCACACCCCCCCAAAAAAGAAATGAATATCCAAAGATGCAAGGAAAACTGTGTTTTTATGCTGAGGCTTGATGAAGAATGGACAGCCATGTAGAAATGTGATTGGACAAGAGTATGATCTTACTGTAATAGGCTGAGGAAGAAACCCAGCAAGGCCTGCCTTTCTGTTTAGGTTCTTCTGGGGGTCTCTTCATGTAGCATTCCTTCCTCCTGAGTATGGGTAGGACCCCTCTGGAATGAGAGTCTTCAGGATAAAAGGGAGAGCGTGACCTGGAGGTTTCATGACTTGCTTTGCAGAAGAGGGGTCCTAGTTTCTAGGACCTGCCATAGGGAAGAGGATTTCTCTCCTTGCTTTAGAGGAGAAAAAGGGGCAAGTGACAGGAGAGCAGAAGGTCAGAGAACACTGGCTTCTGAGGTCCTTCCAGTGTCCTTCAGTTTAAAGTACTACGCCAAGGGCCGACCGTGGTGTCTCACACCTGTAACCCCAGTACTTTGGGAGGCTGAGGCGGGCAGATCAATTGAGGTCAGAAGTTTGAAACCAGCCTTACCAACACGGTGAAACCCTGTCTACTAAAACACAAAAATTAGCCAGGCATGGTGGTGGGTGCCTGTAATCTCAGCTACTTGGGAGGCTGAGGCAGGAGAATTGCTTGAACTCAGGAGGCAGAGGTTGCAGTGAGCTGAGATCGCACTACTGCACTCCAACCTGGGTGACAGGGTGAGACTCTCTCTCAATAAATAAATAAATAAATAAGTAAAATAAATAAATAAGTAAGTAAAGTACTCAGCCAAGTGAGGTACCATACTTTGGGGTAACGTCCTGAGTCCTGACACTGCACTGAGGATTTAGAAAGGATGATTACCGTATACTATATAAAATATAGCCATATATATAGAAGGAAGATTATACATTTTAATGTCAGCTATTTATTATTTTGTTTTATTTCTTTATTTTGTAGAGACAAGGTCTTATTATGTTGCCCAGGTTGGAGTTCAGTGTCTATGCCTAGGCGCGATCATAGTGCCCTGCAGCCTTGAACTCCTGGCCTCAAGGGATCCTCCCGGCCTCATCCTCCCAAGGATATTTATTATTTTGTTATATTGGTAGGTAGGTCTCTTACCAACTGGATAAAATTCTCCTTAAAGGCAGGGGCCATGTCTTTACTTCTCTGGCATACTCCAAAGTGCTGAGCATTTAACAGGCATCCAGTGGAGAGCAACCCAGTTGAAAACATTAGTGCCTCATGTCTGCATGAACCAAGCTTACCTTCTAGCTCCTCACAGAATCTCAGTGGGAATAAGTAACATGATTGGAAAACATGAAATAACTTATTATGTAAGTGATCATTTTATACTTTGTATCATCACCAATAGGTGGCACCATCAATTTTAAAATTATATTTTCTATTGTTTATAGCCCAAAATTGTATTTATGGTGTTTGTTCAATGGATGTTTATTGGACTCCATGTATGTAGAAACTGCTCAGCTCACCATTACTAACAGAGTAAAAATAAAAGTATTACAGACACGCTTTATCATACTTTCTTTTCTAGTAATACCCTAAAACACATGTATTTCCACTTTCATATTTCATCCCCATTTTAAAAAAACAATATCTGAATCTTGGATAACAACACAAAAACAACGGTTTTACAATTTTGTCCTTTTGTGTGTGTGTGTGTGTGTGTGTGGGTGTATTCCAACCCAGCTTAATATCTGATTGTAAAAGGGGAAAAGGGATGCAAAAATAAATAAAAAGCAAATTTAAAAACCTGGGTTTTAGTGGGGGAAGGGGACCTACCAGCAGAATTTAACCCGAGTTGGCTTTCTAGTTAACACAATTTGCCACTCCTGTCTTTCTTTCCTTTTGGAAGATAACAAAAGTTTGATCCAGGCACAGAAGAATTATTTCAACAGCGTCCAAGGCCGCACAATCCCATCTGGAGATAATAAAAGGCCCCATTTCTCTGTGTTTATTTCAAGAGGTTCGTTCTTTGGAATGACCTGAGGTTGCAAACTATAGAACAGCTGCCAGCTGAGGAGGACTGCAGCTTGAGTGCTACTCAGGAAGTCTCTATGGACCTGGGATAACTCTGAGATTTCCTTAGTGTAAAAAGAGGCCCCTGTGCCCTTCCTTCTCTATTAGATGAGGGCAAAAAAAGGAACAAACGAGAAAAAGAGGGGAAAGGGAGCAGTGAGGAAATGGAACTGCAGTATTTGCATCAAATACCATATATTAGTCACTAATTCATGAATTTATCCACCTACTGCTGAGAGAAAAGGAAACTCTGCCCAAGTATGTGCCTTTTTTTGAGACGGAGTCTCGCTCTGTCGCCCGGGCTGGAGTGCAGTGGCGCGATCTCGGCTCATTGCAAGCTCCCTCTCCCGGGTTCACGCCATTCTCCTGCCTCAGCCTCCCAAGTAGCTGGGAATACAGGCACCCGCCACCACGCCCGGCTAATGTTTTGTATTTTTAATAGAAACGGAGTTTCACCGTGTTAGCCAGGATAGTCTCCATCTCCTGACCTCGTGATCTGCCCGCCTTGGCCTCCCAAAGTGCTAGGATTACAGACGTGAGCCACCACACCCGGCCGTCTGTGCCTCTTTTTACTGAATGTCTTTAAAGTGCGATGAATGGTATTAGGGAGTTGGGAAGATGCAAAGAGGGAACATACAAGGGAAGGGTTTTTGTCATTCAGGAGCTTCCAAGCTAGTAAACCGTAAGAGTGTCTTGTATATTGGTGGTTAGAAGTGTGGACTCTGGAGGCAGGTTGCTTTATTCATTTGAACCTCAACTCCACCACGTATGCACGTTTGTGCTAATTTCTTTTTTTTTTTTTTTTTGAGACGGAGTCTCGCTCTGTCGCCCAGGCTGGAGTGCAGTGGCGCTATCTTGGCTCACTGCAAGCTCCGCCTCCCGGGTTTACGCCATTCTCCTGCCTCAGCCTCCCGAGTAGCTGGGACTACAGGCGCCCGCCACCTCGCCCGGCTAATTTTTTTGTATTTTTAGTAGAGACGGGGTTTCATTGTGTTAGCCAGGATGGTCTCGATCTCCTGACCTCGTGATCCGCCCGTCTCGGCCTCCCAAAGTGCTGGGATTACAGGCTTGAGCCACCGCGCCCGGTCGTTTGTGCTAATTTCAAGCAAAGGGAAATACCGATCCACTTTTACACTACTCTGCAAAAAAGAAAAATTTTCTATCCTCCTCTGATGTTTGTAGAAATCCAAAATAAATTTTAAATGAAGTAAAGCAATGAGGCAAAGTTTTTATTTCAAACCATGAGCCCTTCTCTCCCCACTAGTTGAGAATCTCTATGATACTTATTCAATGTGATGAAAGATTGCTCAGGCTCAGAGAGGGGCAAGTTATGATTGGAGACAATGACTTTGCAACATAATCAATTCATCTAATTTTGCTATTACCTTGACAGCCTAGGTCCAGGAGCAAGGAAATTAGATGGTGTGTCCTATTCAGAGTTGGGATTGGCAAGACTGGCTCATGGGGCAGGGATGATGAAACCAGCATGCTGGTCAAAGCCTTTGCTAAATGTCTCCCCATGGAGCCCCGGCTCAGAAGGGGCTGTCCAGCCTTCTGCAGCCCTTCCTAGGCTGCCATAAAAATGTACCACTGGGCGGCTTCAAACAACAGAAATGTATACTTTCACAGTTCTGGAAGCTAGGAGTCCAAGACTAAGGGATTGGCGTGATTGGTTTCTTCTGCGGTCTCCAAAGGAGAATCTGTTTCATGCTTCTTTGCCAGCTTCTGATGGTGGCAATTTCTGGTATTCCTTGTCTTGTAGATGCATCACTCACATCTCTGTCTCCATCTTCACATGATGTTCTTGCTGTCTCTTTGCATCTTTACATGGCCTTCTTCACATGGACATTAGTCTTGTTGGATTAAGGGCCCACTCTACTCTAGTATGACCTCATCTTAATTAATTACATCTACAATGACACTATTTCCCCCAATAAGCTCACATTCTAAGGTACTGAGGGCTAGGACTTCAACATATCTCACTGAGGGGACAAAATTCAACCTACAACAGGCCTGATGGCAGGGAAGAGAGCTGAGTGTTGTAGGGGGAGAAGGAGGGACTGAGGGCTGGTCAGAGTGGCAGGGAGTACAGGGTAGAATTCTCAACACTCAGGAATGGTGGAGGTGGCTTTGGTCTCAAATTGATCCGAGTTTAGGATAACTATATTGGTTTATGCAGATTTAATTGTGCCTCCAGTTTTAGAACTTTTTTTTTTTTTTTTGAGATAGGGTCTCGCTTCGTTGTCCAGGCTAGAGTGCGGTGGCGTGATCATAGCTCACTGTAGTGCTAACATCCTGGGCTCAGCCTCTTGATTGGCTGGGACTACAGGCACACTGCACTATGCCCAGCTTTTTTTTTTGATTTGTGTAGAGATAGGGTCTCACTAGGTTTTCCAGGCTGGTCTCAAACTCCTGGGCTCAAGCAATTCTCCAGCCTTGACCTCCCAAAGTGCTGGGATTATAGGCATGAGCCACTGCACTCAGCCTAGAACACCATTTTTTAACCATCAGAACTTGACTTGGATATGTGAGTTAAGTGCTTTACTAAAGTCCCAGTGTAGATGGATTCAGTCCTCTCCAGAGGCTTGGGGTGCTAATCTGGTTGGAAATGAGAAGCTCGGGGACTTGTCTTAAGCTGTGCTTTATGGCAAGCTCATCATGTTTACATTCTCTTATTGCCTGGATCCAAGAGCATCTGGGTTCTTCCTGTTAGAATGCTGAATGTCCATGGAGAGTTTAAGATGAGGAAGACAACGGCTGTCTCCCAGCTGAAACTGGTGCAGCAGATCATGCAAAGTAAAACCTCAGCAGCTTTGATGAAATAGAGCAGAGGGCCTGGGTGTCTGTCAACTCCAAGTGGAAGATTTCCCCCAGCTTTCTATGTAACTGTGCTTCCACTGGGCAAGCCAGACATAGACTTGAATGTCATCACAATTTGTGCCTGTGACATATTTCTCCAAGAACAGCACAAATTGAACTTTTACATTCTTCATAATATGGAAGGAAAGGTATTGACTGAGCCACTCCTTTAAGCCTCAAGACATCTCATATATATTTATATGGATACATACATGAATATATATATTCTGTCATAATAACATATTCTATTATTATCTTTTTATTATAGCACAATGTTAGGATAGGCTACACAGGCTGCAATTAACCCCCAAATAGAAGTTTATGTTATGCATCATAAGCCAGTGCAGGGGCTCTCCTCGGCAACATCTCTAAGGGTGACTTGGAGGTTCAGGCTCCTTTCATCTTGAAATGCCATCACCTTCAGCATTTGGCCTCAACAGTTGCCAGAGAAGGAGAAGAGAGTATGTATAAGATCACACTGCAGGATCTGTGGTAGGTCTGCAAGCACTGCTATCACATCTGCCAAATCCCGTTAGCCAGAACCCAATCATATGGCCCCATCCGAACTGCAAGGGAAGCCTGGGAAAGGTCTTCTTGTATGCCAGGAAGAGAAAATGAAATTGGCAAGTATGTAGCCAGTCTTTGCTACAAGTTTCTACATGTTGAAATTATTATCTATATTTTTCTTCTGATTATGCTTAGCATTTGATACTATGTAGACTGCCTTGTTGAGTCCCACTGTATTTCATAACATCCACATGCAGCATCCCATTCCTCACAACAGGACTAGGAGTGGTCATGAGAAGTTTTATCACCCACTTTATGGATGGAAACCCTGAGGCCCAGAGCAGTTACATGGCTTGTCCAAAGTTACATACCACTGTTAACTTAAACACACACACAATTTATAAATTTAGACAAAGGAAGAGGAGACTTGATTTCTTATAAAGGGTTATAACCTTCAAGGTGGCTATCCCACAGGCTGGGAAGCACAGCTTTCAGCAGAAGCCCAGAGACAAGCACTTTGAAGACAGAGGGGTTGGGATGGAGCTTTATGCTGAACAGGTTGACCAAATATAATATTTAACAGGTTACAGGAGGAGCTGTGAATATGAATGAAGGTAGTCCTGACACATGCATATTGAACAAACATGTATGTAACACATGACCCATGTTCACTTTGGGATGGAGACTTAACATTTCAATGTATTACAGTTAGGCCCTACACATCAAAAGGTCGTTTCAGGACACAAAAGCTCACAAGTACACAATCTCCGTAAACTAGTCAGAATCAGTCCATGGTTGGTGGTCTTATCAGGAAAAAGTTATTAAGATTAGTCTCTCATCCAATGAAAGATGTAGTTATGGCTGGTGGAACGGGAGTTCAGTTGGGCAGTCTATGAGCAGGACGATTTGCAATTGTTTAAGTATTGCTTATCTTGAGGCCAGTGCTTGTTTAGCTGCTAGAGAAAAAGAAAATCCTTGTGGCAGTTAGAGCACAGTTTCTTCCTTAGGTGTAGGAGTACATGACTTCCCCTCACCTGGCATAGCCTTAGGTCCTGTTTATAATTTGGTATCTTATTGCCACAAAGAATCTGTTCTGTGAGTCATGTGATCTCTACTGGAACATTAATGCTGCTTAGTTGTTGTGTCTAAACCATAGAAGAGAGGGGGAGTATCATTAGACATGTCTGACCTCCCATCATAGCTGGGAACTAGACTTAAATTTTTTTTCTGGGGTCCTTTTGGCCACAAGGGGGTCCACTTAGTCAGTGGGGGACTTGGGATTTATTTTTAGTTTACACTGCTAAGTGACAGAGCTTTTCTTCTTTCACTCTGAGGTTACTGGTCTCTCTCCCTTGCCACATTGTCTTCCCCAGAGGCTCAAACTGGATGCCCAGCTCTCAGTGTACAAACTCAGGTATGCAAGAAATATATCTTTATTCTTTTATTAATCTACCTAATTTATATTTTAAGCCTCCACTCTATGTTGGAAGGTGTCAGCAATGAATTTCATCATTTTGGTATTTCTCTACCTTTAAAGATATGTTTACATTTGGGGTGGGATGAAGGCTTGGTGGAGGGGTGGGTGGTTAGGTTGTGCCAAGGTATTGGGAAATCCATTTGTTCCTCATGTCAGCTGTTTGAGGAGGCACCAACCCAGATGTCCACAGTTCCTTCTGGCCTTCCTTTACCAATACTGCTGCACCTGTGCCTGCTTCCTGTTTGCATGGCCCATTTGTGCCCAGCATCTCCCTGCTATTTTGGGGCCATTCCAGGGTCTGGGAAGTTCTATAGGCTTACAACATACAGTCTTTCTTCTCTCCAGCTTGCTGCCTCCCTAAGACACAGAGGTAGAGAAGTAGGAAAGGATCCACCCTACCCAGGCCTTTGCCCTCTCACTTTTCATCCATCCTTCTTCCCACTGGTGGAGGGATGTGTTTCTAGTCTTCCAGGGAAGACCCTCTCTCCTCAAACCATTTTCTTCCAAATACTTTGGCTTTATTCCAAATCCTCTCTAGTCCTCTGAGATTTTTTTATAACACAAAACACAACTTACAGAAGTTGTGCTGTTGTTTTGCTGTTTAAAGTCATATTATTTCCCTACCTTGAGGCAATAGGACAAGGGCTTGCTGTCCAAGGCATGGAGGCAGGGAGGAAGGGGTAGGGGAATACTAAGAAAAAAAAAAAAACAATTTATTGATCATATGTGTATCACATTTAACTTTATCAGATCCTTGTGAGGTGAGCATCTGTATGTCATTGTTCTGAAACTAACAGTGAGGGGACGAAGCATTGATGGGAGTTCTTACAATATATTTGGGAACTCGCAGGTGAGGGCCTCTCCTGCCTGATTGGTCTTTAAATGTACCATCCCAACCCACCCACCTCAATCCCCATGTCTTGATCCTGCAGTCTTGGTGATCAAGCTTTCAGTTAAGAATTGGGTGATCATGAGCTAGTTAATCCAATTAAAAAAAAAAAAAAAAAAAGAATTAGGATCTGGGCTCAGAAGTCCCACAGCTGTGAAAGGCTGGCCATAGATTACTAGGCTTCTAAATATGGAACAGATTATTCCTTTCTCTGGCTATTTAAGTCTCACCTGCCTCAGTTATCAACACTGCCTCATCCTGCCTCAGTTATCAACACACGCCCTAGAGTAAATCTGTTCCCTGGGGGCGGAAATAGAAGGGGCTTGTCACGGTACACTGATGAAGGGAAAGGAAACATTAAGACGGTTTAAGTGGAAAGGCCACACACGGCTTGTACTAGAGAGACACCATGCTAAAGCAAAACGTCATTTAAAAAAATTCTGACTTGTCATGTGCTCGGAAATGCTCAAATGGGTACAACCATCACCAGGGTGGGACGGGAGGGCAGGGGGAAATAAAATATGAAGCATCAAAAAAAAAAAAAATTCCGACTTATATTTGTGAAATTCAATAGAATCCTATTCATTAAATGGATTTTAAAATCATTTCAAAGCACATTCGGCTTTCAAAAGATGTTTGTTTAAAGAATACTGTTGGCTTTGGTCAAAAAATGAAGTTTCGGTAATGCATAGTAACAACTGTAGTGTAATTACTGGCTGCAAAATACCAGGTGCCAGACCAACCCTTTTCTAACCATTTAAGAGAGCCAAGCCAAGCAAAAATGCCCAGCCTAGCCTTACCCAGAAGTTCAAAAGCTCGGCCTTTGTTACCAGGAAACAATTAATTCAAAGAGCAAAGCCATTATTAGGCACAACCAGGTATTTTGTTGTAAACATCTTTTGTTAATACATGTTGAAAGCTGAACTTTCTCACATTTGAATGAAAGAGGGCTGCTTAAAGAGAGTTTAAACCAAGCCAGGTTCAAGATTTTTTTTCTTTTCTTTCTTTTTATATTTCTGACATCATATCTGTGGGATCCACACAGTGGGGAGGTGCTGGCCTTGGAATCCATGGTTCCCCAGCTTTCATTTTAATTTAGAATTACAATGTTCTCTGTTAGCGTCAAGGGAATGAACCTGAAGAGAAAAGACCAAACATAGGATGGTTACAGGGAAGAAAAATATGAAAAGACCTAAAGATGCACTTCCTCATTATATGTAAGGAACCTATTTCCTAGAATCCTATAAAAAGCTCAAGTGAATTTGCTTCAGTTAATAAATGTGCCGGGCGCGGTGGCTCAAGCCTGTAATCCCAGCACTTTGGGAGGCCGAGACGGGCGGATCACGAGGTCAGGAGATCGAGACCATCCTGGCTAACACGGTGAAACCCCGTCTCTACTAAAAAATACAGAAAACTAGCCGGGCGCGGTGGCGGGCGCCTGTAGTCCCAGCTACTCGGGAGGCTGAGACAGGAGAATGGCGTGAACCCGGGAGGCGGAGCTTGCAGTGAGCTGAGATCTGGCCACTGCACTCCAGCCTGGGGGACAGAGCGAGACTCCGTCTCAAAAAAAAAAAAAAAAAAAAAAAAAAAAAAAAAAAATAAATGTGATTTAATTATAATGATAATACCACAGCATATGTTTTGTTTCCTCTTTTTTAATTGCTTCCTGTTAATTATTGAGAGAAGAAATTCAGTGTAACTTTTTTGTATTCTGATAATGATGAGGCTGTCTCATGTATTCTGTATGTGCTTCACAATGTATGCGTATGTGTGTGTATATAGTTAAGTTGAAGAAGATGGCCATGTGTGGTCGCTACAGACAGATGTAAGGCTAAAGAAGGGGCTCCATGGTGTTAGAGCAAAACCCCATCATAAAAAGCTCTTTGCTATACTTAGGACCTGATTGTATCGGGAAGAAAAACATTCAGTCTTGGAATGACCTGAAAAACCTATGGTATGAACCTACTCCCCTTTCCTCACCCTGGTATTAGAATGAAGTTCTACAGTTCAGCTAAAGTGACCAATTCACTTTGGTTCATCCATGTTCCATGTCTCAGGAAGACAGGAAGAGTCTGGGCTACCCTAGGTTCAGCTGATGGAGTCTAATGGCCCCGTATGCCTCTTCACCAGTAGGATAGTGGTGGCTGACATCACTGACATGGACTGTGGGGCTGGGACTGTTCTGACCACCTTATGTGTCCCTCTCATTTGGTCCTCACAGTGTCCTGAAAAGTTGGGTGGCTATCTGCGTTTCACACATGAAGAAACCAAGGAAAAGGGAGAGTAAGCTATTAGGTTGAACTACGTGGAATTCCTGTTTGTGTAGATCAAAAAGGTTAAATATCAGCAAATGCATATTATTCAACCTACAACTTGCCCAATATCACAGAGTTGGTAGGTGGTGACCCCAGAGTTTGAACTCTTAACTACCCAGGATCATAGCTACATATCTATATTACAGATGACAGACCCAGGCTCAAAGCAAATGCACTATTTTATTTATATATATATATATATATTTATCAGTAATTAGTAAATTATGTCCTTTCTTCTCCAGTCTGTGGCTTCAACTGCTGATTTTATTCAGGTCATAGTGTGAAAGTTGGCTCAAGTCAGACAAGACTGCCCTGCCTGTGGCCTGTTCCTGCTGCGCAGCTAAAAGCAGCTCATCAAACCAGCTCTTTCAGGCTGGCTGCCTCAAAACCTGCCTGCCTAAAAATATCTTTCTCTCAGATGGCACACAACCATACACTCCATCTCCCCAGCTGAGCTTCCCACCATTAGAACGACTCAGCTACCCACATGCCTTCCACCCAAGCCATTGTTAAAATTCAACTGTGAACCCTATAATCCTCTCCTGTTAACACACTAATGTTTAGTTTATCAGGTTACATGAACTCGATCTTGGATCAAGTGAAGTTTGTTTGGGCCTTGGGCTACAGATGGGTAAGGTCAGGTGCATGAGAGTGAATCATGGACCATTAGATGTGGCAGTAACATTAGAAGCTGTACTGGCCAGTCCCAGCATTTTACAGACGAGGAAACTGATGTTTAGGTGCCAAAGCCTAGGTGTCTTGACTTCAGGGTGACCAACCATCCCAGTTTGCCTGGGACTGAGGAATTTCCTGGCTGTAGAACTTTCAGTGTTCAAACCTGGGAAGTCCCAGACAAACTGGAACAGACTGACCACCGTGCTTATTTGGGAGCCCAAAACTCTTCCACTTGTCTGGACAAGTCAGGTTTGAGCGCGCCCTTGCAGTAAGACTCCCCAGGCTGCTTGGTACAGCTCAAAAATGCCAGGTGGGGAAATGACCACTAACCTGGTTTACCAAGGCTGGGTCCCCTTCAGTCTCTAAGCATGGACTTGGATGCCATGCGGGAGCAGCCTATTGCCCCATGACTGACCAAAGTGTTGGCCTCTTGGGCCACAGCATTTAGGGAAGCTGGTTTCATAGAGATGGTCTCAGAAAATAAGGCTGTGGTATGGTTTATGTACTTCATAGAGATAGGGCCACTGTGTCAGTCACAGCTCTGTGGTTCTCAAAGCCTGTGGGTGGAGTGCTGCTGCTGTTTGTCTCTGCTGCACATGGCTGCACAGAGGTTGGGAATGGAGAAGTATTTGGGCAGGGAGATGGATCAGCAGGGTTCCCCATGCTATCATCATTTCCTTTTTTAGAAGTTTTGTCATTTAGAGGTTTTGAATCTTGCAATAAGCGGTCATCCTTGATTAACTTTGGACTTTTTCCCTTAAATGTCAGGCACCTAATTTTAAACTTTTTCCTGGTTTTACTTCTCCTCCCAGGCTATTTTGTCCTCAGTCCTTGGTTGCTTGGCAGTTGTTTCCAATATAGCGCCTCCTGCTTTCTGTTCAGCTGGGATCCAGCTCTAGCTCATGCCCTATACCTGGGGCCTACGTGTGTAAACTAAAGAAGGGAAGGAGGCTGGGCGTGGTGGCTCACGCCTGTAATCCCAGCACTTTGGGAGGCCAAGGTGGGCGGATCACGAGGTCAGGAGATCGAGACCATCCTGGCCAATGTGGTGAAACCCTGTCTCTACTAAAAATACAAAAATTAGCTGGGCATGGTGGTGCATGCCTGTAATCCCAGCTACTTGGGAGGCTGAGGTAGGAGAATAACTTGAACCAGGGAGTCGGAGGTTGCAGTGAGCTGAGATCACGCCACCACACTCCAGCCTGGGCGACAGAGCGAGACTCTGTCTCAAAAAAAAAAAAAAAGAAGGAAATCAGGAGACAAGGAAGGAATAACACAAGAATCCCAGCCAGGCAAAATTGTTAGTGCAAGTTCTCTTCAATATTCTCTTTCCTGCATGCATTGTTTTAACATACCCCCAAACCCACCTCCACTTCCATCCCTACCTCTACACACATCTACGAGCATCTAAACTTTCCACGATCCACGCTTGCTCTCAACCATCACTAAAATGGCCTTAGTGCCCAAATAACAAATTTACTGATCTGGTAAATGAATCCCTGATGATGGGGGTTAAAGTTAGAGGTGCAGCCCTCAGAAGTGAATCTTAACTTTGATCTTTATAGTTAATATCCTGCCGAGGCTATCTTAACACTTTAATAAATGTAGTTCTTATGGAGGAACTGTGGCGCTGGGAGGGCAGGTAGTGGCAGGAAGCAGAGTGGAGGATTATTTCTGGAAGAGCTCTGTGATGAGCTCTTTTTTTCTTTTTAACAAAGAAAAATACAGGATGCCCAGTTGGATTTGAATTTCACATAAACAACAAATAATTTTTTGGTATAAATATGCTCCATGCAATATTTGGGATATACATATACCAAAAATTACTTCTTATCTGAAATTCAAATTTAACGGGGCATCCTGTATTTTACCTGGCAATTCTATCTGTGACCTGTGATGGCTCCTAAATGTGCAGCCTGTGCAGTAGAGGGGCAGGATTGCTGTGGAGTTCAGAAGTTTCCAAATTCTGGCAGAAGGCAACCACCCCTTCAGGGAGGGCATTGCACGATATAGTCAAGTGAAATTGCTGCCCCCACAGCCAACCCTGCTGATGCCTGCGGGCATCCAAGGCAGGCCTGAATGGAGCATGCCCAGAGACTGGCCAAGGTGCCAGTAAAGTGGGTGTGTTCTGCCAGATCCTTCCAAGAACGTAAAGTGTCTAGTTCTGGTGCTGACAGTTGACCTAATATCCACCACACTAGAACACTATTTTTAGGTCTGAGGAAGGAGTGCAAGATTTTAAAAATAAGGTAGTAGATATAGGGAAATTACATTCAAGAAGCTCAATCCTGAATGTGAGTTTAAGACCAGGAAATGCAATATATTAGATCTAGCAAAGGTTAGTACAAGTAGCTTTCCATATATAAATACCTAACACTGACCATGCATGGTGGCTCACATCTGTAATCCCAGCACTTTGGGAGGCCAAGGTGGGCAGAATCACTTGAGGCCAGGAGTTCAAGACCAGCCTGGCCAACGTGGTGAAACACCATCTCTGCCAAAAAATAAAAAAAATTAGCCAGATGTGGTGGTACGCATCTGTAGTCCTAGCTACTTGGGAGGCTGAGGCATGAGAATTGACTGAACCCGGGAAGTAGAGGTTGCAGTGAGCCAAGATCGTACCACTGTACTCCAGCCCGGGTGACAGAGTGAAACTGTGTCTCAAAAATAAATAAATAAATAAATAAATAAATAAATAAATAAATACCTAAGACTTTTCTTTCGCTTTTTTTAATGAACAAAGGTAATGCTACTAGCTTTAGGAAAATTGCCTTTACCACCCATAATGTTTTGTTTTCAAGTAATAAAGACAGAGGCTATTTTGTTGTCTGCTATTAGTTTCCATATATAGCCTACAGTTATACCCTGTCTACACATCCAGATCTACTCTCTACCCTTCTCTGTCCTGCTCTATCCTCTGGGAAGCTGACCCCTTATGGACTTCTTTCCCTTCTGGATTCTGACTGGGGCCAGCCAGTGGGAAACAACAATAAGAGATCAGATGGTGGGAAGACAGAAAGATCAGAAGAGTAGCTTTATTCTTGTTGATGTTTATTAAAATGCTTATGGTTTCAACAACCTGGTAAAAAGCACTCAATAAAATAGAAGCAGATTCATACTTCTTTAACATGATACAACACATCTAGCCGGCATTCTGCTTGATGGGGAAAGGCTAGAGGTAGCCCCAATAAAGATAGGAATAGACGGGGTGCTCACTATCATAATTACTATGTAAAATTTTACTGAAGGTACTAGCCATCATGACTTGGCTTTATAAAAACTTCAAGTATAAAAATAGGAATGTAAGAAAAATATTTTCACTATTTGTAGATGATGTGACTCTGATTTCAAACCCAAGAGACTCGACTGAAAAATTATTATAAACAATAAGACAATTCAGTAAAGTATAAAGGTGGAAAATTAATATAAAGAAACCAATCAATCTTATATGTGCAAATAATAACCTACTGGAGGATATAAGGATGAATGACCTTATTTAAAGTAGCAATAGAAAAAATAAAATACTTAGGAACAAATTTAACAAGAAATGGGCATGTCCTATATGTAGAGAACTTTAAAATAAAACCAAGGAACCCAAACAAGGTTAGAAAAAATAGAAAGACATACCTGGGTAGGAAAACTAAAAATTGTTAAAATGTCATATCTCCCTAAGTTAATTTAACATTTTAACACAATTCCAATAAAAAGTACCATTTTTTCCCCTTTCAAATTTGACAAGAGAGTTTTCAAATGTGTATGTGTGAGGGAGAAAGTGGAATGGTTATTTGACAAGAGAGTTCTCAAATGTATATGTGTGAGGGAGAATGTGGAATGGTTAGCCCTACCGGATATTAAAAAACATTATAAAGCCTCAGTAGTTAAAACAGTGTGGGACTGGTCCATAAATGGACATACAGATCAACAGAATAAATGAAAATGTTCTGATATAAATCCAGATACACATAGGAATTTGTATACGATGAAGGTGATATTGCAAATCACTAGGGAAAAGAGAGACTGACTATTCAATATATGGTATTGAACTAGTTGTAACAAGTTAGCCTAGTTCTAGGCAGGCTGTAACTAGGTAGCCATCTGGAATAAAACCGGATCTCTACTTTATACTATACACTAAATTACAAAGACATCATATATTTAAATGTGAAAAACCAAATTAAAATTACTAGAGGAAAATATGAGAAAATGCCATTATAACCTTGAAAGGTCCTTGTAAATGTGACTTAAAATATATAAGCCATTAAAAATTGATAAATTCAATTATGTAAAAATAAAAAATGTCTGTGTGGCAAAGAAACAAAATCACCATAATCAAAGTTAAAAGACAAATGACAAACTGGGAAAAGTATTTTCAACTCATATCACAAAGTACGAATATCCCTTATATACAAAATACTACTAGAAATAAATAAGATTTTAAAAATCAACAACCCAATAGAAAAATGGGCAGTAATATGGATATGTTTGTCACATTTTCAAAAATCTAAAAGTTTGACAATCTAACTTATGGTATTATACATCGGTACAACTCCATAATTTGGCAAGATCTCTCAGTCTTATAAGTGCACATATCCTTGACCCAAGAGGCACTTTTCAATGACTTTATCCTGTGAATATACTTGACACATAAAATGACCTATTATTAATAATTAAATTTATTTAATCATTTCATAATGTGTGTGTGTATATATATATATCATAACATCACATTGTACCTCATCAATATATACAATTATCATTTGTCAATTAAAATAAAATTTTAAAAATCATTTAAAAAATGGCCAGCCACGGTGGCTCACACCTGTAATCCCAGCATTTTGGGAGGCCAACGTGGGCGGATCACCTGAGATTAGGAATTCAAGACCAGCCCGGCCAACATGGTAAAACCCCATTTCTACTAATAATACAAAAATTAGCCAGGCGTGGTGGTGCTATAGCGCCTGTAGTCGGAGCTACTCAGAAGGCTGAGGCATGAGAATCACTTGAACCGGGAGGTGGAGGTTGTGGTGAGTCGAGATCGCACCACTGCACTCCAGCCTGGGTGACAGAGTGAAACTGTGTCTCAAAAAAAAAAAAAAAAAAAATTAAAAAATCACCTAGGTCAAGGTAACTTATTGCAGCATTACTTGTAAAAGCAAGATTAGAAACAATCCAGTGTTCATCAATATGAAACTAGTTAAATAAATCATGATGCATCCATGTAATTGAATATTACGCAGCTTTAGAAAGAAATACATAGAGGTGCAGCAGCTCATGTCTGTAATCCCAGCACTT
Source organism: Macaca nemestrina (assembly GCF_043159975.1). Classification (NCBI taxonomy): domain Eukaryota; kingdom Metazoa; phylum Chordata; class Mammalia; order Primates; family Cercopithecidae; genus Macaca; species Macaca nemestrina. The sequence continues at coordinate 75,178,560 of NC_092135.1, read as the reverse complement.
TGGGAGGCCGCGGTTGGTGAATCATGAGGTCAGGAGATGGAGACCAGGCTGGCCAACATGATGAAACCCTGTCTCTACTAAAGGTACAAAAAATTAGCTGGGCGTGATGGTAGGCACGGTAATCCCAGCTACTCAGGAGACTGAGACAGGAGAATCGCTTGAACCCAGGAGGCAGATGTTGCAGTGAGCAGAGATCGCGCCACTGTAGTCCACCCCTGGTGACACAGTGAGACTCCGTCTCAAAAAAAAAAAAAGAAAAGAAAGAAATACATAAAGAATGAAGATGTACCACATAGTATATTGATAAACAGTACAAACCTCTAAGACATTTTTAATGAAAGACACAAGATGTAGAACCATATGCACTGTTTGCTAACTTTTGTTTGAAAAATGAGAAAAATAGAGTATATATTTGCTTATATATATACACACATATGAGTATATTTATACAGGGTATATATTATAGTATATATAATATGATAGTATTTAGTATAGAGTATATATTTGCTTATATATACATATGAGTATATATAGATAGTATATATTATAGTATATATAATACAATAGTATTTAGTATATAGAGAGTATATATTTGCTTATACATACATTTCTGGGGAAAAGTGAAGAGATTTAGTGAATGGAAGATAGAGTAGGGAGATTAACTTTTTACTTTTTATATTTTTTACATATTGAAATCATGAGGATTAAATATTAAATATATAAAAAGTGCTTATTAAAAAATCAAACAATACGGAAATATGTAAGGTGAGAAGTAACGTTCCCCTACCCTTAAACCTGCCACTCAGAGAAAACCAACATGAATAGTCTGTTACATACCTTACGGGATTTAGTCATTGAGAAACAGATAGGAGACTTCAAAAAACTATTTATTAGGCAAGGAAAGCATTAGTTTCTGGGTCCTGGCAGTCACGTTGTTCTGGCACTGCCAAATCCACTTAGACCACATACAAGCAGCTGAGAAAAATGTCGATCTCTTGCTGCCGGCCCACAGTGAGCTGCTCTCAAGAGACCTCACCCAATCCTACGGGAGTTCAGTCATATGTAAAATAAGAAGTTAGAAAATAATTCTGAATTAGGCTGGCATTTTAAAAGTGAATAGTAGAGGCCATTAACTCTACCAAATTAAGTATTATGGTAGATTTTAAATTAAGACATTAGCATTTCAGTAAATGAAAATGCTCATGTAGTCTGCAAATTCTTGGCAGTATTATCACAGAATTCAGCCAGTAAGGGCTCCTAAGTTACAAACATGAAGAGTCCCAAAGAACACAAAGAATTATTCTTTATTTTCCACTGCTAATATTAAAAATTTTAAAAAATATATTCTAGATGGAGCCTGCTAGTTCACTAGTGCAATAAAGCGAGCCTCACATTACTGAGACCTCCTCACAATCCTGTTCCTTTGCCTCAGAAAATTCCTGGATGAGTAGAATATGAATGTTATAAATATTTATTAACAAAAATATATACAAAATGAAATACACAGCCTTCCCATTTCAACATAAATACTGAGGTCTCTTGCCAAACCAGCAGTTGATATTTTAATACATGTGCCCTAATGCAACAAAACAGTGTTTATGCAACACTCTTTCCCGTCGTCTTATAAAAGCAGTCTGTTGATGTTGGAACAAACCTTAGAAAGTTTAGTCATGCAATTGTTCATTCAATTAAGGAACATTTACCGAGTATCTCCACATAGCAGGTCAAGTAAAAAGTAACAGAGATAAGATGAATAGCACCATCTCCGGCTCTTGAATTTAAGTCTAAGCCAATTCTTTTATTTTTATATCAAAGAATCTCTAGGTTTCTCAAGTTCAGACCAGAACTCTTCATTATGTCAAATATCATGCATTTATAAAAAGAACTAAATATTTTATATTTGTAGGTTGGCAGTCGTCTATTCTTCCATCAATGTTGTTCACATAGTCATTTTTTGCTTTCAGATGATTATTTCAGAGGATCTGACTGCTCTTCATCTTCATTAATAACTTTAAATATATTATGCCAGTTAGCCTCACAACAACCCTCATTTTACAGACTAGGAAACTTTTGTCAGTCATGCTGAATTACTTTCTCAGACTCTCACAGCTAGTATCTAAACTCAGGTCTGCCTGTCTCGCACTTATATTCTCTACACAATAGTAAACAGCAGGATTTGTAGAAATGTAGGCTAGAGAAATTGTAATTTCTATTAATTACATGATTGTCATTTGTTAAAACCTCAGCTGCTTCACAGATAATTTCTTAGAGAAAAGTGTACTATGACAGTAAACACAATGTGTTTCTGAGGTTCATAAGACCATGAAATGATACTGGGTAACTGTTAGTTTCCGTCATTACAATATTGTACATTAAAATGATAAACATATAAGTGAAGTTACTATTTTGATCGTATTTCTTTACCCTTTATCATCAAACCTTCCTACAGCCTTATCTTTTGTTCATTTGAACTGCTTTCCTATACATCTTTTGACTATCCATGTTGTTTATTATATCTTTAAAGGTACCATAATATTTTTATATTATATTATTATGTTTTTAAAAGATACTTGATCTTTCTTCTTCTAGTCACATTGGTGTGACTCTTCTCCTAACACACTCTTTCTACATAAGCTTTCTGAAAAATAAGGCATTCACTCGCAGTGAATGATCAATGCATAGCTCGCTCAGAGCAGGGTACACATTTTTGAAATTATGAAGGTGATCTGTAGTAAAAGACACAACTTGAGTTGAATATGATAATCTGATAGAATCTGGTGCTGATTGTCAGCTTTGAAGACCTCAGACTACAGAATCAGACTACAAAATCTTAGAGTGATATTCTTCTAGTGAGCCACTAGCAATCAGATAGAGGTTTCTAGGAGCCCTCGTATTTTCTGTTTTATGTATTTACAGATTTGGATCAAGAGCAGAGGGTTAGTAAGCCTTAATCAAGAAAGCAAAAACAAATACATGGAAATCTTAAATTGAATTCCAACATGAAAATTACGGCACAGTTTATACAGCTTTATGATATCCCAGTTGCATAAAATTATACTTCACCCTGCAAATAATGTCATACAATTAAATGAGGTCTATGGCAAATACTGTCATATAGATCACGATCCCCACAATGTTTAATTATTCACAAAGCATTGGGAGGTGTCTTGGGGCCTGGCCCAGTGAAAAGAGCAAAGGTTTTGAAACAGCCAAATCTAGAATTTCACATGAGCTCTTCCACGGAATCTTGGCCAAGTTACTGAATCAGATTGAACTCAGCTTTATCACCTGTAAAATGGTTATTGCTAGTATCAGTAATGACACATATAAAGTGTTTGGAAGGAGAGCTTTGTACATAATGCTCAATAAACTCAAGTTTTACCTGAGGCACTTCACACAGTACACAACAGTGTTCTTAAATTAAATTGAATTGATTATAAGGAGAGCAAGTGTTGGTATTATCTAATTTTCCAACCAGAGTGGGCAATTGAAAAGATGTATTTCCTGCTAATATAGCACTTACTTTCCCAGGAGGCTAGATTGGGCAAACTTTAGGAAGAAATGTCTCCATATATAGTGTACAAAAAAATCTCCCTCTAGCTTATGAATCCGTATTGTCACAAAACATCTATTCAGTGTTTAGAGCTTTTTAAAAAATAAAAAATAAAAAATAAAAAAATTACAGTGACTTTTTTAGGATAGATAATAGATATTTTAACCAATTTGATTTAAATTGTTAATGGTGTCATCTAGGAATTTAAGGGAAGAACAGTCAAGAAAAAGAAAGAAACAGGTAATAGTTGTTGCATCTCAATGCAGTTCAGAAAACATTAGTAGGTCCACCAGCGCGTGGTAGTAGAAAAAATTCTGAGGCACCAGTTGAAAGTAAAAGTTTGGTATTTTATAGTTTCCTTTTGTAAGAACTCAAGTTTGTGTTAAGTTGCATATTTATATTTTCTGGAATTTTTGTGTCATTTTATCAATAGTTAATAATACTGTTTCACCATAACTCCTCTTTGATTATGTAATCAGCAAAGTTTTTAACAATAAAGCATATTTTAGGAGTATATACCTTCCTCTCAGTCAATGTATAGAAAATATTACATTGTGTATTAAAACCACGGTGCCATGACAAGATGGTCAACATCTTTAGTCATCAGGAAAATGCAAATTGTAACTACAATTGTGTGTGTATACTTATCAAATTGTATACTTTATATATACGTAATTTATTTTGTATCAATTAGACCTCATTAAAGGTATTTTTAAAATATTATGTGGATTTTGCAGAAAATGAAAAGAGAAACCCCTGACCTCAGCTATCAGGTTGGCTACATCAACTGTTTGCCTCTTTTGCATCATCAGCTACTTCCTGACTCTGGGCAAGTGTGATGTTTTATTACTGGACTATAAGGACCTTCAGCGTAGAATCCATGTTTAACTCAACAGAGTCTTCCCTCAAACTCTCTCACTAAGTATTCAACTGTTGTTTTTAAAATGAAACATAAATTGCTTGGATCGTTTTTGGTGACTCATTTCAGAAAACATTTCTACCCAAATTCCCTAATGAACCCTTATGATTTTTTGAACCACGCATGGGACGCAGCATATCTTCATGCTTAAGAACTTTAAAGTCAGTGACTTGTTCAGCTACTTACTAACCGCTTGACCATAGATAAAATTATCTTGCCTCTTCAGGTCTCAGTTTCCTCATTTCTAAAGTGGGACAGTAAAGGACCTATGTCTTGGGTTTCCTTAGAGGATTAAATGATATAACCCATATAAAGTACATGGGCCATATTTAGCACACAATAAATACTTGTTGTTTTTGTTGTGTTGTTATTGCTTTCCATATCCCTAATATGTTGTAGAGAAATCAAGAATCTAAAATTTCGGGTTATTATGCATAGTAAGCACACAAGAACTGTTAGCAGGGAAAAAGGCAAGTGAATTCACACATTCACCATTACAAAGTTTTGACAGTTTATGAACTCCAAAGACTAAAATATTCCATCTTTCATCAGGAGAAAGAAAACGTGATGAACAAGTTACCTGAATCTTACAGGAGGGATAGCTCTAAACTGACATTAAAGTTATCTGCATGTTAGGCTTTTTAGAATCACACAGTTAGAGGAATTTAATTTATTGGAAGAAGCAAAAGGGTTTTAATACCTTATAGTCTTCTCAGGACATTTTGATTCTTGTTCTTAGACCTTTTCATTAAAAAAGAAAAATTAAAAATCTGCCGGTAGGTAGAGAGACTAAAGTTGCAAACAGCTCATTTACTTTCTCCCTACACTTCACACTGAAGTTCTTAAATGTAGAAATCCTGTTCTCCTATTTGTTTGCAAGTTTTCTCTCTAGTGAAAAATACTTCATCATTTTGTCCTTGGGGAATTAATTAAATAGAATATGGAAAAATGTCATCTTTAGGGAGTTTTGCTGTGAGTACTCTCAATAAATACAGCACAAGCCAAGAGACTCTACAGAGACCTGACCTAGAGTAGATGAAACCTGGGCCATTGTCAGATAGTCATTTCCTTGAGCTTTGAGCCAGTCACGTAATTGTTTTGTCACCTCTGATTTGTAATATTGGGCCTAATCGCATCTCCCTGATTTGTAGGGAGTGTTTATAAAATATATACAATAATTATTATCATTAAGCTAGATTATTAATCCCCTCCAAAAATAATGTGCTAACATGTCAACAAAATTTATGCCTTATCCTTTAGGTCTGGCCCAGTACTAGATTTGCCTTTAAAAGTCCAAGTTGGCCAGGCGCCATGGCTCACGCCTGTAATCCCAACACTTTGGGAGGCTGAGGCAAGTGGGTCACCTGAGGTCAGGAGTTCGAGACCAGCCTGGCCAACATGGTGAAACCCCATCTCACTAAAAAATACAAAAATTAGCTGGGCATAGTGTCACATGCCTGTAATCCCAGCTACTCAGGGACTGAGGCAGGAGTGTCGCTTGAACCTGGGAGGCGGAAGTGGCAGTGAGCCGAGGTCATACCACTACACTGCAGCCTGGGCAACAGAGCGAGACTCCGTATCAAAAAACAACAAAAAAGCAACCAAAAAAAAAAAAATCAATTCGTTGTATGCAAAGAACATAATACCACGAGTCAGGAAATGTTATTCTGTTTCTGGTTCTGCCAGTAATTACCTCTGTGGTCATTAGTAACCACTTCACTCTTCAGTTTCCTCAAATGTAAAAGTAGGAGTTTGGACTATATCAAGGAAGAAACATACCTGATATGCGCCACCACTCTCATAATTCTGCGCCCTTGGCAGACATTGTTAATCAATCATTGAACTTTTTCTACCAAATTGGGAAGCTGTTTCTGAATACTTTTCACCAAAGCATTGTAGGCAGTCACTACCAATGCATCAGAATTGGCAATCAAAGTGAAATTTACTTCCCATCTCCGGGCCAGAAGATTTCTAAGGTTTTTTTTAATTCTCATATTACTCAAAGGGCATGACAGTCCCTGGAATAGAAAGTATCAGAAGACAATTATGTTGGCAAACCTCATTTCCCTTTTTTATTTTCCAGCCTCCAAGAATGTTATAGATTGTCTGTAAGGTCTGTTTATGAGGATGCTCTGCTCTTCCATTCATTTTAGTCTATTTTTTGTTTCTTCAAAGTGGAAATGGTTTAATTGTTTTTATCCCTTAATTCTAAAAATGCTTTCTGTAAAGATTTGAATAATACAGAAAAATACAAAGATGGAAATGAAAATTATCTGATATTCTACTCCTATTATTAATATTTGAGAACTGGCCTTGAAGACATAGCTCTAGGCATAATGTTTTTCTGTATTTTATTTTCCCCACAAAGCAATGTTATGTTTGGGCCACTTTGCATATTATTGAGAGGCTGCAGTTCTTAATCTCTATTCATAATATTTTGTCTTTGGTAACTCATGTTCTGCTGAGTTAAACTTTGCAAATATAGCAGTAAACTGAAAGAGAAAGGATATTTAGAACCTTACAACAACTACACTTAAAGATGTGGTAAAATTCTCCAGGCTCCACTCAAATAAATACAAAATGGAAAGATTTGCAAAGCTCGTGGTTAAAATTCAATTTGGAAATAAAACAGATTCAGTGGCATAGGAGAAAAGCAAGCGTTCTTTCCTTACTCCCACACCCTACTCCCACCTTTTTTCTTCTTCTTATAAAAGTAATGTATTTTGGCCAATCACAATAACTCACGCCTGTAATCCCAGCATTTGGGGAGGCTGAGGCAGGAGGACTGCTTGAGGCCAGGAGTTTGAGACCAGCCTTGTCAACATAGTGAGACTGCCCCCTCTACAAAAAATTTTACAATTAACTGGGCATGGTGGTGCATGCTTGTCGTCCCAGCTACTCAGGAGGCCGAGGTGGGAAGATTACTTGATCCCAGGAGGTCTAGGCTGCAATGAGCCACGAATGCACGGCTGCATTCCAGCCTGGGTAACAGAGCAAGACCCTGTCTCCAAAAAAAAAAAAAAAAAAAAAACAAGTAATGCATGTTTATTTCTTTAGAACAATGCAAACACGGAAAAATGAGAAAACAAGTCATCAGTCTCCATCTAGTCAGAATAATTATGGTTAACATTTTGGAGTATGTGCATTCTGTCTTTTTTTCCTGTGCATATATATTTATATAGGTATCAACACATAAAATTCAAAGGACTCTTTCAAACTTTCTTCTGTTTACTCACTGAATTGCTGTTGCTGCAAAATACTTTTTCTCTTATGAGCAGGAAACTACACGAGTTAAAACTGGCTTTGGAGATGTACAGTTCATTTTACCAGTAATTTGCACAGTCAGGTGTACACTCCAGGGAACCAAGGATATGGGTATGTTTTGAAACTAATACACCAATTATTTTGAACACTGCTATACTGCAGTTTATTACTTATTTATTTTTGAGATGGAGTTTCACTCTCGTTGCCCAGGCTGGAGTGCGATGGCGCAATCTTGGCTCACCACAACCTCCGCCTCCCGGGTTCAAGCAATTCTCCTGCCTCAGCCTCCCGAGTAGCTAGGATTACAGGCATGCGCCACCACGTCAAGCTAATTTTGTATTTTTAATAGAGACGGGGTTTCTCCATGTTGGTCAGGCTGATCTCCAACTCCCGACCTCAGCTAATCCGCCCACCTTGGCTTCCCTGGGATTACAGGTGTGAGCCACCGCGACTGGCCTATACTGGAGTTTAGTTTATCCACTGGGCAGGTTGCTTCTCAAGTTCAAACTCCCTAAGCAGATATTCAGTGAGTATCTTACATAACTGGTACAAACGAGGTCATATCAAGGTCAGAACCTCTGTATGCGTTTATCCCTCCGTCTACTTCATTGATGAAATGTCTGTGTTCCTGAAGTGTATTTTGATAAGAATATCTGTCCACCATCTACCTAATAAAATGAAACTGATGCATGGTGTGATGAAGTTTTTTACCTTGTATGTAGCAACAAACATATGTTATGGGAAAGGCAGCTTCCTCATTCCCAGGGAAGTCAATTTTCTTCTGAGAGTCTGAGTCTTTATTAAATCACCAAATACCAACTCCCTGTATGTGCTCCCAATGTTGATTAACAAAAAGCAGCCGGGGGAAACCCTGCCTTTGATAGTCACCATACAGTATGCTGTTTTTGTTATCAATTGCTATGAAACAAACCACCCGGAAATTTAATGGCTGAAAGCAATGTATTATAATTTCTCACAGTTCTTTGTGTTGACTCGGCTTAGCCAGGCAGTCTTCTGCTGGTCTTGCTTACAGTCTCTTGTATGTGACTGCAGTCATACAGCAGCTGGGGCTGGAGTTCTCTGGGGGCTTGACTAGGTGGACTCGAAGGTCCAAGATGGTTTCTTCATTCATATGTCTGGTGTGTTGGTTCACATGGTCTCTTTATCTCCATTTAGAGTTTCATCTTCCATGACTTTTCCCATGGCCTCTCTTTCCATCAAGGTAGTCAGACCTCTACGCATAATGGCTGACTTCCAAGAATATAAAATTAAAAGCTGTCAGGCCTTTTTCAAGCTTAGGTTAAAACCTGGCATAATGTCACTTCTGGCCTCTTTCCATAACTTAAAGCAAGTTGCAGGGCCAGCCATGCTTAGTTCAATATGAGGGGACTAGACAAATGCCTCAATATCAGGAGGGGTGGTTTACTGGGTGCCATTTTTAGAAGCTTTCTGTACTTTGTGCTGGACAGAGTAGAATTTCAACTACAATTCTAAAAGATTCTGAATATTTTCTGGCTTAAACATGGAGAACAATTGAGAGGAAGTGACAGAAAGAGGAAGAAGCCTCAAAATGATGGAAGATTTTGAAACAATCGGTACTTTCTTGTGCCTTGCAACTTGGCAGATTAGAGCACAAAGAAGGTGGAATTAATGGGTTGATGCATCACCATTATCCAGACTTCATGATACCTTTTTTTTTTTAGATGGAGTCTCGCTCTGTCACCAGGCTGGAGTGCAGTGGTGTGATCTCGGCTCACTGCAACCTCTGTCTCCTGGGTTCAAGTAATTCTCCTGCCTCAGCCTCTCTTTGAGTAGCTGGGACTACAGGCATGCGCCACCACACCCAGTTAATTTTTGTATTTTTAGTAGAGACAGGGTTTCACCATGTTGGCCAGGATGGTCTTGATCTCTTGACCTCGTGATCCGCAGCCTCGGCCTCCCAAAGTGCTGGGATTATAGGCGTGAGCCAGCGTGCCCAGCCGAGGATACTAATTTTTTATGAGAAATCTGGAGTAAGGTATTACAATGGACGCATCTGAAGCATGTAGGGAGGGCTGTCTTCCCAAATACAGCAAATAATTCAGACATCAATGAAAAGGTACAAGAGTCAATAGAACACAAAACCAATTAAAGGGTATTTTTTCCGGATAGTAGCTAGGAGAGCCTGGCAGCAAAAAAGGATCCCACGGCAGCAAGACAGCTGAGAAAAAGCAGCACCTCCTCTTTCTCGCTCTTTCTTGCTCCTCCGGAGCTTCTCAATATGCAGTATCTGTGCCCTCCTAACACAATAGGCAGGTTTGGAGGGCAAAGCAAGGGCTCAGGCTTTCATATGAAGACAATCACATTCCAGAGTCTGCCAAGACTGGGCACCTCCGTGACATGGGTGGTCTTGAGAATGGGGTTCCCTTTATTTGACAAAACCAAATGCCAAATAGCTTTTCCTTACTGTTTGTTTTTCTTAAACATGTTCAAACTCTTATCATATTGCTCTCCTCCCTTTGAAAATATGTACTCTGCAGGTGCCTGAAATAACATACTCTCAGCAAATTGCAGCATTGGAAAAGTGAAGGTTATTTCATTCAGTCTAAACTCAATGGAAATTTTGTGGCTTAACAAGGAAACACCAAATTATAAACTCCTTTAGAGCAGTAACCATGTCATATGACTCTGGTATCTCCTACCTGCTAGGTTCATTGTCTACCTTCTCTGATGTCGTAATTTTAATAAGTAACTTGAATTGTTAACAATTTACTCTTGTCTTTCTCTTGGACTCAGAAATGTTATTTTATTATTATGTCTCTGCATCTTTCATGTGAGGTCCTTTGCAAACAATTTCTCCTAACTTGTTTTCATTGTGCAGATAATGTTGCAGGGTTTTCACATAACAGCTGAAAGGAATTAATAGGAATTGAAGAAGCTTGCTTCAATTACAAGTAATTAATGTAGGCTTCACTTATCTCAAGGAATATCTGAATATACAAATTTACACATAAATCCTGGGAGTGTCAAATTATGCAACAGAGAGAAAGTAAGCTCTGCAGTTTTTTGGGCGTTGATCGCTATAGTCAGGGGTGTGTGTGTGTGTGTGTGTGTGTGGTTTTTGAATGAAATAGTAAAACCACTGCCAGTATTATCTACTTCACCTGGTTCTGAATAATTCCAGGAAGGTAGAAACTGAAAACCAGTCTTGTTAAAGAGTTAGAAAGACTGTAAATGCGTAAGAGGAAAGAAAAAAACAAAACCAAACCATTTATCTATCCTCTTTGAACCCGTATAAGAGTTCACAATATTCCTGGTTTCAAATACTTGAAGTTTTCTCTGGGCAATAATTAATGTTTAAATAATTGTTTTTAATGTAAGACATAACACATACGCATTGCAGATTTAAAGCATACTTGGAAGTAGCAAGGAAAAAGATAAAAATCATTGATTCCACAGCATTTAATATATTGGTAACTATCCTTCAATTTTTTTCTGGGCACATGTTTTTATAAAATGAGCCAATACTATACAAACGTTTTTGTAACTTTTTAAAATTTGTACTATTTTGTGAGTACGTGAAAAAGAAATTTGTAAAGATTAAAAGATCATAGCATGTTGTGGTATTACACACTGTTGAAGGGCGCCATCTGTGGCGTGGTGGCTGTGCTTTAGTGGGAAGAGGTTCTCTTGCGGTTCCCGTTTTTCTCCCAGCTCTGGGTAGGCAATACTGACCACTCTCCGACCTAAAGGGACTTCTCCGTTTGCCCTTGACGGAGACACGTGGGAGTTCAGAGGAGAGCGTTCAGTGTGACTCCGAACACGAGCTCCCGGCGCTGTCCACATCTCCCCTGGGCAGGGCCCACTGCCCCCAGCCCGGGAGGGGAGCAAGGGCGGGAGGGCAGTTGGCAGTGGCACGGCCTGGGTCCAAACCTTTAGCCCCCCACCCCGGCTGGCGCCACTCTCGGGCGGTAAAGTGAGATAAAAGCAGGGCAAGGTTCTGTAACTCCAAATCAGGGAGGCGCAGCTCCTACACCAACGCCTTTCCGGGGCTCCGGGTGTGTTTGTTCCAACTGTTTAAACTGTTTCAAAGCGTCCGAACTCCAGCGACCTTCGCAAATAACTCTTTATCTCGCGGGCTAGAGCGCTGCCCTTATTTGCGGGGGAGGGCAACTGAACGCCGGCACCGGGGCGCTAACTGTGGCCTCCTCTCGATCCCCCGCCTGCTGGGACCCCAGCTGGCAGTCCCTTCCCGCCCCCGGACCGCGAGCTTCTTGCGTCAGCCCAGGCGCGGGTGGGGGATTTTCGGAAGCTCAGCCCGCGCGGCCGGCGGGGGAAGGAAGGGCCCAGGCTCTTGCCCCGCCCTTCTGGGGCGGGAGGCGGAGCGGGGCAGGGGCCCGCCGGCGTGTCGCCGATCAGCGAGTGCCGGGGAGCCCGGAGGAGCCACCGACGCCGCTGCCGCCACCAGAGCCGCCCTGTCCGCGCCGCGCCTTGGCAGCCGGAACGGGGCCGCCGTCGGGGAGCCCCAACACACGGTCCCCAGCTCAGCATGATGGAGTTGGAGCTGCCGCCGCCGGGACTCCCGTCCCAGCAGGTGCTGCCTCGGCCCTCTGGGCCCTGCGGTGGTGCCGGGACGGGGGCGGGGGAGCTAGGGAACCGCGGCCCGGGAGGGATAGCCGCAGCCGGCTTCCTCCACGTCCGGCCAGAGCCAGGACCGCAGCGCTGGCTGGAGCCGCCGCGCTTGCGCTGGGGCAGGGTGGGGAGGGGCAGCGGGGACGCGGCCGGGTGGTCCGACCGACCACGAGCCCGAGGGCGAACGGGTGGGAAGTTGCGGGAAGGTCTGGGGACTGAGCCCGCGGGCGTGGGCAGTGGTGGGCGAATCCAGCCGCGTCCCCGGTCCCCAGAGCTGGGCTTCGGAGCCCCTAAGTTTGAGCGGCCCGGCGGGCGGCGGGGCAAGAGGGGGCGGACGCTGGCCGTCTGAGCCGGCGCGGCCCGGCCCTTCCGGGGCTGCGCGGCTCCCCCGCCTCAGAGCCGGCAAAAATGTGCCTAGTCACGGGGCCACTCTCGGGGGAACTGAGGTCGCCTTCGGGCTGGGACCCAGAGCCCCTTCGCCGCGCCCCAAGACCTCCGTGTGTGCGGGCTGCGGCGCGCTCACCCCGCTGGGCCGTCTGTGGGCGCTGCTTTGCGAAGTCATCCATCTGTCGGATCACTCTCTGGCAGCCTTGAGCTTTCTTGAAAGCTCAACCCCGGGACGAGGGAGGAGCGCCTGAAGTGCCCAGCGGGCCCAGAAGCCCCGACGTGTGGCGGCTGAGCCGGGCCCCGCGCACTTTCTCGGCCGGGGAGGGGTTCGGGCTCGGGCACCCGGAGTTGGCCTCTCGCAACGCCGCGGGAAAGTGCGGGCGAGGGCAGCGGACTCTGAGGCCGGAGTTGGCTGCACCCGGGGCGTCTAGTTCGGACGCGGTGCCCCCTGGTGGCGCGCACCGCGCGCGTGGCTTTGGCCTCTGTGACAGCGGTCTGTTGGCCGTCACAGCAGCCCTCGGTTGGCCCTTTCCTGCTTTATAGCGTGCAAACCTCGCCGCGCCAGGGCCAAGGGACAAGTTGGAGCTGTTGATCTGTTGCGCAATTGTTATTTTCCCCAGAGCGGCTTTGTCTTTGGATTTAGCGTTTCAGAATTGCAATTCCAAAATGTGTAAGACAGGAGATTCTCTTCTGTGCTGTCAAGGGTAAGAGTTGCGAGTGTAGATTAGAATTTCTATTGCTTTTAGTTTGTTAATAATTTTTTGCTTTCAGCTGTTATTTCTTCCCTGAGTACTTTATATATTTTTCCTTTTCAGTTGAGAATTTGCCTCAGTTTCTTAACATGTCCACCCTCTTTTGCAGGGGCAGAGAGTGGAACGCTTGCGTTTCAAAACACATGCTAATTTCTGTAAATTGTTATAAAAGTGAAAAGAAGTTTCAGCTCATCCTTGTAGAAACTTTAAAAGTAGATATTTATATTTCTAATTTCTTTTGTAAATGAATTTTAGGAAAAAAATTGGAATTCAAGGAAACGTGTACTTGATGTACGGTAAATTCGTTTATGCTGTTAAATGTAAAGTCTTAGGTTAATTCCAAAGTTCTATTGTAAAGTTTTAAGTTATAGACAATGTATTAATTGTGCCTTTTTTTCCCCCTTTAAAGTTGTCTTGAACTTTTCCCCAATCTTGATTGGGATTATATTCTTCTGGTTCCAACTAGGGAAGAAGTAAATTGTACTTTACGATTTATTTAATAGCTGCTGTTCAAGAGTTATCTATAGGAATGCTTGTTTGACCGAAGGATATATGATAAAAATGAACTTTGGTTTTTCTAATTTCCCGAATTGTCTACAACCCTCTATTAAATTTTTCTTTCTTTGCTGTGTAATATAACATTCCATATACAAAAATGCATAAAACATATGTACTGCATTAAGTGTGTATTTTTCAATTACGTTTGATAAAAATAACTGCTTTTCTGCCTTTGTAATCAGATATCGATTTGCATATTTGAAAACAGAAAAAGAACAAGAAAATTTAGAATTGATTTCGTTTATGATTCATATTAGATTGTTGTCATCCATAAAGATTTGAACTGAGTCAAACATTTTCTTGATCTTTTGTCAAAAAAACTCTCCAGGTGTGAAGTGGTAGTAGGATGTAGTTTTTCACCTTCTGTGCAGAGGATGTGTTGATAAACAGGGCAGTAAGGAGAGCCTTAGATTCAGTATCCCCATTAGGTGGAAGGAACATCCATTACTCTTTTCAAGGGTGTCTTGGAGAGATAAAGTACTTTCCTGGATGAGGGATGAAGCTGATATTGAAATAGACCGATGAGATTATGTTTAAGTCAAACAAAAGAAAAATAGGACAGGCCTCTCATCTCCTGAATGAATGTTAAGCAAAGACCAACTTGACTTTTTAGATATGTGAAAAATCTCTTGAGAGGTTGTGGAAGCAGCATGTAGGAGGATAAATGCATAACTCATATCAGTCTTTTCCGCATTAAAAATAACTTGGGCCATTTTGAAATCTTTCTTTCTTGCCCTGGGTTGTTATAAGCAACGTTGGGGGAAAACCGACTCTGTCTTTAGGATTACCAGGAAAAGTTGAAAGCCAAATGCATCATTTTTCTTAAGATTTGTTTCTATTGAGGATAAATCATGTTTAACAAAGCTGCGTGAAAAAAAGCAACACAACAAGTACATTTTTTTTTTCTGGGAATTTCCTCTGTCCTGACTGAAGACATTAAAAGGGGGTTTTGTGTCAGTATTTCCTCCTTAACTGTTCCTTGAACGTGGGTTATCTTTTCAGTATGCAGGAAGAATTTGGCACTAAGATAATAATAGATAAGTTACTGGGCACTTCCCTGGGTCCAAACATAATTGCTTCACATGCATAATTTTACAGTAACCTCACGGGAAATACTATTATCCCTGGTTTCCAGGTTGGGAAAACCAGAGATAATAGTTAGATCAGGCATTAGGTTAGGAAAGAGGCACAGAGAAAGGCCAAGACCTGCTAAGGTGACCAAACTATTGAGTGGCCAAGGTAGCATTCAAACAGGTTTGACTCCTGGGGGCTCCTAATCACCACTTCCAGACTACCAAAACTCCTTAAACTTTAAATAGGAAGAAAAACTCACACTTCAAAAGGTGAGTAAGTTGAGATTTGCCTATTCTGGGGGAAGGAGAGGCTGGAATGTAAAAGATTGACGTTTGCAGCTTTTCCATTTAGCAAGACACTTAATCACTGTATGACTGGGGGAGGTGGACCTTGTTAAATGCTGGGAGAGTGAATACAACCCATCAATGGGATTACCCACTGTGGTCCTTTTCAGGAAGACACAGAGGCCTCGGTGGGTTCAATTTAGAGAGGCAGGACTGTTTTTTTGTTTTGTTTTGTTTTGTTTTTGAGATGGAATCTTGTTCTGTTGCCCAGGCTGGAATGCAGTGGCCTAATCTTGGCTCACTGCAACCTCCACTTCCCGGGTTCAAGTGATTCTACTGCTTCAGCCTCCAGAGTAGCTGGGATTATAGGCACTCACCTCCCGGATAATTTTTTGTATTTTTCGTAGAGATGGGGTTTCACCATGTTGGCCAGGCTGGGCTGGTCTCGAACTCCTGACCTCAGGTGATCCACCCGCCGCGGCCTCCCAAAGTGTTGGGATTACAGGTGTGAACCACTGCGCCAGCCTGTTTCTTAATATAATAAGTTTTTTAAATTCCTGGGGTCTTGGCAATGTCTAAGATTCTGCCTCACAGTTTTCAGGAACTGTTTCCCTTTGTTCTTAATTAAATCTCTTTGCTACTGGAGTCTTTGCCTTTGTTCGCCTTGCTAGTTGGTACATTTCTTCTGTTCCATTGGCGCTTTTTGTTTTGAAGTAGTGCTCAAAAATAAGTTTGGTAGTAAGAATATGGTGAAGACTGTGACGGACAGGGTTAAACCAGGTTGAAGGAAAGAGCAGAATGGGGAAAATTTGAGTTGAAAACAGCTAGCAGAAACCTGATGGCGCAAATTCAACCCTAATCTCATGTTTTGGCACTTTTGAACTATAGCAAGCATAAGGGCTCAAGTCTTATCTAGTTGAAGCTAACTTGGGTCTTTGAGAGTAGTACATCTCAAAATTAAACACTTTCTTAGTCCTTATTGTTAAACAAGTTGTTTTTGGAATTATTGTCTTATTTGTCTGAATTAAGTGTGCTGCAGGACTTATAGGATCTGATGGATGATTTGCCTAAAAGTTAGTCCAGGTCAGCCTTAGGGCATTTAAGTGCTTGGTCCAGCCACTTTCTGAAAGTTGACTGAAATATGTTGCACACCAGGGTAGAGGAGGACAAGTTTACTAGATGTCATTTTTAACCTGCTTGTCTTCATCTCTGACTGTAGAAATGTTTATTCATTGTAAGTTTGCCATAAATAGAGAACAGAGTTTATTTTTTGATCATTTAATTTCTAGGAGCTATTGAAATTTCACTGCTACCTGCTTTTAAATAAGCACCAACAAACATTTATTAAAAGGGCTTTAAGGTATAGGCCAAGATTTATTCAATTGCTAATGGTATGTTTTCTGTAAATGAAAGCAAAAATATGTTCAAGTATATAATATTAAATATTAACATTCAGAAACTGTTGGAGAAATATATATGGCTTTCTTATACCAGACTATACCCCAGACATGAAAACAAGACTGTTAAACAACATCCTGTGCTACTTAAAGTTTGAGCCTTCTATGTGTCAGCTTCTGCCATAATAACTTTGAACTATGACTATTAAGTATATTAAGAACTTTGAGTAGGGGAGGCACTTTTAATCATTTGTTTTTATGGCATATGTACTGTAATACCTGTGTGTTGCAAATCCTGGTGTTTAAAAGTCTTTTTGTGTATTTGAGCATGTAAGTTTATTTGGCCCAAACTGTTGGTACTAGTAAAGACAAGTTCAGGGCATTAAGTAGGACTTGGACTTACAGCACCAAGTTCGTCTTTCTTTTTTTTTTTTTTGAGACAGAGTCTCACTCGGTCACCTAGGCTAGAGTGCATTGGTACAATCTCGGCTCACTGCAAGCTCTGCCTCCCGAGTTCAAGCGATTTTCCTGCCTCAGCCTCCCGAGTAGCTGGGATTACAAGTGTGCACCGCCACGCCAGGTTAATTTTTGTATTTTTAGTAGAGATGGAGTTTCACTGTGTTGGCCAGGCTGGTCTCGAACTCCCGACCTCAGATGATCCGCCTGCCTTGGCCTCCAAAAGTGCTGGGATTATAGGCGTGAGCCACTGTACCTGGCCTCCAAGTCCATCTTTCAAAGGCCCTGTTGATAATTGACTCTTGAGAGTCATTACAGTCCATCAACAGCCTATATTCTGAATATATATATATATTTTAAATTCTAAGGCAATGCTAAGTAGCCATTCCAAATAAGGTTAGAACTGAGACTTTAGGGCCTGTATTTTCAGTTGTACACTGACAAGCTCTGAACTCTATTGCTTTTTCAAATCAGAGAAGAAAAATGAGTAAGAAAAGAAAAATAGGCCCGGCGCGGTGACTCACGCCTGTAATCCCAGCACTTTGGGAGGCTGAGGTGGGCGGATCACGAGGTCAGGAGATCGAGACCATCTTGGCTTATACAGTGAAACCCCATCTCTACTAAAAATACAAAAAATTAGCCGGGCGTGGTGGCGGGCGCCAGTAGTCACAGCCACTCAGGAGGCTGAGGCAGGAGAATAGCGTGAACCTGGGAGGCAGAGCTTGCAGTGAGCCGAGATGGTGCCACTGCACTCCAGCCTGGGCAACAGAGCGAGACTGTCTCAAAAAAGAAAAAGAAAAAAAAGAAAAGAAAAATATGGATCACTTTGGCTTTGAGGCCTCCTCTGAGTTTATAGTTTTTACCTTCTGTATTACTTAGGTGATCCTCTCTAATGGCATTTTAAATCTTTCTTGATACTTGTCTTATCTATCTTTTTTTTTCTCTAAGTAGATAGCTCCTTGAGAGCTGTGCATAGAATTTATAGATATATATGTATTTTAAAGTAAGATACAATTTACATACCATACAGTTCACCCATTTAATCTAATTCAGGGTTATGCAACCCTATGAACCCTATGAATTTAGTGGTTTATTCATAGGGTTATGCAACCATCACTGTAATCAATTTCCAACACCCTCAAAAGGAACCCCATATCCATTAGCAGTCACTTCCCATTTCCTCTCAACTCTCCTGGCCCCTGGTAACTACTCAGTTATTTTCTCTATCTGTGAATTTGCCTATTCCGGACGTATGATGTAAATGGAATGGCATGTAAATGTAATCATACAATATTTATCCTTCTGCTGCTGGCTTCTTTTACAGCAATGTTTTCAAGGTTTAAAAATGTTGCAACTTGTATCAATAGTATGTTTTCGAGGTTTAAAAATGTTGCAACTTGTATCAATAGCATCATTCCTTTTTATGGCTGCATACTATTCCATTGTATGGCTATACCACATTTTATTTATCCAGTTGATGATCATTTGAGTTGTTTCCACTTTTTATATTTCCGTTTGTTTCTTACGGCAGTGGTTCTCAAGCTATTGTATATTAGACTCACCATCAGTATTTTAAAAACTAATGCCCAGGCCATATCCCTCATGAGATCAAAATCTCTGGGGGTGGGGCCCAGGCATCACTATTTTTTTAAGGTTCTGAGGGGAGTCCAATGAGCAGTCAGGTTTGAGAGCCAGTGCCCTAGGGCAGCAGTCCGCAGTGTTTTTAGTACCAGGGACGGGTTTTGTGGAAGACAGTTTTTCCATAAAAGGAGGTAGAGGACGATTTCAGGATGAAACTGTTCCACCTCAGATCATCAGGCATTAGATTCTCCTAAGGAGCCAGCAACCTACATCCCTTGCATGCTCATTTCACAACAGGGTTCGGGCTTCTCTGATAATCTGCTGCTGCTAATCTGACAGGAGGTGGAGCTCAGGTGGGAATGCTGGCCTACAACTCACCTCCTGCTCTGCGGCCTGGTTCCTAACAGGCCACTGACCCGTCTGTAGCCAGCAGGTGGGGACCCCTGCCCTAGGAGACCCACCTCAATGCTTGGTACCCATTGAAGTATGTAGTGATTTAGAAAACTGGTTAGGATGTCTTATTTAAATCATGAAAGCAAGTGCTTTTGTCTTTGATCACTGCCCTTCACAGCCTTACATTTAACACCTACATTCAGGAACTGTGTTTCAAGGTGCCTGGCGAGTGTTTGAAACTCACTTAGTATATATAACCTGAGCTCATTAAACCCCTCCAGAAGATTTGGGTAACTTTGTTATGAAAGGGCTTCTCTGAAGTGGGTCAGTAGGATTGTTCCGTGTTTTTTCAGGAATGTGGCCTGTGATAACTTGCAATCTAGGTTATTTGGAAATAGCACTGAGAGAAGCCAGTGAGGACAGAATGCTCAGAAGCTTGGGATAGGTGTTGGACATCCTGGAGGCCAGGATGGAACACCGTCTTACTCTAGGAATCCGTGTTCCTGGGCCTCATTATCTTCCTCCATTAAAAACAAAGACTTAAATCTCTACAGCAACTTTTAGCAACTTCATTTTTTGGTTCTCTGTATCTGCCTGATGAAGTCCCACTTTGTAGTGACTCCCACTTATGTTTACCTGAATGGCTTTTGGGTTGACGTATTTGGAAACTGGGGCTAACTTCCAAACTGTTGCCAAATTGTGTGTGGGTGTGCGTGCCACAGCGCAGCGTTCCCACTTGACAGACTTGACGGTATGGTGGTTGGGGGCTTGTGAAGCTGGCTTAGCCCCAGCCCTATACACCCACCCCACAGATGGTGCAAACAGGCCCAGAAGAGAGTGGGTAACTGTCCACTGTGGCCTCCACAGCCAAGGTTGCCAGGCAGAGCTCTCAAGGCCCAATTCCAGTCTTGTCTTTGACCATTGCCCCTTTGGGAGGGGGGAGGTGGATTTGTCACCTTTCTGGAAGCATGCTTTTCTAATTCTAATCATCCGTAGTTTGTTGCTTTAAGATTTAGAAAATGGTATCATGTTATTTTACTTGTTCTTAGGAGTTTCGTATTGAATGATGTACATAATGTGATTCATATACCTCAAAACAGAAGGACTTCAGTTAAGATTTAGGCTGTATGCAGCATACACTTCTTGAATTTCCTTATTCAATGTCCTTTCCTTATTTATTTATTTATTTATTTATTTATTTATTTATTTATTTTGCAGGAATGTGGCGGACATTCAGAGTAGATTAGTACCTTCAATGTCTGTGTGAAAGAAATGACCTTAATATGAGGACAGTATTGACTGTGTATGTAGCGGGCCCACTGATAAGGTGTATAGAATTTTGCTTTATTTCAGACCTGACAATCTCTTGTCTGTTCTGCTTCCGCATAAAATTATAATACTGCACATGGATGTAAAACCCAATCTATTCCTTGCCTAAGGGACTAGAATAGAGGGAAGAATGATTATAGTTGTTTGTTGCCTTTTGTGAAGGTAACAGGCACAGAGGTATGATGCATGATGGAATTATATACCTTTTCTTCAGGTGCTTGAGGGCTAACTAAGGACCTGTACTTTTTTTGTTGTTGTTGGTTTTTTTTTTTTTTTTTTTTGAGACGGGGTCTCGCTCTGTCACCCAGGCTGGAGTGCAGTGGCCAGATCTCAGCTCACTGCAAGCTCCACCTCCCGGGTTCACGCCATTCTCCTGCCTCAACCTCCCGAGTAGCTGGGACTACAGGCGCCCGCCACCTCGCCCGGCTAGTTTTTTGTATTTTTTAGTAGAGACGGGGTTTCACCGTGTTAGCCAGGATGGTCTCGATCTCCTGACCTTGTGATCCACCCGTCTCGGCCTCCCAAAGTGCTGGGATTACAGGCTTGAGCCACCGCGCCCGGCCAGGACCTGTACTTTTTGTTTGTTTGTTTGTTTTGCACTACTGGGGCCAGGGAGCCTTGCTGTTGCATCTAGAGAGTAGTGAAGAACCATGAATATTTCACAAAAAGAAAAAAAAAATTTTAACCATTAAGAGTGCTGGTAGTGACTTCCTCTTGCAAGTAAAAAACTCATTTTTTAAGGAAAATGAGAGTTTTTTACTTGCAGTAGGAAAAGTTGCCAATTTTTCAAGTTATTTTTATTCTTGATGATTCTCAATGAGACATAGAGAATATACATAGAAAAAACAACCCTAGGCCAGGTGTGGTGGCTCACACCTGTAATCCCAACACTTTGGGAAGTCGAGGTGAGAGGATCATTAGAGACCAGGAGTTTGAGATGAGCCTGGGCAGCATATTAAGATGCTGTCTCCTCAAAAAATTAAAAAATTAGCCGGGTCTGGTGGTGCACACCTGCAGTTGTAGCTGCTTGGGAGGCTAAGGTGGCTTGAGCCCAGGAGTTTGAACGTGCAGTGAGCCATGATCATGCCACTGTACTCTAGCCTAGGCAACAGAGTAAGATCCTGCCTCAATAGAAAAAAGAAAAACCAACCCTAATGGCCTGGAACAGGGCTGGTTTACTTTGTGTCAGCTACAGTGCCCCCACTCACCAACCCACATGTTCTTCTCCTGCTGGTTCCCAAGCAGAGACCAGGACCAAGGATGGGAATCATCCTGTGGTGCAGGTTGTATCTTATCCTCCGGAAATAGCACTTCACCCTCTGTTAGAAACTTCTTTACCACACTGCCTGTTTGGTGAAATCCTTAGGGTAGTGACTTCCAAATTGTGATCCAGGGGCCACCCCTTGGTGGGAGGATCAGGAAGGAGGGGGAATGCATCTTAAGAAAAGTTGGGGGAACCTCATATCTTATTGATCCTGAAAAGTAAAGTCTTTCTTCCTCAGAGAGATGCAGGTAGACATGACTCGCTTAGACAGAAACTCATTCGTCTCCCTCCCTTCTGCCCCTGCAGGACTCTTGGAAGTCTGGGGCCCCGTGAGCACGCAGCTCTTGCTCTGTGCTACAGGTTTCCAAAGTTCACTTGATAACAGTACAATTGTGCTGTAAATTGTGCAATAATGGAGACTGAGGAAACAATTAGTCTTTCATCTTGATTCATGTTACCAGCTCACTTCCTATGGTGTGAAAAGAACCAGCCTTTGGAGTTAGGAGTCATCTGAATACAGACAGAACTGGCAATATTACGGGGAAGAAAGGGGAAAATAAATGAACATTTTCGAAGACGTTAAGTCATTTGGCCAGGACCACACTGCTTGCAGATAGCAGAACTGGGATTTTGACTGTCCATAATCCCTATTCTCTGCTTGTTTTACTCCTTCCCTCTCGTCTTTCTTTTTGCTTTGTCTGATGACCTACAGACATTCTGTCAGCTGCTAAAGGATGAGGGACTCCTTTATAAAGATTGACAGGACAGTGCCGCTACTCAAGGAGCTCATTCCATGTGGACCAGTGGGGGCACGGTTGACGCATGGGCTGGACTTCTCTTTGGAGCGGAGTCCTGTTCCACCTTACAGGATCGTTGTGACAAGCAGAAAGCACCCTGCCTCACCTCCATACAATTCCTAATGCTCCTGGGTGATACACCCTCCCCAGTGGAACCATGGTGGTGCATGGACTTCTAGGGACCATTTGAAGCCAGGACTTTGCTGCTTGTTCTTAGGAAATCTCAGAATATTACTTCCTTGTTTTTGGTAGGGAAGCCTGCCATCTCCCCAGGTGGCAGCCTGTTTATACCTTTTATCCTCACCTGAAGCAGGTGATGAGACAGAGGCCATGGAATATAATGAAAGCGCCACAAAGGTAGATTCTGGGTATATTTTATTTACCCAGGTAGAGTGGCTTGTCCAGATTCCTTCACGCAGAGCAACATTTGATATGGTAATTGTTACTGCTGAAGTTTGCCATTTCTCAGACCTATGACTGCAAGGAATTGGTAACAAAAGGATAAACTAAACATAGTTATTAATTTTCAGAGAGATAAAGTTAAAATCATGTATGTCATATCTCTCTGGGGCTTAACCACCTTTTCTGCTAGGCACTTTTTGAAGAAGTCTGAATACGGAGGTAAGAGAGTAAAGGGGGGAAAGTAAGTTAGCCCACTTCTCATCCTTTTTCTGACCATCAGTCTGAGGGCAGTAACTAGAGTCCACTAAGGAAATTCACTTAATCAGCAATTAATCAGTTGATTGTTATATTGTCCACACTGCAAAATTCTTTAAAGGATATTTGAAGATATTATCACATTTGTTCTCTTACATTCTATTTTATTGTTTATTTGAGGGGGTGTGTGTTAATAGTTCTTAAGATATCATACTTTATTTCCAGTAGCATATCCAAGAAATAATTTAGAAGTATTTTTTTTTTTTTTTTTTTTTTTTTGAGATGGAGTCTCGCTCTGTCGCCCAGCCCAGGCTGGAGTGCAGTGGCGCGATCTCGGCTCACTGCAAGCTCCGCCTCCTGGGTTCACGCCATTCTCCTGCCTCAGCCTCCCGAGTAGCTGGGACTACAGGCGCCCACAACCGCGCCCGGCTAATTTTTTGTATTTTTAATAGAGACAGGGTTTCACCGTGGTCTCGATCTCCTGACCTTGTGATCCGCCCGCCTCGGCCTCCCAAAGTGCTGGGATTACAGGCGTGAGCCACCGCGCCCGGCCTAGAAGTATTGTTAATGGGAATGATGTTAAATAGTTTTTCTATGACTAGTAGTTGGGTCATATATGATATAAAACATGGTATCTTTGTTACTTAAGTAATTTGAACTCTAACCCCATATATCTTAGGTAAACAATGAAAATACTGAATTGTGAGTCTAAATAATATACACTTACTCATTCCACAAATATTTATTAGGTATATATACACCCTAGGAAACTTTCAGGGCATGAAGCTGTTTTAATCTTCCAAGATAATGCAGCACGTATCCCCCTTGAGGGACATTTGTTTTTCAAATTGCTCCTCTCTGTCTCCTCTGCTTCGGATATGAGTTCTTCTAAGTAAAGACTGTATTTTAATCTTTTGTGTAGTTCTAATGTCTAGCGCCATGCCTGGTGCTTACTTAATAGTTGCTCAGTCAGTGTGAGGGTAAGTCCATTAACTGCCTCTAGGAACTTGATATTTTATATAAACTAGTCTGTGATACATGACAAGGCTGTGACAGTGCAGATGAGAAAATGTGACTTCTAACTGGGGTGCTCAGAGAGGATATCCTGGAGGAGCTAGCATTTTAACTAGACTTTTCTTTCAAGCCGGTAGATTTTGTTTGGTTCAGGCTTCAGCTGGAAGCCCAAGCAATGGTGCAGGTATGAGCTGGACTATGACAGAATATTGGGCCAGTGGGGGTGACAAGGCTAACTTGGGGGTTGCCATAGAGGGTCTTCAGTGCCCATGTGCACTGTTTCAAGTTTGTACAGGGCATCTGGAAACCATGGAAGAAGGTTCTGGAAAGGGCAAGGCACGTAAACTGGATGTGGATAGGAAGTTATTGTGGCGGGTAAATTGGAAGATGGACAGATTGGAGTCAGGGAGATGTGAGCAGGCTCCTGCCAAGGTGTAGGTCTGAGCATTGTTGTGATGGCTTAGTTGGTTTGGCATCAGCACACATGTTGAGAATCTGTCACTGTAACTCTAAATTGTATCCTTGCTAAACATGTAAAAAGAACTTCTTGGAGCCTCCTTTTTTAAGGAGGGAAGTGGGTTGTGCTCAAGCTTGCATGCTCTGCTGTTCCTGTGCTTTAACAGAAACTCATCCACCAGTGTGGTCATGGATGAAAGGAGAGGAAAAACTAGCCAGAAGTTGCCATTTTGCTTAAAGAATGGTTTCCTTTCTTCCTTAAGGTGGCACAGAGGGTTTCTCTCTTTTTGCCCTTCTCTAAGATTGATTTACTATTTTCAGTAAATTCTAACAGTCTGATCCTTGACTTCCAATTACAATGATTAGCAATATTTGCCCAAGAAAAGAAAAAACAATTTCCTCTCTTTTCTCTCCTATGAGCTTTTCCTGTGAGCTCCAAGCAGACAGATGTGGACGTCTAGCAATGCTGTTAACAACAGCTGTGTCTGTTGGACTCTGCAACACTGGGCACGGTACAAAGTGCTCTGACAAACTCTTCTGCCCTTCGCAATCCTTACTATACCCTGTGAGGTGAGGAGCATTCTCCCTGTTTTATAGGTGAAGAACTGAGGCAAAGAGAGGTTATGTCATTAGATTTTACAATAGGGTGTGTTTCCATTTCATCATCTTTAGATTGATGTTACTGTGACATCGTCTTCCTAGAATTAACTAAGTGAACTGGGCACAGGAAATAGCACATGGCATACCTTCAGCAAACGGTGGCTATGATCATTATCATCATTCCATTTCTTGAAAAAAATCCCTCCTTTTTTTTTTTTTTTTTTTTTTTTTTTGAGACAGGGTCTCGCTCTGTCACCCAGGCTGGAGTACAGTGGCGCGATCTCGGCTCTCTGCAAGCTCCGCCTCCCAGGTTCACACCATTCTCCTGCCTCAGCCTCCCGAGTAGCTGGGACTACAGGCGCCCGCCGCCAAGCCCGGCTACCTTTTTGTATTTTTAGTGGAGAAGGAGTTTCATCGTGTTAGCCAGGATGGTCTGGAATTCCTGCCCTCGTGATCTGCCCGCCTCAGCCTCCCAAAGTGCTGGGATTACAGGCATGAGCCACCGCACCTGGCAAAAATCCCTCCTTGAATTTCAGCGTAAACACTCATGCCCTTTTTTGCTGTTTGCTATAATCCTCTCATTCTCCTTGGTCTTCTTGGCCTTGTGTGAGGGCCTGGTTGTTGTGGAGACCGAGGTCTTCTGAAACAGAAAACCAACCCGTAGCAAGGCCTGATGTGTGCCCTAGAATGGCAGAGGCCCCACACGCTGCCCTGGCTTCCCTGGAAGACCCTCCAGCCTGTCTGCTGGATTTCTTGTCCTTACAGGGATTGTTAAACCATCTCGTAGGATTCCTTTCCAGACTCAGCCCTTCACTTGTAGCAGCATTTCTTACTCTGAGGTTCTGGGCCTAGAAACCCAGTGTCCAAAGGTCTAGGACAGAGAGAGTTTATAGAGAGTGGGAGTGCATCAGTGGAAGGCTGAATCCAAACATGAACTGAGCTGGCCTGGGTGGCCTTGTCCTTTTGCCATCCTCGTAACCCTTTAAAGGCTTTAAGATACTTCTTTTGTAATAACTACCCCTAACTAAATTTGGCCAGAGCTGTGAAGGGAAAGAAAATCTAAGACCCTTGAGGGAGATGACAGCCGACTGTTTTACATTTTTACTACCTTTGTTGTTGCCATGCACAGCTGATACATAAACAAGCAATGGCTTCATCTTCTATTTTTTTATATACTGGTTGGACCCAGAACCCTAAAATGTAGATGCTTCTCATGGTCATTTGGCATTTGCAACAGGAGCTGAATTTATTAATAGTACTAATACCTCATCCTTGAGTTGTCCGATATTTTTAAGGGGCATTTGCATACTTTGTTTTTCATATGGAAAACTTTCCATAAGGGCTGGTATCATCTTGGCCTTCCATTGCAGGAACAGCACAGGGAGGTTCGGTGGCTAGGCCACAGTTACCCACACAGCTAGGTAGCAGCAGAGACCCCACCTGGCACCCACCTGGCTTCCTAAGCCCATCGCACTGTGCAGCCTCCCTGAGGAAGCCTAGAGTGGATAGGAACTCTGGTTCTTTAAGATGACCCTGAGTTGGATCTCACTGTCACCATTTATCAGATGGGGGGGTGTCTTCAGGCAAAAGTACTTAACCTCTCTTGTTTCTGTTTCCTTACTCCAAAATGGCAATGATCATACGACTACCCACCTGGGTGGATTGGTGTGCGTATGAAGGAAGTCACGGGGACAAGTGGTTGGAAGAGTGTTGAGCACATAGCAAGTACAAGATAAATGGTGGCCATTGTGTTACTAGTTAGACTATATCATACTTGTCTTTAGCTGGGCTTAGAATCTTGACACTGTGATCTTTCATTCTCAGATCTTAATATGAAGGCTTACCAGGTAACCACTGCCCCAACATAATTATTTAGTGGGTTCATACATGTGAAAGCAGTTGAAATACAATTTCTGAACTCAAGGTTAATATATATCCTTAGTTGGAACAGGTAGTACTCTCCCAGCACCTAAAGCCCCTCACTTCTATCCATTCTTCAAATGACCTTTGCAATAATCATGGTAATTGAGTAGCGTCTGCACCATAACATTGTTGAATAACATCAAAATGATCCGTTTAGCCATCATGAGCCCTCCTAGTAATTCAGACGCACACCAGCTCTTTCAGGTTATTGAGGTAGCTTTTATAAATAATTGCTAATAGTACAAATACTGTCTCGGGTATTTTGGAAGAGTGAATTTTCCCATTGATTTCAGTGTATCTTTAGGAAGTAATTTGCAAAACAGAAGAGTTTGGTTCAGGCGAACTCACCCCTAAGGAGTGTGGAGGGCCACATTGTAGGTTTACTCTGCACTGCCCCTCGTGCTTGAAATTTGGCTCATGCAACCAAGGAACTGAATTTTTAATTTTGTTAAATTTTGATTTAAATTTTAAAACAGAAGTAGTATAAAATATTTTTCTGTTAAATATACCTTGTAGTTTTGGTAAGACTACATTTGTGTTACGATGTTGGGTAAGATTTCTTGTAGTGTGTATTGTGTTTTGTCACCTCGTTAATTTTCTTATTTTGGTTGCATGTTAAAATAATTTTGGATATATTGGGTTAAATAAATATATTGTTAAAATTAAATTCACTTGTTTCTTTTTTTGTTGGTGAGGCTAGGATACTAAAAAATTTAAAATTACCCATGTGGATTGCATTATATTTCTATTAGGGCTGCTTTAGCTGAAAGTAGCCTATTTAAAAAAAAAAAAAAATCATTATTTTCAGACTTACATTTGGACTTCATAGAATCAGAGGTATTTAGAGGAAGGGATCTTAGGGGTCACCTCACTCAGCTCCAACCTTTTGCAAGTGATAAGACCAAGACCAGAGGCTACTATAAGATGATTGACCTCCTCCCAGATGGGGACTGGATCCAGTGGCTTTATAGCTTTTGTGTTGGATCCTGGTTTTACTTGGAAACATAGCAGACATCAGAGCTGCAGAGAACTTCTACCAGATCCAGAGTGAAGAAAATGCCTTATTTATTCATTTATTTACTTATTTATGGAGACTGGGTCTTACTCTGTTGCCTAGGCTGTAATACAGTGGCAGAAACACGGCTCACTGCAGCCTCAACCTACTGGGCTCCAGGATCCTCATGCCTCAATCTCCGGAGTAGCCAGAGCCACAGGTACGGGCCACCACGCCTGGCTAATTTTTTTTTTTTTTCTCTCTTTTGTAGAGACTGCGTCTTCCATGTTGGCCAGGCTGATATCAAAACTCCTGGGCTCAAGTGGTCCTCCTACCTTGGTCCCCCAAAGTGCTGGGATAACAGGTGTAAGCCACCATGCCTGTTTTGGCAGTTTTTAGGGGCCCACACTAATTTTGAGACAGGTCTGCACTTGATAATGTAATGCTAGAGGCTGGGCAGGGGAAATGATCTGCCTGAAAGGGCTGAGAACTGGGAGGCTCTTATTCCTATAGTCTTGAGCAAAGGCACAGTCTTAGAGAACCACACAATATTCAGAGCTTGCGGGTTGGAGAAGGAAAGTCCTCTAAAAAATAAAGAGTATGCGGGCCGGGGGCAGTGGCTCATGCCTATAATCCCAGCACTTTGGGAGGCCGAGGCAGGCGGATCACCTGAGGTGAGGAGTTCGAGACCAGCCTGACCAACATGGAGAAACCCTGTCTCTACTAAAAATGCAAACATGGCCAGGCGTGGTGGCGCATGCCTGTAATCCGAGCTACTCAGGAGGCTGAGGCAAGATAATTGCTTGAACCCGGGAGGTGGCGGTTGCGGTGAGCTGAGATCACGCCATTGCACTCCAGCCTGAGCAACAAGAGCGAAACTCTGTCTCAAAAAAAAAAAAAAAAGAAGAAAAAGAAAGAAACAGTACAGGTCAGACATTGGGCAATTTTTTCATAGCAGAATTTCATAGGCCGTTAATTTGGTTACAGACTTGAATAGCACACAACAGTTCTCTAAGGGTCTGTTTTCAAAGTAATTCCTAATATTTAATGAATTTTTAAGTAATAGAAATTGCAATAGGAAAGTCTAGCTTGAAATCTAATTTGTGTTAGGTTGACCAGGTGACAACCAACCACCCCTGGATTCTGCTCAGTTAGCTGAGACCTGGGGCCAGTTGCCCATTTAGCATCTCAGGCCTCAGCATCCTCATTTATAAACCTGGAGTTTGGACTGCGGTCTCCATGATCACTGTCAGCTCTCCTTAGTCAGTTGGTTGTTCTAAATGTAGTTTAATTGCCAGTAAACACCTGTTCCTGAGTGATACATCTTTAGAAAGAAAGCCTTTTCCTGGTCTTTAAGGAGCCAGTAGATGGGTCAACCTGGCTGGACTTGCTTTTTCAAGTCTGCCTTGTCTATTAGAAAGGCCAAGCTTGCTGATTTTGCCTGTTACATTTGAGTGTTCCTGAGACTTTGCCCAACCTCGGTCTTATCTGCGGGTACCCCAGCCTCTGCATTCCTTGCCCCTACAAAATGTGTTGCAAGTACCAAAGGCACAAATGAAGATTAGCTTGGCTGGAGCATGGCTAGGCACACACCAGTGATTAAATAAATGCTGTTTGCTGGCTGACACTTCTGGAGTGGAAGTTGATTCCTTTTTCTTTTCTTTTCTTTTTTTTTTTTTTTTTGTGGGGTGGGGCAGAGTTTTGCTTTTGGTGCCCAGGCTGGAGTGCAATGGCTTGGCGCCATCTTGGCTTGGCGCGATCTCGGGTCACCACAACCTCCGTCTCCTGGATTCAAGCGATTCTCTTGCCTTAAGATTATAGGCTTCCGCCACCATGCCCGGCTAATATTTTGTATTTTTAGTAGAGACAGGGTTTCACCATGTTGGCAAGGCTGGTCTTGAACTCTTGAGCTTGTGATCCACCTGCCTCGGCCTCGCAAAGTGCTGGGATTACAGGCTTGAGCCACGGCGCCCAGCCTTTATTCCTTTCTTTGGCCTCAATTTTATTGTTAAAAGATAGTGGGAAGGGCCTGATTTTGAAATCATCCTGGAATTAAGGTAGGAGGCCTTGTATAAGCAGTTCATATGTATTTATTGAGTGGGTACCATGTGCCAATATGATACAAGATGTGAAGGACACATGAGTTGGGAAAGGCGTGGGGAAATGCATGCTCACACTGCTGGTGCGAGTGTAAAAGGTACAACCTCTTTGTAGTGCTATTTGGCAGTATATACTCTTTGACCCAGCAACTCCACTTTTAAGTATTTATCTTACAGATACCCTCACACATGTATGAAATGATTTATATACAAGATATTCATTATAGCAATATTTGTAATGGCAAAAAGAAACAAAAGTTAGATAGGGGATTAAATAATTATGTTATTAAGTAATACTGTTTTAGTACACGTGTTTAATGAAATAATGTCCAGTCATTAAAAATAGTGAGACAAAGTCTGGGTGCAGTGGCTCACCCCTGTAATCCCAGCACTTTGGGAGGCTGAAGCCGGAGGACTGCTTGAGACCAGCCTGGGCAACACAGTGAGACCCTGTCTCTACAAAAAAAAAGTAAAATATTAGCCAGGCATAGTGGCACGTGCCTGTAATCTCAGCTATTCACGAGGCTGAGGTGGGAAGATTGCTTGAGCCCAGGAGGTCGAGGCTGCAGCGAGCTGTGATTGTGCCACTGCACTCCAGCCTGGGCAACAGAACAAGACCCTATCTTAGAAAGAAAGGAAAAAAAAAAGGACAACTCACAACTCTATGCCTCTGATGTAGAACCATCTTCAAAATATGTTAAATGAGTGTGGGATACTATGCTTATATGCAATTGTGTGTATTTAATGGCTTCCTAAGAAAAAAGGAAAAAACTGATACTAGTGATTGCCTTGGAGGAGGGTAACTGGGAGATTACTTTTGCAACTTTTAAATTTTATACCACGTACACCTGGTATCTATTTTTAAAAAGCCATTGTCATGCCCTAGACGAGTTTAGTCAGGCCCTAGTAAGAAAACCTTGTAAGACATACCAAGTATGGGGTAATTACTGGCTTTATGGGAAGATTGATTTCAATGCGAAACTCTCTGTATGCAAGTGAACGGTCCTGATTGCAATGCTAAACTCTCTTCAGGCAAGTAAGTTGGCCTGATTTGCCTGTTAAGTTGTATGGGGCAGGCAAATCTGAGTGTCCAGAAGGCAGACCTTCAACTCTTAGTTTCCCGCCTAGGGAGAAGGCACGGGGCTAAAGTGGTTTCCAGAACGTGTCTGTTGTGGCATGAACACCAAGGAGCTGTGGATGAGCTTCCCAGGCTCAAGGTCAGAAGGTCTGGGTCGGAGTCCTGCCCCTGCTGCTTGCCAAATATGTGATTTGGGGCAGGTTGCTTAATTCCTGAAGCCTCAACGTGTTCATCTAGAAATGAACATTACAGGCCGGACGCAGTGGCTCACGCCTGTAATCCCAGCACTTTGGGAGGCCGAGGTGGGCAGATCACCTGAGGTCAGGAGTTCGAGACCAGCTTGGCCAACATGGCAAAACCCCATCTCTACTAAAAATACAAAAATTAGCCAGGTGTGGTGGCAGGCAACTGTAATCCCAGCCACTTGGGAGGCTGAGGCAGGAGAATCACTTGAACCCAGGAGGTGGAAGTTGCAGTGAGCTGAGATTGTGCCACTGCACTCTAGCCTAGGCAACAGAGCGAGACTCTGTCTTAAAAAAAAAAAAAAAAAAAAAAAAAAAAAAAAAAAAAAGATTACAATACCTGGCCCACCTCCCTCATGCTACAGCCTCACTATAGTGAGGCTCAAATGAGATAGTGCCCATGAACACTCCTGTAAACCATGAAGTATGCAAACACCAGGTGTAATAGAAGCTGTTAGGTACCTGTGAGACCAGCAGGCTAGAGCAAGAGATGCTAATTAAAAAAGAATTAAGGTGAAGCAAAGATCTTTTCCCTCTGCCAAATAACTTGGCAAGAATTGTAAAATTAGAAAAGTAGACCCTTAGTAGTTTGCTAATCCTTTGACCTCTGACCCTGCACAAATGATCTCACCCTTTAGACCCGTTCTCTTATTTGCAAAATGAGAGGGGCTCTCTGGGTGATTCCTGTGGTCCCTTCCAGTTGTAGCATTCCGTGACAGTGTGGCATTAACAGTAATTCCCATCTTGGCTGAGATGGATGAGTCATACTAACTGAGAAGTCAAAATATGAGGAGGAAGTCTCTTTACGTATGAGAATTTTCCTTGAGCTAGAGACTCAGAGCCTCTGGAGGGGAGATGAGAGAAAACATTGCTACCACCAAGAAGGGAGACGAGGGATGTATAAAGAGAATAGAGATGTATTTACTTTTTTTTTTTTTTGAGACGGTGTCTCACTCTGTTGCTCTGGCTGGAGTGCAGTGGCGCAATCTTGGCTCACTGCAAGCTCCGCCTCCCAGGTTCACATCATTCTCCTGCCTCAGCCTCCTGAGTAGCTGGGACACAGGTGCCTGCCACCACGCCTGGCTAATTTTTTGTATTTTTAGTAGAGACAGGGTTTCACTGTGTTAGCCAGGATGGTCTCGATCTCCTGACCTCGTGATCCGCCCGCCTTGGCCTTCCAAAGTGCTGGGATTACAGGGGTGAGCCACCGCGCCCAGCCGAGATGTATTTACTTTTTGTGTGTTCTTGCCACCTCCATAGCCTCCTTTGCTTTCAAATGCCCACTTGGGCTGGGCCTTTGGAAAATAGATTTAACCCTTGTTTATTGGAAGGATATTCACACAGTAGGCCAGTTATACACTTTATGGCAGTTGTTACCTCCTCTGTGAGGTCTTTCTGTGCAGATTTAGTGGCATCTCCTCCATGCTGCCTGGGCTTCTACTTCTCATCACTTTGTCTGATAACTCAGATCAGAGACTGTCTCTTACTCATCTTTGTATCCCTGGCACCTGAGGAGTGGTATTAGATGGTTAGATGGATTAGTGATCCATTTAGGGTATTTACACTAATCTTGTTGATCTTGACCACCACCTTTATAACCACCACCATTCTAGAAGTTTTAACTTTTTCTTTTTTTTTTTTTTTTTTTTTTGAGACAGTTTTGCCCTTGTCACCCAGGCTGGAGTGCAATGGTGCGATCTTGGCTCACTGCAACCTCTGCCTCCCTGGTTCAAGTGATTCTCCTGCCTCAGCCTCACGAGTAGCTGGGACTACAGGTGTGTGCCACCACGCCTGGCTAATTTTTTTGTGTTTTTAGTAGAGACGGGGTTTCACCGTGTTAGCTAGGATGGTCTTATCTTCTGACCTTGTGATCCACCTGTCTCAGCCTCCCAAAGTGCTGGGATTACAGGCGTGAGCCACCACACCCAGCAAAGATCTATTTTTTTTTAAGCTAAGTGTTTTATACATATAATAATATTGTTAATAAAATGTATCTAAAATTCATACCACCAGCACACACGGTCTCTAGCTAGCAGCAGTAAATGGCATTTAGTACTTTCTTAGCTCCCAAACCTGGATGACTGACTGTACTGACTTATTACTTTTAGCTATTTGTAAGTAGTTACATCTGAAAATTGACCCAGGCACAGTGGCCCATGCCTGTAATCTCAGCACTTTCGGAGACCAAGGCAGGAGGATCAGTTGGGGCCAAGAATTTGAGACCAGCATGAGCAACATAACAAGAACCATATCTACAAAAACTAAAGATTAACCAGGCATGGTGATGCATGCTACTTGGGAGGCCAAGGTGGGAGGATCACTTGAGCCTAGGAGTTAGAAGCTACAGTGAGCTAGGAAGGTGCCACTGCACTCCAGCCTGGTCCACAGAGCAAGACTCTTATCTCTTTAAAAAAAAAATCTGAAAAGGACCCCAAGGATTGAACTAATAATTTATCTTTACAAATGCAGGACCAAAAGAGAGGGTCAAGGATCAGCTGGGGAGTGTAGAAGTGGCAGAAGTCTCTGGAGAAGCCCTACGGTGTGAATGTGCTAGAGTATGTGTGCCCATCCTCATGGGGGACTCCCTTGGAGGAGGAGGGTACGCCAGCATGGGCAGCAAAGCTGTTTGACCTCAAGGTGGAGATCCGAGCCACCTGGTTAGTCCCATGCCCAGTTAATTTCTATGGAGGTTTGGTAAAGTAGGTTAGGGAGTTGGATCCAATGTTCCTGAAGGTTCTGTTGGTAATATGGCAGGGTCAGTCAGGTCAGGAGTGGGGAGGGTTGGATCATTCTAAGGGCAGTAGAAGACCTAATCCCAAGGGTGAGAATTTCCTCTCCTGTGGAGGACAGCATTTAGAACTCAGTACATACATGGCTGGTTCAGAAATGGGGAGGAGATTAGAAAAATTTATCCTAATGTTTGCTTGTCAAACCAAGCCTTTCTATCAGCAAAGTAGTGAAACCCTTACGTAAGTCCTTTGAAGCCTAGCAGCAGTATCCTACTCAAACACAAACCACCAAAAAAAAACAAAAAACAAAAAACAAAAAAACCTCCTTGGGGACCCAGATGGATGTGAAACCTCTCATGGAAAATTCAGCACCATGGGCTCTTTGTAGCAGGTAGGATCACCTGCTGTTTTGGAAATTAACTTTTTTTCTGACATATTTTTGACTGAACTCTGCATGTGCCTCTTGAGAAAATAATCCAAATTCTTGCTTTCTTCACTTTCCAGTTTTGCTTTATCTTTGCATCATGCTCTGCAGTTTACAGACAAGCATAATGGGTGAGAGTTCCAGTAAATTGGCTGGATCATATTTCTTAGACTGAGTCATGACTGAGGAACTTGTTTGGGAACAGGAAGCAGCCCATGAAAACGTCTGCACATAGTAACCTGCCAGACTGAAGAAACTGGACCACTTTTAGTGGAAAGATAAAAGGGTAGAAAAATGGTTCTATAACTCAGGGAATGGTAATTTTGTGAACTAGGGTTTTAACTTGTTGAATAATTCGTCTTTGTGTGTATTTGGGCTTTTTTATGCTGTTAAAAGTCTCTAGTTTTTCAAGATAAGGGAAAGGAAAACTTGGATTTGTGGTAACTGTTGCTACCTCTTAAGTGTCTCTGCTGATGTATACAACATGTTACTCGGCCAGTTTGTTTTTTTTTTAAGGCACTGTAGTTACATAGAAATAAACCTGGCAACATTTCCATTTGGCCTAGACGACTGTAAGGCCCCTTTTGTCTCCAGTATTCTGTGGTTCTGTATTTTAATCACTTACTTTACAATTATTGTAGCAACACAATCAAGATAGCAAATCAGTCTAGTAAAACCAAAAGTACTGGAATGTGGGCAAATAGAAAGAATGACCTAGAATTCTTGCTGAGAAAACAGTTGGCATTGCTATATTCTTCTAATGCAGTGTGAGAGAAGCCACAGAAGTAAATAGGCAAGTAAATGTTTATGAAATGTAATAGTCATCAGCAAGATGTATTTTAAAAACACATCTGCTTGGTGTCATGTTGCTTTATTTAATAAGGATTATGACTGCAAGGCAGAAATTTGTAAATGAAGATCTCTGTTGTTTTGTTTTGTTTGTGCTTTTAAGACAGGGCTGGAGGGCAGTACGTGATCATGGCTCACTGCAACCTTCATCTCATGGGCTCAAGTGATCCTCCCACATCAGTTTCCCAAGTAGCTGGGACTACAGGAGTGTCCCATCATGCCTGGCTAATTTTTTAATTTTTTTGTAGAGTTGAGGTCTCACTATGTTGCCCAGGCTGGTCTCAAACTCGTAGACTCAAGTGATTTTTCCCACCTCAGCCTCCCAAAGAACTGGGATTACAGGTGTGAGCCACCGTGACTGGCTGTTATTTTATCAATTCCTCAAAATTCAAGCATGCCCTCAAATGTTTTTGCAGCCTCATATAGCTCTTAATTTGGTTTATATTCATCCAGATGGTAGGATGTGTTTCATGTTCCACCTGGTTTTGTTAGAAATACTTGGGCAATGTCTATGGGAAAAAAACATTGAACTAGATTTAGCTTTCGGGTAAATAATGTAATCACCTGGGAATAATATGAAGAATGAAATGAAAGAAAGAAAAATATAATCAAGTGTAACTTAGACTCTGAATGCTAGTAACTAAGATTTGGGATGAAGGAGGGATCTCAGGGGAATAACGTTAAGATTTTTTTTTAATGGAAATACATGATTTTAAGAAGGAATAACTTAAGACATTCCAACTTTATACTACATTAAAGTAAAAAGAGCAAGGATCAGTTTTCTCTTTGGAGCAAGGCTCAGTTTCACTTACTGTTGAGAGTAGTGTGTATAATTAATTTTTTTAACAGTTTATTGATGAAATATATTTTTAGAAGGAAATCTCCCACCACCTTCCTGTCATTCTCAGGGCAAGGCAGAGGGTAGGAGAGGGAAGGGAGACTCGGGGGAAATGGGAGGTGCAAGCCTTAATTAGACATTTGAGTGTTTAAAAGAAACCGTTTTACTTTTCATTTCAAATACTATGTCTTAGTTTACTGAATAGCTTTAATTTAGGACAGGGATTGTGTTATCTTTTCTGATATTTTGGATCATCTAAGCATGATAAATGCTGGTTTATTCAAGGCACTAAAATTGACTTGCAAAAGACATATTTAGTATGGAGTCTGCGTTCAAGTCCTTTCTTCTTTGTTTATCCTGGTACAAAGATGTTTGTTTTAAAGTGGTATGAGTTAATTGTCCAACTTCAGATTTCCCTAAATGTGTAACAGATTACCCAGTTGGCAAATGATGATATATATTTTTTAAACATGAATATTTCCGTTAGGCCAGATGGTGATTTAACATGAATTGTCCAACATTTGTGTTTCTTATCAAATTGTCTTCTTTTGTCTAAGCCAAGCTAGCAACATAATTTGGAACACACTCAGGAATCACTAAAGAACAAGAGCCAAAAAAATTCAGACACCAAGTGGCAGACGGCATTTGCTCCATATGCGATGCAAAGGCTCCCGGCCAGTGCTCGCCTGGCCCTTGGGAAGCTTTCTCACCCATTGTAAGGAAGTATCTGTGGAGTGCTGTGTAGCCCATCCACCTGCTTTCCTCTCTCTACTCAAACCCTACTTATCTAACACTTGGTACTGTGGCCTTCCTCCATGGGGGACTTGCACTTCCTCAAAGCCCTGGATTTCTGTGCAGAAGAGCAGTTTTGGTTCTTCCTTAGGCACTTCCTTTCCTCCTGTCCAGTGTCATGTTCTTGTTTGTTATGGGCTCCACCCAGACGATTATTTCCTCTTAGATGATGTGTGAGCCTTGCAGAGAGCTGGGTCATTTGTGGAATAAATCATGTGCCCAGTCACACGGCTCCTTACAGGAAATGGTCGCTGCATATTAGCTTAGCACAAAACACAGTAGTGAACTTGTGGGCCTCCCCAACAGTGAGTCTTCAGTTAACTTCTGCTGTTTTTTTTTTTTTTTTTTTTTTTTTTAACATAAAGCTTTGAATGTTTCGTACAGTATCAAATCTCTGCAGGATTTTGCCCGCTGAAACAGATGTGAAAATCTGAGTAGCACAGAGTTTGACATTAAGGCCATAACAATAAACCCATTGTTGCTACGTTCTAAATTTGATCAAGATGTCTGTTTTTGGGAACCCAAAACAGTTGCTTCAAATTTAGCTTTTTTCTTTTTTGAAGCAGTTTTTTTTGGGGATCTCTCATAGCAAGAAAAAACATTACATAAACTTTTTTTTTTTTTTTTGAGACAAGGTCTCACTTTGTTACCCAGGCTGGAGTGCAGTGGCACGATCTTGGCTCACTGCAGCCTCGACCTCCTGGGCTCAAGCAGTCCTCCCACCTTCGCGCCCCCAAGTAGCTGGGACTACAGGCACGTGCCACTACGCCCGGCTAATTTTTGTATTTTTAGTAGAGACAGGGTTTCTCCACGTTGCCCAGGCTGGCCTCGAACTCCTGAGCCTCAAGCTCCAGATCTGCCAGTCTTGGCCTCCCAAAGTGCTAAGATTACAGGTGTGAGCCACCGTGCCTGGCCACATAAATATAAACTTAAAAATACACAGGAAAACCTTTCAGAACACTTTGAAACCTATTTTGGTCCTATTACAATTGCACTGAATGCCCCACAGCCTAATGAAGAGCAATTAGATGTTGTCATTTGGTGACATTCTTGGTGGAGACAGTAAGCTAGGGCCACAGAATCTGCTTAGTCTCCCAGGGTCCAGCATTGTTTCAGATAACGTGAACAGGATGCTCAAGAGCTAGTCTAAATAGTGCTTCATGGCTTATTTTTCCTGTTTGTTGATAAGGATTCATAAAGGTGTCCTTTTCTGGTCATGTCAGGAGAAATTCAAATAAAAACCATTGAATTGGTTTGGAGTTGTCCATTGAAGGGTGCTCACAGCAGGAATTGAGTGGCATTGAGCGTGTGTGTGTATGTATATAAACATTTATGTTAGAGTGTATGCTAATGTATATGGGGTGCCCACTGCCGTCACCACCCCCCCACCAACAGTAACAAAACCATCAATAGCAATATCCACCAAAACTTCTAATTTGCTTATTAATTTGCTTTATTATTTGTAAATAATTCAGAATCTCTCTGAGATCAAAATCCTTTTTTATTACAACATGTTAATAGTAGTCTAATTCAGACCTGCCCTGAGGAAGAACCAAGCAATGAAGCCGTCCATGATTTTAGAAGTTAATTGACTTATTCTTTCTGACCATCTAGATAGTCCCCATATTATTTTAGGCTCCTCCTAGTTAGGTCCACTACCTCATTATTATCCATTGGCCTGGACTTTGGTCTCACTTATACAGCAAGTAGTAGAGCCTATCACTGTCGACATGTAAACATTTGCATATTTTACATTTATAGAGATACTTTTCACATGTCTCATTTGATCCACTAACATCTGTATGCTTGGACGATGGAATAATTAAACAATGTATAGCTAAAACCATCTAAACCCCTCAAATATTATCATCTGATGGGAAGGAAAAGGGGGAAAGAGGAAATTAAATATAGTTATTTCAATTCTTGGCATGATTGACACTGACAATTAAAGAGTAAATTCCATTCAGTATTTTCTTCCAGCTCATGAGAGTTGGCTGTAAGGATACTTTGCAAGTCAGATTTGTGGGCAGATGTTTGCAACCTAAATTGCTTCAGTTGCATGAAAAAGTCACAACCTTTTACTGATTTTCATCCTGGGATCTCTTTAACAAGGAAAAACCTCAGGCCCAGGAAGTCTGGGGTAAGTGAGGCAGGGATGTGTCAAAGTGCACTTTTCCCCAGGTGCAGGGACAAGTATTTGAGTTTCTTTTATTGACCTTGCAAAGAGCTTTGCACACTTTGCACATCAGTTCTTGAGATGGGTGGGAACATGAACTGCCTGCTTTATGGAGTTCAATTAAGATTGCAGGATCATGCATTCCTTTCATTTTTGGTGCTAGTACCTAGAAGATGGGAATATATTGAACACTTAATACTTTGCTTGGGCAGGTAGCTCCAGTTTGCAGAAAGTCTAGATAGGATACTCTGCTATATATCTAGTTTTACTGAGAAGAAAGGGCCCAAGCTATTTTTAAAGAATTTTAAAGTAGGTTTCTCAGCCTGGCGTGGTGGCTCACACCTGTGATCCCAGCACTTTGGGAGGCCGAGGGAGGCAGATCACTTGAGGTCAGGAGTTTGTGACCAGCCTGGCCAACATGGCGAAACCCTGTCTCTACTAAAAATACAAAAATCAGCCAGGCATGGTGGCACGCACCTGTCATCTCAGCTATTGGGGAGGCTGAGGTGAGAGAACTGCTTGAACCCGGGAGGCAGAAGTTGTAGTGAGCTGAGCTTGCGCCACTGCACTCCAGCCTGGGCAACAGAGCGAGACTCTGTCTCAAAAAAATAAATCAATAAAATAAAGTAGGTTTCTCTATACCTTGGAATTTTCTATCTCCCACGATAACCTTTGGGTAAACATGTCCATCAAAATGGAAACAAATCAATTTTTAAAATAGAAATTATTCTCATGTCTATTTTAGTGGGAATCCCCCTGAGAAGATAGCCATGTATGACTGAATGCTCTGTGGTTGCTATTTTGTTGCTCTTGGCCAGGAAACTGATCTAGGTGACATACTTAATCTGACCTGCAGACTGGCCACTTCATACTACCAAGATTCCAAAGCAAAGTATATATACAGTCGGCCCCATGTAGCCTCTGGTTCCATGATGCAACCAATGGCAGATTGGTTGAAAAATATTTGGAAAAAGGCCAAGCGCAGTGGAGTGGTTCATGCCTGTAATCCTAGCACTTTGGGAAGCTGAGGCAGGAAAATCACTGGAGCCCAGGAATTCAAGACCAGCCTGGGCAAAATGGCAAGACCTCATCTCTACAAAAAGTAATTAGCTGGGCTTGGTGGCGTGTGCCTGTAGTCCCAGC
Source organism: Macaca nemestrina (assembly GCF_043159975.1). Lineage (NCBI taxonomy): Eukaryota > Metazoa > Chordata > Mammalia > Primates > Cercopithecidae > Macaca > Macaca nemestrina. The sequence continues at coordinate 75,137,927 of NC_092135.1, read as the reverse complement.
TACTTGGGAGGCTGAGGTGGGAGGATCATTTGAGCCCAAGTGAAGGCTGCAGTGAGCCATGATTGCATCACCACACTCCAGCCTGGGTGACAGAGCGAGACCCTATCTCAAAATGAGTAACTAAATAACAAAATTTCAAAAAAAAAAAAAAAAAAAAAATGGGGGAAAAAAATGAAAAAATAACAATACACAAATAAAATACAGTATAACAACTATTTACACAGCATTTACACTTTATTAGGTATTGTAAGTAATCCAGGGATGATTTAAAGTATATAAGGGGATGTGCACAGGTTATGTGCAAATGCCATGCCATTTTATATTAGTGTAGGCTCATGGCTAATAAAGCATGAACCTGACTGAAGCTGCCTGGGTATGTGTCCTTGTTCAGCCACTTTGTGGTAGTATCTCTTTTTTCTTAACCTCAGTATTCTTATAACAGGGATGTTTTCTCTGTATAAGGCTGTTTTGAGGAATAGTTTCTATATGTAAAGTACTTAGAACAGTGCGTAGCATATGGGCCGGGTGCAGTGGCTCACGCCTGTAATCCCAGCACTTTGGGAGGCCGCGGCGGGCGGATCACGAGGTTGGGAGATCGAGACCATCCTGGCTAACACGGTGAAACCCCGTCTCCACTGAATATACAGAAAATTAGCTGGGAGTAGTGGCGGGCACCTGTAGTCCCAGCTACTCAGGAGGCTGAGACAGGAGAATGGCGTGAACCCGGGAGGCGGAGCTTGCAGTGAGCCGAGATCCCGCCACTGCACTCCAGCCTGGGCGACAGAGCGAGACTCCGTCTCAAAAAAAAAAAAAAAAAAAAAAAAAGTGCGTGGCATCTAGGAAGCCCTTAATAGATACTGCCTTAAAAATAATTAGGTATTTCCGGCCGGGCGCGGTGGCTCAAGCCTGTAATCCCAGCACTTTGGGAGGCCGAGACGGGCGGATCACGAGGCCAGGAGATCGAGAGACGATCCCGGCTAACACGGTGAAACCCCGTCTCTACTAAAAAAATACAAAAAAACTAGCCGGGCGAGGTGGCGGGCGCCTGTAGTCCCAGCTACTCGGGAGGCTGAGGCAGGAGAATGGCGTAAACCCGGGAGGCGGAGCTTGCAGTGAGCTGAGATCCGGCCACTGCACTCCAGCCTGGGTGACAGAGCAAGACTCCGTCTCAAAAAATAAATAAATAAATAAATAAATAAATAAATAAATAAATAATTAGGTATTTCCTAGTGAGGTATACCTAACTACAAGTGCTGTTTTAACTATGCCTACTCTGTGTGCTTTACACTATATATTGTTCAAGGCTAGAATAATTAGCCCCATGAGCAGGGTTTCATAGCATGTAAGATTCCAACACCAGCCTTCAGTCATGGGTACAGGTGGCCTGTGCCATCCAGCTAGCTGCGCTGCCTCCAGACTGGGTGGCCTGCTCCTCCTCCGTTGGATAAAAATAGCCTGACTCTTCACTGAAACCACCACCATGTTATTTGTGTCCTTGGGAAGCTGAAAGTAATAGAGCTCTAAGTCTGGCATTGCCAGCTGTCTGCAGAACTGAAATGCAAAGTGCGACATGTGTCTACACTGTACCCACTGGCCTCCAGGTCGCAACTCCCATTCCCCCATCTTGATTTTTTTCCATTCTCAAATTCATTATTTCCCCTATAGGTGACTGTGGAATGGAAACAGATTTAGATTTCCTACCTATTTAGATTTTTTCCATACTAAAATTACAAAGCAGAAAAACTGCTATTGACACATTTTTGGTTAGGAAAATCTGGATGTGGTTCCTATGCCTAGCCTAGTCATATAAATTCTCTCCCCATGTATCTTTGTGTGTGTGTGAAACAGGGTCTTGTCACCCAGGCTGGAGTGCAGTGGTACAATCACAGCTCACCATGGTCTTGACTTCCTGGGCTCAAGCGATCGTCTCACTTCAGCCTCCCTAATAGTAGGGACTACAGGCTCACATCACCACATGCAACTAATTTGTTTTGATTTTTGGTAGAGACAGGTGTCACTATTGTGCCCAGGCTAGTAACTCCTGGGCTCCAGCAGTCCTCCTGCCTTGGCCTCCCAAACTCCTGGGATTACAGGCATGAGTCACCAAGCCTAGCCTCTCCTCATCAAAACCATTCCCTCTTTGTAAGATTCTTCCTATGTCTTAAAACTTTAATACCTTTAATCCTTCCCTGGAGCCATAGATTTATTTATTTATTTATAAGGCAGGGTCTCACTTTGTTGCCCAGGCTGGAGTGCAGTGGCACAATCATAGGCTCACTGCAGCCTTGACCTCCTGGACTCAAGTGATCCTCCCACCTCAGCCTCCTGAGTAGCTGGGACTACAGGTGTGCACCACCACACCAGTTTTGTTGTTGTTGTTTGTTTTTGTTTTGGTAGAAACAGGGTCTCTCCATGTTGCCCAGGCTGGTTGCGAACTCCTGGGCTCAAGCAATCCACCCGCCTCAGCCTCCCAAAGTGCTGGGCTTGTAGGCGTGAGCCACCGCACCTGTCCCTGTCTGCTCTTTTTTTTTTTTTTTTTTTTTTTTTGAGATGGAGTCTTGTTCTGTTGCCCAGGCTGGAGTGCAGTGGTGTGATCTCGGCACACTGCAACCTCCGCCTCTCAGGTTCAAGCCGATTCTCCTGCCTCAGTCTCCCAAGTAGCTGGGATTACAGGCATGTACCACCACGCCCGGCTGACTTTTGTATTTTTAGTAGAGATGGGGTTTCACCATGTTGCCCAGGCTGGTCTCGAACTCCAGACCTCAGGTGATCCACCCACCTCGGCCTCCCAAAATGCTGGATTACAGGCATATAGGTGAGCCCCAGAGATAAGAGTAGCAAGCAGTGATGGGGAGAAGATAATCAATCTAGTGTAGGAAAGATGGAAAGAATGGTGACATTTCACAACTGCTAGATTGACACTTTAACTTGGGAGTTATCCCTCTATAAACTGGATATTTGCTGAGCAAAGTTTAAAGAAAGCTCCATGTATTCAGTAATGTTTTCCAAACCCCACTTCTCGTAAGTCAGTGGCTTAGAGTGCTTGCTCTAATTTCTATATTGCGTTAAACAAGGGTGGGATTTCTTTTCATTCAAACCATTTGTGACTTTGCCCTTTAGTGACCTCTACCATCACCCTATCATTAATGATCCAAGTGATTAGAATGGATGGCTATGTGTTTGTAGGTTGTTTGTTGTCTTTAATGAATAGATTCATTGAATGGAATTAACTGTGCTCTTCTAGAACATTGGATCTGTGTTCTCATTTAGATTGTATTTGTAATCTCCCCACTCCCCACCATCAACAGTGGCATAATGTGAATTAATATATGTGGTATCTGCCATTTAAAAACCATGATCTCTTTCCTTCCTTTTTTTGTCTTAAACATAGGACATGGATTTGATTGATATACTTTGGAGGCAAGATATCGATCTTGGAGTAAGTCGAGAAGTATTTGACTTCAGTCAGCGACGGAAAGAGTATGAGCTGGAAAAACAGAAAAAACTTGAAAAGGAAAGACAAGAACAACTCCAAAAGGAGCAAGAGAAAGCCTTTTTCGCTCAGTTACAACTAGATGAAGAGACAGGTGAATTTCTCCCAATTCAGCCAGCCCAGCACATCCAGTCAGAAACCAGTGGATCTGCCAACTACTCCCAGGTAGAGTACTCCATTCTTGGGAAAGTTATGGCAGGGTTTAAGGAAACACTGACCAAGGAATTAAAGTATCTGGATTTGAGTTCCAGCTTTGCCTTTCTTTTACTTAACCTTGTCAAATCTACCTTCCAACCTCAGCCTCCTGATGAGTCCAGTACCCAACCTACTAATCTTAACAGAGTTATTGTGAGGATTGGGAAGACATAAGTTACACAAAAGAGTTTTGTAAAGTATAGAAACATCCTGTAAGGATCAAGTAGCAGCAACAGAAGTAGTGGCAGGAGAACCAAGTAGTAGGAATTACTGGCGTTACTGTGTGTGGCAAGCACTGTTTTAAGAACTTAACATATACTGACTGATTTAATCAACACAAGTATATTAATTAGGTACCATTATCCCTATTTTATCTGCGATGAGCAACTGAAGCTGAAAAAAGGTTAAATAATTTGCCCAGATCACTCAGAAAATTGGAGGAGCTAAGATTTGAACCCACGTGGTCTGGTTCAAATTGTGTACCAAAGTGATCTCTGCAATAAGATAAATATTTACCTAACTTGATTATATTTTATGAACATCAAGTATTGAATATTTTGCTTGGCAATGGAATATTTAACCATTTTTGTCTTCCTTTGTGTCATTCCCTTTTATCAGGTTGCCCACATTCCCAAATCAGATGCTTTGTACTTTGATGACTGCATGCAGCTTTTGGCGCAGACATTCCCGTTTGTAGATGACAATGAGGTGAGGTATAAAATAACCTGGTTAGGAGCAAAACTCCCTAACTATAAAATAACAATCGTATTCTACGTAAGTCCCATCAATGAGTCTCCATTTAAAAGAATAAAAACAGTTTTAGGAGGAAATTTTTTAACCAAGGAAATACTCTGTCAAGGAAACCTTAGCCTATAGATAACTTTACAATTAAGAAAAAAATAATAAAAAACCTTCACACAATACAAAACCAAAACCATTTACTGTTGCATAGCCAGAAACATGGACAGCATAACCATGGAAACAAATAACTCATTTGCTGCAAGTATCTAAGAGGTCTTGGTGAGTAAAAAGCCAGCTGGGCAATAAACGAAGACTTCTTCAGTTAACAGTTTTAATAAATCGGTTTTATCTGGTACCACTGTGCTAGATATTATATAAACTAAATCCTAAAGATTGTGCTTACTCATTTTAAAGTTTACTTTCAAATGCGTAGGCTGAAACAATTAGGCCAGCAAATAGTAAATCTGAGTCAGTGTGGTAGGAAAAAAAGATTTCATTATTTACAAAGGGTCATGACTGGTTAGTAAGTAGCGAGACACGGAACTGCAGCTGATTCCATTTTGTATTGTGGTGGTGCCTTAGAGCTTACTTATCCCCTGTTGGTGGAAGACTCATAAATCAATGCCTTATCAATTTTAGGTTTCTTCGGCTACGTTTCAGTCACTTGTTCCTGATATTCCCGGCCACATCGAGAGCCCAGTCTTCATTGCTACTAATCAGGCTCAGTCGCCTGAAACTTCTGTTGCTCAGGTAGCCCCTGTTGATTTAGACGGTATGCAACAGGACATTGAGCAAGTTTGGGAGGAGCTATTATCCATTCCTGAGTTACAGGTAACTAAAATAGAATGTAATACTGAAGATATTATTTTATATTCAGTGCCTTTAGTCATTCTGATTATTTATATGCCACCTATTTATAGGAAGGATTGGAGGGTGCTATTAAATTAGTCATGAGTACTGCCCATGCTAGTTAAATGGGTTGGATATCTTGAGGATAGAATGTTATAAACCTGATGTCTGATCCGGGAACTCTGAAAATAATACATATGCTTAGGCATAAATACGTATTGGAAGTGAGAATTATCTCTAAATTATAGAGAGAATAAATTATAGAGATAAGCCTGAAGATAATGTGGGTAGGGAGTTTATCTAAATTTATTACGTATTATCATGGATTAACTTTGATTTATACAGTATAAACTTCTTTCCCATGCAGTGTCTTAATATTGAAAATGACAAGCTGGTTGAGACTACCATGGTTCCAAGTCCAGAAGCCAAACTGACAGAAGTTGACAATTATCATTTTTACTCATCTATATCCTCAATGGAAAAAGAAGTAGGTAACTGTAGTCCACATTTTCTTAATGCTTTTGAGGATTCCTTCAGCAGCATCCTCTCCACAGAAGACCCCAACCAGTTGACAGTGAACTCATTAAATTCAGATGCCACAGTCAACACAGATTTTGGTGATGAATTTTATTCTGCTTTCATAGCTGAGCCCAGTATCAGCAACAGCATGCCCTCACCTGCTACTTTAAGCCATTCACTCTCTGAACTTCTAAATGGGCCCATTGATGTTTCTGATCTATCACTTTGCAAAGCTTTTAACCAAAACCACCCTGAAAGCACAACAGAATTCAATGATTCTGACTCTGGCATTTCACTGAACACAAGTCCCAGTGTGGCATCACCAGAACACTCAGTGGAATCTTCCAGCTATGGAGACACACTACTTGGCCTCAGTGATTCTGAAGTGGAAGAGCTAGATAGTGCCCCTGGAAGTGTCAAACAGAATGGTCCTAAAACACAACCAGTACATTCTTCTGGGGATACGGTACAACCCTTGTCACCATCTCAGGGGCAGAGCACTCCCGTGCATGATGCCCAATGTGAGAACACACCAGAGAAAGAATTGCCTGTAAGTCCTGGTCATGGAAAAACCCCATTCACAAAAGACAAACATTCAAGCCGCTTGGAGGCTCATCTCACAAGAGATGAACTTAGGGCAAAAGCTCTCCATATCCCATTCCCCGTAGAAAAAATCATTAACCTCCCTGTTGTTGACTTCAACGAAATGATGTCCAAAGAGCAGTTCAATGAAGCTCAACTTGCATTAATTCGAGATATACGTAGGAGGGGTAAGAATAAAGTGGCTGCTCAGAATTGTAGAAAAAGAAAACTGGAAAATATAGTAGAACTAGAGCAAGATTTAGATCATTTGAAAGATGAAAAAGAAAAATTGCTCAAAGAAAAAGGAGAAAATGACAAAAGCCTTCACCTGCTGAAAAAACAACTCAGCACCTTATATCTCGAAGTTTTCAGCATGCTACGTGATGAAGATGGAAAACCTTATTCTCCTAGTGAATACTCCCTGCAGCAAACAAGAGATGGCAACGTTTTCCTTGTTCCCAAAAGTAAGAAGCCAGATGTTAAGAAAACCTAGATTTAGGAGGATTTGACCTTTTCTGAGCTAGTTTTTTTGTACTATTATACTAAAAGCTCCTACTGTGATGTGAAATGCTCATACTTTATAAGTAATTCTATGCAAAATTATAGCCAAAACTAGTATAGAAAATAATATGAAACTTTAAAAAGCATTGGAGTGTCAGTACGTTGAATCAGTAGTTTCACTTTAACTATAAACAATTTCGTAGGACACCATTTGGGCTAGTTTCTGTGTAAGTGTAAATACTACAAAAACTTATTTATACTGTTCTTATGTCATTTGTTATATTCATAGATTTATATGATGATATGACATCTGGCTAAAAGCAAATTATTGCAAAACTAACCACTATGTACTTTTTTATAAATACTGTATGGACAAAAAAATGGCATTTTTTATATTAAATTGTTTAGCTCTGGCAAAAAACAATTTTAAGAGCTGGTACTAATAAAGGATTATTATGACTGTTAAATTATTTGTTTGGGATTCCTTTGAGTTTATTCACAAGTAGTATTTTCCGTAAGATAATCATCCTTTTAATTTAGATGTTTTGCATTTTCACAATGTTTTATTTGAAAATATAAAAATCATTTTATACTAAATTTCTAGTACCAGGGTTACAGAAAAATAAAGTATATCAAGAGGATACTTTGCCTCTTCAATAGCAAGTACATCTAAACCCAAGAAAATGTTATACACTGACGTGAAAGCATTGATTCATTTATTTCCATCAGTAGATATACGCCCACTATACACTAGGCACAGTTTGAAGTAGAAAGGACAAAACCAATATCCCTGCCCTGGAACTTGCATTCTAGTGAAGGGGAGGTAACAAGCATACTCCACTATGTTAGAAGGAATTGGATGGGGAAAACCAGTAAAAAGCATCACAACTTAAGGCTGTAAATGGGAAGAGCGTTACTGAAGTGGCAACATTTGACGATGGGGGGGAGAAGCCGTTCTCATAGCCAAGAACACTGTAGACAAGACACAGCGGGTCCAAAGGCGGAACCACATTTGAGAAAAAACAAGGACAATGTGGCCGAAGAAAGGGATGGTGGTGGAATATGACAGAGCCTTGTAAGTCTACATAAGTGAGGTGGGGAGCTAATGGTGCTGTTCAGCAGTAACATTCAACTTTTTTTAAAGTTCCCTCTGGGGTTTGTGACTGCTGGCAGTGGCTGCCTAGCTTTCTGGTAAAGGAGTGCAGTTAGTGGCAGGTGGCTGTACCAATCCGGATGGAGGAGAAAGAAGCTGGGCTGGTCAGTACAGTGGTGGCAGCTGGACTGACCATTTCTGCTGCAGGTTTTGCAAGCCAGGAAGCACATATAGCCTGAAGTAACAGAGGATTTTCAAAGTCTACCAAAATCTGCCTTCAGCGGTGGCTATTAGAGAGGTGGGTTTGAACCCAAAATGACAAAATGGGAAGCAGCAATACTACCTGTTGTAAGCCTTACTGCCAGGAAGGGAAAATAAAAGAGATGCTCAGTAACAAATATGATCTTAAATCGCCCAAAGAAGGATCTCCTTATATAGCAACCCAAATCAATGAAGCTAAGGATTTACTAGGTCAAGCCCAAAAAAGAAAGAAATGTATGATGAATTTTAGCTTCCTACTACTTTTTATGTATATAAATATCAACCGTTTTTTTTTTTTTTTTTTTTGACGGAGTCTTGCCGTCGCCCAGGCTGAAGTGCAGTGGTGCAATCTCAGCTCACTGCAACCTCCGCCTCCCGGGTTCAAGCGATTCTCCTGCCCCAGCCTCCTGAGTAGCTGGGATTACAGGCGCGTGCCTCCACGCCCAGCTAATTTTTGCATTTTTTAGTAGAGATGAGGTTTCACCATGTTGGTCAGGCTGGTCTCAAACTTCTGACCTCGTGATCCGTCTGCTTCGGCCTCCCAAAGTGCTGGGATTACAGGCGTTGAGCCACCGCGCCCCGGTTGAGTATCAACGTTCTATAAAATGCCTCAGAGCTACAACTTTTACAGTTTCCTCTGGCTTGTATGTTGAGAACAGTATAGAGGGTAAGGATGGGAGTAGGAAAACCGATTGAGAGGTTCATGCATTGTGATGGTGGTTTGGTCCAGGGTGATAGAAGTGGGTAGTCAGGGACATCGGATTCTGCCACGTCTCAGAGAACTAAAAAGATTTTCTGGTAGAATGGATTTGAGTCAGGAAGTTTAACATCTTTAAGAATTGAGTTGTCCAAGGATGGAGAAGACAGGATAGAGGGAGACCCAGGTGGGAAAATCAGTTCCTTTTTGGACATACTGAGAGATCTATTAGACGTTTAAACTAGAGTGCACAAAAATAAGTTCCCTCAAAACCCTTTGAAAATCTGCATGCTAATGAATCATTCAGTTATTATTTCCTCACCTAAGCACGTTTCACTTGTTCATATTGTTTTGCCTTTTTAAAGTGAGGAAATGGAGATTCATTTAAGTATGTTTAAAATAAGCACTGCATGTGTTAACTATTCAGTGAAGACTCCTAGCAACCCATTAGGAGCGATGTAGTGTTAGAAATCCTGTCCCTGGAACCAGACTGCATGGGCTTGCTGCTAATTCCTAGAATGACCTTTAGTAACTCACTTTAGTTTTTTTTTTTTTTTTTTTTTTTTTTTGAGACAGTCTGGCTCTGTCACCCAGGCTGGAGTGCAATGGCGCTATCTCGGCTCACTGCAAGCTCTGCCTCCTGGGTTCAGGCCATTCTTCTGCCTCCTCTTAAGCGTGTTTTCTCATTTAAAAGCAGAGTGGTACTCAGTGGGTCACCCCCACAAAAAGCACTGCGCCTAGCTCATAGTAAACATTGCATAAACGATGGGTGTGTCAGTTTCCTTTAGTCTTGTATTATGCTTTTTGGCTACAAGTGAATCCAAATTAGCTTACAAGAGAATTTCACTGCTGGGATTGAAAATGACTTCAAGGACTAATGGATCTAAGGGTTCAAATGTGAAGATTTTGTGTTCTTCTTCTTCTTGAGATGGAGTCCCACTCTGTTGCCCACGATGGAGTGCAGTGGCACAATCTCGGCTCACTGCAACCTCCACCTCTCAGGTTCAAGTGATTCTCCTGCCTCAGCCTCCCAAGTAGCTGGGATTACAGGTATCCGCCACCCGCCGGGTTTTTTTTTTTTTTGCATTTTTAGTGGAGACAGGTTTTCACCATGATGACCAGGATGGTATGGAACTCCTGACCTCAAGTGATCCTCCTTGGCCTCCCAAAGTGCTAGGATTACACGCGAGCCACCACGCCAAGCCCAAGATTTTGGGTCCTGAATATTTTTCACGTGCTATCAAGGAACTTCCTTCCTCTGATGGTGTGGTGATGGGGAATCTCGGGAGAAGACATCACTTCTCCAAACTCAGATAATCCCAGGTCTCGAACAAACTATATTCTTACACCAAATTGTGAGTGGGGAGATGGTGGCAAGAATCTCAGCAGCAGCCCTATCTGGAGCACCTAACACTGACTGGTATTTGAAGGGAGAAGAGCATTGCTGGGCAGACAAAAACAGACATTCTTTGGCAGTAAACTTCAAAGTATTCTGACCAATTCATACAAGGTAACTGGCCATAGAAACTTATGGTACCTAAAAATACTACAGTGAAGTATAAAACATTGTGAGAAATTATAAATTTCAAATAACAAATCCCAACTATGCCATGACTAATAAAACCAAGTGTTCATTTCTCTTAATTTGCATTTGCGTTGAGAGCTTTATACCTGTGCTCAAATTTGACTATCAAACTGTAATTGCACAACACTTTATATGAAAACCTATCTTCTTGCCAAGATTTCCCAAGTTCCTGTTTTTAAGGGGGGCACTGCTCAAATGTTTGCCATATCCGTATTTGTGACTAAGCTTCAGAATACATACATTTAAACATACCTACCAGGGTGCTTTGTCTTCAGTTGATGCTGTTTAACACCTGAGAACTGGAAAAAAATTAAAGACTAGAAAACTTCAATCCTATATTGGGGTGGCGGAGGGGGGAAGACATTGGCATTACTTTTATCACCCATTAGAATTTTAGGTATGCTTCAGGATATCCTTGTAAGACAGTATCCAGCATTACCAAAATACTATCTTTAGGGTCCACAAGACAGGTGCTAGGTTAGGTTCTTTAAGCTATTGAATTTAACTTTCTGATTGAGGGAGGGGATTATAAATCCATTTTACCAAAAAAAAAAAGAAAAAGAAAAAAAAAGTGTGTAAGTGTGTGTGTGGGGGAATCAGGTTAAAAACAGGAGTTCTTAACCTGTATAGTTTTTAGGTCTGAGAATTTTGATGGGAAGAAACTTTCTTCTTCATTTTTACTTCATTTCCTTCAATATTCCAGGCAACAAACTACTGGTATTTCACTCTACTTGGCTTAAAGTACAATTTAAACCACATTATCAATTATGCATCAGAACTTCAATGTTAGAAATCAGACCCACCATTAGGCCTAATTTAGTGTTTCAAGTACATTAAGTCATAAACTTAATATTTTGGTAATTATTTTCATGTAACATTTGAGTAATCTCACCTGCATCTCATGCCATGTAAAAATCAACATTCTAAGGGGCCTGCTGGAATACCAATCTGCCAGAGAGCATGGCATTAAAAGGAACCAAGTAACCTGCCCACGCTCACAAAACTGCTTTTACATTCTGTATTTACATTTCTTACTGATAAAATCTGACCCAAGAATCAAAGTAACAAAAACTACGAATTACGTTTTCTTTCAGTACCTATTGAGAGTAAGACCACTGACTTCAAATAGACAATCCATCAGAATTCTTTTGATATAAAGGATGTAAGTTTACTCAGCATTTACCGAACAGCATAGTTAATACAATTTAAAAATTAAGTTACCTGGAGCCTCCAGATACAGCTAAACATTTTACACAATTCCTTTACGATGACAAGTCCTTTAATTAGTGGCTATATATATGGATGTAGTCAATGAAACTCTTCCATATATTTTAAGGTATTTTTAAGCTGTCAACATTCTTGTGTATACCCTTCACCCAGTTACTATTTCTTTACCAATAAAAGTTGAACAGTATGGGTTAATTCCCATTTCCTAGCAAGCTTTCAGAACTGTGCACAATGTACACTTCAACGCACCCTTGCCATTACCTGGTGTTAGGGTCTCTGAAAATTTGTTAAGCTTAAAATGGCTTTTACCTATTACCACCTTACATCCCCCTAAACCTTAGCATTGTAGTGTATTCAATCCAAAGTTAAAAATCAACCCAGTGTATCCAATTTTTGCAAAAGAAAACAATCTTTACATTTACTATGTCTGTGACGCACACATGCAAACTCTAATTTTATCTCATTTCCTATTTTGCTGTTTATATAACAATGTCCTTTCACTGTGAGAAAACAAGGGTAAATATACTTTTGTTGGAAATAAGTCCACACTCGTCCTTTATTATTCCAGGACCTAAGTATTAAACTGAAATTATTAGACACGCCATTCTTTTTTGAGACGGAATCTCGCTATCATCCAAATTGGAGTGCAGTGGTGCGATCTCTGCTCACTGCATGTTCCACCTTCTGGATTCACGCCCTTCTCCTGCCTCAGCCTCCTGGGTAGTGAGACTACAGGTGCCCACCACCACGCCCAGCTAATTTTTTTGTATTTTTTAGTAGAGATGGGGTTTCATCATGTTAGCTAGGATGGTCTCAATCTCCTGACCTTGTGATCTGTCTGCCTTGGTGTCCCGAAGTACTGGGATTACAGGTGTGAGCCACCATGCCTGGTCTAGACATGCCACTCTTTAAGATTACTTAACTGCACAGAATATGAAACCAGTGTTTGAATACAAGCAAAATGAGTTTGCATTAAGTCTAACAGCTAGCCAAGAACCCTCATCTGGCTTCAACTTATAAAGTATTTCACTTGAAAAAATTATATTGGGAAAATGCTTAATAGCTAGTAAGGCTAGAAATCCAAATACACATGTTGTAATTTCAAAAAAAAAAAAAATCATCAAAGACCTACCCCCATAAATGAATCCAGCAAAAGATGATCATTACCCACATCATCCTTACCCTTTTCCTCTTCGGTTAAACATCAGTGTAGTTTGAGACTACAAAATTTCCTGAAAGGTTTTCCCCAACTTACTTTCACCATATAGTACTGAACCACTCCACTGCCTCTCTCAAGAAACTAGGGAATTCCAACATCTGAAATGCCCTTTCCCTCCTAGCAACCACCTTTTTCTCCTAGTTTCTATTCACTCACTCGTTTATCCTTTTTTCCCTCAAAGGTTCAGATGCCTCACATGTATCACCCAAATACCTAATACATTGTCAAGACCTAAACTATTTTAGGCAACAAGTGCTGATAACTTTAAAAAATGTTTTTTCTTCCATGCTTATTTCCCACGGCTTATTTCCCATATAATAGAATTCACATCTTTTAAAATAACTGATAAAGGCTCACTCCAGGTTTCCTGTTGTTTTATTACTTACTGGTAAAATAACTCAAAATATTCACCTATAGTGTTTAAGTCACATGAACATTGTGAAGTGACAAAACAACACACACATTTCTAAAAATATTTTAATGAAAAAGTTATCTTTCTGTAAACATTTCATTATACTACAAATGAAACATCTGAATCCATTACAGAACACTTCTGAATTCTTAAAAATCAGAAAACATACTGAAGTTTTAAAGTAATTTTGAATATTTAGATAGGCTAACAATCCTTACATTACCCCTGCACACTGGCATGCTTATTCACTAATTTGTGACATTACTGGAACTCCAAGAGATACTGTCAATTAGGTTTCAACTTTTGACTATTATATACCGGAACTCTTAAAACCAAGCCTATTTCAATTAGTTACTTAACAAATGTACTTCATTATCACATATTCTCCTTTAGGACATGAGTATAAATTCAGCTTTTTAGAAGTGTAATATTAGAAGCAGTAACCTACAAATTGGTTTAACAAAATCAGTTAAATCTGCCCCAACCACTTATATAACAATTTTTTTTTTTTTTTTTTTACTGCTGCTACAACTTATGAGAATACTGTATTTTTCAGAAACGACAATGGAACTATGTTTAAACAAAATAATTTTATTTCATAAAAAGAAATGAACTAGTAAGAACAATGCCCTTAAAAAATAAAATTGTCTGCTTCACTAAAACCATGTTGTGAGGGAAATTCATCAAAGGCTGTTAGCTTATTCAACACATGTAGAAATTGGGTTCTGATTTAGATACAGAGCCAACCAGTCATTTTCTGAGACTAAACACTGGCAAACTGCATCTTCCTGTAGGGAACTGGTAATTTAGAAACTAGTTTGCATTTTCACTATCTGTCTCCAAAGGATTTTTGTTTTTTAAAGTAAACTAACCACCTAAATGGTTAAGCCCTTTTGGGGCAGCAAAAACAGCCCTTATTACCCAACAACAACCAGTCTGAACAGTAATTCAGTATTCTTTAGGAAAACGTCTTTTTACAAAGGAGCACTAATTAGGCCCCCACTGCCTAACATGAACCAAAACAAAAAAGGAAGCAAAATGTAACCTATTGGTCCAATGAATTCCCTGAATTTATATGCAAAAGAACGTATGAGGCCACTTGAAGACCAACCTTTATCCATGACATCTGGTAACTTTTCTTGAGATGGGGTCTGTCACCCAGGCTGGAATACAGTGGGGCAGTCAGCTCACAGCAGCCTTAACCACCTGGGATCAAGGCATCCTCCCACCTCAGCCTCCCAAGTAGCTGGGACTACAGATGTGTACCACCAGGCCCAGCTAATTTTTGTATTTTTTGTTGACAGGGTCTCGTTATGTTGCCCAGGCTAGTATCAAACTCCTGGACTCGGGATCCATCTGCCTCGGCCTCCCAAAGTGCTGGGATTACAGGCGTGAGCCATTGTGCCTGGCCCTGGTAACTTTTAATGTTCCTCTGAAGGTGTTTTCCTAGTATGAGGATTGGCAGCTTAGTGTGTTGTGTGTCATGCTTATTACAAAAATGGTTTTCACAAAAGCTGAAGCTACTTTCTCTTACCAAAAATTGAGTTTACCCTGAAGACACTAATAATGAATTGCATACACGAGGGGTCACAACTGACTTGATATTAATACTTATGGCTATTTTGCAGGAGAATTTTTAAAACTAAGGTTTAAAATGTGTTGGACATGGTACCCAGGTAGTTTTCAGTCGAAGAATTTTATCAATGTGCCTACTAGAGAGGGACAAAGTTGTGAAATATGTAATGTAGACTTGCAGGGAAACAAATGGTGTCATCAGGTTTTACTGTCAACTACAAACCTTACCCAGCCAGAAACCTTCGTATTTTAGATGGTAGGAAAGACATTCCTCATTTAGGCAAGTAGGGTTCTCATTCAACCTGCAAATCAAAAAGATTACTCTTACCTTGCTTTACAAAAAATTACTCTTTAATTAGTGAAAAAATTCAAATTCAAGCCTTACCTAATGCTTATTGCCCTTCCTTGCAGGTCTAAATGCTAGACCTAGTGACTGTGGCAACTATCTCTCATTGATGTTCCAAAAGGCGAAGAGCTCCTTCCTGCTAGACTTTCTTCGATATTTCAGTTGTAATAAGCAGATTTAACTAGCTTTTGGAAAGTTGCTCACTATCATCATAGTATCTTATGCCTTCACTTCTCTGTAGTTGAAGCTCTTGCTGCTGCCTTGTCATTCTTTATTTATGCTGACTTGTCCAAACACAAAAGGCTGCTGAAGTCCTGTCTTAGTGAGTTTCCTTTGATCCACACTGTGCTTAAAAAGCACATCTTAGGTCCTTTAAAGCTGGTTAAATCGCTCTCCTCATGGCTTACTTTTCCACACTGTTCACAAGATCTAAGCTAATACAACTTATAAACAGGTCACATACACAGATTTCACCTGCTTATAGGTTGTAAACATCAACTTACTGCAAATGTTTTCACTATAATACTAGTTCCAGAACATAGAAAGTTGGTTAACAGTACAATTAACCTCATGCCATTAAAGGATACTGTCAAGGTTGTGTCAAACAATTTCACAAACATAAAACAGGAAATGTTAATCTCCCCCATTCCTTTAAACTTTATTTATATGAATAAAAGAACTTGAGACAATTTAGCTCAATTTTAATGTTTCCCAAGCATTATTTTGACCAGGTACCCAGGTTTAAGTTATGAACATTGACAGTGTCCATTATATAACCACACTTGAAGTTATTAAGGACTTAACCATTTTCTAATATTAGCCTATTTTCTACACTGCTTTTCACATATATGCCCATTAACAAATGGAATGTCTGTTACATTTATTGTTTTGTGAATGTTTCTGGAAAACTGCAGTATGTGTGAAGACCAATTTCCATGCTGGCATTGCATGCATCCAAATATTAATGCACAGAGGCACAGAATTAGAGCAACAAGAGAGCATATTCAAACACTAGCACGCCCCATTCCCCTTTTTATTGCTTGTTTGCTTAGTACTTCTTAAAACAAAAAAAAAGACTTGAATTCAACGTTCCACTACCAAAGAAAGAGTAACAGCAGGGCACATACTCAGGGCTCAAATGAAATTGTAAGCACTAGCTGGCGCAAAACAGTAGACATTGGCTTATATTACTATATATATATATGACCTTATTATCTAAAAGTCTTCTCAACCAGGGCCTTCCGAACCAATTGATAACAACATGATTTATGTTGAAATATACACAAGAAATAACAGTGTGTTCTTTGGGCATTTAAGAACTCAAGACTATTCAAATTTGAATTCAGGTCTGTAGGAAGTGAGAAGCCTGTACTAAGCAACTGTGCTACATTTCTGCTGCAGTTAGGTTATTTTGAACAATTATACCTAAACTATCCTTGGTTTCATCCAGCAAAATGTATAGAATACAAACAGGAAAGCATGCCAGCCAGTTAGGGGTTTAATAACGCATCATTTTTATTCTCTTGCTCTGAAAACTTGTATCAAAAAAAAATTAAACTAAGGAAAATAACTCAAGATTTATGGGCCTCTTGTGCTTTAAAAAAAGAAAAATAAAAGGTACCCACTAATTTGCTCAGATATAGCAGGCTTAATGGTTCTATATTTTGAAAAGTTTTTAAGAATAGTTTCTAACATAGGAGAGGGAAAACATCCACTATCCCTTTTCAGAATTTAAATGGAGGGCAGTAAACATTCTTTACACCCAAAACCTATGGCAGCAGTTCAAATTTGACCAAGGTAAATGTATGGAGATGTTCTAAACACAGCTAGGACTCAGCAAGTCTAACACACTAAAATCATATGATTACATTTTAAAAGAAAATGCACAAAAACCAAATAGAAATTTTGAGATTTTTTTCATTTGAAGGTAATCTTAATGCTATTAAATTCACAAATGCTAATTTAAATACCCAATCCTATTTATCTAAAACACACATTGCAAACACACAAATTATCTATTCTCTCCACATGTCAGCGCCCATTCATATCATGGTTTGGAAATGGGGAGACTATAGATTCCCCTTATACTGCAAGTCAGCAGGTGTTTCTTTACAGTTAACTTTAGCAAAATTCATACAAAATAGTAATTAACAATGATCTTCTTTACTTGTTAACTCACAAGGAAACACCTTCAAAACTGCATTTTGTTAAAGTTTCTGTACTAAAATGTAGAAAAACTGAACTACACAAATATTGAAAAGTTAAAAATTCCTTAATTTTTTATTCCTGGTACCACTACCACAATTTACAGGGCAATATACCTGATGTAATGAAAAGAAAAAGAAAAAGACAAAGCTACAACAGATAAAAGACCTCAGGAATGTACATCTAATTGACACTACATTGCATTAATCAATAGCTGCACTTTTTGCAAACTGTGGCTATGACAGTCCTGAACAAGAAGGGTTTCCTGTTTAAGCTGCAGTAACTTTTCTGACTATGGATCATCGTTCCTTCTGTGGCAGATTTTTACAGTTCCTCTAATGCATTTGGGACGACTGTCTCAAAGTAACCTGCAGCTTTCCTGACAACTCCTCGCTCTCTCTCCTGCTAAGAACTGTAGCCTGTTGAATAATACAGGATAAAAAAATTATTACACTCAGTGAACAGTTCCACATATTCTTTTATCATCATAATAAAAATTTAAAGATACCTACCCTTTTCTGCTGTTTTTAGAACCTTCTGCTACCATATCCACCACTTCCACCACCAGATCCATAACCACCTAAAAATAGACATAGTATTTTAAAAGAAGTATACACATTTGTTTAATTAAAAAGGCTCTAAAGAATTGATTTAAGAAAGTACTTACCACCATAGGGACTGCCCGAGCTTCTTCCACCAAAACTGCCCCCTTTCATGGGTCCATAATTTGACTGCTGTTGTCCACTATAATTTCCAAAATCATTATAGTTCCCACCACCACCATAGTTACCTGAAATCAGAAAGGTTTTTATGTGTGGTTTACCTACACAATAATCATTTTCCCCTTTTAATGTAATTATTATCTTTTAAGAATTATGATAGCATGATTATACACATCACTTTGGTAGCACCACTTGGGATAACTGATGTCAGGGTATTAAAACACAATCAACATTTTGTCTATATTAGATGCTATCCTCTAGGCCCATGTTCTCTCTACCATTAACACCATTAAAATTGTCAGTGTTCCATTCACTATGATTCTGAGGCATTATAACTTGTTAAAACTTCACTCATCTGTCACTGACATGTTAATTAGGTCCAACAAAACAGTCCATTCCTAAGAAAGCTTTTAACAGTATTCTGGATTAATGACCTATACTTGCTTGCTTAAACTCGGCAACTACCTGTGACATATTAAGACCCAAAGTACTTTGTTAACCTAAGCCCTAGATGGCAATCTGCACACTTCAACATGTCTGGAGTATTCAAACATTTTATTCCCAATTGTCCAGTTTAAATGTACCTAAGAGTTAAGTAACATTTTGGCAGTAAATAAACTCCCAATCTTTTACATGTAAAACATGTATTAAATACTGGTAAATGTTCATTTTTAACTACTCAATTAAGAATTGAGTACATCTGACTGAGCGTGGTGGCTCACGCCTGTAATCCCAGCACTATGGGAGACAGAGGCGGGCAGATCACAAGGTCAGGAGATCGAGACCATCCTGGCTAACATGGTGAAACGCTGTCTCTACTAAAAACACAAAAAAATAACCGGGCGTACTGGCATGCACCTGTACTCCCAGCTACTTGGGGGGCCGAGGCAGGAGAATCGCTTGAACCCGGGAGGCGGAAACTGCAATGAGCTGAGATCACGCCACTGCACTCCAGCCTGGGCAACAGAGCGAAACTCCATTTCACAAAAAAAAAAAAAAAAAAAAAAAAAGGAGTTGAATACATTTTACTAAATAACCAGCAAAGTCAAGAAAATTTGGTTTGAACTACTCACCATTTTAGTATTTTTTAATATTACAAAACATAAAATTTGATAAAATGCTAACTTTTAACACTTTTCAAATATGTGTCATGCCAACTATTAGCAACACTGAATATTTAACATTTAAATAAAACAAGTGAATGCTTACCGCCAAAATTTCCTCCTTCATTGTAACCATCATATCCTCCACCACCGCCACCATATCCACCACCTTGGCTTCCATATCCTGGTCCACCACCACCATATCCCCCTCTACTACTATAACCAGGACCACCGCCATAGTTGCCACCTAAAAAAAAAACAAAAAACAAGACCACACAAAAACGTTTCAAGTGTATAGTCAAGTTATTCAATTCTGGTGTGTGTAAGAGACTGAGTCTTGCTCTGTTGCCCGGGCTCAAGTACAGTTGTGCAACCACAGCAATGGAGCCTTGAACTCCTGGGCTCAAGTCATTCTCCCACCTCAGCCTCCTGAGTAGCTAGACTATGGGCATGTGCCACCACGTTCCCCTATTTTATTTTTCTAGAGACACGGTCTCTCCTTATGTTGCTCAGACTGGTCTCAAAAGCCTCACCTTAAGCAACCCCTCTGCCTCAGCCTCCTGAACAGCTAGGATTACTCAACTATGGTTTTATATTACATTTAAGCCACTGGCAAATAAGCCAGTGAGTTGATTTAACACTCTGAAGCCTGGTGATAGCTAATAATAATAGAATATCAAGTATCTGCGCTAGTAAGAATGAAAGTAAGTGTTTAACCATCTTGTGATAGTTAAAAAAAAAAAAATCAGTTTTCCTTTTATAAAATTTCACTAAGAAAAATACAGTCTCAGACTTAATAAAACAATTTGGCTCAACCCCTACTACTTGCTGAAAAAGAGCAGCTGATGTATCTTTAGGGGAAAAAGGGTTCCTGCTCTTCCATGGCATTAGTTTGGAAATACACCTTAACCATTAAGCCATTCAAGCTTTGACTAAAATTAGAAAAGTGTAATAATTTTCAGGAAGTTAAAATATCAATCGAAAATAAGCCACGTACCATCACCTCCAAATCCATTATATCCACCATCACCTCCTCCATAACTACCTCTGCTACCACCACCTCCACCACCATAGCCTCCTGAGGAAAAACAAGAAATGAATTAAAATCATATATTCAACTTACTGAAATGTTAGGTGTGCATGTACTCAGAAGATAAACAGCCTACCTCTTCCACCAAAGTTTCCACCACGGCCAAAATTACCTCCACCACCTCCAAAGTTTCCTCCACGACCCATAAAATTGCCAGATCCACCTCCACGACCTTTAACACAGGCAAGGGAGATTTTTAAGAACCTTACAAACATGACTCACATCCACTGTGTACATGTGTATGGTCCTACTCACCTCTCTGTGATCCAGCAGACTGCATCTCTTGTTTAGAAAGGGCCTTTTTCACTTCACAATTATGCCCATTAATAGTGTGGTATTTCTGAACTAAATTTTTTTTTAATCAAACAAAACAGAAAGTTATTTTATGTTTGGAAAAGCACATATACGAGATACCCTCTGTCATTATGTAACCCATTAAGACATAATCAGGTAGTTACTCTGGGAATGAAGGAGCATTCTGAGATGTTTATTTCTTGATCTGGATACTGATTACACAGGTATAGACACTATAAAAACTGACTATACACTATAAATGCCATTACACGCAACAGAAAATTACAAGCAGTTTAGCAAATTTAGTTCAAGACAGAAAACCCACGTCTACTTTCTCATTCGAGTTACCATAAATTGTTACTTACCAACAATTTTATCAACTGTATCATGATCATCAAAAGTTACAAAAGCAAATCCTCTCTTTTTTCCACTCTGCCTGTCTTCCATAACTTCTATGGTTTCAATTTTGCCATACTTTTCAAAGTAGTCTCTCAAATTATATTCTTCTGTATCTTCTTTAATACCACCAACAAAAATTTTCTTCACTGTTAGATGGGCACCAGGCTTTACAGAATCCTATAAATAAAGTAATAAATTAAGTCAAGAAACAAACTTTTACAACAATTTCATATGTTACACAATATATTATTAAAATACCTCTCTAGAAACAGCTCTCTTTGGTTCCACTACACGCCCATCAACCTTGTGTGGTCGAGCACACATTGCTGCATCCACCTCTTCAACACAAGAATAAGTCACAAAACCAAAGCCCCTGGAACGTTTTGTTTGGGGGTCTCTCATTACCTACAAAATAAAAGTTTTATAACGTTGAAAACATCTCCACGGATTCTCTTCAACACTTAGAACCCTTCTATTCCCTTAGTGTAACTTACCACACAATCTGTGAGTGTGCCCCATTTCTCAAAATGTTCTCTTAAACTATCATCTGTAGTTTCAAAGCTCAGACCACCAATAAACAGTTTTCTCAACTGCTCTGGTTCCTTTGGATCATGGCCCTGAGAGAAAGAACCAATACTCTTAAATTATCTTACAGTAGATGGATTAAGATGCACGAAGAGCCTTTAATGTACTGTAAGTAATAAAATCAACATCAAATTCCTGTGACAATTAACACTTTGTCCAGTTAACTTTGACCAGACACTGGGCGCGGTGGCTCATGCCTGTAATCCCAACACGTTGGGAGGCCGAGGCAGGTAGATCACCTGAGATCAGGAGTTCAAGACCAGCCTGGCCAACATGGCGAAACCTCATCTCTACTAAAAACACAAAAACTAGCTGGGCGCGGTGGCAGGCGTCAGTAATCCCAGCTACTCGGGAAGCTGAGGCAGGAGAATCGCTCGAAGCCAGGAGGCGGAGGATGCAGTGAGCCAAGATCGTGTCATTACACTCCAGCCTGGGCGATAGGAGCAATACTCCGTCTCAACAAAAACAAAACAACAACAAAAAAATAAACAACAAAAACTTTGACCAGAAATACAGACTTCAACTGTTAAAAGGGCTAACTCTGTCAAGGAAACCTATAACCAGCCTTTCAAATGCCAACATCACTTCAACTAAACTGAAATCCAAGACAAATCCAGAATCTAAAAACCCTTCATTTTTAAAAAGCTGCAATTGTCTGAAAACCTTTACTTTAGAAGTTGCTAATGAGAAGTCATTTTCTAAGGCACTAAACTGCTGGAGAAGCAGTGTTGCATCTATCCCACTTCAACTCTTCTCAGTCTACATCCCAACATGCTTTTAATTTTAAACTCCAAACTGTGATGAACAATCTAAAAGTTCTAAATGTCAAACTTACAGAAACTCACTGCTTTCAAGCAAATTAATTTAAAATAGGCATTCCTAAGCCAAACCAGCATCTCCCAAAAAAACTAAGAGGAAAAAAAAAAAAGCCGACCAAATAGCTTTCTATAACCCATGTTTGTTATATGCTGCAAAAATCTTCATTTTATGACTCAATTTTAAGAGTCACAACAAACTGCCAAGTTGAACTTACATTAGGAATGATATGTATTGTCTGACTATAAGAACGGAGCACAGCAAAACAAAAATTGAGATTTTTAAGAATTAGGATGTCTTGAAATTGTTTTATACTTCAGTCAGACTTCTTAACACATTGCATGAACTGTTATTTAATGCATGAAGGTTTCCTTCACCCGAAGTCCTTAAATAAGGGGGCTCACATTTACATTCTCATGTCTTCAAGTGTCTTCTAGAGGTAGAGATGTTAAGGCATTTAATGTGAAGAGATTGTCACATGCTAGAAAAAAATGTTAAGAGCTTAAAGCATTAATTCATGTAGTCTCATCTTTTCAAGTCTTGGATAAATGTATTCGATTGACAATAACGAAATCGACAAAAATATTTAGGATCCACATTAAATGTACTGCAAACAAGTGAAAATTTCAACTTTGGTTGCAGTCCTCTAAAAAAAATTCCAGGAAACTACAAGCAGAGCCGACTCAAAGAATGGGAAAACATGAAGATAAAAAACATTTTAAAATTCTTCCTTAACATCTACACTCAAATTCTTCTCCACCCACCCTCCCCAACGGCCGGGGTCGGTAAAAAGCTGGCTGGGTTGTTTTTCACATCTGCACTCAAGTTCTCAAATACTAAGTTCTTCGCCCACATGGCGGTTTGAGAAGTGTAATGTAACTACTTCAGCAAAAACAGGAAGTATTCTAAAGCAGCAAAGTTTTTAATCTCGTATTTCCAACAGGATGCTGCGAAGAAAAGAACAGGCCAATTATCGACTTCTCCTCGCGGAGAGAACCGGTAAAATGCCCAGAAAAGCGTCCGCCGAACTTCAGCGAAAGCACTACCTTCTCGTGCTTCGAGGCCATTTGCGGCATTTTCTGCCGGGCCGCCTCCGCCCTCTTCTCTCCAATCCCAGGCTCTCTTTCCCGGCGGCAGAGCGAGGCGGCGGCCATTGCGGGCCAATGCGCCATTTCGTAACACGGCGGCGGATCAATGTCAATGTGGCCGCCGCCCGCCTGCTCGCTCGCCCGGATGTGCCTGCTCGTCCCTTCCCCTCCCCCACAACCTCTTCCCAACCGCTCCCGCCGGGGCCCGCCATGCCGCCCTCGGCCTCGCTTCTGAGGCCGCGCAACCGGCAGGCCGGCTTCCCTCCCGGGACCTCCCCGACCACGCCGCGCCTCCAAGGGGCCGCCTGTGCAGCCGAAGATGAAGGCGAGGCGGGTGAGGGGCCCCGAGGAGGTCTCCAAGGCCCGCTCCCCTCCCCCTCCCACCGCCCGTCTCAACGCAAGAGCGCGGGACGGCCGCCCCGGTTCACCCGGCCTCCCCGCTCCCACCGAACCAGGCCCCCCACGCCGGCCATTCCCCACCAACCCCCCGCTCTCCCCCTAATACCTCCTCCCCCCGGCGGCGACGGCGACGGCCGGAGTCGGGCTGGGGGCGACCGGGCGGCGGTTTTACCTCCATTTTGAGACCGGACTCGCCTCTTCCAACTCGAGTTCAATATGGGACCGAGAGGAAGAGGCGGGGCCAGTCGTCACGTGACGCGTTTTCCGCGCGCCGCCAGTCTGGTGGGGGAGGAGCGAGCTGGGAAGGGGGCGGAGCCAAGCGGGCGCGAAGAACGACTGGACCAGCGGGTTGGCGGGCGGAGGGCGGAGGCGCGGCGTGCCGCGGGAGCGCGCGCGCCTCGCCGACTTTCAGGGCAGGACCGCCTTGGCGCCGTTCGCGTCCGGACGAGTTCCGGGACGTCAGTTCGGTCTCCGCCAATGGTGAGCGTCCACGTAGAGAAAACGCCTCGTGATCGCGCGTCACCAGAGAGAAAGGCCTTTCCTTTTCTTCTCGCGCTTGTCCCTCCTTCCCCCGCAGGCCTCTAGTTTTCCTTTTCCGAATTCATTCCATTCCTGTGCCCGAAATAAAACCTACGTTTTTCTTGCTTGTAATTTAAAGGTTGCAGGAAAAACCCCTTAGCCCTTCGGACCACCTATCCTGTTTCCAAATGCCAGGGACCAGTGTCTGTGACTGCGGCGCCCACCTGAGGGCATGTACTGAAAATCCCTGCGGCTCCGACGTGTAGGAATCACAGGCACCCTGGGCAGGCCTCAAAACGCGGCCGACATACAGAATTTTTACCATTAACGACCTGAGGCAGGACTGGTGGAGGTCAGTTCATTAGTTACTGATCTCAAGAAACAAGTCAGGACTATTTTCTAATGTGCTTCTTTCAAGTTAGTGTGGAAAGAGCTGATGCATCTGTTGTAGCTGACGGAATTTAAGGAACTGAATAATTGACAAGATTTTCAGAAAAGCAGGGTCGCCAGATAATGCTACCAGTTTGCGAAAGATTGTTACCGTAATGCTCTAGAGATCTAATCCTTTCTCGGCCTAGTCAGATGATTTTAAATCATTTGACTTTACAGAGCTGTAGTTTCAGTTTTTTACATGAAAAGGGGGATGGGATTAGGTCATCTTCTAACACCCAGGCCAGCCGTAAATTGATAATCTATGAATCCATATTTAAAGTTACTGATAAAAATAACCACAATTGACGAGCCTCCCTTCCCTGTTAGGAAATGCTTTATATTTTAATTTAGCAACCCATGTGACCAACTCTTTTAGAATTGAACTGGTTCTCCCTAGGAAAGGTTAGAAATCTAATCAGTTACATTAAAAGTTTCTGTTAACAAATGGGGAGTGGTCGACTTCGAGTTTGGAAAAGGGAGCGCAAAGTCTAAGAATTTGTTAATTTATCTAACCGTTGCCCCAGGAGGACCTGCGTTATAGTTTGGAAACATGCACAAAGGGTAGTTTTGTGGGGCAGAAACCAGTTAGCAGTCCTTAATGTAATTTGGATGAAATAACCGTTCAAACCAGACTCCTCCTGTTGCCTTGATTCCTTTTTCGCAAACTTTCACGTATTCTGCGTATCCAGGTGCTCCTGATGGCCAGCAATAGACTTGAGACATTGTAAGAATGTATAGCCTTAGCGTCTAGTTAGTGTTAAGATTTTCTAAGTCTGATTACTGTGAAATAGTCCTGGTAATTTTATCAATTCTGGATACAAAGAAAAATGCAAAGTGAAAGACCTTTGGAAAGTGGTATTCACACCAGAGTACCCTATGAAACACTACATAGGTGATCAAGAAGAGTGATCACCTGGCTGCACTTTAGGGTATGTTTTTCCAGGTTTTTCTAATCAAGTTAATTCTAATCAATAACTTTTGTTCTAATTAATAACTTTTGTATAAATGTTAATGTTAAATCGCGAAACAATGTGGGATGGGATACTAAGTTCTCTCCAGGAACATGAAATGTCAGTCCATTTATTCACATCTTTTTGTCCTCCCCATTGTATTGGTCCAGATTTGTTGTTCATCCTGACTGTGTGCTGTTTTTAGACGTTATTTTTTATGCTTTTGTCTAAACTTAAGCTCTGGCCGGGCGCCATGGCTCACACCTGTAATCCCAGGATTTTGGTAGACCGAGGCAGGCGGGTCACCTGAGGTGGAGAGTTTGAGATCAGTTTTGCCAACATGGTAAAACACCATCTCTACTTTTAAAAAATACAAAAGTTAGCCGGGCATGGAGGCACACGTCTGTAATCCCAGCTGCTTGGGAGGCTGTGGCACGAGAATCACTTGAACTCAGAAGGCGGAGGTTGCAGTGAGCGGAAATTGCCCCAGTGCACTCCAGCCTGGGTGACAGAGCGAGACTCCGCCCCCTCCCCCACCAAAACAAAGGCCGGGCGCAGTGGTTCAAGCCTGTAATCCCAGTACTTTGGGAGGCCAAGGCGGGTGGATCATCTGAGGTCAGGAGTTCGAGACCAGCCTGGCCAACATGGTGAAACCCCCGTCTTAAAATACAGAATTGGTCGGGTGTGGTAGTGGGTGCCTGTAGTCCCAGCTACTCTGGAGGTGGAGGCTGGAGAATTGCTTGAACCCGGGAAGCGGAGGTTGCAGTGAGCTGAGATCACACCATTGCACTCCTGCCTGGGTGACTCCATCTCAAAAAATAAATAAATAAACTTAAGGTCCAGTTGTGTCTCAGGTACAAAAAGCACTTTTCCGAAAGTCCTTGACCCTGTAGGGCACAGACTTGAAACTTGGCAATGGTCTACACTTGCAGCCCTGATTCTTTGAAATGAGAAAGGGAGTGTATAGGATGGGAGGAGGGAGTGAGGGTCCTAGGGTTAGATGGGTGGCAGACAAACTTTATAATCTGTATCAGACCCTCTCCTTTATATCATGACATACAGAAAATGATCATTTTTGTGCAGCGTACTGGGGTAAAATAGAAAATATTTGGAGGCATCTAAATGGTGGTAATGTTTTCTTTTAAGTATCTAATTTTGATAAAATACAAAGTATTAGGAATGATATTAAATATTAAATTTGCAAAAAACTTTCAAATTAAAATTTCCCATGTTTTTTAGTGATCAACTCCTGTGAATATATTTTGATATTAGATTTTATGGTTGAAGTGGCTTTATGCAGTTTCTGATCTAGACTTTTTTTTTTCTTGAGACAGTCTCACTCTGTCACCCGGGCTGGAGTGCAGTGGCATGATCTCAGCTCATTGCAACCTACCACTCCTGAGTTCAAACAATTCTTGTGCCTCAGCCACCCAAGTAACTGAGATTACAGACCCATGCTACCATGCCCAGCTAATTTTGTTACAGAGTCTCGCTCTGTTGCCCAGGCTGGAGTGCAGTGGCACGATCTCTGCTCACTGCAACCTCTGCATCCTGGGTTCAAGAGATTCTCCTGCCTTAGCCTCTCAAGTAGTTAGGACTACAAGCGTGCACCACCATGCCTGGCTAATTTTTGTATTTTTAGTGGAGTCGGGGTTTCACCATGTTGGCTAGGCCGGTCTGGAATTCCTGATCTTAAGTGATCCGCCCGCCTTGGCATCCCAAGGTGCTGGGATTATAGGCGTGAGCCACTGTGCCCAGCTGGAAGAAGGTAACTCATTCTTTTTGTTTGTTTATTTTTTTTTTTTTATTTTTTTTGAGACGGAGTCTCGCTCTGTCACCAGGCTGGAGTGCAGTGGCGCAATTTCGGCTCACTGCAACCTCTGCCTCATCAGGTTCAAGTGATTCCCCTACCTCAGCCTCTCAAGTAGCTGGGACTACAGGCACCCGCCACCATGCCTGGCTAATTTTTTGTATTTTTAGTAGAGAAGGGGTTTCACCATGTTGGCCAGGATGGTCTCCATCTCTTGACCTCGTGATCCACCCACCTCAGCCTCCCAAAGTACTGGGATTACAGGCGTGAAGGAAGAAGGTAACTCTTAAAAGGGAGGAATTGTAATAAACTATAAGCTTTGTTATCTGCTGTTATATTCAGAATATACCAAAGCTTTATTTTCTAAAATCTTGATTTTTAAATAAGGAGTTTATGAAGTAAAACACACACAAAAAAATCTTTCTCCACAAAATCCTATTACATAGATTTGACCATGATCAACAACTTATTATATATCCTCTCACATTTTCTTCTTGGCTAATCAATGCTTATATATATATGAAACAAACGTATTTGTTTTATTTTTGCAAATGTATGTCTTAACTATCCAGATTGATTTGAAATTTCCTTTCTTTCCCGCTTAACAAAGTTATTTACCAAACTCTTACTATGTGCCAGGCAATGCTAGGTGCTGGAAATTCATCATAGTCACTCACATTATTGAATACTACTGTATACCTTGTAATGGGCCAAGTACTTTATGTTCCTGGTCTGATTCCCCTAACAAACTTAGGAGGGTAAATTCTCCCTAATCTGGGATGTAGGGAAGTTGAATACATTGACTAAAATTATATAGGCTCTACAACTAAAGTGCTGAATGAGAATGTCATATAATCACTGAATTTACATTTTAATATTCTTGAAGGTAACAACCTTTTCTTTAAAAATGTATTCATACATTTGTGTTGTTCACTATGTTTCTTATGTTTCCAGAGACCACTACAGAGATTGGCTCTGTAGTAGGCAATTCACTTATTTGTGGAGTAAACATTCAACATTAGATGAATGAATGATGGATGACATATTTTGGGTCCCCTTCAATGCCCTGTTGGACCTTGATATGGTTTGGCTCTATGTTCCCATCCAAATCTCACCTTGAATTGTAATCCCGTAATCCCCACATGTCAAGGATGGGACCAGGTTGAGGTAATTGAATCATGGGGGGTAGTTTCCCCCATGCTGTTCTCATGATAATTTGTGAGTCTCAGGAGACCTGATGGTTTTATAAGCATCTGGCATTTCCCCTGCTTGCACTCATTCTCTCTCCTTCCACCCTATGAAGAGGTGCCTTCTGCCTTGATTGTAAGTTTCCTGAGGCCTCCCCTGCCTTGTGGAACTGTGAGCTAATTAAACCTTTTTCTTTGTAAATTGCCCAGTCTTGGGTATTCATAGCAGCATGAGAACGGACTAATACAGACCTACTGCATAATTTGTGGAGACTTGTGCAAAATGAAAATACAGGGTGCCATGTCCAAAACTTTATTAAGAATTTCAAGACATGACATCAAAGTATTAAGCCAAGCCAGGACCCTTATAAGTGCTGGGCTCTGTGCAACTGCAAAGGTCATATGCCTGTGAAGTCTGCATAGTGCCCTGTCTAGAGCAGGTACCTGGTCTCTTTCCAGAAATTTATTCACTTGCCATCTTGTATTTACTTCCGCTTTCTCATCAGCCACTCATTTCTTAAGCGTTCCTAATCTAGTTTCTGCCTCAGGCTGCCACTCATTTCTTAAGTGCTCCTAGTTTCTGCCACAGACTATAGAAATTGCTTTTCCCAAGGTCACAAGCGATTATCTAACTGTCAAATTAATTTCCCTGTTCTTAAATGTTAATCCTCCCTGACCTAGGGATTAACATTACTGCCTGTTCCTCCTTTTTTTTCTTTTTCTTTTTTTTTTTTTTTTTAGACAGAATCTCGCTCTGCTGCCCAGGCTGAAGTGCAGCAGCATGATCTTGGCTCACTGCAACCTCTACCTACTGGATTTAAGCGATTCTCCTGCATCGACATCCCAAGTAGCTGGGATTACAGGCATGTACCAGCATACCTGGCTAAGTTTTATTTATTTTTATTTTTCATTTTTTGAGTTGGAGTTTTGCTTTCGTTGCCCAGGCTGGATTGCAGTGGCGCGATCTCGGCTCACTACACCCTCCGCCTGCCAGGTTCAAGTGATTCTCCTGCCTCAGCCTCCTGAGTAGCTGGGATTACAGGCGCGTAATCCCACTATGCCCAGCTAATTTTTTGTATTTTTAGTAGAGACAGGGTTTCATCATGTGGGCCAGGTTAGTCTCAAACACCTGACCTCAGGTGATCCACCCGCCTTGGCCTCCCAAAGTGCAGGGATTACAGGTGTGAGCCACCACACCCAGCCCTGTTCCTTCTTTTCGATGTTTTCATTTTTTGTCTTTATTAAGGACATTGATTCTTCCCTTTAGTTCATCATTGCTTCCTTCTGGATCCTTCCCTTTTTCATTTTCTCTCTCCTCTTGTTTCCACAAGGTTTTGTCACACTGAGGTATGGAACTTCCTGAGAAACTTTGTGAAATGCACCCATTGTTCTCCTAGGAGTGACCACTTTCCCTGGGAAAAGTATGAGGTGGTGTAAGTGCGTGAGAACTCTCAGGGAATTTGTACATGCCTAGCGGGAAGCTAAAGAAGAGGTTAGGCCTGATTAGTGTGTTAAGATGACAAGATATATCACTTCCTTCTCCCAACACACACTCACCTCCCCCCCCAACACACCCCCCACAGTTGAGTGATTTCGAGACTGAGGAGGTAATTTGATACAAGAAGTATCGAGGAGTCATTCACAGGGACTATGTTCTCTTTCAGACAAATCCCAATTTGGAAGTCTGAAAAGGCTGAAATCTTTTTGGTAGGTGCTTTACAAAAGACTTTCACATAAAACTTTGATTAAATAAATTAGTTACACTTTTACTAACTTGTCTTCTGTTATAAGAGTGTTGGCCATGACCTTTACAATGGGTAAGGAAAGGTGTCACACCTCCACTTTTTTCCCCATAAAATTGACCTTTTGAAGAGATCAGGACAAATTAATTTGTAGGATGCTTTACATTTTGGGTTTATTTGATTGTTTTCTCCAGGTGCGATTTAACTTGATTCTCTATCTCCTTCATTTCCTATAAATTGGAAGGTTAAATCCAAACTCTTATTAACTTCAAATTAATCAGGTTGAGCAAGAATATATCAGAGGTGATGATGTGTACTTTAGATTGTTGTGTCACATCAGGCGGCACACAATATCAGATTGTCCCACTATTTGTGATGTTAAATGTCATCAAAGTGGTAAAGCCCTCCTTTGTAATTAGAAGGTCATCTGTGAGGTGGTACTTTAGTCCCATGCAAATATCGGACCCCAAAACAACCTTTCCCATTATGTGTTAGCATTCTTGATCACCCTTGACTGAATTATTTCATTAGGGATGACAGAATGATGACTTTTCTAATTATATCATTTCTTCTACATTTATTAGCTAGCATTTATAAATACACACACACACACGCACACACACAACGTTTCTTCAGCTGGGAATGAACTACAATTCCTCCTTAAAAGACGGGGTAGGTGCTTTAATTACCAATTTTCAGAATAAGAAGTTAGTATAACAGTCACCTTCAAAGGTGGCAAATTATCTTTTTTCTCTCTGAGTGTCACTATAGATTCATGGGTTTTAATTTATTCACTGTTTTATAATCAATTGCAGTCATTATTCCTTTTGATATTTAAATTGCCCCAAATTTGGCCTCTGTGTCCTTTTGAATTCTCTCTCAGGTGCATTTGAATTTTATTAATCAAAACAAACTCTATATGGTGGAATTTAGGCAACATTTGGAAGAGATTTGGGGAAGAGGAAAGGGAGAGAGTGGCTTCTAAATAGGTAGGGTATCACTGCCAGCAAGATTGTCCTTGGAGTCAGCCAGTGTAAGCACATCTCGACCTGGGAGTCTTTTCTTCCTTCACATTTAAGCCCCAGATTTACAAAAAAGCTGCATCGTTTTCCATAATTAATTGGCAATGGGAGACCAAAATTGCTGTATGAATGTTTGGCTCATTTGTAAATTAAGAACTGCCTGCTTACCTATGTAGGAATGGTGAAGATAACTATAACCCAAATGTAATTCATTAAAGGGAAATACTCATCAGTAGCAATATCGGATATTAAATGAAGAAAATATGTTAGTATGTAGTGACATGAGACTTCTGACTGAGATGTGTGAGAGAAAACAGATCCACGGGACCTTCCACACACACAAACTTAGCTGTTCTGTGCCTTGTTCCTTCATGTCCTGCTGAGTTCACATTAACAAATGAATCCCAGGCCAGGCACAGTGGCTCATGCTTGTAATTCCAGCACTTTGGGAGGTCGAGGCAGGCAGATCACAAGGTGAGGAGATCGAGACCATCCTGGCTAACACGGTAAAACCCCGTCTGTACTAAAAACTACAAAAAATTAGCCGGGCGCGGTGGCGGTTGCCTGTAGCCCCAGCTACTCAGGAGGCTGAGGCAGGAGAATGGCGTGAACCTGGGAGGTGGAGCTTGCAGTGAGCCGAGATCACACCACTGCACTGCAGCCTGGGCGACAGAGTGAGACTCTGTCTCAAAAAAAAAACACACAAAAACAAATGGAGCCCAGAGCTTTGGGTTATCTTAGCTCTCCCTGGGAGATCTATGTCTTAAGGAAATTTCTTGTGACAATAATACCTTAACCCAAAGCAAACATTTTCAAATGGTGGGAATAAGAGTCAGTGAAGCAAGTCAGTGGAAGAATTTGATTTTAGACAGAAACTCTTTCAACAAGTCACACCATAATAGCTCCTTCCAATTCTGCTATACCGATCTCTGGCCCAGGCTACAATCTTAACAGCTATATGGCTGTAAACAAGGTAGAACGTGGAGATTAAATTAGCTGAATGACAGGAAATCTCCTTTCTGGTGGAAGCAAGGACAAATGCTTTCATATTGCTGTGAGTATAGTAATGCTCAAGAGATATTTAATGTGCGAAATTTAAATAACACTCTGGGCTGGGCGCAGTGGCTCATGCCTGTAATCGCAGCATTTTGGGAGGCTGAGGTGAGAGGATCACCTGAGGTCAGGAGTTTGAGACCAGCCTGGCCAACAGAGTGAAACCCCATCTCTACTAAAAACACAAAAATTAGCTGGGTGTGATGGCATGCATCTATAGTCCCAGCTACTTGGGAGGCTGAGGCAGGAGAATTGCTTGAACCCGGAAGGCGGAGGTTACAGTGAGCCGAGATTGTGCCACCGCACTCCAGCCTGGGTGACACAGCGAGACTCTATCTCATAATAATAATAATAAAATAACACTCTGTAAAGGCTTAAAGAATGCAAGACATTTAAGGTTGCCTATGTTTTCAGTAACCTCTCAACCCCGTTTCATTCTGTTTACTTAAATTCCCATTTAGATTTTAGAATACTTTTGCTTTATTTGCTGATTTTAATTTCTTTGTATTTTCCTTTCTTCTGGTTCTTCTGGTCCTCTTGCTATTACTGACTTAATTAATTTCTTGGGCTCTGGCATCATTTTTCTTCCCACCAACAACTTTTTAAATATATACTTCAGTTTTTGTAATCAATAAACTTTTGGTTTTCTTTACTAAGTAAATATGAAGGGGACACTGCTAAGCCTGTATCTTATACAAAATTATACACAATCTTAGATGGCAAATAATTTGAAAATTAATCAAGGATCTAGATTTGCCAAGCTTAAGTGTGATTCAGGTATTCCTCCCCTGGATTAATCTAAGCAGAGTCCTTCCCTAGCTGAGATTCTTTTTGTTACTGTTGTTTACCTTAGAGCTCTGCTCAAGTAAACGGTCTCTCTCTCTCTGTACAAGGAATCTGGGTATGAGCTGCTAAGGAGTTACTTCTGCCCCCACATCATTAAATGGAAAAAAACGTATGCCAAGTAAAGTGCTATTTTATTTATTTATTATTATTTATTTATTTGAGACAGAGTTTCGCTCTTGTCTCTCAGGCTGGAGTGCAGTGGCACCATCTCGGCTCACTGCAACCTCCGCCTCCTGGGTTCAAGTGCTTCTCCTGCCTCAGCCTCCCGAGTAGCTACGATTACAGGCGCCCATCACCACGCCCAGCTAATTTTTTGTATTTTTAGTACAGATGGGGTTTCACTGTGTTAGCCAGGATGGTCTCAAACTCCTGACCTCAGGTTATCCGCCCGCCTCAGCCTCCCAAAGTGCTGGGATTGCAGGTGTGAGTCACTGCGCCCGACTATTTTTTATTTTTTTGAGACGGGGTCTCACTCTGTCATCCAGGCTGCAGTGTAGTGGCATGCTCTTGGCTTACTGCAAACTCTGCCTCCCAGGTTCAAGTGCTTCTCGTGCCTCAGCCTCCCAAGTAACTGGGATTACAGGCGCCCACCACTACACCCAGCTAATTTTTGCCTTTTTAGTAGAGAACTGGGTTTCACCATGTTGGCCAGGGTGGTCCCGACCTTCTGGCCTCAAGTGATCCTCCTGCCTTGGCCTCCCAAAGTGCTGAGATTACAGGATTGAGCCACTGCCCCCGGTCTCCAAGTAAAGTGCTTTTATTTGTAATTATTCAGCTAAGCAAACAAATATGCTGGTTACATATTAGACACATTCTGCAGCCTCCAAAAGCTTTCATAAAAATTAGAATAAGAAGTCGGTATAGAAATAGAGATGATTGAAAGGTTTTGGGGTAGGCATCTTTTCCTGTATTCTTTTAACATAGTTTTTTTCTAGCTTTTATTTATTTTGTGGTAAAAATATGTAATATTAAGTGTGCCATTTTCAGTATTTTAGAATTACAATTAAGTGTCATTAATTGTAGTCACAATATTGTGTGACTATCACTACTCTCTATTTCTGAAACCTTTCCATCACTACAAACAGAAACTCTGTACCCACTAAGTAATAATTCTCCATTCTTTTTCTCCCAGCCCTAGTAACCTCTATTCTGCTTTCTGTTTCTATAAATTTGTCAGCCGTTTTAAAAAGATGAGCTTTGGCAGCTGTGTGGATGGGAAATGGCCTAAGGCAGGGTCCCCAACCCCTATGCCACAAACCAGTATTGGTCCATGGCATGTTAGGAACCAAGCTGCACAGCAGGAGGTTCATCTGTATTTGACTGAATTATTATTTCTGAGAGCGAGAGTGGAGCTTCATCTATATTTACAGCTGCTCCCCATTGCGTGCATTACCGCTGGAGCTCCGCCTCCTGTCAGATCAGCAGCAGCAGAAGTGGCGGCAGATTCTCACAGGACCCTGAACCTTACTGTGAACTGCACATGCGAGAGACCTAGGTTGCATGCTCCTTATGAGAATCTAATGCCTGATGATCTGTCACTGTCTCCCATCACTCCCATATGGTATGATCTAGTTGTAGGAAAACAAGCTCGGGGCTCCCACTGATTCTACATTAAGGTGATTTATGTAATTATTTCATTATATAGTACAATATAATAATAGAAATAAGGTTCACAATAAATGTAGTGTGCTTGAATCATCCTGATAACCATCTCCCCACCCACCGTCCCAGTCCATGGAAAGATTGTCTTATGATGAAACCCATCCCTGGTGCCAAAATGATTGGGGACTGTTGGCCTAAGGAATGCAAAGGAATGAAACTTAGCTCTTTTCCTTCAGGTAATTGTAACAACATAATGTTTTGAAAACTATTCTTGTTAGTTTCTTTTTTGCTTTTCTCAGAACCCAATCTTTGTTCTAGTTGGCAGAGATGTTGATCAGGCTGGCAGAACTGGGATATGGAAAGGGTACAAAAAGAAAACGCTACATGGTGTTCAACTTTTGAAAACAAAATAGTATTATGCATGTCAGTAGCCTTGCAAGCAAGCTGAGTTTTCCTTTTTTTCTTTTCTTTTTTTTTTTTATTTTGAGGTCTCACCATGTTACCCAGGCTGCAGCCCGTGTTGCTCAGGCTGCAGCCCAGTGGCCCAATCATAGCTCACTGCAGCCTTGACCTCCTGTGGTCAAGCTATTCTCCCACCTCAGCCTCCTAAGTAACTGGGACTACAGATGTGCACCACCATACCCAGCTAATTTTTAAAAATTATTATTTGCAGATATGAGTTCTCACTATATTGCCCAGGCTGATCTTGGATTCCTGGACTCAAGTAATCCTCTCTCTTCAGCCTCCCAAAGTGCTGGAATTATAGGCATGAGCCACCTCACCTGGCCACAAGCTGAGTTTTTATCTTAAGAGATGGTTTTTCTAAATTCCTTTTCCCCCTTTAATATATCACTTGCTGAATCAGGAGAGACCAACTCAAAGTTTCATGTTATTGAAAGGATATTCTTCTGTTTATGTTAGCAAAGCCACAAGTCTTGCTAATCAATGGTAGAAAGAGGCCTGACATGGTGGCTCACACCTGGAATCTAAGCATAATAATTTATGTAATTATTTCATTATATATTAGGGAGGCCAAGGCAGGAGGATCACTTGAGCCCAGGAATTCGAGACCAGCCTGGGCAACATGATGAAATTCAATCTCTACAAAAACTACAATCACAGCTCACTGCAGCCTTGACCTCCTGGGGTCAAACGATTCTCCCACCATCTGGAACTACAGATGTGGGTGGTGCACGCCTGTAGTCCCAGCTACTCCAGAGGCTGAGGTGGGAGGATCCCTTGAACCCAGGAGGTCAAGGTTGCAGCAAGCCGTATGGCACCACTGCACCCCAGCCTGGGTGACAAAGCAAGACCCTGCCACACACACACACACACACACTAGAGGGCAAATAGGTTAAGTTTGCCTGCAAGTAACAGAAATACTGCAGATAATAGTAGCCTCAAGGTAAGAGTTTGTTTCTTTGCCATATTCCGGAATTCATTAAAATAACTGAGGTCGGCTGGGCACGTTAAATTTGCCTGCCAGTAACAAAAATACTACAGGATAATAGTAGCCTCAAGGTACAAGTTTGTTTCTCTGCCATATTCCAGAATTCATTAAAATAACTGAAGTTGACCAGGTGCAGTGGCTCACGCCTGTAATCCTGGCACTTTGGGATGCCGAGGCGGGTGGATAACCTGAGGTCAGGAGTTTGAGACTAGCCTGGCCAACATGGTGAAACCCTGTCTCTGCTAAAAATACAAAAATTAGCCAGGTGTGGCACATGCGTGTAATCCCAGCTACCAGGGAGGCTGAGGCAGGAGAATTGCTGGAACCCGGGAGGCAGTGGCTGCAATGAGCCGAGATCGTGCCACTGCACTCCAGCCTGGGTGACACAGCGAGACTCCATTTCAAAAATAATAATAATAACAAAATAAAATAACTGAAGTCTACCAGGTTGTCAGACCAAGTCTGTTATGGCATTCCATCGTGTTGGGGACTTAGGTTCCTTCTATCTTGCTATCTGCTGTGCCTCACAGAAGAGATAAAATCTACATTCCAGCCAGCAGGAAGACACACGGAGAAAGAAGAGCGTATCACCTTTCTTTAAGCATACTTCCCGTAAATATACAATGTGTGGTAGAGAAGAAGAGATTTCTTCTTTTTTTTGAGACAGGGTCTTGCTGTATCACCCAGGCTGGAGTGCAGTCGTGCAACCTTGGCTCAGTGCAACTTCCGTCTTCTGGGTTCAAGCAATTCTCCTGCCTCAACCTCCCGATTAGCTGGTACTACAGGCAGGCACACCATGCCAGGCTAATTTTTTTTGAATTTTTAGTAGACACGGGGTTTCACCATGTTGGCCAGGCTGGTCTTGAACTCCTGACCTAAAATGATCCTCCTGCCTTGGCTTCCCAAAGTGCTGGAATTACAACTGTAAGCCACCGTGCCTGGCTGGGGAGAAGAGATTTCTTTCCTAACTCATTGCTAGGTTCATGGCTGAGGCTTCTATAATAACAAATAAGAAAAACATACAAATTTATTCAGTAAGACTTTTATGTGACATAGGAGCCTTCCTAAGGAAATGAAGACCAAAGAAACAGGTAAGCTTGTGTGTGTTTTTTTTTTATGCTTAGGTTTGACGAAGAAGTGGACAATTTTAGAGAAGTATGATTGAACAGAGAGGGTAGGATATGATGATGATGACCTTATGGGAATTTGAAAGGCCTGTTTGTTCAGGTTCAGTATGTTCCCTTTCCTTCAGGTATCGGAGGAGTACCTCTCAAATGGGGGTCTTATAACCTGCTTCAGGGGAGACAGGTCAGGGAAAATGAGAGTGACTTCCTGCTTCCGCTGTTTTCTCAAATGTCAGGTTGCCATATTTCAGGGTAGCATATCCTGAACCCCATCAGTATGTTTACATCCCATTGGGTAAAACTTAGTTATATGGCCATAACTAACTGCAAGGCAGCCAGACAGTAGGTGCTCTATCATTATGGAAGAAGGGGCATACAGATATTAAAGAGTAACTAGCACTCTTTCCACAGAAGGGGAGGTAGTTTAAAGAATGAGACTGCAAGATGGCACTACGGAGTGGAGGGCTATAATGGAGCCTTCTGAACAGGTTAAAGGCAATCATCGTGAGGGCAGTGAGTATCAAGAGTAGGTTAGGGGTCGGGCACAGTGGCTCATGCCTATAATCCTAGCACTTTGGGAGACCGAGGCAGGGGGATCATCTGAGGTCAGGAGTTTGAGACCAGCCTGGCCAACATGGTGAAACCCCGTCTCTACTAAAAATACAAAAATTAGCCAGGAGTGGTGGTGCATGCCTATAATCCCAGCTACCCGGGAGGCTGAGGCAGGATAATCGCTGGAACCCGAGAGGCCAAGGCTGCAGTGAGCCGAGATTGTGCCACTGCACTCTAGCCTGGGTAACAGAGTGAGACTCTATCACGAAAAAAAAAAAAAAAAAAAAAAAAAAGAGCAGGTTAGGCTCTGAGTACATCAAGAGGCTGGGAAATGGGTTTTGCTGGCTAAGAAAGTAACAAAGAACATTTCTCTTTTCTGTAACTGTGGCTAAGACTGGTCCTGTCCTGCCTTTGCCATAAACTATGTGGGAAATGACTTTCCTTCAGAAAATGAGTCCCTAAAGAGAAGGGAGCCTGATGACCATCTCTCTCCATATTGCCTTGAAGAGCCAGGAAGTAGGAATAAGGGGAGTCAAGCAAGGCCTTAAGCAGACTCTAATACTCAAGCTGGCCCTGTTGCCTTTGGAAGAACGTGGCTCTGGTGAGTAGCAGCAGGTAGAGGTATATAATCTGGGATATGTGCGGCTCTGATGCCTTCCATTTTAGAAAGGACTCTGCTTCCCTCTGGCCTTTAATTTATGCCACATAGGCACAGGGGCTACATAACATAGTGGTTTACAGCAAGGATTTGGGAACCAGACTGGCCAGATTTGAACTCCAGCACTATTCCTTGATATCTCTGAAACTTGGAACAAGTAACTTAGTCACTATGCATGAAAAGAGATAATAATACTAGTACTTTCCTCATACTACAAGACTGCAAGATGTAATCAAGACCAGAAATATATAAGCACTGTAAAAACAATGTAAAACCAAATGAAAATTTTTCACTTGTATCTTCCAAAAATAAAAAAAATAGCTATTTGGGATTCTTATCTACTTTGTCCCTATAGTCTTATATATTGTTTCTCTTATGTCAGATTTCTAACTGGTGGTTCTATTTTGTTTTTTTTTACGAAGTTTTAGTAAGGTTTTTTTTTTTTTTTTTTTTTTTGGCACCCCAAAAAAGCAATTGAATTGTTTTGTAGCTGGAGGCATGGAGTAAAGGGGGTGCCCAGGCAGTAAACTCCTCCCGTGGGTGGGCTGAGGGTTAGGGCTGAGCCTCAGGTGGGTCACCTGTTTCCTGTGCTCCCCTGCACAGTGGCCTCCCTCCTGGGCTCTGGGGCAGCTGCAGGCGGGGCAGGCTGGGAGGGACTGCTGCAGCTGTTCAATGGGCAGGACGTCAGAGGACTCGGACACCAGCTTCCCATTGCGGTTCTTTATCTTCTTCACAACCACGGCCCTGGTGGAGCTGGTGCGGCTGAAGGAGCTGGAGCCCACGCCAGAGCCAAAGCTGGAGCCCAGGCCATAGCTGAGGCTGGGGCTTGTGAGGCCCCCATAGGCCAAGCTCAGACCACCTGCATAGCTGCTGATGGTCTTCGTATGGTTACTCATGTTCTGCATCCCAGACTCCAGCCAGCTCTCCTCGCCCTCCAGCAGCTTCCTGTAGGTGGCGATCTCCATGTCTCTTCCTGTAGGTGGCGATCTCCATGTCTAGGGCCAGCTTGACGTTCATCAGCTCCTGGTACTCATGCAACTGCTGCACATGTCCTGCTTGGCCCGCTGCAGGGCAGCCTACAGCTCGGACAGCTTGGTGTTGGCATCCTTAATGGCCAGCTCCCCACACTGCTCGGCATCTCAATGGCGGCCTCCAGGGAAGCCCTCTGGCCTTTGAGACCCTCAATCTCAGCCTGGAGCTGGCTGATGTTTGGGTTCATCTCAGAAATCTCAGTCTTTGTATGCCACAGGTCATCCCCGTGCTTCCCAGCCAGCATCTGCAGCTCCTCATACTTGATCTGGTA
This sequence comes from Macaca nemestrina, assembly GCF_043159975.1. NCBI lineage: Eukaryota > Metazoa > Chordata > Mammalia > Primates > Cercopithecidae > Macaca > Macaca nemestrina. Next base: position 75,097,681 of record NC_092135.1, on the reverse strand, counting down.
CATGCTCTTGGCCTCAGCCTGGCTGTGGTTGGCAATCTCCTTGTACTGTGCCTTGACCTCAGCGATGATGCTGTCCATGTCCAGGGAGCGGCTGCTGTCCATGGACAGCACCACAGACGTGTCTGAGATCTGGGACTGCAGCTCCTGATCTCTTTATACAGCTGCCTGAGGAAGTTGATTTCGTCAGTCAGCCCTTCCAGGCGAGACTCCAGCTCTACCTTGTTCATGTAAGCTTTATCCACATTCTTCTTGAGAACAAATTCATTCTCCATCTCTGTGTGCTTATTGATCTCATCCTTATACTTGTTTTTAAAGTCCTCCGCCAGGTCTTGCATGTTGCCAAGCTCTGCCTCCAGCTTCAGCTTCTTCTGACCCAGAGTGTCTATGCCGCCTAAGGTTGTTGGTGTAACTCTCAAACATGTTGTCCGTGTTGCTCCGAGCCATCTTCTGTTGCTGCAGGAGGCTCCACTTGGTCTCCGGCATCTTGTTCTGCTGCTCCAAGAACTATACCTTGTCTATGAAGGAAGCGAACTTGTTGTCGAGAGTCTTGATCTGCTCCTTCTCTTGGGTGCACAAGGCCTGGATGTTGGGGTCCACCTCCAGGTTAAGGGGGCTCAGCAGGCTCTGGTTGACTGTGACGGTGGTGATGCCTCCCATGCTGCTGGCCCCACCATAGCCTCTACCCAGGCCACCCCAGAAGCTGCTGTTGCCCACTCAGGAGAAGCTTGAGGAGCTGATGCGGGCACCGGACCCACTAGCGTAGGAATGGCTGCTGAAGGCCCGGGGACCAGAGGTAGACACCTTGTAGGACTTCTGGGTCATCCTGATGGACATGGTGGAGGCAGGAGTAGAAGTAGGCAGACAACCAGGTGGAGATTCCAGAAGTGGAGAAGCTACTTCTTATTAATAAGGTTCTTATAAGTGTTAAATTAATTACAACACAATACATAGTAAAAAATCAAAGTTAGCCATTATATATTAATATTATTATATTAGGGCCCATAGAACAAAATAGAGAAAATGGCTGAAAAAATGAAACTATAAGGAGTCTACTTAGGCTCAGAAAATAGATAGATGGTGATGACCTATAATCCTTTTAGAAGTTAATAGATGAATGAATATAGGTGGTTTTCAGTTGTGTTATCAGTTCATACAATGGAAATAACCTTAAATCTATAGGAAATGACAAACACAAATGGGGTAAAGACTGAGTTAATGAATTATTTTTACAGTTGAGCAGTATTAAATCCAAAAATGTTACTCTGTTGCTTATATAACAGATCTATGCTTTTGCTTAGTCCCTTGCAGCAATTATGAAAATCACAAAACTCCAAGTAAAAAGCAAAGTTCAATTCAGATTTTCTTGGGAGTAAATATATGTGACCAAAACAGTACCATTATATCAAAGAGAAACAATATAAAGGGTTGTAGGGACAGAACAGATAAAACTCTTAAGTGTCTTTTTGTTTTCCTTTTTTTTTTTTTTTTTGAGATGGAGTCTCCCTCTGTAGCCCAGGCTGGAGTGCAGTGGTGCAATTTCAGCTCACTACAACCTCCACCTCCTGGATTCAAGTGATTCTCTTGCCTCAGCCTCCCAAGTAGAAGAGATTACAGGCACCTGCCGCCACGCTGGATATATATATATACATTTTTTTTGAGACGGAGTCTTGCTCTGCCGCACAGGCTGGAGTGCAGTGGTGTAATCTCAGCTCACTGCACCCTCCACCTCCTAGGTTCAAGCGATTCTCCTGTCTCAGCCTCCTGAGTAGCTGGGATTACAGGCACACGCTACCATGCCCAGCTAATTTTTATATTTTTAGTAGAGATGGTGTTTTACCATGTTGGCCAGGCTCGTCTCAAACTCCTGACCTCAGGTGTTCTGCCCGCCTCGGCCTCCTGAAGTGCTGGGATTATGGGTGTAAGCCACTGTGCTCAGCCTTTTTTTGTATTTTTAGTAGAGATGGGGTTTCACCATGTTGGCCAGGCTGGTCTCGAACTCCTGACCTCCAGTGATCTGCCTGCCCCAGCCTCCCAAAGTGCTGGGATTACAGGTGTGAGCCACCGTGCCCAGCTTGTTTTCCTTTTTGAAAAATACAGGCAGACAATCTTCATTTGGTAGGATTAACCATGCTGAATTTACAATAACACATTTCTGGCCTTGTTTACATCCTATAGCTTATTTGTAGAGCATACTACCTAGCATATGTTGTGTGTTTACTGCAAGCTTATAATATCAGCTGTGAATTTTGTTCAGTTCAAGACTATCATAGTCTTTTAAAGATATAAAGATATATTATTTTAAACATTATCGGGTATAGGAATGAAGCCAGAGTAATTCCTTTCAGTAAATATTCCAAATTTCTTCAATTTTTTTTTTTTTTTTTAGATGGAGTCTCACTCTATGTCCCAGGCTAGCGTGCCGCGGCATGATCTCAGCTCACTGAAATCACTGCTTCCCGGTTCAAGCAATTCTCATGCCTCAACCTCCAAAGTAGCTGGGACTACAGGCACCCACCACCACACCCGGCTAATTCTTTTTTCCTTTTTTTTTTCTTTTTTGAGACGGAGTCTTGCACTGTCGACCGGGCTAGAGTGCAATGGCGCAATCTTGGCTCACTGCAACCTCTGCCTCCCAAGTTAACACTGTTCTCCTGCCTCAGCCTCTCGAGTAGCTGGGATTATAGGTGCACACCACCACACCCGTCTAATTTTTTTTATTTTTAGTAGAGATGGGCTTTCACTATGTTGGCCAGACTAGTCTCAGACTCCTGACCTCATGATCTGCCCACCTCGGCCTCCTAAAGTGTTGGGATTACAGGCGTGAGCCACTGTGTCCAGCGTTTTTTGTGTTTTAGTAGTCTCGAGCTCCTGAGCTCAGGCAATCCTCCCGCCTTGGCCTCTCAAAGTGCTGGGATTAATTTTTATTATTTTAATTATCTACATGTTGTAACTATATTTCTGCAATACTTTTTCCAGCAGATTATTTCTTGGTGAAATCTCCCTTAAATCAGATATGAACCATGTGAAAATAATCATTATAAATATTCTAATATGCAGTTATTTATTTGTTAAAAATGTGGGTACGTAGTAGGTGTACTGATTTAGATTTAAAGCAATTTTAGTTCTGGAAATATGTATTACTTTATTCATATTATTTTAAATTTGAACTTAAGCGTTAACTATTAGGTACAGGACAATTGTGAAAGCTGAAAATATTATTATTAAATAATAAAGCAATAAAAATGTTTTTTGTTGGGGGGAGAGGAGAAGGAAGGTTCAAATACACCTAGTCAGCGACCCAAGAATCCTAATAAAAAATCATTTGGCATCGAGTCTTTCAGAGTGTGCTTACATGTTCAGAACATTCAAAACACTTGATTCCATGTATCTGAGGGAGAGTTATCACACATTTTGATCCTCCAAATTGAAATAATTTTTAAATTTTTTTTTGAGACAGAGTCTTACTCTGTTGCCCAGGCTGGAGTGCAATGGTGCGATCTTGGCTCACTGCAACCTCCACCTCCCAGGTTCAAGCAATTCTGCTGCCTTAGCCTCCTGAGTAGCTGGGACTACAGGTGCACGCCACCATACCTGGCTAATTTTTATATTTTTAGTAGAGACAGGATTTCACCATATTGGCCAGGCTGTTCTCGGATGCCTGACCTCAAGTGATCTACCCACCTCGGCCTCCCAAAGTGCTAGGATTATAGGCGTCAGCCACTGTGCCAGCCTCAAATGGAAACTTTGAGTTTTTTCTCCTTTTGGCTGAAAAATGACTTTTTCAGTTTTGAAATTACACATTCCTTAATCTAGAGCTAATAAGTAACAAACTGACCACATGGTATAACTGTTGAAATTAGGACTGTATCATATAACAGATACCATATTATTAGTTAATCTGAGTTAAGTTTCTAAAATTTAGAAAACTGACTCTCTCTCAATGAGTACTACTATTTACTGAAGGGTAAAATAGAAGTTACATGGTGTAGTTGATGGTGTGGGTTAGCACACCTCCTGCAGGTGGGTGCCTACTGCTGCACTGAATCAGAGCCTCCAATGCCCCTAGGTTTCCCATTTGCCTCTCATGAAGCATTTTAGGTTGATTAATTCCAGGATAGGCACTAATACCATTGTTCCCAGTAATCTAGCAACATAGAGCCTTGTAAACCAAGACCTTAGACATTTCCATGAAGTCTTTTCAAGTGCTGCTTTCTACTCGCTGGCTGTCGTAGATCATTGCAGCTCTACAGGAAATCTTTGGAGTATATTTCCAGCCATTTTAGTCTCGGCTCTTTATTTTTATTTTTATTTTTTTATTTTTTTAAAGACTAGTCAAATGTAATAGTGAGATGAGGGGAAAGAGTAGAACAAGGAGGTTGATCTGTAACTGACTGTGACCCATCAGTTGAGATAAATCACTTCTTTGTACCAGCCTCAGCTCTTTTTGTGAATAAGGAACAGAAATCTACCCACATTAGTTCAAATAAAGGAGATGGGGATATGCAATAATTTTGGTAATTAAAATCAAATATTGTCAGCCTTCATGAGAAATAAGGCTGTACACTGAAGTTGTCAGGGACCAAGAAATCTGTATTCTCCCTTTTTTTTGTCTTCCTGGGGCCAACTGGTGTCTCCTTTTCCTTTCTCTTAGCACATTTACTCCATTTTCCTTTTTCATTTAGTTGGCAGATTGATGCACTGTTTTTAAAATGGCAAACAGACTGCAAGTCTATGTGACCCTTTAGCATAATTACCTTCAGGCTTTAGGCATCTGTTTAAAATCTTGAGAAATAGGGAGAGCAAGAGATGGAGACTGGGAGAGTGGAGGAAGAGGGAGAGAATATGATTTCATGTGGGAAAGCCAGTGATGGACTTCGTTTTACTTCAAGTATCTATGATTCAGTCAACCTTGGTTGTAGAGCTGTTAAATGTTAAAGATCAATCTTGTTCATCAACAACAAAGAAATGAAAGATAAAAAACAATCATTACATTTTTACGCTCCTTGACATTTTCTCTTAGAAGGTTAGCTGGATTTTATGATATTCAGTTGGCAAGAGCTTAAAATAAACAATTTGGTGGAGCAGTATTGCAGTGTGGATAGAGTTTAGAAACAGACTATCACTTTCTTGTACTATGTACCTGTTTCTATGTGTATCTTTTCCTTTATTTTCACTAAATCAAATATAAGCACTGAATTTCTAATTATAATCCTAGATCTGCTAGAGAGGCATTTGATAAACCAAAACTTTTGAAAATATTTAGAACTTTCAAAAGGATCAAAACCTCATTAGTGGTAATGAGAGTATTTTAAAGCTCATATGGGCTTTATAGCTTCATTTAGTTCAATTCCATAATTTTACAAACAAATAAATGGAAGAACAGGCAAGGGAAGTAAGTGATGCAAGGCCACACAGCTCACTGGAGATGGAGCTGGACTCCACTTTCTGTCATTATGTTTCTAAATTCACCGTCATTATGCTTCTAATTAAAAAATACTACTTAGCAAACAATTCACATTAAGAGAAGGGATGATTAAAATCTAATAAGGTTATTAAAGGTTTCTCTCTCTTGATATGGGATCATTTTAACAAATTCGTACTAGATTGACATGTAACCTTGAGTGTTTTGCTTATTATCTAGGGATCTCCAGTTCTTTTGATTTACTATAATTCCCTTTACAATAATGAAGTTCCATGCCCGATTGGATTACCAGAAAGGATTCTACCCCTCAGGTGTTTCAATTAGTTCGTTGTTACTGTGATTATATTTTTCTCCTCTCTCTATATTATTTATGAAATTTTACTATAATAGAATTTAAAATATTAGACCTGGAGGAAACCTTAGGAATTACATAGTCCAAAACTCCCTCATTGACTTATACCATATTTTATTTTATTCTTCTAATTATTGATAAACTACTGAGGTGGCAAAAAGGAATAAGAATCTGAGACTGTGGGCCGGGCGCGGTGGCTCAAGCCTGTAATCCCAGCACTTTGGGAGGCCGAGGCGGGCGGATCACAAGGTCAGGAGATCGAGACCACAGTGAAACCCCGTCTCTACTAAAAATACAAAAAATTAGCCGGGCGCGGTGGCGGGCGCCTGTAGTCCCAGCTACTCAGGAGGCTGAGGCAGGAGAATGGCGGGAACCCGGGAGGCGGAGCTTGCAGTGAGCCGAGATCGCGCTACTGCACTCCAGCCTGGGCAACAGCATGAGACTCCGTCTCAAAAAAAAAAACAAAAAAAAAAAAAAAAAAAAAAAAAAAAAAAGAATCTGAGACTGTGAATATGAAGCACTTTCAGGATGACTACTTTTGACCTCTGTAGAGAAAATGAAACTCAAATGAGGCCTCATCTTTGTCAATGAAGCTTTATTTACTTACACTATAATTATTTCTTGACTATTTGTACAGAATAGATTTTTAACTTGCATTAACCAAATCATAATATTCACAGATATAAAATAAGAAAGGGACCATGTTTATGATTTTTATTGCAGGAAATAAAACCAAGTTCTAGGTCATTCTCTTATATTGATAATTAGTAGAGCATAAAATATACATGGACATTAAATATGTCATTAATGTTAAGGTTTTTCTACAACAGAAAATCTCTTGTAGAAAATCTCATAGAAAAATCTTAAGTTTTATGATACATTTTGAACATTCTCTATAATATATTCATTAAATATTTACAGTGCTCTCATGAACAAAGCACCATCTCAGATATAAGGAATAGGTGTTCTGAAGTCCTCAAGCCTAAAGTTCTCTGTCAAACATTTCGGTTTTATTTATGTTTTAGTGACAACACACTTTAAGAACTGAAAGGAGCTTTACAGCATAATGATGAAAAGGACAGAAACTAGGCTATTTTTACTTGCCAAGAACATCACATTCTAGCCAATACATTTTTTTAAATGATAGTGTGAGCCAAGTCCCAGGTGTCATTAAAGTATCCCTTAATGTGTGGAGCAAAGATTGTTTCTAAAAATTATTCAAATAGCCAAATTCCTAAATAGTAAAAAATTTTAAAAGTAGGTATCTAAAATTTAAAAAATTCTTTCTCATTCCTTTAAAAACCTATTTCTATTTTTCAGGTAAGAACAGCACAGCCTTCTTCCCATTCCTGGCTCTCTGTCAATTCCAGTACTAGATTCTGTGCTATTTCCTGTGCTGTGAGTTTGAATTTCTAAGCAGCAAAGATGAACAAGGTAGGAATAGTATGTCTTCCCATTTTCATCTATATTTAAAAGGTAGGAGGTGAGGCTGTGCGCAGTGGCTCATGCCTATAATCCCAGCACTTTGGGAGGCCGAGGCAGGTGGATCACGAGGTCAGGAGTTAAAGCGTAGCCTGGCCAACGTGGTGAAACCCTTCCTCTACTGAAAACACAAAAATTAGGCCTGGCGCGGTGGCTCACGCCTGTAATCCCCACACTTTGGGAGGCTGAGGTGGATGGATCATGAGGTCAGGAGATCGAGACCATCCTGGCTAACAAGGTGAAACCCTGTCTCTACTGAAAAATAGAAAAAATTAGCCGGGTGTGGTGGCAGACGCCTGTAGTCCCAACTACTCAGGAGGCTGAGGCAGGAGAATGGTGTGAACCCGAGAGGCAGAGCTTGCAGTGAGCCAAGGTGATGCTACTGCACTGCAGCCTGGGCTACAGAGCAAGACTCTCTCTCTCAAAAAAAAAAAAAAAAGAAGAAGATAAGAGGTGGTGTGAAAACTTAGATAGATTAAGAGCCCACTAGCTGCCAGAAGTGTTTATATACATTGTTTCAATTCATTACTTTATAGACCATAGGTAGGCTTATTATCTCCACTAAGAGACCAGGATGCGCTGGTTAAGAGAAGTTAAGTAATTTGCCTAAGATCATATGGCTAATAAAAGACTGGCAGAGAATGCTAGGTCTGGCCAGAGACAGAGATTGTGGGAGATAGATATCTCACTCTGTAAGCAACTAACCTGTGGTATTTTAAATTTATTTATTACTGATACATATTAATTATTCATATTTATGAGGTATAATGTGATGTTTTGATCGATGTATATCTTGTATAATGATCAAATCCGTGTACTTAAGATATCTTTCACCTTAAACATTTACCATTTTTTTGTGATGAGAAAATTCAAAAACCTCTCTTCTAGCTATTCTCAAACATACATTATTGTTAATGCTAGTCTCCCTACTATGTATCAGGATACCAGAACTTATTCCTCATATCTAACTGCAGCTTTGTACCTGTTGACCAATCTCTTCCCCTTCTGGCCTTGTCCATCTTCTTCTTTTTCTTCTTCTTTTTTTTTTAATAGAGAGATGGGGTCTTACTATGTTGCCCAGGCTGGAGTACAGTGATGTGAGCACAGCTCACTGCAGCCTTGAACTCCTGGACTCACGGATCCTCCTACCTCAGCCTCAGCTGGGACTATAGGTGCCTGCCACCACACCTGGTCTTCTTTTATTTTCTATTTAATTTTTAGTAAAATTCTTCAAATGGAGTTGCCACTGCTTAAGATGGCAATGCTGGGCACCTGTACAAGAGCTGCTTTCTCTTCTGGTGACCTTGAATAAGTCTTATAGGTTTATTATTGTGCCCTTTTCCTATTTGGTTCTTTCAGTTAATGGACAATTCTTTTAAGACTCAGAACTGAAAGCCAGGCACCTTGGCTCATGCCTGTAATCACACCACTTTGGGAGGCTGAGGTGGGCGGATTGCCTACGCTCAGGAGTTTGAGACCAGCCTGGGCAACATAGTGAAATCCTGTCTCTACTAAAAATACAAAAAATTAGCTGGGCGTGGTGGTGAGCGCCTGTAATCCCACCTACTCAGGAGACTGAGGCATGAGAATTGCTTGAATCAGGGAAGCAGAGGTTACAGTGAGCTGAGATCATGCCACTGCACTCCAGCCTAGGCAACAGGGCAAGACACTGTCTCAAAAAAAAAAAAAAAAAAAAAAAAAAAAAGACTGAGAACTGGCTTTAAGCAAAGATTTTTTTCTTTCCAAATTGGTGTGAAATAGGCTGGGCGCAGTGGTTCACGCCTGTAATCCCAGTACTTTGGGAGGCCGAGGCGGGCAGATCACTTGAGGTCGGGAGTTCGAGACCAGCCTGACCAACAGGGAGAAACCCCATCTCTACTAAAAATACAAAATTAGCCGGGCATGTTGGTGCATGCCTGTAATCCCAGCTACTCGGGAGGCTGAGGCAGGAGAATCGTGTGAATCCAGGAGGCGGAGGTTGTGGTGAGCCAAGATCACTCCAGGAGGTGGAGGTTGTGGTGAGCCAAGATCACACCATTGCACTGTAGCCTGGGCAAGAAGAGTGAAACTCCGTCACAAAAAAAAAAAAAAAAATTGGTGTGAAATTTAGATGTTAATTGTGTTTTGCTCATCTAATTAGATGTGTGAGTTAAGGAATATAAAATAAGCCACTAGCTACTTTCTTACAAGATACAATAAATCTATCAGATTGAAGAGCAAAATAGCATCAGTTGTAATCAAAATAATATATATCATGTCATGATGCCAGAAGAATATATTACATTATTTCCAACGGCTCTCCTGAGAAATTAGATTGGGAGATTGGCTAAATCCTCAGATCCTACCTGTCCCTCCACAAGAAAAGCTAAGCAGGTATCTTACAATACACAATTTAAGGTGAAGCCATAATGATTAACTAGTAATCTCTCACTGTATAATTCGTAACATCTTTTTTTTTTTTCCCCCCAAGATGGAGTCCCACTCTGTCACCCAGGCTGGAGTGCAGTGGTGCAATCTCGGCTCACTGCAACCTCCACCTCCCAAGTTCAAGCAGTTCTCTGCCTCAGCGCCCCCACCCCAAGTAGCTGGGATTACAGGCACCTACTACCACTCCTGGCTAATTTTTATATTTTTATTAGAGACAGGGTTTCACCATCTTGGCCAGGCTAGTCTCAAACTCCTGACCTTATGATCCACCTGCCTCAGCCTCCCAAAGTGCTGGAATTACAGGCGTGAGCCACTGTGCCTGGCCAATTTCTAACATCTTTACACCATTTGATTTTATCTTTTCTCTGCTCAAAATAAGGACTGCAGTATAAGCTGTTGAATGTCAATAAATTCCTTGGCAAGATTACATGATAGAATAACAAAACAAAAATTGCTCTACAACAAACAAAGCCTTTGATCTCTCATAAGAAATATATGCAGCCACTCACTTCCAAACGTCAGTATGTCATCAGCAAACTACAAGCAATACTGACAATGTCCCTAGAAACTCATGGAAAGGCCTCCAGGCCTAAACGGAGTATAGTCAGTCCATTGCCCTCAACTACCTACAGCAAGATATGCAATTCTGTGATTTTTTATTAGGATAATCCCCTTGTAGACATTGTTGTGGCTTTTTGGGACTCCCGAATTCTTTGCCCAAACAACGTGTAACGTGCATCAGAATCTTCAGTATCCCTTCTCAATATCTGTCCTCCCTAAGGTGCACCACTCCCATTGTGTGCGCCCCTTAGATGGATGTGCTGGAGTGTCTTCACAATTACTTGAGAGGCCCCATCTGGTGTATGGGTGAGCTGGAGGTCAAAAGAGAAGGTGGAGCCAACCTGTAGGCAGTGGCTTCCTTTTGTACTCATGCCCCAGGTCCCGTAAATGTTACCTGTTTCCCTGGATGGAAGTGGAGTGGGCTTACTCCATCCCACAAGGGGCTAGGCCTAGAATAGAAAGTTGTCACTGCATAGAGAAACTGAAATGTGTTGTTCTTTTTTAGGGTTCATGTAAGGATCAGTTTGCCACTAGCCTACTTCCTTGTGAAACGGCATATTTGAATCTTCTGGTAAATTTATACAATTGCCATAGAATAAATTTTTATTTAAACCATAGGTTATTTATATATCGTGTCTTACATAGAATTTAGAAAAGCTATTTCCAACTGTTACCCCTATAGATATAGATGGACAGACTGAATGGCTTTCTATCTCAGACATACTATAATGTAATTCCATTTTAGTGAGCAAAGATTCTTGTTATACACGCACAGAATGAAAGCTGGAGTGTTCCATTTGATTACTATAATTAACATATCACACTGCGTTTGAAAATTCAAGGAAAGCACTCTCCTCAGAGAAAATGGGAGATGGCCTTTCTGTCCTCTGAACTTTATGACAGGCATATATTTATCAGAGACATCATCTACATTTCCTGAGATTCCCTCTGGCCTCACAGGATTAGCTGCTGTCTCAGCCATGCGCTCAGCTATCTGACCACTTTGGGACCTGTATGGTTTTGCTGTGAGGGGCTGACCAGTTGCTTATCCAGGATATTGGCTCTTCTTGGCTGCTGCTGAGCCAGTCAGGCATTTCGAGTTTCTGGCTCCTTTCATCACTTGAAACTTGGAGGAAACTCCACACTAAAGAGCATGGTATCTGGCTTCCCAAATGACTGCTGAGGGATCCAGATGATGCAATGCAGAAAGCTGGGTGTTAACCACACTTGGGATGAACTTTGGCCTATAGAAATAGGAGATGCTGGGAGTATGACAGATCCATCACCTCACTTCCTCCTTGTTGATTGACTGCCTTCTCGTTAACAGTTTTTTCATGTAGCCTACCCCTGCATTGCTTCCCATCCTTTCCTGCCACATCTCCCTTTTTCTCACTCTCACATTCCTGGGCTTACCCCTAAACAAATAAAGCAGTAGCACCCAATCTCCCTCAGAATTTGTTTTCTAGTAAACTGGGCAAAAAGGCTTACTACATGAATTGAGAAAGATAAAATTCTGAGACTGTGTAAAGTACAAACTCAAGTAGACTTAGGCATAACTGATAAAGACCTATTTTTGAATCAGTATCTTCAAGTGGCATGTATAATAATAATTGTTTCAGTATTATTTTGGAGGCACTATAGTGCTTGGATATAAATTTCATTTCTTTTCCCTTTGACTCCTAAGACTCTCCCCTATATCATAATTAATCAAGAATTTACTGAGAATTTAGTATAGGTGCAGCACTATGCAAAGCCTTGAAAACACTAAAAGGGGTTATGACGTTTTCTCTGTCCCCTGTCCTCATAATATAGTTATTATAGAGAGACCACATACAAGTAATGACTTGCATGGTCTACATTAAAGTGCTGAGATACAGAGAAATGGGGAAATAAATGAAAGTCTCAAGTATATAGGAAGACTTCATGATGGAGATGAAACTTTCAAAGGGAATTTTAAAGGATGAATAATACCTGAATTGGTAGAGGGGAAACAGAAAGGTGCGCTCCTGGTGAGTTTCAAGTCCACGTGAAGATGTGAAGATGAAATTGCATATGGTACTTGCGACGGACTCACTATTTCTGGGTTGTTTGTAACAGCATCCCAGAGGGCTGCAGATCCCCTAAATCTCATCTGTAGAATCTAGGTTAATCTATATGATATAAGGAAGATTCATAATCTGATCATTTCCTTTTTCTTTCTTTTTTTTTTTTTCAGACAGAGTCTTACTCTGTCACCCAGGCTGTAGTGTCATGGCACAATCTCGGCCCATTGCAACCTCAGCCTTTTAGTTTCCGGTGATTCTCCTGCCTCAGCCTCCCAAGTAGCTGAGATTACAGGCACATGCCACCAGGCCTGGCTAATTTTTTGTATTTTTAGTAGAGACGGGGTTTCACCATGTTGGTCAGGCTGATCTCAAATGCCTGACTTCAGGTGATCTGCCGGCCTGGGCTTCCCAAAGTGCTGGGATTACAGGCATGAGCCACGGCTCCCAGCCATAATCTGATCATTTTCTTAAAACAGTAACAATGTTCCAGTATATGACCTATGAAGTTTTGTTGGTCTGTGATATGGTTTGGCTGTGTCCCCACCCAAATCTCATCTTGATTTCCCACGTGTTGTGGGACAGACCCTGTGGGAGGTAATTGAATCATGGGGGCAGGTTTTTCCCATGCTGTTCTCGTGATAGTGAATAAGCCTCACGAGATCTGATGGTTTTAAAAAGGGAAGTTTCCCTGCACAAACTGTCTTATCTGCTGCCATGTGAGACATGCTTTTCACCTCCTGCCATGATTGTAAGGCCTCCCCAGCCACGTGGAACTGTAAGTCCATTAAACCTCTTTCTTTTGTAAATTGCCCAGACTTGGGTATGTCCTTAGTAGCAGTGTAAAAAGAGACTAATACAGTTTGGGAGTAAAATTAGAGAATTTAATTTTGGCGGGGCATGATGGCTCACACCTGTGATCCCAGCATTTTGGGAGATAGAGGTGGGCAGATCGCGTGAGTTTAGGAGTTTGAGACAAGCCTGGGCAACATGGCAAAGCCCTGTCTCCACAAAAAAATACAAAAATTAGCTGGTTGTGGTCCTGCATGCCTGTAGTCCCAGTCACTCAGGATGCTGAGGTGGGAGGATCCCTTGAGGCAGGGAGGTTGAGGCTGCAGTGAGCTGAGATTGTATAACTGCACTCCAGCCTGGATGACAAAGCAAGACCCCGTCTCAAAAAATTTTTTTTAAATTTTATTTGTGGACAGCTTATTTGAGAACTCCCAATTCAGCATAAAAAGTTTTACTTGGCCAGGTGCGGTGACTCACGCCTGTAATCCCAGCGCTTTGGGAGCCTGAGGCGGGCGGATCACGAGGTCAGGAGATCGACACCATCCTGGCTAACACGGTGAGACTCCAGCTCTACTAAAAATAAAAAAATTGACCGGGCGTGATGGCGGGCGCCTCTAGTCTCAGCTACTCAGGAGGCTGAGGCAGGAGAATGGCGTGAACCCGGGAGGCGGAGCTTGCAATGAGCCGAGATTGCACCACTGCACTCCAGCCTGGGCAGCAGAGCGTGACTCCGTCTCAAAAAAAAAAAAAAAAGTTTTACTTGAATTTAAATCATTGATTTCAGTACAATTGTGAAACTTAAAAGAGCAATTAATGAAGGGAAGGAAAATAGAACATTTAAAAAAAGTCCTAAAGATTCCATGAACAACTTATTGTTAAGGGGGTAGATTGTGTTCCCAGACTATCAGCTACAAATTTCTCCTCTCTTTTCCTGAATGCAACGAAAATTTCAAAAATTCAGTGTATGAGGTATGTACTGGATGGAAGAATTTGCCTCAATATACTCCGAGAAAAAAAGCTGTGAAGAGAGCGGTCAGGAGAAGGAATATAAGGGATAGGTCATAGAGGTTCATTAGTCTCTTTCTTTTGTACATACTTGAATTTTTTATAATATAAAATTCTTATAAAATCCTACATTGTTTCTGTAGATGATAACTGATAAATCAGGTCTAAAGTTTCTGATTTTGGCTGGGTGCAGTGGCACATGACTGTAATCCTAGTACTTTGGGAAGTCGAGGAAGGCAGATGGCTTGAGTCCAGGAATTCAGTACCATTCTGGGCAATATGGCAAGACCTCATCTCTACAAAAAATACAAGAAATTAGCCCTACGTGGTGGCAAGTGCCTGTAGTCCCAGACACTTCACAGGCTGAGTTGGGAGGATCACTTGAGTCCAGGAGGTCAAGGCCACAGTTTGCTGACATTGTTACACTGCACTCCAACCTGGACAAGACAGAGAGACCCTGTCTCAAAAAAATAAAAAATTAAAAAATAAATAAATAAATAAATCTGTTTTCATCAAGAAGTTTATAAATATACATTAATCATTTCATTTTGGCTATACATGTGCCATTTTTGGGGGTGGGGAGTGGGATAGTGATAGATTTGGTAGGAGGACTGATGGGGGCAGAGTCCTTAGATGTAGGGAAAAATAAGAAACAGAAGCTTCTAGAGAGAGAGTTCACAGGAGTCAACCACTGATTGCATAAAGAGAGGTAAGAGTTGAAGTTTCTGCAACTGAGTGGATAATGGCACCATTAACAGATGAGAATGTAGGAGTAAGAAGATGTCCTTCCTTTAAATGGGTTTGTGTGCACAGTCTTCCCATGGACCGCCTCAGAAAGACTCAGGGAACCCTGGCTAACATCATGTTGCTGAGGAAACGTTAACTTTTTAGGATTAAGAAACATTTCATTTACATATAACCACAAAAACAAAAATTAAAACTACTAAGCCTTGATCACATTGGTATCTGGCAACAGGGTGCTTTACAACCGTTTATTATCATTTCCTCCCAACTCAGTCATAATTACTGTCGTTGTTGTGGATTGAGTAATTTGACCAAATGCTAGCTGCTAAATACAGGCAAAGTCCAAGTTAAAACTCCGCATGTTTATTCCTTATCCCATTTGCTTTATCTTTTTTTTTTTTTTTTTTTTTTTTTTTTTTTTGAGACGGAGTCTCGCTCTGCCGCCCAGGCTGGAGTGCAGTGGCCGGATCTCAGCTGACTGCAAGCTCCGCCTCCCGGGTTCTCGCCATTCTCCTGCCTCAGCCTCCCGAGTAGCTGGGACTACAGGCGCCGCCACCTCGCCCGGCTATTTTTTTGTATTTTTTTTTTTAAGTAGAGACGGGGTTTCACCGTGTCAGCCAGGATGGTCTCGATCTCCTGACCTCGTGATCCGCCCGTCTCGGCCTCCCAAAGTGCTGGGATTACAGGCTTGAGCCACCGCGCCCGGCCTTTGCTTTATCTTTCAAAAAATCTCCACTGCTGTTGCAAAATAATAAACTATCAATGAAAGCAGCATATTCTTGCAAATAGTGTTTCTCAGCTAAGTTCCAAGTGACAGAGCTCAGCCGTCCCTACCCCTCCCATGTACCTTCATGGAATTTTTCCAGTAACAGAATGTCCATCTCTGCTTATTTCCCTTCAGTTCACTCCATCATCTTGCAGGTTAAATGAAGGAATTTCAGTAGATTATTTTTATTTATCTATATATGTATGGTGGCTTCCTCTCCATTCTCAGGACAAATTGCCAGCACTAACCAGGTACCTTTTCTGCCTTCCTTACAGAGAAAGATTTTTGTGAATATTTGCTTTGTTATTTCTAGGTAGAATAGAAAATTTTACTTTCAGGTTGATTTGGCTTTTTTTAGTTTTTTTTTTTTTTTTTTTTTTTTTTTTTTTTTTTTTTTTTTTTTTTTTGAGACGGAGTCTCACGCTGTTGCCCAGGCTGAAGTGCAGTGGCGCGATCTCGGCTCACTGCAAGCTCCGCCTCCCGGGTTCCCGCCATTCTCCTGCCTCAGCCTCCTGAGTAGCTGGGACTACAGGCGCCCGCCACCGCGCCCGGCTAATTTTTTGTATTTTTAGTAGAGACGGGGTTTCACTGTGGTCTCGATCTCCTGACCTTGTGATCCGCCCGCCTCGGCCTCCCAAAGTGCTGGGATTACAGACTTGAGCCACCGCGCCCGGCCTTTTTTTAGTTTTTACTGGGTTTTCCACAAGTTACTTTACTGCTGCCCTAAAGAGATCACTGCTAAAATAAAGATAGCTCTTTTGTTTTCCCCACTTTGGCAGTTGTTTAGCCTTAGGTCCTTCTGACACCACTGGTTAAGGGTTCAATTAAAGCTAAGGAGGTTTAGATTCTTTTGAGGTTGTGGACAGTTCTGGCTTTGAGACCTTATCTAATTGGCCACATGAAAGAAGATGATGAGAGAGAGATGCCTGGGAACCTGAATCAGGCTCCTGATAGATCTCGTGTCATGGGAAAGAGAGAGAGGAGCATGATCTTTAACCACACAGTGAATCTGCTTGACAGCAAACTGGGCCTAATTCAATGTCTCTGGCTTAGAACAATCATCAGCATTTTTCTTTGGGGGTTAGGTTGGGCACAGGCAAGAAGTGAAATTAGGAGAAACAAGCAGAGACCCTCAACTCACACATAAGGAAACAAGAGTACAAGACAGTTTTGGTGAGGGTGGAATCTTCTAGGTGACAGTATCAGGGATAAAGTTGGAATGACAAACCAGGGTAGGACAATTCCTGAACATCAAGAAGAAGCTTGGGGAAAGGGAACTCTGGTGGAAAGGGATGCTAAAGGGAAAAAAGGGGGTACCGAAGACAAGCTTACCTAGGATCTTACCTAGGGCAGATCCTAAAACAATCATTATCTTTGGCACAAATAATACATACCAATGTAAGATATGCATTACTCTACTGACATTTTGAGTTACTATAAAATTTAATTATAAAATAATCAGGAAGCAAAACGGAACAAATCAAATTACATTTTATTCTATTTTTGTCTTTTTTTTTTTTTTTTTTTTTTTTTTTGAGACAAAGTCTGGCTCTGTCGCCCAGGCTGGAGTGCAGTGGCGTGATCTCTGCTCACTGCAACCTCCGCCTCCCGGGTTCACACCATTCTCCTGCCTCAGCCTCTCGGTAGCTGGGACTATAGGCGCCCGCCACCACGCCTGGCTAATTTTTTGTATTTTTAGTAGAAACGGGGTTTCACCGTGTTCGCCAGGATGGTCTCGATCTCCTGACCTTGTGATCCTCCCGCCTTGGCCTCCCAAAGTGCTGGGATTATAGGTGTGAACCACTGCGGCCGGCCCATTTTATTCTATTTTATGCCTTAACTTTTTTCTTTTTAATGAGCCAAGATACTGGGATGTTTGAAGATAAACTTTTAAAGGAGAAATGTAAGTGATCTGTGGGATAAAAGAGCAATTTTGTACATGATCTACTATAAGGTATGGATCAATCAAACAAGTATTTATTGAGTTCCTTCTCTGAGTTAACAAGGTGGGTATATGGATCAGACTTCACAGCAATTCTTGCCTCAATAATAATTCTGAGCGAATGATCAATGTTTTTGGAAATGCTCACAAATCATCTGTTTAACTAATTGTCCTATTGACCTTTGCCGAGAATTTGTATAAAAATCATAGATCTTTAGCATTGATTACCCTTTAATTTTTTTCTCTTCACACTCTCCTAATCTGCCTGCTTTTAAGCTGTCTTTCTAAACATCTAATTTCCTTTTTTTTTGTTTTGAGATGGAGTCTCTCGCTTTTGTCGCCCAGGCTGGAGTACAGTGGCACGATCTCCGCTCACTGCAAGCTCCGCCTCCCAGGTTCACACCATTCTCCTGCCTCAGCCTCCCGAGTGGCTGGGACAACAGGCACCCGCCCCCACGCCCGGATACTTCTTTTGTATTTTTTAGTAGAGACGGGGTTTCACTGTGTTAGCCAGGATGGTCTCGATCTCCTGACCTCGTGATCCACATGCCTCAGCCTCCCAGAGTGCTGGGATTACAGGTGTGAGCCACCGCACCCGGCCTCTAAAGACCTGATCTGATTTTCAAGCAATTGATGATTTCTTCTTTTTTCTGACCTGGAAATTTTCTGATTTCCTTATTTAAATTCTGGAAAATTAGATTTATTACAAAACATATAATTTTGGAAGTAGAATAATATTTTTTGGCAAGTTAAGACTTTAATTTTGAACTTGGGTAACCTATGAATCAATAAAAATGTCATCCTAACAAATACATGATTCTCCATCCTTTAAAACAACTTAGTGTTATATTTGAAGTCCTTTGCACAGCTTCATAGATATGTTAGTTGTTTATTCCATAGCCTATATTTTGAGAACTGCCTCTCCCTTGCTCTGAGTGATTATGGATGGCCAGTCATGGTACCCTACTCTTTTGGAAACAGAAATTGATCTAAGAATGAGTTTGTGACCATGGACAGGGCCAACCATGTTTTTAGCAGCTGATACAGATATTCAAAGAGGGACCCTATAAGAGCTCTGTGAACTGCAGGGGCCATATTTCCCATCATACACAGAAAACCTGCCTGCGAATAAAGCTAATAAGGAAAGCATGCAGGAAGGGAAGCGAGAGAGAGAGAGAGAGAGAGAAAGGGAGAGAGAGAAAGTATTCCTGAGGGCATCATTTGAGCATCTGGAAATAGCTATACTAAAGCCAGCTTGGAAACTGGAATTTTATTTTATTATTATGTTTTTGAAATAGGGTCTCCATTATCCAGGCTGGAGTGCAGTAGCACAATCTGGGCTCACTACCACGTGTGCCTCCCAGGCTCAAGTGATCTTCCCACCTCAGCCTCCGGAGTAGCTGGGACTATAGGTGTGTGCCACCACACCTAGCTAATTTTTGTATTTTTTGTAGAGATGGGGTTTCGCCACGTTGCCCAGGCTGGTCTTGAACTCCTGGACTCAAGCAATCTGCCCGCCTTAGCCTCCCAAAGTGCTAGGATTATGGGCCTGAGTCACTGTGCCTGGCCAGAAACTGGAATTTTATATGTATATAGTTTTGTGAGCAAAAAACCTTTTCCTTATTTGCCTAAAATAAGTGGAGTGGGGTTTCTGTCATTTGCAACCAAGAGTCCTGACAATATACACATGACTACACAGTCTTAATAATCATCATTATTTTAAAATATTTTATTTGCTATGCAAAGAGTATAGCAAGAGTAATAAATTTGGTCAAAACTGTAAAAAGGGATTCGTACTAGAATTTGTGAAGTGCTCACCCATTCACTTTCCATAACATATCCCCTTCTATGTATTCTCACTAAACAAACCCTTACTGACTGATTACTCACCTTGTGTCAGTCAGTAGTGCTAAGTGCTGCACATGCAACATTGAGGAGAACACATGTGGTCCCTGCCTTTGTGGAACTTAGGTCTCACTGACTTCATTCTCCTGAATTGTATAATATAGCGTTGGTGTTGTAGCGTTCTTTTATGTTCTATTTTGAGTCATAATGGAAATGCTTTTTCAAGCCTCAGGTCATATTAACATACTAACACTCTTTTTAAAGGCTTTCATGATCCTGAGATCATTTCTAGTAATGTAGGCGTTAACCGAACAACATAAGTCAAATAACTTGAAGCCTTTGAAATTGATGAATGTTACATATATTTATGACACTATATGTATAAAACCTGTTGACTTTTTTTGCTTTAAAAATATACATGCCTTAAGTTCTTTTGCTTTTATTGGTGTCTCCTAGACAACAAATCATTTCCCACATATTAAGTACAACAGTAATAAAACTGGTACACAGAGAAATGCCACAGGTACAGTGTGGCATTTCTGGAGAGTGGAAATAAGTACAGTGAACTCTATTCAAGGAAGAAAATTTTCCCAAGGTTTTTGCATTCACCCTTAGAACAATGTATAATCATTTGAAAATGTTTTGAATAAAATAAAAGATGTTAACCTCCCCTGATAAAAAAATTTACAGAACATTTTTAGAATGTAATACAAAAACATATGGATAAGGTGATGATATATTTGAAAGGACGGAACTTTGGAACTGTAGCCATTATAGAAAAGTTCTATTTTCACAAGTAAGGGTAGGCAGCCTCTCTTTCCACACTAGAGTGTAACAGCGTTAAAATCAAGTTTGACTTTCCAGCCAGGAGGCTGGCCCTCCAGAGTTAAATATTACTGTTTCTCAACCTTCCAGGCAGGGTATATGCACATGAAAGCAGACATGGAGTGGGCTGTGGGAGGGCCGTTCTGGTCTCTGTAAACTGTGACTTCCCTCAGCTTGGCAGTAGCAGTTCTGACACTTGGGCTTCGCAGGGCAGCAGAAGTACACAGCCCAAGGGTGTGTCCTGTTGCCTTAGTCTGAAAGAGATGGCCAACAGAGACCCCATCTAATGCAGTCAATGGGCTATAGTTCAGACTCTGAACCCTTGGATGGGCAGGAATTCTGGGACTGGCCTGCCTAGACACAAGCAATTCACCAAGTATTTTTAAATAGTTAGATGAAAACCAAACAACATCTTATGTTTCTAAAATTAACAATTTTCAACCTTGACTACACATTAGAACCAACTGGAGAGCTTTTAAAAGTCCTGATGTCTAGGCCACATCCCAGACCAATTAAATCAGATTAAATCAGAATCTTTGTGGGTGGGACCTGGGCATCAGGACTTTTTTTTTTTTTTTTTTTTTTTTTTTGTGACAGAGTTTCGCTCTTGTTGCCCAGGCTGGAGTGCAGTGGCGTGATCTCAGCTCACTGCAACCTTGGTGTCCTGGTTCAAGTGATTCTCCTGCCTCAGCCTCCCCAGTAGCTGGGATTACAGGCATCTGCCACCACGTATGAATAATTTTTTTTTTGTATTTTTAGTGGAGATGGGGTTTCACTGTATTGGCCAGGCTGGTCTCGAACTCCTGACCTCAGATGATCTGCCCACCTGGGCCTCCCAAAGTGCTGGGATTACAGGCGTGAGCCACCACACTGGGCCACATATTTTCTTTAAAGACTACTTCAGAACTAGCAGGCCTTTGATCCAACATGGCCCTGCTCCCAAATCCACTCCCTGCCCAATACACATATGAACTTTTTGTAAAAATTTGCATATTCTAACTATAAGAAAAATTGTGATTATGATTTAGAAAGCCCATGGAGCTTTAGTTCACTATCACTGACTTTCATTCTTTTTTATTTTATTGTATTTTATTTTTTACTTTTTTTTTTTACTTTCATTCTTTTTACAGGATTTCTGTATTTCAGTGTAGAGCCACAAGGGAGCATGAACCTTCCTGTCAGTGGGATCTAGATTTAAATCTCTGCCACTTATTTACTCTGACTACAGCTAATTTATTTAACTTTTCAGTGCCTACTTTTCTTCATCTTAAAATAGGTGCAGGGTTAGTATAGCAACATTGTAATTACATGTGAAGTTTTTGGTACATGATGAGTAATCAGTAATAGTGTTTAAAATTAAAGTTTTAAAGTTTTGTTTTTTTTTTTAAACCTGAGGTTTTGTTTTGTTTTGTTTTGAGACAGGATCTCACTCTGTCACTCAGGCTGCAGTGCAGTGGTGCAATCTTGGCTTATTGCAACCTTCACCTCCTGGGTTCAAGCGATTCTTGTGCCTCTGCCTCCCAAGTAGCTGGGATTACAGGTGTGCACCACCATGCCTGGCTAAAACTTGAGGGTTCTTATTTATTTTGCATTCTCCAGTAATAATTTGTGACCATGAAGTTCTTGCATTTAACTGTAAATTCCAGGAATTCCTATTGTCTAGCCTAAGGCCTGGAATAGGAGGTGACCAGTAAATATTTGCCAAATCAATGTATGTGTTGGTTGTTGTACAGTGTGCTCAAAATCTGTCGTATGAACAAATGCCTTTGCTATATTATATGAAAGAATCTCAGAGTACAATCTACTGATGGATGAGGTAAATTGTAAGAATACAATCTCATGTTACTCACTAGAAAACATTAACTTGTTCTTCCCAGTTTTGTTCTGTGTGCTGCTTCTTTGGGTTATGTGATAGGATGCTTCCTAAGCGCATGGGCTTTGTGGTTTTGCACCCAGATTATGTTACTTACCAGCTATACACTTGGTTTCTCAGTTTGTTTGTTTCTTTTTCCTGTAAAATGGGGATGCGAATAACCTCCATGCCACGGAGCTGTTGCTGGTGGTTAAACAAGCAAACACATGAAAGTGTTTAGAATCGTACCTGGCACATGGTGTGAATGTTGGCTCTTCCAGCCTGTCCCCTTAGCCTCCCCTGCTGGTTATTCCAGCATTCTTCTATTCCCAGGTTTAGGATGAATTGGCTCTTTTGGCTCTGTTGTTCCTGGGTAAGTGGGCTTTTGCCTGAGTGCTCTACTGCACCAGATTTCCCTTCCAGTATTGACACTACTCTTTGCCCAGCCACCTGACTGGCACACCGGCGTATCCTGGGCTTTCTGTCCTCTCCTATGCTTGCTCTTTGTTGGAACCTTCCTTTCCTAAATTAGTACATTCTAGAACCTCTCCTATGGTTCCTCTTGAAATCTTAAGCCCTTCAGAAGCCCCTCTCCCCAAGTCCTCAATATACCCAGCCTGATTCAGAGGACACATTCCACTTCCTCCCTTGTCTGCCTTCTCTTCCTGGAGCCACTAGCTGCCCCCCAAGCAGAGGGCACATTGTCAGATAAGTCACTGCTTGGTGAAGGCAGGGTGTGGTATGTTTTTTTTTAAGATGGAGTTTTGCTCTTGGCACCTAGGCTGCAGTGCAATGGTGCGATCTCGGTTCACTGCAACCTCCGCCTCCTGGGTTCAAGCGATTCTCCTGCCTCAGCCTCTCGAGTAGCTGAGATTACAGGCACCCACCATGACACCTGGCTAATTTTTGTATTTTTAGGAGAGACGGGGTTTCATCATGTTGGCCAGCTGGTCTTGAACTCCTGACCTCAGGTGATCCACCTACCTCGGCCTCCCAAAGTGCTGGGATTACAGGCACGAGCCACCATGCCCGGCCAGGGCGTGGTATCTAAATATTGTCTGGAATGAGAATAGATCATTTGGCTTCTTGCTCTCACAAAAACAAACAAACAAACTCTGTAAACCGAGGGCAGCCTGGGGCTGCAGGCTAGGAAGGACAGCCTAGGGCTCTACTCTTAACTGCGGTTTGGGCTTCCCACCTTTGGTTAGCTTGGTTAGCGCGATCTGACCTGCAAGTATTTCACTGTGGATTCATAGCAGGTGTGAGGAAATGTTAATTTCCAATTCCCTGACTGCATAATCTATAATATTACAAAAACAAAAACAAAAACAAAACCCAAAAAACGAGAAGTTGGCTACAGAGAGTCCTGAAAAGCAGAAAAAAAAAACCCCAACAGAGTGGTTATTTGCTAACAAGAAAGCAAACACATAAAAAGAGGGAAAAAAACCATAGCTATTGCCAAGAAGTGGCAAAAGCTGAGTTTCCTAATCAGTTCCTCCTTTTATCCTTTTGAGGATTACTCCCATATGTGACTGTCATGCTTTTCCTCAGCATTCTCAGACTGGGCATTTGTCTGTCATGTGACCATAGCAGACCATTCCGTCTCCCGGGGCTTTCTCAGACACAAACAGTAGAAGGAGGGTCACTTGCTTCTGGCCTTCTCTCTAGACTCCCCCAAGTCAAAAGGCCTGTATCTTTCAATTCTAAGGCTGGGAATGGTAAAGGCTTGAAACTCACTCTGCTTCCTCATTCAACAAGGCTGAACTTCTCCAAATTTATTATAACTTTCAGAGAGAAACAGTGAAGGAAAGGGAGGGAGAAAGATGAGAGAAAAGGAAAAGGAGACAGAAGAAGAGGGGAGGGACTAAGATGTCTGTGTGCCCCTATATAATTTTAAAAGCAAATTTCTAAGAATTAGTTTCTGTGCCCTTTTTAGAATTCCATACAACATTAAATTTGAGGAAAAATATGTCTAAACATTGGGAATGTAAACATGACATTGGGAATGTCATGGCATGAAAGTCAAAAGGTTATTTAAATGAGCGTGAAAAATCTATTGGCGTACTAAATTCCTACTGCGTATTTTATAAGATCTTCATTAAAATCGTAAGACTAGGAAAACAGGATTTTCAACTATTGATAAGCAGCAATTTATCAGTTTTAGAGATAACCATCAAAGAGGTCCCCCCCACCCCGCCCGGCACAAAATTATCTTATCATGAGTTTTCAAACTGTGCCCCTTGGGGCATTAAGATAGCAGGGGGAAAGAGTTCCGAGGTTGCTGGTCTGCGTGGAGGTGTGCTGATTACAAGACTAGAATGTATGCTTCCTTTCCTGACTCTGCACTGTGTGATGGTCATGGTGGGAGCATTTACACCATAGAAAGCAGCAAACCTCCAAATCAATTTCTCTTAGAGAGCTCCTTGTTAAACATTTACCAGCATAACTGATGCTTTTATTTGTTATTTCTAGGGAATTATTATTCCTAGGCAATTATTACCAGATCTGCTTTTATTTGTATTTCTAGGGAATGTCTGTGTAAAGCATAGCCTTTTTTTTTTTTTTTTTTGTGATGGAGTCTCACTCTGTTGCCCAGGCTGGAGTGCAGTGGCAGTCCAGTAGTGAGCAATCTCAGCTCACTGCAACCTCTGCCTCCTGGGTTCAAGTGATTCTCCTGCCTCAGCCTCCTGAGTATCTGGGATTACAGGCATGTACCACCATGCCAGGCTAATTTTTGTATTTTTAGTAGAGATGGGGTTTCACCATGTTGGCCAGGCTGGTCTCGTGCTCCTGATGTCAAGTGATCCACCGGCTTGGGCTCCCAAAGTGCTGGGATTACAGACATGAGACACCACACCCAGCCAAGCACAGCTTTTGAAAAAGGTTTCATGGGTACAAAAAAGTTTGAAAACCATGCCCCAGTTGGATATTTTCCTTTTTTCCAAGTTAACATACATAGTGAATATTATAATTGGGAGAACAATAAATCATTTTACATCACTATTTAAGAGACTGCATTAATTTTATTATTTGTGAAAACTATAACATTACATATACTACATAAATTAAAACTACTACATCACATACTGCTAGCATTATAATAACTATATAAAATGACAGTTTAAAGTACTTTAAAATGTTCTAAAATGCATCAGAAGAAAGAAAAACTCTTGGTTGTAAACTTGGAGTTTAGTAAATTTAACCTTATTGGATTAGTCAGTTAAGTAATTATAGAAATGGATTTGTTCCAGAAAAAATGCTACTCCTCTATATTTTATGGACCAGAAAGCAATGTTAATATTTAAGTTCTTGCTAACATTTTTGTTCCTTTTGGGTTCTGGTATTGGAATACTGTATTGATTTATCCCACATTACTTTTGGTTTTCTGATATTTTCTTCACCTGCTTTCTGTAGTGGCTCCCTAAAATCACATTTTGAGAACTCATCATCAACTATGTTATAATAAAGTGTTGGTGATGTAATCATTAAATCACTCTTTTTTAGGCTACCACTGCACCCTTTCCAGCTTCTTTCTCAGGCTTTGCCAGGTCATATTTCAGGTCACAGTTTAGCTATTATTTACTTTTTTTTTTTTTGAGACGGAGTCTCGCTCTGTCACCAAGGCTGGAGTGCAGTGGCCAGATCTCAGCTCACTGCAAACTCCGCCTCCCGGGTTTACGCCATTCTCCTGCCTCAGCCTCCCGAGTAGCTGGGACTACAGGCGCCCGCCGCCAAGCCCGGCTAATTTTTTGTATTTTTTTAGTAGAGACGGGGTTTCACCATGTTAGCCAGGATGGTCTTGATCTCCTGACCTCGTGATCCGCCCGCCTTGGCCTCCCAAAGTGCTGGGATTACAGGCTTGAGCCACCGCGCCCGGCCTATTTTTTACTTTCTTCTCTTATCCCAAGAAGCTAACTAGTGTAGTAAGATGCCAAAACAGGGCTTGGGCTTAAGGGGAGGGAGAGAACCCATTTAGAGCCTGAACTGTGTACTTTGGCCTATTAGCCAGAGATCTCTGTATTGGGATTTTAGGTGTATGGTTCTGGCTTAGTCAGCTAGGGATGCCATAACGAAATACCACAGACTTGGTGACTTAGACAATAGGAATTTGTTTCTCACAGTTCTGGAGGCTGGGATATCCAAGCTATCAAGGAGGCAGCTGATTTGGTTCCCTGGTGAGGGCTCTTTCCCTGTCTAGTGCAAAGCCACCTTCTCCCTGTTCCCTTACATGGGGCCTGGGGTGGGGTGGGGAGGAAGCAAGTTCTCTGCTGTTCTCTCAGAAGGGCACTAATCCCATTATGAGGGCCCCACTATCATGACATCATCTAAACTCTCATCACCTCTGCCAAAAGACAAAGTTACAACACATTTAGTTTAAAGATCAAATTGGCTTTTATTAGCAATTCACAAATAAGAGAGCATCTCATTTAACAATTTAGAAAAGGCACTCTGCTGGGCATGACAGAACAGTTTATTTTTGTAAGGTGGGAACAAGGAAACAATGATTTAAAAAAATTTTAAATAGACTTTTTAAAAAATAATAAAGACAGAGTTTCATGATGTTGCTCAGGCTGGTCTCGAACGCCTGGTCTTTTTTTTTTTTTTTTCGAGATGGAGTCTTGCTCTGTCACCCAGGCTGGAGTGCAGTGGCCGGATCTCAGCTCACTGCAAGCTCCTCCTCTCCGGTTCACGCCATTCTCCTACCTCAGCCTTCCGAGTAGCTGGGACTACAGGCACCCGCCACTTCGCCTGGCTAGTTTTTTTTATTTTTTATTTTTTATTTTTTTTAGTAGAGACGGGGTTTCACCATGTTAGCCAGGATGGTCTCGATCTCCTGATCTCGTGATCCGCCTTTCTCGGCCTCCCAAAGTGCTGGGATTACAGGCTTGAGCCACCGCGCCCGGCCAACCTGGTCTTAAGTTATCCTCCCACCTTGGCCTCCCAAAGTGCTGGGATTACAGGCATCAGTCGCTGCACCCAGCCAGACAATAATTTTTAAGAAAGAGGAGGCCGGGCATGAGTGTGGCATGAGTGACTCCATTTTGGCTTAGCCTTTTAGGGCCTAACATAGAAGCTGTCTGTTACTAGGGCAGCCCTGATGAAATAACTGGGAAAGTTCTTTTTCTAAATGTTTTCCTTTAGTCGCTTTATTTATAGGCACAGCTGCTTAAAGCAACCAGACAGGCCAGAATGGTGCCAGAGCTTCTTGACCCCTGGCAAGATACCAGAAGAAGATAAGACCTACTAACCAGCACAAACTGGAACAGTTATCCCTAGTTGCCTTCAGATCATTAACATATCATTATAATGCTAAAATCTCTCCCCTAAAAGAAAAATCTCTTCCATTTTTTATACATGCATTGTATGAAGATGCATGTTTTTGAATTAAGCCTGTGTGTCTGGAGTCCCACCTTGCACATGCTAACATCCCTCTCCTCTCCATACCCAGTCCCTAAAGTACCCATAACTTCTATTGTTCAGGGAGAAGGGGCGTTTAGAGCAAGAGCCTCCCCTTCTGCCTTCTTGGCCAGTGAATAAAACCTGATTGCCTTTTCCAACTGGACATTCTTCCTTTGCCATCAGTACAAAGTGGAGAAAGAACTCAGTTTACTGGCAACACGTCCAAACCAATGTCCTCATGTAAATTTTATTTAATACCTCCCAAAGGTCACCTCTCCAAATACCATCACACTGGAGTTTCGGGCTTCAACATATGCATTTTGGAGGGGATATAATTCAGTCCATAGCAGGTTCTTTGATTTCCCATTTCTCATTGATTCTGAATATCTTTCCCAGGTAACTGCTGGGAGGTGCCTAGGTAAATGCAGGAGTTAAATACTTTTGGTCACTTGTCTTAACAGCATGAATTTCAAGCAGAGCTTCTAGGAGTGGCTGCTCAGTTTTGGACTGCAGTTACCTGCCCTCATTTCTCCCTTGGCCGGGCTCTAATGCAGGGCATCTTTTCCTAACGTATACAAAGGCATGTTTCAGCCTTGTTTTTTGAACGGATTCCAAATCTTAACAAGTGTCTAACAATAACGATCCCATTAGGTACACAGGTTCTGACCCAATTTCCTAGGACTGGAAAAAAAAAAAAAAAAAGAATGATTTTGAGAGGTGAAAAAAAATCAGTCCTCATGTCATGCAGCTGAGGTTCTCCCTTTTCCCTGAGAGTGAGTTTTTTTTTGTTGGGACACTTTTCCACATCTCACACATACCCTCTTCCCCCACTCCCTACTCATTTGCCAGACTTGTCTGGATATGTTTGACTTTAGGTAGCAGACCCAGTCTGAGTCCATTGTCAAGGGCCTCTGGAGGCCTCTGCATGGCCTGCCCTGCTAGTTTGACAAACATACCCAGGCATGCTTGAACTCCAGCAATGGACAACAGATTTTCCACTATACAAATAAAGGGAGGAAGCAGGCATAGAAATACTGCAGAAGTCCAGGAAAAGAGAGGGAGAGCACAGTGCCATTGTGCCACTGCTTGCCTCAGGTTCTCTTTTGATTTGCATTTTAATGGTAAATTTTGGTATAAAAGTTGCCATATACTCAGCGGTCAGCCTTTCTCCTCTCCACATCTGGGGCCATAAGTCCTTGGTGTGTCAGGTTCTATTTCCTTCCTGGTCTATGTGTAGTGTTTACCAAAAATGCTTAAGACACATTCTTGGTGACGAAAAAAAATTCTATTTAAGGAATGGTGACCAAAAATGAACTTAGATGCGAAACTAAAACAAACAAAAAGCTTTTCACTTTGCTTTGAATTGGGTACACTCTTTTAACAGTAGGGCACTTCGTGCAGTGTAATATAGCTCTGCTATGACCAGTTTCACCAAGTCTGTTCAATGACTGCCTTGGGAACCAGATCAATCGTGGTCTGCCCTTTAAAGGTAGCAGCACTAATTCCTGCTGCCAGCCTCAGCTCAGACACAATGGAGAAACAATTCCCCAATGTTAGACTTAATCACATTGATCTATTTTTCTGTAGCTCTGGTCTTTGCAAGAAACAATGAATGTACAGCCAAACTCAAATGTAATCCCTAGATTATGTCAGCTGTTCCATTATCTCTGTATCTTGTATTTTGGGGGCTGTTAATGATATATCATAGCAGATAATAGAAATTTGAATTTTGTGGTGTTTCTTTAAAAGTAGCCAGATAAGCAAGTACATGAAATGACTACAAAGATTCCATTTCAAATCTCGTTGAAGGTCATAATGAAGATGGTTGTCTTATAATCTCTTATCAACGGAGGTGTTGGGGAAGACAAAAATCCCCCTTCCAACAGGTGAATTAGTTAGGGTGGCCTCAATCTCTCATCATCCACATTGATCAATATTCTCACTACTTCTTTATTTTTATGAAAAATGGGGAGGGACAGTGCAATCTTATCATCTCCACATTTATACAAGGAGTGCTTGAGAGTTAAGGCAGAATGCAGTCCTCTGGGTCCCTTTATGTGGTCAAATAACCCACAATTTTTGGCTGGCCTCACCCAGTCTTCATTGATTCCCTTTCCCTTGCAACTGTAGGTGCAGCCATGGGACCAAGTTCTGTGGAAGAGAGAGCTTCTGGGAGCCTTCCTTGATGGGCAGCATATCCTTTGCCTCTCCATCCCTTCCTGCTTCCTGCTGCTTAAAGCTTGAGTGCTATAACCATGAAGCATGAGCATGCCATGCACAGCTGAACAGCAAGACAGAGGACCTTGGGTCCCTCAAACCATGAATCACTGTATCAGTCCTAGCCCCACCACTCAGACTTCTGTGTGAGAAAGAAATTTAACCTGTGACTCAAAAAAAAAAGTTATTCTTTTTTTTAATTATTTTTTTTGAGATGCAGTCTCGCTGCTCTGTCACCCAGGCTGGAGTGCAGTAGTGTGATCTCAGCTCACTACAATCTCCCCCAAGTGATTCTCCTGCCTCAGCCTCCTGAGTAGCTGGGATTACAGGCAGGTGCCACCACACCTGGCTAATTTTTGTATTTTTAGTGGAGATGGGATTTCATCATGTTGGTTAGGCTGGTCTTGAACTCCTAACCTTATGATACACCTGCCTTGGACTCTCAAAGTGCTGGGATTACAGGCATGAGCCACTGTGCCCAGCACAAGTTTATTCTTGATCACACCACATGTCCATTGCTGGTCAGCAGAGGGACTTTGCTCATTGTGGGTGCTCAGAGAGCCAGGCTGACAGTGTCCATGTCAACCAGTGCTTCCACCATTGCAGACAAAGACAAAGGGAATATAGTGAATTGTATACTGATAAGGCTTGGAGCTGAAAATAACACATGCCATTTTGCTGACTAATGCAAGTCACATACCATATCTAACTTCAAAAAGGTAGGCAAGTAGTCTATTTGCCCTAAAAGCTGGAGAACCAGAATGTGTGGATAATCCCAATAATGACTATAATTTCTATCTTACCTAAGCCACTGTTATTTTGGGTTTTCAGCCAATTGCATCTGCACTGAATCCTAATTAAGATAGGAATGATCACATCAATGCTGTGATAACTAAGTCCTGTGAGGAAGGCTGTCACTGGGTGTACACCTTGTACTCTGAAGGATTTGCAGGGGTCACTCTCTGTGGCTTTTCTAGGAAAGAAGAAACCAGATCTTTCTTAAGATCTTCAGTCATCTTTCAATCATTGACATCTACTACACTGGAGGCAAATCACTAAGAATTCCTATTCCTAAAGTTCAGGCTACCACCTCTAGCTCCTTCTAAGTGTAGGAAATGTTCCCTATTCTTTTGAAAACACAATTCTAGTCTTTTTCTATTCTGCTTTGTTCCAGCATTCAAATCTTAGTCCTTGAGATCTGTCATCTTTCCCAGAGGCACTAAATATGTCCTTACTTCTTTCAATTTGGCGAACATCTTCACTTGACCCTACGACACTTTCCAAATCTATAGACAAATGAGTCGTTCTACACCTATTGTCTTCTTGTTTTCCTTTTCTGAAACCCCTGTGATGAGGCTTCTGTTTGTACCATTCTACTTAAACTGTCTAAAAAGCCATTAATGGCTTATCAAGAAGCGTTTGTCTAAAACTCTGGAATTTCCTGGAAACATGCTTTCGTATATTTCACGTAGTGGAATGGATAACAGTACCAGATAAAAACAGTCATAGATTTAGTAAAATATAGTAGAGTCCTTTCTGCATTTGGGTCGTATGGGAATGCTTTCCAATCTGCTACAGGTAAAATCACATGTCTGTCAGCTCCTGCCCCAAAACACAGGAGCCATCTGCAGTACAAGGCTGACATATTTGTTTCTTTAAATGAGCTATATTTTGCAACACACACATTCCATCTGTAATCCAGAGTGTTTTAGTGTGTGTAGGTGTGACCTAGAAGCAGGCACAGTTCATTAAAAAACAAAAAGCACCAAAACCTTTTACAGATTATTCTCACAGATAAAAATTCTATAGACTACCAACAAAGGAAGTCTTTATTGTTCCTGGAGAGCTAGACCATACACAGATGGATCATACTTGCTCTTTGCAATCTCATTCAGAAGCAGGAAAAAGGGACGGTATTGGATTTGAATACGAAGGACAAAAGCAGCTCTGGAGACACCAAGTAATAGTCTACGTTACAGGTTTAACACACTCATTTAATCTCACTGGGAAAAATAATGAAACTGGTGAAAAGTATTTATGGAACTGGAGGAGAGCATATTTTGCTGGTTTTACTTTATGTTTGAAGTTTTAGGTATAGCTATGCCCATAAATACTGAAATGCCTAGCATAAAGAACGCAGCCTGGGGCATACCCCATAAAACTTACAGTGCAATTAAATGAGCAATTTCCACTGGAAATAAAATGGACATGTTGAGTGGAATATGAATTAAACTGCATGTGACTCAGGCCTTCACTAGGCTTTAGAGAGAGATCTGCTGGTTTCAGTAGCACCCGATGCCATCCATCTATAGGTCAAGGCCAGTAAGTAACAAAAGATAACTGTAGTTAGCATGAAGATTAGGGCATACCAAATTGTGGTTAATGTAGTTTCCCTGTGAAAGAGCCCAGCAAAATTACGACTGATAACAAAGGATTAAACCTGACCTTTCTTCACACTGCAGACATATTGAGCTTCTGCATTGTTTGCTATGCAGCATTTTTGACACTTCCCTCAAACTTCATTTTCACTTTCTGAATGTTCTCTCTCAGACCAAAGTCACCCAGGTGCCATTATAAAAGAGTTTCTAAGGGAGATTTCAACTAGAAAATGAAAAAGCCACCAAAACAAACATTGGTTTGCATTCCAGACCACTTTCTGCTCTTGTTCATTTCTGGGATCTTACTTGGAGATTAAAGGGTAATGATTCGCTGATATCCTGAGGGAAAACCAGTTCAGGAGCAGCCTTTGAAAAAACACATGTAGAAATCTTGCTGATAGAGGGAGAAAACAAGTTTCAATCTTATTTGTAGTGTAGGGTAAAGCAAGTCCACCCAAGATAAAGCCTAGCATTCTTTCTTTGAGGAATTAGGGTAAGGGTGAAGAAAAGAAAGCTTGATATTTTTCTGCCTATGAAAGCCAGAAGGCGGCTCAGAGAAGCCAGTTCCTTCTTTTCCTCTTTTCCCGAGTGCCAGACCTCTGCAACTCCCAGAGGAAATGAGGGCATGGGGTGGGTAATAGGGCATGTGATTGGAATGAGTATTCCCAGCCATTTAATATATTCACAAGTCAAACTATAAAGTATTTCTTTAAAAAAATTATAGTATTTCACTGAAGTTTGAATGTACTTTCTCTTGCCAAAATAATCAGTGTCCTTCATTTTTCTAATGATTAAAAATGTGCTACATATATAGGGAATTTTTCCAAATGAAAAATAACATTTTCTATGGCAGCACATACAGTGCTTGAATTTTTCACCTTAGATTGTATTCTAGCCAGACCTAAACTCAGTATGTCTTACTTGTATAATGATAATTCATGTCGTCAAACCAAATGCACTGTTTGCTACTCGTTTGCCCAGGAGCCATCTTTTCCTAAAGTGAGCAATATTAGGTGCATTTGTCTGGCTGGCCGAGGGCTCCTCCCTACAGCTTCTGCAGCCATGGAAAAGTCTGGAAGGACAGTGTTCGCTTGTACAAGAAGAGGGAAGGACAGGATAAGAAAAGCAAAATCTTGCAGCGTCTGTGGTTGGAAGAAGAAAGCTGAAGCTAGTTAGGAGGAAGGAGTGTGTGAGTGAATTAGGAGCTGAAGCAGTAAAGTAGCTTTCCCTGTGACCCTGATGTGTCGGGCATTTATTTCTGTCTTAGACTAAAGGCATAATAAAAAAGGCACTTTATTTAGGTTAACAGAGCATTATATAACTGGAAAGTTTTACAGTTTTATATATATAGTGAATAGTTTGTAGAGGATAAAAAGACTTCCCTTTGGTTTATTATTTGGGTAAGATAAAAACCCACGAATTCTTTAAGGATGCATTTCTTTCTTTTTCTTTTTTCTGCCTTTTTTTTTTTTTTTTTTAAGACAAAAGCCTGAAGGCATAAAATGGAGTTATTTTCATCGGGATGTCACCCTCGATGCCGCTGCTTTACTACATGTTCATAGTCAATATTATTTGATGTTTCCCTCGAATAGCTACGATCAGTTTGAAAACAGCTTTGTTAAATTAGCAAGAGATGACGCAATATATCACTGCATCTTTAGGGCTCTGGCGCCAGCTAGTGGTGGGAGAGGGGAGCCGCCCTGTAGCTCTCATCTGGGAAGGCGTCGGTCTTCTCGCCTCCCGTTATCCCTCATCCTCCTCATTTTTTTCCATCAGCATAATGGGGGAATCATTGCAGTGTGGACAGAGAGGAGTAGACGAGATTACAGATGAAAGTAGAGAAAAACGGTGGGCAGGGGCAGGGAGAGGAAAGGCCAGACAAATGCAATCATTTCTCCAAAGGATTTGAGAAGAGATCATTTATTTGAAATATTCCTGCCATGTTGATGGAGCAGCTCAATCTTTTGCCAGTGAATTTTTAGCGTTTTGTTTTTCATTTGTAGATATGCTTGAACATATACTTAGGACACGTTATAACTATGGAACTCATCACAAACACAGCACTGAGGACATGTTGTAAGTGTAAATTTGTGTTCATTTTTAAGTAGCAAATATTTCTACTGTGAACAGGCTCTGTTACCTCCTCACTGGTACGGCTCTAGGATGAATAACTCTCAAATGGTTAATAAAGGAGAAACCTCTTAAGATGGTATTTGTGGATGGTACACTAAGAAAAAATATAAAATTTCCAGGCAAAAGAGACTTTATTTGGGAAGTATGAAGCAGATGTAGGTTTGGAGCCCTATCTGTTCTCAAATAGAAATAGGTTGTGATGATTTGCAGGAAAACAGAAAACATACGTATTTATTTTAAGAACAAAGAATCTTTGGCAGGCCATCTTTCTCATTTAATTAAGCCATAACTGATCTTACTAGGGTTATGGAGGGACTTCAAATGCCAATAAATAAAACCTGAAGCTGAGACATTTCTTTCACCAAATAGCTGGAGCTGTTTATAACTCTATTACTTATTGCTAAAATCAATTATTATTGCTAATATTCCCTGTGGAATTTATTATGAAAACAAGCTGAAGGTTATAAAGAAGAACTTTTCTTTTTAAATGTCATTCATATATCTATATTCATGTCAGTTATAGAGAATAAGGATAATCTGAACCAAGACTCTTGTAATAATATTTTTGGAAGGCAGATCTAATTTAAGAGGAGGTTTCAGGAAGGAAGAAATTGTCACAGTCTTACCTCAGTCTAATTTATGTTACTATGCTATTGGAGAAATAACATTTAAAACCTTGTCTGTGTAAGACATTAGGTGGTAAAATACCTGGTCATGGTGTTGGTGTGTGAGATTTACATAGACTACTATTTTGAGTACATTTTAAACTTTTGCTAAAAAGTGCATATTTGATTAAGAAATTCACCTAACCTTGTTATCAACCAGGTCAAAATGTTGACATTTTCCCCTTGTTTTTAATCATGTTAAACTTTTCATATATAATAAGGCCCTGGTTAAAAATCTTAAAATTCTTCAGTTGACCTTGTTTCCTCTATCTCATTTATATGTCTTTTGATATAGAAGCTGAGCTCATACAATTAAGAGTTTCAAATCAGTGCCTGAAAAGGAGTATTATTACTGTTTTTTTTTTTTTTTAGAAAAAGCAAATTGACTTTAATAAGGCTCTATCAATGACAGTGGATTAATTGAAACACGTGAATGTTAAAGAGTTGAATTGCCATAAAATTTTGAGAATTACAGCAAAATAAAATAATTTATACTCTTTTAAAACAGCTTTGTAATATGTAAGTACCTACTTTAAGTGCTGAGTTTGTGATTAGAGCTATCTTTAAAACTGTTTAATGGTTGCCTTAAAATATTTTGATGCCTACTATAATCCTTATATAATTTTCCATATGCTACCAAGTAAATGCTTTGAAATGTCATTCCATCTTAATTTGAAATGTACTCATTAAGATTTTAAGATTTATCTTTTGAATTTAATTTCTTATTACTTTTTGATATTATAAAATTAGAAAGTAACTCTATACGGCAAATGAACACATTTGAAGGAAGGAAGGGAAACATACCTGAACATATTTATAATTTTTCTCTTTAGCAATTGCTCTGATGACTTTGAAATAATGATATCAGCAAATAATTAGTTCATTTGATTCAAATCCTCCTTTCATTCGAAACTGTGCATAGGATTTTTGCAAAATAAATAACCATAGGATATCATAGGATGTCCCTGAATGTGACAACATAAAGACAAACTTACAAATAAAGACACTCACACATTCATTCTGATATTCACATTTGAAAAGACAAGGCATACTAAAATGTGTATATGTGAATAATTAAATATTTGTTTGGCCTCTAGATTACACGCTTGTGAAATAGCACAATCTTCCTTCGCAGAGTGATGCTGGAATCCTCGACAGACCCTCTCCTCAGGAGACATTGGCACAGTATGAGGGGGACACATCTGCCGGCAAAGTACTACAGATGGTTCCCCTCATTAGCCTACAGAACTCCAAGCAGCCATCACGGAGGAGGCTTGGGAATCTCACTTGGACAAGATGTTAAGCTAGCCTCCTGTTCAATGTCATTTCTCCAAAATAATCTCCTTAGTGTGCTCTGTTGGGCTGGGGCTGGTTTACATGTCGCACTTGCAGAGATTGGAGATGGCAGCACCATATTCAGTTTGCCCAAGGGCATTACATGCTTTTTAGATTTGGAAAAGTTTCACAGCAAGTCAGACTTGGAAAACTTCTTAATCTAAATGCAGTGGCAGGGCAGCCTCCATGCTCCCTGGAAACTCATTAGCTTTTGGAATTCTAAGCACTACTCACCTTCATGTTCACGCTTCCTTATTACATTAAATGCATTTGCACTCTCATTTCTCCTCTTCCCCTCATCCCACTGATTTATTGACATAGTGGTATTTTAATTTTGTTTTGTTTACCCTTTGTTTATGAATCAGCCTTAAAATCAGGGCACCAAGCCCTGGCAACCGGAAATGTTAGTTAAGTTTAGCAGTAGAAACAGCAGGGGGAGCCCATACTGTTTTATGGTCTGCAGTTTGTCTGGCTGGATTATTATAATAATAATTATTATAGTCGTTGTTGTACGTTTATAACATAGATGTTTACAATCTGTGTACATGTATAACATGCATGTTTAGAACACGGGCAATCACCATGTGCTAGACTGTTGCAGTTTTAAGTCACAGAGAGTCAATTTTTATTCTTTAATTATATGAAATGATCAGGATACCACTAACAATAATTGAGAAGATAAGAACTTGGCAGTAAGAGTTACTTTCCCTGTTTTTTGAACTAGAGAGAAATCCTGTTTCACATTTCATTATTTCTCGAAAAATAAGATAAGCTAAAATCCCTGTGTAATCTCTGTTTTCTGTAGCTGTTTTCTGGCATTTCCAGCAGCAGTTTTTTGTTTTCTAAGTAAAGAGACGTTAAAATGTACCATCTGATATGTTTTTATGATTGTGATAGTGAGGAGAGGTTCTACTGCAATCACTGGGTATTCTAATATGAACCAGACTTAGTTTTCAGTTTTAAAGCTAATAAAATGCAGAAGCCCAGTGGCCTTTAATATTGTTTTCTTATGCTTGATGAGATCCTTGGGTCAGTAGGTTTTCAGTACCGTAAAATAATTCAGAATATCTGAACTACATTTTGCTCCCTAAATAAACCATTGTAACATCTGTGGGCATACATTATATATATTGTAGCTCATCCTAGATTATTCTGCTTTATTGGAAGGGGAGGCAACTCTAAAGTGATATTCACATGCCTGAATTGGTGACTGCTGGTAATGTCAGAAAAATCTCCTCACAATGTGATTCCTGATTAGGTTAAGAAGAGTTTGGTAAATCTAAACAATTTCTATTGAATAATTTTTGGATTTCATAAGAAATAGCTTAAAACTACATTGCCAAGGATATTGAATATTGGTGCAACACACACACTTTTAAAAATTGAGAATAATTGGCCGGTCACGGTGGCCCATGCCTGTAATCCCAGCACTTTAGGAGGCTGAGGTGGGTGGATCACCTGAGGTCAGGAGTTCGAGACCAGCCTGGCCAACATGGTGAAACCCCGTCTCTACTAAAAATACAAAAATTAGCCAGGTGTGGTGGCAGACGCCTGTAGTCCCAGCTACTTGGGAGGTTGAGACAGGAGAATCACTTAAACCTGGGAGGCAGAAACTGCAGTGAGCCGAGATTTGCACCACTGCACTCCAGCCTGGGCCAGACAGAGTAAAACTCTATCTCAAAAAAAAAAAAAAAAAAAAGAAAAAAAAATTGAGAATAATTAATTTTTTTTCTTTTTTGCCAAAATAGTGTAAGGTTTAAAATTCTATGATGGATCAACAATTCTGTGGATTGACATTTCTGGTTCTTTCCGCTTTGAAATTAAAAAATGCCATCTTGGGGTGATCAGAAAACCTTAAGGAGGAATAGCATTTGAAGAGGTCTTGAAGGTTGAAAACTTTATGGGGTTGGTAGTGGGTGGGATGTGTAGTTGTGAGAGGGCAAGATACTTCAGGCAGAAAGAAGATCATAAGCAAAGGGGTAGTGTTGGAAAGGGGTCCTAGTGAGACTAAGATATAGGAACCTTGGGTATATACAAAGGAGCAGTGGGCTATCTGTGATGTTCTGATGTGCAGCTAAGCAGTTAGGACTTTATTCTAGAGGCAGTGGGAGCCAGGGAGGGTTTTAGAGGGAGATATAATAGGAATTACATTCCAGGATGATTGATTTGGTGCCAGGGCACAGGATCTTTTGAAGATTTAATTCAGTTTATTTAGCAACATCATTAGAAAGCAAAATAAAAAAAGATGTAATTTAAAAGTCTCTCTCCACATAATTTTAGAATATGATATAAAATGTTTTTATGTCACCTTCCTTGACTAATATAGTCAGTGCTAAAATCCAGGAGAATACCTAGCTTTATGGGTCTTTTCTTTCCGTGAATATTGATAATAACATCTTACATCTGGGGAACATAATTTATTATTCTAAATGCTTATTATTCAAGATAACATAATAAAGTCATAATAAATCTCTCCCCCACCATGATCTCTCTTTGATGGCATATATAAACATAGATTTAGAGATAAGATGGGAAGCTTAGGTCTGTTTCAGTGTTTCTATGAGTAGTTGAAATCAGGTCGGGCACAGTGGCTTACGTCTGTAATCCCAGCACTTTGGAAGGCTGAGGCAGGTGGATCACCTAAGGTCAGGAGTTCGAGACCAGCCTGGCCAACATGGTGAAACCCCATCTCTACTAAAAATGCAAAAAATTAGCTGGGCGTGGTGGTGGGCACTTGTAATCCCAGCTACTTGGGAGGCTAAGGCAGGAGAATCGCCTGAACTCGGGAAGCAGAGGTTGCAGTGAGCTGAGATCATACCATTGCACTCCAGCCTGGGCAACAAGAGTGAAACTCTGTCTCAAAAAAAAAAAAAAAAAAAAAAAAAAAAAAAAAAAAAAAAGAGCAAGAAAGAAAAGAAAGAAATAAATTATCATTCTATGGCTACTTGTTTTAAATAAGCACTGAATTTCATTTTGTAGGTGTCTTACACTGTAGTACCATAGTTGACTCAATTATACACTCATAAAGCACTTTTTGG
This sequence comes from Macaca nemestrina, assembly GCF_043159975.1. Lineage (NCBI taxonomy): Eukaryota > Metazoa > Chordata > Mammalia > Primates > Cercopithecidae > Macaca > Macaca nemestrina. Next base: position 75,058,458 of record NC_092135.1, on the reverse strand, counting down.
AGAAAAATAGAGCATCAGCCTGTTATATGTGAGTGTTGTTCAGTAATGTCTTTCTTGCTCTGAAAAGTTTTACAGTTTGCAGACATGATATATTAATATTGTATTCTATTTGATCCAGAGAGAAAGAGAAAAGGGACAATAAGATGAAGAAAGCAAAAGGGGGCTCTAATTACAGAGAAGAGATTTAAATAATTTTAGTAAAATATATTATTTTTAAAATATTTCAAGAAAATAGTTCAAATCAATACATTTTAAAACCCTATAGTATACTTTAAAAAGTATCATTGGAGTAGGGAGGAAACCCAATAAGACAATTCCTTCTAAACCATTTGGCACAAAGTGGGAACTTAGAATAGTTACCTAATGCAGTCCATTTGTCTGTTGAACTGATAGTACCATGATTCAAGTAACACACCATTTCTGGCTTATGTAGCCAATATTACCATCTTTGACTTCCATTTCAATGTATGCTTCCATCTAACTTCGTATAAATATATAGGGCTCTTTAGACTCTGTGTTTGGCATTATCACAATTTTTGCTTGGCTCAGACAGGGCAGGTTGATTATCATTAAAGTGTTATTTATTTCTATTTTATTAAGCCCCTTTTACATTCATGTTACAGGTTAATTTATACTTTTATTTCATGCACTACTTGGCTTTACTGATTAATATGCCCCATGGCATTCAATAAAGTCAGGCAGTGGAGGAAATAAGAGTGGTATTAATTTCTAACATTGCTATAAATTTGCCTTAATAAAACTAGCTCAATAACATTACAGAAGTGATACAATGGATGCTTCCATATTGTTAGCAAAGATGCAACTAAACAATTTTCCTTCCTGAATTTCACATAACACTATTGCCTTTTCTTTGAAGTGTGGAAATGAAACCTGCCATATATTTTTTCTCTCTTTAAAAGGTAATCTAATAGTTGGCATGATAACACAGTACACAGCTCTCCATTTGACTTATTCCAATATGCCTTATTCAGACTTTAGGTTACAAACTGTGCAAATTAACACAGGCTCTCAGGCCCCTGGGATGGGTGAGTGAAACTTTATTCATGTAAGAATTTTCATAAATATTAATACTAGGTCTTCAGAATCGTTTGTTCTTCTCTAATCTATTAATGTTCAATTCCAATAATAAATATGATTACCACAAAATATGAAAATATGGAAGGGCTAGTGAAAGTCTACATGCTAGGTTTTTTTTTCCAGTTAACCCAGCTCTCCCACCCCAATTGTTCAATGAAATAAGGTTAGAATTAGGATTTATAGGAATTTATAAAAACAAGGACACACTGCTATCCACTGAATTTTGGCTCACAAAATTTTGATGAGAAAGAATGTATCCCATTATTAAGTAACCAAATTCATGCATTAGAAGAGAACACTTATTCTCTCCTTTTCATTTATTAGCCAGGCTAGCCAAAATATTGTTACCAATTGGAAATTTGCCTTTATCTCCATTATTCCAAAAAAGTAAGGGCACTTTACCCTGTGCTTTCCCTTTGCTTTTCAATAATGTCTTTGAATAGCATTTATGGGCTGGAAGGAGATTTGATAGAGAAAAGCAACAAATGGAAATGTGTGCATTGGACAGGTATTTATTTATCAGCCTTTGTACCAGGCTGGGGATAGAACTGTGAAACAGTTTTACCAGTTTGTTCTTTATTTAATATATAGACTTTTTTTTTTTTTTTGAAGTAGGGTCTCTGTTTGTAGCCCAGGCTGGAATGCAATGGTGTAATCATGGCTCACTGCAGCCTCAACCTCCCAAGCTCAAGCCGTCCTCCCGCATCAGCTTCCTAAGTAGCTGGGACTACAGGCACATGCCACCATGCCTGGCTAATTTTTAATTTTTTTGTAGAGATGGGGTCTTGCTATGTTTCCCAGGCTGGTCTCTAACTCCTAGAGTCAAGCAGTCCTCCCACCTTGACCTCCCAATGTGTTGGGATTACAGGCATGAGCCATCGTGCTCGGCCTAGTCTTGCTCTTTTACTTATTTTAATAAATGGTGAAATTTCATACCATTAGTAAGGAAGCTATTTTGGGACAGATTTTTTTTTTTTTCTGTTTGTCTTTGAATGGATGAGGAACTTCTGCATTCATTAAGTCCCCCTCAAATCATACCAGACAAAGCAGTAGGCACCTTTGCTCACCAAACAGCTCAAGAAATGGTGGCAGGGTGAGTCATTCTCTTTTTTTTTTTTTTTTTTTTTTGAGATGGAGTCTTGCTCTGTCACCCAGGCTGGAGTGCAGTGGCACAGTCTCGGCTCACTGCAAGCTCTCCCTCCCGGGTTCAAGTGATTTTCCTGCCTCAGCCTCCTGAGTAGCTGGGGCCACAGGCACCCGCTGCCACACCCAGTTAATTTTTCTATTTTCAGTAGAGATAGGGTTTCACCATATTGGCCAGGCTGGTCTCGAACTCCTGACCTTGTGATCCGCCCTCCTTGGCATCCCAAAGTGCTGGGATTATAGGCATGAGCCACTGCGCCCAGCCAGATGAGTCATTCTTATATCCGCTCAGCACTCTTGAGTTTTTTTTTTTTGGTTTTTTATTTTTTTTTTTGAGGCAGAGTTTTGCTCTGTCGTCCAGGATGGAGTGCAGTGCAGTGGCATGATCTTGGCTCACTGCAGCCTCTGCCTCCCCAGTTCAAGTGATTCTCCTGCCTCAGCCTCCAGAGTAGCTGGGATTACAGGCGCCTGCCACCACGCCTGGCTAATTTTTGTATTTTTAGTAGAGATGGGGTTTCACCATGTTGGCCAGGCCGGTCTCGAACTCCTGACCTCAGGTGATCCACCCCCCTCAGCCTCCCAAAGTGCTGGGATGACAGGCATAAGCCATGGTGTCCGGCCACTCCGGGCATATTTTGAGACTTTTACTAAATCAGCTTAATAGAATGATTTAACACCTCCTCCTTTGCCCCAGTCCAAATGAATCCAAGCCTATTAGATAAGAGGATTTGATATTTTCATGTTTTCCTTTGCTTAGCTTTTGGTTGAAATTACATTTTCAGATAACTCACATAAAAAAGATGTGCCTTTTCATGTTAATATATTTATGCAACTTCCAGCTTTATGAGAAAGTAAGAATTTAATTTTTACTGTTTCTGCTACTAAACCCAAACTGATCTTCTTTGCTTTAAAAATGAGATATTCAGAATAAACAATTCTAGACTGGGTGAGGTGGCTTATGCCTGTAGTCCCAATGCTTTGGCAGGCTGAGGCAGAATTGCTTGAGTCCAGGAGTTTGAGACCAGCCTGGGCAACAGTGAGACCCCATCTCTAGAAACAAGTACAAACAAACAACCAAACAACAACAACAAGAGGTGGCTCACATCTACAATCTAATCCTAGCAGTTTGAGAGGCTAAGGTGGGAGGATCACTTGAACCCAGGAGTTCAAGACCAGCCTGGGCAACATAGCAAGACCCCATCTCTACAAATAATTAAAAAATTAGCTGAGTGTGCTGGCATGTGCCTGTGGTCCCAGGAACTCGGGAAGCTGAGGTGGAAAGATCACTTGAGCCTAGGAAGTTTCAGTGAGCTGTGATTGTGCCACTGCACTCCAGCCTGGGTGAAAGAGCAAGGCCCTGTGTCAAAAAAAAAAAAAAAGCATTTCTAAATCATTCCTCAAACTACTTTTTAGTAAGAAGCTATCTTCAAAGGAATAATCTACATCCTGGATCCTGAGAATGATCGATCATTCAAAAGCAAAGCAACAATTTTAGAGACTTGGGAGTCCCATTTTAGAAAGAAGAACATTTGTTTCCAGAGTCCTTCTCACATCCTGAGCTAGAAAATAAGAGACTTCCATTGGCTTATCCATCTTCGGGTAACCATTCACTTATAAACATGCTGATGACTCAGTGACTTGAATCAATCTACACAGGCAGTCATCTATACAAGCCTTTATTTGCTTTAGGAAATCTGTTAGCTACTGAATTTTGATGTGTTTTTTATAAATTTTTATGAAGTAGACAGACTAAACTTAGTTTATTATATTTCAGGATGGATTTGACAATGCCTTTGATTGACCTCGCAGCTGCTCAACACGCAAAGGTACCTAAAATTGATACACTTCAGTCATTAGGCTAAACTCTGGCAAAAGTTTTCTTTTCTTTTTATTTTATTGTTGCCCAGGCTGGAGTGCAATGGCATGATCTTGGCTCACTGCAACCTCTGCCTCCCAAGTTCAACCGATTCTCCTGCCTCAGCCTCCCAAGTAGCTGGGATTACAGGCATGTGCCACCACGCCTGTATTTTTATTTTTAGTAGAGATGGGGTTTTGCCATCTTAGCCAGGCTGTTCTTGAACTCCTGACCTCATGTGATCCACCCGCCTCGGCCTCCCAAAGTGCTGGGATTATAGTCGTGAGCCAGTGTGCCCACCCAAAAGTTTTCCCTTCTAATCAAATGAGGAAATTTTATTGAGATAAGAATGGGCATGGTGGCTCAGAACTTAGGGAGGCTGAGGTGGATGGATCACTTGAGTCTCGGAATTTGAGACCAATAAAAAATATAAAAGGAAAAAAAAGGCCGGGCGCGGTGGCTCAAGCCTGTAATCCCAGCACTTTGGGAGGCCAAGGCAGGCGGATCACGAGGTCAGGAGATCAAGACCAGCCTGGCCAATATGGTGAAACCCCGTCTCTACTAAAAATACAAAAAATTAGCCGGATGTGGTGGCGGGCACCTGTAGTCTCCACTGCTGGGGAGGCTGAGGCAGGAGAATGGCGTGAACCCGGGAGGCGGAGCTCGCAGTGAGCCGAGATTGCCCCACTGCACTCCAGCCTGGGCGACAGAGAGAGACTCTGTCTCAATCAATCAATCAATCAATCAAAAAAATTTAGCCTGTTGTGGTGGTGTGCACCTTTAGTTCCAGCAACTTGCGGGCTGAGGTGGGAGGATCACTTGAGGCTGGGAGGCAGAGAGGTTGCAGTGAGCCTGGATTGCACCACTGTATTCCAACCTGGGTGACAAGAGCAGGACCCTGTCTCAAAAAAAATAAAAAAAAGAAAAAGAAAAAGAAAAGATGGAAAAATCAGACCTGTTGGTGAAATGAGTTAGGCAGTGAATTGAACCAAAATGTAAAGTTCTATGTTTTTAGCTAATAGGAAATAAAATATACTGTTGGTAACCACTCAGGACTTTGAATCCATGTATGATTACATTGCTTGATAGTTTTCCCCCCAATACTATCTAATCTGAAGTTATTGCAAATAAAATGCAAATTAAACAATGCTAAACATATTTTCATCTTAAATCTCTGTTCTATAAGTATATCTAAAAACTTAGTCTGCAAAAATGTACTATTTTAATAATTCATTCTTTTTTTATCTTTAAAGTGAAAGCAAGTTTATTAGGAAAGAAAAGGAGTAAAAGAATGGCTACCTCATAGACATAGCAGCCCCAGTAATTCATTCTTTGCAAAGCTTTCTGGGGTACGATGATGCTTAACAGACTAGGTCAGTTGCAAAAATAGTTTTTCAAATGTTGGTTTAAAAATAAATAATATATGTAGAAAGCAAATAAAACTTATTTGGTGACGACTAGATTATATTGACACAATTTTAAGTTTCAGATAGTCTCAGCTTAAATCTTTAGTGAAATACATTAATTTTTCAATTGATCAGGACTCAGCAAAATATATATGAATGTGAGATGAAGGGTGCTAAAATTTTCCCCTCTCCTGTATTTTTTTTAAACAACTACATTAATTACTACCCTTTGAGAATAAGGATATTATTTTCTTTTTGAAGGGAAACATTGTGCTCTATAGAATGACTTGTACTGTCTTTTGTGCCATTATTAATACATTTCCTGTTTAAGGAAACGACTTTTTTTTTTTTAACATGATAGTTTAAACTTCAAAATAAGTGCTATTGACTTTTAAAATGTCTTATCTTATTAATGTCATTCTGGGCATGAAGAATAAAGTGTGGAAAATGCTTGTCATAATAATCCTATTGTCATGAGATTCTCCTTTTTGAATAAAATAGCTCACATTTGTTGTTTCTTTTCTGGGGAGTGGCAGTTGGGAAAGGGGAAAGTAAGTTTTGTAGATAAAGCAAACAGATCCCTCACTTTTAGATTAGTGAAGGATATGGTGATTTTTAAAAATACAAATATATACTCTACCTATAATATGTATTAAATGTCAGATACATCTTCTAGAAATCTTGCCCTCATATTTACAATGGCCATACAAATGTCCTCATATAGTTCTATCTAATTGATTCTGTTTCCTTCATTTCTGTTTTTCTGTTCTTTCCTTTCAATCAGCTTCCTAAGGTTGAATATTTTTCTGTTCTTATTGCCTTCATCAAAACCACCACTTAAACTTTAACGAGCTTAAAATTGAGATATTAAGCACAGAAAATAGGAAAAACAAAAGTTTTAACTGAATTTTTTATGTTATATACTTGAAGCATGTTTCATGAATGAATAACATACATGATTAACATGCATTTAAAATAGTATGTGGATTGCACAATGAAAATGCTATCATTTATTGAGTGGAGTCTGTATTTTCATTTAATTTAATATATTTCACTTACAAAATTAGCAAGGTAGTTATGCAGCATATATATGCATATGTTTTATAAAAGCATACATTTTAAACTTTTTCCTTTTGGGAAAAAATTCATGTATATAGTTATTGAGGCGTTACTCTTTTTTTTTTTTCTTTTGAGATGGAGTCTCGCTCTGTCACCCAGGCTGGAGTGCAGTGGCTGGATCTTGGCTCACTGCAAGCTCTGCCTCCCGGGTTTACGCCATTCTCCTGCCTCAGCCTCCCGAGTAGCTGGGACTACAGGCACCTGCCACCTTGCCCAGCTAGTTTTTTTGTATTTTTTAGTAGAGATGGGGTTTCACCATGTTAACCAGGATGGTCTTGATCTCGTGACCTCGTGATCCGCCTGCCTGGGCCTCCCAAAGTGCTAGGATTACAGGCTTGAGCCACCGCGCCCGGCCGAGGCTTTACTCTTAAAACCAAGGTGACCCTCAGTTTTGAAAAGTACAGAGCAGTATAGTGAATGATTAACAAATTATACTCTGCAAAATAAGCCTTAGCTGTGCATTAATACTAGTAGATACTATTTCTGCATTCCTATTTGTGCTAGGCAATGTGCTAAATGCTTTATATACATTAACCTCATTTCAGTTCATTTAACTTCATAAGAAAGCCGTTGGTTAGGAATTTTTACCCTCATTTTACAGATGAGAAAACGGAAATGGAGTTGAATGACTTACTCAAGGTCTCAGAGTTAGTCAGTGGTAAAGTTAGTATTTGGATTCATGGCTATCCAATTACACATACAGCATGTTGAACAAGATCAAGAGGTTTAAAATACCTGTAAAATTTTTGATTAGATAAATATGATGTGGAAAAATATAATAATGATGGCAATAAATAATTAGTAAATGTTAGAAGACAGAGTTTAAGAGACAAGGATATGATGCATAACCCCTTTTCTCCTGTAGAAGTAGATGAGAAAGTTGTAGAGGAGATGCGATGATAGTTCTGTAAAACTGTGAAGTAAGCATTGATTATTTGCTTGATTCATTAATTTACTTAACTAGGCTTTTATTGGCCACTCTGTTGGGTGGTGGTATAGAAAGATCAGTAGGAAACATGCCTTCTTTTACAAAGTTGACAGTGTTTTGAGTATGTAGAGCATCCACAGGTAAATAGTGCAGAGGTTCAAGAATGACTATAGATTGTACTGATTACAAAGGAAGGTATGTAATCTAGAAAGGAGTGCATGGTGGGTGGGAAGGAGACCTACCCTGAGTTTTAAAGTTCATTATGTCAGGCAGGTAATATGGTCAGATTCCAGGTAGAGAAAACAGGTGATAGAAAGCCAAGAAGGTTCATATGAGAGTGGGTAGGTTAGTGCAGCAATTGATGAACCTGAAGACAGACAGATAGAAAGACTAGATCTTCCAGGGCTGAACAGGATAGAGGTTGCTGTAAGGCTGTGGGGAAGAGGCGTGGTGAGATCCACGTTAGGACAAACATGCTGGCTGTAGTGTGGAGAGAGGGTTGGAGAGGGGCCATGCTGGAGAAAACCAGTTAGGAGGCTGTTGCAGACAGGAGGAAAGTGACAAGGGCCTGATGGTGGGCAATAATGGGGGTTTTAGTGAGAAGGGGACAGCCCAGGATATCAAAGAAAACAAGAGAAGAAAAGTTTCAAGGAGGAAGAAACAGTAAACAGTATCAAATGATGTAGAGAAAAGATATTCATTGGGTTGAATAGCAAGATCTCTGGTGACTCTTGCTAGAGAAGCAAGTGTTAGTGGTTCACAGAGAAGCCTTTGGGGTAGGGGAGTGACCCGGGGGCGAGTGGGAAGGAAACACAGTGAGTGCCCAGTGTTTTCCTTTGCTACTCCCTGTGCTGATTTCCTCCTCTACTTCCAATCTTGGGAAAGAAAAAAACCACTTATTGGACAATTAGTGAAAACTAGTGCATGCTATAAGCCTCAAAATGACCCTATGATGTTGGGCCCACTGTGATCTTTATTTTCTAGGTGGGGAACAGAGAGTTTGAGAGATTTATACCCCAGCCCAAGATCCACAGTTAGTAAATGGCAGGGCTCTAGTTCTAATCCAAGTCAGTGTGATTCCAGAGCTCATAGTCTCACCACTACCCTCTTCTAGAATTTAGAGTCTTCATGCGTGCTCTTCTCTCCTTCCCTCTCAAGACTATTTGCAATCATGGAGCTAATAGACTTATTTTCACCAAAACATAAATGATGGGCACACCTTATTATGTTTTTTTTTTTGCTGGATGTATTTTGAAATGACCATTGGATGTACTTCTTTTTGCATTTTTATTGTGAAATAAAGCACCATTTTTGGCACTTTATGTAAGTGGAATCATTTGTATTCTTCTGTATCTTGCTGCTTTTGCTCAAAATTACATTTTGCGATTCATCCACATTGAGTGTGGCATTAGTGCATTCATTTTCAATGCTGAATAATATTTCCTTATTTGAATTTACCATATTATTTGCCATGCTGTTTTATTCTTTAGGGACTTGTGGGTTATTTCTAGTGATGAACAATTATGACCGATGTTGTCTCTTTTTTTAAAAGTTCATTTTTCTGTTCAAGAAGCTCTAAGAGTGCGATTTGAAACATCTTTAAATATTTTAGGAGGTCAGGATCCCTTTCCAATTCCCTTGAAATGAAACCTGACAGGTGGTTCCTGTGGGTTCCTGTGGGTTCCTGATTTGCTTACTCATGAGACCAAACCTGAGAAGTATGAGGAGCATTTCTAAATTAAAATGTTTAAATAGGTTAGGTGAACTGAAAAAACAAAGAAACAGTTATTACCAGATCTCCCATTTCCCCTAGCTCTTCCACTTCATTGTTGCAATCTTAGCTAAATGCAGTCAGCTTGCATATTTTCCTGCATCGGTCCTTTGATCAGTAAAGTAATTTCTTTTCCTTCCTTTGTGCAAATCTTTTGATTATATTAAGTTCATTCTTTAAAGACCAAACATGGTAAAAAATATTAACAATTTGAATAATTTTAGCAACTATCTAAAATAACTTATTTTACAGGGGATAAAACTAGAAATATTTAATTTTATAAAGTGAATCATCAAAATATAATACAACCAGTGATAAGATCATAGTGTATCACATATTTTAATAACAGCATATAAGATAGACACAGTGAAGTACAGAGGTTCAGGGTATAGGCTCTGGAGTGAAAGACTGGGTTCAAATTTCAGCTCTACTTCTTACTGCCTGCATCAATGTGGTGAATTTCTTAACCTTCTAGAAGTAGCTTTCCTCAACTATAAAATAAGGATAATAGTAGTATCTATTTAATAGGGCCGTTGTGACCATCAAGTAAAACACCTCAATAAATGTTAGTTGTTGTTGATATATTTAGCACATCCAAAGGGTAGAATAACCAGAGTATTTATTAACAAATCTTGAGAGAGAGAGTTATCTGCTTATGTTATAGCTATTTATTCAACATTTAATAGGTTCCTCTTCTGAGGCAGAGGTTGTGGATCAGACAAAAGTACAACTTGTAGAGGTAAGACAATTAGAAAATTGTAATCAAGTGGCAATGTTAAATAAAATGTATCTGGACACATAAAGTTGGAAGTGATTGCAGAATGTGGATCAATTGAAGGTACAACTTTCTAGGAATTGTATTTTGAATTTGATCTCAAACAAAGTAATAGTCACAACTTTGCCACAAAGAAAACTGAAGTTCTTCCAGAAAATGTGTGTATGTAAAGAATAGAAGGAAAAATGAGCACGACCTCTTTTAGGGGACAATAGGGATGGAAACTGTGAATGGAATGGGTGAAGAAGGGAGAAATAATTGGTGGAATATTTTATAAACAGCTTTTCTAAAGACTCATATATTTATTAGATGGTAGAAAAATAAAAAATTCAGTTCCATTTGGATTGGCTTACTGAATTATAAACTTATTAAGGCAAAATGTGACCAATCTGGCAGATTAAAGAAAAGTGGTAATATTTTGGCAAAATAAACTTTCTATATTTTCTTTTTCTTAATAAAGATATAAATAATAAAGCATTTTGACATTTCAAAGATTTAAAATTTATATTGAAAAACCACTCTTGAAATTCCTGTTAGTCATTTGAATCATTTGCTTCTTTTGTCATCTGTTTTTTTTTTTTTTTTTTTTTTTTTTTTTAAGATAAGACTCCTTCCCTACTGCTTCGACTGTAGTTAGTATTTTCTAGGTTGGCTGTAGGGATTGTTCCCTGGAGCTTATATACCCCACCACGCGTTGACGACTCCCCCAAGTCAATAGAATCCACTAGGTGGCGCCCAGGTCTACTGCCGCGTGTCGTCTCCGCTGGGCGCACATCTCGGAACAGCAGTGGATGTTCAAAGAGTGGCTGGAGAGATCAGTCCAACCATGTGGAGCAGCTTCCCTACGGTCTGCTCTTTCAAAAGACTGTAAGCCTAGTGTTCCTTCAAACTGTTACTGTAATGAAATCACCGAATATGGACAATGATGGTGTGGTTTTGAGTACGAGAAAGCCTGCGGTTTTGCTTCATGAGACTTAAAGACGAGCAGGCAGACATGTATCCATCCAGCTGCACTTCACAGCCCATGCCCCCGGCAAGTAGCAGGCTGGCGACTGAGAAGCTCCCTAGAAGCTACCCTTAATGCCCAAAGATTGATTTAGGCAATGACACTGCAATGTACGGAAAGGGAAAAAGGGACGAGAGGAAGGTATCAAAAAGAAGGAGATTATTTCAATATTAACTTGAGTGCAGGCATAATTCGCTCTCATTTCTGGCAGGCAATTGAGCACTCTGCTTCATATGCAAAATCGAGGGTACATTCTGATGTAGATTTCGCATAGTGGGAAATGAAGGTATTTTGTTTTTCTTTTAAATTGCATTGGGCAATTTCCCTTTATTTCTTATATGAAATGCTGTAGGCTTTGTACAAGTATTTTATACGTTATTACCATTCTTCTAAAAAGGGACAGCTCTTTTCTTTCCAATTTAAAGTAGTGGATAATGACTTTGGCAGCATTTTCCTGCCTTTTTCAAGTTTATGGAACCAATTCCTCATCATTAGGCTGAAGATGCAGATAAGAAAGGACGAGCCTTTTTCTGGAGCTTGTCACATCAATGTTGCTCCTTAGGTGATTAAAAAGAAAGCAGCGAGGATATTGGAGAAAACGTCTGACAAAAGGTAATGGAAACCCAGTAACAGACGAAAACCAGTGATAGATTAGGCAGACCTTCTCTGCTAAGTGCATGTGTGCATTTCAACTCAGGAACAAAAATAAGACCGTGTTCTACGGAGGCTCTTAAAAAACTGACCTGTGCTGGCCCCACATGCTAAGGTTTATTTGAGGCGCCGAAGGTGATTAGATCCAGGAGGAGGCGTTTTTCTGCAGTTTAGCTTAGGAACTCAGAGCCAGCCAAATGCTTACTGCAGCTGCTTGTTGGCTGGTTCAAAGGTATAGAGCTACTTTAATTAAAATCGGCAGGCGCGTTTTGATTTTGGTCAAAATAGATTTTGTTATTTTTAAACTTCCTGTGGAATGAAAAAAAAAAGTATTTTAATTCCCTTTTCTTTTGTCCAGCATTCTTATTCCCATTTCCATCCCCTGCTATCATAATAATGGGAGGGGTTCAATATGGAATTCTTAAAAATCTCTCCAGGGTTATAATTTTGGTTCAGAGATACGCGGTGGTCCAGTAAAAACATCTTTAGCACAAATGTAATTTGGAGTATATGGAAATTGTGTAGTAGTCACAGAGATATTTCTTAAAAATACCTTTGCTAATAATTTTGATAGGCTAGAAGTAGATGAGTGAACATGATATTTGATTATGAAAGGTATTTTGCCTAGTGTTCAATTGGTTTATTGTTTTGAAGGAGGGAAATTGACATGCAATTGAATAAAGAAAGTACATTTTCTAAAAGAAAGCATTTACTTCTGTTTATTAAAATATGGCATTTCAATATGCAACAAAGAAAAAGTGATTTCTGGTATGTTACTAGAAACAAATCTGGAAGTGAAAAAAGGGATGACTGAAAAGCAGATTATAGTTAACAATATAAATCTCTAGAAGTAATATACTTTTCACCTCTGGGTGCCACTGTTCAACTGCTTCTTGTTTTTATGACTGTTTGAAAGCCAGATGCTTCTTGTAGATGTATTCTTAAAAGAATCTGTTAAAGAGACATTTCGTCTATCTCTAGTTATCTGCTAAATAACTTTTTTGGCACCTGGATGTAAATTCAGCATGGTTGTGATTTTCCATTTTAATTACCAAATGATGACCAAATAATATTGAAGATTGTTTATGTGGGCAATTGGCTAGGTTAAAAGCCTGATTTCATCTCTTATGGAAATGAATTTTGTATTTGCATTTTTGGTAGGCATTTAACCAGAAAAAGCCTTTAAAACACAGGGAGTTTTAGGTTAAATTTGTTGTCATTTGTAGATATGATTTTAATTCTGCACAAATGTTTCAATAGAAATCAATTTTATAAAAGAGAAATAATAGGTAGACATTGGAAGGAATTAATCAATGAAAATATAATTTCAAGAACCTAACATTGTTAACTGAAATATTATTTTTCACTTAAATTTAAAGCTTAATTCCCTAAGCAAGTCCATGAAAAAAAAACCCTACAGGAATTTGTCTATATATTTTCTGAATTCTTAATTCTCAGCTGTGATTATTTTAATAAAAATAACAATATTTGTAATTTTGCAAAATGTATGAGTAATTTTTTTTTTTTTTTTTACAAACTAGGCAGTGAATTAGTATTTTGTAACAAGAAACAAATGCACTTATTTGGTTGGTTTTTAAATCTCTAATTACTTATTTTAAACTTGGGGCTTATCAGAAATGCAAGAGAAAGGGGTTATAATGCCAAAGTTAATTTTGTTTTGTCATATACAAAGTAGTTAATCTACAAATTATTGATTGATATTCTCCCTCTTTTAACTCTTTTAGGACTCAATATTTAAAGCAAAACTAATTTATCTAGGTGTTCTACGGCACAAAATTAATTCTCCTGGGACTGGTCCAGGCCAAGCCTCATTATGGAACAGTTCCTCTTGCTGAACTAGTCTAAACCTGATTCTTACTGGGATACTTTTTCAGAGTTATTTGCAACAAAGAATTTAACCCTTGAGAAACTACAGAATTTACTTTCAAGTTTATACATATTAGGCCATTTGAGGGGATCAGGAAGACATTAAAATCAGAGTATGTCTTATCCTCGTGGGTGCTTCCTGGGATGTTGAAGTTAGCCAGTTGTATTTGTGTATACTGCAGGGATTTTAGCTTTGTAATCATATACCAGAGTTGAAGTGTTCATTTAAGACATTTTTTACCCTTCCCTAATCTGCATCACAACAAGCATATTACTGACCCTGTCTTTTTCATTTATATGTAAGTGGTGAATTTACCTCTTTGTCTGGGTGCCCAAATAGTTGTTCAGATCATACAGCAAGTTTCACTGACTTTCTTTGCTTAATGTCTAACTAAATCATTTGGTTACTTGGTGTTTTTGTGCATACATAGACCCCAAGACTGTAACTGTTAAACAGCTACAAAAGTAGTTCAGCATCATTCATCATTTATATTTCCTTTACTGTGTGTGTATGTGTGTGTGTGTGTGTGTGTGTGTGTGTGTGTGTATAATATCTTTGCAAAATATTATTGGGGAACAGATTTTTAAAATATCAGTTTTTGTGTTGACTTTTTGCCTTTTGTGTGGCAGTTAGTTCATAAAGATCAGACCATTTTCCACTGGAGAATCTCTTGCATTTTAAGGTTCTTTGATCATTGTGGGAATCTTACCCAATTTTTTCACTGAAGTAGTTTTCCTCATTCAAAATGCCACATTTTCTATTAGAATGTTACTAATCTGGCTCAATATATTTTCCTTTTGTGGCTGGTAAGGAATATTTATTTGGTGCTAGTGAGGCAGCCCTATCTACCAGCCAGGTCTTTCACAGAGAACAAGATGGTGGTCAACTTGAGGATGGGTAAGTGTCTTTATGATGGAAAGCAGTGATTTAGCCAATTATTAACAATTATCCAGGCTATTGTTAAGCCATACTAAATTATGGGATTAATAAGCAAACATTCAGGTAGTTCAGTGGTATTTGATAAGGAAATTTAATTTACTTACATAAGTAAGTAAATTACTTAAATTTGTAAATTAAGTACATGCAATTTACTTAAATTGGCCAGTGAATGTAATTTCTCTGTTAAATAATAGCTTTTTTTTTTTTTTTTTGAGACAGAGTCTTGCTCTGTCACCCAGACTGGAGTGCAGTGACATGATCTTGGCCAAGATCGTGTGATTCAAGTGATTCTCCTGCCTCAGCTTCCCAAGTAGCTGGGATTACAGGTGTGTGCCATCACGTCTGGCTAATTTTTGTATTTTTATTAGAGGCGGGGTTTCACCAAGACAGTCAGGCTGGTCTTGAATCCCTGACCTCGTGATCCGCCCGCCTCGGCCTCCCAAAGTGCTGGGATTACAGGGTGTGACACTGCACCTGATCTAAAATAATAGTTTTAATAGAAATTGCTGCCTTGTGAAACTGAGTTCTCAATCTATAATGTGGTATATGCTTCTGTTTTAAATTCATAATAAAAGGTATTTAAACTTCATAGATTTCTTCCCCCTCTGTATTTTTGTCAGCCTAGATGCACAAAAAAAAGAAGAATGCTCTATACCTTGTGGACATTTAATAAAGATTAATTTTTTTAAACTAACAATTTAAATATAATCTCCAAATGGAAGCATATCTATGTTAGTTTAAATCCTTTCACAATAAATAACAAAATACAGGAAACTTTAGGAAGGTTTATGATTTTCCATAAGAAAAATGTGCTTAGAGCTTAGAGGGGAATGTTTTACAATTTTTTTTTTTAAAAAATCTACATCTTTCTTCTGCAGATACCAATACAATCAATTGACAGTAAATGAAAAAGCTGAAAAAAAAAAAAAAAAAAAAAGAATGTCCCCTCTCTAGTCTTCCATTTTTAAAAAAAAATTTCAGTTGGAAAATCCCCACTGAATGATTTTTTTAAAAAAGTAAATGTATCCTGGGAACATGCCGTTCAGGATTTTGGAAAAGGAACTTCAAACGAAATTGGTAAGGGAGGCAAATGCGTAAGTGGAAACTTTGAGGAAACTGGCAATGAGAGACTGGAAATCAGGCAGTCATTTACGTTTTACTTCACCACCCTTTGCTTATGTGAGTACAAAGCAGGGAGCAGGCAAGGCTGTGAGTCAGAACTCTCCTCTCAGGAACTGAGCAGAGAGATTCCCAGCATCTGTTTCCTCAACTATCACCCAGAGGATACTGGTGGTAAATCACAGGGAATAAAAATAGCCTCAGAAGTCTAGTTCCAAACAAATAAGGCATGGTGGATATTCGATAGTGGTTTGGGGTCTCAAAATTCTTCATTAGCTAGATAATAAATACATTATTTTTTACATTAATGAGCATATTTCTTACATTGTTCACTTAAATGTTGAGCACAACCTTGGCATTTATACTGACGTGAGTTGAAGTATTACTTAAATTACATTGTGTTTGATATTACAAGCTGAACCATTTAGTGTACAAAGGTGGGTCTACAATCAATAATCACAAATGTTAAAGCTTTATTTTAGACACAATAAAACATTTATTTCTAAGATGTTAAAAAAAAACAACCCATAAACTTCTTACCATAATGTCAATTGCCAATAGACTGATAAGATCTTTCTGTATTTTGACTGCAGGAAATTTCATGGCTAGAATCTTACAATTTAACACAACTTAAGGTCTTTTTAGGTTGTATTTCACATATAAGAAAGTATTTTTTAGGTCTGCATAGAAATGTTGTAATTTGATATTAAGTTATAGCTTAGATTTTCAACAAAAACAGCAGCTGTAATAGATGGGATTAGCAAGTGGTGAAAAGTTCAAAGCATTTAATGGAATTGATCTACTAAATTAGCATTGACAATTTTTAGTGGCTATCTTAAATATACATTATTATCATGAAAGAATTAGTCCAATTAAGCCTTTATATTTGGAAGATACCCAGTCTGACCTTGTTCTACTCAATGTGAAAAGTGAGAGGGTCTTTGGGTTTATTTAAGTTTGGTGTTAAATTAATTGGTTTGGGGGACCCTTTTACTCCTTTCTGGAAAGGAAGAAAAACTCAAAGGCTATTTATAGTGACAAATGGGTTATTAGAACAGTTAATATATTATAATTTATAATTAACATATAACAGTTTTTAATATAATATATAACAGTTTTTATATTGCAAATAAAAAACGATGATCAGGAGTTGCTCTGAACCTATTCTGGTTTAGGGGGCTGCCCAGCTAAAAAAAAAGAAAAAATAATGATTGAAGAATAGAACAAAATAATATTTGATGCCTAGGTAAGAATCAGTTAGAGTGGGGTTCTTTTCTCACAATTTCTTACTAAAACCATATTTATTGGGTATACTGAATGTATTTTGGAACTGAAATAATTATATTGGATTTAGTATCAGGTTTTATTTAGAATACCCTCAATTAAGAAATAACCAGCTAATAAAAAAATAGAAATCTATGCAAATATACATGAAGAAATAAGTATGGGATTTTCCAGAAATCTACTTTCTATACATCCATAGTGTATTTTATATTCTGTTGATATAGACTTCTATGGTAACTTAAACATAAATATCATGAAAATAAAGTTGAGTTTTGAATTGTCAGTTTAACTGCGCAAAGCCTCTGATGATGGCTGATTACTCATTTATCATGAAATTGTGGAGTCTTGGCTCTTACGTAAGGGGCTTGGTTGAAAGGCCAGCTTCTTAATTCACAGCAGCTCATATGTGAGTCTTCATCGGAGCTCAGGAGCTAGCTCTTTTGTGAAAGCATTCAGTAAAATATATTTCAGTTGAGTTTTTTTTTTTTTTCTGTTGTTATCCATTACAATATTTAATGGTCCATTTCCCTAATCTGGGCTTCTAACCCAGACACTTTTGGATATTTTTAATAGAAAAAGATGTCTTTTGTGTAAGATTTCTTCAAAAAGAAAATTGTAACTAATTTACCCCCAGCTTTCTCTTCTATAAGTGGAAAAATCCAGTTCTCATTTATCAACTCCCCACCTTTTAAAGTTCTCCCCTGAATGCTCAGCAAATTATTCATATCCATCTTTAAATATAGCACTCTGAGGGGAGTTTAGTGCTTTATTAAGGTATCTGGGGAAGATGGGAGATGATCTCATTTATTCCTGAGGATATATTGAAAAATCCCCTCTCTGCCAGACTCTGCTAGGTGCTGGGAATATGGTTAGATTTAACAAAAACCTTGAGGGAGAGAAAGATTTGCCAACAAGTAATGGCAATACACCATGGTAAGTGCTACATGCATTTGTCTGTCAGTCCTAATTCAGTATTCATTGTCAAAACAGTATTTTAAACTGCTACAGCAATGCCTACTGATAGTCATATTTCTATGCAAACAATTTCTAATTAGCTCCTATAATTCAGGTATGTACTTGGAACACATTTTTCCATACTATGTTTAATCTGCATTTTGTTTCTTGTTATTTGTACAATTTTACCTTAAATTGTTATTTTACCTTCTAAATTTCATTTTTTGGCCTCTTCTGTCTGTTATTCAGTTTGATATCAAAAATGCCGTTTGTCACCTCCTCAATTTGAATGCTTTAGTTAGAACTCCCCAGCCAGTCTATACTTAATGAATCAACAATTGTCTATTCCTGGTCGTATTTTCCTAGCATGCCTTGTAGGAGAGAATCAAAAGCCTCCCTAAAATCCAGCTTAGGGTTCATCAGTTAATTTTATGTAATTCATCAGGCCTTCTACTCTGCTATGTAAGAGGATGACTGTCTATTACCTACATAGGACAAGTTCTTTGTGAAGCTATATTGATTATTAATGATTATGTAATTAGGGATGCTCTCAAGAGTTCTGGTTATTTTGGTCCTTTTTTGAATCTCCAGGCATCTACTCAGTTCTCTGAATATTACACAAAGGTAGGGACAATAATTTTATACCACTCATTCAGTGTTGTCAAATGGAAACAAATCAGAGCTGGGGCTATCAGAAAAGAAGTGGGCAAGTCATGCATCCTGGTCATCATCTATCACATGTCAGCATTAGCTCCTACATAGTGCAGCACTGATCATAGCATGATGCAAGCTTTATTTGGTCGCCGACAAGTGTTCCCCTTTTATTGATTTGTAATAGACCATTAAGCTTCATTGTAATAAGATTGGACATGATAGATAGCAAAATGATAAAAACCTCCTGTAATTCCCCTAACTAGAGATTAGCATTGTTAGCAGTTTGGTTTACACATGCACGTTGGTGTATGTGGATGTGTGTGTGTAAAACGTGTATAATAAACATACATACTGTTTTGCAACAACTTGCCTTTTTCACTCAGTACTACATAGAGTTCATTTTTCTAAGATAATGCACATCATATAACCATACAAATTCAACTTTTCAGTATTGAATCGCAACTGTGTTCTTTTTATTGTTCAATAATACTTCTCTAACTCCATGAGTAAAAATAAACTTCTCCTTCACTCACACCTCTCTTATAGTATTATCTCTTTTTAAATTTAAGTAGATTCCTTATTATCTTAGTAATTGCAGTCTCTGAGAGTAGGATCTATGCATGATTTATCCTTATGTTTCTTACATTTTAGCTGCATAATAAATATTTATTGAATAAATGAATACGTAAACTTTGGTAATGGGAATTGAAATCTTGGACCTTCATGTTTTGCTTTTAGTTCTGTCTCTGATTTCACTTTGTAACTCAGTTTACCCCTTTACAGAAAGAATGTAAAGTAATTTGTCACTTACCTGATATCACCAAGGTATGAAGTACGCCACAGAAGCTAACGTGCCACACCGCTGGAAATAGTTCTTTAATATTAATCAATTTTGAATGAAACTTTTTCAGATCACTACATACTTTATTACTATTTTTTAGCAAATGAAAGATATTAATGTAAAACATTTGGAAAGTACAAACAAAAAAGCAACCTGTAATTCTACTACCTAGAAAAGAACATTATTATTTTGATGTCTGTCCTTCCAGCCTTTCTTTTCTATGAATACCTATACATGTGAAATATAATTTTCACTATAGATTTTTATCAAACTGCAATCCTAAATACTATAGCTACTTTTTCTCATTAATGTAAACATCTTTACATGATAATAAATTATCCCTAATAATCAATGTTGATGATTATATGGTATTTCATTATGGGAATATGCCATAATTTACTTAATTGCTCCTCCCCTTATTGAGTATTTAAGTTATTATCTACTTTATATGTTATAAATTATAAAAACCATTGTAATGAATATCCTGGTTTACAAGCCTCTGGACATTTGGCAAGGAAAAGTTTTAAATATCCTCTTTTAAACAATCAAGTTTAGGCAAGTGAAGGTCCCTTTTCCTTCTATCACAAGATTAAACAATAAATATAGTTTATTCGAATAAATTTCTTTAGAGTATGAGATGGACTAAGATTTTAAAAATTATTATAAAATAAGGGCATGCTACCCTGATTGATGATAATGGAATTACTTTGTGTCTCAAGTTGATTCTAGAATACTTGTTTGGCCTCATTTGGTCTTTTGTGGCATGAAAAATGTACTTCTTTAATAGATTCAGTCATATAATGGAAGAAATGAGATTCTAAATGTTCATGTTTCCTGGAAGAAGTTGCTACCTAGCTGTGTCTTTGTATAGTTTCATAAAACTGTCGGTTGGGAGGGAGACTGGTTTCTGTGATTAACTCTGTTTCTCAGTTTCCATTTTGCAAGTGGGCCAGAACTAATCACTCTAAACATCTAGAAATCTTTTAAAACTTTAAAATCCAAATGCTTTATGTTCTGTTCCCCCAAGCTTTTGTGGTTGTACTCCCACAATTCTGTGTTTTGGTGCTAGTTAGGTAAGCACTTTGAAAACCACTATCACAGTGTTTACCGATTTTGATGAAGCTTTGGGTATCTCGGCTTTGTTTTTTAAAAGCCTGTACATGGCATTTCCAAGTGGTCTCCCATCAAGTATTAACAGGACTATTCCTCCTAGCTTCTGAGGTTAGATGAGCTCAGGCAGTATGCCATAGATTGGGTATCTATGATTTGGCATAGAGGAAGCACTAAAGTATCATTATGCATTTTGGGGATTGATGAGAAAAGAAAACATTGCCACTATTTTTGTATAAAATAAATCACTGTTAATTGGAGATTGTGGGATTTTGCAACTGGGAGCTAGAGAATAAAGAGAGATCATTATTTTTATGTTAAATAAATCAATGCTGTTAATTGAGATGTCTTATTCAAAAGCTAAGAAAAATTGGAGATTACTATTTAATTCTATCAAGTAACATGAAATAATATTAATTAAGTTTGGTTGATGAGAGAGTTTTCATTCAGGTAATCTGCTAAAGAGGATTGGCCCATGTCTTGGTGTCTTGGAATGAAATCCAGAAACTGACAAAATTTTATCATAGTTTTAGTTACTTTTAAAAATTGTTGTGTTAGTAGAAATAAATCTACAAACACATCCTGGATTTCCACACAGTAATTCGAAGTATTAAAGTAAAAGTGGTGCATCTGGTTGTTCAGGAATTACATTCTTCAGTGATTGAGTGGTGTTGTGGTTGTTGGTGTTGTCTGTCCTCGCGCACCACAGAATAATGATCTACAAAGCAGATGCTACAAAGGAAGTAGGTAGGAGGCAAGGAGGAAAGAAAAGAAGCGTGGTTTACCAATGCAGTCTGAAGAGAAGGGTGAAAGACACCTGCGCCTTTGGCCAAAGAGTTTTGCCAATTCAGGTCTGGCAAAAAGGCATTGTGGGATGTTTGGGGCCCTACAAAGCTGACAGGGCCTCTGCTTTATGGGTCTCATTGGGATGATGTTCATGCATTAAGTGGTACTGGACTTGAATTTAATCTATCTTAGAAGGAGGATACATTAACCTTGCTTGAGTCAATGAACTGATGGCTCCAGAGAGCCAGTGTGCAGGAGGATGAATTATGGTGTAGACTTGAAAGCATGTCCAACCCACGGCCCATGGGCTTCATGCGACCAGGATGGCTTTGAATGCGACCCAATACAGGTGTGTAAATATTATGATATATATGTATAATATATTATATAGTATTTCATTATGGGAATATGCCATATATATTAGCTGATGAACTAATATATATAATATATAATAGTATCTATAATATACTTATATATTATATATAATATAACATATATAATATACTTATATATAATATGTAATATAACACATATATAATATATATATAAGCTCATCAGCTATAGTTAGTATTAGTGTATTTTATGTGTGGCCCAAGACAATTCTTCTTCTAATGTGGCCCAGGGAAGCCAAAAGATTGGACACCCCTAGAGAAAGAACCCACAAGACAGGGAAAGGTTCTGGCTGGAGTCCTAATGCCAGTGCTGCTGACTGCTGGCTGTGTGGCCTGGGCAAGTTCCTTACTCAGTCTGTGCTCAGTTTCTTCTTATATAAAACAAAGAGCTTGATATTGAACTCTGAAACACTGATTTTGAGGTCATTCCCAAATTTGGGGCATTCTGGTCTCAGGTAGCCTGGCTCTGCAGGGCTGAAGGTTTTGTTTGCTCTGGATGACTGCAGCTACAGTGGCTACAAGCAAAATTTTGTCCTGAAGCTTATGCTTTATGTCCCTGGAGCTCCCCAGGGAGTGCCTATTGACATTAATGCCAAGATTATTTTTAAAGCTTATTTTGATATGTTGGTACATTTTATTCCTTCTTAAATTCTAAAACTGTTCATTTGTGTGTACTAGCAGCACATACTCCCTGTGAACCTATTTATCTTTTGAAACTTCAATAGAAAGGAATGCTATCAGTCAATATTTGAGGTTGATAGGCATTCTGATAAAAAGGAGTTACTTTTGTTCTTGATCTGATTTTTAAGTAATCAAGAAACAAAGAAAATTATGCTAACATAATCATCAGGAAACTATCTATAAATAAACTTTGATATTTGATTTCATGAACTATGATTCTTAGCCAACTTTATCCTTTACCTTTTCACCATTGGAATTAAAGATATTTACAATCTCCAGAAAATCATATTCTTTCTATAACAGTGTGATACATTATTTATTAAAAACAAGCCATGCTAGTATAATATCTAACAGTTCTATTGAAGGGGTGCTTACTTATTCGAGAAATTTGGAAAACAATGTGTCTTTACTTGCTTATGTAAAAACGACTAACTGATTAATCATGGATTTTTAAACTGGTATAGATCCAGAAATGTTTCTTATGAAAAATTCTAGCTTTGCCTGCAAGTTCTTCTTGATCTAACTCTACATATAGAGGAATGGCCAGAAGCTTGTTCAGACCCCTCAGTGTTCCCAAAATATATCAATTTTGCCATCAGCCCATTTAATCACTGATGCTTATTAATATACTTCAACTACCAAGCAGGCATATTTGTGTTTCAGGTCGCTGCCTAGAAGTACCTGTTGCTTAATTCTAAAAAACTCTTATCAGTTTAAAACAGGGGTGAGCGAACCTTTTCTGCAAAAGGCCAGGTAGTAAATACTTTTGACTTTCCCATTCATATGGCCTCTGTTGCAACTGTTTGACTCTGCTGTTGTTTAGTACAAAAGCAGCCATAGACAATATGTAAATGAATGAATGTGGCTGTGTTTCAAGAACATTTTATTTATGGAGACTGAAATTTGAATTTCATATGTGTCACAAAACATTATTCTTCTTCTGATTTTTTTAACTATTAAAAAATACCAAAGCATTTCTTGATTTGTGGGCCATATGAAAACAGGTGGTAAGGTAAATTTGGCCTGCAGGCCGTAGTTTGCTAGATCCTGGTTTAGAAAATTGAAATTATAAAGAAATGTTTGAAAGACACAACTGATAATTTGTGGCTGGGTATTAAATGTTCACCCTTTTCCCTGGTACATAGCTTTAGATTATACCCTTAGTCTCCCTCACAGTTAGGACTGGCCATTTGACCAAGTTCTTTTTTTTTTTTTTTTTGAGACAGTCTCGCTCTGTTGCCCAGGCTGGAGTGCAGTGGTGCGATCTCGGCTCACCACAACCTCAACTTCCCAGGTTCAAGTGATTTTCCTGCTTCAGCCTCCCAAGTAGCTGGGACTACAGGCATGCGCCACCATGCCTCGCTAATTTTTGTACTTTTAGTAGAGACAGGGTTTCACTGTGTCGGCCAGGCTGGTCTCAAACTCCTCCCAAAGGGCTGGGATTACAGGCGTGAGCCACCGTGCCTGGCCTCATTTGACCGAGTCCACATAGCCATTGGAATGTGGGCAGAAGTGATGTGTTGTTGCTTCCAGGTCTGGTGTATAAAAACCTCCCATCCATGGTCCTCTATGTTCTTTTCTTGTGTGTAGAATATGGAGGGACCTCAAGAAGGAAGGAGGTTGGTTCTCGTTTTGGTTTTACATGAGTAAGAAATAAACTTCTATTTTGTTGAGCCACTGAGAGTTTCAGAGTTTTTGGTTATAGCAGCCAGTGTTATCTTAACTAATATGTCATTACTTTTACCAGATATTTTTGGTTTGATTCTTACACTAAATTGAACTCTCAAAGATTACATATTTGGATGGACTTGTTTTTCTCCTCCTCTCTTCTTCATTTTCTCCTTTATCTGTATCTTTATCTTTATCTTTTTTTTTTTTGAAATGGAGTTTCACTCTGTCACCCAGGCTGGAGTGCGGTGGTGTGATCTTGGCTCACTGCAACCTCCGCCTCCCAGGTTCAAGCGATTCTCCTGCCTCAGCCTCCTAAGTAGCTGGGATTATAGGCACCCGCCACCAAGCCTGGCTAATTTTTTTTTTTTTTTTTGGTGTTTTTAGTAGAGACGGGGTTTCAACATGTTGGTCAGGCTGGTCTTGAACTCCTGACCTCAAATGATCTGCCTACCTCAGCCTACCAGTAGCCACCATGGCCGGCCTGTTTCCTCCTTTTTCCACACTTAACTGGCAGATGATAGACTGGGTTGCTTTCTGTGTTTTAAGCAATTAAAGTTTGGTGGCCATTAGCTTTCACTGAGATGTTGCAAGAAACATGAAACATCATTTTTACCATAGAGATGTTAGTGAGAAAACAGTCACTGACATGAAACCCACCTGAGGAATTCTCTTGGAACTCAGGGCCAGGAAAAACTTATCTTCCCCTGAGAAATTTGTGTTTTCTTATCAACAAAGAGAATATCATTGAGTGTACCTGATTGTATTCCCTTTTCCCTTTTCCCTCTGGTTGCCAAGAAGCTCAGAGCCAAATTTTTGGCTCAACATTAATAACTTCATAGGACCCTGTGGCCTACATATCTGCATTCTTAGTTTCCTACTGGTCTTGACCTTCTATTCTGCTGTGTTTTCCTTGTTCCTGATTTTTTAAATTTATATTTTTTAATTTTATTGCTTGTTTTTCTTATAAGCTTCCTCAGACCCTTTGTGGAACAAAATGGCGTAAGTTAAAAAATGGCTTCAGCTTATTAATAGAATACACCAGAAACATTCCTTAATCGCCAATTTAGTGGTCTGGGAATTAGAACTTCAAATTTATTTCTCGGGCTCTCTCCTTAGTCATTACATCTCATGGTTTGGTGAAGGGATGGTTTTGCAATTATGAGAACTGAAGGCCTTCACATTTCCCCAGTCTACTTTAAAGGAAAAAAGAATGTCATTTTACCAAAAGTCCCTATGATTTGCCATAAAAAATGGAGACAGTTCATAAGGAAGTTTAACAGATAGATGATAGACTGGGAAAAGATGTTTGCGATGTTTGCAATGTTTAAAAGCAGCAGCAAATTAATGTAAAGAATATACAGTGACCTCCCACAAATCAAGAAGAAAAAGATAACAAACTCAACAGAGAAATGGTCGAAAGATATAAATAGGTTATTTTCAGATGCTGAAATTTATCCGTTATCAGAGAACAGCAAATTTAAATAAGTTATCACTCCATACTCATCCAATTGGCAAAAAAATGTCTACTTTATTTTTTTACTCACCATTATACTAACGAGGACAATCAGCAAAAGTTAAAAGGTAGACAACAGCAAGTATTGGCAGCATGTGGGTGATGAGAGTCCCCATGCACTGTTGGTGAGTGTCTAGACTGGTACAGCTATTATGGAAAACAGTCTTTCAGTATTTAAACTACATAAATACATTATGACCTCTTCGAGGCATATCTTCCAGATATATTCTTCCTTATGTTCAGTAGAGAATACACACAAAAAAGTTCATCTCAGTCTTATTTGTGGTAGAGGGTATTTGAGGCATTCTCGTGTCCATCACAAGAGGAATGGGTGAGTAAAATGTAGTGGAGGCATGTTTTGCAGTAGTTAGAAGCAATATAGCTTTACAGTAACATCTTATGATTTTGAAAAATAGTGTTCAGTGGGTTGGGTGTGGTGGCTCATGCCTGTAATCCCAGCACTTTGGGAGGCCAAGGCAGGTGGATCACCTGCGGTCAGGAGTTTGAGACCAGCCTGGCTAACATGGCAAAACTTCGTCTCTACCCAAAATACAAAAATCAGCTGCGCGTGGTGGCGTGCACCTGTAATCCCAGCTACTCAGGAGGTGAGGCAGGAGAATCGCTTGAACCTGGGAGGTGGAAGTTGCAGTGAGCCGAAATCTCGCTACTGCACTCCAGCCTGGGTGACAGAGAGAGACTCCATTAAAAAAAAAAGTGTTCAGTTAAAAATATATGAAAGATTGATATATTTAGCATAAACACCATTTACATAAATTTAAAACAGCCATAAATAAAATAACACAACATGGTTTAAAAGGATTCAGACAAGTTAATGTATCAAACTCATTGAAGTACCTATGTTTAGGGTGGAGAGGAGTAGGAGGGACAGATGATCATTTACCACGAACTCAACTATTTGTACTGACATGAAAAAAAAGAAGTGTGTGTCATCCTGATAGGAAGTGGGCACTGTAGTGTTGCCTTTATATGCCCTAAGGCATCCAAGTCTCATATGAGAAGTCACTGGTGGTGGCTGCATAGAATGTAAGCATGGATTCAGACTCACTTGGCTTTGATCTCAGCAACAACTTTGAATTTACCAAAATTTTGCAGCAGCTTGAATGTGAGAACTTTGTAAAAATCTCTACCTCAGTAAAGGAAGTACCTCTGACTTCATTTATTCATTCAGAGCGTAGCGTGTTGGCTGACAGCATGAACTCT
This sequence comes from Macaca nemestrina, assembly GCF_043159975.1. Classification (NCBI taxonomy): domain Eukaryota; kingdom Metazoa; phylum Chordata; class Mammalia; order Primates; family Cercopithecidae; genus Macaca; species Macaca nemestrina. Next base: position 75,031,653 of record NC_092135.1, on the reverse strand, counting down.
GGAGACGATTCCTGGCTCTGCCATTACTTACTGTGTGACTGTGGGCAAATTACTTCATCTGACATGCCTCAGTTTTGATTGGTTTTGAAAGATGGGGATAGCAATGGTTTTTACTTCGTAAGGTTGTTGTGAGGATTAAACAAGTCAATATTTTGAAGCACTTAGGATGGTGCTTGGGTACATAGTAAGCATTATGTAAGTATTCATTAAATAAATAAAAGCATTTAACAAATATCTGAGTACCTAACATGGGCAAGGACTATGCTAGATTCTGGCAATATATCTCAGAAAAGAGGATTTTTTTTGTTTGTTTATTTTTCATTTTTTGAGACAGGGTCTTTCTCTGTCACCAAGGCTGGAGTGCAGTGGTGTGACCATGGCTCACTGCAGCCTCGACTTCCTAGGCTCAAGCAGTCTTCCTGCCTTGGCCTCCATAAGTGTTGGGATTACAGGCATGAGCCACTGTGCCTTGCCAGAAAAGAGACTGTTTACTACCTCTCTCATCCTGCCCTGCCTAGGTTCCAGGGTCTTAGTCCTTGCTTCATTGTGTCCAAGCTCCATCTATTGCTATATCTGTGTCTTTTTTTTTCTTCTGTGTTCGAGTGTCTCTTTATTCTCTGACAAATACGCTCATTACTGAAAGATTGGGACCTGGGGAAATTCACTGGTGTTTGAGGCTTCAGTCCGGGCTGCTAGATCCTTTTAAGGCTAAATGCAAACCTGGATGTCTGCTTATGCCAGGCTCTTGACTCCTCTGACATTCTACCTGGTGGTTCTTCTTGCCCCTTCCCCTTTATTGCTGGGTGGTTGCCAGAACACCTCAGTAGGGCTGTTCAAAGACCTTGTCTTTGCTAGTCTTTCCCATTATGGTAAGTGGCTCTCTCCAGAGGTTCAAGCCGGAATCCTAGGAGTTATCCTTGGTTCCTCTTTTTTCAACCCACTTTATTGAATCCATCAGCAAGTCCTGTTAATTCTACCTTCAAAACATCTCTTGAATCTCACAGGCTTTGTTGATCTTCGCTGTCATCACCCAAGTCCAGCTTCCTACCTTCTTGTTCCTGGATCCCTGTAGTCACTCCGGGACTGGTCTGCCTGCTTTCTCTTTTGCCCCCTGCATTCTATTTGTCACACAGCAACCAGAAGGGTCTTTAAAAAATGCAAATTGGATTATGTTTGAACTCAGCTCAAACCCTTCAATGACCTCCCATTGCGCTTAGAATTAGTGCTACTAAACCAATGATTTAATTTATAAGAGCAAGTTTTAAAATCAGTGTTTTCTAACCCTTGGGTCAATCTCAGAGCATTTTGCTATGGAATTTTCAAAATTAAAGAGTACAATTGCAACATTTAATTGTTTAATTTTCTTCTGTATTATTAGATATTTTGCTGCTAAAAATAGTTGGAGTCGGGAGGAGGAGGACTGGGGCATAACCGTCAGCAGCTGCAGCTCGGAGAAGCTAGTTCTCTCGTCTTCAAGAAGGCCGATCTCTTCCCTAGCCTGCTGAACCTTCTGTGTTTTGGGGAAGGTTTGTATTCTTTCTTCCTCAGGATTATGGTCCTGAGAAAGTGTCTTCTAGTTCTCATCAGGACTAGGATTGAGGACCAGCCCTGGGTCAAAAACATAGGATATGGGTGAGCACACAGTGGAGCACTGAGCAGTCAGGACTGAGTCACCAGACAGTCCCTGAGCCATAGAAGGCTGCTGCTGGGGAGGAAGCAGACGGAGGTGCAATGAAGGTGAGTGTGCCACGCTAGAGTCAAGCGCCTTCGTCAAGATTTAAGGAGAGGGGGAGTGAAGGACTGGAGTAGAAACCATAGGTACAGACATGAAGAAGGTAAGGCCATTACAGTCTAAGGAGAACAGCGGAGGTTTAAAACCCCTCGCAGGTCTCAGTGGAACTCCTTCCCCAACTCACAGATTAGCTTCTTTTTACCAACTCAGCTTCCTTTCCTGATAAGCCCAGTCACCATGTAGACTCTGTCAGAATTTAATGCACTCTTTAAACCAGTGGGTCTCAGTCTCATTAGAATCATGTGGGAAGCTTTGTTAAAAAGAAAAAAAAAAGATGCCTGTGTTCTACTCACCTAGGTCAACAGAATCAGAATCTCTAGGGAGGCGGAGGTGGCATAGGGTTGGTGGAGTTGGGCCCAGGCATATGTGATTTCTTTAGAATTTCACCGTGTGATTCTGATGCCCAGTGAGGGTCAAGAACCATTGCCTTCAGCACTCTTACTTTGAGTAAACAGGATCATTCCCCGCTTTTGAGATTTAAAATTTTAGAATGCTGTAGCTAGATGATACTTTGTGGCAGTGTTTCTCAAATTTTCTTGTGCATGTGAATCACCTGGGGATCCTGTTAAAAAGCAGATTCTGGTTTAGGTGGCTGGAAGTGGGGCCTAAGCTGTGGCATTTCTCACTCATGTCCATGTGACATGGGAGCTGCTGGAGTGAGGACCACCTTGATTGCAGTGGAGCTTTAGATCGAATACAGATGGAATGCTGCCTCTGCCAGACCCTGTGCTTAGTGCTGTACATTCATTGCATTCTCACAAGCCTCTGAAAGAGGTACTGTTTATAATTCCATTTTACAGGTGAGTAAACTAAGGCCTAGATAAGTTAAGCATCTTGCTCAGGATCATAATGCTGGTAAGTAATAGAGGCAGAATCTGGATCTAGATGGTCTGATTCCAGAAACTGTGAGCTGAACCACAATGTAATACCACTTCAAAGGCAGGATGGGGCTCAGGGGAGTACCTGCAGTTGAAGCTGTGTTTGTATAACAAGTACATTATTTTTACAATGTTTTATTTTCATTTGAGATAGCCCCTGGAAGAGGGGAATAAAAACAGGTATTACAGAGGAGCTAAAGTTCTCTAAGCCACCCCTTGGCCTGTCCCTGTACGCCATGCCTTCATGTTGCTGGGCAGGAACAGGAGTTCATTGTAAGGTGTATATCGCAATTAAATGGCAATATATTTCAGGTATAGCTGTATATCTCATAGATAGCCAGGTGGCTTTTGACCTTGTGATGACTTTGTTGTCAGAACTGAGGCCTCTTGGATTGTCATGACCTGGCCGTTGCCTGCTTTTTCCCCTCCTCTTCCACAGTTACCTCCCTGATTTATCCGATGGCAGGCTCTAGACACATTAAGTGCTTTCAGTCCCCTGACGGTATCACAATTTTATATTTCATGAATGTTGTCTTCTCTATTGGATGTCTTTGTTATCCTTTTCTTGCCAGGTTAAATGCTATCTTGTTCAACATCCCGGACAATGTAGCTCTTCCAAAAAGAATTTTCTAACCCTCCCAGCCAGGATTAAGTAATTGCCCCCCACTCCTTTGATCTGTCATGGTCCCCTATTTCTTTTAATTAGAGCACTTACATAATTTACTTTTCTATTTAGTCAGACAGTGAAACTCTCTAGGGTTGTGCTTCATTTATCTTTGCATCCCAGGGCTTAGTATAGTATCCAGTACATGGTGAGAAGGCTGACAGCATGTGTATTTAATGAATGAATGAGCCTTTTATTCCCAGTCCAGTCTTCTTTCCAGTTGATGATTTGACTGAACTAGCAGTTTTCAATCCTGACTGTAGGATTTTAAAAATAATTTGGATCACACCCAGGTCAATTAAATCACAATATCTTGGGGGTGAGGCCTAGACATCTGTGTTTTTAGCAGAGTTCCCCAAGTGATTCTAAGATGTAGCCAGGTTGAGAACCAAGGGATTAAGCTTTCAGAGTTACTCTTGCTGTGGTTGGAGCGTAATAGGTGAAAGTAACATAGAGGAAAATTGTTGTCTGTCTTCAAAACTGAAAAGGAGAAACAGAAGGAAATATGCAGGTAAACTGATCACTTACCTAGGTTTTTTGAAAGTAAATATATAAAATAACTGCATTTTAAGGCTGGGATAAGGAAATATCATAAAACCCAATAATCAATTACAAAGTATGACACTTCTAAAAATTGGGAATCATTTTTCTAAAATTATATTTTAATGATTATCTATAGTATATCATCCAAATCTGTGCTTTTTTTTGCTATTTTTATCCATATATCATTTGCCTTGAGTGCTAGCGAATGATCTTTAAAGGCTTTCAACAAATGACTCACCATTCTCTTACTTTATAATATAGTATGCTAATTGGCAGTCATCTTAGGAGTGTTAAAATATGGCAACAATAACATGAAGTTAATTGTAAAGGAAGGGAATTGGCTCTTTGTGACTCTAGATCATTCCACGTATGAGCAGACTTGTAAATACATCTGTTTATTAATTCTCCATGCAAATGATTAGTAGTTATCTTCTCTCAGACAAAGTGCTATATATTGGAGGAAAAAAGGTAATACAAGACGCCCTCCCAGAAGTTCGCTGTCTAAAATATGAATAATTAACAGTGCACCATGTTATGCACAATGGAGATCCACTCCAATGAGCACAGGAGGGAAGATGTGTCAGGGAAGGATTCACATGAAGCTTATCCACACGCACATAATATACAGCAGTGGTGTCAGAGGGCATGGATGACATTTCAGATGGTACTGAAAGGACAGCTTCAGGCACGGGGCCCAGGTTGGAGTGCAGTGGTGCGATCTTGGCTCATTGCAACCTTGACCTCCCCAGGCCCAGGTGATCCTCCCACCTCAGCCTCCTGAGGAACTGGGACTACAGGTGCCGCACCACGCCTAGCTAATTTGTGATTTTTGGTAGAGACAGAGTTTCAACATGTTGCTCAGGCTGGTTTCAAACTCCTGGGCTCAAGCAATCTGCCCAACTTGCCCTCCCAAAGTGTGGGATTATAGGCGTGAGCCACCATGCTTAGCCTGATGTGTTTGTGTATGGTTAAATCCATGACACAAGATTTAATGTGCCATTACAAATGCTGTAATCTCAGCATTTTGGGAGGCTAAGATGGGAGGCTTGGCACTTGAGTCCAGGAGTTTGAGATCAGCCTGGACAACACAGCAAGACTCTGTTTCCACCAAAAACAAAAACAACCATAGCACGTCATGATGGAGTTTTATTGGAGACCCACTCTCAAAAAGAGCCCTAAAAGAATTAAATAATGGTATTTAACTGACAGACACATGAAAAAATCTTGTTTCATATCTCAAAGTAACAGTAACAGTAACAGTTTCTTATGCCAGCAGAGAAAGATCATGTTTTAGAGAGATGGAGGTTTGACCATCTTCAGACAGTGACCTGCCCCTGCAGTACTTCAGAACTCATCAAAGACAGGAAGAGAAAAATGGAGTCACAACCTGCCAATTACTGCTTTTGCCTGGAAACAGTGCATTTCACTTCCTTTTCTCATTTCATTGGCCAGAAATGATTACATAGCTATGTATAAAATAAGGGGCATGGGGGAATTACAATCTTTGTGTGTCCTGAAGTGGAGAACACTTGAATACGGGGGACTGTTACTGATGTCTACTGTAGTCAGTCTTTTCAGCTTCACCCATGTGTGTTGGAAATAGGAGGGTGTGCTTTTCAGACATGAAGAAAAAAAATGACTTCATTACTATTGGTTATTATTCTTTTTATATTCTAATATATATATAGGATTGTTGCCAATCAGATTTTTTTTTTGTCTTTTTTTTTTTTTTTTCCTTTTTGTGGAGAACGGGGTCTCGCTATATTACCCAGGCAGGTCTCGAACTCCTGGGCTCAAGCTATCCTCCCGCCTCTGCCTCCCTGAGAGCTGGGATTACAGGCGTGAGCCACCGCGCCCGGCCCAGATTTTTATTTAAGAGCAGTAGCAAGACCTGTCTTCATCAATATTAAAACAATTATTTTAAAGCTTTGAAATTAAGTTAAAGGCTATTACTTAAAGCAGCATGAATATGAATTCCAAGTAACAATCAGTATGATGATTGCCTTATTAAAATAATTTTAATTGAATCAATGTGCCCATGTGGAACACCTAGGGATTACAGGAGTAACTTCCATATAAAAGTTACCTCAGTGAGCTGGTTTCAAGCATGAGCCAGCAATGCAAATGCAGGCATATCACTTTATTTTTTTTTAAAGAGATGAGGTCTATCTCTCTCGCCTAGGCTAGAGCACAGTGGCAAAATCACAGCCCACTGCAGCCTAGAACTCGTGGGCTCAAGGATTCCTCCTGCCTCAGCCTCTCAAGTAGCTGGGATGTGCCACCACACCTGGCTAATTAAATTTTTTTTTTTTTTGTACAGACAGGGTCTCACCATCTTGCTTAGGCTGGTCTTGAACTCGTGGCCTGCAGGCGATCCTCCCACCTTGGCCTCCCAAAGTGTTGGGATTACAGGCATGAGCCACTGTGCCAATGTGCCTGGCCCATTCAAAATACAAGATGTATGCATTTTTTTTTTTAATTGCTTTCAAAATCTCTCACACACTACCACTTCCTTCCCCACTGTGGTCAGGAAGGAGGAAAGATTTGGGGAAGAGAAAGGATGGAATCCACTTGGGGTAGTTTTGGTGGAAGTAAAACAGTTTTCTGAGAAAAAAGGGGACTGCACTATTACTTTCTTTCCTCCTCCTTGGCTAACATGTCAAGTGATTAGGGGACCATTATTCCCCTCCTTAGCTGACCCTCTGGATGCTAGTGCTGTCCAATAGACCTTCCTATCCCTGCAATAATGAGTATGGTAGCCACTAGGCACGGATGGCTATTGAGTACTGGAAGTGTGGCTACTGCAATTGAGGAACTAAACTCTAATTTTATTGAATTTACTAACCTTAAGTAGCCATGTAAATTTAGGTGATAGGAGAGAGGGAGGTTGTTCTTATTCCTGTTTCTTGGTGTAGGTTTTTCTGTACATCACAATTATTTTATCTTCCACACAAGGAGATGTTGGAGAAGAGCTGAGTCAGTGGGGGATCGGGTGGGAGTGAAGCATGGACCTAGGCAGAGCCTGTTGCAGTGCCTCCCTTCCCTAGCCAGTGCAGACCAGGCTCCGGTCATGATCAGTGGGGGCCAGGACCAAGTGATGCCCAAAGACTTCACAGACACTAAAATGGGAACTATTACATGAATCTCAGACCTGATTTTGTTTTAAAACCTATGACTTAGGATATGAGAAAAAAAGAAAGAGGCAAATAAACCTAGTGTTGTAACCTTTTAACATAGCATTAGCATCCATTTTTTCATAATATATTTGGATATAAAATCTTTATTGTGCTCAGAATTCTTATTAAAAATGCAGTGAACTGTAGTTTGCACTTTTGCAGCCTCTCATTCCTCAAATTGTTCTTTTGTAAGAAATAATTTCTTTGATGGTCATTGTTTAATGAAAGACACGGGCAGTTATAAAAGAAAACTAATGTCGTCAAACATTCATTTGGTGACTCCTGTGTACTGGTGCTGTGCTAACAATGAATGGCACTTTGCAACACTAATTTTTAGCAAAATAATGACTTCTTAGCTGTAAAGTCCCCATGGGTGTGTGTCCTAGAAGCATATATTCTTTTCTATCTTTATGTATTGTTCATTTTGGAAAACATCTACTTTTATTACACGATTGTAAAAATTAGTGCTCATATTAAACAATTTAATGAACTGAAGTACCTCAGTCCTTTTGAAGCCTGACGGGCCTCCTCTAGATCTTTGGGCAGAGGTCAGCGTACAGTGATTTGCTGAAATGCTTGGATTTTATTCTTGAGATTTAATGTGAAGGCAAGTGAGTGAAGTGAGGTAGGAAAGCACGTATGATTTCAAGATAATCTGATTTTTAAAAAGATAGAACATTTCACTTTCTGAATTAAAATTATCATCTTAAATAACCTTATCTCAAAGGAAGTCCTATTCCAAACATAATATCCAACAACATCAAATTTTTTTCCACCAGTACATACGTATAAACAGGAAAACTACTGTTTAGTGGAAAGTTAATTGTTGATACCACCATATTTGTACTCAAATGCAAAACCATTTCTAGTTCTACCTTCCCCACTGTACATTCCAGAGCCCACCTTTATTTTACTCTGACATTGTACCAGCATAAGATTCCAATATGCTAATTACTTCTCCAGATCATGCCATAGTTCTGATGCCATAAGACAAATATTAAAGGTTTACTTTTTATGTTCAGAATAATTGGGTAATTGTCGTCATCCTGTGACAGGTTTCCCTTTTTCCTGAGGTCTTTTGACTAATGGTTCTATTGTTGTTGTTGGAGTGGCTCATGCCCCATTGTGTCATGACGCAAAACTTGATCTGTGGTAGAAATGCCTTACACATTTCTTCCCTCCAGGAAACCAAAGGGCAAGAAAGCAACATTCCAGGTTGAGAACCTGGCTTTTTGCACCATGACCTAACCTGTTCCAGGTGAACAATATTAGGCCAAAAATAGTTTCATGAGAAAATTTTTACATGAGTTCATGAGTTCCTGCAGTGGTTCTCAATACTAGTTGCCCGTGAATTCGTTAGCTAATTGATGGGCAGCTTAAAACACTCACTCTCTGGGCCCCACCTGAAACTTGTTTAAAAAGACTGATTTCTGGGGGCCCCATTACATACCAATGAAATTTAGACTCTCCACAGGAGGGCTCTGGGTATCTGTATTTAAAAAAAAACTCCCAGATTATCAAATAAATTTGGTCAACTTGATTTAAGGTATTGATCTTGGGAAAGAGCACTTCACACTTTTTTTGAAATAAATTTAGTGGTCCTCAAGACATATTTCTAATGCCAGTATCTTACTTGTCTTCTTTTACTTATTGGCATACGAATACTATTAAAGAAGGAATATTTAACCATAGAGAAGGTTTACATTTTTGTCTTCAGCCAAATCATGCCTTTGATCCTAGGGGATAGTTTTATGTATTAAAAATAAAATTTAGATCAAGCTCCCATCTCTACAAAAAATACAAAAATTATTGTAGCCAGGTGTGGTGGTATGTGCCTATAGTCCCAGCTGAGAAAAGAAGATCACTTGAGCCAACGAGTTTGAGGCTGCAGCGAGCTATGATTGCATCACTGCACTGCAGGCTGGGCAACAGAGTGAGAACCTGTCTAAAATGAATTGCATTTTCAAGTTGTACTTTCAGCAGCACCAGATAGTCAGTATGCTGGAACTCAGAGGCCGGGAGAGGAGCACTTTCCCTCTACTTATTTTAAGAGGGAGCTTAATACTGATGGAGGAGTGTCTTGGGTTCTTACACTTGGAGACCAATTTGTCATTCCATTCCACACAAAATAACAAGGGATTCACTAGTTCATCCATTACTTTTATTCAACAAATGTCGTTTGACTGTCTACCATGTGCCATACTGTGTTAGGTACCAGGGATATAAATTAAAGTAAATTGGGATTTTTTCCTCTTAGAATTGGTAGGTTAGAGCAGATGTTCTTAAGGTGTGATCTCTATCCAGCAGCATTGGCATCCCTGGAAACTTGTCAGAATTGCAAATTCTCTTGCCCTACCACAGACCCACTAAATCTGATTCTCCATAAAGCTTGAGAACCACTGGCCTCTAGGAGGAGCGATCAGTTCAGCAGAAAATTAGAGTACACTGTGATAGATACAGTGGAGATGGGGAGGAGGCTAGGACATTAGGAATGTTTCTGGGAGGAAGAGATGCTTGAGCTCTCTAAAATAGTTGGTGCAGAATGTGGGGAGGTGTTCCTAGAGAGGTCAGCAGGAGCCACACAAAAAGGTTTGCATTTTACTCTGAATGCAACATGGAATCTTTTGGACTCTATAGTCAGTTCATTTGCAATTATCATCAGTGTCATCTTTTGACCAAACTTTTAGCTAAGTGGTGCTGGTCTTGAGCTCTGTGTTTCAGGTGCTTCCTCAGATATGGGAAGTTAGAGAAATGCAGGTGTAAAAAATTCCTCTTGCATTAAGATCTAACACAGTAGTGTTAAATAAATATTTGGTGAATAAACACAAATAAATGAAAGAGTGGATAAAGCTAGGACTTGGGAAGGTAAGGAAAATGTGTAATGAAAACATAGCAGCATAAGCACTGGTTTTTGAGTGAATTGAAAATCCCATGGCATTCAAAAAATTACACAGACCTTCAGTGGTTTAATCAAAGAAAATAAATATCTCTCCCATTTTTCAGGAGCCAGAGTTCAAAGGCTCAGAGTCACCACGCAGGGTGGAGTGGGAAGAGAAGCAATGAGAACACTGTCAGTTCTCCCGGATTGCCTTCCTGTCTTCCTGCACATTTGTGGAGCACAGTTAGTGGGCACTGACTGTATTCCAGGGACTCTGCACATATTATTGATAATACATTCAACACCAACAGAAAGTAGGTGTTTTCCTCCCAAGTTTTGAAAGGATCTAAAAATCACAGGGCTCTAGAGTCTGAGGAAGAAGATGGTTTATCTAGAAATTTCTGGGAAAAACATGGCTATTCACTCATGGTCAATTTGAATTGAGGAAACTGGAATACCAAGAGGTTAAGTGACTCGCTCAAAGTCAACATGCTCGTAACTAAGGATAGCTGGGATTCAACACCAGGTCTGTGTAACAGCAATTTGCTCCAATGATCTGTGTGACCAGGGGAACCCTGAGTGTCCTACCCCAAGAGATGGCCTGTTAAATATCCAGGCTCTTCAAGATACCTTATTCATTCCTCAGTTGACCCCACAAAGCATTTTCCCTTTCCTGGAAAATTCAATTGCCAGAAACACTTACCCCACTATGATCACACATCACTATCTAAACTCATGCAAAAGACACATATTGCCTGTTTTCAAGTACAATGAATATTGCATTTAAGCTTTTACCATATGGTAGCTAACCCAATGATTTATAAAACTTATTTTCTCTTTCTGTGTCTAAACAATAAATGATTGCTTTATATTTATAACAACATAGGATTAATCTTCACAGATCTCAGTAACAAATTTTTAATTTTATTGGCTTGGCATTATATGGCTCTTCAAATGGCCATAAGGTCTAGGCACAAAATGGACTGACTTCTCACGACTAAGGATTTTATAAGTAGTATTTAATTGTTGGCTTTAACTCAATGCACAAATGTTGAAAAAAATATGTATGTATATGTATATAGACCAAAACTTTATTTTATAGCAAATTCTTGTACCTAGCATGAATTATGTACCACATACAGGTTTTTTATCAAAACTGACAGAGAAGGGTAATACATCACATTTACCTTAAAAACCCAACTTACCCATTTAATTCTGTGTTTTTTCTTCTTATACTTAACAATAAAATGGTTAATAAACAATAAAAGAGATGGACTTTGATTTTAAAAAATGAAGCTTTCTATAGTTTAAAGAAGTTTTATAGAAGACATGTTTCCTAACTTCCTAGATTTCTCCTCTGGTTTATTAAAAAACATGTCACAATAAAAGCTAAACAATTATTAGTCACTTTCTATCATTTCAGTTGAATTATAAAAATTTTTTTCTCCAGACACTTGTAAATAGTGTCTGTTTTTCTATATTTGTCTACTATAAATGTTGTAGAGAAAATATAATGGGAAAATCAGAACGGGGGGAAATCAGAAAAAAAAACACTCTCAAATATGGGAACAGCTGCTTCTCAGATGTATGGTGGAATTTCCTTGGAATCAAGCAGAATTTGATAAAGTCTGCCTCTGTCTCTTGTTACATGGCTCTTGTCATGATGGATAAACAAAAAATGGACTCAGTGCAGCTCAAGAGAAGAGTTTCCTTTTCTTTTCTTATCCTACTTACCTTTTCTGAGTTAAAACCAGCAGATAGTAACTCAGATTAAAACCCACTCTCTAGATATAAACAACAGTGCTGATTAAATGGATCACTTTGCCAAGGGAGATGTAGCCAGAGTGCCCATTTTTCATTCAAACGTTCCAGCCTCGTAGAAGTAGCTTCCAGCTCTAAATATATTGAATCACCATTAACCTACTGGAGAAAATAGGAATACAAACACACACTTTCTTATTAGATGAGCATGGCAGGTTGTCTGATAATGCAAACAATTAAATGGAAGAATTTATTTATAGCTCTCAAAGAGTCTTGACAAAATTCTTTCTGTCAGTGAAACACAGTTCCTCTCCCTTAGAGCAGCCTAATTGGAATCTTGAGGTGGGAATCCTTTGGAGTTTAGGGATGTGTGCTGATTTGTTTGTTTTGGATATTGGTTAGAGTGCTCAATAAGGAATAAATGTTACAAGTAGGTCTCTGTCACCCAAAGAATGATCAGAACCACCAGTATCCAGTATTATGTGGGATTTGTTCAAGCTGCAGGATCTTGAGTTCCTACTGAACTAGAATCTGAATTTTTAAAGATCCCCAGGTGATTTGTGTGCACATTGAAGTTTGATAAGCACTGTTCTAGCAGTGGTTCTTATACTTTAACATACATTAGAATCTCTTGAAGGGCTTGTTAAAATGTAGACTGCTGGTCCCTATCCATAGAGGTTCTGATTCAATAGGTTTGGGGTGGGATTTGTGTTTCTCACATGTTCCCAGGTGATATTGATGCTGCTGGTCTAGAAATTACACTGAGAGCCATTGCTCTAGGGCAATGCTGCCTGATGGAATTATGATGGGAGCCACATATGCAATTAACAGTTCTCTCTTTCCTTCCTTCCTTCCTTCCTTCCTTCCTTCCTTCCTTCCTTCCTTCCTTCCTTCCTTCCTTCCTTCTTTCCCTCCCTCCCTCCCTCCCTCCCTGCCTCCTTCCTTCCTTCCTTCCTTCCTTCCTTCCTTCCTTCCTTCCTTCCTTCCTTCCTTCCTTCCTGCCTGCCTGCCTGCCTGCCTGCCTGCCTGCCTGCCTGCCTGCCTGCCTTCTTTCCTTCCTTCCTTCGTTCTCTCTCTCTCTTTCTCTCTTTCTTTCACGGAGTTTTACTCTTGTTGCCCAGGCTGGAGTGTAATGGTGTGCTTTAGGCTTGCAGCAACCTACGCCTCCTGGGTTCAAGCGATTCTCCTGCCTCAGCCTCCGAGTAATTGGGATTACAGGCATGCACCACCACACCTGACTAATTTTTTGTATTTTTAATAGAGACGGGGTTTCTCTATGTTGGTCAGGCTGGTCTTGAACTCCTGTCCTCAGGTGATCCACCTGCCTTGACCTCCCAAAGCAATTAACAGTTTTCTAGGTCAGCTGCCATGGCTCACACCTTTATAGCACTTTGGGAGGCTGAAGTGGGCAGATTGCTTGAGTTCAGGAGTTCCAGACTAGCCTGAGCAACATGGCAAAACCCCGTCTCTACCAAAAATACAAAAAATTAGCTGAGCTTGGGGGACATGAGCCTGTGGTCCCAGCTACTCGGGAGGCTGAGATGGGAGGATGGCTTGAGCCCTGGATGTGGAGGTTGCAGTGAGCCGAGATTGCACCAGTATAAAAATTATCAGTGAAATGTATTCTCTTTTTTGGTAGTGAGTCTTTTTTTTTTTTTTTTTTTTTTCTAATTGAGACAGGGTGTCATTCTGTGGCTCAGGCTGGAGTGCAGTGGCATGATCCGAGCTCATTGCATGTTTGATGCCCTGGGCTCAGGTGATCCTTCTGCCTTGACCTCCCCAGTAGCTGGGACTGCAGACATACTCCACCACGCATGGCTAATTTTAAGAGTCTTTTGTAGGGATGGGGTCTCACTGTGTTGCCCAGACTGGTCTCAAACTCTTGGGCTCAAGCAGTCCTCCTGCCTTAGCCTCCCGAAGTGTTGGGATTACAGGCCTGAACCACCATGCCCTGTCTTTGAAGTAAATCTTTAAAATCTAGTGTGTATTTTACACTTACAGTAAATCTCCATTTGGACTAGTCATATTTGAAGTGCTCAGTACCTACATGTGGCTGGCTGGCTAAGGCTACTTATCAGACAGTCTCTAAATGTTACTTCAGAGACATTGTTACTGTTTGTGAAACTGACCTAGGAGAAGTAGAAAAAATAAAGCTAAATTTACTCAATTTAATTGATTCTCTTTTATTCTGAGATTGCCTCCTGTCTTCTTTTTTGCTACTTTTGTCCTCTCTTTAATGCAGTGGTTTTCAAAGTGTGGTTCCAAAGAGTAGCGGCAGCAGCATCACATGGGAACTTGTTGAAAATGCACATACTTGGGCTCTGAGACTCACAGAATCAGAAGCTCTGCAGGTGGGCCCCAGCCATCTGTGCCTTAACAAGCCCTCCAGGTGATTCTGACACATGCTAGTTTGAGAACCACTGCTTGAAGGAAATGATGGTAATAAAATAAGTTGTAGAGTTTAATTATTATTTTATAACTGTAATTGGCAAAATAAGAAATTGACAGTGTTATGCCAGTCCCTCAATTAAAACATTTATTTTTCTATTGGTTATGAAATCTGAAAGCCAGAAAACCAATGTTTTGGAGGTTAGTTAAATAATACTTTGTACTGCTGTGGAGAAAGTACAGTTTAAAAAATAGGGAAAGATTGGAAAAATGAGTGTGTATATAAGCATACAAATGAGTCCCAGGAAGTCAATGCTTGGTTCTCATTAGTGGCACCTTTATGCAATTACTACTGGAAAATGAATACACTTACTAAACAACATTGACTAAGAAAATTAAGGTTTCCTATGCAAAATACTGAAAATGAATCAGAAGAAAAAATCCCATAAATATTGATGATCTCATTCTCTAGTTCTCTGGTAATTAGTCAAAATTTGGCTTTTATTGCTATAAAAGTTGTTCTACAGAAATTTTAATAACTGGTCTTTAAAAAATAAAGAAACACAACCTTTTGGCAATTGTATATTTCCTCTTAGAAACATTGCAAAGTATTTAAGGCAAGAATCAGCATATTAAATTTGGTTTCTTCAGACAACTAAGGGGTGGGAGAATATTGAAATGAAGTAGAGTAGCTGAAATATGAAATAATGTAAGGAATTAACTGTGAATGATTGGAACCAAAAGAAAATCTAATAACCCAAAGGAACATATATGTGTGCTCAGGGTATTGGCTTAGGGGAGCCGTGGGAGTCCGAATCTTAGATCTTGGTTCAGCTTCTGTTTCTAGATGGGATGTTAGCCATTCTATTCTAAGGCTTGATTTTTCTAAATATACATAAATTTAAATGGCAGAGTATGTCAAGACTGTTGTTAGTCTGTTGATTAATGAACCAGTATTCTTAAAATTTTTTGGATTCCTGAGGAAAATGGGCTTAAGAACTCTAAAGCATTATTATTTCCCGTTTACAAGAAGTTCCTGTTAGGCCTACTTCAGAGGAAATTCAGGGATATAAAGAGAAAAGATGTGATAAAAACGACCACTTCTATTGTTCTGTGTGAATAAGGTACCTACCACTACTTCATGCTAAAATTAGAACTCTTTCTCGTAGTTTGGAGGCCTAACATGCCCCGAGGCTTGGTGGGTGGTTCTCTCCTGCTAATTTCTAAAGCTGAAGCTAAGGGGATCGTTATTTATTTGGAGACTATAAGGCTGTGCTGTCCAGTATGGTAGTCCCCAGCCTCATGTGGCTGTTGAGAACTTGAAATGTGGCTAGTCCGGATCGAGAGGTGCTGTAAGTGTAAAGTACACACTGAATTTTGAAAATTGAGTAGGGAAAAGAATATAAAATATTTCATTAATAATTAGAAGAAGTATTGATCAGATGTTGAAATGTGGCTACTAGAAAGTATAAATTACATAGTTGGCTTATGATATATTTCTATTGGACAGCACTGCTCTATAGTGATATTTCTTGGATAGTATGAATGCAATTAAGAATAAAAGGGCTATGATATAATTTTTGAGTATGCTTTGAGTGACTCTGAGAACCTACACTGCCTAATTAAAACCTATTGCTAAATAAACAAGGATTGTGCATACAAGTACTTATGTGAATTTTGTAATAGGGAACGCTCCAAGTTCTGTGACTCTGTTTTTCAAGCCCCAGAAGAGGAAACTGAAATAATTATTCTTGTAATTCAGAAAAAAATTTTGTCTGGAAAATTCAGGCAAATATTATAAAACATATATATTTTTTACTATAAAACATAACAGGCATACAGAAGAATGTATAAAGATATATGCATACATTTTAAGAAAAAGAAAAGGGATTACTTTGTATCTAGTATCCAGTTTGAGAAATAAAACATTACAGGTACCATATTCCAGAAGTGAATGTGTCCCTCTCCTTCTCTGAAAGTATTCACGATTTTGAACTTTGTTAATCCCTTCCTAACTTTTTTTAATGCTCATTACTACCTATTTATGCCCCTAAAAATTGCATTGTTTAGTTTGGATTGTTTCTGAACTTGACATAAATAAAAACATACTGCACATATTCTTCTGTAACTTATTTCTTTTAATTTAACATTTTATTTTTGAGATCCATCCATGCTGATGATTGTAGCTTTAGCTCATTAATTTTTATTGCTCGATGGTATTTTATTATGAAAATATACCACAACAGATCCAGTCTGTTGAATGCATTTAGGTTTTTTCCAGTTTTCTGTGTTGTAAACAATACTGTTACACACTTTCTTCTACATGTCTCCTGGTACACATATACAAGATTTCTCTAGGATATATACTTAGGAGCGGGAACATTGAATCATAGAGTACCTGAATATGCACATTTAATTTTACTCGGTAATGTCATGCTGTTTTCCAAAAGTGCTGTACAAATTTACATTCTTACTAGCAGGGTATGGGCATTCTCATTGCTCCTCAACCTCGTAAACAGTTAATGTCATCACACTTCTTAAGTCTGACAATTTTCGAATGATCTTTTGTGGTTATAATTTCCCTGATTTGCCATGAGTTTGAACATCTTTTCTTGTGTTTATGTACTACTTATGCCTCATTTTTTTGCTTGGTTGTTTGTCATTCCTACTGATTTGCAAACATTTAAAAATTTTTTTGTATTTTAATACTTTGTTAGTGTGTAGCAATCATCTCTCAGTTTGAGCTTGTCTTTTCACCATTTATAATGCTTTTTGATGAACAGAAGACATTGATTTTAATGTAGTCAATAATTTCCTTTATAACTTAAACCTTTTATGTCCAGTTTAAGAGCTACCCTAGTTTGAAATCATAAAGGTGTTCTACCATATCGTCTTCCAAAAGTTTGACATTCTTGCCTTTCACATTTAGATCTTTAATTTACCTGGAACAGATTTTTGTTTTTTGCATGAGGTAGGAGTCAATTTAATTTTTTTTCATATTGAAACAAATCATTCCAGCACTATTTTTTTTTTTATCCATTTTTTTTCCAACTGACCTTCAACAGCACCTCTGTCATATGTTAAATGGCAATTATGCGTGGGGTTGTTTCTGGACTTTTTATGCTGCTCCATTGGTCTAAGGTTCTGTGCTCCCGTCCCTTGAAAAATACCTATTACATTGTATATCTCTTCCTTAATTAAAGTCTTCTTTAATATCCTTCAATAATGTTTTGTACTTTTCTCCCTAAAGTCTTGTACATCTTTGGTAGATTTATTCCTAAGCACATCATATTTTTGATGCTGTAATAAATGTCTTTTAAATTTTTTCTGCTTATTATGGATACCTAGAAATCACTTTTGAATAATGATTTTATATTAGCATATTTATTTAACTTAATTTTAATAATTTATCTTTATGGAAAATCATATCAATTTTGAATAATGACAGATTTGTTCTTTCATTCTGAATCCTTAGCCCTTTTATTTTTTTCCTCGCTTTCTTGTACTGTACTGAGTATCCAGCGTAATTTTGCATCGAAGTATATAGAGAGTACAGAAACTTATTTATGACATTTAAATGGAATGCTTTCAAAATTTCAAAATTGAATATGATGTTTGCTGCAAATTTTTGGGTAGATGTCTAGTATCAGAGTAAGGAAGTTCACTTTAATTCATGGTTTACTGTAAATTTTTACTATAAAGGATTGTTGGATTTTTATCAAATGCTTTTTATGCATTTGTTGAGATAGTCATATTGATTTTCTTTCAATAGTTAATGTAGTCAGTTATATTTTTTTTCTTTCTTTAATTCGCTTTTATTTCCGAATAAACTCATTTGGCCGTTTTGTGTGTGTGTGTGTGTGTGTGTGTGTGTGTGTGTGTAATTTTAATACTTTGAGGGATTCAGTTTGTTAGTGTTTTATCTGGGATTTTTGTTTTTGTGTTCATGAGTAAGATTGGTCTGCAAATTCCTCCTTTTGAACATCAGTGTTGAATTTTGGTATCAAGGTTATGCTAGCTTTAGAAAATGTGTTGAGTAGTATCATTTTTTTTCCCCCATAATCTGATACAGTTTGCGTAAAACTGAAATTGTTTCTTGAATAGTGGTTGTTTATCAATAAACTCTCCTGGACCTCATCCCTCCTTTAGGGAAAGATTTTAAACTAATGACTAAATTTCTTTAGGAGTTATAGGACCATTCAGTTTTTGCTTTCTTCTTGAGTCAGTTTAAGTAAGTTCTATTTTACAGGAATCATTTCAGCTACATTTTCAAGTTTGTTGGAATAATACTCATACATCTCCTGATTATCTTATGTCTCTAGCATTAGAATTTATGCCCCCTTTTAATGTCATACATTTATGTAATATTATCATTTCATATGCATACTATTTTAGGTTTAATTTTTGGGTCATCTCTCTTGTTTCTTATTGTAAGAAGTTTGTAAATTTTACTAGCTTTTTCAGAGAACCAACTTTTGACTATTAAATATTTCATTTCCTATCCATTAATTTTTATTTCTATTATTTCCTTCTCTTTTCTTTGGGTTTATTCTGCTCTTCCTATACTAACTTTTAAGATGTATATAGTTTTCATTATTTATTAGATTTTCTTATTTTATACTTTGAGCATTTAAAGCTATACATTTTCCTCTCAGTTTCCTTTAACTTCTTTCTTTTACTTATAATGTAAGTTTTTATATGTAATATTTTATTTGTTATCGGGTCTGAATGTTTCCTGATGTTCATTACAATATTTTCTTTGATCCTTAAGTAATTTAGAAGGATATTTAAAAATTTCCAAACATATAGGGATATTTCTAATTCTGCATTTTTTTGGGTTGCAAATCCATTGTGATCAGAGAGCTTGATCTGTATGATACTATTTATCTTTTCAGAAACCCAGTATCTGTATGATACTCTATATATATAATATATATTATATATTATATATTATATTTATATATAATATATATTTTATTTATATATAATATATTATATATGTTTTTTGATTTTTGAAAGCTGCTTTATAGTTGAACATTTGGTTAAAATGTTCCATGAATGCTTGGAAAAAAATGTTTATTTTGAGTCATTGAAGGCCAGGTGTGGTAGCTCATGCCTGTAATCCTAGCACTTTGGGAGGCTGAGGCGGGCAGATCACTTGAGGTCAGGAGTTCAAGACCACCTTGGCCAACATGGTGAAACTCTGTCTCTACAAAAGTACAAAAAACTAGCCAGGCATGATGGCCTGTGCCTGTAATCTCAGCTACTTGGCAGGCTGAGGCAGGAGAATCACTTGAACCGTGCCACTGCACTCCAGCCTGGGCCACAGAGTGAGACTCTAAAAAAGAAAAAAATAGAAAAAAAAAAGCAGTGTTGAGTCATTGAGGACAGTTTCATATATACCCATTAGTTTACATTTATTTATTGTGTTGTTTGAATCTTCTATAAAACTACTAGTATTTATGCCTTGTTTCAGTAGTCAGTTTCTGAAACTGTGTTGAAATTTCTCAATATGTCTGTTTCTCCATGTGGTTCTGTCAGTGTTACTTTACATATTTTTGGACTGTAATTAGGAATAATTACATATATGAATACGTAATTCATATCTCCCAGATGATTAAAATTTTAATAATTAGGTAATGATTGTCTTTGTGTTCAATAATATTTATTTGTCTGTAAATGCATTTGTCTACCAGAACTGGCAGGTTTCTTTTGTTTGATATTTGCTTCGTACATTCTTCTCTACATTTTTACTTTAATGTCTTCAATCTTCCTGTATTCTTAAGCTTTACACTTGTCTCTTATAAACAGAATAAAGCAAGATTTTTTTAAAAAACACGGCTTGACTTTGTCTTTCAACTGAAGCAGTTAGTGTATTTATATTTATTATAATTGCAGACATTTAGATTTGTTTTTACTACCTTCTATGTTTTATATTTTTTCCACATTTTCTATACCACTTATTTTCTTCTTCCTTGTCTTTTTCTGAATTGATTATATTTTTTCATATTCTATTTTTTTCCTCTACTAGTTTGGAAGCTATAACTTTTGTTTCTGTATTTCAGTGGTTTAAAAATTTGTAGCTTGCATACTTAATTAATTCATTGCTTTATGGTCTCCCCAATAATATAAGACTTAGAACACTTTAAATTCAATTATGCCTTGTGTGCTATTATTGTTATATATTTTCATTCTATCGTGTTTTTTAACCCCACGTAATATTTTGTTTTGTATAGTCAACTTTTAAAGTATTTACTGCTTTTTTTTCTCTTTATTCCTTTGCAAACATCTTTGTGAGGGTGTCCTAATGGCAGATGTTTTCTGTTTTTATTTGTCATAAAAATGTCTTCTTAATTTGTTCTCTTTCTTAAAAAGTATAATTTACTGTGTGTAGATTAATAAGTTAATAATTATTTTAATAATTATTTTCTCAGCATATTTTATTCTACTCCATTCTTGATTACATTGTTACTGGGGAAGTCAGCTGTCAGTCTCACTGTCTTTAAGGTAATCTATCTTTTTTTCTCTGGCTGCTTTTAGTATATCTTTGTCTTTAGGTTCTGTGATTTCACTATGATGTACTTAGGTGTGAATTTCTTTTTATTTTTTCTATTTGGGATTTGTAGAAATCTTGAATGTATGGGTTATTGTTTCTCATCAGTTGTGGAAAATTCTTAGTCATAATCTCCTCAACTATTGCTGCCACTTCCTTCTCACTCCTTTCTTATGCTTTGGAACTCTGTTTAGACATATGTTAGCCTGTTTTACTCTAATATCATAATCTTTTAACTGCATTAAAGCCTACATTTTCCAGCCTTCCTTACATCTTTGTGTGGCCATGTGCATGAACATTTTCAGGCCAAGGCTTTTAGGAAGTAATGTGTCTCCTTTATGCTCTTTCCCCTAATGTTAGCTGAATACAGACAATATGGAGGCCTCAGGCTCAGAGGATGGCTGAGTCTTCAGATGGAGGGAGCTGCAGTCGCTGAACCACTGCAGTCAGAGAAGTACTCACAGACCAGGAACGCTCAACTTGAACTGTTAGGTGACAGTAGAATAATAAACTTCTATTTTGGTTTGAGTAATGTTGTGTTTTGGGTTTATCTGTTTCTGCAACCTAGCTTACTACCTTAATTAATACAAGCTTTCTTTCTATTAAAAAATTTATTAATGTATAAATCACATACCATACAGTTCACTCAAAGTGTACAATTTAATGTTTTTTGATCTATTACATTGTTAATTTTTAGAAATTATGTTAAAGTATATATAACACACAATTTTTTATTTTAACTATTTCTAGATGTACAGTTCAGTGGCATTAATTACATTCACAATGTTGGACAACCGTCACCACAATTTCCAAAACTTTTTCTTAGATGAAAACTCTGAAACCATTATGCAATAACTTTCCATTACCCACTCCTTCCAGCTCCTGGAAATCTCTAATTTACTTTCTGTCTCTATAAATTCAACTATTTTAAATATCTCATTTAAGTGGAATCATGCAATATTTGTCCTTTTGGGTCTGGCTTATTTTACTCAGTGTTAATGGTTTTTAGATTCATGTTGTAGCATATATCAAAAATTCATTCCTTTTTATTATTGTCTCTCTCTCCATATATATATGCATATATATATGGATTATTTCCAATTTTTGGCTATTATGAATAATGCTGCAGTGAACATTGCCCTACAAATATGTGTTTCAGTCCCTGCTTTCAGTTATATTCCCTTGCGTATATAACTAGGAGTGGAATTGCTGGTTCATATGATAATTCTATGTTTAGCTTTTTGAGGAAAAATGTTCTGTCAAATATTTGTTTTCTTTATTTTTTATTTATTTATTTTTTTGAGACAGAGTTTCGCTTTTGTTACCCAGGCTGGAATGCAATGGCATGATCTCGGCTCACAGCAACCTCCACCTCCCGGGTTCAAGGCATTCTCCTGCCTCAGCCTCTGGAGCAGCTGGGATTACAGGCATGTGCCACCATGCCTGGCTAATTTTGTATTTTTAGTAGAGATGGGGTTCCTCCTGGTTGGTCAGGCTGGTCTCGAACTCCCGACCTGAGGTGATTCGCCTGCCTTGGCCTCCCAAAGTGCTGGGATTACAGGCCTAAGCCACCATGCCTGGCCTCTGTCAAATATTTCTATAGCTGCTGCATCATTTTACATTTCTACCAGCAATGTATGAAGGTTCCAATTTCACCACATACTTATTAGCATTGTTATTTTCAGTTTTTAAAAACTGTAGCCATTCTAGTAGATGTGAAGTGGCATAACACTGTCCTTTTGATTGAATTTCCCTGATGACTAATGATATTGTGCATCCTGCTTATTCTGTTTTCAAATTGTCATTTTATTTTTTATGTTGGTTTTTGGAAATATAGTTAGTGATTTTTCATATGTTTATTGGCCATTTGTATATGTTTGAAGAAAAGTCTATTCAAGTCCTTTGCCCCACCGCCCCCCCTTTTTTTTTGAGATGGGCTCACACTCTGTCACTCAGGCTGGAGTACAGTGGCACCATTATGGCTCACTGTAGCCTCAGCCTCCTGTTTTGCATGTTTTTAATTTAATTTTTTTTTGTCTTTTTGCTGTTGTTTTTTATTTTTTTTCTGTTAAA
Organism: Macaca nemestrina; assembly: GCF_043159975.1. Taxonomy (NCBI): domain Eukaryota; kingdom Metazoa; phylum Chordata; class Mammalia; order Primates; family Cercopithecidae; genus Macaca; species Macaca nemestrina. The sequence goes on along the minus strand of NC_092135.1, from coordinate 75,008,947 downwards.
TTGTAGGAGTTATTTGTATATTCTGGATATCAGGCCCTTATCAAATTATGATTTATAAATATTTCATCCATTCTGTAGGTTGCTTGTTCCATTTCTTGCTAATGTCCTTTGATACAAAAAAGTGTTTTTAAATTTTGATAAAGTTCAATTTATCTGTGTTCCTTTCAAAGTTTAAATTCTTTTGTCTCCTTGATCTTCATTCTTGATTATTTTTATCTTCTAGTGACTAATTGTCTCTATTATGCTATGTTTTATCTGTTGTTAAATCTGTCAATTGAGTGCTCAATTTCAATTGCTACTTTTTAAAGTTTCTGATATTAAACACATTAACCATACTTTTTAATACTCTGTATCTGATAATTCAAGTATCTAAAAGTTTTTGGGTCCTATTTTGCTATCTTTTTTTTTTCCTGCTGGTTCTTACTTATAACATTGACTCCTGTGTGTTACTAATTTTGACATTTGAATTGTTTAGTTTTCCTTGAAATTTTATCCATGAAGATTTTTTGTGTCCTAGAATGAAAGGGGACAATCCTTGTAGGAAAATCCTTTTCCTACAAGGATTTACATTTGCTTTTCTTAGATACCTGGGATATATTAGCTTAAGACTCCTTTACATAATATTGACTTCACATTAAAATTTTTTTTTTAGATTGCTTCAAAAGTATGAATTTCTGTGCAAACTTGTGTGAGGGCCAGCTTTTGGTTACAAATTCTTAGGGTATAATTTTCACCCACTCTACACACTGCCAAGTTTTGAGGCTGTTAGTTTTCCATGCAATTTTCAGTGCGGGTGAAAGTGTATAGGTTATTTTAGTCCCCTCTTTTGTTGAGTATATGCCTTTGGGCCCCTGTTTTATGAGGATTCTAATATAGGATACTCCAACTTGGGTGGTCCCTGAGTTGTGTCTTCTGTCTCCAGAGCATAAAAATCTATGCTCAAGTTCACTGAGTTCAGCAAATGCCCTGAGAATATAGCTGATTCAGTGTTGCTTTCTTAGGTACTGCTTACTCTTGCTCTCATATGCCTTCTTGAAGACATTTTTATATTTTATCCAGCATTTTTAGTCATTAGTTGGGAAGATTGGTCCTAATACTTGGTCAGCTATGTTGCCAGAAACTCAACTACCTTTTTTGAAGTAGAATTACTCTGGTAAATCTTCACATTCAATAAAGACTTGCTTATCAATGGTAGGTTTGTGGAGGTTGTTGGTAACAGACAGAGTTTATATAATCATAGGTTCTCTGCGTTGCTCAAACCTCCAGGTATAGCTGTCAAAGGAAAAGTAAAAGCAATTCAGGAAAAAATGATCAGTAATCCTAGGGGCTTTAAAAAGCAAGTGTGGAAGCTGGGTATCGTGGCTTATGCCTGTAATCCCAGCACTATGGGAGGCCAAGGCAGGAGGATCATTTGAGCCCAGGAGTTTGAGACCAGCCTGGGCAACACAGGGAGACGCCATCTCTACAGAAAATTTACACATTAGCCAGGTGTGGAGGCACATGCCTGTGGTCCCAGCTACTGGGGAGGCTGAGGTGGGAGGATTGCTTGAGCCTGGGAGGTTGAGGTTTCAGTGAGTTGCGATCATGCCACTGTATTGTAGCCTGGGTGACAGAGTGAGACCCTGTCTCAAAAGGAAAAAAAAGGCAAGTGTGGAGAAAAAGAAAACTATATATTAACCCTTTGCTTAATAAATATTAAATCATTATGCTAGTACTTTACCTATGTTATCTTATTACAATATCCCAGTAAAGCAGACATAATTACAGATTAGTTTTATAGATGACATAAGAGCTAATATTAATGTTTACTGCATGTTAGGTAATTGCCAAGTAAATTACATGTTTTTATTTCAATTAGCACCATTTTATAGATGAAGAGACAGAGGTTTAGGGAGATACTTGCTCAATGTCTCTCAGCCACTGACCACATATCTGGAGAGTGCTTTTAAATTTAGGGTAAGATAATGGTATTTAGTATACTATTAAAAAACCTTGCTTGCTTTGCTGCCTTACATCCTCAGCAGAATAGTTTTAATTTCTTTACAGGCATTACTCATGTAATCCTCACAACAACCCTAAGGAAGTTCTATTATTATCATCACCCCTCTTCCAATAATGAGAAAACTGGAGTTCAGAGAGTTTAAGTAACTTGCCCATGGTCACCCAACTGATAAGTGGTGAAGCCGAGAGTGGAGCCTGGGTGATCTGTTTCCATGGTACATGCTCTTGACTGCAGTGTTATGCCACCTCTTAAAACATGAACCAAGACTTTGAGAATGGAAAGAGTGGAGATTCTGCTTTGCAGTGGAATTAGGATTTCTTGCTAACAAGTAGCCCGGACATATTCACCAGAATCAGGGAGTGCTGAAACAAGTGAGGGGATAAAGCAAGGATTGGTATCATGTTTCAGAACTCTTGATCTTAAACTATAATATGCATCTTAGTCCATTTTATGCTGCTGTAACAAAATACCTGAGTAATTTATAAAGGACAAAGATTTATTTCTTACAGTTCTGGAGGCTGGGAAGTCCAAGGTTGAGGAGGCTGACATCTTGCAAGGATCTTCTTGCTGTGTCATCCCCTGGTGCATGGTGGAAGGGGAATAGATTTCTAGACGGCAAGAGGGGCAAAAATTGTTTTTGTATCCAACTCACTCTCATGATAACTAACCAACTGCCAGAATAACAACATTAATCCATTTATGAGGGCAGAGCCCTCATAATGACCAGAATCACTTCTAATTGGGACTCACTTCCCACCATTGTTGCACTGGGGATTAAGTTTCGAACACATGAACTTTGGGGGACACATTCAAACCATAGCAGAATGGAAAGGCTACCTGCCATTGCTAAGATTGATAACCAGTTAGAAAACCACTGTGTGTGTTGGGGAATAAGTGTATAGAAATAAAGAGCTCAGCAGAGAAAACCAGCCTGAGACCCACTATCAATTACTTCTTGTACTTGCATTTAGCCAGGTAAAAATTATCAGGTGAAACAGAGGAGAGGTATTAGAACTCTTGTGTATGTTAGATAATTTCTAAGTTTGTTTTTCTTTCCTTATGAGTAAGAGCCCTAAGGGTTACCAATGAGTTAAAATATTTTGCAAATCATTTATGACACCATTAAATATAAGTGGTTCTGTTTGCCTGGTTTCAGGTATTCATTTACTATGTGAGAGCAGGGTTTCATACTTTAAATTATTTTGGTGAAATTATATAACTAATAAAGAAATATAATGACTTGCTATAATCAAAAAATTATCTCTCTCAAAATTATAAACCTCAAGTCTTGATTAAAGAGACCTTCTCTAGAGGAAACTAGTATTCGTTGAATGTGTGTACATACATCTAATAGATGCATGGGCTAGCACCTAAAGTAAAATATTTGTAAAGGGTACCGAGGAGCCTCCAAAGATACCAAAGAGAGGAAGAGCCAGGCACCACTGACCAGTAATAGAGGTCTGGTTACCGTGAGGAGCAAGTTGCCTGTAAAAATTAAACCACAAACAAAATCTAAAATTTTGTAGAACAAAGTCACAGAAACATCATGAGTTTGGTACCTTTGATGGGTTGTCATGTCCATGTTAGTCAACATTAGACAGAGCTCAGGCAATGTGTCTATCCCACCACACATCTTTAGCACCTCTGGTGGCAGAAGACCAGCAGTGTTTCCTGGCAGAGAGTGCATGCGGGTAACGGGGCAGCAGTATCTGGTGACATGGATGCGGGAGAGAGTCACAGCAGATGCCCTGCCAGAGTGGGAGTATTCACGAGCACACCTGAATTCACCTGACTTTAGAGAGCAACTGACTTCAGAGAGCACCTCAACTTCCAGAAGCACTTGAGAAACTCTTTTATAAGGTGCTGAGGTTCTGCTAGGTGGCAACAAGAGCCAATAGAATTTGGGTTCTTATTATTAGTGTGATTCCATTTGTATTCACAGGTTGGGGAGGCCTGAGGAAACTCAGCTTACAGCCATATTTGTACCAGAAGATTTTCGGTACAACTAGAGGGCACCAGTGTATATCATGCTGCTAAACATGCAGGTGTATTAGAATTTGGTATACTAAAAGAACTTTTGGAACATTATTAACTGGCATATTACTGTTTTGAAGTTTAGCAGTGTTATATATATTTTCTTAGGTTTTGTGTTTGAAATAGAATTCATAAAATATGAATAAATTAAAAGCATTATGTTAATAACTTTCAAAACTTACGTATTACTACTTTTCATCTCATTGAGTAGAGAAGGCTTTGAGGAAGAATGTCTAATGGCTAAGAGTCAGAAAACAAATTAGTGGTTTCTAAATTTCTACTGGTGAAATAAATCATTTCCAGTACTTGTTTATTGAATAGTGCATGTGAGAGAGTAGTTGGTTAATAAACATTTGCTCAATAATTTTTTTCTAAGGTCAGTGGGCCACAGGAAGTTTAATCTACCGGTTTCAGGTCAGCTAGCAATGCAGAGGTCCAAAAACAAATTAGGAGGACTATTCCTTCTAGTGTGAAATTTTAAGAAACATCAACATGTCCCAAACTGAAAGAAACAAACACACAATGTGAAATGTGTTAGTCTCTTGTTATGTTCTTATTATGCATCTTTTGCTAATACAGAAACCAATGTCCCATAGATTGTGGTATAAACTTTTCTTAGTTGTTACTTTTAATTAGTGGAAGTATAAATATATCTGATTTATATTTAATTTTATTTGCTACATTATTGTTGAGCTTTACGTAATTATCCAGGGAAATTCTTGTTAGAGTTGACAGCAAGCTCTGGGTGATCCCTAAGTGTCCATTTATTCTGGGGGAAGTTGGGGCTGGAAGGAAGGCCTCCGTCATTTCTGCATAAAGACTGTGGGCAGCAGGGATTAGGTTATTCCTGGTAATAGCAGGGACTATAAATTGTCATTTCATTACCACTTGGTTTAACGATTGAAATAATAGAAATAGAAATTTTATGACAAAATGGAATTTACCTGTTGACTATATTGACTGAAAATGGAGAATAAACTGATAATGTAGGAGACTCCATCTTACTTAGTAAATATTGTTAAAGTAACTTTATGGTCCTATTAGCATTTATGAAGTAGCTGCAGCGCTAAGATCTATAGAACGATGATTTGAAAACTTGTGTAAGAAAAGGATGAATCTGCACCCAGTGTCCTTCAAAAATGCCACAGTAATACTGGGAATTTTCCTTTTTTATTTGTGTTTGCTTGTTTTGGACTAGTAAGCAAAATTTTGGGTCAGGCAAGATGGCTCATGTCTATAATCCTGGCACTTTGGGAAGTGGGAGGATCTCTTGAGCCCAGGAGTTGGAGACCATCCTGGACAACATAGTGAGGTCCTATCTCCACAAAAAATTGAAAAATTAGCCAGGCATGGTGGTGCCTGCCTGTAGTCCTAGCTACTTGGGAGGGTGAAGTGGGAGGATCTCTTGAACCTGGGAGGTTGAGGCTGCAGTGAGCTGTGATTGCACTATTGCACACCAGCTTGGGCAATAGAGTGAGATTACAAAAAAAAAAAAAAAAAAAAAAAAAAAAAAAAGGCTGGGTGCAGTGGCTCATGCCTGTAATCCCAGCACTTTGGGAGGCCGAGGTAGGCAGATCACGAGGTCAGGAGATCGAGACCAGTCTGGCTAACACGGTGAAACCCCATCCCTACTAAAAATACAAAAACAAAATTAGCTGGGCGTGGTGGCAGGCACCTATAGTCCCAGGTACTCGGGAGGCTGAGGCAGGAGAATGGCACGAACCCGGGAGGTGGAGCTTGCGGTGAGCCGAGATCCCACCACTGCACTCCAGCCTGGGCAACAGAGCAAGACCTCATCTCAAAAAATAAAAATAAAAATAAAAAAGACATCTTGAAATGCTCCTCTATTGTACTACCATACTAATAGTGTCAATTGAAAGTCATCTTAGATGTTTTTTGGTAGAGAGAATGTACTGCACTTTTTTCACTTTTTTACTTTATCCCATAAAGCAGTAGTCCCTAAAAGCCTGGCTATGGACTGATACTGGTCCCTGGCCTGTTAGGAACCAAGCCACACAGGAGGAGGTGAGTAGCAGGCAAGCGAGCAAAGCTTCATCTGTATTTACAGCCACTTCCCATCGCTTGCATTGTGGCCTGAGCTTTGCCTCCTGTCAGATCAGCAGTGGCATTAGATTTTGACAGGAGTGCAAATCCTATTGTGACCTGCACACAATAGGTTGTGCGCTCCTTATGAGAATCTAATGCTTGATGATCTGTCAGTGTCTCCCACCATCTAGTTGCAGGAAAATAAGCTCAGGGCTCCCACTGATTCTACACTATGGTGAGTTGTATAATTATTTCATTATGTATTACAATGTAATAATAATAGAAATAAAGTGCACAATAATTGTAATGTGCTTAAATCATCCCCAAACCATCCCTCAGCCCTGTCTGTGGAAAAATTGTCTTCCATGAAACCAGTCTGTGATGCCAAAAAGATTGGGGACCACTGCCATAAAGTAAACTTTCTTTGGGAAAGTCCAAGAAAGTTACCTACTTAGGTTTCTTTAACGTGTATATTCTGCTTTACTAGGAAAGTCTATGAAGTCCATGTACACTGTAAACTATGTTTTATCATCTTTATATCCTGAATCAGAAGGCACTGCTGCATCTTTTCTTGTTTCTCTGCTTTTACATGTCACAATCTTAATCACTTGCTCCTTTATTAAACAAACAAATAAACCCAATTAACCAAACAATTCCCTAATTATCAAAATGATGTAAACTTACTAAATGTAACAATGAAACAATCATCCATAGTGTCATTTCCCAGGAATAACCACTGCTACTGCTTTGATATTTTTTCTTTCCAAATGGAATAAAGGTGTAATTTTTGGTTTTGTTTTTTAAACATCAGCATTGCAGGTGGTCTGTGATCTGACATTTGTTCCCTGCTGGTTCAGTGTCATTACATCCGAAGTGGGTCTTACTTTTCATGGACCTTTTTAATCCTAAAACCTACTTAGAGAAGTGGAATGCAATTATTATTAATTCACCTCCTTTCTTATGCTTAGGAAGATAAACCTGCACCAATAATAAAAATCAAAACATTCCTTTAGCCAAGTCATGTTGATACATGAAAGTTTTCTCTAATTTATTTACTCAAAGCAGAGTATTATAGACTAAAACATGTTCATTATGACTAATGCAAGATAATCACAACAGTGTCCTTAGGAAATCCTCTATATAATTGGGGTCAAACTCATATTCAGTTTTGTGTCAGTGTTTTCACTAAACTTTGCATTACCAGCATTTTCCATGTCAATACATATTTTTCAAAAACATTATTTTTAATGGCTTCAAATACCGCTATTTACTTAATGACCTTCCAGTTTTTGGATATTTTGAGTTGTTTGCATGTCTTAAAAACTTTTTTTTTTTTTTTGCTTTTATAACACTGTGACAAAAACACTTGTATATAAACCTTTCACCTTAAGATGATTTCCTTGAGAATATATGCCTTAAGGATCCAATAACTTCTTAATTGGCCTCTGTTACTTCAGAGTTTATCTCCTGCCCATTGCTGCCAGATGAATCTTCCTAAAACATTAATTATGTCATATCATTTCTTGCTCAATAGCCCACAATGACTTCTCATTGCTTAGGGAAAGAAACCTCCAAATTCTTTAGCTTGGGGATTGAGGTACTTGACAATCTTGTTTCTTTCAATTTCTATAATCGATTTTAGCCAAAGTAACTGGGCTCTTTGGATGCTTTGCTCTCACCTAGAACCCACCTAGAGGACTTTCACTGTTATCTTCAACCTTGCCTCCTTTATTTTCTGTTCCAAATCAAACACATAATACAGCTTCATCTCCAATGCTGATGTATGGGTTACATTGCCTATCAGAAAATAAAATATTTTAATTCATTTTAAAACATCTCAGTTATTTTCCCAAAGTTTCTGTCCTTCTAGTTCATGCCACGTCTATTTATCTTTCTTTCTTTCTTTCTTCCTTTCTTTCTTTCTTCCTTCCTTCCTTTCTTTCTTTCTTTCTTTCTTTCTTTCTTTCTTTCTTTCTTTCTTTCTTTCTTTCTTTCTTTCTTTCTTTCTTTCCTTCCTTCCTTCCTTCCTTCCTTCCTTCCTTCCTTCCTTCCTTCCTTCCTTCCTTCCTTCCTTCCTTCCTTCCTTCCTTCCTTCCTTCCTTCTTCTTTCTTTCTTTCTTTCTTTCTTTCTTTCTTTCTTTCTTTCTTTCTTTCTTTCTTTCTTCTTTCTTTCTTTCTTTTTTTTTTAGACAGACTTTCACTCTTGCTGCCCAGGCTGGAGTGCAATGGCCCAATCTCTGCTCACCACAACCTCCACCTCCCGGGTTTGAGTGATTCTCCTGCCTCAGCCTCCCAAGTAGCTGGGATTACAGACATGTGCCACCACGCCCGGATAATTTTTGTATTTTCAGTAGAGATGGGGTTTCTCCATATTGATCAGGATGGTCTTCAACTCCTGACCTCAGGTGATCCGCTTGCCTCGGCCTCCCAAAGTGCTGGGATTACAGGCAAGAGCCACTGCCCGGCCAGCCATGTCTATTTCTAATCAATCTCCCCCCGATACACCCCACCTGCCCCAGCTTTTCTTTTCTTGATATGCCAGGACTCTCTTCTCTCTCTCTTTCTGTGTGTGTGTGTGTGTGTGGGTGTGTAAATGCATTATAAAAGGTCTGAAAGTATACACACTAAACTTTACCTACAGGGAAGGGCCCCCGGATGAAATTCATGAAGAAGATTAAGGGAAACTTTTACTTTCTACTCTATATACCTCTGTATTGTTTGCACTTTTACAAGTATTTATTTTTAGCTGAAAAACAGTCACATATATATTTGTTTTTAAAAAATATTTACAGGTTGGTAAGATATAATGGAGGAAGGGTTTACGAAACTGCTTTCTAGAATTTTAAAGCTCAGAGCAAATACCAGTTTCATCCATGGCTTTGTTCTGATCATCTAAAAGCACTCTGGTATGCAAGTTCAACTGCTACCATCTTTCAAAGTCCAGCTGAGTTTCTGTAGCTTACAAGAGTTGGCCTTGATTACTGAAGCCCACAGTTGCCTCTGCCTCTACCAACTCAAAATGTTGTATGAAATTAACTTTCTCGGTCTTCATTTGGGGCATATGATGATGGAAAGAAAAGTTCATCTGATTGATTAAAAAAATATCAATTTAGCAGCAGTATGAACCATGAAAAATGCTTCAGAATAACTTTCTGTTCATGTAACTCTCTTCTTTTTAAAATTTACTACTTATAGATCATTTTTTCTTTGCTTTTTGTGTTTAGTGAGGAGCAATGATTGTAGGTACATTTCTCTCTATGTGATCCTGGCACTGTCACAAGTCCTTTTGGGATTTCTTCAGAATATGAAAGAGTTGAACTAGGCATGTCTTCTAATGTATCTTCTGGTTCAAAAATTGTGATTCTGTTAGATGACATGATTTTACCTGATAAGTGACTTAATTTGAAAATGGTGGCCAGGCATGCTGGCTCATTCCTGTAATCCCAGCACTTTGGGAGGCTGAGGCAGGAGGATGACTTGAGGCCAGGAATTCTAGACCAGTCTGGGCAACATAGTGAGACCAAAAAAAAAAAAAAAAAAAAAGTCAGCTGAGTCTGGTGGTATTCACCTGTAGTCCCAACTACTCGGGAAGCTGAGGTGGGAGGATCACTTGAGCCCAGGAGTTCAAGGCTGCGGTGAGCTATGATTATATCACTGCACTGCAGCCTAGGTGACAGAGTGATAACTCTGTCTCAAAAAAAAAAAAAAAAAAAAAAAAAGGAGGAGGAAAGAAAATGGGTACTTTTTATTTGATTATTTATTTATTTATTTATTTATTTTGAGACAGGGTCTCACTCTGTCACCCAGACTGGAGTATGGGGGTACGATTATGGCTTATTGCAGCCTTGACCTGCTGGGCTTAAGGGATCCTGCTGCCTCAGTTTCTGAGTAGCTGCACTACAGGCATGCACCATCATGCCTGGCTAACTTCTGTATTTTTTGAAGGGGTTTTCATCATGTTGTCCAGGCTGGTCTTGAACTTCTAGGCTCAAGCAATTCTCCCACCTTGGCCTCCCAAAGTGCTGGGATTATGGGAGTGAACCACTGTGCCTGACCTTTGGTTAATTTCTCTTTTAAAATGAAGTTATTCTAAATCTTTTTACCCCAAAACACTAATGTATATAATTCCATATAATTAATCTAGTTGATGTAGTAGAAACTGCATTGACTTTGAAATCAAAATAACTTGATTTTGAGTTCTAGCTCTACCATTACTGAATTCTGTTATCTTAAACATGTTACTTAGTATCAGTTTCCTTACATATAAAAACGGAGTAATAATCTTAGTCTCCCTGGACTATACATGTGGAGGCACCCAAGACAGTGCCTGATATATAGTATGCTCTTAGCAAATGTTAATTTTCTTTCTTCCTTTATCAGTAACTGATTTGTGAAAGGCATACTTTAAAAAGCAGCAAATGCTATTTTATACATCTGTACATCAACAAATGAGATTCAGAGAGAACAAAGTGACTGTTTTAAAACAGTGATATGATAAGTATGAATATGTGCTAAGAGTTACATAATCCTTGCTCTAACTGCATGCAGAAATGGCAGAGCTTTTTCCTTGTATGTTGTGGTTAGTAATAGAGGGTTATAAAAGTCAAGTGCATCTTTAATGCCTTATAATTATTTGGTTAACATAGTTAGCAACTAGGAACCTTAGATTGGGGTTTATGACAACTTGGCCTAATATCAAATACTATATAGTATATAGTAGGCCTAATATCAAATACTATATAGTATATAGTATAGTATATCATATATATTATACTATATATTTGATATAGTATATCAAATACTATATAGTTAGATGCGGGCTAACATCTCATTGGCATAGTAGACACAGTGTCTTGGGCCTACAATGCTTTTAGAGGCTTATGAAATTGTTTTAATTTCTTTTATTATTTATTTATTTATTTTTGAGCTGGAGTCTTGCTCTGTCGCCCAGGCTGGAGTACAGTGGTGGGATCTCAGCTCATTGCAGCCTCCACCTCTGGGGTTCAAGCGATACTCCTGTCTCAGGTTCCCGAGCAGCTGGGACCACAAGCGCCCAGCACAGGCACACACCACCACACCTGGCTAATTTTTGTATTTTTAGTAGAGACAGGATTTCACCATGTTGGCCAGGCTGGTCTCGAACTGCTGACCTTAAATGATCTGCCCGCCTTGACCTCCCAAAGTTCTGGGATTACAGGTGTGAGTCACTGCACACAGCCTGTTTTAATTTCTTTTAAAATCAGAAGAAAAAAATGAACTGTTAGGTCAAATAAAATGTTTTGATATATAGTATTAATATATTCATCTTTACACCAATGAATTATAAAACATAGTTTCATTTCTTTACTTTTTTATGTAGGAAGGAGCCCAAGAAAGTTATAATGTAGTCCTGGATGCTTTAATGAAGGTTTAGACTTTCAGGAAACACATCTGAGCTGGTCAGGCTGAGTGGTGTTTATGTGAACGAATTTCACCCTTTCCTGAGATGCACCAGAGAAGGAGGCTTACTGGTGTGGTCAGAGTACCATCCCAGCGCATGGGTCTTTCTATTTTTTATTTTTGAAAAGTTTATCTTACTTTTCTTTTTAAAAATTTACTTTATTTATAAATTTTTTTATTATTATGGGTATATAATAGGTGTACATATTTATGGGGCATGTGTGATCTTTTGACACATGCACAGAATGTGTAATGATCAAATTGGGGTAATTGGGGTATCTATCATCTTAAGCAGTTATTTTTATTTCTGGCTCCATAAGAAGGTAAGAGATAAGCCAGACATGAAAGCAAAACAATAAAAAACAGATATTTATAGCAAGCCTTAGAGTCTTCCAGCATAAGACTAGAATCTTAGGAGCAGAGAGTTCCCTCTTATCTCATACTTATGTAAATTTAATATATAAACTCCTTCATGAATATTAATGAATTTGTAAAAGAAGGTTTGGGAAAAAAATGCAACAACAGCCAAAAAAAATTGGTAATCTAATTTTGGCTGAATAAAAGAGAAATATGAACTGCTTAAAAATAGGAAATGCAGAATAGAGCTGACTTTCTTAGATACGGAAAATGGATGTTGTTGGGGGGAAGCTATGATGCAGAATACCTCATTACAGAGCAAGCTTGTCCAACCTGCGGCCTGTGGGCCACATGCAGCCCAGGATGGCTTTGAATTCAGCCCAACACAAATTCATAAACTTTCTTAAAGCATGATGAAATTTTTAAAAAGCTCATCAGCTATTGCTAGTGTTAGCGTATTTTATATGTGGCCCAAGACAAATCTGCTTCTTCCAGTGTGGCTCAGGGAAGCCAAAACATTGGACATCCCTGATAGAGGGTCCCAATGTAAAGAGGAACATTTAGTCAGTAAAGAAACTGACCTCAGCTCTTCCTCTTAATCTATTGGCATTAAGGGGTGGAGTAAAATGGGAATCAGCCATTATAATTCTATAATCTAACAAGTCCTTGATAGGACTCGATAGGACAAAACGAACCTGAGCGCTTCGTTTTGGGAGTCCTTGTTAATCTAAAATGCAGCCATAAGTGGAGGGGGCTGTAAGTTGGTTGGAGAGGAAAGATAGAAAGTGTATTCTCCTACATCTGGGTCTGTGAGCTTTACTTTTCAGTTTAAATGGATGATTTTAGGTTAATAATAATCCATATTAATGATAACTAACATATCAGGAGCACTTACTTTACGTCAGACACTAGGCTAAGCACTTTATATGGATTGACTATATAATCCCTGCAGCAATACTGTGGTGTAGGAGCTATTATCATTTCCATTTTACAGATGAAGAAACAACAGAATTTAGGGAGGTTAAGTGACTTCTTTTCAGTCTTATAGCCAGCGGAGGGCAGATCTGGAGCTTGAACCCAGGCAATGTGACCCTGGACCTGAATTTTAACTTCTGCCATTACCCAGAGGATCCCATCTATGGGAGGACTATTAAGCAAAATGCAAGAGTATTATGGGTTGAATTGCCCCCAACCCCAAATTTGTATGTTATTAAAGTCCTAACCAAAATACCCTAGAATGTGGTCATATTTGGAGATAGGGTCTTTACAGAGATAATCATGTTAAAATGAGATGATTAGGGTGGGCACCAATCCAGTATTACTGTTGTCCTTTAAGGAAGGAGACATGCATACAAGGAGAACACCAGGTGAACATGAAGACCATCATCTGCAAGCCAAGAGAGGCCTGGAGCAGATCCTTCAGAGCCCTCAGAAGGAACCAACCCTGCTGGCACCTTGATTTTGAACTTCCAGCCTCCAGAACTGTGTGACCATACATTTCTGTTAAGTCACCCAGTCTATGATACTTTGTTAGGCAGATGTTTTGGGGCTAAAACATCTGTGTGGACTAGTCCTATAGCAAGATAAAGTTCCCCAATACTATTTTGGAAACCCTGAATGCATCTTTTATCCTCTTTGTAGATAGAGAATAATTAAAATGTAGGAAATAGGATTTTGCTTTTTGTTCTTTCAGTAATTTTGGACAAATTGAAAATAAAGGTAGTCCAAGAACTTAGGATCAACAGTGTAAGCATGCTGAATTCACGGCAAGTAAGATTTGGTGCATAGTATAATTAAGTTTTCTTTTGTGCCTCTCACACTAATATCAGACATTGTTGCTAAAATAAATTTCCAACTCAATCCAAATAAATGGCAGTGGTGATAGTAAAGTTGTCTGATCTTAAGAACATTTAGACACCCTTGGCGAAGAAAGCTATTAGACTGAGCTGAAGTGTCTTAATCACAATTAAAAATATGTCCAAAAATGTGCCCAATGATACTGGTTCAGATTGCATCAGATGCAGAGTTACTTTGGTACAAATCGTTCAGTGGAAAAGTTGGTAGGATAAAAAGCTATTTCAGGCAAGTGATTTTTAAAAATTTCCCTGTAAGATAGACTTAAAGTATTATAACCATAGTTGCAGCATTGCTTATATTACTTTCATACAAATAATTTATTTGCGTACTATGGAAGGGAGTAGTTTATTCTACCTAAATTTCTCCTTCCTTCTCCTGTCACACCAAATATATTGCTTGCATGACTCTGTTGAGGAAGTCGGGGTCTTTCCTAATCACCTTTCTGACAGACAGCACTTTGAGAGCTCACTTGGTTTCTCAGTGTTTCCTTATAAGTCCCTATATAATATTTATTTAATTCTGCTAGTCTCAAGGGGCTTTACCCAGTGAAAGTTCTCCAGAAGGAGATCAAATGCTTTTTTTCTGGCCAGACACAGTGGCTTACGCCTGTAATCCCAGTGCTTTGGGAGGCTGAGGCGGAAGGATAGCTTGAGGCCAGGAGTTCAAGACCAGCCTGGGCAACATAGCGAGACCCTACTTCTAAAAAAAAATAAAACAGAAATTAGCTGGGCATGGTGGTGCTGGCCTCTAGTCCTACTACTTGGGAGGCGGAGACAAGAGCACTGCTTGAGCTAAGGTGTTTGAGGCTGCAGCGAGCTATGCTCATGCTACTGCATTACAGCCTGGGTGACAGAGAAAGACCCTGTCTCAAAAAAAAGTTTTTTTCCTAATTTGTTTATTGTTTTGAAATATTGAAATATAAATGAGATTCATAGGCAAAAATAATTTCTTAAAAAATCATATATTATTGCATAGGTCTTCAAAGGAAATCAGTGATCAGAAGGTATTTTCTTAGTTGTTGACCTAGTTTGGATATTTGTCCCCTCCAAGCCTCTTCTTGAAATTTGATCCCCAATGTTGGAGGTGGGCCCTGGTTGGAGGTGTTTAGGTAATGGTGGCGGATCCCTCATGATGGGCTTGGTGCTACCCTTACTGTAATGACTTAGTTCTCATTCTATTAGTTAATGTGAGATCTGATTGTTAAATGAGCCTAGCACCTCCTACCCCTCTTTTTTGCTCCCTTTCTCACCCTGTGACACAGTGGCTCCTCTCCCCTTCTGCCATGAGTGGAAGCATCCTGAGGTTCTCACCAGAAGCAGATGCTGGTGCCTTTCTTCTTGTATGGCCTGTAGAACCATGAGCCAAATAAACTTCTTTATAAATTACCCAGCTTCAGGTATTTCTTCATAGCAATGCAAAGTGGACTAAGACAGTTGTGATTTGAACATATAGGTAGGATGTATTTAATCATATGTAAATTATAATTTTGATAGTCATATTAGACTAGGAAATGGTATACAAGATATTTGTTGCACATGATAAATGTACCAGATGCCTCTTGTGTGCCACTTGAGATTATCTGGCCTTCACCTGTCTCCCTAGAGCTTTGGTCCTCTTCTTCTACTCCAAAGACTGCAGTGGCAACTGACTTGTAAGGCCCCAGGATGCAGGAGATGTGAGGGACTTGGTAGATATCTCTTTCTCTCTTTTCCACCACGGATGGACTAGTCCATGGGAAAGATTTCTGTGCAACCTATCCCAGTAAGCATGTCTGTTTGTGAAGTGGCTGATTTGCCATCACAACAGTTTGTAGTTGCTTCCCTTGCTTACCTGCCACAGTTCTCTTTCCCATCACTCACGCTGACATGGGATCATACCTTCCAATAAAGTTTAGCACTTAAACCTTGCCTCAGCTTCAACTTTCAAGGGAACTTTGTCTAGGGCAATTAGAGTTCCATAAATGTTTAGTACATGGAATGGAATATAAAGTAAAATGTAGGCCAGATGGGGGCTTTTGTTAATCATTTTAATCTTTCTGTGTTTCAGAAGAACTTGATCTATACCTCCTGACCTGTTCATCTTGTAGCTGCCTCTCAACAGGTAAGTGTGATGCTAGAAATAATCAGCCAGTCAATGCCTATTTCATTGGATAGTGAGTGATGAAGTCACATTTCCAAAAGGCTTATTTAATAAGGAAAGGGTGAATTATTCTGGGTGAGAACAGTCCAGATTGTGAGCCTGAAACTCATGTTTTCCTCAGAGAAATAGCTCACTTTTAGCTAATCCATCTTCTCTAGGTACCTCTACAGTTGGGCAAAACTGCTACACAAATTCTGACCTTCATTCTTCCTTGAAAAGAGAACTGAAGTATTTAATGTTTATCCAGTTTCAGTGGATTTGTGATGTGTACATGAGACTTGAAAGACTGAAAATGTGAGGCTGCTCTGTGAAATGGACAAAAAAGAGAGAAGGCAACTTTAATTTAATTTTTTTAACCACTCTCTTGCCTTTAGTGACTGAGAATTGTTAGAAACACATAGTAATTAAAGGCAAATTGGTTAAGACATTCAAGATGTTAAACAAAGGATACACAGCATTTGTTGTTTATTTCAGTGCCTGCTTGTTCTAGGGACCAAGACCTTTATGCTCTTGGGGAGGCAGGCAGGCATTATCACTATTTTTATTGTCACCACTGTTATCAATAAGAAAGAAAATGGTTACAGAAATGAAAGTAAGGATGTGCCAGCTATGCTGACCTGTATGAAATCTTTTGCAATTTAATGAAAAAAGACAAGAAGAGACAATGTTTAGTGTATGACCTATTTTTTTCATGTGTATATTAAATTGGGTCAGGTAACTATATTTGCAGGTAACTTTTTAAAAGAATTATGTAGTCAATCATATCCATAGTAAATGAGCAAAAGTATAAATTTGTATAATTTGACAACTGAAAAGTATGAAAAGGAAAGCCTTTGTAGGGAGCATTAAGTTAAAAAAGGAAACTTGAAAGGTCTGCTTTTATCAAGATACATGCAGGAGAGATTTATTATAAATCAACTGATCAGACGTATGAGTCATACTCATGGATGTTACTGGAACTGGCTCTTTGGATCTTACCATCACTGGAGGTAATGCTTGATCTTTTCACTGACCATAAAGATGTTTCAAAATCAGTGACATAAGCTGCACTCTACAATAGAGTCCACCGAGGCCAACTGCAGCTACAAATGTATTGAAGTATTGTCCAGCAAAGATACGATGTTCATCTGGCTTTTACTTTTGCTATAAGGGCAGAAGTGAAAAAACATTTATTTTGACTAACATGAAGTCATTATAAATGAGGCAAGACAGCATTGGAACATGAAGAGTGAGCAGCCCATCCATGCTAGTGGGAAAATTAAGAGATGATGTGAGCTTCATGTCGGTGGAGGTGCAATGAGCAGGATTCACATGGACATCCATTGTGGTCATTTCTAGACTTTCTGGCAGGAACCTTAGATTGCTCCCTTGGAGCGTCAGGTTGTTGAGCCCTAAGTGCCATAGTGGGACAAAAAGAGAGTGTAAGCAGTAGGCAACATTGACAGCCTTCAGGTTTAAGTAGAGGAGAAAGAAAGGAGTGGAATAAACTGTAAAGGCAGACCATTCAACCTGGATTTCCCCTCAGTGAAGCAATCCCTTTCATTGTGTCCTGGGAAAAGTACAATCAGTAGTGTAGCCCATTGGAAACCTAATGTCATTCTATGGATTGGCTGCATCAGGAACTTCTAGGGAGCTTTAGAAATCAACACCTCCCAGAGGTTTTTATTCATTGGGTCTGAAGTGGGACCTGGGATTCTGTATTTAAAAAAAATTTCAGCCAGTGCAGTGGTTCATACCTGTAATCCCAGCACTTTGGAAGGCTGGGGCAGAAGAATGCCTTGAGGCCAGGAGTCTGAGGCCAGCCTGGGCAATACAGGGAGACCCCATCTCTATACACAATAATAAAAAAAACTTAACTGGGCATGGTGGCACACACCTGTAGTCCTAGCTACTAGAGAGGCTGAGGCAGGAGGATTGCCTGAGCTTGGGAGGTTGAGGCTACAGTGAGCCATGATCATGCCATTGCACTCCAGCCTAGATAACAGAACGAGACCCTGTCTCAAAGACAAAAAAAATTTCTGTAGGTATTTCTTGTAATCAGTCATGTCCGGGAACCTCTGATCTAAACTCTACTTAAATGTCGACAGTAACAGACCGGGTGTGGTGGCCCATGCCTGCAATCCCAGCACTTCGGGAGGCTGAGGCGGGCCCCTCACCTGAGGTCAGGAGTTCAAGACCAGCCTGGCCAACAAGATGAAACCCCGTCTCTACTAAAAATACAAAAATTAGCCAGGCATCGAGGCTTACACCTGTAATCCCAGCTACTTCAGAGGCTGAGGCAGGAGAATCGCTTGAACCCGGGAGGCAGAGGTCACAGCGAGCCAAGATCACACCACTGCATTCCAGCCTGAGTGACAAGAACAAGACTCTGCCAGGCGCGGTGGCTCATGACTGTAATCCCAGCACTTTGGGAGGCTGAGGTGGGTGGATCACGAGGTCAGGAGATCGAGACTATCCTGGCTAATACGGTGAAACCCCGTCTCTACTAAAAATTCAAAAAAGTTAGCCGGGTGTGGTGGCGGGCACCTGTAGTCCCAGCTACTCGGGAGGCTGAGGCAGGAGAATGACGTGAACCCAGGAGATGGAGGTTGCAGTGAGCTGAGATGGCACCACTGTACTCCAGCCTGGGTGACAGAGCAAGACTCTGTCTCAAAAAAAAAAAAAAAAAAAAACACTCTCTCTATCTCAAAAAAAAAAAAAAAAAGCCAACAGTAACGCTGAGCTCATTATTTTTCGGTTGCTGGTTAGCTAAAGTGGTTATATGTTTCCATCTTATTTCAAACCAAAATCTGCATCTTTAAAACATCTACCCATTCTTTGGTTCTCTTTGGGTTTTGCAGAGTAAAAGGTCTTAGACCAAGAAGGACAATTTGAATTTGTGGTGGATCTAGTCGTAATAGTTTTATGATCTTACCCAGCAGCAACGTCGTCTGGGAGTAGAGAATGAGAAATATGAAATAATCCAGATTTAAGGATTGGAATGATGGAAGATTAAGGAATTGAGGGATTGTAGGATGCTGCAGGGGGTAATGTTGAAATGACCATCCATTGCTAGGGAGACAATTGAGGCCTTTTGAGCAGATATGGACTGGCATATGGGGAGAGACCACGTGGTTGAGGGGTGGGCTAGGCTGAGTGGGTAAAACTCAGTGTTGCCTGTGTCCATGTCTGGCTGGTCTTCCATCTATTTCTTAGGTTCTCAATCAGTATTTTTTTTTACTGACTGTGGCAAAAGGCAGATTGAGCAGATACATTGGGCGCAGGAGAAGAAAGTGAGGAGATTGTTTCAGAAAGGGAGAGTGACTAGAGATCTTGGAGGGGAGCAGTTCCTAGTGATGAGAAAATAAAAGTTGTGGCGAACATGCAATGGAGTTGAGAGAGCTGTTGGCAGATTCTGTGGTCACATGCTATTATTTTGGGTAATGGTTAAAGACAGGAGAGAGAGAGGAACTGTGACTCAGGCGCTGAAATGTTTGAGCACAGTGTTTGGAAGTGGGGTGGATGTGAAATAGAAATGAAAAGAGGATGGAAAGGGCATGGGGTGCCCAGGTGTGGCCCTGTCCTCTGGGTGAGTTTGGGCAAGTCTCACGTCCACTCTGGACCTCTGTAGTTTTCAAGTGAATAGCATTCTATCTCCCTTACAGAGTTGTTGGAAGCTCAAGTGAGACACAGCAATCATGTACGTAAAATCCACATTGAAAAGATAGATAATCGTTAGGCCAGGTGTGGTGGCTCACTCCTGTAATCCCAGCACTTTGGGAGGCCAAGGCGGGTGGATCACCTGAGGTCGGGAGTTCGAGACCAGGCTGATCAACATGGAGAAACCCCATCTCTACTAAAAGTACAAAATTAGTCGGATGTGGTGGCACATGCCTGTAATCCCAGGAGTAGTTCCTAGTGATGAGAAAATCAGGAGGCTGAGGCAGGAGAATCGTTTGAACCCAGGAAGCGGAGGTTGCAGTGAGCCAAGCTCGCATCATTGCACTCTGACCTGGACAACAAGAGTGAAACTCCAACTCAAAAAAAAAAGATAGATAATTGTTAAGGGCTGTCCTAGTTGTAAGATCGTGCAACACAATTATTCTAGTTATGACACATCAATGTTATGAGATGTCATAAAATGTATGTATTACAAAGCTACAATTTCACTTGAAATAAAAATATGTAAAACCAGTACTCTGTAGCACAAACAACCAAACAACCATTAAGCTAAATGACTTTTATCTCTGGAATTTATCAGTCATGTTTAGGGAAGATGATTCTAATACTTTTTCTTTCATCTAGCACAGTTGGCACCTTTATAAAGATCTAGAAATCCGTGTGTTGTACATAAATCTGGAGCTGTTGTTACTGCAGATGTACCTTCCACAACTTGATTTTCTGTGATGTCAATTATTCAGATAAAAATATGATGCCACTAAATGGTCCTTTGATTTTGGCATTTCATTTTCAAATTTGTTAGAATTTGTTATAATTCTGTAACTCTGACTTTTAAGTTCTAGAGACTGGGAATTTCTCTCTAGTATTTGTTTATTTATTTATTTATAGATGTTTTTTGAGACAGAATCTCGCTCTGTCGCCCAGGCTGGAGTGCAGTGACATGATCTTGGTTCTCTGCAACCTCCGTCTCCCAGGTTCAAGCGGTTCTCCCGCCTCAGCCTCCTGAGTAGCTGGGACTACAGGTGTGCGCCACCACATCCAGCTATTTTTTTGTTGTATTTTTAGTAGAGACGGGGTTTCACCATGTTAGCCAGGATGGTCTCCATCTCCTTGACCTTGTGATCTGCCCGCCTCAACCTCCCAAAGTGCTGGGATTACAGGTGTGAGCCACTGCGCCTGGTCTCTAGTATTTCTTTATATGTCTCTTGAGCCATGATTCTTCTTCTGACTTCGGAATATGCAAAACTCACACACAATCTGGGGGAAGATGCAGTTACAAAGGTAACCTAAGCATTTCTTACATTGGCTTTACTTTTCACATTATTGCTTCTGCTGTGGAGTACAATCTCCAAATCTCACTAAGTCCAAAGTTGGATTCAAATATGTTTTCTTTTAATTAGTCTCTTTTGTCTCATTTCTAATATGGTAGTGGCCACCTAGTCCTTTAGGAGGTTCAAGGGCTTAAAACATGAACTTTTGGTAAAGGAAGGAGGTAGTCCCGGATTCATAGTGTTCTTCCTTGAAGCATACTTGAGAGAAGCTGAAAGTCTGTTTCCAGGAGCCTAATCCTTGGCACAGGCAATATTTGTGGCCTAGGAACATCATAAATACTGTAGGTTCTTCATTAAACCCTTCCTGGATGGTGTTGGTTCTAAGCTGAAGGACAGAGGTGAAGAGAGGAAAAACATTCTTCTGAGAATGATGAGGTCAGTTTTCTAATGTTTGGAAGACATTTCATCAATTTATAACTAACTCATGTCCAGTAATAATTAACATGTACATCTATTTCTCTCTGCAAAATAAAATGCAGAGGAGTTGGTTGCAATTTATACCAAACCCTCTTGCTAAAGAAGTAAAAGGCATAGAAAACTTGGGGGAATCTTGTACCTAATAGAATAAACTACTTGGTAGCTAGATTTCCCAGAACAGATCTGGGGTAAAAAAAAGTTTAAATCACAAGGATTGAAACTGAAATTATCTTAACGGTAGCTTTCAGAAAAGGAGATTAAACAATGAAAAGATAATTTTGGAAGGATAGAACTGAATCTTTTGTATTACTTTGATATTTTTCCTGGACCTACATTGCTGGAAGGTGACTGTGTCATTTCCTTACTCTGTTTGGCTCAAGGGTTTTGCATCCTGTAAGTATGCAAAGAAAAAGATACGTTGAAGCTCTACCCACCACCCCCCCCCACCCCGCCCCGTATCTCAGAACACGATCTTAAAAAATTTGAAAATAGCGTGTTTACAGAGGTAAGAGTGAAAATGAGGTCATTGGGATGGGCCTACTCTAATGGACTGGTAACCTTATATAAACGTTATGCAAAAAGGAACTTTGGACACAGAGACAGACATGCATGGAAGGAAGATGGGATGAACACACACGGAAAGCACAGCCATGTGGAAATGGAGACAGAGATTGGAGTTTTTCTGTCACAAGCTGAGCAATGCCTGGAGCCACCAGAAGCTAGGAGAGAGGCATGGAATAAATTCTTCTTCATAATCCTTAGAAGGAACCAACTCTGCCAATACTTTGACTTTGGACTTCTAGCCTACAGAGCTGAGAAAATAATCTCTTGTTTAAGCCACCCAGCTTGTGATATTTTGTTATAGCAGCCCTAGAGAACTGACATACTGTACTTGCATCAAACCTAGGAACTTTCAATGTTTACACCAATCCTTCACTGGTTATTTGAGAAACAAATTTTCCGAGCTTCTAAAATGCCCTGAACTCTATTCTCCACTCTGTTTCCTCTGCACAGCTGTGGATGAATGACAGGTAAATATAGTCCCTGTTGGGAAGATTTGTACTTGTTCAGAAAGGTTGAACTGTGTAAGTGAAGTGAATTGCATGTGAATTGTGATGTAGATTACTTCACGTCATGACCAGTAAAACCTTAGACCTTAAGAATCTCCCAGATGAAGGAATATTGACAGATCTTATATATGGGGAGTGTGTTGCGATAATAACCAATTCAAAGCAGAATATTGCTTTTCTCCAAAGATGATTCAAAGAGGGAGTCAATAACATTAACCTTCACATCAGCTAGTCCAAGATGAAATACTAGCTCAGATATTGACTAATCAAGATTGTCTTGTCCCTTGTGTTCTTGTGTTGAGAAATAACTTAGTTCAGTATCTTTAAGATTTATTCAGCTTGTATTTGCACTGATCACAGACATTGAACTGCAAACTGGAGCCAAGAACTGTATTTCTGAGGCTAAGCTGGTGATAGACAGACTCAGTCTTTGGAGTCCCTCAGTCCTTGGAGTCAATCCAGCCATCTTAAATATTGAAATGTTTCTTTATGATGCTCTAGAGACATTTTCATCCTGCTGTATTCTTTAGGTGCAGCTGAACCTAACAATTGCATCTGAATATTTTTCTAAGACAGGTAGATTCTCTTAGTAAAAATTACTTGAAATGCTGGTATGAATGACTGACAGAAAACACCTACATGGACATTTAAGAAATATAAATAAAATATACCTGGTGAAAAGGGGAAATATAAATATTTTAACTTGACATATCTGTATAAAATAAAAGTATTTTATTAGATAAAATAAAATATAAATATTTTTAACTTGACACATGCAGGTATGTATATACTTGTATGCATATCTACATTTTTACTTAAGTTCAGTTTAGGTATCTATAGAGAGAAGATTGGAGGTGTAAAAGTCCATTTGCATCTTTATCAGTACTTTAAACCATCATAGTCCTTTATCAGTCAGATATTGTTAATCACCATTGATACTACCAGTAGTGCTACTATTACTCTAGTTACCACTTAGTAGGTATTTACCAAGTACCAGGCAATGTGATAATGGCTTTGTCTATGCAATGCTCTTTATCCTTTTGACAACTCCATGAAGTGTATACCTTTGTCTCTATTTTACAGATGAGGACACTAAGGTTTAGAGCTATTAGGTAACTTGGACAAGATCTCACAGTAAATGGTGGAGCTGTAATTAAAAACCCAGATCTTTTTAACTCCAGAGCTTGTATTCTTATCTATTTTGCAGTTTTGTCCCAAGTATACTGTTAGGAGCAAAAAATTCTATTAATGCAAGTAAAGACCCTACTCTGAGAGCTCAATTTTAAGTTGGCAAAGATCACGCAGAGCTGATATGTACATAAGGAAGCTGCAGAATACCTCAGGAACTGAACAGTGCAACAGCAGTGCCAATGGAGACAGCAGCCATTCTTGGCACTAAACAAACAACAATAACACCTTTAAAAAATTAATAAAGACTCAATACCTTAGTGTATACCTCATGCAGCCATAGACAAAGACTGAGAACCTTGTGTAATATAGGTGCTAATACAGGAAGCAAACATTCAGCATGACTCTGCAGGAGACAAGAACATGTAGGATGTGTGGAATAGGCAGAAGAGGGCTAGCAAACTTGGTTAACATAAGAAGAGGAAATGGATAGGACTGGAACAGAGGCAACTCTCTTGGCCACTGTTGGTCAAGAAGAGGAATTATAAATTAATATAAGAAGCACATAAAATGGCTGTGAATTCTTTGACAGTCTTCTCATGGAGAGATAGAGCTCTATGTCTTCTCTTTTTAAATCTGGGCAGACTTGTGACTGCTTTGCCCAAAAAAGTATGATGGAAGTGATGCCATGAGGCTATGTCACTGAGGCTGGATCACAAGACCATGCCTTACCACTCTTCAGCACTGAGACTCCAGGTAAGAAGTCCGATTACCCTAAGGCTGCCATACTAGAAGGGCTGCATAGAAATGCTGTGGTGATTATTCTGGCTAAGTCCAACTTTACAACAATCTGTCTTCCCTACAAGGTGTCAGATATGTGATTGAGGCCCTTGGCCATCTGCCAGCTGCATACAGCAGAGTGATCACCATCAACATTTTGTGGAACGATGTGGGCTCCTCAGCTGAGCCTAGTCCAGATTCCTGACAGGTAACATCATATAACATAACAAAATGGTAGTTGTGTTGAACCATTGGGTTTTAGAATAATTTGTTCCATAGCAATAGATAAGTGGAACCCCTAAGGATAGAAGTCATAGTTTATGAATCATTCCCACTTATTGGTCTGGTGGAACAATTGCATGTGGAACTTTGGAGTGAGATGTAGAACTTTAAGGGTTTCCTTCATAAGTGGGATTGTGAGATTTCAGAATATCTTAATGTACAGTATTATTGAATGACATTGGCTATATGGGAAAGTAGTCTGCCTGGGAAAGGAATGAGTCGTGAAAGTAGAGACTCAAGTACTGGGCTAGATCTTTGTGGTTTGGACTCTAGCTTTAGTTCTCTTACTGATACACTATCAGAACTTGGGCAAATCTTGCAACCTTGATAATGTTTGGTCATAATATCTTTCCTACCTACCACATAGGGAAGGAGATGTGGCCTTGAGGAACACTAGTCTGTATGAAAGCAATTTTAAAAATATGAAGTACTGTGTAAATGTATAACTTCTCCATTCATTCATTGATTTGCATTTATACTGCTGTTTAACACTTATCACATTGTATGGTAATCAGATGAATGCATTAACTTCTTCCCTACTCCTTGTACTTAGAATAGTACAGATCTCATAGTAGGGGCTTATAAATATTTGTTGAAAAATGGCTTCTTAGAATTAACAGTAGATAAGGAAGACTGGAGAAAATTTAGCTTGAGACTAGTGCAGAATTATACAAATAATGTTTGTAGTATAAAAGATGTTAGAGTAAATCTACTGTCATCTATCTTAATTTTCGAATGCACTCAATAGAATACCACATATTTGACCTTGACAAATCTTAGTAAAAAGCCAGATGAGGGATGTCATCCAGTGGTTGTGGTGGGTACAGTACTTACCAGATCTGCTTTAAAATGCCAAGAAACTTGGTAGGAGAGGTGAAAGGGATGAGATAAAGATGGATCCCATTTCAATGATTAATGAATACAGCATTGTCCAGAAAGTTTATGACTTTGGAAACCAACTTGCTAGAAACTTTGTGTCCTCTATTGGCAGAGAAATGCCTGGGATGCTCTCAAGAGTTACACAGAAGGTTCATGGGCCAGCGCTGCCTTAGTTCAACTAAACAATCACTGTGAATCTCCTCTGTGGAGTATAGACATGCCAGGCACATGGTCTCTTACTTTGGGGAGGTTACATTCTAGTAATAGTGCAAGGACGTTGCTATCAAGTTGTTTGCAAACTTAGATTGTAAAAGAGTGTTTTTGATACTCTTCTTCCTTCAGCCAGTGCTTGCTTCCTTCTAGGATTTGTGAAATCTGCTTATAACAACAGAAAGCTATTGTGAAACTATAGGGTTAGGGAGATTCCTTACATTTCATTTTCTTTAATCTTTTTTTGGCATCAGTTCCTGCTCTAAAAAGTAGGGATAATAGTTTCTTTACTGTGTTGGGAGTAATTAAAACATTTTAAGAATGCATCTAGAACCTTCCAGGAATGGCAGTCAGGCAATAAATGTCCTTCCTCAGTTTCCCTTTCCCCCCACTAAAATATAAAAGGGTTCTGTTTGTCCACATGTCCTATAACTCATGCAGGCCTCACAAAGGTGAAGGGTACATTTCTGCGGTTTGGCCCAGCTCTTTCCCTCTCTGCAGCAGTGGGGTGGTGGGTGAGGAGAACGGTCACTTGTATAGAAAGATGGAAGGATGGACTCCTCATCTCCAAGTAGCTTTACCTCTGCTGATCCCTGAAATTCCATTAGAAATTGATTTGTGAGAAGTACTTGGTTTTTAGAAACTCTCTACTAAAATCCAAGATTTTGCCAGATGAGGTGGCTCATGCCTGTAATGCCAGCATTTGGGGAGGCCCAAATGGGAGGATCACTTGAGCCCAGGAGCTTGAGACCAGCCTGGGCAACATAGTGAGACCCACATCTCTCCAAAAAAAGTAGCCAGGTGTGGTGGCACATGCCTGTGGTCCCAGCTACTTTGAGGGCTGAGGTGGGAGAATTGCTTGAGCCCAGGAGGTCAAGGTTGCAGTGAGTCATGATCATGCTGCTGGATTCCAGCCTGGGTGACAGAGCAAAATTGTCTCAAAAACAAACAAACAAAACGACAAAAAAAAAAAAAAATCCCAAGATTCCTCTATACTAGGAGGCAGTGTAGTGCAGTGGAAATGAGAGTAAGCTTTAAGCTACAGAGACCTGAGTTTAAACCCCCAAATCTTCTACTTTGTTGCCCTGAACAAGTTATTTAACCTCTCTGAGCTTTAATTGCTCCATTCATAAAATGCTTTGGAGGGTTGTTGTAAAGTGTACAAATGATATATGCAAAATGGTAGCCAGTCAAGGAATGGTGATTATTACTCATGAGCCATCTCGACAGGTAACAGTAACTGAAGCTACTGCAGGGTGCGTACCTTGGGAAGGAAGGGACAGCCAGAAGAGTAAAGGGGCCAAAGGGAAAGGCCTTCTAAATATTGCCTCCATCACAATTTGTCCTGAGTATCCATGAACTTGGATGGGAAAATAACTTGTCTTTATTTTCACTGAACTTCAACTGAAATTTAACGTCTCTTTTTATAAAGTATACAAGCAACAAGCCACAGTAATATCAGCAATATTTGTGAATTTGTCACCAAATTATAGATACATTCATATAACATTACAATGGTTGCAGATATTTCAAAGTATCATTTATACCAATCACTACTTTAAAATTGTGATAGTTGTTACTCCTGCCACTGACACTTGCTATTTAATGTTACTGAAAAAGCACATGCATTACTATGCACTAGGATGTTTTAGAAAATATTTTGATAAAAGTATATCAAGATAATTAGCTCCTTTTGCAATCCTATTCATTTGTTTTACATACTCTGAGAAGGGGTTCATAGGATTCCCCAGACTACCAAGGGGGCCATGCACAAAATTAACACACTTGTCTAGAGCAAGAACCAGCTGGGTAGTGTAGCTACCAAGAGTCACTGGGGAGTTTATCTCCTTTTCTGAGGGTTGCTGGTAAAAACTGAAATAATTACTACTGTGGCCTTCCATTACTCAAGCAAACGGAAAGGGAGATATCTGTATATTGATATCTATTCTTAAGTGCTTTTCCCTTCTCGTTTTCATACCCAGGAGTGGTGATTGTGGACAAAAAAAAAGAATTGTATTAATGGTATTCATTATGAACGGAAAGTTAAGAAGAAAGGTTGTTACTCTGTCTGACCTTGAATAACATATTTATTTCTTACATGTTTGAAGGAAATACTAAATTAATCCATTGAGGGAAATGGGAACAAAACCAGTTCATTATTTTTTTCTGAATAAGTTGAGATGTTCAGCCTGTTTGTTGCAGCCCCCTCCTCTGTAAGGTGGTTGAGATGTTTGGGAGGTTAGGAGAGTGGGAGATAGGGCTGGATGCAGGGAGAGGGAGAAAGAAAAGAAAACCAAGGAATTTCACAGGCAGTTTGACTTGACAAGAATTAACTAAACTCGTGACTTCAGACTTTTCTCATGTATTCCATAAAATAATTTTGAAAGAGTCTTTCCAAGTTGACATTTAAATATTTTTTGTCATAAATTTAAATAGTTGCAAAGTATACGTTAGATGATGTATCCTTTAGATATATCCATGATTAAAGTATATTTTCATCTGAACATTGGAGCTGCTGCTTTAGCTCATTAAATTCATGGAGAGTGTCCATCATATAAATTAATTGGCAAAGCCAGAACTTATTGTCAAGCCATTCCGCCAATTTAGACTCACTTTGTCAGAAAAAAATCTTATTTCATTTTTTAAACTCAAATAAATGTATTAGAATGTGGCCTTTTGGAGGCTTCTCGCGTCTAAATTCTAGTTCTAAGAAATGAAAGTAGGGAACAAGGGAGACAGGGAAGGAAGAAGGAAGGAAGGATGTTGGTGCAGAGGGTTGTCATGACTTTTTTGCCTCTCTTCAATATCAATATTTCCTTCTAAAGCCCCCTTGCTTTATTCTCTGAGGACTCTCCCTCAAGAAGAAGCCATGGAGGTGGTGCCTCAGTAAGACTGTGGTGGCTGAAGACTGAAGTGGATATTATTATTATTATTATTATTATTTTGCAAAGAAGGAAAAGGAATATTGGGGAAAAAGTATTTGTGGCACAATCTTAGGCAGATTAACTTCAGGGAAAGAAATTTGCTGAAATGGAACATTTGGCAATTGATTCTGCCCATGTACTACTTGCAAAGTCTTAATGTGGTAAGGCATGTGTACCCGTACCCCTGTTTGAAGGCCCCTGAGCTAGTTCAACCCTATCATGCTTATTTCAGTTTGCCCCAATTCATCTTAAATTCATGAATTAAGCGGCAGAGACCAGAACAATCTCCTGGTCCCGAGCTCTTTCCACTACTACATCCACCACTGTCCCAGGTGGCCCGCGGCCATTGGAGTTGAGGTGGGTGGGTGGGTGGGTTGAAGCACTGTGATCATGGGGAATTCACCAAGTTCAGTAGATTATTACTATTATTTTTCTTTGTAAGTCCCACATTGTAAATCAGACTTTTTTGTTTCAAAAAACACGAATGTCCTGCCATATCTTTCTTTCTTTCTGAAAAAAACACTGCCTTTGTTCCTGTAGCTTCAGTGGGAAGGGGGGACTACAGCTTCTTATTTCCACGCAGTCCTTGACACGGAGCAGCAGTGTGGAGGGAGCGCTCTTTTGAAACAAAGAAGTCATTTACGTTTGGCATGCTCAGAGGGAGAAAAGCTGTACAAATAGATTTCTTAAAGTCATGTTTCCACACCCCAGCGGAGTGGGAAGAGGGTGCACCATCAGTACAAGATTGTTGGGCCAATTGCATTTTACCCCACAGGCACACATTTGCATGGAAATTGCTGCTCTATGTTGTCAGGACTCTTAAACATTTCACCCAAAGAATTATGCCCAACTGGGGAGCTTGCCCTTTGGGTTGTATCTCTGTTGGACCAGGAAAGTGAAATTCCTCCATGAGAAAGGACTTGCCTTCAAGTCTTCAGTTTAAGGAATTACCAGCATAAGACTCCAGTAGATTTTATCTGTCTCCAGAGTTGTCTGTTTAAGTATGGTGAATGCTGAGAGGGTGGGGAAGGTGGGCTAGGATTTCGATCTTGTCTTAATGACTGGAGGAAGGTTAAAGTTCTTCCCTAAATTCTTCTTCTTTTTTTTTTTTTTTAAATTTTACTTTAAGTTCCAGGATACATGCGCAGAACGTGCAGGTTTGTTACATAGGTATACGTGTGCCATGGTGGTTTTCTGCACCTATCAACCCATCACCTAGGTTTTAAGCCCCACACGCATTAGCTATTTGTCCTGATGTTCTTCCTCCCCTTGCCCCCACACCCTCCACAGGCTCAGTGTGTGTTGTTCCCCTCCCTGTGTCCATGTGTTCTCACTGTTCAACTCCCATTTATGAGTGAGAACATGTGGTGTTTGGTTTTCTGTTCCTGTGTTAGTTTGCTGAGGATAATAGCTTCTAGCTTCATCCATGTTCCTGCAAAGGACATGACCTCATTCCTTTTTATGACTGCATAGTATTCCATGGTGTGTATGCACCACATTTTCTTTATCCAGTCTATCACTGATGGGCATTTGGGGTGGTGCCAGGTCTTTGCTATTGTGAACAGTGCTGCAATAAACATACATGTGCATGTATATTTATAATAGAATGATTTATATTCCTTTGGGTATATACCCAGTAATGGGATTGCTGGGTCAAATGGTATTTCTGGTTCTAAATCCTTGAGGAATTTCCATGCTGTCTTCCACAGTGGTTGAACTAACTTCCCTAAATTCTTACTCCCCTGCCTTGGTGGGCACACACACTGACTGAGCTCCAAGCAAAATAGTGCATAACCACCTGCTTCACCCCCTCTGTTGGGCCTTACACCTGCTTCACCCCCTCTGTGGGGACTTACACCTGCGTCAGGGGCCCCATGTCTTTCTTTCTCCCATAATCAAGCTTGCTTTCAGGGACATGCCTGACATCAGTAGTTGCCCCTCGGTATGGCCTTTAGTGTGTGGAAGTTTTTCCCAGGACACAGACTCCTGCATCTCTGTGCTGGAGTGAAGAGGTTGGCCTGAGGTTTCAGTCACAGTGAACTGGTGGGGATGTTTTAAGTTTGTATTTTATTGTATTACTTGGGTGCATCTGATTATATAGGCAACTGCCTACTCTCTCTAGCTGTAAAATTGGCACTATTTTTGACATCCTAGCGCTGTGAAGTGGCCAAAAATTGTGACAGACTCCCAAAATGAGGGCTGTACATGCCTTAGTGCAGGTGGAGAGTTGCATTACTGAGGTGCTGGATAAAGAGCTGCACCGTTCTCTCAGAGAGCTCCTGGTCACAGCAGGGCTGAAGGGACAGACTGAACCACCAGGAGGCTGAGGAAGCCCCAGGCACCACTGTGCTCCAGCTCAAAAGAGAGACTTCTGAGGTGTTAACAGCATTATATTTGCAGAGAGCAGCTGGGGGCATGAAGAAAGTAGAGTGGTTGAACAGGGGAAGCTGACAGGGCTCTTCACTTCAAAAACTTAAAAGACAGCATATGCATGAGGTGCCGTCCAATAGGAATAAAAAATAAACTCAATTCAAGCATGAGCATTTGAAATACTAATATTTATAAAGTGCCCACAGGGATAGAGGAGTCTACTAGGTACCTTTTCGTGCAAGGTTTGAAAGCTTTACTCATTTTGATTCTTCATAAATTGCTTTGTTTGATTAGGGGATTAGGTCTTTTTATATCATCATTATAAGGGAAATTTGACAAGAAGACAGAATTAGAGGAGGGAGCGAGGGTTCGGGCTGAAGGAATTAGGATGACCTGAGTCAGAGCAGAAGAGAGGCAGAGGAAAAACCAAGAGGAGGGGACAGAGGCTTGAGGGAGAGCACCATGTAATACAGCAATGGAGTGACAGGAAAGCAGCAGCTGCCGCCATCTTCAGGACTGAAGGTGGGAGTTGCAAACTGGCATCTATGGGTCCTATCTGCAGGCCCATAGTCAAGGGCATGTCTAACTTAACTCACATTATTTAAAAACACATTAATATTGTCCAATTATCTTTAAAAACTCAGTGACTTTACACAAAAATTTGGGTTTCTGAGTTCTCTGGGAAAATCAGAGGAGCTGGCAACACTGGCCACCATCCCATGTGGTAATAATCTGTTTAGGCAGAGAGGTGGCATAGGGGCTGGAGGGCAGAAGCACTACAGTTTCCATGTGCTCTCCTGATTGCTTCACAGCCAGCCACCTCCCTCAGTTACGTCACCTGCTCTGCCTGTGTGGACACTTAGTTTGTAAACTTTGGACTCAGCCCATCTTGGCCTGGGGAAGGGAGGCTGGCCCATTGCCTGGTTTCCTGAGGGAACTGCTGGTCCATACTGATGCTCTTGTTGACTCCTCAGAGTAAGCGTCTGCTGGTTGATGGAATCCAGATCCTGCTACCCCCAAATATGGTACCTTGGTATTTAAGAAAACGGCAGAAGCACCTCACCTTCCCTTTGCCATTTTCCCTTGAAGCAGCTCATAAAGCCTCATTTCAGATGGACCCTCTGTATATCCAGAGGAAAGGAACATCCTTATCCTCAAAGACACAGAGGAGAATCTGAACAAACAGGCCTTGCTAAGCTCCCCCCAGTTTATTACCATTAGATCGTACCTCCTTTGTCTAATCATATACGTCTCTATAACCATCTACTCTTCTTCAAACCAAAGCATAAAAACATACAGGTTTATCTGTTTCTTTGGGTCTTCATTTCCTTATGAAGGCTCCTACGTCACATAAAATTTATTAAATAAACCTGGTTGTTTTTCTCTTGTTATTCTGTCTTGTGCTATAGGTGCCTCAGCTATAAGCCTAGTGATGAGTAAGGAAATAAATCCTTCTTCTACAAGTACATGTCACAGTGTGGTGTAAGGAAAGCTAGAAAGATATGTCGTAACATCAGGGAGGGCCCATGTAGTTGGCCCAAACTGTGCTGGACATGCTTAATATCAGAAATCGGAAATGGTGCTTAAGGGAAAGGAGTCTGCCAACCTTAAGCATAAATCACTGAAAGAATAATTTTTAAAATAATAAAATGTATTAATAAAGCTATGGGAAGAGTAATTGTCCTATATTTTATATCATTCCAGAAGTTCTAGAAAAGTAAATATGTATGTCAATTATATATAATAGTAATTAAGAAAAATCATGTGTCTAAGAAATGCATCTAAGAATTCACAGATTTGATGAGGTAAAAATTTAGCTCCACATGTCTTGTTTACTAAGATATTTTATTCTCATATTCATGGTGCTATGAATTTCACACTTTGGCATTGTTATTGTTTTAGTTGAACACATTGCTGTACCTCTGCATAACAACTGATTTAGGCCCATTTTATAGCAGGGGCTGTGGAGATGTGTTTTCCTTATAATGGGATAGTAGGCATTGTGGCCACTAAAATTAGCCTGCCCAGGATCTGAATTCAAATCCTGTCTTTGCAATTTATGACTTGTTAATCTTGGGTATATTACCTAAATTCTGTAAGCTAATTCCTAACATGAAGATAATAATATATAACACATTGGGCTGCTGTGGGGATTAAAGGATAAATATGTAAGGCACACAGTTTAACAAGGCACAGGACCCAGTCTCAATAAACAGTGGCTTTGATTATAATGGTGGTGATTTGCATTGCTCTTCCTGAAACTGCTTTTAGAAGGTCTCAGATTCTCTGGGTCAGACTAATTAAGAACCTGTCAAGCTGGGTAGCATCTTGATAAACTGTGGGCAAAAAACACAGATATGTGATTGCTATCACCTTTTTATTCTCTCAACACTGTCTTGTCTTTGCAAAACATCCATAAAACTTGTGTTTGCTAA
Organism: Macaca nemestrina; assembly: GCF_043159975.1. Lineage (NCBI taxonomy): Eukaryota > Metazoa > Chordata > Mammalia > Primates > Cercopithecidae > Macaca > Macaca nemestrina. The sequence goes on along the minus strand of NC_092135.1, from coordinate 74,975,587 downwards.
GGAATCCCAGTGGGTAAAAATAGTGAAGAGAAAGGTTAACATGGATGGTTAGCAACAGGTATGGAATAACAAAACAGAGAGAGAGAGAGAGAGTGAGAGAGAGAGAGAAAGAGAGAGAGACTCCTTATAATCTTCAGAGAGTGCCTGGTGGAGAAGGAATTTACCTCTAGGCAGGACAGAGTTGAGATGCTTGGGCTTCATGCTAGGGTCTTGCAGATTGTGCTAGGGGAGCAATGGCTTCAATGCCTAACTGTGGTTTGACCTTCTGCCACAGCCTAGAGGCTAAAGGAGCATAATTAAGTTACAAGGAAGCAAGCAAACAAACATTACTATCTGAGGGAGCTTTAAAAGGATGAGGGGCTGGGAGTAGAGGGAGCTGCTCAGTGACCAGGAAAACAGCAAACAGTGGCTGTTTGCAGGTTCAGCAGTGATAAGGAGAGAGTAGCAAGGTGGAAACACAGTCCAAGCCAGTGACACTTGGTGAAGTCAGCAGCCCTGCCCCAGAGCAACTGGGAGTGGGGTCTATGCTGGTGAGGGAGCTTTCCCTGGGCTTTTTGAAACTCTGAACAGAAATTTCTTTTAATGGTAGTTAATTTTCTTTTAATAAAATTTGTCTGGTGGCCATCTCCTACAGCTACAGCTACAAACAACTTTCTAGGGAGAAGGTGGCTGCCCGTTTCTGCCCATCTGCCCTTCGTGCTATCTGGTTCTAGCCCCAGAGTACATTATTGTCTAGGTTGCCTTTAACCCTGCCTCACCATTGAAAATAGTCTCTTCCTTCTGCTTCTGGAATTGCTCTCCCTTTGATCTGATTGGATACTCTCATCCTGAGGGCCAAACCGTTGCACACCTGTGCCCCTACCCTTCCCTGGACCATCCCCTAGCTGCCTTCTCCTGATCTATCCTTTTCCATCCAATCAATCCCCTGCCCTCATCTTACTTTGTCTTAGTGAGTCATTGATGGTGCCGCCCACCTCTGTCTGGGGTCAGCCAGAGCTGTGGTGGAGAGCTGGCTTCTAGAGGCTTCCAGTTGAGTAACTCAGGCAGAATAAGAGCTTTGATACCACAAAAATTGACCTCTGGAACCACCCTTGAGTTTGGAATGAAGATTTATGAGATGAAGGTGAAGAGTTTAACCTTCTGTCTAAAAAATCTGAAGCATTTGCCAGAAAGCACATAGCCTCGATTTGATGTAATACTACTTGTTTCTGAAATTTGTAGGACTTTCTGAAATTTTTCCTAAAATTTGTGGAACCGAATAAAAATGTCCAATGAATATAAGTTTATAAATATGTATATATAGCAATCCATGATGGTATATAATGTACATTTTCTCCTTATTCCAAGTGTGATTTTGTGCTCTTAGCCAATGAAAGTTAGCGGACGACTGTACTGTATCCTCTCAGCTAAGGCGCATAAGTTCACCATGCTGTAAATACAGTTGGCAACGAACTCCTTACCTGTCTATCTTGCATGGAGCATGTTCCGCAATGTGCGTGTTTACTTCCTGTCATTTAATCTAAAGAATACTTTCAGTGGCTGACACAATGCCACTAGGGGATAGTGCTGAACTTGCTGCAACGAAATACAAGAAAAATTAGACCCTGGGTGTTTGTGATTGGAGGAAATTTCAAGCAAGAAAAAATTAGACCCTGGGTGTTTGTGATTGGAGGAAATTTCAAGCAAGTGGTTGAGGAAAGAGCAGGCTGGGAACGACAGTCAATTAGGAATGGGTGGGAGAACTTTGACGTCTTGAAGAGCCTCAGAAACTTCCCTGAAGCCTGAGAGTATTTTCCAGAATAGTTGGCATGGTAGATGGAAGAAACGAGGCAGGAGACCTGTCATGACTTAAAGGGAGTCAAAGAGAACCAGGGAGGGTTTGTCCATGCATAATGGCATTGGTGCTAACGTGCAATGTCATAGGTCTGCAAAGAGACTATAAGCACCCGGTTCAGCAGCATGCCTGTTTCCAGCAGTGTACCCACCCTTTGCATCAGAAGGGCTCCAGGAGCCATTTCTTTTCTGCTCTTTGTAGCAGTTACCCTGAACATGCCCTGATAAATGAAACAAAGGGAATAAAGAATTTCCATCTAGAACTTTCCTAACAATGCTAGCTACAGCTTTGCAAAAGAGGCCAAAATAAGCAGCTGTCATGCATTCATCAAATTCAGGACTCTCCCAAGTATTAAATCAATCCTGTCAAAGCAGTTTTATTGCTGATGGATGAATGGATGGAAGGAGATGCATTGCTTTAAAAGGGCTTGCTGTTTGGAGGAGAAAGCCTGCTGGGAGGCCCAGTGGCTCAGTGTCGTTTTTTAGAGCCCAACAGTATCTACTGGGTAGGTTCCAGTTCTTTTGCTCCTGGGCTCACTTTGTTGAATTGTGCTACTTTCAGAATATTCTACTTTCCATGAACTTAAGATGAAACTCAGAATATTTCCATGGTTCTGGTGGTTTGTAAGGAGCCCTGGTCATTCACTCAAAATCAATAATATTCAGTCCAGGTCTTGCCCCGGCTTAGTCTTTTGGTGACTGTAGCAGAAGGAATAGTATCTGGATCTAACTTTATTATAATAAATTATCTTATTGCTTCTCTAATTAGCAACTTGACTCTTTAAATGTGGGTGACACATGGACTCTCTCATCTTTGTCCATCATGGGGGTATTTCTTGGATTAGCTATAAAGCTGTTCAAAGAAGCCAAAAGATTTGACCCCTGTACACGTGTTAACCACAGAGGCATATTTTACTCAGATTTGAGAATGCTAGAAGATACTCCCCAACTCCGTGAAGATAGCTAGAGGTAAATCAGTTTAAATGGAAATAGACAAGGGAGAGGGTTTTTTTTTGTTTTTTTTTTTTTAATAGAAAAATTGGTAGCCACTAAAATCAGCTACTTTGGAAAGGTATGGTTTCTCCTTCTAAAGACCTTTAAAAATAAGGATAGCTCTCTATTGTTCTGTAGGGTATTTAATTCATATACATAAATGAATGGGCTAGAGTAGGATTTTTCAGTGTGTGCCCAGTGAGGGGCTTCTCAGGTTGGGGTGGAAGAGGGCCAAGTGAAGGGAAGCTGTGCTGGTGGGACAGCAGTGGCTCATCTCTGAGGCATGTGCTGCTAAACTTAGAAAAGAGATGCAATCTTCATCTCTTTGCTTAGTTCCAAATCTTAAATTCAGACAAGAGATAATCAGGAAGAAAACATTTATGACTAAAAAACATTGAGAAATTCACTTTGAAATTAGAGCATTTCTTTTTTTAGAAATTGTGCTTATGAAAACTCTCATTCGGTTTTAGTCTATGACATTAGGGGTCTCATATAAAAAGGCTACCATGTGTATGGCTCATAGCGGGCACTTAATAAATACTTGTTGAATGAATAGGTGCATAGGAGGAGAGCAGATACAACAAAACACATTTGGCTTATTCATTACATGAATGTTATTGGTGGAAGAAGCATTGAATATATTTGTTGTGTAGAAAGGGGTCATCCTACTTCTTCTGGAAGGTCAACATAGTGAATTTTTTTGGCTTCATGGGACACACTATCAATGTCACAACTACTCAGCTCTGCCATTATCATGAAAGCAACCACAGATAATATATAAGTGAATGGATATGGTTGTGTCCCAATAAAACTTTATTTACAAAAACAGACAGCATGCTGGATGTGGCCCATGGGCCATCGTTTGTTCATCACTGGAGTGGAGCACAGGTCTGATCAAAACTCTCAGTTTCAAGGCATATTGAGGTTTATCAGTAAGAATATTAGGTGTGAGAATCATTACTTAATGGTGACTTATTGTTGGATCCACATTTTGCATAGAGTGTTCTAGACTTTTATTTCAAAATAGCTGAATAAAAAACAACTGCATGTATATGTTGGCAAATGTTCATTTCATTTTGTTGTCATTTCAGCAAACTCTTCCTTTCTTTAAACTCTTGTAACATACTTCTACATAATAAAATATTAGAAAAGTATTTATTTCTCTTTCAGAGTGATAAGTTGTTTATGAAAAGTTTTGTGTGCTGTGAACGCAGGATTTTTACTCCTTAGAATTCATTCTCTTTTCATCTTAAAACATATATAATCTCCTACCTTGGGAAGGAGGCAGCTGTGATGGAAACAAATGAAGGCTGAGTGTTAATACCAGGTTATTCAACAGGACTGGATTCTGGATGTTGAGCACATTTCTGGCAGAAGCCAAAATGGCTGACTCGTAAATCAGCAAGGATTTTGTAAATGTCTCGTGTACTACAAAGCTACTCTCTTTATGGAAATCCTGACATATTTATTCTCATTCTCTCTTTGTTTCTTTCTCTGTTGCTGTCTCTCTTGCTCATTTACACACACGCCCGCCCCCCCACACAGGGTTCTGAATAATTACTGGCACTTTTTTCTTTTTTTTCTTTTTTTTTTTTTTTGAGACGGAGTCTCGCTCTGTCACCCAGGCTGGAGTGCAGTGGCCAGATCTCAGCTTACTGCAAGCTCCGCCTCCCGGGTTCACGCCATTCTCCGGCCTCAGCCTCCCAAGTAGCTGGGACTACAGGCGCCCGCCACCTCGCCCGGCTAGTTTTTTTTTTTTTTGTATTTCTTAATAGAGACGGGGTTTCACCGTGTTAGCCAGGATGGTCTCGATCTCCTGACCTCGTGATCCGCCCGTCTCGGCCTCCCAAAGTGCTGGGATTACAGGCTTGAGCCACCGTGCCCGGCCTGGCACTTTTTTCTTTTACTTAGCTTATATTTTATTATTGTGGCATTCCAGTACTTTCATTGACTATGATAAAACTGCATTAGTTCCAACCATCCCAAATTTGAGCTACTTTCTAAGACGATTAGAACATTAATTGTTTTTAAATTGGAACAGTAAAAGGAAACAATCTTTATGCTGGGTAGACTTAAAATATAAGATTATCTCATTAACCTTACCTACAAAACCATTAGCACAGTCAAAAAAACAAACAAAAAAAAACAAACAAAAAGCCTCTAGGACAATATAGCATTTCAGTGTACAACATTTTTTTTTTTTTATTTTTTATTTTATTTTTTTTTTTTTGAGACGGAGTCTCCCTGTGTCGCCCAGGCTGGAGTGCAGTGGCCGGATCTCAGCTCACTGCAAGCTCTGCCTCCCGGGTTTTTACGCCATTCTCCTGCCTCAGCCTCCCGAGTAGCCGGGACTACAGGCGCCCGCCACCTCGCCCGGCTAGTTTTTTGTATTTTTTAGTAGAGACGGGGTTTCACCGTGTTAGCCAGGATGGTCTCGAACTCCTGACCTCGTGATCCGCCCGTCTCGGCCTCCCAAAGTGCTGGGATTACAGGCTTGAGCCACCGCGCCCGGCCAAAAGAGCATCTCATAAGTAGCAAGTAGTTAATTATTATAAACTTTCAAGACTGTGTCTAGAAAGTGCCTAAAAACATTGCAAAATTTGGTCCTGGGATTTTCTGTGGCCCTAAACAAATCTTTTAACTTTTTTTTTTTTTTTTTTTTTGAGACCAAGTCTGGCTCTGTGGCCCAGGCTGGAGTGCAGTGGCTCGATCTCGATTCACTGCAAGCTCCGCCTCCCGGGTTCACGCCATTCTCCTGCCTCAGCCTCCTGAGTAGCTGGGACCACAGGCGCCCCTCACCGTGCCGGGCTAAGTTTTTGTATTTTTTAGTAGAGACGGGGTTTCACCGTGTTAGCCAGGATGGTCTCGATCTCCTGACCTCGTGGTCTGCCTGCCTCGGCCTCCCAAAGTGCTGGGATTACAGGCGTGAGCCACCGCGTCCGGCCTCAAATCTTTTAACTTTTACCTGTTCTTCCATTTGCCATGTGGGGTATCATTTTTAGAGTCACCAATTTAAGATGATAAGAAGTGGGAAGAGACCAACTTATCTGACCATATGCCTTCATTTTTATTTTATGTTAGTTTATTTTTACTAAGAGTGTACCTGAAACATAAAATGACTCATTTGCGGCTGAGCGCAGTGGCTCACGCCTGTATTCCCAGCACTTTGGGAGGCCAAGGTGGGTGGATCACAAGGTCAGGAGATCGAGACCATCCTGGCTAACACAGTGAAACCCCGTCTCTACTAAAAATACAAAAAATTAGCCGGGCGTGGTGGCGTCCGCCTGTAGTCCCAGCTACTGGGAAGGCTGAGGCAGGAGAATGGCGTGAACCCGGGAGGCGGAGGTTGCAGTGAGCTGAGATCCTGCCACTGCACTCCCAGCCTGGGTGACAGAGCGAGACTCTGTCTCAAAAAAAAAAAAAAAAAAAAAAAAAAAAAAGACTCATCTTTGGTGCTCTCCTATCTCAATAGAGCTTTGGGAGTTCAAAGGATCTTTTTCTATGCCAGCTTGGCCTGAGCTTTCAGAAGAAGATGGATTTCTTGGGGGAAAGCAGGCTGTCCAGGCAGGAGGCATGAGATTAGTCATTCAGTAGGTCTCATCAGTTTCCTGTGGTTCTATTGTCCCTGCAGTCCTCTCTGAGTTTAGCCCTCGACTAGCAGAGCTGTTGACAATGGGGAGGTTCTGTCATGGCTTGTACACTGGGGGCTGGTGCCCTGATTTTCCTTAGTAAACCGTCTCAACACCTCAGTCATCTCAAAGAAACAGAAGCCGTTTTGGAAACACCATCTTGGAAGCAGAAAGCAGGTCTCACCAGACACTGAAACTGCTGGCCCCCAATCTTGGACTTCTCAATGTCCAGAACTCTGAGAAATACATTTCTATTATTTGTAATTTGTCTATTTTGTTATAGCAGCACAAATAGACTAAGAGAAATGTAAAAAACCTTTTGGATCTTATGGTGTCTAATGGGTCTCTTTTGCACAGTAGTGTAGAGCTAGACAATGGAGGTATAGAACATTGAACGACATCTATATTGACTTGAACACAGAGGAGACAGATACGAAACATCTCTAGAATAAAGGTTACAAGTAGGTTTTAACGTGCTTACCAATTGCTTTTTTTTGGTAAGGGGTGCTGGGATTATGGTGCTGAGATAGATTCTTATGGATCAGAAGGAAAGAGCTTGTAAGCAATTTATATCTGTCACAGGCACAAGAGGAGGGTAGTGTCCACTGGTTACGTATTGGTTATCACTGATTTAGAAGACTCTTCCAAGTCTGCTTTTTGTTTAATGCAACTAAAAGTGAAGGTCAAGGGCAAAAGTAACATAGGACATATTAAAGAAGATATAAGGACAAAAGTTCGTTTGAAGATAAGTTTCTTTAATCAGCATCTTTCCTTGTGATTTGGGTTTTATAACCATAGTAGGTAAACAAAACTTTCTATAGGTTGTGATTTTTAGTTGATTGAATTCTTAATAAGTGTATATTAGTATTTCTGAGTCTTGTCAGATATTTATCAGAGCGAAGTGACGGGAAATATATTCCAGGCTAAAATTATTCAGAATAGATCTCTTTTCACTGTTTGCTATTCAGTTTTCCAGGAACTCAGTTAAGACTCCTCTGAAGGAATATTTCATGGAATGAGGGATGGCCATGGCTCCACTTTCTGGGAGAGAACCCTTCAGATGTGTGGAGAGACCCAGTCCCAATACTCCTTCTTCTCTTACTAGATCTGCTGTTATTTGATGCCTTGGGCTAATCACGTGGCTTCGGTGAGCCTCACTTGTAAGGTGGGGATACTCTTATCTACCTAAAGGGATTATGAAAATGAAAGGAAGAATCTTAGATTTACTGTTTCCTACTGGTTTGGGACAAGAGGAAAGTTACTTCATTTCTCAGTGTCTCAGTTCCTCATCTATAAAATGGGGATAATAAAATACTATCTACCTCATAGGGTGGTTGTGAAGAATAAGTTAATATATGTGAAACAGCAATGCCAAACAGACAGTGTGCATTCAGTACATGTTAGCAACTTATTACTATTACTATTATTATTATTACTACATAAAAGTTTTGCAAGAAAGGAGTATCTTAAAACAAATAATTATTTATTAACACCTAAATTACACATGTTAGAATTGGGCTTAAGCACATTTCTCATGGCGTGGGAATTCATTAATACTTGGTAGGAAGGATTTGTTCCAAATTGTACATCTTCTCTGTTTTCGTTTTTTGTCTTTCATTTTACTGTAGTTTTTTCCCCATTTGTATCTTCTATTTCTCTTCAATTTTCTGCAAAATGAGAAGTGATCATGAAGTGGGAAAAAGTATATTCTTTCAACTTCTCAGAAAAAAGAGGCTATAAAACTGCAAGGTGATAATGCTAACAATAAAAATGATATATAGTCAAATCTGAAAGCTACAAAAACAAACTTAGCTCAGCTCTGTTTTTGGTGTGGTCAATGAAAGCCTTCAGGTTTTTCAGTAGTTTGCAAGATGCAGGGGCTAATTCAGGTGGTGAGGCATCCCCATAGTTCCACAAAGTTGTTGGGGGTGGCGGAGGACTTTTTCAAGTGTTTCTATCCCATGCATCAGTAAGTTTGAAATCACACAGAGGTTTATTAAATAAATAGATAAAAAGTGTTTTCAACTGTGAGTGATGTACTGGCTGAGTCTAATACTACACATACAAACTATTGGGACAACCTTTTTAAGAGTGGGTGTTATAAAGGCAGACAATGGTAAAGATGTGGGTTATGTGTTATTGAGACTACTGGAAAGTGACTAGGAGGCATTTGGATAGATGTCCTACCAGTTCCTGGTGTGTGGCTTCTGTATAATTTACATAGTTGGTTTTTTGGAGGAAGACACTTTAAGACACTTTGCCAGCTTTCTCTCAATAATGAATGGTTCTACATAGAAAAGGGGACTCTGAGACCACCAGACACTGATTGGTACCCACCTCCACCTCCACCCCAACTATCTATCTATCTATCTATCTATCTATCTATCTATCTACCTACCTACCTACCTACCTATCATTTGTCTATCATCTATCTGTCCGTCCATCCATCCATCCATTCATCCATCCATCCATCCATCCATCCATCCATCCATCCATCCATCCATGATTCTTCCATTTGCCCGTTATCTTAGAGTCAATTGAAGTAAAAAGGGCTGTGTTGCAGGAATTGTCAAGAATCCATGCTAAGTGAGGGGATACTAAGTGTCAATCAACATGAAGGATAAACTGGGAAATTGGTTTGAACAGTAAACCATCTAAGTGGACTGTTACATCCACTGTTTGGCAGAGAAATTACTCATTTGCAAACTGAAAATGTCCCTACTAAAGATATATGATATAACAGATAAGAGCAATACCCCACATTACACTGGGCTTGGGCAATAGTATACATACTTAAATCCCCCAAGAATGTGTTTATGCAGAAAAGAGCAGCAACGGCCTATTGAACCCATAATCTGTGTATTAAAGAGGCCCACAGTGCACATTTACACAGCAGAGCATGGCCTGACTTCAGTAGCAGTGAGCTGTAGACTGAATCTCATTGAGAGCTACCAGGCACTTCCTCTCACTTGGTATAATAGCTCCAGAGGAACCCTTACACACTTAGGGTCTTAGTGTAACAAGCGGGATGAAATGAATGCATCTCTGCCTTTACTCTTACAAAGTCTTTTTTCTTTTAAAGGCTTATTTCTAATCGCCTTAAATAAACACAAAGATTCGCCACCTTTCAGAAATCTAAATTCAAAATGAGAGTTAAAATCCATACTAACAATCCTATTCAGAATTGAGTCATGTTATAATATACCATATGTCATAAATTGTCAAATATTGCTTTGGTTTGCAGACATAATTAATATAAGCTAGCCATTAATAGTATGATATATGATTCGGGAATCTTTAATATAACAAAAGCCAACTAATATTTATCTCTAATGTGCTATAATCTTTACTCACATCACAAAACATTAACAAAAGGTATATTCTTTAATGCTATACTCCCATGGGTTTATTTGAACCTTTTTTTCTGGTTTAATTAGCTTATTCATTTTAATTAAAGTACAGTGCAACATTTACATGGTGTTTAATCTGAAAGTTAATCCTGTTTTCTTAGAAGATTAAGTACAGTAATAAATATAAAATAATGGTGGCCGTATCTCATAGGACTGGCACTTTGACTATATGAACAACTTCTGCTGGAAATAGCAGAAACAGATTTTTCTCTAGAATTCTTTCATTAAGCCACAAAATAGCTTTTAACCAATTAAGAACTCCCACAAAAGCCAGACATGTGCCCCATCCCTCCAACCCCACCCCATGGATGTTCACAACTTTTGAATCTGAGGCTAGACTCCAAAACCTGCTGCAGCACCCCCACAGCTTATATTTGTTTGCTGTGGACTCCAATCCCCCAGAATGCTTCCTTCCCATGCTCAGTTCATCTTGACCAGGGGGTCTCACCTTTTCCTAGAAATGAGTATGCTTGTTGCCAGTGTTGTTTTCTAGCCTCACTCTTGTCTTAGCCCTTGGCAACTTCAATGCCTATGTGGACAACCTGTACAGTAGGCACCTTGTCTCTCAGTTGCCTGACCTCCACAGTGATGATGACTTTTCCTGCACTTTGACTTGGCCATTCACTTCCATGGTCACACTCTAGAATTGTCATTGCCAGAGACTGCCTTGCTCTGAAGTCACTTCCTCAAACTTGCCATTATTCAGCCACTGCTTCTATTTTCCCCACTTCCGCTACAGCAGTACTTCATCAAGGGCACCCATGCGTCAACCTCTTCATCTTCTCCTATCTTTATTTTCTTCCCAATTCACTTACATTTCATGTTCATTTAAATATCTTTCTTGCAGACACCCTCAGTTCCCTTGTCATATGCATTCTATAATAAAATGCCCATATTGGATTAATATAGGCACTTTCCCTGTGTCTATGCCTAAAATGAATTTTTCCCATCATCATTCCAACATGCTTTTGTATCTCTTATTTAAAACAGTTTTCCCCAACTGTTCCCCTCAACCGCCTCTTTCACAGTCAATTTTCTAGGAACTCTTGTATACACATTTATTTCACTTCCTCACCTCTTATTTGCTTTTTGGCTAACTCCAATTTGGTTTTCACCACCACTTCTTCACCTAAATTCATCTTGCTAAGGTTGTCAATCACTTGCATGTTATCAAATATAATTGACACTCTTCAGTTCATCTCCTATCTTGCTTCACAGCAGCATTGTCAGAGCTGTCATGTCCTACATTTGAAATCCTTTTCCTTCTTGGCTTCAATGACACTATGCTTAACTGGTTTGCTTCTACTTCTCTGGCTTTTCTTTCCACTCTGCCTTGGAGACTTCTCTTCTATCCAAACTCTGAATAGAATATCTCAGTGCTTGGTCCTTCACTCTCTTATTTTCTCAAATTCCTGGGAATTTTGAATTTTAAAGATTCAAGATCCATCTACATGGAAAACACAAGTCCACAGAAAGACTTGTATGAATGTTCATAGCAGCTCCATTCACAGTAGGCCATAACTGGAAACAACCCAAGAGCCCATCCACAGGTAAATGGATAAACAAAGTAGTGTTACGTATACAATGGAATACTATTTGGCAATAAAAAGAATGAACTATTCATGCATACAACACCTCAAATGCATTATGCTAAGTGAAAGAAGGCTGACAGAAAGGAGTATGTACATACTATATGATTCCATTCGTTTAAATTCTAGAATATGTAAGCTAATCTATAATGGCAAAAGCTGATCAGCATTATCTGAGGCTGGGGACAAAGGAGGGTTGGATTGCTAAGAAGTGCATTAAAAAACAAACAAAACAAAACAAAACAAAAAAACTACCACAAAACCCTTCAGGATTATGGAAGTGTTCTGTATCTTTATTGTGAGGTGGTTTCATAGGTGTATACATCAGTCAAAACTCATGAAATTGAACATATTAAGTGGGTGCAATTTATTGTAAGTTATACCTCAATAAAGTTGATTAAAATCTGTATGCTGACAATTCTTGCATTTATGTCTTTAACATAGATCTCTCTTATGAGCTTCAGACACTGGATCTAACTATTCACTTGACATAGACATTTAGATATTTCATAGGCATTTCGAACTTAATAAGTCTAAAACTGAACCATGGATTTATTTTTCACAGGCTCTTTCTTTCTCACCTCGGTAAATTGCTGTCTCTTGGAGACCTCAAAGTACAGTGGCTTAAATAAAATAGAGTTTATTTCTGTATCACAGGACAGTCTAGAGATGGGTGAGCCAGGGCTGGTAGGTGACTATCATCCTAACCCCGGATTCCATTTCTGGGTTCCAGGAATGCTTCAGTTCTCATTCCGGACAGCAGGAGCAGGGAAAGGGTAGAAGTGCCTGCATATTTCTTTTGAGTCATAACGCAGAAATGTTAAGTGGCCCTACTTCATAACAAGGGAGGCTGGGGACTGTTGTATTTATACAACTGTGGACACTATTCAGCTAAAACTTTATGTTAGAAAGGGATAACTGATGTTGAGAGACAGGTCTTTTGGCTTTCTTTAGGATGTGTGGGGAATTGGGCAAATGATTTTGTGGGACCCCTATCTATGCATTTTAATTAAAAATGTATTATAAAATCCATGGGCCTATGTGAAGTAAAGTGTTTTCTCAGTGAAGACTTAGAATAATGAGTATAGAAGAGATACTTACATATTTATATACTGTCTAGTCAGTGCGTGTGTTCAGGCATCTCTCATGTTCTTTATTATCAGTGACATTGTTTCTGGCTAATTTTGTATCTCCTATGCAAGAAAACTACAGCAACACTGCTATTACTCACAATGACATGGCTCTTCAGAACTTTTTGTATTGAAACAGTATAGATCTTCTTGCCACTGCAGTACCCTAATACCATTTATTTTAATGCTGGTTATATCATTACTCATGATACTACATCATTTATCTACCTTGCCATCAGTGAATACTGGCTTCCAATGACACTTTCAGAGATTGTTACTGTGCTTTCTTGGTGGTGACTGTATGCTAGACTTACCCAGAATATGTAGAAACATGCAAATGATAATTTTGATTATTTTCTTGTAGTTTTAAACCACCTATTCTTTGATTTATGGCATAAATGTAGAACAACACATCTTCCAAACATGTCTTTTCTTCAGCTTTTCAGGTTGGAATCTCTGTATTTGCAGAATGTGATCTCTTACAATGTTGAGTGCATCTCTGCAGGCTGCAGAGGTGAGGAACCTGTGGACAGAGTGAGAGGCGCAGTCCATTGCACAAGGAATGTCTGTCCATCACCCAGCACAGCTTAAGACTGAGCTGAGAGAGTGTAACATTACCGCATCCACCGGGGGCAAGAGAAGGCGTCCATTGGAAAGATGTGTTGGGGAGCATGGTCCCTAAAGCCTTCAGAGGAGATAGTCATGCCTCTAGCCTGAATGTGCTCTAGATGCTTTTCTTTTCTTCTTTGGTGCAGGCCCAGTGACACATGCTTTCCTCTACTTATAAAAGGAGGCACCAGACACCTCTTACCCTGCTGTTCTTTTCTCTAGAAGTTAGCCTACAGAGTGAGACATGGCATCTTCAACCTCCTGACTCCAATCGCCTTTGAAGATACACATCCAATCTCTTTACATTAAAGGTTTGAAATTACAAGACAGACAAACAAGGGGACACAACATGCTTCCAGAAAAATATTATGCAGTTCTCATAGTAATGATTACTGGGCTAGGTACTATTCCTTTAGGGTATGGTAACTGGACATCTCTTAAAATTCTTATTATCAGTTTTAATTTCTAACAGTGGAGTTTATCAAATCACTGGAAATACAGAACGCTTCTTCATTGCCTTCAGGGAGACTGTCAGGCCTGGACAGCCAGCCTTAGAAGAATCTTGGTTATCATCTTATCTCTAGTGAGCTATTTCTAGTTCTGGGTACTGCTGCACTAGATTTTACCACTTTCCATTGGTGGTTGCCTCATATAGTTTTGAGTATAAAAGAGTCTGTAGATATCAATGCAACCAGACTAATGAAATATATCATTTGGTGTATTTTATAGTCATTCTGTCATGACCCCTCACAGCAACATTATGGAGTAATAATTGTTTTATCCATTTTAGAGATGAGCAAAATGAGATGTAGAAAAAGATAATTTTCCAAAGTCTTTTTGACTTCAAGGACCTCAATATCTCTACCTCAGCTATTCTCTCAAATGGAAGGAACAAAATGCAGTTTATACACCTTACCCTGATGCTACTAGAGAAACTGGTTTGGAGAAATTTTGACAAGTCAGTGCCAAATTCTTGTCTCATAGGCCACTTGTTCTTGGAGGTTGTGAGCTGCAAAAGGAAATGTACCTCCTCTGGAGATAAACCTGGACACAGCCTGGCCATCTGTTCTCTTGGCAAGAGCTCACATAGGCTGCCTTTATGGATGGGGAAATGGAGGAGGGCATGTCACCGGCCAACAGTGCTGCTGGCAGTGAGGCATGGAGACAGACGGACTCGATGTCGACTGCTGTCAATATCTTAGGGTCCATGGAATAGACATCATAAAGAGTGTACATCTTGCAGAAAAGGGATGCATTGGAGTCTTGGTGGCAGTGGTGGCAGTCTTAGCTCCAGTGGTGGAAGGAGATGCCTATTTGGCTAGCATTCCTGCTGGGTATTATGCTAAGTGCTGAGGTTAGAGTAATAGACAGGAGAGTATAGTGAGATAGAAAGACATTAAGTAAATATTAATGCACATAATTGTTTAATTATATTTGTAACAAACTCCCTGATGAAAGTAGGGTGTTCTTTGAGAACACATAATGGGGAAATCTAACTGAGTCTCTGTGTGGGGTGGTTTCAGAGGGCTCTTCTGAGAAGGTGGCATCTGTAATAAACTCTATGAATTGTTTGCACCAGACTCTATAGATTACTCGTCAAATATTCCTTTCCCTTACCTCTTCCTTCCTTAGAGGACCATCCCATGCCTCCCTCTGCTTTTGCTTTTCAGTTGTCCACCTTCCTCTAGCCATGTGCTTCAAGGGAGGCAGTCCTGGGATGTGGGTCCTGATTAATCTGAGTCAATCATGGTGGTCTTAGTCTCTTGTAATTGATTGGTTTAAGCATGTGCTAGGTTAGAACATGTGTTTGGTTAAGATATATTACAATTTTGGCCATTGAGACACAAGGAAAGTCTATGATATGGCCTTTGGGAAAGGTTTCCTCACTCTTTGTAAGGAAGATGTGGCCCTTTCTGCCTCTGAATGTTGTCATGTCTGGTACCCTTGAGTGGAGCTCACTTGAAGACAGTTCCCATTCACCAAAGGCAGAGTAGAAAGATGGAAAGAATCTGGGTTCCTGCTGGCTTCCTTAACTGTAGATGTCAACCATGGAACATCCCTAGCTTTAGATTTTTAGATGTGGTCTGGGCGTGTTGGCTCATGCTTGTAATACCAGCGTGATATTACGAAGTGCTGGTATCATGCTTGTAATACCAGCACTTTGGCAGGCTGAGGCAAGAGGATCACTTGATTCCAGGAGTTCAAGACCGGTCTGCGCAACAGAGTGAGACCTTGTCTCTACAAAAAATTAAAAAAACTAGCCAGGCATGGTGGTTTGTGCCTGTAGTCCTAGCTACTCAGGAGTCTGAGGTGGGAGGACTGGCCTGGTTGGTGGCAGCTACAGTGAGCCAAGATCATGCCATTGCACTCCAGCCTGGGCAACAGTGAAATCCTGTCTCAAAAAAAAAAAAAAAAAAAAAAAAAAAAAAAAAAAAAGAAAGAAAGAAAGAAAAGAAGAAAGACATTAAGATGTGTTCCTCATTGTGTGAGCCGGTAGAGTTCGGGTTGCTGCCATGTGCACCTGAAAATATAAAAAGGATTATCCAGGCAATGAGGGTGAGTGGGGAGGGCCACTCCAGACAGAACAGTAGTCCTGTTCTCCAGACAGAACATAGACAGAACATAGTCCTGCATGGACATAGACAGGGCCTATATGGCTGGAGAGCAGTGAGTGAAGAGGAGTGAGGAAGAGCAAGATGAAGCTGGAGAGTTGGCAGAGGTCAGATCGTGCCACTGTCGTAATTGGACATTGGCTAATAATTTATTAATATAATATAGTTGGACTCCTCACAGACATATTCAGGCTTATAACTCTTTGCTCACTTTGCATAGCTCTAACAGAGCACTGGGTGATTCTTACTTTCACATTTGTATGGTGGAGAATGGGAATAACTATTATGTACCTTGATGATCTATGATATGAATTAAATTCACTAAAAATCACTCAGTTCTTTAACTGACTTGGCTCATGTAACTATAGCCTGAGTTCTGTACTGTTGGCTTCTATATTTTTGCTCCTGGACTATCTGTCCAGTGGAACTGCCTGAGGATTGCCCAGTCTCAGTGGGACTGAATTGGGTTCTCAGCACTTAAGCCTTTTGAGCAGTAGTTTAGAGAGTAGTTATGCTAGTCGTGTTTGTTATAATCAAGCTGGATATCTTAAAATTCTTTGGTCTTGGGATCTGAGGGAGAATCTGAGAATTCTCCAAGGTAATGAGGACTGAGTTCCAATAGCTCTTGCAGAAGAGTCTTCATGCAGTCCCAGCAGCTGAGAGAGGTGCAGGGGAATAGAGAGTCCAAAATATAGCTGCTAGGAGTATGGTTTCTAATAAGTTCAATTAACTTAGACAGGAGACCTGCCTCTCAGCTCAACCTTGTCCATTGTCATGAGCTCTTTGGCATATGTAGAGTTTTTGCTCATTTCCTACCAGCCTCCCCTGGCTGTCTGGGTCTCTGGCTGGAGAGCCTGCTATGGATAACTGCCTGTGAGACTTGGACCCTGACTTCCCATGTAATAGAGTGTTTAGGAGTTCAGGCTTTGGAACGAAACACCGCTTAGCTGCTACATGAACCTGGGGCACATCATTTAACTTCTTCATGCTATGGTTTATTCATCTGTAATATTGTAATAATAATAATAATAACAATAATTGTAGTACCTAAGTGATTGCAACGTTATGAGGAAGATTAAAGGAAGTGATCCATGATGAGTGTTCAGCACAACACAGATGTTCAACCTGTGATATCTATGATTTAAAATCTTTGTGTTTGTTTTTTGAGACAGGGTCTCACTCTGACACTCAGGTTCAAGTACAGTGGTGCAATCATACTTCACTATAACCTTGAACTCCTGGGCTCAAGGGATCCTCCTGCCTCAGCTCCAGAGTAGCTACTACCACAGGTGTGTGCTACCATGCCTGGCTAGTTTTTTTTTTTTTGTACATATGGGGGTTTCACTATGTTGCCCAGGCTGGTCTTGAACTCCTGGCCTCAAGTGATCCTCTTGTCTCAGCCTCCCATGTGGCTGGGATTACAGGCATGGCTCGGTCTAAAATCATTATTGCTTATCATCGTTGTCATTGGTGTTTGTGGGCTGGGTCCTGATCCTCCTCTGAATGCAGTATGTGGGACCTTACCACCTTTGCCATTGTCATGGCTAATACAGTACCACAACAAAATTATTTATTGAGCCATGTACCGGGCACCATGCTGGAGTCAGAGAACTTCAGAAAGCAAACAAACGAACAAACAAACACAACAATAAAAGAAACCCCCAAACCAAACCGAAACAAAAATACCCAAACGAAAAACCAAAACCCAAAATTCAAAAACCCAGTTTTCAGAATTCATAAGCCAGAAGGAATAGTTGGACTTTAACACGAGCCTTCATTTCTCACAGTAAGCTATAATTTGAGAATACAATGATTGTGATTGTCTTAGTTTTTAAAATTATGACTGCAAAAAACCCTTTTAAAACTTTCTTGCAAAAATATTTAATAATTTGATTTGTGCTCTTTGATAGGTATGTTAAACCACTTAAGCTGTAGATTCATTAAAAATGCCTCATATTCAGAGAGAGTGATTTTTTTTTCTTTAGTGTGTGTGGAACCTTCTGGGATGTTTCCAGCCTAAGCACCGCTCTGAGCAAACCATGCTTTGCAAAGCCAGTTATTTGTTTTACTTCTGCCAGAATATTGAAAGTTTGCCTGGTGAACATTCCCTGAAATCAAAGTGACTTATTATCAGGCTTCCTTTGCTTTTGATCCTGCTGCAGGATGGTGTGTTTTCCTAATGATGCAGAATCTCTCGTTAAGTTCAGGAAACAGGATATAAGGATAAGTCAATTGACTCAATTTATGGACATAATAAAATGGTCCCTATTACCTTCAGCAGTCAAGGCAAGACAAGGTGAAACACAGTGTTGTAAAGTTATTATGACAAAATAGTTTAGTATTTACCTGACCAAATAAAGTGAAAATACTGCATTTATTTTTGAAGCGGCATTTCAGACATTATGACCTAAAATTAATAGTGGTAGACGATCATTTATCCTGTCGCACAGGGATATTGCAGAGTTCACTCAAAGCCAGGAATATCTGCTATTAAATCACGGCAAACTAAAAAAAAATTTTTTTTGAAGTATTTCCTCGTGTCTGCTCTATGTCTACTGTTGGCCTCATGGAGCCAGTGTTAACAGCTAAGGCATTTCTTTTTCCATCTTGTAATATAATTAAAAGCAAATTTAGAAGCAGAATAGATGTTTTGTATGTTAGAACCCTGTTAGTTTTGGGGAAGGCATTGGCTATGCACACAGCTCTTCCTAACGATTATAAACTCAGAAAAGAAAAAAAAAAAAAAAAAAAAGGAAAGAAAGAAACCAAATTGACCAAATATGGTTGCTTGTGTCTTCTAGTGGAAAGCAAGTTTTTTGGATGGCCACAGGAAAAATAAATGTAAATCAAATATTTTTAACCTGCTGTGTTGCAAGAGATGGACAGGAAGCTGCAGGGGTATAAAGCTTTCAAGTAGTTAAAGGCAGGGACATATGATAGTAGTAGCTTATGAAAATACTCAAAATTAGAGCCAAATTTCACTTTTGGTTATTCACTAGACTCTAGAATTTAGAATCTAAGGCATAAAGTGTTTATGCTTCTGAATTAAAATAAGACTCTAAGTCAGGTAGGCAAGACTTTGTGGGCATAAAGCACACGTGAAATAGTTTCACTTTGAATATCTAATCATCTGTTTGCATGTTGATTGTGAGTAGTGGAGTGACCAACGATAAAATTCTTCAAATCTTTGCTATCATCTTTTGCATCAGGCCTGCCTGCCCCGACATGTTCATTTAAAATTGCATCTGTCTATGCTCACCTCACCCATCTTCACTCCCAATCCACTTGCCCTTCATTGCTTTTTATTTTTTACAGTTCTATCACCTTATAACATTCTACATAATTTACTTCTTATGTTTAATTGTTGTTTCCCCCCATATCCCTCATGTGAAGCTGGGACCTTTGATTTTTTCATTGATTTATATCAAGCATCCACAGCAGTGCCTAGCACTTAGTAGGTGCTCAATAAATTTGTCAAATGCCTGAATAAGTCTTACATTCTTTCCCACAAAACCCTATAATGGTTTTTCATCAGCCTCATAATAAACTCTTTATGTGGCATATATGATCCAGACCCCGCTTACCTATCCAAATGTATTTTTTTTTTCATTTGTCTCCTGAAATGGTTCCAGCTCTACCAAACTATGGCCTATCTTGCTTCTGGGTCTTTACACATGCTGGTTCTTTTGCCTAGAATTCTCTTTGTCCTCCTTCCTCTTGGCTGATTCTGATTTAGTTTTTAGGGCCCAATTTAGTCCCTGCCGCCCTCCCACCCCAAAGCCTTGCTTCCTTGGCCTTCCAAATATATGTGTATTTCTAAAGCACACTATACTTTATCACAGTGCGTTTATATTACATTGGCATTGACTTCCCATCTGTCTATTTCTTTTTTAGGCTGTAAGCTCTATGGGGGCAAGAGCCAAGCCTGCCTTGTTCATAGTTTTTTTCATGCCAAATTCAGTGCCAGGCACCTTGTAGGAGGTTTATTAAATATGTGTTGAATCAATGACTCATGAAAAGAAGTGTATGTAATGCAAAGCTAGGATCATCCTACCCAATAAGATCTGGGGACCAATGACCTTTCTAAGGTGTTTTGACGGTCTCTAAGGACTTATCATTTCTGGCCCCAATTTCCCCTTTGCAATGAATTGCTATTGCCCCTTAATTTAGCATAGTGCTGTCCACTGCAGTGGTATAGGATGTGGCTCTGGAACCCTACCCTCTAAGTTCAAGTGTCTCTCCTCCCCCACTGCGCCATTTACTAGCTTGCTAACTTCTCTCTGTCTCAGTTTCCTCATTTGTAAAATGGAGATGATTGTGATAATGATAATAATAGCACTACCTCATCGTACTTTGCAAAGATTCGATTTGTTCATATGTATAAAGTACAAAGGGTTTAAGATATAGGTCTCAATACATTTTAGCTCTCTCAGTCAACTATAGCACATCCATGAAGCTATTGTATTTAGCAGAATTTTCACTGAAGGTTTGCAGGTCCCATGATTATCTCACAGCAAATAAGTGAAGACATTTCTGTAGGAAATGCCCTCTTGTCCATCCCACCGTCAGGATTTTTCTCCAGCACTCACTGTCTTCTCTGCTTTTGCTCATCCATAATCTATACCTCTGCACCTCTCTCTCACAATGGCAGCCAGATTCTTCATTCTGTCTCTAATGCAGTGAATTTAAGCTCTACTGCTCCATGTTTCCTTCCAAGCTGGACTCCATATCCATCTTTATGTGTATAAAGTTCAGCCCAATGACTGGGCCATGGCCAGCCTTTGCAGATGCCCACCTTCTGTTTAATAGGACCATTGTCCTTAGAAGGCAGTTGTAGTTTTAAATGGCAAGTTTCTCTTCTTCATTACAGGTAGAAGGAAAAAGTAATGATAAACACCTTAAGAGGTGTGTGTTTGTATGTGTGTGTGTGTGTGTGTGTGTGTGTGTGTGATAATCACATTCTTTGTAAAGCAAAAAATACTCGAAGACTAGCCAGTTTTCAGCTTTTGCTTTGCTTTTGAGACAATGCAGTTTCCTTCGCATGAACAGGACTGGTAGAGGCCCCTTACCCCAGAGAAGCATCCTTTTGCCTTCCTTGCAGAGAAGTCTTTGCCTAAGAGCTGTGTTGGAAGCAGCCACATTAGCAGGACTCAGCGGCTGCAGCATTGTAAATGCCAGCAAATAAAAGTGTCAGCAGCCTGGGCTGTGGGCAGCTGGCGGGGTCTGGAGTTTAGTGCTGTTCTGTGGAAATTGGCCTTTGTAGGGGGCTGGTTCATATCCAGCCCACATGAGTAGTGATTCAAAGTTATTTCCTACTGATGGCTTGTCCTGACCCCAGGAAAGGGCGTTTGGAAGTTTCCAGCCATAGCCCACCAGGAAGGAGGAATACCCACTCAACTTGAACTGCCCTCTCTCTCCAACAGATGGCCCCATCCTAGTTAATGGACAGCATTTTGAATGGTTGGTGGAAGCTTCCCTATCACTGCCTATACTGATAATAGAATTTTTGTATTACTTCTCATGGGACCCATATCCCATGAAAAAAATATAAGAAGACTTGTTTTCTTTTCACCATTGGATGTATTTATTTACAAAGAGGGACTTTAAATGGCCGGAGGCACATACACTTGCCAGTAGTAAAACTCCACCTTGTGATTCACTGATTTCTCCAGCAGCCATGCTTCCTGCAGCACTGAGGCTTGGTCATATCACAGTGCTCAGAGGGGAGGTTCAGCCATTTCTGCCTTGTGCCACTGGACAGATGATTCCTGCATTTGGTGAGTTTGGCAAAAGCAAACAGTGCTCTAGGCCTAAGGGTACCTTTTACATTTCAATTTGAAAGAAAGATGCAGCTTTGGCCTGTGGAATTGACCATGGAGAAGAAAAGACTTATTTCTGCGTAGTGAATATTAACAGTCTCGCTTCCAAAGCCTGTTCGCTGACAGCAGGTGGTAGTTATGTGTCTAAGAAGGTTCCACCAGGGTGAGGTCTCAGGAGGGAAGAAAAATAGAGCCACACTTTGCTAAATGCTGTCTGTAATGGGCATTTTGTTGTTGTTGTTGTTTTTTCTTTTTGAGACAGTCTTGCTCTGTTGCCCAGGCTGGAGTGCAGTGCACTATCTCAGCTCACTGCAACCTCTGCCTCCGGGTTTCAAGTGATTCTTGTGCTTTAGTCCTTTGAGTAGCTGGGATTATAGGCACGCACCACCATGTCTGGCTAATTTTCGTGTGTGTGTGTATATATATCTCTTTTCTTTTTTTCTTTTTCTTTTTCTTTTTTCAGATGGAGCCTTGCTCTGTTGCCCAGGCTGGAGTGCAGTGGCGCGATCTCGGCTCACTGCAAGCTCTGCCTCCTAGGTTCATGCCATTCTCCTGCCTCAGCCTCCCAAGTAGCTGGGACTACAGGTGCCCGCCACCATGCCCAGCTAATTTTTTGTATTTTTAGTAGAGATGGGGTTTCACCGTGTTAGCCAGGATGGTCTCCATCTTCTGACCTCGTGATCCGCCTGCCTTGGCCTCCCAAAGTGCTGTGATTACAGGCGTGAGCCACCGCGCCCGGCCTGATTTTTGTATCTTGAGTCGAGATAGGGTTTCACCATGTTGGCCAGATTGGTCTCCAACTCCTGACCTCAAGTGATCTGCTCTCCTTGGCCTCCGAAAGTGCTGGGAATGTGTAAACCAGTGCGCCCAGCCTTGTAATGGGCGTGTTAATGGCTTGAAATCATAACAGGCATTTCAAATGATGTTTTCCAAGAGCTTTTAAGATATGGGAAAATGCCTCAGATCATCAGTAAATGAAGGAAACAAATAGGTTGCAAAGATACACAGTGTGATCTAACTCTGCGAAATAATAGGCATTAAAAGGTACAGACACCAATATGCCCAGAGTGGATGGCAAACTTCTGACTCTCGTTTAGTTTTGTGTCTCTTAATAATGTCCTGTAACTTCCAGGCTTCCTATATTACTTTTAAAATCTGCATAAAATAAATGTTTATTTAAAAAAATAAAGTGGAACAATCTACTTCCATCAGTAACCATTTTAAAGGGTCTGATCTTTTACAATGAGGCAAAACCTATTATTATTCTCTTTTATCATTCTCTGTGGGAAGTGAAATGCCCCAGCTTACTTCAGCCCACTCTTGTGATTTGCTAGGTATTTTCTCACCTTAAAAAAATGATGTATTACATCTGACCTGGGTTAGCACATTTGTGACAGATGCCAACTTTTTGGAGCAAGTCAGGATCACTTGGTATTTTAGTTTTGATGTCTGTGAGCTTTATCTTTTCATCTTAGAGTAGTGTGATAAAAATATCACAAACAAAAATTGCAAGATACATGCATGGAACAAATATGTTTACATATAAACATTTTCCTGTGTTATTACTGTTACAATAAAATCTTGTTTGAAAAAAGTAATCAAGTAATCCAATATCCTAAATTGCTGAGCTTTTATTTTTGGCATCTGGCTATTTTAGGATAAAAGGGTAAGTGACTTTACTGAATAACTCCAGTCTCCTTCCTCTCACCACTATAGTGAAACTGGTATATAAGTTTTTAATGGGCAGTTTACAAGATATATCCTTAAGTCATATCTATCAGCCTAATCTCATGCACCTTTTACATTTGTATTTAAGTTCTAAAATGGGACATAAAATAGGATTCTAGAAGTATATTTTGTGAAATAATTGTCCCATGATGTATAGGTGAAAAAAAGGTTCTATGCTCCAAAAATTTGGAAACACTATGTACTGGAGCACTTCCCAACTCTATTTTCAAATCACATACTCACATTAAAGGCTCTGAAATGTTCTGCAGGAAAGAAAGCCTTTAAACTTTGTTTAAACCAGTATTTTATAAACTTATCCAACCAGGATATTCAGAAGTAACACTTCCAAAGCACTCCAAGAGCCTATATTATCAAATAAACATTAGGTGACTTTCTTTTGCTGTACTTAAAAAGAAGCAGGCCGGGTGCAATGGCTCATGACTGTAATCCCAGCACTTTGGGAGGCCGAGGTGAGCAGATCATGAGGTCAAGAGATCAAGACCATCCTGGCCAACATGGTGAAACCCTGTCTCTACTGAAAATACAAAAACTAGCTAGGTGTGGTGGTGCACACCTGTAATCCCAGATACTCAGGAGACTGAGGCAGGAGAATCACTTGAATCTGGGAGGCAGAGTTTGCAGTGAGCCGAGATTGCGCCACTGAACTCCAGCCTGGTGACAGAATGAGATTCCGTTAAAAAAAAAAGAAGCAGAAAAGTAGACAAATAACATAAGCAAGATTTTCTATAAAAGCAACTCAAAAATTGTTTTATGCTTAAATCATAACCCTCTGCCCCAAGCCCTTTGATTAACTGTAGGAATCCCTCAGATTCTTATGTGACCATAGCAACCATTGCTTTAATTCAGGTCACGAAGGCACTTGAAGCCAGGGCACAGTTCTTCTTGGTCATCTCTACTAGTTTCGATTTATTCCCTAACTTGAGGGAGATGACTGCAGTAGCTGCTGCAGAGTTGGTGTGTTTGGTGTAGAATGTTAGCACCACCTCCTACCCTCTTTTCTAGAAACATGTTCCTTTTGTCTTTTTTAGCTTCTTGGCTCTCTTTTTGTCTCAGAGCCCAAAATGACCATGTGAGTACAAGCCCCAGTAAGACCGTTTGGTCTCCCAACTCCATCATTTATGAGGGTAGGCCACTCAATCTCCATCCTAACAGGTACACGTTTGCCCTGTGTAAAAGGTTTTCAGACTTTATTAAGAGCAAAACTTTGATGATATGTGTTGAGAATATCTGAAATCTTCTGGGACTACTTTGTCTAGACATTTATATTTTTTCAAGGACAGTGACTCTGCTTGTGCAATGCCTAATGTATTGGAATCCTCCATTATTATCTGTTGTGCTTTTGAAATCAGCCCCTGCACCGATTGAAGTGTGGGTAAATCCATAAACAAAGAGAAATGGTCAGGATGTCACAGCTGTTTTACAAAAGGTATCCATGACAAGGCTAATTGATTCAGGGGACTTTGTTTTCAATAAAGGAACAGAGATTAGTTTACTGTCGATCTTAATTATTCCATCCATCAAACATTTGTTGCCTTGGGCAACTGGCATCATCTTTGCTGCTTGCTAATTTTAGCTCATTTTATTTAGTGAGGCTTGCTTCTTTTGTTTCATTTTGTGTGTGTGTGTGTGTGTGTGTGGATTTGGATGGGGAAAAAAGAAACTGACGTATTTATGGGTGAAATTTCAAACTGTGCTATGTTGAATGCACCAACAGAAAACATTTGTTTCTTTTTTCCCCTTTCTTCCTTCTTTTTCTTACTGCTGATTAAAATTTATGAACTATATGTTTATAGGTGTATGTGTACAGGAGAGCCAGATATGAACCTGTAAATAAATATAAGCTGGCCTGCTTCAAACAAGCTAAAGTGAGCGAGGAGAAAATATAATTGCCATTGTCAGAGGGTATTTGGTCATGGTTTCAAGAGAGTGCTGAAGTTCTTCCTCTTGAAATTTAAACATGGCCAGTTGCCTAGTGTCCTTTTTCTCATATTATTTTAAAATTAATTTTGGTGTGGCTTTGACAACCCCCAAATCCCATTCCGCCTTTCTGCACATCTCTCTTCTGCATCCCTGTGCCTTCATGTGCCTTTGCCCTGTGTGTCTCTGCGTACCACTGTCTTCCTAGACGGCTTTGGATACACAAAGTTTGGACAGAGGGGTCTTCTAATTGAAGCCACAGGTGGCAGGAGGAGAAGCAAAAGATAGGGATTTGCACAGCTAAAATACAATAAATTACTTCCAGAAAAAGGACAACTACATGGCTAAAAACACTAGGGACATATTTTGTAATTTGAACAAGGAATGCAATATAATATAACTTGTTTAAACACTGCATTTAGATTTTTACTTGTTGAGCAGGTGACTGACTTCTTTGGAGGCAATCTTGTTTATGTTTGGACACAGAATCACCACTGCTTCGTGCCTGCTGTTCCTTCTAATTGCTTCACACTATCGGCATATGACTACACTGTGTAAGTCTGACCACGTATGTATACAGTTTTCCAGTGTAATCCGATGAAATTAACAATAAGCTAATCTGACAGATTTAATTTATATCTTTTCCCTTTTTGGCTCTATGACAGTTATCATAATAGTTCCCAGGTCGCATAAATGACTCCTGTCTTTGTCAGAAATCATATCTGTTACAAGGAAAAGAAATTTACTTAGGGAAGCTCCTGTCAAAATAGTGCTGATTAAAAGGGTGTAGGACCAATCTCATGACACCAGTTATGGGAAATGTGCCTGGGCTTCCCAGGAACTAGAATGCCACTAGGAAGCTGCTGTCTCTCTCTCTCTCTCTGTATTTCTCTCTGGGCCTGCATATTGTTTCCTCTTTGCTTATTTTCTGTAAATATACTTCATTCTCTTCTTTGGCAGGTCAGCTTTCTTTGTAAGCCTCTTGTTTCTACGCCCACCACTTTATATGATCCCACAGTTCCATGCCTATCACCATCTAATGGACTCTACCGACTCTTTATCTTAATTCCTATAAAGATTATTATTGATCTCTCCCACCAGACTATGAGCTCCATGAAGGCAGGAACCATAACTATTTTTCTCATCTGTGTATTCTCATTGTCTAGCTCAGCTCATGACCTTTAGTAGGTATGCAGTAAATTGGTGAGTAAATGACTAACGTCAATATCTAGATCTCCTGAGGTTTATTTCTATTGTCTGACATATTTTCTTTTCTTGGTTTGGTTAAATGGTCTCTTGCTGAATGCTGAGCATTGTCTGTGAAAAATTGAAGAGACCATTTGAAGGTCTGGATGATGTTATCACCTCCCAGAGAGAATATGCTTTTGCTTCTTATGCTCACACGTTAGCTGTTAGGATAGAGACTAATTATCTTAATCCAATCTGAGATTGAACTAATTCAAAGTTGTGTTTAAGTCTTTACAGAGGTTGTTTATTTCTAGTTACCTCTTATTCTTAGGGTGAAGACTTTCAGTGATTCTAACCAAATGTTTGGGGTGTTTCTCAACAACAGAAAGCTCTTCTCAGCTTTTCAGCGTCTTAGCTGATAGTTAAAATGCCTCAATGAGAAAGGTGTTGCCAACTGTCAGGCTAATTTCTGTGCTTTCTTTTCCTTATCTCCAGTATCTTGGCCCTTGGGTGTTTGAATCTTGGTAGTTCTTTCATTTCATTTTAATTTTTTTGTTTGGTTTTAGCCCATCTAGCTGCTCTTGGTGAGAAGGTTAGTTTGATGCAAGTCTAGTCTACCAGAGCCAAAAGTGGAAACCAATTGTTGAGTAACCATATATGCTAGAAAAGCAATCTGATAGGCCTATTGTAGAGTACAGGTCTAACCATTTCTGGCCAGAGGGAATGGAATAAGGTAATACTTTGAAGAGCTGTTCTGCTATAAGCAAGGGAGGCTAGTCTAAGGGGAGAAGTTCAGCACCACAGGTATTGTCACAGTGTCTATTTCAACCATCATCATCATCATCATCATCCTTATCTATACCTCACCTTTGGAAACTTATGATTTATAAAACTCTGCAATTTGGGTTTTTTGTCTAGTTTCAGTACTCTAGGATATGTAACAGATATATTTTAAAATGTATTTGTTTTAATTGACAAATAAACATTGTATATATTTATGAGGTACAACATAATGTTTTGAAATATGTATACTTTGTGGAAGGCTAAATTGAGCGAATTAACATACTTATTTCTTTGTGATGAGAACACTTAAAATTTACCCTCAGCAATTTTCAGGAATACAATATATTGTTTTAACTATCGTCACCATGTTGTACAATAGATCTCTTGGAATTATTTCTCCTATCTTACTGAAGTTTTGTATCCTTTGATCACAATCTCCCCAGTCCATCCCCCATGCCCCACCCTAGCCATTGATAACCACTACTGAGCTCTCTGCTTCAATGAGTTTGACATTTTTAGATTCCACATATAAAAGAGATCATGTGGCATTTGTCTTTCTGTTTCTGGCTTATTTCACTTATCATTGTCTTCCAGGTTAATCCATATTGTTGCAAGGGACAGGATTTCCCCAAATAGGTATTTATGCTGACAGTTACTCTATTATGCTTCAGTGTTTAATCATCCCTCATTTTACCATTGCCATCATCAACAGCCCATATACCTAAAACATGTGTCCTAGATCTTATAATGGCCAGCTATCCATTGTTCCCAATGCTCTCTTTCCTCCTGCCCCACCAGTTCCCAAACTTCCCCAATCCCAGGGCTAAAAGGCCAGTGTTTGGTCATTGTCTAATTTCTGTCTACCCTCTTTAACTCTTTCCACTCCTCAGATGTGAAGTTCCTAAACAGATAGTACTTGTTTTATGCCTCAAGCCAAGTGTCAAGGGGGTTGGAGAGTTTGAGGGCAAAGCATGATGACTGAGCAGCAGGGCAGAATGAGGAACCAGTGACAAACAGGGACAAACTGAGCTTCAATCTGAATTTAGAAGAGGTACCACCAAATACCTTTTTTTTTCTTTTACCTAAAATACATTGCTTGGGAGTCACTGAACAAAAGTTCAAAATGAAAATACCGAGGTAAACATAGGAGTTGATGACAAGACATTCATTCTTGCTTGGCTGGTAGTTTAGAAATTAGGGAATAAAAATAAGAAAGAGATGCTTCATTGGGGAAAAAAGCAAGATAGTTCAAAAGTGAGGTTTTTCAATTTTGCAGGATTAAAATTTTGCTTCACCTTATCTTTTTTCAGAGTCTGAACAAATTGAAGCTATACCTCACAGTACTTTATGTCCTGTATAGCTATCTAAATTTGCCATTTAGACATAGCAATAATGTCATCATTATCATAAGAGCTGACATCTACTGAGAACTTATCATGTTCTCAATATGCATTATTATTTAATGTTCACCACAACCCTTTGAGCTAGGCATTGTCATGATTACATTTATAGATAATGAAACTGAGGTAAGTAATTTTCCCAAGGTCACATAATGCTTGGTAAGTGGCAGTGACATTATTTGAGTTCTGGGGACTGATATCAGACCCCTCACTTTTAAACACTACACTGTGCTGATTCCTATGTATATATAATACCTATTAAAATGTTTATTTTTATGACTGTGTATACAGTAAGAAAAATACATGGGAAAGTATGATTCTCTGTAGGAAAAAGAGCCATATAGTCCAAGCTTAAATTAAAATTACTGTATTAGGTAATTTAGTAAACTGCCATAACAAAATGTAGCGGCTTAGTCAAGATGAATGTCCATTTCTCTTTCATATAACAGCCTACAGAAAAGCAAGGGGGCCAGAGTCATCCCAGAATTGAGGTTGCTTCTCTCTTGTTGCTCTGCCAGCCCCAAGGTTGTGTCCATGTCTGCCTGATTGAAACTTATGTTAAGTTTACATTCCGGCCATGGGAAGGGAGGAAGAGAGAGAGCAGAGTGAAGACTAAGGGTTCTTATAAGTCAAGAACTGGAAGTTGCACACATTTCTGCTCACATCATATTTATAAGAACTTAGTCATATGGCCATATGTAGCTGCAAGGGAGGCAGAGAGATACAGTCTTTATCTAGGTGGCTCTCTGCCTTGCTAAAACTTCGGAAGGGATTATCTTTCTAAAAGGGAGAAGGAGCAGTTAACTGGGAGATACTTACCCTCTGCCCAACTTTCAAATTAGTAACACAAGTAATAATATATTTGTGAGTTTGGAATTTTTAAAGTTATCTGGCATGGGCAATAAGTGACTCTTTTCTTTATTTATAATAAAACTATCTTGGCTTGGATATAATCCAAATAATCAGAAAAATACTCTAATTCGAAGCAAGTTCTATAGTCTAAGTGATATTAAAACCAGAAGAGATTATAGGGCATTGTTTTAATGCAAAAAGGTAGTGTAAACACTGTTGAGATAAACTTCACTATATTATTAAAGAATATTTATAGGTAGACATTGTATAGGGCATCTAACTAGATATTTGGAAACAGCTTACAGAGATTCATTATAACCATGCTATTCCTTCTCTATTTGATTTGTAAGATAAGATTGATGGATGTGCATGTAGAACAAAAGGGGATTTAATAACAGGGTTCAGCCTCACTCCAAGTAGTCACTCTGATTTAAAACAAACACAGCACATCAGCACAAAAGCCCATGACTCTAAATCTCTAGGCTTGATTAGCATCCTTGGGCAAATCAAGATTTCTTAAACCCCTTGTGGAGGCCCATACAGAATGCAGTCATCTCAGCAGTTCACAGCATAGGGAAAATGATGACATCTAGGACTGCAGTTTTTATTTCCTAGGAATGTTTGCTCTGGAAATTTCTATGCATGAGTGTTAATGAAAATTCACAACGGTCCATGCATCATGTAAAACATAATGCCCTTTTGGGTGCAGCCAGTCTCCAAGTTACTGCCATTTGCTATTATTCAGTGTGGCTTGGCTCCTGAAGTCAGGGCTTGTTTGTTTTGGTGATTGCACATTCTCTTCGTTTCGCATAGTTTTGCAGTCCTGCTTGCCTGAAGCAATCATTAGTTTTAGTTCATGGGCCAGGAAGGAGCTTCTCCAGGGATGAGCACTCAAATCACAGCACATGAAGCTGTAAGCATCTCACATGGTACAGTCCAGCAGCTTTGACAGATGAGGGAATCAAGGCCCTGGGAGGTTGAGAGCCTTCATCACAGTTTCCTGGCTGGGTCAGAGCAGTTGAATCTAGAACCTATGTCTTTGAACTCCTCCTGGTCCAGTGTTCTTTCCCAGGGACCCTGGCCATTATTAATCACAAAGTTAGGCAATTTGCGAATTTACTCAAAATCTTTGAAATTCTATCTTTTTGCATAGAAACCATTTTAGAGTCTAAGGATGTTTGGATTCTCTAGTGAATGAGGCATTTCTTGGCACAGGTAGGGTCCAAGGGCCAGAAAGGTCTCACCTTGACCAAGAGCTCTTATTTTGACTTATATCCAAGTGAGTTAGCTATATCCATTCATTGTAATTGTCTATATGTGTGTTTAGAACATTAATTTGTTAACTATAAATATTTAAAAAGTCACAGTGTTTACAACTGTTTTAACATAATGTATTTTAATAAAATAGGAGCCTTGACAATTGAAAGCCCTGAGGGCTTTGTGATCTGTGAGAGATGTTGAGAGGTAGTGCCAGGTGGAGGTTCAGAGTTGAGGCTGAACAGACATTTGTTGAACTGAGTTCGAGTCCTGATCAGAGAATTAAGCCTCTACTTTAATGGTTTGCTGTTGATTTAGTCCTAGTGAAAATTGGCAAAGTACAGAAGAAGGAACACAGGGCCCGATGTGAAGACATATACTTAGAACACTAACGCCATCTATGAGTTATGTAGCCTTTGGCCAATCACTTACGCTTCCAGAGCCTCAGTTTTCTCATCTCTCATATAAGGATAAGATCACTTGCTTCACAGGAGGGTTGTTGTGAGGCTCAGGTAAGATGTTTGTGAAAGTCCCTTACGATGGGAAGCATCATTCAAATTTGAGGCATATTGGTTTTTGTTACTGTTGTAGTAGCTTTATTATTGTATTATT
Source organism: Macaca nemestrina (assembly GCF_043159975.1). Taxonomy (NCBI): domain Eukaryota; kingdom Metazoa; phylum Chordata; class Mammalia; order Primates; family Cercopithecidae; genus Macaca; species Macaca nemestrina. The sequence continues at coordinate 74,944,205 of NC_092135.1, read as the reverse complement.
TCAATCACAGTTGATTTCCAGTTCAGTGGCCCATGTTCTAGTAAGTTAAGTTGTTGTAAGCCAGATGAAAAAAATGTGCCAAGCTGGTCACAGGTGCTATGGTCAAGATGTTTGTGTCTCCCCACAATTCACATTTTAAAACCCCAATCCCCAAAGTGACAGTATTAGGAAGTGGGGCCTCTGAGAGGTGATTAGGTCATGTGGCCACAACTTTCATAAATGGGATTAGTGCACTTATAAAAGAGGCCCCAGAGAGCTACCTTGTCCTATCCACAATGTGAGAACAGAGTGAAAAGGTGTCATCTGTGAAGCAGAAAGTGAGTCTTTCTCAGACACTGAATTTTCTGGCACCCTGATCTTGGACCTCCCAGCCTTTAGAACTGCGAGGAATACATTTCTGTTGTTTATAAGCCACTCAGATTATGGTATTTTGTTATAGTAGCCCAAGTGGACTAAGACAATAGGAAAGCGTGTTTGGCCAACACATTCATGCAGTGACCGGAGAACCTAATGCCTAGAAGTGCACCATCAAATCCAGAATATCTTCGCCGAACAATGTATACCTTCTTTGGATCCCCCACAATCTAGTAGGTGAGGTCATCTCAGAGCTTCAGATGCCTCCAGGAACTAAGCAAGAATGAGCCATCTCTGAGCACTAGCATGCTCCTCTGGTCTCTAGGATATCTGTTCTCTGACAACCTTCTTTATCTCCCTAGGTCCATAGGGAGGTGGCCATAGAAACGGCCAGGAGTCCAACCACAATCCCTGAGCTGTCACAGGGCCTCCCTGTCCATGGCACTGACAATCTGAAACCCTCATACTGCCTTGACTTTGTCTTGTCTTCTCCTTCTTCTCCCACATCACACAAATCTGGAGACATTTGTTCTGGACATAAAATGCTTCCTCCAAGAGTTACCTGAGATCCTTCTTAGAGCTCTGCCTTCGTTTAGGTTCTCATGTTAATCTTGCTGATGCAGATGGGAAGAAATTCTTAGTAAGAGGCCTGGCAAGGAAACTGCACATGCAAAAGCTCAGACGTCATTAGGTCCCCAGAGGTCCATGTGCTTGAGGGATTCATTCTGTGAGGCACTGAAGCTGGAGAATGCTTTTATACCCTGTGAAAGAAGATTGCAGCTTCCCTGGTGGCAACAGGGAGCCATAGAAGTGTTCTAAGTGAGGGACTGGTATGACCAGGCTTGCATTTGATCCCTGTTCCTTCTTTGAATCTTTGCTTGGAGGCCCACAGAGATAACAGAGCTCTGCTTATGGGAGCCAGAGAAGTGAAGTCTGAAGGCAAATGTTCCAGAAGAATAGCTTAGGTGAGATAGGAGGGCCAGCAATTTCCTTGCATGGGAGAAATGATAGAGGTGGGTTAGTTTTGGCTTTATGTCAGCAGAAAAGACTAAGTGCTTTGAAGTCAGGAGAAGGTCCTTGTGCCGGGGTCCAGTGTAATGGCCATGCTCAGTGGTCTTCCCAGAGCCTGGCTGTGGGGCACACACGGCTCCCACTGGCTGCGGGCTGCACATTGCAAGAACAGGTTCAATGCCAATTAGCCCTGACCCAATCTGTCTACAGCCAGCTTGTGCTTTTTTCACTTTCGAAGGAACTGATCACAGCAAACAAACTGCATTGTAGTGAAGCCAGCCCTAAAATCAAAGGAACCTATACCCAAACCAGATGGTTCCCGCAGAGATTCACTGTGTGATCCGAAGTTGTCCTACATTGTAGGAACATTCTTGGCTTCTCAAGACAAATGAAAGCTTTGGCACTTAAATAATGTTTCAGTTTATGCAAAGGCATGTTTGTAGTTCTATGACAGACCTAAGTCTCAAAGGAGCTATATCCCTGAAAATAATCATGTGAATGGGCACTGTATAATTAGAGGCACAAACTGCACCAGAAAATGGAGTCACTTGAACTAATATTTGACAAAGTTGTTTTAATAAATTAGGATATTTTAGCAGATAGTATGATGATGAATGGAATTAACCCTTTGAATTGGAGAAGTGGGAAGAGCCAAAGGCTCTCTGTCACCCAGGCTGGAGTGTAGTGGCGTGATCTCGGCTCATTGCAACCTCTGTCTCCTGGGTTCAAGTGATTCTCCTGCCTCAGCCTCCAGAGTAGCTGGGACTACAGGCACCTGCCACCATGCCCAGCTAATTTTTGTATTTTTAGTAAAGACGAGGTTTCACCATGTTGGCCAGGCTGGTCTCTAACTCCTGACCTCAGGTGATCCGCCCGCCTCGGCCTCCCAAAGTGCTGGGATTACAGGCGTGAGCCACCGCGCCTGGCCTGGCATTCTGATATTGATGTAAGATTAGCTTAGAATACTTTAACTCTAGGACTGTGCATTTTGGGGAGAGAGGGAGAGAGGAGTGGGAGAGGAAAAGGAAGGCAGAAGGAGAGGGAGAGGAAGAAAGGGAAGAGAGGGAGGAGAGAAAGGTGGACAGGGAGAAAGAGAGGAAGAAAGATAAGAAGAGGGAAAGAAAGGAGGAAAAAGGGTAGGGGCAAGGAGTGGAGGAAAGGAAAATGAATGTCACTTATCTGAAATGCTTGGGGCCAGAGGTGTTTTGGGGTTTGGATTTTTTGATATTTTGGAATATTTGCATATACATGAGATATCTTGGGGATGGGACCCAAGATAGACTTTGCAGACTTTATCACGTAGTCTGCAAAATTTTATCTACTATTTCACATCATTTTGAGCATGAAGCAAAGTTTTGACAGGGTTTTAGTTGCCATCACATAAGCTCAGGTGTGGAGTTTTCCACTTGGGGTGTCATGTCCATCTTCAACAAGTGTCAGATCTTAGAGCATTTTGGATTTTGAATTAGGGATACTCAACCTGTACAATTACTGCCTCTTCTAATTGTAAATATGCCCAGCTGAAGCTTACAGAGATCATTATTTCAACTACTGTGTGAGCCTAATTTAATTTCCTTTTGTTTTTTTCTCTTTTTTCCCTCTTTTTGGGTCCTTTCCTTCTCTCTGCTGTTGTTACTGCTCCTCCTCCTTGTGCTCCTCACACTCCTTTTAAGTGACTGGTAAATAGAAAAATGCTCTCTGTCTAGTACAAAGTTGCTGGGAAAAAAAATCAAGAGTTAATTTTACTTGAGGGTTTTAGAAACCTGGGCTCTCATAGAAACCTATGAAGATGTGTGGTAGAACAGAATTTAAAACATGCAGTTACACAGCAATTTTAAAACCAGTGATTCTGAGGGCTGATTTGATTAGCTGATTACCCTTGTAAAGGAGTAACTTAATCTGTGAGACACTCCCCCAGCAGAAAACTCACTATACTACTCTGGTTTAAAATAATTTCTTCACAAATTGCACTTAAAAATAATTGGAAAAATTTAAAAAGCAAATCTAATTTTTCAATAAAAAAATCAACTTTTAAAATTCCTCCCTGGTGGTCCAGTATTATTAAATATTCTTTGGGATTTTTAAAAATATTGCTTTATTGGAAGGAGAAAAACAATTATCTGTAAACGTAATTTTTAATGCATGGTAATAAAAATAAATGGCATAGTTCTGCTGCAGTTCACCTAAATCTTCTTCCCTGGTGGTCTAGTGGTATTAAATAATCGGTACCACATGTATTCATCATTTGCTGACAGCAAAAGAAAAACTTTGGCATTTTATTGTCTAAAGAAACAAGCATGGTTATTTAGGCTTCTGGAGGTGACTTTGTTGATGGTCTGTGAAGGAACCTGCATTTTCCTTGCTGGTGGGCTGTGCTTTGTGTTAATTTACATGGCAATTAGTATAAAACAAGAAACAGGCACTCTTTCCAACGCTGATTTGAGTTTCTCTTTCAGGTTGCCCAAAGAATGATTTAGCTTTTTTTCTGCATTAATTGGGGCAATGAAAATGTGTTATATATTGCCAATTCAGTGTTTGGTGGGAAAGTATTGCAATTGGGAAGCATGAGAAAATGGTAATTATTAGTGAATAAGTACTGCAATTATTATTATTATTATATTTTGCAATTGTGTAGATGAATTATTAGCAACTTCAGGAGAATGTTTCAACTTAGCTTCCTTGCGCTTATTCCCTTCATTTGAGTGAGGCCGAATTATTATGATTTGTGAAAATAGAAAATTTCAAACTTGCAAGTTGTGTTGATGGAGTCAAACTCTGTAAAATATTTGAGGAGATGTATTCTCAGCCAAATATAAGTGACCAATAGCCCATGACACAGTCCTCAAGAGATCCTGACAACATGTGCCTAAGGTAGTCAGACTACAATTTGGTTTTATACCTTTTAGGGAGATATAAGTCATAAATTAATACATGTAAGATGTACATTGGTTTGGTCCAGAAAGGTGGAACAACTGGAAGCAGGGGCTCCCAGGTCACAGGTGGATTCAAAGATTTTCTGATTGTCAGTTGGATGAAAGAGTTGATTAATTGTCTAAAGACCTAAAATGAATAGAAGAGAATGGAAACAACAGGTGCTGGAGAGGATGTGGAGAAATAGGAACACTTTTACACTGTTGGTGGGATTGTAAACTAGTTCAACCATTATGGAAAACAGTATGGCGATTCCTCAAGGATCTAGAACTAGATGTACCATATGACCCAGCCATCCCATTACTGGGTATATACCCAAAGGATTATAAATTATGCTGCTATAAAGACACATGCACACGTATGTTTATTGCGGCACTATTCACAATAGCAAAGACTTGGAATCAACCCAAATGTCCATCAGTGACAGATTGGATTAAGAAAATGTGGCACATATACACCATGGAATACTATGCAGCCATCAAAAAGGATGAGTTTGTGTCCTTTGTAGGGACATGGATGCAGCTGGAAACCATCATTCTTAGCAAACTATCACAAGAACAGAAAACCAAACACCGCATGTTCTCACTCATAGGTGGGAACTGAACAATGAGATCACTCGGACTCAGGAAGGGGAACATCACACACCGGGGCCTATCATGGGGAGGGGGGAGGGGGGAGGGGGGAGGGATTGCATTGGGAGTTATACCTGATGTAAATGACGAGTTGATGGGTGCAGCACACCAACAAGGCACAAGTATACATATGTAACAAACCTGCACGTTATGCACATGTACCCTACAACTTAAAGTATAATAATAATAATTAAAAAAAAATAATAATAATAAAAAAATAAATAAATAAATAAATAAAAAAAAAAAAAAAAGAAGAGAATGTCTGGGTTAAGATAAGGGGTTGTGGAGATCAGGGTTCCTGTTATGCAGAAGAATCCTCCAGGTAGCAGGCTTTCGGAGAGAATAGATTGTTAATGTTTCTTATTAGATTTAAAGTCTGTTCTATCAGTAATTCCAAAAGGGAGGAGGGGAGAATGAGGCAAGTCTGGCTCCCCCTTCCCATCATGGTTTGAAGTAGTTTCTCAGGTTAACTTTGGAATGCTCTTGGCAGAGAGGAGGGGTCCATTCAGATGGTTGGGGGGCTTATAATTTTATTCTTGGTTTACACTTGATTCACATTTCCATGTATGTGTGTTAGAAACAATGCCTTGTTTGCTTGTGTGGAAAAGGATAGACTTATAAGAACTTAAGTAAGAAAGTTGAAGTCAGTTCCCTTACTAGTCTACATAATAAATACAGTGGTTATCTGGAGCATAAGACAGCACATTGTTTGTCTGAAGCACAAAGATGTACTCTGTACGTCAGGTTTTTAGAAGGTAAAAAGCAATTCAATCTTATTTGCATGGTTATTTTTCATCCTTTATATATACACTTATATAAATACTAAAAACACAATATAAACGCTAAAATATTATATATGTAAAATGTACACACACACACTAAAAACAGTTTTAATTAAAAAAATCACAAATGAACAAACGGTTTCCAGATTGTCTATTATGGGTCTTTTGTGAGAGTAAATGTATCTGCGTTTTTAAAAAAGTTGGGAAAAATCACCTTTGTAAGCATTAAAATTTGTATAGCACAATAATGCCAGAACACTGAATGAGCTAGCACTGCTAAGGGCAAAAGTGATTAAGCACTTTCTGCCCTAGAAACACACGTCTTACTAATTGAAGTGATTGGTAAAAGAATAGAGGTATGATAATCATGGACATTTATGTTTAATGGAGTGGTGGTTTTGTCGTGACTCATCAGTAGAGGGAAACTGAGGTACCACACCAGTGTGTCTACCTTGTTATTTCTCAAGGGGTGGCAGCATGTCATAGCGACAAACTCCCAGTGTTGAGTTCAAATGCTGCCACCATTACTTATTAAACTCTCCGAGCCTCCATTTATTCGCTTATAAAATGGAGGATAAGAACATGTGCCTCATTGACTGCTGTGAGGACTAAGTGATCTCTCTCTTTTTTTTTTTTTTTTTTTTTTTTTGAGACGGAGTCTCGCTCTGTCGCCCAGCTGGAGTGCAGTGCAGTGGCGTGATCTCGGCTCACTGTAACCTCCCCTCCCAGGTTCAAGCAATTCTCCTGCCTCAGCCTCCCGAGTAGCTGGGACTACAGGCGCCCGCTGCCACACCCTGCTAATGTTTTCTATTTTAGTAGAGACGGGGTTTCCCTGCCTCCAACTCCGGAGCTCAGGCAATCCGCTGGCCTCAGCCTCCCAAAGTGCTGGGATTGCAGGCGTGAGCCACTGCGCCCGGCCCCCCAGGGATCTCTTAGTGCAAGGTATGTGCTGTATAGTATGTGCTGTAGTCAATATGTGCTAGCTTTTAAAAAAGAAATTTATAGAGTAAATTACTACTTTTCATGTTTTGAGGGAATCTGTTGTTTTGAATTTTAAATACCATTCTCCAAAATGGTTCTAGTCTTGGATCATTCCACAAAAACAAGATTTTTTTAAAAAAAACAGTGGATAATGCCTTGTAAACTCATAAGGTTATATGGCTCCAGATCACCAAGAAATAGCAGCACTCCCTGAGCCCGTTTTCCTTAGAAGTTCCCCAAACTGGCTTCAGAGCTACCTTATTTATCACCTTAAGCTCTGGAGACCGCAGAATGTGGACGTTCAGTGTTGTCTCAAATGTCCAGAGCTTGACATGTTTCAAAGAGTCTATAAAATAAGAAGTACCCATTAGATTGTTATGAGATGCAATTTTGATTTTACTATTTCAAGAAGTTGCAATAACTCAAGGAATTCAAACCAAAGGAGGAAAACAGATTTTATTTTACCAGGGGCTCAATACTTCCCCAGCACCTTTATGAGGGTGGTCCAGTTTTCTTCCTAAGAAGTCCAGCTACATAAGCTCTAGACATTTTCTCCCTCAAAGAGTTTTTCCTAGGCTAGCAGCATAAAACAATTAGCTTTACCTCTGATCGAAATCTTCGGTTTGTAATTGGAAACATGTGTGCTGGTATTGAGTGGATTGCAGCCGCCAAGCTGTGTGTGGCAGGAGTGAATCTCTACTGAGCGCCAAAGCATTCCGCGTTTTATGGCAAGTCAGTCTCTCCACTGGGGTCCTTATTCATAGGTTTTATTTAGGTGGCTTTTTAGTGATCCACCAGAGAGAGAAAAGCTCTTTGTAAAAGGTTTGAAAAGCAGCCTGGAAGCCCTGGAGGGAACACATTTTAATTTTGTGGTGTTTTGATTTTAAATGATATTTGATGCTGTGGTTTCCCTCTAAACTTCTCCCCCAATTGATGCCAGCAGTGTCCCTTGACTTGTGGGGGAAACTCCCTCACAATGTAGCAATTACTGATTTATATTCTAGTGATAAGAATGTGTTTTATTGTGGTCGTAATATTTGTTCAATTTAACTACTATGTACTGTAAAGTATCGTAAAAACTTCTCCGCTGATCAAATGTTATGAGACAAAGGATCATAAACCACTCTTAATCCATGCGCCCCACTCCTGTGGTATCCGTGGGCAAGCCACCATGAAGAGAGGACAGACTATGGCCCCAAGGGTAAATGTTTGTGTCCTCCTCCTCAGTTTGAAACTCAGTCCCCAATATAGGTCATTTAAGTGTGTCTGATGCTCTCTTGTCATCTGTTGGACTCCTTTGCCAGGCTATTATGTATCCCCTTTGTAAAAAAGTTTAGAAAGACTCTCACGTTCTCATGGCTCAATTTCAACTTCTCATCTTTCCCCAGAATGCCCCTTTTGAAAGTTATGAATTCCACTGAATTTTGCTGTCAGCATTTGAACCTCACTTAGATTCATGTATATTCTGTGATCATAGCTAAAGAAAAGGAGAAAACAAAAAGTCCCTTTCCCCCTCTTATCCTTTCTTTTGATCTTTTGTTATGTAGGGAAATAAAGCAGCTTTTCTTAAGCCAGTACTCAGTTCTCTCTTCCATCTAGGACCTAGCTGAGGAAATAATAACTAGGCAGCTTCTTTCCCCAGTGCTAGGTCACCATACAGGTTCTAGGGAAGGGACTTCTCATTTGTTTATATTGCTACTTCCAGAGTGATTCTGTGGTCTTCCCTGTTGAGGATTCTCCAGTCATTCTCCACAGAGAGTAGGGTCTGGACACCCAGCAGTCTAACCCCTGCTGATATCTTTGGATTCATCTCAATGACTGCCCCCTCTTGCCCTCCCTATCTCTTCTACCCACTACCCTATCCTGCAGTCATAGGGAGCTACTTGGATTCTTTGAGATCAACTTCTTCTGTGAAGCCTTTCCTGCTGCTCCATGGGCTTCCATACCATCCAGTGTAGATGAGCTGGAGCAGGACTGGCGAGGGAATGAACTGGATATTGCAGCAGAACCACCTCGTCGGGATTGTACACACTGATCCCGATCCAGTTAAATACGAAGTCAAACAAATGATTTGATGCCCCTCTGTATGTCCCAATAGAATGACAAGAATCGCGTTTTCCACATGTGCTTTTCATAACTCAGTGCTCCATTTCCCTTCCACTTAGGACTGAACTGAGGGAATCAACCTGTTTCTCAGGGGTACTGCTTAAGAAATTCCAGGATTGACAGAAAAGGGTGGAAACTATTTTATCGTTTCTGTGTAAAGGATACCCCTTTGTCATTTTTCCCCTGCAAAATGTGGTGGCTTGAGCGGTGGCTAATAAAGGTTTGCTCCATCGTTTAGCCCTGAGTCAAGGGAGAAGCACAGATGCAGACAAGGATGGGATGCTGTCAGAGGTGAAAATTCCTTCTAGGTAGTAATTTATATTAATCTTTTGAGAATAGGTGCTTATATTAACAGATGATATAGTTTACAAATTTGATCTCTGTAGATTTTAAATGTCAGTTTTATTACAATGCTGATAATTCATTGTATTTTAGAAGTTAATCATTGAACCCTTAATAACTTAACTTGTAATCATTAGGCCTAATAGTCATAGAAGGATCGTGGAAGGGAACAGGGAGATGGGTTGAAGCAGGGTAGCACCATGGTTAAGCAGCAAGCTCTGAAGACCTGCTGTGTGGCCTTGGGCAAGATGCTTAGCCTCTCTGTGGCTCAGTTTTCTCCTCTGTGAAAATGGGGAATGATAAAGGTACCTTACTGAGTTGTTATGAGGAATACATGTGTTATTCATAGAAAGTGCTTACATTGGTGCCTGACAGCTAATATTTACTGAGCACTTCCTGTGATATTTTGGTCATTTATCTGTTTTTGATATAGTAGCTGCCTCTCTTCAAATACCTCTAAAAAGATACTAAGTCTGTTTACTTGCCTTTTTCCACTAGACTCTGAGTCCCGTTAGTCATGTTTGTATCCCTAGCATTTACCCTGCAGGAAACACCCGTAATTATTTCTTGAGCAAATTAAAGAGGGAATCACAGTGAACTGCTGCTGCTTCCTGCTTCTCCTTCATCACATCATGGAAGAATGAAAAAGGAGCACGAATCTGCCATGGTGTAGGATTACTCTCTGGGGGTTGTCTGACCACTGCAATTAAGAATTTACAAAGATGATTAATCTTATGTGGCTATGCTAGTAAAATAACTTTGATAGGCTCATTGAACTGGAATTTCCCTAAAGGGTCATAGAAGCCATCTCCCTGCTTTTGGGCAGGTGGTTCTAATATAATGTCGAAATGTTAGCTGTGTACCATTTCTAATAAATCTCCAAAAGAAAGAATTCCCTATCTTTCTGGCTGCTAATATATAATAATTTAGTGGCCTATATTTCTTAAATGAGAACTTCATTGGGTAGTTTTAAAGGCATTAAAGATTTAGGTGAGGTACAATGAAAATGAATGTCAGACTTTAGAATGAATGTTCATTCAGGTAGCTGTCTTTGCAACTTTAGAGATTCTTGAAAATAAGCTGGGTAAGTATCAATTCTGTGTGGCTTAATTGGAATCCTATCTAACAAGAGGCTCATTGATACACCAGTTGGTGTTGCTTTATCAGGCATTTATTGAGTGCCTTCTAAGTATTAGGTTGGTGCAAAAGTAATTGCGGTTTTTGAAATTGCTTTTAATAGTACCCACCATGCTCCAGGCTAAGACATATTAATGCATACTGTGTACATGGTCCCTGCCCTTTTGGAACTTGTAGTCTAATGGTAAGGCTAGACTTTGAACAAGCAATTAAAAGTGCACTGAGTATTTTGGTCAAGAAATCCTTTCAAGGGGAGTGACCTTTAAAGAATGGAAAAGAGGGGGAAGTTCACTCAGAAAAGGCTGGAGAAGTAAAGGCAGAGGCCATATCATGGCAGGTCTTCTGGACCATATGTGGTGGTTTTGGACTTTCTCCACTTAGTTGCTCTGTGTCATATTTTCCAGAATTCCCATCCTCGTATGGTTCTGGGTTAGTATGGATCACAAGAGACATTTCATGGGAGATCTGGAGAGCAGGAGTAATGCAACAGCCATGCTTTTCACGCTCAGGTGTTGGTGCAAAGCTCCAGGTGCTGTGGCAGCTCGCAATGCTGTCTGAGATCTGTGAGCTCACCTTGCTGGCTGGGGAGCAGTGGGAAGCACCTGGATCTGCTGCTCTCCCACCTCCCACCAGTTCTCCTCCTTCAGCTTCTTCGAGTCCTGAGCCAAGTGCATAGGCAGCTCCATGCCTAAGGTTGAGGTTGAAGATGGTGAAAAACAAATGCAGGTTCCAGTTTGTCCTTACAGTTTCCAGTTGTCTTTGTGGATCCCCATTCATTTGTATCTCCATTCAAATGGGTTCCAATCTGTTCTTGTTCTTGTCCATATCCAGCTTGCCTTCTGATCACTAGTCTGGTTGATTTATGATAACTTTAGGCTTGGAACTAGATGCAGAGGCAATGGCCAACAGGGACTGCTCCAACAGCTCTCACAATTGTGTGAGGTCTACTCCCTCTAATAAATCGTTTGTTGTTTATCATGGTGGTTCCTCTAGTCTGATGAAACCCTGACTGATACACCATGAAAAGGATTTTGGTGTTTATCCCAAGAGGAATGGCAGCCATTGTAGGATTCTAAGCCATACAGTGATGTGATCAGAATTTTTCCCTATTCTGTCTGCAGTGTAAAGAATGGCTTGGAGTGGGGTGTTTAGGACAAGAGTAGCTGTGAGGAGGTCTGTGGGCAGATAATGCTAAACTTAACCAATAACCATGCTTGTTTTTTCTTCCTGGCCAAGATTTGGATACTTCTTCAGGCTTTTCACAATTTGGTGAGACCATGTGACAGAGTCCCAGCTAATGGAATGAGAGTGGATGTGATGTTTGCCACTCCCAAGCTCAGCTACCCTCCATGTTCTTTCTTCCCTCATCTGCTAGACAGAAGTAGTAGACTCAATAGAGGACTCAGATGCTCTAAAAGATGGCAAAGAAGCAGGGTAGAAAGAGCCTGGGTCCCCGAACAATTGTTTGCAATAGAAGTCCCACCTCCAACTCTCATTGAACTCTTCTGGGTGGAGAAGTAAATGTTTATTGTGTGAATTCACCTAGATTTTGAGCTCCTTTGTCATAGTAGCAAATGCTATTTAATCTAAGTAATACAGAATGTAGATTATAGGTAATGATGGAATAAGATACCAGCAATAGAAATAAAGAAAGATATTTAGAAACTTGAAACAGTAGTTCTTGGTGGTTGATTAGATGGAATGGTGATAGAGAGGACAAGTTAGTAATGAGCCTCAAGTTGTTAATTTGGATAACAGGTTCAATACTAGTGCCATTGACTAAGATGGTGAACACTAGAGGAAAAGCAGATTTCTAAAGAAAGGGGTAAAAAGTCAGCTTTGTATGTGGGGAGTTGTTTGAGATGCCCTGAAACCTTCAAGTGGAGATGTTTTTGTTTATTTCTCTTCATTTTTCCTTCTGGGACCTTCATATTGGCCCTGACCAGTAACTTGTACTATATCATGATATATAGGAAATCTGCTTTGTTTTTGCTTCTACTTCTTGAGACCTCTCCAAGATTATATTACACACTCTCATCTCTATCATTTTCTAATTTGCAGATATAAGAGGCTGCCCTGTAGAGGAGGAAGGAGGAAGTTGGCTGTGATTGACCTTGCTAGGTCATCTTCCTAATCTTTGTCCTTACCTGCCCCCCCAAATGGAATATAAAAGGCAATGCAAGATGAGCATCCTCAGAGACATTGTTTTGTTTGGGTTTCATGTATTGCAATTGCCAAGAGATGCTTAGGCTGCCTCTAGAGGGAAGATGATTGATGGTTAACCTATGTGGTCCAACCAAATGTCTGAGGGGTTTTGATAATTAAAATGGGCAATAGCAATTTTCCATTTCTTCTGACTTTGGGTGTTGGCATGTGGAAGTGGTATTGATACTCATGACCAAATAGGCACTTACCGATTTCAGTTTTCATAAGTTGCCTACCAAATGCAAACTAGTAACCCAGATGTGGGAGAACTAATATTCCATTGTTAATCGTTAGGTCCATAATTTTTATTTCCTCTACTTGCCTCCTCTTCCCTCCTCTGCATAATGAGTTGGGCTTATATAATTGCACCCATTTTCTCACTCATTCATTCAAGCAATTATTTGTTCCTATTTTACGCCAAGTAATGAACAGAAGGTGTTGGGGATACAAAACCCAACTAATTGGAATATCTATGTTATAGGAGCTTATACTTTAGTGAAATTATAGACAAATCATTATACAGTTTTAATCCAGAATAATAAGTGCTATGGGAGCACGCACAGAGGAAACTTAACCCAATCTTAAGGAATCAGGAAGGTTTGCAGAGGACTGACAGGAATAGTGGGCAGATAAAGAAGATGGGCAGTGAGAGGAGGAGTGGAAGCACTTTTGCTAGTGAAAAGCATGAATAAAGGGGATAATTTTCTGCCCTGGATGATCTTTGTGTGGTACTGTCCATCACACATGGGAGAGATGGCTCCTTAGAGCTGCTCCACACTGTTCACAGAGGATGCCATTCCAAGGGAACAGGGGAATAGGGGAAGTCTTTAGCTTATTCCTCTTTGAGGTTTGTTTGGGATGCAGTTCCTTCAATATTTTGAGTCTATGAAAGCATCATGTTGTATACTTAAATATATGCCACAAAAAATAAAAAATTTGCTATTTAAATCTCTCTCAATCTCTTTGTGTGTGTGTGTGTGTGTGTGTGTGTGTCTATACGCATCTCCCTACTTTAAAAATATTTCTCTCCTGAAGTCTTCAGACCACAGAAAATGGCTCTTATGAGAAAAGATGTTGGTGCTGGATTCAAACTTAAATTGTTTTCATTCTTCTATAAGTGCCTGAATATGACATAAGGGAGACAATGATTAAAAACACAAGAGGAAACGTCTACATTTTTAGGTACAAATGTGAAGGGACAAATGTGCTTAAAGATGCTAGTTCAAAAAACATGGCTCCAGAGGTATGTGTGCCATTGTGATTGACAGGGACATGATGGAGATTTTGTGTCAGTGCAGGAAAAAGCTGAAGTAACTGGGCGTACACAATATATGAAGTTTCCCTGGAATTTCCAAGGAATGCTCAGGTGATTCAGATGCAGAGCTCCACGGAGCACAATTTTAAGAAATATTGCTCTAAAAAATGAGCTGAAAATGAGAGGTTTAATTTCTTTTTTCCTGCAGTTCCATGGAATTGTTTTCCATTCGTTTTTGGCTCTTCCTGAAGACATTTCCACATGATGACATAGGGAGAACACATTTGCAAATCACATTCAGGGTGGTGAGAGATAATGAAATTGAAGTGTCAGCAGTTTGCAAGCAAGAGGAAGGCATTTTTCCCCCCAAGCTCTGTTATTACCTTATTCAATTTGCACTTTATTTTGAAGCACATGTATAGAAATAAGCAAATTATTAATTCAGGCTTGTCTTCAATTTTGTGCTTGGCCTGCAAACCTCTAACATCTCTTCCAGTTCCCCAGGCGAACTGCTGAAGGCTTGGTGATAGGCTGAGGCGGGCATATTCATTATTCAATATGAGCTGCAAGCAATTTGATATTTCATGTGAGCATGTGGCAGAGCTGAGGAGGAGGGGGAAGTGTCATTCAGGGGAATATGGTCTTGACTGTTACCATTTTCACGTTTAGCTGAAGGCTTAACATTAGCTGTGCTCACATGTTTCAAGGATAAGGATAATTCCATTGAGAATCTGGGCTACAGCCAGGTGTTTTTGTCTCTGTGACACATCCTATTTCTCTGTGCAGAACAGCCCTTTTTGAGCCAGGCCATGTGCTCAGCTTCATGGGGAGCTTTGTGTGTTCCCTTTAGAGCCCTGGGAATAATGGGATCCTGAACAGCAAAGGGCAGAGTCCCTGGAAGGCAGCCGTACCTGGTGCAGGTGGGGAATGTGCACGACCCCCAGCTCCTGAGGTTCTGGAAGCATTTCTAGATAGTGTCTGCATCATTTGTTAACACCTCCATTCCACTGGTGGGCACCCACTCCCTTGAAAGGGTCCTGTTATTAGAGAAATTTGCTCCACGTTCTTCCTTCTTCACATATCTACAAATGTGTTTTCCTCTGCTTATGTTCTCACAGGTTATGCCAACCTTTAGGATCATAGAATTTTATAATGGAAAGGTCATTAGAGTTCATTTGTTTTAGTGTCCCCATTTTTACTTAGGTAGAAACAGGATTTGAGAGGTTAGGTGATTTGTACAGGGACACACGGCTAGTTAGATGCAGCCTGGGAACCAGATCCCAGATATCTGGCATCCCCAACTGAGTGCTCTTTCTAAGATAGCAAATACCTAAAATAAAGCCTGAAACACAGGGAGAACTCAGTTTGTGTGTGCTGAAATGATAGTTTTTGTAAACCATAGTATTTTTGACAAATGTTCCATCCAAGATGTATTCATTTTCCATCACATCAGCAGAAGATCTGAGAAATGCCTTCTCGGCTGTCTGAGAGAGCGTGTTGCATGTCTGCAGTGTTGGAGGCCTGGAGGCTGCACTTTCCCCCGGCCTACCAACCTGCACTTTCCTGGTGCTTTGCAGAGGGATGGCTCAGCCTTCCCTGGCTCTTCTGTTAACTGAGTAATATCACTGGTCACTTTGGGATGAGAATAGTCTGTGTGTTTGGAATAACAATGAACAAACTGATACTGAGCTATCAGACAAAACCAAAAAAGTCTGGGATGCCCTCAACGCAGCCATTCTAAATGGTTTCCTTAGGCAACAGCAGCTGATTGTCTGGGCTGCTGCTCTGGCGCATTTTGCTTGCAGCAGACTAATAGGCCTAGTTAATTGGCAGACAAGGACGTGAAGGGCACAAACAGAGTGCAGCTAAGGAGTGCAGGAGGTAATGGTGGTTTAGCAGAGCTGCTGGGGCAAATTAGCATAACGCCCCATTAATGTGAAAAGTGATGTTAGAAACATGAAGACTTAAAAATCTACTTTCCTTGGAGCAATGTTAAGAAGCTTTCAGACCCCCATTCTGTATTTGCTTTGGTTCTGTTTTTACACACACGGGCATGCACACTCACACACACTTGCACATATGGCTATAATTATTGCCAAACTCCAGGTGTGACTCTAAAGCAGGGGTTTTCCTAGTATGGTCTGAGGAACCCTTAGGATACCCAGTATTTCTGGGGGTCTGTAGACTCAGAACTATTTTCATTATCACGGTAAGACATTATCTGTCTTTCTCACTCTCATTCTCTCATGGCATACAGTGGAGTTTTCCAATGACATGATGTGTGATACACAACAGTTTGTAGGAGCAGGTATGAGAATTTGGCTGGCTTTTGTGAAGCCACATGTTAAAGGGATTTGCAAAGATGAAAAACAATCCCATTACTCTTGCTAAATTTTGTTTTCAAAGATGTAATAATGTACATAAAATATAATGTTTATATTAACATGTAGTAGATTTATTATTGTTATTTTAAAATGAATCAGTGACATTTCCCAGTTTTAATATTGTATAGTGCTTTACATATCTCTTAGGAAAGAGAAATCTCATCATTTTTGTTACAGCCACCTTCTGCCAGCACCCTCCGCAGGTGTAGCATCCCCTGCAGATGAATTAGCCAGGACCGTTGTGGTGGCGTCCATGTCCAGATTGAAGGCTTAAATGCAATTATTACTCTGAACAATAGAGGGCTACCTTCTCAGTTTTCCTGAGAGAGAGATATGAGGTATTGATCCAGTTCTGCCATGAGGCTGTTTGCTTTGTTTATCAATGAATTTGAAATAGAAGACATCTTGAAGATGCAGAGGCTGGTGACTTACTAGGATTAGAGGCACTTTCAGAAACATCAGATGTGGACAGGTTTTGAGTTTGCAATGTGGGGGCCCAGACCTACATTCCTGTGTTATGTAATGTTAGTGCTGCTTCTTTTTTTGTTGTTCAGTGAGAAACTACATGGGAAGATAGATTATAGATGGCCTCTTTCATCTATTTACCCATTTCCACTGCTTCTGTTGCAATCTCTCACACATGTGATTTACTTAGAGGTTCTGGCATGTCACATGTTCAACGAACGAGACTGAAAACAAAATGGGGAGCAACTGAACACTTCTTCCTGTGCTTGTTTTCTTGAAAACATACATGTTATCATTATCATTTTTGTGTTCATATAAGTAGTATTTTGTTTTTTGTGTGTATGATTATCATTTTATCACTTCCCAGTCAAGAACTCTGAAGCTCAGGTTAAGTGACTTGTCCAAAACCACAGGCTAATGACAGAGTTGAAATTCAAGCAGAGTCTTTTTGACTCCAAAGCACCAACTCTTTGCAGGATATCAAGCTGTTTTTATCCAATAAAAAAGTCCATTGAGATGGAAGTTTTGTTTTTGTTTTTTATTGGACGTTTTGTTTTTGTTTTTTAAGTGAAATTGCTTAAGCATTGCTTTGAAAAATATCTCCTGATGAATTATTTTGGTTTATTATATCTCCCAAAATATACTGCTTAAGTTCGTGACTGGAGGGGTGATCATGGATTAGGGAAGGGAGAGCTCAGTTTCTTCCTTGGGGAGGGGCCTGCGTTGGGCTAGAGAGGCAAGGCAGTAGCCCAAGACTTGTTTTTACTTCCTATATGTGTTGTATTAGTTTCCCATGGCTGCCATAACAAAATTGTCAAAAACAAAGTGGCTTAAACCAGCACACATTGTTATGGTTCTGTAGGTCAGAAATCTGACATGGCTCTCAGTGGGCTAAGAAAGTTGTCAGCAGGGCTGTATTCCCTTCTAGAGGCTCTAGAGAACAATCTGTTTCCTGTCTTTTCCAGCTCCTAGAGGCCACCCACATTCCTTGGCTTGTGCCCATCCCCCCACCTTTATTTTCAAAGCCAGTAATGTTGCATCTTACACTCATCTTCTGCAATCACAGTTCACACTTCCCTTCACTGACTAGGGAAAGGGTTGTATTTTTTATTTCTAATTTTTTTTTTGCTTTTAAGAACTTTTGATTAGATTGGGCCTACCTGAATAATCCAGGATAATTTCTCCATCTCAGGATTTTTTTTTTTTGAGACAGAGTCTCGCTCTGTCACCCAGGCTGGAGTGCAGTGGTGTGATCTCAGCTCACTGCAACCTCTGCCTCCCGGATTCAAGCGATTCTCCTGCTTCAGCCTCCTGAGTAGCTGGGACCACAAGTGCACACCGCCACACGGGGCTAATTTTTGTATTTTTAATAGAGATGAGGTTTCGCCATGTTGGACAGACTGGTCTCAAACTCCTGACCTCAAGTGATCCGCCTGCCTTGGGCTCCCAAAGTGCTGGGATTGCAGGCGTGAGCCACTGTGCCCAGCCTCAGGACTCTTAACCTTAATCACATCTGCAAAATCCCTTTTGCTATGTAAAATAATATATTCACAGGTTTAGGGGATTAGGGCATGAGCATCTTTGAGGGGCCATTATTCTATCCACCACATGTATGAAACCTGAAAAAGCATGTTGTTGTACCATCACTGAAATGTACTAACCAGTTTTCATAGGGATGTCTGGTGTCAAAATGAACCAAGGTTAATTCTGAATCAGTGACTTTATTGAACAAGTATTTATTAAGCCTATTGAGCACGCAGTATTTCTTGAGATCATTGTTTTTAAAAAAATTAATAAACTTTATTTATTATTTTAGAGCAGTTTTGGCTTTACAGAAAAATTGAGCAGAGAGTACAGAGAGCGCCCATATACTCCCATTCTCATTGCTTTCATTTCCCCTATTATTAACACCTCACATTGGTGTGGTACAGTTTTTACAATTGATGAACCAATCTTGATATATTAATATTATCTTTAAAATCCATAGCTTACATTAGGGTTTACTCTTGGTGTTATATATTCTATAGGTTTTGATAAATGCATAATGCCAGGTATACACCATTATAGTATCTTACAGAATAAGGTTACTGCTCTAAAAATCCTCTATGTTCCACCTATTTATTCTGTTCACCTGCCTCCCAACCCCGGCAGCCAATGATCTTTTAATTGTCTCTGTAGTTTTGCCTTCTTTCGAATGTCACATAGTTGGAATCATACAGTACGAAGCCTTTTCAGACTGGCTTCTTTCAGTTAGTAATATGCATTCGAGGTTCTGTAGGTATTTTTATGGCTTTGTAGCTCATTTCCTTTTATTGCTGAACACCATTCCATGGTATGGATGGAATAGTGTCACAGTTTGTTTATCCAGTTACCTGCTGAAGGTCATCTTATTTGCTCCCAATTGTTGCTAATTATCACCAAAGCTGCTGTTAACATCTGTGTGCAGTTTTCTGTGTGGACATAAGTTTCTGACTCATTTAGGTAAATACTAGGAGCACGATTTCTGGATCATATGGTAAGACTACATTGGGCTTTATAAGAAACTGCTAAAAGATTAGTGTTTTTTAACTGACAACTTTAGAGTACGTGGAGAAAGTCGAACTGGCAGTGTCTTGGGTCTGCTTTCAAAACTTAGATAAGAAAGGTTCTGATTTTATGAACTTTGTATATTGAGGTTCTGAGTATGATTACATTTACAAAAGGATTCTACTGCAAAAAAGCAGTTGAAAGCTGTTGAAAACCTAATATTTTGTTACAAATATCATCTCCTCTCATCTTCACTTCCTCTCTTCACCTTGACTGGGAACCCAAAAGGTGAATTGCATTGCAAGGGAGGTAATTAGAATGACTTTGAATGTCATACTGCAGTGGGCCAGGCACAGCTCCCACTGGTGAGAAGGCAGGCAAATCTTCTCTTCTGGAGAAAGATAACGTTGCAGTCTGAAAACAATGAAATTATTGTCCTAACAATAACATATGAGAGTGCTGTGCCGCAGAACATAACTCCCCAAGGGCTTACACCTATGCAGCTGTTTGTCTAGATAAACACGCACATCACACACCACCCACTCACATATACTCCACTGATGACTGATATGCACAGCCTTCCTTTGACTCTTTTATGTTGCCACAGAGACTGTGTCTTAGTAGTTGAGAGGGTGGCCTCAGCACAGAGGTGAATCCCAGTTCCACCACCAACTTTCTGCTTGACTTTGTGAAAATGATTTATCCTCTCTTAGTTTCCTTGTCTATAAAATGAAGGTAATAGTAGTATCTGTCTTGTAGGGTTATTGTGTAGATATAATAAGAAGATGCATGCAAAACTCGGTTCCTAGCACATAGTGAGTTCTTAATAAATGATAGCCATGTAGAAAAAAACCTTTCTTCTTAAACTCCCACCTTTTGGTGAGAGGGGAGATGTTTTCCCCCAAATGAGATCCCTGAGGAAGGATTAGGTAGGATGGTATTTAATAGACTTCATGTTATCCCACCCAAGAATCCCTTTCACTTTGACAGCTCAGCTGCATTTATTGAACTCCCTTCCTCCACCCCATCCACCTTTCCAGCTCAGTCCATCCCCAGATTTCAGTTCCATTCCTGACTCTAGGAATGGAAGGAAGTTTTAGGGAGTCTAAGGATATGCGTCTACTAATTTGTTTTGGTCAGTTTTCACATCTGGTCTCATTCTGAGCCTGACAGTCCAGCTCTTTGTGACTGAGTCCTTGCCTTATGGGCTTCTTCCTCAGTGATATTAGAAAGTTTTTCTCCAGCGTTTTATTTTCTGCCTGGATTTCTGCCTCTGAACTCAAATTCTCATCACAGTTGAGTTATCACAAACCTGCCCCTGACAACCATCTACACTCCTGGATCCCTATTAAATGACTCTCATTAGGCCATAAGCCGATCACCTGCCCTGCCCCAGATTGGAAGAGCACTTGGCACTTGTACTAATGGTTCTTTACACTCTTATTCTGGGTGGGACATATCTGTAGCTTCACTTTGCAAGGTAGTCATGCCTCTTAGTCCAATTCCTCCTTTAAAAAATTCCTAGACTTGCTGTATCTTGAAATCTATCTGCTGGACATTTGTTCTAACCCTTTCCCAGCTTGATCTATCCCACCATGGTTAAGGACTGATTCTGTTTAATAACTTAGAGTTTGAGCAATTGGTCATAGACCCCAGTGTTACAATAAGATATAGCTTATAAATTGATCAAAGCTATAAATTTTCATATAAGTGAATTATTCAAGACTTTGGCAGGAAACAGATGTCATATTCAAGATGGGTAATTGAAGAGAGTTTAATAATGGGCTATTTAAGAATGAGTGGATAGGGTTTGAAAAAAGCAACAAAGCATAGTTGCCAGCAGAGAGCTATTACATCACTAAATCTGGTGGAACAGGGGAAAAAGTGGTTATTGGAACCCAAAGAGAGACAGTGTTACAGGGAGAGGACTACTTGACAAGTACTGGAGCCTTCAGCTGAAGCATACAGCTACTTCAAAGCCACCATACTGGGAGACAGCCAGTAATATAAATATCTTATCTCATTCTCCTCCTTCCCTTTGATCAGCTGATTCTATTTGCTGAACCCACCTGGAAGCCTGTGCTCAAGGGAGCCCATTGAGTCAGTTCAACAGAATAGTGAGAATGGGCTACCCAGAATAGTGAGAAGTATGGGTAGTGGGGCCTGAAGAGGCAAACAGAAGCAAGGACACCAAGCTGTACGTAATATCTGGCCAAGGTCAGGTGTGTTCTTCGAGAATTTCAGGGTAATTATGTCCCTGGTCATATTGAAGACATTCTGTACCTACCAGTGACCTAATGGCTTTTATTGGCTGGCTATGACAGCTGACTACAATTCAGGCAGAATTTGTATAAAATTGCAGATCCAGTGCTTCAGCAGTAATAACAATGTTGTGTTGATCCTATACTTTTCGTGATAGATTAAAGATAATGACACCTTAGAAATGTTGCATTGAGGATGAAAAGAGAATCTATTGTTTTATTTATGGTTATTAAGTAAATTTCATGGGCTGAGTCACAGTACTGGGGTGGGGGGAGGAATCTCCTTTCTTCAACTTCTATAATTTATAATTTTACACTCTTGTGGAAGTGTAAAATCTGTATTTCCAAAGTCGAGGGTGTGCTGCTTGAAAATAAATCAAATGGGTCAAAAATGTCTAGATTTTAAAAATAGGTAAATGAGGGGGTTATTCACACCACTAAAGTGTTCTTTGCTTCTCAAAGTGATTGACTACACATTCTCCTGAAGTAGTAGAACCATAGTAATTGAACATGAAATATGACTTTATTTACCAGAATGTAATTTTCAAGGATGCATCTTTAAGTGAAGAAAAGTAGATTGATGTTAATAATACCTGTAATGATGCGTAGAATTTAGGATTAGCAATAACTTCATAGACTCTGGTTGTAAGGGTCCTTGAGGGTATATGGTACAACTACTCAACTAGACGTGGAAACCCTTGTCTATACCCCATACCCTAAAGGTCATCCAAGCTGTGCTTACCCACCTTCGGCTCCCTGGAAGTCCACTGACATAATTTCCTCAACAAGTATCAGCCATCATGATTCAGATAAACATAATCTTAATGTATTGTAATGTGGTTAATTGCATTATAATTATTAATATCTATTGTTGAGATAGAAGTTTACTAGTGGTTTGAAAAAAATGCCTCCTTAATCAAATTTGAACTGTAAGAGCTTTCATTTATATTAGACAGTTTTAACTGGGGGATGACAGAGTAGAGGACTGGCTGAATTGAGATCAAAGTGCTCAAAGAGACCTCAAGAGAGTGAGGGCCTGTGTCTTGCTTTAGGCAGGTAAATTAGCTACCTTGATGCCCATTTTATAGATGCTAGGAGAGGCCCCCACCAAGGGATAAGTATGACACCCAAAGTCATGAAGTTGGTGAGCAGGAACTTGAGCGCAGAGCACCCTTCTCCAGGACAGGGTTCCTGAGTAGATGAACTTCTAAAAGGCAGGAAGTGTAAAGAGAGGCTTCCCTTGGCTAGGGTGAGAGTGGACTCTGCAGTGTCCTTCTGCTTCTTGGCATTATTATGAGGCCTCCACTTAATAAAGGGGAAATGGAGCACAACATTAAGCTGGACTTCGTGTTAGACTGGATTTAGGAGCTGGCCCAGAGTTCATTCTCATTTCTGGGGGAGGAAAGGAAAGGCCTTTATGCACACCTATAAATCCTGTCTTAAACAATAGCTTAATTGAATGAAGAAATTGAAAATAGTCAATGCCATTTTCTTACTTGATACAATTAGTGGATCAAATATCTCAATTTGGTAGATTCAGCTGATTGAATTGAAGCTAGAATCCTGTTTAGCAAAAACATAACCATGGTTAATACAACTGATTCTTTTTCTTCATTTTGTACATGTTATTGTGGCTTCTACCTTTTCTGGTAAATGAATCCCCTCAAACTTCCATTGTAACTGGCCCACATTGGGGGAAGGAGCTTAGTGGATTATGTGATGATCACAGAGGTCAGTCTGTTGGTCATACCTCACCTGGCTGTGTTAAATCACTGGGGCAGATTCCCAGGCTTCTCACAGATTCTGGCCCCATGGAACAGATCCCAGAATCTACATCTCTATCTATCTATATTTTTGAGACAGTCTTGTACTGTTGCCCAGGCTGGAGTGCAGTGGTGTGATCTTGGCTCACTGCAACCTCCGCCTCTGGGGTGCAAGCGATTTTCCTGTCTCAGCCTCCTCAGTAGCTGGAATCACAGGTGTCTGCTACTATGCATGGCTAATTTTTGTATTTTTTAGTAGAGACGGGGTTTCACCATGTTGGCCATGCTGGTATTGAACCCGTGACCTCAGGTGATCTGTCCACCTTGGCCTCCCAAAGTACTGGGATTACAGGCATAAGCCATTGTGCCCGGCCCCAGAATCTATATTTTCAACAAGCTCCCCAGATAATTCTGAAACTCCTTTAGGTCTGGGGATTCATGATGAAAGAATATGTTTCCAGGGGCTTGAAATTCCAACTGTAATTTTTCCCTGGCCTCTAAGAGTCCTCTGAAAGCACGTGAGTGTTCCGGCTAATACTTCAGGCCTTTCATCTTGTAGGGGCAAACCGGGGGCCTGGGTGGGTGGGGCAGCAGAGAGATAGTGGGGTAGGGGGTGGGGTGAAAAATGATGGTGATGAGGCCCAAGGAATGAGGACTCAGCAAGCAAAAGGCTGGTGGGAGAATCAAGAGAAACTTGGCCCATTTGACAAACATGCTCAGGGCCAGCTCTAGATGAGCGAACATAGCTTGTAACCTTTGCTACCTTACTTCCTTTGAGATGAAGATGATAATAGTCAATGGGGGTAGAGGGTTGTTAGGTTTAAAGAATTTATATGGTTTTGTGACTTTTATCCTCTTTCCAACCTAAGAAGCAAAACAAAATTGAACTGTTATGTAAACGAACCAGCAAGTCTGAGTACGGAAGGCGGTCTTCAAGAACATTTATTAGAATTTATTAGATGTGAAAATATCTGACTTCACCAGGAGGAGGCTGCTTTTGTCATGTGACGGTAGGAAGTGGAATGTTCCAGTTTGTGGGTATTGTATTTTTCTGAAGGCTAAAGAAAAGCAGATACACAGTAATTGAGCATATACAGCAGTCCTAAAGGAAACAGAGAATGTTGGTGTATTCATTGAGTTTCTCTGGGGCAGCCCTGGCTGCTTGGACTTTGGGCTGAGGCTGGAGAGATGAAGGAGGCACCAGCACTGCCCTCTCCCAGGTTTGTGGCCCCAAAGCCCAATGACAAGCAATTCAGTTAACTGGAAAATATTATCATTTAAAAAAAGTTACTGATATTGTGTACTCAAGAATTAGAAAGAAGACCACATTGTCTCAAGTATTTTAACAATTCTTAGCCTATATTAGATTTCTTCCCAAGCTTGAAGCATTAGCTTCTCCTTGAATTGTGCCTTGAACACTTTTTTTTTAAAAGAAAGATTATGGCATGTTAAACTGTGATTTACTCATTTCTGTAATTAGATGTAGTGATTAGAATCCCCTTTATCTTACTCTGCAGTTTTCCTTTATGGGAAATTATGAAAGAATAATAGGTAAAAAGTTCAGAATGGGAGAAAGAATAAACAGAATGCTGAATGGTAAAAGGAGACAGAATGCTGAATGGATAATAAAATATTTAGTGCTTTTCAATTAACTGTTCTCACGATTAGTACACTAGTATATTATATCATAAAAATCATGTCTATTAATTTTTTGCAGCCATTATCTTGACTGTGATTTACTCCCCTCAAATCATTAACAATGCCATTAAAAAGGTGGCTGGAGATGAACGTCCTGGATAGAGTTCAGGGATGTAATAGGATTATTGTTCAGGGTCACAGGGAGATTGAAGACCAGCAAACGGAGGGAAGGGGGTTTGAGACTGCAGTGCTGGGTAAGAGGGGGAAAGAGTAGAGGAAGGCACACAGCCCTGGGGTTTGAGAGGCAGGTGGATCACTCAGTGTGGTGTGGGGGTGGGGGGGAGTCCTTTAGATGAGGCACTGCATTACTTTAATCTGAGGAAGACGCAGGTTGTGAAAAGCCCAGTGACTTGGAGAACATGGGCTTTCCTCATGGTGGAATTTCATATGCACAGGGAGAAGATAAATATGTGTGTGTATAAGAGTCCCCAGGGTCCTATCGGAGGCAACGAAGCATTCTTGTTCCAGGTTATGCTGGCGGCTTGAGGGCAGCGTTTCTATCCAGCCAAAGAAAGGGCCGTGACTTTTCATAAATAGTTGTCTTCTTGGGAAAATGAGATAAGCTGTAAAAGCAGAAAAGTGTTAACCAAGTAGACCGATGAAAGCTGAGCTCTGTGGAGTAGCAATGCTGCTGTGCATTCTGAGGAGGTTGGAAACTCCATGTCTTCACTTTAACTACCTGTCTGGGTGTCTATCTTCAAATCATTGGTTAATCAATATTCAATTCATCAACCTATTATTGGTTATACATGTTAGCATCTTGAAACATCTTTTGGCTTACATAAACAAACACAGAAGTTTTATTACTATAAAAAACAAGGCTTGGAAAATTTTTGTTTGTTTTCTTTTTTTCTCAGTACTTGGGACAACCACACAGCCTTAGTGAATACAGAGTCTATTTGAATTCAGGGCCTGAAATTCTAACTTCCTACCTTAGCTGCTCAGAGTACATGTTGGAGATGGGCCGGTGAGTCCCCTTTGCATTTTCACTGTGCAAAGCAGTGGTAGAGGCCAGAGTCAAAAGACTCTGGCTTTTCAGTTTTAAATGGGTCTTTTCCAAGTGAAGTTTGACCAC
The DNA here is from genome assembly GCF_043159975.1 of Macaca nemestrina. Taxonomy (NCBI): domain Eukaryota; kingdom Metazoa; phylum Chordata; class Mammalia; order Primates; family Cercopithecidae; genus Macaca; species Macaca nemestrina. The sequence continues at coordinate 74,918,297 of NC_092135.1, read as the reverse complement.
AAGACATGTCTTCATAAAGCAAATGATCTGTCACAATTTCACAAGCAGGAAATAGGAAACTGGAACTGGCTAATCAATCGCACAATGTTTTTAGCAGCTTAGTAGACATTATGAGTTAGTATCATTTTAACATTGTTCATTATAACTGGGAAACATAACATTTCTCTTTACTGTTAATACCAGCTGTGGAAGTTAGCACTGGTGCTTACTGATGCCCATAACCTGATCTTGAAAGACTGTACTGAAACCCCAAGAAATCCTTCTTTAAAAGTTCTAATAATATTTCATAATAGCATTCTGTAAGCCAGAGTTCAGAGTTATATCTTTCTAGATTACTGTCTTCTTAATTTCCATTATAAAATTATATATGATATATATATATTTTTACTGTCTAATGACAGTATAAATACGTGTGTGTGTGTGTGTGTGTGTGTGTATATATATATATATGAAATTAACCATGTAAATGGATAAATAATGGTCCAAACCATACATTGCTATCACTTTCATGATCACTTTTGATCACTCCACATGAATGAAATCATAGGCATTTTTAGGCTTTGGAATCTACAGTGGACAGCGTAGCTGTGTTGAGTTCTGATTATTGGTGTAACTTGAGTCACAAGTGACAGTAGAATGAAGGTCTCTCTTATCTTATGGTCTCAATTCTTATAATGGTTAGAGCTCCCTCTATAAATGTGGGGAAATCTCCTTAATGGAGAATCCAGCAGGCTGGCATCAGTTGTCCAATTTACAAGAAATCTATTCACAAGAATGTTTCAAGAAAATCTTAGAGTTTCATAACGTCTAGTGAGAGGTGGCCCACAGAAGGCCTTCTCCAAAGCCCTGAGTGAAGATTATTTTTATGCCAGGGCTATCTGTGGTTACAAAGTCTTCCACAGAGCCAGCAGCCTCCTCTTCATTTCTCAGTGGGCATGCCAGACTGGTGGTTCTCATCTTTGGTTGCCTATCAGAGTTTTCGAAATACAAATTCTTGAGCCTTACCCCTGGAGATTCTGATCCAGTCCCTTTGGGGTGGAATTTAGGCATCAGTATTTCTTTTTAAAAGCTTTGTAAGTGGTGATTCTTATTCCCAGACAAATGATGACTGCCCTAGGTCATGGAAGGCAAGCCTAATACATCTTATTTGCGTATATAGTAGGTGACTGTAAAATTCTGGGGACTCACTGCAGAATGGTGCCTTCTCATAGAGTATCAAACACTGTCCTTGCTGCAGCCTTACCCTTTACAAATAAGAGTGGTTGAGCCTTCTCCCCTGACGATGGTGTCCTGCTTACCTCTCAACAATGGAGACTGATGTCCCCTTCCTCAGAAGCACCTTCTTCCAGCCTGGAGGTGTGCAGAACCTTTGATTGTTCCCAGTTGAACCCTCACTAGAAAGGGAGTGGCCGTTGTTAGAAAGACGTCATTGTCAGTAGGATCCTGGTTGTTGTCCCCATCCCAGATGGATGCCTGGGTGCAGTAGCTCTTGGGCACGTCAATGGTGCATTCCCTGTGGCTGGGAGAGGCCAAACTCAGGGCCCACACTCTTTTGAAGCACAGTCGCGTTTCTTTGGACTGCATCTGGTCTAGGACCAGTTGGTAAACATTACATATCCTGACTTCAAGACAGGGAATAACTCACTTGAATGATATACCACATGCTATTTGATATCTGTAGGGGAGAGTTTCTCCACAGTAACACTACTGGCATTCTGGCCCAGTTAATTCTTTGTTGTGGAAGTTGTTCTGTGCTGTTTAGGATGTCTAGCAGCATCCCTGGCCCCTCTCTAGCAGATGCTGGTAGCAATTCCTCATCCTTCCAGTCATGATGATCAAAAATATCTCCAGGCATTTCCAAATGTCCCCTGAGAACAAAGTACCCCCACCTTACCTCTGGTTGACAATCACTACTCTGAGGGGGAACTTTGCAAATTAATCATTAAGAATCATAACAGAGGTCAGCATTAGCTCTTATAATGTTATATTCCATCTCCTTTGTTACTGCATTTAGAAGGAATGGCACACCTTTCTCCAGATTTACTGTGGTTACTGTTTGGATGTTGTCCTTGGATGTTTGGTTACCTGGATACAGACTCTGAGATAGAGATTTGTATAAAGGAGGTTTACTGGAGGATTCTGTTAGGAACACTTGCATGGAGTAGGGAAGAGGTTTGGACACAGGGAGACACCGAACTGTTGAGCAACACAAATAGGGCCTCAGCTAATCCTAATGGGAGCTCTGGAGTTGGGATAACATTGCGGAGTTGTCCAAAGTTGAGATGAGGGGGCCAGACCTTTGTATCCACTCCAGCAGCAAGTCACTGGATATGAACAGCCTCCCACCCTCTGCCCCCAGGAATGGGGGCTGACCCCAGCAAGCCAACTGCCTTCAGACAAGCGCAATTCCTGATGAGAGACTTAGCTGCGATGTGGTCAGAGACTAACACTCTGGGCAGCTGGGGGATGAGAGACCGCCATGAAGGGTCATCTGAGCTGTGCACCACAGTCTAAAAGAAAATGAGTTTATTTAAGTCATTTTACCAAGTCTGTGAAGCTGAGAACATGAGAATATAAGAGGGATTCTAGCCCAAATGGAACTTTACTTGGAGGCTTTGGTTGGATGGTGTCGTCAGAAGCTGGCACCTACCTAAGGTATCTATATGAGGGTTTTGCTAATGTAAAATATACTCTTCTGGCTTCCTTTAGAGAATGATCTTGTCTTTGTCCTCCCTGATCTATCTCAGAGCAAGAAATTACATTAGCTAAAGCACTTTTTGAATGGTGTTGAAAGAACATGGTCTCCATGGAAAGGCAGGTAGTACTAAGGGGGTGACCTATGATGGATTATCCCTGACACTGGTTAGGCAAAATGTTACCTGTCACCATTGTGTGCCAAGAGTACAAAATAAGAAGATTGCTTACCACAGTAGACTACTGGCAGCATTGTGGGCAGGTTCCCACAGCCACAGAGGCCATGACTGTTGATGTTTTGAAGTAGCACACTTTTGCTTTGGAGCATGTAGCTACGTGCTTACAATGTGATGTGGGTTGAAATGATGGGTTAAACTTCTGTGTGCAGCAGGCATTATTCCTTAATGTCAGGGAAGCTCAGAGGTGCACAGCTAGCTCTTAGATTCATTTCAGTTGTACCAGAGAGAAAAAAAGTGGGAAGAGGAGGAGGGGAAGAGGAAAGTGAAGAGGGTGAGAAAAAAAAATAAAAAAGAGCAAGAAGAGACTAAGAGAGGAGGTGCTGAAGATGTAGGTGCTTGCTGTCACTGGCTTTGTGCTTACAGAGCTGCAGACATTTTGCAGTGTTTCACCTTACACAGGCTTTTCTTATAAAGGTTTGTTCATGGCATTTACTCTTCTTTACACACACACACATGTGCGCACACACACACACCCCTTACCTTTTTTTTTTTTTTTTTTTTTTTTTTTTTTTTTTTTTTTTTTTTTTGAGACGTGGTCTCACTCTGTAACCCGGGCCGGAGTGCAGTGGTGTGATCTCAGCTCACTGCAGCCTTCACCTCCTGGGCTCAAAGGATCCTCCCACCTCAGCTTCCCAAGTAGCTGGGACTACAGGCGCATGCCACCACACCCAGCTAATTTTTGTATTTTTTGTAGAGATGGAGTTTCACCATGTTGCCCAGGCTGGTCTTAAACTCCTGGCCTCAAGCGATCTGCCCAGTTCAGCCTCCCAAAGTGCTGGGATTATAGGCGCGAGCCACCACACCCGGTCCAACCCTTATGTTTTACTAACTTTTTAAATGTTTCCCTTCCTTTTGCTGTCCCATTTTGTTTCTCATGGGGATTTTACTCTTCTGGGTAGTTTCTAATTTGCGCCCTGGAACATCCTGTGCCTAGTGGTGGCTGCATTACGATTACATAGGAGTCTTAGGGGGGCCTGCTTGGACAGGGGCACAGTGAGCTTGTTTCCAGGCAGCACCTGTGTAGCACACATGCTATGTCTACTTATTGGGGTCGTATTGAAGGAGGCTGAGCCCCACCCCAAGCCACTTTTGGAATGGCCATGCCTGTGATACGAGAAGAGTGGATGATGTTACTCTATTTCACAGAACTTGGGAACTGAGCCAAGTTTCTTATTACCAAGGCATCTGCAGGTTGTTCTTTATCAGAAGCCACCAGTTCCTTTCCCAGCCACCTGAAAACACTTACCCGGAGTCTGTTATCATGGCATAACTAGTTTCTGGCAATGGAATTACTGCTACCGCCTCTACCGTCTTTACCATCCAATTCCCCCACCCCTGGGGATGGAGCCTCAGATTAATTGCCATAGCCCTTTCCCTGAGATGTGGGTGCTTTTTCAGCAGCTTGCCTGGTATGTGACATAAGAGTTTGCAGCATGGTGAGGAAGCAGAGGGGAGGGACTGGAGGTGACAGGTACAGATGGGCAGTCTGTAAGGAGCAGAGATCAGCGATTTACACAGACGGCCTAGCTTTGCTGTGTGGGCCTTGGTGAGTGCGTCTCATTTTATCAAACAGCACACTACCTCCATTTCCACAACCCCCGACAGTCACTCTTCCAAGCAGCGTGGGAAGACAAAAACAGCTGTGCATGTTAGCAGCTTCAGATGTTCCCACAGCAGTGCTACACTGCAGTAGCCCAGGGGTCATCAAATATTTAGGAGGATGTTGTAGACTTTTGTGTCATGGCCAGAAATGCCATGTGCTCAGGTTTGGATTCCACTGGGTTCTTGTTCATGCTAGTAGAAAATTGAGAGAAAAGGGAAGTGGTTCTTTTACCAAATTATATAGTGATATGGGCTCAACAGTATCTTTATGTTTACTATACAATCAGCTTTTCAGTTTCTTGTTCAAGGCAATAGCAAAATAAGAACAATACTAGAATAAGAGCCTGTTCATCCCAGATGAAAAACACTTTAGAATATTTATTTCTTATTATAATCTATTCATTAAATGTCATAGCCTGGCACTCTGGGGAGAGTCATATACTACAACCCATAGTGGAGACAAGATTGTACATTTACAAGCTGCCTGAAAATTCCTTGGTGACTGTGGATGCTGGAGAATGCAGCTGGGGTTGCTGAGAAAAGCATGTAGTATTACAGTGAAGTGTGGTCTAAATTTCTGCTATTTCCTTTCAGATGTGCAACTTCTTTCAGGGAGAGATATATGGCTTTTGTAATCAGGGACTAGAATATCCACTTTAGATTAAAAAAAAAAATTCAACTTGAAGTTTTTTTTTTCTTAACACAGCTAAAATAACTTCATGGCCTTGGAGTTTTGTTTCATCTGGAAGACTGGAAAGAATTTTTAGAGCTCTGCATTGTAGCTTAATATTATGTAATATTATATAATTGGTTCAGTGTCAGCTAATGGGAAGATTAAGTGCATTTCCATAATGGCCATCCTTGGTCCAGTCCTAGTCAACATTTCCTTAAAGATCAGGATGATGGAATAGGAATTTTTTCATTAAAATTGCCAATAGAAACAACTGAGTAGAGTGGCTTGTCTCTTAGAGAGCCAGTCTTAAACTGTTTGTTTGTTAGTTTTTTTAAAGAAGAAGTGAATGGTTGAAAACTACAGAAGTTTAGAAGGTTGTTATCATATAATATTAGGGAAATCATCAAACTGCATAGCACAAGAGGGGTAACCTGGAGGTTATAACATGCCCCAAACTATAGCAAGTAGAAAATCAAGACTTTTGTCTTGGAATAACCAGGTCAGCATCTACATTTCCAACACTAGGTATCTGACTACTGTCTGGTTGTGAAACATTTACTCAGCATAGTGAAAATAGATCTCTTTACAATTTTGATGAGGACTGGTATTGACTTTATGAAGTCCAGATTGCAGGGAGCAATGGTATACTGGTACGCCGGTTTCAGTGGAAGAAGGGATCTAACTACATATATGAATTTAGAGTAAGGAAGATGTCGGTTGAGTGCAGTGGCTCACGCCTATAATCCCAGCACTTTGGGAGGCCGATTTGGGTGCATTGCCTGAGGTCAGGAGTTCGAGACCAGCCTGGCCAACATGGTAAAACCCCGTCTCTACTAAAAATATTTAAAAAATTAGCCGGGCATGGTGGTGGGCACCTGTAGTCCTAGCTACTTGGGAGGCTGAGACAGGAGAATCACTTGGATCCGGGAGGCAGAGGTTGCATTGAGCCTAGATCGCACCATTGCACTCCAGCTTGGGTGACAAGAGTGAAACTCTGTCTCCAAAAAATAAAAAATAAAAAAAAGAGTAAGGAAGAGGTCAAAGCCCTCAGTTGAGTCAAAAGATTCAGATCCTGGCTCAGGCTTTGACTATAAATATCTGAGTAACTTTGAACAAGTCCTCCAACATCTTGGGTCTTCAATTTCTTATCCTGAAAATGAGTGTTTAGATTAGTACAGTGATTCTCAATCTGTGGTCCTCCCGGAGCAGTGGGAGACTGTGAACGATTTTCAGGGCTATAAAGGCATAAAGAAATAGTGTATTTCCTAGTAAGGAGGCCACATAGACTATTTAATAAATGCAGGTAGTAGATGAAATCTTTTAAAACATGAGTACACACAAGAAAAATAGTAAGAGTCTTCTTGGTAGTCAAAAGACAGGAAGCAACAGCTGAGCATGATGTCGTGTGCTTGTAGTCTCAGCTACTCAGGAGGTTGAGGCAGGAGGATCACTTGAATCTAGGATCAAGCAAGTCAAGGCTGTAGTGCACGATCATCAACCTGTGAATAGCCACTGCACTCTAGCCTTGGCAAGACCCTTTCTCTTAGAAAAAGAAAAAAGAAAGAAAGAAAAAGTAAGCATTTTAGTGTCTAATGTAAGGCTTGTGATGACTCTGGAATCTCAAAAAAACTGAGAAATCTTGAGGTTACTGCATTTGTACTGAATCAACAAGGAGCGAGGGAAACAGTTACTTGTAGGCAGGAGGGCTTTGTTTGCGAGATAAGAAAAGAGGTAGGGATTATCACTAATATTAGCTATGTGCCAGCCACTTTTCTAGATGCATCAATTCATTTAATCCTCAAAACCACCCTGTAAGGTCAGTACTGTCAGTATCCCACCTTAGAGATGAGGAATCTGAAACACAAAGGTAATGCTTATTAAGCTAATTAAGTATTAGTAATTGTTACAAATGATCTGGATTGTTCCCAGTGATATGCAGCCACTAATCCCCACAGAAATGAGAGGGATAGATAAGGAGTGCACAGACGGGGCTTCTCATTTTCAACCTTCTCCAAGAATAAAATTAAACCTGTGCACTGGAGGGCCTGTATTACAGATAACCCTCTGGTACAAAATACCTGTGTGACCTTGAATGAGTCATTTTACCTTTCTGAATCTTAATTTCCTCAGTCCTCAAATGGGGTAATATTCTGCCCTGTTACACCACAGAATTATTGAGAAAACATGAAATAACACATCTGCGAGTGCTTGGGAACCTAGAAGGCAATACTAACATGGGAAAATGAAGGATGGCCTCCTGCCTCGTGGAGCGGAGCTGCTTCCCAGTGACATCCGTCACTCAATCAACATTCATGGTATGCTCATTATGTGGGGGCAGAAGGAAATTAAGATCTTAAGGTAGCCCTTATATCCTGTGTTTAAGTGAAAAAGTGGCAAGGGACTCTGTCACTCTGTTCTTTGCTTAGGTATTTTTGCTATAAAGTAGTATCATTAGGGGACCATGTTCCAAATTTGCTTTAACCTAGTTCTCTCCCATTACATAATCATCTTAATTGGTGAGTAGTTCCATTTTCTTGCTTCTACCCCATTAGTCTCAATGGTGTGTTTGTCATTGCTGCTCAGTCTCAAGGGTTGCTTTGTGAGCTGATCCTAGGATTTTACTCCATTCTTATGTCTCATCCTTCCTCTCCAGAAAATGAGAGCTGACCAATATCAAGACCAGTGAAAAGGTCTTGATGTCACCTGTGGGAGGTAGGGTGAGCAGAGACACTTAGATGTGCAGTTTCCCGTTTGTGTAAAACCACAGGACAGGTGCAGAGAGGCACACATTCGTCTTTGTAGTGGAATGTTGTTTCTGGTTGCATGATAAGAGTGGGATAAGACAGAAGGCGAATGGTTTCTCATTCTTACACACTGAGAACATGGTCTTGTTTCAAATGAAATGCCCTCAGCTTTTGCTGTGATAAATTATATCCATATAATACCCAACATCTCAGGTCATAGGTGATATACTAATTAATGCCATCTTGGTATTGGAAACTCTATATTGAGCATTGGAATCCAGAAGTTCTCTGCTTGATATATAAAATCTCACTAGGACTCTTTTTCTACTCCAGGCCACAAACAATTGATACATTACGCCAGACTGGCACATCCTAGCTTAGTTGGAGAGGGATCCCAGGAGAGGCAGGGATGTAAGGAAAGGGTACATATATGTGGACAAAAAGGCTTAGTTTAAAAAAAAAAAAGAGAAGTAAAAATAGAGACCACAAAAATCCAGCAACTCAGAAAACAGCTGCCTTTAAAATGAATGTGAATATTAAAAGAAAAAAAATTTAAATAAATAAACACATACACACACACACACACCACTGGGTAGTTTCAAAAAGAGGACACTATAACTAGGTGGGGTGAGAGGGAGACTAAAAATATACAACATGAATGTTTCTTACATTCAAGCCTGTATGTTCATGATGGCATCTTGTTATTTTTTTAGATATATATTTTGTTGCAGATCTTAAGGACCTAGCAACTTGTTTCCTTGCTATTACCTATTAATGTCTATGAACTTCAGAGAAACATTCCATGTTCTCTATCTTCTTTGACTATCTACAGTATTGTGTGTGTGTCCCTTTATGAAATTAAAAAAATTGTAATTATTCTCAGAGTTGTTATGTTCATTGGGAGAAAACTTATGACAAGTTCAAGGGTTTTGGATCTATGGAGAGACCTGGTTTTGAATCATGGTTCTGGCACCTGTAAGATGTGGGACTTTGGGCATGTTATTTTGTCTCTCTAAGCCTCTGTTTCTTCTGATATAAAACGAGTAAAAATATGTATCTCCATCACTTGGGAAAAATAAATAATATAGTATACACAAAAGTACCTGGCACTTCAGCCAACAGATATTGTTTCTCTTTGTGTCTGTTTCTCTTAACTTCTTGAGGTCTGGAGCCAAGTATTGTGTTTCCTGTAACTTAATATAGACTATTTACTGGGGACTCAAAAAACACTATTGAATGAGAGAATCTATTCTATGTTAGTATCAAAGACATAAAAACACCACTTTCTTGCCTTTGAGTTACCTTTAATTGGGGGCAGTTGATTATTTTATTCACCCTTGATAATTTCTGTTTTACAGTTTATATTTATCTTCTATTGCACAAAATAACATCTGGTAGGTATTATAACTTCAGTTATAATTGCTATAACTGAAGATTAGTCAGCCATCCAATTATGATTCTCATTTAAATTTACACTGACTGACTTGTTACTTTGGCACAAGCAAACTCCAAATCTGTAGAGAATGAATAATGATATATATGTATCCTTCAGAAAAATTGTTCTTTATAACAATTATATTCATGATAGGAAAACTAGGACAAAAGTTATCATAGTGGCATGGGTGGTAAAGAAGTTTACCAAGATGGTTGCAGGTACAGAAAGGTAGCTTTACTAGAGAAAGTATGAAAGTATGTTGTGAGGAAGCAATGGGCAGATGAGTAAGAGAGAAGCTGACTGCAAAGAGACAAAGGCTTGCTGGGGATTTCATAGGATGATGCTTGTGCTGGAGAGGGCTATGTGCAATACTGATAATGCCAAGGTTGCAGTGAGCTTACTGGCATTTTTCTATTAGCTGCGGGTCTTGTGATAAGTCGAGCACAGGAAGATTTTCAGTTATTTGGTCAGGAGAGCTATGTGTTCTGGACCACGAAGAAAGGCAGACTTAGACCTTATCTGGTTTTTCTTTTTGCTTTTCCCTGCCCCCTGCAGCCTGAATCCTTTCCCCTTATTAGTACTCCACAAAAATGTTTGCCCAATGAATGCTCAAGGTTACACAGTGAGTTCCTGTGAAAGCCCCATTCCATTTTCCCAGGTTTTCCTGTTCTCAGTAACCATTGTCTTTTGACTTATCAATCTCTTTAAATGATGTGGAGACTGGGAGAAAAAGGAGAAACAGGGCATGAAAATATTTTGAAAAAAATTTCCAGAAAGAAATTAGGCAGGGCCAAAGGGGAGAATATTTGGTGTGAATTGAACTCTTTAAGGAAGAGAAAGATGCACATCAATGATCGCTATGGATGAAAGATTATGATAAGGCTATGTGGGAATGTTGGGCAGCTTTAAGAACCCTTTGGGCAGTTGTACAGTTGATTTGGATCTCAGTGCCAACACGGCCAGAGCTCAGTGGGACACAGCCCAGTCCGGAGGACCTATCTCCTTCTTGATCATCTAGCATTTACTCCACCCAGGAAACAGACTTATTGGATTGATTTGCCATTGTACAACACACAGCTTCACGTAGGCACAAGTTTTCTGCAAGCCATCCTGAGTTGTTTGGCCTCTTTGATGCCTGACATAGTGTTTGACTTGGGAAACACCCCACCAGAAATGGAAATAGGTATTTGGGAGTTTTTCAGGTGGTTGGAGCCCAGAGGAGGAAATAGTAGCAGTAGGGATAGGGATTTGGGAGTTTTGCAGGTGATTAGAGCCAGGAGGAGGAAACAGTAGGATCAGAGACACACAGCTGCATAAAGCATGTTTAGGGCAACTGCAAACAATTTTTATTAGTTAGAGAAGGGTTTCTCAAATTAGGGGTCTGTGAAATTCTGTGGGTCCATGAAGGTATTATTAGGCAGCTTTGATTATAAGCTGATTATTACATTATTATAATTTAGTTTTACTTCAGTAATAACCCCAACATAATGAACATGAGCATATTTTGAGCCATCTATATAGCCATTTTATTTATTTTAAATAAATTTTATTGTATGTATTTAAGTTATACACCATGATGTTATGGGATACCTAAAGATAGTTAAAAAGTTATTCAGGTAAAGCAAATTAATATATCTGTCAGCTCATATAGTTACTCACTTATTTGTTTTTGTGGCAAGAACAGCTAAAATATACTCACTTAGCATAAATCCAAAATACAATACAATATTATTCCCTATAGTTCTCACATTGCATATTAGTTCTCTAGACTTGTTCATCCGACATATCTGCTCCTTTGGATCCTCTGACTTACATCTCCTCATTCCTTCTCTCCCCCTCACCCCTGGTAACTACTGTTTTATTCTCCATCTCTGTATATTCAAAGTTTTTCCACTTTTTTAGATTTCAAAGTGAAATCATGCAATATTTTTTTCTGTGTTTGGTTTATTTCACTTAGCATAATGTTCTCCAGGCTCATTCATGTTGTGGCAAGGCTTGTTTGTTTTTAGGGCTGAACAGTATTCTGTGGTATGTACAGTGATACAGTTGCAGGTTGGGTTCCAGATCACTGCAGTAAAGCAAATATTGCAATTAAGTGAGTAATACACATTTTTTGGCTTGCCAGTACATATAAAAGGTATGTTTACACTATACTGTAGTCTATTAATTGTACAATAGCATGATGTGTAAAAATCGTACATATCTTAATTAAAAATATGTTACTGCTAAAAACTGCAAACAATCATCTGAGCCTTCAGCAAGACATCATCTTTTTGTGGGTGGAGGGGCTTGCCTCAATGTTCATAGCTGCCAACTGATCAGGGTGGTGGTTGCTGAAGGTTAGGGTGGTTGTGGCAAAATATAAACTGTCTTATAAAATATAAGACAACAATGAAACTTGTTCCATCAATGGACTCTTCCTTTCACAAAAGATTTCTGTCCAGCCTGTGATGCTGTTTGATAGCTTTTCAACCACAATAGACCTTCTTTCAAAATTAGAGTCCATTCTTTCAAATCCTGCTGCTGCTTTGTCAACTAAGTTTATGTAATATTCTAAATATTTTGTTGTCATTTCAATAATGTTTACAGCATCTACACCAGGAATAGATTCCATCTCAAGAAACAACTTTCTTTGCTCACCCATGAAAGCAACTCTTCATTCATTCAAACTTGATCATGAGATTATAGCAATTCAGTCACATCTTCAGGCCTCACTTCTAACTCTAGTTCTCTTGCTATTTCCACATCTATAGTTACTTCTTCCACTGAAGTCTTGAACCCCTTAAAGACATCCATGAAGGTTGAAATCAACATCTTCCACATTCTTATTAATGTCAATATTCTGACTGCCTTCCATGAATCAGTGTTCTTAATGGCACCTAGAATGGTGAATCCTTTCCAGAGGTTTTCAATTTAATTTGCCCAGATCCACCAGAGTAATCACTATCTATGGCAGCTATAGCCTTACAAAATGTATTTCTTAAGTAATAAGACTGGAAAGTCAAAACTACTCCTTGGTCCTTGGTCCATGGGCTGCAGAAGAGATGTTGTGCTAACAGACATGAAAACTACAGGAATCTCCTTGTGCATCTCCATTAGAGCTCTGGGGAGACTGGGTGTGTTGGCAATAAGTAGTAACATTTTGAAAGGACTCTTCCTCCTAAGCAATAGGTCTCAACAGTGGGCTTAAACAATTTAGGAAACCATACTGTAAACAGATAGATGTGCTGTCAACCAGGTTTTGTTGTTGCATTTCTAAAGCGCAGGAAGAGTAGATTTAGCATAACTCTTAAGGGACCAAGGATCTTTGGAATGGTAAATGGAGATTGGCTTCAACTTAAAGTCACAAGCTGCATTAGCCCCTGGCAAGATAGTCCTTTGAAGCCAGACATTGCCTTCTCCTCTTTAGCTATGAAAATCCTAGATGGCACCTTCTTTTAATAGAAGGCTGTTGTGTGAAAATCTATTGTTTAATGTAGCCACCTTCATCAATGGTCTTAGCTAGATATTCTGGAGAACTTGTAGCTTCTAAATCAGCACTTGCTGCTTCATCTGGCACTTTTATGTTATGGAGATGACTTCTTTCCTTAAATCTAATGACCCAATTTCTGCTTGTGTCAAACCTTTCTTCTGCAGCTTCTTTACTTCTCACAGGCTTCAAAGAATTGAAAAGAAATTGGGCCTTACTCTGGATTAGGCTTTAGCTTAAGGGAATACTGTGGCTAGTTTGATCTTCTATCCAGACCATAAAAACTTTCTTCTTATCAGCAATAAGGCCATTTCAGTTTCTTATCGTTCATGTGTTCACTGGAGTCATACTTTTCATGTCATTCAAGATCTTTCCCTTTGCATTCACAACTTGGCTAACTGTTTGACACAAAAGGCCTAGCATTCGACCTGTCTTGGCTTTCCATGTGCCTTCCTCACTATGCTCAATTATTTCTAGCTTTTGATGTAAAGAGAGAGAGACTTATGGTTCTTTCTTTTGCTTGAACACTTAGAGGCCATTGTAGGGTTATTTCACTACTGTTGTGTCCCAGGCATTGGGAAATCCTTATGAGAGGGAGAGAGAGAGAGAAGAATGGCTGGTTGGAGGAGTAGTCAGAACACATACAACATTTATTGATTACATTTACCATCTTATACAAACACTGTGGTGCCCCTAAGTGGTTATAATAATAGTAACATCAAAGATCACTCATCCCAGATCATCGTAACAGATATAATAATCATAAAAAGTTTGAAATAGTATGTGAATTATAAAAATGAGTCACCAAATGAGCACATGCTGTTGGAAAAATGGTGCCGACAGACTTGCTCAATACAGGGTTACCATAATCCTGCAAATAGTAAAAAAAAAAAAAAAAAAAAAAAAAAAAAAAAAGCAACGTCTGCAAAGTGGAAAAGTGAAGAGCAATAAAATGAGATATGCTTGTATACCACAGTTCCTTTATCCAGTCATCTGTCAAAGGACACTTAAGTTTTTTTTCCCTATCTTGGCTATTATGAATAATGTTACAATCAACATGGAAGTGCAGATATCGTTAAGGGGAGGTGATTTCATTTCCTTTGGGTATATACCCAGAAGAGGAATTGCTGGGTCTTATGGTAGTCCAATTTTTAATTTCTTTAGAAATCTCCATACTGTTTTCCATAATGGCCGTACGAATCTACAGTCCTATCAACAGTGTAAAAGAGTTCCCTTTTCTTCACACCCTCACCAACATTTGTTATCTTTTGACTTTTTGGTGATAGCTGTTTTAATGGGTGTGAGGTGGTATCTCATAGTGGTTTCGATTTGCATTTTCCTGATGATTAATGATGTTGAGCACCTTTTCATATTCCAGTTGTATATGGCCATCTTATCATCTGTGCTGAGCAATGCAAATCATTCTCACAGTGCTGTGAGTTGAATTAGAACACCATGATTAAATATACCAAGTTGATGTTACTTGAATTTTACTGGTTTTGTAAGCTTATTTGTATTTAATTCATAAATAATTTTTGATTTGTAGTTCTTTAAGAGCTATAAGCATGAATTTTTTCTTTTATCAAGTTCATGTTTGATCATATTTAGTAACATTGTAATGATATGATTTAATTCAACATTGGGCATCTGAAAGAATATATTCCTTTAGAAGGAGTATATATATTTTACTCAAATTTGAAAAACAATTGGCTAGAGAGGGGGCTGGCAAACATTTTCTGTAAAGGGCCAGATAATAAACATTTTAGGATTTGTAGGTCAAGAGGCAAACTTGAAGATATTATGTAGGTGCTTATATAATAAAAGAGAATGGAAATGTCCACAAATTTGCTATTGATGAAATACAAATAATAATATTTAAGTACTTTTTTTTGTAATACGTGTCTACTAAGAAGTATGAATTTCTTTTCTGGGGGAGATACTGTTTTACTTCATTGGGGTTCAACCTTAGTGTTCCTTTTCATCAAATAGATTCAAAACACTCGTGTGTAAAAGCAATTCTTAGCTTGCATGTTGTACAGAAATAGACAGTGGGCCAGATTTAGTTTGTCAGCATTCACATTAGAGTGTAAAGGATTTACTGGGGCTAGGGAAATTTACCCAACCTCTCTGAACCTGTTTTATCTTCTGTGAGTTCTTCCATAAACTGGGGACAGTAAAAGTAGCAACCTATTTAGGCTGTTGTAAAGACTGTTTGATAATTCATGAGAGATACCTAGATCACTGTCTTATCATCATTACCTTTCAGAGAATGTTTTATACTTTGGAAAGTCATATAGGTAACTGGAGGATTTTGAACAGAAAATAGCCAAATTGAAGCTGTGCTTTTGAAGAGTCATCTGGCAACATCATGGGATGGATTAGAGTTCCTGGAAGACCAGGAACACATGAGTCCAACTAGGAGATTGTTAAAATAGTTCTTAATCCCATCATGGCTCCTTGGCAATTTTACCCATGTTGGTTATATCTACTCCCCCAAGCATGTGGGGAAAACCAATAGTGGTTGGCAGAATAATGGTCCCTTAAGACGTATACCCCCTGATATGGTGTGGATGTTTTTACCCTCCAAATCTCATGTTGAAATGTGATTCCTAGCGTTGGAGGTGGGGCCTGGTGGAAGGTGATTGCATCATGGGGGGGATCCCTCATGAATGGTTTAGCACCAACCGCTTGGTGATGAGTGTGTTCCTGCTCAGTTAGTTCCTGCAAGATCTGGTTGTTGAAAAGTCAGGACTTCCCCAACATCCTTCTTGCTCCCACTCTTACCATGTGACGTGCCTGCTCTGGTTTTGCCCCCCATCATAATTGCAAACTTCCTGAAGCCCTCCCCAGAAGCTGAGTAGATGTTGGTGCCATGCTTATAACCCCTGGGACAATTCTTTGAGGGTGAGGTACTCTGTGATGTTAGCATCAATCTGGCCTATCCCAGACTGTCTTCTTCCCACGCTGGTCCATTCAGCATTTGGAAACACTGGCAAAAAGCTATTACTTATATAACACCAGCAAATGTTTTCTTTTGTTTTATAAAGGGAAGGAATATTTAATTAGTCCTTCTGTGGGCCTCATTACTAGCAGTAAGTAGAGTGTAGAACTGTGGATAGAGTAAATTGAACAATATTCCTAAATATTGCATAAACTCATCATTTCTGACTAACTAACTTGGGTTTAGGAGGGTGGGAAGGTACGTCCACACCTTGGATGGAGGAGAAAATGAATGAGGACAGAGACTCAAGGGAAGGTAACCCTGGAGAGGGGTGATGAGGACCTTTATTAACTTTGACATTTTCCTCAGGGGAAGTCATGGCCTGGAGGTTCCTTTCCCCAGTCTGCGAATCTCAGACTTTGAGCTGTGGAGAAATTGCTAAACATCGTAACTCATTCATGATCAGATTCTTAGCTGAATCTGCATAGTAACTCATAAAGCTGTCTCCTAGCAGCTCACATGTAAGTTAGACACATAACTCACAAGATAGCTTCATGTACTTCATGGTTTCTGTGAAGTCTGAATGGAGTCTGCTTGATTCTTGAGCAAATCTGACTTTAACAACAAAACCCAAGTCAGTCAATATCATTATCATCGTCACCACCACCATCAGCAGCAGCAATAATAACAAATACCTAACATTTCTAAAACAAAGGGCAGTTTACAAATACCTTTATATATGTTAGCCCTTATGCTCTTCTCACTCTGCTTCCTAGCTGGGTGGAATGTTATCAGGACACCTGGTCACCACCTGGTGTGAGTCAACCAAAACTGTGATGTTGAACTAACTGTAAACTTAAACGAGATGTTTTACTGAGGTTCCCTTTCTTGAACTTGCCTTGTACACTATGAATAGAAGAGGAAGTCTGTAGTTTATGCATTAAAACAGCAAGAATGGAAATATAGAAGAAAAGAAAAGAATTTTACATGTATGTGTTGAGCCTCTGAGTTTCTCTAGAGACAAGAGTGATTCAGTGTCAAAACAGGAATGAGATCAAACGCACTTCACCAAGATCTAAAGTAATCCCTGGGACAGTTCTTGGAGGGTGAGGTACTCTGTGATGTTTAGCATTTAAATGTAAGGAAGAACACCATTGTCTCCTTATGTATTGATAGCTACACAGTGCAAGTCAGCATAATTCATCTGTCTTCATGAATTCACTGTAGTGACTTGGGGAAATGTGGCTGCTAGATACTCTAGGCGCTAGTATGCATCGAGGCAGTTATTTCCTGAAAACTGTCAGAAAACTAAAAAAACTGAAAGACAAAACATAATGAGAAAGATGAACTAACCTGAAGTAACTAAGTATCTGTGAATAACAGAAGCCTCAGGATGGTTGTCCTGAGTTTCTGCTACAAAGTCCTTGTCTGCAATATTTTAAAGACTTAATAGAATTTTATTTTAAAGCCATGACATTAGCACAGTTAAGCCAATCAATGTTTTTTAATAGCCTTTTAAAGGTGCCTTTTTAATTGTGCTCTGTGGGAGGGAAAGGCACATGAAGACTGAAAAACATCTAAAAATGGCTTAGTCAGATCTTTCAAAAATATTTGCAAATGCACATTTTTGCCTCGGTTCGATTGCTGTAGAAGCGGGGTTAAAGTATAAGATATAAAGGCCTTATTTCCCATGAAAAAACAAAGATTTAACCCTTGCGTAGGTTCATTCAGTTCAGCATCATAGCAAAATATTTGAGATCTGCACTGGTTTCCTTTTGGGGCTCCAAGGGAGTTGTGGTTTCTGCTAGAGATGGAATGACTATGCAGAACCTTCCTTTCCCTCCTTGGGGCCCAGGAGACACAGAGAACACTCATGTTGTTCCTTCTAGCAGTCCTTTAACAGTCTGAATGTTTGCCAGTGACCACTTTGGATTTATAGTTAGAATGTGCCCAAACATCTGGATAAATAGCAAAAAGTGCTATTAACTTTTTAACTTGCTTACTGGCACAATGTCCATGTTATTTGCACAATTACAGCCCATTTCCCTTTCTTCATAACTTACTTTTGTATGATGCTTTTTTGTTTAAAAAATGCTTTCATATATATTTTCCTGTTGGGAGCCCCACAATAGTCATGTATGACGAGAAAGTTATTATTAGTTTCTGTTTTATAGATGTAGAAACTGAAGCTTAGAAATATGGAGAGGTTTACCCAAGGCCAGTTCAACAAATTCAACCAATATTTCATGAGTACTGTAGAATGCTTTATATATCCCAGGGGGCTTTCAAAAATCATTGTTTTATAGTCCCTGCTAACAAAGTGGCGAGACACATATTTACCAAATCTTCTCACTTCCTTTCCAGTAATATGTCCATGAAATTATGGGTCTTTCGCATGACCTGTGGAATTATATGAAGAATTTACTTCTTTAAAAATTTTCAACCCAAGTATTTGTTGGTTTGGAGTTGCAGCATAAAGACAGCAGAATGTACAGATAATTAGAGGGGGAATGAATTAACCAATAGAGAAGGGTATTTGGTCTTGCTTTTTGCTTTAATTATTTTGAATTATTTTCTTAAAGAGGAGTCATTTGGGGAATTTTTATTACCAAGCATTTCATTGCAGTGTTTCATCACACTACTGTGTACTGCTGCATTGATCTGATATGTTCAGTTCTGGCCAGGGGCCATCAGTGTACACATGCAATGAAACAAACAAACCAAGGTAGAACAGATTGGAGATGAGGGCAAGTGCCTGGAAACTGGGCTGCCACGGGCATCTGTGGCCAGGCTGGGATCACACTAGCAGATTTCAATGCCTTTTTATTTGGCCTTATACTAGGCTGGTCCTTTTAGCACATGACATGCTTAATGGTTTGTTGTTTTTCTTAATTTCCTGGAGAGAAGATCCTTTTGAAAACTCCAAATTTTTCTAAGTTTAGCTAAGAGGAATGTTTTTCTTCCCCACCCACTTACTTCTCAGTTAGTTTTGATTAAGGGTCCTTAGGGAGAAGTTCAGAGGAAACAGAAGATGGGAGTGACTGTCAGGCATGACATGCCAGGCATGGTATAGTATTGCAACCAAGGAAAGAGGCTGTGCTAGGGCAGAAGAGTGGGGTGCAGTCTCCCACAGCTGAAATAGCACCTTAACTCTGCTGTGTGATCCTTAGACATTTAACCTTTCTGGGACTCCATTTCCTTAAAGTACAATTGAGGTAACATGCATATTTTAATTGGCTATTAATGAAATAACGTTATATGAGGGTTAAGCAGAGTCCATGACATATAGCAGGTACTCAATAATAACAGCAGCTACTACTACTATTACTATCACTGTCACTACCACTAGTGTAATTGGAGTCAAGAGAGCAAGAAACCAGATTAGCTCTGCTCCTCTCCCTTTTCCATCCTCTCACATCCTGTTATTACGAGTAGAAAGGGAAAGCTCTTGAGGCAAAAAATCACAGTTAGAACCCATGCCTCAAGTATTTTAGCTGAAGATGTAGAAACTGATTCCCAGGAACTACAAGGACTTTACCTTAGATTTCTGAACTTCCTTTTGTCTTGTGCTAAATGAGAATGAAAGTATGTCTAAATCAAAGCAAATTGGTAGAAACGTTTGAATGGTACAGGCGAAAGCATCATGCATGATTCTCATGTGTTTCCTCTGTTCCCTTGTTCCCACCATCAACACAGGTTGCATATTCCTTTTCATTTGTTCTTTTTGTAATAAATGTTTTGGTATACTAAAGACATAACAGGGAAGTTCATGCTTTTATTTATTCATTTATTTAATCTTTTTTTCTGGGCACCTAGTACATCAGGCATTGACCTGTTTAGGGAAGTGCTTGGCTTCTCCCAGGCATTGTTATGGGCAGCAAATGAATCATGGGTTCATATATGATCTGGCAGCATACGAACTTTGTCAGTGGAAACAGCGAGTCAGGAAGCCAAAAGGCAAAGCCCATCTCTGCACAAGGAGAGAGACTGAGCTGGGAATGATGCACTGTGGTCTGGGAACCTCATTATTAGCAAGTTGGAGACATACTGGAGAGTGTTCAGAGAAAAGCAGCAGGGATGATAAACGGGCGGAAAGACTGATTTATGAAGACTTACACAACAAAATATGTATTCTTGGATCAACAAAGACTTCAGAAGAAATGTGATCACTATCAACTACTCTCTGAAGATTTTGAATACCCCAGAGGAATACATGATGTTTAGCCTGATATTTGAAATGGTGACAAGGAATCACAGGATGGCAAATTTAACCTGCGGATCAGAGAAATATGAGGCTCACAAATTTATCTTACGCCTTATTGACAGAAAGTGGCATCAAAGGGCAGCATCCTTAATCTATTTTACCTTCAATCTATATTTCTGTAATTGTCATTATATTTAATCATTTGTTTTCTGTTTGCGCTCAGGGATTTTATGTGTGTTTCCTATTTACATATACCTTCCTTGAAGATGTCAAAAATAAATTTTTTTTTTTTTTTTTTACCTTCTACTTCAAAGGCTCAAAGATAAAAGCAGTTAAAAACAATTTTTTTAAACTGAAGTTTGCATACTTAACCTTTGTTGAAGGTCATTGCCATAATGAAGGATTTTATTTCCATGGAAAGCCAAATGGGTGGCGTGACTATAAAACTATTCTTTAGAGCCTTATTTAATCACAAGTTATACACACACACACACACACACTCACACATGCTACAGTAGAAAACTTTCAAAGGGTATAAAATCAATTTAGGGACAGAATCCAATCCCTTGCAATTGTATATATTCTGGATTCCTACCAAAGGGGCCATTTGAGCTGTGGGGTGAAAGTGTATGACTTCAAGGAACTAACCTTATTGGGGCTGAGCCTAGGATTCAGGCTACAGAAGCCCTCAGAAGATCTGGGTCCTGTGGCCTGGTAAGGCTGCCATCAAATCTCTTGAAATATCTGTGGACTCCACAGTCCAGTCCTGATTTCCATGGGTATCCAAGTGGTTTCTGGGCAGTGACTCCATGTCTGGATAGGGGCTGGGTTGGGTTACAGGGTGAAGGTGCAATCCAGGCTAAGACTAAGAGCTTGGTTCATTTCCCAGCCACAGTGATTGGCTGCTGGGGTCAAGGCAGGGGCCAGGAGGGCGGGGATGTGACTGAAACTGGGATTTGCAGGATATTTTCTGGGAAGGCTGGGACCCAGACCTTCTCTTCTGCTGGTCAGTGCACAGATAGGAAGGCTGGGAATGCTGGGGTAAATCATGCTGTCATGATGGGAGCCAGCCTGGGAATGAGGCCTGAGCATGGGCCAAGGCAGAGCCAGAGGAAAACCACAAGGAAATGGAGGCAGAGCCCCGATGACAAATGAGTATCCAGATCAAGCTCACGTGGATGAAGCTCTGCCTGTCTCCACTGCTTTCAGTTATTGGAACTAATAAATGTCCTTTTTGTATTTAGCATTTGACCTGGGCTTTAGTCCCTTATAAAAAAGAATCTTAATGAACGTTTGAGTAACTACCAAGTTGTGTGGTATGGATCACAATTTCTCTCTAAGTGTGAGGAGAGAAGGTCCCTGTAAGCTAGGAGAGCAGTTATAATGACAGCTGTGGCATGGGGGTGGGAGAGGGGAGAGGGCAGGAGGTGACTGAGAGTCTAGTGTCCGCCAGGTTCCAGGCACTGGGATGGGCCTCACAGTCTGTCTTTATGGCAAACCTGCCTTTTGTGTCTCATAATTCTGTTTTGTAAATGAAGAAACTAAGGTGCAGACAAGTTAAGCATCCTGAACTAGTTGCCCAGGCTAGTGAGTGAAACGTCCAGGATTTGAACCTGTGCTCTCCCCAGGACTCCACCCTTCCTCAAGTCTACAGAACAGGCTAGGTTAAGAATATCCTGATCTCAGTTCTTGTTGTTCAACCTCGAGGTCACTTACATTCCCCATGTCGTAGTTTCCTCCACTGTAAAAAAGTGATAATGCCCACCTCTCAGGATCATTATGGAGGCTAATATGTGGGAGGCACTTTGCAAATTGAGAAGTGCTAGGTGAATGTGAGACATTATTTTTATTGGGGCAGGGCTTCAGGGAGGAAAGGGCACTTAAGCTAGAGATAGGAGATTAGAATAGATTTTGTAGGAAGTTAGTGGGGAAAGGGTGAACTGTTCAGATCAACTTGGGAAAAGGCATGGAACACAGCTGAACATGAGTCTTTGGTGCAAAAGAAAATAAACTGCCTTTGTAGTTTTTGATGGGAAGCTTTGGGGAATATGGTCCAGGGTGTGTTCCTTTTGTTGTTTGTTTGTTCATTTACCCGTTTATTTCTTTAAGGACAAATACACTTCCATAACTTCATTTAATCTTTTTTCTCCTGCTAAGAATGAGTGTTCTACTGCATTACTTACTATGTGTAATTTTTCTAGCTTCTTTATACAAAATGGCTTTCTTTCCCTCATCGCCTTTATTACCATATCACATACTATTTTTATATTATTTAGCTTATCTTTTTCTTCCAGTAGAATATAAGCTCCATGAAGGCAGATTTTTCTTTAATTATTATTATACTTTAAATTCTAGGGTACATGTGCACAACGTGCAGGTTTGTTACATAGGTATACATGTGTCATGTTGATTTGCTGCACCCATCAACTCATCATTTACATTAGGCATTTCTCCTAACGCTGTCCCTCCCCCAGTCCCCCACCCCACAACAGGCCCCCTTTGTGTGATGTTCCCCTCCCTGTGTCCATGTGTTCTCATTGTTCAATTCCCATTTATGAGTGAGAACATGTGGTGTTTGGCTTTCTGTCCTTGTGATATTTTGCTGAGATTGATGGTTTCCAGCTTCATCTATGTCCCTGCAGAGGACATGAACTCGTCCTTTTTTATGGCTGCATAGTATTCCATAATGTATATGTGGAGGGCAGATATTTTTTTCCTATCTTGTTTACAGTTGTATCACAGCACTTTGAACAGTGTCTGGCACATACACAGTAGATGCCCAATAAATATTTGTTGAATCAAAGAATAAACTCCTTATTTATGTCTGTAATACCTGGGGTGGGCAGTGAATGGGTATGATCAATATAAAATTTTAGTCTTGGCCAATTTTTCCTCATAACGTGCCTAGAGCTTGTCAGTAAATGTGTTTCTCTTTGTCCCGTTAGTCCATCTAATCTCATCTTAGAAGAAGGATGTAGGAATTACCTTCTCTTTCTGGCCTCTCTTCCAGTTCTCCTGTCTACAACCACATTAACCTATTTCTAACCCCCTGCTCTCCTTTCAGGTTGCTGACTGCCTGGAGGGGCTCTCTGAGGTTTATTTAGGTTCTCTGTGTCACTTAAGGAGGACTTGTGTCTTTCAGTTTCAGAGTATAAGATCTACAAGACAGACTTTTTTCCTGCTAATGTTGATCTTCTCTCAGAGTCTAACTTTGGTACACCAACACACGTTCAAAGCTTCTCTTTCTTGAGTCCTTCAAAAACAACCCCCTTTATAGAAGAGGGTGAAGAAAACCAGGAAAGAATGGGGAAAAAGAAAAAAAATTATACGTGTTATTCTGTCATACCTGTATCCCGATTCCCTAATTAAGAGCAGGAATACAAATTGGACTCCTGATTTGTCTTGAATTGGACTGAGAAAGTATATTATCAACAGACCTAATTTTGGATTCATTAATTTTATTTATCTCATCCCTACCTCCTTTTTGATTTAATGATGGCTTATACTAAGTAACAATTAGAAATACACTGGAATATTTTTATTAGTGTAATGGCTAGAATATTGCTTCAAACAAATGTGAAATATCTGTTTATATCCTCTTCTAACGTTTCTTTTTTTAATTTTGTTTTTGATTGACACATAATGATTGTCCATATTTATGGAGTATAGAGTGATATTTCAACACTCATATACAATGTGTAATGATCAAATCAGGACAATTAGCATATCCACCAGCTCAAACATTTAACATTTCTTTGTATTGGAAACATTCACAATTCCTCCCCTCTAGCTATTTGAAAATATAGAATAAGTTATTGTTAACTATTGTCACCCTATAGTATTAATACTATAAAACACTAGAACTTATTCCTCCTATTTAGCTGTAGATTTATCTGTTCATTAACCAACCTCTTTTTACACCCTGCTCCTTTCTACTCTTCTTTGCTTCTAGTAACCACAATTTAACTGTCTACTTCCAGGGACTCAACTCGTTTTTTTTGTTTGTTTGTTTTGTTTTTTGGGATGGAATCTCCCTCTGTCATCCCGACTGGAGTGCAGTGGTGCATTCTTGGCTCACTGCAACCTCTATCTCCCAGGCTCGTATGATCCTCCCACCTCAGCCTCTTGAGTAGCTGGGATCACAGGTGTACACCACCATGCCAGGCAAATTTTTTGTATTTTTTGTAGAGACAGGGTTTCACCATGTTGCCCAAGCTGATGAGCTCAACTTTTTCAGCCCCCACAAATGAGTATTTATTAGTCTTTCTATACCTGATTTGTTGTGAGTTTTTATCATGAAAGGATGTTGAATTTTATTGAATGCTTTTTCTGCATCTCTTGAGGTGATCACATGGTTGTATCCTTCATTCCGTTGATGTGATATACCATGTTTTGCTGATTTGCATGTGTTGAACCATCCTTGCATCCCTGGGATAAATTCCCCTTGATTGTGTTACATAATCTTTTTGGTGTATTCTTGGATTCAGTTTGCTAGATTTTATTAGAATTTTTGCATCTATGTTCATCAGGAATATAGGCTGTAGGTTTTGTTTTTTTTTTTCTTGTTGTGTCCCTGTCTGGTTTTGGTATCAGGGTAATAATGTTGGCCTTATATAAGTTTTCAAGAATCCCCTCCTTTTCAATTTTTTGAAACAGTTTGAGAAGAACTAGTGTAAGTTCTTCTTTAAACGTTTGATAGAATACAGCAGTAAAGCCATCTGGTCCTGGACTTTTTCTTTGTTGAGTGCTAACGTTTCTTACATTAGGTAAACTTAGCTAATTTTACCAAATTTTACCTATTCATTTTCACTAGGCCGCTTCAGATGTTCAAATCAAATCTTTTTTTATTTAAAATATGTATTGTGAGCAAATGGAACCATAAAGTCAAGAAGGCAGTCTTTGTCAAAGGACAGCAGAAAAAAATCAAATTAGTAAAGCAGCAGATGCTAAGGATTTTGCTGCATTCATTTATTCTAATCCCTCAGAATTTTAATTGGAAATTTCAATGAACCACAGCATAAAAGATGGATAAATACTATTAGTTCTCAATATCTATCCTTTGTCAAGATTCTCCCTTCATGGCCCATGCCTTGATGCTCTTTCTGTTCTGGATATACATTTAACAGACAGCTCCTATGAAGCACTGTGCTTAGGTTAAGTGTAAAGCACCCACCTCTATAGCGTTCCCTTTGTGGGGCTTTGACTTGGCCATTCTGTCTGTGAGGCTCATGTTGCCTATGTGAACTCAGCATTCACTTTGGCTAAAGAGAGCACCTGTGTCAGGCTTTGGCCAGGAATAAACCACCCGGTGATAAACAAGGATGATGCGATTATTCTAGTCACTTCTTGGTGCTGTCAAGCCTGGGCAAATCTCAATAGTGCAGGCTTCCTGGAAGGCTTTTAGTGTTTCCGACTTCTGGCTGGAAACTTGGAATATGCTAACAGTGAAAGATAATAGGGTGAGGGAAGTGGTCTGTTAATGTGTGCTGGTGGTGTATAGGAGAAAAGATTTTGGGGATTGATTTTAGTTACATGAACCATTAATCTTGGTTTATGAATTTCAGGGAAAAATAAATATTTTTCTTTCTATCTATCTATCTATCTATCTATCTATCTATCTATCTATCTATCTATATATTTTTTTGAGACAGAGTCTTGCTCTGTTGCCAGGCTGGAGTGCAGTGAAACGATCTCAGCTCACTGCAACCTCCGCGTCCTGGGTTCAAGTGATTCCCCTGCCTCAGCCTCCCAAGTAGAGGGGACTACAGGTGTGCACCAACCACACCTGGCTATTTTTTTTGTGTGTGTTTTAGTAGAGACGGGGTTTCACCATGTGCAGGATGGTCTTGATCTCCTAACTTCATGATCCGCCCACCTCGGCCTCCCAACAATAATTTTTATTCAATGTATGCTTGTGCCATAGTATTAATTGCCAGGCGAAAGCTTTATTTTCAGCAGCATCCTTCCTTTCCTACTTGCCAAATTGTGTTAGTATTAATTCTCAAACTCCAGGAATACATGAGCACAAAAGCAGAAGACTAGACTCAGATGGGAAATAGAGTCTTTGAAGATCTACTAGAGTATACAATTTAAAGTGTTTATTTAATTATTATCATTTGTATTTCAGGAGAAACAAATGCCAAACAGTGAAGGTCAAGAAGGCCAAAGTGATATATGCAAGTTCAAAAAGTAGAAGAATATTTTACACAGAGAAATATCAACCAGCCAGCTTTTCATGACTGATGCATGAAAATATCATCCACTTTTGTCTCTGAGCATACTTTGGCTTTGACTCTTAGTGATATTACATGTAATGTTGTGGCTAGATATTTCAATTTCAGAAACAAATGATTCCACTGAATAGTAAGACATTTTCCAACTGGACAGTAATTCATAAGGAGACGGTTCAGAAATCATAAGCTTTATTATGAAAAGGCAAGGAAATCCAACCCTAGATGGAGGTAACTTGGAAAGAGAGATTGGTTATTTTGTGTAACTCTAAAGGGAATAACTAGGACTAACAAGTCAAAGCTTTCGGAAGAAAATTTCTATGTAACATGCAGAAATTTCGAACAGTTGATCAGTTGCTTTTGTTGTTATTGTTAGAGACAGGATCTCACTATGTTGCCCAGGCTTGATTCTAACCACCATTTCCCCCGCCCCCACCCCTGCCCCCAGCTCAAGCAATCCTCCTGCCTTAGCCTCTTGAGTAGCTGGGACTATGGGTGCACACCATGGCACCAGGTACATTTCTAACAGCTCAAAGTGTTATAAAGGAATAGGTCACCTAGTAGCATGGTCAGTGGTGTCTGTAAGACTTCTCGTCTGTCAGGCTGTGGTATGGAATTGAAGTGGATGATCACTAAGAAATGGAGGGAATGAATTTCAGAAGGGGTGGGGAGTTGCAGGGTGTTGGTTCAATAGCTGTCTTATCAATGGAGCTGAGAATGAAAACCTAGGAAAAGTGACATTGGTGCTAGAAGAGAACTGGGCCATCCACTTCATAGACCGTCTGCTAATTTGTTGCTCATTTGCTGGTGAAACTTGGGAAGGTAATGGATATGTATGAGCTCTCTCAAAACTTGCCTTGTTGCCTAATGAATATATTTGACTTTTCTAACTCCAGGTATCTTTAAAAGTTCCTAATTTCCTGATAGACTTGTAAAACCACGCAAACCCACCAAGCCCTTATTCTGTTTCCAAGACCACCTTTCAGGTGTGTCACCCTGTTGACAAGTTATTTGGAACTCTATTGACCTTGTCTCATTATTGGAACTTTTCTAGTATCTTGAATGCAGGTGGAAGGAAAGGAGGCAATAACAATGAAAAATAAAACCACAACAGCATGATTTATTATAGTACATATTTCTCAGAAGAGACAAAAACAGTATCAATGAAGAGCAATCATAGAAGGTTCACAGTTGCCTCAGCACCAACTCAAAAATTCACAGGGGGTTGGCATCACATAAACAGCTGGGGAAAAGCAGTTAAATGATTTTCTACATGCTCTTAGGGAGAGACTGTGTCTAATCTGATGCAGTTGCTCCAAAGGAGAGCAGCTAATGACATCTACACCAAATATCAGTTCAATAAATCGCTTCCTTTCATTAATCTGAGTGTCGGTATCTGAATTAATGGTGCTAACAGAGCAGAAGGTCTAAAGGAGAGATAATAAGGACCTGTTTTTAGTGACATGTGGGGGTGGTCCTATGAAAACAAGCAAATATATAACTGGTCCCTTATTTATTCATTCTTTCACTCAAAAATTATTCTTTGAGTGACTACTATGTGCCTGGTCCTGGACCACGTCCTTATGTGCCAGTGAACAAAGGGCCTTCAGGGAGCTTATAATAGGCAGGGAGGAGGCAGAAGTCATCACTTGCATACATAATTGACTATGATGAGGGATGAGAAGGGAAAGTATGCATTTCTTTGAAAGAATGCAACAGGGGAATACCTTTCTAGAAAACCATCTTTCTAGAAAAATCATCTAGACCATCTTTCTAGAAAAATCATGGCTTTGGGCTAGAAGAGCTTGTAATATTGTATTGGTGATTATGACTCCTTTGGGAGTCTAGGTATATATGAACACCGTGCGTTTACCATCAAATCTGTATATGACTATGTTTTGCAGTGGGCAGGCTTAAACAAACTTACCCCCCTCCGTCCCCAAGGCCAAGGAAGCTGAGAGGCCACAGAAAAAAAGCTAACATATCCAGTCTCTTAGAAATAAACATTCAATAGGGACTTGGTGAACAGAAGCCATGTCTCTATCTCAGGTGGCAGTGAGACAAGATGGTGGATCCCTATACCATTACCCCTCAGACCCAGAGCTTATATGCTATAGCGAAAGGGTTATTCAGAAAGGATGCATAGGACAATTGAAGTGTGATAACATCATGACTGTTTGGCCTAAGGGCAGGATTTACAGTAAGTACCTGCTCTTATACAAGGAGCAATAGATAAACTGGAAATCATAGAGGCCTTCCCAGAGCTGGGTTTAATCAGAAGCCAACATGGAAGATGAGCATCCAAGATGGAGTTGCTTTGGTCTCCACAAACTATATTGGGAAAATACAACTTTCCTTACCCTGATTATTAAATTATACATTATGGTTATGTGCTTATAAATGAAGATAATGACCATTTAATTGGCAATGTACTGTAAATGAGATGGAAACACAGTGTATCTCTCTGGGCAGTTGTGAAATATTAAGGCCTTCCCTTTCCTTCTGCCCTCAAACCTTAGGTGGATTAAAAATCACTGGTCTTTATGGCACCTGCTGACCATTGATAAGCATCACTTCAAGAAAGAACTAGTCAAGAGAGAACTAGGACTGTCTCTGGACAGGGCATTTTTTCTTTGAATTCTGGTGTCTGTGAGCTGACTCACCTGATTCAGGTGCTCTGTAGCTTCTAAGATGCATCTTGAGAATGACATCAAAGGTCCTGAATCTGACTGTCAGGGGATGCAGAAGAGAGAGGGGTGCCCTGGCTAAGCACTGGCTGCAATGCTGGTCCAACGGGGAGAAACTACATGGCCAAGAAAATGCAGCTCACTGGTGGGAATATCATAGCACCTGGAGAAACTCATAAAATAGCATAGGAATATGCCTATACCATTTCTGCTTCTATTTCATTAAGGGAGTGAATATGGTAACATGTCATCAGGTGATTGAATGTATCATTAGCATTCTCCTTATTGATTACATTTATTGAAATCTTGTATGTCAGGCACTGTTTTAAGCTCTGTCATCCATCTGTCTATCTAAAACCTCATTAAATTGTCACAACTGATTACCAAATGTAACTCTTCAAAACAGGAATATTCAAATTTATTTTTGTTATAACTGGGAAGATATTTTTAAGTTTCCAAAAAGAAAGAGTTAATGTTTTTAATAAAAAGTGTTCCCATTCCCTGCCTGCCCACTTGTCTCTTAGGTTGTTACTCAAATTTGATGCCATGTTTGGTTTCAAGGACAGGAGGAAGCTAGCGTAGGGTGAGAAATCTGTTAGGTTATTTGAGTTCACAGGTATAATATATGACTGAATATCCAGTATTGTTCCCAACAATGTTCTGAGGTTGACAGTGTAAGGCTCATGAGGACAGGTATTTCATCCACTTTTTCAATGCGTTTTCTCTACTCACTAGAAAATATCTGGTACATAGTAAGTGTTCAGTAAATATTTGTTGAGTAAAAGAATTTTGTTGAATAAGAGAAGGAAAATCTAGATTTTCTAACTGGAACTTCTCCTAAATCTCTATGTAATATTGGGCAAGTCATCTAATATTTGTTTCCAATTTATTCCCTCTTAACATATTTGGCGTGGTTAGGAATGAAATAGTGGCTGGATGCCTCAGAGAGCTGAGAATGTAAACGGTGCCCTTAAGATCTAAATTTTTTCATTGATTCATCAAAGGTAAATGAAACAAGCAAAGTCACAAAGTGACATTAATATCTCGGTATGTATTCATCTGTGTTTTACTACAATGCATGTCACCAGAGAAGCTGTATTCCCTAAATCTTCCTCTACTTTGTATCACACTGCTGGTGATGAAGATTAGGGATGTTATCAAGGCATTTGTGGACATACTTGGTGTCTTTAAGCTTAGCAGTATTGGCTTGGGATCCTCAGTGCCAAAAAGATGTCATCTGCCCCTAGAATTTTATGAGCCTCTTAAAAGGGTGAGTATCCAGGAATGATACTCCAGCAGTTTGTCAGGGCACTATGCAATAACTACCTTGAAGAGCTGCTTCTTGGATTGAAATCAAATTGCAATGGCTCCACACAGCCGAGGGAGGTTTTAATATCAGTCCAGTCCATCACCCACAGAGAACACTATTAATAACCAGGTAAAAGCCTTTGTGTATAAGCCGATTCCATTTACAGTTATATCATGTCAGGCGGATGTCAGCGTCCTATCTTGTCTTAGTCATAATGACGGCTAATATGATCCATACAGGATAATAGATGGGGTGGGAAGGATTACGGAGTTAAAAATCAATCAAGGCTTTCTCATACATTTCTATGCTTTTGTGGCTGGTTAAATCATCAAAGTCTCAAGATTGATTTTTTTGCTTTAGCAATCAATCCTTCACAATCTGTTACTTTTTTCTTCCTCCTTCTCCCCCTGCTCCCTTTTTAAAAACATGTAGACAAGAGCTAAATTCTTTCTCTGGATAAATACAGAGATGCACTCTTTGCCCCAGAGGGAAGATTTATCACATTTTGAAGGCAGAGCTGAAAAGTTGTGCATGCTACTATACGAGATATGGCAGTTGATAAGTATGAAGTAGTTTGTTCTTTTCAGAAATATGTCATTTATACTTGGATAGTTGGTATTTTATTTTCATCAGCTAAAGCAGAGGCTAGGTTCATATCTCCAAAGGAGATCTTGTTGTAATGTTTATACAATGACACATGTTAGCATGAAACACCAGCATCCTCAAGCACTGAGTGCAGCAACAGACCATGTCTCATTGGCCTTGAGATACATCTGATATATATATATGTGTGTGTATTCACCAAGGTTCTAAGACACAGTGATAAGAGTGCTAATTTGATGTAGAACAGCTCAAAGGGGAAGGCCATATATCTGCTGTTTCTGAGAAGTGAGAGTACTTTGAGCAAAACTATAAAAATTCAGGCAATTTTCTTAGAATAGCTTGGCAGCCTTAACTAGGTTTATAAGGGGGCAAAAGAGGAGAGAGTGACACTTAGAGACAGACAAGAGGTAGGACAGGAACCCTGTGATGGGCCCATCTGAGGAACTAGGAGGAGAACCAGTGTGTCAGCACAACTTGTGCTGTGGAGGTACCTGTTACCTGTCTAGGAGTTGGTGTCAAGGAAATCCAACATGGAGTGACAGAATTTTACAGGAACCTGGAAGGGGCTGTTCATTCATTCACTAATCATGATCTTTCATTATGCAGGTATTATCCTGGGAGCAGCAGATGCAAATAGACATCCTCAAAAAGCTCATCGTTTTATGGGGAAAAGGGATAACAAATAATTGGAATGCAAAGCAATAACTTCCACAGTTCATGAGTGCACAAGACCTGGAATGAGTTCTGAGCAGGTAGGGCAGCAGGCAGGAAGCCTAGCATTCATTGGCAATACTGTAGGGGAGGCTAGCAGGAACGACCTAGTAGCCATCTCCATAGGCTAACATATCATGTACCCAATATCTTTCATTTGTCCCTCTACAACCCCTCATCCTTCTTTACTCTGTATGGACCAATCATTGGACTTGCTTTCTCTCTGGTCAATAGTGAGGGGTGGGGAGAGGGGCATGGGTCGGGATGTTTATGCCCCTGCTGGCCTTCCAAAGCAGAAACATAGGCTTGAGCTGGTTGTACCCTCTGCCTGAAGGTCAGAGCTGCTCTTGAGGCAGCTGTCTTACACACTTTTACCTTCCAGGCTCTGGTAGCCTGCCTTCCCTTTCCGTTTGGACGCAGGGGTAACAGCCTTGGGCTACTGCACAATCCCTTGTGGTTTTTTAAATACTCAGCACACACATTAGTGAATTGTCACTTTTTAAACTCAAATTATCCTAATTTCTACATGTGGTCTGCTTCCTGTTGCAACCCAGCCTAATATACATCCCAATTCATCACTCTCTCCATCTTCACTGCTACTACCCTGGTCTGGGCTGCCCTCATCTCCTGTAAGGTTGCTGCAGTAGCCTCCTACTTCACTCCCCAATTTCATTCTAGTATTTGTACAACCTATTCACTCATTCACTCACTACACTTATTGTCAAAACAATATTTTTAAAATTGTAAATCAAATCATGATAATCTGCTGCTTATAATCTGTGAATGGCTGCCCAGAACTTTCATAAAATCCGAAGTTCTTACTCTGACTTAGGAAGCCCTTACTTAACCCCTTCTTTCTAGTCTGACCCTATCTGTGACTGCTGTCCACTTCAGAACTGGGTTTCAACTTCCCTGGTCTTCCCTAATCACTCAAATACTCCAACGATTTTCCTTCCTGGACATCACGTGACTGCTCTTTCTGTCATCCAAATCTCAGAGATGTTGTCCATGACCACCAGTTACTTTCCATGACATCAACTTATTCAAATTTTCTACATAGCTTACCACCACCACTAAAAATATCTATCTATCTATCTATCTATCTATCTATCTATCTATCTATCTATCTATGTATCTATCTATCTATATATCAATCATCTATCCTTGACCTATCCATCTTCCCACTAGAATATTAGCTCTAATGGAACAGGGAACTTTTCTCTATTGTTCTTTCTGCACTGTATTGCACAAGCTCCCCACCCCCCTTACAACATCACATGGTACCTGACATAGAGTAGACCCTCAATAAATACTTATTGAATGAATGAATAGCGAATCAGAGGATCCAGTCCTAGAAGGAATAAAGAATGAACTGTTTCCTAAGACAGAAATTCAAGCAGGAAAAACAGGGTTTGGGCTACTATCATTGTAGTACTGTACTTGACAGGACCAAATAGAAACCATTTTTAGGAACTGGGTTATGTGATATTGGCCAGATATGAATTCCAGTCATGTTAGAGTCAGGGTTCTTCATCGTTTTTTTTGTGTGTCTGCCTTTTTTGTATGGCTTCTTTAGAAGTCTGATGAAGCTAATAAAGCCTTTCTGAGAAAAGTGTTTTTAATGTACAATATAAAATACCTAGAATAACAAATACCTAGCATAACAAATTATAAACCTCAATGTAATTATACAACTAATTATGACATAGTTATCAAAATATTCCAAAATTGTGATATAGTAAACATATATATTAATAGATTAATAATAAAAGCTAGCAACGAATTTAATAACTACCAGAATTTTGAAGTAGTGATGAGTGTAAATGGTATTTTGAGATATCTACAACAATAATGGTGATATGAAAATAGATATGGTTTATGTAAGTCCTAGGTGTGCTAATTCTACTCTGGTTTGTTGTCTATGTTCACAATTTAAGGGAATAGTAAATTTATTTATTTATTTATTTTTGATACAGGGTCTCACTCTGTCACCCAGGCTGAAGTACCTTGATCATGGCACACTGTAGCCTCAACTTCTTGGGCTCAAGCAATCCTCCTGCCTCAGCTTCCCAAGTAACTGGGACTGTAGGCATGTACCACCACACCCAGCTAATTAAAAAAAAATCTTTTTAGAGATGGGGTCCCACTGCCCAGGCTGGAGGAAATAGTAAATTTAGTTAGAATTTAGTGAAAATAATTTTTTCTCACCTAAGTCCACAGACATCCTGAATTCTACCCATTGACCCCTTGGGAGTCTGTTTAGAACCTTGACAGGGCAAGGTCTGGAGGTGAAAGTCCAGCAGCTTTTCCACAGACAGAGGGGACCGACAGAGGCTGGAGCCAGGCAGGGAAGTGATTGACTACGTACTGCTGCTAAAACACAGCTTTATGAGAACCCTTGAATGACCGCGGTATGACCAGAGATTGGTGAAGCTCAGGAGAGCTGAGGATCTAAAGATGCTTCCTTAAACCAGATCCAAATCACTGTCCTTTTAAAGACTGACTTTCTCTAATGGAAATAATGAAAGATAATTCTTTCTGGTGAGATGTCTGGGGCTTCCTACCTCCCAATAGTCAAAGAAACAGTGTAAGGAGGAAGCTTCACACAGTATCTCTGTGTTTCTCCTAATTCCTTTTTATTCATATACACAACAATACTGAGGAAATGAAATCCTGAGGTTCTGCAGGACATTCCACATGTATTTACTATAAAGAAGAGAACCTGTCTTGAAGAGTACTAGAGAGTAGGACATTATGTATAGAATGCATATGTGCTTGCAGATGGGGGTCCTCAGCCTCATTCCCCACATTTGTGATCTGTAGACTCCCCCCAAGGTAGTTCCCTTTTAAAGCACATTGGTTTGGGAGGTGTGAAATTCATCTGTAATTGGTTACAGTTAGGGATGTCCCCAATCACCCTACGTAGGAGGAGGGTTCACTTGAGTGTTCCCCCTGCTCTGGACTGTAGGGAAACAGACCCATAGCAAGACAAACTTTCAAAAAGCAAACCTTGGCTTGGATTTTGAATGCCTGCCTTTCCTGTGCTTCATCAGTCAGGGGCTTCAATAAGATGCAAACATTTATTATATGAAGTCTCTAAAATTAATAAAGGTCCTTTCCCATGTATTTTGTGGAACTTGATGCAGAGGTTTACAGCTTGGGAAAGCTGTAACTCTTATAAAACTTACCACAAGTGTGGCCCATAATAAGATTTTTTTGGTCTAGTTAAAAAAAAAATAGAGGAACTTAAATCCAGGCACTGAGTAATTCAAGGGGTCATAGAACACTGATGTGTATTGAACCAAAGGGTTCTCTGGTGTGCAAAGCATGGCAACCCTTCATGGTTTTCTTATGTGCTGCCCATCAGTTTGCCTGATAGTAGCAGGGTTTTCCAGGGGTAACTAATCTAAATGCTTTGTGACAGATCTTGGCTTTACAACAAATTTTCAAGCGGAGTTGAATGGCTTTGGGTTGTTGAAATAATTCACTACAATGTAGCTTGACACGTGATATCTTATTTTATTAAGGAGAGAAATTGGAATGGAAATCACGAGTAGGAAACATCCTTTGCTAAAATAAATCAGTAATAATTCCCTATAGGTTTAGAACAGAAATGAGGTTTAATCTTATAAGTCCACCTTTATGACATCTGACAATCAAATTAAAACCAGGTGTAACCTATGTCACCACGGTCTGTCCCTTCCAACCACTTTCTGGTTTTTGTAGCTACTATATGTGATTCTGATAAGTAGCATATGCTCTCCTGGTAGGAACTTGCCAAAATATTCAATAAAAATCACAAAATCATGCAAAAAGAACAACCCTCACCCCCTTCCTTTTGGTTTGAATTTACAGTGTGGAGTGCTGAGAGCTTGTTGCTCATAGGAAAGATTATTTTTCTTTTTTTTTTAAATTTATTTATTATTATTATACTTTAAGTTCTAGGGTACATGTGCATAACGTGCAGGTTTGTTACATATGTATACTTGTGCCATGTTGGTGTGCTGCACCCATCAACTCATCAGCACCCATCAACTCGTCATTTACATCAGGTATATTTTTCATCCTACCTAATCCTGGCCAGCTGATTGTTATATGTGCCTGATGGCCTCCCAGGCCATTGTTCTAAGAGGACCAGTTTGAAACACATGAGGATGAACTAGGATTTAATCCCCTTGACAGGAAGTCATAACTGAACCTATCTCTAAGGGTATGGCCTGGGACGTTCGGAACCAACACTTCTTCCTCTATTTCTATTCCTGGGTTAAATGCTTATTATTCTTTAAGCCTAAACTTTTACAAGTAATTAGCAGTTGAACCTTCCCTAGGCTCAATTCTCTTCCCTATTTTCTAACCAAATTCCCACTGAAATCAACAGCTAGGCTTATTGATTTAATTTAGACTTATTTAATTTTAATAGATGACTTGCAATTGCTCTCACTTGGAAGTTTAAGAAAGTGCCAACAAGTCAATTAATGGATTTGGTATTTCATAAGTATTTACCTTTAAAATGCTAAGCCTTGTTGTGTCCCTAAAGGAAAGGGACCTCTTTAACTTTTAGAAAGCATAAGAATCAAGTAAATGATTCATTGGAAATAACAGAACACTCACTGTCAACCCTATGAGTGCTAGCAACTGCCTAAAATCCTATTCTCCATATTGAGAAGTGATTGGTTTAAGAATAAGTTTTCACAAGTGACTGTATGGAATATTCATTCACCTTGGAAGCCAAGTCAGGGTGAGGGCAGCTTTGTCAAGGGAGCAGAATTCTGACAGTACCAATTTCATTCCTTTCTGATTGCTCAAAGGAACAGTCACTCCAACCAAAATGTACACATTCAGGCCTTGATGCTATTTTAAGAAAAAAATGATTAGTCTCTTTCTTGCTCTGAAAAGACTAGCTCATGCAGTTCTTGTTGACTTTCAGAGAATTTGGAAGAATTTTGAGATTGGATTTGCTTGTTGAAGCCTTTGGGAAATGTTGTGGTCAGAATTGACCAACATTAACCCACGTTTTTAATTCTGTATGGTTTCCCCCAACTTCCATTTTGAGTTCTAATGTCTTTTCATCCTGGCCAGAAGCTGTAGCTATTTTTCTCCACGCTTGACCTAGCCATTTATCCCACTTTTCTTTTGGTAGAAGAATAGAAAACAACATTTGCAGCATCCCTAAATTAATTATACTTTTCTCAAGCTAAAGAACTGTGACAGAGCCACAAAACAGCAACTGAAAACTAATTCCTTAAAAGAATATGAAAAAAGGAAGTTGTATAAGATAGGGTAATTAATCTTGCAATAAAAATAATTGTTTACAGTTAAAATTAATGTAACATGCATTCCTCAGCAGATAATAAATTATGGACTTTCTCATTAGCATTTGAATTGATTTCCTCTAATTTCTGAGGAGCACATGAGCATGTGACTAGATTAAGTTTAATTGGACTACAGCTGCTGCTGATTGTATGCACATGGGTTGAGGGCTTTGCTGACTGATTGGCTGTCTCTGTATTTTGTTTCCATTGTCTTTCTCCTTCTCCACTGTTTTTCCCTACAGGTAGAAAGATTGAAGATACTGGGGTCTTAAAATAGAATTAACTAGAGAAAAGACTGTGGTTTTGGATAATGTTACCCCATGAGCTTCTACCAAGAATGATTATAATACATGATTATCATATAATTGTTATTACCATCTTCTCTTCATTATATAATTATTTCATCAACAACTAACTATTTAATGTTTACTGTGAGCTGCAGTTGTACTAAGTACTTCACATGCCATTTAATCTTCACAACAGTTTCACTCAAGGTGTTTCATTCTTCTCATTTTCTGGGTGAGTAGACTAAGGCTCAGAGGGGTAAAATAATTTGTCAAAGGTAACACAGATGAACATGGTAGAGTTGAGATTAGACTTAAAAAAAAAATTCTAGGGATTACACCCTTAACCACTTTATTATTCTGATTATTTGAAAAATCAAGCAGTCCAGTTACCCTGTTGACAGAGAATGAAAGATCAGTAGCCTAAGCATCTGGGTAGGTCAAATGGCATCTATACCAGGTGGAAAACAGCAAAAGAGGGGTTAACTTACAGCCGATGAAGAGCGATATGATCACCATGGAGATGGGCAGGGTTTCTAATAGGGCCATAATTAGGAAAAAACATAGGTCCAATTAATATTGGGCTTGCGATTGGGCTTGTGGAAAGAAACCAATATTTCCATAAAGGGGAAAAATTGGTAAAATTTCAGCCCAATGCTACTGGAGAGTCTGATTCGAGCTGAGAAAATTAGGAACACAAGGGTAATTGTAGACTTTTAGTCCTACAATGGGAGATTTTCTCTTAGAATAAATTTCTCACTCAAATGAAGTAAAACTATTCAGAATAATTTGAAAAATAAACTCCTCCACAGAATTCTATGGAACTTCGATGGTGTGAAGCTTTGTGACTTTCTCACTTAAGTAGGGACTTAGCTTCTATAAGTGTTTGGCTCCTCCCAACGGGAATGTCTCGAACCTTTTGCTGTATTGATATGCAGGAAAAGAAGCTACTCTGGAGTAGAAATTCTTTCTGCAGAAGATAAAATAATTTTAGGTGGATTTAATGGCTTCTTCTGGGTTGCCATTAGCACCTGTACTGATTTCACTCTGCCTTGTCATATAGTTAGTTTATAAAAGTTCCCTATAGACTGTGTACTCCTTGAGAATAGAGCTCATGTTAGATGTAATAAATACATAAAAGTGTAAAATAAAATTTTACTATTTTTATTTTGCAGAGACAGGACCTTGCTGTGTTGCCCAGGTGACAATATCACTGCAGACTCAAACTCCTGTCCTCAAGTGAAACTCCTACTTCTGCTTCCCAAAGTGCTGGGACTACAGGCATGCACTACCATGCCTGGCTAATTAAAAAAATTTTTTTAGACATGGGATCTTAGTGTGTTGCTCAGGCTGGTCTCAAACTCCTGGGCTCAAATGACCCTCCCACCTGGGCTTCCCAAAGTGCTGCGAGTATAGATGTGAGCCACCACACCAGCCTTAAAGTTGGGTCTTGACAGTTTTTTCACCCTGTCTTATTTGCCATATATATCTTAATGTTGTACTTTTGGCTTCTTTATAAATTCATGTGTTGATATAGGTAATTATATGGAGAAATAGAAATTGATCATGGTATCCAATATCAATGTGGATGAAGAAAGGCTTGAGGAAATATGATATGTGGGGTTATATTCCTGCCACCTTTGAATAAAAAATTTTTGATCAAGACTGCCAGAGTATTAAACATGTCATCTATATTTTTAAAAAATATACATATATGCACACACCCATTTTAGGTCTAGTTTATCCTCCCTGATTACATATTAACCATGGGAAGGAAAGAAAAATTAGACTGTAGGCTGATGTGCTGATATTTTGAGTGAACAATGTGTCCAGTAAAAATGCCAAGAGACCAGCCTGCTTGGAGCCTGTTTTGATCCTTTGGCTCTGTGTGTTTTACTAATTTCTAAGCGTCTCTCCTCTTTTTCCTTTTTCCTCTGTTCGGAGCTGTTAAAAATCTGTGATCCGGCCAGGCTCACGCCTGTAATCCCAGCACTTTGGGAGGCCAAGCTGGATGGATCACCTGAGGTCAGGAGTTCAAGACCAGACTTGCTAACATGGTGAAACCCTGTCTCTACTAAAAATACAAAAAAAATTAGCTGGGTGTGGTGACGGGCGCCTGTAATCCCAGTTACTTGGGAGGCTGAGGCTGGAAAATCACGTGAACCCGGGAGGTGGAGGTTGCAGTGAGCCGATATCGTGCCTTTGCACTCCAGCCTGGGCCACAAGAAAAAAAAAAAAAAATCCGTGATCCATGTCCTTTGTTTCGGTTTTATCCTAAGTCGAAACACAGACCCACTTAAATTTTCCCAGTAAACAAAGTGCCACGTTGTTACAGTCTCGCTTTTTCACCTCATTATGGCCTGAGCAGAGTGTGATGTCACACTTGACCCAGTACCAGTCTGCCCATAAATGACACAGCCTGTTCCCCTTTTGCTTCCTGGCTCGAGCACCGGGAAGGAGCTTAGTATGAAATTCATGCCGTGATGACAGATTTAAAAGTTGCTACAAACTCTAACAGACAGCAACTGCAGTTTGTAGACATACACAACATGTACTGCTCTCTTGTATTTTTAAGTGATGACATTCTTCGTTTAAAGAGTTACATTTATATAGCTCATTACTGTTGCCTCTCTGAAATGAGGGTGGTGGAGAGTAGGGGAAAGAAGGCTAAATTGGATATGAAGACATTTACCAGAAGAATTTTCCAAATGTTAATGAGCAGCTTAAAGAGCTGCACACGTGTTGCAATGTAATTGGGTTTGATGCCTTCTGGGGACTTTGAAGCTTTTCCTGCTCTTGCCCATTGTATTTTGTGGCATAGAATGAGCCCCTTAGATTTCTAGCACTTTGGCTCGGAAGATCCACGTGGTGCTAAATTGTAAATCTGCAGACAGCCAACAAACAGTGGGCTAAGCTCCAGTGACTCTGGTTTGGTTTGGACTTTTCAAGCAATTAAATGAATGTCGGTCTCTAAATGTCTCTGGGGAGGTACAGTGGGTTACAAGGAGAATTTACTGGAAGGGGCAAGAAGAGGTTTCTTCCCTGTTGCTGGAGCTTTTCCTGGAAAAACAAAAAGAATGGGCAATTGCATCCAAATGTGTCCTGAGAATCTTGCCAACCTGTTAGTCTCTTCATCCCTGCCACCTTCCTAGTCCATCTGAATTTCCTATTGGGAAAACCGTGGTTTCTTTCCACATGGAGCAATTGCAACTCAGAATGAGTTTATATAGAAGGTGAATAAATATTTCTTTTAGTTGATTCCCTGTGGTCATTTTCAGTCTCTTGGAAAATGGTTATGTTCTTTCATCAGAGCAGGAACAAGATGCCCCCTGAGCTTGACATCAGTAGGGAGGTTGTTTCTGCAGTGGGTTATCTTCAGATTTCTGGCACTGGGAGAGAACCATGCTGGGCAACAGTGAGGCATCAGGCTGGGTACCCAAGCACCAAGGCTCCTGTCCTCTCTGAAATCATGGGTGGAGGCCAATGAAGGCTTTGTGTTGCTGACACCTAGTCTAGATGAAGTCAGCTATGACTTCTGTTATAATTCAGGAGAAAGTTTTATTAAATAGTGGAAATTCCTTGATTTAGGGAATTATAAATGATTCCTGCAGAAGAGGGGGCTATTGGCTGCACAGTGATTCGTAAAGTGGGCTGAAGCTTCCTGAGGAAGGTTTCTAGAAGGTGTCCTGAAGTTGCACTTGCTTGAGAACAAGTTTGGCAATGGAATGGCCTAGAAAAGTAAATTCTTTACCCTCAGTTATTTCTTCAAAATCACAGGCTTGCAATTCTCATTCTTGTGAGGTAGCTAAATTACTGCCTTAGAATGCTAGCTGAAATGAAGGATGGTAGAATTGGACTATTTGCTATCTTTATTTTTTGAGATGGAGTTTTGCTCTTGTTGCCCAGACTAGAGTGCAATGGCATAATCTCCGCCTCCTGGGTTCACACGATTCTCCTGCCTCAGCCTCCCGAGTAGCTGGGACTACAGGCATGCACCACCACGCCCAGCTAATTTTGTATTTTTAGTAGAGATGGGTTTCTCCATGTTGGTCAGGCTGGTCTTGAACTCCCAACCTCAGGTGATCCACCCACCTCGGCCTCCCAAAGTGCTGGGATTACAGGCATGAGCCACCACACCCAGCCTTCATTAACCTTTTAACTTTCCCCTTGTTTTCCTATTCTGAGGGCCTATTGTTGTACTGTAAAAATACTCCCTTTGGTTTGGTCTTTAAAAATGATCCATAGTCATTGAGTATGGAGAGCAATGTGACGTTAAGAGGGTAATATTTTAATATGAATATTTTTAGTGACTGCATTTGGACTTAAACTGGCTAACAACAGAAATAAAAGGAGCAAGTCACTCTGAGAAAACTCCATCTGCTTTCGTGTCTAAAGCTCAGGAGAACAACCTGAATGTTAGATGAGTCTCCAAATTCAGCAAAATCTCTAAACTACTAATGCCAACTGTTAGGCATCAAGGATCATTAAGCACCTCCACCCTTCCGCCCAATATGAACAATAATGTGTCAGACACTGTGTCAGGTATCAGGAAGCGGTAAAGAAGTTTGTCACGTTCTCTGATCCTAAGTAGGGTGTGAAGACAGACACAAAAAAGGTTGATAATAGAAAGTGGCTCAAAAGTGTGGTGGTGTAATCATTCTCTGGGAATTTGGAAAGTGTGCTCATTTGTCACTGGGGTGGTAGGAGAAACTCATCACCAACTATTGGATGTTTTCATACTCACTATCTCATTTAATCTTTTCAACATCTCTGACATGTAGATATTATTTTCATTTACTTGATGAGGAAATGGAAGCTCCCAGAGATTAAGAAACTTGTTCAAGATACCACAGCTTGAAAAACGTAGTCAGAATTGAAATGCAGATCAGACTGTGTCACCTTAGAGAGCAGCATGATAAGCGGGGAGTGAAACCCCAAGTGTCAGGAGACAAACACAAACTCCAGGAATTCGAAGTTTAACATGCTGTTCTGTTGCTGTGATTTGGAAGTTTGAGTGGTGTGGGGGCGCCATCACGAGATAAGCCTGGGGAGGGCAGGGATTGACTTTGGAGGGCTTGCAATGACTGGCTCTAGTCAAGGGGACATTCTGATGACGATCAACTCCATGAAAGCATGGACTATATCTGATTTGTTCGTTGTGGGGGTTCCAGCACCTAGGACCGTGGCTGATGTAGGCATTCCATAGATAGGAAAGGAAAGGAAAGGAAAAGAGGAAAGAGGGTAGGGGATGGAGGGAGGAACTCTACTCCCCTGAGGAGCAATTTGCTGAATGATGTTTTATGAAGGCTAACTTTGATGCAGATGTTTAGGATGACGTTGACTGGTAGAGCCTGGAAGCAGAGTTAAATGGTAGAAAGAGCATCAAATTTAAACTATATGTTCAAATTTGGATTTAGAGAATTTTTGACTCATGATCCATATATAATTGCTATACAAATTTTTTGTTGTCTTAAAAATCACAGCTGAATTCATGCTTCCTAAAGCAACATTATATCTGGTTGGGACGCTGTCTCACCTGGATAAATAATGTGGAGTGACTGGAGATGAAGTGCTTAATTGCTTGTTTAATGTTTCCAATAGATACACAGTGGGGACTGTCTTGATGCTGCTCAGCCTTAAAATTCACTCATTCAAACCTTTCTCCTCATGAATGCCAGGTTATGTTGGTAATCAGGGAGGATGATTGTGATAATGGACAATTGCACATGAGTTGAGTTGTTAGGCTGTCAGGGTCCAGGGCTTTATGTGACCTGTCAGAAATCTGAGGAAAATAAATTTGAAATTTACTTTGGCCCCTGGGGCCAGAAAAGTGCCTGGTGTTCAGTAGATATCTTCCATGTGAATGAATGAGTATCATAGTTGATCAGACCATTTAAACTTGACCTGGCTGTTAGATGGGAATAGCAATGAGTTCAAATCACCGAATGACTCACCATAATTTTC
The DNA here is from genome assembly GCF_043159975.1 of Macaca nemestrina. Lineage (NCBI taxonomy): Eukaryota > Metazoa > Chordata > Mammalia > Primates > Cercopithecidae > Macaca > Macaca nemestrina. Next base: position 74,875,196 of record NC_092135.1, on the reverse strand, counting down.
TCAAATAAATGTCTGTGTTTTTAGTCCTATTTCTACCTCCTAAATCTTGGTCCTTATCATTTTATAATTGATTTTCTGCAGCAGTTTATTGCTGGTTTTCCTTTCTCCCACTGTTTTCTCCCTTCCTCTCCTGAAGCCTCCCATAGTTTGTCTCTAGATATAATAAGCCCCTGCAAATAATTTTCATGCTTGTTTGCTCATTAGCTTGTTCTACTCTTGTGTTTGTTCATTTACTTGTTCTAAAATTATCTTTCACTGCCTTCTCTGGAGAAGGTAATAGTCCAGGTATGATGTGGGCAGGGGCTTAGAGGAGGAATGCGCAATATTGTAGCACCAACCTACAGCCTTTCCCCCGACCCCTTGACTCTAAGCGACTCTTATTATTATTATTATTATTTAAAACAACTTTCCATTTTTGACTCTGGGAAGTTGGAACATGGGGTGTGGACAGCATACTCATCCCTAAAGAAACCTCTTGAGCTGGTCTTCAAGCCTCTCTTTGCAGCCCCGCTGCCTTCTTTTCTACTCCTTCCCCTATGGGATACCTTTTGTCTTTCCTTTCTGCAATCAAGCATTCTATGGCTTCCCAAACCTGACCATATTTTGCTGGTTGTTTCCCATAGGTGCCATGCTCATTTCTACCTTGCTGTTCTTGTCGAAGCTGTTGCCTTCATGTCTACTTAGACAGCATTTCTCCCTACTTTTTGCCAACCCATTCTTTAACATCCAGCTCTATTTCCATGCTCTCCACTGAGCTATTTATGCCCAACCTAAACTTAATCTCTCCTTTCTGAACCATAGAATTTTGCCTTCGTTGTATTTTCTATTGTGTAAATATTGAGTTATTTCTCATTGATGTCTCTCTACCCCTCCTTAAGGATAACAAGTCTTTGTAGAAGTGACTTTATTATTATTATTTTTTAATGGATGCTCCATATCCCCTGGCCCAGGATTCCCTCTCATTTGACAATCACTGACCAATATGAGAGGGTTTGCCAGACATTTTTTTCTTCCTTACGTGAGGGTGCAGCTGTGAAAGTGGTGAATACGACATGATCTGTTAAGTGTTAAAGTTTGTTTGTTTTTAAAATAGCACTTAATAGTAGGATACAAAGAATGAGAAAGCAGCTATATTTTATTTTGTATTTTCAAAATATTAAAATGAAGGTTTATTTTTGCAAAGCTGTTTTTGTTAGGGGTTCCTTTGGCTCATGCTTCCAGAATTATTTCATTATGACTATTACTGTTAATTTTATTGATGTAAAACAGAAAATTTAAAGTTGCTATTGGCTTTCATAAATCCATTTTTTATGACCCATTGAGAAGACTATTTTGTTGCAAAATTTAAAGGGAGCTGAAAAGCTTTAAGAAATCAGGAGGAGTCTGGAAATTTTAAAGTCAAGTTTACTCTACTGACTAGTGGGTCTTGATGAACAATATGTAAAAAGAGAGCCTCTAGGACCAAATATCGGCTATTTATGCCCAACCTGAACTTAATCTTAAACGAATCCTCCTCAATGGGTGGTGTGGGTGTGGGTGCAGGACATCAGTAGGCTGGGGCATTATCATCACACCATTTTTCATGAACTTTGGGGTTCCTAAGTAGCATCTACAGGAAAGGAAAGAGAAACCTTTCTAGAATGCTTTAAATACCAATGCAAGTGAATTCTTTTCAGTTGTTTTATCCCATGTGTGGTCATTATCAGAACATTTCCAGCTAAGCTCTGGCTTGATCTCTCCTCACAGTTTGAAGCTGTGATACTTGTATCCATATTCAGCAACAGCTTGTAAAATCATTTTCTGGCCAAATTAGGTTTTCTACTGGGATTATTTTATTTCAGGTAGTAAATATAGAATAGACAAAATATCACCTACTAATTGACACAGACAGGATTTTAAAAAGATTGATTTTTTCCCAAAAATGTTGATATGTTAACTTTACTCATTATTAAGGAATTTTTTTTAGTTATGATAAGGGCTATGGTTATGTCATCAATTCTCTAAAAATACTTTCAAAAGTTTAATTTCATTTCCAGGTGACATTTAATTTTTGACAAAATGAGCAATCTCTCTTAAATCTCATAAACTACACAAAACACTAAATTTGTATGCCATCAAAGCTAGAAACAGAAAGAAAAAGACTGATAATTTAACTACATTAAAAACAAAACCATAGTGCAAGAAAAACACATGCCATAAACAAAGGTAAAAGATAAAGAGACGAAAGACATTTACAATATGTGACGAGAAGATTATATCCCTAATATATAAAGAGCTCCTATAAATTAATAAGAAATGTGAACATGGCAATAGAAAAATACCAATGGCCAAAAAATACACAAAATGATATTAAAACCCATGAATAATCAAATAATTGCAAATTAAAACAGCAATAGATATTTTCTCTTGTGAAATGAACAAATATTAAAAATACTTGATGTTCACAGGAAAATTGGGAAACATTTTTATAAACTTTTGATAGTGATAAAAGCTGGTCTAATATATTCTATTAGAAATGTAGTAAAAAGATTTCAAGACATCTATGCTCCTTGGATCAGAAATTCCACTTCTGGACATTTATTTTAAGAGAATACTTTGATAAACTCATAAAAATGGGCATATAAAGGTATTTCTGAAAGCATTGTTTAGAATAGAAACTTCAGTCAATCTAAATGACTGCCAATAGTTTTTAGTTCAATAACTACACCACAGATTACTCCCAGGCATTAAAAATGATGATGGAAATCTGCATTTGTTAACATAGGAAAATATAACCCATGTGAAAAAAAGGGTAAAAATGAAGAAAAGTTTTAAAGGATATAAACAAAAAATGATAATGATTTTTTTCTTTATTAGTGAATTACTAATTTAAAAAATAAAAAATAAGACATCTATTTTTATTTGGGGGAAAACTCACCAAAATATGTTTCTGTTCATACTCACAGATAATACAAAGTCATGTTATAAAGATGGCATTTCCACATTTCTTTCTTAAGGTTACTCCAAGGACATCTTCACAACCAGGCTACTAGAGAGTGCAGACATCTCTGCACTGAAAAAGGTTGGTTAATCAATGAAATAAGGATGGATTTAGGTGTAGGACTGCTTAATAAATATTACTTTAAATTCTAAAACAACACCATTGTCTGTGAATGATACTACAAGAAGTTGCTAAAAACAAATCAAGGGATGAGGAATGTGTATGAACAAGCTGGGGGAATAATATCTTCCCTTGAGTGCATGTTCTGTGAACTTCTGGAAGCATTCGACACATCCAGCAGTGTTTTACAGGCATTTCCCATCAACTAGCAGGCTCTTTCAAACTGAGGAATAGAACTCATTCACTAATTCACTCACTTGAGAAATATGCATTGAGCATGTACTATGTGCCAAGGCATGGAACCAGGTTCCAGGAACACAAAGCTCAATGCATACAAACCTTGTCCTTAAGGAGACCATGGGGAAGGAGGGGAGCAGGTTCAACAGGCAATTGCAGTGCAGTTTCATAAGCACTTTGTGGGTTGAGTCTAGGGTGCTTTGGAAACTGTTCTCACCTATTTGGTAGGGATTAGGGAAACCTTCCTGGAAAGAGATGAGCAGCAGTTAGAGGGGCATGTGAGAGGCTAGTAGAAGAAAGTATTCCAGTCAGAGGGACCATGTCGTACAGAGTCTAGAGGTGTGAGCACACTGGAGAGCTGGATCTTTGAGCAGGAAAAGCAAGTGCAGTAAACCAGGCTGGAGGGTGAGCAGGGAGTACAGGTTTTCAACCCTGGCTGCAGGTTAGCAACATTGAGAAAGATTAAATAAACAACCAGCAAACACATAAAAAATAAAGATATGCCTAGGCCCCATCCTCAGTCTGACTTAACTGGTCTCTGTGTGGTGGGGGATGGCCTTTGAATACAGTAGGATGCCCTCTGTGCCACCTGCCTGTCTGATTTCCCAAAATGGCAGCTCCTCCCTTTACCTAATAGGCCCCAAGGTGATTGCAGCAGGTAGCTAGGATTGAGAAGCACATGGAGAGTGTGAAGGGCCTTGGAAACCAGGCTAAGAAGTTTGGATGTGCCTTAAGGGCAAGGGAGGACTTACTGAGTAAAGACCTATGCCACAGGCCACCACTAATAATGTGTAAAGACAGTTTAGCATATTTGCCAAAGCTCTAGGATTTATATGGTAACCACTTGAGTATATAAATGTTTTATGCAAAGGGGGTGGGGTATAAGGAAACACAAAAATAGATATGCTATGGAATGAGTTCAGAAGATATATTCCCGAATAGCTGTATGTAAACTGAAAACTTGTAAAGCAAATCATTAAGGCACCTGGGAGGTTGCTATTTAAAAAAGAACAGTGAACTAAAACCCACTGAAATGTTAACAATAACTCCCAATTTGTTCTATACGATTTGAATTTTTATATACATGATTGAGTTTTTAAAAGATGCTAACACATGGAACATTTATATGTTTATATAAACAAAGTATGTTTTACTTTATCTGAGGGGAATGAGTCAGGGCATTTGGGAATTAACATGGACTCATTTTCAAACTTAAGTTTAAGGTTTATTATGGGTATGAATTTGGGAAAATGATTTAACCTCTTAGGGACTTGGTTTCCTCATCAATAAAATGGGAATAGCACAGACACCTTGCAAGTTTGTGGTAATGGATTACAGTTAGGTAAAGCAAGCAAGTTATCTAGTATAATGCCTGGAGCATAGTAAACACTCAATAAATTGTAGCTATTATTGATCTGCCTTCAAGAAGAGTTTTAGGGGTCCTAAAAATGCTTCTTGGAATGTAATTCCTCCATCCTTTCCCAGACACTGTATCTGAAGCAGATTTTATGGGTGAAATTGGAGGGTTGTTGCTATGTGTTTTTCATTTACTTAATAACGTCCTGGTATCTACTCAGAGCCAGAAATAATACTCCAGCATTATCCATACAAGATGAAAATGATTGTTTTTAGTAGGCAAACTCCCAAACTCAGTAAGCCTGTTACACAATTCCAAGCGGTTAATTGGGAATGCATTTTATAGCTCACTCTTCCTTGTGAGCCCCCTGGGAAGCAACAGAATTCCCATGCTTGGGGTCGGATGAAGCTTGAGAACGTTTTTGAAGCTTTTCTATGGTTAGAGTGGATGTCTGGCAACACCTGCTTTGAAAATTTTCCAAGCCAAAATGATTCCTGGTGTGCCGTATATCATGGAACCCTGGGGACTGAGCAGAACATTTTTCATGTACTAGAACTGACCCTAAGATGCTGAAGGACAGGGACTCCTGCAAACCACCCCCATGTGGTGCGGTAGCGGTAGGCGCCGCTAGATTTCATAATAGGTGCCAAACCTGCCACCTGCCCATACCATTTCCATCTTTAATCTCCCTAATTGAGAATCAGCTCTGGGGGCCCCTTAGAGGGGATAATTTCACACTCTCAGTAATCCAGCTTGATACCTGCTAATGGTTTCCATTGCATTTTAGGGTAAAATCTTGGTATTTAGGTAGGGTGAGCAGAAGTCCTAGTTTGCCTGGGATAGCCCCTGGTGTGTAACTTTTGTCCCTATGTCCTATGTAATTAGTAAAACACCCTCTTTCACTCTCAGAGGTTCAAATACGTATTAGGTAGTCACCTGAACTACTTCCCCTATGTGATCTGGTCCCTGACAACCTCTCAAACTTAGCTCTTACCTTCCCTTTGCTCACTTTGTGCCAACCATTCTGGCCTTCTTGCCATTCTTTGAAGACATCAGTCTTGGTACTGCCCCAAGGTATTTGTCCATGCTGGGTAATTCAGTCCCCAGATCTTTGCATGAGTTGCTACTTCTTGTCATTCTTAACTCAAGTTCACCTCCTCAAAGATAGCTTTACTGATTACCCAGATCCAAAGTAGCCTCCACCCCTGTTCAAACTATCACTTCACCTAGTTTTATTTCCTTTGCTTTGTATCAGAATCTGAAATTATTCTCTTAATTTATTTACTTGTTATTGTTGCCCTCTTCCCCCCTAGAATATAAGTTCCATGAGAACAGCACTCTTGTCTTTGCTGTTATCCTCAACTCGTAGAACAGAGCTTGTCATATAGAAGGTGGTCAGTAAATATTTACTGAATGAATGAATGAATGAAAAATCCAGCTTTTATCAAAAAGTAAGGAGAGAGAAATGGTTAACATAGGGGATTATCTAGACATTCAATTCATTCACTTAAAACAAAAGGCTTTAATGATATTAAATTCACATAGCATACAATTCACTCACTTGAGTATACAATGGGCTTTAATATATTCACAGCTCTGTGCATCTATCACCACAATCAACTTTAGAACATTTTCATTACTCCAAAAAGTAACCTAAACCTCTTAACCATGACCCTATGTTACCCAAATTCCCCAGCCCTAGGCAATCACAAGTCTACTTTCTATCTCTATAGATTTGCCTATTTGGAACATTTCTATAAATAAAATTATGTAATATGTGGTCCTTTGTGAATGGCTTTTTTCGCTTAGCATAATTTTCAGAATTCATCCACATTGTAGCATGTAATTTATTTTTTCAGATTACCAAATTCTAATTCTTCACAAGTTACACCATGTGAAGGCTACATGCTAAGATGATAGTAGTTTATCTTAGAAATTTTAAATTATGGCTGCACTTCAGAATCCCCTTTTCCCCTGCCCGACATTTTTTTGTTGTTGTTGTTATTGAGATGGAGTATCACTCTGTCGCCCAGGCTGGAGCGCTGTGGCCTATCTCGGCTCACTGCAAGCTCCGCCTCCTGGGTTCACGCCATTCTCCCGCCTCAGCCTCCCGAGTAGCTGGGACTATAGGCACCCGCCACCACGCCCGGCTAATTTTTTGTTCTTTTAGTAGAGACCCGGTTTCACTGTGTGAGCCAGGATGGTCTCGATCTCCTGACCTCGTGATCCAACTGCGTCGGCCTCCCAAAGTGCTGGGATTACAGGCGTGAGCCACCGCGCCCGGCCACCATAACACTTTTATAAAACCCAGAGTATCAATCTCCACTCTAGCGTCTATGATGTGTAGTCTGAGCTGAGAATCATTGGTTTAGCTAGTTACCTTCAGTGGGTTGTTATTTAATGTTATGCATTTGAGTTTTACCTGATATTGCAAGTAAAGGTCATATGAAACTTGCTGCTGCAAGATATTGTCCCCTAACTAGGCTGTTGGGGAATCAGATCTTGGACATTTGTTATTTAACAAGTGTAGGTGCTGCCTGTAGAGTCATGAGAAAACACAGAGTTGGGAGTTGTGATATCCTTTGATTCTATCTCAAGCTTTTTCCTTTGTGACATGAGGCAAGTTGTTTAATTTCTTATCACCCCAGGTTTTCTATCTGTAAAATGATCTATCTCCTAGAGTTGTTGGAAGCATTAAAAGAAATAATGTATGGAAAGCACACAAACAAATTACGAAATGTGTGAAAATATTATATAATTTACCCTTGTTGTTAAAAAGTAGAATTGGCTGGGCACGGTGGCTCACGCCTGTAACCCCAGCACTTTGGCAGGCTGAGGCGGGTGGATCACTTGAGTGCAAGAGTTCGAGACCAGCCTGGGGAACATGGTAAAACCCCATTTCTGCTAAAAATACAAGAACTGAGATGAGAAGATCACCTGAGCCTGGGGAGGTTGAGGCTGCTGTGGGCCGTGATCATGCCACTGCACTCCAGCCTGGGTGACAGAGTGAAACCTCATCTCAAAAAAAAAAAATATATATATATATATATATAGAGAGAGAGACAGAGAGAGAGAGTCATGGAATTTTAGATTAAGAATGGGATTGAGTAGAAGAAGGAGTGGGCTCAAAGTCAAGAGGATTGATTTTTCTGGTGGTGACAAAAACTAAGCAACATCCTCACTTATTTTGATCTCTCTTTTCTTTTCTACAAAATGTTATGGTTGGATCAGGTGATAACTAAAGACCTTTCAAATAAGAAAATTATGCAAATAAGTAGTTCTATAACCTGTTGTAGAGACTTCTTTAATAGTTCAAATGACTTCCAGTGGCATGGGCTGACTCCATCTTGACATTCGTTATAAGACACTCATAACTACATCAGTTTAGTTATTACTCAGATCCAACCATCTCTGTGAAATCCACCTCCCAATGCTCTTCCCCCAGCAAAAGTAACTTTATTATTATGAAAAATTTCAAAACATGGCAGAAAAGCAGAGAGAATGGTATAATGAACAACCATAAACCCATCTTATACCACAATTTGCCATATTTCCTTATCTTTTTTTCTGGACTATTTTAAAGAAAATTACTGTTAATATTCCACTCTAAATATTCTAGAATGCATATATAAAATAATAATGGCTTTTAAAATATAGCCACAATAGCACCATCCCACCCAATGAAATTAACAATCATTCTCTAACATCATTTAATACATAGCCCATATTCAAATTTCCACTATTTTCCAAAATATCTTTTATAACTATTATAATTTATTCAAACCAGAATGTATTGCAAAGTGTGCATTTACGATGTCTCTTAAGCAAGAGTTCCTTCTCAGCTTCTTTATTCTCGATGAAATTGACCCGTTGAAGAGACTTTACTCGTTTTTCTGTATAACATTCTGCTTTCTGAATTGTCTGTTTCCTTGTGGTGTCATTTAACTTTTTCCTCTATTTTCTGTATTTCTTGTATAGCGGAGGTTAGATTAAAGCTTGGCTGGATTCAGGTTAGACAGTTTTGGTAAGAATTCCTTGTGAGTGACCCCAGGTGTTTCATTTGCATCTCATCAGCAGGCACGCATACTACAGCGATGCAGGGGGTCTCCACCGTGCCCTGTAGTTTCTGTTCATTGGTATCGGTTATAACAGCACTGGAGAATGAACAAAGTGGAAAAACAAAATATTTTCTTCGACTCGTTACTAGTAATACAAATTATATTAATTTTTGTGCACTGTTTGCCATTCTTTCCTAATTAGAGAACGGCGCTATTATGATTATGTATTTCATTAAATCATGTACCAGAATCATTTTGTGATAAGTTCTATTGACTTAGACTGGATGACCCTACGCATGCATGCTTGATCTTCATAGGTTATTGTTGGGTAACACTGTAACATTGCAGTCTCCTCAAGTAGTATAATTATCTGCTCACCCCGCCCCATACACCTAGAGAAACATTGCAAAAACCGTTTCATTTATAGGAATACACACACATACACATACACGCGCACACACTCACACTCACACATGTTCATACCATGTTCTTGCTGCGTAAATGCGGTGGTAACAATAAAGGGCAACAGAACATTAGAGATGATGCGTTAAACAAAAACAAAATTTAATTATTTATGATATCCACATTTCTCTCCTAAGCCCTCTTTTCTTTGCCACAAATAAAGAGGAGTAATATGAGTCTATTTATTTAGGATTTACTAAGAAATTAGTCTATTTGATAAGGAAAATGAATGCAGGTGGGAAATCTGTGCATCTTTATGGCCCACTCTTATTATTCAGTAGAGTTTCAGGAAGCCCCTCATCTATTTTCTAACGGTTTCCTGCACTTGGGAGTGTTTTCTCCTTTCCACCCCATATATATCTAATGCTCTTTATAATACCTACAAGCAAAATCCAGACATTTCTTCTGAGCCATCATCTTGATTTCCTTCTGCAGTGCTGTTAGCATTAAACATTTCACTGCTGTTTAATTCCTATGTTCTTTAAAAAATTATCCTGAGTTATTTTCCTCGATCATCAGGAAGTTGTTGCATTATGTATTTTTACATTAAGCAATCTTGGTGCTTATGTGATTTATATATTTTGTTCATAGTTTCCCCTCCTCTCCTCTCTCCTTTCCTCCTTCCTTCCCTTCCCTTCCTTTCCCTTCCCTTCCTTTCCCTCTTCCCTCTTCTGTCTTCCCTTCCTTCTTACCTCTTTCCTTTCCTCTTCCCTTCCCTCTTCCGTCTTCCCTTCCCTCTTCCCTTCCCCCTTCCCTTCCCTCTTCCCTTCCCCCTTCCCTTTCCTCTTCCCTTCCCTCTTCCCTTCCCCCTTCCCTTTCTTCTTCCCTTCCCTCTTCCCTTCCCTTCCCTCCCTTCCTTTCCTCCTTCCTTCCTTCCTTCGTTCCTTCCTTCCTTCCTTCCTTCCTTCCTTCCTTCCTTCCTTCCTTCCTTCCTTCCTCAGTCACTTCATATTCTCAGTCATTTCTCACTTTTTGTACCTTTAATTTGCTTGCCATTGAAAAGGCAGAACGTAGTCCATTATTTGCTTGTATTTTTAACTGTTTGGCATTTCTTGTTTCTAGACCTCCTCAAGAATTGGAATATTATCAAGAACATGGATACTCAAAAGTCAGTTCTGTGCCCTGTAAAGAAGAATTTGAGGAGCTTAAATAGCCTGCTGCTTTGATCTCATCTGTCCCTTAGGTTCTCTAAACAGATTTTATGACTTTCAAATTTGGGTATTTCAATAGACGTTTCTAGTTTTTGTTACATCATCTTTGAAAAATGCTTGCAAGATGAATAAATTTACATTCAGCCTTGTGTGTAGAACTTGTCATTTGTGGAACTGGGTTATTAAATGATCCTGGGCAATTAGTATAGAAGGTAGTTACTTTGAGAAATAGAAGAAATACTCAGTTCCAGCTATTAAATCATTAAGTTTGGGATTTTATCATGTCACTAAGTCCAAGACTTTTTGTGAAAGTGAGCCAACTTCAAAATATTCAAGCTTTAAAAATTTTTCTAATACAGCTTTTAGAAAGGTAGAATTAGTTTTACATTTTTCCCTAACATCCTCTTCCGTGCCCCCAACTGCTCCACCTGGGATAGTTACCTTGACTTTGTAAATTTGCTGCCAGTAAAAACTAACAAGAATATCTGCAATGAAATAGTTGTCTTGTGATATCACTTCTTAAATATAATAAATGAAACAGATATGATGCATAGCTTATGCATACTCTTTGCATAGAGGTGAATGAGAGATTTACCATTTGGTATAAGATATTTACATCTGTTCATCAAAATATGACTCCCTTTGTAGTCTTCTAAAGCCATGCCTATAATATACATTATTATGGTAATTTAAAAATGGAACATAGAGTAGAAAAAGAACATGATAAATGCATATCATCTTACTCTTTATAGCTCTAGTAAATTTTGTACCTTAGGCTAGACTGGATACATTTTGAGTTTCTCATGCAACAATCATTTTGGAAATGCGTCAGTCAACAGGCTTCCTTTACTCATTATTATTTAGCCTAAAGATCTGAAGAATCTGTTTTTATTGTGTTATCAATTTATTTCCAAGAAATGCCACTGCCTTTGTCTACTTGAATGAATATTTCCTTTCTTCCCATTTATAATGATTGTAAAGCTAGACCTTTTCCTACCCTCATTTCATCAACTTTTCCAAGGGCTCCACATTTCTTTTTTCCAGGAGATTCATTCATCTACAAATTAGTATAACAGATATTTCAGAAACAGCAGCTGAGCTGCTGAAAAAAATTTTTTTCTCTCCCCTCTCAAAGGATCAAGAATATATTTCAGGTTTCTTTTATTTTCTAAGCATTAAATCTTTTAGTCCAAATCATGGAAAAAATAACTGGAAAGGCATTTGTTGAATTACACAAAGGGCATGTGATTTCGACCTCGGCAGGAACACAGGCTGCAGCCTAGCTGTCCAGGCACTATCCTTCCCTGCAAAGGTGAAATGATTTAGAGGCCTAGAGAAACTTAATTTTTCTTGATCACCATGTGCAACCCGGAATTTTAATGGCAGGCATAATTAATTCTTCTGATGTTAATCATCAGGGCTGGGCTCCACAATTATCAGCCTGGTGCAGCTGGGGCATGGTGCAGACATGAAAAATTAGGAAAATGAATCAGTAATAGGGTGGCAGATTTAATCTGCATCATGAAAACAAAGTTAAAAAGAGGAAGATCGAGAGAATTTCAGCTGAAGCTTTTGTGCCAATGCGCAGTGACAGAACTGAAAAATGTTGCCGATGTCCAAAGTGATTGGTAATTACCAAGCCATTGAATTTTTTATTGTCAATTTATCATTGCGCCAGAGGTTAAATTTAACATCTTCTTCTAAAGCCATCATTCTAAGAAGGCTCACTGCGCATCACGTGGCTCAGAGTCAGCGAAAGGTTAATCAGGTATTCCTTTAGTTTGCATGAGCCTCCAAACCCTCCTTCCTCCTGGGCCACCCTGCCATTGCTGAATACCTTCCATAGGAGATTTTCTACTCTTTGGTACCTGTGACTTTCAGATAAATATCAAATTGTGTATCACACACACTCTTCTCTGTCTATTGGTATATATTATGAACCCCAGTGTAAAAAGAATTATTTCTCAAATAAGAAAAATCCCATCATTTCAAGCCCTGGGGATACTTCATTAAGGTGCAGCTGAGACAAGGGCTCTCTCTCTCTCTCTTTCTCTCTCTCTCTCTCTCTCTCTGTCTGTTTTAAATGCTATTTTGTCAGGGGCATTGGAAGAAATGACACGATCGCTTAAAATGAAATTAAAATTCCACAACAATTTTATCTGATTCAGATTTAATTCTCTTCATCTCTTTCCTTTTTGGACAGGATGTCCCTTTTATTAATAGTTGGGAAAGAGCTTGGTTTGAAAGGAAGGAGATATTTATCTATGTAAATACTTAACACTTTAAATAACTGCTTCTTTAAAAAGCATTCTGAAATGTTTGAACAGATCCAGAGTTGATACTGAAATTCCACAGGAAAAGTCTCTTAGTAATTTTTCAAAAGTGACTTTGCTTAATTCAAGTCATTGCTCAACCTTTAACATCACTTGTTTCGTCATTTTGTTGTTTGCTTGATCGTGCCTCTTCTTCCATATGTATTTTGAAATTTAGAGCAGTCTCTTATTAAAGGAATAGCATGTATTTTCTATAAATTAAAAATGGAAATAGCCTTTAGGGAGACTTGAAAAAATCAATGTGTACATTAATTACTGCAATTCATTACTCAAATAAAAATGGGCTCAAGCTTTCTTTGGATACAAATTTAGGGAACAAGGATGTTTGGAAAAGACAAAGCCTGTGTTCCTGATCATGTTAATCTGCAGATCAAAGACTCCGTGCATCCAAGCCTGGTGGAAGCTCCTCAGGGGATAGCCAAGCTGGGCTCCATCCCAGTACCGGGCAGTGAGTTATTACTGCTGAATACAAAAGCTGGTCACGTGACTGTCACCTACCCGCAGTGGCACGAGTCCTTCTCCTTCCTGGGCTTCCTGAGACCTTGCTTTTCTGAGTCCTCGCTTTTCTATAATTAAATCTGAACCATAAAAGCCGTACCTGTCAAATGACCTCGAGCTGCCCTCATAAACAAAACTGGGAATTTTGCTGGTAGCAACACTTTGCTTTTGGAAACAGCGTAAGAAAATATCCTATTAGCTTCCTAGAAGCTTCCCTCCCCCCACTGTACCTTTTTTTTTTTTTTAAATCAATTCTTCCACACTGAGCTTCCTCTCCTGTTTTGGAATTTAAGTAGAGGCCTGGAAAATACACAGCAAATAAAAAATATGGTATAATTTATTGAAAAGATTCTGCTGCCTTCTTCTGAATTAGTAACCTGTCCATTTAGGAAGAAGAGAAAGTGCAATGAAGGAATGTAATTTTTCTAACAGCATTTGGCTGCCTTTCTTTGATCATGTTTTATGGCTAGAGAATAAATTACCATGTGAAGGTTTCTGTTTAAAACCTGAACATGTTTAGTATGATTTGAATCCTGCCATATTTTGCATAGCTGCCTTTTGCCTGAGCAAGTTTAATGCAAAGATCAGCAGCTCAGAGCATAACACATATTAGCCAGTTCTTTTCTGCTATTGGAATCCCCCACTATTTTAATTGGATTCTTTCCAAAACTGCAACTAATTAAGAATCAATTCAGGACCATTAGCAAGTGGGACAAGCTAGCCAGTGTTGCATATTTCAAAAGAGTTAGTTTTAATGAGAGGCGTTACTGGATGGGGAGTGTGGGGGGAGAAACAGATTAAAGCTAGTGTAGGGACCTTCTTCAGCTAAACTGAACTACTAATGGTACATGGAAAGATGCTGAACTTGTAGTCCCTTGTAATTGATCTACTTACTGTTAAAGAAACTTTAAAAACATGAATACAGGTATTTAGAGGTGCATTAGAGGTTCAGTAACGATTTATAAATGTTACAAATTGTCCCCTTCTGTAGCAGAATGCTCCTTCGATTGAAGAAAATATGCTGTCTGCCTTCAGACCCGTTAACCTCAGTAAGGCCAACCCATTTTCTCTTCCTTGGGCTTTGCACTGGGGTACATCTGCATAACAAGACTGCAGTGCCCGCAGATGGTGCTTTTTAATTTGTTAGAGGGTTAGCTGTGCCATATTTTTGACAGCTGTTCTTGAGTTCCTTTACCACAATGAAAAATTTTGCTAGATCCTGGTGTTTAGGGAGAGAAATTTGATGCTCACATCCTCATTAGTTGCTTCTACTCTGTCTTGGATTTTACTATCCAATCCTTTTTTGTTACAAGTCTTGTGCGGGCTGATGTTTTTCTCCAGAGGATTAAGATGAAAAGTTAGTATACAGTTAACCTGCTTTGAGTGTATTATGAATATATGTGTAGTTTCAAGAGGGTAGCAGGATATTTAATCATTGGGAAGGATAGGCAATAAATCAAATGTCTGAACTTGGATGCATTATCTAATATGCTTGATTTCAGACTTAACCTTCCTCATGGACTTCTGTCGTGAGAAATTACCTGGACTAAGTTTCTTCATTTGAAGCAATCATAACCCGGCCACAGAGCTTTTATGATTGTAAGATAATAGTAATAAAAAAAAGATTGTTGGCTTCTAGCCGTGGACATGGACAATAAAAATACATTACAGAAAAATAATTTTACTAAGTTTAGGTTTGATTACGTATTTGAGATGGTACAGAGAAGAGATTGAAAAGGCAATTACAGGGATGTTGAAGACTTGTGAGTTTAAAGGATACTTTGAGATATGTGGGGCCAAGGAAAGTCACGTATGTTTACTGGGTAGGTTTCCCTCTAGTTGCAAACGTTATCAAAACAAGAGAGTAGCCAGTTTGAATCTATGTAATTTACCACTGGGCTTGCGATATGGGGAAACATTGTCTCCTGTCTACCATTCACTCAGTCACCTGATAATCATCCTCTATTCCTCCTTCACACTCCCTTTCCGGCTGTAATCCATCAGCAAGACCTGTCCATGTCCCCTCCTTCATTTCTCAGTTCTGCCAACTTCTCTTCACCCAATTTACCTCTATTTCGGTTTGAAACTGAATCAGTTCTTGACTAGATTATGGCAAAGGCCCTTTACCTGAACTCTCTGCTCCCTTCTTATCTCCTCCAATCCCTCCCTTAGCACCCTGGATTTTTGTTGCTGTCTCATTTGCCACACTATAATATTATTCTTAATTTACTCTTCTTTCTTCCTGTTGGGCTGTGAGCTATTTGAGGACAAGAACCAGATCTTTCACCTCTGTATCTCCAGCCCTAGCAGTGTACATAGCAGGAGCTTAAGAAAATAATTGGGAGTTATACCTGATGTAAATGACGAGTTGATGGGTGCTGACGAGTTGATGGGTGCAGCACAGCAACATGGCACAAGTATACATATGTAACAAACCTGCACGTTATGCACATGTACCCTAGAACTTAAAGTATAATAATAATAAATAAATTAAAAAAAAAAAGAAAATAAACTGCTGAATGAATCTCTTCTGCTATATATTAGGCCCTATTCTAGGTCTGGGGCATGAAGGGAAATGGGACTCACGAAGTCTTTGTCCTTATGAACTCCAGACTCATATAAATGAACATAAAAATGAGCAGTTGATCTCAAAAGCTCACTTGCTGTGTGCTGTGTGAAATGTTTAAATTTTGTTTTAGTGCACAGGTGACCATCTAAGGTATACACAAAGGAAACCTGAAATACTGATAAATCTTCCAACTCCCAAATTAAATATCAGTTTTACATGGTGTACATCAGAAGGGTGAATGTTCTAAAGAGGTTGAAGAATGAAGTCACCCTGGGCCAAGGATATGTGGTAGATTGTTGTAGTAACAATCTCCAATTTGCTCAGGGTTTCCTTGTATGGTCCTGGGCAGTCCCCTCTTACACTGACTCTGACCTTAACCAAATGACTTCTTTTGGCCAGTGGTATAATAGCAAATGTGAGAATGCTGGAGATGTGAGAGGTGCCCAAACATTGGGGCTTGCCCTCTTTTGTTGTACATAGGGTCACTTCTATGGCCAATTGTGTGAAGAAGCTTGGCTAGCCTAACGAATGATGATAGACACATGGCCAACTCACCCTTAGGGCTCCAACCAACTGCACATCGTCTTCTGGACATATGAGTGAGGCCATCCTAGACCATGTATCACCCAGCTGACCAGCTGACTGCAGATGCATGAGCAAGTTCAGCCAAGAGCAGCCAGTGCTGAGACAGATCAGCAGCAGCACAGACCTGACCAAAGGTCTGTGAGCAATGATTAATGGCTATTATTTGAAGCCACTAAGTTTTGGGTGGTATGTTTTGCAGAAAAAGCTAACTGATACAAGGTGGTGACTGTCACCTCCATTCTGGCTATTCAGAACAGTCTGGAAGACCAGATATTTCATTGGAGGTTCCAACTAGATGAATCAGTAGGCAAGGTATGGGGTGGAAAAAAGTTGTCAAAAAGTAATTGATTTTCAACCTAAGGATACTTGATATTTTTGGTCCTTAAGTGTAGCTCATTCACTCACTGAGGGAAGTAGGAAGTAGGATGATGGTAAATAGGTTTGTGTGATGGAGGCAGGGATGAGTATGTTGGGATTGGGACTCAGGAACACAAACTGGGCAAAAAGCTAAGGCACATGGTGTCAGGGTGGAGAAGACTTTCAATGAAAGCCACCTCTCAAAGCCTCTGTGTGTGTGTGTGTGTGTGTGTGTGTGTGTTTGATGGTTTTAAAGACTTCTTTTCTGAAAGTCATGGGTGTGTCATGTCTTGCAAGGTTACCTCTTACGAAAACAACAGTTAAGGATTTATTCTTCATTTATTCTGTCTTTTGGAGTCATGACAGTGAATTTTATTTCATTCATTTCGTTTAACAAATATTTCTTATTTCCTATAGGTGCCAAGAACTGTGATCTGTGCTAAAGATACACAATCTCCTTTCTCAAAGTGTTCGGAGTTCAGTAGGGTTGACAGGCAACTGAAGAGAACAGATATTTACAGTAGGAGGAGAATGATATACTAAAGGTAAGAACAGCCTGCTTGGGCACACATAGGAGGAGGACCTAGCTCAGCCTACAGGTAAGGGATGCAGGGAGGGTTGGTTTGCCAAGAATAGGAGCTCTGAGGCTTCTCATATGGTAGCACTCTGGTTTAGCTGACTGCAGTCTTCAATATAGGATGATGAATTGGTGAAACACTGAAGTACAAGACCTCCCTTTACCTTCCATTTTATCTCTCATATTTGCTTTCTATTATGTTCAAATGTGTTCTTGATGGGGGAAGCACAGGTGTTCTAAATCAACAGCAGCCCGAGGACCAGAATAATGGGGTTACGTGTTTACTTGCCTGATGATGGCAAGAAATAGGGAAGCTTTCACAACCTGGTTATTTGGCCACATGCTAAACCTTGTGGATGTTTCTACTTTTCCTCTTGCATATTTAGTTTCACATCTGAATTTCCAGAAGCCTTGCCAAGTGTCTTACAGTTGGTGTGTGAAGGGCTTATACTAGATGTGGACACTACCTTATAAAAAGAAAAAGTTCTTTGTCAAAGATGTCATTTTGGAGGAGCTACCCAACTTTGAAACACTCTTCCTAAATGTGGGGGTTCATCAACATAGCCTCTCCTATTTTGAGAAGTTGAAAAAATAACTTTTTCAATGTTGTCAGCTGGGGACAGGTGCCTAAGTTTGGCCAATCACATGCATTTGTTGAGGATCTTGTCTGTGGAACCAAAGAACCAGTTGCTGGGGAATTCTTTGCTCAGCTGTGGACATTTTCAGCGTCCTGAGGCAGCAGGGGCAGTGTCTTGGAGTCAGCAATGTGAGAGACTCTTGGACCATGGTTGCAGGACACTTCTCCTGGTGGCCTTGAACTGACCCAGTTCTCCCTCCTTTCCAGCTTTGTAGTTCTCGAGAATAATTGTAGGTTATACTGGGAATGCAACATCCTGGATAAGAAGGGAGCAGGCTGGAAGAGCCTGGGCTCTGTTTCAGTCTCTCCTAGAAACAAGGTGTCCTTCAATGCTTTAGTCTAGCAGGTATGTTTCCCCAAGGTAAGGGGGGGTGCCGCTTTCCAGGCTCCCTCAGCTGCTGGGCAAGTGGTACATGTGCAAATGAGACTCCATTCACCCTGGGTCGCTTTCTTGAGCCTTGGAGGGCCAACTGGTCATAAATCCCATGCTTCTGGTGTCTCTCACTGCCTATCTGTAAGTAGTGAACCCACTTTATGTAACTTGTGTGTGTTCTGTCTCCCTGGATTTGAGCAAGAAGTAAAAGGAAAGCCCAAGCTTCAGTGGGCTCATGTGCACTTTACCTAACCAGCAAACGGTGAACCTGCTTTGCAATGGTTCTTATTGTCTGGCCTCCTTTTGGTCTTGTCTGTTTTCCAAGTCTGGATCTGTAGCCCGCCAAGCAATTCTAAGAGCTGCCAAATATCCCTTCAATGATTTTATTTTTCTTAAATAAGATAGTAACTTGCAAGTAAGGATTCTGACTGATATATTCCATTATTGTAGTTTCAAAACAGAGGTAGAGGGGGACACTTCAAAACACAGTCTGGATAATCACATTAGTTGAGGTTTTGTTGCTGAAAAAATAGTCCATGGTAGCTTGTTTTAGCAGGACAGGGAGGTAGTTGACTTACAGAATCATTAGGAGGGTTAAAGGAATAGATCGGGTTGAGCTTCATGAAAAACTCTCTCAATTTGTTATTTATTGTTTACTGTCCATCTCCTTTACTAAAATGTAAGCCTCATGAAGGCAGAAACCTCTGTTTTATTCTCTTATATACCCTAAGTGTCTGGAACAGTATCTGGCACATGTAAGTACTCAATAATAATAATAAAATACACAAAGGGAGAAATGTTGAACAAGAGAAACCAGAACATCTTTTAGCCTATCCCTAAAGAGACCCTAAGTTATGGGTGATTATTCTGAGTTGGAGATATTTGGCCATATGTCACAAAACTTGTAGGAATATAGGCAAATTGTACCTTTCTGTCCACTAAAGGGAGCATTTTTTTCCCAAGAGAATGAATCAATACATCAATATTTAATGTGTATAATATAGGCCATCTCCCATGCAGAGGGTGACATGAGTAATGTATACTTCTTGTGTGTATTGCTTGAAACTTTTGATTAGGGGTTTCATAAATAGCATAAACTCTTGAATTATGGAACTTGAGATAAGGCTGAGCTGGCTTAAACATTTGGATTAATTTGGACCAAGTAAGTCTCAGTAACAATATGAAAAGTTTATTGATGATGATGAATTGTTTATAGATTCTGCAAAGAGTTGGGCAGGTTTGACAAGTAGGGAAACCAGAGGAGAAAGGGCACGACAAGCTGGGCTTCATGTGCAATCCCAATTTAATAGGCTGGACCTCTAAATCACTGCTTTAATTTTGATTTTAAAATGCTGGTAACATGTTGGTATGCTCTAGTATCATAATTCATTATCGAGGTTTTTTCAAGATGGCATACAAGTTTTGTTTTGCTAGTGTTATATAGTAAAGTGAAGTCTGTGGGAGCAAGAGAACCAGAACTATATGGAGCATGTGGAGCATGCTCTATAACCATCACTGTCATTTTGGAGAGATAAATGAGAGCAGGATTTTAGGGGTACTATAAAGCATCCATAGGGCACCACTCAGATTATTTGGTTCTTTCCCACATTCCTTCCTCTCTCTCGCCCTCCCTCCTACCCTTTCTCATTTTCTTCACTCTTTCCTTCCATCTTTTAAAAATTTTTAGTTCTATCCTTTTTCTATGTTTTTTTTTTTTAAAAAAGCCCTATGTGGCAGTGTATCTCAAAACCCAATTAAATTCATTCATGACATTCAAAAATCTATTCAGTTCAGTAGGAGCCAGGGGACCAGGAACAAGCCTAAAACTTCTTTTTCATCACTACATCTCTACTGATAGACTATGTACAATTATCTTTTATTTAGAGAACTATGTTTACACCACAATAAATCTCACTCCACGTAAGTTCCTCCCCATTTCCAAATAAAGAAGAAAATAAAATGCTCCAAAGCTCTCATTTTGACAAAGGCACATTGCTGAAATAAATGCTAGAGCCTGAATGGTTATAGAAATGAACTGTATAATTTCACCAAAATTAGTAAATTGTCTATTTACAATACAGCTTTCACGGAAAAATGACTATTTTTACCTGTTAGTAATGCGGGCTCAGAAAGAGATGAATTGTGTAGACAACACATTTCACTGTGGCTGAATAGCTGGCTGGGATCTGCAGGCTAGCTGAGCCAGATCATTTCACTGGGTTTTGATCAAGCAGGAGGGCCTCTTCCTCCCCAGGTCCTACCCACTTTACTATGACACCAACAAAACAAAAAGTGTATGCAAACTTGCAAAAACCTTGAGAAACAGAATTATAATAGATACTAGAGTATACCAAGACATTACAGAAACTCTAGGTTTCAGTTCAGATCAACTGTGTCCAACAAAGTTATTTTCAAGTTGTACATGATTCTCTTCATTATTTCATTCTCTTGACCATTTCACTGCTTCTCTGCAAACTCGAGGTAGAGAGACTGAAATAACTATACTTTTTACAACCTGTTGACGATTCTTGTAAAAACTTTTTTGCTAAAGGGGAATTCTAAAACTTACTAGTTAAAGTGATATTTTGGTGTTGTAGCAAATCCCCGACTATAGGATCATCTCCAATAACCCTTCTTTAATTGAGAGGAAAATTTCCATCCAACATGTATCTTCTTTAGTTCCTGTTTTACTTATACATTATTAATTAATCTGAAACATTCCCTTTCTTTTTTGCATATAGGTATATTTTAAATACACAACAGGATTGTACTTGAGATAGTGTGCATAAAACTTACTTGAATTAAAATAAGACTTTGTGCCAGGAGAGATTATTCTTAGAGGAACATTCAGCAACACTCATAAGGGAGCATCTACTCTATACAAAGCAGCCTAAAAGATTCAGCAAAGAATGTGTTTCTTGAGGTTTTTTTTTTTTTTTTTTTTGTTTTTTTTAAGAATAGAATCAGCATTTGATTGGTCTGCCTTGGAAGTTGTCTACTTTCACATACTTGATTTTATTAAACACATATTGAGTATGCAACAAATGAAACTCTATTTCTATATAACAAACAATTTCCATCTCAAGAATTTGTCTGTCTAGTGAAGAAAACATGTTCTTCGTCAATTCAGGGTAAACGCTGTTAAATCAAGATTATTTTCAGTTCACCAAGATTTTCCTTTTTCTTTAACTCTTGCATCTGAATTCTTGGTGCTTAGATAGAGTCAAGGCAGCAGGGAGGCCGGGGCATGTGCAGCTATGAAATCACATAACTGCCTAGGCAGCTCCTGCTCTCTATAGGGTCCTGTATGCTTTTCAGCTCATCCACTCTTGTGTTCTCTCCTACTGTTAACCCCAGCAGGCTCGCCTTCTCTCAGGTTCATACCCATGCTGCTCTTGCCTGTACTGAAAACATTTGATTCCCCCAAGGGGCTGTTATAGGCCCTTTTTCCTAAACACCTCATACAGGTGTTTTGACTCAACTTCTCCAGCCTCACACTGGGGTGGGGTAGAACTCTAGGCCTTGCTGCTCTCCTGGGCCCACATAGAAGTAAGGCACTGGTCTTTTTTGCTCTTGTCTTCCCAGCATAATCAGGGAATGTTTCTTTTGATTCATCTCCTACCTGAAATCAACCTGGGGATGATGGAGCAGGGATTAGGACTCCTTCCCAGGAACACTCACTGGAGTCTAATTCTCTTTTTGCTTCCCAACACCTGCTCTTCTTCCCTTATCGTGGTTCTCTTCTTTCTTCAGAGTTTGGGAAAACTGAGTTTTCTTTTCTTTTTTTTTGAGATGGAGTCTCACTCTGTCACACAGGCTGGGGTGTAGTAGCGCCATCTTGCCTCACTGCAAACTCTGCTTCCTGGGTTCAAGCGATTCTCCTGCCTCAGCTGGGATTACAGTAGCTGGGATTACAGGCACCTGCCACCACACCTGGCTAACTTTTGGATTTTTAGTAAAGATGAGATTTCACCATGTTGGCCAGGCTGGTCTTGAACTCCCGACCTCAAGTGATCCAATTGCCTCGGCCGCCCAAAGTGCTGGGATTTCAGGCATGAGACATGATGCCCAGCCTGTGCTGGGTTTTCTTAAGGCGCATCAAACCTAATCACTACTTTTATATCTCCAATTTAGTTTTCAGTATTTTTATTATATATCTTTCTGCTTTATGAGTTCTGAATTCCTGAAGGTCTGAAGTTCTGTCTGTAACACTTGCCTCACTAAGTGTAAGGATTGATGACTTCTGATTTCCTTTCTAAATAACCCAATACCCTGAACTAATCCTACCACTCCCTCCCTCCTCAAGTCCAGTAATTTCTGGAGAAAATGATTGCTATAAAGTTATCGTGGAAAGAGATAGTCATTTATGCAATTCTCCCAGTTAACTTAAAATACTGACCGGCACAGTTGTACTAGCAGAACTCAGTCTTGCTTGGCGATAGTTACAGAAAAAGAAGATCTAAAGGTGATTGTCAATCTGTTTGGGCTGTTATAGCAAAAATATCATAGACTGATTAATTTATAAGTAATAGAGATTTATTGCTCACAGTTCTGGAGTCTAGGAAGTGCCAGATCAAGGTGCCAGCAGATCTGGTGTCGGGTGAGAGCTCCCTCTCTGCTTCATAGATGACACCTTTTGCTGTGTCCTCACATGGTGGAAAGGGTGGAGGCAGAAAGGCAGCTCCCTTTGACCTCTTTTATAAGGGCACTAATCCGGTACTTGGGGGCAGAGCTCTCATGACTTACTAACTTCCCAAAAGGCCCACCTCTTATTCCCACATTTGGGATTAAGTCACAATATATGGATTGTGGGATATACCGGATTCAGACCATTACAACAATTCACTCATGAATGAGATGAAATGGATTGTAATATTAATACTCAGAAAGGTAAGGGGCATGTACAGGTTGGGTCAAATGACAGGGAGACGAGGGGTGGCGATGGAGCCTCATTTGTGCTAAATTTTAGAATGCCTGCCTGTAAATTTTGTGCAGTGTTTTTACTTGGCTTTAAATTTTCTTTAATTTTCATCATGTATACTAGCATTTGCCTGATTAAGGATACAATGGCATAGAAACATGGTGGTAGAAAATACTCTGTACATAGACCCCATCCATTCACTGGTAATTTATTCATTAATATGTAAGTGAATGTTCAGGTATGTTAAAGAAAAAAATAGTCATAATACTTGTTCAAAGATGGCCAGGCAGGCTGTATTCAAGGAGAGGCTGTGGGATGGGTACAGGGATCATGCAACAGGGTCTGGAAGTATGGGAAAGAGATTGGGCTCAACTGCCAGGAAGACAAGTGGGGATTTGTAACCAAGGAGCAGCGTGTGGGGGGGAGGTCCGTGGATGGAAAATCACTAAGAGGAAACATCAAACCAACTTGATAGGACTCTTGGATTGCAGGCCTAGGTGACAGATACTGAGAGTGGTCGGACACTAAGAATGGGGGACTTTGCCTAACTGACTTAGCAGGGTTCCTGCTCAAACTGGATTCTTCAAGGACAGAGAGGGAAGCCTAAAGTTGGGCCTCATCATGAAGGACTCAGAGGATCCTATTCAAGTTGTTTGGTCACAGACAGTCTTTGTCAGGCATAGGCCATGCAGAGAACAAAACAAAGGCAATGCTCGGAGATGTAAGTGGAGGGTTACCCTTACTCAGGTTCTGTTCAGGCTCTGAATTAAGTGACAAGTTTGTGGCAGGATTAGATTCAGCAGTCTGTCTTTTGACATGTGGTGGCTAACAGTGGAGAGTCACACAATTACTACAGCAGGAGGGCCTGGGTCTCAAGAAGCAGCCCAGGCTGGAATTCTCTCTCTTCACAGCCTCTCATAGCCCATGTTTGGGTTTCATCATGTGACTGACACCGGAGTCCTCATCTAACTTGTCTTTGTGCCAATCTTACCATCCCAGTCAAACTTGAGACCATTGATATGTGACCTTGTATGCTTCTCCTCCTGGGTCATATAGGGCAGAAAAAGTCAGATAATTTCCTCACCCATCACTAGATTAGTGGCTGAGACCCTACAACAAAAGACAGATTAACGGAACAAAGGCAAAACAAATATATTTAACGGAAGTTTTACATGACATGGGAGCCTTTAGAAATGAAGACCCAAAGGCCCAGGGAAAACTGTGTTTTTATGGTCACTTGTACAGAAGTGTGATTGGAGAACTAAAGGATGTGATCTATGGTAATAAGCTGTGGAGAATTTAGGAAGGCCTGTTTGTTCAGATTCTTCTTGGTCTCCAGGTATAGGGCAGGACCCCTCTGGAATGAGGGTCTTAGGACTTATTTTCAGGCAAAGTAGGTCAGAAAATTCTCTTGTAGCCATGTTCCATGGGAAAAAGGCAGGAGAAGGTAGAGTGACCTTCTTGCCTCTACAGTTTTCTCAATTTAATTCAAGTTAAAAAACCCAGTATGCCAAGCTGCCATATTTTGTGGTAGCATCCCCTGTACCCCATTAGTCAGAAGCTGAGGGGTCACACACTGTGGTGGGAAAAATTCAGGTCACAGGCATAGTCACAGTTGTATTTCTCTGGCCCATCTCCCCTCCAATTTTGAGGTTCCCAAGGGATGTCTTTATATGTTCTGCACACTGGGTCACGACCTCATTTCCCCTCCTGGCTGGGATGGTTGTGGGAATATTCCTGGTTGCTGATCATGCCAAAACCCAACAGTGGTCTGCGGGGCTTTTGCTGTCAGTACTGAGAGGACCAGCTCCCAGTGCTGCTATTGCCTCCTCAATCTACAGGCACATTGCAGAAATATCAGGGGTTTCGTTCCAGACCACTGCAGTAAAGCAAATATGGCAATAAAGTGAGTCACACACATTTTATGGTTTCCCAGTGCATATAAAAATGATGTCTACACTATACTGTAGTCTCTTTAAGTGTGCAATAGTATTGTGTCTAAAAAAATGTAGATAACTTAAAATACTATATTGCTAAAAAATCCTAACAGTCATCTGATCCTTGAGTGAGTCAGAATCATTTTTCTGATGGAGGGTCTTGCCTTGAAGTCAATGACTGCGGAGTGATAAAGTAGTGGTTGCTGAAAGTTGGGGAGAATGTGGCAATTTAAAAAAATAAGACAACAGTGAAGTGTGCCACACTGATTAACTCTTAATTTCATGAAAGAGTCCTTTGTAGCATGTGATGTTGTTTAATAGCATTTTATCCACAGTAGAACTTCTTTTAAAATTGGAGTCAGTCTGCTCAGATCCTGTTGCTGCTTTATCAACTATGTTTATGAAGTATTCTAAATATCCTTTGTTGTCCGTTCAACAATGTTCACAGCATCTTACCCAGAATAGATTCCATCTCAAGAAACAACTTTGTTTGCTCATCCATAAGAAGCAACTCTTCATTCATTCAAGTTTCATCATGAGATTGTAGCAATTCAGTGACATCTTCAGGCTCCACTTCTGAGTCCAGTTTTTTGGCTATTTCTATGGTATTTGCAGTTACCTTCTCCACTGAAGGCTAAAACCTCTCAACATCATCCATGAGAGTTGGGATCAACTTCTTCCACCCTCTCATTAATGTTGGTATTTTAACTGCCTTTCATGAATTACAAATGTTCTTAATGGCATCTAGAATGGTGAATCCTTTCCATAGCGTTTTCAATTTAATTTGCCAGACCCACCAGAGGAATCACTATCTATGGCAGCTATAGCCTTACAAAATGTATTTTTTAAGTAGTAAGACTTGAAAGTCAAAATTACTCCTTGATTTGTGGGCTGCAGAATAGATGTTATGTTACCAGGCATGAAAACAACAGGAATCTCCTTGTACATCTCCATCAGAGCTCTTTGGTGACCAGGTGTTTTGGCCATGAGAAGTAGTAATATTTTGAAAGGAGTCTCCTTTTTTTGCTTGTTTGCTTTTTTTCCCTGAGCAGTAGTTCTCAACAGTGGGCTTAAAAAATCCAGGAAACCATGCTGTAAACAGATGTGGTGTCATTCGAGCTTTATTGTTGCATTTTTAGAGCACAGGCAGAGTAGATTTAGCATAACTTTTAAGGAACATAGGATTTTTGGAATGGTAAATAAGGATTTATTTTAACTTAAAGTCACCAGCTGCATTAACCTCTAATAAGACAGCCTGGCCTTTGAAGATTTGAAGCCAGACATTACCTTCTCCTCTATAGCTGTGAAAGTCCTAGATAGCATCTTCTTTTAAAAGAAGGCTGTTTTGTAAAAAATCTGTTGTTTAGTGTATTTACCTCCACTAATGGTCTTAGCTAGATCTTCTGGATAACTTGCTGCAGCTTTTACATCGGCACTTGCTGCATCACCTTGCACTTCTATGTTATGGAGATGGCTTCTTTCCCTTAACCTTGTGAACCAACCTCTGCTAGCTTCACATTTCTCTTCTGCACCTTCCTCACCTCTGTTAGCCTTTATAGAATTTGAAAAAGGTAAGGCCTTACTTGGATTAGGTGTTGGCTTAAGGGAATGTTGTGGCTGGTTTGGTCTTCTATTCAGACCACTAAAACTTTCTCCCTATTAGCAATAAGTTTTGTGTTAGGCCGTTCTTGTGTTTCTATAAAGGAATACCTGAGGCTGGGCAATTTATAGAGAAAAGGGGTTTAATTGGCTCATGGTTCTGCAGGCTGTACAAGCATGGCACCAGCATCTGCTTCTGGTGAGGGCCTCAGGAAGCTTCCAATCATAGCAGAAGCCATAGGGAGCCAGCATATCCCATGGCGAGAGTGGGAGCAAGGCAGAGAGAAGGTCGGGGGGCGGGGGGGGGGGGCGCCCAGACTTTTAAACAACCAGATCCTGTGTGAACTAACAGCAATAACTCACTTACAAGGGGAAGGTGCTAAACCATTCATGAGGGATCCACCCCTCATGATCCAGTCATCTCCTACCAGGCCCCACCTCCAACACTGCAAATCACGTTTCAACGTGAGATTTGGAGAGGACAAACATCCAAACTATATCAAGGCTGTTTTGCTTTCTTATCATTCATATGTTTACTGGAGTAGCACTTTTAATTTGTTTCAAGAACTTTTCCTTTGTGTTCACAACTTGGCCAGTCGGCTGGTACAAGAGGCCTAGCTTTCAGCCTTTCTTGGCTTTTGACATGCCTCCTTCACTAAGCTTAATTGGTTCTAGCTTTTGATTTAAAGAGAGAGACTTGTGACTCTTCCTTTCACTTAAACTCTTAGAGGTCATTTTAGGGTTATTAATTGTCCTAATTTCAATATTGTTGTGTCTCAGGGGACAGAGAGGCCTGAGGAGAGAGAGAGAAGGGGGAAAGCCTGTGGGTGGAGCAGCCAGAACACATACAACATTTATTGACTAATTTTGCTATCCATGGTTCATGGAGCACAAAACAATTACAATAGTAACATGAATGATCATCTAGCACAAATCACCACAACACGGTAACCATGAAAATATTTGAAAGATTGCAAGAATTACCAAAATGTGACAAAGAGACACCGAGTGAGCATATGCTGTTGGTAAAATGGTGCTGATAAGCTTGGTCGATGCAGGTTTGCCACAATTTTTCAATTTGTAGAAAATGTAGTATCTGCAAAGCACGAGAAAGTGAAAGGCAATAAAATGAGGCACCTGCTGCTTTGCTGCACACCTGTGCCCTGGTTCTGGAACTGCTCCTAGAATTTTTGAGAACTCAGGTGTTCAACCCTTTCTCCTCTCTGATACTGTGCACTAAACTTGTGCTTGCATTAAACTCATGTGTCTTATCCTTGAGATGCATTTTTCCCTCAGGAGGTTTCACTTTCCCCATCAAATCTCCAAATGCTCTTCAATGTAGCCAAAATCTTAATCTCAAGATAGAAACTTTGAAGTAGCTAAACATTTGCAGTCATGAAATCCTGTGACTTTATTTTTTTTATTCAGAAGATTCTTTGCCAATTAATTTTTTGCCTATTAATTTTTAAGTCATTAACTGAATTAGAAAATATTCTCCAGATTCTCCTGGCCCCTACTTATCAGTGATTAAACACAACGTCTATTTAAATCCTTCATTAAGTAGTCCTAAAGTCTAGGATTTGTTAGAGGAAAATAGTAACTCAGTTCTACCAGAAAATCATAAAACTAATAAGTATAGTTATTTACATGTGCATGAATCTTGATTGATTTTTTAACAGGTGTACATGGATTCAGGATGTAAATTGAACAGATTCTATCAATAACTACTTGGCATTTCAGAAGTGAAATAAAATTTCCTATTAATAAATGCAAGCTTCGTTACTATAACAAAACCCAAGTAATTGCAGGATCAATGATGAGGGCCTTATGCCTGTGAGTGAGACATATTTAGATATTATAAAGAAGACTTTAGTAGGAAATGTATAGGAGTATTTAACAAAAATTTGCAAAGATACAGCTTATTTTTTTCTGTTAAAGAATGTCTTGGACAACCTCAAGACTAAAGCATGTGGCAGTCTGATGCCATCAGTAATGAATATCAATTGTTATTCATACTCAGTTCCTTATAAGTCTTGTATATAGATAACCATGGCAGAATAGACCATGATTACTCTCTCTTAGGAGTGATTATTTAGGTAATGGCTTGCTTTGTTTCCCTTTTTACCCCTCTCTCCACACCGGTTATCTTGACCTCACAGGATAAAGGAGGGACAGGTCCCATGACTGAAAGGGACTTGCTGTTTAGGAGTGGGGGGCGAGGGATGGGCAGGGATACAGGAAGCCCATCTTGAGTTCTCTTCTTAGCACCATAGACCATCATAGGCTGATTACTGGCACCTCAAGCCCTAGGGCCGCAGTGTGAACCTGTCCCTGATCTCAGGTGCCCTGATTCCCTATATGTCAGTCTCGGTGTGATCAAGGCTCTTCGCTGGTTTTCTGTTCCTTCTGTGCTCTCACTCACTGGATCCTCACTTGCTGGCTGCCTGCTTGGACCTCTGAGGATCTGTTCTTTTCCTCCTAAGTGCATTAAAGCAGTTTAGGACCTTTGTGTCTTAGCTCTCTGACTCTTCAATCTTAGAAGCACTTTTCTGATATATATGATCTCCTTGGTCATGTCACCAAAAGGGACTTCTTCTGCTTGTACCTTAAGACTACACACTGAGCCTCTACTATTCAGCCTGAGGGGCTTGTTAGACTCTGAGAATTACCACTCCAAGTTCTCTCAGCTGCTGCTTGAACCCTGCTGATGATGGTTTAGTTCTTATTAGTCTGTTTTCATCTTGTCAGTGAGGTTAATTTCACTGGCTACATTACATGTAGGGTAAGCTGGATTTGGGGATTAGGTTGCCTGAGTTTGAATCCTGTCTACCAGTTATTAGCTGTTTCGCCATGGACAGCTCACTGAATGACTGTAAGCCTCAATTTTCTTACCTATAAAATGGGCTAATGATAGTATCAGCCTCATGAATGATTGTAAATATTCACTTAGGTAACATATATGAAGTTCACTGCACAGTGCCAGGCACATTGTAAATATCCATAAATGTAACTTATTATAATTATGAATAAATGATTGTGATACTGAAAGATTCACAGCTGCCCTTCAGAAAAATCTGATTCCTGTGTTCTGCTGACTGTTAATATTTTTTTATTATAGCATTCTTAAATCATAAGGTGATTTAGGAGGGAAAAACATGGCCTCTCTGCAAAGGAGTGAAAGCTTACAAATCTAGAGTAAAATATTAGTTTAATTTTTTGCACCTCTTCAATAACTGTCTCTTGTGTGGGTAGTGTAATTACCAGTGGAAAAATGAGTAAGAACTCAAACTCAATAAATTACATTTTCATTGAATTTCTTTGCTTATATTCTAAGTGAATAGGACTTTGAATTTTGAAACACTTTTTTTGCCACTTTATTTTTTAACTGCTAAGACATGACATAGTATGCATTTTAATGTATTCATTCATGTCCAGTTTCAACAAAACTTGGTGGGAATTAGTGCCCCATAATTCATGCACTAGGGTGTCTTATTACAATTATAAAATTTTATTATAAAATGTTTTTTTAATATTTATATTGTTAATTAAATGATGAATCTTCATAAATTCTGAACAGAGAATTATGGTCCATTAGTTCCTGCTCAGACTTCTTATTAGCCAATCAGAATATTTGATTTCTCCTTCTAACATGTCTGGATGTTTGATGGTAAAGTTTGCAGATGTTGCTATCCTTTCCATGCCTCTGGCGTCTCTGAAGAAAGACTCTCAAAGCAGTTTACCTGCATTGAGATTATTACAAGGTGGTCCTTTTCTTTGGGGGAATTTTTAGAGCACTTGTGATTATTAAAAAATCAACACTCCTTTTGAGTTTGTTTCTAAAGAGATTTCTACACTAGAGAAGGTAACCATAAAACAGCATTTATATCTGGATATAGGGATTTCTGCCCTCCTGCATACACATATACATATAGTCACTAAAGCTGTTGTGATGGGACATTAAATGATGACATAATGATCACCTGAGCAGCAACAGAAATGTAGGGAGATGAGAAACCCCGAGAATGATCTAGACCTGCACTGTCCAATAATGTAGCCACTAGCCACATGCGGCTATCAAGCACTTGAAATGTGGGTGGTGTGACTGGGGAAATAAATTTTAAATTTTATTTAATTAATATTTAAATTTAGGCCAGGCATGGTGGCTCACGCCTGTAATCCCAGCACTTTGGGAGACCGAGGCAGGTAGATCACGAAGTCAGGAGTGCAAGACTAGCCTGGCCAAGATGGTGAAACTCCATCTCTACTAGAAATATGAAAATTAGCCGGGCATGGTGGTAGGCTCCTTTAATCCCAGCTACTCCAGAGGCTGAGGCAGAGAATTGCTTGAACCTGGGAGGCAGAGGTTTCCATGCTACGAGATGGTGTCACTGCTCTCCAGCCTGGGGGACAGAACAAGACTCTG
This sequence comes from Macaca nemestrina, assembly GCF_043159975.1. Taxonomy (NCBI): domain Eukaryota; kingdom Metazoa; phylum Chordata; class Mammalia; order Primates; family Cercopithecidae; genus Macaca; species Macaca nemestrina. Next base: position 74,844,022 of record NC_092135.1, on the reverse strand, counting down.
TCTCAAAAAAAAAAAAAAAAAAGATTTAAATAGCCATTGAATTTTACAAAATGCAGTTCCTCAGTCACACTAGCTCCATTTTGTTAAAATAATTAATTGGGAGGCCATCAGATCGAGGCAACTCCAGCACCCCGGGATCTTACCTAAGCAAATTGAAACCCAACTCACTGTAAATGGTCATGTGCTAGGAAAATGAAACTTATATTTAATCAGTGAAGAACCACCAACTAACCTCTAACTAGGGATTTCTGCTAGATTGATTAAAATAAGGTTACTGTTCCACTTTAGCCAAACACAATTTTTTTTCTTTTTGTTTTTTGCCTCGCTTCTGAATTCACCTTATACAAATTTTCTCCTCGTGCCCCGTTGCCGAAGCCCTGAACTGCTAGTGGTCTGGTGCTGCCTGATTCATGAACTGCTATTCGCTCAAATAAACTGTTTAATATTTTAATGTGCCTCAGTTATCTCTTAGCAATTTTAATTGCCCAGTAATCATGTGTGCCTGGCTACTGGCTTTCAGACTGAGTAGTACAGATATAGAACATTTCCATCATCACAGAATGTTCTATTGGACAGCACCCATCTTCACAAGCAAGGGGGATGTCAAGAAGATGTAATTGTCTTTCCTCTTTTGGTTCCACATTATCTTGTCTCCAGGCATTCTCAACACTGGAGAAATGCGGGATTCAGAAAAAGGGGGAGGGGAATGATAATATAAAATTTAGAAATGAGCTTTGTGGTGGACAGTTGTAGCCAAAGCACTGGGAGAAGAAGCCAAGGAGGGTTCTATTGCAAGAGGGCTGCAACATCTCCCAGCCTCTGGGAATTTTGTTGCTGATTGTTGGAGATGTGAATTTAGTGAAAGACTGCAATGATAGCTGTGTTAAAGAAGAGAAGCGCCATCAAAAATAATGCCAGAGGTGGAAATGTTTTCATATTTTTCTCTCATATTACGCTTTTGCCTGGGAAGAAAAATCCTGGAACCCAAACATCATCTCAAGTTTTTTTTTTTTTCCCCTCAAACTTTAATGTGCATGTGAATCACCTGATAATATTGTTAAAAAGCAACTTCCTATTCAGTAGGTCTGCAGTGCAGCCTGCATTTCTGAGAAGCTCTCACATGATACAAATGATCAAGGACCATACTTTGAGTTGTAAGGCTCTAGAATGTCTAGAAACCTTCAGACCTTCTATATAAGCATTGTTCTAATTACTGGTTCAAACACAGGAGGTTACACCTTTCCAGAAACCAATGTGCCTTTAGTTTCAAACTCAGACTAGGGGAATTTGTCTGTGAGTAGGAGGTAGAGGAAGTCTATTGTTTTTGGAGAAATGAGGCACATTACCTCTAATCCCAAGACTGGTGTAAATATGTTCTAATGTACTCACACAAAAGTATGGGAATATTTAAAAATTGAGGAGCATTGATCCATAGAAAAAATTCAGTCAAATTTATTACACAAGCAAAAAGCAAGTCACATATGTGTTTCAGTATTGTTGTGACTATTTTTGTAACACTAAGCCTTTGAACAGAAAGCAGTTTCTATCTGATACTATGATTTAGAACTAGTTGGAGAAGGAATCGATTGTAGGTAGAGGCCAGCTATTGATCAGAAAAAGGAATGGGGAACTGGAATGTTTCTCAAATAGAGAAAAATTTAGAAATAGAAGCTAGAGGCAGGGAAATTGCTGTTTGGAAAAATACAATCAGGAGTTTTCATAATATCTAGATGCGCTGTGGGACTTTTCAGCTCCTGATACAGATGGAGGGGCTGGGAATATTAAGGAGCAGAGGATCTGGAAGGAATGGGGTATCTCTGTTCCTTGGTTAAGTACTGCCAAGCAAGCAGGGTCTGCAGATCAAGTGAAGCTGCCTAAAAGGATCGTTGAGCTGCAACGAAGTCTAAAGCGTCATTGTGCGTACATGCCAGGAAGATTTAGACATGAAACTACAAGTCCCTGCTCAGTTATTCCTGCTCTTACCCAGAGGATAATCAAGACTGAGTTGAGTAGAAACCTAATGTTCCAGGCATCTACACGAGCTTCATGCCTAGCGTAGTTGTTTTTTAAATAAAGAGTTCAATGCTTATGGGAAAATCAAAATCAAGAGAAGTATGCCCTCTAGATTTCTCATTTATTCATGCTCATGGGAAGCTGAGATGTGTATTTGTTTTATTTGTTGCATAGCAATCAGTCCAGAAACCCTTTTCTATTTGGTGGCAGTTACCTAAAATTACAGGAGTGTGTCAGGGAGGAAATACAGCATCTAATGAATACTAGTCATAAAAACAACAAATAAAAAAGAAACAAAAGTATTTATATCTTGAAAGTTACAGCAAACAATTCAAAGAATTTAACATTGTAGAAAAGTGTGTACTTCCTATTGGGATAGTAGTCTGGTTTTCCGGTTTAATAGAAAGAGAACTCCACTGCCAGTTAGAAGACTTATTGTCTACCATAAAAGAAAATCAACATTGAAAAACAACATTGAAGAGAGTTGATATAATGTATAAAGGATGTAACAAATGGCCTTAAATCTTTGCAGATTCTGACTCCATCTACTTTTCCATTTGTGGGAGCAGCTTGCTTAGATGTTATAATTGAGGTCTATGTGGTGCTGATCTAACTGTGACCCCTCAAGAGGAGGTAAAGGAGGTTCTGCAGCAGCTTCTGGGTTTCCACCTTCCGTGGACCTCCTTTTCCTCTCTTCTTCCTCTTTCTTCCTCAGGTAATTCCCAAATTATCTGTCTTCCTTTCATATTAGCCCTACTTTTTTCTTTTCCCCATTGCACTTATTTTCTGGTACTGTAAAATTACTTGTTACATTTCTTTTTCATTGTCTGTTTCTCTCCCTCCAGAATATAAACTTCTTAAAAGCAGGGTTCTTTGTCTCCTCTCTTCACTGATGAATCCTGAGCATATGAGCAGTACCAGGCACAGAACAGATGTTTGGTAAATGCCTGCTGAATGAATGAACAATGGTTTTCCCATGAGATGGGACCTGGGTATCAGTGTTCTTATAGAGTACAGGTGGCAATGTGGCCTTGGTCTGATCACCCAGGGGACTGGTCACTTCTTTTGCCTTTTCTTTCTCAGAAAGGTGGTATTCATTTTTACATGGTCAGGGTGTAGTGGGAGATGCTGATGTTTGATAGTTTGAGCGTTAGCTTCAGCTCTTTCTTTTTCTTTTCTTTTTAAACACACAAACACTAAGCCACAGACTTGCATGTTTTTGTTTTCACTTTTGATTGTGTGTGTGTGTGTGTGAAAAAGATTGTGTGTATGTGTTTGAAAAAGAGAAACACATGGACACTTAACTTTTTTCCAACAGAATTCTTTAAACAGAATCTGAATGAATACTATCTTGTTTTGTCCATAATTTACCATGTATTCTTATACATGTCAAGTCTGTTTCTGGGCCTCAGCTTTCTCAGTTCTGACATCCTGTTTCTTTTGTTCTTACATAATCTATTCTTTTGATATGTTTTTCTGTTTTCTCACTCCCCCTTTGACCTCTCCTTCCCCAACTTTCTATTTCCATATTCTCTATTACCTTCCAATGTCCACTGTGTCCCCAGTGGAGATTTATTTATTTATTCATTAAATTTTCCTTAAATGGAATGAGGAGAATTTCTCATTATAGCATTTGGAACCTCCCTGTAGGTTTCCTGTGATACCTTGGATGTCATTAACATTGGAGGCTTACTTGCCAGCCCACTTCCTTCTGACTTCTGCTCCCATCACTCCATCAAAACGGCTCTTACCCAGGTCATCAATTTCCTCTATGTTGCTAATTTCAACGAATGCTTATTGGTCCTTACTTGTAAGACCTCCTAGTGTGTATAACATTGTTAACCTGCCTTTCCTTTGGTTTCTATGATGAGAGCTCCTTTTCCTGGATTTCTTCCCATCATGTGGACCTTTACTTCCCAGTCTTTCAAATCTGTATCTTTTATTAGACTTCTATTCTGAGCTCTAGACATGCATATCCCACAGCCAATTTGACATTCAAACTTGAATGCCTTTCTAATATTCATCAATTAACATGCCCCAAACTGAACTTCAGACCTTCTACATGGTTCTCTATTTCTCATAGTGTTACAAACATCCAACTAATTGCCTAAACTAGAAACTGGAGTATGATCTTTGATTCTTCCCTCTCCATCATCTTCCACATCCAACCAACCACCAAATCCTATCCAGTCTTCTTGAATCTGATTACTTCTCTTTATCTCCACTGCCAATACTTTAGTCAAAGTCATCATCACCTCTCAATTGAATATCTGAGAAGTCTCTCTAACTTATGCATCTGTCTCCAGTCTAGCCCCTATCCAATATATAGCCAATTCTTGTTATTCATGTAGTTATGTTCTATAAAGTATCTGCAAACACTGAATTAGCTAATACTGAATTATTGCTCTTATGAAAAAAAATGTGGTTGGGTTTCTGCAAGCCTCTGGTCAACATTTTCAACTGATCAATGTATATGCTTATTTTATGTGTGCTTCCTTAAAGACATCTTATTTAATAATATATTGTTGATTCATTAACACTGCACTCATGGCCAACGGCACCATAGCTCATGTCTGAAAGAAGCTTATCTGACACATGAACTTTCTTTATAAGGCACATCACAGCATTCTTGCTCTTATGAACATTAGACAGCACTTTAGCACTGTGTTTAAGGGTCATTTAAAAGAGTGAAATCACCAATATGAAGCACAAAAATGTGAAGAAATGTGGTACTAAACAGACCACAAAAAGAACACTTTACACTATAAGACTGGAGACACAGAGGCAGACTGTCACCTTGTTCAATTTCTACTGAAAAGTTTCTTTCTGGACAACTTAAACTTTTTGTCAAAAGATCTTGAAAGTCCCATGAGTATTGATTTGGGGGTAACAAATAAATGTTAGTGAATAGGAAACTTTGCAAATATGGAATCTGCAAATAATGAGGAGTGACTGTACTATTAACTTGTACCCTAAAGTACTGCACTTAAACCCAAACCTCATGTCACTCTTCTGGGTGAAACCTTTAAATGACTGCACATCACCATTAGGATTAAGTCCAAACCCCGAAATATGCCCCGCTCCTGTCTTTTCATTCTCGTCTCTTATAGATCCCTCCTTCATGCTTTCTCATCAAACTGAAGTTTTCTCAATTTTTTATTCAATTCAGTATCAATCCTCTCCAAACTTTGAGCCCGTATAGAGCTTTTTCTTCTATCTTCCTCCTTTCTCAGCTTCCTCTTTTGTATTTTCAGATTTTAACTTGTTACTTCTTCCTAAAGCTGTCTCTGAACTTCATAGACAAGATCTCCTGCCTCATGCTCTTGCCACATGGTTGTCTGATGACATAACATTTATCACACTTTTTGGGGGTAACTATCTGACTTTCTTACAAGATTACACATTGAGCAGGAACCAAGTCTACCCTTTTTATTGTTTGTGCTATACTGTACAGTAAGCACTGTGCCTAGAACATAATAGGCACAGTATGTGTTGAATGAAGGAAGGAATAATTATTCATTTTGGTGTCTGTTTCATCAAAAGAGTTGCAAGCACTTTGAAAACAAAGAGAGGATATTTTCATCTTTGTATCTAAATTGCGTGGCACAATTCCTGCCCATAGTACATGCTTGATACATATCTATTGCATGAAAACAACGCTTTAAACATGTCAAATAGTATACAACTTGATTATAGGCAAAATAGTGCTTGACAGTAATTGAGCACCAAGTTTCTTATGAAAATTCTTTGTAAAATAAAAAGATTCTCAAAATAGAGTCAAACTACTTCCATAAAACAGATTGGAAATATTCCCACTACCCCAGACTACAAGCAACATTCCCTAGACCCCTGGACCAGTGCTCACACACCTCTAGGGCAACCCTACCCTTCTTCAAAGCACAACCATTGAGTTAGAATAGTGAAGCAGTTAGCAGATGAAAACCATGCTTTATTGAAAAGAAAAAAAGGAAAAAAAAAAGGGAATGTGAAAGGTAAAGCAGGCTGGTTAGTTCATTATAATTGCTTACAATTTCCCTATTGCATCTTAAAAATGTTAAATTTCAAGGGGCAACTTTTTAATTTGGTGTAATTTTCTGAGGCAGCACTGAAAATAAAGATTGCTCAGAGGACCCAGATTCCTGCCAACTCTTGCTAATACTGAGGAGCCATGTGCAAGTGTCTGAGTTCAAATTTAACTTAAATCATTGGGGGGGAAAAAAAAAACCAGGCAGAGTTGAGCTTCACCATGAGCAAAAGCTGTTCTGCTTTCCCAGTGGGGTATCACTGCACAGCGAGTGGGAAGAAATGAGAATACCTGCCGTAGGGATTTGAGAGGGAAATTGATTGCACACATTTAAATAGATGGGGTGAAGATTTTTCCCTGACAGTAAAACCCGTGAATCCTAAGATGAAGAATTTATGAACAAATGCTTTCAGGTGGACACTGAGAACTGTGAACTTTCTTTTAACCTCCTCAATCAGGGTATCTTGGGTGCAAGCCAGGAAGTTTCCCAAACTATTGGGATAACTGTAAGTTCAGGGCAAAGGGTGATGCTGAATCCCTGCTGTGTGGATTGGTAACTCTGCCGTTTGCAGCAGAGACTGCCTCTTCCAGAGGGAACTCATCTGGAAGGCTGTGGAATCTTGGCTCTGGCCCCATTCATTTATTGGTCAGCTGGAGAAGGTGATGGAAAATGTGCCTTGGGAAAACACAGATGGGTATGTGAATCAACAACATTGTGCTTAACCTTTCCTGGCCTAATAAGCGAGTGGTTTCTCACAGTGTGGTCCTAGAAGCAGCAACAGCACCACCCAGGCACATGTGAGATATGCACATTCTCAGGCCCAGGCTGATCCCAGATGGATTGAATCAGGAACTCTTGGAGGTTGGGGCCCAGCAATATGTGTTTTAGGAGCCCTGTAGGTGACTCTGGGCACACCAAAATTGGACAACTTCTCACCTAAAATGCTGAGAGAACATGAGGAAGATTGTTCACCCAAAAGAATACAACTGTAACTTGGAATCAGTCTAGCACTTATGTTCATAAAGATGGGAAAAGACAGATGGTCACTTTTTTGGAGGAGATTTGGCAACATTGGCATCATCATAAGTATCAGGTAGTATTTGAAAAGGTCAGTATGCTAGTAACCTGTTGCTCTAAAATTGGCACATAGTGAACAGTCACAGCATCTCAGTGACATGCAACAGTAGACGGGTTTTCTTCTCTATCTGCAAGGACGAGTTTTTTTTCTGTATCTTATTGCCTAAACTCCCTCTTGAGTCTGAGTACTGGTTCACCTAGTTTGGGCTTGTGTGGAGTGACTGTGCTTTGTTCCACACGTCTGTCCTCCTTTTCCTGGGACCCACTGGTAACACAGGCAGGTCCTCTTCATGGTAATGGCAGAAATAGGAGAGAATAAGCAGAAACCGGGACCTCAAGGCCTGGGCCTGGAGCTGGAACATCTGTCCGATCCATCTCATTCTATTGGCCCAAGCAAGTCATGTGTCCAAGTCCAGATGGAAAACAGATTTGCCTCTGTAGTGAAAGCAATTGCAAAGTCAAAGGGCAAAGGGCGTGGCTATAGGTAGGGGTACAGCATGGGGGCCTGTTATGCAATCAACCATGGTGAACAAGCTTCTCTTTGCATTTATTAGCAGTACATGCACAACAAAACCCAAATGTGAATTTGACTTAAGAGAAAAAAAATGTATCCTTCATTCTTGTCCCTAAAATAATACTAATTTTAGTTGGATCAACTGTGTGATTCTCAATGAAGATATGTTAAGTCAGATTAATCATGTAAATAATTAGCAGAAGAATAAAAGAAAAAGTCATTGTTTTTAAAAACTCTGCAATAAATTGATATATTTAAGCCACTTTGCTTCTCAATAGTATATCAAGTCCAATTCTTAAAAACAAACCTGTGGGGGCTGGGTGTGGTGGCTCACACCTGTAATCCCAGCACTTTGGATCACTTGAGATCAGGAGTTCGAGACCAGCCTGGCCAACACGGCAAAACGCTGTCTCTACTAAAAATATAAAAATTAGCCAGGCATGGTAGTGCACGTCCGTAGTCCCAGTTACTCAGGAGGCTGAGGCAGGAGAATTGTTTGAACCCGGGAGGCAAAAGTTGCAGTGAGCCGAGATCACGTCACTACACTCCAACCTGGGCAACAGAGCGAGAATCTGTCTCAAAAAACCCAGAAACAAACAAACCTGTGGATCAGATCTTACCTACCTTGAATTTTCATTGGTAAGTAAACTCTTGGTATTCTGTATCTGCAAGGAGATATGCATGTCTGTTTGTTAAACTAGATTTTACTACAGCTTTTTGGGGTTGGTTTAAAGACTGTGTTAGCACTGCATTCCTAATTAACTGCTGACAAAAATGCTAAGGGGGCAGCAGTGTTGCCCACAGTTTGCCCGCAGTTACCAGGTGTAATTATGCATGGAGTAGAGATTCAAATCAAGAATAAATCAGTTTCTGGAAACATGCTGTAAGTACTCAGTGTATCGCCCTGCCATTTCCCCCATTAGCATTTTTGAGGCATGCACCCAATAGAAGAAATAGCAGGTAGCTACTGTTTAGCTGAATTTAACCTCTGAAGATTAGCATTTCTCCTTGTTGTTGGCCAAACATAGAATTCTCTTTTTGCTTTTCACATGTAATGGGAATACGATGATTTCTTCTCATTGCCAAGTCTTAGCTCAAGGAAACCTCAGATAATTTTGAAAACTCTCTTATTTCACCAGTTAACAGACATGGACTAAAACAGTGATGTAACTGTTTAAAGTCATCCAGTTGGTTAGGGAGGGCTAACCAGAAAAGCTAGGTTTTCTCACCACACTACGCTTTTCATGTGGGCAATGGGGAGTGTTCATGGTTTGATGAATCAAGTGCAATGTAGGGAGCAGTGTGTGGACATTAGTGAAATTCAATTTTCCTGTTCGTTGAATGAGAATTATGCTTTTTATGTTCTTAGAATGTTTGGGTCAGGAGCAAGTTATTTTCAAAATTAATAATTTTATTTTGGAGAAATAAAACAATTTGGGGAAAATTGCCACTGTCCAGTCCTTTTAAATCAATTCATAGGGTCGGTAGACTCTAGTACTGAGGTGGGATATGCTAAGGATAGAGCGAAAGATAGAGCTCAATGACTTTTTCAACAACTAGAGTTATTTGCTTAATTATACATTTAGTTTTTGTGAAAAAGGCCTTCGAGGTACAATATGAGCAGGGAATAGGGTGAGGACTTCTCTCAGCACCATCACCAAGTACTCTCAGGGCACCCGCAGGCCCCCATGAAATAGGTGCTGCCAGAAGCCCATGCCTAAAATTTGCCTGGGATTCATCTCTTCCTTTTCTTTTTTCTGATGCTGAACCAGAGGATAAAAAGAAAAAGAATTGCACAGCCTGGCATGTGAATGCTTCCCCACTGCGTGCTGCTGTTGTGGGGAGGAAGTAGCAGCCGCCAACTGCTGTTTTATTAATAATGAGGCATTCACATAAATTCCATGCAAAATTGATTTTTTGACTGTTATATAAGAATCAAATACCAGGCTTTAAAAAGTAATTGAGAAATCTATTTGTAATTTACTTTGCCTATAAGAACCCACTGTCCTGCCATAAACAATTTTACAGTATTTTCCCCCCTGTTAAACAGCTATTTTTTACACATCTGTTTGGCCCCTTTCGCATGACATGCAGTCAGGAGGTGTAATGAATACAGGTTTGAAACAACATGTGGCCACCATTTCTTTCAGTTTCATCTTCAAGGGGATCCCTTGCGAGTTGTGATATCATTTTCATCACAGTACAAGTGAAGTATGTTAATGTCTAATTATCTGACACTGGGTGTTGACTGATGAGTCATAAATATGATTTCTGGTGGTAGGAAAGCATGATGAAAAAGCTAAGCAATGAAAAAAGAAAAAAGAAAAAAGAAACCAAACCAACGAACCAAAACAGTCTGTTTCTCACTTGTCTTTAAATGCCTTAAGGGCTATGGTCAAATGGAAAGGTCTCCTGTTGTGAAGAGTTTCTCTGGGAACCTATTTAATATTCAGCAGTCCTGTACATATTCAACTCTACCAAAAGTATTTAAAGTGTAATTGATTTATTTCTAATTTTTCTTAAGATGGAAATTAGAGGGACAAGAAAAGTTTTAAAAGACATAGGTAATGTTACATATTTTGGCTTAACTTCTATTTTCTAAGGATTATTTCTCAGAAGAGTACATGCTTCTGTTCTTATTCTAGGACTTTTTTTTTTCCCCAAAAGAAATCCCTTAAAAAGAAAAACAAATCCCTAGTATGTTTAAAAAATCCATTCCCCATAATTTTATTGAGATATATTTCACATAAGATAAAAGTCTAAGTGAATAGTTTAATGAATTTTGCTAATTGTATATAGCTGTATAACCATTGCCATGATCAAGTCAGAACAGTTCCATCACCCTAGAAGTTCCCTTGTGCCCCTACAGTCAATATATTCCCCCAACTCTTGGCCACAGCCAAGCAACTACTGATCTGCTTTTTGTTGCTATGGTTTTGCCTTTCCTAGAAATCCATATAGACAGAATCATAGTATGTAGCCCTTTGTGTTTAACTTTTTTCCCTTAGCATAATATTTTTGAGATTCACCTATGTTGTTGAGTGTACTAATGTTTTGTTCTTTTAGTGGTAATACTCCATTGGATATACCACAATTTGTGTATCTATTCACTAGTTAATAGATACTTGGGTTGCTTTCAGTTTTGACGATTATGAATAATGCTGCTATAAACATTGATGTAAAAGTTTTGTGTGGATACATCTTTATCTCTCTTGGGTAAATATCTAGGATAAAGATTGCTGGGTCACATGGCTTGTGTATGTTTAACTGTATAAGAAATAATACCATTTTCTACTTTCACACAGTCAATGTATGAGAGTTCTAGTTGCCCCACCTCTTCACCCATCCTTGATATTCTCAAGTATGTAGTAAGTAGCTCATTATGGTTTTAATTGACATTTCCCTCATAATTTATATGCAAACACTTGATATGTGCATAGTTGATGTATATGAAGGAATGGTGTTAGAAAAGTGGGGGCAAAATGTAGGTTTTGCCTACATTTGCCTACATCTACAAAAATGTAGAGTATCTTTTCATGTGCGTATTGGAATTTGTACAACTTCTTTTGTAAAGAGTCTCTTCAAATCTTTTCCCCATTTTATTGGGCTCTTGCCTTCTTAAGTTGTAAGTATCTTTTATATATTCTGGATACAAGCCTTTTTGTCAGATATGTTTTGCATATCTATTATTTCAGTTTGGCTTGCCTTTCTTGACAGTTTTTTCTGAAGAACAAAAGGTTTTTTTTTTTTTTTTTTCTTTTTGTTTGAGACGGAGTCTTGCTCAGTCGCTCAGGCTGGAGTGCGGTGGCACGATCTCGGCTCACTGCAAACTCCGCTCCCCGGGTCACGCCATTCTCCTGCCTCAGCCTCCAGAGTAGCTGGGACTACAGGCGCCCGCCACTATGCACGGCTAGTTTTTTAAGAACAAAAGCTTTTAATTTTGAAAAAGTTTGTAAGTATTTTTCCTTATGAGTTGTATTTTTTGTGTCCTGTTTAAAAATGCCTTTCCTAACTAGTGTCACAAACATTTTCTCTTATATTTTCTTCCAGAAATGTAATAGTGTTAGCTCTTACTGTTTAGGCCTATGACGTATTTTGTGTTAGTTTTTAAAATATGTTGTAAGGTTGTTTTTTTCCCCTCTAGGTATTTAGTTTTTGTAGCACTATTTTACTGATTTTCCCATTTAGTTATGTTCACATCTTTGTCAAAAATCAACCATATAACTTTGGATTTATTTCTGGACTCTCTGTTCTGTTCCTTGAATCTATAGGTCTATCCTTGCCTCAGAGACACACTGTCTTGATGATCGTAGCTTTTTTGTAAGTCTTAGAATTAAGTAGGGTAATAAATCCTTTAACCTTATTATTCTTTTTCTAGTTGTTTTGGCTATTCTAGGTCCTTTCCATTTCCATATACATTTTAGCATCTGCTTTTCAATTTCTTCAAAGAAACTTACTAGGATTTTGATTGAGATTGCATTGAATTTACAAATCAATTTGGGAAGAATTCATTAAAAATATTAAATATATTTTAAATGACTACAAAAATTACAAACACGTGTGCTTGCTTCAGCAGCACATATACTAAAATTGGAATAATACAGAGAAGATTAGCATGTCCCCTGTGCAAGAATGACATGGAATTCGTGAAGCATTCCGTATTTTTAAAAGCTCAATATTACTGATTGTTAGATAAATGCACATCAAAGCCACAATGAAATACCATCTCACGCCAGTCAGAATGGCTATGATTAAAAAGTCAAAAAATAACAGATGCGGAGAAAAGGGAACACTTATACACTGTTGGTGGAAGTATAAATTAATTCAACCATTGTGGAAAAAGCAATGTGGCAATTCCTGAAAGAGCTAAAAGAAGAACTACCATTCGACCTAGCAATCCCGTTACTCAGTTAATACCCAGAAGAATGTAAATCATTCTACCGTAAAGACACATGCATGTGAATGTTCACTGCAGCACTATTCAGAATAGCAAAGACATGGAATCAAACTAAATGCTCATCAGTGACAGATTGGATGAAGTATGTGGCACATATATACCATAGAATACTATGCAGCCATAAAAAAGAATGAGATCGTGTCTTTTGTGGGAACATGGATGGAGCTGGAGGCCATTATCCTTAGCAAACTAACGCAGGAACAGAAAACAAAATACTGCATTTTCTCACTTAAGAATGGAAGTGAAGTGATTGAGAACTCATGGGCACAAAGAGGGGAACAAGAGACACTGAGGCCTACTTGAGGGTGGAGGCTGGGAACAGGCGAGGAGCAGAAAAAAAAAAACAACTGTATATTAGGCTTAATACCTGGGTGATAAAATAATCTGTACAACAAACTCCTATGACATGAGTTTACCTATGTAAAAAACCTGCACATGTACCCCAAACTTAAAAGTTAAAAAATACAACATGCACACCAAAATGTGACACATACCAACTTTTAACACACTGTGAATAATTAACATGTCAATTTGTGCAAGCAGGTAAACTGGGTTTTCAGTGCAAACAGAATAAAGCTTTTTTTTTTTTTTTTTTGGTCATCTGTTTTATCAAGGTGTGGCTTGACATCACAAACTGCTGTTAGAAAACTATTACTATTTGCATCTGTTAATGTATGTGAATTATGATAGTCTCAATTCTATGCAATCTAAACAAAATACAGCAATCAGTTGGAGGCAGGAGTTAACATGTCTGTTGCAACTGTGTTTATCAAGACTGCTTCATTATTCATTGACTTTATAGTAAGTATATGTAGGAATTTGAATGCTCACAAGTTTATACTAATAAAAACTTCTTCAAAATGTTTTATGTATTTCAACTGCATATCTATTATTGTAATCTGGCTTGCCTTTCCAAACAGGATTTTTTTCTGAAGAGCAAAATCTTTTAATTTTGAAAAAGTTTATATATATATATTTATTTATTTTATTTATTTATTTATTTATTTATTTTAGAATTTCAAGGTTTTACCTGAAATTCTAACAAGTTAGAGGTATTGCAATTTAGCAGAAAGAAAATAGGTTTGGAACAACAGAGACCTGAGTTTAAATGACAGATCTACCCACAAGTAGCTTGGGCAAATTATGTTTCTGAGCCCAGTATGCTTATCTGTAAAATGGGGAGAATAATGCCTGCTTCACAGCGGGGATGCAGTGAAGGATTATATGCAAACACTTGGTATGTGCATAGCTGATGTATATGAAGGAATGGTGTTAGAAAAGTGGGGGCAAAATGTAGGTTTTGGTGTCTGGCAAAAATTTTGAAGGACCTGATGAATGTTGAAATAGATTGAAATGTGAGGAGGAAGTTTGCTTATTTTACATACAGCTTACCTGTGGTGGTGTGCCTTCTCTGTCCACAGGTCCTTAATAACAACTTAACATACAATTGTAGAAGCTCAGGGTGAAGACCACTATGTCACCAAGCAATGTTCTGGTGGAAAGGTCTGAAATTGAATGGATGGTGCCAACTCTAAATGACTTTCCATAGGCAGTTTGAAAGCCCTCATTTCTTGGAAGCTTTCCGTAAGTGAGGGGCTTGTAGTGCGGAGTATTATTTTCCACATAGTCCAGGAGGCATTGGCCTTGGCTGCACTTGGACATTGTTTTGCTTGCTCCTCTGACTGTTGCTTTATTTCTGAGTCCCTTCTTTTTATTCCCATTTGGCACAGGCATGTCGGTGAAGTCAGCCTTGTGAACGCTGTAAGTACCTGCTGGTCATCAATGCTTGCCTTTCAGCTGCTCACTCTCCACAGCCCCAGTGCCATTGGAAGTGGGTGCTTAGTAAGACAATGAAATGAACAGGCATTGGGAGGCAGGAGCCCCAGATCTGTCATTTGTCCATAAACTTGGACCAGTTCCTAAATTTTGATTTCTGCTTGATAAAATGCCTGACCTACTCAAGGGGCTACCCTGGGGCACTGTATGAGAAATAGCATGGGGAATGTGCTTTGTAAATTAGGAAGTGCTATATAAATCTTTGGGGTTGCTATAATAGGATGCATCTGGTACCACTGTCCTTTTGTTTCTTTTCCTCCTGCCACCAGAGCCACAAGAAGTTTAGTCATATCTACATTCTCTGACTTGAATGGAATTAGGATGAGGGTGGTGATGACTACAAACACAAACATAAAACTAGAATCATAGACTCCTGGAGTTGGACAGGATCCCAATGGTCATCTATTTAAAAATCTGTCTATAGAAAAAAGTAAGCATGGATCTCAAAGCCCCAGGGAAGGGAAAACCTTCTCTGGCACCTTATCTGTATCAGAGATGCACATGTTTTATAGTTTATAGTTGAGGGACTCTAGGCTAAAAGACTTGCAGATGAGTTGAGGCACAAAAGATTCTGGAAAGAATTAAATATTTTGGTCTCTGGTAAGTTAACAGAAAGTAAACAAAAAATCATTCCAAGATAAGGTGAAAAACGTATATTTCTAATTTTTAATAGAAGTATGTCTGATGCTTTATTATTTAAGGTGAACAGTGTTTAGAGTTTTCAGGCACTGTTGCAAATAAAAAGTTAAAAAATCCTGGATGGATGATACAAGCTGAATCTTATTGATTTGTTTTTTGGTTACTTGTCATTTTATTTAGTTATTTTACTGGTTTACTGCATTTTGCTGATTCATATACTGGCTTATTTATTAACTGTCAAATTTAAATAAATTGCTATCCCTATAAATTTAGCATATAGTTGATGAATAGCTAAATAAAATGTGGTATATCCATACAATGGAATATTGTTCAGCCATAGAAAGGAATGAAGTGTGGATGCATGCTACAACATGAATGAGGTTTTAAAACATTATGCTAAGTAAGAGCAGTCACAGAGAGCCATATATTGTATGATTCAATTTATAGGAAATGTCTAGAATATATAAACCACAGAAACAGAAAATAGATTAGTGATTGCCAGGGGCTTGAGGGAGAGGAGATAGGGAGTGACTGCTGATAGATATGGGGCTTCCTTTTTGAGTGGTGAAAATGTTCTAAAATTGGGTAATAGGGATGGTTGTGCATCCTCATGAATATACTAAAAAGTCACTGAATGGTATACTTTAAAAGGCTGAAGTTTATGGTATGTGAATTATATTTCAATTTCAACAACAGAAAAGAAATACATTGTATTATGGTTTTTTAAATTAAAATACTCTATCTCAACAAAATTCTAATTTTAGGTAGGAAATTAAGAATATAACTTTTTAAAATAATCTGTACCATGGATGAAGAACATTGATGGTGAAATTGAAAGGAACACTGGTCTTGGAAAGTGGCATGATCTTGAGCAAATCACTGAACTTCTCTTAGCCTTGGTTGTCTATAAAATAAGGACAGTAATTCCTTTCTAACTGTCAGAGAGTTAATGTGAAATAATAACAGTAGAAATTAAATAACTATTTAATGAGTTTCTATCATCTACCAGGTACTATTCCTGGCATTTTACATGTATTATTGCATTTTTCTTATGAAGCATTATTCTTATCCCAAAAAGTGAAAAAATGTGTGTAAAATTGCTATACAATTGGAGGACATGAATATATTATTTCACAAAATAATTAAAAATGATGTTTTTTTCAGTTTATTAAAGTGATTATGTGTGCATTGCAAAAAATGAGAAAATATAAAAAGCTACAGGAAGATTAAAACCAACTCATAAACCCAACAAAATAGTAATATTCTATATACTCTTCCAGTTTTAAAAAGTACATGTGTATATGTAAACATATGTGTATATGTAAACATATATGTGTATATATATTTAAATTAGTTGCATACCATAAATACAATATTGAATTCTGCTTTTTAGAATGATTTTAATAACTGGGTATGAATGTACTCTCTTAAGCTATGTGCTTAGGCCAGCAGCTGGTTTAAATTAGGTGCTTGTGGATACTGCTGTCATCTACTACACAGAAGTTCTCTATGTCCTAGCTAAAATGACCCTGGTTTTGTTCAGATGTGTGGAAACTACTTGTTCAGTGAGGATGGGCATTCTCTCACCTTAGGAGGAGGAAACCGGACTGATCAAAACCCTGAGTGTGGGTTGCCCATGATTCATTCCCAGCCATTCATGATGATCCCATTCTTCTTGGCCTGCAAGTAGTTTAGGGGTTAGCAAGTAACACAGTTCTGCCAATGAGACATAAAGCAGTCTGTTAGGGACTTTTGGAAAAGATTTTTCTCCCGCAAGGAGAGAGAAGCATGGGGCAAAAACCTCCTCGTTTTGGAGATGCTAGCCCTGCCTCCCTGCCACTGGCTCCCGGGCTCTCTGGCCATCTTCCTGGTGTGAGGGAAAGCCAGGGCCAGCTCAGCCATGCCAACCTGACCCTGTGTTCCAGTGCTGTCTTCACTCATCTGGGAACATGTGGCTTCACACTTGGTATGTGGAGTTATAGTGCTTGAGGACCTGCAGTCCACAGTGAAATAACTAGTGTGAAACAGTGAAATAAATGATACGATATATATATATTTTAAAACATATGTATTTCTCAAACGGTTTTTTTTAAAATTTAAAGCATATACACATTCATTCACCATTTTAAAAAAGTATAGGCCAAGGTTGTTTCTTTAATTATGACTGACAATTTGGGCTTTCTGGCATAAAAAATATCAATAATGCTTTTGTAATTTCTAGGTTTCTATTTTTGCTTGTTTTGAAATAGAAAACTTAAGAGATAATTAAAAATTGAGCGCAGACCTCTGTTAAATCAGCAGTTCTCAATCTTGAGAATCACTGCTATGGACTTTTTGATTTGCAACAGCAACATTCCTGTCTTACTTCCTTTTTTAAGGCAATTTGATTTTGACTAAATTTTGCAAATCAACTTAAATTTCATAAAACAACTGTTATCTTTCTTTTTGCATTTATAATTTCAGTGGCAGTTACCAAGAACCTAAATAGGCTAGACACAGACCCATCCCACCCTTGTTAAATTCCCACCCAAATTTGGAGTGGAAAGTGCATGGGTGAAGTTCTGATGAGGAGTGCTCCATATGCTTTACAAAGGGAGTAAAGATGACTGACTAGTCAAGTAAGTGGATTAGCAGAAGTGCATTAAGAAAGATTCTACTGGATGTAGATATGTGTTTAGCCATTATCATTTTGTTAAACAAATTTTTGTTTATACTTTTTAATTTAAAATCTAAAATGAATATCTTTATAAATCTTTGTCTGCATAAATGATTATTAGGATACATTTCTAGAATAAGTATTATACATCAAAAAGATGTGGGCATTTTGAAAGTTTTTGGCATATATACTCAGATTGCTTTCCAAAAAGATTGTATAAATTTGTATTCCTACTGTGTCTTTACATCTTTACTGATTCAAAATATTTTTAATTAAGAAGCATGCTAATTTTAACCCCAAATTTTGGCTTTTATTTTCTAGAAATAATTTATCTGATATGGTGAGATTGGATGTTTAAAAATGCTTATTAACAATGTATACTTTTTTCTGTGAATTTTCAGTTTATATGCTGAATGTAGCCTGAATTTCAGGTTATATGACCACAGAGGTGTGCTAGTCAGCACTTGGTAACTAACTTCAGTTAATTTAAACAGAAAAAGAATTTGTTGAAAAGTTGTTGGGTAGCTCACAGAATTGAGGGGAACACTGAGAACCAGACTTGGGCAGGAGCCAAGGGGGAAAAGGCACAGTCCACATCCTGCCCAGGAGTAGCCCGTTAAGGCACCACAGCTACCACCTTTACTGCTGGACAATGGCTGGCACCATGGCTGGTGGGCAGTGACTCCTTTCATCTCTGGACTCCACCACAGCACCTGTGAATAATCTCCAGTGGATACTGTTCCTTTCTCTCTCACCTTCAGAGACACAAAGGCTCAGGTGGGAGCATCTGATTGACTGTGTTTAGGTCGCAGGGCCTCCCACTATGGGCCAGCAAGCAGGGATGGCAACCGGCCCACCATGGGGTTTCCTTGAAAGGGGAAACATGTTGCATTTGGGCACCTAAATGACAGAAATCCACTACCTGCATGGGGTTTTATTCAAGTGTGTGAGCTCCTTATACACAATGTGTAGTGAAAAAAAAGTATTTTACCAGCTTGTTTGCTTTTAAACTTTGTTTTTATTGTTTTTTGAAATAGAAAAGTTTAATTTTTTCTTGGAGTGAAACCTATTGACTTTTTACTTTTTTTTTTTGACATTTTCTATTATATTTATGCCTAGAAAACCTTACCTAATTATTCGGTTATATATTTATCCACTTTCAAAGGTTTTTATGGTGTGTGAGTGTGTGTGTGTGGTATAAGGGAAGGATCTAATTCTTGTCTATTTATCAGGCCCAAATGTTATTTTTAAATAATTTTTTTATTATACGTTGAGGTCTAGGGTACATGTGCACAATGTGCAGGTTTGATACATAGGTATGCATGTGCCATGTTGGTTTGCTGCACCCATCAACTCCTCATTTACATTAGGTATTTCTCCTAATGATATCCCTCCCCAGCCCCTCACCCCCTGACAGGCCCCAGTGTATGATGTTCCCCACCCTGTTTCCAAGTGTTCTCATTGTTCAATTCCCACCTATGAGTGAGAACATGTGGTGTTTGGTTTTCTGTCCTTGTGATAGTTTGCTGAGAATGGTGGTTTCCAGCTGCATCCATGTCCCTGCAAAGGACATGAATTCATCCTTTTTTATGGCTGCATAGTATTCCATGGTGTATATGTGCCACATTTTCTTAATCCAGTCTATCATTGATGGACATTTGGGTTGGTTCCAAGTCTTCGCTATTGTGAATAGTGCCGCAATAAACATATGTGTGCATGTGTCTTTACAGTAGCATGATTTATAATCCTTTGAGTATATACCCAGTAATGGGATGGCTAGGTCAAATGGTATTTCTGGTTCTAGATCCTTGAGGAATCGCCACACTGTCTTCCACAATGGTTGAACTAGTTTACAGTCCCACCAACAGTGTAAAAGCATTCTTATTTCTCCACATCATCTCCAGCATCTGTTGTTTCCTAACTTTTTAATGATCGCCATTCTAACTGGTGTGAGATGGTATCTCATTATGGTTTTGATTTGTATTTCTCTGATGACCAGTGATGCTGAGCATTTTTTAATGTGTCTGTTGGCTGCATAAATGTCTTCTTTCGAGAAGTGTATCAGACCCACATGTTTATCCAGCTGCATTGACTGAGTCTTTTCCCACTGATTGTCATGGTATCTTAATTACATACTAAATTCTTTTATACACCAGGTGTGTTTCTAGGCTATTTATTCCATTCCACTGACCTGCCTTCTGATTTTTGCTACAGGTTTTTGCAGTTTCATTGCTAAAACGTTATAGCATGTTTTTATCACCGAGGTCTTCTTTCAGTACTCATGGACTTCTTGTTTATTCTTCCTAAAATGTGATGGTCAGTTCTTTTTTTATGATTCCAATTAAACTTTAAAAATTAAATCCTAAAGCTAATTAATTAAATTGACAAATAAAAATTGTATATATTTATGGTGCACAACATATTTTGAAATATGTATATATTGTGGAGTGGCTAAACTGAGCTAATATGTATTACCTCACATATTTCACATTTTTTTTTTTTTGGTGACAAGAACACTTAAAATCTACTCTCCTGGTGATTTTCAAGTATACAGTACATTGTTATTAACCATAGTCACCATGTACAATAGATCTCTTGAACTTCTTTTTCTTGTCTAATCGAAATTTTGTGTCCATTGACTAGTATCTTCCCACTTCCTCTCTCTCCAGCCCCCTGGAACTGTCATTCTACTCTCTGCTTCTATGAGTTCAACTTTTTAAGATTCCACATGTGAGATAATGCAGTATTTGACTTTCTGTGCCTGGCTTATTTTGCTTAACATAATGTCTTCTAGGTTCATCCCAGTTGTTGAAAATGACAGAAATTCCTTCCTTTTTTTTTTTGTTTTCCATCTGAATAGTTTCTTTTTATCCATTCATCTGTTGATTAACACTTAGGTTGATTCTATATCTTGTCTATTGTGATAGTGCTGCAGGGTACATAAAGTGGAGGTATCTCTGATTTTATTGATTTTATGCCCTTTGTCTATGTTACTGAAGCACCAGGGGTTTGGTCTAGGTCCTGTTGCTCATCAGACAGAAAGCCAACATGGCGACAATAATTATCACAAGGATAGGAGGCTTTATTTGGGGCTGCAGCCAATGAGATGTGAGATCATTCTGAAACCCGTCTTCTCAACTGACTAAAACTAGGCTTTTATACAGTCGGAGGAGAAATGTACCTGCATGTGGGAAAATAGGAATTAGGGAGGGATAAGAAAGAGGAGTCGGTCAACAGAAAGCAGGTGGTCAGACAGGCAATCATCACAGGTGAAGAGTTTGGCATCTCATTGTGCAGATGCAATAGAGATAAAAGGGAGGAATGAAAAAATTTAAAAAATGAGAAGGAAGAGGATATAACAGATACATTAACTTTTAAAAGAATTATTCTTTATGTTAATACATTTTGATAATTGCCATTCTAACAGGTGTGAGGTGGTATTTCGTTGTGATTTTGATTTGCATGTCCCTGATGATTAGTGATGGTGAGCACCTTTTCATATACTTGTTGATCATTTATATGTCTTCTTGTAAAAAGTTTATTCGAGTCCTTCGTTTGTTTTCTAGTCAAGTTGTTTGTTTGTTGCATTGAGTAGTAGGAGTTTCTTATATGTTTTGGAGATCAACCCCTTATCAGATGTATGGTTTGTAAATATTTTCTACTTCTCTATAGATTGTCTCTTCACTCTGTTTATAGTTTCCTTTGCTGTGCAGAAACTTTTTAGTTTGATTTAATACTATTGCCGAACACCAAGGGTTCAGTGTAGGTCTGGTTGCTTGCTGCACAAAAAGCCAATCATTGAGACAATGAGTATTGCTAGGGAAGAAAAGCCTTGTTGCAGGTAACATTAGCTGAGAGATGGGAGACAAGTCTCAAATTCATATCTCCAATCCACTGAAGTTAGGGATTAATATAGGAGCTGGTCGACAGGCAGCTGGTAGTGGGATGAGGGGTCTAGTGTTTTATTGTAATCACATGTGGTGATCTATAAAGTTTTCATTCCTTTATACTATTGGAAGAAAAATTGGGCTGGTTTCAATCTCATTTGCCTATTTTCACTTATTGCCTGTGCTTTTGGGGTCATATCCAAAAAAGTCATTGCCCAGACCAATGTCATTGTTTCAGTTAAACTTTAGAATCATTTACCAAATTCTGAAAATTATCCACATGAACATAGAGTTAACTCTTCAAATTAATTTTAGAATAATTTTTAAAATATTGTTATAAAATTGGGTTTTCCTATGCAGAAACATATTTTCAGATCTTCCTTTGTGTTTGATAAAATGTTGCAGCTTGTTCATTTCCGTTGTATGTCTTCATTTTAAAGATTTTTTCATTTGAAAACTTAAAAAAAAAAATCACTGGTAGACCAATCTGACCCTTGTGCCTTTGATAACCTTCTATTTTTTTTTCTGGCTGTTTATCTATTTAGATAATCTACTTTTTTAAACACAATTGGTGATTTATGCTTTATTGTGAAATAATCCATTATATCAGTATTTACAAACTTATTAACATAAAGAATAATTATTTTAAAATTTAATATATCTGCTATATCCTCTTTCTTCTCATTTTAAATGTTTTTGTTCCTTCCTTATATCTCTGTTTTCTATATTAGGTTTGTCAGGTCTTTGTCTAGTTTTTCCAAAGAGCCAACTGTTGTTTGTATTTATCACATAAACACTTTTCTGTTTTCTAATCCTGTTATGGCAGGGGTTAAGGATAAAGAAAGACTCTGGACTCAGACAAACCTGGATTAAATCCTGACTTTGCCATTTGCTAGCTGTATGATCTTGGACAAATTACCTAATGTCTCAAAAATCTTAATTTCTTTATTTGCAAGCTATAATGATACCCATCTCTCAGGAAGAATGTGGGGATTCAACAAGATAATTATTTGAGGCCCTTGGCTCATTACCTGGCTCATGGTAGGTGGTCAGACATCATCATCATCATTGCCATTATCATTTTATTTTCAATTTATTTTACCAATTATCAGATTTATCAATGTATCAAATTATTCATTTATTTTCCTAGGTGACTTAATAATTCATTAAAAGTATGAATTCACTTCTGATTGGAATTTTGGCACTCTCTCACAACTTTTATTAGTATTCTCAGTCATGTTATTTCTTCATTATATTATTTAAAAGCTACTCTGTTATTGAGGATTTGATTTCCTTTGTAACTTAGTTTAGAGAAATGTTTGTTAAAGATTCTAAGCTATTGGTTTTACTTATTTATTAGTTTGTCTCAATATGTGATAATAGTTTTGGGGTTGATTATATTGTGGTTGGAAATTTGTGGCCTTTAGAATTTCTGCTTTGGGGAATTAATTGCTGTTTTATGGTCTAATATATGAGCATTGCTTATTAAATACTGCTATTATATGGTCTATAACAGTGTTTACGACCATTCTCCCTTCATTGTAGATTATACCTTTTATCAATAAATAATTAAATTTTGGTCTACTTCTTTTTGGCTTGACTGCTGGTTTGTGAGCTTTCTTTTGCTTATATGAATCAGACACATGTTTAACCATGCTTGTGCTACTTACCTTTATGGGTCAGTTAGGTTCTAGTGGGTTTCTTTTTCTTTTTTCTTTTTTTTTTTGAGACAGGGTCTCACACTGTGGTCAGTGCAGTGGTGCGATCTTGGCTCACTGCAACCTCCTCCTCCTGGGTTCAAGCAATTCTCCCACCCTGAACCTCCTGAATAACTGGGACTACAGGAACGTGCCACCATGCCTGGCTAATTTTTTGTATTTTTAATAGAGATAGCGTTTCACCATGTTGGCCAGACTGGTCTCAAACTCCTCACCTCAAGTGATCTGCCCTCCTCAACCTCCCAAAGTGCTGGGATTATAGGTGTGAGCCACCATGCTCAGCCTTGGTGGGTTTCTTTTAAGTGGCAGAGTTAATTTTTATTTTTGAAGGCAATTTGAAAATGTTGATCATTAATGGATTGCTTTAACCCATTTATAATTTTTCTCATAATTTATGTTTTATCCTCTTTCTGACATTTTTCTATTTTCTTATCTTTGCTTAATTGCTCTGTAAAGTATGTTTTATTTACTTTTAAAATGTACTTTTATTCGTTTGTTAAGGTAATCTTGAAATATAATCTTATTTAAAATTTACTATTGGTTGCCTTTGAATTATTTTTACAAAAACATTCCTTAATATTTCTCAAGTCTTCACATTAAAATCCCCTATATACCATGTCTTTGTTAATATAAACCTAGATTTAAGATATGTGTTATTCCTATTACTTTTGTATGTCAGGTTTTTCTTTCATGGATATTTTTGGACATTTACTTTTGGTTCTTAACAAATTTTACAATAATCATATAATTAAAATGTATACCTTCTTTTACAGCCGATTGCTAACCGTTCAAAGCCTCCATTCTTACGTTGTTTGTCTTAAATTCTCTCTCAGTCAGAAAGAGTATGTCTTTAAGTAATTTTTTTCAAGAAGGGTTCCAGGGAAATATATTTTCTAAGGACTTTCAGATTTGAAAATAGTTTTCTGTTATTTTTGCACATGAAAGACAGCTTATCTGGGCATAACATCATGGGTAGAACTGTTTCCTCAAAATTCGGTAGATGTTCTGTCTTTATAGAATTTACTAAAGTAAGGGAAACATCTGAATTTTTTTTGATTTTCACTGATTTGAGAATGAACTTCTCTCCTACTTCCCCAACCCCCTGCCCCTTGCTCACATGCTATGGGCTACTTTTTATTTATCTCTGACCTTCAAAAGTTCTCATAGCTGTTTCTAGATATATCTTAATAGTTTCATTTTGCTTGGTATATAGCAAATTCTTGATCTGTTTATTATCTTTCTTTTTTTTGATGTGGAGTCTCGCTCTGTCACCCAGGCTGGACTGCAGTGGCACAGCCTTGGCTCACTGAAAACTCTGCCTCCCAGGTTCAAGCGATTCTCCTGCCCCAGCCTGCTGCGTAGCTGGGATCACAGGTGTGTGCCACCACAACCAGCTAATTTTTGTATTTTTTGTAGAGACGGGGTTTCACCGTATTGATCAGGCTGGTCTTGAACTCCTGACCTCATGATCCACCTGTCTTGGCCTCTCAAAGTGCTGGGATTACAGGTGTGAGCCACTGTGCCCAACCACTCTAACATTTTTTAAGGCTAAAAGAGGTTACAAATTGATTACAAATTTTGTACCAACTCTTCTGTTTCTTCCTGAAAAATATGTATAGTTCTTAGGCCTTCCATATAAGACAAAAAACTTCAGGTGGGGTGCAATGGCTCAAGCTTGTAATCCCAGCACTTTGGGAGGCTGAGATAGGTGGATCGCTTGAGGCCAGGAGTTTGAGACTAGCCTGGACAACATGGTGAAACCCCATCTCTACTAAAAATACAAAAAGTAGCCAGGCCCCGTGGCGCCAGCCTGTAGTTCCAGCTCCTTGGGAGGCTGAGGCAGGAGAATTGATTGAACCTGGGAGGCAGAGGGCAGAGGTTGCAGGGGGATTGCACCACTGCAATAAATGTAACAGAATTTAATTGAGCAAAGAATAATTAATAAATCAGGTAGTCCCTGCTACTGCAATCCAGAACAGGTTCAGAAAATCTCCAGCACTGCCATGTGGTAGAGGATTTATGAGTAGAACAGGGAAAGTGATGTACAGAAAAGGGAAGTGAGGTACAGAAACAGCAGGATTGGTCTCAGCTCAGCGTTTGCTTTACTTGAGCACTGGCCGCCTGTGATTGCCCAAAACTCAGTGATGGATACAAGAGGAGGTTAGTTTGTTTACACATCCAGTTAGGTTACAGTTCACTATGCACTGAAAAACCTTCAGACTGAACTTAAAATACATAAGGAGGCAGCTTTAGATTAAACTTAACGCTTATCTATTATCTTCTCTTTAATCATTTTCATCTTTATTCTTTTCCTCTAGATACCAGAGAAGTTTCTCATGGTCTCCTACTTTACTGACCTAATGAACCGCAGTGTCATTTCTGTTTGAAATAGCTTCAAATGCAGTTTTTAGTTCCATCATCATTGCATTTTGGTTTCACTTAAATTCTTTTTTGTCTTAACACATGTTCATTTTCCTCTCATCTTGCTGTCCTTTTCTCATGATCTATTCTTTCACTATGGGCATCTGCTTCTGTTCCATAGAGGCCATTACTTCTTGAATTCAGTTGAAGATTGAAATAATTTTCCGAAATTAAAAATTCTGGTGATAAATCATTTTCAGAAGTCTGTGTTCCCTCTAAGTCTTTAGGATGATTTCTTCTATTTCTATGTCATTTACCAAAATGCCTTTGTTAATTGTTCTTCTTGTCACTCTTAACAAGAGCCCCATCTAGATTGATGTTTCCAGCAGGCCCTACTCTCTGTCCACTGAATACTGGTTCAATTCTCTCTACAGAGCTACATCCAGAGGGCAAGCTCTGGATGAGACCCAGAGTCACTAGCTCCATTTCTGGTGTTTGACTTGCTTTCTTTCCTTAAATATTGACCCAAGGTTAGCTTTTGTCTTATGTTCATTTTGTTCCTTCTGACAGGAAAGCTTGTGATATTAAGTGTAAGTGGTTGTCAGGGTTTTTTTTGTTGTTGTTGTTGTTGTTCTTTCTTCATTTATATTGTGCTGTCTTCAGTGGAACACCTTCTTGACTATAACCAGGCTCCTTTAAAACCTGCCTTCCCATTCTCTCTTGCTGACCAATTCTTTTTTAAGTAGCTACCCTGGTTTTATGAAAAAAAGTTACCAGTGAGAGATTGGACATGGAAGGAAAATAATACTCCAGCTTAAAAAGGAACACTTATATAAGTAAAAGAATGGCTGGCTGATTTAATGAGCCAGGTGGCAGACAGTGGGGAAGAGATAATGGGTCTTTCCAACTTCAGACAGGTGGGCTTTCCCCAGGGCTGGTGGCAAGCACAGGTGGGCCACTAATTGCCTTTAAAAATCCAGGTCCATTGATCTTATAGTTAGCGGTAAGGTTGATTAGCAATCTTAATTTTTGGTGGCAACATAAATGTGTGTGTGTGTGTGTGTGTGTGTGTGTGTGTGTGTGTGTGTGTGTGTATTTTAGTGGAAAAGGCTATATCAGGGCCATTAGCCAGATGCCATTTTAAACTGGAACTCTTTAGGGTCTTTTTACTTAAAAAATTAATTACCAGGTTGCTTTTATCTACCAACTCCTGTGGCATATGTGGGCTATAAGAAAGTGAAGGCCTAAAACATGCCCAGCGGAATGAAGAGAGAAGACAGATTTGGGAATTGCGCTTTGTCTCTCACCTCTTTACCTCCCACTCATTCATCCACTGTTCCCTGGTGCCCCAGCACTCTTTGTTCTCACTCCTTGGTTCTCTTTATTTTCCCAAGCCTAGATCTCTGGATTTAAGCCTTATTTTATATCCACTTTCTCATGCCTACCTGATACAGGTATGACGTTCATTTCTTTGCCGCCTCCCCAACAACTCCAGTTTTACTCATCAGGTTCCCTTGAGGTCGTGATGATCAGGTACTCAGTCTCTGCAGAAATGGTGTATGCTGGGATGGACTTACCCTTTACTTCCACCTTTTATAGAGGACCAGTGTGTCAGCTTGTGCCTCATTTAGGTGGCAATTACAGGTAACAGATGGAGGAATGGCTGCATCACCCCCAACAGCTTATAGACTCAAGACTGACCCTGCTTTTCAGTACAGGTCCAGCATGTTGCATGGAAAGAGGACTTAGGACTGGGCATCCTGCCTGTCCCACAGGCATAATCCACAGCTGCTGCGATGTCCAGCCTGGTGGCGTGGCCTAAGATCCCACTTTGTGTGACGCTGAGGGAGGAAGCCAGGAAAAGGTTTCCACTTGGTGCATGTAAGGTCGGGATGGGTAACCTAGCAACACAGATTTCAGATAGTTTTGTCTTATCGGTTAAACTGACACATTGATGTAATTGTGCAAGCCAGGCAAATATGTAAAAAGACCTTTAAAACAACAAAAATTCAAATCTTTGATGTGAAGGCACAGGTCACCATTAAAATTCCCTTTATGATCCTGGTATTGAGGGTCTAAGTTATTGTCATATTTCATGTGTTAAGGGTTTAATGTACTGGGCCCATAGATAAATCCTATATTCAATCTCTCTTCTTTTACATTTCCATATTTTTTACAGCTGTTGCCAACATGAATATCCTCTATAAAAGTGGAGTAATTTCAAGAAGTATCATAAAGGCTGTATGCTTCACCCATAGTTTACCTTTTTATTGCGTTGTTTTGTTATACCAGGTAAAAAATGCACTTGTATGTTTCCTGTTTTTACTGGAGCAATGAGTGTGATCATATCAGAATATCAAATAATTTTTCCAAACAATCTTTTGCCTTTCATTGTCTTAAAAGAACAGATAAGGGCACTACATTGAAAGTATTTTAACCACATTATTACATAAATAATACTTTTTTTTCAATTAACATTAAGCCTAGGTGAAGTGGCTCATGCCTATAATTCTAGCACTTTGAGAGGCTGAGGCAGAAGAATTGCCTGAGCCCAGGAGTTCAAGATCAGCCTGGGCAACACAGTGAGACCCCGCATCTCTACAGAAAATAAAAATAAAAAAATTAGCCATGTGGTGGTGTGCACCTGTAGTCCCTGCTATTTGGGAGACTGAGATGGGAGAATTGCTTGACCTAGGAGTTCAAGGCAGCAGTGAGCCATGATTGTGCCACTGCACTCCAACCTGGGTGACAGAGTGAGATCCGGTCTCAAAAAAAAGTATCATAAATGGAAACATTGTAAACTATGTTTACACAGCAACAAATATACAAATCTTCATAGAAAATAAGGTGTCTAATACATATGTAACAAACCTGCGCATTATGCACATGTACCCTAGAACTTAAAGTATAATAAATAAATAAATAAATAAATAAATAAATAAATAAAAGAAAATAAGGTGTTTAAATAATACCAAATGGTTAGATTTTGTCATTCATTTTTGTATGCCCCAGTGCCTTGCATGGACGTCTTAAATAATTATTTGGTAAATTGCTGATATAACTTAGGTTGCCTCTGTAATCTGATACTATCTGATACTTGATATTAAATTATATGAGACTGAAAAGGTAAGAATGATCATATTTGTGGTTTGCAGGTAGAAGGGCAAATTTAGATAATAAGTCAGAAAATCAAATCATGCAATTTATTCTGGTACCAGCTTTTCATGAAAGTGATAGTTTTACCTAGGCATGGACCGACCAGGAACCTTGTTCGGTGCTTGTGCCAAGGCCCCTCTGTGTATAGAATAGAGGAGGCTTTTGTCCCTAAGGTAGATATTATGCGTGATCTCTGGGGTATGTGGTATTTTCTGGTTCTGCTGTGATTTGTTTATGAACTGTTATGATTCCCTTCTGCTCATGGATATAACCAATCATGCTAGCATAGTTGATTGATTGGCTATGTATGTATTATGTATGTATGTATGTATGTATGTTTTTAGAGACAGGGTCTTGCTCTGTCACCCGGGCTGGAGAGCAGTGGCGCTATCATAGCTCATTGCGGCCTCAAGCTCCTTAGCTTAAGTAGTCCTCCTGCCTCAGCCTTCTGAGTAGCTGGGGTTATAGACACAGCACTTGGATTATCATTTTTTATTTTATTTATTGTAAAAACAGGGTTTTGCTTTGTTTCCCAGGCTGGTCTCCAACTCCTGGCTTCAAGCAATCCTCCTGCCTTGGCCTCCCAAAATTCTGGAATTATAGGCATGAGTCACTGTGCCTGGCCTCGGTTGACTATTTAAAACTACATGTAACTTTTTTTTTAAAACAAAACAATAGGCTGGCTGGTAGATATTTTACATTTTAATTGGGTTTCACTGGTGTTACAGAAATATTTCCTTAAAGTAAACACTGAGATCCCTGGAATACAACAGTAGGAGGTCAAGATGCTGTGAATCCCCTGAACATAAACTAGTTGTTGGAAATTCAGAGGATTCAAAAGATCCTTTTCCTCCTTCCAAGCCCAAAAGATGCACGTCTGATGCCCTTTTAGCCAGAAAGGGGAGAAGGCGAGGTGTTTGTGTGATAAGGATAACATAATTCTCAAATCAAATATTTACTGAGTATCAATAAATGATACCTTTGTATAGTACCTTAAAAGTGTTATTTCATCTTTACAGCAACAGAAAGTTGGCAGGGAATGCTGCTTTTCTAATTTTATGGGTGAAAAATTTGAGGCTTGAGCATTTAACTGACTTTCTTAAAGTCACAGGGCTACCAATTAGTGGAGGTGGGAATAGATTTCAAGTTGTTTTCATTTCTGGCACTATATCCCTTCCTTTGCTCCAATATAATATTAATACTATTAATAAAATATGCAGCTGGGCATGGTGGCTCATACCTGTAATCCCAGCACTTTGGGAGACTGAGACAGGTGGATCACTTGAGCCCAGGAGTTCGAGACCAGTATGGGCAACATGGCAAAACCCTGTCTCTCAAAAAATACAAAAACTAGCCCAGTGTGGTGGTATGCGCCTTTAGTCCCAGCTGCTTGGGAGGCTGAGGCAGGAGGATCACTTGAGCCAGTAGGTTGAGGCTGCAGTGAGTGTGATTGCACCACTGCACTCCAACTCGGGGCATTGAGTGAGGCCCTATCTTTAAAAAAACAAAAGCTAACTTTTCATGAGTCAGGCAAAATGTACTCTTCACAGTCTCATCTTCTCCTCACAGGAGATCTGTAATGTAGGTACTGTCATCACCCCCATTCTACAGATGCAGGAGCTCAGGCACAGAGCCTGCTATGGCAACTGGCCATGGTATGGTGGGACACTCCAGGGTGGATGACACAAAACTTGCTCTCAAGGAGTTTATAACCAAATCAGGGCAGGAAACTGTGCATATGTAAATTACAATAAAATGTTTGAATAATAGCTTGACAGCAGAGAGCAGTATCACAGAGCAGTTTCTAATTATAAAATTGATTACATTGAGAGAGAAATATGTACTATAAGAGTTTATAAAAGGGTGAGGTGATTACTCTGGGCTGAGGCAGTAATGAGGCCAGGAGGGTCACAGGTGGGGTTTGAGCTGCCCTCTTAGAAGGGTCTGGAAGTGAATGAGGGGACCCCTCCAGGAGTGGAACCATGTGAGCAAGCCACGGGCTGCAGCACTCCACACTCCACACTGGGGGTGCTTTCCAGGTCTCTCACCACCATTGCTCATGCTTTTCCTTTCTCTATGGAAGGTTTTTGCTTTCACCATTTCATAGCTTGAGATGAAAAGATAACTCAAGAGCATGTTTTGAGGGTTCAGTAGTTAACAAAATAAACAGCAAATTAAAATGGGCCTATTTTTGGTCATCAAGACAATTTTGCTTAAGCAAATGTGATTTGGAAGTCTTCTCCTGAACTCTTTTGTAGTGGATGGTCCTGGTGTGAATAAAGTCCTTTAAGAAGTCCTTTCTCTCTGTTAAGGATCATAAGAGGCTACATGAGGCCATATGCTGCCCATTTAACTCAAAACACTTCTTGGCAAGTGCTTCTTCTCTGTGAACCAGATAAAGAAGTTTCAGAGCTCCCAGTTCTTTGAACTCCAGTGTTTTGTTTGTTGTTTTTTCCTGATCAAATTTACCTTGTTTTGCAAACCTGACTTCCAGTGGGAAGAAGAAAGGTGTCTACAAGAGAGAATTTGAAGTTGGAGGATTTCCCTGCTAGACTCTGACCGAAGCCCTTTCCTTAAATGGTGCAAATATAAAAAGTGAGCAATTGTTTTCAAGCTTTGGACTAAAGTTCTACTGGCAGACATTAATTGCCAACATCCTGATTTCCTTCTTAGTAGAAAAAGCTGAGAATGTTTCAAAGTTGGAAGGGGCTGGAAATCTAACTCATACCCCGCTCATTTTATGCATGGAGATGGGAGAGCCTGAGACAACAGTGAAATCTAGTAACAGGTCCAAAGTTCCTAGCCAGAGAATGCCAGACTTCAGAGGAGAGCCACAGTGTTGGACTCTTAGTTCAGAGTTCATGGCAAATACAGACTCTCCTCAACTTTTGATGGAGTCACATCCTAACAAACCTATCGTAAGCTGAAAATATTATAAATAAAAAATGCATTTAATACACCTAACCTACTGAACATCATAGCTTAGTCTGGCCTACCTTAAATATGCTCAGAACACTTATATTAGTCTACAGTTGGGCAAAATCATCTAACACAAAGCCTATAACACAAAGCTTATAAAAGTGTTGAATACTTTACACAGATGGACATTTTGTCGGCATGACGGGATGTGAAAACAAAACACAATATCTGAAAAAACTCTGACAACAGGATATTGGTTGTTTCCTCTATAGTTGACTGGGAGCTGTGGCTCGCTGCCATTGCCCATCAGGGTAGAGTATCATACAGTGTGTATCACTAGTCTGGGAAAAGATCAAAATTCAAAAACGGACATATGGTTTCTACTGAGCGCATATTGTTTTGCATCATCATAAGGTCAAAAAGTCATTAAGTTGAACCATTCTATGTCAGGGATCATCCATAGTGTCTCTTCAGTTGTCTGTAGGATGCTTAATTTTTTAAAAAGTTTAAGTTCTGGGATACATGTGCATAATGGGCAGGTTCATTCGTTTCATAGATGTACATATGCTATGGTGGTTTGCTGCACCTATCAATCCGTCATCTAGGTTTTAAGCCCTGCATGCATTAGGTATTTGTCCTAATGCTTAAATTTATAAGAATCGCATGTTGTAATTATTAATTTTTGTAAGCATAGGTGTGGCATGGGGATCCCCTGACCTGGCCAGTGGTAATGGTGACAGCACAGGTAATGGTAGGGCAGCGGGTTGGGGGGATGTGCGGTCATTGGGCACACCTTGCACAAGACTCTACTGTTAGTGAGCTTTCAGTCTGGGTAGGTTTGCTGGCAGTGTTTTGCTTTTTTTGTTTGTTTGTTTGTTTAAAGGTGACAATACTTTTTTTTAAGGAAAAATTCTTTTTTTTTTTTTTTTTTTAAAAGAGCAGTTGTAGGTTCACAGAGAAGTTGAGCAGAAGGTACAGGGATTTCCTGCCTCACACCTGAATAGCCTCCTCCATTATCAACATCCCCCATCAGAGGGGTACATCTGTTACCAGTGATGAACCTATGTTGACACATCATTACCACTCCCAGTTCATAGTTACATTAGGGTTCACTCTTGGTGTTGTACATTCCATGATTTGGACAAATGTGTAATGACATGCATCCATCATTGTAATAGCATATGAAATATTTTCACAGCCCTAAAAATGTATTCATTGAAAACTCATCCATTGCTAGTGGAAATGCAAAATGGTACCAGTACTTTAGAAGAAAGTTTGGTTATTTCTTACAAAACTAAACATACTCTTACCATACAATCTAGCAATCACACATGTTGGTATTTACTCAAAGAAGTTGAAAACTTATGTTCACACAAAATCCTGCCCGCTGATATTTGCTGAGATTTTAATGTAAACGACTTTATGGAATATGGACATCTCCTGACTCTGACTGTATCCTCAGCTCCTATTCCTCTATCCTTTGTCCTATGTTCACTGCCCACCTGGAACCTTGGTTTCTCTATCTCTCTGTCCCATGGAGGAAACATGAAGGTGTTGATTTCAGTCATTTACCTTCCCCTATTATGTTCTAGCCTGTGACAAAAACTTGATTGTCTTAAGGGTGTCACGTACAGGAACAAAGCGGGAGTGCAATTTTGTTAATGTCAGATATAAATATCTTTATGAACCTTATATGTCTGGATTCATTAGCCATTTAATGAATTTGATGCACAGATGTTCAGGAAATTAGGAGCAACTGACTTCATTGGGAAATAATAGCGAGCTTGGTGCCATCCAAGATATCAAAAACATGCTGTTCCTACAATCTGCCAAGAAACCAGGTACAGTAATGGTCTCTTTGTTATATATAAGCTCACTATTAACACTCAATAAATGTTAATAGTATAATAATAAAAATATTGAGTATGATGCTCCCCAGTGGAGATTAGGTTGTGAATATAAAGAGGTGCCCTCTGTATTCAGAATGTATCTTTCCTTTGGATTTGCATCACATTCACCTGATGGAAAGTAAAAGACTTGAGAAAAAAGCTAATTGGTGCTTTAGGCTGAGGTCATTAATTTTGAGTCACAAGAACTGAATTTGCCTTACAGAATTTTTTCAGCAAAACAACTTATCAAATGTTGCGATTTGCTCTGCCACTAACCTTAGGGTTCACGGGCAGTGTGAGTGATGTAAATACAGTTAAAAGCCAAATAACAGTGATTTGGTTAACAGCAGACTGCATATACAGTGGTGGTCCCATAAGATTACAGTGCAGCCGAAAAATTCCTATCACCTAGTGGCCTTGTAGCTGTCATAAGATTGTAGTGCAATACATTACTTTTTCTATTTTTAAATATGTTTAGATACATAAATACTTACCATTGTGTTACAGTTACCTACAGTATTTAGTACAGCAACAGTTTTGTAGCCCAGAAGCAATAGGCTAAGACATCTAGCCTAAGTGTGTAGTAGACTGTACCATCTAGGTTTGTGTAAGTGCACTCTATGATGTTCACATAATGATAAAATTGTCGAACAATGTGTTTCTCAGTATCCTTTTTGGTAAGTGATGCATGACTGCAGTTGAAGAGAAAGGGCAGAATCAAGCCAGCCAGGCACTGAAGCTGAGACTGTGTAGGGAAGTCCACACCTAGCCTAGAGGCTGGAACCATTCCTCAGGGTATTTGTTCTGTTTTTCTGCTTTGTCACATTAAATGTTCTGGAGACAAAAAATGTGGAGGGGAAGAAAGGGCCAAGTAGTTCCATGATACTGAAAATGTTCTTTCTTGGCAGTAGTATGTTGGTAATTGTTGAAAACATTTCACACACTCTCTCAAAAACAGCCCTGATTTGTAGCATTTGCTGATTTCCAGGTGTAAATACTCCACCGTGGCCAATTTCAAGCTATCGACATGAAAGCCACAAAGTCACCAACTTCCTACAAATTTAACTCTTGCAAGTGGATACAAGCCATCTCCAGCAAAACCAGTATATAGTAATTGTGGTGATATAGACATGGGTAATGATTAAGGAAGCTCTGGAGAGTAATATCTAGATCCTCCATTTCCTCAGTGGCAAAATAGAAATAATATTTATCATAAGGTTGATGGCAATATAAAGGAGATAATAAATGTAGGTTGTTCAGCACGGTTCTTGTTATATAAGTGCTCAAAATGGCAGCTGTTATTAATATTATTATATCCTGAGATTAAATGTGTCAACCCCCAAATCTATGCAGAAATATTATGATTATCATGGGATGTGGAATATCATAGGTGCCAACAGGCCCTTGCATGTGACTTGTGTGAAATTCATATCTTAATATTCACCACATATTTACTGTATTAGGCTTGTATACCTAGTGAGAAATAGGTGGGAAAATGCCTCACAAATTCCCTTGGAAAGGAAAGTATGTATGCTTGATTTCTGGGAAATAAAAGATCAGTCTATATCATATTGTTTTAAAGATGGTGCCTTCAGAGTACAGAATGCTGTGGTGCCTTCTTTCTTGGTGAGGTGTTAGCAGGAAAAAAAGAAAATATATATATATATTTACATATAATCTTCTGAAATAAGGTGGGCAAAAATAGTGACAGGTGCAAACGTGTCCGAATGTCTTGCTTTGCACAGACTTGAAGGTGCCAAGTTTCCTTCCAAGCTCAGAGAAAAGCTGAGCCTCTGGTAGGGGCCGCCACGCATATCCCTCCCTGCACGCATCTCCTCCCCATCAAACAGAGCAGCTTGACAAAGGGAAGTTCAGAGAAAACAGGGCTTTTTTTTCTGAGGGAAACAATGGAACTCTAGTTCTATTTCCCTATATCTCCCTTTCTTAGCAATTTAAAATGATAATTGACCTCTCTGAGAGTGTGATTCTGCACACTCTCTGAATCACTTCATTGTTTCAAAATTATTTGAATGACAATTGATGAAGAACACAAACGTGTAACTTTGTAGAATAGGAAGTCTAAGTTGGGGGAAAATTGAGTATATTCATTAAGCACACCTTCATCTTGCCATACACCATTAAGCATTCCAAATAATTCCTTGGCTTCCCTCCTCCTACCATTATCTGGGAAAGCCTGTCTGCTGTCACCAAATTCTACATAAACTCCTCAAGGCCCTATATTTTCCCATTGCTGCTTATTGTTGTACCGCGAATTCTAATTTGATTCAGATTCAGAGGACTCTTTCTCTTCATAGCATGAAAGCATTTTGGCAGCCATTAACTCTATGGGTAGAGATCACAAACAATCACACACACAAAGAAACTGCAAATTAGAGCTTATATTCCTTATATCTTCACATGGTTGATGGAAGTAAGACAACTCCACAAACCATGCATTTTAAAGAACATTTGCAGGGTGAATATATTACAAATATGGCTAGGAAGTAGGCTGCAGTATATCTTCAAAAGTGACTGATTTAAACCCAAACTTAATGTATTTTGGAGGCCAGCAATAATTTGACTTGCTGAGTGGATGGAATTTATGGGTATAATGCAGTGCAAATAAAAACATCCTCTTTCAGTAATAAAGGTGTATGCTATGTCCGCGCTGGGAAATACAGCTTTCCTTACCTCTGACTTCTGGAGAGAACTCGTGGGAATAGCTAAGTCAGACCCAGTGACTTACTTTGTGACCTTTTGGAAATATCAAGCTTTATTTTTGTATTTAGGGGGGTTTATAGTGCCATTCCTGGATCTGTGCTTTTGTGTTTGAGAACCAAATAAATAAGAGAAACCCAGTAATGCATCACTGAGCTGTAAGTCATTTTCCTAATGAGGCGATCCACACCAGAGTGAAGGAAGAGCAGAGGATAGGATGAGGGTTTGGGACATAGGATGTTCATGTCCACCCCTGAAAGGTAGAACCCAATGGGAAGACAGAGGTTTGTAAGAAACCTACTGTTAAGTGACTTCTGACTTTAAGGATTTCCTATTCTTACCTGTATGGTTCTGACATGTAACCCTGAGGAAGAAACTTCTCATAGTGCATGTGTGGCTGACTGTCTATGATGTGCTGAATTTGAAGATGGAATATAGGAAGTCATGAATTTCTGTGAGTGAATTGTCATGAAATGAAATGAAGAGCTGCAGGCTCTTCCTCCACATCCTCAGTGTTTGAGAAATCCCTTGCTCTGTCTCTCAGGTTTCATCCTTGTCTTCCACCCCTAGCCCAACTCCCTCCTCTACCATACACACATAGTGCTTCAGTTCTTGCTCACCCAGTCCAGCTATTTCAGTTCTCCATGGAGGTCAGGTCTGCGAAGGTTCATCATAGGCACTACAGTAGGTAACCTTTACTACCTGAGCCCCAGTTTCTCCAATCAGGAAGGACCTATAAGCTATGGGATGAGGCTCTCCCCTTATATCTATTAGAATAATGTTGTGATGGACTGCAATATTGTCAGAGGCTGGGGAGATTCACAGAGCATCAACAATTTATGGTTTACATGTCTGCAACTGAAGCAGGGGAAAAAATGATATACCCTCAAGGACTTTGTATTTCCTGAGATATTTGCAGCATAAATTGTAGCTTTGAAAATTTTATTTAACTTTTAAGTTCAGGAGTACATGTGCAGGCTTGTTATATAGGTACTCATGTCATGTGTCATGGGGGTCTGCTATACAGATTATTTTGTTCCCCAGGTATTAAGCCGAATACCCATTAGTTATTTTTCCTGATCCTCTCCCTCCTTCTAACCTCCACCCTCCAATAGGCCCCAGTGTGTGTTGCTGTTCTCTGTGTATCCACGTATTCTCATTGTTTAGCTCCCACTTATAAGTGAGAACATACAGTATTTGGTTTTCGGTTCCTGCATTAGTTTGCTAAGGATAATGGCCTCCAGCGTGTTTCTGCAAAAGACATGATCTCATTCTTTTTAATGGCTGTATAGTATTCCATGGTATATATGTACCACATTTTCTTTATCCAGTCTACCGTTGACAGGCATTTAGGTTGATTCTATGTCTTTGCTATTGTGACTAGTGAATAGCTTTTGGAGAAGGCATATCCCTAGCCCCAGTCCAATGACCTCAGCAGTTTTCTGAGAAAAATTATAAGGTCTTTGAAGTAAATATTTGTTTCAGAAGTCAATAACAAAGACAAGTTGGGGTATGTGTGTATTACCCTTCTATTAATCACTTCAAAGGTTAAGATTAGTCATGATTACCTTCCTAATGGGGATACTTAGAAGGTAGGAAGAAGTATTGGAAAAAGGTGTAAGACAATTATGAAGTCAAAACATGTTAAATGGCCACAAAATATTAGGTGTCCTATTGAAAAGTTCAGAGTTAGTTCGGATTTCCATTATTATTCCTTTATGTTAATTAGTAAATCAGCCAGAATTTATAGTATCTCTGTACTATTTAAATTTGCTGTGGATTTAAAACTATTGCTGGGCACAACCCAGCAATAGTTTTTCTGAAGAAGGACTGCAGCTTTTGAAGTGTATGGGAGATTGTGCACATGTACCCTAGAACTTAAAGTATAATTAAAAAATATAAAGTGTATAGGAGGTTCTTGAGAGACAGGGAAATGGAGCTGGTTTCAGATAGTTCCAGCTTTGCCAGTGGTTATGCTTGTGACTTATTTTCAACTGTCAGGCTAGATGGGTTCATGACCTGAAGTGTGTGCTGTCAGCCCTTTGGGTCTATGACCTGCATGCTTAGATCCTAAGTTGGTTCTGAGGTTCAGAAGACCAAACATCAGAGAAGGGATCCACACTGCAATAAGCTCAAAGAGGTCAGATGCAGTGACTTCTAGTTGAAATCTCCTGCCCGAGGCCACTAATAATTCTTTCCCGATTTTTTTCTATATTCCTTCCTTCAATTTCTTCAAACTGGCTAATTCAAACAAGCAGAATTCTTGTGCTTCAGAGATGTTTTAAGCCTTATCTAGGATTAGATTAGATTTTTGGGGAGCCTTAATGTAGCCAAGATAGTGAAATCATGTGGGCTGGAGTGCTGGAAGACCTGGGAGAGGGCACAGCAGCTATCCTTCTTGTAGAAGGGTTCTCCTGCTTTCTGGATTGAACTAAAATTGGCGTTTTTAGAATGACTTCTCCCAAGACCTGTCAAGGGATATGCTCATTTAAGATGTCTCTAGATGATCATAGCCAGCTGAAACTTCCCAAAGTTGACAGCTAGCACCCATCTGGAGTTCCCTTTATTGCTGGAGTTTTGTTAGGATGCTATGCTTGGGTGTATTTGTCATGGGCTGCCTTACAGCAGGCTTGGCAGAGGATTGCAGTGGAAACAAAAACACAAGAACAACAGTTATCAGAAGACCTTTCTATCCCATTTAACTTGTTTCACTAACTAGTGTAACTGCCTGATTTTCTCAACTCTGAAATGGGAATGAAGGTAATACCTCCTCTACTAACCAAACCTCATTGAAGTAGACTCCTGGAGGTACCTTTTGACACTCCAGTGTTCTAAGAGTAAACCTTCTTATCCTAAATCTCCTTGTGCAGTGAATAATATTATGGACAAGTTTATATAGTTCTATCCAGTTTATTGTTTCCTTTCTGTGTGAAATAGTAAGAGTGCTCACTTATTGAGCACCTGCTGGGTGCTAAGTGCCCTCATATGTCATTCATTAGTATTCATCACAAGGATACTTCAGGCTGGGGATCATTAACCAGAGTTTACAATCTCAGAGGGCCAAGTACGCAGCCTGTTCTCACATGGGGGTGGCGACGAGGCTGGAGCCCATTAGAAAAGTTAGATGTTAAGACCTGTGTTTCTTTCTACCACAGCATGTGGAGTGGAGTCACTTACCTGCCTAAGCCTTTCCTCCCTGTGTTCATCTGTTTAAAGAAGTTCTGCTCAAATAAATTCTACTACATCTGAAAAACCCCAAATGCCACCTTGTTTTTCAGAGATATAGGCAGACAGTGAAAAAAAAGCTTCAATCCTTTCCAATTTAAATAATGTTCTGTAGTTTACAAAGCACTTTCACATATAGTACCTCATTGAATCTTCACAACCCACTGTAAGGGAGGTTGTGTGTTTATAATGTGTTAACTAGATAAGGAGACTTTGAAAAGTCACTTGCTATAACTTGACAGAGGTCAGGTAACCAGTAGGAAGCAGAGGTGGGGCTTGAACTCAGGTAACTGGTGTTTTTTTATTGTTCCACACAGCTTCATTCACTGAGAAAAAGAAGCAGGGGAAGAACAGAGGTTAGGCGCTTAGGAAGTGGGTTTAACTGCCCAGGTATCACATCCTGATTGGAAAATAAGAGTCACTGAATGGTGTGAGCTGGTCTCTTGTTTTTCCATCTTATATACTGAGGAAAAAAAAAAAAAACTAAAGAATTAACCCTAACCCCTCTGCTCACCACCAAAACCAGAAGTACTTTATAGGGACAAATTTGAGGAGCTGGAGAAATCGCATGAGGCTGGCCTGCTTTGCAGATGCAGGATTGGGCAGTAGCAGTTAGCAGGCAGTGGAAGATATCCTACTGGATTCAACCACCCACACCCTCTTTTAAACACCAGTATTTTTATAATGCATCCTTTCTTATCTTGAAATTTCTACATACTTACAATTTTTAAAAATAATGCCTTAATTGTATAAAGGGGACTTTTTGTTACTTTTGTAACATATAAAAGCAAAGCATTTATAATAAAATAATTTGTGATAATTTCAATATGTAAATGCTTGGGCATGATGGCACAAGCTTCAATGAAGTAATCAGGTATCTGCACACATACATAGAATGTCCATGGGTGCAATACCTATGAATTCAGACCATAAGGCCGTGTATACTCGTGACTTAAATGCCGTGAGTGGCACTGCCATTGGTGACATTCAAAAAGATGAGCATCTAAAAGAAAAGTGATGAACATCTCTTAGTCAAGTTCCAAACAAGAGATTATCTTTTTTCCATTTTCATACTAGTTGCATTTCCAGAAAATTCAGCATATATTAGAATCATGTGATAAATTATTTGTGATTATGTGTAAAATGGAGGTAGATTCTAGGCTCAGATGACTTCAGATAGGTAGTTTACTCATATGCATGTCCAGTGGGACATTTAAAAGTCATTCAGGATGTGGAACAATTGTTTGTTGAGTAGGGTTGTCTCATGATTTGCAAGATGTCTATCAGCCCTGACTCTGGCCAACAATTTCAGTATTGCTCTCCTTACTGGTTACTGTGACAATCAAATATGTTCCTCTCTTCAAATTTCCAAAATGCTCCCCTAGTGCTTCCTGTGTTGAAAACCATCCCTGAAGGGTCAGGGAATACTTTGAAGCCCGTCATTCAGTTCCTTCTGTTGCTTTGGCTGACAGGAGCATTAGGCACTGAGTTTCTAAGGAGTTTTGTACAAAATCCATAACAGTCTGACTCAGAACAGTTGGTTCCCGCTGAACCATTACTAGACTGAGTCTAACCAGTAGCCTGTGTATTGTAGTGGAAAGAGCACTGTCTGGAAATCTTAAGAACTAGGATTGAGTTCTTAATCTCTGTCACTGGAAGCATTTTATATGAAGAAGTCATGTGCTTCTCCAGGCCACACTACTTGGAAGGCCCAAACTGAGATTTCGCTATGGTGGAACCTTGTCACATTGCCCTCTTCTTCCTCTGTTGGGTTGTCTAATAGGATGAACTAATTTTTTTTCTGGAAAATTAACTCAAAGAGTGTCAGTAATTGCAGCAACCCAGTGATTCCAAACCACAGAAAGGAGAGCAGAGCCCCAAGTGGTAGATCATTGTAGGAGAAGCAGCTGAACATGAGGTGGACTTAGCAATAGGTCTCTAGGAAAAAGATGGTAAGAAGTTCCAGGTATAATGTGACAACTGTTGCTGGAACCCATTCCAACCCTGGAAATGGATATACACCCTAAGAATAAAAGGGAAAACAAAAAAAAAAATTTACTAAATTCTGAAACAATTTTTAGCTGAACAACCCAGATTTGAACTTCACCCCACAGTATAGCACAGAGGAGAGGAAACCTTACCCTGCTTGTGCTGAGTATTTCTCTATATAGTAGAGTAATCGCTGGCAAAATTGTTGGCCAGGATATCAGAATGGCAGAGCCTGGTGCTGCAAAGCCCTAGGTGAGAAGGCTGAATCAGGTCATCTCCAAGTGTCCTTGTGGTTCTGAAATTCTGTGAGTTCTAAGATTATTGGGTCTAAAAATGCAGTTCAAAAATCTCTGTCTTGGGTCCAGAACATAATACCAAGGCTAGAGGAAGTTAAGGAATGGCTAAATAACATAATAACACCAATTAGGGAGTAATTACTAACTTGCCTCAGATGTATAATTTCTTTAACTCTTGCTTCAAATTGCATTTATTTCTTATGCTTAATAGGCAAATGTAATGAACAAGTGTTTAGTATAAATTGATATTGATGTCTTCATCAAGAGGTTTTTGAGCAGAGAAAAAGATTGAACAACGTAGTCTTTATAACATGTCTCAGTTATCAGGCTAATGAGGTGCTCTAATTTGGAGATTTGATAATAGCCATTAGGTGGCACTACCAGTGCTGCAGGCCTAATGCTAAGGAGACATCTACTAGCTTCCAGAGTCCATACCCTAAAAATGCAACAATGTTCCACTTCAGAAACATCACTTTTCTCTATTTGATAATGGCCCCTTTTAGGAAATTGGGATACTGGTACCTAGTATAATATTCAGCATATGGTCATTTAGAGTGTCTTTTCAAGACTCTCTGTTTCCATGATTAAGGGAATTCCCATTTTCTGTGC
Source organism: Macaca nemestrina (assembly GCF_043159975.1). Taxonomy (NCBI): domain Eukaryota; kingdom Metazoa; phylum Chordata; class Mammalia; order Primates; family Cercopithecidae; genus Macaca; species Macaca nemestrina. The sequence goes on along the minus strand of NC_092135.1, from coordinate 74,801,538 downwards.
TCTGACAATGTTCTGGCTGTAGGAGGATCTTAGTAAGAAAGGTTGGGTGATGGAATCAAACCACAGGTATGAGGAAAAAGTAGAAATTAAGCAAAGAATCTCTACAAGGAGAACTACAAAACACTGATGAAATAAATTGTGGTTGACACAAACAAGTGGAAAAACATCCCATGCTCATGGCTCAGAAGAATTAATATCATTAAAATGACCATACTGCCCATCTACAGATTCAGTGCTATTTCTGTTACATTACCAAAGTCATTCTTCACAGAATTAGAAAAAAATCCTGAAGTTCGTATAGAACCAAAAAGAGCCTGAATAGCCAAAGCAGTACTAAGCAAAAAGAATAAATCTGGAGGTATCACATTACCTGACTTCAAATTAGACTACAAAGCTATAGTAACCAAAACAGCATGGTACTGGTATAAAAACGGACACATAGATCAATGGAACAGAATAGAGAACCCAGAAATAAAGCCACCAATCTTTAACAAATTCAACAAAAATATATGCTAGAGAAAGGATGCTCTATTCAATAAATGGTGCTTGGAAAATTGGAGAGCCACACGCAAAAGAACAAAACTGGACCCATACCACTCTACAAAAATTAAGATGGATTAAAGACTTAAATGTGAGACCTCAAACTACAAAAATCCTAGAAGAAAACCTATGAAAAACTCATTGGCCTAGGCAAAGAGTTTGTGACTAAGTCCTCAAAAGAAAATGCAACAACAACAACAGCAACAACAAAAAAATGAATGGGACTTAATTAAACTAAAAAATTTCTACATGGCAAAATAAATAACATAGAAAACAGACAACCTACAGAATGGGAGCACAATTTATGAACAACGCATCCAACAAAGGGCTAAGATCCGAAATCTACAAGGTATTCAAACAACTCAACAAGAAAAAAACGAGTAATCCCATTAACAAGTGGGCAAAGTACATGAATAGACACTTTTCAAAAGAAGACAAAGTGATGCTTCACATCACTAATCCTCAAAGAAATGTAAATCAAAACCACAATGAGATACCATCTTACACTAGCCAAAATGGCTATTTTTAAAAAGTGAAAAAACAACAGATGTTGGTAAGGATGAAGAGAAAAGGGAATGCTTATACACTGTTGGTAGGAGCGCAAATTAGCACAACCTCTATGGAAAACAGTATGGAGATTTCTCAAAGACCTAAAAATCAACCCACCCTTCAATCCAGCAATCCCCCTACTGGGTTTCTACCCAAAGGAAAATAAATTATTATATCACAAAGACATCTGTATTCATGTTTTTATCACAGTACTATTCACAATAGCAAAGTCATGGAATCAACTTAAGTGCCCATCAACAAACAATTGGTTTAAAAAAGACGGTATATATACCTAGAACACTATTCAGCTATAAAAAAATGAAACCATGCCTTTTGCAGCAACATGGATGGAGCTAAAGACCATTATCCTAACTGAAATAATTCAGAAACAGTAAAAATCTGCATGTTCTCACTTATAAGTAGGAGCTAAACAATGGGTACACATGGACATGTGGAGTAGAATAATAGACATTGGAGACTCCAATAGGTGGGAGGGTGGGAGGGGGTGAAGGATGAAATACTACCTATTGGGTACGGTGTTCATTATTCAGGTGATGTACACTAAAGCCCAGACATCATCACTATGCAGCATTTCCATGTAACATGACTGTACTTACAACCCTAAATCTCCTTTTTAAAAAACAAGTAAAAATTAATTTCTAGTTGGGCGTATTTTTTTATAGTTCTCAGTTTTGGTTGCACATTAGAATCACTTGAGATGAGTAACTTTAAGAAGCCACTGATACCTGGACCCCACATCTGGAGAATTTGATCTAGTTAAGTCTTGGATGGGACCAGGGTATTGGGAGTATAAAAAGCTCCTTGGAGGATTCTAACATATGCAGCTAAAGATAAGAACCACTGTAGATGGAGTTTCACTCTTGTTGCCCAGGCTGGAGTGCAGTGGTGCAGCGTCGGATCACTGCAACCTTCGCCTCCCGGGTTCAAGCGATTCTCCTCCCTCAGCCTCTAGAGTAGCTGGGATTACAGGCACCCACCATCACGCCTGTCTAATTTTTTGTATTTTCAGTAGAGATGGGGTTTCACCATGTTGGCCAGGCTGGTTTTGAACTCCTGGCCTCAGTGAATCCACCTGTCTCGGCCTCCCAAAGTGCTAGGATTACAGGCATGAGCCACCATGCCCAGCCTGAGTATTCTAAGAGCATCAGCTCTCTTAGCAGCTCCCTGTTTCCGCTATCCCAGCCCCCACTCACCATGAGCCACATCCTTTTCTTGGTTTTGAGTCTGGAGTGTTCTACAGACTGCACAACTCTTCTTTATACATTGGAACATGTGGAGCCCCAAGGTGTCCTAATTCGTACTTAAAAAAAACAAAAAACAAACAAACAAAACCCATGTTTGCTTCGGTGGGAGAAAGAAAAAATTTATGAAGACAAAAGAAAGTGCCTGGAAAATACCTGAACCAATGATCATATTGGGCCTCATTAAGCCCTTAGGTGGGGTTTCCCCCCTCTATAATAGTGCATTCTTTTTTCACATGTGTAATTTCAAGGCCCTTAATCCGTCTTTCTTTTCTCTGTAGGCCAGTTGATTTCAGGCTTGCAAACAACAATTCCAAAAGATGCAAAATGAGTGACATGAAGCATAGTACTTCCCACTGATAAGGATGAGTTAGATGCACAGAAATAGTTTAAGGTGAGTGGTGACAGCTCATCTTAAGAAAAGGATTACCTCTCTTCTGAAAAGAGAATCCATTGTATAGTTCTTGATTTGACTGATATGAACAGTATAGAATGAAGCCCAGGCCCAGCTTGAATTTATTTATTAGCTAACTGATTAAAAGAAAACACTATGTGTTTCTATTTTTTTTTCCTGAAAAGTTGGATTGTATCTATTGTTCTTAGAGAAATCTTGGTCTTGATTAGCACCATAAGAAAGCAGAAAAATAGGGTAAACATTATATCTCCATAGGTGATAAACAGTAACCCTTGGTCTTTCTGTCCTTATATTGCAATGCGAGCTGAAAAGTATAAAATGGATCCAAAGGTTTACAGGTTCTATGACTGATAGTTTATTTTCTGAGGACCTTTTAGAACTAACTCTACTTCCATGAATAGATTGGAGAAGCATTTAAAAACCGCTGACATCCATGCTATGTCCTTGCAAATGGGGCTTTGCCTTACCAAAGCCTATTATTGGTCAGAAGTACTGCATAGATAAAGCAAACCTGGCCAGGCGCGGTGGCTCACGCCTGTAATCCCAGCTCTCAGGGAGGCAGAGGCGGGAGGATAGCTTGAGCCCAGGAGTTCAAGACCTGCCTGGGTAATATAGCGAGACCCCGTTCTCCACAAAAAGGAAAAAAAAAAAAAAGAAAAAAAGAAAAAGCAAACCTGGCATGATACTGGCATAAAACAAGGAAATTAGTATATCAAAGAGTTATCTGCACTTCCATGTTTATTGCAGCACTATTCATAATAGCCAAAATTTGGAAGCAACCTAAGTGTCCATCATCTGACAAATGGATAAAGAAAATGTAGTACATTTCCACAATGAAGTACTATTCAGCCATTAAAAAAGAATGAGATACTGTCATTTGCAATAACCCAGGCACAGAAAGACAAACATCACATGTTCTCACTTGTCTGTGGGAGCTAAAAATTAAAACACTTGAACTCATGGAGATGGAGAGTAGAAGGATGGTACCAGAGACTGGGAAGGGTAGTTGCAGGGAAGGGGAGATGATAAATGGGTACAGAAATAAATTAGTTAGAATGAATAAGACCTAGTATTTGCTAGAACAACAGGGTGACTATAGTAAAAAATAATTTAATTGTTCATTTAAAAATAAAAAAGTATAATTGGATTATTTTTAAAACAAAGGACAAATGCTTGAGCTGATGGATACCCTATTTATTCTGATATGATTATTATGCATTGCATGCCTATATCAAAATATTTTCATGTAACCCATAAATATATACACTTAGTATGTACCCACAAAAATTAAAAAATAATTAAAAAGGAAAAAGAAAATCTGACAAAGTTAGGTGATTGTGAAACCAATATTGGAAGAAGAGGTTACCCCAAACCGTACCAAATTTAAATATCATCGCAATCATTTTATTGACTTAAAGATATGGGAAATCTATTGGTTGGGGAAGGGTGAGGGTAGAACTAACCTTCGCTGTTTGGTCCAATGACAAGAGCAATTTCTGAGATATGATTACTTGAGGTGTGTACGGTTTGGGTAATGAGGTTAGCAAAGCCTAGTTCCTGGTGGCACCTGAGAAACTCCCTGTTCCCTATTTAACTACCTTGAGCTTTGTAGCTTCTTATCCTGCCTTGACCTTGGATTCCTACAGATCGTGGACTTAAGACATTTATAAGTGAAATGCAGCTCCGTTTCCTCCTTGAAAAATCACATGGAGCTTGAGGAGCAAGTAGGCTTAATGGCTGTTTCTCTGTGACCTCTGATATTACCTTCACCACTCTACACTGTCATCTGTTGAAATAATGGAGATTCCTGGTGGGATTTTGTTGAGCCTTTCTCTTGCTTTGACTCTAGATAGGGATTAAACAACATAACTTCAATTAAGGACCTTTTGGTGGCTCAATGGAGGTAGAGCAGGGATATGTCCTAGCCCCTTTCTACTTAATATGCTTCGCCTCCTGGGTTCAAGCCATTCTCCTACCTCAGCCTACCAAGTAGCTGGAACTATAGGCACCCACCATCACGCCTGGCTATTTTCTTTTTTTTTGTATTTTTAGTAGAGACGGGGTTTCACCATGTTAGCCAGGATGGTCTCCGTCTCCTGACCTCGTGATCCACCCGCCTCCACCTCCCAAAGTGCTGGGATTACAGGCGTGAGCCACCACGCCCGGCTGGTGCTCAGTATTTTTTGTATGAACAAGGAACATACCTCCTTATATTACAATGTTTGTCATTAGGAAGACTAACTTAAAGTCTTAGTTGATTTTTTTAAAAAGTATAATGATACCCAGACTTATTTTAGTATGACTTTAGACTTTACCTGGGCTGACTTTTTTTTTTAACTGATTTTTATTTTTAAGCTATCCAGGTAGGATTTTAAGAATCAATAGCTAAGCTAGGAGAATATCCTTTCCCTTATACATGGAAAAGCTTCTTTCAAGCAGGTGGATGAATTTGTTATTACCTGACAAGAATCATTCTCCAAGCCATAATTTTTCAATTATGGTAATAAAAAAGTTAGTGCTCTTATCCATGTATTGAAACAGATTTCATTCATAGATAACTCCCCTTCTTTGGCATGTAGCCATGTTATTCAAGTGCTTTCTGAAGTTTTATAACTTCAGCTGCAAAAATTAATTTTCACTATCACAAAAACAGCTGTGCAGTGGCCAATGTCACTGCAATGAACTGATTGACTCTGTGCCTCAAATTCTGTTTTGGAATGATGAAGGGTAGAAATAAACAATTTTATAGTATTGGTTGACTGAGGTCCTTGACAAGTCAATCTCAAAGCAGAGATAATTGGCCTGTGTTTTCATTCAGATGAATGACAAATGTGTAAATCATGATTTTTTTCCAGCATAACATTTTTCACACATATACTCGTAAGAATAACATTTATTTCCTGAGAGACATCATACAGGCCACATTACTTTTCAGGACTCTTGTGTCCTTATCTGTAGAAGGAGAGGGTTGGATGAGACCATCGTGAGGACTGTTTCCAAAGAAGATTGAATAAAACATTTATGGACAATGGAAATACCACATAGAATGAAGGGCTTGCAGATAGATTTTTGTTTGGCATTGCTTTTATTTTCACTACTCTTTCAACTGAAGTTCGAGAATCCAATCTTCAACAGAGATGAGGGATTGAGCTTTTATTTTCCATAGAATTTAGACCTATGTTATTCTTTACTTTTGTATCTTCAGCTGTTCAGAGAAAACCATCTTATCAGCAGGGCCAATAAGATCATTAATGGAAAACAGTGTTGTGCACCAGTAGATCTTTACTTCTTGATCAATAGTTATTTACTTCTGAGGGGTCATAGCTTGGTTAATATAGCTGAATAATTTTATTGATAGATAATATAACAATGAAAAATAAAGTTTAAAATAGAAGATGAATGAATATAACACTTTCTTCAGGCATGAATATTACGATTTGAAAACTGTAGTAGCTGCTAGAATGTTGAAAGGGCAGACAACAAAAGCATTGAATAATTGTCCTAGGACTATAATCAGACTTCCATTATTGACCTCTGTTAATATTCTACTGTAACTGTCTGCTAAATTGGTTCCTTGGGGCTTGAAATATACAGTGATGTTATGAGTTCCTATCGTAAATTGCCACACAGTAAAGTAGCAAGTCTCTGAAATAGTGTTGGCCCTAGTTTGATCAATACTCAATTCAAAGCAGTGCAATAGGCAACTGTTTCCATAGAAACATTGATGTCACAGAGGTTGAACAGCGGCTGTTACAACAAATCATTTCCTTTGAGCAGTTGTAATTGACTATATGTACAGTTTGCTGTCACTTGAGACCATTTACATCAAGCAAGTAACAGAACCACATTAGTTATTCCAGGAGTAAGAGGGTTAGCTCTTCCTTTTGTGACCTTACAAATACCTAGGAGGATATTGCCATAGCAACCAGCAATATAGAATGAGCAATATAGCTAGCTACCTTAATGCAGTAGCCTTCTTTTGGAAGCTGCAAGGTAGTTTTAATAAAGTTTACCTAGTTGTTACGTTAACACAAATCCTTTGCACCCCACAGTAATGACTTGGTTCCTCTCTCACACACATCACAAATAACATAGACATTACAGTTCCATTTGCACTTCATTTCCTCTTCCTTGCCTTTAATTTTTCCTTGGCATGTGGCTGCTAAGACAGCACATACACACATTTAGCAAAATCTTGTTTGCTAAATACAGAGATTGGCTCTGGAGAAACACTGAAGTCTGAAGAGCTTCAGACTTGAAAAGCGAGATTATAAGAGAAAGGAAACTTTAGCAAAAAGTTAAATTTTTACTTTGGCTAAATAATCTCTAGGTTTTAAGGACATTAAATAAAACAGAAACAAATGCAACCTTAGCTTACCTTTGTTGTGTTTCCTCAGACTAAAATCACCACCAGAATTGAGTTTCAGTGCCCACAATTCTTCACGTTATCTCACTACCTTACCATCGTTTTCCTGGGATGGCTGTGCCCCGTGATACATTTTGAAATATTACATGTTCTTCTAGGGAAATGAAGAGGGTTTTGTGTCCTTTGGTAGGTTAACAGGCAGAAAATGGTATCAATGTGTCATCAGACTCCATGCCAAAGCAAAGATCATAGGCTAATGGGAGTATTTCTAGAACAGTGAGAGTTAAATCTACCCAGACAGAATATCTAGTTTCCTGAAAATCTTGCCAGCATCTCATCTGAGTTTTAAATGACAGATGAAATGATCAAGAATGAGAAGCTATAATGACATTAATGTTGTGTTTATTTCCATTTGCAATGGTATCAGAGATAGAGTGAGTTTACTGGGCATGTCAGGGTCTAAACAAGCATTTGCAGCCAATCTAGAGAGATCAGGCTTTATGTGCAAGTGGGCTAGAAAGAATGAGCATTGCCTGCCTCTGCCATAACTGCAGGTATGATTAGCAGCACTGTCATCTTGGCATCCCCAGGAAAGAAAAAAATATATATGGTAATCAATGAAGAGAGGAGGTTAAAAAAATCCTTATAGAAGGTATTTACTTGGAAAGAAATTTCCAATACAAACTCATGATGATCAGCCTATAGATTTTTGACCAGTCTGCCCTCTTCCTCAGGGTGAATCCTCAAAGGTAATAAAATTGAATTGCAATCAGCATTCTTTGATACTAGCCTGCCACAGACTGTTACTCACCTTGAACTAGAGAGCAACTGTTTATAAGATAGTTTAGAGACACAAATCCAGTAAATTACTCTGTTTGGCCTTAAAAGAATGTTTGACTTCAAGCATAGAAATGATGATAAATCTTACAGGGGTAATTTATAAGACAACATAGTGAGTGGTGATCCTGTAGTTACAATGGGTAAAGAAAGAAGGTTAGAAAGGAAAAGATATTCCCCACTCCTCATGCCCTGCCAGGGGCAGTGAACTTTTCCATTGCCCTGGATACAGGAAATTTGGTAATGGCACTTGGATGTCCTAAGAGAGAAGGGAAACAGCTGTCCTTTGCACGTTTGCTCTTTCCTGGAGCAATTTTTTTTTTTTTCACAGCTGATCATCTTTCCTCTGACAACATGGTTTGGCCGGTGGAGAAGGAGAAGGAATCAGCCATTACTGGGTACCCAGAGGGGTCTGTCAACGGTCAGTCAACAACCAGCAGCCTTTCACAAATACATCCAAGACAGAACAACTGGCTGGTGTGTGTATGTGTGTGTGTGTGAGAGAGAGAGAGAGGGAGGGGTAATATGAGGTACTCTTCATCTTTGCGGGAGGTTGTAAGTCCTAATCATGTATGAAAACATTTGGTTTTTATACATGATATATGCGAAATTTCATTGATTAACATGATATTATATTAGAGTAATGCATCTTAATTTTTATTAAGTTCAAATACTCTAGCAGATAGAAAAATAATATAGTAAAATAAAATAAATCAGGAGAATTGAGTTATAATTTTGGCATCTCCCTTTACTGGTTTCATATCTGCGTTTCATTGACTTCATGTGAAAATCAGTGGTATCTTTCCCAACCTCTGGCAGATAAAGCCTTCATGATTTGTACATGATAGATGGTCAAGAGGTTCAGATATTTCAGTAAGACCCCTACACCGAAGTTATAGACTAAAGATTCTATTAAATGTATTATTTTTGAGCATAGAGGAATGCTATTGTACCCCAAATTCATTGCTTCTTTTTTCCCATTTTGTATCTCAATAATTTAAAAATATTTATATAAAGGAATACAATTTTTAAAAAGTGTTTTCTTTGAGCACATGAGGCTAGTTTCTTCATAGGTGATTTAATTTTTGATTTCTGAAACTCATAGGAGTACCAAGCCTAACACTGCCAAAATAAATTTGTTGTTCTGTCTATATCCAAAGATTACGTCATTTGAATTTGATTAATAACTCTAATGAGATACTATCTACCTCCTAGTGTTCTTGTCAAGATTAAGTGGAATAGAGCTTCTAAAAGTATACAATTTTTGTTCAGTAAAGTATTTGAGCATAAATATTTCTTCAGTGATTATGGATTTTTATTTCAGGTTATTATCCCAAATATCAGTTCTTACTGTTTTGTGTGTTTGGAAAAGATATGGAGTGGAGTAGAATCAGTATAAATCTTACATTTCTTTGTTGAGGAAAGTTCTGAAATTTTTTTGGCAATTTTTCTCTCTGTTTTACAAGTAGAGGACAGATGAATAAAATCAATTTAAAGAGTCCACGTAGCTGGGTTTATGCTGGTCAATATGTTGCTATCATTATTATCACCAGGCACATAGCATTCATCCATCTAAGACAGTGTGCAGTGCCTTAACTGTGGCATAATGGTGGTGGTAAGGCAGGAGGGACATTGATGAGTAATCTTAATTATTTTCTATACAACATTGATGGACTTTCTCTGAGTTTGGCAACTTCAATATCTGTGGCTCCATGGGACTAGTTTTAGCCAATTAGTCTTTGGACTCTTGTTGCTGTTGGGTCCTGCCTCCTCCCTGGCACATCATAACCACCCTGCCAGCTGATGCTTGTCCTGTCACCTGCTCATGCTTGGAGAGAAATAAGGCCAGTGCTCTGATGTCTCCTAGTTGCTGGCCCCATTGCCATTCTCAGCCTGCATCTTCCTTTAGCCTCTGGCACTATAGCCCATCCCTTTTTCTTAAAAACTTTCTCCCCACCTCGGCTTCACTGAGATTTCTGTTGGTTCTTCCTCTTCCTCTCTGACTCCTCCGCTCCCTCCATTTTCCATTAGATCTCCTCTTACCCTGAAATCAGTCTTTGGCTGTATTCCACTCTATACTCTTCTCCTGGGAGATCACATCTATTCCCATAGGTTCCATTTCCAGGCAGTGACTCCTAATACTATATCCCATTCTGTCAGTTCCTTGTGTGTTGGATTCTGAGACATCTGAATAAAGTCAACAAAGGAGGCAATCTAAGGTGGAAGGCCACTGTGAGAGACTTAATCAGGACTTTTGGAGACTATGCTTGGCGTAGGGTGGATGTCTATGTAGGAGACTACTTAAGCACAGTAATGGAGCTTATAGGGGCTGGCCAGGGCCTGTAGCAGCTTAGAAGTCTCTGAATTGTTAGCAGTTATCGCTATCATTATTACTACCATTAGTACTACTACTACTATTACTAGCAATGCTTATAGAAATGTAAATACCCTTTAAAGTAGTAACATTTAAAATTATTTACAATTAATCCCTTAAAGAGTATGATTTCACCACTTTCTATTCATAAGCAAATGTCTGGCCAACAGGTATATTAAAAAAATGTCCAACTTCATTAATCATCAGAGAAATGCAAATTAAAACCACAATGAGACATCACTTCACGTGTGTTGGAGTAGTTATTATCAAAAAGATAAAGTGATAGTGAGGATGTGGAGAAAAGGGAACACTTCCATACTGTTGGTGGGAATATAATTAACACAGCCATTATGAAATGCAGTATAGAGGTTCCTCAAATAGTTAAAAATAGAACTGTCATATGACTTAGCAATCCCACTTCTGAATATATATCCAAAGGAAATGAAATCAGCATTTCAAAGAGATTCTGCACTCCCATGTGCATGGCAGCACTATTCACTATAGTCTAGATACAGAATCAGCCTGAATGTTCACTGACATGAATGGGTAAAGAAAATGTGGTTTATATACACTATGGAGTATGATTTAGCTTTAAAAATGGAGGGAGTTCTGTCATTTGCAACAAGTATAAACCTGGAGGACATTATGTTAAGTGAAATAAGCCAGGCACAGAAAGACAACCCAGGCACAGGAACACAAATACTGCATGTTCTCAGTTATATATGGAATCAAAAAAAGTCAAACTCAAGGAAGCAAAGAGTGGAATAGTGGTTACCAAAGGCTGGCATGGGATGGAGGGTAGACTGGGAAGATGTTTGTCAAAGGATACAAAATTTCAATTAGAAGAAATTTATTCAAGAGACCTATTGTACAACACAGAGACTCTGAAGTTAATAATAAGGTATGGTGTACTTGAAAATTGCTAAATAAATGTCTGGAGATGATACCCGAAAGTGCAGAAGGTGGTCCCAGGGAGTGAGCCAGGAAGGCTCACAGAGACGTTGAGTCAGTTGCTTGAGGTTGCACTGGTGATGAGTGTTGGGACCAGGATTCAAATTCCAGCAGTCTGACTTCAGAGCTGAAGCACCTCACCACCATGCTAAACTCCCGGGAACCATTTTTGCTCTGGGAAAGATGATTAACCTTTATGTCCAATTCCTTTGTTTTTAAAGGGCTATAACAGTACTTCCTGCCTCCCCAGTGCAGAGAAGTGTTCTGAGATTAATGGCAGTGTGTGTCTCTTTCAGCCTCTGTGTGCCTCTCCCTTTATGCACCAAGTTCCCTTTGAAGTCAATAAAAGGCCTGTGTGTGTATGAAGGGAAGCAGAGGCCTTGGCAGGTGAGGGAATTGTGTAGATGTTGCGAGAACCATATATAAATCACTTTTATTTTCTTGGAAAATGATCTATATAAACATCAAGTAGCGTGAAATGCTTTGTATTGTGTGTTTGCGGATAACGCTCCCCCATATGTGGATTCTCCTTTGGAAGTCACAATCCATGGAAAGTGCCCTTAAGGAATAATTTTGTTTCTAGTGTTTGCTTCTCAGGTGACTCAAAAGCTTCTTAAGGCAGAAACCAGTTCTGAGTCATCTTCACTTTAAAGTTTCCTAATCTTTCCCTCCCCAGTCCCCTCTTGCATCTGCTTTGGTAGTTGGTACATAGTAGGTGCTCAATAAAGCTGGGAGAATTTGATTTTGTGTAGCAATTTCTCAGTTAGCTTGATTCCTAATGAGGAAGGCTACCTAGAAGGGCAAGAACTTTTTTGGAAGCATTTTGAAAGCAATTTAAAACACTAATTATAAGAGAAGGAGAGTTTGAGGAATAGAAGCTAGTTGTCAGGAAGTGTTTTTTGACTGATAGAAACGTGAAAATCCAGACATTGTATTTCAAGAGCAAGGCTGCCATCTTCCTTGACAGATTTTGAATATTAGGATATTTGGGGTGAGTTAGACCTAGTTCTACCCATAAGGAGGGGAGCCGAGAGAGCAAGAGGTGGTCCCCCTTCTGGGCTCAGATTTCATGGCTGGAGTATGGAAACAGCAAGGAGAGTAATTCACTGTGGATGGAGTGCAAAAGCGAACATATTGGCACATTTTTAACATGGATCTGGCAGACGCAGTCTCTGCCACAGGAAATTGTCACTACTAAAGTCGTTAGCCCACTTAAACTTTCTTAGACAGAATAATAATACCTCCTAAGGGTTTCCACAACAGGGAACATCTGTTTTTCAGATGTTAACCTATCCAACATGTCCACCCATTGTAAACAGTAGTTGAATTAGGCCAACTTTCTGAGTGCTGTTGTTTTATACTCACTTTAACATTTATCAAGTCAAGGGATGTAAAAATCTACTTAGAAGCCAGTAACTACTTTCTCTCAGGCATTGAAACTGAATGTCCAGGAAAATTTCTTCCTTGGTATTCATCATTCTTGGAGCTAATTAATTTTATAACCATAGTAATTTCACTTCGTAACAACAGGGAGGATCAGGAACTTTTAGTTTCCTTTCCCAATCAATTGATTAGTAAGTTAATCTATGTATTTGGTACCTATTCTGTAGAAGTCATCACACTAATTTAAGGGTAGGGTATGCTTCAGGAATATAGAACAGGTCAACATTAGAATATTTATTAATACAATAAAGGAAAAACCAGATACATCTTCTCATAAGGTAGGAAAGCATTTGATAAAAATCAACATTCAACCAGTAAAACCTTTTAGTTAAATGAGATTATAATGATATACTTTAAAATAATAAAAATGTATCTGAAGACAACAGCTAGAGAAATTTGCATGAAAAGAATAAGCAAGGCAAGGATGTCTACTTTTACCATTATTCAGTGTTGTTTGGCAGTCTTCAACAATGCAATCAGACAAGAAAAGGAAGTAAGAGGTGTAAGTATTGGAAATAAAGTAAAAACATTTTTATTTTCATATAAGAATCAAATGAAGAACTAATAGAATCATTAAGAGAGCCAGAAAAGTAGCCGGGTGCGGTGGCTCACACCTGTAATCCCAGCATTTTGGGAGGCTGAGGTGGGTGGATCATGAGGCCAAGAGATTGAGACCATCCCGGCCAACATGGTGAAACCCTGTCTCTACTAAAAATACAAAAATTAGCTGGGTGTGTTGGCACACACCTGTAGTCCCAGCTACTCGGGAGTCTGAGGCAGGAGAATCACTTGAACCTGGGAGGCGGAGGTTGCAGTGAGCCGAGATCACGCCACTGCACTACAGTCTGGCAACAGAGCGAGACTCCATCTCAAAAAACAAACAAACAAAAGATAGCCAGAAAAGTGGTCAGTTATAAATATGCAAACAAAGCAATAGTCTTTTTAATTGATCCTTTTGTACTTTTAACTGAAAGTTTCTGATTGAACAGGATGAGGAATTTCATTAGTAATAACAACAAAGTAGAAAGTTGGTAGAAATAAACAACAAGAAAAGTACAAGACCCAAATTAAAAGAATATATATATATATATATCTATTATATATAATAGATATATAATTTAACTGTTAGAAATAAAACAAACAAAAAAAAGATAGCCAGAAAAGTGGTCGGTTATAAATATGCAAACAAAACAATAGTCTTTTTAATTGACCCTTTTGTACTTTTAACTGAAAGTTTCTGATTGAACAGGATGAGGAATTTCATTAGTAATAACAACAAAATAGAAGATTGGTAGAAATAAACAACAAGAAAAGTACAAGACCCAAATTAAAAGAATATATATATCTATTATATATATCATATATACTATATAATAGATATATATAATTTAACTGTTAGAAATAAAAGAAGACTTGAATAAATGGAGATAGAATTACAGGCATATAGGTATAGATATAGATTACAGGCAAATAGGTATAGATATAAAATACAATGTTCTTGGATGGCAGAATTCAATATTGTGAGGAGGCAAAAATTTAATGCAAATGCAATCAAAGTTCTAAAGGGAATTTTTTGAAATCTGACAAAAATTATATAATTCATTTGGAATAATAATAAACAAAAATAGCTCAGAAACAATTTAAAAGAGTAGTGGGTAAGGTGCACTAAAAGAGATAAAAGTGTATTTTATTTTATTTTTTATATGCTTTTTAAATTATACTTTAAGTTCTAGGGTACATGTGCTCAACATGCAGGTTTGTTACATATGTATACATGTGCCATGTTGGTGTGCTGCACCCATTAACTTGTCATTTACATTAGGTATATATCCTAATGCTATCCCTCCCCCTTCCCCTGACCCCACAACAGGCCCTGGTGTGTGATGTTCCCTGCCCTGTGTCCAAGTGATCTCATTGTTCAATTCCCACCTATGAGTGAGAACATGTGGTGTTTGGTTTTTTGTCCTTGTGATAGTTTGCCCAGATAATGGTTTCTAGCTTCATCCATGTCCCTACAAAGGACATGAATTGATCCTTTTTTATGACTGCATAGTATTCCATGGTGTATATGTGCCACATTTTCTTAATCCAGTCTATCATTGATGGACATTTGGGTTGGTTCCAAGTCTTTGCTACTGTGAATAGTGCTGCAATAAACATATGTGTGCATGTGTCTTTATAGCAGCATGATTTATAATCCTTTTGGTATATTCCCAGTAATAGGATGGCTGGGCCAAATGGTATTTCTAGTTCTAGATCCTTGAGGAATCACCGCGCTGTCTTCCACAGTGGTTGAACTAGTTTACGCTCCCACCAACAGTGTAAAAGTGTTCCTATTTCTCCACATCCTCTCCAGCACCTGTTGCTTCCTGACTTTTTAACGATTGCCATTCTAACTGGTGTGAGATGGTATCTAATTGTGGTTTTGATTTGCATTTCTCTGATGGCCAGTGATGATGAGCATTTTTTCATGTGTCTGTTGGCTGTATAAATGTCTTCTTTTGAGAAGTGTCTATTTATATCTTTTGACCACTTTTTGATGCAGTTGTTTGATTTTTTTCTTGTAAATTTGTTTAAGTTCTTTGTAGATTCTGGATATTAGCCGTTTGTCAGATGGGTAGATTGTAAAAATTTTCTCCCATTTTGTAGGTTGCCTGTTCACTCTGATGGTAGTTTCTTTTGCTGTGCAGAAGCTCTTTAGTTAAATTAGATCCCATTTGTCTATTTTGGCTTTTGTTGCCATTGCTTTTAGTGTTTTAGTCATGAAGTCCTTGCCCATGCCTATAGCCTGAATGGTATTCCGTAGGTTTTCTTCTAGGATTTTTATGGTTTTAGGTCTAATATTTAAGTCTTTAATCCATCTTGAATTAATTTTTGTATAAAGTGTAAGGAAGGGGTCCAGTTTCAGCTTTCTACATATGGCTAGCCAGTTCTCCCAGCACCATTTATTAAATAGGGAATCCTTTCCCCATTTCTTGTTTTTGTCAGGTTTGTCAAAGATCAGATGGTTGTACCTGTGTGGTATTATTTCCAAGGGCTCTATTCTTTTCCATTGGTCTATATCTCTGTTTTGGTACCAGTAGCATGCTGTTTTGGTTATTGTAGCCTTGTAGTATAATTTGAAGTCAGGTAGTGTGATGCCTCCAGCTTTGTTCTTTTGGTTTAGGATTGTCTTGGCAATGCGGGCTCTTTTTTGGCTCCATATGAACTTTAAAGTAGTTTCTTCCAATTCTGTGAAGAAAGTCATTGGTAGCTTGATGTGGATGGCATTGAATTATAGATTACCTTGGGTGGTATGGCCATTTTCACAATATTAATTCTTCCTATCCATGAGCATGCAATATTCTTCCATTTGTTTGTGTCTTCTTTTATTTCGTTGAGCAGTGGTTTGTAGTTCTCCTCAAAGAGGTCCTTCACATCTCTTGTAAGCTGGATTCCTAAGTATTTTATTCTCTTTGAAGCAATTGTGAATGGGAGTTCACTCATGATTTGGCTCTCTGTTTGTCTGTTATTGGTATATAGAAATGCTTGTGATTTTTGCACATTGATTTTGTATCCTGAGACTTTGTTGAAGTTGCTTATCAGCTTAAGGAGATTTTGGGCTGAGACAATGGGGTTTTCTAAATATACAATCATGTGATCTGCAAACAGGGATAATTTGATTTCCTCTTTTCCTAACTGTCTTGCCTGATTGCCCTAGCCAGAACTTCCAACACTGTTGAATAGGAGTGGTGAGAGAGGGCATCCCTGTCTTGTGCCAGTTTTCAAAGGAAGGCTTCCAGTTTTTGCCCATTCAGTATGATATTGGCTGTGGGTTTGTCATAAATAGCTCTTATTATTTTGAGATATGTCCCATCAATACCTAGTTTATTGAGAGTTTTTAGCATGAAGGGCTGTTGAATTTTGTTAAAGGTCTTTTCTGCATCTATTGAGATAATCATGTGGTTTTTGTCGTTGGTTCTGTTTATATGATGGATTACATTTATTGATTTGTGTATGTTAAGCCAGTCTTGCATCCCAGGGATGAAGCCAACTTGATCATGGTGGATAAGCTTTTTGATGTTCTGCTGGATTCGGTTTGCCAGTATTTTATTCAGGATATTTGCATCGATGTTCATCAGGGATATTGGTCTAAAATTCTCTTTTTTTGTTGTGTCTCTGCCAGGCTTTGGTATCAGAATGATATTGGCCTCATAAAATGAATTAGGGAGGATTCCCTCTTTTTCTATTGATTGGAATAGTTTCAGAAGGAATGGTACCAGCTCCTCTTTGTACCTCTGGTAGAATTCGGCTGTGAATCTGTCTCGTCTTGGACTTTTTTTGGTTGGTAGGCTATTAATCATTGCCTTAATTTCAGAATCTGTTATTGGTCTATTCAGGGATTCGACTTCTTCCTGGTTTAGTCTTGGTAGGGTGTATGTGTCCAGGAATGTATCCATTTCTTCTAGATTTTCTAGTTTATTTGCGTAGAGGTGTTTCTGGTATTCTCTGACGGTAGTTTGTATTTCTGTGGGATCAGTGGTGATATCCCGTTTATCATTTTTTATTGCATCTATTTGATTCTTCTCTTTTCTTCTTTACTAGTCTTGCTAGCGGTCTATCAATTTTGTTGATCTTTTCAAAAAACCAGCTCCTGGATTCATTGATTTTTATTGAAGGGTTTTTTGTGTCTCTATCTCCTTCAGTTCTGCTCTGATCTTAGTTATTTCTTGCCTTCTGCTAGCTTTTGAATGTGTTTGCTCTTGCTTCTCTAGTTCTTTTAGCTGTAATGTTAGGGTGTCAATTTTAGATCGTTCCTGCTTTCTCTTGTGGGCATTTAGTGTTATAAATTTCCCTCTACACACTGCTTTAAATGTGTCCCAGAGATTCTGGTGTGTTGTATCTTTGTTCTCATTGGTTTCAAAGAGCATCTTTATTTCTGCCTCCATTTTGTTATGTACCCAGTAGTCATTCAGGAGCAGGTTGTTCAGTTTCCATGTAGTTGAGTGGGTTTGAGTGAGTTTCTTAGTCCTGAGTTCTAGTTTGATTGCACTGTGGTCTGAGACATAGCTTGTTATAATTTCTGTTCTTTTTATGCTGAGGAGTGCTTTACTTCCAACAATGTGGTCAATTTTGGAATAAGTGTGATATGGTGCTGAGAAGAATGTATATTCTGTTGATTTGGGGTGGAGAGTTCTGTAGATGTCTATTAGGTCTGCTTGGTGCAGAGCTGAGTTCAATTTCTGGATATCTTTTTTAACTTTCTGTCTCATTGATCTGTCTAATGTTGACAGTGGGGTGTAAAAGTCTCCCATTATTATTGTGTGGGAGTCTAAGTCTCTTTGTAGGTCTCTAAGGACTTGCTTTATGAATCTGGGTGCTCCTGAATTGGGTACATATATATTTAGGATAGTTAGCTCTTCTTGTTGAATTGATCCCTTTACCATTATGTTATGGTCTTCATCTCTTTTGATCTTTGTTGGTTTAAAGTCTGTTTTATCAGAGACTAGGATTGAATCCCCTGCTTTTTATTTGTTTTCCATTTGCTTGGTAGATCTTCCTCCATGCCTTTATTTTGAGCCTATGTGTCCCTGCACGTGAGATGGGTCTCCTGAATACAGTACACTGATGGGTCTTGACTTTTTATCCAGTTTTCTAGTCTGTGTCTTTTAATTGGAGCATTTAACCCATTTACATTTAAGGCTAATATTGTTATGTGTGAATTTGATCCTGTCATTATGATGTTAGCTGGTTATTTTGCCTGTTAGTTGATGCAGTTTCTTCCTAGCATCAATGGTCTTTACAATTTGGCATGTTTTTGCAGTGGCTGGTACCGGTTGTTCCTTTCCATGTTTAGTGCTTCCTTCAGGAGCTCTTGTAAGGCAGGCCTGGTGGTGACAAAATCTTTCAGCATTTGTTTGTCTGTAAAGGATTTTATTTCTCCTTCACTTATGAAGCTTAGTTTGGCTGGATATGAAATTCTGGGTTGAAAATTCTTTTCTTTAAGAATGTTAAATATTGGACCCCACTCTCTTCTGGCTTGTAGAGTTTCTGCTGAGAGATCCGCTGTTAGTCTGATGGGCTTCCCTTTGCGTGTAACCCGACCTTTCTCTCTGGCTGCCCTTAACATTTTTTCCTTCATTTCAACTTTGGTGAATCTGATAATTCTGTGTCTTGGAGTTGCTCTTCTTGAGGAGTATCTTTGTGGCATTCTTTGTATTTCCTGAATTTGAATGTTGGCCTGCCTCGCTAGGTTGGGGAGGTTCTCCTGGATACTATCCTGAAGAGTGTTTTCCAACTTGATTCCATTCTCGCCCTCACTTTCAGGCGCACCAATCAGATGAAGATTTGGTCTTTTCACATAATCCCATATTTCTTGGAGGCTGTGTTCATTTCTTTTTACTCCTTTTTCTCTAAACTTATCTTCTCGCTTCATTTCATTCATTTGATCTTCAGTCACTGACACCCTTTCTTCCAGTTGATCCAATCGGCTACTGAAGCTTCTGCATGCATCACGTTGTTCTTGTGCCATGGTTTACAGCTCCATCAGGTCATTTAAGGACTTCTCTACACTGCTTATTCTAGTTGGCCATTTGTCTAATCTTTTTTCAAGGTTTTTAGCTTCTTTGCGATGGGTTCGAACATCCTCCTTTAGCTCAGAGAAGTTTATTACCAGTCATCTGAAGCCTTCTTCTCTCAACTTGTCAAAGTCATTCTCTGTCCCGCTTTGTTCTGTTGCTGGTGAGGAGCTGTGTTCCTTTGGAGGAGAAGAGGCACTCTGATTTTTAGAATTTTCAACTTTTCTGCTCTGATTTCTCCCCATCTTTGTGGTTTTATCTACCTTTGGTCATTGATGATGGTGACGTACAGGTGGGGTTTTGGTGTGGATGTCTGTTCTGTTTGTTAGTTTTCCTTCTAACAGTCAGGACCCTCAGCGGCAGGTCTGTTGGAGTTTGCTGGAGGTCCACTCCAGACCCTATTTGCCTGGGTGTCACCAGTGGAGGCTGCAGAACAGCAAACATTGCAGAACAGCAAACATTGCAGAACAGCAGATGTTGTTGTCTGATCCTTCCTCTGGAAACTGTGTCTCAGAGGGGCATCTGGCTGTATGAGGTGTCAGTTGTCCCCTACTGGGAGGTGTCTCCCAGTTAGGCTACTCGTGGGTCAGGGACCCACCTGAGGAGGCAGTCTGTCCATTCTCAGATCTCAAACTCCATGCTGGGAGAACCACTACTCTCTTCAAAGCTGTCAGACAGGGACGTTTAAGTCTGCAGAAGTTTCTGCTGCCTTTTGTTCAGCAATGCCCTGCCCCCAGAGGTGGAGTCTACAGAGGCAGGCAGGACTAGTTGAGCTGCAGTGGGCTCCACCCAGTTCGAGCTTTCTGGCGGCTTTGTTTACCTACTCAAGCCTCAGCAATGGCGGATGCCCCTCCCTCAGCCTTGCTGCCACCTTGCAGTTCGATCTCAGATGCAGACTGCTGTGTTAGCAGTGAGGGAGGCTCCATGGGCATGGGACCCTCTGAGTGAGGTGTGGGATATAATCTCCTGGTGTGCCATTTGCTAAGGCCATTGGAAAAGCACAGTATTAGGGTGGGAGTGTCCCGATTTTCCAGGTACCGTCTTTCACATCCCCTTGTGCTTCCCAGGTGGGGCGATGCCCTGCCCTGCTCTGTGGACTGCACCCACTGTCTGCCAAGCCCCAGTGAGGTGAACCCGGTACCTCAGTTGGAAATGCAGAAATCACCGGTCTTCTGCATCACTCATGCTGGGAGCTGCAGACTGGAGCTGTTCCTATTCGGCCATTTTGGAACCTAATCCAAATGTATTTTAAAGAGTCACTAATTACAACAGGGTAATACTGGCCATAACAGTAGCAATCAATCAATGGGCCAGAATAGATGTCCACAGAATGGATCTAAGTATTCATTAGAATTTAATATATCATAAAGGTAAAGTAGAAGGATGATTTATTCAAATAAAAGACATTATGATAACAGACTAATATTTTGGGGTAAAAGTTTAGATCCTTACTTCACACTTTACATGGAAATAAATTTCAGATAAATTAATAATTTTGATATGAAAAAATACTACTATTAAAATGCTGGAAGAAAATATGAATATTTTAATAATATTCTAACAGGAGGAGACCTTTCTAATACAATACCAAATGCCAAAACCACAAAATTTTGGTGAAATACATAAAAATTTGAAACTTTAATGTGTACATATGCATATGTATATATATATGTACTTAAGGTTACCAATGCTCCATGAGTATGCTTGTACCATTCATGCAAGAACTTACAGGCTCATATGCTTGTATCATACCAGAACTGATGGGAAATTTTTCAAGCTAGTTGTTAAACAGGCATCATTAAAAATTATGTAAACTTTCAATTAAATAAACTGCATTAAGAACAAAGGCAATACATACATAAAACAACCTATCTCTTCCTCAGTATTTTACTATATTTTGCTGTTACCTATCTCTTGAATTTATTTATGTGTATTATATCTATATGGTGGAAATATCAGATTGCAGGGAGGAGGACAAGTGGAATCTGAGACTAATGCCACCAACACCTTCCATGTCTATTCCTTGTTATGCTCTACCCCTTTCTGCTTGTTAATATCTTCCTCTTCTCCTGCAGACCAGTTTCTTTATATGGTTGGGACATGGTATCCAGTAACTATTAGACTCCCATCTTTGATTTCACTGCCAGACAGACACACAAGCTCTAAGACATGCTTTCTTTTTTTTTCTTTTTTTCTTTTTTTTCCCCTGTAGGTGATTTTTTATTATTATTATTATATTTTAAGTTCTAGGGTACATGTGCACAACATGCAGGTTTGTTACATATTTATACATGTGCCATGTTGGTTTGCTGTACCCATCAATTCGTCATTTATGTTAGGAATTTCTCCTAATGCTATCCCTCCCCCACCTCCCCACCTCCCGACAGGCCCTGGTGTGTGATATTCCCCACCCTGTGTCCATGTGTTCTCATTGTTCAATTCCCACCTTTGAGTGAGAACATGCAGTGTTTGGTTTTCTGTCCTTGTGATAGTTTGCTTGGAATGATGGTTTCCAGCTTCATCCATGTCCCTGCAAAGGACATGAACCCATCCTTTTTTATGACTGCATAGTATTCCATGGTGTATATGGGCCACATTTTCTTAACCCAGTCTATCATTGATGGACATTTGGGTTGGTTCTAAGTCTTTGCTATTGTGAATAGTGCCACAACAAACATATGTGTGCATGTGTCTTTATAGTAGCATGATTTATAATCCTTTGGGTATATACCTAGTAATGGGATCACTGGGTCAAATCGTATTTCTAGTTCTAGATCCTTGAGGAATCGCCACACTGTCTTCCACAATGGTTGAACTAATTTACACTTCCACCAAAAGTGTAAAAGCGTTCCTATTTCTCCACATCGTCTCCAGCATCTATTGTTTCCTGACTTTTTAATGATCACCATTCTAACTGGTGTGAGATGGTATCTCGTTGTGGTTTTGATTTGCATTTCTCTGATGACCAGTGATGATGAGCATTTTTTCATATGTAAGACATGCTTCTTATCTAAAAATAAAAATAGAAAGCACCCTGATTGCCCTGTTTGGGTCAAGTGCTAGACCAGTCATAACAGCCAGAGGGATTTGCTGGACAATTGGCCAATATTGGTTCAGTGGCTGACCCTACACCTACTTTAAGTGGAAGGTAAGAGCTCTTAGAATATGGGCACTGCTTTTTTGAAACACGTGGTAGAAAGAGTGTTTCCTAGAGAAGCATTTTGTTCTGGGCAGACCAAAGAATGGATTTCCATGACACTGAGCTTCTGCCCTAAGTTTTACCCAGGTTTTGGAAGGATCGTCTTCAAATTACAGAAGCTTGTGAATGACAAGAAATTGGATCACGCTTAAGCCGAAAGTCTACATTATTTAAAAAATGAATCAGGAGATCATGGATTACACAGATGTTTATCTTGTAAACTGATACTCCTCTGCCATTATTAATTGAATTCATAACTTCTGAAATCCCTCTTTTTTTTTTTTTTTTTTTTTTTTTTTTTTTTAGAGTCAAGGTCTTGCCTTGTCACCAGGTTAGAGTGTAGTGGTGTGATCATAGCTCATTGCAACCTCAACTCCTGGGCCCAAGTAATGCTTCTGCTTTAGCCACTTGAGTAGTCAGGACTACAGGTGCCCACCACCACCTGTGATAAATTTTTAAATTAATTTGTTTTCTTTTTTTGTAGAGACAGGATCTCACTATTTTGTCCAGGCTGGTCATGAACTCCTGGCTCCAAGCAATCCTCCCACCTCAGCCTTCCAAAGTGCTGGGATTATAGGCATGTGAAATCCTTTTATTATTTTGCTAATATATTAATCTTATATTTCGGCAACCATGAAGAAAAAAACTATCACCATTTTTCCATTTGGTCTTCAAAGAAACCTATCATAGACTTGAATTTAGTGAACATTTATTCAGCACTTACTATTTACCTTAGTATCATTTCCCCTACCATGCCCACACGCAAAATAACAAGTAATCTCTTCCCTCAAAGCCCACACTACTGGAAGACTGGCCGTGTGTTATGTTAGGCCTGTTTCAGGGCTGACATCTGTTGCTGGCCAAGCCAAAGAGAGAGAGAGAAACAGCCCACTTATTTGAGAATCTCCATGAATATGAGTCTCATGAGTTCTCAAAACTGCTCCCCTGTTTCCAGTGAAGAATCATGAATCCAGGCTTGAATTTAAGGCCTGGCACATAGACTGTGGACCCAAATGAAGCCTTATGGTGCTGAAGGAAAACTAGGCAGTGGGCCTAAAAGGAGATTAACATCTTTATGCCACTTTTCTAGCTTTGTGCTGTGGTGATTTTATAATCTGTAATGTTTAACAGAGGAGCAATTATTGCTTTCTTCTGTCTTTATTTATGTTCTGTTTACAAATGAAAGTCTCTATACAAGGAAGCATTCTAAGGTTCTCTTAACACTGACAAAATGACCATTCACTTTAAGTTATAGCCAGATGTTTGTAGGACAAAGTTATGACCAGTGATTGGGGATTATGGAGATTCAAGAGCATCTTGAATAATGGCATTTATTATACTTCATCTGCATGTGTTGATTTTGGGAAGAAATGGTCTAAAAGTATCTGCTGACTTGAGTATTTTATCCAGCTATGAAAAGAGTTAAAGGAGTGTGTGTGTGTGTGTGTGTTGTGTGTTGGGGCAGGGGGTTGGGAGATACTCAACATGGAGAAATTCCACCTTTATGATCATGGAGGAAGTTTCAGAAGCCTGGCAATTTTGGTAAGCCCATGCCAGGCTGACACACTCAAGCCAGTTTTCAAGAGCCACTGTAGCAAGGCAGGATTTGGACCTCTTTCTCTGTCTTTGAAAACAGAGACTGCTCCAGGCCAGAGATGTCAGTGTATATAGTTAACTGTTATGGATCTTACAATAAAAATTTGTTGAAGGTCATTAAACACTCATCTCTCTATGTTTATTACTTTAGTCTTTTATTTGTTGGTAGACATGGATCGTTTGATGTCAATTACCACCACACTTGGCATTTTATGCAATAAAGGTCCTTATGGTTCTTGATGGGTAAATAAACAAGCTAGTGAAAAGCTGCAGGGATAGTGGTTCTTGCGTTTCTGCTCACTTAACAGCCTGAAGCGAGGGGAGAAGGGCCTCTTTGCAGTTACATCTTCTGTGAACGATGCCTTGGGCCTGAATCCATAGCCCTGACCTGCTCCTCTCTGCTCACCCAACATGCTTTCCCCCTCAAATG
Organism: Macaca nemestrina; assembly: GCF_043159975.1. Lineage (NCBI taxonomy): Eukaryota > Metazoa > Chordata > Mammalia > Primates > Cercopithecidae > Macaca > Macaca nemestrina. The sequence continues at coordinate 74,777,019 of NC_092135.1, read as the reverse complement.
TTGCAATGACCTTGGCAGCTCTCAGTGAATTGGGGCTGCACATTCCCTTTCTTTTTTTTTTTTTTTTAAAAAAAGTCATCACAAAGAGCTTATTTATATGGAATGCTAATTTCTTTTGCACTATAGGAAGAGATAAATTTATCCTCTTGTTCAAAGTACAATTTTTTTTAACTTATTTAGGTTTGAGGTTCTTTCTCCCTCCCTTCCTCCTTTCCTTCCTCCCTCCCTTCCTTCCTTTCTTTCTTGGTGTTAAATTCAGAGTGAGCCTCCTTGTGTCAGTTCCATTTGAGGATATTTTTGTTTTGTATCTCCCTAACTACACAAACGATTAGACATTTTCCCATATTCCCACAATGGTGAGTTAGTCTAAAATAGAATATTAGTTATTCTCTTGGAGTGTTTATCTTGTGCCTATCTTTGTGCTAAATGTTCTGCCTCCATAATCTGATAGCCTCATGATAACTCTGTAGGGTAGATACTGATATACTAATATAATCTCCATTTTAAAGATGAGAAAACTGGGGTTATCACTGCTTAAGGTCACACAACTAATAAGAAGCAGAACTGGGATTCCAAAGCAAATTGGTCAAACTTGGCAGGTATACCCTTGACCACTTTTCTCAACAGCCCAAGCTTTGTTACTTGTGTGCTTGATGCATCAATTGTTCTGAAAACAATATTGAAATGTACATGATACTCAGATATTTTTCAAATTATAATACAATATGCTTAACTCTACATGATAACTATATAATTTATCCTTGATTTAATGTTTTATAACATTCTGCAGAATCTTATTACTCTTTAGACTCATCATTATGAACCATTAGTTATCCTTGTCCTGTGGATATAAAAGGATGCTGAGTGTATTAGTCTATTTTCACACTGCTGATGAAGACATACCAGAGACTGGGCAATTTACTGAAGAAGGAGGTTTAATTGGACTTACAGTTCCATGTGGCTGGGGAAGCCTCACAATCATGGTGGAAGGCAAGGAGGAGCAAGTCACGTATTTCATAGATGGCAGCAGGCAAAGAGAGAGAACTCCAGCAGGGGAACTCCTCTTTATAAAATGATTGGATCTTGTGAGACTTATTTGCTATCATGAGAATGGCACAGGAAAGACTTCCTCCCATGATTGAATTATCTCCCACTAGGTCCCTCCCACAACACATGGGAATTCAAGATGAGATTTGGGTGGGGACACAGCCAAACCATATCACTGGGTAATAGAAATTTTTGTTTTAAAAAATTTTCAAAAATCTAGATAAACCCTAGCAAATCTTATATATGATAGATGTTTTCATTTTAATTCAATGCTGTGAAGCTGAAGAGGGAAAGGATAGGTTGTCTCTGCATTCTAGTTGGATAATTTTAGAAGCAAATGTAATGCACTTAATGTTGAGGAAAAGGTAGCCTGCTCACATTAAAGCAATCAGTCATTTTTCCTATTTTTCTGGGGTTGGGGGAACTGTATTTCACAGTGATATTTGTTCTTTATATTCTTGGTCCTTTAGTGGTCATAATGTGGTGGGGTGAATCATTAGTATTTGTTTTAAATAGAAAAATGGGACAGAAAAAATTATTTATTCATTAGATTTGTTAAACACCCACAGTTAAAACCTAATAATAATCTATGCTATAAAATATATAGATCATTTTGAAATTATACCTAATAGTCAAAAATAAGCTTTCTCTTGAAAGGAAAAATGCTTCTGACCAAAGAAACACTTTATTTAAGCCTCTGGTAAAGCCTGGGAGTTTTAGGTCTTTACCCAGGGACATGCAGATATATGTTTTCTGACTTCCTCTTGAAAATTAATTGCAGCTTCAAGAAAGCAAAAATGGTGAGCCAAACCAAGAATGTGCCTTTTTCTTCAGACCTGGAATATCTCCCCCTTAAGTTTAGGAGAAAGCTGTAGCTCTTCCTTCTGTCACTGTGTTCTTATTATTGCCCTTCTCTTTAGCACTCACATTACTTAGAGTAGATTGAGTTCAGAGAGTTTATAAGGTGCTGACTAACATTATCGCCTTTTATTTACAGGCACGTTTGGCATATTTATTGGAACTGGCCATTTCATGAAAAATATTTCTTCTCTAACATTAAGTATAAAATGTTATTTGTCAACAGGTGATAATTAATCATCATATTTAAATTCCTTTTGTGCATTTAGGCATATTAACATATCTAATGCATTTCTATTTGAAGTGTGTAAATCTTGAAGTGCAATATTCCACTACCCAACATAATTTGCCTAACCTTTTTATGTACATAAAAAGCTCATATTCATATTAAATAATTCTTTTCTTTCCCAAAATAGAAAGCGAAGTCCCAATACAGTATGTGCTATACATTTCCTTCCACAATGTCCTGTGACTGACTGAAGCCAAGGCTTTTAAACAATGGCATGTAGCTTATATTGTAAAAGAGAAATAGTCACCTAGAATCATACCAATATATTCAGCCAAGAAAATGTCTTAAAATGTCAGTTGCTCAATAACAAGATACGTATCTGTGTCCTCATCTGTAATCTATCACTTATTTTCATCATTCTCTGGACAAGTTACCTTTTTTTAATCTTATGTCTTAACTTATAAAATAATAATAGTACCACTATACTGTAATTGTATAATGATAACAGGAGATAGTATTTAGTATCTTATCCATTAAATGGGTAACAACAAATTCAAACTCAACTGTTTTTTAGCACAAAGCATCTCCAGTAGTGTTTTCTACTTAAATTAACTTCTGGGAAATACCACTTCTGCTTGTTCTTCTTATAGGAAACTGGATCTATATTTGGAAGATTCATTTTCCAGTTCTGATTCAGCACCTTGTAGTTATTTGAGCTTGGCAAGTTACTTAATTGTTTAAGGTTGAGTTTCTTCTTCTAGAAGAGCTTATATATGAACCCAAACCCTACTCCCCACCAGCTGCAAAAGCATTTTATATGTTGTAAAGGATTTTTAAATGGAAGGTTTTGACCTAATTTATCTAAATACATCATCCTTTAGGAATACTTTGGATGAACTGTTTTCACTTCCTTAAATAGCAGTGGCTAGGCTCTTTGCCTTTTATTTCTGTGTGTCATGAAGATCGTATTGAGATAAATCCTATTAGAAACACTTTAAGAAAAGAAAAGTCAGGTTTCAGGTGAATGCCTCTTTGTTTAACTCAACGAAATGTAAATGCAACAAAAGAATTTGGAAAGACGCTTGGAGTTGAAATGGATTTTGACCTTATTATGCCTAAAATGACTAACTTTGGTTCTTATTGTTGATAAAAACAGGAGAACCTTGTATAACCAATGCCTCACAGGTCCAGAATGTTCAGTTTTGATTAGTGAGACTCAACCAGCAAGAGGTAATAAACTGAGGAATTTTTAGGTAGGATGGTGGTTAAGAGTATGGGTTTTAGAATCAGCTGGAGCTGGCTCGAATCCCTGCTTTGCAGTGTGTAAACTGTATGTCCTTGGGTAAGTTATTTAAAGGCTCTAAGCCTCAGGTTCCTTATCTGTAAAGTGGCTCAGCATTTAGAGGTGTCAGAAGGATTATTTGAGAAAATTTTAGCTCAGTGCTGAGCAAAACCCTGTCAGATGGAAGTAGTCACCCTATATAGAGTAGCTATTTTAATAGTCTTTATTCTTAAGGGTCCATAGATGTAAAGAACTATACTTATAGCCTCTTTTACATTAGCATTTTATAGAGGTCAAGATACAGCACAAGGAAGCTCCCACCACCAAGGTGCAGTCACTGACCCCGTAGTTCTCTTCGGGGATAGTCCCATGGAACAGAGACTAGTGTTGGTGAAATTAAGGCCAAATGACCTGTTTATGGCTGGTACAAGGCCCCTTGTTTATAGTGAATTCCACTTATAGCAATTATTTTCTGAACAATAAGCTGGCCTTGTTACTGAAAAATTAAAAACATCTTTAACAGTATAGAGGTCCCTACTTTTAACTGAGATGTTCTATTAGAAATTGGATTCTAGGTTGGATTGTCATAAACACAAAGATTAAACAATTATAAATATTCATTTAAATAATCTTTGAGTTCTAAACCCTAATAAATGGGCATGCATGGGGCATTTGCATTTTACTAAAGGTACCCTCAATATTCCATAAATGTACTTATGCACACAGGATACACACAATACATATGTTCTTTTTGGTTACCAAAGAAGCTCTTTGTGCTAAGTATTATTAACCTCCTTTTACAGATGAGGAAACTGAGTTTCAGAGAGTTTAAATAACTTACCTAACTTCAAAAACAAAAAGTGGAGGAGCCAGAATTTGACCCAACTGTGTCTGAATAAAAAATTCTATTCATCCTACTATATACTCCCCACAGCTAAACAATTCATCCAGTCTCAGTTGATGTGGAAAGAATGCCACCCTCACTTGCTTTGGTGTCCCTATATATTCGACAGAATATATAGGCTGTCGATATGGCAATGAGCCTCAGTACAGAGAAGCACATTGTACATCAAAGTTGCATTCCAGGAAAAGTCTGACTGACAGCCAAAAGACATATAAAAGGCAATTCTTTCCTTAGGATGAAAGAAATGGAAGGCCTAGATTCATTCCCACAACACCATCACCCACCACTTATAATCTATTAGCACTGCCCCATAACATTTTAAATAACACTTAAAAAGTATTACATGAATAATAAAAAAGAATAAAATTATTCTTACTTTAAGAATATCAACTCTGGGATAAATGGATGAATTTTGTACCAAAGGGAATGACTATATAAACCTATCTTTTGATGGAATGGATTAGGCAGAAAGAAGGGCATAAAGACTTTTCCACCTCTACAACTATCTCCGTGAACTCCATATCTGCATCCAGGCCATGACACACAGGGGAGACTTTCTCCTCTCTATCTTTCTTCCAGACAATACAGAAGGAATAAAACATCCGCTGAAAGCATTGTACATACTTTAGCATAAGGAGTCACACAATAACACATTGGAGCTACCTACAAGCATTTGCTGCATGACATACTGTTCATGTAGATGTAACATTTCATGACAAAGCAAAATGTATCCTGTATAAACGACCTATTTAAGTGTGAAATCGAAAACACACTCTCCTTGTTGGTTTTAACATTTGCTGATGGTACTACCTCTCCTTTGCCTCTTTCTACTGCTTTCCTATGTGCCTTCTCAGCTCTGCAGCAGCAGCAGCAGCAGCAGCAACAGCAACAGCATCTAATAAAAATAATAGCCACTAACATTTGTTAAACACACTGTAATGTTTATTGGTTCCTTTACTCTCCACAAACTCTAGTCATAAAAATTATTGTCATTACCAGTTTACAGATGAAGAGATTGAGGCTTGGAAATTATCTGATTGTTAAGTGTGCAGCAAATTCTGGTTCTTACTAGGATGAATTAAGCATAAACCACCTTGTCTCTCCCAGTGAGCATGTTATAAAACCTGAATAGAATGCATGGAGCAGTTATCTGAAGACCCTGCAAAGTGAATAGTAGTTGGTGAATTGGGAAAGAACACCAGAATTTGAAGTGTCACTAATCAGGCCATCGATTTTTTTTCTCTCTGGCTTAAACTCAATGCAGCCCAAAACCCAGAAGTGGGTGCCATGGTGCAGAGAGAGCTTCAGGAGAAAGCCTCTACTTCTGGACTGAGAAGCAGCAAAGGGAATGCCTAACCCTCAGAAAGGGTGAGGAAGATCACTCGTTTTTCTTTTTCTTTTATTTTAAAAATATTTTCTCCTTTCTCTTGCAGTCTAATCTTAAGCAATTCTGTGGTAATGGCATGGGTATGAAAGCCAAAATTTTCAGAGAGGTGAGCTTTCCTTTGATCTAAAGAACTGTGGTCCTAAGAGAATTTGCCTGACAGGTCAAACTCCTATTGCTGTGCTATAGATTGAAGTAACTGAAGCCTTAGCTTTTTGGCCAGAGGACTGAAGGTACTGGAAATTATTTTCCCCAGAGTTCCAAGTACCAGAAACGACTTGAAAGATTATGAAGAGGAAGGAGCTTTGGAAGTGACCCCTATAAAATTATTTGTGAACTCCACGGCTTACCCCTGAACTGTGCATGCATGGATCCGGTCCCAATCAGCATATAGAATTCTCTGGGAAATGAAGTAACAGATAGACTGCTGCCCAGGTCCCAGACTGACCACTGGGTGGTGCATATGCTGGATGGATCTGAATATCATTGAAAAAGGTTTAACAAATTGAACAAAATCAAAACCACAGCCCACAGGAAATGAGTTAGAACTTGTAGCCTGAACTCAATGAGGCTGATTGCCAGGTAAAACAAAAACATCAACATTCTCCATAGGATTTAAACCAGTCCCAGATTTTCATAAGACAATATTAAAAGTGTCCAGGTGCAATTCAAAATTACTTGGCATTTTGGATGAAAATGGAGACTTTTTTCACTTGAGAAAAAAACAAAGTCATTTCAAAGATGACATTGATGGCCTAATAATTGACAAATACTTCAAAGCAGCTATTATAAAAATTCTCCAACAAGTAACCCCAAACACTCTTGAAATGAATGGGAAAGTAGAAAGTCATAGCAAAGAAATGGAAGGTATAAAGACAAATCAAGGGGACATTTTATAATTGAGAAATACAATAACTGAAATAAACTCACTGGATGGACTAAATAGCAGAGTGGAGACGACAGACAGTAAAGAGTCAGTGAGCTTAATGCTAGATCAATAGGAATTATCTGAACTAAACAGGAAAAAAATGAGTAAAAAATAAATTAGCAAAGAGTCTTCCAATTTCAGCTCCAACATGTAAAGAGCTTGGAAGTCACTACTCTTGATCTTACAACAAGAAAAGCTAGATAAACTAAAAATTAATGACTTTTCTTGGACCCATCAGATAACTGAATTTACAGGGGTAAACAAAACCCTTAAGTCTAGAGAGACAAGCACATTCAGAGAGACACAGCTGAAATCAGCTTGTGTGGAGCAGAAGCCAGTGGAGTCATAGACTAGTAAGACCACTTAAATGGTAAATTTTACAAATTGCTGGAGACTGAGATTGTGGACAACTACAAGAATGAGAAATTCCTAGTGGCTGCAGTCTTTCATGGGCCTTATCTCTAGGAACCTCACCAGGTACTCACAGCAAAGATCTGAAAAAGATCCTCTCATGGCTTTGGCAGGGGAGAGGAAGAATAATCATTGTGAAATATACTCGGAGCCTTCTCCATAATAAAGCGTTACACTCCAGGGGAAAGGACTTTTCCAGAGCCTTATTCCAGCTAGGGAAAATAAATTCCTCCTATTCCGGTCCCCCTCCATTCATCCTGTCTCAACTAAAGGAGAAATATCATAGTTACCAGGAGTCAGGGCTTCAAGGAAACAACACAGGAATACTGCATCTAGGGAAGAATACTTCATAAGGAGAAAAACTTGTGAAGATCACAATCATGAGACATAGATCCATAAATGATGGAGAGTTAATCAGAGGATTACAGAATGTCCTTCCCTTCCCATAGTTTGCTATCACACCAACAGGGTACCAGTATAATAACAGTAATTACAACTGAAAGGATTGCTAGACACAGGCTCTTCTTAGCAGGAGTACTTAGGGGAGTCCAAAGTCAAGAGGTGACAAAACAATGACACTATGAAGGTTCTGGCACGTATAGCTAGAGAAAACATTAAACACAGCTGAACTCCATACAGATTAATATAAATCCTTGCACTAAAGCCTATTTATCTTTGTTCCTATTATTCCACACAATGTGTCTGCTTTCAAGAACAAATTACAAGGCATAACAAAAGACAACAAAAAATAGTCTGAAGAGATAAAGCAATCATCAGAATAAGACTCAAATATAACATAGATATTGGAATTATCAGACAGGGAATTCAAAGTAACTATGATTAAGATGTTAAGGACTCTAATGAAAAAAGTAGACAGTATGCAAGAACAACTGGGTAATGTAGCAGAGAAATAGAAACTCTAAGAAGTAATTAAAAGAAAATGCTCTATATAAATGAAAAACATTGCAACAGAAATGAAGAAGCCTTAGGGGGCTCATCAATAGGCTTTACAAAGCTGAGGGAAGAGTCAGTAAACTTCCAATAGTTAGAGCAATATAAACTTTCCAAAATAAAATACAAGGAGAAAAAGATGATAACAAATCAGAACAGAACATGAAAGAACATCCGGGAACTGTGGGACAATATAGTATGCCAGAATGAGAAGAAACAGAGAACAGAGCAGAAGAAATATTTGAAGTAATAATGCCCCCAAACTTCCCAATACTAATGAGAGACATCAAAACATGTATCTAGGAAGCTTAAAGAACATCGAGCAGGATAAATACCAGCAAACCCACATCAAGGCTTATACTCAAACTGCAGAAAATCAAAGGCAAAAATAAAATATTGAAAGAAACCAGACGGGGGAAAAACATCTCACCTAAGGAGCAACATGGGTAAGAATGACAGTGGACTTTAAATCAGAAATTACACAAGCAAGAAGAGAGTGAAGTAAATATTTAAAGGGTTGAAAGAAAAATACCACCAACCTAGAATTCTATACCCAACAAAATTATCCTTCAAAGCCTTTCTCAGACAAACAAATAACTGAGAGAATTCATCACTAGCAGACTTGACCTGCAAAAATGTTATGAGATGTTCCTCAGCAGGTAATATATGTCAGAAGCTCATATCTACGGAAAGAAAGAGCATTAGAGAAGCAATAAATGAAGGTAAATCATTTTTCTTGTTAATTAAGCTAAAAGATAAGTGTTTAAATAAATGGTAATAACAATGTATTGAGTGATTACAGCATAAATGAATGAAATGAATAATGGCAATGTCACAAAGGATGGGAGGGAGGAATTGAGAATTATAAGGTACCTACACTACACATGAAATGCTGTAGGGTTATTTGAAGGTAGTCTTGCATTAGTTAAAGATATATATGGTAAACTCTAGGTAAACAACTAGCTTTCTAAAAAGTATAATTTATATGCTGAGAGGAGAGAAAATGGAATTATAACATGACCTATTAAAATCAGAGAAGGTAGAAAGATGGAAAAACAAAGAGCATAAGCAATGGATAGGAAAGTTACAAATATGCAGATATTAATATAACTATATCAATTAGAACTTTAAAATTTTTTAATTAAATTAAAAATTAGAACTTTAAAAATTTAAAAATTAATTAAAAATAAAATGTTTGGTTATTAGATAAATAAGTTCTGGGAATCTAATGTACAACATGTGGTAACTCCAGTCAATAATAATGTATTGTCTACAGTACTTGAAGTTTGTTAAGAGAACAGATATTAAGTGTTCTTGCCATAAAAAAGGGGGGGGAATATGTGAGGTGATGGGTAGGGTAATCAGCTTGATTGGTGGAAAAAAGAAAATAATACTATTGGAGGAATTCCCCAATTCAATTTTAAGAATTACTATAAAGCTACAGTAACTAAGACAGTGTGGGATTGATGACAGGATAGACACCTAGATCAATGGAACGGAATAGCTAGGGCAGAAATAGAGCCATTCAGACATGAACAACTGATTTCTGACAAATTGAAAGGCAATTCAATGGGAAAAGGATGGTCTTTTCAACAAATGAGGATGAAACAATTGGACATCCATAAGCCCAGAAAAGAACCTGAATGTAACTCTACACGTTCTCCAAAAAATTAACACACATGAGTTATAGATATAAATATAAAACATAAAGTTATAAAGCTTTCAGAAAAAAACAGAGGAGAAAACATTTGTTACCTGGTGCTGAGTAAATACACCCAGTAGAATAGCTAAAATTTTTTAAAAATTCTGACAGTAACAAGTACAGGCAAAGATATAGAGTAACTGTAGCTCTCATACACTGCTGGTGGGAATTCAAAATGTACTCTGGAGAAAAGTTTAGCAGTTTCTTACAAAGTTTATGCATTTAGCATGTAACCCAGCAATCCCACTCCTGGGTATTTACTCTAGATAAATGGAAACTTAAGTTTACATAAAAACCAACTCTGTTTATAATGCCCCACACTGGAAACAACCCAAATAGCCCTCAAATTGGAAATGGCTAAACGGTGGCACAATCACATAATGTAACAATACCCAGCACTATAAATGAATGAAGTATTGATACATGCTATAAGGTGAATCTCAAAGGCAGGATGCTGAATGAAAGAAGTCAGTCTCAAAAACTATGTGTTGTGTAATTCCATTTATACAACATTCTCAAAAAAATAAAAAATATGGCGATGGAGAGAAAAAGCCAAACAAATCCAAAGGTTGCCAAGACTTAAGGGTGAGGGTACGATAGCATGAAGAAGTTTTTGAGATAATGGAACTGTTCTGTATCCTGATTGAGATGGTGTCAACATAAATATTTACATTTATTAAAATTTATAGCTGTACACCAAACCTGTCAATTTTACTGCATGATCATTTAAGAAATAAACATTTAAAAGAAGTATCCACAGTGAGGTTTGTCTGACGCTAGAGTTCACATTCTTTATGAAATACTTGATGCTGCCTTACAAATCTTCAAATAAGTGGATAGACATTAATGAATACATGTGTGTATTATAAAGATCGAATAAATGAGACAAATGTGCGCCATTGAAAATGGGAATATTTATATATTTATATAATAACTAATTATCATATTTAGATCAGAAGTCTGGGTAAATGGAGCTGTACTTCATCTGGGCTTTGTTCAGCACTTAGTGTCCAACTGATTTCAGATGTATCTTGAATCTGTCTTTTCCTTAACTTCTGTCCAGGTCAAGCCACTTACTTCCTCTTACCTGAATGTTTCAGAAATTCTCCCAACCAGTCTCCAGTCCTCCAGGTCCATCTTGTTCAAACCCATCCTCCACAGAGCTGCCAGGGAGATCCTTATAAACTTGACCTTGCCATGTTCTTGCTTGTTAAATAAGCTCCTTCATGGGGGCATACAGTCCTTTATTATCTGGTTTCACCCTGTCTCTGGCAACATCTCCTCATTCATACCACGTGTGTCCCAGCCATTTGAGCAACTTCCACCTTCTGCAACCCCTTTCGTTTTTCTTTGCTTACTTCAGCTCATCTTTCAAGATCCAACTTTCTGAAGTCTTCTGTGAAATAAGGAAAAATGTATATTGGTCTCTGCCCCCAGATCCTAACATGGAGCTCCTAAAACCCTTGTAGGTAGGGGCACCAGGAGAATCTTTTGTTCCTGAATAGCCTTAGGATGGGCAAGGGAAGGGTTAGCTTCCAGGGGGACAAACCATGTGATTCAAGGGCTGAAATTTTCAGCCCCATCCCCTGGTCTCCAGGAAGCAGAGAGGGTCTGAAGGTTGAGCTGATCACTAATGATGCAATCAATTGTGGTCCCTGGAGGGTGGTGCATCTGGAGAGGGCATGAAAGCTCCATGTCTCTTCCCACATACCTTGCCCTTTGCATCTCTTCTATGTGGCTGTTCTTCTGTATTCTTTGTAATTTTCTTTGTAATAAACCACTAAACATAAGTGTGTCCCCAAGTACTGTGAGACATCCTAGCAAATTAATTGAACCCAAGGAGGGGGTCATAGGAACTCTGATATGGAAGTGGATGGGTCGGAAGTCTAGGTGACAACCTACTACTTGTGATTAGCATCTGAAGTGGGGGCAGTCTTGTGAGACTCAGCCCCTAACTGTGGGATATGATGCTACCTCTAGGTAGATCGTGGCAGAATTGAGTTGAATTATAGAACACCCAGTTAATGTTCCCTGGAGAAGTGCTTGGTCAGTGGGGGAGAAAATAAACACATACATTTTGGTGATCAGAGGTGAAGTGTTTTGTGTTGTGTTGACTGTGTTAAAAAAAAAAAAAAAAAAAGGCAAGGTTTATCTCTGACACCTTCGGTGATTCCAGGCTGGATTATATGCCCGATCCCCAAGGTTGCAGAACAGCCCATGTTTACCTCTGCCATGACCCTTGCTGCAGTGTTTTGGGACGGTCTATTCTCCCATCCCTCCTCCTTATTAGACTGTGGGGTCTCTAGAGCAGGGGCTGTAATTTCATCCCATATCCCTACTCCCAGCATATGGTAGGAACACAACACACATTTATTTAATAAAATTAAAACCATCTGAAATCCTTTTTGGAAGGAGACAAAGTAGAAACAAACAAATACAAACTACACATTGATACTTCATATGGACTGATAATGATTGGGGGGAATAGCCATAAATACAGTATGATGAAAATAACTGTTTCCTTTTGTGTAGAAGAGGAGGAAAAAGCTGCTTGAATCATGATAAACTGAGGGAAAATGAAGAATTGAGGAGATGGCAGCAGCAGCTGGAATTTGGAGTCTCCTTCCTCAATGAAGAGCAGAAGTGGAGGGGAAGAGAAGGATTGTGCACCTGCCCATTGGGATTTCAAACGGATCTCTCCCTTTGCTGAGTGCTGCAGTCAGCTTGGGTGTTCTCAGCCCACTGTAGAAACCCCATACATATGGAAATGGATAACCTGTGACTTCCTCAAAGGAATTCATGTTAAGAGGAAGTTTAAAAGTGAACCCTGTTTCTTTAATCATGACTTCTTCACCTGAAAATGCTGGTGCCAGTTTGGAAGCATAAAGAGTGCTGGGTTCATATGTGATGGGAGGCAACGTACATACATTCTTCAGCCATTTGCTCTATGAATGTGCCTTTCTTTAAATGGACAGACTGCTTCGTTTAAAACATTTTTAATTCTGATTCTGAGCCCATGCTCTTACATTTAATTTTTTATTTGCATGCAGGAATATTCATTATTTGGCCTACTGTTCTTTAAGTTTTGACAAATGCATCATAGAGTCATGTAAGTACCACCCAAATCAAATGGCCAGAAGATTCCATTACTGCCTCAAAATTACCTTGTGTTAACCCTTTGTCATCAATCCCCTCCCCACTCTCAACCTCTTGTGGCCTTGATCTGATTTTTGTCCATGTTGTTTTGCCCTTCTAGAATATTATATATCTAGCCTTTGAACTGGCTTCTTCCATCCTGCCTAAATCATTTGAGATCCGTCTATGTTGTTGCCTGTAACAATACTGTTACGGGCTGCATTGTGCCCCACCCCGCAAAAGTCCTATGTTGAAGTCCTAACCCCTGGTACCTCAGAATGTGACTGTATTTGGAGATACAGTCTTTAAAGAAGTAATTAAGCTAAAATCAGGTAATTAGGAGACCCTAAGCCAATGTCACTGGTATTTTTACAAGGAGAGAAAACTGGATTTAGACAAGCACGGTGTAAAGACCACATGAAGACATGGAGAAGGCAGCCATCTACAAACCAAAGAGACAGGGGTCAGAAGAAGTCAACCCTACCGACACCTTGATCTCAGACACCCAGCCTCCACAATGGTGAGGTGATTTAATTTCTGTTGCTTAAGTCATCCAGACTGTGGTACTTTGTTATGGCAGCCTTAACAAACTACAAATAGTTTGAGGCTTTTATTGCTGAGTAGTTTTATGGATCAGTTTTACAGATTTACCACAGTTTGTTTAATCTGTTTCCCAGTTGAAGGATATTTGGGTTATTTCCAGTTTTTAGCAATTATGAATAAAGTTGCTATAAGCAGTCATAAGTTTTTGTGCGAACATAGGTTTCCATTTCATGTGGGTAAATACGTAGGAGTAGGATTGTTGGGTTGTAAGAAACTGCCAAAAATTGTTTTCAAAGTAACTAACATTTTGCATTTACACAGTAATATATGAGGGTCTACTTGTTCCATATCCCGTTTAGCACTCTGTGTTTTCAGGTTTTTAAAAATTTTAGCCATTCTAATAGGTGTATGTTGGTACTCATTGTGGTTTTAATTTGCATTTTCCCAATGACTATGTTCAGCCTCTTTTCATATGCTTATTTACCATCCAGATATCTTCTTTAATAAAGTATCCATTCAAATCTTTTGCCCATTTTTAAATTGAATTACTGGTTTTCTTATTGTTGAGTTCTGAGAATTCTTTATATATTCTAGATATATGTAGTTTTCTTCACAATCATGTAATTTTTTCTTCTTTAGTCTGTTAATGCAATGAATTACATTAATTGATTTGTGAATGTTGAACCAGTGTAGCATTTCCAAGATAAACCATGTTTTGTTGTGATGTATTCTTTTTATATAATGCTGGATTAGATTTTCGAATGTTTTGTTGAGGGTTTTTGTGTCCATGATCATGAAGGTTATCAGACAGACCATTTATTTAAAAATAGTATTCTAAAATATATTCTTTAAGGTTATTTTCATCATTCCTATTTTATGGATGACAACTTGAGCTTAAAGAAGTTAAATAATTTCACCAGAGCTGGTAACTGGTAGAACTGGGACTTGAACCTAGGTAATCAGACACAAACCTGTGCCCTTAACCACTAAAACCTACTTTCTCTGGAAGACTCAAGGTGGAACTGATGTCCAGTGGTGACTTCCTCAGAAGCAGTAATAACAGTGACAGACTGGCACAAAAGGAAGATATTGTTAGATTACAGAGCATGGGATCTGGCATCAAAATACCTGGGTTCAAATCTCAGATCTGCTACTTACTAGTTAAATGAGCTTAGAAAACCTTTAAGGGCTTTAGGGTCCCCTTTTGCAAAATAGAAATAATAATAATAATAATAGGTTAGGTTGGTGCAAAAGTAATTGCAATTTGCCATTGAAAGTAACGGCAAAAACCTCAATTACTTTTGTACCAACTTAATACATAATTTGATTGTTGTAAGGGTTGAGATAAGGCATCTAGTTATGATTGTGGTACTGATTAATACATATTGCAAGAACTTGATGATACTTAATTTAATGGGATACATTCATCACAAATAAATCTTTGTTTACTAACTGACTCTGTGGCTATGTACTGAACCCAAGTCTGGAGAGTTAACTTTGTGTATTCTAGTCATTGCATTTCAGACCCTTATAATGATACCTCATAAATGGATGCAGCAGGTAGGCAAGATAGAATAGTCAAGGATAATTTGAAAAATAAGTGACAGCATACTTTCTTGAAGGTCTCCTATCAGTCTTATACATGAAGGACAGTAATTTAGGAAAACCTATCTCAGATGTTAGCTGGAGTCTTCCTATGGCTCAGGATTGACTCGAACCTCTAATTCCAAAGCATTTCTCAAGTTCTGTGAATCCCTGAAGGGGAAATGAAGGCAGGCGAGAGGATTTACATTCTCACGGCCATCTCTGGCTGCCTTCTCCTGAGTCCATGCACTGAATCTTTTAGGGAGTTTCTGCCTGCGTCACATCAAGACCTTCCTTGACTTCTACCAAAAGAAAAGAAATCCAAGACATATGTTCAGTACACATTACTTGAGTCTTTTGGGGACACAGGAGGGGCTTACATCACAGCAAAATGAATAACCTTAAGTAGAATTTATTCATCTACTTAAGAGTTACTCTATCCCTGCCACATCATATCACTACAAGGGATTTTTTTCACCAATTACTTTCTCTCTGAGTGTCCTCTCATGCCATTTTTCTGCCCTCTCTGTCCTCCTTTTGTTTCCCTGTCCTCTGTTCTCTGTCCCTCCCTGGGAAGAGCAATTTCACTCTCTTTAGCCACCTTAGCTCCTTCTAATCCTGGGTCCTTGTGTTTCACTATCTCCCCTCAAAGCTTATCAAGATCTCTTCCTAACAAAAATAATTTACTCTGTAAGAGGCATTTTGGTGCTAGCTGTTAAGACATATTTGTACTGTCCTTCTCAAAACATAATATAATTATAAAATACTTTGAGATCTTTGTACATCTCTGATAAAAAAAATTCATTTTGACTAACTGCATACATACCCCATAGGATGCACACTTCCCTAAAGTGCCACGCAAAATTCTGCACTATTGTAAATGCTTTATAAAGACTTCACTGACCAGATAATCCCTGGAAAAGTGAAGTGGAAAATATGAAAATTTAATCCATTATCTGGAAAACCAAAAAGAGAAAGAATGTATCTTTTAAATCAGAGGGTAGCTCCTAGTGAAGAATTTCACATAGCATGTTGAGGCATCTCAACCAGTTTTACAGTTTGCAAGAGGGGAAGAGAGACTATTAGATACAAACCTCAAATCTGCACTGTGATGGTGCTTAAGCTCTTTTGGGAATGGGGCCTTTATAGATGTCGGTGGAGGTCCCTGTGGACACTGTTATTTGGCCATTTCTTCTTGGCGACCTGAACTCTTGCTCCTCTTTCTTCCTCTGTGTCTTCTAAGTGCTCTCCATTTGAAAATAGGTCAACGGCTTGTTTAAAAAGCCAGAGAGAAGAGAAACAGAAGTATGGGTGGAGACAGGAAATAGCTGTTTCTAAGATGAGAGCTCCCAAGAAGGACGAGTTGACATTGGACAAGATGTGTATGTTTTGTTCAGGGGACAGAAGGAAGAGGGAGTGAATAATGGTTGGAAAGATGATGATGTGGCTCAGGTTGACCTCCTTTACTTCATAAAGGAAGAAAGAAAGAAAGAAATGGTTTTTTGAATTTCTGAAGATGATACCTTTTGTAAATGAAAAGACAAAGAATGCTGGATTATCAGGGGTCTTCCTTCTGTGTCCAAACAGCTCTTAGGTCGATGTTTCTCTCTTCTCTCTTTTTTTTAATCGCTCTTTGGCACTGTTAACAAAATCTATTTTCATTGAAAGGCAGGGCCTGGCTACTTTAAAGGCACCTGGGCCTTTATTCATGGCCCTTGGACAATCGTGTGGCTGGGGAGGAAAGGGAGTGATGGCAGCACAGGCCTGGCCAGTGTGGGTGGCCCAAGGCATCCTCCGTCTCCCCTGTGAAGGTCCTAACCCTGCACCCTAGGGCAGCTCACCAATATCCCACCCCAAGTCTCAGACATAATTATAGAGAGGCTGCTTTTGCCTTAGCAGGCACAGTGTACAGTTGACCCTCGAATAATGTGGCAGTTGGGGGTGCTGGCCCCTGGTATAGTCAAAAATCCATATATAATTTTTGACTCCCCCCGAGCTCAACTACTAATAGCCTAATAGCTTTATTTTATTTGGGTCAGCATACAAAGTTTTGCAGGAGAAAATGCCACACTTTCGTATATGTACTTTCATGTGGGTGTACTAGATCATAGGAATTTGAGATCACTAAATCTATACTAAATGGCAATTCTTCCCTGCATAAGTGTTCTTTTTCAATAGCAAACCAAATACTGGCTATGTCCAGTCCTGCCTAGCTGGGAATTGTGAGGGTCCAGAGTGAGAGAAGACCATTCTGCCCCCACATCTTATTGTATCCTGCTTACATTTCTTTCCTCCTTCTATAACATCTCATTGTACAAACTTCACTAAAAACTGTTTTCATATCTTTCCAGGAGCAATGTATTTTTTAGCATCTTTAGTGACTTACTCCCAAGGTGGTAATGCTAAAGAGAGCTGTTTAGATAACCCCTTCAATTTACAATTCAGGAAACAGACACCTCCATGTTTACATTGAAAAAATTAGGGCCTGCCATTTAAGTATCCAAGTGGTTTATTACCTGCTTCTCTCTGGCTGCCTTGATTTCCCCTTCAAATTCCACTATGGTCCTATCAGAGCAAACACCCTTAGTGCTGTCTCTAATTATTTTGAATAATTCATGTTGTATGCTTTCACATCATTCTGTCAGATATGCTTGGAGGGTCATTTCCAACTAATTCCAGGCTGCCTGTCCATTCATATATTTGGTCAGTTCTTTTCAGCTTCCTGAACTCCTTTTCCTTTTATTTTTTATAGACATAGGTCATCTTTGATTTCAGAATTCCTTTAAAATTCTATAACATGTAAGCTGAAGAAACTTTGAGAACATAGAGCCCAGAAAGACTGTCCAGTATGAAGCCCAGAGTAATAGCTCATTTTCAACAGGGATCTAGACAAAATTTGCAATGCTGGTATAATAACAGTAACAGCTAACTTCAGTCAAACTCGCTAACTCCAAAGGTGTAACCAATTCATAAAAGAGCTATTACTGTTCAGGCCATAGAGACATTCAAGTGGCTCAGCTGGCTATGGAGGAAAAGGTTCAGCTCCTTTTTCTTCCTTTTGTGGTTGTTGATACAGCTCAGTTAAATACTGCACTGAAGGAAGGTTGAACAGCAAAGACTAAAGTGAAACCTTGTGAAGTGTTTGCTGAGGGATCTCAAATTTCTAGATGCGTGCCAACCACAGAAGGCAACTATATTAAATGATACAACAAAAACAAGATTTCGAACCTTGGGATTCTTCGGACATAACAGAGTCATTTGGAGCAGACTTTGTTTAGATATAGGATTATCAAATTGTTCCTTATAAGATTAGAAGCAGCAAACGCCTAAGCAACTATTTTTTCTAGTAGTTTTTATCGTTATCTGGATTATTATCTTTTTTGAGATTCTCATAAAAGCTATAAAGCTGAACCCAGAAAAACATGTATATGTGCAGACACAATATTTGGCCCATAATTTCAGGGAACTCATGAGTATCATCAGGCCCATTAGTGGATCCTACAGGGGATTGAGAAAACCCAGATTTAAGAGCCCCTAGTTTGGTCCAACAGCAGAGGTGGCAACTGAAACTCAAAAGAGTAAGCGAGTCATTCAGCTTCATCATTTTCTTTCTGTTCTCCCTTTCTTTCTTTGTTACTTGTACTTACCATTTTTTCTTCAATGTTAAATTGATATGTGTGCACAAAATTTATTCTTTTATTGCAAATCTCCGCCTAAATGATGGGTGATGGAAAGTCTGCTTACTGTCTCTCTCTGCCTCATTTAATTGATGTGGCACCATAAACTCCATCAAAGGGCCAATATAATTGAGCTTTATTACAATGGAAGTCTGCCACGGTGTTAAAAATTACCAACATGTCTGCCGATGCTATAGTCAGGAAAAACCACAAAAGGTCCTGGGAACTTTGTGGGGCAAAGGTCAAGCCAAGATCTACTCTGTTCCCTTAATGGGTAGCTATAATCTATTAGTACTTATGCCAAGTTCACTCTGAAGTAGTGTGGCCCTTGATTTAGAAGCTATTGGCACACCTAACCCCTTATTATTACAACACCCTTTTATAAACACTTAATGTTGGAAAATTATACATGTTGATCAAAAAGCTTCTTTGTCCTTCTCTCACCCAGCCATGAGCAGCAATATAAATAGCACTTTGGCAATCTCCTGATGTTAATACCAGACAATGTAGGAAACAATGTCTACACAAGCATTCTGGATGCTGCTGAAAGAGCTTCTACAGCCCAAGGAAGAAGCTTTCAGAATCCTGCGCTTTACTCCTTTTGCCCTTTAGAATAATAGCGTGTCCTTGCCATCTTGATCTGTAAAAAGTCTTTCTCTCTTTCTTTCTCTTTCCTTCCTTCCTTCCTTCTTTTTTTTTTTTTTTTTTTTTTTTTTTTCGTAGTGTCGTTCTATTGCCCAGGTTGGAATACAGTGGCACGATCTAGGATCACTGTAACCTCTGCCTCCCGGGTTCAAGCGATTTTCCTGCCTCAGCCTCCTGAGTAGTTGGGACTACAGGCGCCCACCACCACACCCAGCTAATTTTTGTATTTTTAGTAGAGACAGGGTTTCACCACGTTGGCCAGGATGGTCTCGAACTCCTGACCTCATGATCCACCCACCTTGGCCTCCCGAAGTGCTGGGATTACAGGCATAAGCCACAGCACCTGGCCAAATATTTTTTGTCCTAATCGATCATCTTATAATTCACATCAGATTCTCTCATGTCACTTGAGACGTAGATGCTATCCTACCCAACAGGCTTTGCTCTGCTTATGGCTTTATTTTGTTTTTATTTTTTATTTTTTTGTCATTTTATGCTATGTCCTCTTAAAAAATCTTGCTACAAAAGTGGGTACCATGTTCTTTGTGTCTTGGTAAAATGCTAAATAAATGATTGTTCTGACTCACCTTTTTTTGGCCCTAAATTGATATTTGAAAAAAGAGCGGGGAGAGGGTTAAAGTCTCGTGAGATATGCCTATACCTGACGAAGAAATTCTAACTTGAGGTTGGCATAATGACTGTGCCTTGACAGAAAACACCCATCTTCAAAGTTTTCTACTTAAAGCATAATACAAATAAAAAGCAACCACTTAAGGAGGCCAGGAAAGTAAGTTGCCATTTGTGAGCAATATTTGCAAAATGATAGGATTCAAGGACTACCTTCTGTGGAAAAGCTTCTAACCATTTAAATCACCGTCCTAGTGTTATTACCTGTATCACCTCTGGGAGTCAGGTACACACCTGTGATCTGCTGGTAATTCAGCAAAGGAAGCAGCACTCCCCACATCCTGCTTGTTGATTTTAGGTGGTTCTGGTATAGTGAACCATGCACAAAACTTTGGATGTGCAAAGACGATATGGTGATAAGTTAAGGTTACTGCTCTGCGCCTAACACTCAGCCCACAAAGCTAATAGCAGGAAGTGTTTGGTGGTTTAGCACCTCAATATGGTGCACTTAAAAGATGCAAGGCTAGTCTGGGAGACAATAGATACTGAAGTACTTGGAAGGCAATTCAGCAATTCAGCTTAAAAATGAGAGTAAATGATGCATATTGGGAAGAGCAAAAAATGGTAGCTGTCTTGTTTAAACTAAGTGTTTAAGCCACGACATGGCCATTGGAATAATAATCTCCTGGAAAGCAATATTTAAATGTATCCATCATCATTTAGGTTTTAGACACACAGTTAAATATTATTGATCATTTGCAATTGTGTGCATCCATGTGTACATATATTAAACTGAAAAGTAACAGTAGGATGTAAAGTGTAGAAGACGAAGTGTAAAAATAGTACTTGAGTTTCTAATTACCAGTTTTTAATTAAGAAAGCCACAAGCAAATTATAAACATCCAGTTTATAGCATTGCAATCTTAGAGGCTTATACTCATGAATATGGTAATTTTTTATTTTATGTCCTCTTGAGATGTCTTGTTAAAAACATTTTATTGGGGATCCTAAAATTCAGTAAATTTGAAGCCCTTGGCACCTTGTAGATAGTTAAAGTTCTTCAAAAAAATGTCAGCAATAAATATTTGGCAAATATAAAGAATATGCACATTTTCCCAAGTGGGTGATTTTTTTTTTTTTTTTTGTAGTTCTTATATTCAAGTGATGACACTGCAATTCAGAATGTGAATGCATATTGATATTTTCCTCCAGAAACTGCATGGGTTGCTGGGAGAGTACTGCTCCCAAAGAGTGATTTTTATGCGGGCACCTGGAAGTGGTGGCACACTTGCTCTGGCTTGCAGAGCTCTTTTGGACAATCAGGTGTACATATGAGCAAGTGGTCTTTATTTAGAGCAATTAAAATTCTAACATTCTCCTCTCTTGACATGCAATTACTAGGGCTCTGCTGTTTCCACTAATTGCTCTTGCTGGGGACATTGGTGAGAAGCCAATGATTTTGATGGGTAGCGGATTATCATTTTTACTTTGCTACCTGTGAAAAAAATCATTTGCAAAATCCCATGTGTAATTAGCAAGACTCATGATTAATTGTCCTGCAAAATTAGCTTCACTGTTGCTTTTATTTTACTGCTTCAAATATTAATTAATGTTAACTCCTTCCCTTCAGTTCCAGCTTTTGAATATTCAACATGGCTTTGAAAAATTATCAAGGTTTCTACTTGCATTAGCATGCTAGAGCTTTGATTTCAGAAATAAGTATTCTGATTTAAAAGATCACACTTGGGTCATAAATAATTTTTATAGGAGGACAAACAAAGCATCAGAGCATCATGGGAAGGCATTCATGCACTAACTGAAAGTAAATTGTTTCAATAATGATTCATTCCCACATGCTTTGGGGGAAAACATCAGCAAATATGCACACCACTGCATTGTGTGGGGTAAAAACTATTCCCCAATGACAAGCAATCTACACAGGCATTTTTCTACCCGTAAATTTGTGGTAGGTGAGGCCCAGAGCCTTCGTAAGAAATCATAGACTCTCTAACAGAATCACAAAGGTCATCCTGTCCAAATATTCTGTGTCCTGGTGAGCTATAGAATCACTGTGAGTTTTATGAAACTTACAGATTCCTTAAGTCTCACTCCAGACCTAATGAATCTTACCATATGGCATTGGACCTGACAAAAGCATTTTCTTTTCAAAGTTCCCCCAGGAGATCGTGGCGAATGTCTACGTTTGGAACGCATTGATCTAGTTGAACCACCTAGATATCTGAATTCCCTCTATCACATCTGGGCCAAGTGATGCTTGAACACTTCCAGTCTTGGAGAACTTACTTTGTTACCCTTGAAAATAGCTTTCACCTGCATTTTGTCTTGAATGTTTATTCCTTCTGTTATGACAACGGCAGGTGGTTAATTTAGTGGTGCAAAACTGTTAATGCCTACTGCCTGTGTTTTAAGGGCAGCTCTCCATCAAATGCATGGGAATTAGACTGATGGTGTCTACCACACTAGAGTCAGAATTACACATGTCTAGACTCCTGGGAAGGAAACTGGTGCTTGTCCTTTCCTAGTCAAAACCCTACTGCTGTGTACCTCCTGATGCAGATGGGGTGCTGTGGTCCAGAGGACCCTGGCATTTGATGGCCAATATGGGTGTGAGCCCAGCTGCACCCTTCCACCTCCAGCCCGCTCTCGCTGTTCAGTTGCCCAACTCTGGAGTGATGGCTTTTGCAGATTGGCTGGGGAAAGTTTAGCTTGGCATCCTCTAATTAGGAGATTTTGTCTTCCCTGAGATCTCTTTTGGCATAAGAGTCTCTTCCCAAAAGCCTAGGGTGAAGGAGCCACAGGGGGTGGACTCTGCTTTGTATCTTCCTTCCCTGGCTTCAGGGAATCTGCAAGTGTCAGCATTCAAGATCTGCTGCTCCTCCTGGCATGAAGCAGTGTTTGCCCTGGATATAGGCTCCAGATCAGAATATTCCCAGCAGGTAGCAGAGTTGGAGGAGCCTTGAGGATAGGAATGGGCTATTCAGATTGTTGTTCTCAGAGAGCTTCCCTGGCAAGCTGATGCCTAGACAGCTTAGCAAGTATCCTGTGGAAATTGCTACTTTCATCTGCTGTGTGACCCTGTGGAAGTTACTTAACCTCTCAATGTTCAGCTTCCTCATCTGCAAATGGGGATAAGAAGGGTATCTGCTTCATAGGGTTCCAATGAGGCTTTAATGGGTTAAGGCCTATTATTTATTTAGGGAAGCCTATGCAAATAATTGCTGAACAAATAAAATGAAATGCTACAATGACACCTGTTTAATGGAAACACACATTCTAAATCCCCAAATACTACTTCCTAATGAATTTCAGGAATATAACTTATAAAGAAATTGTTAACTGGTTGCAGGACCTAACAAAACCCAGTCCTTGCTATATTCTAAGGTGGCAGAAGTTCACATTTAGATTCATTCTTTAACCTGGTACATTTCCAAGGTTATAGGTAGGAATCATATCCGAGTTTAGAAAACTACACACTCCTTATTAGCCAAAGTGGTTCAAAAGTCATCTTTACCCTTCTGAAGCTTCCCTTATAAAGTGAAGGTGGCCTCTATGTGTTTGTCCTGAGAACTGTATTGCCATTGTTAATGGGGTCCTAATTTCCTGCACACTCACTCCACACATCACAGTGATTAATTGTCCCTTGACTGGGAAGCTGAATGAAGTCAAGACTTGTCAGAATCTCATGGTCATGTTCCCAGCATCTCCACATTGGAGTCAGGACAGGTTTGTTGAATAGCTAAAAGAGCATGGAGGTGACGCAGGGTAAGGACCTGACGGAATAATGCCTGCTGATAGACACTAGCGAGGTTGCTTAGAAATCACCCAACACAATGGCAGGAGACACCATGAGATGTTTTCTGCTGTAGAAACTTTCTCATTAGAAATAGCCCATTTATACGGGGGACTGGCTAATGTTTTTCTATGAGTTTTATTAGCCAGTATCTCAAAGTGGTGAAGAGTAAGTATATGTCATCATTCAAAAGTAGCTCAGAATTTCCGAGAAGTGGCTTTTGTATATAATGCTTCAAAGAAATGGGTTTGGCCCAGTGGGGGGTGGGGGGAGTGCCTGTGTGGGTGAGATCTGAAGGGGCAGCACATCCGTAGTTAATGTGCATGTGGCCCTGCAGCTGCTTCGACTTACCGGGCCTGGTCTCTCTGTAATTGCGATAAGACATAAAACAGAAGTCCTGACTATCTGGGGTCATTAAAGGAGCCCATGCCCCCCTCTTCCTACCCCAGAGGGATAGTTTGGGTGCTCTGGTTGAGTTGCAGCTGAATTAACTGCCTTCTGCCTGTCAATATGCCCCCCTCCCCCACCCAGCTTTCAACCAAACAGGCTTCTGGGGCATCCTATCCTGTGGACGGAACCTGTGGAAGGCTAGGCAGGGAGTCAGGAAAGGCCGGAGTCACCATAGTAGGGCTGGGAAGCTCTGGTCCCCAAAGTGGGTTTGCATCCATCCTCTCATAGTACTCCTTAGGATTTTATTAGGAACATTTATCTTTATAAGAAAACTGAGGCACGATAATCTGTCTGGCTATGGTGATAGAAGTCTGAGTACTCTTCCTCCATATCAAGGTCACTTATCGGCATCTCCTCCAGTCCCAGAAGGAGGAGTTGAGGCTGACATGGGATCAACAAAGTCTTAATTTAAAAGCAGGATGAGAAATATTGTCTGTAGTCCTCTATAGTTGAGTTTATTTTTTTTTTTAATTTAGTTTAACTTTCTTTATTTTTATATTATTGATAAAACTGGTAGAGCCACTGGGTGTTGGCAAATGTTTGAAGTGTCAGAATATAGGAAACAGGGGATCAAGAAAAATGTGGTAGCTCATATTTCTGTCTAGCTATCTTTGGTAGATGAATATGCCATAATGTGATTGGATATTTATTGCAAGTGATAAAATGGAGAAGAGAAAAAAAGGAAAGGGAGTATCTTCTGATTGCTTTTATTCCATAGGTTTTTCAACTCTAAGAAATCTGAGGCTAACAGTTTATAAAGAACTGAAAAAACCAAACAATGAGTCCAAAGCTTATCTTAACCCTTCTATAGATTTTCATACCTTCTTGAAGCCAACTTGGAGCTTAGAAATATTTATTATTGGTATTTCTAATGAAGAATGTTCTTTATACACACCTGTCACCAACAGTAACCTCATGATTTAGAGGCATTAGCTTCTTTTCCTACAAGCTTAGTGTGGGGTCAAGGTTACCCCTGGCCCAGAATATCTGGCATATGACATATTTGCAGGTAAGCTGTTTAGTATTAAAATGGCTTTGACAGCATATTTACCGTTAGGTTAAAGGACTATAGACCAGTTGTTAATATGAGAAATATAGCCAGGAGATGACTCTAACACAACGCTAACAGGAAGGTAAGGCCTGTAGAAACACTACATAAATAGTGCTCCTCTTGTGTTATGTTAATTTTTAGAATAACCTCGCAGCAACATTTCATCATGGCATTCACATCTATATACCCTAGTGCAGCCTTAGGGTGCTTCTCCAGGCACAGAAATATGTTCTTCTTGCCTGTGGCTGCCAAAGTAAATAGAAATCAATGGAAGGCAGCAAAAGTGCTGAACTCATTCCAATAAGCGAAGCGCTTGTTAATTTAAATTTTGCACTTGACATTGGTAAGGACTAATAGCAGAAAATAATGTCCTAGGCTGACTTCTAAAGTCATTTTGCTCATCACTTATCTTGTATTTCTTTGTGACTGCAAAAATAGTGTTATAAATAAGAAGTTATCTAATTGTGATAGATCATTAAAGTAAGGGAGAAAAATAGAAGTTTTGTATGTCTGAGTTTGAGTAAGTACTTGGAAAACTTTTGCACGGAAAGGATCTTATCACGTTGTACTTGGATTGAGTGCCTCATGTCAGTGCATGCACGTATATGCACGTATGCATGTGTGTGTATTTCAGAAACTTCAAAAAGCACCTCCTGCTGCTTTCAAAACCAGGCAAATATGTTTGAGGCCTGTTGCTAATTTAAAATAGGAAGATATACACAGAGCTGAAGGTGGCTACACAGGAAATTAGAAAAGGCTTGACTCCACAGAGCAAAACGAATGTGCCATTGTATCACTAAATAATTGGAGGGGTGGGTCTGTGTTGCTGATGCTAAGCAGGTGTCCATAAATCAGAATAAATGTTTGTAATTAATTGCTATTAGTGTTAATAAGAAAGGGGTTTAACTATGCTAACTTGCTTTTCTCTCAGTTAAATCTTTTAGAGTGTGGGGCTTATCATTTCAGTCCTAAGTGGATTGAGAAGCTGCAGTGTTCTTGAGGTTTCATTGAATATCATAACCTGTAATCAGTTATTCTGTTGTTTTCCTCAATGAAACTCCTAGTTTTAGACAAAAGTTAGACTCTCTGTCTGAGCTATAGAGTCCCACATGCTGTTGGAACACCCACTTCAAAGCAAAAGTTTTTTAAACAAAGGAAATTCCCAGTTTGTAAATTCTGGGGTGAAAGTTTTAGATGGCGTTGTTAGGTCACATCAACCTGTTCTCCTATGTGTCTATCTGGCCTTGCACCTGACTCAAGGAGGTCAGCTTTGTTGGGTGGGCCCATAACATCTGCTTTCTGTCTTCCCCATTTCAGCTGTTAAAGAGTAACAGAATTCTCCAGATTCATTTCTCAGATTTGTGGGAAAGCCTGAGCCAGGCACTTTGCATCCCCCATGCCTTTCAAACCTGATGGTGAGGATTGTTGTTATTTAATCCATGTACATTTCTGTAAAGGAACAATCCTAGAGAGAAAGACAGGCTATGAACTTGTCAGATGCTAGGAAAAGATACTGCAGAAAAGAAATAGCACAGTGTCTGAATTTTGCTCTGTGTTCATTCTGGGACTGTAACCTGGAACAAGGAGAGACAAAGGGAAGGAGGAGTCTGGAGCCATATTGAAGATGAAATTGAGATATGGACTATGTGGTGGATCGTTTTTATAAGAGGACATAAAAGAGGATGCTAAAGCTAATTGCCACAATTGGA
This sequence comes from Macaca nemestrina, assembly GCF_043159975.1. Taxonomy (NCBI): domain Eukaryota; kingdom Metazoa; phylum Chordata; class Mammalia; order Primates; family Cercopithecidae; genus Macaca; species Macaca nemestrina. The sequence goes on along the minus strand of NC_092135.1, from coordinate 74,750,091 downwards.
ACTCAAAGACCTAGCAAATGCAAGGTGGTATTTATTCTAAACTCAGCAAAGTCGTAGAAAAATAGTTTTGAGAACAGTTTTAAGGAGACTAGGGTAACAGTGAGAAAAAAGTTCATGGCTAGTCTGGACTTCGGACTTTAGGGTCGGCCTGGTAAATTGAAGGGAAGCAGCTGATACACTCTAATTGCATTGTTCCTTGGCTTTTGATGCTCTCCCATGTGCCGTAGTCATCAGTAATCTGGAGGAAATGCTATAGAGACAAACACACCATTAGATGGGTGCTCAACTAGCTAACAGGATGTGACCACAGAGTAGTTACCCCAAGAGCAGGTCAGCATGACCCAAAAGGCAGAAGAGGACATGGTTTATGAGTGTTGGGCTGAGCTCACTCCTGCTTGCACATTTCAAGAACAATGTTAATGATGGAAGGGAGAGACAGTAGAGGAAACTCATTGAACTTGCCAAATATGAGACGTAGCTGGGTTGGCTCTATGCAAGCATGGCAGAAAAGCATTTAGAAGTCATAATACACTTAAAATAAGAGCTACCAGCATAGCAGTGACATGAAGAAAGCATGTGTTTTGTTAAAAAGTTTTAAATACTTCTATAAAAGATAGTAAGGTACAAGTTGTTTGCTCAATCAGCAATGCTAATTGCCTTTGAAGTGCATGCTTGGGGTTCCATGGAGAGAGGACCCTGTTTCTCCATCCCAACGCAGATTCACTGAGTTTATGTCAGAATGTTCAGAAGCCCCCTTTACAAATTCCTCTGATTGCCTTGTTATACACTGGCCACCTCCCGGAACCTGGGCCAAGATGTAGGTCTACACCTTGGCTTAGTTCTGCTATGGAAGACTTTCCTGCAGTAAAAGTTACCTTTCTGAAACATTCGGAAGAGTGAAATGCCACATCTCCGATGTCCAGCCATATATTTGTCTGCCATCATTTGACCTGGAAGCTTAAGCAGGAAGACCACTTGGAGCCAGACTTCAGAGTGATCTGTCTCTAAGGGATAACTTTCATACTGCAGTGTTTGGGTTTGCAATTCTTCCTAAGCTACTCTAAATTCTCAGCATAAATCTGTAGAAAGACTTCACCCTCCACATCAAACCCTTACAAGGATCCGTTTCTGCTCTCATTTTAGAATCTCTTTTCTAATAGCCAAAGGCAGACAGAAGCAAACCAAGAAATCCAGACACTGCTTCAACGGGTTAAATCATATGTCAAAGGTGCAGCCATAACGTATTACAAGCTTCTCATCACATAATACATCACTCAAGAAAAAATATTTGGGGCAGCTTTTCTAATTCATCTTCCTAGTGTTAAAGGAGCACATCTCCTGTGTTCATGTCTTCTGTTTCAATTTAAGCAATCATGCCTGCTTTTTTAGGAAACTAGTAAGGTTTATTACCTCTTTGTTTCACTGCTAATATTCAGTGTCTCCTCGTGGTCTCCTCTTCCAATACATATTTTTTTCCTTTCTATCTGGTTTTGCTTCTCAGCACAATATACAGCTTTGGCTATTGTTTGATAAAATGGCCACTGTAAAGATGTAACTTGTTTAACAAATATCAACAAGTGTTTATGGTTTCGTGTGTACTTGATTCATTGAGTGAGTGGAAGTGGGCAAGAGAAAGGTGAGGTGGTTCATGTTCCCAGTAGGAAGAGAGAATGTTAGTACTCAAAATAGCTAGAAAACAGTTCACCATCAGTATTGAGACAGGCATTTGATTACTGTATGGGTAATAATTAAGAAACTTAAAATAAAAACAGCAGCCCTCTTAATTAAGAAAGTCTTCCTGGAGAGGAGTGTAACACATTTATTATAAGTGAAGAAAGGGTAAAACATTTCAAGCAGAGAGAATGGCCTGAACATACAGTGAAGAAGGAGCAGGGATGTGAGTGAAAGAGTAGATGGAGCTTGTCCAATCAAAGGAGAGGGACCCTTCTGGTGAGAGAGTCAGGAGTGGGAGCTATTGATGGTGACCTTGGCTGCAGGAAGAAGAGGCACGGATTAGAGGCAGGGATTTCTGGAGGTTCCCTAACAGAGAAAAAAATGCAATGAAAGGAAGGGTATGTGGATTTACCCAGCAATGATGTACAGGACTCCCTGGGAGAGGAGACGGCAAGAGAATAACATCATAGGTATTTGGACCAGATGCCCATTAATGTTTCTTCCAATCTATTCTGAGCAACATAATTACATGATTTTATGCTAAAGGAGGTTGAGCAAGATAATACAGAGGTAGAGGTAGAGATAGTGGCACAGAGACACTCAATTGGAAGTATCTGTAAAGATGTCATAGAAGAAATGACATTTAAATGTGTTTCATGGAGATGGTTGAAAGAGACATTGCAGGCAGCAAGAATGGCATAAACAAAGGAACAGAAGGATAGGAAAGTGGAGGGCCATATGGGGCAAGCTGGAAGTTCAGGTTTTTTTGGAGGGGCATGTGAAAGGAATCCAGAAGTAGGCTAGAATGGGGAGTGCAATGGACTAAATGTTTGTGTCCCTTCCAAATTCACGTGTTGAAATCTATTTCCCAGTGTGATAGTATTTGGAGGATAGAACCCTCATGGATGGGATTAACCCTTATAAGAAGAGGCCACAGAGCAGCTTGCTCTCTTTCTACCATGTGAGGATATGATAAGAAGTCAGCAGTCTGCAACCCAGAACAAGACCCTCACCGGAACCCAGGAACGTTGGCACTCTGAACTTAGATTTTCCAGCCTCTAGAACGGTGAGAAATAAATTTCTATTGTTCAAGCCACCTAGTTGTTATAGCAGCCCAAGGCAATTAAGACAGGAAGGATACTGGGTGTTAGCACTCAAAGGTGTAAGGAGTCTGAACTCATCTTAACCAGTTTCCACCACCATAATGGAGGCTCTCTTTCTAATATTTATTGTAAGTATTGTCTAGCCTGTTCTTGAACATGTTCATAGGAAGCTCACCACCTCCCAAGAAAACCCATGCCATTGAAGAAGAATTTTAATACTTAGAAAACTCTTCATACTGCTCTGGAATTTGTCTTCCAATACTCTAGCTATTCATTCCCTTTCCATTCCATTCCATACTCTACTCATTCATTCCCTTTCCATTCCATTTATAAGCAGGAGAGGTATCAGTTTATAAAAACCTGAATGCCAGATACTGGGTGGAGGAGTTTGAGCTTAAATCTGGGAGCAGTAGATCTAGGAATTCTGAGTAAACTTCTCAGTTTAACTGAGGCATTAAAAGTCCTGAAGTTTTTTTTGTGTAGGAGAACAACAGGATTATTTCCATCTTAAGACCAACATGGCAGCTCTGTAAAAAGAAAGCCAAGTTAGAAAGAATGTTTTGGAGACAAAGAAGACAGTGTGGAAGGACAGGTGGAGAAATCTCTAACGTGAATGCTTAGCTGCACTATTGAGAAAATCCTAGTTATTTTTGGAACTCAGTTTTCTCCTTTCAAAAAATGAGACAGGTTCCCTCAAAGAATCTTTCCAATTCTACTATCCTGTTGTTCTGAGTTTTCAGAGCTAAAAAGGGCATTTTGAAAGATGGGAGAGTTTGCATTATTGTAGGTAAAAGTAGAGCAGGCCTGAAATGGAAATGGAAAAGGTGTTGAATCCAAAAAATATAGAGAAGACTCAGAAGGCCAAGACGACAGCTTGGCTGTTTAGGCCAAATGGAAAGCAAGAATTAATCATAACTCAATTCCTGGGTTATGGGGCAAGGATGAGTCTTGGTGCTTTTTACCTTAAAGAGGACTTTTTAAAGCAAAACTAGCCAAGAAAGAGGAAGATTTAACACATGGAATTTGAAAACATTGTAGGGCAATAAAGAGGATGGAAATGTGAGTGAAAGGCTGGGGTAAGAGGTGTAGGCGTCATGGCTGCAGAGATTTTGTTGGAAGTCTTGGGACAGATGGTGTTTCTTTCTAAGAGAGGGAGAGGAATAAAAACCATGGAGATTTTCAAAGTGTTAGAATGGGAGATGCTATTAGAAGGGAGAGAGAAGGAGCAGTCAGCTGGGTGGTAAGAGAGAGGCTTCACAAAAGGAAAGGAAGCAAACAAGAAAAGAAAAGAGGTATCCAATTTGCAGCAGGGGAGGAAGAGGGAGGTTCAAGAGGATGAGAATGAAAAAGCCATTTCTGGAAGTGGCTAAAAGAGAGTACTTTCAGTGAAGTAATAGGACTGTGAGTTAGTCTGTTTTGTGCTGCTGTAAAGGAATACCTGAGGCTGGGTAATTTACAAAGAAAAGAGGTTTATTTGGCTCATAGTTCTGCAGGCTGTACAAGAAGCATGGTACCAGCCTCTTCTTCTGGTAAGGGCCTCAGGCTGCTTCCACTCATGGCAAAAGGCAAAGTGGAGCCAAAGGGAAGCCATATGTAGATCACATTGCAAGACAGGAGGAGGAAAGAGGAGGAAGGAGGAAAAAGGAAGGAGGGAAGAGGGAGGAGGAAAAGGAGGGAGAAGGAGGAGGAGGAGGGAGAAAGAGAAGGAAGGGAGGTGCCTCAGGCTCTTTTTAACAATCATTTCTCATGGGAACTAATACAGCAAGAACTCATTATCTTGAGAACTCATGACCTAAACACCTCCTATTAGGTCCCACCTCCACCACTGGGGATCGAATTTCAACATGAGATTTGGAGGAAACAAATATTTAAACTATATCAGGCTGGAAATGAATTAGTAAAGAATTTTTAAAGGCATTCATTCATCCAACAGAAATTCATTAGCCTTTTAGGGGCCTGGTACTGCTCTAGGTACAGAGAATATAGCAGTAAAGAAGACACTTGAAGGAATAAACAAGAAAAATGCCAGACGGAGATTTACAACAGAGTGACATGACAGACTGGTGGGCACTGTCAGCAAAGGTACCAGCCAGGGCAGGCCCTAAGATGGTAATAGGTTGATAATATACAGAGAATAGAACAAAGAGTAGTGTATTAGAGTGTACAGGTAGTTCCTGAGAACATTATGAGATTATGTCAAAAAGGTTTCAGGAGCCAACAAAGCTAGGGTAAAGAATTTGCACTGCATCTCAGGTGTGTTTGTAGTTATGTTGAGAAGTGATGGTTTTAAGCAAGGGTTTGACATGATCTGATTTACCTGAAAAGGGTATCTTGTCTGTTTCCTTGAAAATGACTACAGAGAAATGTAGGTGGAGGCAGGGGCCCATTGGAAAGCATTTCAATAGTCCAGATGGGAGCTGGTGGTGGTCTGCACTAGCATGGTGGTGGTGGAGATGAAGGGGAGAGGAAAGACTGGAAATGTGTTTTGGAAGAAGTAAAATTGATAGGATTTGCTGATGGCTTGGATGGAGGAAGGAGGAATATATTATATTTAAATCTTTAAGCCACATACATTGATTTGATCAAAATTAACAGGACAAATACAAATCACCATTTTCAATTCAGTTTCATTTAATGATTATCAGTGGAGCTCTTACTATGTGTAAGACATAATTTCAGATTCATTCATTTGATAAACATGTATGGAACACTGACTATGCCCAGGTACTGCGCTGGGTACTGAAATCTTGAGCAAGATGGACACAGTCCTTCCCTCAGAGGTCTTGGGGTTGAGTGAGACAGAGAAATCATCAAACAGTGAATGCATGCATGCACATCATGAGAAGGGCCAAGAGGGAAAAAGACAAAATGACTTTGAGAATGAAAACAAACAGATCTCATCTAGCTTGTGTTGGCTGGAAGGCTCCCCTAAGAAGGTGACATTTGGGCTGTCTGAAGGATGATGGCAGTGAGAACATCATGTTCAAAAGTCTTATGGTAGGAATAAACATTGTCATTCAAGGAACAGAAAGAAGGCCAGTGTGGGAGAAGCCTAGAGAACAAGCAAGGCAGGGACGATGTGACGGAGTAGGCAGTCAGTGGTCAGATCACACAGGGCCATGCAGACCTTTCTATGGGATTTTGGTTTTTATTCTAAGGGCAAGGAGAAGAAGGTGATGTGATTAGGTTTTTAAAATTTTCTCCGGCTACAGAGTTAAGGACAGATTCGGTCTGCACATTTAGGGTCTCTAGGGGAACAAGTGGATTGGGTAAAGTCTGAGTCACATAGGCTGCCAAGGGGAGGAAGTGAGACCAAAGGAAAACTGGAGATCTGTTAGGAGGCAAGGAGAGGGAATTGCCTGCTCAACATGCACTAACACAATATGTCATGGTTGCCTTTCCATGTCAACACATCTAGAAAGACTACATGTTATTTCTGTAGCTACATAACATTCAACTGTATTGACAGGTTATACTTTAATATTTACCATCTCTCTATGGGTGGACATTTAAATTGTTCCAATTTTTTTTTTTTTTTTTTTTTTTTTTTTTTTTTTTTTTTTTTTACTGTGGCAAACAAAACTTTTTTGGAACATTCCTCAACATGTATCTTAGCTCTTGAGAGACATATAGAGGTAAAAATGCTAGGTCAGAGTGCAAGAGCATTTTAAGTTTTAATAGATGATGACAAATTGCCCTGAAAAATGTGATGCCAATTTTGAGCAGTATTTTAAGAAATAATGTTGAGCTAATGTGTCAGATCTAGTAATTCCAGAATCATGGCACTGAGGAAGGATCCAGTACAGTGATCCAGGGGAGAGGCGTTGAGTTCCTGACCTCCCATGATGGACTCTTTTGGAGTTTGCCTCCAAGTGGGAAATCCTCAGATGGGCAGTGATAGTCCTTTGGCTGACAAATCCTCCTGGACAGTAAATTCCTGAACTTCTGCTGCACAGGCCATAAGGATAGGAGTAGAAGTCTTCTGAGAAAGTGGCTGTTAGAAGCCAGAATCCCAGGTGTGTTCTCCTTGTTTAATTCTCTTAGTCCCACCCCTCAAGAATCCTAGCAGGATTTGGTAAAGCCAACGCCTCTTTCCTTCCTGAGATATTCTCCTTGTCTGATCACCATAATGTGCTCTACTCTTTTTCTTTTTTTCTCCCCAGGCCATTGTGTGAGCTTCTTAACCCTTGTCACGTTGTTACCTCAAACGTCGATGCTCCTCAGGCTTTTGGTTCTGGTCCTTCTTGGCCATCTCCGAACTCTCTCCTTTGGCAATCATGATCACACTCCTTCCCATGTTCAGTGTCTTTTATATGCTAACAAGTCCCACATTTTTATCTTCAGCCCAGACTTCTGAATTTTATAATTATATCCCTGCAAATTGAACTTGACTAAATACCACACTTAATCTTCACTTCCCATTTGTGCCCTTTCTCCCCCAGTATCTCCTATATTGGTAAAAGCCAATTCTATCCATTCAGTTGTTCACATGAAGAAACTAAGAGTTATCTGATTTCACCCCTTTCCTCATCCTCTCAATACAGTCTGCCAACAAGCCCAGTGAAATCCACTTTCAAAATATATTTGAATCCACCCATTTTTCTTCCTCTTCATTTCTCCACCCCAGTCCAAGCCACCATCTCTTCTCATTTAAATATCTACCTTTCCATCCATTCTGCACACAGCAGATAGATTTTTATAAAATGCAAATAAGATCATGTTACTCTCTTGCTTACAACTGTCCAAAACTTTCTGTTGCTTCTGGGATAAAAATGCAAATGAATTACCTTGGCCTATAAGACCATGTATGACCCATCCAGGGCCCATTCCCAGCACTATCCCTGACCTCCTGCACCCCCAGTCAGCTCACCAGGGCCCTGGCTTACTGCTTTCCTTTCAGCTTCCTGAATATGTTGAGCTTCTGTCATTTCAGGGCCTTTTCACTTACCATTTGCTTTGCCAGGAACTTTCTTCTCCTTGATCTCTGCCTCCCTCGTGTCTTTTTTATTTATTTTATTATTTATTTATTTTTTAATTTTCTTTTTTTTAGATAGAGTCTCACTCTGTCACCCAAGCTGGAGTGCAGTGGTGCGATCTTGGCTAACTGCAACCTCCACCCGCTGGGGTTCAAGCAATTCTCCTGCTTCAGCCTCTCGAGTAGCTGGGACTACAGGCACATGCCACCATGCCCGGCTAATTTTTTAATTTTTAGTAGAGACGGGGTTTCACCAGTTGGCCAGGCTGGCCTCAAACTCCTGACCTCAGGTGGTCCACCCGCCTTGGCCTCCCAAAGTGCTGGGACTACAGGCATGAGGCACCATGCCAGACTCCCATGTGTTAATAGAAGTGTTGGTCTTCAGATGAGCCTTCCTTGACCACCCATAACATAGGTTCCCTGTATTTGGCTTCTGTCTCAGTGCTTTGCCTGCTTCTTTCATACAAGTTATTACAGCTTGTCATTTATTTGTTACTTGTTTGCTTTTCAGCTCTAGAAGGGAAACTCCAAGAATAATGGCACCATGAATGTCTTGTTCAGTATGGATTCCTCAGTATTAATAGGGATCAGTAAACATTTATTGAATAAATAAATAAGAGTCCTGTTAATTGACCTTATTGTGTCTGACAAAAGTTACATTTCCCCACTGTAGTGAATCACTGGCAGCATCAATCTTTGCTGTATACCATTTAGAAAGTATAACATTAGTTGATTTTCTACTTTTACCCCTCCTTTTATGTCTCCAAAGAGACAGCATCTCCTTTGCCCATCTTGGCTATGAAATTATCTACTATCTTTTGGACTTTGTCAAATCGGAGACTGAAAAACTCGAGCAGGTCTTTTTCTCTGCACAAGGTATCAACCACATTTCGTATGCTATGCAGCACCCCTAATTAATTTTCAACAAGTATATTTTCTTTATGTATATTTTCCTTTGGGTCTAGACCTCTTCATACTTTGCCATCAAAATGTATTTAGTCAGCCTTATGAAGATGGGCAAAGATCTTTGAAGCTTTGGAGTAAAGAATGTACTGTTTGCTTTTGTGGAGTGGTCCTCATACTGAGATAGGATACAAGTAGTTTCCTTGATCAGCCTCGGGGAAAGGGGACAGGTCTGTCTCTGGAGCTCTATGTATTTTTTTCCTTTGCAGCAAAAATACTCCTCTCTCATTTGAGAGCTGATCAGTACATTCACCGCAGCCATTCCTCCCAGGGTTTCAAGATTGATCAAGCAGTACATGTCTGATGAATTAACCATGACCAGTCAGCTATTGGCTCTTTGAGGCATTTAAATTTACAAAATTTAGTAGTTAGCAGGACACAAATAACAAGAGTCCTGAGTTTTGTGGTTTGTCCATCTCCCACTTCTGGGGCCTCTTATTCTTAATCTGTAAAGCAAGGATTTGAATGTTCACCCTCACCTAACTCCTGGATTCACAAGTTTTCAGCCTCCACTTCTCCCTGTCCACACTGATATGGAGAAGGCTGAAGAAAGAAGAAGGGAAGGAAAAGAGCAAATCCTTTGTTGATCTAAGAAGTCATCGTAAAAGTCCTGTACTTGTAGAAGAACTGCATACAACTTTTCTAAATAAAGTAAATCTAGCTTTTACATTTTATTTATTAGGACAACACAGATTCCCATCTCAGTTTCAACAGTCTGCCAAATGTCATTTTTTTCCCTAAAATCAAAGTTCATCATTGCTTGAACATTGGAGAGCTCTAAAGGGCTTGATTTTATTGTACTTAAAAAATTTTAAGCAAATCTGTACTAACAATGTCTTGACATATTAAAAAGCTATAGTTATTAATACAGTGTGGTATTGGAGTAGGATCAGAAATGTAGATTAATCAAACAGCAAAGAGAGCTTGTAAACAGAGCCAGGTATATGTGAAAAATTTAGTTTGTGTCAGAGACAACATTGCAACCCAATGAAGAAAGGGTAGAGAATGGCTGTATACCAGAGAAAACATAAAATGGGATTTGTATCTTATATACAAACACACACACCATATAGATTAAAGGTCTAAATGTAAATAATGTAATTCTATACCTGTGAGAAAAAAATACATAAGTATTCTTGGGGTAGGGAAAGCTTTCTTTAACAAGATACAAAAAACACATACCGTGGAGGAAAAGGTACTGAAATCTGACAATAGCAAAAGTTCACCCCTTTTATGGCAAACAAAACCAAACAAATTCTCGACCCCATTGCAGACAAGGTTAAGACAATTGAGTAAGACATATGATGCTTTTGTGCTTTAATAAATAAGTGGTGAGAAAACAAAAGGGATGAGTGTTGTTAGGGATGAAAAGAAACTTAAGAGGCACAGTGACCAAATAAAACCCAGGGACATCCTTTGGATTGTAATTCAGAGAAACCCAATGTAAGAGAATGTTAGTGGGTCAGCTGGGGAAATTTGAATACTGACTGGTTATTAAGAAATTGTAAGAAATTGTTAACGTTTAAGGCATAATAATAATATTGTAATTTTTAAAGATTTGTATTTTTTAGAGGAACTGCTGATATATTTGTGATTAAAATTATACAGTACCTGGCATTTGCTTTAATGCAGCAGGTTTGTGGGGAAGGGAGCAGGGGTGGGTGTACAAATGAAAGGAGATTTGCCATATATTCTTAATTACTAAAGCCGAGGGAGGGTATAAGTGAGTTCACTATGTTATTTTAGTTTATTTTACTCTTGTTTGACATTTCCCATAATGATTTCTGTAAAATACAAGTCGTGGATTTAGAAACATGCCTGACCTATTATAAACATCAAATAAATGTTATCTGTTATTATTATATTAATTTTTTTAAAAGACAAGTGACACATTTCTGGTGGGAGTATAAATTGGTACAGACTCTACAGAGGACAATGTGGCAAAACCTATTTTTTTTAAAAAGGCACTTAGTCTTTAGTTCTCCTCTTTTTATGAATTTATCCTTCAGATATTTGTATGTATGAAATCATATGAATTGTCACTGAATCACAATTGTTTTTATTTAAAAATTTTTTTTTAATTTTTGGGGTACATGGTAGGTGTATATATGAGGTAGATGAGATGTTTTGATACAGGCATGCAATGCATTATAATCACATCATGGAAAATGGGGTGTCTGTCCCCTCAAGCATTCACCCTTTGTGTTATAAGCAATCCAATTATACTATTTTAGTTATTTTTAAATGTACAATTAAATTATTATTGACTATCATCACCCTGTTGTGCTATCAAATAGTAGGACTTTTTCATTCTTCCTATTTTTTTTTGTACCCACTAACTGTCCCTACCTCCCGTCCCATCCCCCCACTACCCTTCCCAGCATCTGATAAGAAGCAAATTTTTAATTACACTAAATTGGAAGTATCAATCAGCAGGAATCTAGTTGAATAAATTCTGTTCCATAAATAGAAAAAGAAGACTTTGTAGCCATTAAAATAGAAAGAAAAGAAAGAAAAAGAAATACCTCCATACAAGCTGAATGGAGCTTACAGAATGATGTCTAAAATATTTTTAAATGAAAAAAACAATATGCAGAATGAATCTTTTAAATTTATTTAAAACACTGTGGAGGAACATATAGACTATTTTTTGTATATGTATAGAACTCTTTGGAAGGGTGCACCACAGCACTGTTTTTTGTCTAAGAAGGGAAACTGAATGGGGAAAGAAGAGTAGATGTGAAAGGGAGACTTTTTCACTGTGGACTTTTGTAACTCTTTAAGTTCGTAGCATATGCATATATTACCAATTCAAAAATAAGAAAAGACATTTTCAGTGGATATAATATGCAAAAGGTTACTATCCAGGATACAAGTAGAACCTTTACAAACTGGTAATAAAAAATACAAATAATCTAACAGAAAAATAAGCAAAGGATGTGATGAAAGAAAATTGTTATGCCAATAAACCTGCAAAAGGTAGTTACACTTATTAATAGGCATGAAAATGAGAAATAAAACCAATGCTTAGGCATTATTGCTTAACCATCAAATTGGAAATGAATTTAGTGTCCAAGAACTTCAAGCTTTGGCCAGCATGTGGGGGAAATGGTTCCATTATCTTCTGTTGGCACATAACAGTCACTTTGGGAGTCTTTTGGCAGCACTTAAACAAACTAGAAATATATCCTAGCACCATGGATTCCACTACTGTATATATTTTCTACATAAATACTTGTATGTTTATACAAAGAGACAAGTATAAGAATGTTTATTGCAGCATTGTAGAAAATAGTAAGAAACTGGAAAGAACCTAAACATTCATCAGTAGTGGATTGGAAATGTGATATATACACAAGAAAGGGGAAGAACTAGATCTACATAGCTCAATATGGATAGAGAATCAAAAACCCAATGTTAAGGAGAAACAAAAAGCAAGTTGCAGTAACTATCAAGAATGGTGCCACTTATTTAAATAATGAAACACGCACATACAGAAAGCAATACTATTTATTACTTGTGGCATACCTGAGTGTATACAATATCTATATTTTAATGGATTGGAAGGACCCACATCCAGCTCATGAAAGTGGTTTCTCTTGGGTATAGGAGAGTAGGCTGGTTAGAGGGGATTAGGTTTGGAATCTGAAACATATTATTTCTTTTAAAAAAACACGAAAACTGGAGGAAAATATGACCAGATGTTAACAGTTGTTAACTCTGGGAAATATGAATGGGAGAGTTTAACTTTTCTGTATCTTTTAAATTTTTCAAGAGAAGGAGGAGGGAGTGGGAGAAAATTTGTTTCAGAGGAAAAGAATAAGATAGATTTCTTTTTGAACCCTGAAGGACAAAACCAATATGCACCCCGCTTATGACAGGAAGAAATCCTGAGGTCGGGCTTTGCTTCCTCTGGAGGAAACTTTCGCTGATGACAGCCTGTTTCCTTCTTGTCTCCTCTCCCCGGCCTCCCCATAGACAGCAAAAGCACTCTTAGGAAGGCAGCATTTTCTTTTTTAGATTTTACAACTTTATTTTTTTAATTTTTATTTTTTAACTTTTATTTTAGGTTTGGGGGTACATGTGCAGGTGTGTTTTATAGGTAAACTCGTGTCACAGGGGTTTGTTGTACAGATTATTTCATCACCCAGATATTAAGCCCAGCACCCAATAGTTATTTTTTCTGTTCCTCTCCCTCCTCCCACTCTCCACCCTCAAGTAGACCCCAGTATCTGTTGTTTCCTTCTTTGTGTTCATAAGTTCTCATCATTTAGCCCCCACTTATAAGTGAGAACATGTAGTATTGGGTTTTCTGTTCCTGCATTAGTTTGCTAAGGATGATAGCCTCTAGCTCCATCTATGTTCCCACAAAAGACATGATCTTGTTCTTTTTTATGACTGCATAGTATTCCATGGTATGTATGTACCCCATTTTCTTTATCCACTCTGTCATTTGTGGGCATTTAGGTTGATTCCATGTCTTTGCCGGATAGGTACTTTCAATACTAGGGAGATTAGGACCCTATCTCCCCATATGTGATTGCATTTGAGAACAAAGCATTTCCATGACCATAATTTGTAGTTTTTAAATTCTGCAGTGTCTGTGTATATGTTATTACTCCTGGAAAACTTTCTGTGTGATGGGGAATAAATAATAAAAGTGCATTAAGATGTGGAACTTAAATTCCAAAGATCAACTGCATTTTAAAAGAGAAGTTCTGAGGGAGTGAGCAGTCCTCCCACGTTTTTCCAAAAGAAAACATTGATCAAGATTTTTCAGAAAAAAATATGTTCAGAAATTCTTCAGAAAAGAAAAATTTTGGACAATGTGGTAACTTGATCAGTAAACATATTTGGTAGTAAAAGGCCTACTTCCATGGGCCCCTTCTACTGTATCTGTGAAAAAGGCTGCTTTCGAGCAGTAAGTAGATGTCACCCCCAACTCGTGTGATGCATGGTCGGTGGGCCATGGGAACAACTTGGGTGTTGGGCCATGGGAACAACTTGGGTGTTAGGGTAGAATGGCCCCTGTCTGGACCTGTCGCTAACACTGCACTTGAGCACAGGTGTGGACAACAAGAGCACAGAGCAGGCCAGTGGGCACCAAATAGTACCTCTTTTACATTTTGCTACAATATCAGCAGCTTATGGCACTGGCTTAAGGCTGCTACCAAACTCTGCTGTCATTCCCTCGCTGACAGTGATAGAATGGTGCATCTGTTCAGTATTTAGAAATGAGACAGGCTTGTTTTGACACCACTGTTTCTGCAAAAGAAAGGAACCAGATTGGAGGGTGTAGTCATCAATTGGCAGAATCAATTAAGAATAACAACAGCACAGTGTGCGTCATTTGGGAGAGGTAAAGCGTGGCACGAGGTGCTGGAATTCATTGGGAAGTGCTAGCCCAGCTCTTCCTCCCTTAGTTTGGACAACATCTGGTCTCATTTCCATGGCTTCTGCACACCCAGTTGAAGGGAAGCTCATCCCTGCTTCCCAACCACTTAACCTCTTATGATGCCTGACATTAAAACATAGTGTGTTAGCAACTATAGGGATTCCTACTTGTAGAGATAAGTCTTTGATTCTTATTTAAGCTTTGATTTATTGTCTTTGGTTGTTTTGGGTAGAGGGATGGCTGATTTTTAACACGAAGATAAACTTACAGATGGAAATTCTTGTGTGTCATAAATACCACTAACTTGCCTGTTGCAGGGAAGTTCAAATAAAGACACTGGGACTTAGCAGCAGCTGAAATGTTTTCCTTTTTTTCCCATTGGCAAAATATATATATATATATGCCTTGCCGTTGGTGGTTTCGCACCAGGGCCTAATCTGTGCCTGCATACATAAGCCATTCAGAGTTCCTATTGCATAGAAAGGAGACAGAGGATGACAAATTGGTCTACACCAGTTGACCTCCAAAGTGAAGGGATAACTTTACCCAGCAATCTCTGGAGGTTTCTTTATCTGTTTTATTTAGCGTAAACACTATTCTTCTCCAGTACTCCCTATTTCTCCTAGCAGACTCCAAGGATTAATTCTGGGTCACTAGCTAAATTCACCACCTCTGCTCTGCTCCCAAATTGCTTCTATCTTTTTCCTTAGCCTTATGCAAATCCTGGAAGATATCAATTCTGAGGGCTGGGGTGTATCTTGATCACCTTTGGAATCTACCACTGCATGGAGCACAGCACTTACCACCTAGTAGGTAAGCAATAAATGCTTGCTTATCAATTGATTTATTCAGTAGACTCAGTGCTGTGTACACATTAAACACCTGGGGAGCTTTAAACAAGAAACGAACAAACCAACAAATGATGCCTCAGCCTAGAGACTAACACAATCCTGATCTCAGGATGTGGGATCCCAGCACTGGTAAGTTTGTAAAGCACCACAGGTGATAGTAGTGCATGGGGAAGATTGAGAACTGCTGGATTCATTAACCTGTTGGTTTACTTGGCTGCAGTTCTGTTTGTTTCCAAGTTTGGAAGAAACATATTTGAATCCTTTTGAGGAATTCCAATCCCTGACAAGATGCCAGTGCTATTTTATAGCAAGAGTAGAAGAGAAAGGCTATACTATGTGGTCCTGGGCAAGTTATTTAAATTCTCTGTGCCTCAGTTTTCTTAACCGTAAGATGGGAAGAATAATAGTTACTACCTCTGGAGGCTGTTGTAAAAGTTAAATGGTTTGATCTATGTAAAACTCTTATAACAGTACCTGGTAGACAAGTGTGTGATAAATAAAATCCAATATGAAGAAGAGGATGATGTATTTGTTGTCATTATTGTTGTTCTTTGCTTCAGTTAATGACTCCAGCTTCCTCCCAGACTAAGGTCCCAGAAGACTTTTGACCCCAGCCTCTCCTTTGTCCCTTCCATCTCATCCCTGGTCAAGTCCTGCTCCTCTGACCCTGCACTATCTGGAATCTGCCCCTTCCTTTTCATGCCCCTGGCCCTAATTTTAATCCTCACTCTCATTATCTCTCTTCTGGATTATGGCAGCCACACCAACTGTTTTGCCTGTCAGCCACCCCTAGATGGCTCCCAAATTGCCTTAAAGTCAAGCTCTAAGCTTGGAGCTGCCAAGCTCAAAGCTCAACTTATATCCTTATTGCTGTGAAAATCCAAGCCCAAATTGTGTGATTTTGACAGTTTAGTTACTTTCTCTAAGCCTCAGTTTCCTCATCTTTTTTTGTTTTCTTTTTTGAGACAGAGTCTTGCTCTGACACCCAGGCTGGAGTGCAGTGGCGCTATCTCGGCTCACTGCAACCTCACCTCCCAGGTTCAAGCGATTCACCTGCCTCAGTCTTCCGAGTAGCTGGGATCACAGGTGCACACCAACATGCCCGGCTAATTTGTGTATTTTTAGTAGAGACGGGGTTTCTCCATGTTGGCCAGGCTGGTTCTGAACTCCTGGCCTCAAGTGATCCGCCTGCGTCAGCCTCCCAAAGTGCTGGGATTACAGGCACGAGCCACAGTGCCCTGCCAGTTTCTTGATCTTTAAATGGGGATCATCTAATAACACTTTCTCCTCAACAGGGTTATGGGAATAAAGGAATTCTTGTATATAAAGTGTCTAGAAACCTTCATGGCACACAATAGGGGCTCAATACAAGTTGTTGTTATTATTTGAAACTTGACTGCTAGCAACTCCTCACCAGCCATCCTGGGCACTGACCACATGGAAGTCCCTGCTGTTTCCAGACACTCTGTGCCTTTTTGGATTTGGGTCTCTGCTCACATGGTCTTTACTCTTGGGATGCCTGCCACTCCTCTCCAGGTGTCTGAATCTTAACAGTCTTAAAGGGCCAAATCTCAAATGCCAATTTCTTCTAGAAGACTTACCTGGAAGTCAATTACTCCTTTGACGTCCTACAGAATTCACTTCTTTTAAGGCAGGGGCTCTCCAACTTTAGCATTCGTCAGATTCACCTGGCGGGCTTGTTAAACCACTGACTCCTTAGCTGATCCTGGAGACCATAATTCAGTAAGACCAGGGTAGGACCCCAAAATTTGCATTTCTAATGAGTTACCAGGTGATACTGATCTGCTGGTCCATACTTAAGTAGCTCGGTTTTAGGGCCACTCATGGAACACCTTCCAACTTCTATGGCTGCTTGAATACAAATCTCTTCTCTGAGAAGACTGTAAGTTCTTCCCTAGAAGGGCCAAAATCTACTTTCCCTTATATCTGGTAGAAGGAGGTGGGCTTTGAGGCTGGGCCTTGAAGGCTGGTTGGGATTTGAATCCACTAACATCAGGCAAGAGCCTGCAAATGGGGAGCCCAGGAACAGGAACAGAGAGCTGCACAGCTGTGGGATGGTAAATGGTTAGGCTATTAAGGTGCAATGGAAAATGGGGCTAGAAAGCTGTGTGCCGCATATCCAATGTGATATGGGAGTTTTGAGAGGGGAGTGTGGAACCTTGAAAAGAGGCAGAGGAGTGCACATTTGATCCCATAACCTGCAAAGCACAAGGGCTGAACTGCAAGGTCTCCTCATGATGGTTCCTTCTACAAGCTGCTGTGGAGTTTGGGCTCTCTTTGCATTTTTAGCAAGGCACACTTCCTAGATGTGCAGGACATGTTTCTGTTCTACCTCCAAAAGTCTGTCATTCTTTGAATTACTGTTACCTACGAAAACGTGGACAGAGGTGAGGCTCAGGCCCCACACTGCTCCTGTGTGCCCGAGCCAAACCAGAGCCTTGAGGTAGTTGTGATTGGTGCCTCCTCCCCACAAATTCTGGGCTCTTCCTTCCCTTAAAATCACTTTTGCTGGTTTGGAAGTTGCTTGACCAAGAAGCTAGAAATATCATTGCTTCTAGAAAATGGATTCTTTCCCCATTTTCAGAACAAGCTTGGTTTAAAGGGATGAACACAAGAGGGAAAGAAGGAAGTGGCCACCTGGAAGCAATAGATCTGGGTTCAGTATGAAGCCGGTGGTTTTATTCTGTGGGTTTTCTGCTATGCCTGCCTCCCAGGTACAGATGAGGTTAAATAATTAATGTATGTGAATGTACTTTGTAAGCTCTAAAGCACTGCAGGAATATAATTAATTATGTTTATAATTACAGGTAATATAATTATAATTACTTTGTGGGTGGAAGCAGAATATATATATCTCATGCCCGTTCTATAGTAGGATACCCTTGGTGGATATCCTTGGTTAGATCATCAATTTGGATATTTGAGCTTGACTCAATTTCTCTGACTTTATTTTCAACATTGAGACATATATGAGACTTTGGCCCAAGGACCTCTGTTTTTTTTTTTTTAAATAGGGTAAAAGTGAGGCTGGGAAATTCAACACTCCAATAGTAATATTATCTGCCACTTATCTATCATGTAGATAAAGTTAAGGCAATTTAGTTAACTTGCCTATATACAGCAATAATACTTGCAGAGATCCTGTAGTTAAACACAAAAATATATACACATAACAGTTTCTATAAGTGATTTATATCTACATGTTACTCAAAGAGTTCTTTCTAGAAATTCACTAGACCCTACTACATTCTAAAATGATCATGTAATTACTAAATCAGAAATTTGTTCTATATTTCAGGCAATGCTCATTAATACTAAGATAAAAATTTAATGCTATACCATTTGCTTGTTTAGCAAAACTAATAAGCTTAATGGAAGTGCTGGGTAGTTATTTCCTTCAACATGCTTAATCTTAAAAAGTGATTGTATTTGGGTCCGTGTTCTGGGGCAAGAGTTGAGGTGTATTTGTACCTGAGGGAAACATTTCTGCCTGCAGTCTCCCTCCTTGAAACTGCCAGATTCTGCCCGAGAAGCTAAATGTCGCATTTCTTCAGCGTCTCTGACCTTCTACCATTGTTCCTATGCACTGTTAATTGTTGTTAATTTCTAACACATCATTAATTATTTGCCATTAAAGATGTGGGAGACAGAAATGCCCTTCACTCATGGGTGGTCACACGAATTAACCATTAATAATTACAAAAAGTGTTACTTTAAATGTGAAAAGTGAATTTGAGCCATTTGCATGAAAGTTGCTGTGTTTCTGTGGCTGTGCTGTGACACACTGGGAGCGTGGGTGGGGATACCATGAGTGATCCCGTCATGGCTGGGGAAGAAGCCATCTCCTCTTGCTTCCTTAATGACTGTCACATTTGGCCTCTGGAGCATGATGTACTTTTCAGGGAAATTTTCTCTTTACAACTTTCTCCTCCTTTGTACAAGAAGCCTAAAGTGGAACAGTTTTCTCTGATGTCACAGCCCCAAGTCAGTCACCCAATTAGTACTTATCGTGGAGTTCCTGACTCCCACTCCTATTCGGCCCACCAGACCATGCCGAGAGGTAAGCACTGGCAGGTGGAGAGGTCCACTCCCACCTCAGGCTTGCAAAATGATGAAGCCAAGGCCGTTTCACTGACATTGGGCTCTCAGTCTTTAAAAAAATAAGTGCCTGGATTGCCATTTAGTATTGAGATTTTAATGTAGTGCCTATCTTTAAAACACAGGCAGAAAATTCTTCCCACAAGTTTATCAGAGTGCTGAGAATTAAGAATTATATTGGAAAAGAAGCATCAGATATGGTCTCTAGGTTTCACCAATCAGAAGAAACTGTTAGGGTATAGATAAGAGATTTGGGGAAAGTGTATGAAATATTATTTTGTGAGTGTAGATTTCAACCATGAAATCAAGACAGCTTAGATTCCATAGCTAAAAGTTAGATTCATTACAAGGAGACTAGTTTGAACTTGAGGAGTTGAAGATGATTCTCTCTTGCTGAACCCCTTGTTTTGCTATTAAGAAAATGGAGATCCAGAGATAATCAAAAGACTCCTTAAGCTGTGAATGTGGGAAATAAGAAAACTGTGTCACTTAAGTGGCTTTAATGGTTTCATATTATGATTCCATTCTTCATCTGAACTGTGATCTCAAGAACAAGGGCAACCTCTTTTTTTCTTCCCCCTTTCCCCTCCTCTTTTTGTTCTTCTGTGCTAGACTAATAGAGAGATCAGAGGGGACGATGTTCTGCTTGCTGGAATAGACTGAACTAGACCAGGTAGCTTGGGGCATCTAATGACATCATGGGTGAAAGGCCAGGTTGGAAGTCTAAACAACAGCCTGCTTTCAAGAAATCACTTAGCCTTCAGGTCCCCCATTCCTTCTCATCTGTAAAATGAGGCACTTAGAGTTTAACTCTTAAGGCTTTAACTCTCAAGACAGTTGGATTCTAAGATCTAAATTCCTCTGAACTGTTCTATTGTTTTAACCATTTTTTGAAAATGCTACACAGTAGCCTACAGTCAACATATTTCACATTTTATTTATTCCCTCTTCTATTAATGGATATTTAGGTTGTTGGGAAGCTTTTCTTCAACTTAGAAGTAATGCTGCAATAAACATTTTTGTACAAAGCTTTTTATGTATACGTGTAAAAATTTCTCCAATGTTTCAGTTTTACCAAATGATGCCAAATCAACCTCCAGAAACAATTTACTAAGCTTTACTTCCTTTATCTCTACTCCCATAAACCATTATGGGGGGTTTGCCACCTTCCCACATCTAAAACTGGTGGACAGGACCCAGGTCCTTATTTTTATTTTTGGGACCTACGCCCACCAACATCTCTATTCCCATTGCTTCCTTCCAAATATCCCCTTCCATCAATCCTGGGAATCTTTTCTTTGGTAAGAGGTAGAAGGGAAAACCTACCTTAAATTCACATTATTTTTTCCCAAATCTTTTGCCTCTGCCTTAAGTCTTCACATCCCTGAGGGGCTCAGCTTTGGAAACATGCAAGTCAGGAAAAGAATTCTTCTCTTTAATACTGTCTTATTCTTTCCCTGAGTTAAATAGCAGAGACATGTCCAGCTTCTTGCATGGGGAAGGAGGAAGGTACAAAGGGAAAAAAAGAAATGAGAAAAAAAAAATCAGGTAATATTTAAACATTTTTATTCTTCAACATAATGAATTTTTCAAGTTGATTTTATTTAAAATAGTAAAATTGTATGAAATATGAACTACCTGGGCAATCTAGCTCTTGAGGCCATTGTTCCTATAACACTCATGATTTCTGCGTTGGATTATGGGTATTTCATTATTTGAGTGTTTTATATTTCCTACAGAAAGGCAATGATCTAGAATTAAGTAGACTAGATAAATCCCCAGGCAGGGAGAGGATAAGAAGAATTCAATAAACATTTTGAAGGGAAAAAGTTCGAATGAAGGGAAAGGAGGGAAGAAAAGCTCATGATTTTGAGGAGTGAAGCCTGGGAAACAAGAAAGATGCTTATTCCTTTGATAAGGAATGGAAGGAGAATGTAGCTTGGGGTGACTGGTGGAATATGATAGATCTGAATTTGCATGTATAGTACATTCATCTCCAAGAGATGTTCATGCCAGGAGATGTTCCTTTCCTTTAAAACTGCAGCCAGGATGAACCAATACTTTTGTTGTGTTTCCACATATCCACAAGGATACATGCCAGCATGCAGTTACCTTTTTTCAGCCTAAAGGTTGTAGTCATCCTCCTTCAGCCTACTGTGTGGCAGCTTTCTTCTTATTTGGTGCTTTCCATTCTCATCTCAAGTCCTGGACATCTGAGCTGTACATAGGATGCGCGCGCACACACACAAACCCACAGACTAGAGACCCTGAATGCATGCTTTCTCCCAGTGGAAAGGCAAACTTCCTTCTGAATTCTTAGAATCTGCCTTTTATTAACTTTACCTGTGAGCAACCTTGAATGAGGAACAGCCTTACTACAGAACGTTTGTTAATCTCAGAAAAAGTGAATTACTTCATCACCAGGGGAATGTTCTACTGGAGCTTCCCAGTTGGTATCAGCAGAATGACTCTCGACTCTTCCTTTTTATCCTTATGGATAAAACATTGGTATTTCTCATTCCATTTAAGGTTTTGAAAAAATAAATTATTCAGTTCCCCTACTTTCCTCTCCCACCACATCAAGGCTATAGACACCTCGGTGCTGATTGCACTCCTAGTTCTTCCCATCCAGGGGCAAACAAAACAAGGGCATTGCTAACTAGTTTATTTGAAACACTTTCTTCAACAGACGACTCTGAGTTATCAGTGGTGTCCTGTTTTTAGGACAAAGAATTATTGCTCTGACCTCATAGTTGCTCTTTGCAAGGACTCAGGTTTAAAGGTTATGAAGAGCTATTCAAACTCATTTATTTCTAGTTCCCTTCTCATTTGTTGTTCTGCCTTTCAACGTGCAGTGGAATGCCCATTCATAGTCATAGGCCGTTTAAAGTAATATATGCTTCCAAGATTATAAAATGGAAATCTATTCCTTTATTTACCCTCTCAATCAACATTTCTTGAGCACCTTAGTATGCTATGCACATACACAAAAAGGTGCTGAGGGTCAAAGACATCCTGAGAGAGGCCTTCTGGAGTGGAACCCAACAACAAGCAGTTGGTTATAGTGAACCTGAAACAAATTGCCCAGCATTTCTATTGTTTTGTTTTTTCTACTTTTCTCTTATAGACTTATTTTTCATTTTTCTCATGTTATTTTTCTCCTTTTTCTGTATTTTCTGTATTTTTCCTCTTTTTCATTGTTATATGATGCCATATTTTCGAAAGGCCAACCTTGTCTTCTTCTGTTTCCCTCATTCCACGGTAGCAATATTTATCAATGGCTAAAAGACAACTACCTTGTCCAGTCCAAGGTCACTGTGGTAATTTTAGGCATCTGAGAGTATACCAAAAGGATGGAAAATATACAAATCATTTAATAAGCTATTGGAAAGAGAATATGGGTTTATGACTTAGAAAGAAGGGCTGTATTTTCTGAACAAAAGGTTACTTCCTCAATTAGTCAGGATTTGGCTGCATTTTGTTGTAGTAATGAACAGTCTCCAAACATCAGTGACTTAATCCAGCAAAAGTTTATTCTCACTGATTCTGCATGTTCAACATGGACCTGTGGAGGACTCAGCTCCACTAAGTCATTCAGGAATCTAGGCTATTGGAAACTCTGTCATCTCAACACATGCTTCCAAGATCACTTCTGCAGGGAAGGAGAGAGCTGGAGGGTATTACATTGACAATCAAATGCTTTGGCTTAGAAGTGAAACATAGTAACTCTTCACTACAACAGACAAATTACATGGCCTGTCCAACTGCAAAGGAGCCCAGCAGTGCAGCCTTTATATACCTGGAAGGAGAGGGTGCTGCACTCTTTGTGACACTAGTAGTGTCCACCACAGCACTCAGGATGATCAAGTTTGAAATGAAGAGTATAGAAAACTCCAAGTGTCCAGTTGATGTACTTGAAGGACAAGTGTAGAAGTGGCTGACCTGTGATTTGCAGCAACTGGCCTCTCACACCTAGCCCTTCCAGTGGCTATTTTGTGAGGGTGTCTCTGGTTCTACAAACCCCTTGCAACCTCAGGATAATCTTTTCTGTGGTTTCTTGTTCATGAAGGCAGTATTTTAAAATAAACTCATGCATGCCCTTTTATCCAATAAAATGTCAATCTTAAATTACTAAGATAATTCATCCCTAAGATGAAATACTCCTTTTAATTTACTTTTTTAATTAAGGGAGGTGTGTGGTTTGTGAGACTTGGACCATTAGGAGGCTTCAGTGTTCTGAGTCAATACTGGGAGGCCATCCCTCGCCTGTGACAGTGTGTTGGAGCGAGGCTGCCAGTAAGCCAGGGTGTCAAGGATGACAGCACAGCTCCATATATTGTGGCCACCAACCTGAATTCATAGCCAAGTGCATCCCCTCCCTCAAACACATTCTTTCAAAGTGAAATTAACTTTATGGGGTGTGCAATAAGGTTTTTTTTTTTTGGATGGTTTTATATAATGTCCCTGAAGTTTTTAGACAAGTGACTTTTGCACAGCTATAAACTAGAGTTAGCATACACTTCTGGACTTCCTGGAACTTCAAAAAAAAAAAAAAAAAAAAACTCAAGATCGTAGGGTCATTCATCTAAGAGTGGGTACATGCTTATGACTGATCCCTTAGGGCCCAGTCTAAAAGAGGAAAAAGCTAACAAATCAGCCTGACGCAGTGCCAGTTAAGAACTGAGATTTCAAATCCAGACCAGTTCTGAGTTTGGATCTTGACAATCCACTTAAGAGCTTGTGTGACCTTGGGCAAGTTATAGAACATCTTTAATCTTTAATCTCCCATAGATGAGGATTAAAATAGTATTTGTCTCATATGCTTGTGAGAATTAAAGGAAGCGATGATACTTAGCATAGTGCCTGGCTCATGTAGGTGGTCAGAAAACATTAACTGTTACTAGTAACTGCCGTCATATTGTTCAGGGTAGCAAGCATGTAGAGTGTGCACCACAAGCCAAGCACTGTGCTAGACACAGCAAAGTGTGTATGAGAGAATTAGGATGTAAGAGTACAGTGGAGCAAAAAGAAGCAGGATAGGAAAAACAAAGATAGCTAAACATAGATAACTAAAATGAAACAGGTAACATTTATTTGTGGGCATACTCTGTAAAAGGCACTGCATAGATCTTTACATAACTGATCTCATTTAATGTTCACACAACCCTATGGGTAGGCATTACTATCTTCATTTTATATTTGAAGAAAATAAGCCTTAGATCAATTAACCTGCAGTGGCTAACACATGGAGCTAGGGAAGTGGAGGGAGGATCGGGCTGTGTGGTTCAGCTTGACTGGAGCACAGGAGAGGACTGGCTGCATGGTATGTTTCCAGGTGTTCCAGGGAAGCCTTGGTTACCAGCACAGGTGGTCATTGCCCATACAGAGTCCAAGACCATCTGTAATTTTGGCCACATAGTCCTTAATGACGTGCTATTTGACGAAGAAATAGGAGACTACCTTGAGGTGGTCACCATGTCTTTGAGATGCTGGAAGACTAAAAAATGTATTCAGGATGTGCTTAAGCACGGCTTCAAATCACGCAGCAAATCTATGACATGCCAGGAAATGGCAGCCAATGGTAAACCAGCCCTGTCTGGGGACCACTGGTGAAAATGTCATGGTGATCTGTGGTTGACCACTAGATGAATTATTGCTGGGTGTGATAACACCACCTGGGGATAATGGTTGAAACCCAAACCAACCCCTCCTCATCCCTGCACCTCCACAACCTAGAGAAGATTTTAGGATGTGCATTTGTCTTTCCAACACTATAAGGCTAAGACCACCACCAATACCATAGATCCTGTTCCCACTAATATGCTTTATTATGAGTTCAAAGAAAACATAAAGTATAAGGAAACTTGAAAACTTCCAGGTCCTTCTAGACTTTTGCCCCATTAACACTTTGGGGGAAAAAGCAATCTCCATGTAAAATCTCCATTAAAATAACCTTGAGGGCTTATCTGAAATTAGCACCTTCACAGTTTTTGTTCTGACTCTTGGTTTGGTTTACCTACTGTGCCTTGATCTTATACTTGATATGCCCCTCTAATCAGATAAAATAGTTGAAGCATTTCTGGACTGTAGACCAACCTTAATGTTATTCAAAAATAGGAGTTAGGCTTGGGGCTCAGATTTTTACTTTTTTTGTGTATGATTTAGTGTTCATCCTGCACTAGACACTAAAATGCATTGTTTAATTATCTGAGCTCAACACACCATTTTATAATTCATTAGTCAGTTGCTCTTTGCAAAAGCTTATTTCTTATGAAACAAAAGTGGGAATCATGCAACTGGACTATTTATCTCTCTTTAGGGGTTGGGGGTTAATATCTGATAGCTCATAACATCTTTATTATAATGCATTTATAATGATTTACTGGAATCATTCTATGGCTAAGTATCTAATGTCAAAGCCGGGATCTGGCATGAAATAAAATGCTGTATCCTTGGGTAGCTCTAGGGAAAAAAAGGCCCCAGCCAATATTTTCTGTGTAATTCTACAAACTGTAATAAGGGTAGGGGTAATTGCCTTAATGTCAATTAAGCTATTAATAATGCTCATCTTGTCATTCCTAAATATAGCAGTGTCTCAATCATACATTACTGTCCCCTGTTAAGGCTACACAGAAATGAGATCACAGCCTCTGTGGATCAAGAAGTCTGTCTAGCAGCCATTCTTATCTCCTTTACATAAGGGAAGGTTTGGGGGTTTATTTGGTTTTAATGAAAAATTTCTACTTAGACACACATATTATTTGTGAGGACAAGCTCTGGTGATTCTTGTGAGCAGGACAAATTCAGTTTTAAAAGCGAAACTGTTCCCTGTTCCTATTCTGCTCCTGATGACTAGGAAAGGTGGTCCTGATCAGGACTCCTGTTCCAGGGTCCTGATAAGGTCTGAGGACCAGACAGTTCAGTAGCAATCATACATGCATTTTAGCAAAGTATGTGGGAACTAACAAAGTTAGGGAGCACTCGTTCAAGCTACACGTGGTGCTGCGTTGTGTGCGTGTTGTTCCCAGGCCACGCGGATGCACACAAGTTCCTCAAGGACAGAGGAACAACAGGACAAAGAAAACGAGGCTGAGACACTGTCACTGAGACAAGAGGCCAGTGTTGCATCAGCAAATTTCAGCAAAGTCAAGGGTAAAGTCATATTTGGAAGAGGGCACAAGAGAAGATGAGTTATAGGATTTTGGCGAATAGGGAGAATATCGCCAAATCTCCCCAGTTGACTCTAAATCAGGACCACTTACCGTACAGTGAAGAAACGGGACAAGACCCTTCTTTACTTGGCACTTATGGTTCTCCTGGGCCATGAGATTCTGAGCAGCCACTTCCTTCCGCCCCCCTCCTTGTTGCCCTGTCTTGAAGTGAACTTCTACTTGATGATATTTAGAGCTCATTAATTTGTCCCAAGGAAGCTTATTGTGTGGCAGTTTAATGACAGAAACCTGTTTTAATGCAAATGGACATGTAATCCCACTAAGCCACTCTGAGGGTGTAAATTTAAAACAATTGCTAGGAACTGACACTGGAATTTAATAAGATGGAGGGCTGGTTCCTAGATCCCGGTACGCCCAGGGGACCCTGCTTGGACACCCAGCCCTGGTGGTTTTAGAGCAGCCCTCAGTTACCATGGCAATTAAAAATGTCAGGGAGCTTACTGGAGCTCCTTTCAGGTGGTGGGGATCTGAGCTCTGGAGGAGTGCGGGAACACAGGGAAGGAAGAAGTTTCAGCGCAGAGAGGAAAGGAAGGGTGAGTGGGTGTCTTCTGCTCATTACTCCTCAGGGCACAAGGTTGGACAAGATATGACTGAGACCCCAGGAGGCGGCTTTCTATCCTGGCTTAGTAGAAATGCTTGATCCAGGCAAACTCCCACACACAGAGCACAAAGCCTTGCCCGGGACCCCACTTCTCCCAGCAGGTAAAGGGGGAAGCCTGCTTCTGAGGGGTTGGTTGGAAATGAGGCGGAGGCGGGAACTGTGTTTGAATATTTGCTAGACTATAACACTGTTGGGTACTACCTCATTCCCCAGAGGGCCCTGAATAAGGTTATTATGGGTGAAGTCATTTTTGTAATAACGTTGGCTGTAACTCTGGGTCATAAATCACAGGTTCTGGTACTAAAAAAATTACTAAACATGCCTCTGTTACCACAACTGTCCTCCTTTTAAATACTTTGATTTTACTACAAATCTCCCATTGACTGAGCTAGGGGAAATAGACACAATGAGCAAACGATTCCTTCCGTCCCCGGCAGCAGCCCTGCCGGCATCGAGGCCTCCTGGAATGATTTCCTGAGGTGTGATGTTATTTATGGCGTGCTTTCTCTATCAAAAAGGCAAACAGCATCCCAAGTGACCTCGGAGTATTTGCATCATTGCTTCTCTTGCTAATTGATTCATCCCCTGGCAGGGCCTGAGACACGGGCTGTTGGCTGGACACTCGCTCCCAGCTGCATATCCTGTGGATTTAAGGTGCATGAGAAGCAAAGATGTTAATAAAATCGTTAAATGTCAAAACTGCAAAACCCACACCCATTCAGAGTTCATCAGCTCTTCTGGAATGATCTGTAAAATACCATCTCCTCCCCTTGTCCTTTTCTCAGTCTAAACTTCATAACCTTTGTTAAGTAAGGAGATTAAGAACTGTTATTAACAACACTGATTGTTTAATTTCTTTCATAACTTCTTCCTTTCAAATGAGAGTCCAGTATAGAATGAAAAGGAATGTTATCATATGAAGTGCATTTCAGACGTAATAAAGCAGAAAGGAGAGGGTGGCCCCAGTGGCAGTTGTAAGAGGGACGAAGTGTGGATCTCTATAGCTCAGTGGCTGCAAAGCAGAAAATGAAGATTGTAAAAACGTCACATAAAGAAAAAATGCACAGTGGATTCGTTTTGTGATGCCCATAATTCAGTAATGCCTTTAAGTAGCTAGAAGAAATATAATAAATGTTTTTCCACAACATTGATCATACTGTATCAGAGGAAATATTAGTGTGCAGGGAGCCATGATTATACTGGTAGTAATTCTCGGTGCAGAAAACTAGTAGACGATAGGACCCTTTATAGGCCGAACTTTTATTGACTGCAGTTATTTACCTTTAAGAATACGCCTAATACATTGTCCTATAGCTAAATATTTTTGTGAAAATTCAAACCAGCACTATCTGTAAATCAGAAGTCCTGCCACCATTTTATAGGATTTATATATATTTTTCCCTGCAGATGCTCTCATATGTTCCAGAATACAAAAACCAGCCAATTGACCATGTAAAAATTCTAGAAGGCCTGTAAAACAGATTCTTCTTCTGTATTCTGAACCTGGATAGGAGCAGACAGGTTTATGGCATGTGATTCCACCCAAATGCCACCTGTATATATAACATCTCTCTAAAGAAATTAAATGGATTATTAGATTATATACCATAGTAAAACTATACTTGGAGCTGCAGGCCAGGAGAAGATATGCATGTTGTGCAACTGCTTTTTTTTTTTTTTTTTTTTTTTGTCTTGAAACACTGAAGAAAGCTTTACAAAACAGGCTTTTTCTAAATTTAGGGAGGAAAGAATGGAACTGATTCTTCATGCCAGCCTCTTGCTCCTCAGACTGGCAGGAGCTGGTAATGCGGTGGCTGTGGCAGCGTGGGTGCAGAAGGCCCTGCATGCTGACGGGAAGTTTCACCTTCCCTCTAGCTGGGCTCCAGCTCGACTTCAGAAATCATCCAGTCAGAGTTCCAGGGAGCACAAGATAACAGCCCAGCCAGACTCCTGCAGAATTAAAGGGAGAGGTGAGACCTGGGCATGCTAATCTTCCATATATCCCAATAAAGTCCTGCTGTGAAAATGACTAAGAGAAGCAAGAAGCCAGAGCAATCTCCGAGGGAAGGTACTCTGAGAGCAGTGTGTACTGGAGGGTGGCATTCTTTGACTTTAGTATCTGCATAAGCCAGCTTGCAGTTCAAAGCCCTTGTAAAAGCAAACCAACCTGGTTAAAGGCTGCCGACTCACCTGCTCTGTCTCAATGCACCTCTCCCCTAACTCTCACTGACACAAATGGGAAGCATTTCTCAGAGTGAAAGGAGGCTATTCCTTTCTCTTTGTCCTAGGGCTCTTTGCTTAATGCAAATAACAGGCCTCATGCACACATGCTCTACCAATCCAACACATTTTCTGTGTGTGCGTGTGTGTGTGTGTGTGTGTGTGTGTTTATGGAGTTACATATCGATTTTAGTACCTTCTGTTGGAGTTAATGTTTTGTTTATTTGTTTTGTTGGTTTTTTCTTCTCCTCCAGCAAGGAAGAAATGGAAGAGGGTGCCTCTAAGTTCTTCCCATTCTGAGAATATTTATTTGTTTAAGTTATGGGGTACATGTGCAGAACGTGCAGTTTGTTACATAGGTATACACGTGCCATGGTGGTTTGTTGCACTCATCAACCCATCACCTACATTAGGTATTTCTCCTAATGCCATCCCTCCCCTAGTCCCCCATCCCCCTGACAGACCCCAGTGTGCGATGTTCCCCTCCCTGTGTCCATGTGTTCTCATTGTTCAACTCCCACTTATGAGTGAGAACACATGGTTCTTGGTTTTCTGGTCCTGTGTTAGTTTGCTGAGAATGATGGTTTCCAGCTTCAAAAAGGCAGGTGATTGAGGGAAGAAACCCTCCAATAGTTAGGGATTCTAAGGTTGAGGAACAGCCTGACACAGATGACAGTGTATCTGGTGTGGCTTCTGGGAAGTTGGTGTGCAGTCACCTGGTGTGCTCAGCATCGACATACAGGCCAATGACATCACAGGCTTCTGTTAAATTTCTTCCTCATCATGGAGGACAGAGATGCTTTTGAAGCACGTTCCTATAAGTGGCCCCGTTCTAGGTTCTTTCTGGTAGTAGCAGTCGTTTTCAATTTTTTATTTTTATTTTTTGAGACAAGGTTTCACTCTGTTGTCCAGGCTGGCATGCAGTAGAGTGATCACATCTCACTGCAGCCTTGAAGTTCTGGGTTCAAGTGGTTGATTCTCCTGCCTCAGCTTCCTGAGTAGCTGGGACTACAGGTGTGCCTGCAGGATTTATTTTTTAGTGAAAAAAATTTATTTTTGCCTTAATTTCCTGGCAGTTGAAGTGCAATTTTAAACAATAATTTCTTGGCCAGGCACAGTGGCTCATGCCTGTAATCCCAGCACTTTGGGAGGCCAAAGCGGGTGGATCATGAGGTCAAGAAATCGAGACCACGCTGGCCAACATGGTGAAACCCATCTCTACTAAAAATACAAAAAAATTAGCTGGGTGTGGTGACACATGCCTGTAGTACTAGCTACTCAAGAGGCTGAGACAGGAGAATCCCTTCAACCCACAAGGCGGAGGTTGCAATGAACTGAGGTCATGCCACTGTACTCCACGCACTCCAGCCTGGTGACAGAGCGAGATTCCGTCTTTAAAAAAAAAAACAAAACAACAACCAATACTTTCTTTAGGAGGCTAATATCTTCATTGCCAAGCCTTAATAAAGATTAATGTGTAGTCATCTTTCTTCTCTCCTTCCTTCCTTTTCCTCCTTTCTTCCTTCCCTCCTTCCTTTTTTCTTCTTCGCTTCCTTCTTTCCTTCCCTCCCTCCCTCCTTCCTCCTTTCCTTCCGTTTTCCCTTCTTTTCTTTCATTTTATTTTCCTTCCTTCCTTCTTTCTGAATCCTTGTTTCTCTTCAATGACTTAGAAAACATCTTAATGAACTTCTTAGAGCAATTCTGCAGCAATGAACATGTCAGGATCACAGATGTCTTTTCTCCAGTATTTACTGGTAAAATGCAGTTCCCATTTTTGCTGTCTGTGTAGTACGCACACCATCCCATTTATGCCTGTAAAGACATCCAGTGTGCTTAGGAGGGCCAGAGAGACCCTTGGAGAGTAGACTTATTGTAAGTTTACTAAAATTAAAACACAAGAAGGTAACAATAACAAGGCTTAGGAATTTGCTTAGTAGATAAACAGTGCATTTTTCATTACTTGGTATCTAGCTTGAATTATTGACTTGCATATTTCCAAATACAAAATATAGACAATATTGGACAACACAGAATATTTGATTCTAACATAAAACTATGTATTTTAAAATAAGACACACTTGTAATTATCTCTACAACCACTTGATGTCACTATTGCATATGTCAGGCAGTAAAAACTTCCTATCTAGAGAGAGAATCTGAAACTTATTTTAAGAGCTGTCAGTTGCCACCTTGGTGTGCTACCTTTTGATGGAATATGCACTATCGTGCTAAGATGACTCTTCCCCATTCCGTGCAGTCAGCCCAATTTTCAATTATGCCACTCTACTGGGAATTCTAATTTACACAGGATGAGATTCCTCAAACACAATTATTTTCTTCACTATATTTAAAAGGAATATGGTACTTCTATAATAGTTCTCAACATTGCGTATTAATTATAACTAGCACATTTTGGATACTAAATGGTGTGAAGTGAAAACATAACCATAAATAACCTAGATTTATAAACACCCACCCCCAAACCCTGCCAATTGCTTACAACAGTTTTATATCTATTTGCTCATCTGTATTCCTGGCATCCCTGGGGGGTTACCTGCTTTAATACTTTTATGAGTCAAAGTTGACCTGTGAAATAAATTGAATCAAGTAATTATTTGCACGGGCATCCCAGGAGTAAAGCACAAGTACACACTGAAAGTGTGTTCCAGACAGTTAATTCCAGTTTGCAAAAGTTACTAGTTCAGATTTTGGTAGTTCTGTGATTTTTCAATTACTTAAAAAATTCCTCAGTCCATGGACCCTTTAATTCTCCTTTTAAAGATTCATTTAAAAAAAAAATCTAGGCCATTTTGTGAGGCTGACATGATAGAGAAAATAGGTCTTTTTCCAAGCTGAAAAAAGGCTGGCCCAGTTCAAGTGCTAGTTAGAGCAGGACCAGGAAAAAGAACGTGGTGAAGGAATTGGAAAAAAGGTTTGCTTTCCCTATAGTTAGAAATGGCCGGGAGCTTTCAAAGAGCTATCCAGTTTAGTTTATTTCCTTTTACTAAAACCCTGGAGTCGTCTTCTTCAACTTCCTCACATGCCCTTGCAGCTCTGGGGAAGCCAGAGCTGTTCTTGGAGGACTACTGGCCTAGATTTAGTGGGGGAGGGGAGATACTCTCTGTTCTAGTGAATTATCAGAGAGCTGTGTTGCTTGCCATCTATGGGATGCTTTGATCCAAAATTTTAGTCATTGTTTCCACATTTAGGGGCTGGAATGAACATCAAAGAAGTGGGTGCATGGAATTTACTGAATGCCAAAGAAGTACAATAACATACAGAGGATATAAGCAAATCCCAGTGGTAAAATTTGCTGCCAATTCTTGCACATAATAGAGGCCCTAAAGTGACAGTTTATCTTTGACAAATGCATAATGATACCAATGCCAAGGGAAGGAACTAGCATGCTGAAAGGTGAATAAAAGAGTCGGGAACAATTCAGTGGACTTACACATTTCCTCACCGTGTTTTCACACAACAAGGAAAGCAGATGACACAAATGCATGAGGTAATCATCAGACAGGCCTGCAAACCCACCAGCCATTTTAAACCAACCTGGTTCTTTCAGGATCCAGCTCTAAAGATGAGAGTAAAATGTGGTTAGAAATCATTCATCTTCTGGAGGAAAAAAATGGAACAAGGAAAGTGAAAATAGCTCTCTTGTTCTGTCTTGGATAGTTCCAGATTTTAGAGCCCATATGTTGTTTGCTATAACTTCCTCGCCTCCCAGGGCCAATGCATTCCAAACGCTTCAGCTAGTGCACTGCACTGAGTAGTCTCAGAAGTTAGGGCTCATTTGTATCCATAGTCTTTGTTCAGATATGGATTAATTTTGGCTAATTTCAGTGGGTGCACATAAAGTAAAATGCACAGAACTGAAACTACTGAAATCAGGCCTTTGTGTGATCATCTAAAAATCTACTTTTCAAGCTCCTTTAAGTTTTATTTTTGAAATAAAAACAATAAAATGACAGTAAAAAGTTTTCAAAAGCATTGACATTATGAGCAATTGCTAACCAAGGCTATTCCCAGAATGATTGAGCAAAATTTGGATATAATTCGAGAAAAGATAACTGCCCTGCAGTGCCAGCTATAAAGACTCCATTCAGGAGGTGATTTCATAATGATCCTACGGAATGTGTCTCTTGTCTCTAGGGCTGGGTATCCATGTGGATGCATATGATGCTATTGTCACTAGGGCTGGCATTGGAGGGCAAAGGCAGATTCTTGTCCTCAAGCTTCAATCTTTACACTATGGAGATTAATGTGTAAGACCTGCTGTAGGTTGCTTTAAAAAACCAGACTGGGTTTGGATATTTAGAGGAAGAGGTCTCAAAAATGCCATAGTACGTGGAAATAGCCTAGAGGGGTTCTGGGCACAATCTGGTAGTGAATCAGGTATAAGCAAAATCAAAATGTGTGTGTTTATTTGCAACTCTACTTGCTTGAGCCAGAAATTGTGCCAGCTGCAAATCGAGCCAGCATTTCTGTCCTTGGCTTTAGACAATTAGAGCAGATTTGCTTGTATACACCAAAATCATTTCCAACACAGCCCCCACAGTTCTTTGTGCTGCTTACAAAATTTCCTCTGTGGCCTTGCACTGCATAATAAAGGAGCTCTTGGAGGGATCCTGGTCTGTTTATTGTGCATGTTAAGTAAATGCAATGATTTTCATTATTTCAAACTCCATAATGAAATGACTGAGTGCCCAGCAACATTAGATAATGGACAAACAACTATTCAACTGGCTGTATGAACCATGGCTTTCTCGCATTAAAAGTGTAATATTTATGAGTTAATTTAATCATAGAAGAAAATATTGAGTAGGTGACTGAGTAAAATGATGACTGTGTATTATGTTTTTGCCATGCAGCTGGATAAACACATTCAACGACAGACCTTGGCAAGAACTGCAAAGATGCTCTTGACAATGGCATGAATAAATATTAGGTGTTATCTAGAATTCACCGCATTTGAGGTCTTGTGCAAAGCCAGGTAAGTTTTAACAAAAAAGAATTGTAGCAGAAGCCATGTGTGCACACTGGGATTATGTAAGTACTGGAGTCTTTTTCTGCTGCCCAGGAATTGCTCTAACACTCATTCTCATCCACATCACTGAGAGATTTTCTAAATCATTACCTTTGTCTGCACTGCTAGGAGTGCACTTTAGCATAAGACCCAGGTTTTAGGAATCTCGTGGTAAATTTTTCAATGACATGTACTTGGAGAGAAAAGAAACACTTTGCCTAGGCTATAGAGCTGACAAAAAAAAAAAAAAAAAAAAAAGATTATATTTTGGAGTGACCCAACCCAATCCTTGCAAACAGTAAATTAAAATATTGCTTTGACTTGCTTCTTGAATTTCTTTAGAAGACATAGTTTCTAACTACAAGACGGACCATAAGAAAAGACCGTTTTTCAGAAGATATTTTGAGTGAAGGTTCAGCAAGACTGATAGTCACTTATTGCACGATTTGTATCCAGGGCAGAAAGAATCAGTGTGCTAAAGAGTATCATAGAAATGTGCCATTACGGTTTTTTTTTTTTTTTTCTTTCCTACTCAGAATTGTCATATTACCAATACGGAAAGTTTCTTATTAAGGTCTTTGTTTTCATTTGTTGGAGTGTGCACACAGTCTCTAGAAGATGAGGAGGGGGAGGAGGAACAACAACAACTATGTTCTCTGAGCCAGTGTATGTGCCACAGATTTCTGCTAAATCAGTGAATTTCCTATATTATTCTCTATTTTTTAAATTATACTTTAAGTTCTGGGGTACATGTGCAGAATGTGCAGGCTTGTTACATAGGTATACACGTGCCATGGTGGTTTGCTGCACCCATCAACCCATCATCTACATTAGGTATTTCTCCTAATGCTATCCCTCCCCTAGCCCCCAACCCCCTGACAGGCCCCAGTGTGATGTTCCCCTCCCTGTGTCCATGTGTTATTGTTCAACTCCCATTTATGAGTGAGAACATGCAGTGTTTGGTTTTCTGTTCTTGTGTTAGTTTGCTGAGAATGATGGTTTCTAGCTTCAGGTCCCTGCAAAGGACATGAACTCATCCTTTTTTATGGCTGCATAGTATTCCATGGTGAATATGTGCCACATTTTCTAGTCTCTATTTTGGTGTTGTCTCGGCACTAAAATATGAGGAGAGGATGTGTTAAAGAAGTTAGCAGAGCTTACTAGGAAAAAACACTCTTGCTGGCATGAGTATTCTGGTGTCTAGTTTCGCTGTGTGACCTTGGGCAAGTCACTTTGCCTCTCTGAACCTCAGTTTTCAATCTATAAATTATAATAACATCTGTTGGCCTATGCTAAAGGGTTTAGTTGTGAGAAGAAAACTAGATAATTGATCTAAGGCATTCATTTACTTTATTATTAAACCACAATGGATTTAATTTTAACTGCTTTGTTCCAGAAAGAATTTCAGTTGCACCTAGGGAAGTTAAAATGAAAATTTAAGATATTACTATGACTACATGTACTAATACTACACGATATAGTAAAGCAAATATGATGGCCCATGAGCTTAACATTTTTTCTTTTTTTTTTTTGAAGAGACCTTTCAAAATCTTTAAGAGGAAATCTAGCTCACTTCCCAGCTACTTTGTCTTCCTGGTATCCTTCTTAATTACACATATTCTACCTCGACACTTATTTAACAACTATCTGGAGTGCTTAAACCAGATAGAAGTAGCAAGAGGGGTGTTTTGGAGGTATAATCGTCATAACGTGGTGATGGATTGGATATGGGAAAGTGAGAGAGACAAGGTATCAAAAATGACTTGCAGATTTCTTATATAGAAAACAGGAGAAGGACACAGTTTGAAGAAATTAGGCATTTTGTTTTGGATAAATTCAATTTGAGATGACTGTGAAATACCCAAAGGAAAAAAAATCCAGTGAAAGACTGTAAAGGCAGCTATAATGGCAAAAAGCACTGGGGTTGAAGGAAAAGGACTTCAATTAAGGCCATAATTCTGCATGACCTCAAGAAGGGATGTATTCTTCCTGCGTTTTAGTTTCCTTGTCAGTAAAATGGAGATATTAGTATCTATCTTATCACCTTGTTGGGGGGATACAATAACAATTTTTGAAGGTATTTTATAAGTTACTTTATTTCTTATTATAACAGAGACACAAGAAATAGCACAAAGAAACAGGGTGGACTCTTTCTCTACTGCTACTAGTTGCTTTGGGAGCCTTGGGCTACTGTGTAAATAGGGCCAAGTCCAAGAACCACACTACACACAACTAGTCCTGAAAATGGAACAGAAATGGCATCAAGAAACCCCTATGTCAAAGATGTAAATCCCTTAAAAGGGTGGGCCCAAGTTCCTGAGGAACATGCACTTTGCCAAGAAGCACAAGAAGGGCCGGAAGAAGATGCAGGTCAGTGATGGCAAGGCCACGAGTGAATCAACTGAGGCTATCAGGGCCCTTGTGAAGTCCAAGGAGGTCAAGCCCAAGATCCCAAAGGGCATTAAGTGCGAACTACTTGCCTGCACTGACCACTCCAAGCTCAGGAAATGTGCTCATCCCTGCATCATCAAGGGTTTCAGGCTCTGCCAGCCAAAATCAAAGACCAGGGCTCAAACTAAGCACAGGATGTGGCTCTGTCTCCAGCTCAGGCTCCCAAATGTGGCCAGGCCTCCACCAGAGCTCCAGAGTGGAGGCCTCTTTCTGTCAATATGAGGACAGAAGGATTGGTGTGGCCTCATAGCTACCATCTGCCTGAGGCTGGTGACCTCCTATGCTATTCGTACAAGCTGGAAATTTCTCTCCTGGAAATATCCCCACTAAATAGTAAATGTCTTTTTCTTCTTGGCATTTCACTAGCACACCTTGAGTCTTGGGCAGCATTGGCCTTCTTTTCCTTTGGATTCTCTACCTTTAGGGTAGGCTACAACCATGACTTCATCTGGAAGGGTACACAGAGTTAATGTGGAGAAGGCTCTCCTATGATTCATAGTTCATTAGGGTAAAATTCCCAAGGGCAAGAATCATGGCTCTGGAATGTTATGGGCTTCCAGTGAATACTAATTGATTGGGATTTAGCATTACCATTTTACTGCTAGGCTTAAATTTGTGAGAAGAAGAAGAAATTTTAGCCAATTGGCTGGAAGGGGAAACATCTCCCTCCCTACTCAACTGGACTTGAAACTATCCACTGTGCGTGCAGAGTCAAGCACCAGCTTGTCCACACAACCTGACGACGGACAGAGGCCATGGAAACGTGAGGTAAGGAACTAGTCCCCATCGCTACCACCATTTATGTTTCCCCAGGGTGAACTCCTTAATCCTCCCTACAACCATACACTGAAAATCAACGTGTGATTAACTATTTTTTGACCACCTCAAAGCCAGGCAGGGAATCTGGCTGCCAACAATAGTTGGGGTAGCTCTGGCTATTGCAGAGATTATTGGAGAAGGCAGAAAGCAGCTCTCTTTACACAGTCTAAGAAGGCTCATTCTTAGAGGAATAGGGTGAATAGACTCTCTAATATACTGTTAAATATAGACTTTAGAAAACTCAAACATTTTAAAAAACCCTAATGATGCAGGAAGGAACACAGAAATATCTGAAATGCTTCTCAGTCTATCTTTTTGGAGTGAGTCAACTAGTAGATAAATGACAAATGACTTGGTCTTGGATAATGTCTTTATGCAGTAATGTAAGTTTTGTTCTGTTATCTTTGATTCTTATATATTTTTTGTCTCTGTTTCATGCCTGAGAATTTCCAAGTGCAGCAACAGAGAATCAAAACGTTGGTCAAAGTATCTCTATATTTTCTAAAATTGAATGCTGTTTCTGTACTAATTTTCCAGATATGCTCCATGACCGGTATCTGTACACAAACTCTTCTTTCCTGGGTATTAAATTTCTTTAATTACTGTCTCTAGTATATCTGGCATATGTAATATAGCTAGCATATTTGGCCTGATGTTTTAAAATACCCAGTCATTAGCAAATTTTCATGGCTATACAAGGAATCATTGTGAACAGATTTGGATGCTATACTTCTCTGTACATGTGTAGGCTCGAATATATATCACTTCAAAGAGAAAGGAAGACCATTTGCTATTTTGTAGCTTATAGTAAGTCTACATAAGCTTTCTTAGACTCTGTGTAAAGAGAGCGACTTTCTGCCCCTTCTCAGAAACGCACGCTGCCAAGGCAAAGCATTTAGGACAGAACCTGGACCACAGATAAGTCCTATATAAGTCTTAGCTGTATCTTCATCTTCTACTATTACTACTACTACTGCTGCTAGTATTGAAAGGCCTAAGAGTTATGCCATGACTAGGGGTCAACTGGGCTGGTTTTGTTAGGTCTGCCTTGCCCTGGAATGAACCTAACACATGTGCAGTAGATTGAGTGTTTGCTCCCCACCTTTGAGAGATGCTTTCAAAAGCCATCCTTGTGGATCACATTCTTCCCATCTGCTGTCCGCTTGGAACTGTCGAATGTCAGGGTAAAGCCCTGGGATGCAGCGTGCTTTGGGGCCATCACTCTATACCAGTGCATCTCAAACTATCTGTAGTGAAGGATCAATTCTGGTTTTTTTACTTCTAATCAGTCACAGACTGATATTTGGCAAAATGTAATAAACATAACTTAAAGTGAAATAAAAAACCAATACATATAAAACTCAAGTCCCTTTTCAAAATTTTAAGATTCATACACAAATGCATGCTGCCAAGTGGCTCTGACAGTTCTAAATGCCTGCTCTCAACTCCTTACTTATCTCTGAACGGTATCCCACAGATGACAGATGGTGGGCCTCACATTCAGTGGGATGTC
The DNA here is from genome assembly GCF_043159975.1 of Macaca nemestrina. Lineage (NCBI taxonomy): Eukaryota > Metazoa > Chordata > Mammalia > Primates > Cercopithecidae > Macaca > Macaca nemestrina. The sequence continues at coordinate 74,711,146 of NC_092135.1, read as the reverse complement.
ATAAAGGACAGCAAGGAACCCCAAAGGCCCTTCATTTCCGTACTGATTTCCTTCCATAGGGCTGTCATCAAAGCAGGGGACGCAATGGGCCAGCAGGTCTCAACCCTAGATTGGAGAGTGCAAAGCCCTGGTGTGAAGCTTGTACATTGGAGGTGGCTCAGACAGGCCACCAGTGGAAGCTGCCCCCTGTCCAGCTGCTGGCCATCCACATAGCTGGGAATTCACAAACAGCTAAGCAATAGGCAGTTTAGTGAAGATACACAGGTGTGGAAACAGTTTGTGATAGGCAGGTTTATGGCAAATAAACACATTGTATGATATACTGTAATCAACTATATAAACAACTTTAAAATTGTCTGTACTTCATATTTCCAGCATTTGGCTTTGTTAATCATATGTCTTCCTGACAGCAATTAAATAACCTTGAGAGAAAATGTACACCTGCTGTCTCCCCTGGGGAAACTACATCTCTTTTGTGAATGACATAAGTTCTCCATAAAACATAACTGAAGCTAGGAGAATTGAATTTGGAGATATGCCGCCTTTCTTGTTTTATCTCTAGTTGAATTGGAGTGCATGGCTTAATATAGCTAATCTTTTTCTAGATCCTTATTCTGAGCTTTTATTTAGACCAAACTATTTCCCCAAGGAGCAAATTGAAGACAATGGATAATAAATGAGGTTGTAATGAGTACCACCACACAGGTTGTGAAAAGTACCACCACCAGCTCATTTGGCCTGAACCTTCACCCTCCCCCTCCCCAACTTCTTTTCTTTCCGCTTTCCACAACAGATTCCATCTGCTTCCACGAACAACATACTGCTTTCCTTAAAGCATGACAAACATAAGTATGTTTGCTTGACTGAGATCCAAACAAGGTTTATTCATTAGGATTAATTGAGTAAAAGTCTCTGTTAATTTGCAGGCTTCCAGGGCTCACTAGATGAGGTTGCTGGCAGTGGCCCCCGCGCTGCTGCCACTGCTGCTGCTGGTGCGTGGAGCTGCCATGTGGGTGCTTGGGGCTCCAGGCAGGTACACTCTGGACTGGCCGAGGCTGGACTCCTGGCTGCTGCCACACTGATTTGATGAGACCAGTTTCAGAGTATTTGTGCACTGGGGAGTGTTCTTGGTGCTGGTGGCTCTGGAAGGGTGAAGACAGATCCACTACCAGCACTTCATGTATCACCACTACCTGCCTGGCTTCAGCCATGCAGACTTTGGGCAGCAGTTCACAGTAGGCTTCTTCCAGCTGAATGGACAAGTGGGCCAATCTCTTCCAGGATTTGGAGGCCAAGTATGTAGTCCTGATACAAAGCATCACAAACTGGCTGAGTGTCATGTCTTAGAACTTAAATTCTAAGGACATGGGGGTCCTACCAGTTGGTGAGTTAGAAAAAACTGTCTGGAAGAGGAACATACACTGTGAACTCTATCACTTATTAGAATGGTTCCATTCACTTTAGCTACTTGATTTAAAAAATGGCTTCAAAACACAGCATTTTGGTGGTGAAAAAAACAATGCCATGGCTATATGATCTTGTTAACAGGCACAAGTCTGATATGATTTCTGATATGATTTGGTCTAATAAAGTGAGCATGCCCTGATACTTATTTGAACTTGGCTCTACAATGATAGCTCTATCAAGGAAGAGGTGGTAGTAAATGACCGATGGGGTCAGAAAAGCTCCTGTCACCATGGACAATACTACAACTGTCAAGAGAAACTTAAGCTGGGGAGATCGCAAGACCACAAGTGAGAGACATGTACCACCATTGACAAGAAATTCTGGGTCAATGGTTGCAACATGGCAATGACTGACTTTGCAAGTGAATCTGAAATGGTTTTGGAACTGCTTCAGACTGCAAGTTTAAGAGGCAATTGTGGTCTCAACATTGGACAAGCTAAAGATAATCTAACTGTTCCTGTCTTCCAAGAAAGGCTTCTTGCTTTTAGGAAGTGGCTGAGCATCATTGGGGAAGCTATCTATACCTCTAAACCATGGAAGGTGCAATTGGAAAAGAACATGACATCTGCATGGTATACCTCTAAAGGATCAGCTGTTTATGCCATTTTACTGCACTGGCCAGAAAAATGGAGTCTTAAACCTTGAATCCCCCATAACCACCTTGACTAGTGCTGGGAAACAACAATATCTGAAGTGGTCCACAGGTCTGGACAAAGGCCTTCTCCTTTTTCTACCCCAGTTATCCTCCCCCACTCTCCCACCTGACTTTGCTTGGTCTGTGTGGACTGATTGTTGGAGTTCAAGAGGAAAGGGGCATTGCCTGCTGTTTGCTGCTTTGATTTGCCTTTTATAGTACCATCATTGTAATCAACTCACTTCCCTTCTCCACCCAGAGATGGCTTTTCCAGAACTTTTTAATCAAAGGAATTGAATATATTACACTGGTGCTTCAGTGGACCAAGCACCTGAGTTCTCTTGCTAGCATACCTCTCTCTGGTCAGCAAAAGAAGGACTGAACACTTAAGCTCCAAGTTCTTCCATTCTTAATGTTTACAATTATCTACAACAGAAGCTTCCCTCTATTCTCTGTGTCTGATAACCTCCTTGTTGACTCAGATACTTTAGATAAAGAATAAGCCAAGTCTCCCTGTTGCTTGTAGAGGAGGTGGAAAGGGTTTGGCAAGCAAAACCACGCACTATTTATTTAGCATCAGTTGTCACCAACACACTACCTCCTCCCTACTAAAGTGCAGGAGAGCCTGGAAGGGAAGAAAAAAGCTTGCTGGGCTGCTAGTAGTCAACTGTTCAAAAATTTCCAAAGTGAATTTAGAGCTCCAAAATACAGCCTGTTTATAGTGATAGTATTAAGAAAGTGAATGTGATTCTGCTCTGCCTTTAAAATAAAGTCAAATGAATGTTTGCATGCCAAAAAAAATTATAAGTTTCTCAACCATATCTCCTACCTCGCCTTTGCAACTTGTTTAAGTTATTGTTGAAGAAATTGGCTGTCTTGGAATTTCCCAGAGTTTGGTTTGCTGATGGCATCCCTGTGATGTTTAACATGTTCCTATGTCATTGTAAGCTGTAAACTGGTAGTTGGATTTAGAAGCTTGACCAGATTCAAGTTCAATTATTATTTTTTGTCAAGAATAATGCACATATAGTGTTCTGCACTTCTGTTAGGAGGTACATAATGTCTAAGTGTCTCTCTCTAGTGTTTAGCAGCCATTAGTGAACACTGTCCAGAGCCATTAATTCATTAGAAGGTTGCAACATGCTGATATCTCAATTCTTTCCATCCTCATTTATTTATTAGCTGGAAAAATTCTATAAAGAGAAACTTACCCTTGATTATTTGATTACTTTGAGGCCAGTTTTTTTTAACACAATCCTGTAGCGTTCTTTAAAGATGACTAATGAATTTAGATTTTTGATATCATTCTGAACTTACATTTATATATACTTGATATGTTTCCATTGAATTCATTTCATTTATCATTCCACTGAAGAGCTCAAATTATCCCATCTTTGGCCAGTTGGATCCTCTTTGGACAGAATCATACTACTTTTTCATAGCATCCTTGATACCTGGCATGACAATATATTCCAGGCTCATTTAATAAACTTCCTGTCTCAGATCTTGAATCAGCCATATTTTTTTTTTTTTATACTTTAAGTTCTAGGGTACATGTGCACAACGTGCAGGTTTGTTACATATGTTTACATGTGCCATGTTCGTGTGCTGTACCCATCAACTCGTCATTTACATTAGGTATATCTCCTAATGCTATCCTTCCCCTGCCCCTCCCCACAATAGGACCCAGTGTGTGATGTTCCCCTTCCTGTGTCCAAGTGATTGTTCAATTCCCACATATGAGTGAGAACATGCGGTATTTGGTTTTCTGTTCTTGTGACAGTTTGCTGAGAATGATGGTTTCCAGCTGCATCCATGTCCCTACAAAGGACATGAACTCATCCTTTTTTATGGCTGCATAGTATTCCATGGTATATATGTGCCACATTTTCTTAATCCAGTCTATCATTGATGGACATTTGGGTTGGTTCCAAGTCTTTGCTATTGTGAACAGTGCCGCAATAAACATACATGTGCATGTGTCTTTATAGCAGCATGACTTATAATCCTTTGGGTATATCCCCAGTAATGGGATGGCTGGGTCAAATGGTATTTCTAATTCTAGATCCTTGAGGAATTGCTACACTGTTTTCCACAATGGTTGAACTAGTTTACAGTCCCACCAACAGTGTAAAAGTGTTCCTATTTCTCCACATCCTCTCCAGCACCTGTTGTTTCCTGATTTTTTTAATGATTGCCATTCTAACTGGTGTGAGATGGTATCTCATTGTGGTTTTGATTTGCATTTCTCTGATGGTGAGTGATGATGAGCACTTTTTCATGTGTCTGTTGGCGAATCAGCCATATTTCTAAGAGGTGGGTTCCTGTTGATGGAAAATAGTTTTTAGAGATGCAATCAGGGTTCTGGAGGTGCTCATTTCTAGTAGTAGTAGGTTGGCCATTGTTTCTAGGCCTTTCCAGTGGAAAGAACTCAAAAATGTATGCTTTTAAACCATAAAACACATTATGAATTAGTATTGCTACTCACATTTATTTTCAGGACTACAGCATTTTTACCTCATTGATCTTACAGTTGTATCTACTCTCACCCAAGCTGAAAATTCCAGTTCTCAATGACATCAACATATGCATATTCTTGCTTTACCCCACACTACATACACGACAGTTTCAGAATACTAATACCAGTACTACTATAACAACATGATTCCTGAATCAGTAGATGCAAACAAAATCAGTTAGAAGATATAATGGAATAGAAGACCGTGTATCTGATAGCTAAAAACAAAATACCTCAGTGTAAACTTAACAAGAAATGTTCAAAATCAGTATTAGGAAAATTATTAAACACTCATAAAGGTACAAAATTAGATTTAAACAATTGGAAAGGTAAATGATAGTCACACAGAAAGTATCAAATATCTTAGGTATTTCTATGCTTATTTAAATATTTAATGTAATCCCTGTGAAAATCTCATCACATTTTTCCTAGAGCTAGATAAATTGATTATATAGTTTGTTTGGAAGAATAAACATGCAAGAATAGCTAGAAAATGCCTCAAAAGAAGAGCAATGGTATTGTAATAAAACACAACCTCTAAAATTGAAATAGTTTGGTGTTAATGAATAAGCATAAGAATGGAAAAAATAGAAAATTCAAAGGCATACCTAGTTGCATATGAATAATATATGATAAAAGTGGTATCTCTTATTAGTAAGTAAAGGATGGAACTTTTAATAAATGGTGTTAGGGTAGCTGGGTAGCTGTGTGCAAAGAGATAAAATTGAAGCCACTCCTTTTTACTACATATGTACTACATAACAGGACAATTTTTTTTTTTTCTTTTTTTGAGACGGAGTCTTGCTCTTTCGTTCAGGCTGGAGTGCAGTGGTGCGATCTTGGCTCACTGCAAGCTCCGCCTCCCGGGTTCATGCCATTCTCCTGCCTTAGCCTCCCAAGTAGCTGGGACTACAGGTACCCACCACCACGCCCAGCTAATTTTTTTGTATTTTTTTTTAGTAGAGATGGGGTTTCACTGTGTTAGCCAGGATGGTCTCGATCTCCTGACATTGTGATCCACCCGCCTCAGCCTCCCAAAGTGCTGGGATTACAGGTGTGAGCCACTGCGCCTGGCCAATAACAGGAAAAATTCTAAGTGGATGAGAAATTTATGTGTAAAAGGTAAAACATCTAAAATATTGGAGGGAAAAAGCCCTGGGTGAATTAATCTATAACCAGGATTGGAGATGACTCTCTAGATTACACTTGAAAATCCAAAAGTAAAAAGTAAAAGAACTGCCACTTGTGATTACATGAAAACAAATGCTTGACATTTGATCCATGTGAGTTATCTTAAGCCCATTTTGCAGATGAGAAAAACAGATTCAGAGACATTTTAGTATGTTGCCCAAGTTTATACAGTTAGTAAATGGCAGAGATGGAATCTGAACATGTGGCAATTGTAACTCATTGCACACTGAGCCACCTAAATTTTTGTTCACATTAAGTACACAGAAAAAGAAAATAAACATTTTCCAGACTCTACTCACAATGGGCAAAATAATCATTTGTTGTTGTCATTGTTGTTGTTTGAGAGAGTCTCGCTGGGTCACCTAGGCTGCAGATGAGTGGTGTGATCATAGTTCGCTGTAACCTCAAACTTCTGGGCTCATGCAATCTTCCTGCCTCAGCCTCCGGAGTAGCCAAGACCACAGGCATGGGTCACCACACCTGGCCAATTTTAAAATTTTTAGTAGAGGTGGGGTTTTGCTATATTGCTCAGGCTGGTCTCGAACTCCTGACCTCAAGAGATGCCCTGCCTCCACCTCCCAAAGTGCTGGGATTATAGGCATGAGCCACTGGACCCAGGCTAAAATCTTATTAATATTGCCAGGCAAGGTCCCATCCATTCAATTTAGACTTAATGTAAAAGAAGAATTACAGAAGAGCTTTAAAAGGCATGAGACTCTGGGGAGAAAGGAAGACTTTGGTCTATTTTGAAGACAAAACTAAAATGTAGTATGATATAACATGTAAATTTATACCTCTTAATTTTTATTCTCTTGGTCAGAAACTCTTTGTGATATCACACCTGCACCCGCATCTAATTCTTGCTCAGAAACACCATATCAACCCTAAGAATCCGGTTTTAAGTACATGAAAGTTGAAAGATTATTCAGATCTTTTAATTTATTATCAGCAAAGACAATGGCTTGGCCAAGTCATTTTAATAGGAACAGTTCAACTGGTTGCTGGGCTCCTAAAGGCAGGAGGTGCCAAGTGACTGAAGGCTTCACTTCTCAGGGGGCGCCTGGTGTTCGCACAAACTAAGCAATTAGTTACAACATTTACTTCCTGCTTTTCCCATCATCTAATTTGTTCATGTTTTAATTCTTCAATCCATTGCAAGGTATCTCACGGCTAGGCAACAAATACTGAATTTCTCTTTCTGTTCCCTCAAGAAAACTTGGAAAGCCGATTATGCTTTCTCTCCATTAGGGGCATGGTTAATTATTGGCTTGTGAAAGCAATGCAATCCATTCATTGATTTTGCAGAGATTAATTAAGCACCCACTAATGTGCCAGACATTGTTCTTGGTGTTAGAGATACAGGGAGGACAAGGCAGACAAGTTTTTGCTCTTGAGGATCTTACATTTCATAGGAGGAGACAGAGGAAAGAAACAACCGCAAAGCCAGGTAATATCACAGAGTGATTTGTTCAGTAAATAAAACATTAAACACAGTGATGTGATTGATAGGGGCTGGGGCAGGGAACTTCCTTAGCTACAATGATCAGAAAAGTCCCTGACTAAAGTTCAGGCCACATGAAGACCCAGGGGGATTGATGACCAGGCAGAAGGAACAAGTGCGAAGGCCTAGAGGCAGGAATGCACTTGGGGTGTAAGAGGAAGAGAAAAAGCACAGTAGTTGGAGGACAGCAAACTATACTGACATATAACTGACCTCCAAGTATTTGAGGATTTGCCCGTTTGTTTGTTAGTTTGTTCATTTATACTCTGCCTTGTTCCAAAAAGGATTTATAATAGCCCTTTGAATGTTGCTGTTCCTTACAGTGCCTATAGATTTGAGAAAAATAAAAGCGAGTTCTCTAGCAGGTAAAGTCTAAACAATATCTAAGATGGAGCATTAGGACAATCCATGCAAGATGCTTGCTTTTTCTTTTGAAGACTCACACACCTTGAAATGTTATTTAAGAAATTATTTCTAAAGAAAATGGTTGCACTGAATTTCAAATCAGCAGACTCATTCTCTAATTAATCATGGCACATGCTATTTACAAAACTCCTGTTAAAAACAAATTTCTTTTGTACACATTACAAAGAAATGTTACATAAAATTAAGCACCAAGTAATGACTTTAATTTGCGATTAGTTAATAATACACAGATGATCACGCGGCTGTAAAGGAAGCCGCTTGGGACATTAACAGATATGCTGGCACAGAGGAATTGGAAACAGGCAGACTGTGAGGCATTGGGCTCAGCTCTGGGTGGAGAATAAAGAGGGCTCAAGAATCGATGGATATTTGATGCTTTGACTTTCAGTAAGAGGCAGAAGCCTGATGAAGCCTTTGCTCAGAGAAGTCTGACTGACCTTTAGGGTTTTTCAAATGGTTTGTAAGTTATTTTTTACTTCTTGCCCAGCAAAAAGGCTTTACAAAACTTAATGACATTTTTATTTAGCTGAGATTTACTGAATGACCTTGGCTCAGAAGTACTTTTTGGCTTTGCAAGAAGCTATAATTGTCCCAAGTTCTGTGAGCCACTTTAACTCAGCTGATTTCTTGGTACTTAGTGATCCCAAGCTAAGGGACTCCGACTTTATATTTTGGGAAATGAAAATAAAATAGAGTAAAGCTCTAATATTTGAAGGAAACCAATACTGTATCGCTCTGAAAGTCTGCAGGCTACATAAGTTATCATATAAACAGACACAAAAAAGAAAATGTTTGATCCCACATTGTAGTGAATGGGTGGGAAAACCAATGGCCTCATGGCTTTGTGATTAAAGATGGTTTAAACCTCAAGAAATGAAGAAGAGTGGTTAGGAGACTGAAAATGGTTTGCCTTTCTCTTATGGAGAAACTTTTCTGATATTTTCTCAATTCTATTTCCTCTCATCCAAAAGCCAGAGTGAGGCAGGGAAAAGGGTGAGCACAATGAGAGAGTCCTGGTGCCCAGCCCTGGGAAAGGACCTCAGTGCCCCAAGACGTAGAGACTCCCGCAGGGCATTCAGGGCTCCCCTAGCTCACAGTGTCTCTTATTTTTCATTTCATGTGTTCACACGCCTCCTTTGTTTTGTAGATGAAATGGTTATCAAAGAACTGTAGACTCCATGGTGACATTTTAGCTCCTTAAACAGGTGACAAACATCCCTGGCATATCTCTAGGTTGGAGATTAAATCAGTGCCATCATTACTCCTCTCAGGCATCTATGGCTGGTCTCTGTTTCCCATGGAAGCTGAGTTAAGTCATTCCTCCCATGGAACTGGATGGGAATGAGGAAGTCTGTAAACTTAATCCACAATAAAGTCTCACTGTCGTCCTTATTAGGCTTTGGGGCAATACAATAATACACTCACTGAAAGAGGCACACACACCATTACCAGACTAATGATGAGCTGAAGATAAAAAAAAAACTTACCGAAGCTTCCGAATGGGATTAATCAACAACTCCAAGGCAATATCATGCTGTGCTTATGTTTTCTGCAAATATTGACATTGAAGAATTAAACACGTGGCTAAAAAGGATATCTTTGTCCCTGTGAAAGAAAGTTTCTATGTTACTATTTCAGATCAAAGAGAATGCAGAACAATAGAAGCAAGAAGGATCCCAAATATAGTGTTGCAACTCTCCTCACCTGCAGGAAGGGACGAGCGCGCTGTATATGTGTGTTTGCTGTTTTTGTTTGTTTAACCTCTATTCCGTCACCAGCAATAAGAGTAATAATTACATCACACACACACATATTCTCTCTATAGATACAAACACATAAATATACCCATACACATATATATTAATACATACACACAATTTAAGCTGGAAGAAGAGTGATAGGAAAGGACCTCTGTTTTTTCCTTTTTTTTTTTAAATTTGGAAAGCTATTACAGACTTCTCAGAAACATTTTGGTACAACAGGGAAGTCTGAACACAGGAGATTTGCAAATGGGGCAACAGTGAAAGTAAGTTCAGGCGATTCAAACAGCATGGAATACAAGGCAGAGAAAGCAGGAATGATTTCTTGAAAGACAAGGCAGAATTGATTCTGGAAACCAGAGATCCCTCACTGAGTAAGTCGTGACTGTTTCAAACAAAATCAGCTGGGAGCTGACCAAGAAGGCAAGTGGTGATGCTTAGATGTGAAGTATTTGTACACATGGTCCCACAATATGAGACATGGATGTATGCTTCCACATAAACTTGTCAGAGCAGCCTGTTTCAGGCAAAAATAGCTCCTTTGGTATTTTCTTGACTATATTCCATGACTTGTTTACTGACCATTTAAGTTAGGGCTGGAGCATTGTGATAGATTAGATTATCATTTAGCAAATATTCACTCCCTGCCCACCATCCCCAATTCCCGCCCCTCTGTACCTCCATGGAGGCGGTACCTCTGCTTCATTGACGTGGGGTTTGGCCCTGTGACTTGCTTGGCTCGATAGAATACTAGTAGACTTGATATAAGCAGAGCCTGCAAATGTGCTTATGTAGATGGGCTGGCCCTTCTGCTTCTGCCATGAGAAGAAATGTCCTGGTTAGCCTGGTGGTCCAAAGAGGGTGAAGAAGACATAAGGAGCACATCTGGACCCAATCTGTAGCTTGAAATCAAGCCCAGCTGAACTGAACCTGGATCAGCCAAACCCAAATATATGAGGGAGAATAGATGATTTTTCTGTTAAGCCATGGAGTTTGAGTGTGGTTTGATGTACAACATTAGCTGTGGCTAACTGATAACAGCAGAACTGCTGAATGAGTAAGCGAAGGAGGCAATGAATGCTCATTGCATCGTGCTTATAAGGCACAGTGAGTAAGCGAATGGCGGAGTCTCCAGCAGGGGTGTACAGAACATGGAAAGTGGGGGCTACCATGTAGAGCACAGTAGCATAAGTCTCTGCTGAGCACAGGTGGAGGGTCAGAATTTGGCTGTTTGCAGAACAACATAGAGTAGTGGCTATTCTGTGTACAACTTTGTATAATCTGATATCCACAAGAGCTCTTGTTTTTGGAGCAAGGAGAGTGTGTTGGTGGTGATGGTAGTGGTTTGTTTTTGTTTGTTGTTTTGCGTAGTTTTGAGATGGGGGCATAGCCATGGAGAGTTGAAGCCATGATCTAACTGAACTGCTGAATGAGCAAGTGAAGGAGGCAAGGAATGCTTATTGCATCGTGCATTATAAGGCACAGTGAATAAGCGAATGGAAAGTTTCATTGAGGCAGTATCTTGGTAATATTCTCCTTTCAGTAGGGCTGGGTTGTCTGCTGGGCTAAATGGGCAGTTGAACAGAGACACCCGCCCCACCCTCACCCCCATTCTCCAGAATCATCAAGAAAGTTCTGTGGGTAGCGACAGTGGGAATGAAACTTACCATCTGCAACTGATCCCCTGGACTGGGTAATCACCTGGTAGGTAGAAGGGTAAGGGAGTCTGAGGGAGCTATTTTCAAGAGACATTGTCCCCTGGACCCCAACATGGCCACTCTTGTGCATATCAAAGTATGGCACAGAACTAGGGTGAGGATCATTCTTCCCTACTTCTTTGAGGCACCCCAGACAGCTCTGGCTCCTTGAAGACTAGCAAGTTAGGGAGATGTCACCAGTGTTACAAACACTTCGTTCTTACCATAGGCACCACCAGCTGGTGCTACAATGAGGTTCCCTCCAACCTGGCATGAGTGGAGGATCCAGGAGAGGAATGTGGGGGGCTGATTAAGGACCTGACTGGCAGGCATGTGAGGAGATGAGACACTCCTTGGGGACTCCCAGGAATTCACTGGGAGGCCTTGGCAGGGACGTTTGAGCAGGGTGGGACAAAAGAAAGAAATTTGGGATAATAATGCTAATGGGAGCTCATTTGAATGCACATGCTGATGAGGCCACAGAGACATCCCAGTTGGTTTATGCATGTGTTGAAAGTTAACTGTAGCTGGCTCAATTCCCACTGTCGATACCCACAGAACTTTGATGGTCCTGGAGGATGGGGTGGGGCGGGTGTCTGTCTCTCTCTTCAACTGCACATTTAGCCCAACAGACAGCCCTACTGGAAGGAGAATATCACCAAGATACTGCCTCAGTGAAACTTCCACTGCAACACTTCAGGATGAAAACTCACAGGCTCATAATAATGTTGCCAGTTTACGTTGGTGAGAGTTACCAAAGACATGTAATTGCTCAAGAGAAGTAGATGTATATTAAGAGAGAGAGAAAGGAAGAAGAAAGAAAAGAAGGGGGGGGGGGTAGAGAGAGAGAGAGAAATAGAGAAAAGAAAAATCCCAATTAAAGATGTAAAAACTTTGAGATATACAAAGGTTCTTTTCTAACCACTGATAACACCAGTGCCTCTTTTTCCCCCAGATAATATGATATTTAACAGAAAACATAATACATTTATCATCAATGATGTAGAGATTATACCATTTCAGGAACATAGAGATGGAAACGGTCCCTTAATATTCCATGGCCTTGGTATAAAAAGTGAGTCACATCCACTCACAACTCAGGAAATTTCTTGATCTAAGTACATGCTGCACTGCCCACCCCCGCCGCCAAGATGAGATAATAAATTCCATCTGTTACTCTTTTTAATTTTTTTAAAAAAAGTTTTGGTATCATCTGTAGAGTTTAAAATACCAGTGGTTTTATGATTCCCAAAGCAGTTGGTTGTCTGAAAAAAGTCTCACTGTCCCTGGGAAGTCTTCCCAAGAAAGAGAAGTGAAAGATATTACAATTTTAATGTAATAATTGGTCTATATAAGAGAGAAACAGTGATATTTACAACATTGTAAGTGAAAGCTTCTCATTAGAAATTCTCACAGAAGGAACTTAAACAAGTTAAGGGAAAGATGGACTATTAATGAAGGGAAACACTTATTCTCCAGTCAGTCATTCATTTATTCATGCAGTAAATATTAGTTGCGTGCCTACTCTGATTGAAGCCTTGAGCACTATGTTTGATTCTCCCTTCTCAGCTAAAGATGAGAGAAAAGCTCTATATGACAGCCAATCCTCTCATCAATTTAATCTTTCTATTCTTCCAGTTGGTCCAATGTCAATGGGAAAAACTGATTTCTGGCTATGCAGCTTCTGGGAGCAAAGTCAGATAATAAATATAGTTCGGATCATGAATAGGCCTACCTGGCTCCAGCTTGTTGTGCTGGCTCGACCAGCTCATGAGCTCATTTTCCAGCCCTCCCATGCTTCATACTGGGGAAAATGATCCATGGGCTACCCAAGGTGCATTCCAGTATGTCCAAGGAGCATCCACAAAATCCAGTGTCCTTAAGTAGCAAAGAGAAGTGGAGGAGAAAATCAAAAGATGAGCAGGAAAAGGTAATGTGGTCAGTGGGTCAGTATATCTAGCAGGAATCCTACCATATTTTCAGCTGGGGATCTAAAATAGAATTTTTTTTCCCACACTACACCTGAAAAAAGCGATTTTCTCTGGGATGCAGAACCCCTGAATTCTCTGTATTGGTTTCTATGTCTAAATCTCAAATTCCAAACAGGGTTATCATATATGTAGGAGAATAGCTATGTGCATAAGCTCATGGACATTGAATCCCAGCTCTGTCACTCACTAACTCTATGACCCTGGGTAAGGTACTTAACTTCTTTGTATTAACTTTATTTATTCACTCAAGTAACACTAAGATCCTACCATGTGTCCAGGTGCCCTGCTAGGCAGTGAAACAAAAGACACAGGAGCTCTAACCTCAGAACATAACATACTACTGAGAGAGACAGCAAAAAAAAAAAAAGAATGCAACAAATGAAAAAAGGATTTTTTTTTTAATGTGTGAAGTGTTATGAAGAAAACAAACAAGGAGCTGAACTGGAGAAAAAGACATTTGCATTAGATAAAATAAGAGGAATCTTTACATAGAAGGATCATAATCTTGGGAATAATCATATGTTTATGTGAAAATTGGAATAATAACACAGTCTTCATTGGATCATGGTGAGGCTTAATTAGATGATGCATGCAACACATTTGATTTAGTGCCTGGAGTATAGGAAATGTTCAACAAATGTTTATTATTATTTTTTCTATCCTAGGCTAGACTTAACACATAGACTTAGTACATAGTACTAACACATGGTTTTGTACAAAGTAGGCATTTAATGTGTGTTGGTGGTGAGTTATGATGACAGTGTGGTGACACGGTGCCACTCCTCCATCCTATCACTATTCATTGTCTCTGGCAGCATCAAAGGGGCTAAAATTGCACTCTTAGGCACATACCTGTGATAGAAAGGGGTATATCACCTTCTGGGTCCCCAGAGTGGGTCCCTGCAGGACAATATTATTCCAGGCAGAAATCAAGATAACCCTGGCACTGATTTGTGTCTCAGTTGCTCACAGTATAAACAGAAGCCACCGGGGCTGTCCACTCCGCACTTCCTCCCAGGCACAGGAAAAAAAAATATTTCTTTTATAAAAGAAAGAGGAAAGAAGGGCATTTTTAGTCTAGTCTGCAGCTCTTTAGAACATAAACTGCTCAGCCCAGGGGAATTGAAATGGATGAAGCATATGCAAAGTCAGATAATGAATGGAGTTTGGGAGGAAAAGATGATAAAAGAAATTGCTTGTTTTTATTTTTCCATCCATAGTGATTGATAGATGAAAAGTGGTCAGTGGTACCAGTCTCACTGATGTTGAACATTTAGGGAAGAGGGCAGCAGTATCTCTGTGATCTCACAATGAACGGAACAGGATTTATTATTTTTAATTTATAAAATAAAATTTCCAATGGATATAAATCATGTGAATTTCTAGGACTACTACTTATTATACATGAGAAGTAAAACTACCACATTTACTGGTCTGCTGGTAGAATTCAGGAGACATACTTCTACCCTTGAGGATGGTATGTTGGTCGAATTATTAATGAGATGAACTATGGAAAGGGGAAAGAACACAGACTGAGGGGTAGACAATGCCTTCTAGTCCTGGGCTGTCACTCACAGATGTGGGCCAGACATTTGTGTTCTCTGGGCTTCCTGATTTTTGTGCCATGCAGTGGTTACAGGTATGTTGTGATCTAATGAAACTCTGGCCCGTGAGGCCTGGGATAAATGAAGTCCTGAGCTGATCATCAGTCCAGGATTCCTTGAAAGCAGTCTGAGGGGATTCTGACAGCATGTCCCATAGTACCTTCAGGTGGCAAATACCACAAGCTTATCTGCAACACACAGAGTGCTGGCAGGAAAGTGCTCCTCACTGTCTGTATCAACAGTCTGCTTCAGTGCACGCTGCTACCTTGTGTGGGCAAGAAATCTGCAGAGATGCCAGAGACTTCTTGTTCCAGGGGCCTAAGGAGCTTGCTATGAGGTCCAAGTCTTGATTGAGTGTGGGAGATGAGGAGATAGGACAGGTGAGACTCCAGCAGGGTAGAGTTCAAGGGCTGCCCTTCACCTCTCTCTTCACATATGCTGGACACTTACACCTGTACTTGCAGTAGCAGCGCCCTTTTTATGGAGTCCATACAAACAGCAGGGCAAGAGCTCCAGCACTGCGAGCACATTCTGCATGTTCAAGCGCCTTTCTATTGAAATACTTGGAATGAAAAAAGTTTGACTGAATTTGAAATCCATTCTCATTATCAAAAGAAATTTTAACATTTACATTGGTCAAAGAAAATAAAAAAGAAAAGCTCAGATTCTTTAAAGAAAGGTAATTTCAACTGTTGTAAATTTTTGAATGACTGTAAAAAATGGTGTTAAATTTTTTATCACCTACTTGTGAGAACAAAGTTTCTCATCAATGGTGACTATCAAGAATTTGAAGAGATCATTAAAAAGACTTGATCAGGACTTGCTTGTAGCCATTTCAAACATAAAACTTGGTATAAAACAGTTATGTACATGGAAGCAAGCTCAACTGTCTCATTAAAATTCTTGGAAAAGATTTTATTTTGAGCTTTTGCACACATTCACTATTCAATATCCATTTCTAATGTTCTTTATTTTTATTATAATAATAAAGTATAAAGAAAATGTAAATGTTTTCACTTTGTTTATATAGGTGTCCTGAAGTCCCCCCCGCCCCCCCGCCAACTTGTATTAGGCCATTCTTGTGTTGCTATAAAGAAATACCTGAGCCTGGATAATTTATAAAGAAAAGAGGTTTAATTGACTCACAGTTCTGCAGGCTGTACAGGAAGCAAGGCATTGGCATCTGTTTGGCTTCTGGGGAGGCCTCAAGGAGCTTTTACTCATGGCAGAAAGCAAAGTGGGAGCAGACATCTCTCATGGCAGAGTGGGAGCAAGAGTCAAGTGGGGAGAGGTGCCACACACTTAAACAACCAGATCTTGCAAGTACTCACTATTGCAAGGAGAACACCAAGCCATGAGGGATCTGCCTCCCACTAGGCCCCACCTCCAACACTGGGTATTCCATTTCAACATGAGATTTGGAAGGGACATCTAAACGATATCACCTCTAGTTCATTTCTGTGTGACTGGTGTACAGATATTATGTCATAGTTTGAGTAAATATCAGGACACACACATGTTAATGCTGGTCAAAGAATGCTGGCTTTCTTTGACCCAATCCTACAAGTAACTTGGGCCTCCACTCTCCCACCTGTGAAATGACTGGATTAGATTAAATTATTTCAGTTACTCCAATTTCCAAGTTTCTTTTAACCATCCATGTACTTCTATGCATGTCAAGAATTTACTTCTTATGAAGTTTCATCTTAGTAATTGATCAATGATTTTTTGAATAACTGTAATGCAAAATGGTCTTGCTACAAACCAAAGAAACTTGGTATGCATCACCAGATAGTGGAATCGCATAAACTTTGTGATAAAAGCATTTATTAGCAGGAGAAACTTAGCCAGCACCTTGGCTCCAAAGAACTCAACGTGCTATGTTAATGCTACAAGCCTATTTTTTTTCAAGTTAAAGTCCCTGCAAGCGTTTCTCTTGCTCCTCTAAGTTTGGAAAAACACATCAATTTGAAGGAAGCCATGGCATAGTAGTTCCCTTCCCTTTGCATTCAGAGGGCATTGATGATATGGCCTGTATTCATGTTGATCACTTTTATATTCCAACATACCTGCCCACTGATTTCCAGCCATCTCTTTCCACCTTTGAAAACAATCATCTCAGATACCTTTTAATCAGCTTATTTGGAGTTAGAATCCTGCCTTACCTACCTTCTCCTCCCCAGTTCCCTGCCCCTCTATGGGCAAACACAATTTTTTTAAGTAAGCCAGATATATTCAACAGTCAAGAGCAGAACAGAGCTCTGGTGCAGACCTTAAAATCCACATGCTTTAGGAAGAGGTCTGGGAAAGTATATTTCTGAATATCAGAAAATGTGGAAACAGTAAAGCATTCATTTCAAATGAAAAAATTTAAAATAACTGAGTACACATTACCCTATCAGACATGGACAGCTTTGGCATAGACCATTGAATATGTGAGTGCATAACTCCTAAATGCTTGCAGCTACTCCTAAAATTAGAAATATGTGCAGCCCAGAGAAATTTGGGCAGGAGAAAAAGTGTTATGTACTATGATGCCTCAGACTTGCCCTTTGAGAGATGTGGCCAGTCTTTCTAGGAAGATGAGCATCAAAATCTATGTAAAGAAATGATCTAACATTGTCAGCACATTTGTTCCAGGGATTAGCATCAACATCACACAAAATAGGTAATACAGGGTATAAGCAAAAGTTCAGGGTTTGGTCTTCAGGTGAAGGAGATAAAGCAAAAATCAGGAATTAGTAACGACTTAAACAATGAGGTCTCTTGGGTTTCAAGCAGGAGCTCAAGTTACATAAATGGACCATTTAGCAAAGATGAAGGACACCATAGAAAACCTTAAAATTCAAGAACTGATATTGTAAAATCATAGGAAGAAATCATATTTATTAAGCACCATATGTAGGGCACTGTAATAAGTGCTTTCACACCTTGCAAGCTAAGTATGACCATAGCATCATTCCCCTTTCTAATTGATGAGAAGACTAGGACTAATAAAAATGTTAAGAAATTTGTTACAGGTCATACAGCTGGTAAATGATCAATAGCTGCTAAGCTCAGACTTGGTGTTGACTTTAACCATAAATGTTATGGGTATGTCTATCTCTTGGCTTAATTGAGGGGAAATTCTCCAATATCATAATACCTTCCCTACTGGCTCCATTTAATTCCACAGTTATAGGTAAATTCCTTAAAGTCTTAATGATTTTGTTTTTAAAATTTCTGATCTAAATTCAGTAATCCAAGGTGGGGGGCATCTTAAGTAGCTCCCAGGCATTTAATCAAAAGGGACATGTTGCTTAATGAGCTCTACCAGGAAGCCAAGTCCTACAAGGTTGAGGGGAATCTCTTCTGGGTTCTGGGGCTGGTTAGGGGATCACAACACTATGGCACCTTTTTTCCTACACTTTTTGGCTACATACTCTTTGGTTGACTCTTCATATGACAACTTTGTAATATTTATTACAGAGAGCATAGAATAATAACTCAGTTTTTAACATGATTGTTCAAAGTTTGATAGTTTATTGTTGATAGGTTTAAAAAGCACCTTGAGATTCAAACTTATTACTTAAATTCCCTATCTGTGAATTTCCTCTGTAGTTACGTTCCAAGAACAAAAATGCTCATAGGAGAAAGGGTGTTCCTGCAAGTTAGCCACCTATTTCATTATTTGCTGATGGCCAATTAGATGCAGATACAAGGCATAGATGGAGATTAAAATTCAAGGTCTTTTTCAAGGCTCAGGTGCTGTCTGCAGGAGAAAGCAACTACCCCAGCAAGAAGACAAAGTTGCTAACTCAGCCTGGGGGCATCACTGCCCTTGCCTGTCATGGTCCAGGGGCTGCTGGTTGGCCTGGTGGGCTCAGAAAATCCTCTCCCTCTGCCTACACCTAATGACAGCTCCTTCTGATAGGCCTGCCATGAGCATCCTGACCCATTCTTACCTTCAGTGATAGGAATCTGAACCAGGTACTGCTCATTACTACTTTGACCTAGGCTTCAGAGCACCCTGACTCCCTGGCCCCCTTACCCTAGGTCAGACCTGGTGAGGAAGAAGTCAGTGAGAATATGTAACTGGGAACAGGGAGGTGGAGTGAGTGGCTGACCAGCCAGATTAGAAGGTTGACAGTCTCTAAAAGTTTTGGCCTCAGGCAAAAACTGCCAAGGAATTCACAGATACGGCATTGCCAATAAAAGACTGAAGTGAAAAGTAACTTTTTGAAACCAATAATGACCACATTTTGATCAACCACAGTAAAGACTGAATTATGTTTTCCTCTCTAGAAAAAATTATAAAATTGTTATATAAAGAGACAAAGAGTATAAAGGCAAAGATGAAGGGAAACAAGCATTATAGAACTGCAATTAGGTGCTTAATTACCAAAAACATAATGTTACTTTCCTTTCTGATTTTTTTTTTTAATTCGTGATATTTGTCAGTGTCTTAGTTCATTTACATTGCTATAAGGGAATAATAGAGACTGGGTAATTAAAGAAAAAAGGTTTGTTTGGCTCATGGTTCTGCAGGTTATCCAAGAAGCATGACACCAGCATCTGCTTCTGGTGAGAGCTTCAGGCTGTTCCCACTCATGGTGGAAGAGGAACCAGTTTGTACAGAGATAACAGATGAAGGAAGAAGCACAAGAGATAAAGAGGGGAAGTGCCAGACTCTTTAAAATAAGCAGCTCTTATGAGAACTAATGTAGAGCAAGTACTAACTCATCACTGCAAAGATTGCACCAACCATTCATGAGGGATCCACCCTATGACCCAAACACCTCTCATGAGGCCCTGCCTCCAACACCGAGGATCAAATGGAGGAGTCAGATAAATTAAACTATAGCAGTGAGTTTTATAACATTTCTGATTTGATGCAATTTCTTTTTGACATAAAATTCTCCCATGCATACCTACGTTTTAACTCAACTTTTAAAATTATTTTTCTTAAAGAATGACCCACAAGTTTAAGCTTTAGGTCCCATAAACCTGGATCTATCGTTGGGGCCAACCTTGGAACTTCTGCTGTGACATAAAAGGCCATGCCCAGCATCCTCATGTTTTCAGAGATGGAGTCTCTGTCTAGAGGGATGTTAGAAAAAGGTGCCTGGTACAGTTTCAGGGAAAGAACAATAGACTAGAATGGGACTTCAGTTCTATTTCCAGATTCACCTTGTTCTAATTATGTGCCCTTGGGAAGGAGGCTGTAATCCTCAGGGAAATGGGATTCTAAATAAGAGCCTCTGCTCATCTCACAGGGATGTCTTGCATTAGTATTATAATATAAATGTTAAAATCTTTGAAGGCAGGTGACAAAAAGGTAAATGTCATTGCTACCACTCATTGCATATTTTCCCTGGCTAGCAGCAAACTTCAGAGGTTACTGGTAGCATTTACGTGAAGTTTTATCATCTTCACATCTTGTTCCCACACCAACTTTGAGACAAATTGAAAACTGACACGTTCCTTTCTAAATTTCTCCTAAGTGTTGTTGTTGGTAGTGAAGTTCCTTTTTGTTTCTTTTTCTTTATTATACAGGGGGGAAAAATGTGAAAACACTCATTTCTCTCCTTTTCCCATCTTTTTACCCTTCCTCCTCCACATCCTGTGTTGTCCTCCTACCCCCCTCAACAGCCCAATGCCACTGCCCTCTACTTCCTGTCAGAAACTGCCCTCTACTTCTTGTCAGAAACTGCCCTGTACTTCCTGTCAGATACTGACTTCTACTTCCTGTTAAATACTGCCCTCTACTTCCTGTCAGATATTGCCCTGTACTTCCTCTTCGTTATTGAACTGGCCATTGCCCTTGTCCAGCTCCTTCCAGGGTCTTGTGGAAATATCCTGGAATTGGGCTGACATTCCACTCACCTCAACTGATTAAGAGATAATGGAAGATAAACACAGAGTGGGGCTTGTTCAGATTTGAGGAAGGCTCCATAGTGATGAAACCAAAGTCCTTTGTGTACCTCACTGGTCACCCAGTGAGGTCACTTAGGCTCCTCTGGTACATGAAGAAACTCCTAACCTGTATCCTCTTCCTTGCCACACCCTTACCCCACCCCAAGCTATTTTTGGCTTCTGCTATATGCAGAAAATAAGCAAATAAAAATGGGGAAATAATCTATAAAGTCAATGGCTAATCAGCCACACTTTAATATCCAAGAAAGGAGAATAACACCCTCAAAGGAGTCATCAACCAAAGTGAAGGGCAATGAGTTGGTCCCTTCTGGAAATTTTCTGTATCTCTATAAATTTGTTACTAAAGGTAAATCACCAGTCTGTCTAGCCACATTTGTTAACAATGCATGTAACTCTTAACGGCATCTCAAAAGCATACTTACTCTCAATTTCGCTTCTCATTCGTTTTTATGATGCCAGAGAAATTCAGATTATATAGGCTTTCTTTGTGCTGAGATGGTAATTTTATATCACTGTAGATTAATAGCATTTTTAGTGATATTTGGTATCACTCCTTTGTCTCCTATGGTCGTAAAGATATATATTTTTTCTAATTTGGCTTTGCCAACAAATAAAAAATAAGAGTCTTTTTCTGTTGAATGAGCGAAAAAGCCATTCTGATCATGAAGAATTATTCTCTTTTAACATACCCACAATCCACCATCTAATTGTTTTGGTTATTGCAGCAATACAGTTTCTACAAGAATGTGTGTGTGCATGCGTGCATATATACAGTCTGGCCTGCAGAAGATTTTCTCCTTTTTGCTACTTGATCTTTACTTTGAGTTCTCATTACTGAGAACTCTGTTATAGCCTGTTCATCCAGGCACTCCTGTTTAGGAAGATGTAAACTTTCCCTTCCTTTCCCTTCCTCTCCCTTGATCCTAGAGTTTTGCAGATATTTTTACTTTGTGAACATATTGATATTTCTGGAATTCTATTCTGGGAACTGATTCTGCAGTGCTCACAGGAACAAGTACCCATTCCAGGGATGGTTATTATGAAACAGAAAGGCAGTCAGACTTGGTTTAGCTATCAGCTTTTAAGAGCTTCCTCCATCTGCTAAAATGTGCACTGCAAAGTTGCACATAAAATGCTGATTAGTACCTCAGTGCAGATTCATATAATGATCCACTTTCCCTTGGTTTACACCACACTCTCCTAAGTACCTATTCACCTGTTCTATTGGAAAATTTTAATCATCTCTCTGACATTAGCTTGGCAATTTCAGCGGCCACTTCACAATCTTTCAAAGTCTTTCTGCTCCATTTCATTCCTATTTCTTTTCTGCTTGTGTTAATTATTTTTGCAGCCAGCATACATGTTTGTCAATAATGCATTACATTTTCCATGTGTCAGTTCTTCAGCCCATCAAAGAACCCTGCTTTTACATTCTGAGTCTATTTTCCTCTTTCCCAACTCAGCTCATTTTGCTCTGGGCCTGCCTCTACTCCTCATTCCAAATCCATCAGAAGTTGCATGAAACTTGGTAACTGCAAGGCAGTCCCCAATTTAATTGGGTCTAGTTCTCCACAGAGCATTACCTTTGGGCCTACAGCGGGCTGCAAGTTGTCCAATAGCCTGTACTTCTTTGATAACTGAGGTGCCTTAAATGTCCTCACCTCTGGGATACCCACTTCTGGAATCTGCACAAGACAATTCTTCTGTCTTGAATCAAGGGCCAGGATGTAAGTCCCTCCTTAAGCCCAAGGATCATGTAAATCTCTCCTGACTCCACTAACTTCATTCTCAAACATGATGTCTTTGCTTAATGAAAAAACCTTCTCTCACTAAAACTCCTAGCACCACTAAAAGAAACTCCTAGCATAGTGGTAGGTACACTCCAAAGCCCTATGAATACTTACACAATTGAATGTGATAAAAACGTTTAGGATCCACAAGCTCCCTGGGCTGTTTTGGAGGTTGTGGAGGGGATGAATGTTGCTCAGTTTTAAAATATCAGTACCGTTCTTCCCTCTGTCCCAGCATAACCTATTCTTGGGAATTTTCTAATGGTTACCACTTCCTTTTTCATGATTAGTGTCAACGTTAGCAACAAGCTGTTATAATTCCAAGACTCTTCTTTTGCGGTTGCTTCTGAGAATCACTGACTAGTTCCCTCTCACAGGCCAAGGAAACACCATTTTAAGAGAAATCTACTTCTCAGAATGAATGCTCCTTTGGTGAAGGGAAGTTTCTTGTTTTGCTTTTGTTTAGAATTCCCTCCAGGGTTATACACATCCTGTTCTAATTCCCTGGCTTCTTGGGGAAACACTCAGGCCATGACAGGAAGAGAAGGGACACAGGCCCCAAGCCCGTGGACAGGGAGATGGCATGAGGTGCCTCTGCATCTGGGCTGCCCATTTTGTTTTCTTGTTGCCCCAAGTTAGTCATTCACGTGCACCAGAATCGTCCGAGTCCCACACACTGACCCTTGGTAAGATTCCATTTCTTACTTCCCTTAACTATGACTGTCATTTGCCAGCTCCTTCTGATATTTTTATCTGCTTGCCATCACTTGGAAGTCCTTCATCTCCATGCTGAAAGAGAGTGCTGGAAATGTCCGGGCAGGGCAAACAGAAATGTGGGAAATGAGAGTGTTAGGAGGAGCAGGAATACAGACTTGGATTGGCAAATAATACTAATGCCAATCCTGCATGCTTAAGGCGTGTAGGTAATCAGAAATTTCTTTCATTGTTAGCCCTTTTCTAATAATCACTACAGATGATAATTTTCTTCTAACTATCCCACAAAGAACATTGCTTTTTAACTGTTGTTCTGCCTACTCTCTAGCAGTCATGCTAATAAGCAAAGGAACTGGCAAAGACCTGCTAAAGGGACAAGAAGAAAGGGAAAATGAAGTCATGATTTATTCATCATTCAGATATTCACCTCATTATTTGATCTACTAATAGAAAATTGAGGCTTTTTCCTCTCTTGTGGGTATCCTATCTTTTTATTTTTAGATCTTCTTGGAAATATCTTCCTGAAACTTGAAGATCCCCTCTAGATATTATTTTCCAGGATGAAAGGCCTCTAGCGGAGTCTTTAATGTGCAATAATGAGGAGATGAAATATTATTGTGTTTCCTCTGGACTCTTATATTTGAACTTGATCCAGGATTGACATTGGGCAGCTCACCTTTCCCACATCATGGTCAGCTTTAAGTCAGGCTAAGAAATTACCTTCCCTGGCCACTCCCTGCTTTGTCCAGTTAAATAAAAATGAATTTTTAATTTTGTTTAGTTAACTAACTCCATGGGCCAAGGTAAGCTAAAGAAAAGTAGATGTATGAGAGGAAACGTTGGCAAATTCTCTGTACTTATTTACAGTACAGGAAAGATCCATAATTAACCATGCTTTGGGAAAATACTTTCTTGGAATGGGTCACAGTGAAGGGTTTGGTTTAAAAAAAAAGTTGAGGGTTGGGGCTCCTACATCACATCCTCTGCTACATGTTTTAAAAATTAAGATTTCTGTAATTTTTTTAAGAAATGAAGGCTTCTATAAAATTCATGTAATTTTAACCAGGGATAATCTCACTCAGTTTCCACAGGTATGAAATGGGGATTATAATAGTACCTTTTCTTGGGCTTTCTGGGACTACTTTATATAACATTTAGAAGAGTACCTCTCCAATTATCATGCTGTACACCTTGAATGTATACAATTTTTGTGTCAATTATACCTCAATAAAGCTGGAGGGAAACCCTCATTTCCATAGTAAAAATAAGTACCTAGGCACACAGCTCATATTCTAGTCTATAATTCTATAAATGTTAGCAATTATTGTT
The DNA here is from genome assembly GCF_043159975.1 of Macaca nemestrina. NCBI lineage: Eukaryota > Metazoa > Chordata > Mammalia > Primates > Cercopithecidae > Macaca > Macaca nemestrina. The sequence goes on along the minus strand of NC_092135.1, from coordinate 74,686,608 downwards.
ATTATCAACTAATAAAATTCCCAATTACCCTTATACCATATGACCCATTGGGGGAGAGGACTAATAGTCCATGAATAGTATGGAATCTGCATGAACAGAGTTTTAGAAACTTTTGTTTTCATTGCTGCATTTTAAAATAGATAGCTTTTCTTCTCTGATAAGTAATGTCCAATATTACTTTAAAATGGGAAGACCTGCCTGTAACACCCGTCCTTCGTTCCTGCAAGGCAACAATGAGCTAGAGCTGAAGGGCCTTTTTAGACGGCGCGTCTCACCAGTTTGCAAAATCCCCCAGCGTCCTCCAAGCAGCCACTTGGCTCATTTACGCATCTGCATTTCCCTCTCCTGTCTTATGCTCAACCAAGTATTTTTATAGAGGCTCATCTCTCTTGTTTTACACGAACAATGAGACAAGAGGTTAGGCAATACTATCTATATTTTACAGTTGAGAAAATTAATAAAAGGTTAAAGGAATTTTATAATGGTGCACAGTGAGTCACTTGGGACAGGGACTAAAATCCAGACCACCCTCATCTCCAATATTGTGCTGCTTCCCAAACCACGTGAACAAACTCCTTCCTCAAATTTCATTAGAAATAATTTGTCCTCTGTCAATTGCATCCGGTGTTCTTTGCTATGATTTTAAGCAGCAGGACAACATGATGCGCCAGTTTTAAATAGCAAGTTAAAATGTGACCTAAGGTGTTTGAGGCAGCGTCCTCTCCACTCTACTAATAATCAGGGCAGTTTCTAATTATTTGCATGGAAGTTGGCTCCCAAGATAATTCAGTGTCCGTGTGGCTCCATTTCACCTCTACTTATTTCCATTACCTTGCATATTAGCTATGTCAAGTTGATGGGCCTGCTGTTCCCCAGGGTGGCTATTATAAATACTGGTGCTACAGTGAAATGCTTCCAGTCTTCTGGAACCTCGTTTGAACTAAGCAAGTTCTCCATAATGATCATTAATGATGTATTGCTTGCATAAAAATGTTGGATATTAATCTTTTGTTTACTTTCTTTATGCCACCAGACTTTTAAAATGTTCTTTGTAATGTGAGTTAACTGATGACCAGGAGTAGCTTCTCCATTGGGGACTGGATGACTTTTTATAGCTGACAATTTACTATGGCAGGTAAAGGAGCTATCTTAGACCCCTGCCTGAAAAATCCACTTCTCTTGGCAGATATGGCTGCCTAGAGCTCTTGTAGCTAAAATAGCATTAATGCCTATGTACAAAACCTCATCTGAGTCTCTTTTTCAAGTCTGCAAAGACTGCTGCCTAAGTGTCATAAATTTGGAACGGGAGCATGTTTCATGCCAAGAATTTCCTGCAAGGTGACTAGGATGAGTCTAGTCACCAACCCTTGAAGGAAGGGCATCGTGGGTGCTGGATAAATTATGTTCCTTTCTCACAGGACCTAGATTTGGTCCATGCTGATGAGTGTGAGAGTTCATCTCTGGTCTGGATCCTTCCACAAATTCCCTTCTGTTGAGACCCAGATTTCAAGTGCTAGATTAAATCTAAGAGAATCCTCTAAGGCTTAAGATAAGCTTTTCTTCCAATTTTGAATTGGATTGGGAGAAATGCCTGCAGTTTGGTTTAGTTTGCCCTTATATCATGGGACTGGACTAGAAATAGATGTGCATATGTACAGGAAATGATGATACTCTCTGTGGTACAACATCACTGAGCTTGAGCTCAAGAACATGATAGACCTGGATTTGAATCCCTGCTTGCCACCTACTAGCTATGAAACTTTAGGAAGGTTTCTTAAACTCTCTTTAAGATTTAGTTTTCTGGCCAGGCATGATGGCTCAGGCTTGTAATCCCAGGACTTTGGGAGGTCAATGCCAGCAGATCACTTGAGGTCAGGAGTTCGAGACCAGCCTAGCCAACATGGTGAAACCCCATTTCCATCAGAACTACAAAAATTAGCTGGATGCCTGTAATCCCAGCTACTTGGGAGGCTGAGGCAGGAGAATTGCTTGAACCCAGGAGGCAGAGGTTGGCAGTGAGCCAAGATTGTGTCACTGCACTCCAGCCTGGGTGACAGAGTGAGACTCTGTGTTGGAAAAAAAAAAAAAAAAAAGATTTAGTTTTCTGTTTGTTTCATAGGAATGCTAACAGTAGTCACTTCATAGGATTGTTGTGAGGATTAAATGACAAGATATATATAAAACATTAAGCCCACAGTACAGTACAAAGCAAGTGCTCAGTACAAAGTACAAAGGTGTAATATTTATTTTATTATTATTATCATTTGAACCCACATAGGTCTCAGCTGTATAGAGTCCCTTTCTAATTTTACTCATCCTGAAAAAGAGAGGGTGTTTGCTAGGCTGTCGCCATGTGTCTATTCCTGCACTACCTGCCGTTGTGATCAGCAGTTAGAATGTAATAGAGGTAAAGAAGATCTTGCTGGATTTAGTTATGAGCAGGATGAGGAAATGGCCCTATGCCAAAACTATAAATTTACCAGAAATCTCTTATAGTAAGGAATGCACATTAAAATATATTAGAAGCAGACATGCTTATGACATGTAAGCTCTTATCTGAGGAAGGTGTGGAGCAGCTCTTGGGTAAACATAGACACTAAAGCCACCAAGGTGGGGATGACATGGTCTGGGGACACAAGGAAGTTTGTTAGGACCATGGTTGTCAATGCAATTGCCACTGTCCTTCAAATTCTTATCCTCTCTCAAAGTACTTTTTATTGTATTGTATTTTTTTGAGACAGGGCATTGCTCTATCACCCAGGCCGGAGTACAGTGATGCAATCACAGCTCACCATGGTCTGAGCCTTCCAGGCTTAAGCAATTCTCCCACCTTAGCCTCTCAAGTAGTTAAGACTACAGGCACACAGCATGGCATCTGGCTAATTTTTCAATTTTTTTTTTTTTTTTTTTTGGTAGAGACAGGGTCTCATGATGTTGCCCAGGCAGGTCTCAAACTCCTGGCCTAAAGTGATCCACCTCAGTTTCCCCAAAAATGTGCTGGGATTATAGGTGTGAGCCACCACTCCAGCCATGGATACCTATGGCAATGTTTGCTGCCATCATCCTATTCTTGTTCTAATTCATCCTTCCACACTGCTGCCAGAGTGAGATTTATAGAACACAACCCTAAATCATGCCATTTCTCTGCTTAGTGGTCTTAGCTGGTCCCCATTGCTTACCCAATTAAGTTTAGTGGTCAGAATCCAAAGGATAATCCCTTAAGCCTATGCACTATTGTCAATCCCTTGATCCCTGAATCCAGAGGAAGTTGGTGGTCCCACACTAGAGGACAGTGCTAGGAAGAAGCTGGAAAACTCAAGGAATGCTTTTCACCACATCCTCTAAGCATTCCTCCAGGGGTCTGATTGAAAAAAGCTTAAGGGAAAGACACATACGAGTTTTCCCCTCTTGACTGGAGATTAAATACCTTCATGACTAGGAAATGTTTGTTGCTTCATATACCTGAAAAGCTGTTCAATCCCTGTATTAGTCCATTTTCACACTGCTGATAAAGACATACCCAAGACTGGGCAATTTACAAAAGAAAGAGGTTTAATGGACTTACAGTTCCATGTGGCTAGGAAGGCCTCACAATCACAGCAGAAGGCCAAAGGCACTTCTTCCATGGTGGCAGCAAGAGAGTTGTGCAGGGAAACTCCCATTTTTAAAAACATCAGATCTTGTGAAACTTATTCACTATCATGAGAGTGGCACATGAAAGACCTGCCCTCATGATTCAGTTATCTCCCACTGGGTACCTCCCACAACACGTGGGAATTATGGGAACTACAAGATGAGATTTTGGTGGGGACACAGAGCCAAACCTTATCATTCCACACTTGGCCCCTCCCAAATCTCATGTCCTCACATTTCAAAACAAATCACACCTTCCCAACAGTCCCCAAAGTCTTAACTCATTTCAGCATTAACCCAAAAGTCCACAGTCCAAAGTTTCATCTGAGACAAGGCAAATCCCTTCCATCTATGTGCCTGCAAAATCAAAAGCAAGTTAGTTACTTCCTAGATACAATGGAGGTACAGGCATTGGTTAAATACAGCTGTTCCAAATGGGAGAAATTGGCCAAAACAAAGGGGCTACAGGCACCATGCAAGTCTGAAATCCAGCAAGGAAGTCAAATCTTAAAGCTCCAAAATGATCTCCTTTGACTCCATGTCTCACAACGAGGTGACACTGTTACAAGAGGTGGGCTCACACAGCAGTGGGCAGCTCTGCCCCTGTGGCTTTGCAGGGGACAGTGCCAACTCCTGGCTGCTTTCGTGGGCTGGTATTGTCTGCAGCTTTTCCAGGCACACAGTGCAAGCTGTCAGTGGATCTACTTTTCTGGGGTCTGAAGGATGTTGGCCCTCTTCTCACAGCTCCATTAGGTGGTGCCCCAGTAGGGAGTCTGTGTGGGGGCTCTGACCCCACATTTCCTTTCTGTATTGCCCTAGCAGAGGTTCTCCATGAGGGCCCTAGCCCTGCAACAAACTTCTGCCTGGACATCCAGGCATTTCCATACATCCTCTGAAATTTAGGCAGAGATTCCCAAACCTCAATTCTTCACTTCTGTGTACCTGCAGGCTCAACACCATCTGGAAGCTGCCAAGGCTTGGGGCTTTCACCCTCTAAAGCAACAGCTGTACCCTGGCCCCTTTTAGTCATGGCTGGAGCAGCTGGGATACAGGGCACCAAGTCCCTAGACTGCACACAGAAGAATGACCCTGGGCCCAGCCCATGAAACCATTTTTTCCTCCTAAACCTCTGGGCCTGTGATGGGAGGGCTGTTGCAAAGGTCTCTGACATGCCCTGGAGGTATTTTCCCCATTGTCTTGGTGATCAAAATTCGGCTCCTTGTTACTTATGCAAATTTCTGCAGCCAGCTTGAATTTCTCCTCAGAAAATAGGATTTTCTTTTATATTGTATTGTCAGGGTACACATTTTTCAAACTTTTATGCTGTTTCCCTTTTAAAACTGAATGCCTTTAACAGCACCCAAGTTACCTCTTGAATGCTTTGCTGCTTAAATAAGTTCTTCTGCCAGATACCCTAAATCATCTTTCTCAAGTTCAAAGTTCCAAAAATCTTTAGGACAGGGCAAAATGCCACCAGTCACTTTGCTAAAACATAACAAGAGCCACCTTTGCTCCAGTTCCCAACAAATTCCTCATCTGCATCTGACACCACCTCAACCTGGACCTTGTTGTTCTTGTCACTATCAGCATTTTCATCAAAGCCACTCAGTAAGTCTCTAGGGAGTTCCAAACTTTCCCATATGTTTCTGTCTTCTTCTGAACCCTCCAAACTGTTTCAACCTCTGCCTGTTACCCAGTTCCAAAGTTGCTTCCACACTTTTGGGTATCTTTTCATCAGCACCACTCTACTGTTACCAATTTACTGTATTAGTCCATTTTCACACTGCTGATAAAGCCATACCTGAGACTGGGCAATTTACAAAATAAAGAGGTTTAATGGACTTACAGTTCCACATGGCTAGGGAGGCCTCACAATCATGGCAGAAGGTGAAAGGCATTTCTTACATGGCAGTGGCAAGAGAGGGGGCTTGTGCAGAGAAATTCCCATTTTTTAAACCATCTAATCTTGTGAGACTTATTATCATGAGAACAGCACAGGAAAGACCCACCCCATGATACAATTATCTCCCACTGGGTCCCTCCCACAACATGTGGGAATTATGGGAGCTACAAGATGAGATGTGGGTGGGGACACAGGGCCAAACCATATCCCTAATATTGATTCTGGGGTCTTCCAGAAGAGTCACTACAGAGGACTTGGGACTCAGCTCTTCCAATTGATTACCTTCTCTTTTTGGAATGATGTCTTCCTCTCTTCTGCCTCCATGCCTCTGACTTACTAGTCTTCTGCTTTTTCTTTAAATGCATGCCTGATTATCTGATGGGCATAATCTGTGTGATTCATAGGGAAGCCTCAATTACATATGGCTTTTTAGTGTTCCATTTGTAAACGGGAGTTGAGACTGCTCACCTTCAGAGTTTTTAGAAAAACTGAGTTGTCCCTTGACAATTACAAAAACAACTATTTTTTCAAACCTAAGGGGCTTCACTCAAAGTCAATACAGGTAATTTGACTGAGGTAGCAGGTACAGGTCCTCTTGTTCTTCCCCCAACTGTTTTCAATTTCTTGGCTCCCACATCAGCAAGCTAGAGGACTCTGCCTGTCTGCTGGGAATTTAGGAGATTGCCTGGGAAGGTCACTGTGGTAATGATGGTAGCAGCAGCCTTTCTCTAGCCATTACACTTCGCTCCAGATGTGGCTATCATTATATGACATGTTCCCATTTGAATAACCGAAACCAAGAAAGATACATTATGTTCAGCTCTTCCCCAATACTTATCTCAAAAAGAAGTATAGGTTGGGAAAACATTTATATTTTTAAAATCAATGATCTCTGTGCATTGAGATTTACCTAACTGACACAGATCAGTAAACTTTTGGCCTCTGGTTTTGGATTAAGCCAAAGCATCTTGGCTTATGGCATACAGAAGACACCAGGAAGCCTGAGGGTCCTCTGACAGAGTTAACTGCTCTAGTACCAGCTACCTGTCAGAGGCTTTATTTACCTCAATTTATAAAATACTTTGTTTTAAGCATTCACTGAAAATGGGTATGTCAATTCCATATCATGGTAGGCATTTCATGAAGACACAGAAAATAACTTTTAATATTTCTCCTTATCAAAGAAGAGGGTTTGTGAGATAGTAAAAATTCTCCAACTCCTTGCTAGAAATGAAAAAACTCAATGAGAAACTCAATCTTTCTACAAACAAGATTCCCATCTCTACAACCATTAGCTTCTAAGTCCTATCAGTTAAGAATCTAACAAAACATTGGTTTCTAAAATTATTGACCTATGTTTCAAATCAGTTTTTTAAATAGAAAACTATTTTACTCCCATCACCCTTGTTGGGCACTGGAGATGGCTTGAGAAATGCCTGCCATCAAACTTGTACTCAGCAGCATATTTCCTATTAAATTAGCAGTGTGAAAAACAAAAATAGAAGTTAGTCATTTCCTACAGCCCCTAAACCACTTTATTCTTCCAACAGAAATGTTGCAGCACATTACTCCAAAATGTAGACTAGGACCCTTGGGTATTTTACAAGTGAACAATGGCTGAGTCATTTAATTTAAGAAACACAGCTAGCTAAGCACTTATTTATTTGAGCAAAAACTTCAGAGGGCTTTTATCATGCTTGCACAAGATCCAGATATCTGAAGACTCTGTAAATCCATAAATACCCTCTGGCATGATGGGCCATTATGGCTCTTAAAGACTCATTGCTGTCTATAGGATCAAACACGTGCTTCATGTGGAAGCCAGGGAGGAAGATTTATATGTTGACCATTCCAAATCACATCTCTATTTAAAACTCACTATCTTGGGAAAGAACCTCAAACTATTTTTGCCTGCTGGTATGCAACATTAAGTTCCCTGCAGAGTCCTAGGAACATTTCAATTCCCTAAGCTCACATCTGTACACACCTGCAACCAAATCTCTTCCCTTTTTTTTTCTCCCCGGGAGATGGAACTCAGCCTAGCAGATAAATCTCATGGGCTCAGACCTACTACTTAACTCAATTTTCACCAGAGTCACATAAATCACTTAATCTTTTGGAGAGATGAGTGTTGGAATGAAGAGCTAAATTTCTTTCCAAAGGACGTTTGTGTTTTGCTCATGACCAGAAGGAGAAGCAGGGCAGTGCCACCTCATTAAAGAAACAGAAGGAGCTTCCAGAAGCCGGAAGTGTTAAGCAATGTCATGTGGGCAGGAAAGGTTAGAGAGGATAAGAACTCTGAAAAGAACCTTGGGTGCCAACCTTTTCCCATTTCTCACTCCAACGGGTCATTTGGTCTTGTTGATTTTACCTCTACCATGTTTTCAAACTTGACCCCTCCTTTCCATTGGTTCCCTGTAGCCTCAGTCCAGGCCATCATCATCTCAGTTCTCTGTTTTCTCCACGTTGTTGACAGCAATATCTCTGTTATCTGTACAACTGATTGTATGTCAAGCCTGGTCCTCCTCAAATGGAAAGTGTTTCTTCCACTATCCTGTCCTCCCCACCACCAGACTTCCTGTTGTTTCCTGAAAGCACCTCAGCTCATTCCTATTCCCCTCTGCTTAGAACATCCTCTTAAATCCCTGCCCTCACTGTTGAAGTTCTAAGCTCCCAAGAAGCCACTTCAGCCCACCCAGTGGGAATTCAGAGCTCTTGCCTCATGTCATATCCTCAAAGCACCATTTTCATAATATTGATCTCCTGCCTTGTGCTATATTTATTGGAGTACATCTGCCTTTTCCCCACATGTAAACCCTCCAAGAGCAGGTATCAAATCACCCAATGCTTTACATAGAGCCCTATATGTAGCTGATACTTAGTAAATATGCTTGGAATAAAGGTGTATGTGTACACAGGTAAGTGGATTTGGCAATTGATTTTTGAGAGAAGAGAGTTAGTGGAGTCAAAGAGATAGAACTCAGAATTCAAGAGAGTAAGGTGAGAAAGGGGAGTGAGAAACTAGAGGTCTCTTGCAGAATGTTATGAAAATATTCTATGCATCTGTGGAGTTTGTATGTATGGAGATTGTTCTTATGTACTACTAGCTTCTTTCTTTCTATTTATCTGTACCCTAGACAATTCAATTTCTTATTCTCTTATCCAGCACTGAGTTGTTAGCTATAGCAAGGTCTTTGCTGATCTCTAAGCCTCACAAATCTCAGATTTGTTTACTTAATGGTATTGGCATGGAAATATTTCTACAGCCTGGTTTCTGGTTCATCCTACATTACTCCGCTAGTGCATTCTGACACATCAGCTATTTTTTCAATCATTTTTATCTTCAGAACATTCTGAAATTATCTCTAGGTCAATTCAAGTTTCATATTTTATTACATTCTTATTTTCCCTGGATATTAAAATGTATTTTACTCTGTCACCTTAAAAAAAATGAATACCAGCATGTGATGTTGTTTAAGGCCTTATGAACAGGTTTCTCTTTGCTCCTCAATGTCACCACTTTTCTACAAGCACAAAACCTTCCCATTTGTACCATGACATGTTGAGACCCTGTAGAACCTCTGGTGTCTAAAGACCTTCAATTGGCTTTGGCAAAATCTCTGGGGTCAAAACCCAGATTGTCCTGACTTTGGTTTGCATACTAATAGCCAACATTTACCCACAGGGCCCCTTTCCCCACTTCCCCTGTCTTTATACCCACATGTAGCATAATAGCTGTAACCCACCTTTTATGGCACCCAACAGCTACTGGGTAAGAACCCATGCAATTCTCATCACTTATTGCCACCAGGCCAACTTCTAGAATGGTCTCTGATTTGCTCTCCCACACCCACCACTTGCCTCTGCTTATCCCAAAAGATTCCCATCCCTTGGTCGAGGATCCTTAATGATGGAAAATCTTGCGACATTAGGTGAAGAGTGGATCCAATCTAATTTCATTTCTCACCACCTGTATGTCCTCAACCCCCATTGTGCCTTCCCCTATTTTTTCTTTTATATGCTTTCTGATGCTTTTCTATGATGCTCCAAAGAGAATCTCATTGCCCTGTGCTCCTCTCTACAGCTCTAGTTCATTCATCCTTGCCTACAGAGCTATTATTTGTAACAATAGCTAAAAATGATTGAGTCCTTACTATAAGCCAGGCCATGTACTTTTATGTGGATTGTCTCATTGATTCTTCATGATAGTTTTATAAGGAAAGCACTACTATTTTCATGCCCACTTTATAGAGTGGAGAACTGAGGCTTAACCTGCCCGAGGCTGCACAGCTGGGAAACAACAGCCACAGGAGTTTGGTGCATTCACTCTCTTTTTCCCTATCATGCTCGAAAGCCTTGCTTGCTGGAAGCTGGGTGCTGCTCATGGATTGTTCATACAGCAGGATACTTTGGAGATGTTGACATCTTGCATCCAGTCCACTAAGTACCAGTCAGCCTCCCTGGCAGAGCGCCTAGTGACAGCTGCCATGGAAACGACCTTTCTCCACACCTGCTCAGACTGCATCCATCTAGGGGAGGCTCCTTGGAACCTAGGCTAATTCTGATCTGATCCCTTCCTTCTGAAAACTCCACCCTCAGGTGACATGCCAACTGGCATCGGCCAGAAAGCAGCCACCTGTAGCCCAACCTGCCCTTGGAGAAACAGCATTGAAACAAACTTGTACAGTTCATACCAAGAACTCCTTCCCCCACATACTTCTCCCTCATAGCTTGCATAGAACTACCAATGCCATTCTCCTGCCCTTGCCTGCAACTTCTGCTTATAGTGCTGATTAAGAACTGATGAAAAATCTGAATATAGTAAAGAGCAAATACAGACACAAAGACTTTTCTCACAAATTCTTCCCTGTCATCTTTTCCTGCCCTTCACTTAGACCATTCTCTGACATGTATTACTTGTATTTCTTCAAATGAAATGTTTGTAACTAATTGAAGTTGTCTGAAATATTTCAGAGTAAATAAAACAAAGTTATGATTGCCATCCTCTTGACCAGTACTGTGTATGATATAAAGAGCCAAATACCAGACTGGTTTTAGCTCCAGCTTAGCTTTGAACTTCAATTTTTTGAATGTTTCTTCTTGGTGAACCCCAATTGCCACCATTGCCAACGCCCTCACCTAGAATCCCATCAGAAAGGTTTTGAAGAAGAAAAGTTACTAGATTCTGATTTTTTGGGGGTATTATGATCCTGAATTTTAAAAACAACTTCCCTGTTGATGTCCTCAGAAATTCTTGACATATACATCAGGTTTTAGAAGCTAAATGGTTTTTTCTAATTTTTTTTCACCAACTGAATATTATCATTGACATATTCTTTATTAATAGAGCTCAGCACCCAAAACCACATTACCTAGAGATTCAGCATCACTGTTTTTGTGTGTCTATGTCATTGTTTTCACAATGTGTCCTCTGAAATATGACCACTTGGGCATGCAATGCTGCCATGCTCTTTTCCTGCAAGGTGATGGGTGGAAATGGGGCAGAGATGGTTAAGCCTTGATAGTGGTGGTGGAGGCGCTGATCAAGGAAGAACAAACCTGGGCATTTGTGGACAGCAGGATAGGATGGGCTGGCTTAGGAGAAGGGGACAAAGTGGATGAAGGAAGGCAGAAGGACTGAGGAAAACCATGGTGGTGGGGAGACCGGGTCAGTGCCCAACAGAGCTCCAGAGTCCAGGGTCCACCCTCTCCACATCCACCAGCTGGGCCTACTGATTTGTTCTTTTTGGCTCTCTTTCTTCTCCTAGTCATCAATTCGTCTTTCACTCTTGCTGCAGCTGCACTTTTCCCTTCTCCCAGACCTCAGCTTCGGCTTTGCCAGTGGTGCCCTTTTGTCCTTGCTCCTGGCTCCAGAGCTCCAGGTGTTACTGTTGCCAAAAGCTACCAGCTTTGGGGGCTGTGATTGAATTTCTATTTTCAACATGAGGGAACAGGAGGTTTGGAGTCTCTGTTGGGCTGGAGTTTGAAATGTGAACTCCTGAGCTGTCTTCTGGGTGCCAATCTGCATTTATTACACATCTGAGCAATGGTGGTAGTGTCCCGTGTCATTTAGTTGCCCTTTAGTATTGAGAGTATATGCTCTTGTGCAACAGAGGGTGAACCTGTAATAAGGGCCTGGAAGATGTATCTGGATGCATTGGTTTGTGGAGTGAATAGGAGGGAGTGAAAGTATTAATAAGCTGTGGGCTGTGTCAGGGCAGCCACTTGGTCCCTCTATGCATCTCTCCACACCCAGCTTCAACCATAAGCATGGGCCCAATCACTGAGTTAGAATTTACTGAAGACAGGAATGAATGAATGAGTGAACAAATTAATAATGCTGCATGGAAACAAAGAAGGACAGGAACGTGAAAGTAAAGGATTGCTTTGTCCGAAAACCATACAGGCAGTAAAGGGCACACATCTTCCTGGCACTCGGGGAAGCCGCACCGCCAGCAGCAGCTCTTGGGAGCTAGGACGCTGCACAGAAGGTATGGGAGCATCTAAACAGGCTGCACTGCTTGATGGCTTAAGATAAATATTCATACTTAATACTGGTTCTAGGGTATGAATTTTTAGACTATAATTCTTTAAAATTTATTATAGTTTTAAACTTAATTGGGTGAAAATATTTATTGGTGGGGGAGGGGATGCAATTACCCAATTATCAAAGCTAGAATGAATCCTAGGAGGGACACTAAAACTATCTTTAAGTACTGAGAGGATTTTATTACAGCAACTCTTAAAACAATAATGAATGTTATGTGTTCCTCAGCCATTTTTACAACGGAAGAGAAGCACATCATTTTCAAACAGAAAGCAGATTTGCGTCTGTGGAGGAAGAAGCAAGAAATGGCTCCGTGCCAACAAATCCTCCTCACAAACCCCCACCACTAAAAAAATCACTTTTTCTTTGAATGTTAAGAAAAAGGAGGAGTGGGTGGAGAGGGAAACTCTAGTGAAACGACAGACAATACAACGGAGATGTGGGAAATAGCATTAAAAATATGTTGGCATTTTCCCAAATGGGGAGTGCTGACAAGTATAATCCTATTACTCAAATCATATCAGCAATGAGATAAATGAAATAAAAACAAGATCTCGTGTGACCAGAGTGGCTATTTGTCCACCGACTTTCATTGCATTGAATCAATCTGTACCCCCCAAAATGGGACATAGTGGAAAACATTGTTAAGGAGGCTTTTAAAACATATCATCGAGATTACAGCACCTTTTAAAATAAACAGCACTGAATAGCAACACAGGTAAAATGTCATTGTAAGACGGGGTTCCGATATTCAACGGCGTGCTTTATGGCTTTCCAGTGTGTGATAAAATCTGTTCACCAGATGTACTATATGTCTCCTGTGTAGCATACTTGAGCATCCTGTAGGCCCGAGGCACATTTATTTCATGTAACTGCCTTTCCTGTGCACACCTTGGGGCACCCTAATTCTCCATTTTATTTCAGGCACTGTACAGGGTACCATCTGGTAGTTTTAAACTCATCCCGTTTTATGGCACTACTGCAGTGGCTGTATTCAGCTGTACTGCAGGCTTTCGATGGAGACAGACTTCTTACTACCAGCTATTTATTTTTGCCTGAAATAAAGTAGCCTTGAACTATCAACATGCAGGATTCACACGTAGATTGTCACAAGTCCATACGAGCTAGACAGAGATTCCCAGGCAACCTACAGACTCGAAGCATTTCTGAATTGCTTTACGCACAGCTGTTAACTTATAGAATTGGGATTCTAAATTCTTCGCCTACTTCTGCACGTAATGATATCTTTTTACTATCTCATTTGTATTATTTCAGTTCAGATGAGCACAAAAATAAATGTATTCCATCACATCTGGAAAAGTACCGCAGAGAAATCGCTTAATATACAAAGCTGCACACCTCATTACGAGGTTCGTCACTCATTTCAAACCCAACCTTACCTCTGTCCCTCATCAACATGGCTTTTGTTTTGCTGCTGTTTTCCTTAAATTGTTAAATCATTTTTTTTTTTTGAAGGGAATTTGCAAGATCTTGAAAAGGCGAGTTTGGAAATAATATACTTGGCAGAAGGAAAATAAATCTCAGAAGCACGCAGCTTTTCTGCAGCAGGTCCCCCATGAGCACACCATCCCCAACCTGTGCACTAATTAGACAGCAAGTCACTCTGTTTTGTCTGAGAATTCATCTTCTGCTTCTGGCCAGCACGCCCCTCCCCCCCTGCCCACCCCACCAATGTGCCCACACAGCTGGGCAAGCCACTTTAACAAAGGGTCTCTGATATGCAAATAACACACACCCAGCTGCATGTTTCCAAATGAGTCGTCGTTCACCTGCTGGTTCCTGCCTCACCAAATCCCTCTTGCTGCATGTGTTATGCATTCCCCCTTCTCCTATCCTTTTCTTCCCTGTGCAACAGCTAAGGTCTGTAGGCCCCCTCGGAATGGCAATGAAAGGGGTCCAGGCTGGTGATGGGATGAGGTGAGTGATGAGTTGGCTTGCGAGTCACTGCTGCTCTTGACATGTGTTATCTCGGCATTGCCCAGGGAGAAGATTACTAGTCTTTGGCCTGAGACACAGAAAGCCTTCCAGTGTTCAGTCTGTTACCTGGCGTCAATGACTTGCATAAATAAACCAATCAGGAGATACTGGCTTTACTACTGGCACCTCGGCCTTTGTTACTGCAATGGTAACAATTACAGATGGAAAAAAAAAATATTTAGGGTAGAAAAAGGCTGGATCTTGACCTGTTTGCCACGGATTCTTTACATGTTTTGCATTTGTGGCAATGACAAATGTAGCTAAATGCACCTGGTTGTAGCTGTCTGCTGTGATCTAAAGCCTTTTTGAATGAAAAGAAAAACTCCCTCTGTTATTTATTGTTGGAAGCAGAGTTTACTTTGCTGTCTTTAACCTCGGCAGAATCAGAAATGCCAGTTTAACAGCAAGCTGATGAGTTCTGGGGAACAGAGCAAAGAGTCGTTGGTTGGAGTCTTGTAAATCAGTGGAAGACCAGTGACCAAATAGATTCATATTTATTTTCCTGGAGTTTTCCCCTCTTCTTTGACTCTCAGGCAATCTTGTTCTATAAAAATGTTAATGCTGGTCTGAATATGATGGGTGATCTTTTTCTCCCACAACTCTGTCAAACAGATCTTCCCAATAATTAAATGTGCATCCTTGAGCTCTAAGAGCAGTCTTGTTGAACAAAGCAACCGCAAATCCAACTAACCTTTGAAGAATGAGAGTGTCAAAGTATAAGCAGATGTTTTAATTTGCACAATGCTAGGATTTTTTGGATGCCAAATGTTCCTAAAATAGTTATTGTATCTAGACAGCAGGAGAAAGATATACTCAGAAACGACCTACAAGCCTCTCAGTTACAGACATTGTTGCCTTCAGCAGAAGTGATATTGAATGTGTTGTTAAGAAAGCTGTATGTTAATCAGCAATTAATGACAAGGTATTACAATTCTATGATTATAATATATGAGAAAAAGAAAACAAGAGGGCACTGCAGAATTTTAAAGTACACACACCGACACACACAGTCTTTGTAAAGTCCATAGCTAAAACAAAGATGGGACACAATAAAAGGGCTCATGTTCCCTTGTGTGGGTATTAAACGTTTCTAAAAATGACTTAAGAGATGCCTGCTATTACACCAAAAAAGGAGGATATATACTTTAGCCATGAAATTAGAGCATAATGTTATCTAGCCAGTTGAACTTGCATTGCTTCAGGGAAATGTTAGTACATGTTTTTCACAAGTGGATATAGGCAGGAAAGATTTACATTAGACATCAGGAAAAATGTCCTGACTTTCAAAAGAGTTGTGAGAAGCCAAATAGTTTACCCAAGAAGGCTATGGAATTTACCTCCTGGAGATTTTTAGCAGCAGACAGGAGACCCATATGTTTGGGTTTATTTCGGAGTCTTTGAAATGAATAGAATGGTCTTATTAAGAGTTTCCTAGTCCTTTTCTTTCGTAGCTTGCCTGAGAAGAGGTTAGACATTCAGTCTACGAAGCCAGGCTTCTGTCCGACCTTCCCGTAAGTCCATCTTCTCTCAAGTCTCAGCCATATCCTACCAGAACCTCTTGATCTAAAGGGTTAAACTAAGGGACTCTCGTGCACTGCTGCTAGTAGGTTGAGGGGAGAGGGAGTTTAAATTGGTACAATCTCTAGGGTAGACAATTTCGCAAAATCTACCAAAATTAACCAACATGGCACATGTATACATATGTAACAAACCTGCACATTGTGCACATGTACCCTAGAACTTAAAGTATAAAAAAAAAAAAAAAGTGTGTTTGTCCTGTGACCCTACAATTACATTTCCAGGACTGTATCTCTTAGATCTATTCATACATTTCAAAATGACCTATGGATTCATGATTTATTGCAGCAATGTTTTTAATAGCAAATAATTGGAAACAACCTTGATATCCACCAAAAGAAGAGTGATTAAATAAGTTATAGCATATCTGTGTTAAAGAAAGAGACAGCTCTTCATGGCCTTGTAAAAAAGGATTTCTAAGATACACATTTTTAAAATTAGGTGCAAAATATCACATATACTATGCTATTGTTCGTGTGTTTTCAAAAAGGAGTAGAAGAGAGACATACTTTCCACAGCATAAAAAAATAATTTTAGAACTATTATACCTTTGGCATTGGTACTATCTATAATATCTATTAACATCAAATAAATGAATATTAAATAAATGACTAAGAGAAAATAAGGGAACTCTTTTCCAAACCAAAATCCCCCAAATAAAGTAGGGAATTCATTCTGTCTTATCTCTGGTTCCCTTCTTGATTCTTAAAATAAAATAAAATAAAAGCCACTAGGATCCGATGGCCATGGCAGGGTGCAGGGTGGGAGTGGAGTGGGGGACATGGGGACATGCCCGTTTGACCTATGTTTTCTTGTTCCCCTCCTGCAGCTATACATTTCAGAAGATGGAGAAGAGGAAGAAGGAGGTAGAGTCTGGTAGGAGGGCACCAAGGAACATTTCCTTACTTCACAATTTGGTAAGTAGAACTGCCTGACATTACACAGAGGGTAAACTTCTGCCTAGGGCCATGGAAAAAGGCAAAAAGGTCCCGTGACCAAGAGATGACCATTTCCACAGAGGAAATGCAGGCCCACTCTCCAACTGGACCCCACTATGCACAAGGTGAGAATTCAGCCTGTTTATCAGGGTTCCTCTTATTAAAGTATATGTCAAAAAGGCCTGGTAGAAATGTAACTCTGTGATGTTAATTTTGGAAAGTCTCATCTAGAACTTTCTGGGAAGTATTTGAAAGCAGAGTTGTGGAATCATTTGACGACTCAAACATATAAATTAAACACTCTTCTTGGATACAGCAGTTAGAATATGCAACAGATAGGGTCTACATTGGAGAAATGAGAGATGTAGCAAGTGCTTAGCTTCTCTGAGACGCAGTCTCAATGTCTCACCATCAAGGACAGCTAGCTAGCTCACGGAATTATTGTGAGGGTTCACTGTTGTAATTTATTCCAAGGTCCACTGCAGCACTGAGGACATAGGTGGCATTCAAGAAACAGTGGCCAGTGGTATTCTCTGCTAAAATATTTGCCACCTCAGCCACTTTGATTCTGCTCCAGAGGGCTTTTTTGCTCATCCCATTGGTGATGCAAGGCAGGTTAAAGATCCTCTCACCTGATCTAAAAATTCAAGACATCAGTCCACAAAATACCAGAATCACCATGGAGGCAGCTGTTTAGCACTGTGGATAGTCTATTTCTCCCCCTCAAAGCAGCCTACTTCAAAGAGGGTAGAGTTAAGTTTCCAGGATCTGACTCCTGAGATTTTTATTTAAAGAATACCCCATCTTTACTCGCAGCTGAGAGGCTGAAGATTAAAAATTAGCCACTGTATAGTAGCTGAGCAGTAACAATTTTTCATAAAGGTTTTTAGTACACATTTGGGATTATAATTTCAATATTATGCAAATGCATTTTATGGATCTGTAATACAGAATGTGTACTGGCGTTAATGTGCATTAGCAGGCGAGAAGAAAAGGCTCCAAATGAGCCATTTTGGTGTCTGCTTTCAACATGTATTATGAATAATAAGTAAAATGTTCTGGTTTAGAACAAATAATATAAAATCTGAATTCCTCTTGATGTACATCAGTGACACAGCCCTACGCAACTCCCATGGAATTCTTCCATTGGACACAATTTAAAACTGGCTCTTAAACAACATATTCCTGTTTCTGGCTTCTCTTCTTGAATGAGATGTGAAAGTAAAATAAATACATTTAATATGAATAAGGAATATTTTCCCCCTGTTGCTCAAAATCAGGGCATGAACCAGATGAATACATTGGAAAGGCTATAACACCACAGTGGTCAAGAGAGTGGCCCAAGCTACTGCTAATTTGAGAGACTCTGAGTATTGAAAAGTGAAGAAGCATCTAAACAGTTATAGAACCTGCATATTTTCAATGAATAAAATTAACAAATGTAATCCCTTTAACATAAAATATTTAATACAAGATTATTGTATTCCAAAGATGTGTAAGTAATGTAATTAATGTAAGTTATGTAAGTAAGGTAATGTGCTGCAAGCTTTGTTCCAAAATGGGAACTTGAGTTGAAATTTGTCTGATGTCTATTTTCTTTCAACATTGTCAGCGTGTTTCTGTGATTGCAGATTAGAATAAAATTCTTGAAAACTAATTAGAGGCTTTTCCTAAAGGCAGAGGACTGAGCTAAACAACTAGCTTCTCATGATAGAGTCCAAAAATGTTTCCTTTTTAATTAATATTTCCATGTTCCAATTTTGCATGTACAGAAGGTGGTAGCTGGTTATTTTAGGCATAATTCAAACTTTCTATTTGCATTGATTTAGTTAAGACATTCAGATCTATTGATCCTGTTTCTTGAATGCATGTTTCACACCCGCCCCATTCTTGGGCAATCTGCAGAAATACAAGATCACACCGTCCAATGAGTATGGACTAAGCATTCAGCTAAGTAACGATAATACAATCATCTTGTCTCTCAAACAGCTGCCCTTAACTTAGTGTTTTTTAAATTGCCACCATGTCCATGACATCTTCAAAATGATACTAAAAATATCCATGCAATGAGTTATCTATGTGTTAAGTGTTTTACATGCATTATCTCAACTGACTTACAAAGCAACCTCACAAGGTTGGTTTTACAATCCCCATGAAATGGTTGAAGAATTTGGAGTCTAAAAAGACTAAGTAATTTGTAAAAAATCACAATTATACAGGTCTAATTTTGCAATCCAAATTCTTGACCAGTATATAACCCTGAATCCAGTATTAATGTAGTAGATAATTGTCTTGGCTTAATTTATCATGTAAGTTATAGATATGGTGTTTGGTCCTTACTCTGACATAGGCACTGTAATTGACACTAAAATCTGATTCAATTTCAACCAGTCATTGCTTCATTTCACTACTTGTGTACATTGCTGCAGTTGGTTGCTGCTTTCCATTTCCCCCGATATTTTTCCATTTGAGATGGAGGTCTGTGGAAGGAAAGATGGATACAGCAAGAGGGTCTATCCAAGAACCCAATAAATATGTACTGCATAAATAAATCAGATGTTTTAAGTTTGGCAATTAAAATTCAGCAAAAAGTATTTGACAACCTGCGGAGTGTAAGCTATGGTTTCTATCCTCGCATCCTTAAAATTTCAAAAAGCCCCAAATTCAAGCTTATCAGTAACAAGGAAACCCTTCCAAATATTAACTTATAATCAATATTGGAAAAAACTGAGTAGTATATTGTGTCCTATTTTGAAAACAAGCTATTTTCCATGTGTAGATAAGATTCCTACTCTAAAGATATCTTTTTAATAGTTGAAATATGAGATGCTGAGTAATAAAACTTGAAGTACAGTGGAGCAGCTTTGAGAGAACAAGTGGCACATTGCCTTGAAATAATATTCTCAACACCATTTGCTGAGTCTTCTATGCTCTTGGCCCTTTGCACAACCTTCACTGCACCCTCTAAGGTAAATATTATCTTCATTTTACAGATGAGGAAATTGAAACTTACAAAAATTGTCCGAGGTCACATACTTAATAAGTGGTTGAATGCAGATTTAATTCGAGGTCTGCTTGATTTCAAAGTGATTAAGTGAGTGAGACAGAGAGAAACAAAGAGAAGATAGTGGTTTTTAAAGAATGAATCTCAATTTTCTAAAACCCTATGGCAACTCCTGCCTTTCTTCTGGCTCTTATCATATTCTGCTGTTATTTCTGGATTTCTTACATAACTTTACTGAATTATAAGCTATTCTATTTGGGAGAAGGGACCGCGCACAAACCATTTCTGTATTCCCCCAGGACGTTGTTCAGTGCCTGGAACAAAGTAGGTATTCAAGATACATTTCACTTATTCCTCATATATTTGCTGGGTGTTTACCCTGTGGTTAAGCCCAGTAAAGAAGACAAGTCGGCCAGGTGCAGTGGCTCACGCCTGTAATCCCAGCACTTTGGGAGGCCGAGGCAGGTGGATCACGAGGTCAGGAGATCGAGACCATCCTGGCTAACACGGTGAAACCCCGTCTTTACTAAAAATACAAAAAATTAGCTGGGCGTGGTGGCGGGCGCCTGTAGTCCCAGCTACTCAGGAGGCTGAGGCAGGAGAATGGCGTGAACCTGGGAGGCAGAGCTTGCAGTGAGCCAAGATCGCGCCACTGCACTCCTGCCTGGGCGACAGAGCGAGACTCCGTCTCAAAAAAAAAAAAAAAAAAGAAAAGAAGAAAAGTCATGCCTTCCAGGACCTTCTAGCTCAGTGGAGAAAGTAGTTAAAGACCCAGCGTTCTAAACTGGGTGTGGCACTACAGTGATGGGAAGTAGGGGAAGCCAAGGGGAAGCTGACTGACTGGTGGGCTCAGCCAAGGCTTCCCGGGGAAGATGTCATCCAAAACCATTCTTGAAGCATCAGTAAGAGCCAAGCAAAGAGAGTGGGGAAAGCACCACAAAGCGAGAAAGATCAGGAATGCACAAAGGCCCTGAAATTAGAGATAAGCACAAAGCCTGTTTCCAAGGATTACAAGTCACCTGGAGCTTGCTGGGGGACAAGAAAAGGGGAGAACCAGGGCCGGGCGCGGTGGCTCAAGCCTGTAATCCCAGCACTTTGGGAGGCCGAGACGGGTGGATCACGAGGTCAGGAGATCGAGACCATCCTGGCTAACACGGTGAAACCCCGTCTCTACTAAAAAATACAAAAAAACTAGCCGGGTGTGGTGGCGGGCGCCTGTAGTCCCAGCTACTCGGGAGGCTGAGGCAGGAGAATGGCGTGAACCCGGGAGGCAGAGCTTGCAGTGAGCTGAGATCCGGCCACTGCACTCCAGCCTGGGCGACAGAGCGAGACTCCGTCTCAAAAAAAAAAAAAAAAGGGGGGAGAACCAGAAAGAGAGATGGTGGCAAGGTATCCGCTGTGAAGTAGAGAAGGACTGTGTACACCATGATAAAGTATTTCTCTATCCTGATCTTTCTGGGGAGGGTTTTTTTCAGGGGAGAGGCAAGACAAGGCATATATTTGAGAAAGAGGATCATTAGCTGAATTGTGGAGAACAGACTCGAAGAGGATGCTATTGGTCACAGGGAGCAGGAAAGAAAACCAAGGAAGCAATCACTAACACCAGTGGGAGGGAGGGTCTTGCCATTAGAGAAGAGAAGGCCATTTTGTATACACAGCTAACCCTTGAACAACATAGGTTTGAACTGTGAGAGTCCACTTATATTTGGAATTTTTTCAATAAAAGTTACATGGATTGTGCCTGCCTCTCCTGCCTCCTCTTCCACCTCCTCTATCTCTTCCACCTCCTCTATCTCTTCCACCTCTGCCACCCTTGAGACAGCAAAACCAACCATTTCTCTTCCTCCTCTTCCTCAGCCCGCTCCATGTGAAGATGACAAGGATGAAGACCTTTATGATGATCTACTCCCACTTACGGTAAATATATTTTCTCTTCCTTATGATTTTCTTAATAATATTTTCTTTTTGCTAACTTATTTTATTGCACAAATACAGTGTATAATACATGTAATATACAAAATATGTATGTATGTATTTCACAAGGCTCCCAGTCAACAGTAGACTATCAGCAGTGAAGTTTTGGGGAATCGAGTTACATGAGAATTTTTTTTTTTTTTTTTGAGATGGAGTCTCACTCTGTTGCCCAGGCTGGAGTGCAGTGGCACGATCTCTGCTTACTACAATCTCTACCTCCTGGGTTCAAGCAATTCTCCTGCCTCAGCCTCCCAAGTAGCTGGGATTACAGGTGTGTGCCACCACGTTCAGCCAATTTTTGTATTTTTAGTAGAGATGGGGTTTCACTATGTTGGCCAGGCTGGTCTGGAACTCCTGACCTCAAGTAATCCCCCCACCTCAGCCTCCCAAAGTGCTGGGATCATAGATGTGAGACACTGTGCCCCGCCACATTAGAATTTTTTACTGCACGGGGGTCAGCACCCCTAACGCTCGCACTGTTCAAGGGTTAACTGAAATTTAGACTGACACACAAATATTTGTGAGATATTTTTGGAGTAACCCCAAATTAGTTTTATCTCATTATTAATTTGTGGGAGCCCCATAGACTAAAACATTAAAGGAGTCTTAATTTTGAATGTCCTTGTGTTTAGACATCTAGTGTAGCTCTCAGATTTCATTAGAGCTGTGTTGAGGCACTTTTTATCTTAACAATTTCTGTGAGTAGAGGTAAAAAATAACAGGAATCGATATAAACAGCCTAACAGGAATACCTCAGAAAGATAGAAGTATTATTTTTGCTGATACACATTTTTTATTTTGAAAAATCATGAAGATCTCCATTAGGAAATCACTCTTCCTTGGCATTGTGTTGCATGCTCAACAAATAGAAGGTAAATATGCTAAAATTGGTGTCTTTTTCATGAAAACCATATAACTGTAAAGCTCTTTGTTTTCACCCAACTGCTGCAAACATTTGTGTAGGCAATTTCAGTAAACATTTGGAGAATTGGAAGTGCTCTCTCCTACACATATGGTTCTTTATGAAGAGGTAATTTTTATCTATGTTCTACTCAATTGAATATTTATAAGTCTGTTTGGCCTCAAAGGTACCTGATCTGCCCCCAAAACACAATTGCCCTGTAAAGCTAAAGTGAGATTTATTCATTTACCCTTTAAGAACTTTGCAAGTTATTTTCATTTTCTCCCTATGAATTTGTTCCCAGTACAATCCTAAATTTGTCTAATTTGCTGTGTTATTGCAATTAGTCAATTCTCCCTCAGTTACACAAATAATAGCCTTATAAGTTTGAGGCTGTAAATCACTCATCCATTAAAAACGCCATTTCCTTGTACTGCAAATTCGATTCATTTAGAAGAGAAAAACCATGGCATGGAACAGAATTATGCAATGTCATGGACACATTAACATTTGGATCAAAATTTTACATTGTCTCAGCCAGTAAACAGTATAAATGGTTCAGATTTGCAATAAATAATTGTCTATTAATACTCTGGCATGCTGTAGCAAATTACAGTCTCACTTCAGTAAGCACAGCTGTAGGTAGGCACCAGGGCTGAAGGAAGCAAGTGCCACAATTGGTTTGAGAGAAAAAGAGCCTGTTATGCAGGGATGCAGGGCAGCTCTCTTCAGCAATGGAGGCATAGCTGTGGATTAAATGCTTGTGTTTGTAAACACGGGAGGAAGGCCAGTGGGCTTTTACTGTAGCTGGAACATTAGACACCAAAACGCAGCCCTTTGCTAGAAGATGTGTCTTTGTGTTCGCTGAATGTGAAAGGGATGGTGGCATATTCTATTAACCACAAAAATGTTCCTGATGATAGGACCAACTTTGATGTCCCTCGGATCTAGGAGCCAGGGTTATGGCTGGAGCAGCAACAACATTAGGTGTTGATTATGGAGTCACTCAGGAACCACCAGAAGTTCAGATTCTCCCCAGAGGCTACCTTAAAATGTTGGGGGGGGGGTGGATTTAGGCCCTTTTTCCCTCTCTCCCTGCCATGATCTTCCTCACTAACCAATTGAGGAACCTATAATTAATACCATTTTCACTGTTTGGCTTAAGGCTTTTAAACCCTTTTAAAATGCAAACAAGATATCTGGAAAAGTTGACAAGGAGATATGTGAACGTTCATTGACATCTCGGCATGCAGCAGGTTCTCAACTTAGTCAAAATTAGGGCACTGAGTAGGGTGAACTGGAACTCAGGGCAGGCAGCACAAATGATGGGAAAATGAAGTGTTGCTGAGAGGACATCCTGATGGCCAGGATCACTATGTACAAAATGCAGGGGTACGCAGAGAGGATTGAGAATGAATCTAAATGGTGACTAATATTTGCAGAATTCATCTATGAGGGCAGGCAGTACTATTATCCCCACTTCCCAGATGAGAAAACTGAGGCCCAGAGATGTTAAGTAACTTGCTCATCAAGTTTACCCAGTCAGTGTGACAATTTATACTGCAGAATTGCATAGGTCTAAAAACTAATTTACCTTAGTCCAGAATTTAGCCTGAGGCTATTTAGGAATAATAGATCTTGCTTAGCTTAAAGCCATGATGTTAGATTAATTTATATTGTGACCCTTCGCAAGTATCAAAGTTTTGTGGAATTCTCCATAGTAAAGACTCTAGACTTTAGAAAAGTCAATTCAAAACACTAAATTTTTTCTTTTATTCCTATTATCCTATTCTGTTCCTTAGCTCACAAAGGAAAAAATAATCCTCTATTGACCTCCAAATTTAGCATTCATTTGATTTCATTTATACATTTAAAATAGAGAAGAAGTAAAGCAACCTTATAAATTGTATTTTAATAAGAATATTGATATCTGAAAAGCTAGCAACCTAGAGAAATGTTTCTCTTGCTTGACAGATAATATTTTCATCAACATTATAAGAAAAACAAATTGAGCCCTATGAAGTATATAGGGCGTGCCCTGGATTTTAGATGATTGCCTAATTTTCCTTTTCATGTCTGCTAAAAGCCAAGTTTAATTTGGAGCTATTTCTCAAGAAGGGCGAGCAGCTGGGACTGATTTATTTGAATACTTTATAACATTTAAAAATAGTTTTTCTAATTCCCTGGAGAATTATTAAATCCTTGTGGCTGTATGCTCTCTTTTGTAGTCTTAGGTTCTCTCATGCTTGGACAATTGCTATGGGATCATAACTTGTGTCTTTGCCAATAATAGCTACTTTTTCGTGCATACCACTAAACTAATCCTCGCAAAAAGTCATTTTTGTGACATCATTCTCCTGTCCCAAACTGTCAGTGGCTCTTCACTTCCTCCCAAGTAAATTCTGTGTCAGAGCCTCCTCTATCTGGGTGCTGTTTACTATTCAATACATATTTCCCACAGCTTTCTATGCAAGCCCACTGTGCCTGGCACTGTCTCTGATCCCCATGGGGCTACACGTCTGGCCACCACCCTTTCCTCCCCTCCCTTAGTTATTTGGCCTCCAATGCCTTTACTATCTATCTCTCCAGCCCCCTCCCATATACTCCCACATCTTTGAAATCTTTTTTTATTTTTTATTTTTATTTTTTTAATTCTAGCTCGTTCCTCTCTCTAAAACTCAAGATTTGACACTTACTCTAGAATCATAAAAGCCTAGAACAGGAGGTGGAGCTATTTGTCATTTTTAAATATAGCTTCTCTCAATCTTTATTTAGTGGACTTGCTCTGGATTAGGGATGAGAAGACCTGACTCTACTGTTTTCTTGATAAGTGACCTTGAACCAGACACATGTGCTCTTTGAGACTCAAGTTCCACATCTGTAAAATGAAGATACCTGCCTTCCTACTTCACAAGGTTCTTTTGAAGATCAAACGTAATACTGCATAACAAAGTGACTCATAAATTATTTTTTTTTTTTTGGTGACGAATTCTCGCTCTGTTGCCCAGGCTGGAGTGCACTGACGCAAACTCAACTCACTGCAACCTCCGCCTCCAGGGTTCAAGCAATTCTCCTACCTCAGCCCCAACTAGTAGCTGGGATTACAGGCATGCACCACCACTCCCAGCGTTTTTTGTTTGTTTGTTTGTTTGTATTTTTAGTAGAGACAGGTTTTGCCATTGAACTCCTGACCTCAAGTGACCCGCCCGTCCGTCTTGCCTCCCAAAGTGCTGGGATTACAGGAGTAAGCCACTGCGCCTGCCCTGACCCATAAATGCTAAAGTACTAAGTGATGTCCTCATATATAGCACAGTCTCTCCAGCCCCTGCAATTCGAAGATACACCTCACTGTACTTAGGAGAGTTAGAATGGAGGCATGACTTTAATTGTTAGCTGTTTATCTCCTATAGAAAGTGGTCAACAGATCTTTGTTGGTAAAATGAATGAATATTCATTTCTTATCTTTCAATGAGAATGTGATAACTTTGGTTATTGATGTATACTTCCATGTAAATTTGCTCAAGCAATTTCAACCACATCCCCCAGTACAACTTTCTACCATGCTAATTGCTCCAAACATTTAAATACCAGCATAGGTATGGAAGCTACTAACTGTTAACATTTCTCACATTTAGTTGCTGAATGTTTCTCACCTCTACTTGCTGAATGTGTGCTTTAGACAGTCTTAAAAATATGAATAGTATGTCTGATAAAGAGGCCCATCAGTCCTCAAAATGTCCTCATCTTTTAGTTTTGAAACAATAATGATAATTTGCTTCATTTGTGCTCTACACACCAATGAGATGAGCTAATTGCATATCTGCTATGAAATAATGTCTATTATTACATGGATAACTACCCATTAACTCCATTGGAAACACTAGTAATTACACAGTATGTTATGTTAATGCACCTGTGTTATCTTCTGATTGCCATATTATTAATTCAAGTGACCTCTATAAATCTGTTTCCCACCATTATTTTCTGTTATTCTGGAGCCCTCTGTAACACTTTAGAGATTGTTGGCTAAACAATAAAAGTATACAGTAAAAACTATTTTCAAAAAAAGAGGATCTGAAGTGTGATCCTATCGATGTTTGTTGTTGTTTTTCATCACTTCTTTGCTTGACATATATAAACAATTTTAGAGCTATAGCATATTACCTTCTGTGCAAAATTAGAACAGTTTTTACTTTGTGGAGAGTTGCAGAAAGATTTGACTTTTAAAAACTCTGAAACATGTCTGGTTCACAAACAGAATCACATCTTAAAAGCCCTAAGTTTGCTCTGAAAGTGTCAATCAAGCTTTCAGCACACTAACACATGTAGTAATGAAAGGTTTGTATTCGCTCCTAAAACCTGAGTTGCCTCCCAGTCACTTTACATCTGGTTACATCAAACTTAACTTTTCTACAGTCCATCTAGTCCTGACCTTCCCCTCTTCTTACAAGTCCCCATTTAACTCAAGAGACTCCAGCGTAGGAGATGAAACCCCCATCAGCATATTCATAGTTAATGACAGGGCTACAAAACAGAAAATAACAGCGGGAATCTGAAGCCAGTGCTTTTATTGGACCAACTAACGATATAAATAAAATGGTCCCTGACTGAGCTTTGGAGAATCACTGTCTCTTTATCAGGCCATAGAAAACAGATCCAGGAGGGCAATAAATACAGCACATAACAGACTGGAATTAAATGATTAGGCCTGAATTAACACCCTGTTTCTGAGCCTCACTTAGTGTTCCATGGCCCCAATGAAACACTGCAATTCACAAATGCTCAAGGCCCATTTAATTTTTATTTCAAGCTAGTTCAGAAGAAGGGATTACCTATAACTCCCCCCTATTTCATTGTATAACTCTTGAAGTAACAACACTGATCCTGTCTAGATAGCTGTTAGTAAAATAGGCTGTGCTATAGGAATCACAGAGTCTATTCAGAATCCTGCCTCTACGAAATCACATTAATTAAAAGGGACCAAATCCCTCTCTCTGAAAGTGACAAGGCTGCCCTTGATGGGAAAATAATGAATTAGTTAAATAAACTTGATTATTTTCCATGGTATTAACAACAAACCTCTGCAACTGTCAGCCCAAGATTTTTACTTTTTGAACTGTGGCTTTAGCATGCCAAAGATCCTAATCAAGTCTTAACTGCAAAATGGAATTGAATCTCACCTTAGAGGGTAATATATGGAGGCCCATCCCCCATTACACCATATGCCACAGGATAAGGTGGGTGAGTTTAACTTAAACCCTATTGGAGGGGAGTTAATACTGTTCTATACTTCTCCATTTATACAATGGTTCTAGAGCAAGAAATCCAAGGATGGCATTAGAGGAAGGCTTTACTGTACCGGTGAAGTACTTAGACATTTTAGACAAAATATGCAGCAGATGAAACTGAGTCATTAAAACCACTTGCGTACCTGTGACTTGAAGTGATGTATGAGACGGAGATTTATTTAGAAGGCAAGGTCCTCAAGAGTCAAGAGGTAAGAGAGCTTGCAGTTTTGAGCACTTAGGAGATGCTGTGTGCTGGTTTTTATTTTTCCTCATTTAATCCTCATGATGTCCTATAAAGTTGACATAATTATTCCTATTTACAAGTAAGGAAATTGACCCTCAAAGAAGAGTGTAATAATTGCCCAAGTTCACACAGGAAGTGGTAAGGCTGAGATTCAAATCCAGATCTAACTGATCCCAAAGCCAGCCCTTTCCATCAATACTATGACTATCACCTGCTTAGAACTCCTGACTGCCGCCTGGAGCTTTTACTTGGGATCTTCTAGAATAACCAAAGAAACAACACACAGAAGAGGATGAGACTAATGACGTATAGTCTCAAACAGTAGGAAAAAACCCAAAGGGCTTTGGCACTGGATGAGATTAGCTCTTATAAAGCCCCAGGAGATCCAGACATTCTGTGAATTAAGGAGCCCTCATCTGAAATTAGATGAACCTGCCTGTCCAAAACTGCTTCCGAGTGTCAGCCATGGCGTACATGGGGTCCAGACTCTCTCATCACGCTGAAGGGGCACCTTGAGCCTTAACTGAAGTAGAGCAGGAAGGATTCTTCCACATTCTCAAGAGTATGAGGTTTGACCACACCCAAGTTTACCCTACAAGTTGGTTCAGCATAGCATGTGGCTGTGTATGGGACAGAAAGGGACACGTACTAGATGGAACCTTCTGCCCCAACGCTTTTGTACTACAAAATAACCGTAATTGTAGCTCAAATTTATGCTTAAGTAATTTCAATGAAACACAATAACACACACATAACTCTCTCAGAAAGCAATCTTACTCAAAAGACTTGGGCATTGATACATTGTGAATAAATTATACAATATGAAATTTTTAAAAAAAGGTAATCACTAGAAAGTTTACTGATGATAGATTCATGCTAGCAAAAGAGTGTTAAGTTGTGTCTGTTGAATTATGACTAGACACTTATGGAAAGTGTCTAATTTCACTTTCTATGTACCATCTTTCTGTATTACTAGTACCCAATAAATTAAATACTTTTGACATTCAATCAATGTTACATGGTAATAATTACATCTTTTCCATTAAAAAGGATACATTCCTTAAAATTTTATGTTTTAAGAAAAGGTCTTTGTTTACCAAAAGGGATAGTAAAATGATTTAAGCGAGTTTCATTTGAATTATTAATTTTTTGTTCCTCGGCCAGCAATTCTTCAGCAAAGGTCTAGGTTATGGTGATTGTTCTTGCTTGTGGTTTTTAACAGTAATGACAAGGCCCTTGATATCCTCTGGCCTTGACTTAGTCACAATTGCAGGCCTCCTTTTCACCTTCAGTTTTAGTATTAAGGAAAATCTATCTCACTGTCAGCAATAAAAGCCAGACTATGTCTTTGAATTTGAGTCCTTGTCTACTTGACTCCACAGCAAGCCATAGTTTTAAGCAGCTTTTTTGGGAGATAGGACCACGTGAAGCATCTGCCATGCCCATTTACTTATTTAAGTAGTTGTTTTTGTATTTTGAAAGCATAACTTCAGTTTAAAAAATCCACATAAAAATGGGGTAAAACTTGGAACAAAATTATGGACTACCAGAGGTTTTCACTTTCAACTGGCTACAGAAGCTGAGTGCAATGCAATCACAAAGAATTATTCCTTTAAAATTGGGAGGTATCACATCTGCATTTTTGAGGGAATGGCTGACTATGGTAAAGAGACCAGTTTTACCACTGTAAAGCTGTATATCTCTTCCAAGACATAGTTCTTTCCTCTAACATGCGGATTGCAATAACTTACGGGATTGATGTGGAAATCAAAGGCCATACAAATGTGAACTGTACTTAAAAGAAAAACATAAAGTGGTGTGCAAATATGAGGTATTACTATGAAGAATTCTCAATGAAGACTGCCCAGGATTTTAAGTTCTTATCCTTGCTGTGTCATTTTTTATGACCCATCAGTGAAAACCCTGCCCCTGTGGCCTTATTTCAGACTTTGTAAACTTGGGCCTCCTTACAACAATTAATCACTGATCCTGTAAAGTTTAAACCCACGATGCCAAACTACAAGCTGCTTCTGGAAGGAACTACATTGCCTGACCACCTTGGTATCAACTCCTCTCTTGGTCTAAACCCTTTCATTTGAGCTTCACAACACATTTTCTTTTTGGCCTGGGTTTTAAAGAAGTAAAATAGTCCAGGTAATTGTTTTGCTAGACCCTCTTCTTTTCTATTTACACAGGGTCTCGCTCTGTCGCTCAGGCTGGAGTACAGTAGTAGGATCCTAGTTCATTGCAGCCTTGAACTCCTGGGCACAAGCCATCCTCCTTCCCATGCCTGTGCCCCCTGTGACTCCCCACCCCACCTCAGGGACTACAGGCACGCACCACCGCTCCTGGCTATTTTTAAAATTTTTTGTAAAGACGGTGTCTGCCTTTGTTGCCCAGGCTGGTCTCCAACTCCTGGCTTCAAGCAATCCTCCCGCCTCAGCCTCCCAAAGTGCTGAGATTGCAGGCATGAACCACTGTGCCCAGCCTGCTTTTCTGATTTAACATTAAAGAAGCTATCCTTTCAGGCAAACATGGAAAGTCACTGCACCTCAGGGGGTTCTCAGCTCAAAGTCCTGTGACGCAGTCTGTATGTTTGTTACATGGGACTTATTGTTATTGTGATTTGAAACCATTCTGTTCAACTACAGTATTTACTTACCTATTTATCATCCATCTCCCTCCTCTGAAATGTCTGTTCCAGGCGAGACGGGGCAGTGTTTGTCTTTTTCACCACAATCCCCTGGGTTTCGAATACTTCCTGGAACATAGTGAGAAGCCCAATAAATAGCTGTTGAGGGACCAGATGAATTGCTACAAATAGAAAAGGTCACATTTGATATCACTAAAACATTTACGTTTGAATACAATTTTTTTCCTTCCCCAAATGAAAGCTTAACACTCTTCTAAGCTCTCACAATAAAAATTTCACCAGCCAGGTCCTTAGTAATATTAATTCCTTGGTCCTATCACCATCGTTCTCAGGGCCCGAGGCTGGGCCAAACATGACTGAGGTTTTCAAAAAATATATTTTTAATATAATTTTAAAATATACTCACTAGGGGAAGGCTCATAAAATTCAGCTTCAGCCACAATCTGGACTATAGGCTGCCAAGTGCTGCATAAATAAATCACCAAGTCATTTTGGCATCCTGTGGGCCAGAAGGAATATCTTCCTCAGTAGATTTAAAGAGACACAGTTCTGAAAGAAATAGGAGCAAAGTGAGCCATTAAATATGTACTCTCTTATAATCTTCCAGACCTTGGACAGATTCCTTGAAGTGTCAATTGTCCATTTTACTAAGGGCAGATTCTTTTTTTCCTCTTTCATTGGAATCCATCGAGGAGTTGAAACAATTCATCCCAATATCCACAACAAATGCCCCTACCTGCTTTGCAACTATTGGTACACTTGAAAGAAAAAAAAAAAAACACAAAAATACAGCAGCCAGAAGATCGGGTTATGAGGGCAGCTTGTAACAGTGTATGTGCAGCATGGATTCAGGTAAGTCAGAGGCCATGCTCAGCTGAACAAAGGAAATCCCCCAAAACAGTGACCAGTGGCCAGTGCGGTGCAGTAGACCAAAGGGGCTGCTTGATAGAGTCTGCATTGATGGCCCAGGCTGAGTGTCCAGACTAGAGCTCACCTGTGCATCTCACACACACACACACACAGCTTCCCTTATCAAGCCTTCCTGGCTAATTTAAATCTAAATCAGCCTGCTCGCTGGCCTTTGTAAACTTGCTAGAATGAAGAACACGGCATAAAAACAATAGATCTAGGTCCCATGGATGCAGAAGACAGGCCAGAAATCTGAATCCTCCTGACCTGCAGCTCTGAGGTTTGCAGAAAGCCCTTTCTCAACATGGTTCATGAAAAGAGACTGTGTAACAGTACATGAGGGCTACAGGGGTTAAAAATTGTATGTCTTTTCCAAACTGTTGATTAAAATACAGCCCCATTGACGTACAAAACTCAATCGATTCAAAGGGAAGCTGCAAGATATGTGATGGACGAGGTACTTGTGGGAACACACATTCAGACACAGAAGTACCAGCGGGCCCTCTTGTACCACCTCATGCTCTCACACACAAGCACAAGTACACATGCGTGCATGCATGCACACACAGCAACCCCCTTCCTGACAGCATCCATTTTTTTTGCTACCTCATCTTTCATGTAACCGTGACTAAAAAATAAAAACAAAAACTGTGTATATTTCCTTTTGTGCTTTGCATTTACGGAAACCCAGGCCAATTTGGCTCTTATTCCCAATAAGAAATTTCTTATCTGCTCACTATCTGGATCTGTCTTAGTCAGTAGCTGATAGACCCTCTTTGGGTTATTAACCAGTTAGTTTCTTCCAGAAAAGAGGTCATTAGCATCTAACATTACTCAGGGGTGTCAGGAGATGCAGGTATCAGATCCTCTCATCCTGGTTTATCTTTAATTTAATCTCTAGATTTTTCAGCTCTAGCTGTCGGTTGGCTTCCACTTAATAACACATTTTTATCTGTTTTTGGTTTTTGTTTTTTTTTTTTAAAACAACTCAATAACCAATATAATGATGACAGAACTGACAAATTCTGCATTAATGGATTTCCTTCCTGCATCTAGGCTCCAAGCCGCCAAATGCTAGAAATGCTGAAATAGGTTCCAGGCAGTTACAGGTTAAGGATCATTTGCATAAATTAGCAAGTTTTGCAAATGAATTCATCTACTGAGAAGTAAGACACGGGACACTGCATTTTAATAATTGACATTCCACATGAAATGCAATGTTCTTGAGGAGGAAATTGAGCTCCAGGTTGCTATTAGAACCAGCGGACCAGCACGAGTGGAAAGAAATGCCATCCCCCATTATGTGAGCTACTGCTCCTGCATAACAACTACCCCATTCTGATGGACTCCTTTTAATAAAAGTACTAGTGTGCGCTCACCGAGAGGAGAATAGAGAGGAATCTACTCATCAGCACTATCAAACAGGAAATGAAAATAAAGAGTTCTTCAGCATACCGCCTTAATGTGCAACCAGCAACTCTATATTCTCTTTCTAAAGTCATCTTGCATTTTCCGCTTGATTTGGCAGCCGCTCCCCACCCTACCCCAACCCCTCTTCCTTTTCAGTTTTCTGAAACACTCAGGAGATTATTTACATATATACAGAAAGCAAGTAAAAGTTTTAAATTGCCCAATTTGGATGTTGTCTCCCATAATGTTGGTTAAATTACAAATAAAGATAAGTGGGCCATTTTGCTGCCTCCTCCTGGCCTAATTTGTTTAAGGACATGCCACATTGCAAATATTAGTGAGAATGCCAAATGAATGCCTTTCCTAAGGTGTTAGTCAGTCAAAGTCAGGGTATTCAGCATGTCGGAAGTACAAACTGCTCACACATGCAATGTGAGCTGGAAACAAGGCCATCCGTAATAGTGTTTCCTGGCATAATTTATAATTAACATAAAATGAATTAAATCACTCACTCCATAGACTTTTTTCCAAGTTCATGTAGAGTAAGTGTGTCATATCAATTAATTTTCAATGAACTGTGGCAGCCAATAAAATTTCTCCCAGACACTGGTAATAATCCAAGATATTGATGGAAGAGGTATTATCATTAATATGAGTATAAGCCTCAAATCACGTACAGGGAACAGGCAGAGTTCCTTTCTTGGAAAGGGAACATGATTCTTGCTAGCTGCCTGTTATTCTTTCCAATTTGTTAGGCTTTCTGTCAGTTCACTTTTCATACTGATAGCCTTTTAATTTTGCCTACATAACTAAATTCCTCTTGTGCAGCTGTCTGCTTTTGTGGGCTATCTAATCTGAAAAAGTTAATATACATGAACAAATTAAACAGATTCACATAGGAAGAACAGATTATATTGCCCATTTAGTTGAGAGATTTTCAATGGCTTTCCTACATGTTCACAACCACAGATAACTGATAAATTAATGCAGCCGATCTCTGGTTTGTAGAATTCAAATAGGCATCTTAACTGATATTTTGGGGGAGGTTTTGTTTGCTTGTTTTTTTACTGAATTAACCAGCTTTTTCTGGCACTATGTAAACAAAGCCCAAGTGTGTCACATTTCTTTGTTAATAAATGATTTTACAAAGAAACTAACCACCATTCATTTGATCTTGTTAAATGAGACATCATTGATTCCTCTAGCTTTTTCTCAACAATAACACCTGTTAGAAATGTTTATGATTTTACATGCATTTTTCTTTCTAAGGATATACTAGTTTCTGGGGAATACTAGTTGGTCCTAGGGCTAAATACATTTGATAGTGTGAGAGGACAACCTTTTGTCTATGTCATTAGCTGCATGCTTATGACCATATCAAATACAGAAATCCTGCCGAGCCAGTTGATATGTGGAATGAGTTGCCGTGGCTCCTCTCCCAATAAAGGGTGTGTTCAGACTTTGCTTATTTATAGACCAATAAAGAGAAATTTCCACTGTTCTCTTCAGCCAGCTGAAGATAAATAGCTCTTCCATTTCTAACATTTAATGTTCACAGACACAAAAACAACTGCTCTGAATATTAAGCCAACATTTGTAATTTTTTTCCTATGAAGGGGAGAAATCCTTGAATATGAAACAATGAAAGGTTCAGATATAATCTTTCCCATTTTAGAACTGTTTTATTGCAACTTGTTTTCCTCAACAAAGAGGCTCTCTGGGCTTAATTTGATTACTAGGTGAAGCATCGACTCACGTGCTTCAATAATTTTCTCCATGACCTGAGAGCTTAGGGCTCCATAGAATGAAATCCAATTCCTGTAGACGGTGCAGCCACAGCACCAAATGTCCTCCGATGAGGCTGTTAGGGTTGGTTCAAGCTGCTCCTCATGAGTATGTGTGCAGCAAATGCTTTCTATTTTCATATTCTAGAGCAAGGAACAGCATAAATTATTCCTAATTCTTGATTCTGTGATGAAGTAGCCATCTGGTCTGATAGTACGGTGACAATGATATAGGAGTGAACACTCTATGCTTGGTCTACTGCACAGAAAAGGACAATAGGACATATTTTAAAATGTCAGGATCCATCAGAACCATATTCAGGAAAGTTTACATTTATGAAAATAGATAGTATCGAAAATACATCATGATGCAAATCTAACCATGGCTGTTGGGCAGCTGAATTAAATTAAGAGTAAATCTGAATGTTTCTAATTAAAATTGTGTTATTCCATTTCCTGCTGTGTTTTTCATGTCTGTAAAATGAATCATTATTTTAGTACTTTTGGGAAGTTGTGTCACAAAGGAGGTTGACCCATCTGCTTCTCCTTTGACACATGGATGTGGAGCTCTTAGGCTACAGATATTTAGTGGCTTTGGCTATTTCCAGTCTGTTGTTAGTGAAAATTGTGTTCACCACTACATTTGTGTTCATCACTAGATGAGGCATATGCATCACTGGCATGGGGACAATTAAGAAATCACATGTGTGAGCATAAGGTACATTGATAGAGCAATAAGAGGGTTTTTTGATGGCCTCCATTTAATATATTTATCTATTCTTTTATTCAAAAAACATTGAGTCCTTTTCATGCACTAAGCACTGAATTAGGTGTCTCACTGAAGTTAGGGGAGGAGAACAATAATATATTTTGAGAGTACTAATGTAGTTTATGAGCATGGCTTCAGAAAGAATCACTTCCAAATACATGAAGCAATTGCCTATGAACGTCCAGCGGCAGTATCTGGATCACTGTTGGAAACCAGTCAAATGACTATCGGAGTGCAGGGTCTTGGTAGAGACACAGGAGAGGCTGATTGAGGCTAGGTAGAAGGCCTGTGCATTGGGTGTTGTGGGTGCTAATCCACCTTATAGATGCTGGTAGAGACACCAAGTCCAGAGGATCTAGGAAACAGCTATGATTCAAAGAGTCAAGACAAGGAGGTCTAACCCAATGTGTATAACACAGCATCAGGACCTGAGTAACAATGCATGCCTTTAATTTTTGGTAGAGGTCAACTTTGAATGAAAACTGAGGCTTTATGATCTTAATTTCTAATAGATACATGACACCATTCAAAAGACCTTAGCACTCTTTCTTTATGGGTCTTATACATTGGGAAATAGTCATTTCTTTTTTTTTTGAAAGAGAAAAGAATTCACATATTTAAAGAATAATGAGTATCTGTTCCGTGTCACAAACAGCTCAAAATCACCATGCACAGAACTGTTCCATTACCTTCTCCATACCAGCCTGCCTCTGCTGTTTCTCAGTGAGTTTGGCCCCATCATTGCCCAGTTTCCCAAGTCTGGAACCCTGGAAGTCAGCCCAATTCAATTCACTTACAACTTTCCCACCCTGACTACCAGTAGTTCACCAAGTCCTGTAGAGTCTGTTGCCAAATATTTTCTCTCTTTCTTCAGCACTGTCATAGTTCATAAAATCATCTCTAGGCTACATGGCTGCTATTGTTTCTAAAATAAAAATCTATTCATGTGTTATAATATGAATCCCACAATGACTCTACATTAATTTTAGAAGCAAATCTATGGTCTGGCTGCTATCCATGTCCCCACATTCATCTTCCATTTACTCCCATTCCCCACCCCCAGATGTATCAAATATTACAGCCATATTCTGTGACTTGAGTCCTGCCTTTCTCTCCCAGAATGTATGTAGCCTTCCACTGGGGTCTTCTCACTTCTTTTATTCCAATCTCCATCTAACCTAATGAGAGTTTCTGCTCCTTTTTAAAAGCTGGCCTAAACAAGCATGGTGGCTCATGCCTATAATCCCAGTACTTTGGGAGGCCAAGGAAGGACGATTGCTAGAGCTCAGGAGTTTGAAAGCAGCCTGGGCAACATAGAGAGAACTGATCTCTGCTGAAAAAAAATTAGCCAGCTATGGTGGCATGTACCTGTAGTCCCAAATACTTGGTGGCTAAGGCAGAGGGCAATTACTTGAGCCCAGGAGGTCGAGGCTGCAGTAAGCTCTGACTGCACCAGTGCACTCTAGCCTGGGTGACAGAGTGAGCCCTGTCTCAAAATAAATAAATGTTGGCCCCAAGTAAACCAAACTCTTGGTACTCCCAAGAGCTCCGAGATCTTCAGAATCTTCTTTAAGAGCAAAGACAGGGAGCAAAGTCCCAGGTTCTATGCCTGTCTATACACTTGTGTTCTTATTCGAAAGCGTCGGTATCCCCTAGGATCCTTGTTCCCCTGTCCTTAGTCTGCTTATCGTTACCCTTCTTCCCAAGACACAATAGAAGTTCTTTCAATGGTTTCATGCACTCTGAGAAAAGCATCCTCATTCTATTGCCTCACTGAGCAATGCTTCTCATTCCTGATTTTCCTTTGGATGGCAGAGGTTTGCTTCTTCCTCAGAGGCTTGCTAAAATTCTGGAGCCTGGTACCACAAATAGTCTCTTATTCAAGGGAAACTCTACTTCCTGCCTACATGGGGTATATCTTTGACCTTTATCACCCAAGCAATAAAACAATACCTTTAGCAAAAAATAATTTTAATATCCGTGTAACAAAAATCACTTATGAACAACATAGTTATTTTATAAACAAAACTATGTCCTACTTTTAGATGTATAATTATAAGCACAGATGTTATGTACATTCAGATATGACACTACTAAGCAAGATTTTGTGTAAACACAGTGACATTGATAGAACGTACATTTGCAAGGAATAAGATGCCACAAGTTTGCACACTCCTTCAGAATGCTGAACATTCCCTGAGACAGGCATCTGCTGTTCACTGGAAATTCATTTGTTCCCAAGTGATTAGGATTGGCCAATCATTCATGAGCAAGAGCCACTTCTGGGTTGAAGCATTCAAGAGTCAGTGTATTATTCTGACCCCCTTTTCTCCTAAGGAGCCATGATACAAAGAAGGGGATATATTGACATGGTGGAGCTAGAAGGTACAAACAGCCTGGATCTCTGTGTCACAGCATGGAGGGCAGTTACCCTGAAGGAATAACCAACTCACATTGGGGCTAGCATAAATAATAAATAAATTTGTATTATGTCACTGGGACTCTGGGGTTATAGTTTTACCACATTGGAGCCCGTGCTATCTGACATATACATTCCATTATCTCAAATTCCAACATACACAGATTATGAAATAATATTTTTAAATTGATTGAAGTATTGGTATAGAGAATCATATCAATTAATGTCAGTTTTTATAATAGTTCAGCTCATTTTATCTTAACATACTAGAGACATGGAGACTATTGATAACTAGCTTGAGAGCTTTCAATGTTGGCATATTATTTCAGTTAATGTGAACTTTTATCACTGAAACTACAGACAGGTTAAGAAGTTGGACTCACACCAAAAACACATGCATTGCAGCAAATCATTCTGAAGACTCAATAGAAGCCTTAAATATAGGTTATGTAAAATGAAACCTTTTATATCTAAATTTGATTTAAGCCCAGCAGTTCAAAGAAGATTTAGGGCACAATTTGTCTGATGGAACTGCTTGTGGCATAGATCTATTCAGTTTTGGAAAATAGATTCCACATTGAAGAGATTGTTTTCCTTTCTATGGTGGATATATAATCCACATTCAGCCACTTAGCAGCAAATCCTTGATCTTTGGAGAGGTGTTGAACTTGAACATCTTTCTTCTTTTTGTTGCCCACTTATATATTACTTCCCCCACATCAGCCTTAAAATATTGGACCAACAATACAGAAATAAATGTGATTTCCAGAATGTTTCTTGACTTTCTGGGTTTTTTGCCCAGTGTAGGTTCATTAAAATATTTTTAAAATTTCTATAGTTGTGTGTTTGGGAGATAAGATGAAGGTGGGGTTGAAAAGGAAGAGGAATTTTATTAGAAAATCTAAGCCAAAAATTGTTATTGTAATTAAACATTAAGTTTAGCTTTGAGCTTCCTAGTTGTCAAGAGTTTTGTTTCGATTTTGGCAAAAATAATGCTAAGAGAAGATTACTGGCTGACTATTTAGAGCATTTTAAAAAAATTCAATAGTCTAATTTTGAAGAGCACTGCATCCTAACCGAACTCCACAAAGTTTACCCTCAATGAAACTAAATCAATTCACTGGTTAAATGAAATTGTTTTATATTTTTTAAATGCTTACAGGAGGAACTTATATCTGACAAGTAGATAAGCAAATTTAGCAGGAGAGAAACTCACCACTCACGATGATATCTGAAGATTTTCCTCCTAGAGACTTTTTCCACTTAAGTCAATCAGTCGTTTGAATTAGTGTAGATGGTGGTTATCAGATCCTTTCTCAGGAAATTCTGGGTAGGGGTGTCTACAAAATGTGTAACAACCATTGTAGTACTGGGGAAAATAGTCTGATTGATGTTTTTTTAAAAAAGTTATTCCACATGGGTTATTAAATCTCAGTCTTGGGGCCGGGTACAGTGACTCATGCCTATAATCCCAGCACTTTGGGAGGCTGAGGGGGGCTGACACCTGAGGTCAGGAGTTTAAGACCAGCCTGGCCAATATGGTGAAACCTCACCTCTACCAGAAAAAAAAAATTAGCTAGGTGTGATGCTGTGCACCTGTGATCTCAGCTACTTGAGAGACTGAGGTAGGAGAATCGCTTGAACCCAGGAGGTAGAGGTTGTAGTGAGCTGAGGCCACGCCAGTGCACTCCAGCCTGGGCAACAGAGCAAGACTCCATCTCAAAAAAACAAAACAAAACAAAACAAAACAAAAAAAACCAAAAAAAAAAAACGCGAAGTCTTTATCAAGTTGTCCCACCACAATCTGATCCAGTATATTTTTCATAAAGAGAGTTGTTACAAAGAACTAACATGCTTCTTTGTGGTATCCTCTGATACCATCTTATCCTTCTTTGTTGGTTTTTGTGGGCTTCATGGAAGTGTTTGCAAATCTAAGATAGGATGCCGAGTTACCCAAACCCAGAGCAGTCAGAGTCTACTTCAATTCTGTGATTCCTTGAATGTGACTAATGGTGAAGCCCAACCCAAAAGACAGGCGTTGGATCACAGACAGTCACTGTGAAGTGGCATCTTTGCTCCATTTTAAAATAGAGACCTCTGTTTTGTCACCACTACTGCAGTTTTCTGCTTTCCCAGAAAACTCTTAACACTGACCTGTCAACACAACCCATGGCCCCCAAAGTCCAGGAGATCAGACACAGAGTCTTTGAGCCTGGGTTGAGATCAGTGCTCACTTGACTCCGACACCATAGAGACTACAGGCAGCATGAGGCTAACAAGCACTACAGCTCTTGACGCTAGGGCTTAGAGAGTAGGCTTAAAGCCTCTTTCTAAGCAAATTTGGCATGTGAGCCTAGGTGACAAACTCCTTGCTCAGTCCCTCTAAACAGAAGAGTGATCCATCTAGGGATCTGTCTGGAAGAGTTACCATGACATTCACCTCTGAACGCTCCTCTTTCTGTAGCTCACCAGTGGTGGAATGGAGGCCACAGGAATTATAGTTAGTCTTAGGTCAGATTCCCAAGGAAAGAGACTGGGATAGATATTTACATGCAGACAGCTCATAAGTGATTGCTGTATAAAGCAGTACCTGTAAGGATGTGAGGAAAGCAGGCCTGGGCAGAGGAGGAAGTTGAACTGTGATGCGGTTGCAGCAGAAGTCTCATATGATCCCACAGAGAGGTCTGGAGCTGGGATGGCTTTCCAAAGATGCCCTAAATTGAGGCAAAGGGGTTGGCCCTTTATTTGTATTCAATTATAGTCCAAGCACGTGATACGGGCTGCCCTTGCGGAGGGCATGTAACCTTGGGAAAGGCAATTCCTGAGGAGGGTTTCAGCTGTGAGCTGCCTGCAGACAATATCCCGAGCAGCTGGGAATGACACTTTGGCTCAAAAAGGGGCACTTGGGCGGCACACCACAGCACTGACTACCCCCTTCTTTCCTTCTATCCCATATCTTCAAATGAACAATTAAGCTTAGCTTCAGAAATATTAAGGAGAATTAATGATACATTTAAGAGAGGAAATGATGGATTGACTCCATCCAAACTATAATAAGGATACACACAAAGTAAAGGGCTAATTATTAAATAAACTGTAAGACCATAGACAACTATAGACAGGTGAGTGGAATGACTACAGGTGATTCTCTATAAGCTATTAGAGCAATTTTTTTTTTTTTTTTTTTTTTTTTTTTTTTTTTTTTTTTTTTTTTTTGCTAGAGTCTCTCTCTTTTTGCCCAGGCTGGAGTGCAGTGGCACAATCTCGGCTCACTGCAAGCTCTGCCTCCCGGGTTCATGCCATTCTCCTGCCTCATCCTCCCAAGTAACTGGGACTACAGGCGCCCGCCACCACGCCCGGCTAATTTTTTGTGTTTTTAGTAGAGATGCGGTTTCACCGTGTTAGCCAGGATGGTCTCAATCTCCTGACCTCATGATCCGCCCGCCTCGGCCCCCCAAAGTGCTGGGATTACAGGCATAAGCCACTGCGCCCGGCCTAGAACAATTTTTCTAAAGTGGTGGCAGGGAAGCAGGGGTTGTTTTTGCTTCCATGACCTAATAAGAATCAAGCCATCTGAGGTTCACCCACTAGAACCTTTTCAGCTTGGAATACAGCCCTGAATTGCTTATCTTTTGCTCCAAACTTGACTTTTGGGGTCTCTGTGGGAGGCATACTATCAGCTCATGATCATCAGGTCTCTGGCAATGGCCTCATAGCTCTGACTTTCAGAAGACCACCAGCCTCAAACTTCCCTTGTCAAGATAAAGCTCAGGGGAGCCCTTGCCATTAATAGTTATCTTCCTTAATGACTCCTCAATATCATTTTAAGTCCTATACTACATTTAAACAAGTACATATACTTACACATTATCAGAAAATACAGAATAGCAAAATGATGAATTAAAAGTTACCTTTAGGCCGAGCACAGTGGCTCATGCCTGTAATCTCAGCACTTTGGAGGCCAAGACGTATGGATCACCTGAGGTCAGGAGTTCGAGACCAGCCTGACCAACATAGTGAAAACCCATCTCTACTAAAAATACAAAATTAGCTGGGCATGGTGGTGCATGCCTGTAATCCCAGCCGTTTGGGAGGCTGAGGCAGGAGAATGCTTGAACCTGGGAGGCAGAGGTTTCAGTGAGCTGAGATTGGACCACTGCACTCCAGTCTGGGCAACAAGAGCAAAACTCTATCTCAAAAAAAAAAGTTACCTTTAATCCCACTACTGCGAACATAATAGTACACATTCATCTTTTCAATCTTTTTTTTCTTACCCATATGCAAGTCCTATTTTAAAAATAATAATTTTAGTATGAAGTCATACACTTCTGGATACAAATCTTGGTTCCACCACTTAACAGTGTGACCTAAAGTAATTCACTCTTGATTTGTTTATTCATCTATAAAATGGGAATAATTACACTCACCTCATGGAATTTTGTTAGGCTTTAAAATGAGATGATATATATAAACCATTTATCCCATTGCTTGGTGCATAACAAACATCCAATAAATGTAATATCCCTTGACGTCCACACCTGAGGAGCTAAATTGCAAAAACCGCATAGGACTCAACTTCAAGAACTGACTTATGATCTGAGAAAAGCCTCCTTTAAAAGATCTCAAGCTTCATTGCTTAAATTAATTCCAAACTTCTTAAAGATATTAAAAGGCAATGCACAATTTGATTCAGACATGTAACATGAAACTGTGTAATTAAACATATATATCCTGAAATTAATTTTACATTCACTTTTATAATACAGTACACTTATATAGAATAACACATGGCTCTTGATTAAACAGCAGACTGCTGTTCAATCAAACAGCTCAAGATAGATCATAAAACGTGAAAATGCAGCATCAGCACCAAAATATGGTTATGGGATTTTAATATTCACTTCCATACTCTTACCTAGGTAGCATAAAAGTGGATGTTTCAGAGAGAAAATATTAAGAAACCGTTAAGCATTAAGTGTATCACATTTCTGCTTAAATGCTATTGGGTCATCTAGATTTATTGTGAATAAGACAAGAGGAATTTAGGGATTTGTCTTTCAGAGTAAAGTTAATTAGGGCCAATATAATTTTGGTATAAAAATTTCAATTATGAAAATAAACTTTTAAAGGCATTTGAGTTTATTATTTTCTCTATTTCATGGTTCATTTTCAAAATAAAATCCACTCAACTGTGCACATAGTATGATGGAAATATTTTCCAAATCTCAACTCTTAAATAATACAAATTCTTGCCAAGTTTGAGGAGTAGGGCAAAAGATAAATGAGATTCACAGATGATTCCTTAAATTTTTGTTTCATTCTTTAATGTGATTTTCTTCCCTTCTGCAAACCTTCGTCTGAACAGTAAAAAAGATAGTAAAATTGGCAATTTGAGTTTCATTTCACTCAACCTCCCATGTCAGAAGACCTTTTGGGTCGGGAAAACC
Organism: Macaca nemestrina; assembly: GCF_043159975.1. Classification (NCBI taxonomy): domain Eukaryota; kingdom Metazoa; phylum Chordata; class Mammalia; order Primates; family Cercopithecidae; genus Macaca; species Macaca nemestrina. The sequence goes on along the minus strand of NC_092135.1, from coordinate 74,643,209 downwards.
ACCTGCTCTACTCAACTGTTCACCGTTGCTCATGTAAAAGTTATTTTTCCTCAATTTGATTATGCCCAAATAAGGCCTAGCTAACGCATCAGAGATTTTTAAGTGTAAATCTTTTGTTGAAATAGATTTTGTTATGTGATAATTCTCCAGAAGTCTCTCACATTTCTGCATGTCCTGTGAGCAGTGAGGCACTGACAACTTTTGTTCCAGACTATCTTTCCAAGGATGTTTGTAGACAGAACAGCTTTGGAAGACACATGGCATCTGCCTCTCAAGCAAAGGACAGGTTTGTTTATTATTTGCTATAACAAAGACATTGCCTCCCTCCAGGACAAAGATAGAGCATGTTGCTTGTATCTCATTATGAAAGATCTGGGTTCTCTAAACTTGAGGTTCCTCAGCCATGACACAAACCCACTGCATGTACAGCATCCATTGTAGCCTCTTCTGTGCAATTCTGGGAGGAAGACCAAAGGGAACCAGAGCTAACATAAAGCTCACGCTATTTGCCATGCTATAAGTCATAAACTATTTTGTCTCTGACCTAGGAATATCATGTCTTCTGCCAGCATTCATAAAACAATGGCAGGATTGCAAATAGAGTAGACTCTCAGTCCCTTAACAGTTCTTGATGTAATACACATTTAAAAGGTACACATTCTGTGAAGAGAGGATTGAGTGAAGAAAAAAAAAAGAAAAATAAAGGGAGAAGGGAGGAAAAAGTACGCAAATCACAAGTGTACAAGTAGGTGAATTTTTATGAAGTAAACACATTTATACAAACAAAACCAAAGGAATGGAATAGAAGCAGAACCTCAGAACTCCCCTTGTGCTCACTATCAGTCATAACTCCCCTACAGAGCAACTGTTCTCCTCACTTCCAACACCATAGTTTAGTTTTGCCTTTCTTGAACTTCACATGATTGAAACCATACAGTGTTTAGTCTTTTGTATGACTTAATTTGCTCAAAATTATGTTTTTGGAATTTATCCATGTTGTTGCATATAGTTTTAGCTTCTCCATTCTCATTACTAAATAGTATTCTATTAATATCATGTCAGTATGCCACATTTCTAATGAAGTCTTTCTGGAATCCCCTAGCTTCTTCTGAATTCCCCCAATCCTTAATTAGGACCTTTCCTGTTCGACTCACCACTTTTTTACTTTGTATTTTAGTCATTAAAGTATATTTATTATTTTCTGTGCTAGACTAGTGATTACTTCAAGACTTAAGCCCCAAGGGAACTTGAGAAGTATATTCATTCATTCAACTATTCTGCAAACATTCATAGAGAACCACCTATGTCTGCAGTGTTAGCTGCCAGCACTGTGCTCATCCACATAACCAGCACACACACACACACACACAAACATATGATAAGTGATTATTTAATAGGCAGGAAGAAAAGTGAAAGAGGTCACAAGAAAATGGCTGACAAAATTTACCAGCCAGAGAATGTGTCCTGACTAATGTACAGTTGACTATATTACATGAGGAATGAGTCTAGTTTTTATAAACTACAAGGACTTATATGACAAACTGCCTATTAATATATTCACATGATTCCCTGATATACATTTCTCAACCTTAGCAAAGGAAAGCCTGTGATTCACACATCCCCTCCAAATTTGTTCCTCCACAATTTTTTCCATCTCATTAAAATATGCTATAGTCCATTTATTTGCCCAAACCAAAAATACTGGCATCATCTTCCTTATTCCTCACATCTAGTGCATCAGTACACTCTGTAGAGCCCGCCTCTAGAGCACATCCCAAATCCATGCTTTTGCCCATCTCCACTTCTACCAATCTAGTCCTCATGTTTCCCTGCATCTCATCTGTCCCTGTCTCCATTCTCCACATGGTAACTGCAGTTATCTTGAAACATATGTTAGGTCATGTTATTCTCCTGATGAAAACCCTCCAATAGTGATATAGGTTGGATATTTGTTCTCTCCAAATCTCATGTTGGAATGTGGTCCCCAATGTTGAAGGTGGAGCCTGGTGGGAGGTGTTTGGTTATGGGGGTGGATCCCTAATGAATGGTTTGATGCCCTCCTTGGGGTAATGAGTGAGTTCTTATTGTATTCATTCACAGTTGTTTAAAGAGTCTGGCACATCCTCCATTCTCTCTTGCTCTCTCTATTGCCATGTGCCTGCTCCCCTTTCACCTTCTGCCATGATTGAAAGCCCCCTGAAGCCTCACCAGAAACAAGAAAGCACCATGCTTCTTCCACAGTCTGCAGGACCATGAGCCAAATAAACTTCTTTTCTTTACAAATTACCCAGTCTCAAGAATTATTTTATAGCAATGCATAATGAACTAACAAAAATAGTATCTCATTGCTCCTAGAACAGAATATAAACCCTTTTCTGTAGAGTTAAAGCCCATTCTAAACTGTGATTCTAGTTCGTCCTCACCTATGAAATTCTAGTCACCAACCTTTTATTTGCCAGGCTTACCTTGCCTAGAACTTTTGTACATTCTCATCCCTTAGTCTGGAAAGCTTTCTCTCTTACCTTCATATGGCTGATTTGCTCTTTTCACTTAGATCTCAGCTTAAATATCACCACCCCAAAGAACCCCTTCTTGATATTCTAATCCAAAGAAGCCAATCAGTTACTTCCTGTCACATCACCATATTTTAATCCACTGCATAGTACTTTCCTTATCTGACATTTTCTTTCCTTTTTAGTATTAACTATTTTATATCTTAAAATGTAAAAAGAAAAAAAAAGATACTTATAAGCAAATACTACTTATAACTGAAACTTCCATATTCTCTATTATAGTTTTGGTAAATATTTTGTCTGACTTTTGACCTAACTGCTACAGAGATATGAATTCTTATGTTTATTTACTTGAGTGTTTTAGGTTGAATTACGTCCACCCCCCGTCAAAAGAGATGTTGAAATCCTAACCCTCAGCATTTCGGAATGTGACTTTATTTGAAAACAGGGTCACTGCAGATGCAATTAGTTCAGATGAGGTTGTGCTGGTGTAGGATGGATATAACTGGTGTCTTTATAAGACAGCCATGTGAAGACACAGAGACACAGGGATAAACTCCTGTGAAGGCAGAGGATTGCAGCGATGCATCTACAAGCCAACTCTGCCAACATCTTGACTTTGGACTTCTGGCCTCCAGAACTGTGAGACAATAAATTTCTGTTGCTTTTAGCCACCTAGCGTGTAGTACTTTGTTATGGCAGTCCTAGGAAGTAAGCAGATGTGTTTAAAGGGAATAGATAAAACATACATGTTGATGATTTAGGGTCTTTCTATGACAGAGGAGTGGGTCACAGCAATGAAATCAAGTTCCTCTACTTGTGCAGTTTCTCTTCCTTTTGCAGGCTCCACTCCAATAATGTGTGTAGTGATACCACAAGGAGCCCGAGAGCCAATCCCAAAATTAAAGGGACTTTAGAATGTACCAGGGTATATGAGAAAACCAAATAGCTCATTTTCCCCAGGACCTTCATTGTCATCGGTTGAATCAATCATTGAGTTGCATTTATAGCTATTATTCATAGCATGTCTGGTAGCATTAAGACCTTTCAGATCTTATTATCTTAGTTGATGTTAGTAGAATTACATTTACATTGATTTCTAAAAGACAGTGTGTTTGAGAGCATGCTTGGGTGGTGTTTACTAAATGGGATTGGCTAGGTAAACATAGACAAAGAGTTAAGAATGCTACAGAGCTGATCAGATGACAAAAACAAATCTTATTTAAGAATAATTGGATTTATGTTACCCATAAATCTGAATTGTATCTGTGAAATGCTCCCTCTTATCCAATAAGTATATGAGTAGGGATAGAGTGAGAATAATACCTATCTCTCAAGATCATTACCTGACACTAGAGATCAGTCATTACTATTTTGTTTCTAATACGGAAACCCTGAGAAATGCCAGTGCATGATGATGGTGCCTCCTCTGCTCAACTTGCAGTGGGCATTTGGTAAATATTAAATCATGTTGTTTGGACAAAAGTCTTTGACAATGTGGAAAATAATCTATTTATGTTCATTATTATATGATGTCATCTTTACATGAGTCATCTTGATCTGGTCAAAAAACTTTATTTGGTTGGAGATTTGACTAGTGATGGCACACATGATACACTCTCAGATCCGAGTGCCTTCGGAATTACACATGGCCAGATAACCTCTCTATAGAAGGCTGATGGAGTAGTGGCTAAGAGCCCAGGCATTGGGGGCAGATATATCTGGGTTTGAGCCCTGGCTCTATTCCTTACTAACCACAGGCTTTTAGAAAATTATACAACTTCTCGGCACTTTCAATTCTTTACCTGTAATTGGGAGCAATGACATGTGCTTTGTAGAGGTCTTTTGAAGATTAAGAGATGAGACATGTAGAAATGTGAAATGGTTAACTTTATCTTAACTTGCTTAAATCTTCAAAGACCCTATTTCCAATGAAGGTTACAGTTCTAAGAACTGGGGTTAGGACTTCAGTGTACCATATATTTTCTTGTGGGGAGGGTCAGTCATGGAGACACACAATTCAACCCATAAAAAGGCCTTGTCCCACTAGGTAGTCCCTGGGTGAAAAATTAATGAGGTTTTCTGTCCCTGTGCTAACATCAAAAGCCATGATTTAAAAACTAAGAGCCTTTCATCTCTACTCAAGCAAAAACATACTGGACTGAGGACATTTGGTCAATTTCAGAGGAGGGCAAAGCTCATCAAGCTTCAGTACTATGAGGCACTTCAGAGACTTCTATGAGTGACCTACCCACTTTACAGATGAGAAAACTGAGAGTCAGAAACATGATTTAGCCAGACTTTCAGAGCTCATCAGGTTACAGACAAAAAGCAGAACCCATATATTTTTACTCCCCTTTCATTATTCCATAGGTGTTGGAATTTCTTCACTTTAACTTGTCTGTGTAGACATAACCTTGAACATAGTCCCTAAGAAAATATTTCTCAGAGACATCAGTACATCTAATAAGCCTCTAAGCATAATAATCAGAACCAGTGGGTAAGGCATTCTAACAATCCCCAAATGTGTTTTTAACACTGTTATTGTTGTTTTAACATTGAATACACTTAACCAGGAAATCCAAACTTCTTTCTGAAGCATTCCAACTGTTGTGTTTATACTCAGTTGCCACACAACATTTTCTCCTACTGTGTTTTAGTTGGCAAGAGCTCCAGGACAAGTTTTCATAGCCAAGTAGCCTCAGATAGGGAATCTTTCCAATCCCCAGAGACCTGGCATAGCCCCAGAATCAATAGTCACAGGAATAGGTGCCAGACTCATCCCATCCAGGGCTTTAGCTAGCCTTGGACCAAACCCTATTTAGACCCTGAAACTGGATAGGAAGAACCAGCTGAAAAAATAGAGCCATACAAAGGTTATAGATAAATAAGTAAAAGCTACTTTTCTTCCATCAGAAAAAAAGGGAATCCTGCACAAAATATATTAAATTCTTCATTCACCCTTGCTCCCACCACCAAAAAAATTGCATATGCAGCCATGTTGCCAATCTCTTGAATTAAAAGTGGATAATCACATTCAATATTTTACTATCATTATGTATTTTTCAGAACACAGAATATGGAATTCTGTCACCATTACAGGGTGTTTCCTACTTTCATTACACAATTTGGAGATTGTGAAATGAAAATATATATGATTTAAATGGCAATGTATAAATCTGGCATCTTTCTCCATAGGATATATCATTCATTCATTTAGCGAACTTTGAGCATGCCAGCACAGTGCTATGCCCTGGGATTCTTAGATGAATAAATCTGAATTAGATGAATAAATAAAGCTGCCTTTGTTCACTTTTCTGACCAAGCACCAGATTATACCCTCCAACTAAAGACGAACCGGGAACTGTAGTTGTCCTAGAGGTGGGGAGGAAAAGAAGGGTAGTGGTGGGAGAGCAAAAGCAGAGAAGGAGAGGCTGGAGGTATGGAGCTCATCTGGCTTTATTTGGATATGCCTCATCTGGCTTTATTTGGATATGCCTACAGACGTGCCTACAGATTGTAAAGGAAGACATTGTGTACCACCTATGGTCCATGATGACACTTGCTATTAAAAAGGCATAAGGGGAGCCGGGCACAGTGACTCACGCCTGTAATCCCAGCACTGTGGGAGGCTGAGGCAGGTGGATCACCTGAAGTCAGGAGTTCAAGACCAGCCTGGCCAACATGGTGAAACCCCGTCTCTACTAAAAATACAAAAATTAGCTGGGCGTGGTGGTGGGTGCCTGTAATCCCAGCTACTCGGGAGGCTGAGGCAGGGGAATCACTTGAACCCAGGAAGCAGAGGTTGCAGTGAGCTGAGATCATGCCATCATACTCCAGCCTGGGCAACAAGAGCGAAACTCCATCTAAAAAAATAAAAAGGCATATGGGGCCAGGTGTAGTGGCTCATGCCTGTAATCCCAGCACTGTGGGAAGCTGAGGCAGGCAGATCAGCTGAGGTCAGGAGTTAGAGACCAGCCTGGCCAACATGGGCAAAACCCTGTCTTGGCTAAAATAAAACACGAAAAATTAGCAGGGTGTGGGGGCACACACCTGTAATCCCAGCTACTTGGGAGGCTGAGGCAGAAGGATCACGTGAGCCCATGAGGCAGAGGTTGTAGTGAGCTGAGATCATGCCGCTGCACTCCAGCCTGGGTGACAGAGTGAGACTGTCTCAAAAAACAAACCAACAAACAAAAGGCATATAGACAGTGTTTTAGGGGTTAATATGAATGATTAAGTCACCTTAGAGGGAAACATGGAAGATGGTCAATGTGCTGAGAAAGGTTTGGTCTAATTGGTGTTTTAGAAAGATGACCATGGTAACAGTCAGTCAGGCCAGCAGGATGTGCATACTGTATGCATACTCTGGTCCCAGGCCTAGGCCATTTTATGTGACTATTTTAATTTTCCGTCAGCTATGTCCTTCTAAGAAGGCAGACAGGGTACAAGCAGTTTTTGGTGATCATTCTACTATATCCTGCTGTGAAGAGGGTAGAGCTCTGCTCAGCAAGCCTCATCTTTCTGCAGATGGAGCTGGTCCACTGTGGGCTGGGGCACTGCTGGCGATCTTTTGTCCAGCATCCTGTCCAGGGAAAAGCTGCCTTTGTTCGCTTTTCTGACCAAGCACCAGATTATACCCTCCAACTAAAGATGAACTGGGAACTGTAGTTGTCCTAGAGGTGGGGAGGAAAAGAAGGGTAGTGGTGGGAGAGCAAAAGCAGAGAAGGAGAGGCTGGAGGTATGGAGCTCATCTGGCTTTATTTGGATATTGCTCTCCTGGACTCCAAATGGAAAATAGAACTGAACACCCAAGATTAAAAAATGCAATTCACACTAAGTAAGTCTAAAGTAATTTACACCAGGCATTAAAGTGTTTTGCATGAGAATATAGTATGATGTAGACAACCCAAGAATTATGTCTTTCATTAAAAGGTTTGCAACTCAGTGTGCTGTGATATAACTATAGCAGTTTTTCTGTCTTGGTGATGGTTTTTTATTTTAAACACTGCCTTACAAATCGAGGAATGCAAATGCATCGGGAACACTCGGCCTCTGGGTTTTAACTTATTGTCACCTCTTACTAATCACTTCCTTTTTGTACTTTACCTGCTTGTGCCAAGGTGAAAGGTGAACAGTTATACTGCCATTGCCCCTCAACCCCATGTATCCTGAGCCCAGCTATAAAGTAAACTGTCATTTATTTCTTCATTATTCAAAGTTAGCATTTGCTAGTTCAAAGCCCATTTGAGATTATGCATCAAGAATGATATACATTAAGGCTGGGATTAAAGGAAAATCAGTTACATGAAAGAAAGGTGTTTTGCCACAAATCTTGTGTGGGTATGTCAAGAAGTATATTCACTGCCTAATTTAAAAAGAAACCAGGACAACCCTCAGAGATATATACCTGCATCTGGCCAGTTTTTTTATAAGGATACTTTCTGTTTGAAGTTGGACTGGGAAGTTAGAGGAAAAACATTTCTCCCTGGCTACTACAAGCAGTTTATTGAAAAACAGTATGTAGATGTAATTCTGATTTTAGGCACTCATGAAGAGTAAAATCAAAAGTTGATTCATCCTGAACATGCTTAGACAGGGTAAAGAAACTGGGCTTAGAAGTAAGGCTGACAGATTTAGGTCTGCTATAAGGGGAGATCACATGAATGTTCAAATTCCCTTCTAACCCAATAATTCCATAATTGTATTGATTACTGCCTAATTATACTCATGATCTTGTTGGCCTGTTTGGAGGGACCATTTGCTGATTTGGTACAAACCTTGGTGATGCTCAATGTGAATCAAGGGACCTATAATGGGCCAGGCACTGAACTAGGTACTTTTCATCAATCATTCCATTTAATCCTCAAATCAGTTCCAAAATTTGGAAATTACGAGTTTCTACTGTGTATCATTCTCTTTGGCATAACTTATCATACAAATTAGACTGTTTTTTAAATTAGGCAACTAAGATCTCACATCTGATGCAATACTGAATGTAAAACTACTGTGACTATATTCTATACAATGCCTGGAATTCTGTGAGCTCATACATAGAAAACAACAAAAAATTATAATGGCTGTATTGTTGCTGGACCGGTTTTGTTGCTGGGCTGTATTGTTGCTGGACACAGAGGTTATCATGTGCAAATCAAATGTTTGAATATGAATTTACCAAGATACTGGTGCTCTGGAGATTGTGGTTCCAGAGACTAAGTGCCTTCTCGTCTCTGTGAGGGTCCTAATGCCACCCAGGCTCCTGGTAGTATGTCTACCATTTGGGACCAGCTTGATAAATGTGTGTAGAACAGAATTGAAGCATACTAGCCTCTTTTTCAGGCCTCTCCTAAAGCACCCTGAGCCCCCTGGTTTCCAAACATTCTAGTGGGAAGGTCAGGGGGCAAGGCCTTTCCATATGTTTCTGGCATCCTCTCTGATCAAGATTTGATAAGCAAGAGTGTTATCTGACGCCTCCAGAGCAGATGCTCACAACCCATTTCTGCTTTTAACTCAAAGTCAGATTTTGCTAAAGGACTTTGGGGGTCTGGATAGGGGATGTGTGACCTACAGACTTGGAGCAGAAGCTCTCTTTTATAACTCGGGGAAGGTGCCAAGTAATTCCATGGGTAAAAACTAGTGAAAAAATACCTTGGTCTCATATTTTTGCACCCAGCTTAGCCACTTCATCATCTCCATCTGGCTTTGCTCTTAAACAACAAAAACATCAAAGTGCACTTGGCAAGGCTCATCCACAAAATATGCTTTCATTTTCTACATGAGCTCATCTCTATCCAGTCAATAAAGAATATTTGATTGTGGTTAATGTCGTTTGTTTCATGAAAAGAACTAACTTAACAACTGTACCTAGCTCTGAATAAATCCAATGGTTTTAATAATCAAGGAGAAACCAAATACTTATTAAGTCCTTTAATTTGGACTGGTTGTTTTATTTAATACAACCCTGTTTCCAGTTATCTATTTTACTGGTGAAGAAACCAAGGCTCAGAAAATTGTACAATTAGCTGATGATCACAGAGTGAATTAGTGGAGTTAGTGACTAAGTTAGGATTTGCACTTCAGTCCATTTGAGAAGGGAGACTGAGCTTTTTCTACTAGACTTAAAGACTTTCATCAGCTCAACAGAGACACAGAATCACTGAATCAGAACTCTGCCTATGTATCCTGACATGGTACAAGTTATTCAGGGCCACCCTCTTTTCCAAGGAGGACACAGGAAGCACTCCCTCCCCAGGGTTGATAGCCACCTTTGTGTACATGGACACTGGGAAACAGCTGCTGGGTGTGCTGGAGGCGTTGCAAAGGACTAGTGGAGGCATCACAGGCCACCTTAGCACCCTGAGGAGCCCAGATGGCTGTTGTCATTCATATTTTCAACCAAAACAATGTCAGGGTGGCCTTTGAGGCTCTGGATGGAGATGACTTTCTCAACCCAACTGAGAGCACTGCGGGGCTGAGCAGCATTTTGCAGTAGCAGCATCAGCCTACAATCAATGATTCCTGTTTTTAACAGTGAATTCTAAAAGTATACAAAATTGTAGATCTAAACCATGGCACTGGATATGATTTTAAGGTCATCCATCATACATACCACTATCTTTACATGAAAATAAGTGTCTATACCATTTAAATGAGCTCACATGTATTTGTTAAGCAGTCCATTCTCTTCATTGTGGAATGAAGTTAATGGGTAAAACGAACAGAATCAGCATGCTTTTTCATTCTGTTGGCATAAATTTTTAATCTTCTTGGCTGAGGAGGTGAGTGCCTATTTCTCCGGTTGATTTAAAATACCATGCGGTTAAGGTATACAAAACTGAACTACTGCACTTGACTGGGGGAAGAGTGCTTAGTTATCACTTTTGTTCATTGTTTTCCATGGAGAATCCATAAGATAGGGAAGCAGGCATGAGTTTGTTTTCAGACATAAAGAAACTATGGCACAGAGAGGTAGAACATCTATCTCAGAGTACACAAGAGGTGGAGAATTCTAACACAGGTTCCAAGTTTCCAGCCAGAGCAATCTTGTTTAAATAACTGACAAAATGCCAGTTGGCAGAGATGTCAAAATAATATCATAGCAGGACAAAAGGTGCTTGGAGAAATCATGTCTATTCCCAGACAAATTACTGAAGTTATAGTTTGGAGCAAAACATAAAATCTAACAAATCTGTGCCATCCAAACCATTTCCTAGTCTTCTCTTTCAATGGCATCTTGATGAAGGTTTTTGCCTGTGAAAAATATCATTTAACTTTGGTAGCTATAGATGTGTGTTTTTTCTTTCATTGTAAACATTTATTAAACATCTTTCCATATGGCACCTTACTTAATTTCTACTCACAGTTACCTCACAAGAAATGGAAGGGAAGCACAAGGGGATTGAGCACCTTGGCTGAAGCCCTTGGTCAGCAAGTGGGAGAGCAAGCATTGGGATGGCAGCTTCCAACCTAAGCATGTGCTCGTCTCGGTGCACTGCCCAGAACCTGCTCATTTCAGCTTCCTAGAGGGGCTCTCTACTCATAAACTTTGGAAAGGAGAACAGTTCTTCACGGAGAATGTGAACAATCAAGCTGGACTCTCACAGAACTTCCTAGAGGCCCTACTCTGGTCCAAGATTGAACCACAATGAAATGATCAGTTCTGCATTGGATGATCTCACTGATCAATTTTCTTTCCATTCTGTCATTTGGTGCACCCTTCCTCTACCTCCAGAGTCATCTGGACCCATGACTACCACCAAAAGATCTTAGCACCCTGAAATCTCAGTTCTGGCCTGCTGACTTCTTAGATCCATGTATTTTCTAACTTTATCCATCCTCAAAACCTTCCCTCCTTGGGACCCTGTTTTCTAATGATAAATAAGTAATGAGTCTTACAATCCAAGACTCATTGACAGGGGCATTGCAGAAATTCCCTATCCACAGGTGTGACTATTAGAGTAGAAATTTCAGACACATCGACAGATGAGTAGATAAATCTTATAGGAAGACTGAGGATCTTATACCCCAGCAACCACTCTGCCATTCTGAATGGGATGTGGCTGGCCCTAGACCAGCTACAAATGCATGTCATGCCCTTATGTCAGATTCATCAAATGTTAAATCAGGAAGTCATTTGGATAATACATTTCTAGTTATAAATTACAAAAACTGACTCAAGCTAGCTTAAGGGAAAAAATTAATAATCTAAATATATGGAGGTGAGAAATCAAGGAGAACTCAAGGAAAATCTGAACAAGCAGGTCTCAGGAATATGGTGAACAGGGGCCACTCTGAGGACACATGAATAAGATTCCAAAAACTTTCTCTTGTTAATGTGACTTGGTTCCTGTCTTATTCTGGCTGAGCTGCTGTACCAAAATACCTTAGACTGGGTAATTTATAAGTAGCAGAAATTTATCTCTTGCAGTTTTGGAGGCTGGGAAGACTAAAATCAAGATGCCAGCAGATTTGATGTCCAGTGAGGGCTTATTCCTCATAGATGGCACCTTCTTGCTGTGACCTCACATGGTGGAAGGGACAACAGGCTCCCTCAAGCCTCCTTTATAAGGGTACTAGTCACATTCATGAGGGTGGAGACCTCATGGCCTAATCACCTCCCAAAGCCCCCGCCTCTTAATACTATTACATTGGGGATTTAGATTTCAACTGTGAATCTGTGGGGGACACATACATTCAGACCACAGCAGTTCCTAGTACCCAGACATCATGACTGACTCTGACCAAAGCTTTGAGAGAAAGAGCCAGACTAAGTAAGGTGACCACTTTGATCCAGTCAGCTGTAGCCTGTGGGACAGGGTCATGAGGTTCAAACACAGTGTGGGGAAGAGGAGGGGAGAGTATTCAGAGAAGAATGTCCATTATGTGAGGCCATAGTGACTACCCATGAGTCAACACTCCTCGTTTTACAGAAGAGGAAGCAGGGGCCCAGAAGAGTAAAGTGATTGTCTCAAGGTCAAACAGCTGGTAGTAGAAGAGCTGGACTAAAATATAGCCCCCTCCTGGCTCCCCAGACTGAGGTCTTTGATCTGCCCTTATGTTTCTATTCCTTGCATGTTTTATGGCCTCAGTCTACCTTCCCTCCCACCTGCCGTCCCCACTGCAGACACAGCAGTCTTCAAAAAGCCCAAATGTGACCATGACACTGCTCTGCAAATTAGCCATCTGTCACTTCTAGTCCAGATTCCTTAGCAATTCAGGCAAAGCCCTTTTAACACTGACTCATAGAGTGTAGGAGTCTGCTAGAGCTGCCATGACAAAATACCCCCAGAATGGGTGACTTAATTGACAGAAATGTATTTCTCACAGTTCTGGAGGCTGAGAAGCCCAAGAGCAAGGAGCCAGCAAGATAGGCTTCATGCTGAGATCTCTCCTTTTGACTTGTAAGTGGCTACCATCTTGTTATGTACTCACATGACCTCTTTTCTCACCAGAGATCTCTGGTGTCCCTTCCTCTTCTTATTACAACGCTAGTCCTATTGGATGAGGACCCCACTCTTATGACCTCATTTAATCTTAATTACCTCCTTAATGGCCCTGTCTCCAAATATAGTCACCCTGGGGATTGGGGCTTCAAGATGTGAATTGGCAGGGCAGGGGGATGCAATTTAGTCTACAACATGGAGCTTTTTCCATTCTTCAATACAGCCTCTCTCTTCCCTGTTCCCTTTACACTTAGCTACGCAGCCTACCTCGCCCCAACCCCACAAGGCATGCTCTTTTAAGTTCCCTCTGTTTGTCTGCTTGTGCTTTAAGCCTCAACTCAATGACTGTTATGCCATGGAGCCTCATGGGTGGTCATCCTCTGGTCAGATGTTCCCCATATGCTCCTTTAGCCCTGCCATGCATGTGTGTCACATGTGTGCCCTATGCAGGGGTCACATGTGTACATTACTGCATTTGCCACATTCTATTTCAATTAATGTATTTATGCATTTGTCTCTCCAACCAGAATGTGAATGCATTTGCCACATTCTATTTCAATTAATGTATTTATGCATTTGTCTCTCCAACCAGAATGTGAACTCCTGGAGAGCAGAAACTCTCTCATTGATTTTCATCTTCTCTCCTTATTGCCTACCCAGCGTTTGGCACAGGGCAGGTATTCAGTAAGTGCTGGTTGAATAGACAAGCAGCATGTTATAGAAAGGAAAGACTGGTTACCATATTCTTTGTCTCCATTTCATCACCATTTATTTCAGGGAAAATTTTTCATGAACCATGGAGATATATGTGTATCAGAAATTGAAGGGGAAAGTAAAGAGTAGGAATTAGAATACTTTTCTAAAGTGATAAAGAAAGCAGAACTTTGCTTACTCACTAACATCAAAGGGGAGACTCACCTCAGATTACAAGATTTTTGCACAGTGGATCCCTGGTACATAAACAAGGGACGGATTAATCATATTCTTTCATGTTGTGCTCTAATATTGCTACTGTGCTATGCAGCATCTGCAATGGGAAGCCCCATGAAACACACCAATAGACAAATGCTAAACAAACATGATAAAATACAAGAGCAGCACACCATAAGACTCATTTTTCCATTCATTTTGACAAGGGTAATGTAGTTTTAATTACTAATGATAATGTATATTGCCTACTAGTAAATGTCTGGTGGTGAATTTTGTAAACTTTTCATCTTGGGATACCATAGTACTCCTGAATTTGTTCATTAAATCCTTTGTTGCAAGCCAGAAGAAAATGAGCAAGTTTGTGAATTAACAAGGAGGCATAAATAAGCTCCTACCGCAGCAATTATATATGGTACTTTGAAAATTAGAGAACAAGATACAGTGGCCTTTTAAAATATTTTTATTCAATTGGAATACTATAATTTCAAAATTAATAAATTGAATGAAGGCCATATTCAATTCTGTCTTGAAATGATTGAATAATTGATTAAAACCTAGTTTCATTTTCAAGGTGAAAGAAGTATGTAAATTGTGTTTGCTGGACAAGCTAGAAGAAACAGACAATTGCTTAATTTTAGTTGTGTTTACAATTTGTGCACTCAGTGTTCCTATTGATGTGTGTTTGTTCTCATAACAAATCATGTACAATTATTAATAAGAATTCAAAGAATACAGCTAAAGTGTGAAATTATACAAATAATTCCACTGCAAAGAAAAGGCCCTAGAGGTGAACAGTATATTGAATTTTTCAAAGGAAAATTATGTACTTGTGAGTGTGTGTCATTTGAAGAAATGATTGTCATGGGAAATTAAATCCCACCTTGAAAGAAATGAGTAAGAATGAGAAAAATCACCATAAATTCTCTCTTTATAAAGGAATTTTACTTTTTGACAAACGAAATTTTCTCTAAGCTTCTAATCATACATGTCAATTACAGACATACGTTCATATATGGATAATGCAAAAACACTTTTGCTACACTATATTATTTTAGCTTAATTCAGATTTATTTCAAAGGAAAATAAAGAAGTTACGCATCATCTAATTCAGTTATTTTTCAAAGCATTGTCCATGGACTGCCTATATCAGAATCCCTGGCATGCTGATTGAAAATAAAGCTTTCCAGGTCCTAACCAAGACCCGAAGCCGAATCTCAGAGGTAAGAGCACACCTCAACCCACTTCCTAAGGAAAATCAGTGTCTCTCAGTCTGCTTTCAGGAGAACCAACCTGGCCCTTCTTGGTGAGAGGACTGTACACTGTGCTCCAGAAGAGAGAGGGCCTTATAGTCACTGCTCTGGAATGGCCCAAGGCAACAGAACACTACCGTCTCCCCGCTGTTTCTATTCCCCTCTTTGAGGCCTACTGATAAAAGTTCTGCACCTCTTCCAACTTCAGTTTCCAGATGACCCTATTGGGAATACTTAGGCCATACCCCTTTACTGCCAAATTATGGGCTAATCCCTGCTCTAAACTGGTGAGAAATGATAAACTATGACCATTAACTCCCCTCTTAGGACTTTCCCTTTCTTCCCCACTAGGTTTTCAGAAAATATGAAGCATCAAAAGGCTTTATTGTATTTTTCCGACTCACCATGTTATATTCCTGTGTAAAAGCAAACTCATTTAAAGAAAAATGATTTTTTTCTCTCCCTCTTTTTCTTACATTTTAAAATACTGTATGTTATATTCAAAGACTGGACATAATGTTTATAGCATGTTACTAAAATTAGAGAACAGATTGCAAAAACATTGTATACCACAGCTCTATAGTTGAAAGAAGCACATGTTATACAATACATTGCATGCTAAGTACATAGTATGCAAAGTACTATGTATTGTAAGGGCATTTAAGATGTTAATAAAACTTCTGTGGAGATTAAATTCATAGGCTATTTTTATATATTTTCTGTTTCCTCGTGATTATTAAAAATCAGTAACAGCTTTTTTCCTGAGGACATGCTCAGGGTGAACATGTGTCTCTTTTGCTGCCCAGGGAAACCCTGACTTACTCCTGCTGTCCTGATATAATTATTAATACTGTTCCCTTTCACACCCAAAAGTGTCCCACATTGGATAACTTTGATGCTCATCCTACTTATGCAACCCAAACTACTAGCTAACAGTGTGCTCTGCTCACCTGTTTGTAGGAAAATCACATGGCAAGAATCTCAAAAACAGATAGTACCTTGCAAATCCTTTTACCTGCCTGCTCTCACATACTCCCCTTCCCATACACGCATTGAAGCTAACTATTTTTTACTCAGAGGCAGTGCGCCGTTATTCCACATCAGGATTTTGAGAGGCGCTGTCCAGCAGATGGACACTGGTGTCAGTCAAGTTGGAGCTTCTATTTAGGGTCTGGGCATTTTGTGCCAACGACAGTATCCAGGGGCCATTCGAAGGGTCCTATTCTCCCGCATTCAATTTCACCAAAGTTAAACTATTTCTGCTCGAGGGCAGACACAACACCTCAAAGCAACTTAGACTGGCCTGGGGTAGGGGCTACATTTTGACTGTGGTTCCTCTGCTCTCAAGAAACAAGTGACTTATGCTAACCAAAAATATCCCAACCTCACCGAAATAGTGAGGGGAAACTTAACATATTCTTTATATTTGCTTCAACTAATCACCAAGTAAGCAGATAAAATAAATAGCTTATAAACACTAATTACATCTAATCCTCACAACAGCCCTACTGGATGTTTTTGAATATAATTACTCAGCATTTTCATCTTTATAGTTAATATTAATAACAGCTCCCACTTCTTAGTGTTCACCATGTACCAGGTACTGTGTAAGAGACTTACAGTCAAAAGCTCATTTCACTTCACCATACTAGTTGAATACAGGTTTATTTGTTTATTATCTACCATGGCCACTATAAGCTTTATAAGGACAAAAACTTTGTCTTGTTCACAATTGTATTCCTGTATTTGTAATTTTGTCTGGCACAGAGAAAGTTCTCAGTAAATACTTGTTGAATTAATAAATAAATTATTAAATGAGTGAGTAAGCCAGAAAGCCCACAAGAAAGGTGTTCTTATCTGCATTTTGCAGATGCGAAAACCAAGTCTTACAAAGAGTAAGGAATTCATAAAGATTTTATAGATCGCAAACTGGGGGCTGTCAGGTTCCAAAGTCTTGAACATGACAACCCCTCCCCACTTTCCTGATGAGAAAACCATGGCTCAGGGAGTTAAATAACCTGCTCAGTACCCACTAACTATTAAGCTATTAGAACTCAGATCCAGGAACTCTGATTCTAACCAGCCTTATTTTCTCCTCATCATGTTGATGGACGGCAGGATCAGTCACCATGTGGTTGGCATGTACAACCACGAACATTATCATTTGACAGAGGACAAGGGTAGGCGGTTCCCCCCGAGCAAAACACAAATCCTCTGGTAGGAGGGGGTCATCATTCTCTGACTTAATCCTGGGCATTAGTGTTTAGCCAGCTGTGTTAGGTCATTCTTGTATTGCTGTTAAAAAAAAAAATACCCGAGGCTGGGTAATTTCAAAAGAAAAAATGTTTAATTTGCTTATGGTTCTGTAAGAGCATGACACCCACATCTGCTCAGCTTCTGGGAGGCCTCAGGGAGCTTTTACTCATAGCAAAAGGTGAAGCGAAAGCAGGCATGTCACATGGTGAAAGCAGGGGCAGGAGACAGTGCAGCAGGGAGGTACCATACTGAAACAACCAGATCTCATGGGAACTCACTCACTGTCACAAAGACAGCCCCAAGAGGATGGCACTAAGCCATTCATGAGAAATCCGTCCCTATGATCCAATCACCTCCCACCATACCCCACCTCCAACATTGAGGATTACATTTTAACATGAGATTCTGGGGGAAAA
This sequence comes from Macaca nemestrina, assembly GCF_043159975.1. Lineage (NCBI taxonomy): Eukaryota > Metazoa > Chordata > Mammalia > Primates > Cercopithecidae > Macaca > Macaca nemestrina. Next base: position 74,625,402 of record NC_092135.1, on the reverse strand, counting down.
ATATCCAACTATATCACCCACTGAGAATGAAATAGGGACCATAATGTATTATCTGGGCTGGGATAAAGCCTACTGCTCTGACAAACCATACAATTTCAGTGGGTTATCACAAAATATTTTACTTTTTAATCATGTAGCAGTACAAGGTAGGTGTCATGGTGAGTGGCCAGCTTTCCTCCATGTGGAAACTGAGAGATCTAGACTCCTTCCACACTGTGGTCCCCTGACATCCTTAAGGGTTTCTCTGTTAACAGTACAGAAGGGGAAAGAGAGGGTGTGAAGCAGTCTTCTTAAACACCTTAAACCCATAGACCAGTGGTAAAAATGAGTCCATGGCTCTACCAAGATGCACGTGGGACTGGGAAATACGATCTCCTGGGCATCCACTTTCCAGAGCCCTATGGAAGGAGGAGCACACATTTTTGATGGGCAGCCAGCATCACAGCCATTATGAGAACAGATTGGGCCAGGAAAAAAATGGGAGCTAGGAATCTGGGCTGCCACCTGGAGAAGGATGCATTTGAAAACAAAGCACTGGGGAGAGGGCAGCAAATGCCAACTTTGGCAACCTTTGGGGGTTTTGTAGACATTTCCTCTCCAGAGGTAATAGAGGTGGAGCAAATATGTCTTTGCTGCCAATTTGGTGCACACTTGGAGTAAAGCATGCAACCTCTCATCCTAATTAACATCAAGCCACCACACTCAACAGTACTACCCAACAGGTTTCTAATTTCCATTCATGCCCGCCTCTGCTTTCTCTATCTGAGCTGTAAATTATGAATCTTGCAAAATTGGACAATATTATAAAAGCTACAAGATGTATCGAGTGCCATAGCCTTCAGTTATCTTAGCTCATTAAACAGAAAAATAGGTACACTTTTTTTTCTTTATGGGAAAACAGTATCAGGTAATGTCACATAATGTTTCCAAATAGAATTTGTCTTTGTCAGCCAAGTAGTGAATAACAAGGAAACACTGAATGCTCTTTTTAAGAAATGATTTGAAATTACTTTCAATCCATTCTGATGGTATAGTAAAAAGAGAAATATAGACTTCAAGATGTTTCTTTTTTTTTTTTTTTTTTTTTTTTTTTTGAGACGGAGTCTTGCTCTGTCACCCAGGCTGGAGTGCAGTGGCCGGATCTCAGCTCACTGCAAGCTCCTCCTCTCGGGTTCACGCCATTCTCCTGCCTCAGCCTCCCGAGTAGCTGGGACTACAGGCACCCGCCACTTCGCCCGGCTAGTTTTTTGTATTTTTTTAGTAGAGACGGGGTTTCACCATATTAGCCAGGATGGTCTCGATCTCCTGACCTCATGATCCGCCCGTCTCGGCCTCCCAAAGTGCTGGGATTACAGGCTTGAGCCACCGCGCCCGGCCTCAAGATGTTTCTTAATGTAGATTGCTATAGTAACTTAAAAGCAACAAATAATAATAAGGTAATTATTCTACCATGTTGCCAGTGTGCTTGACAGTGAATAGTATATTTTTAAAAAATAAATTTGCCACTGCAATATATGCCAGTGGTTAGACTCTAGGTATTGCTTTCAGATTAGAAAGAGTCATAGGATCATATTCATGTATTTTAGAAAATAATTATGGTGACAGAGATAAGAATATTACAAATATAATTATTCACAGCCTTTCTCCCTCTCTTGCCTTCTAAAGAGGATTGTTTTGTATGAGGAATAATGGATAGCGTGGGATAATAGGAAGAGACACAGACTTGGAGAAACTGAGAGACTTATTTGACCTACACACACGTGGACACAAAGCTGCCTGGAAAAAAACAAAAGGTCTGAGAGGTAGGAAGAAGGAGAGAAGATCTTGGCCAGAGAGGGAAGAACTGAGAACTTTTTGGAAGCTGAAATGAGTAGCTATTATGGGGAGGGGACTGTGGGAAGAGATTTCTAGTAAAGAGAAACATTCAGAAGTCTCACTGTGTGCTATGCATAGTCAGTCACCATGGCTGTCATTGTTGGAGAAGATCTCTCCTGAACTCTCTCCACAGCAGGCCTTTGCTGTGGGGAGTGATGCCAAGATAGTTATAATAACAGCTAATGCCTACCTAAGCTAACCTCCTATGTGCCAAATAGCAAGCAAAGCTCATGACCTGCATGAACTCTTGTAATCCTTACAACAACTCCTTGAAACAGCATTAGAATTAATGCTCTTTTATAGATGGGAAAACTGAGGCACAGATGGGCTACATAACTTTCTCAGGATACACCAGCTTGTTGGTAGCATAGCTGAGATTCAGACCCAGGCAGTCTGGCTCCAGGGACTGTGTGCTGAACCACGATGCATAACCACCTCTCAGGTTGTTGAAAAGTCAACCTAGTCAATACATAAGCCTTATGTCATATGGGAAATTGAAGATCTGGACTAAACTCTGAGTCAATGTGCACCCTTTCACATAGTATTTCCTTAAAGAACATAGTATATGATAGTAGGTGCCAAAATGTCAAGTTGTTCATGTGCTCACAATATTAACAGCTCATTATTTGATAAACTTTAGGAAATAAAGCTTAGGAAGTTAAAAAAAATAAGGGATCACTCTTTTCCCAAATCTCATTAGTCTCTGTCCTATTTTCCATAAGTATACACATTTGGTAATAGCTGAATATTGTGAATAATCCCTGCAACATTCAGACTGTCTCTCCTTTTTAAGGGCTCCATTCTGACAGATGGTCTGGCAAAGTTCTTGAAGTTAAGATCACAGACAGACTCTTGTGCCAAATCTGGAAATTGACAATTCTTAAATTGATTCTAGAATCAAGCCATTCTCTCATAGTTCACAATGGAATCATATAAAGAACATTGATCTTTAATTGAGATTAAAGATAAACCATAAGATGGGTACTTGCAGAGCTTGAAGTTACTCCAATCAAAAGATGGAGTCAGGTGCTTTGGGAAATGCTAATCTTACCGATGATGAACTCTGGGCAGATAAGTTGTCTTTAGCATCAAAGTAATTATTTCCTCTATTCAAGGTTGAGTACATGACTATAGAGTGGCCCGTGTGCCTTGGATCTATTTTTTTTTCCATGTCATGTATTATCACCAAGAAGTAAAGTACAGTTTTTTAGCTAACTAAACTCCACAAGTGGTCACGACCTCCAGGATGCTTCTTCGTGGACTTAGATGGGGATAAGGACTATACCCTTGTTCTTGTCCAGAAGTGAAAAGAGGACAGAATTCTGCCTTTCATAGGTTAAGAGACAGTAATGCCTTGTCCTGCACAAGTAGATCGGAAAACTGAGTTTCATCAAGGGGGATCTATTAGGTTAACTTCTTAGGGGTAAGTGTTGAGGACAAAATCACTACGAGTGACTTTACCAGTGAGATGTTGGCTTAATGACTGATCTTTAGCCATGATAGCAAAGAGGACAGGATGACCAATAGCAGCAAACTAAGATAACTGCAACTGGTTCAATCTTTTCTGGAGTCAGGGCTACTGCCTCTATCTTAAGATAAATTGCATCAATCATGTAGGTTACAGAACCCCTATCAGTATCAAAGAAAAGACATTACAGTTTGACATTGTCAATTTCTGAAACTGTCACACAGCTACAGGGAAAGGCTCAGTTAATTCCAGTTTCTAAATGATACAAAGCAGAAAACCAAGATGATAAATCCAAAATGCTGCAAATATTTAAAGTTGAAATATATCAGTTTTATAGATTTGGGGCCAAAATCTATGGTATGGAAAACTTCACCAAAACCTCCTTCAGCAAAAAAAAAAAAAAAAAAAAAAAAAAAAAAAAAAAAAAAAGGTTAAAAAGCTCAGAGTCGGAAAGTGTGTCATATTTGTCAAAAAGGAAGGCAAACTCTGGTCTTTTTTTAAATGGCAGGAGTACAACTATACTAACAACAGGTAATTTTTCATTATTTGAGCTTAGTCTGTCCTACTGAGATTTTAACTTCGTTTTCTGCTCTTCATTTTCTGATGCAATTAGTATCTTACGTTCAAAAAGCCAGAAATACGTTTAACCTTTTGAGACAAATGAGTTCTTTAAGCCTCCTAGATAGTAAGTCAGGAAGAGCCTTGGAAACTGCTCTGGGTTACTTTGGCTATTTTTATAAGGAGTGTTGCACATCTGCCTGTCCACATGGAGCCGCAGGTCTCACCTACGGGCTCTCCTCACAGCGGCTTCATGCAGCTTCATTTATCTTAGGAGGGGAAGCGTTGGAGTGGAGCCTGCCTGATTCTGGACCTGTGATTCCAAAGTGGACAGAGTCCAAGATTGTCGTTCAGTCCATTAAGCAATCCCTTTTAGCTGAAGGGGTTCATCTATCAATCTCACTTTTCAGGCAGTAATCTGCTTATTTAGAGGTTTAATTACATTTTCAGGTCACCCAAGCGCTTCTCCTAGATATTTAATAAAATGAGTCCTATTTTATTTCTCACATGTTTTATTTTATGTGGGCTATCCAGTATTGGGATGGGGGGAGCAATTACTTATAAAAAGATAAACAAGTGAGATTTCCACCTTCAAAGTGTCCAGAGTTAACACAGAAATTATTTGAGTCTTGGGTACAATGACAATAGCAGATTGATCTAAAACTGCATGTAGCAGCCACCATTCCTGAAACAGAAAGTCAAATATTGATTTCCCAGTGCTTTTATGACCCATTTAACAACAGGCATTTTGGATTGGTTATTTCTTAGGGCCAGAGAGGATTTTCTAGCCAGCCTCCTTCCGAGCTCCTCTTAATTATCTTCTCTGAGAGATGGGTGAAAATTGATGTTCATCCCTGGCTAAACACACGCACATGCACACATACACACAAAACATAAAGGAGGCTGACACACCTTGCCTCTCCTAATACTATCTAAGTTAGCTTGGATGAGTGTATTTAGATATTTTCCAAAATAACTACCAAATTGGGTTAGGGGAGGTCCACTGGATATGTCTGCTAACAAATTCTCACTAATTGACATCAAGCCAGTTAATTTCTATGTAATAAGTGTTGAGTGATTCAGGGCCAGCACCACGAGCCAGGGCTAGGGCTATTCAAAGACCTCTACCTGTTTGGCTCTCAAAACGGAACATTTAATGTTTTGCCAAATTTTCAAAAATGTTGGGAGTAAGAACAGCGTTTTTAATCTTTAGCTCTTTGGGCTACTAATTATGTAGCAAAGGGTATAAAGAGGGCTTTACAAATCATTATTTCCATTAGGAAGGTGTTAGAACCCATTCCACCAAGGGCACCCCTCCTATTAGCGCAGCTGCTATTCCCTGGGGAGGCGGCCGCTGTGGTGCCGGTTGAAGTGGGGCTTCTGTTCTGTTTCCCCAGCACTTGGAAGAAAAACAAAACAGTCTTAATGAAAAACACATACGGGAAATGCTTTATTATTTCATCATCCTCACCTACTGCGCTCTGGCACAGCTCTGTGATTAGGAAGGACTTTTCCCTTCGTAAGCGGCTGAGTGAGGTGGTAGGAGGCTGATACTCTGTCATTTCCTGTCACATCGTTTTGGAGGAATTTGCTCTTATTTCCTCCTGGCCACATCCCCCTGACACTCATCCCTCTCTCCCCAGCCTCCACATTGGCCACGCGCCCACAGTTCAGTTGTGTTAACTTCAAAACACAGTGTTTTAAGTTGAGGGGAGAGAATCATGGGAACTCTGGGGCACCAAATACAATCAACCTCTAACCTCCTGAAGCTGAGAAATAGGTCAGAGCCACCGAGTGGATCCTAACCTCCCGAGAGGGCCAAGGAGCACCACTGCACCAGGAAAACAATGGGTTGTTTTGTTTTGGGGGAGTGGAAAAGGGAGTGCTGAAGTCAGTTGGAATGCTAATTCAGATTACAATCTTCCCATGTGCATATTCTTGACTTTTCACCAGAAAGGACAGTCAGATAGCAGACATTCCCCAAATCTCGTTGGATCACTAGCCAGTGAATAACCTCTTTCATTAAAAATGTCTCCATTTCTTTACTTCACACAGCATGAAACCTGGGTATAATATACAATGCATTTATTCACATGCTTCTCAGCAACCCCTACCACCAAATAATCCAGGCATGGTCAAGCAGGTATGGCTACCCAGGAAACTGGAATGCATTAGCCCAGACCCAACTGGGGCCACCAATGCCTGTCTGTAGTAGCATACCAGGAACAGTTATTTTCTCTCATTACAGCTTGGCAACTTGGGAACAGTACCATGCCTTCTAATGGAAGATGCTTAATACATATTTGTTAAATGTTCAGTAAGTATCTAATTAATTGGGTTGAGACTATATATCAGAGGGCAGAGGGCTAAGCCACCATGCCCTAGTTTTGTGGCAGTGAAAAGTGGGTGCCTTCATGCTGTGCCATTCTGTGGAGGGTCAACACCATGTACCACCATCACTACATAAGAATAATCCTAAAATATGGCTGTATGGACACTCTTTTTAAATTAAATTTCTATCAAACTGGCTTATAATGGTAGCTGTTTTCTAATTTCTGTTGAACTACCATCAATGGCCTGGGTAATACTGTACTATTACTTAAATGGTTAATTCAATGTGTGGTGTCTTCTCAGTGAATATAAGTTGAATAGATCAATGAATAGTGGGATATTGATATAAGTAGAAAGGACCTTGTGTGGGGGTCTTACGGTAGGAATTGGTCTGTGTGTAGCTCCACCTATACACTGTTTGTCCTGCCTAAATGCAATTCCCAATGGAAATGTAGAAATAAATCATGTAAAGTAGCTTGTCTAATGGAAAATTTTCGATATGAGAACAAAATGATCCTCCAAAGCAGAACTGGGTCAATATGCCTACCACGAATAGATGGCATGAAAGTATGTTCAGGGTATCTGTACTTCATTTTGAAGCACTGATGAATATTATTCATCCCATCATAACCGATAAATACAAAAGCACTGAAAATCATGAAGATGCTAAATGTATGATTATAATGGAAATAAGCTTTTTTTTTTTTTTTTTTTTTTTAATGTGAAAGAGCTAAAGTAGTAAAAGTGCTGAGAAAAAAACCCTAATTCATCAATATGGAATGAAATGTTTGACAGTAAGAATAATTCAGAAGGACAATGAGTATTTATTTGATGTATGGAAAGCTATGCATCTAGACAATAGACAATCGTTGCCAAGAAACTGATAAAATAGGAGCCATTTTGTCTGGGCTATTACAGTGGTTTTCAACTCTCACTGCACATTTGAATCACCCAAGGAGCTTTTAAAACAATACAGGTTCTGGGGCCATATTCCAGACGAGTTACACTAGAAGTTCTAGAACTGGGGCACAGGCATCAGCAAGTTTTAAAGCCCCTCATATGATTACAATGTACAATCAAATTTGGGCTATAACAATGGTTCTCAAATTTTAGCATCAGAATCACCTGAAGGTTTCATCAAACTACAGCTTGCTGGGCTCAACCTCCAGAGCTTCTGATTTACTAGGTTTGGGGTGAGGGCCAAGAATTTGCATTTCTAATAAATTACCAATTGACACTGATGCTGCTGTTTTGAGGGCACACTTTGAGAACCATTGGACTAGAGGATCAGTGTCAAGATTTGCATCCTATTAATCTGATAATGAATCTCAGGGTTTGTTCCTGACTTCGTGGTGATAATCCACCTGATAAAATGTATTTTTGCCACTTACAGTTGGTTCTTCAGTTTCAAGGGCCACATGAATCTATACATGGTGAAAGTAAGCCCTGGCACAGGGCGTATGAGATATTGTAGCTGCTAAATTGTTTTCCAAGATGTTTGGGTAGATCGTTAAGGAATGTGACTTCCCTCCACAGATTTTCAATGTAGATAGAATTGGTTTGTTTTAGAAGAAGATACCAGATAAGACATACATCAGTAAGGGGAAGAGAATAGCCGGTTTTAAAGCATGGCAGAATTTTATCTTGGGATCACAAGTTCATACCCTTCCTTCACTTAGGTTTTACTGACAACTGAACTTATAAACTCTCATTTGGAATTTGTATATTAGCCAATGCAAATTTGCTATGTGTGTGATACTAAAATTCTGATAAGCACTATAAATTAGAAACAATGAAATGCATTCAAAATTACTTGTGAGAAATTAAGACTTTTAAGAATTTGGCTTTGAAGAGTTAAAAAGTAAGATAAAGACTGTGAGTTAATTACCATGCCAATTACTGTTAATTCCTAGCCAATAACAGTTCTAAGGTAGAGTCTAGGTTTCAATTCCATTGCCATTTCTCCCTGGCCATGTGCCCATCTTCTCACTGCTTCCTGGAGCAGACACAGTCATCACATAAGTGTGGAAGGATTGACCATCTCAGGTGTGCCAGTAAGTGTGGCCATCATCACCATCTCTTCTGGTCTCATTCCACTCTTTGCCTTCTGGTCACCTTTCAGTTCTCACAATTCAATAGCAGTTCTGACTTCGTGTGTGTGTGCGTGTGTGTGTGTTTAAGACTTATTTTTTAAGACTAGTCAACCACAGTCGTGAAAAGCAGGAAAAGGGTGGAATAAGGAGTACAATCTGTAACTTACTGTGTGAACAATCCATTGAGATAACTCACTACATTAAGACCAGCCTAACCTCGTGTCTTTTTTTAAACACACGTTCTCCAAAAGAGTCATGCAAACTACGTTTCAAATGCTTTCTATTAAGAAATGCAGCTATGTCTTCTTGTCTCCTCTTTTAAAAAATATTTTTTAATGAATAGTTAAAATAGTGTAGTAGGCAGCCAGACTGAAGGAAATTGTAAGTCCGTTCATGATTCACTGAGGTTTGTTGTGTGCCCATGGGCAGATCTGTCTTAGTGTTATATCCAAAGCAGCTCTATCTTCCAATGTTTCCATTAAATAATGTGATACTCATTTTTTCACTTTTCAGTGGTAAGTGGTGGGCCGGTAAAGGGTCTTTTAACTTGTTCTTTAAGAACATGCAATAGCTACAGGCTTTGGATTCACCTTGTATTCCAGATGTTTGTGGGCTTTCTGCCCATTTGTGGGCAGATGTGTATGACTTTCTCAAGTAAGTCATAAAGCATTAAAATTCAATTAAAGATAAAATAATAGGGTTGTGGCTACCTCATAGAGGGAAGATTGGCCCATACGCGTGAGTGAGGAATTCAAGTGAAAAATATTCATTTTTATGGCTCAATATTTTAGCAAATTTTTAGAATTCAGAATGTTTGGAAATAAAAAACCAAATAATATTCCAATTAATTGAGTATTGACCAGAAATTTTAAAGGGTAGGAGGAAAAATCCTTATTTAAAAAATTTTTAAAGGGAAAAAAGCTTATACTCAACCAATTTCTCATATTAGTCAATGGATACATAAAATTGAATATATCCCTGTAAAACTGCAAAACTTGTGTTCTAATTAATTGAGGTATACTAAGTGTGGAGTTCCATTTAGTTGTTACTTTAGTTTGCTTTACAGTGTCAGGTTAACCTGACAATTATCAAATAATGACATCAGTTTTGGGGGCATAACAAGTGAAAAGGAAAGGACCAACCACCTTATTCGTATATAAAAGATGCATGGATTCTCTTTATTGTTTAGACATTTTGGATATTCGTCATGTAAAAATAGCCTGTTGGTGTCAGGTTTTGCTTAAACATCTTTTTCTTTTAAAAGTGCCTTTTTCAGTAAACCCATGGGAGGTTTTTCTTTTCTGGGATTTAAAGTAAGATAAAGTTTAGCTGATTCCTTTCCCTGACTACCCTTCCCCCTTCAAGGGTTTAATAACCACAATCCTAAGATTTATGGTGAGTGAAAAAGAAAAATAAGTAAATTATCTGACTGAGGAGCCATTCTTCCTCTCTCTGACCATACAGACTATTTTAAATGCTGCTAGCAGCAGTCTAATTAAAATAATTTCTGTCAGAAGTCTGTGAAATATGCAGCCGCAGCCCAGCTCAATGTTCTCAGGCAGGAATGACAAATCTCTGCTTAATTGGTACTTAATATGGTAGTGCAGGATTAGTAATTCTCCAGGATAAAAGGAGATAACAAATACGAATCTCTTACTTGGGCAGGGAGTCTTGGAAGATGAACAGACCAAGTGGTGCTTACCCCCAAACTGTTCCTATCAAGGGCTGTTATTTTGGCCATCACTCATGAAACAACAGACAATTAATGCATATTTTATGACTAGCTCAAGTCCTAATTAAATACAACTGTGTACAAAGAATGTGAAGGCCCCGACTTAGAGGGACCAAAATAAATACTGGCAGAAATATGGTGAGCACTGCGACCTTAGCTCATCTTGTTATTCTATCTCAGAGATAAGCACCTTGGCAGAGGCATACACTACCCCTGAGGTACAGCCGGTAAGCTGAAATCCACAGTGTATTTTGGGAAATTTGGGAAATGCAGAAAGGCAGAAGGGGGAAAATCATCCGTAGTCACATCAGACTAGCACTATCACTGCTAATAAGTTGGAGTATTTCCTTCCTGTATTTTGATTCCAGTGCATAGCTTTCGTGTTTTACTTATTCTACAAAGCAGTGTGAGCCATTTTGTGCTTTGCTTTCTTTCTTCTTAATATTAAATAGAAACATTTACATATATTTTATGAATGCTTGGTACAAAATCACTTTTAATGTTTCCACAGTATTCTATTAAGTAGACAATTGTAGCTAATGTCTATTTGATGCTGACTATATGCCAGGTGCTATTCTAAGCACTTTACATGTATTAACTAATTAAATCACATAATAGCCCTATGAGTTGGGGACTTTTATCATCTACATTTTGTAGATGAGGATACAGATGCACAGAAAGATTGTGTTAATTTGTCCAAGGTTACATAAGTGGTTAGTGAACTCAGGATTTGAACAAGGGCAATCTGACAACAAAAACCATAGTTTTAATCGCTACCCTATACCATCTCTTGATGCATTGCTTTGATTAAGCAGACCATGTTCTACATCTGTGCCAGTAAACTTTCTCCATAAATGGTTGAATCATAAATATTCTGTGCTTTGTGGGCCACATATACATTCTATGCCTCTTCCTCCTCTTCCTCTTCTTCTTCTTCCTTCTTCTTCCTTTCCAACATTTAAAAAAATCTAAAAACCATTCTTTGCTTACTTTAGATAATTAATTTTAAAAAGTTTTGACACTGAAGAAACCAAATAATTTATTTAATTGGATAAATTATTCTTATTTCAACTTGTATTATTAGTACGATATACTGCATATGAGTTTAGTGTGTATATATTATATATGTAATAGCCATTGAACTTACTGAAAGAGCTTGTGTTCATCAAAACTTAAAATGTAAAGTACTGCAATAAGAAATCAACACAAAGCTAAAAGAGATTTCTGCTTGGTAAATCTCCAAAAACAAACAGAAAGTCACACATTTCAATTTACTTTTCAATTTCTGCCTTTTGGTGGCTCACATAAAATTCTGGCATATTTGTTCATTTCTTTGTGGTAGTCATTCTCAAAGAGTAGTTCTGAATCCAGCAGCATTGGCATCATCTGGTATTGTCTTTTTAGAAATGCACATTCTTAGGCCTGATCCCAGAAGTAATGAATCAAAACCTCTAAAGTTCGGGCATATTAACATTTGAGAACTACTGTTTTAGAGCAATCTAGTTCCAAACAGATCATTTTTAAAAACATAGCTGTGTGTGAGAATCTCTGTGTGGGTGTGTGTGTACACTCTCACATTCACATAAACAGAAGAAACATTCCACATTATGATATCATATTATGATACATTATGGAAACACCATGTGGACATGCCACAAGAATCAGAATGAGCAAATTGTAGAGTTGCATATGTATCCTATGCAGGTATATGAATAAATCTATACTGTCATGCCTATCTTGTTATATGACACTATATTGATTTTGTCACAGCTATTTCCTGGTTCATTACTTAAGCATGACATTCCTTATAACATTAAGGGATTTAGGACTTAACTATCTGAAAATTGAATGTCCTCAATTATTGAGAACACTACACCTGAAAATTTAATTGACAAGTTTATTGTAACAAAATGTATCATTTTAAAATGTCACTCCCAAGATTCGGGTTCTTGGGTAAGATGGAGAAATCACACTCCACCCTGCTGCCCTTCTGAATGCAGCTATAAAGCATGGAGAGAACATGTGCAGAGCTCATTTGAGAGCTTTGAAAAAATAATAATAAATAGCAAATTTGGGAAGAGGACTAAATTTCAAAGTAGCACTGAGCTAGTATGAGTTTACCCTTATTTTCTTTCCCACTACATGGCCCTGGACGCAGGCATAGCTGCAGAAGTGCATGGCAGAGCCCCAGATTTCTAACTGGAAGCATTAAAAGGGGAGTCCTCGGAAATCAGAAAGTACTGGGAGATTGTGAAGAGGGTGAGTTTATGAAAGCAGCCCTGTAAGATTAGTTATTAATTCCTAGATTCCAAGAACTGCATATGCCTGGATATCATTCTAATCAGCACATACAAGACTCCGGAAGGTGAATAGAGAGATTCCCACTCAGTTCTCAGACTTGTCACTGGGGGTCATACCCATGGGAGAAATCTGAATAGCACTGGGCATTAAAAAGTTCACTGACATTGGGACCACAGCCCATAGAAGGCAAGTTTAAACTTGTCCCATGAATATTATCAGGCCACTTGCCTGCTGACAAAATATCAATATTCTCCATAGACTTTAAGCGAGACAGAGTCTCGTAATATAATATTCAAAATTTTCAGCATATAATCTAAAATTACTTGGCACATGAAGAACCCGGAAAATGCAACTCACATAGGAAAAGACAATCAACAAACACTAAATGCCAAGACAACACAAGAATTTAAAGCTGCCATCATAAAAATGCTCCAACAAACAATTATAAGCTCTCTTAAAACAAATAGAAAAATAGAAAGTTTCAGCAGTAAAACAAAAAAAAGAAAAACCAAATAGAAATTTCAGCACCAAAAATGCTATAACTTAAATAAGAAACTCGCTGGATGGATTTAGTAGCAGAATGGAGATTACAAAGAAAAGAGTTTATTAATGTGAAGATTGATTAACAGAATTATCCAAACTAAACAACAGACAGAATAAGATTTTAAAAATTAAGAGATTCAGGTGTCAGTGGGATACTAAAAAAGACCTAATATTCATGTCATTAGAGCTCAAGAAGAAGAGCAGAAAAAAGTATGGTGCTAAAAATAATTGAAAAATATACTGGCTGAAATTTTTTCAAGACAGTGTTTGGTGAAAAACACATACCTAAAGCATCAAGAAACTCAATGAATCCCCTATAGAATAAACTCCAAGAAATTCATGCCTAGCCACATCATAAGCAAACTGCTGAAAACTACAGGAAAAAAAAATCCTGAAAGCAGCCAAAGAAGAATAGCATATTGTCTATAGGAGAACAAGGATTCTAACGACTGCAGATTTCTTATCAGGAACCATAGAGAATAACTGGAATAGAGAATAACTGGAAGTGGCTCAATAGTTTTCAAGTACTAAAAAAAAAAAAAAAAAAAAAAAAAAAGAAGTATCACAGATTTCTGTGTCTAGAGAAAATATTCTTTAAGAGTGAAGGTGAAATAAACTTTCTTAGATGAAGGAAAACTAAGATAATTTATTACTAAAGGAAGTTTTCCAGAAAAAAAGGAAATTATAGCAGAAGGAAACTTGGAACATCAGAAATAATGGGAATGCAACAGAAATGGCAAATATGAGGGTAGAGATAGTAGATTATCCTCTTTCTAAAAGATGTTTAATGGTTGAGAAGGAAACATTTCTAACATTGTCTGATAGAGGTCTCAGTGTGCATAGCTATAATATATGACAAGTAAAACATCATGGGAAAGGAGTATAAAAGGATCAATATGGTGGTATGGTTCCTACATTCTACCTAATATGGTAAAGAATTGATTTTAAGTAGATTATGAAAAGTTATGGATATATAATACAGTCCCTAGAGTAACCACTAAAAAATCACACAAATAGATATAGTCAACAGCACAATAAATTAAAATGAAATAATTTAAAACGTTTTGATAATCCAAAAGAATGCAGGAAAGGGGAAATAGATTAATGAAAAACAAAAGGAACAAACACAATTAAAAATTAAAAGGCAGACTTAAGTATAAACATATCAAATAATTACATTAAATATAAATGGTTTATAGACATCAGTCAAAAACAGAGATTATCAAAATGGATTTTTAAAAAAATCATGTTCCCCCAACCCTGACTGTATGCTTTCTACAAGAAATTCACTTCACATATAATGATATAGGTAGGTTAAAAGCAAAAGGTTGGGAAAAAGATATACCACAGAAATGCAAATTAAAATGTCACTTCCATCTGCTTTTCCTGGGAAAATATCTGCTATTCAAGAACGCTGACACTGCAATATGAAGTAAATGCATTTGATTATCTAAGTGAAATACTTAACTTATTAGTTTGACTGATCAGCTCTGCTTGAACTGTTTCTTATTTTTGAGTGGGCTAATAAATACGGGCTTAATTAGGAACTACTTTATCTTTCCTCTGTCATTTCAAAGGGGGCCTCATGCATTCACAAACGTTTTTGTGTAGTGACAAACACCCCTAAGTACAAAGATTGATTGTAATTCTAAGGCAAAGGCAACCTGGATATTCACATATAGTCCTTTTTAAAATGAGAGAAACACACAGTCCCCAAGCTTACTTGTAGCTCTAAGTGTTTATTATACACCAGAAATCATAAATATATCCGATTTGTCTACGAGCTCACAGATAGACAACCATACATAGGCAGGTGACAGCTCCTTGGAAAACCACCCATGTTCTCTTCCACAGCTACAGTAAGTAACACATATGGTTCCTGTCAGTAGCACTCATTTAGAGAGATAAAAATCCTGCAACTGCTAAATTCAGCCTCTCTCCAGCGGCCTTTTCCTTTGATTTCCAAAATAGCAAGTAACTATTCACTAAACCTTATAGCCAGTCCCACCTTTCAAAGAAGAGGTGAGAAATGGCCCATTTCAAAAATCTTTTTCCTGTACATTGTATAATTAACCCTCTTAATTCTCTCTGGTAGTAGCTTTCTTTGTTAATTTTTTAAAAGAAAGGAACTACGGAGAGACACGTGTGTTCCTTAACTTTGTGTAAAATTTTGAAAAATAATTTAGGGACATAGAGCATGATTTCCATTGTCAATATATAGTATTAAGTATATTGGATAGCATAATAGTAAGTGACAGTCATAGGCATGGGGGACTCTTTCCCAGAAACTTTTACAGATATGAAACAAGAACTATTTTTTAAAAAACCTGGCTTTGAATTCAACTTAAAACATTATTTTCTTTCTTTATTTTCTTCCTGTCCTTAACTTTTCTTCTGCAATGTGAAAATACAAGGCAGATGTCTTCATCTCACTGGAATGCTTTTAACCTTAATGAAGGGTGGCAATAAATCAGTACTTTTCAACCTGCTTTCTATCATCAACACATATGTGCTTTTTGAGATATAAGTCTCCACAGAGAGTATTAGAAATAATTAGGACAAGATAGAACTTACAGTTATTAGTATGTTAGTGAACATGTAGCTGATGTGTGTTAACTAATTTTAATATGTATAAAGTTATCTTGTCCATATATCTAAAAACTATAGGTATTGGATAAGACTGTTTTTCAAAGAAAAGGTATTAATAGTTGATTATTAAGGTGTAATGTGTATGTATATTTATATATAATACATGTACATATATACATTCATATAAGATTATTAAAGTATCATTGGTTGATTTTTGAAAGTTATGTGTATAGATTACATCAACTTACAAATAAACTAGGAAATGAAGAACATTTTTTGTTATAAGGTTTTCTTGATTAAGATTATAAAATTAGAATGTACGCTTTCATGGCCAGATAAACTATTTCAATATTTCACATTTTGTATTTTTTGTTTACTCAGGATTCAGTGCCAATTTCTTCAATAAACAAACTTCAGTACTCTGAACTCCTCTTATTAATACACAGAAGAAAAATAACCTGCAAAACTGCAGTCCAAAAAGAGAGTGGTGGTATAAATAACCTCATAAAATTTGACATCCTAGTGACCCATTTTACATGGGTGGAATTTGGTGAGAGCAAAACAAATCGTTACTTTCCAAGACTACATGAATTAAGATATGGCTAGGATTAATGCTAAAACTCTCAACTAACAATGACTGAAACTGAACCTGTGATGGGTTTGAATAAATAAGCTTTGCAATATACTAAGCTAAGATAAATTTTTCTGGTGGTGACATCCATAAGAAAATTTTACAAGGCAGACTAACTACCTATCTTGATTCCCAAAAGTTTAAAAAGCTGTTTCTGACTTCCAATGAATCAAACCCACTCATTCACCTTTCAAGAGGCCATAAAGTTTCATGTATAAAACTCTGGATCGGAAATTATGAGACTTAGGTTATGGGCCTTCTTCTTGGGAGAGGAGAACTAGGCCACCCCAACTCAGTAGAATCCTTTTGCCACTTTATATGTCCCTGCCACCTGGGTGACCAGGCTATAAAGCTTTCTATATTTTGAGTCCATGGGGTGATGTTCTCTGAAGACTCAATTCCTAGTGTCAGTTCTGCCACTGGGTGACATTAAGAAAATGACTTGCCTTGCTGAACCTCAGTTTTGTCATTTATAAAATGGGCCTGAAGGTATTCTACGAATGTGTGTCAAATGCCTTGTGAACAGCAAAGTGATATACAGGTTTCAGGGTGGGCTGTGCCGGGCACTGCAGTTGCTGTTGGTAGCTTCGTCTTTCTTTACCTGCCTGACCTGCAGAACTTGTAACTTGTTCTTTCTCTTTCCAATTCCTTTCTAACACAGCCTACATTTTTCTAGTCATAATTCCAGATAGAATTGGATGGCATCTTAAAACTAATTTTATACTTCTCGGAAAGTTTCAGAAACTCAGGCTCAGAGAAAAACCTAAAGTCCCTCAAGAAATCAGGATTTGCATCTCTAGGTCTTATTTAAACTGCTGGTCCAACACTCTTCCCTTTCTCATCAATAGCTTATTCATTAATTCCAAAAACATTTATTGAGCACCTATTTTGTGCTAGGCAGGAGGGCGTCTCTAATCTTACTTCCAAAAAATAGTCTGTAAGAGTATCAGAACGTCTTTCAGTGCTAGTGTCTGAGACTGGGTGAACATTCTGGCCATATTGTAATCATTATCAGATCACATTTTTACAGTTATACTGGTATTTCTCTATTGTTGTTGTTATCACTATTATTATTGCTGAGGAAGCCTTCCTTTGAGTGAGCACTTAGAAAGAGGTTCAAGGTAGAGCTCAGATAAAAGCATGGCTGCTCTGGCTGGAGGAGGAGTACCTCCAACCCCAGAACCTTCTGCTGCAGCTCAGCCACATTCCTAGCACTTCAATGATATCAGAAATTGGGAACCGCTGAATTGCGTGATTCTTTCTTGGATTTGACTTAATTAGAAGTTCCATCTCTAGACAGAGTTTAGAAGTATTTACTATTATTTCAAAGAGCCAGAGAAACTGTATGGTCAAAAAAGGTTAACCTGCTTTTCCTTTCATCATTATATCTACTTCTTTGAGATACAAGTGAATGAGAACTTTGAATTTTCTTGTTTGGGAAGATGCTTCTTTCGGGTATCCACATGTTACTTTGGCTGACTTCAGGCTACCATTCTCCAAAATACAGGACTGTTACCATAATTCTAACTTCAAATGAGTGAGATTGTGGGTTGGCTTGGTTACAGTCGTAATCATATTAACAAATCCATGATCAGAGTATATTTTGCAGCTCCAAAGTCATCTTCTCTCCTAGGAGTGGGGGTGGTGGGTTTGATATTTTAATATAGTTCTTCCACCACTAAAATATACCAATGAAGATATCCTACTGAGAATAAACCAGGGCTGATTACAGTCAGCAAGTTAAAATAAAGGCACAGTGAAAACACACACTAATAAAGCTTGCTTGCCGGGCACGGTGGCTAACGCCTGTAATCCCAGCACTTTGGGAGGCCCAGGCAGGCAGATCACCTGAGGTCAGGAGTTCAAGACCAGCCTGACCAACGTGGAGAAACCCCGTCTCTACTAAAAATACAAAATTAGCTGGGTGTGGTGGTGCATGCCTATAATCCCAGCTACTTGGGAGGCTGAGGCAGGAGAATCGCTTGAACCCGGGAGGCAGAGGTTGCAGAGAGCCAAGATTGTGTCATTGCACTCCAGCCTGGGCAACAAGAGCAATACTCTGCCTCTAAATTAAAAAATAAAATAAAATAAAGCTTGCTATGAAATCTGAAACAGTTGCATTTCTCTACATTAAGAAGAGGTACAGGGCTGGGTGTGGTGGTTCATGCCTGTAATCCCAGCACTCTGGGAGGCCAAGGCAGGAGGATCACCTGAGGTCAGGAGTTTGAGACCAGCCTGTTCAACACGGTGAAACCCCATCTCTACTAAAAATAAAAATAAATTTTTAAAAAAATTAGCCAGGCATGGTGACGAGTGCCTGTAGTCCCAGATGCTTGGGACACTGAGGCAGGAGAATTGCTTGAACCTGGGAGGTGGAGGTTGCAGTGAGCCAAAATCGTGCCACTGCACTCCAGCCTGGGCGGCACAGCAAGACTCCATCTCAGAAGAGAAACAAAAAAAGAAAAGGTATGGGACATGCAATAATGAATGAATGAAAATAAGAAGCAGCATTTTTTTTCTTCCTTGTAATAAGTCCGTCACAGGGAAAGCACTTTAAGTGGACTTTAAGAGAATATGTTTACTTCTTTCTCCATTCTGCTCCCCTACCATTTCTCTCTCTTTTGTCCCAACCTTACCGAAGTAAAGGAAAGCAAAATATAAAGCCTGAGGTAGAGATGGAAATGAATGGAAACGTGACTTACAAGCTGTCTCAGCTCATGTACTGTCCACCAGAGGTACAGATAAAGGGCCCAGCTTTACTGGTATGGAAATAACAGTTCGCCAAAGCTACTCTAAAGAATGATCAGAAATGCCAATTTTTTTTTAACATTTACACGTAAAACATTACATTTTTATGAATGTAAACTGGTATATTTCTCAGGGAGCAATTCATCAGTATATTTTACAAACCTTTGGTCTCAACATGTCCAATTATAGGAATTTATCCTAAGAAAAATAATCATGAATGCATACTAAGAATCAGCTATGTAACATTCATGGCAGCATTGCTTATGACAGTGTAAAACTGGAAACGACCTCAATTTCCAGTATAACGATCTGGGTAAGATATGATATACTCATACACAGAATATTAAACAACCATTAAAAACAATGTTGTCAAATAATATTTGATGAGATGGAAAGATTCTGTGCTATACTGATAATTGAAGAGAACAGATTATATTAAAAATTGTATATGTGTAAAATAAATATTGGAAGGACATATACTAAAATGTTGACAGTAGTTATTTCTGTATTATGCGATTTGGGTTATTCGTGTATTTCTAGATTTTCTACAATAAACACGAATTACTTTATTAAGAATTTTTTTAAAATATTGGGAAAAAAGGAGTGCCCTGAAGAAGATGAAATGGCTTTGGAGAAATTGAATGATTCATTATTTAGAAATCTGAATTATGCCTTCACATTTTAAGTGCAATCCAAAATAAAAAATGATTTCTTTGTAGAAAGGCTTAATTATTTCTTTAAGGAAAGTGTCTTCCCCTTGGCAATTTGCAGCCTATCCTGTCACATGTTTTACTTTTATTCTTTTTCTTCCCCCAAACAAAGTTCAGATTTATAGCAGCTGCTGTTGCTTTTAATGTAGTAGTTGCACCTAATTCCTATAGCACAGTGAAATTCCACCACTCTCCATTCCACATTTTGCCTTTAGCAAAAAGCAGTCTGGGAGACATAAAACCAAGATATTTTCTAAGGACAGGTAGCAGACACTTTTACTAAATATGAAATACCAAAGCTACCCTAAGCCAGAAGGGCATTTACTAAAAAGGTTGCAAGTGAGCACCAGATAATTTTAAGCTCCTCAGATGGGGCAACTTTTGAAGTTGGATATATGAGCGCCTTAAGTCAAAGATGTCTTTGAAAAGAATCATGAACCATCCTCCAGAAAGAACCACAAAATGTCCATCCGCAAGAGATGTGAATTTGACCTTTGAATAAACGATATGAGATTAAAAAAAAAAAAAAAGAATAATAGAGAATTTCCTTTTCTCTTGCCAAAGCCCAAGAGGCATTGTAAAAAAGGATGGTTACAAATATGGGCTACAGAGCCCCAGTCCAAATACTGACTATGGGAGTTTGGGAATGTTTTTATCAGTCTCTCCATGTCTGTTTCCTCAGCTATTAAAGAGATATTAAAATGTCTTCATCTCATAGAGTTAAAATAAAAGTTAAATAAAATAACTGATATTTTGCATATGCTTGACAAATGAAAAAGCATTCCACGAATGCTACTGTTTTATCATTTTTAATTATTTTGCTTTATTATTTTTATTCAGTTCAGCCCCATAACCAATAAAGGAACTCATCTGACTACAAATTTTAAGAAATCAAAGAAATTCTTTGGAATTGCTGTCTAGAAAATAGAGGCATATTCCAAAATTTGTTTCATATTCATACATATGGACCAAACTTGTTTTTAGCTGCAATCCATAATTTTCATTTATAATTGCAATTCATGACTTCTCAACTGATCTTGGCTTCAAATTACATTCCTACATAGGTCTCCAACCTGGAATGCATATATATGATAGGAACAACTAATTGCCTCGTTAGGGTGGGATGATGGGGCAATCATCAGTAGTACTTCAAAAAATTGCCCTTTAAAACAGGAAAGGGCTTGTGTGTTCCCCTACTTTTTGAACCTAGCCAATTAGTAAAGATTTCTCCATATCCTGTTAATCTTACTGTGATTGCAGGGATGAACAAACCATTAACATTTCTGAGAATTTCTCTCTATATGGCAGAGAAATTCCACTTAATCTTTATCACTATGCCAACCTTCTCAATACTTCATAAAACCACCATTACCTACAGAAACAATATTTTAGGATGTCTTTACTTCTGCTCCACCTAGCACAGGATAGGTTGCTACCAATTTTGTGTGAAAAGTGAAATATACACCCTTTTAATCATCCTTGAGGAGAATAAAAAACCTAGCCATGAGGTTTACATGATGCCCGTCAGTCATATTTAAGCATACGAGTCCACACTATGACCACCGGACTCCAAATACTATCGTTAGCATTTATTACAATAGAAAAGAGAAACATCAGTGGGCCATAGATTCTATGTTTGAACATGAAAAAAGTAAAATACAATATACCAGGAAAAAGCTAGCCTCTGTAAAACATTAATAGACCCATCAATTCATTAACTGATTGTCAAAATAGATGTTCAGGCATATAAGGTAAATTGAAGTAATCCCAATCTTCTTCATTCAAAAAAAAAATGCTCCCATTACACATTTTATTAACAAACCCCCTCCATTGCAAAGACTGTGAAGAGAGAAACCGTATCACATTTAAAGAGTAATGAACATATGTTTGGGCTATATTTTAAGGATGAGACATGTATAGTCAGTACAGTCTAAAACAAGTAATGCCAAAACTAAAATCCTGACGGGCCACAGCATGCAAAGAATTATCTGCTACTGTTGTCAAAACCAAATGATGAGAATTGAAGCAAAGGAGCAAAGGACCAAAGCCCAAGAGGCTAAAAGAAAAGATCTTAGAATTAAGCTCCATGAAGGCAGGGGTGTTTGTGGTTTTTTCTCTGCTGTGTCCCAAAGTAGTACATCGTTGACATTTAATATTTGTTGAACTGATGGAGAAATGATGAAAAAGAAGATAATACCAGAAAATTAGAAATAGAACTACCATATGACCAGCAATCCAACTTCTGGGCTTATATCCAAAGGAAATGAAATCAGTGTGTCAAAGAGCTATCCCCACTCCCATGTTTATTGCAGCATTATTCATAACAGCCACGATACAGAGCTAACCTAAATGTCCATCAATGGTTGGATGCATACAGAAAACGTGATATGCACACAAAGGCATAGTATTCATCCTTAAAAAATAAGGAAATCCTGTCATTTGCAACAACGTGGATGAACCCAGAGGACATTATATTAAGTGAAAAAAAAGCCAGGCACAGAAAAACAAATACTGAATGATCTCACTTATATGTGAAATCTAAATAAACAGAACTCACAGAAGCATTGAGTAGAATGGTAGTTACCAGGGGCTGGAGTAGAGAGAAGGGTTAGAGGAGATGTTAGTCAAAGGAAGCAAAATTTCAGTTAGACACGAGGGATATATTCAAGAGACATCTTGTACAACATGGTAATTTTAGGTAATAACAATGGGTTTTATACTTGGAAATTGCTAAGAGAGTGTATTTTAAATGTTCTTACCAGAAAAAAAGTATGTAAAATAATGCATGTGCAAATTAGCTTGATGTAGCCATTCCACAATGTACACATATTTCAAAACATCAGGCTGTACACAATATATACAATTTTCATTTATCAATTAAATTAATAATAATAACAATAAATACCAGAAACCCCCTTTATATTACAGTTGCATGGCTGTGTGTGGATGTGCACACATTATTCTAACAATTGCAGCTGAATGCTGGTACCCTAAGTAAGCAAACCCCATAAGCAAAACTCTTTACAGAGTGGTATCCCTACAAGTCTTATTCCTGCCAAGTACATAAGTTAGGAACATAAAGTGAAGGAACTACATATTACCTGGCATTGTTTATCCTGGCACTTAAGATATCTTAGCCATTACCTAGGAATTAAACAAAAATTAAAAATCAAATGCCTAAGTTAGCAATGAACTTGTATAAACAGAAAAAAAATAGTTACTGTTTTAAATAAATCAGAAAATTGGACCAAGGCCTTGAAGAGGTTAAAGTTGGAGTGTAAATAGCAATTATCCAAACAATTCTACATTCTTTGCTCTCTTTGAGAATGATCTTTTGTGAAATGGATGTAGGGAATCACAGCATCAAAAAGGGAATGAAAGAATTCTGGTACAGAATCACCATAAAGCCTAAGTATTTGAGATGCTTTCTTAAATCTCTATTTTCTGATGTATATATAATGTTATCCATAAGCTTTACCATTGCTGTTGTATATTCTTGATGGCTCTGTAACTTCCTGGTATTTAAAAATACTATGACTATGAACATGAGTTGGAGATATGTTTTTATATTTTCTTTTTGGCTTTGGGTCATTATCTGATGCATAAATCAAAAGCAGGGCTTTGGTCCTGATACTTGATTGCATGCATTCTAACAGGACTAAAAGGAAACATCAGATTTTCAGAATTTAGGTTATAATGATTGGATTATAGGTTTTTTATTTCTTTAGTTTTTTGGGGGGAGGGCCTACAATGTTCCTGCTATATGAAATACGTTTTAAATATGATTTTACAGAATATCACCATCAAAATAGTTTGCCAGCCATCATTGAAACCAAGGCTTAGTATTTTCAAGTTGCTCTATCTGAATTCCTTTGTTATAATAATTTGCTACACGTCCCTCATCAGGCTAGGTACTATTAAAGATGCAAAGCAACACATGATATAGCCCCTGCCTTCTGAAAGTTGACATAAGGTAAAATAAAGAGCATTATAAGACCAAAAGGGTTCACTGCTAAAATGTGTATGATGAGTTACACATGCCATGAAAAACTAGGCAGATGGCAGGTATGCCGAGGACAAAGTAATTAATGATGGAGGGAGCTGGATTTGAGAGGAGACCTGGCAGAGGATACGATGGAAAGAGTAGGGTATTCAATTCAGTGAACTGTATATGCAAAAATGTGGGAAAACCAACCAAAAGAAGATGGAGTATAGTTTTCTTTTAAAAGACTCCATAATTATCTATTAGATAACACTTATTGGATACTTATTAAGAGCCAGGCTGACGTGACTTACATAATTCAATTTAAACCTAAAAAAAAAAAGGTCAGGTAATAGTATTATCACAGTTTTCCAAATAAGGAACCTAAGATTTACAGTGCAAGTAATTTAGTTACACAGCTAGCAAGTAGAGAAAGGAGAGGTGAACCCAGGCAATGCAGCTCCCAAGCCACATTACATGCATGTCACTGGTTCATAGAGCTCTTGAGGAGTTATTACTGGTAAGGGGGATAGATAGGCTTAGCCTAAAGTGAGTGACAGAAGCTCCACTGTGGGGAAACTACATAGAGATCAGAAACAGAATTCCATGACTGGAAACTAGTCTGGGTCCTGCGCAAAGATGTCTTCATCTCGATTCCCATTTTGTAAAACGCGCACGTGCTTACAAACGCAACGGCAATATTTCTTTGATCATAGAATTTGCTGTTATCATGGAGTTCAAGAAAGACATCCAAATTCTATACAAGAGGTCACCTAGAGAAACCAAACGCGGGCAAGTAAGTCACTTAACCTTTCCTGATCTCAGTTTCCTCATCTTAAATGAGGGAGGAAGGACTTAGTGATCTCTTGGGTCCAGTTTAAAATTCTGCAAGCATTTTTATAAATGTCACTAACAATTTCAGACCAACTCTAGAATTCCAGAAATGAAAACGTCAACTGAATAATGAGTAGCAGATGCCACGTGGAAGTTCTGTCATGATCCTTCTTGAAAAATAAATTTGTTTAATTAATGACACAGGAAGGCAAGTACCCCAGGAAGACTTCCTTTAACAACTTGAAAGTCTTTATCTATCACAAGACAAACACAAAAGGACTGAGGTGGATTGTATGAAAAATGGGGACTGTGTATTTAATATCAATTTTTGTCATAAACCTTATAGATTCCTACCTTAATTAATCTAAATAGTCAAGAGAATGAAATATATTTTACTGAAGTATGCTTAAAGCCAACAGTATCATTAACTAACTGATCTCCTTTACGGCAAGTGATGTATCAACTGAAAATATCTATTTCCTGGTTGTTTATGTTTAAACAACACTATTTCCTAAGGAAAACCTTGAAATGAAACACTTCCTAATTTAAGAGGAGCACTCAGAAAATAAACCTTTGAAGAACTCTTGGTGAATTCCTAAGCATTTCAAATAATGATTTTGGTTGCCTGAGCCCTGGCATTTTCATGTCATGTGATAAAAGTAAGAACAGTAAAAGGCTCATATTTTTTCATTTATTCTTTTTCATTTACTCTTTAGAATATCTTCCTGATTTTGTCTTTGGTCATGATTGCTCTTAAGAAATGAGTTCTTCTCCATGTATTTTTTCCACCTAGCTTTTAAAAACTTCTATTTATTGAGCTATCATTTACAAACAGTAAAATGCATAAATCTTGAGTATACAGCCCAATGAATTTTTTACATATGTATATACCATGTTAACCACTGCCCAGATTAGGATATAAAACATTTTCATCGCCCAAGTGAGTTCCCTTGTGCACCTTTCTAGTCAATAACCCTCAACCCCAATGAAATAGCTAGTATTCTGATTTCTATTTTGATGGATTAGTTTTACCTGTCCTTGAAATTCATATAAATGGATTCACACACAATGGATTCTTTTGTGTCTGGCTCTTTTCACTTAATGCAACATTTTTTAGATTCATCTATGTTATGTGGGAATCAGTAGTCCATTGCTTTCTATTGCTGAATGCAGAGATATACGACAGCTTGCTTATCCATTCACCTGTTGATGGACATTTGGGTTGTCTCCAGGCCTGGGCTGTTATGAATAAAGCTGTGTTGAATATTCCTGTACAGGTCTTCTTGCTGACATATGTTCTTGCTTCTTTTGAGTGTATTCCCAGAAGCTGAATTGCTTGGTCATAGGGTAGGTGTGTGGTTAACTGTCTATGTATTTTTTTAATTAACACTGTCTGAGAGTTGCCATATTAAACAGCAATGATCTTTCCTAAGTATATCAGGTTGAACTCTGCAGTAGGAAAAAAAGTGGAGTCTCTGGGCATTCTCATAGTAATCTCCCAAACTCAGCATTTGGGCTGTTATTAAATAGAAAAACTAGCAATTTTTCAGCAGTTAGCTGTGCACACATAGAGGGTGAGTGCCTTTTTCACATCCTTCACAGGTGCTGGGGAAATCCTGCCTCTCTACCATCAGGGAGATTCTCTGGAGACCAGGTGATGTTTCAAAACTCAGACTTCCTAGCAGGAAACGCATCCAAACCCAAATCCCAACACGACAGAATCCTTGGCAACGCCAACATGACATCCCATTTGGTCACTCAGGCTTCCACAGATGTTGATAACTTATCATGACTATGACTGCCCCGGGTGCAGCACTGAGCAGTAGACTTCAGCCTGGAGAAGTCTCAGTCATTTTAAAACCCATCTCCCTCTGCTCAGATGATCATCTTCCCTCTGATTTACAGGGGCTGACCTGCAGGTGTTGAAAAGGGGCACTTCATTTAACCAGAGAGCAATAATCTCAGGAAGTACGTTTCCACAGCTACATCATCCTTCTCCCATTCTCACCACCAAAGCCAGCCAGCAACTCCCTCCCTCCAGTTGTGACTCTGTAATGTGCCTCGGGCTATATTTGGGTCAGTGATAGGAAACCCTTATAATTCTACCCCCAAAATGGAAAGAGAAAATGATCACAGGGATCAAGGAGAGTGTCTCCTTATACAAATCTTTTTGCCTGATAAGAGGTGACCCATAGCCAGAACTGGAGATTTATATATGCATTTTGACATAAATCTGCATCTGTAATTATGAGTCATAATGATCTTTATAGGCTGCATTAAATTGGTGAAGAAGAGTTACTGTTATTGACAAAGCATTGACCTGAACATTAGTGGTGGAAGAGCTAATTATATTTTTTCCTGAGAAGCGGGACTACTTTTCTAGTTATGAATCACTTACAATTGAGGCCTTTATTAAATACCTTTTCACATCTGAAAATAAACAGAACCGAGCCTCCTAAGCACATCCTTTATCTTCACATAATTACAGATGTATAAACATTTCAAAACACATTCTAGAGGCTTTTTTTAGTGTTTCAAAGACAGTGATGAGGGTTTGCAAGGTGACTGAAGAGGCTGATCTATATTTTGTGAAAGCAAGCTGTCTGCAGGATACACTCCCATGTCTGAAAGACTGAGACCTATTTTTAGCTGGGCATGCTGGGATCCAAGTGTGGAGCCACCATTAGCACTAATAGAGCTCTGTGTGGCTGACTACTGTGTGCAGGCAGCCCAGAAAATGTACTCTTTAGAGCAACGGGAGCTTCAGATGAGCTTTAAATCATAGCCTTATCGTACTTGCATGTTATTGGCAAGCCTGCCTAAAAATAGAATCTCATTACTTTAATTCTACAGTATTCTTAGGTGAGCCAACCTTTATTATTAATAACAGCATTTCACATATATATTGCACTGTCTGCTTAAGAGAACTTCACAAATTATACACATAAAACTTTCCTTGCTTAATGTAACAAGCTATGGGTTAAGAGGGCAGGAGGTAGGTGGTTAAGTAGTGGCTCCCACTCTCTATCCAGGGAGGAGGACTGAGAAAATGTCACTAGGTGGCTCTAAACAAAGCCACTCCTTGAAGTTGAGCCATTTGCCCAACAAGCATTTTAATTCTGTGAAAGAATGTTGTATTTTTCATTGATAATTTGTAAGGCCCTGAGGACAGTCACAGCAACCCCAAGAATAATAGGCTGCTTCTATGATATATTTTTTGTTTATCTATTCAGGTCTTAGCTGAGTCTTGGAAACAACAGCCACAATAAAAATGCATGTCTTTTCCACTCTCCAAACCACCAGCTGGCTCTGAGGAGCCTTTCTCTAAGCTTATGAACCCAAACTCAGCTACTGAGAAAAGAAGGAGAATGGAACATTATCAGCCATCTATGAGCCTATACCAATTGCTTACCAAGGTTATGTGAATAGTGAGTAGAGTGAGTAGCTGTGGTTTCTGGATAAATGTAGAGTGGATATGTAAATAATGCCTTCTGAGCATAGAGTTGTGTTACAGGCATGATTCTAGTTCTACACTGTAACTGCATAATCATGGGAGTGTGTATAAGAAACAGAGAGTGAACTGTATGGTGGTTCAGAGAGGTATTCATATAGCCTGCAATTCAGTGGAACAAACATGGGATACCTATCTCCATCCACTTAGTGCATTTAAGTGTAAGTGCACGTCACCTAAAGAAGCTGTCAAGTTCAGGATTTCCACAATAACAGACACCTATGAAGTGACTTTTGAGTCAAGCACTGTTCTAAAAACTGCATGTGAAAACACTGACAAAGACATAGCCTCTACCCTCCAGCCAGCTTGCAGCTTAGAGAGGAAACAGATATGTAAAAGGAAATTTCAGTGGGAGAAGCATTTTGATAAGAACAGAATATGTAGGCATTTTTAGGAGCACAGAAGAGAGGTGTGTAGCCAGGTCTTGAGTGGTCAGGGAATGCTTCCTGGAAGAGATGGCACTTCAGGTAGCCAAGCCAGGGAGGAGCAAGGAGAAAGTCCCTAAAGGCAGAGGAATCAGCAGGTACAGAGTCCTTGAGGCAAGAGAGTTACACAATCCTAGCACTGAAAATGAATCAGGGAGACTGGAGTGTATCTAGTTAAGGGCAAGTAGTGGCCACTGGGGGATGAGGCAGGATCCTGAAGGGCTGTGTGTGCCACATAGAGGAGCTTGGTCTTTATCCCGAGAGCAGTGGCGACTTCACAGCATAGTATTTTAAGGGGACAGGACTAAGGTTTTATTCTGAAGTACAGCAGGTAAGATAGTTCAGCTCATTCTACCTCATAGTTGTACTTTTAAATCTGGCCTATACTGTCTTTTTTTCCCTGAATTTCCCATTTCTTCCCTTTATATGAACTGTCCTAGGATAATGACATCTCAGTACTGAGTCACAGTAAGCACACTGGGTCTTCCTGTGGACTCAGAAGTAAAATCAATGGAAAGAGCCTCAGGACACTAGTTGGTACCAGGACACATTCAATACTCCCAGCTGTGTTTGTGACACCAGAGTCTCAGAGGTAAATCCTACAAAATGTCACTGAGTTTTGTGCTCTTTTGACGGCTTAAGGCATGAAAAGAGGGACAAAGGGGAACTGCACAAAAAGGGCATTTCTTGTACATTGACCATGATAGATATGCTTGTTCAGGAAAGAAAAGGTGAACTGGAAAGCCCATGTGTCTGATATGGACAGGAATGTATGTGTGTTTGTGTTTCCAAGATAGAGAAATGCTTCTTGAAAGGCCATTCTATTGGCATGAACTCCTATCGTGGCCCCTGACAGCCTGCAGAGCATGGGCTGTTTGCATCCCGCAAAGCTTCAAGGGGACTGCTGGCCCAGAGGGTCAAGACCAAAGGCGGCATGACACCTCTGAAAGCTTCTGGAAAGAGACCAGTTCAACTGCCTTTCTTCTTTGTTTCTCCCCATAGGAGATCCCTCTCCCCCCACAAGGCTTTGGGAGAAGATACTGTGATTGTTAATCTGGATGAAAAACAGGAAAATTGGGCTGATTATTTCAGACCATTCCTTCCCCTTGAAAAATTTGCTTTCAGATGTTCACTTCCAAATAATAGTAAAGCTTTGTCAGCTGTAAAATGAGAGTTTGGGGAAAATTCAATAACGCATGGAAAGAGCTAAACACTGACCTGGTTATTATAGGAAGACCTCAATAAATGTTGGCTACTGTTCTTGTGACTCCTGTGAGGCAGCCTGGTTTTGATTTATTCTTCACTCCGACCTATAGGCTCTGAGTCCAACATGGCAATTCTTCCTCGTCTACCAACCTCCAAAGATGCTTGGGCATTTGGGCACATATCTCATTTTGTATCCTCTAACAAGTACTTACATCATTCAATCTAGTGCTATCTTTTAGCAAATATTTTTGAATCGGAGAGTTTCTGTAGGAGGAAAGGACTCAAGCCTAGGCAGAAGTTTGGTGAAACTATATTCACACAATGCATTGTAAATGGAAAAGCAATTTGGCAATACATATCAAGACCCTTAAAAAATGCTCACATTTTTCAACTCAGTCATCTACCTTATTTCCGAAGATCATTTCCAAGGAAATCGTCCAGAATGTAGGAAAAAATATGAACATAAATATATCCACCGTGATACTATTTAAAGTATTTAAAAATTGACAGCAACCTAAATATCTATGGATAGAGTTGTGGTTAAATTAATATTGATACATCAAAATAATGAAACAGTAGCAATTCAATTCTGCAGTTCCATTGGGAACCTTCAGAAGGATTCTACAGCAGTTTAACCTGGGAGGTAGGTTTGAAAGAACCTTAATGGTTTTCCTGATACAGCCTTCTTTTGAAAGAGGATATATTCAAAATGGCCAGGCAACTTTGCTCAAACATGGGCACAATGAATAGATGGCTTTTTTAGTGTAGCTACCAAGCCCCAGTAGTGAGGGGATGACAACTTTATGCTTCCTGATAAATGAGTAGAATATGTATTGTTTATTGAGAATATGGGCTATGCCATTAGTCAATTTACACATATGATTTTATTTTATCTTTTAAAAAAACTTATGCGATATTATTACCTCATTTTACTGATAAGGAAGCTAAATTCAAAGCAATACAAATGATCTGTCTGACTTCAAAGCCAGTCATGAGGCTATCCTGAAGATCAGATGACATCATGTGTGTGAAGCTATAGTAACATCTCAATACATAGCAGCTGGTATTTTTACAAACCACTGTGCCACATTGCCTCTAGCAATGCTAAATAATCCAATTTTTAAAAAATTTAAAAGTAAATTTTGGTCTGAACCAGAAACCACTGATGCCATGTAGACAAGTTCCAGAAGAATAGTATGATCAACAACTTCGGCAGCATAGCCGTTCAGTAATTAATATTCCTCTCCTGTCATGTGAACGCCAGTTCCTTGTCAAGCTGGAGATAAAGGTGAGCAATGCTTTTAGTACATGGAATTCTTCACTATTTGCCATAGGAGAGCCTTCTGCCATGATGGACAACTAGAATTGACTTATCCTTGAAGAATCACATTATGATACTTTGGAAGTAGTAGAAAGGGAAGGAGGTTTTAGAAAATAGAACATGAGTAAATTTGCTATGAGAACATAATCTTAACAAATGAATTCATTAGCACAGATATATGAACTGTCATTTGATGAAATTAAATGAGGCAAATATTTAATAGTGTTAGGTTTTAGAAATCCAATTAAATAAGCAGTTTCCTTAGAGTAAGAGCATCATTCTTTACAAATGGAGTCTTTTCACACGATATATGAAATTATCACTCAATGAATAAAATGTTCACCTTTTATTACATTCCAAACTTATTTTATTTATTTATTTATTTTTTTTGAGATGGAGTCTTGCTCTGTCCCCCAGGCTGGAGTGCAGTGGCGCAATCTCGACTCACTGCAAGCTCCGCCTCCCGGGTTCGCGCCATTCCCCTGCCTCAGCCTCCCCAGTAGCTGGGACTACAGGCGCCTGCCACCTCGCCCGGCTACCTTTTTTGTATTTTTAGTAGAGACGGAGTTTCACTGGGTTAGCCAGGATGGTCTCGATCTCCTGACCTCGTGATCCACCTGCCTCGGCCTCCCAAAGTGCTGGGATTACAGGCTTGAGCCACCGCGCCCGGCCCCAAACTTATTTTTAAAAAGCATGTTGAGCCAAATTGCCTTTTTCTGTCTTATACCCAATTATTGCTCTATTGTACCTTTCAGGTGGGACTACCTGATGAACCTGGCTTCCTCTTAGATGTTCAAACAGCCCATTAGTTTTGTAACAGCCAAGAGAGGAGAGGTTGGGCTGCTCCATGTTCTAGAAGCAACTACCCCTGAGCCAGTGTGTAGCAGCAAGCAAGCCCATACTGCTTCCAGTATAAGAAAGCCTCTACTTTGTTTCTGACAATCATCAAAAGTTTTACTCTATTAAATGGAAGATGTCCTTATGTCTTTTGCACTATTTTTCTGCTTCTAGAAATTCCAGACAGATTTTCCCTACCTGAATTTGAAATAAGCATTATTTTTCTCTCCATGTCTTCTATCTAATCTATTTTGGGGTTGTTTTTCTGAAATGAGAATAATGGCAGACAGAAATGTCATTCAGCTTGCTTGCTTTTTCTTTCCCTTCCTCTCTTCCTCCTCCTCCTTCTCTCTTTCCCTCCTGTTACGGTTTAGTTAGAAGAAGAGGTGTTTATAAAAAAGACAAAGTTCAGTTTGCTTGCCTTGCCTTGCTGGCTTAGAATGTGAAAACTATGGAAGAAGGCACACATTCTAACTGATGCCTGAGAAAAATTGCCTCTCCACAGAGTGTTTGGAAGAAACGCCATTAAATGAAAGGCAAAAAGTAATTGCACAACATCTCAGAAACCTTGCTCTCAGTTGCTTGATGAGCTATTTGTGTCTCTTCATGGATTTTTTTATTTAGAAAAATGGGATGAGTCACTTTTTATTTTCCCCTCCTTTGGAGTCTTAGAGGTTGTTTAATCTCAAGCGAACTCAATTCACATTTTCCTGGCAATGTTAGCTATCAACTCAAATCATTTTACTCATTGCATCATACTGCCAGTCAGCAAGCAGGGACCTAATTAGCTCTTTGCTTTAATGGCAATAGTTAAATTTGCATTATTAATTTAAATATTACAGACACTGTGGACTTGAGCACATAGCTGACAGAAAGATGTAAAATGAATAATAAGGTGCTGAAAAACACCAGAGTCATTATTCCCATCATGTTCAAACTTTTAGCTATAATGATATCAATTAAAATCCTAATACTGGCAAAAGACTTGCTGGTTCTCTTTTGTTGTAAAAACTGCAGTTGTACTTAAACGCAGGGCTGGGGTATTCAAGCTATACGTTGCAAAATACAGTGATCACATAGATCAAGAGATACAATTATAGTTTTAATTATATCGTTGCTTTAAAAAAAAACCAAATGATAAAAATGTACCAAGATTTTGGCATCCTGTTCTGAATATCCCTAGTGTTTCACACGTCCTGAAGTACTGCAATCACTCTGCAGTGTCAAAACCTGTTTGGGTTACAAGACAGATGGGACTTTCAAAATGAAATGTACCTATGACTGTTTGCTACTATATATATAAAATGTCTCATTTAGTCTCATCTGTGATTTTCCAAGAGGAAAATGTTTCCAGGAGCAATTTATCTCAGTCCTACAGGTTTGTATCACTGAATGACCATCTGAAAAACAGGCCTGGAATCTTTTCTTAAAGGGGAAGTGCATAAGTGTGTTACAGAGTTATTTTCAATGCAGTAGGTGAACAGCATGAAAGAGCTTTAAAATAAATGAAATGCCAAATATGAAAAAACTGAAAATATGAACTTTATATGTTTTCGTCTGGTGTGTGAAACCTTTCATTTGAGCCCAAAAAATATTTCATACTGTATCTGTGAAAACAAAACAACTGGTAGAAAAGATAAAATTAATAGATAACATGCTCAATTTTGTGCCAAATTGCACTTTTTAGCTTCTCCTTCCCCCTAGTTACCTAATCAGTTCCTTATTTGAGTAAACCAGCTTATTACTTCTTTGACATGAATGCCCTCCCCTCTTAAGACAGCTACCACTTTGACAGGGCCTGCAAGTCAGCTAGCTGCAGACTCCCTTCATCCCCTGAACTTCGATTTCTCTTTTATGGCCTCTACTATATATTTATTTATTTTGTCTTTAATTGAAGATTCTCATTTCCTCTTTCAAATAAGTTCTTTGCACTCAGGCTCTGTGTCTGATTTATTTCTGCCTTCCTGACAATGCTTAGTACTTGGGAGGAGCTCAGTGATCTTGACTGAATGAACAAGAAATGAGCTGGCTACAGAGGGATGATGCAATGGTTCCAACAGTCATCAAATTTAAAGTCACTTTTGCTTTGGTTGCATAAAATGCATTACTCCAATTTTAAAAGATGAACTATGATTTCATAATTTATTTGGGTCAAAGACCTGAGTTCAAGCTATACTTGATTTTGCTCATCAGTGGAGTGGTTCTATCCAAGGCTTAGCTTCTTTAGCAGCAAAATGGGGAGAGTAGTGACCTCCCAGTTAGGATCACATAAACGAGAACCTTGTGGTCTTGTTGGTGAAACATGAGATCTAAATAACAAAACATACAATGCCTCTCTATTCACTGGAAATTGCAGATAAAAATGTACAGGGTTATAACTGCTAATAAATGCAGTTGCAACTGTGTTTGATCAATACAGCATGGTGGCAAAGTATAAGGTCTAAGTCTTCAAGGAGGACAGGCTATACTAAAAAAGCTATACTAGAAAAATACTCAATTAACCAAACTAGTACTCAATAACATTGATTATGGGGCAAAAAAATGAACCCTGGACTGGAGGGGAAGTCATCCTTACAGTGCAATGGATAATAATTCTGTAGCTGTGCCATCCAGAAGTCCATGTAATGCTCTTTTATTCCAGGATATCTTTATATAGGATTTAAAATGTCTAGAGGGATTTTCTAGAAGCATTGTACTGATTAACTCAATCAGTATTGGGTTAATTGAGTACTAGATTAACCCAGTACTGATTGGGTTAGCAATCTATATTTTCTTAGGATGGCAGTTTAGAGTAGTAGTCAAGAATGCAGACTCCGGAGTTAGAATTCTTGGGTTTGAAGTTTACAATAATAATAGCATCTTTTAGGTCTTTCAGGATCCTTGTAAGGATCAAATGGCATAATTTACATAAAGCTCTTAGCACAGTGGCTCTAGCCTTTGATGAGATCTCAATAAGTATTAGCTGTGATCAAACAATCAAATCATTACTAGCTCATCTGTATGCACAAATGTGCTTCATGTTGTTTTAAAAGTAATTCTACGTATTTTCACGTTTCCAAAAGACGGGATCTCCCTTCCCTTTTTCAATGGACTAGCACAGGACCTGCCCACAGAGGCCCTAACTCAGTGCTCTCTGAATGAATGGATGAATGGGTACAGGTTAGTGCTCAAAATTAATGGGCAGGATGTGTCAATAGGAGCCAACAAAAATATCAATACTCCACTATTTACATGTCAGGGAGTTGAATTATTGTCTACTGGACTCTCCCAGACCACTCAAGGCACTGTTTCTAGTGAAGCAGACACTTGGGGGTCACACTTTTGATGACAGCAATAAGAGTGAACACTTGGTGAGGGTTTCCAATGTACAAGTACCATGCTAGAAGCCTTACGTGCGTTATTGTATTTTATCTTACCATAACCCTCTAACATGGTAACATTCTTATTCCCATTCTAAAGGGAATGTGACTGAGGCTCAGAGAGGTAAAATTAATTTGGCCAAAGTCAAACAGTGAACAATGATGGCACTGTGGCTCAAACTCAGATCACTGGAATTCCAAGTATAGGTACCTGACATTGCATAATATTGTCTCTGTGGAAATGCTTTGAGGAAAGGAACCTAAGATTTTGGAACTCTGAGACTATGCTGAATCTGCTAAAATTTTGAGATGCTCTCTGCTCTGGAGGTAAGTCTCAACTAAATGATTCTTCTGGTTATTAACTCGGCACCCCTGCTTTAAGCCAGAATCAACTCCAAATTTGCAAAACCACCTCTTTTCCTTTGCCCACGCCCTCTGTCACCTGCCATCTTTCCTGCATTAAAACCGCGGGGCAGAGAACATTTAGCAAATTAATAGAAGAAAAAAACCTCACTTTTCTGGCTTATAAAATGTTGAGTTAGTTTCTTTGGAACCTCCTTAGCCAAGATACTGAAAAGAATGGAATTTATACTACAACTTTCTTCCCAGATGGTAAAGTGCTTTACAAATAATGGAACTAATGCAATTCATTTGTAGTGAGTAAATTTGTCACCGTGGATGTTGTATTAACTCTCCGAGGCCAATTCAGTTGGCGATTCAATAAATAAACTCTTCCAGTGTACTACATGATGCCCTGCTGGTTAGGAAGAGTCCTACATAAACGGTCATTTGATCCTTTGCCACCTTGAATTCTTTAATCCTTGAAACATGCTTTTGAGAAATGTGGAAAGAATTAATGCTTCCATTTTCTTGCTGGAGAAGCTGAGGAACATATGCCATAAGGAATGAATCAGCCGATCTCAGTTCTTGCTCAGTTCTGTGACCATTTCAATGCTCATTTCATAAATATCGTCTAGACTGATTACCGGTCATGTGTGTAAAAGTGATCAGCAAAACTGTCCTTGAAAATATTTCCCTGACTCAGCCACTGTTGTGCCGTCACCTCAGGTGAATTTGCGACTGCTCTTGTTTTGTATTCTGCTCTCAACAGCTTCGGTTCTATTCTCACCTTTAGCCATTCTGAAGGGTTTCATTCTTTGGAGGGGCACAGCTCTGTGCATTACGTACTAGATGCTTCCTTCATACCAAGTTGAAAGTCATTGTTTATTGAACCAAAGTTGGCACCGAGAATGGAAACAAATGGGAAAAGGATGTGTATCTGCATTCACATCGTGTTATTTATGCCCACAGGTCCATGGCATGTAGCACGTATAAGCATTTTTATTTATTTAATTTTTAGTGAACTCAAGTAGTCCTTAAAGAAATGAATAAATATAGAATAAAGTTGAATTTCGGGAATAAAGAAACTTGTATTAAAAAGCAATGCATGTCACCATGTTCAGTGTAATTCCCGGAACAGAATTCCTTTGGAAAAGTAAAACTGACACATCTGGCCTCACTGCCTCACTAAGCTGTTATGATGAGTTAAACATTGATTATGGGGGAAAAAAATGAACCCTGGACTGGAGGGGAAGTCATTCCTTACAGTGCAATGGATAATAATTCTGTAGCTGTGCCATCCAGAAGTCCATGTAATGCTCTTTTATTCCAGGATATCTTATATAGGATTTAAAATGTCTAGAGGGATTTTCTAGAAGCATTCTTTTGTTTTGAATAAGGAAGATAGATCAGAATGGATAGGGCCTTTTTTTTTTTTTTTTTTGGCCTTAAATAAGAAAGCCCATTTTTAATACGACCACTGATCTGGTGATTGTATTTTCTTTTTTAGTAATTAGTAGTATTATTGTATTTGTGGCATATTTTAGCCTCATGATGTCATCGTACATAGCTCAGTATTTCTGGGCTTCTTCATATTCTTCCTTGTGAGTAATTTGCCTTCTTTGGAGTTTTGATGGATAGCATTGTATGAAAAAATATTAAAATACTCCAATGAACAATGTATACATCTATTGTGAATTCCACATTAAAGGGGTCCAGAAGCTTGTTTTGAATACAGAGGGTTGGTTCATTTGCTTTCTCCAGCTTGCTGAATGTACTGTTTGTCTTGATGTAGACTGTTATTTATGAAAAGTCTGCATAGTGGAAGAAAACATAGGCAGTACTGTTCAAAGAATCGTTAAGGAGGTATTATTCCAGATCATAATGTAATTAGACTCCTTTAGAGGAAAGTGTAACTTCATATTTTCAGCTTTTCTATGGGAACATAGCTGTGGCTAATTAAGGGAAAAGTCAACTAATTTATAATGTTTAAATTTAGTGTTAAACTTGATAATATATCTGAAATTACAAAAGCCAAAACACTCCAGCCCTGGCTCAAAAGCAGTTCTTTAATTTAGGATTAGATGAACACTCTTTCTGTAACCAAAATTCTAATTTTGTAGAGAGCCTTCTAGATCTTAAAAGGCATCAAAGGCAAAAGAAAATTTCTCACGAATCTGCCATATTCAAAGTAGCTACTTCAAAACAAAACCTTTTTTATAATCTCCAATTTATCCTGACAAAAATTCTCCTGGGCTTTTATTTCAAAAGATGAAAAATGAGCCATGGCAGTCAATGGAGTGCGGTGACTATTTATCTGTTTACACCTATCCATGTGATTGCCAGAAAAACCAGATTCGACTTTGAATGTGATATGAAGAAAATATGCTAGTCACGAGCCCATATTCCTCAGAGGAGAAATAGGTTAAAAACTCACAACTAAAATTTAGAAACCTTACATTTTATTTTTGTAAAAAATAATTCAAAGCCTGATTTTTTTTAAGTTAAAAGGTGTGTCCAAGTTTTAAATAAATCTATCATACAGCACACCTTTTCCGAAAACCAAAAAAAGTCGGGGTTCCCTCTCTGGGCTTTGGAGCCCCCCTCCCTCTGTCTCTGAATGGGGGAGCTTCTATCTTCTGCCTTCGCCCATCTTTCTTGCCTATTAAACTCTCCACTCCTTAAAACCACACACACACACACACACACACACATCACAAGGCTATTTAATAATGTCCATGTTTTAATTTATGTAACTGGTATCAATCAGAATAATACTAATTTTGATTAATTGAAGAATGACATAAATGCATAAAAGATGCCTTTTATTTATAGAATTCTATGGCAAATACCTTTGCAAAGCAAAGGGCATTTCTATAAAGCTAATAATAATTCTCAATCATTCTTATTTTGTATTTCCCAATTTTCATAGTTTGGGCTTTAAGTGGATGATCACTTAATTTATATGGAAAAAATTACACGGAAAATGTATATGGCAGCCGTTCTGCCACAATCAAAAAGCAAATTCATTTTTGAAGGAAAGTAGGAAATACACAATGGCATAGTGCCTCTTTTACGGCCACATCTGCACAGCTCAGGGAAAAGTTAGCAGATATGTCTGCTGATCACATTACAAAGCTGTTATGAGAGAATAAAGTTGCACCTTTGATGGGCTATTGCAGCTGAGTTAGGGGTCCCCAGTCATTAGAAGTTTTGCATGTCACAGATCAGAACAGATTGGAGACCCAGAAATACTTTATGCAACTAGCTGAATTTTGGTCATTTCCATCAAATATCAGTGGACCTGTTAAATAAAGACGAAACACACACACGCGCACACACACACACACACACACACACCAGAGATAAAGATGGGTTTAGGTTATTTCTGACTCTCACCTCTGTGATAGAAGGTCCACTGTGCTCATTCAGTGCCTTCAGGACACCCGCTGAGAACAAAGCTGCTTTCAGGAGCAGTAAGTGAGTTCATTCTATTAATGTCCAGGTGATATGTGAAGCCCATTATCACATCGCTAATGTGGCAGCAGACATTTCCTGGCCAACCCAAGGTAGTAGCTCAAATGTTTGTAAAATGTGTGACTGGAAAAGGTAGTCCTTAGAAATCTTTTTAATTTTCTACTAGTGAATGCTAAAAACAACCACAAAACTAATCTTTTACATTTCAAAAGAAGATGCCATTGAATGCTGCATGAAAAATCACAGGAAACATTTACACAAAACAATTTACAGGAGTTAATGGAAAGGTTTGGGTGAAGTGTTTATTTTCCAGACACAACGGGTCCCATGTTGTCAGAGAAAGCTTGTCAATTGAGGGAAAAAGCAAGTAATATAGAAAAGCGGGTAATTCCAGCTCACTTCACAGCACACTGAATGAACAGGAATTGCCCTTGACTGTTGCTCACTCTCCCCATGAGAACATATCATAACACACTGGGGGCAACCTCCATGGTCCCCCATCAGGCAATGTGCCCTGTGAAACCAACATAACCAGCTCCTAGACACACTGAGTATACTGAAGTACAGAGATGAATAGGCAGGTTAAGAACAAAATCTGCAGTATTATTAAAAATAATCACTCAATTTTAAGAAGATACTGGAAAATGATGCACATATTCTCGATTAACATCTTGTCAATAGTTCTGAATCCAAAGAGAGCTCATATTACCCAGAACTGTAACTACGTTTCTGAATTTAAGAGCCCACCTCAAGTAAATGAAAACGTTATCATTTTTTGGATGGCAATGAAAGCCTACCCGGTAAGCCTGATTTTTTTTTTTAATGAAATGTTACTTTAAAAATAGTTAAGATTTGAGTTTTAGGCAAAATTTTTAAAATCTAAAATGAATACAGTAAAATCAATATTGATTATTAGGAGTAAAGGTGCTAATTGAGCCTGGAAAACCTTTTAAGAACTAGGAGGAGAAAATTTCCAGTAAAACTACAATAAATTACTATTCAATAACCAGAATATTTGTGTGGAATTTAACGTCAGTACATCAGCCTCCCTTTAATCTTTTTTAAATCATATATTACTGATTCACCCACGAAGACTCTTCCAGTAATAAGAGTGGTGTCACTTTGGTAAGTTACCTTTTCAACCTATATTTCATTATGTTCTAAAGAAATCCACTTTTTAGATTTCTTATGCTTTTAAGAATTCCTTTTTAATCACCGCTTGTTTTTTAGTGCTCAAGTCTTTCAGAGCTTGATATATACCGTTCTCACAGTAAAGTGAAAGCAAAACCATTTTATTTTAATAATAGATCACATTTTAATATTTCACACAACATTCTGAGAGCAAATACTCTTGATGACAAGTTTAAGAGAAAAAGATTTTATTCTTTATTGTGTTATTACAAAAGCTGACCCAAAATTTCAATAAATTGCCCTGACTGGGCAAATACTAGCAAAGTTCAAATCTCCTATAAACGTTTGTTTTAATCAGTGTCAAGGCTGGTACTGGCTGTGAGTTGAAGAACCCCAACATTAAATCTGTATGTTAGCATTTAGACACTCCATTGAAAAACTTCTCATTCCAGAATACTCCAAGGGCTTCATATAGGTTGAAACCTATTGTCTGAAGCAACATTCAAATGCCTTGAAACATATTTCTGTTCCCATTAGACACAAAAGCAATTCTGGTCCTTCCCAACAGATGTTTCTCTATGGTACCCCCACCCATTTAGTCCTATCTTTTACACTCAATCTATCTAATTATTATCCTCTTAGAGAAAATAATCTGTAACCAATTCATATTTCTGGCTTCCTAGACATATTTATGGTTTTCTTCCCATCCACCCAGGGAAATGAGAAAAATGGAGACGTTTGAAACTGGGCAACAGTTTCCTCATAATTTTTTTTTTTTTTTTTGAGACAGAGTTTTGCTCTTGTTGCCCACACTGGAGTGCAATGGTGCGATCTCGGCTCACTGCAATCTCCACCTCCCAGGTTCAAGTGATCCTCCTGCCTCAGCCTCCCGATAGCTGGGACTACAGGCGCATGTCACCACACCCAGCTAATTTTTGTATTTTTAGTAGAGATGGGGTTTCACCATTTTGGCCAGGCTGGTCTTGAACTCCTGACCCCGTGATCTGCCCACCTCGGCCCCTCAAAGTGCTGCGATTACAGGCGTGAGCCACCATGCCTGGCCCTCCTCATCTTTATTGACTGGGTTCCCTTCTCCCATCTTACAGGTGACACAGGGTGACAGTGGTCCTCCATATTCCTGAAGGCATCTGGAAATATTGTGGGACGTGCCCTGAGTTGACATCAGGCAGGTCCTACCTTCCTGACTGGCCCCTGTTGGTGCTTGAAGAGCCCACTGAAACAACACACTGAGCAAAGACTTATAAACGCTGTACCTGGAATCTACGTCAAAGAATATCTAGTTCAAACTGGTCGTTTTGCAGATGAGAAAACTGAGGTCCAGGACCATGAAGAGTTAACAGAGTATTGAGACTAAGGCTCCCTGATTTCTATCCCAGTGGTCTCTTTCCAGCACACAGGCTGTGCCATAGATTTTACAGGCATCTGGAATTTTGCTGGTAGGGTTACTTCTAAGGAATCTTTCGGTGGAATCTCTTTAAGTGGCCCCTGGAATGTAAGCATTATGAGCAGTCCGTAGTGACCCAGAGCTCCAAAGCAGAGTTTCTAAACAGGCCTGGCAGCAAATCCCAGTAACATCAGGCAGATGCTCTGACATTTAAGGATCTGCAGATACTGCAGAATCCCTCAGTTGTGTGGTCAGCACAACTCACATAACTGTAAAACTTTTCTGCAATGAAAATTATTTTTATAATAAAAAATACTGTTATAAAAATATTACCACTGGTAATAGCACCTGTTTTGACATCACTTTATAAAGACTTTTCCTGTAATTATTTCATCTTTGTCTTCACAAAAACTGTGATGTCTGTCATATGAGCATACCTATTTCCATACAAGGAAACTGAGGCTCAAAGGGATTAAGTGATTTGTTTAATGGTACTCAGTTATTAGGCAGCAGAACAGGAACCTGAAACCCAACTCCCCTGCTTCTATACATTGCTCCTACTAAATCACAATCCCTCTTGATACGAGCTTTAAAATGGCTTTCTTGGCAATTTTCATGAGCATCTTGATAAACAAAGGTCTCTAGGAAGTGGAAGTCCAAGTGTTTTTTCGCTGACTACCGCCTGGCTTCTAATTCTCTTTCAATCTTTTCTTTTTAGTCTCCTTTGCATTTAATTTTAGACAATAAGATCCTGAGGAGCTTGACTGTGGCCTGGGGATACTTCAGGATTGTGAACTCAGCGAATTTGAGGCAGGAATTGAAAGATACATCAACATAAATAGGAATGCATCTTTTCAAGAACTTATGCCTGTTTTTTGGATAGGCCTCAGCCTCTTTAGTAGCTGGGACCACACGGGCACCACGATGCACAGCTATTTTTTTTTTTTAATTTTTTGAAACAGAGTCTCACTATGTTGCCCAGGTTGGTCTTGAACTCCTGGGCTCAAGCAATCCTCCTACCTCAGCTTCCCAAAATGTTGGGATAACAGGCATGACTCACTATACCTGGCAATTTATGCAGGAACTTTTTTTTTATAATCTCTCTGTGAATTTATTATAACACCATTTTACTATATATTTAACAAATAAAGCTATCCAAGAAAACAAATAAACAACAAGAACAACAACAAAAACAAGGAATTCAGTAATTTACTACTAACTCAACATTCACCAAGCCTCATGTAATACTTAGCTAAGGTAGCCAAACCACTGTTTTCTATTAGAAATCTCAGAATTTACAGCAATTTATGATCAGGACTGACGTCTGAGCTCTTGAAACAAAATTGAGAGCTGGTGTGTCCAGGAACCCGAAGTGGGTTGCTATCTGTTTTGTGCTTTGATTTGATTTGTTTTGCCTCTCATTTCTCAAGGAAGCCTTTCTGTGATCTACAGCCTTTGCAAAGAAGGAGACTTGCATGGAATGGCCAGCTTTGGGGTTCTTAGATGAATGATCTGGGAACATTGCCCAACTCTACTTTTACTGACATTCAGCCGGGTCAAGGCCATGACTCCAAATAAGGAAAAAATAAAAGGCTACTGTCCAGCTGGGTCAGTGGCTGCTATCTTAGCTACTTGCACCAAAGCTCTGGTATAAATATTTGATTGTTTCTCTCTAGATATTTTGGTTACATTTCTGGGGAGAATAGAAAAGCTAGTGTATACACGCCTGTGTATACACACACACACACACACACACACCACAACCACACGAGAGTAAACATTAATTGGAGGTGGAATTCTGGTTTAAGGATCAACTCTGCCCCACATTGTATAAAAATAATAGTAGCATAATCTTTTAAACCACTGTTTTGATCCCTAGCTTTTACTTCATTAATTAAATAATTAATATTCACGTAAGCCAAGGATGTATCAGTGGCTTTAAAGCTTTAAAGCAGAATCCAACATGTGAAGTTAATTTCTTCTTTATTCAAAGTGTTACAGTGAATATAAATGTGAAATCACTTTACAACTTATAAAGCAATATACAAATGCTAGCTGATATGATCATTAATTGAATCCATGCCTTCATTCATTAAGCAAACATTTACTTAGTGCTCATCACGTAGCAATACAGTTCCAGGTACTTGACAGTGTCAAAGTTGCC
Organism: Macaca nemestrina; assembly: GCF_043159975.1. NCBI lineage: Eukaryota > Metazoa > Chordata > Mammalia > Primates > Cercopithecidae > Macaca > Macaca nemestrina. Next base: position 74,581,832 of record NC_092135.1, on the reverse strand, counting down.
TGAAGACCCCTTTGATTTTGGTTTGGAACTGTGAACCAGCAATTTATCCAGTGAGTAATATGCCTTTGAAATGGGTCCCGATTTCAAAAAAATACATACAAAGCCTTTCAATTTGTTGTTGTTGTTGTTGCTGTTGTTGTTGAGACGGAGTCTGGCTCTGTCGCCCAGGCTGGAGTGCAGTGGCCGGATCTCAGTTCACTGCAAGCTCCGCCTCCCGGGTTTACGCCATTCTCCTGCCTCAGCCTCCCAAGTAGCTGGGACTACAGGCGCCTGCCACCACGCCCGGCTAGTTTTTTGTATTTTTTAAGTAGAGATGGGGTTTCACTGTGTTAGCCAGGATGGTCTCGATCTCCTGACCTCGTGATCCGCCCATCTCGGCCTCCCAAAGTGCTGGGATTACAGGCTTGAGCCACCGTGCCTGGCCAGCCTTACAATTTTAAGCTTACAAACAACTGGATTTCACTGAGTAGGATTCTGAATACACACCAATCTATTCAAAGCAAAACTAGTTTCTTAGCCTCATCAGCTGCAAGAAATGTTACCCAGCAATTGAAGCCTGGGGGTTTACCCAATGCAAAGTAATGTAGCTATTTAGTGCTTTCTTAATTTCATCATTGCAGAAAGCAAATTAAAATAATTTATGCCCCTAAGGAGATTTTTCTTCTTTCCTCCTTTCCTTTCCATTTATTGTTGCTGCTGTTAGTAGTTGAGATATTTTGAGAGAAAGTGGGGGAGGGCTGAACAATCATCTTGGTGAGCTGAGTAGATCAAAGGAATAGATTCCATGGGCTGGGCGCATTCTAGATGTTCCTTGGTTTTTGATGCCCCAAAATCACATGGATCCTGTAATTTAAATTTCATTGTCAGAATTTTATCTAGTTAACTTCTACCTTACTTTATCAGAAACAAGGTTTCTTTGAATAGTACAGAGGAAAAAAAGAGGTAGAGAGAGAATTCTTCTCCAATAAACCTTTATTTAGGATCTATAGATAAATACTCATTTCACAATTTCTGCTTGTGTTCTATAAAAGCCCTCATGGCACAAAAAGAGATTTTTTAAAATGTTTAAATAACAGATTCTTGAAAAGGAGTTTCAAGCTCCTTGAGAATAGTGAGTTCATTTTGTTTTTATCTCTTCAGTACATAGCCTGGGTCTGGCTACGTTTGTTAAATAAGCGAGTGGAATAAATGAATTATGTTAATACCAGCAGCATCTACCAAAACTACTAGACAAGGTTTCAGCCAGTACTAAGTGACATTCAACCAGAATTTTTAAAAAAGCATCAAGCACAAAGAAAGTTAGCCTGAGCTAGGAACAAAGCTATGCTACGGCCATACAGAGGGAATTTCATAATGTTGCTCACCCTAGAGAAGTGATTTCCCAAAGGCAGGTCTGTGCAAACATTTTCACAGGTCCAGAGCAAAATGAGGGGATTTTCTTAAGAAAGATTTTATTTTTCGATTATAGTCTTCTCATATTACAGTATAAAAATTTCCCTTCTCGTATGAAACAAAGGAAAAAAGAGACTGGTTGTGTTCACTGTCATTGTGGGAGTGGAGTGGGAGGGAGTTAGCAATTCTGTTAGTCCTCAAACTATTTTTGGAAACTGCCAGGTTATGAAAAGCCAAGGTAAAATAATCAACAGACCACAGAACTTAGCCTCTCAGCCTGCTCTCCGCAAAGTAAATGGGGTCTACAACTACAAGTCACAGTGACCTCCGGTCACTCTCATGACTGCCTGCAACAAGGCAGTGAAAACACAGACCATCTCCTCCTGATGTGTCCAACTGTCTGGGTGTGATACTGATCACAGGTGAGGTTTTCACAGTCTGTTTCCAGTTCATTCCTGTGCTGACACAGGCTGCACTTTTAACCAAGTTTTTGCTGCTGAATGCTTCATTGAATTCTCCTTTCTTGGAGAGACTTTAGAATCACTTGATCCCCAGATTCAAACAGCATTCCAAGGCACTGGGGTTAGGGGAAGCAAAACCAAGGGCACATTTCGAATGACAGGAAAGGCCTCTGACAAACTCCCTACACATGGTCCTGTTTGTCATGATGAGACACTAATTTCAAACCAGAAAGTCTATTTAGTCAAGGAATGGAAACTCCCCACATGACACCAGGACTGTTTAAGATCACACACTCTACTCTGATCACACTCTCACCGTGCACTCCAGTCGTTAAAGAAAATCACTCCGATTCTGGGCACTCCAGCTGTCTGAGAGTTCAAAAGCTTAGACCGTCATGTGCTTGTTGCTATTATTCATGCTGAGAAAATCTTTTCATCTTTTTTTAAAAGTTGGTCACAGAAACTGGGTGGTGCTTTTCCTTAAAATGATTTGAACAAAAATTAGAAATCAGATAACATCTGTGACAAATGAAAACTCTACATTGTATTCATTCACTGAAAACTCTCCCAGCAATGTATGAAAAACCAGCCAAGCCTGGAAGGTAGCCTCCCTATCTGGGAAACTACTGTGAAGCTGGACAAATGATGAAACTGAGCTTTGAACAAATATACCCGTAATCCAACATAAGACATGGCTGAACAGCAAACTCAATGAGATCTTTGGTTTAGCAGAGAAATTATGTAACGTCAGAGAGCCCCAGACTTGCTTAGCTACATGTCTGAGAATGCTTAAAATGGTCCTTCCACACCAACTAATACAGATGTACAATTCACTGACCTAGTTTTCCCAAATTGGATCAGTAGCAAATGATGATGATTTATGTCCCAAACCTTCCACCATGAGCAATCCAAAAAACATAGAATTCAAAGGGGAAAAAAAAAATCACATGTTCAAGGGAATACAGAATACTTGGATGTTGTAAATTTAGGTTACAGGGCCACTGGCTAGAATTAGAATGTATCTTCAGCATTATAAGCTGCTGCTAATCTATGAATATACAAAGAAAGAACATTGGTTTGGCACTTCAGACATTTATAAGGAACCATTCATTCATTCAAATGAGCAAACCTAAGGAGAGAAGAGTCCACCTGTGAAGTTAGACCCTAATGTAGGGCATACGCATTGGTATTAATATCAGATGGCATCCTAAAAAGAGGGTTCTTGTTGACTAACTAGCAATGTGTCTTAGGCAATTGATTTTGCTCTCTGGCCCTTACTCAGTTTTGTGATCTGTAAAACGGGGGTTCAATTAGAATATACCTAATGTCCCAAACATCTCTGATACTTTCTAATTCAAGTTGTTGATCAAATACCAAGAGAAGATTGTTAAGGACTAACATGATTTCCAAGATAAATTTAGACCAATCTCCTCAGTGCATACCAAACATCTTCCACGATAGACCACTGCCTTAGGACATGCAGGAAGTGGGCCAAAATGTTCAATTCCAGTCTTTAATTGGAAAGGGTCTGACACTTTGGTTCAGGAGATAGGACACATGCATCAAATTGCAATACAGAGTAATCAATGCTAAATTCCAAGTGTCCAGCACAGATACAGCACAGAATTCAAAGGAAGAAAAGCTTCTCCAAGGTTTAGGGCAGAAGGAATCATCTTCAAGGAAGAGGTGGAGCTTTAGCTTAATTCTCTCTGAAGGTAAAAAGCTACATTGGATAACTTCTCAGGATCCTTGCAAATCTAAAATTATCCCGTAACAAAAGTTAATGTTATTAACTGTTATTAATGTTAATGTTATTAGTGTAACTTTAATTTTGATAGTGAATAAAGGCCCCACCTCTAATAGGTATAGTAATATTACTAGTACCATAAAAATTAGTTTAATTTATATAGGACTTATTTTTCTAGTAAAGGTATTTCATGATAATTAATTACAAATTACCTTTGAATCATTATATCACACAAGCTAACTACCTACCTTATATGTGACTTAATAACTAATTCAGATTGAAATAATTGCTTCAAAATAAATGGAAGATGATTGTTGAAAATTATGACTACCCAACTACTAGGATTTATTTCTTGACCTTCCAGTAGCTGTCTCCTCACCATGAGCACTTCTAGGGTGGAACACAAGTGAATTAAACCAGTTGTTTGGCAGCTGTAAAGAATTCCTTTTTCCATGCCACTGACCTTTTCATTGGTAAACTGGTGGACATGGTTAAGAGAGTAGACTTAACAATTCTGCCATCATCAAGCAGCTTTCTCATGTTTGGCAACTTTACTCAAATCTGAAAGAACACAAAAGAAAGCTTCCCCATAGCCAGTGGCAGAAGGTTACCTGTGACATGTCCCTCCTTTTAGTGACCCCACCAAGATTACAGTACCCAGGAGGGAAGCGGACTCTCAGCTGCAACACTCAGGGGGCACATTTAAAGTACATCAAATTCTGAATTAGAAACACAGGCAAAAGCCTAATTTCACAAAATTGGGCCATCCTGTGCTTGCAGCTCTGCTAACGGTAGAAAGGGAAAGATTTTTTTAAAAAATAAAAAGAAAGCAGAAAATGGGAAAGCACTTATTTAAAATTAATGTCACTTCTCATTTTCAATTAGTCTTTCCTGAACTCTGCCTCACCCCTAACCCTTTGCTTGTTGTATATACTTAAAGCTGTAGACAAACATGAAATTAGTTTGCATAAAGACACTAATTAACATACACTGCTTGATGATAATAAACCCATCTTTTCATCTATTTTTAAATTCTTATTGTGAATCCTTAAAATATACCCCATTTTAAAGCATCACTGATTCAATTTTAAAACATTGCCAGAACCTGCTTTGCTAATCTGCAAACTCGATAATTCTCCCCCAAACCTCAGCACACTCAGCAACAATTTAATAGCAAATATCTCTAGTGGGACCTCATATTACTAAGATTCTATTACTTTTTATATTACCAAAAAAGTGCTAGTACACTCTAAAGTATTATAAATAGTTCAGACCATGCAATGCTTGTCAAAATATATGAAAGTTTATTTTTTTGCACTCAGAAACCTGGGATTTTTATCTTGTGTATTTATAACCTATAATGTGCCCTCCATAATTAGTACAAAATGTAGATTACTAATCAACTTTCTAAAGTTTGTAGACATTTTATTTCTGTTAATGTGATTACTAAGGTTGGTACGTTGTACGCTTAATAACCCGATCTTGCTACTAAATGCAAATTATAAACATATCTTAAAATAATTGCATATATGCCTAAAATGGGCTTCTTTAATTATATTCTTTTTAGTCTGCTAAGCAGCCTTTTTTTGATTGAGGGAATTTGTGTTTATGCTTCCTGAAGATTTTTAGTTTGGGGTTTAAGAGACGGATACAATCTACACACTTATTTAACGGTTTTAATACACTTAAAAATGACCTTTAAGAAGTATATATCCCCCCTTAACTACTAAATGCTTTGTATCTTGTCAGAAGTCACTGCAAAACTGTTCAACTTTTGAAATGTTCAAGTTCTTTCATCATTAGTACAAGTCCAACTAGAAGTATATAGAAGTAGGTCAATCTATAAATACAGAGATATTTCCATAAAGAAGAGATTTTATAATGCTCGATCAAGGTATGTCTTCAGCAATTTCATGCTAGCTCCATTTTTAAACAGATTATTACTCATTCTGTGTGTGACCACTGTGCTTTTTATTTATTTGCAATAAATACTATTCACTATACAAACCAATCTTTAATAAACTACTCACATTCTTTATTATAGGTGAATTGCAAAATTCCACCTTAATTATAAAGCAAATCCACTGTTGATATTTGCACGAAGTCTGTATGGACAAGCCAGCAACACAGACATACTAATAACCTCCAACTTGTATTCCCATGCCCTATGAAATTTCTCTAAGGGTTACAAAGTGATGCCCTTTTGGCCCAGTTTTCTGCCACTCCTCTACCCTTCAATATTTCTCTAGTATGTTCTATCCCTTTAAATTCCCTCTCCATGCTAATACAATCTACTCTTCTTTTTAAAAATTTACAGTGAGGTATACCTGTCACAGAAACAAAAATACTCCAGCTTCTTCTCCCCCTGTAGATGGATCTAGCCAGCAAGCCAAATCATAAGGAAGAGGCTCTTTAACAAACTTGATCAAACAAAGGAGGGTACCCGTAATTCCTCTTTCCATGCCACTGACCTTTTCATTGGTAAACTGGTGGACACGGTTAAGAGAGTAGACTTAACAATTCTGCCATCATCAAGCAGCTTTCTCATGTTTGGCAACTTTACTCAAATCTGAAAGAACACAAAAGAAAGCTTCCCCATAGCCAGTGGCATTGACTCAAAGTGGATCCTGTGCATTGAGAGATGGTCTTGCTCACTGCAATGGAATTTTCCACCTCCCAGTGAAGGCAGCATAACACTGCTCTGGGTTCCCCTTGGCAAAAATGTAGTCCTGCTCCCTTACTACTTCCACGGTATGATCTCGACCATGCCCCAGAGTGAGATTGATTCCATGGCAAAGCTAGCGGGCAGGCTTAGTCTCTGATACACTAATGAGGCGCCTTCAAGTGACAAAAGTCAACACACTTTTTCTGGCTTGATGGGCAGAAGTCGCCCTATCCATCCATTCCTCATTCAAACAATTTCTGACAAATTCAGCACCTACTACTATTCCAAAAACACGTTTGTGCCACAGGTGTGGTCATCGATAAGCTTAATGCCCAGCTGCTTAGAATCATAGAAAATTCCAAGCTCCTTTTATAGACACAGAAAACAAGACCCAGAGAAGTTATATGATTTTCCAGAATTAGACAACTGGCTAGAATGCTCCGGCTTTTCTTTATATCCTTTTTTTATTTTTATTTTTTCACGAGACAGCATTTAGTACAATCTTTACTGGTTTTACAGCTATTTTTTTATTTTATTTGTCAGGCCTAAGGGTCTCTTCCACCCTTGTCAAAGGGGATGCTAACCTCTCTAGCTATTATGTAAACTAGACCACAAGTGACTATTGCAACCAAGCAGGCAGGGGCTGGGTGTGGAGCACTGCGTTCAACTTTAGTTTTCAGACGTCCTCGGTAGGGTGCTTTTATGTTCTTGTTAATGAATATAAATAAAAACTTAAAGTTAGTCTCCTCAGAGTGAGGGTCTCTAAAAGCACAGTTCAGACTCCCAAAACAAGGAAGACTTATGGAGATGTAGATCATTACTTGTGGAAAGTAGTAAAAAGGACATAGAATAATGTCTCTGGGCTTCTTGAATTTGCATCTCCGCTTCTACCTTTGTCTGTGATTGATTGATTGATTGATAGATAGATAGAGATACCCACATTAAATGTGTATATATTGCATATAAATATGCATTTTATATATCTGTTTTCTATTTAGAGTGTAAAGAATATCTTTAATGTTTTCAAGCTTCTATAACTGGAGCTAACGTGAAATTGTGAAAATAACTAGGTCGAGTGGATTGGCTGTGTCACAGACAGATACAGATTTGAGATATGACTAGAGGGTAATCTTTTGCTGTCCTGGTCCTCAGTGTCCACCCCTCCCAACCCCCTGCTAAGGAGAGAGCATATCAAGTCATTTCCTCACACAAGTGACATCAGGAGTGGTGGGAGGAGGTCATGCAGCTCCTAGAACAAGAGATTAGAATCAACTGTTGATGGCAGAGGATATTTGGGAACTTAGAGTCCTGTGAATTATATCATGTATAAACATTCTACATGAGTGAGCCAGGCTGTCACAAACCCTGGTTGACAATATAACTGGACAACAAGCCGTTCACCCCTAGGAGCCTCTTCTCCCTGGAGGCAACCATCATCCTCCTGACGGCTCCCTACCCTTTAAAGCTCACATGTGTCTGCCTCTTCACATTTCTTCCAGTCAGAAAGCTGCTCAGGTGGTAAGTATAAATGTTCTGTTCTACCTCCTTCAGTGGCAGAAAAAATAATGAAGGCATTTTAGTTGCAAGAAGGCACTTGGCTTTTAGCCACTGGCCAATTTTCCCACTCATTAGCGGCCTTTGAGCCTTTTTCACTTGTCTTCTTCTTGTTGTTCTGCTTTTTCAGAAATTATATCACTTCTGATAAAATAACTCAAAAAGCCAGTGGTCTGAATATTGTTTTAATCCCTGAGGACATCGCCACTGGTGCAGAATTCAGCCCCATGGGTGTTCCCCTACACCTGATCCTAGCCCACCAAGAAAAGATTCAAAGTGTTCTGCCTACACTGTGCATGACAGCAGGTGAGGGAGAATACTTTAGAAAGGCTTCATTATGAAGTATTCAAAATTAAGGCAAAGTACCCAAATCTTAGCTCTTCAGAAAACCCAAATGCAGATATCCACGTTTTGAGGGTTTTGAAAGGATCTTAGAGACCATCTCATATTGCTTTATTTTATAGACAAGAAAACTGAAACGAAATGAGCAAGAATCATTTGCTTTTTGAGATTTTTAAAAACTAAAATGAGAAACAGAAAGAATTAATTGGTGTCATAACAAAGTAACTTTTGTCTGCATATACTTTCTTCTGTAAGCCACTGGTTACTATGTAAATATTAGTGCTACAGGTCTATTTAGTAACCATGCTAAGTTTCAGGAAATACCTCATAATAGTGGCTTTTCTTAAATGTTAGAATATCAGCTGTGGGAACCAGTGGCTCATCAGAGAATGTTTCCACGCCTCTGACAACTTCAGAGCAGAACAGAACCAGGAGGACTGATGAGAACATCCAGCTGCTGTTGGCGTCTCGGACCATCCTTTCTGGAGGAAGCAGCAGGATCCTAGGAAATAAATGACCTGGGTTCTAGTCTTAGATCTGCAGTAAGCAGCTATATGGTGTTGGGCAATACATCCAGTCTCTCTGGGTCTTGATTTTTCAACTGCAAATTCAGAGCTTAAAATTGTATTGCTTCCTTCTAGCTCTGAAATTCTTTGAGCTCAGTATGCAGAGCTGGGGAGTGACTATATGACGTGTATTCATGTGTTTGCACAGGACAGATGTGCATCCAACCTCTGTAACCAGCAAATAGTGAGTGGGCAGAAGGGTTAAAAAATTTAAGCACGTTGGAATAGCAGCGAAATAAATGAGAGCCACAGCTCCTACCTATTCCTTATCTCCATTTGATTCATAGTAGAGTTACAGATAAAGCATCTCTTTTCCAGGGAAAATTAAGAGAACCAGAGCATCATTCTGATGCAAGGGTTCAAGAAGAATGGAAAGAGGTGCTGGTTAGAGTGAGAAGTGCACTGATAGGAGATGAGAGGAATGCAGACATGCATAGGCAGTATTGTGGGTTGGGTACTAGGCCACTGCAATAACACAAATCGCACACATTTTTTGGTTTCCCAAACACATAAAAGTTATGTTTATACTCTACTGTGGTCTACTAAGCATGCAATAGCATTATGTCTAATAGCACAATGTACACACCTTAATTTAAAAATACTTTATTACTAAAAAATGAAAAAATAAAAAATAATAATAATAAAAAAGCTAACAATCATCTGAGCCTTCAGTGAGTTGTAATCTTTTTGCCACTGAAAGGACTTGCCTTGATGTTGATGGCTGCTGACTAACCAGGGTGCTGGATGTCGAAGGTCGGGGTGGCTGTGGCAATTTCTTAAAATAAGACAGCAATGAGGTTTGCCATATCCATTGACTCTTTCATGAAAGATTTCTCTGTAGCATGCACTACACACGCTCTTCACAGAATTAAAGAGAGTTAAGGCCTTGTTCTGAATTAGGCTTTGGCTTAAGGGAATGTTGTGGCTGAACTGATCTTCTACCCAGACCACCCAAACTTTCCCCTATCAGCAATAAGGCTGTCTCATTTTCTTATCATTCATGTGTTCACTAGAGTAGCATTTTTCATGTCCTTCAAGAACTTTTCCTTTGCATTCACAGCTTGGCTGAATGTTTGACACAAGAGGCAGAGCTTTTGGCCTGTCTCAACTTTCAACATGGCTTCCTCACTAATCATTTCTAGCTTTTGATTTAAAGGGAGGAACATGTGACTCTTCCCTTCACTTTAACACTTAGAGGCCACTGTAAGTCATTTGTTAGCCTAATTTGAATATTATTGTATCTCAGGGAATAGGGAGGCTCCAGTAGAGGGAGAGGGACTGGAGAACAGGCCAATCAGTGGAGCAGTAAGAATAGACACAACATTTTTTTTCACAAGAAATACCCATTTATTTATTTTCTTTAATCAAATGTCTGACACCCAGCCCCTGACACCTGACCAGGCTGATGGGAATCTTTTGTCTCCATTGGTAAGGAACATTCTACTTTCCCAGGGATTTCCCACTCAGGAAGCCTTACCCAGAGCCCAAAAGACTGTGGACATTTGTTGGTTGTTCTCCCAGGATCCATTCCCCCTCCACCCTATTATTAATTTCAGATTTTCTTTTGTTGTACAGCAGTCATGGGGTTTAGGTGAGACTGACCCCATTGTCAGTTTCAGAGGAGGGCCCTGCTGGTCTAAGGCAATCTTTATTGTCTTATCCCACCTGCCGCTGTGCTTGGTTTGCAGTTTGCACCAGTCCAGTCAGAGCAAACCTCAGGACACTTGTTCTCTGATTGTGGGAACCAGCAGTTTCCATCCCATAGGTGAATGGGGAGGCTGCAGCCCCAGGGTTTACAGCAGCTTTCTTGTGACCGTGAGAAGAGTCAGCCTGAAAATGAGGCTGATACGTGGAAAAGCAGAGAATAAAGAGAACCTCAGAGCAAAGGAGCTGGAGCCCGATTAACCATGCCTTAGGCTGGACCTACTTTTGAATAACCACATTTTTTTTTTATTGATACATAGTATTTGTGCATGTTTATGGGGTATGTGTGATATTTCATATTTTGTTACATGCACAATATGTATAATATAATGAATGATCAAGTCAGGTATTTAGGGTATCCATCACATCACCTCAAGTATTTATCCTTTCTGTGTTGGCAACATCTCGAGTCCTCTCTTCTAGCTACTTCGAAACACACGATATATTGTTACAACACACCCAACACTTAAAAGTTAAGTTTGCCATTTCATATGAGCACAGTTAGTGGTGTCCCAAAATAACTACAATAGAAACATCAAAGATCACTTATCACAAGATCACCATAACAGATATAATTTAAAAAAAAATCTGTGAAGCACAATAAAGCAAAGTGCAATAACATGAGGTATGTGTGTCCATCACTCAAGTGTATACATGGATAGGAAGATTTGGCCCGTAAGGTGTCTCTCACCTGCGATCAATATGGTCTGAAATTTTCAAACTTCCTTTAGCTCAGGAATCCTGTTGTGGCAGCCTCTATTGATTAAGGAACCAACAGTCATTCCCTTCACTCCTCCCTTTCTGCCCTCCCACACCAAATCTCAAGCAACTATGAGCTTTAGGTAGATAGGGGTTTTCTTCAGACCCAAAGACCAAAGTTGAAGAATCCTATCCAGGTGTTGAATACAAATGCCTGAACCAACATCTAGATGTTAGTGTTAGTGTCTTAACTAAATGTGCCAGAGCCACGGCTGCCTAGGCACAGATTATACAACCAGCTTTCAAAAGGGATTAACCTCGACTTAGGTGCCAGGTAAGTCAATACTCCATCACCACATTTCTAATAGTTGTTTCAAGACATAAGTGTCAGAGACTGGGTAAGTGAGATCCAATTGCAGTGAGGATGAAAGATAAAGACACAGCTAATCAGGCACTCACACCTCCTTCCTGAAAGAATGAGCATAGGGGACCAGATTCTGGCTACAGGGAAACCCAGCTGGACCACCTTAGCAGCAGTCATGATAAGACAGGTCCAAATTTGTTTGTGTGTTTTCGTTTGCTTGCTCATGTTTTAATGAAAAAAAAAAAGATATTTCCTGTGCTTTCCTGTGTTTTTGAAGATTTTCAGCATCAAAATCTTAATTGCTTTTGTTAGAAAAATAAACCATTAATATTTTAATGGTGCAAACTTTGAATTTGATAACTATTGCTCCTAAGACTATATGAATTTCCCTTGAAATATGATATATAAAGTTATATATATGTACATGCATATATATTTTAAAAGAACCAGTAGATAGCATAGTACTTCAAAGAAAAAAAAATGTGAATATTGATTTTTTTCCCCTAATGAGATATTACCTGGGAACCACAGCCAAGGTGAGACTATTTAGACCACTTGATCATTAACCTTTCTCCATATGTAAGTTCACAGACATCTAACTATAGAATGTGATTGCTATATCTAAAGGGACCTCAAGTCTAATACAAACCCTTACTATGAAAATGAATATTTCTATCTTATTCCTAAAGTACTCCAAAAGTTCTTGGGGTATCCTGTTCCCACGTTCAGTCACAACCACAGGTCATCAAGTCTTCCCGTGTGTTAAAAACAGACTTTCTCCTGATGCAGTCTAAACCCATTTTCTTCTGTTCAGTCCAGTGAGATGGAGAAGGTTGACTGGTGTTCTCCAGAGTTCCACCTCACTGTCCATAGGTTGTTAATTTTGTCTCCCTTCAGCCTTCTCTTCTCCAGAAAAAACAACCCACCTCCTTTCCTTGTGTACATAGTCTCCAATTCCTGTCATCATTTTCCTCTTCTATACGTGGATTCTATGCAATTTTCCCGCATATGTTTTAAGTTACAGACCCAAAGTGTAATATTCAAATAAAAGCCCAACCTACAAAAAATTTGACACAAGGGTTATTTCCTAGCTGCAAATAATACTCGTCTTAACACAGCCCAGGATAATATCACTTCCTTAATGCCATCACTAGGTTAATGACGCATATATTTCTGGAATGCCAGATCTTCTGCAGCCAAGTTTGTGTCAAATTATACCCTCTATCTAGACCCTTCTCCTACCATCTATTCTCCAAAGGAAGTCATTATTAATAAATTTACATTTCATTTCTTGCAGTGGTTTCTACTTTAACTTCAAATAAATAATATGCCTGCATCTCTCTCTCTTGATTTTTCAATCTTAGGTAGTCAGTACCTACTGACTTCTCTGCATGAAAGATGAAGAATTTCATTCATTTATATGCCTTCCTTCCCTCTCCACCTGCTCCCCAATTTGGGTTAGCTCATGATTTTTTAGTTTTTCAGTTGGATAGATGTATTAATTTCTGGATCTAGCAGCTTTAGAAAAGAGTTATTGACCTTAATACTCTCAGATAAGAAAGTTAACACACCTCACCATCTCTGGACTTCTGTCAGGGTATAGCTCTATACTGTCAAAGTTTATAATATTTATATTTTGTTTTATAGATATTATGACTACCGATATTATGGAAATGTTATTTGTTACAGACACAAGAAGAAAATTAATCCTATGTCACCAACTCATGCTGTTCAAAATAGAATGTTCCAAGCATCACGGTCAGTAAAATGCATTCTCTTAAACTCTAACAAACTCTCAAAATCATGCCACAATTTAGTTTACTTGTTATTTGAGTCCTGGATTTTTAGGCAGTGCTATAAATACTACAACTGGTTACAAGCAGTTAACTTAATAGATAAACTTAAGAAGTTTGTCGGAAGGATATAAGGGTCACTCTCAACTGAAAGGAAAAGCTAAGGATTAATCATTAAAAGTAATGGTAAAAAATTCAGTTACTTTTGACCAACATAAATACAAACTTTGAAGATCTTTATACTATGAAATGAGAGAGAGAGAGAGAGAGAGAGAGAGAGAGAGCACTCATTACTGGAAAACAGCATCTTACTGGCCCAGCTTGAATCACAAGCTAGGGGCAGAGCCCCTCGACTAAGAGTCTCATCAAGGTTGCATGCAGTGGTGAAGGATAGTTCTCAAAAACAAAATCAAGATGCTGTCACTGGAAGAATAGAATCAGGGTAGACAAAACAACAGCATTTACTGCTTCCAACAGCACTTATCACATTTTCATTAATAAACAATTTGGATAATTTTCTGTTTGATATTGTCCTTCCCAACCAGATTCTGTGTTCTACAGAGGAGAAGTTACATAGAGCATTCATTCTCTTAATTCACATGCCTAGTAGTGTCTGACGAGTTACAAGCACTGACTAAATAGCTCTTGAATATTGTTGAATAAAAGCCAAGGGCTTCCAGGATGTACTGCCTAGACTATTTGTCATAGACTCTTTGTATTAGTTTATTTTAATAACAAGTATTTTCAGATGGCTGAATTACATATTAAAGAAGGGACTACTCTTTCCAAAGGCACATTATCATGGAGGAGTACAGCCTAGATTTTCTATTACAAGTATTGTAAAAGAAGGGCACCTCTCCAAACTTTTAGATCATGGCAGGATACCATGATCTTGTCTGCATGCTACCCACACAACTGATGGTGTACAATCACCTGATCCAAAGAATTGGCCACCAATTTAAATATTCATTATTCATTCAGGGTGTCATAGTCAACAGCCTGGTGACCTTTGCAGTCAGGACTTGGTAATAGCACTACATAATACCTGGTCTAATATCTCCTCCACAAAGGCTCAGTCCTTCTCCTGACTCCTCTCCATGCCATCTTTCCCACTTCTTTCTTTCTTCTTCTTCCTCCTTCCTTCTCCTTCTTCCTTCCTTCTCCCTTCCTCCTTTCCTCCCTTCCTCCTCCTCCTCCTCCCTTTCTATCTTCTACATTTTTCTAGCTTCTACATTTTTCTCTGTGTTTCACTGGCAATCCTTCTCCCTCTGTGTTTCACTCCCCCCATCCTCCCTCCCCCTCCTCCGCCCTCCTTCCTCCTCCTCTTCCTCTTCCTCTTCCTCTTCCTGAGACAGGGTCTTGCTCTGTTGTTCAGGCTGGAGTGCAGTGGTGCAATCATAACTCACCTCAGCCTTGATCTCCTGGGCTCAAGTGATCCTCCTGCTTCAGCCTTCCATGTATTTGGGACCACAGGCATACACCATCACACCTAGCTAATCTTTTTTTAATATTTTTTTAAAGAGATGGAGTCTCACTTTGTTGCCCAGGCTGGTCTCAAACTTCTGGGCTAAAGTGATCCTCCTCATCCTTGGTCTCTGAAAAATGCTGGGATTACAGGCATGAGCCATGGCACCCAGCCCTTGCCTACTTCCTAACAAACTGGGAGATAGTTAGTTATTTACAAACCTGCCTCTCCAACTAAACTGTGGATCCCATAAAAGAAGAAAGTATGTTCGATTCATCTTTGTTTCCCCAGTGCCTAGCACAGGGCTTGGCAAGTAGGAAGTATTCATTAGATGTTTACTGAATCTAAATAACCACCAGGAGAGGAAGTTTTTGACAAAAAATGCAACGAGAACATAGAAACACCAGTCCATACTCTAAAGAGGAAATATTTTATCTTCATCTAAGAAAAAAGCCCCACCCTCACCTCAAATAAGGAAGGAAAGGAAGGAAGGAAGGCAGGGAGGGAGGAAGGAAGGAAGGGAGGGAAGGAAGAAGGAAGGAAGGAAGGAAAGAAGGAAGGAAGGAAGGAAGGAAGGAAGGAAGGAAGGAGGGAAGGAGAGCTTTAGTTCTCTAAGCTGTAGAGAAATTTTAAGTTCTTTTTCATGGATTAGTCAGAGGGGTCTAATATCTCTAAATCAAATGATCAAATGATGACAAAAGAAAAAACAAAGAACGCAGAAATTATCCTCTTCCAGGGTTTCATTCCTTTATGTCAATCAAGAAAAATGTTAATAAGGAGGGTTTGGCAGGGGTCAGTAATTCCTCACTGATGTCACAAATTTAGCTTCACTTTTCAGAGGCTGTTTGTGGCCATGCTTGTGAAATCTGTAATTCACCTCTAGACAATAACTAATTATTACTGATTACTATGAAATAAGTCAACAAAGATTTTCCTGTTTACATTCTTATCAGACTGTATCAGAACCATCTGTTTTCAAGTTTGTTGTTGCTGGGTGTTTTTTTTATCCCAAGGGATAGATTCTCCACATTGTTCTCTGAATATATGCATGCAAAACTGCCTTTTAATGCACAGTTGCAGTTTTCACTAAAACATTTGGGTAGGGGGAAAAAATCACATATGTTTTTGTGAAAGTAGATGATAATAATTAGGTATCTCGCTGAATTTATTCTATCTTCAAATGAAGGATATGTTGGGGTCTGTCCCATCTCTAATTACCATCCCTTCATCTGCATGGGGTGACTACTGATTTTGCTAAAAGTATGTATGTGGAGCTTTATGACACTAAAGTAACTTCAACCTGGAAAACACAGTAAAGGACTCCATTAATATGAGAGAGTCTACAATTTTAAAACAAGCAATATGTGACCCCTTTGCTCCATTGTTCATTGACACCAATCTCCTGTGATACAAGCAATAATTTTGTTCCATTGTTAAGGAAGCAAGAGTGTAAGATTTTAAATACTGGTACTCACCAAGTTGCCACATGGCTTTGGGCAAGCAATTAACCTTTGGTGTCTCAGTGACTTCATCTGTAAAATAGGGATAAGGATTTTACACAGGTGTGATGCCTGGACTAATTAGTATAATTATCATTATTGATGGGAAAATAATGCTGGTCGTTGATATCACATCTCATGTTAGCACCTGGAGAATCACATATCTTCTCTATGTTGACTCCATTTTATAGGAGTCTGTAAAAAAAATGATGACAAAGGCTACATATGAAAACTGGGACAATACAGTTAAAAAGGTCCATATCCACATAGGCTCATATCCTTAATGGATTATTTTTCAATTTGCATTTATCATTTAGATGCTTTCTAAAGTTAAACTGAACACATAAACTATGAAATTACAAGGAAATTTTTCAAGGCCCACATTCAATTGATAAGCTTCCTTGCAGCAAAATGCTTTCCAGTTCATTTGTAGGTAACACCATGAGCTGCCACAGAAGTTTAGGGTTGAGCGATAGAATTTAGGGTAACCAAAGTCAAGTAAAAGTATACACTGAAGACATTGCTCATATAACATTCCAGACTCCCCACCTCTGTGTGTGTATGTGCCCCAAAAGAACCCCAGCTCAAACAGGGACCAGGACAAACAACTGAGCTGCATGAGAAGCCAACTCTGCAAGACTGGGGTCATTGAAGCTGGGGACAGTAGGGTATCCTTATGCCACAGCATGGGTAACAACTCATGGGGCAAGGAAAGGAACATGCTGAGAAAAACAAAAATGGCATTTCTCTTGGGGCTTATCTAGGACTTCTAAGTGCACTTATTATGATTCCTAGGTCAGGATGAAATAACTGCTTTAAAAAAAGATTACCTCTACATGTTGGCAAAAGTGCCAGTGAAACGCAGAGAAAACTGTAGAAGATAATGCTCAAAAGATCAGTACTCAACACTATAACCTCTGTATCCCTTACCATAGATTTGTGTTCTTTCTAGGTCCAAAATGTCTTCTTTTGGCTTTAGTTCCTCCCAGCAAAAAATTCTCTTGTCTTGAGCTCAGTGGATATCAAGCCTCAAATCTCCAATGTCTCCAAAGAAGTAGCCCTAAATTAGCCTCTTGACAAGTCATTCATACTAACGACCGTATTCTTTTCCTCTATATTTGCCTCAAAACTATGGGCAACAACTTCCAAATGGAAACACTAAAGCTGTTGCCGTTTTCCTATTATCCTCACCTATCATATGAAACATAACAATTAGCATTTTTAGCAGGATTGAAACTGCTAACACAACTTCTCTATGTCTTACACCATTAAACTTGATGAGAAATCCCTTCATGATTAACATTCATCTCGCTGTATCGTGCTTGAAGGTTAATAATATCCACCATCTCCTGAGAGAGGGGGAGGGGAGCTTATTTATTAAACGAATAGCAGAGTGAGGCAACCAGGAAAGGAAATTCCCCCCTCAGTCCACTAGAGGGTGGTTTGGCAGAGCCGAGGGAGGACGACCGAGGCAGAGAGGCACCGACAGCTTCCTGTCTTGTTCGCCTGCACTTTAGTTAAGAAGATGCAACATTAGTATTCATTGCTTTCTATTCCTCACCCTGGGTAGGCTTTCATTTCTATTAGAGACACTTTACGAATGCCAGAAGTCAGTGTTGACTGGGCCATGACATGGTGGGGGAAAAAGAACCTATAGAGTTAGACTGCTTAAAATAACATCCGGTCTAATTCTTCTAAATCAACACTGGGTGAGATAAATAGATATGTATTAGCAGATCCTAAGTTTAAAACTTTCATAGATTATGTAGCAGTATGTGTGCACTTCAGATACGGATGTGGAGTGAATGTTGCATGTACATTATGGGGAATTATACATAATGCATAAAGAAATGGACCTAGCCTTTAGCACACCAGCTGTTTCTGCTTATAAGCCTGAGTTACCTAGGAAATGCAGTAGACATTTTGTAGTAAATATCCTACTTGATTGACTTTTTTTAGGCCTAGTCACCTATGCTGATTTATAGAATTTAGGAAGAAATATAAATTTTAGCAATGAAAGATGGAATTTTAAAATTTCTTGTATCAAAACATGTTGTGTTCTGAGAAAGAAGAGATGAGGAATTAGCCTGTTTTGGTGGTCTCTACGTAGGTGGTAAGGCAAAAGAGAATACGTTTTTCCTATCTGTAATATTGTTCAGTGTAGCAAACCCTTTTGCTTGTTACAGTACAGCAAATGGAGTGTTTAATTTGGGATTCAATGTAGTCTAGAGTCAAGGTGCAGCAGTTTTATTACAGAAATACAATTTTATTGGAGGCTGAAGATTTAATTTCCACCTTACGTAGAGAGCCATAAACGGCATGCCTGTTTTACATTTTGCATAGTATTTGATATATGTAATTCCTGGCCTAATTTTAGAGTTTCAAAAGGTGGAAGAATCACAATACGTAGATTCAAATTCTTCAACACTTCAGCCACAGATGACATTTTAAAATGAGCAATGTTCTGTTTCTTACTCATGGATTTGAAACCTTTGCTTCCCTCCCCAGAGCTCTGCACCACATCCTTTCCAGGTATTCCTAACTAGGTGAGCCACAAAGCCACCTAAAGGGCGCCCTCATGTTGGAACAAACACTTCCTTTGTTTAAATCTGTCTACTAGATGGCATTCTACTAAAACCTAAGATGATCAGACGATATGGATAACTTGCCATCAGTTGTGCCTAGTATTTGTCAGGGTCATATATGTTAGTATCTGTTCAGATGTATGTATTTTGAATAAAATAATTTGTAAACATATTGGAACGACTGTGAAAGAAATAATCAAATAATGTTAGCTGTAAGGCTGTATCCACATTGGAATCCAAATTTGAAGGATTTTGTCATTCTCTTTCCTTCAAACATATTCATTATTGGACACACACACACAACACACACACACACACACACACACACACACACAAAATGTTGCTCTTCCATCTGTTTGCCTTTGCAGCATTAGTTCTCTTTATCAACATTTCATACCTCCTCTTTACCACCAGGTGGAGCCCTTTGTTTATGGACATCTGTCCATTTCCTTTTTCTCAAAGATGCTACCAGATAAATAGCTCCAGAGCTAAAATACTGTTGCAAACACGAAAATTTAACACACAGAGATAAAAAAGTAAAGCTTTTCAGGCATTGGTATAATAAACCTTGCTTTGAGTCCTATTGCTACTAGATTTAATGGCTTACACATTTTCCTATTTACAACTCCTGCACACCAAACAGCAGAAAATAATATTGTTGCGTGTGCCATAAACAGTGTTGCTGCAGGTCTATTTTATGTAGTACTATCATTTTTATAATCTCAAATGTTTGGCAACTGCAGTCAAAAAAAAAACTAACCAAATACTATATGCTGTAAGCTTCAGTTGTCTTCAGTCTTAAAAATATATACCTCATTGAGAAGAAAATGTTTTTCTTCAGACAAAAGAGAGTGGTAATTCAGCTGTAATAGACAACAATGTAAAAATCTTCTCTTAGTCAAATTCATCTCTCCTCAATTTGAGATCCAGTTAAGGGTACGTCAAAATCCATTTTAGCTTTGATTATATTTAGGAGCTAATTAAAACTGAGTATTATTAGCACAGCTACATTGCTCAATTATTTTCATATTCTTATTTTAAGAATTTAATCAAAGCTCTTCTCATGAACAAAAAGCAATAATATTTTTTAAATTGGAACCCCAATTTGCATGTGCAAATAACTGTAGAATGAGCTCACCTAAACTATCTTGCCAGTGACCTCAACTTTGATCTGGAAAGATCGTTTATGCACAAGTAAAACATTCACATTCTCTATGCTAATTCTGTGTTGGATCTTTTCTCAAAGTAGTTTACTTATGGCAACGTTGGAAGGTCTTTTAATAACATATGTATTTTCTAACACCACTGAATTATATATTTAACTGGAATATCATTTCTGTTCCATTTTTTATTTTAATCAGGATTTGCTCCCTTTGTACTTATATATGTAAAATTTTGGTTAAGCATCTGCAAAGCAGTGAGTGGAAGAAGATTTGTGTACATGGTTTATTTAGTCAGTCTCCCAGCCTGAGAAATCTGGCTTTTCTATCGGTATACAAACTGGTTCTTCAACCAGAGGCTGAATGTGAAGGAGTCCTTATACAACAAAATGCTGGAACCACCATTTTGCCGTCTGCTTGCATACAATAAAATGGTGGCACAGAAAACAGTTAACACATTGTGCCCATGAGACTTGTCTGAAAGTATTCTACTCTCTAATCCAGATATCAAGCCACTTTTAAAAATACTGTTACCAAGTGGCTAGACGTATTTGCTTATGTGTGTAATGCATGTGTGTGTGTGTTTG
The DNA here is from genome assembly GCF_043159975.1 of Macaca nemestrina. NCBI lineage: Eukaryota > Metazoa > Chordata > Mammalia > Primates > Cercopithecidae > Macaca > Macaca nemestrina. The sequence continues at coordinate 74,561,249 of NC_092135.1, read as the reverse complement.
TGTGTGTGGTGTGTATGAGATGCCAGAAGAATTGGATGTGTACATTTGACGAAAGGATAGAAAGAACTAGTCAAAAATTAACACTCAAGCTGAGAGTGAAAGCAAACCTACGTAAAAGCACAGGTCCTGCAAATTGCTTCTAACAGTTTACAAAAGCTGTATAGTGAATTTGGCCTTGATAACTCCTTTCATTTTAGCATTCACTGAAAGCAACTTTGAGCTAGGAAATTTAAGGGAGTTGGTATTCTTTTTATTTCTTTTTCTTTCCTAATGTCCTGTATAAATTAAAAGCAAGCCCCCAGTAGACTCTTACCTGGAAACTCCACGGTCTTGCATTTTACAGAGGGGAAGGAAAACTGAGAATCACTCTTTCCTATTTTACTTCTGCTCTTATTTTTGTCATTACAAATGCTGCCTTGGCTCTTTTAAAGTGTGAAAATTCTCATTTTTCTGCAGTACTTCAGACTCACGCAGACTCCTTGGGGATACAGTGAGGAGCTAACCAACTGCACATGGGAAATGGGACTGTTCGTGGTTAGAAAAACTGCAGTCTTTGGTAATTTTCCACATGGAGTAGAAGTCATAAGTGACTTTTTTCTTTTACGTATAATGACTTTAGTTGAGTAGTTGGTATAGAGTTGTAGGCTCAGGTTTGAACATGTGAATGCACTAATGTGTTTTACAAAATTTAATTTGACTTCTTTCTATAAACATTTTCACTATTTTCAAGTGCATAATAAATAGGTTAAAACAGGACACCCTCCCTCTGTGATAACCCCACTTCCAGACAGAATTATAAAAGGCTACTGTCTGTAAATGAGAAATAGCCCTGTAAGACCCACCAGCAGGTTATGCAATATGTGACATAGACCACCAGGGGCTGAACTGAAACCACTAATACTTTTTTCATAGCATCATTAGCTAGAGTTAAACAAGGTGTCAAAGTCGAAAGATGGGGAGGTTAACCTGGCTCATTATACTTGCATGCCTTCATTTTAATTATTTTTTGCACGAAAATTAAACACTAATATTCAATTTTATGATTTAAATGTGTTACCCAAATACAGTACCTTTTATCTTTTTAAACGATTAATGCATTATTTTGTGATTATTATCTAAACTTGATTTTCAATAAATACTAAAATTCTCTTAACAAAAATGCAATTTAAATTTAAGGCTAAGGAGAGGTTATTAGTAAAAATTTTCCCTGTTGTATTTTATGAGATAAAATTGATTTTCTTTTTTTGAAATTTAGATCTTAAATCAAAATCTGCCTCCAACCAAGATGAGTGGGCCCAGGGCTCATGGAGTGAGTTTGCATGCATTCTTGACCTCATGTTGACAGTCATCGGGAAAAAATATGTTCTCTTTATAATAGCTGCTTTACAATTTGGGACATTGCTAGGTTTTTACATGCACTAATATTAGTTGCCTCATGTACCTTAAATAAAGCCAACTCAATAAATTTAGGATTGTGACTGAGAAATAAATGCCATGTCAGTAAATCTCAACCAGATACCAGAAGAAGGATTATGTGATTGTTTAGTCCAAAAATTAAGTTTCATGTCTTTAATTGGTGTCATATCCTGTCCTAAGTATGTAGTGCTTAAATCAAAGGCAACCACATTAACCTGGAGAGGAAATATAATAACAACTCCTTTCATCTCCTGCCTCAAATGTTTGTATGCTCAACCCTAATTTTTGTTAAAACACTTTCAAGCAAAGACAACAGGAAATAGTAAACATGGCAACACCGTGAAAATAATTTTCGGATGCACTATTTCTCTCCATGTTCAAAGAATCAGTTGTACAGGCTGTGGAGGAAACTGATGTATCATTAAACCCAGTGCAGACAAAAACAGCCACCCTTCCAGCAAAATTGATACTTCTGTTCATTTTATAAATCTTGGTTCTAGCCAGACGGAAGCCGGGAATTAACTCGGTCTCTCACATCAATGGCCTGAAACGGTGGTGCATCACGGTAATACATTCAAAGGGAATCAGGAGTATCTAACAACAACTTTAGGAGCAGGAATGCAATTGTAACTGACAGCCAGATGTCTGGTCGGGCTGCTGCAACTACCTATCAAGACTGCAGATGGTCTTGAGATCTTTGCATCTAAACAGCAAGTCCAAGTGAATGATATACAGATAAACAACAATACCACAAATCATCAACACAAACCAAAAAAACCTCTGTGACTGATAAAGATTTCAGATGTCAAGAGTTAGCCAGCTCAACTCCTTACTCTCCCCTTTCTCTCCTATCCAAACAAAAAGCATGATAGTGGTTGAGGGCCCAGCAGGAAATGTTTGGACACCCAGTGCCAAACGCTAGTCCTTCACTAAAGCCTTCAATATATTTTAATGCTTAGATTACAGAGGCAAAAAAGGCTCCAGTAGAAATTACTTTACATGTGGGATATTAATAATTTGGCTAACTCTATGTTTCATTTATTGTACTTCCTCTTTACCTTAGAAGAGTACAGTAAAATTCAAAGAGAAAGAAAATTTAATTACCATTAAAGCAATGATCAGCATAAAGCTTTTTGTTCCTCGAATATGTGTTTCAAAAAAAAATTTGATGTTATTCTAGTAGATTAGTGTTTTTTAACCTAGCTAAATACACATATTTCTTCGTTTTCACAGATTCCGTATTATCTTGAAATACTTTTCTTTTATATACCAGATTTGACATGAATTTGCACTTCATAAACTACTACAAGTATCAAGCCATTCTAATCCAAATGTGGGTAAAGAATTTAGGGGAAAAACTTAGTAAAAATGTCTTATTTTGTAAAGCAGTTTGAAATTTTAATTGATTTTACACAGTTGCAAAAATAATAGAATTATATTCAACCTATGTATTCTTTTAGTGAGCATGGGTGGGTATTTCAGTACCATCAACCATTTTGCAGTTTTCATGAGGTCTCTTTGAGTAATTAAAAATTATGCCCTTTCAAGCAAACTCTTTTCAGTGAAGTTAATCCAAAAGTTCCTAGATTAAATATTTCAAATACATTTCGCTTATGTGACATTCTTCTCCAGGGCTCCAGTGTACCCTCCTATTGTTGCCAGTTCCAAACCCATTTTGAGGTCTCAGCTTTTTCCATGAGAATGTCAAAACTGGAGGCCTTTCAAAGTAGCTGCTGTGAACACGGAGGCCCCATAGACAGGCTGACAGTCCCTCCAGTTGCTCTCAGAGACTTGCCTCACGTGGATACACAGAGCAATTCTCCAGACACAGACGCATCTGATGTCTTTTCCCGAAAATATCATTTCCAGAAAAGATGCTGACCAAGAAGAAACAGCAGGGGTGAGAGAGTGGCCAAAGCACTTGAAACATCTTAACAAGCACTAATTAAATGTCGTGCTTAAAAAATATGGCTTAAGAAAGCCAAATACAATAACTTCTTACAGATGGTTTTAGGAACTAACAAGACCTGTAGGAAATGGCGCATTAAGATTAGTGTCCCCGAAGTCTCTTACAACCATTAGTGACTGAAGGTGCTGTGCACTTTAGAAGGAAATAATCAGAATTTGCCTGATGTGAAGCTGTTTGTTTTTTTTCTCATTTCTCTCTGAAGGGAACTGCGCATCTGTCAGTGCATTACACAGTCAATATTGACACGGCCAGCCAATGGAATATAAAAGGAGCATTAGTGGCCTTGAAATCTATTTTTTTCTGACGGGGTGCAAAGCCATCCTGAAAAACAATTGTGAGTATCAAGAAGGCAGGGGCTGTGCTTCATCATATATGTATGACAATGCCAATATCATGGGCATTTTGTAACTGTTCACTTATTTATTGAACAAATACTCCTTCAGTGTTTACCCTCTGCTGGCTATGGACTATGATTTGGAGACAAAGTAGACAGATACGGTATCTACCTTTCTGAGTGTGGAAGCTGTGTAAGGTTATTTGCTGGAGATGGATGAATGGATGGATGGGAAAATGTGTGCTGGGGAAAAAAAGGTATTTCTCAGACATAGGTCTGGTGGTCTAGTCTGATATTCCTTTAGGATGCGACCCTTGGTCTGAACACATTGAAAGAAATATAGAGGCAGATTCGCCAGGTGAGATGGCTCAAGACAAACCCAGTGGCAGTAATTAGTCCCAACATGAGCCTGAAACTAGGTGCTAGTATGGAAGTCTGAGCTTCTAATGAAGGGGCTTTGAAGTTAAGTGAGGTTTCCCACGATCTTAGAACCTATATGACATTATTGTTAGTATGAGCTTTCTTGGTAGAATCTGGAAGAAGAGCCTCTGGTAATAAAGGAAAATATAGGCCTAATATTTGAACATTTTTTTAACCCAAAGCATAACTAAAAGATTGAAGGGTGTATATATGTCTGACTATTGTTAAGAAGACACCTGTTGTTTCCAGTTGCTTGTATATTACCCCTTAGGAAGATGTGATTTAGCGGCCCAAACTGCCTTTCACACTAGCAGGCTTCTTGATCTCTTTACTGTTATTTCTCTGTCTTAATTCTACTCCCGTTTGCCATGTATTCAACTGTTTAACAAGGTGTATTCTACACCTTGTCTATACCCATGATGCAAACTGGGGTTCAGCCGTGAAAGGATTGTTAGAAGCAGGTAAGACTCAATGGAGGGGAGACTGGAGACTGTCAAACCCGCACTCTCCAGAGCAGCCAGCAGAGCGCTTTGGGGATAGAAGGAGCTCTGGGCAGGGGTTCTGTCACAGAAGCTCTGTCGGGTCAAGCTGGTGGGTTGGAAATAATGAGTCAATCTAGCCAGGCCATCAGGGAGGTGTGAGGAGACATTCAGCAAAAACAAAACAAACAAAAAACAAAAAAAAAACTTCTGCCAACTTGGATATTTTCCATAAAAGAACTAGTTAACTAGATTTTCCTTTTCTAGCTGGTTGCTTTGCAGTATAATGAAAAGGAATTTCCAAATGATTGGGTTGATGGGCTAGCCAACCCTGACCCCACACAACCACCTGTGCCACATCACTCCTGGCTATCAAAACCATATACCAACCACCACCACCTACCCCATTCAAAACAAAATCCTCATTAGAATCAACAAGAGAACATAAACTTGCTTTGGAGGTGGTGGTATTGTTCATTTCATACATTCAGTCAACAAACATTCACTATGAAACTCTTCGGTATCATCTACTGAATAACTCTACACATGCAAATTGGTAGGAAAAAAAAAGCTGCTGAAGGAACTCCTAAGGGAAAAAATTATCAAAGTTATAGCATTACAAATACAAGTTTCAGCCTTGGGAGAATCCAAAACCTAAAGAAAACAAGGCTGTTTTCCTCTAATGTCCTGGATGAGGACAGAGTGTTTCAGGTAATGCTGCTGATGAAGATGATGAGCTGAGGTGGATGCTAGCGCTGCCATTCACAAGGTGAGGGCTCACCGCATGCCTGGCACTGTACACAATACATTGGTTATTTCATTGCTGTACAAACCTATTAAATTGGACTCATTATTCCCATTTTACAGATGAGAAAACTGAGGCCCAAAGAGGCTAAGTAGCATCTAGTACTAGTGACATCTAGAAAATGGAGGAATCCAGATTGAATTTCACAGTCATCTTGCTCCAAAGCCCATAGCATTTTGCCTTCTTTCTAATTTGGTTGACTTGCTTTTGGTTGAGGCCATGTAATATCCAAGTCAAAATCTAAGTGATTTTCACTCACACATGTGAGAACTGGGTGAATGTTTTTGAAGCTAGGTCTGGAAGATGATTAAGATGACCTGTTAAATGCATATTTAAATGCAACATTCCCACGTATCGTCTGAATCTTAGTAATATTTCATGGGTTCCAAATCTCATTCTTTGTGTTCCCTTTTACATCAGACCTCTCCAAAGAGGTGCCACAGATGTAATGTTGCAGGTCCCAAAGGTCTTGCCCTTCATGTCCAGATGGCACAGCACTGTGCCAAAGCTGGCCCCTCAGCAGCTGTGACAGGCAAGGAGCAACCCCCACATGTGCAGCTTAGCAGGATGCCACCCAGAGGTCTGAGACACGGTCAGGGAAGAAGAACAGAGGAGAAAAGAAGAGAAGGTGAGGGAAGCATAGACAAGAAAGCAAGGGAGAGAGAGGGAGAGAAAACTGCAAACAGTCATCTGCCACTGCCTCCCAACTGGCCTCTCCAACCACAGGCCAGCCTCCTTCCAAGTTCCTCAGCAGAGAGCTGCGTTCAGAAAGAAGCAAATGAGGGATGTGGAGGCAGAAGACCTGGAAGTCTGGACTTGTCATCTGAAACGTTTGAACTCAGGCAAGCCAAGAACCTCTCTGGGTCTCAGTTTCCTCATCTGTAAAAATGAAATAAGGATAAGGTCCATTTCACCAAATATTGAATACCTAATGAGATCATGTATTTTTAACAGTTTTATTGAGTTGTAATGGACATATAATAAACTGTACATGTTAAGCGATGATGCATTTGAAAAGAAGCATTTGTAAACCATAAAACTTTCATCTCTACCAGGCTCAGAATCCCACAGTAGCTCCCTAATTTCTTTAAGCCATTTTCTGTCTGGTTTTTAGGAGTCTTCATAACCGGTCTGCACCTTACCCAGCCACCTCATTTCTCACCATTTTCCACTACAGACTCATAACAATGAGGCCAGCCTTCTTCATTCAGCATTCTCTCCACTGGTTTTTCCCTGGAACACCAACAGTGACCACCAAGCCCCTCTGCTCATCTTCAGCATCTTCATTCTCCCGCATTTGTTCAGCCGTTGAACACTGAACACTCTGACAAATACTGTCCTATGTACTGGGGATGCTTCTGGGAGCAAGAAAGAGAAGTTCACTGCCATCAAGGGCCCTCCGAGAGAGCTCTTGACAGTAAACAGGGTGTTCCCTGCCAGCATCCTCCTCCCTATGTGAATCCTCCAGCTCTGATGCTCTCTCCTCTGTGAGGTCTCTTTTAATTACCATTAACTCATTATCTTCTCTCCCTTTTTTCCTACAGCTCTTGTGGGCTGTTTCATATAATTTAGGGTATGATTTTATTTTTTAAAATTCTCACCTAAAAAGCACCACCCAGGAAGCTGGTTTTTTTCCATACTCTTATAACCCAGAGTAGACATCAAATGCTTGTTGATTTCAGAAGAACACATCAGAAAAGCTGGGCATGTGTGAGAAACTCTCCCAGGAAACAGAACCCACCATTGCCCCTCAGTGGCACCTGTATGGTGGGCTGGTCGGCCCTGCTGGGAGGGCGGCACTAGCAAGGACAATCTGATTCACGGCTTGTCCAAAGCCAACCACAGGGGAAGCCATGCTCAAGGACATCTTCCTGCTGCCGGCAAAAGACGAGTGTCTCCTAGCAACCGGCTTCCAGTGGCTTCCTGTCCTGGGAGCCTCCCTGCGCTCACAGCTTTACATCCTGGGGTTTTGTATTTTGGCCTTGCTAATCACTGTGTTTATTCTAGGTTCTGAAAATTGAGGAATACATGCAGGTTAGCTGCTGACGTTCAAGCGGAGACACCATTTTATTCATAACCTCCTTTCAGCAACCACTCATGACTTTCATGGAACAGAATGTTTGATCTTAGTCTAAAAAGGGTAAATATATTTTTTTAAGATTTCATTTATATCAAGGCAGTTGGTTTGAAAGATACATAAAAAAGGAAAAGCACACATTCTTTCCATCGAATAATCAAAAAGTACTCAGACCTTTTCAAAACAGATACACTATCATTCAAAACCTGTTACAGCAATAAACTCTAACTTGGCAAGTTCACAGATGCAGAAGGAAAGGCAAGGCAAATTGGAAGAAAATGGTTCAAAGGTCCTTAAAAGTTTTGGTGGCTTAGAATTATGTCTGCTGCAATATGGATTGAGCATTTATTTCCTCCATGTTCTTCCTAGAAAGTCTAACCTTAGTTTCAAGGTATATAGTGCTACATTTTTATTTTTGTGGGATTGAACTCCGCAGTTGATGTTGCTTTGTAACATTTTCTCTTGTTTTTATCAAATATTCATCAAGACACAAATTCCTCATCTGTTAAAAAAATCAATCAGACTTCCCACAGTGAAGAGCTCAAAACTGTAAGTATATCCTTTATTCAAAAAACCCATAAATGTAAGTTAAAGGTATGATTACTTGTCTCTTTCAATAAGAAAACTCAAAGACTTAAGGTGAGTTGAGTGCCCAGAGTTAAATATATGAGAGGGCTGGTAAACCCCAGAACTCTTTTCCAGCAAAGCCACCAAAGCCTGGTACTGCCCGGGGTTCCCTGAGCAGCAAGTTGAGGTTTGGAGTCTGCTACTGCTGTATTTAGGCAGTGATCTTGGTCTCTGCAGACTTGTGAGTTCTTTGGAGGTATCCCTCAGTTCCTCCCCCCATTTCCCTCCCCCTGTCCCAGCAATACAGCCACAAAGTCATGAGTCCAAGATTAATTCTAACTGTTTTGGCCGTAGTAGACCCTCTATAAACCTAAGAATGACTTCTGCCTTCTCAGGGATAGTATAGGATTTACCAGGTAGCACCAGTGACTTCTAACTTTTCAGCATCTACTTTTGAAATTTATCCATGGATGGAGTTTTTAATAGGGGGTGTTGCACATTCCTTAGAATAACTCACAGGCTCCTTAGCTTCCTATTTTGGGGTTCTGTACATATTTGTTTTCAGGGGTACAAAATGAATCACATGGCTACAGCAGGGCACTCCTGAATGACTCTTGTTTATTCATTAAAGAAACTTGTACATGAATCAAGGCTTTCCTTATGGTCTCAGGCTGTTCTTCATTCCCTGAAATGGTCAGAACACCCATCAAGCATCTTGGAAGAATGCATATCTTTAAAGGCCATAAAGAAAGAACGTTTGGTTAAAATGAAAAACTGCTCTGCCACCCACTCGTCTGAGTTCTCCTTTCTTTATCTTTAATCAATATGTAAATCTGTTCACTTGATGTTTTAATACAAGTTGAGGTAAATTCAGCTTCATCATGTTTTTCCACAGAGGGGAAAAACTAACCCTGACTCTTCCTCTGGCCCTTTTCAAATATCTACATGCAGTGGTGGAATGAGCTGAGGACATGAAAGGCCCTGTGAGGCAGGCCTGTGTCTTACCCTGCTGGGCCTAGTATTCCAACCACCACACAAGACTAATTCAAGAATAACAGGCCTGGGTCCCAACCTTAATCATTTCCATTTTCATTATGGTTTACACATTAATTGTAAATGACCAGATTGATTAGGGACTCTTTAAAAAAGCCAAACAGATTGGGAGGCAGTGCAGGATAGCATTAACTGTATAGGTTTGATATTTCCATAGACCTGGACTAAACATCCAGACCTGTCATTTACTAGCTGTGTGACCTTGGGAAAGTCACTAGGCTTCTCTGGGCCTCAAATTTTCCTTAACTATAAAATAGGGATTGTAACTACCTGTATGAAAATCAGTGTGAGAATAAAATGAAACAATGTATGCAAAAGATTTTGCATAGTGCCTGTAACTACCGTTTATTGAATAAAAGACTGTAATACAAACTGCTTTGATATGTGTGGCATACTAACTGTCTTACCAATTGTCTATTACTTATGTACAAAGCACTGCGGTGAGTGCTATAGAGACCCCTCAAAATTTTGGATGCTCTCTTTTCTTAAAAGCTTTATAACCTGATTACTAATCAAGGAGACAACACAGAAATCCATAGAAAAAGTAAAATTGCAGTTGGATAAAACTTCTCTTGGAGTGCTGCCCACTCTCAGTAGTCAAGTTCACACCTGAGGCTGACAGTGCTTCAGTTATTGTTTCATGGGTCACACCTGAACCAACTAGGGCAGTCAGTGAAATAACATTCAACATTCATCCAACAAATATTGATTGACCTACTGTGTGCCAGGCACTGTGCCAGGTGATGGAGATGTCAGTCTTCCTGGAGTTTAAGAAGCACTTAGGGTCTGTTTTAAGCATTTCATATGAATTAACTCTTTTAACTTTTCAACAAAACTAAGAGGGGGCTACTAGCATCAGTCTCATTCCACAGATGAAAAAACTAATCACAGAGAGGTTACATAACTTGTCCAGGGCCACACAGTAATAGACAGCAGAATTGGATTGGAAACAAGCAAAGTGGTTCTAGGGTCTGCCCTGGTATCACCAATACCTTACTGCTTTGTAACAGCACCTTTTCTTATGAGGAGACCATTGCATGCCTCTGGGGTGGTTCCTTTACTCCTGCTTTTGAAGATGGATTCTCTAGATGAAAAGACTGAGGGTTCACTCTTTTCTTTCCTTCCGTCACTGAAGACCTGAGAAGGGACTGTAAAGTCCCTGTGGACACTAGTTAGCCCTCCATTAAGCAAGCTGTGCGTCATCAGTTATCATATTTAAACCAATCTCTTGCTGTTTTGAATAAGAGTTAAAAACATACTTTGATGCATTAAATAGACCTACCTTAGGGGAGGTTTACTTCATAATTGAACACAATAGATTTCTAACTTGAAAGCTACTGCAGGCTTTCAAGTATTATTTAAATTGTCCTAGACACAAATTACTCATAAAATTGAACTGTCACTTCATAGCAGAATGAAAATTAATATGCTCCTCTTGATTCCTGAACTTGAGCATAAATTCCCTTATGCAAAACACTCTGGAATTTGGAGAGCTAAGATCAGAACCTTTTTCTCTGCTCTCATGTCATGTCTTGTGTCTCGTGTGGTAAAAGGCAAAGAAAACAAGCTATCAGTAGTAAGCAGAACGAAGAAACAATGTTTAGTCAGGCCGTAACATCACTTTCTTTCCTAGTTCTTTAACTGTTAGAGAAATAATTTGAAAAAGACAAAAAAAGAAAAAACTGACTCATTTGCAAACAGAAAATACCAGAAAAGGAGATAAATGGCTGCCCAAACGGCCTCAGGACATAATTGTTTTTAAGGGAGGGCTGCAGTCCTCCATAAGCTCTTTTCAGAATCTAGACCATCACAGACACATAGGAGACTATTAGACTAGGCGCTAAATTTTGTCCATGGTTAGCAAACGACATACAAAAAACTAAACTGCTCCCTTGAAGTTGAAATCAAAGAGTGTCATGAGCAGCCTTATGTATTTCTGAATGGGAGAGAACACACATATGTGATGGAGGCAATCTAGAGAGAGGCGCACTTCCCAGAGGCTGTTTTAAACAGTGACAGATTACAAAATCCTAATGTGATATGTTGGAGCATGAAATACACACACACACACACACGCACGCACACTTGCTTGTGAAAAATCCTGCTGAAATCTTTAAAAAGCCGAAGTTTAGAAGAACACGTGCTATGGATGCACCAACAGTAATTTCAAAATCACTCTGCTTGAGTCCACTCCTCACCTCTTTTATCACTTTGACACACTCTTTAGGAAATAACAGAGAAAGAGAAATATGAAACTGAAGACAGAAAATTTAATTATAAAACAAAGCCACCCACCTTGCTTTCAGGGTCAGGAGATACAATAGCCTTCTTTTGCAGCAAGAATGAACTTAACACCCGTGTGTTAAATGATCACTTATCTATTTAAAAGAAAAGGAAATGTTTTTTTTAAAAGAAAGCTATCTCTCAGTCCTTCTCACCGCAAGTCTTACCAAAAAATAAAATAAAAGCAGTGTACTGTGGCTCTCTGGCACAAGGCACAAGGCAGAAAGCCGAGTCCTTAAGTCACTATTCCCCTGTTTCGCAAAACAAAATAAAACCAAAAGCCAACAGCAAAAGGTGTTTGGCAGGTGGGAAAGGGTCTTAAAACACCTTGTGCCCTCCTGGGTCCCTCCCAATGCCTTCAGTGTGGGCTGTGGAAGCAACACCGCTCAACACCAATGTCACCATCGGCTGTTTAAATGCCACAAAAGTACACTTAGAAATGAGAGGAAAGTGGGGCCAGGCGCGGTGACTGACATGGATATGTACAGCCAGCCTCACTGCCACTAGAACAGCCTTAAATGCCCACACAAGGAGAATAAAAAGAAAAGCACATTTTGCAATAGAATGAATACTTTTTTTTCTTTCTTTTTTTTTTTTTTTTTTTTTTTTTTTTTTATTGAGACCGCGGAAAGTCACATGACCCTGCATGTAGCCTTTTAGGAAAGCAACCGAAATGGTAAAGCCAGGAGCGGGGGCTGCCTGCTTCCTCCTGCAGCCTTTCAGCCCGTCCTGTCGCGCGTCCACATTCTTCTGGGCGCATCTGTGGAGCTATTAAGTGGGATAATCCCTCTGGCCTTTGATACATTTCTGGACATGATTATTTCATTACTCGCAGTATATCAGTAGGATCATAATAAAAAGGACTTCTGACAACCTGCCAAGAGTTTTGTGGCCTTGTAAACACAAAAGTGCTCTAATAAAATTTTATTAAGTGTTAAAAAGTCATAAAAAGTGAAATAACATAAACTACAAAATTTACTGTCCTCAGCAAATGCTGAAAATATCTTCCACAGTAAAATTAAATTAGCATGTAATAGACAGAGAAGCAGTGTGGAGTGGATTTAAAAGAGGATCCAGGGAAAATGACACTGTAACCCAATCAGGGTCACGGGGATTTAATTCGGATTTTCCCCCCTAAATGTGGATAAATGTGCTGATTACAGACGAGAGCTTGGGGGTTACTGGAGTCTCACACATTGTCAATACTTCGGAAGGAATAATATATTGCAGATTGTAACCAGCACGGGGAGCCGGCGAAAGGCAGGGTGTCCACTAGAGCGCGCTGAGAGACCGGGAATCCCCGCAAGGGCGCCCGCGCCCGCGCCCGCGCCGCCCGCCGCCCGCTACCGCGCGCACGCCGCGCCCTCGCCCCGCTCCAAATCATATTTACAGTTAAGTTTTTTTTTTTTTCCGCTCTCGCCCGTGACATTTTCTCCAAATCGGAAGAAAATGAAGTATAAGTGGAGCTTTGCCGCAGGCAGCCCTCGGTCTCCGCTTTCAGATTCGGGGTCCGGGAGCAGAGCTCCCTGCCCGCCGCGGTGCTAAACTCGGGGTACAGTGTGTGGCCCTCAGCGAGCGCCCTGGGACTGATCGCCCCGCCGAAGGATGCCGAGGAGCCGGCAAGGCCGGCGTCCGGCTCTGCGTGGGGCGCGGGTGCGATCCAAAGGCCGCGGGCCACCGGCCTCGCCGCGGGTTCAAGTGCGTCCGGGTTTGGACGCCGCGGCTCCAGGAGTGTGCTCTCTCTCCTGCCCATCCCCTCCCCGGAGTTCAGCGTATCCGCGGCTCCGGGGACCCCTCTTCCCGGCCCTCCCAGCCGCGCGGCCGCCCGCCTCGGGCCCGACCCAACGCGCCTGTCTCCGGTTCCTGGCCAAGGCGCGAGGACGCGGGCGGGCACCGGGTTCCCACTTCTCCCAGGCCACGATCCCGGCCCACGCACGAGGCTCCCGCGCCCATCGTGGAGGCTCCGCCTGGAAAAGAAGTTCGACTTCCTCTCCAAGCTGCTCCGAGGGGAATCGGAAATCGGCAGGAAATGACCAGAACTGCCAGCCTGCGCCTTTGCAGCCGGCCCTCGCTTTTCTGAAGACGAGCAGCTCCCACCAAAGTCTTGCCTCCCCCTACCCCGAAAGCCCCGCTCAGGTTTGTAAAGAGGGGTGCGAGATCTGAAAAGTATTTGTCTTCTAGGGAGAGAGATGTTGGTAAGGGGCCCAGTGAAAGACGGGTCCTTTTTAGCTCATCAACCCACCACGTCTTGCTTTGCAGCTCCAAAATGATGCCAGCGCAGCTGTCCTGAGAGGGTCAATATTAATGCGTTAAGTGGAATGGGAAATAAATGGACAGTGGCACATTTCGTGGCATCATTTTTATAAGGGGGATGTCCAAAGTTTTAAGCTGCATTTAAGAATTAGCCACATCTTGCCAGAAAGTTAATATTTTTTGATAAACTCGTTAATAAAGCCTAGAAGAGGTAAGTTAAAGTTAGTTACCACGTAGATCCTCCAGTCACTTGTAGAAACTTGCACAGGTTACTAAGATGAGGACTACTTGTATTTTTAATTTTCTAGACTAAGTGCAAAGGCATTGAGTTTTGAGGTGGCAAGGTTAATGTTCAAGGACAAATGGAACAGCCAAGGATCTCTTGAAAAGCATTCACTTGCTATTAATACGTAAGCCTGAAATAAATAGAATTAATTTACAGTGGGAATTATATGCCCATGTTTTAGACTTTTTTGTTATATTAGCTATATGAAAAGGGATGCTCTTTAGTGATTTAAAAAAAAAAAAACCACCTGTTTGTTGTCATTTGCAATTTGAAATAGCCGACAGCAGTAAGGCTAGCTAAAAAAGCTAAGAAGTCAACTTCAGTGTGGTTTGACATTTACTATCAAAGCTTTGAACGCTAAGAAAAACAGAATTTAAAAGAATGCATATAAATAATAAAATTTCATTGTGACTCAATGTCCCTGCTCCTGGAGAAGGGACAGATGACACTCAGTGACTGACTTGGAACCATTCCCCCTGCAGATGCATTTGTGGATACGGTGGGTCAGGGCTGCCTCTGAGTATGTACAGCAAGTGCTTATGAACTTAAAGAAACAAATGTTTTACTATCTAGGATTTTCTCAATAGTTTACTCTTAAAAGTTTTGCATGTAGAAATGTAGGATAAATATTTCTTCGAAAGGAAAAGTTTTGAAAGGAAACTTTATACTTGTATTATTTTTTTTCTGTGTTCACATTTCAAAGTTCATCTGTCTTTCAAAAAACATTTTCATAAATATTAAAACACTGCAACTATTATTTTTAATTCTTTTGAGCACCACGTTTGCTGTAAGTAGTTTTTAAAGTAAGATTAATATAATCCTGTTTAAGGAGTTTAATAGAGAGAACAGGATTTCCAAGCCTGTAAATGCAGTCTATATAAAATAGTGAGATCAAAGCTTTTTGTTAAGAAACTTGAGAATGTATACATTTTAAATGAAGATAGAAACACGTTTTAAAAGTATTTTTTCCACACCATTTCCCTCCCCGCCAAAAGAATTCAGAGACTATATTCCATAGTCTAAAAATGGCATAATCAGATGTAAAAATTATTACCATAATATATAGTTCTCTCAAGATGGTGGATACTTTTTAATATATTATGAAGAAAGAGTTATATTCTCAGCCTACTATAGGTTTGAGGGAATGGAAAAGACGTTTCCAAACACATTTTACTCCTGAAATCTATGAGACTATTAAGCTGTGCAGGTAATTGTATTCTAAGTGGTAAAAGTATTTTTCCAACTGCTTTTTAAACTTTGAAAATTTTATATGTATTTTAATTAGCACTTTTATTTTAAATGTTCCAAATATTTAGCTATATCAGCTATGTGATAAAAATTATTGGAATTTGTTCCCTACTACTTTCTGCATAAACAATTGAAAATATTTTATACTAATCTTTTTATATACATGGGATAAATTTGAACATCTGTCTTGTTGGTGTAAAAAACAATCCAAATTCATTTCTTTCTTGAAAACTTGGCATCGATCTTCATCTTATTTTTTTTATGCACACAATTTGGACATGCCAGTTTGTAGGCAAGTTTTAAGACAGTGCAAAGTTTTATGTGGAAGAATGTATATTAAGGTATGAAATAGCTAATAGCCAAAATTAAATCAGGAGCTGTGGCATTCACTCCTTTGGATGATGATTTTAAAGGTAGTTTTGCACTCAGGAAGGATTTTCTTATGCTCTGTATTTATGAATATCTAAATTATCCTGCCTTGCAACTTCAAAACTCAATAACCAAATACCAAATTTATGTATTTTCAATGTGACTAAGGCTAGGAATATGAGAAGCAGATTGGTTTTATGAAAGAAGGCAAGCATTTACAATTATATTTTAAAATATAATCCTAATTTCAGTTTCTGACAGAAATCTTGTGGTCAGCTCATCAGTTTTTCAGATCAGTTTCTAAATAGCATGTAAAAACTACCTTTTCCACATCAGAAGTTCATATTTAGGTTTCCTTAACTGCAAAATCACTTTAAAAGAGAGTGTTTTATGTGAAGGACCATTTCATGTGTTGGTTCCATCGATTACATATGAATGTATAAAAATCTTGTTTAAAGACCAGTAAAAGTGAGGAAATTCCAAGTCAGGCTAGCTAATTCCATTCATAATTCATCCCGAGTACCTGACTGAGGAAACTTGCAAACAGTTTATAGCTATACATACAAAATAAGTTGACTTGCTTTGTAAGCTGGAAGCAGAGTTAAGTTTGATCTCCCTGCTTGGAAAGTCGTAAATTAATAAAATTATGGAATATGGTTAAGCTTTTCTGTTTCCCAGGAATTTTCCAATATCAATGCTTTTTGGATTTTTGCATTTTGAAAATGTAAGCATGGAAAGGCAACTTTTTTGTGCTGAGATGAAGTTAACTTTCACCCATCCATTTCCTTCCCACTTACACATTTGTTCAGTAATTCTTCAAGTGCTGGGGGACAGAGGCCCTGCCTTGAGAAAATAGCATATGCCATTTCTCTGCTCCCTTCAGCCATCCCCACCCCCAGCCCTCCCTTTATTCCAAGCCAGTTGGACAAGTATTTAGTATTGACACATGTTTCAAACTGCTACATCCACAGCCCTAGGTAGTTTTGGGGATTGGCAGGAAATCCATCTAGACTTTGCCTTCTGAGCTGGGAAAAGCTACTGGAAACTCCTATGCCTTGATACTGGGGCACTTCTAGGCTGTCTTTCCAATTTTAAGCAATCCATCAGTTGTTTTCTAAGACTGCACTGTATACTGATGCTTTCTCTTAGTTTTGATGTTCAGAAGCTTTTTTAAACATGTTCATAGATTTCTTAAACATTCTAAGTAACTGTAATTTTAAACTAGACTAATTTTAAGGTTGAAAACTGTCCCAGAGAGAGTACTTACATAGTAACTTCAATCTGATGTGAACTCGAATGACTTTTAAAAAATAAGATGTTGAAAATGTGGGTTTCCGGTGGAAAAGGCTGCCATCTACTTAGAGTAGGATCCTTAGGACCAGTTAATATCCAGCAGACACGCTTCAATAAACTGGAACAAACCTGATGTGGAATTACTGACTCCCTGTTTTCCTGAATGTAGGTCATTTTGTGTCCTTACAATTTAACGTTTAAAGAGATTTCCTGTCTTTGAAGTACAACAGTTTGTCACCTGCTTGGCTAGCTGCCTTAACAGTTGGGGCTCCTTTCCTACTTTGAAAGACTTAGTGACTCCATGTTCCCTAACTAGAGTTTCCCAGCTCACTGAATGCATGCTGCCTGCAGGTCTGGCACTCTCCTCTACAAGTTAGTGCCTGCAGATCCCCTGTTCCAAGCTTCATTTCTCTAGGTCAAAGAGCCTAAAAGAAAAGCCCGGAGCCATACACTCCTCTGGTTGAAGCCATAAAGAGGTAAGCTTTCATAATGTAGAGCCATATATCAAAATTCATAGCTTTTTAGAACCAGACTAACTAGTGCTCAGGCATTAGAGTCTCGGGCTAGAGCAAAACACAGCAACTGGTGCCAAATGTATGCTAGCGGCTGAAACCCATTTAAGTAATAAACAAACAAATGTTCTTTTAAGAATGTGGTGTTATTTTTACTTAAGAATGCATATGACTTTATCAACCCTTATAATATGTGATATTGATCCTGCAGTTCAATATTTCCAGTGAAAATTTGCCTGTTCAAAAAGAAAACATTCACAAATGAGCAGTGTGTTAGAAGACAACTGAACTGCTTCTAGGAATGGTGGGTATGCTAATATTTACCAAATGATACAACATGTGCATGCCAAAGCTCTTTGTAAACTATAACACACCTCCAAATGAAAGCTATTTGCATATATTTCAATCAACTTGTCTGCCTTTACCACATCCACCAACTAATCCTTATGCTCCCACTGCAAAGACTCTCCTCTTTTTGGAGAAGAACACCAATTGTTTGAAACCCTGGACTTGCCAACAATCTTAAGGCATCTTCATAGTATCCTTCCTTAAGAGTGCTTTCATCTTAATATTAAGTAAACATTTAGAAGTTTATGAACTTTGGGGACTTTCTTTTCAGATAACTGAACACGTGTATATAAAATTACAATATTCTGATAAGTGAGGGGAAGAAAATAAAAATAGGTTTCAATACAGTTATGGCTTAAGATCTTGATGAAATCGAGAGCAAAGTAGAAATCAAGTGCATCGAATGAAGAAGGGTCAGACTGAATTCTGTTTGTAATTTTTTCATATGAACTGAAATGCAGTTTTTCTGACTATATGTTTTATTTTATAAATATTAATCACTTTGATTCATTTAATTTCTCTGGAAGAAACTGTAGCTTTTGTAACAGAGTCTGCTCTACCGGGTTGTGTATGGGCACCTACCAGTTTGCTTTCTAGTCAGTATCATGTGAATTGTCTGCAGAAAATGCCCTTAGCAAACACCTTCAAAAAGCACCCATTCCAAGAGCACACCTCTTGTGTCTCTCACGAAGCAAGTGGTACTATGTCTAGCCAAGGAGGCAGACTCAAATTCATGCATTCATCTCAGGTTTTTTGGTGACCACCTTCCTAGGTCCTGCTCTTGGCAACTGTAAGCCAAGTGTACATAAGTATCAGAATGGATTCTCTAGGTACCAAGTGAAAATTCTATCTCTAGTCACATGCTCCTGCACCCTTCATGTGGGAAAAATATTCCAGTCTTTCCTTGATTACATCACAGATGATACGAGAACAGGACACAGGGGACAGGGAACTGCTGAACAGCTGGGTATCTCTGGAAACTTGGAGCACTTAAAAACACTTTGAGGCCATGCAGCTGCTCTTTTTTTTTAATTGTCTTCAGTGAAACTCCAAAACCCCAATAATATCTACCTTAAAAGCATCAGGAGTATTTTAATTGGGCAATAACCATCCATATTTTCCTTCTGATAAATTAAAAGGAATTAAGAATGAAATTTTATGATGATTATAAAGTGTATTACTGACCCAAGGGACAAGAACAATTGTGAAAAATATGTCCTACATATTTGGCATGAATATGAATTTAGACTTTAAACCATTCAACTTAAATGCTCAAGCATCTTATTAAAGCTTATAAAATAATATTCACATAATGATAACAGAGTAACTTATAATCATGATTGATATTATAGCATCAATATTGCAGCAGGCTTTGTGCCAAATACTGAAATTGACTTGGTCTTTGCCTGTTGGACTTAGAATAAAAATAAATACATTATTAAAAAGATGAAACATGGTAAAAGATTTTGTGCATTTGAGATTTTTTTTTCTTTCTCCGATTAAAATTACTAACAATGAAAAGGAAAAGTGATTTTTGAAAAACCTGGAAAACCTAATGAGTTGGAATTGTACTACTAAATGTTGGAAGAAGATCTGATCAAAATTAAACTTTAATAGCCAGCAGCCGTTTGAGGACAAGTTCACCTTACATGAATCCGGGTCATCATTTGAGGGTAACCCACCAAGCTTAGCCTAGCGGTGGCCAGGCCCTAAAATAGGAGTCGTCTTGGAGAGCAAGAACATTTCTGTATTTGAGTTAATGCTACCCACCAGCAATCAAGATCAATTAACTCTTGTAGTAAACTTTTTTAATGAATTGGAGATGACTACAGAAATTGCCAAAGACAATATGGGCAAAAATGGATGGGCTAAGTGAAGGGGCTGCCTATATCAGCATTTACTTAGGCCTGGCCCCACAAAGCCCTAGCAGTTGCCATTCAGACACTTGCATGTTAACAACATTAAGACCTTTAGAGTGTATATTTAACTGTATTTTCTTCCACATAGGTATTGGCACTTTTTAGCATGACCTACCTTTTGTGTGTCATGCTAAAAAGTGTATATAACTAATAGAACACACACATTTAACTTATTATGGGCTTGGGTTTCCTGGGTTTCAGCTTCAGTGTATGTCCCCTGGCAGGTTTCTTAACTGGTCTGAGCGTAAGTTTCCTCATTTATAAAACAAAGGCAGTAAGTGGTGCCTTTCTGCAATATTAAAATTAGTATTAAATGGAATAATGTTCACAAAATATCTGGAACAGTTTGCCGTCAGTAAATATCTATTACTATAGTTGCAAGGGAAAACAAGATTGAATCTTTGTTCTCAGTTTCTATAATATAAAATTTTAGAGTTTTTGTTTTGTTTTTTTTTTTTTTTTTTTTGTTTTTTTTTTTTTTTTGAGACGGAGTCTCGCTCTGTCGCCCAGGCTGGAGTGCAGTGGCGCGATTTCGGCTCACTGCAAGCTCCGCCTCCCGGATTCACGCCATTCTCCTGCCTCAGACTCCCAAGTAGCTGGGACTACAGGCGCCGCCACCAAGCCCGGCTAGTTTTTTGTATTTTTTAGTAGAGACGGGGTTTCACCATGTTAGCCAGGATGGTCTCGATCTCCTGACCTCGTGATCCACCCGTCTCGGCCTCCCAAAGTGCTGGGATTACAGGGTTGAGCCACCGCGCCCGGCCTTAGAGATTGTTTAAAGAGAGAGAGCATCTAAATGAACAGTTTCAATAGCATCTTGTTCATATTCAGAAATACAGCCCTGAACTCAAACTTGAAACTTTAGTGTTAGCCAACCTCCCCTCCTCCCATCACCACCTGAAGGAAAATATCTTTGTGTAGCACAGAAGAACTTAATTCTAATTCCTTTTTTTTTTTTATTTTAAGACAGGGTCTCACTGTGCCATCACCCAGGCTGGAGTGTGGTGGCACCATCATGGTTCACTACAGCCTTGAATTCCTGAGCTCAAGTGATCCTCCCACCTCAACCTCCTGAGTAGCTGGAACTGCAGGTGTGAGCCACCATGCCTGGCTGATTTATCTTTTTAAATTTTTTTATAAAGACTGGGTCTCAACTATATTGCCCAGCCTGGAAAAGAACTTCTTTCCCTCCAGGTGATACCTTTTCCAGACAAGTCAGCTTAAAAACTGACCCAAGGGCCCTGAAGTACACAATTTCCTTGGAGAAAGAAAGAAATAAGGGAAAAGGACTTGCGGACTTGCTGATTCATTTTGGGGCCTGTGGGTAACATCAGAATGGCAAAGCACTTGGGGCTTTTTTCTAATTTGTATTTTTTTAATCTTCTGAGAAGTGACTTTCATATGCCAAGATTCATTCCATGATTAGTTTTTGTGACCAAGTTATGAACTCTTTTGAATATGGGGACCTAGAATAGAAATGCTAACCTACCTGTAAGGAGAACTTTGTGATTGGCATCCCCATCATGCTGTAACTGACACAAAATAAACTTAGGGTTATTGCTGCATAGTGTGACTTTAATGCATAAGCATATTGTAACATCTGACAAACTGCTTGATCTAGATCAGCAATGTGTAACCCATTCATTGTTGTCACTCTCAACAAGGCCTTATAGTCAAACATCATCACTCTCACTAAAGAGAGAGTTTACTGAAACACACTGAGATTTTGAAACTGGAGTCAAGAGGTAGCACACTGTTTTATGTTGATCCACTTAATGGTCCTTGACAGCCAATAAAAAGACACTGTAAGAATACATGAATGCAGTAATTAATAGGTCTATTGATAATATTTTCAACACCAGGTAGGGAGGGAGAGAGGGAAGAGGAGGGAAGGAGGAAAGGGAGGAAGTGAGGAAGTGAGGAAGGGAGGGAGGGGGAGAGGGAAGGAGGGAGGGGGAGAGGGAAGGAGGGAGGGGGAGAGGGAAGAAGGGAGGGGAAGAGGGAGGGAGGGAGGAAGGGAATTCTCTGACATCTTACTCCAGAAATAGAGCTGTTTTTGTATATTTTACTCCATTATTTTGGATCTCAATACTGACCATACTGAGGTTTTTGGTCATTTACACAGTTGGCCAAATTTCACTGAAGTTTGTTTTTCAGATTCTACTAGGTGTTTTCATGGGGCAGTTGCCTAATTTTTTACTATATTTAAGATTTGTCCTTACCTTTTGGATATTCTTCCTTTGTTCTTCACAAATGCTCAACTCTCTTAGAGGGTCTTCTGATTTTTTTTGGCATGGGGTCACTCAACTAAATTATAGCTAGATAATAACTCTAAAGCCTAGTTCTCCTGGCTTTTCCTGCTGAACTACTTATGTCCAGATGTTCTCATTTATAAAGTGTGAGTCTTTGAAGAGTCAGTCTAAGATTGCAAACTGCAAGGTTATATTCAGTACTCTGGACCTAAATTATTTGGTACATTTGGAAGAACCTGGTAAGTAGGGAGGAGGTGGGTGGGGTGTGGAGTCTTTGTTAGTAAGGAAAGAACATTCTGCTTGAGGTACTAAGGTATCAGATTATTCAGTAAGAGCTAAATTGTGTGGTGTGCACCTTAGTGCTTTAGGAGATCAAAGGAAAGAAATACCAATGAGGACAGAAAGAATTCTCCAGAGGAAGTAGACTGCAACTGTATTTGTGAAGGATGAGTGGGTGTGGATGGATGAAAAGAACGTTTTCGGTAAGGGGACATGGTGGGTGAAATGCTGAGGCAGGGATGGGCTCAGTGTTCCCAGAGCTATAAGCACCCCAGGAAAATTTCACTTGTACTCTATGTGCTTACTATTTTTGTCTGTCCAGAGTGAATCAGTTCTCCCAGGGACAGATTTGACAGTCTGCACACATTGAAATCTATTTCATTTTAACTTTTCTTCTTGCTTCTCTCAAATCTGGCTAAACTACTATTCTGGTCATGTCATGTTCCTGCTTCAGACCCCTCTATGGCTCCCTGTTGCTCAGTCTCCTGAAGATTTCATGCCAGACCTTTGCACCTACCCCCCACCCCCTGCCACCTTGAGCTTTATTTAACATCTGGACCCTTCTCACTTCTTGCGTCCCAGCTCCAGCCACCTGGAACTGGCACCCGCCATATTCTCTCTTGCCTCTGGCCCCTCACATAAAGCTCAGGTGTTGGTTTAAACATCACTTCCACAGGAAGACCGGACTAAGCTCCCCTGCTATTCCCTCTCACCCCTGCAGTGAGCCTATATATATATATATATATATTTTTTTTTTTTTTTGTATAGACACTGCCATTTTCAAGTTCAAACTCATAATCTTGGAGACACTTCGATACTTAGATTTTCTCACAAATTATTTGCACATTTTTAATAGACTATTTTTTAGGTAATTTTACATTCACAGCAAGGTTGAGGGGAAGGTACAGAGATCTCACATATGCCCCTGCCACTCCCCCTGTTATCAATATTCCCCACTACCAACATCCCCTTCCAGAGTGGTACATTTTAAACAATTCATGAACCTGCATGAACATATAATTATCACTCAAAATCCATAGTTTACATCAGGATTCATTCATAGTCTATGGGTTTGGACAAATGTATAATGACATATATCTACCATTATTGTATCATAAAGAGTAGTTCCGCTGCTTAAAAAAAAATCCTCTATGCTCCATCTATTTATCACTCGCTCTCCCTAAGCACTGGAAACCACTGGTCTTTTTACTGTCTTCATGGTTTTGGCTTTTCCAGAATGTCATATAGTGGAATTATTATAGTATATAGCCTTTTTAGATTGGCTTCTTTCACTTAGTAAAATGCATTTAACTTTCTTCCACATCTTTTCATGGCTTGATAGCTATTTATTTTTAGTACTGAGTAAATATTTCATTGTCTGGATGTACTCAAGCTTATTTATCCATTCACATGCTGAAACTTGGTTGCTTCCAAATTTGGGAAATTGTGGATAAAGCTGCCATAAACATTTGTGTGTAGGTTTATGTGTGGACACATTTTATTTTAATTACTTAAATATCTGCCGTCCTCATGAGACATAAACTCCTTGCAATGAGAAACCATATTTGACTTGATCAGTTGTGTCCAGCAGAGAACCTGGCCCCTGTTCATTCGTTCATTCATTCATTCATTCATTCATTCAAAAATTTATATTAAATACTCATCATGTGCCCTAATGCAACAGAGAGCCAAACAAACAAAAATTCTGTCCTCAATTCTGCTTGGGGAGATCAACACTAAAATGGGCCAAAACTAAAAAATAGAGTATGTGTATATTTATAGTGTAGCAATAAATACGTGGGAGAAATAGCAAGAAAGGAGAACAGAAAGTGCCCAGTGCAAGGAGAACTTTAGACAGAGTGGCCAGGGGAGGCCTCACTAAGAGGATGACATTTGAACAAAGACCTGGAGGAAGCAAGGATGAGTCATGCAGATAGCTGGAGAGGAGCCATCAGACTGAAGAAACAGCAAGTGCAAAGCCCCTGCCCTGCCGTCTGCCCTGGCACGTTAAGCAGGTCACTTGGGCTGGGGCAGAAAGAGCAAGAAGAGGGGAGGTAGGAATTGAAGTCAGAATCGGGGGCAGGCTCCATCCTGGCCTCACTGTTCACCTTCCAGCAGATGTGGCTCAGCAGGCCGGAACATGAGTCCGGCCCCTCCACTGTCCACTGCAGATGCCTCTAAGCAGACTGTTAGTTGCATTACACCCTTTCTTGCCAAAACCTGTCTATGCACAAAAAACAAGATAAGAGTGGCAAGGCTTTTGTTTTGTTTGTTTTTGGATTCACTCAGGATTTTAAAAACTAGACTGATAAAGGTGACAGCACTCAGTTGGAGTGAGCATCCCCCAAAGTTCTACCATGTGTCTAAGGACTTTGATTGTACATTAATCTTCTTTAATAGTCATTCCAAATATCGTGAGATGCATTGTTACAGGAAGACCCTTGCCATCCCAAAAACTACCCCACTTCTCTCTAAGGAGAATGGCCCAGTCCTCTCCAGAGTCCCACACAGGGTAGGTGATAGCATTGCTTTCATGTAAATAAGGTAACGCAATTTTTTTTAATCTTCAGTTTAATACTTTTTTGTTTTATTCTGAATGATCAGCCATCATGGCTCCCCTTTTTTGTCTCCCAACTTGCAATGTATGAATACTTTTGGTCTCCCTGAGAGTGGGTGGAGGTGTGGAGGCAACCAGGGCTTATCTGTACACTGACTTGAGACCAATTGAATAAAAGTGCACACCTTAAAAAAAGAAAAAAAGAATCAGGGGGAAAGGACAGTGATCATCACTTAACCAGGTGGTTGGAGAAAGATTGTTGTTTGCTGCTATGTAATATGTGCGCTTCAGACTGGAAGATCCAAATAGATGGACAGACTAGGCTGTGTCCTTTTCTGCTTTAAAGACTGTTTTAAATGACAGTTTTAATGATTTAAAACAATAATAGTAGCTCAACATGGAACAAAGCTCAGCTATCAAAAGTTCATTAAGTAAAAGGATATCAATACAATCAAGTCCTACCCAGGAATCTTATGCAAGATGCAGATCATATGCACATCTTCTATTATTATTATACTTTAAGTTATAGGATACATGTGCAGAATGTGCAGGTTTGTCAAATAGGTGTACACGTGCCATGATGGTTTGCTGCACCCATCAACCCATCATCTACATCAGGTATTTCTCCTAATGCTATCCCTCCCCTAGCTCCCCACTCCCCAACAGGCCCCAGTGTGTGATGTTCCCTTCCCTGTGTCCATGTGTTCTCATTGTTCAACTCCCACTTATGAGTGAGAACATGCGGTGTTTGGTTTTCTGTTCTTGTGTTAGTTTACTGAGAATGATGGTTTCCAGCTTTATCCATGTCCCTGCAAAGGACATGCACTCATTCTTTTTTATGGCTGCATAGTATTCCATGGTGTATATGTGCCACATTTTCTTTATCCATGGGCATTTGGATTGGTTCCAAGTCTTTGCTGTTGTGAACAGTGCTGCAGTAAACATACACATGCATGTGTCTTTATAATAGAATGATTTATAATCCTTTGGGTATATACCCAGTAATGGGATTGTTGGGTCAAATGGTATTTCTGGATCTAGATCCTTGAGGAATTGCCACACTGTCTTCCACAATGGTTGAACTAATTTACACTCCCACCAACAGTGTAAAAATGTTCCTATTTCTCCACATCCTCTCCATCATCTGTTGTATCCTGACTTTTTATGATCACCATTCTAACTGGCATGAGATGGTGTCTCATTGTGGTTTGGATTTTCATTTCTCTAATGACTAGTGATGATGAGCTTTTTTTCATATGTTTGTTGGCCGCATAAATGTCTTCTTTTGAGGAGTGTCTGTTCATATCCTTTGCCCACTTTTTGATGGGGTTGTTTGTTTTTTCTTGTAAATTTGTTTAAGTTTTTTATATATTCTGGATATTAGCCCTTTGTCAGATGGATAGATTGCAAAAATTTTCCCCCATTCTGTAGGTTACCTGTTCATTCTGACGATCGTTTCTTTCACTGTGCAGCAGCTCTTTAGTTTAATTAGATCCCATTTGTCAATTTTGGCTTTTGTTCCCATTGCTTTTGGTGTTTTAGTCATGAAGTCTTTCCCCATGCCTGTGTCCTGAATAGTATTGCCTAGGTTTTCTTCTAGGGTTTTTATGGTTTTAGGTCTTACATTATCCATCTTGAGTTAATTTTTCTATAAGGTGTAGGAAGAGGTCCAGTTTCAGTTTGCTGCATATGGCTAGCCAGTTTTCACACAATAAAATGTGATAAAGGGGATATCACCACTGATCCCACAGAAATACAAAGTACCATCAGCGAATACTATAAACACCTCTATGCGAATAAACTAGAAAATCTAAAAGAAATGGATAAATTCCTGGGCACATACACCCTCCCAAGACTAAACCAGGAAGAAGCCAAATCCCTGAATAGACCAGTAACAAGTTCTGAAATTGAGGCAGTAATTAATAGCCTGCCAATCGAAAAAGCCCAGGACCAGATGAATTCACAGCTGAATTCTACCAGAGATACAAAGAGGAGCTGGTACCATTCCTTCTGAAACTATTCCAAACAATAGAAAAGGAGGGAATCCTCCCTAACTCATTTTATGAGGCCAGCATCATCCCGATACCAAAACCTGAGAGAGACAGAACAAAAAAAAAAAAAAAAGAAAAGAAAATTTCAGGCCAGTAACCCTGATGAACATTAATGCAAAAATCCTCAATAGAATACTGGCAAACCGAATACAGCAGCACATCAAAAAGCTTATCCACTATGATCAAGTCAACTTCATCCCTGGGATGCAAGGCTGGCTCAACATAGGCAAATCAATTAACATAATCCATCACATAAACAGAACCAATGACCAAAACCACATGATTATCTCAATAGATGCAGGAAAGGCCTTCCATAAAATTCAACACCCCTTCATGCTAAAAACTCTCAATAAACTAGGTATTGATGGAATGTTTCTCAAAATAATAAGAGCTATTTATGACAAACCCATAGCCAATAGCATACTAAATGGGCAAAAGCTGGAAGCATTCCCTTTGAAAACCGGCACAAGACAAGCATGCCCTTTCTCACTACTCCTATTCAACATAGTACTGGAAGTTCTGGCCAGGGCAGTCAGGCAAGAGAAAGAAATAAAGGGTATTCAAATAGGAAGAGAGGAAGTCAGATTGTCTCTGTTTGCAGAGGACATGATTGTGTATTTAGAAAACCCCATCGTCTCAGCCCAAAATCTCCTTAAGCTGATAAGCAATTTCAGCAAAGTCTCAAGATACAAAATCAATGTGCAAAAATCACAAGCATTCCTATACACCAATAATAGACAGCCAAATCATGAGTGAACTCTCATTCACAAT
The DNA here is from genome assembly GCF_043159975.1 of Macaca nemestrina. NCBI lineage: Eukaryota > Metazoa > Chordata > Mammalia > Primates > Cercopithecidae > Macaca > Macaca nemestrina. The sequence continues at coordinate 74,533,708 of NC_092135.1, read as the reverse complement.
TGCTACAAAGAGAATAAAATACCTAGGAATCCAACTTACAAGGGATGTGAAGGACCTCTGCAAGGAGAACTACAAACCACTGCTCAAGGAAATAAGAGAGAAATGGAAAAACATTCCATACTTATGGATAGGAAGAATCAATGTCATGAAAATGGCCATACTGCCCAAAGTAATTTATAGATTCAATGCTATCCCCATTAATCTACCATTGACTTTCTTCACAGAATTAGGAAAAACTACTTTAAATTTCATATGGAACCAAAAAAGAGCCCATATAGCCAAGACAATCCTAAGCAAAAAGAACAAAGCTGGAGGCATCACACTACCTGACTTCAGATTATACTGCAAGGCTACAGCAACCTAAACAGCATGGAACTGGTACCAAAACAGATATATAGACCTATGGAACAGAACAGAGGCCTCAGAAATAATGCCACACATCTGCAACTCTCTGATCCTTGACAAATCTGACAAAAACAAGCAATGGGGAAAGGATTCCCTGTTTAACATATGCACATCTTATGCAAAATGCAGATGTTATGCACATCTTATGGAAAATTCTTATGCACATTACCATAGTAAGCAAGAGATTCATGCACGGAAGTGAAAGAACAACAAAGGAAGTAACTTCAGCTACCAAAGAAATTTTAGAATCCACCTTTACCCTAAATGATTATCCAGTTATGACGACATAGAAAATTGTGGTTTTCTTACTGTTGTTTTCATCTAGTCATTCAGAGGCCTTATTCTTGTCCACTACTAGTATAACTAGCAATTAAAGTAACGATTTCTTTTTATTTTATTTTATTTTTTTGAAAGAGTCTCACTCTGTGGCCCAGGCTGGAGTACAGTGGTGCCATCTTGGCTCACTACAACCTCTGCTTCCCAGATTCAAGTGGTTCCTATCTCAGCCTCCCAAGTAGCTGGGATTGTGGGCATGCGCCACCACGCACAGCTAATTTTTGTATTCTTAGCAGAAACAGGATTTCACCATGTTGGCCAGGCTGGTCTCGAACTCCTGACCTCAAGTGATCCGCCCACCTTGGCCTTCGGAAGTGCTGGGATTACAGGTATGAGCCACCGCGCCCGGCCTAAAGTAACTGTTTCATCAGCTGATACTTAGCACCATACAAAATTCTTCCATCCACAGGGAAAGTATTAGACGCACCAGAAAGAGGATGCATGCAGAAAGAATTTCTTTCTTGAAATACCTCTTCATAGCTACAGACTCCAGAGTTCATAACTTGTGTGCGTACCACAAAGCCCTCTGTACAGGACGTCTGCTGAGGCTGTGTGGAATGTCACTCAGCACGGCTGACGGGCTACCCCCGCCACCCTTGCTTCATCAGCACACATCACGCACACCAGCTTTCCTTCTCTCAACACTTGGCTCCCAGCCCTTCACAGAACCCGTGAACAGAGCCTTCTAAGGAAAAAGATATACAAGAATTTATGGCTAGACAAATACCACATCTATTTCCAAAACCAGTGAACTTATCATGAGAACAGCTTTCCAGTGTAGGGCTTAGTTTGAATTCCATCATAACAAAGAAAAACAAATCTTCATTATGTTTGTCCAGAATCTAAGCCATATCAAAATTCTCTGATTATCATAGCATATCACATGGCATAGAGAGCATAAATGCACTAGAGAAATAAATATTAACATACAAAACACAAGAGGGCAATGTGAAAAGATAGTATCTGTGAGGGAGGTGTTGATGCCTCTGTTATTAACTGCAGCTCAAAGCATTGTTCCTGAGGCACTGACTGCCTCTCAACACAGTGTTATCTCCTTGGCATATGCTTGAAGTTTTGGGTCTTCCTTGCTTTCCTCTAATCTCCACCTTCTGTTGTTGTTAGTGAGCCTCAGTTTGGACTGAAATCCTGTGTCACTTAGAGCTACATGATCAAAGCCCTGTGTAGGCATTTGGGTCAGTGCCAGCAAAGTTCAGGTTGTACTTCAAACGAGTCCTCAGAGTGCCTCACAGCCAAGGGCAAGGGTTCACTGGGTTTGATCTTGAGCTGCCCACATTTAGGGAGTCTTCAGCCCCTTCAGTTGATAAGCCCTGCTTGGCAGAGCTCTGCATTCATTAACGTGGCCCTTGGGTCGATTCGATTTCCTATGTGTCAGCACCTGACTGGATGTAACCTTATCTTTGCACGTCATACTCATGATGGATCTGAAACAGTACAGGTGAAGTTTGTCTTTGACCTGACAGCTGGATTACATCCCAGTTTCACAACCACAGAAGAAAAGTCTGAAATCTCAACTCATCATTGACATTTTATGGAGCAGCCACAATGGGTGAGATGCTAATATGATTGGACATGGCGATTCCAGTAAAACGGTGATTATTTAAAAGTGTATTTCTCTACTAAGTGTAAGTGTTAGAGGCAATAGAAATAAATAAGTGATAGATGGTTCTTGGGAGTGACATGGAGGCATCTCTCCGAAGCTTGGAAGTTAGGGCAAGTAGTTGTTCTCTAAGCATTAAGTTACTTAAATACATGCATAATTGAAGGAGACAGAATGTTTCTTTACCTTTTGCAAAATGTGATTTCAGAAGAGATAGTACAGCCCAGTGTCCTAAGGAGCATGAGTCCTACAGTGCTTCTCAAATCTGTTTGGGACAATCTTCCATAGTCACAATGCCGATTTCACTTTGTTTACATTTGCATTTCTTAAACGTGTTTTAAACCATAGAACTCTATCACACGACCTCTTGCTTTTTAAAAAAAGTCATACTCATTAGTGTACTAAGGAGCTAATTTACAAAGCATACTTACTCTGGGAATATGCCTGTCCCAAGCTAAGGAAAAAAGCTCACCTTGGATGATCTGCACTGGAACACAAAATAAGTAATCATAGAGGCAGAGTTTTGTGACTTGTGTAGAATTGTCCTAGAGAGATGGTGATGGAGGTGAAAGGGGGAATCACTCCACTCACCAGAGATCCTGTCCGTGTACATGTGTGTGTTTGTGTGTGTGTACACGTGTGTGTATGGCTTGAAGTGTCATCTCATCTGTCCTTACCATAGTCTGTATGGAACATCCTCTGATACTATTCGCTCACCCTTTGCAGATTTCTGAATAAAAATGTGATACGAGGAAGGTGTTCTATGGATAGGAGCAAGGTATTCTGGACCCCAGAAAGGGATATCCTCCACTATGGATAGTCAAAATTTTTACTTATTAGTTTCTTGTGAATTAACCAGATGCAGTACGACCATCTCTGAATACCCTGAAAAATACCTGGGTCCAAATAGTGGCTTTGCTACTCACTAGATGTATACTCTCAGGCTGGGCTCCATTTCTTCATTTGTGTTTTGGGTATACTATGAGCTTGTGGGATTTCCATAAGTATTAAACAAAATATGATTAGTGCCTTTCACATCATAAGCATTCCACAAATCTATTTCATAGTCTTGTTGTTTCTATTATGAAACCTTATTTTAAAGATCAACAGACATTAGCACAATTTATAATGTGTTAGAGTCCTTCAAACATTTTCCTCAACAGGCCATTGTTAACAAAATGTGCATTGCTGTCTTTGATTCACCATTGCTAAGGCAAAATGAGTGATGATATATGTGAAAAATGAAAGAAAAGGTCTATAGATAGGCAAGATGCCTTTTTCCTTTGACTTTCAGCTTCTGGAAGACAGGGGCCTTGTATCTCTACACCCAGAGTGCCTAGTAGTGGACAGGTATTTCTGCTGAATAAATGGATATGCTAATTATCAACTAGATGGTTCTGAAAAAGAGAGTTGTCATTGGAGCTGCTGTGTAGATCCAATAATGGAAACCAGCTCCTGGAAGGGAACGCCAGCTTGGCAGAGCTTGCAAGTGAGAAGCAAGTCTTTAATAAGCTATTGCTGTTGATAGCTCGAGAGAAAGGGGAATTTAGACTGGGAGACGGAATGGCTTCAAGGATTCCTGATCAGGTTTTTATTCTGATGAAAACTTGCCGGAAAAGGTCCCTGCTCTCTGATATTGTGAATGCCTGTCTGCGAGAGGCGCAGGAAAGTCAGGCGAAATCGGTTAGGGTGTTCTGCTCAGTGCGGCTGAATGTGATGGATGGCTCGGTATGTTGTTTATCTACTGCAGGTTGGTATTTCACCTCTGTTTTCATTAGACTGATGGTAAGGTAATAATTCTTTCCTCTGGCTGAAAAATCTGTCTTCAGCCATTTGTTGATCTTCTTGAATGGGCACTTCAGGTGCACAGAAGTCACCCTAAAGGAGATTTTGAATGAAAACTTAAATAATGCTGGTCGGCATCCATGGAGCTCTCGGGCAGCATGGGCCTCCGCTAGACTGGCTGTGATTATTAGGTGTGCAGCATCACATTTGCCCAAGGACAGCAAGCCTACGGAATGGTACAGGGTAACCACCGCTGTAGAAAACAAAGCATGAACATCACATTTGATTTCTTTGGAAAAACTCAAGCTTATATTGTAAATTAAATTAAGGCAATGCAGTCTTCTTGAGGTGTTTCCATATAGCACTGTGTTACGATGGAAAATGCCTCAGCCTGGGCCTCGGAAGTCTCCACCACAATACTCTCTCTGGGCAAATCTCTTAATGTCTCTGAGCCTCCATTTCTTCATCTCTCAAGAGATAATAATAATGTGTGCACTGGTTTTAATAGAAAGCTCTTATCAGGATGATATAGTTTTGAGTTTTTCCCCAAGGTAAGGAGGAACAAACAGAACAATGACAGAGGCTAGTGGCCTTAGTAAGCTGTAGCTCTATAGCTCCTCCCTCTTTCCAGCCTCTCTGATGGAGGGCACAGAAAGGAAGATGGCAGAGTTGGCTCATTAAGCACTGATCAAGGAAGGACTCTCCCCACACCTGACAGAACAGATCCATCCCAGCAGTTTTCTGAGTTTGTGAGCTGATGGGCAAAGTGATAGAACTTCCATTCACAGGGTTCATCAGTTGCTCCATCCGGAAGGGGACTGCTGAAAGGTTTCATCCACCTGAGACAGAGTGGCCAGTAGAGAAGATAGAATCTTGTAACTGCTGGTTCTAACTCGTGGGACTCCCATTAAGAATGAACATCCCTTTCTTCCTATCAACCTGTGAGGACAGCCCATCCATTACTTCTATACTATGGGTTACTTGCCTAAGAAACGGTTCTCATTTAATAGAACGAGGGTGCCCATATGTCCTGATTTGTTCCTGACAGTCCCATTTATGCTTTTTGTCTCTGAATAAATATTATAGCACTGCCATTAACTCTCAAAGTGTCTGGGTTTGGTCAGTAAATTATATGACACCTCAAACGCATTAATTTTATAATAGGCACCTTCTCAATTCCCAGAAAATGCTTCATATGTATCACCAGTAACCTCTCTACCATCAGTTTAGTTGATTTGTGATATACAAATACAAATACATTTTTACTTTATAATTTTCACATAGCAATTTGTAGTCATCAATATCATTTTCACAGCATTCCTGAGTTGAGGGAGCGTAATTACAAAGAATTGTGGTTTAATAAAATGATGAAGGATTTTCTTTCAAATACATTTTGAAATGTTGCAGAGGCTGGCCAGTAAGTTTCCATTTAATTGACACTATACAAAAGTTACGTTAGTTGATTCTCATAAATGTATTTTGGGAGGCCAGGTGAGAAGATCACTTGAGAATAGGAGTTCAAGACCAACCTGGGCAACATGATGAAACACTATCTCTACAAAAAATAAAAAAACAAAAAATTAGCTGGTTGTGGTGGCACACGCCTGCTAGTCCCAGCTACCTGGGAGGCTGAGGTGGGATGATCAACTAAGCCCTGGAGGTCGAGGCTGCAGTGAGCCGTGAGCATTCCACTGCACTGCAGCCCAGATGACAGAGTGAGACCCTGTCTCAAAAAAAAAAAAAAAGTAAACTACTGTAATTTATAATTCTGAAATAACAATGTCAACTAAAGCAATATTATTATTATTTTTAGAGACAGAGGCTTGCTCTGTCAACCAGGCTGGAGTGCAGTGGCATGATCATAGCTCACTACAGCCTCAAACTCCTAGGCTCAAGCCATCCTTCTGCCTCAGCTTCCAGAGTAACTGGGACTACAGGCATGCATCACTATACCCAGCTATTTCTTTTAGCTTTTATTTGTTTGTTTTTTGTAGAGATGGGCTCTCGCGATGTTGCACAGGCTGGTCTTGAACTTCTGGTCTTAAGTGATCCTTTCACCTTGGCCTCCCAAATTGCTGGGATTATAGGCATAAGTCATCATGCCCAGCCAATAATTATTTTTATTTATTTGTTCTTCAGTTAAGCAGTCATTCAACAAATGATTGTTTGTGAAATGTTTCCAGGTACTGTGCTACATAAGGGAAATATAAAAATGAAAGACAGAGACTCTTACCATAGGAATTTATAGGAAATGAGTTTAAGAGACAAGTAGATTATAATGAAACCAGATTATAATACGGCTAGAGTAGCACAGAACCCACCTAACCCAGCCAGCTTCATGGCACCAGACGGCCAGGAACAGAGGGATGTGGTAATGAGGGATGGCTTCCAAGTGGCAGTGATGTGGAGCTGTCTTGAAGGACATGTAGGAGTTAGTCGAGGGAGAAATAAAAGAAAAATACTTTACAGTGTATTTTCCAATATTAGAAAATAAAATAATTAAGACAGGTTTTAAAACCAGGAAGCATTCTCTTCTCTGAATATTCTCTTCCTATGGGATACAGTTTGGATGTTTGTTCCCTCCAAATCTCATGTTGATATTGATTCCCAGTGTTGGGGGTGACTGGACCATGGAGGTGGATCACTCATGAATGGTTTTGCGTCATCCCCTTGAGGAGAAGTGAGTTCCCACCCAGTTAGTTCATGAGACATCTGGTTGTTTAAAAGTCTAAGACCTCCCCGTCTCTTTCTTGCTCTAGCTCTCACCATGTGACATGCCTGCTCCCACTTCTCCTTCTACCATGATTGGAAGCTTCCTGAGGCCCTCACCAAAGCCTAGCAGATGCTGGTGCCATGCTTGTACAGCCTGCAGAAACATGAGCCAATTAAAGCCCTTTTGTTTATAAATTACCCAGCCTCAGGTATTTTTTCATAGCAATGCAAATGGCCTAATACACTGTGCATTTGGCAGGAAGCTGTTGCTGGTGGTCTGGCGGACTGAATGATTGAGGAAGCTTTCAATTTAGGAAGCTCTTGAAAGGAGACAATTCTCTAATAGCACTTTCCAGTAGAAATATGTGATTCACGAATAGAATTTTAAATGTTCTATTAGCTACATAATCACGTTACACAATTACACAAAAAAAGGTGAAATTCATTTTAATAATCTATTATGTTTCACCCAGTATTTCCAAAATATTATCATTTCAATGTGGAATCAATATAAAAGTAATGAGCTATTTTGCAATTTTGTTTTTATATGAAGTCTTCAAAATCTGGTGTGTATTTTACATGTTTATGTTTCAATTTGTACCATCATATTGCAGTGGTCAATAGTCAGATGTGTCTAGTGGCTCTTATATTGAGGGGTCCAGTTTTATAACATCAATATTAAATCCCACCATGGTCACAAATGAAAATGAACCCAGAGTGTTCTGGCTGGATTTATTCACGATAACTAATCCCTCACTTACATAAACAGCATATGCTTCAAGAAGGAATAACAAAGATGCTATAAAGATCTGTGTCCTAGGCATTTGTCTTATATTTGACAGCCAATAGTGTTTATGACAGGCCCTGTACTTCACAAGCAAGCTATAATACAGTATTGTAAATACAAATGTTTTAACTGTGGGTATAGTAAAAGCATTTTGGGCTTCCCAGATTGGCTACAGATTCCACCATCACTGGGGCCAGTTTGTGATTATGCATCTATGATGCAACTCAGAACCATTTATTCCGTCATAAAAGATGCGGTCAAGGCAAACTCTCACACATAATGTCACCTGTGATAATTTTTTTCTGACTGAAATAGCTGCAGTGCTGTTGTATACAAGCGTATTTCTTTTAGTGAGATAAGACAAAATGATAGCATTGAGATGAGAGACTTGTAATGATTTCCCACTGGGAGCAATGATCTCTGGTTCTTAATTTCTCTACCTGTGAAATGGCAGTAATAATTTCGGCCCTGAGGTCTGAGTACCATTAGGATATGAACAAATACTTTTCATTTTTCTGATTCTCAGTTTAGCACAGGACTTACAATTGCGAAAGTATTTCTTCAATCTGCAGAAGTGTTTGTGAGAGATAGGGCCATCCAGTGAGTTCCTTTTTCTTTATTTTCTTTAATGGGTCACTCACAGTTTGTGACAAGAGCATTACTAATTGCATAGCTGGTGCCAGGGGCACTATGGAGTCATTGAGGAAATCACTGTTAGCTATAACCCGCATAAAAGCCAATTACTCTCTAGAGAGGCAACATGCCATCCTGAGAGAATACAGGGCTGGTGCCTCAAAGTTTTTCCACAGACGAGGTATGCAGCCTGGGGCAAACTATTTTAACTGCAGCTTTCTCAACTGTGAAAAATGAGAATGGCAATCCTTACTGCTTTGGAAGAGAGTTGTGTTTATTAATTAGTTTGTATTTCAAAGTGCTTCACAACTGGAAAGTTTCACTATTGGATTAAGGAAAAATGTCCTTTCATTTTATCCCCCTCCACCTTAGGATGAAAAGAAACTGTGCTCACTGAGGCTGGGAGAAACATGGAGGGGATTCAGGCAAAAAAGCTAACAAACCTGACTTCCATGGTAGTGGCTCATTTCCCCGGCTGTAAGATGGCACCCATTAAAGGCAGCTTTGTAAATTAGGCATCTTAAAGGGCAACCAAACCTGCCATCTGAAGAATTGCATTCGTTTTAGACTTAATTTTTATGATTGCTTCAAGAGAAAAAGGGAAAGAAAATGAGCCAAATCACACTGTGATAGGGGATTTGAAAATGAGAAGTAGCATAAATAATATCATGTTTTCTTGCTTGAAAAATAGGAGGTTGGATCTGCTTATATCCCAGCCTTTAGACTCTCAAATCTCCTTGTTCTGTTTCTAGCTTAACTCGGTAGGTCCACCAGTATTTTCCTACCAAGTGTTCTACTGTCATTAATTGTTTAAAAAATAGAGAAGAGAGATAATTCATTTCTATTCTTCTTGTGGCTGTCCCCTAGTTTTTCATTTCTCCTTCCATACTGCAGAATGCAGCTGCCTGGCCAGGGACTGCACTTCCCAACTTCCTTTGCATCTATCTGGGTCATGTGACAAGTTCTCACCAATGGAAAATGAGCAGAAGTAGAGTTTCTAAGTGACTGTGCCTTTTCCAGTATCTCTGGGGACTGGAAATGATTCTGAAGCCATAGGGAAAGGCCAAGGCTCAAGAGAGAAGGCTGAATCCTTTATCACCACATGGAGGAAAATCTCCCACAGAAATGGAACATCTGCTATGGATTGTTATCTGAGTGAGAGAGAAACTTCTGTTGTGTGAAGTTGCTGGTATTTTGAAGTTTATTGTTGTAGCAGCTAATGTTACCCTAACACATATACTGCCAAAGCTGACACTCTGACCCAAAGTTTCCATTATAGTTGTCTTTTCCATGTCAGAACTTGAAATTCCTTTAGGACTTTCATGACATTCAGTATAGTTCAGGACATGTAAGGTATTTAATAAATGCATATGGAATTGAGGAAGGAAGGTATAAAGGAAGGGAGGGAAGAGGGAGGGAGGAAGGAGTGGTTGAATTAATGTGTATGCATTTAATATGACTCACTTATTTTCTTTTATGCTTTTAAAGTCAACATGTCCATTTCCACCCTCCACCCTCATTCTCACATTAAGCTATGGAGACGGGGAATATTGTACTTTTTTCATGGTCTTCTAAAGAATGGACATACTGCCATGAGAGAAATTGCTGGTCAGCGAGAAACAATTCCTTAGAGAAAGCAACCCACATATCATCACCCAAGAGAGCTGGACCATCGCCAACATCTCCATCAGGAACTTGGAAGAGTTGTCTGTCTTCCCAACACAATAAAACTGGAGACACGAGCATGCAGAGCTCCAGCCAGCACAATTACATAAAGCCAAAGCACATTATCGCTTGCAGGCTGCAGGATTTATGACCAACTATGATGGAAAATACAGAGATACTTTACTTGTCTGAATTCATCACTCACAGAAGACAATATGTATATTAATAATAGAGAAAAGTTGTCTATATTGTACTTTTTCTAATGAAAACCTTAGTAAACAGAGCAGAAACAGATGCCAGCATCTTAGAGAAAAAAGAAAAATGGAAAAGATTGCCAGTTTGCTCCTCTTCAGAAAATATGCAATTGCTGTTCTTGTTGAAAAATTCCTTTCAAATGCATTGAGGCAGCATTTCTATTTTGGCAGTTTTCTTTGTCTGAGTTGCTGCTTCTAACTTGAGTGGAACAGAGAAGAAGTAAGTTTGTATTCTCTATGGGTGTGTGCTGTTCCAAGTATGAAGCAGTGAAGCTAAAATCACTTTACTTCTAGAAACCTGTGATTTCCATTTGCCATGAGGTTGACACTTCCTCTGGCAGTGTCTTTGCCCCAAACTGTCACAGAACCATGCTCTTTAGCTAGCATAGCATTCTTCATCTTTATCATAGCTGCTTACCACTTGTTTCTGCTCTGGAATGCTCACCCTGTACGTGCAGGGTGTGTGGTGTCCTGGGCCAGTGCTGGCACATGGTGAGCACTCAAAAAAATATTGAAGAGCTCTCTTCAGGTTGTAATTTTATGTTACCAGTGTTTTTACACAATTGGTTTGCATTCTCAGTCCCCTTGTACACAATGAGAAGGTAAACCAGTGTGCTCTTTGTCTATCATTTTCAAATTTTGAATTATTTAAATACATGTTAGTGAAATCACTGTTTATCAGAACCAAAATTGCAATCTTAAAACGTCTGCAAGACAGAAAAGATTGTTTAACAAAGGAAGGAAAATGTTACAAAGCCAGATTCCCCTCTTAATCAGTGCTTGGACTTGGCCCCCAAACCCTAAAAGTGAATTTGTTTCCAGAACACCTGAAACAGAGACCACATTTTTATGTTTGCCTTTTCACAGTGAAGTTTACATTAGGGAGCTATATTTTCCTTATATTTATTTTTAAGTCATTTGGGCTTTCCAATAAAATAGCATTCCCATTTTCTTCCCTCTTCCCAGATTAATGCATTTATTATGTTAATGCATGAAGGGGTCCACGTGGGGCTGGGGTTGGTGGCTGGGATGCTCTGCAGTGGTGCACTTGGAAAACAATGTGTTATTTGCATTTAAGAAAATACTTTGTTGGCTAAGTGTCTAGCCAGTAAAACAATAACAGTTCACCAAAAGACAGTTATCCCAAATACCCTTCCAAGAGTGGCAATCAGTTTTCCTAAAGAGTCAAAGAAAAGAGTGAGAATTGTGGGAAGTGGGAGACTAGAAGGACAGACTCATTTGGAAACAGGAAGTGGTTCAAGGAATTTAGGATTTGGAATATAGGAAAAGAAATGGGGAAACATACCCATGCCATCTCTTCTCTGTAGACATCTGATTTGAACCTACTTCAGGTTAGTAGGAAGTACAATCATTATCTGATGTTCTGTGACCACATGGAAAATACATTGGTAGTCACAACCAGACTAGAGTCAACATTGAGAAACCACCAGAACAACTAACTTGGGCTGGTGAGGCACAGCTACTGGTCAAAACCTGCCCAGGAGGCCCAGTACCACTCACAGTCAGGATCGGGGTCATGGTAAGGGTAGGTCAGCTAGCTTACTGCAGCCCACCTCTGATGGGGAGGTGAGGGCTTCCAGCCCTGGGCTGCTCATTCACCTCCCCTCTGGAGCAGTAAACAGAGAAGTAGCAAGAAGCTAAGCTCCTTTTGTTAGGCATTATTAATTCCTCTAAAGTGACCATTGATGTATTTTTTATTCAGTAACTTAGCATATATATGTGTGTACAATTAATAGTTATGTATAATAAAAGTGTATTAAAATTTTTAAACATAAATTGTGATCGTTGCACAATTCTGTGAGTACACTACAAACCATTAAAATGTATACTTTAAATGGGTGTGTTTTATGTTATTTATGTGATTATATCTCACTAAAGATGTTTTTAAACCATAAATGTTTTTATTCATTTTTTCCCTAAAACATCATATACTGGGTTTTGTTATTATTATTGACTTCCTTCCTGCTATGTTTTTATATTGACTTCTTCAAGTCTTGGTGATCCCAGGATATACTCCAGAACTGATAAATGTTGGCTAATGAATTATAGCTTTATTCCAGTTTTAGCACTGCCAGGCCAGGCTATATTGTCTGTGTTATGGGATCAGTACGAAAAATTTTACTGAAAAATGAAACTGACCCAGAGAGAGGCTCTTCATGAGCTCCTCCACTTCCTCCTACTCACCTCACCTCCCAGGGTGCTCCTTGCCTTCTCTGGGTGTTGATGCTTATTGTGATCTTGTGTACTATAATTTGAAAGGTATTCTCTGATACCTTCCTCTATTACACTCTATGATTACAGAAGAGACTGGTGGACATTGTTATGAATGTAAAAATGGGTGGTTATTTTTTAACCTGTCTTCAAAGCTAATTCATAACCAATAATTCAGCCTTACAATGTTTTGTGTGAGATAACTGTAGTTATTTTATAGATAATAAAATCTTATAAGGGTTATATTTGGTTCATGAGAGTTACTCATTTCCTTTTCTGGGGATGGGTTGGTGAATCAAGTGAATAGCACAGAGAAGAGTTTCTCAAACTATCTCTTGTGGAAGGTTAGTTTTTTAAAAAAATTTTCCAAGAGGTTGGCAACTTTTGTAAATCCAATAAAAATAAACTACTGTTTTTCAAAAGAAGACATACAAATGGTCAGGGTATGAAAAAAAATGTTCAACATCACTAATCATCAGGGAAATGCAAATCCAAAGCACAATGAGATTCCACCTTGCTCCAATTAGAAGGCTGTTACCGAAAAGACAAAGGAAAAGTGTCTTTTCTTAAATACTGTTGGTAGGAATGTAAATTGGTACAGCCATTATGGAAAACAGTACAGTGGTATCCCAGAAAATCAAAACAAGTACTACCATATGATCCAGGAACCCCACTAATGGGTATATATCCGAAAATAAAAATCAGTATATTAAAGAGATTTCTGCACTCCCATGCTTATTACAGCACTACTCACACTAGCTAAGTGTCCAACAGTGGATAAATGAATAAAGAAAACGTGATATATATACACAATAGAATACTATTCCACCATAAAAAAAGAATGAAATCCTGTCATTTGCCAGAACATGCTGAACCTGGAAAACCTTATGTTAAGTGAACTAAGTCAGACACACAAAATACCACATGATCTCACTCATATGTGGAAACTTAAAAAAAAAAAAAAAGTTGGGGCTGGGCACGGTGGCTCACCCCTGTAATCCTAGCACTTTGGGAGGCCAAGGCGGGTGGATCACGAGGTCAGGAGATCGAGACCATCCTGGCTAACACAGTGAAACCCTGTCTCTACTAAAAATACAAAAAATTAGCTGGGCGTGGTGGTGGGCGCCTGTAGTTCCAGCTACTTGGGAGGCTGAGGCAGGAGAATGGCGTGAACCCAGGAGACACAGCTTGCAGTGAGCCAAGATTGTGCCACTGCACTCCAGCCTGGGTGACAGAGTGAGACTCCGTCTCAAAAAAAAAAAAAAAAAATTGGTATCACAGAAGCAGAGCAGCACAGTGGTTACTAGAGACTGCAGAAGGGGATGAATGAGGGAAAAACAAGGAGAGGTTTGTCAATGGGTACAAAGTTACAATTAGGAGGAATAAAATTCTGGTGTCCTGTAGCATAGTAGGGTGACTATGGTTAACAGCAAGGTATTGTGTATTATAAAATAGCTGGAAGAGAGGTTTTTGAATGTCCTAAACACAAATAAATGATAAAAGCCTGAAGTGATGGATATGCTAACTAAGCTGATTTGATCATTATATAACAGGTACATGTATCAAAACATCACATTTTACCCCATAAATATATATAATCACAATATGTCAATTTAAAAAAATGCTAAAGAATGCAAAATGCTTGCCTCCTTTTAATAGATTAGATTCAGTAGACATAAAATTACATTTCAACTAATATTACCAAACATAAGAAAAAAAGTGAATTTTTAAAAATTGTACACATTGTTCACTGACAACATCTGGAGAGGCAAATAGAGAAAATTACTATTACACTCATAATTTTTGTAATTCTTCAATCATAACATGAAGTTATGAATGGAATAAATTCTGCATATTAAACACCTATGTACATACTTTAATGAACAATTTGTATATTAATGTGTAATTTTCGTGTGATGAATGAGCTTGCTTCTTGATGTTAACTTACCTAATCTAGGTTAGACTGATGACAGTGCTACTCACAGGGGATAATGTATATCAAAACTCTATGTTTTGATAACAAAATAGACAAACCAGTCTTACATAAATATATTCATGGCAAAGAAAACAGGATATTCATTTTTAACATTTTTTCCCAAAATGTAGCAAGTGATGCTCTATGTGCAAAATTTTTAAATTCTTTATCAGTACCTACAATTTATTCTGTAAAATTGTGGTTAAATTTAACTTAACTTTTGAACAGACAGGGACTTTTGTATTTATATACACTACAATTTATTCTGTAAAATTGTGGTTAAATTTAACTTTTGAACAGACAGGGACTTTTGTATTTATAAACACTACAATTTATTCTGTAAAATTGTGGTTAAATTTAACTTTTGAACAGACAGGGACTTTTGTATTTATATACATTTGAGTTACAGTTGACAACCAAACCTTAAAATATTACACACTTTAGCATATTCTTACTACTTACCATCTCTAGCTTACCTTATGATTTCAACACTCCCTGATCTGGTCTATATACTGTTCAACGAAGAGAGTCCACTGACCATGCATTTCAATGTTAAGGCAATGTCAAATTCCTATAAAATTTTGTGCCCAATTACTCTCAATTTCTGTATATCTCATTTCAGACTAGTAATAGTTGATGGACCACACTTTGAGTACCACAGTTATGTACATAAAGGATTCCTTTAGTTCACCAAAGCAATTGAGATCATCTGTTGTGGTGAACTCAAGCAAGAGATTGGTGGTTAGACTGAAAACAGATTTTATGAGATCCCATAGATTGATAATAACCTAAAGGAAAGGCTCAGAAAAATTGCCATTGGGTTCTTCATTTGAACATTTCCTGTTCAATCCTTTTACCAAGGACTTAGATGAGGTTATAAACTTATCAGACTTAAAAATATAGTTTATATTTATTAAGCATCTATTTTATATAATTCATATACTGAGCTAATTGTTCAAGGATTATTTCATTTAATCTTTAGAACAAAAATTGTATTATGTACATACCGTAATGCACAGTTCACAATAGGGTTATAAATCGCCAATTTATAAATGAGAGAAGTTAAGTAACTTCCCTGAAGTCACACTGCTAGTTGATGGACCTGGGATTTGAGTCCAAGCCAGCAGACTCCACATCCAAAGGCAAACCACCTAGTAGACAGGCAAAACTGGCCAAGATTGGCACAACTGTAAGTGAAGGAAACAGAATAATTGAAATATTCTCTAGGCTAAATTGCTAGGCAAAAATCAATAAGGTGAAAATAAGAGGAATAACTCTCAATTCCTCTATTAGATTAACATAAGTCAATTGCACAAAAGCAGGCTGAGGAAGATCTCACACATCAGAATCTCTTGGGCATCACCTTGTGTCTTGCTAGCCTTTTTTTTTTTTTTTTTTTTTTGTCTTGAGACAGGGTCTTGTTCTGTCGCTCAGGCTGGAGTGCAGTGGTGCCATCTCAGCTTACTGCAACCGCCACCTCCCGGGCTCAAGTGATTCTCCTGCTTCAACCTGCCAAGTAGTTGGGATTACAGGCATTCACCACCAAGCCCAGCTAATTTTTATATTTTTTGTAGAGACAGGGTTTCACCATGTTGGCCAGTCTAGTCTCAAACTCCTGGCCTCAACTGACCCACCAGCCTCGACCTCCCAGAGTGCTGGGATTATAAGCATGAGCCACTGTGCCCAGCCTAGCCTCACTTCTAATTCTAGCTGCTGCTGCGGCACATATCCTTTAAAACAGGGGTCCCACCACCTGAGACACAGACAGGTTTCGGTCCATGGCCTGTTAGGACCCAGGCCACACAGCAGGAGGTGAGCCGCAGGCTAGCGAGAACTACCAGCTGAGTCCCACCTCCTGTGAGATCAGTGGCAACATTCAATTCTCATAGGAGCTCAAACCCTACTGTGAACTGTGCATGCGAGGGATGGAGGTTGCATACTCCTTATTAAAATCTAATGCCTGATGAAACGACCACCACCCTATCAGTGGCAAAATTGTCTTCCACAAAACAGGTTTTAGTGCCAAAAAGGTTGGGGACCGCTGTGCTAAAAGCTCTGCAGGACACTTCTCCTAACAGAACCTCATTTAAAGAGTTCACATTTCTGCCCTGAGATGATTATTATTCTTCTCCTCCTTCTTTTCCTTCTCCTCCTTCTCCTTCTGTTTCTCCTTCTCCTTCTCTTTCTCTTCCTTCCACCTCCTCCTCCTTCTCCTCCTCCTCCTTCTCCTTCTTCTAGCTTTATTAAGTATAATTAATGTGCAAAAATCTGCACATATTTAATGTCTATAATTTGATGAGTTTGGATATATGCATACACACATAGAACCATTACCATAAGCAAGGTAATAAACATATCCATCATATTATCCATCATTAATCTCTCCAAAAGTTTCCTTGTGACTCTGTATTTTTTGTTTGGTTTTTTGTTTGTATGTTTATTTGTTTTGTGGTAAGCACACCTAGTATGAGATCTACTCCCCTAAAATGTTTAAGTGCCCAGTATAGCATTGTTAACTGTAAGTACTGCGTTGTACGGCAGTTCTTTAGAACTTATTCATGTTGCATAAATGAAACTTTATACCCTTTGAACAACTCTCCATTTCTTTCTCCCCCAGTCCCTGGTGACCACACTTCTACTCTCCACTTTTATGAGCTTGTGTAGTAATAAACACCTACATTAAAAAGGAAGAAAGATCACAAATAAACAACCTAACATTACACTTAAAGGACCTAGAAAAAGGACAAACTAAGCCAAATTAGCAGAAGAAAGGAAATAGTAAATATCAGAGCAGAAATAAATGAAATAGAAAAATTTTTTTAAATCACAAAACAGTTGTTTTCTTGCAAAGAACCCTTTTGTGAACTGTGCACGCAAAAGATCTATGCCGCGCACTCCTTAGAAGAATCTAATGCCTGATGAAACCATCCCCCTGACCACCACCCCATCCATGGAAAAATTGTCTTTTTCCCCTGAGAAGGATGGTGAAAACTGACAAAATTTAGCTCAACTAAGAAAAATAAGATTCAAATAAATAGAATCAGAAATGAAAGAGGATACATTATAACTGATGCCAAAGAATATAAAAGACCACAAGAGTCTACTGTGAACAATTATATACCAACAAATTGGATAACCTTGAAGAAACAGATAAAGCCCTGGGATTCTTAGGAGCCACACCTAGAGAAGCCTGCTCAGGTCACATGCAACAGTAGCTGGGACAACTCCTAGCCAACAAGCATGAGAGTTTATGGATAAATATGTTTTGTTTTCAGTGGTTTTCATTGTGAGCAATCCTGAGAAGCAGTCTATATCCTCAGATGGTCCTAACAAGATAGTCCAGTTGAGTACAAGAGGAACCAACCCATAAGGCACTGATGGGCTTCTCGTCTTTCCCTGGTTCTCACTCCTGATCCCTAGGATCGTCTCCAAAGACACCTGCTGCACACAGGTCCTGGTCTTCAGACTCTACTTACTCTACTTTGGTAGGAACCCAGGTGAAGACTCCGACCTAGCAGCAAATCATGTGAAAAATAGATCTTAATAGATGACAAGTTCAGCCCAAGACAGGAGTGTGATATGATAGAGAGAGGGGGGAAGGTGGGAGAGACAGAGAGAGAGAAAGGAAGAAAGGAATGACGTAGGGAAGGGAACATAATAATACCTGGAGCGCTATCACCTAGAAGTTTGTGCATAAATTATACATCACCTATAATCATGATCTCCAAGATAATAAAAGGAGACAAAGCGAGGGAAATATGTTTTTGCTAGTTGGAGAATTCAAGGTACAAGGTGGGAAAAAAACTGAAAGGTAGCTTCTAGCAGAGACAGACTCCTTAGCCTGACTGTAATGACACAGGTTTCAAGAAAGTTCATAACTCTTAACATTTGGGTATGAGTGTGAGTGAAATATTCTGAGAAGGGCCCATACCTTTCAACATATTCTCAAAAGGCCCCTCATACAAATAAAACTAAGAGAATCAAGTCCCACACTAGGTTGTATAGTAATGTGTACAAAGAACTTTTGAACTTCACAGAAGAAATGCTCCCAAAATTACTGCAATACTTCTCTAACTAGCTGTCATTCTCTGCTTATTTATCTGGTATCTACACCCAAGTACAGCCCCTCTGAGATAAGAGATGTAGGCTAGGAGGAAGACCTCAGTATTGGTCTGCCCTCTGTAACCACAAGACCCTGTCCAACTCATCTAAGTCTTGGTTTTCTCATTGGTAAAATGGGCCAAGGAAGTAGGTTGGGGGAATGTAAAGTAAGGATTAGGAAAATCAGATGAGAAGACATATGAAAGTGCTTTGTGAACTCTATGGCTCATACCAGATGTAAAAGGTATTGTGTGACTGAATGGACTCATTTTCCAGGTAGGGAGCTAGGATAGAGCTCCCTAGTTGGTCTACGGACCCATCATCTGGGATCTGGTTAGAAATTCAGAAACCCACCACCCGACCTTCTGAATCAGAATCTGCTTTTTTTTTTTTTTTTTTTTTTTTTTTTTTTTTTTTTTTTTTAAGACAGAGTCTATGTTGCCCAGGCTGGAGTGCAGTGCCCTGATCTTGGCTCACTGCAGCCTCCGCCTCCTGAGTTCAAGCAATTCTCATGCCTCAGCCACCCGAGTAGCTTAGTTTACAGGTGTGCACCACCATGCCCAGCTAATTTTTGTATTTTTAGTAGAGATGGGGCTTTGCCATGTTGCCCAGGCTGGTCTTGAACTCCTGGCTTCAAGTGATCCACCCACCTCAGCCTCCCAAAGTGCTGGGATTACAGGTGTGAGCCACCACTCCTGGCCCAGAATCTGCATTTTAACAAGACCTCTGGGTGATTCTTGTCCACATTAAAATTTGAAAAACCAGAGTAGATGACAATTGGGATTCTTTTTAACTTGGAATTTCTGATCTAATGACTACAATTTTTAAAGTTCTTCTCTCCCATCTCTCCAAGTTGCTATTGTAGCCTCCTTTTTTCTAGTCATTATGGCCCAATTCAACATTGCTTCCACACGGTGTTCCACAAACATTGACTTAACACTGCTGAGAATGAGCTGAGCGTAACCATATATCATCCTTATCATCCTTTTTAAAACAACTGACTTCCTAAAAATTACAAATGCCCATATTGTCCACATTCTCCTCTCAAAGGAAATCTGCTACTAAAATTAAAATATTTAATTTTAATTGTGCTTTTCTAGTTAGTCACTAGGTGCCTGGAAAACAAAGTATTAAAAAAGAATCCTGGGCAGATGCAAACATTCAAATGATACTGATAATAAATACGCCTCTTAACCTTTGCTAACTGCTCTAATCCCTGTTATTTTGACATTGGTGTAAAGGAATTACCACCTGAAGACATGGGGCAGGTCAGTTGGCATCTACAGAGACTCAGTTCTTCTCAAGTTAGGGCCCTTTGCATCACTTATGGCCACCAAGAGGGATTAATCAACATCTCCCCACCCCCAAAAAACACACACACACACAAGTTTGTGAGCCAAGTGATTTGGTCCCATTACAGTGTTGCTCTTAAGCTCTGTGCTCAGCTTGCCTACGGCCTTCAAAAGGGCAGAGCTCCCACACACATGAAAGGATGATTTTCCAGGCACTCCTGGATGGCCTCAAGATATTTGTTGTTTGCCATGTTGGCCTTGTTTTTGTTTGTTTTTTTTAGACTTTTTACAACTGGGTACTATATTGCAGCATCCTTGAAGAAAAAAGCCTGCTAGAACAGGTAATGGTAATAATGCTAATAATACGTTGGGTGTATACAGTACCTTTCTTTCTAAATGCTTGATATGTCTTTACATTGATGATCTCTTTTATATTCATGACACCCCTTAGAATTGGGCCGAGGCAGATAACATATGGGCTAAGATCTGGCCTCTTGAGCTTCTAGTACCATGTCTAAAGTAGAAAGCTTAAGAGTCATTGGCTGAGTTATAGCCACTTGCAAAATCTTGCATCTTCTGGACTAAGAGATCATTTGTCTAATTGTTTTTACTGCTTTTGAGTTCTAAAGTTAATTACCAACCTTAATTAGTTCTGGTTATGAGATCTCCAAGACTATATTTTTTGTAAACATATGCTACTTTATTAGTTAAGTCTAAATATTTATGAAATCTTTCAATCTAGTAGTTTGGCTTCTCTGATAATGGTTGTCTTTATCTCTTTATAAAATGAGATACTGAAAGAGACACATTCAGTCAGCCTTGGTGCCTAGACCTGGCAGAAAGCAGAAAAATGGTCTATTTTCCCTTATTTTTCTTCATTTTATTTTTAATCTGAGTCCTTTTTGGCAGAGGAGGTTGGAACAGAATAAAACAGGCAAATGACTGAGTGAATAGAAGGTAGGTGTATCAAGGATGAAGAAGGGGCCAAATTTGTAAGCATAAGTAAGGACCACATAACATTCTTCAACACTGATGGCTTTGTTGTATCCAAAAAATTTTTATACTGTTTTCAAGGTAGCCCCAAATGACCTGTGCCTACCCATGTATCTCCAGAGTGCCTTGGCTGTGCCTACAGACTACCTCACTCAACTACGAATCTGAGTGGTTTGTCTGAACCTGAAACTATTGCCTCACAGATGGGTACAGAAGACCCACGGGTATGTTCACATCAGTAAAAAAAAAAACAGGTCCATAGCTTAACTGCTGTGCTTCTTAGCTAAGGTCTTTGGATAAACTCCAAAGCAATAAATCATCACATATGCCAGGAGAGAATTTTTTTGGAGTTGGAGTTATTATATGGGCCTTATACTACCACTTAAGAATAGCAATAATAATAATGGATACCCTACAACTTTTACACTTACAATACACATGTCAGTAGTGATTTCTTGGATTGACCTATTATGTCTTATGGGACAGCAATGTTCTTTCTCAGAAATGTAAATGGACATAAAGAGATCAAATGAGGGTTAGCAGTGAGAGGACATACAATTGTAGCAGAGCACATTATTAGATGGGTGGACAGCATGTGAAGGTTAAGAAGTAGCAAAAACTATGAATAAGAAGAAGGAAGTAGAGAAAATATATAAAGTGGTTTTAAACTCGAATGCCTTCATCTGAAAAAAGTAAATGTACAAATTTGCAACTATGTGGCAAAAATTAATACACACCTTGCCAAAAACATTCAAATTCAAAATTTGATCTAGATATTAAGCTGGCCAAATAAAGCACTTCAGGCTGTATTTGGCTTCTTGGTCACCATGTTCTAAATCCTGGAAGAGATGGAAGGAAGAAGCTGGTCAGTGTGGAGACAGCAGTGGCCACAGCAAGAGGACAGCGAGGTCACAGAGAATAGACACAATGGGAGCAAGAACATGTCACCTGAAAGAGAGAGAGGTGGCCAGAGGAGACCTAGATTGTCCTCTATCCTCTGGGACTTTGCTTTCTTCTTCCAATTCCACTCCACATGTGATCTTGCAATAAAGGTGTTTCTTTTAAAGGAGTCTGGGTAAGAGTCACTTTTTCAGAATCGTCACCTACATGCCTTCGCTGATTTTCATAAAAACCCTACAGAGTAGAGGGCTGGAAATTGGGGTCCTGCGGTCTTATCTAGTGCTGCTTTCAACACAATATATAAGAATTACCTTCAGTGTAGCGTGACTGAGAAGCACACATAAATGTTTCCTCCTAATGCATTACATATCAAACCTATTTGATTCACAATGGCCATGCGGTCATTTCTTTTAAAATCCTTGGAGAAAAGTTGCTCCACAAAGAGGAATTAACGGTGGTCTTACTAGTGCTGGGAGAGTTATCTTCTCAAACTCATCCAAACAGAGGACCTGAACACCTAATGTGTCATCACGTGAAGAATATGAAGTAAATATGTAAAATAATACAGCCATACATTAGCCTAAATAGTGCTAATAAATTGTTAGGCTTAGCAGGAAATGGAAAATCACTAATGGAATAATGAAGAGTTTGTTTAGTCCCTGAGCAGACGGCCATCATTCGTCATGCTCCCAGTTCCCCTGCTAAGAGCAGTATCTAACAGGCTTGCTTGAGGTGATGAAGCAAGCCCAGGAAACCACTGCTTTCTAATAGCTAAAGGAAGTGCAGTTGTCACTCTAGTACTGAGAGAATTAACAGGGAGAATAATCCACATCAAGGGGACTTTGTAATGTGAACCATTGATGAGGTAGGACTGGGTAGAGATAAGAGACATTGCATTTGGAGGCAGTCAGATTTGCATCCTTGAATGGATTTTTGGAGCAGGAGTGGACACCTGACCCAAAGGAAATCAATCCATAGGCTAGCAATCAACCTCTTTTTTGTTCTTGTAGCGTTTGATCGTTATCTAGTTTTGCTAAATCCTACTTTTCTCTTTGTAAAATGGGAAAATAACAATATGTAACTCAAAGGGCTATTGCAAACACTGAATGAGATACAGCAAATGATGTGCCAGGCATGGTACCTATGACATGGGACATAGCAATGGTTAATTATTGCTATTGTTTAGCTAAAGCAGTAGTCAAATAGCCCAGAAACCAAGGTTCTATGTTTTTAAGGCCAAACTAGGAGGGTAAACTTTTGTGAACTTCTATTCACTATCAGAGTCAAAGAGAAGTACAGGTGGGTGGATCACAGTACCAGCTACAATTCACTTATTCATTCATTTGGAAACAAAATTTACTCTTGAATTAAAGTAGAGAAAAAAAACTGATTGCTGCCAGAAATGATCAACACCTGCTTTGTAGGATATTACTTTACTTTGTAACAAAAATTAGAGAAATTAAATAATTTTTCTCTTTTGTTATGAAGAAGAAATATCAAAGTTACATGTTGGTGATATAAGGCAAGGTACATACCACACCCCAGTCATCTTTCATTGGCATGTAAATCAGTACACATAAGTGATGGTAATGCTGTCAGTGTAGCAATATACACCGTGGTAGACCCTGTGATGAAGCCCATCGTGAACGACATGCACCTGTTCTCCACTTTCTCATCCTCCCTTGCAGCAGCGTGGCATTGAAAGGGATTATAGGCTGAGAGACTAGGTAGAGGGTGTATTAGTCTGTTCATGCATTGCTATAAAGAACTGCCTGAGACAGGGTAATTTACAAAGAAAAGAGATTTAATTGACTTACAGCTCCACAGGCTGTACAGGAAACATGGCTGTGGAGGCCACAGGAAACTTACAATCACAGCAAAGGGAAAGCAGGCCAGAGCAGGAGGGAGAGGGCAAAAAAGGAGCTGCTACACACTTCTAAACAACCAGATGTTGGGAGAACTTACTCACTATCACAAGAACAGCAAGGGGGAAGTCACCTCATGATCTAATCAACTCCCACCAGGCCCCTCCTCCAACACTGGAGATCACAATTCGACATGAGATTTGGGTGGGGACACAAATCCAAACCAGATCAGAGGGCTTTGTGTTTTTTGTTTTTTTTGGTCATGATTTTCAATTTTAAGGTTCTTGAAGGCAGGAATTGTGTCTTGTTCATGATCTCTTGGGCATATTCATAGGCCTCAACTACCAAATTAAAGAAATCTTAGAAATAAAAAATGGGCAGTTATTAATTGCAACAACATTCATATGCAGGAGTCATTTTCCTTCTTTGAAGTGCTTTGTGAACTTGAGCAAAGGCCAGTTTGAGGAGTAGGTTTCTTCAGCTTGCTCATGGTAAGTGATCGCAAGTTAGGCAGAGAAAGCGGCCTAGGCATGTGGCATTCCTCCATTTTGGCCAACTTATCTCTTGAAGTCAAACTCATCATGTGCTGTGCAATAATGGAGACAGGCGAATCAGAGAGGCTCTGACTGAGAGCACTGGAGGTGACTTCCTTTCTGCCAGCCTGTTTGTCTTCAGATTCCTTAGAGCAATTGCTCCAACTCTCATCTCATGAGCGGCTGGTTATCCTTGACACCGGAGGACTAAAGTCATCTTCTCCCTTCTCAGGGACACAAACAAAAATGACACTACCTTGAGATAATACCTAACACAGATTATTCCACCACATCATATCTTGGGGCTCAGATACTATATTCTTTCCTAGCCTAACACATGCAGCGAGAACACATGGCAACTATAATAAATGCTTCTAATTAACAAATAAAAATATATCTGCACCAAGTGACAGATATAGCTTCTTAAGAATGCTCCTTGGCTGCTGGGGTTGCCCATGATGGATCAAACCTTTTAAACACATTATAATGACAAAAGGGATGGGATTCTCAGACCCTTTCATCTACAGAATGGCTTTTGGGCTTACTCTGCAGAAAGATTTTTTTCCCTACTTCTAAGAAATGAGTTTAAACCAGAATCAAATTTTGATACTTAAAAAAAAAAAAACTTCAGCCACTACAATTGATAGCACCAGTTAAAGGAATGAAACACTTCTGCATGGAAACAATGATTCATGAACTGCTCTTCCCTACAGGAGATGAAACCATTTGGGCTTTCCTCAGCAATGCTTATATTACTGGCAACATTTAAAAAAACTTCATTACATAGAGAAAATTCCAGCCTTCAATTTTTCTTGTTGAGAGGGTTCAGTGGTTGCTTTGGTATATGTGTGTCTCTCGGTGAGTGTGTGTGTGCGCACGGGCGCACACACGAGTGTGTTTCATAAAATTAGATTCCAGCAAAGGGAAAGTGCATTTATGCAAAAGCAATTCATCAACCACTTCTGTGGTCAGAATTCACCGAGGTAATTTAGATACTTTAATGGCAAGGTAGTTTAGGTAGGTAGGAGGCAATGTCCCCTCCCCCATCTAACAGCTATGGTAATAGAAAATGTGTCCTCTAAATGAATCTTTTCAGGAAAGTAATTCTCGTTTTAATTATTTATCCACTACCAAATATAAAATATAATTACATAGCCAATGTCCATGGGAACAAAATCCACAGCGCCGGATAGAGTATGAGAGCTTTCTGCTTTTAGAAATTTTCCATTAAAAAAAATAAGATTAGCCAAATGCAGCTTTTATAATCTGATTTTCATAATATTAGTGTTTAGCAAAAGTCCACCACTTGCTCAAACAATGGCTCCAGAATTTGCAGTGTTTCCACCATAGCCTTGACCTTTATGATGTCAGACATATATTACCTCTCTGCTATAATTTACTATTGACATCATGGATTAAATTTGTTGTTTCAGCTAATGTAACTGAGCAAGCAAGGTAGATTGTGAAACCAAAGCCAGCTACTGAAATACGAGGGTTGTCAAGTATAAATTTACAAAAGATATTCAGACTGGGTGTGGAAGACAAAAATAAATGGACAAAGAAGCTGTTTTTGACAGACTGCAAGGGGCTAGAGACTTCAACTTGAACATTGTAAATCCAAATGTCACGAAACACTGCTGCAGAGTGCGAGACACGTCTATTCCTCAGCAATATAAATGGTGATGGGAAACCAAACTTCCAAGATGCTGTGCATTTTTGAAAAGTATATCCCTGACGCCCGATAACAAACTCTTTTGAAAAGTATATCCCTGACGCCCGATAACAAACTCACTCATCTCTTCTTCCTCTCCTCCAACCCAAGTTTGAAAAATCACTGCAAGTCACTAGCTCAAAACCAGTTATGACGGCAAAGCCAGTGTTTCCTAGGGCATCATTTGGAGAAGAGACCAAGGAATGTCAAAAAATATGTAAAGATGTATTTTTAAAAGAAAAATAAATTAGTGTGGCAACAGTATTGCCCAAACGTGAGCCATGATCAGTTTTTACTTCTGACACAAATTCTGTTTTTAATAACAAAGTATAAGCCACTAAGAGGGGATATTGTAACTACTGAAGCCTATAAAGGTGCTCCCATCGCTCAGCAGGGAACCCCTTGGTGGTAATTGAGCCACTTCCACAACTGGTCTCTTAGAGTAACAGTCTGGCCTGCAGGGTTGTAGCTACATGAGACTGCTGGTTCATGGTCAGGCTTTCTTTGCTTTCAAATGCTTTATTTTCCCAGATACCCTGCAAGCTAAAAGAATTTGAGAATAACTGAAACTAGAAAACAATAAATGTGTGCTACATGGATAGAGTAGTGGGTGGATAATGCAAGAAGAACCAGAAGCCTCAGAAGTGAAAGTACTTTTTCAATGTCACAGCTTGTTGTTATGGACAAGGCCCAGGTGGATTTCTTAGTTTAGTCTGGGGGTAGACTACTCATGGTGGGTATTCAGTGGTCATGCTTTTGGGAAACTTTTAGAGGGATGGAGAGCCTGATATTCCTCTTACCCCTATGTGCCTGCTTAGTGACCTATTATCAAGCCTTTTCTATGGAAGCTGTAAGAACTTCTATGTCCACGACTCAAATACACAATGAATAGCTAGGGAATAATACATAGCACTGTATGCTGTACTGGGGCTTGGAATTACATAGTAACCACTACAAATAGACTTTGCCTTCAAATTTATAGTCTAATGTCTATGTGTGTCTATATATAAGAGAGAAAATGTAAATTCTAAGAGCAGTTCTAATGTGAGAAAATGAGGGCATGAATATGTCCTTTGCTCCTTGACCCAAATAGTGCCTTTGAATAACTGTCAAAGGACTTGAGTTGGGCCAGACAATGTTTTCAGGCAGTCATGAAAAGAAATGACACAGAAAGTTCTTATTTACACCTCCTTTGGCTAGCCATGGAGATCCCTAGATTGAAAATAGGGTGACCTTTAGAGGCTCATCACCATCTTGGATGTGAGTAGCCTGGAAGGAAGATGTGCTGTGAGTCTGATCTATAAAAGGGACCAAGAATCCCTTGAGCTGACTCTGGATGCAACCTCAGATGGACTCATAACCTGCCAAGGAGGATTAAACTTGCCTAGACCTCTTGACAATCTCTTTAAGTGAATTTTCAGGTCACTGACAGCAGCTTGATTGAACACCCTCTCAGGGTTCCTTCTCCTGGTATAATTCAAATGTCCCTGGTTCTAGGTCTCCTTGATTCTCGGGCCCACATGGATAGGAAATTTTATTGTAAAAGCTGATGGCTTAATTCCTCCTAGAGAAAGTGCTACTGTAGCTTTGCTTAGAAAAATATCACTTTTGTTTAGGAAAATCCACAACTCTTACTTTTCCTGGCTCTGACACATAGTTGATCCCATCTCATATTTTCATAAGCTGTTTATATTGGATTGCAGCCACTGTGTATTAACTTATTGCTCCGTCTCTCTCCAGGCCAGTGAATTAGCTCATATGTTCAGCTGCATTTAACAAAAATCCAAACACAGTGATTTAACGAACATTTTCTTATCTGCCATGAAGTTCAGAAGTAACATGCACGGAGTTGGTGCCATGGCTTTTAAACCATCAAGAACCAGGCTTCTTCCATCTTCTTATTCTGCCATCTTAATATGTGGCTTTCATTTCCATGGTTTCACAAGGCAAAGAGAAAATGACAAGAATGTAGAAAAAGTGGGGCTTTTGTGAGAAAAGTAAAAATTTTCCAGAAAACCTCAGCAAAATTCTAATTGGTCAAAACTAGATTGCTCTTAACTGCAAAGGAGACTGGAAAATACAATGCTATCTGGAACAAAATGAGGAGTCTGTGGGCAGGAGAAAGGAAAAATATGGAGACTAGTTAGACAATAAGGTGTGTCTGCCACACCCACATACCTTGTGTCTACAAAGTATAGACTGATCTCAGTGTTTCTAACATACACACACACAGTAAAAATATACTCTGCAATATAATATTTTTTCTGAAGACTGGGATGATTATAAACTTTCTAGATGCTCCTGTACAAACAGTAATTAAAATCCCTTAAATACTTCCTTATTTGTAAAATGACAAGAACACTTAAAACTTGAGGGTGAAAACCTGGTTCTGGAACCAATGCTGCCACCAACCATCTGAATGATCTTGAACAAGTTACTTTCTCTTTCTGGGCTTCAGCTGCCTGAGTGGTCCCACTGCCAACACTCTTAATATCTTGAAACGTCCCTTCACCTCCCAGCAGATACATATCTCTCCTCTGCTCAGAACACTTCCAGGGCTTGGGTTGAAATTCAGTCCTCAGAATCTGGGTTGTGTCTAAGTTTCCAATGTCACCTTGTATACCACTGTCCCCTTTGCTTATTTTGCTTTGCCACACTGGTCCCCACCTTCCTTAGCCATGCCAGGCTCACTGTTGGCCTGAGTCCTTGCTGTTCTCTCTGCCTTAAATGCTCTGCCCCAAGGTCTTCAATGACTAGCTCCTTCTTACTGTTCAAGTCTCAGTTCAAATGTCACCTCCTAACAGTGATATCTAAAGTACAATTTCAACCCAAATCCTCTCTATCGTAGAATCTGTATGTTCCCTTCAGAGCACATACCACAATTTAATTATCTTGATAATATATTTGTGTATTTGTTTGCAGCTGGCCTCCCAATAAGAATGTCAGTCCCTTGAGAACAGGCACCTTCTATCTTATTCATCATGGGTAATCCTGGCACAGTTTCTGTCAAGTGTGTATATAATGAATATTTGTTGAATGAATGAATGAGGAAAGATGGTCTTCAATGTCATCTCACAGGTCCCTTCCAACTCTCAAGTCCTGCAGTTCCCTCTCAGAGGGCTACTGTGAGGATGAGAGGTAACAACATATGCCACTGTACCTTCTAAACTGGTAAAAGCAGCACACGAAATGTGAAGGCTGTTAACAAACAATAGTGTGATTTGGGGTAATTTGTAAGCTGTTAAAAAGGAACTTGGCTCTTTGAACATTGTTTACAAAACAAAGAAATTGTATGAATTACAATTCATACAATTCATTCAAAATGCCTGAATTAATAGAAATTAGATGCAAAGTAAATGAGCCATTTTGAAATAGTGTTTTCTGAAGGGGTGACATTCTGGAAAACAATATCAACTGAGCAATTTTTCCTTCAATCAGCTCTGTAGAAAGTGATACTCTTCTCCTCTCCTGTATTATTTGCAGAAGTTCTATTTGCAAGTCATTTCTAAAGGGCAGCAATTTGTTTTGTATTAGAGTTTCTGTGAACTGATGATTCCACTCAGTGAGATCATACATCTATGGAGCACCTACTTGACAGGAAATTTCATTAATGTGAGTTAATGATTATGGAAGATATACCCATTTGACAACTTTCATTGGCCCAATTGGAGTCCCGAACACTGTATTGAACCCAGAGTTTGCCTTGATGTTCCTTAGTTGTATGCCAGACTTGGCTGTAGCCAGTCAATACTGGTTTTAAATCATAGATTAAGTCTGCATTCCCAAGGGGTAATTTGAAGCAGTCACCTCATATCACTTAGACATTCATGTCATCCTCAGCTTAAAGAAGTTTTGTTGGGAATACCAGGCCTTATGTCACTCTGCTGTCTCTAAATAGTCAGTGGCTCCTCACTGTCT
Source organism: Macaca nemestrina (assembly GCF_043159975.1). Lineage (NCBI taxonomy): Eukaryota > Metazoa > Chordata > Mammalia > Primates > Cercopithecidae > Macaca > Macaca nemestrina. The sequence goes on along the minus strand of NC_092135.1, from coordinate 74,503,993 downwards.
CCTATAGTAAGTCCGATCTTGCTGCATTCAAGACCCCTGCAATGTGGCCCACCCTAATTCCTAAGCACATAATCTCCCCAAAAAGGCAAACCTGTATCCAGGCCAAACTGAGCTACAAGGAGTTTTCCAAACATTATTGGTACTTTCTTACCTGCTTGGCTTTGCCATGCTGTCCCCCAACCCTTGAGATGGGGGACAATCCCCATCATCCCCACCTGTAGAAAAATTTTCCCCTTCTTAAGTCCTGGAATTCCCCAACTGGTAACCATCTCTCCATCCTCTTTGTATTTAATCATAATAACTACATTCATGCTTACTGAGACCACGCACCAGACACTGTTCTAAGTACTTTACATGGAACCTTCAAATGAACTTATGAAAAAACACCACTAACATCCCATTTTTCAGATGGTGCTAAAGGATAAAGGAGTTACAAAGCTGGGATGACACTAGTACATGCCAGAGTTAAGACTCAAGACCAGATAGGTTATCACCAGAGCCAGTTCATACCAGCATTAGAGAGTCTATTATTAGGATCTCTTTCTAACTCTCCATTCAGTGATGTCAAGTTGGTAGCTTGAAATAAGCTATAGTGAAAGTATTTACACCATGGAGATAGGCATGAACTACACACCAGCATACCCTCCCCCCACCATTCTCTTTCAGATCAACAATTGTTATTGTTAAATATTTAGCAATGTCTGGGGCCCACCTTCTCAACCACTGTGTTACATTGCCACATCTATTTGTGTGTTTAAATATTAGCCTCACCACATTGTGAGTCCCTCAAGGTAAGGGGTCATGTCATACCCATTGATATCTCTTGCTGTCTTGGCCTACAGCCTTCCATGTACACAATAAATATATAATTCATAGTTATTGGAATGATTTATAATTCATTCTCAAGGTGGCTAATATCAATATTCTATTGTGAGATGGAAAAAGTGGCAGCTACTCTTCTAGTTGAATCAAAACATTTCTAGCTCCCTTAAATATTATCTACTTGGAGATGACCTTGCCAGCATGAACAAGCCTTGAGAAGAGAGTCCTGGAATCTGAGTCCAGAAGGAATCTTAAATACTATCCAGCGCAATCCTATGTTTGACCAAAACTGAGTTCCAGCATCCAGTGTTCGTTCTTCTTGAGAGCAGGAATTGACTGATTGCCATCTGGGGTTGCAGTGGAATAAAACCTTTTCAAAGTAGAATCTCCACTCATCAGTGCTGATGTCTGCCCCACCACACCACTGCACCTCCTCCCTTATTGAGGACCATGGACACACTGAATCTCAGTTACTGACAGGGGGTTGGAGTCAAGAAGGGATACATAAGCAGCGAATTCCTCTGGCGATTAAGAACAGGTCAAGATCATCTCCAGAAAGAGAAAATTATGCAATTATTCTAAAAAACAGTGCCAATTTTATGGCACAGTTTCCCCAGCTTCTCAGCCTGAATTCTTCTAAGTAAATGTCCCCCTCACCGTGTGCTTTCCCACCCCCATATCTTTGCTCTCTCCTTTTTGTCCACAGGGATTGTGTTCCTTCCCAGCTCTGTCTGCTGAAGTCACAAGAGTACTAACATCTTACCAGGCCTATCTTATTGCCACTCTCTCTGTGATTACCACAAAGACGAAGAAATCTCTGCTCTAAAACATAAGCCCCTGGCTTTGGGAAGCTTATACTGTTCTTATTTGGAAATCTATCATGAATCCTATTGGGGAACACATTGCTTCTCCTTGATGGGATCTAAAAGGCCATGACCTGTGCTGTGCCTTCTTTAAGAACATCTAGGCCCAGCCCCACCACGGTGGGGGCCAATAAGAACCAGGTCTCCTTCACATCTGGGGAGCTTCTCCAGCTGGCACAGGACCTGGAACTGGCTGGCAGGTCCAGCCTCACTAGGAATCAGGGTGAACGGAGATTCAGGTACTTCCTGATGCCTATAAGGTGCAGCCTCTTCACTCAATTCCCATCTTGTGTGTTTGGTTCTCTGATGGGTCTTCTGTCTTAATATTTGGTTTCTCCTCAAGGTCTTTGCAAAGATTACAGTGCAGGGTTGATTACGGATTAGACAGGACCCTCAGGACAGGACCCACAGGACTGTGGGAGGAACCTTCCTATTTCCTCCCACAGTCTTCCCCAGGGCTGGTTTAAACAGTCAGTCACAGCATAGGCACCAAGCAGGCTGAAGCAGGAGAGATTCTGGGGAGACATCAGCCTTTGCCGACCTCAGCAGACCTCTGTGATTTCCACTGAAGCATCTTACCTGACTCCTGGACTGCTCCATTCCCACCTGAGGTCCCACCGCTTTTCGCCCAGAACCCTTGGATAGTGACCCTGCCCAGGTCATAGCTGAGTTTGCTGAGCCTCTGGCACTGGCAGATTAAACTACTGACTTTTCCCATGAAAGGGCCAGCCTTGAGGCCTCCGTGGTACCCTCAAGTCCCTACTCCCCACACCCTACATGCTTATACTTGTTCTCCCTTCCCTGTTGGAAACTCCCAGCATGCCACAGGACAGAGACAGTGTTTTCTACGTTGTTTTGCTTGTTGATCACTCTTAAGCCCCCTGAGGACAAAGACTGTGCTATTCATATGTTCTTGTCCTGTAGCACTTAGCACAGTACTGGCCCCAAAGCGAGCATTATTTATGAATGAAAGAAATTATAACATATTAGAAGGTAGACAGTGTCCAGACAAAGACATTCAAGTTGGTGACAGCCTCTGTGGGGCATCTAAAAGAAGTGAGGGATGGATGAGACTCCACTGGATGAAATATTTACCTGGAACAGTAGAAAACGACATGATCCAGAGGATTTGCACTTTATATAACAAACATTCGTAATATTTACTACGTGCCAGGCATGGTTCTAAGTACCTGTGAAGCACTAGCTCATTTAATCTTGAGACACAGGGACATTAAGTAACTTATCAGGCAGCTATGTTGCATAGCCAAACAGCCTGGTAGCAGAGCTTTGTCTTAACCAAGACGTGATGCTGCTTTTGTGAACCAGGCAGTTATGGGGGAAGCCTGTGGCCAAACCAGTGTGGCAGAATACAGTCTGAGGGTTTACTGTAAGGGCTAGGGCCAGGGCAGCAGAGTGTTAGGGAAACTCGTGAGGCAGCTGTGAGTGGGGCAAAAATACTAGAGCTGTTCTCAACAGGCATGGACCTGGCTGGGGCCAGCAGTGGGCAGAGCTCAGGGAAACAGCTTCTCAATGCCCATTCCATTCTGTCTAAAGAGTAGAAAGGCAGTCACAAACAGCATGGTGGCTGGAGGGGGCGCTGGAGGAGGGGTTCTGGGAGCAGACAGCCCTGGCTCTGCATCCCACTTCCACTCCTGAAGAGCTGTTCACTGTGGATGAGCTCCCCAGCCTGCAGAGACTTGGTTACCACACGGAGGACATAATAGTTCCTCCCTCATGGAGTTGTTATAGGACCAAATGAGTTCACGCATGTAGAAGGCCATGAGCACGGTAAACACTTACTAAATATTGGTGAATATCATGACCATTAATACTGTTATTAATTTCAAACCCCCCTTGGTCTTCTCTGTGCTGATAAAGCAAATTTAGGATTTGTAATTTGCTCCTAAATTATAATATCTGGTCCTGGTCTCAAGCCAAGTATTATCTTCCATTATGAGGAATTTATTCATCCTTAAATGTTTTCGCATGTCCACTGTGTGTATGCACCAAGGGCTACCTTAGGTGCTGAAGAGACAAAGATGAATAAAGCACTTTGGGCTTTAGGGCAAATAAAAATATAAAAGTAAACAAACAAAAACTCCTTAGAGGTCATTGTAATAAATGGTATCCTCATGGTATAAATAAGGTCCTGTGGGAGAATGGAGTAAAGAGTGCCTGAATGCTTGGGTTGAGGGCTGGAGTCTTCCCATTTGAGGCAAGTCTTGAGGGGTAAGGAGTAAGGAGGAACCCTCAGGGAGGGAGTAGTATTGTCACAGAAGGGGCAGAATTTGGTTGTGAGTAGGATTGAGGACAGAGATAGGTTTGGAAGAGGAGGCAGGTGTCAGATCCTATAGACATTGGAACACTGCTGAGCAATTTCATGTAGAGGCAATGATGGGATTTAATTCATACTTTAGAATGATTATCCTGGCAGTTTTACAAATTAATAGTGTTGTCAAACTTTAGTAAATACTTTGGTAATTTGTATATGCCAATCACGATGTTTTGTCCTATTCTGTACTCTGTGCTCTGTACATGAGTACCTATTCTGTACTCTGAATTCCTTAATAATGTTCTCCAAATAGACTGCCTCTTTCCCTAACATTATTTTAAAATAAACTTTATATAATGAACATCATAGGGAAGTCAGTGTCATTTGCCTTAAAAACGAACACTGTGGTGTGCACCTGTAATACCAGCTATTCAGGAGCTGAGGTGGGAGGATCCCCCGAGACCAGGTTTGTGGCTGCAGCAAGCTGTGATTGCACCACTGCACTCCAGACTGGGTGACAGAATAAGAAAGCCTATCTCAAAAAAAAAAAAAGTACTACATTTGATATAGGGAGGTGGCATTTATAAACCCATTTCTTGTGAGTTAGTTTGCTGTGGATCAAGCTTCTCAGAAATTGGCCAGCTCTGGGATGACTTTTGAAAGGAAAGCACTACTGCCTAGAAAACGGGCTTCTGGCATCAGCCTTTCAAAGCCACACATTCAGTAAGCATCAAGTTTGACTGTGTTGTTTTTTCCACATTGGAAAACATTCTATGCAAGTTTCATTCACATTATACTCTTCAAGAATCTTCAACCATGAACACATTTGAGTTTTTAAGTCTATACAGTAATTGTTGTCTTGGAGGATAGCTTGTTTTGTAACCCTCTGGTAGCCAAATGAGTGTGACAGTGATGGAATTAAAATCATAATTACATTGTGCTCAAATTGTTTGTTTGAGTGAGACTTGATGACAGGATTCCCTTCAGCAAATGCAAAATATGAAAATGTTTCAATTTTATAAGGCAAGGGAAAAATACATTTTCCTGAATGGTTCTGGAAAGGCCACCTCTATTTTCACAAGTGCGACTGTAAAATAAACAAGCTTCATCTTTAATTTACCTTTGCTACCGCACCAAGATGCCTAGGTGTTAAGAAAAGACTGTACAGCGATGCATTTGCCAGACAAAAAGCTTTCCCTGTTATTAATGACTGGTGGCGCCCCAGTGTAATCAAAGGGCACAGCTGCAGTGATATACGGCAGTGACAAGCCTTGGGATCTTTCCTCCTCAATGCTACGAGCCTAACAGCTAGCAGCAGAGAACTTCCAGCGCTGTATATCTACAAGATAAATAGCACAAGATATGAATATACGTATGGCTTACAGTCCTGAAAAGTATTGTTATATCCTCCCACACACAATCATTCTAAATATGACGCAAGTGCATTTTTCACCATTTCAGTACAATCTTTGTTGTTTGTAAATGGCAATAGTTTTCTCGTAGAGATTTAAAACCCTCCAACTGCTCCGGTTACTGCAGTCTGATTTGAAAACTGGTGCCTATGCTGCCGACAGTACAGCAGGTTTCCAGAGATTCATAACCCTTTTTACGGTGACAGGCAGCATCAAAAGAAGGAATCACCTCAAGAATATACTAGAAATCATTTTTATTTTTGCTCCTCGATGATGCCAAGATGATCTAAAGGGAAAACTGCGAGTCACTCATGATATGAATTTGACATGAAGGAATCCATAAGAAAAATTCACTGATGTTTTTATTTCCGGCTATTAAGCCATTTTTTTCTCTCTCCTGCTTTGAACTTGTGACCAGTAAGTGCCATATTGTGCTTTGTTAAGGGTTCAAGAAATGCATTTAATTGGGAGTTATGATGAAGGTTAAATAATCAGCATGAAATGAGGTTAGCTTTCTTCACTTACTCAGGCGTGAATTCCACTAGAAACATTTTATAATTACTGATTAGGTTTCCATTAAAAACAAAATGAACAAAACCACAGAATGGTCTTTTCCCAGATCAATAGCAAAGACACATCCATGCACACACAGAGGAAGTCAGCACAGCTCCATGACCTTTTCATGAACTTTCTGGGAGACGGAAAGATCATTCAAAGGGCAGAGGTCAGCATTCATGCTGGTCACAAACAAAAATCAGATTTTGCGTTGCAATGAAGGCTCTTACCTACGAGTGCAAATTAAATACTATTATTGCACATTTTCTTCCATTATCAATGAGAGAATAACCTGCTTTTGTATTTGCAGCATGTGTTAATATTTACCAACTCATACTATTTTGTTTTCTTTATCAAGCATCACAAAATGAAAGATGAGAATTAAAAACTGGAAAACTTCAGTCAAGATAGGAATCTTCAGCTCATCCTAAGGACTTTGCCATGCTAAAGATGCCCCTCTCTGGGTCATTGCTCACCTTACCGACCCCAAAATGCATAGTACAGAGGGAAGAAGGATGCCAGAATGACAAGATAACAGTGAATTAAGGATAGAGCTTTGCTAGAAATAAATTACACAGGTCATGAATTAGGAACATGGGTGCTGCTCCTCTGTGGACGCAGGTTCACCTCACACAGAAACAATGCAGCTCTCCAGTTTTGCCCCACAGAATGTTGAGGACTGAAGAGACAAAGGTAGGAATAACTGGGAATCTGAAGCATTTTTAAAAAGACCCTCATTTCCAGCAGTGCTGACTGAAATCGGCATCACTGTGAAATCTGAAAACTCAACACGGTTTCTGGATGGAAGGTGTCCACATAGAGGTGACAATTGGGAACTCCTAATGTCAGTGTTCTTAGACAAAGGGGAAGCCAGATAGACTGAAGCCGTGTGTTTGCTAGAATCAATTAGAAAGTCAAAAGGCACCTTTAGGAGCTTTAAGAAATCAGGCAAGTATCAAAATACAGAGATCCTACTCTTCTGGAAATCCAATATCCTAACTTGATTAAGAAGAAAAAACATTTTCAAAGATCTGGATGCAAGCACTACAAGTCACAGATCGCTTTGTAGCACTCTTCAGACAACGCAAAGCTTAGAGAGTTCTGAAGCCTTTTATAGAAATAAATTCACATTTGACATACAGTGATATCTGGGCCCTAATTCTTTTGTGTTCAAATGTGTGTCCTAAAGACACACATTATTCCTGTCTTTTCATGTTCTATTTTCCTGGCTACAGCATTTGATTTTCATAATCATTTGATGTATGACATAAGTGAATTGAAAAATAACCCAAGGCTATTCCTAACAGTAATAGCTTCATCCAACTTTAATTCTTAATACTGTGTGCTAAATCGGAAGTTAGCTTTTATTAAAACAAGTTTATCTACGTGGGCATATGGGATGTAGGGTAGTGCCGGGAGGCTGGAACTTGAAAATTAGAAAGAGACTTGGGAGGGCATTCCTTTACCCTCTTTTGCTTTTTAGAAAAGGAAACCAAGACTTGGTGAGTGTGAGAATGTGTGTGCATGTGTGTGTGTATGTAGCTCTGATCAAATAGAGGGTAGGCCTTATCCAATCAAAGTGGATTGTGGGTCTTGGAGAGGGAATCCAGGAAGTCTTCTGAAGGTATCAGTTCAATCCTTTGGCTACTGAATTGTGGGAAGTGGAGGATATCCTGGAAAACGAACAGTTAGCTCAGGTAATAGATAACATAAAGTTTCCTCCTCGTCCTGGGAGAAAGATGGTGTGTTCATTGAAAGCTCATCTGCCTGAGTTAAGATGCTGACTCCACCACTTACAAGATGAATGACTTTGGACAAGTTGTTTAACTTCTCTAGGCCTCAGTTTATTCATTCGTATAATGGAGCTGGTAATGGTAACCTCACAGGATCACACAGCAAAGCATATGGATGCTGTGCTAAGTGTTTTAAGGTCACTCTTCATCTATCCTCAATAACTCTCTCAGGTGAACATTTTTTATTACCTGAATTTTACAGATGAGGAAACAGAAGCTCTGGCAGTGTGATTAACTTGGCTCCATCTCACATCTGGTAAGAGGAAGAGAAGGGACTCAATCCAGGAGCCCTGCATCAACACAATGTATCACCCTAGAATCTGTATTCAATATTGATCCTAAAGGCTCCGTTTAGATGGCCTCCCACTGATAGCATTATTTATTGAAAATAAATAAGATGCTTATAAAAGGACTTAATGTAACGAATTCTGCCTACCTTTTTTTAAAGAGATGTTGATTTGTCCAAGTTTACACAAACAATTCATGAAAAAAATCAGGTTAAGGGCCCATCTTCTGGTCTTTGGTCCAGTGTCCTATCCACCCTACACACTGCCTTAAATAGAGCTTTCAAAACAAATGGTAAGATCACTCTGAGAAGCATGGCAAAGTGGATAAAAATGTGAACGATCCAACCAGACAACCTTAGTTCGAATCATGCCTTTACTGAATTGTCTTGTGATCTTACAAAAGTCTCATGATTTATCTGTGCCTTAGCTTTATCATCTGGAAAATAAGGTTGATAATAAGAATATGACCTATCTCCTCCAGATTATTGTGATGATTACATGAGAAATGCACATAAAGCACTTAGAATAATTCCTGGACAGACGTGTAACTCAAGCAATGTTAGTTATTATAATATTATTTTTTTCACTCAGTCATATAGACTCTATGTAATACTGTTAACAACTAAATTTCAGAAATGTTGCCTTGTACTTTTCAGAAATATGATGAGTCAGAAGGACTGGTGTGGATATATGGTGGAATAAAGTACTAAATTAAAAGGATATAAGAGTTATTTTAAGTTTCCTGAAAAGGACATGGTTAAAGTCTTAGTTCTGAAATCAGATAATATTTCAAAGGATTTTAGTAACATTAGAGAGAAGGAGGTCTGAGAAAATATTCTAGCTGAAAAAGGAAAAATTTGGAGGGGAATTCATGAAAGCATACCACATCCCAGTGACATTAAATTTTGCTAAGGGAAGGTTTGGGCTTGCAAGAATCATAATATTATTCAAATCAGAAAGGGCGATTAAACTCAACTCAGCTAAATGTAATTTGTATTAAACATTTTATTTAAAATGTCTATTTTTAAAGAAAATATAGGATTTAATGTATATTGGAATGAATGGAGAATTAGAATTAGCCCAAAATACACATTAAATCCAATTTTTTGGAGAGAGCATAAAGATTTTTAAAAATCTCTCCTTCCTTCAACTCTCACCAAAATTTAATTCTTCACAGAGCACAGTGAGTAGATTTCTGCTTCTTCACCCTTTTAATGCGTTCAACTTGGTTTTAAGCACGCATCAGAAAGCAGCTCATGATGAAAGCCTTTTGTTGTCTGCAGACAGAAATGTCAGAAACTTAGCCCTGGTCAGTGCAAGGTATAAAAGAATCCCCCCCTAATGCCATCTGTCCTTCAAGATCAAGTTCTGCACAGCTGCATACCCAGGATGGCCTGGGATCACCTGGGTAACCTCTGGGTGATGTTCATATTTGAGATGTGACCTAAGATGGGGAAGAAAGGGGAGAAATAGCAACATGATACTTAACAGATTCTGGCCCAAGCAATCACACATTTGGCTTCCTGCAACTCATAAATCCATTATCTTCAAACTGGCCTGCTCACATTGCAGACATTCCTCTTTAACAGCTGCAAATGATAAGCTTTACTCTATATAACTTTTTAAAAGTACTTTAGAGAGATGATTAACCATATAGCCATATATATATGATATATGTGATATATATCATATATATATATATATTATGATAGTCCCTTTTTTCCTGTTTGTCTATAAAAGATCTAGAGACATCAGTGGCCCATAATTTTTTATTGACCCTATGAATGGGTCCTTCAAAGCTTCCCCATTCTACAGAGACTCTGATTTCAGTCATGAGACCATATCTTAAAAAATAGACCTTTTAAAATTATAGAGCTGGATCACCCACTACAATTTACCATTCTACTATTACTCCACCTGAAAAAAAGAAGGAAATCCTGCCATTTGCAACAACATGGATGAACTTTGAGGACATTATGCTAAGTGAAATAAGCCAGGCACAGAAAGACAAATACCAGATGATTTCACTTATATGTGGAATCTAAAAAAAAAAGTCAAACTTATAGTAACAGAAAGTAGAATGTTCACTACCAGGGGCTGAGGGGTGGAGGAACTGGGAAGATATTGGTCAAAGGGTACAAACTTTCAGCTATAAGGTGAGTTAAGTATTGGAAACTTAATGTATAGCTTGCCTGTAGTTAATAATAATATATTACATACTTGAAATTTGCTGAGAGTAGATTTCAAGTTTTCTCATCACACACAAACACACACACACAAGGTAATGATGGGAGATGATGTATGTGTTAATTAGCTTGATTGTGGTAATTATTTCACAATGTATACATATATCAAAACATCACATTACATCCTCTAAATACATACAATTTTTATTTATCAATCATACCTCAATAAAGCTGGGAAAAAATAATAATTTACTATTCTATTTTTCCGCATGGAGAGAATTTTTTTACCTAGAACATTCTGTTACAACCAACAATTTTTAGAAAAAGAAATGTGCGAGAACTAGTCTCTTGCAGTGCTTGGGTAAGGTCAGCACATATTGATATCCAAGGACAATATTTAAATACAATTGTTTTCATAACTTTTAGGTAAAAAAAATAAAGAAACCAACAGAGCTCTCCTTTTCCAATCTGTTAAATAATCATAGAATCATAATCACTTAAGTTGGTGGGGAGTCTGCAGTAACATACTCAAGCCAACTCATAACTAACTGGCAAGGGCCAATGTGTGCATGTCTTCCCAATGCCTTATTCAGCAATAGAAGGTTGGTAGTTTCAAATCTGCTATGATGTGGGTTTTTACACCTTGAACACTGGCAAATGCTTCCTCTCCCTATCCCCACGCCCAGGAACTGGCTGTGAAATATTTACCAGCACACCACAACTTTAGCAGAACTCTGTCCAGCCTTGGACTCCAATGCTGCTGAAAGTTATTTCCGGGAATTCCAATCATCAAGAAGCATTAGATTCTTAAGAGTGACTATTGTGCTCAGCCATAAATAGACATGGATGAGTAACATAGAGCAGGGGAAAAATGCAAACGATTATGCTTGTTAAACCAGTGTTAATAAAACCGCCTTCTCACTCAATATAACTACTACTAAACAGGATAAATTCAACCTCCCGCAACAGTGACTGCCAGCAAGGGCCTCTTAGAAGTGTGGAAAAATTGAGAGTAAAGAATCCTCTGAAAATAGCCTTTCTTAATAAAAATAAAAATATCGCTACTATGTGTATTTGTTCTTTTCTTTCCTCTGAAGAAAAAATTCCCTCACACATTAATTTAAAAAATGCAAACAAAAACACCAAGAATCTTTCCATATGTTTTACATTAATAGAAAAACTTTCAGAAAAAGGCCGTTAACTAAAGTGGGTTTACGTTTTACTCATCATCATTCATTCTGCCTACTTTCCCGCTTTGCCATTCTTGACTTTCAGTGTTACACATCCTTCCAGGAAAGTTTAGTAGTAAAACCATGAAGGGAGTTTAGCTTTTATTGATTCTGAAAGAACAATATAACAAGATACTGACAATAATAAACAGATACAAAGTTGTTTCAGCCTGGAAACAATTGCAGCCATATAACCCTTGGTGGCCTGTTTTTTATGAACTTTTATTTTTCTCTCCACAATGACTAGCATGGGAACTATCATCCGTCCAATCTAGCAGCTTCTAGTTGCTCAGGAAATGGTTAAGCTACTGCAGGTCAGCCCAGCACCCCCACCCCCCTCAGCCCCGGTAATGCTTTGATTTGTTTCTTGCACAAAACAAATTTGAGTCATTTATTTTACTAACAACTCCCAACAGAATCAAGCCACTGGACGAGTCTCTTTTTAAGAGAAATTTACCCTCACACTTGACTTTGTGAAGAGAAGGTTTCCTCTGAGAAGGATATAGATTTCATGGATTTTCATTAAGTATCTGTAGAGCCTTTACTTAATATTAAGGAATTGAACAATTTAGCAATTTTTTAAAGCAACCACACAATCCCAGTCTGGCTTAAATTAACGCTGTTTCTGACACATAAAAGTTTGACTCAAAAAATCTCTGGGGTAAGCAATCCATATGCAATAATTACTCCAAATGCTTCTAACCACAGAACAGGAGAATGTGCCTCCCTGAGTCTTGAATTCAGTCAGTCAACAAATATGTGATGGGTTCCTTTACACAGGTGATCTTGTAATAGGTGCTATATAAGTTACTCTTATTTGAAGGTTGCAAATATTTTGTCTTCCACAACAGAGTCTCCAAGGAAAAAAATCAAACAGTTAACAATATACTTCTCCAATAACAGCTCTTGTTTCAAAATGGGTGATTCATAGTTGAGTCAGTGTCTGCTTGCTGGAGGGTCACTGTAGGAGCAGTCAGGAGGGAGGGTGACTTCTCTGGTGATGCTACTGTCCCTCCAGAGTTATCTTGAAGCTAACTAGCTTCAAACCACTTACATCTGAGTGAGCAAGATTTTTGGTGATGGTTGAAGAAGAAAAAGGAGGAGGAAAAGAGGAAGGGGACCAAGAAATTTCTGGACTTTGAGATTAAAATTATGATCTTTATTTTGTATTCCAATTTTAAAGTGAACTAAGTTTGCCACAAGCCACCCTCAAACAGTAAGCACACCAGCCTGCATCAAGTCATTAACCTTTTAGAACCCACTCAATGCAATGTAGTGTGACTTTATTAATGAATACTTTAATGTGGTCTATAAAAGCTAACAAACACAGACACTTGCTATGATTCATCAAATTTAATATTCCATCAAACCTTTCAGTTTAAAGACCAATGATGTTTTTAAAGAATACCAGAACCCCAAAATGGAAGTCCTGTGCTCCAATTAAACTTAATGCATGAAAAAATAAAATCCATAAGAATTTATTGCTAGGTCAAAATTTTGAATAAACAAACAATAAAATAAATAACTGCTATGCAATATGAATTATGACTCCAGAAAATATTATTGAAACTGTAGACAACCAAGAGATGCAGCCCTTGAAAATAGCCTTGCTATTTAAGGCACACACTGTCTTTGTGTTGCTAGGAGGCAAAAGACCCTATTGTAAAACAGCTGGGTATCTTGTTCCAGGCAAAGGCAAATTCCACAATCAAAACCAAATTAGAAACTTCTAGAATTTTTACACTGTTTTACTCAATGACATTCATACTTTGGAAATCCATTCTTATATGCCTGACTTTTCTATAAGATTCCTTTTTGTAGAACTACAATATATACATTTTCCCATGGACACTTTATAAGTTGTCTTACAAAAAGACACCTTGCCATGTTGACTTTTGGTGCCCATTTGCAAGGATTCCTGGACAAAGTTTTCAAATGTATTTTTGATTTAGAGATGCCTTTTTTCATGTTTTTCTCTTTTAAATATGTATGTGCTGTAGTATAAGAGGAAAAAATGACGCAGGAGAATTTTAGTGGTGTAATCTGGCCTCATTTGATCTTCTGCTCAAAATCTAGGTCATGGTCAGGGCCTGACACATGCCAAAAATTAGTACAGTTCCAAGGAAACATAGTCACAGAGCCTAAGGTCCTTTTGTGGACAGAGAAAGAGGCCTATAAATTATGTCACCAGGCCAATCTGCCATGTCATCAAAGAATAATCCAAGTGGATTATTATCTTTTTCTCTTCAATTCATTCTGTAGATGTCTTAAGTGCTTTGCAAACTTTATTCCTCTTTATCTGGCTGTCACATAGGTTATCTCTCATTTTACGAAAGAAAGATCAGACACAGTGAAGTTAACTGATGAGCTGAGGCTCCGATTAAACCAAATCAAGAGGCGACTGACATTAGGATCTTCCTATCAGTCAGAATGACATTTCTGAGCTCCTGGAATAGAGAATACCAGGTTACGTGAAATTTACTTGGTTCAGTTCTTTCTCACAAACACATCGTTCATGGTGCCAAGTTCTCAAACATATTCCAAAACAGAGAATATGGACACGTTCCTAGGTTTTTTAAAAATATGGAACATAGAATATAGGAGATATTTTAACTGACATGGGAAATGAAAAACTACTATGTTACCACTGTGAAATGTGAATAATTCACTTATATCATCTGAGATTTGTGCTGCAAATTGACCCATGAATCATAGGATAACCATAACAAAATAATGTCCATATGACAAAAAGTGGATCAATTTAAAAAATTTAGCTATATGTCAATCTCTCTTAGAAAGAAAAAAGAAGGCTACATTTCTGGTGAAAGATAGACTTATGTATAGAGAAAGTATCTGATATGATTAAAAAATCATAGAATTTATGCTTAGCCAGGACTTTCAAAGACATATATTCCAAACCATTCATCTTAGTATTGAAGTTGCTAAATTCTGAGAGTTTAGACAACTTAATTAACTTCTACCACCCTATTCAAGGCCACAGTTAACATAACGAAGCTCAACCCTTTCATTTCAATGGTAAATGGGCCTCAGTGAAGGGAAAGGGTTGGGCTAGCCACATTCTAAGCTCCCTTGCAGCTCTAACATCTGACTAGTTATTATCTCTTCTCAGGGAATACCCACTTTCCCTATTCCCATTAGGTGCTCGATCCATCCTTATCTCATTCCTTAAACATTGGGAAACAGATGCATATCAATGTGTAGGGTACATTGCAAGTCATGTTTTTGTGAACACTGGGGATTGTCGGTGGGGATTTTTGTTAGAAGGGACCAAGAAAACCCCAGAAACCTAGAGCATGACTCTTGTATCTTTAAAGGAAACCAGAAGACCATGGGAACAGCCACTGGGCTCTGTGAAGCCTGGTGACAGAGTGGGGTGAGAGCCCTGAATCTGCATGGCGGCCATGGTGACAAGGGGCCACAGCCTCCCACGTGTTCCTGGGTGAGCCTCAATACTTGGGCTCCATTCACACCCATAGGCCTTACTCCCACAGATGCAGCCAAGAACTTGACATTTTGGCCAAAGATGGAAGGGTGGGGCAGCCACTTGAAGCCAGGAATATGGAGGTGGAGAGGAATGAGAGTTGTAGAAGATTCTGTTTTAGGAACTGACTGAGCATGCTCTCATACACAGCCGTGAGTCCTCACAAAATGCATTTTAACATGCTGGCCTAGGAATGAGAAACCCATAGGGCTTGTGCTTCCTTCATGTAACCATTATTTAACGCAGCACTGTGCTCAAGACTGCAGATGCAACAGTGAGCAAAACCCAACAAGGTCACTACAGGCTTGTCACTTGCCTTTACTGGGCAAAGCTGCCTGTACAGTAAACTCACTCAACACAGCAGCAGACTCAGGAGTGTTTTGTCCTGGGCTCATCTTTGCCCAGAAACTCAGCACCACTTTTGCCTCTACACTCCAGAAATACTGAACTAGAATGGTTCTCCAAACTCTTCAGTCTTCTCTTTGCTTACTTTTCTTTCTCACCACTACTATCTTCCTACTCCCTCTTTCCTGGTGAATTCCTTTGGATCCCTTCTTAGATACTCTGGAATCTCTTTTCCTTCAACCTTCACCTGGATGGAGCCCGGTGCCCTCATGGGTGCTCCTAGGCACCCCAGGCCTCTCTTATCGGAGCCTTCACTTGCCTCCTGCTCAGCGGGCTCCTCCACTGGGTCCTAAGCTGCATTGAGGACAATGTTCCTCCTGTAATTCCTGCTATTTTATAGCCTGGCATCAGCACAGGATCTGGCCACAGGATCTGGCCTCAGGATCCAACGGTAAACTGTATTTCAATGTAATTAACTTTCTTGTAATCCTGTGTATTTTATTGAATGCTTTAAAAAACATTCTGAGTAGGCATCCTTAGGTTTCATCTGGCCGCCGAAGGGGTTTAAAGTACAAACAAACTTCAGAACATTTATTAGATGCTCAGTAAATATACTACAAATGAGTAATCAGAAAAATGAATGAAAGAACAAATGAAATGAAAGAAACTCCTCATTGCCCAGCAAAGAGGAGGCTTGACTCCAGGTCTGACATAGTGAGAACCTATCCACATGAACATGATTTTAATCCACAAGGGGGTGGCATGAAATTGCAGAAAAGGTCCACAGTTTCTTGAATACCCAATACATTTGTGTCCTATGGAAAACTCTGTTGGTTGCCTACTCTACCACAAGTCCTCTCCCTTTTCTCCCATACTAACAAGCCTGTTTCCTGTATAGCACTAAAACAGCCAATACCCTTTGTGGCGTGTTGTGGCCATGGGACCCAGTTCTGGTCCATATGATGTAAGCAGAAGCCCCAGAGGTTTCTGGGATATATGTCCTTCTCTGACAAGCAAAGAATGACCTTGGAAAGAAGACTTCTTTACCACCCTGCCTTTGAACACAACTTTGTGACTGTGTGAAGTCTAGGACTATGGTGTCCGTCTTATGTCCAAGACGTAGTAAGTGTGAGGATGAAAAGAAAACATGCTGAGCATGGCAAAGTAGAAATGGAGAAAGATCCTGGGTCCCCAATAATCCGATTAAATCACAAAATCATCTATGAAACCCCCATCCCAAACATCTTTATATATGAGATTACTTACTGTCTTCCCATCTTACACAGCAATACAACCCAATGACAAATTTTTCTACCATGGGATTCAGGGCAATGATACTGAATCAGTTAAGGATACCACTTCCTGTTTTCAGTTATCAGTTAACACTTCCCTCAGAAAAGTTCAGATTCACTCAACAACTATTTTATCCCTAGAATACACCAGGCAGAAAATAGGAGTGTTGGCTGTGTAGTGCGGAAATTATTTTATGATGTGATAGTAACTATCACCAGCAGACCATTCGAAAGAACTTCTCTGTGTCTAACCCTCCTGAGCAGTAAAGTGACAGGCCACGCCTGGATTTAAAGCGGTGTGCACAAAAGGTGAAGATCCCATCTGAAACGGGAGTGGGGAGGCTGCTGAGACTCACATGCAGCCTCCACGCATCGTTCTCCCCAACTCTAGCCTAGTTCCTAACATAACCTCCTGACGTTTTTTACTTTCTTATTTCTCAGTTCTCTCTGGGTATTGACGTATCTCCCCATGGACTATAAGATCCTTTGAAGTCAGGGACAGTATTCCAGGAATCACTGTTATCTTCCTGTAATATCAGGGGGAGGAAGGGGTCAATAAACATGTGTTCAAAAATACTTTTTAAAAGGCTTAGGACTATTTGTAAGAGAGTTGAGAGTATATTACAAAGCCTCTGCAGAGAAAGCACATGTATGAAAAAGATCATTATAATTTCAAGTAGCACTGCAACAGGTGCATGAAGGAGAAAGTCAAAGTCACGCAGGTCTGAGTTGGAAAAGGAAGGATTTATAGAAGGTCTGTACTTCTAACTAGTTCTGGAAGTGAAGACTAAGACAAGAGGAGGAATAGAAGGGCATATGAGGAAGGACACATGGTGTGACAAGACAAGGGACCATTTCAGGAAAGCAAAGGATCAGTCTAGGGAAATTAGGAGATTAAATGGGAAAGGGTATTTCATATTAGATGGTAGAAATAGGTCCTTGTTGCCCAGCTAAGAAGTTTGAACTTTATCTTATAGGAAATGCGGAATCCATTGAAAGTTTTAGGAGAGAGTTACAAACATATACCTTGCAAATACTATTTGCTACACTCTTTGCTGTGAAATCTGTGTCACTCATTGATAATGCCAGAGGCTCTGTTATCAGTCAGATTACTAGACAGTAGAATTATCTGGACTAAAGTTTCCACCTTCCTGGCAAATAGGTTATACAGGACAGACTCAAAAGCCTTCTTATCCATGAAATTATTGTTTCCTGCTCACAATCGTATTTGAAGGAAAATTTTTCCATTACTTTCCCAGAGACAGGAATTAAGATTACAGTCACACTTTTATCCTTCATTTTTGACCTCAAGGGCAGAGGTCTATAATAATCCCACACCTCTTTGTATAGCATATCATCACATAACTCCACAAAAGATCCTTCTCATATTTCATTACTTTTTTCCTCCTCACTCAGATCCTCATCCCCATTCTTCTCACCCTCATAATAGTCAATATTTTGATGTGTGCATATATTTTCATGTATCTACTGTTTTTTACTCAACACATTTTTACATTTGTTTTTAAAATTTAGACAAATGGAATTTTACTTTAAATATCATTCTTTCTGTATCACTCACAATTTTGCTTTAAAAATTTACCCACATTGCTATATTTACATAAAAATATTGCCTCCATCTGCTGCACAGACTGTGACAACCCAGTGCACTGATCCATTCCCCTGGTAGAAGGCATCAAGTTTGATTCTCCATTATCACAAATGAAGCTAAAAATACATTTGCATACATGATCCCTTTGTGAAAATTTCTCTGGGATATGTGTTCAGAAGTGGGATTGCAGTTGTAGGGTGACTATATAATTTATTTTCCCAAGAACATCCTGGGAAATGAAAAGGGCACTATTAATAATGATGTCAGAACCTCAGACTTTCCCTACTACCCTGAGTAAGAAAGGGCCGCTTATCACCTTAGTCTTAGGACATACTCATACTTAATTTCACCTTAGTCTTAGGACATACTCATACTTAATTTCATCAAGACTGTCAGGTTGCTTTCGGAAATAATCATACTCATTTCCTCTTCCCTCAATAACGAAAGAGTTTTCACAGCCCCACATCCTTGCAAAAACTTGGCATTACTCAGTTTTCTCAGCTCTGACATTCTCATGTGTTTGGAGTAGCCAACTGTTCTGATTATCAATGAATTTGAACACCACTTCCAACATCAGTTCATCATTTGAGCTTCATACTGTTTGCATATATTTCTATGGTGTTTCCTGTTGCATATATTTCTGGTCAATTTGCAGGAGCTTTTTATAGATTCTAGATATGAATTGTGTCAGGTTTTGTTTGTCAGAGTCAGTTTTAAGCATTGCAAATGCAAACATCTTCTCCCAGTCTATCATCTGTCCACTAATGCGATGAAGCTTATGGGTTACTGTTGCCAGGGTCATCATTTTCTCTTCAAATAAATAGATAATGTAAATTTAAATAATAGATTAACAATTCTCTTTAAATCTATAGGAAGATATCTTCTTCCCCAGTGTCTGGCTGACTCTCTAGCTCTTTGCACATTCTTTTGAAACCAATGATAAAGTCTGTAGTGACTTTAGGCAAGTCACTGCCATCCCTCATGACAGTGGTTCTTAAATTGAATGCCACCTGAACCACATGGGGTGGGGCCAGACTCCGCATCTTTAACCAGCCACCCAGGGAATCAGGGAATGCTGATGCTGAAATCCAACAGCCACACGTAAAGAAACATGGCCTAGGATACAAAACAATGGGGCCAGCAACGTGGGATAACAGTGCTGAAGGAGAACTTCGAGATCCCCTAGTTCAACCACGTACACACATTCCAAGTCTTAAGAGGACAAGCACCTTGACCAAGAGGCCAAAGCTTCAGGCCTCCTGCCTGATGCCAGGCCGGGGCTCTTGTCATCACAACAGGAAGGATATGAAATACCTCTCTTACTCCAGTGCTTCCTTATTGACATATCCTAATCGGGAAGAATCATTCCATTTCATATACTGTATAGTGAGCCCTGTTTTCGTTTCACTGTTGAATTTTTATCCAAGGTGGCAAAAAGATAAAATGCTTTCATCTTAGGATGTCATTATTATCAGCACGATCTAGTTAGGAGAGCAACATGCTTATTTCTTGCATTTTCAACATTTTTAAAGTAAAGCAAAAGATTCTCCTCCCTTGTCATGAATAGCATCTCTGAAAATAGTCCACTAAACCTCCAGAGTCCAGTGCAAACAAAACTTGGCTCCATGGCCTCCCTCTGTTTCGTATTCACACGATGCAAAACACATGGGCCAAATTTATGTCACCGCAATTTGCCTTGCAGCCAGCATTTAAATCACCAAGGTTTGCAGCTCCACGTTTTAGGGTGTCGTTTGCAATCCTGTAGCCAAGAGCTCTGAAGGAACAAGCTCACATGAAGGGTCGTTAGCCAGCCGGATGTGATGGGGCTGTTTTAGCAGAGAACTAATTAGTATGCTGCAAGGTATCTGCATATCTCTCAAATAGACATTGTTTGTGTCTTTCCTCAGTGACAGGGGGAGATTGTTCAGTAGAACACCTTACCTTTTAATATGCGGGGTTTGTTAGAAGAACAGCTCAATTCATATTTCTCCTGGTTTGATGGTAAGTGAACAGCAGTGGCAATATTAATCTGTAGTAACCTGTCAGTGAACTCTACAGCTAATATGATGTAGTTATGATTTTACCATCAATCAGGACTGAACAGGCTCTGGGCAATCCTTACAGCACAGCCTCAAAAAATCTAATTGTGCAAAAGCTTCATTGGTTTCCAACATTTCTTTTTATCTGTCACAGGCTTTAGGCCTAATACACAACCTTTTATTATTGGCCTTATTGCATTAGCTTGTCGGACAAAGAAGAAAAGGCTAAAGCAGAGAGTTCCCCTGCATTCCATCATTTGTTTGCATGTAGGATTTTATTTGACAGTCCCGTATTGTTTTAGATGTAGATAAAAATTATTCAGACATATGGCATCATATGAACTTTTGAACTGTCAATTGCCAATGTGTCCTAAAGGACTGGAGGCATTTACAAATTCTGCTCTACCTACAAAGATAGAGATGCTATATGGATGAGCAAATAAGGTCTCCTGGGGGAACTGTATTTTAGAATCAACATAATCTTGCATGTTCTCCTTGACCAATTTTTATGCAGGGGAGGAGTAAAATCATCGAGAAATGGAACATTAGCAACTGAGATAATTTTTAGCCAAAATGAAGTTGAATATTTGAGAAATTATAATGGAAAAACAGTTCACTTTCTCTGAGAACCCGCATGCACAGCATGAAGTAGTATGGAGCCACATGGTGTCCCTTCATCCCTTCGTGTGCAGAACATTTTTCTGGGTGTCTGAGATGCAGTCAGATTCTGTTCCAATGAGAACATGTGCATAAAACACAAATCCACATCAAAGTAGCTCCAGCCTTGAGACTACAGGGTTGGAAGGAACTGTAAGACTTAAAACATATAAAAGCATTTAGGAAGATGAACTATTAACTTTATCTATTTAGGCATTTTAATCTTTTGCATCTTAAATGCAATTGGGCTTTTGGAACTGGGAAATGGCTAATCAGCACGTTGGGTAAATGTTTCTATTTTAAAATGTGCACATTTAGAAATAACAGCTGGCCATAAAGTACATATTTATGTTTGTGATTTAATGTATCACAAACTTTATACTTTATTTCATTTAGTTTCACAAAGAGACCACACTATTTTTTGCAAGCATTATATAACTTTTGCAGCAGCTTTATGACTCAAGAAACACATACAGCAATAAATCAGATATGCATACAATTCCTAAGTTTTTCAAATTTGAAATGTCTATTAATGAAAAAATTTAAGGATTATATCCATCTCTTACACTGTCCTAACTCATTTAAAGATTCAACTGAAAATTCCTATCCATTAGTCAGGAAAAATCTGCATAGGATTATAGTGATTGTCTTTTGAAACACTGCACCCTTGCTTCAAAGGAAACATATTGTGACTAAGGGCACATCAATAGCACAACTGAGTGTTAACCCTTCACAAACCAGTGCACACATTGTCCACAACCTAATAAAAATAGCTACACAAAATGCGGAAATGGCTATGGCATCCTGCAATAAGTGTGTAGGAACGCGCCTTGGGACTACTGAGGTGGCTACTGGAGGAGAAAGACGAAAACAGGATGTTAAATGGTTGCAGTCTTGGTGGCAGCTTTGAGAGTTCTCTGGCCCCACCTTCATCATTGTTAGATGAGCTTTTTCTTAAAAAGGTTGTCTCTAGAGGGTTCTTTTCAAATATTTAAATCTAAATGATCTTGAGGAAGACCACCTGAAAACATCTCAGCTTCGTCAGATCTCTTAGAAATTTATAGCTTCTAAGGTTAGCCTTCCTGACAATGTGGCCAGCACGCCACTCACTAGTGAAGGCCTTTGTCAGTGCAGGAAAATGTTTGCATTTGTCAGAGTCAGTTTAATTCCAAGGTATTATAGCTAAAAGGAGTATTGGATTCTCTTGTGCTGTCCTTGGCAAGTAAAACATGACAGAGAATGTCCATATGAGCAAGTTCACAATTTAAAAACTAGAAAAGATTGTGAAACTAAACAACTTAAAAAATGGGAAATTTAGGGTGGGGCATGGTGGCTGACGCCTGTAATCCCAGCACTTTGGGAGGCCAAGGCAGGCATATTGCCTGAGCCCAGGAGTTCGAGACCAGCCTGGGCAACACGGTGAAACCCTGTTTATACTAAAATACAAAAATGTAGCCGGGTGTGGCGGCATATGCCTATAGTCCCAGCTACTTGGGAGGCTGAGGCAGAATTGCTTGAACTCAGGAGGTGGAGGGTGCAGTGAGCCAAGATTGCACCAATGCACTCCAGCTTTGGCAACAGAGCAAGACTCAGTCTCAAAAAAAAAAAAAAAGAAGGCAGGGAAATTTATACAGTCTAACCCAGATATTGCTTAAAATACATATAAATATATCTACAAAATTTTTAAAATTAAAAAATGCCTACAGACACACTGATACTATAGACGTAATTTTCAAGTCAAATGATATTAACAGTGAAAGTTCTCTCCAGAAATAAAAAGTGCTAAGCAACTGAAAAAATGTCATTTCATCAACATTCTCCTTGGGACAAAAGGAGAGTGGGATAAAAAGTAACTGAATTCATCTTATGAATGTCTCTAAAACTGTAAGTTGAGAAAATATGTCTTTCAAAAGAGTTGACAGAAAACAAAGGCAAAAGGTTCATAGAAGAAAATTTAAAGTGAAGACATGGGGGCAGAAGGGTGAAATTTTTTTTATAAAGGACTACCTGATCATAGTGACAAAGGTAGATTCAGAGTTATTGGGGAGGAAAGGAGAAAAGCTTAGAAAGCCAACACATTAATTAGTAAGTTTGAAACATAGATAATAAATATTACTAAATAAATTGTTTATATGTTCAAACCTCTCTCTCTCTCTCTCTCTATATATATATATATATATACACCATATGTAATGTATTTTACCATTTTATGCTAACAAAGAGTTTTTCTAGCAAAATATTACCAGTGTATCTTAGGTACATATAACTTTAGTGGATTTCAGCGCCCTTGAGAATATGTTCTAGATCCCAGAGAATTTAATATAGTTTCATATAATTTATGTTTTTAAAAATATACTCATGTTTGGAAGGTATAAAGAACAATAATTACTCCAGCAATATTGCTGAACTGAGAATAGAAAGAACTGAAAAGTAATATAAAAGTCATAATGGCAAAATGTGTTGAAGTTCAGCAGCCAAGAGGGAAACACAATTATAAGCTCAGTTGGTCAGGACACAATAAAGCTGATAAAATACAAAGATTAAATACAAATTTATTGGAAAACATCAAGTAATGTATGAATCATTGACATAGGATCAGTCA
This sequence comes from Macaca nemestrina, assembly GCF_043159975.1. Taxonomy (NCBI): domain Eukaryota; kingdom Metazoa; phylum Chordata; class Mammalia; order Primates; family Cercopithecidae; genus Macaca; species Macaca nemestrina. The sequence continues at coordinate 74,480,528 of NC_092135.1, read as the reverse complement.
GATTCCCTTGGTATTTTGCAGCAGAAAAATGAGAAGAATTGAACTAAAGTCTTCAAATACATTTAATTGTATTCCTTTTTGGATATGTAATATCAATACAAAAAGTTTAGATCAACACTGTAAGTCAAATGAAACCTATGCCATGGTCTAATGAAGCATTTGGTTGTAGTATATGAAACTGCCATTTTGCAGGTCAAATTTGGTTGAACTTTAGCAATTTCATGAGGTTCATTTATTGTAATATATGTTACAGCACAGGCAGTTTAGGATAGTTTTTGAAACCAAATGGACACGTATGTATCCCATTTCAGTTCTACCACTTTACTAGCTGTGAATTCTTAGACAATTGGATGCATTAATTTCTCTGAGCTTTACTGTCCCTACTATACAATAGGCATAATAATATCTACTCTTGGAGTGTTGTGTGGATTAGATGAGTGCCTCACACAGGGCTTTTTCCCCATATAACAAAAAGGTAGTTCCCAAAACATTTATTTTAAAGTCAATAGTTAAGAACTCAGAAAGGAGGGAGCTGAGGTTCTCCTAAACCTTCTGAGATGCCCCACAATTTTCAGTGTTCTGAACTTTTGGTCACCTCACAGGGAAGCCACACTGAACACAAGGCAGCTGTCCTTAGAGGTGAGGACAGCCCACCAGAATATCTGCTTGAGATCAATGTCAGCTTTATTTTTGAAAGATAACCTGAATTTTGTTTCCACATCTCATTCTGCCAGGGACAGCAGTAGGATTTAAAATAACCAGAAAGACACACAGAATAGTTCTTTGAAATTCAATACCTATTAAATTAGGGAAGGAGGTATAAGAGGGGGTGCGGGGCAGGAGCATATGTAAAGCCCCTCACACTTTGTAAGCAATCTGATAATTTCTGAATGCCTGATTGTATTACTGCCATTGTCCTTACACATGTGGGTTAATTTCCTTCAGGGTATACTTTCTCATACCCTATCCAGCCAGAGAAGCCGGTGCATAGTAAACTCTGTAGGGTGCTGGTGGGTGATACCTTCTCAGTGGAAAACCGGTTTCAAACACCTATTCTGTTTTTCTCAAACAAATCTACAGAGGAGTACATCCACTGTCTCTAAGATTTCTGTATGAAAAATACAGTGCCCTGAAAGTTAATCCAACGATGTGCCTGGGGCCGTGATAAGTGATCTCCAGGCAAAATTTCATTCTCACAAGTCTATGTGCTATCATTGCCATTTAGAGATGAGGAAACAAGATCAACCTTACCTACATCACACTACTAAGGTAGTAGGGATCTTTGAATCTGAGATCTCAGCCAATACACCCTGGTGCCTCTAAAAATCAAGACAGGTATCTGTTATAGAGGTTTTATTTTTTTCTTTTGAGTAGAATTTCCACATCAAATAATCAATAAAGATAGACTATATTTTCCTATTTCATTTCCACCATCCTTCAAAATGGGTCAAAATCATCCTGCCTTCCACTAACGACTAAAAGGGTGATCATTTTCTTATGTGATTCTCACTGTTTTACCTTTAAAGGGGACTCTGTCAATGAACTGAATTGTTTTCAACCTTAGCTTCCCTCCTTCCATTTTTCGTCACTGGGTATCATTCCACTTCAGCAACAGTTCCCCCATACCATAGGTTTTCCTGGTGTTAAAACATATCAGACATTGCCCACTTGCACCTTTAGGAACTTTGCAAGCCAAGGCTCCCCAGCACAGATCAATATTCCGCATTAGAGAAATGCAGGAACAAGCCAATAGAATTAGCACAGTAATTTACTGTGCCTCGGCTGCAGCTGGCAGGGACCACAGAGGGAAGCAAGCAGATGTTTGTTTGCTAATGGTGGCTTCCTTGAGTTGTCGGAGCCCAACGCCCCAGACCTTCATTACCCAGTCTGTCCAACTTAATAAAAAAGGATAAGGGGGGTTTGACTGTGCTCATTTGGTAACGTCAATTGATTTGTTTTCTACCGCTCATGTAATGTTCCGGGCTTTCCATAGTTACAATGTGGAATGATTGTTCAAAATTTTTTATTTGTTGTAGTGGAAAGGGGAAAATCTTTAATGCAGCCAAGTCAGAAATTGTTATTGGGGTCATAATTTCCAATATATGTGTTCAAGAAATTGTGACCAAGTATGGGAATTCCTCCCATGCCAAGCTTGGAAGACAGAAAATAAAATGGCAGCAAGAAACACTTGGAAGAGCATGTGGGTTTTCTTTCATTATAGCAATGCAGCAATTTATAGAAGTTTGATTTTCTCTCTCCAAAGCACATGAATAAACTTGTAACAAAACATAGAGTTAAGGAAAACTGTGTTTCCTTTAGATTAACCTCTGTCTTGCCTACACATGCAGCCTCCTAGGAGGAAAACCAAGACTTCAAGGGGAACAATGCCCTCTTTTGAGAGACTGCTGCTGAGATAGTACACTACAAACCCACGGTGAGGCTTGGTATCTGCTTTTGTTTTTGTTTCCTCATCTGGATCTTACCTATTATATTGAGATTTTATCCATCAAAAAGTTTTTACCCAAGATACCTCTTCTGAAGCTTACTACGGCAAGGTTCTAAGCCAGGTTCATGAGGGGGACAATCTCATATAAACAATAACAATTCAGGAAGACTGGTATAAACTTTGGAGGACAGAGTAAGGGGAGGGTGTTTAAAACAGGAAAAGATGAAACATTATTGGCCGGGCGCGGTGGCTCAAGCCTGTAATCCCAGCACTTTGGGAGGCCGAGACGGGCGGATCACGAGGTCAGGAGATCGAGACCATCCTGGCTAACACAGTGAAACCCTGTCTCTACTAAAAATACAAAAACTTAGCCGGGCGAGGTGGCAGGCACCTGTAGTCCCAGCTACTCAGGAGGCTGAGGCAGGAGAATGGCGTGAACCCGGGAGGCGGAGCTTGCAGTGAGCTGAGATCCGGCCACTGCACTCCAGCCTGGGTGACAGAGCGAGACTCTGTCTCAAAAAAAAAAAAAAAAAGATGAAACATTATTTAAAAAACGAGTGCCACTTCAGCTTGAAATCTTGGTGAAACTTAAACAGCCAGATGGAAGGAGAACATTCGAGGGAGGGAATGCCTCAGGCAAGGTCACAGACTTGAGGAAGAATGAGATTTCTGTATTCTGAGAACAGAGAGGAGTCGCTTTGGTTGGACAAAAGATGTGGGTGGCAAAGTGGTCAAAGACAAGAGGCTAAAGCTTGAAACACTTTGAATGCTAACCTCAGCCATAGGGACTTTATGTGGTATACCCCTGGGTACCACTGAGGGACTCTCAGCACCATCTGCCCAATGAGTTCTGTGATGCAAGAAGGTCATTGGTCATCAATGTGTAGGCTGAATGCATGGGTACAGATTAGCAGGAAGTTAGAGGACAATGGAGGCATGAACTAGAGTGATAACAATAGGAATGAAATGGAAGTAAAAGTAAGGGTTACAATGTTAAGGTGATAGAAAATGCAGTACTTAATGCACTTATGCTCAAGTGGTAAAGGGCACAGACTTGCGCTTTTGCCCGAGGCATTGCCTCCCTCAAAGGCTCTCCAAATGACTAGTGGGATACAGTAGGAGGGCTGTGGTCCAAGAGGAAGAAAAAGTCGGTGTTAACTGAGACTGAAAACCCTGTGAACTGGGTATCATTAGACAAACAGACCATCAAAGCAATGAACTGATCTGCAGACACTGTCGAGCACCTCAGCATGTCAAGTGCTTTTCGGGCACCATTTCATCTTATGTTCACAATTTTTATTGGTAACTATATTATTCCCACTTTGTTTCTGAGGAAACTGGGACTCAGATAATAACCAATTTGCTTAAATTCACACAGATAAAATGTGACACAGTGCTTGTTGGAACTCAGCTCTGGCTAGCTCCAAAGCCTATGCTGTGTACCTATTCCAGAGGTTTTCAATCTGTGTTCTGAAGAATTCTGGAGATCCTCAGAAGGTCCCGGGGTTACTCTAGAAGGGCATGAAGGAGGTTGGGCCCTGGGCCCTCATCTTGGCTTCCTTTCTTAATATTTCATATTTCATTTGATGAAGGAATTCTAAGGGCAAAATCAGCAGGTTCTACTCTATCTCAAAAGAAGAGAATGGCTTGCTTTCAGACATACTGAATTTGAGGGGCAAATGGGACAAATGGAGGTGTCCAAATGTAAAATATAAAGAACTGATCTGAGGGATGAAGATATAGGTTCAGGAGCATGTGTGTGGAGGAGATCAGTGAAAGAAGCTGCCTAGTGCCATGCTGATATTAGCTTTCCAATATTAGGAGTCACATTCTAGTGGGTCTAAGATGTGTGATCACATCCAACTGGCATGCGCTGGAAGGGCTAAAAGCTCCTAGTTGCTTTGTAATGCTCTCTGCTGTTCTCTTCAATTTCCACACACCTCTGCTCCCGCCAGTTGCATATCCAACCCATCAAGAGCACTTGTGTTTATTCCCAAACCAGTTTTTGTCAGTTCCATTTGTTTTGTAATTCATAATTTTGTTGAATATATAAATCAATGCAATATGAATGCAAAAGGAAATAAAGTGGTTTAAATGAAAAATAAGTTGAATTGTTTGGAAACAATAAGGCAAGTTACTTTGCTTTGAGTAAATGAGGTAAGAATGAAACTGTTGTAATGTATCAGGGGCAGGACATTAAAAACTAGACAGATTCTGGGCTTCCCAAGCGTCTTTAAATTCTTACAGCACTAAGAAATTAAAATTGGAAGTTGTTGATGATGTGTTGTGGATGTAGCTTATACAAGAAAGGTGACTTGGACTCCAAGCATCAGACCTTGGCCCTACATCAAAAGCATGGGAGATAAATGTATATTTGTAAATTTTAAATAGAAAGAAAATGTTACCTGGTTTTATATGTGTCACTTTTTATGATGCCACACTTCAAATGGCTCTTTTGTTAACCTACTACTACCAGTCTTGATCAAGTCAGATAAGAATGCAATCATCATGTATTTCTAGCCTGTGGATAGAAAAGGGATTTTTATCACTTGAGCCTAAGTCTATCCCTTGATTCCTTCAATCCTTTGGTAAAACCAGCTAGAAAATTTGGCAAGGAACAGAAAATTGTTGAACTGGTTTGAAGCTTCCCAGGACTCGTAAATATGGGATGGAGGCAGAGGAGTGAGAGTTTAGCTTTTAAATAACTTAATTATCATTTACATTTGTAAAACCATGTGAAAAAAATGTCTCCTTACCATAAATACATGTAAGTAGTTGTGCCTATTACTAACAGGCATAATTCTGCCAATCGCCATGATGACATAAAATAAGGTTCCCAGCTAGCAGAAAATGGACTGTTGTGAAGGCATTTGTGTGTGTGCAAGGTCGGATTTTACTTTCCTGCCCCAGAGAAATACGAGGAGTTGGAGCACTCAGAAGGCGAGACTATGCTGCTCCACCGCAGCTGCTGCATTGTGACCCGGAAGCCCTGAGCGCCCAGCACCATGAGGCCTGTGTGTCTAATTGGCACTGCAGCCAGGAAAGCCTCCTCCCTTTGTGGGCCCCATGCAGGACTGCCAGAGTCAAAGAAGGGGGTTGGGGAGAATATGGTGCATGCGAGTGTGTGTGTGTGTGTGTGTGTGTGTGTGTGTGTGTGTGTGCGCGCGCGCGCATATGTGCATGTGTGTGGTATGCGATCACCTGCTTCCCTTCTCTTGTTGCCATGGGTTACGAAGCCCTGAGCTGGAGAGCGGGGCCAAGCACTTGGGGTGGAAATAACTGCGTCAGCCTCTGAAAAAAGAAATTAGAAATAGGGAGCCTGGAAACAATGGCAAAAGAACAAAAATCAACATCCTAAGGCGGCCCGACTGTGAGCAAGGAAGCCAGGCAGCCAAAAGGAGGGCAGCTCTTCATAAATTTCACGTTCACCAGACGTGCTGGTCTAAACAGTGATGATGAGAAAAGAATGAACGCAAATATCTATGGCAATCCTGTGTCTCCACCCGCTTGGGCCTTAGGTCTATAATCCAACTTGGAGAAAAATAAACAAAGTCTGTGAAGAGATAAGTCAATAGCTGTCAGGGAGTCCAGGACACACATGGCATTATAGAGTACCAGGAGCTGAGGGGAGAGGTGACACCACCAGGAAGGAGGCTGTGACCTTGGGAAGGCCACCATTTAATTGGGCATCTTGTGTCTGTAAGTCAGGCTTGTTGTGCACCCTGCACCCAAATCCTCATTACTCTTCTTATTTGATGGCCCATCAGTGGAAATAATGTGTTTCCTTCTCTTCCTGTGGCCTCTGACTATTTTATATGAAATGAAATAGGGCATTAGAAATAGCTCTCGTAGGAGAATTTTCAAGAAATTTTGCAGATTAAAAAATTCAAAAATTTTGCAATCCTCTAATTTTGCAGATTAAAAAAAAAAAAAAAAAAAAAAAAAAAAAAAAAAAAAAACAGGTTCAGATAGGTAGCCTGACTTGGTTTTTGTTTGTTTTGTTTTGTTTTCAGAGAAAAATAGGAAAAAAAGAAGACTTAAATGGTGCGGTGTATGTTTACTTGTATCAGTCTCATATTGGATGGTAAGGAGATGAGGATCCTGCATCTCTCCAGACTGAGCTATCAGGAAAATGAAGAACTTGGATCCTTGCTTTTCTGATGGGCCACCACTGCCTTTGGATGGAAGGACAAAAGCTGCTTTCCACCAAACCTCATGGCTGGCAGGACATTTGGAGGCACAGTAGGAAGGACATGGTGGTGGGGTGTGGTCTGCAAGCCTCTCATGTCACAACATCCATGTGAGCTTCCAGGAGCAATTTCTTCCTTCTTTGACCCCATTAAAGGAGATGAATCCCAGGTTCTTGCAGTGCATGTTGATTTCAGCCATCTTCTCCTTCTTAGGTTGTGGCAAAACTGTGTTCTGTGATCACCATCTGCCATTGGTAGGAAAGGATTCCACTGAGGGGTGTGGCTAATTTGTGTGCCTAAAGAAAATGGATTTTGAGGTGCTGTATTACTGACTAGCCATTCGCCATCTTCCTCTCCTGCCCTATCTCTCACTGGCTAAATATCATGCAGTGGCCATTTTCATTTTGGTTTCCAGTGTATTTTGCCACCTCAGAAATTTAGACTCTCACATTCAAACCTATGGGAGAATGGTGTCACTTGCATGCTCAGGCAGCTATTGTGGAAACTCACTACCTACCCTGTGCCAGTAGAGTAGAGATAATAGATATGGATATAGGACTGTCCTAGAGAAAATTCATGTCAGAGAGAGCTGAGCCTGTCTCCCTCACAGAGGTACAACAAGGTTGCCAGCCCTTTTCTCTCCTCTGAGTTCCAAGGGCAGAGCACAAGGAGGAGAGCACAGGCTAAGTTTCTTAAAGGGCAAGTAAACTATTCTGCAGGTGTCTGTGAACCTTTATCAAGAAACACTAGAGAACTCTGGACACTGGGAGTGGTAGACTGCACCTTGGAATGCAAACTGTCCCAGGAAGCCCCAGGTAACAGGTGCCCGGGTTCATAACCCATTAGAACTACCACAGCTATTCCAAATATTTTAGAAAAGAGTTGAACTTCTCTCTGCTAAAGAAATTAATCCAGAGTCCAAATCCTGCTTTGTTAATGGCTAAATAGCCTTGAGATGGATTCCTCAGCAAAGTCCTTTGATCTCAGTGATCCTTCTGGGAGCTGCATATTTCTCTCAGCAATCAAAGTTTATAGATCTTTTTTCTTCCTTCAGGAGTCCATCTACACTCTGTGAGTTTTTCAGAATCATTAAACTACATACCCCTTAATTTCACTTCACTCGTTTCCTCTTTTCCCTTTCTACAACCACTCCTTTTAGCTGCCTTCATTTTGATTCCTTCACAGAAATGATAATTTCTTGGAGCACTGGGATTTAACATCACAAGAAGAAGAAACATTCAGAGAGCACCCGCCATGCGCCAGCTGTGCCAGTGCAGGAATACAGCTGCAAACGTAGCAGATGAGCTCCTCATCCTCACTGCACCCATCTAGGGAGTAAGAAACATCTGGGGAAATGAACTTTCAGCTGAGGAGGAGGAGAGTTGAAAAATGGGCAAAGGGAAAAACAGGTACAAAGGCCCCAAGTCAAGAGAGAGTGCGGCATGTATAAGAAACAGACAGGAGTTGAGTCAGGGGGAGCATATAAAGCAAAGGAGGGCTGGGAGCGCAGATATGGGAAGAGGCTGGCCGGGACCAGGTGATTATGGAAGGCTGTCAATCCCTGAAACCACATCAAGGAATTAGACTTCAACCTGTGGGCAAAGGGAGCCATTGAATGCTGTAAGCACAAAAAGATTCATATCATTGAAAGATGAATGCAAAGGGCCGGGTGCGGTGGCTCACGCCTGTAATCCCAGCACTTTGGAAAGCTAAGGCAGGTGCATCACAAGGTCAGGAGTTTGAGACCAGCCTGGCCAACATGTTGAAACCCCCATCTCAACTAAAAATACAAAAAAAATTAGCTGGGTGTGGTGGCAGGTGCCTGTAATCCCAGCCACTTAGGAGGCTGAGGCAGGAGAACTGCTGGAACCCAGGAGGCAGAGGTTGCAGTGAGCCAAGATCACACCACACACTCTAGCCTGGGCAACAGTACAAGACTCCACCTCAAAAAAAAAAAAAAAAAAAAAGAAGAAAGAAAGAAAAGGAAAGATGAATGCAAGATTGGAGGGGCATAGGATTGTTAGCAGGGGGACTAGTTAAGGAGTAATTATGGCCTTCAGTAGGGTAGTGGTCATCATGATGGGAAGAACTGAACACATTAGAGATGTATTTAGACCATGACACAATTATAATCTAGGCAAATCCAGTTGGGGTAAGATGAAGTCAATATTGTCATTGGGAAAACTGAGAGGCATGATGATGTCAAAGAGTAAGAATGCAAACAGGAAAGTTGAAAATAGGGTGGGACAGGGGCAAGAAAGAATCTGCAGTAAGAATTCAGATATAAGCTGGTTACAAGAGGCAGCATAATTAGGGGATTTGGGAGAGTCTGGAGCACTGACATGATAGTTGTGTGGGCTTGTGGATGAGTATAGCATGGGCTGCCTCAAGACGCCTCATTAATTATCGAACAGGAATACAAGAGTGACCTCAGATGTCAATCACTGTGCCTGCCTTGATCACAGCCCTACTGAAGGGGCAGGTCTAGAGGAGCTTGTGTTAGACACTGTAACCCTACTCCACCTGGTCACAGTTGATTAGAACAGGGGTGAGCATCTGATCCCGAGGCAAGCCATTCATAGGCTGGCCAGCAACCAATGATGCAGCCCATCCCCTAACTGTAATCTGAACCAATTAAATTTGCTCTCTTGGGAGTACAAACTATGAAAATGCTAAGAGAATGAGCCAGTTAGTAATAAGAGCTGAAGTTTTAAAAGGACGTTAGAGACAGGATGGAGCAAAAGGGAACATGTGCAAGCTGAAGTTACAAGGAAGGGGAAGTTTAGGTCAGTCCACAGAGAGACCAGAATGGCAATGACAGAAGTCATCATTAAGTAATTAGATCAACTAATAGAGGGCAGTTGTCTGGCTCCTGAGAGCAGCAGAGAAGCTAGGTGATTTCTAGAACTATCTCCAACTCTAAGCATTTTCCATTTCCAATGCTGTTCCACAAGCATCTTTGCAATAAATCCCTTGCATAACTTGCAAGTCTTGGTTCACTGCAACAAAAGGTCATAACCAAAATACTCACCTAATATGTTGCCTGGTGTCACATGCTTATCTCTGTGCATCTTCTGGTTTTTCCCCACTGGGCTCCAGAGATGCTAGCCCACACTAGATGCTTCCTGAGGAATTCTGCCACCTCTAATGCCTTACCAAGAGCTGCCCTTGGCCACACTGGGTAGGTACATCAAAATCAGAAAGAATGTAAAGCCTCATTCCAGAGATTCTGCTCTATGGCAGAATTTTAAAGCCATGACGTGTTTCAGTGGGTTGAAAATGTCTTTGAACGTGTGCTCCCATCTCCAGAGCTATGATTAATTACTGGCTGCTGCTGCTGGTTATGCTTGCAGCTCTCAGCAAGAAAATGAGTAAAAAGTATTTGAGCTTTGACATTCTCTGACAAAGAGCCTCTTTAAAAAAAAGAAAGAAAAGAAGAAAAAGAAAAAACAAAGCTGACTGTAATTTATAATGAGGATTCTATATTTCCTGGGCAGCTTTGGATGAGGCAGCGTTTGTCCTGAGCCACGCTAAGCTATGATGGAGGCAGGTGAGGCAGGTTGCTTCTTCCCCACACACGAAGTTATCCTCATCATGCTCCCTGCACATTTCTGAATTAGTTCCAGCTAGTTAGTGTCACTGCAGGACAATTTAGACTGCCATTGTTTGAGTATTCAACATACTCTTCGATGATGGATTTCCAGAAAAGGCAAAATCCATTATTTACACACAGTAGGAAAATAAACCTTCTCCCCAGTCCAAGACATGAAGATCGAGAAAGCTTTTCATTTTAGACAGTTGGAAATTTCGCATTCAAGTGGCTTTGTCAACTCCTTTAATCAATGTCCTTTGGAAAAACAAATTTAGCAATTCGGCTCCTGTATTCGGGGGGGGTGGGATGTAACTAAGGATATTAGCTATCAATGGTTCATGGTCTGTTAGCCAGCATCGGCTGGCAATAAAGTACAGCTAACTGACAGCCATGCCTTGAGGTAGCATCAAGAATCACAGTAAGGAAAAAAAACCCTCAAGATTTTAAAAGTACAGGTAGGAAGTTGGGAGAAAAGGATATACCTCTCCAGCTATAAGAAAAATATTTTTCTCAGTAGATCAAAGGTGTTCTTACAACATAGTCATAATAGTTTCTCAAGTCAATATAGTAGGTTGTTGATGTTCTCAGAGCTCCATTTCAACAAACACCCAAATGCGTACAAGGACAGCGAGGGGAGAGGATATGAATAAAGTGTCCATGCCTTTCTGTGGACCTGGTTGTCAGAAAGGCAAGGAGACCTCTACTTTATAGCAAGGGCTCTGCAGGCACCACCTTCATGACCAGGGGGACTTCAGGTGGGTGGCCATTGCAACCAGGCTGGGGGAAAGAGCCATTAAAGTTCCCAAAGTGTGTTGCTAGGAATGGAATAGGTATTATTCCCAGAAGATCCTGGTACTCACTCTTTGTCCTGCTCCAGACTCTCCCAAATCCCCTAACCATGCTGCCTGTTATAAACAATGTATTTCTGAATTCTTACCCTAGATTATTCCTTGCCCCTGTACCACCCTATTTTCAACTTTCCTCTTTGCAGCCTTACTCTTTGACATCACCATGCCTCTCAGTTTTCCCAGTGACAACACTGACTTTGTCTTACCCCAGCTGGGTTTGCTTAGATTATACTTGCAGTTGTATTCTTCTTAGCTGCCTTGAACAAACAGCTCTCCCTGTTCTTCCTCACACAGGATCTCAGGGCCATGGTTCACTGGGTGAGGCCCTGCTCAGCCCACCCTGGTTCTTTTGGCAGGAAAGCCAGAGCCGATTATGCAGTGGCTATACTGAACAGTCAGGTGTGGTCACCATCTTCCTCTAACTCACTTCCGGGCTCCTCATGGAGAGGAGTCTGAGCTGCCTCCACCCTCTACCTCCAGAGCTGCCGACATACACACAAACTCACTCTCTCTCTCTCTCTCTCTCTCTCTCTCTCTCTCTCTCTCTCTCTCCAGGGCTCCAAGATGTCCTGGGGTGCTTACAGACTCGAAGAGGCTTTCAGGGAACAGAGCGGAGCCAGTGTTGCTTTCCACTTCCATACATTCCCTTCCAAAAGTCTGTCACCTTCTTCCTCTAATCACAGTTCCTTCTTGCCTTGCATAGACAGAGCTTGGCTTGGGGCAAAACGATGAAGTAGGTGCCGCTGTCCTTCCAAACAATGCTCTGCTCCTTATGCCCCAGCCCCTGAGTCTCTTCCCTCCCACCCTCTTCTATCCAACACTGGGGCCTTTTTTTCCCCCAATGCAATCTGCTCTTATCTGAGATCAGTCTTTTATACAGAAGCTAATTTTAGGTCAATTTTTAGCTCTCTGGGGACATCTTTTTAATATTGGGGAATTAGGGAATGGAATGAGAGGCCTCAGAAAGTAGGTTAGAGAGATATATTCCCTGCATGCTAAAACTCACAAGATTGCCTTGGCAGAAGGCTAGTCCTGGCCATGACATGAAGTAGGCAAGCAAATTAGGGAGAGTCTAGATAATTCTGTGCTGCTAGCTCAGCTGTTGGGGTGACGGTGGATAAGCAGACCGCATACTTCAAAAAAAGTGATACCTGGAGCTACCCATTCAGTGCTACAGTTATGGCTCTTACAGCTGAACTTTTGTTTCATTTTTTGAATATTTTTATTTCTTGTTCTATAAAAGGCCATTATTACTTGACTATGCAATATGGGAAAGAAACAAGCAAGTGATCCAGAGCTCTAATAACACATTCTCTATTTTAACATTGCTGGGTTGGTCATCATTTAGACCTGGGAACTCAACACCTCCTGAAACTGAGAAGAGAGGGCGAACAGGAGTAGGGAAGGCCCCAGGGGCCCCTGCCTGACCACACAGAGAATGGCAGGGCCCTTTGTGGAGAATGGTGATTTTACACACAATGCCAGGCAGGCAATCTGACAGCTAAGAGAAAAAGAAATTGCTGAGTTAGGATATATTCAGTTCCCCCAGAAGTTGCCAAAAAACCCGTTTTCTAACTGTGTTATAAGCCTTTTTTGGATTCCTTGGTCTGTGGCATCCACCAGAGCTGCCCACAAAAGATGTGCATGGGGAGTCACCCTTCAGCTTCTCTGCCAGCTGGCTGGCTTCTGCACAGTGTGAGAAGACAGTGAGTTTTAGCACCATTTCCTTTCTGAGTCCAGATCTAGGAACTTCCTCAGCATGAAACTTTCTTGGTATGGAAATGAAGTTACATATTAATACTAGGTAGCTGGGATCCATCAGCCATCTTTGCCTTCAGACTCTCACATACATCACCTCTTCACAGAGGCCTTTCTGGACCCCTTTACCAAAAATTGCACCCTTCATGTGCGTGCGCGTGCACACACACACACACACACAATTTCCCCATGCTTATTTTCTCTCATGTATTGCCTTTTAATAAAGAAAATTCCCATCTCTTTGTCTTTTTTTTTTTGGACAAGGTCTTTCTCTGTCACCCAGGCTGAGGTACGGTGGCACAATCAGGGCTCACTGCAGCCTCGAACTCCTGGGCTCAAATGATCCTCACACTTCAGCTTACCAAGTAGCTGGGACTACAGGCAAGCAACACCACACCCGGCTAACTAAAAAAAAAAAAAAAAAAAAATTATAGAGATGGGGTCTGGAACTCCTTGCTTCAAGGGGTCCTCCCGTCTTAGCCTCCCAAAGCATTGGGATTACAGGTCTCATGAGCTACCGTGCAAAGCGTAAACACAATTCTCTTTTATTTTCTATTTCTGTTTCCTCCACTCATCTCCAGAATGTAAGTCCATGAAGGCAGGGGTTTTTACATGTTTTTTTCCCTGCAATTTCCCCAATACCTAGTACAGTACCTGGCACATAGCATATGCTCATTTAACATATATTGACTGACTGAATGAACTAATCACAGAATCAATTAAAGTGTTTAACTCTCTGGAAACAGACATTCCCCGTTCTTAAATTATGGAGTCTTTTATTCCGTCTTTACCTACTTAAATTTCAAGCACATTTTTGGAAATGCATTATGTTCAAAAGTAGGGTACTGCCAGTATTACTACTTAAAACTAAGTGCTAAATTTTAGTAGATTTAGCACATTGAAATAATTATTTCAAATTTTGCACCTCAGGACATCATGGAGACCTGTACAGCAGCAGTCCCCAGCCTTTTTGGCACCAGGGACTGGTTTCATGGCAGACGATTTTTCCACAGATGTCAGGGTGATGGTTTCAGGATGAAACTGTTCCACCTCAGGTCATTGGGCATTAGTTAAAGTCTCACAAAAAGTTTGCAACCTATATCCTTCCCATGTGCAGTTCACAACAGGGTTCATGCTCCTATGAGAATCTAATGCTGCCACAGATTTGACAGGAGGTAGGGCTCAGGCGGTAATGCTTGGGACTCCTCTTTACTGGGAGCCTGGAAGTGAGGTGGAGAAAGCGGGGACCACAGCTGACTGTGCAGCATAGCCAGTGGATAATCAATGCAGGCTTTCTGGTGAAGGGACCAGGGTAGGCTGAGTAAGGCCTTACCCAGTGAACAATGGCCCTGAGATCCTACATGAGGGAGAACCATCATTTCAAAGTTGTGAAATGTTATTTCTCTTTCGAATGTAGAATAAATCATATATCCAAAGGTTTTTTCCTAATATATACATATACACTATTGGGGTAGTGTCTCACTTGCCCTTGACCACAAATGTTTTCCTGTATTTTCAGCTTTCTCTGGAAATTTCCTGAATGATATCTAAGAAAATTTCAGTATTTAGATAGCAAACTAAGGAGGAGACATAAGACCCAAAAAGGTCAACTGACTTGCCAAGAATCACACGGCTAGAAAAAGACATATTTACATTAGGAATTTAGCATCGCAGTTTACTCACGAGTGAGATTTCTGCTTAACAGACATGTTGCATTAGAATGATACCATGCATTAGCACATCATTTACTAATAAATAAGTTTCATTAGATATTCAAGATTGAGAGCGACTGCCAGAAGAAAGTCTTATGTAGACCTTACAGGGCACATGATAAGAATCCATAGTTCTAAAGCATTCATTTTGAGACAGAAGTCTATTTTAAGTCATGTGGAGCATTTCTAATTAACTTTTATCACCTACCCAGTAATTAGAAGCCAATACCACGAAGAAACCTTTTAACATTTGCTTTATAAAGATAACACTAAAGAGGACTTGGCCATCTGCTGAGCCTCTTTTTCTTCATATGGGAAATCTAAGATACTCAAAGTTCACATCATATCACAAGTGAGTTCGTGCCAAAGTCAACACTAGGGCACATCACTGACTCCCAGTCCAGTGTTCTTCTAGGTACCTCCTCCTGTCAGATTGCCTGCTTGGACAGATGAAAACAATCATTAAACTGCCTTTCAGTTTTCCTTACTTCAGAGTAGCTAATTCAAATCACATTGATAATCTGTATTTTCCAATATGGTGTGACTTTACAGATACTCAAGTACTGAAGAATTAAATTGTCTAAGAAAAACCTAGCAAGGAGGACTGAAAAGAGCGGAAGTGAGTTGTGCCAAGTCTCTCAACTGGAACTGGTCCTTGTCCTTGGGACTCTAAAGAGTGAGCCTGGACTTGGTTGTCTGAGGGTCCCAGGAGAAGACCCGACCTTGAGATCTGAGGACTGGCACTGAGCAGTGCACTTTGTCAGCACCTGTAATTCCTTCATCACTCAGCTCAGTGCCCAATAATATTTGTTGAATTAAATCTGTATCAAATACAAAACGGAGTTGGAAAAAACTCTATCTGGTGTGTTAGAGCAGGGGTTTCCAGCCCCGGAGCTGCGGACCGGACCATCCTGTTAGGAAGTAGACCACACAGCAGGAGGTGAGCAGCAGGTAAATAAGCTTTATCCCCTGAGCTCCGCCTCCTGTCAGATCGGCACTGGATTCTCATAGGAGCGAGAACCCTATTGTTAACTGCGCATGCGAGGGATCTAGGTTGTGAGCTCCTATGATAATCTAACTAATGCCTGATGCTCTGAGGTGAAACAGTTTCATCCAAAACCAGCTCCCCCATCCATGGAAGAATTGTCTTTCATGAAACCAGTCCCTGGTGCCAAAAAGGTTGGGGACCACTGTGTTAGAGGACAAGACATCAGATGCATTATCATTCTTCTTTTATTTATTCTCCCCTGTTGTCCTTTTACATTGATGCAGTTGTTTGAAAAAAAAAAAAAAGTAATATCTACTGGATAAGCAGTTAACACAAGACAGACCCATAGAGTTCAGTAAATGTGTGTGATCATGATGACATACACATACCTTCTTCCTGCCACAGACAAGGTGCCTGGGCTCAAGCATATATTTCAATATTATAAAGGGGTAGCACAAGGTATCTTTGTGGCAATGAACCAATTTTTTTTACCTTGATTGTAGTGGTGATTCATGCATCTACACATGATAAATTGCATAGAACTATGCACACATACAAATGCATACAAGTAAACGGGTGAAATCTAAATAAATTCCATGAATTGTACCAATATCAATTTCCTGGTTTTGACATTGTATCATAGTTATGTAAGATATTACCATTGGGGGAAACTGGGTGACGGGTACACAGGGCTTTTCTGTACTATTTTGTAATTTCTTGTGACTATAATTATTTAGAAACTAAAAATTAAAAGAAGATTCAAGGTTTCTCTTTTTTTAACCACTAAAAGATTTCATTAAAAATATAAATGTTTTTGTTTCCTCCCTTACTAAAAAAATTCTTAAAATAAAAATTTTCACCTCTTTCTGGAGACTATATCACTTAAGTGGAAACCATTTTTTGCCAGTAAATGAGGTTCCAAGAATTTGAGATGGATTATGCAAATGACTGATTTGTACTATCATATATTTTAAAATACTTTACACATAACAATTATAGGTGTTGAAATTTAAAACATTGATGAGCAGCTGTTAACTTTTAAAATTATAATAAAATTAAAGTGGCCATTATCAAAGAAAGGAAAACCAAGCACTCGTCCATAGAAACTATTTTTTAAGATACAAAGCTCCAATATGTTGTTAAGAAAAAAAATGCACTTGCCTCTTCTCCCAAGTAATATATTTTAGCTTCTTATTATGAATAATCCATCTTTCTCTATGTTCATGGAAGGAGTAAAGCTCAGTCTTTATTTGCTTCTACAGGAAATTTTATTTTCTGTAGAAAGCTGGTCAATTCAGAATAAAGGGACTAATTTATATTTGACCACTAGGTGTCACTGTTGGTGGTGGCGTGGGCGATAAGGAGGGGGAGGGGAATTGGAAGCAATCTTAGGGGATTTGGGGGGTTGAAACATAAAATGCTCACATCATTGCCATTCTCCCTAAGTACGGCAGGGTGGTAGGAAGGAAAGAGAGACGTATGAAGACACAGCTTTGGCAGCAGTTCGGTGCTGACCGGCCCTCAGACCACCCTAGGAGACTGCTGACTGCAGAGCTGCAACCCCAACAGAAATTGACTCTTCAAGTCCATTTTAATCATTCCCTAACCACCTCGCAGGAAAACAGAAAAACGTCAATGACTCCACGTTGGGAGAGCGAGGCTCTCCTCGGCCACGCCTGCCTGGTGCTGAAGAAATCAGATGAATAATTTATATCACAAAGCAGTGTGCGGGGTGTCAGCTCGTGTGTGAAGGGGCTCTGAGTGACGAGCTCTGGGCGCACGTCAGAAACATCATCTATGAGGCCAACATACAAATCCAGGCGGAAGAGCCTCAGGAAGTGGAATGGGAATTTTTTTGTCAGCAACGGTCAGTGAAGTCCAATTTACTTCTGGACTTGGCTGTGTGAAATGGGAACTTTTTCAAAGCCCGTGGAAAATCAAACAATGAAAAAGAGATTTTCCTGACGTCGTACTTGGCTCAGACTCCAAGGATAGCAAGATGGGCAGTGCCTGCCTGGCCCCCGGAGGGAGATCGTGCTTATCTTCAGAACAGCCCAGGCCCGACGCCAAGCCTCACGGCCAGGGGTCGGTTCCCGTGCCCAGCAGCACACC
Source organism: Macaca nemestrina (assembly GCF_043159975.1). Taxonomy (NCBI): domain Eukaryota; kingdom Metazoa; phylum Chordata; class Mammalia; order Primates; family Cercopithecidae; genus Macaca; species Macaca nemestrina. The sequence goes on along the minus strand of NC_092135.1, from coordinate 74,462,882 downwards.
CAGGATCTGCAGGCGGGGCGGGGTTCGCTGGCAGAGCCCTGCAGAGGAGGCTGTCGTGTGCCCCTGCTATTTCAAGCAAGCGTCTCTAGCTGGAGCTGTTATTCTTTCACTTTCCTAAGGGGGAGAAAGTTAAGAAAACTAAGGAGTTGGAGTGGAAGGGACGTTTGAGGAGAGAGCCTAAACAAGGGGTACTAACCCCCTTGTAAGCATCTAGAGGAGAATTTTTAAAAATGGAGGAAGGAGTTGAAATATATGGCCCAAAAGTTTTCATATTTGAAAATAGTTTCTTGCTCACTTATGCTATAAACTATTGCATCAAATGACCATTTCTAACCATTGTCTCACCAAATGAGACATTTTTCAGGACAGGATTAGTAGTTTATACTTAACCACATTCACTGGAAGCAAGTTAGTGAGATAATCACGTAATACATTAAAAAAATTTAAAAACAGGAAAAGAGGTAAGCAATGAACATTGAGTGCCAACCACACGTCAGGTATTATCCTCAGTGTTTTCTGTTCATCAACTCATTTAATCTTCAAACAACACTACAAAGCAGGCACTAATATTATTCCTATAAGAGATGAGAAAATGGAGAGAGAGAGAGAGAGAGAGAGAGAGAGAGAGAGAGAGAGAGAGAAAGGGGTCAAATGGCTCTCCCAAGGTCGCAGAGTCTGTAAGTGGCAGACTGCCTCCAAGTCACTCAGCAGCAAACCCAGGTCCAGAACTCAGAGCTCTGACCCTCACCATCCAGGCTCTCCTTATGGATCTTTTATCACCTTGTGCCCTGTGAAATGTCTACCAAGTTCAGATCCTAACCACTGACAGCCATAAAATGTTTGCACAATGGAATTTCTCTACTTGCTACATTCTGACAAAGTACTACACCAAAAGATGGAATGCAAACTAGGCTGTGAGGCCAGCCCTGGACAGGCATGCGTTTTGTGGCTGACAGTTTCAACCGCTACCTCAGGCAAGCCCTTGAGACATCTCTCTGGACCAACTTCTGTTCATACAGCCACGTAATCTCTGGTCAGAGTCAACTAGCTATATGAGACTATAGATCAAATGTTCATTGTGATTTACGTGAAATTAATTTCCAGAAAGTGTAAGTAATTATACTCTGTATGAAAACACATATTTTCCAGGAATTTTTTATTGCCCATGACACACACACTAAGATTTTGCCAAAATAAGTTCAAGCCAGTTGTGTAAATGTACTCAAAATAGCTGAGGCTACATAAAATGTCTTTTGGGCACTGACTCAGGGGAAAAAAAACAAATGTGCTCCTTAATAACCCTGGTAGCTGTACTGACTCTAACAGATAGTTTTCTAGTCCAGCAACAGTATTGCAGTTTGTCATTAATAGATGTGAGGAATTTATTTAGTTGGAATGAAGCCACAATTAGTAGAGGTCCTCTACCCCTACACCCGCTCCACCCCTCACCCTGCCAAAAAAAGCAGAAGCCTCTGGAAATAAACCCAGAGGAAGTATTCACTCTGGAAAATAAACGTGGGCATCAAAGTACAGTCAAAGGTTTTGTGGAGGTTCTTATTGTATTTCTTTTAAGATAGACGCTAAGCATAAACAATCGGATGATCTGTCAGATTTATCATTCCTGTTGCACTTCCAATGAGCCAGGATTATTCCCCTACCAATGATTTGCCTAGTGTATTAGGTAGGGCTCTCTAGAGAAACAAAACCAGTAGGATATATGTATAATATATACATGATGGAAACTGGCTTATGCAATTCTGGAGACCCAGAAGACCCATGATACTCCATCTGCAAGCTGGAAAACAAGGAAAGCCAGTGCTGTAATTAATTCTGAGTCCTAAGATGTCACTGAGGGATGGGGAATGGGAGGCACTCGTGTGAGTTTGAAGGCCCCATAACCAGGAGTTTGATGTCCAAAGGCAGGAGAAGATGGATGTTTCAACTCAAAGAGAGAGAGGAATTCATCCTTCCTCCATCTTTTTCTTCTATCTGGGCCCTCAAGAGATGGGACAATGCCAACGCATATTGGTAAGGGTGAATCTTCTTTACTCAGTCTGCTGATTCAAATGCTAACCTCTTCTGGAAACACTCTCACAGACATACCCAGAAATAATGTTTTAGCAGCTATCCAGGCACCACTTAACCAGTCAAGCTGACACATAAAATTAGCCATCACAACTAGGAAGTAAGGTTCACAGCCAGAATTAAAAGGACTTTAGAATTAAATTGTCTTCAATTCAAGTGGCCAAAGAAACTTAACTTTCAAACTTCCCCTAAATTCTGATAAACTTTTGAAAAATGTTTTCTCTTTTATTTTGCCACATACATATCCAGATGCCAATACCACATTATTACCTGGGAAATGATGACAGAAAAGGAAAAATAAAAAATAAACACAAAATGTTTATTAAGATAATGATTGAATACAAAGTTTCAATAAATTAATTCTTCCATATTCATGAAACCCAACTACAATAGACAATCAACTGTCAATGTAAGGCAAGTCATTTTTCATTAGTGATTGTGCTTTATATTCATATTTTCAAGAAATATTATTGGACTCTGCTATGGACTGAACTGTGTCCCCCATCCCCAGTTCATAGGTTGAAGCCTTAACCCTCATTGTGACTGTATTTGGAGATAGGGTTTTTAAGAGGTAATTAAGCTTATGTGAGGTCATAATGGGTCCCTAATATGATAGAAGTGGTGTCCTAAAGAAGAGGGAGAGATCTCTCTCTCTTTCCACACACATGTACCAAGGAAAGGCCATATAAGGATATAGCAAGAAGGTGGCTGTTTGAAAGCTAGGAAGAGAGCCCTCTAGAAACTGACCCTGCTGGATTTTAATATGGAATTTCCAGTCTCTAGAATTGTGAGAAAAATTCCTGTTGTTTAAGCTGCCCAGTCTATGGTAATCTGTTACGGCACCCTGAGCTCCTCTTCCATCAAAGACATTACCAAGTGCCAGTCCACATTTGTGTTGGTTCAGATGCAAGTCCCTGTCTTCTTGGAATTCATCCTTTGGTTGAGATGACAGATATTAAACAATCGTAAAAATGACTATATATTTATCAGGTAAAACAAGTGAAAGTGACAAATCAATGGGTAAGTTTGTAAGAGCATGACAGGATTCAGTTTAGTTTGAGGAACCAAGGAAATAACATTTAACCTGATCCTTAGAAGTTAGTGAACAATTAGCCAGATGATGAAAAGGATAGAAAGTTCTAGAGAGAGGAAACAGTATGTGCAAAGGCCCCATGGCAGGAAAGAGGATAATGATGTGGAGAGAACTGAAAGAAGTGAGTGGATTGAGAGCAAAGGGGGAAGGACACAATACAACCCATGTATTTAAAGACACTGGGTCTTCTGTGTAGATAATACATGCAGGTGATGAAGAGTTCATGCAAAATACCAGCTAGGTGTTTATTGCTGTAGGCAGGGCACAGAGAGATGATGGCTTTGACTAGGGTGGTGCTTGTGAAATTTGGGAGAGGCATAAGACTCTAGTATTTGGTAGGTGGAAACAAAAGGACTTGATGATTTCATGAATATAGGTAGAAGTGGTTACTGAGAAGATGGTGTTAAGGATGATTTCTTGGTTTCTGGCATGAACAACTAGTGTCCCTTTGTGACATGTACAGAAATGGGAAAGACTATCAAAAAAGCAGAATTGGGAGGTGAGCGCCACTATTTGGAATTGTTACTGCAATTGTTTCTGTTTATGAGGCTGATCTTGCAACTGTCTATTTTCTAAGATGAGACTTGGTGTATAGTATCATAAACAACAAATTCAGCAGGTAATGAGGAAAAAGAACAAAACCACCCAGACCCGATCAATTCCAGTCAGACTCCTTTGAAGTAGGTTAATGCAGGCTTGAGTTGGGATCTGTAGGAGATTTCCTACAAATCTCCTTCCAGGGGCAATGTCCATTGCTGAGTGGGTGTCAGGGGAGTGTCAGGACAGGGAGCTTCTAACCTTGTCCCACAGAAGGGCTAGATCATACAGGAACTAAGGAAATCCTCTAATCTGAGCCAATTCAGGACTCAGGAAGCCAGGGAGAGGAAGCAAGTATATCCAGTTTTCGTTGCATCCCTGGACTTAAGGGGCTTTTAGAGTGACGTAGGCCCCACTGTTCCTCTCCCCACAGGCATGGCATCGCCATCAGTGATCAGTTAGACATAGTTCTTAGGAACTCCTTTGCTAAAAGCATTGAAAAAATAAGACCCTTCCTTGGTCTCCTAAATGGTCCAGTATCAAACAAAAGGATGCAAATTTGAGAAACATAATGTTTTATTGATTATTATACTTATCCTAACAGTTATAAACCTACAGTTATTGTAACAGAGACTTTGCTTTCTTCCAATTTCCACTCTTTCCTCCCTCCACACTGAGGGGACTACAATTTTTGGTGAGTTGTGATAGAAGCTTGGACTAGGTTTATGGTGGTAGAGATGAAGAGATGTGGTGGGCAGGAGAGCTGCCTAAGAAATAAAACCAGCAGAAGTTGGTGGTAGATGGACATCAGCAATGAGGGAGACAGAAGGATTTCAGATGACCCCTATGTGTCTGACTTGCAAAAGAGAACAAATAATGATGCTGTTTCTAGAGAGAGAAGACCAGATTTGGAAGGGGAGGTCATGAGCTCCATTTTGGATCTGTTGACCCCCATGAAGAGATAGGAAGGAGATGGCTGGGTATACAAGTCTGGAGTTGGAAAGTATGGGCCTGGGCAGGAAATATAAATGTGTCAGTCATCTGACTATAGAAAGATCACCTAGGGAAAGATCACTGAGGGAAAAGGCAAGAGGGTCTTATGGAATGCTAGTATATCTTGATTAGGTACTGAAGGATGACCTGCTGAGGAGAATGAATAGAAGAGGTAAAAGATGAAGGAGATAACTAAGTTTCCACATGATTACAGACATCACAGGAAGAAAGTATTTCAAGTAGGAGGGGCTGGCTGTGGCATAAGATACTTCTGAGAGTTTAAGTAAAATGGACTGAAAAATAGCCCTTAAATCCAGCCATTGCAGGTCACCAGTGACTCGGGGAGAACTGTTTGCACTGATGAGAGAAGACAAATTAAGCTGAATTGCAGTGACTGATGTGTGAGAAATAGAGCCAGCAAGTGTAAGCAGCTCCCCGTTTACCTTGCCAAAGACTCCTCTTGTCAGTCACTATTATTTATTAGTCGAGGTCAGATATTCCTCTTAGAACAGTTCTTTATATAAAGATCACTGTTACCATCAAGAGTAACACTGTCTGGAGCACAGTTTTCAGTTCTTCATTGTTTTAAGATGATGTTCACTTTTGATGAAACAAGAGTTTAAGTTGTTTTTATGGCAATAAAGACAGAGGTGAACACTAATTTGTTCACTGCCTTTTACTCAGTCTCTTTTGTAAGAAGGTTGAACATAAATAGGTTAGGACTGCAACCTGTGGCCATGGAAGTGACTGAAGCCTCCGTTGGGTTTTTCTGTCTAGTGTGCTTGCTTCTCCTCCCATTAGCATGCATACATCCCATGGAAGTCCCTGGTTGTGGCAGCGAGTTAATAAGGAATCTAATAACAGATCCCTGCTCTGTGGGCTGATATAAAAAAAAAAAGAAAAAGCAAATGGATACATTAAGGGCAAATCAAGGAATCATTATTTTACTCAAGGCAAACCATAGAAACCTATGCAGAATATTCAAGTTCAGAGTTGGTGGGGAAAGGAATAAAGGATGGAGGTGGCGAATTGGATAAATGGAATGTATCTACCAAAAACAGGGTCCTGAAGAAAAGGCTTTAAAATGAGAATTCTATAGTTTGGCACAGACGAGAAAGGCTATCTATAGCTGAGGAGAACAGAATACTTGGAAATGGCTTGTACGTCAGCAGGACAAAAACAAACAAGGTCTGAGGAGTTAATTCTAGCTCCAGGGTTTCTATGGGTCCACAACCCCCTAATCAGCAATCCCCAAATTGAAAAGTCTCTGAAAACTGAATATTTTTCCCAAACTCATTTGGCCATTGATGCTGACTTGACTGGAATACATTTGGTGACAAAACCTGATCTGAAAAGAGGTGAAGATATTTACCATTACCCCACTTTACGGTGAGCAATCATACATTTCACTGCAGAAATATTAATGTGTTTGATTATGGAGTGCTGCCCAGAGTCCACTGGGGTGTTAGGTACCATAAATACAGACAACTCTGAATGATCTTTCTGAAACATGGAAAATTTTGAACTCTGAAACACATCTGGCCCCAAGGATCTGGATAAATCATTTAGACCTGAAATGGGAGGGACAAGAGGACTACGTGCCTGGGAATGTCAGAACCATGAACACAGAGCATACAGAGAGACCACAGCCGGGGCAAGAGGTCCACCTTCATGGAGCACAGATGGGGTCTGTGCTCACATAATACTGTGAGTCCTCGAATGGTCATCAGAATCAACCTGGGGCTGGCCCTAGCCCCATGTTCTCATGAGAGGAAAGTCTAATGGGTCCTGATGGTCTCTAGTCAGGAGATCCATATTTTTTTGAGGGCCTGCTGTATGCCAGGCACAACTCATTACCTCATTTTATTCCTCACATCTGGCCTCTGAGAAGGGGAAATAAGGATCAGCAGATAAAGTCACAGAGTAAATGGCACAGCTGGGGATCAAACCAGGTCTGTTTGATGACACCAAAGGCCATTCCTGGCCCATTACACCATGCAGATCTCTTTTTGAATATAAGTCAATTGGCAGCAAGCTAAAGAGAGCAATTCTAGCAAATGCTTATGGAATATATTCTACATGCAGGCTTGTTTTATTCGCAAACAATCAAGCTGGGTTGGTATACTATGACCACCATTTTCCAGGAGGAGAAATTGAGGCTTAGGAAAGAAGTAACTTGTTTGATGTCTTCTAGTAAGTGGTGGAGCTGGATTTGAAACCAACATCTGTCTCTCTCCAGACCTAGCCATGCTACCCTGCATGCTACGCCTCCTCCTGAACACAGACTGCTGATGCCAGTGGATGGAAATTTAAACACACACAAACATACAACCTCTTTCCTTAAGAGCCATGTGATTAACCAGAGTGAAGTGTCAGTGGCCTTCTGGGATCTCTCTGATGGGTGAATGGATAAAGGTCATAGTGATGACCACAGAAACCTGTTTATTATCAGGAGATAACATTGCCTGTCACTTTAAATGAGCCAGAGACCTCCAGACACTCCAGCAAGTCTCCTGTTGCACAGCAGAGCAGCTTCAACTTCAAAAGTGAAAGAGAGATAGGCAAAGGAGGGGGAGGTGTGCTTCTCTTCAGCTGTTGATGGCTGGTCAGGTGAATCTAATGGCTTATTAATAAGAAGCAATTAATTGTGTAGCCAGCCCAGTAGTTCTAAGAAATGAAATCCCAAATCTGATACATGAAGGGCATCAGGGATTGAATAACTGTTAAAAAGCAGTTTCTGGCACTGCTTTGCATCAATAGACATAAAGAACAAAGGAATAGTGTGCAACTACTGCACGATCGATAGACGTTTGAAATACAAAAGCTGAGGAAGCGAAGAAGCATGGAACCTTGTCAAATGTTAATATCTGCTTTCCAGAAGGGAAATCAGAATGTGGGGACAGAGTTGGAAAGGAGCTCAAAAGGTCATCCTGTTCCACAGCTTACGTTCTCTCCAGCAGTGGACAGCTAGCCTCTTATTTTAAAAGTCCAGAGAATTATGACAGACTGTATTCCAGAGAAATGGGAGAATGTGCATTTACTTATTGCAGGTACTGGACAGTTGGCCCATCAGGAATAGTAAATCAGATCCCCAAACAATGAAATACAATTAATTTTTGGACTCATTAGACATCCTGTCATGAAGAAGACTGACAGCTGCCTACATTCCACAAGAAATCACAGGAAATCAAAATTTCAGCCCAAAACAGTCTGGACCTCGTAATGGAAATTCTTATTCTAAGGCCAGAACTCATAAATATCAGCTACTTAAATGAAGGCATCCAGAGGCCACTTGGGGAATCCCCTGGTCAGTGTGGTAGTTGTGACAGCCTGTGCTACTTGGCAGGAAATAATATCCACATGGAATGGATGATGGTAGTTTATAGCCATAAACTAAGAGAATTTTAATGCCAGACTGAAATTAAAACACACACACACACACGCACACACATGCACGCACACACACACACACACATTTAGAGACTCCAGGGATGTGAGAGACATTGGACAATAGCATTTGCATCACAAATCAATTGGTTGGCTAAGCCTAAAATGTGTAAGATTTCCATTTTCACAGAATTTGCACCAGCAATGTCTCTGCTTCTAAAATGTCCTCAGTTCCTATTAATAAGGCAAAAGGAAGATTCTTTATAAAATGTTTGGAATGTTTTGAGGTTTCGGAACCCCTTGGGAACACGAGGCATAATAATGGAACAGATGTAATGATCTCTGTATCACACAATGCCGGTTGCTTAGAAACATCCCCCAAAGATTAGTGGATGCTCTTTTTGTCCATACTCCTAATTTCTGAGTCTTTTACACTTGTCTATTTAATTAAAGAAAGGATATGTAAAATTTACATCTGTTCAGACATTGCTTCTTTTCTGGTTGCTTTTCAGGGAAGTGCTAAAGAATTTAGAGAACCTAGGGCATTGTTTCATTGGTTGTCAGAGCATTCCTGAGAGGTTGAATACATTTGGTAGTGAGTACTGCCCGTATCAGTGTTGTAGCCGAGGAAATCAAATCAAAGAATTGCGGTAGAGACCAACATTTGGAACAGTGATCCCTTTGTTTCAGCCTAGGAGACTATCTTGGTAAGAACAATCCTCTTTATGAGACATAAAGCTGCCAAGCAAAGGCTATTTGTAATGAGGCTTTTTCCTTAGTTACAAGATTGAATTCTAAATTAGTTGAATCTCATGGGCCTTAAATATAAAACTGGCTGACACAACCTAATTTTAATATGGCAATGCACCATAGGATGTATGAAAGTGATTGGATTTTAGCTCTGTTTTGCAAAGGGGTTTGATAGCTATTTGTACTTAGACAGCCTAACCTCTGAAAGGCTGGTCATTCTGTAAGTTGAAGCTATATCCAGCTGCAAAAGAGGAACTGGTGGTTACTCTGGGATGGCATGAGGCAACAGGACATGCATGGCTGGTACCATGGCGCCTTCTGAGATCCAAACTATCCTTTCATCCTAAAACACAAAAGGATGGGCTCAGTGTCTTAGGGACATCCAACTAGTTGGAGTAACTAATTAGAATGCTCTATACCTTGCCTGGATGGTGAGAAACACTTTACATTTTTCTTTAAATACATACACATTCTCCATTTTCTTTACCACTGGGTCATGGGAAGGAAGAGGGTGGCATTAAAACATGCTCATGCTTTATCGTGTCTGTGGGTCTGTAAAGGATCCCACTTTAAAAAGAAGAAAAATCTGGTTTAAGTTCAACTTCTGGAACTAGAAAGTTAATATTTGATTAGAAAAATTTTAAAAAGCAGAGTAACAAAGTATTCCTAGAATCTCATCACATTATAAGGTCTTATGAACACATTATGTCTCTTGAGAGGAAAGGAAGAAATGCTAGACCTACTCACTTCCATTTGGCTTTTTGAGAAGGATCCAGAAAAGTACAATGACTGTAAAGATACAGGGATCTTTACATATATATTTTTTCTCTCTCTCTCCCCCCCAGTTAGTCTTTTTGTTTGGTGGTTATGTGAAATTGCAGGAAGAGTCACTATTAGTGAACATACATTGAGTGTCAAAGACGTGCTAAGGGAATTCTGAAGTACAGAAAGAAACATAATATTGTGAGCCAACAGATTCATGCATGCACGTATTTTATTGTATGTATGCTATGATGTTTTTATGCATTGAGCTCATGTTATAAATCAAACAAATAAACAAATATACTTGGCAATAGCTCATGTGCATCTGTGGACTGTTTAGACAATTGCAAATGAAAATGATTGCTTTTTCTTTTTGTGTTTACCAAACTTGTTGGTTTTATGATGTGGATTGTCTGCTTTTTTTTCGCAGGGTTTAAATGTTAAAATTCTTGTGATGAAAACAGAATAAATGAATTGATAAACTAGAAAACAGTTTATGAAATTGAACTGCAAAATATGCTCTTTGCCTCATGTACAATGTTATATTGTGTTCATAACCATAAACACCCTGCAGTCATCGCCATGTGTGTGCTGGATTGGAGAAACAGTTGAAACCTTGTACAATGGTGATTTTTTTTCTATTGATTTACAGACTGAAATAACAGAAACCATCTCTGATTTTTGAAAGTATAAGCTGAAGAACTGAAAAGATGAGAACTCCTTCATTGCCTAGGAGTTAGAATCAGAGATAATGACACAACTGGAAAACCAAGATGAAAACATATGAGACTGATATTCTCAAAGTATAATCTTGAAAAAGAAGTGAGTCAAGCACATGTATGGTCAGGCAATATACTGATGCAGCGGACCTCTGGTGTTCTGGCTGGCCAGAGTCACCTTTTCCTTATTCTGGTAGGCATACCTTTGGTTTCCTGGGAGGAATCACATCCCTTAACCTCAGTGTACACTGAGATTGGGCACACTCCAGCACCTGAAGGAGACATGTAACCCAAGCTTTTGTCATGAACATATTTCCTCTCTTTGGCCCCAATGATCATCTCAGGAACAGGCACAAGACTCCACTCTGGTCAGTAATAATCAGACCCAGAAGCTCTTGGCTGAGCTGCACATGAACCCAGGAGGGTGTAAGACCGAAGGTGCTGGGGGCTATCCTAAGAAAAGGATCCCTCCAAGAGTTAAGCCAACAAAAGGGAGAGTGAGTAAGAGTCTGAGCCCACATAAATTTGAACTCCAGAGTCTAGCCATGCCTGAAGCCAAAACTTCTCCTAGTTTTTAGGATTATTATATAATCTCTTAAATCTTAAAAAAGAAAAGAAAAGAAAAGAAAAGAAAAGAAAAAAACTAATATCACCTTAAAGATGACTTTTTTGTCCTTTGTAACCAAGACAGTCCTGATGGGTATACTCCAAAATAATGAACATGAACCAGAGTGAGCTAGTGAGCATAAAGTCTGGATCTACTGTCTGGCAGGTGACACAAAAGAACTCCCATCTGTGCTCTGGATGAACCAAGACCCTTTCCTTGCTGGGTCCATGTGCCAAATATAGAGTGAGTTAGAGGAAGAAGGATATGATGAAAGATTACAAGGTCATGTTGGGAAAAATTATCTCCAGGCTGAGAGGGGTTGGCACAAACTGAAGTTTGAAATGACACAGACAATCTCTGGTTTATCCACTGCCAACAGCAAATAAATAAAGGAGAAGACATAAAATGGAGACCAGCTGGTGGACATGTTTTAGATTTGCAGAGCATCAGAGCTGTCTGGGATGAGAAAACAGAATGGACTGTAGAGGTTCTGCACCAGCAGACCAAGCACAGACTTCCAGGAGGCTCTTGGTAGGCAGACTTCCTTGGGCTGCCTCCACCATTCCATCAAATTTCCTCTGACCCTAGTTTGATATGATCGACAAGTATTCAACATTTCAAAGAGAAATAGAGGAAGAGAGAAGGAACTGCTTTCCTTTGATCAATCAGATATAGTTTTATAACAACATATTAAGAAAACTGTAAAATAAAGCATAAGAATTATAGTGTAGTAAATACATATAAGTGTATGCAAATGAACAAAGGTCTATATAGGAAGAACTGGATGCCAGGATAAGTGCATCAATGGGTGGCCTGCGTAGAGAATCTAAAACACAACTCTCTGTTTTTATTTTCTGTCACCCAGGCTGGAGTGCAGTGGTGTGATCATGGCTCACTGCAGCCTCAAACTCCCGGGCTCAAGCGATCCTCCCTTCTCAGCCTACAAAGTAGCTGGGACTACAGGTGCCCACCACCGTGCCCAGCTAATTTATTTCTATTTTATTTTGTGTAGACATGAGGTCTCTCAGTGTTGCCCAGACTGGTCTCAAGCTTTGGGACTTAAAGAATCCTCCTATCTTCACCTCCTAAGATGCTAAGATTACAGGCATGAGCCATCATGCCCAGGTTAAATTCTTAAATGTTGACAATTTGCAGGGGAGAAAAAAAAAACTAGAAGGAGAACAAGAGACAAGTGAAACGTAAAAAGAAGGAGTTTTTGTTTGTTTGTTTTTTGAGAAGGAGTCTCGCTCTGTTGCCCAGGCTGGAGTGCAGTAGCCAATCTTGGCTCACTGCAACCTCTGCCACCCGGGTTCAAGCAATTCTCCTACCTCAAGCCTCCTCAGTAGCTGGGACTACAGGTGTGTGCCACCAAGCCCGGCTAATTTTTTGTATTTTTAGCAGAGATGGGGTTTCACCGTGTTAGCCAGGATGGTCTCAATCTCCTGAGCTCGTAATCCGCCTGCTTCTGCCTCCCAAAGTGCTGGGATTACAGGTATGAGTCACCGCACCTTGCCAAAGAAGGAATTTTAATATAAGTGATAGGTGATTCAAATCTCAAGAACATTATCCAGGGTAATAAAAAAAAAAAAAAAAAAAAGAATGGAGGCTGAATCCAGACAGATTCAGGGGATGTCCCTGGATTCTGCATTTCCCAGTGTGATTTTGGAAACCAGACCTTACCCAGAAAACCAGGTACCCCTTAATTTTCATCACTCCATCTAGAAAAAGCAGGAACTTCAAGCCAGATTGGGACAGGAAATCCTTCCCTTCCTTCCTTCCTTCCTTCCTTCCTTCCTTCCTTCCTTCCTTCCTTCCTTCCTTCCCTTCCTTCCCTTCCTTCCCTTCCTTCCCTTCCTTCCCTTCCTTCCTTCCTTCCTCCCTTCCTCCCTTCCTCCCTTCCTCCCTTCCTCCCTTCCCTCCCTTCCCTCCCTTCCCTCCCTTCCCTCCCTTCCCTCCCTTCCTTTCCTTCCTCCCTCCCTCCCCTTCTCCCCTCCTCCCCTCTTCCTCCTCCTCCTTCTTCTTCCTTTAAAATTCTCAGGACCTTCCACAGTGCCTGTCATATATTGTTGAATTGATTGATTAATTCCAACTGGAAGAGACAGTGGCATTCTGAACTAACCCCTAATTTAACTGATGAAAACTAAGGGTCAGAAAGGTGATGAGTTTAGTTCAAAGTCACATAGCTACTTAAAGGATCATCCAAGACAAGAATTCAATATTCCTGAACTAAGGGGGAAAAAATGTTCTTATGCCTGAGAAAATAGATTGGCTGGTAGTGATTCTCCTAATTAATTAGAAGACTGTTACCACACAGAAGAGGGTGATATTCTAACAATTGCAGGAAATAGAACATTTCTTCCTATCATGCTTTGCACAGAGATGGTTCAAGCAAGAATAGCCAGTGAAATGAAGAAATAGGGAATGGAGAGGGGTGGTGATAGAAAGCAACCTTCACAAATACATTGTCAAAAGGTTTAGTTGAACTCTGTGTTTGGTGGAAGCACCTAGAGATGTCAACCTCCCAATGCATCAGTAGTATTTGTTAGTGCCTTTTATCCTGTGGGCCTTAGGTTAGGGCCAGGGGAGGAAACCAGAGAGACAGAACACAGTGCTGAAGAGAGTGAACACCCACTTACATTAACAGGTTTAGTTCCACACAGCTCCTCCGACTGGAAATTGTTAGACCTCGGACTTAGCCTGTCTTCATCACTATCTAACTGTGCAGACCTCTTTAGACCTTAGTGTCCTCATCAGGACTGAATGAGCAATAAATACCACTGACATTGCCACATTCTGAGTGCCATGAGGATGTGGCATAAAGGCATAATTAAATTCAGTTGAAGTTAATCTAGAATTGTCCATCCTGCCCTCCTCTTCTGCCTTTTACTGATGAATGGATGTAAACCTGAAATTCATTTTGTTTCTAGAATGCTTGGGATGTTGAAATTATTCACATTTTAATCGGCTTTTAACAAGAATGGGTAAGAAAAAAATTAGGACAATTAAGAAATAATGAAGCCATTATAAAAATAGTAATGATTTAAAAGCAGGTAAGGGAATACTATTATTGGAAATGTTGAATACCTGCAAACGAACAGTCGTTTGACAAGCACACCATGGGATTAGGGATTTCACTAATGTACAAATGGAACCACTTATAATAATTTCTTCCCAAAACTGAGGATAATGCAAATGTCCTGATTATTCCTGGAAATATATATCCTCTTGAAAATTGACCATGCTGCACAATGTTGGATATTAGATCTGAAGATGTTATCAGTGCTTTTTAAAAATTTATTCTTTTTTCAAAGATAGCAGCATCCTAGTTTCTTTCTTATAAGTCAAAAGACTTTTCTGAAAACTACCACAACCAGATTTTTTTTCTCAAAAAAAAAAAAAAAAAATCCCAGATATGCAGTTCTGATGTGATGCTAACAGTTGTCATAACCCTAAATCTCTGGCGCTGCTCACTCAGACCAGTGTGAATGTCTCTGGCCAGGCAGCTCACTTGGCAGCACCTCTTCCTAGCAGTGAGACACGGATCTGGGCCCTCCATCATGAGGATCCTCTGTCTTCTAGGGTCTCAGAATATCTTACTTCCAGCCCAAGGACAGTGAGAAGCAGAGCTTGGAAGATTGCACAGAAGGTTTAGTGGCCTGGTAGTGGCCAGCATAGCTTCTACCCACATTCTGTTGGCCAAAATTTAGTCTCATGGTCCCACTTTTATACCCCAGGCACAGGAAGAACAGTTCAGCTGTGTGTTCAGGAAGAAGGAAGGAAAAAGGAACTCTCTTCAAGGATTTCTATGTGGGAAATCATTTCTACTCATCTTGGCTGAATGAAACCAGAAGCTTTGACATGAAGAGGGAGTGACAGCTTATACAGAAACAAAGAGAATGTTTCCTCATGTGCCACTAAGTCTAGAACAGGCCATTTGAAAGATAGATAGGGAAATTGTGTTTCTCTGTGTGAGACATCCTCTATGCAACACATTTCAGGGCCTCTGATTCTGAAGAAGGGTGGGAAGGTAGACAGGGAAAGGATAGAAAACCCAGGAACAGTCTCAAAGGAAGCCACACTGCCCCTCTGTTGAGGAATGGCTGACTAGGCCTCATAGGCTACTTGGTAGATAAAGAATAGGGGTAGGGGTGTGGTAGATAAAGAATAGGGGTAGGGGTGTGGTAGGTAAAGAATAGGGGTAGGGATGTGATCAGGGCAAAGGAAGGAATCCCCAGCACACCATTATCCAGTCTCTCTTTTCCAACTTCTTTTCTTTTTCTTTTCTTTTTCCTTTTTTTTTTTTTAGACAGAGTCTCGTTCTGTCACCTAGGCTGGAGTACAGTGGCGCAATCTCCGCTTACTGCAACCTCCGCCTCCCAGGTTCAAGTGATAATCCTGCCTCCGCCTCCCGAGTAGCTGGGATGACAAGCATGCACCACCATACCTGGCTAATTTTTTGTATTTTTAGTAGAGACAGGGTTTCACTGTGTTAGCCAGGATGTTCTCGATTTCCTGACCTCATGATCCTCTGCCTCTGCCTCCCAAAATGCTGGAATTACAAGCATGAGCTACTGCACCCAGCCCCAACTTCTTTTCATTTTCTACCAACCTCTCTTCTCCTCACTGTCAATGTCTCTGTTAGTCTCTCTCTCAGTCTATCTCTCTGTATCCTTAAACCACACACACACACACACACACACACACAGAGAGAAAGAGAGAGAGAGAGAGAGAGGCGCTATCAGAACCCAGAAACATATAGACATGAAACAAATGGAACTGAAAGAAATCCAACACCACAAACCCCTGGTAATGATAATAATGAAGAAATGCTGCTGCTAGATGCATCTTGTGATGATGCCAATGATCTAATTCTCTTATTATCAAAAGATGCAGGTAAAGGCAGCCTTGACAGAAGGTGTTAAAAAACCAGAAGAGCACAGATCACTGAAACTGCATTATCTGATTTATGCCTTTCCAAAGACCAGTCTTGTGTAATATGCTGATAATAGACTCTAGCCATCAAAACATTATTTTATCTGGTATCTTGATTTTTAAAAATTGTGGAAACTAGCAAATGGAACTGGGTTATTTATGTAGTGTTTGAAACCATGTTAGTCCACTAGGGGAAAATGACTACACGCACACAACAAAAGTAAAAACCCAGACTGGATAATAATATAATGAAAAGCAGCAGCCTCAATGTGGTACCATGGCCAACAATGTAAAATGTAATTTCCAAATTAGAATGGACATTTGTCTTTCATAATTAATGAAACTTTGAAAGAGGGATAGATTGGCATGTGGTTGCCCACCAGATGAGACCACTACCTACTAGTACTCAGGCACAGCCAGAATTCAAAGCCATCACTGTCAGCAGAGGAAGACCCCTGCTAAAGAAGGATCCACATCAGAAAATAGCCCCATCTTTTTTTTTTTTTTTTAAACAAGGTCTCGCTCAGTTCTCCAGGCTGGAGTGCAGTGGTACAACCATGGCTCACTGCAGCCTCAACCTCCTAGGCTCAAGTGATCCTCCCACCTTAGACTCCCGATTAGCTGAGACTACAAGCATGCACCACCACACCTGGCTAATTTTTTTTTTTTTTTTTTGGTAGAGATGAGGTCTCACTATGTTGCCAGGTCTGGTCTCAAACTCCTGGACTCAAGTAATCCTCCTGCTTCAGCCTCCCAAAGTCCTGGGATTACAGGCAAGAGCCACCATGCCCGGCCTGCCCCATCTATTGAGTTATGCAGGGGATATGAGAGTCTCCTTGGAGCACACAACACAAAACTTAAAAAAAAAAAAAAAAAGTTTTAAAAAGTTTAAGTAATTGGACATAAAAACTCCCCAGAAGCATGACCTAATCATTTCATATTTCATGCAATTTAAAGAAGACATCTTTTTCCTTAAATGACTACACATTAATCAAATGGACCTCCACACTTGAGAAGATAAATGCCGACCAAAGAAAAGGAAGCCTTCGGTATATTTACCTTTCCTTTTAAAGCACAGACCTTAGAAATGAATGGGATTTTTGATCATTTATCATACACAGAGACCAACTGTCTCCCAGAAATTTTTATGTCAAACCACACCTGGCCATACATGTTTGTCTCTTGATTCACAAGCTCTAAATATCATATTGCAACATTGTTGGAGAGAAGCCAAAAGTAATGTGCTTAAAACTCCTTTGCAGTCTTAAATAAGCTGTGATACTGGAAGAATAAAAGCTGCCTTGATGTTCCAAAACTATGGATAACGTAAGTGTTATTTATTTAGTGTTTTAAACATATTATTTAGTGAGATTATGGCAGTATATTGACCTTCCTAATGAGGTCTGACTAAAGCCAATATTAAAATTAATGTGCCCTCCCTTGCTCCCAGTGACAGAGTGTAAAAGGAGCTGGCTTAGAAGGATCTTGTGGGCTGTGAGAAATCAGAATGGCATTAAAAAATTGGCCATAGACAATCCATATGCAGATGATCAAGATGACTTCATCACTGTTAAGATTCCAGGAACCATCTTTTCAGAACTGGCTCAGGGCTCAACGACCAGAATCTATTGGTAGGAAATATTGATTATATTGATTACAGTGGTTATAGTTTATGAAAACACAAGGAGAGTGTGTAAAAGATCCTGAAAGTGGTTTTAAGTGGAAAGACCCATGCCACATGCATCAGAACTATATAGTCATTGGAAACCACTGCAGCATAGTAATAATGCTTAGAACTGACAGTCCTGCAGCGTTTCTATATTCTCCTCCAGAGCCAGCATATTTTCCAGCCTCACGTGCATTTTTAAGCAGTTATTAGGATGCCTACTTGTTAACTGATCTCAGATAAATCTTAATTCTCATTCCCAAGCGTCATAGAACCACATCCAAATGTCCCCTTCCTCTGACTGCACAGCCAGTTTAGGCCAATGGTGATGTAGGTGAAGTCAACATCATTTCTACATTTCTCTCTCCCAACTTCCTCATATTTTACCCTTCATTTTCCTCCTCTTTGGAGTTAAAATTATTAACAAAAGCTAAAACTATAGCCTCTCCCTCTGGTAATGCCAAGGTAGATTTCAGAGCATGGCCTCGATAAGCCTGGGGTCCATTTACATATGCTTGCCTGCTCACTTCACAGCTGTGTAACTTTGGGTGAGTCATTTTACTTTTCTAAGACATCGTTTCTCAGCTGAAAAAGTGGCGATACAGATGTAATGAAATTACATTCACCAAGCTCGTAACGCCAAGAGGCATGTCTCTGTAATAGAAAGGACATAGGTGAAACAGCGTTCTCCCCATCATTCTAAGGCCGTAGATTTGAGAACTGTGTGCTCATTTGTTCAATATAATCCGACTGGATATTCAAGCTCCAAACGCTATTCGAGAGGTCAAATTACCCACTTCATCTTCTGAGTTGCTGTATTTACACTGGCTGCCTATTCCACTGCCTCCCAAACAGGATGAGTTTGTTCTTAAATCTACTTTGGTAAAACTCCCTGGCCATGTTCTCTGAGCAGATGATTACAGATGCTCTCCTTTTCTTTGTATTTGAATTCCCAGCCCAAGCGGACAAGACAAGCAGGACAGAGGAGCAAAGGACTAGATAAGCAAAAGCAAGGACTGACTTTCCGGAGAATCTGCCTAACTTCCATTTCACATTTAAGATGCCAAAATAGTTCCTCAAGTACGTGTGCCAATGGCGGTGCTGCCCTTGAACATGTTCTCCCGGCTCCCGTCTGAGTCAGTGTAATGAGTCTGCGTTTTATAAGAGTTGAGCCTGGTCCAAATGGAACCATGTAACTGTTAGAAAGATTAATGGACTGTATCATCCAACAGTTGACTGTAAACTTCTAATTGTGTGAATCTCAGTGTGGTGTCTACAGCTAAATTGGCGCCTGCTTCCTCAGTCACTAATATCTGCTGATATTCTTCATTATTTTTCTAATGCCAACCCTAGGTACATCAGTTCTGGGCAGATCCCTGAGGAAAACAACAACTTTTGTTGTAGGTACTTGAGAGCAGTCATTATCACTGTTGCCAATTAATTCATCAATCAGCGTTTACAGAGCTGCCACTGAGAAAGGGGAACAGCACTGTGCCCTGCCGAGTAATAGAAGGACGGAGGAGTCTCTGAGACAGAGGCTGCACTCTAGGGGAGCTGAGTAGGGGAGAAACCATAAACAGAAGCTAAGTGATGTCCTTCCTGCCCCAGACTGCTGGACACCAGGCGAGCCTTCACCTACCCCTCCAAGCCTTAAAACTGGAAGCAGGACAGCAGCCAGACCTACTTACTCGAGGAACAACCAACAAAACCCACGTGAAACATGCTTTGAAAAACATTAAGCTCGGCCGGGCACGGTGGCTCACGCCTGTAATCCCAACACTTTGGGAGGTCGAGGCAGGTGGATCACCTGAAGTCAGGAGTTTAACACCAGCCTGGCCAACATGATGAAACCCATCTCTACTAAAAGTACAAAATTAGCCAGGTGTAGTGGCAGATGCATATAATCTCAGCTGCTTGAGAGGCTGAAACAGGAGAATCACTTGAACCCGGAAGTAGGAGGTTGCAGTGAGCCAAGATCGCGCCATTGCACTCCAGCCTGGGCGACAAGAGCGAAACTCCATCTCAAAACAAAACAAAACAAAACAAAACAAAACAGATAAAAAAAGAAAAGAAAAACATTAAGCTTGACATAGATGAAATCATTTATCCTAGCCTATAATAGAAAATACAGATAATGGAGAGTTAAGACTAAACCAGGTGACTTGGGTTTGCCTGTACCCATTATCTTTCTTATAAATTCATGCCCTTCTCTTCCCGTATTTTTAGAACATTCTTAGTAATTTCTCCACATAAGCAACCCTGATTTTTTTTTTCAGCTTTGAAATTGTCTACAGGGGCTTCTTTAAGCTGCATTTGCTTTGTCCTCAACAAAACCACATTCTGTTAAAAGAACCATGGCTGGGGTCAGAGAGAGCTAGAAGTCCTCTCTAGCTCTACCCATCTGCTCCTTCCCCTACTCTCTTTTTTTCTTGGCTCCCTTCTGCTTCCTCTGGACAGGAAACACATAGCTGTCAGCCATATGATGCCTCTCCATCCTACAGGAAGCTGGAGCACCAAGCTGAGACCACAAGTGCTGGGGTCTTCATTGCAGGCACCTAATTGTTTAAATAGCTTTTTATCACTTTGCAAAAATGTCCCCCTCACCTTCCTTGTAGCTGCATTAAATAAACATATCCCCTTATGTTCTAAAGAGTCCTTTCTTTGCAGAAAATCAAGGAGAGAGGAATATTAGTTATCTGTATTGCGAGGTGTATTGTGAAACTCTGGATGGCATAATACTTGGCAAGTAGGACTGCAAGTCTCTGAAGTTAATCAAGTTGTTGAGGTTTTCAGGATCCAGATATTGGCAGAATTTCCCCCACACTCCTAATGCCAATTTAGATGTCTACATGTCTAGGGAATAGTAAATATAGAACATGAAACTGCAGCATTAAGAAAGAATCGTGGCTGCAGTCCTGTCTAATCAGCATGCTCCCTCCTATTCTCAAAAATTCCCTTCGACTAAATGGGGAACAATAATATATATGCCCTCCTCAGTCCTGGAAAGAGCTACCTTGCTGTTCTCTAAAAGGAGATCATGACCTATAATAGAAAATATAGGTCATGTAGAGGTAAGACTACACAAGGTTACTTGGGTTTGCTTGTACCCATTTTTTTTCTTACAAATTCATGCTCCTTTCTTCTGACATTTTTAGAATATTCTTAGTGGTTTCTCCACATAAGCACCCCCTACTTATACTTGCATGACTTATCATTGATAGCAACCAAATTTATACAGTCTGTAGATCAGAGACATAGGCTGATTAGGAACAGATTCATGTTGATTTCAACCTGTACTTTCCATGATGGAAAAGCTAAAGCCTATTGCACTCTAGTTTAGATATAACTCTGATTCCATAAACTGTCTCTAGTTGTTACAATGAAGCCTATAAAAGAACAATCCTAAATAAGCCTGAAAATAATGTGTTGGTACAAAGTGCAGTATCAGATTTTACCAGCGATACCTATAAAGTTCTTTACCAGAATATGTAAAAGGTAGTGTGCTAGCCAAGACTCCTTTTCATCTTACTAAAGGAATAATGGCCAAGTTAGGATGTTAAGACTTATCATCAAATGTTTTCTGTTGCTTCCCCCATGGAAAAGTAACAGCGTGATTATCTCATCTTGCTAGAATTACTCTGTTGTGTGAATAGGGGAAGAAAGTGTGGGAAGGGGGAAGTTAAAGCAGGAGAAATAATGGAAGGCTATGAATCCTAATACCAATTAAATTATGCCATTAGCAAATGTAATTTTTCCTAAAATCCAGACCATGTGAATATTGGTAGGTGAACAAAACTTCCAGGATGCCATGGGAATGAGGAGGAAATGGCTAAAGCCCACAAGACCCAAAGAAAAGGGTCTGTGGAATCTGAAGGCACTGGTGTTTTTCCTCTCATCCTTATGAGTATAAATTGTGGAAGAGATGAACAAACAAAAAGCCCAATGAGACTATTTATGAGGAGAAGCAATAAAATCCACCGATAATGTATGACAGAGAAGGGGAAATGAACTTTCCCAAGTAGAGTATAATGCGCTCTTCATGGGTGCAATGCACAAGATTAACGACGCCACCCTCAGACTCCTTGGTGGCATTTCAGGACCTTACAATGCAGCTTCCTTTCATTTCATTGGGATGTAAATAATTGATAATTTGAAGGGACCTGAGAAACCCACTGCAACAGAACACAGATATTTTTTATGACATCAATTACAGGGCTAGTGATTTGATGAGAAAAGGAAAATATTTCAAACTCCACTTTAATGATCTCTACCAAGAACCCCTAGTGTTCCAAATGAAACGTGGGTCTCTGGGCCTGGAGTTTTTTTTTCTCTCTCTCTCCATTTTTTCTCCTCAGAGGGAATATAAGTTATAGCTGAACAGAAGAGATGGTTAATTATTTTCATGTCTGTACTCTGCAGTAGTGGGTTGTAGGCCTCCGCATTCTAATAGAGAAGAAAAAGCTTGGGAGAGTTGAGGCTCTGGGAGTTATGGGGGCAGAGTTCCCTTGTGTGTGCCACATCAGGGTCGCCTGTTACGTGACAGAGGTGTTGTGGAGTTAGGCCCGGCAACTAAAGCCATGATCATAGTTAAGCTTGTCATTTATGGCATTACAACACCAGGACACGTTAAAATGATATGGGAAGCAGTACCATTAAGGCTGTTGAAAGGAAGTCAGAGTTCAAGTATTTGTGCATGAGGCACTTTATGTGGTGACGACTTCTGAATTTATAGTTGTCAGGGGAGGGGTAGATGTTGATTTGGTCTAAGAACAGGTCTGTTCACGCTTGTTTCTGGTTGATCATGAAGTCCAGTTCATTTTATTTTTTTTCATAGCAAAATTCTTGCAAGGCTGCTACTGCTTTATGGAAAAGATTCAGAACCATACCTGGAAGGTTATCCAAAGACTCCAATGAGGTAAGGCAGTGAGAACTGTGCTGAATCCTCATTGTGCATTGGTCCTGAGGGACACGTGGGTGAGGTCATATTGGGATCAGGGCAGAGAGGGCATGGGTATGTGATAGAATGAAGGAGGTGGGAGGTAAAGAAGATACTTCAACCCAATTCCAAGAACAATAAAATCTTATTATTCTATGACCCATTACATACATTTGAATTCACCACAAGTCAAAAAAAGATGCCTTGAAATATCATTACAGGGTACAGGAAGTCTCTCTGAATTAGCTTTAATAGGTGTTTGGATGAGTTTCTCCACTGCCAATATCGTCATTATTGGATTGCATTTCTTTCTTCATAGAGGCCTAAACAATCAAGGGGGGAACTTGGTCTGTTGGTTTAGAACTCCAGAGATCTGCCAGACTGCTTGCTCTTGTGTTGAAAAAGATACTGGCTAGTTGTTAGGCCACAATATTGAATTCCTCATACTTTAAAGCAACGTAATTCTAAGCTTCCATGTCTTGTAAATAGCTGTTGACTGACTTGGCTCATAAGTGGGATGGAAAGGAATAGATAGTGGTTCAATGAAAAGAATTCATTTTTCCTTCCAGTTTTTTATGCAAGTACATCCTTGTTTCTCTAGTTTCATTTCTTCACCATTGCTCTGTACCTTCCTAATATTTAGTATAATCTAATGAAGTCAAACAAGCTATAGGATGTTAGATTTTCAAAATGTCAGCAGCAAAGTACTTATTGTGGTTTCCTTTCTTATGGCATCATGAAATAATCAATCTATTTTTTACAAGTCTTCCAACTCAACTTTGTCTACTTAAGAAAAATCAGTCTCACTCTAAATGAGATTTATTGAAATGTTCCTAAAATGCTTCCTATTTACCTATCACAAGTGAAACATTATTCAAAATGTGGAAGTGGTTTGTGGAGATGGGTCTTTTCAATTTAAGCCTGTAAGTACAGTTCATAATAAAAACCTGTCAATGAAGTAGATATTTTATCACATCTGTGTTAATTTGGGACTGCTAATTTATCATTAATAAAGCATTTGGCTAGAAAACGATGTCCATATTTGATGGTCTGGTAACTTCTTTCTCCTATTTTTATGCCACAATAACTGCCCAGTCTTACTGTTGCCCATTATAAATGTGTAAAGTTTTATGGACTAAGTAATGTCAAATGAGGCAGTGTCAAGCAGATCTGGAGACAAGTTGGGAGTGTTTAGATGGAAAAAGAAGCTGTGTGGTCTATGCCAGCCTTGCTTGTAGTTTTACTGTGTATTGATCCTTTTTTACACACTGATTTAGCATCCTGAATTATGATGCGGTATTTAAATTTAAATACCAATTGAGAGCTCCTATCTCAAAGGTTGCTCTAAGTCATAGCCATTTTTGACTCTGATGGGCTCTGCTTCTCTGGAGTGGGTATTTTATTAGAAGTGCTCGTAAAAGACTGCATGGCAGTTAACAAAGCAGTGGAGAAAATGTGTGGAGCTTCATAAGCTTCTAGGAAGCAATGAGTGGATTGGTATAACAAAAACATTCACAAAATCACAGTCTTGAAAGGATCCTTCGGAGGTCATTCAGATCAGTCTGCTGTCTCTGGGTAGAACAGAATTTAGAACATTCCCTGGAATCTTCAGAAAAGAGATTCCATAGACTTCCTTCTTTGGTAACAAAATTTACTATTCAACAAGCCCATCACTAGGGTAAGCTTTCCCCAGCACCTCCACAAGCCCCTGCAGTTCACATTCACTCCCATTTCTCCCAGATGAAGAGGCACTGAAATCCCAAGTGGTCTACCACAGGAAGAAGTAGAGTACATTGCATTGGTTAAGCTTTTTGAAAATTAGGGATCCGTAAATTTGTAATCAGATATAACACATTCAACTCCAGGTGTTATTATTTAGCTTCTGTTTGTTGCATATGCACCAGGGCTATTTTTGTGAGTAGAATATGCCTGAATACTGTGCTAGAACTTCTTTTTTAGAATCAGGCAAATAGGATTGGGTTCTAGAGTTGCTTTTAAAGAGGTGTCAGTTGCCAGTATTGCAAAATGGATACTATATCCCTATGATATTTAATGTTCAAGTATAGGAAAAATGGAAAGAGGAAAAAGAAAGGAGGGAGATAGGGAAGGAGGGAGGGAGAGGAGGAAGAAATCTGTTAAATGATTTTAAGTCCATGTAGAACTCATTCCCAGGATTCTTGAGTCTGCTATGAGGCCATGCCATGTCTCATTGCCCAGCACTGCGGCAATGAGGGGAGAGGGAAGGGGCAGACACCCAGTGGACCACGGATTGTTTTGTGTTCCCTGCAGATGAGAGGGAATGCTGCATTGTTAGGGTGATCCTCCATCACTGGGTCTAGATTCCAGGAGGGTATGGGAGGAGGATGGAGGGGGTAGTGGAAGAATGCAATGTGATTTTATTCATGGCAATATAAAATGATTCCTTTCTAGCTCATGTTTCCTTCCAATGTCTTATGACAAATCTATTAATTCTCCCCTTATAGCAGTGAAAGAGCAAGAGATCCAAAGTAAGACCAAAATATGGTTAAGGTGTGAGTTTTATCTTTTTCATTATAAAAATATATAGGTTGCAGAAATGAAATAATTTCATTACATGTGGAACCTCCACTAATCAATACTATTTATACAAATGCAATAATTCACTGGGCTTTATAAAGAGTTAAACTTTGAACCTCTAACAAGTTAAATATAACTTTTTCTTGCAGTCAAAATGACTAGTTCACCGCACTCTGTGTTTTACAAAATTATCATGTTTAACTTTCATCCAACGGGTTACACAGTTGTTCTCAAAGTGTGGTCCCTAGACCAGTGACATAACCTGTGAACTTGTTAGAAATGCAGATTTCTAGACGCCATCCCAGACCTACTGAATCAGAAACTCCGGGGATGGGAACAGCAATCATGTTTTTGCAAGCCCTCTAGATTATTTGGATGCACACTATAGTTGAGAATTACTGAGTTAAGGAGTATTCCTATTTTAGAGATAAGAAAACAGATGTACAAAGAGTTTAAGCAATTTTTTCAGCACCACACAGCTAGAAAGTAGTCAAGGCTGCATAACTCCAAAGCCCTTGTTCTTAACATAGCATGTAGGTTTGCTATGTGATGAACCTCAGTTTACTTGGGGATCCAATGTCAAAAATACAGATAAGTAAGAAATACACTACGGAGAAAGAATTTAAATTAAAAAAAAAAAACTTAGAACATATGGCTTTAAATGTCTTGCTTGGCTCAATTTTTGGCTATAAAATATTTAAACTGAAAAAGTTATAACTCAAAATGTTAAACTCAATGCCAGGGAGGTGATAAAGAAAAAATTACTAGAATCAGAAGCTCCAGAGAATTAGCAGATTCCTGCCCCTGTGAAGGGGACAGCCCTTCAATTTTGTGCTAGCAGACCAGTGCTAGACCAAAATGATATCTCAAAAGAAGCCAGGAATCCAAATTTGTGAGTGGAATATTACAATTTTAAAACATTAGTACGGATTCATAAATTGTGGGGAAAAAAACCTATACGAATTAAAAATGAAACAAAAATCACATAGATTTCACTTACAGCATGCCATTTTGCAACGTCTGGCTGACAAATCCTTGTAACATTTTATGAACCCAGATTAAAAGACTGAAGGGATATAAGGTTGATGGAAAATACGTGTGGGGAAAGGCATGGGAAATTGAATTCATGGAACTATGTTAAGTGATCACTTTATCGAACATGTGCCTAAACCTGATGGCTATGCCATCATGGCCACTTTTATTGATTCATAGCTTGGAACAGTGTTTCATAATATCTCTAGGCTTGTACAATCTTCATTGGGATCGTGTGATTGCAGACCCTGGTTTCACAAGCAACTGTTTGAGTAAGTGTTGGAAAATTGCCTTTTGCGGTGTATGTCAAGTGTTTATGTGGGCACCATTTTAAATTTTCATTGAGAAAGCCACTCTCTGGACTGAAAAACATCCAGAGGAAGCAGGTTTGGAAAGGTTACTGCAAAATCCATCTCAACTGCAAACAGAAGTGATTTTAATGCCTATTATTTTGGAAGCAGTTCAAAGTTGTTTTTTCCATTGTAAATAGCATTAAAGTGCTCTTTGGAGGCAAGTATTACTTTTTTCTTGGCCCACTGCACTTCAGTAATGGTTCTTATACACTGAAGGCACAACAATAAGACTCAGAAAGTTATGTACAATATATCAGGGACAGCAGGGGAGAAGTGGGAGGGGAGAGAAGGTCATCTGGTAAGTATATAGAAGAGAAATTTGGGGGTGGAGATTCTGTGCATGAGAATACCAGCCAAGACAGGGAACATCTGGAAAACCTGCTCTGTATTATGTGGTCATTCCACAAACTTTTCCAAGGAATCACATAAGGAGAATATTACATTTTAATTAGAGCTGGGATCGCTCCAGAGAAAAGAGGAAAAAGGAGGGTGGCTTGGTGAACAAGCTGCCTTTTAGTTTGGCTGAGTCCAAGAATTGCAATTAACCACTTAGCTGCCTCTTGATGCATGCTGCATTTCCAATAGCTCAGTGATTTAGCAGAATATCACATTGGGCTTCTGCCCAGCCCTAACCTGAGAAAGGAGAGCAGAAGCAATGGGTGAGTGTCAACTGAAGAAAAGAGGTCAAATCTGGGACATTTTTGTATGAAAGGAGCCAGAAAGCCAATGTGATATCTTCTCTTCCCCCTTTTATTACTTATGTCATGTGGCAAGTTCATCAGTTATTCTCAAATAGTAAGGATGGAAGCAAGAATAAGTACAAATTTTAATGAAGGTAAGTAATTTCCTTAAGGTAATATTATTCTACTGCATTTTATGAGAAAATACAAGTATTATGCCAAGAAACAGAGTAGTTCACATCCCTTGGGCCCTCCTTCCCTCCTTCACAGTAATTAAGTATTTTTAAAAGCTAATAATTTATTAGTTTTTTTAATTAAGCATCTAACAAATTTAAAAATTAGGTTTCGGCTGGGCGCAGTGGCTCACATCTGTAATCCCAGCACTTTGGGAGGCCGAGGTGGGCGGATCACGAGGTCAGGAGATTGAGACCATCCTGGCTAACACAGTGAAACCTCATCTCTACTGAAAATACAAAAAAATTAGCTGGATTTGGTAGTGGGCGCCTGTAGTCCCAGCTACTCAGGAGGCTGAGACAGGAGAATGGTGTGAACCCGGGAGTCAGAGCTTGCAGTTAACAGAGATCATGCCACTGAACTCCAGCCTGGGCGACAGAGCAAGACTCTGTCTCAAAAAAAAAAAAAAAAAAAAAAAATAGGTTTAATAAATCTAATATCATTGGGAAGAAGAAATTGCAAGGAATGGAAAAAATGTTTCTTAGAACTTAGAATTTGTTTTTGTGGTTTACAAATTTACCATTGTACATTGAGCTCCAACTGTGCATCAGGCACTGTCCTAGAGCCTGTGGAGAGTATAAAGATAGAAGACCCAGCTGCTGCTCTCAAAGGACAAACAGCCACATAAGAAAGATAAGGCATAGCACCTCAAAATGTTAATAACAATATAAGCAATAATATATATGATGGCATGTAGTAAGTTGCCAAGCTAATGATTCAGAAAGAAGCGCCATGGGTTCTCAGGGTAGAGAAAGCAGGGGGAGCTTCCTAAGGGAGGAAGTATTTGTGCTGGACATTGAAGGCTGGGTAGAATCTGGAAATGGATAAGAGGAGGATCAAGTAGAGATTGAGTTATGCTCCGAACAAGTGCAGGAAGGCATGACAAGTGTTCAGAAGACGAAGCAGCATGGATGGCTATGCAGAGGTTTCTGGAGGCAACACAGGAAGGGTAACATTTGAAAGGGGATAGTGGCCAGATTGTATAGAATGTTGACAAGTGTGGAGGACCTTGGTTGAGGATCCCTAGTGTAGGAGAGAAGAGCTTACAAGGGAAAACAGTCCAAAGCTCGTAACCAAATATTTCAGGAATACACACACTAAACATGTACTAGCAGTAACAGAAGTGGGTACAAGAAATTTTTTTCTCAAATGGTATGTCTATGGCATATGACCATTTGAATATGATGTCTGCTGTGATTTCTGTTTCTCTTCCTTGATATCCCAGATCCAAAATTGTTCTTCCATCTGAAATACTCTAAATTTCTTACCCTTTGCATTATTGACCCCATGCCAATAACATGTCAACTCCTTCTCTCTCCCTTTCCAGCATATCTTCTCCAGACAGCATTTTGCACTTGCATATGAGCTGTAGCCTTTCCAAAAGTTGGGGAAATCCTGCAAAGAAGGAACATGGCATCTGATTCTTGGAATAACATTCTCTCTACACTCTTCCAGCTGCTGTGGATACCTATAATGACTGATTTTATTTAATAAGAAAGCTTAAAATGTTTCCCAATTCAAAACATAACCCTGCATGCTGTTCCCTCTAGTCTAACCAGAAATCCCATTCTCCTCCTCCTGTAACTCAATAAACCAAATCTAATTGGAGAATAATTATAAAATACACGGATGTGCAATTTGTTTCACTTGCTCAATAATTAATTAATACACTACTTATGGTTCAGAAGAGCTCTTAAGACACAGCACAAATTCCACTGGATGACAAACAATATCAAAGACATAAGCCAGGGGCAGCATCTTTACATAAGATGGACTAAGAGAGAAAGATAAGAGGGAGAACACCACAAAACCTATATGGGCTTTTTGAATCTATGATGGAATTTGCTTTTCCCCATTTGAGGATTCTCCTCTTGCCCTTTTCTACAAATGAGGTTGATTATGTGTTTTGTCGATGAATTATCAGCAATACTCACAAAGCTGAATCAAGCTAACAAGTGGACTGTTTTATTTTTAAACTTTCTACCCATCAGATGCTTTCAGGAGAAAGAATAGTCCTAATCAATGAAATCCAGCTCCTATAAACCCTTAGTTGATTTGAGTATATACACCCTATGCTTATTTGGGCAATACACTACTCCTAGCCCCTTTTGCCTTCATACAATTGAATCTTGCAGCAGGAAATGCCTTAGATTTTTCCTTCCTTGTTTCAAATGTGCAGTGCATATAAATTGCTCTAAAGATTTCATGTAAAATAATTATAAAGCTAATTTCTATTTCCTTTTGGAGACCTGAGAGTTAAAGTTAAATTGATTTCTTTCTAACTATTGCAATGAGCAATTATTAAATGATCACTAAAACAACAAATTTTAAAAAATATATTTTCTTTTTGAACAATTGAACTTATTGGTTATAACTGGGTACAAGATTCTGGATGACACCAGGCAAGATCCACCAGTGCCTTCATAAATTAAAGGTCGTTATATTTTATTTGAGTCCTTTCAGTTCTGTCTTATAAAATTGTCCCTTATCTTTAGAAGTCTAGTGAACTCTCCTTTATAGTACCAACCTTTGGGGAAGCTACAGTGTTTCTCCCTTAACAGTGGTGGAACCTCAGGTCATCCAGGATGGTTGATGTCTCTATGGCCTCTTTTTCACTAGGATCCTGACAGCCTTTCTTTTAATCGTCCGTTTTCCTTGGCAAGGCATGCTTAAAGCATTTTCCCAGCTCAGGCTACGTGTGCCCACATCAGAACATTGTTTTCCTGGAGATCTTATGTTTGTGCAGCAACATGCCTTGCATTGGCAGGCCAGCCTCTCATATGACGAATGAGAACTTAAAACCTACAAGTTTAGCTGATTTCCAATCTAAGGCCTATACAAAGGAAATAGTAAATCCATTACAATATGCTTCTTTGCCAGTGTCTGCAAGAGTACTGCTTTATGTTTTTATTGCTGTAAACATGAGACTGAAAATACAGCAGAGAACTGACCTACCTATTGTCTGCAACAAAGTGTGTACTATGTTAAGTCATAGTGGTTTTAATGCAGGTTTCTTTCGTGCAAGGATGTTATATACAGACGTGAAAGGCTTTCTGTTCACATGCAGCATAGTTAACTTTTCAAATCTCTCTTCAGTGTGTCACTTAATCCTTTACATTGCATTAGAAATCTCTTGAACTTGGCAACAAAAACAGTCTTTATACAAGCTTACTTTTTAGGAACATGAACCTATTTCAAGAGATTTTTTTTCTTCTTTAAAAAAAAATTTCTTTTACACCCAAGAGATTTTTCTTGCCAAAGAGAATTAGTCAAGCCAAATAGTCTGGACTTAACTTGTGTCAATTTGTAAAAGGAATTCTGATTAGAATTCATAAAAGGAATTTCATTTTATTATGTGAAGTCATATTGGACAAAGATAAGACAAACTTGCTTAAACAAATTACTATTTCAGGACTGAATGAACTTCCAAACTACAGAAAACTGAAAGGAACAATTCCCTTCTCCCTTAACTCTTTAGCTAGGTTCTAAGCTTTACATCCTCAATGGTACTACTGTCATATTTCAGATTTTCTGTCTAGAGTTTAGAGGGAAATATTTCTACCTGTTTTTCTCATTCTATAGGAAACTCATCATGATACAGGATGTGTATGAATGTTTTTAATAAAGATGATTGTGGTAATAAGGCAAACAGATGCATTCAACATTAGAAAGCATCAAACAACATGATAAAATAGATTACAGACTTCCTACAGATTTTCATACAGTGAAGACTAAAATTTGCAATGAACATAGTGGTTGCTTCATAAATGTTTACTGATGGTAATGATAATGTTCACAGAATGCAATGCTCCTCAAACTCCTTCGTAAAACAGAATCACATTGGGTGTATTAAAAGTGCAGATTCCTGAGCCTGTCCCCAGAAATGCTGATTTGGTGGGTGTAGAATAGGGCCCAGAAATCTGTAGTTTTCACCAACACCTCAGGTAATTTGGATGTAGATGGTGTGTGGGCCACACTTTGAAAAATACCACTGCACGGTATGAATTGTGAAGAAAGAATAACGTATTTCCAGTAAGCCAAGAAGCACTTTAGAAAGCAACATGGAGACAATTGCTCTCTGATGAGCAGAAGAAAGATTGCTAGTCTGGAAGGAAAGGGCATTCTATTCATTTGTTTCTTCACTCATGCCTTCATTCATTTGAACAAATCCCACTGAGCACCTATCACAAAGCGCTTCTTTGCTTTCCAGGCCTGTGACTGCTCTTTGAGGCCCATGCATAGAGATTAGCCCATGAGAAGGCCCATTGTCAGAAACAGAGTCATTGGGTGCAGGAAATTATTCTTTTTCTCCTCAAATTTTCCTTTCCTTGAGGCTGCTAGTCACGGTTCTTCAAGTATACCCTCCTTGTTTCCAGAAAAATACCATACACGTGCCCATGTTCTGTTCTCTGTTTTCAGCGTTTTGATTTTACTTCCCGGAACCCCCTTTAATGCTGGAGGTTTAAATGGCTGGCTGTGAGCTTGAGCCCACAATCATTCTATAGCAGGGTGGACTCTGTTGATGAGAGAGGTGGAGCATGGAAGCTGGTTTAATACCAACTGGGGCACAGTGGAGGAAATTCCATGTTGGAGGAGTTGACACTATTGTCCTCAACTTAGAGTTAGTTTCCTGCTCAGGATAAATTAATGACATCATATAATTCACTTTAAAGATGTTTATTTCCTAAAGATAAAGGCCAATTAAATTTATTCTTTAAAATAAACAGCATCCCAAATTCCTTAGAATTATATGGAAATAAATCATATTTTATACCATCTTATGTACTGCCTAGTATAGGGCTGAGATAAAACAGGATTCCTATAAAATTTCTATGTAGAATTTTATTAATGAAAAATGGTGGAACATACATTGTCAACCAGCATAGGAGAAGCAGAAAATGATCTCCTTGTTCTAAATCTGAAAGCCCTGATTTAATGTAGGCCCTTGCAGTAAGATTTAGTTGACTATCAGATGTTGGGGAACTCTCAACTCAGTTTGATATCTAGAGAAGTTCTATTTTCAGAGATGGTGAGACAGGTTTTTTCAGATGAAATCTCCTGCAGAAAACAACTAAATAGATATAATAAAACGTTAATGTAAAAAGTTTCACAAAAATGTCAGCAAGCTGACAAAGTTGTAAGCAACTACCAGGCCTAAACCTAAGAGAAAGAGGGAAGCAAGAGAGGAAAGCAAGACCTGAGCACCACAGACACTTTTATCCAGAAGACATTTGCTGAACTGTGTTGGTCTTATGCAGAGGTGGGCAGAAGTTAAGGCTCAGGGCCAATGCAAGAAGGAAGTCTGAGAAAAAATCCTTCCTCACGTTAAATGGGGCCCAAAGACTACACCCTCAGAATAAGTATCAACCGTAAGTCAATTAGCCTCTAATACATCCAGAGGTAGAGAAAGGAAGGAAAGTGGGGGAAAAAGAAAGAAAAAGTATCCATCTCTGAGACTTTATAGCCACAGGCCAGCCCTGATGTGAATTTGCACCTGGGTTTGTATTGCCTGGAGCTTCCAGTCAGCCTCAGCTCCTGAACTTGTTTAAGGTGGTCGAGGATTAGTAATGCTCACAAGTGCCAGGCAGTAGCAAAACTTCTCTGGAGAAAGGTACCTTCATGATAGGCCCGAAAGACTCCCACAAAATAATTTTCAAATACAATGACAAGTACATGCATAAAACTTACTAAACACACAGAAACAAGGCACCTCAAGCAAATCTGTTGTTATCTATTGAGTAGCCCTAAACTGTGCGCAACAGAAGGACGATCACTAGGAAAGGAGGGGACACCTTCCCAGCCCTACCAGGGCAAGTGCCTTTTAATACATCTACTATTTGTAGAAAAGTTTCTGCAGCTAAAAATGATTAAACACCACAGTGTCGTGGGGCTACAAATATTGGGATTTCTCAATGACGTGACTCATAGGGGCACCCAGTTCTCTGACAATTAGGAAGTCAAACAGAGTAAAAGTCATCAAATTCCTTCAGACAAGAAAGTAATCTACTTGGGAACAAGCTTTATATGTGTAAGGAATTCAAAGAGCATGTAATTTTCTTTAGAATCTAAGAAAAAAATACAAAAACTTGACAAGGGGAAAGATTTATTATTTTATTCACTTAAAAGGATAAAATTTTAAAAACTGAGGTGAGAAACAGGATCCCAGGTGATGAGGTCTGAGGCAACACAGAGAAGCAGCCCGTGGTCTCCTCAGGGTTCTGTATGGCAGATCTCATTAGTCCAACTGCTGTTAATATAACCTGAATTCCTCAGTCCTCCTGATTTTGTTCATGTGTTTTAGATTCGAAAAATATGTTTTGTCAGAATTATTTGCCCTTAATTTTTAAAACCATGTGTATTTTAGGGTCAATTTGATCTGCATGTTTTCCATTTTCTTATAATTAAACCATTAAAATGTTCTCTAAAAACTATTCGATGTCCACAAAATCTTCTGAGGCCTTTCAATAAGCTACTTTAAAGCATTTTTATCCCACTTAAAAACAGAAGTTGCACTGTGTCATGGGTGACCTAATGTAGAAACCAAGAATCCCCTTAAATTTCAAAAATCTTCACATCTGAATCATTTTTGAACTTTTAGAAAATGAGTTCACCCATTGCTAAACTCTCTGTGTTGCTCAAGAAGACATTTGGAGCAAAGATGAGTTCCATAAGAGAAAAACTCAGGGCTGCGATTTCAGCTAAGCCCCTGAGGAATAGCTGGAAGCCTAGCTTGTCACATTGCTGTCTACAGAAACAAGGAAAAACTCAAATGTACCAAAAATATACATCAAATGTTTGACAGGACTAAATAAATGTGATGTCCACATGAAATAATATTTGTTCTTGACTTTAAGAAAACAATAGAATGTAAATACATGGATTTCAGCACATCTAATTTGCTCCCTAGTCTAATGCTCTGTTCTTGGCAGCCCATGGAGAATTGTTAATAAATTTACCAACACTGAATAATTAATTCCTCATAAAAGGTAAATGAAATCTGTTATTCTAACACTAACTCCCGTTACATAGAACTATAGCTTTGCGGTGACAGGGCCAGTGGGTTAAGAGGGTCTTTTGTAGAAAGGCATATGGACAGCAAGCCAGGAGAGTGAGCCTGGTTCTGTAGAAGACTCTCTACCCTGCTCTGCTGGCATTGACAACAGCCCAGGAGCTGAGCAGCGCTGCAAGGGAAAGCTCTCCAGTCAGCCTCCAGGGTACCTTCAGCAGGCATTTCCAGGGAACCTATAAATACCTCTGTCCTGAGCAGCTCCCAGCTCTTGGAGTATGAAGGCCTGTTATCACCAAGCATCAAATACCGAGCAGACAGGATGCAGGGGCTTCCCCAGTAGGGGAGCTGGCACACGAGCTCTAAGGAAAAGGGATCTGAGTCCATTTCCTGCAATTGTTAGAGAAGGATGGCAGCCTGGCCCATGGGTAGGTTAGAGTCATATGTGCATTACTGTTCTCATGTGATGGCTAGGATCCCAGTTTATCTGGGCCTTCTTCTACAGAGAAACACCCTCTGCATAGGAGCCTAAAAGAATAAAAGTTTGATTTTTCTATTGTAGTTAATAAAATAATTCATAGAGTGCTTCACAGTTTGTAAAGCCCTAACACCTGCATTAAATCTCATTGATAATGAGATAATGATTATCTCACTGATAGTGTTGATTTTAATCACAACAATAGTAGCAATAACAAGGATTATTAGAACAAGTGAGTTTAGCAAAGTTGCAGGATACAGAATTGATACATAAAAATCAATTGTATTTCTACATACTATCATCAAATAATTGGAACCTTTAAACAGCTTTATTAAGATATAATTGACAAATAATAAACTGTAGGTAAAGCGTACGATTTGGTAAGTGTTAGCATATGTGTGTATACATATATATACATACACACACACATATATATGCACACCCATTAAGCCATCACCATAATAAAAAAATGGACATATCCATTATCCTTAAAAGTTTTCTTGTGCCCCTTGGTAATCCCTCCCTGTTTTCCCTCTATACCCTTTTCCCACCCCATTAAGACTCAAAGTTGTCTCGTAGCTCACTGATGCTCTATTCTTTTTAGTTTTTCAGTAAGTTTTCATCTCTGAGTTTCATTTTGGATGGTTGCTATATTTTCAAATTTACTATTTTTTAAATTTTTTTATTTTATGTAGTTTATTTATTTATTTTTTTGAGACAGAGTCTCGCTCTGTCGCCTAGGCTGGAGTGCAGTGGCACAATCTCAGCTCACTGCAACGTCTCTTTCCCTGGCTCAAGTGATTCTCCTGTCTCAGCCTCCCGAGTAGCTGGGACTACACACACACATCTCTATGCCCAGTGGAATTCCCTGAACTCCCATCTCTATTTACTCAACTCAGGGCAACTGCTGGGCTCTGCCTGGGTTGTTGCTCCCTCTGCCATTACCTGGTGATGAGCTGGGCTCTCCTCATTGTGCTGCATCACTCAGAAATCACCATCTTTCAATGCCTGATGTCCCATGACTTGAAATCCATTGTTTTATACATTCCGTTCAGCTTTTTAGCTGTTTCAATTGAGGGGATAGATCCAATCCCTGTTTACTCCACTTTGGATGGAAGCAAAAGTTCCACAATTTGAAATTTGAAATTGAAAAAAAAAAAAAAATACGAGTACAAAAGCATCAAAAATATAAAACTCTGGCCAGGTGTGGTGGCTCACGTCTGTAACCCCAGCACTTTGAGAGGGCAAGGTGGGTAGATTGCTTGAGCTGGGAGTTTGAGACCAGCCTGGGCATGGTGAAATGTGATCTCTACAAAAAATACAAAAATTAGCCAGGTGTGGTGGCACGTGCCTATAGTCCCAGCTACTTGGGAGGCTGAGGCAGGAGGATCAATTGAGCCTGAGAAGTCAAGGCTACAGTGAGTCGACGTGGCACCACTGCACTCCAGCTCAAAAAATATATATATATACACACACACATATATATATGGAAAAAATGCAAAGTATGTAAAACTTGTACACTGAAAATTATAATACATTTTTTGAGAGAAATTAAAAGTGGACCTAAATAAATGGAGAGATGAACTGTCTTCATTTATCAGAAGACACCATGTGTTTATGATGTCAGATCTCCTGAAATTAATCTATAGATTCAATGCAATTTCAATCAAACTCCAAGAGGTATCTTTGTACAAACTGAAGAGCTGATTTTAAAGCACATACAGAAATGCAAAAGAAGATGTAGAAAGTTAAATTATTCTGGAAAGAAGAACAAATTTGGAGGATTATAACAACCATTTTCAAGACATGTTATAAAACTATATAGCTGGGCACAGTGGTGTGGACCTATAGTCCCGGACACTTGAGTTGCAGAGGCAGGAGGATTGCTTAAGCTCACAAGTTCAATGCCAACCTGGGCAACATAGTGAGATTCCATCTAAAAAATAAAATTACACACACACACACACACACACACACACACACACGCTACAGTAGTAAAAATGGTGTGGTATTGGTGTCAATATAAACATATAGATCAATGAGATAGACAGTCCAGAAATGGATCTTCATATCTATAGCCAACTGATTTTCAATAAAGGTGTCAAGAAAATTCAATGTGGGAAAAGGTAGTCTTTTTCAATAAATGGTCCTGAAAAAATTGATCATCTGTATGAGGAAAAACACTTAGACTCATACCTCATGCCATATACAAAAACTAACTCAAAATGGATCAAAGACTTAACTGTAATATCTGAAGCTATAAAACTACTAGAAGAAAAAAAAAGGGAAAATTGTTTTATTTTGGTTAGGAAAATATTTCTTAGATAGAACACACAAAAATAATGAACCACACAAAAAGTAGGATAAATTGGTTTTTAAAAAATCAAAACTATAATAAAGAGCCTGACTCCATTTAGATGCTTGATTTTGACTGCTGACATCTTTCAAGCCCCACCACTTCCCCTTCCCCTCTGCCCCACATCTGGGCTAGCTGATAAGAAAACCCAGGTGCACCTACCTTTGTTGCCAACGGGAAGTTCAAAATATGCAAGCCCTGGCTCTCATGCACAGGAACTCTCACCCCAACCTCATTCCCTAATCACAGTAAAAGCCAAGCCAATTTCTTTTCTTGCTTTCTTTCAAGCCATTTTTAAACCTGCTTAGGAGCCTGCCCTGCTCTCCCAAGAAAGTCTCATTCTACGAGCCATAACTTTTTCATATATTCTTCGTGCATGTGTTGTATCAACAGTCTCAACATCTAAACCAAATCTGGGGAGGGGATCCATCCTGCCTCTGTGGTATAACTACAACTAAAACTTTACAATTCACAAGACACTGTTTACACTTCAAAAGAAAATAAAAAAGGCAAGCCACAGACCAGGAAATTGTATTGTAAAATCTCCATTTACATATCCAAAGAACATTTACCTAGAATTTACCTAGACTATAAGAAGAACTCTTATACCTCAATATAAGGAAACAACAAATCCATTTTACAAATAGGCAAGAGATTCAAACAGATTCTTCACCAAAGTAACAATTACATGAAAAGATGGTGAACATCACTCATCATTAGGGAAATGTACATTAAAAGCACAATTAAGATGTCACTTCCTATCTACTAGATTAACTAAAATTACAAATACTGATAACACCGAGTGTTGCCAAGGATGTTGAGCAACTGGAAATTTCATATGTAGCTAGTGGAAATGCAAAATGGTATGGCCATTTTAGAAAGTCGTTTAGAAGTTTCTTAGAAGAACACAGACTTACCAGACAACTCAGCATCCCACTTTTTCGTACTTAATAAAAATGAAAACACATATCCATACAAAGACTTATCCTGAAATAATTATAGTAATTTGTTCATGATAGCCAAAAACTAGAAATCACACAAATGTCTATCAACTGGTGAATGGAACAACAAAATATTACATATCCACCTAATGAAATACTTCTCAGCAACAAAAAAGGAACTTATGAAAGGACACAAAGATAGATGTGTACCCGCCCCCCACCCGCTACACCCTTGTTCTGCTCTCTAATCTTTGCACATACCAGAGATTTCGTAAGTTCTGTGAGTACCTGGTTTTCTGCACGTACCAGAGATTTTGTTTTGCACATACCAGAGATTTTGTAAGTTCTGAGGCAAGGTCACAAGACGTGTTTAAGTAAGATAAACTCTTGCTGCCATAAACCTGCTCTCCCGCCTCAAAGTTTGAACCAAAATATCAGAAATGGCAGGAACCAATCATAGTTTGCCAAATCGCTTTGTTCAAACTCCAGCCAATCATACCTCTAATTTGTATAATGATTCTATGCCTACTTTCCTTAGACTATATAACATTGTTCGGAGCTCAGTGGGGGAGCTCTCCTGCCCGTCTCGTTTCACGAGCAAGTGAGAGCTCCAGGTTCGAACCTGTAATAAAGATCCTTGCTGCTTAGCTTTGACTCTGGACTCTGGTGGTCTTCTTCGGGGAATAAACGGTCTGGGCATAACAAATGGGGGCTCGTCCGGGATTTCCCCCAAGCCCACCAGACCCCCAAGTCAACGGATCTTAATCTGTAGGTAAGCCGGCTTTGTCACTGTCTCTGTCTTTGTCTCTGTCTGTCTCCCTGAAATTTCGCGAAATCCGTAATCTGTAATCTGTATTGGTCTGTTCTGTAAGTGGCACGGTCTTGGCGGACGCGCTAGAAGACAGCCACTCGGGACTGGTGGGAGACGTTCCCCAGTGCCCATCTGGGGGCCTCCATCCTTGGTTGCCCCGTCTGACTCAGGTCGGAAGTCCGACACGCGCTCGCGAATGCTCATCGTTATTACTGTCTGTCCGTTATTGTTAAGTGTTAAGTGTAAGCCCAAAACGAAACATAAAACCTTTTCTTCCCCTTCCAGGACCGGACCTGTCGGATACTCCCCTCTGCTTCACACTCATTTTCGTCCCCCCTTCTCTTTGTAGGAGCAGTCCAAAGATGGGCAACAACCAGAGCACGCCGCTCTCACTCCTTGTTACCAATTTTAAGGATGTGAAGGCTCGGGGGCGTAACTTAAGCGTAGAACTAAAGAAGGGAAAGCTAGTTACTTTCTGCCATTCGGAGTGGCCCTCTTTTGGCGTAGGGTGGCCCTCCGAAGGAACTTTCTGTCTCTCTATTATTACTAAGGTAAAAACTAAGATTTTCCTGCCAGGGCAGTCAGGACATCCTGATCAAATTCCTTATATTCTAGTGTGGCAGGATCTTGTGGAAAACCCACCACCCTGGATAACTCCATTCATCCCTGAGCCCTGCAAAGTCCTAGTAACGCGACCTACAAGACAAAAGACTCCCTCTGCTCCCTCGGTCCCTGTGCTGCCGGACAGCCAGGACCCCCTAACGTTAGAACCCACATTTCCCCCACCATATCCGCACCTTATCCCGCAGGACCCAGTCCCCCAGGGTGGTGCTTCCGTAGAGGGAAACCGAGAAGCGGAAGCAGCCGAGAGCGAAAGTAACCTGGGGGGGCCGGCCGGCCGAACATGAGGCCGCGTACAGCGGGACCAAGCTTCCCGACTCCCTGACTCCACTGTAGCCCTGCCTCTCAGAGAAATAGGATCGCTCGATGATACCGGGCTCTCCCGTCTCATGTATTGGCCTTTTTCCACCAGTGATTTATACAATTGGAAGTCCCAAAATGCTCGGTTCTCAGATGATCCCAAATATCTAACCTCGTTGTTAGACAGTGTCATGTTTACTCACCAGCCGACCTGGGATGACTGTCAACAGCTCCTCCGAATCCTGTTCACAACGGAGGAGCGGGAAAGAATCCAAGTTGAGGCCAGAAAACTGGTTCCAGGAGATGACGGCCAGCCAACTGCAAATCCTGACCTCATTAATGCGGCTTTCCCTTTGACCCGGCCCAGATGGGACTACAACACGGCAGAAGGTAGGGGACGACTGCTCATTTGTTGCCAGACTCTAATGGCGGGTCTCCGGGCTGCAGCTCGCAAGCCCACCAATTTGGCTAAAGTATATTCTGTGTTACAAGGTAAAACAGAAAGCCCCGCTGTGTATTTAGAGAGATTAATGGAAGCCTTCAGACAGTTTACCCCTATGGACCTGGAAGCACCGGAAAATCAGGCAGCGGTAGTAATGTCCTTTGTAAACCAGGCAACACCAGATATTAAAAGAAAACTCCAGAAATTAGAAGGTTTAGAGGGAAAGCAGATTCAGGACCTCCTTCAGATGGCCCAGCGAGTTTATAATAATAGGGATACTCCAGAAGAAAAACAGTTCAAGGCAACCAAAGAAATGACCAAAGTCTTAGTAGCAGCTTTCCACAAGGCAGGAAATGGCCAAAACAGAAAGCAGAAAAAGCAAGGCCCTAGGCAAGGATTAGAAAAAGATCAGTGTGCTTATTGCAAGGAACGTGGCCACTGGATTAAAGACTGCCCAAAGAAACGGAGACCAGCTAACCCTACCTCCGTACTCATTACCCAGGACTCTGACTAGGGAGGACGGGGTTCGGACCCCCTCCCCGAACCCAGGGTAACTTTGCAAGTGGAGGGGTCCCCAGTTCGCTTCTTGGTCGATACTGGGGCGGAACGCTCAGTCCTAACCAAACCAATTGGAAAAATGTCTAAGAAAACATCCTGGGTGCACGGGGCCACAGGCATCAAAAAATACCCCTGGACAACCCAGAGGACTGTAGACTTAGGAACGGGAAAAGTCTCCCATTCCTTCCTAGTCATCCCAGAGAGCCCCTGCCCTCTACTAGGGAGGGACTTGCTGACAAAGATGGGGGCCCAAATCCACTTTGAGCCAGAAGGGCCCAAGATAACTGATTCCCAAAACAGGCCAATATCTATCCTGACTGTCACCTTAGAAGATGAGTACCGACTCCATCAAGAGCAAAAGCCCCCCGATCAGGGAATTGACTCTTGGCTCCAGCGT
This sequence comes from Macaca nemestrina, assembly GCF_043159975.1. NCBI lineage: Eukaryota > Metazoa > Chordata > Mammalia > Primates > Cercopithecidae > Macaca > Macaca nemestrina. The sequence goes on along the minus strand of NC_092135.1, from coordinate 74,421,650 downwards.
TTCCCTGAAGCGTGGGCAGAAACTGGGGGCTTGGGGCTAGCTAAACATCGACCTGCCATATTTGTGGAAGTTAAGCCAGGGACGGACCCGGTTCGGGTTCGGCAATATCCTATGCCCCTGGAGGCAAGAGAAGGAATTACGCCCCATATCCGCCGACTCCTAGACCAGGGAGTCCTACGGGCTTGCCACTCATCCTGGAATACTCCACTGTTACCTGTTCGTAAACCCAACAGTACCGACTACAGGCCAGTACAGGATTTAAGAGAAGTTAATAAAAGGGTCATGGACATACATCCCACTGTGCCCAATCCATACACCCTTCTGAGTGCCTTACATCCCAAAAAACAGTGGTATACCATTCTTGATCTAAAAGACGCTTTCTTCAGCCTTCCTCTGGCTCCCAAAAGTCAAGAACTCTTTGCATTTCAATGGACGGATCCTGAGAGGGGCATCAACGGTCAGCTAACATGGACCAGACTGCCACAAGGGTTCAAGAACTCGCCAACCCTGTTCGATGAAGCCCTTCATGAAGATCTGGGTGAGTACCGGCGGCAACACCCTGAAATAACTCTTTTGCAATATGTTGATGATCTCTTAATAGCGGCCAGGTCCCCGGAAACTTGTGTTCGAGGGACTGAGGACCTCCTGAAGACTCTGGGGGAGCTAGGCTACCGAGCCTCAGCAACAAAGGCTCAGATCTGCAAGTCGGAGGTAACTTATCTGGGGTACCTATTAAAAGGGGGGCAACGCTGGCTAACCAAAGCCCGAAAGGAAACAGTCCTACGCATCCCTAGACCCCAGTCAACACGGCAAGTGAGAGAATTCCTGGGGTCGGCAGGGTTCTGTAGGTTATGGATACCCGGATTTGCTGAGTTAGCCAAGCCCCTATACCAGGCAACAAAGGAACGGCAGCCCTTCAATTGGACGGAAGAGGCTGAGCTGGCCTTTCAGCAAATCAAAACTGCCTTGTTATCAGCCCCCGCGCTGGGGCTCCCTGATGTCTCCAAGCCCTTCCACTTATACGTGGATGAAAGTAAGGGTGTTGCAAAAGCCGTGTTAACACAGTACCTAGGCCCCTGGCAGAGGCCAGTTGCCTATTTGTCAAAAAAATTAGATTCAGTGGCTGCTGGCTGGCCACCCTGCCTCCGGATAATCGCGGCGACCGCCCTAATGGTCCGAGACTCTGATAAACTTATCATGGGGCAAGAGTTGCGCGTTATAACCCCGCATGCCATTGAAGGCGTCCTCCGGCAGCCGCCGGACCGATGGATGAGTAACGCCCGGCTCACCCACTATCAAGGACTGCTGTTAAACCCCCTCAAAATAACTTTTCTGCCCCCAACCTCTTTAAACCCTGCTTCACTGCTGCCAAATCCAGACTTGGACGCCCCGTCCCATGAGTGCACTGAGATACTGGCTCAGGTGCATGGGGTGCTGGAGGACCTGCAAGATCGTCCGCTCCCCGACACAGAACTCACCTGGTTCACTGATGGCAGCAGCTATGTCCACCAAGGCCAGCGGTATGCAGGAGCGGCTGTAACGTCAGAGACTGAGGTAATCTGGGCGGAACCCTTGCCTCCAGGGACATCGGCCCAAAGAGCCGAACTGATAGCCCTTACACAGGCCCTCACCCTAGGGGCAGAGAAAAAACTAACAGTATACACGGATAGCCACTATGCTTTCGCTACTGCGCACATACATGGGGCCATCTACAGAGAAAGGGGGCTATTAACAGCCGAAGGCAAAGAAATAAAAAACAAGCAAGAGATCCTAGCTCTATTAACTGCTTTGTGGAAACCAAAGAAATTGGCTATCGTACATTGCCCTGGGCATCAGAAACCAACTACGCCAATTGCTCGAGGCAACTTCTTAGCCGACCAAACCGCAAGGAGCATAGCAAAAGCTCCCAGTCAGCTCCTCGCGCTCCAGCTCCCCGATCCTGGCCCGCGAAATTTGCCATGTTTTCCCGACTATACCGAACAGGATCGCGAATGGATGAACACGCTTCCCCTAAAACAGGTTAAAAATGGGTGGTGGACTGATATAAATGACCAAACCATCCTACCAGAAAAATTAGGACGGCAGGTGTTGGAACACATCCACCGGACAACCCACCTGGGTGCCCGGCGAATGATGGACTTAATCAGGCACGCCAAGTTTAGAATCAGGCGCATAGCTGAACTGGCCAGCGATGTCACAACAAATTGCAAAGCCTGCCAACTAAACAACGCTTGCCCCCAAACCCAGACCACCGCAGGAATTAGGTGTAGAGGAACTAGGCCTGGTATCTATTGGGAAATAGACTTTACTGAGATAAAGCCTGGAAAATATGGGTATCAGTACTTACTTGTCTTTGTAGATACTTTTTCAGGATGGACAGAAGCGTTCCCGACTAAGAGAGAAACTGCTCAGGTTGTAGCAAAGAAAATTTTGGAAGAAATCCTCCCCAGGTATGGCTTTCCCGTCCAAATAGGGTCAGACAATGGACCAGCCTTCGTTGCTAAGGTAAGTCAGGATTTGGCTTCCATTCTGGGGGCAAATTGGAAATTACATTGTGCTTATAGGCCCCAAAGCTCAGGACAGGTAGAAAGGATGAATCGGACTCTGAAGGAGACCTTAACTAAATTGACCATGGAGACTGGCACTAATTGGGTAGTACTTCTCCCCTACGCTCTGTTCCGGGCCCGAAATACCCCTTACAGACTAGGCCTCACACCATATGAAATCATGTATGGCAGACCCCCACCCCTGGTCCCCAGTCTAAAAGATGACTTACTCAAACCTGAAACTGAAAATGTCTCTGAGCTCCTGTTCTCCTTACAAGCCTTACAGAAAATTCACCAGGAAATTTGGCCCAGAACTGTACGAGGCAGGACCTCCGCCGACGCCTCATCCGTTCCAGCCGGGAGACTGGGTCCTAGTCAAGCGCCACCGGCAAGAAACTCTTCAACCCAGGTGGAAAGGACCACTGCAAGTACTCCTGACTACTCCCACCGCTCTCAAAGTAGAAGGCATCGCTTCGTGGATCCACTACACACACGTCAAACCAGTGGACCCAACATCCGACCTTCTCGAGCCGTCTGGAGCACCGGTTACATGGACTGTAGACAAAGCTAAGAACAATCCCTTAAAGCTAACCCTGCGCCGTCATCCCCATAGCCGTAACCATGTCTAGCTTACCTATGCTTTTATGCCTTATGCATCTGACTCTCCTCACTGCTGCGCCGTCTAATCCCTATGTCTGGAGGTTCTGGCTCTATGAGAACAAAACTCACCCCGGGGAAACCCCCCAAGCGGGTAAACTGCTAGCTAGCGCAGACTGCCCCCCCTCAGGGTGTAATACTATAGTTTACCTCAATTTCACTAGGTTCCAGATTGCCCAACCAGCAATACCCATGATCTGTTTTGAATATGATCAAACTGAATATAATTGTAAAAATTATTGGTGGCACCAGAGTGCAGGTTGCCCATATAGCTACTGTAAGACGCACTCTGTCTGATACTGGAGAGAACGACAAGGGTGGTATTTTTACAAAACTGAGTCTCCCGTCACTTACACTTGGATAATTAGAGACCCATGGGACTCTCGGTGGACAACCCCACAACATGGGGGAGTATATTACTCATCAACTAGTACCTGGCCCAGTAGCCATTTATATCTGTGGAGAAGTCTAGTCCAGATTCAACCCTTAATCCACACACAAATCCACAGGCAAGAAACCAAGCTATCACAAGACTTGCAGCCCTTCTCCTGGCTAACTCTATTACGGGAAGGGCTAGCATTCACCAACCTCACTGGTTTAGGCGACCTGTCCTCTTGTTTTATGTGTGCAACCCTAGGAAGACCACCATTAACGGCTGTTCCTCTATCCTCCCCTCCCACAAACTATACAGGTTTTAACTCATCGATAGTCACGATACCCGATGTAGCCCTGTACCGTGACCCATACCAAGAGAAATACCCCTATTGTTATTCGGCATTTAGCAACAGCCTCTGTAACCAATTGGCTACATACCCTAATAGTCCCATATATGCTCCCCCTGGTGTGTTCTTCTGGTGTAATATGACTCTGTTAAAAACTCTGTCCAAAAGCATCTCTGACAGACAGTTGTGTATCCCTGTTACCCTAGTTCCCCGACTGACACTGCTAACCCTGGCAGAGTTCATAGGCTGGGCAGGGACCGCCCCAACTAAAACTGCGCGACATAGACGAGCAGTTTTTCTACCACTAATTGCCGGAATATCCTTAACCACCTCTGTCGTCGCAGCGGGGTTAGCAGGAGGGGCCCTACAACACTCCATGATAGAAAACGACAAGCTGTTAACAACAATTCTCTGTTGCTATGGAAGACTCCGCCTATTCCCTAGCCTCCCTTCAGCAGCAGCTCACCTCCCTAGCACAGGTCACCCTTCAAAACCGCAGAGCCTTAGACTTACTCACGGCTGAGAAAGGAGGTACCTGTATGTTCCTCAAAGAAGAATGCTGTTTCTATATAAATGAGTCAGGGTTAGTTGAGGAGAGAGTCCAACGCCTACACGAACTAAGCTTAGAAATGAAAAAGCAACAATTCACTACAGCCGCTAACAATTGGTGGAGCTCTTCAATGTTTTCCCTTCTGGCACCCCTTTTAGGCCCCCTAATGTCTTTACTACTTCTATTCACTATAGGCCCCTGTGTGGTAAATAAAATTTTACAATTTGTCAGAGAAAGGTTTGATACCATCCAACTAATGGTCCTCCGTAGCCATCACCAGCCTCTCATGCACCCAGAAAGTGAGGCTATATTATAAGACTCTGGAAATCCAAGATTGGACATCCAGTTACTTATGAGAAGGGAGAAATGAAAGGACACAAAGATAGATGTGTACCCGCCCCCCACCCGCTACACCCTTGTTCTGCTCTCTAATCTTTGCACATACCAGAGATTTCGTAAGTTCTGTGAGTACCTGGTTTTCTGCACGTACCAGAGATTTTGTTTTGCACATACCAGAGATTTTGTAAGTTCTGAGGCAAGGTCACAAGACGTGTTTAAGTAAGATAAACTCTTGCTGCCATAAACCTGCTCTCCCGCCTCAAAGTTTGAACCAAAATATCAGAAATGGCAGGAACCAATCATAGTTTGCCAAATCGCTTTGTTCAAACTCCAGCCAATCATACCTCTAATTTGTATAATGATTCTATGCCTACTTTCCTTAGACTATATAACATTGTTCGGAGCTCAGTGGGGGAGCTCTCCTGCCCGTCTCGTTTCACGAGCAAGTGAGAGCTCCAGGTTCGAACCTGTAATAAAGATCCTTGCTGCTTAGCTTTGACTCTGGACTCTGGTGGTCTTCTTCGGGGAATAAACGGTCTGGGCATAACACTTACTGATACTGGCAACATCATGGCTATCAGAAGCACTGTGCCAAGTGAAAGAAGCTAGATACAAACAACTCCACACTGCATGATTCCATTTACAGTCATGCATTCCGTACTGATGATTTTGTCATTGTGTGAACATCATAGAGTACACTTACACAAACCTAGATGGTACAGCCTGCTACACACCTAGGCCAAATGGTATAGCCTATTGCTCCTAGGTTACAAGCCTGTACAGCATATTACCGTACTGAATACTGGAGGCAATTGTAACATAATAAGTATTTGCATATCTAAACATATCCAAACATAGAAAAGGTACAGTAAAAATGTGATGTAAAAGAAAAAAAAAATGATACACCTGTATAGCGTACTTACCGTGAATGGAGCTTGCAGGACCGGAAGATGCTCTGGGTGAGTCAGTGAGTATGTCACGAGTGAATGTGAGGGCCTAGGACATTACTGTATATACTACTGTAGACTTTATGAACACTGTACACTTAGGATACACTAAATTTATTTTAAAAATCTTTCTTTCTTCAATAATAAATTAACCTTAGCTTACTTCGACATTTTTACTTTATAAGCTTAAAATATTTTTTAACTTTTTTACTCTTTTGTAAAAATACTTAGCTTTAAACATAAATACATTGTACAGCTGTGTGAAAATATTTTTTCTTTGTATTCTTATTCTATAAGGTTTTTTCTATTTTTATTTTTATTTTTTTACTTTTTTGACAAAAACACAAGTATACACATTAGTTTAGGCCAACACAGAGTCAGGATCATCAATATCCCTGTCTTCCACCTCTACATCTTATCCCACTGGAAGATTTTCAGAGGCAAAATCATGCAGGGAGCTGTCATCTCCTATGATAATAATGCCTTCTTATGGAACGTCTCATGAAGGACTTGCCCGAGGCTGCTTGACAGTGAATGTGGGTGTTTTCTTTTAATAAATAAAAGGAGTATACTCTAAAATAATGACAAAAAGTACAGTACAGTAAATACTAAGTGATAGAAATGTTTCAGCTCCATTATAATCTGTCATAGAGGTGGCCCATCCTTGACTGAAATGTCTTCAGATGGCGCATGACTACATAAAAAATTCTACAAAAACTGAAAGCAGGAGTAGGGAGGGAATTGCAATGCGATACAATAGAATATTTTGAGGTGATGGCAATTTTCTATAATTTTCATTGTGGTGTCGGTTATTTGGCTACATACATTTGTCAAAACACATTGAACTGTACCTTAAAATTGGTCCATTGTCAATGTAAATTATATCTCAATGAAAAATGTTAAGGTCAATAGCTCGTGTCTATTGACTGATAAAGCACTGCACTGGGCTCTTTAGATTATTTCTGTGTCACATACACTCACGCAACGCATAATGATGTTTCATCCAGTGATGGCCCACATATACGGTGGTTGTCTCATAAGATTACAATGGAACTAAAAAATTCCCATCACCTAATATTTACTAGAATATACTTTTGTCATTTTTTTCGAGTATATTCCTTTGACTTTTAAGAAAGTGTTAACTGTAAAACAGGCTTAGGCAGGTCCTTCAGGAGCTATGCAGAGGAAGGCGTTATCATCATAGATGACAGCTCCATGGATGTTACTGCCCCCGAAGACCTTCCAGTGGGACAAGATGTGAAGGTGGAAGACAATCATATTGATGATTCTGACCCTGTATCGGCCTAGACTAATATGTGTGTGTGTGTGTGTGTGTGTGTGTGTGTCTTCATTTTTAACTAAAAAGTTCAAAAAAACCAACAACGTATTTTTAACAGGAAAAAAAGCTTACAGAATAAGAATATAAAGAATTTTTGTACAGTTGTACAATGTGTTTGTGTTTAAAGCTAAGTGTTATTACAAAAGAGCCAAAACGTTTTTAAAATTTTTAAAGTTTATAAAGTGAAAAAGTTCCAGTAAACTAAGGTTAATTTATTTTTGAAGAAAGTTTTTTACGAATTTAGTGTATCCTGGGTGTACAGTGTTTATGAAGTATACGGTAGTGTACAGTAACGCTCTAGGCCCTCATAGTCCCTTACTACTCATCCTCTCACCCAGAGCAACTTCCAGTCCTGCAAGCTCCATTCATGCTAAGTGCCCTGTACGAGGTTTTTCCTTTTACACCATATTTTTTACTGTACTTTTTCTATGTTTGGATATGTTTAGACATCCAACTACTTATGTTACAATTGCCTCCAGTATTCAGTATCCTTCACAGCTGTACAGGTTTGCAACCTAGGAGCAATAGGCTATACCATTTGGCCTAGCTGTGAAGTAGGTTATACCATCTAGGTTTGTAATAAGTACAATCTACGATGTTTGCACAACGATAAAGTCATCTTAGCATGCATTTTTCAGAATGTATTGCTGTCGTTATGTGATGCAAGACTGTACATTATCTTACTTGATCTTGGCACATCCAGTATGGCTCTGTAGGACAATTCTATAAAGATGGGCTTAGGGAGGCCAAGGGACTTGCCTAAGATCATACTATCTGTAGGTAAGTTGCAAAGTTGGAATTTTTATTCCAGATTCAGCATTCTTTCACCTATAAAGCCCCTTTTCCATGGAAATTCATATTTTTAAAACTTCCCTTGACATTTTCAATGTGTTGTCATCTTAGTTCCTTTGGGCTCCTATAACAAAACACTATAAACTGGGTAACTTTCCCAAAACATAAATTTATTTATCATAGTTCTGGAGACTGGAAAGTCGAACATCTGGTCTGACAGATTCTGTGCCTGGTAAGGTTCTGCTTTCTGGCTCATAGATGGTATCTTTTGGCTGTGTCCTCAAATAGCAGAAGGGGTGAACAAGCTCCTTTGGGATTATTTTAAAAGGATACTAATCCCACTCGTGCCCTCATGACCTAATCACCTTCCAAAAGTCCCACCACCTAATACTATGTCTTGGGGCTTAGGATTTCAACATATGAATTTGGGAAAGGGCGATGGATACATTCAGACCATAGCAGTTGCTTTGTACTGCTTTAAGTAATCAAGAAAGAAGATACAGACCATCTCTCTTTTTTTTTTTAAACTATAGATCATTATAGAGGGCTTTATTATTCTGTATTGTGATCACCTGATTTAGTATGCACTTTATATTTTAAGACAATTCCTCATCTCAATAGAGTAAATAGGTTATTCTCTTATAACTTGGAAATTAGTATTTTCTCACTTTTTGAGCACTTGGAAAAAGTTAACTGTAAAGCTGAAAAAGAAAATGTCTGTATATTAGCTACAATGGAGTAAAAATGTTGTCTTTAATTCGGAATAAGCATTGTTTGTCATAGTTGGGCTGGAAAGGGGAGAGTATGGTGCCTCAACCTTGCACTGTCCCACTTAACATTGACATGAAGGCCCAACAGAGAATTACCATGACGTGATGGCTAATACTGAGTGTCAACTTGATTGGATTGAAAGATGCCAAGTATTGATCCTGGGTGTGTCTGTAAAGGTGTTGCCAAAGGAGATTAACATTTGAGTCAGTGGGCTGAGAAAGGCAGACCCACCCTTAATCTGGGTGGGCACCATCTAATCAGTTGCCAGTGTGGCCAATATATAAAGCAGGCAAAAACACGTGAAAAGACTAGACTGGCTTAGCCTCTCAGCCTACATCTTTCTCCTGTGTTGGATGCTTCCTGCCCTCAAACATCAGACTCTAAGTTCTTCAGCTTTGGGACTCAGACTGGCTTCCTTTCTCCTCACCCTGCTGATGACCTATTGTGGGACTTTGTGATCATGTGAATTATTACTACTTAATAAATTCCCCTTTATATATCTATCTATCCTATTAGTTCTGTCCCTCTAGAGAACCCTGACTAATATACATGTCTTTGCAATATCTATAAGCCACTTATACTATTATTCATTTACTTTTTCTTTAATTCTCCTACTTTCTGTATTCATTCTAATCCCAAACAGTACTTATGAAATCAGATTTGATAAGTTATGTATGCTGATACACAGCAAAATAAATATATAACAAGATGTAACGGGGACTTTCCCTGCCATCTCAAAATTTTGGCTAAGTTTCAAAGCTTTAAAAAGGAATGAGAAGTGCCCCAGTCATCTAAAGCAAGGTGTTAAGATGTGGCCAAGCTGGTCCTTTAGGACTATGAAGAGAAGGTTGAAGATTCATCAGGAGGAGACTATCTCATTGGATTAGAGGATACTGTGGGGTCTTCCCCTTCCACCCTGAGCAAAGTAAGGGAGGTCCCAAGAAAACCACTCATACAGACTGATGATCCTTGCCAGATGTGGATGCTGACTTCTTACTCCCTAGCTGGATGCAAGCCTTGGGGAGCTAAGCTCCAGAGCTTTTGTGAATTCTTGGGGAAAGCCCAAGTCACATTCCCTGGAGTCTTGGACAACCAAAGGAGTCAGAGTGCAAGAGGTTACCTGGTGCTTCCACCAGGCAGTAACACAAAGACAGGGCCAAGCAACCTGCCCTTCTACAAATGGCAGACAGAGCAAGGTATGGGAGCTTCCATGAGCCATGGGCAATGCCCCAGAAAGAAGTGGGGTTAGAGCCATCTTGAAGGGATGCTACCCAAGATCCACCTGCTGAGGAGAGCAAATCCAGACAGAGAGGCTGACTAGGTGAGAGCATCTCCAAAGGACCCATACAAATGCCGCCAGAGAAAACCAAGTTGGGCCTCTGTCCCAGGGAAGGCTCTGACAGCAAGTTTATACCAGTTCCAGGCAAGCCAGTCTTTCTGTTGTCCTCCAATCCCACTCCCTTGGCCCTGACTCTGGGGATGTCAGTGATAACACTATGAATTGGAGTCAGTGAATCAAGGAAAGCAAAATAAATCATCACTCTCTTTTCCTGCTATTGGTCTTCAGAATCAAGTGTAAGGATTCAGATGGTGGAGGGCAAAAACTCTGAACTGGATGAAAGATTGAAATCTAGATTTTCATTTGACTGGAGTTTTTAATACATGAGCATGAGACTGTTCAAATACCAAAAATGATCTGAAAAATTATGAAACTGGTCTAGACTATTATTCAGCAGCAGAATGGAGAGCTGTAAGAGTACATGGGATACAGCAGGGGATAAAAACAATGCCATTTCTTGATCGCACCTCATGGCATTCAACCCACTCAACAAATTGTTAAAACTAAAAATGTTCATTTATGTACTTAAAATCATGTCACATTCACCGCACTCCCAACCGATCACCTATATTTCATATTCCACACTTTAGGAAAGAATGAGTCATACCACACTAGAATAACAGGACCATGGAGAAGACAGCATTTCAGCATTGAGAAGGCCCTTGGCCATTACCTATGTTAAGCATCAACTAGAATCACTTAGAGATAAGGACAAGATCCCAGAGATGGTAAATGACTTGCCCCAAACCACATAGCTACGTAACCAGAATTCAAACATGATCCTAGATCAAAGTGCTTTCCTGAATTCTACATTGCGTCCCTGGTTCACCACTGGTAGGTTTTAATATTGTGTTGGGAATTCAATGATCAAATATATAAAATTTGTCTGCCAAGTTGTTTTACAGGAGAAAAAAACAAACTCTGAATTTTCCCAATTTAATTAATTCAATGTTAAAATTCTGAGAAATACTCTTCAGATTTCTACTCTATCTTTAGAGTCTGCCAGGCCACTCACTTATGTCAGAGGCTGGGTTCGTAACACTATGAATAGGAGATTTGATGTGGAGCGTTCATTAATTCAGTAAATGTTTATTAAACATCCTGCCAGGCCATGTGCTAGGCACAGGGAGCATAACAGAAACAAGTTAGAGTGCTTGCCCTCCTGTTGTCCAGCATTGATAGATGAGACCACAGACACATGCAACAAAGTGTTACAACTGCTCTGATGAGAGCCAAGAGTCATCAGAACCACTCTTAGGGGTCAAAGAGGGCTCCTGGGAGGCTTTACCTAAATTCACACACACACATACACACATACAGATACACACACATGAATGTGGTTCCCATCGGAGATCATGACTAACCAAAATGAAATCAAGATTTCCACTGGTTTGCATGGTTGGGTGAGCAAGAAAAAAATCCTCTGACGGATCCCACATCTCACCCAGTGGGGCTGTAAATGTAGGCCCCTCCTACTCTCTCCCTACATGATGTGAAAGAAACCTCACTGGGTTGTTCAAGAAAAACAATCTGCCTTGTAATTACACATCTTTCTGTGGCTTTGTAAACAACACCAAAATGCACAGCTAAATTGGTCAGAGCCTGTGGTAGGCAGAATATGGCCCTCCAAAGATGTTCATGTACTAATCCCCAGAACCTTTGAATATGTTACCTTACATGGCAAGAGGGACTTTGCAGATGTAACGAAGGTTAAAGACCTTGAGATGGAGAGATTATCCTGGATTATACAGGTGGGCCCAATGTAATTACAAGGGTCCTTAAAAGTGACAGAGAAAATCAGAGAGTCAGAGGGAGACATGATTATGGAAAAAGTATCAGAGAGATGCAACCTTTCTGTCTTTGAAAAGGGAGAAAGGGGTGAGGTGTGAACCAAGACATATGGAGTTTCTAGAAGCAGAGATTCTCCCTAAACTCTGTCAACACCTGATTTTAGACCAGTGAGACCCACATTGAACTTCTGACCTGCAGAACTATAAGGTAACATATTTATGCTGTATAAGCAACTAAATCTGTGGTAACTTGTTACAATGGTGATAAGAAACTAGTAGAGAGGGGGAGATATCTCACTAGAATGAGTTAAAAGTGTGGTTGGGCAGTGGTTTCCAGAATTTGACTGGTGTCCTTCTAAGAAGTGAGGATTGAGACACAGTTTATGACATACAAATAGGCTAACATCTAAGATGGCATCCAAACTATTTTCTTTCTTTGTGTGTGTATATGTGTGTGTGTGTGTTTAAATCTGAATTTTAGTTATTAAACAAATGTGATCTCATAGGCAGTAGGGGTTCCTTGAGAGAGATGTGTAACGTTCTACAGATGAGGATGGTTGGCTGCAGAGTGTAGGAGAAATACACACTGAATATCATGTACCTCTTTTCCCATTGGGAAAACAGAGATGATGCCCAGCAGTGTATTGTGGGCCCTGAGAAGCCACAGGAAGCAATGGCCTGGAGGCAGGCCTGAGCACAAGAACTATGCATTTATTCTCTTTTCAGTTCTCTGTGCCACTGAGAACACACCTGAGGAGACAGATAGGTTATCGAGGCTATAAAAACCCGAGATATGTGGTGTGAGACTCATTACTTGCTTTTACTGTCCAAACAATAAGGAAGAGTAATTTGTAAGTATTCTTTTTACAGTGGTGTTGGAAAGGAATTCCTCTTCCTCATTCTTAGCGATAAAAAGGCACCCATGAGGATAAGTGGGAATTGCATCATGAATTTTTCCTTTGTCCTCAGCAGGATCCTGCTTCTGCATTTGCTAAAAGTGGGATTTATGTGAAATAGACTCCTATACACTCTAAAAGTTCACCTACTGGCACAGATCAAACAGTAATGGCTGTGTGATAAAATACTTCTGCCCTTATGATGTAATGGAACCGGCCTAAATGTAAATGCTTCAAAGTTCTTTTCTATCTTTGCTTTCCCCAAAGTACAAACCATTTGCCCTTTTATCTTAGTTTCCTGCAGCCTTGCTCTTTGCACCTCTCCTTGGTTTATGTTCCTGGTGATTGGGTGTTGGGTTTGAAGAACTTTGTATAGTATGACAAATCCCTAGAATTGACAAGTTCTTTAAAAGTTCATTGAATCCTTCTCTTTGTTCATCTAATCTGGGGCTTCACCCAAGACAGCTGAGGTGTTACCATACTCCTAAAGATGCACTGGCTTGGAGACTGACTATTATGACTATTATGGGAGTCTCATCACCCCTCCAAGTTTGTATGCTACAGTCCTAACTCCCCAGTAACTCAGAATGTGACTGTATTATTTCATGATACAGTCTTTGAAGATCTAATTAACTTAAAATGAGACCATTAGGGTGGCCACTAATCTAATTCGACTGGTGTCCTTATAAGAAGTGAGGATTGAGGACAGGCATGGTGGCTCATACTTGTAATCCCAGCACTTTGGGAAGCTGAGGCGGGTGGATCACTTGAGGTCAGGGGTTCGAGACCAGCCTGGCCAACGTGGTGAAACACAGGCTCTACTAAAAATACAAAAAAAAAAAAAAAATTTAGCTGGGTGTGGTGGCAGGAGCCTGTAATCCCAGCTACTTGGGAGCCTGAGGCAGGAGAATCACTTGAACCCGGGAGGCGGAGATTGCAGTAAGCTGAGATCATGCCACTGTACTCCATCCTAGGCAAGAGCAAGACTCCGTCTGAAAAAAACAGTGAGGATTGAACACAAACAGGCACAACAGAGGGAAAACCATCTGAAGACAGAGGAGAAGATGGCCATCTACCAAACAAAATGAGAGGCCTCAAAAGAAACTAACCCAGGTGACACCTTGATCTTGGGCTTCTAGCCTCCAGGATCATAAGAAAATAAATATATATTGTTTAAAACTGGGTGATTTGCTGGCAGCATCAGCAAAATGATATGGAAACTAAAGCCATCAGTTAGTTTACTGTTAGGAGAATTCTAGGTCTTATAAAAATATCACTAGCCCTAAATAGTGGACTTTTATTGTCTTTCATGGAAAGGTTAGTAAGTTCTTTAAAAATATCCTGGATATTGGCCGCGCGCGGTGGCTCAAGCCTGTAATCCCAGCACTTTGGGAGGCCGAGAGGGGCGGATCACGAGGTCAGGAGATTGAGACCATCCTGGCTAACTCGGTGAAACCCCGTCTCTACTAAAAAATACAAAAAACTAGCCGGGCGTGGTGGCGGGCGCCTGTAGTCCCAGGTACTCGGGAGGCTGAGGCAGGAGAATGGCGTGAACCCGGGAGGCGGAGCTTGCAGTGAGCTGAGATCCGGCCGGGGTGACACAGCGAGACTCCGTCTCAAAAAAAAAAAAAAAAAAATCCTGAATATATTAAGGGACTGTGGAGTGTTAGACGTAGAAGGCGTATAGATACTACTATTTCAACCACTTTTTTTTTTTTTTTTTTTTTTTTTACAGATGAGGAAACTGAAACCCAAAGAGATGAAATGACTCTTCCAAGGTCACCTGCAAGTTGGCAGCCAAGCAAAGATGTCCTGTGTCCAGGACACAGGTCCTGGACCCCTGGCCCTTTGCTTCCTTATACGAGAACAACTCAAAAAATTTCTAAAGAAACCAATGCTTGAAGGTATAATGAGAATCCGGTGAGTGGGGAGTGGAGTATGGGAGCATAGGTTACCAGGATATGGTAGTTACGGGTTCCAATTTTCCATGATAATAAAAATTGTGCAATATTTTAAATTATTTCAGACCAAACAGTTGTGGGCTTATGTTTCATAATCAATTCAGAGGATTCCCTGGACTTTCAACAATCTACCATTATCTAATATGACAATTTCTCTCCTCGTGGAAGTTGGGAGGCATTTCAATGGGCTCACCCTGCCATGATGCACCCCCCGATCAGGCACATTGCTTTGCGTCCCCCAACATGCTTCCTTGCCTCTGATGCTCTCCCATATGCCCTCATCTGTCCCCCATCACACTGGCTTTTTGCCCTACACTGTTTAGTCTCACAGTTATCTTTTTCTAGAAGCTCTTCGAAGGACAGAAAGTGCTATATAAACCAAAAAGTAAGGAAAGATACAATTTCATTATCTTACTTTTTTTTCTCCCTTTTCCTCTTTTTCTTACCAACCCTCCAATCTCTCACGTGGAGAAGTGGTGGCAGGGTTTATAAAGAAAAGTCAAAGTGCTAAACTTCCTCACTCTAAGTCCAGTTCTCCTTGTCACTGGAGCACATTTATTCTATCCATTTTCCTGCACTCTGGTGACCACCAATGCCAGCCACTGGGAGCCAAAGCAAGGGCCAAATCAGGTGATGGTGTAGATGCCTGCAGAGGCTCAGTAACAACAGATGGAGGCCAAACCTGCAATTTAGGGGTTAGATGAAGCCCATTTAATAGAGCACAGAGGAGGGGCCCTAGCTGAGCTGGACTGGGATTTCTCCAGCTATCAACTGGAGAGAATTGCCTACGTTAACCCTCTGACTTCTTAGGTTGAGGTTCTCAAAATGAGGTCTGTGGACCAGCTGCATCAGAATCACATAAGGGCTTACTAAAAATACAGATTCCTGAACCTCATTCCAGACTTATTATTTCAGCAGCTTGCCAAAATCAGGGGTCGTAGCCTTTAGGATACGATTTTAGTGTCTTTGTGTTTCTTTTTTAAAAGCAGTAAATAGAAATTCTATAATATCAAGGGACTTTGGCCAAACAGTTATTTTATTACTCCTTTATTTTAAAATAAAGAATTATTTAGTGTTACTTTAATATTATTCAGGCTGTTTTGGTTAGGGGATCCTGCCTGTTTTTGACAAGTACTAAAAACGTTTATGAAATCAGAATCTTGGGGCTCAAGCCTTAGGATCTGCATGTATGTTAAGCTCCTATGTGAGTCTTACACTCACTACAATTGGAAAACTACTTCCTCTAGTTTTCTTTCTCAATCCCTTTGGTTGATATTTTGGGGAAAATGAAAGAAATAAAGGGAAGGAGGAGATGAAAGAAAGTTTATCCCCACTTTAGTCAACTAGGTTCAATTTGGTTGGCACTTGCCCTACTAAACAGATATGCTATTACTACATTTTGCTCTACCTAGCATCCAACCTTCTCTCCTGTTTGAGGTGAACCATTCACCATATGTATATAGTATTCTTGGGATATAGTGCCCTGCTCCTCTGGATAGCTCAGGCAGAGAGGGCTTCTCTGGTCCCGCCCCTTGGTAGTCAGGGCTTTGAGCATGTGAGCATACTCAGCCATTTGATGCTTCCACCAGGATATTGACCCAGGGGTAAGTGATGGGTTTATAGCTGTGGGAACAGCATCCAGCAGGAGCAGTGACAACAGCTTGGCCAGATCACATTGCCTAACTTAACTGATGATGATACCATTTGATAATTAAATAATTTGGTATGACAGAAAGCCCTGAGCTAGTCATTGCAAAATTCTATCCTAACCCTGGCTCAGCCACTGGTGAGCTGCCTGACTCCAGGCAAGTGACTTCATCCTTCCAGGACTTATGTGAATCATTTATAATAAGGAAAATCACTGTCCCTAAGCTGCTTAGTAGAATTGTAGTGAGATTCAGATTTTAAATATACGTGTGCTTTGTAAACTACAGAATACAACGGAAATACTAGAAAGTAAAATTTTTAAAGTTATACTACTCTTACACAAAAAAAATCTCTACTCAACAAGAGGTATTTTTTTAGAAAAAAGATTATTTTCTTGTGTGACTTTTTAAAGTAGCATTCAATTTGCTGATTTTTAACATCACGGGTTTTTATATTTTACTAAGTCCCTGTTGTTTCATCTGTTATCAAACAGGCAAATTCCACAATGGAATAAAAGCATTAAACAAAATGCTATACACACTATAGTAAAAACCAATGGCTTTTCTCCTCTTGAAAAACAAACAAACAAACAAACAAACAAACAAAAAAGCCAAAAAACTTTCCATCCATTTCCCAACAGCTGTTGCTTTTTAGAGAAACCAAATATTTTTGGAAAGGGCCACAGACATTCTGGATTCAAACCATTTATAAGCTTTGGAAATGTAACATGCAGTCAGCTTGCCAGTTTTAATCTTGCACTTCCATTAAACACACCACAACTGCATCATAAAACAGAAAAGGGAAGAATTTATAAACAAATAAAGCAGTTAATTGGGGCAATAAAATAGCAGTTCCCTCCCAAGTGTGGAATTGGTGTGTCTCAACCCACAGAACTCTGAAAGCTGTTCTTCAGGGGGTCTAGCAACTGCAAGAAACAAATATAAATCAGAGATTTCAGGAGTACTCCTGGGTCCACAATTCTTAGCTCCACACCCGTGTCCTCAGCCCCTTCTGAACTCTCACCTTGCTTTGGCTACGAATAAACAGTTCCAGGGAGATGACCAGTTCCAAGCCCATCACTCTCCTGATCTCCGTTCCATAGCCAGGGTTCTGATTAAAAAATAAAATGCTAGAAGATCCATAGTTATGGTTTTGTCTGCCACAGAACAGTTAGTGGAGGGATAGAGCATTGTCTCAGATGTGCTTCTCTTGCATGAGGTGTACCCGTCTGAGAATCAGGCAGGCACAGACCTAACTGTGCCGGCCCTCTCGTGCACTGTCGAGGAAAGAGCAGACTTTGTAGCTACAGGAACCAGGCTGGAATCCCGCCATTGCCTTGCACTTGCTTTATGATCACAGAAGCAAAAGCAAGATCTTTATTCTGAGTTTTATTCATTCAACAGATCTTTATTAAGCACCAACTACATACCAGGTGCTGATCTTTAAGTTTTTTAGCAGTTGAATGTTGATACTAAGTCCAGACCTCAGAGGGTTGTTGTGACAATCAAATGAAAATATGTATGTCTGTATGTGTGTATATGTGTGTGTGCATTTATGTATGTAAGATATGTATGTGTACCCTAGCACACGGTATGTTCTCACAAGTATTCACTCCATTAAAGCAGCAGATAAGAATAAGCAGTAAATGTGTTAGAAGAATTAAAACCGTATTTCATAGTATTGTTTTTATTCAAGAAAGAAAGGGAGACAGAGAAGACTACTAGTATTTTCCCTTATCAGCGAGCCCTGGCTTCACTCATGTGAACCGCAAAGTAGTCAGGGTGGAGTGAGGGGCGGCTGTGGCTGTGGGATAGAATGGAGCCAACTGGGCCATGTGAGGTACACTCATGACCTTTGCCTTCTAACACTCAGGACCTGCACTCTCTCCCACCTCTGGAAATGTTTACAATCCATTATGTAATCAGATGCACACACACTATCTAGCAGGAAATTGTGCCTCTTCACAGAGGCCTGGCTTTTGGTATGTTTTGCTTAAACTCTTCAGAGATAAACTGCCATTTACCTGTTTAACAGCCCACATAATACATAGACTAGAGCTGTTCTCTAAAGATGCTCAGTCAATGACTTGTAATGGTTATGAACAATTACTTTTAGATTTAAAAAGGAATGAGATTAGTACATGGTACCCTTATAAACTATTTCCTAGGTCCTAAGTCAACCTAAGGGGAAGAATACGCGGTAGTCAAATTTGTGTGAGGCCTACATCAATGTTTGGTACTGCTTGAAATTTTTCTTAGACGTAGCAACTACACACAGGCTGCTGCCTCAGGAAATGCCAACCAGGACATTAACGACTGAAGTTAGAACCGAACATTAGCCCTAACAAAATAATAAGGGGCATAGGGAGAGAAAAATGACTTAATCTCTTCTTCAGGTTAGTATCTTAAATATTTAGAATTCAAAGATTTCTAGGCTATATGGGCAGTATTGTGGATTATCTGGTTTCCAGATAGACTGGGTTCACTCAAACCTAAATGAACCTTTTATTCTTGGAAGTATATATGGCAGAGAGATTGAATCCACGTGTGTCTCATTCATTTGCACACTGACTGTAGAAATATCTTTAAGTTATACTCTGGAAAAGATCCATAAACCTTAAGCAAGCATACCGTCTCTTCCACCTAAAGACCTATTGAGACCCATGAGTGGCAGTGCCTTCTTCTTGTCCCTAACTCTTGCCAGCTCTTGTCTCCTCTTACATACAAACAAAGCTCAAGTGAACCAGGAGTCATTTAGAAGGCAGTCAGAGTGCTGTCCTTTCATCAGCTCACCTGGTGCTCTAATAAAATATCCAAGAGGCTCACATCTGGTAGGTAATAAAATCCAGAGTGGAATGAGGACGCCTAGCTGCTGAGGTGCTCTAGCCACTAAACAAAGCCATGGCAAGATTATGTCAACCATAGCAATGCCAGGATTTTAATGAGGCAAAGCTGAGAGCCCTCTTTACGGATATTTTTCCTGTCCTAGGTTCACTGGCTCTGCTGCTCCCATGCTGCCGAGTGCTCCACACACAGCACCATCAAACTGACTCACAACCCAAGCAAGGAAAATGCTTCTTAATATGACAGAATCAAACACAATAACACTTATCTCCCACTCCCATGTCCCCAGGGTGGTGGCATTGAAGGGTGGATCTCCTTTTTTCTTCACCTCGTCTTAGTCTCCCAAATAAGAATAAATGTTAGATCTCCTTGCAGGAAGAGACAGCTATGCCAACCACACAGGACGTGTTCTGACTGTCAACTGTGATGGATGAGATTCTGTACATTTAATAAATATAAATGTCATAATCCAACCATCAAATTTAATAAACAAAAATACCACAAACCATCTTTCCTTTCTGCTCCATGTGCTCCTTTAAAGCTGATAACATTAGAACACATCTTGCCCAAGCTATAACCTCACCATCTGCCTGGCTCAACTTCTGAAGACTTGGTATGGGCTAGAAAGAAAAGCAAATGACTTCACACTGAGGAAAGAAAAAAAAAAAAAAAAAAAAAAAACAGAGGGGGAGGGCGGAGGAAACTGGATGGATGGCTTTTCTCACTCCTCCTTTTCCTTCTGACCCATTTGTTAACTCTAGAACCAGATGTAACTATATGAGCATTAGTTCAACCCTCAAGAATTATTAGGAAGGCAGGTCATAGGGAGCATTTTTTTGCATGAGCTACACAAACTAAAAAGCATGTTTTACCAACAGGCTGAGTTGCTCATTTCAATGCTTTGATTTGGAAATGTGTGCAATGAGATGCAGAAAGTAACTGATGAAGGATACACTTTCTTCTGATGTCAAATTAATAATAATCATAACCACAACAATAAACACATACCAAAAAAATAGTTTCATTCCCAGGGGATACAGAAGGCAGATTCAAAGCTATAACTGGAAAGGTTTCTTTATGCTGAGGTTTAGGAAACCTTAGTGGCTAAGGGAATGCTGAAAACGATAACCAAATCCAAAGAACCTTAGATAATGTCTCACACCATGAGGGAGCGAAAGATCTGCTAGATGCAAACATTTTAACATGCTCTTTTATTGAGAGCCTGCTGTGTCCCACATACTATATATACATTTTTACGACTTAATCTCATTAAGTCCCTTTAGGAATACACAAAAAAGATACATTTAACCCATTTTAGTGACTGAAGAGTACAGAGGCTATATAAAGTGCTCAAGTTTACAGCACTAAGATTTAGTAGAGTTGAGATTCAAGCCTAGGTCTAACTTACCCCAGAGCTGCTACTCCTTCCTTTCTGGGATACCCCAGTTTTTCTTTGGGGAGCTAATCCTCCCTCACCATCAAACCACATATTTTGACCATAATTCCCAGTTCCAGGATTCCCATTTACGCCATCTGGCTTGGAGCACATGTTCATAGCTAGTATGATATGAGTATGTTATCAAGAAATGGATTCAGACGCTGTAGAGATATTGGTGGCTAGAGTGGTTGTAGGTTGGAAAAAGGACATTTCCTCACACCTAAAAATACCCAAGGTGTTCAAGTTCAATCAAAAGAGATTGTGAGTTTCAGGATATGTCCAATGGTTGCTGCTATTCTCATTTCCCATCAGAGATCCCTAGGCAGGACTCTGTGCAAACATCTGCATAAGAAAAATCATTTCACCACTTCCAGGTGTGGTATAATTTTCCTCTCTTTAGTAACCAACCCACATGCTTCATTTCTTCCAAAGCACACTTCAAACCTCACATCTTACACAGTATGCTTCCTCAGGAAGCCAGAGAAACTGAGTGTCCCTACTTGATTTCCAAGAGCCCAGCCATTTCATTCCCTTTCTGGTTCTATGTGTCTTGGGTTGGCCAGGTCCTGGAGCTCATCTCAGTCACTAGCAAAGTTACAGTACCCCATGACATAACTGAAGCAGCAGAAATAAGGGGGGTGAAGAGGGAGTTGAGGGGGTGAAGAGGGAGTTAAGGGGAGTTGAGAAGTATCTCTGCAGATTTGCTGGTCCAGGCAACCTCACTGGAAACTGAGTATCAACGGTTCTTTAATATATACAACTCAGACACCTGCAGTGCTGGACAGTGAGGGGAGGCAAGAGGATGCAGACTGAGCAGAGGGGTCTTTTTACTTGAGCCAAAGTCTCCCTACATTCCCTTGATACACAGTGGAAAAAAATAGCAATGGAAAAAATCTCACAGAGATTCTGCTACCAAATTACTACTGGGACATCACATTGTGATCGAAAAATTTTATTTGGAGCTGGGTGGATCTCTGATTACAAAGGGTCTCTTTCTCTTCTTAGTTTTGATTATATTGCAAGACATTTTGCTAGTGTCACAAAAATTTAATAACTTCAGTGTAACAATTATCATTTTTCCTCTTGACAGAACTCTTAGACAATGGGAAGCAGCAGTACTCAGGACAATTATTGCTGCTTACCAGAGAGGCCAGCAGGGGTGGACAGAATTCTGCAAGAGACAGTCCATGCCCTGAAAGCTAGGAATCTAATTTACCCAAAGGCCATGACCAATGCTATAGTTTAGAGACTTCTACAATTTTCCTAGCATGATCTCATACCTTGAAGGTCAACATTTACTATTGTGAATTCTTCTCTGCAGAGTCTTCTGATTAAAAAAAGAGAGAGAGGTGGGAAGGGGGCGGTGAATGAAACCAAATTTTCCACCTCTAATACCAAAATAAGACACATATAAATGTTAGCAGCAGAGAGGTGAGAAAGTGGAGGGGAAAAAAAGACAGAATTCATGCCTCTCTCTTCTGTTCAGATTTGTCCTTCTTTCCTCGCTTATGCTTTCAAAAAGGACTAAGAGATGCATGCAACGGATCCTGCAGGTTGCTCACAGAAGGCTTCCTCCCCTCTGGACTGTATTCACATTAGTACCAGTCAACAGCAGAAGAATTTGGCATCTGCTAATTACTATTTTTTTTTTTTTTTTTTTTTGAGACAGGATCCGCCTGTATTGCCCAGGCTGGAGTGCAATGGCACAATCTCAGCTCACTGCAACCTCTATCCCCTGGACTCAAGAAATCCTCCTGCCTCAGCCTCCAAAGTAGCTGGGACCACAGGCACACGCCACCACACCCAGCTAATTTTTTGTATATTTTGCAGACACAGGGTTTTACCATGTTACCCAGACTGGTCTCGAACTCATGAGCTCAGGCAATCTGCCTGCCTTGGCCTCCCAAAATGCAGGGATTACAGGCATAAGCCACCATGCCCATCCTGTTAATTACCATGTTAAATTCAGAATATTAAATCATGATAGCCTGATGGTCTGCCTCCTTAGTTAAACCTTACAATATTCATGTCATTTTAACTGTTTTCCATGGATGCTGGAATAGTGAAAGGTTAAGTATGTCACCCAAAGACACACAGCAAGTACTTAGAAATTAATCCTGGGCATCTGGCTTCCTTCTAACTCTACATGGGTTAGCAATGGCTGACTAGGCTGGGAGCAGTGGCTCACACCTGTAATCCCAGTACTTTGAGAGGCAGAGGTGGGCAGATTACGAGGTCAGGAGACTGAGACCATACCAGCTAACACAGAGATACCCCATCTCTACTAAAAATACAAAAAATTAGCTTGGCAGGGTGGCACATGCCTGTAGTCCCAGCTCCTCAGGAGGCTGAGGCAGGAGAATCGCTTGAACCCGGGAGGCGGAAGTTGCTATGAGCCAAGATTGCACCACTGCACTCCAGCCTGGATGCCAGAGTGAGACTCCATCTCAAAAAAAAGGCTGACTAATAGCAGACTTATTTTGAAAATGCTTGCTAGCTATTTTTCCATCAATAGATGTTTACCTGGTAGTTTGCCTCATAAATATTGTATCGTTACGATTCCTAAGATCTCTGTCAGAGTTCTTAACTTTTATGACAACAGGCAACTTAGAACCACTTTGCCATACATTAGTCCATAATGTACAAAATAAGTGATTACAAATGGGTTGTAGCTATCTAAAGCATGTCTGCTAAACAACTGACCCTGGGCAACAGTGAGAATCTGAACTTGAGTGCTGCTTCTGTGAAATGAAATGAAATCAAATGAGAAGGGCTTTCTGGTTCTTTGTCTCACAGTGAATGGCTACAGCAGCCACTTTTCTTTTGATTAAAAACAGCTTCTTGAAACAATAAACCCCACAAAAAAACTATAAAAGACAAAAATACAAATATAGTCATTTTCTAACAACAGCTATTGCACTGTCTGCTGAATGTCTCTATTAGAGTAAGCTGAATGTCTAGTTCTCTAAATTTTAATTTCTTTGTATTCCCAAAGCAAAGCAACCTCATAAAGAACTAAGGCCATCCCTTGAGGGTAGAGAGACCCAGAAACAAATTACTCTTGGGGATATTACCATTCAAGTTCCCATTGAAAACATTTTTACACAGAAGAGCCCAGATTAAAGTAAATTTCAAGGGCAAAAAAGAAACCAAATTTTAGAAATTCAAACTTTAGCAAAGTTGCAAATAAAAGGATGAAAGGGTGTTGCTTGGGTGATAGTGAGAAGTTTAGGCATTTTTTTGGGTATTTATTTTATTCATTTTAATCCTCTGTCTTTTCCACCAAGGATTGGAGACGGCTTACAGATATATAACAAAAAATAATTCTTAAAAATTGAAGGAGTCTAACTAAAAATTTTGGATAAGAAACTCTAAGTGATATTAAGAGAGAGGAATGTAGACCATATGGTAATGCAGAGCTGCTCCCAAGCTTCCTAGCAGCCACAATAAAAGGGGAAACAATAATTTATAAGACTCAGCATGTCAACAAGACATCAGCAAACCAAAAGTTCAGGAGAATCACAATTCCTGAAACTGAGACTGGAAGCATTTTCCCCATAGCTTCTCATAAAGAGGATGCTCAACAGCATCCCAACAGCAGATACAACCAGGAGCTCCTGCAGGCAGGTTCATCTTCTGGTGTCTGCGATGGGATCAGGCCAAGGTCTGATTTAGTGAGCATAATTCTAAGGAAGGTGGGTTACTATGATTGTTCCAGAATAATCTAAGGCAGTGGCTTCAACCCTGGCTGTGCATTAGAATCTTAACTGGGGAGCTTTGAAATATCCTGATACCCAGACCATACCCCAGGCCAATTAAATCAGAATCTCTGGGGATGGATCCTAAGGGCCAGTATTAGAAGAAAATTAAAAACAGTTTCCCCTGTTAGTGCAGTGTGCAGACAGTGTCAAGAGCCATTGTGATCAAGAAGTACCCTTCTTTCTCCCATAGACACCGCCCCAGTTCAGCCTCAGAAGCAGAACACACACACACACACACACACACACACACACACACACACACACACACACACTTTGAGACTTGGGACAATATCCAAGTCCCAACGCAGGTTTGAGTTTTCGTTTGCTCCTGTCTTTGCAAAGGATGGTTCTGGCTGTAGCCCTCTTCCCCGGAAGCCTCTCCACACTCTTTGTGCCTTGACTCTGACCTAGCTCTTGCTGTCAATCTCCATACATTAACTTTCATCCAGTGATAATGTGAACTGTAATTTTTAGGTAGGCATTTGTCTCTTTAGTCACAGTCACACAACACAGACACAACTCATAGTTTTTCTTTTCTGTTTATAAACCATGTAGACCCCCTCATGCATTTTGATAGATACCATAGAATGGATAACTCAGTACCCACTCCAGTGCTTCCCCTCTACCATTTCCTCTGCTTCCACTAGAAGGGCTGGAAAATCAACATACCTACCCAGCTTCCCATATCACCAGGGTGACCACACAGCACTGTCCTGGTCATAGATACCAGCAAGGCCCCTAGAGAATACTCCTGTTCCTAAATAAAAAGACAGTGCCTCATCAAGAGGAGGTTTTTCTTGTCTTCCTTCTTCCTGCCTGGGAGCAGCCAATTTTCAATCACACAGATGAAAGGACATACCATGCATGGAAAGGGAACCAGGGTGACCACACAGAGCAATGGCGCGAGTCCTAAACTCCTTACCTTGGGACTCCTTGTAACATGAGGAGAATAAACCCCTGCTACATACAATCACACGCAATCCCGGCCAACACACAATATTGCTAGACAAGCTCATTCTAACAGAGCTTTCAAACAGCAGTTACAATCTTCTATTAAATAAACCTAAGGTACATACGTAGATGTAGGCATAGCCCTAAACGACTGACAGATTTCAGTAGGGAAGTGGAGTGTGGTGGCACCCACCTGTAGTTTCAGCTTTGCAGGAGGCTGAGGCAGGAACAGCACTTGAGCTCAGGAGTTTGAGGCTACAGTGAGCTGTGCTCACACCACTGCACCCTAGCCTGAACAACAGAGCAAGACCTTGTCTTAAAAAGAAAAAAAAAAATCAGCAGGAATAAAGGATTTCACTAATCTACCCAATTCCTTCTCGTCGGCTACAAGTTAATACAACTGTGCCTTTTTCTCTGCCCTAAGAATTAAGAACAATAGGGAGGCTCCTCCTGTCCCTGGAAAGGAAAAACAACTTGTTTTGTAATCCAAGGATTACAGAGGAGATGAGTTAAATTCACTAAGACGAGAAAAGGCCTTAACAGTGAGAACTGGAGATGGCCCAATCCAAGGACAAAGAAGGATCCTCCCAACACAAGAGAGGAAACAAAGGGTTGTGACAAGTTCCTCAAATGACAACCTGGGTGGTAAATGAGGATAAGAATCATGACTCTGAGGGCTGGCAGGGTGCCCTATGGGTTGACCCAACCAGCCCTCTATGCCAATGCTGAGCAGCGCTTCATTTAGCAGAAGTCTCATTACAAAGATTAAAGCCACCATGAGCTAGAAACACAGTGTTTTAAATTTCTTGGCACCACCTAAATTCCAGGGTTCTTATATAATTCATTGGAGGGGGAAGGGACCCCTTAAATGATAGTGAACCTGCTTTGTTAAGTGGAAACTTAGAATGAATATGACTGGGAAAAACAAAGAATTGTGAAGGTTGATGGTTCTTGCATCTGAGCACTAGAGAATTCATTCCTATTTCCCAGTTGATTATGAAAAGAGGTGCCTATTCTGCTGCATAATCTTGGGAGCAACCCAGTAGCTAGGGAATTAAACTTATCTGAAGATAATTAAGCCTTGGAGTAAAGGTTCATATTTGGTTCTGATCAAACTAGATAAAGGGTTGAGGAGGCCACATTTCCCTTCTGGTGATGCTGTGGAATCACAGAATTGGAAAACAGAAGGAACTTGAAAGATCATCTGGTCTCACAACTCATGGTGTTCGAACAATGCCTTCCCCAACATCTCCATCAATCGTACCCACTCAAACCTTGACTTCCAAGCTCAAGGTGCTGTGTTCCTACCCTGAAGATACTAAAAACAGGGAGGTGAGAAATGAGTGCATAAAGGTTCGTAACAACATTGGTTTTGGTGGGAAGTGGAGCAAGAAAACAGAGTAAAGTCTGGAGTAGGAGGTTGTCCCCAAGGAAAAAGATCTTGAGTGAGGGCCTCTTGGAAGTGAGAGTTAATAAAAAATAGATCAAAAGATATTCAGGGAAAACCTTGGTAGAGTGGGGACGGACCACCAGTTTCACAGTGTTGCTGTGGACTGATTGTCAGGGGAGGGTCATACAAAGGGCTAGCTGAGGTGGCCAACAGAAACAAGAAAAAGGATTTAAAATATGTACTAGATGGGCAATGCTCTATTCGCAATTCGAATCCTACTTCCTCTTTTCCTCTGTAATATTAATTTTCCCCAGGAAGATTGTTGCATTTCTCCTGGAGTTTTGAAGCCATTAGGAATGCTCTTAAGTTTTTCCACCACCTTTGTCCAGCAATAAACCTTACTGAATTCGGCAGCAGTCAGCTCTCTGAACATTATGTAGGGGGTATGAGAGGAATTTGAAAATTTTATGGTCTGAAAAGTGGGCCTTAGCACTTTAGCTTTTATTCTCTCAAAGATCTTATAAATCCCTCTTCATTTAGCAGTTTTCAAGGAAGTGACAGCTTTTGTTAGTCAGGCTAAAGTGAGAT
Organism: Macaca nemestrina; assembly: GCF_043159975.1. Classification (NCBI taxonomy): domain Eukaryota; kingdom Metazoa; phylum Chordata; class Mammalia; order Primates; family Cercopithecidae; genus Macaca; species Macaca nemestrina. The sequence goes on along the minus strand of NC_092135.1, from coordinate 74,394,383 downwards.
TAGAAGTAAAAATTTTACCCATTAATCCTCACTGATTAAAGTGAAACTAGAAATCAAATTGTTACCAACTGTGCACTAATTTCAGCTTAATTCTTTGGCAAGAGGTGTTGGAAAGTTTCAGCTGGCTGCACTAATTCACAATGCCTTACTACTGATGGCAGCATGTCAAGGTCTCCTTCCCTCCTGGGCCTGGGGTGTGAACAATGACTATTTCAAAATCAGTCCAGTAAGATATAAACATTAAATCCTTAGCTATGTTGTTTCTCAGCCATCAGTTTCACACCACTCTCTCTCCTTATTCGCCACCAGCCTCCTCCCACTCCACCAACAGTGATGAAAACATATCTCCCCAGAGACTACAAAATCACAGCCGAATGGCTGACCTCTCCGCATCAAACAGAACGTCTGCGGCATCAAAGCAGGTGTCGCCCCACGCAAGCCGTTTCTATTACAGCACTGGGAGTGGAAGAGAGTCTTCATACCAATAAGCCACGTCAATTCATCAATCAAAATGAATGCATGCACTAATTAAACTAGCAAAAATATAAAAAGGCATTTGTGTTGCAGTCAGGGAGAACAGCATGGGGAGGGAGACACGGAGTTAAAATTCAGAGGAAGTGAAAACTTGACAGGCACAGCACCAAATACAGAAGGCAGTAATATAGTATAGCATAGTAAATATAATTGATAGTATTTTCTTACCTCAAAAATAAACCAACCAACAAACAAGTGGCTCATACACACACACACACACACACACACACACACACACGCACAGTGCCCTCTGAATTGTGAACATTCACTGAGGAGGCCTATGAGCAAAGACAAGCTTCTATCTCTCTTCTTCATATCACTTCTACCTTATTACTGAACATTTCCCCTACTACTTTCGATGGCTTTTCAGGGCCAGTATGAACAGTTGTATAGTTAGTGCACTGCACAAAGGCTCCAAGCTGAGGAAAGAATGGAGGATAAAATTTAGTCCATGTTCCAATGGCCAAGTCACATGCCTTTGGCATGAAGTTGCTGTAATCAGGAAGTGGTGCTTTTTTCTTCATATAAAGATGTCCTCTGCTTGTGCACCCAGTGTCCTCAAAAAGCTTTTGTGGTGCTTTTGTGCACCACAAAAGCTAGCAGTGTCCTCATCCTCGCTTTTATTTACTTCTTTGTCCTTCTGTTTCTTCCTTCTGAACTTTGAAGACTTCAACTGTTTCTGTATATGATAAATATTTTAACAAAAAGGAAAAATCTCAATTATCCTCTGAAGCGTTTCATCTATATGACACCAAGAATCCACATATAAGGGAAATATCTTAATGCTTCGTATTGTGTAGACAAAACATTTGGTTGATCAATTTAGTTCATGTTTCTTTCAGATGCTTAAGTATCATAGAAACACTATCGTACCCACTCACAGGCTGAGTTCTCCTACATAATGTGCAAACTCATTTTTTCTAGGCTCAAAGGACCAAATTCAATATATTAGGCACTGAGAAATAATAGACAGTTTTTCTCTTAACGCTAAATGAGTAGCGTTTAGCCTATCTGCTAAATATTATGGGGAAAGTACTTTTTATCTTTAGTCCAATAGTTTGATGTTTCATTTGATAACAAGATATTTTTGTTGTCTTTTGTCTGTGTTGTAGAGTAGAAAAACTTTCAATATTTGCCTCAATATATTCCAGTTTCATAGTCTTTCAGTACACTGTTTTCTTTTAAAGCCTGCCCTTGAATCAACTTGAATGAGCTTCTTAAGGCTGTCAGGATAAACAATTTTCCCAAACTCAGTTGTCTTTGTTTGAAACAATGATTGAAGTTATCTTTGTTTGAAGACAATGATCATAATGCATCACAGATTTCATTCAGATCTACTTGCATTGCCAAAGCACTCTATACATTACCACGTGGTAGATGGCAAACGCCATTCTCTCCATTTCCCAAACAGAGAAGCAGCGGCTGGCCAAGTTAAATGGCAGGTCCATGGTCAGTGAGTCAACAGCACAGCAGAGAATTTTCCAGATCTTTCCAAAACTGGCCCCAGGCAACACACTTGGTGCACAAGGGGTGAAAACTGAAACTCTTTTTCCTTTCCCCAAGGCAGACTGTGAAACTGTAAGGATGAGCTGGCATTTTGTTTTATTTTTTTTGTAACAAACTGTTCTTTTCACGGCAGTTGGCCCTGGGGGAGTTTCAAATAGCACCACTTGGCTGCAGCTGTGGGTGTGGCCCCACTCAATCCCAAGGCAACTTGAAGACCACAGCTGTGTCAGGCGGAGTGGATCTTAAAGTTGACATCTGGGCTGCACACTTTCAAATTCACCCCCGAAACAAGTTGAGTCATTTTCACAAGCCAGAACTCATTTGAAGGCTCTGTTCTTCCTTTGCCTGTGGTTACTTGATGCGCATCAAATATCACCAGAGACTGACGCCCACATTTGGCTTAGGCCAATTTCTGAATCATCGTCCCTGAGCCCTCCCTTTGCTAGTCATGAGAAACACTCTGCATCGGAGATTATAAAAGTGGTCAGCAGTTTCGGGGATATTGCGTAGATTTTGTTTGGTCGGTTGCTTTTGAGTCTTTGTTTTTTTATGTATGATCTCTCGGGTTCTTTGTGTGTGTGTGGCTATCACGTTTGCTTGGACAAATGGGATATGTTCCCAAATCCAACAGATTCATACACAATTCTAGAAAAAACTTTTAAGAGGTTATTTTGTTTTTGTACCCCTGCTTCCAGCTGGAACAAATAATTGACACAGTCATCCTCCCTCATTAGTGTCCAGTCCCAGCGATAGAGGTGTGAACGCTGAACCCCTCCTGGCCCTCCGAGTGGAGGAAAGGCAAGAGTCGCTTGTGTTTTTGTCTCGTTAAGTATCTGGGCTTGTGAATGGCCTTTCTGACAATGACAAGCTCATCAAAATGGGCGCCATCTGAGAGCTCAGGCCAGAGAGAACACCCCACCGGGCCTCCTGCCTCCGCCGCAGGCCACAGCGCTGCATTGTAGCGGGGGTGCCAGGGAACCTTGCGGGAGCCCTTGCCGGGCGGCTGCTATAGACCGAAGCGCCGCTAGGGGGAAGCAGGCCATGTCCGGGCCATCGGGGGAAGCTGCCCCAGGCAGTCTGCAGCGCAGGCCGTGCAGGCCTGGGGCAAGCCCGGGAGAGGAGCAGCTGTGAGGCCGCGACAGCCCGGGTCCTCGTTCCCTTTGCAGCAGGAGTAGCCGTCCCCGTTGGCGATCTGAGTCTCCTTCAACCTTTCCAGCCGGTCCTCGCACTGTTAGGGCTGCCTGCCTCGCTCTCAGCCCGCAGCTCCCGCCCCGCACAAGGCCCAGTCCCCATGCAACGGCTACCTTGGTGTCCCCTGCGTGCTGGCCACCGAGGGAATGGCGACAGAGACACGGGAAACAGCGACAGCTCACAGGGAGGAAAAGCCAAAACAAAGGTTGCGGAGAGTGCCAGCGTGAGGGCTAAAGAGGACGGAGAAGGACTCCACCCCACAGGCCCCTGAGTCGGCCACAGACGCGCCCTGGAGGATGCACAGGTCGTCCCTTCGAGGGAATCTGCAGCTGGGCGCCTGTGGACTGCTGGAGAGAGAGTAAACCACGAATTTCAATAAAAGACCGAATAGGTCCTATAGGTATAATTAACATGCAAAATATGTTCACAGTCTACTCAGGGGGCCTCTTTCCGAGAGAAAGGAACCAAAACTTCCCTCAGAATCACCAGCTTGTCTGTGGAGTGCCAGGCTCTCCCAGAAGAAAAGCTGTGATCTTAGGCTCAAGGAAGAGTGACTGCACCCAGGCACTGTTCTTTTCCGGCTGACAATTCAGAGCAAGGTTCTGGGACCATGGCACCTTTCTCCTCCGTTTGCCCCTTTTTCTGCTCCACCTCAGCCAGTCCTGACTGCCTGGTGTTACCGTACACTTATAAATCCTGTCCCTGTCTGTAACCAGGGCGAGCAGTGACCCACTTGCTGATTATAACTGTTGATGCCACAAAAAGGGAAAGCCTGAATGCAATCCTGTGAATGAAAGCTCTTAAGAACATTTTCTGACCAATTTCCCTTAGTCTGGAAGTGGAGTTTTGAGGAGGGCAGTAGAGGGGCTGCCACTCAGGTTTAAACTTCGAATTTTAACCTTCACTCGATGCACAATAGGAAACAAAGCAGGTGCTTGGTTGGTTCATTTTATTTCACTTTAGAAGTTGAGCTCTTAATCCCTAAATTAAACAATTTATTTCATATGAGCATGAGTAAGTCACTTGGTCTCTTGCTGGTCTTGTTTTTCTCATTTGCAAACTTGAAGGGTGGATTAAGGTATCTTCCAATTTCAAAATTACAAATAAAGTTGTAGTGTCTGTTCAGGAATTTGCGCAGGAGAATTCCTTATTTAAATGTATAATGCAGGGATGGAATGAAGGACATAAAATACTTCCAAAAGAAGAGAAGTAACAAAGCATTTTCTCCAGCTGAATCTCCATTTCCAAATTTTGCACTTCTACTGTTGATGATTTACTGCTAAATGAGGGCACATTGAAAATAATGAATGCTCCTTAGTGAGAAAGCCATGTCATCTCTGAGACCCATGCAGATAATCAACCAGGGAGACCTATGCATGAGACCATTTGCTATTCAGAAACCATTTTCCTGCATGCAGAAAAGGCTTCATCACTCAGACTTTAGAATCTGGGTTTTCAGTACCAAACCCTGACAAAGTACAGCTGATTTTCAGAGCATCTAATTCTTTTGTTCACACTTTGTCCTCTTCTCATTGTTCTTTAAGTTTTGGGGTTTCAGGACAACACAGAGACACAAATCCAACTCTGCAGCAAGAATATTTCTCAGTATGCACATCAAATTTTAACAGTCGTGAGAAAATCCACGTTTAAGGCTGTTTCACCTAACATTTTTCTAAGTTGAGAAGTTTCCAACAGTAAAATTTAAAGTCTGTGGCTAATGAGGAACACAGATTGTTTTTTAAAACTTCGTGTTTAGAGGGCAGCTCTTCAGCCTTTCTGTTGGAACTATGACAATGGAGGTTTGATAAAATATGACCCAGTTTCAAACTATCAAATAGCATTATAAAAATGTGTGGACTAGATTTAGTTCTCCTAAAAGGTGGCAGATTGATAGAGCATGGAGAAAGCAAGTCAGCTTCCAGGAATGATTGCTTCATGAGAAACAGGGCCCTTTTTCTCCAGAGGGACATGGACATTCCCAGACAACATCTTAACTTGAAGAGTTCTCAAAGCACAGAGCCCAGTTTCCTTCCCTAATGAGGCCTCTGGTGAGAGTGGGAATTTCTGTAGGAATTCTGCAGTGGAATGATACCTTCCTGAAACTAGAGGTTACCAAGTTATTACATTCTGATCAGCCAGCAGGGCTATCACCCTAGTTAAGCCTCCCAGAGCAATCTGTGAAATGTATTCTCTGAGCCTCCCAATCCCCTAGGTCTGCCACCTCCCTGCTGTGGTTACCATCCTCCTGCCCCCATCTTCTCATACCAACCACAGCCCCCACTTAATGGCCTGGGCTTCCTGGCCCCACTCTTTGGCTCTTCCCCCATTCTCATCCCCTTTCCTCACTGCCCTTCTAGGTGCATTTGCTCTCAATTGTGTGACTGGCACTACAGAGGAGGAATGACTTTGTAGGTGTCATTCTATAAGAGTGATAAAGATGGATCATGTTTTATTTCCATGCTCATGGATAGGAAGAATCAATATTGTGAAAATGGCCATACTGCCCGAAGTAATTTATAGATTCAGTGCTATCCCCATCAAGCTACCAGTGACTTTCTTCACAGAATTGGAAAAAACTACTTTAAATTTCATATGGAACCAAAAAAAGAGCCCACATAGCCAAGACAATCCTAAGCAAAAAGAACAAAGCTGGAGGTATCATGCTACCTGACTTCAAACTATACTACAAGGCTACAGTAACCAAAACAGCATGGTATTGGTACCAAAACAGATATATTGGCCAATGGAACAGAACAGAGGCCTCAGAAATAACACTACACATCTACAACCATCTGATCTTTGACAAACCTGACAAAAACAAGCAATTGGGGAAAGGATTCCCTATTTAATAAATGGTGTTGGGAAAACTGGCTAGCCATATGCAGAAAACTGAAACTGGACCTCTTCCTTACACCTTATACAAAAATTAACTCAAGATGGATTAAAGACTTAAACATAAGACCTAAAATCATAAAAACCCTACAAGAAAACCTAGGCAATACCATCAGGACATAGGCATGGGGAAAGACTTCATGACTAAAAGCAATGGGAACAAAAGCCAAAGTTGACAAATGGGATCTAATTAAACTAAAGAGCTTCTGTAGAGCAAAAGAAACTACCATCAGAGTGAACAGGCAACCTACAGAATGGGAGAAAATTTTTGCAATCTATTCATCTAACAAAGGGCTAATATCCAGAATCTACAAAGAACTTAAATTTACAAGAAAAAGACAAACAACCCCATCAAAAAATGGGCAAAGGATATGAACACTTATCAAAAGAAGACATTTTTGCAGCCAAAAACATATGATAAAAAGCTTGTCATCACTGGTCATTAGAGAAATGCAAATAAAACCACAATGAAATACCATCTCACACCAGTTAGAATGGCAATCACTAAAAAGTCAGGAAACAACAGATGCTGGAGAAGATGTGGAGAAACAGGAACGCTTTTATACTGTTCATGGGAGTGTAAATTAGTTCAACCATTGTGGAAGACAGTGTGGTGATTCCTCAAGGATCTAGAACCAGAAATACCATTTGACCCAGCAATCCCATTACTGGGTATATACCCAAAGGATTATAAATCATTCTACTATAAAGATACATTCACACATATGTTTATTGCAGCACTGTTCACAATAGCAAAGACTTGGAACCAACCCAAATGCCCATCAATAATAGACTGGATAAGAAAATGTGGCCCATATACACCATGGAATACTATGCATCCATAAAAAAGGATGAGTTCATGTCCTTTGCAGGGACATGGATGAGGCTGGAAACCATCATTCTCAGCAAACTAACACAATAACAGAAAACCAAACACCACATGTTCTCACAAGTGGGAGCTGCATAATGAGAGCACATGGACACAGGGAGGGGTACATCACACACCAGGGCCTGTTGGTGAGTGAGGGGCTAAGGGAGGGATAGCATTAGGAGAAATACCTAAGGTAGATGACGGGTTCGTGGGTGCAGTGAATGACCATGGCACGTGTATACTTATGTAACACACCTGCACATTCTGCACATGTACCCCAGAACTTGAAGTGTAATAAAATAAATAAAATTTTTAAAAAGATGGGCAGTTTTTTTACTGTAAATGTTGTCTGTTGACCCTAGATAATTTAGGTATTGCTTCTTCAAATATCAGAAGTTGTTCTGATTCAAGACTTCTAAGGACAACAAAAAGAATAAAGGATTATTTGAGACAAGTAATCCTATACTATAGCATAAAAAATACACAGCTTGCTAAATAGATCATTTACACTTACATGTAAATACCTGTAAAACTCCAAACATACTCAGCTAGATTTTCCCAATGGCCTGACTATTAACTCCCTCCAAATAAGTTTGGAACTCTTAACAAAGACTGGTCAAAGACAATGTGTGTTGTTTATCTTCTTCCATTAATAAGGAACCATTGCCTTCTGTGTGCCATTGCTGATCCACTAATTACAAAATGTTCTGTGTCTGCTTGTTCAGAACTCATACTTTACAGAGTCATCTCTGTAAGAGAATTCCTTTCCTTCTCCCTTTTACCCTCCCTATCTTCCTCTCTCCATCCTGCACTGATGGAAGGGATTTTACCTGCCATCTTGACTTTTTACTAGATAAAGTAATGTATGAACTGAACATCTTGCCCACCCCTCAGAAGTCACTGAGTTATTTCTTGAGTTGACTATCAAATGTTTCTTCTCTTTCCCACTCTGGTGGGTGCCGCTGTGGTTTCACCTGCCCAGCACTTGTCTCCCTGGGGTAGTGTTGATTAATCACATCTTGCTGGTTTCAGAAAAGCTCCATGAGCATTTTCACAGAACATACCCAAAGTTAGGAGCTAAATTATCAGCCAAGCCACCTGACTGCCCCCTTAATCACCTTTCTTTTTATAAGGAAGTAAAACCCATTTGCCTCACCCTCTGACATCAAGTGTCCCACACCCATATAAAAATCAAATCACCAGCCTGCACAACATGGCAAGACCCCCATCTCTACAAAAAAATAGAAAAAAAAAATAGCCAGGTGTGGTGGTGCATGCCCATAGCTGCAGCTGCTCAAAAGGCTAAGGTGGGAGGATCACTTGAGCCTGGGAGGTTGAGGCTGCAGTGAGCCATTATCACGCTTCTGCACTCAAGCCTGGGTGACAGAGTAAGGCCTTGTCTTTAAAAAAAAAAAAAGAAGAAAATCCAATCAGCCTACATACATGGATTACAAGCGTTCTTAGCAAGGCACTCTGCTAGGCACTAAGTAACCAGATACAGAGTCTAGCCGGGTAGTCAAGAACACTGCAGGATTTCTGAAAAGAGCAAAGGGAGCTACAAGATGGGGAAAGAGCTCCTGGAGGCCAAGTCATAGAAAATCCTGGAAAGCAGTGCATGACACCGGAGGTCCACACGGCCAAACTGTTTCAGCAGAACAACGCATTTTTGTGGAGTTCATTTAAACCATTATGTTGTGTACACTCTCTTTTGTTTTAAATGATACATCACTGCTGACAGTTGGCATGTACTGTTTTCATGGCTTAGCCTTTATAAATATTACGAGCACATATCACAGCAGTATTGTTATAACGAGTTACAATGATGTGTTCTTTGAGAGAGTGCCAGTGACTGGTTTATATCCTTGGTAATGTTGTCGCATCATAATAAATGTGGTATAAATCTTTTTCAAGGTTCAGCAGTTCCTTTAAGCCAAAAACGCTACATATGGGTTGTGGAGTTTCCCATGTTATCCCCATTCCAACCTTTGAAGCCCGTTTCCTAGGTGTCTTGATATATATATTCCCCAATTTTGAGGATTTTAACATGGTCAGTGATCTAACTGCTCTCCTTTAATGGAGTGCAGCCTTTATTATAATCTGGAAATCGTTTTAATCTAAATATCACCAACAGCCAAACATTATAAAATATGTGTAAGTCAAGTAACATTACAGAGACCCCAGCAGCTCCACAGTGGAGCCAGCCACAGCCACTGTGCAACCGTAAGCCTCAGGAGAGGGAGGGAGGGAAAGCAGGCATCTCAATTTGCATTTACAGGGATGCCTCATTGCTGAGGGGGTACAGGAGAAAGCGGTCACCCTCTACAAAGGAGAGGGCCTTCAGAGGAGGGTCTTCTCTGAATATCAGGAGTCAAAAGCAGAGGATGGGTCGTGAAATAATAACCAGCAAGCTGAACACAGAGGTTTGAGAGAGTTAATCTCTTCCTGATGTGAACTTACTTTCTTGGTTTGGACAGGTGGTATCGTCTTCATTCCTTCTTTCTACCATAAGGGACCAGGACAAGGCCTGAGAAATACAGACCTTTCATAATGGTGCTAAGTCCATGCTCACTGTTCTGGGGACAGGTAGCAATAACTCCCACAGCACTCACTCTCATCAGCCTCCGAGTCACTTCCTATAGAATGGAACCATCTTTGGTGCTTAAGCCCCTGATTGTGTCTACAAAAATGAGTCCCAGATGTACTGCTCCCTTTAAGGTAGGGTGTGTCAGAATGATTAGTTGGAAGACGTAGGTATACTGAAAACTAAACAGCTGAATCCTGGGTCATTAAATCTTCATTTAACCCTGCTAATCGTATACACGAGCCAAGAGCTGCCTTCAGATAATCAAGCCCAACAGAAATTGGCTGTGGAAGCAGAATTGATCTATACTCAGCTGTCCCAAGCTCGAGGTGGTAATTCTTTTGCCAAACATTAATCTGTTCTGTATCATCAATGAAACCACACTTGAGACAGAACAAACCCAGGAGAGTGTGTTAGGAGATGCATAACACGGCTATGGAGAAAACTCCTGGAAAGGTACGTCCTTCATTAAAGCTCTAAATCATTTCCATTCCGGACCAGTCTAGGGTTACTTCATTACCTTTTCCTGTGAATTATTAATACCAGAAACACGAAGCCTTCAGGCAAGGGTTGGAGAAAACTTCGTGCACTGAGGAAATGAACCCCACCTATTTTTAAGTGCTTCTCCTCTTCTTTCAGTTGTTCCCTGGAATTTCCTGTTTTCCCCAGCTTAAGTGTTTGCGCATTTTAAATAGTGTTTGGGTCATTAGTGGATCTAGTGCTTTTGCTTTAGCTTGTTTATTCTTTTAGGAATATCTTTTTAAAAGAAAACTAGTTCCTGTCACTTTTTCACAGTGTATGTCCCAAGTGCCAAGTGACCCTTGAGGATGTAAGTTCTGAGAAAATTTCTCTAGGGGCTTTTTCCTTCAGTATGAAAATAAACTGGTATGTGAAAAATGATTTCCATCAGCAAACCCTTACTGTTACAACAATAATCTGTTGTAAGACGCATCACGAGACACAGACACACGGATTCAGGGGACAAGGACACCTGCTCTCATCCTACAGAGCGCTGGATGCTCTCCCCAGGTTTCATCTCAGACCATTCCTTCCCAACCCTTGGTGCCTCCTTACTTTCTCCGCAGCCTTCTCTTTCTCTTTTGATTCTGACTCCTCCGGGAGCACATTCGGTCTCATGACTTCTAAACTGCCCACCTGTTCTCCTGCGTTCTTTCTAGCCCTGTATTCCTAACAGGCCACAGACACCCTCACTCTACTGACCCAAGTGAAAGGCATTTTGTTCAAAATTACTTTTATATTCTACATCCCCCCAAGGACTTATCTCCAGCACTGGCTGGACCTACTGGAGATGCTAAGTACGTCTTTGTGGGTTGATTGAAACCAGAAAGATTAAGTCGAAAGAAAATCTCCAGGTATGTACACTTTTAATGCCCTAAATACATAGACTTAGGAAGAGCTAGGAAATTGAAGACTGGAAGACAACTGTGGAGACACTCTTTGGACCTCATTCGTGAAGTCTACATAGTTCAGAAGAAAACTCTGATGATGAAGCTACTGATCGGAGGCCTTCCAAACTTGAGAAAGATGGGTTTTGCTGAGGGAGAAAAAATGTTCATGACGCTTCTGGAGCTTCCACCATGTCTCAGAAAATAACCTCTTGAGGAATTGGGGCTAAATAAAATCAGAACCATGTGGGATATATTTCCCTTTATATACATATTGAGGCTATAAAAAATAAAGGGAAAGTATTCAGCTAAAGTTATTTAGGGTTTGGGTTTACTCACAACATCTGAAAAATAGTTCAAGATGTTAGTTGAACCCAAAGTGCAGCAGTGTTCACCTTCTCCTACTGAAAATAGAGTCTGTGTAGCAGCTGAGGGAAGACATGTTTAATGTCAAGTTAATGAAAGGAGAAAAAAAAGTATGTTGGAGCTGAAAGGAGAAGGGAATGTTCAAATATGCATAGAGAAAAATATGTTTAAAGCTAGAGGAACCTTGGCTAGAGAAAAGGAGCAAAGGAACCCACCCGAAGTTGGCCCTGGTTTCTGAGACATGTACCTCCCTGGGGCATAGAGTTCCCTAAGCAAACCCCACCTCTTCTCAAGACTCTCTGGTCACCAGGTTTTCCCCTCAAATATTTAAGCCTATTGCATCTTGGTTATAATAAGGGGTTCTTACAGGCTCCAAATATAGGTTTGAAATGTGACTGACTTTTAGCTGGATGTTTTAAAAGAACTGGCAGGTTTTATGTCTGGGTAGTTGAACTCCTGGATGCCCAAACACTCTTGATAAATTAGGATGATACCCAGATGCCCTGCAAGAGTGAGAGCCTGAAGACTAGCTGCCTGAGGTAACAGAACAGACTCTTAATCTATGGGTCTACTGTTATTCCTGCTGGGACCCAATGGATGATAGCACTGTCCCTCCATGCACTAGGTGCACGCACATGCACACGCACACACACATACACACACACACACCAGTTTTCTGCAGAACCATAGGCTGCACCTTTGCTATCATTTCTGCAGTACCTACTCTGTCTGGGTTGATGGGAACCGTGGGTGGCCTTGAACTCTCTTTTGAGCTGAAAATAGTCCCTTTTCTTTCTTCATTGGACCTCAAGAGGCAAGAGAAAGCAATAAACTTGACTTAAGGCCCTTTAATACTTATGGAATCTGGGATGCTCTTTAAAGAGGAAAAACCCTGCTTCTTGATTCACTTGTAGAAAACTAGAAAGCAAGTCTCAAATCAGACTAAAACAATCAGTAAGGCTTTGAGATGGAAGAACAAGACCGCATTACCATATCCCATATGATGTCCTTGGATCAGGGGATATAAACTTGGCAAAGTCTCTGAACGTCTTTTTGTTTCAATTTTCACCTATGAAATATAGGTTAACAATATCTCCTCTGCTGAGTTCATAAAGAGATTGTTATGTGACTAAATGAGATTAAATTCATATGAGTGCTTTGAAAGACATAAAACGTCCTAAAACATAAGTCTCCAGCATTCTCTTTATACTTCGCTTCTGAGCTTCAGGTGGTCTCCCTGGCATTTCCACCTGAATATTTTACTGATATCTCACACATAGCATGTCCAACATGGACTTCTTGATCATCTCCTACCAATTTCCACCTATTCCAATTTCCCCCATTTTTGTGAATGATTTTACCCTACCAGATGTTTAAGCCAGGAACCTGGGAGCTTTCCTTGAGACCTCTCTCTCTCTTGCACTCATACTGCCAATTAATCACCATGTCCTGTTGATTCAACTCCACTTTTTCTGGAATCTGGGCACTTCTCTAGATCAGGCTGTATCATCCCTCATCTGAACCACCATAGGAGCCAGCTATGAGTCTCCATGCTTCCTCTCTTGCCTCAGTAGCCATCCAGCCCCATGCCCCCCCCCGCAACCTTCCTCTGCACAGCCCTTAAAAAGTTCACTCTCCTCACTGCAGCAAGAACAGTCTTTTCAACTTGGTCTTGTCACTTCCCTGCTCAACATGCCCCAGAAGGTCTCCTTCAAGAATACAGGCATTCAGGCCTGGTGCAATGGCTCACACCTATAATCCCAGCACTTCAGGAGGCCGAGGTGGGTGGACCACTTGAGCTTTGAGTTCAAGACCAGCCTAGGCAATGTGGCAAAACCCTGTCTCTACAAAAAAAAAAAAAAAAAAAAATACAAAAATTAGCGGGGTATGGTGGTATGTGCCTGTAATCCTAGCTACTTGGGAGGCTGAGGTGGGAGGATTACCTGGACCTGGAAGGCCGAGGCTACAGTGAGCCATGATCATGCTACTGCACTCCAGCCTGGGTGACAGAGTGTGACTGTGTCTTAAAAAAACAAAAACAAAAACAAAAACAAAAAAACCCCACAGAACATTCAGAGAAGGCTCCACTATGTTAGAACTTTGAACGTGTAACTTACCTACTGGTCTTGTGGGACACACATGCAGAGCTAATATATCCCAAAACCCTCCCCTCTCCACATTAGCTCTGACAGAAGACTGCCAATTGGGTCTTCCTCAGCCAGTAGTCTTCACTGGACACCCTAAGAAGCGGGGGCCCCATTAAGAGGATGCATGTGTGCATGTGACTGCTTCTTTGTGTAATCTTAGTGTCTACCATCTGTTAACCAGCTGTAATTTCAAGAGGGGGACAGGGGAGGGAATCAAGTATAATGCAATGAATAATAAGGTGAATTTTTTTTCATTTGTATTTCTTATTGATACTATTTTTAATTATCCAAAAACATCTCTCTCAATTTCGAGTATTTTCTTAATGCCTTAAAAAATTGAAATACAAGCAACTTTGTAACGTCTAAATGCATATTCTTGGCTCAGTGGATTATCTAAGACAAATTTTTAATTCAAAACTGACTTCTACCACCCACTACTAGTGATTTGTGCTCAGAGGAAAGACAAACTAATTTTACACATTTTTCAAGATATATTTAGAAAAGATAAATTCACTACCAGAATATTCCATAAGGTTTTACAAAGCTTAATATAAATACTTTCTGAATTATCTGCTGTTTTTAGATTATTAGGTCAGAATTTTAATACTTTTGGCCAAAAACCATTTTAAAACCTTCAGAGTAAAAATATAATGTAATTTTGAGAATGTCATACATTATAAAACAGAACAGAGCTAAAATATTTTTAAGCATTCAAGGTTTTTTTTTTCAATTATCTGTACTTCCATTCTAATCCAGAGACCCAAGTAATCAAGAATTACGTAACTATATTTAAATTTTGAATGGCACCTTTTCTCAATCATCTCCAAAAACTTTATAGATATGATCATGTATCAAGTATAATTCTTGAGCTCTCAGATGCAAAGAATTTTGGTGATTTGGGCAAAATTGCATACATATAGTGTAGGGATAACTGTTGGGAATCACAAGACTTAGAATCTTATCTTTTCCCTCTACCTGCTGTATCCCTGACAGTCCGCTGTATCATCCAATTTCTAAAATGTTCACCCGCAAAGTGAGCATACAAAGGCAGATGGCTTCCTGAAAATGTTTTCTAAGTTCTAAAATGCCTTGATTCATGATTCTGTGATTTCATATACAGGACAATTTCTAATGGGCAAGAGCTTCTTTGAATGAATTCATTTATAGCAAAAACTAAAAATTCAGAATAAATAGTTTGAGCCTGACAGTAAGGTTTGAATGGAACATCACTTTGAAAAAAAAAAAAAAAAACAACTAAAAATTACCAAAAGAGGTTTACATTATCATATATTTTAAAGTGTGGGCTATAATTGTAACTATAAATTACTTTTTAGACCCAAGAATGAAACAAGTAGATTTCTTCACATAACTTTTCTACCAGATTTTATGATAGTATAATACCACATCATGATATCCCTATCATAAGAAAAGTAAAATATTTTAGGACTTTAGTATTTTCTCAAGGCCCCTCTTAATCATTTGGTTTTGAAACATTTATGAAGAACTTCTAGTTCGTCATTTTTTTCTCTTTTACTTATCGTTTATTTTACTAATTCTTTAATTTCTATCTTTTTTATTTAAATTTTAATTTTTAGTTCTGGGTTACATGTGCAGGATATGCAGGTTACATAAGTAAAAGTATGTCATGGTGGTTTGTTGCACCTATCTTTCTATAGCTTTGCATATGATTCAAACAATTGTCAACATCACTTTTATCAACTTTACAAATCCCACATCTTTTGTAAGATTTACAACTTCACTTTGCAGACATATACTATTTTGTTAAAGTAAATGGCAAATTTTGTGTTAACTGGGGAGAGATTAAGTGAATGAATTTTAAGTGAATAAATGAATAAATAAATAACATTAGTAAAGATTTTCATGTTATGATTACTTTTGCTTCTCTGCACAATGTGTAATGGAAAGACTCCGATAATAAGGCAGATTTTGTACTTGTGAGAGATGGAATTCATTTCACTTTTTGTCTACCCAAACCCATCTTAGACAAAAATGAAAGATGTTTGCCTGATTCCTGATTCCTATGAGAAAAATATTACGTTTTAGAAACACAAGACTGAAATTAATGGAATTCTCATCTTAATAATAAATAAAAGATTTCACAAAATAATGTTGTATCAACTAGAAAACAACTGTTTGCTATGATGGCTCATAGCAAAACTATGATAACTGTCTTCACAGGATTTTTCATAATGAGAAGTATTCCTTTTCTAGAATATTCTTTGTGGTAAATCCATGACATCTTTATGGTAAAGGCCATTTATCAGGTAATAAGGCAGCAGATTGCCCCACCAGGATTCTCAACTCGGGGCCATTTGTTCCTGAAAAAAGTGGTCCCTGTGTCCACAGTATAGAAGAAAGAAACAGATTGACCTATTGAAGCTGGAAGGTAACATTTAGAATATCTAATGAAAACAAATCTTTTCACAGAAGGTGTTCAACCAGCCATGCTGATGATTTTGCTTCTCCCAAACTGCTCCTTTCGTATATTTTGTTTGCAAACATGTCATTTGGCTCCAAGATGTAGTCCTGGTGTTCTGATGACTTGAGGGTACTAAGCATGAGGTTCTGAGCCTGGCTCCCTTCTACCCTTCACCTGTGCTGCCACTTCAAGCAGTCTAAGACAGTGGGTTACATCTGGTTGAGAGGCAAACTCAGGAAATGGAAATGAGACACTGTGGACAATAAAAGAGGAAAGTGGGGAAAGCCCACAGAAGGGTGTGTTGTCCAGTCAATGCTGTGAGTGATGGGAGCTCAATCCTCCAGGAGCTTCTGAGACACTGTATAGAATGTGCCTCAGAGGCCAGGTGCAGTGGCACAGTGGTTCACGCCTGTAATCCAGCACATTGGGAGGCCGAGGCAGGTGAATCACCTGAGGTCAGGAGTTCGAGACCAACCTGGCCAACATAGTGAAACCTGTCTCTACTAAAGATACAAAAATTAGCTGGGTGTGATGGTACATGCCTGTAATCCCAGCTATTTGGGAGGCTGAGGCAAGAGAATCACTTGAACCCAGGAGACAGAGGTTGCAGTGAGCCGAGATCACGCCTCTGCATTCCAGCCTAGGCATCACAGTGAGACTCCATCTCAAAAAAAAAAAAAAAAAAAAAAAAAAAGTGCCTCAGAATTACCTGCCTGGGGAACAGATGAGGAAGCATTTCTCCGCCAGCTCTTATTTCCACTGATCAAGGGTTGCTTGTGAAACTTGACCTTCCTGCACTTCCAGGTTGCATATGTGAATGGGTTCCACAGGCATCTCTCTTACCCTTGATGTCAGAGGGGCCTTGGGACAGGAAGCAAGAGGTCCACGGTGTAGCTGAGGTGAGGTGCTGTCAAATTTGGCCACATAAAGCTAATTACAGTAGCAGCAGGTAGAGTAAGAGGTGGGCCGAGGGTGGGAGGTAATACAGGCAAAATGCTAAACACAGAGATAAAACCACTTAGGTGAAGACTAACAAGTGAATTGTGACAAAGTACCCAGCAGTCACACCAATTCTAAATGCTGTTGGGGATGCCAAGAAGAGTAAGTATTTTTATGGTACTTGCATATGGTGACACATGGGGACACAGGCAAGGGGCCATTTCCATACTGTTTCTCAAATGCCAGTTTCATCATGTTTGTATCCTCTGCCTGTTCAGAGGATGAGTGAATTCTTGGAAGCTTATTCTGTTAGTTTGTTTGGGTTTCTATAATAAAATACAATAAACTGGGTGACTTATAAACAACAGAAATTTATTTCTCACAGTCCTGGAGGTTGGGAAGTCCAAGATCACAGTGCCAACATGGCCAGATGCTGGTGAGGGCTCGCTTTCTTACTAGATGGATGTCTTCTTACCATAACCTCACATGGTGGAAGGGGCAAACCAGCTCCCTTTGGCCTCTTATAAGAGCACTAACCTCATCCATGATGGTTATTCCCTCATGAGCTAATCACCTCCCAAAAACCCTGCCTCCTAATATCATCACCTTGGGGTTAATATTTCAACATATGAATTTTGGGAGGATACAAACATTCAGACCATAACACTTTTTAAAAAACACACTCAGCCAGGTTTCACAGGGCCCCAGAAGCCTCCAGTTCAATCTCTGACTCCATAGTTCAGATGCTAGTAGAGAGTGTGACTGAGAGCAAGCACTCTACAAACAGTAAGTCTTTACATTTTTACTCCATAACTGGTAACTAACCTTTCACTCTTTTTGCCTATACTGTTAGTTTTTTCTTTTTGTTTGTTTAAACTCCAGGATACTCTAAAAAGTTCCTAAGGTTGCAAAGCCCATATTCCAAAGTTAAATCCCACTGCTGTCTTTGTTTATGTATGTCCCTGGGCAGGGAATGCTTCTGTAGGGCTATTCCTTGAAGAATCAGAAGTTCAAGACCAGGCCAGGCATGGTGATTCATGCCTGTGATCTCAGTATTTTGGGAGGCCAAGGAAGGAGGACTGTTTGAGCCCAGGAGTTGGAGACCAATCTGGAAAAGAGAGAGACACCACATCTCTACAAAAATAATTTAAAAATTAGCCAGGCTTGGTGGTGCATGCCTGTGGTCCCAGCTACTCAGGAAGCTGAAGTGGAGGATACTTAAGCCCAGGAGTTTGAGGCTATAGTGAGTTGTGATCATGCCATGGCACTCCAGCCTGAGTGACAAAGTGAGACCCTATCTCAAAAAAAAAAAAAAAAGGAAGTTCAAGCCCAGGCCTCATTAGTGTATATATTTCATCATGACAGAAATATTTATTGAGCATCTCTTCATGTGCCAAGTACTGGTGATATGGCTTGGCTGTGTCCCCACTCGTATCTCACCATGAATTGTAATAATCTCCACGTGTCAAGGGTGAGGCGAGGTGGAGATAATTGAATCAGGCAGGCGGTTTTCCCCATACTGTTCTTGTGGTAGTGAATAAGTCTCATGAGATCTGATGGTTCTAAAAATGGGAATTCCCCTGCACAAGCCCTCTTGCCAGCCACCATGTAAGATATCCCTTTGCTCTTCCTTCTCTCCCGCCATGGTTGTGAGGCCTCCTAGCCATATGGAACTGCGAGTCCATTAAAACTCTTTCGTTTATAAATTACCTAGTCTCAGGTAATTTCTTCCTTCAAAGAGCTCACAGTCCGGTGTGGAGAAGGAAAACAAGTAAAGACCCAATTATACCACAAAGGGATGGAGATAAGTGCAAGGAGCTGAAAAAATGGTCCACCCAGGCTTGGAGGAAGAAGAGAAGTAAGAGAGGGTTTACTGAGTTCTGTATTCAAGGAAAGTAGCTAGGGGCTGCAGGAACACAGAGGAGTGTGTGCAAAGCCCTAGGGACAGCTAAGAAATATGAAGGAGACAGATATGAAGGACCTTGTATAATATGCTGAGCACTTGGCATTTTATCTTGAAGGACACAGAACCATGTAACAGACATCCAGAATCTGCCCACTTCTCACCATCTGCTCTAAGACATCATCATCTCTTGCCTGGATCATGGCAGTGGTCTCCTGATATTCTGCTTGCTTCTACTCTTGCCCCTCTACAATCCCTTCCCAACACATTACCAGGAGTGATTTTGTTAACCACAACTCAGATCACATCACTACTCTGCTCAAAACCTTCTCACAATGCTGCAACCCACTCAGAGTAAAAACCAAACCTCTCAATGGCAAGAGGACTCCCATGACACACACCCAATGCTATGCTGTCAACCCATGCTCCTGAGCCCACATCCAGCTACCAGGATTCCGCCCTCCTTGCTGCTCCTCCAGCGCGGCAGTCATGCTCCTTCCCACAGTTTCCTCTCCTAGAATGCTCTTCCGCATGTCCCCATGGCTTGTCGTGCTTGCTTCATTCAAGTCTCTGCTCAGACAAATATCTGCTTTATCGGTGAGGCCTCCCTCAGCCAGTCTGTACATAAAATAAGAAATTCCCTTCCCTTCCTGCTCGTTTGCTTTAGGTCCCCTACCCCGCTTCATTTTCCCGCCTAACATTTATCACTCTCTGACATGCACATTTTTGTCCAGGTTTTATAAATATCTATATATCTATATTTTTAACTTATTAACATTGTTTATAGTCTGTCTCCCCCTACTACACTGTGAGCTCCATGAAGGCAGGAACTGTGTCTTGTTCTCCACTGTGTCCCCATTGCCCAGGTCAAACTAGCATCTCAGTAAGGATTTGTTGTAAGGATGACAAATGAATGACTTGAACGATTCTAAACAGAAGGGTCGTAGAATCAGATGGCAATTGTTGAGAACAGATCAAAGAAGAGCTAAACCAAGGGGGCCAAGTAGCAGGTCACTTAGTTAAACCAATCCCAATCCGGGCCTGAGCTAATGATGGGGCAGAGGGGAGGGTAAGCGGGATGGAGGGCGAGAGGTATTGGCAAACTGAACTCTACAAATCTTGGAACTGACTGAATGCAGAGGTGAGTGAGTGAGGTGGGGAGGATTCCTGGTTTGCAGGAGGGAAACAGAGGGGCATCCTTCACTGAGTTCCAGTAGGACAAGCTAGGAGGAGGATGGTGGGGGAGGGGGCGGGGCAGAGGAAGAGGAGAGACTGAGATTTCCACCTGATGACCTCTGCTCACAGTGTGAAATAGATTTTTTAAAGTTTGCTGAAAATGAGGGAGGTGTAATGAAACAAGAAAAAAACTACTGTGAAGGCTAAATGAGAAAGCTCCTAAGTGCTACGTTAAAGGACAGACATCAAGGGCAACCTTGAAAAGAGAAAAGGCTCACTGTCAAGCCTTGGGCTTGGGTGTGAATCCAGCGTGTGGTGAATACAGGCTGACCTGGGGAAGGATCCAGGCCTGCGCTTACATCTCACCTCGGGAAACTGACTCCACCTTGTTGAGCCTCACTTTTTGTAGGAAAAGGGATGAGCACGTTCTAGCATGCCCAGCCAAGATGCGGCTGAAATAAGATTAACATGCCTGAAACTGGCACAGAGCCGGGGCCTGGTGGATCCAGACTGTGGGGCTCAGAGTGCTTACAATTTGGAGAGCACTCTTTAAAGACTAGAAGAGGAAATGAAAGTGAATGCGTACTTAGAACAAGAAAAGGAATCACCATAAATTACATATTTTTAAGCTGCCAAATGCCATATGCATCACAAAATACAGAAAAATAACCCAATATTTTTATTAATTGCCTGATGAACCTCTATAATATTTTTCCCATATTTGGCTGCACAGTATTTATCACTTCTTCATATGACAATGATTTTGTAATATGATTTTTATAGAGAGAATAAAAAGATAATTTAGCCTTTGCTCTAGTTCAATTGAACAAAACTTGTTTTATGTTTTTGATAGCTGGGATGCATTAAGCATTAAATAAAGACATATTTCTCTTTATAATATGGCTACAGGTTTGTACCCTAAAAATACAAGAATTGTGATCCATTCTATTTCTCACATTCCTAACAAAAAAGAAGAGAAACATATGGTGGGTTTATACATGGTGATTTGTGTTTCATTATTAAGTATATTCCTTACAGAAAAGAGCTTCTGTTTTCACCAGTCATTGATGAGACCAGCTTCTGCCTCTGTACATTTCAAATCTTGTGTCTCGTTCGTCAGTCACCCATTTCTGATGCCGATGCCAGGCCCTGTAGAGCGTGTTGCTGTTGTGATACAACTTCTGGGCTCTGCGTTTTGTCCCCCATGCTGGGTGTCAGCTGGTGGACAGTGCATGTATTCTGGGAAGCTATTTCTACACTGGGATGGTTAGCAATAACATAACTGGGCATGAAGTGACTGTGGACCAGGAAACCAAAACAAAATGTTGTCCCAACCCAATTTCCCTTAACAAGGTCCCCAAAATACTAGTGGTCATCTTTAAACACACCCACTGCTCAATACTAAAGGAAGTACCTATCAAAAGGGGAAGTAGGAACAAACAAAGACAGTGATCCTAACTAACTGTACTTAAATATCTTATTTTTCCAAACTTTACAAAACACGTGGCCAAGTGAACATATTACTTAGGTGCTACAGGGTCTTGGAAAGGAAATGCGCAAATGTGGAACCTAAAGCTCAAGGTTCATTAGCCTCTTGGTAAACCTGCATCTAGTTGTAACCATAACAGGCATTCAACAAATCAGCGTCCTCTCTTCCTCTCGCATAAGCTGTTCTGTCATAGTGCCTTCAGGGACTCCTGTGCCCAGCACCCAGCTGTGCCTGCAGGTGTGCTCAGCCAGTATTGGTAGCCATTGGATTTTATTTACCATGCTCAGCTGACTTAACTACACTTTGAGTGGGTGTTTATTTGAAGCAGGTTGATTTTCTTAAAACAAAAATAGATTTGAAATTTGTAATACTTTATCCGAAATTATTTCTTAAAACATAGTCTAAAATAACAGTAGTCATTGAATAAAAGAGTTGGGGGCTGGATTTTGAAATCCAGATATACCCCATGAGAATAATGCTTTCATAATACATTCAACTAACATTTCATTTACATCAATGGCATACAGACACAAAGAAACTTACTGTGAATCTTGGCCATAATCTGCTGTCTTCACTAAAGTGTGTTGGGTTTAGATTATAATTTTCCCCCACAAGATAAAAAAATAGGAAGAGAGAGGGACAGAGGGAGAAAGAGAAGGAAGAAAGGAAAGAAGGAAGGAAGGAAGGAAGGAAGGAAGGAAGGAAGGAAGGAAGGAAGGAAGGAAGGAAGGAAGGAAGGAAGGAGAAGGAAGAGCTTCTCCACAACCATTTGTTGTGTCTTTTAAACAATTAATTTTTTCCTCAAAAAATAAAATGTGTTTCTGTAACCTCTTCTATCTAGAGTGCAGAAGTAAACAGCAATCTTTTCCAGGGGCTTAAATACTCTTTGTTCTAAGCAAGATTCTAATAAATGCACACAATTCATAAGTGAGACTTTAAGGACTATCTCCCAGATTTTAAAGCAATCCAGGATTTAATAGCAATCAACAGAATCAAGGCAAAGTGAAACAATTACAGCTGAACACACTGGAAAAGTAGAGTTTGAATTGATGCTGCATATTATTCATTTTGACAAGTGCAAACTCACATTGAAGATAGCAGGAGTAGAGACGGGGATTGCAAGGAAGGGTAATACAAATGTATTATTAACACAGAAACAAATCTGACTTTAAACCTGGTGTGCCTCTTGGTTAGTAAGAATAATAATAAGGTCTTGAATTCTCATTGTAGTTTGCATCAAAAGTAATCAAAGAACTCCCAAATTTTCGTGAGAAACATGGTATCTACATTAGTTATATCTTCCAGAGGAAGCCAATTACCAAATTAAATGTGGGCACATTGTGGGTAGGTGCAGACAGGAAATGTCAAAAATGCACTCAGACACTGAGAAATATGGAAGGTAAAGCTGAAGTGTTCCCCCCAGTCAAAGGTCAGCTAGGCAGCTAATCAGCAATTGGCCCAATTCATAGACCGAAGAGGCACTGAAGACAGCCCCAATGCGGTAGACCCCAGCAAGTCTCTGGACCTCTACTACAGACTAGTTGGGAGGTGCCCCAACATAACATCTCAGAAAATTGCCTGTGGTTGATGAGGTCTAGTGGACTTTCACAAATTCTCCAATACAATCCAGAGTTCAGAGATTCTCAGGATCCCAGGTCTCCATGGCAAATATCACACCCGGTAATCTGTAGTGAGCCTGCCTGCCACGTGCATATACAGGCACAACCTATATGCATTTGTCTCACTTACCCTCACTCTGATGGATGGAGGACTCTTTTGATATGAATTCTATTCTTATTCCCAGTTTTCTTATGAGAAAATTGAAGTACAAAGAGGTTGAGGAACTTGAAAGAGTCATATCTTGGTGATGCTAACACAATGACAGAAAAGGAAGAAACTTAAACAGACAAAAATCTGTCCTTTAACAAATATTTATATTGTATTTGTTTGCCTACTGGATCCATGGACTATTCAAGACTTACAGGTACAGAGTCAAACTTTCTGGGTTCTGATTTCCCATGAGACTCATCCTCTGACTCCTTGCTCTATTCCAGTGCCTCCTTAGTAAGAAATTTACAAATGCAATTGCTAACCGAGTGTCAAAAACAAAACCAAGCAAAAGATAAAGAATGTGATCTGAATTTACCTACCACAGAAGCTGCTTCTGCCAGAGAAATTTACTGTCTGTTTTCTACAGGAACATCTGTAGCCTAATAAAGAGTTAAAGTGCTTGTTGAATAATACTGTGGCTGTCACAGGTAGCCATTATTCTAATACCACAGCTCCTCCTGAATTAGTGTCAAGCATGTAAGCCCAAATTTATATTAGCATAAATATTGAGAAATGCTTAACACTGTGGTGTATTTTTGATTTATAGGAGGACAAAACAAAACAGATAAATCATTTTCCTTAAGTGCCATGGCAATACATCTTTAAATAACTGGCCCAACTCCAAAGGCACTAATTTCTCCTTTACCCACATTTGTAACTCTCATTAGTATCCAATGGAAGTTGTGCCCACCAGGGAAGAATAAAACTGATTGGATACTTTGTGCTTCAGGTTTTCAGAGCAACATGATTAAAGCAAATCTTTTGACATAATCATGGAAAAGCAGTGCTGCTAAGGCAAGGAATAGCAATCAACAGAATCAAGGCAAAGCATCAGAAGCCCAAAATCAGATGTTCATTAACATCAGAATACATGAAATTCAGCAAAAGTAGAGATCTTGAATGGATTAGTTCCCTATAGAAATGTTTTCATGTGTAAAGAAAAGGAGAATATTTAAATGAAACCACATCTTTCTTATGGGTCCTGGAAATAATTCATATCCATTAGGAGTTCATTGTTCTTTAAGAATTAAAAAGAAGTACGCTGGGTATGGTAGCTCACGTCTGTAATCCCAGCACTTTGGGAGGCCAAGGCAGGTTGGTCACTTGAGGTCAGGAGTTCAAGACCAGCCTGGCTAACATGGCAAAACCCCGTCTTTACTAAAAATACAAACATTAGCCAGGTGTGGTGGCCTGCACCTGTAATCCCGGCTACTGGGGAGGCTGGGGCATAGAAATCACTTGAGCCTGGGAGGCAGAGGTTGCAGTGAGCCAAGATTGCGCCACTGTCACTCCCCCTGGGTGGCAGAGTGAGACTGTCTCAAAAAAAAAAAAAAAAAAATTAAAAAGAAGTAATAATCAATAATGTAGTCAGCATGTATATATCAAACAGATAAAGTCAAACCACTTTCTAAGAAATCAGTGAGATACATATTATGAATTTGTATTCTATTGGACAGGCACAGATAAAGAAGAGGGCGAGGCATAATCCCGGAACCGAACTCAAGATTTTCAAGTTGGGTCTAAAATTTTCTCTCAAGATGCTTCTTAGTGTCAAAACTAATAGTACCAGAGTGAAGAAACTACTACCAGCAGTGGTATTCAGGAATTTCGTGAGCTGGACCTTAAACTAGGTTGGTAGCTTAGAATCAGCTAAGATGGGAATATCCAACACTATGGAAATTAGTAAATGCTACAGAGCAGGTTCTGCACCTCTCTAGAGCCATTTAATCAGCACACCACTGGCCAAATCCTACAATATGTCTAAATATATCCTTAGCCTGAACCCAAAGTCATAGATTTCTCCTCTCACACTTTTAATATTGAGCCAAATTTGTATATTCACTGTCAACTCAGTGAATAGGAAACTTGTCACTGTTTTAAAATGCATTAGGTCATGTAAATGATACCCAATAAAATATGGCTCTATAAAGAATTATCGTCTAGTAAGAACACTGGCCTGGGAATCAGCGGGTGTGAGCTTGACTCCCAGCTGGGTGGCCTTGGGCAAATCACTTCATCCTCTGAGTCTCCTAATAATAATACTTCCCTGCCTCCTTCACAAGACTGTTGTAAGGATGCACATAAATCCATATTCTAAACTGTGAGACACTGAGAAAGGTCAGGAAATCCACCAAATGAGCAGTGTATTCTATTTTGCCTTATTTCCTTATTTCCTATGCCTTCCTCATAATTGACTTTCTATCATCACAGATGATTCTATCTCCTGTGTTCTGGGCCTGTTTTGACTCCCTGACTGCCCTCTTGGCTCTTACAGGCAGAAATCACAGCCATGCATTTCTTTCGAATGTACCTCAATGCTTAGCACAGCCTTACACACTGCAGTGCCCAAAAAACTGACGTCTTTGAGGGCTTCCTACTATAAGGAATGAATCATCAAGAGCTCTGCAGAACTACAAAAAATTAAAATTCTACTGAGAAGTTATTTTTTCTCATGTCTGTCTAAGCACATTTTGGGATTTTCTTGTTTTTTGTTTTTTCGAGACAAGTCTCGCTTTGTTGCCCAGGCTGCAGTGCAGTGGCATGATCTTGGCTCACAGCAACTTCCGCCTCCCAGGTTCAAGTGGTTCTCATGCCTCAGCCTCCAGGGTAGCTGGGATTACAGGCCAGCGCCACCACACCTGGCTAATTTTTGTATTTTTAGTAGAGATGGGGTTTCGCCACGTTGGCCAGGCTGGTCTTGAACTCCTGACCTCAAGTGACCTGCCCGCCTTGGCCTCACAAAGTGCTGGGATTTACAGGCATGAGCCAACACACCCGGCCCTAAGCACTTTTTTGATACCTCTGATTACATGTTTCCTCGGATTTGATCTTTGAATCATCTACAGCCTCTGCTTCAAATTGCTTTCTAAGCTCATGGATTCTTAAAGTTCTTATCGCCCAAATGCAGAGATTCTTCTCAGTCTACTTTGAATTATATGGGTTTTTTTTCCAATAAGCAGTAGGATAAAAGATGCCACAGGTCGTGAAGTAATCAGGTAATATATTGCTGTCAATGTCCACTAATTCCTATTCACTTTAGTTTCCTACTGTTCTCCTTTGTACTTTTCTTATTTTTTATTTAGATTTTTACAACCCACAAGAAAGGGCCCTCCATTTTGTCACTGTAGAATAGCATGGAAGAGTGGAAAACAAACATAGTATTTAGGACTCATATCCAAAGTTTACCCATTAATAGTTGCATAACTTTAAGGGAAATTATTTCACCTCTCTGTGCTTCAGTTTCTCATCCACAAAATGGGAACGATAAATCGAAACACTGTATGTGAAAGTACCTAGCACAATGCCAAGCACAAACGCTCCTTCTATACTTACATCTCCTGCCTCCAGAGATGTTTACAATCCTCTTGTAATCACTCAGAAGATCTTTAGAGAGGCTTAAACACATTTGCCTTCAAGCCTTTGGTTGGCAA
The DNA here is from genome assembly GCF_043159975.1 of Macaca nemestrina. Lineage (NCBI taxonomy): Eukaryota > Metazoa > Chordata > Mammalia > Primates > Cercopithecidae > Macaca > Macaca nemestrina. The sequence goes on along the minus strand of NC_092135.1, from coordinate 74,367,681 downwards.
GTAAGAACTAAGCTTTTAACTGGCTGAATTAATTGAGGTAAATCATTGTCTATTGCTGCTTGGGAATAATTTAGGAATGCTGCCTCTGACTGATCAAGGTTGAATTTGATCCTCCCGGTTGCCACTGGTTTGGGTGGGGGAGGGGTTAGGGTTTTGTTCCTTCTTTTTCTTGTTACTCATTAGATCCACGAATATTTATTGCATGCCTATGGGAGGCAAACATAGGTTTTGTGGGGCTTGAAGTTTATACTATTTGGGAGACCCTCTTATAAAACTTATAAAACTGCAAATACAAAATTAGGCATTAAAGTGACTATTTCTTAGAACGCAAATAGAAGGGACCCTGCAGCTTAGCTTGTAAAGGACTATTCGCTTTACAATAAATCTGCATCTGGAGCCTACTGCATGTCAGGCACCGTGTGAGGCTCTGTGGATAAGGTCCACAGAGTGTGCAATAGTCACACTCATGTGGATCCTGCAGTCTAGTAATTTTCAGAAAATGGTGAGCCTTTTCCTGCCTCCCCAGGGGCTACATGGTACACGGCCCTTCTCGTGGCTGAAGGTCCTTGAACACCAGCCCTCTTTCCTGTTTCTTCCCTACTCTGGACTAGAAAGAACCCAGAGCTGACCTACGCAGTGGCACTCTGCTCTCTCAAATTTCCTCCAGCTTGAAAGAGAAGATCACCTACCCTGTATCGCTGGAGCGATTCGTGGAATTTTCTTCTCAGAATTTGAAACTTCATTTACAGATGAAGACATGGAGTCCAAAAAAAATGGAACAATCTTCTTAAGGTGGACAGTAATCTCCCCAGCCAAGCTCAAAGCCAGTGTCCTTTTTGGACTTGACTGGCATTTCTGTTAATGCTGCACTGTCTCCCCAAGCTGTCCGAATGAGCAGTAAGAAAAGGCAAATAGATTCCAGCCCTCCCAGTAGAGAAATTTTAGCAAGCCAGTCCTCAATGAGCATCACGGATAGCTAGTTGTCTTAATTACCTCCCTGACCCCATCACCAATCAGCCTTAAACATCTGCAGTTGTCATTTTTTAGTTGTGATGGTTGTTTTTGTCAGCTTTATCTAAAAAAATATACTGCAGTCTGGGAAAGAGTTGCATCTCTATAAGTATGAAATATAAATAACAATTAGAATAGAACTCCTGTTTTCTCTTTTAATCTTTACTCTCTTTCTCTCTGAAGAACATGGTGGTATGCAGTCTACACAGCAGAATTCAATCTTACCAAATTATCACTTTTTCAGGTTTGAGTATAGGAGTTTGGGTGTGTAACAACTAAATCTTTTATCTTAAAGTGACAAAAGATTAGTCATGAGGTGCTCCTTGAAATATTCATCAATGTCTAATGCATACAGAATATTGCTTAACATTCAGCATAATATCATCTTGCCTTTGGAATTTTGCCGTTTGATTAAATGGCAGTGGTATTCAAGAAATAGAAACAATGATCCCTGAAAAACCATATATATAACATAGATATTGATTCCATTTTAGAGTAACAGCAAGCCACAGCACTGCTGTGAAATTATCAAATTTAGTTTAGAAAGCTTTAAAGAATGAAGGCTTGGGAATTTATTGTACAATCAACATATTGTATCTTCGCAATAGCAGAGAAAAAGCATGTAGCAATTGCAGCTGAAAACATCAATGTAAATGTTATTATGTCTTCCCAGCTCTCAGTCATATTGGCTGCTGACATCTCTCAGTGTCGGTTGATTGTCAGTGGCAAAGCAGGTCTGCTGTCTATTGGCTATCCAGTGTCATATGACCCCACTGCCTGCACCCATGTAAATCACCAAGTGAACTGTTGTGTGAAATCATTCCTACACCCTTTGGTGAATTTGCAGTGTGGCAGCGCACACCAGAAATATATTAGATGCCTTCAGACCACATTTGCACTCCCCAACATCCATCCATCCAGGAACCTGCAGTTCCTGAACAGCTCAGGATTCACATCCTTATTGTCTCTAACTCACATCCTGGGTTTTGTGGACTTGGCTCTCACACAGGCACATCACCTTAATCTTTATTTGCTTAGGCTCTCTTTGCATTTGTGCAATGTCTGTTTTCAAGATTCCATAATGAGCATTATGCAGCAGCTCAAACTGTCATTCCAGTTGTTGCTGTTTTCCCAAATCTGATAAGGAGCTTAGCAACGCATTTCAGTCTTTGTGTTTGGATAATTTATGTGGTGAAGATGTGACAAAATCAGAATTGGAAAGACACTGAGACATCTTCTTACCTAAAAGAGAAAAATACTACAAACTGCATCCCAAACTGTCAATGTGAACAATATTTTGCTTCACAGATTTCTTATTTTCTCAATACATATGCTGATAGTGAGGGTAAAAATACAACGAAAAAGATCTTTCTGGGGGACAATTCGGCACTATCCTAGTTGAATAATTGAAGATGTGTGCAAAAATGTACTCACAAGGATATTGAACCTGAACTGTTTATAATAACAAAATAGCTACTTACAATTATGTGCATTTACAATTGTCATATATACTTATACATATTTAACTATCATAATTATAATAGCAAATTAAAAAATAGGTAAAGGATGGATAGATATGAAAATAACCCAGATGTCTGTCCAAACACAAAATACTCTGCCATAATTATTATTTTTGAGATTATATGTATAATTTTAAAGTAACTTTCTAAGCACAATACAAAACCCAGAAAACAGAAATGATTTTTACTACATACTAACTTAAAATATTTTTGGTTTAGCAAACAAACACAAAAACAAAACAGGATAAACAAAGTCAAGAGACAAAGTGAGGAAAATGCTTGCAACACATATATTTAAAAAGATACACAAAGAACTCCTACAGATTGATTTAAGAAGGAGAAACAGGAGAAGAAAAGAGGCTGCTAGTAGGAAAATATGCAAGGAGCATAAGCAGATAATCCATAGAAATCCAGTGGCCAATAATCAAATGAAAAGATGCCTGCATTTCCTAATAATAAATGAAAACCAAATGAATGCCATAATTAGATATTTTGCAGCAATTAGACTAAGAAAAAGACCAATAATAGTCGCTTACATCAAGGGAGTAAGGAAACTAGTAGTGAGAATATAAATTGGTATTTTTGGAGAATATTTGGAAACTCCTAAGATAATATATACATTTATAATAAAGTAACATAATGATTGCTTGCATTGATTGAGTGCTTAGTGTATGCTCAGGCTAAGTGCTTATATAGTTACATATATTAAACATTTCATCCTCACAGCCACCCTCTGTGCAGCACTGCACACTCCACAATTCCAGAAGGCACATTTCACATAGACTTCCACTGAATGATGCCTCCCATAGCTGTGCAGTGCAGCCGCTCTGACTATGAAGTCAGATTTTCATTGTCCCCATTTTATACATATGAAAACTAAGCTCTGGAGAGGTGATGTAACTTTCCTAGGGTCTTAGTAATGGTAAGTAGTAAACTTAGCTCTCTCGGGAAAAAAATTAAAAATAAAAATAAAAATAAAGAAAGGAAAGAAAGAAAAGTGGAAAAGAAAAGCCCTGCCAATTTCTGTGGTATAAATACTTCCACCACAGTTGACTTCAGGCTACCAACATGAGGTCACTGAATTCAGAGTTGGGAAGAGATGTGCGTAATTGGCTTTCCTGCAACAGCCTCAGCACGCTATAGTTTGTAAGTAGTAGAACCAGGATACAAATTCAGGCAGTATGGCTTCCAACACACATGCTCATGGCTCAAAATCCTATTTCTAGAACTATACACAATCTGCAAAATACACGTGCCCAAAGTTATATGTTAAAGAGTGTTTATAATGGAGAAAAAATGAAAATAATCTAAAAGTTTATTTATTAATTTATTAGTTATTTACTGAGAGCTTGTTATGTACCGGTCACTATGCAGGCGTTGGGGATGCAATGGCAATAAAAACCGACATGCTGCCACACAGCTTGCAGCCCAGTGGAAAGAGAAAAGAGAGGTGAGTACTCACATAAATTATAATTCGTCTAACCAAAAAAATTATATAAATTAAAAAGTGTGTATATATATGAAAAGTACAGTTAGAAACTTTTAGCATAAATCACCTCTGATGTTTTCTTTTTGTAAAACTATACATATGTATTGCCTTTATAATTAACACTCAAAATGAGATAAACATTATTGCTGTGCAATTCTGTTTGACACTATGGTTTAATAAACAGCAGGTACAAAGCAGTATGTATGGTATGATTTCTTTTTTAAAAAAATTAGTTTACATGATAAAAATACCTACAAAGATATATGCTGAAATATTAGCAGTAGTTGATATGTAATTCTTTTTTTCCTTCTCTTTCTGCTTACTTTTAACAATTTTCCTACTATGAACATGTATAGCTTTTGCACTGAGAAAAATAAACAGTATAAACTCTTGTTAATTACTAAAAGAAATAAGAGAAAAAGGCAACCAAAGAGACCTCTTAATTTTGCCATAGGAACAAGCTCAGAGCCAGTTTTCTGCAGTAAATCCACTAGAAACAGTATGTACTGTCCCTAAAGAATAAATGTGAGATCTCTAAGTTTGGAAGTACCATGCTGATTGGCAGAATGTCTTCTCTTTCATCTGGGCTCTTGCCTTGAAGTAATAATAGCAACTCCATGAGCAGATCCAACCCATGGGATAAAAGAAGAGAGAGCTGCCCAATGAACTATGTATATAAAACTCTCTCTCCTACTGAAAATCACTGTCAGGTTCAAATGAATTCACACATTTTACATATATTCCTCTATTCTCCTTATCATGCCAAAGGTTAACCTCTGGTTTACATTCACACCAATATGACGTGTCTAAACCATTGTAATTCTTAGAAAAATACAATGCACAACTGCACACCAGAAAAACAACCACCCAGCAAGGGGAAAAAAAATTCAATAGCATTAGGATTGCTCAACAAACCAACAAAAGCCAGGAAATTCAAAGTTAAGTTTTACACTCCCCCCTTAACTCCACACTATTGTGAAAGAGAAATAAAAGGCACAATGGTGTGTGTTAGGGGTGCAATGTCAGCAGTAACAGCACTTCCAGGCTTTTATTGACTTGTGTCATAACCTTAACATTCTATAAACAGAGGATTTGGCTTAACACCTGGGTTCTTTAAAAGAGAAATATCTTTTGGAAGTCTGGATTAGGGAAACCCAAAGAGGTTTCCCAGTCTCTTAGGTATACACAGTAAATCGTTATAGAGAGAGGAAACAGATAAAACTGTTGTTAAGATTACAGCCTTTCTGGCCTCTTGGGAAAATAAATAATTACAACACAAGAAATACTATTTACTTAAGAGACCAGAAGAGACTCCCAAGTGATCTGGTCTACCAGCTAATTATTAGACACGTTCTCATGCAAAGTTTTACATTTAGGGAATAAAAGTATTGCTCAATGGTACTTAAAAGTGCTAATAGTTTAATGTCCTTGTTCTTTCCATTTGCTAAATACAGCAAGCTTCTTTTTGAATAATCCATGCCTGAATAAATTGAAATTCCAGCCAACTCAAGGATGACGGAAACATTTTTAGAAGTTTAAAAATAAGCATAATTTCATTACCAGGCATAAAACCTGGTCGGAAACGTTTATAAAGGAAGTCAAATAAGTAAACTAAAAAAAAAAAAAAAAAAAAAAAGTTTGTTTTCATTAATCAGCTTGCGTGAGATTGTGAGAGAGGAGAGGCTCTTCCGAGACCCTGGCCCAAGTTCCTGCCCATGCAGAAGGCCCCAAACATCAGGAAGGAGATGAGGAAAAGACTTAAGGCTTCACCAACACTGAAGGAGCATCACTCCCACCCAGCAGTCATGGTGAAAGCTTGGAACTCCTTGGAGACTCTCAGGGTTTTCAGCTGCTACATCCAAACTCAACCAAAGAATAATTCTGGAATCAAGGTTCTTCTGGCAACAGAGAATACATTCCAATGGAGTGAAATAATTTCCTATCTTCTTGTCTTTGGAATCTGCATCTTAGTAAACTTCACTGGTCAGAATTGCTCTTAAGTGAGTAAATAACATGCTACTCTAAGGCAAGTTCTTGCCAAGACCTTTGGATACCAAAACATACGGAATGACCAAAATAACAGTTACCAGTTATTAAGATCCCTTTAACACATTATAGGAGTTTCCTATTTTGAGGTTGCTTTTTAAAAATTGAATAATGGTTATAAAAATGGGTAATGGAAAAGCATTGCTCCATTCACATGTAGTTGGCCAAAACTTAGTCCCATGAACATATATAATTGAAAAGTAGCCTAGGAAATGTACATTCTTTACATGTCCAAAAACAAAGAGGAATGGGTTTAGTGAATAGCTACCTCTACACCAGCCAAGCCATCTCTGGACCTACAAGAATACTGAGTGCCCAAGGTGAGGTTCCTGAAGGAAAGGACAAATCAGTCTTTTTCTTCTCCATTCTATCCCCAACTCAAAATAATCAAGAAATAGGGATAATCTGGAGTTAGCGGGGCTTAAACTTTCTTACCTCATAAGACTAAGATAATTGTTGAACTCACACTTCAAGACTCTGTAATCATATCAAGAATGCAGAAGGTTTATACTTTTCACTCCTCTGTGAACTGAATAGGTATATGCACTACTTATATGTACTATTACTATTAGTTTTGTAACAGTAAAATGATATATATGTTCACATATTTTTATGTTGTCTAATAAATCAAGTATATAACCTTATTGATTTATGCATTTTATTTTTCAAATTAGAAACAGAAACCAAAGGTAAAGCAATAAAGCATTCAGCTGAAAAAGTGAATAATCTATGTTTTAGACATTTTAAAAATTGCTATTACAAGCTCAATGGATATTGTATCCAGAGGTATGCTCCATTGAAATGTGAATATGATAGGTAAGATCTTGTTCCTCCGCTCTGCCCAGGAAGCATGTGTGTCTTTGGCTTCTTCAGACAGCAAAGGGCACTCAGTAAAGGGCGCACTCTATCAACAAAGAATGGCAACTTGCCTTGCCTCTCATGTGTCCTTCTTAATTTGATTGATCAACTAGATCTTACAGAGATTTGACAGTGTCAGAGTGACATTGTACAAGGTTAGACTGAAGCTATTGATGGTTACAGTTCCTAAATCCATTGACACACACCTCCAACCAATTTATTTAAATCAAGTCATGTGACTGTCATATGACCCAGGAAGGCAAAAAAAAAAAAAAAAGTAATTTTAGATTTTCACATCTAAAATGTTTGCAGTTTCCAGGAGATCAAAGAACAAAGAAGTACTTGAGAGTAGAAATATATGAATGGCAATTGGATCTCAAAGGTGATTCTAAACCAAACATTTTAGAGCTCTTCTTTTCCACTGACTTCCTCTCAAACCTGATCTTTCTCAAACCTGATCTTTCTCAAGCTCTGAGAAAATCACTGTAATGCTTTGAATCCCCCCAAACATTAGGTTGGTACAAAAGTATTTGCAGTTTTTTCCATTAAAAATAATATTTCTCCCACAGCAACTCTGGAAGAATCAGGAATTATTTCCCTTTTTCAGATAAGAATTGGGGCAGAGAGGTCTTAAATGGGGTGCCCAAAGTCACCCATACTCATTAGTGCAGGAACCAGGTCTCAAGCGCAAGCTCTCTGGCAGACCCCATGGCCAGGCTCAACACCACGGTCCCTCCCTATGCTATCAAGCATTTGATCCAGATACAGATCCCATCATATAGGAGCTCTCAGGCTCACCACTCTTCTTACTGCATTTGCTCAGTACAAAATCTGAGGTTCATGCATTACTTTGATTTCCAGGGACAACAATGGAATCTTTGTCTTTCCAATCTTATAAAGAACATAGAAATCCCTCACATCTTACTGGAGAGCTCTTCAGATTCCAGGATTCCATCACTCCTCACCACTTCTCCTGCCTCTCTCACCTGGATGACTGCAGCAGCCTCCTAACTAGTTCCGCCAACCCCCACACCCCACCCCACCCCACCCCACCACTTCTTACCCCTACAGTTCATTCTTAGCCAAACAGATCCTTTTAAAACTAAGCCAAACTGTGTTACCACAGTGCTCAAAACTCTCCAGGTTACCCAGGAAATCAAAACCACAAGAAGATACAACTTCACACTCACTAGGATGGCTATAATCGAAAAGACAGATAATAACACATGTTGGTCAGGATGTGATGAAATTGGAATGCTCATACACTGCTGGTGGGAATGTAAAACGGTGCAGCTGTTTTGAAAAATAACCTGGCAGTTTCTCCAAAGGTTAAACATTTCTATTTCTTACCTAAGAGAGGAATTTCTGGCTAGTTGACTTGATATCCCCCAGGTAGCTTTCCTACAATAACCCTGTGGGGGTTTGACTCAACAATTCTACTCCTAAGTAAGAAACAGAAATGAAAACATATTTCTGCACCAAAACTTGTACCTGAATGTTCATAGGAGTATTATTCGTAATTGCTACAAAGTAGAAACAACCCAAATACCTATTAACTGATGAACAAATTTAAAATGATATTTACAATGGAATATTAGCCAGTAATGAAAAGAAATGCAGTATTAATACATGCTACAACACTGATGAATCTGAAAACACATGCCAAAAGAAGCCAGTCACCAAACATCACATTTTATGTGAGTTCATTTATATGAAATGTCCAGAATAGACAAATCCATTGAGAAAGAAGGCAGAAAGATTAATAGATGTCTAGCACAGAGGGACTTGAGGGTAAATGGGGAATGGCTGTGGAATTTCTCGTTGGGGTGATGAACATATTTTAAAATTGATTGTTGTGATGGGCTCACAATTCTGTGAATATATTAAAAGCCATTGAATTGTACACTTTACGTGGGTGAATTGTATGGTATATTAATTGTATGTCAATAAAGCTGTTATTCAATAACAACAAAATCCTCTAGGGCCAAACACAGAAGCTAGCATGAAGTAGGTGTTCAATAAATATTTGTTGGATAATGAGTGAATGGGAGGATTCAGTTACAGATTAAATTAATAACATGGGGTAGGCGAGCAGAATTCAGACATGTATCTCAGGTGTGGGAAGCCTTTATGGAAATCTCAGAATCTGGTTGTGTAGTGCAGTCTCCTCCAGGGCCTGCCCTTCCCCCTTTGCCCCATTCATGTCACCTGAATTACCTGTTCTCCAGGAAGACAGAGGACACAACTGCATCCCCACGACACCCCAGCACAGTTTTTGGTGTTCAATGAACACTTGGGAACTCAGTGCCTATATGAAAAACCAATTCAATATTTAATTACATCCATTTTATTTACTAAAAAGCTACTTTATGCCAGGGCAACATATTGGGTACTATGGGGAATATAAAAAGGTTAACAGGCTTCTGAAATTGTTTGACATGTTATTATAAACATGTACCACTTTTGTAATACAAAAATAAGTAATAGTTTTAAAAGTTCTAAGTCCTCATCTCCTGAATATTTAAAAGAAAAAAGTGGTTACTAACTCAGAAAGTCTGCCATCAATAGCTGATAACCACAGCTTTAAACATAAATAATTTGGATGCAAGCCATGATGAGCTAAGTGGCAGAATGGAGTGTATTAAAAGTGAATGTGCTTCCAAGTCTGAACCTTGGTTCAGCCTCGTACGAACTGTAATTTCAGACAGGCTGTTCGGCTAGTTGGGACCTCAGTTTCCTCATCTGTAACATAGGAACCTTGATACCACTGTATATTTTATAGGACTGTTGTGAATATAAAATGAGATCACCAATGTAAAATTCTGCAAATTATCAGTGACAATATTAGGTGTGGTATACAGAGGAAGAGGTGGTCTCTACAGAGATCTGGGAAGGAGGTGGCCCTGGGTCTAGGGCTTCAAGGAAGTTGTGGTTAACTCCATGGTCTCTGGAGTCAGACCACTCAGGATTCTAATCCTGGAGTGGCCCTTATTTGCTTTGGGAATTTGAGCAAGTCACTTCTCATTTGGCTCATTTTCTTTCACTGCTCAATAGGGGAAATTAAAAGCACCTACTTTATAGGGATGTGGTAAGAACTGAGTGAGAAGTTGGGTTGTTGCACATGTTTAGTAGATAGTAAGCCCTCCATCAAGGGCAGCTATTACTCAAGTTCTCGTTTTTAAGAGTGACCTGGGCCAAGCACTTTTCAAATGGCTAAAAAGATAAGAATCAAAACAACCTTCTAAACACTACAGTGCCCTGTGAAAAAATTGTTAGCCTCCTTAACAATAGTTCATTGTGATCACTCATCCTACAACTATCTTCTGAAGCCTATCACAGTTACTGAAGTCAAAGTTTTCCTTTGTGTGGCTGGTTTGAAATACCTTGTGAAGGACTTTAGAAAGCCCTCTAGCAATTTGGCAGTCCCTGTGTTTCCCTGCAATGGACTATTGGACACTCCACTAAAAAGCTGGTCATCATTGAATACATTGTTGCCTTCCACAAGAATGATGTCAAAGATGGGGACAGTACTCCTATCTGCCCTGACTCCACAGGACACTAAAGATGGGCTAGGTTCCAGAAGAAGAGGAAACCAATAGGTTCTGTGCATGAAGAACCTACATTTGGCCTCATCTTAGTTAGAGAGGGTTTGGGTCACCATTTCACCCACCTCTACTCATTTCCATTATATATTCCTATATTAACTAAATTATGTACTTGTTATCTATTTCCTTGGTACTATTAGTATGTGTCAGAATAACCCAGAGAGCTGGTGCAAACACAGATTTCTGGGCCCTATGCCAAAGTTTCGGGGGAAAATTTTTGTTTAAGGTTGCCTTTCCCTTTAAAACAACTGTGACAGTAGTACAGCCTTTCGGATAATGTGCGATGCACGCAGCTTGGGAAGTCTCTAAGGGTGGACCTTCTGAGAGGCACTGAATCACGAGCTGATCAATTGCAGCTGCTCTGATGAAATACCCTATAATCAGCGACTGCTTGTCTTCACAGACCTCCCTTAGCACAAAAGGTTCCCAGCCCAGCTGCATGCTTCCAGCTTCCCGGAGCAGGACCTACTTCCCTCTATGCAGAGGACTTGTGGGTGTGGTAAGGACCTGAGCAGCCTGGCCTCAAGGGTGGACTTCCTCCCCACTTCCTCCCACCTCCTGACGTCAGCCCTCCTCCCAGAACCAGCCTACACTGTCTGGAGGGCAACTGCTGAAGGTTTGGTTGCCATGGCAACTGATCCTCTATCCACTGAGAGGTAGAGGAACCCTGGTGTGTGATTTGATGGGTGGGCTCCACCATTTCCATTTCTCCAGATGAAAGTATTTCATCACTAGAAACTCCTTTTGCAGTAAGCACTTTTCCATCCAGGAATCCCATCTTACAATCCAAACAGTCCTTAGGAGGAATGTGAATTCTTTCATCAAATGGAGCCTGGTACCAGCCTCAGAGGAGAAATTGCCAGACCTCATCCACGAAGAGAGGCTGACAGCAGCAATGCTACCTCCTTTACAATTGCACCAAAGTCCTGCTGTGAGGTACTTGCTGAGGGTGGAGAGGAGAATAACTGCCACCACAACAAACTGAGGTTGAGACCAATAGCTCTCCCCACAGATGGTGACATTTAAAAAAATCTCACGATCAAAAAGCTGAAGACTAGGGATGATCACCAAACACCTTACCAGTCTGCCCGTCGTGATGGAGAAATATCCTTTGAGACTGGAATCCTACTGAACAGCAGACTTTGTTGATGTTTCAGGACAAATGCACCTTCGTGTTTTATTTTATATTTTATTTTGCTGTCAGCTATTTTAAGATCTTGAATCAGGTTACACATAAAAGAACTAGAGCCAGGATGTTTGGGAAATTAACAGATGATATTTAGCAAACATTTTGACGGGTTATAAAGAAACATCTGGGAGAGATGTCTGGGACCATGAGTTGTGTGCTGGGGGAAGGAGGCCCCTCTCCAGCAGCTGCATTAGGTTTCTGGGCTCAGCTGAACGAAACCTTCAGAACGGATGACAGTGCAGTTCAAAGAGCCCCCAGCTGGGGGCACCCTTTTGCAGTAAACTCTCTCGGTTTTATAGCTTTGCTCTGCAGCAGCCGACCTTACAGATCATTGATATTTTGATTTCTCTAACCCTCTGCTTCCTCCTTCAAAGCAGACACTCCCCTCTAGGAAGCCTTCCTCCCACCTCTCATGAAAACGGACATTTTGATGAGTAGTTGTTCTTATAGCAAGGATTAAAAGCAAAATCTGAGGAAAGACGACCGTCAAGGAAATTAAATATAGATTACGAAGAAGGTTGAATACATGCCCACAAAAGTTTCAAGATAGGCTTGCCTGATTTTCACGATCAACTCAAAGGGCACAAGACATTCCTAGACTGTCTCATAAAAGCCTGCATCAATAATGCATACGTGTATCAGTATAAAACTGGCCTCCAGTTATTTAATTTCTCAAGGGTCAACTGTGTTCCTTGGCAGCTTGAGCCTGTGTGGAAAGCACCTCATGTTCTCCTGGCAGTGCATAAATATTTATAATAAATAATCCACTCATTAGCTGAAATAATTAACCCTGTTTTAGACAATCCTAAAATATCTTGGAAGCAAATAATTCAGAAGTGGACAACAGTGTTCTCTTCTCAAAACCAAGATCCAGTATCACCAGCCATTGTTATTTAAACATTTTAAGAGACCTATTACTTTGGTTTTTTGAATAAACTTAGACAATTTAGCTCATTACACTCACACTTCACAGCTCCGTAGACACATGTGGGTAATATTCTCATTTTAAACTTGTGATGGATTTTGTAATTTGATAGTTTTTTTTTTCATTTTCTTTTAAATATTTTTCTTGTAGGAGCTATTCTCTAGCAAGAGTTCACTATTCACCCTATTCTGTTTGCAGCCTCAGCCATGTTTTAAAAGCCAATTCACTTATTAATCAAACTCATATAGAACTTAGGTGGTGTCTCTCACTGCTCTAGGCATTCTTGAAATTTTAAGTCCTTTAAACCTCATAAGGTGATTACTACTCTTATGTGTTGTCACAGAGAGGTAATTGACGCACAGAGAAATTACATAACTTGCCAGAATATGCAATAAACAGCACATAAACAAGTCAAGATTTGAACCCAGGCTGTCTGAAACCAAAGTCCAAGTATTAAACCAACATGTTACATTATCTCTTAGTAGGGAAGGGGCATTAGTTGCCAGGCTGTCTGAAACCAAAGTCCAAGTATTAAACCAACATGTTACATTATCTCTTAGTAGGGAAGGGGCATTAGTTGTATACAAACTCAGCTAGTGAGTGGCTATTTTAATGAAATGTGGAAACCTTTGGAAGGTATCTAGTCTAGTCCTTAGCACATAGTACATGTTCAATAAAAATTGGGACAGGGTGAGGAGGACTGATACACATACACATGTATATTGACCTGTATTCATTTAGGGAAGTGGTTGGGAGCACTGGGTTACACAGAAATAGGATATTTCCAGCTCATTCCATCATCATCTGTGTGACCTTACTAAACCAACTCAATCACACTAATCTCCATTTCCCCATCAGGAGATAATACCAGTAGATGCTACCTCACAGAGTTGAAGTGAGGATAAATGAAATAAGGCATACAAAAACTTAGCATGGTGCCTGGCATAGGGTAAAAGGTTATGATTCTTCCCTTCAGTTTCATTTAAACCCAGTTTTTAAAGGACTTAGTCAGTGTATAGTATCATATAAGAGCAAATATTTATTCAAACATTCCCCCAAAAAGCAAGTTCAACTATTTTTGGAGAGACACAGAAGCCTTTGGTAATCAATGTTGATTGAGGGTTTTGAAAGGAAAAAAGATTAACAGCACTATTAGAAAATCAGTTATGGACTGAAATTTGCAAGGTTTACAGAGCTTCAAGTTCAATACTCCTCTGTCCCCAGTACTTTATAATGTGTGCAAGAGAAAACTGGAAACTCCACCCCTGACAGCCCAGACGATAAAGAAATCACAGAGGAGAAACTCAGATTGGCCATGCTCAGGGCAACAAAAGGGGAAAGCAGGCCTGACCTCCTCCTTCCCTCTCCTTGCTCCTCTCTCACCCCCATGCCATCACCTCTTCTCATTTCCTTCTCACTTCCTCTGGCCTGACTCCTCCTTGCCGCACCTTCTCCTGGAGCAGCTGTTGAATGGTGAAAGAGCACAATGAGCTGCCTTTGCTGCCAGTGGCTGTGACAAGGCCCAGGTGGCCTCAGTGAATGATCAGGGCAGTCATGGCCTGAGGTGGATGGAGAGTGATTTTCCTCAGTCCACTTTAGATGTGTAAGGGCCATTTTGGACCACTGCATGACACCTGATTAATGACTCCATATCAGTCCAGGGCAGCATTTTTCCAGTGGTCACATGCATGGCTGGGAAGTAGCACTTATGTGCCATCTTCCTGGGATTCTCATGGACTCCATAGGCAACTTGAAGATAAGATTTCTTTTTTTTTTTTAAAGAGTCTTGCTCTGTCACCCAGGCTGGAATGCAGTGGCGTGATCTCGGCTCATTGCAACCACCATCTCCTGGGTTCAAGTGATCCTCCTGCCTCAGCCTCTCGAGTAGCTGGGATTACAGGTGCCTGCTACCACGCCCAGCTAATTTTTGTATTTTCAATAGAGGCAGGGTTTCACCATGTTAGCCAGGCTGGTCTTGAACTCCTGATATATGATCTGCCTGCCTCGGCCTCCCAAAGTGCTGAGATTACAAGCATGAGTCACTGTGCTCAGCCAAGATTTTAATATTGCTTTTTTTTTTTTTTTTGCCATTTCTTGATGCTTTCTTTTATACCCAAACAGAACTTTTCACTGATAAGGATTATGTGATGGCATAATTCTAAAATACAGAAAGAAAAAGAAAGAATCCAGAGCCTTAGTGCTGGGACTAGGGGCCAGGCAGAGCCTTGGAAGTGGTAAGAAATACCGGGATCTCTCATGACCCACAAACAAGCCTGGAGACTGTGCTCCATGATGTGTCTTCATATCTGTACATCCTGGGGAACCCAAAGGACAGTTTGGGTCTTTTTATCAAAAATGGTAAGAAATAAATCCCAAAGAGATTTTACTATATAATTCATATGTTTGCTGACATATTTCAAGCTCCCTTTATGTGCCCAACACTGGGCTAGGAGCAACAGAGAGAAATAAGGCATAGTTCTTGCCTTCAAGGAACTTGCAGTCTGGTGGAAGGGAGGTCAAGGAGACCAGCCTTCACACACAGGATGCTGTGGACACCAGAGGGGAGCGCAGGGAGGGGAGCCTAACTTAGCTGAGGCTGTCTCACAGAAAGCTTTGCGAGCCACCTGACCCTTAACAAACCTAGAGAGGAGGTTCTAGGCATCAGGAACTGCACCAAAGCATACAAGCACACGGGACAATTAGATACTGCAAGGATCAAAGCTTACTCGTGGGGAAATCATGAGAGATGACTCGAAGGTGGATGAGAGCTGGACTGTGAGTGGCTATGCTAAAGAATGAGAATTGAAGGCTGATCACAGTGGCTTATGCCTGTAATCCCAGCACTTTGGGAGGCCGAGGCAGGCAGATCACCTTAGGTCAGCCTGGCCAACATGGTGAAACCCCATCTCTACTAAAAATACAAAAAAAGTAGCCTGGCATGGTGGTGCACGCCTGTAATCCTAGCTACTTGGGAGGCTAAGACAGGAGAACCACTTGAACCCAGGAGGTGGAGGTTGCAGTGAGCCGAGATCATGCCACTGCACTCCAGCCTGGGCAATAAGAGTGAAACTTCCTCTCAAAAAAAAAAAAAAAAAAAAAAAAAAAGAATGAGAATTGTAGACTCCAGGAGAAAGGAAACCACTCAGGTATAAGCTTTAGAGTGATATAATCAGAGTTAAATCTAAGAAAAATCATCTGGCAAGAGTGCAGGAGCTTATTGTCAAGGGTTGATCTAACAGTAGAAAGACCATAACCTGGGCCCACTTTACAACTCCTTTCCCAAAGTGAATTTTCACCTGACATTAAGCAAACATCCCAGCAGCCCACGTTTATAGGGGCCAATGGCTCTAACACTGACTCCTCCTACCTGCATAGATGAAGCAGGGCCATGAATTATTTGTAGCTCTTTTCATTAAGCGATGGAATCCATTTTCCTACTCCTTGAATCAGGGCTGGGCTTGTGACTTACTTTGACCAACAGAATTGTTGTTGTGAGGCTTCTAAGCCCAGGTCTTAAGAGATCTTGCAGCTTCCACTCTCACTCTTTTGAAACACCACTATCACCATATAGGAAAGCCCAAGCTAGCTTCCTTGAGAATGAGACCAGGTAGAGAAGCCCAGACAGCAAGCCGTTCCAGCAATTCACTCACATATGAATGAGACGGTCCCCACCAGCCAGCCTCTAAGCAACCCACCAACCAATTGCCACATAGGTGACTCCAGGAGGCAAGATAAGCAGAAGAACCATGTGAACCCAGCACAAATTACAAAATCAAGAAATTAATGGTTGTTTCATACCACTATCTCTTGAGTGGTTAGTTACCCAACAATAAATAACTGGTCCTCCTTTATACTGCAATTTGTGAAAGCTGGCACTGGAACAACAAGCTGTCCAGACCTTCACAAGAATTAATACTGTCTGGTAGGTAAATAGACTCCATATCCCTAGTGCAGAAGGGGTTTCTGCAGGGATTGTCTGAGTCTCCTTCCCTCCAGAGTGCCAATTAGGATGGCTGACTTGCTCTAACTTATATCTAACTATAAATGCACTGCCCGATTGATAGGACATCAATATTAATTAATAATTCATAGTATGATCAGACTTTTTCACATGTAATCACAACTTTACGTCTCAAGAAATGCCCCTGTAGCTAGTTAGAAAGCAGCTTTTCCTTCAGATTCTGACTTTTAAAAAACATTATCACAGTTTCTCAGAGTAGAATTTGAGGAAAGTGTGTGAAAAAGTCAAAGTTGACAAGAAATGCCATTTTTCTCCTCGGTGCAGGATGTCTTTCCTGCAGAACGTAGCTTTCATGTGAACAAACCCCACCGCGGGGACAGACAAGCAGAAGACAAAATGATTCAGTATTCACAGCCTCTCCCATTAGCCACTCAGATTCCAGATGGTGGAAAGTCGGGGAGGAGCCCTGAAACAGGCACTTGAAACCAAAGCTGATGTTATTGAAATTCACGGCATCCAAATTCCTGAATCTACATCAAAAGGGAGAGAGCCTTGTTGTCACACACTTGAACTCATTTTGAACCTGCAGGAATTCTCTGTAGCATACCACCACGCTTTATCTTTGTTCCACAAATCTAAAGTTAAGTTTCTATCATTTTGTCACCACATCATACCAAAACAGAGATTTTTATCAAATTTAGAGGATGTGTTTAGGATGACCCAACTTGAAGAAACGAGCCATGGGGCTTTGCAAACATGCAAGTCACTTCAGGAGGCCCCGGCTAGCAGGTAAAAATGCGACAGTAGAGGTGCTGGTAACTACTAATCAGAGACATGGCAAGGAAGAAAACGAAATGGAGTTTCAGATGTGAGCCCACACTAAAACTCATGAAGGCCTCTCGACTGCGAGCATCGGTTCAAGATGGAACTGCTTCTTGAGAAGCTGCATTTGTGGTGTCCTCCCTATAACCAGCAGCAGGGATTTATTCATTTAATGAGGCCTAAAGAGTCTTCCCAGTAACACAGGGGAGACCAGTGAGTGTAAGAAATACACATGGGCAGTGCACCTGGAGAGACACACCTTTTGGAAACAAAGATATATTCAAAGCTGAGTTCAAATATGTTCCCCTCGTGGGTCATGGCAATCATTTAATAAACAATAGTTGAATGAATGAAGAAATGATTGGATGGGTGGCTGAGTGAATGAATGAAGGGATGAATGATGTCTGGGGAGCTGTGAAAGGTAGAGAAGCAAAAGGGAACGTCTGGCAATACCCGACACAGAAAGCCAAGCCTTATTAGCGGGACTTTCCACTGAGTGGCATTTTTAGTTTCATTATCTAATAGTGTTGAACATTTTCAAACTATATTTAAAAGATCTAAAATATAAAACAGTGGCTTTAAAAGGCAAACATTATACTCCTTCTGTAGTACTTCTTATAAGATCTGTTTACCTCGTGCTGAATATTGGCAATGCCACTGTTCCTGCAATGAATTGACAAAGCAGTTCAATACACCTCATTTAGAACCATTATGGGGCATTTCATCAAAGATCTGGTTATGAACGTCCCCAAAGAAAGGATCAATGAGGTTTTTATTATGCTTGGGAAAGATTTATTTAAGAAAAAAAAATCCCTATAAAATGGAGGGGACAAATAAAGTGTGACCAGGGCAAAGGAAATGTTCCATTTTATGCCACTGAAGGTAAATATAATTTTTATTTTTACAATAGTCTATTCCCACATATATTATCCATGTAATTGTTTATGTTTCAAAACCCACTTCATAGCAGTTTTACAAGCGGCAGAGAAGACTATTCTCAAGAGGTTGTGCTCAAGAACTGCCTTAAAGAGAAAACGGCACTATAATTAGCGCATTTGGTACATTAGCGATAAAGCACTCCTTGGAGGGCAGGACAGGCCCAAACTCCTCCCTCTTGGAAGAGTGCTAGAGTGAGGCTCTGGTGGCTCACACATTGCTGCAATTGGGTCAAGGTTCTCCTGCATCGTGGTCTTAATTAAAGATACCATGAAACATTTAATCACTTATTTATTTTCTCTACACAAAATGCATTAATTTAGCCTTAATTTGATTCTGTTTAATCTCATATAGTTTTACAATTTGATAAGAAAAACATTTCTAATTGGTTTTAATATTTTTCATTATACCTGCCAAATCAATAATTTGAAGAAAGCTGAATAAAATTTTCAAAAATGTTTGGTTTTATATTGTTTCCCCAGTTTTGTTCAGCCTTTTCAATAAGCTCTTATTCTTCTTGTCCTCTATACGAATCTTAGAGGTATGTAAGGCAAGCACTTGAGAAGAGCAAACACTGTTTTCCTGTAGGTATCAGTCGAGTTTCTTTGGGTACAAGCCAGAGAAACTGACTGGCTAATGCAAGAAGCAGGTTATGGGAAGGATACAGCTCATGGAGAGGAGGCCAAGAAGAGCAGAAACTCAGACAGTACCAGTGACCTTCCTCTCAGAGCCCCAGATTCAGTTCCACTCATCTTCAGTCTCTCAAGATAGGGAACCTGATTGGCCCAGCTCGGTTCTAAAATCTCTATCCTTGAACCAATCAGATGTGGTCAGGAGCTAGGGAATAAACCCCAGACAGGGTCACTAAGGGTACTATGAGCTGCACAGCCATCCTCTCTCATGTCCACTACACTCTAGACTTATATCTTGTAAATATTGCCTAAGTTACTTTTATTGCATCATATCTGACAATAATAAGTGCTTATATTTTTGCAGAATAAGCTCAACAACAACAATAAGCATTTGTGCAGAGTTTTATAGTTTTAAAATACTTGATATACATTATTATTATTAATAACAAATTATTATAAACAGCAAAAGCTATCATTTCTAACAGTAAATCACTACTTATATGCTTACAAGGTGCAGGGCTGGTGCTAAACACTGAATAGATTAATCTTTACAACAAACTAGCAGGTTTGTGTCGTTATTAAGTTTGTTAGACATTTCAGTAATAAAGTAAAATGATAAATACAAAATTTAAGTTCTATCTCATATATGGATTCATCTGACCTTCCCAAGACCCTGGTGAAATAACAATTATTCACAATACACACAGTCAAGGATAAAAAGACCCAGAGAGCCAGAGGGCCTGCTCTGTACCTATAAATGACAGAATCCTTATCCCCTACCTGCTTTCCCAGTGCTCTGTACAATGTAAGGACAACAGAACTTGAGAGGATCTATCCATAAGGACACTTCTAGAGCTTTGCCTATCTTAAACAAACTCACTTGTAGTTCATAGGCTCAGGAGTAATTACGGAGATAAATTCTTACTGGGTTGGATTTCGGTTTTGTTTATTTCCTTTGACAGGAAGAAGGAGGAAGTGAATTCATTAGGGTACAGTCTAAACTGCCATAACTAATAGACTCAAAAGTTAAGTGACTTAATTTCTTTCATACCTGTGTCTGCAGTGAGCAGGCCAGGACAGGGAGAACAGTCTTACCCTTCTGCACCTGTGGCTTCAAGTTATCGCCATTTTCCAGCCAGTGGGAAGGAGGAAGAGGGACATTTAGGAAACATAGCTTAGGCTTTAAGGCCCAGAATTTGTGCATTCTCACATTAGCTCACATCCTATTGGCTCAAATATGTCACACAACCACACCTAACTGCAAGGGAAGCTGGGAAATACACTCTCCAGCTGAGCCGAACTGCCCAGCTAAAACTTTTGGGATGCTGTTTCTAAAAGAGAGGAGGGGAACATGGAAATCAGGGGGAAATGAACCATTTCTGGCCCAAGGAGTATTTTTATATGTTCTTTCTTTAAGCAATTAGAATTTGAAAAAAATACCCATAACCAGGGTCAGATCTAGATTTTTCTGGAGCCTGAAGCTCATATAATCAGGGTGGATGAAGGAGCAAAGATCCTTTCTCAAGGAAAATAATACAAAAATATCTAACTTTTGGAAATGTTGCAAAGCATATGACATTGTGAACTCATTGCTAAGACCCTTCCAGGGCCTTGCATGGGTGGGGTCTGTACACAAGTGAGAAGCCCAGAAGCTTAAGCCTCATTAACCTTGGGGTAAACTGGTTTATGCCTGCAACAGTTGCATTTTTCTAACTTCTTGTTCCTGCAAACTTATGATCACATAAAAGCTGTTATCCTGTATCTGAAATAAATGTTGGGTCAGTGACAGAAACAGTCTGATTTTTATGGTAGCCAGTTCAGTTAGTCTCTCCGCCTGGCACCCCAGCTGGTGGTTAAGAGGCCTTTAGTGAGCAATACTGACCAGTTGGTCTCTGGCCATAAATAAACACGGCCAGAATAATGACTCATAGAAAGCAAATGGTAATGTTTGTTTGATGGTTTGTTTCATTTTGTTTAAGCTGAATTGGAAGAGCTGGTTCCTATTCATCACCATTCCGACCAGCATTGTGGGCTAGGCAAGAGGGAGCTGGTGGCCGGTGCCCTCCGGGCCTCAGGTCCAGAATCAGTAAAATGAGGAACAGAGATGTACCCTGCTCATGGCTCTTACAATGGAGGGAAGATTCTGGTGGAATCTTAGTGAAATGTGCTCTAACCTGCTCCTCTTCATGGGCCTGAACCTAAAGAAAAACAATCTATCATTGCAATGGCCCCTTAACCATTTGCCCACAGCAAATAACAAAGCATGGCAGGTACAATTTTACTAAATTTACCTTAAATGGGGGAGAGAAAGCTGGTTGCAAGTAACTCTTCCTAGAATGCTCTTCTCCATTAGATATTTCCAAAAGTGACAGTTCTTAGTATAGCTCACTCATTCCATTCATTCATTCTATGACCATTTAGTTTTACCCACTCTATGAAGGTAGACCGGAGAACATAGGAATGTACAAGGGAAAGGCATTGAA
Source organism: Macaca nemestrina (assembly GCF_043159975.1). Taxonomy (NCBI): domain Eukaryota; kingdom Metazoa; phylum Chordata; class Mammalia; order Primates; family Cercopithecidae; genus Macaca; species Macaca nemestrina. Next base: position 74,346,204 of record NC_092135.1, on the reverse strand, counting down.
ACCAAGGATGTGTACACACACACACACACACAATGCAGGGTTGGGCCAGAGTTATGCATACAGCCATGGGGACTCATGTATAATCTGGAACTAGAGGTAGGGTACAGGTGTTCCATTAAATGGGGACGGTTGAGATTAGTCCCCATTCAGTTTTATTTTTCTTCCTAAGTCACCAGGCGGGTGTGACCCTTTACAGAGTACTGGGTCTCTCTCCCGCATGATACCAATCACATGCCCCTGCACGGTACTCTACAATGCCCTTCTCTCTCCCATTGTAATATAAGCTGTGGAGGATGACGGGAGGAATATAAGCATTGTGCATGTGGAAAGAACACTAATATTTACTGTATTTTAAGTCAGTTTACATATTTTGTTTCATTTAAATCATTAAAAAAAAAAAAAACTCAGTGAGGAAGATAATATCCACATTTCACAGATAGGAAAACTGAGGCTTAAAAAAAGCTTAGGAGGCCGGGCACGGTGGCTCAAGCCTGTAATCCCAGCACTTTGGGAGGCCGAGACGGGCGGATCACGAGGTCAGGAGATCGAGACCATGCTGGTTAACACGGTGAAACCCCGTCTCTACTAAAAAATACAAAAAATTAGCCGGGTGAGGTGGCGGGCGCCTGTAGTCCCAGCTACTCGGGAGGCTGAGGCAGGAGAATGGCGTGAACCCGGGAGGCGGAGCTTGCAGTGAGCTGAGATCCGGCCACTGCACTCCAGCCTGGGTGACAGCGTGAGACTCCGTCTCAAAAAAAAAAAAAAAAAAAAAAAAGCTTAGGAATTTGTCCAGGCTCATGTAACTAGTAATGGTAGAGTGAGGATTTGAGACTGGTCCTTTCTGACCACAAGGCCAATATACTTCTTAGATATCAGACTTACTCCTTTCTCCTTTATCCCATAGTACATAGGACCCTTAATTACTACTTGTTAATAAGGGAATCTTTCTACTGAAACATCTGTCTCACTGGGCCTTTCTTCTCGGGCCTTGTTTAAATTAGTAACAAGGAAACCTACAACAGCTGGTTTCTCCTGATAGAGACATCCATCAGTTCAGGACAAGGATGTAAACTACTTTGGCAGAAGTCATTAAATAATGATCGCTTGGCAACAACTCTGACCTACCCACATGAAAAAAGAATATTACCCTCCGGAATATTATTTCAGGATGGGTGCTGGGAAACCTATGCTCTGTACCTTTGGTTCTCAAGAAAAAAAAAAAAAAAAAAAACAATGAAAAGAAGAAAAAAAAACAGGTCATGATTACTGGAAGTATTTTTTTAACCACACAAACTGATTTCTGCATTGATTGGTAGATACGCGATTTCATTTGGCCGGTTGCAGTCATACCAAAAGCAAATTTTCTTTTTTACCAAATTCTGTTATATTTCCTATTACTGGAGCATGGGAAAATATTACCTAGTATTTCCCATTTAGTGTTCTTAGAAGAAAATCATCTATCTTCTGTTCTAAGAAAAAGTAACTAGGTATATTTTTTTGGTTAGTATTAATATTCTAGCCACTAAGTTCCATGTGGCTATTGTATAAATAATATAAAATAGGTTATTGAGAATTTGAAAAAAGCACTTGTCCATATGATATATATATTGTTCACACCACAGAGGTTAGACTAGCACAATGAGTTTAAGCTGATTCAGGGTTTTGTGTCTGTGCGCAAAAATTCAGCAGTTCGGTGTTCTGATGCTCTTTCCAAACTCTTAGCCCCAGAAGTATCCAACTTTCCATGAAATATTTGAAATAACTTATGTTAATAGTCACACTTTTATTGAAATCCAACTCATTTTTTAAAAACTGAAATCCTTAGCACACTCTAAGAGAAGATTCAAGACTCCAATTGATTCAAGAGAAAACTAACATAGGGTGATAAAGATTGTTCTAACAAAATGGTAATCTATGTATGTGGAGCTGTTGGCTATGGCTAGCAGAGCAGCAACAGCAGCCGACTGGGAAGGTGAATTGAAGCAGTCAGCTGGGAGGCGAGGACGCTACCCCAGTAATAATTTGGGGAGAAAAAGAGATAGCTGTTTCCTATTAGTTCATGTAAAGGTAATCAGAAATTTTAAAACTCCAGCTCTAGTATACTTTAATACTTGCCCAGCTTTGGTGAAAAGCAGGATTACCCCCATTCTTGGTTTTGGTTTTTCAGGTGTGGGCATTTTTAGTTACCTTCTTTTTTTTTTTTTTTTTTGTGAGAGGGAGTCTCACTCTTGTTGCCCAGGCTGGAGTGCAATGGTATGACCTTGGTTCACGGTAACTTCTGCCTCCTGGGTTCAAGCAATTCTCTTGCCTCAGCCTCCCAAGTAGCTGGGATTATAGGTGCCTGTCACTATGCCCGATTATTTGTATTTTTAGTAGAGACAGGGTTTCGCCATGTTGGCCAGGCTGGTCTTGAACTCCTGACCTCAGGTGATCCACCCACCTCAGCCTCCCAAGGTGTTGGGATTACAGGCATAAGCCACCGCGCCTGGCCTCCTTACCTTCTTTAATGAACCCCAGAATCACAGAGTTCATGTATCTCTACAAACACACTTCATAATTTGTGTTAGTCCATTTGTATCACTGTAAAGGAATACCTAAGTCTCAGTAATTTATAAAGAAAAAAGGTTTAATTGGCTCACAGTTCTGCAGGCTACACAAGCATGGCACCAGCATCTGCTCCTGGTGAAGGCCTCAGGGAGCTTCCAATCATGGTGGAAGTTGAAAAGGGAGCAGGCATGTCCCACAGCAAGAGCAGGAGCAAAAGAGGGAGGAGGAGGAGCCAGCTCCTTTAAACAACCAGCTCTCATGAGAACTAACAGAGAAAGAACTCACTTCTTATTACCATGGGCAGGGCACCAAGCTATTCATGAGAGATCCACCCCCATGACCCAAACACCTGCCACCAGACCCCATCTCCAACATTAGGGATCCCATTTCAACATGAAATTTGGAGGGGACAAACATCCAAACCACATCAGAGTTGAAGACAGCGAGGTAGAGAGAAGCAAAGTGACACATTCAGGTTCACAACCCTTTGGAAAAGCCAAGAGGAGATGCCAGTCCTCTTAGACCAGGGTTTCCCAACCTCGGCACTATTAACATTTTAGATAACTCTTTGTTGTGGGAGGCTTTTTCATATCATATTGTGTATTAGACAATAATCTTCTCATTCTGAGCCTATTTATAAATGAACTGATTCCAAACTCCAACCCATCTCTGATCTGCTTATGTTTACATTAGCAACGTGTGCATTGTAGGATCTTTATCAGCATCGCTGGCCTCTACCCACTGTATGTCAGTAGCACCCATCTTGCAGTTGTAACAACCAAATACATCTCCAGGTTTTGCCACACGTCCCCCTGGGAACCAAAACCAACCCAGTTGAGATCCATTGCTCTTGACTGACTTTGATTTGCCGAGTGATTCTTAGCCCCAAACCAGTCCCAGTTATGACCCAGCTTGCTTTAGGACATTTGCCCATTTCAGAGAAGTCCCTCTTTCTCTTTAAAGGAATTGTGGTGCACTAGAAAGGGCACAGAGGCTTGCGCCCCTGGAAAATTTAGGTTTTAATCCTGGTTTTGTCACTCACTCATTGGGGGCCTTTGGACAATATTTTAAATTTCTCATAGCCCCATTTTCTCAATTGTTAGTGGGAATTCAAATGCCTGCTTCCAAGATAAAGTGTTAAGTAAGTTGTGTCTGAACACCATGACACAATGCCTGGAACACCAGAAAAGCACAGTAATGTTAACTCCCTCTCAATAATCATGGTACCAAAACTACCAGAGAAGAGGAAGAGTTTACCAATGGAAATATGGTGGAGCTGTGGTATAGATCTTGAAGAATCCAAGTTGGAAAAGCTGTCTTACACAGGAAAACTTTATAACCAAGCTTTGCCAGGAAGTATCAGGCCTTCCCAGAGGACCAAGCATCTACCTGAATTCTAGTTATTCATGAGGCTAAACCAAGAGAAGCACAACCAAGTAGCTGGGATGCAATTGGAAACACCAAGACAGAAACACACATGCAATAAGACTCAGGCCTTGAGCCTGAATGAGATCTGGGTGCATTTGTCAGGAATAGATAGGGGGTTGGGGACTGAGGAACTGCTTTGTCCCAAATTATAAAGATCTTACTCTTCATCAAACAGAAGTTTCTTCCTTCTGGAAATCTCTGGCAATATCTGAACTTCAAAACATGTTGAAAACACTACCAATTATCTTCCATGGAAAAATATCTGGAAAAACTTTACCACACATGGCAAGGCAACATGATCCCCAAAACAACTCTTTAGAAAAAGGTTTAACTTTTCGTCAAAACTTCCCAGTTCTTAAAATTTTATATTGCCCATGATGCTTTATTATCTATAAGACAATATCTATTTCACTCTGAGCCTACTGTCCATTAACAACTTGATTCCAAGCTCTGAACCATCTTTGTTCTACTTCTCTTTATGGTATCAGTTGAAAATGTGTGAATAATAAAAAGTAGAAATAAATCATTTAAGTTAAAAACAGTTAACTACAATCTTCTTTCATTGCTTTTAAATTTTAGCATTCTTTTAAAACAGAAGTAAAATGCTATATACCTGAAGACATCCATAGCAGTTTTATCTATTATAATACAACCTCCATTACCACCACTACCAACACAAACCTAGAAACAACTTCAATATCTGTTATGGATGAAATCACTTGCCTCAAAAAAAGATACATTGATGTCCTCACTCTCAGTACCTCAGAATGTCATCTTATTTAGAAGAGGGTCTTTGCCGATTTCGTCAAGATGAAAGGTCTTTAGGGTGAGTCTAAATCCACTATGACTGCTTTCTTTATAAAAAGAGGACATTTGGGCCAGGCTCATAACTGTCATTCCAGCACTTTGGGAAGCCAAGGCAGGAGGATCACCTGGGGCCAAGAGTTCAGGACCAGACCGCGCAACAAAATGAGACTTTCATCTCTACTAAACAAAAATAATTGGCCAGGCATGGTGGAATGCTGTAGTCCCAGCTACTTGGGAGGCTGAGGTGGGAAGATCATTTGAGCCAAGGAGGTCAAGGCCGCAGTGAGCAGTGATTGTACTACTGCATTCCAGCCTAGGCAACAGAGAGAGACTTTGTCTCTAAAAAAAACTAATTTTTTTTTTAAACTGCAGGGGATGGAGGACGGGATTTGGATGTGACACAGCCATGCACAAAGAGAAGATTATGTGAAGAGACACAGGAAGAATATGAGGCAAAGACTGAGGATTGAAGTGATGTATCTTTGGCCAAGGAAAGCCAAAGATTTCTGGAAAACCACCAGAAGCAAGGAGGAGGCACGCTCCCCATATAGGTTTCAGGGGAAGCATGGCTCTGCTGCTCCCTTGACTTTGTACTTCTAGTGTCCAGAACTGTGAGACAATATATTTCTGTATGTTTAAGTCACCCAGTTTGTAGTACCTCGTTACAGCAACACTAGCAAAGACATACTATGTCCAACAAGAGAGACAATTAAATTATGAAAGGTCAAACTAATGAAATATTTTATAACCACTAAAAATGATAATTTTAAATGATTTTGTGGAAACTTGGAAATCATTATTAGAGTATAAGGATACATATTATAAGTGATGAAAAAACATATTACTGAATCATATGTACTCTGAATATAATAATATCAATGTTTCTGTTACTGGGATAATATATTGCAGACATTAAACCTGTGAATTTCTATTTCCCACTTTGGATCATGGCTGCTCTGCCTTTGACTTCCAGGCTAAACCAATAGGGTGATTGCCCCAGGGAAGGTACGCAGGTAAATAGTGGGGTGGAATGTGTAGTCAGAACAAAGAACAAAGAGGGAATTAATTAACTTTGAGTCTCAGAACCAATTTTCTTTTTTCTTTCGTAAAACATTGGTCTTGAAAGCAAGACTTGGTTGAGGGAGAGAGGAGTGTCTAAATAACTTAGTGTCCTTGTTAAACTATCTAAGATGAGGCTTACCAGCTAGATCATAGTTTTAGTTGAGGAAGATTCCTACCCAATAAGAAGATGAAGAGGTGCTTGTTGGCTGGTGGGAAGGCAGGCTTTGGCCCCCTCGTCTTTAGATTCTGGAAGAAAGGTGGCCTACACCCAACTGGAGGCTGCCGATCCCAGTAAACACTGCAGCACAGAATGAGCTGTGAACGCAAAGGCTTTTATGGGCCACCCTGGATTCTGCATTGCTTGGATAGGACCCAGAGGTGCTTTCATGTCTCCAGGGCAGACACAGGTGGCCACTGAGCTGAGAGACAGCCTGGGGACTCCCCAGGTGATGAATGAAGTGGAAGGACCCAGCCAGGGCAAATGGAGCATGTGGCACAGGCTCTAAGAGCCTAGTAGGAGATGAGGTGAGGGATGCCAGGTCCCTGGGAGAAACCTCCAGCCTTTTCCAAGCAAGACTACAGATGACACCAGCAGCAGGACTCAGCCTCAGCTGCCAGCTGATACCCACCATGGGACTGGTCCCACCCCAGCAGTCACCCTCCTAGGAAGCTACCAGATCAACAGTTCAGAAAAGGGACTAAAAGGGATCCCACGGAAATCTCTAAAGATTCAAGGACCCCCACCTACTTCTACCTCATATTCCCAGGTCCTTCTAAGAGAGGAGCAGGGCAGGGCGGGCGTGAGTCACAGCCCATTTTATCTAAAGCACCTGAACTTCTATAAAGACTGATTAAATAATTGCAATAGACTAAATTTGCCAGTTAGCAAAAATCTAGTGGTTAACATTTCTCCCCTGACTACCAAGATATAGATGGGGATTTATGAGGAAGATTAAGTGGTTTTATATAAACAAAAAGCTATATTTTTTGCACAGCTAAGTATATTATGAGAAGATTTGTGACCTTACAACATGATTATGTAGACAAAGATTAAAAGGAAATATCCAAAATGAAAACAATTTATATTTTCAATATTTTACATTGTTTAAAAATAATCTTGCCTAGTCCCTGTCTCTAAAGAAAGTTCTATGGTTGCTACATAACAGCATATTTACAATAAGACTATCCAAACTACTAAAAGTAAACATCTTCCCAGCCAAGTCCTGGTTCCCATATAGAAGAGTCAATAAAGTTAAAGATGAAAAAATCTGTCCCTTTTTAGCCCTCAATGTATCTAGTTTTGTGGAATGAGTGAAAGTAAACAAAGGAATAGAGAAATATAAATGGTTCAGATCTTCACCACATCATTCATTCCCACTTATCTGCTGATAATCTGCAGAAGTCATTTGTGAATATCAGTCTTTCTCGGCTACCCAGAGCTAAACATGCTCGAGGGGGCCTGCAGAGCCACCACCCAGGTCCTGCCCCACATCTGTGACCACTTTTCCTTTCACACTTTCCAGAGCTCCACGTGGTGTCTCCCCAAAGTAATTCCAAACTTAATGTGAAAGAACTGTCTGTATGGTTTGGTTTTCTTCTTTCATATTTAGAAGACCAGCTGTCCCATACTGGTTGCCTGAGAATAGGGTCGGTTCCACAATGCGGAGTGCCCGAGGCATGTGGTTTGAAAGGTGCGATGACAGAGAGGTCTTCCTCCCAAGAACATCTGCTCCCTCTGCAGAGAAGGTGCCAGGAGCCCCAGCATCAGGGACTCACTCCATTGGCCTTCAAAATGCCTCTGCTTTCAAGAATTGCCTTTTAAAATGCACCTACCAGCTGGCAGAAATAACACTTTCGACTTTAGACAGCTATCACTCACCCAGGATTCATCAACTAGCTACCTGCAAGGCCCAAGATGACCAGAGCCACAGTAAATACCGGAAGGAAAGCAGAGTCACCAAGTAGGCATGAGAGAGTAGGAAAAAGATATCTGGGAGTGATTTCTTCACTCTTAACTGCTAATTATAAGAACAATAGTTACAATTGTAAATGGCCACTCTGTGCTGGTCTCATCTAATTCTCACAGCAATCCTTCAAAGTAAGTATTACTATCTCCAGTTTACAGGTGATTAAAATGAGGTTCAGAGAGCTTGAATAATTTGTTCAAGGTCATGCAAATTGTGGAGCTGAGTTGGAAGTCAAGCCTGCAAGCCTGCTGACTCTAAAACCCACACTGTCTCCCATATTCCAGCTATCTGTGTGCATGTGTGTGCACATACAGGTATACAGACAGTATTGGACACTACTGGTAGAAGATAATTTGAGGCTATTTGTAAAAAGTGCTAAAAATAATTACTTCAGCCCTTCTACTTTCTGAATTTAGGAAGTTATCTTAAGAAATAAATAATAAGCATGCACCAAGATTTCACTATAAGGTTATTCATTGAAATATTTAGCTAGGAGGCAAAGTAATATTCAACACTGGGAAATTCATTTTAAAATGGTATATTATTTCCATACAATAAAATACAATAAACCATTAAAATGGGTGGAAGGAAATGGAATGACATGAAAGAAGAGTTCATAATATGCTGCCAAGTTGGTGGCTTGTTTTCAGCATGTGTGCTGATTGCTATTACTGTATAACAAATTACCCCAATTACTCTTATTTTGTTTTCCTAAAAAATGTGTCAGAAGTTTAAAAAGCTGGACAGTTCTTGCACGGGTTTCCTTAAGTGATTACAGTAAGATGAAAGCTGGGGTTATAGTCATCAAAGACCCTACTGGGCTGAATACCCCAGATGGCTGTCAGCTGGGAGTTAGTCTGGAGCTGCTGACTGTGCAGTGCCTACACATGGCCTCTTCATAAAGCTTGGGCTTCCTTATAGTATGGTTGTTTCAGGAAATTGAACTTTATTGGTGGCTCCAGGCTCCTGTACAAGTGTAAGGAAGAACAAAGCAGAAACTGAATCACATTTTTTTACCTACCCTGGGAAGTCCCATAGAATCACTTTGGTCACATTCTATTGATTACAAGCAAGCCACAAACCTGCCAATACAAGGCAAGAGAACAATGAAAGGAGTGTCAACAAGTTTGCAATCAGTTTTTAAGCTGCCACAGCATGTCACTAAAGAATTTATCTAATATAGCTGCATTTTTTTAAGTAGACATGTAGCTAGGAACAAAAATAACCATAAGGACATAAGTAAAATACTGCATGACTTTCCCTGAAATTGGGATGAGTTTTATTTTCGTCTTTTTTACTTGAAATTTTTACACTGAGTCATTATTAATTTTGTGATCAGAAACAAATCAAATAAAAATATTTAACTTTTAAAATTTGGAAAAGACACAAACAATATTTTGCCTCCATATTCTATGCTAGCTAGGCACTTTTCCCCATATATCTTGCAAAATCACCATGGAGCAATCTACCACACCCTCAAGTAAAAATTACACATAAATTCATACTTGCTTTCCTCATATTTATGTCAATAAATCTCCTCAATGTCTTAGACCACTGGTTACCTGCCATGCCTAGCAATCCATAGTGAGCCTGGTAACTCAGTGTGGGAAGTGACCACCACTGAGGAAGAGACCACGCCATGGCCTTCTCATGCAACCTGCTCAGGAAAACCCACAAGCACATGAGGCCCCAGTCACACTAGCCTGAGTACGGCAGCTGGTGGTATCTTTTTTTTTCACATAGGAAGTAAAAAGAGATATCAGATCAATCGGTAATATTGGCTTTTGAGGTGTTATTCCGAGAAGAAAAAAAGAAAAAGCTCAGTTGACTAAGTCCACCAAAAGTGATAAATACTGCCTCTCAATCAAACGGGTAGCCCATGACTAGGATGATCCTAGGCTGCCTTTAATGCCAATACCAACTACTGCAGACAGAATGAACAGATGTCTTTCACTTAGTGGGTGGGAATATATACTAGACCAAAATATTCGCAAAGGTCTCAAAGGCTAGACCATATTAATGACCCTCTCTTTTTCTTTCCTCCTCCCCTGAAAACACTATTAAAAACTAAGGTCACCAGCTGTTGCATGCCGTCAAGAACTAAAGAATTTATGGCAAGAGTCCTATTTAATTACAGCTCATGAAACTGATCCTATAGCATTGCAGACCTTATATATAAATATTATTTATATCCCCAACTTTCAGGAAAGCAAGGACTATTTCACAGCCTTGCCAGAGGTCAGGGATCTGCCCCGATGTTAAACATAAAAGGTGTTGTATAACACAGCTAAACAGATTATGGGCTGGTTTGCAGACATGGTTTTCTTCTCCACACAACCCTAACTCTCCTTCCCTGACAATGGAGAAAGAACTCCATTCAATACACATCTCCTTAAGGCCAAAAGTACCTGTCTCAAGAGTGTATACTTAATTCAGAGGACCATGGGGAGCCATTGAGAGCTTACCAAGAAGGAATGATATGATCTAAACTATACCTTGGGGGGATTAAAGCTGAAATTAGTAAAATGGAAAACAAAACTACATAAATTTAGAAACTGGATTCTTGAAAAGACTAATAGAATGGATAAACCCCTATCAATCTTGATTAAGGAAAAAAGAGAAAAACAATAAAATAGAAAATATGAAAAGGACACAATCACAAGTTATAGAAAAGATTAAAGGACTATAATGGAATGTTATGTACAATTTACACCACCACATTTGGAAACAAAAGGAAAAGGATGATTTCCTAGAAAAAGACAATTAATTGTTCACACTTGATTCAAGAAGCAGCAGTAAATAAGAGTAGAACATGAACAGAGAGGTAGTGATGGACCACCTATTGGATGCACCCAGAACACATTTTTTGATTGGGGATTGCTTATAAGGGGTAAGAAAGAGACAGTTGAAGGTAATTCTTACCAATCTTGTCTGATTAGGTGGAAAGACTAATTTCATGCACAGATTATCAGGAGGACAAGTTGAATTTAGGGGAAAGATAATGAATCATTTTGGAGATATCATAAGGTATCTCCAAATGGAGATGTACATCCAGAGGCATAACATAATGGCCAAGAAGTGTGTACACCCAGGGACTAACGAGGATGATGCACTAGCAGGCAAGAAAAAAATAAATTATATTGATTTTTATCTCATTTTTTCTAAAGATGTTTGTGTCATTTTATAATGCATAAAATATATTACTACTGTAGTATTAACACACTAAATATATGTATGGGGGTGAATGCTCAAAAAAATTTAATAGTATAGAAGAGTAAACAAAAACATTTGGAGGTAAATCCATACGGTAGAATAACACTCAGCAATAAAAAGCCAAGAATCACTAATACACACAACAACATGGGTGAATTGCAAAATCATTATGCTGAATAAAAGAAGTATGATACAAAAACGTACATACTCTATATGATTATGTGAAAAATGGAATCTCATCTACAGTAATAAAAAGTAGACCATTGGAGATCTAGGGCACGGGCAGAGAAAGAATGGATTGCAGAGACATGAGGAATGTTTTGGGTAATAGGAACGTTCTGTATCTGGATTATGAAAGTGGTTTCCCATGTGCACACATCCATTAAAACTGAGTGGTACAATTTGAATGAATGCAACTTATTATATATCAATTATACTTCAATAAAGGTGATTTTTAAAAACATTTGGAGGCTGGGCGTGGTGGCTCACGCCTATAATCCCAGCACTTTGGGAGGCCGAGGCGGGTGGATCACGAGGTCAGTAGATCCAGACCATCCTGGCTAACAGAGTGAAACCCTGTGTCTACTAAAAAAATACAAAAAAAATTAGCCGGGCATGGTGGCGGGTACCTGTAGTCCCAACTACTCGAGAGGCTGAGGCAGGAGAATGGCATGAACTCAGGAGGCGGAGCTTGCAGTGAAAGGAAACATGTCACTGCACTCCAGCCTGGGCAACAGAGCGAGACTCTGTCTCAAAAAAAAAAAAAAAAAAAAAGGCCGGGCGCGGTGGCTCAAGCCTGTAATCCCAGCACTTTGGGAGGCCGAGACGGGCGGATCATGAGGTCAGGAGATCGAGACCATCCTGGCTAACAAGGTGAAACCCCATCTCTACTAAAAATACAAAAAATTAGCCGGGCGTGGTGGCAGGCGCCTGTAGTCCCAGCTACTCAGGAGGCTGAGGCAGGAGAATGGCGTGAACCCGGGAGCTGGAGCTTGCAGTGAGCTGAGATCGCGCCACTGCACTCCAGCCTGGGCCACAGAGCCAGACTCGGTCTCAAAAAAAAAAACAAAAAAACAAAACAAAACAAAAAATTGGAGGCCGCTCTTAGAAAAGAAAACATTCTTGAACTCTTGTGTTCCTCAGCTGTGTTTTCCTGTCATTAGAAAGAACACCCAAATCTCAGTGACTTACAACAATAAAGGTTTATTTCTCCCTCATGTTGTGTTACCCAGCTCTGACCCATATAACTCATTTGTTTCTGCATCCAGTCCACAAGCACTGCACACATGCACAGAGGTTTTCACTGGCCCTAATCTTTTTTTTTTTTTTTTTTTTTTTTTGGTACAATGGAGTCTCACTCTGTCACCCAGGCTGGAGTGCATGGCATGATCTCGGCTCACTGCAACCTCTGACTCCAGGGCTCAAGTGATTCTCCTACTTCAGCCTCCCCAGTAGCTGAGATTACAGGCACCCACCACCAAGCCCAGCTAATTTTTGTGTTTTTAGTAGAGACAGGGCTTCACCATGTTGGTCAGGCTGGTCTTGAACTCCTGACCTCAAGCCTGCCTCAGCCTCCCAAAGTGCTGGGATTACAGGTGTGAGCCACCACACCCAGCCTTACTGGTCTTAATTTTTAAATGAGCAGATAGCCAAGAGTCACCAGGCATGACAGCCCATAATATGAAAAAAGGAGGCTGAAACAAGCAGAGAAAAAGAAAGTCGAAGAAAATAAAGATTTTTGCAAGAAGGAAAAAAACTTAAAAAAACACATATGACATTTTTAAATGAGCCTTTTATTTCTAAGTAAATTTAGAATGTGATAACAGAAATGGAAAAAACAATAAAACATTTGAAAATTAGAAATTAGAGCAGAAATGAAATGTGAAGTAAAATAAGAGAGAAAATGTAAGAAAATCAGAGGACCAGGCTAAGAAGTCTAAAATCTGAATAATAGGAATTACAAAAAGAAAAAAAAGGAAACTAGAAGAAAAAAAATCAAAATAATAATTCAAGAACAATTTGAACAAGTGAAGGACATAAATTTTCAGAATGAAAAGTCCTACTAGTTACCCAGAAGAGAATAGATTCATATCAATGTATATTATCATGAAATTTCAGAACACTGAGGACAAAGAAAAGATCTTAGACTATTCCAGAGAAATGAAAGCAAAATGGTTGAGAAGCTTCAAGAAGAACAACATCTGAATTCTTGAGAGCAACACCAAATTCTAGAAGGCAATGAAGTAATCCCTTTAAAATTCTGAAGAAAATGTATTTTCTAATTAGGATTCTGTACCCAACCAAACTCTCATTTAAGAATGAGAGTAGAATAAAGACATTTTTTTCAGATCAATAAGGTCTCAAATCTTACTTCTCACAAATCTTTTCTCAAGAAGCTTCTGGAGGGTACGTTTTACCAAAAAAAAAAAAAAAAAGAAGGCGGGGAAAGGAGGGAATAAACCAGGAAAGAGGGGAGAATGGGACCCAAAAAACAAGGGAACCAATACAAAAAAGAGATTAAGAATAGCGAGGAAAGATAATAGCTATTTGGCAGGCCTAGAAAACAGTCCCATTTAGAGCACATCGGAAAGCTTGTTTTCTTCAAGAAGATGTAATTTATGCTTAATGTGTTTAAACATTTTAAAAGGATATTTGTGCAATTTGGAGAAAGTTAGGATTGAATTCAGTGATAAGTACATAGATACTTAACAATATTTTGTTAAAAACAAGCATAACTATAAACTCCAGGGAAAACAAAATACTGGACAGGATGGGAAATGTTATTATATTACACTACAGCACACGAACAAGCATTAGTCATAATTGCTTGCTCAACACATAAACAAGGATTTACATGGTCATAACTATTTAAACGCAACACAATGTTGACATAAATAAAATTACTGTATAACTATATTGAGTGGGTGAAGACATAGGATGGGTGTGTGTATTATGGAAAGGTGAAACAGAGTTAGCGCTTCACCTTCTAAGGGAGATGTCAACATGCTAGATAATGTCTGACACTGAAAAATGAATGTAGTATCCATATAAGCAGGAAATAAGAAGGTAAATCCCAAGAGGAAGGAAGCACTATGCTTGTCCTCGAGCAGAGCAGACTCAAGAGAGAAAGGGATGTGCAAAACTTTTTACCATAAATATGGGACCCAGCAGAGAAAGAAACTACTGCCTAAGGATGACAGGAAAAACTTCACAAAGAAAGTGTTGCAGATAATGGGAAAAACCCCCTTCTCCATTCTGTCCTGCTTTTCATGGTAGAATACACTCTCTGCACTGCATCTCAACATGGGTTTTAACTGAGCACATAGTCACTAGATATCCTCCTTCCCAGTCCCCGTTCCCGCTAATGAGGACCGTGTTACTAAATTCCAAAGGGAGCAAATGAGATGTTAGCAACTTCTGGATTATATTCTTTAAAGGGAGTCTTTTGTTCTTTATCGCCTCTTTAGCCCTTCCTTAAAGAAGGGCTAAAATAATATAGTAAGAGCACAATAATCAATCAATCTTTTGACATCCTAACCCACTTTGAGTAGCATATGCCCAGGAAAATATTTCAAAGAAAACAAAGCTACTTGTGCAGAGATGTTTCTAGTAATCCCACTTATACAAGTTTTTTTTGTTTTTTTTTTTTAAAAAGAAAGAAGCAGCAGCCCCAAATTGGGAAATGAATAAGTAAATTTTGGTGTACAGATGTTGTTATCATACATGTAACTATTAAAAAACATTTATATATATATATAATTGTATGCAAAATGCTTAAATGAGACTCAAAATGTTTAATAGAACACAAATGATTGTGTTTTATATAAATACCATAAATAATGGTATTTATATAAAAATATAGGTCTCTACACTGAAAATAATCAGAAAACATAGATGTAATTTACTGTAGTTTACCATATTTTTTCTGTAAAATGTTGAAGTATGCAATAAAAAATAAAAGATTAATTGGTAAAGTAAAAGGAAACACTCCTGTCAGCTTGTAATCACCTGTTACCCCAGAGTAATAAGAAGCACTATTTATTGGCTGCTTAACATAGGCCAGCAATTCTGCAAGTCTCCTTAAATACAGTGTCTTATTCAAGCATTACAGCTACCCTGCACGTTGGATGCTATAGGCCCCATTTTACAGATATAAATTGAGGCTCAGAAAGATTAAATAATTTACCAAATATCATACAATTCATATACGGTAAAGCCTAAATCAGGATCTACTTCTGCTTCCACATTGTTTCCCAGAAGGATCAAAATAATCCATGATCAATGAAAAAGATATGGAAACATACAAATACTATTCAGGAAAAAATCTAGAATTCCACCCTATAGAGGCACTCACTATGTTCCCAAATTTCCTTCCAATATTTTTTCAGCATGTTTTCTTTCTAATAGTTGATTTCAAGGTCCATATATAATTTCACATCCTGTTTTTTTATTTAACATTACATCATACTTTTAAGTTTTAATGGTAGTGGAATATACTATTATATGGATATTCCGTCATTTACTTAACTGTTCTAATGTATATTTGGATGCTACCAGTTTTTCACTATTACAAAAAGCACTGCAATAAACCTCTTCATATACAAATCATGCTCAGCAAAAAATTCAATTACAAGATGAATAATTGGAATAAAGGGCATGGAAATTTTTAAGACTCTTGTTACTTGTTACTGAGTTTCTTTCCAGGAAGGTTGTATCAGTTCACACCAGCAATAATTGAGAGTGTTTGTCTTACAACACCCTTACCATGACTATTACTGAATTACTTTTTAATCTTTGCTAATGGATAGATGAAAAATAGGCATAGCATTCTTGTTTGAACTAACAGATGGAAGCTTCTTTTCACATGTTTTTAAAAATGCAATATTGTTCTTCAGAGGTTATGCTAATTCCTCCAAATTATTCCAGTTTTAGACATGTCACAAAGCAATTATGAGTCCTTGAATTTTCTATCCCAACATGCTGCCTTCCCAAATAAAGTAAATCTGCCACCTTTATTTTATTTATTCATCCACCCATCCACGCAATCCTTAAACAACCTTTATGGAAAGTGTTTGACAAAAATCATTAGGTTTTTAAAACATTAATATCCTTTAGCCCCCATAGACTCTCTCCTAGTAGAATGCCTCCTACAGACCAGTTACATTTGATTTAGTTTCTAAAGAGCTCAAGGAAAATAAACTCAAGAAAATAGACTCCATCTTTTTCTTTTCTTTTCTGTTTCTTTCACCTCATTTCAGAAGACTAAAACATATTACCAAGACAGCTGTTTTGAAAACAATGGAAACAAAGCCGTTGTTACCACCTGCAGCTGTGCAATTACAACCTCTGTCAGTGGCAACTTGGTTGTGCTGATACCCAGTTATTCTAGATTTTGTTGGGAAAAACTCCAAACCTTGGCAAGATTCTAGTTCAGAATTTTTCAGAGAGATAGATAGATAGCTCCTGAAATAGCAATGAACAATTATCAGCCTAATTTAACCTGCAATAGAGCAGGTGTTCTATTAAACAGCTGTGATGTCGGTCACTTGCAGTATGTCCCAGGGTCGATCTGTCTGTAAACACACTACCTCCCTCAGATTTGCCTAGCAATTGGTCTTTTGGCAAGAGAAAGCAGGGTGGTGCTGATTAATTATCTGATAATTTCCCCAGCAACATCACAAAAGTTTCACCTGTGGTGTGTGCGTGTGCGTGTACATGTGCACATGCACGCACATGTGTGGTGGTGGTGGTGGTGCGCTGGTTGGTGAGTACTCTGTAAGCCTTAAGTTACAACAAAGCAATAGGCCTCCAAATACTCATACACACAAGCACGCATTTGTTCACTTAATGTATTAGTCCATTTTCACACTGCTATACAGAAATACCCAAGACTGGATAATTCATAAAGGAAAGAGGTTTAATTGACTCACAGTTCTTCATGACTGGGGAGGCCTCAGGAAACTGACAATCATAGCAGAAGGGGAAGTAGGCATCTTCCTCACAAGGTGACAGGAGAGAGAAGAGAAAGTGAAAGAGGAAAAGCCCCTTATAAAACCGTCAAATCTCATGAGAACTCTCACTCACTATCACGAGAACAGCATGGGGGAAACCACCCCCATAATCCATTCACCTCCTTCCCTCCACACGTGGGGATTACAATTCGAGATGAGATTTGGGTGGGGACACAGAGCCAAACCATATCACTTAACAAATGTATTGGGTGCTTACTGTGTGCTAAATTTTAGAGACAAAGTAACGCATAAAATGGATAAGGTCATTTTCCATGTGTAAGGCTCTTTCAGGGTACTTACATTCAAAGAAGGAAGACAGACAACATAAGGAAACAAATACATAAACCAGAAAATGGCAGATTATAGTAAAAAAATGCTATAAGGAAAATCAATAGGGTGATACAGTAGAGTAACTGGTGTCCAATTTTGACAGGGACTTAGGAAGTCTTCTCTGAGGAAATGACATTTTAACTGAGACCTGAAGGGTGAGAAGGAGCCAAGGAGCCAGCCGTGATAAACCTCCAGGGAAGATGGTCCCAAGTAACAAAGAGAGTGAAGCCCCTAAGGAACAGAAGGTTGACCAGGTGGCTGAAGCAATGTAAGGGCTGGGGGAAGAGATGAACAACATATGAATTGAGAGGAAGAAAAAATTACCTTATAGGTCCTGTTAAAGTGTTAGACTTCCCCGTATGTGCTAAGGGAAGACTTTGAAAGGCTTTAAGTGTGAGTGGGGGAATCACGGAGAGATGTAATCTGATTTATGCTTCTCCTGTCTGCACAGCTAACTAACTCCTTCACCTCCCATTTTTTTCATAAATACCACCTGTTCTATGAGACCTGCTCTGACTGCCTTATTTACAATTGTAAACACTAACCCTCCTCTTCTCTTCTGTCCCTCACTTCATGCTTCCAATCCCCTTTAACCTGCTCTAACTTTTCTTTTTACCTTCTTTTTACCTTTTCTTTATTACCTTCTAACACACTATGTAATTTACTGATTTGTTATATTTACTGTTTCTTGTCCATCTCCTGTGTAAATATAAGTTCCATAAGGGCAGGGATCTTTGTTTCGTTCATTGATCTAACCCCAAAAGCCTGAAATCGTAGAAGGCACGTAGTAGGTGCTCAATAAACACTTGTTGATTAGATGAATACGTTTCCATAAAGATAGTAATTTGGAGTAATAAATAAATGGCATATTCATGTTTTAATCTACTTTTTTATGTAGAATGATGTGAGAAAACCATACTTTATCCACAGCAATGGAAGAACTAGAATGGGCCACTTCACTACCAGGTGTCACTGCTCCATTCTAATAATCTCAGCGGCAATTTTCTTCTGGTGTTAACAGCCTACTTCCTCAAGGGGTGAAGAGGTGCTCTGTGGTAGTTTGTGGATATTTACCCACGCCTGGCATGTCATTTCACCTGGACTATTGCAAGGACATGAGGTAATTTTTATTGCTTGTGGCTTCTTGTGTTTACCATATATTCCTGCTGCCAGTAATAATAGGACCTTACAGCCCAGTCATTTACTGAAATGTACTGCTCTGAATTATGAGGCTGTAGCTATCAATATGGTTGTATAAATTCATGAAAGTACATGAGACTATCAGCTACAATAGTTATTGAAGCATTAAGCATGGATAATATAGAAAACTTGCAAAGTTATTATAAAACATAAAAAAAATATGCTGACAAGTTCTATTTTTGTACCTCAAGATTTTACAAACATGTATACTCGAAGAAAGTAGTTACAGGACTAAGATGTCAAACAGCTGCAATGAGGCTCAGGTGCAAACCAAAGATGGATACCTAAGGGCTGTGGTTCAGACCCTCCTTCTGTGAGTGCCATTTGGTTTCACAGTGTCTTTTTCCTTTATCTATGCAATACTGAAAACGATCTTGCTGTGCCTTAAGATTTCTGGAACAGTCACTCTAAATAAAATTATTACCCACTTCATAGTCCCAAAGAATTTCATGCATAGAAACTAGGATGTGTCACAAGAGTGCCCTGAAGGTTCCTGCTCCCGCCTTCCTGTGAATGCACAGGAAAGTGTTGGTTGCCTACCTGTGAGTCCTTCCCCTTTTGTCCTTCCTTTGAGAATACCCCAGTTTACTCTGGCATCCACTCCCTCCTCAGCCATATGCTTCAGAGGGTGAACGCTGGTGTGCTACATCCTCACCAGTGAAACACAAGAATCTTCTTGTGGGGCTGTGGAAAAGATTTTCATCACTAGTAAGGAGTTACAGGAGACAAAACAACTCTCTCTTTACCCCTTGCTTACCTGAGTTGGCTGTGGCTGTGACTGCACACAGCGGCTGAGAAAGCAGCATCCATCTTGCACCCAACCCAAAAGACAAGCTTGCTCACTGAAGATGGCTTGGCAGAAAGGCCTGAGAACTTGGGCCCATAATGATGTGGTCAGCTGTAAACTTACCCTCCCAGAGTCATCTCATGTCTAGACTTCTTGATATGTATAATATAATAATAAAACCCTTTATGAGTACAGTGATGTGGTAGGCTGGATAAAGACCCTCCCAAAGATGACCGTGGCCTAATTGCTGGTTCCTGTGAATATGTTTTGTTACAGGACAAAGGGGAATTAAGTTGCAGGTAGAATCAAGGTTGCAACTCAACTGATGACTTTTAAAAAGGAAGATGATCCTGGATTGTTCTGGATGGACGTGCTGTAATTACAAGGGCATTTAAATGTGGGAGAGGGAACCTGGAGAAAGGACCAGAGATACAGTACTATGAGGAGCATGTGGACGGACACTGTTGAAGGAAGGGGACATGAGTGAAGCAATGCAGGCAACCTCTTGAAACTGGGATAAGCAAGGATACTGGGTGAGGCTATGCATGTGTAAGGAGAGGTCATATGGGAAATTTCTGTACCTTTTGCCCAATTTTGCTATGAATCTGAAACTGCTTTAGAAAATAAAGTCTATTTAAAAATAAATGTTTTAGAAAACAAGAAAATGTATTCTTCTCTAGGGCATCAAGAAGCACCCCAGCCTTGCTGCCACTTTGATTTTAGCCCAGTGAAACCTGTGTTGGACTTCTAACCTACAGAATCATAAGAAAGGAAATTTGTGTTGTTTTAAACCACTAACTTTATGGTCATTTATTATGGCAGCCATTGAGCACTGATACGGATGACCAAATATTTTATCATCCAAATCCAGGCACTTTTGAGAGTGAAAGGAGCGCTAGTAATAATTTTGGCAGAAAAAGTAAGGTAAATTGTACAGGGAACACTCCATTTGTTGTTTACATCACTTTGAATTCAGTTTTCTGACACTTGTAGACAGAAATATCCTAAATAATTATAGTTGAACATGCCATCACATTCCATATATTGGCATAAATTCATTTTTAAAATGTTTTAATTTTAAAACACTGATTTTAACAAACAGAGCCAACCCCACAGGAATTAGTAGCTACCTCAACCCGAGCACGAGCTACACATACAGAGGCCTTTCCCACAATTTGGAGAACCCAATCCTGATGTTGGCTCAGAATATGCAAAACAAAAAAAAGGAAAATAAATAAACAGTCAGTTCCCACTATCAAAAAACATTTACAATTGAGTTGGGAAGATAAACGTCACAGAAATTAAAGGCCTAATAAACTGATTTATAGAAGTAGCTGTTTGTTGGCAGCACCTGACAGTGTGCCTATGTCAAGATGTTTTATTCCCCAAGAGACAAGGGAAAAGGAAAACCTGGTGTTTTCACTCCTAGTCTAAGCATCCTTTCCTCTAAATGCCGTGAAGTTTCTTTCCCCCAAAGCGAGGTACAAGAAATAGAAAGCAAAACTTGTTTTGAAAAGCAAAGTTAGAAAGGATTTGACATTGTAAGAGAATAACAGTCAACCATCGAATACAGAAAAATATATATAATTGCATAAGAATCTCACTTAAAGAAACTCTACCTTTAATGCAATTCTCCCTTTATACAAGAAAATAAGGATCAATGCTGGAATGAGCTTAGGGAATTCGCTTCGGGTATTTAAGTGGAGGACAGCAGCAGAAGAGGCAAGAGTTAAAAGCATAAGAATCCTGAAGGGATTAACTCGGATTTTCTATCTCTGAGGGAATACAAGAAGAAAGAGGTAAATTCAGGGGCTCCAGCTTGGGAAAAGAATTCCATTTCATGGGATCACTGGAGCAATGCAGACCGCCTGCACACAGAACCATCAACCTGGGGCACGATCAGAGGACTGTGGCTCTGGTCATCCCAGGCGTTCGTGGGGGAGGGACTCCATTTACCAGAACAATTTCCTGCATTGAGAGAAACGAGGAAAGATGAAGAGGAGACTCTGTTGATTTAGGATGTATATAGGAAAAGATTTCACTGCCTGTAAAGTCACAAATACCGTTAGAAACTACAAGATGACTTTTTCTTTTAATTGGTTTGTTCAGGTGTTTTAGAAAATGTTTGGAGGAAACAGAAATGTCCCTTTAAGAGAGAAGGCAGGTATGCAAAACCCTATAAACAGGTTTGGGGAAATAAAACTGCTGAAACCGCTGAGCAGAGCTGAACAATACTACGGTATGTCAAGCAAGATAACTCTCATACCAAAGCAAATATGTCTGTGGAGAGCAAAGTACCTGGAATTGAACTCCTGATGTGTCTTACTTCTGTGAGAAGGGACGTCAGGGAGCATTAAGGATATAAATATTGATTGGTGCGTGAGTTGAAGACCTGGTGTAACCAGGCCATGTAAATGAGCCAAAGAGATCCATCCTTTCCAGCATAACTTCCACCAGCCCCACTACAAAAGAAACCACAATTCCCATCCAGTTAATGACTTCTTCACTTTTGTAAAGAAAAAATGGCCCTACTCCATTCTGAATCTTTTTGAACTCTGCATAACTTCCAGCCATTGATCAATAGCTATTATCTTGCTCATGCTTCTAAGGTACCCTCCCAGTTGAGTCAGCCTTGTTCATTTATTCGTTCATTTGTTCATTCAGTAAACACATATCAATATCCCCAGAGTGCCAGGCACTAAGGGAAGATGAATAAGACCCAGTCTGATTTACCTCCCAATGGTGTACACTTTCCTTGAGCAACTGAGCCAGAAAGGACAGTTGCCCAAATCCCTATTTGTTTAGATTCACCTTTTCCATGTTTTCCCAGCTGCCACACTTTAATAGCAACTTCATGATAGGCTGCCTTTCCCTATCTGCTCTTCAGACAGGCACAGTGGAAATCTGGCTCAAACCCCAGTTTCCAGCATCCCCTTCTCCGGAGACCCAGCTACAACTTTCTTTTGCTCAGTAAAATAAAAGGAGACCTCAATTTGCTCCTACTCTAATAAAGATATCTTTCCTGCCCACTTCTACTGATGAGGTTAATTCTCAGGATCTTAGCTTAAAAATCGAGAGATACAAAAAGTTGGGTTGGGCCAGCCCCACCTAACTCATGATCCCTCCTGTTACCCTTGGTGTACTCCAAACATATGCATACATGTGTTTTTATCTTCTCTTGTTCATATCTTGCTATTTAATTGCTCCATGGTTCTGTATATTTTGACTTCCTCAACAAAATCCTCTTTTATTTAATATTCTCAAAGCACCTGGTACAGAACTGTACTCACAGTACAACATTTAAAATGTTAAATATTTGCCTTGCCATCAATTAAATGTAGAAAATGAGACCAGCCTGGCCAATATAGTGAAACTCCATCTCTACTAAAAGTACAAAAATTAGCTGGGCGTGGTGACGGGTGACTGTAATCCCAGCTACTCGAGACGCTGAGGCAGGAGAATTGCTTGATTCCAGGAGGCAGAGGTTGCAGTGAGCTGAGATCACTCCACTGCACTCCAGCCTGGGTGACAGAACAAGACTCGGTCTCAAAAAAAGAAAAAGAAAAAAAAGAAAGAGAAAATGTCCTCTTCCTTCCTCAACCTAGTGCTCTCGTACTCATTACCAGGCAACTGTCACATTTCAGACTCCTCCCAGACCAAAAACAAAAAAAGTCCAAGAGCCATGTTAAGTCCACGTTGTCTTCTGTGAGTCCTCTTATATTAATAGCAAAACATTACTACTTTGAATGCATCACATTTTCATATTTGTTTCCTTCCTCTCAATCTTTACAACCAAAGTGTTAGCCCAAATCTTATCCACACTAATGACAGGAGCTCATCTCCAAAAACTGAATATAACATCTACCCATCATATTCACTCACCTCATCCACAACACTCAGCAAATGAGATGACACATTGAGCACTTTGAAGATGGTACATCAAACGTAGAGCGCCTTGGACAATTTCACTCGCCAGGTCCTCCGTCTTACACAGCACTCTCCGGAGCAGCACCAAGTGGCAGAAAGTCACTTGTGGTCTTTGGGGCCAAGTGGGCCCGGTTTGAAGGCCAAATCAGCCACTTATAAACAGTGTGAAATGAGTGACATTACTGAAGCTTCCTGGGCCTCAGTTTCCTCATCTGTGAACTAGAAAGAATGCCACCTTCTTTACAAGATCACTGGGGGCATTAAATGATAAAAAAAAAAAAAAAAAAGATGTTGAAGTTGTAGCTTTTCAATGTTAAGTCTCTTCCCCCTCACCCTCATTTGTCACAACACCCACCCCACCCCTCTGCTTCTTTGAAGGATCACAGTGGCTTCTCACTGCCACTGGGCAACATTTTTATTTTCTGATACAAGGACTCCTTTCTGGGACAAATGTCAGAAAACTCAATCTAAACTACTTTAGCAAAAAGGGAATTCATCAGGTCACATAGCTGAGAGGTCCAGGGGTAGAACCAGCTGCAGATCCAGCCAGACTGGGCCTTGCAGTTGTCACCAGGCCCCAGCTGAACTCTGATTGGACTATTGTGGATCACGCACACACCCTGAAATGATCCCTGTCGTCAGAGGATGTGAGTCTAGATTGGCCAAGCTAACAAGTGAGCACCCATGGGTGGTACCACATCAGTGCCCACCCTGAACTGAGGAAATTAAGGTGGCAAATCTCTGCTTTGAGTTGGGATGGTGGTTAGAGTCCAGCATATTAGTGTCTGAGGGCCAGGAGAGGGACACTACAGGGAAAGCAGAGAGGGGATCTTGGAGAATCCAGGACAACTTCAGAGGTCTCCACAGTTTTTGCTCTGGCCCAGTCTTGTTGATCTGGGTCCCAGGTAAGGGCACAGGCTCTCAGCTGTCTGGCTTCAGTTTCCTTGTCTGTGAGAAAGAATTATCAGTCTTGAGCAAGTCAAGAGCCTAAGACAGTGCTTGGCTCCTGTAAGCACTCAGTAAGGATTCTCCATTAACCGAGATCATAGGGGAAGGGCACCCATGCATGGCCATGGGCATTAACATTAATCTGAAAGTGAATGACTAAAGCTGTGCCTGTGGAAGCCTCTTAGGAGAAACAACAACCCAAATCTTGCACTCTGAATTTCCAGATTCCCTGGGATGTGAACAGAAAACTTTGTATTATACACACACACACACACACACACACACACACACACACACACACACAGAGCACAATTAAAATAGTAGTTAAAAGTTTTGAAAAGAAAGAATGACTATTTGGCTTTCTAGCTCCCAGTTGCCTTTGTTTACTTAGCTCTTCCATGAATGTGCACCTAGCATGCATTTCATTAAACAAGGGAGAGTTAGCGCTGTGCTAATTGCATACCTGGCTGCAGTATTCATTACAAAAGCCTCTTAATCGGATGGTTAGCCTGAGTGATTCCCCTTGGAAGGTGACCTGACTAGTATCTAAAAACACTCACATGTCCCAGCCAGGGTGATGGAGGGCAGGAAGTGTAACCTTTGACCAGGCAAGTGGTAACAATGTTGCCCTTTCTGCAACCAAGAACCAAAGGAATTAAAATTGAGTCAGTCACCAAGTAGACTGCATTTAGGGTCCCCTATAAATCTCTCTGAAGCATTTACCAAAATGTTTACTTTTCCTAGTAATTTAAAACGAATG
Organism: Macaca nemestrina; assembly: GCF_043159975.1. NCBI lineage: Eukaryota > Metazoa > Chordata > Mammalia > Primates > Cercopithecidae > Macaca > Macaca nemestrina. The sequence continues at coordinate 74,321,217 of NC_092135.1, read as the reverse complement.
GGAAAAGGCTTTGTGCCAAATATTGAGAAAACAAATTTGGTTCCTTCATCATTCCGTTCCAGCAGTCTACTTCTTTACTTCGTCTTAGAGTGCACTTTACTGAGCACTTTCTTGATCTGATAGTGATATGCAAATCATGATTAATCATTCCACAAATTAAATATATTTCTGCCCCTTCAGCTGGTTAAGCTGAAATTATTCTTCAGTGATGTACATATGTAGATGGCATTGAATTTCTCACATACCAAATAAAGCAGAGATGATAAAAACTCATTTCATGTAATTTACTTTAAACCTCCTTTTGTTGTCTACGTGCCCTTAAATAATATTCAGAATGTGTTTTGCAATGCCACCAAGAATCCGAGTGGGACACAAGGGACCCAATTCTGCAGCTGTTCCTGTTTATAGTTATGCTGTTTATTCCAGGGGCAGGGGTAGGGCTTGGATGGAGATTTCTGAACTCTTGGATGGAGTTCTCTGGTAGATAGGCTAAAACCAAGCAAATGTGAGTTATAAACGCAACTCAAACTTGATTTTTGGCTTTGTCCTGTATGGTAAGGTTTGGCTAAGAGAACATAAAGATTTAGTTCAGATTGTAACTCCTTTTTGTCTGACCTTCCTTACTCAGATACTTCCACATTGACCGGGACTACTTAAAAACTGATGCAAAGTAAATGTAGCTTTGATAATGCTTCCTACTTTGACACTACATCATGTTATCCTTCTCAAGCAAGGTATTGATTTGAAAATTGGCTTCCTGACTTCTAAGTAATTGTCAATTCTTTTTTTAATGGAGTTCCTGTCTACTGAATATATATTCCCTTTTGTTTTTTCTCCTTCTATAAATGAAGCACATTCTGAATCTCTCAGAATTATTCTTAAAATAAAACAATGGAGGAAAACAAATGGTATTCTGGTTCATTCCCAGGAACTTTCTCGACTGCTTCACAATAATTCTCTCAGCACCTCTGCTCTCACTTCCTGTTAGCCCTGAACTTTAAAATCAAAATCAGCCTGACATATAGCATTGGTCTAGCTATATAAAAGATGATTTTGTTTTCATACGATAAAAAATTTCTGTTTGGGTTTTATATTGTTTCATTCGGATATCCCCATTTCATTGATCTCTACCCTATAGGCACTGCTGTATAAACATGAATTTACCTTGCTTTGAAATTTCACTTAATAATCTTTACCTTAAATACATTATCAGAAATGTGTTAGACATGCTGTGTGGATCTAGAAACTACTAGTGACAGATTGAGAAAAAAACTGAGGGTCTAGGTTATTCTCAGAATGTCCAAATTGTATTTATTTGAGTCATTACCAGGAAGCTTGAGATTATCCTTTAGTAAGCATCGAGTAAATGGAACTTCCTCTACAATGAAAAGGAACATTCTCTGCCCTTAAAAGTTATAGAAAAGTAATGGAAAAATAATAGCTAGAGTACGGTAAGCTACAGCGACTGTTTCATCCAGGCTCTACCATTGCTGCCCCTCAGACCTGCCCTCTCTTCCGGCGAAGCCTGTACACAGCTTCCTGCTGTTCAGGGCCCTCTTAGTTGGCTTCATGTTATTTCTTTGTAGCAGTGCTGCAGTTTATTAATGTTCATCATGTGCACAACAGTGCTTCTGGAATGCTGGCAACGTTGTCTGTAGACTCAGGCAATCAGGGCCTTTGCCCTGGGCCCCACAATATACACTGTTTGCCCTGGTCACATTCCTCCATTTCTAGGCCCTGCTCCAGGTACCCAAGACCCCAGAGTTCCCTGTCCAAATGGCCTCAAGGAGAAGGCACAGGACCAGCTGTGGTTAAGTGGAGGATGGAGCTTGAGTATGAAACTGGGGTGTCCAGTGTGGGAAGAGAGAATTGGGTAGCCCAAGGCCTCCACTGGCAACTTTGCCTGAGGCTCCATATGCCAGGTGTTGCATGGTGAAGAGCAGAGATGGTCACAGCATGCCTAGAGCCTCTGACCTGGCTGGGGAGATGGATGTAAAAAAAGTAATCAGAAGGGCAAGGGGTTCTGCATATGAGAAGCACAGGGTGCTATGGGAGCCTCTGACATTGAGGAGGCAACCCAGGCTGAAGCTGGGGTGGGTAGAGGAGAGTAGGGACACTTTCTCCACAGAAGCCCCGTCACAATATCCACCCACAATTTCCTGCATGCCAAGCCAGAATTCATGCATTAGGACTCAGATGTGCAAAACCTATAACCTACTTTGTTATGTGTAAGTCTGATATGCTGAGATACCTTTATTTCTTTGCATTTCAAGGCCTCTTTTCCAGTCTAACTCATTCTCTTTCACGTTTCCTTAATTGACAAATATGCATTTTTCTTCCAGCATCAGCGGAGTGGTGTCTCAAGGGCAAGATCTTTTTTAAAAAACAAAGAAAGCCATTCTAACTGGCATGAGATGGTATCTCATTGGGATTTTGATTTGCATTTCTCTAATGACCAGTGATGATGAGCTTTTTTTCATATGTTTGTTGGCCACATAAATGTCTTCTTTTGAGAAGTATCTGTTCAAATCCTTTGCCCACTTTTTGATGGGGTTGTTTGTTTTTTCCTTGTAAATTTGTTTAAGTTCCTTGTAGATTCTGGATATTAGCCCTTCGTCAGGTGGATACACTGCCAAAATTTTCTCCCATTCTGTAGGTTGCCTGTTCACTCAAAGTCAGGAAACAACAGATGCTGGAGAGAATATGGAGAAATAGGAATGCTTTTACACTGTTGGTGGGAGTGTAAATTAGTTCAACCATTGTGGAAGACAGTGTGACAATTCCTCAAGGATCTAGATCCAGAAATGCCATTTGACCCAGCAATCCCATTACTGGGTATATACCCAAAGGATTATAAATCATTCTACTATAAAGACACATGCTCACGTGTTTATTGCAGCACTATTCACAATAGCAAAGACTTGGAACCAACCCAAATGCCCATCGATGATAGACTAGATCAAGAAAATGTGGCACACATACACCATGGAATACTATACAGCCATAAAAAAAGGATGAGTTCATGTCCTTTGCAGGGACATGGATGAAACTGGAAACCATCATTCTCAGCAAACTAACACAAGAACAGAAAACCAAACACCGCTTGTTCTCAATCATAAGTGGTAGCTGAACAATGAGAACACATGGACACAGGGAGGGGAACATCACACACCATGGCCTGTCGGGGGTGGGGGATAGGGGAGGGATAGCATTAGGAGAAACACCTAACATAGATGACGGGTTGATGGGTGCAGCAAACCAACATGGCACATGTATACCTATGTAACAAACCTGCATGTTCTACACATGTATCCCAGAACTTAAAGTATAATTTAAAAAAAAGAAAAATGTATAATAAAAAAAAAAAAAGAAAAACCAAACAAAGAAAGCTATTGTTTTCTCACAAACTGTACAGTGTAAAATTTTAACCTGTTTCCCATGTCAGGTGTAGCTTAACTCCCAGCTCCAAGACCTTGAGCAAGTCATCTCACCTGTAAACTGAGAACATCTATCTCAGATAGTTGGTATGAGGGGTAATGAGATAAAACATTTAAAGCACATAGCTCAGAGCCTAGAATAGGCTAAGTGTCAGAAAATGTTCATCATATTTCTCTTAGAAACCCGGACTGCTTTTTGAAAATTTTTGAAATAAAAAAGAAATGCTGTGTTCTTCACACTCAATAATATCCAATTTACTTTAATGCTAACAAACCTTTGTTATGTTTTCTACAATTTAGATACCTAATAAACACACTGATATGTATTTGAGAGGTAACAGAAACACAGAATAGGAAATATACTCTTTTAAGATGAAAATAAATATAATATAAATATTGTCTACTTCTATTTTATTTTCTACTAAATTTCTATTTTAAAATGAGACAAATGAATTCCTGACCTGGGATGGTGTTTTTCGAAAGATACTAAGCAGAAATCAGGTGGTGTTGCCTGAGCTAGGGTTGCAAACAAGTACATGAATGTGGAAATGATGAGTATCTTGACACTTAGGATTTCCTTTGAATTTGAAATTTCCCCTGCCTTCTGTTTCTGTTTGGAGTGTGGATACTCCACATGTTTCACTCATTTATCTTTGTTCCCTATCAGGCTCGTACCTTTACTCTACCTCCTAGTTTTACTAAAAAGCTTTCCAAAGATGAAGTTCTAAGATAAAGAATAAAATTCTGGAATTATCTAAGCTCCAGTAACACTGAAGACATGAAAATCCACAGAATCATAGCTCTCAGTGGGTTGATAAATAGCACTTTCATCCTCACCTTGGGTTTCTGGTGTGTTATGGTAATGTAACATGCCACCTTTCTATATTTACTGTCTCTGCCTCCTTTTATTTATAGAGAAAGACACAACCAGACATCTATGTTTTTTGTTTTGTGTGGTTTGAGGGAGCAGGTGAATCTATAGGCATATAAATGTGTTATTTTCTAGATAATGTAGTAAGTGCAGTCTAATAAAGTTTTTCTAAAGGCAGCGTGACTACCTCCATAAAGTAAATTTAAAGATAAAAGCACTTTGGAAGTTTGTTTTTAGTTGTTGAAAAAAATAATGGGTGCAATAAATAAAATGTTAGAACAAATTTATATAAAATGAAAACCACACGTGTGTTTCTCCCACTCACATGGCCACTTTCACCGTTTTCTGTGCAGTCGTTGTCACATGCACACATTTAACAGAGCAATCTTTATTTGAATGCCAGTAAGGGTTTTGCTTTTTAAACTTTATAAACACATCCTCAGGTTTCTATACAACAAATAATTTTTTGTTCATTCACTATGAGCCTATATAATTTAATTACTATTAGTGGCTTAGGTCACAATTATTTCTATTTGTATAGCCCTGTCTTCTGAAGGATTCAAATTGTTTTTAAAATAGCACGTTGGAAACCACATCAGAAGCCTTTCTAGTGCAATAGAAAGACTATAGATGGGGGAACTGAGGTTCTAAAGAGACTATGGGACTAGCCAGGATTATTCTTGGCAGATCAAAGACTAACTCAAGGTTCTAAATCCCCAAACCATCACTCTTTCTGCCTCCTGCCAGCCCCTAGACTCTTTGGTCTGGGATGGATGTCAGAGCAGGCATGGGGGGTCATAGAAAGACAGCATTCTGCTTGTCTGTTTCTCCAACTACAGGGAACCCAGCAGCTGCTATTGTCTCTACGCAGGGCTGGCTTGAATAGTATAATCCTAACCTGACTACCAAAGAAGTGATTACTTTCCTGTCTTTTAAAAACTGTTCTTTATTTCATGGGAAGCTGAGCCCTGGCTACTGGGTTCTAACACAGTCACAGTCCTAAAAAATGTGTCATAGAATTGGAGATTCTGTGAACATGGTATATACATTTACACAAATCCTACTACAACTAAGCCACATCCAAGGACTGCACCATGACTCTTGGAGGTAGCTCCTGGGACATCTCTTGGCACTTTGGGGTGAGACAGGGGCCTGGAGGAAACTCAGAACTGTGTGACTTTTTCAGAGACAAGAAGTCAAACTGGGAAGCCAAGTCCTCTATTTACCAGCTAGATTATCAGCCAGCTGGATCCATGCATGAAAGATTTTCTCTGGGCTGACAGAATTAATGCCATTCACACAGCCACAGGATGTGCTTTATTTCAGTACACATCCTGAGCATGCAGAGCCCAGGAAACGCTTTAAGAAGGTAGAGAGTTGAGGGTTCAGCAAACCTGGGTCTCCTGGTGAGTTCAGATTTCCATGAGTGCCAACTGAAATGGTGGTCCTCTTAGCTGGGTTTTCAGCTCCCCAGCTGTCTACAAGGGAACCAAGAGCACCACCCCACTTCACACCAGACCCAGGCAGTCATCATGCATAACCATGTTTGGTGATAGCTAAGCACAGCTGCATTTGAACTGATGACCTGGTAATCTGCACTAGAAACATCCATATCCCTTTACAAATCCCTGGCGCCTCGCCACGCATTTGACTTGTTGTTCTTAAAGTTTCACATCATTTTCCACCTGTTAAACCACCACTTCAAGAGAATTATTGAGTCTGAGGAAGAAAGGAGACCACTTTTACCCTCTCCTTTGTACTTTGAAACTCATTCACCCCATGGCTAATAGGACTGGTGGTTCAAGGATTCAATGCTGGTTTACTCATTTGGGGCATCTGCTTGTTACTGGCTATAAAGAAATCAACACTTAAAGAAATGCATTCGAGAACACCTACCCCAAGGCAGACATTTCCTTGTAAAAAAAATAGCGACACATAGCATCCTACAAGATTTCAGATACATACAGATGGCTTTTTCTGGACAATCAAGCATTTGTCGGGAATGTTAGACAAAGAAAGCTTTATGTTCACAACATTATTATGGCTGCCAGCAGCATTTGTTTAATAGGAAACTAGCAGCAAAAAAAGGAAAGTCATGTTACTTTTGCATCATGAGTAATACTGCCATGCTCCCAGAAGTTGGTAACTACAGTAATATGCTTAAAGATATGCATTTGATTTGCTTCTGAGGCCTCCATCCCACCAACATATGATCATAAATATCTAGTGAATCATGTGTATGTTTGTGAAATATATATTATCTGTGAAAGAAACAAATTATATAAAATCTGACACAATTAGAACTTCCTGGGACATGTCAGAATTTTTAAGAACTATTCTTGCTTTTACCACTTCCTAGAACTTTATGGGTTTAAAGTTACCAAAATGCATCTAAAACCTGACATAATTTAAAATTTTGGAACATGATAGAATTGTGTTTTTCTTTTTTCATTACAGTTGTCATTTTTGCCACTTCTTGGTGCTTTGTGGACCTAGAGACATTAAAGTCCTTTATGTGCTATCAAAATTTACAGTGAGCGTTTTGCCCCAGACTAACTCTGCTTGAGGAATGCTCTGGTGGTGCGTGTTTGATGGCATTGGTTGTATCTTATGTACTGATATTTACGACAAAACTGAGAAAAGTTTAGAGTATCCAGACTCCTTCCTTTCACCCATACAGACATTTCATTCCAGAAGAAAAATAATGTTCTTTCTCATGCTGTTTTGCAAAAGACCTAAACAAAAGAAACAGCACGTAAAAGGTTTTAACGTTCCTTTGAGTTTGGAGGAAGAGGTATAAGGGCTTGTATTGAATACTTTTCAAATAAACTAGCGAATAACATGTACGTGCTAATAACATCTTAAGTTTGAAAGCTCCAGACAGAAAGATGACCTTTCTACGCATCTTTTTCCCAAGAACTTTTGCCATAGTCCTTCCTGTGGGAGCCTGGGGGAAATAAGTACAATTTCCTTAATGCTCCTTATAATTGCTGGAACTTACTTTCCAAAACCCTGCTTTCCAAAAGCATATTTGTCTCTCTTTTTTAATCTTCACCAGGTATTGAAGAACAGAAATTTTCCCCAAGATGGCCAACTACTAAAATGGCTTAACTACTAACTAAGCCACAGAACGATTGCTAAGCCAGAACTCCCTGCCCTACTTAGTTACCAGGTTGTCTACCTCAATCTAGAGCCTTGGCTAAAGACACGGAAAGCCAGGAGAATGGTCAGTGTTACTGGATTGAGAAAGTTGTTGATTGAAGGTGTGAGCAAAAACGAGGAATTTTATTTCTGGGGCCCTTACAAAGAAATTCAAATTAAACTTACCGATGAAGGAAAATATGTTCACAGAGAGGGGCAACATATCTTCAACTAGACAATTCTTTTTGTTAATTGCTCTATGCAAAGCAAATATTTAATTTGTTGATTGCTCTATGCAAAGTAAATAAAGAATCCCCTTGGGCAGGGAAGGGAGAGCATCAGGATACATAGCTAATGCATGCAGGGCATAATACCTAGGTGATGGGTTGATAGGTGCAGCAAACCACTGTGGTACACGTTTACCTATGTAGCAAATCTACATGTCTTGCACATGTATCCCAGAACTTAAAATTTAATTTAATTTTTTTAAAAAAGAATCCCCTTAATGACCAAAGTGCTTTCTCAAGTGTCGATATTCCCAAGATGATAATAAGCTCTGACAGTTATGCTGTATTAGTTTATTAGGGCTGCCATAACAAAATACCACAGACTGGGTGGCTGAAACAGAAATGTATTGTCTCGCATTTCTGGAGACTGGAAGTCCAAGATCAAGATATAGACAAAGTTGGTTTCTTCTGAGGTCTCTTTCCTTGGCTTGCAGACGGCCACCTTCTTGTTGTGTCCTGACATGGTCTCTATCTGTGTTATTTGTATTCTAATATCTTTGTATTAGACACCAGTCATATTGGATTAGGACACACCCATAGGACTTCATTCTACCTTAATTACTTATGTAAAGACCCTGTCTCCAAATACAGTCACATTCTGAGGTAGTGAGGGTTAGGACTTCAGTGTTGGAATTTGGGAGAAGACCCAATTTAGCCCATAACATGTGCATATGAAAAACAAAGTAACTCTTAAGTGGTAATATTTGTTTTGGTTATTTATAATGTTCTTACATTTTAGTTAATGTAATGGTGGCAGTAAGTTAATTATCCGTCTATGAATGGGAAAATTGTAGACTTGAAATTAAGGCAAACTTTAGAAAGCATTGCTGTTACTATTAGTGGAAGTATTTACCTTCCAGTATCTACATAGCTGTAGCTATGAGATGCAGCATATTCCAACTGATGTCAGTAGGGGGTCTCAAAGAAATGGTAATTTGTCTGATATGTTTTTTCTTAGCCTGGTGAGGTAGAAAGAACACTGGTCACAGCCAAGAAAGCTCTGCTTTGCCCTTATTGAGGGGAAGGGACTTGCCTTAGTACACTTGTGACTTATTTCCTCAGAAGAGGATAGCAATTAAGAGAGCAGACTGGAGTAGGACTACCTTGACTCCAGTCTACTGCTCATCAGCTTTGTGCTTTGGGGCAAGTGACTTAACCTCTCTGTTGCTCTGTTTTCCTATATGTAAACAACAATAGTAACCTAACTCAGAGGCAGTGAGATGAAATGACGCTGTATATGTAAAACACTTATAACAGCATCTGTCCTGATATAATTGTTCAAATATCCACCATTTTATTGTCTATAAGCAATAGGATTAAATGATATACTTTCTAAAGTCCCTTTTGACTCTAAAGCCGAGATAGCAATGTTGCTCTTCGATTTTATGACACTCAAAGTTGCTACCTGGTAATTACATGGCAACATTAGTAGACATTATATCACCTTAGGAGTAAATTTACTTCATCCCATTTGCAATTACCTGGTTTTTTATACTATAGAGCACCAAACGGATTGAGTTATTCTATCCATCACATTCTCAGGGCATCCTGAAATACTTTTGTATCAGTTCTTCCTAAAATACCTATGGTATTATACTGTGGAGGCTATACCACTCAAGCTAAGATATACACAGTGTAACATAGTTTGCCCTAAAGCACAGGTAAGGTGTTTTCATATTGTTTTGTGCCGTGTTTCTATATTATACTATAAAAATATTTTTTCTTTTGTTCTTGTAATATCCAACATTATATTCTGGTTAGAGGAAAATAATAATATATTTTGTGCTTCTATTAAGGAAACTAAGCATTCTATGATTCATAAATAACCAGAGCACCATGGAAGTCCCTTTCATTTAGAAAATCAAGCACTCAGAGACACTATCATCTCAATTACAAATACTTAATGAAAGTAGTTTGCAATAAAATTGGTGGTTAAGTAACATGACAGACAAATCATGGATTGGAGAGGTAAGAAACTGAAACTATCAGAAGGCATGACCTGAAAACTGCAATCACAGGGGATGCTTGCTAAAAATATAAATTCCCAGATTTTTCTTTGGAGATCTTGGATGGGGCCAAGGAATCTGTATTTTAGTGAGTTCTCCAGGCTATCCTTATAACCAGGCAGGTTTAGAAAACACGGCAATAGTCCAAGGACTAGATTATTGCAACCAACCTGCTATAATGTGAATGTGTCCCCCAAAGTTCATGTGTTGGAAACTTAGTCTTCAATGCAATGGTGTTGAAAGGTAGAACCTTTAAGAGGTGATTAGGTCATGAGGGCTCTGTCCTTATGAATGGATTAGTTTTTGCAGGAGCGAATTCCTGATAAAAACGTGAGTCCAGGCTCCTTCTCTCTCCTCCCCCTTCCCCTCCCCTTTGTCTTCCACCTTCCATCATGGAATGATAAGAAAAAAGACCCTCACCAGGTGTGGGTCACTTAATCTTGGACTATCCAGTCTCCAGAACTGTAAGAAATAAATCTCTATTCTTTATAAATTACTCAGTCTTAGGTTTTCTGTTATAATGGCACAAAATGGACTAAGACACAGCCCCAGAGAGTGGTAGGGAGGATGAAAAAGAGGCAGGTAGAGATCATTTACACTTAGACATTAGAATCGCTATGAGCATTGGTGATAACATTTATATTGCTATGTATTTTACTACAGTACCATTACTTTAAAAAGGGCTTAAAACATATGTAAAGGCCACTTTAGAAACACCGTAAATTCCTAATGAATGCTCTTTCATTAAAAAAGAAAAATAGTTTTATTTCCGGAATCCTTAAAAGGGGAAACTCCCTTGACTCATTTTAGAAATCTTTAATTTTATAGGAACAAAGCAATGGTACATTAAGTATCATTAATTGTCCAGAAAATTTAATTCAACAAATATTTTAAAGTATTTTTAAGAAACCATGTGATGTGCTGCTGGAAATACAAAGATGGAGTCCTCGGCTTCAATAAAATTTCAATCTAGCAGGAGAGAGAAGATAAAATCCCAAATAACTCTAAAGAAGAAACACATAGAAAAGAAATGGGAAAGAAAGACAGAAACTGCCATGGAGACTCAGAGAAGGGAGAAATTCTATATTGTTCCGATATTAAGAAAACTCCTGATCAGAAGGTATTATTTGAAATAGAAAGGAAAAAATACATATGGAGGGAAGACATTTCAGTAAAAACAAAATGCATGAAGAAAACCCAGGGGAAGGAAGGCATGGTGTGGACATGAGACATTATGACTTGTCCAGTCTGATAGAGAGCAGAACCCATACAGGATGGTAGCGAATTCCAGTGCTGGAGAGGAGGCTAGACCACTCAAGCTAAGATAGTTAGGCTTAACTCGAGGGCAGCAGAGAGTCAGTAAATGTGTCCCTGGGAGTGATATAATTGGAATTTTCTTTTTTGAAGGTACCTAATGATCACAAGGATGAATTGCAAGAAAAGAACCCAAGCTAGGGAGTTTCAACTTCACCAAAGAATTCATGTTTTCTCAATATTCAAGGGGATTCCTTTCATAAAATCGAAATTTGCAAATAGTTAAAGGCACTTGTTCCCAAACTTCAGCTTAATCAAAACCATCTGGAAAGCTTGTTCGAATACATATTACCACAATTACAGTTAGAGACTTCATCACCCCTCTGAGCAACTGATAGAATCACTAGACAGAAAATCAGCAAAGATATAGGAGAACAGAAGAACACTATGAACCAAGAGGATCTAAACGATATTTCTATCAACAGCAGCAGGAACACATTCTTTTCAGAAGGCTGTGGAACATAGGCCAAGGTGGACCATATGCTGGGTCGTAACACAAACCTCAATGACTTCATAAAAATTGAAGTGATATATGTTCTATGACAATCATGAAATCAAATTGGAAACTAACAACAGAAAGACAACAGCTAAATCTCCAAACACTTGAAAATAAGACAACACAGTCCAAATAATCTATAGTGAAATCTCAAAAGAATTTTTAAAAATTCATAGAACTAAATTGAAAGTGAAAATATGACATAATAAAGTTGTAGAATGCAAATAAAGCAGTGCTGAGAAGGAAACACATGTTTATATTAGCAAATAGAAAAGTCTCGAATCAATAATCTAAGTTCCTATCTTAAAAAAACAGAAAAAGTTCTCCACTCCTAATGCTCCACTTGACTAGCCTAAAACAAAACAAAACAAAACAAAAAACAGAAAAAGATCAAAATAAACCCAAAACAAGCAGAAGGAAGGAAATAATAAAGACAAGAAAATAATGAAATTGAAAACAGGAAAACAATAGAGCAAATCAATAAACAAACAGCTGTTTCTTTAAAAAAAAAAAAAAAAAAAGCCATGAAGTTGATTAACTTCTAGCGAGACTATCAAGGACAAAGAGAAAACACAAATCACCCAACTCAGGAATAAAATAGATTTCAGTATAGTTCCTGCAGAGGGTTTCAATACAGATAATAAGGGGATACTACAAACAACTTTACATTCATAATTTGACAACTTAGAAGAAATAGACCAAATCCTGGAAAATAACAAACTACTAAGTCTCAACCAAGATGAAATAAATAATCTGAATTGTCCTATAACCATTACAGAAATTGCACGTGTAATTTAAAAGTTTCCAGAAAAGAAATTTCTGGGCCTGGTTAGTTTCATCGGAGAATTCTACCTTAGATTTTAAAAATTCGCATTAATTTTATATCACCTTTTTCAGAGCATAGAAGAGGAGGGAACACCTCATTTTATGACACCAACATTAACCTAACACCAAAAGCAGACAAGTAGCAAAAAAAAAAAAAGCAACTTATGGATAAAAATCTCTCATGAACTTAGACACAAAATCAACAAAATTTTAGCAAATTGGATCCAACAATATATTATTTAAATTGTGTATCACAAGGAGGTGAGATTTATTCCAAGTATGTAAGGCTAGTTCATTATTCAAAAATCAAACAATGTAATCCAACAAATCGACCAGCTAAAGAAGAAAAACACATGATCTTATCAATTTATGTAAAAAAAAAAAAAAGCATTTGACAAAATTCAACACCCATTTGTGACAAAAATTTAGCAAACTGAAAATAGAGGAGAAGTTTATCTATATCCCTTTTCAGATAGACAAGTATCAGTTCAGATAAAATGTCTTTCAACTCCAGCACAAGGCTACTCAACCTGGTCCTAGAAAAAGAAAGAACAAAATAAAATAAAATTCACTTGTAAAGGGAGATATCTCCATCTTATCTATATCTTAAAATGAATCAACTCTTCTGAAACAGCAGGCGAAAAGCAGCCATTGTGAAAATCTCCTGCTTGACCAGTGCTTGGTGATGCAGAGCTTCATATTTTTCTATCTACCACCCAAAAGAAGGGCCCCCATATAATCTCATGGAGATAGAGGTTGACTGTAGTGCAATGAATAAAATGTTATTTTCTTTTTCAGTTCCTTGCTCAGTCACATTTCATGCCCTCTTCTCTGAATGTTTATCACCACCAAGAGTCATATTTCTGTTTGAGTATCTGGCAAGTGACTCCCTGCTGAACAGGGAGAAGAGAAGCCCCATAAATCAAGAGTCCTGCAGTCCACGTGCAGCCTTCCTGGCCAGTAGTGGGACCCCTGAATATTCTTCAAAACTAAGTACTTCAGAGCAGCACTCTTAAAAATAAAGATCCAATTACTCAGAGCTGGATGGCATTAGAAATGCCCCAAATCCCCAAATGAGCAGGATCTGAAGGGGCTGAGAAGTGCTCCCTTGGCTTCCTGAGAGCCCTGATCAGCTGCTGACCCACTGAGTTCAAAGAAAACTGGCCTGTCTGCAATGCCAGCCTTCTCCAATATGAGACAAGGCACCCCCTAGGCCACTAGGAGTTGGAAATAAAGGGCAAAATCGTGGGCCTATAATTACCAGTAAGAGATTGAGACAATTCAGACCAGTGCAGTGGCTCACGCCTGTAATCCCAGCACTTTGAGAGGCTGAGCGGGGGTGCGGGGGTGGATCACTTGAGGTCAGGAGTTCGAAACCAGCCTGGCCAACATGGTGAAACCCTGTCTCTACTAAAAATACAAAAAAATTAGCCAGGTGTGGTGGTGGGCACCTGTAATCCCAGCTACTGAGGAGGTAGGAAAATCACTTGAACCCAGGAGGCAGAGGTTGCAGTGAGCCAATAGCATGCCACTGCACTCCAGCCTGGGCGACAGGACCAGGCTCTGTCTCAAAAAAAAAAAAAAAAAAAAAAAAGGACAACGCAACATACAGAAACTTGGCAACCTGCCACACTTTTATTCTTAAAAAGAATACTTTGAAACATGAATACATTTTTCTGAATATTCCGAAGTCCTTACTATTCCGGGTGTGTTCCTTAGATAAGCAGCATTGGCCTCACGTGCGAGCTTTTGCAAAATGCAACTTTCTAGACCCACCCAGAACCAGATCCACCCTTCCAGATCCACCCAGAACCACCCAATCAGAATCTGTATGTATACAAAATCCCAGTGATTCCTAGGTACATAAAATTGGAGCAGCCTTGCTGTAAGGACAAAAGTAGTATATACCTGTTAATTATAGTCAGGAAGCTGCCGAGAAAAGAGTGAATGTAGAGATGGTATCTCATGACGACTGGATAATCACCACAAACACTGCAAGACCAAGCTGGATAATTAAATAGTGTGGAGTCCAGGCCTGAACAATTAGGAAAACAGCCATAATCTGTTGACTCTTCCCCATCGGGAAAATCTATTTCCTGATTCCCCACTAGGAAAATCTGTTTCCCCATTCGGAATATCTGTTGACTCTTCCACATTAGGAAAACAGCCATCATCTGTTGACTCTTCCCCATGAAATGTCCATGAAGGCCAGAAAGCTCTGAGACTCTGCCCTAAATTTAGATCCCACATATACCCAAAGAAGTGCTAATTCAACCCCATTTGCCAATTCCTAATTGAATTTCTCATTTCCCAAATAACTGGTAGTTTGATATTGTTGCTGGAATACCTGAACAAATTACTTGTTCAGGAATTCTGGAAAGACCGAAAATGTATTAGCACATTATCATGATTGTTCCTTGTTCTTCCTTGGCTTTTAAACTTCTTGTTTTTAGTGATGAAACCATAGGCATTCACCAAGTTAAAAGGGAAGGAGGAGGGAAAGAAGCTGGGAAGTGGTAATGGGCTATTGAGACTTTATTGGGGTCAGTACATTCTATAAGGTTGAGCTTGGCAATGTTTAGAAAGTTTCTTGGTGTCTTATATTATATAAGCCTTTATGGAAAACACAGCCTTCTAATAATCATAGTAACAAGAGACATATTTTGAATAACTAAAGTTTAAGTGTTACAGACAGTTTTGGCACTCAGTTTTAAACATTTTATCTAATTGTACAAATATTTTAAAAATACATGCTGAATGATAATTCCCACCGGATTGGGGTAACCCTGCAACATCCTCTTCTTTGGAAACGATATATTTTGGTAAGAAGATAAATTAGTCCTTCTTTCTCATGGATAACTATCATGTAAAATATTGGAGGAGATTTTCTTGCTTGTTAAGGAGAATTTGGAAACCTGACATTTGCTTAAAACTCTGCAAGAAGCCATATTCACATGTGCCTTTCAGGTGCTTACTCTCTAGGGGAGGAGGCAGACATACAAACATGAGATGTATTTTACAGGAAAAATTGATCAAACTTTAAATCAGAGTATCGGGAGCAGGTAAAGGAGATCCATGAATCTGGCTTAGAGATTAGAAGTGTCACTGACAGAAACTAGAATGATAGGTGAGAAAAGGAGAAGTGAGTTGTGAGTGGGAAGATGATGGACTTGGCTCTGGCCAGTGAGTGGAAGATGGTCGTAAGGCATGGAATAGCACAAGTCAGCGTAAAATTAAGTGTGAAATGGACAATTAGTACCAGAGGAACTGAAAGGAGGAAACTAAACAGACTAGTCAGTGAAGGAATGAATAGTGACTCAAAGCTTCACGAAGGAGTTATGACTTGTATTGAACCTTAAAGAAAGATGAATTTGTTCAAGGTGAAGTAGAGTCGGGTAATGGAGGGCTTTGAAAGTCTAGTAGGCACGGTAGATTTGAATGGGGAGGAAGTGGACACAGGTTTCTAGGAGGGAGGTGATGAAAACAGTGTGTAGGAAATTTTAAAGCAGGGAAAGTTTCTGTTCAAGGCTTCCAGAGTTAAAATCTCTGTTGGAAGTAATTAGAAAAACCATGAAAAGGACAGAATAGATAAAAGACAGACTTTTTTGTTTGTTCGTTTGAGACAGGGTCTCACTCTGTTGCCCAGGTTGGATTGCAATGGCACGATCTCAGCTCACTGCAACCTCAGCCTCCTGGGTTCCAGCGATTCTCCCACCTCAGCCTCCCAAGTAGCTGGGACTACAGGCATGCGCTACCACACATGGCTAATTTTTGTGTTTTTCGTAGAGACAGGATTTCACCATTTGGGCCAGGCTGCTCTCAAACTCCTGACATTGAATGATCTGCCCACCTTGGCCTCCCAAAATGCTGGGATTACAGGCATGTGCCACTGCGCCCAGCCAAGACATACTTTAAAGGGAAAATAGGTAAAACTTAGAATTGGAATATCAGAACATTGGAAAAGGAGATAAATGAATCTGACAGGGAGAATGGCAATGCTATTGAAAACAACCAGAAATAGAGGTGGGGAAGAAAGGAAGAATTGTGAATAGAAAAATAGTGAAGTTGGTTTTAGACAATGACATGGTTTGGATCTGCATCCCCACCAAATCTCATGTCGAACTGTAATCCCCAGTGTTGGAGGCGGGGTCTGGTGGGAGGTGATTGGATCATGGGAGTGGATCCTACATGAGTGGTTTAGCACCATCCTCTTGTTGCTTATCATAAGTCAGTGAATTCTCACGAGATCTTGTTGTTTAAAAGTCTGTGTTACCTCCTCACTCTCTCCTGTTCCTGCTCCTGCCATGTCAAATGACCACTCCCCTTTCACCTTCTGCCATTATTGTAAGTTTTCTGAGGCTTCTCCAGAAGCCAAGCAGATGCTGCTATGCTTCTTGTATAGCCCGCAGAACCATGAAACAGTTTAACCTCTTTTCTTCAAATTACCCAGTCTCAGGTATTTCTTTATAGCAATGCAAGAATGGATTAATACAGACATAATGAATTGGAGGTGACATTGTGATAGCCAAAATGTGGCTATGTAGGAGGCAGCAGGACTGGGATTAGGGTGGGGAGGGTAAAAAGCCCAGGATGCCAAACTCAAGAAGGTGCTGACTCTCAGGGTCTCAGGGGGCACAGCCCTGAGAGAGGACCTCCTTAAACTTTGCCCCTGGGACCACAATTCTTTCCCCCTAGTCCCTGCACTACTGGGCAGATGGAAATATGGAACTTGAGGTTAGATGAAAAATAAGATTGAGGATACAGTCTTTAAAGAAGTAGCATAAGAAAGATTATTATTATTTATGAGGTCTTCAAAGTAGACACCAAAGAGAAAGAAGTACAAAGGGCTGAGCTTTAAGGAAGTCTCCTTTGAAAACCTGAAAAGAAACAGGAACGAGCAAGTCTAACATGAAAAGGACAACCAAAGAGTTAGGAAAAAGGATGTTTCTGTTTAAACATGGTAGATGTAACAGATGCTGTCACTGATGCATTTATTTCCTCCAAATCACCACTTCAGTGTAATTAAATAATTTTTTAAAAAGTATTCACTCACACCTGGGCGACAGAGAGAGACTCTGTCTCAAAAAAAAAAAAAAAAAAAAAAGTATTCACTCACAAGGATTAAGAGAATAAGCGAGGAGATAACAGTAATAAAATTTTGGAAGCAAGTAGAGAAGTTATAACTCTCTAGGCAGAGTCAGAAAACAGAAACTGAAGCCAGCAGTGGGAGAAAGTCCGGGAGCAAATATAGTTGCACTACAGAACTCTAAAAGGCTTAGGAAATGGAGCAGTTGATACCTCTGGAGGTGGGGTTTTGGGGGAACTGAAAACAAATGGATTGGTTAAAAATTTATACAGAGTGTATTCTATGGCAGTTATATACAACAGATCTCCTTCTCCAGCCACCATGGTTAGGCAATATACTATCACTAACCTGGTAGAATTACAGAGATTTATTCTCTGGAAAGTTGAATTCGAGTGACTTTGGACACAAGAACACAAGTCACAGCTAAGCATAGGATTTCCTTACGAGAAACAGAAGGACTAACTGAAAGTCTACACACAGAACAGTACCCTTCCCCAGTGGAATGCAAGAATGCTGGGGAATGGTTCCCAGTAAGTATTTCTCTCTGAGAACAACTGACCAAGCTAAAGAAAAGACCAATACATACAAACAGCTTGGACATTCCCCTAATAGAAGAATACTGTTGGGTCACCCAAGAGTGAAGCCTAGTGGGAATTTGGGCACACACATGCACCTGCACACAGCTTCCAGATCACATGACAGAGACTCATCGCACAAATGGACAGACAGCCAAGGATCATTAGACATGTGAGAAATGCTTCTAACATATAAAAATAGAAAAGAAGGAAGGGAAGGGAAGGGAAGGGAAGGGAAGGGAAGGGAAGGGAAGGGAAGGGAAGGGAAGGGAAGGGAAGGGAAGGGAAGGGAAGGGAAGGGAAAGGAAAGGAAAGGAAAGGAAAGGAAAGGAAAGGAAAGGAAAGGAAAGGAAAGGAAAGGAAAGGAGGGAAAGAAGGAAGGAAGGAAGGAGGAAGGGAGGGAAGGAGGAAGGGAGGGAGGGAGGAAAGCGGGAAGGGAGGGAGGAGGAAGGAAGAAAGGGAAGGGCAGGGAAGGGAAGGCAAGAAGAAAGAAGGAGGAAGGAGGGAAGGGAGGGAGGGAAGATCAGACTTGGAGAAAACAGAAACAATGTATGATCAGAAAAGAAAATTAAAAATAAGAATCTCAAAATTATGCTATTTTAAAATATTCAAAGAACAGTAAAGAGTTCTTGGAAATTATGATCATAGAAAAAAATACACTGTTTGGAATATAAAGTTGAGAAAAAATCCCAGAAACCAAAATAAAAATGATAAATACATGAACATGAGAGAAATAAGATGAAAATTTTAAGTAATCTGTTTAGGAAGTCCAGCTTCTGAATGATAGTACCTTTACAAAGGAAGACTAGGGCAAGAGGTGGAAAGGAAATCATCGAAGAAATAACACCAGAAAAGAATACTCAGAAGAAAATGACATGCTTTTATGTATTAAGAGGGCTCAAGTACCCAGCAAAGCAAATGAAAAAAGTCTAATACCAAAGCTCATGATCATGAAATTTGAAAACTCTGGAAACAAAGAGGAAATCCAGGAAGTTTTGTAACAGGTGCATACAAAGGAAAGCATAGGAAATCTTAATGACAAAATCAGAAACTGGAAGACAACGGAGCAATGCCTTCAAAATACTGAGGAAAAATTACTTACATAGTAGAATTCTATTCTCAGCCAAACTACTGATCAAATATTAAGATAGCATAACATCATTTTTGTAAATGCAAAGACAAAAAAAGTATCTTCTCTGCATTTTTTTATTTTGAAAGATAATAGAATAGAGGCTTACTATCCAAAAGGATGGAAAAACAAGAACCTGAAAGGTATGGGATCCAGGAAACAAAGGATCCAACGTAGAGAAAGGCAAATGGAATCTACAAGATGATAGTAAAAGAAGCTTCTAGGACAATAAACAGCACACAGCTTAGTCTAGACTAGAGCAAGGTGAAAAGAGATTCTGGAGGGATGTACCTAAGAACACAGTTACCTAGTTTGTTTAACTGAAATCAGAGAAAATGTACCACTCTGTCCAAGACTTGGGGATAAGCTAGAACAAAAACAGAAAACTAAGCCAATGAAAAAGAGGAGAGTTACCAATTCCAGGGAGAAGAATAAAGTATGCAATAAAGGAAATAGTATCATATTATATGGCTCAGCTGTGAAAAATATTTACATAGTCATAAACTTTGAATATTGGTCTAAGCAAAATGAAGATGGAGGGAGGAAGGATGTGGTAGAAAACTGACCCTCATCATCACAAGTAGGAAACTAATAGATGATACCTAAAGCTGAAAAGAAGGATTTTTAATAGTGGCGTAAGGATGTTTCTCAAAATAATGATCACAAATACTAGAAGAACAAGCTGGAAGAGCTAAAAGTGGTTTCCATTGAAAAGGACTCAGAGGAGGGGAAATTTGAGTCAGAGGCTATTGTTATTCATTGTAACCCTTAACCCTTTAAAATGATTTGCCTTGTAAATTGTACAAGGCAATTCATAAAAATTTTTTAAATAAAGGGACAAAAAATTAATAGAATCAATATATCAAAATAAATCCATATTTTAGAATCAACTACAGTTATGATAGCTAATGCTATTCCAAATTTAATGATAAAACTTATTAAACATTCAAGTTCTTTTGCTCTGACAACTAAACTTATTAAACAATATTTCAAGTTTTACAATTTCAAACTAATATACTTTTTTGAAGAAAAAAATCAGATGATTATGATGTGCCTACAATCTTAAGTATTTTCTGTTCTTCTTTATAACATGTATCATTCTTTACCAAGTTCATTCTTGCATCTGGAAACAACACTGGGCAGATGACATATAAATACAATACCCCCACTGCTCAGAGGTTAAAAAAATTCATTTCTCATGTTTTCCAGATGTCTATCTGGTAGAATCCTTCACTAATTTTTTTTTTCACTTCACTATTTGAATAGTTTTTCCCATGTGTAGATGCATCCCAAACAGTGGCTCACAGCACATTTGACTTAAACACATAAACATTTCAGCGGGACAGAAAACTGCACTTTATTCAGACAACAGATTAGAGATGAAACAGTGGTTTTCACGTTGTTTTTGACATTTTAAAAGGGCTGAAGTATTTTTATCCCTTTGCTGTCTGTTCTTCCGCTAGATACCTAATAACTCTGAAGAGAAGATCCCAACATATTATATATACTGAAATGCTGTCCAATGCAAAGTGATATTTTCCTTTCTATTTTTCATTTCTGGATGCTGGCTCTAGTAACCAATATAATCATTTTCTTTTATTGGTTTTCTTATAAAATTTATCCTTGTTAGATTCATTGATGACTATATATTACTGAGGCATTTGATAAAATTTCATTGTGATATTACCACTGCATAGGAAATCCTTTTTGCTGGATGAAAATAACTAGTATTCAAGGTGAAAATGAAACCAGATATGATGCAGAATTGCAGAGAATGGCGTCCTTATTTGAAAACTAATCATCAAGAACTCCCAACCCTCAAATCAATGTTATCCTGTGCTGAGAAGACGTACTCTAGATTGACTGCAGTTTTCCAATTAAAAAAAAAAAAAGAGTTTTCCCACTTTCAACACTTCACAATTTAAAACTTTAGCTCTTTAAAAGAATTCTGATTCTCTCATGACTGGCCTGAGCAGTACATCTCCTAAATCTTTCTAGACAATCTTTGGTGGCCTAGATCTGATTAACGTGAATTAATTTGGACCAGAAGATTTGTTAAAACAATTTAAGTCAATTAGTGACTCTGCATTTGCAGGATTGTATGGGTATATAGCCCCTAGCTATTTTTCCATTTTTATTTGAGGGTATTATAATAAAGTATAATATCACTGGATTCTCCTTCTTACTGAGAAATATTGAGCTGGTCTCTGTCATTTTACCTAAACTCCTAAAGCACCACACTGATTTAAAAAGCAACAAAGGACGTAGTTTTAAAGTTTTTTCAAGGGTTTGGGATTATTCCTGGAATATCTAACTAAAAAGGACATAAGATGTTAAACCTATCACTTAAAGATTTGATACAGCCCATTCCTAGAAGATAATTTACTTTTCAGTTAAATGTTATCTTTGCCTGGGCTGCTTCTAATGACATGGCTCATGGAGATACAGTTTAAAAAATAAAGTTAAATCTTCCTCTTGGTGGAAAATGGTTTTTAAAAAGCAGTTTCCTACTTAAAGTTAGAATGATTGTTAATTTTAAATAATAAAAGTATTCCAAACCCCACAAATATTAAATGACAGCAAATTCATGAACAAAGCTAATTTTTAAAATTAGGACAAGAAGCAAAGAGTTCTTGCTACATGAACTTCATTCAGTCTAATCTGAATTAGAGAATGTTTTAAATCAATGTAGTTTCATTTCTGTAAACCATACATAACTCATACAGCTAGCAAGGCACTGCTTGTAACAGATAACTTAGGGATCTGGTTAACAAATAGAGAAATAATTCATAATTAGCATGCCAATTATACATGACTGGTTGCTTTCCTGGACTTAAAATAGCATATACACTAAACTTTCTTTCTTTGTGGATTATTAATTTGCTTGGCAAATCCTTCCCAGTCTAGAAGTAAGAGCCCACTTCTTGTCTTGCTGACCAGAGCTCTTCTAAGGAGATTTCACTATAGTTCATAAGCAACACAGTGGCTAGCTTTCCAAGTTACCTGTGTTCCTCATTGCCCCACTGCCTTTGGCTTACCCTGCAGCAAGTCATTTGCATACATGCAGACCTTAATTTCCCTATTTGAAAAGTGGGGCTGAAGGTCTGTACAAGTTCAAGTGAATCAATTGCTAAAATCCAATTTGATCCTAAAAAAGATGACCAGGCGGATAGCACTGTCCTTCATGAATCACTGTGAGGGAGTCTGACCACAATCGCATCTCTCTTGGCCTCTGCAGTGAATGTGTGCAAACAAAACTACTGTTTTAGCCATTCTAAAAAAAATATGCACATAGGGACTTATAAACAGCATATTTTTACTCAATAAGTCATTTTTAAAATAGGCTGTGAATGACAACTTAAAAGTGCTTAAGAAAATATTATTCATTCTGCAAAAGAGTTACTATGGCCTAGAAGGCAAACTGGTCATTTGGGACTATTTTAAAAGTACAAGCCAGAGGAGGCCCTCCTCCCTCTAAGAAGCCCAGTCTCCTGAGACTTGGCCCATTCACTCCAAAGCTGGGTTGGGCCATCATTGTTTGGGGCTTTTGCAGCATGGACATGAGCAAGATTTTTTATTTGAACAAGGCAGAAAATCACAAAACTTAAAACAAATTTGCAGTAAAGAAAAAGAGTGTGCTTTTTGTTCCAGATTTTATTTTAAAACATTTATTCAGGCATCTCTATGATTTCAAGCCTCTCAGCCCAGAGGCATTAAACTGTATTGAAGCTTAATGGCCTGAAAAGTTTCCTTTTGAATTAAAGCACATCCAGTTACAAAAGTGGGATGAGGAGAAGAAAGGGAGAACCTGCAACTAATCTGAAAATTCCGTCTTTGATCCTGAACTTTGAGAACATAAAAATAGCCAGCATAATACTTTCAAATCACATCGGGGAGAAACACATTTCTGGAAGCTGTGTTTCTATCCCAGTGTCTAATTAAAGGAATTTTCCATTAGTGAAGGATGATCTATAATACAGAGAGGACTCGATGGGTGTTGAGAAGGAAAAAAGATAATTTACATAAGCTTCTCCAGACCCGTTATTCTCATCAAGTGCTTCACTTGCTGTAAAGGCAAATTCTAGGACCTTTCATTTCATGGATGAAAATGGTACCTTCTTTCCAGACCAGTGGACTCCAGAATGGAATGATATACTTGGGTACAGATAGAAAATTTAAATTTTTTATTTATGGGTACTATTTAGATCATTGTTAATTTTCTGTTTGGTTTATGTAATGTACATGTGACATAAAGTAATAGTGTATATACAGCCCCTAAATAAACGAATGTACTTATGTTGGGGTATTCAATCATGGAAATCCAGAGACAACTTCTCTGGGAACTATACCTGAGTCATAGCTTAGACTGCCTGGCAAGATGAGGGGGCGCTGAAACTGGAAGTTGTCCTAACTCTTAGTCCATAAAGGAATCCCTTGGTTGCTGCAGGCATAGACGCCCCTCCCCCAGCCTAGAGAATCGGATCAACAGTAGTTCTACCCAGCTGGACTTTCTGTGATTGTGTCCCACTCTTTTTTCTTTTGTTTGTTTTTCATTTTTTAAGTGTAACTGTGCATTAGTAACAATGGGACTATAACAAAAGTACAGATAGCTTGGTCCTGTTTGAATCTTTATTGTCATCTCCCACTACAAAATATGCATATTTGTGTTGGTGCAAATCAGAGCAACTTGAACCTAATCATGTCCCATTCGATGCCCTATTTACTAGGTAATCTCATGCAAAGAGATACAGAAGTGCTCACTGTCAAGGTGCATATTTTTAACATCCACTTCAATCTGCTATTTTTTAAGACTGATTTTTTGTCTCTGTGCAAACAGGATATCAAGTTCAACTTTCTCTTGTTAATTAATTATCAGTGTTTCCTCTGTTGAGTGTATGTTCCCTGAATGGTTGTTCAGTGAAAGGAGGCCGTGGTGGTCTTTGAGAAATACAAATTCTGTGTCTAAGCTTCAGGATGTTTAAAGGAAGAAAAAGTAACACAAATTGCCATTTAAGAATTTGAGTGGCTCATGCCTGTCATCCCAGCACTTTGAGAGACTGGAGCATGAGGATCACTTGAGCCTGGGAGGTCAAGGCTGCAGTGAGCCGAGATCACGTCACTGCACTCCAGTCTGGGCAACACAGCAAGACTCTATTTGAAAACATAAAAATAAAAAATAAAAAACGTATAGTATATGTATTGAAATGGAAAGATATTAATGGCCTAGCAATAGTGGAAAAGGGCAGTTTTCGAACACTGTATGTTATGATTCTGTTTATGTAAATATATGTTTACATATGCATTAAAATGTGACGGATTTTCTTTAATAGTGGTTTTCTGTAGAAGGTAGAATTCTGAGGAAACTTTGATTCCTCCATTTTGTTAAATTTTATCAAACATATCAGAAAACCGGCCGGGCGCGGTGGCTCAAGCCTGTAATCCCAGCACTTTGGGAGGCCGAGACGGGTGGATCACGAGGTCAGGAGATCGAGACCATCCTGGCTAACATGGTGAAACCCCGTCTCTACTAAAAAATACAAAAAACTAGCCGGGTGAGGTGGTGGGCGCCTGTAGTCCCAGTTACTCGGGAGGCTGAGGCGGGAGAATGGCATGAACCCGGGAGGCGGAGCTTGCTGTGAGCTGAGATCCGGCCACTGCACTCCAGCCTGGGCGACAGAGCGAGACTCCGTCTCAAAAAAAAAAACAAAAAAAAAACAAAAAAAAAAACATATCAGAAAACCAAAGATAATTTCTACTTAGAAAATAAAATGTTACAGGTATTATAAATAATACGACCTTTTTTTTTTCTTCTTTTTTTTAGAAGGAATCTCGCTCTGTCGCCCAGGCTGGATGCCACCATGCCTGGCTAATTTTTTATATTTTTTAGTAAAGACAGGGTTTCGTCATGTTAGCCAGGATAGTCTCTATCTCCTGACCTCGTGATCCTCCTGCCTCAGCCTCCCAAAGCACTGGGATTACAGGTGTGAGCCACCATGCCCAGCCGTTTTTCTTAATTATAATCTTATAGCACAGAAGTACCAGACATCTGAGGAACTTTTGTAATATAAAGGATAGAAATCTAGGTGGAGGGAGGAAAGGATCTTAGAGGTAAGAGAAACAATGCAAAGGGCAGAAGAAAACATCCCCCAAACCACAATTACTATTCTCAGCAGGATAAAAGAAAATATTGCATGAAATAAGAGGAAGCTCTAAAAAGGGAACAAGCAAATTCATTTGATCTTCATTGATCAAAATTTATTTGATCTTCATTGTTGGCACTTGTAAAGAGCAGATTTAATAAGGAACATGAAAAATTCCAAGAAGAAAAATTTGATAGCCAAAAAAAAAAAAAAAAAAAAAAGATTGCAATAAAAGGATCTAAGAAAATCTCTTAAGGAAATAGACAATGAGAGAAAAATAAAGAGTCAAAAGAAACCCCCCAAAAATGAAAATTAGAGTATCAATCCAGGATATGGAATAGCTGATAAATAGATTGACAAAAAAAAAAGGAAAAGAGAAAATGGTTGGGAGAAAATGATCAAATAAATAATATAAGAAAGATTCCCAGAACAGAAATATGTATTTCTGAAGAATGAAAGTCCCTGTGAGAGCCTGGCATAATTAATGAAATATGTCCACATCAGGAAATTTTAGAACACTGGGGAGAAAGAGAAATTGTAATAACTTTTAAATGGGAGAATGGAAGACAGGGTACCTATGAAGGATCAGGAATAAGAATGGCATTAGACTTCTCAGAAGCTACATTGGGACCTAGAAGACAATTAAGTTCATTTTCAGTTTGAATCCTGTAACCAAACTATCATTTCAATGTGAGGGAAGAATACAGATATTTTAAGAGATACAGAATACCAAAATAATTACCTCCCCTGCCCTTTTTTCTCAGGAGTGCTTTTTTTTTCCCCCTCACAAAATAAGATAGTGAAACAAGAAAGGAAATAGGTGCTTCAAGAAAATAAGAGGTAAATGTAGGAAAGGGGCAAGGAAAGAAACCAGGACCACGAGCCTCCAGGGCAGCTGGGTCTGATTGGAGCAGGAAGACCCAGGATCCAGAGAGGTTTCCAGGGAGAAAAAACGCCAGGGGGACAGGCAGAGAGGGAGACTGATAGAGTATAAGATGGGTTATCATGAGGGAAATGGTACTGGGAGACCATTAGGAAGTATGCAAAGACATATTAATGGGCACAAAGCAAACAAATCCAATGAAACTCAAGGGAATGAGTCATTCCAAGGAAAGTGAAAGTGCCATGGCTAGAGGAAAGGTAATCGTGGGATACTGCCTGGCTCAGCCAACCATGTCGATAGTCACGATGTTATTAACTTTGAAATGCTGATTTAACCAACAATAATGGGGAAAGTCTGGAGAGTGGCATAAGAGAGCTACATCCTCTTAACCACAGTGGCTATGCAATAGGTTGTCAGTAAAACAGATGGCTCAAGAGTCGCATGCGTTTACCTGGGAATATGGAAGTCATACCAGAAGAAACAATTGGAAGAGTTTGGAGCAGTTGAAGGATAAGGGGCAAAGTTTCCTTATATAGTGAATGAGAGAATCTCTCTTCACAGAAGACTTTTCTATTAATAGCTTTTGCCTACAGACGAATATGAGTTCTGATAATCTAGTACAAAATGCCTTAATTCTATACTTTAAAAAGTCAGTTATTATGTCCTTGTTAAACATTTAATGTCAAGAGGCAAAGAAATTCCTCCCACCCTTCCCCTTTCATCACAGGCCTGCAAAGTCCTCTATGAAGATGAATGGGGTCAGACTAGAGACTCCCTTGGCCTGAACAATGCGGACTGTCTGTAGAGAGTCTCCAATTTGCACATGGATTTGTTTCAGAAATTCCTGGGCCAGTTTGGAACATGGGAATGTTTTTCTTCTCCTCTCCCATCCCAGGAGAAAGGTCTTAGATGATTACTCATCACAGAGTTCTAGATGATTACCTCCTCAGGGGGTGGAGCCAGGGTGAAAGAATGAGAGGAACCGTAAGTTAGGTGTAGGTTATTTTTTAAATCTGAGCTTCCTGCTGAATGGTGGGTTCATCATTATATATTACTTCATAAAATTATATTAATAAACAAGTAAACAAAAAAACTATGAGAGTGTGTCATAAACCAAAAATTATCAATCCATTTCTATGTACCTGAAGCCAATGGAGAAAAAAACAGCTCAGAATCCTGTTTATCTGATGATACAACAGATGTTACATGTGCCCTTATATTCAGTAATTGCATGCAATAAATATATATATATTTTTTTGAGACAGAGACTCACTCTGTGGCCCAGGCTCAAGTGCAGTGGCATGATCTCAGTTCACTGCAAGCTCCACCTCCTGGGTCCACGCCATTCTCCTGCCTCCGCCTCCTGAGTAGCTGGTACTACAGGCACGCACCACCACGCCCAGCTACTGTTTTTATATTTTTGGTAGAGTCAGGGTTTCACCGTGTTAGCCAGTATGGTCTCGATCTCCTGACCTCGTGATCTGCCTTCCTTGGCCTCCCAAAGTGTTGGGATTACAGGTGTGAGCCACCACACCCAGCCTGCAATAAATATTTATTAAGCCTCTCCTAGAATAAGGCACTGAGCAAGTTCTATAGTTACAGTAATTAAGAGAAACAAGGTCCAAGATCTGTGGCTATTGGAAAATCATCTTGGTCTTTCAGAATTCAGAAATTTTATTTAAGTATATGGGCCATCTCAAAATGTTTTAAAAACATACACAGTAGTTTTCTCACGCATCCCATAACTAGTCACCAAATAAAAGTGACAGACGACAGTAAGATGGATTAGGAATAGCATATTTATTTGATCTTCATTGTTGGCACTTGTAAAGAGCAGATTTAATTAGGAACATGAAGAGTTCCAAGAAGGTCTGAGCAGGCTCTGTAAGGGATTCCGGGACACTGCAGAGCCCTGTAGGAGCTGGTGGTGCTGGCCCTTCTGTCTCATTGACACACACATCTTTAAGGACTGCTTTAAGCTTATTAGTCAAGATAGGGAAATGTTTGGGTCACTAACATAGTGAGTATGTGTTGCTAATACTGAGAAGGTTAACTAAGGTCTCTAAATTTCCTTCAAAACCAATTTTCCCTTTATTTATTGAGTGTTCCTGTCTTTCACAGATCTTATTTTCCAGTTTCTCTCTAGTTCCCTTGAGTTGCTCTCTCTCATTCTAAAAATATCTCTGTCTTGAATACAAAATGTTTTATCCCGGAGAAATTCCAGTTTACCACCATACCCCACACCTCACAGACCATGCACAGGCACTCAGCCCCCACACACCTCACAGCTCCCATAGTCAGCAGGGCCCTATGCTCGGTAGATCTAGACCCAAAGTTCACAGTGAGACTTCAGGGCCAAGGCTTTACAGGGGCTCATGGAGGGAAAATGTACTAATCCTGCAGTCACACCTTTGCCAGGGGCTGGGAACTGCAGGCAGCTGATGCTTATTTCCTGGCAAGGCATTTGAAGGGGAGAGATTTCTCATTATTTCAGTAACATTTACAGGGCAGTTACTCTACCTGGCCTGTTCTAAGTGCTTTACAACTATTAAGAGACTGAACCCTCACTGCAAACCTGCGAGGTAGACACCATATTCCCATTGAAAGATGAAAAAGTGGAGGCCATAGAGGTCAAGTAACTTATCTAACATCACACAGCTAAAAGCAATGGAGTTGGGATTTGACCTAAGTAGTCTTGTCCCAGGGTCTGTGGTTTTAATTATGACTCAGACAACCTCCTTAAAGCCTGAGATAAGAAGACTCCTCTCCAGCCTTCTAACCCCCAAAATTAGTAAGCTGTTGTTCCTATCAGAAGGTATGGAGAGTGTGGGTGGGAAAGTGCTGGGGATAAACCCAGACGTTACCTTTCCAGTGAAGCAGAGGGGCTGAAGCTGGAACACAGGAGTCAGGGAAGGCGGGTCCCCGAGAAGAATGACTTCAGACAGTGAAAATCAGGTACTTCCTGACCAGGACACAGATGGGGACAGAAAATGCTGGTGTCCATAGAAGGGACGCCAGGTCCAGAGGCCACTCAAAAATAGGAAATAAGCCAGAAATGTAGGTTGCAGGCTGCCTGGACTGGTAGGAGCACACGCTGGTTATCTGTGGATATAACACTTTGGAAAATGAAGCCAAATAGCTTGTCAGGGAAGCATATAAATAGCATTTGCAGACCTTGGCTGCCTTTCCTATTCCCCTCAGTTACTGTTCACCAAAGATACGCTATGAGAAAAGAGTAGCATGCCACTGAGTGAAGTCAGGAAACAAGATGGACTTTTCTCATCCCTACAAAGTCATTCCATTTAACTTGGTTGTAGGCTTGGTACACTTGAGACGTTTGGTGGCGACCTCAGCACCAAGGGCCCCTTGAGGGCATCTGATGGCACTGTCTGCAAGACCGAAAGCAGCAGGGCCTCTCGGAGGCACCACCAGTGGGAGCATAAATAAATAAATGAGGAGAAAACAGAAGAGTTTAGCCAAGATAAAAGAAATCCACAGGAGGAAGTTCAGCCACTCTAAGAATAACTGTCCTGCAAAACAAAACCAGGCCAAATATAACATCTCCTACCTCAACCAAAATCATCCTCCTTTTGAAGTCAGTGTTATGTTCCAGTCTTTTTTTCTCTTCTTTATTCCCTATAGGTTCCTCTAAGGTAGGCCATTTTCTGTGAGAGGATATATGTGAGCAAGGTTTCATTTGACATCTGTTTTGGAACTATTACTTTTGAGATGGTTATTTTTAGAACACATGATAGTTTAAGAAATAATTAGGTGTCTGTGATGCAGGCTAGATGGTAGCCAATGTTCTAATGATTATGTCTAAAAAATTCAAACTGACTAAAAAGTAGGGAAAAATCACATAGATTTAAAGTTCATTAAAAGGATCTCTTTTTTTTTTTTTTTTTTTTTTTTGAGACGGAGTCTCGCTCTGTCGCCCAGGCTGGAGTGCAGTGGCGGGATCTCGGCTCACTGCAAGCTCCGCCTCCCGGGTTTACGCCATTCTCCTGCCTCAGCCTCCCGAGCAGCTGGGACTACAGGCGCCCGCCACTTCGCCCGGCTAGTTTTTTGTATTTTTTAGTAGAGATGGGGTTTCACCGGGTTAGCCACATTAAAAGGATCTTTAAAACAAAAATCCAGCAATATAATGTACCCGTACCTCAGTTTCCTCATTTGCATACCATGCTGTTGTTTGCAAATATTACTCCCTGGACCCCTCCCAGCCCTCAGTCTGTGAGGCTGGCATAATCGTTGGGTTTCCAGTAGTGGTGATGGATTTCCTCTAATCCACCCTCATCCTTTCACCCGTTTCCGCTTGTGATGAATGGACACCATTACAAAATGGTGACAGGGTGAGGAGTGCAGCCTGGGGGAGCTCACCCCCACAAAGGAATCCAACGCCGGACTGTGGCCTCTTCTGTGTGATGCTTTAACCTGCTGAACTAATAAGCCACAGTGAAATAAGGATGCTTGTCACCGATTTGCCAAATAGAAGTGCTGTGAGAATATGTTTTTTTTTTTCTTAAGAAAAAAAAAAGGAAGAGAAAGATTTTAGAAGCTTTGCTTCCATAGTAAGACAGCTATTTAAATACCAACTAATATTATTATAAGTCAGGAACAGAAGCAGTAGCAATAAAACTGTTTCTCTAAGTCAACAACTGACTAGAGACTACATGTGATTATAAAATGAGTTTCATAAGACTGTGCTTATTTTAGAAACATCAATACTAAAACAGCAGTAACAGAAAGTGTTTTTCTCCTTAGTTTAAGCACTGCTTAGATATGCATTATATTCAGCCAAGTAATAACTGAACAAATTCCTCTCTTAAATTTCCCCAAGTTCAAGTATATGGCTTTGAGCATGCCACAGCTTTATGAAACAGCCTAGCTGTAAGTATGCAATAATCGCTCATTTCCTGGCCATTAATTCAGACATCACGCAATCACCCAAAGGCATCCATTTTCCTTTGCTGCTATTTTGGGGACTGCTGTCCTATTGTCATCCCTGCCTCAGACCTCTGACTTAGGCGTCTTTTAATTAGAGCCAGTGAGAACGACAGGCAGTCAGCCCGCTGAGGTGATCCATCACACAGCTCTCTTTGCTCCCTGGCCTCTTAGATGACTGTTTATAAGCAGGACATCTTGGATATCAAGATAGCTGCTTAATGAAACAGAAGAATAAATGGTGACCATTTTGTAAGCTACTTTCCTGAGATTATAAACTCTAGTCTAGGGCTGTATTTACTAACACGGTATGTAGGTTAAATACCCAAATAAACTTTTCCAGTGATCATTCTTTGGAAGATGTTTCATATCTGAGCTTGCCCTCAAATGAACTGATGCCATAATCTAAGAGTTGCCCAAGGTATTAACTGATACACTTACAATTTAACAGTCGGGACTATTTTTAATAGACCAGCATATTTTAGCTAAATCCTTTCCCAGTTCTGGAAAAGACAAAAAAATCAACTCAACCTTGGTAGGCTTGTTTCATTGTCATTACTGAAAGCACTGCAGAGTATTTACTATTTGCTATTATTTTTCTGGTCAACTAAAGGACTGATTTATGCCTGCTGACATCTAAACCTATTATCTCAGGGAGAAGATGTATAAGATCCAAAGCAAATCTAAAACTACATGGTAAGCTGGCACATGTGCAGGTGCAGGAGTTACAGACACTAGCCCCTGCCCTGAGATGCGTAGGAGATGGAGGGAGTGGTGCTGGTGAGACTGATGCGCACAGCACCGTGCAAGCAGAGGCAGTAGGCACAGTTTGGACAATGCTAAGGCAGAGCAGTTGGCTGAGATTTGACCCTCAGCTCCTTCACCACCAGCAGTGTGGCCTTGGGCAGTTCACTGAAACCATCTGCATCTCTGTTTCATTTTTATTTCAGCTTGTTTCTTTCCATTTCTTTCCAATCCTCCACAGTAAAGTTGAAATCATTTTTTTTGCATATTTATATCATATTTATACACTTCGTACCTCAGAAGCAT
Source organism: Macaca nemestrina (assembly GCF_043159975.1). NCBI lineage: Eukaryota > Metazoa > Chordata > Mammalia > Primates > Cercopithecidae > Macaca > Macaca nemestrina. Next base: position 74,289,036 of record NC_092135.1, on the reverse strand, counting down.
TTTCTCATAGTAAGATTATTTTTTCATGACTGTATAAGGCTATAATGTATGGATATATATTAGCTTATTAAGCAAATCTTAATTGTTGGACACCTGTATTATTTCCACTTTTCACCATAATAAATTGTGATGAATATTTTCCTTATCTCATAAAAGACCTTAATAACACTGAAATGAAATAGTCCATGAAAAACTTTGAAATCTCAATAGTGAAATTGTCTAGAACTCAATAGTTTAGGAGTTAATTATTCTGTAACTTTTTACTTTTCCTTAAGTACAATTTCATTTTTGTAATAATACAGATTTTACAAATACTATATGATAGAAATTAAATTCAATATTGAATGACAAATATTCATTGATCTCGTAGTCTGTTGCCAGATACTGGACTAAGTCCTGAAGATACAGAGTGAACAAGACAGACAAGCCTCAGCCTTTCTGGAGTTTACCTTCAAGTAGGGGAGACAGACAAAACAATCACAAATACACGGAACGTACCTCAGAAGGTGATGACTGCTTTAGAGAAAAATAAAGCCCGAGAGGGAGCTAGTGCCAGACAGGATGGGGGAGGTGGGTTTTATATAGCGTATCCAAAGGAAAACTCACTGAGAAGGTGATATTTCAGCAGAGATTGAAGGAAAACAGGTGGGAAAATTATTCAGGCTGAGTGAACAAGAAAGCACAGAGGCTCTTTTGGCTAGAGCCAAGTGGGCAAGAGGAATTTGGTGGGAGATGGGTTCAGAGAAGTAGCAAGGGTCAGACCACATAGGACCTAATAGGCCTTTAGAAGGACTTTGAGTTGAGTTGGCTGACATGTATTCTTAATAGACATTTTCATGCACATTGTGAAAGTATCCATTTCTTTTTAAAATATGGTTCTCGGCTGGGTGCAGTGACTCATGCCTGTAATCCCAGCACTGTGGGAGGCTGAGGCAGGTGGATCACTTGAGGCCAGGAGTTAGAAACCAACCTGGCCAACATGGTGAAACCCTGTCTGTACTAAGAAATACAAAAATTAGCGGGGCATGTTGGTACATGCCTGTAATTCCAGCTACTCAGGAGGCTGAGGCATGAGAATCACTTGAACCTCGGAGGCAGAGGTTGCAGGGAGCCAAAATCATGCCACTGCACTCCAGCCTGGGCGACAGAGCGAGACTCTGTATCAATAAATACATTTAATTAATTAATTAATGTAATTAAAATAAAATAAAATATGGTTCCCAAAATAATGTTATTTGGTATGAGTCCCAGTCCGTATATTTTTATAGACTTTTCTCCCATTCCAATCCGACAAAATATGTCCTATTTGTAACCATTCATATCCAAATGGCTCTTAATGAATTTGAGGGCTCTATTCTTAAAAGCCTGTTGTTTTATCAAAGAAAGAGAAGAGCTAAAAACAAAAAGAAAATAGAAATAAACATCTTTCTTGGTAAAAAAAAAAAAAAAAAGTGAGTTTCCATAGAGATCAGAATTGGGGCCATCTGATGTTTCATAAGTATTCTACAAGAGAACAGAGAGAAAGCTCCCAGAATACAGATGATGCCAAGACACCAACTATGTGAAGCACTGAAAGGGACAGAACAGGGGAAAGGTATCTCACAACTGTGATTTGATATAAGTTGGAAGATGAGTGTCAACATTTAGGAGAGGCCATACAAAATGTTCTTGTGAAACTGCAGGATCTGGGCTTTCAGCTGTGCTGGACTTCAAGGACTTTTTTTGAAGACATTACCCCTGCCATGTTCCTGCAAACAAAGAAGCACATGAATGTTGGATGACATCAGAAAATGTAACAAATAAACATTCATTCTTTCAACAAATGTGTACTGAGCACAGACTATGTGCCATGCACTATGCTTGCTGTTGGAAATACAAAGCTTATAGTTTAACAAGGTGACAAATAAATTGATGGAATGTGACAAATTCTCTTCTAGACATAACCACATGATGCCATATGGAAAAAGAACATATATCCAGATGATTGGGCTCAAGTAAGCTAAAAGAAGTGGTGGGATGGCCAAGTGCAATGACTCACACCTGTAGTCCCAGAACTTTAGGAGGCCGAGGTGGGCAGATCACTTGAGGTCAGGAGTTCAAGACCAGCCTGGCCAACATGGTGAAACCCCATCTCTACTAAAAATACAAAAATTAGCTGGATGTGGTGATGTGTGCCTGTAGTTGCAGCTAGTCAGGAAACTGAGGTAGGAGAATCGCTTGAACCCAGGAGGCCAAGGTTGAAGTGAGCCAAGATCATACCACTGCACCCCAGCCTGGGAGAAAAAGCAAGACTCCATCTCAAAAACAAAAACATACAACAAAAAAAGTGGTGGGAGTTTGGTAGATGTAGATAGGTTGAAAGGATTTGATGTTGCACAAAGGAAGAAAAAAAGACCTGTGGGCAGCCCATGGAGTGCTAAGGAGGCTGTTCCATGTGGTTGGAATGCAGAGATGAAGAGATGCAGTCTGGAAGTGGTGAAGGGAGAGAGGTGAAAACTTATTCTTACCCTCCTGAACACAATGGTAAGTAATACATCAACATCTGAAAAACTGCATGCAATTCTGGTCCTCACACTCAATATCCAGATATGGCTGGAGACATGTGGGTGAAGCAGTTTTCACAGGAAGAAAGACTTAAAAGATTTGGACTCCCACCTAATAAGGGCTAAAAGGGAAATGTACCAAAGTCTATCAAATTAAGAAAAACAATAAACAATGTACTTACTCTTTGAATCCTAGACATCAAATTCTGGGCAAAATCCAGCCAACCAGGGCATTTTATACATTAATCCCATCTAAGGTAAATGTCTCCTAAATTTGATGATCATAAAGATCTCCGGGTGAGGTGCTTGTTAAAAATACAGATCCTCAGACCTCATCCCACCACTCGCCACCCTGCCTCACTCTCCTACCAACCTCCTGAATCAGAATCTCCAAGAGACAGGCCTGCGAATTTATATGTTAACAAATGACTCAGATGGTTCTTATGCTTTGGAAAAAATTTTGGAAACATTGTTCTAAAAGGATAGGTTGAAACTCCTGTAGTCGATAGTATTCTTACAAAAAGGTGCACCTAGCCAACAGTGGGTCTTGCACATACCTATTATCAGTTCCCCAGATAGCTTGGATCCCTTTGAAGGGTGATGTGGATAAAAACTACAGAAGATGTTCAATCAATTGGGATGTCCCATGATGGCCAGGGCTATTTGTAAGTTACATTACTCATCTCAGACCACTGGTGTCACCAGCCTGTGGAGAGTTTAAAAGAGTTTAAGTAACATTATGTATACGTATATATATACACACACACACACACACGTATATATGTGTGTGTGTATATATGTGGCCAGCTCAGTATTCCAAGGGCCTATGCAAAACTGCAGCCTCCTTCAAATTGTCCCCTGCTGTATATATGTGTATATACATATGTGTGTATACACACACACACACACACACACACACACACACACAGAGAGAGAGAGTCTTGCTCCATTGCCCAGGCTGGAGTGCAGTGGTACAATCACGGTTCACCGTAACCTCCACCTCCCAGGCTCAAGCGATTTTCCCACTTCAGCCTCCTGGGTAGCTGGGACCACAGCCACGTGCCATCACGCCTGGCTAATGTTTGTATTTTTTGTAGAGATGGGGCTTTGCCGTGCTGCCCAGGCTGGTCTCAAACTCCTGGGCTCAAGTGATCCTCCCACCTCGCCCTCCCAAATTGCTGGGATTACAGGTGTGAGCCACCATGTCCAGCCAGCATTACTCTTTGATTGTGGCCAGCTCAGTATTCCAAGGGCCTATGCAAAACTGCAGCCTCCTTCAAATTGTCCCCTGCTGTCTCCTCAGTTTCTGCCACTAGAAACAAGTTTGTTCAAGGTCTTTCACTCAAGAATCATGCCAGAAGCTGGCAACTAGCAGCCATTCAAGAGAGTCACCACATGGTGGCTGCAGCTCCTGCTGTCCCCCTGCATCCTCTTCCTGTCTCCCTCCAAATCCCCTTCTCTAAAGCCTCTTCCTTCCTTCAGCCCTCACGACCATAAATAGCTAGAGGAAGGGATGGAAACTTGCACTGCATTCCCATTCCTGTCTTTAACTTACCCAGGACTTTGCTGATACAAGACAACCCCCCTAAAAAGGCATGATCTTCGCCTGCTTGCCTCAGAAATTGATTCTCACATTCCTGACTCTCATTTTAGATAGCATCCCAAGCACATCAAACAGAGAGTTTTAAAAAAATTTGTCTAGAATATAAATTGTTTTGCCAAAATTCAACTTGATGGCATTTGAAATACTTAACATCAGAATCAATAAAATTATGGGACTTCAGCATCCTAGGAACCACTACAAGTTCTGGGAAGGAGAATGCCTTCCCTGAATTTGCATAAGTCACTGGCATGTGGAAGACACATGCAGCTTAATAAATATAGTACACAGATGCTTCTAAAATGCACTTGCATTTCAATAGTGTGTAATAAGTGAAAGCATTCCAAGTAAGAGCTCAATTAACTAGATTCATAAATACAACTGTTTCACAACCCCAATCCAAACTCCAGAGGCTTAGGACAAGGGTAAGATTTTTATCAGTCTGAGTCAAATTTGATCCCGTGCTTTTTGGTCATTTTGCTGCTTGCTAAAACCTTCAACAAAAGGCGGAGAAAAGATCACAAATCAATCAATAACAGATGTTGATTCCCTATGTAGTCCACTGTCTGAAACATCTGGATGTGGAAGGACCTCTTTCTGGATGATATAGAAGACTAAGAGAATGTTCTTCTGGACAAAAATTTTTCATATGCTAAACAAGGGCGACAATTGTAGAAATTATGTTTGCAATTCAGTAAAGGTGACCAGCAGTTTGGTCAAGACCAAAATCAGCCTACTATAGCCAAGTGACCTCTTAGAATAATTATATGAATTTCACAGACCGGTATGAAGCCGCCACTAAGCAGAGGCACTCCTGTGCACAACTCGCCACTTTAAAAACACATATTGCCTTCATGTGATAAGTGTGTAGGCCTTTGACAATGGTAATTCTCCTACTCAGATGCTGGCCCAAGAATGGGATATGTTCACTCTATCATTTCTGTTTCCTCATGTTATTAAGGACTGACCACTTGTAGATGTGGACCCTTATTTGGAAAAAGGGATCGTGTTCTAGAGGACATGTCAGACTTATTTATAGATATCAACCTCTTTACATTATTTAACATTTTGTATTCCAAGCCTCTTTTCTTTTCTTCTTTTTTTCAAGCCTCTTTTCAAAATAAATTATAAGCTAACATACTTGTTCATTGGGCATGTTTGTAGACCCTAGACACACATCAGTATTAGTTTCTTACTTCCCCTTCAATTCACTGGATAATAGATCTTAGTGCTGAAATGCTTCTTTCAATTAAACTTGCAGTAGATCTAAAGATTCGGATTGTAAGCTCATTACAATGGGAGCAACATAGGAGAACAATACCATTGCTGGTGGCCCTGGATGCCCAGACTTAAGGGGGAGAATTCCTCACAAGTTTCAGATTGAATCTTTGTGTGAGTGGATTTAATTCTTATGGAAGAGACAGAATCAGACATCAATATTCAATAAAAGGAAACTCTGGGCATGAAAAATCAGTAGTTATAAAATATTTAACAAAAGCCAAATATTGAACTTGGACTTACAACTTTGTTCCTATTGTGACCTGTTGGAGGTGAAATGGAAACACCCAGTCTCATGCTGAGCCAGACAACAGAAAGTGGCCCTGTAATCCAGCTCAGAGTGACTGACTCCCTATGGACTGGGGGCGACAGAAAGGAAAGCAGCCTGGGGGTGTTTTCATTCCCAGAATAGTTTCTCTTATTTCATTATTCCAAAGGTTCTAATGCTGAACAGGTACGATGTACCAAGGCCTCTAGTCAGGGTTTACCTATTGATGTGCTGAAACACTTGTCCTAAAACAAACACACAGGTTAGTACAGATTAGACATACTTCTGTACTAAACATCATAGGTATGTACAAACATTGTGAGAATGTTCTCTTTCCAAGAAGTCAAACAACTAGGGTTGCTAGATTTAGGAAATAAAATTATAGAACATCTTCAGTTAGACAGGAGAAATGAGGGTTTTTTTTTTTTGAGGTCTATTTCACAGCATGATGACTACAGTTATTAATTGTTTGTTGTATATCTCAAAATTAATAAGAAAGTAAATGTCAAATGTTCTCACCACAAAAAATGATAAGTATTTAAGGCAATGGGTATGTTAATTAGCTTGATTTAATTATTCCACTTTTTATGCATATATCATAATATCACTTTTACCCCATAAATATATATGGTCATAACTTGTCAATTTATAATACAGTTTTTAATTTATAATTTACAATACAATTTAATTACAAAATAATTAAATTGTAATATAATTTACAATATAATTTTACAATATAATTTACAATATAATTTTTTATAATTATATTTTAGCTTATAATTTACAATATAATTTTTTTAGTTAGTTACAATAAAAAATACAGAACATCAGTTACATTTGAATTTCAGATAAAGAGTGAAGTTTTTTAGTATAAGTATGCCTCATGCAATACTTGGGATATACTTATACTAAAAATATATTCATCCTTTATCTAAAATTCAAATTTAACTGTGCATCTTATATTTTATCTGTTAACTCTACCAGCTCACATCATAAAGGGAGACCACAACTGAATCTACAGATGTAAAAACTAATGAAATAATTCATCTGTTCAATGTCACTGAGACCACTAGTGCTTAGGTAGACAGCAGTAGATCTGATACAGTGGGAAAAGCACAATGATAATCTTGCTCTTGCCTAAAGTAGAAAGACATTGCATGTGAATTGATGTTTTTATTTTTGTTAAATTCCCGAGTCAATATAATGCAAAACGATGATACTTCACATTTTGTAGTAACTTGTGTGAACCAGGAAGAAAGACACCTTTATGGGAATCTAGATGCATTTCTAACAAGACTACAATGACAAGGGGCTAAGTACACACCTTACTTATATTTAACATAGGGAAAGAAGAGATTGTCAATAAGGCTCTTATGCTTAGAGATGGAAAATTTTGAGTGGATTTATTTGCTGTGTGGTGTTTGGTGTTAGGTGTTTCTGTTAACATGTATGTTTGAGGGTTTTACTCCTCACAATAGAGTAAATCTCAGAAAGGCACGGAATATTGCACTGATCTGAACAAATTATTTTTAAAGCCATCAATTAAAATAATAAAATTATAAATAATTGGGGGAATGCAGAATATGTATATATCTTTTTATACATCGTTACCTCTGAAGGGCACAGAACACCTCTGGTTAAGCATTTCTTTAAATTAAGAAATTAATTTATAGTAAAAATGCCAAGAGGAATTAATAAAAAATTATCATGTATAATTCATTTCCAAATCATGGAATATCTTTGCAGCTAAGGAAATTATTTGGTTATCTACTATATTTCTTGGACATTCTGAGGGTTTTTAGTATACCTTGAATCCTATTATTTCCCATTATGCATCAGGAAATCAGAAACTGATTTCAAAATAAAATTGAGATTTAACTTCTAGTCTCCCCCTAATTATCTAGAAATCACATAACCACAAGAACTTCACTGGAATTGGTTTTTATATCCCTACAGTCTGGCAGTGCCTGACTCACACAATAGGTACTCAGAAAGCTGTGTTAAATTTGCCGGGCATGGTGGCAGGTGCCTGTAGTCCCAGTTACTTCGGAGGCTGAGGCAGAAGAATTGCTTGAACCCAGGAGGCGGAGGTTGCAGTGAGCCGAGATTGTGCCACTGCACTCCAGCCTGGGCAACAGAGTGAGACTGCACCTCAAAAAAAAAAAAAAAACACGCCAAGACCACATCTGTGATTCCTGGATGTGTCAATTGGCATTAAAGACCAAAGAAAAATAGATAACAATGAGAGAAGAGAGAATACTACTGTTTATGTTACACTTAACCAGCTCAGCACCTCTGAGATAAACATTAGTATGTTCTTTATACAAACGAGGAAATTGACTTCCCCAAGTCATATGACTGGGAAGTAGTGGTGCTGAGATTTGAGCCCAGAACTGATTAATTTCAAAGGCTGAGCTTTTGCTAAGGCATTGTGATCCACCTCCATCCCCTGCCCCACCCACTACACCAAAGGCAGATGGCTTACAGCAGGCCATCACTGCTAGTGGCTACTCAATCCAGTGCACATATCTGACTAAGACTGGATCAGGTGGGTCTTTTCCTGTATGAAAGGGCATCAGACAATCCTGTCCTTTTATGTGATAGAAAATGCCAAAGTTAGGAAAAATTAACTCTAAAAATTGCAATGGGGCACATAAAATCAGGTTAACACAAAAAGAATAAGATATGTTATTATTTGTTTCCTTGTTATTTTTGGATTTCTGTTCTCCGTGTTTTTTCTAAGTAGTTTCCTAAAACATCAATGTCTCTGTCTGGTTCCAACTTCCCAAATGACTTTATCCCAATGACTCCTCCCTGCCACACCTGCTTCAGAAAACTTAATCTTCAAAATGCTCCTGAAATGGAACTTTCTCTATAGACTTTTACCCTCTGAATAATGAGTATCTCCCACTCATCCTCCACTCCTTTCTGGAGTTAAGCAAGTTGATTATAAAGTTCATTTTGAAAGAACAAATAAACCAAAATACCCAGGAAATCAAAGAGCAACAGTGAGGAGTCTAGTCCTGCCTGGTATAACACATACCATAGAGCCTCAGCTACCACAACAGTGCTTAATACACAGAACAATCAAACAAAATGTAAAACCCTGGAGCAGACCCAATTGCATATGGAAACCTAGTATATGATAAAGGCAGCATGTCAAGTCTGTGAAGAAAAAGATGGACTTTTTAGCAAGTAGCATTGGAATAACTAGGGAGTTATATATAAAAAGATAAATGTGGGTGAAGTGGATGGATGTATTCCTCATGCTACGCATCAGAACAATTTCCAGGTAAATAGATTGTACATGTAAGAATTGAAGCTACCCAAGTACTAGAGGAAAACATGGATGAATTCCTCCATAATGTGGATGGGTTTGATTGGTAAAATTTTATTTTATATAAATGTATATATATTTGAACAAATATTTTCATGTTTGTTCACATGGCAAGCAATACCATACAAAAATAAAGATACAAATGACAAAGTGGAAAAAAGTAGACAGAGAGAAATGTTCGAAAACATAATTTTAAATGGGCTAGTTAAAAAAAAACACCCAAAAGCAAATTACCCTTAACCATATGAAAAAGTATCAAATCTCACTAATAATAAAAGAAATAAAAATTAAAAGTACAATAAGGGAAGGACTTCTTGCTCCTGATCATAAGAGATGAATTGGTACCAGATGTGTCTTCCCACTATAAACAACTAGAAAACTGAATAAAATATATGAAACTACTGTTTTCAGATATTAGCCAACAAGCAGCACATGAATGTGATCATAGATAGAAGGGAGATAATAAGATAAGCCCTACAATCACAGTGTTTTGCCTGAGGGCACCTAGTGGACCATATTATAGGGAGGGGGAAGCCAAGCAAAGCAGATTGGTCTCACCAGGTTAAAACAAAAACTGAAGATCAGAAAGGATAAGGTGGCAAAAATTTGTGGTGTATAGTGCTACGAAGGAGAGAACTCTGCAGAGAAAGTTTCAAAATTTGCACAAGGGTTCCCTTGAATCTTTGGCTATATGCTAAGTACACATGAGGAGGGTAAAATATCCAAGCAAAAAACTAATAGAAAACTGTAAGCTAGATACGTGCTAGAATTTCAAAAGGGCTAAGAGATTCAAAATCTGACCAACAGAATTTAAAACCTTGTTGAAATTTCAGGTTGTTCAGTAAAAACTCCAAAGGATCACGCTTTAAGAGTAAGTCTAAACTAGCCATAGAGTAAAGACTATCTCTAGAACTACCCTAAGAAAGTTTAAAAACAAGACTCAAAGGATCAAGCTGATCTTGAAGTAACTTAGCTAACTGCAAAATCAAATTTTAATACTCCTTAAAGGTAGACAACAAAATCCAGACACTTAGTAATGTAATATTCAAAACATTCAACATTTTATCAAAATTTTAAGGAGGTGGAAAGAATCAGGAAAATCTGACCCATAACCAAAAGAAAAATCAGCCACTAGAAATAGATCGTTAAATAACAGAAATGGTGGAATTAGTTAAAAAAACTTTAAAGCACCTCTTATAAATATCTCAAAAATTTAAAGAAAGCCATTAAAATAATGAGGAAGAAAATAAAAAACTTTTTTTTAAAAAAGAGCCAGGTAAATGTCTAAAGCTTAAAAATATAATACCTGAAGTGAAAAATTAATTCGTAAGATGGGATAATTAGGAAATTAAACACTGAAAACATCAATGAACTTAAAGACGTGGCAATAGAAGCTATCCAAATTGAAGTATGGAAAGAAAAAAATGATTAAATAAAAGTTTAACACAGGGTCTTGCTGACATCTGGGACAATAACAAGCAATCCAGCATACATGTATTTGTATTTCCAGGGATAAAAGAGGGGAAAAACAGAAAATAGTATTTGAAGAAAAACAATGCCTACAAATTTTCCAAACTTGAAAAAAACTATAACTCCAGAGATTCCAGAAGTTTAACAAACCTAGCAAGAAAAAGAACACATACACATGTGCACACATGCACACACATGCACACACACACACACACACAAAACACAATCCACAACAAGGCACATTATGAGCAAATTGCTGAAAACTAGGAAAAAAATAGAAAACCTTATACAGCCAGAGAAAAAAAAGACATTACAAAAATAGAAACAACAACAACAAAAGAATGAGCACAGATTTCACATCCAAAACCATATAACACGATGGTAAAACAGTATCCTTAAAATGTTTAAAGAAAGAATTGCCAAGTTAAAATTCTATACCTAAGAAAATATTGTTTAAAATGATAGCATACAGATACTTTTAGGGACAAATAAAAGCTAACATAATTTGTCATCAATACACCTGCCCTCCAAGAAGGGTTTAATGGAAGATCCTCAGACTGAAATAATGAAAAACCTGAAATAAAAAATATGTGGATATATATGAAAGATTTTTTGCTCATTTATTAATTTTATTAAAAGATAAATGACTCTTCAATGCAAAAATAATAACAGCATATTGTGAGGTTTATAATATATGTATCAATAAAATGAATGACAATAAGAACCAAAAGACTGGATGGGGAAAGGGAAAATATACCATTGTAAGGTCCTTACATTAATCAGGAAGTGGTATATTATTATTTAAAGTTAGATTGTGACAAGATAAAGATGCTTATTGCAAAGCCTATATCAACCACTAAAAATATAACAATAATAAGAGACACTTAACTAAAAAGCCAATAGTAATATTCAATTGAAATACGAAAAAAATTCACTTAATCCCAAATGAGGAAGGGATAAAGGAAAAAGGAGCAAAGAACAGATATGATTAATATAAAACAAAAAGGAATATGGTAGACTTAAACCCAAACACATCAATGATTACATTAAATGTAAATGGAATAAAGACTCCAATTAAAAGTTAGAGATTTTCACATTGAATAATTTAAAAAGTAATATCCAACTATATGCTATTTAAATAAATATGCATTAAGTTAAAAAGAAAAGGATGAGGACAATATACCATGCAAACCATAATTATAAGAAAACTGTAATGGCTACATTAATATCAGACATCAGAACAAGGAGTATAACCAAGAGTAAAGAGAAACTTTCTTTTTTTCTTTTTTCTTTTTTTTTTTAGACAGAGTCTTACTCTGTCACCCAGGCTGGAGTACAGTGGCACGATCTCAGCTCACTGCAACCTCCGCCCCCTGGGTTCAAGCAATTCTTCTGCCTCAGCCTCCCAAGTAGCTGGGATTACAGGTGCCTGCCACTGTGCCTGGCTAATTTTTTGTATTTTTAGTAGAGACAGCATTTCACCATCTTGGCCAGGCTGGTCTTGAACTCCTGACCTCATGATCCACCCGCCTCAGCCTCCCAAAGTGCTGGGATTACAGGTGTGAGCCACCATGCCTGGCCTAAGAGAAACATTTTATAATGACAAAATGAAAAAGGTGAATGTATCAAGAAAATTTAACAATTTTAAATGTGCATTCACTTACTAATAAAGCTTCAAAATACAGAAAGCAAGAATTAGCAGATGTGAAAGGTGAATACGCAATCTATAATTATGGTTGGAGATTTTAACGCTCATCTCCTAGTAATCGATAGAATGATTAGATAGAAAATCATTAAGAATATTAAAGACTTGAACAACATTGTAACCAACTTGACCTGACACTTACAGAACACTCCAGACAGGAACAGTAGAATGCACATTTTTTCAAGGGCACACTCAACATTCACCAAGATAGACCTCATGCTAGACAATAAACAAGTCCTGATAAATGTAAAAGTAATAAAATAACACGGAGCATGTTCTCCAACTGTAATGACTTAAATTAGAACCAGTAACAAAAACATATGTAGAAAATCCTCAAGTATTTTAAAATAATACACTTCTAAATAACACATTGATATAAGAAGAAATTGCAGAGGAAATTATAAGATATTTTGAACTGAAGGCTACAGAAAAGATGACATAAAGATAAAAGCAGTGTCACAAAAGAAATTCAGTGCTTAGTATTTTTATATTGGCAAAAAGATGCCTAAAAGTATCTGTGCTTGCACCTTAAGGAGGTAAAAAAAATAAGAATAAATTAAACCTAAAGTGAGTAAAGGGAAGGAAATAATAAAGATGACTATGGAGACTATCTTGGAATAATGTATAAAAGAGCTACTGGTACTTATAAATGAACTTAGCAAAGTTGTAATAAACAAACACAACATATAAAACTTAATTAAATTTCTGTACACTAATAATGAATAATTGGAAAATAAAATTTTAAAACAATACCAATTACAATAGTATCAAAAACATGGAATACTTAGGGATTAAATTTAACAAATTATGTGAAAGAACTGTATTGCCAACAAAAGCCTTACTGAGGTTAGCAATAAGATAATATTTGATAAGACCTGTTTGGTAAGAAATAAATGAATAAATAAATAATAGGAATATAAGAAGACCAGGAGGTCCCTGGAGCAGGAAGAAGAAAGCAGCTCATGGGCCATGAGGAAACATGCACCCAGCTAGAGCAGAGGGCAAAAACAGGAGGCCTCAGTCTGGAGGGAACAATAAGCAAGATGTAAGAGAAGAATGTTGACAGTCTGAAACTAGGGAAATAGCAACAGAATGAAGATGAGGAGATGAATTCTAGAGATGACTTGAGAACTTGAGAACAATTGACAGTACATGATGAAATGCGGATGAAGAGGAAAAGAGAGCCAAAGATGATTCAATTTAATTCACCAGAAATTTACTGAGCATCTGTGTGCCTACAAAGTCTCAAAGACTCAACAGTTTCTTCGCAGAGATAAATAATTAAAACAATTAACTACAATGTATGCAAGTTTTTTATAACAGAAATTAGCATGAAAGTTGTAGGGGAATACAAAGGAGCAACTGATTAGATGGTGATTTTAACAGAGTTGGGGAAACTACTGGAGGAGAAGTAGTTTAGAAAAGACTGGTAGAGTTTGAGGTACTTCTGAGACATCCAGTTAAACAGATTCCATAGGAGGTTAGACATAGAGGTATAGAGCTCATATCGGCAAGTAGGCAACAACTCCCAAAATAAAATGACTAGTTAAGTTTGTTGGAAGAAAGTAAAGAATGATTGCCTTTTTTTTTTTTTTTTTTTTTTTGAGACGGAGTCTCGCTCTGTCGCCCAGGCTGGAGAGCAGTGGCCGGATCTCAGCTCACTGCAAGCCCCGCCTCCCGGGTTTACGCCATTCTCCTGCCTCAGCCTCCCGAGTAGCTGGGACTACAGGCGCCCGCCACCTCGCCCGGCTAGTTTTTTGTATTTTTTAGTAGAGACGGGATTTCACCGTGTTAGCCAGGATGGTCTCGATCTCCTGACCTCGTGATCCACCCGTCTCAGCCTCCCAAAGTGCTGGGATTACAGGCTTGAGCCACCGCGCCCAGCCAGAATGATTGCCATTTTTACACGTTAGTCCTATAAATACAATATTTGATTTTATCAATATCTTCATCAAATTTAAATTTTTATTTATTTAATTTTTTCCTTGGTGCTAAGTAAAGAATATCTTTATTTAATGCTACTATAAGGATTTTCTTGAAATCCTCTGCACCTAATATGCACCTAATGTGAAATCATCTGCAATGCCAAATCTCTGATGTACCATTTAAGTGCATCACGTAAGATAGATTAAAACAATCTATTTGTAAATGCTTGCCTCACTGCACTTATCAGTATAGATATAAAATAGCATAGTGATAATGGTCACCTTCAGTGAGAAAAGATGTTATTTCAAAGATGGAAATGTAATAAATCTTTGTTTTACGGACTACATAATGACAGAAGGCAGATGCAGCTCTGTTAATAGAACTCAATGGAAGTAACTTTTTCAAATGAAAACAGATCATATTTCTCTTTTGAAATTTTTGTACTCAATTTCTAAATGCCCTGTTTTAGAATTTATTGTTTTCTTAGAAACTGGGAAATTGAGAAACTGTCTCTAAAGTCCATTTATCAATTGGTCCAAATATACGCGATATAGCAATGACTCAGAAGCATTTACAGCATTTGCTATGTATGGTTAAACTGTAAAACACAGCTTTCAACATCAATTGGCATCAAGAGCTCAATAAGTAAAATATGCCATATGGCATTAAGTTCATACACTAGAAACAGGGACAACACCATCTGCTATTTAATCACCATTTACAGTCATTTTCTGGGGGAATTGAGAAAGAAATCCAATAATACCATATATAAATTTTAAAAGTGTCTATATCATTGAACATTGCACATTAACTTCTTAAATTAGAAAATATACTTAAGAAAAATCCTTATCATAGATCATTTTCATCTTCTACACATTCTATATGGCTTTATAATGAGAAAGCAAACTTAAGATTCTCAGAAATGACCTCACTAACTTGAAAAGGGAACTAAAGTTGAGTGATGGTATAGATGGGGAATTTTGTTTATCACCTCACAGAGATATGTAATGGAAGATTGCCTCAAGATCTTCCACCCCATGGAATGTACTTTTTTATTTTTATCTAAGCAATGTGCATGATAGAGTATATGACTAAACATAATCCAATTTGATTTGTGTTGCAGCAGTTCTCCAATGAACAAATCTGTAAAATTACAACATGTGAAAGCTTAACACAGTGATATAAAATGGCAGTGGCACGGTTCATATCTTAAACTGACAGACTGATGGTGATTATTGCAAGGACAATGCCCTGCGTATGTCAAACGATTTGCAAATAATTTATGTCACCTTCTCCTCCATTATTGTTTTTGCAGAGGACATAAACTGTGTCACCAATATTAAACTATCTGCAAAAAGAGCCGAGCTCAGCTTTCTCCTCTCTGAGAACGCAGAGCCATCTGCAGCCAGACAAACATGCATATGGCCATCATTTGTCCAACATCTTACACAGTGTGAAGGTTTTTTACTTGAAATGCCAACCTGTGTGGCAGATGATGTATGTGTTTCCTCAGCCCCGTGATTACCAGGCCGGCGCCACTGTGCTGCGCTCTCACCTCATCAGTTCCACAAGCCGCACTCCAAGGTGTGTGAAGCATTTGCAGCAATATGGCTTCTGACACGCAGGGAGGTGGAGGTGTTCCGGTGTGAATATCTGACTCCAGATTTTGTTCCAATCAGGGTCAAAGTCTGACCCACAGAAATTAGTGTGGGTAGAGATTTAGGACTCAAAAACAGCAATTTGAAAACTGGAATGAATATATTTTGATAAAGGGAAAAGCAAAGGGCACCCTTGCTGTCCCTGGTTGACTGCTGTGCCAAATGCCTTAGAAATGACCTGCATTTTATTCCTTTGGAAGAGAATGTAGTGTAAGGCATATTTGTCGTCACCAGTTGTAAACAGAAAAGGTTACACCTGCAACTAGGTATAATTAGTTTTAGGGATTTGCCATTAATACAGACCAGGGAACTGTGATCCCTGCAAAATCACATTACAAGGTAGCTCTTCTTTAGATCTGAAGTTTTAGGAATACTTAAATTGGATTTTTCTTATATATATCTATGCACACATAGATATATATATATAGATATATGCGTGCATACACATGCATACACACTCATAGGAGAGAAGAGGGAGATTCTAAAACATCATTTCTAAACTATTGAGATAGCATTTGTTTGTTGGTTGTTTTTAAGAGCTCTACAAAATCTAGACATTTGGTTCAAGCAGAGTACATTATAATGCACTCTTATTATTAAAGGAGAGGGAGCAATTGAGGATGATAACTACATTTAAAGATTTTCCCAAAGGGATCTTTTTAGACATCAAATAGCTTCTATAAAGCCCTACATTTTGATGAGTTAAGTGTAAATTCATCAGAAACATATGGGTTTGTCTTCCTATAAAATCCACATGGACATAAAAATATCTCGCCAATCTCCCTTTTTAAACTATGAGTGGGTTGGAGGCCTCAAAGAAGACATGTGATGTTGAGTTCTTGTCCTCTACCATTTGCCGTCTTCAGACAGAAACAAAACCTCTTCCAAACACAGACTTTGAAAATCTGACCAAAGTTACCTATTTTGAATAAAAAGTAATGTGTGAATTTTGAATAATTCCTCAAAATTACTTTAGAAAACTAAAGTGTATGAACTTACCAAAATGAAAATGTGTTCCATTTAGGCCCAGTTAATGCTTACGGGAATGAGCAAAACTGAACCTATCAAGCCCATCTTAGTAGTGACTCAACATGAGTTCCAGAAATGGAATACCCTCAATTGAAAATAACAGGTAGTTAACAGAATTTCCATAAATATTCACCACTTCTGATTACCTGTAATTCTTTCTATTAATGAAAAGAGGAAAGAAAATGGAAATATACATATGTTAATAATAAAATTACAGAAAAACAAACATGATGGATTTTGTGAATTTATAGTTGGAGAGTTTTTAAGATGTGGCCAGCAGCCCCATAGGGGTTTATCCTGACAAGTTTAATTTACATGTTTTTAAATGAGCATTGTCAAAGTTGGTAGAGCTAAATTACACTCAGTTTATTCCTCCCCAATTTCCAGGCTTTTTGTTCTCTTATCCCCTAAAAATACAACAACATGGTTATTAAAGATCTCTCTTATGTCACAGAAGATTATTTGGGAGATTTATTAAATTAGATTGCGAAAATTCATGCCTTTTAAAACTGTCTACAGCAGAGGTCCCCAACCTTTTTGGCACCAGAGACTGGTTTCATGGAAGACAATTTTTCCATAGAGGGGGATGTGGGGGTGGTTAGAGAGGGATGGTTTGGGATGATTCAAGTGCATTACATTTATTGTGCACTTTATTTCTATTATTATTACATTAAAGATATAATGAAATAATTATACAACTTACCATAATGTAGAATCAGTAAGAGCCCTGAGCTTGTTTTCCTACAACTAGATGGTCCCTTCTGGGAGTGATGGGAGACAGTGACAGATCATCGGGCATTAGATTTTCATAAGAAGTACACAACCTAGATTCCTTGCATGTGCAGTTCACAATAGGGTTCATGCTCCTATGAGAATCTAATGCCACTGCTGATCTGATAGGAGGTGGAGATCAGATGGTAATATGAGCAATGGGGAGTGGCTGTAAATACAAATGAAGCTTCCATCACTTGTGTGCTGCTAACTTCCTGCTGTGCAGCCTGGTTCCAAATAGGCCACAGACCAGTACTGGATCCGTTGGGGACCCATGGTCTAATGGACACTTCCATTTGGATGTCCAACTCAATATGTCCAAAACTGGCCTCCACACTGTCAACCCCTCATCAATTTCCTTTTCTTCCAACTATACCTTTCAGCTGTTGAGGCTCAAGATCTTGGACCCTACCTTTTCATTCACCACACCCAATCTGCTCTCATTCATTAGCTTTTCCTTACAAATTTTCTCAGATCTGCCCCTCTGTTTCCTCTTTGTGACCTTCCTAATCCAGATACTCATTACATAAACTTAAATTAATGAAATGACCTTCCATTTTTTACTCCTAGCTACAGGAGGCATACTACACATCACTTCCCGATCAATTGCTCAACGGCCAATTTAATCATATCACACTCTTCTCTCCAGTGAAAATAACACGCGGGGTTTGTGGAATGCTTCATAATCTACAAAGCACTTTCACATTAATTAACTTGTTTGATCTTCACAGCAAACCTGTGAGGTGGGCAGAACAGGTACTAACATTTCCATTTTGTAAGTGAGGAAGCTCAGATTTGGAGAGGAGGTGACTTGCCTGAGACCACGTACACAGCCACAAACTGCAGTCAGGAGTCCAAGCCCAGAGCAGTTTTCATTGCACATTCCATCTATGATAACTGCATGTTGCCTAAATGTCCAAATTACTGATAAGCCCTCAAGGCCCCTTGTAATTTAGTTCAGATTTGTATTTAAAACTTTATCTTTCATGGCCATTCTACAGAAACCTTCTGATCCAATCACATTGATTTACCTACTGTCCATTAACTTGCTAGGCAATTTTAACTCATAGAGTGACCTCCAAAAGCCTTTCCCTGTTCAGACTACCTATCTACCTTTTAAATGCAGTTGTTTACCTTCTCCATGAAGATTTCTACAACCATTTCATTAAATGTCAGTAATTTTTCACATGTTTAAACTCAGCATCATTTTTTATATGGCCTATGTTCCTTCTTGAATTGTTTTATTGAACTCTAATTTAAATATTTACATATTTTTGGGTATCTACCCATTATATATTGTGACTTCTTGAGAGTAGAGGCTTTATCTATCTTTGCATGCCTTTCAGAATCTAAGAAATGCAGTATAAAAGATATTCAGTAAATATTTGTTTGCAATGAATTCATTTTGATTGAGTTTTGTTAGTGGATGGCTTTTATATTTGAAATTTTCATTCTGGCCTTATAATAGAAGACCATATACAAATATCCTGACTACCCTCAATTGGGTGCTCTCAATATAATTTGATATGTATTATTTAACAAATTTGTAACTCTCTTTAAATACTATATATTATTAATTATTGTCAAAGGATGAGTTTAAGTAACCTTTTCTCTTGGACTGTTTTAGAAGTCAAGTTTTCATTTGGCACATTATTTTCTGATTAGGTGTATACAGAGATGATGTTCACTAACTCCTGTTAGAAAACCACTTGAAGCAGAAATGTCTCATTAATCAATAGTAATTATTAAAGATATTATGAAGCTTTGACAGCATACTAAATGAAAAGAATATAGACCTACGCTTTGTTTTTTCCTTTATATATACACATATATAAATATAAATTACCTTAAGATAATTTCTAACACAGCATAAATATAATATTCAGCATTTTTAATTCAGGATAATTCCCTTTTCCTATTTTTTGAAAATACAATGACAAATTTTTTCCCAAGCCTTTGTATACTTACTGAAATGCATCTTCTGAAAAGTTAATCATACTAATCCTGGCTTTTTTGCATTTATTCAGTCCTTAGCACACTTTCAAAGTTCCAGTAATATCAATATACCTAGAATAATTCTTTAGATAGCATTCCCTTGTCTACCTTCTTGAACATATGAAATATATAATAGCTGTTTTAACATCCTTGTCTACTAATCTGTGTCATCTGTGTCATTTCCGGGTCTATTTCTACTGACTGATTTTTCTCTTCCTGCTTCTTTGCACACCTGATAATGTTGTCTTGGGTCCCAGACATTGTGAATTTTACATTAATAGGTGCTGGAGATTTTTGTGTTCCTTAACTATTTTAAGGTTTTTTTCTGGAAAGCAGTCTTGGAACTAATTCTATTGATTGATTGATTGATTGAGACAGAGTCTCACTCTGTTGCCCAGGCTGGAGTGCAGTGGCACCAGCCATCTTGGCTCACTGCAACCTCTCCCTCTGGTTTCAAGCGATTCTCCCGTCTCATCCTCCAGAGTAGCTGGGACTACATGCATGCACCACCATGCCTGGCTAATTTTTGTATTTTTAGTAGAGACAAGGTTTCACCATGTTGATTTTGATGCTTGCTTTTAAGCTTTGTTAGGTAGTTCTAGACAACCATTAGTCTAGGTCTAATTGGGCCCCAATACTGAGGGCATACCCTTCTGAGAACTTCCATACCACATGTATTAGATGGTCTTCTCACTCTAAGGAGAATACAAACTATTTTCAGCCCTCTCTGAACTCTGCTTGCTCTTTTCCAATAGTTCTTTCCCAGCCTTAGTCAAGTTTCTTCATAAGCATGTGATGATCAACACTCAGTTGAAGACTAGAACCTTCTACAGATCTCCAGAGTTCTGTCTCTCTGTGCAGTTATCTTCTCTTCAGTAGTCTGCTTTGTGAATTCTACCTACTGTGGCCTTCTTGGCCTGGAACTCTTGTATTCTCAACTCAGGGAGACTGCCGGGCTCTGCTTGGGTTCTCCTCTTTCCTGTGAGGCAGCCTAGAAATGCCTTCTAAGCAGAAGCTGGGCAATTGAAGGGCTTATTTTGTTTCTTTTCATGCAGGCATCACTGTCCTAAACTAACTGTTGTTTCATGTTTTAAACCATTGTTTTATATATTTGGTCTGATTTCTATAATTATTGAAAGTAGGAGGATACATCCAGTCCTTGTTCCTCTCCATCATGACTAGAAGTAGAAGTTCTTGGATAGCATTATGAAAGACAAAAATTGCTCTAAGGGTCGGAGTGAAAATGAGTTTTTCTTATTCAGAATTGCCAAAGAAAAAAAAATAGAAATGAAAATTTACCCTTTCTAAAACAAGCCCTTTGGCAATAGTATCCAATTCAAAATAGAAAAAGAAAAATACATTGACTCTTTAGAGTAAAAATTTTAATTTATATACATATGAGAAGGTAATTCAACAAATTAAAGGTAACCTACTTGTCCTATTTCAAAATTACTTTAAATTCTTAAAGTCACTAAAAACATTGTTTCGATAGCCAGAAATATTTTCTGATGTAAAATGTAAGGTATTTCTTCATTTCTATTTGGTAACAAAACAAAAAATTGTGTGACTGCAACACAAATCTGTGCAGTCAAAAAGAGAAAGAAAGAAAGAAAGGAATGAAATAAACAGAAAAATTGGCCTGAGCAAGCTGGGACTTTTCTTCTTACATGTCCCACTTTGTATTGGTAAGACCAGATAATGAGTAGCACTTTTTCTTTGTAACAATTCATTAATCAGAGAAATGATCCTTGCTAGTGTTTAGATGTTTTACTTAATTTGGTACCTCTGGCCTGCTGTCCCACTCATGCCAAAATTATTATTTCTCACCCAGCATGTGATAAATAACAACTTCAGTTGTGATTAATACCATGAATCCTTCAACCTGACGAATGCAAAAAAACTTGAGACCTACAGGACAAGTGGGTGATAATTGTTGTGAGAACTGTTGAAGCTCTGCTTAGCTTGTGAGGGAAGAAATCCACAGGAAATGAAGCATTTGCTAGCAGTCCAACTGATCCTAAGAGGCTTCATTAAGCCCATCTCAGCAACATTCACCATCTGAATACCAGTCCTAGCTTTTCTCCCTCCCAATACTAAGTTTCAAGTATCTTCAGAGAAAAGAAATCATGAACTCATTTTTGCATGCATTTAAATATTTATTGAATGTATGAATAAATGAATAATAAACGAGAAAACAGAATTTTCACCCAAGTACTAGACATTATAATGTGGGCCATTTGAGAGCTACATATGGTTATCTCTTGTCATTTCTCTAATAACGCAATTGTGCACAAGTGTAGTTTTGCTAAAATCCATAGCAAAATTAACATTCTCTGCTGGCAAAAAGAAAACTGTTAGCAATGGCCAGTAACTAAAGCCACATGGTGCCATCAACTTGATCATTATTATTTAGCTCTAGATACCAACATAGTATACCAGTGGTCCTCAATTAGGCAGATGGTAAAGGGATTGCGTGTTATTTGAAAAAGCTTCCCAAGATATTCCTTGCCTCCTCATTGAGAAAGTGCTTTAAATGGTGGTATATATTTTAAGTCACAAGTCAATGAACGCATAATGATGGTCAACAAGTTGAATACTGCCTACAGACATTTTGGTTTGGCAGGCAAGTTGTTTTAATTATTTTACTTTAATGCCTTAAGGTAGAGGGATGCATTATACACTCTGGCACAGCCCCTACTATGCCTTTTGTCTAATACCTAGTCTGTTTCATTCTATTCATTACATATCTGGCTTCTGAACTGAGTTTGTGATCCCTGGCTGAATGGAGAGGTACTAAACAATAACAACCAAAAAAAAAAAACAAAAAAGTAAAAGAATAACTTGGCTTACAATGTTTATCTTATATAAATTTCAGGGAACAGAAGAAGGTGTCACCCAATTCATTTCTCTAAATCAACTTTATTATAATTATATACAATAAAATGCAGTTTGGTGAGTTTTGACAAATATGCACATCTTATAAACATCAAAACCAATATATAGAATCTTCCATTACCTCCCAAAGTGCCTTATACATTCAATACAAAAGGAAAAACAAAAACAAAAATCTGACCTCAGATAACCCTTGATCTGCTGTCATTATAGATTAACTTTGTGTATTGTAAAATTTATATATGCATAGAGTATGTACTTTCATGTCTGCTCTCTTACCCGCAGCATATGTAATGGTTTAGGGATTCACCCAGATTGTTACAAGTAATAGTTGTTCGTTACTTTTTTTATTGAGTAGTATTCTATTGTTTAAAGGTACCATAATTTATCTGTTCACCTACAAATGGACTTTTGGACTTTCTTCTAATTGTGGGATACTATGAATTAAGCTACTGTGAACACCCAGGCATTAATCTTTGTATGGACATGGCTTCATTCCTCTGGGGTACTTAGCTGTAGAATTACTGAATCATATAGTAAATATATGTTTAAGAAACAGGGAGTTTCCTAAAGTGCTTGCACCAATTTGCACTCCCATTAGCAGTGAATGAGAATTTCAATTGTTTCATGTCCTTCTCAACACATATTATCAAACTTTTCGATTTTAGTCATTTCAATAGGTGTGTGATGACATTTCATTATGATTTAATTTACATTTCCCTGATGACTAATATCATTAAGCTTTTTAAAATGTATTTATTGGTCATTCATGCTTTTTTTTTTTTTTTTTTTGGTAAAATGCCTAAGTCTTTTGCTTATCTTTTAACCTTGTATTTTTAGTTGGCTTTTTATTAATTTCTGAGTTCTTTGTTGTTCTGGATACAAGACCAACATATTATTGCAAAACTTTTCCCCTATGGTAAGCCTTTTTAAATTTATTGTCTTTGGAAGAGCAAAAGTTTTAAATTTTGATTAAGTCCAATTTTCAAAGTTTTTCGTAAATATTTCTGTATCCTACATAGAAAACCTTTTCCTACTCCAAGGTCATAAAAAGTTTCTTCCCAATATTTTACTTTCTTCCTTTTCTTCCTTTCTTTTCCTCTTCTTTCTCCTTTCTTTCCTTTCCTTTCCTTCCTTTTTTCTTTTCTTTTTCTTTTTTTTTGAGATGGAGTTTCACTCTTGCCCAGTGCAATGGCACAATCTCAACTCACCGCAACCTCCGCCTCCCAGGTTCAAACAATTCTCCTGCCTCAGCCTCAGGAGTAGCTGGGATTACAGGCAGGTACCACCACGCCCAGCTAATTTTGTATTTTTAGTAGAGATGGGGTTTCTCTATGTTGGTCAGGCTGGTCTCAAACTCCCAACCTCAGGTGATCCGCCTGCCTCAGCCTCCCAAAATACTGGGATTACAGGGGTGAGCCACTGTGCCCAGCTCCAGTGTTTTCTTTTAGAAGCTTTAGAGTTTTAACTTTTGCATTTAGATCTATAATACATTTTAATTTTTGTGTATAGCTAAGAGTTTTTTCCACAATGATGTTGTTCCATAACCACCTGCCTAAAAGTCTATCTCCCACCATCCACTATCTTGGAATTATCTAGAGTTTTATTAATTTTCTCTATTGTGTCCCTCTTTTCTATGCCATTTGGGGTTTTATTTTCTCTCTTGCTTATCCACTTCCCGTTTTATTGATTTCCACTTTTTAATTATTTCCTTCATAGTACTTAGAGTTTAATTGCTCTTCTTTTTCCAGATTATAAAAGTAGAAGCTGAGATCATTGACTATAGACTGTTCTTTTCTAATATAAGCATTTAACACTGTAATTTTCTCTGTAGGTTTTGCTTTAGTTGAATCCCATAAATTTGGATATACATTTGACCCTTGAACAACATGGGTTTGAACATCACAGGCCCACCTACTTATGGATTTTCTTCTGCCTCTGCCACCCTTGAGACACCAAAACCAAACCCTCATTTCCTTCCTCCTCAGCCTACTCAACATGAAGACAAGAATGAAGATCATTATGATGATCCACTTCCTCATAATGAATAGTAAATAATTTTTTCTTCCTTATGATTTTCTTAATACCATTTTCTTTTTCTTTACTGTAAGAATACAGTATGTAATACACGTAACATGCAGGATACATGTTAATCTACTGTTTACATTATTGGCAAGGCTTCTAGTCAACAGCAGCCTATTAGTAGTTAAGTTTTGGGGGATTACAAAGTTATGTGTAGATTTTTGACTATACACTGAACAATCCCACACTGTTCAAGGTCAACTGTATGGTATTTTCACAACTTCTAAATTCAAAATATTTTCTAATTTATTTTGTGATTTTTGTCTTTGACCCTGGACTATTTTGAAGTGTGTTGTTTAATTTCACAATATTTGGGGATTTTTCCATGGCCTAAGTTCACTCATTAACTATTTGTCAAGCACTTACCATATGCTCAACAAGTAGGCTCCTGCAGCTACAGGGCAGTGAACTAGTCAGCAGTTCTTTATCCAGAGTACTTACCTGGCACAGTCCCTGGAAAATAAATGGTGTTTATTGAATGAATGAAAATAAGCACTTTGGAGAATGTAAACATGAAACCTGATTAGAACTTAACTGTCAAGTGTATTATTCTAGTGATGAAATAAGAATATGATACTGCGAAATAAAGACTATATGGGTATTGAACAACTTGCTAAAATAATGCTTCCTATGCTGTCCAATGAAAATGCAGCACTTCTAAATTCTCCAAGGGAACAAATAATGGAAACCTACTCAGTTAGAAAAAACTATTAACATCATGTCAAATGAATGATTCAGTGGACTTACATTATATGAATATGTGTTAGTGTTTATACAATGATGGCCTTTTATTCTAGAATATATCATAGGCTGTTAACTAATTTTCCAGTCTATTGAAAACATCAACTATTTATCATGATAAACATCTAGACAGAGTAATTTTTTCCATTTAAAAGCCTATATGTTTAAAAAAATGCATTAATTGCCTAAATTTCATTAACTTTCACTTTGAGATTACATGTGTGGTCAATAAAGAGATTCTCTCATATGTTTTTTCTAGATGGCATTTCCATCTTGTCTTTCAGATTCTCTGTTTGTTGTACAAGATCCCAATAGCATCCTTAAGTACATCATTTACTTGTTCAATAGAAACAAGTAAATAGGACCAGGAGTTCAAACTAAATGTGTATAACAAAAAGTAAGAAACAAAAACAAAACAACAACAACAAAAAACACCTCAATGTCTTATTTTTAATTATCTCTAGTTTTATAGGAGTGAAACATTGCACTGATGAAAGTGTATTACATTAAACTTGGTAAGCCAACATTTCTGAATTAAAGAAAAAAATCACCATAAAATTAGTTTTCTGGTTTAACTTATATTGAGGGTTTTTTTTTAACATATTATTTTTAAAAGAACTTTTGTTAAGTTTAGTTTTAAACCTTAGGTAATGAGAAAACAATAAGGAGTTAATCCTCCAGAAACAACTGTGAATGGTATTTTCTTTGAATGTATGATTAAACCAAAATAAAATTACGTGTTCAACATTAACAAACTACACACCTTATTTGGGAGCAGAGAGATGTAAGTATGCTCTCCCCTCTGGAACCCACACATTTCTACTCAATAATCATTGAAATTTCACATATTAAATATGTGGGTGTGAAAACCAGAAAAGCACTGAATAATGTACTCAGGATATTACACCAGAGCAACTTAGGATATTGCTCTAAATATTTGGTATAAATTAATCCATCACCTAAATTAATATCTTAGTAATTTGATATATTTGGTAAAGTTTTCAAATTACTTAGTATATTTGAAGGTTTTGTTGGTTTCTTTTTGTTGTTGTTGTTTGTTTTTTTTAAGGTATTGTCTTTGACTATTCTTCACTAATGGGGAGTGAAGGTAGGACTCAGGGGGAAGAAACACTGTTTTTCAAAATGAAATCAATAATACTTTTTCCTCCAATACACTCTCATCAGTATGTATGTGAGAATAAAGTGAATATTATATATCTTTAGTGTTTAAATGGAATGTAAACAAATCAAATAAACTGTTTCAGAGCTTTACACATTAACATTTACATAATTATTTAAAGATATATATTCAAGAATGTTCATTATACCTTATACACACTGTACACCACTTAAATATTTTATTAATAATGGCTGGTTAATGAGTTAGAGTGTATCATCATATAACGAAACATTATATAATTGAACATGTGTCTACATCTCCTTATACCTATGTCAGAAAAGATAAACATGTTTGAAAGTATGTCCATAGTCACAATGGAAAACAAACCAAAAAAATTGCTAACAGACTGGCAGAAATTGTGACAAACTCGACTTTAAAAAAGCACACAGATCTATATAGAAATAAGTTTGGAGGAAATCAAGTAGTAGCAGAAACTTATCATAAAAATGGCAATAGAGGCTGGGTGCGGTGGCTCACGACTATAATCCCAGTCCAGCACTTTGGGAGGCCAAGGCAGGCGGATCACGAGGTCAGGAGATAGAGCCCATCCTGGCTAACACGGTGAAACCCCATCTCTACTAAAAATACAAAAAATTAGCCGGGCGTGGTGGCGGGTGCGTGTAGCCCCCGCTACTCGGGAGGCTGAGACAGGAGAATGGCGTGAACCTGGGAGGCAGAGTTTGCAGTGAGCCGAGATGACACCACTGCACTCCAGCCTGGGCGACAGTGTGAGATTCTGTCTCAAAAAGGCAATAGAGTCCAACTCCAGAAGTCAGTGACATCGTATACAAAGTACATGAGGAGATCCCAGGCATTCAGGTGAAAATTAATTCAGAGCAGCCGGGCTGATGGGACATTTCCTCAATTCCCAGCTTTTGCTTAGGAGCAAGGGGCCAACAGCAGTATTCGCTCTCAGGATGCTGTGGGGAGTGCCCAAGTAACAACTAATCTCAAGAAGGATGAGGAACATCACACCCAGAAGACAAACCGCCACCAAACTCTACTTAGATTCTCATCACAGACAATGAGAAGAAGCAGGGTAAGTAATGTAACTAGTATCCCCAGAGAAATGTATACTAATTCTCAAATGCAAAGAAACATAAGCAGACAACTAAGAACTGTCCAACATGTAAAGAAAACCCCACGCCCATGAGAGAAAGACCCCAAACTCAACAAATTATCATCAAAAAAAAGAGTCAATCATACAACCAAAAATAAATTTAAATAATATCTTCAGGCCGGGCGCGGTGGCTCACGCCTGTAATCCCAGCACTTTGGGAGGCCGAGGCGGGCGGATCACAAGGTCAGGAGATCGAGACCACGGTGAAACCCCGTCTCTACTAAAAATACAAAAAATTAGCCGGGCGCGGTTGTGGGCGCCTGTAGTCCCAGCTACTCGGGAGGCTGAGGCAGGAGAATGGCGTGAACCCGGGAGGCGGAGCTTGCAGTGAGCTGAGATCGCGCCACTGCACTCCAGCCTGGGCGACAGAGTGAGACTCTGTCTCAAAAAAAAAAAAAAAAAAAAAAAAATATATATATATATATATATATCTTCAGAGATTCCTGGGTATCCTGTACACATGAAACAGAAAATAAATAGAAATCTTAGAAACTTAAAATGTTATTGGAATTTCAGTTTCAGCTAAGATGGAGTCATAGAGACTGGGTATTTTTAGGTATTTCGGGTGACTAGATATTAGTATTCCATTAGTATTTAATTCTAGCCTACCTGAAATACCTAAAAATCCAGACAAAATACATGGAACAATGGTTTCAAGAAATGGAGGCTGAAAAGTCCCACTGCAGATATACTATCTGCAAACTAGATAACCAGGAAAGTCAGTATTGCAACTCAGCCTGAGTCTGAAGGCCTAGAGGGTTGAGATTGTCTCTGAGTTCGTCGACACTGAAGATTTGTTGTTGGTGGTGGTGTTCTCCCTTTCTTCTAGTCTTTCTTTCCTTTTACGCATATAGTTTGGATAGTTTTGGATAGGGACTAGTTAAGTGTCAGAGTCCAAAGGCCTGAAAACCTGGAACACTGATGTCTGAGGGCAGGAGAAAATTGATGCATCAGCTCCAGAAGGGAGACCTAATTTACCTTGTCCCTACCTTTTTGTTCTATCCAGGCCCTAGGTAGGTTGGATGATGCCCACCTACATGGGTGAGGGTGGATCTTCTTTGTTACTGAATCTAATACTAATATCTTCTGGCCATGCTGTCACAGACACACCCAGAAATAATGTCTTATCACCTATGTAGTATCCCTTAACCCAGTCAAATTGACACAAAAAGTTAACTAACATCACACCAGGAGAGGGCATAGGGGAAGGGAACCCAAGTAGGGCCTGGTAGACTCCCTCTAAGTTGAAGAAGTAGAGGGGAAAGTCCAGGGAGACAAAGGCAGCTAGAGTTTGCAGGGCAGAGTAGTGAGGATGAACTCCACAAATCGGCAGTTGGTGCCCCCTGGGAATCAGGACTATCAGTGCATGAATATGAGAAAACTATCTGAGG
Organism: Macaca nemestrina; assembly: GCF_043159975.1. Taxonomy (NCBI): domain Eukaryota; kingdom Metazoa; phylum Chordata; class Mammalia; order Primates; family Cercopithecidae; genus Macaca; species Macaca nemestrina. Next base: position 74,260,050 of record NC_092135.1, on the reverse strand, counting down.
CCAGGAAAACGACACCTAAAAGGATTAAAGGGAGTAATACTGAGAGATCACACAAGGGCAAGAATGGTACTTGTTTGCACCAGTGAGATTGAGAAATTTCTTAATTCACAAGGTGTTAAATAGAATACAGAAGGTCCCATTTTACTATGGTTCAATTTAAGATTTTTCAACTTTAGGATGGTATGAAAGTGATACTCATTCGCTATACTCCTCAATTTAGGACAGGGTTACATGCCAATAACTACATCAAGAAGCATCTGTGTTTAAAAGGGTCTTGTCTCAAAAGAGAAATAAATTAGCTCTAGACTAAATATTATTCTGCTTCTAACACATTTTAAAAGACCCAAAAGGATTAAAGTGTTTCCTAGAAACTTAACTGCATTTCAACACAAAGTTAAATAATATTTGTAGGAATAGAAAAATATACAGCCCCCACAAGAAAAAAAATCACAATATCTGGCATAAAATAAAAAATTATCAGGCATGCAAATAAGCAGGAAAAACTTGTAATAAGGAGAAAAATCAATCAACAGAAACCAATCCAGAACCAACACAAATGTTAGAATAAGCACACAAGGACGATAAAACTGTTGTTATAACTACATCCAAATGTTTAAAATGTGAGAGGAAAGAACCATGTTAAATAGAGACACAAAAGTTCTTGACAAATTTCTTTTTTTTTTTTTTTTTTTTTGAGACGGAGTCTTGCTGTGTCTCCCAGACAGGAGTGCAGTGATCTCGGCTCACTGCAAGCTCCGCCTCCCGGGTTCACGCCGTTCTCCCGCCTCAGCCTCCCAAGTAGCTGAGACTACAGGCGCCCGCCACCACGCCCGGCTAGTTTTTTGTATTTTTAGTAGAGACGGGGTTTCACCATGTTAGCCAGGATAGTCTCGATCTCCTGACCTCGTGATCCACCCGCCTCGGCCTCCCAAAGTGCTGGGATTACAGGCTTGAGCCACCGCGCCCGGCCGACAAATTTCTAGATACAAAAGTATAATGTCTGAGATGAAGAATATACAAAATGAGGTTAATGACAGATAAGACACTGCAGAAAAAAAGATAGGTGAACTTAATGACATAGCAATAGAAATTATCCAAACTAAACACAAAAGGGAAAAAGGACTAGAAGGAGGAGGAGGAAAACAGTAACAACAACAATACATTATCAATGAACTGTGAGGCAATTCCAAATGGTTTAATATATGTGTAATGTGAGTCTCTGAAGGAGGGAAGAGGAGATCAGAAAAAAATATTTAAAGAAATACTGGCTGAAATTTTTCCAAAATTAGTGAATAGTGTAAATCGAGAAATTCAAGATCAACAAACCCTAATCACAAGAGAAAAAATTCACTAAACAACAACACAATCATATTGCTCAAATCCGGGGATACAGAAAAAATTGTAAAAGCATCTAGAGGGGGAAAAATGTTACATACAGAGAAACCAAGATAAGGATGATGTTTTCTCATCAGAAATAATGGAAGAGAAAAGGCAGTAGGGCAGATGGCTTAAACTGCTGAAAGGGGAAAAAGAAACTGTCAACCTAGAATTTGATACTTAAGTATCTTACAAAAGTGAAAGTGAAATACTTTTTCAAATATACAAAATACAAAAGTATTCATCACCAGTAAAGCCATACTACAAAAAAATGATTAAGAAAGTCCTTTCGACCGACGAAAAATTTTACCAGATGGAAATATATATCTATACAAAGAAACAAAGGATATCTTTACAAAATAATTGACCATTTAAACAAAAATAGTAATGTATTGTGGAGGATATAACATAAGTAGGAGTAAAATAATAGCACAAAAACCGAAAGGAGAGAAATAAAAATAAACTTCTGTAAACCTCTTATATGTGAGATGGTATAATATCACTTGACGGTAGGACATTATAAGTCATAGATATATACTAGAAACGCTAAAACAGGGGTGTGCGATCTTTTGGCTTTCCTATGCCACACTGGAAGAGGAATTGTCGTGGGCCACACATAAAATACACTAACTATAGCTAATGAGCTAAACAAACAAAAAATAGTTGCAAAAAAAATCATAATGTTTTAAGAAAGTTTACAAATTTATGTTGGGCCACATTCAAAGCCATCCTGGGCAATATGCGGTCCACGGGCAATGGGTTAGACAAGCTTGTCCTAAAACAATCACTAAATAACAAAATGAAGAGTTACAGTTAGTGAACCAACAAAAAATGTTGAGATAAAAAATAAACATTTAAAACAAAAGCAGGCAGAAAAACAGAAAAGGAAACAGAAACAGATGGGGCAAACAGAAAACATAGCAAGAGAGTATATTCAAATTTCATTATATCAATAATCGCATTAGGTGTAAATGGTCTAAACACTCCAATAAAAAGGTAGATATTGTAAGATTATGACAAAGAACTACTTGCTGCTTCCAAGAAACTCACTGTGAAATATAAAGACACAAATAGGTTACATGTAAAAAAATGGACAAAGATATATCATACTACTACTGATTCAAAGAAAGCTAGAGGATTTATGCTATCAAAGTACATTTCAAAACAAAGACTTTTATGGAAAAAAAAGTCATTTCATAATAATAAAGAGGTCAGCTAATCAAGAGGAAAGAACAATCCTAGATATCTATGCTCCTAATATGAGAGCTTTAAAATACATGAAGCAAAAACTGATAGAACAGCAAGGAGAAAAAGACGAACCCACCAGTACAGCCAGATATTTTAATATCCCCGTGTCAATACTTGACAGAACAGGTAGGCAGAAAAATCAGCTACATTATCAACCAACTTGATATCATCCAACACTTTCACTAATTGATACTGATAGAATATTCCATGCAACAACAGCAAAATAAACTTTCTTTTCTATTGCACATGGAACATTTAGTAAGACTGACCATATTCTGGGCCACAAAAAAGTCTCAAATGTAAAACTATTCATGTTATACTAAGACAATTCTTTGACAATGAAATTACATTACGAATCAGTAACAATCAGTTTACTTTCCCTTCAGCAAAAGAAACAATCAAGAGAATGAAGAGACAACCTGTAGACTGGAAAAAAAAAATTTGCAAACTGTTCATCCAACAAGAGACTAATATCCAGAATATACAAGGAAATCAAAGCAAGTCAATAGCAAAAAAAAAAAAAAAAAAAAAAAGAGAGAGAAATCTCCAAATATGTGGAAACTAAAGCATACACTTCTGAATAACATGGGGTTCAAAGAAGAAATCAAAAGGGAAATTAGAAAGCATTTTGAACTTAATGAAATATACCTGAAACACAATATACCAAACTGAAACACAATATACAAAAATGTGTGGGATATTGCTAAAGCTGTACTTACAGAAAATTACTTACAGCACTAAATGTCTGTATTACAAAAGTAGAAAGGGTGAACATTTCCCCCATAAGATTAGTAACAAGGCAAGGATGTACTCTCTCACCAGTTCTGTTGATGTTATACTAGAGGTTCTAGGGGAAAAATAAATAAATAAAATCAGTCAAATTGAAAATAAACAAGTAAAATTTTTTGTTTGCAGACATTATCATGTAGGTAGAAAATTTGACTGAATCTACAAAGAAGCTATAGTTATACAGTAACTGGTCTAGTTATACTAGAATAAGTAAGTTTACCAAAATGGCAGGATACAAGAGCTATAATATATAAAAATTATATTTCTATATACTAGCAACAAACAAATGGAAATTGAAATTTGTGACACCACCTATCTAAAATAGCATCAAAAATGTCAAATATTTAGGGATAGCTCATCACTATATAGCCTATGTATGAGTTCTCACCCAGGTTTGTGCATTCTGGAGAAGATGCAGAAGAGGTGGTATGATGTTCAATACTTAATTTTTTAAATTTATCTATCTTATTGTGTTGTCTATGTCTTGAAAAGTTGTTGCAGTTATTTTTGATTGGTTCATTTAAAAAATTTTTTTATTTCAGTAGGTTTTTGGGGAACAGGTGGTGTTTGGTTACATGAGTAAGTTCCTTAGTGGTCATTCTGAGATTTTAGTGCACCCATCACCTGAGCAGTGTATACTGTACCCAATGCATACTCTTTTATCCCTCTCCACCCCCCACTCTTTTCCCCAAGTCCCCAGAGTCAAGAACCCAAAAGTAAATGCAACAAAAACAAAGATAAATACATGGGACTTAATTAAACCAAAAAGCTTCTGCACAGCAAAATAAATAATCAGCAGCATTAACAGACAACCCACAGAGTGGAAGAAAATCTTCACAATCTGTACATCCGACAAAGGATTAATAGCCTGAATCTACAAAGAACAAAGAACTCAAACAAATCTGCAAGAAAAAAGTATCCCATCAAAAAGTGGGCTAAGGACATCAACAGACAATTCTCAAAAGAAGATACACAAATGGCCAACAAGCATATGGAAAAATGCTCAACATCACTAATTATCAGGGAAATGCAAATCAAAACCACAATGCGATACCACCTCACTCCTGCAAGAATGGCCATAATCAAAAAATAATAGATGTTGGCGGGGATGCAGTGAAAAGGGAACACTTTTACACTGTGGGTAGGAATGTAAACTAGTACAACCACTATGGAAAACAGTGTTGAGATTCCTTAAAGAACTAAAAGCAGATCTATTGCTTGATCCAGCAATCCCACTACTAGGTATCTAACGAAAGGAAAAGAAATCATTATATGAAAAAGATACTTGCACACCCAGGTTTATAGCAGCACAATTTGCAACTGCAAAAAGATGGAACCAGCCAAGTGTCCATCAATCAATGAGTGGATAAATAAAATGTGATATATATAAATACACACACACACACACACAACCACACACATACATACCATCAAATACTACTCAGTCATAAAAAGGGGAAAAAAATGGCATTTCCAGTGACCTGGATGGAATTGGAGACTATTATTCTAAGTGAAGTAACTCAGGAATGGAAAACCAAACATCACCTATTCTCACTCATAGCTCAGCTATGAGGATGCAAAGGCAATGCTTAATTTTTTATTGCTGGTGTGACAGGTTAGGTATTTGAGATAACTGGGGAAGGCACTTTTTAAACACAGCTTACACTCAGTTGGCTCAAGATTACATTGTCTTATTAGTGCCTTTACACCCCTAATAAACAAGTTCCATCTACTGCTTACGAGTTATGTTTTACATAAGCATATTTAAAATTTTAGAGGTTTACATCTTTAGTACATAGCAGATGCTTATTTTTACAAATGAAGCATTCTTATCTTTAGATAGCCTATACTCACAAACATATGTATCAATTTTAATTAATAGCAACATGTTTATACAAAATATGGTTTAGGAAGCACACACACACACACACACAGAAAGTAAACTGGTAGGATGAGGCATCCTCTACAAAGTTTTTCAAATAAGGCCGGGCGCGGTGGCTCAAGCCTGTAATCCCAGCACTTTGGGAGGCCGAGACGGGTGGATCACGAGGTCAGGAGATCGAGACCATCCTGGCTAACACGGTGAAACCCCGTCTCTACTAAGAAATACAAAAAACTAGCCGGGCGAGGTGGCGGGCGCCTGTAGTCCCAGCTACTCGGGAGGCTGAGGCCGGAGAATGGCGTGAACCCGGGAGGCGAAGCTTGCAGTGAGCTGATATCCGGCCACTGCACTCTAGCCTGGGCTACAGAGCGAGACTCCGTCTCAAAAAAAAAAAAAAAAAAAAGTTTTTCAAATAACACATTATCTTCTAGGAAATTGTGGATTATTCAAATAGATTCAAGAAGTAGAAAGCTTGCATGTACAATACCCAAAGGATGAAAAAGCCAACTAACTGCACCTAGAAAATAGCAAATCAGGCTTTCCAAAAAACTCTAAGAGTGGAAAAATAAGTTTTATGGACAAGTTCTATTGAACTTCAAAGAACAGGACTCTATATTCTGTAAGAACTGTTCCAGAGCATAGAAAAAGATGGACAGTTTCCTACCATTGCAAAACGCTCACAAAACTTGAGAGACAAAACTAGAGCAGACATACACACAAACTCTAAACTAAGCAGTCCATGAACAATATGCAAAAATCCAAAAATAACCAATTAAGAAGCTTCAGCAAAGGAAACAATCAACAGAGTAGAAGAGACAACCTACAGAATGGAAGAAAATATTTGCAAACTATTCATCCAGCAAGAGACTAATATTCAGAATATACAAGGAATTCAAAGCACTCAACAGCACAAGAGCAAAAAAACAAATAATCCAATTTAAGAACAGGTAAAGAACCTGAATAGACACTTCTCAAAAGACATGCAAATGGCCAAGTATATGAAAAAATGCTCAGTGTCACTCATCACCAGGGAAATGTCCATCAAAACTACAATGTGGTATTGTCTCACCCCAGTTAGAATGGCTGTTATCAAAAAGACAAAAAATAACAAACGCTAAAGACACCAAGAAAAGGGAACTCTTATACATTGTTAGTGGAAATGTAAATTAGTACAACCATTAGAAAACACAGTATGGAGGTTTCTCAAGAAACTAAAAACAGAACGACCATATGATTCAGCAATCGCACTATGAGTATTTATCCAAAGGAAAGGAAATCAGTATACCTATGAAATATCTATACCCCCATCTTTAATGCAACACTATTCACAATAGCCAAGATACAGAATTGACCTAAATGTTCATCAACAGATAAAGGGATGAAGAAAATGTGGTATATATACATAGTGAAATACTATTCAGCCACAAAAAGAATGAAACTCACAGCAACATGGATACAACTGGAGAACATTATGTTAAGTGAAATAAGTCAACCATTTCTATGTAGATAAATACTGCATGTTCTCACTCATAAGTAGGAGCTAAAAAAAAAAAAAAAACCCTGAGCTCATAGAAGTGAGGAGTAGAATTATAGTTATTAGAGGCTGTGAAGGATTGGGGAAAGGAAAATCAGGAAAGGTTGGTTAATGGATACAAAATTACAGCTAGATAGGAGAAATAAGTTCTATTGTTCTAAAGCACTGCTGGGTGATTATAGCTAACAATATTATATGCTTTTAAATAGCTAGAAGAGAGGGCTATGAATGTTTCCAGCACAAAGAAATGTAAAATGTTTGAGGTGATGGATATGCTAATTACTCTGAATTGATCATCACACACTGCATACATGAAGTATCACTCTGTACCCCATAAATATGTAAAATTATGTGTCAACTAAAAATAAAAACTCCCAATATTAAATTATTAAATAACAACTGACAATAATTAAAATAGTAAATAAAATAGGAGAATCTTTTAATCATCCATAAATACTCTAAAAGTATTTTTAAGTGTTTGATAGAATTTCATTTCCATTCTTGACTTAAGCACACTGACACATAATATTCCAAAACAAAAACTTTACAATTAGAAGGAAATTTCCTTAATCTGATGAAAGGACGTTTACTCAAAACCTACTGATACACCATACTGAATGGTGAAATACCAGAAGCATTTCCATTATTACTGGGAACAGGATGTCTGCTATCACTATCTTTCAATAGCGCACCAAGATCTCGCCCCTGCAGTAAAAGAAAAAAAAGAAGGAAAGAAAAAGGAAGAGAAGGAGAAGGGGAAGGAAGAGACATAACATTGAAAGGAAAAAGACTTATTCCTCATTAGAAAATCCAAAAGTAACAAAAGCAAAATAATGAAAGCGATCAGTTAGGTGGCTTGATTAAAGACCAGCATGTAAAAACCAAAGCTTTCTGATTCACCAGCAATGATTAACTTAAAAATAAATGAAAAAAAAAAAAGATTTAATTGCTAATATTCTCTCAAAACCATAAAACAAGTAGGCAAAAAATTTAAAAAATGTTAAGATCTATATATAAGGCTTCAGTGAAGTACACAAAAAACTTAAACAAATTTACCATGTTTTAAGAGAAAAAAAAAATTTTTTAATGTTGATTCCTATCTAAGAAAAGGATCTTTCTTGGGAGGCCGAGGCAGGCAGATCATAAGGTCAGGAGTTCGAGACCAGCCTGGCCAATATTGTGAAACTCCATCTCTACTAAAAATACAAAAATTAGCCAGGTGCAGTGGTGTGTGCCTGTAGTCCCAGCTACTCAGGAGGCTGAGGTAGGAAAATCACTTGAACCCGGGTTGCAGTGAGCTGAGATCATGCCAATACACTCCAGCCTAGGTGACAGAGTGAGACACAGGAAAAGAGAGGAGAGGAGAGGGGAGGAAAGGGGAGGGGAGGGGAGGAAAGGGGAGGGGAGGGGAGGGGAGGAGAGGGGAGGGGAGGGGAGGGGAGGGGAGGGGAGAGGAGAGGGAAGAGAGGAGAAAAAGAGAGAGAAAATAAAGAAAAGGATCTTTCGTTTTTATTTAGCATTACCTTAGAAGTCCTACTAACCACAATAAGAAAACAAAAATTTTAAAGATTAAAAAGAAACAAAACTGCCATTATCTAGGGTTTATACCTTTTATCCATGGAAAACTACAAAGGATCCTTAGAAAGATCATTAGAATAAGAGAGCTCAAAAAGATTTTACTAGATGGATTCCACACATGAGAACATTTTTTACAGCAAAAATCTTAAATTTCAATTAAATATCATTTATAATAAATAGAAATGGAGAGAACAGGCACGCAGGAACATAATCAACAAAAGATGGTCAAGAGCTCCATGGAGATAATTATGAAACTTTAATGAAGGACATTAGAAAAAGCCTAAACATGGTAGCATGACACATTTATGGACATAAAGACTTAATTTTGTAAAAATAATGATTCTTTCTAAAACAACCCTGAAATTCAATGTAAATCCAATATTAGCTCAGGAAAGCTACTAAGAGCACTATTGTCCAAAGACAGTACTCAAAGTTTACATGCGATTTAGACTAAGGCAAACTTAATAAATCCTTTACATGGTATAACCCTCTATCTTAAAATAAAAAAAAAAGCATGGTGATGAGAAGTCAAACTCAGCCAGGCACCATGGCTCATGCCTGTAATCCCAACATAGGCATGAGCCTTGGGAGGTCAAGGTGGGTGGATCACTTGAGCCCAGGAGTTCCACAACATGGTGCAATCCTGTTTCTACAAAAAAATACAAAAATTAGGCAAGGTGGCACACCTTGACTCCCAGCTACATGGAGGATGAGGCAGGAGATCAACTGAGCCCAGGGGAAGGTCAAGGCTGCAATTAGTCATGAGCATGCCACTGCACACCAGCCTGGGTGACACACTGAGACCTTGTCTCAAAAAAAAAAAAAAAAAAAACCTTAAAAAAAAAAAGCCAAACTGATGCCATGACTCATGGGTGTGAATTCCAACTCTACCATTTACTAACTTTATGACCCTGGACAAGGTATTTTTTGTGTCTCCATTTCCTCATCTGTAAACTGGGAATAATAACCTTCATGGTGTTTTGTCTTTGTTGTTAGGTTTTTATTTTATAATCATAAACTTAACCATTCAATCTAGCTAGATGTAGAAGGGAATAAGGAAAATATGGAACCCAAAGTACTACAGTGAGAGCGAAAAGATTATGGGATACTACAAACAAGTGGAGTGGAAGATTGCTCTCCTGAGCTACAGAAGAAATAGTCTAGTAGTTAACACAAAATTCAAATTTATTAGAGTTGTCCACAGTTGGCAATGGTGATCTTCTTGCTGATCTTGCCATTCTTGGACCCAAAGCACTCCATGGCTTCCATGACAGTCATAACCTCTCTCTCACCTTTCCTAAGACCACATGCCTACTATCTAAGCCTTCAGTCTTTGCACTACAGATAAAAAATTGGAAACCATTTGTGTTGGGTCCACCATTTGCCATAGGCAAGATGCCAGGACCTGCATGCTTCAGGATGAAGTTCTCATCAGATTTTTCCCCATAGATGGTCATGCCACCAGTGCCATTGTGGCATGAAGTCACCACTCTGCCATATAAACCCTGAAATAATTCTGTGAAAGCTAGAACTCTTAAACCAAATCCTTTCTCTCCAGTGCTCAGGACACAAAAGTTTTCTGCTGTCTTTAGAACTTTGCCTGCAAACAGCCCAAAGGAGATGTGGAGCTCCTACTTGACAGCTATGCGGGAGAACATGGAGCTGATAATGGCTGACGGCAGGCGCCTCCAGATAGTAGCAGTGTCTGCAAAGCCATACTATTTTTATAAAGATTAAATGAGATAAAATTTCCTGGTACATAAAAATAAAGTATAAAAGTACTATTATTCTAGCCATTTTTAAGAAATCATTTTTTACATCTGTCTCTAGAGTATCCCTGGTTTTATACAACATAAACTATGAGAAAATTGGAAAAGGACACAACATACAATCCTTAATGTTTACATAAAAATTCCTGTTAATACTTATGTGAAAACTATCTTCCCTTCCCCGCAAAGGAATAAAAGAGCATTATTAAAATGTTCTTGTCTCAAAAAAATTAGGTTCCTCAACCTTTTCCTTTATCAAATGTAAATCACAGCTGCTCTGATGAAATGTTTTTAAATTAAGTCTCTATATAAAGAACGTTCTTAAATGTCAAATCTGTACCAAGATTTAATTACCTTAAAACCATCCATATCTTCTAAGTGCACACTTGTTAAGAACGTTTATTCCCATTATCTGCTTCACCATGTATCTAGCAAGGGAATCTTGGGAGTATGTAACACAAATTACTTGCCTTAGAAAAGACACTGTTTATTCCACATGTGTAAACTTCAGTGAATGACTTTCAGAAAAATCAAAAGAAAGTAAATGTAATATCCATATAGTTGTTTAAGCTTTATTTTTATATGCATGCATGTTTCAAGGAAACAAAAATTTCAAGATACAGAATATGACATATCAGATGAAATAATTCAGATTTTAATGTATACACAAATAACAATATAAAGCACATATATAAGATACATTATATAATTTGTTTTGAGGTTTCAAAAAGCAGTAATTTGGTTTTAAAATTCTGACATCAATATCTAACATTCAAGTAAAACATCTTTCAAAAGTTAAGACTTCTGAGACTAACACAACTCTATGACAGCCTGCCTTTACCACGATCTTCAAAATAGTGCTGTTCAATTCTCCTACAGAAAGCAAGGAGGTTGCTATAGTTTTTCACCTTCTCAGAAAGTTCATCATTTGTCAACTGTGTAGTAAGAATGGTGTACAGATGGCCAAATACCAGTGCATCAAGTTCAGTAGGCCTAAAAGTAGAAACGGGAGTAATGTGAGTAAGTAGCATTTAACTTTTACAACAGAAAACACAGTTGGCCCTCTTCACCCACAGGTCCCATATTCGCAGGTTCAACCAACCTCAGATCCAAAATATTTTAAACAATTAGAAATAACAACACAGGCCAAGCATGGTGGCTCATGCCTGTAATCCCAGCACTTTGGGAGGCTAAGGTGGGTGGACTGTTTGAACTCAGGAATTCACAACCAGCCTGAACAACATGGCAAAAACCTCACCTCTACAAAAAATACAAAACTTAGCCAGGCATGGTGGTGCTTGGCTATAGTCCTAGCTACTCAGGAGGCTGGGGTGGTAGGATGGCTTACGCCCAGGAGGTGGAGGTTGCAGTAAGCTGAGATCACACTACTGCTTATCATTTAGATTGTGTGTATTGGGTACTATAAGTAATCTAGAGATGATTTAAAATATACGGGAGGATGTACATAGGTTACAAGCAGACACTGTACCATTTTTTCTTTCTCAATACATTAAATTTACATAAGCAATTATGCCATTTTATATAAGAGACTTGAACTCTGCAGATTTTAGTATCTGTGGGGGTCCTGGAACAAATGTCCTGTAGATACACGAAAGACCCCCGTGGATATGTTTTTAAAAATCATTTTATTCATCAATTTAAAAGAAAAAAGCCACATAAGAAACAAATCCTACCACAACTTGACATAACTTTACTTGGAGTTTCTGCTATATGAAAAAAAATATGATTTGCTAGTTGTGTGACTTGCTTTCTTTAGTAACAACATTTAAGTGTGTTAAAATAATATAGATGTAATGATCATATTCATTTAATTCGTTACTTTTGTCACTAAATAAATACAGCAGATCTCCAATGTGCCAGAAACTATACCAAATGTGAGGCATAAAAATAAGAAAAATACTCTATGACATGTACATGAAACATAAATTATAAAGTTGTTTTAATAAATACAATTTAAGTATTTTAATAGATGCATAAACAAAGTGCTGTCAAAGCACAAAGGATTTCGCTGTGATGACAGGACTAAAAAAATGATACCCAATCACAAATCAGTAACAAGATACAACTTTAATTTTACCACTTTTAAAGTAACTTAGATTTCTGAAGGAGATAAAATCTTAAGGATGGCTTCAACATAAAAATTTCTAGGGTTTTTTTTCTCATTAATTATATATTACTAACAACAAAATGAAATCTATCCCACTACTAATGATCTATAAATGGGGCATCACCAATTTACATTATATTAAAATAATTACTAATGCAATATTACTAAAACAAGAAAATGTCATAATTACGAGCTAATTATTACTCTGAGTCCCATAGTGATAAAGGTTTTGAGAAAACATGTGCTAGCCTACATAAACGTGTGTTGCGGGAAGTCAGGGACCCCGAACGGAGGGACTGGCTGAAGCCGCGGCAGAAGAACATAAATTGTGAAGATTTCATGGACATTTATGGGTTCCCTAAATTAATACTTTTATAATATCTTACGCCTGTGTTTACTGCAATCTCTGAACATAAATTGTGAAGATTCCATGGACACTTATCACTTCCCCAATCAATACCCTTGTGATTTCCTATGCCTGTCTTTACTTTAATCTCTTAATCCCATCATCTTCGTAAGCTGAGGAAGATGTATGTTGCCTCAGGACCCTGTGATGATTGCATTAACTGCACAAATTGTTTGCAGAGCATGTGTGTTTGAACAATATGAAATCTAGGCACCTTGAAAAAAGAAGAAGATAACAGCAATGTTCAGGGAACAAGGAAGATAAAACTTTGGACTCTGACTGCCGGTGAGCCAGATGGAACAGAGCCACATTTCTCTTCTTTCAAAGGCAAATAGGAGAAATAATCGCTGAATTCTTTTTCTCAGCAAGGAACATCCCTGAGAAAGAGAATGCGCCCTGAGGGTAGGCCTATAAACGGCCCCCTGGGGGTGGCTGTCTTTTACGGTGGAAGCCGCAGGGATGAAATAAGCCCTGTCTCCTGTAGCACTCACAGGCTTATTAGGAAGAGGAAATTCCCGCCTAATAAATTTTGGTCAGACAGGTTGTCTGCTCTCAAACTCCGTCTCCTGATAAGATGTTATCAATGACAATGCATGCCGAAACTTCATTAGCAATTTTAATTTTGCCCCTTCCGGTGGTCCTGTGATCTGGCCCTGCCTCCATTTGCTTTATGGTATTTTATTACCTTGTGAAGCATGAGATCTCTGTGACCCACACCCTATTCGTGCACTCCCTCCCCTTTTGAAAATCACTAATAAAAACTTGCTGGTTTTACGGCTCAGGGAGCATCACGGAACCTGCCGACATGTGATATCTCCCCCGGACACTCAGCTTTAAAATTTTTCTCTCGTACTCTTTCTGTTTATTTCTTAGACCAGCCGAGACACTTAGGGAAATAGAAAAGAACCCACGTTAAATATCAAGGGTGGGGTCTCCCCCGATAAACGTGAAAATATGTTGCAGTAATCTGGTTTGGCAGAATAAATTTGGGGGTTGGTAAAAATCTAAATTTGAACCCCAATACTGTCACTAGCTATGTGGCCTTGACTGCTATTGATAAGTAATATCCTAGAGATGCACAGCTTTAAATACCATCTTGATGCCACTGACTCCTAAATATTTATTTCTGGTCTTAATGTCTCCCCTGAGCTCTGGATTCATACATTCAAATGCCTACATAACGTCTCCACTTCAATGTGGAATATCTGTGGAGCAGGATGTGGAGCCTCTTGACTAAGATGTGTGGGATATTTTATTTTCTCAATAGCAGTAATTTACAGTATCTCAAACCTGCTTGTCCCCCAAACTTCCCAAAATAAAGGCACCACTATCCAACCAGCTGTTCAGGCCAAAAATCTAGGAGCTACTCTTGAGTCCTTTCTTTCACCCTCCTATATCCATTAGCAAGTCTGGTGAGACACTACCTCCAAAATATGCCCTGAATACCACCACTTACTTATTCATTATGATCTCACAGTGTAACCTACCATCATCTGTCACTGAGATAGCCTCCTAAAGTGTCTTACTGCTTCTACTCATTCTCCATACCATAGTCAGAATGACTAATGTCAGCAGATCATACAAACTCCAAGCACAAAATATTCAAATGGATTTCTGTTCTACTTATACTAAAATGCCAAACTCCTTACACTAAGCACACAGAGCCTTGATAATCTGGCCTCTGCCTACCTCTTTAGCCTCATATGCTACCATTCATAGCACACAACCCAAACTGGCCCTGCTTCTTGCATTTGAACGTAACAAACTCAAGCCAGTTAGGGAGCCTTGACTACAACTATTCCTGCTGCCTAAAATACACTCTTCCTCTGACTTCACACTGGCTCCTTATTTTTTAGAATAAGGTAAATGGCACATCTTAAAGTCTCCTCAGACCACCCAAACTGAAGTAGACATATAGTCACTCCTTATCATGTGGTCCTTTTTTAATGCTACATTTGGTAATTAATACCATATAATTTTTTTTTTTTCTTATTGTGCATCTCCTCTACCAGAAAGTCCTGTAGAGAAAGGACCTCACCTGCTTGGTTCCTGCTGTATCCCCAATACCTAGAACAATTCCTTGCACAAAGCAAGTTCTCAATAAATTTGTGTTGAATGAACCAATAAAAAGGTGACACACTTCTCATACCATATTATAACTGTGTTCACTTAACTGTTTCCCTCACTACACTCCAAGCTATTTAAAGGCAATGATGCATGTATGTTTATATTCCCAGTTCTTAGCACAGTGTCTAAGGAACTGAAATAGCACTTGCTGAATAAATACATGGATTAAAAAAGAAAGCATCTTAAGATGTGTGGAATATTTTATTTTCTCAATAGCAGTGACTTACATTCTTTGAAAGCCTTCCACTCTTTTGACACATTCATGAAGTGTTAATCAAAGTCAAATGTACAATCTGTGGCCATGTTTAAATGGGTAGCCAACAGTACAGTTTTTAAAAAAAAAAAAAATCTCAAGGTCCTTAGACTCAACAGCACCATAATCTTACCAGCACGGGGATGAATCAATAATGAATAGATCCCTGCAAAAAACCAAGGATGCAGAGTGGATAAATGTGGAGCTGAGCTGAGGCACCTGGTGAGAATAATACAAACACCAACTCTTCCACATCCCTAAACATATTTCTTAGGAGGTACATCTTATCTTACCAATTTAGAACTTATTTTCCTAATCCTTGTTTACTGCCAGCTACCCTATGCTTCTTGTACTAGAGCCTAAAAAAGGTGAATATATTCCCTGATGCAACTTCCAGTAATATAGATGGGCACCCTTTATCAATAAATGAACGCTCTGAAAGAGTTCAACTATCAATGTATGCTCAAATGACAGTGCTCCAGAAGTACCCCTGAAGTGGCCAAAATGTTATTTGCTGCAAATATATATATCCACGTTTAACTCCAGAGGTACTGAATTATATATGGGCATGAGCATATAAAAATTGATGTGATTTTACATAAAGATAGCAACTTTTTGGCAAGTTACTTTAGAAAATGGCCATACTGCCCAAGGTAATTTATAGATTCAATGCCATCCCCATTAAGCTACCAATGACTTTCTTCACAGAATTGGAAAAAACTGCTTTAAAGTTCATATGGAACCAAAAAAGATCCCACATTGCCAAGACAATCCTAAGCAAAAAGAACAAACCTGGAGGCATCATGCTACCTGACTTCAAACTATACTACAAGACTACAGTAACCAAAACAGCATGGTACTGGTATCAAACAGAGATATAGACCAATGGAACAGAACAGAGGCCTCAGAAATAATACCACACATCTACAGCCATGTGATCTTTGACAAACCTGACAAAAACAAGAAATAGGGAAAGGATTCCCTATTTAATAAATGGTGCTGGGAAAATTGGCTAGCCATAAGTAGAAAGCTGAAACTGGATCCTTGCCTTACTCCTTATATGAAAAATAATTCAAGATGGATTAGAGACTTAAATGTTAGACCTAAAACCATAAAAACCCTAGAAGAAAACCTAGGTAATACCATTCAGGACATAGGCATGGGCAAGGACTTCATGTCTAAAACACCAAAAGCAATGGCAACAAAAGTCAAAATTGACAAATGGGATCTAATTAAACTAAAGAGCTTCTGCACAGCAAAAGAAACTACCATCAGAGTGAACAGGCAACCTACAGCATGGGACAAAATTTTTGCAATCTACTCATCTGACAAAGGGATAATAACTAGAACCTACAAAGAACTCAAACAAATTTACAAGAAAAAAACAAACAACCCCATCAAAAAGTGGGCAAAGGATATGAACAGATACTTCTCAAAAGAAGACATTCATACAGCCAATAGACACATGAAAAAATGCTCATCATCACTCGCCATCAGAGAAATGCAAATCAACACCACAATGAGATACCATCTCACACCAGTTAGAATGGCAATCGTTAAAAATCAGGAAATAACAGGTGCTGGAGAGGATGTGGAGAAATAGGAACACTTTTACACTGTTGGTGGGACTGTAAACTAGTTAACCATTGTGGAAAACAGTGTGGCAATTCCTCAAGGATCTAGAACTAGAAATACCATTTGACCCATCCCATTACTGGGGATATACCCAAAGGATTATAAGTCATGCTGCTATAAAGACATATGCACACATATCGTTTACTGTGGCACTATTCACAATAGCAAAGACTTGGATTCAACCCAAATGTCCATCAGTGACAGACTGGATTAAGAAAATGTGGCACATACACACCATGGAATACTATGCAGCCATAAAAAAGGATGAGTTCATGTCCTTTGTGGAGACATGGATGCAGCTGGAAACCGTCATTCTCAGCAAACTATTGCAAGAACAGAAAACCAAATACCATATGTTCTCATTCATAGGTGGGAAATGAACAATGAGATCACCTGGACACAGGAAGGGGAACATCACACACCAGGTCCTATTGTGGGGAGGGGGTAGGGGGGAGAGATAGCATTAGGAGATATACCTAATGTAAATGACGAGTTGATGGGTGCAGCACACCAACATGGCACATGTATACATATGTAACAAACCTGCACGTTGTGCACATGTACGCTAGAACTTAAAGTATAATTAAAAAAAAAAAACAAAGAATATCAACAAAAGTATAACTCAATAGATTAAACCAAAGCACATATAATTGTGTGTTACTTAACAGGAATACATTCTGAGAAATGCACTGTTTGGCAATTTTCTTGCTGTGTGAACATCAGAGTCTACTCACACAAACCTAGATGGTGCTATACACCTACACTATATGGTACAGCCTATTGCTCCTAGGCTACAAACCTGTACAGAACATTTCCATACTGAATACTGCAGGCAACTGTAACACAGTGATAACGTGTATTTATGGTACACAAATACTTGTGTATTTAAACATATCTAAACATAGGAAAGGTATAGTAAAATAGAAAAGGTATAGTAAAAATATATTACAATCTTAAGGGACCATCTTCATATATTTGGTCCATCACATACTGAAAGGTTGCCATACAGGGCATAACTGTATATATCCACAAACATTTAACCTTTAAAGCATATTTTTTGTAACTTTTCCGAATTTGAGCAACTCTTTATACTGACTCTGACATATATAAATTACTGATTCCAACAAGTCTTTCTTTTTAAAAAGTACAATTAATATTTTAGTTGATAGGTGACAGTTATACAACTGTATGTCTTTGTTAAAATTCATAGAACTACACACATAAAAGTGCCAATTTTACTGGATGTAAATTACACATCAATAAACATGACTTACTTAAAAAAAAGAGAAGTAACAAATTCAGAAAAATATTTCCAACTCACATGGAAGACAAGAACAAAAAAATATTTTATCCAGTATTTCTACTGAACTGTTTAATCAAGTCAAGATCTTCATATATCTCCAATTTTAATTATCTTGCTATATTATGTGAAAACGTTAACTTTCCACCATTCTGCTTACCAAATAGTTTGTGATTATAATTCAAATACAGATAGCAATTCCCCACCTGTGAGCTCTAAGATGTTTCGTATATTATTGGATTTATCTTTATAGACTTTTTATTAGAAAAATATTCCAGGGTAACAAATATATTTCTAAGGTCCTAAGAAATCTGATGCCTTCTTATATTATTATTCTTTCCACATTCATGTTGGTTATCTACTGTTTTGTCATTTGAATATCAAAATAAAAACAGTAAAATTCAACATTTTCCTAACATTTTCCATTTAAGATTTTTCTGGCACTCATCTTTTTTGCTTTGCTTATTCATTATTTCACATTTATTTCTGATACCTTCAAAGTACCATCTAGTTTCAAAAGCATTAATTTTGTCTGGGTGTTTCCTAATTGTTCTTTCCCATTATTAACTTTTCATCTCTTTAAAGTACTAGAAATGATCTACATATCTTTTCTTTACATCCCAATCACTTATCTTTAGGGCTGTCACTCAAGTTTTGTAAATCAAGCCCCTTGCTTTTTGGCCTCTTTTCCCAATTACTATTCTTTCTGTAAGATCTCTCTTAACTACCCTTTTCCTTTTCTGTCATCAAGTACAGGTATTTGGTTTCTTTCATGAGTCCTCCCAACATCCCCAGTGGTTGAGCTAGAAGGAAAGTTAATTCTAATTTTAGGGGATTAATTCTAATTGTAGGGGGTTAATTCTAATTTTAGGACTGGAGTATACCTAGAGAAATTAGAGTAACTCAGAGATATGTCAGAGCCAAGAATAGAATTCAGACCCTCTGTCTTGCAGTATAATACTATGTATCCTGACTTAAGCCACAGCTCTATTCAGCATAGTATCTCACAAAGTAATGACTCCTGCTACAGATAAAGGAATGAGAAAAATGTTGGCACAGAAAGTGAAATACCAGTTACTTTTTTCTAAATGTACTTTATTTGCATTTTAATATTAATTAAATGATTGAATAAAATTAAAAATTAAATCTCTTCTATCTTTAATCTTATTTTTAGGGAAAATGTTTATCTAAGTATCATGTAAAGGAAAATTATGTCAAAACTGTACATCATAGCATCAGTTAAATAGTTCCGCAAAAGCAAGCCTTTGGTGTTTGAACTGTTGTAAGTTTTCATCACAAGATTAAATGTAATTGTGCCCTTATGAAGAAAAATGATATCTTGATGTTTCCACTGAGTCACATGCCAACCTCTGGTTACTGACACAATGACAATGAGTTTAACTGAGAAGAAAAGTAAGTTAGATCTATTCTCCTGGCCTCCTCTAAACACAGAGTGCATAACACAACTAAAATAGAATAACGTATTTCAATAAAACACACTCCTTCTGAGCTTTTCAATTCCTAAGAATTCCTGTGTCAGAAAGAAAAGAAACCACATAATACTGACATTTGGATACATTTCTCTTGTGCTAGGGACTGAAAAATAGAATCTGCATAGCAAATATCACTAGAAATAGGAACAGAGTCCTAGAAGCTTTACCTACTAGAATTTCACGGTTTGAATTCTGTGACTTTTCTGCTTCAAAGAGCAACAGACCCTAGATTTTATTTTAATATCAATTATATATAGTATATATTACTTGTGTTACAGATTAATATAACTTAAATTTCCAAACTATCATCATCGTCATTTTTACTACAAATGTTATCTTTACCCAAATATGTTTGATATGGTTATAGAAGAGGAATGCTTATGATGATATAACAAATAGCAAATAAAGCCTTTTAGAAATTATTAATCTAAAAATCAAATAATTTTTATTAAAATGCCAAGAAAAGGTTAGACTTTCTAGGGAAAGTTTTAAGATTAAAATGCTTTAAGCCCATCTTACACTGGATCACAGGACAGCTGATTTTGATATATTAAAATTATAATTTTTTAACAAAGAAAAATTCATTCTTTGCCTTCATTAGATTCTTTTCAAAACTGCAAAAGTAAATCTGTCAATGAAACATTATTCAACTTACATACATACACATATATTTAACCTACATCCTTTATATTAATTTCTGTGTTTTACAAATATTTTCATTAACATTTAAAAGTTCATAATAGTGCTTGTCCATCAAACAATATTTTTTAATATTTAGTTTTATTGACTCTTCTAGTCCTCCAGGTATCATTCTACATAGAAAACTACAGTTACATTAATAGTAATTTACTTTTCTTCATGTTTAATAGTACTTTACAAGTTTAGAATTTTGTTAAGATTTTGTAGTTCCATATATAGCACCTTGAACTACCTCATTAAAACCTTATCATACAATGATTGATTTACATGACTGCCTTTAAGAGAAATTCTTAATAAGGACCATATTTTAGAAATCTTAAGTCTCCTAGAGCCTAGCACTGTGCCTGAGAGTAAAGAAGTGTCACAAAAATATTTGAGTACAAAAATTATAAAAATAGCTAAATCTCTTCTTGAAAAAGCAATTCTTTTATGAAAAAAAGAAATTTGCAACCTAACAGTACAGAAAATTAACTTTAAAAAAGTAAAATTTCTTACTGCTTATTGAAGAAATATGGTTGTGTTCCCAGTCTTTGAGAGAGAGCTTGACAGCATTGGTCTACATCCTCTAAGACCTAACACAGGCAATGAACCCCAAAGAAAAGTATATCAGTTAGCAAAACAATAAAAAACATAACTTGTATCACAGTTTATAACAAAAATATAAATTTAGGTTAACCTTTTATAATATATTTTAATAAGACTATAGACCACATACACACATAATACTTTCTATATAAGAAATAGGAAGAAAATTTCAGTGAATTTCCTTCAAACTACAAGTACATTTAAGTTACTTATAAGGATTTTGTCAAGAACAAAAGTGTCTTCCTGAATCCATATATTCAAATGGCTTTGCATATACTGAAAAATCTGCTTAATAAAGGTAACACCATTGACCCACCATGAGTAAAAGCATTTGAGTTGTTTTCCCACTAGTGGAGATAGATTTTTATTTATTCTATCCCTATTCATTTACTGAAACCCCCTTGTGGCCAATGGCACACATCAGTGAGATGGTTGGCTAGTATTAAGGGTAGCCTTGGAAAAGACGGGCATTAATTAACTTAATGATGCTTGTGGACAAGATTAAGTATTTTTAAGTTTTGCTACTTTAGTAGCAAAAATATAGACAGATAGATAGATAGATGCAGATAAATATAGATATATTAAGTACTGTGTTTAACAGGGCTTTTTTTTATTTTAAAGCCCGATGCTGCAGATCTATAGTTACATAAAAGGTATCCACATGTATTGCTCAAAAAAAAAAAAAAAAAAAAAAAAAAAAAAAAACCCTCAGGTTATACAGTAGCAGGCATAATGATCCCATTTGAGAAAATGTTACTAAGAAACATCTAGAAGAAGGCTCTCCAAATAGTTAAGGGTGGCAATTTCTAGGTGATGAGATTTCAGGCAAGTTTCACTGCTTTTTTACACATATCTGCATTGTATTGTTTGCTTTACATCAAGCATGTATGAATTTTTAGAAATAAAATTACTTCATGTTAGTGAAAATAACAGCAAATGGTTTTCTTGCAAATCTTATATTATAAAAAAAAATTTTTTTTAAAGGAGTACCAATATAAAGAATGATTCTTTTAATGCACAAAAGTTGAGGGTTTTGTCAACTTCAACCTGAACTGACCTGGTCCAGAGTCTTCTTTCCCCATCCAATAGCTTTCATCTTACGCTTGACTTCCCACTGTTTCTGATAGGCCAAAATATGATTCAGAGGCCAAGGGTAAGGAGATCCATACCTAGCATGAGTGATCTAAAGCAAAAAGATTTTGTAAAAAAGGTGATCCTTCCTAAAAACAATGCCCGTTTTTACAAATAGAATTCTAAAAGAAATATATTTTCAAAGAACATAAATAGAGCATCTAAAAAATTAAAATTTTAAGCCATTCTCTTTAAAAATATATAAACTTTTATGTACTTTGCAACCCGTTATATCAAACAATGACACACAGCTTCCCTAAAATGTATGTGCAAGCAAAATTAAAGTAAGTGAAAAACTGTATCACTAATGGTATAAACCACAATGTTTCATTTATGAGCAGGGACTTGCGATTCTGAGCAAAAGTGTTTTCTCATTAAATTTTAATTAAGATAAATGTTACAGAACCACTCACCTCCCCTACTGTGGCTTCATCACACCACTGAAGATACAGCTAGGAACAAAAGAACAGTCACTAAACTTTAGGATACCAAAGAGGAAAAGGATAAAGAAAGTAATTTTTTGCCAAGGCAATTTTTTATAAGCTAATTTCATAAGTCACATACGTAGGGGTTTGTTTTCCTTAGCTGCTATCCAGAATTATTAAATGTAATGATGGTACGATATAAAAATATTTTTTATTCACACAATACGTGTCTAAACACCATTAAAGTGTTTTACAGATATTATTTAAGTAAATTTCAAAAGGCCAAAGTAAAATAATGAGTAGGCAAGAATCACCCCTTTTTATAAACACAAAAACTAGAACTGAAAATGTCAGGTAACTTGTTCAAAGGTAATAATTAAATAATTTAGGTAGCCATCTCAGCTCTAGAATTACTTGACTATTTTCCCATTTCTCAATAACTTTAACCCATTAGAAAGATTATATTTTATGAGCATGAGAGAAAAAGCTTATTTTCAAGCCATATCATCTAGTATTTTACCTCTGCAGTCAACAGCATATTGTTGACTAATTCCATGTAAGCTTTCATTTCTGCTTTTTGGACTTCACCCAGCCCATCACTAAGAGAATGGCCCTAAAGGGAATTTAAAAAAATTTAAAAGACCATCATATTAAATATACAAAAACTTTCAGTTATCTTACTAACAAATAATATAACATGCAACTATACCATGAATTAAACTTCCAAAATGCCCCCCAAAAATTATGTTATATAAAAGCATATTTAACACTCTGCTATCACCACAAAATATTAGTATGTACTTATTTGTCATTATTCAAACGTATCTTTCAATAGAGAAAATTACATTATCAACTACTTCGCAAAAGAAGAAAACAGAATGGTCAGCAAACCTTGTTTAAGAGATTAATTAACCTTATTAGAAATAAAGGAAATACCAAAAGACTGACATGTGCTGTTTATAAAGTGGTCAAAGATGAAAAAAATACTGTTAGTAAAGATATGGGGAAAAAACTTCACTCATTTTAAAATTCTAATACACTATAGTAACTAGGAGATACATAAAATGGTATAATCGTTAGTTCAATCTGGCAATCTATTACAAGATTTAAAAAGTACATAACCTATGACATCCTAATACCACTCTTAGGAATTTATTCTAAGGTAACAATACCATTCTTAGGAATTTATACAAAGATGTACATACAAGAAAATTTATCTTAGTACTCTATAAAAACAAAAAATTGGCCATGATCTAAATGCCCATCAATAAACTTGAGTAAATAAAATTCTAATTTATCTAATATGGGGGGGACGTGTTAAAGGAAAAAAAAAAAAAAAATATATATATATATATATATATATATATCCAATACAGTAGAATACTATACACCAATGGGAAAGGATGATATATATCTACAGCTATTAATATGGAAGAATTTCCAAACATATTTATGATTTTAAAAGGTATGTTGCAAAATAATACATACTAGTATGATCTAGGTTTTTCTAGATACGCAAAAAGAAAAGTCTGGAATGATTTTTCAGAAACACTAATGGGAGTTGTTCCTTAATAACTATTAAAATCTAAACTGAATAAATGAAAAGCAGCATCATTCAAATGGATAAATACATTCAACTTCGAACATCTCCTGTATCTCCCTTTTCAAAGGTCAGCCAGACACTTCAAAACCTAATAGTTTTTCATTTCTGACCACAGTTCTCATAAGCATAAGTTAGAAAATTATCTACCATTTTGTAAAGATCAAACCATCTCTTTTGACTAGATATTAAAATTACATACCTTTAATAAATTTGACATTAATAAAGAAAAATAAAGCTACCTCTTTTGCCATTATATCATGAAAAAATACTAACTTACGCTTCAGAAATATTTTCCAGTAGTTTGCATTGGCATTTTATAAAACTAGGTTGAAATCAATGTAAATGTTAAGACACATTAAAGAATGATGAATGACTTAGTAACTGTGATCAAATACATTTAATATCTTTTTATTACCTTGGCTTTAACAAATTGGACTATTGGACCAAGTTCTGATACTACTTGATTTCCCACATGAATAAAAGGTACTTTACCTGTTGAGAGAAAAAAAAGTATTTATAAAAATACTTCCAGTATGTTAAAGTTTGTGATAATTAAAGAAAAATTAACACAAAACTCAGATATTTATAAACAGGGATTTCATAAAACTGTAACTTCTGAAAATTTTTGTCAGATGTGTATATTAAATTCTGTAAGTTTTTAAACTGATTACTAACCAACTTTAGAAAAAAGAACAGGTAAATTCATTTCTAGAGTTCTCACTTAGATATAATAACAGATCACATAACATTCTCTTTTCAGAGCCAACACGAACATACCACCATACAGCAGCAAACACTAATTATCCAAATTACATGAACCAAGCCAGGACATTGGTACATGACCACTAATATATTTCAAAGAAATTTAGCTAAGCTTTCTTTTGAGAGTACAGTGAATCAATCTATATTGTAAACTACATTTAAAAAATATTTTTACATCTTTTATGTCTTTGATACTGAGATCAACATTTTAAGCAAGTAATTGTACAGTAATCTCTTTGACTCAAAATAGCAAGAATTAAAAGAATTAACAATCTTTGAAGGCATGCTAGTTGGTGGGTTGTAATACAGAGTAATGTTCCCAACATGTGGGAAAAAATAATAGTATGTTTATAAAAACTAGCTTCTATAGACAAATGTCACATTAAAAAAGAAATATTTCACTTTAACAAATACTAATACTTGATGGAATTATTAGAGATGAGAGAACAAAATAATCTCCAAATAGCAAGAAGGGTCTACTCCAAATGCTAAAGAATGAAACCTGCTGTCAGACCTAGTTCAAACAGAGTTCACACTACCAGCAGGCTTCTTCCTGTTCCTTTTCAATAGATTCACTCCTCTCTGGCTCAGTCAGCCTGGGGGTAATGGATGAAGTACACAGGCCTAACAAAAGCTTCAACTGCATCCATAGGACAACATGCATTACAAAGAGAAGGCAGGCCTTTTGGAACACGACTCAATAGATGTATTGAGAAGATATTTCCCTGTTGCCAATTCTGCATTCCTTCCTTCTACTGCTTTATAAATCTTGCAAAAAAAAAAAAAAAAAAAATATTATCTGGTTAAGCATTAGGCCATATTGTTTTCTTAACTTGGGATAAAATCTTTGTAACTACTATACTACGAGAATTATTACAGGTCCCCTGAGATCAAATGATCTGAGAATGAAAACTATTTAGTACCTAGACTAAAGAGTATTTGGGGGTATAATATTTTTAGAGCAAAGCATATTCCTCATTTTTAATGACCAGTTTCAGGTTCTTGGAAAACAGGGTATATATTTTTATTTTTCTTAAAAATACACTGAGTACTGTCAATTCTGAAGCAAAAAGAAGTGTGGATAGTCAACTGAGTATTCATCTTATGTATCTCTAAATATAGAGATATATAAAAACAAAGACAACAAATTAGAATTGAATAATGTTTTCTGTCACTAGCCTGCTTAATGAAAATGGAGCCAATGTTATATCCTTATTATTGCAGGTATTAGGCAAAAACACAGAAGACAGTTATTTTCTGGTACCAATCAAAGGTCATATAAGAAAAGTGAGGGCTTTGTTTACCGTCTTAGACAGAATAATCACTTCTAAAATTTCTATTCTAAAGAAAGCAAGAATATGTTGCCAAACAAGTTGGCAGATTCAAAGAATGCAAGAAATAGGACATTGGATGTCATCTAATCCGACTACCTTATATTACAGATAAAGTCACTGAGGCTCAGAGAAGTGAAATTTCTCAAGGAAATAGTTAATATGTGACAAAGTCACAGAGGGATTAGTTGAAGATTTCCTACCTCTTTAGGAAATAAGAGTTTAAGTCAACTGGTCTTCTGACTATTCCATGCTCTCTGCTTTAAAAATCTGCCACAAGATCAAAGAAGCAAATACAATAAAAAACATTTCCCTGATCACCTCAAATCATTAAATGAAAGAGAATACCAGTCTGAGATATAAAATTTAAACATCTTAGTAGAAAGTGCCATTTTCATCTACCTATAGGCGACTCCTATGAAAGAATGTATATTTTTGTATGTCTCTAAAACATTTATCTGTCTTTCGCACAGTCTAATAAAAAGAAAATACATTATCTACTTAAGTGACAGTAAGTATAGTAATTTTAGGAAACAGGTGGATAAACTATATGATTTCTCACTTGCCAAAGATCTGAACTTTAGTATTAGATTACTAACCTTTTTACATAAATATACAAACTCTTTTTGTATGACTACATAGAGGAAAAGGATGCACAGAATACAATATAACTTATTTCACCAGAATTCTGTAGTTCCTAAAATCTGTGTATAAAACCAACACAAAATGAGTCAATGAATGCCCTCCAAGAATCTAAAATATGTTTACATTTACAAGCCTAGAAATTATTTTATGGAAGTGTTTTCTAAATGTCTATTCATAAACCTCTAAAACCAGGTATTTATATAAAAGAATATTCAGTATGTACAGAAGGGGTGTCTTCATACCTTTTAACAATTTCTGCCACCCTTAAAAACTTAAGGTGGAAAAACAAAAGTTTAACACAAGTCACTCCTAAATTATCATACCAAAATGAAAAATGTTTCCCTAAAAAGCAATGTTACACACTTATACCAATCAGTTATCCTTAATAATTTATTCAAAAAGGAGTAATTCTACTTATTGCTCCAACAAAACCATAATTACAATAATCATCCATAATTACATATAACATTTATTTATCAGCTTTGTAGCACATTTTTACATTAAAAATTCTTTGAATCATTTATTTAAAACTACTTTAATCTACTGACATAAAGATAATACTGATTTTTAAAAATAGGAAAGCTAATGCATCTCAAAACCTGTTAAAATTAAGCATTAAAAAAAAAAACCTAGAAACCAAAAACATTCAGTGATGACTTCAAGATCTAATGACAAATTAATTTGTCTACAATCTCTCTTCTTCCACCTGTATTACGGGAGAATATAATTTAGACGTGTTGAATAATAAATGGATTCATTATGACTAAAATTTGTTTTCTCAACAGGAAAGTCTTATGTACATTAAGACTAGGGAAATCTGAGATCATGTATTTCCTTAACATTTACTATTTAAAATAATTCCCTTACTATTAAAACCATTTCCACAAGTCAGTAACCATCTCTGATCACAGTTGAAATGAATAGATATGCCAACCCCAAGATTGTCAAATTTGCAATTGTTACTTTCTAAAACCATGGAAAGATTCTTCAAAGGGTAAACAAAAAAATCAGACATTTTAACATGTAGATACAAACTGGACTATCACTATAATTTTATCACTCCATAATATTAACAGAGAAGAAAAAAAAAACACACTTACCAGATGGAGACATATATTCTGCATTTGCCCTACAAACTACTTTGATAGGCAAGTTACACATTTGCAAAAAGGCCTGTAAATCAAGATACATACAATAAGCCCAGTAAAAGCATATGCATAATTGAACAGAAATTTGTATGCATTTCTTTTCTAAACTGAATAGTTTCATACTACAAAACTCTATTAGAAAATAATGAACCAATTGAAAGTGAAGGATTTGTTTTCCAAACAAAAAAAAAAATGTCATTTCACTATTTAAAAATCAGTATGATTTAGACATCAGTAAATATATGAAACTTAAAGTATGTATGTATACCTAAGGAATAAAATGTAAATTATCCACATTTATGTTACTGTATTAGTTTATGTAAACCAGCAATACTATATATTGCCTTAATTTTCTTAAGTAGATGACTAAAGTCCAAATTTTATAAGCTATTAATTGCTTCATTCCACTATTTTCTATAGGATCATCATCTTCCTCATTTTAGAGTAAAACTCAAAATACTATCTCTGCTACCTCAAAGTTCTCTCCAGTAATACTCTATATTCCAACAGGTAGCTTCTGTGCTCACTAATTCACTTTTTAAAGACTTAAACTGTTTATCTTTGTTCATAGTTACAAAAATGTTATAAGCAATTTATATGTCTAATAATAAGGGTATGGGGTAAATCATTATAGTAAATCCAAACTATGGAATGCTATACAACCAATTTTAAAACTCATGCTTTAGAAAAATTTTTACCACAAGAAAAAATGTGCTGTAGAAAAATTTTTACAAGAAAAAATGTACACATTATAATATTAAGTAAAAAAAATGCAAAACTCTATTACTAGATCACACTAATTCATTTTTAAATGTTTTTAAGACACCAGTGAACTCTGCCAAGCCCACTGTTTTTTACAATACTCAACGTTCACTCCCCTTGTTCTCTCTTCTATGACTCCTTGGCTTCTTTTTCTCTATTCACAAAATTTACTATGCTATTTCTATAAAATCATTCAGTTATTCAATTGGGAAGTCATAAGTTGCAATGGTTCTAATTACCACATACAGATTGGAAGACAAACCTTTTATCTATTTTGAAATTGAAAGTACTATAAATAGATGTCAAAAGTAAGATAAATTAATAAATTAACAAGGATATTATTTATCATTTTACTCACAGAGATTTCTCATAGGTTTATTATAATTCCTTCCTCAGCTCTAGATTAGAAATAAGTATTAAGACTCTTGTTAAGTGTTAAGGGTACAATACAGTGATTAATTTCTTCTACAAAGAACTCCTTTTACCCAAAAGTATGTCAATTCTCTTCTGTTTTCTCAAAACTCCAGTCCTTTAGAGATGCCTGCCTCCAAAAATAAATCCCACATGAGTCTGATTCCCCCCCTAATTACATCCTCTGATTCTTACATTGCTCTGTAACTTATGTATGCATGTCTGATCTCCCCAAGTAAACGGAATCTCTTAGAAAACCAAGCGGGAGATTTTTAATTTTTTTTTTTGCAATTCTGTTCTCCTCCCCCCAGTCTCCCTCATTTTCCCACAATTAACCTTTCATAGTGCACTACTTATAATAAGCAATACTGTTTACTGATTGAGCCATTCAAAGCTCCCAAGAGCTCATCATGGCAGAGGCTGTTATTCCTGTCACATATGTTCTCCCCTTTCCCTACAGTGATAGAAACTACATCTGCAAACAAGGCTGCCTAAAATAAAAACTTATTTTCTGGGCTCCCTTATAACTGGGTATGGCCAAATGGACTAAAAGTTCTGGACAACTGCTGGGAAGTTTCTTTAAAAGGGGAAAATATCTCCTCTTTTTCCTCCCTGTTGACTAGAATGTAAAAGGGATGGCTATAGCTATAGCAGCCAAACAGAACCAGGAAGTAGCAGTTGAGTGTTGGAAATGGTAGAGCAACGAGAGTAAAGGGGCCTAGGTAGGTTCCTGATAATCATGTAGTCACCAAACCTGGATTACCCATGTCTGTACGAGAAGTGAACTATCTTTTTAAGCTACCACTATATTGGGTTTCTGTCACTCACTGCCAAACCTCATCTTAATTAATTCACCTACAGTCATGATTTCTAAGTTTAAACACCATCCTGCCCCACCAGAAGTTGATTCTTCTGTGTCTAAGTGGAAACTAAGAGTCCTCTAAAACCTATAACCAGTGATTCCAATTCATAGCGATAATAGTGAGCTTCCGGACTGACCCACAAAGATAGGGTAGGGTGGTGATTCTCAAACTTCAGCATGCATCAAAATCATGTCAAAGCATGGCTTGTAAGGAAAGAATTAGAGAAAATGAACATAAACAGTTCTTTCAAAAAGCCTGGATCAGGAAAAAAGGAAGAAGGAAGGAGAAGGGTTCTATTACATATTACATATGAAGAAGAGTGGAGCTTATTAAAACACAAAGAAAAAAAATAATGGAGATAGGCTGAAATTACATAAAACAAGTGAAATAACTGATATACAAGATCCATGTGGCCAGGAGCAGTGGCTCACACCTATAATCTCAGCACTTTTGGGGAGGCCAAGGCAAAAGGATCACTTGAGGCCAGGAGTTCAAGACCAGCTTAGAAAACATAGGGAGAATCCATTCCTACAAAAAAGTTTAAAAAATTGGCTGGGCATGGTGGTGTACACCTTTAGTCTCAGTTACTCAAGAGGCTGAGGTGGGAGGATTGCTTGAACCTGGGAGGTCAAGGCTGCAGTAAGCCATGATCACACCACTGCACTCCAGCCTGTGCAATACAATGAGACCCTGTCTCAAAAAAAAAAAAAAAAAAAAAAAAAAAAAAAAAAGAATAGGTAAAAAGGGAGGAAATAAGATCTTAGCTGGAGAGATCTGTTTTTGTCAGAATAAGAAACTTTTTCCACTGTAATGCAAGAGGTGGTGGGGAATCAGTGATGATGACTGCAAGTTGATACGAAAGAACAAGAATGTGAGTGCTCATATTTTATGAAATGGAAGGAGAATTCACTTGCTGAGAATGAGAAACTAAGAAGGGATTCAGGCCTTCAGTAGAACAAAAAAAGAGTCTGAAATAACTGTTTAATATATCTTCTCAAAGGCCTGAATAATATTCAACTGTTAACAATAATAATACTGTATAAAATAGTAAATATAGTATATTTTGCTAAACTACATGCATAGTGGTAACTATGCTAATTAATATTCCAAAAATATTGTATTTCACTTAAAATAAAAGCAGAATTGTAATGTTCTGCAATCAAACCTATGCTTCTTTTTTTTGAGACAGAATTTCACTCTGTCGCCCAGGCTGGAGTGTAGTTGCACAATCTCAGCTCAATGCAACCTTCAACTCCCAAAACCCATGCTTCTTGGTCCCATGCTTTTTATTTTTGTATAAAAACTAACTGACAATTTTACCAATTAAATGACACTCAACTTACTACAGACCTCAACTGATAACATAATTCTAGTTAACCAATTAATCTGCAGTTCACAAAAAAGTTTGATGTCACAAAGCATTTTCATCCAAACTTTAAAAATGCAAAAACAGGCGAGTCCCAGTGCTTCCAGAGGCCGAGGAGGGAGGATTCCTTGAGGCTGAGAGTTCAAGACCAGTCTGGGAAACATAGTGAGAGTTTCTCTCTACAAAAATTTTTTTTAATTAGCAGCACAGGCGGGGCGCAGTGGCTTATGCCTATAATTCCGGGAGGCCGAGGCAGGAGGATCATGAGGTCAGGAGTTTGAGACCAGCCTGGCCAACATGGTGAAACCCTGACTCTACTAACAATACAAAAATTAGCCGGGCGTGCATGCCTATAGTCCCAGCTACTCAGAAGGTTGAGGCAGGAGAATCACTTGAACCCGGGAGGCAGAGGTTGCAGTGACCTGAGGTCGTACCACTGCACTCCAGCCTGGGTGACAGAGCAAGACTCCGTCTCAAAACAAAACAAACAAAACAAAACAAACAAACAAAAAAATTAGCAGCACTGTGGTGGCAGGCACCTATAGTCCCAGCTACTTGTGGAAGCTATGGTAGGAGGATAGCTTGAGCCCAGTAATTCAAGGTGAGCTATGATCATGCAAAAAAAAAAAAAAAGCAAAACCAAAACATTACCATGACTATTTTCAATAATATGAAAACTTTAAAACAATAGCAAGGTTTGGTTCAAACAGTATTTCCTCTTTCTCTTGAAAGATGGAAGAAAACACTGGAGAGGCTCACTTTCACCTTCCGCTTTGACTTTCAATATCTTATCAGCACACAAAAATACTCCAAATAACTGGCATGGCACACTCACCTAAACATATCCTCTTTTCAATTCAGAAATAGCAATCTGCATATTTTTATTCTTATGGAAGTCAAAGAAAAATGTATTTCAAATTATAATAATGAATAATGAACTTGGAACAACTCAGCTAACTCTTATTCCTCCGTTGAATACTTTATTCCAAACTAATTTAAATGAATAACAGCATAAAATAATTTGAATAAAACACTTAGCACATCCTATTAGAGTAACGTTTTATAACTATGCTGTCCAATATGGCAGCCACTAGTCACATGTGGCGCCTTAATTGTTTGAATAAAATTTTAAATTCAGTTCCCTAGTCACACTAGCCACATTTCCAGTGCTCAACAGGCACATGTGGCTAGTGGCTACTGTATTTATTGAACAGTCCAGATTCAGAACACTTCCATCATCACAGTGTGATGTGATGATGTCTATCAGATAGCATGGATATATAACAACAGTAATCAGTACATAAAGGAGACCTTAGCAAGAGAAGCTGACATCATCTGAAAGTGATTATACCAAACATATTTTTAAAAAGCTGCATGATAGCACAGAGTCCAAAAATCCTGCAAGTGATACAATCAACTTTTGATGATGGTGACACATTAAATACCGTATTTCCAATTTCTGAGAGAATATAAAGATTACTCATTTGCTGAGCAACTCAAATTGTTAAAATGATGAGGCAAATGTATTAATATGTGAAAACTAAGAACTGAAGAATGCATTAAAACTGCACCCATATTTTATATATAGTGAGTACCTGGTAGGAAATTTCTTAAATGCACACATATGTATATGCACACAGAACATAACTGCCTGTATCTGATTTCTAAGACCCTGAAATTTAATCAGCTTGATGTAGTTTCGACATATTGAATACATTAATTCATAACATCTAAAAATTCACTTGAAAGAGTAGGGTGTCGGGGCAGGGTTTTTTATTTTAAAAAAATTGAAAGAAAAAAAAACTATTACCAGATCATCAATAACTGGTTAAATATGAAGGACTAAACTTACACATTTATCTCTGCAACCTTTAAAAAAACTCTATTAAAATAACAATGAAGAAACAGAAAAGGTATACACCCAGAAAAACATAAAGAATAGCAGAGGAGACAAAAGCAGACCAAAGATGTCAACCCATTTTTCTAAGATGGAAGGCAGACTTAGCAGGGCAGAGGAAGCTGAAACCTAAGAGTTTGCACAGTAGAAAATCAATACATTTGCATCACAGAAACTAGGAAGATTCCAAAATTGGAAGCACCAAGTAACACAGAAGGCAGAGGTGAGATATAGGACAGCAAATAAAGGATTGGATGAAAGTCTAACTAAGCATCAGACAATTAGCCCTCCCCCAGTCTGGCAGAAGAGAAAGATTTATTCTTTGGAGAAACTGAACTAGAGGGACCCAAACAGCAGAGGGCACTGGGTGAGGTGTCACTCTGAAAGAGGCAAAGTTAAAGGTAAGTATACATACTGAACAAGATTCACACAGGATCCCTCTCCCCTCTCAGCTCCCAAACATAGGATATCACTACAGGATATCTCTCTAGAGAAAAGAAATCTACATATTGATGGTTTTATTGGGGGTGGGATGGGCTAGGAATAGTGAGTAACAAAAATGACCTCTCAATATGTAATCAACCTACAGTGACAGCCACATGTCAAAAAGTCCCTCATCTCCTTAGCCTTACTCTTAACTATAAATTGTTAGCAGAGATCAACAGATACCTGAGGAAAGCCTCAAACAAAATATAGAGCCAAAACAAACCACAGAAAAAGGAACTGGCAAACAAAACTGCAAAGAGCAAGACAACTTCACAGAAAAATTATAATGGCGAATATTTACTGAGCACTTACTATATGCCAAGTACTTGCACAAGAACTTTACCCTATAAGGTATGTACAAGTATCACTATCTTAAGATGAGAAAAAAGAACAGAGATCAGGGTGTAGAGGGAGGGAGGGAGGGAGAGAAAAAAGGAAGAGGGGAAAAAAGGAAGGAAAGAAGTTATGTGCCTCGTACATAACAGGCAGATGATGACTACCAGATGAATAAATAAATGAACATATGAAAATGTAAACAATAACGTCTAGTTTTAGTCATGTGAATTTTTGAAAACAAAGCAACAGAAACTTCTGAAAATAAAAGGTTTTTTTTTGTTTTGTTTTGTTTTGTTTTTAAAAAGACACTTAAGTCAAAATCCAAAACACCATTCATAGTCAACCACTGGTTGTAATATACAATCAATGTGACCTTTTGAGAGCACTCTGGTAAGGTCTACCAAAATTCTATATGTACATATCCTTTGAACTAGAAATGTTATTGCTATAAGTATATAATATGAACATATATGTAAAAAATTATACAAGATATGTGTAAGGATATTCACACTTAAGCTCTACTTATAACAGCAAAATAATAACAACAGCTTGATACCTATCAATAAAAGACTGGTTAAAACAAATTGTGACGCATCCATCAACGGAATATTTATAGCCTTCAAAAAAGAATAAGGTTGGCTGGGCAAGGTGGCTCACACCAGTAATCCCAGCACTTTGGGAGGCTAAAGCAGGCTGATCACTTGAGTCCAGGAGTTCAATCAAGACCAGCCTGGGCAACATGGCAAAATCCCATCTCAACTAAAAACACAAAAAAATGGACAAGCATGATGGTGTGTGCCTGTAGTCCCAGCTACTTGGGAGGCTGAGGTGGGAGAATCACCTAAGCCCAGGAGGTTGAGGCTGTAGTAAGCCATGATCACACCACTGCACTCTAGCCTGGGTGATAGGCATAAGACCTTGTCAAAACAAAAATCAAACAAACAAACAAACAAACAAACAAAAACTCAAAAAATAAAGAGTAAGGTTGCTCCTCAACTGGATTTCTTACACTAAATTCCAAAAGACATTTCTCCTCTGGAATCTCTAATAAGGGCTACTGAATTACATAAGATGACATAACGCCAAATGCAAAAATGCTTTTCATGACGCTGTTTCTTCTAACCACCTAGAGCAAAACATTAAAACATAGTTCAAAAAGGCCTACAAAGGCTATCTGGTCCACTATGAAACTTCCTGGTGAGCTAACTTGCCAGAAAGACATAACTTTGAGTACCTACAAAAATAAATTTGATACATATATACTGAGCACCTACTATGTATCAAGGACTGCCCTAGCTACTGGGACAACATAAAGTCTCAGTGCTTATGGAGTTTACATCACAATGGAGACAGATAACAAGCAAATAAACCAGAAAATATGCATGGTAATTCCTGCTACTTAGAAATACAAAGCAGTGTAAAGGTATGGCTATTAAATATAGGGTAGTCAGATAAGGGCTAATAAGGAAACATTTGACCATAAACCTAAGAAAGTTAGGGAGCAAGCCATGCAGATATCTAAGGGGAGAATAGTCCAAGTTTAAAGGCCTGAAGCAGGCTTGTGTTTCATCTATGTTTCACCAACAGTTAACAAGACCAGTATGACTATGTGGGAGTAAGGAAGTGAGTACTAAGAGATGGGATCAGAGAGGCAACCAAAAATATCATGTAGGACGTTATAGGTAATTGTGAGATCTTTGGCTTCTACTGAGTGAGACAAGAAATCATTAGAAGGTGTTGAGCTGGGGATTGCCGTAATCTAACTGAACACTTCAAAGGACACAACTATAGAGAGATTAGACTGTTGAGAGCAGAACCACTGAAGCAGGAGAACGAATTAGGAAGCTTTTGTAATGATCCAGGCAAGATATGATGGTGGCCTGGACCAGGGTGGGAGTGATGAAAGTGATACGTCAGATTCTAGCTATATTTTTAAGGGAGGATCAAGAAGTTTTGCTGATAACTCAATGTGGATATAGGAAAAAGATCTCCAAAAATGACTAAAAGTTTCTGGCATAAACAACTAGAAAGATGGAACTGGTATTTACCAAGGAAAAACTTGAGGTGAGCAGGTTTGGTGGAAGGAAGGGGACCTACAAGTCTTTAGATCATCGTCTCTAATTATCACTTTTTGGATAG
Source organism: Macaca nemestrina (assembly GCF_043159975.1). Lineage (NCBI taxonomy): Eukaryota > Metazoa > Chordata > Mammalia > Primates > Cercopithecidae > Macaca > Macaca nemestrina. Next base: position 74,223,942 of record NC_092135.1, on the reverse strand, counting down.
ACTTCTGACGAGAAATGAATAGCAGACAACTCTACTCTTTTTTCAAAGGCCTAGAATTGCTAAGAGTACAGCCATGTGCTTTGAAAACCAGATAAGCAAGTTCTATTAAAAATTTGAGAAGCCCAATCCTCAAGGCCACCCAACCTCTTTTGTGCACACAACTGACAGACGTGCCTACAAATGTACATAATACATCTGTTAGCACTTCCTGCAGGTATGATACTTATCAAGGTGTTAAGAAATAAGAAGAACTACAGATGTCAGGCAGAATAAAAATATAATCAAGGATTGTCTTCATCTCTGGTCTTTTCTGCTTCCTGCATCTATAGCCTACCAAGTTTAAAAACTGAAAAGTCAATTTAACGTCTTGGTTAAATGAGAAGCTTTAAGAAGCTAAGAAGTTGTCCCATAAGAACAGTATGATCTTCTGAAAATTTACTGAGAAGTTACACATGAAGGAACCACTGCTCGCTTGAATCGTTTAAAATCTCAGTAACTATGGCCCAATCTTCGGGATGTCAAAAGTAAGCATGCAGGTCTTATGATAAAGAAAATCAGGTAAACAGAATAACATTAATGTGCAAATCAACAAAACATCTTAAATATTACACATATCTAATTTCAAGTCTTCAATCCCAAATATACTAATAATATCCCAGAAAGAAATGTTGCAGGAAATCAGTGAAACTAAATGTAAAGCCAAAAAGTAACCCAATTCATTTACAGAAAAAAGTAAATATATTGGTTTTGGTTTTTTGTTGTTCTTTTTTTTCTGAGACAGAGTCTCGCTCTGTCACCCAGGCTGGAGTGCAGCAGTGCAATCTCGGCTCACCATAACCTCTGCCTCCCAGGCTCAAGCAATTCTCATGCCTCAGCCTCCCAAGTAGGTAGGACTACAGGCATGTACCACTACACCCAGCTAATTTTTTGTATTTTTAGCAGAGACAGGGTTTTGCCATGTTGGCCAGGCTGGTGGTGAACTCTTGGCCTCAAGCAATCTGCCCGTCTTGGCATTCCAAAGGGCTGGGATTAGAGGCGTGAGCCACCACATCCAGCCCTAAATACGATGGTTTCTGACAGGAGTAAGGGAACAGACTCTACAACACTTTTTAAAATATCAAATATCCTTTATTTTAACTGCATTAAAATAAAAATTAAAAAAGGCAATACATAGTTCAGAAAATGGTAAAAAGGGTTCAACGTGGTTGAATGGAAACAGTCAGCCTTGGTGGCTATTGTGCACAGAAATGATGCTGCCTCACTGAGATTGCTGTCCTTACCATCCTTTATTCTTACTTTCTGTTGCTGAGTCATAAACCCTACCACTCATGACTGGGCAACTACCAACACATTTTACTGATTAAGTACCCTAGCAGAACCTAATGGATCGTAACAGAGTACAGATTTTAAAAGCAAGTTACCTAAGTGAAAAAAAGACTAGAGTGAACATACATTTAAAAGAAGGAAATCCTCTGCATCAGTCTTAATAATCAGTATAGAACAGTAAGGCCAGGCACAGTGGCTCACGCCTATAATCCCAGCACCTTGGGAGGTCAAGGCGGGTGGATTATTTGAAGTCGGGAGTTCAAGATCAGCTGGCCAAAATGGTGAAACCCCATCTCTATTAAAAATACAAAAATTAGTTGGGTGGTGGTGGTGCACACCTGTAATCTCAGCTACTTGGGAGGCTGAGGTGAGAGAATCACTTGAGCCTGGGAGATGGAGGTTGCAGTGAGCCAAGACTGCACCACTGCACTCCAGTCTGGGTAACAGAGTGAGACCCTATCTCCTTTAAAAAAAAAAAAAAAAAGAATCAGTCTAGAACAATAAGAAGTTAATGAGCAGAATATCAGAGAGAGCTCTCTGGGTAGAATCCTGGGAAATGTTAGCTTGAGAAAGTACCTTTACCTCAGAAGTTTTCTCATTTCTAAATTAGACAATCAGGCAGATTAACTGAAGTTCTATATGTAAAACACTTTATACACTATCTGACACAGAGTAATTCAAAAAATATAAGGTACTATTATTAATAGTAGTAACAGCATTCATAATAATAAATATTCATTTGTTCATCTGCAAAGGAAGGAAGACCACTTAACCTCGGTGACTTCAAAAGAAAGCTGGCTTCATTTATTTTATTACCTTTTCCTATGTCTCCTTATGAGAAAAATTAAAATAATTATTACATACTATAATTTAATTGCATTTACTTCTATAAAATCAAAATACCAAGAGTGTGTACTGAGATAAAAATTTCTAGAAAGATGTTAAAAGAATAAAGAAAAATAACCAAAAGTACTTTTCTTTTTTTTTTTTTTTTGAGATGGCGTTTCACTACTGTCGCCCGGGCTGGAGTGCAATGGTGCGATCTCAGCTCACTGAAACCTCCGCCTCACAGATTCAAGCGATTCTCTCACCTCAGCCTCACAAGCAGTTGGGATTACGGGCATGCACCACCACCCCCGGCTAATTTTCTGTATTTAGTAGAGTTGGGGTTTCACCAGGTTGGACATGCTGGTCTCAAACTCCTGACCTTAGGTGATCCACCCGCCTCAGCCTCCCAAAGTGCTGGGATTACAGGCGTGAGTCACCACGCCTGGCCCAATAGAACTTTTCAAAAGAATAATGAATATATGCTTTATGTTTTCAATATATATAATTATATAATATAATCTTTTCTAACAAAGCAAAAATGAGATATCTTAATATTGATATAAATGTTTATGAATAATTTTTAGAGTCATACACACTGATAAAACTGATAAATGAACTGACAGAAGGACTCCATCCCCCAAGTATATATGGTTCATTAATATACATAGACAATGTCTATCTTGTTTACTACTTTAGTCCTCGGCATACAATAAAGTCTCAATAAACATCTGCTTAATGAACAAGCCATAGATATTCCTAAAAATAAATGCAAACATACCTAAGTTCATAGAAAGCTAGTAAACTATAGCAAAAATTAGCATTTTGTAATTTTATGGGTTCAGAATTCACTGTTTTAAAAAGTTAGATGTAACTCGTTAAGTTCAGAGATATTTTAAAAAATCAATAGTTACAAATATCAGTAAGTTGATATTGCTTTAGAAAACAGTAACAGGAATTCAACTTAAAAACAATAATGATCTGGCCCACAGCCACAAAACGGCCAAACAGGAACAGCTCCAGTCTGCAGCTCCCAGCATGATCAACGCAGAAGACGGCTGATTTCTCCATTTCCAACTGAGGTACCTGGTTCATCTCATTGGGACTGGTTGGACAATGGGCGCAGCTCATGGAGGGCAAGCAGAAGCAGGGCGGGGTGTCACCTCACCCAGGAAGCGCAAGGGGTCGGGGAATTTCCCCTTCCTAGCCAAGGGAAGTCGTGACAGACTACCTGGAAAAACAGGACACTCCTGCCCAAATACTGTGCTCTTCCCAAGGTCTTAGCAACTAGCGGACAAGGTGATTCTCTCCCAGGCCTGGCTCGGTGGCTCCCACACCCACAGAACGTTGCTCACTGCTAGTGCAGCAGTCTGAGATCGATCTGTGTTAGACAGCCCCCTGGCTAGGGGAGGGTCGTCCGCCATTGCTGAGGCTTGAGTAGGTAAACAAAGCCATCTGGAAGCTCGAACTTGCCAGAGCCCACCACAGCTCAAGGAGGCCTACTGCCTCTACGCTCCACCTCTGTGGGCAGGGCATAGCTGAACAAAAGGCAGCAGACAACTTCTGCAGACTTCAACATCCCTGTCTGACAGCTCTGAAGAGAGCAGTGCTTCTCCTAGCACAGTGTCTGAGCTCTGAAAACGGACAGACTGCCTCCTTAAGTGGGTCCCTGACCCCCGTGTAGCCTAACTCAGAGACACCTCCCTGTAGGGGCTGAAAGACACCTTATATACATGGATGCCCCTCTGGGATGAAGATTCCAGAGGAAAGATCAGGCAGTAATATTTGCCGTGCTGCAGCCTCCTCTGGTGATACCCAAGCAAACAGGGTCTGGAGTGGACCTCTAGCAAACTCCAACAGATCTGCAGCTGAGGTACCTGACTGTTAGAAGGAAAACTAACAAACAGAAAGGAATAGCATCAACATCAACGAAAAGGTTATCTATGCCAAAACCCCATCTATAGGTCACCAACATCAAAGACCAAAGGTAGATAAAACCACAAAGATGGTGAGAAATCAGACCAGAAAAGCTGAAAATTCTAAAAATCAGAGCACCTCTCCTCCTCCAAAGGATCACAGCTCCTCACCAGCAACGGAACAAAGCTGGATGGAGAATGACTTTCACGAGCTGACAGAAGTAGGCTTCAGAAGGTCAGTAATAACAAACTTCTCCAAGCTAAAAGAGGATGTTCAAACCCATCTCAAGGAAGCTAAAAACCTTGAAAAAAGGTTAGACGAATGGCTAACTAGAATAAACAGTGTAGAGAAGACCTTAAATGAACTGATGGAGCTGAAAACCATGGCATGAGAACTTCGTGACGCATGCACAAGCTTCAACAGCCGACTCGATCACGGAGAAGAAAGGGTATCAGTGATTGAAGATTAAATTAATGAAATAAAGCAAGAAGACAAGGTTAGAGAAAAAAGTGTAAAAAGAAATGACCAAAGCCTCCAAGAAATGTGGGTCTATATGAAAAAACCAAATCTATGTTTGACTGGTGTACCTGAAAGTGATGCGGAGAATGGAACCAAGCTGGAAAACACTCTTCAGGATATTACCCAGGAGAACTTCCCCAACCTAGCAAGGCAGGCCAACATTCAAATTCAGGAAATACAGAGAACGCCACAAAGATACTCCTCAAGAAGAGTAACTCCAAGACACATAATTGTCAGATTCGCCAAAGTTGAAATGAAGGAAAAAATGTTAAGAGAAGCCAGAGAGAAAGGTTGGGTTACCCACAAAGGGAAGCCCATCAGACTAACAGCAGATCTCTTGGCAGAAACTCTACAAGCCAGAAGACAGTGGGCACCAATATTCCACATTCTTAAAGAAAAGAATTTTCAACGCAGAATTTCATATCCAGCCAAACGAAGTTTCATAAATGAAGGAGAAATAAAATCCTTTACAGACAAGCAAAGGCTGAGAGATTTTGTCACCACCAGGCCTGTCCTACAAGAGCTCCTGAAGGAAGCACTAAACATGGAAAGGAACAACCGGTACCAGCCATTGCAAAAACATGCCGAAATGTAAAGACCATCGATGCTAGGAACAAACTGCATCAACTAACGAGCAAAATAACCAGCTAACATCATAATGACAGGATCAAGTTCACACATAACAATATTAACCTTAAATGTAAATGGGCTAAATGCTCCAATTAAAAGACAAAGACTGGCAAATTGGATGAAGAGTCAAGACCCATCCATCTGCTGTATTTAGGATACCCATCTCACGTGCAGAGACACACATAGGCTCAAAATAAAGGGATGGAGGAAGATCTACCAAGCAAATGGAAAACAAAAAAAGGCAGGGGTTGCAATCCTAGTCTTTGACAAAACAGACTTTACACCAACAGTTAAAAGAGACAAAGAAGGCCATCACATAATGGTAAAGGGATTAATTCAACAAGAAGAGCTAACTATGCTAAATATATATGCGCCCAATACAGAAGTACACAGATTCATAAAGCAAGTCTTCAGAGACCTACAAGGAAACTTAGACTCCCACACAATAATAATGGGAGACTTTAACACCCCACTGTCAATATCAGACAGATCAATGAGACAGAAGGTTAACAAGGATATCCAGGACCTAAACTCAGCTCTGCAACAAGCAGACCTAATAGACACCTACAGAACTCTCCACTCTAATTCAACAGAATATACATTCTTCTCAGCACCACATTGCACTTATTCTAAAATTGACCACATAATTGGAAGTAAAGCACTCCTCATCAAACGTAAAAGAACTGAAATCACAACAAACTGTCTCTCAGACCACAGTGCAATCAAATTAGAACTCAGGATTAAGAAACTCACTCAAAATCGCACAACTACATGGAAACAGAACAACTTGCTCCTGAATGACTACTGGGTAAATAAAAGAATGAAGGCAGAAATAAAGATGTTCTTTGAAACCAATAAGAACAAAGACACAATGTACTAGAATCTCTGGGACACATTTAGAGCAGTGTGTAAAGGGAAATTTACAGCACTAAATGCCCACAAGAGAAAGCAGGAAAGATCTAAAATTGACACCCTAACATCACAATTAAAAGAACTAGAGAAGCAAGAGCAAACAAATTCAAAAGCTAGTACAAGACAAGAAATAACTAAGATCAGAGCAGAACTGAAAGAGATAGAGACACAAAAAACCCTTCAAAACATCAATGAATCTAGGAACTGGTTTTGGGCAAAACTAATAAAGAAGAAAAGAGAGTAGAATCAAATAGACGCAATAAAGAAATGATAAAGGGGATATCACCAACGATCTCAAAGAAATACAAACTATCATCAGAGAATACTATAAACACCTCTACGCAAATAAACTAGAAAATCTAGAAGAAACGGATAAATTGCTGGACACATACACCCTTCCAACACTAAACCAGGAAGAAGTTGAATCTCCGAATAGAGTGATAACAGGCTCTGAAATTGAGGCAATAATAAATAGTCTATCAACCAAAAAAAGTCCAGGACCAGACAGATTCACAGCCGAATTCTACCAGAGCTATGAAGAGGAGCTGGTACCATTGCTTCTGAAACTATTCCAAACAGGGAATCCTCCCTAACTGATTTTATGAGGCCAACATCATCCTGATACCAAAGCCTGGCAGAGACACTACAAAAACAGAGAATTTTAGACCAATATTCCTGATGAACATCAATGCGAAAAATCCTCAATAAAATACTGGCAAACCGAATCCAGCAGCAGCACATCAAAAACCTTATCCACCATAATCAAGTCGGCTTCATCCCTGGGATGCAAGGCTGGTTCAATATACGCAAATCAATAAATGTAATCCATCACATAAACAGAACCAACAACAAAAACCACGATTATCTCAATAGATGCAGAAAAGGCTTTTGACAAAATTCAATAGCCCTTCACAATAAAAAGTCTCAACAAACTAGGTATTGATGGAACATATCTCAAAATAATAAGAGTTATTTATGACAAACCCACAGCCAATACCATACCAAATGGGCAAAAACTGAAAGCATTCCCTTTGAAAATTGGCACAAGACAAGGATGCCCTCTCTCACCACTTCTATTCAACATAGTGTTGGAAATTCTAGCCAGGGCAATCAGACAAGAGAAAGAAATTAAGGGTATTCAATTAGAAAATGAGGAAGTCAAATTGTCCCTGTTTGCAGATTACATGATTGTATATTTAGAAAACCCTATTGTCTCAGCCCAAAATCTCAAGCTGATAAGCAACTTCTGCAAAGTCTCAGGATACAAAATCAATGTGCAAAAATCACAAGCATTCCCAAACACCATTAATAGACAAACAGAGAGCCAAATCATGAGTGAACTCCCATTCCCAATTGCTACAAAGAGAATAAAATACCTAGGAATCCAACTTACAAGGGATGTGAAGGACCTCTTCAAGGAGAACTACAAACCACGGCTCAATGAAATAAAAGAGGACACAAACAAATGGAAGAATATTCCATGTTCATGGATAGGAAAAATCATTATCATGAAAATGGCAATACTGCCTAAAGTAATTTATAGATTCAATGCCATCCCCATCAAGCTACCAATGACTTTCTTCACAGAATTGGAAAAAACTAAAGTTCATATGGAACCAAAAGAGCCCACATTGCCAAGACAATCCTAAGCAAAAAGAACAAAGCTGGAGGCATCACGCTACCTGACTTCAAACCATACTACAAGACTACAGTAACCAAAACAGTATGGTACTGGTACCAAAACAGAGATATAGACCAATGGAACAGAACAGAGGCCTCAGAAAAAACACCACACATCTACAACCATTTGATCTTTGACAAATCTGACAAAAACAAGAAATGGGGAAAGGACTCCCTATTTAATAAATGGTGCTGGGAAAACTGGCTAGCCATATGTAGAAAGCTGCAGATGGATCCCTACCTTACACCTTATACAAAACTTAATTCAAGATGGATTAAAGACCTAAATGTTAGACCTAAAATCATAAAAAACCTGGAAGAAAACCTAGGCAATACCATTCAGGACATAGGCATGGGCAAGGACTTCATGACTAAAACACCAAAAGCAATGGCAACAAAACCCCAAATAGACAAATGGGATCTAATTAAACTAAAGAGCTTCTGCACAGCAAAAGAAACTGCCATCAGAGTGAACAGGCAACCTACAGAATGGGAGAAGATTTTTGCAATCTACCCATCTGACAAAGGGCTAATATCAGAAGCTACAAAGAACTCAAACAAATTTACAAAAAAAAAAAAAAAACCATCAAAAACTGGGCAAAGGATATGAACAGACACTTCTCAAAAGAAGACATCTATGAAGCCAACAGACACATGAAAAAATGCTCATCATCACTGGTCATCAAAGAAATGCAAATCAAAACCAAAATGAGGTATCATCTCACGCCAGTTAGAATGGCAATCATTAAAAAGTCAGGAAACGACAGATGCTGGAGAGGATGTGGAGAAATAGGAATGCTTTTACACTGTTCGTGGGAGTGAAAATTAGTTCAACCATTGTGAAAGACAGTGTGGCGATTCCTCAAGGATCTAGAACTAGAATTACCATTTGACCCAGCAACCCGATTACTGGGTATATACCCAAAGGATTACGAATCATGCTACTATAAAGACACATGCACACATATGTTTACTGCAGCACTGTTCACATAGCAAAGACCTGGAACCAACCCAAATGTCCATCAATGATAGACTGGATTAAGAAAATGTGGCACATATACACCATGGAATACTATGCAGCCATAAAAAAGGATGAGTTCATGTCCTTTGCAGGGACATGGATGCAGCTGGAAACCATCATTCTCAGCAAACTATCACAAGGACAGAAAACCAAACACCACATGTTCTCACTCTTAGGTGGGAACTGAACAATGAGATCACTTGGACACAGGGCAGAACATCACATACCGGGGCCTGTCAGGGGGTGGGGGCCTGGGGGAGGGATAGCATTAGGAGAAATACCTAATGTAAATGATGAGTTGATGGGTGCAGCAAACCAACATGGCACATGTATACCTATATATCAAATCTGCACCTTGTGCACATGTACTCTAGAACTTAAAAGTACAAATAATAATAATAATTATTATCTATGTAGAAAACAGAAACCACAATTCAATAAGCATAAAAAGCTTTAAAGAGAGTGAATTTGTTACCAAAAAATATGAAATGTTATTTGAGAGCACATTTGAAGACATATCACTTCATAGACTGACCTTCCTTAATAAAACTCTCACCTAGAAACTACTCCTGGAATATCTAAGTCAATTTTAGATACATCAACATCTGACAGCTATAGAAAAAAATCAGGTTATTTCCGAAAGCAACAAAAAAGACAACTAGAATAGAGAAAGATACAAGCTTTCCCTGTGAGAATTACATATAAATAACACACTGATAAAACCGATAAATGAACGGATAAAAGCCCCTCCTCCCAAGAATATAAGCTTCATTAGTACATACAGACCATGTCTATCTTGTTTACTACTTTCATAAAGTTGTAGGGTCAAAATTAAGCAAGAGTTATAAAATAGTCAAAGGTACAGAAAGAACAATTCTTGTAACCCAGGAACCTAACACCATAGCAGTTACATAGTTGCCACTGAATGAACAGTTGGGGAGAAAAGGAAAAAATATATATATTCTTTTTCTGAGTTCCTATAATGAATGCTTTAAAATTTTGTTACTTAGAAAAAAATTCCCAACTGAGAAAAATAATAACAAAAAAAATTAAAGTTCTTAGGATGAACTAGCAGATGGCAGGAACATAAAATACACTCATTTCTCTTTAATTAACTAATAGTAACTCAGTATTGAAACACTTGCCAATGACCAGCACCAATGTCTTCTTTCCTCTTCTCTATTCCAAAGACAAAATGAACATTTGTCTTTCAAGTTAGATACACAGCACACTCTCTTTAGTTGCACCTAAGCAATAAAATCAGGATTGCTTGCCAATAAAAATATAAAAGTAAAACAAAATTTTAAAGAATTGCCTTTAATAACCTTTTAAAGATTAGATACTTTACACTGATTAATACCACGGGATTCGAGGGGTTATAAACACAGCTTCTAAATTTATGTAAGTCACATGAACAAAGTTATTCAAATTCTAGACAGGTAGCAATCCATTTTCAGTCCAACCAGGTAAAGCTATCCTTAGACAGCAGACATCAAGTTTTTCTTCTTTAAGACAAAGCTTCTATTCACTTCCTAATTAAATTTGAAATATTTTATGTAAGAATTCACTAAGGACTATTCTCAAGCATGCAACGCCATTTTCAGGACACAAAATAAAAATGGTTGTGAATTTTAATTCATATCCTTTTTCAACCAGACACAAAGGAAAATTTGTGACAACTGAAGAATTATTTTCTACCTTACTGAAGAGGCATGATTTAAAATTAAAAACCATGAACAAATCTATCTATAAAATAATTCATTTTTATATCAAACAGCTGCAGACCCTGTAATTGAAATAAAGTATCTAAGGTTATAAATGAAAAGTGTTAGGTATCATTCTTGAAGTGACAGATTAAGTTCCTAATCCAGTTACCATAATAGCCATATTTGTAGTTTAACATAAATTAAGACCTTAATTATATTTATGACTATTTTAAACAAAATAACAAATTCCTTTGTACCTGTGAATGTAATTTATAGCAAAGCCAGGTTCATTTTCCAAACCAATCTATTTCACACTGCAGAAGTACTCTGGTATAATGGTATAATGTAATTCTTGTTGTAGAATGTTGAAAGAATAGATTCACTAAAAGCACAGAAGGGGTTTGAAGATAAATGAAGATGCTATTCATTCAAGGGTAATTTCATCTTAGAACTATATGAAAGATGTTTCACTCACACAGGGTAGTGTATGGCTTCAAATTTAAGTATATTTTCAGCTCAAATATAATGTTGCTAGATTGAATATGTTGATATTGTATATCTAATAATGAAGAATTCTAGCCTTTTTCTGTTTTAAAAAAAAGGCTGTTGTTTTTCCATCTTACTACTGTATCTTTATTGTTCTGTTTAATAGCAACAAATTATAAAGTCCTGCTTGCTATTTACTTTTTAAACAAAAAAGTATACAGTTGTTATTCTAAGTTGCAATCTCTCAGAACTGCAGGAGTGTGAATTTTGTTAAGTTAAATATATATTTATATTAGCAAACCATTACCCTTTATAACCATTTCACATTATTTCACGAATTACTAAAAACAACAACTCCTATTTCTATTTGGAATATACTTCATTTCCACAAATTCTACACTGACCAATTTTAATGTTTTATATACGCCATGCCATTTAAGTGTTGAGAAACTAATATTGAGATTTGTTTTTTAAACTGCTAAATTCTATTTGCAATTTCAGTTCACAATTATCTTGATAAAGATCACATTTTATATACTGAAATAATCCAAGGTCTTATAAGCATAAATCACCAAAATGCTTTAACATTTCTGGCACACAAACTATAATAATGTAATGTAAGACAATCAGTCTGAAGAATTTAAACTCACTGATATCAAACAAACATCTGCAGACTCCATTTTGCTTGTTTGGAATACTGAAAAGGATTTTACAAGTCTCTGTATCTCATAAATGTACACTAAGTTATATTTATCCCTTAGCTTTCCTTTCCTTCACCTAACCCTGAAAGTGAATTCAGAAGCCTCATCTGACAGAGGACAATCAAATTAAGAGGAATGTACAAATTTTAAAAACCTAAAATTTTATACTTTGAGGCTTTAATAAAGTTTTGTCAATTTGTTAAAGGTTTTTCATAGAATATTATATTATTTATTAAAATACATATACTAATGTCCATCCTAGTTCTATTTACATCAGGTTTAAACTGACCCTTTAAAATGGCATAAAACCCTGAACAACTCGTTTAAAACAAAATGTATCCAACCAAACTGAAAATTCAAAATCATTTCCTCTAAAATTCTGCAGGTAGCTATCTACTATGGCCATTTAAATGACACGACAAATTTACAGCAGCTGTATTTTCACACTCAAAGTTTTGTCTCTAAGGCAGTAATCAACCTGCAGCCTCAAAAGACAGACAGATATTCCTCTCTCCTGCTCTTTCTCAAACACTACATTTGGATATTATCATTTAACCAATAATTAATCCATCCTTCTAGAAAGCTTCATTTGCTAAAAGAAGGAAAATGCAAGGGTCAGCTAAGCATTTATCATCAAATCTGAAATGTGAGTATTTATGTCCCAGCATTAATGGGGCCTATAAAAATGCTGACTTTTGATCAGGTGTGGTGGCTCACACCTGTAATCCCAGCACTTTGGGAGGCTGAGGCAGGTGGATCATTTGAGGTCAGGAGTTCAAGACCAGCCTGACCAACAAGGTGAAACCCCATCTCTACTAAAAATACAAAAAAATCAGCTGGGCTTGGTGGTGCATCCCTGCAATCCCAGCTACTCAGAAGGCTGAGGTGGGAGAATCACTTGAACCTGGGAAATGGAGGTTGCAGTGAGTGGAGATCATGCCAGCAGTGAGCTGAGATCACACCACTGCACTCCAGCCTGAGCGACAGAGCTAGACTCCTTCTCAAAAAAGCAAAACAAAACAAAATGCTGACTTTCAAATTATATACTATATTCAACAGAAAGAAAATAGTTTTTTTCTGTTGTCTTCCCTTTCACTTTTAGAGAAAAGCATTTATTAACAAACAATAAGAAAAAGTAAAAATATTAAATGGAACAAGGACACCTGAGCTTAAATGCTATTCTTAACTTGAAGTAAAAAGTAAGGAAAAAGATTACTTGTTCATGCAATATTCTAATAATGATCATCAGTTTGAGACACTCCAAAAACAACTTCAAATTTTTATAATACGTAGATTAAGCCATACAAAAAAAACCCCCAGATTTTTAAAACTGGCTTCACATACATAAAGCAAAATTCTTTCTAAAACTTACTAGAAAATCTCTGTTGCACAATGGATAGCACATTAGACTTCTAAAACTTATTGGAAAGTAACATTTTATTATATAAAGACACTCACAAAATAAGTACATAAATCTTTACAGTCAAAATAGGCACTAATTCTGTATTCAACATCTTACATTCCTATTCCTTTCACTTTTTTCAAAAGAATTTCCCATTTATTACCTACCTTGAGCTTCATAATATTATAGAGGTAAGATTATCTTTATCCCATTCCAAAGATACAAAAGCTAAGACATTTTCTTTTACTCCTTAATGTAAACGATTAATCATAAGACATAATTTACTAAGAAATGTCAGAAATAATTTGTGATTAAATGATCACTTATTGTTAGGTAAAACTTCAAGATCTGTATCACTGGACTAGACCAATATGCAGCCAAGTATTATGAGTGTGGACTGTCGATCCAGACTTCCTAGGTCTGCATTCCAGCTCTGCCAAGCACTATTTATCTAACTTTGAGCTCACTGTTTAACCTCTCTGCCTTACTTTCCTAATCTGTAGGAAAATAGGAATAATAATAGTACCTACCTCATAGGGTAGCTGTGTGAAAGAATTATTTATGATACCTACCCTATACAGCACTTACCTCATACAGTTGTTATAAGGATTAAATGGGTTAGTATGAATTAAGAGCTCAGCACAGTGACAAGCACAGGTGGCACTCAGCCAATGTTGTTGTTGTTTTCTGTTTATCTCCACAATTTGTGGGTTCTATGAATGTGGGCGAAGCATCTTTGAGCTTCAGTTTCCACATCTTTAAAATGAGGATAATAATACTACTCTGCACTAGGGTCATGGGAAGGACTGAACGCAATGCTGCACATAAAAGCTTTTAATAGAGTGTCTTATGCAATAAAAGTATTCAATAAATAGTTTTAAAACATATTATTCAGTATTAATAAAATTGTTTGCATTAAAGCATTCAATATTAATTTTTAGATAATGATTACAAAAATTAATGTTCACACAAACACAAGCATGTCCAAACAAGATTCTTCTTACACATAACATTTATTTTCAATTACTCTAGTGTTTTCAGGTACTATCAAGCCTGCAAGCTTCCATTCCTCTTACTGACACTGAATATGTGTATTTCTTTCAAAGTATTAGGAGAGAAAAACGTAACAACCAGCATTCATTGCATATTTACAATATGCCAGGTACTTTTCTAAGTGATTTACATATGTTAACATATTCAATTCTCATATTCAATGTTAACATATTCAATCCTATCCTACCCAACAGGATAGCTTCTATTATATCTCTATTTTATATTTGAGCAAACTTGAAACAAAGAGCTCTATTTAGGGTTTGCTGTTTTTGAAACAGATACCAATTGGAATCTTCTATAAAAGACAGCATATACTCAGTCAATAGACACAAACTTCTTAAACAAAACAATTTTTGCCAAAACCTTGGAGAGTATATTATGTCTTGCTCATATTGTATTCTATTATTAATAACAGTGTCTAACACAAAAGCCACTAGCTACACGAGACTACTGGGCATTTGAAATCTGGCTAGCACAAATTGAGAAGTACCGTAAGTGTAAAACACACTTCAGATTTTGAACTTAATATAAAAAATATCCCATTAATAAATTATGTATTGGTTACATATTAAAATAATATTTGGATATACTGGGTAAAATAATGCATATTATTAAAATACATTCTGCCTATTTCTTTTTACTTTTTTAAAATGAGGCTTCTAGAAAATTTCAAATCACAAATGTGACCAATGCTATGTATTTATTAGATGGCTGGTTTGGACTTGGGGGTAAGAGAGAATAGTAACAGAGAATTATTATCAAAGTTATTGTTTCTAATCAGTATAAGCTTAAGTCCTTCAAAGCACAAGTACAGAATGGAAGATCTCTCTCTGTCTCTCTAGCGTGTGCATGTGTGTATAATACTGCATATATACACATTTGGCTCAAGGGACCAGAGAAACATGCTATGCTAATACTTCACTATACTCAACATACAAGAGTGAAGGATAGAAAATCTAAGGGGAAATACCTACAGGAAAAAAACATTTATTTTTAAACTGAAATCATAAAAGTTCCTAGAGTCCAAAAAGACCTAACCACTTAGTTTCAGGGGCATAACAAACACCAAGTGTATATGTTAAGTAAAATTTAAATTTCCTAATGGCCTAACTGGCAGACTATTAAAATACCTGATGTTTGATATCTGGTATCTTCTAGAAAATAATCCAGTTTGTGGATACCTGTCACATTGTTTTGATCAATTTTATACATCAAATGTAGGCCTTTAACTGATTCTTCTAAACGAATGCTGGCCCACTATATAGAAGAAAATTACTCCATAAAGTTTACATCAGATATCTGGAAAAGTCACATTTATAGTCATGGCTACTATCAGCTGTCAAGCCAAAGAATATTGAAGAAAACCAAGAAATTTTAATATATGCTGCTTAATTTATCATCGAAGTGACATATGTAGGATAAAAACATTGAAATGGTTAAGGAAAATTCTACATTGTAAAAGGTCCTTTTTTCTGGTTTTATTTTTAATTGCAACTATGATTTGAGAAACCATAAGAAAGCAAATTAATAGAAATCATAAAAATAGAATTAACAAATAAAATACACACTAAGATTTATTTTCTCCTCCCTTCTCTGGATTATTTAAAACGTTAATTTTTTTAAATGGTAATATAATGGTATTTTGGTTTGTACTGAAAACTGGCTAACTCATCTATTCCAGGGTTTGTCAACCTTGACAAATCTATTTACATTTGGGGCTGCATAATTCTTTGTTGTGCAGGGACTACTCTGTACATTTTAGGATTTTTAGCAGCACCTCTGGCATCTAACCAATAGATGAGAATAGCACTCTACCCTTCAACAGTTTTGACAAGCAAAAACACTTAAATATTGTCAAATGTCACAGGATGGCAGTAGGGGGAGTACTAAAGAGCTGCCCAGTTGAAAAACACTGTATATTCCTACCCAAAATACCTTTCTATTTGATGAAAATTATTTCAGCACTTCCTAAACTACTATTACGTAGTTTCAGGGGCTCTTCCTAGGGGATCCAGATAGCTTCAGCAGGAAACTCAGTAAACCTACTGAAACCACATGCAGAATAGCCTGGGTATATTTTCTGGAAAAATGTTCTACAGCTTTTGTCAGATCCTGAAAGGGTTATCCCCAAAATAGCAATTTTAAAAGGGTTAAGAATCAGTGCTTCAACTAAAATATTCACAGTGCCTTGAAACTATCTTTCCAAAGATATAAAGATTTAAAATATTATTTTATACACAGCAAATCATTTACTTTTACATTTGTTATCAAGGCATGACTACTTTCACCACACTTATAAACTATTCATACAACAGACATTTAGTGGATACAGTCTACATGCTCAGTCCTATGTTAAACTACACAAGCTAAGCAAATAGCAGCTAAATATGCAAAATGATTGGATAACTATAATTCCATAACCTACATCATAAACATTGTTTTTTAAGCAAAACATCTGCAAGTATCCTATTTTTCCTATAATGCAGCTTAAAGTTTACAGGGGCACTAATTTTTTTTGGATTATACAAATGGTATATACAACTTGAAGAACTATTACATTTCATAAATGGTTTTGGGAATAATAAACACCCATGTAATCAATAAATATATCAGGAGTGGCTAGAGAACCAGAACACTGCTACAAGATTACCAAACAGATTAAAGTTAGAGGCCAATGAGTGCAATGAGCAAAACAATGCTTAAAAATATGTGATAAATAAATCTTAAAAAATTAATTAGGAAATAATTGTGAGTCCACAAATGAACATATTACCCCAAATAATCAACACCATCATATCCAGCCAAAAGCAAACCAACTGCTGAGACACAGAATGTGCCTACCACATCAAAGTGATTTCTAAAAAAAAAAAAATTTGTTTATTTTATATACTGACAATTAACTGAATATTACATAATAAAATTATTCTTCACAAACAAGCAATGTTATATAGATAATGGTAAATCACACAGGAAAAAATCTAAACATATAGTATCAGACTTTTTGGAAGGGGAAAAATATAATTGTAATGAAAAATGATGCAAATCACGTAGGGGGTAAAAAACATATTATATTATTTACATATTTACCTGCACTGCAAGAGAAGCTGCATTGTCAGAAAGTAAAATTTGCTCCCCTGTGGAAATACAATGAAGCATAACTTAACCAAATAGAATATAATATTTTTATTTTTAAAAAGTATTTATATTTTTTCAAAGGTATTGCCTACCACTAAATTCAAAAGTTTTATATCAATGTTATTATATAATTATAATTTTGATTAAATTATCACAAATAATGATAAACTAGGACAGTTCCCTCTAAAATTATTTGATCACTTATCTCATTTTATCAGCAATGTAATTAAAATTGTTCACTTAAAATCAAACTCATTTTTCGTTTTCAAGAAATGTTTCATTAAAATTAAGTAAAATCTGCTGAAACCTTTCTAGTTAAAAGTAAAAGCACTCACAATAATATAAAACCAGCTTGCAGTTAATATTGCACAGTGTATCTAGGTCTGTCACACAAAAGAAAGATGACAAGTTTGCTGCAATAAAAATTCCATGCTTAGAAGACTAGGGCTGCTGCCTATTAGTCTTCATTACTTTGCAGTCTTCTGACAACTGTAGCAGGCTGCTAAGCCCCAAATGGGGTCCATAATGTGATCTGATGATATATGAAGAGCTGCTAAAGGGAGCCTGAACCATCCTAGCCTATACATTTTAACAGTTCCTTTTTACTGAGAGCCCACTTTACCACAGGACTTCAAAAATCTGCTGTCTCAGCTATTGGTGCAGTAAATCTGCCAACTTCTCCTGCAACCACATCATTTTACACCGCCTACAGCAGCCAATATAACAAGTCAATAATAAACTAAGGACCTTATAGGCCATGAATAGTTGGTTTACACTGGCAGATACAAGTTTAGGTAAAACCTCCTAGACGAATTATACAAGGGAATCCCTTCTTTTACATGTTATATTCTCTTTGCAGTAAATTGTATTACTGAGGATTTTTTTGTAATACATACAGCTTGATACAAAGCCATTTTTAATTGTGAACAAGAATTTACCTTTCAATTGCTGATATAACGTAGCATTTTCAGGCCAAGGTTCTGCAGCTATGGAAACAAGGCAGTGATAATTAGGCACATAGAGCAAAAACGTATCAATAACAAACCAAATTAATAATCATGTACATTTGCCTAGAGCATTTAAAGTCAATTGCTAAGGTTGACGTATACACGGCAACTAATCACACTATCTTAGATTCTATGGTAACCAGTATAAGTAGGTCAGAAAACTTGTTTTAAAAGCATGTTTGGTTTATCGTTTCCTGATTTTTTTTTTAGTGGGGAGGAGGGGAAGATACCTTGCCCAATCCAAAATGAAAATTAAAAAAACAAAATAGCCCATATGCTACAATTCCGTTAGCTTCTTTCAAACACAGACATATTCTAAATATTACTCATATGTATAAAAAGATACTGATGTCTAATTTACTACAAAAAAATGTAGTGAAATAATATTTTTAATATTTTACAGTAAACTTTTAACAAAGTAAACTTTCAAGCGGACATTATATGAAAGAATCAAATATATCTGTATCAAACTGTCCATCTTTCCCCACAATCTGGCAGTATTTAAAAATACAGAGGAATCCTGTTGTATTCCAGAAGATTTCATTGCCTTGACCCTACCAACACCACCCCACAAACACAATTAGAGCAAAGTTGCGTGATGAAGCATTACGTAACTACAATGTGAAATAATGCCAGTAAAGATAATTTTAGGCCTGAAATGAAACTTGACTTGACCCTTAATCTCTCATCTAGAGAAGACTGCAGCTACAAAGAGAATATTACCAATCTCCCAGTGTTTGGGAAAAGCACTAGATTTGAACTTTGTCTAATCAACTGCACTTAAGAAGCAATGGCTCCACTGACAGAATACATAGGATATCAGGATATCACTTGTTGGATTCTTCTTTGTAAAAGTCACAAAACATCAGAATCACCCATTTTAATAACGTAACTACATTTGCTCTCAGCAACTAAATATATGAGATTTGATAATAATTGTTATATTTCTAATTGTGTTTATACTAATTTAGTCTCTGTGACATAGCAACAAATAACTTTAATAATAATTCTGGCTGATTTTTAAAAATAAATTTATACATGTGAAGCATTTTTTTTTTAAAGACTGATCATTTAAAATGTTCTAAAGCAATCCCTGGAATGGGAAAAAGGAACTCCTTAATTTGCTTTTACTTATACTTTAGAATAAAAAGAAAAACACAGTATTATTACAATAAATAACAAATGTGACTTTTAGGTTTAGTTTGGTTTGGGCTACACAAAATTAAACTCATATTTAGAGATAATGCCATGAAAACATCAAGTAAATAATGAACTACACATAATTTTGTATGCTGTTCCCCACAATATTACACATATATATAAGGACTACTGAATTTCAACGCATATACCAACACAGCAATGAAACAAAATACTTTGCTGTCACAACTTTAACAAAGTAAAATTTCATTAAGAACCAATTAACTTGTATAACAGTTTTTAAAATAAAAGGAAACAAAAACAAGCTGACATCAGCAAATTACTCAAAAAAATAACCTTTTCGGATAAATTGTATAGTCAGCACACCTATATTGCTTACATCTATACTAAAAACAATACAATGAGATTCGTTTGTTATAAAATTCTAAATCATCAAAGATTCAATCATATGCATTATATTAATCTTACTAGCAATAAAGCATAGGAATAAAATTCACAACATTTCGAAGAGTAAATATTGAAATCAAGTTCCTTGGAGACACAGATGTGTCATATGCATCTGTGAACCATACACTGTACTATGCTTTGCATACAGTTGATGTTAATTGTCTGTAAAAAGAAAGAAGATATCTGATTAAACCTACCATTTAATTCCCTAAACATGCTGGCTAATTAAAGTTTTACTCAACTTAATATTACCATCTATGTTAAGGTAACAGGACATTCTAATTTAAAATTGTGGTAATTTTAACTCTTGGTTAGCTATTTTGTGCACATACTAGGCATGCATTACAAATTTTTAAAACAATGAAGTATTAGGTTGCTGCAAAAGTAATGCAGTTTTTGCCCAAAAACTGTATTAAACCTGTATTACTGTGTTAAAATTGGTGATTCTGATATTTTATGGCTTTTACAAAGAAGGATCCAACAAATGATATGCTAAAAACTGCAATTATTTTGGCACCAACCTTTACATACACTAGTATTAAACATATGCTGAATATAATCTAAGTATTCTCTGATAAATCAGAAGCTACTTCACTACTCTGTAACATAACAGAGTTCTTATATGAACAGCAATTTATGTGGTCAGTAATTTCAGTTAAAAGTCAACTCATCAGCCGGGTGTGGTGGCTCATGCCTGTAATCTCAACACTTTGGGAGGCCAAGGCGGGTGGATCACAAGCTTAGGAGTTCAAGACCAGCCTGGCCAAGATGGCCATCTCCACTAAAAATACAAAAATTAGCCAGGAGTGGTGGCTGGCGCCTGTAATCCCAGCTACTCAGGGGGCTGAGGAAGAGAACTGCCTGAACCCCAGAGGCAGAGGTTGCAGTGAGCCAAGATCGCACCACTGCACTCCAGCCTGGGCAACAGAGTGAGACTCTGTCTCAAAAAAAAAAAAAAAAAAAAAAAAAGTTAATTCATCATCACCCCCATGGATTCTCCAGATCTCATCCAAAAGACAAACATGAAAGTAACAGAAAGTTTGCAACATACTACTTCACTGCAAATAAGATCAAAGAAGCTGCCTACAAATACCAAAAGCTCTGTTATTAAGAATCTAAAGCTGGAAATAGGTGAAAAGGGTGAATATTTTACTCAATCTAAGACATAAACTCTGTTTCAACTCAGAAATCATTATTGAAAATAAATTCTCAGAAGGTAACTCTACCAAAACATCCAGTGTTTTCATCACAAATAGAATTTATGACTTAAAAAGAGAAGGCAAATAGACTGATATAAACCCATTTAGCCAGCAGCCAGGAATTGCAATTTATCATGCAGTAGACAGGAAATGGTAGAGTATACAAAGAATGACCAGCTGCCTATCTTACCCATGAGCAGCTCAGAGAATATAAATATCACTGACTTAAGTGCATCACCTTACATGATTCTGTTAGGCTGTTGGTATTGTTGTAAAGAAATATCTGAGGTTGGGTAATTTATAAAGAAAAGAAGTTTGTTTTGGCTCATAGTTCTGCAGACTGTACAAGAAGCACAGTGCCAGCATCTGCTTCTGGTGAGAGCTGCAGGAAGCTTACATGAACAGAGGGCAAAGGGGGAGCAGGTGTCACACATAGCAAGAGCAGGAGCAAGAGAAGGTGGGGAGATGCCACTCTCTTTTAAACAACCAGATCTCGTGTGAACTCAAAGAGAGAACTCACTATCAAGGATAGCACTGAGCCATTCATGAGGGATCCACCCCCATGATCCAAACACCTCCACCAGGACCCACCTCCAACAATGGGGATTAAATCTCAACAGGAGATTTGCAGGGAACAAACATCCAAACCGTATCAGTGACAGAGCTCATATAATTACATGTAAAGCATGACACGAGAGAAAAAAAAAATCTCTAGTTTGTTATTCCCTAAGAGTGCCAAAAGTGAAAATCCTAAACTGGGCAATGGATCTACAAATCAATCACACAGGTATCATTCTAGGAAATGAGCTCTATAACTGTCTTCATACGTAAACCTATGAATCATGAAAATTATTATCCACACCTAACAGAAAGCAAGCTTATGTGTTGGTTTGGGAATACCTATTATGCAAAAGACAAAGTCCAAAAAGACAACTTCTTCCCTACGCTTCTCTTTCCCAAGGTCAGACAAAGTCAGTAATCACCCCTTGTTCCTCAGCATGTGTAAAAGAGAGATTAAGGATTTAAAATCATGGCGCTGACAATATACATCTTAAAAATCTGTGGCATTTTAAAAGAAAAATCATTTTAAAACAATAATAAAACATTTTTATATTTTACTAGTTTTTCTTCAGTTGACCTGAAACGTTTTAGACCACAAACTACTTCAATAGTAAATAAAATGTCATGACTCGCCTACTCTACCTATTTTCAGTTTCTAACACCAAAAGCACCTCTGGTGTGAAGTGCCATTTTAAACACACCTAAATGAAGGGACAGCCTTAGAAAAAACATAGAAGGTGAGACAGAAAGTTTCTAAAAAGGGGGTTGGCAAGAAATGGAGGCTGAGGAAGAAAGTTGTCCAATGCAGTCAAAGTGCAAGTTACTTGTTTTCTTACCACATCAAAAGTAAATCTTACGTTTAAGACACATCAATAGTTACATGTGGTTCTTGGAATAAAGACCAAAATCCTCAACATGGCCTACAGGGCTCTACTTGGTCTCTGAAGTTACCCTCTCTACCAGCCTACCTCATCACACACACATTCCCCACCTTGACTCTGCACTCCAGCCACACTGGCCTTCATCCAGTTTCTGAATGCACCACTTTCCCCCCTGCAGTTTCTTCTGCCTGGAACAATTTTATCCTCCTATGATACTGGCACATCTCAGCTCGAAAATCACTTCCTCAGGTACAGCCAGGTTCATGAGCGTATAGCCCGTGCAGTTGCATAGGGCCTGCAGTTGGAAGGGCCCCCTGCTTGGTTTAATGTTCTGCTGTCTCAGTCTTGAAAGTGAGTAATTTTTGAACATTTTCATTTTGCACTAGGCCTTAAAAATTATGTAGCCAGTCCTATCCTCAGGGAAGTCTTCGCTGACCTCCCTTAATAGTTCAAACACTCCTTTTACAAGCTCTTATAGCATGCACTCCCGTCTGTATTTTTACATTTAAGTAGTTGATTGTTTACCTTCTCCATGAGAAAATACGCACCATGAATCCACCATTCACGTCTGATTTTTGCTTACCACTTCATCCCTAGAACCTAGCACATAGCAGGTTATCAGTAAATGCCGGCTGAATAAACATTTGTTTTCATTATTAGCAGTATCATCATTGTTGTTATTACTCTGTACTATGCAGGCTAAGAATGTAGCAGGGAAGATAACAAAAATTCATGGCAAAACATAAAAAATAAAATAAACTTTACTCAAACAACTTCAACACTACAACCAATAACACAACTCAAAAAAATATTACATAGCTGCCTAAAATTCCTGGAATTCGAATTTTTATCTTTTCTAACTCTACTTTCTTTTTTAGTATATGTTTTATAATTTGCATGATATATCGGCTCAGCAATTAACAATTTTATGATTTCTAAATTCAGGCCTGCATGCTCAAATTTTTATTGATAAGGACATGAAATTTTCATAAATGGTGATTCTTGGGTTAGAGTCATAGGAAATGGAAAGGGGAACAGTGAGATTGCCAGGTAAGTTGAACTGAGGAGTGATACAGCAGTAACATCTGATGTAAACTATATATTTAATAAAAAACATTGGCCGGGCGCGGTGGCTCAAGCCTGTAATCCCAGCACTTTGGGAGGCCGAGGTGGGCGGATCACGAGGTCAGGAGATCGAGACCATCCTGGCTAACACGGTGAAACCCCGTCTCTACTAAAAATACAAAAAGAAATTAGCCGGGCGTGGTGGCGGGCGCCTGTAGTCCCAGCTACTCCGGAGGCTGAGGCAGGAGAATGGCGTGAACCCGGGAGGCGGAGCTTGCAGTGAGCCGAGATCGCGCCACTGCACTCCAGTCTGGGCGACAGAGCGAGACTCCGTCTCAAAAAAAAAAAAAAAAAAAAAAAACATTGTATAGAAAGAGATTTCCAGTTTTAGGGTTAGTGCAAAGGTAAGTAATATATAGTTAATTTATATGTTTTTCTTCCTGTATTTCAAAGGATTGTCTTGCACATACATTACATGTAAAGCATGACATGAAAGGGAAAAAAAAAAAAAAAAACTAGTTATTCCCTAGGAGTGCCCAAAGTGGAAATCCTAAACTGGGCAATGAATCTACAAATCAACCACGTAGCTATCATTCTAGGAAACGAGCTCTATAATTGTCTTCATATGTAAATATATGAATCATGAAAATTATTATCCACACCTTATAAAAAGCTGATCTCTTGGTTTGGGAAAAGACAAAATCCAAAAGGACAACTTCTTCTCTACTCTTCTCTTTCCCAAGGTCAGACAAAGTCAGTAATCACCCCTTGCTCTTACATACATCTCATCCAACATTGGAGAACACCGTTCTAATTAAATAACAACTTATTTGAAGTTTTTGCAGGAAACCCAGTCATTCATGTACTCTGGAGCAAGGAAGAGTCTTGCTCTCTTCTGATAAAATCATCCTTTTTGACCAAGGAGAAAGCTTGCGGGGGGAACACACATGAATTAGTGAGGAGAATGGGGATCCCTGCCTACTACCTCCCTAACATGACCCTTGTATCAACCAGAGTACTTCAAATTTCCCCCACAAACTTCATACTTTCTCATCTTTGTGACTTTGCTCAAATTGTTCCCCTTAAGTTCAGAATACTCCTTCACTGCCATATACCCAAATCCTATACCTTTCTCAACCAAGTTTAAATGCCACATCCATCAAAAAGGCTTTTAGGACTAAGCAAATCTAATTTCTCCTTTATCTATACTGTCCACAGCAGTTTGCATTTTTCTTATATATCATTTTCTACTCTATCATACTGTTATGTCAATATCTTTTCTCTCTTTCTAGGAGGTAAATTCCTAGAATGTGAAAAATTCTTGTGGTCCCGAGGTTATTAATTAAAATCTTGGCTCCTCAACTGCTCCAAACTGAAGATGACTTCTACAATAATACATGCCAAAATATGAAATTTAAATTAACAACGATTAAATTTTATATAGGCATCATTTAAGCTAATATCTTTATTATAAGAGTTCTAAATTAAACTACCCACCTTTTAGAAATTAATTATTTCATGATAAAGAAATTCCTGTACCACTTTCATACTAAAGCAGTAACTTACTCTAAGGTACTCCTAGTGACCTACATTAATTCACTCTTTAAAATTAGAATTACTATTCTAATAGTATTCTCTAACAAAAGATCCATTAAATTTTTATCATTTTTATAAAGAAGAAACATATCCCTATATTGCAGACAAAAAGAATACCTAGAAATAAAGCAAATATCAGAGCACCTCATAACTAAGTGCATATCCAATTAGTTATTAAAAGTCCAGTTAGTTCTTTACCTATTTCCCAATTTTGCCCAGGCCCTGATTATGCTACATTTAGTGTCTTCTTTACCAGGAGCAAAAGAGATGCTGCTTAAGGTTTCAGGCTTTAGTGGGAGAGTTTTTTTGCAAATTAATATTTCTTAAAGAAGCTCATGAGTATTTACGTTGGAGAACAAAGTAAAATCAAAAAGAAGTGACACATATTCTTGAACTTTTGAATGCCATAAAATAAATAATGCATAAATGTTAGAAATGCACACATGATAAAGCAACACCCACAACCCCCAAAAACAGTATTTGCTTCTCATTCATTTTAATTACCTTTAAGTTACCTATTTTTAAGCTTTATCAACCAATACAACAAAAAATCAATATTCTTTACTACTAATCCATTATCATTTTTAATGAAATGACTGCTAACCAATAAATTCACATATGTATGGCCATAAGTCTCTTAAAGACTTTATATATTACTTGTAGTATTCTCTTAAATATTAGGTTAGGATTAAATATCTATTTATTCCATTCAAATCAAGGTATTTCAAAGTATGAAAGTGCTATGACCTAAAAAAAATTAGTCTAATTCTGAAATCCATCTCTCAATGATCTAATGTAAGAGGATAAGAGAAGGGCCATGAAAGAGATGTCCTCTGTTGTTTGTTTCTTTTTTTTTAAGTTCTGCACTCTCGATGTACATGACTCCTCTGCCATATGAATGTAGGTGAAGACATAATTTGTAGAATAATAGGCACTAATATTACATGCTGCTTCAGTTCTGTCATATTTCCAATCCATCAAATTGATTAATGCTGTAATAACTCTACACAAACCTATCATTTGTGCACTAATGAAGTCAAACTCAGTTTATCCTTAGGCAACTAGATTCCGAAACCTCATAGATGTCATCTCTTCAGCACAGCAAGACTATTTAGACAGTGTTATATAAAAGAAGCAAGAAACATGTGTAGCCTATCTCCAAATTTGGATGGCTTCCTGCCAAAGTTGTATATGCAAATACTGCTAATAGAACAAAATGTTCAAAGAGCATTCGGCAGCTCTTAAACATGGACAAGTTACTGCAAGACACACAGAGAAAAGAAGGAAATTTGTTAATTTGACATAAATATTATACTAATTATATCAGTGATATCAACATAGACACCATGTTCAAAACCCATCAAGTTTTAGGCAATATATGAAGGTTTAATTTAAAATAGATTTTTAAGATGTTTAGACTTAAAATATGATGATATGGGACTTTATCAAAACTGGAATTTTAAGGGCTATGTATTAAATTCAAAAGAAAATCAAAATGCAAACTATAGTGCAAGTCAAAAATAACACTATATAATGATGATCATGAAATTATTAAATAGTAATGCCCCTTAGATAGTGTTTCATAGGGAATGTTTAATGATATGATACAGGATGTGTAAGCAGAAGTGACTCTTCCCACAAAAGGTGTTTAAAACCATTTTCCCATTATCTCAATAGTCAGAGATTAGTGTTTATGTCAGAAATGGCTTGTGTTGGAGAACAGGAAAGTGCAGCGTCACACTGTCATTTCCATAAACGTTAAAAAAAAAAAAAAAAAAGCAGGCAGTATTGTGTAGCACAGTGGTAAGGCTACTTAAAAAACACACTTGCAAGCAGGTGTAGATACAATTAAATTAAAATAGAAATCCTGAAGCAGAAAGCAAACATTCTAGGACAAAATACATAAGTATTAGACACAAATACAAAAGTAGTCCTAGATTCCAGAAGATTCTTCTAGAAGAAGATTCAGACCAGAACTATTCCTTTGGCTACCTATCATCATAAGTTTTTAGGAAAAAGAAACTTACTGACTGACATAAGAGTCTATTGTATATCCATTATCGCTTGTTGCATACAGGTTGAGTATCCCCTATCCAAAATTCCTGACACTAGAAGTGTTTCAAATTTTGGATTTTTCTCACATTTTGGAATACTTGCATTATATACTTACCAGCTATGCAACCCTAACCCAAAAATCAAAAATCCAAAACACTTCAATAAGCATTTCCTTTGAGCATCATGTTGGCACTCAAAAAAATTTGGATTTTGGAGCATTTTCAGATTTTGGACTTTCAAATTGGGGATACTCAGTGTATATAAATATGGATAGTAAATTATACATATATCTTATTTCAGAAAGTAAATTTAGCCACAGCTACAAATCAGTTTTACCATTCATTCAATAAATACATTGAATGCATATAAAGTGTCAGGCACTATTCTAAGAGCTAAAGGCAAAATTATAAAGAAAACCAAGTAACTGCCCATAAGGCACTTCTATTTTAGAGGCACATGTGGCCTGTCTCCTTATGTGTACCTTTACAACGCCTGAAGTTAAAAACACTAAAAAATACTGAAGTCTACCTCATTATGACAATATTATCTGGTATACATATAACAAGGCTTAATTCTGTTTGGGCTACACATTACACAAAAACCAAGGAAAAAAACATACACGACAGTGTATAATCTCCAAAATACCAAATGAATTCCAATTTACTGAACTACGGCAAATAACTCAAATAATATTCCACAAATAACTATCTCCAGGAACCCATTCATTTGGAACAAGGTAGTAAGCAAAAGACTAAAATGACCCAGAGTGGGCTGGGTGCGGTGGCTCACGCCTGTAATCCCAGCACTTTGGGAGGCTGAGGTGGGTGGATCACCTGAGGTCAGGAGTTCGAGATCAGCCTGGCTAACATGGTGAAACCTCATCTCTACTAAAAATACAAAATACAAAATTAGCCGGGCATGGTGGTGCATACCTGTAATCCCAGCTACTTGGGAAGCTGAGAGGCAGGAGAATCGCTTGAACCTGGGAGACGGAGGTTGCAGTGAGCTAAGATCACACCACTGCACTCCAGCCTGGGCAACCAGAGTGAAACTCCATCTCGAGAATAAATTAAAAAAAAAAAAGACTCAGAGTGAGTAATAATGAATGAATGAGGACAGTCGAATACCCAAGGCAGATGGGTCTTAATACCCTGCCATTCTAGAAGCACAAGATGAAAAGCAACAAAGATTGAAAACACAGAAAAATGAAGGCAGAACTTCCCTCTCACAACCAAAGTTGGAGCCCAATAAAACCAGAGAATAACT
Source organism: Macaca nemestrina (assembly GCF_043159975.1). Lineage (NCBI taxonomy): Eukaryota > Metazoa > Chordata > Mammalia > Primates > Cercopithecidae > Macaca > Macaca nemestrina. Next base: position 74,195,394 of record NC_092135.1, on the reverse strand, counting down.
AGAATCTATCTCCCGGCCAGATACAAACTAGACTTCTATTTAGGCAGATGATGATTATGATAATGATAGCAATTAAGATTCCGCAAAACTCACACAGCATATATCCAAAATATGTAAGAAACTCTTACAACCCTATAATAAAAAGACAACATAATCCAACTTTTAAAATTGAGCAAGGAATGTGAATAGCCATTTTTCCAAAGGAGATATACAAACCGCCAAAAAGCACAGGAAAAGATACTCACCATCATTAGTCATTAGGGAAATACAAATAAAAACCACCATAAGATGCCACTTCACACCCAATAAGAAGGTTATAATCAACAAGACAGACAATAACAAATGTTTTGCAAATGTGGAGAAATCGAAAATTCTCACATGTTGCTTGGTGGGACCATGAAAAGTTTGGCAGTTTCTCAAAATGTTAAACACAGAAATTTACCATATGACCCAACAATTACACTCCTATGTATTCACCCAGGGGAAATAAAAATAAATATCCACATAAAGACATATATACAAACGTTCATAGCAGCATTATTCACAATAGTCAAAAAGGAAAGCAACTCAAACGTTCATTAACTGGTGAATCGACAGACAAAATGCAGTATATCCATATGATGGAATACTTTTTGGCAATAAGAAAGAACCAAGTAAGTACTGATACATGCTACAACATGAATACATGGATGAACCTCAAAAACCATTATGTCCAATGAAAAAAAAAGCCAGACACAAAAGAAAACATATGATTCCATTTATATGACATGTCCAGAAGAGGCAAATCTACAGAAACAGAGTAGACCAATGGTTGACTCAAGCTGGTGGTGGCAATGAGGAGTGGCTGCAAATGGGCAAGGAGTTTCTTTTGGAGGTGATGGAAACCTACTGTTAGACTGTGGTAACTGGAGAGGTGAGTGGAAAATTAAAAAAAAAAAAAAAAAAAAAAGATTGTGGTAATAGTCACACAATTATGTAAATATACTAAAAATCATTGAATTATAAATTTAAAATGGTATGTAAATTATATCTCAAGAAAGCTGAATAGAAAATCTTAAAAGACTTATTGTACTTACTGTACATGTAAGTGCTTGACATATATTAAACACCCCACAACTTTATGAGGTAGATACTATTATTATTTTCCCAATTTTACAATAAGAAAACTGAGGCACAAGCATAAGTAATTTGTCCAAAGTCACAATGCTAGTAAGTGACAGCAGCCAGGATTTGAACTCAAGTAGTATTACTCTACGGTGAACACACAACTAAATTAGCTAACCTCCTGCAGAGCTCACAAATAAACATTCTTGGGTAATAATTATTAGAATTAAAGCAATTATAATTATCTTACAACAGTAGTTCTCAACTCTTCCTGTACACTTGAGGAACTTGATACAGTTATGTATTTCCTAAACTCAAATTCTGATACTGTAGAGATGAGGACCAAAAATCTGCATCTTTAACAAGCGCTCCTGGTAAATCTGATGCAGATGGTCTGTGAACACCACAACAAAGACTATCCTAGAGACACAGATGGCACTTGAGATAAGATTACGTTCTTTTTATCTCTTTCATTCGTTTATCTCAGAGAAAATGGTAGTAAGGATGTGTGTAGATAAATTTTTTTCAAGAAGATTTTTGACTATCTTTTTCTCCTTAAGCATTGTGGCTATGGCTTAAAGCCATGTTTTAAAACATGCCTTAGTAACATGTTGCTATTTTACAATGTTCAAGAAAAAGCCTTTAAGATAAATGAACTCAGGCCACACTTACTTTGGAATCAAAGTGGTAACATGATAGTTTTTCCATTAGAAGTATTAGATAAGGAAAGTAAAAATAAGTTAGGAATTATGAACATCAGTTGTGATATCTATCTATTTGTAACTAGAGATCAATTTCAAAATGGTATTCAAGGACCAATTTCGTAAACCCGACAAACTTCTAGAGGTTAACAAGGGTCAAGAAAACAAATTCACAACACCAACAAGCCAATAACTCAGGGTAAAGTAAATAAATACAAGTCAAATTTAAAACCTTCCATTCTTTCTTAATAAGTATGTATGTGTCATGTTCTCAAATGGTTATGTTTAGACTTTGATCCATTATAAAAATAATCCATCATAGCTGGACATGGTGGTGTGCACCTGTAATACCAGCTACCTGGGAGGCTGAAGCAGGAGGATCCCTTAAGCCCAGAAGTTTGAGGCACGCCTGGGCAACATAACAAGACTCCATCACAAAAAGAAAAAAAAAAAATCCATTATTTTTCATTAATTTCCAATAAAAAGCAGGCCAACTGCATATGATTATGATAAATTAACAGAGAAGAGTCTTGTAGTTGGTACTCAAACTTTTAATTTTCATTTTCAAAATGGTAATCTGAAATTTAAAATGACTGAGCTTTTCACAGAACTAAAAATGAGTATGAGATCAACAGCAGAACTATAGAAAAACAGCTGGTTAAGAGTAAAGGTCCAATCCATCTGGCCAAAAAACAGATACAAAAACAGCCCCACACAACTATCAGACCTCAATAACATTAACCTTCACAGTGCAATAGTTTAATGGTTCTCTAAATCTAACTCTAGAGATAGAAAACAAATATCCTTCAAACTAAGTAGTTCTTCCCATCTAAACCAAATACAATCACTGTAATGACAGCACCTATTTTTTTTAAGTATCTACTACGTGATTATGGTTCCAGGTACTGTACATATACTTCGCTATCTCATATCAAGGTAGTTAACCAAAAAACTATTGCTCTTCCTTCATTACTCCCAGCTAGTTATAGAACAAATTATCCCCCACAGAATCTGACTTATTAGTATACTGCCTGAAATGTTAACAAAACTGCAAGATTCTCCAAGAAGAAGAAAACAGGAAATGAGGTAATAGTCTTTCCATCAAAGACTTTCCCTATGAATATGAGAACACAGTAGAAAATGCTCAGAGGATTCCCCCTAAAAAATATTAAAAGCATTTAAATGAACAAACAGGTGATAAACATCCAAAATGTACTCAAAACTATAATACAAAGACAAAGATGAATATAAAACTGTTATTGCCCTCTAGGATCTAATTTTGTTGAGCAAGTGAAGAACAAAGAGGGAGTTGGGATTAGGGGTGACTAAGGTACACATAACCATTTAAAATACATTAAGCAAATACAGGTGGTGTAGGGAAAAAACATACATTTCAGAGTCACACATACCTGGCTTCCCCTCCCAATTCTACAACTTATTGTATGAGTTATCTTGGCCAAACTGGTTAACCTATTCTTGTCTCAATTACCTCACTGTAAAAGAGGGAAATATTAATTATCTTGTTAGGTTATTGGAAGAATAAAACTAGACTGGCCAGGCATGATGGCTCATGCCTGTAATCCCAGCACTTTGAGAGGCCAAGGTGGCCAGATCAAAAGGTCAGGAGTTTGAGACCAGCCTGACCAACATGGTGAAACCCCTTCTCTACTAAAAATACAAAAATTAGCCAGGCGTGGTGGTGCGCGCCTATAATTCCAGCTACTCAGGGGGCTGAGGCAGGAGAATCGCTTGAACCCAGGAGATGGAGGCTGCAGTTAGCTGAGATCGTGCCACTGCACTCTAGTCTGGGCAAAAGAGCAAGATTCCATCTCAAAAAAAAAAAAGTAGATAAACTATGTAAGTACCCTATAAAGTCTCCAGCTCACAGTATATTTTCAATCAATAATTCTTAATATCCACATTAGAACAAAAGTGTGTATAAAGCCCTATAGAAATATTCATGAAGAAATAACTAAATCTGCCTGAGGAAAACAGGAAAGAATTCACAAAAGGAGATGAAATCTGAATTGGATCCAAAAAAAGAATCCAAAACATGCCAGATAGAAGGTAGGGGGCATGAAGACGAGTTTAGATATTTACCAAAAACCTAACACCCCCAACGCAGTTTGAGGAAAGGGAGGCAAAATGTTCAGCAAAGCCTAACTAAACTAGATACCTCTGTGCAGATTTCTACTATAGGATATAGCTCTTCATGTTAAAATGATCTATTTCTGCAAAAGAATATAAGTTCAAGAAAGGCAAGAATTGTTACTTATTTTTACACCCCCAACACCTGGCAGAGCACCTAGCTCAAATTAGGTACTCAATGAACATATTCTGCAGAAAATACAAGCAGGTCTTTTGCTATCTAAAGCCTGAAAGGTATCTGACAGCAAAAAACAAAAACAAAAAACACTGCTAAAACTCTAAAAATAAAATCATTGAACCAATTTAAGGAATGATAACATCTCAACAATGGGTACCAAATTCAACAGTGTAAACTCAAGAATTCACTTTCTCTCCAAATCATTCAGTGATTCCTAACCAAAGACACATAGAGTATTTGAAAACTATACTTTTCTTAACTCCATCCTCAATTTTTCCATATAATAGGCCTTTGGTGAGAATAAAGGAGTATTTGTATATGCATGCATGTTTAGGCAGGCATCACTAGCTTCAGAGAGTTCCACAGGTAACTAATTATAATGTACAAGACCACCCACACTACTCACCCCCAACTCCCCATCTATCCCCATCCTTCTTTAGAACCTCTATTCAGTCATGAGTGTGCTTTGTCAGTTCCCAGATCTAACGAAAACAGGCAGTACCAGCTTGGTTACTGTGGCAAAGTATATGTCTTAAATACGTCCACAACAGTAATTCCTGTCCTATAATTCCCCTTCCCTTGAATCTGGGCCGGCTTGTAGCTCCACTGTAACCCACAGAATATTGTGGAAGTGATGCTGCAGGACAATTGAGAGTAGGTTATAAAAGGTGGTGCAACTTCTACCTTGCTAGCTTAGGCACTTGTATGTGGTATACTGAGTCACTACATAAAAAGTCTGACTACTCTCAGGCCACCAAGCTGTGAGGAAGCCAAGCCACATGTAAGCATTCCAGAAAACAACCCCAGCAGAAGTCCTAGCCAGAATCAATTGTCAGATATGTAAGTGAAGATGCTTCCAGATGTTTCCAACCCTCAACCACTGGATCATTCCCAGCCTTTGAGTCTTTTCAGCTGAAGACCCAGACATCATGAGTGAGAGACAAACCATCTTTCCTGTGCTGTATACAGCACCCTATACATAAGTAACCCTATCTTAGAAAAAGACTCCACCTTACATTTAAAAAGGCATCATGCCAACCGGGACCACATGTTCATCTAATCAACAGAGACTACACGTACCAACCAGATAAAGACATAACCAGACACACTTTTTACTATCAGTCCTCACCAGAAGATTTGAGGGCCATAAAAAGAGCAGAACTCCACCAACTCAAGATGGCCATCTTAAGACACTGTCTGGCAGTCACTCAAGATCAGCACCCAGCATCTGCTGCCAAATGCTCTGCCCAAATCAAGAACTCTTCCTTGCAAGACACTGACAACTGTCCAGATCAGCCCAGGACACTCCTTGTCCACGACGCTCTCCTTAGACTGGTTCATTACATCTTTTCCTGTCCCCTTTTCTCTTGATGTTAAATGTTACCGTTTGATGTGGAAATTTTAATCCATAACATTTATATATTAAGTATACTACTACGTGTGGTTTACAATATTGACTGACTTGTGGATTGGTTTAGTCTATGTGCCACAGCTCTGACTACTGAGTCAACAGGTAGTACTAAGGAGAATTGCCTCCTTAAGCAACTCGATATTTCTTATTGCTTTTATGACTGAATAAGCATCAAAAGTCTGACCTTGTGGAAAGACACAAATGTGTGTGGATATGGTTATGTCTCACCTTGTGCCACTCGCAACATGTGCCCTGTCTGGATTACTGACCCACAGGATCCATGAACATAAGAAAGTGGCTGTTACACACCTCTAAATTTAGGGTGGTTTGTTACACCGCAAAAGTAACTTGACAGTTAAGACTTTTGATAGCTACTATTAATCACACAAAACGTTGACTCATCTGAAGCCTCAGAATTCCCTGTTTATCTAAAACTATTAATCACACAAAACGTCGACTCATCTGAAGCCTCAGAATTCCCTGTTTATCTAAATCAGTTACCAAGCTGACTCCTGACATTGTTTATAAATTCCACTTTACTGCTTCAGACATAGATTTTGACACTTGCACTTTCCCTCCAGTCAGTTTCACTTTATTAATCCAATATCTTCAATCTTTGCCTTCCTGAAATCTCACTGTATCTCCAATTTGCTGACCGCATCACCATGACTCCCTAACCTCCAGGATTTGGTACCCAGTGACTAGAATGGCTTACATCCATCTTTAAAAACTGACCTGAATGGCAGTTGCTGTATTATTCACAGATTGAGGAAACAAAAGAGACTCCAAGAGAGAAACAACTCTAGCTAAAGTCAAATCTAACTATATCTTTTCATAGAAGTCAGACCAATAGTCATTTACCTATGATACAAAGATAATCCAAAACAGTAAATAATGAAAGCATACTTTATATTTGCCTTTAATTTGCACTCTGTAATTTCTCACACATTAGCACCTTTTCTAAATATTTATTTTAATATTAAAATTATTTTATATTTTCCAAACAGCCACCAAATGCTAGTATGAGAAAATCAGTGCAAGTAGATGGCAAAAAGGAGAACACTGCTTAGGGAGAAAATACATCAAAAATAATTCACAATCTCAATGTAATAACAAATGTCAATTATCACTTAAAAAGTTAACATTATGTAACTAGTTCTCCTGGACTAGCCAAATTAGAATCTTAAATCGATGAACAGTAATAACAGTAATAGTAAAAATAACAATGATAGCATCTAATGAAAACTAGATAGCAACTTTTATTTTCATGTTATTTCTTATAAAGACACATAATCTTTCTTTAAATGTATAAAATAAGAAAGTTAGAAACATTACTTGTAAGTCATGATGCCAAAACATTTTTCTATAACATAAAAGCTAACAATCAAAAGAAATGGAGATCAAAAAATGGCTAGATCATTGAAGAGTCAGCCGCCAATATTACTTTACAGAAATAAACAGTTTGAATAATAATGGCCTCTTCATGTTATAAAAATGACACAATTTATTCATATAAAGTTCTAATTAGTGCTCTAAATTGACCAGGTAATAAAATATGACCACGTGGGGGTAAATACCATTGTAATACTCAAAGATACTGTATCCACTGGAAAAAATATACACATCAAAAGTCTATTTTTTTCCATCTAAAGACAGATTAAGTTATGAAGAAATTCTTTGGCTTATACAAGTTCTTAGAGATAAAATATATAATCAGCAAAAAAACATAGCTAAGTGCATAAAAACAGTGAAATGCATTTTATGGTTTCTATTTTGCCAACACAGTTACAGTTAATGAGAATTGTCATGACAAAATGATTGTTTTTATGAAAAGAAGCTTCTTTATTACTAACCAATCAAATTTCATTTTTATTACTGATGTAAAAAAGTTCAAAGCCATCATTCATTTATAGAGCATATAAAAATAAGAAAAGTGTTCAAGAATAGAGGAGAGGCTCATTTACAAAGCAACAAAAAATTAAAGCATGCATTTCTCTTACTGGCAAGGCAAATACTTCTCTTCTACATATAAATGTCTATTCCTGGATTTTCTGAATATTATAACTTCTGTCTTTGAACAAAAAAAAGAGAAGCCTGAATTTTCAATATCTCATCTGTATTTGATATCTTCAGTTCATCTGATAACTGCTTATCAAGACATTTCAAAAATGTTTGAAAAATATTAAGAAGTTTGGTGGCATTTTCTTTCAATTTTCACCAAAATATGGCAAGCTTGGGCTAACATTAATAACTCAAAAGTCTTCAAGAAAGACTGACAAATTTTATGGGGCACCCATCACCAGTTTTAAGTTAACAACTAAAAATCATGTAATTTCAGAGTATAATATGTTAATAAATCACATTAAGAAAATTAAAACTCAAATTACAGCCTATGAACTATTCCATTAACAGAAAACAAGCCTTTGAAGGGATCTTATTATCCAAGTTTTCAAAAATTTACATAACACTGCTCTTAAGAATTTAGTTTTGGCCAGGTGGGGTGGCTCACACCTGTAATCCCAGCACTTTGGGAGGCCGACGCGGGCAGATCACATAAGGTCAGCGGTTCGAGACCAGCCTGGCCAACATGGTGAAATCCCGTCTTTACTGAAAATACAAAAATTAGCGAGGTGTGGTGTTGGGTACCTATAATCCCAGCTACTTGGGAGGCTGAGGCAGGAGAACACTTGAACCTGGGAGGCAGAGGTTGCAGTGAGCTGAGATTACCCCACTGTACTTCAGCCTGGGCAACAGAGCAAGACTCCATCTCAAAAAAAAAAAAAAAATTAGTTTCAATCTACTCAGGAATATGGTATAATAAAGTACAGGATCCACTGCTGTCAATAAACTATATCTTGCCTCTAGTCTGAAGTATAACCTATTTTATCACTGTTTTGCTTTACCATCTGCACCATTCAATCTCAGCTTCGTATCTCCAAAGTCATAAGCACAACTGTGTAAAATTATTCATATGACTAATATGATTTTTTTTTTAATTCTCTGAAACTTGACGGTCAGTTCAATAACTTTTTAGTAATTCCTCAGTGCCTTCCTCAATACTGGAAAATCCCCAAAATCTACGTAAAAATAACAAAACATCTTTATTTTCAAGAGCAAAAGATTTAAGGCTGGGCACGGTGGCTCACACCTGTAATCACAGCACTTTTGGGAGGCCGAGGTGGGCAGATCACCTGAGGTTGGGAGTTCGAGACCAGCCTGACCAATGTGGAGAAACCAGGCCTCTACTAAAAATACAAAATTAGCCAGGTGTGGTGGCACATCCCTGTAATCCCAGCTACTCAGGAGTATGAAGCAGGAGAATCACTTGAACCCAGAAGGCGGAGGTTGTGGTGAGCCAAGATTGTGCCATTGCACTCCAGCCTGGGCAACAAGAGCAAAACTCCATCTCAAAAAAAAGAATTTAATGCATTGTATTTTTTCAATTACCTGTTGCACCTGCCATCACTAAAATATTCTGATACATGCATGTACAAGCCTTTACCATCATTTTCTTCACTGTGAGCAATAGCATCACTTCTATATTACAAAAGCCTTTAAACCTATATTTTGTACTTCCTTTAGCCTCTGGAACTCTTCTGAATGCTTTTACAGTCCAGATTCCCCAGTACTCATGTGAGGAGAGACGGAATGAAAGCGCTTTATTACCAATATAAAAACAAATTTTTAAGAACATACCCGTTTTGATCACACTTACTTTCAAGATGCTTACATATGGGTTCCATGGAACCCTGCAAAACTACTTTCCTAGCTCATACTATAAATTAATGCTACTGCTTAAATGAAGTTATTAACAAATTTAAATAATTAAGCACCCAAATGCCCACAATGAGATAAATGGAATATTCCGACCATTCTTTTTTCATCCTTTATATAGTTTACTGAGCTTCTAAATAAAGAACAGAACAGATATCATGCTTATTTCAAAAGATTAATAAATTATAGTATGATGAAACTAACTGATGTGCTTAAAATATGGCAAGGCACCAATGGAGTAATAAATCAGAAAAGATGGTATATGAGTAAAGAAAAATAAGAATACTTTGGGCATTTTCTTCTGTCCAAAATGGTAATGGGATACCAGATGTTAAGAGTTAATATCCTCAAAGGACCCCTTACTATAAGGTGAAAGGCTTTTGGGCAATAAAAGTAACAATAGAAAGTAACATGTACTGAACATTTATTATCAACCACCCTATACTAGACACTTAATATACATTGTAAAATCTATTATCCCCTTTTACAAATGAGGAAACTGAGGACTAGAAAGGCTTGTCCAAGATCACAGAACAAGAAGCAGGATTGAGCTTAGAACTCAGCTCTTACTCCAATGATCTTACTCCTAACCTTTATACTGAGTTTCAGTATTCATATCCACAAAATACCTATCTAACAAGACCAAATTGTTACTATTAGCAATTACATACATAAATCATTTAACACGGTAGCTCAAAAGCTTACTCTTATTATCAGTAACCAGCTATGGCAATTCTAATTAACAGACCACCAATATGACTTATACCAAGATTCAATTTTATAATGAAGACAAACATGGCTGAAGCATATATCTTGAAATAAATATCCTGGAATAACAAAGTATTCTAGGATACATTCCTAAGTAATTTTAATAATGGCAATAACTATGTAGATGCTTCCTATTATTGAATTATATGTTATTCACAAATAACTTTTTAAAGCTTTACCAAAATTGTATCTTTAAAGTAACATATTATTATTTTCACCATTTTACAAATGAGAAATCTCAGACTTAAACAGGCAGTTAATTTGCCCAAGTTCACACAGCTAGGAAGTAGCTGAATAAGAACCCAGGTTAGACTTTTCACTTCAAAATCCAAAGAAAGTGTAAAAGCAAGGTGAAGGAAGCAATCCACACTGCAGCCAATTTCCGCTGTTTAGTGCTCTACACCTCTCTCCCTTCTTTTGTGTATCTGGTGGCACTATGGAGCCCTAATACCTGGAGCCACTACTGGCACAGGGATGGGCAAGTGAGTTAGGCCTGTCCACCCAAGTATTCTACCCTTTTAGCTGCTCCAAATGTGGTCATGTAGCCCAAATGGGATTACACAATCCTCCCCTATGATATATTCATACCCAACTGAAGAACGAAATTTAAAAAAAAAAAATGTGAGTAATGTATTGAAAAATCTTGCCATTAAAAAAAATGAAAACTTAAATATACAGGTTATAAAATATTTTTAAACTATTTTTTAATAACATCCAGGTCCATTTTTATCCTTCTTTTAAAATTCTAGGCCAGGCGCAGTGGCTCACACCTGTAATCCCAGAACTTTGGGAGGCTAAAGTAGGCGGATCACTTGAGGCCAGCAGTTCAAGACAAGCCTGGCCAACATGGTGAAATCCCATCTCTACTAAAAACATAAAAATTAGCTGGGCATGGTGGCAGACACCTGTAATCCCAGCTACTCAGAAGGCTGAGGCAGGAGAATCACTTGAACCCAGGAGGTAGAGGTTGCAGTGAGCCAAGATTGTGCCACTGCCCTCCAGCCTGGGTGACAAGGGCAAAACGCCATCTCAAAAAAAAAAAAAAAAAAAAAAAAAAAAAATTCTAAATCCAGCACATCATCATGTAGAGAAACAACTATTCATTCAAAAAGATAACTTACCATTTCTTTCCATATTAAGCTAAAAGAAAAATTCAAAATTATCTTCCACTTTAACAAATATACAGGCCGGGCGTGGTGGCTCAAGCCTGTAATCCCAGCACTTTGGGAGGCCGAGACGCGTGGATCACGAGGTCAGGAGATCGAGACCATCCTGGCTAACACGGTGAAACCCCATCTCTACTAAAAAATACAAAAAACTAGCCGGGCGAGGTGGCGGGCGCCTGTAGTCCCAGCTACTCGGGAGGCTGAGGCAGGAGAATGGCGTGAACCCGGGAGGCGGAGCTTGCAGTGAGCCGAGATCCGGCCACTGCACTCCAGCCTGGGCAACAGAGCGAGACTCCGTCTCAAAAAAAAAAAAAAAAAAGAAAGAAAAACAAAACCAAATATATTCCAAAACACGACTGAACAGATGCAAAAATATGTTTATGTGAGCACTGCTTACAACAGACCAAAATCACACACACATGTGATGGCTTTGGGACACATCAGCTTACCTACACTGAACACACTTCCCAAAATTCCCTTTCTACTACGTCTCCAGTTAAAGTGGGCTACAAGGGATATTCTTCGCCAGGTGCCGGGAAGAGAAGCGAGGCAATAGTCATTTTGTAGCAGACACACACTTCCTCCTAGCTTTTCTAACCCTAATCTAGGTGATGCCATAAAGGGATTCTGCTGATATAATTGAAGTCCTTACTTAGTTAGCTTTACATTAATCAAAAGGGAGAGTATCCTAAGTGGCCTGATTTCATCAGTTGAAAGCCCTTTTAAAAAGGGTCTAAGTCCTCCCTGGGATCAGACACTCCAAGCAGTACCTGTTCTTGCCAGTGCTCTCTTAGTCCTGGATCTCCCCATCCTGACTGCCTGCCTTGCATGCTTTGCACTTACTTTGCCAGCCCCCACATTAAGAGCCAATTCTTTGCATGTGTTTGTGTATGCACATGCATGTGTGTGTGTGTGGCTAAAGAGAGAAACAGATATCCTGGTACATCTGCTTCTCTGGTTGAACTGACTGATAACAACTCCCTAAATACCCATCTAAGTAATACTACATTAATAAATTTTGGCTTCTTCATTACAATGAAATACTATATAACCATTTTAAAATGATGATGTGTAATTCCATTCACAGATATGAAAAGAGATCCCAATATATGACAAAACAGGTTACAAAAAATTATGCATATTATATATTACGTCGTTTTTTTAATTCAGGGAAAGAGAATGAAATAGCTTTGTTCATCAAAGTTTTAATGATGAGGATGGAATTCTAAAGTCTTCATCTGGGTGGTATGATTTCAGGTAATTTTTACTTTATCTCTAGATTGTTTTCATTTTCCATAATGGCAACATATCATTATCATTATTAGGAAAAAAACTCAACAACAAACCTTTCTGATTTGACAGGAAAAAAACGTCAAGTAGACTTACATTAAATGGTTAAAATGGTGCCCAGAGTCTTAAAGGATGAACAGGAGTTATTCAAGCAAAGTGGACATCTCAGGCAAGGGGCAAGGAAAGAAGTGACAAGACATGAGGCTGTTCTACTGACAATGGGAAACCAACAAAATGTTAAAACAAGAGGAGGTTTTGTTTTTTTGTTTTTAAAGAAAATTAAAACAAACAAAAAACCCACGAGGCTTGCAGTGTATGGACTCTACTGGAAGGAAGCCAGACTGGAAGCAGAGAAATCATTTCAGACACTACTACAGTTATCTAAGCAAAAAATGACAAAGCTTTGAACTAAGGTAACAGCAGTAGAAATGGATAGAACAAGTACTATTTAGGAATAATAACTGAAAAAAGTTGGCAAGGGAAATACTGGTAGTAAGGAGGCAGAAGCAGTTCACTTAAACTGGGGAGTTCAGAGAAGACTTCTAAAAAGATATCCTTATGAATAAGGATCTCAAAGAAGTCACTTCAAGAATACCACAGAGAGATGCCAGATATCGTTAAACATTTCCAAAAGAAATACTCAGTGTTAGCTCATGTCCACAGGAAGGAAGGGTAATAAGCAAAGTGTTAGATACACTATAAATTAGAGCTCTCAATTACAAAAACAGATTCATAATTACTTAAGTTATAATAGGTCTACATAGACACATATCTCTAACCTGTACTATCAGAAACAGAATATTGAGAACAGTTGCTGGATTTGAGTCACATTTGTAAGTCATTTACAAGTCAAACATAGTGTTTCTGATAAATTATTACTTTAACCACTGCTATAGTCTGAATATCCCCTCCACAACTCATGCTGAAATGGAATTGCCACTCTGACAGTATTAAGAGGTGGGATTGTTCAGAGGTGATTAGGTCATGAGGGCTCCACCCTCATGAATGGATTCATCTCTTTATCCCAAGAGTAGGTTGTTATAAAAGCAAGTTCAGCCCTCTCAGTCCCTGGCTCTTGCCCTCCCTGGCATTTTCACCTTCTGCCACAGGATAATGCAGCACAAAGGCTCGCATCAGATACTGGCACCTTGAAGCTGGAGTTCATTGCCTCCAGAAATGTGAGACTTAAATTTTTTTTCTTTATAACTTACCTAGTCTGTGGTATTCCATTATAGCAACACAAAACAGATTAAGACAGCCTCCTTATCCATAATGTAATGCCACTTCTTGACAAAATATAATCTTAAAAATTTTAACAATTACAATCATTTAAATTACAAAACTATGCACACTATAGTAATTCAAACAATTCAGAAATAAAGTTCCTCCACCCTCTACCAACACTCTATTTTTATTATCTCAATCGCTACTTAAAATTAGTTGAATATTATTAACATATATAAATATACATATGTTTATATAGATTTCATGAGTTCATACAAAATATATAACTTTTTACTTAATATAACCATAGCTTTCAAGACAATGTGTTTAACAAATACACCTCTTCATTTTCGGATCTGTAAAAATGTGACCATATCATAATTTTTGTACGTTTTTGACAAATAATAACTGTGTATATTTAGGAGGTACAACGTGGTATTTTGATCTAAAGAATAAATCAAAGAATAGAATAAATCAATCAAGCTAATTAATATGTCCATCACCACACCAACTTAAATTTTTGTGGTGAGAATATTATAAATCTAAGCCTTTAGCAATTTTGAAATATATAATACATTATTATTAACCGTGGTCACCTTGCAGTGCAATAGATCACTAAAATTTTTTCTTCTAGTCAAACATACTTTGTTCCCTTTGATCAACATCTCCTCTTCTCCATTCCTCTTCCCCATCTCCCACCTCTGTCCCCTCAGCCTCTGGTAACCACCTTTGTATTCTGTTTCTAGGAGATCAACTTTCTTAGATTTCCCTAAAAAGATTAGATTTTAGATCACTACTTGTCTTTCTGTCTAGCTTATTTCATTTAGCATAATGTCCTCCAGATCCATCCATTCTATCACAAATGATAGGGTTTCCTTCTTTTTTAAGGCTGAATAGTATTCCATTGTATCTTATATACATTTTCTTTATCCATTCATCCACTGATAAACACCTGGGTGGCTTCCATATCTTGGCTATTGTAAATACTGCTGCAATGAACATGGGAGTGCACATACCTCTTAGACAATTTCAATCCCTTTGGATACATGACCATAAGTGGAATTGCTGGACTGGTACACAATAATTTGACATATATTGAAAATATTTCTAATTTTTCGCTATTACAAATAATGCTGCAATTAATATCATTGTATATTTCTTTAAGTACTGGTCTTTACATTTCTATCAGATAAACCCCCATAAGCAGAATTTTCAGGAGAGAGAATGTCATTTTAATAAATATTGCTACATTAAGTCCCCAAAAAGTAATACTAACTTACAGAACCAATAGTTTGAGAGTAACTGTTTTCCCCATGCCCTATTAGTACTAGAAATCATATTCACTTTTGTCCATCTGATGGGGGGCGGGAGGATGCTATACATTTTTAGTGACACAGAACATCTTTTCATCTGTTCACTGTCCATCTATATTTCACCCTTTTGTGAAATGCCTGTTCCAATCCTTTGTCCTTGATTCTGTTGGTTTGTCTTCTTCTTATTTGTACTAACTTCCTAGATGTCTTTCACCAAAGTTTTTAAATTCTTTCTGCAATCAAATCTGCCAATTTTTTCTCTTATGGATTATGAATTCTTAAGTTTTGCTTAGACCTCTTCTGCTATCCAAGAATTATTAAAATAATCTATGTTTTCCCCTAATTATTTTATTACAATTTTGTTGTTTTATATTTAGATCTTTAATCTATCTGGAATTTATTCATGTGGTGTAATGACTTACGAGTTGTTCCAACACCATTTATTGAATTATCCATCTTTCAATGCTTTCTCCTAGAGTAACAGATCACTACAAATAGCTGAGACGGCAGACAGACAAAATGCCTAGAAATTTTTAAACGTCACTACTTAAAGCAGTATCAAAAGTTTATTAAAAGACATTCATCATTTTCTCATTAAAAGAAATCACACATTAGGACACATGCAGCCAGTGAACCACTCTCAACATACACTGTGAAGGTTTTTTTTTTTTTTTAAACATAGTAGCAAACTAAATTAAATCGCTGATCTAACTATATAAGCCTGATTTTGTTTTCAATATGAATGGTAAAAATGGAAATAATCATTCCTTGAAATCTCAAGATTAGTCATTGATTTGGGTTACAAATACTTACTGAGCACCAACTGACTATGAACACAATGGGGAATAAAATAAGTTTGATCCCTACTTTAAAGAAGCTTGCAATCTAGTAGGAGCTTCTCTCTTCTAGAAAATAATATTTTCAAGTGAAGAAGGAAAAAAAAGAAATGTATGTTTACACAAACGCAAAGCAGTAAAAAACATTCCAGCAAATTTTATGACACATTCTGTACTTCCCATTTCCAAAATACTATCTTATTACTTCAAATGCACCTATTTATTGTGGTGACTGTCTTCATTACTGTACTCATGTTGAAAACACTGCTAGGGAGTTATGACTAATTCTATCAGCCTGTATCTCAAAGTACCTATGTTTGGTCTCCTCACTTTCTCAACAATATTTATTCTTTCATGGCAATAAATAAGAACCTCAATAAGAGAAATCAGAAATCTATATACATCAGTCATTTTCAATGCACCGACTCTAAGGTATTTCTTTAAAGTACATGCAGATTTAAAAATATCTCAATGAATCCGCGCAGACGTGGTGGCTGGTGCCCATAATCCCAACTACTCAGGAGGCTAAGGTAGGAGAATTGCTTGAACCCGGGAAGCGGAGGTTGCAGGGAGCCACGTCGTGCCACTGCACTCCAACCTCGGTGACAAAAGAGAAACTCCGTCTCACAAAATAAATAAATAAATAACTCCTAGAGTCTTAGCAAATGGCACTACTGTGTCGCTGGGAGAGGAAGCAAGAAGTCTGGTGTTCCCTCAACAACAATAGGTAACAACTGATTAGTGACAGTCACCTTAAACTTTGGGTACCAAGACCCAGAAACTGCCCCTACTCTTAGACTGAAGCGTTCAGATGTTTGCCCCTGTGGTCACGCCCCCCACCTCAATCCCAATCCAAGGCCTCCTCCTCATACTCCAGCACCTCCCAACAGAATGGGGAGGTGGGACAAAGTACCGCCCAAGGGAAGGAGACGCGACTCCAGCTCCTGCGGAGTGACCTTGGCCAAGTGTCTCCTTAGTTTTTCCATGCGTGAGATAAGGTTGGTAGTCCGTGCCTGCCTCCACCCTCTGGGCTGGGTTCAGCGTATAATGCCACAACGGTGGAGGAATGCTCCACCCTGTACCCCACGCGACTCCCCGAGACCGCGCCGCCACCTTCTGGGTCTACGGCCACCCGCGCTACCTGCAATCTGGGAGACGAAGGCTTCCGCCACTAGAGACATGTCGGCTGGGAGGCCCTGCGCCCGTGTGCCTGCCCCCCACGGGCCTCAGCGTCCTCCACCGCAAACCTGGCAACTCTCGGCAGTTAACTAGCTTAGCCCCGCCGAGGTTCAGACCCGCAAAGCCCACTGCAGCACCAGCGGCAGCTACAGCGACGCCCCGAAGGTTACCACCAGGCCCGGCTAGGAACTTCCGGCGCAGCCGAAACGACACTCGAGCGCTTCCGCCGGCCCCGCCCCCGCGCCGTCCTACCGGGCGCAGGCGCTGCGAGCTGCATCCCGCCAATTCCAGGCTCTGCGTAGGGTCTTCGCAGAGGAAAGCGAAGTACCCGGCTAGTCTCTCACCCAGGGGACTGGCAGGGGGATCTGGGAGATTTTTTAGCGTGCTTTCTGTAAGCCAGAGTTTTGTAAGCAAGTAACATTTGTAAACGCCCACTGGATAGTAGGCACTTATATACATATATCTACACAAACTTATATACATATATACACATATATACATATGTGCACACATATACATATATACACATGTATACATATATATACATATATTCGATTTGACTTCGTCCTCTCAACAACCCATTAAAGTAATAATATCGCCATTTTACGGATAAGAATATAGGCTTAAAGGAGTTTAAACCGCCTGCCCAGGCAGTCCTCTGAGGCCCAGATTCAAGGCTGCGTGAATTCCCTCTTTTCCATTATATTGCTGGGTTGATTAGTCCATGGGTACACATTGGTGTTCATTTTTTTATTTTTTCAAACATGCTTGGCAGAAAGGAGGCTTGAGCAGCACCTAAGCCAGAAGATAATTTGTGCTTCAACTACATACACCCGAAATGATGCTCAGCTTGGAGAATAAGATACTTTAGTTTCACACACTTCTCACCTTCGGGGGTGAACGGGACAGATAGAGGAGAAACTAAATACCCTGAGTGACTTTCTCTTAACCTAATAGCTTCTTAAATTACACAATTAAAGAAAAATCATATGCATTACAGATTGATGGTATTACAAGTGGGACAGGCTTCAGAGCTGGTAACCCAAAGCCCCCTTCACTGATGAGAAACAGGTTCAGAGAGGTGAGGTAACTCGTTTTAAATCACACAGTAAATCAAAATGTCAGACAGCTTACTAGATTTTTGCAGAGGAAACCTGTATTCTAAGAATTACTGTCCACGACATTTAGAAAGCTATATTTCCATTCTTTTTATCCATAGATCTCTATTACTGTTCGTTCTGCCTCCCTAACTAGTGTGTTGGTTTCCCAGAGCTGCCAGATTACCACAAACTGGTTGGCTAAACAACAGAAATTCATTCTCACAATTCTGGAGGCTAGAAGTCTGAAATCAAGGTGTCAGCAGGGCTATCTGATGTCTTGTAAGGCTCCAGAGAAGGGAGTTGCCGGCAATCTTCCATGTACCTTGCCTTGTAGATACATCACTCCAATTTCTGCCACCACATCACATGGCATTCCCCCTGCATGTCAATGTGTTCAGATTTCTCTCTTCTTGAGAAATAACACCAGTCATTATGTTAGGGACCCCCACTCTAATCCAGTAGGACCTTGTCTTACCATGATTTCTTTTTTTTTTTTTTTGAGACAGAGTCTTGCTCTGTCACCTAGGCTGGAGTGCGGTGGCGTGATCTCGGCCCACTGCAACCTCCACTTTCCAGGCTCAAGCGATTCTCCTGCCTCGGCCGCCCAAATAGCTGAGATTACAGGCGCGTGCCACCATGCCCGGCTAATTTTTGTATTTTTAGTAGAGACCAGGTTTCACTGTGTTGGCCAGGCTGGTTTCGAACTCCTGACCTCATGATCCACCCACCTTGGCTTCCCAAAGTGCTGGAATTACAGGCGTGAGCCACCATGCCCGGCCCCATAATATTTTTTAAGGTTAAGTCATATTTTCATTTCCCTCAGCAAAAGAAAGTTTCTTAAACTGCATTTAAATTTACCCAATAATTTACACTGACATGAACACAGCAGTGTCTTAGGAAGTAGTGTCTTCTCTATAGCTGAAATTCAGAGTTGACAAACAGCTGTGAATAGTAGAAATACAGGGAAGGTAATATTAGGTTTTTCTTGTTTGTGCAGAGAGAGGTAACACTGATGGTAATGAATACATGAGATTCAATTTCCTCCTCATCCCGTAGGTATTATTGACCAAGAGAAATGAGCTGTTCCAGATACTTTGTTATCAATCAAAAGAAAAGCTTTCTGGCCCTGTCCGTTCTCCTCACAGTGGAGAATTATGTATAACTGTAATAACGAAGAAGACATATCATCACTTTAAGTTATATTATCAATTTTGGTTTGTCGTTTTTATAAAGCTGAAGACACAATATTTTGACTACTTTTTGGCAGATTTGAAGTTTAAGATTTCTCCATATCATAGGGCCTGTGTGGGAACTGAAGCCAAAGTCCCTGGAGAGTAATGAAGATTCAACTGGGGAAACCAAAATCAAACATATCCAAAGGGTAGAAGTGAGCCCCAAAGTGGAAGAGACTGGAAAGAGCCAGAGACTAGACACAGATGCAAGAGAAACAGAGCAAGATTAGAGGCAAAATAGAATGTGCCCTTAAAATTTAAGTTAAGTACCCATGGCTTGATACATGGTACATGCATGAACTGAGCTGGCTCAAAGGTACTGGTTTGGAACTGACACCAATCTTCTTTATTATGGCAAGTGCCTTAGTCCATTAGGGCTGCTCCAACAAAATATCTTAGTCTGGATAATTTATAAACAGAAATGTACTGCCCTCACTTTTGGAGGTTGGAAAGTCCACGATCAAGGCACCAGTAGATTGAGTGTCTTGGGGGTCCCAGTTCTCATAGATAGCACCTTGGACATGTCCTCACATGGCAGAAGGCAAAAGGGGCAAATAAACTCCCTTGGGCCTCTTTTATAATGACACTAATCCCATACACAAGGGCAGAGCCCTCTTGACCTAATTACCTCCTAAATTCCCCATCTCTTCTTAATACTATCACATTGGCAATTAAGTTTCAACATATGAGTTGTTGAGGGACACAAACATTCAAACCATAGCAGCATGCTTTTTAGAAAAAAAAAAAAACAGAGATGTGCTGGGGGCATTGTCTATACTCAACTCTTTCTTCATTTAAGCCAGGGAAGTAGAATCATGAGCACCATATGGATTCACTTTTTCCCCCGACTGATGGTTCTTTTGCTTCCCACACAGACACATTTAGGCTGGAAAGAATCTGTAATGTGGGAGGTCTTTATTACCAAAAATTAAGTCCAATAACATGCAGATGTCTGTATGGTGCCCACAAATAAACTGTCTTTGTAATAAATAGGCAACTGGAGAAAATATATTTACGCATCTGTATTAGAATGAATGGCAGATTTAAAACTCAAGATCTGTTTAAGATCACCACAATTGAGGGAAATACAAGAAAACAAGCCACCAGAATTTTAAAAAATGAGTTATAAAACAAAAGTGCTGGGGAATCCATATGTTACTAAAAAAATAATTACACAATTTTTAAAATAAAATATCAATGCATGGCATTAACAGTCTTGTTGCTAGCCCTAAAAAAATCACTTTCTTGCAAAACTATTATAGAATATTTTCATGTCCCTAATCTAGACTTTCATGTTGCTGTATTAAATATAAGAAAATAAGCAGTTATTATGATGAATATACACTTTATTAAGATTGAAATGCTAAGATATTTTATCTACATTTTAATTTTCTCTGACAGAATGTTAATATTTTAAGGTAAATATTTTATTTTTAAAAAGGTGTCAGCAAGATAACATTTTTGTCTATGATTCCTTTAAAATTACTATTTACTTAAGAACAATATATAAATCCAGACCTTTTTATCAAATTACTCCCTCATACCCCATCAACAGAATTAACTATGGTTAAATCAATCAACCCAAATAGAGTGTTAATATAGTTAAAAACACTGAAGTAACTGTATTAGTTCATTCTCACACTGCTATAAAGAACTACCTGAGACTGGGTAATTTATAAAGAAAAGAGGTTTCATTGATTCACAGTCTGCAGTCTGAACAGGAAGCATGACTGGGAGGCCTCAGGAAACTTACAATCATGGTGGAAGGCAAAGGGGAAGCAAGCATGTCTTACCATGGTGGAGCAGGAGGAAGAGAGAGAGAAGGGAGAAGTGCCCCACACCTTCAAAGGATCAGATCTCATGAAAACTCACTATCACAAGAATAGCAAGGGGGAAATCTGCCTCCATGATCCAATCACCTCCCACCAGGCCTCTCCTCCAATTGTACAGGAGATTTGAGCAGGGATGCAAATCCAAACCATATCAGTAACAATGTTATGCTTCAATGCCTTAAGTTCCTCTGTTAATACTCTTTACTGCTTTAGAAACAAGCTGTAGACAACTATAAGCAATCTAATATATAAGGTTTACAAAGATATTTTTAAAAGGGTAGATAAATGTGACAGTCATTCATCCTTATATCCCTCAACTCCTTTTCTCCATTTATAATTCCTAAGAAATTATAACCAACTCAGGACTGTTACATATTACCTTTTTATCGCTTTCTGTTCTTACCCCCTGTTTTAGGCTACCACACTCTCACATAAACTATGGCATATTTGACCATGCTTTGGGAAATATCTACAATATTGATTGTAGTGGACCTAGATTCTTCAAATATTAACTGCTTTTCAAAATATATTAAGATGCTACATTTCCAAAATATTCTTCCACCTTGAGCCTATATGTTGCCTCATTTTCATAGCTTTACCATATTATAAGGAGCTGAATCTTTTTACTCTATTGACTGCTCTTTGCTGGTGGTGGTAATGTCTTATCTACAGTTACAGGAACTGTATTAGTTAGGACTTTTCTGGTTGTAAGTTATAAAAAAAATACACACACAAACTCAGCTTAAGAAAGTTTAATTTTATTGCCTCATAGTGGAAGAAAAGATACAGAAATTATTCACAGAACAGAATGGAGGGTTCTAGGAACCAATAGCTTAGTCCTCCAGCTCTCTATCTCTCATCTCTGTTCAGCTTTATTATTTTTAACTGAAGACATGTCTTCTCTCAGATGGCAGAAAAAATAGCAGCCAGCAGCACCAACTTGACATCTTCCAGGCTTGGCAACCCAAGAGTAAAGAGAGTTACTCTCTTCCAACTTCCTAATGCTGTATTCATTTCAGGGAAGAATTTTAATTGTCCTTGCTTGCGTGGTCTCACTCTGGATTAATTACTTTGTCCAAGTGAACGGGCTGAATGATTTACCAGGCCAGGGGGAAATGCGACCTGCGACAAGAAGGAAAATGGGAGAAAATATGCTTGAGGTTGGGTGAGGTGGCTCACGCCTGTCATCCCTGCACTTTGGGAGGTTGAGGCAGGTTCCAGACCAGCCTGGGCAACATACTGAAACCCCATCTTTATAAAAAATGTCAAAATTAGCCTGGTGTGGTGGTATGCACCTGACGGTAGGATCTGCTTGAGGCTGCAGTGAGCTGTGATTGCTCACTGCATTCCAGCTGGGATGACAGAGTGAGACCCTGTCTCAAAATACACACACACACACACACACACACACACACACACACACACACGTATATATATGTACATGTATATATACACACGTATATATATGTATATATACACACGTATATATATATGTATATATACAAGAATTATAGTGCTGTACTATGGATACTGTTGTTTTAAAACTTGGACAAGTCATCTAAACCTTTTAATATTTTTCATTTCTATGAAAGAAGTAGTAAAATCTAATGATGCATTAATTACAACCCCTGGGGTGGGCAGGAGGGGGAATTCAGATAATTGGGTTAATCAAGAGGAACAAAACTGAAGATGCCTTCAATAGAAGTATTATATACCTGTGAAAATAACTACCTTCTTTCATAAATATAATTAACCCTAAACAACGCTAACAAAAACAGTCAACACCAAATCACCTTAGCAATACATTTTAACATTTTTAAGATAAAGCAAAAAACACACATACAATTGCCTTATCCTTTGGTGTATATTGTGCTTCCAGACCTGGCTAACAAGGATATACTTTCTTTCTGAAGCTATAATTAATATGTATGAAATCCATGTAATAGCATGAAAAATGTAAATGATGCAATGTTAAGGAAAAACAGCAGAATGCAAAATGTATTTTCTTGTGAATACAAGTATGCAAAAAGCATGTATATAAAGAAATTGGATGGGATTTCTCAAATGTAGTAACACTGTTCTATCAAGGCAACATGGGATTTTTATTTTTATTTTTGCTGCCTTCTAAACTTCCTGGAATATTTTTATGCCACTTTTACCATTTGGGGAAAAAAGGCGTTTTGTCACACTGGGTAGAACTTCTTTAAAAGTGACTAATATAGCAAGTGCTCTAACCTGTCTGCATCTAGGTCTTGCATAATAGACAGCCTATTAATTATACTGCTGACAGGCTATTTCTAACCAGCTCCATGTTTGATGTTCCATGGCAGAGATTCACTCTTATGGTAATAATGAGAGAATATGTGCAGACAGAACAACCAAATACATTATTGTTTGATTATTCTTATTTGAGACTCTATACCGGCCAGGCGCTGTGGCTCACACCTGTAATCCCAGCACTTTGGGAGGCCGAGGCAGGCGGATCACGAGGTCAGGAGATCAAGACCATCCTGGCTAACACGATGAAACCCCATCTCTACTAAAAATACAAAAAATTAGCCAGGCGTGGTGGTGGGCGCCTGTAGTCCCAGCTACTCGGGAGGCTGAGACAGGAGAATGGCGTGAACCCGGGAGGCAGAGTTTGTGGTGAGCAGAGATCATGCCACTGCACTCCAGCCTGGGCAACAAAAGGAGACTCTATCTCAAAAAAAAAAAAAAAAAAAAAAAAAGACTGTATACAAATTGGCAAGACACATATGGATATGTGATTTCTATTGTTGAATACTAGATAATGTGTTAAGCAGGGAAAAATTGGCAAACTTCGTAGATCAGTTATAGACCCTTTTGTTAATTTGACATTGGTTTTAAACCGTATTTGAGTCATTACATTTTACCTCATAGCCCCTAAACAAAGCTGAAAGGATGGCAATGAGGCTTAAGGAACCCTGAAGCAAGAGCATTGGCAAATAACTGGTAAAGAGTTTACCCTAAGAAAGCAGAAATTTGAAAGGACTCCTGAATACTTGGAACTACTTTGAGGAAGAGGCTACCATGATGGAGAAATAGGTCCCTCTAACACAAAGCTGGCATCTAGAAGGTAATGCAAAACAGCATGGTCATCACCATTTTCCTTTGCCTTCTGTTCGAATCAGAATCTATAGTAGAGAATGAGATTCATTCACTCATTCATTCTTCAGGTAATTATTGAATCTCATTTTGGAGTGTTGGGTCCTCAACGTCTAGAGATACATGGTGAATGGAAGTCAATGTCTGCTCTCCAGGGATTTACCATCCAATTGAGAAGATGGTCAAGCAAACAGGCCATTTCAACACAGTGTAATACATGCTACTGAAAGAGTATGCAAACACATTCAAAGTTACAGGCAATGTTATCTAAGAGAGGTTTTATATTGCCATGTTGCACAGCTACTACACTCTTCAGGGTGAGTGATATGTCCTTGCCAGGATACCAAATGACTTTCCAAAATTTGGATATCTGAAAAATAACTAACTGGGCTAATGGAAAATGCACCTTCAGTAATTTCAGATATTTGAAACCTCATTAAATATCTCAGCGTTCACAAGAATAATGACCAACCTTGTTTTGGCACATGCTTGAACCTCACAGTTCCTCAGAGGCACAACATGCTTTGTTCATAGCAATTTCTTCCTTTCTACATAAAATGAAAACATCACACCATATAACTCTTCAACATTATTGAAAGCAACCATTTTAAGCTGCTGGTTAGTATGAAATATTTGGTATCTTGCCAACTTCCTTTTTCTTTTTCTTAACAGTATCCCAGAAATAAAGCACAGAAACTCAAAAGGAATAAAAACGACTAATATCAGATAGTAGTTCCTCCTGCCAATCACAGCAATCGTTTCCATTTTTTCTCTGGATTTTTTAAATTGACTGAATATTCTTCTCTTCCCTGTTGAACCCAGTTATTCACATGAATCCACATGAACTTTATCTTCTATTTAGTTTTGTCTGCATTTTACTGCAAGTAAAGAACCTAATTCCAAGTATTAAAAATCCTATCTGCCTCTGCTTTGTTTAAAGTTGTATTTAAAATGCCGGTAGTGCTGTCAGGCTACGCCTCCAGTTCAGGAAAAAAAAGGATATTTTTTGTATGGAGCACTCCAAGCACATTAGTTGCATCTACACTGCAATCTAAGGCTGAAGTATTAAAAACTCAAGAAGGCCTTTCACTAGCTTAGGAAAGGATCAGATAATTCAATTTCTCCACACAACTCCCTCATCCAGTTTTCTCCAGGGGATTTGTAACTAGATCACTACACAGCTGAGAAAAGAGAACTAGCTTATATATCTAGGAGTATAGTTGTGCACATACAAAAATGCAAATATGGAAAGCAATTTTAGTGTCTTAAAATGAAATGAAGTCAGGGTAAACAAAGATAATACTTTACTTTTTAAAAATAATAAATTTACTTTGGTCTCTAACAACAATTTAAAGGTCATTTAAGTAACCTATATATTTTTCTTATATCTCTCAACTTTTCCTTAATGCCC
Organism: Macaca nemestrina; assembly: GCF_043159975.1. Taxonomy (NCBI): domain Eukaryota; kingdom Metazoa; phylum Chordata; class Mammalia; order Primates; family Cercopithecidae; genus Macaca; species Macaca nemestrina. The sequence continues at coordinate 74,169,601 of NC_092135.1, read as the reverse complement.
ATTATCATGTTGAACCATATGTTAACAGCAAGACGCAAGATTTTAGGAAAAAATGGGCATACTAGAAAACATATTAAGCTTACCAGCCCTGCCAAATTATGTTGTCATAAGAAAATACTTTATGGGCCCGGCATGCTTCTACTGTGCTACTCAGCTACATAGAAAATACTTTAAAGAAAATGTAAATTGGATTAAAATATACTGTAACAGGCCAAAAATTAAATTAAATATCATTGCCTTTTCACTAGGTTTCTTTTAATTTCAGTTCTTGAGTATTATTTACTCCTAATGGCTGAAAATCATGTCCTAATTTATCTAATTGTCTTTAACTTTTATTTTGAATAATTTTAGACTTATAGAAAAGTGGCAAACATTGTACAGATAATTCTCATATGCCCTTCACTCAGATTTCTCTAATGTTAATATCTAATAGAGAAATAGAATTTTTTATTTTATGTAAATACAAAGTGGTATTTGTAAATGTAGTATACTTGTATTTGTAAAATGTACATGTATTTGTTAAGTATAAAATATAACATAGTAAAATTATTTAAACCAGGAAATTATAATACAATTGACCAATCTACAAAGTTTATTCTAATTTCTTCCATTTTCCCACTAACTTCCTTCTTCTGGTCCAGGATCTCACATTGCATTTAGTTGTCATGTCCCTAGTTTCCAATCAGTGACAGTTCCTCAGTTTTTCTTTTATCTTTGTCTTCCATGACATTGACACTTTTGATAAATACTAGTCAGTTCTTTTGTGCAATGTCTCTTAATTTGAATTTGCCTGATATTGCTCATGATAAATTGAGGTTATATGTTTTTGGTAAGCATACCATTGAAGCGACATTGTGCCTTTGCCAGTACATCATGTTACGGGGTACACGTCAATATATTTTATTACTGGTAATGTTAAATGTGATCATTTAGTTAAGGTAGTATCTGCCAGGCTTCTCCATTATAAAGTAACTTTCTTTTCTTTGTAATTAATAAGCACATTGTGGGAGCTACATTGAAACTATGAAAAATCCTGTTTGTAATCATACTTTTGTCCAGCAACTTTAGTATTGGTGGATGGTTCTTGCTTGCAACAATGATTGCTTTGGTGTTTGCCTAATGGTGACTTTCTGTAATATTTTCAACATTTTTTCCACATTTATTCATTTAAATTCTACTTGTAAAGAAGAGTTGTGCCTTCTCCCCCTTTATTTATTTATTTGATTATTTATATCAGTATAAGTGTATGGTTATTTATTTCAGGAATTCTATTGGTTATAATCAACAAGTAACTTTTTTTTTTTTTTTGCTCAATTTTTCCCAGATTGGTCAATTGGCTATCTTTCAAGTTGATTTCTGTGTCCTTCCAAAAATGCCTGTGTTGTCTTTTGAGCAATTCTTTACTTCCTTATTTTCTGGTGCTAGAAGATATTCTAGACTAATTTTCTACTTTCCCTGCCCCAGACACAGAAGCAATCATTTTCCAAGGAGCCTTGGTTTCTCTTAATGGAGAATGATATTTAGAAACCAAGATCTGGGAGAGGCGTGGTGGCTTAGACCTGTAATCCCAGCACTTTGGGAGGCCAAGGCAGGCAGATCACATGAAGTCAGGAGTTCTAGGCCATCCTGGCCAACATAGCGAAACCCCATCTCTATTAAAAATACAAAAAAATTAGCCAGGTGTGGTGGTGCGCACCTGTAATCCCAGCTACTCAGGAGGCTGAGGCAAGAGACTCGCCTGAACTTGGGATGCATAGGTTGCAGTGAGCCAAGATTGTGTCACTGTACTCCAGCCTGGGCCACAGAGTGAGACTCCATCTCACACAAAAAAAATAAAAAAATAAAAGAAAGGAAAAGAAAAGAAACCAATATCTGTTTGTTAGGTATGCCCAATATTCCTGGGTCATCATTTCTTTCAGGTCTTCTCAGCCCAGAAAGACAGGATTTATGTGTGTATTTTAACACACTCACACGTCTGCATTTATTTGTAAAAATATCTGTGCGTGTATGTGTATATAAAACCATGAGTTTATACTGATACCTTCCATTTTAATCCAACACAAAGTTCATTCTTAGCCTTCCCCTGTTTCCTTATTTGTAACTTTTTTCTCTGACAGTGGGAAACCTGGCTCTTATTATCCACAATATATTTTTTTATTTGTTCAGTCATAATAATGTGTACACATGAAGCACTTTAAGAATTGCAAACCAATCTCCCCAAGAAACAAATTTACTAATTAGAGTACAATATTTCTATCCAGGTTTTTGGTCTTTCATCTTACAGTTTATAGTCAAAATACTATTTTCCAAGGATATTCAAGTTAGTTCTTTCCTTCCCCACTTACTTCAGTGTGATTATGTTATTCATTTAATACACTTAGTTTCATCCACCACTCTTCATATTCCATTTGGGGTTCCCCCACATCCTGGGTGATTTTAATTATTTATTTGGGGAGGTGCATATGTGGGCTGTTACCATGTTTATGACAGTCAGAGCTATACAGAAAGATGTACAGTCCTGGCATGGTGGCTCAGGCCTGTAATCCCAGCGCTTTGGGAGGCCTGGGCAGAAGGATCACCTAAGCCCATGAGTTCAAGACCAGCCTGAACAACATAGTAACACCCCCACCTGTACAAAAAATTTTTTAAATCAGCCAGGCGGGCCGGGCGTGATGGCTCACGCCTGTAATCCCAGCACTTTTGGAGGCCAAGGGAGGTGGATCACCTGAGGTCAGGAGCCCAGCCTGGCCAACTTGGTGAAGCTCCATCTCTACTAAGAATACAAAAATTAGCTGGGCATTGTGGCACGCACCTGTAGTCCCAGCTACTCAGGAGGCTGAGGCAGGAGAATTGCTTGAACGTGGGAGGCGGGTGTTGCAGTGAGCCGCAATTGCACCACTGCACTTCAGCCTGGCAACGGAGCAAGACTCTGTCTCAAAAAAAAAAAAATTAAAAAAAAATTAGCCAGGTGTGGTGGTGCGTACCTGTAGTCCCAGCTACTCCAAAGGCTGAAGTGGAAGGATTGTTTGAGCCTTGGGGTTCGAGGCTGTAGTGAGCCATCATCATACCACTGCAATCCAGCCCAGGTGACGGAGCCAGACCCTGTCTCAAAAACAAAGCAAAGCAAAAACAAAAGGTCTACACAGAGAAGTGGCACTCTCCCCTCATTCTTCCTACACATTCTTTCCACCCCATCTTTGTCCACTGCCTGTAGTTAACCAATCTCATTGTTTCTGGTTTATCCCTCCTGCATTCCTTTTGCAAAAGCAGGCAGATAAATGTTTATTTTCTTAAAACCCCCTTTTTACATGAAGTACTTTATCTTCTTCAGTGTTTTTCTTTTCTTGTAGTTTTTGTTTTTCAGTGTTATCCTGACTATTCTTGCATGTTTGTTTTTCCACATGAACTTTGTGTCAACTTGTATAAGTCAATAAAAAAGCATCTTGGTAATTTTTTTGAGATTGCATTAAATCTGTAAATTGATTTAAGGATAACTGATATGTCTATAATATTGACTCATCTTACCCAAGAATAGAGATTGTCTTTCCATTTGCACACGTCTACTTTTCTGGCTTTCAGGAGTGTTTTAAATTGTTCACATCTAGGTTTTTCATATTTCATATTATGTTTATTCCTGAGTTTTTCATCTTCTTTATTGCTATTAAAATGGGATTTTTCTGTAACTTTATGGACTGTAATTGGTTATTGGTTATGCATATGAAGGCTATTCATTTTTGACATTTTGCCTTATATTTTAAATGTTATATAGTTAACTTTGGTGACTAAATAGAGGTTATCCTTTGTGATTTTAAAAAAGGACATTAAGAGTGATATCATAGCCAGGCACGGTGGCTCAAGCCTGTAATCCCAGCACTTTGGGAGGCTGAGACGGGTGGATCACGAGGTCAGGAGATCGAGACCTTCCTGGCTAACACGGTGAAACCCCGTCTCTACTAAAAAATACACAAAAAGTAGCCGGGCAAGGTGGCGTGTGCCTGTAGTCCCAGCTACTCGGGAGGCTGAGGCTGGAGAATGGCCTGAACCCAGGAGGTGGAGCTTGCAGTGAGCTGAGATCCGGCCACTGCCTCCAGCCTGGGCGACAGAGCGAGACTCCGTCTCAAAAAAAAAAAAAAAAAAAAAAAAAAGAGTGATATCATTTCTTACCACCATAGTTTCTCTTAATCTAGTATCCATAGTACATAATGCAGGGCTGAAAGTGCTAGATTTTGAGGAGCTTTTCCCCCCACCAATGTCTATGTCAGCAAAAAATAATGCCAAATGACAGGTTTCTATTCAAATGAAGCCCTTATTTAATATTTCTAAAAAATATTGTCCACAAAAATCATAGCCAAAGTGACCAGTCCTTGGGGGAAGGCCAAAAAACCCTGCATTTTATGGAAAGTGAGACATAAATCTGTTGAATTTGAGGTGCCAGCAAAATATACAAGTGAAAACGTTCTGGGGCATTTTGAGACGCAGCACTAGAGCTTGGAGAGATAGTAGGGATTCATTTTTTTAAGTTCAAATACGAGTGATGATTGAAGACGATATATAGAATGTGACCCCTAAGGAAGAAAAGAAAAAACTGAGCTGAGGCCTGCACCTTGGAGAACACCCAGGTTTAGGACACCATGAGGAGGTAGGAGGAGCACTAGAATAAGGAACATCACAGAGACCAAGAAAGAAGAAAGGTCCAGAAGGGGAAAATGGGCCTCTCTGGCAAGACAACAGTAGCTGCAAAGGAAATGAGGCCTGAGTCAATGCCGTTAGATGCAAGTGGTTCTAGCGTTTTCCAAAGTGTGGTCCCCATCACTCTAGCTGCTTCTGGATGATAATATGTATTATTCCAAAAAAAGTTGCAGAGGTCAAAAAGTTTGGAAAACGTTGTATTAATCAAAGTCAAACAGGTTGCCTTACTACAGGGCTTCTCAGGGCTGTTAGCATGCTGTTGTGGATTGCAAATTTCTATGAGCAAGGATAGTATGCAGATTTCTATAAATTTATTTAACCAATTTCACCTCAAGTACTTTGACCTAGCTTGTTTTTCTCCTAGGCATTTCTCAAGATGAGATGTATCATGGAATACACTGGAAATTTTAGAGCACACTGTAAACTAATCTTCCTTAACTTTCTCTCTGCCTTCAAAGTCAAACATAGAAGCTCAGAATCCTATTTTTATTTATGGAAAACAGCACTTTCTAACTCTGGAAGATTGCTGGTACTCCTAGCATTTTGCACAGCCCCAGCTGAACAGAATGCTGAAACTCCTCTAAAGCAGGAACTGTGCGCTGGAGACTGATGGAGACAGCAAGAGAATGGGCTGAGGAGGAGGAGGGCTCTGTGGAGGGCAGCGGGGAAGAACAAGGAGCCATTTGAGTCAAGGGTCCAGGAGAATTTGGAATCTCAAATGCAATTGGGCAGCATCAGTTCCCAAGAGATCTGACCCAAAAGGGCCAGAACGACCTTGTGGTTCTCAGAAGCAAACCCTCAACCCTAGGAGTAGGGAAGCTGCAGGCTATTTCCAGAAAGAAGAGAGCAGCTCATCTGGACTGAACCTGCAGCTGGACAGCAATACAGCAGGCCATTAGGGTGGAGAGATGAGGGTCAAGTGGGATTCCATTTCTAAAACAGAAAACATTCTAAACTTGGGGGGGAATCTTGGAAATTTCAAAGTAAAATTTTCTAAAATGAAAAATTACTCCTGTAAAGATTACTCCTGAAAAAAGTGCTTTTTTTCATAAACGCCTTAAAAGAAATTTTAGTGATAGTGGAAGCCAGATAGCAGAATTGGATGGACTTATCATAAATGTGTTCACTGAGATTCAATATTCATTCAAATAGAAGTCATGTCTGCAAAAAGAAGTATTTTGCATGATGTTTTGAAGAAAGTTAAAGGGATGACAGTTGTTTTATTAACCAATACTAATGCAAGAGTCTTCATTTTTTAAGTCCTAAGGGTATTGCACAATCTAGAGATAAGTGGATATATAAATATAGTTGGTTGTATCAGTTCCTGCATCATGAAACTCCAACTAGCATTAGGCCCTAAATTTGCTCAAGATCTGAGCAAGAAAACCTGGCAGCACATTGGAAACTCCATTCCCATCAGCATGTAGGGTCTGGAACTAGCCATGTTAACCTAAGTCTGGTATCCAGGGTACTCCTGTTTCCAACCCTGAACTATGTCATTCCTGCTTTCTATCTTCCTCATGCCTGCCTAATCTGTATTACAGGACTTCTTTCCCAATTTATCTTGTAACTCATTTCTCTGCTGGTATATATATCTTCCCTACATTCAAGCCCTCTTGACCAGGGTCTTGACAGTCACCCAAGTCCTTGTCAGCTGCTATCTTCCACCCCTACTCTGACCCCTCCACCCCTGCTACCTGGTGGCTAGAGTCTTGCTTTCAACTGAACAGAATTTCACAGCCACTATTCTTCCACCATTTTACTCAAATTACCACCACTTAATGAAGATCCGTGTCACGAGGCTTCACTAAGAAAAGCTGACATTTTAAATATCAGCATTAATTGAATAGAATGGAAGTTCACACTAGCCCCTTGGACACGAGGTCTGAAGTGTTGACAATTCCCAGACATTCATCTTAGCCCTGCTTTGTGCCCAACTCTCTCCCCTTTCCCAATAACCTGCCCAGAATGAGGTCTCAAAATATCTTTTTTTAAAGTTAATGACTTGTTCTTTTCTAATGTTTTTAATTTCTTTTTTGAAGTCTACAAGTATATAAAGATTTTGTAGGCTGGGCGCGGTGGCCCACGCCTGTAATCCCAGCACTTTGGGAGGCCGAGGCAGGTGGATCACCTGAGGTCAGGAGTTTGAGACCAGCCTGGCCAACATGGTGAAACCTCCTCTCTACTAAAAATTAGCCAGGCTTGGTGGCTGGCACCTGTAATCCCAGCTACTTGGGAGGCTGAGGCAGGAGAATCGCTTGAACTTGGGAGGTGGAGGTTGCACTCCAGCCTGGGCAACAAGAGTGAGACTCCATATAAAAAAAAAAAAAAAAAGATTTTGTAATAACTAATCAATACTTCTATTAATTGAAGTTCTTGAAATATGATCATGCTATTTGATATATCTGCTAACTTTCACTCATAGTAGATTATTTCCTTGTGTCTTTGGTAAGTTTTTATCTGCTCTGCTTGCTGTATGGAATTTATGTGCAACTAGGGTGTAAGAGGTACCCTCCAGAAAGATACTGCGTTTGCCTCCACCAAGCACCCTGGAGGTTTACCAGCCTGGCCTTGATTACTTTTTTTAGGTTAATTTTTCAGTGTGGGAGTGTTCCTGGGTTCTACAGGTGGTGTGAGTTCAAATGACAAATGAGGGCTTATGGTTACGAATTTTAAGAGGATACTATTTTGGTCCATACGGAGCATACATGAAAATCAAGCTTTCTTTTGCCTTCCTGTGTTGGTAGGCATATTTTTGTTAGCTAGCCCTTTTTTTTGAGGTCACAACTTTTTGAGAAGTCTAGCATTATGTGGGAATTTAACCTGTCACTGGCCCAAGGTCTCTCCTGCTCTTACATGGAAGAGTAAACCCGAGGCTCTAGGTTAACAAGACCAACAAACTCTTCAGGCACCCATAACATCATCTTCCCTGGCACCACTTTGGTTTTCAATTCCTTCTTCATTTTTGGTGCATGGATATGTTTTCTTTTACCCTGAATTTCAAAATGATTTTTTAATGCTTTTTGTTTTGTTTTGTTATTGAGAGAGAGTCTTGCTCTATCACCCAGGCTGGAGTGTAGCGGTGCAAACTCAGCTCACTGCAACCTCCACCTCCTGGGTTCAAGCGATTCTCTTGCCTCAGCCTCCCAAGTAGTTGGGACTACAGACACCCGCCACCACACCCAGATAATTTTTGTATTTTTAGTAGAGATGAGATTTTGTCATGTTGGCCAGGCTGGTCTCGAACTCCTGACCTCAGGTGATCCACCTGCCTCGGCCTCCCAAAGTGCTGGGATTACAGGTGTGAGCCACTGCTCCGGGCCTTCCAAATTATTTACAACGGGAGAGTTTTTCAGGTTTTTAATCCACAGTTTTTCTATAAATAGTAATGCCAGTATGTCTTTTTAATAATGAAAAGGTCAACTGTCAGTATAATTATATATTATTCAATATGTCTTTTACATGAACAAAAGTACCTTCAACAGAAATAATGCAAGGCCCTACTAATGAATATTTCAGAGAACATGCCACTGTAGTTTATACATTTGCTATAAAACAAAAGACCTGGATATATCTTCTGCTCTGTGAAGTATTAATAATAAAATATAATTCATTTCCTATTGTCTTTTTCCATTTTCTTTGCATATTCACTACCACTCTTGTTTGGGCCATTAACTCATGTCAGGACTTATGAAACAGACTCTTAATGGATTTTCCTGTTTCCAATCTTGCCCAACTCCAAATCATGCCACAGATAACCCTGAGGTTAATCTTGCTAAAATGCTACTCTTGTGGTAACATGTTTTCTACATATCAGATACTTCTGTGCACAACTTAAACATTTACTCATTATCCCCTTGTTCCCTTTGTTAATTCTTGCATTTGCTCATAATTTTCCTATCATCTAGTTTGCCCTTCTACCTTCTCTCTGCCTTTCCAACTCCTACCTATTCTTAAAGGCTCTGCATAAATCCTCCATCTTGAAAAGTTCTCTCACCTACCCCACTGGAAGTAATCTTGCCCTCTTCAGTACACCTTTAGTGTCTAGTATCTGACACATCCATTTAATATTTGTCATAATGAATACAGAGAACCCCCAATTTTATACACAAGATGTGTTCCAAAAGCATGCTTGTAAATTGGCTGCTTGAAATGCTACATACCATTTCCCTCAGAAGTCCTATTATAAACGCAGCTTAAATTTCGGAGCTAGCTCACAAAAGTCTATTCAGCCTTTGATGAAACAGAACCAAAGTACTAATCATACCAGTTCAAGAATCTGTGGATCAAACTTTATGCTGTCAAGGAAAGAACAAAAGGATATAGTAATGTATTCCCCCCTTTTGATAAGGCAATGATTTCTATGTTTGAGCAAATTTCTGCTTAATCTGACAAATACTTACTAACCAATTACTCAGTGCCAATTACTGTTATAGGTCCTGTAGAAATACAATGAACAGGAGGAACACATCCCTCGGCCTCATGGAAATCCTTTGTCCCTACCCTTTCAGGTACACAATCTTCCCCCATCCCACTGTGCCTTTCTCCCAGTGCCCAAATCTTCTGACCTGGGGACTGGGTTGTTGGAAGTAGTACCATTCACCAAGGGTAGGAATTGTCAGAGAAAGAATGGTTTGGTGGGGTTTTGTTGTTTTGTGGGGGATGGAGATATCAATTGAAGTGGTTTCTGTTTTTCTTATATTTGCTTGTTGTGGGGTGCAGGGGAGATGATGTGTCAGGGAGAAAAAATATGTATTCTATTTGGAACTTAAACTTTGGAATGGAAAACATCAGAGTGAGGCAGGTGTCAGGAGGAAAGTGACTGTGGAGGAGTGCAGTGCCCAGGGGAACCCTGCAGAGGGCGGAGGAGAGCAAGCATCCTTATCATTGTCATCATCATCAGAAGCCACATCCAATACACAAAAGTGGGGTGTGACCTGAAGGAAGTGGATTCCTCCTGCAAGACCCAGAAGACACCCCAAATACTGTGCTGGTATCCACCACTGAGAGATCCACAGACAGTTCACATCACAGGACTCTGTGCAGACAACCCCCAGTACCAGCCTGGAGCCTGGTAGACTTAATAGGTGGCTAGATCCAGAAGAGAGATAACAATCACTACAGCTTGGCTCTCAGGAAGCCACTCCCACAGGAAAAGGGCAAGAGTACTACATCAAGGGAACACCCTGTGAGATAAAACAATCTGAACAACAGCCTTCAGCCCTAGACCCTCCCTCTGACAGAGCCTACCCAAATGAGAAGGAACCAGAAAACCAACTCTGGTAATATGACAAAATAAAGTTATTTAACACCCCCCAAAAATCACATTAGCTCACCAGCAATGGACCCAAACCAAGAAGGAATCCCTGATTTACCTAAAAAAGAATTCGGGAGGTTAGTTATTAAGCTAATCAGGGAGACAATAGAGAAAGGTGAAGCCCAGTGCAAGGAAATCTAAAAAATGACACAAGAAGTGAAGGGAGAAATATTCAAGGAAATAGATAACATAAAAAACAATGCAAACTTCAGGAAACAATAGACACGCTTATAGAAATGCAAAATGCTGGCTGGTAGTGGTGGCTCACGCCTGTAATCTTAGCACTTTGGGAGGTGGGCGGATCACCTGAGGTCAGGAGATTGAGACCAGCCTGACCAACATGGTGAAACCCCGTCTCTACTAAAAAAAATACAAAAACTAGCCAGGCATGGTGGTGCGCACCTGTAATCCCAGCTACTCAGCGGGTCTGAGGCAGGAGAATCATTTGAACCCGGTAGGTGGAGGTTGCCGTGAGCTGAGATTGTACCACTCTATTCCAGCCTGGGTGATGGAGCAAGATTCCGTCTTTAAAAAAAAAAAGAAAGAAAGAAAGAAAAGAAAAGAAAAGAAAAAAAGAAATGCAAAATACTTTGGAAAGTCTCAGGAATAGAATTGAACAAGTAGAAGAAAGAAATTCAGAGCTCGAAGACAAGGTCTTCGAATTAACCCAATCTAACAAAGACAAAGAAAAAAGAATAAGAAAATATGAACAAAGCCTCCAAGAAGTCTGGGATTATGTTAAGCAACAAAACCTAAGGATAATCAGTGTTCTTGAAGAAGAAGAGAAATCTAAAAGTTTGGAAAACATATTTGAAGGAATAATGGAGGAAAACTTCCCCAGCCTTGCTAGAGACCTAGACACCCAAATACAAGGAAGCACAACGAACATCTGAGAAATTAATCGCAAAGAGATCATCACCTAAGTACTTTGTCATCAGGTTACATAAAGTTAAGATGAAGGAAAGAATCTTTTTTTTTTTTTTTGAGACGGAGTCTCGCTGTGTCACCCAGGCTGGAGTGCAGTGGCGCGATCTCGGCTCACTGCAAGCTCCGCCTCCCGGGTTTACGCCATTCTCCTGCCTCAGCCTCGGAGTAGCTGGGACTACAGGCGCCCGCCACCGCGCCCGGCTAATTTTTTGTATTTTTAGTAGAGACGGGGTTTCACCATGTTAGCCAGGATGGTCTCGATCTCCTGACCTCGTGATCCACCCGCCTCGGCCTCCCAAAGTGCTGGGATTACAGGCTTGAGCCACCGCGCCCGGCCTGAAGGAAAGAATCTTAAGAGCTGCGAGACAAAAGCACCAGGTACCCTATCAGATTAACAGCATTTTCTCAGCAGAAACCTACAAGCTAGAAGGGAATGGGGCCCTATCTTTAGCCTCCTCAAACAAAGCAATTATCAGCCAAGAGTTTTGTAACCAGCGAAACTAAGCTTCATGCATGAAGGAAAGATACAGTCTTTTTCAGACAAATGCAACTGGTTTGTTCCCTTAGGGCAAGAAACTTTCCAATCCAGTTTTATACCCCATAAAGACTTGCACACTATATGGATTCAATAAATATTCGTCGATTATTCCGCTGTGTCAATGTTACATTCTGAGACACATCAATAATTTCCCTAGGGTTAATAAAAGTAATTGTAAACAGTTGGATAGTCTGATGTACCATAGGTTGGCTAAATATAGCTATAGCAACAATAGCTACCACATTTGCTAAAATAACAGCTAAGCTGCTGTACACAATTTGGGATTAAAGGCTCATTAACTAATAACACAATTCTTTCCAGCCAAACTACCTTACTCTTTATTCCAAGCCAGGCATTGAATATTCCAGCTCTCATATTTCTGGTGACTCCATTTATCTTGTCTGTTAAGACCTTATCGCCCCATTCTACCTTAACCTTTCTAAAGTCCCCTCTGTGAAGGTCTTCCCAAAGGCCCTGGGCCTAGGTTGTCATTTCTATCCTGTACACATTACTCTGTTTCCTTAATTTTATCTATCTAACCCATCTTCCCAACCAGATCGAGCAGGAATCTTTTAAACCTTTTAGTATCCCCTTGACTAGCACAATGTGGTAAAATAATAGGTATTCCATAACTCATTATTGTTGATGATGATTGAAGGATAGGCACCAAATAAGTCCCAATAAGGACTGTTAGTGTTGGAAGGAAACTTCAGGACTTCGACGATCTGAGCCTAACACTTGATAGCCATTGTATGTTTGACCTCAAATTAACCACATAGACTAATCAAAGTTTCCCAATCAGGATTCCCAAGACAGCTGCTGAAACGAGGTCCTCCAGGGATGAAGCTCGTCAGAAAAACTAGTCCAATCCAATGTTATTTTGAAAATGAAGAAACATAGTTCCAAAGAGCTGCAATTATTTTTCCTAGGTCACCTGACTGGTTAGTGATAGAGTCTAGAAACCTAGTTTACTGACCTCTACCTTGAAGATCCTTAGACAAAACCAAAGTATTTGGAGACTGATACTTCAGCCGTATTACCTGTATAAAGGGCATACATACTTGACAACTTTTCCTTTCTGCTTTCAATAATGATATTTTGAGTTCAAAATCCTTTTAATAATTAAACTAGACAGTGACCGGATAAACATTGTTCTTTGGGTTAACCAAAATAACTTTGTACTTAAAAATACTTTTTATGGTTATCACCACTGAGGCTTAACTACAAATGAAGTGAAGTAAAAGAAAACTTCCATAATCAAATTGCTTCCACAATTCCATCCTTGCTATGACCTCCCACAAGGACAAAGATGCTGTGAACTACTAAATCCTCCAAAATAGTTCTTTAATGTAGGTATGGCTTCTTTGATGTAAAATTATCATGCTTCATTTTGTTTTGAACACTCTAGAAAGAATTCAGTCAATAGTCTTAATATATAAGATGCTTTTTAAATGGAGTATGCTATGATATCCTCTGAAAAAGAGAGTTGATTAAGTAATTTAGCATACTTAGCTTTCATTGTGTCCTTACGAAGTGCTGGTAATGGGAATAATCACTGCCAAAATAAAAAGCTATTTATTTCAGATCTATTCACGCTTTTAAGATTTTGAGGGTACTATCTCAATTTTTTAAATGCCATTTAATATATGAATTAGCTTTACTGCTCTCTCTTTTCCCCATCTTTTAAACTAACAAAAAAATATGAATTTTACGTTTTAGACAATTTATTCAGCCTTGCTATTGTTATATCTCCAGGGACTAAATTTACATTTTGAAAAAATAGCATGTTGTGCAAATGTGCATACCCTGTTCAGCCAACATATCATAGATACTGTATAGTAACATCTGGGAATATTAAACTTTGTCTTTGCTGGCAACCCAATTGGCATCTTGAATTTACAGTGCAGATGTTTTATCCTGATGTGTTTTGGAAATCTTTGAAGTATTCTCAAGACAGTATTCTGAGGTTTCTGCAGTGGTCCACTGGAGCCTTTTGAAGTTCCCTATACAATAGGATACATACATAGATTTTCCAAAACATGTTTTAGTGGGAAAAGAAGAAAGGTTCAAGTTGGCAGTATAATAAGCTTCCCTGAGTTGTCTGAACCGAATTCCTTTTTGACACTATTGTTTTGGCAGTCAATAAGCTTTATGAGACCAGTCAGACAAAACCGTTCCTCTTCCCAGACTGCTTTGTAGATGCTGAATCATTTTAATGCCTCGTATTTATGAAGCACTCATATGCTTCATATGAGTGACAGATATAAAATTTTAAATTTACCTCTGAGCATCTGATATTTCAGCTGTGCCTTATCCGAGGGTGATGCCCCACAATGGTGGTCACTGCCTGTGTGTGAGGAAATGCTAATGAGCCCAGTGTGAAATGATGAGTCCTTCCACAGAGCACTGTGCTTTCATTCACAGCCTCAGCCACTTCTGGTGGTGCTTTCTCCTGTTTGCACCACTAGCTCCTCCACTGGAGCACAGTGTGGCTTTTGTTTAAAAAGCCCTGCCTCAGCCATCTGTTGCTGGTGGTTGCCAGTGGCCCACTACTGTGCTGCAGGCTTATGACATGGATTTCAGAACATTTCTAAAGCACAGTTTACATCTCCTCTATTTCAGTGTGGTATAGTTAGCACATAGAAAACACATAGCTCTGGAGACAACATACGTTCCTGGATGTAACTCCCAGCTCCATCACTTACTAGCTGTAAGTCTTTGGACAAAATCTGTTTGAGTCTCAGTTTTCCTTCTCCTCTGGTGGAGGGGCGATACCTTCCTAATCAGACCGTGGTGAGGATGAAATACAATGATGGGTGCAGAACACTTTTCACGTGTCAGACCTCTGTTACTGTGTGCAGTTGCCACTCGCTGAGCGCCCTTGGATTAGCCAAATGTTAAAATGCACACTGCTTCAATTCTTTTTAAATGTAAAATACACATAACATAAAATTTGTCATTTTAAACATTTTTAAGTGTTCAGTGTCATTAAACACATTCACATTGTTGTGTTACCATCACCACCATCCATCTCTTTTTCATCGTCCCAAACTGAAACCTGGGGCCAATTAAACACTGATTCCCCATTCCTCCCTTGTCCCAGCCCCTGGTAACTACCACTCTGCTTTCTGTCTTTATGAATGTGACTATTCTATGTATGTCGTATAAGTGGAATCATATTATTTGTCCTTTCTCTTCAATTCAGGAATTATTAATTACCTTGCTTTGGCATTAAATTATTAACATTGCCATATATACAATGTATTCAAGATCTTAGTGTCTGTGTGTGTATGTACTTACTATCCTTCTAATGTGATATTAGATGGCAGGATGATGATGGTGGTGCTGATGATGTATCCTTCCACTGTTATCTCCCCAGCATTCTCCTTTCCATCCTCTGGAGCAATAATTTCACTGTTAGCAAAATCTTCTCATCCTCTGTCTCTTCACAAGGTCTGCCTCACCTCTTGCCTATGGAGAACTTAAGAACATTCTACACCCCCACCAAGCTACTGCAGCCCTCTGGAGTGGAGACTATTCATTTGGCATCTCCCATATTCAGTGGGCTCAGAGGCAATATTGGCATTCTCTTAGTATTTCTGTTTTAAAATGCATTACTTTTATCTTTATGCAAAAACCCTTCATCCTTTAGGTCTCTTGTAAACTGAGATTAGTTAATAAAAGTTGCTAAGGCATTGGATGTGGAGTATGAGAAAAAGAGAGATGTGAATGATAATACCCAGGTTTTAGGCTTTGGAAGGATGGAGTTACTACTGACTAAAATAGAACTGAAAAGGTGGTTTGAAGTAGAAGGGAATACCTGGAGCTATGTTTGGACATGTTAAATTTGAAATACTCAGATGCTCATCAGATAGTCAATGGCAGATGGCAAGTAGGCAGCCTGGGGGTCAAGAAAGAGGTAAAGGAATTTGAAATTCATCAGCCTCTGGATGGTAAAGTCATGAAGTTGAATGAGATCATGTAGGGAATAAGTGTAGACAGGAAAGAGGAGAGGGCCAAGAATGGACACGCCAACATTTCCAGGTCAGCCAAAGGAAACTGAAAAGAAAAGGCCAGAAAAGTGGGAGGAAATGCAAGCTAGAATGGTATCCTGGAAGACAGGAAAAGAAAGTTTTTGAAGGAAGAAGGTCATCAATTTTCAAATGTTGCTGACAGGTCAAGAAAGATGAGGACTGAAAAATGTCCATTGGGTTTGGAAATCTGGATGCCACTGATGACCTTAAAAAGAGCAGTTTTAGTGCAGTGGTGGGAGTGAAAACGTGCCGTAAGTGGGTCCGCCAGAGACTTTTGGAGATAAATTGGAGACAGCTAGTATAAACACCTAATTTAAAGAGTTTTGCAGGAAAGGGACAGAGAAAAAAAGTATGCTTCTTGGAGTAGGAGGGAGGGCCATGAGAGGTTTTCTCAGATGGGAGGAATAGCAGCAGCATGACTGTATGCTGACGGGAATGGGGTCATAGAGAGAAGGAAGAGCTACCCCAGCAGCATCCTTGCATTGAAGGGCATGACATTAGCACTCAGGCAAAGGGATTGGCCTTTGCTAGGAGCATGGTAGTTTGTCCATAAGTAATGTAAGAAAAGGTAGTGCATGTGGGCACAGATACTGGTAGATAAGTAGAAATGCCAGGGAGAGCTTATGAAAGGTCTCTTGTAATTCCTCCAAGTGTCTTGGTGAAGCAAAATCATCAGCTGACAGTGATGAAGGCTAAGAAAGTGACGGAAGTTTGAGAAGAGAGAAGGTACAAAATA
The DNA here is from genome assembly GCF_043159975.1 of Macaca nemestrina. Classification (NCBI taxonomy): domain Eukaryota; kingdom Metazoa; phylum Chordata; class Mammalia; order Primates; family Cercopithecidae; genus Macaca; species Macaca nemestrina. Next base: position 74,153,360 of record NC_092135.1, on the reverse strand, counting down.
TTCTAGTCACTAAAGCAGTAGAACTCAAGAGGTATTCTGCAGACCTGTGTTTTTTGGTTTGTTTGTTTGTTTGTTTGTTTTGCAAATTATTTGTTATCTGTCCATGAAAAGATGACTTCAGAAATTAAGAATATGCATTTAGAGGATTCTGTAGCAACTGGACAGAGTAATTTTATGACTGTTAAGTGTAATAATAGAAATTAGAGACTCCTATTTTTATGTCTTTCTTTATTTCATTTTTCTTGCAGCCCATTTTCGTTGTAATTTACCGAAGTATTATACCAAGATAGATTTAAAATTATAAGAAGCTGGTCTCTCTCACTGTGGATAATTTGAAAAACGCTGGTTTAAAGATGGAGCTAAGCAAATATAGGATAATTTCTGGGAAGCATTAAAGGCCCACTAGAAGTTAGTAATCTTAAATTTGAAATAGTCAACATAGCCATTTTTGTCTTGTCTTATTCAATGGCACAGATCAATTTTTATCAGGAGAGTGGGATTTAAGCAAGGTTTTAGTTTCTCCAGGTGAGTGTGATAAAAGGAGAAAGGACACGGGTGTCAGAGTGTAGCAAGGATTCAGTTATGACAGTGGTTTCCAACCCTTTTGGCATTAGGGACCGGTTTCTTGAGAGACAATTTTTCCAGGAACAGGGCATGGGGGTGGGTGGGGAGACAATTTTTCCAGCAGGGAGAGCTGGGGAGGGGGAAGGAAGGTAGGGAGGATGGGCGTGGTGGTTTTGGGATGAAGCTGTTCCACCTCAGATCATCAGGCATTAGTTAGATTCTAATAAGAAGCACCATAACCTAGATTCCTTGCACATGCAGTTCAAAATAGGGTTCCAGCTCCTATGAGAATCTAATGCTGCTGCAGATTTGACAGGAGGCAGAGCTCAGGCAGTAGTGCCAGCTCACCTCCAGCTGTGTGGCCTGGTACCAGTCTGTGGCCCAAGGGCTGGGGACCCCTGAGTTATAAAGAATGATATTATTTGCCAAAACTCAACAAATATAAACTTAAGATTTGTGCATTCCTTCATAAGTAAATTTTACATCAAAAGAAGAAAACTATAAACAAATACTGAACTTGATATGTATGCTGAAATATTTAGGGGGAATATAGGGAATCTGTGATTTACTTTGAAATATATTTATTTATTTTTACCTTTTATTTAGAAACTGATGTTTATTTTCCATCAACATTATTTCCATGTTGCTTAAGTGCCTGTGCAAAGAACAGCTTAAGAGCTTGAGGCTGTTCAGTGGTTGCTCCTACCCATTCAGTGTCCGGAGCAGTGGGAGCTGCACACCAGTCTCCCGTGGCAGGCTGAGCACTCCAGGCTTCAGTAGGGAACTGCTGAATAGGGCACCTGCATGCATTCAGACCAGTCTGCACCCTCAGGCTGAGTAGCGGAGAACTCAGGAGCTGGCACATCTGTTCACCCTGAAATTCCTCCTTGGTCATAGCCTTTTCAGCAGCAGCCTGGTCTTTTTCCATCTCTTCAGGATCTCTGTAGAAGTAGAGATGAGGCATGACATTCCACGGATGTTTGTGGGAAATGGTGCGAGGCATGCGCAGGACTTTCCAGGCCAGCATCCACCACGTCAAACCCCCTGAGTGAGCTCCCTTGTTGTTGCATGGGATGACAATGTCCACATAGCACAGAGGAGAATCTGTGTGACACAAAGCAATGGTAAGTAGGTTAACATAAAATGCCTTTGTGAGGGGCTAGTGATCAGCCCTGGGATCAGAAACCACCAGAAGTCGTGGCTCCTGGAAGGCCGCCTGGATCTGGTTAGTGAATGTTCTAGGAGTGAAGCAGCCAGCAACAAGACTGGCTCCAGTGACAGCAGCAAATATCAGCATGGCTTTCTGGCCAGTTTTTCTGGAGGATATGACACTGACATCAGCAGGGTTTTCAATGGCAACAATGGCACGAGCTGCCAGCAGAAACCTCTCCCAGGTCTTCTTCTGATTTAGGATGTAGATACCATCACTTTTCATTTTATAGATGTACTGTTCCATTTGGAAGTCAAGGTTGGTGCCACCAAAGCGGGTTCCTGCTGAAAGGAACTTGAGGACGTCCTCCTTCTTCATTGGCAGGACATCAAGGGCTCTGGACATTGTGAACGTTTTCCTTTAAGTTACAAAGGGAATCCAGAACAACACAGTATGGATCCTTCTGTGGGTAGCGCAGAAAGGCAAAATATATTCATAAAAGGATGAATTGGGCCAGGTGCAGTGACTCACACCTGTAATCCCAGCACTTTCGGAGACCTAGGCAGGCAGATTGCTTGAGCTCAGGAGTTTGAGACCAACCTGGAGAACCTGGTGAAACTCTGTCTCCACAAAAAAAAATAATTAGCTTGGTGTGGTGGTGTGCACCTGTAGTCCTAACTATTCGGGAGGCTGAGGTGGGAGGATTGCTCGAGCCTGAGAGGCGGAGGTTGCAATGAGCCGAGATCGCACCGAGCACTGTACTTCAGGATAGAGAAATGGCTACATGAATAAATATATAATAAAGCTTAATGGCAGAATTTAAGTGATGGATATATGGGTGGTCACTATAAAATCTTTCCATTTTGCTGTTTGAAAATTTTTATAATAAATATCAGGAGAAAAAATTGCCTTGAATATTTTTGTGACCATTTTATCTTCTCAGCCAGCTTATTAGCTCCAAAGAGCAAAGGCAGTTATATCTGGAAGATTATCTAGCTATATTTCTTATTTCACAGATGACGAACTGTGTCCTAAAGATACCAAATGACTTTATCAAGATCAGGTGGCAGCCAGGTACAGTGGATCACACCTGTAATCGTAGCACTTTGGGAGGCCAAGGCAGGTGGATTGCTTGAGTCCAGGAGTTCGAGACCAGCCTGGACAACAAGGCAAAATCCCGTCTCTACAAAAAATACAAAAATTAGGCGGGCATGGTGGCACTCACCTATAGTCCCAGCTACTTGGGAGGCTGAAGTGGGAAGATCACTTGACCTGGGGGAGTGGAGGTTGTAGTGAGCAAGATCATGCCATTGCACTCCAGCCTGGGCAACAGAGCAAGATCCTGTCTCAAACAAACCAAGAAACAAGATCAGATGGCAAGTTAGGGGCATATTTGATTCCATACTTAGTTTCTTCTCATTACACTAGAGACAAATGAAGCCCGTAACTCAGGCCTAGAGGATCCATGGAAGGGCTCTGGAATGCCCATAAAACCCCAAATTCTGAATGTAAAGTATATGTTCAAAGATACATTTTATTTGCTTGCTTTCTTTCTTTCTTTTCTTTCTTTCTTTCTTTCTTTCTTTCTTTCTTTCTTTCTTTCTTTCTTTCTTTCTTTCTTTCTTTCTTTCTTTTTCTTTCCTTCTTTCTTTCTTTCTTTCTTTCTTTCTTTCCTTCTTTTCTTTCTTTCTTTTTTTTTTACAGCAGTACTTTTATTTTTTTGCTGGGGTCTAAAGATGCATTTTCTAAGGAGATAAGTCATAGCTTTCAAAAGATCCTTAAGTGGTCTATGACTCAAAAGGGATTCCTGTCTCTAAAAAGTTACTAGGACAAACTTTATTTCCATCAAATTGCTCCTTGAAAATAGTGAACAGTGTTAAGACATTCAAGAAATATTTTTAATATTTTACTGATAATCTGTGTGAAGCTAATATTTTTAACTGACTAGTGATAATGGTATTCAAAAAACCTTTTTGGAGTTCCAAGACAGATTGTAAGAACGTGTAACGTGAGACACTTAAGCCTTTAGAGTTTTTAATTATTTTTTATCTTGTCTCACACAAGGCTGTGGTGACCCACATGAAGCTGGCTAAGTTCTGGAAACATATTTATCTTTTTATTTTCTACTTCCTTGACATTTGGAGATCACTGTGTTGCTTAGCAAAATCCATCCAGTGCTTTCCCTTATTAATTTCCAAGCAAAATAGTTTGTTATGTAACATCCTTCAGGTTCAGGCCAGAAGATATTCTGACTTGAGTATGCACTTAGCAAGGGGTTGCCTCCGAGTATAGAGTTAGGCCTGTGAGCTCTAGCCTCATCCTCTGCTCTACCATTAGTTAAAGGAAAGTCAATTTCCTGAGCATTAGCTTTTTTTAACCTGTAGACTAAGTTTAATATCTCCTGAGGTATCCCACAAGGTTTTGTTAGCACAAGTAAATTGATATTTTTAAAATAGCTTGTAGAATATGACACAGAACTTTAAAATATGGTGTTACATTTGGTCAAGGAAAACTATATATGTCTTGTTTGTATACTTTAAGAGACCAAACACTAAGTTATGGAAGAAATAAATAAGTTGGCAGAATTTCTTCCAACATTCAGGGAAAATATTCCATATCTCATAGAAGGGTCACTTTCCCGAGTGACCCTTCCATCTACATGTGCCTGGGTTTGCCATCCCTCTATTTTTGTTTCTGAACTCTGTCAGTGCCTAACATTTGTTAATTTAATATCACAAAAGCATATAAACATGAACTTCAACAGGTTTCTCCTGAATTTCCCAGAGATAAACTGAATAGATACATCAGCACAGATAAAACAAGACTGTCTGTAAATTTGCTTGGGCTGTCAAAAGAAAAGAAGAAGAATTGTGCAGGAAGTAAAAGAGTCCATGAGACAAATTAAAGGAAATAAAGAATTCTGGTGTGGATTGAACTGACAAGCTCAAGAACAAAATGATAAAGACCTTTAATCATGTCAGAAAGTCTATAAAGCTATGTAAGTACAAGAACTAGCAAATGTTAATAATAAACCTTATCCTATTACATAAGAGATAAAATGAACTGCCAAAACTCCAGAAAGGTCAGATCTATCACATATTGTATATGTATTGAATGTTCATATTGAAAACTAATTGGAAGTCTAATGAATAACTTGCTTTGCTAAGAAAGAATGATCTGTTAATGTATCGGATGATTTAAAATTTAGAAGACTCTTGGACCCCTATGATTGCCACAAGATCATGCCTGAATTAGCCTGCTGTGGGATGACATACGAGGAACAAATGAGCTGTCCCAGTGGAGGCCACGCTAGATTAGACAAACAGCCGGTCAACTAGTGAGAGAGCCCTAGCTGAGATCAGAAAAACCATACAGTCAAGCCCTACCAAAATTAGCAAAGCTGCCCAGCCAACACAAAGTTCAGTCCCTCCATAAAGAATATCCTTGATGAGGTGGGATGAGGTGGGAGCAAGGAAAAAATGGGAAGTCCAGTGAGGAAGCTACCGCAATATGCTACGCTAATAACTCCTAAACTATGGGATCAGTGTTAACATCACTAAAAGAGAGATAAAAGGCCAGGAGCAGTGGCTTTTGCCTGTAATCCTAGCCCTTTGGAAAGCTGAAGCAGGTGGATCACTTGAGGTCAGGAGTTCAAAACTAGTCTCGCCAACATGGTGAAACCCCGTCTCTAGTGAAAATACAAAAAAATTAGCCAGGCGTGGTGGCAGGCACCTGTAATCCCAGCTACTTGGGAGACTGAGACAAAAGAATTGCTTGAACCCAGGAGGTGGAGGTTGCAGTGAACTGAGATCACGCTACTGCACTCCAGCCTGGGCAACAGAGTGAGACTCCATCTCAAAAAAAAAAGAGAGAGGAAAAACAGGCATTATGTGCCTCCAGATGTGATGCGTAGGGAATACACAATACCACTTAGGGAGTAGTCTTCCCTCAAATAGAGCCTGCTCTGATTAAGCATCCGTATCTAACTACAAATTTGCAAGAAATATAGGGGACAGAAAACATTAAACAATGACAGGGGGTTGCAATCAGCATAATCCCGGATATGGAAAACCCTACAGGAAAAATGAGCTGATTTTTTCAACATATAAAGGGTAAATATAAGGAGGGGGAATCTAGACTAAAAAATATTCTATAGACAAATTGGCTTTAAAATACATATTTATGAAGAAATCAGGGGAATTTGGACAATGACTGCATATTTAGCAATATCAGGGAATTATTAGGTTTTTTATAAAAGATGTGATAATGGTATTGTGGTTACTTTTTTTGAGTCCTTTCAGAAATACATACTGAAATACTTAAGAATTAAAAGATATATTTGGATTTTCTCCTAAATAATTCACTTGGGAGTGGGGAAGTGAGCGGGGTACAGTATGAACAAAATAAGATTAGACATGAATTGATGATTATTGAAGTTGGTTGATGGGTACGTGGGGGTTCATTATATTTTTCTCTCTACTTTTGTGTATCTTTGAATTTTTCCATTAAAATGTTTTAAAAGTATGGAAGAATATCATTTCTATACAACATATGACAGGAAAACGTTCATGGATACTGCTCTTCCTCATCATTGACAATTAAGCTCTGCTATTACAAAAAGTCTTTCTCCCTTTGCAGACATGTCCTCTGGAGACTCTCCAGTGATATTATTAGTGCAATGATCCCCTTGGGCTGGAGAGTGGCTCAGACCAACATAAGAATGAAATTAGATCCAGCAATCCTACTTATGGGAATTTACCCAAAAGCTTCAGTATCAGTGTGTCCAAGAGATGTTTGCACTCCCATGTTCACTGCAGCACTATTGACGTAGCCAAGCTATAAAACCAACCTCATCAACAGATGAATGGATAAAGAAAACGTGGTACATATACATAATGGAGTACTATTCAGACTTAGAAAGAATTTCTGTCATGTGCAACAACGTGGATGAAATTGGAAGACATGCTAAGTGAAATAAGCCAGACACAGAAAGACAAATACCGCGTGTTCTCACTTATATGTGGAATTTAAAACATTCAGACTTATAGAAGCAGAGTAGAATGGTGGTTGTCAGAGGCTGGGGTGTGGAAGAAATGGGGAGATAATGCTCAATGAGTACAAATCCTCAATTAAGAGGATTAAGGGGTTTTTTTTAGCTCTATGGGTACAGCATGGTGAATATAGTTAATAATAATGTATTGTATATTCCAAAATCACTAGGAGTGCATTTCAAGTGTTCTCACCACATAAAATGATAGGTATTTGAGGTGATAAATATGTTAATTAGCTTTATTTAATTATTCTACATTATATTCATTAATCATGAAATCATTTTGTACCCCATAAAATATATACAATTATAACTTAGCAATTCACAATAAAAATTTTGTAATTAAAAATTTTTTAAAGAACGAAATGAAAGCATTGTAGCGACACATATGTACAATGTGTGCTATCCACTACTGCATTTATATTAGTGCACAAATACATACTATGTATTTTATACGTAGTCACTGAGTTACTTTATTATCCTAAAATTAGACTTATAAAATTACCTAGATTTTTTATTATTAAAATAAAATTTTTGTTCATGACTAAAAAATCTAAACAGTACAGAAGATGAGGAAAAGGCAAAAAGTAAAAGTTCTCCCTCTGAACACCCAGTCAGTCTCATTCTCAGTGGTGTGGAATCACTTAATTAACACATTCTTGAGGGTTCTTTCAGAAATATTCAATGCATAATTGTGTGTGTGCTGGAAAAAGTGGTTTTTAAGGAATATTGATTAAGCACAAGGGTGACCTGGCTTTTTGTTAATTTTATTATAAACAATTATTACTTAATATATAATACATCTTTGTTTTGCAGAAATACTTTTATATTTGCAAAGAAGGCATACAGCTTAATCATAGCTCTTTTGTCATATGATTATTCATATCATTATAATATAGTTTTTTATGTTTGTATTGATAATTTGAAAATATGACTGAATTTTTCACCCTAATATTAAAAAGATACATTAAAATGAAAACACATTAATGACTTATTTATCATTGTTTTTTAAAATCCTTCAAATTAAAACTGTTTAATAGATTTTCCTTTGGGGCTATTATGTTGCTGTCTCACATCAACAAAATAATACAAAATTTTAGGGTATGAAAAGAAAACAAGATTGATATCTTGCTTATTCTTATATTATCTGCCTGAATTAAAAATTAAAATAAAAATGGTAGATATATGCAATACATTTTCAAAATATATTAAAATTATGAGGATATTTCTCTTATATTACTTTTCTGTATGTTTTAATTTTCATATTTAAAAAGTTGTAAGATTTGCAGCAATAAACCAAAAATGATTCATTCTTTAAAAAATGTAACCACTAGTTTTCCACAGAACTACATGATTAAAGATGGCTTTCAAACGAACATTGACTACAAGTGGCTTTTTTTCTATTAATTTTTTTTTTACCACATTTCAAGATTCATCTAAGGCTTGAGTTATTCATTACCAAGTTATTTTTTAATGCTTCCCCATTGGCATGTGCTTATTTTGTTTGTGCTCTTCCAGTGATTACTGATTCTTCAAATTACTGAAAAAGAGAAGGAGAAGAAAGGCAACTCTTACCTTGGTGACATGCAGAACTGGTTTCACAGGTGCATGACATGCACAGTCACAGAGTCCCACAGTCAGGAGGGTCTCATGCTTGGTTTAGTGCTCTGTGGTCACCATCTTGAAATTCATAATAATGTTATCTTAAACTTGTATTTTGTAAGTGAAGCCCAGAGAAACAATGGTGTTTTTGCATGAACAATATGCACAATATGTTTGTATATTGTTCCTTGCCACCTCATTTGCATACAGCCTTCTTATGTTCTATGAGCAGAGAATTCCAGTGGACCCAGTATGGGAGATCAGCAAGACAGGAGCAAATAGATAAACACTTTATGGGAGTCACTGGCTTCCACAGAGTATTGGTAGAACAGGCATGTGTCGAAAAGTGGAATAAAAAACAGTTGTTAGGTTTTTTGCATCATTTCCAATGTTCTGGAAAGAACAAAATACATATGCATGCACAAGCTACAAAATACAAATTATATTATATCAGTGGTTCTAAATTCAGTTTTGCATTTAAAACTAGCACTCCATAATATAAAGATGAATGGTTTTTAAAAATTATGCCAATAATTTTAATTTTTAATTTTTCTTCACTTAGACCAGCATTAAATAAAAAACAACACCATGACAACTCAAGAGAAAAACTGTGGAAGCAAGAAAAAAGCTTTATGTTTAAATACATTTAATGGCACTTTTCCCCAGATTTCAAAACAAGGGCCCTGTGTTTTCATTTTTCAGGGGCCTCACAAATACTGTAACCAGTCCTGGTTACACGTTCTTTGTCTTCCCCCAGAATCCTCCTGCAGGAAGCATCTGTCTTCTATTCTAAAGTCATTAGTTCACCCTTGCAGCTGAGTTTGGGCTGGAGAAAGGACATCTTTATTTTGGCAAATGGCAGAAGAACTGGCAAACAGAAATAGCAAAAGGAATAGACACGTTTCCTGAAATCTAGTATGGTAAAATGCTTAGGCTCTTACAGATTAGGTTTTCTTTGCTTCATTGTGGTTTACAGCTGTGGATTTTTCACACTGAAGAGCAGTTGTCAAATAAATATTTTTCCTTCATCACTTCTTTACACTCAAGACTTCTCAGTACCATCTTACCATGAATTTTATTTTATCTTAGAGCTACTGAAATTATTTAAGACCAACAAAAAGCTGTGTTATTAATTTTTATTTTGTGCTTTTTGTTATTGTCTCTGATGAACCATTTTCAGATAGTTTCAACAAATATTTTTGGAGAGCCAGCTTTATGAGGACCACTGTGCTAGACACTGGGGACACCCAGTGAAAAAGAGTCCCCACCCGCCAGGGGTTTAGGTCTAATCATCCTCCAGAGGGAATAAATGGGGCCAAAACGTGATGGTGAGGGCTGGTTCATGGGGAAAGTTCTTTGGGTTTTGTTTTTTTTCTTCACACAAACTAGTGAACTCTATTCTTTGTGGTACATAAATCACTACCTAATAGTGAGGTAAGTCCATTAAGTTAACTTAGAGCACCACTGGTTATATTATTGCTGCAGGAAATGGCAAGTCAGAATTGAAACTGACTCATTTTAGAGGAAGAAATGCCCCTTTGAAAAAAGCTATTGTTGACCTTTGGAGTTGAAATTTCTTTCCCTGATTTTTAAAGCCAAGTACAGAAAGGCTGTTTAGGAGAATGAGACTAAAATAAAACTCCCTAAGTCCCAAATCTGTGATTCAGAGTAACTCCACTGACAATGATCAAAATCATTTCTCAAGTCGTGGCAGGCTGCTTTTATCCTTCCAGAGTTCATTTATCCATACGTCTCTGAGGCCCTCTGTTTTCAACATTCACTCGCTCTTCTTCATTCCTAACACCTACATTAAGAGTGATCACGTGTGATGTGCTTCTGACACCAGGTTCTTGAGAGTTGTGCTTTTGGCTTTATTAGAAAACTCTTCCTGAAAATGGTTTAATGTATATTTTAAATTATGTATTTAATGTGGAAAGACAAATTTTTTGAGACTTGTTTTCATGAAATTCTCATGGATACTTTACTCCCAATAGTTCCCAGTTACGTCATATTTGTCTATTCCCCAACATTTATTCTCTCCCTCTTCCTTGCAATAATACTGACTTTTAGCTAGCCAACCCAGAATAAAGCCCAGCAGAACAAATATAGCCACGTGGAATAAAGACATTTCCCAGCTTCTCCACCAGCTAGATATGGCCACATGACTAAGCTTTATATAATATCCTTTCCTGTTAGCTGAAATGCACATGTAATAGCTGGAACTTTAGCAGCCATTTTGGACTATGAGATGGAACATCAAAGATAGGAGAACAAAAAGACAGAAGTTTGAATCCCTGATGATTTCAAGGACAGCCTACTTCTAGACTTTGTTTTTTTTGTTTTGTTTTGTTTTGTTTTTTTGAGATGGAATCTTGCTCTGTCACCCAAACTGGAGTGCGGTGGCAAGATCTCAGCTTACTGCATCCTCTGTCTCCAGGGTTCAAGCGATTCTCTGGCCTCAGCCTCCTGAGTAGCTGGGACTACAGGCATGCACAACCACCCTTGGCTAATTTTGTATTTTTAGTAGAAACGACATGGGGTTTCACCATATTGGCCAGGCTGGTCTCGAACTCCTGACCTCAGGTGATCTGCCCACATTGGCCTCCCAAAGTGCTGGAATTATAGGCGTGAGTCACCGCGCCCGGCTGATTTATAGTTTTACATGAAAGAAAAGTGCAACTCCATCTTGTTAAAGCCACTATATTACTTTTTGTGTCTCTGTTACTTGCAGCTAAACCTAATTCTAACTGATAACTTATTATAGATTCCTTGTTCATTCTGCCTAGGTGAATGCAGTCTTAATTTTATTCTTTTTTCTCTACCTTGAAATTTATTGCTCATTTGGCTAGAGAATCCTTAAGGAATATTATGTTTTTCACAGTTCAGTTAATTCATCTTTGTTATAAAAATGACTTAAACAACATAAGAACTATAAATATTAAAGTAATAACTGTAAATAGCAGTTACTGGTTTCTGTCAATGCATATTCTAATTCTGCTAAGACTTTGAGTTTGGCTTACCTAGAGCACTCAGCACTGAGCCCACCTCTGGGTTGGTTTCTGGTCCTACCCATTCCACCAGCTTCCACAAATCAATGTTTAATTAGCAAAATTAATTAATTAATTAATTTAATTAAGGAACAGAGCATCTGAGTACCACCTCAAACCTGTATCAAGTCTGATGGGAGCATCATGTCTCCTTCTAAGTGGAACGTGGGAGAGCATGTCCTGAGATGACATTAAGGAATTGCTAGAATGGGGGAGCCAGGAGATGATGCTGAAGTTATAATCTGAAGACTACTGGTGTCCTTCCAATCCAAAGGACAAGGTGAGAACTCGATGGACAAATGAGTTATAGAGTCACCAGCAGAGAGAATCTCAGAGGGATGGGGGAACACCAGACTGGGTCTACAAAAGCAGTTTAGGACTTAGTCCAGCAGCAGAGTAAGCACTGGTGGGGAGGGGGCATTACCGAGTGCCTTGCAGACACAAGTGAGGATGTTCCAATGACCTAAAAGTTAAAAAGAAGACCTAAGATCATGAGCAAATTACTACAAATGTGAGAAGAACATGCTAGCTGGAATAAAAATAGGTACCTAAATAGATAACTACATAAAAATAAAAGTTTTGAAGAAAGTTATGGACAAAATTACCATGCTTTAATTGGTGTAACTTTTTAATTTGAGTTTTTGGGTACCTAGATAGATGGGATGACGTTAATACCAAGTGATGGTGACCAATATAAGGTCTACTGTCCATTTTAAACTACTCAGTTTCCCTAAACAAAACTATTTCCATCATGAAAATCCTGATGAATTCATAAATAACATTCACTTTGACTCAAAGTAAAAAAGACTAGGAGTGTTGGAAATTAAATTAGGAATTGAAGTGAACCACTCCCAAACAATCTCAGAATATAGTCGTTTGAATTACTGGGCACTTTAGTTCCTAAGAGAGCAATGGTAAAATATATCAGTCAGTGGCAATAAATACCAAGAATTTAGTAAGAAAACTAAAACAATAGATTGTGACTGAACTCCAGTGAGCCTCAGATAAAGTCTTTACTTTCCCACTCTCTTTAATGAGATGGGTTGGAAAAAGGCTTCTCATCCCTGAGAGTTGAAGTCAGTTTAGCCACAGAGCTCCCTGTTCTTTCCTCTTTGGTCTTTTCCTTATTGGAAAAGGGTTTTCACAATGGGGTAGAGTGTCACCAAGACCGGGAGCATCTGAAGCCCCAGGAAGAAGGACTGAAATGCAGGAGCTGGCCCAGTCTATCAGACATCTGGAGCTATACAGTCTGATTTGACAGCTGTTCCAGAGTGTACAGAGAGCTAAGCAAGCATTATTCCCAATCTCATTTCCTTCTTTACTTTGAGGCTAGGTACCTGTGATGCCTTTGACACCACGGCAGACAGAGTAACAAACTCTGACTTACTATCAAGAAACATAAAAAGTATTTACTGAATATTACCTATATGCTTGGTACTCAATGGATACAAAAGAATAGATATGAGTTCTGCCCTATCCCTAAGAGGAAGTTGGCAAAACCAGGAACAAATACATGTAATGATCTCTTCATGTATCTATGACCTCTCCTAGACTGTAAACTCTATAAGAGTAGGGTCTGTATTCATCATATTACAACTGTGCATAATAACCCAGTTCCTGCCCACTCAATAAATACCCAATAAATGAATAAACATGGGCCATTGAAGTAACAATACAAGGAAGTCTCTACATAGTTATGTACCAAAGAGAAAGGTAGACAATTAAAGCTAAAAGCAGTTAGAGAAAGCAAGATAGCTAAGTAGACAGTCAGCGGGTTTAAAAGTGAGATTAGGCCAAGTGCAGTGGCTCATGCCTGTAATCCCAGCACTTTGGGAGGCTGAGGTGGGCAGGTCACCTGAGGTCAGGAGTTCGAGACCAGCCTGGGCAACATGGTGTAACCCCATCTCTACTAAAAATACAAAATTAGCCGGATGTGGTGGCGCATGCCTGTAGTCCCAGCTCCTCGGGAGGCTGAGGCAGAAGAATCGCTTGAACCCAGGAGGTAGAGGTTGCAGTAAGCCAACATCATACCACTGCACTCTAGCCTGGGTGAAAGAGTGAGACTCCATCTCAAAAACAAAACAAACAAACAAAAGTGAGATTAGCGTTGGTCTTTCCCATTACCTGCAGAATAGAAGTTCTCTCAGCTGACTGGAGCCTGATTTTGGGGTCTTGACTCTGCCCCGTCAAATGTACAAAGCATTCTCAAGAGAGGACATAAAGTGGCAAATGCCCCAGCTCCAATGTCAAGGCTATCTTTCCCATATAGAACAACAGTGGTATCTTGATAGGGGTTCTCAGGACAATCTCTTATTTGGAGTCTGGGGATCTCCAAACAAATGACACTTTGTAAAAACACTTTCTTTAGTCACTAGACTGTTCTTTAAAGAATTCAAAGTCTGAAAGCCTGAGATACTGCTTTGGTTTGGGTGTGGTTTGCACCCACCAAAACTCGTGTTGAAATTTGATCTCCAATGTGCCAATGTTGGTAGGTAGAGCCTAGTGGGAGGTGTTTAGGTCATGGGAGCAGGCCCCTCATGAATTGATTAATTCCTTACCAAAGGGTTGAGTGAGTCCTCACTCTTATGGGAATGGATTAGTTTCTGAGACAGCGAACTGTTAGAAAGAGTATGGCTCCCTCAGTTTCTCTCTCTTGCTACCTCTCTTGCTGTTTGATCTCTTTGCACATGCCTGCTTTGATTCTGCTTTCTGCCATGAATGGAAGCAGCATGAGACAGAAGCTGAGCAGATGCTGGTACCATGCCCCTTGAACTTCCCAACCTGCAGAACCCTGAGCTAAAGAAACATCTTTTCTTTATAAATTATTCAGCCCCAGGTGTTTTGTTATAGCAACACAAAGTAGACTAAGACAAATGCAAAGCTTGATTATAATACTGTAATTTAGATGTGAATGATAGGCTTGAAAAGTGAGGATTTGGTTGACTTTTAGTTATATAATTTTTAAGAATCAATAGATGTCTGGAAAGCTCAGCCCCAGATTGCCTAGCCACTCTTGACAGGGGTCCAGGCTATACTCAGGAGGAATGTGACAGTCATCTCCCCAGGACAACCCAGGACAAAAGTTCACTGCACAGCCCAGGACTCTTTTCATGATATGCTGAAACTGATAGAAATGCCCCTTCACCTTCGACTGGAAGGGGAAGGATCTGGTTTACTTTTTTGTTTTTTGTTTTTTGAGACAGGACAGTGGCACGATCATGGCACACTACAGCCTTGACCTCCTGCGCTCAAACAATCCTCCCTTTTCAGCCTCCTGAGTAGCTGGGACTACAAATGCATGCCACTATGCCCAGCTATTTTTCTTTTCTTTTGTAGAGACAGAGTCTCCTTATGTTGGCCAGGCTGGTCTCAAGCTCCTGGGCTCCAGCAATCCTCCTGCCTCGGCCTCTCAAAGTGCTGGGATTACAGGTGTAAACCACCACACCCAGCCCAGTTTTCTTAGACTCATCGTTGTTGGAATAACTTATCTCCCTTTAGCATTAGCATCTGCCAAACCCAGTCCGGAGTAATGAGAAACCAGATCCTTCTTTGGCCAAGATGCCCCCTCTTTCTTTCCTAAAAGTTCTGGTTTGTGACAATAAAGTTTGTGTATCACTCAAAGTCCCAGTGGAAAACAGATGGCACACTAAAAATAGATAATTTAAGGAGAGTTTGGTAAGGGCACTGTTTACGAGGGTGTGAGTAGGCTAAAGAGAATTAACAAGGGATAGCACTGCAGTGCCCCAGGACTGTTGCCACCCTGCAACACATGCAAGGGAATAGAGAAATTACTGGAACCTCAAGAGAGAAAGGTTATGTGCAGAGGATCACCAGATGGGAGCGGAGTAACCAAGCTGATGAAACCTCTCAGAGAGGAAACAGAAGAATAAGTACTCTCCTCCCACCAGTCTTATTTGGTAATACTCACAGGAAGCTGGAGTGCAAGGGAGCCCTTTGATGGAGGCTGTCCAGATGAGACTGGTGCAGAGAGCAAGATGGACAATGGTGAGAGTGGATCTCAGGGGCAAATGGAAGCTCTCCAGCACAGCTATGCTTTTCCATTCTCCAAGAAACTGTGTCTGTAAAACCCCACTCATTTCAAGTGAAAAAGACCTCCTTTAGACTAATACAGTGAACCAAAAGCAAATAGAATTAGGGAAACAAGACCCTACATTCTAATCCCATTTCTACCAGTAATTTGTTGTGTGAGGCTGAGAAAAGTAAGTTTTCTGCATTTAGGCTTCTTTCTTTGTATGCTGCTCACTATCTCTTGAGAGTATTGTGAGGATATTTGCAGCACTTGAATATGTATCAGCCTCCTTTTTTTTATTCAATCACTTTCCTTTATAGCATAACTACCAGGTGCTTCCTTGATTCTCTTTGTATTCATTTCTTCTCTCTCTCTCTCATTCTCTCTCTCTCTCATTCTCTCTCTCTTTTTCTCTTCTTTCCCACCGTACTTTATCTCATATTGAAGTCTGCCTTGTGGTGTACTGTGAATACTGTGTTGTGGTTTAATTCTATGTTTGTTGTAGTTATTGTTTAGCTCTGTAAAAAGCTGATCCTTCAAATTCATGTTGAATCATCCCAATGATAATTTTATTACAACTTGTTCAAACCACGAATATTGCTCACAAATATTGTTCTAATCTCCTTGCATTGCAGAATATGACAGAGACAGTAAAATGCCAGGAGCTGCATTATCCAAAGAACAACCTATTCTGTAGGATTGTGTTTGTGATGATAATGACAATGATTAGTCAATAGGTGTTTATATATTACATATGTTTACAAATTACTAATAAATAATTTGTATTTACTATGTGGCAGGAACCATACTAAGTAGTTTGCATATGTAATTTTATGCCATTATTAATAGGTACTATTAAGTGTAATTATTATCCCCACTTTGTAGAAGAGGAAGATGGGGCTTAGAAAGTTAAGTAACTTCCCCACAGTTGTAAAGTATTACTGATTCAGGACTCAAATCCAGGTGTGTCTAACTCTATAGCCCATGCTCTTAGACACTACAGTTTGCTTGAATTTTAAAAGTTAATAGGCACGTGATTTAAACCCTCTGACCCTATAATCACACTCAGGAGCATTTTTCCTAACCTAAAAGAAAAACAGTATCATTCTGATGTTACATGGTGAAGACAGTTGCACAACAATGTAAATGTACTTAATACCATTGAACTGTACACTTAAAAATGGTTAAAATGACAAAATTTATATTAGGCATATTTTGCCACAATAAGGACCACAATAATTTGTAAGAATCAACAGGAACAAAAAAGAAAGCATTATGTCAAACTAATAAAGCAACTTTGCAAGGTTGCTTTAAAATTAATGATGAAATTAAATATCATAAATATCTATTACCTACTTTGTTTCCGTGTATAAAACTGTATATTCAAGCTGCTTAAAAACTTTGAAAAACTATATTCTTATTGGGGAGATGGAATTTTTCTTAAGTTTGATATTGCCATGTATTTGGGCATGACAATTTTCAATATAAAATGAATAGCTGTCTAAGCTAATACTTAATGAGGAGAAAAACAAAGATAGCTTTGGATATGATCTGACCCAAATTTTGCTATCCATTGACCACAGAGGATTATCTGAGGAGTTATTACAGCAATTACCAAGGAAGAAAATGGCATGGGAGAAATTGAAATGGAGAGGATAAAAAGGAAAGTACTATAGAAACAAAGATTCTGATTGCAACATTATTTTTAATTGCAAATGAACTATAGGAAGTAACTGAAATGCCCACAGAGAATGAGTAAATTAGCTGTTTTATAGTACCTTCACTTGAGAGAATATTGTGCAGCCATTAAAAATTATAATTATGAAGATTTTTGTAGCAACATGGAAATACTTATGGCTTAATGTTAAATAAAAAATAGGATGCAAAATTTTATTCACATTATGCTTACAGTATAAATATATGTGTGAATATGTGTGCAGACTGAAATAAAACATGCAAAAACTAAAACAATGTTTGTGATTCAGTGGTGAAATTATGGGTGATTTTTCCCCTCTATTTTCCAAACTTTCTTTAATGATAAACTTCATTGTTGTGTTAGTTATCTACTGTTATAGAACAAATTACCACCAAACTTAGAAGCTTAAGACAACAAGCACAAATTTTCTCACAGATTTTGTGGATAGAATCCAGGCATAAGCTTTGCCAGCTCTCATAGCCTCAAGACTGCAGTCAGCTCAAGTCTTGACTAAGGGAATATTCTCTTCTAATGGTTGTTAACAGGATTCACTTCCTCTGCAGCTGTCATATTGAGGGCTGGGGTTCCTCCCTAGCTGTCACTTGGAAGCCTACCTCAGTTCTTTGTCACATGACCTCTCCATAGGGCAGCTCAAAACATGGCAGCTGTTTTTTCATCAAAGCAAATATGTGAAAGAGCAATCAAGGGCAAGTATCATGGAAACCAAAGTATTTCTGTAGCCCAATCTCAGAACCAAAATCTTATTACTTCTGCCTTATTCTGTTGGTTAGAAGCAAATTACTAGGTCCAGCCCATACTCAAGAAGTTAGGGATTATTGGGACTGTCTTAAAGGCTGCCCACCACAAGAGTTATTAGAACTGGAAAAAAAAAAAAAAAAAAAAGGATGAAATAAGAGCACTTGGGCTGGGCATCGTGGCTCATGTGTGTAATCCCAACACTTTGGAAGTGATTTCCATCCTCCGAAATGGGAGGATGGCTTAAGGCCAAGAGTTTGAATTAAGCCTGGGCAGCAAAGTAACACTCCATCTCTACAAAAAAATTTAAAAATTAGCTGGGCACGGTGGTCCCAGCTACATGGGAGGCCAAAGTGGGAGGATCACTTGAGCCCAGGAAGTTGAGGCTGCAGTGAGAAGTGATCTGGCCACTGCATTCCAGCTTGGGCAACAGACCGAGATCCTGTCTCCAATACACACACACACACACACACACACACACACACACACACACACACACACACCTGTTCTTCTGATCATCCAGCAGGATCTGAAATCAACTCATAGCCCATTATTCTTTGGGAATAGGATTTAGCAACTCCTTTTCATGTGAGTATCAGCAGGAGCAATTATCATCAGAAGCGTTTTGATATTGAAAAGCTTATGCTTGTAGGCATGTAAAGAGGCCCGTTGGGGCCCTTTCTGAAAGGGCTGGAATAGAGGTGGAGGCTGAGGAGTGGAGGAGTGCAGAAACAGACTGCTACTATTACCTAGGAATAGAATGATACCCTCCCCTAACTCTACAAATCCTAAAAGATTTCATTACGTTTTGTTCTTGACCAGCATGTCTTTGAATCTTTTGACTTAGGAAAGACCTATTATATTTTTTAAAGGATCAGAGGGGGAATTAAAAGGCAATAAAGAACAACAATTCTAGCCAAGCCCGATCGGGCAGTTCATCACAGCTACATAGAATTCTACTATAAAAGCTGCATGCATTTTACAGAATGGTAACTTACATCTTTTCACTGGGAGGTACTGGGTATCCCTGGCAGAACAAAAAACATGTGCGGGAAAGTGGGAGGAAGAATGGGGAAGACAAAGTTGATCCCCTCCTCCCAAATAGTCAGAAAGAGAAAGAAAAAGATGCATCAATGATGGGGTGTTAGTATCTAATTATGCCCCAGATACCAGTAAAAACCACTGTCTGTGAAATTACCTACCCACGGTCTGTCAGTACTGTAGTTAATGTCTTCATGTCTCCAACAGGGGATTACGATGTACGCTCTGAGGAAAGGGGAAGCTTGTCCAGCTTTCTTCAGCCCAGGTCAGATTACAATGGTACATCTTTCAACTATTCCCTTCAGACAATGGCAAGAAAGTTATTGTTTGCCTCACTTTACTTTTTTTTTTTTTTTTTTTGAGATGGAGCTTCACCCTGTCGATTATTGGATTATTGGTGCAATCTTGGCTCATTGAAACCTCCACCTCCCAGGTTCAAGCAATTCTCCTGCCTTGGTCTCCCAAGTAGCTGGGATTACAGGCATGTGCCACCACGCCCAGCTATTTTTTTTTTTAATTTTTATTTTTAGTAGAGACGGTGTTTCACCATGTTGGCCAGGATGGCCTCGAACTCCTGACCTCAGGTGATCTGCCCACCTCGGCCTCCCAAAGTGCTGGGATTACAGGCGTGAGCCACCGAGCCGGGCCTTAGTTTACTATTTGAAACATTAAGTGAGCCCCCAAAGGACTCAAACCTCAATTCTGCTTCTGTGACTGTCACAAATCTGGGAAGCTTCCCCAAGCTAGACAAGGCTCACTTGGAATCTGTGATTCAAAAACAGTTGCTCCCAATCCTCAAACCAAATGACAAATCTGTCCAGCTGAAAAGGGTTTTTATTTCACTCTCCTGAAAAAGAGAAATGGATTGCCTTTTCTGTTGTTGTTTGTGTTTTGTTTGGGGAGGTTGTTGTTATTTAATGGGAGCATGGGAAGATTTTTTTTTTTCTACCTTGTGGTAGGCAATGTCCATGTCCTAATCCTCAGAATGTGTGAATATGTTACATCGATGGACAGAGAGGAATTCAGATTGCAGATGGAATTATGGTTGCTAATCAGCTAAACTTAAAATAGAGAGGTTATTCTGGATTATCCAAGAATCACAAGGGTCCTTGAAAGTAGAAGCAGCCAGGCGCAGTGGCTTAAGCCTGTAATCCCAGCACTATGGGAGGCCAAGGCGAGTGGATCACCTGAGGTCAGGAGTTTAAGGCCAGCCTGACCAATATGGTAAAACCCCATCTCTATTAAAAATACAAAAATGGACAGGAATCCAGTATCTGGCCTCACTGCCGCCTGAGACATGGCTTCTGTTCGAATTCTTCTTACCCAAGGAAGACAGTTGTTTTCATGAGTCCATTTGGTCATGCGTTAAGCATCAGATGTGTTAAAAATAAATACAGAGGAGATCTGTTCCAAGATGGCCGAATAGGAACAGCTCTGGTCCGCAGTTCCCAGCATGATCGATGCAGAACACGAGTGGTTTCTGCATTTCCAACTGAGCATCCGCTGGTGATACCCAGGCAAACAGGGTCTGGAGTGGACCTCCAGCAAACTCCAACAGACCTGCAGCTGAGGGACCTGACCAGTAGAAGGAAAACTAACAAAGAGAAAGGAATAGCATCAACATCAACAAAAAGGACATCTACACCAAAACCCCATCTGTAGGTCACCAACATCAAAGACCAAAGGTAGATAAACCCACAAAGTAGGGGAGAAACCAGAGCAGAAAAGCAGAAAACTCTAAAAATCAGAACGCCTCTTCTCCTGCAAAGGATCACAGCTCCTTGCCAGCAACGAACAAAGCTAGATGGAGAATGACTTTGACAAGTTGACAGAAGTAGGCTTCAGAAGGTCAGTAATAACAAACTTCTTAGAGCTAAAGGAGCATGTTCGAACCCATTGCAAGGAAGCTAAAAACCTTGAAAAAAGATTAGATGAATGGCTAACTAGAATAAAGAGTGTAGAGAAGACCTTAAATGACTTGACGGAGCTGAAAACCATGGCACAAGAACTTCGTGATGCATGCACAAGCTTCAATAGCCAATTCGATCAAGTGGAAGACAGAGTATCAGGGATTGAAGATTAAATTAATGAAATGAAGCAAGAAGACAAGGTTAGAGAAAAAAGGGCAAAAAGAAACGAACAAAGTCTCCAAGAAATATGGGACTATGTGAAATGACCAAATCTACGTTTGATTGGTGTACCTGAAAGTGATGGGGAGAATGGAACCAAGCTGGAAAACACTCTTTAAGATATTATCCAGGAGAACTTCCCTAACTTAGCACGGCAGACCAACATTCAAATTCAGGAAATAAAGAGAACACCACAAAGATACTCCTCTACAACAGCAACCCCAAGACACATAATTGTCAGATTCACCAAGGTTGAAATGAAGGAAA
Organism: Macaca nemestrina; assembly: GCF_043159975.1. Classification (NCBI taxonomy): domain Eukaryota; kingdom Metazoa; phylum Chordata; class Mammalia; order Primates; family Cercopithecidae; genus Macaca; species Macaca nemestrina. The sequence continues at coordinate 74,132,028 of NC_092135.1, read as the reverse complement.
AAATACTAAGGGCAGCCAGAGAGAAAGGTCAAGTTATCCACAAAGGGAAGCCCATCAGACTAACAGCAGATCTCTCAGCAGAAACTCTACAAGCCAGAAGAGAGTGGGCACCAATATTCAACATTCTTAAAGAAAAGAATTTTCAACCCAGAATTTCATATCCAGCCAAAGTAAGCTTCATAAGTGAAGGAGAAATAAGATCCTTTACAGACAAGCAAAGGCTGAGAGATTTTTGTCACCACCAGGCCTGCCCTACAAGAGTTCCTGAAGGAAGCACTAAACATGGAAAGAAATGGCCAATACCAGCCACTGCAAAAACATGCCAAATTGTAATGACCATCAATGTTATGAAGAAACTGCATCAATTAATGGGCAAAATAACCAGCCAATATCATAATGACAGGATCAAATTCACACATAACAATATTAACCTTTAATGTAAATGGGCTAAATGCCCCAATTAAAAGAAACAGACTGGCAAATAGGATAAAGAGTCAAGACCCATCAGTGTGCTGTATTCAGAAGATCCATCTCACATGCAAAGACACAAATAGGCTCAAAATAAAGGGATGGGGGAAGATCTATCAAGAAACGGAAAGCAAAAAAAAGCAGGAATTTCAATCCTAGTATCTGATAAAACAGATTTTAAACCGACAAAGATCAAAAGAGACAAAGAAGGCCACTACATAATGGTAAAGGGATCAATTCAACAAGAAGAGCTAACGATCCTGAATATATATGCACCCAATACAGGAGCACCCAGAATCTTAAAGCAAGTCCTTAGAGACCTACAAAGAGATTAGACTCCCACACAATAAAAATGGGAGACTCTAACACCCCACTGTCAATATTAGACAGATGAACAAGACAGAATGTTAATAAGGATATTGAACTCAGCTCTGCACCAAGCAGACTTAACAGACATCTATAGAACTCTCCACCCCAAATCAAAATATACATTCTCAGCACCACCTCACACTGTCTATTAAGCTCAGCACTACACAGACTTAATAGACATCTACAGAACTCTCCACCCCACATCAACGGAATATATATTCTTCTCAGCACCACCTTGTGCTTATTCTAAAACTGACCACATAATTGGAAGTAAAGCACTCCTCATCAAATGTAAAAGAACTGAAATCACAACAAACTGTCTCTCAGACCACAGTGCAATCAAATTAGAACTCAGGATTAAGAAACTCACTCAAACCCACACAACTACATAGAAACTGAACAACTTGTTCCTGAATGACTACTGGGTAAATAATGAAATGAAGGCAAAAGTAAAGGTGTTCTTTGAAACCAATGAGAACAAAGACACAATGTACTAGAATCTCTGGGACACATTTAGAGCAGTGTGTAAAGGGAAATTTATAGCACTAAAAGCCCACAAGAGAAAGCAGGAAAGATCTAAAATCGACACCCTAACATCACAATTAAAAGAACTAGAGAAGCAAGAGCAAACACATTCAAAAGCTAGCAGAAGGCAAGAAATAACTAAGATCAGAGCAGAACTGAAAGAGATAGAGACACAAAAAACCTTCAAAAAATCAATGAATCCAGGAGCTGGTTTTTTGAAAAGATCAACAAAATTGATAGACCGCTAGCAAGACTAACAAAGGAGAGAGAAGAATCAAATAGATGCAATAAAAGATGATAAAGGGGATATCACCACTGATCCCATAGAAATACAAACTACCATCAGAGAATACTATAAACACTTCTATGCAAATAAACTAGAAAATCTAGAAGAAATGAATAAATTCCTGGACACATACACCCTCCCAAGACTAAACCAGGAAGAAGTTGAATCTCCGAATAGACCAATAACAGACTCTGAAATTGAGGCAATAATTAATAGCCTATCAACCAAAAAAAGTCCAGGACCAGACGGATTCACAGCCGAATTCTACCAGAGGTACAAAAAGGAGCTGGTACCATTGCTTCTGAAATTGTTCCAATCAATAGAAAAAGAGGGAATCCTCCCTAACTCATTTTATGAGGCCAGGATCATCTGATACCAAAGCCTGGCAGAGACACACACAATAAAAGAGAATTTTAGACCAATATCCCTGATGAACATCAATGTGAAAATCCTCAATAAAATACTGGCAAACCGAATCCAGCAGCACATCAAAAAGCTTATCCACCACCATCAAGTTGGCTTTATCCCTGGGATGCAAGGCAGGTTCAACACATGCAAATCAATAAACATAATCCATCACATAAACAGAACCAATGACAAAAACCACTTGATTATCTTAATAGATGCAGAAAAGGCCTTTGACGAAATTCAACAGCCCTTCATGCTAAAAAACTCTCAATAAAGTAGGAATTGATGGAACATATCTCAAAATAATAAGAGCTATTTATGGCAAACCCACAGCCAATATCATACAGAATGGGCAAAAACTGAAAGCATTCCCTTTGAAAACTGGCACAAGACAAAGATGCCCTCTCTCACCACTCCTATTCAACATAGTGTTGGAAGTTCTGGCCAGGAGAATCAGGCAGGAGAAAGAATTAAAGGGTATTCAATTAGGAAAAGAGGAAGTCAAATTGTCCCTGTTTGCAGATAACATGTTGTATATTTAGTAAACTCCATCATCTCAGTCCAAAATCTCCCTAAGCTGATAAGCAACTTCTGCAAAGTCTCAGGATACAAAATCAATGTGCAAAAATCACAAGCATTCTTATACACCAATAACAGACAAACAGAGAGCCAAATCATGAGTGAACTCCCTTTCACAATTGCTACAAAGAGAATAAAATACCAAGGAATCCAACTTACAAGGGATGTGAAGGACCTCTTCAAGGAGAACTACAAATCACTGCTCAATGAAATAAAAGAGGACATAAACAAATGGAAGAACATTCCATGCTCATGGATAGGAAGAATCAATATTGCAAAAATGGCCATACTGCCTAAAGTAATTTATAGATTTAATGCCATCCCCATCAAGCTACCTGTATTCTGTGAAGAAAGTTTCTTCTTCACAGAATTGGAAAAAAACACTTTAAACTTCATGTGAAACCAAAAAAGAGCCCACATTGCCAAGACAATCCTAAGCCAAAAGAACAAAGCTGGAGGCATCACACTACCTGACTTCAAACTATACTACAAGGCTACATAACAAAGGCAGCATGGTACTGGTACCAAAATAGAGATATAGATCAATGGAACAGCATAGAGGCCTCAGAAAAAACACTACACATCTACAACCATCTGATCTTTGACAAATCTGACAAAAACAAGAAATGGGGAAAAGATTCCCTATTTAATAAATGATGCTGGGGAAACTGGCTAGCCATATGTAGAAAGCTGAAACTGGATCTCTTCCTTACACTTTATACAAAAATTAATTCAAGATGGATTAAAGACCTAAATGTTAGACCTAAAACCATAAAAAATCCTAGAAGAAAACCTAGGCAATACCATTCAGGACATAGGCATGGGCAAGGACTTCATGACTAAAACACCAAAAGCAATGGCAACAAAAGCCAAGGCATGGGCAAGGACTTCATGACTAAAACACCAAAAGCAATGGCAACAAAAGCCAAAATAGACAAGTGGGATCTAATTAAACTAAAGAGCATCTGCATGCAAAAGAAACTATCATCAGAGTGAACAGGCAACCTACAGAATGGGAGAAGATTTTTGCAATCTACCCATCTGACAAAGGGCTAATATCCAGAATCTACAAAGAACTCAGCCAAATTTACAAAAAAAAAAAACCAGACAACTCCATCAAAAACTGGGCAAAGGATATGAACAGACACTTCTCAAAAGAAGACATCTATGCAGCCAACAGACACATGAAAAAAATGCTCATCATCGCTGGCCATCAGAGAAATGCAAATCAAAACCACAATGAGATATTATCTCATGCCAGTTAGAATGACAATCATTCAAAAGTCAGGAAACGACAGATGCTGGAGAGGATGTGGAGAAGTAGGATCGCTTTTATACTGTTGGTGGGAGTGTAAATTAGTTCAACCATTGTGGAAGACAGTGTGGTGATTCCTCAAGGATCTAGAACTAGAAATACCATTTGATACAGGGATCCCATTACTGGATATATTCCCAAAGGATTATAAATCATGCTACTATAATGACACATGCACACGTATGTTTATTGCAGCACTATTTACAATAGCAAAGACTTGGAACCAACCCAAATGTCCATCAATGATAGACTGGATTAAGAAAATGTGGCCCATATACACCATGGAATACTATGCAGCCATAAAAAAGGATGAGTTCATGTCTTTTGCAGGGACATGGATGAAGCTGGAAATCATTATTCTCAGCAAACTATTACAAGGACAGAAAACCAAACACTGCATGTTCTCACTCATTGGTGGGAATTGAACAATGAGATCACTTGGATGCAGGGCAGGGAACATCACACACTGGGGCCTGTCAGGGGGCGGGGGCCTGGGGGAAGGATAGCAATAGGAGAAATACCTAATGTAAATGACGAGTTGATGAGTGCAGCAAACCAGCATGGTAGATGTATACCTATGTATCAAACCTGCACATTGTACACATGTACCCAAGAACTTAAAGTATAATAATAAAAATAAAAGAAAATAAAAATAAATTTAATAAATAAATAAATAAATAAATAAAAATACAAAAATTGCCTGGCACTGTGGCTCACACCTGTAATCCCAGCACTTTGGGAGGCCTAGGTGGGCGAAGCACCAGGTCAGGAGTTTGAGATCAGCCTGGCCAACATGGCAAAACCCTATGTTGTCTCTAGTAAAAATACGGAAATTGTCGGGTGTGGTGGCACATGCCTGTAGTCCCAGCTACTCAGGAGGCTGAAGCAGGAGAATTGCTTGAACCCAGAAGGCAGAGGTTGCAGTGAGCCAATATCGTACCACTGCACCCCAGCCTGGGCAACAGAGCGAGACTCTATCTCAAAAACTAAATAAATAAAATGAAATTTTAAAAAATACAAATACAAATACAAAAACAAAAATTAGCCAGGTGTGTTGGCATGCACCTGTAGTCCCAGCTACTAGGGAGGCTGAGACAGAAGAATCACTTGAACCCAGGAGGTGGAGGTTGAGTGAGCCAAGATCGCGCCACTGCACTCCAGCCTGGGTGACAGAGCGAGACTTAATAAATAAAAAAGTGGAAACAGAAGGTGGAAGATAAGTGTCTGAGTGATTTGATGTGAGAAAGACTTGCCCAGCTGTTGCTAGCTTTGAAGATGAAAGGGGACCATAAGCCAAGAAGTATGGTGCTTCTGGAAGTTGGGAAGAAAAGTACAAAGATTCTCCCTAGCCCCTCTAAAAAGAAATGTACCCCTGCCAACACATTGATTTTAGCCCAGTGAGACCCAAATCAGACTCTGACCTCCAGAATTACAAGGTAATAAATTTGGGTTGTTTTGAACTACTGAGTTTATGGTAATTTGCTAAGGCAATCATAGAAAACTAATAGCAGCCACAAGCCAAACAAATTGCTAAAGTATAGCTTATTCAGTCTCAGACTGAATGGTTGTTTTATTGGGAGAAGTTGCACAGAAATGGATAAGGATTGGTTTTGGCCTGGTTTACAGGAATATTATTTAAGCAGTCTAAGCCGCCACGGTGATCGTTAGAAGTGGTCGTAGAAACAGCAGTCTTAAATTTCTCATTGACTTTTCACACTGAATTGTGATAATAACTATCATCCACTGTAGAAATTGATTTCAGTTAGTGGAGAAATTGGAAAATACAGATTTGTTTATTTCATTGAAAAATGAATGGAGAAACAAAGACATTTAACCTTTACTAAAACTTTGAGAGCACAAAGCCTGCTCTCAGCTTTCTTTAAGTCCTGCAATTTAGAGACACTCTGGATTAGGCCAAAAAAAAAAAAAAAAAAAAAGAAAGAAGTCCTTTTATGCCCATGTAAATCAGAGAGGCCAGTCTTTTCAAAGCTTGTCCTTCATAAAATAAGTTAGAGGAAATCCCATTAACATTATCTAGAAAGATAAAGAGCAAAATCCATTCTCCAGGGATGAGAACCTGTGATTACAAAGAGTTTAGCCTTTTTAAAGCTAAGGTTATGGTGTGGTGAACTGGTAAGTATAAAAAGATGGACTTCTCTTGCTTAAAAAGCTTCGAAAATGCTATGAGATTTTCTTTCCTTTTCCTCCGACCTTTAAGAGTCTGTGAAATGGAAGACTGACAGACGACTGTGGCTGTTAAGAGGTATACTCTTCCGGTGATGCATTTGTGCAGCTTCCATTAACACTTAGGGGAATTATGTGCAACTATCAGTGAGAGAATATATCCCTAGCACTCTATTTTTAATTTTTTTCATTTAACAGTTATGTTTAGTCAATCCCCAGCAGGGTTTGTTAGTGAGATTGCTGGCTTCCTAATGCAAGTTTCTTTTTAGTTAGCCGAGCTAATGCTGATGACCTGTTTTTACTTGATGATGCATTGTTAGATATATCCAATATCTACCTAAATGGATTTGTGAATTAAATCTTGTCTGGGAAGGTTTGCCCATTCAACCTAGGGATTAGAAATTATATTGACCCAAGAAGCAAGACTTGCTATATTTAGTCTGGATCAGTGCCAAAAATTCACAGCCAGACCAAGGACCTTTTTTACTTTTACTCCAGCATCTTACAAAACATAAAGATTAGCAATTATGCTACATCATTTGAAAGATACAATTCTTAGGTTTCAATTGTTTTAAATTTTGTTTGGAGCCTTATTTTCAAATCAATGCTATTCAGTGCTCAAAGGGAAAAGAAGAAACTAGAAGGGGAAAGAATCAGCCTTTACCAACGACCAACTGATATTTTAATTCCCATTCTGTGATGAGGAAACTAATACACAGATAAACTAATTATGTAAATTAAGAAAGGTACAATTGAGTTGGTAGCAGGATCAACATTCTGCCCATACCTATCTGAATCCAGATCCCATATAACTGTCTTTTGATTATTAATCCTACCTTGATATGAGAGAAAAGGGCTATGTTTCATTTCAGTTGGAAAAGTAAAGAAGTGAGACAATTATAATAATAGAATAGGTTCAGAACCTCCCAAGGAAAATCAAATAGCTTTTGACTCAAGCTTCCATCCCTTTTTTAGACATTTTCCTCCTCTCCTCTCTTGCCTTTCCTTCCTAATAAAAGCGCTGTTGAAATTAAACATTAAAACTGCAGGAAGAAAACAATCTCCAGGAGGGCACAGATTGCAATTTATCTTTGTATCTCCAGTAACTTGTACAATACCTGGCCCAGAATAGGTGCTTGTCACTGGCTCATCATAGGAAAGAGAGAATTAATAAACCACTGAATCAATGAAGATTGTTCTATTTATAATGCTCTTTGGAACTGCTGTTTCACTTTCAAATATAAGAAAGTATTATCTTATTATTTTAAGCCAGCTTTGAATATGTTAAATGTTTCAAATTTCTGACTTCTATTAAGAAAGACATGTAACTATTTTTCTCTCTCACTATGTACAGATAAAACCATACATATATATTTAGTCATATATTTTTATTACACCTCCAAAAATGATTTGAAACAGTTTAAATTCAGGGGTGTAAGCACTCTGACCTATCCAGTAACATTCTTAGAAAGAGCCTTTAAAAATTCCATTTATTTATTTATTTATTTATTTATTTATTTATTTATTTGAGATGGAGTCTCAGTCTGTCACCCAGGCTGGAGTGCAATGGCGTGATCTCAGCTCACCGCAACCTCAGCCTCCTGGATTCAAGCGATTCTCCTGCCTCAGCCTCCCAAGCAGCTGGGATTACAAGTGTGTGACACCACGCCCAGCTGATTTTGTAGTTTTAGTACAGATGGAGTTTCACCTTGTTGGTCAGGCTGGTCTCAAACTCCTGACCTCAGGTGATCCGCCCACTTCGGCCTCCCAAAGTGCTGGGATTACAGGCGTGAGCCACCATGCCCGTCCAAAATTCCATTAATTTAAAATAAAGAAGGCCAGGCACGGTGGCTCACGCCTGTAATCCCAGCACTTTAGAAGGCCAAGGTGGCCGGATCACAAGAGGTCAGGAGTTCAAGACCATCCTGGCCAACGTGGCGAAACCCCATCTCTACTAAAAATACAAAAAAATTAGCCAGGTGTTGTAGTGGGCGCCTGTAATCCCACCTACCCAAGAGGCTGAGGCAGGAGAATTGCTTGAGACCAGGAGGCGGAGGTTGCAGTGAGCCGAGATCAGCCACTGCACTCCAGCCTGGGTAATAAAGCGAGACTCCGTCTTAAAAAATAAATAAAACAAAGAGACCTTTAAAATGATAGTATTCATAGACCTCTCTAAAATGTAGTGCCTCTTGGACAGGATTTATAAACTGCCCAACTGTAATAGAGAATAATTTCAAACCTTGGGTAAAACATGTGGATGATGTTACCATTAACAAGATTTTTTTTCAGTAGTTCATATTTTAAATCAGGCTGCATTTGAAGTAGTGGTTTTATCCGTATCCACCCAACCCCAAAGAGCAGTCAAAAATTTCCAGAAGTAATACAGAGTGATGCTCTGAGAGTTCTTCTCAAAATGTACACCTAATATTTCCCACATTAGGTTTTTCTCTAGAAGAAAGTACAGTATCTTAAGTGCCTTTCTAGCCAAAAAAAAAAAAAAAAAGACAAATTTCAGATTTTTTTCTCATATAACATTCCATGAAATGCCTTGTTTCCAAGTGAAAAAAAAAAAAAGAATTCTAAGGAATCATAATAAAATTTGTTTTGCTTCAGTAAAAAGACCATTCCTAGAACTTTATTTTTTGTCATGTATGTGACATTTTCTATGAAAGACTTCAGTTCATATTCTTGAGAATAGATAATTTTTAAAATTAATACCACCTTTGTAGAATGTATTGGTATAATGATAATGTCAGTACCCATAGGTCATACATGAGGTGTGCTTGGATTGATTCTATCTTCCAATAGCCTGAAATCTAAATGAAGATATTTTTTAATAAGAAGCTAATAGGACTATAGAGATCTTTGTATGACATAAAATACACAGAGAGGTGTGTTGTAATGTGAATAAGACTAATTGATCTTCTTATTGGAGAAACACTTATCTTGAGATGAAAAATGGCCACACTGTTGTTTGACATTTGGATGGTCGATGGCTTGACCAGAAGAATCCTTGGTCAAACACTCCAGAGACAAGAATAGTTCAAGAGATCAGTTGCTTGCCAAAGGTCACTGATAGAATAATAGGGTTTTTTTCTTCACAGTCTTAGGAAAGTTATCTGACTCTACTTATATCCTAGTGAAGGGGAAATAAACTGATGGCCAAAAGTCATCCTTTCATTAAAAATAACATCATTCAATATTACAACCCATATGACAGGACAAACCAAAATTTCCTCATAATATTATAAGTCCCTAAATAGTATACTTAGGCCTATAACCTATACTTTGCTCATGTGGTATATATCAAAAGTAAAATATTGCATAATTTTTTAGCATAAATAAGCTAAGAAAACACCTGAGTTGAGTCAGTATTTATCTAGCTTGAAAATGATCCAAATGAGTAGAATTCTCAAATATACATTTAAATCTATATTTGTTTTTAAATTTTCATAGAAAAAGAGAGTTTAGGTAGGCTTAAAATGGTTTTTAAAAAGTAACAAAGAAAGAGATTCAATCCTCTCCTCTTACCACGGAGTTAAGATTTTCAAGGCCGGGCGTGGTGGCTCAAGCCTGTAATCCCAGCACTTTGGGAGGCCGAGACGGGCGAATCACGAGGTCAGGAGATCGAGACCATCCTGGCTAACACGGTGAAACCCCGTCTCTACTAAAAAATACAAAAAACTAGCCGGGCGAAGTGGCGGGCGCCTGTAGTCCCAGCCACTCGGAAGGCTGAGGCAGGAGAATGGCTAAACCCGGGAGGCGGAGCTTTCAGTGAGCTGAGATCCGGCCACTGCACTCCAGCCTGGGCAACAGAGCGAGACTCCGTCTCAAAAAAAATAAATAAATAAAAAAGATTTTCAGATAGAAGAGTTGGTGAATGTTCTTAGTCATTTCGTGCACCTTTGCTCATTTTATAATTTCCCATCTCCCTGAAGCAGCTCACATTAAGAACTGTAAATTAAAATAAAGAAGTGTCTAACCTAAAATGAAGGAATATCTGAAATGGTGACATTAATAAGTCTGTCTAAAATATAGGTTGTCTTGAACAGGACTTATAGATTATCCAACTGTAATGAAACATAAATTCAAAAACTTGGGAAGATATAGATGATGTTACCGTTAGGAAGAAATTCATTTTGAAAAACAGTAGTTCATATATAATTTTTAAATAGTTGTTCATTTTTTAAAAATTGTCTGTGATTTTAATGCCACATTACCTAATACCTCACAACTGAATTATTTAACAAGGTGTTAGTAACAGTGCTAAGATGTGCTGGTGGACATGAGGCACTTCCAAACCTTGAACTTCTCACTTTGTGCCAAGAAAGGTTTTCACAAAACCACCCATTTTAGCTAGTACATTGCCTCTCCAAGCGTGCAACGACATCTAGGATCATCTCTGGGAAAGTTAAGATGTCTTTACTACCACCCCACCCAGTTGGGAGACTTGAGAGCAAAAAGAAGTCAAAACAATGCAACGGGAAGCCTGCATTGTGTGCAGGGGAAGGGAGAGAGGCAGCTCCATTTCCCTTTACCTTGGTAAGAGTTGGCTGTACGTGAGCTTCAGTGCCACCTTCTTGACTCAACCCTCACACAACAGATACCCACTCCTTCCTTGGCCATCTTGGTCACTCTAGCAACAAAGGGCCCTCTAAGAACTATTGCCCCAATTCACTCTACCCCCAGGGATTGTTCTGAGGATTATCTGCTGGTGTTAGGTAAGTAACTAAATTAACCACCAAACTTTTTTCTGCCCACAGCAATGTGAAATAAATTTTGGGTCACTTAGGCATGCAAATCTTATCTTGTTGATTAATGACATTATTTGTCAGTAAGCTCTGAAAAATACAGCACAGTTTGGATGAAGAAAGGTTGACCTAATAACTGAATTACTGTGAGATCCAGATTCTCACTAGTACTTTATCCATAGGTGTCTAGGCCATCTCTTACAACTTGAATTGCATGGAAGAAGCTCAACAATATTTCATCTGCTCTCTTCAACCAGGAATCCATATTTTTAAATCCCGAAGGAAAACGCATGGGTCTCTAAAATACTCTTTTCCAAGTGGTTAGCAGTGCTTGAGTTCAGTAAAATTAGCTTATTACAAACATTAATAAGATTATTTTGCAGAACAAAGTGTTATTTGCAGTCAAAGATTACCAAAATCCCATAGATTCTTATGAGCCATATATAAAGCGTAGCTATTCCACTGGACAGGCAACTACCTTTGGAGCTGAAAGATTACTTGAGACCAAAGTGTCATGAAGTACCAAGCTGAACTGCTGGTCCACAGTAAGATGGTAGCATCTAATCTTCTGTCTGATTTTGTGGGTAGGTTATATCTTAACCAAATCACTCAAGGGTTTGAACAGTTTTATCATTATCGCCTCTGAATCATAAACTTTAAGTTAAAATGGTGAACCAGAGCTCCCAGAAGGCACCCTGTTCACCAAGTGTTTCTGACTAATCTTAGAAAGAAGTCCATGTCAATAATTCTAAAACTCTTTCTCTCCTCTATCTCATTCTCTTGTCCTCTACTTTTTAGAGTTTATAATAGTCATACTACTTAATAATTAAGTTCTCAACAATGGACATTTCACTAGGAATGAAGATGTGTTGAAATTTGTTTCATATCAGATTGTCGGGCAGCAGAATCAGCTGAACATTATGAACCTATGATTTCCTAGTTGTGTGATCCTGGGAAAATTATTTAACTTATTTGGGCCTGTTTTTCTGTTTTCTGTTTTTTTTTTTTTTTCCATTAATACAATGTAACAAATAATCCCTGCCTCACCAGGTAGACTGTAAGGATTAAGTGACATATAAAAGAACTAGAATGTTACAGGCATATAAGAGATCTTAAATATTTTAAACAAAAATTTGAGTTTATTTATTTTAAAAACTTGTTATGGATGTATTTTTCTTTTGACAGAAATACTTTTACTGTTTTGTTTTTTGTTTTGTTTTGTTTTTTGAGACGGAGTCTTGCTCTGTCACCCAGGCTGGAGTGCAGTGGCGCGATCTTAGCTCACTGCAACCTCCACCTCCTAGGTTCAAGCGATTCTCCTGCCTCAGCCTCCCAAGTAGCCGGGACTACAGGCACATGCCATCAGGCCCGGCTAATTTTTTTGTATTTTTAGTAGAGATGGGGTTTCACCATCTTGGCCAGGACGGTCTTGATCTCCTGACCTCGTGATCCGCCCGCCTTGGCCTCCCAAAGTGCTGGGATTACAGGCATGAGCCACCATGCCTGCCCCTGACCTTTACTGTTAAATTATCTTTATTCACCATTTTAAAAGTAGAATAATCAAGCTTGTTTAAGATTTCCATTATTTAAAGTATTTATACAAATACAATATTACATTGCTTCTACTTTTGAGTTAACTTACATTTTTTAATTTATATAATCACATAGTCTTTATCATATTCATTTTGTGCATTCAAAATTTTCATAGAGTGATGTACCATAATTATCTCTTTCCATTATTGGACATGTAATTTGTTTGCAATTCTTCAACACTATCATCAATAATATTGGATAGGAGGAGAAACTTTGTACACAAGAGCTTTTTTTAACTTGTCAATTGTTAATTTCTTGGGATACAGTTCCAGAACTGAAATTACTAGATCAAAGGATGTGAAGACATTTTTATGGTTCTGCTCTGTTTTGTTGATTTGAAGTGCATGGAAAGGAGAAACTACTGTAAGAAAGGATAGTCAGAAGTCTCAATTTGTGGATTTGGAAGGTTGGGAAAAGAATATTTCAAAAAGAAAAAAAAAATCCTTAAAAAATCAGAATCAGGCCGGGCATGGTGGCTCACGCCTATAATCCCAGCACTTTGGGAGGCCAAGGTGAGGAATTCAAGACCAGCCTGGCCAAGATGGTGAAACCCCACCTCTACTAAAAATACAAAAAAATTAGCCAGGTGTGGTGGCGCATGCCTGTAATCCCAGCTACCTGGGAGGCTGAGGCAGAAGAATTGCTTGAACCTGGGAGGAAGAGGTTGCAGTGAGCTGAGATCACACCACTGCACTCCAGCCTGGGCAACAGAATCAATACGAATAAAAGGCAATGGAAAATTCACCTGACTAAAGCTGGGTGCAGTGACTCGCACCTGAAATTCCAGCAACGTGGGAGACCTAGGCAGCTTGAGCCCACGAGTTTGAAACCAGCCTGGGCAACATAGCAAGACAACATCTCTACAAAGTGCTTTAAAAATTAGCCAGTGTGGGCGAGGTGGCGGGCGCCTGTAATCCCAGCTACTCGGAGGCTGAGGCAGGAGAATGGCGTAAACCCGGGAGGCGGAGCGTGCAGTGAGGTGAGATCTGGCCACTGCACTCCAGCCTGCGTGACAGAGCGAGACTCCGTCTCAAAAAAAAAAAAAAATTAGCCAGTGTGGTGGCATGTGACTGTAGTCCCAGCTGTGAGGGAGGATCCCTGGAGCCCAGGAGTTGGAGGCTGTAGTGAGCTATGATTGTGACTCTGCACTACAAACTGGGTAACACAGTGAGATCCCATCCTAAAAAATGACTTCACTTGGGAGTAAAAGATTTATTTTGGCAGTAGTGAGAAATCCGGCTGGACAGATTGAGAAGATTCTTAAAAGAAGGGGCCCTTGAGAGTGAAATAAAATAAACTGAGCTTTCTATAGTATGCCTAAAGTCCAGGACAGTAGCAAAATTGAGAGAAGCGGATGGTTTATGATGAATCACTGGCAGTGGGATTGAGGCTGAATTGGATGAGGACGTGAAGTTGTGGAAAATAGCTATAATTAAAACTTCACATGTGATATTAAAGAAGAGGAAAATAGAAAGCAAATACAGACCGTTGAGAGAAAAATAAAAGAACTTAAAAAGAAGCAGTGTAAGAGAGTGAAGAAAAGTATAGTTCCCCACAGTTGGCACCTGAGTGACTAGAAGTGAGGAGAAATATTTGTCACTCAAGTGACAGCAGTAGGGCAATTTTGGGAAGGGGAGTAAGTTTATTGGAGGGGTGAAATGGGCAGGAGATAACTGATTTTGAGTTGAGAGTAGGATATTCAGGTGAAAAGGCCAAGTATAGCCTGTTGGAAGGCTTTACATTCTTCAGGACTTTAATGGTTTAAGTTGGATACAGGCAAAACAAGTTTATATTGCAGAACAGGGCATTTTTACCAGAAAATGGGGAAGATACAGTGGAGTTTCTGAGATGGTCTCATTAGCCAAGGCCTTGGACCAAAGCAGCAAGTGATCCTGGCTTATCAGCCATGGCCTCCCAGGATTGATCTAGTGTCGGAATTTCATCAGAAATCATATCCCATTACTATGGTCTCAATGTTTGTGCCCCCCTCCTCCCCGCCACCAAATTCCTATGTTGAAAGCTAATCTCCAATGTAAAAGTATTAAAAGGAAGGGCCATTGGGAGGCGATTAAGCCATGAGGGCAAAGTCCATGTGAATGGGATTAATTCCCTTTTAAAAGAGGCCTGAGGAAACTTCTTTGCCACTTCCACCATGTGACAACATAGCTGGAAGGAAGGCACCACCTATGAGGAAGAGGACTCTTACTAGTCACTGGTATGCCAGTTCCTTGATCTTGAACTTCCCAGGCTCCAGGACTGTGAGCAGTAAGTTTCTGTTGTTTATAAGCCACCCAGTTTATGGCACTTTTGGTATAGCAGCTGGAATGGACTAAGATACTCATTCTCTAGTTCTACCATCGTATGTGGTCAAACATAATTGTGGTGGCCGGGCGCTGTGGCTCACACCTGTAATCCCAGCACTTTGGGAGGCTGAGGCGGGTGGATCACAAGGTCAGGAGATCAAGACAATCCTGGGTAATGTATTAAAACCCCATCTCTGTTAAAAATACAAAAATTAGCTGGGTGTGGTGGCAGGTGCCTGTAATCCCAGCTACTTGGGAGGCTGAGGCAGGAGAATCACTTGAATCTGGGAGGCGGAGGTTGCAGTGAGCCAAGATTGCACCACTGCACTCCAGCCTCGGTGACAGAGCAAGACTCCGTCTAAAAAAAAATAAAATTAAAAAAATTTTAAAAAGCATCAGGACAAGAAAAAATGAAATTTAGATTTATTTAAGGTAGATGCAAAACTAGCAATACTATTATAGGCTCAACTCATTGTATTTGGGGGCCAATGACATATAATTCATGAATAATTAATTTTTTACTTTAGAAGGTACCTGTGTCGAAAGACTCCTCTAGGCCAGGCACAGTAGCTCAATCAGTAATCCCAGCATTTTGGGAGGCCAAGGCAGGAGGATTGCTTGAGCCAAGGAGTTCAAGACCAGTCTAGACAACATAGTGAGACCTCATCTCTATTAACTCGGGAGGCTAAGGAAAGAGAATTGCTTAAGCCCGGGAAGCAAATGTTGCAGTAAGCTGAGACTGCACCACTGTACTCCAGCTTGGGTGACAGAGCAAGATTCCATCTCCAAAAAAAAAAAAAAAAAAATTTAAAAATTAGCCGTGCATGGTGGTGCACACCTGTGGTCCCAGCTACTCAGGAGACTGAGGTGGGAGGATCACATGAGCCCAGGAGTTTGAGACTTCAGTAAGCTATGAACACACCACTGCACTCCAACCTAGGTGACAGAGCAAGACCTTGTCTCTAAAAAATAAAAAAAGAAAAAAAATATTTTAAAGACTCCTCTAAAATATATCTGAGAAACTCTGAAACTTGAAAACTCTTCTCCATTAAGATGAGGATGAATAGGTTTTAAGACACCACCCAATAATGAAAATTTGGCAGGCCTCCCACCTGCAAAAACTTACAGATAGACTCGTGTCCACACCAGACAGTCAGAATTCTGGATTCATCTTTTAACTATAGAAAATTCCACAAGAAGAATATAATAATCTCCTGGGTCACATACCCAGTATTCTAAATATAATCCTTTGCATTTTTCCTTAGAGGAATACTAATGACATGTGTGGACCATATGTTGCAGTCTAATATCTCTGCAATCAGCAAGGAATTTCCTTGGATTTTTTTATAGGATCCCTGAGGAACGAGAATTAGACAGCAGGAAAATTCAGTCTGAAGTAACTCTCTTAGATTGAATTAAATATAGTTGTATCTGTAATGGTATCAGGATCTGCTAGAAAATTTGGAGTGTACAAAGTGTTCCTGAATTTGTATGATTTATCTATTTTTAATTATTACTTTTAAATTCCTGGGAAAAATATTTTATTAAAATGAGACAATTCCGGAATCATAAATAAGACCATTGGTTTAAGTAAGGCCATAGTAAGTCACCTCAAAAAAGGCTCACGCCATCTTAGAAATGAATAGAGAATGCAACAGAATAACTCATAGCCAGTGCAACTGCTCATGGCCCAGGGATCCCCTAGCACAATGAAGTGGCTAAGCATTCTCAGTTTGCAGAAGGCTCTGGAAATTGCTATTGGTGAGTCACTCTAAAGCCCTGTATCAGAATCAAGCTAGGAGAGTGTTAGATACATCTATCTCCCAGGAGTTTTCAACCACAGGTCTCCAGGGTCTTCTGAGTACAAAAGATGCTCTGGCCCAGGGTCTCCTGCTTTCTTAAAATCCGCAAAACTAGAATGATGAGAGAAGGGAGGAAGAGACGGAGAGGGAGAGCATGGAGAATCACTCTCTTGCTCATTACCAGAGGTTATTTTGATTCTTTTAAATTGATAGAAGTATAGAATTACATATTTTTCCTTTTCTGTAGTTTCAGTAAATATGTTCATTGCAATTAAATAAGATTTTGCAGTCCATTACCTTGTAATGGATGTAGCCTTTGGGTATTTTTGAAAACTAAAATTAAAAGAAAAATGAGCAAGTGAATGTGTTGATTAATGCATCTATGAGGATCTTATACCAGCTTTTAAACAGACTAATAAACATTTTAAAGAAAATTAAAACACAGAAACAGGTATACTGTATGTTTGTTTTTATTCTACTTACTTTTCTTTTCTTTCTTTCTTTATTTAGACACGGTCTCCCTCTATTGCCCATACTGGAGGGCAGTGATGCAGTAACAGTATGCTGCAGCCTCAGCCTCCTGGGCTCAAGGGATCCTCCTGCCACTGCCTCCTGAGTAGGGATTACAGGCACACACCACCACACCTGACTAATTTTCTAAATTTTTTTTTGTAGAGACAGGGTCTCATTTTGTTGACCAGGTTGGTTTTGAACTCCTGGGCTTAAGCCATCCTCCTGCGTCAGCCTCCCAGAGTGCTGGGATTACATAACATTCATGAGCCATCGCACCCAACCTATATTGTATTTGTAATGACAAACCTGTTTTTCAAAACAACCACCAATGAATTAATATTGTTCAATACATTCTGAAGACAGAGACAGTAAGTCACAAGGAGATCACATTGCTATTGCACACTGTAACTTGGTAGAGGCACCAGCCACTAAAACTACTGCCCAGTCAGATAACAGTGATTATCATGAAATTCATCTAGAGTTTCAAAGCTGTACCAAATTTGCTTAAAAGAAGAATCATATGATCTATACTTTTTAGGCAAGGATGTGTTCTGAGGTCTGTAACTTCCTTCAAGGGCTGTTTCTTCGTGATTGAAGCTGGCTTTAGGGCAAGGAGAGGCTGACAAAGCTTGCTTTTGGGTCTTTCTACCACTCCCATTGGGGCCACTTTAAAGTCTCCCTCCATACCTCAATCCACCCCATGTTTCTCCTGTTCCTGAGTTAACTCATAATTAAAATTGGAGCTAAAGGTGGGTGTGGTTGCCAGCCTCCCAGATGGCCCCTAGTGATCCTCAATCCTGGATCTTCAGGTCCTTGTCCAGGTGCTTCCACACTAAATCAGAGCTGACCTGTGTGACCGCTAGAATATTCCAAAGTGATAGTATACAAGTTCAGAGGCTAGGTCATAAAGGCATTGCAACGTCTACCTTGTGTTTTCAGATTGCTTGTTTTGAAGGAAGCCAGTAGCCATGTTTCAAGGATACTCAAGCAGCCCCACAGAGAGGCCCAAATGGAAAGAACTGACCTGCCAGCCATGTAAGTGAACCACGTTGGAAGTGAATCTTTTAGGCCCAGTCAAATTGCAGCCCAGCTGACATTTGGCTATAACCTTCTGAGAGATCCTAAGCCAGAATCACCCTGCGAAGCCACTCCAGAATTCTTGACCCACAGAACCTGTGAAGTTTAACAAATGCTTACTGTTGGTTTAAGCCACTAAGCTTGGGGGCAATTTGTACATGGAAATGGAAAACTAATATAGTAGGTTAATATGTAACTCCTCTTGAGGGGTATTTATACTTTAACCAGAGTCTTTACTAAAACAAAACCAAAAAATGGTGAAATGACTGACAGAGTGTGGGTGGGTGGGCAAGGGTCCCTCTGTGGTCTGTCCCTCCATCCCCAGGCAGCCCTTCCCTTCTCATTTAGTCCATCCTTCTTTCTATTGTGGGGACAGAAACTGCAGTGCTTTTGGTGTCAGGTGACTTTTTATCACTCAGACCTCAACAGAGAGATTCTTTTTTTTAAATTTTCTTGAGACAGAGTTTTGCTCTTGTTGCCCAGGCTGGAGTGCAATGGCGTGATCTTGGCTCACGGCAACCTCCACCTCCCGGGTTCAAGCGATTTTTCTGCTCAGCCTCCCAAGTATCTGGGATTACAGGCACCCTCCACCATGTCCACCTAATTTTGTGTTTTTAGTAGAGACAGGGTTTCACCATGTTGGTCAGGCTGGTCTCAAACTCCTGACCTCAGGTGATCCACCTGCCTCAGCCTCCCAAAGTGCTGGGATTACAGGCGTGAGCCACTGTGCTCAGCCAAGAGATTCTTAATTATAACCTGATGTTCTCCCCTCCTCCTAGCTCAAGAAACCCAGATAGCTATTAGGCACATAAAAGTTCTGGTGATTGTAGCTTCAATCCTGGCTGTACATTGAGCCATCAGGCCACATCTCTGTGCCTCATTTTTCTTCAAGACTAAAATGAAAGATGACTTACATAGAGTTAGTACTATTATATGTCAAAAACTACAGTAAATCCTTCTTTTTTTTTTTTTAGACTGAGTCTCACTCCGTTGCCCAGGCTGGAGTGCAGTGATGCAATCTTGGCTCAATGCAACCCCCGCCTCCCAAGTTCAAGTGGGTCTCGTGCTTCAGCCCCCACCCGAGTAGCTGGGATTAGAGGCACGTGCCACCACACCTAGCTAATTTTTGTTTTTCTAGTAGAGACAGTTTTTGCCATGTTGGGTGAACTTAATGCCGCTGAATTATACACTTTAAAATGATTAAAATTGTAAGTTTTATTTTGTACATGTTTTCGCATGATAAATTCTTTAAAAAATCGTTGGTTCCTGGGGCTCTAAAGTCTGCATCTGATCTTTCTCCTCTTTTGCATCAGTTGCTAACTCCTTCCCATTCTTCCTCCAGAGTGACTGTTTTATGTTTTTCTGTCTTCATTGCCTCAAGCCTTCATCATCTCTCATCAAGGCCACTGAAATGAGTCCCTAAATAGCCTCTCTGACTTCTTCCTCTTCCAGTCTAATCCATCTTGTAATTCTGCTTTCTATGTCATCTGATGTTAAACTCTCAGTGTCTCACTCTTGTCTCTAGAAGTTTAAAACATATCGAGACAGCCTTATCTCTCACTCAGAGGGAAACCTGGTATGTTTAGGAGAGGACCTATTTTTAAATGTGCATTATTTCACTTCTTTCCATTATAAAATGTAACATAAATGCAGAAGAGTACACTAAACTTTGTATACAGTTTAAAAAGTAGAGGTTAAGCTAGAACACGCTAATTAGAACCTAGAGCTGCCTTAATCCACTACTGACTGGACAGTATTGGTAGGCCTGTACAGAGAGGCTGTTAGTGGCCGGAAGAGTCTCAGAAAAAGAAGAGACAGAGACAGACTTTCCCACTTCATCATTGTAACCCAAGCATGGGATGCAGTACCTTCTAGCAGGACCAAAGTGGGCAAACAGACAAGCCTTTTTAAAAACTCTTCTCAGTACTTACAATATGTAAAATGAACATAATACCCAATACAGCAAAAGTGAATATGGTAGAGAAGCTAGAGCTAGGAAGATGAATATGTTATAGCTCCTGCCCTGGAAGAGACAGACATGGATACAGATAATTGCAATCAACAGCAATTGTTATATAATAAAGATGTATACAAAGTGCAGTGTGGAGCACAGAAGGGTTTGGAAACAGAAGGAATTAAAATTAATTCAACCATGAAACTAAGCCAGAAGCAATTAGTATTGGGATCTTTGTCATCACTTAGTCCAACATTCCCACTTTGAGCTGAGAAGGAAAGTTCTTAGGAATCAAAAAAGTTGGAGGGGGAAAAAAATGACTTCACTTCTCCATTGCCAGAGTCTCTGAAGCAGCTAGCAGCAAATTACCCGTGGAAGTTGTGGAGTTCCCTTCTCCAGAGGTCTTGTGATCGACACTGTAGCCCTATGTTTTCAATGCACTGCCAAATTTGTTAAAGCAACTGGATGCTTGCCAGCCTGCAGCTTCATTTTGTGCTGTCTGGACACAGTGTGTCCACGTGGCATGTGAAGTGTCAATAAAGCACTTAACATTATTTTCGGACTTATCCAATCTTCCTTTCTACTGAGTTTGTAAGTTCCTTGAGGGCAGTGCATCACACTGTGTTCTGAGTGGCAAACATTGGACCCACTAAAGGTAGCTTAAAAAGGAAAAATGATTAACTTTAGTTATCTCTAGGAGGGTTAGGAAACTAGGTTCGAAGGGTACTCCACACCCAGGAGACAACAGCAACACCTGGAATGTAACTCTGGCACAGGCCCCAGAGCAGGTATCACTATCACAGGCACAGTAATCAGCTGTTCCTTTCCCCACAGGAAAAGTGTCGGGTTGTTAGAGGGACAGTAAATGAATACTGGGCAAGCCAAAACAATGGCAGCTATGTAGTAGATCCTCCACAGGATTTAAATAATTTCAGCCAAATGAAGATACCTAATACCATTAGAAAAAGAATATATCTGACAGTCAGGCGAGGTGGCTTACACCTGTAATTCTAGCATTTGGGGAGTCTGAAGCAGGCGGACCGCTTGATTCCAGGAGTTTGAGACCAGCCTGAGCAACATGGCAAAACCCCGTCTCTACAAAAAATTAGCTGGGTGTGGTGGTGCGCGCCTATGTCCCAGCTACTCAGGAAGGAGGCTGAGATGGGAGGATCACCTGTACCCTGGGAGGTTAAGACTGCAGTGAGCCAAGATCACACCACTCCACTCCAGCCTGGACAACAGAGTGAGACCCTATCTGAAAATATGTCTGTTTTAAGTCCTCTCAGGCATACTCAGAGGGATCAAGTTGCTAGTGAAATAAACCAACTTCTAAATAAAAGTAACGGAAGGACTAGCATTTTCTTATCATGGTTACCTAACCCTTACTAACCTTCTTGAGGCTTACTTAGACTTGTATTTGTATGTATGTTACACAGACCACTATCAAATTTTATAAATCTTGCTACAACAAAAATGAAAGAATATTTTAGTATTGCTCCCTAGAAAACTGCAAAGCTTACTGAGACTATGCATCCTTTAAAAAGTGTGCCTATATCTTTATATACCTGCTTTTAACATTTCTTTAATTTTGTATTATTATAAGTATAGAAAAATGATAAACAGAATAGTTTTCCACGTTTCTTGGATTCTCCATTTTACTTAAGCTAAAGGTATACTTTTCTTATTAGTTTGCTAATCGTGAATTCTGCTTTTATCAACACAGTTCAGAACTTGTTTCCAACGGGTAGGATGAAAATTGAACATATGTGACACTCAAATGCTCAATTCCCTATTGAAGAAATGAACAATAGACCCTATCTATCATTTATTTGACTCATGTGTACACCCATGTATATCGCAGACATTTTTATTTAATTATTCAAGAATCGGCACATGAGAAGCATTATCTAATTCCTCTGGGACCTTCCCCTGGCAAAAATAAATGCAATGACTGTGGCTACCAGATGAATTTTGCCCTTTTTCTTATATTTGTAAGTAATGACTTTATTATTTCTACATTTAATGATTTAAATTTTAAGCAAAACAGAAAATGACTACAAATAAAAAAGTCAATAAAATCTTACTCTGTAGAAGTTAACCATCATGAATATTAGGTGAACATCTTTCTTGACAGCTTTATGCAGACACTCAGATATTAGGAGTGATAGGTACATAGATAACTTGGTACACAGAAATAATTTTATGAAACTGGATACATATCATGCATGCTATTTTTAAATAAAAGTATTAAATTTACATTGACTCAAATGTAATAAGAGAGAGAAACCAGATGAAACTAACAGATAACTGTTTCTTCTTCACTAATAACCTTCTAGGAGTATGGGAGAAAAATATTTACAAGTTTGGATTTTTTAGCAACCCAAAAGTGTTGTTGAACTTTATTAAAGTGTTCCTAAAGTTAAAAATATAACAAATAAAATAAACCGGTTGGGCATGGTGGCACACACCCGTAGTCCCAGCTACTGGGGAGGCTGGGGCAGGAGGATGGCTTGAGCCCAGAAGTTAGAGGCTGTAGTTAGCTATCTATAATTGTGCCTGTGAATAGCCACTGTACTCCAGCCTGGGCAATATAGTGAGACCCTGTCTCTAATTTTTTAAAAAAATAAGTAAATAAATAAACAAGTGACCCTAATTCTATATAATCTTAATTGAGAAAGTTTTAAGCTAAATCTATTCATCTTGAGTTCCAAATGATAATTATATGTTTTACAACTAAAATTGGAAAGAGGCAGAAATGGAACGTCTGAAACCTTTAGTCTCTTTATTTACATATGAATTGGAGCTAGCTTACCTTTGTCATTGTGATACTTGTTGAATTAGGGACAGGTATAAAGCAATACCTTTATTCCTCTTAGTTCATTCAGAACAAAGTTCATTCACTTCATCGGTGTAATAAAATATCTAAACTGCAATTGTTTGCGTTTACATGGAACGAGTTGAGATAACATTGTCCTCTAAAATATATAAAATTTTTAAAATCAAGGGCCAAGACCCAAATTACAAACCTTTAATAAAAAGAGGCTTTGACAATTTTCAGATAGCTTCCCCATGTGACAATTCTGAAGCATCTTCAGACATACAAACACAGCTGTTTCTGAAGTTTCCAAAGGAATTGTACGCTGCTAGAAAAATAGATGATTCTGGTTGTATGTGTGCTTTTATTTGCAGTCAAAACAGAAGCATATTGGACTTCCTTGGCAGGTTAACCCAAGGAAGTTTAAATTTTAAATCTATTTAAGATTTTTAGGGACAAATAGTATGCTATCTTTGTCTGAATATGAAATATTATCGTTTTAATTCATCATTTGAAGCTCATTTTATATATTCACATTGAATCTACCTTGTCTACAATTTTTTTTTTTTTTTTTTTTTTGAGATGGAGTTTCGCTCTCGTTGCCCAGGCTGGAGTGCAATGGCATGATCTCGGCTCACCACAACCTCCACCTCATGGGCTCAAATGATTCTCCTGCCTCAGCCTCCCGTGTAGCTGGGATTACAGGCGTGCGTCACCATGCCTGGCTAATTTTTTGTATTTTTAGTAGAGATGGGGTTTCTCCATTTTGGTCAGGCTGGTCTCGAACTCCCAAACTCAGGTGATCTGCCCGCCTCGGCCTCCCAAAGTGCTGGGATTACACACCTGAACCACCACGCCTGGCCTGCAATTATTTCATAAGCTAGTAGTTTCTTTTTTTCCCTCTGTATAAAGCTAACATGCTTCACATATTCAAAATGTGACTCAAGTTTCAAATGTAAGAGGAAGTGTAAACATTTACATATAATAGAGTAATTACTCATACAGGCAATTGAATACTAACACTATTTTGACAATTAGGTCATAAGCAATTGGGAAAAATAGAGTAATTTCTATTTACATAGAACTGTCCTTCAGCCATTAATTAGACCACAAAGTGTCCTTTTTGCCATTCAGCCATTAATTAGACCACAAAGTGTCTTAATTAGACCAGAAAGTTTTTATTTATGTTTTTCAGTTTAAGGGTAGGTTTTTATAGACCCACAGTAGAAATAGTTACAATTTTATGCACAGTTGAGAAAATTCATAATTCCCCACTGCCAAAGTAGGTAGAGGGAAGAATTTCTTTCTGCAGCAACAAGAGTTAATGTGGTTGATCACTCCTGTTTTCACTTTGATGTCCACAGAACACAGTAACCCGAGCCTCTGTATTTTACAGAATGATAAATTCAACCCAGGGGAGGTGCTACAATGTAGGAAATGTATGTAAATCATCATTGCATTCTAATTTATGGCACCTGACCTCCAAAGTGCCATGCATGTGAATTCACATGTCCTTTTGGATAGGAAAAAATTGAACAAAAGTGTGATGGATTTAAGTTTTCTGCACTCAGAATGAGCCAGTAAACTAGAAGCAGTGGGTAATGGCCTGACACCTCTTCCATCCTTTATTTCTCCCGGGCTTCTTCTAAGATCTTGGAGTCTTAATTTAGTGAGTGCCCAGCCGTTGCAGTCATCAAGCGTTCATTAACTGCCACTTTCCTTTCCTCTGTTATTAGGTACCACCAGTATTTTGCTAAATGTATTGATAACCCTAGACTTTACTTATTCTCTCCAGCCATATCCGCTGCAATGATTCTTCCCTTCCCAGTATCTCTTCATTCCTAGTTGGTAATAGTCTGTGCATGGCACCTGGAAACTCAGTACATATTTGTCATATATGTAAATATTTCTTTCCCTCAGTCCCTGTCTTTCCATCCTAGATGCCTATCACAATGCTCATTACCCATTCTGTCTTAATAGTTAGCAAATGTTACACTAGACATTGTGCTAAATGATCCACATGTATTAT
This sequence comes from Macaca nemestrina, assembly GCF_043159975.1. Lineage (NCBI taxonomy): Eukaryota > Metazoa > Chordata > Mammalia > Primates > Cercopithecidae > Macaca > Macaca nemestrina. The sequence continues at coordinate 74,107,057 of NC_092135.1, read as the reverse complement.
CTCTGCTCTTCCTCACAAATCAATGAAGTAGAGACATTAATATTCCCATTTTTAAGGGAGGAATGTAGAGCTGAATGATACTGAGTCATCTGTCCCAGGATTTGTGCCCAAGCCTGTCTGCTTCCAAGGTTCACTGTAATAACTACTACATTTAATTGTCTCCAGAAACTCTCTGCTAGACCTCATTTGGTTTCATCAATCTTTCTCTAGGAGTTCTGTTTCCATAAGGTACTCCAACAACTATAACAAGTAACAAATACAATATATTAAAAAGCCTCAAACAACAACCAAAATGCATTATAAATTACATTCTGTAAGAATAAAAGGGATTGGCCAGGCATAGTATCTCATGTCTGCAATCCCAGCACTTTGGGAGGCCGAGGCGGGTGGATCACTTGAGGTCAGGAGTTTGAGACCAGCCTGACCAACATGGCGAAACCCCGTCTCTACTAAAAATACAAAAATCAGCCAGGTGTGGTGGTGGGCGCCTGTAATCCCAGCTACTCAGTAGGCTGAGGCAGGAGAATTGCTTGAACCAGGGAGGCAGAGGTTGCAGTGAGTGACCCGAGATCGCACCACTGCATTCCAGCCTGAGCAACAGAGTGACACTCCATCTCGGGGAAAAAAAAAAAAAAAAGAATAAAAGGGATTGTTTTCGATAACATTCACACTTTATTGGTATACAAAGCATTTAATCAAAAGAATGTACCAGATGCATAAGGAGGAAAGTCTATAAGCTCTCCCTCCTTCAGCTTTCTAGCCTCCTATTTGTATTTTACTGTGTAGTCAAAAATCACTTGTATTCTATTATAAGTAATGAAATATAGAGAATACTTAGCAAATAAGTCATCAGAGTGTTCCTCACCTGGTAGAAAGCACTTGATGAGCAGCACTGTAGGCTTTGATCCACATTCAACATTCAGCAAATGGTATAAGACCATTATTATGTATAAAATACTCAATGATAGATGAAATATACATATGCCCATGGAGGGAGAACTAATGAGAGGGGAAGAAAGGTGGAAAGAGAAACAGACCTCTCATAATATGGCAGGAGATTCTAAGTGCTTAAGCAGATGATACAAACAATAAATACTACAGCAGCTCAGAGGAGTTAGCTTTAAGTTTGGATGATGTAAGAAAAAAGTTTTGTAGAGGTGGTGAGGTTTGAGCTGTGCCACAAAGGATGACTTTGGATAGGCAGAGAGAAGGTAGAAGTATGAGAGAGGAATGACATGAGAAAAGGTTCAGAGGCAGGAAAGCATAAATTTCTTGCAGGGAGTATAAACAGTCCACACTAACTGGGGGTAAAGTTTGTGTGTCAGGCAATGGTGGGAGATTATCAGGGAAAAGATAGCTGGAAACAGGTGTTGAGGGCCTTGAATCCCGAGTTAAAAACATCTGAGTTTCTTCTACTTGCTACCAGGAGCTACTGAGAGTTCAAAGTGCAACAATACAATGAAAGCAGGGCTTTCGAATGGATTGACTGGGAAGAAGACCGGAGGCAAGGAGACCAGTAAGGCATCAGTTGCATTGCTGAGTGAGAAATTATAAAGACTGAGCCAATGGAGAAGGAGAAATAGACAGGATTTGGTGACTAATGGAAAGGAGGAGAGATTTGTTTATCCATGTTTCTTTTCTTCAAAAGAACGGAGCATTCACTTCAGAATCCCATTTATCTGAAAGTAAGAGAAAAGACCCAATATCACTTCTCTATTCTGAAAGTTGTCAACTTTGAAGTATGGAATTAAGGACAAGGAGATTGAGAATCCAAATAGGAAGCGCTGACACCCATTTGAAAAATCTCTTGTTAAATCTCTAGTTTATCTCTTCAAAGGGAAGTGGTCTTTTTGGAGGCTCTCACCATCGTTAGCTTTTAGTTCATCAGGTAGACAAATGAGGAATGTTACCTAGTTCACATATACATATGCATATACACCCAGATTCTAAAGCCAGATAATTTTTAAAGGTCTCAGAAACTGCTTCAATACCAGCCTCTTGTTGACATTAATCTTACAGAGCTACAGTACTACTAAATAAACTCTTCAGTAATAACCAACAAAGGATTGTGAAGAAATGCTAAGGTGATAAGGGAATGTAATCGTCATCCAGACCAACCCACTTTGTTTTATAGGAGAATCTAAGACCAGGCAAGTTATTTTTCCTTTTAATCAGAAAATACAACTGGTACTGAAATCCAGGTCTCCTCCCTTAAGAATAATGTTCTTGGCCAGGGGTGGTGGCTCACGCCTGTAATCCCAGCACTTTGGGAGGCCGAGGTGGGTGGATCACGAGGTCAGGAGATCAAGACCATCCTGGCTAACAAGGTGAAACCCCGTCTCTACTAAAAATACAAAAAATTAGCCAGGCATGGTGGCGGGCGCCTGTAGTCCCAGCTACTCAGGAGGCTGAGGCAGGAGAATGGCGTGAACCTGGGAGGCAGAGCTTGCAGTGAACGAGATCGCGCCACTGCACTCCAGCCTGGGCAGCAGAGTGAGACTCCGTCTCAAAAAAAAAAAAAAAAAAAAAAAAAGAAGAAGAAGAAGAAGAAGAAGAAAAGAATGATGTTCTTACTGGGTATGACAGTGCATGCCTAAATTCCCAGCTACTTGGGAGGCTGAGGCAGGAGGGTCACTTAAACCCGAGAGTTCAAGACCAGCCTGGGCAACAAAACGAGATCCCATTTCTAAGAAAAGAAAAATAATAATGTTATTTTTTCAGGGTCCTTTACTTCAGCTTCAGTGGTTCCATTCTAGGAAATGTTTAGATGCTAACAATGTGGCTGCATTGTCTCCAGCTATATCTTTCTCTTCTGTTCATATCTTTGAGAAGAAAACGCAACAGAAGAGGACCTCTAGGATGAGGTAGGGTTCCCATTCTAACGCAGTGAAGTAAGACCACTAGTTAAAGTCAGCCACCCAGTAGCCCAGAAGAGCACAGTGAGATTGAGATGTTAAGACAGTAGAACAGAGTGCCAACCTGCCCTTGTCCCTATTATCCACTATTTGATGCATTTGAAGAGTAACAGTGACTCTGGCTCTAAGATGTTAGAGAAAAGCAGTCATTGCTATTATGTCACAGGCAATGATGGCAGTGGAGAAAAAGCAATGGTTTCAAGGAAGGGGCAGATATGGATTTACTATGAACCCAGTGAAATTTAAACTTCACTAACTTGAACCATTCCACATCCTGGGAATTTTGTATTAACAATTTTGTATTTTTTTCCTTAAAGAGGTTTCCCCAAATTGTATAAGCTTAGGCTCTACAAAATCCCTAAGAATTCAGTGTGCTAAAGAGTCTAGTACCTTCTAGAAATGCCACAAAAATGTCAGTTTTAATAAACTTGTAATAGTTTATTAGCTATTACAAGTCCAAATGACTCTCTTCGGCCCTTCTTTCCAAAATATATCAGTAAGATTTCTAGAAGGCGAAGAGATTGTGTTGAAATCTTTACAAACTAAGTAATAGACCTTCCTTCCACACCAATATTTAAGATTTTCATCCTCTTGGTTCATTATTGAATCTAGTCAAACAGTTTCTATAGAAATTTTATTTCTGAATAACACATACAATGTAATAAGCAATTACAAATGAGATGTTGACATAGAGTTATTTTGCAGATTATGTTGCATGTTCATGACTTGAAAACATTAGATAGAGGTAAAAACCATGAACATCTTTGTTTCTATTTAGACGGATATTTATCTTTATTTGTGAGATATGACCACTATGGTTTTACTTTAAAACCACAAATAAAGTTTTAACAATGGGCATTTTTCTTGTTGAGAGGTCTGTGGTCAGACTGAACATCTCTCGGAACCTGATTAGATCCTGAGGTTTTCAAATTCAATATTCAGCAAATATAGATCATTTCTTTGGCCAAAAGAAATAATTAAGAACTTCAGAGCTAATGCAACTCTCCTGAGCCTGCTTCTGTTTTTTTGGATGACATGATAATCAGACAGCCTCTTCTGGTGTTGCTTCTCACCACGTTTGAGATTGAGACAGCATAAATCACACACAATCTTTTGAAACTCTAGGTGACATTGCTTTAGGTTTTTATATCAGCAAAGCCTTCATTTTCTAGTACTCAACTTATGGGAATTTTATATATTATTAAATGTTTTCCTTTTCCTCACTCCCAATTATCCTGATCCAGAAAAGTAGACACATGGTCATTATGTGAAGACGAAGGAACATTGAATAGTTAATTATACAACAGCCAGAACTGTCCACAGTAAATTCATCCTTGTAACAGATTTCTGGAGGGTAAATTAGCATATTTAGTTAGAAATCTTGTAAAATAGAAATGGGATTGTTTGAGTAGCTGCAGTTTACATAGTAACCTCACACTTCATGGAGATCTGACTCAAAATAACACAAGGCTCAAAAAAATGGGAAAAGGAATGCTCTGTAAATGATCCACATTGCCTAGGTAACTCCACTGACAAGATGTATTTGATAGTGTCTAAAATCCTCTTTTCCTGTATAAACACAGTGTCACTGTAATCCTAGAGAGTACATTTGCTTTCTCTTAGAACCTAACTCCCTTCAAATGATAGGTCTAAAATAAAATATGCAGAAGTCATTAAATTGTAGCATTTTCATTGCTGGGAGGGACCTCCAGAGGTCACCTAGTTCATCCCGATCTCCAGCCAGGACTCTTCCTCATACTGAATATAGCTGTACAGTGATCTGCATTAAGAAAGCTTTTAAAGATCCCTGGGGTTGGGCAAAAAATAGCTAATATTGGCCTGATTCATAGAACAGCATTATACGAATGTCATAATAGCCACCCTCATCAAGAAAGACATCCATCAGGGCTAAGTGCTAGTGCTCGCTTCAGAAGGAAAAGCTTTATTTTCTCAGAGAAAATGGTGGTAGATTAAGGAAATGACCAAGCATGTTGGTATTTTGTTGTTGTTGTTGTTTAGGTGTACATTTAAATGCTTATCAAAAAGGAAACATTGTCATGTCAAAGACCACTGCAGGGAAGCCCAGAGGTGGCTGTAAGCAAGCAGATCACAAGTCCTTTAACAAGTTCTTTCAAATAGCAGCAGAGCTCAGAGGGGGGCTGTTGTTTCAAACAAGATTCAATTAGCATCAAGTTATTGAAGGGCAGATGGGGAAACATAAGAATAATATTGACAGACCTGCTTTTTAAGCAATATCTTTTCCCTCTAATCAGCTGAGTTTGTTAGAGCTGATCACTTCTTCAACTCCACTCAATTATAGGTGCAAAGAATGAGAACTTCAGTGTAACTCCAATTTTCTAAGAGAACTACTCACATTGCTGTTTTATAGAAAAGGTAATCTTTCACAGTTGCTTAGATTTAAAGCATTATGCTGGAATCTAGAAATATAGCTAAAAGAGCTGAGGTTCTTATCTGAATTATTTGGGCCTTTAAGCCTTTCTGTTGAACTAAAGAAAGAACTTAAAGATACAGCTGTAAAATGAGGAAAATAACCTACTCCCCAAAATTGTCTCAAGTATCTACTTGATTCTGTGTGTTTATGTTGCATCTTTTTCTCATATTTCTGCAAGGTTATATAAACTCTAGTCAACTATGAATGCCTCCATGATGAGAAATGGGAGGTTGGGTGGAAATAGATTAGAGAATAGGTTTTGTGGTTTTTTTAAACCACATACTCTCTTGTCAACTTTCAAATTTTGTGCTTGTACCTCTTCCAAAGAATTCATTTGAAAATATTTCATTTTTGAAATCAGAAAGGCACTGTCTGTGCTCTCTCAGCCAGATACTCAGTCTGGGTTACAGGAAGTAGAAATTTGTGACTATTAGCCTTTCCCAGCCTCCTTTGCAACTCTTGACTTTGGAAATGGGAATTCAGCCACTGAGAACTTTTTGATGTGCAGCTGCCTTTCTCAGGGAACACTAACCAAGAAACAAAGTCTTCAGGTCACCTTTCCTCTTCCTTTTGTGAGGACAGAAGACAAAAAGTACAAGATCTCCCTGAAGTGTCTCCTTGGCTTTACAACATTCCACAGTAGGCACCTAACACTTGAGTTAATGTGCAGACTACACACCTACCATAAAACTAGGACACTCAAGGCAAGGAAAGTATTTCCATAGTTACTTGGACATTTGGCAGAGTAGTTTTCTCTCTTAAACTACTGAGATAATTGTCCATAACTTGCTGGGCATGTACACAACCTGTAGGAAGTATTATTTTTAAAAGTTATCCACCGGGCGCCGTGGCTCACGTTTGTAATTCTAGCACTTTGGGAGGCCACGGTGGGCGGATCACCTGAGGTCAGGAGTTCGAGACCAGCCTGGCCAACATGGTGAAACCCCCATCTCTACTAAAAAAATACAAAAAATTAGCTGGGCGTGGTGGCTTATGCCTGTAATCCCAGCTACTAGGGAGGCTGAGGCAGGAGAATCACTTGAACCTGGGAGGCAGAGGTTGTGGTGAGCCAAGATTGTGCCACTGCAGTCCAGTCTGGGCAACAGAGCAAGACTCCATCTCAAAATAAATAAATAAATAAATAAAGTTATCAACATAAACAAATTCTCATAGCAGAATCAAGAAAATTCAAATACAGGAAACTGAATCAACTTTAAAGAAAGAGAATCATGATTAAAGAATGTAAGAAAAGCAGACAGCAGCAGATTCTACAATTTTTATTACAAAAAAAAAACCCTTTACATGCTATGACATTAAATGTCACTTACAAGGTCACTGCAAGCAAATCGTTTTTAAAAATATACATACTGTATATATTTACATTCAAGTTTGATAATATTTGTCAAGATATAGTTCAGATTCTACTCTTTACCCACTCTGTGGATTTCTTTATCTAGTAACTAAACAGCGATTGTATCATCACTCAGGCACATAGAGAGGTAGAAACCGCTTTTTAAAGGAAAAAAAAAAATGGAGTGCAAATGTGAAGATCATTGAAGCAGCTTAGCTACATCAAGGAGACCCTAACTAGCTTTGGTCATCTCAAAAAGCTGAATATATGTAGCCTTGTCCTTTAAATTAAAACCAGAAAAACTTTGGGCAGGTGCTCTTCTGAGCACATCAGAGTGCTGACAGAACTCAGCAGCTAATGGTCTGCCACTCTGCAACGAGAATTGCATATGACTAAGTGAGGCAAAGATAGCAGCAGAGCTGGGCTGGCAACTGGGCACCTTTTCCCTGATAAGACACAAATCATAACCAAACAAGTGGCTTACAAGACAGCCAATTAATATCTGGACATATAGTCTGGGATTCAGAAGCCAACTAAAGTACTTCATTTCCCAAGTGAAACCCCTATTCATTTCTGTTCTCCCACCTCCATCCCAAACTGAGCTCCTAAGTCTAGATAGGGGTGGGGGTGACCTGGGACTTCTGCAGGCCACAGTTTTTCGGTCCCAAGTCCCGGCCTCACGAAGGCTCTTGGGACTGAGAAGGGCTGCCGGGGTTCTTGATAAACTTGGTGGGGGTTGTTCCAGAGAGGGGAAGTTGGAGGGGAGCCACAGGAATGGCCGTGGCCAGAAGCCCTTCTCGTTCCCTTTTCTTCTGTTTCATCCTGCGGTTCTGGAACCAGATTTTGACTTGCGTGTCATTCAGTTGCAAGCAGTTGGCTATCTCGATGCGTCGGGCTCGAGTTAAGTACTTATTGAAATGAAACTCTTTTTCCAGTTCTGTCAGTTGCTTGGTGCTGAAATTCGTGCGGATCGCGCTGGACGGGTTAGCGGTCCCATACTGGGCGAGTTTGCCTGCAACGTAAAGACAGGGCGTCAGCCAGGCCAGAGGCCGGGGACAGAACGTGGGTGAGCAGTGGAGCTAGTTAGAATCAAAGTCCCAGCGCAGCCCTCCTGGGTTCCTAGCAACACAGTTTGTGCCAGGAGAAATTTCACGGAGAGCTCCTTCCTGAAATTTTCTCAATGCTGGCACATTTTCCGAGTCAGTACTCGAGGCAGACTCAATGGAATTCGCCCAGGAACGCGTCTTCTCCACAAAACCCAAACCGCTGTCTGGAGAGGCAGCGGCACCACGCTCCCAGAGCATTTCCGCGAGGGAGCCTCCGTCCCCAACCCCAGGTGACCCCATCCAAGCCCGCGGACTTACTTTTCTTAGAGGCGTTCCTCTTCACTTTCATCCACTCGAACGTGCTGAAGGCGGCGGGGAGGCCGGAGGCGGGAGAGACGGACTTGGGGTAGGTGCCCGGGGCCGGGGATGCGGTCTGGAAAGCACCAGGGTGGCCGTCGGCTGGCTCTTTGAGACACGCCGGGAAGGGGCCGGGCTCGCCGAAGGCCGCGTAATCCACCTGGCCTCTGAGGAGGAATGAGCCGCCGCCCGAGAAGACGGCCGAGGTGGCGTAGTGGACGTGAGCCCCGCCGTCGTCTGCCGCCCGCCCCAGCACGCCCGGGAAGTCGTACGCGGGCCCGGGCCCCAGGAAGCCGTAGTCCGTGCCCGCCCCTGCCGCGGCAGGTGCCGCACCCGGTTCGTAGCTCCCCTCCAGGGTGCACGGCGCGTACTGGGGCGCGGCCGGAGGCGGTGCCGGCGGCCGCGCGGGGGTGGCCGGGGGCGAAGGCGAGGGTCTGGCGGCGGCCAGGGGCAGACAGCTGACAAAGGCACCGTCGCCGCTGCCCCGGGAGAAGGCGGGCTGCAGAGCCACGGGCCGGACGTCGGAGCGGGAGAACTTGGGTGCCAAGCTGAGCACGTCGCCGCCGACCCCGCCGCCGCTGCTGCACGACACGTACTCCAGATAAGAGCTCATGGTTCCGGCCCCACCTTCCTGAGGGCGCAGGCCGGGGCCGGAGTGCGGAGCCGGGCAGAGGCTGGGCAGGACCGCCGCCGTCTGCGCCGCTCCGCCAGCCCTCTCTACCCGAGCTGCCCTCGCCGAGCCATGGCGAGTGTGCCGGAGGTAAATAGTGGCCTAATATACCGACGGGGGCAGCCACGTGGCGCTGGCCGGCCAATGGGCGGCCTCCCCGCACGGCCCGGGTCCCGACTGGCGCGCCGCTCCTCGCGCCTGCCCCGCAGCCAACTTAGCCAAAGCAGCCCAGGGCCGCCGCCCAGCGTCCCGGAGCCTTGAGGAGAGCCGTCGCGACCCGGGGTTGCCTGGGCAAGGGCGGGGCGAGAGTGCAGAATGCCTTCTCTTGGACAGGTATTGGGCGAGGTGGGGGGAGAAAGGCAGGATTGGCCGCTTGGGTGAGGGTGAGGGGATGCAGGGTGGCGAGCCGCTTCTGCTCTGGATCGTGGGGGACAAGTCCCTCGGGGGCTGACTATGGGCGTCGCGGCGTGGAAAAGGTTAAACGGGAGCGTGACTCTCGGGCGGTGGAGACTGCTCCTCGCCTACCTCCAGGACAGGTAAAGTTATTCCTCTTCCCCTCTTCTGAGTCCTCTGCGCTTTCGGTTTGCTTGGCACTGATGTTATCCCTCTTCTAAACCTAGAGCAGATGTTTGGTTTTTTCCTTTCTTCCCCCTTTCCTATGACTCATGGAACTACATTTTATGCTGAGTGCCGTGTGCCTAGGGCGGGACAAAATTTTCACTTTTTGACTAGGCTTCCTTTTAACGTCACTTTGCAGCTTTGTTATCCCTCGCAATTTGTGGCGGCGTGATGAGGACCAGTGTTGTAGTGCCAGGTTTTGATAAAGTTTCTGCCTTATGGGGTAGTTTAGCAGATTTTCCCCTCCGGCTGGGTTGTTGGAATAAAGAATCCAGAGTCGTGGTGAAACACTCCTTGTGCTCCTATCTGGGAGGCTGGCACAGGCACCCGTGCGGCGCTTGCTTTCACTGAGGAGCTTGTCTGGAGGGCGCAAAGGCTTCCCGGGGATGGGTGAGATCTCAGAGGTTTGGATGGACTTGTACCTCGAAGCAATTAGAGCTTCTGCTCCATCAGATAAGTGCTGCATCGTCTCTTGCGAGTGAAATTTGAGGGCTCACAATGTTAATGGGCTCACGTCTTTCCCTTGATAATATGGTTTTGTGTACTGAGTGTAGAGACGGGAAATAAAAGTGCAATTGGCACAGGCAATGAAGAGTAGAAAGGTTACAAAGACCAGCTTTACATTGACAAACTTTCCAATTTCCTATAGTATTTCTTTTAATGTTCCCTTTTTGGGGGACTGTAGGAAAATTACAAATTAGATAAATAGAGGTTGTTTACGCACAGTAGTTATGAAAGATGGTGGTTTCCTAAAACCCTGTGTGAATAAAGACTCTAAAGAATCTACTCAAAGCTTATATCAAGTGCCCTTGAAAACTTAATCTATTACAGCCTCTAAGTTATGGTAACCGAGGTTTTATTATTGTTTTACTGATCCACTTGTCATAAAAGAGCGATTGAGCTGTTGCCTAAAATTCCACTCTGAGGAAGTTTTTAGAATAGGAGCCATCACAGCCCAGGAAGCCAGTTCCTTCCAGGGTTGTGGACTTGTGGATGAACAAAGCCCTACCAAAATGTGAACTACTGATGGACCTGAAGTTGCTGCAAGATAGGGGAGGGTGTCCCCAGGTTGAGGGGAGCCGGTAGAGGGTGGATGCCTAGGAATGAGCACAAAGTTAAAGAGATCTGTGGTTCCTGCACTGCTGGAGTTCTTGAGTTTGATTGGAAATGGAATACCTGGGCTGAAACAAGCCCTTCAATCTTGATTTTGCTATTTCAGTTTTGTGCTATAGCCAGTCAGATGACAAAGGTCGTAAATATTTATTTATTTATTTATTTATTTATTTATTTATTTATTCGTGCAGTGGCGTGATCTCGGCTCACTGCAAGCTCCACCTTCCCGGTTCACGCCATTCTCCTGCCTCAGTCTCCTGAGTAGCTGGGGCTACAGGCGTCTACCACCACGCCTGGCTAATTTTTTGAATTTTTAGTAGAGACAGGGTTTCACCCTGTTAGCCAGAATGGTTTTGATCTCTTGACCTGCTGATCCACCCGCCTCAGCCTCCCAAAGTGCTGGGATTACAGGTGTGAGCCACTGCACCCGGCCCTAAATAATTTTTTTTTTTTTTTTTTTGAGACGGAGTCTCGCGCTGTCACCCAGGCTGGAGTGCAGTGGCCGGATCTCAGCTCACTGCAAGCTCCGCCTCCCGGGTTCACGCCATTCTCCTGCCTCAGCCTCCCGAGTAGCTGGGACTACAGGCGCCCGCCACCTCACCCGGCTAATTTTTTGTATTTTTTAGTAGAGACGGGGTTTCACCGTGTTAACCAGCATGGTCTCGATCTCCTGACCTCGTGATCCGCCCGTCTCGGCCTCCCAAAGTGCTGGGATTACAGGCTTGAGCCACCGCGCCTGGCCTAAATAATTTTTAAGAAGAGAAAAATAAAAGTTCTTCCCTAGCACCCCAGTTAGAAAATGATAGAGCTCCTCAGCACTAGCTCTATAAATGTAGACACGTTTCTTCACTGCTCTCCTGTGCCATTTATGCAAAAGTAACAGCAAATAAGATGCTGCTGAGTTCACAATGCCCCCTCCTCCACCTCTGACTAGATTTTAATAGCCAGTTTTTACCTGCAAGATGTCCCAGCTCTCACAGTGTTCCCTCAAATGGTACTTATCCTATCACATCTTCTAAGCCTAGAGGCCCCATGGATCAAGAAGGTAGGATGGCTTTGTAAACCTCTTTGGGGAAGACATCCAGCCAGCTGCAACCCAGGGTTTAGGGCAGAAAAGTCAGCCTGACTGTCTGGCAAGTCTGACCAAAACCCCTCAAATTAAGGGCCTTTTCTCTAAGGTTCCAGAAAAATCAGGCTGCCTAGGTGTCCTGGCAGCTTTCATGGCAACAAAGACTAAGTTTTTCCTGCTGGGCATTTGGGGCAAAGGGTGGGTCGTTCCTGATATAATTAGGCCTTGACTTTGATGCACCCATGAGCTATCCACACTAGCTCCATCAGGTAAAATTTTGGAGATTTAGCCTTTCCGAGGGAAGAAAGTGTCCTAAAAAAGAATGAAGTTTTAAAAAATACTGTTTTGTTTTGTTTTCACAACCGTGGGTGAGAGCGAGGGAGAGGTGTTCAATATTTGTTCAGACCCAATAGCATTTCTCTGATAATCGCATGCAGAAAACTACATTCTGTTCGGGTGCGGTTGTTCCCGCCTGTAATCCCAGCACATTGGGAGGCTGAGGTGGGTGGATCAAGAGGTCAGGAGATCAAGACCAGCCTGGCTAACATGGTGAAACCCCATCTCTACTAAAAAATAAAAACAAAAATAAAAAATTAGTGGCACATGCCTGTAGTCCCAGCTACTTGGGAGGCTGAGGCAGGAGAATCGCTTGAACCCAGGAGGTGGAGGTTACAGTAAGCCGAGATCACACCACTGAACTCCAGCCTGGGTGACAGAGCAAGACTCTGTCTCAAAAAAAAAAAAAAAAAAAAAAGAAAGAAAGAAAGAAAAAGAAAAAGCTATATTCTGTTCACCCTTCTCTCCACTCCCTTAATCTCCAAATCCTTGGCATATCCCACACCTTGGGGCTTAGAGTTGGCATCTTCATTCTTGGACTGGTTCTTGACTTGCTCAGGTTGGAAGTCAAGACTCTAGTCATCTCATACTCAAATTCAACAGATGTTTGACAAGGATTTACTATGTAATGACGTTTTATTAGGAGAAAGTTAGGCTAGGGAAAAGACATTCTCAAACCAAAGGAGCTAGAGATTCATTTCTGACACAGGTTTTAGCTATACTATAAATCTACTCTAGAGGAATCTTAATGTATAATTATCTAAGGAGAAGTTGGAAGATATTATTGGGGAAATGTAGAAAGATGTGAATATAGCATATTTTGAGTAACATTAAAGTTTGTCTCTTAGATGTTCACAAAGTATGGGAGAAATGTCTTACTAATTTTATTCCTTGTCAAGCCATGAATTCCCCAGGGTCACTTGCCCTGCTGGGTCCTGGTGCTGAGTTCTCCACAGGAGGTGACAGCAGAGGGGCCTGACTACCAGCTTGTGTTTGATGTCGGAATGCTTTGAAATCTCTCCCATCCTACTCACCACAGCAGCCACCCCCTACCCACTCCCTATCCCTTTCATGACTACCTTTCTCTCCCTTTCTAATAACTAGCCTCTTTTCTGCAGACAGAAGTGATAGAGGGTGGCAGTCTGGTTTTCTGTGTGTTTATTTTATTTTATTTTTGAGATGGAGTCTCGATTTGTCACCCAGGCTGGAGTGCAGTGACACGATACTGGCTCACTGCAACCTCCGCCTCCTGGGTTCAAGCGATTGTTGTGCCTCAGCCTCCCGAGTTGCTGGGACTATAGGCGCACGCCACCACACCCGGCTAATTTTTATATTCTTAGTAGAGACAGGGTTTTGCCATGTTGGCCAGGCTGGTCTCGAACTCCTGACCTCAAGTCATCTACTCACCTCAGCCTCCCAAAGTACAGGGATTACTTCTGTGTATTTGAAGTTGTTTTCAAGAAGCTCCGGGTAAGCCCTCTAGACAATTCCCACTATGTTACTGCTTGGAGGCACTTGACCACTTTGAAACTCTTGGCTTCCTAACCCCAAGTCACAGAAAATCTTGTTTGTTGGGGTAAAAAAGAGTGGGTGTCTTTTTTTTCTTAAGCCACATTAAGAGAAAGTGCAGATTAAGATGCAGTTCTCTGTAGCATCCCTCAGTCAGCCTAGGATGGAGGTAGGGATGCAAAGGAGTCCTAAGGACAAGAATTCTAAACCTTTTGGAAATCTGACAATGTGACCTTCCCTGAGGAAAACCATTTAAAGTGCTGTGCCTTTCCCTGAGAATTTTGTGAATGAAAGGCTCACTGGTCAAGCCAGTGACTGACATATGGAGGCATTCAAAAGTGTTTGTTGGACATAAGCAGAGGGGACAGAATGGTGTGTCTTTACCATGACTAATACTGGCTGAAGGATATCTTTAGATGGTTGCCTCCCAAAACCACATCAGGTGGGTAGAAATCACCATAGAATCTTGTTTAAAAGTTCAGGTTTCTTGGGTCACCCCCAGAGACTTTTACTTAATAGTCTGACTCCGAAATGTTTTTTTAATTTTTAATTTTTTTGTAGAGATGAAGTCTTGCCATGTTGGCCAGGCTGGTCTTGAACTCTTGGGCTCAAGTGATTCACCCACCTCAGCCTCCCAAAGTGCTAGGATTGCAGGCATAAGCCACTGTGCCTGGCCTAGGAATCCTTTTTTTTTTTTTTTTTTTTTGTGTGTGTGATGATGATCCTAAGGCAAGATTTTTTGGAACCACACTTTGAAAAATTATGCTGTAGGAGTTGGGGTGGGAGGGGGCAGGGTGGGAATAAAGGAGATGTTCCTGTGGGAGGGACCATGAATGATGAGAGGTCATGGCTAGCTGGTACATGAGTATACCTAAAAAGTATCCAGATGTTTGTTGGGTTGTAGAGGTCAATGTCAAGGTAAAACTTAAGTCTACTTGGGCTGAAGTTCTAGAACATATCCTTAAGAAGTGGTCAGTTGGAAGTTTCCCAAGTTTTGCTGATCAATTCGTGCTTTGCAGAGACTGGGCTCACTTCTGCTTCTTGCCGCTTCCCTACCTTGGCTTTGATTATGCCAGGGGTGTTGGAAGAGAAAGAGATTTGTGTCTCCCAGTCTCTTCAGAGAAAATTTAGAGTGGTTCTGAGGCAATGGGAAGAAGGAAGGAGTGAGAATGGGCATCTGAAGAGAGAGGACTCAGACTTTTTTTTCTTCCATCTCTCAAATTGTCTGGAATATGCCTTTGAGTCCCAGGGATCCAGAGGGGGCCAAATGTCCCTTAGCCTAAGCGATAACTCTATCCCTGGCTAAAGGCTGACCTTTCACAGCCTAAGATGTCAAAGCTAGAAAACACCTTCCAGATAAGCTACATCAAACCCCTAATTTTAGAGAGGAAGTCACTTTACTCAGAGGTTAAAAGAGGTTAAAAGCCATCCTGCAAAAAATGGAACCACCTTGGGTCTCATGACTTTCCACAGTCTATTGCCTCTTCACAGTCGGCAAAGAGGAAGAGGTATAGTAGCCACTCCTTGGCATTGTGGCAGGCCTTGATCCCAAGCAAGCAGAGCAGCGTTCAAGGAGGTGCACTCATTTCCGAGAGGCCCCACAGTCAGTGGCTCTGAGAAGCCTGCTGTTCTGCCAGACTTCTGTAGCCTCATATTGAGTCCTCCTAGAAGAGAGGGTAGAGACAGACCTGGGACCCCACCACCAAGCAAGAGTAAAGAATCCCCTTATTATCGTTGAAGTAGATCAGCATCAGGGCCCCAGGGGAACAAAACAACAGGTATCCCAAGATTAATTTTGCTGGATAGAACAAGTATAAATAAGGACACATATGAACACACACAGGCACACCCAGGTTACTTGTACTAACCATTTTTTTTTGTTGTTGTTCCTTTATTATTTTACTCAAGGTGAGTTCCATTTCTTTTTAATGGCATTGTTTTGTTTTGTAACTTTTATTTTAAGTTCAGGGGTACATGTGCAGGTTTGTTACATAGATAAACATGTGTCATGAGGGTTTGTTGTACAGATTATTTCATCACCCAGGTATTAAGCCTAGTACCCATTAGTTATTTTTCCTGATCTTCTCCCTACCCCCATCCTCTGCTCTGTTCCTTTATTATTATTATTATTATTATTAATTTTTATGAGACAGAGTCTTGCTCTGTTGCCCAGGCTGGAGGGCAGTGGCGTGATCTTGGCTCACTGCAACCTCCATCCCCTGGGTTCAAGCGATTCTCCTGCCTCAGCCTCTGTGTAGCTGGGACTACAGATGCGCACCACCACACCCACCTGAGTTTTGTATTTTTAGTAGAGATGGGGTTTTACCATGTTGGCCAGGCTGGTCTCGAACTCCTGACCTCAGGTGATCCACTTGCCTCAGCCTCCCAGAGTGCTGGGATTATAGGCAAGAGCCATTGTGCCCGGCCTCTTTTATTTTTTCGAAAGGGTAATAAATTTAAATGTGCCTGCTTCAAGATTCAAAGGGTACAAAGGGGTATACAGTGAAAAGTCCTCCTCCCACTCTTGTTCCCAGCTACCTAGTTACCCTTCACATAAGCAACCAACTTGTATATCTTTCCAGAGACACTTTTTACTAGCATCATTTTTATGTGTGTATGTGTGTACTCCACAGATTTTTACACAAATGGTAGCATGCTAGGCAGACTTTTTTGCACCATGCTTTCCCCCCATTGTATCTTTCATACCATTCCATATATATCCACACATAACTTCCTGGATTTGTTGTTGTTGTTGTTGTTGTTTGAGACAGGGTCTGACTGTGTCACTGAGGCTGGAGTACAGTGGTGCAATCATGGCTCCCTGCAGCCTCAACTTTCTCGGGGCTCAGGTCATCCTCCCCACCTCACCCTTCTGAGTAGCTGAGATTACAGGCATGCACAAGCATGTCCAGCTAATTTTTGTATTTTTTGTAGAGATAAGGTTTCATCTCTACAAAACCAGGCTGGTCTCGAACTCCTGGGCTTGAGTGATCTGCCAGCCTTGGCTTCCCAAAGTGCTGGGATTACAGATGTGAGCCCCAGCATCTGGCCCTGGTTTACTTTTATAACTTCATACTGTTCTACTATATACACCTGCCACAGTGCATTTAGCCATTCCCTATCGATGGGCATATAGCTTGTTTTCAACCTTTTGCTATTACAAACACATGGTCAAGCTTTTACCTATTAGAAAAATTTGTAGAAGTGAAATGATTTAGTCAAAAGGTATGTGCACTGTCAGTTTTAATACATTTCTCCACAGAAATAAATTAATTTACACCTCTATCAGCAATATATGAGAGTTCCTGTCTCCTTATGCCTTTGCCGAGTCAATGGGATGTTGAAGTTTTTATGTTTGCCAATCTGATAAGTGAAAAATAATACCTTTTACTTATCCTTATAACATCTCCCAAAATATCTCTCTTCCTTATCTTGAGCCTTTCATAATTCTGTATTACAAATGATAATACTAACATAGAAAAGATAAACAACTTGCTGTAATCATGCCCAGTGTAAATGGCCAAAGTCAGATGTTCAACACTCTTCCCTATACTACACCATTCCACACAGGGCTCAAGGAGGTTCAGAAAAGAGTAGGTGGCTTCAAGCATTCCCTGAAAGACACATGATATTTAAAGAAAAAAAAAAAATAAAAGCATGGAAGCTTTCTGACATCTGCTAAAAGACCTCTTCTTTAGTGGTTTGATACCAATAACACATTTCTGCATGAATCATCCAGCGAATACTGCTCTTGAAGGAGAAGGCTCTGATTAGCAATTTGATCTGACCTAGTCCTAAACATTAGCTTGGATTCAATATCTAGGAAGCAGCAGGGTGTTGTTGTTTTTAATTTCTCTAAGACATTTCTCACTTTACACCCAGGATCTAAGTATTCATCAGCACGGTGTGAGTGCAGGTGTGTTTTTCCTAGGTTTTAGCTTTATATAGAACACTCACTTGGACCTGGTGAAGATACCAATACCTAACACACATTCCCATACAACTCTAATGATAAACCTATGAGGTAGATATCTTTATTGACTCTTTCACTGGTGAAACTGAAGTCCAGAAAGATTAAGTGGGTTGCTTAGGGCCACACAGTATATCAGTAGCAAAGCAGAAAATACAATGTAGACTGCAACTGAACTCAATAGATTCCTTGCAAAGCCTTCTCTTCTTCCTCCTCTATTCATTTTAGGGAATGACGTGACTCAGTCCTTCAAATCTAGAGGTTACCATCCACAACTCCTCTTTTACTCATCCAGTTGATCACTAAGCCCTGTGAATTCTACCTCTAAATGTCTTTTCTCTTCAGTCTTGTTACTTTAGTTCATGTATCTGCTGTGTTGTTGCAGTCGCTTCCTATTTTGTTCTTCTTGCCTCCTACCTCTCCTTTCTCTAATCAGACACAGCATCCCTGAGCTAGCTTCAAAATACATAACTTCACATCCCAGCTTAAAACCTGCAGTGGCTCCCCACTCTCTACAGAGTACGTCCAGACTCCTTCACATGAGCCCTGTGCAACCTCTCTTTTTAGCCAGGATGACCACACTCCAAAGTACTCTCCTTGTTCCGAGTCCAGACTTTGCTTTTTCCTCCTTCTTTCCTTTTGCATGAGTTGTCCTCTCTACCTGGTATGGCCTTCCCTTCTTGACCTGAAAAAATCTTATGCTTCAGGAGCCTGAATTCACCTCCTCTGAAACTGTTTTTTTGACATTGTAGTACTATTAGTGGCTCCTTTTTTATTAGAGGAACATTTTGACCACACCTCTGTTATAGCACCTGTCATATTGTTTTAGGATTATTTCTCTTCCCTACTAGATTGAAGAGCACACACCATCAGTGACTCGTCTTTGTATCCCAGAGCCCAGCACAGTGTGCATAGGAGCTGTTTACTAGGAATTGGTGAAAGGCAAGGAGGAGAAACAGACTGAACCAAGGACAGCAGGACCAGTAGTTTCATTGCTCAGTGAGTTCAGGACACTGTGTGAGGCTTAATACTTCATCTTATATTTATCTGAAGCAAGATGATAGAACATTTTTCCAAGCAAGTTAATTTTCCACCCAAGAGGATGAAGGGAGAGAAGCCTGAAGGAAGAGAGGGCAAAGCTAAGGCTTTCTGTCCTTCAGGGACTCTTTCCTGTGGGCTGAGGTAACACATTTAGTAACTTCAGAAACATTTCAGCTGATGTCCCCAAGCAAAAAAGGGTAAAAGGGGAACTAGGCTGGAACTTTGTTAGGATTTACAAAGAGAACAGTATGACCACTCCAGAAGGGTTATAAAAGTGCTCCACCACTAACTCCACCAAACCTTCCTGCTGTAAACAGCTCTAATCCTAGTGACTACCCTCAGAAACTTGCTGTCTATCCCTTTAGGGTGTTCTTAAAATAAGCCGGAAAGAATGGAGGTAAAAATACTGGAGTGTTTCCTCCACACTGGAAAGGAGAGGTGAGTCATATCATTGTGATTGGTGTTTTAAGTATATTTTTATTGTTATGTTAAATGGCATTCAAGTTCAGCTTCAAGTTCAACAGCAGTCTTAGCCTACCTCCTCCCACACAAATACTCCTGCCAGTAAATAGGCACTCTTAAATAAAACAGTGCCTGCGAGAACCTTCTGACCCATTGAAATTAGTCTTGCCCTGCCTTCTGAGGTGGATTCGTTCCTCTCTAGGTGTAGAGCGGTATTTAAGGGTGACACTCGGGCACGCAGGAGGTGTGGCAGGGGACGGGGAATGCAGGGTCACTGTAGGTCAGGGACGGATGTAGGTGCAAGCGCGTTGGGAGGGCCCTGGGCTCCCTGGGAAGTCCGAGGGCAGGCGGCAGGGCTGGCAGGTGGCAGTGCTGGCCCCCAACGTGAGGCGGTGACGGCGGGCCCTGTGCCCAGGCCCTGCGCTGTGGACCACTGTCCCGGCTGCGCAGCTCCCCAGCAGGCCCCGGGCTCAGGTCGCGCCTTCAGTTAGCGCTCAGCCTGCGCGCCTGCCTCTCCTCCGCTGCGGTTGCTGGTCGGATCCCAGCTGGCCCAGACATGCTCTGAAGTAGGAGGAACCGCTGTCGAGCGAAGAGTGCACACCGGGTGATTGATGAACTCTTAATAGAACTAACCTCTCCCGCCCCCCACCCTAGACACACACAGAGAAATCCTCCACCCCAGCCCCTTCTCCAGTCCTCCTCGCGGGCGAGAGGGGACGCGGCCGCCAGCCGGTAGGGTGATTAACTCACCGTCTGTCTTTGCAAAAGTGCTCCAGGTGGATCAGGAGCACCCGCCCACCCCTCCCGCAGCCTGGCCGCTTGCGGAGGCGCGGAGAGCACGGAGCGAGCGCGCACGTCACATGGCGGCGCGGACCTTTGTGCCGCGCGCCCGCCAGACCGCCCAAGAGGCGGCGGCTATTGTTCCCCGCCGGGGCCCGGGGTGCCCTGAAAAGGGGTCCACGCCAACCCCCTCCCCAGCGTGTCCTCAGGTCCAAGGACGGGTGGGGCTTCCTTTGTGTGTTCTCTGGAAGGGGCTGGGATGGCATCGTTGCTGCCCCAAGGGGTAACCGAGGGGGGTTGATGGAAGATGGTACCAGTTCCCTAGAGCTCAACTCACCAGACCTACTCTTCGGCTCGGCCCTTGCAGAGGAGGTGGAGAGGGGTATGGTATTTGTAGGGCAGCGCTGTAAACAATGGAGCCATCAAAAGGCATTCTACCAGCCTCCCCACCAACCACGCACATTCCTGGCCCAACAAGCCCTCCTGGCCTGGTTTTGAGCCCTGCTTCCCAGGTAAAAACACTCTGTACCAGAACTCTCCATGTATTCTGGTTTAAATTAGGATTTAAATTCTTCTGGCCCTTACTAACGTTAAAACACAGCTTTTATGATTCTCCAGATAGTCTTTCCTTAAAATAATCCAGGAACCAATCAGGACATTTTGCCCAAGATCTAGGACAGGAAGACTCATGCAGTAACTCCTGCCTTACAGATCTGGGGGCCCTTCACCTGCCTCTGCTACTGCAAATGATTGGATATTCATCTGCCTTGGCTTTTCCCTCATGTGTGGAAATAATTTTGTTCACTCTGTTTCATGCTGGACCTGGCCTGAAAATGGGCCCTTATGTTGTCTTTGCACTTTCCAACTTGCCAAGGTAGGTGTGAAACCTGAGGGAAGTTTTTAGGAATAGGCTTTAGGCCAGGTACTTAAGTGCATTTGTTCCTAACCTTGGACTCCAAAGATAAGGGCATTTGTAGCTGGAGTGGAAAACAAGGGAACATGAGAACTAAGATTTCGTCCTCTGTGATGATACTCATCATTCACTATCCTTCTTCTCCAGCATCACCAGTGCAGAAAGTGCAGAATATGTACCCAATTTTTTTTTTTTTTTTTTTTGAGATAGAGTTTCACTCTTGTTGCCCAGGCTGGAGTGCAATGGTGTGATCTCAGCTCACTGCAACCTTGCCTCCCAGGTACAAATGATTCTCCTGTCTCAGCCTCCCAATATACCCAATCTTTCTCCTTCCTATCCAGGCCTTCTGCAAGAGAGATCTAAGAACCAGCCCTCAAAGATAGTAATACGGGCTTAGCTAGTGACAACCCAGTCTCAGCTCCCTGTTCCCAAAGTGTCTAGGAATAGGGCCACTCACCCAAGCCCTACATATATACTCTCTCTGGGAAGTTGCAGTGCCTTGAAGTGATCAGGCCATAGGCCTGTGAAGACTGGGGTCGTCCATGTCCCTTCCTGCCTGCTCACAAACTTCTGTTCTTCCTATTCTTTTCTTTCAGTTTCTGAAAGAAGGACCAAAGTAATGCCAAGAACTCCCAGATGAAGAGAACCTTCCTTAGACCTGTAACAGATTCACTACTTGACTTCAGAGGGAAGTTTCAGCTAATTCTCAGGAAAAGGTCAAAACAGGCCTGTGACTGTCCCTCCAATACTGAAGGTATAAACAAGCTTCTGGCTCCCCCAGGTCAAGCAGAGGAACACTTTTTATTAGAATGAAGGGTTACTTCTTTGTTATTCAAACACACACCCACACACATCCTCTTTAGTCTCCCTAATGAAAAACCTCAACAGATGGACAGCCTGAGCTCCCAAGTCCTCAGGCTGAGAAGATGCGCACTTCACTCAAGGGCCAGTGGGCTGGTACAGACTAAGGAAGGGAAAAGGGACAAAGGCTGCTAGTATAGGTAATCACTATCTTTTAATACTCCTAACACACAGAAATTCGAAAAATCTTGTTCAGCAAGGTTAGCAGCCTCTGGAGCCTCAGAAACTAATTTGGCTGATGTGTCTCTGATAGGGAGCTTGGGGCTGAACCAAGGGGAAACGTTCTCCTCCTATATTCTCTCCTCTCTCTCATTTGAAAGCCTGTACAAAGAAATGGTACAAATGGATGATTAACTTAATGATTCCATCAGAGGCAGATTTTTCTCTGTCAGGTCCCTGGATGAGGTACAGATCTGAAAGCCAGGAGGCAGAATATGTACTTAATTGCCCTTTCTGACCTGCTTACCAGTGGCCAGGACTACTCTCCAGGCCTTGCTGCTGCCACTTCCCTATTCTCCCTGGCTAGTTCAGCTGGGTCTCAGCACTTCAACTCCTGGCGGGATCCTGGGTTTTTCTTGGTTGCAGGGAAAGCTCTCACTGTCTGCATCTCCTTCCCCACCCCCACCTCCTGTTTTGCAGCTGGCCATTCTGGCTGCCTCACAGCTCTCCTGCCTTAATTCACATTTGATTGCCTGGACAGAACCACCAAGAATGTCCAGACGACTGCCACCCGTCACCCATGGGCCTGAGATCCTGCCCTGATGCCTTTCTTCAGACCCCGGGAGGACCCACAATCTCCCTGATCCCCACCTTCCCCAGAGTGGTCTCTATAGGAAAAAAGCAGAGCTAGCTAAGGCCTGAGACAGAGCCATTTCTTCCCCTTGGGCAAACGAAGTAGACCCTCCCAGAGACCAATACCGGAGAAGCCCGGCCCCGATCTCCCTTTATATGGCCTCCCCCATCACGGAACCCGTGGGAAAACCTGGCACACAATGGCGCGGCTGCTCCGGGCACCCTCAACCCAGCGCCCTACGGCAAGGCCTGGAGCAGCCTGGTGGTCTTGGTGCGCTCCCTTTGCCCTCCCCCCAACCCTCCGCGAGCACCCGTCCCGGGAGAGAGACCCTGGCTAGGGTGGAAGTTGCCTCCCGCAAAGGGCGCTGTTGCTGGGGCTTCCCCTCCCCCATTCTCTTGTTTTTCTGCTTCTGAGACTCGGAAGGGAGGTGGCAGGCGCCTCCACAGCCGATAGAGCAGCTATTGTGACCTTCCCTTGCAGAGCGGGAACCCAGCCGAGTGTGTACCGCCGGCGGTGGCGGGGGAGGAGGCGACTGTGTGTGCAAACCTCAGTCGCAGAGGGGGTGGCACTGGAAAATAAAGGTTTGCAACCTCAGGCAGTTGGGCCCTTCAGAGGGCGTTTGGTTGTGTTTAGACTCGGGTGCTTTCTAACACTAATTGCAGGCTCAAAAGGAGCGGAATTTATAGCGAAGGCCAAGGCGGCTTGTTTATAATTTATGAAGTTTTAAATGGCTGTGCCGCGGGCCCCAACTTTCTCCTGGGCTGGCAGCCGCGCGGAAACGAGCCCTCCCACGGCTCGCCGCCCACCCCCACCCACGCCCCTCAGATAAGTCTCACGCCAATGACAGGAACAGATCCGAGCCATTCTTAGAAGTCTCGGGAACCTCCAAAGGTGAGAGAAGGTGGCAGATTTGGTCCAAGCCCTCACCCCACTCGAGAGGAGGGCATCAGGGAAGGCTGCGGCTGCCCGGAGAGGAAGCCCCCGATCCCACACTTCCTTGGAGCCTGAGTGTGAGAGGAAGCTGATGTCAGCCGGGCTAGACACCGTTTAAAGTCTAATCCATGAAACCCTAAGCCGCAAATGACACTTGGGGCTTTGCAGACACCTGCAGACTCAGCAGATACTCCTGCGGTAACACACTGTGCTGGAAAACGCCTGGAGCCATGATACATTATGTATTTTTATTATTATTTATGGTAGGAAGAGGAGATGAGGGAAAATCGGGCTGAATCTAAGCAGCCTGACAATTCAACTATTTAATATTTAGCCAGTTAAGAAAGGTGGTTGTAATCCCTGCAAGGCAGTGAGCTCTTCTTTGATTTCGCTAATTGCTTAAAAAATAAATTCTTACAAGACAATTAGAAATTCTGCCTATGGATGCAAATTTCATAGAAAACAATGTTAAGCCTTGAAAGTGGGTAAAATATGCCTTCGATTGAAGT
The DNA here is from genome assembly GCF_043159975.1 of Macaca nemestrina. Lineage (NCBI taxonomy): Eukaryota > Metazoa > Chordata > Mammalia > Primates > Cercopithecidae > Macaca > Macaca nemestrina. The sequence continues at coordinate 74,083,359 of NC_092135.1, read as the reverse complement.
CATTTATTCTGTTGATACACTTCTACAACATATATATTTTAAACCTGCTCAGATAGAGTGAAATTTAGCAAAAGGATATCCCCTCCCACCCTCAAATCTAACATGCCATTTTAAAAAGAGCACAAAGGAACAAGGAAACTAAATATTATTTTGAGCCATCATTACTTAGTGAAATACAAACATCCAAATAGAAACGATTGTTGTTCCATCAGAAGATTAGAAGTTAAATTATTTCCACACAATAGGAATTTCACCTTGTGTCATCGGGGATGTAGTAGGAGTTGCATTATTTGTCAAACCAAATAGAGATGCGTGGGCTGACTTTGCTGAAATACAAAAGAATTGAACCTTATCAGAAGGCGTTTTCTAAGTGGCCCCTCCCATAGAAGCAGGGAAGTTGTCCACCCCTAGCAGAAGCCACATTATTTACAAAATGGTTATAAATCCTTGAAGACATTTTTGCCCATTTTGTACAAAGTAACAGGAGTAAACAAGGTGTTTATACTTATTATGTTTCATTAATGAAACTTTTATTACTTTACGTCATGGGGAATGCTTGTTTTCTTTAGAAATGAACTAATGATCACTACAAAGGAAGAATTCATGACAGCATTTCCTAGAGAAAAAGCTTAGGTGCGCGTCTCCAAATGATGGTTTCTTTTTCTACACCTTAGCTTTTTCATAGCTCAATTTTTCTTACAACTTCTCTTGTGTTTTTTCTTTGATTGTCAGTTTTCTTTCAAAGTTTATTTTTTGTTACTTAATGCAGAAAAGTGAGCTCTGGCCTCCCCAGTGTAAAAGTCAATTGTGTCTAGAAAGAGGGCAGTAAAAACAGCAAAGCAGGCGCTGCTTTCAAAAAGCCCTGTCCAAATCATCCTGCCCAGAACCTTTTTAGGTTTGCATCCTCATTTCCCCCTCCCCTAATTTCAATAGCTGGAAAGTAATCAAGTATCCCCAGAACCAATTTATGCACTAGACTCCAAATAAATAAAGTAATTTTTTCAAAGTGTCAGTCTGTTTTGGGGCCTTCCATAGGGATTGTGCGAGATAAAGGCATAGTGATCTGCTTGCAAGTGTGCGTGATTAACACAGATACACTTCTGACGGAGAAATTTTTTTATTCTAAATATTTGTTTCAATAGTACCAGACAATTTGAAATCAATAAGCTGTGGTGAGGGCTGTGTTTTTTGAGAAATGACCAACGTGTGTTGTGCCACGCCACCGGGCTTCCTGACTCTACCCATGAAGGACAGTTTGCGGTCTTAATGCTTTACATCAACTACAAACACCAGCCACGGTTACGACTGTTCAAAACTACTCTCTCAACTAGTTCAGACCAAAGGGGACTAAGGAGGTAAAATGTGGCCCCCACGGCCTGGAAGCGAATTTCTAAGATCGGCTGGAGAAATCTACAAATATACACATAAATACATTCAGACAAGGATAAATAATCAGGGAAACGAAATGACTCGCTTCAAATAATAAATACAGATAGTTTAGTCCGATGCAATCCTTACAGGACAGGAAGGAGAATATAAATTAAGATCTCCGAAACTAAGCTAGACGTGGGCCAGGCCCAAGACTCTCCAAGCTCTGGTCCCTCTGTAGGGCGCGCCGCCGATGGGTCTCAGACTTACCTTTGGGACACCATTACCAGATTAGAGTCCCTCGGTCCGCAGTATGTGGCACTGTCAGGTTTACAGGGAAGGATCCTTGCGGCTGATTTATGGCGAGTCACCCAAAGGAAGACGTCCATGCAGGGGAGGCTCGGTCGCCTGCGCCTCCACTGCTGGAGGCCTGAGACCCGGGAGGCGGAGGCAGGGCAAGAGCAGGGAAGGGGGTTCCCGAACTGCCCCGCGGGTCCCGCCCGCCACCCCACCACTACAGCAAGAGAGGTAATTGCGCCGCGAGTTCAGGCCGGCGGCGGCCGCTACAGATGCGTCAGTTTGGGAGCCTCTGGCAGTCGTCCCTGAGACGAGTGGTGGGCGGAAAGATCTGTGTAGGTGGGATGAGGGTCGCACGGTCCATGGTGATGGTTGCCTGGAATCTGCGCGGCGCAACTGTAGTCCACACTTGCCGACGACGGGTGCGAGAGGTGGCCCAGGTTGAAGACAGGCCCGGACGCGGGCGCCATGGACTCGACGAAGTTGCCGCCCACGTACACCGGGCTGCCCTGCAGGTTGGCGCTGGCAAAGCCGCCGCCGTTGCTCGCCATGGGATGAGGCTCGAACTCCGGCGCCGCGTAGCGCTTCTGTTGTGGCAGGCAGCTGCTGAGCGGCGCCGTGTAGGCGGCCAGGCCGTACATATTGGGCTGTGATTTGGCGAAAGCAGGCGGCGAGGGCGCGTCGTAGGCCAGGCCGGGCACTGGCGGCAGCTGGCCGGAGTAGGCCACGTGGCCAGCGGCGCCGCCGAGCGGTGGGCTGCGCTCAGGTGACTGGCCAGCCGGCGAGTGCAGGATGCCCTTGGCCTTCTGGTCCTTCTTGTACTTCATGCGCCGGTTCTGGAACCAGATCTTGATCTGGCGTTCTGTGAGATTCAGTAGGTTGGCCATCTCCACGCGGCGCGGCCGGCACAAGTAGCGATTGAAGTGGAATTCCTTTTCCAATTCCACCAGCTGCGCGCTGGTGTATGCCGTGCGTACCCGCTTGGATGCTGGGCCTGGCGGGCTCTTGTCCTCGCAGCTCTCTCCTGGGCAGGGAGGGAGAGAGGGAGGGCGCTGAGCGAGTGGGTGGGGACCCTCAGGACTGGAGAGGGGTGCTTCCCTGGTTCTCTTTTCCTCCTCCCTCCCCCCACCTCCAATCCTGGCTGGGGTGGGGAGGTATTATTTGAGAGGTATGATTCCAAGGGGGAATTCACCTACCTACCTACCCCCTACTAGGCCTACCTATCAGTCGCACCTGAAACCCCCATCAGCCTTCTGAGATCCGGTTCACTCTGCCCACCCTCTCCCCTGCAGCCCAGTCCATCATCCCATACCCACCCAAAGGCCATGAAAGAGTTTAATGAGAGACCAGGAACAGCTGGTAAGGCCTCCCCCTGTCAAAGAAGGGCCAGACTCCTTTGAACACTCCTCCCAGCCTCTGCTGCCAGGGGTGGGGTGTGGAGAAGGAAAGGAGGAGGAAATAGTTCCAGCCTGCCTTGCTTAGGAGCTAGCTCCTTGGCAAAGTCCCCCACCAACCCCCAGCAAAGTATGGGGATGGAGATCTTGGCACCCCACTGCAGCCCAACTGCTCCCAAAGCCAGGGAGGTGACAAACCAAAAAATAAAAAATAAAAAAATAAAAACCAACCAACCAACCAAACAAACAAGCAAAAACACTGCCTGGGTGTTTTAGGGAGTCCAAGGCCAGGCTGGAAGTGTTTTGAGTATTCACAGTGCTAGAAGCAGCAGCCTCAACACTGGCTTTTACTACCCTGCCACCTCTCAGCTGCTTGTCCACTCCCTCCCAGGGAAGACAAATGGATTTCTCCTGGGAGGGAGGGCCTGAGCCTGCAGCTGAGGAAGGAGGGGCAGGAAAAGGAGGTTGCAGGCAGGAGAATACCTTCCCCCTAGGAGCAGCAGCCCCAGAAAGCATCAGGCAAACCAGATCCCTGATAACAAGCCACACCCCAGGCCCCAAACTTGCCCTGGACCGGGAAGCAAGTTCATCTACCTGAAGATAAACCACATCAGATACCACATGGTCAGAAAATTTCAGGAACCAAGCAGTCTAAGCAGAGAGAAGGAATGGCCCTCAGAGCTCCTGGCCATGCCTATCTTCTACAAGATAGGGTGAACCTAGAGAAGGCCCCAACTGGAGGGTCTCCCCTTCCAGTTAGAGAAATCCAAGGCTGTTATTGTCTTCCAGAATATCCTCTCCTACTAGGACAGGCACCTCCCCATTATGGATTTGCTGGAGTGGGAGAATTGGGCCAAGGTGGGCCAAATAGAGACTCGTGGTTATGCTTAGCAGCCCTTAAAGCCAGACTGGTTGGATTCAAACTTTGCAGTTTCATGATCTTGGGCAAGTTGCCTATCCTCTCTAACAGTTTTCTTATCTGTAAAATGAGGATGTTATCATATACCTACCTCAAAAACTTCTTTGAAAAATTAAATTAGATGATGCTTAGAAAGTGCTTAGTATAGTACTTTCTAAGATTTTAGTTTTTATGAGTTTAAGGGAATGAGATTCATGTGATAGGGGCTATGTAACCACCTAGTCTTGGGGATTGTAATACCTATCTTCAAATCTTGAAGAGCTGTTGGGTGGAAGAAGGAACGGAGTTATAATTAGCAGCCCAGGAAAACAGACATGCCCATATAAGGAAGCACTCTCTATTAATAGCTATAAGACCTGTCCACCAATAGCACCAGCAGCCTGGAATGGAAGGGAGCACCCTGTCACTGCAAGGTCATGACCCCAATCAGGAACACTAAAAAAAAGAACATTTGGACATAAGTAGGAATTTAGACTTATAACCTCCAAGGTTGCATTTCCAGCCCTGACTAGGCTTCCTTGGGTCAATCTGGAGGGGGCTTGGTCTGGGGGTGAGCCACCTCAGGGAGCTACCTGCAGTGGCACAGCTGTTCTTTTGCTTGGAGTTCTGTCGAGACTCTTTCATCCAGGGGAAGATCTGCTTGCTGATGGTGGCTGAGGAGCTAGAAGCATTGGGCCCACCTTTGGGCTTCTTGGCAGGCACTCCACCTCCAGGATTGGTGGGTGAAGATGGGGGCAGGGTCGGTGGTGGAGGAGGGGGTTGTGGTGGCTGCTGCTCTGAATTCAGACCAGAAGGCTGGCTGCTACCACCTCCACCCTGGCTGTTCCCAGTGCCAGGCCGCATGCAGCTGCCATTGAGTTCAGCTCCTTTGTGGGCTGGGGCTCTCAGAGGGGCAGAGCTCTGGATGGAGCAGGCAGAACCTGGATAGTCAGTGTCCAGGGAGTTGGCAGCAGCCGGGGGTGGGTAGGGCTGGTGGGGGTTGCTGTAGCCATAAGTGTCAGTGGTTTTGCTGTAGCCATAGCCTCCAAACAGTCCTGGGTTTTCATAGTAAGCAGCCTTCTGCATTGTGCACTCAGGAAGCTCCAGGGCCTGTTGACCCTGCTCAAATAACATTGACTACCACTGTATTCTTCACTGCCACCTCCAATGTCTGCTAAATCCTGAGAGAGCTGGGCCAGCCCCCAGGCTCCAGGTGACCTGTCAGAAGAAAAGCAAGAGGCCCCAGAGGGAGTGTCATTGGCAAGACCAGTCAATATAAAAGGACTAGCCCATGCTCTTTGCATCCCACCCACTTCATGGTGGGGAGACAGGCAAGGTGCTGGATCTGAGTTTATTATTTATTTATTAGCACAGTGTCTTGCTTGTTGCCCAGGCTGGAGTGCAGTGGCTTGAACATGGCTCACTGCAGCCTCAATTTACTGGGCTTAAGCGATCTACCCACTTTAGCCTGGTGTTAATAGCTATTTCAGAGTATTTCAAAGTCTCAGCTACTCTGCAGTATTAATAGCTATTTCAGAGTATTTCAGAGTCCCAGCTACTCTGCAGTAGCTACAGGAGTACACCATGTCTGGCTACATGCCTTGGTTTTTTGTTTTGTTTTGTTTTAGATGGAATTTCGCTCTTGTTGTCCAGGCTGGAGTGCAGTGTCATGATCTCATCTTACTGCAACCTACGCCTCCTGGGTTCAAGAGATTCTCCTGCCTCAGCCTCCTGAGTAGCTGGGATTACAGGCACCTGCCAACACACCTGGCTAATTTCTTGTATTTTTAGTACAGACAGGGTTTTGCCATGTTGGTCAGGTTGTTCTTGAACTCCTGACCTAAGGTGATCCACCCGCCTCCACCTCCCTAAGTGCTGGGATTACAGGTGTGAGCCACCGCACCTGGCTCTTAGTTTTTTTTTGGTTTTTTGTTTGTTTGTTTGTTTGTTTGTTTTTTTGAGACGGAGTCTCGCTCTGTTGCCCAGGCTGGAGTGCAGTGGCATAGTCTTGGCTCACTGCAAGCTCCGCCTCCCGGGTTCATGCCATTCTCCTGCCTCAGCCTCCCGGGTAGCTGGGACTACAGGCACCCGCCAGCACGCCCGGCTAATTTTTTTTGTATTTTTAGTAGAGACAGGGTTTCACCGTAGTTAGCCAGGATGGTCTCAATCTCCTGACCTCATGATCCACCCGTCTTGGCCTCCCAAAGTGCTGGAATTACAGGCATGAGCCACTGCATCTGGCAGATTTTATGAAGTTTAACTTATTTGAACCTCTGGAAAAATCAGAAGGAATTTTTCCTAAATGTAAGAAGAGTTTCCTTTTTAGCTCAACTCTAGCTGAGGGAAAGGGCTTCCCTCTACCTCCAGATACAATTTACTTTCTTCAAGATTGTCCATTTAGTCTTTATTCTGTGCAGAAAAGCACTTATAGCCTCAGACATTTTGTTGGCTGATTCTCCCACTAAACTGTAAGCTCCTTGCAGGGAGGGACTGTGTCATTTGTCTGTATATTTCGGACATCCAGCACAGTGCCCTGCATGTAGTTAGTGCAATAAATGCTTATTGAATAGGTGAATTAATAAGTGGATCAATCAGTCAATCATTGGGTCAGCACAAAGTTTTGATGGGAAATGAAAGTCCTATAACACGCTCAGAACAGCCAGAACTTAAAAAAAAAAAAAAAAAAGTGTCTCCCCCACCTTGTTTCAAAATCACAGCATCTTTCATGAAATCATCCAGATAGTCCACTTAGCAATGACAGGGTGAAAATCAGCTGAGTTAGCTCTATGAATCAGCAGTGTAAAATCTATAATGTAGAAACTAGGGGATAAAAACCAACAGGAGGACTTGCAGACTTCCAGACTCATTTTGAGGCTAGAAAATGTTTCTTCTCTTTCATCTACATTTTTCTAGACCTTTTACTTTTGACCTCCCACTACTTTTAAATGGATACCACTGAAAATGGGCAAAGAGATCTAGCATTTGAAATGCATGGAACATGGGTGAATGGAGAATGCTTTATAACTTTATTATTTTTGCCTTGGATCTATTGTATAAATAGATATTATTATTGACATCTGCTCTGGATAATCTATTCTACCCCACCTCCCACCCAAACCACAACCAATGAGAGAACCTTTCATGACATGATGAATGGACCCAGAAATAGAAGAAGAAAAAAAAGCTAAGAAAAATTCTACCCCTTTTGTATTCCCTTCTTGATGGGGGTTTCCCTTCTCACCCTCCCTCCCTACTTCTTCTGAAAGGCTCCTAAAGAGTTAAAGTATAACTAATACCATTCAATCACTTTGTTTGATAAAGAAAACTCATAGGTCAGCTCCCTGGTCTCAATTCTTTATCTGTCTTTCAGGCAACTTTCCTTCCTAGAAACTCTTCCTGGTTTCCATCCTGGTCATCGTGATGGACCACATCATCTAGACAGCTTATGTGGCCTAGTGGATTTGACCACAGGTACCAAAATGATTCACTAGTTTTCCCTCCACCTTCACCAAAGAGCCTAACCCAATTTTTAAAATTATTCTAAATAGTCTTTGGTAGGTAGTGGTGTTGTCCTTTTTTTATTTTGGTTTTAGAATATAAGTGAGTATGCCATTTGTCTTGATGAGGAACAGGCTCTTAATACCAAGATATTATGTTGTAGAAATTGTTTCCGTTATTGTTCTTAAATGTATGAGGTAGGATATCTACTTAACAAAGCAGGACTTAATCTTTCTTTTGATTAATTTTGTATATCATACTCTGTTAACAGTTACTGGGTGTCAAATGGACAGCTAAGTCTTCATTCTGTGACTAATATTTACATATGTTTGCCCCCTGCTAAAAAAAGAGGCACTCTGGATTTGGTTGTGTTTCAGGCTTTTCTGGTATCCTGCTTTCAGTCTTAACCCTCTGGAGGCCTAATGGTGAGACACTCAGACCACCAGAACTTGCTGCTGCTCTGTCATTCCATTTACAACCGTGGAAGCAAAACATCCCCCCTCCTGCCTCCCAAGTTGACAAAGTTGATATAGATAGGTGAACCAGTCACGTTAAAATAGCTTATTTAGGAACTGACCAGTTCTTCTGGGACAGATGGCTTTATATATATATTTGCTCCTATGGCATATTCCTAGAAAAATTCTGTGTACACACCTCAAAAGTACAAATATTGTACTTCCTGAAAAACCAGTCTGTTTTCCTGTTTACACTGTCTTAAGAAATTTCCCACTCAATGACAATCCACCACCTTAATGTCCATTTCCCCAAAAGCAAGAGCCAGTGGTGGTGCTGTCCTTACTGGAAATGGCTTTGCAGCCCCCCAAAAATGCAGCTTCCCAAAAGTGATCCCTCTTAAAACAAAACCTGAGAATATAGTTACAAAACTGGTAAAAAGGCTTATTTCTTTTCAGAAATCCCTACTCCTTGTGAACTCTGCTTGAACCTAAAAAGCAGGAACGGGTCATAAATCACTTGGACAATGGTCAACTGTTCAGTGGCTCATCTTTTCGATCACCCCTTCACCCTTTTTTTAAAGCCTTTCTTTTCTCGCCCTTTGGTACCTTTGCTCATTTGGGCTCCAAGACCCAAATGCCTTGGGGTGAAGATGAGCCAGTGTTGGGGGAGGGGTGGTCGAGCAGGGCTTCGCATTTCTTCCAAGTCCTCAGCTGCCCTTTCCTCTCCCTCCTCCTCACCTCCACCCTCTAACCCAGGGAAATGGCCAGGGCAGCCTCGCCAAAATCCGCCGGCGCCATCCCCTGCTCCTCCTGGGAAAGGGGTGCCAAATAGGTCTGGCTCGCCCTTTCTTGCGGTGCTGGGAAGTTGCCCAACTCAGCTTGGAGGCCCAACCGCAGGCCGGGAATACAGGGCAAAACGGTCTCCCGCCGGAAGGAAGGTATACTCTGAGCGGCCACCGCCCGCTTCCCCGGCCCCGCCGGTCCGCCGCAACCACTGCGTCTCCGAAGCAGCCGAGCCCTGATACTTGCTCACTGCACTTAATTCTACCAGAGATCAATACCTAATATGATACCAAATAAATAAAAGGCGCTCACAGCGACCAGGGGACGGGGTTATTAAGCAGCTGGAGCTCTCACGGTGCATATCAATGCACCTGTCATTGTGGTTTGTAGCAAAATTTATGACTGCGACCACGGCAGCAGTAAACGCTTCAGTAAGGAATGAAAAGAAAAACACTTCCCAAGGCCCGGCACTTTTCAGAAGTGGAAAGCAGGCTCCGCGTAGGAGGCAGCGCAGCAAAAGAATTCCCTACTCCGCACTTTTCCCGCTCTTGCACCCTGCGAGCAGCAGGATTATATAAAGTGACCTGCGGCCTGCCTCTGCTAGCAGCTCTGCTCGGCGGCCGGAGGCGGGAAGAACATGCGCACCCTTCCCGGGGACCAAAAATCTGCTGCCCGTCGTGACCTCGGACGCCGGGAGGCTAGTCTGACTCGCGGAGGCCGACTTGGGGCTCGCTAGTACGCCCGCCCGTGGCAGTGGAAAAGCTGAGGGGGCTTGGGAAGGGCGGGGGCGCCAGGCGCCAGGCTGTGACTAGCGCTGCAATCGTTGTAAATCACCGATGGGTAGAGTCAGCCCATCCAAGTTGAAAGAGAGGGGGAAGGAGATGGAGGTTTCGGTCAGTTTCTCTCAAAATCCGCTAGTGCTCGAGCTGGTCTTGGCGTCTTTCCCCGTTTTGCCTAAACCAGGGTCAGAAGCCCACACGGATCTCTTTCTGGCGGCCAACACTTTCGCTGAGCATCCCCACGAATTCACTGGAACCGAGCAACGATTCTTCCTTTCCTGTTGGCTTTGCCACTTCGGGATTCGAAACCACTGGTTTTCGGGTTTGCTCGAAAGGGGACTTCTTTGCTTTCTGCCCAAGTTCTCCCATCTCTAAGCTTGAGTCTCTTTTGCTCTATAAGAAGCCCTGGACGCGCCTTCTAAATCACTCTTATTTAGCCCAGATAACTCAATACTGTAATGCACCCTGTATTTAAGGCACTGGGCTTGCCCCATTAAAGCGCCATAAATTTGAAGACCAATGATCGGTTTTCATGTAATGGGTGGCAGTTCGTACTGAAATGACCCACTTCAAAGCTGCCCTTTGTTCTATGTCTTGATGTATGAATTTTGAGATGGCCACCTTGAGTTGCAGGACAGATGGAAATGTAGTGGAAATTATTTTTTAAATGATGCCCACTCACCACAATTATGTATGTGTGTGTTTTCTTGAATTTTGTCTTTATCTCTTTTTTTTGTAGGCTCTTCAGGTTTCTTTTGATATCTGTGGAGGCGAATCTGGAACAAAATGGAAAACTCTCAGTAGCAGCCGGTTCTTGCTTACAAACACTTACATGTTGAAGGGCTTTTCCCACTTGAAGGATGTCATAGTCAATGTGATTATTGTATATGGTACCCGTGACCATCCAGACGCCTTCTCCCCAGCAGAAAGCAGACTCAGTTGGCTCCTGGGGAGCGAGGGCCCCTTTAACGCCAAAATCCATGGCTGGACGGGGGAGGGGAAGGCCCGGACCTGAGGGAAGCACCAGACCCTCTAGCCAGGTGGGTCAGAGGTGCGGGGAAGCCAGTCTGCTCTCCTTCTGCCCCCACCAAATTCTAAATGCTCCTCCAGGTCCCAATCCCGGAAGCCAAACACCCTCCTAGGGGCAGAAGAGAGAGACTGTGCAGAATTAAGGTGGGGGTTTGGCAGGGGAGGCTGCAGACTAGGGCACCAGGAAAGGAAGATAAATTGGGTGGATCTTGGTCAGGGGCTGCTCTACAGAGCCTCAGTGAAGAAGACCTGGGCGCTAGTTCTTTGTTTATACATTAAATATCTCATATGGTTTCCCTGAGTGTATTCATTCCGGTAAGTACCCACCACACTTTTGGCCCTGGGCTGCCCACTTCTGGGTCAGGATCAGACTGCAAATCGCCTAAGAAACAAATATCCTTTCCACCCCCACCCAAAGCCACAGACCAAGCTCCCCCACCACTGTCACCGCTCAGCGGGTGCCACCCCCGTCAGGTGAAAGGAGAGAGACAGAGTCCCCCTCTTGCATCTGCCCTGTGCAATTTGTCGACTCAGTAGTTTGCGAACACTAAACTACACCCGGGAAAGCCTCACACAAAGCGTTCCCGGCGCTTCTAAAGACTAGAGCGCGCAGCCATAAGCCTTTGAAGTGACCTTTGGCTTGCACCGCAATAACTCACCCCGTAATGAACACCCAACAGAAGCGCCTCGAAGAGATCCCAGCCCGGTAGGGCTCCTAACTTCGCGCCGCAGCTTCAGCTTCCCAGCCGGCCTGGACCCAGGGAGAAACGCCACTTGCCTGCCCCCCTCCCCCAAGCACTCTTGGCTGGGCCGGGCCCTGAGGGTGGCGCGAGGTACCAGGGCTCTCAAGCCAGCTGGTCCTGAAGCTGCTTTATATAATACATTCACGTGGGCGGACGTCAACTTTCGCCGCTTGATTTTTATTTATTTATTTTTTAAAAAGAGTTCTTTAGAAGTGGGAGCATTCCCTCAAAAGAAGAGCTAAGTTGGGAGGTCACCTGGGGCCGCCATCCCCTTATGCCTCTAGCTAGATTTTCTTTTTCCAGCCGCGGAGGAACAGGGTAAGTTTGCGCCTGGGGATTCCTAGGTGCGCGGTGCGCTTTGAGCTCTTGGCGTAAGAAGCTTGGGAAGAGAAAGGAAAGAGGACCCCAAGTTGACCAAAGTTGGACCACTAGAAAAGCCTTTAGCACCTTCTCCCACGCTCCCTACCCTGCCCACCCATCATCCCACGCGAGTCCAACTTTGGATCCTTGTTTGCCCAGATTCTCAGCCTTAACCGGGCTGGGTTTGGGCCACCAGCACTCGTGCCCTTTCTGGAGCCAAAAACGGGGAGAGCAGGAGGGAGCTGTTTCCGCAAGCTGTCAAGGAAGAGCTGAGTCCAGGCAGCCCCAACCCTACACCTCATTCCTCAGCAGCACCCTACGAAAACTCTTTAGGATAGGGCCAGCATGGAGCCTTGGTAGGGATTATTGAAATTTTCGGGGGAAGTTATAAGTGAGTGCTCCATGGGGCCAAATGAAATGCTACTCGCGGTAATTGGATTCAGCTGACTAAGCTGGCAGGCGCGCAGCTTCAAGGCAGCTAGCAAAGAAAAATGTCCAGCGACTTTTAAGTTCTGATGAAGCCAAGCGCAGGCGATTGACAAAAAACTTTACTGCTCTCCTATGATGGTGAAGCCCCTGGAAGTCGGTTCCTCTCCTGCTGGGGCCTGTCCCAACCTAAGCTAAGGGAATGCTCCTTGCTTTTGAGGTTCCTTCCCCATAGAGGTCTGGTTGGATCTGGCCCAGTGGCATTACCATGAGCATAGAACCACTCGCTGGAGCTCATGGAGCTGCTCACTCCATCCCTGGCCTGAAAAGACCCGGGATGGGTTGTCTTCTCCTCTCCCAGCCAGCAGCCACAGAGGCCAAGTAAACAAAAGGAGAGATGGGATTCAGGAACCAATATACGATTTAACTTTCATTCAGGGCTTTTTGGGGAGGAGAACCCAGAAACACTAAACCTTTTCTCTGCCACTATGGTAATCAAAAGCCTAGATTGGTAAAGGGAAGTGTGGAGGAACCTCCCAAACTCTTCTGGGTAGTTTGGGGGTTCTCTCAAATTTTGGGGAGAAAAGCTCAGTAGCATTTTAATCTCCCAAGAAAAAATTAAGCCAACAGCAAGAGGTAAAGACTGTGTGTGGAGCTCGCTACCCGAACAATGCAGGGAGCTGGCTGCCTACCGAGTTTATTTTAAATACATATAAATCAACCCGCCTGCACCCAGCCCGGCAGCTCAAGACACAGAATTAATATGACGCTCCATCTTACTTTGGCAGTGACAGTGTAAAAAAGTTTTAATTTCTTTTTCAGCCCATTCTCCTAACTGCACATTTAGCCCCCAAATATTTCCTCCAGCCCCCAATCTCCTCACCCGTATCCCCTTCTTAAACTGCTACTACCACCCCCAATGCTGCCGGCCACCCTCCAAGCCTGGCAAGGTAGCATCTTCCTAACCCTTTGGTAGGCGGGGAACGTCCCCACAAAGCGCGCCTTGTTACGATTAATCACCGTCCTCGATGTATATGTAGCAGTGTATCTAGGTCTACGCGGGCTGCCTCACCAATTGGCAATAATCAAGATCACAGATTACACAAAATAAATCATATTTAGTATCCCGCTCAGGGCAGCAAGCAGCCCCGTGCCCAAAGATTTCCATTTTGTCATGCAATTGCTTACCTGGATCCCAATTTATCATAAACCTGGTGTTCTCGGCCTCAGAGTGGGCGCCAGTGGGGGGCAGAGCTAGCCTTCCCCCTTTGTCTGCAGACAGCACTGTCCCAACCCTGGTCTTGCGCGCTCGCAGACACAGCCATATACTCGAGCACACGGAATTCCCGGTAGAACGGAACCAGGCTGAGGTTCAACTACCAATAAACGCAGGAGGAACGAGTTCGCAGTCCCCGAGCTGGCTTCGCCTGCGCTGCGCGCCCATCGGTCCACCCGCCCGCCCGCCCGCCCGCCGGTCCGCTCCCGGGCCCAGAGAGGCAGCCACCCGCGCCCCCACCCACTCCTGGGTTTCTGCCCAGCCCTCCCAGGCCCCCCAGAGCTTGGGATTTGTTTTGCTTGCGGAACGTGGTCGTTTCTGGATTTGGAGAGAGCCCCGGAAACCCCCTCGGAGTCGGGAAATACAGACGCTGCCTTCAAATGCAAGCATATTTGTTCACGTGACCCCAAGGGAAGATTGTACTGATTGAGGCTGAAACTTTCACGCCACCCAGCCTCGGAGCGCAGCCAGGCCTGGGGGCTGGAAGGAAGGGCGCAGGAGGCTTGGGACCTGGGCCCCATTCCTAGGGCAGACGCAGATGGGTGTGGGGCGGAAGGAAAGAACTCATTCTCGCAGCTCGGGGTGACTCAGTCCTGGCCTGGCCGCCCTCAGTGGGTTGGGGGCGTTGAGAGTCTCTCCCCACAACGACCTCTGACCCTGGCTGGGCCTTCTGCCAGACTGGCCCGGGAGTTGGAAATTTTAGAAGCTTCCTCTCTTAGAAGCGTCTCTGCAGACGGCCGTGGAGCAGCAGAGGCTGAGGGTACCCCCAGCTTCCCGGGCCCGCGGAGTACTCCGCAGCCGCATGCACCCTGGCAAGGCGGCCTCCCCACAGCCGAGGTCGACGCCGAAGCCCTGCTCTCCTCCTCCCAGGGCGAGGACCCGCTCCGGCCCTAAGGTGGAAACCGCGGCTCTCAGCACTGGCCAGTCACCTCAGAAAACCCTGCCACCACCACCACTCCGTGGCTCGTTCTGCGGACTCAGCAGCCGAGGCACCGCCACTTCTGAGACAGAAAAGGCGCGTAGCAGGCGGCCCGGACCCAAAGCGACCTCCCCTCTCTGATCCCTGAGCACCCCAACCTGGTCCTTCGAGGCCTGGAGCCGCCTAGGCGCTGAGCCACTGCCCGCCGTGATCTGTGCGACTCCAGATCTGGGCAGGACCCGCAGATCCCATAGGCCCAGCGATCACCAAGCCGCGACTTCCCGCTTCCTGCGGCGCCTCCAGGAAGGCGAGGAGGACAGCGGAATGAGTCCTGGCTGGGCTAACCTGGGGGACAATGAAACTTACATTTTAGAAATATTAAATCAAGACAGATTCCCACCACTCTCCGAGTGGCTGATGGGAACAGTTGTGAATGTGGGAAAAAGAATTAAGAGTGCCAGAGCCAGCAGCGGACCTCCTGGCCTGTAATGAGCGCCCAAGACCCTCCCCCAGCCGGACCCGCACTCGGGAATCCAGCACCACGGGGAACTCTCCACCCTATCCCTGAAGTCTTGGTTTCGTTGCCAGCTCTGCTCAGCGGCATCAGGCACAGTGAAATGCTCTGTTGCTGATTGCAGGGTCTGAGACCGGTGAAAGCGCAGCCATAGACGAGCCCGGGAGGAGTGGGTAAGGTCCACCGCATCCCCACTCCAGAGGCGCAGGAATGTCCCGGAGGCCCGAGCCCCCAGAACCTTCCACGAGCCCATCCTTTTGTTCACCTGGCCGGGCCTGGCCAGAGGCCCACTCGGGGCGTCTCTCGAAGCCGGATCGTGGGTGACCCCAGCCCACCCCCACCCCGAGGACCCCGCCCCCAGTCTCTTGCCAGAGGCCAAGCCGACGGTCAGCAGCAAGTGTTAATACCCAGTCAAAGAGGGGGGCTACTTTGCGGGAATTTGTCTCCAGGAAAGGATCTAAGCCTTCTTCAATCGGAGCATATGTTCATAGAGCAATAAACCGGAAAGATTTACAGTCCTCGCCCGGCCCCCAACAGTCTCGCACCCTTTCAGGAATTACTTACGATGATTTATCACACCAACCTGGGCAATTGTCACACTGATAAAATAGCCCGGGCCGGTGCCCGCCAAGCCGGGGCCTTGGGAGCCTGTTGGCTGCCGGGCTGCCAGCAGGGCTGGGGAAGCTTTTTGTGGGTTCCTCCCTGGGCCTACAAGGGGATATCTAGGTGGGTTGGAGTGAATGAGGGTGGGAGAGGAGACGATTCTCATTGAGAAAAATGCAAGCATCTCAGAGAAAGCACCCGGAATCTGCGCCCCAGTCACTCGCAAAGCACATAAACATTTGTCATCTTTGAATAACTGAATTAATGTGTTATTGTTTGAATGTATAATTCATAACGGGGGAAACTTTGTTTCTGTCCTGACGGGGAAATATACACACACCAAAAAAGAAATGAAAACACACACACACACACACACACACACAATCCCAAAACAACCACCACGCGCAGCCAGCCCCTGCTCGCTGAAATGATTCTGAAAGCCAATGGAGGCATCTCACAGCAACAAGAGGGAAGGAGGCAAATGAAGAGGCGCCCGGGTCGGAGCTGCAAGCTGAAAGAAAAGAATGCCCGCTGCTGCCCCAGTCCAGGTCCCTGGCAAGCTGGGGGTGGGGTGGGACGGAGCGGCGTGGCTCTTAGGACACCCAATTTTCTTGCAGTGCCGGTGAAAAAAGGCAGAAACGGGAGCGAACAGAGAAACAGCCTTCTGCAGCCCGCCCTGGCCTCTCCCCCATCATCCTTTCCCCAGGCTTCCAGTCGCCCCGGGGTCTCCCAATCGGGCTGCAGGGACTTTTCCTCGCGTTTATTTTAGCTCTTCCAAAATAGAAACAAAAAATACAAACACAAAAACAAAGGGGAAAGAAGAGGAAACTCGCTGGGGTTACAGAGGCAGCAGAGCCTGGGTGGGGAGAGAGGAGCCGGGGAGAAGCAACTCGGAAATCATTATCTGTTGGTTAAAATCTGCCTGGGGTAAAATTTCAACTCGATTTTATAGCCTTCTATTATGACGCAAAGAAAAATTTACGACCCTCGCTTGAAAAGAGGGCCAGGGCCTTTTCTCACCGGTTTAAGAATAGGCGGCAGATGCCGTGACAGCGACCATTGTTCCCGGTAGACACAGGCGACCGGGCAACCTCAGCCCGCGTGCGCCAGGCGCGTCCCCCAGCCGGGCCGGTTTTTTACAACTCCTGTTGTCTTGGAGCAGCCCGCTTGCACCTCGCGCCTCACCCCTCGCCCCCTGGCACCCTAGCACCTCACGCACACACCCACTCCCTGTTTCTGTCTCTGTCTCTCCCTCTCTCACACACACAAGCGCGCGCGCGGACGCACGCACACTCACACACACACTCGGCCGCTCTCAGTAATTTTTCATAAGTGCAAAGCTTTGCTGAACCAAAGGTCACCATCCAAGCCACTAACAACTTCTCGCCGGCGCGCAGTTCCAAATCAGGAAGCAAAGGGAACTATTTGTCAGCGGCCGTGACAGCTAAGTTCATTAAGGATTTAAATCTGATGAAATAAAAGTTGCCAAAATATTTACCTGCTGCCGCGCTCCCGCGCCCGCCGGGGGCCGGGGGTGGAGGGCCGGGGGCACCGCGCGGCCCCCCTGGGCGGGTGATATTCTTGGGATCCCTGCACTTTCCAAGTCGGAGAGAGCCCTTTGCGTGGCAGATTAATGACGACTCCTTGTTTCTTAAGAGACGTGCTGAATTAATTATTTCGCCAATCACGTGGTCGGGACTTGTAGAAATCTATTCTTATCATCTTCCTCGCACTTAGAAAATTCTCCGGGTTATGAAAGGCCCTCCCCCGGCTGCCAGCGAGCCCCGGCCGCCCAACCCGGCGCGGGGGGCAGGGAGGGCTCCCCAACATGGCGGGCAGGCCGGCGGGAAGCGCCGTCTGCCGAGGGTCCCGATTTACTGTACTGTATACTCAGCGGGCTGTGCTATGGACGCGCTTCCTCCTCATCCCTGCCTGCGATTCAATACACACAGCGGTATTGATGTATTGGTGGGCACGGGAGGAGCCATTAACCAGAAGACGGGCAGAGGACAATCATAAAATGTGTCTGAATATTTAAAACTTCTGCCTGTGCACTTATAAATACACATGTCCACGCGTCTGGGGCGAGGCCTTCCACGTATTAAGGACACATGTCTGATTTTATGCATTCTGCTCATTTCCTGTCTGGAACAAGCGCCCCATCTATTTTGGGACTCCTGTCTTGGCCCCTTCTTCAAGGCGAGGCCAAGATGTGAAGAAGCCCTTGCGGTAAATGTAGTGCAGGGCAGTTTTTATAGTGGGGAGTGTTTATTGTTGCCCGAGGGATGGAGGGGGCGCGGGAGAAGGAGGGACAGGTGCAGGAGCTGAGCGGCACCGGAAAAGTAGAAGCCCAAGAGTGGAGGCCGGGGGTCAGGTCAGAGCAGCCACCCAGGAGCCTCAGGTTGGCCCAGAACCCAGCGCACTCTCCCTGCATTGGGGATGGAGGACCAGTAAGGTGTCTCATCCACCACTTCACAAAGACTTCCTCTAAGGGCTTCCAGACCAAAAGAGGCTGGGGGCTGGCCCGGGCCCAGCAGAATGCCAATCTGGATCCCCTTATTAACCTGGGCAGTTCTTTTTCTTCAAAAAATTAACACCCAACACTCTGCACCCTGAATTCAACCCCAGACTTCCCAATGCTCACAAAATATGGGGGCCAATTGGGAGTATGTGTATATGAGGGAGGGGGTACTAATAGAATTGCTAAGCCTTACATGGTTTAACCTTCACACTTTAGGCACCCCCCAAAAAATGGTGCCTAATTTATTGCAGAAAATAATAAATTGTTTATGTTAAGTGTTAGCTTTTAGAAGACTTAACAAAGAATGAATGCTTCTGTTAAGGCACCAAACAGGAGGGAGATTTTGCTACACTTTTTATTATTTTAAATATAGATCAATGAATTACATCGAAACTACAAGCAACAATTAGTATAAATAATACTTTAATCAGTGGCAGCAAAACATTGGTCAATTCTATTAAAAAAGCATCTCGTGTGAACAGACATCATAGGCTGACTGACAATGTCATCTCCCAACAAAAGGCTGCGATGGACAAAGTGAGATGGGAGTCAGAGGAGCAACGTCCTCAGCAAACACTTCACTCTCCCCCTCCCCCAGTCAGGACCCCAACACGGTTTTTGTTTTTGTTTTTAAAACACCAACACAAACACTTCTGGCTCATATTTAAAGGAACAAACTGGAAACAAATAATAGCAAATGGGCACTGGAGGCTTTCCACACCTAATTTTCTCCAAAGCACCTTCTCAGATGGAAACCCATTTCCTTCCCTGCCCTAAGTGGTTGCCGGGTCCTACCCCTTCCATGGCCCACTCCTGTGGGCCCAAATGGATGCTGGGGTCCGGCTGGGACCTCAGGGTTGGGGGCTGCACTCTGGGCCATCCAGGCTCCATTAACATTTCAAAAGAATCCCTTGAAGCTGAGAAGGAGAGCTGAGACTTATAAACAAAGAAGTTGTTTCTCTGATTAAGTTACTTTCCAAAGTAGTGGGGCTATGTTTGAGAAGGAGCTTGGGTTTTCCTTATGAAAACATGTTTCTTGGCTTTCCTCTGGGGCAGGGATGAAGTCAGTTAAACCGTTGTGGCATTTGGTATGAAGCTGGGGGTGAGCAACCTGAACTTCTGAGGTGGGGGAAAATCTATATAACAAATCTCTATTATATATATGTAGTTGGATGTTGTGAAAATATATACCTTTTTCCGCTTCCCAAGGAGAAGGTTCAATGTATACACAGATTTGAGTTTTAGGAAAGCAGCTTAGCAACTTTCCAATTTGGTTAAGGATAGCGGCTCCTTTCAAATGGTACATCCAAAGACTGCTCTCCATGTTAGAGAGGAAAAAAGAAGAGAAGGGTAGTTAGAGTCCAAAAGGTTAAGGGTTTAGAGGTCAGTCCTCCCGGCTGAAATACAGCTAATCGAATAGAAAATTTGTCCTCTGGATGAACCTGATTCTGTAATTTACCCGAACTTCAGTAAAATACCTTTTCAGCTTCTCAACGTGAGGGCGTCAGAAAAAAAGATGTCTTGACTATGTATGAACTCTGTGCTTTTTGTCATAGAAACAATGATGTGAATAATGCAGGAATATCCATCTTTAATATCCCGACGTGGTGATATTCAAGTATTGCCATGTGCAAGTCTGAGAGCCAGGCTCACCCCAAGGAGGAACAAAGAGCAGTCCCCAGGGTCTAATACAAAAGACCAAGGCTTGGAAGACACTTTAGAGAAGCAGAATTTCAGCCTAGAGACTGCAGCGAATACCTGCCCTCAGCTCTCAGGAGACACAGCCAAAGAACACGCCTACAGAGAAACTCTTTTTTCCCTCCCACTTACATATATTTTTAAAATTACCACAGAAACCCTCTAAAGTGTTTTTGAAGTACTGGAAAAAATACCCCCTTCTGGATTTTAAAATTAAGTTTTAAGCTTATCCTTTCTCCCTTTCCCACCTTGGTCACTTTTTGATAGCTACAACATTTTTTGGAGCCTGAGGCCTTGGGAAGACTGGTTTCATCTCAGTATATGAACTCTGGTCATTAATTTTGACTTTTTCCTCCTTATGCTTGAGGGTCAGCATTTTAGAAAAATGAACTAAAGGACATCTCCCCTGTTGAGAGTGATTCCTTAAAAAACCACTATTCTCAAAGCAGAGATGAGTGCTTGAAAACTTTTATACTTTTACAAATTCTGCTTCTAATTAATGAGCTGAGGAAAACTTCCTTAGATTTGGTTTTTTAAAAAATTAAAACTTCAGGGGGAAAAAACCTCTAAGGCTAACTTTTGTGGACTTCTAGATTCAATTAGGGTTTTGTTTTTGTTTTTCCTTCTTAAAGCAAGAGTTCCTCACCTTCCCACTTTCTCCCCACCGCACAGCCCCTCCCCTACACAGGCCATACACTAATTCCTGTAAAACATTGCTATATGGCGGTATTTAGGGCATTTGGAATCCAGTTGGAACAGAAAATTCAGTCATTATCTAACCACCCAGTGCATAGAGGTTTTGTTTTCTTTCCCCAGAAGGAAAATGTTGGACCATTTGTTGCTTTTTTTCCCTTTCCTTTAATCACCCAGAACTGGTTGTAAGCACAGTGCTGAAAAAAACATGTGGAAATATATTTTCAAGAACACAACTTTGAGTGAATCCTTTGCTTCCTTCTGGAAGGGTTAAGGGCCCCCCCGCCACACACACATTTCCAGAGAGTGGGGAGGGGTGGAGTTCAGAAGTAAGTGCACATATCTCTGATTCTGCTCCCTGAAGTTCAGCCCCTTTCACCTTTTTAAGATTTTTGGCATGAAGGTGTCAGTTATTTCTGTACCACATTTCCCAACAAATAAATATTTAAGCAAATATCTAAACATAAAATAACCCGTTTTTACTTCCTTCTTAGACCCTTTTCTTTGGACATGGGGCCACTGGGAGCAAAATATATATATTTTTAATCACACGAAATTCCATAGACAACCCAGAAAGTTCAGAAATCCTGACCCAGCTCTCTGGCTTATACTGAAAGCACCTAGCACAGGGGTGGCCAACCTTCTGCCTCAACTCCCCCACATTATTAGGCCACAAAGCTCCCTGGAGGGGTGGAGTGGGGGAGAATGTCCAAATTCACACTGGGATACAGCATCCATCCTTCATTTGCAAATTCAAAATCCAAGAGC
The DNA here is from genome assembly GCF_043159975.1 of Macaca nemestrina. Taxonomy (NCBI): domain Eukaryota; kingdom Metazoa; phylum Chordata; class Mammalia; order Primates; family Cercopithecidae; genus Macaca; species Macaca nemestrina. The sequence continues at coordinate 74,062,337 of NC_092135.1, read as the reverse complement.
GGTGATTTTCATGAGTTTAATGACTCGCCAATATTTTATGTTCTCAGTAGCTCCTGCCATATAATATACTTAGAGACAGAATCCCGCCCCCCCCATCCGGCTCTAGGGAGGGGGCTGCCCTCGGGAAGGATGCTAACCTAGTCCGAGGGCTGCCTGCTTGTCCCAGGTCCACCCCACAGTACCTTAGAGCCCAGCGAGGTGACAGCAGGCCCGGCCTGCCCCCGCAGCTTCGGCTCAGCCTGGTGCGCAGGGAGAGATGGGCCCAGGGTCCCCACTTCTATAAGGTCGTCAGGTCCGTGTGGTGGTCTTTGGCCATCGGCTGTAAATGCTGGCCGGGGGTGACTGAGGAGGAGCAAGATGAGGAGGAAGATGAGGACGATGACCTGCCTTTGGTGTTGGGCAGCTTATGATCTTTTTTCCACTTCATCCTCCGGTTCTGGAACCAGATCTTGATCTGGCGCTCCGACAGACACAGGGTATGAGCGATTTCAATCCGACGGCGCCTTGTCAGATACCTGTTAAAATGAAATTCTTTTTCCAGTTCTAGGACTTGCTGCCGGGTGTAGGCCGTCCGGGACCGCTTGGGTTCCCCACCGGTGTAGTTGGGGTTCACTGCGAGACAAAACAGACAGGACAGGCAGGTCAGAGCCTGGCCACTAGTTAGGCCCCTCGCCTCCGCCGCTCACTTCCTGGCGCGCCCCAAGGCCCGCGGCCCTCCCCGCGCTCCCAAGCTCGCTTGCTTCCTCCCTCCCGCCCTCTCCCCGGCGCACACGCTCACTCCCACCCACCTCCTCAAACACACCCACATACCCCAGGCTTGCGGGATCCCCAGATGTGCTCCTTCTTCCGGGCCCACCACCAGGTCCGGAACCCTCAAGCATTTTGGAAATCCCCCGCTCCTCCACAGCCTTCCCCCTGCTCTGAAAATGGAGTCCTCCCCCACCCCACCCCCATCCCCACCCCCTTTTGCGCCCACAGCCGAGCAGCCAGCCACATGGTCCTGACCTGCTCCCTCAGCTATAAAAATTTATGGGGAGAGTAATTGTGGCGCCCACGGAAGCTACACACGCCCCCACCTACACGCAACCCCTTCCAGGGGATCCAGGCCAAAGGGCTGGGATGTAGATAGAGAGGTTCCTGGATCCGAGCCTTACCCGAATTCACGTGCACCTTCTTCATCCAGGGGTAGACCACAGCCGGCTGCTTGAGTGCTGTCCCGGGGGGCGGCTGCTTGGGGTCGGACTGACTGCAGGCCCGGGCGCCAGGCAGGGGCGCCGGCGGAGGCGCCGGGGGCGCTGGGCAAGGCTCTCCCGGGGCGGCGTAGTGACCGCCGGGGCCGTTTGGCTCTTGTCCGTGACTCCGCGCAGGCAGCGCCGAGCCAGGCCCGGGGCCGCCGCCTCCGAAAGGCTGCTCACTGAAGTCGGGCCGTGGGTAGAGCCCCGGGGGCTGGAAGTCTGCGCCCTGTGCACCGCCGCCGTAGTAGTCGGCGCCCTGGTCGCCTAGGTAGCCGCCCTGCAAATACTCCTCGCACGGAGGGAACTTGGGGTCCACATACTTGGAGTTCACCATATACGAACTCATGACCATTAATTTCAGAAGGTAGAAAATACTAATTTTTCTCGTGTTGTCTTTTTTTCTCCTTCCATAGGGCCCTCCTACTTGCTGTCAACTGAATAAAGTTGGGCAGCCATGTGACCAGGCCAGCCAATGGCGAGGGAGCAAGTTTATCACCGGGTTGGTGAGCATCTCATAATTTTCACAAATTTAACTAAATAACATACGTATAATCAAGTAGCTAGCTGTAGCACATTTGAGAGCCCTGCCAGATATTAATGTAGTTCCAGTCCCCAGCACCCCATTCCCCTCAGGTAATCCCAGCTTTGTCTGCCACTGATTTTGCCAACCTTCCGTACCCCTTCCACTCACCCCCAGCTGAATGCAACCCCCCCACCACCTACACCAAGTAGGCACAGCTCAAGGAAGAATGAATCCTCCTATTGGGGTACAGAGCAATAAAAGGTGGGTGGGCGAAGTCGCCTTTGAGTTGGGCAGAGTGCCCCAGGCAGGGAGGGTTCCTGCCTGCCTGCCCTGCCTGCAGCCGGCGGGAGCCGGGACTCTGCCATACAAAGGCCGCCGTCCTGGCTTTGTTTTCATCAGGGTCACCCAAAAGTTACCAGAATCTGGCCAGCTTGAATCAAATTAGGCAATGAGTAACCGCCATCCTTTCTACCAGTGCCCAGGCCCAGGGGTTCCCAGCCAAAGCTGGGCCCTGCCAAAATAGCAGGGGGCCCTCGCTGCCCTTGCCCATGTAGCTGGGGGTGGGCTGGGATGGTGGCAAGGGCACCCCCACCTTGCCAAATTGCACCCTAGAGCTCCCCACTGGGCTTCTTCGAAGCTTGCTTTCTTCCCACAGGAGGGCCCCAAATACAAGCAAGCCCCTATTTGGGTACCTTTGCACCTCATGTTCCTGGAGGGCAGAGCTGGGACTGGGCAAGCTGGCCTTGCACCTCACTCCCTAGTACCCTAAAACCTAGCCCTTTGGCCCTGCATCCATGCAACCAATTAGGCTTGCTTTTCTCTTTTCTTTTCTTTTCTTTCTCTTTCTCTTTCAGTCTTTTCAGCACCCAGAGGATCCTCTGTTTAAAGGTGAGGAGCTTCCGGAGAGGAAAAGGCTGCTCTATGTCACTAGGCGCAGCTGATCCTCCTGGAGTCCAAGGTAATAAAACAGAGGAGGCTGACCAGCGCCGGCTGCTTCTAGTCTCCACTTCGCACTTCGGTCTCTGGCTATTCCGAAGAAACATGAAGTTTTTGCATCGACCATATATTCCCCTAGAATCGAATCTGTGACTATATGGATACCACACAAATTCGGTTCTACAGGGTATATATAGACAACGTTACAACCTCTGGTCCCACCCAGAGTGAGGTACCTAGGCTGCTGCCGGCCCTAGCCTCTGCCTCTGAGCCACCACCGTTGGACGCAGCCACCCGTACTTTCTGAAACAGTTCAGGTAGCCTGATGGGCTTGGCGACAATTTGAAGCAATGAGTTTCCTCATTCTTCGGCCAGGGTCAGGGTTACCAAGAACGGGATCAACCAGAATATTCTTCTTAAGAAAGAAAAAAAGAAAGAAAGAAAGAAAAATAATCCATCCCAAGGATAGCAGCTTTATTAACCCCCTCCCCCAGGATCCAAACACCGCCCCCCTCCTTATCAAGTGGTATTTTCCAGAAAAGAACAAATGTCCTTGGTGGCAGAAGAAAAAGAAGCGACAGGGGAATGTCCTCTGTCCACTCCTTTTCCTACTGCCCGACCAAGCCAGGTTGTCTGCCAAAGCTACTTCTCCAAGAAGTCGCACATTTACCTTCATGGGTCCTGATCCGGGCTGGCCTCTCCGTTCCGCTGCTGGCTGCTGCTGCAGACCCCGAGGCAGGCGCTGCTCACAGGCACTGAGCCGCCTTGGGCTGAGGCCGGCGCGCTAATGGTGAAGGGCAGGGCGAGGGGTCATTCGAAATCATTTACAAACATACCACAAACTTTCATTATTTTTGCTTTGCCGACAGCAGCACACAAGAGTACAAAAGTTCACAAATTTCACCCGCCCCAGCGCCTCGGCCCTGTGCAGTGCTTGCTCCTCAGTTCAGGGCATGGAGAGCGCAGACTCACTCAGAGCCTGGATGGATTTCAGGGGAACAGGGATGCCCTGGCTCGAATGGGGCTTTTGGTTGCCTAACTGTAGGCTGAAGGTGTTAGTTTTTTGTTTTTTACTGTCTTGATTGCCCTTCCTACCTCCAACATAATTCAAAAATTAGTTTCAAGCCTGGGCTTGGGCCTGGTGGGGTGGGGCAGGGATACTTCCCCTTCAAGCCTGGCACTACATCCCCCCATCCTTTGCTTCCACCACTTTACCTATTTCGTAGGGATTTTGGGGGTGCCGGTTCTAACAAGGGCTATAAGGCTGCAGAATCTGTTTATCCCGGGAGAGTCCCCCCAGTTTCCCTGAATGCCAAGGACTCCCAAGTATCCATCTTCCTGGGACACTGGGCCTAGGCTCTATCCAGACAAATTGAGGGAGCCTGCTGAGCCGGCTGGGGACTGGGGTGAATGTACACATTTTCATATTTGTTAGACGCTGTGACCTGCATTTCACCTTATTGCTCGACTTGTTCAGACAGGTCAAAGCCAACGAGTTATTGATGAACAAAAGCGTTAAATATTCACCTCCCGCTCAACTGCCCATACTAATGCTTTTGATCTCTCGGGCTTTTTGTGCTGTGTTCAGCTACAGGACGCCGAATGTGGGTTTGCTAGCGAGCAGGTTCTGCAGAGATAAGCACCCAGAGCCAGTGGAGGGGAGGAGAGAAGCAAGACCAGGAGGTCCCCAGGACACCAGATTTTCCAGACTGGAGCCCAGAGCCCCTTTCACTTGAGCCAGCCTGGTGTATAGGGGTAACTGCTCTTCTAGGGTGTGTACAGCCTACGAAGGGTCGACTAGACTGCCCAGTCCAGCGGGGCCAAAAAACCTGTCTCTGAGTCCAGCCGTAGCTTTTCCAACCATGAAGGAGGGAGCCCGGTTCCTGCAGCCCTCGTATATTCCAACTCCCATTAAAATAAAATCACCTCCGTTTTGCAGTGAGGGAGGGGCCACAGTTCTTTCTGTGACTCTCCCTCCAATACCATTGTCTTAATGAGATGGTCCTCCAGGAGGCTTCACAGGCCTAATCAGAAATGTACCTGTCTTTCGCGGCACAGGCAGCTCAGAAAGATCCAAATATCCAAGCCAAGGACCCCACGAGTCTCTGGCCCCACCCCTCCGCACCCACCCCACTCCACCGTCCTATGCCTCCTTGCAGCACCAGCGCCTCTGGGGCAGAAATTCTCCAGCTGCAGTTACAGAGAAGCAGAGGTGAAAAGAAGGTCCGTATCCCTCCTTGCTGAGCCAGTGTCCCAAGCCCAGGGCCCACACCGCTGCAAACAGAACGGGGGAGGGGCGGGGAAGGAATGTCCACGTAAAGCTCAGAAGCGGGTAGCTCAACACACCCATGCCATAGAGGATTGAGTTTTTGTTTTCAGTTAATTTTTTTAAAAACAGAAGGTTGGCCAGGCTAGAACAGGTTAAGAAGGGTTGGGCTGCGGAGGGGATTGCATTGCCTTGGTGTTTACTGCGTTGGTTTGATGCCGCTAATAAGACGGGCTGCTAATTAGCAAGCTCTTAACAGAAGCGAGCGCCTTGGCGGAGCTGCACCTGTGCAGAGCAGGGAAAGGCCGCGAAGGTCCAGGAAGGCTCAAGGAGACAAGGGCGAGACCCCGCGGACCGTTGCCTCAGGCAGGTGTCTGTGAACCAGGCCCCAGAAGAGCTTTCCAGGACCTCGATTTAGCGCCTCCACCTCCCGAAGCGGACTGACCTCGCAGAGCGAGGCCGGGGATGGAGGGTGGGGTGGGGGTGGGGTGGTGGAGGCAGGGCCTTTCTTCCAAATCCGCCCACTCCACTGGCTCGGCCCTTAGCCCACCACTTCCCCGCGATCAGTACCGCCTCTTCGCGATTCGGAAGAAGCGGGAAGGTACTTACAGCGGCGCTCTCTCATGGTCCTGAACCTGTTGCAATGAAAACGGGGATCACTTAACTTCCACAGGATAATAAAGCAGAAACATAACACACAGAAAAATGACAAGGCCCAGATACCCCACCAATACCCAGACCTCCCTGCTTCAGGTCCCCGCCCCCGGGAACTGCGCAAAGTTCTCCGCGGAGCCGAAGACCGCAGTCGCTCAAGAGGAGAGCCGCGTCTCCATCGCCTCCCCCACTCCACGCACCCTTGGGCAAAACCTCACTGGTTACTTGGTCCGAGTCAGGTCGCCCGTAACAGGGTTTTCCCAGTGGGAAAACGAGAAGCGAAGAGAAAATGGGCCTTTGTGTGTTTCCTTCCTCGCAATCGGGCTGGGTGGGTGCAGGTACACTGGGGAGGGGTAGCCGCTCCATCTGCCCGTCACCCCAGCTTCCTATCTCTCCCACCCTGGGAGCAATTCAGCCTCCCATTCCAGCTTCAGGTTGGTTTCAAATTCCTCAGCCCCAACCAGTGCCCCCCAAACCTGTCTTCTCCTCCTCAAAGAAGAATCAGGCATGGCTGGGACTTGCCACTTCTATTTCAATTCAAAACAAAGAGCAATTTCCAGGGGGAAAAATGAGGACCCAAATGATAACCAAAGAGGAGGAAAATCAATGAGTTTAAAGGTGAATGGTAATGCTTTAGATTGTTATCCAGCTCTTAGGGTGTGACATCAATTTTTCAGGATTGCTGCTGAGAGCCCAGAAGACAATCTTAATATGCAGTGGTCCTCCCAGAGGCTGGTGTCCAGTTTCAAGTTTTCAGTCTTTCCTGATATTATTATAGGAAGGCAATATCAGAAATCTCAGGGACAAAGCATCTTCACCCTCATCCTCTCTTTCTTTCCCCACCCAGAATACCACTGTTTTATTCCACTTCTGAAGGAGATGCTCTTATGGGGAGGAGAGGGGCAATAAGTCCTTCTTGTGAGGTGAGAGCCCTCAATTCCTAACTGTCCCTATCCAGAAGGGAGGGCATAGGACATCGAGATGCTTATTCTATTTGTTAATTTAGGTTTAGGCTAAAATTAGAATTAACTTCGGTGAGACTTATCCCCATCCTAGGCAGAAAAGTCAGGAATAGAGAAATCTCCCACCTATGAAGTTGTTGTGGAAAAAGTAATAAGTGACTTACTGTTTTTCTTTCCTAGTGGGCAGGGGAGCTGGGAGTAGAACTGTCTCCTTCTTAGCCCGGCGCTGGCTGGAGCCTCTCACGTTCCTATTGCTGCTCCAGGAACCCAGCATCTGCACTTGTATGCTCTTAACCTAATTTATGGTGGGAATTATATTTTGGCTTGTCAACTCTCAAGCCATAAAACAAAGTTTATTGGAATCACGTGCTCGTAAATAGCCACTCAGGTCCCATCTCTACAGAACCATAAATAATCTTTGACTTTAAACTTTTATTCACTAAATAAAGGTTTGCTGCAACTGTTTCCTCAGATTTAAATAGTTCCAAATATCCAAGATGCAAGGGAGGTCATATTCATATCAATACCCCAGACTTTTCAAATAGCATCTTTTCAGAGAAACTGTTTAAGTTGGGAGATACTGCTATTTGGATAAGGCTGGTTGGTGGGCATGTCTTATGATTCTTTGGCTGCATTCACTGTGAGTACCATTAACCCCTTTATTTCAATAATTTTCTAGCTCTAGATGTGATAGAGAAAGGTCAAAAGCCACTTCTTATTTGCTTATGACAGAAGTTGGAAGTTATTTGAGATTTTGTTCAAGTTTCAATAGAGAAAGGGTGGTTAGGGAGAGGCTCGGTGGGTTTGGGGGTGGGAGTGGCAGTTGGAATTAACACTTGGCTCCCTCGGTATTGTTGTGGATGGGCTTGGAGAAAGTCAAAGGTAGCCACATGCCTAGAGGTTTCTATAATTTGCTTAGATCTGAAAGGGAAGCCTTTGCAAGTGACCAAACTGCTTAAAACAGCAAGACTTGGGGTTTGGTAAAGTGAGAAAGTGGAGAATAGCCTCATTAGAATCTTTGGCAACTAAAACTCCAAAGAAGTAAAACAATAAAACAATAAAACAGCCCTGGTGTGAAGGAGAAAGGGTGTGAAGAAGCAAATGAGACTCTCAAACCTAGGAAGTCAGATGTCCCCACTCCCATAGTGTCTCCAAGCACAGGGATTAAGGCTCAGGAGCTCTGGGGGCTCAAAACTGGGTGGGAGTTTTAGGAGGCCTACCTCCACACCCACACTGCTGCCCCCACCAGGGAGAGAGACTAAGAGAGGAAGAGGGAGTAGTACACTGCCGCTGTCCTGCTGAGAAAGCCAAGGAAACAGCTTGGGCCTGAAGCCGCTCTCTAGGAGAATGTGGCATTCTCTGCTTGGGAGAGGCTGGGGTGGGGATAAGAGAGAGGGAAAGATGCCCTCAGCTCCCACCAAGGAGCATAAATAAAAAGAGAACTGACCCCCTAGCACACTTCAATAGCCCACCAGAGTTGCCACCAAACAGTGTAAAAACATGTGTGGTTTTGACTATTCTGATGAAAATAATGGATGTTCTGTGGAGATTTGTAGAGCACACACACATATGATTTCTAAATCAAATTCAGTTGCAACTGTTCCCATCAGAAAGGCCCATGAAACCCATAAAAGAGATCCCTTCATGCAAAGATCTCTTTGCATCCAATTTCCACCCATTCTACATGCATTTCCAAACCCATTTCCTGATTTGACTGTCATTAGCTAGAAAGCAGGGGGTTATTAGCCTGGATTGTAAGGCATCCATTTCTCCTTTTTCTGTTTCATTAGCCATGTAGAAAGATATTTTTCTTTTATGGTTGATGGCATCTGTTTTTAAAAATGGATAAACTCTTCAAAACATAGTTTCTGATTCTGGTTAGCACCAGATGAGCAGCTGTAAAATAATAATAATAATAATAATAGTTTGAGGGGTTGAGAAGAGCTATCTTTATTTTCCTGTAACCCCAGCACTTTGGGAGACTGAGGCAGGCAGATCACAAGGTCAGGAGTTTGAGACCAGCCAGACCAACATTGTGAAACCCCATCTCTACTAAAAATACAAAAATTAGCTGGGCGTGGTGGTGCACCTGAAATCCCAGCTACTCAGGAGGCTGAGGCAGGAGAATCGCTTGAACCCAGGAGGCAGATGTTGCAGTAAGCCAAGATCGCACCACTGCACTCCAGCTTGGGCAACAGAGCTAGATTCTGTCAGGAGAGAAGGAAGGAAGGAAGGAAGGAAGGAAGGAAGGAAGGAAGGAAGGAAGGAAGGAAGGAAGGAAGGAAGGAAGGAAGGGAGGGAGGGAGGGAGGGAGGGAGGGAGGGAGGGAGGGAGGGAGGGAGGGAGGGAAACGAAGGAAGGAAGGAAGGAGAGAGAGAAAGAAAGAAAGAAAGAAGAAAAGAAAGAAAGAAAGAAAGAAAGAAGAAAAGAAAGAAAGAAGGAAGGAAGAGGGGAGGGGAGGGAAGGAGAGGGGAAGGGAGGGGAGGGGAGGGAAGGAGAGAGGAGACCACAGTACATATTAGTTTCCAGGCAATTGTGATGAGCTTTTTATGAGAATGGGGTAAGGAGAAGACAAGATTGAGGAGAAACAGTGTTTGAAACAGTGATGGGTACCTAGCCAGGGCTAGGTAGACATTCTTTGAACAAATGGTGATGAAGCCTGGTGACTGAAACATGCCTGCAACCTTTACTGTGGCCTACACAAAAAGATAAAATTACATAGCCTACTCTGTATATTTAGACAATAACAGAAAAGTAGCTGTGAGTAAAGAAAAGGAGAGACGAAAGGAATATATTGAGGCAGACATCATTTATGTCTTATGATCTTAGGAAAGCGAGGCAAAGTGATTTAAGAGAAAGTGTCCACCTTCCCATAATCTTCTCTCGTCTTCTCCTCCCCCTCTTCCTTTTCTCCTCCCCTCCTCCTGGTCTTCTGTAGTTGAAAGAAAGAGTGGAATGGAGAGAGAATCTGAGTGGTGGGAAAAGCAGAGCTAGTGTGTGCCAGTTTGTTGGGGAGTTTCCCAAGAGCTTGCAATGGCTGTGGTGATAATGGAAGAGGCAGTGGGGAAGGACAAGTTGAGCCTTCTTAAAAATCTAGAAGGAATTAATTTATAGGTAACGTGGGACTGTGGGTACTGTCCTTCCCCATGTGGCTAAAAAGAGCCTAGCAAGCTCCCATGAGATAGGGCACCTTGTAGGGCTCCTCCAACACCTGGGAGTCAAAGTAGCTCGCAGGAAGGAGGAGAGAGTGAAGGGGTCCTGGGAGGGAGCAGCTCTACTCCAAAAGTAATGAAAGTCACCCCTCTGCCCACCCTAAGGGCCCCTGCTAGGTGGCTCCAGGAAAGAATAGTCTCATTTTGGCTCTTAAGAGGCCTTTTGCCTGAAGAGGGTGGAGCTTTCCTCTTAAACTCAATGTTTGTACAACCAGAAGAGATAGGTGGGGCTTTGAATATGCTCCCTGGCCACCTGCATGTGGAGAAAGAAGACTGCCCAGGGCTGGTATTTAAGGACATAGTCTGTGGGTATAGCCAGAGAAGGATTGAACAGGGAGTCCCAAGCATGAGAGAAATGTAACTCTAAATTCCTGGCGCTATACCCTATCACCAAAACAGAAACACTTCTCTCCCTGCCCACTTGCCCCCGCCCTAGTGGAGTCACTCATTGGAGCTCTGGCTTGAGGACCCAGGGAGGCAGAGGTGACCCCACACAAAAAGGCCAATAGTGAGAGAAGAGACCAAAACAAAAGGGGAGGGGGCTTGGGGCAAGATGTCTGAGAGCAGGGAGGCAAGAAATAAGGTTCCAGTGGTCCCAAGAAGGGCAGAAGAGGCTGAGGTGGCCATCTAAGTACTAGGAGAACCAAGATTTGTTTGAACAGGAGGTGCTGCCCTAGGCTGTAGGCAGAACACTGCCTGACAAGCTTGGTAGCAGAAGAAACTGTATGTCTTGAGAGAAAAATCTGACCCAGGAGGACTTCCTGGTTAAACCAAGCAAAGCAGCTTGGCCAAGAGCTACTAAGGCTCTTATGAAAAAAGTCTGTAGACAGAAGTCATGGACCCAGAACTAAGGGTGAGGACTTAACCCTCAATTCTCCACTGACCCTTCCAATTCTTTGAAATTCCATACATCTTTTATGAAGAATTATAAAAATACCCTTTCTGGCTACAGCCCCTACACATGTTGGGGGGAGAGGCTCAGCTGCTGCCCTGGAGCCCAGATCCTGGGGCACAAGCAGTTGAAGGGGTGAGGAGGGTTGGGGGAAGTGGAGGTGGGGCTCCTCAGCTTCCTTGGCTGTTTTTGGTCTTTTGCTTTCCTACCCTGCCCTAGATTTTAAGAGACAAGGAGGGTCCTTGCCCTGAGGCTATAGGAGAACAGGAGGAACAACCAGCCCAGTGGGTGTGACTGACAGGACAGGGCGGTGATGGAGACAGTGATTGCAGGAGCTGGATAAACGGGCCTGCTCTCAGGAAAGACCTGAAGCCATCTGTGGGAGTGGAAGATGTGTCTGTGTGAGTGTGAGGCCTCCCCTACCTGACACCTGCCCACTGAGGAGTTAGGGCCACTTTTCTGCCTGGTGTAATGCTGATACATTTAGGTGCCAGACATTCAGACCCAGTGGGCCAGGACTATGTGGCCCATAACAGCAATAGGTTAGGTCCCAGACCTATGTTCTCCTGAGTCTGCTACTTCCTGTGTGTTCAAACCTGTCTTGTCCTCCATAGAATTTAAAAATTTGGTGAGTGAACCAGGGGTCTTTTGCTCTAAAGGTCTAGGCCTGATTACTCAGTAAGAGGGAGATAATAAGAAACATGTATGTATTGAATACTTGGTATGTGGCAAAACACCGGTTTAAGTACTTAACCAGTGAGTTAAAGTACGTAAAGCAGTTAGAATAGTGCCTGACATATAGTATTGCAAGTAAGTAAAAATTCTCATAGCAACCCTTGAAGGTACTCTTATCCCTCCTTTTCAAAGAAATTAACACGTCTAGAGAATTGCAATACTCACCTAAGGCCACACAACAGGTAAGTGGGACCATGGCAGTCTGAACCCACAACCCATTGTCTTTGAAATCTCCAAGCCAAAAGTACGGGATCCATGGCCCCTTCCCTAAAATGAAAGTACTCAGCCTATAGGGTGGTGACCTTAAAAAACACAACCCTGGATGGAAGCCTAGGAGCTCTGGGGGATGCCTAGTTGTAGGGGTAGAGGGAACTTGATCCTTGGAGAACAAAGGATCATAAAAGGAGCAGGAGAGATAATTGCCCAGTGGTTCTCAACTGCCCTGGGGGGAGGATGTTTACAAAATGCAGGTCTCTGGGTACCATATCTGGATATTCTGATTCAGTAGATCTGGGATAGGACCCAGAAACCTGCATTATAAACAGGAGATTTGATGCAGGTCTCCACTGAGAATCCTTACCCTAGAGAAGGCAGTGGGGAGAGGGGGACAAAAGACTGCATTGCCAAGAGATAATGGAGGATCAGTGGGATTGGGTCAGAGCATTATTTAAGTAAGGTGTCGCTAGCTCTTGAAGCTGGTGCGAGGAGTACCCAGTGGAGCCCACAAAAGGCCTGAAATGCGCGAAGTGGTGGTAGAAGAGTGGTTGGGTGGTGTGGAGTAGACATGCGCATCTGGCTAGTTCTCTCAAGCTGCAGAGCAAATGGGATTTACCTAAGCTCTAAGAGTCTCCAGAGAGTCCCAGGACCCAGGCCCTGTTCTAAGTGAGCAAGGGCAAGGCCCATCAGCCTGTTGGAGGGGGTACTAAAGGATGTTCTTTTCAAGGCTGTCCATTCTGGGTACCAGGAATCCTGGGCAAGGTAAATGACAGGACCCGCTGCCCAGAGGGAGGGGCTGGTTGGGATCCGCGGATTGGGCCCAGCTTGCCCCACACAGGATTCAACTTGCTGCTCCCAGGAGCGCAGCACGAGGAAATCGCGCCCCCTCCGGGAGGGCGGAGAAAGCGAGGTGGCCTGCCAACCCGGAACGGCCCTAGGCTCCCAGGCCTCGGAGCTGCCTCCACTGCGGGTCTGGAGAAGGGAACCCCTGGGGGTGTGGGGCGCAGCGCCGTCGACCCTTGTTCTAGGCCCCACACACTTTGCGCGCGGAGATAGAGGGAGTCGGTCAGGGAGGAGAGGAAAGCGATCCCTCCGCTCCCGCCCTTCCCGGCCGCAGCAGCCGGCGAGACGCTTGTCCTACAGCGCCTCCTTCTGGACGAGGCGCCAGAAAACCGAGCAGGCCGACCACCAGCCCCGGAAACCTGAGGCTGAGACTTCCTCCAGCGGGCGGAGGTCTCCCGGCACCAGAGGCTGGTTCTACAGTGTCCCCTGGGGCGGCTGAAAGGAGCAAGAGGGACCTGAGGCCACCTCTCATCCCCTACCCCCCACCCCAGCACAAACAACAAGCTCGTGGCCCATTAATTAAGCGAACCCAGGCGGGAAAAGCCCTTATTTGTCCGTTTGTTTATTTATTTATTTGACTACTCTTCGCCAAGCTGCTGCGCCCCAGAGCCCTCGAATGTGCTGTGCTGGCATAACAAGATCCGGGAATGATCGGGCTGAAGGATTGGCCCGAAGTTTGGCGGTTTGAACAGGCGCCAGGAGGAAAGGCCTTTTCCCAAAGCAGTAGCACCAGGCCGAAAAAAAAATCTATACCCTTCCCCGAGGGGCAAATATATGCTATATATATACTGGAAAGAAGAAAGTTTCCTTTGGCCCCTGTCTCGTATTTGCAGCCTATGTCTAGCGTACAGATTTAAATTGGGGTGATGAGTCATAATGATTGGAAATGTAGCCAAAGGTAGAACTGTTCAGCTATACAGGGAAGGCTGAGATAAAGACAAGATGAGTAGCGAGCCTTGACGGAGGGAGAATGGAAAGATCGGGTGTATCTTCCTGCTCGAGTCCACTCGTCCCCTCCCCCACAACCCGTGCTTTGCCGATTGAATCCTCGGGCCGGACAATTTAACTGCACATGCGCTGGACGCCTGGCGCGCGTGTGTGGCGGGCACTGTGGGGCCCTGAGCTGTGCCGCCGGCGTGCACCGTGCAGTACGGATGAGGCACCGCGCACCGCTTCTATGCGTGGATGCAGAGGAGCTTGGGAACCTCATCTCAAGAAGCAGGAAACATACTTTTGTTTTTCAGTAAAATCTGTATTAAAAGCTTAAACTGTCCTTTCTGATTTGCAAGCCCTATTCCGCCGAACAAGCAGCATCTCCTCGTTGCCAATGAACACTCTGAAGGTTGTTACGTGGATCAGAAATGTCACATACAGGGCACCGCTTTCCTTGAATCGTTCTTCAAGGCGGGGAAAACCACCCTACATTCAGAGAGCACAACTTCTCCCTCATTCTGCAAAACTATCAAGTCTAAAGGACCAGTCCCTAGAAAGAGGGCATCTGTTCACGCCATTTCCGAAAACGTGACCCTAAATTGAATTTAAGTTGGAATTCTGAGTTTTTGGTGGCTTCTCCCCAGCTTCCGGTGCCCCCGTATACCCTGCCCGGCTGCCTGGCCGCCGCACTGCGGCAAGGCCGTAAATACCTCTAACAGCTGCCTGCCAGCCCAGGGTGAAATACTGTCTTTGTTCGTTTTCCCTTGCCTTTCTGGTTCAGAAAACAGAACTCTGGCAAAATGTACTTGTTTGTAGAAACATCTGACGAGAAAATACGCTTTGTTTTCAGCTCTCGTGCTTGGCCACATTTATAATTTCGAGTTTCGCTCTTTCTCCTGATCCTCGCAGAGATCTCAAGCCCAGTTCATGGCCTGACCCGTCGTCACCAAGGTCAGGACATGCTACCAGCTCCCTGCTCTATGAGAGAACAGAGGTTTGGGCCAAGGACACCGGGAGTTATACTTCCGGGCTTCTCAGCTCTTAGGGTCCCAGCGTTTTAAATTTTCGTTTCATTTTTTTTGTTACGTTAACAGAAACAATGGGGTTATTTCCGGTAGTGGCAACAGCACGAACTAGTCTCCTTGAGGACTAATGGCCCGAAAGTTTTTGTGATTTGCGGATTATTTCCCTTAGATGCAATCGACCATTTCGTTCTAATAAGAATTAATGCTACCACGGGGCTTACAAAGAACCCCTCAGTCTTCCAAATCTGCCCATGACATCAACCTCTGCTGCGTAATCGGACCTGCACCCAACCCAGGTTTTTAGTCACCCAAGCGCGCTGGGCTACAGAACCCAGGGAAAAGCACTGAAGCTCTTAACATAGAGCTTGGCCATCAGGGCCACACCCCCACCCCCAGCCGGGTACCATCCAACCTAGGGACTCTTCCTGCCCCGGATCTACCCGGCAGGGCCTAGAAGCCACTGTCCAGGTGCCTGCTTTTCAATGGGGAATATTTTTTACCCCATCAAACAATGACCTCAAAGACCATTGTACCGTAGTAGAGAAATAATTACAAAATACAAACACTCCAAGTAAAAAAAAGAATCACTCAAGTTTCTTATTTGTAAGTGATCAGAATTAGTGATCCAGGAGAATTTGCAGGCATCAGCTGGCCACAAATCGTGGATCTCCATTTTGAAATGAGCATGATTCCATCATTAATTATGAAAAACACCTTTCCACAAAGATGACATGTTTTGTTCAGAAACGCCTTTATGGCCAACGTTGTTACATTGGAATTTTAAGAGAACAATAAGTTAGGATTTACCACTGGGTGCTTTGGGAACCATACCCTTGCCTCACGCAGGCCAGTCTCATGCGCAATGCGGCAGATTGTCCAAAGGTTTCATTTCACAATGTTCATGACGGGAATAGGCAATAGGATTTACGAACTGCATCCTCAAGTGCCATTCAAAATCAGAGGGAGAAAACAGCTTTTTTTCTTCTGCAAAGGATTTTCTTTTATGCATATTGTTTCATTTCAGCAGTTTTGAAGTTGAGGGAAGAATGTTACAATGTAATATTTATTAGTAGGCGGAAAAAAACCCCACACAACCCATCAATACATTTAGAGAGCAAAAAGATCTACTCTTTTCCTACTCTGGCAAATAAGAAACACACGATGTTTGAACACAGAGATGTCTTGTATTTCTCAAAGATTTATTGGGTTTTTACCAAGACCTGGACCATATAGTCTGATACCATTACTTCCCAAAACATGCATTCATTTTGTGATATAAAATAATCCAAATTCACCTGACAGATTATCATATGTGGGAAGAACCTATCTTGAGTTGTTTAAAAATTTCTCTAAGAACTAGAGAAACATTTAAAAATATTTAAAATTCCATCTCATACAACACAAGGCCCAATAAACCATTAACCCTAGAAATTAACCAGCATCAGTCACTAAAGCCTAGATTCAAACACCAAGCACATCCTAGGAACAGAGAATTCACCCCACCCCCACCCAAGCCCCAACCCTCAAAAAACACCTGTTATTCTCCCGGGAACCTCTGGCCACGACCACAGATAAACCACAAAAACCACAGCTCTGTATAAAATGCCTTTAGTGACCCCCAGCAAGTGGAGATGTTCAGTAGTAACCCGTCTACACGCTTTCTCAGGGTGGGATTGAGGGGCTCTCCATCTAGACATTGGGATCCTGTCTGTGGCTACCCATCTCTCAGAATTTCTGGAAGAAATAATACTGCCCTCTTAGACTTCTGAACCCAGCCGGACCCCGCCCCGGGCCGCAGGGGACGCCCTAGGAACCAAGTAATGGGGGGAAGGGGCTTAGACAGCGACCCTCAGTTCCCCGGGAAATGTAGGGGAGCAGCCGAACTGAGCTGACCAAGGGGGTCGGCGCCCCAGGCTTCTTGGTGGCATGCTGGGGCGCGGGGAGGGGGCGACTCTTACCCGAAGGCTGCCGAGCTGCAGGCGGCGGTCGGTCCGGGCGTCTGCCGTAATCCACTAGGCGCTGCCCGGCTGCGCGCGCTCTCGGCGGCAGACACCCGCTCATGTTGGTGAAGAAACCGCGCCGGAATCGCGCGGCTGCAGTCACCTCGAGCAGGCCGGCTGCTCCTGGCAGGCGGTGTCCGCGCCGGCGGGGGGCTTGGCGCCCAAGGCCCCTTCCAGGCCCTCCCTCGCCGGGCTCCCCACCAGCTCCGGAGGTGGCGGCTGTGCGGACCGAGTGAGCGGCGGTGGGACCAGGCCGGGCGCCGGGCGGGAGCCGAGGCCGCGGCAGACTCCGCAATCCCGCAGCCGGCGACTGAAGCCCACCTCTGCAGAGACAAAGGTTAGAAAAAGAGGGGGTGAGGCTCTGGGAAAGCAGAATGCGGGGGGAAATTCGCCTGGGAAATCAGGAAAAAGGCCGTGAAGGCGAGCGGCGCCTGCACATGACCAGCCGCAGCCAATGACGACCGCAAATAGGTCATAAAAAGGTCTATTACCAAGTTGTAAATTTTCTTCAAACAAAAAGGAATTTACTGCAATTCCTTGCGGATTTTGCACATACAGCTCGCAAGCGCCATGTTTTTTCCTCTTCTGCTTTCTCTCTCCCCCGCCTCCTCTCTTCCTTCTCCTACTCCTCTCTCCCCATTCTCTCTCCTTCCTCCCTCCTCTTTCTTTCTCTGTCCCTCTTCACCTTTCCCTTTTTTCTTCCCTTCGTGGTTCTTCCTTCCCTCACCCCCACCTCTGTTTCTCTCTTTTTCTAGGATGTGTGTGTGTGTGTGTGTGTGTGTGTGTGTGTGTGTTCGTTCTTTGGTTTGGCTCAAAACCTCTGCGCAGTTGGCCATTGTGAAGGAGGGAAATGAACTCAATGTACTGCTCACGCTCTGGGGAAGCGATCCCCACAGCAACCTCCCCCCATCTCTCACCCTGTGCCAGTCACTTGGCTTCTCCTCCTCTCCCCTCAGGAAAAGGCCTGTCCCCAAAGGCAGCCAACCACTTTCGGTTTCCCCTCCTCCCACTCATCTCCTTGCAAGCCAGTCCCAGTTATCTTGGGAAGAAAATGCGGGCTCTGCAGGCCAAGGAAGTGTGCCCCCCCCCCCCACACCGCTCCATCGTAAATTGGGGTCCCTCCCATTCCCGGGAGGTTCTGCAGTAGGATAATCACCAACCAGCCTAAAGGCTGGAAATGGTTTTAGGTACTTGTCAACCTCTCCGAAACACCCGTTTGAAAGTCCATCACCTGATCTTTCTCCACAGAAACATCTTTCTGGACAGACAGGGTTATGGTTCCTGGATCCCTTCTGAAACTCCTTGCTCTACGTCCCCCACTAAGAGCAATTTTCATTTTTATGGAGTTTAATTCTAGTTCTCCCCTCTCCTCTTGCCCCCAAATATTTCCCAATTGAAAAATGTGTTCAACGCAATACTGAAAAGACATTTGTTCAGGAAAAGAGTGACTTCCTCAGATCAGCCTAGAAAAAAGAATAATTCCTTTTCCTCAAAGGCCGGCGTCACATTCCCTTTATATTTTTCACAGGAACTGCTCTGGTGATCTCCCGAAAGTAAATGTCCTTGGCTGGCCTCCAGCATTCCCCTCATGGGTATAGCCATGCAGCCTTCAGAACCTTCCTGAAAGCGGTAACACCACCCCCCATCCTTTTAAAGACAGTGTCTTTAAACTTCCAATACTATGTTACAAATATTTGCATTGGATATCTGTGTGTACGTTCTCTGCTATTAACATCTTCACACCCAGTAAGTACCTAAGTGGATGTGTACTGAAGCAGGAAGCAGCACAGCACCCTCTGGAGCAGGCCATTTGTTATCCCTTGAAAAAGTTCTGATGACCTTGGATGTTTTTGATTAAAGGACTTTTGCTGCCATCTGTCAGCAAAAGTCATATTCTTTCTAGAAAAAAGCCAGTGGGCCCTAACTTTGCTGGAAGGAACCACAGCAGCAGCCAGGGCCCATTAAAATGTTCTCTCTCCTCCCTTGTCCACCCCCAGATGCCCAAGGATTCAGCAAATACTGGGGAAGCAGAGGACACAAGAAACTTGGATATGAAATAGCACTTCCTTCTGTATTACAGAATAAAACAATATTTTAAATTACACAAGCAGATGGGGCAAGTTTTTGGGCCCTCACAAGCCCAGAAGACTTCACACAGGTATACTGGTATATACATGTGGAATTGAGCAAAGAAGTTGTTTAATTCCAAAGTTTTCTGAGAAATAATATCAGTAGTCAGTTTGCCTCATTATCCTCTCCCCATCTTACCCAGATAAAAGCAGAGCTTTATGACCCTCCTTTTCAATTTGGGGAATGAGGGCTGCAAAGAGACTTTGCACAGAAAAAGCAGCCATATTTGCATTTTCTCCTCTTGTGCCCAGAGGTAAGCGATGTACTGGGCTTTGTGGAACCTCACAAAATGGCATCCTTGAACTGACTTTTCTGAAAACCACTGAGACCCACATCCTCTTTTGTGTGTTTCTGGTCATTGCAAATGGAGAGCCTAAATCACTCAGAAGCCTTGGTTCTTTCATTCAGTGTTAACATTGGAGAGTATTATTTTTCTCTAAATGGTTTACAGACCTCTCTAAGCCGACTGCTGCAGTCCAGGGCTGAAAAGCACTGTCCGGGATGGCAAAGCATTCTCTGAAGGTTTATGCAAATTTCTGCAGCAAAAAAATATTTGCTTGTTGCCTCAATGCTTGGATGTTGAAACATTTGAGCCAATTAGAAGGGCATCTTGTGCGCAAGTCACTGCCAGTCTGTCTGCATGAAACACCATGATGGGGGGTGGGGATGTCTAGTCAGTGTAAGAAAGAAGGTGGCGAATGTGTGTGATGTGTAATTCCCCAAGGTCTTTATTTGAACACAAATCTATGCTCTTTCCCAGCTACAAAAGGAAACATTTACCTACATGTATAATTAACACTCTGGGCGTGTAAGCTACGTATACATACAAATTCATATTCTAAAATACACCAGCTATTGCAACAGTCTTTGTCTGTACATGAGGTATGAATTTACTATGGTTTAGGGGGCCAGTGGGGCCAAAAGTTACACTTCGAGACCAGCACAGAATGCTGAAGAAATGACATTTTACCTCCTCTTCCTTCCTTGATTTCCATACCCACCCATACACAGTGCTCCCACCTGACAGTCTTGCCAACATTATTTCAGGGTTCTAAAAGAATTTGTGAGCATCCTTGAACAGGAGACAGCCAGTTTTACTAATATACAAAGGAGTCCTGAGTCCCTTAAATCCAGGGCAGCTGGATTTCAGCCAGCACTGGTCTTTGTATGGTTTACACTGGAGGCTGTTCCCCAGCCTCTTGGCCCTTGGCATCCTTACTCTGTACCAGCCGACAGCAGTCTTAAGCAGCGCACAGAGCAAAACATTCTCAAATCCAGCATAGGCATTTGCAGCTGTCTCTTGGAGTGCAAATGTTTAAGTCCTGGGCCACTTGTGATTTAAAATTATCTTTCCTGGCTCAGGTCGGAGAAGTCACAGCCATCACTTCTTCCCAGCATGTAAAGCCAGGTGGTGCTTTCCTTCTGACCTGGCCAGTGGCAACATTTCTGTGGTCTGTGAAGCCACAGGCAAACAGCCTGACAAAACCCGATGAGGTGACCCTGGTGCAAAACTATAAGATTCCATTTTCTTACCTATCTAATAAAAGCAACTCTGGAAATAAAAATGTATCCCTTTGAAAATAAACACGGTTAGAGAGAGCAGAGAGCTCTTCGATGACTACCTAATAAAGGTGCTTTTCCTTTTTCGGGAATGAATGTTACTTTACTTGAATTTTCCTCTTTTCTCCCACTCCTCTTCCCCCTACTTTCTCCTGTAAAATGGCAGCTGCAGGAGCAGCCTCCAATGGAAATGGATATCTTGTTAATAACAGATGCCAAACCCTAGCATCAACGCTGGCTCAGTGGAATAAGCTGTGGTGTAACATGGACTCTGGGTTGTCCCCCACTGGGCCCACAATTTGAGTCCTTTAAGAGGATCAAAGCTCTCAGAGCATCTTAGCAAGATTATTTAGAGCAAGATAGACTAGCCAGTCCTCTCTGGAAAAAGAAAGGGCCCCTGCGGCTTTTTTTTTTTTTTTTTTTTTTAACAGCGCAGAATGTGTGTAACCCCACCCCTTTCTTATTAAACAGAAGCCTTGAGTGAGTTCTGAGGCGACTGTTAGTGATTCACGGAAAAGGGGTATTTGCCGCGCTCAAAGACACTAACTCCAGAAAGAGATTCATTTATTTATTAAGGAGCTAGCGACATTCTGGAGTTGTTTACACTCAGGTTTTTCTGCTCTTCCTTTCAGGGCTTGTTTCAAATAGGTAAGGCTATCGCTTTCCTGAAGAACAGCGGAGGACGTACCAACAGACGTCTGAGATGCGCACAGCAAGCTGGTTTAAAACCAGCGGCGAACAAAACGAAGGCAATACAAATAAATATGGCACCTACTGAAAATAACGGAACACAGCGGCAGCCACTGCATAAAGAACTAGCGATTTCAGGCGATTACAGGGGCGATTCAAAACGAAAGCAAGTTAAAAAATGAGACGCATTTTACAAGGCGATTTGCCAGAGTTGCCAGATTATTTAATTTGTATGGACTATAGAAAAATAATTGTCAACTTGGACATTGCCTTTAAACTCTTGTCACTGGCCCAATCTTTTCCTTAAGTTTAAGGAAGCTGCAGAGCTGGACTATACCATTACACTCTTCAGCTAATATGTGCTTTTCGAATGTTTAGCCCAGCTTTTCCCCGAGATACTACATTTAGAAAATACGCACAGAAACCTTTTAGGAGTAAACAAAACGCACCCGAACCATTCATTATAAAAGAAGAAAAAAAATCCATAAATAATACATTGTAATCAAATAATATAAAGTATTCTGCAGACATAATTTTTTAAACAAATTAATAGACTCCTTTTAATTTACTCACCACAAAGATTAAAACGTTCAAGTGCACTTGTTTGATTAATAAAGCATTTTATATTCAATTATTAAGTGCTAATCATTAGGAAGTTTACGTTGTTCAGGCAAATCACCAGCTCAGACATTAAAAACCATTATAAAAATATAGCTACAAGGTCAGTATCAAATTACCCTTCCATAGGACAGCTCAAGGGCTGCTTCTATGTGATACTAGAAACTTTTTTAAACACCCAAATCCCTCTCAAAGCGCAGAAGCCTCAAGAGCAGTGACATGAAGGTAGCTTGAAACACAGGTAAGGTCCTTTCCAACAAAGAAAATAGGTGGTGTCCACAGCATATGGTGATCATTAGTTTTAATAGTCTGTGGTAAAATTTTAAAGGTGGAAGTTAATTTGTCGGGCCTTCTGCTCTGTCTTCCTCCAGCTCTTGGGCTTCCTTTTTCGTTTCCCCGTCCTTTACCTCCTGCCGGGAAACGGGAAATTTGTCCTTGTTGTTTTCCTTTTTCCATTTCATTCTCCTGTTTTGGAACCAGATTTTTACCTGTCTCTCGGTGAGGGCTAGGGCGTGGGAAACCTCGATTCTTCTTTTTCTGGTCAGATAGGGGTTAAAAAGAAATTCCTTTTCCAACTCTAGAGTTTGGAAGCGACTGTAGGTTTGTCTTCCTCTTCGTCTACCAGGAGCTGCTGATTAAAACAAAAAAAAAAGGGGAGGGGAGGAATAAACGTTTTAAAAATGTTATGGTACCTCTGCATGTTGCTGGAGGTTTGTGGAACGGGGCCTACGGGGTGAAATATACACAGCGCTTTTTAGCTCAAATATATATAGGGTGTGCAGGCAAGAGAGGCAGAGAGAAGGTCTTCACAATTATTCTGTCCCCATCATCTTTACATGGTTTCTACTTTAAAAAAAAAAAAAAAGGTTTGTATTACTTTATGAATAAGAGCCACTGTGGCTACACAAGAAGGAAAAGGAGGGGGAGAGGGAAGGGGAGTTTTAAAGCCAGACCGTGAGATGAAAGCAGATTTCTCCCCCTCTCCCCTCTTAAAAAAAAAAAAAAAATGCATCCCAACCTTGTGGTCTCATCCACGGAAACATTTGAGAAGGAGACGAGCTCTGATTTAAGTGGTCTGGGTCCTCGCCAATATTACCACTGGACGATTTACAGTCAGGATATTGTACCAGCTCGGCCTCTTGCTGGGTCGTAAAAATCGGCTGTCTCTGTAAGTTATCGTATCCGTAAAACTTCGCGGGCTCCCCGTGACAGGCAATCCCGCCGCAGGGGGGAGGCGGCGGTGGAGGCGGAGGATGCGGAGGAGGAGGGGGGGCAGCCTGGTAGGCAGCGGCCGGGCTGCCCCCGCCGGGGTGGAAGTAGTCCTGGCCCGGGCCGCCCCCACCGCCGCACCCCGGCCCGGAGGGCGGCGGGGACGGGTGCGGGTGCGCGTGCGCCTGCGGGTGCGCGTGCGGGAAGCCAGCTGCGCTGTTGCCATAGAGCTGCAGGGCTGCTGCGGCGGCGGCATGACGGCCGCCGACCTCGGGCGCGAAGTGACAGTCGTAGTAAGTGGGATTGATGGCCTCGCCCGCCGCCGCCGCCGCCGCCGCCGCCGCGGCCGCCTTGTACTTGGAGTACAACGGGTTCACGAAGTACGAACTCATTGGGGCGGCAGCGGCGGCGGCCCGGGACAGGCGGGCGGCGCCAAGCAGGCAGGGAGCGAGCCTCGACTCGGCCGCACTGCCGCGGGGGCCTCTGGGGCGGCTGCTCACGCCGCCAGGGCCGCCGGGCTACGTCGCTGCTGCCGCCCGCCCGCGCTCGACCGTCGCTTCTGAGGCCGGGCAGCCGCGGGCGCTCAGCTACTGGGCGCTCATGCCCGGCTCTTGCGCCCCAGACTCGGCTTCGCGCCGCCTCCCTCGCGGGTCGCAAGGCCTCGCCCAACCCCCGCGCGCCGCCGCCCTCCCGGCCTTTCCCGGCGCGCCCCGGCTCGGCCGCAATATAATCGCCGACGCCCCGGGCGACCTGCCCCGCTGCCTCCACTGTTTCCTCTCAGGCACCAAAAGTGCCTGAGCGCACCCGGACAAGAAAAAAGTGCGCCCGGCCCACGGGGACACTCTGGCCTCGGTTTACAAACCCCCGCTCTGGAGAGAAAAGAAAAAAAAAACACCCTGTGTCCGCCGCCACCTCTTACCGCGCCCCCCCCGGGCCCCCCTCCCGCCGCTCTCGCCCCCGCCGCCGAGGCTGCCGCCCCGGTGCGCACCGACGAGGCATTTTCGCACCACAGCAGTGCACGGAGAGGCAGCGTGACGGGGGCCAGGAGCCCCGCGGAGGGATCCGCGCGCAGTTCAACCACTACTCCCGACGGACGGAGCGCCGCGCCCGGCCCGAGATGCCTCCGCCGGCCTTAAAGGGGGCCCATAAAGACGCACTGCCAAGGGCTCTGTGTGCCCCGGGGCCGCGGGAACGCGGGCCGCAACCGGCAGGGAGGGGCTGCAGCGGAGCCTTAGACTTGGGGGAGGCAAGGAGGCCACTCCCAGGAGGCTGCGGAGCAAATGACTCCCTCCCCGAGCCCCTGGGTTTAGCCCAGCAGAGGTTGCCCGTGGCTTTTGCAGCTCTTGACACTTGGGTGCAGCCCAGGGAACGTGGACAAGAGGTGTTGAAGGAACAGACCGTGCATTTGACTTGGGGCATATCAAAGTGATTTGATTAAAAGCCGCGAGTGTGGCCCCAGATCCTGGCGTTATCAAAGCAAATCAAAGCCCTTCTTTTCCAGCCGAGTGGGCCCTGTGGAAATGAGATGTACATTTACCCTTGACGTACCGCAAGCCTGGCCGAGGCTCTCAGGTTAATTGATATTTAATGGAAATCATGCCCATGAATATAGTTTCCATCATTTCACCCTTGATAGACGTCAGCAATGGGCGCAGGGGGAGGCTGAAGAATGCAGGAGGGGGCATTAGGCTTGCTGAGCGAGTAAATAGAAGAGCGGACAAACATTCTGAGGCGGGAAAAAGGGCTCGCGCTGGGGAGGGTGACATTTCCTCGGGCAGGACGCGGCTCCCGGGTCTCGGCCCTGGCGCGCAGCGAACCAGGGCCGGCTGCGGTTCCCGGAGGAGCGCTGGGGGCAGACGCCAGCGAGATACCCCCAGGAGCCTCCCGGCCGGCGTTCAGATCGCGCCGGTTCCAGGCAGCTGCAGGCGGCCCATCTTCTGCTAATGATCCTAGTTCCTCCGCCAAGCCTGTGAAATTACTGCCGAGAGAGCCGCAGGCCTCAAAGTTACGAATTTTTCCCAAAGCAGAGAAAGGGAAGGCTCAGGCTAGTTTGTGAGCAGAGATGAAGAAAAGTAGCCCGAGTCATGTGGCCCAGTCGAGTGTGAATCGACAAAATATTCCTGATTTTAGCAGCTCTCTCCAAAGCTGTCTGGCTTTACCCTACCCACCAGCCGCCTCCCCACACACTTCCCTTCCCTCTCTGCTCCCGTTTCAATGTCCAATAAATGCAATGGTTCTCTGTTATGTGTGTGTTTTCCCCTCCTGCTCGGCCTTTTTCGTGGGTTCTTTGGGTGACGGAGCCACGTTTCCTTCGGGATAGGTACAATATCGTGAGGGCGCCAGGCCCACAGCCTTGGAAACAGACCTCCAAGGCGCCCCTGCTCAAGCTAAACGCACCACGCCGGCTTTCCACACCAAATGCAAATTTCCGAAAGCCCCAGACGGCCTCAGAGATGCCGCAGGCTGGCGAGTGATTTCAGCTCCCCCTTGCTCCTTGTGGGTTGGCCCAGCCTGCGAGCGCGATCCTGACTTGTGTCCGGGTGGACTGAAATATCATTTTTACAAATGAAGAAAATGAGATCGAGATAGACTGACATAGCAAGGTGATAATGTCTGACTCAATTATTTCTACTGGGAATGACTGAAAGGTAAAGGAATCGTTAATGAACCTGGAGATGATAAAGGCGTGCTTTATTTAATTTTTAAATTAGTAAGGAGTACAGACTTGGGGTGGTGGAGAGCAAGGGTCTTTTTTGTTTGTTTGTTTGTTTTTGTGGGGCTTTTTTCTGCTGGTGATTGCCAAGTGTAATGACTTTCTTTAAATCCGAAGGCGAACAAATTGATTCTGACAGTTAAGGATTTGTCCTTCAATCTTGCAAATGCCCAATTAAAAGATTATTATTGTCAATAAAGCCTTGGAGCTACCTTTGTAATTGTGCCCCTTTTTTCAGTTTGGCGTGTGTGTGTGTGTGTGTGTGTGTGTGTGTGCGCGCGCGCACGCGCGCATGTTTGAACCCTGGATAAATGAGTGGATTTTGGAATGGAATGGGGGAAAAAAATGAAAGAGCCCGGATCTCAACAATACCAGGTATCTTCTAGAACTGTGTGATTCCTCGGGGGAATAAAAGAAAAATGAACACTAGAAAATTCATTTATAGCTATTCAGGCCAAATTTAGAAAACGTTACAACACATTTCCTCTTGGGACAGAACAGTTTTTAACATTTATTTAAGCATTCCGTTTATAATATGAGTAGAAAAAGAGCGCGATTAACTTGGTAAGCAAAGATCTATGCCTTTTACAGGTTTCTGTTTTGATATAACACATTCATTTATCATAATGTTTATTTTCAGCTGTGCCATACTCCAAATTTTCTGAAGCCCTGACCGAGCCAAAATTTTATTCCCAGCAAACACTGCCGGAAAACTTAATAGTATACCTTGTTTGTTTTTGGTTAAATTTATCCTAACTTAGGATTAAAAATAAGATTGTAAATATTTTTAATCAAAACCTTTCTCCGCAGCAATTCCAGCTTTACGAGATCAGAAAGTGGAGCAACAGCGCTCTCTAGTGGCCAAATGCCACCTCCAGTCCGTTGAATTTAACTTCCTTTTATTCATCTCAAACCAATTCTAATCTCGTTCTTTAGTTTGGGGCTTGGACAGCTGACACTAATAATGCTTCATTCCTGTGATTGTCAACAACTCAAGAGCAGCAAGCAGGAGCTCCTGTATGCCTAGAATATTCTAATCAGTGCTCCCAACAGCTTCCAGTAGTGTCTTTTCCAAAAGCTTCCAGCCCTTCTTTTGCCAGACACCAAAAGTCCCCATGCTGTAACCGCCCAGCTGTGCCTTTTAAAACAATTATAGCGACAGGCTAGATTTAACAAAACCTTCAACTTTCTAAATATCAACTGCCAAGAGGCTTTTTCTTTTCCAGAGGAACCAGACACTTTGGCAACCAAGAAATTACAGAAGTCAGGTATTGTTATGTTTTTTGTTTTTCTCTTACAGCTGTTGCTTTTAGGATTAAATCATGAATATTTGCTATTTTAACACTGTAATGCTTTGGGCCCACTTAGGTGGCAATTTTGGGGAATCGAAGCCAAATCAAAAGCTTTTTGCTGGATCTCTGAGTGGCTGTCTGGAAAGTCCCTTTGGGCTTGGGTTCGTTTGAATTTCTATGGACAGTAAATGGGATTTTAAAAATATTTATCAAAAGTCATTGAACTAAGCATTCCACTAGAATTTTTTTTTAAAGCAATGATTATTCAATTGGCTTAAGTGTTTCCTGTTAGATTAATCTTTTTACTCATCTTCAAAACTGCTTTTCTCCCGTTTAGGTGTAACAATTGTATTTCTAAATAAGTGAATACACATAAATTCAAACAATATTTTGCTTCAAAGTTTGGAGTGGAGGGTCAGAAATTCTTGTGAATAGGCATCTAACTTCATCTTTTCCCACCAACGACACTTCTGGGAGACTCTCAACTGGGTAAATGACCTAAGCTCAGTAACCGCCCTACCCACAGATAACAGGCCAATATTTTTGTTTATTTCTAAAGAACCAGCTAAACCGTGGTCATAGTCAAAATATTATAAAATGCCATTGCCTTAGGCTACTTCCAATATCCAATTCATTTCAAAAATCAGAAATTCATTCACCTCTTCCTTCCTCTTTCATGTTTATTTCCTAGGTGCTCACACCTCACCTGGGGGCTCCTATGCCCCTGCCTTCTTGGTCCAACGCAGTCTTGTTTATATTTTATTGTCTAGATTTTAAGACCTAGTTTTGTCTGCATTTTTCCTTTCCTTCCACAAACACAAACATCAAAATGAGATGGTTTCAAAGCAAAGCGCCGGGCCTGTCGTAAACTCATTACCTCCAGACGTCTGGCCGGCTAGATGGCTTTATGACACCTTGGCTCTTCCTGTTTTCAAAGAGCCCTAGGTACCGAGCTGGCCACAGGGGCAGGGGTACGCAGCACCTTCTGCCAGATCTGAGCCTTCCTTGGCTTTCCCTCCCAGCCCCCTCTGCTTTTTCTTCGAGTCTCCTCTTTCATTGGGATCCCCCAAGATCTCTGCCACTGCCCTCACCTTCCACCCAGCTCAGGCCACCTGGTGGTGGTGCCTCTTCGGCCTGCAAAGGCTGTGCTCACCCGAACCCTCACTTACAATGACCTTCATTTTAGCCCCTGAATGTAGCCCTCAGAGGGCCAAGCTGGGGGCTAAACATACACAGAAGCTGGGTGGGGGGAAGGGGGCGGTTAAATGGAGGTGGCTGGGGAGGAAAGCCTTGACCATTTTGATCGCTAAGGTCACTTTGGGGCTTTGGTGGGAGGGGCAGAAGCTTACAGACTGACTGGCTGGGACCTCCCGGACCCAGTCAGCCCCCCCCCCCCCCCCCCCCGAGCTCGGACAGTTGCTCCAGAGTGCAGAGTTGGCCTTTCCCTTGTTTGGAGAGGGGTTTGGCATCTGGGGCTCCAAGAGCCCAGGGAAGGTTAGAGTGCTGTGTACCCAAGCCCTAGCCTGAAAGTGCCTCGCTTCTGGGGCCTGCTGGCTCCTCTGGGCGCTGCTGCAAAGCTAACACTGGGCCCAAGCACAGAGTTCATGGAGGAGCTTGAACCAGGTTTGGGGAGTCACCAATGTCCCCCCCCCAGGGTCTGTGCTGCCGCATCTGCCTGCACAAAGGGATGTGAGGCAGAGAAGGCAGAGACACATCAGAGAGATCTGTCAGGTGGAAGGGCCCTGAATTTTTAACAGTGTCTCCCTCCCAGGGGTAGAGGAGAAATATTCCGAGTGTGAAATTTTGCAGAGAGACAGAAAAAGCAGGCACACAACGTTTAGGGCCAGCGTCTGGGCTCCATTTGATCAGGTCAGCATTTATTAGTAGGAAGCAGTAACATTTACAACTGGTCCTCGGGCAGGAACCGGGACGGCCACCATCCATGGCCGCCCACGCGAGCCCAGCCTTCGGGGGAAAGAGTAGCGGGTCCAATGCACTGAGGACAAACCCCAACCCGCCCGAGGCCCTGGGCTCCTTTCTAGGCCTCACTGGAGATCTCCACCGAGGTCCCGCGGGCTCCCTGAGGAAAGGGGGCTTTCGCAACTGGTGGGCAACCCGGCCGGGCTTCAGCGTGGGCTAGCAGCCGGCGTGTCCGCACTGTTGTCGCTCGGCCTTCATTCTTGGAATTAGGGCGCATTTGGCCCCTGTTTGGGCAGCACTAGGGGTGAGGGGACTAAACTACAGCACTTTTCAGAAACATGGGGGACATTTACACAAGAGAGGGCCCCCCAAGCCAGCGTGCACTCACAAAATATAGCATTTCCTAAGGAACCAATGGAGCAGGAAAGGGAGTGGGATAGGGCGAAACCCCAAAGCCACTTGGTTTTTCCAACACATAAACGAGCAAATACAGAGTCCCCCAAATACCTCACAGAGACCAACCACACAGTCACTTCTATCTAAAAAAGAAAAAAAAAAGTCCAAGTCGCTGGAGAGTTTCTGGAAATCAAGCACCAAGCACCCACAAAGGAAAAAAAACAACAAAAACCGCTGCCCTTGAGCGCTCCCGCCAGCACCGCGCCGGGTCAGTCTCCTTTGGGGCATTTCTCCTTGCTCATCTTTTTCATTTTCATCCTACGGTTCTGAAACCAGATTTTGACCTGTCTCTCTGTTAGGTTGAGAATCCTGGCCACCTCGTAACGCCGGTCCCGGGTGAGGTACATGTTGAAGAGGAATTCTTTCTCCAGCTCAAGCGTCTGGTATTTGGTGTAGGGACAGCGCTTTTTCCGGGTGGAGCGAGCGTGGATCCAGTTCGCTGCGGGGTTGTCTACAAAGAGGGGGGTTTGGAGACGGGTAGAGATGGGCGGAGGGGAGGCAGGGAGAGATGACAGGGTGGGGAAGAGAGGTCATTAAATTAATTTCACCAAGGATGGTCGCTTTTCACAACTTGGGGGGAATTATCATAAAAAGCCTTAATGCCAGCGCTCTGTTTACCGTACAAACCGAGCGCCCAGGGTAGGTGGTTATGGGAAGCTCTTTTTATGGATGTATGTTGCTCGCCTAGGCTTGGGTAGGCGTCTAGACGTTTTTATAGGTTAGTAAAACTATCAGTTTTGCACATTCGAGCCTTACAGGTTTCAGCAATAAATCAGGGGGCAATTTCTTTTGCACTTACTTGGGTCAAGTTGCTGTTGCTGCGGCTGCGAATGCTGCTTCTCCTCCTCCTTCAGCGGACAGCCCGGACTCGGGTGGTCGCTGCAAGCTGAGGGCTCTGACGAGCCGCCCGTCCCAGTCGCGGCCCCAATCCCTGCCCCAGGCCCGGTTCCCCCCGTCGCCGCTGCCGCCTTGTCCCGCAGGAACGAGTTGCAAGAGAACTCGGGGCCGCTGCTCCCCTGGGACTCCCGGGCCGCGGAGCACTCAGTCCGTTTGGAGGAGGAGGATAAGGAAGTGGAGGAGGAGGTGGTGGAGGCGGCCGTGGCGGGCGCCGGGGCTGCTCGGGTTTCAGGCTTAATCCCGTAGTGGCGCCCGTTGGCTGGGCCGCTGGGGCCAGGGCTGGGACCGGGGCCCGGGCCGCCGCCTCCACCACCACCGCCACCGCCACCGCCACCGCCACTGCCCGCACCGCCCGGGAAGCCGGGCAGCGGCTCCATCCAGGAGCGCACGTAGCGGCCGGGCTCTGAGGCAGAGGCGGCCAGGGGCGGCGGGGGAACGTACGGGTGGTAAAGGCCGCTCATCGCCGCCGCCGCCGGGGGCTGGGCGGGCACCGCGGACCACGAGGCAGAGAACACGGCCGATTTGGGGGCAAAACTACACGAGGCGAACTCGGCGGCGGCGGCGGCCGGGCTATCAGCCACACCTGCAGGCCGGCCCTGCGCGCCTGGCCCCGGCGGCCCGAAGCGCGCCGCGAACACCTCGTCGCCCTCATGGCCTATAAGCGAGTCCACGTAGTAGTTGCTGAGGGTGCCACTGGAAGACATTTTGAGGCGTCCCGCGCTCCCACCCAAGGTTACACTGTCCGCCTCCGAGCCGCTCCCCGCCGGCGCCCGAGCCGCCGACTAGTTCGCAGGCTGCAGCCTCCACCATTGGTCGCGCGGCCCACGTGATCATATTTACCAATACCGGGAGTAAATCAGTCCGCTAAACTGGGGGCTGCTGTGATTAAAAAAAAAAAAAAATCATCAACATAAGCGCCGCAATTAGAGCCCGCAGGCCTGGTCCATGTGCCCGGCTCGGCCCTGCCCGGCCCGTCCTGGCCCGCCCAGGTGCTGCCAGGACCACAGACGCGACCGCAGCCGGAGGAGGCGCCGGGGACTATTTGTTCGCTTCTTCTTGCAGCCCTCGGTCCGGCAGTCCGGCCCCGGCGATGACTCTCCAGCTTCCGAGCCCGGGCGGCGTATCCCGGGCACAGGGAGCGGCCGAGGGCTCGCCAGGCCGGTGTCGCCCGAGGCAGGCGGGCCCTCGGGGGCGGCCCCTGGCGCCCTAGGGGAGCTGTTCTCCCCTTGCCTCTCTTCCTACCCACACCCATCCCTCCCCACACACACGCTTGCTCACAGCTTGTCGTGTTGTTTAAAACAGGTGGAAGACCTCTGTAATGATATTATGCCTTTCAATAAAAATTTTATGAGGTGTATTTGATTATAGATTAATGTGTCCCTAATAAAACGGACGGATGGAGCAGCTCGGAGGGCCCCCCTCCCCCTGCCACACTCACACACGCCCGCGCGGCCACACACACCCCGACGTGAGGCTGGACACACGCCGCGGCCCGAGGGCCGAGCCAGGGTGGCCCGGCGCAGCGGCGGAGGACACAGAGGGGCTTCTGCCTGCCCTCGGAAGGGCGGGCGGCCGGGAGAGTTGGCGCAGCACAGACAGTGGCGGCCAGGGTGCCTCATCTTCTCCGGTGCTGCTGGAAAGGCCCTGGAAGAGAACACGCCACAGGGCAGAACCCAAATGCTAGAGCAGCTTGCTCCCGCTCGCCGCCCCAGCCCTGCCTCAGTGAGTCTCCCCGGGCAGGGCCGCTTCGCGTGGTTCGCACTTAGAGGCCTCGGAGTAGACTCCCAAAATGTCTAAAAATTTCGGCCGAATGGCTAAGTCCTTGGGCCACTCCCTTCTGATTTTTTTTTTCCCCCTTACAGAGGTGAGGTTGAGCAGCCTTGAATCTGAGGGAAATGCCCATTGTCACTCCCAAATCCATGGTACAAAGCCTCGGAAGCCCGGCTGGGAGCCGAGACAAAAGCGGCCAGGGCGCTGGCGGCGGTGGGCATATTCCTCGCTCTACAAGTTGCCCAGCTCACCCTTGGAGGGCTCCCGGCCCACCTCCAGCCCCGAAAAGGAAGAGGGTAAATGGCTACTTATGGCCTGATTGATTACCTTTGCCAATAGCTTTCTGATTTTGTTCCAGAGGGGATGCCTTTGCCTTGTAGCTCAGGCTTTCCTCAGAGACATGGCCCACTATCAACAACTAATGGCGCTCCCCACATGATCGGAGAAACGGCTAAATAAAAATTACCCTCCTCCTGCCCAACCGGTGTTAAGTCTGGGGCAAATCTATTACAACGTTTTCAATCTAGCATTCATTCCAAGCCCTCTCCCCCACCCCCAGGAAATGACCCCCTAAAAGAATTCTGTCTTGGAATGTTCCTGGTTTGGAGGAGGAAGTTTAAAATTCTGAATGCTAGTGTCCCGAAGACTCCCTGGATGAGGACTTACAGCACCTAAATGGATCGTTCTTAGGGAAACATTTAAAAGGAAGAAATGGAAAGGATATGTTTTGTGAAACTGCTGGAAGCTGTTTGAAACTGCAGGCAGGACCTGGGGTAACGAATTTTCTGTTAGCTTTCCCGTGCAAGGCCTCTTCTCCCTTTTCCCCGACAGGACTAGATAAGTCTGGGCTCTCTAGTGGGATCCTGTAGAAGCCGGTGGAAGCTGGTGGGAGTCTCCCGGGCCATGGCAGTGAATGGGACATTAGACTTCATAGGAAGTTATGTTCATTTGCAAAATTTTCAGTCACGCTTTCTGCATTTTCTTGCATCCCAGATGCCACCAGCATTTTGTAATTAAATAGAGGAAAGACTGGGGGAAATCTTTTCATTTCTTCCTTTAAAAAAATTTTAATGTGGGCCACTAAAAGGTAATGACTGAGCATAAAACCCGTCCACAAGGAGATCAAGGCAAAGTCGGATGGGAAAACTCACCCATCCTCGGCTTCTCTGGGGTCTGGCTGTCTTGCGCTTGGGATGGGGGTAGGGCTGAGGGAAAGGGGACAGAATTGGATCCGCTGCAGTGCTACACTGCTGCTTGTCCTTGCTCCTGTAATGAAGGCCGGCAACTTCCAGGTGGGCAAGACTAGCTTCAACCTAGCCCCTGATGATTGCTCGCCAGCCAGAAATCACCAAGATGCCACTGAAAGCATTAAAAACAACACAACCAAAACCAAAGAGGAGAAAAACACACAAATGGGAAGCTTTAAGGAGAAAGTGGCTTGGGGTATAGGCTTACTTACCAGGTTCAGGCCAGAGGAAAGCTCACACCCATTGAGAGTGCAATTATATTACTGTCACTGGGGACTAGGAAAGGAAAGAGGAGACTCCCCTTCCTCCCAGTTATGAAAACTTCACTCTCAGGCTAGCTTATCATTCCTCTCCCCCAACCACTGCCAAAATCCAATACCCTAGGCCTCCTCCAGCTTTTCTCCCCCATCTCCCTTTCCCTACTAGTCTATCACTCCCTTGCCCAAATGCCCCCAAAAGGGAGTGTAACCAGAAGATAATC
The DNA here is from genome assembly GCF_043159975.1 of Macaca nemestrina. Lineage (NCBI taxonomy): Eukaryota > Metazoa > Chordata > Mammalia > Primates > Cercopithecidae > Macaca > Macaca nemestrina. The sequence continues at coordinate 74,028,922 of NC_092135.1, read as the reverse complement.
TCACCATAGGCTTTATTTTCCACCATAACATATTTCCATTTGAGAAAGCAGAGGGAGCGAGCTCGTTTCCAGAGTTTATTGCATTATACATGCGACCAGAACATGCACAGAAAGGACAGGTTGCTGTTGTACTTCTACCAAACCACAGATGCACCACAAGGGAAAGGCTACAAGGCATAAATCATCAATATCCCATCTCACCAAGGACAATTGCTAAATTCATTTGTGAAAAGATACATTGTGATGTGCTTTTTAAGTCCCCCTCCCTCCAAGCTTGTGGGTTTTCTTAATCTTTTTTTTTTTTTAAATATATATGTCATTTTTAAAGTACTGGATGTATTCAAAATGCCATGAGTTCGTGGACTAACCACACACATAGACTTTTTGTGTTAGGAAAGACATGAAAAAGTCACATTGCTGGATGGATGGATGGATGCTCTACAGTTCCAATAAGTTAAGACCCAAATGAAAATGCGCAATAATAGTTACCCTGCATTACGATGAAAAAATAATAAATTACACGTGCTAAGTTTTTTAATATATATATGTATATATATATATATATATACTCATAGGGATTACAGATCACTTGCAGCACGAACATAATGACCCCAAAGTCACATTCTAGCAGGAAAACGAAATACAACAAAACAAAAAACAAAGAGCGGTGAAGGTTTTGTTTCCGCTTTCCCAGTCCTCCAGCACTGGGCCCTGGAACGCGGTGCCCCCTCTCCAATCCTGGTCTCTGACCGGCCTCAGACCTAAGAAAACGTGAGGTTGGCGGTCAGTTCTCGGATCCGATTCTCTCGGCTCATCTTCTTGAGTTTCATTCGGCGGTTTTGAAACCAAATCTTGACCTGCCTGTCGGTGAGGTTAACGCTCTTACTGATCTCTAGGCGGCGCTCGCGGGTGAGGTACATATTGAACAAGAACTCTTTTTCTAATTCCAGCGTTTGGTGCTTAGTGTAAGGGCACCTCTTCTTTCTGCCACTCTTTGCAGTAAGCCAATTGCTGGTTGGTGTATCAGACTTGATTTCCTCTAACAAAATTAAAGGGAGAAGAAGAAAAAAAAATCAAGAGTTTTTGTTTTTTTTTTGGTTTTGGTTTTTTTCTTCAGTCTGTTCAAATGTACCCTTGGCCATGACCCTGCTGGCAGCCAGGCCGCTTTGGAAAATGCTAGTATTAAACATTACTCACATGAAGTGGGCCCTGGAAGGGAATCTTACACTGATGCCTCATTATGTAAATGACATGATGGCAGGACAGTCTGCATTTGGGTTCTCTCTCTCTCTCTTTCAACTTTCTGACTTGTACAAAACATTAGTACAATAGTAAACTTTCCAGATCACCCCAGCAACATTCTAAGGGTTCAGCTCGTAACAGGGACCGAGGGGAATAAGCCACAACCTGGACAAGCCTACCAACCCCACTGCTGCCTCAAGTCCCCAAATCTGCCGCTTCTTCCCCACCTCTCCTAGGCAGTCAGGGAGCCCCACAGTCAGGCTTATAGGTGCTCATTCTCTTTCAAAAGATAAATGGGGAAGCTAGAGCACCTTTCCCACCTTGCCTGGGTATTGTTGCATTCCCCAGAATTTCCTTAATTTTCATGTCTTTTTGCCCCCACACAAAAGCATTCCCCCAGAAATGGAGCCCCCTACCGTGGCCCACCTCTAAGCACTGGGGGAGAGGAGCGGGGTTCCTTCGCAAAAAGCCAGATCCCTGGCTCTTTTCCTTAGCCCAGCACTAAGGCTGGCCTTGCAGGGTGGGCAATGCGGGTTCCACTCTCCCCCTCCGCCTTTGCCCTCTTTGCCGACGGATTGCAAAGCCTGCAGCACTTTTCCTAAACAAAGCCAAGGTTAACTAGCCCAGCAAAGGCAGTAAGCCCTGTTTCCCAACTCAAGCACCAACCAGACCAGCCATCTCTTTCCCCTCACCATCCCCAAGCTCGCAGGATGCGGGGTGCATACACGTGAACACGAACACGGTGCCCTGGGTCACCTTAACATGATCACTGGGCTCAAGGCAAAACTGGAACTGCAACTCTGAGCAGGAGAAAGGAGGCTCTGGGGTCGTGTTTACGAGCCGCAGGTCTCCTTTGCGCTCTTTTGTTGTGTTTCAGGTCTAGCTCAGGAAAAATAAAACCCGCAAGCTTTTCCTCTGCCCGGGCGCCATCAGTGTGGGGCCAGGACTGGCGGGGAGGGCCAGGGCAGCAGGGGAGAAGCGGGGACTCTCTCAGGGCTGAGATCAGCCCTCTAAAAGCCAGGCGGAGCAGCACCTGCCAAGTCGGGCGCCGGCTCGGCGCTGGGCACCCCGGCACTCCCTCTCTGCCGGGTTCCCGGGCTGCGCGCCCCGCTGGGGTGGCAACTCTGCTCATACCGACCTTTGCTTTCCTTCTCCTGCACTTCGGGACTGGACACGGAGACCTCAGCCAGGCAGCTCCTCTCTTCGGGAAGGCCGCCTTTGGCCTCGGGGCTCTCCACCTGGGAGACTTTGGTGGGCTCCTGGCCGCTCGCGGGCTCGTTCATCTTCTTTTCCATCTGCAGCTGGGCAGCGGAGAGCTGTGGCTTGGCCGCGCCACGAGGGTTGAGCTGGAGCATGACAGTGGAGCTGCCTTCGGGGCTGTTATTGTACTCTTGGGTTTTCCCGGTGGCGTAGGTCTGACTCAGTCTAAAATATCCAGGGACGGGAACCTCAGGGTTCTCAACGGGACAAGACTCAGGGACCAGCCTCTGGTACGAAGGGACCTCTGCCGAAATGAGTTTGTTGCGCTTATCAGAATACATGCAGCAATTGGATTCTTCCTTAATGTTGGTGGTGAAGGAGCAAGTGGGGACTTGCTGTGTAACAGGTTGCTCTATTCGACAAGATCTGTTCGGATCTGTCCAACTGTCTACTTGAGGTATATAAGGATGCACATTCATACCCATATTTTGGTGGTTCACTTCTCTTTTGGCCAGAGACGGGAGCAGTCCACAGGTTTGCATTCCATAGGTCCCCATGTCTGCGCTAGGTGGTGGCATGTACATGCTGGCGCTGCTCGAATAAAAACTGTCACTCCTGCAGGCACTGATCAAGGAATCTACTAAAAAAGTATTAGCAGCAGGAGAGCTGTTGGGAAAGGACATTTTGGGGAAGAATTTGAAGAAGAGAGATTGTGTCCTTTGTAGGCTGACATCTCTAGGAAAACATTCCCCGTGTAATTGTGGATGCCTCTGCCGACCACATGACAACCAAGCCAATGAGATTTGAAAATGGCCTTGAGCCGCAGCCTCCTCTCAGGTCACGTGCTCCAGAGCCTGGCTGGCCAGCTGCGTAAGCACGGACAACAGCGACATCTACTACGCGCCCGCGATAGTGCGCGCTGGAGACAACCGGCCCAGCGCTCTCCGCCGCCCTCCAGTCCGCCTCTCCAGGGCACGCCAGGCCAGCCCGCCCCACTTGCGTCCCCCGCTTCGGCCACTGGACCCAACTGGCGGAAGGAAAGGCTCAGCTCTAGGGGCCTCCAAGTGGACACACACGGACGGGGAGGGAAGCCAGAGTGCCCTGGCGCCAGCGCACAGAAGCATCCCCCCACACACACCCAGGCAGAACGCGCTTAAGAGGGCCGGGTCCAGGACAAGCGGGTGGGGGCGCAGGCTGGTTAATTTAGTTCCGGGCAGCCCAGCGGGGAAGGTGAGTCGGATCCCGCGGGTCCTGAGACATCCCACCTCAGGGGTCCAAAGGAAAGACCCCTCGGGGCAAAGAAGCGGCCAAGGTGTCTCTCGGAGGCTGGAGGCAAAAAAGGGCCGAGAGGGCCGGGAGGCCAAGCAGCTGGCCGGGCCCAGATCCCCATGGATGGGTCGGGTCCTGGCGTTGTCCTCCCCCTCGGTCCTCCAGCCTGGCTCCCGGTCCCTATGCGCCCCAGCGGGCTACACGAGCCTTCGGCTCTCAGAGGAACCACACCCTGACCTCTGCGGGTCTGGACATCTGGGAGCTTTCAGCCCAGAGACAATTCTTTGCTAACAGTTCACTATCCGCGAAAGCGTCCCTCGGGCTCCGGGCAGGAGAACTAAATCGAGGTTTCTCTCCCCACACCCTGATAATGGAGGGCAGAAAGGAAGGAGGAAAGGGAAAAAAATTTAAGAATAGGAGAAAGTCTGACCCTCAGAATCCAGAAGTTTTAGAAAATTGACTGGGCCAAGGAGGACAGAGGGAAATGCAAAAGTGTCATTTGGTTCTTCTGCAAAGAAAAATGTTTTCCTTTTATGGATTTTGTAAAAGCATTGGTTTCTGACAAGTGCAAGGTACAAAAGGTTGTGGAATTTATTAATACATATTAAGAAGAATCAGGGCGATCAATAAAATTCTCATCTACATTCTTGGGCTACTTGGTAATTTTCTTGCTTCTGAAGGTTTTTAAAGAGTTATGCCCGCTGTTGCCACACACGGGAAGATACTTTATTAACAAATCAATCGAGACTTTGTAAAGGATAAGATTAATAGTTAAATTTAGCATAATGGCGTTCACTTTATGAATTATTGAAAATTATACTATTGATTTTTTTCCCTTCGCTGCTAACCAAGAAGGTCAATTTTTGTTTTAACACAAATTGTCAAATATTAAAAGTTGTACTTTTGTCAGAAGTTGAGTTTTACAGTTTTGGACAATTCCTAAAATTATTTGACAAGGCTTTACTTGGGTAAGGGAGGGGAAGGCGGTGGGAATCTTAGTTCTCTGTTTCCTTTGGTGAGGGAAAGTTCTATAAAGAGGATATGGTCTGATATTGTGGTCCAGCTCATTAAAGAACCACCACTACCACCACTACCACCATGGAAACTCAGCTTTTTATGAGAAACTTCAACAACTTCCTCCCTGCCTCTCTGGTTGCAGGCGGGTGAGCCGCCCTGCGGAAGCCCGGGCCTCGGGGCAGCAGCGGGGAGCTTTAACCTTGATTTCCAAAGACTTGCCCTGAGTGAGGGGCTGGCCAGGGCTTGCAGCCGTCCTTCAGCCTGCCAGGTTCCCTTCCTGCCAGCCGAGAAACTAAAGCAGCCCCAGAAACTCTGACCGTGAACCAGTTCTCAGTCTGGGAGGGCATCTGTGTTCTCTTTTCCCCACACTCGCTGGGGCATGGGCTGGCCTTGGATTTCAGGCCCAGAGACTGAACTTGTGGGTAAATTGGGTTTCCACCTCAACAGAACGTTTCTTTGGGGCCTGATGTTCATTAAAGCGCCTCAGCATTCTGGGGGACTTAGTAGCCCGCCCGCTCCTTTACAAAACCCTTTCCCAACAAACCCTTTGTCCCTCTTCCCAAAAAGGAATCTCCCCTGGCCTGGTGGAAACAAGCGTTGAACATTATTTTCGGCCTTGGGACCGTTTCGCTTGTTCCCTCTCAGTGTTCTCGCCCAAACAATAACCTCTTTTAAAAAACTCCGCGGTGGCAATGAGACAGACCTTTTAAACCTTTATGCAGCTGTTCAAATACAACATCATTGTCAGGTTAAAAGCCTGGCGCCTCTAACTGCTTTGGCTGCGGCATCCCAGCATAGCCTGTGGTTTAAACATTACCTTTCCACAGGGGTGGCTGTTTTTGAGCTTGGGGGTGGGGGTTGAGGACGCAGGGGGAAAAAAAAAAACCGTAACTTTTGACTCTAGGTTGCTAAGGTACTGTTCAAAGCTAACAACCACTGATCAGCGCCCTGAAATTTGCTTTCTCACATAGTAGAGATCTTGTTCCGAGCCAGGGCTAAGCGTGCCCAAGGCTGGATAAAGTGCCCGCTGCACTCGCTTGCCGCAGGCGTCCTGACACCAGCTTGGCGCTCCAGCAGTATCGAGTGTCTCCCTTTTGCCTCTCGGCCAAGAGAGCTGCTGGGAATTCGTTTGCCCAATTTTCCCTACCCTAAGCAAGCCAAGACTGCTTAATCTAATCGGGAATTTTATGCCCATCAAATGCCCTTTCATAATCTTTATTTATACATGAAGAAAACATACAGGCTAAAAACAACCAATTCCTTGCGGGCGGGTAGGTCTGCAGTGAATAGGCAGGATGTGTCTTCAGAATTTGGGGACCTTTCCATTTCAGCTTTCAGTGACTTTGAGCTCTAAGTCACTCCCATATTAGAGTTACATAGGTTTTTACTCACAGACAAAAATGTGTATATCAGATGTAGTTCTGAATCTGTTCTAAAAAAATTCTATTTTATCTTTAAAATTTCTGCCTTCAGACCCTCTCCTTGAGACTAGAGACTGCCAATATTTTGAGATATTTTATCATTTAAAAATCGAGCAAGATAGAAATAATACAAAAGAATGATCTGAGCCCCAAAGGATGGAAAGTGTGCCTAAGACTCTAAGGCTGAGATGAGACAAATGGAATAAAAAGGCAGTGCTCTAAAGGCCAGCCTTTATTTTGCTTATGAGTATTTAATGTAGCTGATGGTTTTGATCATCTTTAGATCAGTTGGAGCAGTTACCATTAATAATAAATCAATATTGCACCATAAAGGAGATGAATACCCATATTTGTACCAAGACGCCCGTCTTCCTGCCACAGTTCTTTCCAGGGAAAAATTAAAAGAATAACTTGAGCAAGAAATTAGCATTTGTAATCAAAAAGTGACTTGCATCTGCACTCTTGTCTCCTGGAAGAAAAGTTGAAGCCCTGGGCCTGAGTGGACCTGTGGGCTCTTAGGGTCACCCCGGATTAGGGTCCCGAGCCACCTCTGGGCTGTGTCACTCTTTGGGGACAGAGCGGATGGAGTCAATGAAAAGCTGTCTTCCCAGGGCTCTGCTCCGGGTTGCACTGTGCACCTCCAAGCCAAGGTGAAAGGAAATCTAGTGGGCAAATGAGGAGTCTACCACCAATGCAATAAGGGGTCTATCGAGACGTGCAACAAGGGCCGGCGGCCGGAGAGCCTCTTTCTTCACAGACACAAAGGACTCCTACTTCGCGCATTTCCCTTCCACTTCAGAGTCTGAGACCTTGGCGCCTCAGGATCCAAGGCCACTCTCCGCAAGCCCCACACACCCTGAAAGATGGGGGTGGGGAGAGATCTTCAGCCCCCAGAGGTCCTGGTCTGATTCCCGGCCCTTGTCAGGCCCATCTTGGGCGCAGGGAGGAAAGGAACTGCAGACCGCTGAGAAGCGGTGTTTCGCAGGCGGCTGCCAGCCAAGTACAAGGGGCCCCCGCACAGCCAGATGTGCAGCCGCTGGGGCCGCCTTGGGAGGAACACAACGACATTTAGGGAGGGCAGTTCTCACTCCACGTAGACCGAGGACCCCGTTCAGCCTCGGGAAAGGTTGCCTCACTATGGGCAAGCTGGACCGGCGGTCAGACTAGTGGAGCCAAGGTTGCCCGCGGGGAACACCCACACCACTCGTTGGAGCCTCGCCAGGGGGCTCACTGGCGCCCCAGCCTCCCCACCAAAGCTGAGGCCAGCTCCGGGAGACGGGCGAGCGGCAGGCCCTAGGGCCTTTGGTCCAGGGCTTGGAGGGTCAACAAGGCTGGCGCTAATTCTGGGGGTTGCAGGCTCTTCACAATGAACTTCGGAGAGGGAAAGGGGGCAGTCATCCTCCCTTAGAGAGGCCAATGTCCGGCAGCCCTGTCTCCTCTCTTGTGAACTCCGGACGGGGACACAGGCCCTCTCCAAGGTCAGGGGCTTTGCTGGAGGAGGGAGGGCACACAACGAATGCACTGCTTTTGAGAGTCAAAATTCAACTCTGCTCAAGACCGGCGTGCAGTTTGGAAGGGTGGCGTGTTCTGTCAAACGCAAAGCCCGTTTGCTTCAAATACATTCCCCGTTCCACAACGCCTTGAAGTATAAACGTTTCCCCCAGTGCCTGCTGCCTCCCGTGGCCGCATCAGCCCAGCTTGGCCTGGGCACACCAACTCACAGTCCTGCCGGCGCCACCCGGTCGCCACTGGTAGCCGCGCACGCCAGGCACGGCCCCGGGCTCCCTAAACCAGAACGATTCTCCCAGTCCCCCATTCGTCTTATTTTTTTCTGAGAGACATTTGGTTAAGTTGGCCGCGCCCTGATCTGTTATAAACAAAAGCCTTTTAATCATTCCAGGCGGTCTGAGAGGGAGCAAAACCGACGAAGGTTTTTTTAGTTTTTTTTTGTTTGTTTGTTTTTTGTATTTTTGTTTTTGCGGGGGGGGGGTAGGGGGATGTAAGTGGGGGGTGTCCAACCCTAGACAAGGCTCACCACACTGAAACCAAGAAAATTGATTTTCCCTAATTTAATTAACTAGCAGTGGCTATGGTGTATTTCAAAATGCATACATTTATCTTTGAAAACTCTCCTCCACACCATCAAGTTATACCAAGCTATTCTTTTGCAATAGCTTTATCTTTAAAAAGACAAAGATTAGGTTATCTGTTTCTTGAATCTAGTTGCTCCGTTTTCTGTCTCTATACAGCTTCTCACACCTCATGGCTGCTTAGAACAAATAAACTAGCAAACACCTTAGCTGCCGCCTGTTTGTAAGGGGTTGAGGTCGCCTATGAGAATCCAGTATTGGACAGATAAGGTACCGCGGCCTCTTGGTCAAACGCGGTTTCTGGAACGTGAGCGCGCCCTCGTGTGGATCTCCAGGCCCCTGCAAACGGGAAATGGTATCTCGGGTTCGGCTTGCCTTGGGTGGTGGGCACACAAGCTTGCTGTGTTTAGATGAAGTTTTTAAAAAATAGATGGAAACAGAAAGAAACAAAAAAACAGTTTTAAGCTCATGTAACGATCATACTATTGTGGCACTGACATTTTAACCGATATCTAGAATCCCAAACAAAGGAATCCCCTTCTTAACGAAATTTTTCGATTGTAGGCTTTGTTTCCATTGCATCTTTCACCAAAGGATGCTTTTAAAAGCAATATAATTATATTTCCTTTTGTTCCTTATTATAGAAAGTGCAATAATTTATTTCACAGGGTGGCAAGTTGCTTTCAAATTTAATGAAGGTGTAGGGTGCACAGAACTCCCTCTTTCAAATGCTTGATTTTAAAACTGCAGTTCTTCATTAAAGCAAAGGGGATCACTATTTAAGACCCCCCGCCAAAATTCTCAGCCTTTCCTAGCTGTAGTGAAAGCAGCTAGCAGGCATTTTAATCTAATCAGTATTTTAAAAAAGAAGTTGACTGCTATTGCATTACACAAACGTTTGCAGGGAAATTAAGGTTATTGATCCTGAAATTAGGAATTTTCTTAGATTTATGGTGAGCTCCTGGTATGATTTTGTGTGGTCATAAGTGTGTGTGTGGCTCTGGCTATGTGTGAGCATGTATGTGTGAGAGTGGGTGGCAGCTGAAAATCAAGAAGAACCTTAAGGCGCCTAATTATTCAGAAAGGTTAAAGGTGATGACCTTGACATTTTGGAAGTTCAAAGGCATACATTTATGCACTTATTTTTTCCTTCCCAAATAAGGCTTAGCAATTTTTAAAATTGCATTTTGAAATGCATGACCCCTTGGAAGATGCATAGGATACTGTGCATTTACAGATTTATATTTTGTCTTTGGGCTTAGGAGAGGTTAAGAGTCATAAGATTCACTTCACTCTTTTCAGAGAGAGAGAAGCTTTTCTCACTCCTCCAGTTTATTGCACATTGCGGAAATCTCTTTTGGGTCCACCAGAAGGTGTATAATATAACCCAATTAAGCTGTTTAGAACTTTGGCTTTTATGGTGTTGTCTAGACAGTTCAAGGTTTTGTAAACAGCCTGCCTGGCCCTGCAACATAAAGTGCAGTACAGCCCTCACCACATTCTTTAACTTGAAGCGATAAATGCCACGAGAGGGTCTGCAGCTCCTGGCCCTATTTCAGTGGGGGCGGGGAGGGTTTACCTTCCCTGCTTCAGGTCCACTGATGATACCAGCAAGCCCTCTTCACCTACTGATGACTTCCTTTTCGAAAACTTCTCCCTTCAATGGAAGGTTCTAATTTTGGTTTCTTCTTTTAAGGGACTGTGGCTCCTTGTTAGCTTGTAAGAGATCATTTGGATTTTCTAACCAGTTTTTAAAAATGGTTGTTGTCTTTTCAGAAATCCCAAGTACATAGACTAGGGGTAGGGGTGGGAGTTTGCTTCTTAGGTTTCTGCTGCCCCAGCCTTACTGTCTGGAGAAGGCAGCGCCAGCATTTCTTGGTCACATCATCAATTCAGAAATTCATCACTAACGTGATTTTTAAAACCAGTAACCTAGAGGTGGTGGGAGGGAATGACTACTATTTTAGTGGGACTAAAAAGTATTTCATTCGATTTTCAGTTGCATGGGTTCTGGCCACTAAAATATCCTAATGAGGCACTAAACCTCGAAGAGGAGAATTCATACAGTGTATTGAAGCTGTAACCTCCATTTTACTAGAAACCATTTATTCGCACAAAAAAAAAAAAAAAAAAAAGACAGTGACTCATGCCTTGATATGACAGACTAAAGGTACATTTCCCAAAGTTTAAATAATCTGCATTCACCGAAGAGGAAGGAAGGGATCTCTTAAAACTCAGAGCAAAACACCAGCGCCTTCTAGCACGCCCAACCCGGCCTAACTTCCTACAGACCCCGCCGCGTCCCCACGAGGACTCGGAGAGGGGGAGGGGGAACGACAGCACATTGGCGGTAAAATTGTAAAGGGACGTTTGCATTTACCATTTTCCCCTTATTAGGATCCGCTCGGCCAAGTTCCGGCCTCGTCCGCAGGCTGCAGTGGTCGCTGGGAGGTCCCGAGTTGACCGTGGGAAGGAATCGTGAAGTTCCACAGAGAAGAGACGTCATTAAACCCAAGGACATTGGGCCTGCGGAGGGCAGGCTGGTGGGAAGGAGGGTGGGTGAGTGGGGCTGGGGAGGGGTCGCTTCCTGGAGCTCTCAAAATAAGGGGTTTCCAGTGAAATACTGCAGACGGTCTCTGTTCAGTTTCTTTTCTTTCATCCTGCGATTCTGGAACCAGATTTTGACTTGCCGGTCAGTGAGGTTGAGCATCCGAGAGAGTTGAAGTCTTTTCTCTTTGTTTATGTACACGTTAAAGAAAAACTCGCGTTCCAGTTCGCGGATCTGGTACTTGGTATAGGGACAGCGCTTTTTCCGGGACCGCTGGGGGGCCACTGCAAGGCAAAGAGACCAAGGGGTGAGAGAGGCCGCTGCCTGCCAGTCCCCATCCGCCCGCCCGGGCCACTGAGCTAGGGCCAGACCCTGGCCCCGTTGGGGACGTTCTCTGCTGCGGCTGAAAGGCCCTGCCTGCGTCGTGGGGGATGATATATGGGCGGGCACAGGAGAGAGTGCGGGCGTGGACATGTGTTCACGCCCGGACACACACACACACACACACACACACACACACACACACACACACAGAGCCTGGCACGGAGGTGGGGAAGCAGAGGGCCAGGCAGGCTCTAAAGTGGAACCTGAGGGAAGAGAGACAAGAGCGGGCCCGCCGGGGCATCTGCTTGACTCCAGCGGCGCGCGTCAGCTAGCGGCTTGGATAAAGTCCAGTGCAAGGATCAAACTCCCCCCCTTCCCACCCCCCGCCTCTCTCCCTTAAAAGCAGGAGGCTCGGGTGTACGCACTCACACTGGCTTGAAATCTCCCTCCCTCCCTCCATGGTCTCTAGCACCCCCTTGCCCAAAACTGGGAAAAGGCTCTCTACAGCGATTAATGTCCTCCTCCAAGTCTACCTTAAGCCCACCTAAATTGGTTTCCTACCATAAACACGCTTTACAACGGCCCGGGAAATCTTATAGGATGTATAAACCTCTTCGAATGCTTATAAAGTAGCACATAAAACGGCGCAAGCAGAGGGAGGCCCCCGCCGCCCCCCCGCCCCCGCGGCCCCCGGGCCCACCGCTCTCCCAGCACCCGGTGCCTACCTGCGCCGCCGCTCTTCTCGGCCCCCGCCTCCACCGGGGGACCCTCGCCGTCGCCACCGCTGCCTTCCGCTGCCCCCTTGGGCTCTGAGCCAGTGGTCGCCTTGGCGCAGGGACTGCCCCCGCTGCCACCAGCCCCGGTCTTGGGGTCGCCCTTGTCCGCTGCACCCTCGGGCTGTGGCGGCGCGGGAGGCGGCGGGGGCTGCGGCCCGGCGAACGGGGGCCCGGGCGCCGCCTCGTAGAACTGGTCGAAGCCCTGTGGCAGGATGCCATTGCGGCCCACCGCGCTGTAGAAGTTGGAGGCGGCGCCCGCGGGGCCGTGCGGCGGCCCCGGCGCAGCGCACACCGGCTCAGGCGCCTTGAAGAGCACGTCCGGCCGGCGGCCCGCGGGCGGGAGCAGCTCGCGCTGCATGGCCGCCTCCTCGGCCGCCGCGGCCGCCGCGGCTGCCGCCGCGGCTGCCGCGTAGTAGGGAGCGTAGCCTCCCGCGCCGCCGCCGCCCCCGCCGGGGCCGCCCCCGCTGCTGCCGCCCCCCGCGCTGCCGCCGCCACCGCCGCCGCGGTACGGCCACTTGGCGCGCTCCAGGCCGTAGTCGCGGAAGGCCACTTCGCGCACGGGCTGGACGTGCGGAGCCAGGTTGGAAGAGTAGGGGAAAGTCATCTGGCAGGACGACGGTTGGGAAAGGAACGACGGCTTGCTAGCGAAGTCAGACGGGGCCACATAGTAGGCGCAGCCCGGCAGGTACATGCTGGCTGCGCTCGGGCCGCACTCGTCAAAGTCGTTCATGGCTCAGCGGCGTGCGCGCCAGCGAGCCCCTGGCCTCTCCCCGCGCAGCCAACCTGAGCCATCGATTGCACAAGAGGCTTGGGCCAGGATCAACTAAGCAAAAATCCCCACCGGGCGCTGACGTGCAATTCATCTTGATTGATTCTGGTGGTAATTATGTCACGTGACGCCATGAAGAGAAATGTCCTTATATCTATATCAACGCTCGCCAACACGCCCTGGGACGGCTCCTGGCGCCGAGACGCTGGGGGCGGATCGGCTGCCCTCTCCCGCCAGCTCTCCCAGGGCGCTCCCTGACCAGGCTGCGCCTCAGGCCGGTCACCTGCGCGCCGCTGGCCGCTGCCACCGCTGGGCGCATCTGCCACCGCCCGAACGGGCCGCCCGCCCGCGTCCGCCCTCCCGCGCCGCTTTAAGTACGCGGACCGAGGCCGGTGGGGAGGAGGAAGGAGGGGGAAGAGGGGGAGGAAGGGGGAAGGGAGAGAAGCAGCGAGCGGAGGGGGGGGGAGCCCCGGCTCCAGGCTCCCTAGAAGCTAGAAACTAGGTGTGAGGGTGTGAGGTTCCGAACCCCACCCCCCTTACTGCAGCCGCTCCCTCCCCCGCGACTCTGCCACCCTCTGCAGCTCACCCGCCTGGGAGCTTGTTGCTTCTTGTTCACCGGGCGGGCGTAATTTCGCCACTCTCTAGGGCGCAGGGAGCCCTGATTTACATATTTCTCTGCCCAGCGCGTTCAGCGCGGAGTGACTTGGCTCTTTCCGGTTCTGCCCCCAGGGGTGCGAGGGCTGACCTCGGAAAAACCCAGGCCACTCACCGCCTAGGCACTCACCTAGGCCGGGGCCTTCGTGCCCACCCGGCTCTCTTTCCTCTTCTCTGGTTTCCCTCTCTGTTGTCTCTCTTTCTCCTTGCTTGGTCTCTCTTCAGTCTTCTCCCTTCTCTCTCATGTCTTCACTTCTCTCCTTCCCCTTCTTTTCCGCTTTCCTTCTTCCTTCCTCTTGCTTTCCCGTCTCCTTTTTCCTGTCTCTCTCTGCCCTCTCATCCTTTCCCCTCCTTTCCCCTAAGCTGTGTGTCACTGTCTCTCTCTCTCTCCCTGTTGCCTCTCTGCCTTCCCCTTTAGCACTAAGGCCAGCAGCGAGCTCAGCCCGTGGCCCCTGGCCTCCCTAGAATCTGGGGAGTCTGGTGAACAAAAGGATCTGGAGTCCTACTCTCAGGGTGCCTGGCTTCCCGCTGGCTCCCCACAAGAGACAACCCCCTCACACTCGCACCTTCGTCCTCCTCACCCCTCTGCTTTCAGGCCTGGCCTGGGTGTCCGCCTTACACCCAGACCCTTCACTGCTTCGAAGCCCCGCCAAGGCCTGCGCATCCACGTTGCGTTTCCCCGAGGCTCTTCTGGCACCCTTGGGCTGGCATGGTCACTTCAGTCCCTCCCCCAAAATAGGTTGTCTCTCTGAGGGCTCTCAGCGGCGCCTGACTTCCTACTGAAGCCCCTCTGTGTCACCTGGCTCTGAGGCAGACTCTTCGCGGGGCACCCCATGCACTCCCCTGAGGCCTCACTCTCCTCCCAGCCTGCCGCGACCCTCTCCTAGCCCATGGGTCCAGGCGAGGCCTGGGCTCCCACCTCCGAGAGAGAAGACGCTTTTCAAAGGTAAACCGTCCCTTCCCAAACCCAAATCCCAGAACCGAGGGCATGAGGCTGCCCCTTTCCCCAAGATTCCTCCGCCCAGGCAATCCCAGTGCTGGGTCCTGGGCCTCAGTCCTATACCCAGGGCAGGCGGCGCTGGCTGTGATGCTGGTTCCCTCCCTGGCCCGGGCTGCTGCAGTGCCGGTGCTGTGCGCTCTGCCCACCGTGCGGACAGACAGAGAAAAGGCGGGTGGTCTGAGCTAATATCTATTTTCTGGCTGATGTCCCCCCCTTCCTCTTTTTCTCCTCCCTCCCTTTCTCCCTTCCTCTCTCCTTCCTCCGCCCCTTCCCATGTCTGCTTCCCTCCCCCAACACTGCGCAAATAGGTCTGTGGCGACTGGAGGGCACCGAGCCTCCCCCAACTAGAACTGCTCATCTTGTGTGCTCCTTCCCCACAACTGGCACCCCTGCCCAGATTCCAGCTGATATTCTTCTCAACCCAGACCCCCAGCACAAGTATCTGCTTCCCCATCTCCATCCCAGGCCCAAGCCTCTCCCTTTAGGACTCGTGGTCGACGCCCCTGGATCTCTCTCCTAAAATGGCTCCCCGGACGCTGCACACTGGCCCTGCGGTAGCTCAGGACCCAGGGCAGCGGCGATGACTTCAATCCAGGTCTTTATGTGTCTGGTGGTTCTCAAAAATTCTCGCACCTTCTCTCTGCTGGCAGCACGGGGTGGGGCGCAGGCAGCCCGGCGCCCCCAGTGTGGAGCCTGCTGACCGCCAAAGAGGGAAATGGGGAGGACGAACCACTCAAGTTCAACGACATGGCGACGGCAGCTCCGGCGGGAGCAGCGATTTGGCGGGGGAGGGTGAGCCAACTGCAGTGGCGCGCCGGTGCACAGGGGAAGGGGGCGGCCGGTCCCTTTCGGCTTCTTAGCGCGGACCCTTGCCCCCCGACCCACTCCACAACCCAGAGCGCTTTCATTCCAGTCCCAGCCCGCTTGGCTCTTTGGCCCCAACTCCCTCCTAGTTCCTGCCCCCATTCCCCAAACCCAGGGAAAACCGCAGCCTCCGGACCCGCGCGTCCCGCTCGAGAACCTACCGTGAAGACCCCGGCTCTGTGGCCTTGTCCT
Source organism: Macaca nemestrina (assembly GCF_043159975.1). Lineage (NCBI taxonomy): Eukaryota > Metazoa > Chordata > Mammalia > Primates > Cercopithecidae > Macaca > Macaca nemestrina. The sequence goes on along the minus strand of NC_092135.1, from coordinate 74,013,556 downwards.
TGTCTGCGCGGCCCCACCCGAAACGCAGGGAGCGCACCAGGCCTTCGGGGCGCAGCCAGCAGCTCTGCGAGGAAGAGCTTTCCGTACAGCGACGGGACGCGATGCGGTGATTTTGAGCCACCCAAGATAAGACACTAACTTGACCTTAACTTTGTCAGGGCGCCCCTGGTATCTGGAGAACGTGAACAGACACTGTCTGGCAGCTCTCGTAAAAGCTGACTGGGGAAGGGATTCTGAGTCATTTCATTTATTGCCACTACAGTTCTGCAAGAAAGCTTTTCCTCCCTGCCAAACTTTAATTATTTATGCTCTTTTAAGAAACGAAAGAAGAGAAACGCAGGGAAAACACCCAGAGCCAGTTCCTTCCCTGCAGAGTCTTCGGAATGGACTCCTTAAGTCAAGCGACGGGAGAACAAAAATATGAGGAGATCACCTTTGTCTAAGGACAGTGGGGCAGTCGCCTTGCCCTCCCCCACTATCACTGAGGGGGGAATGCAGCTGGGAGAGGCGGGTAAAGGGGCATCCCCCCCACATGAATATTTACAACGATTCCGGATTTCTCTTCCACCCGCCGGCATCCCGGAAGCCTCCCCAGCCCGCCTCCCTGGGGGAGAACCCCCAGGCCTTAAAAGCGTCCCCCGTCCCCCGCCGCCCTCTGAGTTCGCAACTGATTGAATGACAGACGAAGCTGGTTTTTTTCTCTTTTTAAAACCGTTTTCTTAGTCAAGAGGCCCGCTTGGACTGTAGCATTTCAGAGGACGCATTTGTCTTTCTGAAGGAAATGTTGAGCACTCAGATTTTAGCGTCCTTTCTCTTCAGCATTTTTTTTTCTTACAAATTTCTTAGTGGTTCCAAATCTCTGCGGGAACCCAGGCTACGGAAGGAGACACCAGAGTCTTTGTATTTGTGTCAAATAGCAAACGGGATAGATTTGGAAAAAACTGCTGAACCAAGAGATACGCTTTTATATTTAGAATAATTTAATTTTCTGTGAGGAGTGATCTCCATGAATATCCCCTCCCCCCACTCATCCCAGGCTAAAGGAAAAGAACACGATGATTTAATGATATATTTTGGAAAGAAACGGCCTCCGTGTTGTCTGTCTTAAGGCCTGGATCTGAGTACGTATGCTTTCCTCCTCCTTTCCCCAGCCTTCGAAGAGCTCAGTGCGGCTTCTGCCTTTGTTCAGTTGTTTTTGAGCAGGCAAACCTCTGAATGCAGAGTCAGACTTGGAGATCCTGCTCTGGGTACCATAGCCTCTATGTGTCCAGCCAGGTGGGGAATCCTTTTGAGCCACAGGGCCTTGGCAGCTCTTGCTTCTTTCTCTCCTATTGAATATATATACATATATGTATATATAGTTGTGTGTGTATATACAATTAAAGAACAATTAAAAATTTAATTATAAAGAACAATAAAAAATTTGCTTCTGGGAAGGGGAGTTGAAATGTTGGATATTTAGTATTAGCGATTTAGTAGTTTTGCTAATTCTTCCTCTAGCTAGAAGCTAGTTTATACCTCCACCAGCTAGGAGCTGGTGTTTGCAAGAAGATGAGTAGCAAGCAGGCCCTGACTTTCCTGGACTGAGCTAGAGGTTCAGATGGACTAGGGAGTTTTGAGGCCCCATTTCCCAAGGGAGTCTGCTGGGCTCCTGGTAAACCTGCTGGTATCAAGGATTTAGCAGGACCTAGCCGGTTCCAGAGAAGCCGGACCAAAACTCCGTGGAGACAGACGTTTTGTTTTGAAATTTGAGGAACCTCAAATCTTTACAGACCCTGAATAACAGCAAGCTTTAAAATTTGAGAATTTAGGCTAAGTGCAGAAGTCCCAGCTTGCAACAAGCTGAGAGTCCCCTTAATGTGTGAGACACACTCACATTTGCCATGGTCCTTCCCTTTTGGATATTCCAAACATATTTGGTTCGAGGCTTTTACACACCATTTCCTGACCGCCTCGGAAGCCATTTTCTCATTTAACGAACAGTCAACACCCGCGGTGAAACAACAGTCAGAAAAGAAAAATGAATTTGGTGGCCTGAAAAACATTAAGGGGTAATCCAAAACATTTTGAAAAATTGACTTCAGCCCCTTGACAGCTTGGCTCAGACCTGAATATTTATTTTCACTCAAAACATTTGTATATATTGTGTCTGATATATACAAGCTACTGTTTTTGACAAAATCAAAACAAAACATGCATGATAACTATTAGATAGCCTAGAAAATGAAATTAGTCTAAACATCAACTGAAGTCAGTTGGGCTAAGGCTCAGGGCTCTCTGTGAGGTGCCCACTCCAGGTTTAGGGCCAGGTCCTCCACTGAAAAGAAATCACTGGACTTTGGGAAGGCATCCTGAATCCTTGGGTTGTTGTGCATCATGCTAGGAGGTGCGAAGGAGGAGTGCTGTATGTCAGAAGGAGAGGGAAAAGAGGCAGGGATAGTGGAATGAGCTGGCCAGAGGGAGGCTTTGTTCACTGAGATTAAGGTGGGACACTCCAATACACCCAGAACAACTCCACCTGGCATTTGGGAACCCCTGCCTCCTTGAGGCAAGCCTGGCAGGGTCCAGGGCCTTGAAGTCTCCACTGGGACAGGCCAGACATGCCTCAGAAGGGGCACAGTAGCTGGGCCTCTGGTAGAGTTGGCAGATGGTGGAGACGGTGAGAGGAACTTCTGGTCCTCTTTGCTTTGTCAAGAGCAGCTAGCTGGGTGGAGAATCTAAGAGATTTCCTTCCCCAACACTTGACTCTTGAGAAGGATCTTTTGCTTATCCTTTTGGGAGTCCATTAAGGTAATTCAAGAAAGAAAGATGCGCTGACACCTTTACTCACCTCAACTGGAAAGCCATATTTACAGCTGGAGTGTAGCACCCCTCCTCCTCTTGTTCACTCCCTTCTCCTCCCCTTGGATATCTTTCCCTCCTCCCTGTGCAACAGAGCTTCCAAGCAGACCAGCAGCTCCTTTCCCCAGAGGTAGGCTCTGGGTATCCAGTTACAGGGTTCATGGGCCTGGTCTAGGCATGTATGAGAAGGTGGGAGTAGGGCAATATTTGCCAGTCTTGTCTGGAGATGGCACTTTGTCTGGAGCCCCAGTCTCTCTCATCCAATCTCAGGAAATGAAGGTTCCACTCTATTCTACCCAGCTGGAGGGGCCAGCCTATTTCACATTTCTCATTTTGAGATATCTCCAAGTTTACCCCAATACCCAGCCCCTCCTCTTCTCTCCCTTTTCCTCCCAAAGTCCGAAGATCTAGTGTGGCTTTTGTCCTCTCAAATCAGCCAGGACAGACAGGAGGGTGGAGGGTAGATGGTGCCCTTTCCTTTCTCCAGAGTGAAGATACTGGCCTTGCCACAAAGGGCTTCTGCTGCAGAGACCTAATTGTACCCACCGTCCTTTCCATTCCCTCAGGAGGCCTTCCACTCTGAGCCCTAACTAGGCAACTGCTATAGGCTGAAGGGGCTGGAGAGAGGGGGAAAGGTAGAACGAATTGGGTGGAAACAGAAAAATCCAGGTACCAGGGAGCAAGAATGAGTGGTGGGTGAAAATGCCCCAGCCAGGAGCAAGGAGAGGTGGCCTCAGTGCCCCCACGTGGAAGCCTTAAGGCCAGCCAGAGTTGCACTGTACTGCCGCACGTTTCTCACGGGCTTCTCAGGGACTGAGGAAAGCAAGGAGGCCCAGCTGGCCTGGTCTCTAAATCTCTTGGTGGCTTCTGGGACTAGAAGAGAAGGAACCGAAGGAAAAGCCTTAGCCTTGGCCCCAGATTCCCCTCCCCAAACAAGGCCTCTGTCCAAAAGGGCAGACCCAGCCGGGCCCTGGCCACGCGCACGGCTAATAGAGCGCCAGCGCCTGCTCCCTCAGCACCACGCGCTTCTTCTTCATACGCCTGTTCTGGAACCAGATTTTGACCTGCTGATCGCTGAGGTTCAGCCTATTGGACAATTCCTTGCGTTTCTGCCGGTTGATGAATTCGTTGACGAGGAATTCGTTCTCCAACTCCGCAATCTGCTGCTTCGTGTAGGGTTTCCGCTTCTTGCGGGCCCTCCCCGGGGCCGCCCCCCACGGCAGGCCTGCAACACAGCCCCAACCCACGTCAGCCCAGCCCGTTCTCTGTCTACTGCCCGCCCCCAGGCGGTTCACCTCCCCTTACACTCTCCCTGGAACCCCACCTCCCGTCCCGGCCCAAACCGGCCCGGGGAGCATGGGCACCGTTTACCGTCGGGCAGTGAAGGTCGCAGGCAGGAGGCAACGCCCGCCGCCTGCACTGTCATGTTCAAGTTGAGCGAGCCCTTGGTGTCGTCCTTGAAGCCAGGGGCGCAGGGAGCCCCCTGGAGCAGGGTCGCGGAGCCCGGCGTGGCACGACCCACGCCCGCGTAGTCATACTTGGCCGCTTTGAGAGCAGCCACTGCAGGGGCCAGGCTAGACTCGGGGGCGAAGGAAGGCCGGGTACGACAGCGCTCCTCAGGCCCAGAGGCCGCTTCGGGCGCATAGAACTTAGCCTGCTCTTCGGGTCCGTCCTTGGCTGTTGTGGGCTGCAGGCCGAGAGGCCCGGAGCCAGCTAGGTAGGGCTGCGAGAAGCCGCCGAAGGCAGTGGCGCCCGCAGGCTGCGCGGGGGCGCAGGAGGCCGGCGTGGCGGCCCAGGGCAGCGCGCCGCGCGGGTAGGAGATAGGGGGAAGCGCGGGCAACTGGCCGCCATTCGGCCGCAGGTTGGAGAAGTAGAAAGAGTCTGGCGACTGCAAATTCAGAAGCGAGCCCACATAGCCCGCTCTGTAGAGACTGCGCTCACACATCTCCAACAAAGGGCTTCGGCTGCGCTCGCAACAGTATTTAGTTACAACCGGGAATAAGAGGACAGGCTCAGACGATTGGACGAAACTTTGCCTGCAGGTTCTTCAAAGCCGGTCATTTCAGCACCGCCTACATCCCCCCGACCCGTTTTCCCCCCCTTCAGAGTATTATGATAACACCCGCAATGTTCGATGGCGAAAGACGAGGCTGCCAGAAGAGCCAAATCAAGTTGAGCGAAGACTAACTCTCTCAGGGTTTCCAAGCCCGGCTTCGGCAGCTGGGGACATCGGGCAAGAGGGTGCTTCTGCCCAAGTGTCCCTTGGGACTCTTCTTGGCTGTGATTGGCTTTGCGATCCGTTTTCCGCAGGCTTTCTGGGCCCGGCTTGCTTCTACCGGCTTTAAGTTCCAGCGGAGGCATTTTCCATTAACCGGCGCCTCTCGACTTGTCCGGAGAGGGCGCGGTCCGGCGGCACCAGGAGCTCTGTCCCTTGGCCTAAGCAATGTCACTCTTACCCCAATCACTCCCACAGTAAGGCTTTCTCCAGAGACCTCTGCCTGGAGATCTGGCAGCAAAGACCCATTCACTGCTTGAGCCCTCAGTCCCAGGCCGCAGACACAAAAAGGGATCACAAACTACCCAAGTTTGGGATCCAGGAAGGAGGCCGCACTACTCCTGGTTTGTGTCCCCATGGCTAAGAACTCTGATCCTAGGGAAGTTGCCATACAGGTCCATGGAGAATGTCCGCCAGGGAACCCATCAGTTTGATCCACCAATCGTGGCCAATGGCTACATTCCTTTTATCGTCAGGAGTCCTCTCCGGGACTACACACTGCAAACCAGAACTCCGTGGTGTCCCCATCCACCAAGTGGAGGGCAAAGCAGGACGAACTCCTCTGACTGGGTGTGGAAAGGCAGGAGAGCCAGAGTCACCTGGCCGGGGAAGAGCGGGCGTTCGGAGGCAGCTGGCTAGCAGAGTTCCTCGCCTCAGCGCCCCCAGGGGTGCCGGGGATAGGGAGTTCACAGGTCTGACAAACATCGAAGTGGGAAGGGCAGCAGTTCTTAGCTGGGAGCGGTGTGCTCAGACCCCGCCACTGGCCCTCTTGCCTAGTCCGGTCAGCGGACTAGGGGTCCTCCCCCTCCTGCCTCCGATCCCAAGACCCTTGGAGACCCCGTGACCGGCGCCAGTCTCAGCCTGCAGCAGGACCCTCGGTCTGCGAGCCAAGCTGGAATTGGTTAGATCGCGGGCTCCCGCACTGAGACCACACAGGCGCCGCCGGAGGGCAAGACTGACCACCGCGCTGCGACTTTATTGTGTGAGTTATGGCGACCAATTGGGTGGCTCTGGGGAACGCAATCGGCCTCTTCCTCCTGCTCTGGTGGGGGGGGGCGGGGAGAGGGAGTGAGGACGTGGGGGTGGGGACGTCTGAGGCTCCTTTGGCTCTGCCAGAGGGTTTCCTTAGGAGCTCAGGCACACAGACTCACTCTCTCGCGTCCTCTCTTGGGAGGTGGGGGCAAGCACAACCTGCAACCCCAGTTCCTAGACACTTAAGGGAACACAAACCTCAGATCCCTAAGAGCTCTTATTTTGGGGAACCCATCCTATTTTCGAGGAGCTGCAGCTTCGTTACTCCCGAAAGCTCCAGCTCCGGGGTCCTTGCAGTCTCTGCTCCTCACGTTTCAGTGCAAGACGATTCCTCGTTATTTGCAAGCCGAGGGGTGTCTCCTTCGGACCTTTAGGCAACCCTACAACAGCTGTTTGTGCCTCAGGACTAAAGGCATAAAAGAACTAAGTGAAAAACTGGAAAGACAGGAACAACTAGGGTTCCCTCCATTGCTCCTTGCCCAGTCTTCCCACTTCATTCCCCGGGTTTATGACTTTCGAGGTCTGGCAGACAAAGTCTTATGCGAGCTGTGGACCCGGATCGAGGGAGGGTCGGGGTGGAAAGTAGTGGCGGGAGGCGGCTTGGCTGGTGATTTAGAGAATGGGGAAGGATTTGGCTGAGGAGCTAATAGCGAGCTCTGCCAATGCCGCCCAACGCCCAGGAGATGGCGAGCGCGCTCCATGCCTATCCAGGCGCAGCCGCACGGTCAAGATCAACAGTGAAGGGCGGTGCGGCCGCCTTGGGGTCGCCAGCCCGCGCGGTCACAGCGCGCTTTCAAACGCAGCCGAGCGCCTCCGAAAGTCGGAGATCTTGGCGACAAGGCCGCCCCTGACACTGGCTCCCTGACAGCGGAGCCAGAGGGACCCAGGGGGCTGCCAGAGGCGGGGAAGCATTGCAGTTGCCCTTTGTCTGGCCGTGGGTCCCGGCTCCAGTGCTTCCTTCACCTCTTGAATCACGCGACACGGGGGCCTTGTTCCCCCACCCGCGGCTCTAAAAACCTGCCCAGTTTCTGAGGCACCCTCCTGCCGCCTGTCTCCAACAGAAGGAAAGGCCTCTCTCCAAGCCCTCTTAGCCTCCCGGGCTCCCCGAGGGCCTCCCTCCCAGTGCCTGGGTCACTTTCCAGTTCCTTCCCTCCCTCCGCAATTTGGAATATAAAGGGAACGCATATAAATAACAAAGCCTCCTTCTGTTATTGATTTAGCTCTGAATCCAAATTCCTCCAGAGAGCGTTTGAGTACAGTTTTAATCTTCAGCAAACCTACTATTTCTCCAAGGCGGGGGGAGTGGGGGTACTGACATGCAAACTAGAGATGAAAGGAAAACCTCGAGGCAGTCTCCCCTACCCACGATGGGAAACCCGAGAAATAGACCTGGAAATGGAGTGACGCTCTGGAGTGTGGGACTCACAAAAAATGGAGGGGAAGGTTGGCGATGAGGAGAAAGGAAAAACGTGCCCGTTTCCCATGAAAACATATATTTTGAGAAAAACCACAAAAACGCTAACGACTCTTGCCGAAGTGTAAGGTGGGGGATGGCATGGCCCCTTGTACATGGGTTATTTCTTCTGCAGAGATTGAATCGCCATCAAATCTCTCTCTCTGTCTCTCCGTCTCTGTCCCTCCCCCTCAAAAACGAAGTTAGCTGTCCACTGTCGGCAGTAAGATATGAAAGAAATCAAGCTGGGACAGAGAAAACGAAAGTAGCTCCAAGTCTTAGGTCTCTGCGTTTTCTCTCTCAAAGTCATGAGGGAGCCCTCCCACCAGGAGAGTTTTCACACTCAGTGAGGTTTTAAATATCAGTATGTAACTAACTTACACACGAAAACGTTAGCAACAACTGAGTTGATTGTGTGGGGAGCTAACCTTGAGGAGTCATCCAGTTCCTCAGCGGCCATTTCCCTGAGCGGCAAAAAGACCTCAAACAGAAAATTCTAGTGCCTAAAAATTGCGTCTGAAAGTTTAGATTTTATAATTATGTTTTCAGTTGTCAACTGCTCTGTGCAGACTGCCCGGAGAAGGTGATATGGGATAAGCTTGAAATGTTTCTTTTTCGATTGCCAAATATGGATATGTCTTTCTAATTTCAAGACCTTCCTAGTCCAGATATTTATAATGGTCTTTCTAGGTTAAAAATTTTCAAGTGAGTAAGTTTTTCTATGCACAGGCATACAAATACATATGGATTAAAAAAAATAGAACTATATAAATAAATTGACAATAGTGAAAGAAAAGTAAAATTTTATTGTTTTTTGAGCTGGCCTGGTAAAAAATATCATTTTAAACACTGTAAATTATATCCTCATTTTTAAACATCACTACTTACGTTAAAGTCATGGGCAAAAGGGAGGGAAGGGGGCAAAAGTGGAGAGCATGAAGGTTCCAGAAACCAGAATTAGTGTTGAGTTTCCTTCATCCACAGAGAACATAACTGTGTTCAAGATATCAAGATTTTGTAATAAATAAGAATCATTTCAAGAGGAAACACAAACTTGAAAAAATAAAACAAATGTATAAGGACTCAGAAGAAACAAGAGAGTTCTGTTTATTGGCATCTCCCTAGGAGTAAAAAGTGATTTTTAAATGCCTGAAGCACTGCCTATGTATCCCAGCTCACAGACATTACATCTACAAAAATAATCTCTCAATTGTATAAATATGCAGCACTTTAAAAGTAATTATTTATCATCACTTTCAGAAACATCATTATTTTTCTTCTTGGACCTTGGAACTTCACATTTTTCATATTTGTTGGACGCTTTATAGCTCCATGAGAGGCCCAATGCATTTATTCAGACAGTCAGGTTCTTCACTGGGTTCTGTATGTAAGTTCCCACCCATGGCCACATTCATTCAGCCTCTTTTTGAGGATTGAGGAGATAGCCACAATCCCAGACCCATAGATTCAAGGCCAAGAGAAGGAGGTGCATTTATGCCATCCGTGGGTCACTCTACTGATTGCAGCCATTTAAATATATGCATTGAGAGCTCAAGAAATGAAGGCATCCACGATCCATGAGGACACATGAGTTTCAAATTAAAATGAAAACACAAACCTACAAAATGTTAAAAATATACAATTAAAACAGCAAGCAAAACACCCAAAGTTGGAAAGATCGTCTTCATTTCAATATTGATACAAACCCTATTTGATAAGGTGGCCACATTTAAAGCCATCACAGTACCTTCAGCCTCCTGTTTTTAGACTTTCCTGGTGACCCCAGAGCACTGCCTGCCTTTCCACTTGCCTCAGGGCAACTGCTGAGAGCTAATGATTCAATTAACTAATTACAGGATATGAATGACTGAAAACCATTCTGTCCTAACGGATTATGAAGATAATCAGTGCTGGGAACGAACAAATAAAGTAATTTAAAAAAACCTGAAACCTTAAATCAGAATGGCGCTTCTGAAATTCATTTTGGGGGGGATTATTAAAAAATACTTCAAGTCCCTTTATACTGGCCTAGAGGGAGAAACAGAACATTTAAAACATGTAAAAAAATCCTAGTCAAAAACAAAACCAATAATAAACAAGTAAAAATCAGAACTACACAGTCAGGCTGGGCAGCAGAAGGTTTTAGAGCCAGATAAGGGGAAGAGAGAAAAACAATTCACAAAATTTGCCACCATTGGCAGGGGTGGGAGGAATTAAATACATATTCAAGTCTTTCCAAAGGCCTTTTGGAGACAACCGAATGGCTTCTAAACTGTCTGTGGCCAACCTGGACCACATCAGGAGACAGTATCTTTGAGCTTGGAGACAATTTTCTTGTCCTTCACTCTTCGGTTCTGAAACCAAATGGTCACTTGTCTCTCAGATAGGTTCGTAGCAGCCGAGATACGCCGCCGCTTGTCCTTGTTAATGAACTTGTTAATGGCATACTCATTCTCCAGTTCTTTGAGCTGCAGTTTGGTGTAAGGCACTCTCTTCTTCCTCCCTCTTCGGTAGACGCACATGTCTGGCTGATTTAGAGCCACATCCCCTGATACAAACAAAAGCACAAGAAAAATTAGGCTGGGATATTTGGAGCACCTAGTTGAGGACTGTGTGTGTCTGTGTGTCTGTGTGTGTGTCTGTGTGTTTTCAGGGGTGCAGGAAATAAAAAAAAAAGCCACACTGTTTGGTCTTTATTATATACATAGACATATTACTTACCCGTTATTAAAGAAATATTATTTGCACTTAACAACAAAAGTTAATTTGATTGATTATCATAGTTTCTCAAACCGGCATCTTAACAAGCCTGCAATTTTATGGTATGGTTATTGGGCACGTTCATGAGGACAGTTTCTGCAAATGTCTGTTGTATAAAAACAAACACACATACATAGACACATACAAATTCAGGTCTTTTGCTCAAATTTTGATTTCCTGCGTTCCTGTGTTTGGAGCTTGTGGGCTTGATCTAACAAGCTTTAGTGGTCATCTTGGAGCAGTGATGTCTTTGAAAATGGGAGGGGGGGTTGCAACTCTGTGAGGCTTCTTAGGAAAAAGGCCTCTTTAGGAGAAAAGGGAGAGGTCCGAAGAAACGGCACGCAGAGACCCTCAGTTTTAGGAGAAAAACGTGTCTGCGCTGCACACAAGGAAAGAAAGGGCAGTGACGCAGGCAGTTGAAATCAGAGGAGGAATTTACAGATTTCACACGAACTGGACAAACTTCCACTGGGTTAACCCCGGTCAGGTGTAGAGCACAGGCACCCACTCCCAAGTAGGGGCGAATACTCTTAGTCCTTTCTTTTCTTCTTCTCTTTCCCCCTCCCTCGTGTAGGTCCCTTTTCTCCATCGCCCCTACCTGGAAAGGAAGATTTCCAAAAGTGGGACCCCTGTGGCTGGTCCTTGGCGCAGTACACCTGGCTGTTCCACCCGTTAGCCAGCGTCCAGGACTGGTACCCCTCCATGGAGATGTAGGCCTCGTGCCGAGGCTCCCCGGAGCCGAAAGTGGACACCATGTCGATATAGCCGGGCACATGCTGGTAAGGGCTCGTATAACCCTGGTAGAAGGATACTTCCTTGGCTCGCGCTGGCACCTCGTTGGCTGGTACGCTGCTGCTCGCCAGGCCTGACACGTCCATGTACTTCTCCACGGGGAAGCCTCCCAGCGAGGCGTGCGGCGATGACTTGAGCGCATTCTGCTGTAAGCCCACGCCGTGCGACATGCGGCAGCTGTAGTAGCCGTTGCCGAAGTGGTACCCGTAGCCCAGCGCTGGAGCGCTCGGGGGCGCTGCAGCGGCCGCAGCAGGCGTGGGCGCTGGGCACTCTTTGGCTGGGGGAGCCTCCGGGCGCGCCGCTACAACAGCAGAAGACGACGAAGACGAGGAGGAGCCCGTGCGCTCAGAGGTCCCGGGGTATGCAAAGCCGGAGGCTGCCGCTGCCGCCGCCGCCGCCGCCGCAGCTGCCGCCGCCGCCCGCCCGGAATGTGTCCCGGCGAACACAGGCGCGGAGAGAAAGCCGCGGCACTGGCCTGACGCCGCCGCCGCCGCCACCGAGGAGGAGGAGGAAGAGGCCGGGGCGCCACCGGCGCCCCCACCGTCCGCCCGCAGCCCGTCCATGTCCCAGCTCCCAGCGCGGCTCATGGCCCGGCCTGGCCTGGCCCCGGCCCTGGCCCTGGCCCCGCGCAGGACACCATGGCGCGGCGCGCCTCCTCCCTCTTCTCCTTTCTTTCTGGTTCGCTCGCTCCCGCCCTCTTCCTCTAGCCCTCTCTCCCTCTGTGAGCCTCCCGCCTCCGGCCCTCCCGCCCTCCAACAGGTTAGCTCATCGCGGGACGTTTATAAAAACGAAGTTCAGGTTGGGAGGGGGCCTGGGCAGGTCGGGGGGCCGCCTCCCGCCCCGAGGGCGCCCGCCGGGGGCGTGCCATTGGCTGCGTGCGGCCACGTGGGGGTAGGGACGCGGGGGAGCCTGGCTCCCGGCTGGACCCACCCACTCCGGTCCCCACCCTTCTCCTGCCCCTTGCAGGGTCCACCTCCCATTCCCGCCCTCCCCCCGACCCAGGCGTACGCGCTGCAGCCACCCCCACGAGTTGATTGCGCGACGGCCCATCCCAGGCCCTGTCTGCGATTGAGGCGGGCGCCGAGGCCTGCGCCTTGTCTCGGCAACCGCTGTTTTTGCCACCTCTCCTCGGCTACCCGAGTTGCACAGCAAAATGAAGACGAAGGACAGAGATGATCAGAATGATGTGAAAACAGGCCCATTTTTTATCCTGTTGCTGAATCCCTCAGCCCATTTTTTATCCTGTTGCTGAATCCCTCAGTTAGTCGACCTCTAGACCCCAAATCTGAGTGGCTAATTTGCCCTACCTTGCGCACTGGTACCCGGCAAAGGCATTTCACACAGATAAGAAGCAGTGGAGCAGACCCTTCCTATACACACACGCTGTCCGTCCGGAAAATGCCCACAAAGCGCCCTTGGGGCTGGCGGCAGAGACTTAAACTGATGAAAGACAAGCATCGGCTCAGTGAGCCTGACAATCTGTGCCGGAGAGAAAAGTCCATGGATGCCTACTCAACGCTACTGGCCTCTACTCTTGGGCCAGCCGGGAGTCGCTTCCGACCTGGGCCCCTCAGATCCCACGGGTCCTTCTTCGACCCGCAGAAAGACCCTGAGAAGGGCGCCGGGGAAGAAAGCCACTCAGCCGCCCGCCGTGAAACTTCTGTGTCTCTCCAGCAGCCGACCGGCCTCGCATTTTGCAGTCACCACCCACTCCCGCCCGTTCCTCACACCAAATTAATTGAAAACTTCACTTTCCCAGGGACCTTTGTTTCGCTTCCTTTTCCAAGCTGCCAACTGCAGAGAACTGAGAGGGGCAAATTAAGAGGGCGCTTGTTCCAAGCAAATTTGGAGTTTGTGATAGGAGCAGCCCAGACAAACGGTCTGACTTCAAGGGGTCAGGTGGGCTCACGGCAGTGCTGGTGGGGCTAGGTCCAGCTCTGGAACCATACTGCCAGGGTGTTAGGGATTACAGCCCTATCCCTCATCATCCCTTTCTGCTGCTCCTCAGCCTCAGAGCTCCAGCCCACCATCCCTCAATCTCAGCAACTAATGGGGCACCAATGAGAGTCCTGCTGTGACTGTGGGGCTCTGCCTTAGGAACAATATTAGATCCAATGAGCCCAGAATTCTGGGGGTGGATATGGGATCCTTCAGAGCCCATTTGGTTCTGTGGCACACACTCCCCAAGCCAGCCCATCCCCAAGAAAATCACTCCCCTAAGCCTGTGATTGGTGAGAGCTTGTCACCCAGCACCACTGTTCCCCCGACCAAAGACTCCCTGAGTAAGATGAGGAAGAGAGCCAGGGAGGCCCTCCTTGGCCTGGCCTGGCATTTCAGGGTGGGCTGCTGGTGTTAGGAGTGTTGACACGCAAAACGCAGTAACCATAAAAGGCTCAAATAAAGGGGAAAGTTATGAGAGGGGTGTTGGAAAGGAAAAGCAAGAAAATTCGTTTCATGTTTTTGAAGTTCTCGACATCTTCATGATCAAATCTGAGATGGGAGGGGCCTGAATTTTACAGGAAATCACAGGAAATAGAAGTTTGCTGATGAGAACTATTTTTTCACTATTTGGGAAAACAAGGCAAAAGTCAGCAATGAAAGTTCGACCGACATTTTAAAAAGGCTAACCGTGGTGAGGCGACGGGATTGCTAACTTTTAAAAAGGGTTTGGCTGGGTCTTTATGAAAAAATTTTGGTACCAAACCACCAACCATGGGCCACCCTGAAATGCTTTTATTTTCTCTTTGTCTCATTTTTTCTTCCTCAGAGAAAACATGAAGATAGTTTTAACTTTTTATGACTCCAAAAAACAAATTCGTTGAAATATTTCTAAGACATAACTAGAACCAACAAACTTACAGTCTCTTAAAATTAAATATCCTTGTGGTTTTGTGCCTTGGGCTTCTGCTTCATTTTCTCACTGATAAGTGCAGTTTAAGATCAATTATGTGTTTAACAATAAATAAAGTAAAACGAAAATGGGAAGAATGTGTCAAGTTTTGTTGATTTCAAGCAGCCCATCACTTTTGGCTGAATTTTCTATTCAGCAAACTAAATTGTGCAGGAGTGGGAGAAAAATCTGAATTACTACTCAGGTTGAAAGGGATTTCTCAATGGTGGCTCTGCTTCCAAAAGCCCTGTGGGACCCTCTCAGAGCAGGGCAAAAGGTTTCTAGATCCATCCTAATGAACGTTCAGAAGCCAGGAAGATTTTTAATTAGGAGCTTTGCCCCTTGATATCCTGCTGCTGAACCTGCTTCCAGCATAGCCTTTGGGGTCCCAGTCCTGTGGGAGGGCTTTGCCCTGAGGAAAGGGGGTCTGACTTGGTCCACTTGGGCCCCCAAGCCCAGCACCTCAGGGCAAATGCTACTGGATACTGGGGCTGTGGCTGAGTACCAGGCAAAGTCAGGGCTGCTTTGTTTATGAACTAATGAGACACATAGTTTACAAGCTGGGGAAGCCAGGTAAGGGAGGAATTTTGAGACTGAATTTGCAGAAACATTTCATTCAGGTTTAAACTTAATGGGAATCAGTTTCTTTAGCCGGCCAGGAGAACAGACCAAGCCTTGTGTTTGTGCGTGGGTGCATTATGCAGGGGTCTTAACAACAGAAATGGGCTTTGTTAAGTGAAAATCCTTGGAGACTACACATGTCTCCAAACATCCATGTCTTCTTCAGTGAAACCAGTTTTGCTGCTGTTCCTGATTTTGGTGAAAAACTCAGGATGGCCCTTTGGTGCCCAAAGTCCCATTGTACTCTCCCATCACTTGCTCCTCTTCCTCCTTTTCCTCCAGAGGCATCCTTTTTAAGCATCAGTGCTGTTCTGGAGGTCATATTCTCTCCTTTCATCCTAGTATATGATCTTTCAAATTTTGCTCTTGTCCTAGGTTGGGGGAACGGGCAGATACAGGCTGTGATTTAGATTTATTGAAGTTGCTCTGCTTGCCAAGACAGCAATGAGCTCAATTAACCACATAATCAGTGGCCATTAAGGCCAGGATCACAGGATTCTATCAGAGTGGGGTCCTGGGGACTCCTTTGAAAGCATTTGTCTTGATGGCCAAGATCAGGAAGTGCAGGACACCCTCCTAATTAACTTGTAAGAAGTCAAATATTTGGTGTAGAAATAGAGTCTTAATTCCAAAGTAAAATCTTAAGTCTAGCAGAAATGGCTGGAGAGTGTTCTTAACCAAATCTGTGTTCTGCCAACTTTGGAGCTAATTTTCCCTCTCCAGGCAACACTGAGTTTTACTCAGCCTGGAAATATCAAAAGAAATAACAACAAACAAAACCTAGTGTGAAAAAAGGAGACCCCAGCAACAGCCAGACAATGGAATCCACATTTGAGTACCTTCTACCTTGGAGACATGTTCCGTTTGGGTTTCACAACACGATTAGGCTTTATCAAATGAAAATCATTTGCAGCAACAACAGTCCCAAACCCCCTCCAAACCAGAAACATTATTTGCTGGAACCAGGTTTGCAGGACAGTGGGCCCTTCTTTGGGATGGAGAGAACTTCTCCAGCCTTGGAGAAAATCAAACACAGTGAGGATTTTTTCCTTTGAAGAGAAGCACTAATCTCACTGTGAAAGGGACGCAGGAGGGTGGGGCAGGAGCTGGAGGCCCAGAGTAACTTGTTGCCTTTTTTGGAAAATAAAAGCTAGGACCCTAATTTGCTGTAGTTTTATCCGACGTCTCAAGGTGAGGGGTTGTCCCTGGAATACACTTCCCTAGCAAAACCATTGTTAAGTCCAGTAAATTCTCACTCTGTCCGTCGCTTGAGATAAAAGAAGATGTCTGTCTACCTACCTATCTCCATTCCGCAGAGTCCGTTGTCTCTATGGGGAATCCACATTGTCCTTACCGGCAGGGCAAAGGCTTGAAGGTGAGGAAAGTGCCCAAGTATGAAGGGGGAGCCGAGAGGGAGGCGGAGGGGCAGCGTTCGGCTCCACTTCCCAGCCCAGCGGCGCGCAGTTCCCCACGCCTGGCGCTAGATGTCCCTGCAAGTTTTCCCGTGGCGTCTGAGGGCACAGGAGCTCCAGGCAGGCGACGGGTCTGCGTAGCCCCAGAGCCCAGGAAGAAGGTATCCCCCAACTCCCGCACCACTACCGTCCTCCGTGGGGCGCGGGATTGCGACGGAAGAGGGAGGAGAAAAGACAGAAGCAACCGGAGAGACCCGGAAGGGACAGAGAGCTAGAAGCTGGCCTACCGAGGGATGGGAGCATAAAGTTGCCACCGCGAAGTGAGGACTGGAGTCGCCAAATCCAAGTCTTCCCTTATGCAGCGAAACCTGCAGCCGTGGAAACCGCACTTTGCCTAAAGACAAGGAGCCCGAGGCTCGAAGCCCAGGCTTTCGCGGTCCTACTGTCCCATCGCACCCTGCAGCCCCAGCTGTCGAGCGAGCATGCGTCCCAAGGCGGGCTCGCAGGTTGTCGGCCCCAACTGCCCGTAGCCCCCAGCGTAAGAGGAGAGCCAGGCTTCGGCAGCGGCAGACCCCGGGCTTCGCTGCAGCCCCGGCTTTACCGGCGCCCCTCCCCTCGGGCGGCCTGGATAGATTTTTATTACCCGCAGTCATAGGCCAAAAGTGTTTACCACTTCACCTCAGAGGACCCGCTGCTGCTCAAGAAACAAATATTTAGTCTGGAAGCCGAACCAAAAAATTAGGCCTCTTCAAAGTCATTACCCCTTTAGAACAAAAAGGGCTTTTCAGTCCATGTGAAGGAAGTCCTTCCTGTACTCCCCACACCATCTTAAAAATTTCTGCCAAAGCATGCACGCTTAGGTTGGATTCTTGTCTTGTTTTATCTAGTGGGTTCTGTACCTTGGTAGTGGGTAAGAGGCCTTGACGGTCACAGAGGCTGCATCAAACCACCCGGAACATTTGACAGGCCTGTTCCCAGCCTTGGTCTTCACATTCTGGGAGAGGTGCAAGTTTGGGTATTTCATCAAAAAACATCAATAGAGCGGGGCGCGGTGGCTCACGCTTGTAATCCCAGCACTTTGGAAGGCTGAGGTGGGCGGATCACCTGAGGTCAGGAGTTCGAGACCAGCCCGGACAATTTGGTGAAACCCTGTCTCTACTAAAACTACAAAAATTAGCCTGGCATGGTGGCTCATGCTTGTAATCCCAGTTGCTTAGGAGCCTGAGGCAGGAAAATCGCTTGAACCCGGGAGGCAGAGGTTGCGGTGAGCCGAGATCTTGCCACTGCACTCCAGCCTGGGCAACAAGTGTGAGACTCTGTCTTAAAAACAAACAAACAAAAACCACCACCACCACTACCACCACCACCAACAAAACACACACACACACAAATAAAGGGAACTGCATTCTTCTTACTACCCTCTATATAGGTTCAGTGTTTTTGAGGTAGGCCTGTATTTACATAAGACATAGGCAAAATGAGAGTATTAACCTTAAAAATGCTGCCCAAGGCTTTAAACAACCCTTTTGACTTTGTCATCGGATATAAGTTTAAATCACGAGCAAGTCCCTGAACCCCTCTGGCTCATAATCTCTGGAAAAGGGATAATAGTTCAAATCTCACCGAGTTGCTGTGAACCTTAGCTGAGATAACATGTAAAAAGCACTTGGAATTGCATAGTAAGAGCTTCATATAAGTTAGCCAATATTACTACTAGTGGGTGTGGAATCTCTAAATAAATAAACGGACATTAAATATTGGAATGGAATGGTCACTGTACCCCATGAAACATTATTGCCTGCTACACCCAGTTTAGTGGAAACATTATAGGTGTCTTTTACTGTGAGTAGTTTCGCTGACATGGTCTCTGACATGTTTTTTTTGTAATAAACGTGCTAGAAATGCAATATCAGTGTAATTTAAAAGGTGCAAAAATAGTTTTCAAAGCCACTAATGAATGAAGGTGTTGCTGAGAAACAGTGTTTTCCCTTTCAACAGACTGAGGTCCGGTTTGGCGCAGCCTTTGGGACCAGAGGCGTCATGTCCCAGAGGAAGGGAAGATGTGGGAGACCCTTGGGCTGAGTGATAGAGGAGGGCGTCGTCAGTCCTCACCTTAGTTCCAATGACTGCGTCTCCGACTTGAAAACCAACTCACAGCAGACGAAACCGCGAGGAAAACAGATGGGGGCGCCAAACGACAGCAATAAAGGCATCCACGGATTTCCGCCCAAGCAGTGCCTCAGCTCACCCACACTCCCGCCAGGGTCTTGCACCCCACCCGCCCACCACCAACCCAGCACGACCCAAGCCTGGACCAAGGTGTCTCATTCAGTCCCTGGAGCAAGCGAGGACTGGGTAGGGGGACCCTTCCCGGGTCACAGGGGCAGCGACTGCCAGGCATCGTAGAATTGGGCATCCCGGCTGCGGAGCAGAGAGGGAGCAGGTGGGGGCGTTGGCAGGGCTGGGCTCCCACCGCGCTGATGTCCCCAAAGCCGGCGCAATGAGAACTCAGGGAGCTCGGAGCTGGGTGGCCAATGGGGCAGGGGCAGAGATGGACGCTGGGTCAAGTCCCAGTTCCGGTGCCGGATGCTCACTCTGCGTTCCCCACCGGTTTCCCCTTCCCCCAGGCACCGCCTGTCTATCGAGCTTTCCGTTTATTACCTTAAATAGGTGGAATTGATTTTCTAAGCAAAGCTCGCGTTGTGGAAATAAGTTGGCGCCGAGGGGAAGAGAAGATAAACTTTTGGCATTGACTATATGTGTGTATATATGTATATAAATATACTTCACACCTCGCCTCCCCTTACATTCCTGACGCGCCCCCAACGGGTCTAAGGTTAAAAGGAAAGCGCCAAGAACCATAGGCAAATAGATCTCGAGTTTGCCCCCCTAACGCACCCCAATGTTCTGGGTATGTCCGGAGAAAGGAGAGGAGGGGGTCCTGGTTAGGGTCTGGGTTGACGCTAAATGCGGGGATGCAGGACCGCGCCCAGTGCCCAGATTGTCAGGGTCTCTCAGCCGCTTCAGAAGCTCACGGGCGGACCTCCGCGTCCCATCCCCGTCCTCCCTCGCCTCCGCCAGTGTCCGCGAATCTCTCTCCCGTTGGGCCGCTGGCGGGCGGGCACAGTGCTTGGAGGGTCAGGGAAGGTTGGGCGCAACCGCGGGAGATGAGGAGCGGCCTTGAGTGAAGATTGATCTTTCTTAAAATGGTTGCCACCGGCGTCATTATGACAATCAAAGTTATCGCCAAGAGGCTCAGCCGCCAAGCCCAGGCCGCAGAGAGCTGTGGTAAGACTGTTCGGCGACTCTCTGCGCCCGGACTCAACGCTGGGAATACCTGTGGCCGCAGGTAAGGGGCTGCGGTTGATGAGGGGAGGAAAGAGAGAAGGAAGAAAAGGGAGGGCAGCAGGGAGGTAGGGGAAGAAATCTGTCTCCTCTTTCCTCCTTTGACCTCGAAGTCCAGCGCCTTTGCCGCAAATAATTCCATTTGAGGAGGGAGGGGAAAATCTGGCAACGTGAAAGTGGATTTGGAGAGCCCGTATGGCGCTGTAAATCTCCACTGTGTTTAAAGTTAGCTGTCGAATTCTGCTATCAAACCGTTCAGCCTAGTTCGTTTCCCCTCGGGAAAATGCGTAGGCGAGAAGGCTATCAGCAGGATTATAAAAATAAAAAACCGGGGACTTCGAGTTCAGATCTCACTCTGCAAACAGTGTTAGAAAATCAGAGAGGACCTAATGATTTCCGTTTGGAGGCGCGGGCCCAATGCACCTCCGCGGCCACGTAGCAAGAAAGTGCTTTCAAAACTCTAGGATCTCTCTCTCTCTCTCTCTCTCTCTCTCTTTCTCTCTCTGTGTGTGTGTGTGTGTGTGTGTGTGTGTGTGTGTGTGTGTGTGTCTTTGTCTCTGTCTCTGTCTCGCTCTCTCCCTCTCCCCATCCAGCCACCCCCGGGGTGGGAGGAGAGCATTCAGGCTGAGGTGAAGAAATAGGGAGGGAGAGAACTCCGGCGTCCTATTTGTTAAATAAAATACATATTTGGTTCTGAAATCCGAAAGATAAGTAATCCAGACAGGAGAGGCGCAAGGTCTTCTCCTTACGCAACTCTTCCTGCATCCTCCCCCTTATCTCCCCCCACTTACGCCCGCAGCTTGTAAATGTTAAAACAAAACGAAAAAAAAAAAAAAAAACCTTCCCGAGGATCTACCCTGGAAAGTCAAACCATTATCTATTATTTAATACATATCTGTGTCCAAGGAAAAATGATGAAGGCGCTGCATGATTAGGACCTAAGGGGCAACCCAGCAAACTGAGAGCGTAATGATGCCCCTAAATGAAGGGGGAAATGTGCCGCGGCGCGCTCTATTAATCAGACTGTCAATTTCACCCCCGAGGCCAAACCCCCGGGCGAGCAGAACTGGCTCCGAGCGGGCAAAGGACCGGAGCCTTCCTCCTCACTTGTCTCTTCTCGCCTCCTACCTGGATCTATTTGTCTGCTCTGAAGCTGCCTTCATTACCCACTGACAGGAGCGTGTATTTATTTGCTTATAAACCTGTTACAATAAATGATTATTCGAACAGCGTCATTCGTACCTTAATGACGAGCGGGCGCTACTTTTTGATGAATGACATCTCGGGCTCGGAAGGATGTATGGGTCATTTTGACCAGTCATTCCCTCGCTCTGGCATCCCACAATTTTTCCGCCTCCCTCCGAAAGAGATAATAATATTTAGAGGCGTTCGCTGGGGCTGAATGAGAATTAGCCCTAGGCGCAGCCTATCATTAGGACGGGACAGCAGGGCTACTGTGACATTTTTAAGAAAGCTGAGATGATGGAAAGAATAAGAAAAGAGATGATTCTGATGGAAAGAGGGCTGCACAGCCCTACGGCTGGCAAGAGATTCTCCAATTTGTCCGACTCGGCTGGCAATGCTGTGCTCGAGGCCCTGGAAAATTCGCAGCACCCGGCTCGCCTCAGCCCGCGCCTGCCGTCTGCCCCCCTGCACGGCGCTCTGGGAGACCTCCCCGCCAAGGGCAAATTCGAAATAGACACTTTGTTCAACCTGCAGCACACGGGCAGCGAAAGCACCGTCTCCTCCGAAATCTCCTCCGCCGCCGAGAGCCGCAAGAAGCCGGGCCATTATTCAGAGGCGGCCGCCGAGGCCGACATGAGCAGCGACGTGGAGGTGGGCTGCTCCGCGCTGCGCTCCCCCGGTGGCCTAGGCACCGCTCAGCTCAAGGAAAACAATGGCAAAGGTAACCGCGCCGGCCGCACCGCGCAATTCATTCCCATCCTCTTTGCTCCTCCGCGGGCCCCGCCAGCCCTTCCCGGTGCCTTTGCCCCTCTCAGACCCTCCACCAGCAAGCTGCACCCAGCTAGCACGGGCGGGGGCGGGACGCATGTCTGGGACCGTGCCCTCCCGTCCTGCTCCTTGAGTTTTCCCGCAAGGCTCAGGCCTGCGGAGCCTGGAACACCAGGCCCACCCGCCCTCGCTCCTGAGTCCGAGAAAATGTTTCTGCGCTTGTGTCTGAGAGCCCGAGCGAGCCGATAGACCCTTAGTCAGCAGCCGAGTTGCTTTTGGAAAAGGTACCCTGGGCAACTACTCTGAACTCCGGTGCCTCTGAGCCTTCAGGGCCGAATGGAGGGGGCATTCTTCTGGGTAAGTCGGCGGAAGCCTCGCTGGGCGTCTCTGCTAAGGTCGGCTGGAGAGAGTTGAAAAGTAGATTTCACCCCCTATTGGCTTGGGTTTGAGCTGCTGCTGTCTTGGAACTCTTAAAATATTCGAAACCCCGAAGACTCAATAAAGGTTAGAGGCCGTACAGAAAGCTGCCCCGCGGTCTCCAGACCATGGCAAACCCAGAGCTTCCCAAATTGCGCCCAGAGGTAGGCATTTTCCCTCCGCCACTTTTCCTCCTTAGTTGACAATTTCTAATTATTAAAAAAGAAATCTCCTAATTCAGTTTCTATTATTTGCTTATGAAGGGCTCCCCAAACTTTATTGATTCCATTAACCGCAGCAATTTGTAAGCATGACAGACCCCATCAATTCAGGCAGCGACTTTCCTTCCTGACGGGGCTTCCCCGATCCGAGCGCAGCACCAACAGCGCGGGGCTGTTGGCCCTACAGCCACTCATGCGCTGTTGGCCGTTTGTTTGCCAGGGTACGCAGAGAGCGGCTCGGCTGCCGGCACCACGACGTCGGCATCGGGCTCAGGCCTTGGAAGCCTGCATGGAGGCAGCGGAGGCAGCGGCGGGGTCGCGGCGCTGGGTGGCTCCGGCTCTGGCGCGGATCAAGTGCGGCGCTACCGTACGGCGTTCACCCGCGAGCAGATCGCGCGCCT
This sequence comes from Macaca nemestrina, assembly GCF_043159975.1. Classification (NCBI taxonomy): domain Eukaryota; kingdom Metazoa; phylum Chordata; class Mammalia; order Primates; family Cercopithecidae; genus Macaca; species Macaca nemestrina. Next base: position 73,991,143 of record NC_092135.1, on the reverse strand, counting down.
GGAGAAGGAGTTCTACCGGGAGAACTATGTGTCGCGGCCCCGCCGGTGCGAGCTGGCCGCGGCGCTCAACCTGCCCGAAACCACCATCAAGGTATCGATTCCAGTGCGTGCCTGCTCTGGCCTCCCCGGGGGCATCTGGGTTGATTGTTTCTTTTTCCCCTTTCCCCTTTCTGGGTGGCTAGATTTAGCTGAGGGTCTGGAAATCCGCGGGGGGTAGTCACCAAAGGAATTGGCTTATTTATTTCTCGGCTACCGAATCCGAACGGTTGTCCCGCCTGACGGATCTAAGAAGGCCCCCGAATGGTCACTCCAATGCTGAAAGCACTTGCCTCTGCTCCATTGTGCCCAACGCCTGGCCAGATGCCCCCTCGCCCATATCCACGGCCCCACTTTCCCCTAGGCGGCAAGCCCAGTTGGTCTTTGTTCCTCAAGCAGGAACCAGAGATGAAACTTTTCATTTGCTCTTGAGCTTGGAGATTTATTTTCCGCATAAATCGTTACATGGAGAAAAAGATACTGTATTTTAAAAATCGATTGGTTTGAGACAGTAGTTTCCTAAACATTTTCCTCTTGGGCAATGAAAAAAAGGCAACTTCCTGCGGGGAAAAATGCAACGAAATTGTCCTTATTTATATATAACTTTAGGTTATTAATTTTATTATACGTCTGGGAGAGATAGCCGGGAGGTTAAGGCGATTTGGTGAGCCCTTCATGGAGCGTTCGACACTGCAGAAAAAGAAAAAAACTCCACAGGGTAGGGGAGGAGTGTGGAAGTCTCCCTGTGGTTTGATCAGGCTTTCTTTAATTTAGAGTTGTGACGAATGATGTCTTTATTAGATAGTGTTGGGAGGGGTGGAAACGTAACGTTCCCCGTTTATGGAGACATTGCTCTACCCACTCATTTAAGGCAAACGATTCCAACGAAATCATCCCTTCAATATCAAAATCGGACCCGTGCCCCTAGGGACAGGTCCTTGCAGTTCTGAGGGCTCAAGACTTCGCGCGGAGACCTCTCAGAAAAGCTGAGCGGCAGCCTCTCTTCAAAGGCTGCCCAGAATCCCCGTGCAAATCCTGGGATTGAGAGAGGGGTGCTCGGCGAGACCGGCACTGGTGGGTGGCAGGAGGGAGAGGAAAGGTTGGGTTGGGACAAAAAAGTCGCAGCAAGAAGTAAGGGAGTAAAAGCCTGAGGAGCCGCAGCAACCGGACGCGGGGGAGAGGACCCTCTTCGCTGAGGACGGTGTGCCCACGGCGGTCCACACACGGCCGTTCACACTTTCCCAGCTGGGAGAGCACAGGATACTCGCGGTTGGGCTTGGTCAGAGAGAAGTAGGCCAAGCCATTCAGAGGTCCGGGAGGGGCAGAGGTCCTGGGACAGGAGCAGGGAACATGGGGCGCTCCCTAACCCGGGCTGCGGCGCGTCTCTCCCCGCAGGTGTGGTTCCAGAATCGGCGCATGAAGGACAAGCGGCAGCGCCTGGCGATGTCCTGGCCGCACCCAGCAGACCCCAGCTTCTACACCTACATGATGACGCACGCGGCCGCCACCGGAAGCCTGCCCTACCCCTTCCACTCGCACGTGCCGCTGCACTACTACCCGCACGTGGGCGTCACGGCGGCGGCGGCCGCGGCTGCAGCCTCTGGCGCGGCGGCCGCAGCTTCGTCGCCGTTCGCTACTTCCATCCGGCCACTGGACACCTTCCGCGCCCTCTCGCACCCCTACTCTCGGCCGGAACTGCTATGTAGCTTCCGCCACCCTGGTCTCTACCAGGCTCCCGCGGCCGCCGCAGGGCTCAACAGCGCGGCCTCGGCCGCCGCGGCCGCGGCCGCGGCAGCGGCTGCGGCCTCCTCCGCGGCGGCGGCCGGAGCGCCCCCCAGCGGCGGCTCTGCACCCTGCTCGTGCCTCAGTTGCCACAGCAGTCAGTCGGCGGCAGCAGCCGCGGCAGCAGCTGCCGCGGCCCTTGGCTCCCGGGGTGGCGGTGGCGGCGGTGGTGGTGGTGGCGGCGGCGGCGGCGGGGGCGCAGGGGCCGGAGGAGGCTCGGACTTCGGCTGCAGCGCGGCGGCACCGCGTTCCGAGAGCGGCTTCCTGCCCTACTCGGCCGCGGTGCTTAGTAAGACGGCCGTGAGCCCGCCGGACCAGAGGGACGAGGCTCCGCTCACCAGATAACTACGTCGCCACCGCCAGGGGGCCGCGCCCGCCGCTCTGAGTGTGCCCGGGAGTCCCCTGTGAGCCCCCTGAACCCTCCGCGCGCTGCCCGCTGCTACCGCTGCCGCCAGGGGGCGCCCCGGGGTGCGGGAGGCCGAAGGGAACCTGCCCCGAAATGGGGGAGAAAGAGCAGGCGCAGAAGCCTGGCAGGCATCCCCCTAAATTATTTCTATTTTTGTATTTGCCACCCAGCCGTTTGCCCTTCTCTGTTTTCTGGCTCCCAGGACCCACTTGCCACCTCTGTCCTGAGCGCGTGGTTCCCCAAAGACAAACCCGTCGCCCCCTAAGCTAGTTCTGGCTGTGCGCTCTCAGGCCCGGGTTGCTTGGCTGAACCGCGTGGCCCGAAGCAGCGGAGAACCACAACAAAGACAGAGGGGGATGCTGTGCGCTGGTGCTTGGGGGCGGGGGAGGAGTCGCCCCGGAGGTTTCTCGCTGCTGCTCTTTTTCTTCCATCCTTCCTTTTCTTTCAACGAGGGTGGGGGAGGTGGCAAATGTTTCTTCAGCCTGAGCTTGTTAGGGACCCTGCCCGAAGAGAGCGGGAGAACGGAGGTCTGAGAAGGCCGGGAGGGCGGATGGAGAGCCTGGGCAGCGGCGGTTGTGTTTGTGAGATTGTTTACTGCGTTCAGGAGCAAGGCGGGTAGAGCTGTGGCCGCCTTCCCCGGGAAGGACAAACCCGAGGTGCTGGAAGGGGTGGCCGTTGCGCCGCCTCCTTCTCGGTCCAACACCGTTCTCTCTTTTGGTCTTTGGTTTCAGTGCTGATGGAATGGAAGTATCTTGCATATTTTATGCAAAAAGTGATGGCAAAAGAGGATGTCACAGCCAGGCCAGGGAAGGGAAAAGAAGGGGTTGGGGGTGGGGGCAAGATTGATAGATCGCTGTAGTATTTGAAGAGGCTTTTTCAGCTCAGTTTTCCAACTACCGGGTTCCACTCGATCTGGGAAATACTTGAATCTCTAGATATATTAGTGTTATCCTAAAGCATTTCCTTAGACACTTTTCTAAGTTAGAACTCTCTATGCCCCTCGTCCCCTTCCCTCCTCGCTTTGCTTTTCCTCGGGTGAAATGGTTCTTGGCATATTTCTCACGCATGTCTATTGCGCCTTCGCCTCTGCAAAGCCACCGCTGGGTTGCTGAGACCCGCTCTGCCAACCTGGCTACTGGAGGGGTTTACTTGAACTTGAAGAAAGGTACATCAAAACCCACCAGTGTTAACTGCCACGTCAATTTTGATGCTAATAATGTGCAGATTATGACGAAAATTGCCAATCATGCTCTCTGATGGACCTCCTTTGAATGTGGAATTGGAGAAAAGTTCCCCGCACGGAGACCTGCTGTCAAGTACTAACAACGCGCTAAGGGAAGTCATTAGGAGAGACGGATAAGAGACTCGGTACATAAAACATTGTTCTTGGTGCATAGAATGTATGTTATTTAATGTTATCTCTGTTACCTGAAGTGATTTCGCAGAAGAAAGCCACGTTCTTATCATCTCAATTGCCAATTTCATTTTGGTAACTTGGACGCCCTGGGTAGACTTTTCTCTGTTAAGTTGATATTCCACCAATGTGAACAGCCTCATTAAATCAAGCCCAGATATTTCCATAATGTTCCCCGCAGAGCCACTTCGCTCCTCACATAATGAGATTTTCTGAAGAGTTGAAGCCCTAAAATAACTTGCTAGTGCATGTTTAGGCCCAGCGAAGTGGGTATGTGTGTGTATGTGTATTAAAATGTAGGTAGGCTACCTACATGTGTTTGTGTATGTGTATATATATGTATATGTATGTATATGCATATATATATCCGTGCTCTTAAACAAATACATATGTAAGAGATACACACATATTCATGTATACATACACATTGGCACTATTTTCTGTGGTTTATTTCAAATTTGTGTCCTGACATATTATTGTTATTTTAAAGACACTGGATTTTAAAATATCATTTCCTAAATATAGGCTTTCAGTAAACTTTTGAAAGAATTAGTTTTCCAGGAGAAATTATTTCCATCAAATGGAAAATATATAAAGGGGAAACAGTATTTCAAAATTCCTGGGATCTATTAAAATATTACCATAAAATATTAGAGAACTCCCCAATGAAATGGCAATGATCTAAAGCTTAAGTTTTTGTTTTTAAAAACATGAGACTACTTATGTAAAATATTGATTATACCAGCTCTTATTCACTGAGTTTACATTTTAAAAAATATTAATATATAATTTAAGGCTAAATAAAATAAACCAAAATATGGTACCCTTTATCAGCTTTACCTATTTAGATTGTTAAAGTCCTTTGTTACGATCAGCTAACAGATGTATATAAGGTACTTTAGGCAATAATGTTTACATTTCCCCCCAAAAATATATATGATTGATGAGAACGCTGGTTGGTAAAATTAACATAAATTCATCATATGTTAGGTCCATTGGATCTGGTTATTATATTGAAATAAAACTGTAAATAAAGTCTTCGTGCTTTAAATATTGCTGGATGTATGAACTTAACTGTAAGATATTTTACAAATGTGCAATAATTATAAAGCTTTGTATATTACGTTATTTATTGTGTTTGGTCATGTAAAATAAATGTTATTTAAATCAAGGCAATTTTATTTGTTAAGAGATTGCAAAATGGTTTGTGCTAGTGTTTGTTTTTAACTGTGGCATCCAGGGTTATGAGAATCTCTTAAAACAACATATTTAAATCCATATAATACACATATCAGATGGATTAATTCATTCTAATCATTATTTTTACGACAAATACATTACTCATGTTTATAGGAGACATGCACTCGTCCAAACATTGGTTTAACGTTAACTGGCTGGCTAAACAGGTAAGAGTGTTTAGGAGTAGTGTGTGTGTGGATACACATTGTAGAAGACATGCCGTCATATATATAGGGAGTGTGTACACAGGGTTAGGAGTTGTTTATGTTTGCAGTACTACAAAGGTAAACAAAATTAATTCCTCCATCTAATTAACTTGCCCTCTTTTATTCTCCCATTTATGAAGTAAATATTAATATTTAATTCAAGAAAGAAGTTCACACTTAATAGGCGCTTGAAGGCACCAAGTACCTCCTCTCTCCAGGCTCGGCCCTCCCTTACTAGTTCCATCTCCTTTGGTCTCTTTTAGGGGTGTACAGCACATTCTTCAAACTTAAGTAGTGTTTCTGTTTCCTGAGGATAAAGGATGCTGTGAACATTTTACCAAATTGGCTATGAGTATTTCAAGCAACTGGATATTTAAAAATGTGATTTCCCCTCTTCCTTCTTTCTTTTGCTTTGGTACTTCAGCCCTGTTTTTCTTTCCCAATTCTATCTTCTTTCCCGAGTTCAGTCCACTTCTTCGTGTATTTACAGATCTGCCTTAAAATCGATATTTCGATGGCAAAATGCAAGAGTCAATGGTGTGTGCAAAGCAGTCTATTTCTATTCGATTTAAAAACCAAGATGTCCCTTCCTCGAAA